>NC_090451.1:320818708-330818708 GCF_031143425.1 Pleurodeles waltl
TGCAGCACAGCTAACAGAGCACCAGCAACCATGGCTGACACTCCCAGGAAAAGAAAGCTCAAGTTTGCTGAGAAGGAGTTGGAGGTGCTAACAGATGAGTGCTGTCAGCACCATGATGAGCTGTTTGGCAAGGCAGCCCTCACTGTGCCAGACACAGAATAAAAACGAATTTGGCAGGATATCCAGGACAAGGTAAACTCCCTGGGGGTCAGCCACCGGAGTGTGGAAGAACTAAAGAAGAGGTGGTACGACCTCAGCTCCCGGACCTAGGAGAGGGTGGCAGAACGGCTCCGGGAGATGAGAGGCACAGGAGGGGGACCATCTACCATACCACCACCCACACCCCTGGAGGAAAGGGTTGAGGAGACCCTTGAGCCGGAGGCTGTCACTGGAATTGGAGAACTGGACACCTCTGAGCCCGGACCATCAACCTGTGAGTACCATGTGATATGCTTGTACCCCCATCAATGCCATACCCCCACCCACCATGTACACAGGGGCATGCACAACCAAGATAGCTCCATTTCAGAGTAGCAAACACCAGAATGATGCATTATGGGCAATGTAGTCAAGTAGGCATTTCATAGGCAATTGTTTATTAGGAAGTTTTTAACTGATAGTAGACACTGGCAGTGTGTTCCCCATGTCCCACAGGTCTCCCACAAGACACCCCCACCAGCCCAAGCAGCCAGGTGCCAATGGTTAGCCAGCACAGAGAGGAGACAACAGGACCAGCCACCACTCCCACCTGCACCACCAACACCATCCCCTCTCTGGAAACACCTGTTGCAACAGTGGTGTTGGAGCCTGCACCAGGTACAAGCCAGAGTGCCACATCAGACATTACAGGGCCTCCACTGCTGCGCAGGCGACGCAGGATGACAACAGCAGAGTAGCAGGCAGAGTCAGGGCTTCACTCCACAACACCAACGGAGGCCCAACTGCTACGGGGTCAGCGCCTGCAAAACCGACAGTTAAGGAGGATTAGTGGGGTATTGCAGCGCTTTGAGAGGAACCATGCCAACAGCATGCAGCAGGTGCATTCAGAACTGCAGGTCATTGGGAACAACACAGGTGACCTTGCACTGTCTATGCGCGAACTGGTGGCTGGACTGCTAACGCAGAGTGACAGTGCACGGCGCAGGGACCGCCAGCTGCTGAAACGCCTGGACAGGATGGCCTCCTCTATCGTTAGGCTGGCAGTTAACACAACTGGGCTGTCTAGGAGAACAGTCGGCCTCCAGGTTGACATGGGCCACTTTGCGGGTGATGTGGCACGGGGACTGGGCCGGATCACCCATGCAATAGACCTAATGGAGGCACGGCAGGTGTCCAGGGCCACAGGTGACACCCCACAAGACAGTGAGGAGGGCTCCACTGTCAGCAGTGTCTCTGCCGGTGACACCAGGGTGCTACGTAGTGGGAGCACAAGGCAGAGCACTGCTGACCCACCTAGCACCAGCTAGGCTGGCCGAGCCCACCGTAGGGTGTGAGCTAAACACTGTCCCTGGGGTTGGGGCACATGATGATAATGTGTCCCATGCCAGGTGGACTATTGAAGGTCCTGAACTGTTTTTTCTTGTATATAGTTTGGTTATTTGCACTTATTAAATCATTTGTTCTTTCCACTTAACACATGGACTGTTTGTTCTATTGGTGAGTATGGTAGAAGTTGGCACGTACCTTCCAAAGTATTGGTTTGCAATGTGTTCCCGTCTCAATCTGCCTTGATTTGCGATGCTCCTATCCCCATGATGGCGATGTGGTTGCTCTTGCTCTTCATCCTCCGAATCTGGGTCTTCAGGGGTGAGAGGTAGCCCACGTCGGGTGGCAATGTTGTGCAGGATAGCGCATGCGACAACTATTTTGAATGCCGTTATTGGGGTATACTGGAGGGCACCTCCACTTCGGTGGAGGCATCAGAACCTTGCTTTCAGCAGTCCGAAGGTTCTTTCGATGATGTTCCTGGTCCTCTTATGTGCACTGTTGTATCGCCTCTCGCATTCATTGCTGGGTGTTAAGTACAGTATCCATGGACGTAGTGCATATGCGCTGTCACCTGTTGGGCACAAAACGTACACTGTTAGCAAGGCATGGGTGGTTTGCACATTGATCTGTGTGCATGTCTTCAAGGTGTATTCAGCTCTACCTAGGAGGTATCGGTCTCCAAACTCCCCACGTTCCAGGTGTTGGTGTATCCCATTGTGCCTAAAAATGTAGGAGTCATGAGTACTGCCTGGAAACTTAGCAACCATGTCAGTGATGACATAATGGGCGTCACATACCACCTGAATATTGAGTGAGTGGGTACACTTCCTATTGCGGAACAGATATTCCAGGTTTGCAGGAGGGCATATTTGAATATGTGTGTGAGTATGGCATCTAGGAATGCACTGAAGAACCTTGATAGTGCACTTTGGGATACCCCACCTGCCACAGCAATGACCCCCTGATAGCTACCCGAGGCCAAGAGGTGCAGTGAGCATAGCACTTGCACATGCGTAGGGATGGCGCAACTGCGCACAGTCTGGCGTTCTAGCTGTGGTTTGAGTAAATCTATTAAATCTAGTATGGCTGCGCTGCTAAGTCTATATTTGTCATATATTTCCTCCTCAGTTTGCTGGAAGAGTGTCTGCCTTGTTCTGTAAATCTTCTCCTGTCTCTCGCTCCTCCTCCTCCTCCTCTGCTGGGCTGCCTGGGCTCTCCTCCTCACTGCATTCAGGTATATCTCCGCCATCTTGAGTAACCCAGATGCCTTCTGGGTCTCCATTTATACTTTGGTAATGGTTACCACCTGCTCTGAGTTAGTGGTAAACTGGAAGTGCAAACTGGGCTTTTTGCGACTAGTCGCAATTTGCGAGTTGCTATTGCATATGGCTTGCGACTCGCAAATTGCGACTTCCTATTTGCGGGTCGCAAAATGGGGTCGCAAATTTTGCGAGTCGGTACCGGCTTGCATCGCCTTTTGCGAGTCGGAAATGGGATTTTTGCATCCCATTTCCAATTTTGCGGGGTCGCAAATTGCGAATCGGGCCATTTGCGACTCGCAAAAGTTTGCTATATCTGGCCCTAAATCTCAGCCATATGGTTTCCCCGAATAAATAAATAAATAAATAAAGAAAGAAATACCCCTAAATTTCTATAACAAGTTCACATGCAGTTCTAATTAATAAAATTGAATGATTCCAGAATCAAAAACATTGTACAATTATACTGTAGCATATTTTCGTATAACGTACGATCATTTTTAAACGCTTATCTTCTAAAAATGTAATATCATAAACATTTTGCATAGAGAGACATATCATCTTATCTGAAAAATTCTATACAAAAAATTGTATGTCAAGACTGATTATACCACCACAGAAACAAATTGATTAACAATAGAAGGGGGTATTTCAATTGTTCATCACAGCTCAATTCTGCATACAAAATATCTAATTATCCTGGACTGAATTACCCCTTATTCTATACGATAAGGGCCGCTCTAGAATTCTGAATGCATACACGGGCCTATGCCCTAAGTGCAAAATGCAATTAAAGTGCTAATGTGTGATGAATAAAGTCACTGGTGCAAAAAGTGCAAAACAGTGCAAAAAGGGCATTCACAGAGGCAATTAATATGTACACATTGAATCATATATTATTGTAGTTAAAAACTCAGTTAGTGGCCTTTACCATCCAAATATAAATATTAAAACTCATATAGATGTAATAATGATTCTGAGATGCAAAACAACAGAGATCAAAAAAACATCAAAAGTCAAGAAAAATACATTGATGAACTACGGGCAATCATAGATGTACATGGAGTTCAGCATCCAGGTTATGACCCCATCGATTCTCCGAACCTAATAAAAGGATCATCCTAGATTCTGTTTGTCTTAATTCTATTACCAGATCTTGGGCCCAATTTGATCGATTTGATGCCATGAACACTTTGGCCCTCATTCCAACCCTGGCGGCCAGTGTTAAAGCGGCGGTAATACCGCCAATAAGCCGGAGGAAAAAAAATTTGAATCACGACCATGGCGGAAACCGCCAACATAGACAGCCACTTTAACACTCCGACCGCCATGGCGGTACAAACAAACAGCACAGCGGTAACCGCCAACAGACAGGTGGAAGACAATGTACCGCCCACCCTATCACAACCCGGCAATCCGCCACCTTTTCCAGGGTGGAACCAACGTGAATAAAAACACGGCAGAAACAGTACACAGAAGGGAAAATCACTCACATCTCCACATCCCACGAGGAACCAGAATGCCATGGAGCCAGAACTGCAGATCCTGCTGGCGATGGTCTTCCTGCTCCTCTATCAGGAGCTCCAACTACGCCGTTGACGACCACAGTGAGTACTGCACCTACAACATAGGGGGGGGAAGAGAGTGACACACACACGCAACACCTCCACACCCACCCTCACCCACAACACCATACACACAAATACATGCTGCAAAATTACATTTACACCCCCCACCCCCTTGAATAACACAAGGACAAAAGGAAATGATTTGAACAATTGTAATCAATAAAAATCCTGTAGTCAAAACTCCAAAGCCAGTATATACAATTATGTACACCAACTACACAAGTCCGGAAAATGCATGGGCGAGGCCCACACTAGATACCTGACTCCAAATGGAGAGAACACTGCTGGGGCATCAGACCGAAAATATACAGGCACCTCAGGTGGAGGGGAGGAGGGGCACCTCAGCCTGATGAACGCACGACGCCACTGCTCCACGAGGGGGCTCCATGCCCATTGATGTATTCTGGGGAGTGCAAAGCCACAGTCTCTCAAGTCTCTCAAGTGGGTGGGTTGCCCACTGCTTTATCCTGGGGTGTGCAAAGCCACAGTCTCTCAAGTCTCTCAAGTGGGTGGGTTGCCCACTGCTTTATCCTGGGGAGTGCAAAGCCACAGTCTCTCAAGTCTTTTCAGTGGGTGAGTTGCCCACTGCTTTATCCTGGGGAGTGCAAAGCCACAGTCTCTCAAGTCTCCAAGTGGGTGGGTTGCCCACTGCTTTATCCTGGGGAGTGCAAAGCCACAGTCTCTCAAGTCTTTACAGTGGGTGGGTTGCCTACTGCTCCATCCTGGGGAGTGCAAAGCCACAATCTCTCAAGTCTTTTCAGTGGGTGGGATGCCCACTGCTTTATCCTGAGGAGTGCAAAGCCACAGTCTCTCAAGTCTTTTCAGTGGGTGGGTTGCCCACTGCTTTATCCTGGGGAGTGTAAAGCCACAGTCTCTCAAGTCTTTTCAGTGGGAGGATTGCCCACTGCTTTGTCCTGGGGAGTGCATAGCCACAGTCTCTCAAGGGGATAACAGTCTCCACTGGTTCTGGGGGGGGCTTTGTGCCCAGAGTGCTTCACCCTGCCAAGGACAGAGGTAGTGGATGTGATACTCCACTGGTTCTGGAGGGGGCTTTGTGCCCAGAGTGCTTCATTCTGCCATGGACTGAGGTAGTGGATGCCTTTCTCCACTGAAAGTGATGCTTCATGGAAGCTGCCCAGGCTCCTGGAACTCACCACCAGCCTCGGACGACTGACCACTGGGGATGGCAGCCATGTCTGCACTGGTGCCACTAGCTCAGGATGTCGCGGGCCGCTGGCGGTGCTTGTGGCAGTGTCAGTTGTGGCGGTGCTTGCTGCGGGCTCTGTGGCAGGGGTGCTGGTGGCAGACTCGGTGGCTGCGGTGCTGGCGGCGGTGCAGGTGGCGGTGTTATCCACCGTATAGGTTGGCGTCGACGTGGAAAGAAGGTGTGACACTGGTCCCTCAGTCGGTGCCACCATGCCCTCTCCTGACCTGCACTCCAGTTTCTGGCCCTTCCCCACCTTTGATGATGGCGCAGCTGTCTTGCCACTATCCCCTTTCATTTTCCCTGACCCCTTGGTGGCAGGTGATTTTGGCTTCTCCCTCCGGGATGTTGGCACCTTTTTCACCTTGGCAGGTGGCGGAATGTCCTTGCCCTCGCTCCATGGCACACTGGCAGCCCTGATGGTTGGCACACTCCAATAGCCCGCAGTTGCTGACCCCACTGTGCCTGGGGAAGTGGTGGCTGAGGTGCTGGGTTGGGACCTGGAAAGCCTGGCCCTAGGGGACGGACAGGGGGGTGTAGGGAAGAGGTCAATATTAGCCAGAAAATATTTTTAGACACACTGGGACGGGTAGATGGAGGGGGTTTGGGAGTGGAGGAAGAGGTAGTGATTGTAGGAGGTGTACATCTGCTGAATTTGGGTGAAGGTGCATGGGCTGGAGGCTGTTGTGAGGTGGATGGCTGTTGGGTGGGTGTGTGCCTGCGTTTGTGTACTTTGGGAGGTGGGCTCACTGACATACTGGGAGAGGACATGGGATGTGTGAATGGTAGTGGTGTGGTGAGTGGACTTCAGCGGTGTGTGGTGATGGGCGTGCTGGTGATGGAGGTAGTGGCTGAAGATGTAGTGCATGCAGGTGTGAGTGGAGACGAGACTGGGAGGGAGGAGGGAGACTGTACCTGTTGATGCGGGGGGCACAGAGGGGCCCACCACCGCAAGGGAGTTCCCATCAGAGGAGGAGTCGCTGTCACTGCTGTCACCTCGTGTCCCCGCCATGGAGCGCCCCACGCCCTCCGTCCCACTGGTGGCTTCTGACTCCGTTGTTTAGCCCTCCAGGGGCAAGTGGGATGCAGCTCCCTCCTGCTCCGGTGCACGCTCCTCCGCCTGATGATGCTATTGCACACAAGAACAGGAAGACCACAAAAAGGGGGGGGGACAGAAGAAAGACATGTTCAGTGCATGCAGCACCACTACCGTTGGCGGACACTACAGACACAGCAGCCCTCTGCACTACGCCATGCACTTTTTGTTCCTAGATTATTCACATGCCCATGGGGTACAAGGCCTAAGCCCGATTGCTGCACACATGGAAGTCACAGGAGCCTGACTAGGTGTAGATGGCACTAAACACTAGTGGGGTTGGGGTTCCAATGAACCTGCCTCTCAAGGGACCTTGCCTACCAAGCTCGCCTTGGCCCAGGGGAACTCACTGCCCACCTCACCCACCCAGACACCTCGTAATGCGTGCAGAGTCAGATGAATGTGACTGTACTCACCCCCTTGTGGCTGCTGTGATGCCCTGAAGCGCCCATCCAACTCCAGATACGCCACCGCCAGAATCCAGAACATCAGAGGGGTCATGGTGCGACGGGCACCCCTCCCATGTTGGTAGGCCATCCCCAGCTGGGCCTCTGCCGTCTTCTTGCTCTAGCGGCGAATGTCCTGCCATCTTTTCCGACAGTGGGTGCTCCGTCTGTGGTGGACCCCCAGGGTCTGGACGTCCTTGGCAATGGCACACCAAAAATCCTTCTTCTGGTGGGTGCTGACCTAGAGGAATAGTACAGGGAAAAAAGAAGATCTTTACCCGTCCGGACCGTCATACTCATTGGCCCATGTTCCCACCCTTGCCCTGACGCACATACACTCACCGTCCACTCATGCAGGCCTCAGTCCCTCCCATGTATCTTCCATCCACACCACTCCAAACAGGCATTGCCCATGCAGCATGCTCACAGTGTACTCACATGTGTGTCTGGAGGAGCGTACAGTTGTGTGTACTGGGGGAGGACCCCATCCACTAATTTCTCCAACTACCACGAAGTGAAGACAGGGGCCCTTTCCCCAGACACATGAGCCATCATCGCTTCCAGACTGGGGTCACAGCAGCACTTGCAGTGTAGGTCCTCTCCTGTTGAAGGTCAGGTATCAAGTGAGTGAACAGCCAGAAAATGGCGGTCACGTCTGCGGCGGTGCGTACCGTCACCACCGGCGTACATCGTCATTGGCTCCTCAGACCCATAGGGTCCAATGTTAACAAATGCAGGATTGCGTTGCGGTCTTCGACTGCCTACTGCGACGGTGTAAAACGCCAGCGCAGTTACCTCATATCCCCTTGTCCCACCTTACAGGTCAGGCAGCCACCATTTCAGGGGGCCACATGGCATTAATAATAACTGTGTCACACCTATCTAGGCCTTGCATACACACAGTAACAAGCACATTGCGGATTAATAAATGTGTGCAAATGACATTTTGGGTTACCTCAGTGTAGGCTGACTCTCTTCTCTCTGTTCTCCTCCATAGGGCACGTCTGCTGGGGCAGGTGATGAGGTGGCGGCATCCTCCGGTGTACAGACCACTGGTGGACCTGTTGACAATGGAAGAGAGACACATAATAGTCACCTACAGACTTGATCATGCAACAGTCCATGAACTGTGTGCCCAGTTTGAGCCAGACCTGATGTCGGCTATCCGCCATCCCACAGGAATCCCCCCCCCAGTGCAGGCCCTGTCGGGTACTCCATTTCATGGCAAGTGGGTTGTTTCAAACAACAGTGGCCATTGCATCAGGAATGTCCCAGCCAATGTTCTCTAATGTGCTGTCCAGAGTGTTGTCTCCCCTGCTGAAACACATGCACAGCTGCATCGTTTTCCCTCAGGTGGAGGATTTGCCTACTGCGAAAGGTGACTTCTATGCCCTGGGACATATCCCCAACATCATAGGTGCCATTGATGGGACTCATGTGGCCTTGGTATCCCCACGGTAGACAGTGAACAGGTGCACAGAAACCAGAAAAGCTATCATTCGATGAATGTGCAGATGGTGTGTTTGGCCGACCAGTACATCTCCCATGTGAATGCCAAATTTCCTGGCTCAGTGTATGATGCTTACATTCTGAGGAATAGCAGCATCCCTTATGTGATGAGGCAACTCCAGAGGCACCGTGTGTGGCTAATAGGTAAGGACAAGGACCCTATACAGTGTGAATAGGTGTCTGGGAATGGGGTTGTCCCTACAGGTTAGTGTGTTTCTAACAGTTGTCCCTCGAAATTTGCAGGTGACTCTGGGTACCCCAACCTGTCATGGCTACTGACCCCAGTGAGAAAACCCAGGACAAGGGCAGAGGAACGCTACAATGAGGCACATGGGCGAACTAGAAGGGTGATCGAACGGACCTTCGGCCTCCTGAAGGCCAGGTTCCGGTGCCTCCATATGACAGGTGGTTCTCTCTACTACTCACCAAAGAAGGTGTGCCAGATCATTGTGGCCTGCTGTATGCTGCACAACCTGGCTTTGCGACGACAGGTGCCTTTCTGCAGGAGGATGGTCCAGCTGGAGGTCTTGTGGCAGCTGTGGAGCCTGTGGACAGTGAAGAAGAGGAGGCAGAAGAAGAGGATATTGACAACAGAAACAACGTTATCCAGCAATACTTCCAGTGAGACACAGGTAAGAAGATGTCACTGCCTCACACATCTCCTACTATTGTTTGAGCTATCAGAAGTCTGTCATTTTCACCCACTGTATGGACCCTGACTTGTCACTTTGGCTTTCAATTTAACAGTAGTGGGTCGCACTTTGTGCCCTCTGCTATATTTCCACCAGACCTACATCTGTGTTTCTTCAGTATGTGGACAATTAAATTGACATTGCTATATTCCATAGTTATTGCAATTACACATTATTGAAAGCACAGACTGACTCCAGATTGTTTTGTGAATGATGTGTGTTTATTTCTGTGCAAATAAGTGGAGGGGGTTGTAAAATGGGCAGGGGTGATGGTGGAGGAATGTCCATGGCAGAGTCCAGTCTATTTGCTTCACAGGTGCATTGTCCAAAGGGGCATAGGAAGTGGAGCAAGGGCAGTTGAAGGATGGACAGGGTGACAAAGTGGGACAGAAGGGTAACATTCAAGGGGGTCTCATTTCCTGGCGGGGTCTTGGCAATGTTCTCTGTCTTGTTCCTGGATCTCAGGGACCGTTTACGGGGTGGCTCCCCATCTGCAGGGGGTGGGGTACTGGTGTCGTGGTCCTGTGGCAGTGCCTCCTGTCCACTAGCGCCGGCGGAGGTGGAGGGCTGTTCATCATCCAGGCTAGTGTCATGGGCCCCTTGTTGTGCCACAGTGTCCCTCCTGGTGTTGACAAGGTCCTTCAGCACCCCTACAATGGTGACCAAGGTGGTGTTAATGAATTTCAGTTCCTGCCTGATCCCCAGATAGTGTTTCTCCTGCAGCCGCTGGGTCTCCTGAAAGTTGGCCAGTATTGTTGCCATCGTCTCCTGGGAATGATGGTACGCTCCCATGATGTTGTAGAGGACCTCGTGGAGAGTGGGTTCCCTGGGCCTGTCCTCCCCCTGTCGCACAGCAGTCCTCCCAGTTCCCCTGTTTTCCTGTTTCTCTGTCCCCTGAACCGTGTGCCGACTGCCACTGCCCCCAGGTCCCTGATTTTCTGGGGTTGGTGGGTTAGCCTGGGTTCCCTGTAGTGGTGGACACACTGCTGCCTGACGTGTCCTGGGGACAGAGGGATGGGCCCTCTGGGTGGATGCTGTGCTGGTGTTTCCTGAGGGGGGAGGCTCTGTGCTGGCTGGTGCCAGGGGAACCGACTGTCCTGAGGTCCCAGATGGGCCGGGCTGGTCATCTTGATCCAGTTGTGCAGAGATGCTGTCATCACTGTGGGCCTTTTCTTTGGGGGGACTGGATATGTCTGGAACCTCCTGTCCGGTGACGTTGGATAGGGGTCCTGCAGGGGTGTAAAGGCATGATTATTGCATCTGGATGTGCCATTGTGTGCAATGGGTGAGTGACCCTGTACTCCAGTGCTTGCATTCTTGTCTAGGTCCTTGTGTGATATTTGATTTGGGGTCTGTGTGGGTATCTGTAGTGGACATGCTTTAGGGATGGGTGTCCCTGCTTTGGTGTTGCATGCAGGCCTTGGTGTTGGGATGGGTGGGTTGTGATAGTGGGACGTATATAAGGTGTTGGAGTGATGGGGTGAGGGTGGGGGTATGTGATGGCATGCAGGTAGGGTGGGGGATATAATAGTTAAGAGTTGACTTACCAGAGTCCATTCCTCCTGCTACTCCTGTGAGGCCCTCAGGATGCAGTATTGCCAAGAATTGCTCCTCCCATGTTGTTAGTTGTGGGGGAGGAGGTGGGGGTCCACCGCCAGTTCTCTGTACTGCAATCTGGTGTCTTGAGACCACGGAACACACCTTCCCCCGTAGGTCGTTCCACCTCTTCCTGAGGTCATCCCGTGTTCTTGGATGCTGTCCCACTGCTTTGACCCTGTCGACGATTCTGCACCATAGCTCCATCTTCCTAGTAATGGAGGTGTGCTGCACCTGTGATCCGAATAGCTGTGGCTCTAACTGGACAATTTCCTCCACCATGACCCTGAGCTCCTCCTCAGAGAACCTGGGGTGTCGTTGTGGTGCCATGATGTGGTGTGGGTGATGTTTGAGGTGGTGTGTGTTGTAATATGTGAGGGGATGTGTTGTGTGTTGTTTGAGGTGCATGGATGTTGTGTGAGTGATGATGTTGTGTGTCTGTGGATGCTAGTGTTGTTTCTGGTGGTGTCTCTCTCTGGCCTTCTTTCGGAATTTTTGGTAGAAAGGGTTTGTGGGTGATGTGGGTGTGTGTTTTATATTGTATTGGGTGTGTGGGAGTGGAGTGTGTATGTGTATCAGGTGTGTGTATTTCGATTTCTCCAATGTGGTTGTGTTTTGTAAATGTGTGTGCATTTTGAGCACGGCGGTGTGTACCACCAATGGATTACCGCAGTTGAAGGACCGACGCATGGATTTGTGGATCGTGATAGCGGGGCATATTCCTGTTGGCGTGACAGTGGAGGTTTTGTTTTCGCCAGTTTATCACTGACCTTTGGTGTGGCGGACTTGTGTGGGTGTCTGTATTATGGCGGATTCCGAGCAGGGGGTCGTAATAGCTGTAGCGGAATTCCGCCGCCGCATCGGTGTGTTGGTGGTCTTCTGCACGGCGGTATGCGGCATTTACCGCCAATGTTGTAATGAGGGCCTTAGTGTGCTACAATCCCCTCCATGTACCTCCCAAAAATGTTTAGCCAACAGGTATGTTCTGTCTTGATTCTTGATAGCTCTCAAATGTTGAAGAAATCTTACTTTAAGTTTATGGATGCTACTGCCAACATACTTCTTATTGCAACCACATTCAATGACATATGCAACATATTGAGGATCACATGTGCTTCTTTCCTTAATGTCACATTTTCTACCATCAAATGTTAGATAGTTATGTGTATTTTGTACAAAATTGCAAGCCTTGCAATGGCCATATTTAAAAAAACCTGAACTTTTCTTCGACAACCAGGACCTATTTTCGTTTGAGACAAAAAAACTTTTTGTTAAGTGATCTTTCAGAGAATTAGTTTTACGAAAAGAGATCTGAGGATGTTGACCAATCTTGTTCTCTATCCCCGGGTCCTGTTGTAAAATGTGCCAATTATGTTGTAAAATACCTCTTAAGATGTTATGTTGTTGATTAAATTCTAGAAACAATCTGGGGGACGATAACTGATCTGCTTCAAAATTATCAATTTGAGCTTTATTCTTAAAGAGTAACTCATCTCTACTTTTACTTCTAACCCTATCACAGGCATCAGTGAGGATTTTGTGGGGATAACCTCTCCTTAAAAATCTCTGAAACATATCCTCCATAACTATTTCAAAACCCTCATCATCAGAACATATCCTGCGAGGCTGCAAAAATTGACTAAAGGGTATGCTCCACTTAAGAGCTTTTGGATTGCCACTATTGCCATGCAGTATCGAATTACAGGATGTTGGTTTACGATAAACCATAGTATGTATATATATATATATATATATATATATATATATACTGTATTAATGTTGAACTCAATACTTCATCCTTGGAGCTTAGGCAGCCCTGCAGGGTCGGTGGCCCCCTTGCAAAGTTTGCTCTTGTGTGTAAATTAACTTGTGGGGCATAACCCGCTTGAATCCTTTTTAAATGGCATTTACCCAAGACATTGAAATATGGAGGTGAGCATGGGATTGAGAGGAGATATATTTTACCTCTGTTCCAGTGGTTCTAAAACTTCCTGGCAGTTGTTGAATGATTACATTAAGGACAACAGCTCTGCAAATTAGTGCACTATTAAGAACATGGACTGTAACTGTGGTATTTTTTACACTATGCCAGCATGATTACGATTGAGTACTGCAGTGAAAAGGATGTAACATTATGGTACACTATGGGAAACGTAGTTGATGATTTGATGATTATCAAGTCACATGGGTCACGAGTTAAAAGCACTGGCTTTGTGTAACTACTCTCCTATGATTAAGGCATTCCAGCCAAAACACGTCAGGCGCACTTTTTGGGAGCTGCTTTTTACATTGGGAATACATTGTTGGATGTTTTGAACTGAAGTGCCTCAGCATTTTGTGCTATTTGACATGTATATATATATATATATATATATATATATATATATATATATATATATATATATATATATACAAAAGAAAAAATGCCCTGATTATACATATGTATATATCTATAAATAGCACCATCACCACTCCACTTGTATGCGTGAATGTAGAAGCCACAACTGCAACTAATGAGTGTTTTTTAGCTACTTGTTTCATTTATTGCAGAGAAAAAAATTAACATAACAGATTTTTTGTGTAGCCATGTTTTTCGTTTATTGCAGATAAAAAATAAACACAAGTGATAATGTCTTTAAACCACTACGGGTCTTGGTCTCATTACTGACTTGATGCTTTTGTTTGGTGGCATCACACAAAAAATAGACAAAGTAAAAAGAGTGCATATCGGATGTATTCCGATTACTCAAAAAAGATAATAAATTTACATTGTATAATCTATTTGATTGTTTTTTTTTATTCAATCAAAAATAAATCATTTTCCTTGTTTCAACACTCATTTCAGTAAATATATTCTGTATTCTGATTCCTCAGTTTTCATGGTTTGATCATGTGAACAATTAATTTGTCAACGCTGTTTCTACATAGTATGAACTCTGGTTCATTGGCTTCAAGTAGCCTATGTTTTCATACAGGCTACACATAGTACATGCATATTCAAAACCATGTAACACTACCATCAATTTTAACTTTTAACTTGCCTTCGTATATTTAAAGTGCTGTGGACAGAAAGTTTAAAGACTGTAGTAGCCCAATTTATCAATATACATGAGTCTGAACATAGTAGACTATGGCCCTCATTATGACATTAACGGTAAATCCCACTTACCGCCACGCTGACTGCCACCAACTTACTGCCGCTGCAGCAGATATCCGTTCACCATATTATGACACACACACACCAATCCATCAGTATACAGCCACAGACACAATTCCACAGAACAACGCCCATCATATTACGACCCATGAATCACCACGAAGGACATTCAATGGCGGTAAACAATTGGCAGTACATACCACTGTGCTCAAAATACACACACTCAAACAAAACAACACCACATTGGACAATTCAAACAACACACACCTGACATCCAAACACACACCACACCCACATACCCATACCACTATGAAACACACACCCACAGTACCCACAACCCTTTACCATTACAAACCATTGGCACGAGACAGACACCACTACTACAGAGAAAACCAGAGCCACACACTACCTACATCTATACAACACATCATACACCCCAACACATCACCCTACACATCCTCACCTACACAACTCACACAACAACCATGGCACCACAAAGACACCCCTTATTCTCAGAGGAGGAGCTAATGGTCATGATGGAGGAAATCATCAGGGTAGAGCCACAGCTATTTGGAACACAGGTGCAGCAGATATCTATAACTAGGAAGATGGAGCTATGGTGGAATATCGTGGACAGGGTCAACGCCTTGGTACAGCACCCAAGAACCAGGGATGACATCAGGAAGAGGTGGAATGACCTATGGGAGAAAGTACATCCCATTGCAGCAAGACCACAACTTGCTGTACAGAGGACTGGAGGTGGACCCCCACCTTCTCCCCCACAACTAACAACATGGGAAGAGCAAGTCTTTGCATCCTGAAGGCCTGGCCAGAGTAGGAGGAGGAGGACTGGAATCTCATAAGTCAACTCTCTACTATTATCATCCCCCTACCTGCATGCCATCACATACCCTCACCCTCATTCCCATCACATCACCAAATCCCCCACCCCCCACCATCACATCTCACTCATCCCAATGCCAAGCCCTGCATGCCATACCAATGAATGGACACAACCCAGAGCCCTGCATGGACACCTATCACTAAAGCATGCGCACTAGAGAGAATCAGTTATCCCACCACATACCAACGTACACAAGTGAAAACTGCCAGGGCAAATACAACCAAAGAGGGCAAGCCAAGGATGCACAATATGTCAGACACAGAAACAATAACACTGTATTTACATCCCCACAGGTAACCCAGCCAAAGTCAGCGGAGAGGAGATGCCAGCAATATCCAGACCCCCACAGAAGAGGCCCACAGTGATGACAGAAACTTTGGACTTCAGGATCTGGATGATCAACCTGGCCCATCAGGGACCTCTGGACAGCCAGTTACCCAGGCCCAGTCACACACCACCACAAAGCCACCCCCATCAGGAAACACCACCACAGCACCCATCCAGCGTACCCATACCTCTGTACCCAGGACACGTCAATCAGAGGTGTGTCCACCTTTACAGGGACCCCAGGCCACACCTCATACCCAAGACAATCGGGGACCTGGGGTCATTGGCAATGGGCACACGGTTCAGGGGACAGAGGCACAGGACAACAGGGAAACTGGGAAAACTACTGTGCACCAGGGGGAAGACAGGCCCAGGGAACCAACTCTCCAGGAGGCACTTGCAGAGATCCTGGGAGCATATCAACATTCCCAGGACATGATGGGCCAGATCCTAGACAATGTGCAGGAGAACAGGCGGCTGCAGGATGGAGAGTACCAGGGGATCAGGAAGGACTTGCAGGCCATCAACACCACCCTGGTCTCCATAGCAGGGGATAGCAGGGGTTCTAGCAGATATGGCCAACATTATGAGGGTGGCTGTCTCACAACAGCGGGCCCCTGCCACTAGCCAGACATCTGAACTTCCTTCCACCTCCGCTGCTGCTAGTGGACAGGAGGCCCCGCCACAGGACCAACAGGCCACCAGCACCCCTCCCCCTGCAAAAGGAGAACCACCCCACAAACGTTACCTGTGATCCAGACTGAAGCCAGAGACACTTGCCAAGACCCCCGCCAGGAAATTAGATTCTCCTGATCGTCATCCTTGTGTCCCATACAGTTACCCTGTCCACCTTGAACTGCCATTGCTCTCCTTCCTACGTCTTCTTGTTTTTTCACCCTGTCCTTATGTGCATTAGCATCACCGGGCAGAGCAGAGCAGAGGCACCGGCGACGGATGGAGTTGCATCCCACAGGACCCAGGAGGTAAAGTCCACCGACTCTGAGGGCACCAGTGGGACAACGGGCGAGGGGACCACCACGGCGGAGACTGGAGGGGACAGTTCAGACACAGATACCTCCTCCTATAGAATCTCCCTGGTGGTGGCGGACACTTCTGTGATCACCCCAGCTACAGGTACAGCCACCACCCCGTACCAGCACCGCCCTCCCAGCAGCCCCTCATCGAGTTGCCTGTGCCCGCTCACCCAGTAGGGTGGGCATCTCCTTTGCCCCAGGCACCTCAGGCTCAGCCCCGGTGAGCCCTGCTGCACTGACTGAGGAGGCTATTGACCTCCTGAGATCCATCTCTGTAGGGCAGTCAACCATTGTGAATGTCCTCCAGGGGCTGGCAGCCCAGATGCAACAGACTAATGCATTCCTGAAGGGCATTCACACTGGCTTGGCGGCCCCACAGAGATCAATAAAGGCTGTGGCCTCCTCTCTGATGGCAGCCATTGTCCCTGTTTCCACCCTCCCTCCTCCAACTTCCTCTTCCCAATCGCATTCTCCCCAACCGCAACCTATCCCAAGCACACAGGCAGACGAGCATGCACACAAGACAACACACAAGAGTGGTTCAGGCAAACACAAGTACCACACTTCATCCCACAGGCACTCACACAAACACCATCCAGATGCAGATATACCAACATCCACAATTTCCACTGTGTCCCCCTCCACCTCCTCCTCCACCTCCATCCCAGTTCCGTCTACACTCACACCTGCATGCACTACACCATCATCCACTACCAGCATCAACATCACATCTAGCAGAACCCACACCTCACTGGCAGACACCTCCACAACAGCCATGCACATGTCCCCTGTGTCCTCTCCCACTGTGTCTGTCCCCCCTCCCAAGGTACACAAATGCAAGCACTCAGACACCCAACAGCCTTCCACCTCACAACAGCATCCTGCCCATGCACCTGCATCCAAAATCAGCAGACAAACACCTCTTACAACCACTGCCTCTTCCTCCACTGCCAAACCTTCTCCCTCTTCTCGCCCCAGTGTCCCTAAAAACGTTTCCTACCCGCCATTGACCACTTCCCTATCCCTAGCCCACCTTCCTGCACGTCTGGCCAGGGTAAAAAAAAAACATCCAAGCACTTCATCCACCCAGTCCACAGGCCCAGTCGTCAGCATACCCACTCGTGGTGGGAAAGGATCCAGGCCACATGTCCTGAGGGTGAAGGAGCCTGCACCAGGCAGCCTCAAGGGAAAGGAGCCTGCCCCAGCTGCTGCCAGGAACAGCAAGGAGCCTGCCCCAGCTGCTGCCTGGAAGAGCAAGGAGCCTGCAACAGCAGGTAGGAGGAGCAAGGGGCCTGGGCTGGAACTGTGATGGAACCCCCACCACCAACCACCAACCACCACTGTGCAGCCATCCGAGGCTGCAGAGAATGGGCGGTAGCCTTCCCCCATCGCCAGCACCACCACCACCACCACCACCACCACTGAGCAGCCGTCCAAGGCTGCAGGGGATGGGCAGAAGCCTCCCCCCACCAGCAGCGGCACCAGCACCACCACTGAGCAGCCATCCAAGGCTGCAGGGGATGGGCAGGAGCCTCCTCCCACCAGCAGCGGCACCACCACCACCACTGAGCAGCTGTCACCACAGGCAGAAGGTATGTAGTCCTGCTTCCATGGGCTGCTGGGCGGCCTGCCCCCTGCAAATCCAGTGGTTATGACATCCACCTGAGAGACTGTGACCATGTGCTCCCAAGGATCAAGAGCACAGGGCATGATGCCCCCTCCAGAACCAGTGGGTAGGACACCCACCAACCCCAGCCTCCCCAGGATCAAGAGCTCAGGACACTATGCCCCCTCCAGAACAGTGGGTAAGACACCCACCAACCCCAGCCTCCCCAGGACCAAGAGCACAGGGCACAATGCCCCCTCCAGAACCAGTGGGTAGGACACCCACCAACCCCAGCCTCCCCAGAATCAAGAGCACAGGGCACAATGCCCCCTCCAGAACCACTGGGTAAGACACCCACCAACCCCAGCCTCCCCAGGATCAAGAGCACAGGGCACGATGCCCCCTCCAGAACCAGGCCATGTTGCTCCCTCCACAGCATGTGGGCAAGTCACCCACTTGAGATACTGTGGCCTTGCATTCCCCAGGATAAAACACAGGGCATGTTGCTCCCTCCACAGCATGTGGCAAGTCGCCCAGTTGAGAGACTGTGGCCTTGCACTCCCCAGGATAAAACACAGGGCATGTTGCTCCCTCCACAGCATGTGGGCAAGTCGCCCAGTTGAGAGACTGTGGCCTTGCACTCCCGGGGAACAAACACAGGGCATGTTGCCACCTCCAGAGCATGTGGGCAAGTCACCCACTTGAGAGATTGTGGCCTTGCACTCCCCAGGATCAAACACAGGGCATGTTGCCCCCTCCAGAGCCAGTGGTCTTGTTCCATCTGACGGCTGAGGTGCCCCCGTCTTCCGTCCCCCTGAGGTGCCTGCCTATTTCCCAACTGATGCCCCTGCAGTGTTCTCTCCATGTTGATGCAGGTGCCATGTGTGGCCTTGGAATTTGGCCTGTGGCCATGTGGACAACGTACATTGTGGACTGGGCTGTGTCCCTTTTTCTGTAAATATGTATATATCTTTTATCTTGCCTCACTTATTTATCTTGATGTGTTGTTCTCATTACATTCACTTTTTCTGAAACGTTTTGTCCTTGTCCTTGCATTATTCATCCGAGGTACGGGGTAAAAATGTTTTAGTGATGCAGCTGATTGGGTGTATGGTGTTGGGTGTGTGTGTGTTGAACATGTGTGCTAGGCGTCTGCACTCACTGTCGTCGGCTTCGCCGTCATTGGTGTTCATGGTGGAGCATCACATAGAAGACCATGGTATAACATACAGCTCTGGCTCCATGGCAGCATGGTTGTTCCCTGTGTCTCCAATGGTGGGTCCTTTCCCTTCTTAGTTCAGTTTCTGCCAGGCTTTTGATGTAATTGGTACAGCACTGGAAAAGGTGGCGGTTTGCAAGGTCTTAATATGGTGGGCGGAACATTGACTTCTGCCTGGCTATAGGCGGCGACCGCTGTGGTTGCTGTTGTTTCCGCCCTGGCGGTCGGTGTGGTACATTGGATATCTATTGGAGATCTTTCCGCCATGGTCATAATTTGGTGGTAATTACCGCAGGCCTTTTGGCAGTATTACCACCAGTTTTACACCAGCCACCAGGGTCGTAATGAGGGCCAATATCTCAACAGCTAATACTATTTTGTCTACATTAAATTGCAGCTTGTCAGATATCTGCTCCTAGTGTGCACCAAAGTCCTATAAAAAAGGAGGATACAAATATTGTCATGTAATATCCTAATCAACAACAGAACTCATGCCACAGAAAATCATAATTCAATGCAAATCAAATCATTCAGTATCCAACAAAGCCCTCTCAAGGGAAATAATAACAAACAAAAGATATAATATTCAAATAGGTGAGGAAAGTTTCATTCAATAATCATTCAAAGATGTGCAAACAACTCCTATTATGCAATTATCACTATTGGAGTAACACAGCCTGCTTTCAGGTTAAACCTGGATTCTAGTCAATGTAATGCTGTTACTCTACCTCCTCCTCTGAGGTGTTGGGTACAGTATCAATAACAAAATGTACAGCTTCTGTCCAACTCTCATCACGTCTTTCCCTAAAGTGCTTTGTGGTGCTATAGCTTTGATCATTGTTCATAATAGCTCTCCAATGTTCCATTATTTGTTTTTTAACTGGAAATGTAGTTGAGCTAAAGTTCCACTTGCCACATACATTTTTGCATGGTAAAGTTGTTTTTACAAGTCCTACATGGCCATATCATTTGAAACCCTTTTCTTGTTTAAGCCAATTCGTGTGTTGGGAAGGTAAATAGCTATGTACCAGTAGGGTATAACTATATATATATATAATTAGGTTACAGAGACATCTTAGAAACCAGGGATGTTATCCTTTGGTTCAGATTTTACACCCATAAAACTATAAAACCTCAGAAGCTATATTTATCTCAATAAATAATAATGCACAGTTTTCTCATCAATAATTGTATTGAAAATTTTGCAGTGACATTATGAATGACGTCATAGAGGATGTCATCAGTGATGTTTTATTTGGGGTACTTAGCTGGGCAATGCGAGAGCAAGAGTTATAGTTACCTTAGGGCACAAAGTATAGTTTCTAGAGATAAGTATAACTGTAACAGATGAATTTCTATGGCTTTTTCCGTGTGTAAAATCTGAACCTAACTGTAAAGTCCCTGTAACCTTTGTGGTTTTCTGGCAAAGTTCTATGTTTTTGTTTTTTTACATATAGTAATGTGGGTTGGCCACAGGGCCTGACCTGTGATCCCCCCCTGCATGTAGCTGATACCACACTGTGGGTCTGTGAGTGGGTGTGTGAGTGGCTATATGGGTCTGTGACAGTGTGTGGGTGGTTGTTTAGGTGTGTAAATGGGTCTGTGAGTGTATGAGTAGGTGTGTGAGTGTATGTGTGAGTGGCTGTGTGGGTCTGTGAGTGGTTTGTGAGTATGTGAGTGGGTGTGTGATTGACTGTATGGGTGTGTGACTGGTTGTGTGGGTATATAAGTGGGTGTGTGAGTGGGAGAATGAGTTGCTGTGGGGATCTTTGAGTGGGTGTGGAAGTGTTTTGTGGTTCTGCGAGGGAGTGTGTGAGTAGTTGTGTAGGTCTGTGAGTGGTTGTGTGAGTTGAATGGGTGTGTGAGTGGGTGTGAGTAGTTGTGTGGGTGTGCAAGTGGGTGTGTGAGTGTGTGAGTGATTGTGAGAGTGGATGTGACTGGCTGTGTGGGTCAGTGAATGGGTGTAAAAGTAGGTGTGTGAGTGGCTATGAGTGTATGTGATTGGTTTTGTGGGTCTGTGTGGGTCAGTGAATGATCTGTGAGTCGTTGTATGGGTGTATACGTGGATATGGGACTGGCTGTGTGGGTTTGTGAGGGGATGTGAGTGTGTGAGTGATTGTGTGGGTCTGTGAGTGGGTGTGTGAGTGGTTTTGTGGTTCCGTACATGAGTTTGATTAGCTGTATGGGTGTGTGAGTGAGTGTGTGAGTGGCTGTGTGGTATGTATAAGTGGTTGCGTGAATGGGTGTTTGAGTGACTGTATGGGTTTCTATCTGGCTGTGTGGCCTGTGAGTAGCTTTGTGGCTTGTGAGTGGGTGTTTGAGTAACTGTATGGGTGCGTGTCTGGCTGTGTGGGTCTGTGTATGGGTTTGTGAGTAGGTGTGTGAGTGGCTGTGAGTGTGTGTGATTGGTGTTATGAGTCTGTGAATTATATGTAAGTTACTGTATGGTGTATATGTGGATATGGTACTGGCTGTGTTGGTCTGTGAGTGGGTTTGTGAGTGGTTTTGGGGTTCTGTGCATGAGTGTGATTGGTTGTATGGGTGTGTGAGTGAGTGTGTGAGTGGCTGTGTGGTGTGTATAAGGTGTTGTGTGAGTGGGTGTGTGATTAATTGGGTGTGTGAGTGCTGTGTGGGTCTGTAAGTAGCATTGTGGGTCTGTGAGTGGGTGTCTGAGTGACTGTATGGGTATATGAGTGGGTGTGTGGGTGGTTGTGTTGGTGTGTAATTGGGTGTGTGACTGAGTGTGTGAGTAGGTATGTGGATCTGTGAGTGGGTATATATGTTGTTTTTAATTGGGGTCTGGATCTGCGGATCCACCTGAATGCACCTGAATCCATCAGTATTTGGGAGGATTTGGGTGGATCCACAGATCCTTGTGTACTAAAAAAAAAAACATTTTTGGACAATTTCTTACCCATGAGGGGGTCACTCATAGACCCCTTCATCAGTCCCATGGGGTAAGGGTACCTCTACCCTGATCCCTTCTATCACTTACAGATTTTATCTTCCCTACTGGGAACCGAGTCTTGAATAACAAAATGGTGCCTGAACGTTTCATCTCAGGTTGTGGCCAGCCACAGCATTTCTATTGGTGCGGGGGTCCTCTAATCCCTCTGGATCAACAGAGGATCCGCAGTGGATTCCTGCAGCAGATATACATACAACTTTTTACTTTAATAACTCCAAAACAACTGAACAGATGAACACAAAATTACAAAATGCACTCTGTCTGGAAGAAGATCTAGCTTTCTGACACATTTGGGAAATTGCAAGAGGAGAATGAATTTTGGTATCCCCCTTATTTCTCGCCCCCCCTTGACTTATCAGCCTGACACTTTACAGGCAGCAACTAAAGTGAATGGTGAACTAGTTTTGAAAATTCCCTTTAAGATTTGTCAAACTGCACCAAAGGGATTTGCAAAAAAACACCTTTTCTTAAGTAAACTCAGTCCTAACTATAGCTACCTTCTGGTGAACAACGGTAGGTGATGTGTGTATTACCCAGTGGGGTGTGCCACTGGGTAGTTACAGTTGGGTCAGTTTTTCAATTGGGTATGCCTTTTTTGTTTTGCTAATAACATTATCGCCTTTTAACAAATCTCCACAAAACTTTCCAAAATGTTTCTTTTTTACCCTTGTTTATGCATGGACAATTTCAGGTTCATTCATCAAGTGGGGGCAGAGAAAAAAATGGGGAAGTCCCTTAATAAAAAAAATCCCCATGCATCCATGCATTTTCCATAGACATTTTTTAAGAAGCAATATTGCAAAAACTGCTGAAAAAAATTACACCAAATTTGACAGGAAGCTAGATCTTGCTCAGAAAGTGTGCCTTTGTGGTTTGATGTAAATTAATTTAGTAGGTTTTGAGATATTATGTCTCAAAAATAACTGTACATCTAGATGGTGTATCTAGATGATTGGGTTTGAATTTCCCAGTTTTGAATAATAGAGCTTTCTAATTATCACAGGGGGCTTTTTTGCATTCGGGCCATCTTGCTCCTGCTGGAGTCAGACTACCGTGGAATGGAACACTCTGATTGATAGGCACAAACATGAGGAAAAATGGTGCTGGCAGCTATGACAGGACTTGGCGACATAGGCCCTCATTACAACCCTGGCGGACGGGGGAGAAGCAGCGGTAATAGCGCCAATAGGCCGGCGGAAAAAAAAATTCGAATCATGACCATGGCGGTTACCGCCATGGTCATCTGCCACTTCTCCACTCCGACTGCCAGGGCGGTGACGACCGCTGGGCTGGAGACTTCAGTCTCCCGCCCGGTGGCCTTCACCAGACCGCCGGCAGTATCACAATCCTGCATACCGCCATGGATTTCGGGTGGTTTGGAACAGCCACGAAATCCATGGCGGTAGGCACTATCAGTGCCAGGGAATTCCTTCCCTAGCACTAATAGGGGTCTCCCCACCCCTCCCCCACCCCGAGTCCTCCCCCCACACCCCCACCCCTCTGCCACCCCCAAAGGTGGCAGGACCCCCCTCCCCACCCCTACCCCCAACATGCACAGACACACACCCCCTCCCCACCCCCAACATGCACAGACACACACCCCTACACGCACACATACACTGCAACAATACATACCCGCAACCATACAAACAGACATGCACACAGACCGACCCGCACACATTTCCCATACACACAACACACCCCCCGCATGCATACACGCACTCACACACCCCCTCTACATATTCACACCCCCATGCACGCACACAACACACAACACCCCCTCACCCCCCTCCCCTAACGGACGATCAACTTACCTTGTCTGTTGATCCTCCGGGAGGGGACGGGATCCATGGGGTCTGCCCCACCGCCAGCACCCTGTCACCAGAACTCTGCCACACCGAATCATGGGATGTGATTCGGTGGGCGGTGTTCTGATGACGGGGCGGTAGAGGTAGAGCAACCTCCACTTCCCTGCCGACCGCCAGTATGGCTGCTGGCGGCTCTCTGTCTAAAAAAGGACGGAGAGCTGCCAGCAGTCATTATACGCCGTGCGGAAAACTGCCGCACTGGCAGTCTTCAACACGACAGTTCCTCAGCGGTCTTCTCCTCGGTGGTCTTTGAAAAAGACCTCTGAGGTTGAAATGAAGGCCATAGTCTCCTGTCCTATCATGTTTCCTAAATAACAAAAATAAATAAGGGTGCCGGGTAGGATACCCTGCCTCTCTAACGCTAGGCAGTGTGTCCCAGAGGAACACTCCCTGGCCCTAAAAATGCAGGGATTTTTGCAGCAATCCCACTGGACTCCCACAAGATTGTGTAAAAAACAAACAAAATAAAATGCCGGCTCACCATTTTGTTTTCAGTATTTGGGGAGGGACCTCTCCCAAGCTTTGATAAGCCCCGGAAACAGACTACCCCAGGAGTTAACTCTATTTCTAAAGGAAGAGGAACTCACAGACCACTCTACATAACCTAATAGTTCCAAAGGACCCCATTACTTGGGGCAAAATTTCAGCCCCTTCCCATTTAGCATGTATGTTGGCCCCAGGGGATGGAGTCCCTGGGGCCAATTAAGACTCGAAGAGAAGATAACCACATGGCCGCCCTCCACTCTAATATGCAAATTGTCCGAGGAAGTGGGGTTCCCAGGCCCTATAAGGGCCAAAGGAGGGCAACTAAGTGCCCCCTCCTTAATAATAATGCATTTGACCCCAGGTAATGGAGTCCCTGGGGCCTCTTAAGGGTTGGGGGGGAGGGTCTATAATCTGCCCTTCTCTATAATTAAAGTATTGTCCCAGGAAATGGGGAGGGGATCCACGTGACAACCTCGTCTAATGTTAATGCATTTGGTCCTGGGGGATAGGATCCTCAGGGCATCTCAATGCCCAGGCGAGGGGGACAACAGGCCCCCTTCCACAATATTATATTTTTGGCACTAGGGGTTGTGGTCCCCCAGAGCAATAGAGGCTTGGAGTGGGGGGCCGTGTGCACCCGCTACCCTTTCTGAAGAAAAAGGCCCCTGAGGGCCAACAGAGATTTGGGGAGAGGGCTATGCGACCCCTGCCCATGGCAGGGAGTTGGGTGCTTGAGGGGAATTGAACTTGGGCCTGCATTGCTAATTACCCCCCATATTACATAGCTCATGACATTTTTTGTGACATCATTGGTAACGTCACTGCAACATATGAAATTACATCTTTGATGACAAGAATGTGTATGGCAGGGGTTTAATTTATAGTTACCCTAGGGCCAGGGAAGCTGGGGATGGTGAAAATGGTTTTATTTAGGGAGGGGGGCACATGCGGTACTGGGAAACCCATCCCCGGCGCCAAAGTATAAAATGAAAGGCCCCCCTCCCTGAGCCTTATTAGGCCCCGGGGACCCTGAACCCCTGGTCAGAAACTGTGTCCTGTGGAGCCCACCTGGGATGAAGTAGTTTCCCTGATGGCACCAGCACATGCAGGGAAACATATGTTTATGATTGCCTAGCAGAAGCATTTTTAAATCTTCCACTAGGTAGGAACAAACATGTCTTTCTGGACTGAGCAGTAGGAGCTGGGAAGGCAAGCTGATCACAGGCAGTAGGAGATTTAAACATGCTCCTGTATTATGGAACAGACTTCTGTTTCCCTGTTTGCACTCATGCAGGCAGGGAAACAGATATTGCTCCTGCCCAGATGGAGCAAGTAAAATTAGCTGATCCCTTGGGGTGAGAACAATGCTGGCTCTCACACCATGGAGGGGGCTGGCTGAGGCTGAGGGGGTCCTGGGGCTCCCCCATGTGGCCCCCAACATGCTGCTTGGTAGGTGTCCCAGGTGGGCACCGGGACACACAAATGTAATTAAAGGGCCACAATAAGGTCTGGATGAGACGCTGCAGCCCCCTCCCCTTTAAAATGGCAATGTGCCCCTGAGGGTTGGGTCCCTAGGTCCTATTACAGCTGGGGGAGCCACATGGCGCCCTCACTTTTTTTATTGACATTTGGCCCTATGTTATTGGGTCCCTGAGGTTTATTTAGGCTTGGGGTTTGGCCACAGGGTCTGGTTGCAGGCTCGGCCCTGCAGTCAGCCTCCTACCATGCACACCAAAGGAGCAAGTCAGCTTCTGTGCTACCCTATTGGGTCCTAACCCAATGGGCCAATATCCTGTGGATACTAGGTAAGAATTACAACCATGCACCAGATTCCATCTAGCTAAGTCACAGCCACCTCAAGTACTAGTGCACCTCCAAACAATGTAGCCACTTAGTACAGCATTGCCCTGTATCAGATGCCTGGATAGCACATCATCCACTCTCAAGCAATACTCACACTATTCGCCCCCCCCCCATGATTTATACATTTGTCTTGCTTGATTCCTCTGCTGTGCTTCCATCCTAATACATATCAAACATTTGGACTACCTCAGGATATCATATCCGACCATGCAGCACACATCATTAACATAGAATGCAGTGGACCTCTCTTGTCAATCCCCACATGGTGTTTTCCTAGTGGTGTCTTAGATGATCCAGCCTTTTGTGAATCACAACTTACACATATAGACTGTTACTTTGCAGAAAAACATGCAACAGCCACCACTTGTGCTATCAAGTGAGACTCCTTTAAGGTGGTCACCAGATGTATCAGCATTTAGGAGATAGTAGGTGTCCGCCTGGAACTTCGTAGGGAACTTGCAGAGACAGAGTTGATCCTGGCAAATCTTGAATGGCAGGCCCCACACAATGCTGAAACGCATGCAGCTTTGATGGCAGCTAAAAAGCTGCATGCCTCTCTCCTAGAGCATCTGTGCTGATATAACCTCACAGCCTACACGGCTCGCATACTCTACAGGGGACAAACATGGACATCTCCTGGCATGGCTGCCATACGTGGAAACCAGCACTCATCCCATAACGGAATTAGACCCTGACCAAGACCACAACTTAGGTTCACAATATGCCATAATGAGCCTCTACCGGGCAACCCACTCCACTCTTTGATGCTGCAGCATGGTTACTGGCAAATCTCCTTCTCCCCAGAATATCAGATTTTGAGTTCAAGGAGCTTGATGAATTTATCTCAGTGGCGGAGGTGAAAGAAGCTACCAATGGCTTAGCTGGGAATAGAACACCAGGCATGGAAAGACTACCATCGGAGTACTATGACCGATTCTCTGTCTGTTTAGCCCCTAAATTGGATGACATATATAATGAAGCGCTCAACACGGGGATGCTTCTGTCATCCCTAGAGGTGTCCCTTCTCTCCTTCCTCAAGCCCGGTAGGGACCCCATCCATTTACCTTGCAACCAGCCCTTTGCCATCCTAGGTGCCGATTATAAAATATTGTGTAAAATACTGGCAGATCGCTATCTCCCGACACTGCCCAATGGCACCCATACAGATCAAAATAGATTTGTCCCAGGCTGTAGAACATCCCATAATCTTAGGTGATTTTTCCATGTGATGTACCAGGTGTTGTTGTGATTCCCTCGTGCTGTGAGCTTAATACTTGACCTGGAGAAGGTGTTCAATGGTCTGTCATGGGATTACCTTTTTAAAGTGCTGGTCAGACTTGGTACTTGTAGATGTCTCCTAGTATGCACAAAGTTACTATACACAAGCCTAAGGTACAAATCGGCCTGGGTGACCTGGGCAGAGGAAAGAGTTTGCTATCTCAGAATCCACCTATTCAATTCCCAGAGCAACTTATTTGAGGGGAACTTCCAATGGGTGCTCCCAGCCCATATTTCCAAGACTAAGGAGGTCATTCTGACCCTGGCGGTCCGAGACCGCCAGGGCAAAAATGACGAAAGCACCGCCAACAGGCTGGCGGTGCTTTCTTCCCTATTCTGACCGCTGTTTATGCCCCGGCAGTGATAATCCGCCAGGGCAGCGCTGCAAGCAGCGCTGTCCTGGGAATTATGACCCCCTTACAGCCAGCCTGTTTCTGGCGGTTTGCACCGCCAGGAAGAGGCTGGCGGTAAGGGGTGTCCTGGGGCCCCCTAACAGGGCCCCGGCCAGCTTTTCACTGTCTGCATAGCAGACAGTGAAAAGCGCGACGGGTGCAACTGCACCCGTCGCACGGCCGCAACACCGCCGGCTCCATTAGGAGCCGGCTCCTGTGTTGCGGCCTCATTCCAGCTGGGCCGGCGGGCGCAAACTTGGTTTGCACCCGCCGACCCAGCGGGAATGTCAGAATGGGGGCCGCGTGAGTGCGGCCGCATTGGCGGCCGCATGGCGGTTTCCGCCTGGCGGGCGGCGATAGGCGCCCGCCAAGGTCGGAATGACCCCCTAAATTTTGGAAACATTTGCCCTTAGCACTCATGAGAAAAATCATCCTCTCAAAAAATGGTAATCTTTTCCCATTTGCAATACTACATTGTTATTGCACTGGTATACCCTCCCAGACTATTTTCCCATGAGCTGGATTCCTTGCTTGGGGAGCCGAAAAGTCATGCCACGTAGCTCTTAGCAAACTCTAACTACTGGTGGGACAAGGAGGATTGAAAGTCCTATCCTTTGAATCATATTACCTTGCAGATTAGCTTCAGTCATTGTCTCGCTGTTTGGCTGGTAGCAACCTATATGAAACTAGCTCTAGCAATGGGCCTTTGCCATTTGATACCCTCTACCAGCTCCTGCAACCCACTGTTAAATTACAGCGCTCATGGTCACTACATGTTTGGGTAGCCTGCAGACGTCTCACCTGAATTTTCCATTTGACACGCTATGTCCTATCATATGCATGTGAAATTCCCCTTTGTAGGCTTCTAGGGTACCCTTGGTTCTTCACTGAAGGGGACTTAACCATTTGGTACAACAAGTCCATCAACACAGTGAGTGACCTGTTCCAAGACCAGCACTTGCTAACATTTGACCAGATGCAACAAGACTATGGCATCCCACCTGGTTGGTACCTCATCCAACTGGCCACATGTCGACACAGTTGATGAGGAACCCCCTTCCCAAGCTGTCATACACACCCTATGCACTGTGGGCACCGGGTGACATTTGATTACATGACTGAATAAGGCCATTTGGGAACATATTGGGATTTCTCTAACACCCCTTTGACAGAAGTGGGAGGAGGACAATGGGCACCTACTTCATGATTCAGTGGGGACAATGGCAACTGAATCCCCACATGGTATCTCTCATAATGCAAAATTCAAAAACATACAATATGCGGTGCTACATAGGGCCTAACTGACAGCGGATTCTGAAGCACACACAGAAGTGCCAAATCCCCATTAATGATTACTTATGTGCAGGAAGGGACACCTTTCCGCACATAAACAATCAAACCCATCAATGCACACATACCATTGTGCAAGGATGCCTGCGTTGGCGCTAGGCAGCTCAATTTAGCACCAGCGCATGGGGAAACGCAGGGGTGTGCCATATTATAATAAATACGGCACATCCCTGCATTTCTAAAGTGATGCAGCGTGGCACTGCCAATTTTGGCGCAGCACTGTGCTGCCCAATTTTCTGTTAAATATGGGCCTTACAGTCAATATAGAAACATTTCTTGAAATACTGTCAGCATAATGTTTCATATAATGAATATTGTTACAAAAAATACTTTGACTTTCCTTCTGAAAACACCTTAGCACAATACAGATCCCTTGAATAAAAAATTATCAGATGGAATAGGGAGTGCTGAACAGATTTTAATTGGTGTAGAAAGAGAAGAGGAACCAAGACAGAGCAGGTGTGATACTCTTTTAATACGCTTTCTACATTTCTTTTCTTTATAATCAGCTCTGGGGTAGGATGCCTCTCCATTGCTCACTATACTTATCCTGCTCTGAAAAATATGATGATTCCTCAGGGAGGGAGAGCAGAATTATGGACAGTATATATACCTGCCCAAAAATAATTTAAGAACCCAACAGACTAAAGACTGCCCCAGGGGTGTAGTTTCAGAGGGGAGAGTTTGGGGTGTTACACCCTCCCCAATAGATGTATTTTGTGATAAGTAGTTGAGTACACGTGCTTTCAGTTGAGTATGTTGAGGTGTCTGTCAGGTTTCACCAGGCATTTTTACACACACAGACCAAAATGCACACAAACACTCTTTCCCTCTCTCTGTTTAGAAAAAAATTCAAAAATGTTGTTTATTTAAAAAAATAATGTTTTTTTCTCTAATTTAGTACTCCTATCAATCCGTGTTCCCTACCTTTCCACTGCCCTTTAAGCCGGTATCCTGCACCCTGCTTGTCGTATACTGTATTTTAACATTACGTACTAGCATGAATGTTGGAAAATCTGAAGCTAACACCCCCCCAACCTTACTGACCAAGCTACCCCCTGCACTGCACTTCACAATAATTATGTGGTATGTTAAATAACCCATTTATTATGCTTTTAGCAATTTCAGCTACTAGCAAAGGCTATGCAAGCAAATGGCAGGTCACAGGTGATGCAGTGTTACTCTTCTTGTTACGCAAATGTGGCCCACTGCTTTCCACACCCTTCTCTTGATCCATATATTCAAAAGAGGTTACAAAAGGCTGACTGAAAAATCACAAAAGAGGGAACATGGAAGAATCATAAACAAAAAACCCTGGATGAATCTGACAGACCAAGGCTAGGTGTTGAGCTGAGACAAGGAAAAACTAAGTAGAAACAAGAACAGGAATAAAATGTTTACAGAAGCAAGAATTAGGCAGACAAAGTGATAGGGTTGGGCAACAAGCAAGTACAAACATAATTGCAGCATATTCTGCAAATCAGGCCACCTCCAATGTATGCTGAAGGCAATCAAAGTCAAGGTCATAAGCACAATTATACAACAAGTCATTTCCTTCTAGATGTTATATGGAAAAAATAAGGAGTCAAGGACCAAATTCAAGTACTTAAAGTATGGACTGGAATGGGGAATTATGAAAAAAAAATCATGAATCAGAATTCTAGAAACGTAATATTATTTAAATATTCCAAGGTGCAGTCTGATGGCAACCTGCAGACTTGAGAGTTACCAGGGACCACATGACAGCAGCAAGTTTCAAGTTGAGAGAAAACAGATTAAAATAATTGCAAAGATGCCCGGGTTTGTTATGCTCAACCACCATTGAAGCCAGTGAGGAAACACCACCAGCAGCGAGTTTAACCAATTCCATGTTTAACAACTCTATGTCTTACATGAATGACAAGCCTTCTCTACCTGAATCCTCAGTAACACATGCAAAAATGAGATGTGGACACTCTATGACCATGTGGTTTATAACTATATTATGCTTGAGGGATCTGGCTAAAGTATCTACCTGCCAGTTTCTTTGTCGGCGAAGTGATGGGGTTTTGTTGTCTCTCTTTCCTCAATTGAGAACTGACAGTATGGGAGAAGAGTTCCATCCTGTAGGCATTGGTAGTGTAAATGAAAGCCCTTATTTCAAATGTAGGGATACATTTAGATTAAACCACGTCATGGATTTCAATGACATCTGTAAATTTACAGCTTTGATGACAATCTCTCCACTGCCAGACACACTAGGAAAAAACTGAAAATGCTTATAAGTGTTTAAAAAGGATTACTGGCTTCTAGTCTTGATACTTGTTTAATTTTCCACTCTTGCATCACATTGAAGTTACTGAAGTAACAATAACTTGCTAATTGTCATGATCAATGATGTCATTAATGATGTAATTTCAGATGTCACAAGTGATGTTATCAATGACCTCACAGTGCATGTCATGTGATGTAATATGTGAGATCAGAAGAAGTGCATGAAAAGTATGCAAGCTATGGTTACTTCAGTTAAGTATAACTTGTGAATTTCATTGTTTTTTTCGATTAAAATGGGATTTTTAACTGAGCATTTATCCTAACTTTAATGTCACCTTTAAATGTGTTTTTAATTGAATTTCTAAGTATCCTATAAATGTAAAGTTAGGTATTATCATGTTTAACAATATTGCCAATGGAAACTTTTTTTTTTTTATGTGAAGTAAAATGTTATTGCAAAACCTAGCTATTCCAACATCCCACCACACACAGGGGACCAAACCCCCATTGCTGACCAGATTCCCACAGTGGTGCAACACCCTCACTGCATTCTTCCAACTTTCTTTTTGGCCCCATGTTAATTGTGCCATAATCATGAGGTAAATTTGGTGTACTCCCACTAGTTTTCATGAGCGGGGGTGCTGAGTATCAGAGCAGTACCACAGACAGAGATTTTCTTTTGTACCTTGACCCCGGGGGTGTCCCTCTAGGATTCTCCCACAATGGCCCAGGCGGTCAGGGTACCCCTACCCGAACTCTTAAATGTGTTTTATTTTAATTTTCAGAACATGGGGATCAAGTCCTTATATGGTAACCACAACTTTTCCATTTACATTGGGGCCAGCCAATCACAGCATTCAGTTGCACAGGACAGGTCTCACTCCCTCGGGATCTGCCAGAGTGCTTTATTTGTTGTTTTCTCCCTTGGTATACTCTCAGAGCTCCCTTGCGAGTACTGTGTCACTAGATATCTATAAAGTGTGAAGCTTAATTTCTCTCAAACACCTAAAGGATTTTCACCAAATCACAAAAAGCATGCTTTCTGCGTAGATATCTAGCTTTTTGCCACATTTGGTGTAATTTGGTTCTGCTATTTTGGCTGTAGCATTTTCTAAACTTCCTAATGGATCGCACATGATGGATCACTCCAAAAAGGAGCTAAGGTGGGTGAACCTTTTATTTAGAATATTTTGTGAAGATTCTTCCAAAGTTATTAGCAAAACTCAAGATCAATTTCCTATGGAAACGCAAACCTAACCATAACTGTACATTGGCATGCGACACTGTGTAAAATATAAATATATATATCACCACTGGGCAGTTATAGATAGGACCACATTTCAGGGTGATGTGTCAAGAAAGGGCTGAGAAAAAGAAAAATACATATCTGCAGCCAAAGCAGAATCTAGATCTTGGTCCACAAAGTGTGTTTCTTGTGATTTGGTGTAACTCCATTCGGTAGTATGTTATTTAGACCTTAGTGTTTTAAACAGGAATTCTTGAAAACACAAATGACAATTAAGATCAATAGGTTAAAATTAGCAATACTCATGGTAAGCACCATTAAAACCACAATTCATCCAATCATATGTAAATTTACTTAACCTAAGACTGCACAAAAGATAAAAGTGAACCCTCATGACAGTTAAAAAATATATGAATTCAACCATAAAATGTATCCACAGACAATAAAAATCATCCCATAGCACATACAGGAATCTTATTTCTACAAGTAATTTAGGGCTACATGTCCTAAAGTTCGGATTTGCGACTCGTAAATTGCAAGTCAGAGCAACTCTCAATTTGCGAGTCGCAAATCCGAATGTAGTATGGTGTCATTGACACTAATAGTGATTCGCAGGGGGGTCACAAATGCCCACCTCATGATTATTCGTGAGGTAGGTCGCAATTTGTGACCCCCTTGGGAATGGTAGCCCTCACAGGGATGGTGGCCGGCTGGAGACAGCAGAACACCATGTCTGTGCCTGCTTTTAAATAAAGCAGTTTATTTTTTTTAAATGCAGCCAGTTTTCCTTGAAGGAAAACAAGATGCATTACAAAAACAAAAAATGAAACGTTTTTGTTTCATTTTTTCAGAGCAGGCAGTGGTCCATAGGACTGTTTTCAGTGACATTCACAGAGGGGAAGGGACCCCTTCCCGTTTGCGAATGGGTTAGCACCAGTGTGACACTGGTGCTAACTGCAATTGTTTTACGACCGCATTCGTGGTCACAAGACAATCATACATGGGACTGCAAGTCGCAATTAGAAAGGGAACACCCCTTCCTAATTTTGAGTTGCAATCCCATTTTGCGATTCGGTAAAAAGTTTACTGAATCGCAAAACTGGGTTTGCACATGGGGAAGTGCATTTTGCATGTCGCAAACAGCCAGATTCACTGTTTGCGACGTGCAAAATCCTTCGTACATGTGGCCCTAAATTGCTTGCCTGCTATCCATGATATCATATTTTATACAAACGGGTTTTAATAGGGACTTCTGTTGAATTAAAAACCACAGGCACTCCACAAGGGTGTGTATTAGATCTCCCTTCATGTTGAGACCATATTTACAAATCTCAACTTCATTTAGCAAAGTTCTGTGCACCTCAGACATCAGAACTCGGTTTAGCTCACATCTAAGTCTAACAAGACTTCGACCCATCTGTATATTAGGAACTTTCTCCAGATAGGGAAAGGTCCCATCTCCCATCGATGATTTCAGCAGGTGGGAAACAGATTTCTTTTTCTTTATATGTAAAATGTCCTCCTCTCTGGAGACCTATTTTACTACTCTTCTAACCTCAGCCTTACTCACCCCTACCTGGTCAATACAATCTAGTGTTTTGATTTGTAATTTCCTACAGCACATTACAGGTTCTCCCTCTAACTCCTCTGGCCCAAGTTAACTCACTTTGCAATATCTCCCTTTTACATAGCAGAGACATTTTAGAAATCTCTTCACAATCTATTTGTATCAAAAAATTTATTATCTCTGCATGTGCTAAGTGAGTCCATCCTGTCAGGCCCATTTCTACTCTAACTGCCTACACTATTGTAGATGATGGAAGAGAAAGTAATGTTTTTAAGCACCTTCATTCTTCAAGGCCCTAGCTTTTTTTTTACCTCTGATGCCAACCACCTCGGCTCTGTACTGGATTTGCAGCCTTATCATACCCTGGTAGGCTGCCAGCATAGGTTTCAGTGAGAGACCCCCATAGTGATTGTCAAATTGCTCCAGGCCCCTCACAAAAGAGAGTGCCTTGGCTTGTATAGAAGCTAAGTGATATTTCCAACACAGGTCATAGGAGAACCACACCCCCAAGTATTTATATTTCCTGATTGTCTTGATTTTAACTTTATTTTTTGACCCCCCGACCATATCCTCTTCTTCCCTATTGGGCACACTCTAGCCTTTTACATATTAATTTTTAATTTATTTATTTTTACAGTCGTCCGAGGATGTGTCAAATTTTGGCTGGAGTCCAATTTCTGTCAAATCAAAGATTACGAAATCATCCGCATGTAAGAGACAGCTGACATGTGAACCATTTATTTTAGGGCTAAAGCTATTTGATTGGCTGAGTATTCTAGGGAAGTCAGACAGAAACAGGGAAAATAGGTCAGTGCCAAAACACACCCCTATCTCAGACCATTTCTTATATTGATCCTATTAGAGATTGATACCCCAAGATCTAGTTCTACTTGGCTCCAATTATCCCTATGGAGTTTTTGGAAAATTAAAAGTAAATAATTGAGAATTCCAAGGTCCTTTAATACTTCCCATAACAAAACCTGATCAACAGACTCAAACTCAGAGCTAAAATCTATAAAACTGACATACAGTCTTCCATGCTGCTCTATTGATTTCTTATCAATGGACCATAAACTAAACAGTGATCAATCGTTATGTGACCCCCCTTTAAAACCTCCTTGCTCTTGTAGGATGATTGTATCAGTTTCTGCCCAGTCCCTCAACATCCTCAAAAGGATATTTGAGAAGACCTTCCCACTTACGTCTAACAAGTTTATTTGTTGATAGTTTCCTGGGAGGGAATGCTCACCTTTTTTGTATATAGGTTTGATTACCGTGCCCTTCCAACTATCCGGAAATCTTCCTGTCAAAAGGATTTCCTGAAAAAGGAGATAAAGCAGACTGGTTCACCAAGCTATGTTAGTTTTTATTATTGCTGCCAGTAAATTATCTGGTCCTGCTGCCCTTGTAAGTTTTAACATTTCAATTGCTTTATCAATTGTTGGTGTTGCATACCTCTTCCTATTTTCTTCCTTTACAAGACATCTTATTGTGGAATGGGAAAGTAGTAGTGGAGACATTAAGGTCCAAAATATTTGTATTTTTCAGGAAATGTAGGATCCACAGAGCCAACAGATCTAGGCATAAGATGTGATTGGTTGCCACCACATCAACAAAAGCTGTGGTGCCAACCATTTTAAGACTCAAGGTCCCAATCTTCTATGCTGACTAAAAGAAAAAACACATATGGGGGCAGTACAGGAATCCCATAACCCCTAGTCCTGGTGGGGGACGTCCCAGGGGGACTACCCCTAGGGCTAGAAACCTATGTTTTTTTTAGATAGGACTGGAGATCCACAGATAATCCAACTTGTTCTGCAGCTCTGCTTAAAAAAAAAAATCATAGACTCCCACACTTTTAAGAAGTTGTCCCTCCTGGGTGATCCATGCCCCAGGGGGTCTGTGCAATTTAATTTTGGGGGAGTGGGATGGGTGTGCCCCATCTTTGGGAGCCTTATGGAGGAACTGGAAACTCTATGCCCTAAGGCCAAATACATATTTAGGAGAGCGTATTGGCGGCCACCAACCGGAGCCATTAGCAAGGCCTCGGGCACTCAATGCATTTTAGGGTGTGTGGCTCACCTGAGCCTCATGGTGGCCCTAGGTAAACCCAACACCATTGGACAACTTCTTTTAGGGGTGCAGACACCATTACCCAAGCTAAGTTTTACAATTTGGGTAGGGTACATATGGACCCTTCCCTGAGCCAGTCACTGGCCCCATGGCCTGATGAGTGGGGCACCCCATTCCCTGTCATATTGTTGTTCCCTTTGCCCAAGAGAGTGCAGGCAAGGAATATAAACTTTATTCCACCTCTCCTCTCCTGGACAGGTAACACAAATTTCTCCCACGTGGGCTGCAGCACAGAAATAAGCTACTTACATCTGGGTGAAAAGATATGGGTATGGGTGTTGGATGACAAGACTGCCAGGGCCGGATGGGCCTCTGGCCAGCTCTTCCTGGCACAATAAAGGTGCTGGATGGGGAGCCCACAGTGGCTACTGAACATTGGGGCTACCCCATGGTCCTCAATATTTGGACATGCTGCAGGTGCCTGAGGTGGGCAAAAAAGCACTGATAAATAAAATCACTGTTCTGTGCAAGGGACACCCTATAATGCCTTAGTTCTGTATTAAAGTATGTATTTTATCTTACTGATGGGGCCAGAGAGGGGGCAGGGGCACCACAAACCAATTTGTTAATGTTGTGGGGGCTGCAGGAAGTGCAGCAATCCCCAAACAAGATTAAAAAATCCCAATAAAATCTCCAAGTTCATTGATTCCATGACCCCAGGAGAGCTTTCCATGTTTTCTAAAGCACTCTGACTTAAAGCTGTATGCTCTTCAGCTGGAATTCAGGGCTCCTTGTTGTGGGTTCTACTGATTCATTTTATGGCCTAAAAGGTTTAACCCCTAGGGTGCCTGGGATATAACGGTTACGTCCTGGGCAGCATCGCTCCTTTGCCCAGGACGTAACCGTTACATCCTGCACCCGGCCCTCGGGGGAAGCTCTGGCTCTCCCCCTGAGGGCCTCCCTACCATCCCACTCCGGCAGGGCTGGAAGAGGAATCGCTTCCCCTTCCACTCCCACACCCCACCACATCTAACAACATCAGTGTGCGATCACATGCTGACATCATTAGAGGCCGCCAGAGGTGCAGGAAGCCATTTGCTTCCTGCGCATCCACCGAGAAGAAAGTGAGTTTCTTCTCCGGCGGGTGGGAGGATTGATACAAAAGAGGCATCAGGGGAAATGAAAGGGTTTTCCTTTCCCTCAATGCCTCTTTTAGCATTCCTGCTGCCAGATCGCGATGCGATCGGGCAGCAGGAATGCCCACTAGGCACCAAGGAATTTGTTCTGTGTGCTTGTGTGTTTTGTGCGGGGGCAGCCCCTTGGGCAAGGGCTGCTCCCCCTAGGGAGCATAATGATATACGTCGTTTCTGCTCCCCTTAGGGGTAGATCGGCTAATTATTTATCAGCTGATCTGGACCCAGGGGGGATAGAAACCACGATGGCACCAGGGATGTTTTCTTTTTTTTTTTTGTGCGGGGTGGCCCCTTGGACAAGGGTCGCCCCCCCCAAAGGGGGACAAATACTTTTAGGTAGTTCTGCCCCCATTGGGGGCAGATCAGCCTTGTTTTTTTGGCCCATCTGCCCCCGGGGCAGAATTCACTAGGCATCAGGGATTATCTGTGTGTGAGAGTTTTTGTGTGGGGGCGGCCCCTTAGGCAAGGGCCCCTCACCCAAGGGGGAATAATGTTAGATGCTGTTTCTGCCCCCATGGGGGCAGATCGACTAATTATTTTTCAGCTGATCTGCCCCAAGCGGGGGTAGAAGCCACGATGGCACCAGGGTTGTGGGGTTTTTTTGTGCGGGGGACAGCCCTTTGGGCAAGGGTCACCCCCCAAAGGGGGACAAACACTTTTAGGTAGTTCTGCCCCCTTTGGGACAGATTGGCCTTGTTTTTTTGGCCCATCTGCCCCCAAGGGGAGCACAATCCACTATGCACCAGGGATTATGTGTGTGTGAGTTTTTTGTGTGGGCGGCCCTTGGGCAAGGGTCGATCCTCCTAGGGGGCATATTATTTTACTCCATTTCTGCCACCTTTGGGGGCAGATCGGCCTAGTATTTTTTAGGCCCATCTTCCCAAGAGACCACTACACACCATGGAAAATGTTTAACTGTTTAGTGGCGGGGTGTTTCTCAACTGGAGAAGTGTTTGCATTTGTGATTATAACAGGTTTTTTTTCTAGTTCAAATCTTTTGCTTCTTTTGTTGTGGCTCGTTTTGGCAGTGGTTGACCTGCGGTTTGCGTAATTCCATGTTTTAGGTAAGTAAATGTACTCAAAAGGAGTTTTGTTGCCATGCATGAATGACAAGTTTGTAGGTGGTGTACTAAATGCAGGATTGTGTGTGAAATTGTCCTTAGATTTGTGCATAATATTTGTGTTGTCTTATGTCTAACATGCTTTTCCTTTTTCTTTTTAGTGGGATATCATTGGTGATTGCTGGTCTGTACAGAGTAGTTGCTGGTGAGTCTAGCTGGTCTGTACAGAGTAGTTGCTGGTGAGTCTAGCTTTACCAATCTCCCAGGGTGTAGAATAAATACAGAAAACTTTTTGCCTATCAATTCCTTTGAGTTGTTTATGGATGATGTATTTTTGGAAGAGATTGTTGAGCAGACTAATTTGTATGCAGAGCAGTATTTGAGGGACAAGGCTGCCAGACTTAGGCCTCAGTCTAGAGCTACCCATTGGATTCCCACAATTTTGGAAGAGATGAAAAAGTTCTTGGGTCTGACTTTTTTGTTGGGGTTGATAAGGAAGCCGTCACTAGCTTCTTATTGGTCTACTAGTCCCTTGATGGCAACAGATATATTTCCTGCAACAATGACTCATAATCGGTATTTGCTTCTTCTTCGGATGCTACATGTTTTTGACAATGCTTTATCCTTGCCACAAGATCACATTTTAAGATAAGACCTTTCCTTGATCATTTTGTAGATCGGTTTTCAGAGGTCTATGTGCCAGGCAAAGAAATAAATCTGGACGAGTCTTTGGTCCTGTTCAAGGGTTGTTTGGTTTTTAGGTAGTACATTCCCAGCAAGAGCGCACAGTATGGAATTAAATTGTAAATGCTGTCAGAAAGTAGGACAGGGTATGTTTATAATTTCCGGGTCAACAGTGGTAGGGATTCCAGTATTGACCCCCCTGGTTGTCCGCCCACTTTTGTAGTTAGCAAGAAAATTGTGTGGGAACTTGGTAGACGACTGTTTGACAAAGGTCACCATTTGTATGTAGATAATTTTTACACTGGAGTTCAGTTGTTCAAGGAATTGTTCAGAGTGGACACTGTTGCTTGTGGCACAATCCGCTCTAACCGCAAAGGCTATCTAAGGGAGCTTGTTTGTAAAAAACTTGAGAGGGGACAGTGCAGTGCCTTGCGTAACAATGAGCTGCTACCTCTGAAATTTGCAGACAGGAGGGATGTGTACATGCTAACTACCATCCATGATGAGAGTATTTCACATGTGGTTGTTTGGGGTCAAGTTGCTGAACTGCGCAAACCTGTGTGCATTTTAAAGTACATTAAGCACATGGTTGGTGTTGATAGAGCAGATCAGAGGTGGGAACCCTACACTACTGTTCCTAAGTCTTACCTGTGGTATAAAAAGTTGTCTGTCCATTGTTCAATCTGGCAACTTTTTATGCTTTTATAGTGTTTAAGGATTATTCCCCTGAGTCAAGGATGAAATTTGTTAAATTTCAGGAGGCAGTGATGGAGAGCCTTGTTACGGTGGATCATGCAAGAGTTCTTAGAGTAGCAGTTGTGGAGGATGTGGCTAGATTGAAAGATCACCACTTTCCTTATCAGATTCCTCCCACTCCCAAAAAGGACTTTCCCACTAAGAAATGTAGAGTTTGTGCCCGAAGAGGTATCCAGAGGGAAAGCCAGATGTACTGCCCAGACTGTCCTTCAAAGCCTGGGCTGTGTGTGGCAGGCTATTTTAAGAGTTACAACACCCAAAACAAAATTTGGGAAATACCATGAGCGTAAACTGCCTGTTTTATATTTTCATATGTTCAGTTTCACTGTTGGCATTACTGTCATGTATTCAGTTAGAGCTTTTGTGTTTGTAGTTTTGTACTTATAATTAGATAGTAGTTTCTTTGTTGTTTAACAAAAAAAGTGATGGTGGTGTGCATGGGATGGCGCTTGGCTGGCAGTGTACTTGGAGTGGCACTTGGCTGGCAGTGTGCATGGGGTGGTGCTTGGCTGGCGGTGTGCGTGGAGTGGCGCTTGGCTGGCGTGTGCATGGGGTGGCGCTTGGCTGGCGGTGTGGTGGGGTGGCACTTGGCTGGCGGTGCCAGCCAAACGCCAGTCCACAGAATCCATCAGCTTGTGTGATTGCTGTATCAGGCATGTGGGCGTATGAAAGTGATAAGCCCTTAAATGGCACTGTCTGTTGATGCAAGTGTTGTAATGCATTGGGCCCGCGGCTGGCGGCGTGAATGGTCTTGTGCATGTCATGTATGAAAGGTGTGTGAATGGACTGTAAAGCGGTTGGTGTCTTGACTCAGCTTTACATCTCACGAGCTGTGAGTCAATAGTTCAGTTTTTTGGCCTTTCAGTTATGAACAGTGCATTTTACTTTGGTGAAATCTCTTGTTAATAAAATTTGATCTACTGAACCATCACTCACCCTCGTGCCGAATCCAACCGGTATGTGTGCTAAAAATGACAAAACCTGCTCTGCTGTAATCAGGCATAGCAGCCAACCAGTGACACGTTAGGTGTCTCAAGTGCGACCCCGATGATGAAGCATGTCACCAACTTGGTTGGTGGGTGAGGGGTCCTTTTAACATAACCTAGGTGTCTTTCTTTCCACAATTTTAGGGTTTAGAACATCACAGAAGTAGGTGGACACATCAAAATGATCTATTGAAAAACTACCTGTGTTTGGGGGAGGGCACCTATGTTTTTGGTCCCGGGTGCGACCTTCATCTAGGGAAACCTATCAAACCCAGACATTTTTTTAAACTAGACACCCCAAGGAGTCCAGGGAGGTGTGGCTTGCCTGTATCCCCCAACATTTTCTTACCCAGACTCCTCTGAGCATATTTTCATCACTTTTCTTTGTAGGATCACTGCCCGGCACAAATATCCTACCACCTAGCGTTCCCCTCAGACTCCCAAGTAAAATGATATCTCACTTTTGTGGGTCCCCAAAACAGAGTCACCCTAAAGATGTATGAAAGAAAAATGTGTGTTTATCAGCTCACTGTGCTATCCCCTCAATCTCTACAGGTTTTTGGCCTTTTTCTGTTGCAGGCACCTGGGCCACCCTCACAAGTGAGGTTTCATTTTTATCAGGAGACTTGGGGGAATGCTGGGTGGAAGGATATTTGTGGCTCCTCTCAGGTTCCAGAACTTTCTGTCACCGAAATGTGAGCAAAACGTTTTTTTTTTAGCCAAATGTTGATGTTTGGAATGGATTCTGGGTAAGAAAACACTTGGGGATCAACGTAAGTCACATCTCCCTGGACTCCCTTGGGTGTCTAGTTTTCAGAAATGTTTGAGTTTGGTAGGTTTCCCTATATTGCTGCTGAGCCCAGGACCAAACATGCAGGTGCCCCTCCCCCAAAATACCAGTTAGTTTTGTATTTGATAATTTTGATGTGTCCACATGGTGTTTTGGGCCATTTCCTTTCGTAGGTACTAGGCCTGCCCCACAAAAGTGAGGTACCATTTTTATTGGGAGACTTTGGGGAACACTGGGTGGTTGAAATTGGTGGCTCCTCTCAGATTCCAGAACTTTCTGTCATCGAAATATGAGGAATAAGTGCTTTTTTAGCCAGATTTTGAGGGTTTGCAAAGGAATCTGGGTAACAGAACCTGGTGAGAGCCCCACAAGTCACCCAATCTTGGATTCCCCTAGGTGTCTAGTTTTTAAAAATGGGCAGGTTTGGTAGGTTTCCCTAGGTGGCTAAGCTAGAGGCCAAAATCCACAGCTAGGCACTTTGCAAAAAAACACGTCAGGTTTCAATGTAAAGATTTGATGTGCCAATGTTGCTTTTTCTGTTGCGAGCATAAGGCCTACCCACGCAAGTGAGGTACCATTTTTATCGGAAGACTTGGGGGAACACAGAATAGCAAAACAAGTGTTATTGCCCCTTGTCTTTCTCTTCATTTTTTTCTTCCAAATGTAAGAACGTTTGTAAAAAAGACGTCTAATTGAGAAATGCCCTGTAATTCCCATGCTAATATGGGCACCCCGGAATTCAGAGATGTGCAAATAACCACTGCTTCTCAACACTTTATCTTGTGCCCATTTTGGAGACACAAAGGTTTTCTTGATACCTATTTTTCACTCTTTATATTTCAGCAAGTGAATTGCTGTATACCCGGTATAGAATGAAAACCCATTGTAAGGTGCAGCTCAGATGTAACGGTGTATTGCTTTCAAAAATCTGACATAGCAGGAAAAAGTTACAGAGTAAAACATTGAGAAAAATGGCTGCTTTTTTCACCACAATTTCAATATTCTTTTATTTCAGCTGTTATTTTCTGTAGGAAACCCTTATAGAATCTACACAAATTACCCCTTGCTGAATTCAGAATTTTATCTACTGTTCATAAATGTTTAGCTTTCTGGGATACAGCATTTGTTTCATACCCATTCCTGTCCCTAACTGGAAATTCTTTAAAAATTAGGTATGTCCCAGTAAAATGCCAAAATTGTGTTGAAAAATGTGGTTTTCTGATTCAAGTCTGCCTGTTCCTGAAAGCTTGGATGATGGTGATTTTAGCACCGCAAACCCTTGTTAATGCCATTTTCAGGGGAAAAAATCACAAGCCTTCTTCTGCAGCCCTTTTTTCCCCTTTTTCTAAAAAAAACAAAGTTTTTGCTGTATTTTGGCTAATTTCTTGGTCTCCTTCAGGGGAACCCACAAAGTCTGGGTACCTCTAGAAGCCCTAGGATGTTGGAAACAAAGGACGCAAATTTGGTGTGGGGAGCTTTTGTGGACAAAAAGTTATGAGGGCCTAAGCATGAACTGCCCCAAATAGCCCAAAACTAAACTGGCACCTGAGGGGAAAAGGCCTGGCAGCGAAGTGGTTAAAAAATAAAAGATCGTTTTTTTTTTTTTTTTAATAAGGCTTTTAAAAAATACTTTATTATATTTCATTTATTGCACATTGCAATGTGTGACTTTATCAAATGTACATTTCATCATAGTTCTTGGTGACTTTTCGACACAGACAATAGGTCTGCTTTAAATATGTTCAGTGCTGATCCTTTGATAAAGCTAATAGGCCTGCTTTTTATATTTTGGTTCTTTGACAAAGTTAAAATATTTGTCTTACTTAAAATGGCACCCTTAATACAGTTATATTACATGGGGCTAGATTTAGATCCTGGTGGAGGGGTTACTTCTTCACAGATATGACGGATATCCCATCCGCCATATTAAAATCTAATTCTAGCCTATGGGGATTGTAATACGGCAGACAGCATACCTGTCACATTTGTGACGGAGTATTCCTTCTGCCAGGATCTCTATCAGGCCCATAGTCCTCTGTGTGCACCTGTGGTAGGTTGGATTTAGCCAGCTCCATGTCATGCATGACCAAATGCCAACCTCAGGGGGAGTTGGACACCAGTAGAGGGTTAGGCACAGGAAGTAGCTACAGGCCATGAATGGTAGGGAGGTTGGATGCGCACAACAATGGCCATTTTACTTTATGTTAAAAAAATCGAAATTCACTGAAATAACCATAGATTATAGCAACTTTATAGTTAGATATTGTTATAATATCTTACTTTACAATGAAAAATAACCTTAGAAATTCAGTGAAAAATTCAAAGTTATAGGGATGTTAAAATTAGGTGAAAAAGTCAAATTTAAACTAATAAAAACTCTGAAATTCACCAGTTATAGTTATGCCTAGTAGCTATAACTCAAGCTTCCACCATGCACAGTTTTGTCATTTATGATATAATTTCAAATGTTGCAGTGGTGTTATTGGTCATCTCGTGGAACATGTTACAAGTGCTGAAATATGTGGGGTAATTATCAGCACATGACAAGGGTGCAAGTTATAGTTACTTCAGGGCACGCAGATGTTGGTTCCAGGGAAGATGCCCTTGAAAATCAGAAATTGTATGAGTGCAGTGGTGCTCATTTGCTTCTGGGAACCTTGGGGCCACTGGAGTTAAAACAATGATTGGAAGTCGTACAACTATTTAGGGGTACAGTTTACAGTGAACATGAGTGCTAAAGTCCACCTTTGCCATCTTAAAACTAAGGCTGAACTGACAATTGCAAGAGTATGCCAGCTCAACAACTTGATCGAGAGCCCCTCTTCAGTTCCCATCAAACGAGTGCTAGCAGCCACTCTTATGCGAGCATTAAATTATGGCCTTGAAGCTTTCCCACAGCAGTTTACTTAATTAGTTGATCAACTACAAGCTAAAGACTATAAGAGGGTGTTCAAGTTGCCACAGTGCATCTGAAGCTACTTGGTAAGGCTAGAGCTGGGTCTAGAAAGCCAGAACTGGATCCATAGAGGTACCTGTTTAAAATATTATTACAGGGTTGCTGAGGTGCCACCTAGCACCCTGAAATTAGTAATGTGCCCTATTTTCAACTTAAAAGCTAATCCCTGGTCGAATTTTCTAGCTACTGAACTTCAGACTCTACAAACTGATCAGTCATCTTTAGATTCGGTGTTCCTTGAGCAATCGGCCCCTAAAGCGGTTATAAAGAAAAAGAGTAGATTCATTTCTATGACAACAGACTTGGCCAAATTGAATAGCTCTCCAGTGGTGGCAGCCGTGATAACATCTTATGACACTCATCCTTATCTGACTGAGCAGCATATTTAAAGTGTGCAATTGGGAATGCCTGTCTGTCATGAATCATGGCTGCATGGTTGATGGTTCTTAAGATTATAGAGACAAATCCAAAATAACACTCCCTTTCCATGATTACCAATTGCAGACTTTGCAGGTGTAAATATGAATCGTTTAGCCATCTACTCTGTTGCTGTCCAGCACTGAGGAATGAATGTTGCACTTAGCTTAATCCTCTTTTTTCAAGCCATAGTATAAGAACAGGAACTTGTTTTTTACATTGAAAGAACCGACTGACCTAGCTAGATTTGGAAAATTCATCCACCAACTGTAAAAACTGTTCAATGACAGCCTTAAAGATGGCTAAACATTGTTGTACTTATGTTTACACGGTATCCAACTTCGTTTTTTGGGAAATAAGTGATTGCTGGCCAGTATTTAAAATAGAGTCTCTTTGCATGTGCCACTTTAATGTACGAGACCTTACTCGCTTGACTGACTTGTTTGTATTTGCTCCCCCAACTGAGTTATTACATATAATATAATCCCCTTGCTCATGCTACTTTAATGTAGGAGACCTTGCCTATTTCTTGTGCTTGTTTGCACTTGTTCCCAAAATAGAGACACCATCCAGGATGGAGTCCCTTTGCACATGCCACCTTAATGTGTGAGACTCTGCTTGTTAGACTTGTTTCCTTTTATTCATTTTCTGCAACTTTTGCAAAGTTTTCAAATCGCACTTGTTTTCCACTATATTTTACTTATAATTATTTGGATTTTATGTGTCTTTTTGGATGGTTCTAAGAGCATATGGTGACTTTGGGTCAGCTATTAAAACCAAGGTCTCTCATTAGCGATCACCCGCATGTAGGAAATCTGTTTAATGGATTCCTTTTTTTGTGTTTTGCCTCCTTTTGGTGAGACAATGGTATACTGATGCTATCCCTATTATTTTTCACTTATTTTTCATTGCCTTAATCTTCTGTTTACTGTGTCGCCGTTACATATATTTTCTGTTTTAATTGTCTCAATATAATTGGATTAACTGTAAATTATTACCTATTGAATATCTTTTGTAAAGATTTTAATTAATCATACAATATATGTTTATCTACCTACCAATAAATGGAAGGGGGCTCCACACACATCCCTTTCCAGATATTATTTTAAAAAAAAGATACACCAACCCCTATGGGGTTGACCCTCCTTGGGTGTTCAAGAAGCTCCACAGCCAAGCACTATTGTATCTGTTCCGACTGCTCCCCACGGAAGACGGATATTCTTTTGAATTTTTATCAAGTGGGGTATTTAGGTTCTTTTTGGTGTCATTTTGATCATGGTGGCCCGCTCCGGCCACTATGAGTAGTATCTTCAGGCATCCTACACCTCAGTTTGACCCTGGGGCTCAGTAAAAATTTGTATTATCATGATATGTAGATGTGGAATTAAGAATAGTAGCTCTATACTCACTTATACTTACCTATATATCCTTACCTTAGCAATATTATGATATTTTAAATATTTGGGATAAAACTGGCCAAATTTACATAGAAAGTATTAAACACAAGGGATGAGATCTCCATCTCTGCTGCATGTGTTTTCTTTTTTTTACTTTCTGGATTTCACAAACATTCCCAGGTGTATGGCTGGAAAGCTGCACCAGGTGCAGGTTTGCAGGAGTTCTTTTGGGAAGGTCGTATGACATTCACAGTGGGATTCTATTCTCTATGTGCTTAGTTTGCCATAGCCAATAACTCTGCACAGGGGCAGCTGTATCCCCTGTGTAAATGCAGCATTTTTCTTCCTCATGGAGAAAATATTTCCCTATAGTGAAAAACCTTACCCTACACCTCCACCAAATCTGGTGGGTGATCCATTCCCCTTATCACCTTTGAAAATTAATTTACCCCAGCCCTTGGGTGAAGTAAGCATCAGACCACTGTCAGGGTGGAAAGGGGAAGAGAGCAGCATCTCAATGCCACCTACTATATTTGTTATCAAAATCTTCAAAGTCTAACAATGCATTGGAAAGCCTACTTCTCACACCATGAGTGGGATTTACAGATGTAGAGAACTCCACATACATAAATGAGCCTATTTCTGCTAGGAAACACTTAGTAAATTCCTGGCAGGTGTAAGTAGATTAAATGTGATTAGAAGTTACCTTTGTCAATAGGCCACAATTTCTTGGTGGGACGATATTTAAAACTTGATATTCTGGTTGTCCACCACATGTTCAAACTGAGACTGGTGGTGGTACATTGCTCATATTACACTTTGACTGTAACATGAGTCCCAGGAATAAGTGATTGCTGGCCAGTATTTAAAATAGCTCTCCAGTGGTGGCAGCCGTGATAACATCTTATGACACTCATCCTTATCTGACTGAGCAGCATATTTAAAGTGTGCAATTGGGAATGCCTGTCTGTCATGAATCATGGCTGCATGGTTGATGGTTCTTAAGATTATAGAGACAAATCCAAAATAACACTCCCTTTCCATGATTACCAATTGCAGACTTTGCAGGTGTAAATATGAATCGTTTAGCCATCTACTCTGTTGCTGTCCAGCACTGAGGAATGAATGTTGCACTTAGCTTAATCCTCTTTTTTCAAGCCATAGTATAAGAACAGGAACTTGTTTTTTACATTGAAAGAACCGACTGACCTAGCTAGATTTGGAAAATTCATCCACCAACTGTAAAAACTGTTCAATGACAGCCTTAAAGATGGCTAAACATTGTTGTACTTATGTTTACATGGTATCCAACTTCGTTTTTTGGGAAATAAGTGATTGCTGGCCAGTATTTAAAATAGAGTCTCTTTGCATGTGCCACTTTAATGTACGAGACCTTACTCGCTTGACTGACTTGTTTGTATTTGCTCCCCCAACTGAGTTATTACATATAATATAATCCCCTTGCTCATGCTACTTTAATGTAGGAGACCTTGCCTATTTCTTGTGCTTGTTTGCACTTGTTCCCAAAATAGAGACACCATCCAGGATGGAGTCCCTTTGCACATGCCACCTTAATGTGTGAGACTCTGCTTGTTAGACTTGTTTCCTTTTATTCATTTTCTGCAACTTTTGCAAAGTTTTCAAATCGCACTTGTTTTCCACTATATTTTACTTATAATTATTTGGATTTTATGTGTCTTTTTGGATGGTTCTAAGAGCATATGGTGACTTTGGGTCAGCTATTAAAACCAAGGTCTCTCATTAGCGATCACCCGCATGTAGGAAATCTGTTTAATGGATTCCTTTTTTTGTGTTTTGCCTCCTTTTGGTGAGACAATGGTATACTGATGCTATCCCTATTATTTTTCACTTATTTTTCATTGCCTTAATCTTCTGTTTACTGTGTCGCCGTTACATATATTTTCTGTTTTAATTGTCTCAATATAATTGGATTAACTGTAAATTATTACCTATTGAATATCTTTTGTAAAGATTTTAATTAATCATACAATATATGTTTATCTACCTACCAATAAATGGAAGGGGGCTCCACACACATCCCTTTCCAGATATTATTTTAAAAAAAAGATACACCAACCCCTATGGGGTTGACCCTCCTTGGGTGTTCAAGAAGCTCCACAGCCAAGCACTATTGTATCTGTTCCGACTGCTCCCCACGGAAGACGGATATTCTTTTGAATTTTTATCAAGTGGGGTATTTAGGTTCTTTTTGGTGTCATTTTGATCATGGTGGCCCGCTCCGGCCACTATGAGTAGTATCTTCAGGCATCCTACACCTCAGTTTGACCCTGGGGCTCAGTAAAAATTTGTATTATCATGATATGTAGATGTGGAATTAAGAATAGTAGCTCTATACTCACTTATACTTACCTATATATCCTTACCTTAGCAATATTATGATATTTTAAATATTTGGGATAAAACTGGCCAAATTTACATAGAAAGTAATAAACACAAGGGATGAGATCTCCATCTCTGCTGCATGTGTTTTCTTTTTTTTACTTTCTGGATTTCACAAACATTCCCAGGTGTATGGCTGGAAAGCTGCACCAGGTGCAGGTTTGCAGGAGTTCTTTTGGGAAGGTCGTATGACATTCACAGTGGGATTCTATTCTCTATGTGCTTAGTTTGCCATAGCCAATAACTCTGCACAGGGGCAGCTGTATCCCCTGTGTAAATGCAGCATTTTTCTTCCTCATGGAGAAAATATTTCCCTATAGTGAAAAACCTTACCCTACACCTCCACCAAATCTGGTGGGTGATCCATTCCCCTTATCACCTTTGAAAATTAATTTACCCCAGCCCTTGGGTGAAGTAAGCATCAGACCACTGTCAGGGTGGAAAGGGGAAGAGAGCAGCATCTCAATGCCACCTACTATATTTGTTATCAAAATCTTCAAAGTCTAACAATGCATTGGAAAGCCTACTTCTCACACCATGAGTGGGATTTACAGATGTAGAGAACTCCACATACATAAATGAGCCTATTTCTGCCAGGAAACACTTAGTAAATTCCTGGCAGGTGTAAGTAGATTAAATGTGATTATAAGTTACCTTTGTCAATAGGCCACAATTTCTTGGTGGGATGATGTTTAAAACTTGATATTCTGGTTGTACACCACATGTTCAAACTGAGACTGGTGGTGGTACATTGCTCATATTACACTTTGACTGTAACATGAGTCCCAGGAAAAGTCTCTGAGGGCAGCATTAGCATAAATCACTACAGGCCTGATTTAAGAGGCCTCAGCTCCACGTTAGCGCTGCCATAGCGCCATTTTTTTTTACGCTAAGACGGCACTAAAATGGCTTTTTACACACCCCATATTTACAAAGTGCGTGCATTTATCCACTTGCACCACATTATGCCTGCAGAAGGTATAATGTATGCAACGGAAGTGTTCCCCCATTAGGGGAGCTGAAAAATGGTGCAAGGAAATCTAAGGGATTTCCTTACGCCATTTTTTTCTGCACTTTTAATGCCTGTTCAAAGTAGGCGGTAAAATGGGGCATGCCATTAAATACAATGGGCCCCAAGGTACTCTGCAGGAGTACATCAGTAGCATCAGGAATGCTGACACTATTGCCCCCTACCCTGCGCCATGGTGTGCCGTATTTTAAGTACTGCACACATATGGTGGCAGGTGCTAATGGGTGCAAGGAAGGTGGTATTGCACTGGGTGCAGCACAACATTTCTTAAATCAGCCTTACTTGTTTCACACTGGCTAAAACCGACATTTTCCAGCCAAGAGGCAGGGCAAATAAGCCTTCTAGTTAATAAGGCCACCACAATTGAAGAGAAGCAGCGAAGAACCCTGCCAGGGACCCGTGTGTACGTGGAAGACTGGTCAGGTCAGTATGCTGAAGGCATGCACGCACCCACTTCTCGCACAATCACCAGGAGGCAGCAGGAGATCCTTTCGTACAAGTCCTCCATTCCCTCAAAATGTTCAAGTAAATTTGAACAATGAGTTTGTTGTGGTTAGTGCTTCCTAGTGGATATATTTTTGCCTTTATTCAGTAATGGGTGGGAGCCTACTTCTTATGTCAAGACACGCTACTACACTGTGGCAGATATAATATCCCTTTATCCCTAGTGTACTGTTTAAAACCACGCCCCTTGTGTCTTCATATTTTCTTTTTATTCTGACTGGAGACAGTTTATAACGGCTTTTCGTTTTCTTACTAAAGGTATGTGTGTAGTCAACACAATTTATCGACCTGCTAAATAAACAGAAGACAATGTCACATGTAATGTATTTATTCCACTGTTAATAGTGGCTCACCATTTATAGCTGTGGTACGGCTTTGAAAGTTATTTGTCAAATCTACTTCAGCCTTTCATGAAAACGAATACACAGTCACAATGTGTACGACTTAGTGTTTTAACTAGACACTACAGCACACATGCGACAGGAAAGGTCACTCGATTGATTGCATTTCGCTTTTAATTTAAGCATTATGATTCACCCTGTGTCTATTTTTAATTTAAGTGGATTACATTCTTCTGAGATCCTTTTACTGAATTGACTTGGATGTACCTTATTATTAGGTACTATGAGTTCAGCTTCTGCAAATCTGTTAATACATAAAACCATAAGAAGCTTCTTACGTCCAAACTAGGTTAGAGTGAAGACATCAGATTAATATTTGATCACGTAGAAGTGCCCTTAATCAGATTTACTTATTTCTCGGCAGAGTGTTATTGCAATTATCATGATTGTTGTGCTAAATATGTTTGCCTTTTTATCTGGCTTCCAGCATAATCTTCTCTCCTGAAGCCCGTTCATTGTGGGACTCGGATTCCTGAACAAACCCAATTAATATTAAGATGACAGTCCCTGGTGAGCTCCCAAGGAGCCAGGAGCCGCGCAGACTATGTAACGTTCTTTAAGTAGAGACTACTTGAATGATCAAGAGCATCTGAGGGAGACATACAATTCAATAATCCCTTTCTCAGGAAAGTCAAAAGTCCTGTGAGATAAGAGCGAAATCAAAGCAGCACATCTGAAAGAAAATGACTGTATAGCCTTGTAGTGTCTTTATTAAAATGCAAAAATTATGGATTTTGTTAAGGGTGATGGGAACCTCTTCTGTTTTATTGATTTCTTTTTATAGCCTGATGATTTCTGTAAGATTATCTTAAAAGCTTAAAGAAAAAAGCGGATTCTTCAAAAGGAATCTTGCATGACAGGGACTTACACAGTTTTGATATCCATTATGCTTCTAAAGCATTACACTGTTCAGCAAAAAAAAAAAACACACACACAACTTCAAAAGAAGAAATCTTATGCTGTTTTCATTGATAATTATTCAGCTAATCCTGAGTGGCATATGTTTATTCACTTTGCTTAAAACCTTACGATATAGGCTGTTTTGGAAGTTAATGCGAGAAAAGGTTAAACATTTTTCTTTAATTCACACGTCTATTTTCCACAGTGTTCCATGCATTCACTTTGTAACCGTTTAGCACCAAAATTGACAGGTTCATGCAGATTTGCAAGACCCTGTAGTTTTGAGCATATCTACAACACGAAAGCAAGACAGTGGCATTTTGAAATCGAAGACCAGCTCAAAAAGTTAGAACCAGATGATGTGCTAACCTTGTAACATGAGGGTTTATGTTTGTGTGATAGGCAGACAATGAGAGAAAGAGTGCCAAAGGCAGTGATAGAGTAATAGAGACAGATTCACGAAAACGGAGGAAAGGAGAACGTTATACAAAATAATTTTTCAACAACAGTTTGCACAGTTTTTAAGTGTATTTATATTTGAACAGGATATGCAGCTATGAGGAGATTCTCTGGACATCTAGGGCTAGATTACTTGTCTGGTGCAGCGATATCCTCGGTGTACACCTGATTCGATGTCGGGTGAGAGAAAAGCAAGCCTGAATTTACCAGGTGGAGAAACTAAGGGGCATATTTATACTCCGTCTGCGCCGAATGTGCCTCAAAAATTTTGACGCACATTCAGCGCAAACCTTTCCCCATATTTAAACTTTGACGCCCGAGCCCGCGGACTTCAAAATCCCGCTGGGTGCGTCATTTTCTGGATGCGGGAAACTGCCTTGCGTCAATGATATGCAAGGTAGGCGTTCCCATCCAAAAAATGACACAAACACCAGTGCGCCGTATTTATGCTACCACGCAAAAATCCCGCACGGCCGGGAGGTGGAGTCGGAAAATGGCGCACAGCCCGATTTGCGTCAAAAATTTACGCCTGGGTCAGGGCAGGGGTTAAAATGGGGCAAACACACCTGTATTTAATCAGAACACACAGAAGCAACAGCAGAGCCGCAAAAGGAAGACATGGAGGTGCTTCTCATCCAGCGTGCACGCAGACGCAGTGCACAGCAACAACAACAGCAGCTTTCACAACCACAGCTGGGACCCCAAAGGCAACGCAGAAGGCAGGAGAGGATATTCCGCACCAGGACAACCCTTCATGGCCTCAGGGAACATGACATCATCCAGAGGTACAGGTTGAACTGGCATGCCATTCAGCAGCTGCTGCGCAACATTGAGCCACAGTTGGCACCCAGCTCAACAGAAACCAAGCTGCTAGCTGTAGTACACATGTTGGCAAGTGGCTCCTTTCAAACCACTGGCACCCTGGATGCTGCAATATCACATCCATCATTGTCCACCTTCCTGCCCAAGGTACTGGATGCCGTCATCAGACTCACACCCCGCCCCATCTGCTTCCCAAACACACAGCAGAAGCAGTAGGAGACCAAACAGGGGTTTTACCTCATTAATGGATTCCCACACATCCTTGGTGCCATTGACTGCACACATGTACGCCTTGTGCCATCTGCTGCAACTGAACATCTATACCGCAACAGGAAGCACACACACTCCATCAATGTGCAGGCCATTGTGGATCACCAAGGATTGATCACCAACATCGTGGCAAAGTATCCTGGGAGTGTCCATGATTCATTCATTCATCTTCCGTCACTGTACCGTCAATCAACACTTCCAGGATGGACGATATGGCAGTGGACTACTTGTTGGTAAGTACAGAAACCTACTTATATACACACTGCACAGCAACCCTCTAGGACAAACAACACATACACCATGACATCGACATGTGAACAGGAACACACTGAGGTTGTGACACCACTAGGCATGTTTGATAGGTCTGCAGTGAACCTGTCACACATCTGAAATTAGTGTACAGTCAAATATTAAGACGTCAATGATCACAACGTAAGGAGAGATTTGGCTAATTGTCACCTTGCAAAACGTAAGCGTCTCACTGATGTTTAAATTAATCCATTACATATGTCTAAAAGTATGGCATGTCCAGGGTACATAGATGCAAACGTGTTACCACCACTGTCAAATTGAATCTGTGTATGGAACTAACATCTCACCCCCAGTGTAGACACAGGAACACCTGCATCACAGGTCACAATGCTATTGAGTACACACTGCACTGCAACTCCCAAAACATACTGCTGACAACCGGTCAGCAGGCAACCACTCGTTTAGACAAGGAAACAACACAATGCTGATGGTACATCATAGAAGCCTAGGAATCAGCACATTAACCCCTTCGCTGCCAGGCCTTTTCCCCCTCCTGTGCCAGGCCTTTTTTTGCCTATTTGGGGCAGTTCGCGCTTAGGCCCTCATAACTTTTTGTCCACATAAGCTAACCAAGCCAAATTTGCGTCCTTTTTTTCCAACATCCTAGGGATTCTAAAGGTACCCAGACTTTGTGGGTTCCCCTGAAGGAGGTCAAGAAATTGGCCAAAATACAGTGAAAATTTCGTTTTTTTCAAAAAAATTGGAAAAAGGGGCTGGAGAAGAAGGCTTGTGGTTTTTCCCCTGAAAATGGCATCAACAAAGGGTCTACGGTGCTAAACTCAGCAGCTTCCCAGCTTTCAGGAACAGGCAGACTTGAATCCGAAAACCCAATTTTTCAACACAATTTTGGCATTTTACTGGAGCATACCCCATTTGTGCAATTTTTTGTGCTTTCAGCCTCCTTCCAGTCAGTGACAGGAATGGTAATGAAACCAATGCTGGATCCCAGAAACCTAAACATTTCTGAAAAGTAGACAAAATTCTGAATTCAGCAAGGGGTCATTTGTGTAGATCCTACAAGGGTTTCCTACAGAAAATAACAGCTGAAAAAGAAAAATATTGAAATTGAGGTGAAAAAAACATCAATTTTTCTCAACTTTTTACTCTGTAACTTTTCCCTGCAATATCAGATTATCGAAAGCAATATAGCGTTACGTCTGCTGGACTCCTCTGGTTGCGGGGATATATAGGGTTTGTAGGTTCATCAAGAACCCGAGGAACCCAGAGCCAATAAATGAGCTGCACCCTGCAGTGCGTTTTCATTCTATACCGGGTATACATTAATTCATTTGCTGAAATATAAGGAGTAAAAAATAGCTATCAAGAAAACCTTTGCATTTCCAAAAAGGGCACAAGATAAGGTGTTGAGGTGCAGTGGTTATTTGCACATCTCTGAATTCCGGGGTGACCATAGTAGCACGTGAATTACATGGAATTTCTCAAATAGATGTCTTTTTTACACACACCCCTATATTTGGAAGGAATAAATGTAGAGAAAGACAAGGGGCAATAACACTTTTTTTGCTATTCTAGGTTCCCCCAAGTCTCCCGATAAAAATGATACCTCACTTGTGTGGCTAGGCCTAGCGCCCGCGACAGGATATGCCCCAAAACACAACGTGGACACATCACAGAAAACAGAGCTGTTTTTAGCAAAGTGACTACCTGTAGATTTTGGCCTCTAGCTCAGCCGCCACCTAGGGAAACCTACCAAACCTGTGCATTTCTGAAAACTAGAGACCTAGGGGAATCCAAGGAGGGGTGACTTGTGTGGCTCGGACCAGGTTCTGTTACCCAGAATCCTTTGCAAACCTCAAAATTTGGCTAAAAAAACACATGTTCCTCACATTTCTGTGGCAGAAAGTTCTGGAATCTGAGAGGAGCCACAAATTTCCTTCCACCCAGCGTTCCCCCACGTCTCCCGATAAAAATGATACCTCACTTGTGTGGGTAGGCCTAGCGCCCGCGACAGGATATGCCCCAAAACACAACGTGGACATATCACAGAAAACAGAGCTGTTTTTAGCAAAGTGACTACCTGTAGATTTTGGCCTCTAGCTCAGCCGCCACCTAGGGAAACCTACCAAACCTATGCATTTCTGAAAACTAGAGACCTAGGGGAATCCAAGGAGGGGTGACTTGTGTGGCTCGGACCAGGTTCTGTTACCCAGAATCCTTTGCAAACCTCAAAATTTGGCTAAAAAAACACATGTTCCTCACATTTCTGTGGCAGAAAGTTCTGGAATCTGAGAGGAGCCACAAATTTCCTTCCACCCAGCGTTCCCCCACGTCTCCCGATAAAAATGATACCTCACTTGTGTGGGTAGGCCTAGCGCCCGCGACAGGATATGCCCCAAAACACAACGTGGACATATCACAGAAAACAGAGCTGTTTTTAGCAAAGTGACTACCTGTAGATTTTGGCCTCTAGCTCAGCCGCCACCTAGGGAAACCTACCAAACCTGTGCATTACTGAAAACTAGAGACCTAGGGGAATCCAAGGAGGGGTGACTTGTGTGGCTCGGACCAGGTTCTGTTACCCAGAATCCTTTGCAAACCTCAAAATTTGGCTAAAAAAACACATGTTCCTCACATTTCTGTGGCAGAAAGTTCTGGAATCTGAGAGGAGCCACAAATTTCCTTCCACCCAGCGTTCCCCTAAGTCTCCCGATAAAAATGATACCTCACTTGTGTGGGTAGGCCTAGCGCCCGCGACAGGATATGCCCCAAAACACAACGTGGACATATCACAGAAAACAGAGCTGTTTTTAGCAAAGTGACTACCTGTAGATTTTGGCCTCTAGCTCAGCCGCCACCTAGGGAAACCTACCAAACCTGTGCATTTCTGAAAACTAGAGACCTAGGGGAATCCAAGGAGGGGTGACTTGTGTGGCTCGGACCAGGTTCTGTTACCCAGAATCCTTTGCAAACCTCAAAATTTGGCTAAAAAAACACATGTTCCTCACATTTCTGTGGCAGAAAGTTCTGGAATCTGAGAGGAGCCACAAATTTCCTTCCACCCAGCGTTCCCCTAAGTCTCCCGATAAAAATGATACCTCACTTGTGTGGGTAGGCCTAGCGCCCGCGACAGGATATGCCCCAAAACACAACGTGGACATATCACAGAAAACAGAGCTGTTTTTAGCAAAGTGACTACCTGTAGATTTTGGCCTCTAGCTCAGCCGCCACCTAGGGAAACCTACCAAACCTGTGCATTTCTGAAAACTAGAGACCTAGGGGGATCCAAGGAGGGGTGACTTGCGGGGCTCGGACCAGGTTCTGTTACCCAGAATCCTTTGCAAACCTCAAAATTTGGCTAAAAAAACACATGTTCCTCACATTTCTGTGGCAGAAAGTTCTGGAATCTGAGAGGAGCCACAAATTTCCTTCCAGCCAGCGTTCCCCCACGTCTCCCGATAAAAATGATACCTCACTTGTGTGGGTAGGCCTAGCGCCCGCGACAGGATATGCCCCAAAACACAACGTGGACATATCACAGAAAACAGAGCTGTTTTTAGCAAAGTGACTACCTGTAGATTTTGGCCTCTAGCTCAGCCACCACCTAGGGAAACCTACCAAACCTATGCATTTCTGAAAACTAGAGACCTAGGGGAATCCAAGGAGGGGTGACTTGTGTGGCTCGGACCAGGTTCTGTTACCCAGAATCCTTTGCAAACCTCAAAATTTGGCTAAAAAAACACATGTTCCTCTCATTTCTGTGGCAGAAAGTTCTGGAATCTGAGAGGAGCCACAAATTTCCTTCCACCCAGCGTTCCCCCACGTCTCCCGATAAAAATGATACCTCACTTGTGTGGGTAGGCCTAGCGCCCGCGACAGGATATGCCCCAAAACACAACGTGGACATATCACAGAAAACAGAGCTGTTTTTAGCAAAGTGACTACCTGTAGATTTTGGCCTCTAGCTCAGCCGCCACCTAGGGAAACCTACCAAACCTGTGCATTTCTGAAAACTAGAGACCTAGGGGAATCCAAGGAGGGGTGACTTGCGGGGCTCGGACCAGGTTCTGTTACCCAGAATCCTTTGCAAACCTCAAAATTTGGCTAAAAAAACACATGTTCCTCACATTTCTGTGGCAGAAAGTTCTGGAATCTGAGAGGAGCCACAAATTTCCTTCCACCCAGCGTTCCCCCATGTCTCCCGATAAAAATGATACCTCACTTGCGTGGGTAGGCCTAGCGGCCGCGACAGGACACGCCCCAAAGCGCAACGTGGACACAACCAAAATTTTGGAAGAAAACAGTGCCTACCTGTGAATTTTGGCCTGTAGCTCAGCGGGCACCTAGGGAAACCTACCAAACCTGTGCATTTCTGAAAACTAGAGACCTAGGGGAATCCAAGGAGGGGTGACTTGCGGGGCTCGGACCAGGTTCTGTTACCCAGAATCCTTTGCAAACCTCAAAGTTTGGCCAAAAAAACACTTTTTCCTCTCATTTCTGTGGCAGAAAGTTCTGGAATCTGAGAGGAGCCACAAATTTCCTTCCACCCAGCATTCCCCCAAGTCTCCCGATAAAAATGATACCTCACTTGTGTGGGTGGGCCAGGTGCCTGCAACAGAATAAGGCCCAAAACCTGAAGAGATAGAAGGGATAGGTATTTTTGCAATATATCATTTTGATGTGTGCACATACGTCCGTGATGTGCCAAACACTAAAATAGTGAAAAGAAACACTTAGGTTATGTGAAGAAGACCCCTCACCCACCAACCAAGTTGGTGGCATGCTTCATCATCGGGGTCCCACCCGAGGCACCTAGCGTGTCACAGGTGTGCTGCGACGCCTGATTACAGCGGAGCAGGTTTTGTCATTTTTTACAACACATACTGGTTGGATTTGGCACGAGGGTGAGTGATGGTTCAGTGGATCAAATTTTATTAACAAGAGATTTCACAAAAATGAAATGCACTGCTAATAACTGAAAGGCAAAAAAGTGAACCAATGACTCACAGCTCGTGAGCTGTAAAGCCGCGACAAGGCACCAACCGCTTTACAGTCCATTCACACACCTTTCATACATGACACGCACAAGACCATTCACACCGCCAGCCACGGGCCCAGCACATTACAACACTCACATCGACAGACCGCGCCACTCAAGGGCCCATCACTTACATACGCCACATGCCTGATACAAGAATCACACCAGCTGATGGGAGTGTGGACTGCCGTTTGGCTGGCACCGCCAGCCAAGCGCCACCCCACGCACACCGCCAGCCAAGCGCCACCCCACGCACACCGCCACCCCACGCACACCGCCAGCCAAGCGCCACCCCACGCACACCGCAATCACTTTTTTTTATTTATAAACAACAAATAAACTACTAATTATAAAATAGGCACAAAACTACAAACACAAAACCTCAAACTAAATACACGACAGATGCCAACCGTGGAAAATATAAAACAGACAGCTTACGCTCACGGTATTTCCCAAAAGTTTTTCCTTGTGTGGTAACTTCTAAAACAGCTAGGCACACACAGCCCAGGCTTTGAAGGGCATTCGGGGCAGTACATCCGGCTCTCCCTCCGGATTGATCTCCGGGCACATACTCTACATTTCTTTGTGGGCATGTCTTTTTTGGGAGTGGGAGGAATGTGATCTGGAAAGTGCCGATCTTTCAATCTAGCCACATCCTCCACCACTTCTACTCTAGGAACTCTTGCCGGTTCCACCACAATAAGGCTTTCTATCACCGACTCCTGAAATTTAACAAAAGTCATCCTTGACTCAGGTGAACAATCCTTGTATACAATAAAGGCATTAAAAGTTGCCAAATGAAATAAATGTAGGGCCAACTTTTTATACCACACATAGGACTTACGAAGAGCAGTGTAAGGTTCCAACCTCTGATCTACTCTATCAACACCACCCATGTGCCTATTGTAGTCCAAAATGCACGCAGGTTTGCGCACTTCCGCAACCTGACCCCAAACAGCCACAGGGGAAGTACTCTCATCATGGATGGTCGATAGCATGTACACATCCCTCCTGTCTGAAAATTTCATAGCTAACAGCTCATTATTCCGCAAGGCACTGCACTGTCCCCTCTCAAGTTTTTTACAGACAAGCTCCCTTGGATAGCCTTTGCGGTTAGAACGGATTGTGCCACAAGCAACAGTGTCCACCCTAAACAACTCCTTGAACAACTGCACTCCAGTGTAGAAATTATCTACGTACAAATGGTGACCTTTGTTAAACAGCCGTCTAGCAAGTTCCCACACAATTTTTTCGCTAACTCCAAAAGTGGCCGGACAACCAGGAGGGTCAATACTGGAATCCCTACCAGTGTAGACCCGGAAATTATAAACATATCCTGTACTGCTTTCTGACAGCAGATACAATTTAATCCCATACCGTGCCCTCTTACTAGGGATGTACTGCTTAAAAACTAAACGCCCCTTGAAAAGGACCAAAGACTCGTCCACACTTATCTCTTTGCCTGGAACATAGACCTCTGAAAACCGATCCACAAAATGATCAAGGACAGGCCTAATCTTTAAAAGGCGGTCACAATCAGGGTGATCTCGTGGCAAGGCTAAAGCATTGTCTACAAAATGCAGCATACGAAGAAGAAGCAAATACCGATTACGTGTCATAGTTGCAGGAAATATAGCAGTTGCCATCAAGGGACTAGTAGACCAATAAGAAGCCAGTGACGGCTTCCTGATCAACCCCATCAAAAAAGACAAACCTAAAAACCTTTTCATCTCTTCCAGATATGTGGGAACCCAATGAGTAGCTCTAGACTGAGGCTTAAGTCTGGCAGCGTTGTCCCGCAAATATTGCTCTGCATACACATTTGTCTGCTCCACAATCTCTTCCAAAAATACATCGTCCATAAACAAGTGAAAGAAATGGACAGGCAGAAAGTTTTCCGTATTAACTCTACACCCTGGGAGACTAGTAAATGCAGGTAACTGTGGCTGCTCCATGTTTGGGGCAATCCAGGTGTCAGGTCTTCTAATGGGAAACCCTTCAGCCCCAGGCTGCTGCACTCTTGGCACATCAATGTCCTCCTCTAACTCAGGCCCTTCATCTGCACTGAGAGTAGCTTCCTCATCAGAAGAATACTCTTGGACAGAAAACTCACTTCCAGAATCTCCTGCTTCCTCCTCTGCCTCAGATGCAGAGTCAGTGTCGTAATCATGGTCTGAAGACGACTCAAAGAGCATGCGAACAACCTGCTGAGCGGTCACTTTGCGGCTAGCCATGATCCTAACAACAAATGGATTGCCAACAACAACTAGCACTAAAATAAGTAATAAACAAAGTGTAGCTTTATCACAAAGAGTTATGTACTACAAAAAACTATACCACTCAGTTGCCTGAAATAGCTACTCACCAAGCAACTACTCTGCACAGACACAGCAATCACCAATGATATCCCACTAAAAAGAAAAAAGAAAAAAGCAAATTAGACATATGACAACACAAACATCACTGTGCTCAAATCTAAGGACAATGTCAAACACACAATACTGCATTTAGTACACCACCTACAAACATGTCATTCATGCATGTCAACAATACTCCTTTGGAGTAAATTGCTTTCACTTACCTAAAACATGCAGCTATGCAAACCACTGGACAACTACTGCCAAAACCGCTAAGATCCACAGCAAAGGAAGCAAAAGCGTTGAACTAGAAGAAAAAGAAGAAATAAATTGTTATAATCACAAATACAAATACTTTGCCTGTTGACAAACACCCCACCACCAAGAACTTAGAAGTTGTCCCTGGTACCTAAGTGGATCCTGCCCCCCCTCGGGGGTAGATGGGCGTAAAAAAATTAGCCGAAATGGGCAACACCTCTGTGCCCCCTTTTAGGGGGCAACCCTTCCCAAAGGGGGCACCCCCAGCACAAAACAAAAAAATCCCTGCCGTATTGGTGGTTTCTGCCCTCCTTGGGGGCAGATGGGCCTACAAAATTACACACACACCACACAATCCCTGGCGCCTAGTGTGCTTCCACCCCCCCGGGGCCAGATCGTCCAAAAAATGACTGGTCTGCCATCGGGGGGCCGAAACAGAAAAAAAAAACTCCCCAGGGGAGAGACCCTTGCCCAAGGGGTTGCCCTCAAAATAAACAACAAAAACAAAATCCCTGGTGTCTAGTGGATTTTGCCCCCCCGCCCCCCCCCCGGCGGCAGATCAGCCCAAAAATTGGCAATCTGCCCCCGTGGGGGGAGGGGGGGGCAAATACTAAAAAATGTGTCCCCCAGTGGGACGCCCCTTGCCCAAAGGGTCGCCCCCCCCAAAAAAAACTTTACAATAAAAATAAATCCCTGGTGTCTAGTGGTTTTCAACCCCCCTCGGGGGCAGATCTGCCAAAAAATCAGCGGATCTGCCCCCCGGGGGGGGGGGGCTAAATACAAATAAAAATTCCCCGGGGGGGCCACCCTGGCCCAAGGGGTCGCCCCCAAAACATACACAAAATATAAAATCCCTGGTGTCTAGTGGTTTTCGCCCCCCCCCGGGGGCAGATCCGCCGAAAATTCGGCGGATCTGCCCCAGGGGGGGGGCGAAATACAAAAAAAAATTGCCCCCGGGGTGGGCCGACCCTTGCCCAAGGGGGTCGTCCCCAAAATAAACATAAAATACTATATCCCTGGTGTCTAGTGGTTTTCACCCCCCCCTGGGGGCAGATCCGCCGAAAAATCGGCAGATCTGCCCCCAGGGGGGGGCGAAATACAATAAAAAAATGCCCCCGGGGGAGGGCGACCCTTGCCCAAGGGGTCGCCCCCAAAATAATAAATATAATACATTTTCCCTGGTGTCTAGTGGTTTTCGCCCCCCCCGGGGGCAGATCCGCCGAAAAATCGGCAGATCTGCCCCCAGGGGGGGGCGAAATACAAAAAAAAATTGCCCCCGGGGGGGGCGACCCTTGCCCAAGGGGTCGCCCCCAAAATTATGCCAAAATAACACTATCCCTGGTGTCTAGTGGTTTTCGCCCCCCCCTGGGGGCAGATCCGCCGAAAAAACGGCGGATCTGCCCCCAGGGGGGGGCGAAATACTAAAAATAATTGCCCCCGGGGGGGGGCGACCCTTGCCCAAGGGGTCGCCCCCAAAATATTGAAAAAAATAAATCCCTGGTGGCTAGTGGAGATTCCTGCTCCACGATCGCGGGCTCTGCCCGCGATCGTGGAGCAGGAATCTAATGAAAACAGGCACCGGGGGAAAGGAAAAACCCTTTCCTTTCCCCCCATGTCTGTTTCCCACCACCCCCGACCCCCAAAAACGAAGAGGACTCACCTTTCGTGTCCTCCTCGGTAGACGCGCTGGAAGCAAATGGCTTCCAGCGCGCCCGGCAACACTAGATGACGTCAGCGCGCTGTGCGCGCGCTGACGTCATCGGATTGCCGTGGGGGGGGGCGGGGGTGGAAGGGGAAGGTCTTCCCCTTCCATCCCCGCCTGGGGGGGGAGGGGGGTGCACGGGGGGCGCGCTAGCGCGCCCCCAAGTTCCCCTGTGCCTAGGACGAGATGATCTCGTCCAAGGCACAGGGGAACTGTAGCCTTGGACGAGATCATCTCGTCCAAGGCACAGAAGAGGTTAACACAAAAGAGTCACAGACAACACAAGACAACTACTGCCATGAAAGGTGATATTAATGGGGCAAGCTACATCAACATGATCTCAATCATTTTCTCTTTCAGCTGTTCAGGGGTATGGGATCCAGCCATGGATTATGACACCATTTGGCAACCCAAGCACTGCAGCAGAGTACCTACAATGAGGCACATAGGAGGACACGCACCATAGTCGAGAGGACCTTTGGCATCCTCAAGTCGAGGTTCAGGTGCCTCAACATCACTGGTGGCAGCCTCCTATACTCACCAGATATGGTCTGCAAGATCATTTTAACATGTGCCATCCTGCACAACATTTGTGTACGAAGGAACATTCCCCTATTAGAACCAGAGCCACAAATGCCTGAAGAGGAGGAAGAAGAGGATGCTGGCCTGCAACATTAGGGGGACCAACAAAACAGCTGCTGGATTGCGTAGGCGCCAACATATTGTCAACAATTTATTTGAAACAACTCACCATCACCACTGTATCAACATATGTAAATAAACACCTATAATAATCACCATATCATGGTCTGGGTAATCATTTGTTCTCACCTTTATCTCTAACTATCAGAATAAGAGTGTAGCCTCATGGAGCATTACTGATATACCTATTAGGACACAGAAATTTCCAAAGCGATTGTGATGTGTATTAGACAACAGTCACATTCACACACACTGTAAATTACATATATCCTATACATTTCACCTTTGAAGGGCAATAGCAGAGGACCACACCTATTTCACACATGCATGTTGGCAACGTGGTTCATCGCAGCATATTGCACACAAGTAAGACTCCATCAGTCAATAAGGGAAAAAAATGCCTCATACATGAGGCAGTGGATATGCTATTGCATTGGTAACAAGAATGTATGACCAGAGCCTTGACAGCAGTAAGTCGTACAGCACCTATCTTTGCAAGGACTATCTGTGACTTGAATTCCATATAAGCAGAACATAGAGAGCACAAGTGCCACACCTATGACAAGCATTGCGCACATGACATTCCATGTACATGTCAGCCCATGTCCTAAGTCCTGACACACCCATGTTCCTGGTCTCACCCCACCTGTCTTAAGAGGTCCCTGGAATGGTAATATGTGTACCCAGATATTCCCTCCTCTACACACACACACACAAACTAACAATATTAATCCAGTTTGCTTCACCCTTTAATATGGTAATCCATAGTCATTGTACATCTGTCTGCATGGACGTCAGGTTAACTTATGCACTGGCTTGTAGTCTCTAAGACCTGTTATCACCTGTAGTTTACTTCCCATGTGAAACATACTGTTGGCCATTTGAACTCAAATCTCACCTACAGGACTTGTGAGGAACTGATGCAGCACACACCTGTGAGCACGTCCATGCAGACCAGCCATTTGAACATGCACTGCCCTTGCAGATGCTTGGAACAGCATAGAAGCTGCCATTTTGTCGATTACACTGTTATGCATTGCTAGAAAAATAAGCTGTATAACACAGCCCTTGGGTTTATGTGTCACCTTCCAAAACACAGGACAAACACAGTTTTCCATGTCAACTGTCATGTTCTTCCTCCGACCAGTCTTAGTCAGACCACTGAGTATGAACCTTGTGAAATTGCTGGATCCTGATTGACCCTGCATTCTGTCAGCCTGACTGGCACCAGTCTGTGCATTACCCTAAAGGTTCTTTGTAGCTACATATGTATCATACTTGCTTTCCCAACCCTCACATTCCTCCGGGGGTATTTTGTCAGGTGGTTCTTCAATGCATACTCAAATATATTGTATAGCATAATCTGCTTATTTATCGTACCATAATTGGGAACTTGTCTCCAAATATCCAAATCATGGCCTATCCCTTGTCTGGGTCTCATGTATGCAGGAGCGAAAAAGTCTGACAGTGTACCATGGCCGTATGCAGGGATTGGGTATGGTGCCTCCAGCAGAACCAGCAACGTCAGATAATGTGCATGAAAAGTCCACACATGTTAGAACCCTGACAGTTCACACGCTGAATCACATTGCTCACAACATATTGATGGGCTGTGCCTGCTGAATAGCTGCAAGATTAATCAACACAGAGGGTATGATGTTCCCAGATGCAGTGGAAACTTTACAGGCCAACATGTGTACAAATGTTGTAATGACACCTGCCAGAACAAGACTCCTGAGATATGATCTCACTCAGCACACCAAGGTTGCCCTGTTGACAGTCTCATAACACGTCTGCAGTGACAGGGTGGGACCATCCCCATGTAGGTTCTTATATCCTCATTGGCTTTACTTCCATTGATCTCCGAAGGATACTCAGTAGATACAGGAATAGCCGCCACTGACTCATGATGAGACCTGGACGTAACTGTGACAAAATAGACCCCTAAAAATATACAGGATCAACATTGGCCCACACACATGAACCAGACACCTCTGTGCAATGGATCACTGGAAATATGGGGCCACGTGCTGCTTTGTCTGCTGGTCCACCACTGCCACAGGACAGTTGTGGCTCAGTCATATGACCACACTGTGGCGTGTTATTACAATTGAGGTTCACCTTTGGCTTTCCGTGTCAATAACATGGTACCCACTTAGTCTCTACATGTGCCTGAGTCATGGTGAGTTCACCAACAAGTGCCTGGGAAGCAGTATCCAAATTTCCAGGACATGTGATGGGCAAGTTTTGGACCATTGACATGAACAAGCGTCTGCTATCTATCCGGTGCATGTTTTGTCATTTGTGGTGTTTACGTTACCCAAAAGCTAGGAGGTGCACACAACAGATGTTGCTACATGTATGACTAACACATGTCCTCTCTCATTTCCACACTGATTTGCATCTGAGGGTTGGACACTTTGACTTCACATTCATACAAGCATATTTGCAATGATGCATCTTGTGATGCTCACACAGTGGGTCAACAACTACATTAGTAGCCAATGCACACTCATTGAGCCATAGGCAGTGATGTATTGTACTTATGTGTGTCACCTTGCTATCCTCTTCTGACGCCAAACATGCCCAATTTGTGCAATACAGATATGTAGGCCACACGTTTGGCCATCTAGTGCGTCAGTCAAGAGTGAAAATCCTGTACATGAAGTAGCGGATCATGGTCCGCAGTAGTATGATGTCTCACATGTGCCCATACACCGTCATGACCAAAGTGGGTGCAATCAGCCTATCTCAGTTTTGTCACAAATTTAATATAACATTAAAATGGTAAATTGACCCAAACCCAGTTAATGCCTGAAATTTTGACACATACACGTCAAAAAATGACGCACAAGCGTCAAAAAATTACGCTTATGCCCGAAAAATGACGCATAATGCCCTGAAATAACCATTGCCCCTGAGCTGTGTCTTCCACACTGTACCTCAGAAAATTGGTTAAGTGTAAAACTATTTCTAAACAAATGGATGCGGGCTCAATTCTACTCCTGTGCATCGAAAGAAATGACGCGCAGACTGTATGCGTCAAAATATTTTTACTCATAACGATAAAAAACGCCCACCATTTTAGGCAGGAAGTGATGTAATAGTATATCCTGTTTACAGATTATGTACAGTGGGTGTACTCTCACTTTCACTTTGCAGTCTGACATTTCCTGACTGTGTGGCTGTGTTGAGAGTTTTGTCTGGTCAAATTGTGCTTTTGTCTCCTGTGTGGTCTATTTATTGTCTTTTTGTGAATAAAAACTTGTTGTTGTATCTTGTCTGAGTGTTTTTTGTGTACATTTGTGTTGTAAAGTATTGTCTTTATTTTGTTGGGAGTCTGTTGTGGGTAGTGTTAGTTAGGGTATAGTTGGGCTGTGTTAGTTGTTTAGTTTAAGTTTTTCCTGTTATACTTTCCCCCTATTCTCCTTTGTTCCCCTTTATCCCCTATTTATCTGTTGCTGCAAAGATGTTGGGTAGGCCTCGTCTTGGCAAGATGGGTGAGGAGGAGCTGGGTGGATTTATATGGCTGGTGTGCCATTTCCTACCCCTAGTGATTGAGGCAGGTGGGCGGGTGATACAGGGGTATCACACTGAGGCACGGAGGCTCAGATGGGCAAAGGTGTTGCATCATCTGCAACGGATTTATCAGACACCAAGGAACGACCACCAGCTGAAGCACCGCTGGGCTGACCTTATCTCCAGGGAGCAAGATCTGATGGACCACTTGGGGATTGTGATTGGTGACCCTGTTGGTGAGTACAAATCATGTAAATGTGCACGTTTGAATACTCTGTAGTGACATCAGATGATTTTTACAATATCTGCCGGCAATGTTGTTGAGTGTGTGGAATGCTACTTTTATCATACAGGGTCATATATCTACTTTGTTAAGGACCACAATTGCTAGCTGTTAGGAAGCAAGAGCTCCGCAAACTTACTGAATACATTTGCATTATGTAAGTTAGTGCCGCCTTTGTGTCAAACAGCAACACAAATCAGGAGCCAATTATGTATAGATATAGGCCAAAGTTGCCTGTGAGGTATAGAAATTTCCAAATAATTACCAACATTTGTTGACCCAACAGCTAGACTGACTTTTGAAACACTACATGAGGCTAAAAATTAGAGCAGGCTTCACGCCAATTGATGATAGTAATGTGGCCCAAACATATGTCTCATGTGTGTCTGGTGAGTGTGTAAGGAAACTGATCACGGAAATTCCAAAAATCATAGGGATTATTGTGCTCCTCCTTCATTTCGGATACATGTCTGATCTGGGTTTGGACACATAGGGAACAATTTCTAGCTGCGCTCAGCTAACATCTTAGACTGGTATTTGGAGTTTGTAGTGCCACATTTTGATTAGGGATGGCTGGCCAAAGGTATGCACATGGGTTCATATCTCTATGGTTGGTGCAACTCATCATAGCTGGGCCACATCAAATGAAGAAACTGTAACAACATGAGGGCTAACAACTTTCCCTGGCCCTCTGTACTTTGTACCTGTGTGTCATAAATTTGTCATGGTCACAATGGCTGGTTGACTGGTAATGCAGTCCTCACGGAAAGTGGCTTTGGATGTCTCTCTTGGATACACATGATGAGACAAATACACTCCATTATTATGTCTGCTCACTAATGAAGGAACATGTTTGCCACCACATGATAGTTAGGGCCACTGCATGTGTGCAGATATGTGTGTAACCCATGGTATGTACATGTTAGCAGTGCTACATCGGATGCACGATCATCATGTCTGAGAGGCTTTATTTTCTTATATAATCTTACACATAGTATTTTTCTTTGAAATTGTTGTACAGTGCACAGACATTGAGCACATTTCTCCCTTCCATGCCTTATAGGTGGACCAGCACCCCACACTGTTGGCGAGGTGGCTCGATTCGAGGACCCAAACAACTCCAGTAAGTGTTGATATGTCTGTTATGTGTTGTGTTTGCTGGTGATGTGTGATGGACTCCTGCGTGTTGGTCACATAGAAAGGTGTGATGCGCTGGCCAATCTTTTGTTTTGTTCCATGAGTGGAATATCATTTTATCACATATTTGAGTTGGCCAATCCTTATCCTATTATCCTATTTAGGGATTCTAGGTCAATCCTGTAGGCACCGCAATGTAAATAGGGATGAGTCATGTGGATAAAACTTGAATCAGAAAGATTCGCACTGGACCAAATTTGTGATTTAGTCAGCCAGTCAGACCCAAATTCTCACAGAATGGGGCTGCCAAATGCTTACCCACAGACTTCTGCTTCCCAATTCACTAATGTACTTATTAAATTGTAGGTTGAACTTCTTAGCAACATGTAGCTCCACATGTAGTGCTACGAGTATGTGGCACTTGAGTGCAATGGCCTAGGTGTGCATGCAACTCATGGCCAGGGGTGTTCTTGCATCTCTGTGTTTGTTGTAAGTCATGGCTTACTGGTAGTAAATGATGTTAACAAAGGTCTGCATTTCCAAACATGAGTGGCGCTGGGATTGGTCAAGGGTTTGCTGTCTCCTGTTTGGAGATCCTCCTTACCTGTGGTGTGTGTGTCGAGCCAAACACATGCCCAGCTTTCCTAAGCTTCCTGGGTATCCTTGTTGTTTGAAATTGTTCGTTGTTAGTCCACCCCCTCACCCTCAAACACAGGCATATGTTTCTGAATAGTGTACCTAGGACTGATTATACAAGTTTGGTACACAGACATGTAAATCAGTGAATCTTTTGTCTGAACCTAGTATACCCACTCATGTTTCGCACATGAGTACTATACTAGCAAGTCCATTTACAACTTGAAGATCATGTGGCCCTAGATTTCCATCCCGTACAATGACAATTGTATCCCTGGCAGTGGTGGAGGATGTGCAGCATGATTGTTAGCTGACAACTGGCAGAATATAAATGGCAAAATCATTCCAGTTATTACCCATCTTGTAGGGTTTGGATGTTGTATGTGTGATAGGACCTTTGTAGGCTGGTTTGTCATGTACTTCCTAAGGGACACTCAATGATCTGTATGATGATATGAGCTGTTACAAGTACAATAGATGTATTGTCTGATTTACTTCTTGTGCTATTTCACACAATGCAGTACCTAATGTTAGATTTTCTATTTGTCTTCACAGCTGCAAATATGACACCCATCCAGGTCAGGGAGTTTCTACGGCGGGCAATGAGGTATCAGCACACACTTCAAGTTGAGTCTGGGTACCGAAAAATGGCCCGCAGATATCGGCATGAACGGGCCTCTGGAGGGCATTTCCACAAGGCGGACCTTCTTTGCTCACCACAACCACCAACAGCACCACCACCACCTCTACCACCCATATGGCACCACCAGCAGCTGGGACCGTTTCAGGAACATCCTCAGCAAGTGCTCCAGGCCCAAGCACAGCACCACCTGCAGGGCAGCTCACAGCCATGGACACTACACGTCCACACACTTCCTCGACTGGCACCCAGACCACCCCAGCTGCAGCCATTGACCCTACTGCTTTTGGACATATGCAGCGTAAATTGGACCGTGTCCTGCGGAAGATGAGTCGACTGCGGCAGGAGGTGCGACATGATTCCCTCCCCTCCCTCCTCTTTCCTGGTTCTTATACTTTGTGGGTTTAGGAGGCTTAGTGTTAGGTTAATATAGGATGTTAGTTTAATTAGTGTTGGTGGGTGGGGGGTCCTGAATATTTCTACTGTTTATTTTAATGTGTGTGTGGCAATGTTGGGGTTCTTGTGTGTTAAAAGAAAAAAAATGAAAACAAACAAAAAATATATATATATTTGTTTAGTATAGGATAGTATGTGTTTAGGTTAGTATCTGTTGTCCTCCATGTGTCCCGTCTCATAAGGGGGGTGGGGGGCTGATGTTTAGAATGTTTCATTAAATGTAAAGTAAGTTTAGCTTAGGTTAGTTAGGGACAGTTGTGGGTAATGAGTAGTTAGAGTAGATTAGGGCAGGTAAGGCTTTTCCCCGAGTTTTCACTTTTGTTTTTACTGTTTAATAAATATGTAGGTAACCCTTTACAGTATGTGTGACATACTTGTAGATCAGGGCCTTGGCATGAGTGTACAGTGTTTCTTTTGTATTACATTTTGTGTCCTATGCTGCTAACAAATCCCAACTGAGCTGTAACATTGGCACCTACCCCAAAGCTACCTTGCAAAGATTAGGCCATTCATTGCAACCACCAATCACAGTCACTATGGATCCCAAAGTGTTTTTTTTTTCATAATGTATGTTTTCAATGTCCCATACAGTGCTTCCAGATTTATGATTGGGGACACTGTGTTATGTCTGACTGCAGTCTCATGTCCAAGGAAACCCTTATAAGGTGAGTGGTAGTAAGCTCTCTTGTAGTATAGTGTACATAACTCACATAGATCATTTGTTACACTGTTCAGCATGATTAATTATTTGAATGTAAACTCATACACCTCCATTCATGCAGTTTGGTGACTGTTCGCTTATATTTGTGGGCAATGTTACATGTGTTAGTTTTTAATTGAAGCAACATTTTGAAGGCACTATTTTATGGTTTAGATATCCCCTGCGGAAGGGTTGGTCTGTCCAACACAGCATTATGGTGTATAGTTTCTCTTTTCCTCAGATATTACCCTTAGGAAGGGCAGAGTATGGTAGAATCCAGGCCACTGTGCATAGTTATCAGCCCACATTATTTCAGGACAGTTGTATTGACAAGCTATGATATTTGACAGGAGGCAAAATTCAGTGATCTACTGCACAGTTGATGTGTCACATTACACAGAGACAAAGTGGTTGTGTAAGTGCTATTCAATGAAAAGTGCTGTAGTGCTATATGTACATTGTCCATGATTGTGAGCCCATTATAGTGACATCTTCCATTGTGATCCTACATAAGTGCAAAAGGACGTTTCATTAGACATGCTGGGGTGAAGTGTCAGACAGTGCAGAGGGACAGGATTTGCCAATGAGTTAGTGAGAGACAATCGCAGGCTGACAAGATGGACAGTGGTTTGCAGAACAGTGCTTGAGTACAGTTGTTGCAAGACTGGCATGTTACGAAGCGGAGGACCTTGGTAATAGGTGGCCATGTGGAAGGGACTAGTGCTTCTGGGTACATTTATGTGTGAAGGTGATCTGTTCCTTGTCTTCATCTTCTGATGTGTGTGTTGCCTCCTCTGCCCTTGTTGGTGGTGGTTGTGAAGGGGCAACACACACCTCAGTGTGTGTAGACATGAAATCAGACATCCCTCTAGCTGCTACCCGTGGGGGTCTTAAGGGCAGTACTGCTGCAAGGAGGATATGCTGGTTCTTAAGAATAGCAGCCACATCACAATGGTAGGCAGCCAGGTCGGCCCTGAGGCGGTCATGATTGCATTTCTGCATGCAGTGGAAGGTTTGGGGTGCGAGGTGTTGTGGCAACTCCCTTACTGCAGTAGTGAATTCCTTAACAGTTTGTTGTAGTCCTTGCAGAATGGATGTTAGCGCTTGCATGGCTGCTGCCTGATCTGCAGATTACATCATGCACGAACGCATCCCCTCAAGGCTGGCTACCATATATTGCATCCCCACCCGCACCTCCTTGGCCAGCTCCCGCTGTACTCCCTCTACAGTTCTCTCAAAGCTGGTGCCAGTGTTGTCAGAGTCCTCAGCTGTATTGGAGCTGGCAGGTTGTACAATTGGGGTGGTGGGTGGATCCTCTGCGATAGCTGCTTGTTCTGTGCTCCTCCTTGTGACTGAAGGTGGGGTCTGGAGGGTTCCAAGGACATCTTGGAGGGTCTGCTGACTGATGTTTGTCAGCTCATCATCCATGTCATCAGGGTAGTCCTGGACAGGCATATCCACAGGAAATCCATCATCCTCTGCAATGAAATAGGGTATAATTAGTGTGTCTGTGTTGTGGCATTTGTGATGTGACATGCCTGGCTTGTGATGATTTCACATTGTGATCTTGGTTCCTGTTCATTGATCCAGTCTTTCAGATGGGCATTCTCCCAGGCCTATGCCCTACCTGCATGTCACATGTATTGTGGTCAGTTAGTGGACTTGTCAGCATCACATCCTCTAGGTGTTGGTTTTGGCCAAATAGTGATTTCCCACCTTCTTGTCCTACTCAACCCTCCCCCTACTTCCATTATCATGGTGAGACCTTTCACTGGCTGTGGGTGCTCTTATGGCACTAGCAGCACACTTAACAATCTGGGCCTGCCCCAGTCTCTGATCTTTCACATCCACCTATATGTTGTTGAGATCTAGCATATATTATGCATAGCATTGTTATGGCACGATATGGATGTCAGCATTGGTAATGTGTACAGCTGATTTTGGGGAATGTGTGGTGCATTGGATTGCCCTGATTGTCGTAGCATTGTCCTATTTTCTCCTCTGACTGTGCAGGTGTATTTCAGTGACCAGTTACATGTGTCCTCCCCCTCAATGCTGTTGTCTGAGCAGTATGACATTTGGGATGTTGCATTGTGACCCAGGCACAGGGTGGACCCTGGCATATGCAGCATGGGTATGACATTAGTGCTGTGTACCTCCTAATGTTGATGACATTGGCTGATGTTTGCGGCAACTCTGGACATTCACATTTGACAGGACTGGAACATTTGTCTTGTTTCAGGAGATTGTTAATGTTGTCATCCTAAACCCTCTAATTTAGGTGTGTATGATCCATGGGGATGTTACTGCCATTGGCTACTTGACCAGCACACACAGCGGAGGTGGTAGTGGCAACTGTTGTCAATGTTACATTCCAGTTGTCGGTATGGCTAGAGGTTGTTAATTGGGCCCTTGTTAATGTAGGGAGTATAGTGGCTGACGTGTGACGGGATGTCAGTTTGACGTTGTGCCCTTCCCTCCTGGCGTGGCTTTACCTTTGCAACTTCGTTGGCATGGCAGCATACCCCCATGAAAGGTTGTTGGTGTTGTGTAATGGTGTGCCCCAGGATTTCTCTGAACGGGCCATGCCCCCGTGCTGTACCCCTTTACCCATGTCACTCCATGTATATGATGACTTACATGCATTGTGTAGTAGGTATTCCCCCCCCGGGTTGCAGTTAACAGTAGTGCATTTTAGTTTCCCATGCGACTTACCCTGCATGTGCGTTGTTTCCTGGTAGTCTGCGCTGTACTGTCCTTGAATCCCTGTGACGATCTCCTCAGGGATGACGGCTGCTACCATCTCCTCCATGTGGTCCAGGGGCTCCTGGTGTGCTGGACTCTCACCTCCAGTCTGCAGTGCTGCCTTCCTGTTCCTGGCCATCTTTTCCTTAGTCCTGCGCTTGCAGTCATGCCAGCGTTTCTTGCCCTCGATGACTGTTCTGCGTATTTCTGCTGCACTGTTGATCCTGTCAACAATTTTTTGCCATATTGCCTCTCTCCTACTGATTGGCAACTTTGAGGTGACAAACAGTTGGTGCTGGTGTTCTGTCACCTCTTTAACCAGAATTTCCTGCTTCTCTGCACTGAAGCAACACTTTCTTTTCTTCTTCTCCCTGCCCTGGGTCTTGTGTGGGTCCTCCTGGCTGATTCCTGGTCTGTTGTCATCTTCCTGGGGTCTGTACAGGCATCTGGGATCCATTTTGGCTCTCCTCTGCTGAAATGGCCGTGTTTGTGGTGAATTTTGACGCTATTGCGTCAAAAAACACTGCATATCCGGTTTGCGGTGTCGTAAATCGGCTCACAGTCATTTCTGCCGCGTTAACGTCGTTTTCCTTTACGACGTGATGATGCAGTGTGCGTCAAAGAAAATGACTGTCACCTGTGGCTTGCGCCGCTGTGCATCAAAGTATAAATTTGACACCTGCGTCTGCGCAGTTTTGCATCAAAAAGTATAAGTATGGCCCCTAATTTGTAAAGCTGCTGTGACAAAGGGGCAGCTCCAGTGACCCGATGAACTCCTGGGGTCAATACAACCTCCATAAATACCAAAGGGTGGGTGTGGAACAACCCTCCTGCAGTCCCAGACTCTGCTCTTTCCGCACCACCCTCCCTCCACGAATTCTGCACCGCAACCTACTGTGACCCACCACTGACACTTATCACCTGTTCACTGCAGGTGGCCAATGTGAATACCAAAGTCCCCAGAGTTCCACAAAATATGATTTTTTTAACCTGCTAATTCTGGGTTCACATAGTATTTCCTCATTCCATGGACAATAGCTCGTGATTGCTGTACACCTACGGGTTAATATCATCCAGGAAGTGTAATCCCACTTCAGGAACTCCCCAAGGAAGTTCATGGCAAACTTGGAATGAGATCACTGGTATCTGACCCCTGTGTCAGCTGTGCTTTGGTCACCAGGCCGCAGCTCTTTGTGCCCTTTAATGAAATAGGAACGCGTTTTTGCTTTAAAATTGCCCTACCTCATACTTTGAAAGTGAACAATAAACGGCTACTAATGTTTTGCACGGTTCACAAAGGTCATTTATGGTTAAGGCCATTGGAATTTTGCAGCTGCGATGAAACAAATTTTGCACCATGTAAATGAAACATTTCTGGATCACAAAGGTAAATGATGCATAGTATAGGAAATTATGCATCACATTATGTGCCATTATTTCTTAGATAGCCTGATGTTTTACCACACTTGCAAAAAAGGATTCCAGTGCTATAAAAATCAAAAATCTTCTCATGAAACCAAAATGTACACAATTATCAGATGCCATTCAAGTTTTTCTTCACTAACAATGAATAAAGTTGTATATAGTTTGTGTTGAATATCTAAAATGTTGCACTTGGCGGAAACAAACATACATTTATATACATCTGGTAGCAAATGGTGTGCCCTGTGTGTTCTGAACTTCCCAGTTACGTTCTAAAACTTCTTCTCAGTTTTAGTTTGACATGTGTCTGCAAAATATTACCTCCAAAAGCATACCTTGTTTCTAAGGTACACCTTATCTTAAAATAGACATCTAGGCCCCCATTTCAAGTTAGGTAAAGCAGAACCACCTCATAGAATTCATTTTGCCTATTTCCCAGTGAATCAGTTTTTCCACACCTGCTTTTTTTCAGTGTGGAAAAACCAGGTTCGATTTTCCAGACAGTAGCATTGTAAAATTGCATGAGGTTTTGGCTGCAGGAGCAGCCAAGCCTCCTTTCCAATTCTTGTTATGACAGGGAGGAGTATACAATTATCACCCTGCCAGAAAACACAGCATTATTTCATTTAACATTTTTGGGCCTGATTTAGATGTTGGCGGAGGGAATTCTATCTCCTGTCTGCCTTATTATGATCCCATGATATCCTATGGAGATCATAATAAAGTGAACGGGACATCCGTCAAGTTTGTGATGGAGTATTCCCTCCACGAAGACCTAAATTAGGCCCTAAGTCTTCATAAAGTGTTTTATTTATTTAAGAAATGTTGGAGAAAAGTAGCTAATGTTACCACCAAAATATTGACCCCAGGGCATTATCTTAATGCTTTGATTTCAGTAAAACAAAAAAATAAAATCCTCACTGAGATCTCAGCTGCGAAAAGCTTTGGCTGACCTGATCGATTGTTTCAGGAATTCACAGGCTGGTCTTTAGCTGAGCCCTTTGCTCAATAGTGGATCGTTCTCCTGAGTATCTAATTTCTCTGCTCCTGATTCAAAGGACCTCCTCCCTAATATTGAGTTCAAACCACAAAGTGTTGGCAGCCATCTTGGGATTCGGCTTCAGCTGAGTCCCAGAAAAAAACTTAAAGAAGACAATAGGGGCCAGGGTAAGGACACCTTGACCCCTTAGCTCTGGTGCTGGGGTCCCAGAGGGACCCTCCCAGAGCTACGAAGAAGATATCATGTATAGAGCATTTCACACTGTCTTGTCCACTTGGGCTTTATTATGGGAATGGGAATTTACTGCATTAGACTGAGGGTGAAGACATGTTTAGGAGCAAGCACATGTGATATGGGGAATGTATCCATATAGACTATGGACTTAGTACCACGAAGAGTGTTATGACATGACTGGTTACCTGTATTGGAGTGTGGGTGCTTATAAATTCTAGTGTATAATATCCTTGTTTGCAGTTTGTGGTGGACATTAGATTAGCTACGATCTAAGCATTTTTCTTTATTATATTGTAATTATAAAATGTTTTATTTATTCAGAAATAATGTGAATACTAACATTTTATGAGTGTACATTTGTGAGAACGTAGCATATGTGTCTTATACCAGTGTTTCCACTGCATTTTATTTGTCCAATTTCTATGCCAATTAACTGTTTTGTATATATTGTTCACAGTTGGAAGATATGTGCACATCAATCAATCAATCAATCAATCAAGGATTTATAGAGCGCGCTACTCACCCGGTAGGGTCTCAAGGCGCTGTGGGGGGGGGGGAGCTACTGGTCAAAGAGCCAAGTCTTGAGGTGTTTCCTGAATGATATAAGGTATTGGGTCAGGTGGAGGTGGAGCAGTAGGGAGTTCCAGGTCTTGGTGGCAAGGTGAGAGAATGATCTTCCTCCGGTGGTCGTGCGACGGATGCGAGGAACGTAGGCGAGGGCGCGGTTGGTGGAGCGAAGGTTGGGGGTGGGGGTGTGAAAGGTGAGTTTGTCGTTGAGGTAGGCGGGACCTGTGTTGTGGAGGGCCTTGTGTGCGTGGCTGAGGATTTTGAAGGTGATCCTCTTTGATACTGGTAGCCAGTGTAGGTCTCTGAGGTGGGGTGAGATGTGGTCGCAGCGTGGGATGTCTAGAATGAGGCAGGCGGATGCATTCTGGATTCTTTGCAGCTTTGTTTGGAGTTTGTTTGTTATTCCTGCATATAGGGCATTTCTGTAGTCCAGTCGGCTATTAACCAAGGCGTGGGTGATGGTTTCCCTGGTTTCAATGGGAATCCATTTAAAGATTTTGCGGACCAGGAGGAGGGTGTTGTAGCAGGAAGAGGAGATGGCATTGACCTGCTGAGTCATGCTGAGTGTGGAATCCAAGATGAAGCCCAAGTTGCGTGCGTGGGTGGTGGGTGAGGGTGCGGATCCTAGGGAGGTGGGCCACCAGGAGTCGTTCCAAGCTGAAGGGTTGGTGCCGAAGATGAGTAATTCTGTCTTGTCTGTGGTTAACCTGAGGTGGCTTGATTCCATCCAGCTGGCGATGGCGTGGAGTCCGTTGTGGAGGTTGTCCTTTGCAGTAGTGGAGTCTTTTGTGAGGGAGATGATGAGCTGAGTGTCATCAGCGTAGGAAACTATGTTGATGTGGTATGTTCGTACAATGTTGCCGAGGAGGGCCATGTACACATTGAAAAGTGTGGGGCTGAGCGAAGATCCTTGAGGGACGCCACAGGTGATTCCGGAGGCTTCTGACAGGAACAGCGGGAGGCGGACCCTCACGGATTCCAGCGTTGTGGAGGCGTGTGCGGAGAGTGTGATGACATACCGTGTCGAAAGCTGCGGAGAGGTCCAGGAGGATGAGTGCTGCTTTGTCTCCTTCGTCAAGCATGGTCCTGATGTTGCCTGTGCCAGCAATGAGTGTGGTCTTGGTGCTGTGGTTTTTGCAGAATCCAGTTTGGGAGGTGTTGAGTGCCTTGCTGTCTTCCAAGAACCGGGATAGTTGATTGTTTTTTCGATGACCTTGGCTGGGAAGGGGAGGAGGGAGATCGGTCGGTAGTTCTTGGGGTCGTCAGGGTCTGCCTTTGGTTTCTTTAGCAAGGCGTTGATTTCTGCGTGCTTCCGTCTCTCTGGGAAGGTGGCTGATTTGAAGGAACTGTTGATGGTGTGGCAGAGATGGGGAGCGATGATGGTGTTAGCTTTGTTGAAGTTGTGGTGTGGGCAGGGGTCCGATGGTGATCCGGAGTGGATGGCGGCCGTGGTGCTGGCAGTGTCTTCTGTGTTGACAGGGGTCCAGGTGTGGAGAAGATGGGTGTTGCTTGGATGGGTGTTGCTTGGAGCGTAGGGTTCGTGGGTGTTTGTAGTTAGCTGGTGGGTCTGGGAGTTGAAGCTGTTGTTGATTTCTTCTATCTTTCAACGGAAGTGGGATGCAAGTGAGTTGCAGAGCTCCTGTGTTGGCAGGGGTTCGTTGGTGCAGGCCCTGGGGGTGGAGAGCTCATTAATGATGCTGAAGAGCTCTTTGCTGTTTTGAGCGTTGGTGTTGATGCGGTTTTTGAAGTTGGTCCTTTTGGCGGTGCGGATCATTTGATGATGTCTTTGTAGGGCATCCTTGAAGGCGATGCGATTGGAGATGGTAGGGTCATGGCGCCAGCTTTTTTCCATTCTGCGGCATCGTCGTTTGGATTCATGTACATCTGAGGTGAACCAGCTGGCCTTGATTATGTGCGGGTGTTTGGGTGTTTTTTGAGCGGTGAGAGGGTGTTGGCGCAGTCTTCTATCCAATGGTGCAGGTTGGTGGTGGCTGTGTTGGGGTCTGAGGTCCGGGGGGGGTCCGGGCGAGGGTGGAGATCAGTTGCTCCGTGGATATTTTGCTCCAGTTGCATCGGGGAGGTTGTGTGCGGTGGTGGTGAGTGACTGGTTTCTGGTAGGAGAAATGGACATCAGTGGTCTGTCCAGTAGAGTTCGGTGGTGTGGCTGAAGGAGACGTGGTTGCTGGCTGAGAAGATGGGATCGAGTGTGTGGCCTGCGGAGTGGGTCGGTGAAGTGACGAGTTGCTTGAGGCCGAGGTTAGCGATTAGGTTGGTGGTGTTGGTATCGTTGTTATTCTCCAGGTGGAATTTCAGGTCTCCTAGGAGGATGTAGTCTGTGGAGGCGAGCGCTTGGGAGCTGATGGTGTTGGCGATGTCGTCGCAGAACTGTGGTCTCAGGCCAGGAGGTCTGTAGACCAGTGGTCCTCTGAGTGTGTTGTTGGCGTTTATGTAGATTGTGAAGTGGAGGTGCTCGGCGGACTTGATGATGTCGTCGGAGTTGGTGGAGACTCTTATGGTGTTTCTGTGGACTATGGCGATTCCTCCTCCTGGTTTGTTGTTGCGGTCTCTTCTGGTGATCTTGTAATTATCCGAGGCAGGGTTCATCCAGGTTTCAGTGAGGAATGCGATGTCCGGCGAGTGTGTGGTCAGTAAGTCCCACAGTTCAATTGCATGTTTGTGGACGGAGCGGGTGTTCAGCAGGATGCATCTTAGGCGGCAGTCTGTTCTTTTGATATGGTGTTCGGGGGTTAGTTTGCAGGTGAAGTTGCAGGCCTTGCAGGAGAAGGGTCCTCTGGTGCGCGTTGGTGTGGACTGGAAGCAGATTGAGGAGCGACCTGGGATTAGGGCATGGAGTTCGTCTGCGGTGTAATGGTGAAAGGTAGCCCAGGGGACATGTTGGCCAGGGGGACTGGAGCTGGGCGCGGTCTTGGCGTGGACGGGCGCGGACGGGCGCAGACGGACTTGCCTTTGGCTGCGGCCGGCATAAGAGGGGAGGAGGGAGGGTGTGTCAGCTGGGAGGAGGGGTGGAGGGAGCCAATAGCAGGGCAGCGGCGGCGGGCAGCTGGGTTCCAGGTGGGAACCACGGGGAGAAAGGAAACTCGAGGAGGGAGGGGGGCGGGCCGCAGGGACGCAGCAGCTACGGGGAGGGAAAAAAAACCAGAGCACAGCAAAAAACAGGGAAACCGAGCAGGAGACTGGCGGCAGGAAACTGCAGCTGGCAGCAGTGAGGGAGCGAGGAAGCCACCTACCTGCTCAAAGCAGGGTCAGAGGTTGCTGCCCTCACCGCGCTGCGGCCAGCATAAGAGGGGAGGAGGGAGGGTGTGTCAGCTGGGAGGAGGGCTGGAGAGAGCCAATAGCAGGGCAGGGAGGGCGGGGCAGCCTGGTTCCAGGTGGAAACCACGGGGAGAAAGGAAACTCGAGGAGGAAGGGGGGCGGGGCTGCAGGGACGCAGTGGCTACGGGGAGGGAAAAAATACCAGAGCACAGGAAAAAACGGGGAAACCGAGCAGGAAACTGGCGGCAGGAAACATGATCATGGCTGTGGGTTCAGCCGAAACGTGTTGTGTTTTTGAGTGATCAAACTTCCCTAAAACTTACTTTCCTGGTGTCCGGAGCGTGCACCACTCCTCACAGGCCAGTGAAGCCCAGAAGGAGCCCTCTTGTGTGGTTGTGTGGATATATATATATATATATGTATATATATGTATATCTATATATATATATATGTATATATATATATATATATATATATATATATATATATATATATATATATATTTCAAATGTTTTCTGCTCCTCTCTAAGATGGCACTGTACGGGACACTTTGTGGGTCTTAGTGATTGCTCATACAGGATCAAAGATGGGACCTGACGTTCTTAGCACTTACCTGGCAGGATTTGCACTGGCATAAACTGCTTGTAGGACTTACCCAGAGCCTCATCTGGGCTCAGAGGTACGACCACAACTCCACTCCATCAATGTCCTGCAGCTAGTGTGGATCGCTTTTTGGAACCTCTCTCCCCTTCCAGATGTCTGGATTACTGAAAAGACCTTCCTGGCAGGTTGTTGTGTGTGGACACTTATCTGTGTGAATACGTCGGAGGATCTCATTGAGTCAGTCAAGGGAGGGCAGACTGACCGTTGATTCCTGCTACTTATGCAAGACCAGGGTGTCCATACCAGAATTAATAATGTCCTTGGAATTGCTCTGCCTCCCTTTCAACTCTGTAAGGAAATTCCCTACTCATAAATCATGTTTGGCAGCTTCCCTATCTGGTCCAGCATTATCTTTTAAAGCAAGTGCTGTTTGTTGCCTCACTATCCTCTGATAATTCCTCTGTTCCCATCATTACCTGCGCAGATCATGCTAATTCCCCAAAACAAGATTTTTTGGTGAATATCCTTGTAGATGAAGAGATGCCTATTGCTGACCACACCGCACAAATACTAGTTGCTGCACTGTCATCCTGGGAGGATGCCTGATTGTGATTTTTGTTCCCCGTTTGCCTGAATTGGAAACTGTCATGTTCCTCGAAAAAGTTGGAATGCCACTGTCTAATTTTCTAATGCCTCCTTCAATGACAACAAACATTCATTGAGATACAGAGAGACAGAACGCTGAGATAATCTGCACTGCAGCCCCAACAATAGTTCTTAGTACAGTTGCATAAAACATACAACCCGGATGTTATGGCCGTTTTTTCGTCAGATTTACGTTTTGATTAGTATTCTTAGATGTGTCATGTGTTTTGTTGTCCGGCTCTCGTTACCTTTATACAAGCACTTACCAGTCTGTGGACTGATCAGAGTCTTTTGATCTGGAAACACAATGTTCCCTTCTGATAAAGGATAACATCAGCCTTAACACCTCCACCTATATTTGACCCCGTAAGTTTGGCAAACAAACTACCATGTATTTCCTGTAGGGCCATACCAGAATGAATACTTTTGAAGTGAAAACAAAATCCTTGTTTCCTGTTATATCGTAACATTGGACAAACTAATAGCTCAGCAGTTTAGAGCCAAAACTTATTGGCTCTGCCAGTGCTTGTTCAAAAGCTAGTCACTGGTTGAATAGTAAACTCTATGCAATACCGGTGGCAACAGTAGTGAATGTGACTCAGTGACTGAATTATAGACAAATGTGCAGGCTTGAGTACAAGTGATTGTTATTGATTTACTCGACATAACACCGACAATAACTGTGGAATTCAAGTGCATGCTCGGCATGTAGATGAGAAAAGCAAGGCAAAGACAATATGTGCAGCTTGCATTTTGACTTTTTACCTCCTGGCAAAAATATTTTTATAAAGCCCGATGCACTGAAAAAGTAAAACAATACAGGTTTGCTTTCCGTATACAATGTATCTATGAGATAAACAGAGCTCAATATGTAATGATTCAGTTTAATCATGATATGTAAAGCAGTCCTGCATGCTTGAAAAGTAAAACTCTACATAAGAGGCAAACTAATACACGAAACAGCCAATGACATGAGGTAAAAGAGCAATACTCCTGTGTGGCGAACCACCTTTCACTCTATTCATATGTTAATATATATATGTTATATGTTATCTGTTATTTAGCCGTGCAAACCTAAAAAGAGCAGTTTGGAGACAAGGAAGACCAACTTCCAAACTCTGAGATTTAAAAATGAACAAGTAACCTTCAAAAGACAAACTACATTTTAATATTAAGATCGTTTAAAGAAGTAGGTCTGATTTTGCAATGACTGACTTTAGGCTATAGCATCCTGGGCAAATCGGTCTGTCCTGTGCTCAGTCTTTCAATAATTGGTAACTACATATTTTTGTAACTTCAAGAAAACAGATCATTACCAGAGGTTCATTTTCTGCTTTTTCTTGATTATGTTGTTCGCTGCCACAGTAGGTTTCACACAGAATATTAGGTGTCTTTCCACCACCCAAAGACTAAATATAGGAGATTAAGGTTTCTTTTATTCATTCTGTAGTTGTCATATTTGTAAAATAAAAATACAATTTTGCCCAGAAAGAGACATGACTGTGTAACAACTACTTAGGCCGTCCCTGTATGTCATTCAATTATGATCTTAAATTCCGTCATAAAAGAATCCAAAGTAGACATACTCTTCCACACAGAGACCTGGTTCAACCCTTCCTCCTCACCTGACATTGCCACGGCCACGTCCCTACAGGAAACAAGATCATACGCCACGACTGCATCAACAAACATGGAGGCAGAATCGGCATCATTCACAAGAAATCCATCTACAGCACCACCATCACAGATGACTTACACATCGATCATGGAACACCTCAACTTCCAACTCAGAATTGATGGCAGAACCACCATCAAAGGCGCCCTGACATACAGGTCCTCAGGGCCCGCCCGACTTCTGCGACTCCATCTCAGAATTCATCGTCCCCTCAAGCCATCAACACTGAACACTACATTTTCCTTGGCAACCTCAACTTCCACCACAAAGACCCCAACAACGCCAACATGGTCAAACATTTGGGCAGCATGAACTGCATCAGCCTTTCTCAGATTGTCACCAACCACAAGCACATCACCAGACACACACTAGATCCCATTTTCACGTGCCAGCAACAAAGCCAGATAGAGCCACAAAACTGAGCTCACCTGGACAGATACCTACACAGCAGCGCACAGCCACACTGCCAGATCGATCATCACCTCCCACCGCAGCTGGAAAGGAGTATCTGAGAGTCAACGGACCAATGCCTTCAACTCCTCCCCCAACACCTCCTTCATTATTGAACAAGCTGTAAAAAATTTCACAACCTGGATCTCCAAGTGTTGACAGAGTTGCACCAGCAAACTCTCCAAACCCAACAGACTCTCCAGACAAATCAGCTGGTACACCCCAGAACTGAGAACTGCCGAACGCAACTGCAAACAACTGGAAAGAAGATGGTACATCACAAAGGAGCCCGCTGACAGGAACCACATCCAATATTTCACTCAGCCAGTACAACATACTCCTGAAAGACACCAGGAGGAAGACCTTAGTCAATCGTATCAAAGCCAGCGCCAATCACAGCAAAGAAATCTTCAACATCATCAGGGATTTCTCCAGCCCTTCAGCGACTGAAAACATCATCACCCCCTCCTAGGAACTCTGCAACACTTTAGCTGACTTCTTCCATGGCAAAATCTCCACCATCTACAGACATTTTGAGCCCCAACCCACTGCAGCTGACACCCTCAGCCTCCTAGACCCTATTGACGCACCCGTTGACAACGGGACCACCAGATGGAACCAGCTCACCACACAGTACACCACCAACATCATGCGCTCCATCCACTCTGGATCTCCCATGGACCCCATCCCACACCACATGTTCAACCTTGGCATTAGCACCATAACCAACAAGCTCACAGACATTTTCAACACATGCATCCCTTCAACCACATTCCCAAATGACTGGAAGCATGCCAAGATCAAACTCCTCCGCAAGAAACCATCCACTAACCCCAACAAGCTCAAAAACTACTGAACCGATCTCCCTGCTCCCCTACCCCACCAAAGTCCTCAAAAAGCCTCTAAACCAGCAACTCATGGAATATCTGGAGAATAACAACCTTCTGGACGCATCCTAATCTGGATTCAGCTCCAACCACAGATCAGAAGCCATCCTGATTGTTGCCGTAGACAACATCAGAGTCCTTCTGGACAGAGACTCAGCCGCCCTAATCCCCTTGAACCTCTCAGCAGCTTTTGACACCGTTTCCCTCCACACCCTGATCAAAAGGCTCCAACAGATTGGTATCCAAGATGACACCCTCAAATATATAATATTCCTTCCTCTCTGGAAGTGTTGTGTAGCCATTTTAGTTATAGCTCCATGCACGTTATTTTAACACACAAGGCCTGCTGCTGCGCACTTTATCCTAGATATATTGTATTCACCTCCACTTTATTATTGTTACAGTAGCCGCTTTTACGGTCTTGTTTTATTTTCTATTTATCTCACTGTTTTGCCTAGGCCAGCACTCTGTTCTCAAACAAGACATTCTTGCTCACGCTGTGCTTCTTTCAAGGCTGCAGCAATATAGGTTGCCAGTGAACGTGGTATATGTTTAGTCTCCGACATTCTAAGGAAAACACACATCCTTACGTGGGGACATTTTCTCAGAACATCAGCTGTTTTATTATAAAACACTTCCCTGTACCTTACACGTTAGAGGGAGATTCCAGCCAGAGAACCACTACTGTATGCTGATTGCCACGTGCTTCACTACAGCTGTTTTGCAGACTTCAGGCCTTTGCACAGGTGTGGGGAATGATGTGTTCCCAGGGGAACCATGAAGGGAAAACTTCCACCTTTGCATGTCCAGCATCACCAACTGGATGCACGATAACTGCCTCAAACTTAACACAGACAAGACAGAAGTACTACTTTTCAGGAGCACCACCTCACCGTGGGATGACTCCTGGTGGCCTGCTGACCTGGGACCCCCTCCCACCCCCACAGACCACGCCCAGAACTTTGGAATCATTCTGGACAGGGAAGACACCATGAAGAACCAGATCAACACAGTCTCCTCCGCCTCATTTTCACCCTCCACATGCTCCATCAGGTCTTCAAACGTCTCCTGTATCCCACATATGTATCATGCAAGCCCTCATCACCAGCCACCTGGACTATGGCAACACTCTTTACGCCGGGATCACATCACACCTCCAGAAGAGACTTCAGACCATCCACAACTCAGCAGCCAGACCTATTCTCAACCTTCCTAGATGGACCCACATCATCTACCACCTGAAGAAGCACCACTGGCTTCACATACACAAGAGATCCCAATATATGATTCTTATGCATGCCTAAAAAGTCCTCACAACCAAGGACCAGCATGCATCTACCACCGCCTGAACCTCCGCCGACCCTCTAGACACCTGTGCTCTGTCTCTTTCTCCCTCGCCAAATCCCTCCGCATCCACTGCAGCAACACTTGGAAATCCTGGTGCAGTCTCCACATCCACCTGAGGACATCTCCCACCTTTCAGTAATTCAGAAAGGGACTCAAGTCTTGGCTGTTCAACTGAGACCCCGAGCAGCCTGGACCCAGTGCTTTGATACCCTCCTGGTGATTAGTTCACTATATAAATCCGGATGATAAGATATGAGTGTAATTTCCATATGTAAAAATGTTACGCCAATTGTGTGGACCAAAGCTGAGGGAAGCAGAACATGAATATTAAAATAAGGGCACATTTAAAGCCCCGGGTAACGCTACTGCAGATGGTGGAAATATGTGTGCTACAAGGACCTATGATTGCTCTCTGGATATGGTTAATAATAAATGACAGGAACCAATGATAAACTAACCCCAATATACCAACATTTTGAAGTTTGGTGAACAGAATCTCCTTTCGACAGTGACAAACCTGAGCAGGTGAATCTAATCAAATCTGTGCATTGACACTGTCAGCACCTTCTGTATAGTAAACTTCATCTAATGCAGCCACCATAACCACATCCTTCCTGCTACCATGAATAAAACCTGCATGTTCATCATCTGATATGGCCTTTTGTTCAAAGAAAGATCAGAAAAATGTAAAACATAAGATTCCAATACTTTGGCTGTTGCTCACAATTAACTAGTAGGATGGTGATTTGCTACATCAGAAGTGTCCCTTCCTGTCTTCATAACTAAATAAATGATTGTGAAATTTTATGATCAAGTGGCATAAACCTAGTTGCTAATGAGAAACGAATAATCTGTTGAAGTAAAAAGTAAAGACATCGCATTCAACAATACTATGCAAATGGGGAATTAAAATTTACATTTGGCTTAGAGTAAGCAAGATAACAAGAGAAAAAAAAGTTCTGTAGATCACTGTGTAATCAAGAAGAAATATGTATTGTCACCTCTATGTTAATAATAAGTAACACAAGTGCTTCATATGATTGAAGTGCTAGGGTGGAGTGATCTAAATTGGATGTTGCACTATTAATGAGAAAAACAATTCAGTAGCTTCTGTTCATAAAAAGCTACAAACTACAATTTCACAATGTATAATCAAGTCATTATGAGGACGTCAATTGAATTATTATACTTCAATTAACTAAACTGCCTGCCAATGTTTTAAAATATATAATATAGTCTACCGAAAACCTAGCAAAATGACACTGGCATTTCTGGCTGTTCAGCTGGTAACCTCTCATCTCACAATTTTCATGCCTTATCTTATGTGGAGCTGATTATTTCCTAGTGCTGATTTTGTAGGCAAGCCCACACATTTGAGTAAAAAAATGGAGAGCCACTGCCATGGACCTTCAAGACTATATACCTTTGTGAATAGCAATCACAACATCAAGTTTCTTTTGAGAATCTAGATACACCTCATAACAGGGGAGCCATGCATTTCTTAGGAGGAATACAATATGGACCCTGGAAGGTGGAGTATTACTTTGATTGTTGCAGGGAGTAATTGGGGTGGCCTAAGTAACAATTTAGGAGAGAAGGAGATCATTAGACGAGGCCACGCTTTGCCTGTGTTTAGTGTGTTGTGATGAAATTGATTATTGGATAGCTCTTGCTAGAAAGCACATACCTGAATCAAGAACTGAGTCACTTTGCTAAAAATCTTGAATTGATACAGTTGCTAATTTTTGTTTGATTCACAAATATATTTCAACAAATCAGACTTCCAAATTTCCCTGCTTACCCCACTTTCAGCAGACATCAATCGGGGCCCAGTGAAGGAAGAAGACTATTCTGTATGATGCTGGATGAATTCCTATCCACTTCACAGGCCTTAGCCAAGGGTTTTGGGCCAGATGTATCAAACTATTTTGCATTCGCAAATGGTGCAAATCGTAAAATTCCACTGTTTGTGAATGCATAATAGCCTTTCACGATGTATGAAAGGCATCACAGTCCCATTTTAGGAAACTTCAATTTTTAGTGATTCCCTAAAACTGCGATTCCCTAAATAGGAAAACGCAAATAGGGAATTCCTATTTGCAGTTCCCTAAGCACATGTATCAAGCATTTCCAAGTTGGTGGTAACCATGTGCAATTTTTTTAAATGCATTAAAAATGAATTTTTGGAAGTGCCATATTGCTCACATATGCCCTATTGCATGTGTGCACGTCACATGTGCACAATTAAATTTTGGGGTGACTAAAAGGGGTGCTTTTGCATTTCCTAATTTGTGATTCCCTCATAAGGAATCATAAATTAGGAAATGCAAAATCATTTGCACCCATGTGTGAATCACGTTTAGGGAATTGCTATTTTCTCACATACTATTTTGCATTTCTTAAATAACGATTTCTTAAAATTCTCTATTTAAGGAATGCAAAACAGTACTTTGATACATCTGGCCCTTTGTCTCGATCTTTTGATCTCTAGGAATTAAATACTTCTTTCATGATTTTCAAAATAGTCTCTTAATAATTCAAGTTGAATGGGGCACCTGTCTTGCTGGTAGGGCCTGCTCACTTTGGGAAACCTTTTTTTTCTGTCGCTCAAGTCTGAAAAGGGACTAATGAAAGAGGAAGCTTTGGCCAACTGAAAGAAGATCAGTGTACTAGCTGAAACTGGACAATTCTACTTTCTAACCTACAAAATGTGTCCAATGTCTCTAGGCATTAAATAGGACACTTTGAACCAAGGGAGTTGGTGCTTCTGCAGAGGAATCCCAGGACAAGCAGTACCGTATAATGTTGCTGTTGTCTTCAACAAATGGGAAGCCTTCCTGCAACATAATTCTATGGCCTGGTATCTTAGGAATATTTCCTGAAACTTTGCTGATGTTTGGATATCCAAGAATTTACAAACCTTTTGCTAAAAGTTGTCCCTGGAGGAGAGGAAAAATATGCAGTAAAATATGTGACCTCAGCAACTAACATTTAGAAGTTTTTCCTGCTGTGAGCTTTTTAGGAGGACATTCAAGTTTGCACTTGGATTCCAAAGTAAGGAGTCTCCAACCTTGTAGATCCCTTACTGGCAACACCTTGTAGACTTATGCCACTAAAGATATGCACCCTCCAGATTTTTTCTAAATCTAAAGGTAAACATTTTGACCAAATGAAGGACACACTTTGACCCAGCCATTCTCAGTCATAGGTTTTCCAGAAAGAGTGCCTATGTCCTAGTCTACTCTATTTAAATGAGTTAAATGTTTGACTTTCTATTCTTACTACTGGATACTGTGGTTTGCATTGTTTTGAGAGATTTTTCTTTTCTTAAATAAAATTATTTTTATTGACCTTTGTTTGGAAAGTTTATAGTTTAAATTTATTAACAACTTTGATCTTTTGGTGGTGTTGCACAAATAGGGAATGCAGTTTTCAAAAACAATGTTGTTTCTTAAGCAAAGCTCTCAAGAGAGAAAAGGTATTCCTCACAGAAAGTAGCTAACCTGATAGAAGTCAGATAGTTTGGGCTTCTGAGATATCAAGACTTTGGCTTCCCTCCACCTACATTAATAGTCTGGGCAAGATGTATTAAAAATTGGTCACAAAATACTGACCATAAATTGCAACCAGTAGTTTTGAAACCAGTGTGGTAATTAGAGAACTGACTTATGTTTTAGTAAGCTGGTTCACAAGGTAACTGTTCCTAGTGGGTCACAATTTGACCTACCTCATGAATCGGAACAATCATAGTCATCACAGGGATGGTGACCTGCTGAGGTCAGCACTCCATCATGCTGGTGATTGCTTCCAAACAAAGCTATCTTTTTTATAAATGTACACCACTTTCATTAAAGGAAAATGGGATGTGTTTAACAAAAATAATGAAAGTGCAAGTTTCATTTTTTAAGAGCAGTTAAGGGTCCATTGGATGTTTGTCTACTCTTAGAAAATGTTTTTGTCAACATTCACTAAGCGGAAGGGATCTTTTGATAACTCATCCCTGCTTGTGAATGGTTTACCACCTTCTTTGAGAAGGTGAAAAAAGACTAAAGTTTTCAAACAGTAATTTGGTCACAAAACATTGATACATACCAATTAGATTTGATATTTGGAAGGGATACCCTAAATATTCTCATTCCAAAAACTACATCGATATTTGGTCGCAGAACTGCTATTCTGTAACAAGAAGCAAAATCACAATTTAGTTTTCTACATGAAAAAAGAGCTTTTGCTGTCACAACTGTCCTGATTTCGCTACTCAGACCCTTTGTGACCACAAAAAGACTTCATGTATCTGGCCCCTAGTTTATTACAAGTGCTTTTCCAGAGAATGTTAATCTTGTATTCGTTTTCTGAAAAATATCAAAACGTCACACTCATGTGGGCATACATGAGCAAGTTAAGCAAGATTTCTGAGGGCAGTTGTGAGGGTTGCAACACCCAAAACAATTTATGAAATTACAGCTTGATATTCAAATATTGTGGCCTAATTATCGTCTGAAAAAAATACTGCATTTCAATTGTAAAAAATAAAATTTTGGAGTTAATAATAATTAGCTGTACCTGAATAAATGACATTTCTGTGAATACTATTTAGGCCACAAGGATAATTTTGTTATTAAAATTCATACATACAACCAGATTTAAAACCATTTCAATGATATTTCTGCTGATGTTTAGTACAACCCACAGCTTTAAACTTAAAGTAATTCTGTGACAAAACAATAAAATGACTATTTGACTTATGAAGGATTATTTTACTGCAGACACTTTAGAAAGTAACTATTCCACTGAGTTTGAGCTGCACTTGGAGTATACCAAGTTAATAGGTTATAAAGAGTGTGCAAGGGCAGCTGGCCAATATTTCTAAATGTAGATAACAACACTACTGTGTACCCAGAAGCCATTCTAAGAACAACCCACCAAACAGAGTATTCAGAAAAACCATCTATACAAATGTTTTAAAAAATGCAGTTAACTTATTCAGAATCTGCTATCCATTTATAATCTGTTGCACAGTTCTCTATCCTTTCTGTAGGTTAGGTCACAGGAGTTTCAGACAAGGAAAAGCAAGAGAAGTCAGTACTTCAATTGCATAATTAAGTGAGAAGGAACCTTCAGCAGTGAAAACCGATCAACAAAAGGATCAAGCACAGACCTAATCTTAAAAAGATGGTCAGATTCAGGGTGATCTTGTGGCAAGGCTAAAGCATTGTCAATAAAATGCAGCATCCGAAGAAGAAGAAAATAGCGATTACGAGTCATAGTTTCAGGAAATATAGCTGTTGCCATCAAGGAGCTACTAGACCAATAAGAAGCCAGTGACGGCTTCCTTATCAACCCCATCAAAAAAGACAAACCTAAAAACTTTTTCATCTCTTCCAGATTTGTAGGAACCCACTGGGTAGCTCTAGACTGAGGCCTAAGTCTGGCAGTGTTGTCCCTCAAATATTGCTCCGCATATAAATTAGTCTGCTCAACAATCTCTTCAAAAAAAATACATCATCCATAAACAAGTGAAAGAAATTGACAAGAAAAAAGTTTTCCGTATTGACTCTACACCCAGGGAGACCAGTAAATACAGGTAACTGTGGCTGCTCCATGTTTGGGGCAATCCAGGTGTCAAGTCTTCTAATGGGAAACCCTTAAACCCCACGCTGCTGCACTCTTAGCACATTAATGTCCTCCTCTGAAACAGGCCCTTCATCTTCACTGAGAGTGGATTCCTCATCAGAAGAATCCTCTTGGACAGAAAACTCACTGCCAGAATATCTCACTCCCTCCTCTGCTTCAGATGTAGAGTCAGTCTCACAATCATAATCAGAAGACAACTGAAAAAGCATGCAAACAACCTGCTGAGTGGTCATTCTGCAGCTAGCCATGATCCTTTATAAGAAGAAATGGATTGTCAGCAACAACCAGCACTGTCTAAAATAACTAATAAACAAAGTGTAGCTTTATCACAAAGAGTTATGTACTAAACAACTGTACCACTCACTTGCCTGAAAAAGGTAGACTCACCAGCAACTACTCTGCACAGACACAGCAATCACCAATGATATCCCACTAAAAAGAAAATTAGATATAAGACCACACAAAAATCATTGTGCACAATCCTAAGGACAATTTCACACTCAATCCTACATTTAGTACACCACCTGCAAACATGTCATTCATGCATGGCAACATTACTCCTTTGGAGTAAATTGTTTTTATTTACCTAAAACATGCAACTACTTAAACCACAGGTCAACCACTGTCAAAACCACAAGAAGCCACAGTAAAGGAAGCAAAAGCTTTGAACTAGAACAAAAAGAAGAAATAAACTGTTATAATCACAAATGCACAACCTTCGCCAGATGACAAACACCCACCACCAAAATGTTAACATTTTCCCTGATGCCTAAGTGGCATCCGCCCCCCTCGGGAGCAGATGGGCCTAAAAAAATAGGCCGATCTGCCCCCAAGGGGGCAGATATGACCATCATTTATGTGCTCCCTTTGATTCCTGGTGCCTACATGGATTCTGTCCCCCTTGGGGTAGATGGACCTAAAAAAATAGGCCGATCTGAACCCAAGGGGGGCAGAAATAGCCAATTGCTCTGTGCCCCCTTTGGGGATGACCTTTGCCACTGGGGGCAAAAGTGGGTGCCTCCAGCACAAAAAAAACAAAGGGGAACAAAAAAATCCCTAACGTCTTGGTGGCTTCTGCCCTCCCCCCGAGGGCAGATGGGCCTAAAAAAAATAATGGGCATCAGTAATGTCCCCATTTTGGGGGGGTGACCCTTACCAAAAATGGCCGATCTGCCCCCGGGGGGGCGAAATACAGATTTTTTATTGCCCCCCAGGGGAGTGACCCTTGCCCAAGGGGTTGCGCCCCAAAATAAACACACTTGAAATCCCTGAAATCCCTGGTGCCTAGTGGTGAATTCCTGCTCCACGATTGCGGGCCTCCATTGCAGGAATCCATTGAAAACAGTTAAAACTCTTTCCTTCCCCCCGTGTCTGTTTTCCCCCTAAAAGATAAGGACTCACCTGTAGACATCCTCTCTTCTTGACGTAGCTTCCAGCGCATTCTCAGCAGCATTTGATGATGGCATGCTGTGAACTCGCTGACTTCATCAGATTGCTGAGGGCGGGGACGAGGGTGAAAGGGGAATCGATTCCCCTTCCATTCCTGACTGGGGGTGTGGGCGGGAGGCCCACTGGGGGAGCGCTAGGGTGCAGGAGGAGCTGGTCACGTCCCAGGCACACAGGAACCGTGTGCCAGGACGAGACCAGCTTGCCCGCAGTACCCAGGGGGTTAAGGGGCTACTTCATCAGGTGACACAATAAATGATGCAGGCCAACTAATAGCATTTCATTTACAGGCCTTAGGTATTCTACTCTAAAAGGGACCTTTATGTAAAATAAATATGCCTGTCAGGTGTAAGCCAATTGTACCATGTTTAAGGGCAAAGTGCACATAGTCCTAAAGCCAACAAAAACAAATTTCAGGAAAAGGTAGAGGGTGAAGGCAAAACGTTTGGGTGATGACTACCCAAAGACTGACAGATCTAGCATGTGCCCCCCCAGCTGAAAGTGAGGAGAACTCCACAAACTCCTGGGAGTTCTTATCACTGAGGCAGAAGGGGAGGAGAACCTGTAGGTTACTCCACACTCCTTTTACATGATCTTCATGTATAAAAACATTACATTTGGTGCCCCTGTCTGACACCACTCCCTTGGGGAACCTCACCCAAGTAAAAATCCCAATTAGGACCCTAGCCACTGCAGGTACCTAGTGGTGCGGTCCAACAAGACCATAATATGCCTGTTGCATAAGGGAGTCTTGGGGTCCAAGAGTCAAAGCCCAACCTTTCAAAGGGGACTGCCAACAGGATATAAGGAATTGGGGGGAGCCTTCAGCTTTTTCCCTGTTTTCCCACTGGTCTGGCAGGTGAGACATGTCCTGCAGAAAATATATAAGGCTATCCTCACCCAGGGTCAATTGAAGTGGGAGATAAGCCTTGCAAAGGCCATGTCTTGCCCTGCATGTCCTGCAAGAGGAATCTCATGTAATACCTGCTCTTAGAACATCAGATGACACCTGACAGTAGTCATACTGGCTCCTGTGTCCCTCAGAGCTTCCATCCTCTCTCAATTGATGGTGAACCACTGCCTACACTTGGAAGTATTTAAAGACGTGAGCTTTGAGCACCATCTTACCATCACCCAGGGACATTAGGGTAACATCAGCTGTCTCCCCCACACTAACAGGGGTCATCTCCTCCCCAATCATTTCTGTGGCCAACCCTGGAATATGCTCACCACTGAGGTCTGTGTCCTCTTGGGATACCTGGAATCACTCTTAGTGTGCCCAAGCAAGCAAAATTCATAACACTTGGGGACAAATTTACCCTTGTTCTTGTCAACAAATCCCCTTTTCTGGTCAGATTGGGGCTGGGACCCTTTCCCCTCAGAACCTTCATGGCGGCCTTGAGAGAACTCCCTCACATTGTTACCTCCCCTACCATCATCTGGTGGAAACCCTGACCAACCTGTGGGAGACCACCTCGGATACCTTTATCTGGACCCTGGTGCTGATCCAGCAGTCTGCCTCCTTAGCAAGCCCCCTGAGGTGAAAGAGTTTACTATCCAAAGGTGAATATAGCTCTGGAAAAAAAGACTAAGCATGTGCTCTCTAGCGATCATGTTGTAGAACCCCTTATAATTATTCAATTCACTGCCCTTCACCCAACCATCCAGTGCCTTGAGGAAATGATCCACACATTCCTCCATGGTCTGTTGATGCAGCTTCTGGCTGTCCATGAACATTTGCCTTTACCTTTCTGGGGTAAACCCATACCAGATCAGGGTCTCTCATTAGGGGATACTTTATCCTGTCTTAATCCCTTAGGGCTAACAGGATTTCCCTCACTTCAGTGGGAATGTGCCTCAAAAGGCGGGCCTCCAGATCTTCTTCAGGGACCGTATGTATCTCTAGGGTAACATCATAGGCTTCAAACCAGTTGTCTACGTCTTCTCCCAAAATAAAGGTAAGCACCAGATCCTTTAGAATGTGTACTCTCTTTTCCCCAGGGGTACTGGGGTAAATCTGCCTTCAAAACTGCAGGACTCCACCTGCCTGGCTTTGATGCCCCGCTTCCTGAGACTGAGCTCACCTCCCATTTTCTCGCTGGCCATGTCTCTCTCAGCTTCAGCCTTTCTCTCCTCTGCTTCCAACTTTAGCTTGGCCAGCTGCAGTTTGAGCTCCCTTTCCACTTTCTTGTCCTGCAGCTCCTATGGGGACAGGACCCGGACAATCACACTGCTTCCTGTCTTAACCTGGGTATTCTCTTGGGGTGAGTTGTGGTCTCCTTGCTGTTCAGAAATCCAGATTGGGTCCCCCCTCCTTCTCCTCATTTAAGTCTGTTCCATCCTTCTCAGGGTCATCCGCTGGGGTGAACTGCCTAGGCTCTGCGGGCTACCTGGAGATCCAACTTAGTAGCCTTCTTGCTTGCCTTCAGCTCCCTGTCTTTGCAGACCCTCTGTACCTCAGCCGTGGTGAGGGCGTCGAAGTTCATCAGATCCATCTAAATGCCACAGGGGGAGGTAGGGCACTTAAATTTAGAAAAAGGGAAAAAACTGCCAATGGAAAACTAAGAGAATTTAAAAAAAGGTCACCTATGGTGTCAAATCATTCATACGGAACGTTTTGTGTTACACAAATCACTCTCCGGTAATGCACAAACAAAAGTGCTAGACCTTACCACTGAACAACAGTGTGAGATACTGGGTTGTTGGTTGAGTGGAGGGTGACCCTCGCCATGTACTCCTAACTACCCCACATATTACATCACACATCATCTGATTATAACGTAATTTTAAGTTTTTTTCAGTGAATTACTGGTGTTTTTTTATAATCCCCTGCGGCACACTGCCACAAGAAGCTGCTTTTGCAGTGTTTTCCTGCCTGCAAGAGTGCATGCAAGGAAACAAAAGTATGCTCCCACTCGGCAGGAGCATTTTCAAAGCACCCGTCTGGTGGTAGACCACTTGCTTTCCCTGCTCACACTACTACGGGCAGGAAAAACTACTATGTCCCAGGGAGGGAGCTACTCAGGACACAATTAAAGAGCTGGGTCCTCTTAAGGTTCAGGGAGGTGAGATGTCCAACCCCCTCCTCTTTAAAGTATATTTTGCTCTGGCGGATGGGGCCCCAGGGGCCCATCTGTGGCTCACTGAGGGGGGCTCATACCCCACTCCCCTTATATCTATATTATTAAAAATGCTGAAAGGCATTCTCTTTTTTTAATAAAATCACAATCCCACTGAAGTCCCACAGGAGTCCCACATGACTGTGACTTTAAAGAAAAAAAAATTTCTCCCTGGGGGCACCTCAGGAACCCTCCAAGAGGGCACAAGGGAAAGATATCTCTACCCTGCCCCTTAAATATGTTTTTTACACTAAGCTCTGGACAGGGAACGAAGGGCCTGATTTAAAACTCATCGGATGCATTACTCAATCACAATGATAATGGATATCCCATCCACCAAATTCTAAATCACATTGGATATAATGGGATTTAGATTTCAGCGAATGGGATATCCATCACTGTTGTGATGGAGTATCCTGTCCACACAGTTCTAAATCAGGCCCTAATTACTCGAGTCCTGTAATGGCTGCCTACAACATTTTTCCTCATTTTTCAGATGGAAGCAAGATGGCCCACATATAAAAAAAGCCACCTGGGCTTATCAGAAGGCTCTATTTTGTGAAACTGGCTTTGAGGGCCTCTTGCAAGAGACTCTCAAACCCAAGCATCCAGATATACAACATTTTTGAGACTTAATATCTCAGAAACTACTGAACCGATTTAATCTAAATCACAAAACCACACTTTCTGGAGCAAGAGCTAGCTCCCTGCCAAATTTGGTGCAATTCAGTTCAGAAGTTTTTGCAATATTACTTTCAATCAATCCATCAATCAATCAAAGCATTTGTAAAACGCACTACTCACCAGTAAGGGGGGGCTGCTACTTCTCGAACAGCCAAGTCTTGAGGTGTCTCCTGAAGGTAAGTAGGTCCTGTGTCGGTCGCAGATAGATGGGAAGAGTGTTCCACATCTTGGTGGCAAGGTTGGAGAACGATCTGCCACCGGTGGTCGTTCTGTGGATGCGTGGGATGGCCTCTATTGAGAATATATGGGGATTTTGCTTTTTGGGCCCATCTTTTTTTCTCCATGCAAAAACCTAGGCAACATAGAGCACCTTTTGGAAAGTTTTGTAAAAACTCATCAAACAGTGCCAAAGTTAATACCAAAACAGAAAAGCCATTTGCTATGGAAACTGTGATATATATCACCACTGGGCATTTATAATTAGGTCAGCTGTTCCATGGGAACATCATTTTTTGTACTGCTAATAACTTTGCACAGTTTGCCAAATGTCCAGGAAACTTTCTATAAAGGTGCTACTTTTTAGCTACTTTGGGCATACAAAAGTGCATGAAAAGGTCTTATTACACATACTCCCACAAACTCTCCATACATTTTCCATAAACCTTTGGTTTTATTATTATATATATAAATAGAACAGGGCACAGCTATTCCTCCAACTGTCCTGTCCGCATGGCCCATCCAGTCCATGCCTTAGCTCCATTTGTGTCACTGTCTGGGAGGAATACACAAACCTTAAGAGAAGGGCCATTCACAGTAAAGTAACCAAGCACACCAGCAGATTCAGAAAGGGTTAGGAGAAGAAAATGCCAACTTCCTAAAAGTGTCATTTTCAGAATTGTTACTAAAAATACGACTCATCCATTAAAAAGAAATTATAATTCAGTTGAGTCTAAACAAGATTCTCTATTTGTTACAAGTCCAAAGTTATCCCTTATTAAATGTAATAAGGTGACATAGTTTTAGCCAATGAAAAGTAGGATTTAAAGTAGTGGAAAATTTGACTTTTTTCACTCCCAGAGAATGTAATTAGAGTACACATGTCTTACATTTTAATCCCATGAGTCCTGCCCTATGGTATTTTATGGGCCTACCTTAGGGGTTACTTATAAGTACTGAAAAGCAAGGTTCATGACTGGCCTAATTTTGCCAGGTCAAATTGCTAAATGTACACTACAGACTGCAGTGGCAGGCCTGACACATGGTTTTAAAGGCTACGTTAATGGGTGGCACAGTGAGTGCTGCAGGCCACTAGTAGCATTTAATTTACAGAGCCTGGGTATATTTAATAGAGATGTACAAATATATTAAATGTTCAAGTTAGGTGGAGGCCAGTTTTACCATGTTTGAAGGAGCAAGCACAGGCATGTGAGCACTGGTTAGCTGTGTTACAGTGCACAAAGTCCTAAAGTCAATAAAAACGGGTTTAGAAAAGGAAGGCAGTGAAGGTAAGATGTATGGGGTGACCCTAGGGAGAAGGTCAGGTCCAACAGCCCCCAACCCAGCCACAGTGGTCTCCAGGGAAAGTACATAACCTATTGTCCATCCTCCAATCAGGACCAACTGGAGTAGAAAAAAGGGGATGGTGGCAAACGCAGACACAGTGCTCCCAAATTTGCAATACCTCTTTTTTCTTCTACTTGTTCAATGTCATCACTTTTTTATTTCTCATCCTTTTGACTGTTCAAAATATTATATTTTTTATTCTGTTATATTTTCTAATTTGACACTCTGTAAAGTGGTCTGGTGTGCACTATATAAAATGGCAAATCTTAATTAAGATGGCTTGTGGAAAAAGATGAATTGCAGTTGTCTGTGACTAGAGGAACAATGGTGTCAGATGTCAGTTTGAAGATTTTTACAGATTAAAGGTCCATATGTAAACCAGAATAAAAAGATGTAATTCTTAAACAAAGTTAATTGATAAACTTGCAACTTTCTTAAACTAATGTTGTTATAGTAACAGCTAGGGGTTTGGGTAAAGAAGGTAAAGAGACAGGTAAAGGGGTGGGTGTTGTGGCCCCAAGGATTGTTGGAGGTTTGCAGAAAGTGGTGTTATGGGTGCGATTGTTGGGTTGTATGGAGGTCAATGGATGTGTTTTGGTTAGACATTTTGAGGATTTGAAAGGCGATGGCTGAGAAGTATTAGTAGGTTTATTTGGGTTTAAAGCTGGGACAGATTGCTTTTATAGTTGCTGGGGCTATGGGAGGTGGTGGGAAGGTTACATCTTGTTTCTGTAGCTACACCTATGCAGACTGCCTTGTCTTGCAAAGTCATAATGCAGAGGTTTCTCCAGTAAGATGGGTACTATTCCAAACCCCAAACCATTCACAATAACAGGGCTAGTCAGATAATTTGTTCGATATAGTTTATAAAACTCAGGGGTCGGCACACTGTCTATTACATCCTTGTTGGTGAAGGTGGAAAATTTTGATTTTTGTGAAGTCAACTGAATTGTTTCAACTATTCTTGATCAGCTGCAAAAAGCAGGAAAATATTTCAGAGTCCTCAGTCTGCCACTGGCATTTTGCAGCTGCATGATGCCCTTAATCAGATAATCTGAAAAAAAGCAAGGGACTATGTAGGTGACTTTTCATATTGTTTTCTCATTGGATAGGTTTGCAATTTTGTTTACCACCTCTTGCCACCCACTGCGAAACCTGTTGATGGTGGATTCAGATGACAACACAACAATATCAAAACCAGGGGAAAAGGTTGGGTTAAGAGTTCAATTAATGGAAGGGGACAATTACACATAGATATCAATCATCTACATGAGCTCAACATAATTATAATGGAGGAAGAAATACAGTTAAGGCCATTGAAGAATATAATTTGAATTCTTGTTAGTCACCCAGAACTCTCTTTAACAGCCTTCAGGGTCCTCTCATACAGAGTGTTACCTAGACTAAAATGCAAAATTGGAATGACACAGTTCAATATAGTTATTGACTGCAAAATAGTGCAGTCATTCATTGGCCATCTGAAGTGGGAGCTGATCACAAACTGCACTGCAGAATAATTAAGCCCATGTCTTTGCAAGAGACCTGTTGAGTTAGAATAATGGGAGCTGGAAAGCAATGTGTACAGTAAGGTTTCATAATCCAAAAGACAAATCATTCAATAATTGGTCGATCAAGTCCCACTCCTACATGTATGGCACAGCTATGGAAGCTCCTCGAGACATCATTTCACCACTCGGGTGACAGATCAGTATTTCAGAACAAAAAAGTGATTGGTGGATTGATTGATTTAATCTTGGCCACTGTAAATTACCATTGGCCACAGTCCAGTCTATCTTTTTTTCCAACCACCATGCCACATCAAATAGAAACTAGATAAATGTAAATAATTCTTGGAATTGCCCAAGTAGGAAAAGTCCAGCTTGAACTGCCACATCAGTTTCACTCTGAAAGACAACACTAGCATCCTCAGACTGGTTACTACCAATTTTGCCTTTTGTCAGTAGGTTTCAGATTAAATCCTATGGCACAGTGAGCATTGGACCTATACATGGGAATACTCATGACACTTAGGGAATTACACTGAGAATAGCAAAAATGTGATGGGGTGGATTGCTTGGTAATTGCTAATTGAGGAGTAGGTCAGTATTGATTTGCTTAAGACAATCCTTTGTCTAGAGTGGCACACAGGATCAAAAATTGTGAGAAGGTCATACGTTTATCCCTGTTCACCCCCATTTGTTTGACTGATACTGGTGGTAACTGACTCTGACTGTGCCCTGGGCGAAGGGCCAGTGCTTTGAATAAAAAGGTATATGGTAATTAGGGATAATTACAAATGGCGAAGACAGACCCCTGTAAGTCCCTAGTATAAATAGAGGCAAGGGGGATTCAAACTACGTATAAGCCCCTATTACATAATTGAGCAGGGAGGTTTAGAGGCATAGTAGATAGTGTTGCCGGCTGTCATTTTAAAGGCAGCCCTGCTTTGCAGATTGTCTTTAAAATTAAAATACATGACAATTTGACTTTGGAATTGAAGGTACTTCCAAAGAGGTAATATACCTCAGGTTTTACATGTAGGTAACCTCTAAGGACTCCCCTAGGTGCCCCAGGGGTAGGGCGCCATGTATTTATAAGCAGAAACATTATGGACAATGTTTTATATGCCCTTGTGGGGGAAAAACCGCCAATTTAATTTTCCCCATTGTAGATTCTTAGCTCCATAGGCTAACATTAAAATATGTTATTTAAGTATAAATATTTCTTGGAAGGAGCTAGAAATATCATTCAAGGACTGCAAAGATTGGATATGATAAATCCAACAACTTGCCACTGTTGAATTTATCATGTCTAACACAGAAGAAAAGTTAAATTACTCTCTTTTCTGTGAGCCAAAATCAAGCCTTCTTTTAGCCTCTACTGATTGGTCAGCCTGAACAGACTTAGCCAAGCTGCTTTAATGAGGTATAAGTGGCCTGCACAGAGCAGAGTTTATCTGGTGGGGGGAGCTCTGCAGCCACAGAGCACAGGCCAGAAAGTGGGCTGGGTAAATCAAGCTGGGCTCCAAAAAGAACAGAACAGTAAGGATTGCCAGCCAGGCCTACCCCTCTCCCTGTTCTCCCCAGCCAGATGGTAGGCCCAGGAAAGGAATTTGCAGGTGGTCTGGAGGGAGCTGTTAATGGAAATGAACCACACCAGTAGGTTGGTTTAGCCAGGTCTTGTCTCCCGGAGAAGAATCCTCTATCTTGGATTTTTTAAGTGCAGTGCTTTGTGGGTCAGGAATATGCCACACTTTAGAGGGAGCTGTCATGCTTTTGGGTGGCACAATGCACCTCATTGGACAAGGGTGCCCACTGCTTGTCCTCCCAGATAATTAAATAAATATGTGAGGGCTGCATAGCAATTCAGATCTGCTGCCTGAAACTACAAGAGGAAGGAATGCCCTGCTGGAACCCTGGTCTGCACTCCAAAGGGCTGCTCACTGAAGGACTGCTCCTGCTGCACACCGGGAACCACAGCCCTGAGGACTTTGCATTCTTTCTAAAATGATTAAGGAGTGGACTCCCTAAAAGCAACAGGTTAACAGAGCTTCCCTGCACCATCTTCCTCAAGAAGTCCCCAGCCTGGAGTGTGTCCAGTGGACATTTAAGGATTTGGCCAGTTGGATTGTGGGAATTGTAGTTCCAAATTTCCAAGGACCATCTCAGAGCCTTTAGACCCTTGGATTTGTGTTTTGGACACGTTGAATCCTCAAGGGGAACTTCAGGAAAAGGTTCCAGAGGTTTGGAGAAGTTTGGAGCAACTTTCAGAAAAAGCTCCAAAAGTGGACCGACTCGATGTCCAGAGTCAAACCTAACCGAGCCAGAATTTTAGGTTAGTCCCGCTGAAAGCTCAGAGGTTCCAGAATTTGACTGGGGCCTCGCGGAAAAGCAATGCGAAGATGTTTCATCAAAATGGGCTTGCTGGAAAGGACCGCACAACGTCAATAAAAAATCCTCCAGAAAACTATCTAAGTCCAAAGGTAACATTTTGACCAAGGCCTCCCTCTCAGTGTATCCGAGCAGGGCTCCATCACGGTCGACCTCAAATTGTGACTTTGTTCCTGTCTAGTGTGACCAGATGTCCCCGTGTGGTTCTAGTGGTTTTTAGGCACTAGAAATATTTTTTTTTATATTAAATGGCAGAAAATGCAATATCTTGTATTTTAAACTAATTGCACTCTTTATTGATTCCTTTTTTAATATGTTTGATGTTGTGCCTTGACTAGCCAACAATGTGCCCAGATATAGGTCCCTTGTTTGCTGCACTATAGGGTCAAAGCTTTACCTCTCTTTCAAGAGTGGCACAGTGAGCAAAACAATGGTGGAGAATACTGCCCAGAATTATTGCTTATGGTTTAGACTATTTGCAAGCATTCCTGCAAGTATCTTTTTGTGTATTTGGTCCCTCTTTTGATAGACACGAAAAAGCAGACTTAGTCAAAGGAAACATCTTTGTTTCCCCAAAGGAACTATTGAATAGTATTATGAAGGCAGTTCAACAACAAATAGACCCCAGCAGGTGGACAGTGTAAAACAGAGCATGTACCTTGGCATGCTTGTTTGCACACCCAAACAAGCATGCACCCTGATCATTGAAAAAAATAAGAATAGAGTATTACACATAGCTTTAAAAATTCCCTCAAGCCACAGTTATCTTTTCTCTGTTAAGCGACAAGTCTTTATTTCAAATCAGCTGTTTCTATTCCTTTGTAGTAACACAAGCAGTGAGAGCATGTGCATTCATTGTAGGTACCATTTGTAGCATCTGTTTCTCTCGGAAACTGTAGATATCCATTATGGATGTCCATTGTTCATAGCAAAGTATGAGGTTGACCTCAAGGTTGCATTGCTTGTGTATTTCTTTACTTCTCCCTACACCAAAATTATTGAGTCCATAGCCTTCTCTCTGTATACCATGCATACTGCACACACTACAAGTCTGGAATGAAAATCATGCTTAGTCTCTCTACATTTAGAAAGGCAACCTAGCAATTTTTAAATTGACACTAGCTACAGGCATACCAAAAACATGGGGTCAGGTCACACTAGCTGCAAGACTTGATTGCTGTTGAGTTGTAGATATTGTTCCATTTAGATTTCTAACTTAATGCCCTTTAAAAATATTGTCAGTTTGTATTGTTGTTGTTGTAATATTGTGAATTTATTTTTTATCATGGGATATTGGGGGTAAATCTCCACTTTCACCTCTCCTATCATTTCTATGGTGAGATCCTACCACACCAAACTTAGGGGCACATTTATACTTTTTGGTGCAAAACTGCACTAATGCAGTTTTGCACCAAAAAGTTTAGCACCGGTTTGCTCCATTCCTGAGCCCTAGCCAGGTGCTATATTTATGGAATGGCACAAGCCAGTGTAAGGGGTGGGCTAGCGTAAAAAAATGACATTAGCCAGTTGGGGTTTGCGGTACGGGAGAAGGGGGTTTTGCACCAAAAAGGATGCTAGGCTGCTTAGAGTAAAAAAAGATGACTCTAACCAACCTAGCGTCATTTTCTGATGCAAAACCATCCATACCACATGACTCCTGTCTTAGGAAAGACAGGAGTCATGACTACCACCCCAATAGCCAGCTCAGTGAACAAGTGTCCCCTGGGCATCGCCATTGCACCCTGTGCCATGAGTTGGGCCCCCGATGGTGCTGTAATAAAAACAAATATATATACTTACTTATACTTACCTGGGATGGGATCCCCCATCCTGCTGTGTCCCTCTGGTGTGGGAGGGGGTGTTCCTTGGGCGTGAGGATGGCATCTGTGGACCCATTCCATAATGTTTAACCATGGAAATGGGTCTAAAGGTCCTTTAACACCTGGTCTGATCCAGGCATTAAATAATGGTGCAAAGCAAGCTTTGCACCATTATTTAGCCCCTCCTCCCACCCGTGCCTCATTTTAGCATGGGGATAAATATGGGGCTACGTGGTTAGCACCATTTTTTAGATGGGAACACCTGCCTTGCATTTCATTGACGCAAGGTAGGTTCACGCGTCAAAAAAATGGTGCAAACAAATATTTTGACGTTAGACCAGTCTAATGTCAAAATATAAATATAGAGTTAGTTTTGCGCTGAATTTGTGTAAAAAAAGAATGAAGTAAATTTGGCGCAAATGAGGTATAAATATGTCCCTTAGTGCCAATGGATTTCCCTAGAGCAGAAGAGTAACTCCCCAAGCCCACCTACTCTTACATCCACCTGAAAAATAACCAAACTTGCTTGGGGGTGATGCAAGAACAGGCTGGCAAGGGGATGGGGAAGAGAAGAGATACCTCACTTGTCTGTGATACATCACTCTGGTCTATTTGTTGTTTTACCAGCAGTACTCATAATTTGATCATGCGTGGAATGTGGATGTTTCAATATGACAGCTGTTTTTGCATCTGTAGACTATTGCATAACAGCATAATTAAAATGTATTTGTGTCAATAATTGCATCAATACTTACTATACTATAGAAATAACAGTTAAGTAGAATGTATCCATAATGAGTACCAGGGCAGGGCTGCAGTGCAGGTCGAAATGCTCAATAACAAAAATATTTGCCTGGGAAAGTTACTACAGAATATGGACCAAAACAATATTTGGGTTAATGAAGTTCTAATTTCTATTGTTTACATGAGGAAGTCCATGGAAACAAGATAAAAATGAACAGACTACAGAACCATCTGCCCAGCTTCTACAGTCCAATCTGTCCAGCCGTATTGATGTGACAATACCTGGTGCTATGAGAAGATAAAAAAGATCTTCAGGGGCCCTTTATAATTCAAATCGCGCTCCCGCCGTCGCGGGAAGCGCATCGGAGGTGCCGGGGACCAGTGATTGGGGCAGGAGCCCTTTAAAATTCAAATCGCGCTCCCGCCGTTGCGGGAAGCGCATCGGAGGTGCCAGGGACCAGTGATTGGGGCAGGAGTCCTTTAAAATCCAAATCGCGCTCCCGCCATCGCAGGAAGCGCATCGGAGGTGCCGGGGACCAGTGATTGGGGAAGGAGCCCTTTAAAATTCAAATTGCGCTCCCGCCGTCACGGGAAGCGCATCGGAGGTGCCCGGGGAAAGCCCGGGCCAAGGGCGGGCCCGTCCTTGCCCGTCATTGCCAGGAAGAGGCAGGACAGGTCCACCCCCCTGACATCCATTCAAAGACGTCTGGATAAGGCAGCTCATATGCTCATGGCTGCCTGAAGGTACTGTGCCGGCGATTATTTCTAAAAAAAGGTCTTTATAGAGGATTCCAGCCATACTGACGGGGTGGAAGTCCCCCTTTACTGGTGTAGTGTGCTCGATATTGTCTGCCAGAGTCCGGAGAAGGCTGGGCCCCCCCTTCTCATTTTCAGTAAGAGATCTGCTTGCATTTAAGAGAGTAAAGCTTAAATCTTAACATCTGTCACATTTAATCTAAGAAGCTAATACTCGCTATTCAGCCTTACCCTCACTAGACCTTCTTCCAAACTCTTCTACCACAAATACTTATTGGATATAACTTGAAGGGCTTCACTAAACAAGTCTACAGCCAGCGTGTGGGATATTCCCACCCCACAGCAGAGATTAACAAGCAGGTCCAGACATTTTCGAGGCAGGCCCTTAATTAAAACAATAAAAGTACCCACCTGTATTCAAAAGGACTTTACCTCCTAGTCTCCTCAGGGATTATGTAATCCGTGCCTGGCGCTTTAGGCCACTCCAATCAACACCATTAGGGCAAGAATCCGGAGGCCTGGGACTGGTTCCAGTAGAGCCGAGCATTAAATAGGTGGCTAAAGATATGGGAAAACGCAAGGCATCAGAACCCCCAAGGGGGAAGGAGAAATCTACAAAAAAACGTAGGAATGCAGGCGAGAACTGTACTATAGCTGAAATTGATGATCTCATTGAGGAGGTAGAGTCACTACTATGCAATAGGGCTACCCCCCGGGAAGGTCCTGATAAAAAGATTACCTCCTATTACACAAAGAAAGCCGAAATAGAAAAAGATAAACTGACAGAGAGTGTTAGCCAGCAAAAGTGGGAGGTATCGCCCGATATTAGGACAGGCAGCCCCAAAGACGCTACAACTCGAGCCATACACCCAAGCACCATAGATAGCATCAGGAAGAAGGGCCACATGCAGAAGAGTGATGTTGTGAGCTCCAATAAGTACGCAGTCTTGGCAGAACTCGTTACTAATAAAGTAAAGAATGCACAGGAGGGGGAATCTGTGGATGAGCTAGATCTAACCATCCCAATAGTACAGTCAGCTAGAGAGAGGATATCACTACCCAATCAAGAACCAGTGAATTATTTAAAACACAAAACAAGAACTCTAGCAGATCTTTATGATCTACTTTTTGGTTTAATCCAGGAAGTTAGGGAATTAAAACACGAAGTAAGAACCTTATCAGATATTGTGGAAAAGGAGGGGGGTAGGGGAACCCACAGAGCTCAGAGCGAGAAGGAGAACCCACTTGCACCACTACATCCACAAGGTAGACCTATATGTCCTCAAAGTTTGAATACCCATCCCAACCCTATCCCAGCTATAGCCAAGATTTTACACCAATCACAGGGATGCACGAGAGGGGTAAATGAGGGAAATACCGGATTACGTAATTACCCTATAAGCAAGGCTGGTGTTCTACGCCAAGAAACAGGGAACTTTCTAAGAGAACCCAGCCGGGAAACAGGGCTACAAAAAGAAAAGGTGGTACCTACTCTGAAGCCCTATTCCAGAGCACATAATGATCGTATCCTTCCCACCACATGGAGCTGTTACTTTGAGGGGGAAAAGTGTCCTACTAGGACCAATGTTGTTTATCTGTTAAATGTTCCGAAATTGGCCCAAAATAGCATAGAAGACGAGGATTCCTTAAAGAATAAGCTTATACACTGGATTAGGTCCAAAAGACACTGCCTTTCTATAATTCCCTCAGATATTATGAGGGCAGAAAGATTCCCAGGAGAGACGGGGAAACAGGACGTTGTTGCACAGATACTCAAGGATGGAAGATTAACTGAAGGTCTGATTGATATGGAACAGAGAACCACTGCCCCCAAAATTAATGCTATGAGATTTAGCCTGGACCCATTCATTACCAAACTTATAGTCCAGAGGGTCAAGCATAATAATGGGGGATTGCAAATGAGAAATGGAGATTCCAATCTTGAAATAGTAGATTGACTAACCCAGTTAGATCAGGCACATGTGGGACCAATTGGGGACTCAATAGTAGCTGAGCCCCATGAAGGGAATAATCTTCATGCTAGAGGGGTAGGGAGTATAGGGGAGTATTTGCCCCGTAGGAAAGAATTGACCACATACCTGAACCCCATTTCTAACGTCACAACCTCAAATGGAAGGGGAATAGTCACTATGATCTCCTGGAATGTAGCGGGACTAAAAAGTAAGCTTATAGATCCTGAATGGCAGGACTACATCGATCATTATCATGTTTGTCTCTTCCAAGAGATCTGGCTTAAGGATCCACCGTACAAATTGGGATATAAAACCTTTTTTATCAGCGCAACTTCAGCAGCCAGAGGGAGGCCGTTTGGGGGGTTGGTTGCATGGGTGAAAATTTCACTAAATACTGAGATACGTACGCAAGTCGCAGAGTCAGAGGATATTTTGTGGTTGGTATTGGGAAAAAAAAATAAGGTGATATCCCACTTGTTCAATGTGTATATAAGGCCTAGAAGGACAAATCTGGAGTCGCCTGAAGTAGAATTATTAGATGGCTTGCTCAAAAAGATTCCAGTAGGAGAGACAATTATGATAGGGGGCGATTTTAATTGTAACTATAAACCTATAATTGGACTAGAACCTCTAGCAGAAGATGAAGATCGAACAAGAGCAATTCCTCATCTAACAATAGAAAAAACTGTCCCTGGTACAGTGGCCGCCCTGCAACTTATGGGCCTCACATTAAAGCACGGACTGAGGGCGTGTAATGGCAGAGTGGGTGAAGGAGGCCTTAATATGGATACTTTCCAGAGAGGCAACTCAACCTCGAAAATAGACTACATTATGCATAGCATAAGTACATGGGAAAGATTAGTGACTTTTAAAATAGATAAAAGGAGGGAAAGCGATCATTTTCCGTTAATAATTGAACTCAGGGGCCACCTCCTGGATCTGGAACATATAGAACATGATAAGGTGGAGTTACAACCCACTCTTAGCAATAATAGAAGGGTTAAAATGGCCAGTAATATTAGGCAATGTGGGCGTTATGACAAATATCTATAATACATATGCTGATCTTTTGGAGCCTCATGCTCATAAAAATTGTATTGATATCCCTATTATGGCCATCCATCTTTCAATGAGCACTGCACTAAGACCTTTCCTAACCAAACAGATACAGCAAAAGCATAAAAAGGAGAAGGTGCAAACCACCCCATCCAGTCCATGGTATACCATCAAATGTAGGGAGGGGAAAACAATATTGACAGAGGCTCTAAAACAAAAAAATCCACTAGCTGTACAACAGGCAAGGGCTAGCTACAAAACAAAACTGGTAACAGCCCAAAGTAATTGGGAGGATCAAAAATGGCAAGATCTGCTGGAAGCAGCCAAAAGTAATGACGCAATGACCTTCTGGAAAATAGTTACTCACGGCAGTAAAGGGGGGATATTCAATACAGAAAATCATATAGACTCCAAAGCGTGGGTTAACCATTTTACATACCTTTATTCTGATCCCCCCAACCTTGACTTTTATCCCTCCAAGCATAACATTCTAGTTACTTGGGGCATTCAACCTGATATACAATTTAGCCTGGAGGAGACGGTGACTGCCATTAAAGTGATCAAGCCAGGAAAAGCCCCCGGTTTGGATAAGATCCCTGGGGATATGTTCAAACATAGTATAGAAATTTGGGCACCCTATATAAATCTACTAAGCAACGCTATAGCAAGGGGAGGCCCAGTGCCTGAGACATGGAAAGGGGCAGAAATAATCCCAGTCTATAAAAAAGGATCTAGGGAAGATCCTGGGAATTATAGACCAATCAGCCTCATTGATGTTATGCAAACAATCTATGCTAGGCAGTTGCTGAATAGAATTAGCAGCTGGATAGAAGAAAACAGCATATTGACTATATATCAAGCAGGATTTAGACAGCAGACAAGTACAATCGATCAGGCCTTTAGGCTACTTGCAATAATGTGGAAATACACTAAATTAATGAAGGGTCACCTCTATATTGCTTTCGTGGATTTGCGCGCGGCCTTTGATTTGGTGCCAAGAGACTCCTTATGGGCTGCGTTAGGGAAGCAGGGCATGCCGGGGAATCTCCTGTGCCAGCTAGAGAGGTTGCACGAAAATACATTTGCAAAGGTTCGGTGGGGTCCAAAGGGAGAGTTGACAGACCCAATACCCATCAAGAGGGGGGTGAGGCAGGGTTGTGTGCTTGCCCCAACTCTCTTTTCATTATATATTAATGATCTGGTTGAACACCTAAAACAGAGTAACCATGATTCGCCAAGACTGAATGGTGATCCAGTCCCTTCCCTCCTTTTTGCAGGCGATACCATCTTAATAACTCAAACTCCCATGGGCTTGCAAAGCCTACTAGGGAAATTTAGTGAGTACTGCAGCTCGGAGGGACTTGAAATAAACACAAATAAGACTAAATATCTGACTGTCAACCCCCATAAAGCACTCAAGAGAAACATTCGGATTAGAGAGCAGGAATTGGAACGAGTAAAAAACTTTAACTAGCTAGGGATATTGTTGGACGCCAAGTTGTCATGGGCGCCGCACGTCAATAAAGCTGCAATCTCCTTAGTCCATAGTTCCATGGTGATTAGAAAAAATTACAAATGCTCAAGATCCAGGATAGTTTCACCAGTATTTGAGATCTATAGGTACAAAGCACAGGCTGCTGCCTTATATGGTGCCGAGCTCTGGGGAACCACAAACTTAACCCCGCTGGTAACCCAGGAAAACAATTTCATGAGGGGGGCATTGGGACTCCCTCCATCTACTCCATTGATTCCTCTAACTTATGATATTAATATGAAACAAATAGGTAAACTGGCAGCCCTGAGGCCATTGCTTTACTGGTGTAGACTTTGGACAACTCCTGAACTGATCCAATACAGGCAAGTACTAATCGAGATCATGGACCTGGACAAGACCATCTCCCTCCCGTGGCTCCACTACATAAGGCATTGCTTCTACAATTTAGGGCTGAAATCCTATTGGGAAGAACCGCATACACTCACAACACAATCCAAGATTCGATTAAAGCAAGCATATTGGGACTTCTCTCTAATCAGCCCTCTCCACAGCAAGGACCTAGGTAGACTGACCTCAAGTTTCCTGGATATCAAACCAATACCGAGAGCTGAGGAATGGATAGATACTATCCAACCCAGGCGAGCAAAAGTACTATTTATGAAGTTTCGATATGGGATTCTTCAGGTCAGGGCTTTTACTTCCAAATGGGGCCCCCAGAGTGGGAGAAGACACAAGGCGACATGAGTGTTGTGTAATATAGAGACCTCTGAAACGGCGGATCATGTTCTTTTAACTTGCAAAGCTTATGACAAACTAAGGAGGAAATGGATTCGACCTATTTGCAGGAACGTAGGAATCAGAAACTATAACGAAGCTGCTAGATTCTTGAGATCTAGTACTATTCCATTTGTTGTTTTTGGTATAAGCCGGTTTCTTTTAGCAATTTCATTTATCAGAGACAAGGCGGGCCTGAGGCTCTAGGTGTTTTAACCCAGATAAACCCCTACAGTTAAATTTATGGTGCCTGAAATGACAAATGGGAGCTCTCTCCTGCAAGTCAATGGACTCTGGATATACATTATGCCTAGGATGTATCTAGTCCAGGGGATATTGATAATGCTCGGGCAGGACACGAACTATAGAAACATTTCGCTTCTTAGTTAACTGAAGTATTTTAAGTTTTTTTTAGAAATACTATATATCACTCATGTAATTATTTTTTTATCTTTTTTATAATAGTTGTATAATTATTTAATATCTTATGATGATGATTATTTTGATGTTTTTCCCTTTTATTGCTGACAGCCGAATGAAGGTGTGTGTGTGTGTGAGTATGTTCTATGTTCTTAATGAGTGATCATTTTTCACACAATTGGCAGTGGAGAGAGCAGGTAGCTTTAGTTTTCTTAGAAGCCTGCGATGGAAAGTCCTCAACTGAGGGCCATTGTTATTACATAGATGGGTGTAAAAGGTTTGGAATCATTTACCAGTCTTCTCTGTTGTCATTTTATTCCTGTATCCAAAACTGACATTATTACAATATTATTTATGTCCATGTTAATGACAGATAACTGTCCTTCATCTCCGCCATCTTGCTGGCTTTAACATAAAGGTAAGCCGCAGAAGTACTAAAGATGTTGTTACACTTGAAATAAACTGTCTATTTTTTTGTCCAATAGGGCACATCATGTGAGCTGACAGAAATGTTCCTTTCTCCTTCAGCCCTTTCAGAGAGACCTAATTTCTATGTTTGTAGTTTGAAATTCTATACATTTATTATTATAGACACTTCTCCCATTGTCACTTTGAACACATGCCATTTATGGGAAGGTGATGGATCTTCAACAGGATTTTCTTCAAAGTAAAAGGTAATCTTTTCTTGCAAACTAGGTCTACATTACTCTTGTAGTGTTATATGCATATTTATCCATAGCTTGTTGCTTGCGTTTATTTTTTTTACCTGTCATGAGACTGACATGTGAAGGAAGGCACAGTCAAATATTTCCAGTGGTGAAATAGATGTCTTAGAGAGTAAGCAATAATAATACATTCTTGAAGGAGATTTGCAGGAACTATGAAAAATGTTAAACCATTTTTTCTCGGAGAGTCAGGTACCACAGGGCTACCTGGTGTTAAAGTTTCAGCAAACATTGCATGGATTTTTGTCCATTTTGCTGTCAGAAAGGAATATAGGGATGCCTGTTCTGTTTAGCAGGTGTTAATTCATGGTTATAATCTTCCTGCCACAAGACATCCAATTAACAGGAACACAGTAGTATGTGAAAGGAAAACCTGAAGGGACAAAGGGGTTAAAAAGGAAAATAATTTGATAAAAATCAATCTCTCATTTCTAGAGCGCACTACTCACCCATAGGGTCTCAAGGCGAGACTGATCTAGCAATCTCTGTATCAAACAATACCAGTAGCAGTAAATTAGGGGTGAATGCTGCAGATCCACAACACATGATATTTCTTAGCCAACCTACCAGTTAACTGAATTATTGGAGCACAATCAAATTGGGTGTGTAATAGCATTTTAAGCTGCACCTTCACGCATGATATATTTAACATTTGCAACCTGTACAAGGCTTAACTGCTACCACTATAGTAAAGATCACAACACATTCATAAAAATTGTTTGAATGCAATATGAGACTTACTTTAAATAGAAATTATGACAGTCTTTGATATGGTAGGCCTTAAGCATCAGACAGCAATGAGGTCTCACTGGGGAACCAATGCCTTAGTAATATAAATACTACAGCTACAACGTCTGTGCAGGATCACACCTAATTTACAGACACAGGGCCTGATTTACCAAGGTAAACTTAGACTGTTGGTATAAGTTTAAACCAAGAGTTCAAATTAATGACTTTTTGGAATTCACAAAGTTAAGTTACGAGTAGTATCTTTACATCCGCACTCGGGGTGAATCATTTTCACTCAGGGTAGGTTATCCACAGTCGGGGCAGATCATTTTCAATTGGGGTGGATTATCCGTATTTGGGCTGTATTCTCTGCACTGTGCCAGATCCTCTGCACACAGGGGGGAGGAAGTAATCCTACATGCTGACACACCGGTGTCTGTGTCTACCATCCTCCACCCAGCTCCAGCTAGAACTCCTCAGACAACACCCAATCCCAGCCTTGCTGCATATATAAATGCAGAGCTGTCGCAAACAAACCTTTTCAGACCTTTCAACATGTTGCTGAATGTGCTTGTTGGTTAGGCCTTTGCCCTGCAACAGCAGGAGTTGAGGAGAAGGAGGAGGAGGAGAGGAGAAAAAATCTTCATACAAAGGACCAACCTCTTTAGGATGTCCAGCCAAAATGTCATTGCCAGATACCGTTTTCCTGCTGATATCATCTTGGACATGGTTTGTGAGTGGGAGCAGGATCTTGACCTGCTGCTCCCAGGCTATGTCAAGATCCTAGCAACTCTCCATTTATTTCTACAGGATGGTTCCAGAGGGTCTCTGGCAAACTTGTGGGCATCTCCCAGGCAACTCAGTCCCAATGCCTGCATCAGATACTGAGCTGCATCAATAGGAGCCACATTACCACAGACAAATCCCCCATACACTGGCCAGAAGGCAAAGGGTAGCTTGGGATTTCTACCTCATTTCCCACTTCCCACATGTGCTGAGTGCAATTGTTTGCACTCATTTGGCTCTTCAGCCACAATGCACACACCTTCTGCAACAGACACTGCTGACACTCCATCAACGTGCAGGGTGTCTGTGTTGCCAGTGGTAGCCTTATTGATGTGCCGGCAGTACCCATGATAGCTCTGTATTCCACAGAACACATCTTGCAGTGGGGGAATATGGCAACTTGTTACTACTGGGTAAGCACCAAGCACCACACAAGTATGAGATGTTTAATTGTTTTTTAAGATGTACAACCATTACATGGCACTAATCCTCATACCACATACATGCCCACAACAGACACAGTATGTACCATTTCATACATTTCCTACATCATGTACTGTACTAATGCAAGAGGGACATTTATTATCACTCCACTTCCCTCCTCAGGTGATGCTGCATATTAACTCTCATCTCCTCAACCCATACAGACGTGCATCCACTGTATCTAAGCAGAGGAACAATAGGTTACACAGACATACACAAGCCATCATTGAGCACAGTTTTGGTCTCCTGATGTCAAGATTCAGATGTCTTGACCGTACGGGGGGTGCTGCAGTACTCACCTCAAGTTATGTGCAAGGTTATAGTAGCCTGTTGTGTTTTGCACAACATAGCAATAAATCATGGCTTCCACAGACCTCTGGACCCTCATCTAGGTCTGAATCTGGGCAACCCCATTGTTCATAACAGAGGGCAGGGTATGCAGGTTTATGACCAGCTGGTGGACACTATCTTCACCGAGAAACATGTTGTGTCATAGCCTTCAATATGGTTTGCAGTCTCTTGTCAATGATGTTAGTTGGACTTTTGATACTCTGTTCATATATTACTTCTTGAGACTACTTCATAACGTATACATGATGTCTGTAAACAACAACTGTTGCTAAGAGGCAAAAGACTGGCCATGCAATATGTTAAGTTCACGTCAGGGATGAGTGTGGATAATGTCTCTTGTGGCTTCATTGACTCTAGGGATTAAGGGGCATATTTATACTTTGTTTGCGCTGAATTAGTGACATTTATTTTTACGCTAATTCAGTGCAAACTTAACTCCATATTTATATTTTGACGCTAGACCCAAAATATTGGAGTTAAAGTCATTTTTTCGATGCTTGAACCCACCTTGCGTCAATGAGATGCAAGGTAAGCGTTCCCATCCCAAAAATGACTCAAAGCCCCTAGCGCCTTATTTATCCTCACGTGCAAAAAAGGTGCATGAGGGGAAGGTGGGTCTAAATAATGTCGCTAAGCCTTTCAAACAGGATGGAAAGAGCTCACAGGTGCCCACCTCAAGCCCCAGGAACACTCCCACCCACACCAGAAGGACACCACAGGATGGGGGACCCCATCCCAGGTAAGTAGGGTAAGTAGAGGGAAGTATTTTAAATAGTAGTTTAAAGTGCCAATGGGGGCCCTGAAATGGAACCCCCTACATGGCACTGGGTGCAATGGTCATGCCCAGGAGATCCTTGTCCCCTGTGTTGGCCTTTGGGGTGGTGGGCATGGCCCCTGTCTTTTATAAGACAGGAGTCATGTGGTATGGGTGTTTGTGCATCAGGAAATGACGCTAGGCTGGTTTAAGACAATTTTATTTCCTCTAACCAGTCTAACATCATTTTTTGGTGCAAAAGCCCCCTTCCTCCATATCTCGACCCCCACCCAGCTAAAGTCATTTTTCTAGATGCTAGCCCACCCTTTTCTCCGGCTTGCAGGATTCAAAAAATTTGGCACCAGGCTGGAATTCTGCAATTCCGCAAGCCGGTGCTATACCTTTTGACATAAAACTGCGTTTGCGCAGTTTTGTGTCAAAAAGTATAAATATGGGCCTAAATGTCTGCATGTGACTCATTCACAACTGTGTGGCCTCTGTCACAAGGGCAGAGGTACTATAAGAACCAGGGGCTATATGTACGAACACATTTTCCCATAGAAATAGAATGGGTAAAACCCTTTGATATATGTAGCCCCAGGCCCCTTGTATGTGTGTGTGTGACAAATTATGTGGCAGTGTGGCCATATGTCTGACATATGTACACCCTGGAACAAGTCGACCAATGTAGAGACATGGATAGTACGTGCTTATAGCTCAGATGTTAGGCAGCTGCCCATGGGATCTGCCACTCCAGGCCTGTGGTTAATTATAGTGGGGACTGGGTCTCTATTCCTGTTTCACTATGGAATTACAGAGATTACAAGACCCAGAATTCATCATGACCATGTGGCCTGGATCAGCACATCAAGAATGGATATGGGGAATTTGTCAAGGCTCCATGAATAGAAATGGTCTTCCTCATGATTCAGACTAACACCTACTGGTCACATTCATAATGTGCAGCCGTTTTGTATTTTGTGTATAGCCCCGAGCTAATGATGGAATGCTGAACAATGCAAACACTCACCCTTAGTCACAGATCTGGGTTTAATCCATTGTTCTTTTGCTCACTATGCCACCCCAGTTTGGACCCAGGCATTTACAAATCAGTCTTGACCCTGTTCCCCATGGGAACAGTCCAGCCCGAACTGCCAGGCCAGGTCCTCCCTGGACCGAAAACAAGCATCCTGAGACCAGTTTCAAGGTATCACCCTTCATCAGCCAGGCTAGCTTGAATCTAGTGGCACAGTGAGCAAGGGACCCACGTCTCGGCATATCCTTCCCACTTAGGGCAACTTTAGCTACACAAAAGGATAATGGACGGAGTGCTGAACAATGCAAACAATCACCCCCAGTCACAGATATGGGTTTAATCCATCGTTCTTTTGCTCACCATGCCACCCCAGTTTGGTCACAGCCATATGCAAATGCAGCCTTTTTGTATTTTGTGTATAGCCCCATGCTGATGATGGAATCCCTTTGCCACCGCAGTCACGCCACAGATTAGATGCGGGTGCAGAGGCAAATAAGCTGTCAAGAGGTGCACTTATAGTGTGCCACATAAAAGGTGGGACACTGTCAGTGCATATCCTGATGGGAGCCCATGTGGGGGAGACATGTGGTCCCATGGACCTCACAGCCATACCTTTGCATGTGGGTGTAGTCACTCACTGCATTTGCCTGCAAGGGCATCACAAATCCCTCTCAAATGTGCATGTGGGTTGATGTCTGCACAGTGCTACATAGAGCGGCTGCTTTAAGACAGCTTCTTCTTCCACTTGACTGTGCCATCCTAGGGCATTGCAAGTGTATGTCTGCCCTGGGGGCATTGCATTCACTTCCCCCCTCTACACCTTTTTTAAGCTCTGTTGTGGTGTAAACAGAGAAAGTGTGCAATGTGTAAGAAGGCTCCAGTTACCAATGTGGACAGCAGCATGCATCTGTTTCTCTGGGCCCAAATAATGAAGGGACTACCTATGAATCACCCCCTCATTAAGTATGTCCATTTCAGTATCACTGACTGTGTGGGTGCCTCGTCCACAGGTCATTCAGCCATGTGGGGTGTGGTTGGTTCAACAATGCAGCAGGGTGGTAGAGGATCCTGTTTGGAGGTGAGGCTAACTCAGAATGACCATTAAATGGATGTCAGCCCCTTCAGAATTTTAAAGGGGTTTGTACTGCTGCTCACTACTGATGTTGTATGGACATCCAGAACACATATATGACCCTGAGTCAAATGGGCCCCTGCCCTTGGAAGTCTCATTGTGGAGAATCTGCCCCAAGTGCAATCACTGAGGAGCCTCTGCCATTAGTGAGTAAGCTGTTTGCAGGGCCATACTGGCCAGGCAGGAATTTGGTAGTTCCCTGGGGGGCTGGTTTTGTTACTTTGTCTTGGGTCTGAACTGGTGCTGCAATATGTACCCCTAGTAAGAAAGAAGCAATCCTGCATTATCCACACATTTGCGTTTCCTTCTCTGTGTGGGTGCTGGTCTGACATCCTTGACAGTGCTGCTATGGGTTCCCGTTTCTGCTACAGCCTTCTGGCTCCATGTGAATTTTTTCCTATGGGTCCAGGGATAGACACCACTTTCTGCACCTATTTTGGTGATACACTACAGTCTACTCTAATGTAGCCCTGGGCGGAGTGAACGGAGTCCAGCTTTGCCGAATTCTGCTGAATTGAAAAAAAACTCTGTGGAATTCATCGAACACAGAGTTCCTTGCCCCACTGAGTCCCCTGTGCAATTCCCAAAGCCAGAGCTCCTTGCCCTGCGGAGTTCTCCTGAATGCATCCATCCGAGATGGGTGCATTCAGGAGGGCCATAGGTCCTCCATAGAGGCGTGTTTTGGATAACTTCGTGCTCCAAGGGGAGTGCGGAGTTTGAAAAACAACATTAGCTCCGCCAGTGGAGCGGAGCTCACCACAGACCCCTGCTCTGATGTACGTGCCATATGTTAACCACATATACCATAATGCAAAGGTCAAAACTGTGCTGAGCAGTAATGTGGTGTAGTGTATATCTGTAAACTCCTCACTTCATCCATTTGACTTTCTGCACTTTTTACACCTTTTTGACCCTGTCTTCCACCTCGAGTGCAGATTCTATACTCCGAGTACAGAGAGAGGACGCCCCAGGTGCATAGAGTACACTCCAGGCACAGATGATCCACACTCAGGGCATAGAATCCAAAGACAGGCCAGAACCCCATGAATTTCTCAGGAAATGACACAAAGGAAATGCTTGGCTGGAAGTTCATGACAGGAAGTTGAAGGCAGCCATTTTATTGTCATTCTGAGTCATCCCAAACTATAGATAGGATCCTCTGCTATCCTGCTGCTCTATGTACCCTACCTCCCCAAAATGGCTGAGAGACTTAATGAGAGGTCATCCCCCCTTCAGTAAATGTGAATTGGTCATTTGTGCCTGGGGGATGCTGGACAATTACCCTTAGCTTTATGGGGGCCTGAGTACCAGCTGAGCAATGCAGCAGGCACAAACTCTGGGAGAGCATTGCATAGCACTGCAGTGGGCATGTACTACTGGCGGGCCAGAGCATGCTAAATGCGCTGGGAGGACTTGATAAGCTGGGCCCGACTGAGGGCCCAACAACTATTGGGCCAGTCCTCCTAGCCCCACGTGCACTGGCCCCGTCTTACACCACTGTACAAGATGGTCCTGAAGACAGTATGGCCAACCCTTCATGCCCAACTGGAGGAGTTGGAGCAGCAGAGACCTGGTAAGTGCATGGGCTACATCATGTGTCCGTTAGTATGATGTAAGTGGTGACTGAGCTGTACCATCATGTGTCTCATGTCATGGTGTACACATTCTGAGCAATTGCTGCAGTAGTCATAAGGCCAATGCCTTACTGGAGCATATTGGATGCAAAAACCTGGGTGCATCCTGGTACTTGTAGTGTTCTGAACACTACTGGGAAAATGGGCCTCACTTGTGGATTTGAAGGAAGAAATGCAAAACCAACATCATGACTGGTGAACCAAGGACCTTATCACTGCTGGGTGCAATAACAAAGGGATAGGGCAGACAATGTCCATTGTGGGGTCAAGATATTGTTTGGGTGTAGGATGGGGTATCACACAAGCTTTTTGAGTGTTTTTGTTAGTGTAAACTATCAGTTCATGTATCCTGGAGTAAAAGCTGACTTTTGGATTCTTGTCTCACACAAAATTGTACAAACATTTCCAAGGGAAACCAAAGGCACACACTTCCATAACACTGGTGCGTATGTCAAATGTAACATCTAACTAGGTGTACCAACTATGCACACATGCCAACTTGTTTACAGAACTAAAAGGCAGTCTTGACATGCCAAATGTGGCTGGCACCTGCCATGTAGATTGGCTGATGTTGTCAGGGATCCTCCAATACAGTGACCCACAGCTTAGCAAATGTCATACCCAAGGCCAGGTTTGTATAAGTACACCTATTCAAGCATTTGTGTAGAATCAGAACATGCTACACATCAAATGACATGAGATAGTCAGTCTAAGACTATCCTGTCTGCACATTACAGGATCATAGATATATGCTTAGGTGTGGACAGATCCATCCAGACTGTGCCCCATCTCCACTTGTAGACTGACTTTGGAACAACAAATGAGTTTTTTACCTTTATGAATCAGGGCCCAGTATTGCAATAATGCTGAAGGTGAGGGTTCGTCACTACAGGAGTGTAGATACCCCACAACTGTGTCAGATATCAATGTGTGTGTAATGCCAGGACATTACAATGATAGTACACATACATTTGGGATCCAAGTCACCTAGATTTGGTTAGTGATATCAAAGGAGAACAAAGTCAGCACTTGCTTCTTTTACTTGTGTGCAATGCCCTGATTTGTTCACCCCTACATAATGTTCTCACTTCTAATTCAATGGACTCAGCTGGCCAGAAATACCAGGCAAAGGATCACAGACAGAGGTGGGTATTCTTGGGACTTTGGTTAGCATTGCCTCTTTCTTAAACAGAAGAGAAAGAAGAGGAGGAGGGACATGGAACATCTTCAGGCAGGGGTAGTGGGCTCACCTGGACAGACACATCAGCCACAGACCGGGTGGAGGTTGCAAACAATTAAGCAGGGGACATTGAACTCAAAACCTCTGGCTGGGGGGGAGGAATTGTACTCCCCCACTGAAACATAAGAACTGGACCTGGGTGGGGTGTCCCCAGAGCAGGCCTAATCAATACCTGAGCCTGCCTCTGACCCCTCCCTACCTCTTGAGGAACCGAGTCCACTGGGGCCTACAGCTGCACTCCCTGCCCCTGGTCCCCCTCCAAGTGCCTGTCCCAGTGCCCTGAGGAGAATCCCTGTCCTGACACACTACATCCCTTGTGTGCAACCCAAACCCCTCCCTGTTATGTCACCCCTGTGGCTGCATCTCAGGAAGGGATGGTGGCATCTGAAGGGGAGCACAGCAGATCCTTGAAGAACTGCATCTGTCCCCAGAGGAAAATACTTGTGCCATGGCCACCCTCAATCCACCTTCAATTCCTTGGGTTCAGCCATGATGTCTGCCCTGTCCCAGCATCCCTCACATACCACCCTCCATGTGTCTCCCTGTTGATCTTCTCACTCTGTTTCCCCCTGCCCTTCATGTGTCCCAATCCTGTGGGGTGTCACGCAATCCACTGGCCAGCCAGGAAGATGCTACAGATGCAGACGATCTCATTGTCATTAAGAAGGAGGATGTCCAGGACGACGTGTGACTGGACAATATACTGTGACTGGACATTTGTTTTAACCCTTGTATATAGATAGATTCCCTAACTTTTCCTGACATGTTTTATTTATTTTGTCCAACCCCCTACAATGTGCCTGCCCATTCTGTGTGAGGAACATTATTTGATTTTGTTTCTTCCTATCCAATGGAGGGTATTTTTTTCTTCTTTCAAATCATATTTACATAAAAAAAACACTGTGTTGTGCTGTTCACTGTATTTGTTGAACTCAAAGTATAGAAGTATTCATCTGGAGTGGTTTAGCTATACCTTCAACATGATACCATTGTATGCAGATGGATCTATTAATGAACATGTTGGATCCACGTTTATCAACACATATATGGTCTAGAACCCAATAAACAATTGACCATCATCAACTATTACTCAGCTCAATTTAAATGTGGAATATGTATTTTATTTACATTGATCAGTGCAAACATATGTTACAGTGCTCTTGGGGGATCCTGTTTACAACTTCTTAATTTTGGTGGTGAGGATCTTTGTGATGTTGGGTGTTTCCTGGAGTTCTGAGGTGCAGGTGGGTGTGGTGCTAGTGCCTGTAATGGGGGATGCTTTCTGGACAGGGGGTGGTGGTCGCTGCACATGGGGGGGATGCATCCTTGACATGAGGTGGTGGTCCCTTTACAGGGGGGTGCTTCCTGGACAGGGGGTGGTAGTCCCTGTACAGGAAGATGTGCTTCCTGAGCAGGGCGTGGTGGACCCTGTATGGGGGGAGACTTCCTGGACAGGGGTTGGTGGTCCCTGAACAGGGGGAGTGTATAGTGGACAGGGGGTGGTGGTTTTCTCTGTACACAGAGAGTGCTTCCTGGGCACGGGCAGGTGGTCCCTGTACAGGGGGAGGACTTGACTGTGCAGTCAGGGTGTGTGCAAGGGGATTGTTGCCATCATAAATTGATGGGGGCCTTGTGCAGGCTTTCTAACCAGGGTCAGGGGTGATAAGGTTTGGGTAGATGTGTTGGCTCCTTTCCATGCATTGACTGTGAAGGTTTATTTCATATCATTTTGAGTATGCCCTTTATCATCTTCATAGCCAGTGCATGGTATCTGGCACTCTAATCCCTCTGTATGGCCATGATGTGACTTAACCTCTTCCTCATGTCTTTCCAGTATGTATCATCCTCTCTAGTTCTGGGTCATTCTGTACACCTTCTGTGGGAGTTGGCACATGTCCTATAGTGAGACAGACATGTCATACAGTATAGCCCCTAAGTCACAAATGACTTGCCTCACATCTGATTGCTAATGGAAGAAATCCTCCTCCCACTTTCCACCATAAATATCTGCCAATACTCTCAGATGCGACCAGCATGTCCACTAGCGGGCGGTGGTGGCAGGTTGTGAGGAGGAGATTTGTGCCTAGGGGCTACCTGCTCCTCACCAGGGCTGGCATGTACCTCAGATGCTGCAGAGAAGGCCTGGGAGACATTGTCAGGATAGGCATGCATAGGAGGACCAACACACCTGACCTGGATGTGAGGGCTGTGAGTAAGTGATGGTTGTGCTGGGCGGTGTGAGGAATGGCACATACCTGGGAGTGTGGGAGGAGGCATTATGCTGACCGGAGCAGATGTAGGCTTTGATGAATGATGCATGGGCCAACAATAGTATGCAGGGGATCAGCCTGTACATCAATTGGAATCAGGACCTAATCTTCCTCCTCCTCCTCTCATGCAGTTCTGGCAGCTAACAAAGCTGCTTGGAAGAAGAGTGGGTTCTCCCATCATCAGATTGCCTGTAGCCTGCCACTGGTAGATGGTCCTTCCTCCTGACTGGACTCATCGTCCTCACCACCTGTGAGACAGAGGTTACAAAAGGCTAAGTATTTGCCTTACAAAAATCATGCAGTTCAACACGGAGATTGAGTCAAAATATCTTCACATCAACTAATGTTTCACATGTGACCTGGTATGTGTACAATTACACATGACAGCTCACACTGTGGCACAAAGGTGTTCAATGCAGATGTACACTGCAAAAGCAAACTCACCAGCTCCAACTACAACACTGTGTGGTATTGAGGTCCCCCTTGTTGTCAGCTGCTGGACCAGGCCCCTTAAGTGTGTAGCAGAAGATATGGTCCTTGATCCAGCAGCTTGTGAAAGAAGTGACACCATAGTTAAGGTTCTGCATGATTTATATGTGAATATGCACACTTGACACATACAGCTCTGATTATGTTGGGTACATTTTACACATCAACTTCAGATGTAAAGCTGAATTGGCAATATCTGCTTATCCCCTTCCACAAGGATTTGGTTATTGTAAATAGGTAGGATATCAATTATCTACAACACTATGTGGCACTATTACCTGATGGATGGATGGTTTGACTGCTGCAGCCAGGATGTCTCCTAAACCCCTGGATGGTGTCATCCATATCACTGATGTAGTCCTGGCAGCAGCTGTAATATATAATATATATCCCTAACTAAGTGCAAAGGATAATGGTGGTGATTCTACGTGTCAGAGGTATGGACCAGTGATTTACAAGTTACAGGTGGATCTCATATCAACCAGGTATCACATATACAGGCAAACGTATTTGGTGGGTACTGAGAGCTACAGGATGGAAATAACTATTGTGTCCTGCACTGCCTACCTTTGAACCTAAATTTATTTTTAAGGTCATCATGCATCCTACGTATGATGTGGTATCTGCTAATTTGTAAAGGAGTCTTCCACAACAAGCAGAGCTTGTTCATCTTTGCACATCAGATTTTTTCAGTGCATTGCAGAGCCCATGTTCAATATACATAATTATCAACAAAGGTATGGGTAACATTCATTCTACCCACTCTCCCCGGACTGAACAACATTGCCCTTTGTGGACCATTTCTGCTGTACAATCTCCTTCTGGCCTGTGTTCCCAATGTATTAGAACAACATCATGGTCTATTTTACCTGACACTGGATACAGCTATGTACAGCAGACATCTTGATGTCCTGTATTCCAAGGATTACACATTTATGATTATGGGGGGAGTGGGGTAAAGTAAAATAAACACTGGTTTAGGATCACACAATTTGGTCAAGTAGAGAAGCTGTGTTGATCCCCACCTTTACTGGTTTCAAACTGTGCAATGCAACCAATAGATGTATGTGCTTCCCCTCCTCTACACCCACCTTAACAGCCACAACCCCATTCTCCAAACACAAGCCTGCTGGTATCAGCACACCCCTCATCCACATCATTAGTTTAGCTGTTGGTTCCTTGGATTTTTCAGCAATTATCTATGTCATTGACTTCCAAACAAGTTTTTACTACTCCTCGCTATGAGAGGCTCGGGACATATTTATGAGCACCTCCAGAGCATCACTCTATCTGCGACTCAGGTGGACACACTAGTAAATCATGTCCATGAGGCCCCGGCAAGCCACTTTGCATGGTTTGAAATGGCTTCCTAGCTATGGAGTGAGTCAAGGCTACACAAATCACTATGGCACTAATTACAACATTGGCTGTAAATCCCACTTACCGCCGTGCAGTAGACCGCCAACACACCGCCGCGGAATTCCGCCACAGCTATTACGACCCATAGCTCAGAATCTGCCAAAATCTAGACACCCCCACAAGTCCGCCACACCAAAGGTCAGTGATAAACTGGCAATAACAAAACCTCCACTGTCACGCCAACAGGAATACGCCTACACTATCACGACCCACGAATCCACGCGGCGGTCTTTCAACCGCAGTATTCGATTGGCGGTACACACCGCTGCGCTCAAAATACACACACATTTACAAAACACATTGGACAATTCCAAATACACACACCTGATACACATACACACACCACTCCCACACACCCAATACAATATAAAACACACACCCACATTACCCACAAACCCTTACAACGAAAAATTTGGAAGAAGCTGAGAGAAAGAAAAACAAAGACCACACCAGCATACAGAGGCACACAACACTATCACTCATACACATCCACGAACAAAACACCACACACCCCAAAACATCACCCCCAGATAACAACACACAACACCCCATGGCCGCGCAAAGAAACCCAGGTTTTTTTAGGAGGAGCTCAGGGTCATGGTGGAGGAAATCATCTCGGTAGAGCCACAGCTATTCGTTTCACAGGTGCAGCACACCTCCATAGCTAGGAAGATGGCGCTATGGCACAGAATTGTGGACAGGATCAATGCAGTGGGACAGCACCCAAGAACACGGGATGACATCAGGAAGAGGTGGAACGACCTACAGGGGAAGGTGTGTTCCGTGGTCTCAAGACACCACATTGCGGTTCAGAGGACTGGCGGCGTACCTCCACCTCCTCCCCCACAACTAACAACATGGGAGGAGCAGTTCTTGGCTATACTGCATCCTGAGGGCTTCGCAGGAGTAGCAGGAGGAATGGACTCTGGTAAGTCAGATCTTTTATTACCACATACCCCACCCTGCCTGCATGCTATCACATACCCCCACCCTCACCCCATCACTCCAACTCCTCACATATGTCCCACTATCACAAACCACACATCCCAAGTCCTGCATGCAACAACAGAGCATGGACACCCATCACAAATGCATGTCCACTACACATACCCACACAGATCCCAAACCAAATATCACACAAGGTCCTACACAAGAATGTAAGCACTGGGGTACAGGGTCACCCACCCATTGCACACCATGGCACACCATGGCACACACAGTTGCACACACAGTTGCAATAATCATGCCTTACACCCCTGCAGGACCCCTACCCAACGTCCCCAGACAGGAGATTCCAGACATGTCCACTGCCCCCACAGAAGAGGCCCACAGTGATGACCGCAGCTCTGTCCAACTGGATCTAGATGACCAGCCCGGCCCATCTGGGACCTCGGGACAGTCGGTTCCCCTGACACAGTCACAGGCCACCACAGAGCCTCCCCCCTCAGGAAACACCAGCACAGCACCCACCCAGTGGGCCCATATTTCTGTCCCCAGGACACATCAAGCAGCAGTGTGTCCACCACTACAGGGAACCCAGGCAAACCCACCACCCCAAGAACAGCAGGGACCTGGGGGCAGTGGCAGTGGGCACACGGTTCAGGGGACAGAGGCCCAGGAAAACCAGGGAACTGGGAAGGACAGGCCCAGGGAACCTACTCTCCACGAGGCCCTCTCCAACATCATGGGAGCGTACCATCATTCCCAGAAGACAATGGCAACGGTACTGGCCAAGTTTCAGGAGACCCAGCAGCTGCAGGAGGAACAGTTTTTGGTGTTCAGGGAGGAACTCAAGTCCATCAACACCACCCTGGGCAACATTGTCAGGGTGCTGAAGGACCTTGTGAACACCAGGAGGGACAATGTGGCACAATAAGGGGCCCATGACACTAGCCTGGACGATGAACTGCCCACCACCTCTGCCGGCGCTAGTGGACAGGAGGCACTACCACAGGACCGCGAAACCAGCACCCTACCCCCTGCAGATGGAGAACCACCCTGCAAGCGGTCCCTGAGATCCAGGACAAAGACAGAGAACAATGCCAAGACCCCCGCCAAGAAATGAGACCACTCTGAATGTCATCCTTCTGTCCCACTTTGTCACCCTGTCTATCCTTAAACTGCCCTAGCTCCACTTCCTATGCCCCTTTGGACAATGCACCTGTGAGACAAATAGACTGGACTCTGCCATGGACATTCTTCCACCATGATCCCTGACCATTTTACAACTCCCTCCACTATTTTGCACTTAAATACACACCCTTGAATCACAAAACAAGCTGGAGTCAGTCTGTGCTTTCACAATTGTGTATTTGCAATAACTGAGGAAAAACCCAATGTCCATTATAATGCCTAGATACCTATGTCACACAGCTCTAGTCCATGAGGTAGCATAGCAGAGATCACACAGTGGGACCCACATCTGTGAAATTGAAAGGCAAAGTGACAAAATCAGGGTCCATGCACTGGGTGAAAGTGCCAGACAGATGATAGGTCTAACAATTTTATCAGATTTAGGAGGCAGTGATGTCTTCTTATCTGTGTCTCACTGGAAGTATTGCTGGATCACGGTGTTTCTGTTGTCTATGTCCTCTTCTTCTGCCTCCTCTTCTTCACTGTCCAAAGGCTCCACAGCTGCCACAAGACCTCCTTCTGGACCATTCTCCTGCAGAAAAGGCACCTGTCGTCGCAAAGCCAAGTTGTGCAGCAGACAGCAGGCCACGATGATCTGGCACACCTTCTTTGGTGAGTAGTATAGGCAAACCACCTGTCAATGGAGGCACCTGAACCTGGCCTTCAGGAAGCCAAAGGTTCTTTCAATAATCCTCCTAGTTCGCCCATGTGCCTCATTGTCACTGGGGTCAGTAGCAATGACAGGTTGGGGTACCCAGAGTCACCTGCAAATGTTGAGGGACAACTGTCAGACACACACTAACCCTTAGTGACTACCCCAGACCCACACAACTATTCACACGGTATAGGGTCCTTGTCCTCACCTCATAGCCACACACGGTGCCTCTGGAGTTGCCCCATCACATAAGGGATGCTGCTATTCCACAGAAGCGTCATGCACTGAGCCAGGAAACTTGGCATTCACATGGGAGATGTACTGGTCAGCCAAACACTCCACCTGCACATTCATAGAATGGTAGCTCTTCCGGTTTCTGTACACCTGTTCACTCCTGCGGGGGGTACCAAGGCCACATGTGTCCCATCAATGGCACCTATGATGTTGGTGATACGTCCCATGGCATAGAAGTCACCTTTCACTTTAGACAAATCCTCCACCTGAGGGAACACGATGTAGCTGCGCATGTGTTTCAGCAGGGCAGAAAACACTCTGGCCAACACGTTGGAGAACATAGGCTGGGAAATCCCTGATGCAATGGCCACCGTTGTTTGAAAAGACCCACTTGCCAGGAAATGGAGTACTGACAGGACCTGCACTAGAGGGGGGATTCCTGTGGGATGGCGGTTTGCTGACATCAGGTCTTTCTCCAACTGGGTACACAGTTCCTGGATTGTGGCACGATCTAGTCTGTAGGTGACTATTACATGTCGCTCTTGCATTGTCGACAGGTCCACCAGCTGTCTGTACACCGTAGGATGCCGCCATCTCCTCACCTGCCCCAGCGGACGTGCCCTATGGATGAGAACAGTGAGCACAGAGTCAGCCAACACTGAGGTAGGAAAAAAACAATAGTATTGCACACATTTGTCAATATGCTATGTGCCTGTCTCTGTGTATATGCAAGGCCTATATATGTGTGACGCATTTAAAAATAATGCCATGTGGCCACCTGAAATGGCGGCTGCCTGACTTGTAATGTGGGACAAGGGGATATGAGGTAACTGCGCTGGCGTTCTACACCGTCGCGGTAGGTGGTCGAAGACAGCGGCGCAATCCTGCATTGGTTAACATTGGGCCCTATGGGTCCCAGGAGGCAATGACGATGTACGCCAGCAGTGACGGTACACACTGCCGCAGACGTGACCGCCATTTTCTCTCTGTTCACTCACTTGATACCTGATCTTCGACAGGAGAGGACCTACACTGCAAGTGCTGCTGTGACCTCAGTCTGGAAGCGATGATGGCTCATGTGTCTGGGAAGAGGGCCCCTGCCTTCACATCGGAGGAGTTGGACAAACTAGTGGATGGGGTCCTCCCCCAGTACACGCTACTCTACGGTCCTCCAGAGAAACAGGTGAGTACACTGTGAGCATGCTGTATGGGCAATGCCATTTGGAGTGGTGTGGATGGAAGATACGGGGGGAGATGAGGCCTGCATAATCGGATGGTGAGAGTATGTGCGTCAGGGCAATGGTGGGAACTGGTGGGCATTGAGTATGATGGTAGGGACGGTAAAAGTGTTGAAGTTTCCCCTGTACAATTCCTCTAGGTCAGTGCCCACCTGAAGAAGGATATTTGGCGTGCCATCGCCAAGGACGTCCGGAACCTGGGGGTCCCCCACAGAAGGAGCACCCACTGCCGTAAAAGATGGGAGGACCTTCGCCGCTGGAGCAAGAAGACGGCGGAGGCCCAGCTGGGGATGGCCTCCCAACGTGGGAGGGGTGCGCATTGCACCATGACCCCCCTGATGTTCCGGATCCTGGTGGTGGCGTATCCGGAGTTGGATGGGCGCTTGAGGGCATCACAGCAGCCACAAGGGGGTGAGTACACTCACATTCAGCGGACTCTGCATGCATTGGAGGTGTCTGGGTGGGGGAGGTGGGCAGTGGGTTCCCATAGGCTAGGACGAGCTTTGTAGACAAGGACCCTTTGTGAGGCAGGCTAAGTGCACCCCATCCCCACCAGTGGTAAGAGCCATCTACACCTAGTCAGGCTCCTGTGACTTCCATGTGTGCAGCAATCGGGCATAGGCCATGTGCCCCATGTCCCTGTGAGTAATTAGGGAACTCCAAGTGCATGGCGTAGTGCAGAGGGCTGCTGTGTCTGTAGTGTCAGCCAACAGTAGCGGTATTGTATGCACTAAACATATCTTTCTTCTCCCCCCCCCCTTTTTGTGGTCTCCCTGTTCTTGTGTGCATTAGTATCATCAGGCGGAGGAGCTGTGCCACCGGAGCAGGAGGGAGCTGCCTCCCACATGGCCCTGGAGGGCCGGACAATGGAGTCTGAATTCGCCAGTGGGACGGGGGGGGGGTGAGGGGAGCTCCACGGCGGGGACAGGAGCTGAAACCAGCGACACAGACTCTTCATCTGATGGGAGCTCCCTTGCGGTGGCGGGCCCCTCTATGCCCACCGCATCTACAGGTACAGCTGCCACCCCCCACCAGCACCGCCCTCCCAGCAGCCCCTCAGCGTGTGTCCCTTGGCTGCTCACCCAGGAGGGTGGGCATCTCCTTTGCCCCAGGCACCTCAGGTCCTGCCCCAGTCAGCCCTGCTGCCCTCAGTGAGGAGGCTATTGATCTCCTGAGGTCCCTCATTGTTGGGCAGTCTACCTTTCTGAATTCCATCCAGGGTGTAGAGAGGCAGTTGCAACGGACAAATGCATACCTGGAGGGCATTTATTCTGGTCAGGCAGCCCAACAGAGAGCATTTCAGGCTCTGGCCTCAGCACTGATGGCAGCCATTGTCCCTGTGTCCAGCCTCCCCCCTCCAACTTCCTCCACCCAGACCCAATCCCCAGTACCTCAGCCTATCCCAAGCACACCATCAGACCAGCATGCACACACCTCAACACACAAGGGTGGCTCTGGCAAACATAAGAACCACACATCCCACAGGCACTCACACAAGAATCATACCCACGCACACATACCAACATCCACTGCCTCCCATGTGTCCCCCTCTTCCACGTCTCCCTCCCTGTTACGTCTCCACTCACACTTGCATGCACTACATCTTCAGCCACTACCTCCATCACCAGCACGGCCATCACCACACACCGCTCATGTGCACTTACCACCCCCACTACCATTCACACATCCCCTATGTCCTCTACCAGTGTGTCTGTGAGCCCTCCTCCCAAACTACACAAACACAGTCACACACCCACCCAAAAGCCATCCACCTCACGACAGCCTCCAGCCCATGCACCTTCACCCAAAGTCAGCAAACGAACACCTCCTACAACCACTACCTCTTCCTCCACTCCCAACCCCTCCTCCATCTACACATCCCAGTGTGTCAAAAAAACTTTTACTCTTAAATGTTGACCTCCTCCCTACACCCCCCCGCCCGTCCCTTAGGGCCCGCCTTTCCAAGTCCCAACCCAGCACCTCAGCCACCACATCACCGGGCACAGTGGTGCCATCAATACCCGGTTTTTGGAGTGCGCCAAGAAACAGGGCTGCCAGTGTCCCAAGGAGCGAGGCCAAGGACATTCCCCCAACTCCAAAACAGAAGAAGTTGCCCACATCCCGGAGGGAGAAGGCCAAAACACCTGCCACCAAGGGCTAAGCCAAGACAAGTGTAGGGAGTGGCAAGACAGCTGCACCAGCATCCAAGGTGGGGAAAGGCCTGAAGCAGAAAGGCAAGTCAACGTCGCCAACCTGTGCAGCGGACAAGACCGCCACCGGCACAGCCACATGCACCGCCGCCAAGGACACCGCCGCCAGCAGCCCAGATACAGAGCCCTTCAGCAGCACCGCGGTCAGTGACCCTGCCACCAGCACCGCCATTACATACACATCCGCCAGCACCGCGGTCAGTGAGCCAGCCACCAGCACTGCCATTACAGACACCGCCGCCAGCACCGCAGTCAGTGAGACAGCCACCAGCACCGCAGTCAGTGAGCCAGCCACAAGCACTGCCGCCACAATGACCGCCGCGACAATGACTGCCGCAAGCACCGCTGCTGATGACACCGCCGCCAGCCCCGCCAGCAGCCCGCGACAACCTGAGCCAGTGGCACCACCGCAGACATGGCTGCCATCCCCAGTGGTCATCCGTACGTGGCTGGTGGTCAGTTCCAGGGGCCTGGGCAGCTTCCATGTTGCCCCACCGTCAGTGGAGTGTCAGGTCCACTACCTCAGTCCTTGGCAGGATGAAGCACTCTGGGCACAAAGCCCCCTCCAGAACCAGTGGAGAGAGGCATCCACTACCTCAGTCCTTGGCAGGATGAAGCACTCCTGGCACAAAGCCCCCTCCAGAACCAGTGGAGAGATACATCCACTACCTCAGTCCTTGGAAGGATGAAGCACTCTGGGCACAAAGCCCCCGCCAGAACCAGTGGAGAAAGACATTCACTACCTCAGTCCTTGGCAGGATGAAGCACTCTGGGCACAAAGCCCCCTCCAGAACCAGTGGAGAAAGGCATCCACTACCTCTGTCCTTGGCAGGATGAAGCACCCTGGGCACAAAACCCCCTCCAGAACCAGTGGAGAGATACATCCACTACCTCAGTCCTTGGCAGGATGAAGCACTCTGGGCACAAAGCCCCCTCCAGAACCAGTGGAGATAGGCATCCACTACCTCAGTCCTTGGCAGGATGAAGCACTCTGGGCACAAAGCCCCCTCCAGAACCAGTCGAGAGAGGCATCCAGTACCTCAGTCCTTGGCAGGATGAAGCACTCTGGGCACAAAGCCCCCTCCAGAACCAGTGGAGAGATACATCCACTACCTCAGTCCTTGGCAGGATGAAGCACTCTGGGCACAAAGCCCCCTCCAGAACCAGGGGAGATAGTCATCCACTACCTCTGTCCTTGGCAGGATGAAGCACTCTGGGCACAAAGCCCCCTCCAGAACCAGTGGAGAGATACATCCACTACCTCAGTTCATGGCAGGATGAAGCACTCTGGGCACAAAGCCCCCTCCAGAACCAGTGGAGAAAGGCATCCACTTGAGAGACTGTGGCTTTGCACTCCCTAGGATAAAGCAGTGGGCAAACCACCCACTGGAGAGACTTGAGATACTGTGGCTTTGCACTCCCCAGGATAAAGCAGTGGGCAAACCACCCACTGTAAAGACTTGAGAGACTGTGGCTTTGCACTCCCCAGTATAAAGCAGTGGGCAAACCACCCACTGGAGAAACTTGAGAGACTGTGGCTTTGCACTCCCCAGGATACATCAATGGGCATGGAGCCCCCTCGTGGAGCTGGCGTCGTGTACTCATCCGGCTGAGGTGCCCCCCTTTCCCTTGAGGTGCCTGTTTTATTTCGATCTGATGCCCCTGCAGTGTTCACTCCGTTTCGATAGGGTATCTTGTGTGGGCCTCGCCCATGCATTTTGGGCCCAGTGGTCCACGGACTATGTAGGTGCAGTACCTGGACTTTAATTCTTGGTGTTCATATTTGTTTATAGTGTATATAAATTTGGATTAATGGATGTTTATTGATTACAATGGTTAAAATCATTCCCTTTTGTCCTTGCGTTCTTTCAGGGGGGGTGGGGGGTGTAAATGTTATGTTTCAGCATGTATTGGTGTGTGTGTTGTTGTAGGTGAGAGTGGGGGTGTTGCATGTTGCGTGTGTGTGTCACTCTCTTGTCCCTCCCCCCCCCTGTGTCGTAGGTGCTGTACTCACTGTGGTCGCCACTGCCGTCGGTCGTGCTCCTGGTAGAGAAGCAGGAAGACAATCGCAGGGAGTATTTGGAGTTCAGGCTCCATGGCGTCCTGGTTCGTTGTGGAATGTGTAGAGGTGAGTGTTTCCCTTCCAAGTCCTGTTTCCGCCATGTTTTTGTTTGCGTTGAATCCGCCCTTTAAAAGGTGGCGGATTGGCCTGTCATAATAGTGTGGGCGGTACATTGTCTTCTGCCTGTCTGTTGGCGGTGACCGCCATGCTGTTTGTTTGTACCGCCGTGACGGTGGGAGTGTTAAAGTGGCCCTCGATGTTGGCGTTTTCAGCCACGGTCATAATTCCATTTTTTTAACCGCCGGCCTGTTGGAAGTTTTACTGCGCTTTACCACTGATCGCCAGAGTTGTAATGAGGGCTATGTTGCCTTACTCTGCACTTGGGTGCATTCCATGAACTTTGGTGGGGTGTTGACACTCAACACCATGGATTCTGACACTTTCCTAGAGTGACAGAACCATATACACCTGGGCAAGCACTAACACCTTCCACCTCCTGAGGTGAGTCATTATGAATTGTAAAGTATGGAGTTGCTGCACTGACCTACGCAAAATCCACCTACATGAGGGCCAATATAAACCCTAGGGAAGGTACTTTACACATACATTTTGAGTCAACCTTTCATTAGCCAACGTGTTAGGATGTGGTGTACTGATATGAGTCATATCTGAGCATATGTAAATGAGTGACACCAGTAATATTAGACACACAGCTCATGCTGCTGACATTTAAACCATAATTTAGGAGCATGAGCATTTGGTAAAGTCAGTTGTATGTATCCTTACCAGTGTCCTACACCCACCCAGTGTGTGTTTCCTGACCAGATGTCACAACGATACATGTTGCAGAGGTCACTGCAGGCTGTGTCTTTCTGGACAAGGTCACAGGGCCTACAATGATATGTGTGTTTTCACTTTGCATTCTAGTTGATGGATGTGATACACAACATTACTAGTTCATTTCACAGGTTTGGCACAGTTTATCGATTCCATGTAATGTATCTATGAGTTGGCTGATCACAAAGTTAGAGGTATTGCCCTCTCCTGGTCATATATTTTTGAACCAGTTGTGCTGATGGGTTGTTGTGCTCCATGACATTGCCTCCCTGATGGCGCAGAGACCTCTGCTCCAGTGTAGAACTGTACTCTGGGTGTATGTGACAACAAAAGGGAAATGTCATCAGACACAACCAAGATATTTGAATATATGCAACCTGCCACATTTGTACACAATTGCATCTACATGCCAACAGCAGTGGTAAGTGAATGAGGGTGGAAGTTGGCCACGGCCTATTTTTCTGGGTGTGAGAATAGGTGTGAGAGGGTGGATCTGGGTGTGACTGTGGCTGTGAGAGTGTCTGCCTGAGTGTGAGAGTGGGTGTGTCAGTCTCTTAATGGGCCTGTGAGTGGGTGTGTTAGTGTGTGTGAGTCTCTGAGTAGGTGTGTGAGGGTTTCATTGGGTCTGTGAGAGGGTGTGTGAGAGTCTGAGTGGGTCCGTCAGTGGGTGCATGAGTATCGTAGTGGGTCCGTGGGTGGATGCATAAGGTTCTTAGTGGGTCTGTGAGTGGGTGCATGAAGGTCTTTGTGGGTCTGCGAGTAGGAGAATGAGATTGAAAGAGAGACATTGAGAGAGAGAAAAAGCGTGAGAAGGAGAGAGAGAGACAGAAAGAGAGAGAGAGAGAGAGAGAGAGAGAGAGAGAGAGCGAGCGAGAGAGAGAGATTTTAGGCTTTGCTGAATGATATTCTTAGAATTAGATATATCTGGACAAACTGAAAAGAAAAATGTATTTTTCAATTAAAAAGAGTGAGATCACCTTTCGGTATGAATCTTAAACTTTTGAAGTTTTTACTGTGATGCCTCTAGACAGACCTATGTCGGTCAACTCACGAATGTGATTAGAAAGAACCATGAATGTTGCATCACTGGGAAGGTTCAACAGTCAAAACACCAATAAATAAACACACTGCCAAGTGATACTAGGATTTGAACATTCAGACTACTGAGTGACAGCACAAGACCTTGACCATTAGGTCAGAAGTTACTCTGTTCAACTCTGCATCCAAACGTAACTATAACATTAGCCCCAAACATCTTGCCAGTCTTACTCTTTAAAGCATTGCATGGAGAGACCACTGCAATGACAATTTCTCTCTCTCTCTTCCATCCCTTTATGGGATATAAAAGAGAGAGTGACAGGGCCCTGGGGAAAGCCTGAAGGACCCGCCTTCCTAGCAGGCTCCCCACGTCCTGTGGGAGCCGGCATTGCTCCCTCAAGCAGGAAGCTGCTATTTGTATTTTGAGCAGGAAAAAAGATGAAAACTTCACTTTCTGCAAGTGAGAGCTGTTTGACAGCTCTCACTTCCAGAAAGTAAAGTGTCTGCTGTGACTTAGTGGGAGCTTTCAAAGATCCTGCCAAGTCAGAACAAACAGCTATCTCCTGAGGTTGGGCACCCCAGGATATAGCAGGAGCCAGCCCTGGTGGGTGGCAGTCCCCAGGGCCATCATTGGCTCCACAAGGAGGGGCCAGGCATCCCCTCTCCAATCTATACAGCCCCGGATACGTGGTAGTCCCCAAGGTTCAAGGGTCCGCAAGGGACCCCCATCATTCTTTTATTGTAGCCCCGAAGAGTTTGTGGTCCCTGGGGCTGCGGGGCCAGGGCAGCCCCCCTGCATTACATTTTGTTGAAGCCCAGGGAGGTGGAGGTCCCCAAGGCTGCAGAGGGGCCACATGGCTCCCTGCTTTTAATTAAACATTAGCCCCAGAGAAGTGGTGGGCCACTGGCTGGACCTCATGGACGGGGGGGATCTGGGCAGCCCCACCTACATACCTTATTGGTTTAGCCCCAGCGAGGTGGTGGTCCCTGGGGCTTTGACAAGCCCAAGAGGGGGGCCTGTGCACCCCCTTCTTACTCTTTGGCATGCCCAGGGGACTTGGCCCACCTGGAGGCTTCATTAAAAGGGAGGGTAAACAAACATTTTTTTTAAGTGTCAGGAAAATCTGCGGATCCATCTGCTGATTTTTCCAAAGTTTCAAAGAAAATGCTTTTAAGCCCTGGCCCCTTTTCTTTTTTTAAATCTTTTTTTTCTGGAACTCGACTGAAGCTGAGTCCCAAGATGGTTGCCAACACTTCCTGGTTGAAGTGTTGACAGCCAACCACATATCTGTACGGGGACAGTCAGAGTTGCAGCAGATCTGCATCCCTATATATCTATAATTTTAAATGCTAATTTCTCCAAAACTATAGATTGGATTTACACCAAATCAAACAAAGCAAACTTTTGGGACCAAGATCTAGCTTTGTGCCAAATTCTGTTCAGCGGTACGGGCTGTAGTCGCGTTCAAAAACTTGAAAAATCCCATTGAAATATTTTGGGATCCCCCCTTTTTTCTTGACCCTCGCTTGACAGTTCACCCTGAAACATTGTAGACATCTACTGAACTGACCAAAGTGTGCGTTTTGAATTTCATGAAGATTGATCAAAAGGTACTAAAGTTATTGACAAAACAAAAAATGCTCCGCCCATGGTAAAACTGCTCCTAACTACCCCTACCTAGTGATGAATACACATATATATATATATATATATATATATATATATATATATATATATATATATAGGGAAAATCTTTTTTAAGCTTTTGGGTGGGTATGGGTTTTTGGGTGGGAAGGGTAATTTTATGGTTTAGGGTAGGTATGGACTTTTGGGGCACTGGCAAGAGAATTCTTATGACTTAGGGTGTGTATGGGTTTTTGGGTGGCAAGGGAATTTTTAGAGTTTAGGGTGGTATGGCTTTTTAAGTGGCAAGGTTAATTTTAGGGTTTAGGGTCAGAATGGGTTTTTGAGTGGCAAGGGTAGTTTTAGGGTTTAGGCTGGGTATGGGTTTTAGGCTGGCAAGGAATTATTTAGGGTTAAGGGTGGGTATGGGTTTTTGCATGACAAGGGTAATTTTAGGATTTATGGTGGCTATGGGTTTTTGGATGGGAAGGGTAATTTTATGGTTTAGGGTGGGTATGAGTTTTTGGGTGGTTAGGTGTTTTTAGGGTTTAGGATGGGTATAGAAGCTGGTTGGTTTAATGCATAGTAATTAAAATTACATTTAAAAAAACAGACATTTTCTAAAAAAACAAAGGTTACAGTGATGTTATAGTTAGGAAATAGAATTTAAAAAAACATAGAAATTCAATTTGAAAAGAAATAAAGATTACTGGAATGTTATAGTTAGGCATTTTAAACATACAAAGCAAAACATAAAAGCAAAGCCATAGAAATTCAGCTAGCATAGTTAAAGTTATTTCAAGTAACTGTAACTCATGTCCTCGCCATACACTGCTAATTACCCCAGTTATTACAGCACTCATGTCATCTTTTAGAACACAATTGATAACTTTACTGTAACATTTGCAATAAAATTATTGATGAGGTAACTGTGAATTGCGGGCTTATAGTTACCTTAGGGCACAAGTTACAGTTACTTGAAATAACTCCAACTGTGATAGCTGAATTTCAATGGTGTTGGTTTTTAGATTGTAAGTTTGAAAATTGCATTTTTTTGCTTAACCATTCTGTGCCTCTGCCTAGCTGCGGAATACACATCTGGATCAGACTGAGAGTTGAGCTGTTTGTGAATTCACTCTAGATGGTCACACAAAGGGAGCTGAGGTCCTGCATGTTCTGATTGGTCCTCCTGGGCTAGAGAGGAGTGAGAAGCTGACAGGTGCATCTGAAAACGACTGTGTCTGCTCTTACATAAAGCATTCTCCAACCTCCTAGAATGGGTCTGGGGGCAGGACAGGGAGAGGAAGGGTCTTATGCACTACAGAGACTTTTCTTTGAAGTTTGCCTACTTCCAAGGATGAAATGAGTGTAAATATTGAACTGCTGACCCTACAACTTCAGAACACTTCTGGAATGAGGACATTCTGCCAGGGTGCAGAGCTGGATACTTGAGGAGGACCTGCCACTCTGCCTGTTGCTTTGCTGTGCCTGCCTGCTGCTGTTATGTCTGCCCTGGGAGTGAAAGGACTGGACTGTGTTTCTACATCCTGCTTTACAAGGTTCTACAAGGGCTTGAACTGAACTTGTGTCCTGTTGTGAGGTCTTAGGGACATCGAAAACGTCATCAGCCAGTGCCAGGGCTCTTCTGCTGAGAGTCCTGATTTGCTAAGTGGTACCAAATCCAAGTTGGGCCCTTAAAAGTGAAAGCTGGTAACCTGCGGGGTAAATTCCATACACTGCTGTCTGCTCATTAGAAAGATCGATGCAGCGCTTGTCCAGCGGCCAAAAAATGTATGCAGTGCCTGTCACACAGCTCTAGATTTGACGCAGTGCCTGTCCTCAATGCGGACCCTTCACTCAGCATGTCGGAATTTTCCACGCATCAACCCTGGGCATCAAATCTTCAACATCACAGCAAAGACATGAGGCTGGGTGTCAGGAAATTGATGCATCGTTCTCCTGCGGGGGAAAGAATCAACACATCGCCTACCTGGCAGGGAAAGAATCGACGCACAGCCTCACTGGTGAGTAAGGAATCAACAAATCACTGGCTTACCTCTCATGTGGCTTTATTTTTTACACCTACCAGGTACTTTGTGCTAAAACAACACATCCATTCAATTCTATGGGTTAAGACTCTTTTTTAAAAAAATGTATACCTTTTCTTATTTATGTCGGATTTTTTTCAGTTTGGTCTTGTTTCATCCAGATAAATATTTGCTATTTTTCTAAACTAGTGTGATGTCCATTTGTTGTATTTTCACTGTGTTACTGTGTGTGTGGGCACACATAATTTACACATTGCCTCTGAGATAAGCCTGACTGCTCGTGCCAAGCTACCAAGGGGACGAGCAGGTGCTGCCTAAGATGTGTGACTCCCTTGCCCTGACTAGAGCAAAGTCACCTGACAGTCACTCCTCATTTTCAGGTCAGGTACCCAGGAACTAGACATGCACTATTTGTGCAGGTTCCTAACTGCCTGAGCTGAACTTTGCTGGGCTGAGGAAGTCACAGTTCCTGTGGACCTGACCTCCTCAGCTCATCAAAGGTAATCGAGGTCCTTTCCCTCGGTGATGAGGAATAGTGTTACTCATTGACTCTGACTGGGGCACTTAAGTTTCAATAGGCAGCTTTCTCAACCTTTCTGGGACCTCCGAAGCTGAACTGTAGCTAAGCGTATGTTTTTTATTAATTAATGTTTGGTGCATGTATGTTTGAATATTTGGTAGTGAGTGTTGTGAATGGATGTGTATGTGTGCCCCTGTGTATGAATGAACAAGTATAAGTGAGTGTGTATGTGTATGTGTGCGTGTGTGTCCTGTCTGCCCTTCCCCCTCCTAAAATTATGGTCTGCCTCTGGATTCAGGTACATTTTAAAAAATGAATGTATTGGAGAAACACACTTAACGAGTCATTCATCATTACAAACTACAAATTAATTAAGAAAATACTACATTCCTTGTAAAAATGTCGCTTATATTGTTATTTACATTGTCAATTAAACAATTATAGAATATTGAATATAGAGTTTGATTTGCAATACATTGTTCATTACTGTTTCATACCAAGAAGATAAGGTCTGAATCGTGCTTATGTGCGTGTCCTTTGTGCTTTGTCAGGTAGAAAGAATAAGACCTTTTGTTGGTTTGATTCCAAGTCAGGAGTCAACATGCAAAGGTGACTACACTGCAATGCTAGACATATCTGCATTATGTGGGCATGTAACTGCGCCACCAGAATCTCTCAATAGTAATTATTATGCCAAGCACCCTGTTGGCACAATTACACTAAAGCTCTAATTAGGCACAGTAAGATTAGAACCCCTACACGTTAAGTCTGTAGACGTAAAGCTGAGTGAAGGATTTTAAACAGTTTCAAAACATTGTATTGTCTTTATTATAGTCTTTAAATCTTCGTAAAGAAGGGTCTGCTATAAAATGCACTTAAAATAATCCTGTCCTGTCACTAAAAATAGGAGATATACGGTAATTACAGTCAAACCTTGCTGGCCTAGAGGTCCCAAGGCACTTAGCAACTGAACAAATTAACCTGTTAAAGCTAACTGTACTGCCAACATGTATGATATGGTCAACTTAATTTCTTTCCAATTTTCTAAAAGTTATACTTACTAAAGTAGCTGCAAATTGAAGTAAGATTCCACAGCAGGACTACCGTTCCCTTCTGTAATTCCTTGAATGAGTGAAATCAGTGAGTGAGGGCGTGAGTAAGATTTAACGTATATGATAGACCGATTAATAATTCTTTAACAGGGTAATGCCGCTAAAAATGGATGCCATTTAAGAATAAGTAGTGCGCTTAAAATATTAGACAGCCAAAAAGGTTTACCTAAAGATCAAATATAGCTTCTGGGATATTTTCGTGCCACTACTGTGGACAAGATATGCATTAGTCATTTCAAAAGGATAAGAGAAAACTGCTGTAAAAAGGCCAAGTTCTTGTAAACACATCACTTAAGTTAGACTCGCTAGTGCATGCATGACTAATCTAACAATACAATTTCACCCAAATCATAGAGGTGTCTGAATTGACACACCACTTCCCTCTGAACCTGAGGATGCAGAATGTATTCTGTAGTAAGGTATATGTATTGCACTGGGGCGCGCAAATGTTTAAAATTTCAGAAACAAAGAAGTGAAATTGTGGAAGAAACTGGCTGAAATTTCACTTAAAGGAATACCTTGGGTACAAATAAATATGAGCGATACAAGCAGGACATTGCTGTGAGCAGAAAATGTCTCTAGAATGAGTCAATCTCATTCTCCTTGTCAAACAGTCTACCGTGGGCGAACGTTATGAGAAATCATGTAATGTAATATTTTTATGAAAGAATGTTAGTGTTATGTAACACGAAATTCACAAATTTCGCGCCTTTTGCCAGTTCAATTAACATTTACAGGGCGTGATTGTTAACTTGAGTCAATAATTTGCTGCTATAGCATTATAGCCGGTTGTTAATGGATGTGTAAGTTGTAAAAGTTCTCTACTCAATTATTGGCCAAGCAGTTGCTTCTAAGTCAATGCTTTGTGTATGTCAGTTCACATTATCGCTAGAGGCTCCAAAGATTACTCAGGACTTCTCCAACCCATACTGTGGCTGTCAAAAATTCTCTTATTGCCTTGATTGCCAAATGTGTCAACATTTCACAGCATCATTTTTCTAATAATAAAGAATTTCATATGGAGTATTTTACTCGGCAGGAAATGTCGGAGCTAGACTCTCTTAGTGAGCATCTGCTTATGAATGTGAGGTATTTGTGTTTGTATGCTTATGTGGAGAGAAGCCAATTCAGAACAGACTCTATTATGTCTTTCATGGGAAATACTGGTCTCCTGATATAGAAATTTCGGATTCTGATTTAAAGACTTGACATGTAAAATGTAGAAAAGAAAAGGGGCGGCCATTCCTGTATCTAAAGCTGTTTGACATTAAAGACTCCTGTTATTAGAACACCGATAAGATCGCTGAAGTATTTTCAATTGTAAACAGAAATGGTAAGCTCTCTACAATCCACTGTTCAAAGGGTCTACATTCAAGCCTCAGAGGACAATTCAAACACTTCCACATGAACAAGTCAAAGATCACAATAAACACTTTGACACATATTACTTCACTGTTAAAATAGCTGTGGGGTGTGAAAAAGCAATCTTTAACACTAGCCTTTGACTTTTTTATTTTGTTTTTTAGTGCTGGGAAGACCCATTTTATTTAGGGTACATTTGTCTTAAAGTTTGACAAATGATGGTAGATCCAGTTCTATGTAACATCTCTGCTGCATAGCCTTCGCATTTCTCAGCAACAATTATGGCCTTGAAGACAGAGATGTGGATGCATCCATGTGCTTAAGAACACCTGAACTGTTTGATCTGTTGACACAGGAGAGCACACAGAGCTAAACAGAGCATTTTTACAGTGTCTTATTTTTGTAAATGAAGTATTGTGGGCTATCTTTACAAAGTGCAATAATAACTATTTGAGCTAACGATAGAAGGAACTTAAAGCTTTGTGGCCATGTAAATGTTAGCATTGTTGACACACCGTAGCAAACATCAGCATCAGTGTTGCTCAATGGTGGGTCTTCAAGAACAAGTCTGGGCATAATCTGTACAAATATGTGGATTGAACAACAATTCCACTTGACACAAAGATCTTCCATGCCATCCTGCAGTGGTCAGCAAGACCTTCATAAGCAGTATTCTGCAGCACATTCAAACATTCCAACAGCACCCCATACTGTAGGATGAGATGTTTGGAGTACAAGGGCTCTTTGATGGCAATCATTATGGCAATTTCACTTTACAGCTGAGAACGTGAGGGTCTGCAATATGTTCTACTCAAAAATACAGAGTTAGAAAACACCCTTCAACCACAGAAGGCATATTGGTAGTTAGCACATACACGACCAGATGAATGCCTAGTTCAGAAATGGTTGACCAACCCTCTGATATGGAATAGCTGGCATGGTGTATGAACTCCACACCAAATAAGAACCATGGCATGGGAAACAGGCTCCAGCTAACATTAGTTGTTCTGGGGTGGAACACAGACTCCCAATTCAATGGTAGCAACTTTCAGAGCTGGTGCCTATATAGAAGCCTATTACTAACTAAATAAAACAAGCCCAAGTATGCAGTAACGATTAAAGTAGGCTCTTTATGGAACATACTGCATGAGGACAACCTAAGTATGTTGCTGACCTAAAACCCATTAATTCACATTGGTTTTGTACACCTTTGACACCTCTTGTAAAAATAACACAGCCAATCGGGCACCATCCCACATTTGGACTTTCCAAACATTTATTCAATCAGTAATCAAAGCAGACAATTAGCTATATTTAGATATTGACTTATAAAGCAACTGAAACTAAAGCAAAGCAGCAGTACACTCACAGTCTCATGATTTCCTTTATTTCTCAAGGCCTTGCAGTCACTGCAAGCTCATCAAAGGGCATTCACAACTGAAATATCCACACTCATTCATTCACCCTATTTTTGATGCAGTTCAAATATGGGAAATTCTTTAATGCAGTGTAAATGCACACTACTGATGCACATAAACTTGACCCGCCCATAGCCGCAGATGTGACATAAAAAATCTAGCGATCAATTTTGATAAGGCTTTATCCATTCTACCTCAAGTGTGGATGATGTTTGCAACCTGCTTTATGCTTTTGAAGTCCTTGAGAAAGATCTTTAAATTTCTCCCAGTTTATGCAAAAAAGGTTATAGTCCATACACAGATTACGACCAGGCTGGATTATGCCAATGCGTTGTACCTTGGAGGAACAGAGGATCTTTTAAATAAGTTGCAACTGGTTCAAAATACAGGAGCCCATCTCATTCTGAACATTAATGTTAGAAATCGCGGTATGTATTTGGAAGAGTTATGCACTCTGACCAAGTAGGACCACAATCTTAGGGTAAATCACAATACAACCTAAATGATCCTATGCTCACCCTAGGGTAGCTTGGCACAGAGAAGACAGGCATAACTTAGAAGGCAGTGTGCAAAGCATTTGTGCAATAACTCATACAGTAACACAGTAAAACACCACAAAAACGACTACACACCAGATTAGAAAAATAGAGGATATTTATCTGAGTAAATCAAGACCAAAACGGCACAAATCCAAAAAGCATAAATTGAGTGATTTGCTTTGTAATATTCACGCTGTGCTTTAGAGATCAATTGCACTCCTCTTGGAGGTTTTACAGTAATGTCTGAATACGGGCCCAGAGACTGGGTGTTGATGCTGGGGAAGGGGCCGGTGAAGGATGGCACAGACCCAAGTAGTTCAGTACCTGTAAATGAAGTTCGGCCATACTCGACAACTCAGCTCTGGGAAAATGGAGAAAGGAGCACCTTTCCTGGGTGCTCGGAAACTTCCACAGGGCATATTTTGATGGCAGTGTGGGGGAACAGTTGCAAGAAGCACTGTGCTTGCTAAATGGGACTCCGTACAGTAGGCACTACTTTGGAAAAGAGGCGTGGGACTGAGAAGAAGCACAGTACGTGCTAGCAATAGACCATGACAAGAGAAACCACTTCAGTAGAGCAGCACGGGGGCTGCAAAAAAACACTGCGCTCACTAGCAGTAATCCAAAACAAAGTTCCCCCTGGCAGAGCAGTGCTGGGGTTAATGATGCACCATTCACCAGGTATTTGATGTCCCTGAGAACTCAGGGAAAACAGGAGGCAGGCTAACAAACCCTTGTAGATCACTCTGGTGGAAAGGCAAAGTCCTTCCAGCAGATTGAGAGAGTAGCAGGCTGCAGGGCAACAAACAGAAGACCCGTCCTTCCAGGAAAGCATTCCGGTTGAGTCCTTTGGGCAGCACAGCAGTTCCAGGTCCAGAAGTGTCTGATTTGATGGGGTCAAAGACCCAGCACTTGTACCCAAATGGGCCTTTGAAGTGGGGGGAGACTTCAAAAAGTGGTTTTCAAGTATACCAGTTCCTTTTCAGCCAAGTCCTATTTGGCAGGCTATCTGTAAGGGGTATCAGTCCCTTGGTGGGGCCAGGCCACTACCCTATGAAATGTAAGTGGGAGCCCTTCCACCCTTCCTGCCCAGAAAGAACCATCAGTATGCAGATGAATGCAGATTTAGTTGAGGGTCCCTTGTTTATGGCTGTCTGGATGGAATGCACAAGGTGAGCTGTTACCCAGCACAGACCGGATGTGGATTGGAGTTCACCTGTAAGGCACATAGAGCAGTAGAGAAAAACATACTTTCTAAAAGTGACATTGCTAAAATAGTAATGTTAAATCTGACATTACCAATAAAGATAATTTATCATTACCATTCCAAAGATATGAAACATGAGGTAGCTACTCTGTACAGGAAATACAGCTTAAAAGTATTTTGAGGAATTCCCAATGCTGGCCCATGAGAGAAACAGGCTTCCCAATAGTGAAAAACAGCTTTAGGAGTTTTTAACTACCATGACATGTAAAACTTAAAAATACATGTCCTGCCTTTTGCATATGCTTTACATATGCTGCACCTTGCCCTGTGGGTCACATAGGGCCTACCTTAGGGGTGACTTATATGTAAAGATGTGGGTTTAAGGCCTGGCAAGGGGCTGTAAATGCCAAGTTGAGGTGGCAGAAACAATGCACACACAGGCCTTGCGAAGGGAGGCCTTAGAAATGGCTATGGTGCCACTTATGTGGGTGGCACAATCAATGCTGCGGGCCCACTAGTATCATTTATCTTACAGGTCCTGGGTACATATAGTGCACTTCACTAGGGACGTATATGTAAAATAGTTATGCCAATTGGGTAGGAGCCATTGTTACCATCCTTCTGGGAGAGAGCAAAAGCACCGTAGCACTGGTCAGCAGTGGTAAAGTGCACAGTGTCCTAAAACCAGCAAAAATTAGGTCTGAAAAATGAGGGGAGGCAAGCAAAATGTTGGGGGACGACCACCCTACGGCTGTCAGGTCTAACAATTGCTATAAAAGATGCTGTCAGAGAAGGACTGACGAAATTCCACTGGCATCTGATTGGGCAAAGAATCAAATTGAAAGTATTATCATTAACTCACAGAGCCCTACACGGGAAAGGCCCTCTCAATTTACAGGAAAGAATGAGATCATATGAACCCCAGAGGACCCTTGCTCATCCAGCAAAAGATTGGTGCAGATTCCTCTGATTTAGAAAGCTAGAGCCAAAGGAAGAATGTTTTCTGTCAGGACAACAACATTATTTAATGCCTTACCAGGGCCATTGCACAAGGCCAATTCATAAGAGGCATTTAAGGACAATCTGAAAAAAATATTTTTTAGGGAAAACTAATTTCAAGTAAAATCAATCTATCTTATTAGTTCAGCATTGGGACACTCCCCCAGAAGCAGTTGTGTGCTTTACGAATGGGCTTTCACTCATTCATTAATTTATAAAGTAAAATAATGAAATCATACAAGACAACAGATATCAAAAACAACAGTTCCATCCGAATAACAAAAAAAATGTCTAGAAAAGGGCTAAGACCTACTTTGATTTGTTCAAGCCCATACTGTTGTACGTCCACTTCATCAGATGCATGTGTGCTTAATACTTCTTGGACAGCTAAAGCAAACATCATAATTAGGCTGAAGGAAAAACGTTGGTATTGAACCAACACTGAGCAAGTTCATATGTCATGTGGTGGCTCCTTGGTGCATACCTTTCTTTCAATTTATTAAAAGATGAGTATGAGAGGGGCCTTCATTGAGTAGAAACTCTCCCCCACAAGGTTCTGCTTATTAGATTTCAACATGGAACCTTTCCCTTCATTTCTTTCAGACATATGTGGGGTGACAGGAGTGATTATTGTCAATGCTTCTTTCACTGTTCTACTAAGGAATAATAGCTGATTTATAGCCTATTTTTCTGGAATGGATATGCCTGTCCATCAAAAATGTAGCTATTAAAGAATTCAATTGGTATGAGTGTTTGAAGCCTGTGAGTATCTTTTTATGCTTATAAGTCATCACAGATCTAATAACTATTGTCTATGTTAATATACTTTCTGATGACTTTGGATAGGCACATGTAAAATAGTTTTAGCACAATAATAAACTACAACTTATTAAATGACTTGTGTTTGTAGAAGTCTGTTCTTTGAGTTAGGGGAGGTATCATCTTTCTTTTCTACTGTTATTTGTATTCAATATATTTTAATATCCATTTCTGTTTCCTACTATTACATTGCTTGCACACTTCAGTTAGCATAATGGCTCACTGATTTCAGGGTTTATATTAAATAATGTTGAAGCATATATTTTGCATAATGAGTGGTCTTAAGTAACTGATTGTATGGTTGTGTGCCATTTTAATGTTAAAAGACCTGCCCTTGTCAATATTCCAATTACCTTAATATAATATTCTTAAGGATTCATTTTGTGGATCTATGTGATTTTGGGGAAACATACTAAAATGTCTTTGGTGATACCTAAGAAAAGAAAATGAAAAAAAACATGTCACTGTATTCTACTAAAGGGCATTTGTCAAAGTTCATTGGGCAGGTCATTGTCCTTTTCATGAGTGAGCCTCTTTGTTCATCAGTAAATGTCAAGGCTGTACGCTTAGGTCAGGAAGCCTTCCCTTTTATGGTAACTGTGTGAATTGTCTTTGAATCTTGAAGGAGTAAGTCTTTCACAAGATAGGTGTAATGTGAACCCCCTCTCTCCAGACAGAAGCATGAATGGATGTGGAAAGACATCAGCTGAACCATTTATCTGAGTAAACAGCTGCACTTGGATAAGGCACACAGTCATTTCCACTGGCTATTCCAAGTCTCAAAAGTCATAAAGCTGAAAACGTTAGTTGAATTCTGAGTCTTGAATGCTGTCATGAACACCTGGCCTGAGTTGCTCTTGCCATGCTCCCCCACTGGGAAGATGTCACGTGGGAGCTTCTGTTCAGAAGAAAAGATCCAGAAAAAGTTTGGAATACCACAACCGGAATGGATGGTTTCAGTGGGTGCTCTGCAGAGACCAAAGGAAGGAGAGCCTCTACTCACTGCTTGTTTGGGATTAGCCTCTATGGATGAGAGCGGCTCTTACTTAAACCAGCTCTCAAGGTATTCACTGCTTGCCATTCCACCTAGACTGTCCCATGTGGATGCTCCCAAGACAAAGCCCAACTTCAAGGATTGGTGTGAATTTCTCCCAAGGGGAAGGGCAAAATCAATTAAAAAAATGTATCTGTCCCAGGAAGACTGCTGGGGCATTCAACTCCAAGCTGAAAAGATCGGGTGAGGGGATGTCTCCCAGTAAGCTTAAACATTTGTAAAGAGCTTAGGGTAGGAACAAGGAAAAGGTTACTGCCCAGCCTAACGTCACACCGTCATTGAACTCCTTTTTAAGGCTATTGCTTCATCTGAGTGTAGAGGGGGTAGTTCTAGTGTGACTTCTGGAGAGCATAGTCAAGACACAGGTACTCTTCAAAGTGCATCAATGATTAATAATAGGGAAATTCAAAGTATATTAGCCAAAGAAAAGCCAATCTTGGAGCAGTAGGCTCTATTCGGTATGATCCCTGGATAACCACTAGCCATAGATTTCAGGCTCTTACACTCTCTGCAAGGAGCGAGGGGGTGTGTGAGCCTTGCCAATGAGGAGAACAACAGGAAGGGATGGCCTCTTTTCCAGTCAGTAATGAGGTGGATGAGACCAAGGTGGGGTCTGAGCAGCCTGATGGATCATTGATCTATTTTGTCCGGCCTTAATGCAGAAATCAAAAATAGATTTGAGGTTTCTGAGGCCAATCAGATTGAGATCCAAGCTTCCTGCCGGGTCCTGAGCAAAAAGCTGGGTGAAGTGGTTGAACTTATTAGAGTACTGCAAGAGGTGGTAACCCAGGCTACGCAGGATATACAAAAGAATGAAACAGATATCACCATCTTGGCAAAGCAAAATCTAATTTTGAGAGAGGATCTGGAAAGGATTGAGAATCATTCTCAGAGGAATAATCTCTGAATCCTCAATGTCACCAAGGCAGAGGAAAAGGGAGGCATGAAGAACTTCACTATAATGCTCCCTAAAGATACAATTCTCAAAGAATAGCCCAATGTAAATCTCAAGCAGTAGATTCAGAGAGAGCTCATAGAGATCTCTTAAGGGGCAGTCCTAATCATCAACAGCCCAGGAAGATTCTGGTAAGGTTTTGTCTGATGCAGTGAAAGAGATTATCCTAGACACTGTACTTAAGAATGGTTCCTTTACCAGTAAGGGATTCACCCTTACTATATGGTCATATGTCTGCAAAGCCACAGAACAATGTCAGTGGGATCTTTGCAGGAAAATGGATGAATTCCATACATTTGGTGTCAAAGCTCAGTTAAAATTCCCGGCAATGCTCTGTATAACGTGGAACAATCAAATGCACAAATATCACAGTTTAGAAGCTATCAAAACCTTGATTACCTCAAACAATACACCAACCCCAGAGATGGCTTTAAGTATTGGCATTGTTGTATGGGCATAGTGTAGGGGTGTGGTGTGTTAGGTGGAGTGGGGGTGCATGTTTAATATTATATTATTTCCTCCTGTCTGTGTCTGGTGTTCATGTGGAATTCAATAATGCCTATTCGTGGTGGGAAGGTTGCCAAGGAAGGGGTATGGTTTGGGCACTGGGTGGAGAGCATTGGGGAAAAATGTAAAAACAATGTCCTTAGACCTCATGGTCACTGCTTCCTTTCTATATTAATCTCAGTATGGCTCACGAGAAGTATGTCTTAATAGATATTGCCTGGTTGAATTTTAGAACTAAATGGGGGTAGGTAAAGCGATGAGGCTTCTAACTTGGAATGTAAATTGGCTCCCGTCCAGGGGAAGGCAGAGATCTGTGACAGTGCTTGGGAGATAGCATGGCCAATATCATGATCTTGAAGAGACCCATCTGATGGTGACACAGTGTAGGGCCCTTCTATTTAAAAAAAATTGGATAGAGAAGTATCTGCCCAAGCTGAATATTCCAAGAGGGACGCAAATGTGTTAAGGAAAGGAGCGGGTCTCGAATTGTTTAACTTCAAACTGATTTCTCTTGAAGGTGGGTAATGGGGTGGATGAGATGTTCTAATTACAGTTTTCTGTGTGCTGGCTTCTATGGTCCCAACATGGATGACCCATCCTACCTTTCGACCCTGAAGTAGAATTTCTTGGAATTTCCACTACCGATAATCCTTGGGGGTGATTTTAACACTTTTAATGGGCATCCATCTTGACAGATCCACCAAGGAATATTGTATTCACACACCTAAGATCAGCCAATCTATGAAAAGTGTGTTGGAAAACATGGGTCTTGTGGATGTGTGGCGATATTGAATTGGACAGCAGACGGTGTATACATATCATAGTAAGAAGTATGGGCACTTCTCCATATTAGAATATGTTTCTGTAGGTAACAGCATTTTAGAGAGGGTCAAAGAGGTTAAGCATTCAAAGGGGCACATCTCTGACCATTCACCCATTACTATGCCTGTGAATCTTCCTGTTCAATGGGAAAATCTTAGGTGGATTGTCAATCTGGCCATTCTCCTAGACGTAGGAATTGGGTCTCCGCCTCCAGACACAGCTTGGGACACCCGTAAGGCTCATATATGATGGATCCTGCATAGCCAAGGATCATTTTAGAACAGGTAGGCCAGAGATTGGCTTAGTTCCCTTGAGTGAGAATTAGTGGCACTTGAGATCATCTTAAAGACACAGAATCCACTCGCAGACAGGGACTAAGGGCATGATTTAAAGTTTGGTGGACAGGTTTCTCTGTCACAAACATGATGGCTATCTCATTCGCCGAATTGCAATCTCCATAGGCTAATATGGGATTGTAATATGGTAGACGTGATATCCACCACGTTTGTGATGGAGTAATACCCTCCGGCAAACTGTAAAGCAGGCCCAAGGAAGTACGGCTGAACTATAAAACTAAGGTTGAAGGGAAATGCAGAAGGAAATGTCAGGCTAAGTGTTTGAGGCATTTTACATATGGAGAGTGGTATGGGACATTACTACTGTGGAAGGCAAGATCTGAGAGGCCCAGGAATAATATTAAAGAGTTGGTAATTATCCCCCATAGGGATATTTCAATAAAGACAGGGGAAATGCAGGAACATCCGGTTTTCTGTTCTCATCTCTTTATACGGAAGAGGTTTATCCAGACTTGATAATGCTTAGGGGATGGTTGAGGAATATGGATCTCCCTGAGCATACCACTTTGGGAAAGAATTCCCTACTAGCCCAGATCACTGAGGTTGACATCAGAGAAAACCTTAAATGAGCTAAAAATGGGAAGGCAGTGGGCCCAGATGCTACTATCTCTGAGCCGTATACATTATTGAAAGTGGTGATTATTCCTGTTTGGGGAGACTTGTTTAATTCTATCTAACTTGGGAATGCTCAGATACTAGAATCATGGAAATAAGCCACCATGGTGTTAATCCTAAAACCTGCCAAAGATTTCAAAAAGACTAATTCATATCAGCCAATTTAGTTGGAAATGCCATCTATAAGGTATTTACCAGCATCCTTGATTGTAGATTGGCCTATCTAGCACCCTGACCGGAAAGGTTTTGTCCCTAAAGCTAAAATTCATGAACTTACACACCTGTTGACTGGCACAGCTGATCTTGCTTCTACTTATTTGTACCCCTTGGCTGTAGTAACAATAAATGTATCCAAGGCTTTTGATATAGTCTGTTGGGAATAGCTTTGGAGGTTTTAACCGTGTTGGATTTCAGTCCAACATTCATTGTGACCCTCCTAAACCTGTATGGAGACTCTTTTCCCTGAAATTTATTCAATGTATTTTTAACAAGGAGGTTTAGTATTTCTAGATGTACCAGGCAAGTATATCATCAAACTCCATCCTTTTTTTTATATCTATATAGGACCATTTGCCCAGCTACTCAGGAGGGTCCAAAATTCCCTCTGTCTTGTAGGGCTTCAGGAATAAGATAGCTTTGCATACCGACAATCTCATACTTTACACATTGACCCTGCTGCGATCATCCCTAGATTGGAGCAGCTAGCAGAAGAATTTAGGTCTTTCTCTAGATATTGTATTAATGAAGCTAATTATGTGTTGGAATACAATGGGCTTTGACAGTGAGGTGAAGTCAGAAATCCAATATTTGGGTATTCCCATTGTTCTTCACCTGGAGGCAGTTCCATCACATAATTTAGGGAAGGTGGCTAGAGACATTAAAAATTTTCTCACTAAGTGGCGGAATCACCCAATAACTATATATTGGTAGATACATTTATTTAAAATGTCCATTCTCCCAAAATTGATATATCTCTTTAATTGTATTCCACTTCTTTTTCCCAATCACTCATCGCAAAAAAACAAGGGAAGATAACATTCATCTGGGCATCTGGGGCAGTAAGGTTTTATTAGGAAAAAAAGGAGGTATCATAAGAAAAAAGAGGCCTTGCATTGCCTGATTTGAGATTGTACTGTGCTGTCTTTCAGTTTAAGAAGTGCAAGGTTCTGTTAGGGATCCCAGATGTTTGAAGCAGGGGTAGGATGCTGACATCAATGACTAAGGACCTAAGAACTGCAAGTACGCATGGTCCTTAGTAAGTAAAGTTACAAGGGGACGCGTATAGGTCGATGAACCTTTTGAATCGTATGGAGTATCCTAGTCATGCAGTGACCATTTGATCAATAATCACCATCAATAATCAAGAAACATCTTATATGAAAAATAGCTCAAAACTACCTGCATTATTTCCCTATTGATTACAACTCTAAGTCATCTATTAGATAAGTCTTTATTCAAAACCACTTCTTTATTAATGCGTTAATAGAAAACATCATCACTTGAAAGGAACATATACGACAATGTAATTTCATTAGCTAAGAATACAAGCATTAAAAGCGAAGTTCAGCTGAGTAAGTTCATCAGTCAATTGTCACTGTCAACGTCACCCTTGACAGCCTGCCCAACCAAGATTAGCATCAGCATGTGGGACTTTATGCGAAAACCTTTTAGAGAAAACATTAATTTAGAAAAAAATCTATCTAAATAAGAATATCTATAATCAGCGCAGTTGGTACCTTGAAGAAAAGGCAAAAAGAAATCATCAGTCACATTTTCATAGCAACCTATCCAGGATGGATCAGCAACAAGTCAGTCTTCCTCTTCAGTTCATCAATTAGTCAGCTACGGATCAGGCTCACAGAGTATGAGCCCAATATCAGTACCTCGGACAGCATCTCCTGACGTCATCAATTCTTTCCCCGCAACTCTTGCATCATCATCTGAAATTTTAGCCCCTTGTCATGACGTTTTATTAGGGTCTCCCAGTCCATCCCCCTAAATTCTAATTGGTCAGTTAGTCAGCAGATATAACTTTAACCTATAGTGTTTGTTTACCAAATCTGCTAATTTTAATATGAGTTTGTTCACAAGATGCAGATTGGTTCTCCAGGCGATGTCCTCATCATTCGGCTCTTCAGGTATCGAAATTGTTGCATGTTCCTCTTCAGACAGTTGCTCCATTGTTCAAGTCCTGGGAAAGTACATTTAGCCTACTCTACACATAATTGTATCAAACTGTCTTCATCATCTCCTGTCCGTCTGTACATTGCAGAAAATTCCAGCTAAGTAACTTTAACATCGAGCGGGTCATGGTCAGTGCATGCCTCCAGTTCTTTGCAAAGCGCTCAGTGATTTCAGCTTTCCGTGTGTGTGAGGCCCAGGAAAGTTAGGCCTTTAGTTCAGCTAAGTTAGCACTACAAATTAATGCAAAACATAGGTTACACATCTCATTATGACATATTATTACATTTTTTTCGTATACTTTCATTTTTCATACAATTTGTCATATTAGTACATTTGGTGATCACACCCTGAGGGCACATTTTCAAACATGCACATTATTTTTCTCTAGGATTAATTTCTCTACGCATTTCTCATTAGTAAATGCATATGTATCATTAATAATTTTCTTAATTAGCATTTCTGCTTCAACAGAACTATTGGTTTCTACATGAGTTTGGGGCCCCAAAATAGTTTAAAAAATTCTAGCTAAAGGTCCTAAAGGCTGTGCTTAGTGTTTGGCATAGAATTAGGAATACCCTGGGTATTTAATATTATTCAAACTTCTTGCCTATTTGGGACTCCTCTGGCTCTCCAGAGAGTCTATTAGATAGTCTGAGTTACCCACAGAGGGAAGCCAGTGTAACAACTTTGGGGCAACTTCTAACAGACCAGGCCCTATTACCCTTACAGTCAGGACTAACGGTTGTCTATCTAGATTTAAATATGTACAGTTGGGTCCTCATTTACAAAGGCATTGTGCCATCGGATAATTACTTTTACTGACGTTCCAGTGGCGCAATCCCCTGCCCCATATTTACAAAGTGGCATTGAGCCACTTTTTGTGGCTTAATGCCGCTTTGTAAATATGGTGCCTTTAAACTCATCACTTTGCATGAAAGGAGTTTGCAATGGGTGTTGCTGTGGGTGTTCTACTGCAACACCCATTGCATTTTGATGCTGCCCCAGATTTACAAGGATTCGTGAATCTAAGGCAGCACCAAAAACTAACACCACCCCAGGGGCGACATTAGCATGGTGCAATGAGAATTACTTTTATTTCTCCAAATTTTTGCTTTTCCTGTGTGTGCTGCGTAGGAATAGCAAATCACCATTATTGCTTGCTCTGTGTTCCCTACTGTCATGGTTAAATAGATTTTAGGTGGATTGCAATTGGATTTTAGAGTCATTAGAAATAATGCTGGAATGCCCATTTGGGATTGCTTCACACATACAATTTAATAAATTAAAATAAAACTTAGGCCCATATTTATACTTTTTTAGCGCCGCAATTGCATCATTTTTTTACGCAAAAGCAGCGCAAACTTCCAAAATACAATTGTATTTTGTAAGTTTGCGCTGATTTTGCGCCAAAAAACGACGCAAATGCGGCACTAAAAAAGGTATAAATATGGGCCTTAGAGTTTTGAAAGCATACTTTAGAGTTACAGAGTGAGCGAGCAATGACAAAGCTTTGCTAATGTTGTTTGCTTACAGTATGGACTTTTAAGAGAATACAAAATGTCCACATGGTCATTAGTCGCCATTGACTTTGTCTCAATTTCATAACCATTGGGAAAGCAAAGAGCTGCAACTTGGGCAGCAAGCAAAGGCAGCAGTCAGAGGGCAAGCAGAGGGGTTGGAGGTTGGAGTGAGAGCTTTTGGGAAGGAGTGAGAGAATTTCAGAGTGGGAGAGACAGCAAAATGCTAGAGAGATATGACTACAGATGAGTGGGGAGAGTGAGGCAGGAGAGAGTAAGAGGGAAACAGGTAGAGAGAGTGCGTGTGTGTGTGTAAGAGAGAGAGAGAGAGAGAGAGAGAGGGACAGGTAACGAGAGTTAGAGGGACACAGAGGGGAAACACATTCCCATCGAGCGCTAAAGTTCTAAGGGCCATATGTACGAACACATTTTCCCATAGATACAGAATGGGCAAAACTGCTTGCTACATCTGGCCCTAAGCTACTGAAACATGCAAAAATAAAAAAACACTGACGTCATCAGTGGACGAATACACTGAACTAATCAAATAGCAAAGTGAAACCTGGATGATCCCAGAAGGACAACCAGAAGACAAGGGGGGACATATATGTATTCAGAATCAGGGTACACAAATAGACAATACAGTTGTCCAATCATGAGCAAGGACAGACGCAAAGCCTGCTTTAAGTATTTGTGGCCGTAATTGCAAATAGAAACTCCCACATATCATGTTCTTCTGTATTCATAGCTATTTTAACAACAATCCACAATATTTATGGTCGGCGCTTTCCTTCCTCCCCCTCACCGTGAATTGTTTCCAACTGATGTATTAATTTTAAGTTGAGACCCAGTCTTTTTTTATATCGTATGGTATTAGCGAAGTAGCAGCACTACATATTCTGAGGAGGCAGTCATTTTGAGACCTATTTGCTAATATTTACCTTTTAATCTCTGTTAGACAATCTTGGAAAAATCCCTGTTTCTGCAAAAATGTTCACACATTGTGCCAGTACTACGCAGAAATATACAGTTATTGTGCCAGAATATAACTTCACTCATTGTCTGAAAAACCCATTTCACGCTGCTGAGGTAGCACAGCCCTTTGTGGCAAGTGTTCAGCACAAGCTTCCATTTCCTGTTATCTGGCCACACTGACAGCCAATTACTGGCCTTTTAGATGGAGTCTTTTTTGGAGAAATTCAAAAATGTAGACAAACGAACTCTGAATATATGATGTAGGAAAAAATAGTTTATTTGATCATCGCCAGCTACGGGTGTCATATCCCACATGCCTGGCACACCTACCAGGACTGAATGAGTGTAAACAGGACACATTGGAAACTGTTTACTTTTTACAGTGAAGTTATTCTGAGAAGTGTGTCCAAGAGATGATATAAAGGCAGACTTTACTAGTGTTCTATTGCAACATTTTCTGTTAACTCCAAAAAACATGGCACAGGTTTAAAAAGGCTTTAAGCCATTGGAAAGCGACACGGTGCAATACAAAAGAGTTGAAGTGGAGCATGCTATTTATTATTCAGAGCAAAATGTGCCTTTTTATCTCTGCAAAAAAAAACACTTGACACTGTTTTGCGCTTCTTTGTATTAAGAGCGTGCGCGAGTGCAAGTCAAATTACTCTGGCTCATATTTATACTTTTTTAGTGCCGCATTTGCGCCATTTTGTGACGCAAAAGCGGCTCAAATTTACAAAATACCATTATATTTTGTAAGTTTGCGCTGCTTTTGCGTCAAAAAATGATGCAAATGCAGCGCTAAGAAAGTATAAATATGGGCCTCTGTGTGCACTGTTTCGGTCTCCATAGCATTGTTTTGTTTCAATGCCTGCATGCCTCAGCATTTTTTACCCTTATTTCCCTAATTACTCTGTGTGGACTGTTCCTGTTTCCATATAATTGTTTTGTTGTATTGTCTGCATTTTCCAGATTTTTTTACCCCATTTCCCTGGAGACTATTCCCCAATCCCTCCCTGTTCCCTGGAGGTCATCATTACGGGTAGTCCCCCTTTTGCACTCCACGTAGAAACCCAGGGTTTGGCATTGAGGGTTTCGTGTTCAATTCCAGTATTCCCCATATATTTCCGTGGTAAATGTTTATATGTCAAACCTGTTGCAATTTAACATTGGAAAAATGCCGGGTAAATATTGGCAGTCATGTGATTTCCAATGTAAAAAGGTAATTTCATAACATGTTCAATTTGTCACACTCACTAAATTCCAAACCCCAGGGTATCAGATTTGCATGCACAATATAAACATCAACCTCAATCCTAGATACTCATACTGAGGCCCATATTTATGGGAAAATGACAGAGCGCGACACTGTGCCAAAATTGGCAGTGCTGCGCTCTGTCATTTTCACAATGCAGGGATGTGCTGTATTTAATTGAATACGGCGCACCCTTCTGTTGTCCCCTGCACTGGCACTAAATCGAGCTGCCAACGCAAGGATCCTTGCATCATCGTGCAAGGATGTCTGCATTGATGGGTGTGATTGTTTATGCGCGGGAAGGTGTCCCTTCCTGTACACAAATAATCACTAATGGTGCTTTGGCACTTCTGGCTTTGCCTCAGGTTTACAAAATATTGTATATCTGAGGCAGCATTAAAATGCAATGGGTGTTGCTGTGGCACGCCCACTCTGATGCAGAAAACTGTATCTGAGGGGCCCATATTTACAAGGAGGCATAAGGCCACAAAAAGTGGTTTTACACCTCCTTGTAAATATGGAGCAGAGGTTAGCTGCACTGGAGCGTCACGTAAAGTGACACTTCAGTGGCACTAGGGGCTCTTAAATATGCCCCTTAGGATCTGAATATCTGAAAAGCATTACTTTGCCCAATGCTCTTTGATTCTAGGACTTGTAGAAAAGGTGAATTAAAATAGCACTGTGCTGACTGTTCTCTGATGAGGGTACCAAGGAGTGGGGTTATTAGTGAAAGGATGTGGATCCTAGGAAAAGAGATCTGAAGGCGAGACCCTCAGGTGTCCTATTCAAAGGCAGCTGTAAATACTTTAAGTAAGATTGTGAAAGGGAAGCTGGGGTAAGGTTCTACCTGGCAGACGTTATTTGTCTCTGATCTGTGCTCACATCTATTTGGATATAGTTTTGGTCTAGGTACAGGCAGGAGTATCATAGAGCTGGTAATCCCTTCAATGCTGGTAATTTAAGCAGGTGAATTATGAAGTGCTTTTAAAGGAACCCAACACGGTGCAAGTTAATCATCCCAGTGTGGAGCGCTATGTTGCAGGTAGCATACATGGCTGCTAGCACTGAAAGTACATATTAGCTTGAAAAGTGTGTGCCTACTCTCGCGTCAGGTTAAGGAATCTAAGGGCCTTATTTATACTTTTTGGTGCAAAACTCCACTAATGAAGTTTTGCACCCAAAAGTTTTGCACCGGCTTGCACCATTTTTTAGCACCAGCTGGGCACCATATTTATGGAATGGTGCAAGCTGGTGCAAAGGGTAGGCTAGCATAAAAAAATGACTATAGGCAGGTTAGAGTCAAAATAAATAACTCTAACCAGACTAGCATCATTTTTTGATGCTAAGGGGCATATTTATACTCTGTTTGCACTGAATTAGCGTAATTTTTTTTTTACTCTAATTTGGTGCAAAACTAACTCCATATTTATACTTTGGTGCTAGACCCATCTAGCGCCAAATTTATGGAGTTAAAGTCATTTTTTGGAAATGGAAACCTACCTTGCCTTAATGAGATGCAAGGTAGGCGTTCCCGTGCAAAAAATGACTCTATGGCCTTAACGCCATGTTTATACTCCCATGCAAAAATGGTGCAAGGGAGGGAGAAGGGATCAAAAGATAGTGCAAAGCTTGCTTTGCCCCATTTTTTAAAGCCTGGGTCAGGACAGGCGTTAGGGGACCAGTGGGCCTATTTCCATGGTGGAACACCATGGGATAAGCCCACAGGTGCCCTCCCCAGGTCCCAGGGGCACCCCCAACCCACACCAAAGGGACTGCGGAGGATGGGGGACCCCATCCCAGTATGTACAGGTAAGATTGCATTTTATTTTTTACAGTGCCATAGGGGACCCTGAAATGGGCCCCATACATGGCACAGGGTGCAATGGCCATGCCCAGGGGACCCTTGTCCTCTCTGCTGACCATTGGGGTGGTGGGCATGACTCCAGCCTTTTCTAAGGCAGGAGTCATGTGGCATGGTAGGTTTAGCACCATAAAAGGATGCTAATCTGGTTAGATGGTTAGATTCATTTTTTTTCACTCTAACCTGCCTAAAGTCATTTTTTGTGTGCTAAACCCTCTTCTTCTATAACGCCAGCCCCACCGACTAAAGTCCTTTTTTTTTTACTCTAGCCTACCTTTTGCACTGGCTTGCACCATTCCATAAATATGGTGCCCAGCTGGTGCACAGAAATGGTGCAAGCCGGTGCTAAACTTTTTGGTGCAAAAATGAGTTAGCGCAGTTTTGCACCAAAAATTATAAATAAGGGCCAATATTTTGTAAGTTTGTGCCACTTTTGCGTAAAAAAATAGTGTTAATGCGGCGCAAAAAAAGTATAAATCATGACCTAGTTGCTAGACGGGTCTAGCACCAAAGTATAAATATGGAGTTAGTTTTGCACCGAATTAGAGTAAAAAAAAATACGCTAATTTGGTGCAAACAGAGTATAACTATGTCCCAGAGTATAAATATGCCCCTAAATATGGCGTTAAGGCCATGGAGTAATTTTTTGCACTGGAACACCTACCTTGCATCTCATTAAGATAAGGTAGGTCTCCACTTACAAACAATGACTTTAACTCCATAAATTTGGCACTAGACGGTTCTAGCACCAAAGTATTAATATGGAGTTAGTTTTGCACCGAATTAGAGAATTAGGCCCATATTTCTACTTTTTTAGCGCCGCATTTGCGTCATTTTTTGACGCAGAAATGGCGCAAACTTGCAAAATACAATTGTATTTTGTAAGTTTGCGGCATTTTTGCATCAAAAAGCATCACAAATGCGGTGCCAAAAAAGTATAAATATGGGCCTTTGAATAAAAAAGATTATGCTAATTCGGTGCAAACAGAGTATAAATATGCCCAAAGAGTCATTGCTTTTGTCTTGATCTTTCTGCTTCACCATCTTTCTGCTTTACACGATCTCTTGCAAAAACGTGATACTGCCCCCACCCCTCTACCTTCTAATTACGGTTTAGAGAATGGGCTAGGGGCTTTTTAATTAATACATAAAATGAATTTCATAGCTCTTGTAGTCTACAAAATGTTTCTCACGTTAAAATAATAAAGAAGTGGCAAAACCAGTCGGTCTGGTGCTGGCAAGCATGTTACATGGGCATACCAAACTAAAACAATTAGTTTCAATGCAACGGGTCTCTCATTTTCTCGAGTTAGTGCTATTAGCGTTATAAACTCCTAACCAGACTTTTCTTGCCACACAAATTAAAAGAAAAAAAATGCAGTGCGATCATGCTGAAATTGAAAACAGAAAAAAACAATGTGGAAAATAAACAAATAAAGTAGTCCAGAAATCATGCTGAAAACATCGAGCCTCGTATGGTTTTAGTTTTTTAGCAGTGCAGTGTAGGTGGGCTAAACACCGGAAAAGGCATGAGGTATGCATGCCTTTCACAAATGAAATCAAGATGATTTTAAAAGGCAAGCCCACGAGCCAATGGTACTACAGGGGAGGGAGCACTTTGCGCTTGCTCCTAAAAAGAGTACCTCAATGCTACCATGTTAAGCCAATACCTTACGCTCTTATTTTACAATTTTTTAAATCTTTTTTTTGTTTTTATTATCTTGTATGCTTTCACAATCTCTTCGTGCTACATTACTTTAGTGCCAATTGTAGCTTTTCCTTGTGTCAATTCAAAGCCAATGGTAGCCATTGTTTACTTCATTAAGAATCATATTTTTCCTTGATAAGCATTTAAAATTCACAAAAAAGGATTCAGAGTACAACTGCCTGCAAGGAAGGATTTCTTCTAGCAAAGGTAGCTAAAAGATTATTCTTTGACTAATCTTTTTTATTGCAAGGCACAACGTTTGGGCAGCGGCTTGCTTTTGTTTCATTTTCTTCATTTTATTTTTGTTGCCCATACCTCCCAAAAAAATGTATATATAATATAGCTTTTCTTTAAACATTACCATTGCAACAGCTTTTCAAAGTCAGAATTTCCCATGTTTCTCATAATGATATTTTTCATTACACAAGACTCGTAACTACGCTATAGCTGTCTCGAGGCCGGACCAGAAAATGTACACAAAAGTGTAAAAACATTTTTAAAGCTTGATACAAATGATTTGATCTCTTACCTCAACTTCCAAGAAAACTGCAACATGAAAAATTAAGGTTTCTCCACCACAAGTGATAATGTCACTACTGCTGTTAGGTCCAGTAAAGGTTTCAGTAATTTAAACCTGAGCTCAACTCTAGGTAGATATGGCACAGAGCAGACAGGCTTAATGTAAAAAATGGGTAAAGCATTTAGAAGTAGCAAAACAGCTAAAAAGTCAAAAAACGAAATACAATAAAAACTCCCCTCCAATTAATTAATAAATCATAGAATATTTGAATGAACAAAACAAGATCATCTGCAAAACATCTCCTATGAGGAGAAATGGAGATATGTCTTTTATATTTTGAATTATATTTTAGTGCCAAAAAGTTCAAAGTGACACACATCGGTAACTGGTCATGCTAGTCTAGGGCAAATTCAAAGTTAAGGCTGACTGCGGTCAATCTCTGGATGGATACAATGACTGGGTCATCCCAGTCAAGTGTTACCTTCTTAGAAACAGTTCTGGACATTGATGGGTCGTTGAAGAATTGTCAATGGGTTTGTTGGCATTGAAGGCAGCAGGTTGAGTCTAAAGCAGGGCTAGCTGGCAATGGGCTGCAGGAGGACTGGGTCTTGATGTGGTCGCCAATGAAGGTGAATAAAGTTGAAGCTTTCCATGCTGTGCAGGTCTTCAGCATTATTTGAGTTCTCATCAAGGTCGAAGAAGCTGTGGAATGGAGTCAAAGTGGACCCGTCATTGAGGTATTCTGACGTAGTGCTGAGAATTTGGCAGGAGCTACCACAAAGTCAGACCCACCAGTGATGCACCATTGGCAGATCATCTTGTCCTGGTCTACTGTTGGTTCTCTATGGAAAAAAGGGTTGAAATAGTCTCCAAGTCCCAGCTTTTAGGGCTAGCCAGGAGAAGTACACTCTGACACTTATCTAAGCACCCCAGGACCTCAGGGACTCCATGTTGGGGTCAGGACTCACTCCAGTGGAAGTCACTAGCAGGGACCAGGGAAGGTTCATCTGGAAATGTTCAGCTGGGCTCTACAGACATGTGGGCTTCTTGCAGCTTTTGTAACTTAACAGGATGCCAGCCAGCTAGTCCTTGGTGCTCATTCTTCTGTCCTGGGTTCATGTAGGAATTTGCTTGGAGTTTCTCTCCACAGGTTACATTAGGCTGTGCAGTCCTGTTTCTGATGTGCAAAGCATTCAGCAGATTCAGTCCTTCTATCTTTTTCAAGTCCAGCAGTGTTCTGAAGAAGGTATACAGGGGTGACACTTTTATGCCTGACACTAGCTTGTGGGTGGGGGAAGCTCCCTTTCCAACAGGGAAGAGGCTCCCATGGGCAACCATACACATTATAACATAATTTCCAGAGGACTTTGTCCTAAGCAATTCCATAGTGCCAGTTCTACCAAAACCCAACATGGAAGAATCTTTCAGCCCTGATCAAAGTTCTCAATGCATCCCCGATGTGTGGCATGCAGTGAGAAATCAGATTGTTGTTTGAAGGGGGTGGTGAAACCCTACTTAAGCAACAGTCACAAAATTAATGTCAGGGTGAACCACAAAAAGTCACTAAATTAACCTGTGCTCAATCCTCTGGTAGCTTGGCACAAAAGCAGCCAGGCTTAACTTGGAGGCAAGGTGTAAAATATTTATTCAGCACACAGACAGTAATAAAATGAAAACATGATTCAAGAAAAATCCCACACTAACCCAGGAAAATAGAGTAAGAGTTAATAAATAAAATTACACCAAAATGACGAAACTCCAATCAGTATAACAGGAAATATACCATTTGTAAAGATTAAAATAAAAGTAGCACCAAAATGTGCAAAGTGCTAGGCCACAAGTTAAGGCTGATTACAGTAGAGCACAGGCCGGGCACAAAACCAAGCTTCTCTAACTGAGGATTGTAAGAAGTTTCTCCCCTGAAACTTGTTTTGTCCCTGTAGCTCAGAACAAAAGGTGATTCAGCTAAGCTTCGGAGTCTGGAATTTTCTGCCTCCTTGCCTTGGCCCACATTGTCTGGGGTCACAATAGACTATTGTGAATTCCTTTGTGTGTGAGGTGGGTCAGTATCTTTGAAGTGCAAGTGTTGTAGGGAACCCCCCCCCCCCCTATTCTGCCAGAAATGGCCCATTCTACTAACATCCAGACCCTCCATTATGATTCTCTTTAGGATGGATACACAAAGGCCAACTGTCAACTACACCTAGGCATGTCACAGGAAACAGGCTCCAGGCACCAAATTGATAAGGCACTAAATTGGCAACATTCTAAAAGTATACAAAAATCATGATAGAAGTAATGCTTGAAATAATGTCAACCACTGGTAATTATTCAGGGCCACATCCCTATCCATTGTTTCTTTGCCCACCATGCCACCACAGTTTGGACCCAGCTATGGGCAAATCAGTCATGACCCTGCTCCAATGGGAAAAGTCCATCCTGACCTACCAAAACAGGTGCTCCCTCAAGAGGTATAAAAGCTACCTAGGACAGGTTTTGCCCTAGTTAGGGCTCATCAGTCAGTATATCTTACTTCCAGTGACACAGTGTGCATGAGACCCACATCTGAACAAACCACACCTACTGAGGGTGATACATTCCATTATACAAAAAAATTATGCATGGAATGCATGAATTAATCTCAGTCACTGGTAATTACTTGGTTGCATCCTAGTCCATGAGCACTTTCAGAAATGTGACTTAATGAAAGAGATTTCTAAAATTCAATTCCTCAGACACCAAACATGAATTTCCTACCTGCTACCAATCAAAAGTTAGCACTTATTAAATGTAGTAATGTAATCCAATTATATCCTAGGGAAGAAGTAGCCCTTGAAATTGTGAAATACAAAATTGAGAGTTTTTCACTACAGGACATTATTGCAAAGTTATTTTAGCATCATTTAATGGGCACGCTACTTCAGCCATAGGCCTGCAGCTTGTGCCCCTTAGCCTAGAAAACAATTAATTTTATTATTTTAGAAGAAGCTTTATTTTGTGGTAATGTTCTTTATTTTCTTACCTGTTGTTATCCCTGCTTATAAAGTTTTTTAATTTCTTAGCACAACATCTTCACTCTGTGCTTGCTCAGGGCTTTACACAATAATGTTGTCGGTACAAAGCAGAATATCACATTCCCTGTTGATTCATGCAAAGATATGAATTTTTACAATTAAGGTAGTATTCTCAGAACATCAGATGTTTTATTATAAAAACATCTCTGTTCCCCTATATGTTGGATGGAAATTCCAGGCAGAAGTTGCCACTGCATGCTGTTTGCTTCATTGCAGCTGTCTGCTGACACCAGACATCTTTTCCGCCTACAGGGAAGAAGTCTCTTGGTAGACCAACAGCCCTGTTAGCTACTACCATATTCAGATATGGGGGATGGTGTCTTCCCAGGGACCTTGAAGGGAAGATTAGGGCTAACACTGCTGTGATCTAGTATAGAACCTTAGTTGTGTAGGTAGGAAGTCTAAAACCTAGCATGGTGACATTATGGTGGGACTTTTCTTATATTTCCCTTTTTTCGTCACCATTCTGCTATTACCATGTTTCATTATCCTTATCACTGAATTGCATGCCTTTTTATATAGAGAGCAGTTCATTCAATAAAATTTATTTAACCAATTCCTGCTTCAGTTTGTCTTTGCATGTGTGAGACTAATATAACTGAGAGAAAAGAGTAAGATCTCTTCCACCACGATTTCCCTGAGAAATCAGAATGTCATGTTCTCAACTGCCACAAATCACCTCTATTCTTAGGTACTGGTGAAGTACTGCTAGCTGGCCGGAAGGGTTAGTCCCACGGTTGACACACAGTGTGGGATTTGACTCAGTTCTCCACAATCCGATGGTGCAGTCTCATTGTTATAATGAGAGCCAAATGAACAGCATGTTAAATGTAACAGTGCATGTCCAACCTTTCAAATACAACATACCCTGTCCTATTGGCGGATTAGGGTTTGCCCTAGAGGTGTATTCCAGATATTAAAAATGAAGGTTTTGATGTGACAAATGTTTTTTTTTTAAGGTAGGAACGGCAATTTAAAACTGCATACATGCTGCAATGGCAGACCTGAGACATGTTTAAAGGGCTACTGAAGTGGCGGATAGAATACGTGCTGCAGGCCCACTAGTAGCATTTAATTTACATGGCCTGTGTACATGTTGTACAACTTTACTGGCGACTTTAAATTAAATGTTTCAATTGTTGTAAGCCTTTTTCACCATCTTTAATGTAGAGAGCGCAAGCACTTTAACACTGGTTAGCAGTGGCAAAGTCTGCAGAGTCCTAAGAGCCAACAACAATGGGTTCAGAAAACAGGATGAGTGAATGAATATAAATTGGGGGTGACTGGGCAGAGAGGGCCAAGTGCAACACAAGTGAAATGAGGAAATCTCCTTGCTTTGGAACAGGGTTTTCTCCTACTGAGATTTGTGCCATTTTGTCTACTTGGACATTGGCAGGCCTAGGTGTGAATAACATCTGGCTATGTCACGGTTGCCCCTTTGAAGCTTGTGCAGTTGCTGGATACATCCCCCAGACCATCATGTCAGATGGAGGTTGAACCTCCACCCATCCAAGGCTCTTTTGTTTTCCTCCAAGCTAAGGCCCTTTTGTTCCCTTTCCTTGGAGCCATTCAGAATTTTCAGCAGGCTGCCAGTTGACAGATGAAGATTAACTCAGAAAAGGCAAGTATAGGCTTTAGGCAGAAAAATACAAATTTTATAAAGTGGCATTTTTTAAAATAGTACATTAAACACTAAAAGACTGGATTTTAAATTCCTATTAATTCGATTCCATGAACCATGGTTCTAACAATTCCCAAATTTAAGTTATACATTAAATGGTGTCATAATGTAACCCAGTGAATTACTATGGGAGAACCAGCCTTGGTATAGTAAAAAAATGGCTGTGGAGATTTCTCACTGCCAGGACATGTAAGGCCTAAACACACATTTCCTACCTTTTCATTACTGTGCATCCTGCCCTATGAGTATTTGGGGCCTATCTGAGGGCTATTAAGAGGGTGAGTTTAACGGGTTAAAAGGAGAGTTTTAAAACTGTCATGTTAGGCTGCTGTGGCAGGCTTAGAGTCATATTTTACTTAGTCACTTGATTGGTGCCACAACAAGTGCTGCTATCTAATAGTGCCATTTAAGATACAGTCCCGGGACATAGGCAGTGCCACATACTAAGGACTTAAAGGTTAGTTAAATATTCCAATCTGGGGTTAGAGTATTGTACACATGTTTTAGGGTCAGATCCACACTGGGGTAGGGCCCCAGTACAACAGAATTGAAAAATTAGCTGCATCGCTCCAAAAAAGGTGGTGTGCATGCAAAAAGCATCCTTTCCTTCCAACTTCCATTAAAACTACTATTTTCTTAACATGCACTCGCTACTAAAGCTTTAAAAGTAAATCATGTTGCAGATCTTACAGGTAATTTACTCATCTAAAGTACACATAGAAAAAAACTAGGGTTGTCTTGGGATGCTGCTAGTAACATGGCTCCAATTTGACATCTATGCAAATGTGGATTTGGAACAATGTCATTGGGCTAAATCATTAAGGATGGGGCTTCATTTGAACTATGCTGGAGTAATTGGAGTCATTCTGCTGATTTCGCATTACTCATGTGATATGGAAATACTAAAATTATGCAATTACCCCGCTCGGGTAATTAGGAGTAATTTAGGGCAAAAATCCTACTTCAGTAGCACGGGGAGCAAACTTAGAGAGCACGAGCAGGAGCTGGTTGTTGCTGTTTGTGCCCTGTTACAATGAGGGCTACTTTTTAACACAAAATGCATCATCATGCCCATTTCAGAAGCAAGAGTGGATTTTTCCCTAGAACAATAGTGGTTTGGGATCACTCTTTTCAAACAATTATGAGTAATTATATGTAGTTTGTGATAATTACACGTACACTCAAGGCAATCATGCAAGTTACAAACACCACTATAAATCATGCCATGTTGGTTTCAGTTTTACCTTTTACAGATATGTGTAACTTCTCACAGTAGAATCTATTTTTTGAACGCCTCTTTTTGCCATTGATGTGAAATAAAATTGTACACTGCACAAAACAAACTTATCACAATGAAAAATATATTCTAAAAAGTAAGCAGTTATGAGCAGACAATCAGGAGTAAGCCATGCAGAAAAGCAAAACAATACCTTTTGCACTATAAGGCCCTGACTCTGAGTTTATTTGAGGCTTCTAAACTCTATGCAAACCTCTGTATAAGCAGGGGTGGGAATTCCAAATGGGGTAGCATTCATGTCACCAAGTAATTCCCGGGTGCTTTAAACACCTCACCCTTCATTCAAATTTGGCAGGTGGAACTGGACCAAATTTAACAGGGGAAAACAATATGGAATTTAAAAAGACATGCAGATTTGTGAACCAAAATGTACATGTTACTATCTTGTTGGACCTGGTCTTCTCGGCAGGGTCACCTGAAACATTTTGCTTTCTTCCCTCCACTTTTTAAAACATTTTTTTATTAAATTTTGTTGGCCTTAGGACTTTGTACTTTACAACTACTAACCAGTACTGATGTGCTTGTGCTCTCTCCCCAAAAGCACTGTTAAATTGGCTTATACCCAATTGGCATATTTCATTTACTTATAAGTCCCTTGTAGAGTGGTATACCATGAACCAAGGGCATGTAAATAAGGTGATATTTGTTTGCCTGCAGCACTTATTGTGTCACCCCCTTAAATAGTACTTTAAAACATGGCTCACATCTGCCACTGTAGCCTGAATGCAGTTTTAAAGTGTCATGTCGACTTAGCATTAAAATTAAACCACCTTCCAAATACCTATACTCTCCTTTAATTATTTGTAAGTCACCTCTAAGGTAGGCCCTAGATACCCCATAGGGCAGGGTGCTGAGTAATTACAAAATTAAACAATTGGGCATGTACCTTTATGTTTTGCATGTCCTGACAGTGAAAAACTCTGTTCACTACTGTGAAGCCTACCCCTTCTCATAGGATAACATTGGGGTTTCATTTTTACATTTAATAAGCTGTAACATTCAATTGAGAGCAGGTAGCCATTTCATGTTTGGTGTCTATGAAATTGGAATGATGAACCCTCTGTAAATAGAAATGTCAGATTTTTCACTACAATTTTGAAAATGCCACTTTTTGCATTTTCTAGCTCTTAGCCCTTTGGTGCCTGTAGCCTGTTCTGGGTCACATGACTAAGTGTAACTGACAGCTAGACTTTGTGAATTCCTCCCAGACAGTCACATGATTGAAAGATTAGACCCTGAACTGGCAGGATGGCGGGGGACTGAGCACAGCCCAACTTGCAGCTAAATAGCCTGTCACTTGCCTTCAGACAAACATCTTAATATCCTCACATTTTCACTGCAGACAGTTTGGAGCCAGGGCACAGAAGTCAAGAAATCCAATACACTTCACAGCCACAGTCTAGAAATATCTCCCACATTCCAGGGAATAAAAAGAAAGAGGATCCCAGATACCAACATTTCAGTACATTTGTGAACCTGTGGATACTATGCCAAGAAGAAGGATTGCTGTGCTGCTGGAAGGACTGTCACTCTGCTGAGCTGCTGTTAGACAAGCTAGCTTCCCTCTTGGATTGCTGCCCTGTTGTCCTGCTGCTCTGCCACCTTCTGCCTGTGTACAAGGACTGGATCTTCAATTGTCCAAGGTCCTCAAGAGTTACTCACAAGGGCTAGGTTGCTGGCCTCCTGTTCAGACCTTCAAAAAATAGGGGGATCGGAGGCTTAATGGTCCAGTGTGTACCCTCCAATGAATACTGTTATATAATACGATACACTGTTCCAATTAGGGAGAACGCCATTTTGGTTTGCACTAGAAACCTTATGACAAAGAGTCTCTGCAAACCTGGTGTCAGGCTTGCGTGATCCCATGATGCCCGCTCTCGACAGCTTGTCCGGGTCTAAGTGGACTCGTGTAAGTGACTGTTGACATTCTTAACTGATAGTTTCAGATTGCAGGAGTCTAGTTTTTCCTTTTTGCTCTGTCTTTGGAGAATAGTAAAAATCATATTAGGTCCTGAAGAAGCGTCAAAGGATCCCTGTGGACCATAAGAGACGCGAAACATGTCGACCTCATTTTTGAGGAACGTCTGGTAATTTCTGGCTTCCTCCACGCCTTATTGAGTTACCAGTGAGTGTCTGAGCATTATCTCTTTTACACTCCTCAGTGAATTTTTTATCTTGGCCATTACCCAACATCAACGAATAAAGGAACACTTAGTGAGGGTTCTGAGCCAATTTTATCCCTTTTTCTTCTTTCTCCCTGCGGACCCCCATATTGGCTCTGTGGCATCATCGACAAAAGATCTCCGGCAAAGAGCCCCCCCTCGGGGTGAGCCCGTTAGGCATTGCAGCACCGGCTGACGAGGAGCCGTCCGATTATGAAGCATGACACCCAATCGGGTGTGTGAGGACTCTTGCTCCTATTGATTAGGACCCCCTATTAGTTTCTCTTTTATATTTAATCTTTGTTGGAACAGTGTATCGTATTATATAACACTCCTGTTCAGACCCACATGGAGGCAAAGGCTTCCCCCAGCTGGACCCTGCACGTGGACACAGGCATAGCGACTTTTGGGCTTCCAAGTGGTACCCCTCCAGTCCTGTACCCTTGGAAGTGATGCTGAAGTTTCCCAGATGGACAACATTCAAAAGTGGCTAAAAACTAATCTGAGAACCAGGACGGGACCAGTACCAACCTGCTTGCATATTCGTCTGTGGTGCATCCCCGGTGGGACTGACTTTGTGGCTTCTCCTGCTATTCTTTTTCTCTGCAACAGCAAATCCTTTTCAGTGGTTCTTCGCCAAAGGAGTATTTGGCCTCATGGAATTGTCTTCAGCTACAGCCATCTGCCTTGTCCCGCTAGAGATTTTCGACTTCCATTTCAGAGACTAAGGGCCTGATTTAGATCTTGGCTGATGGAATACTCCGTCACAAACATGACAGATTTTCCTGACTGCAGTATTGTGATACCCATAGGATATAATGGGATTGTAATATGGCAGACGGGACATCTGTCATGTTTGTGACGGAGAATTCCCTTCGCCAAGATCTAAATCAGTCCCTATGTCAGAACATGGAAATCTTCACGCGGCTTCGACCTAAAGCTATCCAATGATGATGCTCCCTTCTCGGACACCATCTGCTTCCTTGCCCCATTGAAATTTAGGTTCTCAGGACATTTTCCTCATAAATGCAAAAGTCTAAAGGTAAGCGCTGACCAGGCCCAATCCACTTTTTATGTCCAAACAAAGCTCCCTCATGGTCGTCCACATCTTTTGACTTTGACCTATTCTTGTGTGAATAGATTTACAAGGTTAGTGCTATGATCTACTAGGCACCAGTTTTCATTGAAAACTAAAAATTATTAATTCTGGATCTACTGATTGGAGTTTTGTCTAGTTGGTGTCAAATAATATATTAAAATGTACCCAGTTTTCTAAATTGGTTTGTGGCATTTCTCGTGTTGCGTTTTCACATTTTTCTGCTTGTGTGCTGTATTAATACTTTATACATTGCCTCTAAGTTAAGCCTCACAGATTTTTGAGCCAAGCTACCCAGGGATAAGCATAGGTTAATGTAATTACTTTTTGTAGTTCATCCTTACAAGGACTGTAGCTGTTGCTTGGACAGAGCTCACACCATGATCAACCAACAACGCAATTTCTCACATACCCAAGCACTTTTAATAGAATATGTGCTATTTATAGGACTTGATCAATTCTGAAGCAGGGGCATTGGATTTTATTGAGTGTTTTAAATAGCATCTTCAATCTGATGAGCTCAGAATCAGGCCATAAGGCCCTAATTTAGAGCTCGTTGAAGGAGTAGGTGCTACATATTGCACCTGATAAAAATAACATTACCATGAAGTATGTTTTTTATAAGGTGTGAAAAATAGCACCCTTTCAGAATATTTGGGGAACAACATACAGAGTTTGGTTCTTACTGCATCAAATCCGTATGGTACTGTAAATACCGTACACTTGTCCCTACTTGAATTCCTCTTGACCTGTCTAAATTTTCTGAAGCGGGAAGTATTTAACACTGTCAGAAACTGCAGTACCTACCACGAAACTCAGAATTCTGATTCTAATTCAGAAAGAACCAACAAACTAGAAATCAAGGCCAAATGTTTTTTTATTTACAAACCTTCTTTACATATGACACAATTTATTGGAAAATGGTTTTCCTCGTATTCAAAGTCTAATAGTAGTACTACATATTTAGTAGCCGTTTGTCAGGTGATAAGCACTTCTCTCTGCCTTGCCTTCTGTTATTTTTATAGGAATTACCATGCTACGTTTCTAGCAATGCAGCTTGCTGTGGTCTATGGATTTACTGTGTCTGCTTTTTTTATGACTGACATAGCAATAACCAGATTGCAAAGATATTTATGCTGTCTGTGGTTTAGCAAGATAATTAAAGGATATAAATTAATCAAGTGCAATTAATTAGAAACTTTATGTTCACAGCAGTCCTTCTTTGCATGTATAATTTATATTTATTGATTTCCTGGCTTTCATTAGCCTATGAGATAACAGCAAAAATGCATTAGAGACGAAAATGTACAATTAGCGTAAGAGTGAACCTGGCATAATTGATGGATCAGCACATGTTTGGGGCAAATATAAAGCTTTGTTAACTGTCATAAGCGGCAGCAATTGACGAGTGGCGTTTTCCTACATATCTCCCAGCTGATGAATGTTGTTTTTAAGCAGTCGCCTTAATGGGAAGCTGATAGTTTGGCCGGATTTACATTTTAATCTAGGTATTTATGATGAAGGCAGCCATAACGAATTCATTGGCCTGTTAGTGAATAGTATAATGGAATTTGTTACTAGTTACACTTACTCATACATTATAATGAAGAGTTCCGGCTAAACAACTGATGCATCGTGTTCTCTTTAAGGAAGGGGCGTTTTATCTGGAATAATTTATTGTGTTGCATGGCATACATTGTAGCAAACTGTTTAATTCCTGGAAAATACATCTGCAATCTACTCTGTTATAAGTGATTCACGTTCTGAAGAAAATTAAAGAAACCAGAATTAGTAGTGAGCATGTGTGTACATTATATTCATATATAAATATGTCAATTAATAATCATCTTGCAGCATTTGTCATCGTCAGCATCCCAATGGAAATATTACATACAGTTTTTGTTTTTGTTTATCCAACATAATAGGCATTTCATAGTAAAGAATTTGCACCTTCAAATGCACAAATGCTTCATGTTACTTTATAGAGAACCGACCGCCTGTTTAAATATTTATGTGACGGCATCAATAAAGGAAGAAAAGTAAATCACTCGATACATCAGACATGCGTGTTTAGAAAGACATTACTGCGTGCTTTTGGTGCACGGTGAGGAAGCAGTACACAGAGCCCCTAGAACAACTGTCAGGCCTCAACATATGTACTTGCACCCCTTATCCTCACGTATGGGTCTAAATCAAACATTAAAGGGCATATGTATGTAGCTTTCATGCAGCACGGTGCAGCAAGCCAGCTTGCTGCACTGCACTATGTGAAGGGCAGGAATGTATTATATTTCATATCAAATGACACATTCCTGTCCTCTCCTTCCCCTGGTGCCATTTTGGCTGTCTGGCGCTAATGCAAGCACCTTTGTGCCATGGTGCAAAAGTTCCTGTGTTGAAAGCAGGATTTTTTCCGTGCAGGAAGAGGCACCTTCAGAATGCAGCACACATAGAAAGAGGAAAAAAAGGAGACAAAATAAATATATTTCTCATTGTTACGCTTCTCCTGGGGCGGCATGTTTTTTTTTTAATGCATACTCAGATTTACCAGTATTGGTGAATCTGGGAATGTGCCAAAATCCATGGGTGGACATGTGGGAACACCCACACTCCACCCATGGAATGCCTCCCTGGGGCAGAATAACGCAGCGCAGCGATTTCCGCTGCACTGCGTAAGTCTGAAATTATCAAGCCAAGCAGGGCCAAGCAAGGAGGCTTTGACAAATTTTATTTATGTTTTACATTGTCCCTGTGCCCTCTTGCATGGAACACATGCAATGCAAAACCTTCATAAATATGTCCCTAAATGTAAAATGTTCCTAAGCTGATGAGCCATGTGTTTCAATATCCTACTGAATACAAGTGGTTTAAGATATGGGACATGGCTAGCATTAGTACAGAGGTTTCCCTGACACTGGTACCCAGGGAGGTGAGGTGTCCAATGCACCCCAATTACATCTGACTATTGCTCATCAACAAGGGTACAAAATGGGATTAACTTCCTTGCAGGGGTAAGGGCCGGTGGCACCTTTGTTACACAGCTGGTTGCAAGAGGGTCCCCATCATCAGGATGTGAACACCCCATGGACCAAAGAAGATTTGGAGTAAGGCCATGTATCACTGATTTAAAACTAGTTAGAATTTATGATGTGGTAGTGATTGAAAGGAAATTGTGAGATCATGGTGTGCGATCCCTCTCCAAGCTACAGCTATCACAGTGAGAACCTACGTTGATACAGAGTATTGCCATCATAACATGTGTTTCCTGTTCTTAATGATGTTGGGCCCCTCTGTGGTAGCACAGTAAAGGCATGAGGTTAGCGATTGACAAAATGCATTATTTCCTAAACATCAGGTCAACACCTGGATCAATGACATCACTGATTTAAAGAGGGGAGGAGTTTTTGGAAGCAAGCTGAGCTAATTTTTTCAATGGTGGTTTCTTATCAAGGGCAGAGGAATGTCGATCAGCCCCCCCCACACACACACAATGCCTGTGAGCCACGATGGAAAAATAGATTTCATTGCAATTTTAGTTTTTTTCCTGTGGCGCGCACCAGCCAGAGACATGCTGGGCATGTCCTCTGCTGCCAGTAGCAGAGGATTGCTTCTGTTTCCAGCAGCAAAGTACTGGAGCAGTGCTTGCAAACGATGCTCCAAAGTGCACATGTCACTTTGGCGAGCTGCGTGGCACTGGTCAAAGTGTCATGCGCACTTTGAAGCTCTCCTCTCAGTTTTCTTAAGACAGATGGATGGAGACCAGCCAGTGGCCTCCAGGCCCTGAAGGTGCATCCAGCAAGGATGCTCATCCAAGCCAGGCACTTCTCTCATGCTGCTAACAGCATGAGAGCAGTGTTTGGATTGGTTAGGGGAGCTCTTCCGCTATTGGAGAGCAGAAGAACGTGGAGGAGGACTCGGAGCCCATGGGTCAGTGCCTTTTAAAAAAAAATGTGTGATACATGTAAGTGTGTAGTGCATGTAAGTGTAGTGGTTGTGTTTATGTTATAGTTAGTGTTATTTGGGCCTTTGGAGGAAGGGGTGGTTTACTTTGGGGTTTTGGAGGTAGTGGGTGTTTTTTTAAATTATTTTTTTAAGTGGTGGGGCACCTCACTCACCTCACCACTTTAAAAGGGTTCAAGCTGCCACTGCATTTATGAGTACAATAGTCCTCATCAAATAAGTAGAAACTGAGTATAGTAGATTGTCAAGTAATGATTGGATAGTCATTATTTGTGAAAATCGCCTCAATTAGGCAGTTATCTCATTTCTTGCTGAGATGGAATGACCAGGCTGAAGCCATAGCTGAAAAGGCTCACCTGAGAGCAATTCAGGTTTCTGGTAATATTCCCAACTGTAACCTCAATGGCTCTGTGTAATGTCTTAATTTGGAGAAAAGAGGAAAAAAAAAGATTAAAAAAAGTTTGCAAGCCAGTGTTTTTCTTAGTAATCCAACATTGGTGCCGCAAAAAGACGAGGTTGCTGAATACCTTGTGCAAACCAGTGCTGCTTTTTGCAGGTTTACACTGCTATTCATTATGTTACATCAAAGAGATGTTACATGGGTTGTATATGAGTGTTGCTATACGACAACCCATAGATTTTGACACAAAGTCCATTCCATTGACAGGGTAGAAAGGGCTTTGCATAAAACATAATGCTTCTTTGAGGAATGCATAAAAAGGAGATATGCTTTTATTTCTCCAAAAATTGCAGACTTTGCATCTCTGCTGCATTTTACAGCAAATATCCAAAGTGAAGAATGAATGCAAGTTTGTCAAGGCATAGTTTAAGTGATGGAAGGGTACTTTTCAGTAGAAAACCTATGCTAAACATTAGTCAGACAACTTTACACTATGGTGCAAAGGTGTGTGCATGGCATTAGGCTGCCTTATTGTGCACCAGCCTATAACGCCTATAAGCACCCACAAAATGGGATTTTTTGGCCTAAAAGCTTTTTTTATAGAAGTGTATTGTAAACAGTCGGGTTTAAAAGTTGAAACCAGATTTTTACTCAAGATCTGTTATCAATTAAGCATTCTGTCCATGATTTTAAAACGTAGCGCTGCACCCAGTGAAGCGCACTTTTCTTTCGCCCCTTATCATCCCATAACTCCACCATGTGTGCTCTGTATCTAAGATACGGTGCAACATAGCGGTAATTAGGGGAACTAGCATCAAAATTTACATTTTGGCGCTAATCCTGTAAAGCCCATTGAAGCCCACTGAAAAACAATGGCATGCTTTCTTTTAATGCCTGCTCTGAGCAGGCGTTATAAGTGCCAAAGTAAATGATGCAAATAAATCTTTTAGATTTCTTTGAGCCATTTTTTCGCCCCCCCCACTAATGTGGGAACTTCCGTGTGGATACATTATGCCTGGTGCAGGCATAATGTAATGCTAAGGGTTACAAAGTGGTGCAATGCAAGCATTGTACTACTTTGTAACTTTAAAGCAGCGATTTTGGCCCCGTTTAGCCACATATGTTTGAAAAAAAATGATGCTAATGTGGCACAAGGAGGCTCTAGGTGCTCTTAAATCAGCCCCTCCATGTTTTTTGATAATATTGATTAGGGACGAGTTGAGCTTAGGATTGATGGGAAGGATTGTTATTTTTGCTTTTTGGGATCTTTTACTAAATGGTATAATTAATTTATGCTTTGGGAGCACTTGAAATCACCTGAAAATGTAAAAAAATTGATGAATGTGTAATACATTTAGTAGACATGATGAAAAAGTTCTGCATGTCTAAGATTGAATAATAATGTAATAATTCATGGCACATAAACCCTCATTCTCCTTTACTGGGTCTAGCCCCATTACTTGTAGGTTGTGTTAGCGTGTGCACTTGACACAAGGGCAGTGTGTACTGAAGAAATCTCAGGGTCATCTAGTACAATCAGAAAAATAATTTTGAGTGAGAACCAGGTGTAAATCAGAAAAGAATATCAGACTATCAGTGTGTTGGTGTATGAGATGTCAAAAATAAAGGCTCCGAGCTACTCAAAACAAGATATTGGGGGGCATGTCACAAGCGCCATTGAAGATGGCTGCTGGACTTTAAGCCTCCTGGTCGACCTCTGTGGCTTTTTCAAAGCGTGGCATTTTTCCTGCATTCAGCGATGTTTTGACTGCGGATTTCAACGTCTGAATGTAACTGCCTTCACATGGTATATTTTATTTTGATTCTGGAGGCTGCATTTCTTTAAAATTGGCTCTAGAATATGACAAGTCCATCATGGCCTGCCATTTTAAATCTCTGACAGAATCCCTGAGGTGAAATACAGAATGTCTGCTGGTCTCCAATTTCAGGTCTATGAGGTCTACAAGAAAGGAAACCATTTCCAATTGCTTTATATCATTGTTGTTAGTTCACTACAGCAGTAAGTTTATACAGTGTGTTCAACCCCTTTTTCCTTTTCTTTTTGGAACACATGGATGTACAAAACAAACATTGATACTTGCCCTGTGCCTATCTCTTCCAGCAATTGTTATCACATCGTTTTTCATGCTCAAGGGCAAAATGTACATGTGTTCATCTTGATAAATCAATTTCTCTGACTCATTTTACTACGTGGGTAAACCTCCAGACCAGAAGGATAAAGAATCTTTTATTCCCTTCTCCTCTAAGCTCATTGCTTGTTCAAAAAATACAAAAGTCAAATTTAGCTCTTGAATTTTTGTTGATTCTAATGGAAGACACAAATGAATTAGGAACGGGTTGCTTGTCCTCAACATTTGTGCAACCTCCAAGAAAATTTCTACCACTAATAAACGTCATAAAAAAGACACAAAATCACCTCCAGTCACCTTCACCTTTCACTCTGGATAACTTTATGGAGGAACTTAGAGCCTCGCAGCCATTTGTGTTGGAAACTAACACCTTGCATCTATGAATTGAAGATAAATTATCATCTTATGACCAATGTATAACTGCACCGGAACAAAGGATTACTGATCTCGAACAATCCATTACAAATGCTGCCCTACTCACAAAATATATCAAACTTCCTAAGCGGGTCACTGAGGATTTGGAAAACAAGAATAGAAGAAATAATCTATGTCTATATGGTATCCCGGAAAATGCAGAAGAAAAAAATATGATCTATTTTCTACAACGGATTCTACCTTTTACTGTCCAATTGCAAGACCATTGCCCAATCAATATCCAAAGAGCACATTGTCTGGTTCCAAAACCATCTGTAAGTGAGAAGAGTATCAAGCCAAGAGGTATCATTATCCTGTTTCTTCAGCATCCATATCTAATGCAAATTCTCATGGCACCCACAATTTCTACAATGGTCTCGTCAGAAGGTCTTCTTCTCTCAAGATGTCTCTAGTGTAACAGCTGCCAGAAAAAAAGTGCTTCCAGGAGTTTTGGCCACAACTCAACTTTCTGAATATATGTCACGGTTTACTTCACCCAAGTATTTTTAAAATAACTTAGAAAGAAACATCTATACATTTGAAGTTTGAGATAAACTACAGGACTTCCTTCGACAACACTGCCACAAAGATATGGAACTTGGGGCTACAGCTAAATTGTAATTCATATTTTTGCATCTATTATACAGTTTTTACTTTTTACTTTTTATCTTGCCTTTTCTTCTTGTTATTATATAATATTTTGTTGATCTAAAAATTATGTTCTAACCTATTGCCCCTTCTGTTTTTCCCAGCATCTACCAACTCTGGAATTTTTATCTCCTGTGTCATCTGTTGATATATACATATCCCTAACCCAGTTATTTCCGGTAAGTTTACTAACATTCTATTTTCCTCATGTTCCTGTAGTTATCCATTTTCATTCTATGCAATTCATGATTTAGCTTAAAAGCCTGTTTATCATCAATTTATATATTATGTTGTTTTTCTATCTTTCTTTCATCGGTCACTAATAATTTAATGGTCTTCTTCACCGGTGTTGAGTTCAGTCCCATCTTTTGTTGCTCTGCACACTCTCTATATCCTTTGGGATATATCTCTTTCATCTTACGGTTTATTCTGAAACTAAGGTTCTTTTTCCCTGAGTTGCTTTCTCTCCTAATATGTTTTTCAAGGTTTTTTTTACCCTCCTTCTTTCCCTTTCTCTATCTCTGTTTTTTGCTCAAGACTTTTTCACAAATTCTTTCTTCAATTCCAAAACTTCTCATGTTTGTTTCAAATGAGTCACTAAATATCTCAAATATATATTGATTACTTTATATGACACACCTTTGAGGATTACTATTTGGAACGTTAAAGGCTTGTAAAATCCAGTTAAATGCCAACAAGTGCTCTCTCATCTTTCTTGTTTACACTGCCATCTAGCACTTCTTCAAGAAACTCATATTATAAATACAGATTTACAGAAGCTCAAGAGCAATGGGTAGGGTACATATATCTTTCCCCTTCAGTTCAAGGTAAAAACAGTGTAGCAACCTTATGCCAAAAAAGATTAAATAAAGCCCTCATTACAACCCTGGCGGTCGGTGGTAAAGCGGCGGTAAGACCGCCAACAGGCCGGCGGAAAAAAAATGGAACCACGACCATGGCGGAAAGCGCCAACAGAGACAGCCACTTTAACACTCCGACCGCCACGGCAGTACAAACAAACAGCATGGCGGTCACCGCCAGCAGATAGGCAGAAGACAATGTACCGCCTATACTATTACGAGAGGCCAATCCACCACCTTTTCTGGGGCGGATTCAACACGAACAAAAACACGGCGGAAACAGTACTTGGAAGGGAAAACACTCACCTCTACACACCCCACGAGGAACCAGGACTCCATGGAGCCGGAACTCCAAATTCTACCTGCCATTGTCTTCCTGCTCCTCTACCAGGAGCATGACCGACGGCGGCGACCACCACGGTGAGTACTGCTCCTACGACACGGGGAAGGAAAAGAGAGTGACACACACTCGCAACACCCCCACCCTCACCTACAACACCATACACACAAATACATGTTGAAACATTACATTTACCCCCCTACCCCCTCTGGAAGAACGTAAGGACAAAAGGAAATGATTTGAATGATTGTAATCAGGAAAAATTAATTAGTCAAAAATAGATATACACTATTAACAAATATGTACACCAAGATTTCAAGTCCATGTACTGCACCTACATAGTCCGTGGACCATTGGGCCCAAAATGCATGGGCGAGGCCCACACTCAATACCCGATCCAAATGGAGAGAACACTGCAGGGGCATCAGATCGAAATAAAACAGGCACCTCAGGGGGAAGGGAAGGGGGGACACCTCAGCCGGATGAGTGCACGACGCTAGCTCCATGAGGGGGCCCAATGCCCATTGATGTATCCTGGGGAGTGCAAAGCCACAGTCTCTCAAGTCTCTCCAGTGGGTGGTTTGCCCACTGCTTTATCCTGAGGAGTACAAAGCCACAGTCTCTCAAGTCTCTCCACTGGGTGGGTTGCCCACTGCTTCATCCTGGGGAGAGCAAAGCCACAGTCTCTCAAGTCTCTCCAGTGGGTGGGTTGCCCACTGCTTTATCCTGGGGAGTGCAAAGCCACAGTCTCTCAAGTGGATAACAGTCTCCACTTGTTCTGGAGGGGGCTTTGTGCCCAGAGTGCTTCATCCTGCCAAGGACTGAGGTAGTGGATGCCTTTCTCCACTGGTTCTGGAGGGGGCTTTGTGCCCAGAGTGCTCCATCCAGCCAAGGACTGAGGTAGTGGATGCCATTCTCCTCTGGTTCTGGAGGGGGCTTTGTGCCCAGAGTACTTCATCCTGCCAAGGAATGAGGTAGTGGATGCCTTTCTCCACTGGTTCTGGAGGGGGCTTTGTGCCCAGAGTGCTTCATCCTGCCAAGGACTGAGGTAGTGGATGCCTTTCTCCACTGGTTCTGGAGGGGGCTTTGTGTCCAGAGTGCTTCATCCTGCCAAGGACTGAGGTAGTGGATGTGATACTCCACTGACGGTGGGCCAACATGGAAGCTGTCCAGGCCCCTGGAACTGACCACCTGCCACGTACGACTGACCACTGGGGATGGCAGCCATGTCTGCGGTGGTGCCACTGGCACAGGATGTGGCGTGGCCACTGGCGGTGCTAGCGGCGGCCTCAGTAGCAGAGGTGCTTGCGGCGCTCATTGGGCAGTGGTGCTGGTGGGTGGCTCAGTGAGCGTGCTGCTGGCGGCGGTGTCCTGGGCAGCAGTGCTGGTGGGTGGCTCAGTGAGCGTGCTGCTGGAGGCGGTGTCCTGGGCAGCGGTGCTGGTGGGTGGCTCAGTGAGCGTGCTGCTGGCAGCGGTATCCTGGGCAGCGGTGCAGGTGGGGGCTCAATGAGCGTGCTGCTGGCGGCGGTTTCCTGAGCAGCGGTGCTCGTGGCGACGGTGCATGTGGCGGTGCCGGTGGTGGTCTTGTCCGCCGTGCAGGTTGGCGGCCACTTCCCTTTCTTTCTCTGGCCCTTCCCCACCTTGGATGGTGGCGCAGCTGTCTTGCCACTCCCAACTGTAGTCCTGGGAGAGCCCTTGGTGGCAGGTGTTTTGGCCTTCTCCCTCTGGGCTGTGGTCAACTTATTTAGTTTTTGAGGTGGGGGAATGTCCTTGGCCTGGCTCCTTGGCACACTGGCTGCCCTACTGCTTGCCACACTCCAGAAGCCGGTTACTGCTGGTACCACTGTTCCCGGTGATGTGGTGTCTGAGATGCTGGGTTGGGACCGGGAAAGGCGGGCCTTAGGGGACGGAAGTGGTGGGGGAGGCGTAGGGAAGAGGTCAAGGTTTGACAGGAAAAGTTTTTTAGACACACTGGGACGGGTAGATGGAGGGGGTTTGGGAGTGGAGGAAGAGGTAGTGGTTGTAGGAGGTGTTCGTTTGCTGACTTTGGGTGAAGGTGCATGGGCTGGAGGCTGTCGTGAGGTGGATGTCTGTTGGGTGGGTGTGTGACTGCGTTTGTGTAATTTGGGAGGTGGACTCACAGACACACTGGGAGAGGATACAGGGGATGTGTGAATGGTAGTGGGGTGGTGAGTGCACGTGAGCGGTGTGTGGTGATGGGCGTGCTGGTGATGGACGTGGTGGCTGAAGATGTACTGCATGCAGGTGTGAGTGGAGACGTGACAGGGAGGGAGGAGGGAGACGTGGAGGAGGGGGACACAGTGGAGGCAGTGGCTGTTGGCATGTCTGCATGGGTATGATGTTTGTGTGAGTGCCTGTGGGATGTGTGGTGCTTATGTTTGCCAGAGCTACCCTTGTGTGTTGAGGTGTGTGCATGCTGGTCTGATGGTGTGCTTGGAATAGGCTGAGGTACTGGGGATTAGGTTTGGGTGGAGGAAGTTGGAAGGGGGAAGCTGGACACAGGGACAATGGCTGCCATCAGTGCTGAGGCCAGAGTCTGAAAAGCTCGCTGTTGGGCTGTCTGACCAGAATGAATGCCCTCCAGGTATGCATTTGTCTGTTGCAACTGCCTCTCTACACCCTGGATGGCATTCAGAATGGTAGACTGCACAACAGGTCAATGGCCTCCTTACTGAGGGCCGCAGGGCTGACAGGTGCAGGGGCTGAGGTGCCTGGGGCGATGGAGATGCCCACCCTCCTGGGTGAGCGCCCATGGGACACAAGCTGAGGGTCTGCTGGGAGGACAGTGCTGGTAGGGGGGGTGGCGGCTGTACCTGTAGATGCGGTAGGCACAGAGGGGCCCACCACCGCAAGGGAGCTCCCATCAGAGGAGGAGTCGGTGTCGCTGGTCTCAGCTCCTCTCCCCGCCGTGGAGCTCCCCTCGCCCTCCGTCCCACTGGTGAATTCGGAGTCTGTAGTCTCGCCCTCCAGGGCCATGTGGGATGCAGCTCCCTCCTGCTCCGGTGGCACTGCTCCTCCGCGTGAGGATGCTAATGCACACAAGAACAGGGAGACCACAAAAAGGGAGGGAAAGAAAGTAGAAAAACGTGTTCAGTGTATGCAATACCGCTACCGTTGGTGGTCACTACAGACACAGCAGCCCTCTGCACTGTGCCATGCACTTAGAGTTCCCTAATTAATCACAGGGCCATGGGGTACAAGGCCTATGCCCGATTGCTGCACACATGGAAATCACATGAGCCTGACTAGGGGTAGATGGCTCTTAACACTGGTGGGGTGAGGTGGGGTGCCACATAGCCTGCCTCACAAAGGGACCTTGCCTGCAAAACTCGCCCTGGCCTAGGGGAACCCACTGCCCACCTACCCCACCCAGACACCTCCCATGCGCGCTGAATCAGATGAATGTGACTGTACTCACCCCCGTGTGGCTGCTGTGATGCCCTCAAGCGCCCATCCAACTCCGGATATGCCTCCGCCAGGATCCGGAACATCAGGGGGGTCATGGTGCGATGGGCACCCATCCCACGTTGGGAGTCCATCCCCAGCTGGGCCTCTGCCGTCTTCTTGCTCCAGCGGCGAATGTCCTCCCATATTTTACGCCAGTGGGTGCTCCGTCTGTGGTGGACCCCCAGGGTCTGGACTTCCTTGGAGATGGCACACCAAATATCCTTCTTCTGGTGGGCGCTGACCTACAGGAATAGTACAGGGGAAAAGGAGAAAATATAACCGTCCGGACCGTCACAGTCATTGGCCCACGTTCCCACCCTTGCCCTGACGCACTTACCCTCACCGTCGTTTTATGCACACCTCCTTACCCCCCCCCATCTCCCATCCACACCACTCCAAACAGGCATTGCCCATACAGCATGCTCACAGTGTACTCACCTGTTTGTCTGGATGACTGTAGAGTAGCGTGTACTGGGGGAGGACCCCATCCACTAGTTTGTCCAACTCCTCCGATGTGAAGGCCGGGGCCCTTTTCCCAGACACTGAATCCATTGTCACTTCTGAACTGAGGTCGCAGCAGCACTTGCAGTGTAGGTCCTCTCCTGTCGAAGATCAGGTATCAAGTGAGTGAACAGACAGAAAACGGCGGTCACGTCCACGGCGGTGCGTACCGTCATCGCCGGCGTACATAGTCATTGGCTCCTGGAACCCATAGGGTCCAATGTTAACCAATGCAGGATTGCGCTGTGGTCTTCGACCGCCTACCACGATGGTGTACAATGCCAGCGCAGTTACATCATATCCCCTTGTCCCACCTTACAGGTCAGGCAGCCGCCATTTCGGGGGGGCACATGGAATTAATTTTGACTGCGTCACACATATCTAGGCCTTTCATAAACACTAATACAGGCAAATATCGATTTAAAAAAATTATGGAAAAAAGTTGTGTTTACGTACCTCAGTGTTGGTTGACCTCTGCTCTCTGTTCTCATCCATAGAGCACGTCCGCTGGGGCAGGTGAGGAGATGGCGGCCTCCTCCGGTGTACAGACTGCTGGTGGACCTGTCGACAATGGAAGAGCGACATGTAATAGTGACCTACAGACTTGATCGTGCCACAATCAAGGAACTGTGTGCCCAGTTGGAGCCAGACCTGATGTCAGCTATCCGCCATCCCATAGGTATCCCCCTCTAGTGCAGGTCCGGTCAGTACTCCATTTCCTAGCAAGTGGGTCTTTTCAAACTACAGTGACCATAGCATCAGGGATGTCCCAGCCTATGTTCTCAAACGTGTTGTCCAGAGTGTTGTCTGCCCTGCTGAAACACATGCGCAGCTACATCGTGTTCCCTCAGGTGGAGGATTTGCCTACAGTGAAAGGTGACTTCTATGCTCTGGGAGATATCCCCAACATCATAGGTGCCATTGATGGGACACATGTGGCCTTGCTCCCCCCGCAGGTGTGAACAGGTGTACAGAAACCGGAAGAGCTACCATTCAATGAATGTGTAGATGGTGTGTTTGGCCAACCAGTACATCTCCCATGTGAATGCCAAGTTTCCTGGTTCAGTGCATGACGCTTACATTCTAAGGAATAGCAGCATCACTTATGTGATTGGGCAACTCCAGAGGCACTGTGTGTGGCTATTAGGTGAGGACATGGACCCTGTACAGTGCGAATAGTTGTCTGGGTCTGGGGTTGTCCCTAAGGGATAGTGTGTGTCTAACAGTTGTCCCTCGACATTTGCAGGTGACTCTGGGTACCCCAACCTGTCATGGCTACTGACCCCAGTGAGGAATCCCAGGACAAGGGCAGAGGAACGCTACAATGAGGCACATGGGCGAACTAGGAGGTTTATAGAGAGGACCTTCGGCCTCCTGAAGGCCAGGTTCAGGTGCCTCCATATGACAGGTGATTCCCTATACTACTCACCAAAGAAGGTGTGCCAGATCATCGTGGCCTGCTGTGTGCTGCACAACTTGGCTTTGTGACGACAGGTGCCTTTTCTGCAGGAGGATGATCCAGATGGATGTCTTGTGGCAGCTGTGGAGCCTGTGGACAGTGAAGAAGAGGAGGCAGAAGAAGAGGACATAGACAACAGAAACACCGTGATCCATCAATACTTCCAGTGAGACACAGGTAAGAAGTCATCACTGCTTCATACATCTGATAAAATTGTTCGACCTCTCATCTGTCTGTCACGTTGACCCAGTGTATGGACCCTGATTTGTCACTTTCCCTTTAGATTTCACAGATGTGGACCCCACTGTGTGACCTCTGCTATGTAACTTCACGGACTAGAGCTGTGTGACATAGGTATGTTGACAATACAATGAATTTTCCTTAGTTTTAGCTAATACACATTTGTGAAAGCACAGACTGACTCCAGATTGTTTTGTTATTCAAGGGTGTTTATTTAAGTGTGAATTAGTGGAGGGGGTTGGAAAATGGTCAGGGGTGATGGTGGAGGAATGTCCATGGCAGAGTCCAGTCTATTTGTTTCACAGGTGCATTGTCCAAAGGGGCATAGGAAGTGGAGCTAGGGCATTTTAAGGATGGACAGGGTGGCAAAGTGGGACAGAAGGATGACAATCAGAGTGTTCTCATTTCTTGGCGGGGGTCTTGGCATTGTTCTCTGTCTTTGTCCTGGATCTCAGGGACCGTTTGCAGGGTGGTTCTCCATCTGCAGGGGGTGGGGTGCTGGTGTCGTGGTCCTGTGGCGGTGCCTCCTGTCCACTAGCACCGGCGGAGGTGGAGGGCAGTTCATCGCCCAGGCTAGTGTCAGGGGCCCCTTTTTGTACCACAGTGTCCCTCCTGATGTTCACGAGGTCCTTCAGCACCCCTACAATGGTGCCCAGGGTGGTATTGATGGACTTGAGTTCCTCCCTGAAGCCCAAATACTGTTCCTCCTGCATGCGCTGGGTCTCCTGAAACTTGGCCAGTACCGTTGCCATCGTCTCCTGGGAATGATGGTACTCTCCCATGATGTTGGAGAGGGCCTCATGGAGAGTGGGTTCCCTGGGCCTGTCCTCCCCCTGTCGCACAGCAGCCCTCCCAGTTCTCCTGTGTTCCTGGGCCTCTGTCCCCTGTACCGTGTCCCCACTACGACTGCCCCCAGGTCTCTGCTGTTCTTGGGGTGGTGGGTTAGCCTGGGTTCCCTGTAGTGGTGGACACACTGCTGCTTGACGTGTACTGGGGACAGAGGTATGGGCTCACTGGGTGGGTGCTGTGCTGGTGTTTCCTGAGGCGGGAGGCTCTGTGGTGGCCTGTGCCAGTGTGAGGGTATGCGACTGTCCCGAGGTCCCAGATGGGCCGGGCTGGTCGTCTAGATCCAGTTGGACAGAGCTGCTGTCATCACTGTGGGCCTCTTCTGTGGGGGGAGTGGACATGTCTGGAACCTCCTGTCCGGTGATGTTGGGTAGGGGTCCTGCAGGGGTGAAATGCATAGTTTTAGTATCTGTGTGTGCCATGGTGTGCAATGGGTGGGTGACCCTGTACCCCAGTGCTTCCATTTCTGTGTAGGAGCTTGTGTGATAATTGTTTAGGGGTCTGTGTGGGAATGTGTAGTGGACATGCATTGGTGATGGGTGTTGATGCTTTGTTGTTGCATGCAGGGCTTGGTGTTGGGATGTGTGGTTTGTGCTAGTGGGACATATGTGAGGAGTTGAAGTGATGGGGGTGAGGGCGAGGGTGGGGGTATGTGATAACATGCAGGTAGGGTGGGGCATGAAGTAGTGAAAGATTTAACTTACCAGAGTCCATTCCTCCAGCTACTCCTGCGAGGCCCTCAGGATGCAGTATAGCCAAGACCTGCTCCTCCCATGTTGTTAGTTGTGGGGGAGGAGGTGGGGGTCCGCCGACAGTCCGCTGAACCACCTGGTGGTGTCTTGAGACCACGGAACGCACCTTCCCCCATAGGTCGTTCCTCCTCTTCCTGATGTCCTCCCGATTTCTTGGGTGCTGTCCCACTGCGTTGACCCTGTCCACTATTCTTTGCCATAGCTCCATCTTCTTTGCAATTGAGGTGTGCTGCATCTGTGCTTCGAATAGCTGTGGCTCTACCCGGACGATTTCCTCCACCATGACCCTGAGCTCCTCATCTGAGAACCTGGGGTGTCTTTGCCGTGCCATGGGGTGGTGTAGGTGATGTGTGGGGTGGAGTGTGTGGTGATAAGTGTGCTGATATGTAGTGGTGTGTTGTGTGAGGTGCGTGGAAGTTCTGTGGGTGATGGTGTTGTGTGCCTGTGGATGCTGTTGTTCTTGCTGATGCTGTCTCTCTCTGGCCTTCTTTCAGAATGTTTGATAGTAGGGGTTTGTGGGTGATGTGGTGTGTGTTTTATATTGTAATGGGTGTGTGGGAGTGGTGTGTGTATGTGTATCAGGTGTGTGTATTTGGAATTGTTCAATGTGGCTGTGTTTTGTATGTGTGTGTGTCTTTTGAGCGCGGCGGTGTGTACCGCCAATGGAATACCGCAGTTGAAAGACCGCCGCGTGAATTCGTGTGTCGTGATAGTGTGGGCGTATTTCTGTTGGCGTGACGGTGGAGGTTTTGTTTTCGCCAGTTTATCACTGACCTTTGGTGTGGCAGACTTGTGCGGGGTTCTGAATTTTTGCGGATTCCGTTCTGTGGGTCATAATAGCTGTGGCGGAAATCCGCAGCCGCTGCGGTGTGTTGGCGGTCTTCTGCACGGCGGTAAGCGGCTTTTACCGCCAAGTTGTAATGAGGACCTATATCTCTTTGTATGATTTTTAGCTATTGCTTTTTTACACGTTTTTAAATGTGATTTTGACTAATTTTTATGCTTTTAGCTTTTAATCGAGATCACTTTTTAGCATTGGATTAATTTATCTTTGCTGGTGTCAACTTATGGCATCAAACGTGTTACAGCAATGAGGAGGGTGTAGTGAATCCTATCTTGTGTTAATGGGAAGCAGGAGATAGCTTAGCCTTTGGCTTGCAGACTCGTGCCTCCATCACTTAGTGACTTTTACCCTACTTAGTTTGCTCTTTTTTAATTAATTTTTTAATTATAACTTTTAAGATGGCCGCCTTGTTTCTAGTTAGGCCAATGTTTGAATTTCACGTTATCAGGGCCACCGCGCTCAGGCGTCAATATCAAGCGACAAAGATAAAAAAAACTGTAGTTGTTCGCATTAGGTACTTTCCCTCTTCACGCCTTCAAGGAAATAGTTTACATAAATTGCTGTTCCAAGCATGTCTTGTTTTTTGTTGTTTGAGAACAGACCTACATCAAAGGTCCGAGCAGATCTGTATAAATGTACCTCACTTAGACAGATACTTAGAGGGATTCCAACCAGATGCCATTGCTGCTATTGATGCTGCACGTCGCCTTGACACTGACCCAGTCTTCGTGTCCCTATGGAGTCTGAGCTAGAGACCTAATTCCAAGGTAACAAGGGTTCTCATGGACATGGCATTGGCAGATTAGGTTTTACACACCTAGCTCTCTTTTACGTTAGAGATTATGGCGGTCATTATGAACATGGCGGGAAAGACCGCCGACCGCTGTGTCAGCGGTGAACAGAATCCCGCCGTCGGTGGTGAATGGAAACCCACCATATAATGAACAAAAAACCCAACCCCACCAAAAATTCCCAGACCACCACTCCCCGCCATGACTCTGTCGGCGGGAATCCCGGCCCACCCCACCCCTCCACCGCCAAGCACACCCACATCCCGCCCTCCAAATAATGATGCACAAATCACCTCGGCGGACAGTGGAGGCCGGACGACCATTGGTGGCTGCGACCGCCACGGTCGGCAAGTGGACTCAACAGCAAGAAGTGCACACATTGGACAGGCGTATCACCCACACACCTGACACACATCCAGAACCCCACAAAACCCCTCCAGACAAACCCCACAATCCCTTGCAACGAAAGCAGGACAAGAAGACGGAGAGCACCTGAGCCAGACAGCGAATGCCAGCATACAGGAGACGCACATCGACCCACAGAAGAGCATCCTTACCTCATCCCCAGTCCCGACACCATCCACCACACTCACCATGTCCCCCTCAAAAATCCACACTTCACCGAAAGGGAGTTAAGGACCATGGTGGACGAGATCCTGAAGGTGGAGCCACAAATCTTCGGGTCCGAGGTGCAGCACACACCCATCGGCCGGAAATTGGAGCTGTGGCAGACCATTGTGAACAAGGTGAATGCAGTGGGACAACATCCACGCACCAGGGACGACATCCGGAAGAGATGTAACGACCTGCGGGGGAAGGTCCGTGGCATGGCATCCAGGCACCACATCGCAGTGCAGAAGACTAGAGGAGGACCGCCACCAACACCACCCGACTACACCGACTGGGAGGAAAAGGTACTCGCCATCCTGCACCCAACGGGACTCACAGGACTCACTGGAGGAATGGACTCGGGTAAGTCATCTACAATTACGCCATGTACACCACAGCTGCAATGCATGCACCACCCCACCCTATCCCCACACCCACCTGGACCTACACGCCACCCAGCCATTACCCACCACATGCACCCCCCTACATGACCTCAAACCCACTAACAAGGCCACATCACTCCCGCTGTGCACAGCCACCCACCCCTGCACGTACCCCCAATGGAACAATACCCCCCACCAAAATGCAACCCCACACTGGCGCAAAATGCAATATCAACCTCACAAAGGCACCCTGGAAGGCCATTGAAAGTAACACCAGCACAAAATAGCCCAGTCCTGTACACCTCAAACCTACATGCATATGTAACAGACATGTCTATGTCCCCCAACAGGCACCACCACCCATGCAACCCTAACAGAGGGGACAAGGAGTGCCACTGCCCTCCAGGGAGACAGAGGCACCTCACAAGACACTGTCAAAGGATGCCTGGACACTGATGAGCAGGCAGGCCCCTCACACAGCCCTGGATTCTCACCATGCAGCAGCCCTACCCAGGAAACCACTGACACCCCTACCACCCAGTCAAGACCATCAGGCCAGGGCAGGCGTACCCACACTAGTATACCCAGGGCACAGGTTGGTGGAACACAGCTACAGAGGCCACAGTCTCCCACTCCCAACATGCAGGAAGGCAAGTGCCCCAGTACAAGTGGCACTGCCAGACCTGTGCAGGGGACACAGGCACAGGGGGCTAGGGTAAGTTCAAGGGTCTCAGTGGGACAGGGGGAGGCCACAGGATGGGTGCAGCAGCCCAGGATGTTATTTCAGAGGTATTGGGGGCCTACCAACATACCCAAGACAGGTTGGCACAGATTATGTCTACTCTGGAGCAATGTCAGAGGATGCAGCAGGAACAACACCTACAGGCCATGGAGCAGTGGAAAGAGCACAATGCCACAATGGCCACCATAGCTGGAGCACTGCTGCAGTTGGTCAAAAACCAGTCTGACACCCCCACCGGACAAGAGGCCCCCACAACAGCCCTGGACAACCAGCATCAGATGACCCAAGCAGCAGAAACATCCCAGGAAATACCCTCCCAGGAAACCCAAGGGCCAACCATGTCACCCCAAGAAGCTCCACAGCAGGCACCCAAACGTACTCTTAGGCCAAGATATGGCACTGGAAACCCAGCTAAGAACAAGGCCCCCTCTAACAACTGACTCTGCTACTAATGCAAAGCAACCATCCCACCCATTCCCCAACAACACTTAGTTGAGGGCAATTTGAAGTACTGTTCGACAAAATGGACCCATCAATACCATCCAACAAGGCTGCCACCAAGTTGGTTTTGAGGACCGCCAGCCCTTACGACTCCCATCACTGTATATAGCACAATTCACTCACTTCTACCAATAAAACACATTTCACACCTGTAACACTGTCCCCTGTCTTAAATTGTGAACAAAGTGGAGTATGGATGCAACTGGCAGAGAACAACTTTATTGTCAATTTTGTGCATGATGGTAGTCCTGTGTGCCCAAATGGTGGCAAGGAGGGAATGCATATATTTTCAGTCAATACCATGCAGAAGTGGGCCATGTATCGCCTATCATGACCACCCCCCCCCCCATATGACAGAGCACACTGACAGTATTATTCACTCACCCCAATGACAGGCGGAAGTCTCACACAGTTATTGGAAGTAGAGTTGTATCAATTGGTTCCTGGAATTGACATCTTCCCCTTCCTCATCCTCACCATCACTCTCCTCACCTCTCTGAGGTAGCAGGACCTATAGCACCCTCCACCTCCAAGAGGGGGATAGAATGTCTCACTGTCACATTGTGCAGCATGCAGCAGGCCACCACTATTCTACACACCTTATCAGGCCCATAGGCCAGGGAACCCCCAGAGATATGTAGACTCCAGAATCTAGCCTTCAGGAGACCTATAGTTCAATAAATTACTCTCCTAGTACGTCCATGGGCCTCATTGTAATTCCTCTCTGCATCCGTCCTGGGATTCTTCACTGGTGTCAGGAGCCAACGCAAGTTTGAATAGCCAGAATCACCTATAAAATGGTGCAATACAGACTTGTCATTGTTATGTCCCTTACTCAGACAGGCTGGTTTTCTGCAATGTGTCAGTTAGTGACAGGCAAACTTACCTATGATCCACCCTCTGTCCTCTTGTAGTTGTTCCATCTTCTGTGGCACACTACTGTTCCTCAACACAAAGGAATCGTGGACTGAACCTGGAAACATGGCATTCACATGGGAAATGTACTGGTCTGCAGTACATACCAATTAGATGTTCATGGAGTGAAAGATTTTCCTGTTTCTGTACACCTGTTCACTCACTCTTGGGGGGATGATAACTATGTGTGTGCCATCGATGGCACCTATGACATGAGGAATGTTGGCAAAGGCATAGAAGTCAGACTTGATGGCAGGGAGGTCAGTACTTTGGGGAAACTTCACATAGGATTGTAGATATTGTACAAATGCATTCAGAAATCTTGTCAGTACCTGGCTGAACATTGGCTGTGAGAAACCAGCACCCATGGCCACTGTCACCTGAAATGAGCCCCTGGCCAGGAAATGGAGTGCGGAGAGCACCTGCACCTCAGTTGGAATGGCATGCTGATTATGATTTCCCAGAGCTAGTGCAGGATCCAGTAATGCACAAAGGTCCTGAATAGTTGCATATGTGAGTCTGTAAGTGATTATGATCTGACGCTCCACCATGGTCCCCATATCCACAAGTGGCCTGTACACCGATGGTTCCCTTCCTTGCCAAAAGGGTCGATACCTACGAGGGGTTACAAAAAGGAGTGATGAAAACACATACATAGGCACACTTGTCATCATATGTGCATGGCATTGTTCATTGCGGTGTCTCTACAATAACTGCCACCTGACAGATATACATGTACATCACAAGGAGGGAATAGAGTATTTCATGTGTGCTACAATAGTGAATGGACTAAGGCCTAGGTGCATCAAGTGGCTAGTAGGGCCTGCATTGTGAGTATTAATTAATTGTAGATGCGTAAGTAACGGCAAAATGTCTGCCCACTGTAAATCTGCCCTTTCATTGTGGAAGTGACATCATACCGCTAGTGGTTGATGTCACAGAGTAAGTCGGTGTTTACCGCTGTTCGCACCCTCAATGGTTAACATGGGTGCCAATGGGGAATCCTGGCGTATCATGATCGGCGCCGGCGGTGACGGTGCTCACCGCCACGGAACATACATGCGTTCGTCATCGTTTGTTCACTTGACTCCCTGATCTCGTGCGGACAGGTTCTCCACTCTGTGTACTGCTGCGGACTGCCTCTGGATGTGCCATGTGTTGCAGGGGAAAGGGCCCCAGCCTTCATCCCAGGAAGAACTGGAGAAGCTAGTGGACGGGGTCCTGCCCCTGTACTCGAAACTTTATGGACGGCCAGAGGTACAGGTGAGTCTAGGTTTGGAGGGCACTGTGTGTGTGTAGTGGATGGTGTTGATTGCACATATGTGTGCACCTCTGAGCCTGCATGGGCCATGGTGCATGGCATGCTGCGTGCGACTGTCCTGTATGTCTGAGAGTACTGTCCGTCCCATATTGGACAATTAGCCAGTTGTTCATATCGTGCAAGTGCCTGACCTCTGTGTTCCATTTCTGTGTAGCCCTTCTAGGTCAGCACCCACCAGAAGAGGGCACATTGGCATGCCATCGCCACGGATGTGTGGACCCCGGGGGTCTATAACCGGCGGAGCACCCACTGTTGAAATAGGTGGGAGGACCTGCGGCGCTGGGCACGAAAGATCAGTGAAGCCCAGCTGGGGAAGTCCTCCCAATGTGGAAAGGGTGCCCGTTGGGCACTGACCCCCCTCATGTGACGGATACTGGCGGTGGCGTACCCAGACCTGGATGGGCGCTTGAAGGCTGCATAGCAGTCACAAGGGGGTGAGTACTCATTGACCATACTGCAGTCTGGAAGGATGTCTGGGTGTGCAATAGGGCTCATGCTGCTTTGAGGCAGGGAATTTGACTGGTGTACATCTACTGTATGTTCCCAAAGTGTGTAGGCATAGTGAACGGTGATGCCTGTTGGGTGTGTTTTCAGGGTGGGTGTATGTCTGGCCATTATGTACCTTCATTCAGCTATTTACAAGTGTCTCTCCTGTTTTGTCTCCCCATCCCTGTTCTCTTGTGTTGGTTTGGTACAGCATCAACATCAGGCGAGGGAGCTGAGGCACCAACACGTGGGGAGGCAGCGGCCCACGGATCCTCCGAGGCAGAGACAACGGGCACCCAGGGGACCAGTAGGTGGGAGGATGAGGGGACTTCCACGGGAGAGGCTACTACCACAGGAGGTAGTGACTCTGAGACCTCCTCCGATGGGGGTCCTCCAGTGGTGGAGGACACTAGTGCACACACCACTACCATGACATCTTCTGCCAGCCCCATTCCATCACCGCCCTCCCTTCTGCTCCCCACCGAGTTGCCCGTGCCTGCCCACCCAGAAAGGTGGGCGTCTCCTTTGCCCCAGGCACCTCCTCCCCTGCCCCAGTCAGCCCGCTGCCCTCACAGAGGAGGCTATCGACCTCCTGAGAACCATCTCTGTAGGGCAGACAACCATCGTCAATCCATCCAGGGACTAGCATCAGAGGTGCAGCAGACAAATGCCTGTCTGGATGGCATTCACGGTGCTGTGTGTGCCCTACAGAGGTCTTTTTAGGCTCTGGCCTCCTCTTGGACGGCAGCCAGTTTCCCTGGCCATTCCGTCCCCCCTCCAACCTCCTCTACCCCTTCCAGCACCCACTCCCTTCACCCGTCCAAAGCACACATTCAGACACGCTGACAGGCACATCAACACACAACAAGCACACTTCAAAACACAATCACCACACCTCCTACCACAAGCATTCACACAGCCAACAGACACCTGCACACACAACAACGTCCACTTCCCCCATTGTGCCCACCTCTTCCGCCACCCTGTATGTCCCCTCTACATCCACACCCTCATGCACTGCACCTTCACTCACTGTTACTGCTCTTCTTCCTGCACTCACCACAATAGCAGACAATCATACATGCACCCCATACACCATACCTGCACTCACCACCTCTACTGTAGTTGACACATGCAGCACACTCACCAGACTTGCAGAAATCCACACAACAGACATCCACACTAGCCGTCTGTCTTCTCCCACTGTGTCCACCCCCCACCTCCCAAGACACACAAACGCACCAAGACACCCACCTATCAGACATCCATCACACCACAGCATATTGAGCAGTCACCTGTACCCACTACATGCACCCCTACACCCCATACATCCACTCCCTCTGCCTCCACTCCCACGCCCTCATCCACACCCACCCCAATTGCTCCCCAAAAACCTTTCCTCTCCCGTGCTGACCTCTTCCAACCCACTGGCCCACCCCGTCTTGTCCCCAAGCGTGCCCACCTACTTGCCCTTTCCGCTCCTTCCACAACACAGTCCACCCGGTCCGCCCTTCACATTCCCGTGCCCCGTCCCCAGATAAGAAGAAGGCCCGGACAGAGCCTAGGCCATCCAGCTCCACCCGAGCCAAACAGCCCCCTTCAAAGGAGAAGCCCATCCCCCTTCCACCCTCCACAAGAAAGTCAAAGGCCCACCCTGCTGAAAATCCCCACCGCCCCCTGCCCCCCTTCCATGAGGTGCCTGGATCCCCACATGATGCCCCTTTATATGGAGTACCCAGCACTTGTGGGAGTCAGGTGGGACCTGTTGTGGCCCATGACAATTGTCAATATACGGACTGGCCATTGGCCCTGTTTGCACTGTTTGGCTCAGTGAGCTTCATATTAAAGTTTCTGTGTGGCCTGTGTTTGGGCTGCACGCCGTTAACCCTGGTAATTTGTTTTACTTTTTTATGGGTGTGGGGATTTTGTATGTACTATGGTCAAGTAGCATTAGCCGCCTTGTGTCTGGTAAGTACCTCTTGCTGTGGGGTGTATGACTTGTGCTGTTGGGAAGGGTTGGGGGGCGTTGCCGACGGGCGGAGTGGGTGGGTATGTAACCGTGCCCTTTCCTCCCTTATGTCATAGGTTGCAGTACTTAACGTCATCGTCTTCGTCGGTGGTCTCGGTCATGTAGATATATGGCAAGGAGCAGGGCTGGCATGATCTGCAGCTCTCTATCCATGGCTGCCGCAGCGCGTTCTGTGGGACTCTGGTGTGTGGTTCCTTATATTGCGTTCATTTCTGCCTGGCTTTGTGTGGCGGTGGTTCCTGCCCCAGAATTGGTGGTGGAATGGTGGTTCATAATTTGATGGGTGGGTTGGGTCTTTCCGATGGCCTGTGGGTGGACCCTGCCGTCGTTGGCGGCACTCCTCTCCTGGCAGTGGGTGTTTCGCGGGATGCCTGTGTTTCGTTTGGATCATTATTTAGCAGTCCGGATCGCTCCTCTGTTGGCGGAGCGGAATGGACCGCCATGTTCAGAATGAGGGCCTATATTCATCATGCTAGGGTATTAGGACATATTTCATATCTTATGTCTTTTCATGACATTGCAAGATGGTGGGGGTCTTTGTATTAATGACTCTTGTCTTCACAATTCTGTTTCTTGCATTATTCATTATCTTAATCATTGCAGCCCATGCAACTTTTCGTAGATTGCAGTTTTATTAAATAAAACCTATTGAAACCTTACTGAATCTTCTTCATTTCCTGTGGTTGATTGAGACATGTTGTTATTTGACAAAGGGATATTCTCCGTTTAACCACAACACTCCCTGAGATGTCACACTCTTGAGTCCATGTGTAGAGGTTGCCACAAATCACCTTTTACTGTTTGGGTTTTTGGTGAGGTGCAGCTTGTGAGCCGGGAGGGTTGGGATGACAGTTGCGACCTGTTGTAGGACTGGCATAGTCACCTACAAACATAAGTACTGTCATCCTTAAACCAGTAGTCTTGCCTAGAGCAAGACTCAAACTATGACAAGAGATCCCGGCGGTCTGGCAGTTGCAGCAGTCCTAATCCACCAGGGCAGCACTGCAAGCAGCGCTGCCCTGTGGATTACAACCTCATCCTCTGCAATGCTTTTCATGGTGGTAGCACCACCATGAAAAGGCTGACGGAGAATGGGTGCTGAGGGCCCCAGGGGAGACTCTGCACGGACCATGTACTTGGCATGGGCAGTGAGGGTCCCCCTGGCAAGCACCATTACATCGCATTGCGAGAGTGCTGGTGCGCCCTGCATCCTACAGCATTGCCCCTGGCTTGATTACGAGCCAGAGACAATGATGTAGGGTCTTTCGTGCTAGGCCAGTGGGTGGAAACTCAGGTTTCCACCCATTGACCTAGGTGGAAACTCTTAATGGGCTCGGCGGGGAAGTAGCCTCTATGGCGGCAACCGCTCTGTTGGAAGTTCGGCAGACGGGGAAAACGGTCCGCTGAACTCATAATGAGGCCCAAAGCCTTTAAACATACAATTAAACACAATGCTATTTCAGACTCTTGGAGATTAGCACATCCTTCTCCTCAGTAATTCACTTTCTACTATAAACCCCAAAGATTCCAAACTAGAATAAACTACATTTTTCTTAGTAAAAATCTAACCCTAACCATTTTACATTCAGAAACAGGTTCCATCTTAATCGCAGATCATTTCCGCCCTCTACAGATCTAGAAATGTTTCAGAATTCTTCCCCTAAACCTAGATGGAGATTTAAGTCTTTGCTTTTGTATAAAACCTTAATGGCCTCATTTAAAGAATGTATTCTTGAAATCTTTGGTAACAATGATACAGGTGAAACTTCCTTTCAATTTGATTGGGATGCTTCCAGAGGTTTCATCATAAATTATGTTTCCAACAATTGAAAAACTATGGAAAAAGAATCCGCTTCCATTTTATGCAATATTAAAATACGGAAAGATAAATGTAATACTTCCAAAAATAAAATGGACTTTCAAGTGCTAGTTGCAGTTAAGATTCAATTTAATACATTTACAGCAGAAAAGGCATGCGGGACTCTTTTAAAAATCAATGCACATTATTATGGAGGGAAGAACAAATCTGGTACTCTTTTAGCTAACTACCTTAAAGGTAGAAAGGAAAAGAGTTCTGTTAAATCTATAATCAATTCATCAGAAGCTACTCTTTTACGTGACTCACAAGCTTTTGCAGACTTTTATTAAAATCTTTACACCTCAGAATCTACACCTTCCAAAGATTTGAATAATTATTTCTCTCAACATTCAATGTGCAAACACTATCAGGTAGATTTATCTCTTTTAGATGCTCCACTAAGATTGGAAGAATTATTTACAGCAGTCAATGCCTCCCATCTGATAAAGCACCAGGACCCAATGGATTTACTGTAGAATTCTACCTCCAATTATCAAGTATAATCTTCCCTAAATTATTTAAACTAATTAATCATTTCAACTCAATTAACAATTCATCTGGTACCTTCACTGAAGGAATGATATGTGTCATCCTTAAAAACGTCAGAGATATATCTCAATGTAAAAACTATTGTGCCAGTTCTCCAATAAATACAGACTGTAAAATCTTCACAAAGGCAATTATGTTATACCTGATTTAGTTGAGGTTGAACAATCCAGTTTTGTCAAAGGTAGAATACAGTGGATGATTTGCTCATTTTCCTTATCATTCTCACTAAGGCCCAGAAACTCAAACATTCTTTAGAGGCAATAGCTTTGGATGTCGAAAAAACAACCAACAGAGTCAACTGGAAATGTCTGATTCAGGCCCTCTGTTAGCATGGTTTGGTGAAGGGTTTATTAAATTAGTATACTTATTATACTCTTCTCCACTCTCCTCTGTATTAGTCAATTAAATTCAATCATTATACTTCTCTCTAAATAGAAGTACACAACTGGGGTGCCGTTTATCCCCCTTACTTTTCATATTAGCGCTGGAAACTTTTTTACATAGACTCAAACACTCTGGTAAATGTACTGCTTACGCAGACAATATTTTACTTTACATTTCCAAACCAGAATTCTCCCTCTCATATTTCGTTGATCTGCTACATCAATATTCAGAAGTCTCAGGATATAAACTTAATATGGATAAATCTGAATTAAATATGGGGGGTCATTCTGAGGAGGGGACGGGAGCCATGGGGGCTGCTCCGCTGACACCACACCGCCAACAGAACACCGCTGCACCGTATCACAGGACGTGATTCGCTGGGCGGTGTTCTGTTGGCGTGGCGGTGGAGGTGGAGCAACCTTCACTTCCCCGCCGCCCGCCAATATGGCTGTTGGCGGCTCTCCGTCGTAAAAAGGACGGAGAGCAGCCAACACGCAAACCGCCACTACTGGCGGTCTTCCGCACGGCGGTCCCTCGGCGGTCTTGTTAAAAGACCACCGAGGTCGTAATGACCACCATAATAATGAAACACCAGTAAAAGCTTCAGTAAGTCTAGAAAACGTTGATGAATAATATAGCAATCTTCTTTGTCTTTCAGAAGGATGTTTATTTGTATCAATCGTTGTAGGTCGATAGGTACAGCCAAATAAGCACAGCCAACACGTGTTTCGTCACAACCGTGACCCCCATCTGCTCCCCCATAACTCACAGCATGGGAGGACCAAGTCTTGGCAATACTGCATCCTGAGGGCCTGGCCAGAGTCGGAGGAGGACTGAACTATGGTAAGTCAACTCTCTATTACTACTACCCTCCTACCTGCATGCCATCACATACCCCCACCCTCACCCTCACTCCAATCACTCCACCACTTCCCACACACCCCACCATCACATCTCACTCATCCCAATGCCAAGCCCTGCATGCTGTACCAATGCATGGGCACCACTCACAGCCCTGCATGGACACTCATCACTAAAGCATGCACACCATAGAGAACTAACTATCCCACCATACACCAACGTACACAAGTTAAAGTTGCCAGGGAAAATCCAACTAAAGAGGGCAAGCCACAGATGTACAATATGTCAGACACAGAAACCATAACACATAATTTACATCCCCACAGGTACCCCAGCCAATGACAGCGGAGAGGAGGTGCCAGCAATATCCAACTGAAGAGGCCCACAGTGATGGCAACAACTCTCATTTTCAGGATCTGGATGACCTACCTGGCCCATCATGGACCACTGGACAGCCGGTCACCCAGGCCCAGTCACACACCACCACAGAGCCTCCCCATCAGGAAACACCACCACAGCATACACCCAACATACCCACACCTCTGTCCCCAGGACACATCAATCAGTAGTGTGTCCACCTCTACAGGGACCCCAGGCCACTCCTCGCACACAAGACAGTCAGGGACCTAGGGTCAGTGGCAGTAGGCATATGGTCCAGGGGACTGAGGCACAGGCCAACAGGGAAACTGGGAGGACTGCTGTGCACCAGGAAGAGGACAGGCCCAGGGAACCGACTCTCCAGGAGGCACTTGCAGAGATCCTTGAAGCTTATCAACATTCCCAGGACACGATGTGCCACATCCTGGACAGTGTGCAGGAGAACAGGCAGCTGCAGGAGGGACAGTACCAGGGGATCAGGGAGGACTTGCAGGTCATCAACAACACCCTGATCTCCATAGCAGGGGTGCTGGCAGACATGGCCAATATAATGAGGGAGGCAGTCCCACACCAGCGGGCCCCTGCCACTATCCAGACATCTGAACAGCTGTCCACTTCAGTTGCCGCTAGTGGCCAGGAGGCCCCACCAAAGGACTCACAGGCCACCAGCACCCCTCCTCCTGGAGAAGGTGAACCACACTGCAAACGTTCCCTGCGATCCAGACAGAAGCCAGAGACACTTGCCAAGACAACCACCAGGAAATGAGACTCTCCTGATTGTCACCCTTGTGTCCCACTCAGTCACCTTGTCCACCTTGAACTGCCATTGCTCCCCTTCCTGCGTCCCCATGGACAATGTACCTGTGCTACAAACAGACTGGAACAATACCCTTGACTTTCATCCATCATCACCCCAACCCATTGCACTTGCCCCTCCATACTTTAACAATTCAATAAACACCCTTGGAAAAAAAGAAAATTTGGGAGTATGTCATGTATATCAAATATGTATTAATTGAACCAGGGACAAACATTGCAAATCAACTGTACAGAGAATGAGCATAGATTAATGACCTGTAGCTGGCTGCAGTGATCACACCAGGAGTATGTGTCAGGCCACCAACATGTGCAAAATGAATTGCCAGAGTAAGTGGGCATAGAAGTGGGAAATATCAGCATGCTATTGCCACACAAATTCAAACAAATGTCATTGAAATATGCAGTAACACTGTCCTACCTGGGTGTCATTGGAAGTATTGCCGGATCACAGATGTTCTGTTGTCCTCATCCTCATTCTCTGCCTCATCATCCTCACTGTCCACAGGGTCTACTGATGCCACACGGGATATCTCCAGCCTCCTCCTCCTGCAGGAATGGGACATGGCATCTGAGAGCCAGGTTATGCAACATGCAGCATGCCGCCACTATCTGGCAGACCTTCTTTGGTGAGTAGCACAGGGATCCACCTGTTAGATGGAGGCACCGGAACCTGGCCTTCACGAGACCAAAGGTCCTTTCAATTATCCTTCTGGCTCGCCTGTGGGCCTCATTATAACATTCTTTTGCCCTTGTCCTGGCATTCCTCACAGGGGTCAGCAGCCATGATAGGTTTGGGTAACCAGAGTCACCTGCAAATATTGAGGTACAACATTTAGCCACACACTATCCCATATGGCCCACACCATACCGATACACCAACATATACTGGGTGGGAACCAGGGCTCACCTATTAGCCATACCATATGCACCTGTAGTTGGGCCATCACATTTGGGATGCTGCTATTCCTCAGGAAAAGGCATCATGCACCGAACCAGGATACTTAGAATTGACGTGGGAGATGTACTGGTCCGCAAGACACACCATCTGTACATTCATAGAGTGGAAACTCTTCCAATTCCTTAACACCTGTTTATTCTGGTGGGGGCGCAAATGCTATATGTGTACCATCAATCGCTCCAATTGTGTTGGGGATATGTCCCATTGCATAGAACTCGGCCTTCACTGTGGCCAAATCTTCAACCTGGGGGAAAACAATGTAGCTGCACATGTGTTGTATCAGGGCAGACAGCACTCTTGTCAGCACTATTGAGAACATTGGCTGTGACATTCCTGCTGCCAAGTACACTGTAACTTGGAAAGAACCAGTTGCCAGGAAATGGAGTACAGATAGCACTTTCACAAGAGGGGGGATCCCAGTGGGATGACGGATAGCAGATATCAGGTCAGGCTCCAATTGGTCACACAGTTCTGTGATTGTCGCCCTGCCCAGTCTATAGGTGAGGATAATGTGCCTGTCCTCCAGTGTTGCCAAGCCCACCAAGGGTCTGTACACTGGGGTATGTCTCCATCTCTTGTTCATCTGCAGTGATAGTAATCTAAGGGAAACAAGAGTGAGGATCCGGTCACAAACTGAACAATGAAGCTACAACTGAACTTTGCATCCTGTAAGCATGTAATGGGTCATTGTGATTTGTCCAGTATATCCTAATATATCATGTGATGCAGCATTATTCCAGGGCCTGCTCCCCCCCCACCCTGGAATGGCGTCCGCCTGTCCTGTGTGGAGGGAAAGGTGGAAGTGAGGTAATTCTGCTGATGTTGTGCGCCGTTGCGGGAGGAGGTCGGGAACCGCTGTGCAACTCGTCATTGGTTTATATTGGGCCCTATGGGGTACAGTGGCTAAAGGCGACCTTCGCCAGCGGTGACGGTATGCACCGCCACAGACGTGACCGCCATTTTCTATCATATTCCTCACTTGCTACCGGACCTTCCATAGGATAGGACCTACACTGCATGTGCTGCTGTGACCAGCCTCTGGAACCTACCATGGCCAGTGTGACCGGGGAAAGGGCCTCAGCCTTCTCTTCAGAGGATTTGGAGATTCTGGTGGATGGGGTCCTACCCTAGTACGGACTGCTGTATGGGTCTTCAGACCAACAGGTGAGTACACTGTGAGCACGATGCTTGTTGCAAATGGTGGGAAGACCTGAGATGCTGGGCACGGAAGATGGTGGCGGCCCAGCTGGGGATGGCCTACCAACGAGGAAGGGGTGCCTGTCGAACCCTGACTCCCCTGATGGCCTGCATACTAGTAGTGGCCTATCCTGAGCTGGATGGGCACTTGAGGGCATCACAGCAGCCACAAGGCGGTGAGTACAGTGCCCTCCATTACAACTTATGCATGGTAGGGTGGTATCCGGGTGGGGAATGTGTCAGTGGGTGTCCCTAGGCCAGGCCTGACATTGCAGCGTAGGTCGCCTGGTGGCTAGGGTTCAGAAGGAAAAATCTTGCAACCTAGCTCGTAGGCATCCACTACTGGTTAGGGCTGCGTGGGTCCCAGGTGTGTTGCATTTGGCGGTGTGTGCCCCTCCCCATTCCTTGGCCGCTAACTATTTCTCTGATAGTGCAATGCATATTGAATAGGGCTGTTCCCTGTGTGTAAGGGTGCTGTGTACGTCAACGGTGGTGTTGGTGCAGCCACTGACCCAGTGTATATTTTGTCTCTTCCCCCCGTTTTTGTTTTGTCATCCTGTCCTTATGTGCAATAGCATTATCTGGCAGAGGAGCAGAGGCATCGGCGACGGAGCTGCATCCCACAGGACCCAGGAGTCCACCGACGGTGAGGGTACCAGTGAAACAGAGGGGAGCACCACAGTGGAGACTGGAGGAGACAGTTCAGACACAGATGCCTCCTCCGATGGAAGCTCCCTGGTGGTGACGGACTCTTCTGTGACCACCCCACCTACAGGTACAGCCACCACCCAGTACCAGCACCGCCCTCCCAGCAGCCCCTCATCGAGTTGCCTGTGCCCGGTCACCCAGGCGGGTGGGCATCTCCTTCGCCCCAGGCACCTCAGGCCCTGCCCCAGTGAGCCCTGCTGCCCTGAGTGAGGAGGCTATTGACCTTCTGAGATCCATCTCTGTAGGACAGTCAAACATTGAGATTGCCATCCAGGGGCTGGCAGCCCAGATGCTGCAATCTAATGCATTCCCGGAGGGCATTCACACTGGAATGGCAGCCCAACAGAGATCGATTCAGGCTCTGGCCTACTCTTTGATGGCAGCCATTGTCCCTGTTCCTACCGTCCCCCCTCCAACTTCCACTGCCCAGTCCCAGTCCCAGTCCCCTTACCCTCAACCCCAACCTATCCCAAGCACACATACAGATGAGCATGCACACAAGACAACACCCAAAAGTGTCACAGGCAAACACAAGCACCACACTTCATCCCATAGGCACTCACACAAACACCATCCAGTTGCAGACATAACAACATCCACTATTTCCACAGTCTCCCCCGCTTCCTCCTCCACCACCTCCCTCCCAGTTACGTACACACTCACACCTGCATGCACTACATCATCATCCACTACCAGCATCACCACACCAAACAGAACACACACCTCACTGGCAGACACCTCCACAACAGCCATGCACATTTCCCCTGAGTCCTCTCCCACTGTGTCTGTCCCCTCTCCTAAAATACATAAACGCAAGCACTCAGACACCCAACAGCCATCAACCTCACAACAGCATACAGCCAATGCACCTGCACCCAAAAGTAGCAGACAGACACCTCCAACAACCACTCCCTCATCCTCCACTCCCATTCCGTCTCCATCTTCCCGCCCCAATGCCCTAAAAAACGTTTCCTATCCACCATTTACCTCTTCCCCACCCCTCACCCCATCCTGCACGTATGGACAGGGTAGGAAGAACCCAGCCAAGCACCTCAGCCACACAGTCCATGGGCCCAGTCCTCACCGCACCCTCTTGTGGTGGAAAGTGATCCAGGCCACATATCCTGAAGGGGAAGGAGCCTGCACCAGCCTAAAGGGGAAGGAGACTGCCCCAGCAGGCAAGAAGGGAAAGGAGCCTGCACCTGCCACCCGAAAGGCCAAAGAACCTGCATCAGCAGGCAGGAAGAGCAAGGATCCTGCATCTGCCACCTGAAAGGCCAAGGACCCTGCACCAGCAGGCAGGAAGAGCAAGGAGCCTGCACCAGCAGGCAGGAAGAGCAAGGGGCCTGAACCAGGAACCATGATGGAGCCCCCACCACCAACCATGGTTGTGCATCCGTCCGAGGTTGCAGGGGATGGGCAGGTGCCCCCCCCAGCAGCATCACCACTGTGCAGCCATCAGAGGTTGCAGGGAATAGGCAGAAGCCTCCCCCACCAACAGCACATCCACTATGCAGCCGTCACTGCCAGTGGACAGTATGTCATTCTGCCTCCATGGGCTGCTGTGCAGCCTGCCCGCTCCAGAACCAATCGGTATGACATCCACTTGACAGACTGTGGCCTTGCTCTACACAGGATCAAGCACAGGGCATGTTGCCCCCTCCAGAACCAGTGGGTATGACACCTACCTCAGAGACTGTGGCCCATCACTCCCCAAGATCAAGCACAGGGCATATTTCCCCCTCCAGAACCAGTGGGTATGACACCCACCTGAGAGGCTGTGGCCCATCACTCTCCAGGATCAAGCACAGGGCATGTTGCCCCCTCCAGAACCAGTAGGTATGACACCTACCTGAGAGACTGTGGCCCATCACTCCCCAGGATCAAGCACAGGGCATGCTGCCCCCTCCAGAACCAGTGGGTGCGACACCCACATGAGAGACTGTGACCTTGCACTCCACAGGACCAGGCATAGGTCATGTTGCCCCCTCCAGACCAGGGGTCTTGTTTCATCTCCCGGCTGAGGTGCCCCCCCATCTCCCATCCTCCTGAGGTGCCTGCCTATTTACCAAATGATGCCCCTGCAGTGTTCTCTCCGTGTTGAAGCAGGTGAAGTGTGGCCTTGGACTTTGGCCTGTGGCCATGTGGCCTACGCAAATTGAGGACTGGGCTGTGTCCCTTTTTCTGTAAATATGTATCTATCTATTATCTTGCAAAACTTATTTTTCCTACTGTGTTGATCTCATCACATTCACTTTTGCGAAATCTTTTTGTCCCTGCATTATTCAGCCGATTTACGGGGTCGAAATGTTTTTGTAATGCATCTGGTTGTGTGTATGGGGTGTGTGTGGGGTGTGTGTTGTGTGTGTGTGTGTCATTCTTTTTTTCCTTCCCTCCTCCTTTGTGTGCTAGGCGGCTGTACTCATCGTCGTTGTCTTCGTCAGCATTGGTGTTCGTGATGGAGCAGAACGTAGAATATCATTGGGAAGACATGCAGTTCTGGTTCCATGGCAGCGTGGTTCTTCCCTGTGTTTCCACTGGTGAGTCATTTCCCTTCTGAGCTGAGTTTCCGCCAGGCTTTTGATGTCGTTTGTACCGCCCCAGAAAAGGTAGCGGTTTGCAGTGTCTTAATATGGTGGGTGGATCATTGACTTCCACCTGGCTGTAGCCAGCTACCGCCGTGGTGGCTGTTGTTTCCCCCCCTGGCGGTCGGTGTGGTACATTGGCTGTCTATCGGAGATGTTTCTGCCATGGTAATAATTTGGCGGTAGTTACCGCCGGCCTGTTGGCGGTATTACCGCCACTTTATCACCAACCGCCAGGATCGTAATGAGGGTCTAAATGTTCCTGCAAATGGATGTTTTTAGCGAATAAAACAGCTGAACAGTTTGCGAAAAAAGAACTTGAAGTGATTAAGGAATTTGAAGAAAAAATCAAAAACAATACAGCTATTGAGAATTTCAGGGAGCTATTAGACAAAACTGAGAAGGTGATTGGAGATTTTAAGGTCACCACTGAGGTTTTAAAACTGAGGAAACTCCAAAAATATATACCTAACTTTAGCCTGGAGAAATCTACTGTTATCTACAAAAGCAATTTCAAAGAACGAGTAAAATACTTTTCATTCATTTCTCAGAAGGTTCATCTTATTCAGACTCAACAGGTGATTCAGACACACAACAAAGCTCTATAAACCCTCAAGGGAGAGGTTTGTTGGGAAGAAGCCCAAGGTCAGGAAGAGGAAAAAGACAACAAACACAAGGGATGGGAGATATAAATACCTTGTGTCAGACATTCCAATGGGGAACAGAGAAAACGCCCATCTATAACATCTCCTTGAGAACATTGAATGAAGAAGAAAGGCAAGTACCCGAGAAGGGGCTATCATTCATCTTGACACAAGTCAGGGATTTTACAGAGGTGAGATTGCAGATGATGCAGTTCTTCAGTTAGAGCCATCTAAAACAATTATTTGGAAAAATTCACTCAAAGCACCCAGTAAGTAGCACTGGTTTAAAGCATCCATCAAGGATTTTGACCCCCAACTAATAATATGCCAGTGAAGATCATAGCATTTGAGAGGATTCTCCTTAAAGAGGAGGATAAGCACGAGGAATCAAGGAACTACATTAAGTTTAATTTGACTAAAACAGAATCAGTTGCCCTCTGTATATTACAACAAATGGAGGAAATTATAATAAAACCAGCTGATAAGAGTGGAGGAATTGTAATTCTTGATGGTCAGAATTACAAATAGGAAATTATGCAACACTTAAACAATAATGAAAACTACAGAAATATTCTGTATGCCCTATTAAGGAAATACAAGCAGAGATCAATTATGGCTTCCTCTAATGAATATGATTTTCTGATAAAGAAGAGCCCAGGAAACACCAGTAATGTATATATTTCCTAAAATACACAAAGACAAGGAACAAACATCAGCAAGACAATTCATATCAAGAGTAAATTTGATCATGGGCCCCTTAGCAAAGTATGTTGTTGTGTTCGTGAAAACATTCATAAAAAGAGACCTCTGATATTATAAACCAGATTGAACAAAGTGAATTCAAGGACCAGCAAACTATATTGGCCACCTTTGATGTGGAGAGTCGTTATACCAACATTGTCTGTAGTTTTGCACTGGAAACCATGGAGTGGTATTTGGAATCTCATCGACATCTACTTCCTACCCATTTGATACTATGGCCTTTATTATGACATTGGTGGTCAGGTGACCACCACGCCGGCGATGGCGGCAGTACAGTCGCCAGGCTGGTGGTAATGACTGCCAAATTATAACCCCTCCCATATGCAGCCAATGTACCACCCCAACCGCCAGTGCGGTACGACCACTGAACATGGCAGTAGCAATCTCCAGGCAGGCGAAAGACAAGGATCCGCCCACCATATTATGACACAGCAGACCGCAAGGATTTCCAGGGCATTAGCAACGCCACCAAAAGTCTGGAGGAAACACATCATAAAAAAGAAGACGCTCACCTCGAGGGACACAGAGGAGTCCACGGCAGCCATGGAACCAGAACTGGAAGACTTCTCGATGCTGTACCACGCTATGGCAGTCCAGGAGCACCAACGCCGACGAAGATGACGCAGTGAGTACATCCGCCTAGCACATACCGGAGGGAGGGGACAGTGACACACACACAACACACACCATACACACATGCCACACAACCAGAACAATATGCAGAGTAAAACAACAGCAACAGAACCCAGGAGCAAAGAAAGCCAGCACACATACCTTTTGTGCAACCACCGTAATTAGGTGCGAAGAGAGACCTCAATTGTAGAAAGAGAGAACTTGAAATATTATTATTTATAGAAAGGGTCATTGGCCAGTCATAGGGGGTCATTACAACATTGGCGGTAAAAGCTGCTTACCGCCGTGCAGAAGACCGCCAATACACCGCCGCGGAATTCCGCCACAGCTATTATGACCCACATCTCGGAATCCGCCGAAACTCAGACACCCACACAAGTCCGCCACACCAAAGGTCAGTGTTAAACTGGCGAAAACAAAACCTCCACCTCCACGCCAACAGAAACACGCCCATGCTATTACGACACACGAATCCACGCAGCGGTCTTTCAACCGCGGTATTCCATTGGCGGTACACACCGCTGCGCTCAAACTACACACACATCTCCAAAACACCGCCACATTGGACATTTCAAAATACACACACCTGATACACATACACACACCACTCCCACACACCCAACACAATATAAAACACACACCCACATCACCCACAAACCCCTACGACCAAAAATACAGGAAGAAGGCCAGAGAGAGAGCACAGAATAGACAATACCACCACACAGAGGCACACAACACCATCACCCACACAACATCCACGCACAAAACACCACACACCACTACACATCACTACACTCATCACCACATACACCACCTCACACATCACACACACCTCCCCATGGCACGCCAAAGACACTCCCTCTTTTCCGATGAGGAGCTCAGGGTCATGGTGGAGGAAATCCTACGGGTAGAGCCACAGCTATTTGGCTCACAGGTGCAGCACACCTCCATAGCCAGGAAGATGGAGCTATGGCGCAGAATAGTCAACAGGGTCAATGCAGTGGGACAGCACCCAAGAAATCGGGAGGACATCAGGAAGAGGTGGAACGACCTACGGGGAAGGTGCGTTCAGCGGTCTCAAGGCACAACATCGCGGTACAGCGGACTGGCGGCGGACCCCACCTCCTCCCCCACAACTAACAAAATGGGAGGATCAAGTCTTGACCATCATGCATCCTAAGGGCCTCGGAGGAGTCGGTGGAGGAATGGACACTGGTAAGTCAAATCTTAACTATCAGATCCCCCACCCTACCTGCATGCTATCACACCCCCCTACCCTCACACCCTCCCCTAACACTCCAACTCCACACTAATGTACTAAGAACACAAACCACACATCCCAACAACAAGCCCTGCATGACACAATTAAGCATGGTGACCCCTCACCAAAGCATGCTCACTGCACATACCCAGAACAACCCCCTAACCATCATCACACAAGCCCCCACACAGGAATGCTAGCACTGGGGTACACGCTCACCCACCCATTGCACACCATGACACACACACATGCAATAATCATGCTCTTATGCCCCTGCAGGATCATGAAGGACCGTCACCACACCGGAGGGTCCAGACATCTCCACTCCACCCACAGAAGAGGCACACAGTGACGATAGCAGCTCTGCCCTACTGGAGCCTGATGACCAGCCCGGACCATCGTGGGCCTCGGGAAATTCGGTTCCCCTTGCACAGGCACAGCCCAACACTGACCTTCCACCCTCTGGTAACACCAGCACAGCAACCACCCAGCGGGCTCAAACCTCCGTACCCAGGACAGCTCAATCAGCTGTGTGTCCACCACTACAGGGAACCCAGGATAACCCACCACTCCAACAACAACAGTGACCTGGGGCCAGTGGTAGTGGGCAAACGGTCCAGGGGACGGAGACACAGGAACACAGGGGAACTGGGAGGGCTGCTGTGTGACAGGGGGCGGACAGGCCAAGGGAACCCACTCTCCACGAGGCCCTATCCTCCATCATGGGAGCATACCACCACTCCCAGGAGACGATGGCCACGGTCCTGGTCAAGTTTCAGGAGACCCAGCGCCTGCAGGAGGAACAGTATTTGGGCTTCAGAGAGGAGCTCAGGACCATCAGCTCCGCCTTGGGCACCATCGTAGGGGTGCTGAAGGACATACAGCAGACCTTGAGGGACACCGTGGCACTCCAAGGGGACCCTGACACTAGCATGGACGATGAACTGCCCACCACCTCCGCCGGCGCTAGTGGACAGGACGCACCGCCACAGGACCACCACACCAGCACCCCACCCCCTGCAGATGGACAACCACCACGCAAGCGGTCCCTGAGATCCAGGAACAGGACAGAGCAAGATGGCAAAACCCCCGCCAGGAAATGAGACCACCCTGATTGTCCCCCCACCGTCCCACTTTGTTACCCTATCCATACTTTAACTGCCCCAGCTCCACTTCCTATGCCCAGATGGGCAGTGCACCTGTGAGACTAATAGACTGGACTCTGCCATGGACATTCCTCCACCATCACCCATCACCATTTTACAACCCCTCTCCATTTTTGAGCACTTAAATAAACAACCTTGAACCACAAAACATTCTGGAGTCAGTCTATGATTTAGTAAAATGTATGATCAATGACAGTATCAAAATGCTTTTTCTATTGTTAAGGCAACATACCAATGTCACACATCACAAGTCCTTGAAGGATGCATGCAGATGACACACGTTGGTAACCACACCTGTGAAACCGTAATGGAAAGGAACAACTCAGTTACCAAATAATCCAATTCAATTACACACTGGATAGAGTAAGACGTGTGACAGTGACTGTCATGTTAAAAAAGAAAATGTTCTCACCTGTGTGTCACTGGAAATATTGCTGTATGACTGACTCCCTGTTGTCGTTGTCTTCTTCCTCAGCTTCCTCCTCATCACTGTCCACAGGCTCCACAGCTAGCACAACACCGTCATCTGGACCATCCTCCTGCAGAAAAGGCACCTGGCGTCGCAAAGCAAGATTGTGAAGCATCGAGCAGGCGATGATGATCTGGCACACCTTCTTCGGTGAGTAGAATAGGGAACCACCTGTCATATGGAGGCACCTGAACCTGGCCTTCAGGAGGCCGAAGGTGCGTTCGATCACCCAACTAGCCCGCCCATGGGCCTCATTGTAGCGTTCCTCTGCCCTGGTCCTGGGATTCCTCACTGGGGTCAATAGCCAGGAAAGGTTGGGGTAACCAGAGTCCCCTAATAGCCACACACAGTGCCTCTGGAGTTGACCCATCACATCAGGGATGCTGCTATTCCGCAGGATGTAGGCGTCATGCACTGAGCCAGGGAACATTGCATTTACCTGCGAGATGTACTGGTCTGCCAAACACACCTTCTGTACATTCATGGAATGACAACTCTTCCGGTTCCTGTACACCTGTTCACTCCTGTGGGGGGGGGACCAAAGCCACATGGGTCCCATCAATAGCACCTATGACGTTGGGGATATGTCCAAGGGCATAGAAGTCACCTTTCACTGTAGCCAAATCTTGCACCTCAGGGAATATGATGTATCTCCTTACGTGTTTCAGCAGGGCAGACAACACTCTGGACAGCACGTTGGAAAACATAGGCTGGGACATCCCTGATGCCATGGCCACAGTTGTTTGAAAAGACCCACTTGCAAGGAAATGGAGCACTGACAGCACTTGCACGTCAGGGGGGATTCCAGTGGGATGGCGAATTGGTGACATCGGGTCTGTCTCCAACTGGGTACATAGTTCCTGGATAGTGGCACGGTCAAACCTGCAGGTCACGATTAAATGTTGCTCCTCCATTGTCAACAGGTCCACCAGCGGTCGGTACACCGGAGGATTCCGCCATCTTCTCAATTGTCCCAGCTGACAGCGCCTAGGAAGGACAACAGCGAGGATCGAGTCAACTTTTTTCCAGGTAAGTACCCACAGTTACACAGAACACAACACCAAACACAAAACCCTTCCTGTATGTGTTTTGAGTGTAGGCCTAGCTATGTGTGACGCAGAAGTAAATGGAGCCATGTGGGCCCCTGAAATGGCGGCTGCCTGACCTCTAAACTGGGACAATGGGATTGTGGGGTAACTGCGTTGGCGTTGCACACCGTCGCGGTAGGCGGTCGTAGACCGCGGAGCAATGCTGCATTGGTTTACATTGGACCCTATAGGTCCCAGGAGCCAATGAGGAAGTGCGCCGGCGGTGATGATACGCACCGCCGCGGACGTCACCGCTGCAGACGTCACCGCCATTTTCTAACTGTTCAATTACTAGATACCTGATCTTCGACAGGAGAGGACCTACACTGCAAGTGCTGCTGTGACCTCGGTCTGGAAGCGACGATGGCTGCTGCGTGGTAGACGGGGTCCTCCCCCAGTACACGCTACTCTACTGTCCTCCAGACCAACAGGTAAGTACACTGGGAGCACGTTGTATGGGCTAGGCCTGGGTGGAGAGGGCTGGTTGGAAGAGGGAAGGCGGCAGAGTTCAGGGAACATTAATGCATGTGAATGAATGTGCCACATGGCTAGGGTAGGGAGGGGGGGCACGCACATTGACGGTGCGGTTGTTAATGACTTCTCTTCTTCCCTTGTGCATGTCATGTAGGTCAGCGCCCACCAGAAGAAGGACATCTGGCGTGCCATCGCCAAGGACGTGCGGACCCTGGGGGTCCACCAGAGACGGGGCACCCACTGCCGTAAACGATGGGAGGACATTCGCCGCTGGAGCAAGAAGACGGCGGAGGCTCAGCTGGGGATGGCCTCCCAACGTGGGAGGGGTGCCCGTCGCCCCATGACCCCCCTGATGTTCCGGATCCTGGCGGTGGCCTACCCTGAGTTGGATGGGCGCTTGAGGGCATCACAGCAGACACAAGGGAGTGAGTACAACATCATTCTGTGGACTTGGCACGCAGTGGAGGGCTCTGGGGGAGGAGGAGTCCTGTGGGTGTACCTAGGCCAGGCAGACATAGGTAGACTAGGCCCCTCCTTAATGCAGGCCATATGGCTCCCTATCCCGCCGCAGTAGAGTGCCAAGTACAGGTATAGCTGCCCCTGTGGCACCCATGTGTGCAGAGGTCCACCATAGCCATGTAGGCAAGATCCCAGGAATAGCATCTGTAGAGACCAGGAGCACGGCGTAGTGCAGGGGGCTGCTGTGTCTGTAGTGTCCGTCAACGGTCGCGTTATGCCATGCATTCAACCTGTCTTTCTTCTGTCTTCCCCCACCCCCTTTTTGTGCTCTCCATGTTCTTATGTGCATCAGCATCATCAGGCGGAGGTACAGTGGCATCGGAGCACGAGGGAGCTGCATCCCACATGGCCTTGGAGGGCCACACCACGGACTCTGAATGCACCAGTGGGACGGAGGGCGAGGGGAGCTTCACGTCGGGCACCGGATCACCAACCAGCGACATGGACTCGTCCGACGATGGGAGCTCCCTTGTGGTGGCGGCACCATCTGTGAGCCCCACTTCTACAGGTACAGCCGCCACCTACCCTACCAGCACCGCCCTCCCAGCAGCCCCTCAGTGTTCTCCCCGTGCCGGCTCACCCAGGAGGGTGGCATCACCTTCGCCCCTGGCACCTCAGGCCCTGCCCCAGTCACCCCTGCTGCCCTCAGTGAGGAGGCCATTGACCTCCTCAGGTCACTCACTGTTGGGCAGTCTACCATTGTGAATGCCATCCAGGGTGTAGAAAGGGAGTTGCAACATGGTAATGCATTCCTGGAGGGCATTCATTCTAGTCAGGCTGCCCTTCAGCGAACCCTGCAATATCTGGCCTCAGCACTGATGGCAGCCATTGTCCCTGTGTCTAGCCTGCCCCCTCCAACCTCCTCTACCCAGACCCAATCCCCTGTACCCCAGCCTATCCCAAGCACACCATCAGACCAGCATGCACACACCTCTACACCCATAAGTAGCTCAGGCAAACATAGGCACCACACAACCCGCAGGCACACACGCAAGCATCACCCACGTGCAGACACAGCAACATCCACTGCCTGAACTGTGTCCCCCTCCTCGTCGTCTCCCTCCTCCCTCCCAGTCTCATCTACACTCACACCTGCATGCACTACATCTACAGGCACCAGGACTCGCACCAGAACACCCAGCACCACACCCCGCTCACATGCACTCACCACCTCCACTACCATTTATACGTCCCCTGTGTCATCTCCCAGTGTGTCTGTGATGCCCCCTCCCAAAGTACACAAACGCGGGCACCCACACACCCAACATACATCCACCTTACGACAGCCTCCAGTACCTGCACCTGCACCCAAAACACCTAAAGTGACACCTCCTACAACCACCTCCTCTTCCTCCACTCCCAGACCCCCTCCAACTACCCATCCCAGTGTTCGTCAGAAATTGTCCCTGTGTAAAGTTGACGTTTTTGCCCCCCCCTCCAATTCATCAGTCCCGTCGTAGCGCCTCAGCCAAAAAGCCCCCAATACCAGTGGTGCCTGTTCAAGGTGTGTGGAGTGCACCGGCCACCAGGACTGGCAGTGTGACCCGGAGCCAAGGCACTGGCAGCCCACCCCCTGTAAAGGCTCTGAATTTGGAAAGTGGCCGACAGGACCCTGTGAAGACTCCTGGTGGCAAAACAACTCACAGGGGTTCCAGATGGATGGCAGAGTCAGCTGTGACTCCTCCAAATGTGGGGAAGGGCCAGAGGAAGTCTGCACAGCCTAGTGTGAGCAGCACGGTGGAGAAGGGCGGCATCCTTCCCGGCGGTCGGGACGCCACCGCCAGCACCGTCGTCACTGGTCAGGAGACCACCGCCACCGCCAGTGCCCAGGAGGGCCCAAGTATCGTCACTGGTTAGGAGACCACCGCCAGAGTCAGTGCCCAGGAGGGCCCAAGTATCGTCACTGGTTAGGAGGCCACCGCCATAGTCAGTGCCCAGGAGGGCCCAAGTATCGTCACTGGTCAGGAGACCACCGCCACCGCCAGAGTCAGTGCCCAGGAGGGCCCAAGTATCGTCACTGGTCAAGAGGCCGCTGCCAGAGTCAGTGCCCAGGAGGGCCCAAGTATCGTCACTGGTCGGGAGACCACTGCCAGAGTCAGTGCCCAGGAGGGCCCAAGTATCGTCACTGGTCAGGAGATCACCGCCAAAGTCAGTGCCCACGAGGGCCCAAGTATCGTCACTGGTCAGGAGGCCACCGCCAGAGTCAGTGCCCAGGAGGGCCCAAGTATCGTCACTGGTCAGGAGACCACCGCCACCGCCAGAGTCAGTGCCCAGGAGGGCCCAAGTATCGTCACTGGTTAGGAGGCCACCGCCAGAGTCAGTGCCCAGGAGGGCCCAAGTATCATCACTGGTCAGGAGACCACCGCCAGAGTCAGTGCCCAGGAGGGCCCAAGTATCGTCACTGGTCAGGAGACCACCGCCAGAGTCAGTCCCCAGGAGGGCCCAAGTATCGTCCCTGGTCAGGAGACCACCGCCACCGCCAGAGTCAGTGCCCAGGAGGGGCATGGCTGCCACAGCCCTGCTGGGCAATGAGGGAACGTCATGCCACACACCAATGCCCAGTCCAGAGAACGTCATGCCACACACCAATGCCAGGTCCAGAACCGGCATGGCAAAGCACCGCTGAACAGTCCAGACACCGCCATGGCAAAGCACCGCTGAACAGTCCAGACACCGCCATGGCAAAGCACCGCTGAAGAGTCCAGACACCGCCATGGCAAAGCACTGCTGAACAGTCCAGACCCGCCATGGCAAAGCACCGCTGAACAGGGCATGCACCGGGGAAGTATGAAATGTCCTCCACATCAAGCATCGTTATCCCATGTGCGGGTGGGCCAGGGACGGTACAGGAACTTCCACGGGGAGACTAATCCAGTCTGGGCACCAGTCCCCCTCCTGAACCAGTGGAGGCTGTTATCTACTTTGGAAACTGTGGCTTTGCACTCCCCAGGATGGTACAGTGGGCAAACCACCCACTGTAGAGACTTGAGAGACTGTGGCTTTGCACTCCCCAGGATGGTACAGTGGGCAAACCACCCACTGTAGAGACTTGAGAGACTGTGGCTTTGCACTCCCCAGGATGAAACAGTGGGCAAACCACCCACTGTAGAGACTTGAGAGACTGTGGCTTTGCACTCCCCAGGATGGTACAGTGGGCAAGTCACCCACTGTAGAGACTTGAGAGACTGTGGCTTTGCACTCCCCAGGATGGTACAGTGGGCAAGCCACCCACTGAAGAGACTTGAGAGACTGTGGCTTTGCACTCCCCAGGATGGAACAGTGGCAAGCCACCCACTGTAGAGACTTGAGAGACTGTGGCTCTGCACTCCCCAGGATGGAACAGTGGGCAAACCACCCACTGTAGAGACTTGAGAGACTGTGGCCTTGCACTCCCCAGGATGGTACAGTGGGCAACCCACCCACTGTAGAGACTTGAGAGACTGTGGCTTTGCACTCCCCAGGATGGAACAGTGGGCATGGAGCCCCGTCGTTGATCTGGCTTTGCACTCCTCCGGCTGAGGTGCCCCCCTTGCCTTCCCCCTGAGGTGCCTGTAGTATTTCTATCTGATGCCCTGGCAGTGTTCTCTCTGTGTGTGGACAGGTATCTTTTGTGGGCCTCGCCCATGCGTTTTTGGAGTAGTGGTGCATGGACATTTATATGTGCATATCTGCACTAATTCTCGAAATTTATATACTTTTGTATGGTTAGTTAATTTATCTGTATATTTTTGAGACATGTACATTGATACATTACAAGGTTTTAACTGATTTCGTTTTGTCTTTTCTTTCTTCCGGGGGGGTTGTGGGTTGTTGCCTCCCCTAACTTTTGCCTCCCCCCTCCCCTATGTCATAGGTGCAGTACTCACCGTTGTCGTCGCCGGCGCAGGCGTTGGTCTTTGTAGTTGAGTAGGAATACAAGGGCCGGTAGGATTTGGAGTTCAGGCTCCATGGAGTCCTCCTCCCTCGTGGGATGTGTTCAGGTGAGCGTTTTCACATTGCAGAAACTGTTTCCGCTGTGTTTTTATCCACGGAGAATCCGCCCCGGAACAGGTGGCGGATTGGCGGGTTGTGATACTATGGGCGGTACATTGTCTTCCGCCTGTCTGTTGGCGGTGACCGCCGCGCTGCTTGTCTGTACCGCTGTGGCGGTCTGAGTGTTAAAGTGGCTGTCTTTGTTGGCGGTTATCGCCACGGTCATAATTCCCAAAATGTTACCACCAGACTGTTTGCGGTCTTACCGCCGCTTTAACACCATCCGCCAGGGTTGTAATGACCACCATAGTGTCTAAAGGCTACAGGGAAACCTCCAAGGCCCAACTTGACTACTGACAGCCCAGTCACTCCACTGGGCAGGGGCATCATGGAGATGGTAGGCAGGCACTTCAGGGGGTGGTTCTTCGCAGGGGGGTCCTTGGGCTTGATTTTTGGAGGGTGCTGGTCCTTGCTCTTCCGTTTAGGTGGCGGAGGTGTGGGCTTGGGGTGGGGGGCCGGAGTGCTACTCTTGTGCCCCTAAGTGGCAGCTGAAGTATCAGGGGGAGAAACAGGGCTTGATTTTGTTCTGGAGGTGCTGGGCTGGGAGTGGGACTTTCTGCTTATGGGCAGGACGAGGGGCAGCGGGAGGGAAGAGGCAAGGTGGGAAGGGAAAAGCTTCTTAGGACCAGTGGGGTGGACTGTGGGAGGAGGTACAGGAGTGGAGGTAGAGGGAGTGGGTGTAGGTGTAGGAGGAGGAGGCGTGCTGGACTTGGGTGCATGTGCATGGACAGTATGCATGTGTGAGGTGGATGGCTGTTGGGGTTCTGAGTGCAAGCGTTTGTGTGTCTTTGGAGGGGGGCAGACAGGGTGGGGGGACAAACAGGATGTGTGGATGGATGTTGTGGTGGTGTCTGAAAATGAGGTGGGTATGCTGCATGAGGTGGTAAAGGTGGTGGTAGTGACTGAGCATGTGACTGTGGGTAAGGCTGTGTAGGTGGCAGGATCTAGGACTGTTGATGCTGTTTATGCAAGTGTGAGTGCTGATGTGACTGTGAGGGAGGAGGAGGGGGAGACAATGGAGGCAGTGGCTGATGTTGTGTGTGCATCTGTGTATTGGCTGTCTGTGTGATTGTGGACTGAAGTGTGCTGCCTGTGTTTGTCTGTGTGAGTCTTGTCTGTTGTTTTGGGTGCATGCTTGTCAGAATGTGTGCATGGGATGGGTTTGGGTAGAAGGTACTGGGACTGGGAAAAGGTAGTTGGAGGGGGTGGAAGAAACAGGGACACTGGCTACCGTCAGAAAGGAGGCCAGAGCCTTGTGCGATCTCTGTAGGGCCGCCAAGCCACTGTGAATGCTCTCCAGGTAGGCATTGCATTGCTGCATCTGGGATGCCAGCCCCTGGATGGCATTCACTGTGGTTGACTGCCCTACAGAGATGGATCTCAGGATGTCAATAGCCTCCTTACTGAGGGCAGCAGGGCTGACTGCGGAAGGGCCTGAGGTTCCTCAGGCGAAAGAGATACCCACTCTCCTGGATGAGCGGGCATGGGCAACTCGGTGTGGGGCTACTGGGAGGGCGGTGCTGGTACAGGGGGTGGTGAAAGATCTTGTAGCTGGGCTGATCCCAGAGGGCTCCACCACCACCATGGAGCTCCCATCAGAGGAGGAATCAGAGTCAGTTGTATCAGCTCCTGTCCCCCCGTGGTGCTCCCCTCACCCTCCATCCCACTGGTCTCCTCGGCGTTGGTGGATTCTGCCTCCTGGGTCCCATGGGCTGCAGCTCCCTCACTTGCCGCTGCTCCTGCTACTTCAACAGATGATGCAAATGCACACGTGGACAGGATGACAAAAGGAGAAGGGGGAGAAAGAAGGGGAGCAAAGAGTGAATCACAGCACCAACACATCACTATCACTCACTGGGACTAAGAATGGGCAGTATGGACCACACTGGCATACCATTGGCTTGGTACTACAGCAGATAGGAGCCAAATACTGTCATCTGCACACCTACTAGAACCAACTAAGCCCTGTCTGCTAAGGAAAGCCAGCTACCTAGCAATTAGAATTATGCACACCACCCATCTTACCTAAGCTAGACCATGCAGGAATGTTTAACCTAGCATACTGAGGCATCGACTGACTAGAACCCTGAACCCAAATCCCATGCCAGGCAACAAATGATGAATGCCACACACACTGTACTCACCCCTTTGTGGCTGCTGTGCTGCCCTCAAGTGCCCATCCAGCTCTGGGTAGGCCATCGCCAGTATGCGGGCCATTAGAAGGGTCAGGCTCCGATGGGCACTTCTCCCTCATTGGGAGGCCATCCCCGGCTGGGCCTCCACACTCTTCAGGTCCCAGCGTCTCAGGCCCTCCCACCGTTTCCTGCAGTGGGTCCTCTATCGGCTATGAATTCTCAGGGTCCGCACGTCCTTGGCAATGGCACGCCACAACCCCTTCTTCTGATGGACGCTGACCTGCAGAGGGAACACAGACAGAGGGACACCATGAACCAGACAATCCAGCCTGTCACACATATGGCCTACATACTGCATTTGCCCCTCATCAAACACACATTCCATTCACATTGCCTGCAGCCAGACCCCTCCCAAATAACATACTGCCAGCACAAACATACATCTGCATGCGGCCATGTCACATGCAACATACCCATGATGTACTCACCTGTTGGTCTGGAGGCCCATACAACTGCCCATACAGGTTTAGGACCCCATCCATGAGCCTCTCCAACTCCTCCGACCTGAAGGCTGGGGCCCTTTCCCCTGTAGCATGGGCCACAGCAGGTACCAGACACAGGTCACAGTAGCACACTCAGTTGAGATTAAGTTCAGTGGAAATACAGGAATCAAGTGAAGTGGTAGGAAGTAAATGGTGGTCACGTCCACGGCGGTGAACAACATCACCGTTAGCGTGGATCATCATTGGTTCCTGTACTCCATAGAGCCCAATGTTATCCAATGAGGAATTACACGGTAGTAAAGACCGCCTTCTGCCATTACGCCTAACGCCGTCAGAGTGAGGTCACCTCACCTGTCCCTGCATACAGGACAGGTGTTTGCCATTTTCTACTGCTAGTACTCATGTATTGAATTTAAAAGTGCGTCATTGGTGTTGAATGTACACAACTAGACAATTCTTGTGTCCTTCATACATACATGCTCTGTGTACTCTCATGTTGTGTGTCCATAGGTCCTGTTGTCACTCCCTTTTTACTTTTGGGTCCCTTAGGTACCAACCACTGCAGAGGAAAAGGAGGAGGAGGCAAGCACCCATGTACAGACCCCTTGTGGACTTGGCTACACTGGAAGACAGACACAACATATTACCCTATCGTCTGGACAGGGCCACAATCACAGAGCTGTATGCACAATTGGAGCTTGATCTGCTAACTGCTATCTGTTGCACCACAGTACTACCCCTTCTTGTGCAGGTACTATCAGTGCTCCATTTCCTGGCAACAGGATCTTTCCAGGTGACAGTGGGCTTGGCTGCAGGAATGTCACAACCAGTGTTTTCTATTGTGGTTGCAAGGGTTCTGGCACCTTGCTCAAACACATGTGCAGCTCCATCGCATTCCCCCAGGTTGGTGATTTGCCCACTGTGAAGGCTGGATTCTACGTAATGGGACACATACCACATGTGACTCGGACCATTGACGGAATACATATTGCCTTAGTCCCCTCCCCCCGGGCCAATGAACAGGTGTACAGGAATAGGAAGAGTTTCTACTCACTCAGCGTCCAGATGGTGTGCCTTGCTGACCAGTATATCTCCCACGTCACTGCCAAGTATCCTGGGTTGGTGCATGATGCCTTTGTCCTGAGAAATAGCAGCATCCCACAGCTGATGGCATGACTACAGAGGCACAGAGTGTGGCCTATAGGTGAACCTGAGTCCCCACCCAATGTATGTGAGTGTATGCCTACAGGAGTCACACCTCATGCCATTGTGCAAGGCTAATGTGTGTCCCTCACTTCTTCCAGGTGACTCCGGCTACCCAAACCTGTCCTGGCTCTTGACCTCTGTTAGGAATCCAAGAACAGGGGCTGAGAATAGGTACAGTGATGCTCATGGGCGTACCAAGAGGATTGTTGTATGGACCTTTGGTCTGCTGAAGGACAGGTTCAGGTGCCTCCATCTGACAGGTGGATCCCTATGCTACTCCCCTGAGAAGGTCTGCAAGATTGTTGTGGTGTGCTGCATGCTGCACAATTAGGCCCTCAGACACCATGTGCCCTATCTGCAGGAGGAAGGGGGTGACAATGCAGCTGTGGCAGCAGTGCTCTCTGAGGACAGTGAGAAGGAGGAAGAGGAGGATGATGTGGACAACAGGACACATATCATATAGCAGTATTACCAATGACACTCAGGTAAGACTGTTGAAGTATACATTTCTCCATTACAGTGTTGTGCTGTGTGGCTGTTGGCTAATGCCATTCACTACCTTTGCATCCTACCTGACTTGTCACCTATGCCTTCTCTTATTGCAGATGTTGGTGTGACCACAACAGTGTAATGCTGTGATGTGTACAGACTGCTGAGACACATATGTTGTAGGATGGATGAACACTTTACAGGACATTTGCACAGGATTATGCAGTTCAATACAGTTCAATACATTGTACATTTCCTTCAGATTAATTAAGCACTATTACTCAAGTTGTGTCCAAGGGTGTTTATTTCTAAATTTGGTTTGCAATGCAAAGCGCAATATGGTGGGGTGATGGTTGAAAAAAGTCCAGTGTACTGGGCCAGTCTGTTTGTAGCACAGGTCCAGTGCCCATGGGCCATAGGAAGAGAAGCAATGGCAGTTCAAAGTGGAAAAGATGACACAGTGGAACACAAGGGGGACATTCCTTAGGGGCTTGTTTCCTGGTGGTGGTCTTGGCAACTGTCTCTGGTGTCTGTCTGGGTCACAGGGAACATTTGCGAGGTGGTTCACCTTCTGCAGGGGAAGGAGTGCTGGTGGCCTGTGGGTCCTGTGGCAGGGCCTCCTGTCCAGTAGCTGCAGCAGATGTGGAGGGCTGGTCAGTACACTGGCTAGTGGTAGGGCCCCGCTGGTGTGCTGTGTACTCCCGCATGATGATAGCCATGTCACCCAGCACCCCTGCAATGGAGGCCATGGTGGTATTCAAGGCCTGCATTTGTTGCATGACCTCCTGGTGGTGTTCCCCCTGCAGCCACTGGTTCTCCTGCATGATGCTGACCACTTGACTCATCCTGTCCTGGTATTGTTGGTATGCCCCCAGGACATTTGTGAGTGCCTCCTGGGCAGTCGGTTCCCTGGGCCTGTCCTTCCCCTGGCATACAGCTGTCCTCTGACGGTCCCTCACACTCTGTGCCTGTGTCCCCTGAATGGTGTGCCCAATTCCACTGACTCTAGGATCCTCATTGTCTTGCCTGTGTGGTGTGGACTCAGGTCCCTATACAGGTGGGGACAATACTGATTGACGTCTTTGGGGACAGAGGTCTGGGGGTATTGGCTGGCTGCTGTGGTGTTAGATTCAGAGGAGGGCTTTGTAGTGGACAGGCTGTTGGATGGGGTAGCCGACTGAGCAGTGATCCCAGATGCACCAGGGAGTTCATCGAGATCCAGAGCTCCTGAGTTGCTGTCACCAGTGGGGGCATCTTTTGGTGGGGGACTGGGTAGCTGTGGCACCTCTTCGCCACTGACATTGGCTGGGGCACCTGTGGGGATGTAAGTGATGTGTTAGGGTACTTGTCTGTGACATATTCTGCTTTCCTAGCTTTCCCAATGATATTGGTGCTGTCCTCCCAACTTTGGTAGTGTGTTGTGATGAATTGTGGGGTTAGTATTTCTACATGCTGTGCATGCATTGGTGGTGGGTGTGCATGCAGAGCTGGAAGGGATGTGATTGCAGTGTGTATGGCATGCAGGGGTAGACATTTAGGTGTGGTAATTGAAGTACAGCACTGTGTAAGATGGAGTGGGCTGAAGGGAGTCAGAGTGAGGGGTTGAGATGGCATGCAGGTATGGGGTGGTGATAGGTTGTCACCAGTGTCCAGTCCTCCGGCTACTCCAGTCAGTCCCTCAGGATGCAGTATTGCCAAGACTTGCTCCTCCCATGCTGTCAGCTGTGGGGGAGGAGGTGGGGGGTTCACCAACAGTTCTCCTGATGGCAAGCTGGATCCTTGCTGCAATGGAACGCACATCCCCTGTAGGTCATTCCACCTCTTCCTTAAGACATGCCTTGTGCATAGATGTTGTCCCACGGTTTACACCCTGTCCACAATTCTCTGCCATAGCTCCATCTTCCTGGCAATGGAGATCTGCTGTACCTGTGCTCCAAACAGTTGTGGCTCTACCCTGACTATTTCCTCTACCATAACCCTCAACTCCTCATCAGTGAAACGGGGGTGCCTTTCTGGGGACATGGGTGTTGTGTGCTGTGTGTGTTGTGCAGAGGATGATGTGTCATGTGGTGGGGTGTGTGGTGTGTGGTGCATGAGGGAAGAATGGATAGTTGTGGCATGTGTGTGCAGTTGTCACTGGAATTGGTGTTGCAAGTTGTGGTGGTCTTCTCATGTTTGCAAAGGTTTGTGGGTGTTGTGGGGGGTGTTTTATGTGCCATCAGTGGGTGTGTGGGGTGGGTGTAATTGTGTCAGGTTTTTTTTTTTGCTCTGGACATTCTTGTCGTGTTTTGTACTTGGGTGGCCATTCCTGCCTTGGTGGTGTGCACCGCCAATGGTTTACTGCCGTTGAATGTCCTCCGTGGTGAACCGTGGGTCATTTTGGAGGGTGTTGTTTTGGTGCGGTAACAGTATATTTGGTAGTTCTGACAGTTTATTGCATTCAGTGGGTCTGTCAGATTTGTGGTTGTGGCTGTTTCTGTCGGTTTTGTGTGTATGTGTCATAATATGGAGGATGAATGTTCGCCTCCACGGCGGTATGTTGGCGGCAGTCAAAAAGACAGAATTCGGTATTTGCCATCAATGTCATAATGAGGGCCTATGTTTGGTGTGGATCTGTTTGAAAAAACAAATATTCAAATGTAACCAATCATTTTGCATTCAAACAAAGTGGACTGTGATGTAGTGCCCCTTAACACTAGAACTAGCAAAGCTGCTTATGGCACAGTCCAAGAATCCTTATAAAAATCAGTTCTCCTTATGGAAAAGGTATGTAGATGATGTTCTCCTCATTTGGAAAGGGAATACGGAGAACTCAATGGACTTTTAAAATTGGATTACTGCATGAACATTGAATATTAAACTCTCCATCAATCATAACAGATGTGAAATCAATTTTCTTGATTTGACAATGTGACACCAAGAAAGGAGGATTTATACAACAATGTTTTATAGGGAGACTGACAAAAACTATTTCCTTCACTATTCTACTGTACAGCCAGTTTCTCAGAATCAGAAAGACCTGCTATAAGAGAAAGGATTGTTTTTTTCATGCAAATGCACTTTTGGAAGAAACTAGCAAACAGGAATTGTCCACATAAATTACTGTGAAGATCGTTAAAAAGAGGTGGTATTTACAAGGTATTGCCTACTTGTGAACAACACGAAAACAAAACCTGCCTGAATGGTGGCAATATATAACAAACACACCAATTTGATAAAAGAATTGATAAAAGGAAATAGCATCTAATCACAAACCATAATCTCACTATGGCGGGACCCCTCTTCGCTCTATCAGGAAATAATGATCCTGGAGATATGGTGATGCATTCAAACACAAACAAAAGTAGGAAACCCAATACACTTTGACAAGTGATGGGTTTTCCACCCATTTTGGGTCACTGTAAGTATGGGAAGTGTTCAGTCTGCCAATTAAGGCACTGAGGAAGCATATAATCATTGTAGAATAAAACATCATGAATTGCAATACTAAGAATGTGGTATATTTCATTAAATATACTTGTCATCTGGCACATATTGGGAGAAGATCACAAGAAGTAATGAAGCACTTAATCCAACGTAAATCTTGTATTTAAAATAGGACTATCACAGCTATTTTAGAACAACATTACCTTTCAAACAACCACACAATGAGTAATATTAGGAGGGGGATTCGAAAACACATTGTCCCAATAAACAGTGATGTGGAATTAACTATTTTAAGAACCAAGTCATGCCTATTATTGAAAATGTAAACAGTTGAAAGTTATCTGAATTAACTTTCTAAGGTCAAAAACATTAATTGTTCAGTTATGGGGTGATCTCCTCAACCCTTTCTACAAAAACATTTTTCATAAATATATGTGCCCGCTGTATTATAAGATGATGACAGTTCATAAAATATATGCTTTTGGAAGATCACGCTTCCAATGACCCTTGGAGATGGAATATCATTAAACCTATGACTCATACTGATGTGATCAAAAAAGCATGCTTAAATAAGGAAGTGATAAATTATAAATAATATCTATGTGAAGATGACAATAATATCCACATAGACGTGATGTCAGTAGGAACCACATGTCACGTTCACTTGAAAGCGCATACAAAACTACAAATCCAATAAAGGTTCAGTCAGAGGGACATGCAATTGATCAGAGCTGAAATACATGAGGGTTTGTGTACCATGTTTTAAGAAAGCAGACACTCTGTTGCAGAGGACACTGTGAGGTAAAGAAAAATGCCTCTGTTTGCCTTGTCATTATGTGAGTGGGCATATTCATGCTGATGGTGCTCTGAGAGGAATGAAGAATGCCCCTGCATGCTGAACAGAATGAATAAGACTGGTGGAATTTCCTCAATAAGGTATGTTTACTAAGAGTGCTGAAAGGGTGAAGGATGAAGATTGAATCCTGTTCTTTTTAATTGTTTTTAAAAAAGTATTGTATAATTTTCATAACACAGAAATGCCCAATATTGTAATTACTGTACAGTGGTGGTTTCTCAATGATGGCGGGTGAGTGTCACCCCCCCGCCCGCTGCAAGCCGCACTAAATCAATGTGAGCAATATAATAATTTCACTGCATTTTATTTTTCACAATGTGTGCCACAGCCGTCAGCCTGCCCCAGAGCTGAGAGAAATGAGGGGTGTGTCCAAGGCAGAATGGAGGACTAGAGTAGTGGCTGGCCAGTCACTGCAAAGTGCGCATGTCAGTTTGGCCAGCAGACTTGCACCGGCTAAACTCACATGCGCACTTCAAAGCTCTCCACCCAGCTACCTCTGACAACTGGGTGGAGACCAAGCACAGCCCTAAAGGTCCTGAAAGAGCGTCTAGCCAGCCCGCTCCATCCACTCCTGGTGCTGTTCTCATGCTGGTTAACTGCATGAGAGCAGCACCTGAATTGCTTAGGCAAGTTTCCTCTTCTACTCATGCCGGTCAGAGCCACAAACTGCAAAGGACACGGAGGACGCAGCCCAAGTAAGTACATATATCTTAATTTTCATGTTAACATAATGCCTGTGAGTGTTTTTATTATTACCAGCGGCTGCTGTTACTGTACCCGGTTTATATAATTGGGTGGCCCTGAGAAAGATCTCACTGAATTAATTCACCAAAGCATATCAAAATGTGTAGGCATAGCGCAGGAGTTTTTAGGTGCTACTCAAAAAAGGACTGAGACCTAATATTGGACTATAGGACACTTATTAGCTCCCATGAAATGGGATTTTATTTCAAAAAAGTATTTTTATTGAAGAGTATTGATAACAGTCTAGTTTAAAAGCTGAAACCAGGTTTTTGTTGCAAGATCTGGTATTGATCAGGCATTCTGTGTCTTTGGATATTATTGATTAGGCATGGGTTGGACTTAGGACTGGTGTGGAGAATTGTTCTCTTTTTTATTTTTTTGTATTTTTTACTAAAGGTATATACTGTGGAAGCACTTGAAAACACCTGAGATGTGGAAAAAATAATGAATGTGTAATAAATTAAATAAACATGATGAAAACGATCTGTAGGTCTAAGATTGAATACTAATGCAATAATTTATGGTGAATGAAGGTCTTGTTTTGTTGATTATAGCAGTGTGAGAGGAGAACAGTGCCATATCTTATTAGATATGGCACTTTCCTGCTGTCTCCCTCTTATGCAATGCAGCACAGCATCTTTTGTTTTTGTGGTGTGTTGCTTGACCACTTGGTAAATCTGGGCCATAGTTTCTGCCTCAGTTTTGAGCTGACTTAAGAGCTGGAATAGCACTATTTTCCCACTTTAAACTGTTGTAACTGGTTGCTTGTCCAAAAACCTTTGAAGCATGTGCTGTTTTTTGCCATAAATGCAGCAGCATTTGTTGACCTATCTAAAGTAAACAGCAGATCATAACACAATAATATAATAATATACACATGTAATATAACAGCACCATAACACAAACAAAGGACATATCACAAAATGTGCTAAAACCATATTCAACACAGCAACCACAGCACAACAAATTCACTTTGCAGTAATGCAGCACAAAAAGGTAGCAACACAAACCACAACCGAACAAACTATCAAACCAAAAAAATACCATATTACAAATGAACGCAAATGTTCTTGGTGCACATTATCCCCTCCAGTATCATGCATCCATAGTAGGATGGTAAAAGTTGTTTGGATCAAGTACCACCTTAACCTACCATTAAGAAGAGGTCCCTTTCTATCCCTGCTCCCTCCCACTGTCACTGTATTCCCATTGTCTTGTCTTGTCTTGTCTTCTCTTTTTGCCTCTATTTCTCTTGCTCAGGTTGAAAGTCAGATGATATAAAGTACGTCCAGTTCCCCAAAATGAGTGCTGATGCCACTTCCTGCTTTGTATTTTAGGGCTCATTGTACAAATTTTGAATAGCTTTGGATGGATGTCAAAATGTAAGCTGGAGGAGAAATAAGTAATGCTCATAATTTTCCCAGACTTGTTACCATTTATCAAGTGAGTATCCATTTATATTTTTTGTTGTTGTAGAAATACTCCCTTTTTCAAATATTTCAAATATTTAAAAATACCATTTCTCTTTTAGGTTGAGCACAGTTAGTAGAAATATTTCATTGACAGTGAGACTTCATTTGATTCTCTCACATCACCAACAACATCCCATTGTAAGCCCTGTTCCTGTCTGTAAAACCATATGTTGTTTTTGTGTTTGCCTTAGTTCTTTTCATTGTCACCCGGTACAAATTTTCTTTATCGGGGTTCAGTCCATTCTGCTTAAATCTGCCATTTTTCTTGATATTTGATTCTCTCAAACACAAAAGTCAACAAATTAGATTGCATAAGTGGAATCTTCCACATAAGGGAGATCAACCAGTGTGCTCCATAGGGCTGTAGTGCTGTTCATCCAGACTTCTCTTGAAGCCAAACTATGGGGGTCATTGCAACATTGGCGGTAAAAGCCGATTACCGCAGTGCAGAAGACCGCCAACACACCGCCGCGGCCGCGGAAATCTGCCACAGCTATTACGACCCACAGCTCGGAATCCGCCAAAATTCAGACACCCACACAAGTCCGCCACCCCAAAGGTCAGTGATAAACTGGCGAAAACAAAACCTCCACCGTCACGCCAACAGAAATACGCCCACACTATCACGACACACGAATCCACGTGGCGGTCTTTCAACCGCGGTATTCCATTGGCGGTACACACCGCTGCGCTCAAAATACACACACATATACAAAACACTACCACATTGGACAAATCGAAATACACACACCTGATACACATACACACACCACTCCCACACACCCAATACAATATAAAACACACACCCACATCACCCACAAATCCTTACGACAACATTACCGAGAGAAGGCCAGAGAGAGACACTACAATCCACAACCAAGCGTCCACAGGCACAAAATACCATCACCCACACAACTTCCACGCACCTCACACAACACACCACTACATATCAGCACACTTATCACCACACACACCACCCCACACATCACCCACACCACCCCATGGCACGGCAAAGACAACCCAGGTTCTCGGAGGAGGAGCTCAGGGTCATGGTGGAGGAAATCGTCCGGGTAGAGCCACAGCTATTCAGATCACAGGTGCAGCACACCTCAAAAGCAAGGAAGATGGAGCTATGGCGAAGAATAGTGGACAGGGTCAACGCAGTGGGACAGCACCCAAGAAATCGGGAGGACATCAGGAAGAGGTGGAACGACCGACGGGGGAAGGTGCATTCCATGGTCTCAAGACACCACCAGGCGGGTCAGCGGACTGGCGGCGGACCCCCACCTCCTCCCCCACAACTAACAACATGGGAGGAGCAGGTCTTGGCGATTCTGCATCCTGAGGGCCTCGCAGGAGTAGGTGGAGGAATGGACTTTGGTAAGTCAAAGCTTTACTATTACATCTCCCACCCTACCTGCATGCTATCACATACCCCCACCCTCACCCCCAGCACCCCAACTCCTCACAAATGTCCCAATTTTACAAACCACACATCCCAACACCAAGGCCTGCATGCAACACCAAAGCATGGACACCCACCACCAAAGCATGCCCACTGCACATACCCATACACCCCCCTAAAACCACCATCACACAAGCTCCCACACAGGAATGCTAGCACTGGGGTACACGGTCACCCACCCATTGCACACCATTACACACACAGATTTAACAAACATCCCTTTATACCCCTGCAGGACCCCTACCCAACGTCATCCGACAGGAGGGTCCACACATGTCCACACCACCAACAGAAGAGTCCCACAGTGATGACAGCACCTCTGTCCAACTGGATCTAGATGACCAGTCCGGACCATCGGGGACCTCGGGACAGTCGGTTCCCCTCACACAGGCCACCACAGACCTCCCCCCCTATGGAAACACCAGCACAGCACCCACCCAGCGGGCCTATACCTCCGTCCCCAGGACACGTCAATCAGCTGTGTGTCCACCACTACAGGGAACCCAGGATAACCCACCACCCCAACAACAACAGGGACCTGGGGGCAGTGGCAGTGGGCACACGGTCCAGGGGACGGAGGCCCAGGAACACAGGGGAACTGGGAGGGCTGCCGTGCGACAGGGGGAGGACAGGCCAAGGGAACCCACTCTCCACGAGGCCCTCTCCTCCATCATGGGAGCATACCACCACTCCCAGGAGATGATGGCAACGGTACTGGACAAGTTTCAGGAGACCCAGCGCATGCAGGAGGAACAGTATATGGGCTTCAGGGAGGAACTCAGAACCATCAGCTCCACCCTGGGCACCATCGTAGGGGTGCTGAAGGAAGTACTCAACACCAGGAGGGACACTGTGGCACTACAAGGGGCCCCTGACACTAGCATGGACGATGAACTGCCCACCACCTCTGCCGGCGCTAGCGGACAGGACGCCCCGCCAGAGGACCACCACACCAGCACCCCACTCCTGCAGACGGAGAACCACCCCACAAACGGTCCCTGAGTTCCAGGACAAAGGCAGAGAACGATGCCAAGACCCCCGCCAAGAAATGAGACCACCCTGATTGTTATCCTACTGTCTCACTTTGTCAACCTGTCCATACTTAAACTGCCCCAGCTCCACTTCCTATGCCCATATGGGCAATGCACCTGTGAGACTAATAGACTGGACTCTGCCATGGACACTCCTCCGCCATCACCGCTCACCATTTAACTTCCCCCTCCAATATTTTGCATTTAAATAAACACACCTAAAGCACAAAATGATCTGGAGTCTGTCTGTGATTTCGAAATAGTGTATTTGAAATTACAGTGACAAAATGTTATTGAAATAGTAATGTCAACATACCTATGTCACACAGCTCTAGTCCATGAGGAATTTAAGCAGATGTCACACAGTGGGACCCACATCTGTGAAACGGTAAGGGAAAGTGACAACTCAGTGACCATACACTGGGTGAAAACGACAGACAGGAGAGAGGTAGTAGTGTAAAAGTACATGTTGTATTCAGGATTGTATTCTTACCTGTGTTTCACTGGAAATATTGCTGGATCACTGAGTCCCTGTTCTGCATGTCTTCTTCCTCTGCTTCATCCTCATCACTGTCGACTGGCTCCACAGCTGCCACAACACCGCCATCTGGACCATCCTCCTGCAGAAAAGGCACCTGTCGTCGCAAAGCCAAGTTGTGAAGCATACTGCAGGCCACGATGATCTGGCACACCTTCTTTGGTGAGTAGAATAGGGATCCACCTGTAATATGGAGGCACCGGAAACTGGCTTTCAGGAGGCCGAAGGTCCGCTCGATCACCCTCCTAGTTTGCCCATGGGCCTCATTGCAGCGTTCCTCTGCCCTTGTCCTGGGATTCCTCACTGGGGTCAGTAGCCATGACAGGTTGGGGTAACCAGAGACACCTGCAAATGGCGAGGGACAACTGTTAGACACACACTAACCTGTAGGGATATACCCAGACAACCATTCCCAATGTCTTGCTTCCAGGTGCTCACCTAATAGCCACACACAGTGCCTCTGGAGTTGACCCATCACATAAGGGATGCTGCTATTCCACAGGATGTAGGCGTCATGCACTGAGCTAGGGAACATGGCATTCACATAGGAGATGTACTGGTCTGCCAAACATACCATCTGTACATTCATAGAATGATAACTCTTCCGGTTTCTGTACACCTGTTCACTCCTGTGCTGGGGGAACAAAGCCACATGGGTCCCATCAATGGCACCTATGATGTTGGGGATATGTCCCAGGGCATAGAAATCACCTTTCACTGTAGGGAAATCCTCCAACTGAGGGAAAACGATGTAGCTCTGCATGTGTTTCAGAAGGGCAGACAACACTCTGGACAATACGTTGGAAAACATAGGCTGGGACATCCCTGATGCCATGGCCACAGTTGTTTGAAAAGACCCACTTGCTAGGAAATGGAGCACTGACAGCACCTGAACTTGAGGGGGGATTCCTGTGGGATGGCGGATTGCTGACATCAGGTCTGGCTCCAACTGGGTACACAGTTCCTGGATTGTGGCACGGTCAAACCTGTAGGTGAATATCAAATGTCGCTCCTCCATTGTCGACAGGTCCACCAACGGTCGGTACACCGGAGGATGCCGCCATCTCCTCACATTTCCCAGCGGACGGTGCCTATGAAGGACAACAGCGAGCACAGAGTCAAACAACTCAGAGGTACGTACCCACAGTTTACACAGAACACCAATCATTCACTAAAGGTGGCCTGTATGTGTGTTGAGACTAGGCCTAGTTATGTGTGACGCAGTTGAAAATGAGGCCATGTGGGCCCCTGAAATGGCGGCTGCCTGACCTGTAAAGTAGGACAATGGGATGTGAGGTAACTGCGCTGGCGCAATGCTGCATTGGTTAACATTGGACCCTATGGGTCCCAGGAGCCAATGACGATGTACGCCGGCGGTGATGGTACGCACCGCCGCGGACGTGACCGCTGCGGACGTGACCGCCATTTTCTATCTGTTCAATCACTCGATACCTGATCTTCGACAGGAGAGGACCTACACTGCAAGTGCTGCTGTGACCTCGGTCTGTAAGAGACAATGGCTCATGCGTCTGGGGAAAGGGCCCCTGCCTTCACATCGGAGGAGTTGGAGAAGCTCGTGGATGGGGTCCTCCCCCAGTACACGGTACTCTACGGTCCTCCAGACAAACAGGTAAGTACACAGGGAGCATGTTGTATGGGCCATGCATGTGTGGAGAGGGCTGGATGTAAGAAGGAAGGGGGCAGAGTGCTGCGTGCATGAGAAACAGTGAATGCATGTGCCACATGGCAAGGGTAGGGATGGGGGCCAATCACTTTGACGGTGCAGTTGGTAATGACTTCTCTTCTTCCCCTGTACATTTTATGTAGGTCAGCGCCCACCAGAAGAAAGATATATGGCGTGCCATCGCCAAGGACGTCCAGACCCTAGGGGTCTACCACAGACGGAGCACCCACTGCCGGAAAAGATGGGAGGATATTCGCCGCTGGAGCAAGAAGACGGCGGAGGCTCAGCTGGTGACGGCCTCCCAACGTGAGAGGGGTGCCCGTCGCACCATGACCCCCCTGATGTTCAGGATCCTGGCGGTGGCCTACCTGGAGTTGGATGGGCGCTTGAGGGCATCACAACAGACACAAGGGGGTGAGTACACTCTCATTCTGCTGACTTTGCGCGCAGTGAAGGTGTCTGGGTGGGGGAGGAGGGCTGTGGGTTTCCGTAGGCCAGGGCGAGTTCCGTAGGCAAGGCCCCTCCGTAAGGCAGGCCATGTGGTACCACAGCCCACCTCTGTAGACTGCCAAGTACAGATATTCGTGCCCCTGTGTCATATATGTGTGCAGATGCCGTCCATAGGCTTGTAGGCCATTTCCCAGTAATTGCACAGTGGAGCCCAAAAGCGCGGCGTAGTGCAGGGGGCTTCTGTGTCTGTCTTGTCCGCCAACGGTAGTGGTAATCCATGCACTCAACATGTCTTTCTTCTCCTGTCCCACCCCTTTTTGTGTTCTCCCTGTTCTTGTGTGCATTAGCATCATCAGGCGGAGGAGCAGTGGCACCGGAGCACGAGGGAGCTGCATCCCACATGGCCCTGGAGGGCGAGACTACGGAATCGGAATTCACCAGTGAGACGGAGGGCGAGGGGAGCTTCACGGCGTGGACAGGAGCTGACACCAGCGACACGGACATGTCCTCTGATGGGAGCTCCCTTGTGGTGGCGGCAACATCTGTGCCCCCCGCATCTACAGGTACAGCCGCCACCCCCTCTACCAGCACCGCCCTCCCAGCAGCCCCTCTGCCTTCGCCCCGTGCCCGCTCACCCAGGAGGGTGGGCATCACCTTCGCCCCAGGCACCTCAACCCCTGCCCCAGTCACCCCTGCTACTCTCAGTGAGGAGGCCATTGACCTCGTCAGGTCCCTCACTGTTGGGCAGTCTGCCATTTTGAATGCCTTCCAGGGTGTAGAAAGGCAGTTGCAACAAACTAATGCATTCCTGGAGGGCATTCATTCTGGTCAGGCGGCCCTTCACCAAGCTTTTCAAACTCTGGCCTCAGCACTGATGGCAGCCATTGTCCCCGTCTCTAGCCTCCCCCCTCCAACTTCCTCCACCCAGACCCAATCCCCTGTACCTCTGCCTATCCCAAGCACACCATCAGACCAGCCTGCACACACCTCACCACACAAGGGAAGCTCAGGCAAACATAAGCACCACACATCCCACAGGCACTCACGCAAGCAACATTCACATGCAGACACACCAACATCCACTGCCTCCACTGTGTCCCCCTCTTCGTCGTCTCCCTCCTCCCTCCCAGTCTCATCTACACTCACACCTGCATGCACTACCTCTACAGCCACTACGTCCCTCACCAGCACACCCCGCTCACGTGCAGTCACCACCCTCACTACCATTCACACATCCCCTGTGTCCTCTCCCAGTGTGTCTGTGACGCCCCCTCCCAAGGTACACAAACACAGGCACACACCCACCCAAAAGCCATCCACCTCACGACAGCCTCCAGCGCATGCACCTGCACCCAAAGTCACCAAACGTACACCTCCTACTACCACCACCTATTCCTCCACTCCTAAACCCCCTCTAGCTACCCGTCCCAGTGTGTCCAAGAAACTTTTCCTGTCCACCCTTGACCTCGTTCCCAGACCTCCCCCACCCCGTCCATCTCATAGGTCCCGAAGTAGCACCTCAGCCACAACATCTCCGGGACCAATGGTGCCTGTAGTCACCGGTATGTGGAGTGCACCGGCCACCAGGACAGCCTTTGTGGCACGGACCCACAGCACAGCCAGTCCCCCACCTGTGAAGCATCAGAAGTTGGCCAGTGCCCGGCGGGAGAGGGGGAAGACTCCAGCCACCAAAGCCGTTCCCAGGGGTCCCGTGGGAGTGTGGAGTCAGCTGTGACACCTGCCAAGGTGGGGAAGGGCCACAAGAAACCCGGCAAGTCTGGGAAGAGCTGCACGGTGGAGAAGACCGCCATCATCCCCGCTGTCCAGGAGGCCACCGCCAGCCTCAGCCCAGCTGCCCAGGAGGACACTGCCAGCCCCAGCCCAGCTGCCCAGGAGGCCACCGCCTGCCCCAGCCCAGCTGCCCAGGAGGCCACCGCCAGCCCCAGCTCAGCTGTCCAGGAGGCCACCGCCAGCCCCAGCCCAGCTGCCCAGGAGGACACCGCCAGCACCAGCCCAGCTGATCCGTGAGGGACCGCCAGCACAAGCACCGCTGGGCCATGAAGGACCGCCAGCACAAGCACCGCTGAACAGGGCACCGCCAGCACAAGCACCGCTGGGCCATGAAGGACAGCCAGCACAAGCCCCACTGAACAGGGCACCGCCAGCACAAGCACCGCTAGGCAATGAAAGACTGCCAGCACAAGCACCGCTGGTCCATGAAGGACCGCCAACTCAAGCACCGCTAGCCCATGAGCGGCAGGGGCACTGACGCTACTGGGTCCGTCACGGGGTGAGTGATGCACTCTGGGCACCAGTCTCCCTCCAGAACCAGTGGAGACATGCATCCACTACCTCTGTCCTTCACAGGATTAAGCACTCTGGCCACCTGTCCCCCTCCAGAACCAGTGGAGACATGCATCCACTACCTCTGTCCTTCACAGGATGAAGCACTCTGGGCACCAGTCCCCCTCCAGAACCAGTGGAGACTGTTATCCACTTGAGAGACTGTGGCTTTGCACTCCCCAGGATTAACAGTGGGCAACCCACCCACTGTAGAGACTTGAGAGACTGTGGCTTTGCACTCCCCAGGATGGAACAGTGGGCAACCCACCCACTGTATAGACTTGAGAGACTGTGGCTTTGCACTCCCCAGGATATGGCAGTGGGCAACCCACCCACTGTAGAGACTTGAGAGACTGTGACTTTGCCCTCCCCAGGAGTGAACAGTGGGCAAGCCACCCACTGTAGAGACTTGAGAGACTGTGGCTTTGCACTCCCCAGGATGGAACAGTGGGTAACCCACCCACTGTATAGGCTTGAAAGACTGTGGCTTTGCACTCCCCAGGATTGAACAGTGGGCAACCCACCCACTGTAGAGACTTGAGAGACTGTGGCTTTGCACTCCCCAGGATTGAACAGTGGGCAAACCATCCACTGGAGAGACTTGAGAGACTGTGGCTTTGCACTCCCCAGGATTGAACAGTGGGCAAGCCACCCACTGTAGAGACTTGAGAGACTGTGGCTTTGCACTCCCCTGGATGTAACAGTGGGCAACCCACCCACTGTATAGACTTGAAAGACTGTGGCTTTGCACTCCCCAGGATTGAACAGTGGGCAACCCACCCACTGTAGAGACTTGAGAGACTGTGGCTTTGCACTCCCCAGGATTGAACAGTGGGCAAACCACCCACTGTAGAGACTTGAGAGACTGTGGCTTTGCACTCCCCAGGATTGAACAGTGGGCAAACCACCCACTGTAGAGACTTGAGAGACTGTGGCTTTGCACTCCCCAGGATTGAACAGTGGGCAAACCACCCACTGTAGAGACTTGAGGGACTGTGGCTTTGCACTCCCCAGGATTGAACAGTGGGCATTGAGCCCCCTCGTGGATCTGGCGTCGTACACTCATCCGGTTGAGGTGCCCCCACTTCCCTTCCCCCTGAGGTGCCTGTTGTATTTCTATCTGATGCCCCTGCAGTGTTCTCTCTGTTTTGATCGGGTATCGAGTGTGGGCCTCGCCCATGCATTTGGGGCCCAGTGGTCCACGGACTATAAATGGTGCAATACCTGGACTTGTATTATTGGTGTAAATATTTGTTTATGGTGTATATATATTTTGGAGTACTGGATTTTAATAGATTACAATCGTTACAATCATTTCCTTTTGTCTTTGCATTCTTCCGGGGGGTTTGGGGGTGTAACTGTGATGTATTGATATGCATTAGTGTGTGTGTTGTAGTGGGTGAGGGTGGGGGGTGGGCATGTTGCGTGTGTGTGTCCCTGTTTTTTGCCTCCCCCCTCCCCTGTGTTGTAGGTGCAGTACTCACTGTGGTCTTCGACGCCGGCGTTCGTGCTCCTGGTAGAGGAGCAGGAAGACTATCGCAGGTAGAATTTGGAGTTCCGGTTCCATGGTGTCCTCATTCCTCGTGGTGTGTGTAGAGGTGAGCGTTTTCCCTTCGAAATTCCTGTTTCCACCGTGTTTTTATCCACGGTGAATCCGCCCCGGAAAAGGTGGCGGATTGGCCTGTCATAATAGTGTGGGTGGTACTTTGTCCTCCGCCTGTCTGTTGGCGGTGACTGCCGTGCTGTTTGTTTGTACCGCCGTGGCGGTCGGAGTGTTAAAGTGTATGTCTTTGTTGGCAGTTTCCGCCACGGTCGTAATTGTGAATTTTTGACCGCCGGCCTGTTGGCGGTCTTACCGCCGCTTTAACACCGTCCGCCAGGGTTGTAATGAGGGCCATAATCTATCAAGTAAGGGACAAGTTGCCTCCGACCTATGTCCCACACACTACCACAAGATGTCAATCAGAGTGTACCAGTAATAGGGACAACTAAACTGTGTTGCAAGATGACAATCATACCTACCTCATCATGTAATTAGTCCATCTTTGGCCCACTGACTGAGTGGGTATTTCACTATGCACACATCAGACATGCCAATCCTTACAGCTGTCTGTGGAGTAATCTGTGGGCCAAAGCACATGTGTTGCTACCCTGACAGGTACACCTACCATGATGCAAGCCACAAGCCCAGATACACTTACATCACTACTCATAAGTGTATGCAAACTACCACACAAGTACCACATAGGAATCCATGCCAACATTAGTCTCCCAAACAGCCATGATTCATTTGCCACATCTTTCATAGCAAATGCAAATCTAAATACCAATTTGCAATGTTAATTCTTCCCTGAACTTTTCCAATGATACATGATGTTTATACAAATCTGTCAACTATGAACATGTGAATATGCTACTACTGCTCATGTGTAATGCCTGCAATAGTATGCCCAAGGACAATGCTGTGTGGCCACTTTCCACTCACAGAACATTAGCAAGGTTGTAATATTCTGAGCTTCTGATATCAACATATGTATGCCCCTAGAAATGTTGGAATGGTATCCAACATGCATGTTGTCAACTCTGATAAGGCATCACAAATGTCTAAGTACATCCCTCACTTACCAAGGGTGAGTACCTTGTAACAGGTGTGAAGATGTTAAATATGTAGGTCATGTGACATGTCAAATGAATATCACAACCTTGCATGCTGCTGTCACTTATCAGAAAGCATTAGTAAAATAGTGGTGAAAAATATATGTCTGCCCTATGTGGCAAATAAAGAGGAATGTTGAGACGTTGCATGGGACAGAGTGCAAGGACCTACACCTTATCATCATTACATTGGGAGAAATTACCTGTTGGTGGGTATCTACAATAACCTAAGTAGAACATGCTGTTTACTGGGACACATATGACACAGTCAAATGTGCACCATTAAATGCAATTGTACGGAGGGAACAACATATTTTACAAATTGCATCTGAATACATTTGTATTTGCACACCTGTGTGCTATATATAGCTATGGTACATCAATGTGTACATAGGAAATCTGTGACACTTTTGCTGTCAGAGCCAACATCCAGTTCCCTCGCTCAATCACCTGCTGTGCTGCATTCAAATGCCCATCCAACTCAGGTTAGGCCACTGCCAAAATACAGTCCATTAGGGGGCTGTGTCCAACTGGCACTCCATCCTCGTTGGGAGGACATCCCGAGCTGGACCTCTGTGGTCTTCCGGACCCAGCGTCTCAGGTCCTCCCACCTCTTCCAAGAGTGGGTGTTACGCCGTCTGTGGACGCCCAGTATCCAAAGTTTCTTGGTGATGGCACACCAAATCCCCTTTTTCTGATGGGCGTTGACCTGGATGGATGACATAGATAAGAAAGTATGTCATGTCCACATGTACCATAGTACAACAGGAAGGGTTAAAACTATTTGGTACAACAAGCCTAACACAGAATGCCATTAACATCCCCTACACTGATAAATGAGCATATCCAGTGTGCGGTGGAAACAGGGAAACAACATGCATCTCCAGCACCAGCTGTCATGTCATCACATATCACCAGACAACAAACACATTTGCAAATATGCAATATCAGGAGGAGTCTGGTATACTAACTCCACTAACCTTGTGCAATAGTTACAAGGTGGGTCAGGGAGCATACATCAAACACTCTCCACAATGTGCCAAGACTCACAATCAAACATCAGTACATGACCAGGTACTCATTCTATTCTACCACAACGTTGGCACCTAACAGACATTAAGCACACATTCAGAACTGTTGCCCATCAGCCTTAGCTTAGTTTTGCAAGGTAAACTTGGACTAAGGAAATATTTGTTCACATGGTGCACTTACCAGTTCCGCTGGTGCACCATAGAGCTTTCCATACAGGGATGGGATCTCTTCCTCCAGCTCCTCGGGTGGGAAAGTAAGTGTCCTATGACCTGTAGGACATGGTATGATTGCTCCCAGAGGCAGTACAGAGCAGCTCAAGTTGTGGAGGTCTTGCTGGCAGCAGTATCAGGAGTTATGTGAGAGATGAAGTATGAATATTCCACCACGTAGGACACCGTTACTGCCAGCGTACATTGCCATTGGCCCAAAACCGCCAAAGCAGCAATGTATTTCAGTGGCAATGCCCACTACGGTAGCATCCACCTACCGCCATGATGACATCAGCCAGTGGACGTAGTTTGTTTCCTAAAGTCCAGTATAGTAGGTCAGGCAGCTGCCACTTTAAGGTCCTTTGATGGTCGGATAAGTACTAATAAAGATTCGTCATGAGGTCACAAACATATCTGCGTCACAGTATTTAGTGCTGGCTGTGACCAACCATGTATTTAACATCCAATTAAATATTTATGTAGTGCAATACATGAGATGTGAGTCACGTATCATTATTGACATGCTCTGCACCCTCATGGCAATTGGATAGATGGTATTAGTGTCTATCATGTGTGAAACATGATATGAATGTCATTATCACTGAGACTTTCAGTGACATGCGTATCCATTTATTAGTCATAATAGATGTAAGGGGATGTCATAGCAGCAATAGGCCTTCATTTACTTGCGTATGTCCTGTGTACCACGTTTAACTATGTCATATGGCATGTCCATGCATCATGTGTGACATATGTGCATTCACACTTACAATGGACACAATGACTGATCAACATACCTTCTTGTATTCCTTCATCTAGTTACCCTGGAATGAGAAGGGTCAGACAACCACCAGTGTACCGTCCACTAGGAGACCTGCAGAACATGGAGGATAGACATGTCATCCAGATCTACCCCCTGGATAGGCAGACAATCAAGGATCTGTGTTGCCAGTTGGAGCCAGATCTGATGCCTGCCATTCATCATCCAAATAGCATACCACCCATTACAGAAGTCATGTCAGTGCTGCATTTCCTAGCCACAGGGTCCTTTCCAGTCTGGTTTTGAAGTATGTATTATCTGCATTGTTAAAACACCCTCACAGCTACATCAGATTTCCACAACGTGAGGATTTGGCCCATGTGAAGGCAGATTTTTATGCTTTCACATACATCCCACATGTGGTGAAAGCCATTGATGGAACTTATGTAGCCTTGGCTCCCCCAAGTGGCAATGAACAGGTGTTACGGAACAGGAAGAACTTCCACTCAATAAATGTTCAAGTTGACTGGCAGACCTCTACATTTCCCAAGTATTTGCAAAGTACCCAGGCTCAGTTCATGATGCCTTCATCATGTGGAACAGCAATATCCCACAGATAATGACACAATAGTACACATAGAAGGCCTGGCTGGTAGGTACGTCATATATTTTATAAGTGTGAGTATCTGATGTCTGCTGCCAAATGTAAGGGTGTCCAATATTAATGTCTGCAGAAATCTAACGGTTCCTTACAGGGGATTCTGGCTCCCCAAACCGTCCCTGATTGTTGACACCAGTGAGGTACCCAATCATGCCAGGGGAAGTTCGCTTCAATGAGGCCCACGGAAGGACAAGGTGTGTCATGGAACGGACTTTCGGGCTCCTAAAGGCCAGATTTCATTGTATTGACAAGTGAAGTGGAGCCCTCCTCTACTCAGCCGCCAAAGTCTGCAAAGTCATAGTTTCCTGCTGCATGCTCAATAACCTCGCCTTGAGATGTCAGATCCCATTTATACCAGATGAGGGAGAGCCAGCAGTTCCAGGGGATGAGAATGCCGATTTGCCAAATGTGGATGACAGTGATGAGGATGAAGGAGGAGACAGCTGTGCAAATCTCATACATCAACACTTCAGCTGACTGTAGGTATGTGTTGTTCTGTACAATATTTCACTCAGTAGGTATTTGAGGGGCTCAGAGATGTTTGTGAAGGGTCTTAGCAGGACTATCAGACAGGTCATTATTTGCCTATCAGTACATAGCTGAGGTGTGCATTCAAAATTGTTAATGGAGCTGTGCTATTCTGATGATCTCATATGTTATTGTTTGTGACACTGCACAGTCAGTGTGACAAATGTATTTGGAACATGTCTTTATGGGCCTTCATTACCATTTCCTGCAATACCTTTTGTATTATGTTTTTACTTTGCAGATTTCTTCACAAGGTCATCCTCATGTGCTCAGATCTGAATTTTGTCACAAGCTGGTGGGATGTGCAGGTCTGACATGTGAAGTGAACACGGATAGATGCAGGTACTATATGGCATCATATTGGTGGTGTCTCAGTTCTCTGCCCAGTCTGTCAGGACAGTGGGATGGTAGTGTACTGTTCCACAAAATAGACCTATGTGCCGAGTTGTCTGGGTTCAATGGTGTCATATGTGTGGCCTTCTGTCTCTGACACGTCATCCTGTGTACTCCATCACCTTAACCTTCTCATTGGTTTGACAATGATACTATTTAACTTGTACGTAGCTGTCAATAAGTTTCCTCATTGCAAGCCCCTGTACATGTGTGTCAAGACTGACATAGTTGAGTGGTGGTAAAACAGTCAACAGGGTGTATCTGTCACACAGAGGGAACCAATGTGTAGAGGATCACTTCCTGGCTATGGATGAGGCCTTGGCATCTGCTCCTCCTGGATGTTTAGGTAGACGTACACATTTGTGAGGGGTTTCTTCAGCTACAAAGGCACAGAGGTGTCTGAGGAATGTCCTTCCCCTTGCAGAGCCTTCATTCTACTGGCTGCCACAGATGTAGAGGTGCCTAATGTAACATGGCCAATGGAAGGGGTTTGCTCTACTGGACATAACCTACTCAGGAAGGTGTTAATGTCTCTCAGCACCCCTGTTAGGAAGGCCATGTTGGCATTGTGGGCCTCCTACTTTTGCATGACTCCCTGGTGGTTGTCCCTCTGCAGCTGCTTGATCTTCCCCATCATGGCAAGTACCTGGCCCTTCACACCTTGGGTCTGTTGGTTGGCTCCCAACACTTGGGAGATGGTGTCCTGGTCAGTTGTGTCCCTTACAGCCTCAAACTGCTGGCCCACTGCATCCCTCCTGCATCCCCCACCCCACGTGCCTGTGCCCTTAGCACAGTTTGCCCACTCCCTCTGGTGCCAGGTCCTTAATTGTCTGAGTTCTGTAGTGGTGACTCCGGTACCTGCACTGGGGACACATGATGGTCTCAACTGTCCTTGGGACACAGGTTTGGGGACAAATGGTTGTCTGGGATGTCGAAGCAACAGGGCTGAGAGGAGTAGTTATGGGCAGGGTGAGACTGATAGGAGTAGATTGACCAGGCATCCCAGATGGGCCAAAGTCATCCTTATTGTCCTCACTGTCATCCAGGGGGAGGTGGCTGTCTCAGGTTTCCACTCCATGCTCACAAGGGGTAGGTGACCTGTTGGAGAAGTGTAACAAACACTTACAGATTGTCATGCAACATGTGGTATCATAGTTTGACAGGTGGATATGCTTTGATCAATGTACATGATGGCTTTACCGGGTCTCCTGATATCACAATGACACCTGCTTTCAAATCTGGGGTACAGCTATATGAGATAAGGGACTTCCTATGTCACACACCTTGCAACAGGATATTAGATTAGTTTGGCAGTTGGAGGCCTGTTGATAAACACGTCTTGGCAGCTATGCAGCTTGATGTTGTTCATGGTACCTCCCAGTTAGCAGGAGTTAAGTATTGATTCAGCAGACAGCATCACATTGTAAAGTGGACAGTGACCTGTCCATCAGCTTAGGAGTAACCATTCTACCTGCCCATACATATCACGTTACACCTGGTACTGCACACTGCAGATATGTGTGCGGCCACCAGGTAAGTATCTATCAATGGTTGATGGGAGGTAAGAGGGCCATTTTAGCAGAGGACACAGCAATAGCTGTGTGTTTCTGCTTTTGTAGTGGCAGATGCCCAGAGCACTGCTGGCATTGCCCTAGACTGTAAAAATGTGGGTCATTCAGGTGTTTTGAGTAGTTGTGTAGTTGACATGCAGGGCTATTTTGATTGAGGTACACTGTTCTAGTTTTCTTAATGGTAGAACAGTGCCTGCTGGAGGTTGTAGTGCTGTCAGTCCCTGTACTACCTATGCCATACACAGACGCTGTGCCCCCAGGTGAGGTTAGTTGGCGTGGTACAGCAGGAAAGGGTATTTGGACAGTTGGACAGAAGGGTGGTGAGTGTGTTGGCTGTTAAGATGTCAAAAGGTGATCATTGAACATGCAAGACAGAGCTTTAGGGTGACATTTCCAGTGTTGTGACTTACCCGACTCCACTCCCCCAGGTATTCCTGTCAAACCCACAAGATGCAGGATGTCCAAGACCTTCTCCTCCCATGATGTGAATGTTTGGGGAGGAAGTGGGGGCCACCACCAGTCTTGTGGACCGCCAGCTACTGCCTGGTAGCCATGGAATGTACCTTCCCCCTGAGGTCATTCCACCTCTTCCTGATATCTCCCCTTGTGCCTAGATAGCTGCCTACTGCATTCACCCTGTTGACTATGTTTTGCCACATCTCCATTTTCCTGGCAATTGAGGTTTGTTGGACTTGGGCTCCAAAATGGTGTGGCTCTACCCTGATGATTTCATACACCATGACCCTCAACTCATCATCTGTGAAGTGGGGATGTTTCAGTGGGGACATGGAAGTGGTGGACGACACGAAAAGGTAAAAACAATCGAGTGATGAGGTGTGGGTGCTATGTTGTGAGTGGGTGAGGGGACGTGTCTGATTTGTAGAGGGAATATTGTGTGATATTTATGATGTGCAGGTGTGAGATGAGTGGTATTTGGAGTGATGAGGGGTGCCTATTGTATGGTTCTCTATTTTTTAATGGTGGTCTTCTGTGTGTGGTGTTATGGTTGCAAAGGATTGTGGTGTGAGAAGGGGTGTGATTTATAGTACAGTTTGAAGGTGTGTTGGGTGTGTGGATGTGTGACAGGTGTATGAAAACCAAACTATCTAATGTGGTGTAATATATTACTGTGTAGACCGCTGACCGCCGAGATTCGCACTGCCATTGGTTTTCCACTATGGGAGAATCGCTATCATGATTTGTCGGTCGTAATTGGTTCGGAGGATTTCTGACGGGCTGTCTTTTCTGGTGGTGGAACCACCTCTTTCCTGCCCTCCAGAGTCTTGGCGGTGTCGGCATCTTAGTGGGTTTTTGGCAGTCCTGTGTGTGTAACTCATAAAACGGCGGTCTGTATGACCGTCAACATGGCAGTCTTTTAACAGCCTCTACTGTGACAGTCTTACCGTCAGATCCCCAAACTAATAATGGAGCCCTTTATCTTGCAATCACATGCTTTTTTAAGTAACATATTTTTTCAGTACCTGTTATTTGCAGTATTACAAGAAACACTACAGTACAGTACAGCTGGATTGCAAATCCCTAAATAGAAATCACAAATCACATTGTTACATGCCAACGTTTAGGTGATTTTCCAGTCTGACTGTGGAGTCTCTGCACATGTAAGTATACATTTTAGTAGGAAATGTGGGAGGGACATAAGAGAGTTTTTAGAAAATGGGGAGTACTTACTGCTAATATAGAGGGGTTGAAGAAGGGAAGGAGGGGTTAAGGGAGCTTCAGGAAGGGAATTAGGGCCACATGTATGAAGGCTTTTGCAAGTCGCAAACAGCGAATCAGGCTGTTTGCGACGTGCAAAATGCACTTTCCCATGTACCAACCCATTTTTGCGATTCGGTAAACTATTCACCTCCCATGTATGATTGTTTTGTGACCGCGAATGCAAACAATCGCAGTTAGCACCAGTGCCACAGTGGTGCTAACCTATTCGCAAACGGGAAGGTGTCCCCATGGGACCCCTTCCCCTTTGTGAATGTCAGTGAAAACATTTTTTCAGAACATGCAGTGGTCCTATGGACCACTGCCGGCTCTGAAAAAATGAAACAAAAACGTTTCATTTTTTGTTTTTGAAATGCATCTTGTTTTCCTTTAAGGAGTATTTAAAAGCAGTCACAGACATGGTGGTCTGCTGTCTCCAGCAGGCCACCATCCCTGTGAGGGCCGCCATTCCCAAGGGGGTCCCAAATTGCGACCTACCTCATTAATAATCTTGAGGTGGGCATTTGTGACCCCCCCCTGCGAATTGTTAATAGTGTAATTGACACTATACAACATTCGGTTTTGTGACTCGCAATTTGCGAGTCACAAAACCAAACGTTGGTACATGTGGCCCTTAGAGAGCTGCTAGCATCTACCAAGAATAAAGCTAACCCAGTTCTATTCACAAAAACCCTCCTATAGTAACTACAGCCAAAAAATGACTCAAAATAGTATTAAATGTAATCCACCTCAGACCTGGAGTAAATTAAGCAGCACACATGGCGCACCACTGGCACTGCAGCACTCTCCCGCAGCAAATGGTGGAATAGAGACTTAAAATAAAGACCCATACGAAATAATTGTAAATTTAATAGTTTATTTAAAATAGTTAAATATATAAATACATTTAACTTACTAGTCAAAAATTAATTAAAAACAAAATATATATTTTTATTGTATTTAATATATTGTAATATAGTTTTTGAAATTAAAAATAAATGTAACATGTTGTTTAAAAAATATAATTAATTATAATTAGTTAATTCTATTATAATAATTATTAACATCTTATAAAGGCATGTTTTTGTAGCTTTAGGGGGAGTTTATTTAAACTTCAAAAAACAATGATAATTTAATATAATATATTTAAAATAATTAGATTTATAGTGCTGGAACATTTGTTATTTTGATCTACATTTAAAATAAAAAGTTACATTAAAAGTTGCCATAAAATATTTTTCATTTTTAGAGGTTTAATACATTTTTTTTTACTTGGTCAATAGGATGATAAAATGTGGCCAAAAAACAAAGTGCTGGGTTTCTATACATACTTTTTTATCTAGCTCCTATCATTTTTTTGTTACTAACCCCTTCTGCTTGCTGGTAATACCTCCTTCACCTTAGGTACAACCCTCCACTAAATTCAAAGAATTGCCATATACTAGATACCCAATAAAATGCCCGCTCATTGGTCACCTTATTTCCGATAACACTTTCTGCTGCCACCTAATGATATTATTAAAGATTGTCTATCAGGGGGAATTGAATTAACTTATCTCATTGAATGGACATGTGCTTCTGCTGTCAGACATGGGACTGGTGCCTTCTTGAGACACTTGTTCAAGTATACTTTTTACACCCACCACTGAGATGTAGATATTTCTGCTTTCACTGCCCCCCAATTATCTTTATATTGAGCGAAGAAAGAATGAGATCACATAGCTAGGATAGAAGAGAAAAATATTTATAAACTTCGCAACCATATGGGGTGCTAGAACACTATCGTCATGCAACCTCTGGGGTGGCATGATACCATGGTCAAACAGCTCACAAACTGTGCCTTGACAAAAAAAATGCACATTGTCTATGAATCTATGACTGTACACTTTCAATATGGGCGAAAAACATAAAGATATCCTTCTAAATCCCCCATGGCATTGAGGCCAACGGCGGTTGTTATTTTGCAGACTAACATATCATGAGTCATTACATAATGATAAGTACACCGAGCGTGATTTTACATCAGAAGTGCTTCACTTCGCATCATTGAAGGCAAGTGTTTTTTCACTAATACATGATTAGTAGTTATAATATGTATGTGTGTGTTTGTTTTACAGTGAATGTAACTTTTGTATTCATTTTAATTTCAAATTACCTTATTTTTATTAGTTAAATTATTTAATATTTTGTTCTTAAACAGTAAATCTATCTATCTATCTATCTATCTATTTATCTATCATTTTCATCTTACTAGAACATCACTTTAAGCTTTAATTTTTGTTAGTGAATTTCTGACTTTTTAAGGGTAAAGTAACAATAGGAAGACATGTAAAAGGCTGGCCTATGGGCTTTAGGAAGGGGTCAGCACATAAACACATATAAAGAAAACCTATTGGCTTTCTGAAAAAGTCATCACAATAATTCAGCAATAACCATATCCCAAAGTATTGCCTATAGATACGCACATGGCAATGCCTTATAATTATTGTCAGAAAAATAATTAAATTAAGGGACCTCATCAGAAGTTTTGGCGGTTGGACTGCCGGACCGCCATGGTGGTGGTCTTTCAAATAGAGCCAGGTGGATGGTTTCTAGATCACCATATTACGAGTTCCTCATGGGGCTGGTTTGACTGGCGGGGGAGCCAGGGGACAGTATATACCTGTCAGCACGACGGACGGACTGTGCCCATGCACCACATTGTGCATGGGACACAGGGTGCCTCAGAACTCTACATTTTTGGGGGGCCCACAAGGGCCCCTGCCTCACCCTCCATGGGGCCGTACCCTCTAAGGCCCCACATTTTGGGCCCCTTATATGCCTGACCACCAAGCTTTCCATGATGGCGGGATCACCATTGAAAGCTTGGTGGTCCTGCAAGTTTTGATGGCCAAGGTGGCCCCAATGCCGGCATCTCCAACATTGACCGCCATAGTCAGGACCTACGCAGTCTATGCCACACTGGCTATGGAAGCGCTGGCGGTCTGCTGGTGGTTTTCTCGTGGTCTGACTGCCAAACTCATAATCTGGCGGGCCGACCACCAAACTTGTGGTGGTCGGACTGTCACTGCTACCATGGCGGTCTACAGACTGCCGAACTCCTAATGAGGCTCTGAGTTGTTTTTTTCAAACAACTTTGTGCTTGAGTCTTTTATTAACACTCTTCAGGTCACAAAATACAGACATAGAACAATCCAAAAGGGGTCCCAGTATTCTAGCTGCAGAGCGTAAAACTCCAGCTTGGAGTGGTTTCAAAATAATGGTGAACACTGCTTGGGTCATGCCTTCAATGACAGAGACAACTTACAGCTTTTTAAAACAAACTTTCCAGAGGGGCTGCTGTGCTCCTTTCAACCCCCACAACAGACACAATTTTAAAAATAAAGCCCATAGAGGGGCAGCAGAAAGCCTACTAGGCACCAGGATGTTTTTTTTTAAAGAAAAGTTCAGGGTTGGGGTTTACCCAGATTGGGTCTGGCAATGGGCACAGTAATTCTGCTGTGGGGTAATTACCCTCAAACTGCCCCCTGAGGGGCAAAAAGCCCATTAGACACCAGGGAATATATATATATTTTTAAAAAAAGAGTGGGCTTCCCAACACCATGTGGGATGGTTATGCCCCTACTCCAACTGAAGGGGGCAACAGTTTTTCTGCTCCTACTGGGTACTAAATCATCTCATTCCAATGGCAAGCAAGAGGACATTTGACTCTTTTGGATGTTGACTTTCTAATCGGGATGGGAGAGCTTGGCTAACACCATACATCATCCCACTTGCAATGTCAAACAGCTGTACTTTTTGGACTTGGGTAGGCTGCTGCCTGGAAAAACCTACCAGACTTAGACACTTCTGAAATCTTGACATCTGGGCGATTCAAGGGTGGTGTGCCTCACATGCACCCCACACAATTTTCTTACCCACAATGCCCTGCAAACCAGCAACTTTGCCTGAAGTCAGACATTTCCCCTACATTTTGGTGGTAGAAGCTTCCCGAATCCACAGGAATCCACATCATTCCTGCCACCCAACATTGCCACACCTCTGCTGATAAAAATTGCCCCACTTGTATAGCTGGCCTGGTGCCAGCAACAGGAATGGATCCAACTGAGGTCAGTAGGATTCTCCACGCAAGCACTCCCATTGTGCTCGGCTTGATCCGTTCCTGTCATGGCACTAGGCCCAGCCATATAAGTGGGGCAGAGTTTATATTGGCTCAGGTGGCGTAATGCTAGGTGGTAGGAACTGTATGGATTCCTGAAGTTTATATCACAGGAATATTTTTAAAATGTGTGATTTCAAGAAACGTTTGAGGTTTTCAGGGCATTGTGGGTAAGAAAACCTAATGGGATCCACGCAGGTCTCATCATCCTGGATTCCCCTAGGTGTCTAGTTTTAAAAAATGTACAGGCTGTCTAGGTTTCGCTGAGTGTCAGCTTAGCTAGGGTCCAAAATCTAGAGCTATCCACATCAGAAAAAAGAGGGTCAAGTTTCAGTGAAAAACTGCAGTGCATACATGTTACATTTTGGAGCATTTCCTATCGCTGGCAGTAGGCCTACCCATACAAGTGAGGTACCATTTCTATAGGGAGACTTGGGGGAATGCTGGGTGGAAGGACATTTGTAGCTCCTCTCAGATTCCAGAACTTTGTGTCACCAAAATGTGAGGAAAATGTGTTTTAAGACAAATTTTGAGATTTGCAAAGCATTCTGGGTGACAAAACTTGGTGAGAGCCCCACAAGTCACCCCATCCTGAATTTCCCTAGGTGTCTAGGTTTCACAAATGTACAGGTTTGCTATGTTTCCTTAGGTGCCGGCTGAGTTAAAGCCCAAAAGCCACAACTAGGCACTTTGTAAAAAACAAGTCAGTTTTCAGTGGAAAAATGGGATGTCTCCATGTTGCATTTTAGGGTGTTTCTTGACAGGGGCACTAGGTCTACCCACATAAGTGAGGTACCATTTTTGTTGGGAGACTTGTGGGAACACTAAATAGCAGAACAAATTTTATTATCAATTGTCTTTCTCTGTATTGCCCCTTCCAAATCCAAGACAGTTTGTAAGAAATAAGTCATTTTTAGAAATGCTCTCTAATTCACATGCTAGTATTGGTAGCCACAAATTCAAAAATTGCAACTACCCACTGCTTCTAAACTCCATATCTTATGCTAATTTTGGAAATACATAGGTTTCCTCAATACCTATTTTTCACTCTTCATATTTTACCAAATGAATTGCTATATACCCCTGTAAAAAGGAAAATGCATTGCAAGTTGCGGCTCAGTTATTGGCTATGGGTAGCTTGAAAGGAGGTTGAAAGCAAAAATAAAACTAGGAAAAATTGGGTATGTCCCAGAAAAATGCCAAAGCTCTGTTGAAAATTTTGGTTTTCTGATTCTAGTCTGCCTGTTTCCAAAATCTGAGGGGATGATGATTTTAGCACCACCACAAACCATTTGCAGGGAAAACCAGGGACTTTCTTCTGCAGTACATTTTCCAAAGAAAACCAAATTGTGTCTGTATTTTGGCTAATTTTTCAGTCCCCTCTAAAGTAATCTATAAATCCTGGATAACTTTAGAATCCCCAGGATGTTAGAAAAAAAGGACTCAATTTTGGCATAGATACCTTATGTTGTCAAGAGGATATGGAGGCCTAAGTGTGAACTACCCCAGCTAGCCAAAAATAGGCCTAGCACGGGGGAAGGCTTATCAGTAACACAGTGAAATCAGCACAGAAAGACCCCATACCAAGTTAGAAAAATAGAATATATATTTATGCATACAAAAGACAAAAATCCAATGAAAGGAATTTGAGATATGATTTTTTAACAAATAGCTGGAATATAGCGTTAAGGTTACTTGAGGTCACGCTAGATGGAGGTTAATCCATAGTGCAGGTCAGCTACAGGACCCAAGCAAGGCCTACTGAAAAGTACCTTGGATGGAGGACACATTGGCATTGATGATGCAACCTGAAGGTCAGTAATGTCCTCACAGTGCATTGTCGAACCCTTGAGATGAAGGCAATGCATCATCATCAAGCCACGCAGCCGGCGATGTGAATATGAAGCACCGAGACTGGTGGTGATACGTTGATCCGAAGCCACACAGTTGTCGATGAAAAGTCCTTATCCTCTACCGCAGCGTTGATGCATCAATGTCAAGGGAAGATACGTTAGTTACAATCAGCGCAACATCATCAATGCATCAATTGTTGTAGAAGAACAGCTGCAAAGTCCCCTCTCAAAGACCAGAACTGGATTGCCACCTCTTGGCAGGACTGGAATCACAGTTGGCAGAGTCGCACGCCTGAAGTAGGATTGAAGGAAGTCTTTGATGGCCTTGAGACTTCAGAAAAGGAGTTAAGACAGCAAGCCCTTTGTGTCTTTTGGTTCTGGAGATGAACAGATGCTGGTCTAGTACTTCTCACTTGCAGAAAATAAGGGCAGCAGGCAGCAGAGCAGTCACAGGAAAACAGGAATTCAGCAAAGTACAGCAGAGTTCCAGCAGAGTGATAGTCCTTACAGCAGCACAGCAGTCGTTCTTCCTGGCAGACTGCCCTCAGGTCCAAAAGTGTACTGATTTGGTAGGGTCAAATGTCCACTTCTTATATCCAGTAGTGCCTTTGAAGTAGGTGTAACTTCAAAGAGGGGCTTTGAAGTGCACACAGGTCCTCGCTTTCCTGCCATGGCTCCAGACATACATCGGGGATAGGCAGCTCTTTGTGTGGGGACAGGCACAGCCATATTCAGTTGCAAGTGTCAGCTCCTCCCTCCCATCTACCTTGGGAAGGACCATCTGTCTGGTGATGGGACATCGGGATGTAAATGGCACACCTCAGCTCCCTTTGTGTGTGACTGTCTAGAGGGAATGGATAAAGCCCAGCTGTCACCCAAACCCAAACTTGTATTGGAGACAAGCAGCAGGCACAAAGGGCGTAAGAGCAGAAAAATGCCAACTTCCTAAAAGTGGCAGTTTGAAAGTTGTAATCATAAATCCAACCTTACCATTAAAGAGGATTTATTATTAGAAATCCATAGGTACCAAACTCAACAGCCCCCCTCTTTCTCAATTAGGAAGTACACTTAATAAAGTTATTAAGCAAGCCCCAATGTAAACCTATGAGAGGGGTAGGCTTCACAGTAGTGAAAACGAATTTGGGAGTTTTTCACTACCAGGACATGTAAAACTAAAAAGTATATGCCTTGTCTTTTACATATATCGCACTCTGCCCTATGGGCTACCTTATGGGTGGCTTCCATGTAATAAAAGGAGAGTTTAGACATGGCAAGTGGTTTTAAATGCCAAGTAAACATAGCTGTTAAACCGCACATACAAGCTGTGCAGTGGCAGGCATGAACCGTGTTTAATGGGCTACTTAAGTGGCACAATCAGTGCTGCAGGTAAACTAGTAGCATTTAGTTTTTAGGCCCTGGGTACATAATGTGCACTCTACTAGGGACTTACACATAAATTACACATGCCAACTGTGGATACACCAATATTACCATGCTTTAGGGGAGTGTGCACATGCACTTTAGTATTCAGTAGCAGTGGTAAAGTTATACGCTAAAGCCCTAAAGCCAACAAAAAAAGATCAGCGAAAATTAGGTAAGGTATGCAAAACGCTTGAGGGAAGACCCTGAGGATGTCAGATCTAACATGTGCCCCCAACATCTGAAGGTAGGGAGAGCTCCCCACCCCCTTGGGAGCTCTCATCATTAAGGTAGAAGAACCTAGAGAGACCATCAGCATAGGTGTGGTCTGACCCAAGTCTGTGTTCCACCATGAAGTCCATTCTCTGTGGGGAGATGGACCAACTCAACAATTTTGGATTCTCACCTCTCATTTTCATTAGCCACCTGAGGGGCCTGTGGCCGAAGTACACCACAGTCTCCTGCTCTATCTGGCACTTACTGGCCTTGAAAGCCAGGCCTGCATCTAGAAGAGACTGAAGCACTTCCTGGAGGCTGAAGAGATAGTCTTTCCAACTGCTGCTGTAGACAGCTACATCTTCTAAGTACGCAGCGCTGAAGGCCTCCATCCCAGGCAGAACTTGGTTTACCTGTCTCTGGAAGGTGGCAGAGTTGTTCTAGAGCCTAAAGGGCATTACCCTGAACTGGTGGTGGCCCTCTGGGGTGGAGAAGGCTGACCTCTTCTTGCCTCCTTCAGTTAGGGTGATCTGCCAGTATCCTGAAGTGATGTTAAAATTACTGAGGAACTGAGCTACCCCTTGTCTGTTAATCAGCTCATCTGCCAGTGGGATTGGATGAGCATTTGTTTTAGTGACTGAAATGAGCCCCCTATAGGCTACACACAACCTGAGCTCTTTCGGGTAGTCTTGGGTACCAGCACCACAGGGCTGGTCCAGGGACTACTGGAAGGTTCAATCACCCACGAATCCAGCATTTTGGAAACCTCTTCCCTATGTTGGCCCTCACTTTGACAGCCGGTAATTGCTATTCTTGACAGGGGGCTGTCTCCTGTCCTGTCCTGTGTCTATGTCGTGGGTACACAGACCTGTAACCCCAGGAGTGAGGGAAAAGACAGAGGAGAACTGTCCCAGCAAATGGTGACAGTCCCTCTGCTGTTCAGGAGTCAGGGTAGGGGAAAGGTTTACATCTTCCACTGACCCATTCTTCTCCTTGGAGGCTAAAAGGTCAGGGAAAGGTTAATTCTCCTACCCCTCCCCTCCATCTGTCATCAACAGCATGGTGACTTCAGTCCTCTCATAATGGGGCTGGAGATGGTTGAGGTGGACAACCCTTAAGGGGTGTCTGGGGGTTTTGAGGTCCCTCAATTAGGTGGCATTTCCCTTTTGTTAAAAAATCTCACGGGGTCCAGCCGAACGGTCTTGGAGGGCCCTGGGCTCAATCATCCACACTTTCTGTCCAGGTTGTAAGTCCACACAGGCTGCTGTCTGGTTGTACCACTGCTTCATTACTTTCTGGCTAGCCTCTAAGTTATCTGAAGCTTGCTTCCACAACTTGACCATCTGGCTCCAGAAGGCCAGCCTGTAGCTCATTACATCCTAGGGACATTCCCTGAGAGACTGTTCCCACTCTTCCTTTACCAGTCTGAGAGGTCCTCTCACAGGGTGCCCATACATAAGCTTAATGGGGCTACACCCAACCCTCTTCTGTGGCACCTCACTGTATGCAAAAAGTAGGCATGACAGAAGGACATCCAACATATACCTCAGAGCCTCAGGTAGGCCCCCGATCATGCCTTTCAGTGTCTTACTGAATCTATCAACAAGCCAATTGGTTTGGGGATTGAGTGGAGAAGTTATAAGTAACTCCACACTCCTTCCACATGGACAGTATATAATCTGACATGAATTTGGTACCCCGTCAGACACCTCTTCCTTGGGGAAACCCACTCAAGTGCAATAGTAGTACCTGGTGGTGTGGTCCACTAGAACCATGACGTACTTGCAACCAGTGGATCGATGGGCCCTACAATGTTGATGCCCACACTCTCAAAAGGGGTTGACAATGACTCATAAGGGAGACAGGGAAGCCCTTAGCTTCTATTCTGTCTTCCACCTGGCCTGACAGAATGCATCTGAAGACCTCCTCATCTGGGGCCAGTAGAAGTGGGGATAAGCCTCGCAAAGGTCTTGTCCTGGCCTTAAAGTCCTGCCAGGGGAGCCTCATAAGCCAGCCGCTTTAGGAAGGACTGGTAGCACTGGGGGACCACAAGGGTCCTTGTTATCCAATGTGCCAGTTCCTTAGGCTCACTGTACAGGAGGTTGTCCTCACAGTAAATGCTGTGATTACCAGAGGCATTACCTGCTGACTGGGCTTCGGCCTGTCACCTCATTCCCTCCAAGGCTAGGTACTCCCACTGACACTTGGAGAAGTCCTCCCTGGTGGGTCCTCCTTCTACCTGCCATCCAGCAAGATCTGGTAGGCCACCAAGGGAGACAGTGGCGGTCATTCTGACCCTGGCGGTCAAAGACCGCCAGGGCGGAGGACCGCGGGAGCACCGCCGACAGGCCGGCGGTGCTCCAATGGAGATTCCGACCGCGGCGGTAAAGCCGCGGTCGGACCGGCACCACTGGCGGGCTCCCGCCAGTGTACCGCCGCCCCATTGAATCCTCCACGGCGGCGCAGCTAGCTGCGCCGCCGATGGGATTCCGACCCCCCCTACCGCCATCCAGATCCCGGCGGTCCGACCGCCGGGATCAGGATGGCGGTAGGGGGGGTCGCGGGGCCCCTGGGGGCCCCTGCAGTGCCCATGCCACTGGCATGGGCATTGCAGGGGCCCCCGTAAGAGGGCCCCTAAATGTATTTCACTGTCTGCTGCGCAGACAGTGAAATACGCGACGGGTGCAACTGCACCTGTCGCACAGCTTCCACTCCGCCGGCTCGATTCCGAGCCGGCTTCATCGTGGAAGCCTCTTTCCCGCTGGGCTGGCGGGCGGCCTGAAGGCGACCGCCCGCCAGCCCAGCGGGAAAGTCAGAATTACCGCCGCGGTCTTTCGACCGCGGAACGGTAAGCTGACGGCGGGACTTTGGCGGGCGGCCTCCGCCGCCCGCCAAGGTCAGAATGAGGGCCAGTGTCTTCTCCACTGGGCTCCAGGGTAGCTTCCCTAGGTGCTCCAACCAGCTCAGTTGGTAGACACTTAGGGCTGACTCTCCAGTCCCCTCACCCTTCCTTGACTTGGCAGCTGTCTGGGCCATTGTTTCAGGCTCCAGACATTTTTGGCTTTCTCTCTGGGTACCCATGGAGGTAGCACAGCCCCACTCAGGAACCACCAGCATTTCAAGGTGTGACCTGAGCTACATTTCCTTCCAGGCAGTGTGATCTAGGTTATTCCCCAGCAAACAGCCCCCAGGCATGGCAGGGCTTACAGCTACTTACAGAAGACCTGAGGACCCACCACTCAAAAGGTGACAGGGCACCTTGGATAGTGACCCTCACGGTTATCTGCTACCAAAACCTGGTGGGATACATTGGGTAAAATCTGCTTTGGGGGAACCAGATGACTCCTTATCATAGTCATACTGGCACCTGTATCTCTCACAGCCTCAATGCCTTGCCCATTGATGGTAACCCATTGCCTATACTTGTTAGTATTGGAGGGCACATGGGTCTTTGGGAACATCCACATGTAACCCAGGCATACTAGGGTAACTCTGCTAAGCTCCCCCCACTAACTGGTACAAACTCCTCTCCAATCACTACTCTCACCACCCCTGGTGTCTTGCCTCCAATGCGAGTCTGTATCCTCTTGGGGTATTTGTAATTCCCCTTGACATGCCCATACTCAACACTCATAGCACGTGGGGGGGGTTTGGACTAACTCTTGTCAGGGAAGCTCTTTTTCTGGTGGCCAGATTGAGTATGGACCCTTTCCCTTGAGAACTGTTTTGGGGGCCTTGAGAGCTCTCCTTCTGTTTATCCCCCCCCCTTCTTTTCTGGTGGGAACCCTGACCACCCTTTTGGGAGCTCCCTCCCCCCAAAGTGCCTTTCAGGTCACTCTAGTACTGACCCAGAGGCCTGCCTCTTCAGCAAACTTCCTGGGGTCAGTCAGCTTGGTATCCACTAGGTGCTGGTGCAGCTCTGGAAAACAAACTTTAAGTGTGTGCTCTGTCAAAATCAAGTTGTACAGCCCACCAAAGTCACCTACCTTGCTGCCCCTCAACACAGGTTTGTGTGGGTCGCTTGTGGCTCTTCCTAAATTTCTGGTGGTATTTCTCTGGAGTTAATCCAAACGTGCTTATGAGTGTAGCCTTCATGGGAGTGTATGTGGCTGGTCTTCTGCTTCTAGTGTCAGGAGTGTCCTCTGCTTCTAGTGTCAATGTGTCCCTGCTCACCGTGGGCATACACCTCCACAAGCTACTCCCAATACTCATCAGGAACATTGTGCACTCAGAGAGCCATCTCGTAGGCTGCAAACCACTTGCCTATGTCATCCCCTACCACACAACTGGACAACATATCCTTTGAGATGCTGACCCTTTCATCAAAAGCAGACACTGTAGGTTTTCTCCCACCATCACAGCAGGACTCAGCCTGCCTGGCCTTAATTGCCAGCTCCCTTAGACTCAGTTCATAAGCCAACATGAGTTTGCTTTCTTCCATGGCCAATTTATTTTTCCTCTCCTCCTCCTCACGGCTAGCCTTTTCTCTTCCAAAGCCCTCTCTTTCTCCAACTGGAGCTTAGCCAACTCCAACATAGTTTCCTCTCCTCCCTCTTGTCCTCCAACTCCTCTGGGGACAGGCTTCTGGATGTCACAGTGCTTCCTGCCTGGGTGGAATCTCCAATCCTGGAAGGATGTTGTCTCCCTCTTCAACAGGTAGCAGTCCAAGGCTTTCCTCTGGGCCCTGGTCCAAATCATCCTCTCAATCCTGCTTCTCCTCTGGGTCCACATTCAATGCAGCATGGGGTTCTGACCAGGCCCTTAGTGCCTTTTATAACTCCATCTTCCTGGTAGAGCTCTTTATAGAAAGCTCAAAGTCCTTGTAGAAATCTCTGAGCTGGGGAACAGTCTGGCCAGCTTGAAATCCATTTTTGCAGGTGCAGATGTAGGAACTCCTGTCAATGACATGATGTTAGACAAAAACAAAAATGCCATTCAGAGAGAATTAGAAAAATGTTCAAAAATGCAAAATAAAGAGAGTAGGGGAAAAACAAATGCCACTGGGGATCAGAGACAATTGATTTAAATTGGTCTTAGATGTGGACATTAGTGTATACCAAACTACTGTAAGGCACTGAACAAGTACAAGTCCTATCCTCATTGCTGATCGCCCATGTTAGAAATTGGGTCAATAGCTGGCATAGGTATGCACCCTGTCCAAGTAGGGACCACAATCCTATTCAGGGTGAGCCAGTTAAACGTCCTAAATTAACTTGTGCTCATCCTCTGGTAGCTTGGCACAGAGCAGTCAGGCTTAACTTAGGAGGCAATGCTACCATGCTTTAGAGGAGTGAGTGCATGCACTTTAGCATTGGTTAGCACTGGTCAGCAGTGGTAAAGTGCCCAGAGTCCTAACACCAACACAATCAGAGCAGCAACAATGAGGTAAGTTAGGCAAAATGTTTGGATGAAGACCACCTTAAGGGTGTCAGGTCTAACACAGTTTCTTTTTTTTCAACAGCATATTTCTTTTAACAATAGCCCTGTGTAGAGCCCACTCCAGCGCTGCCAGTGCCATTTAATAATTTTTTTCTTGATGGTTGCCCCTCTCCCACTTCCGATATTAAATCTATCAAATCACATTCTCAAGGAAGAAGAAATTTCCTTGTTGAGTAAGGTCTCATCCTTTCTGATAACAGAGCGCACTGACATTTTCAACATGAAATCAGAACTGATCAACCAGGTCATTCAAACCCTAGAGCATAACATGGCTGGAAAGACAATCACTGAACATCCCTCAAAGCAGATGGTTCAATCGTACTTAAACCTGCTGATGAAGGAGGTGGCATTGTTATACACAGTAGGGGAGTATATGAGACAGAGATAATACCCCAGCATAATATTCATAATCATTACAAAAAATTGTCTTCAAACCCCTTGCCAGACAGCAAACATGTTATTGTGGAGAATGCCTCCTGTGGTCTTGAACAGGCTTCCTCACTTAACAAGAATTTAATCCCCTAGGGCCCCAGTGTTATACACTCTAGCCAAGGTTCATAACAATGTGACCCATCCCCCAGGCAGACCCACTGTGTCTGGTTGTGAATCTGTCCTTGAGCTTTTGGGAGAATATAACATCTTTATCAAGGACTATGTCCCCCTTCTTGAAACATAGGTACTTAAAAGTACATATATGACCAACCTCATTGAAGGTTTGTAATTTGATCTTCTCAAGAACTTTTAGTGACTCTTGACATTGAGTCACTTTATTCAAACATTCCCTATAAGGAGAGCATTGATGTTATCAGAAACATTTTGGACACTCGTCCTACTTTCTTTTAGGTTCCTACCAATTTATAATCTAGAAATTGCCCTATCCATTGTTGTTCGGACAGGTGTATGATCATCAAGTCACTGGTACTTCTATAAGAGCAATTTTTACTCCCATTGTGGCCAACCTTTATTTTGGTTTTTTGATTTGGAAATACACAGTGGAGCTTCTGTTCACACAGTACCATAATAACTGTCAGCTCCATTGAAATTCCGACTGCCACAGCTTGCCTTTTTTTGTCCTTCTTATTGATAACAATGATAACCATATTATGCTGAATTTGTACCATAAGCCCACTGAAAACAGCACATTGTTACAATACAACAGTTTCCCACTCAGGAACCACCAGCATTTCAAGGTGTGACCTGAGCTACATTTCCTTCCAGGCAGTGTGATCTAGGTTATTCCCCAGCAAACAGCCCCCAGGCATGGCAGGGCTTACAGCTACTTACAGAAGACCTGAGGACCCACCACTCAAAAGGTGACAGGGCACCTTGGATAGTGACCCTCACGGTTATCTGCTACCACAACCTGGTGGGATACATTGGGTAAAATCTGCTTTGGGGGAACCAGATGACTCCTTATCATAGTCATACTGGCACCTGTATCTCTCACAGCCTCAATGCCTTGCCCATTGATGGTAACCCATTGCCTATACTTGTTAGTATTGGAGGGCACATGGGTCTTTGGGAACATCCACATGTAACCCAGGCATACTAGGGTAACTCTGCTAAGCTCCCCCCACTAACTGGTACAAACTCCTCTCCAATCACTACTCTCACCACCCCTGGTGTCTTGCCTCCAATGCGAGTCTGTATCCTCTTGGGGTATTTGTAATTCCCCTTGACATGCCCATACTCAACACTCATAGCACGTGGGGGGGGTTTGGACTAACTCTTGTCAGGGAAGCTCTTTTTCTGGTGGCCAGATTGAGTATGGACCCTTTCCCTTGAGAACTGTTTTGGGGGCCTTGAGAGCTCTCCTTCTGTTTATCCCCCCCCCCTTCTTTTCTGGTGGGAACCCTGACCACCCTTTTGGGAGCTCCCTCCCCCCAAAGTGCCTTTCAGGTCACTCTAGTACTGACCCAGAGGCCTGCCTCTTCAGCAAACTTCCTGGGGTCAGTCAGCTTGGTATCCACTAGGTGCTGGTGCAGCTCTGGAAAACAAACTTTAAGTGTGCGCTCTGTCAAAATCAAGTTGTACAGCCCACCAAAGTCACCTACCTTGCTGCCCCTCAACACAGGTTTGTGTGGGTCGCTTGTGGCTCTTCCTAAATTTCTGGTGGTATTTCTCTGGAGTTAATCCAAACGTGCTTATGAGTGTAGCCTTCATGGGAGTGTATGTGGCTGGTCTTCTGCTTCTAGTGTCAGGAGTGTCCTCTGCTTCTAGTGTCAATGTGTCCCTGCTCACCGTGGGCATACACCTCCACAAGCTACTCCCAATACTCATCAGGAACATTGTGCACTCAGAGAGCCATCTCGTAGGCTGCAAACCACTTGCCTATGTCATCCCCTACCACACAACTGGACAACATATCCTTTGAGATGCTGACCCTTTCATCAAAAGCAGACACTGTAGGTTTTCTCCCACCATCACAGCAGGACTCAGCCTGCCTGGCCTTAATTGCCAGCTCCCTTAGACTCAGTTCATAAGCCAACATGAGTTTGCTTTCTTCCATGGCCAATTTATTTTTCCTCTCCTCCTCCTCACGGCTAGCCTTTTCTCTTCCAAAGCCCTCTCTTTCTCCAACTGGAGCTTAGCCAACTCCAACATAGTTTCCTCTCCTCCCTCTTGTCCTCCAACTCCTCTGGGGACAGGCTTCTGGATGTCACAGTGCTTCCTGCCTGGGTGGAATCTCCAATCCTGGAAGGATGTTGTCTCCCTCTTCAACAGGTAGCAGTCCAAGGCTTTCCTCTGGGCCCTGGTCCAAATCATCCTCTCAATCCTGCTTCTCCTCTGGGTCCACATTCAATGCAGCATGGGGTTCTGACCAGGCCCTTAGTGCCTTTTATAACTCCATCTTCCTGGTAGAGCTCTTTATAGAAAGCTCAAAGTCCTTGTAGAAATCTCTGAGCTGGGGAACAGTCTGGCCAGCTTGAAATCCATTTTTGCAGGTGCAGATGTAGGAACTCCTGTCAATGACATGATGTTAGACAAAAACGAAAATGCCATTCAGAGAGAATTAGAAAAATGTTCAAAAATGCAAAATAAAGAGAGTAGGGGAAAAACAAATGCCACTGGGGATCAGAGACAATTGATTTCAATTGGTCTTAGATGTGGACATTAGTGTATACCAAACTACTGTAAGGCACTGAACAAGTACAAGTCCTATCCTCATTGCTGATCGCCCATGTTAGAAATTGGGTCAATAGCTGGCATAGGTATGCACCCTGTCCAAGTAGGGACCACAATCCTATTCAGGGTGAGCCAGTTAAACGTCCTAAATTAACTTGTGCTCATCCTCTGGTAGCTTGGCACAGAGCAGTCAGGCTTAACTTAGGAGGCAATGCTACCATGCTTTAGAGGAGTGAGTGCATGCACTTTAGCATTGGTTAGCACTGGTCAGCAGTGGTAAAGTGCCCAGAGTCCTAACACCAACACAATCAGAGCAGCAACAATGAGGTAAGTTAGGCAAAATGTTTGGATGAAGACCACCTTAAGGGTGTCAGGTCTAACACAGTTTCTTTTTTTTCAACAGCATATTTCTTTTAACAATAGCCCTGTGTAGAGCCCACTCCAGCGCTGCCAGTGCCATTTAATAATTTTTTTCTTGATGGTTGCCCCTCTCCCACTTCCGATATTAAATCTATCAAATCACATTCTCAAGGAAGAAGAAATTTCCTTGTTGAGTAAGGTCTCATCCTTTCTGATAACAGAGCGCACTGACATTTTCAACATGAAATCAGAACTGATCAACCAGGTCATTCAAACCCTAGAGCATAACATGGCTGGAAAGACAATCACTGAACATCCCTCAAAGCAGATGGTTCAATCGTACTTAAACCTGCTGATGAAGGAGGTGGCATTGTTATACACAGTAGGGGAGTATATGAGACAGAGATAATACCCCAGCATAATATTCATAATCATTACAAAAAATTGTCTTCAAACCCCTTGCCAGACAGCAAACATGTTATTGTGGAGAATGCCTCCTGTGGTCTTGAACAGGCTTCCTCACTTAACAAGAATTTAATCCCCTAGGGCCCCAGTGTTATACACTCTAGCCAAGGTTCATAACAATGTGACCCATCCCCCAGGCAGACCCACTGTGTCTGGTTGTGAATCTGTCCTTGAGCTTTTGGGAGAATATAACATCTTTATCAAGGACTATGTCCCCCTTCTTGAAACATAGGTACTTAAAAGTACATATATGACCAACCTCATTGAAGGTTTGTAATTTGATCTTCTCAAGAACTTTTAGTGACTCTTGACATTGAGTCACTTTATTCAAACATTCCCTATAAGGAGAGCATTGATGTTATCAGAAACATTTTGGACACTCGTCCTACTTTCTTTTAGGTTCCTACCAATTTATAATCTAGAAATTGCCCTATCCATTGTTGTTCGGACAGGTGTATGATCATCAAGTCACTGGTACTTCTATAAGAGCAATTTTTACTCCCATTGTGGCCAACCTTTATTTTGGTTTTTTGATTTGGAAATACACAGTGGAGCTTCTGTTCACACAGTACCATAATAACTGTCAGCTCCATTGAAATTCCGACTGCCACAGCTTGCCTTTTTTTGTCCTTCTTATTGATAACAATGATAACCATATTATGCTGAATTTGTACCATAAGCCCACTGAAAACAGCACATTGTTACAATACAACAGTTTCCATCCTAGGGCTCTCAAAGACGGGCTTATCATTTGGCCAATTTATTGTGTTGCATAGTAATTGTACCCTCAAGGAAGACTACTTTAAATTAGGCGCAATCTTAGGTGCCAAATTATGAGAGAGAGAACATATTAAATGCCTCATTAGGAAGTCAATGAAACAGGGTGTAGTTAAATCCTAGAGAGTATATTTTTCAGACCAGGGCAAAACCACTGTTACATAAAGTTGTCTATGTCACCAACTATTGCCCAGAGTCCAACAATATCTTTAAGATTATTAAAAAACATTGGTTTATTTTTAAAACAATGGTCCCTTTCTAGGAACAATCCCTTTTTTTGTTTCAAGAAAGGCAAGAATATTAGGAATCACTTAGTACATGCTAGTATAAGCATTACCAACTCAGAACACACAGTACTTTCATTGTTGGGTCTAAATCCTGTTAAGGGCCACCACCAGTGTGGCAACTGTGTCTCGTGCAAGTACACGTGAAATAACAAGGTCTTTGCACATGGTAGCATTCAAATCACTTTACAACACCATCCAAACTGTGCATTTAACTATGTGATTTATTGTATTTGGTGTCCTTGTAATATGATATATATTGGTCAGACAACCCAGCAAGTCAGAGCTAGAATCAGCCAACACAGGAGCTGCATCAGATGTCAAATAGAGACAGTGCCCTGGTACAACATTTTCTTCAACAACAACATAGAGCTGAAGTTCTGAGGTGGCAGGTAATAGAAAAAGCATTACCATGGCCAAGAGGAGGTGATGCCTCTTACTCCTTACAAAAACTCAAATGTAAGTGGAATGATAAGTGTGACTCTAGTAAGAATTGATTAAACACCATAGAGGAGTGGTGCAAATTCATTGCTTTGGTGGACTGATTTCACTGGGGTGTCAAAGGCGTCACCGTTGGCGGCATTAGCACAAGGCATGAGACAGAGGCGAGGAGCAGAGTAAGAGGCAGCAGCCCTGGCTGCGGAGGAATAGACAGTGGCCCCAGCTACGGCTGCTGGTGGTGTGCATTGTGCGAGGAATGGAGGAGGAGGAGGCTGCCGGAGCCAGTGCATGCGCGGCACGGATTCAGGAACGAGCAGGCAAGCAGGTTGCAGGTAGTGGGGGAGGCAAGGAGCAGTGTGCTGGTGGGGTCGGATTGGTGAGGGAAGGCGGAATGGTGGTGTTGGCCAGTGGGAGCCCTGAGTAGAGCCCAAGTATGGTAGAGTAGAGCCCTGAGTAGAGCTTGTGGGAGGGGTATCCTATCCCCGGTTCTCACCAGCTCCCTCTTGCCCTTGTTCACCTTTGCTCAGCTCTGCTTACGCTCATCAGAGGCTGTTACCCCGCACACTCCCTCCCTGCCCCCCACCTGTGCCTGCGCCTGCCCCACTGCCATTCAATACCGGCACACCTGCTCACCTAACACACGCATAAGGCACAGCGCCGGCACCATTCTCCAGCTGGAGCCCATCTCCAGAGCCTACACCCTTAGCACCAGGCACCAGTTTCAGCATCCAGCATCTTGCACCCCCGTGCTCTTACCTCACCACACCTAGTATCTGGAGTGCAACTGGAGGGGTCGCAAGGCTGCTGTGGTGTTGCAGGATTCTTTGGGGATCCTCAATGAGGACTACATTTGAGGTCTATCAACTGGGGAATCTGTGCCTACCCAACGGATCTAGGGACTGAGGTGAGCGCAAGAGTCATAGGGAACAGTTTCTAAGTGAGTGCACCGGACCACACAGAAGCGGTCCAGCTAGGTCTGGGTGTGGTTTGTGAGAGTCCCTGAGTGCCCCGCTCATCCCCCAATCCCTCCCCACGATGGTAACGCAAAGGGTCAGGCAAAAGGACCACTAAGGGTACCATAGGATAAGTACCCAAAATAACTTTTCGTCTCCATCTTCAAAACAAACGGAGCAAGTGGCCAGTGACCTACCACAGACTAACTATTCCTTAAAGCACCATGTGGTCGAGCAGGGTCAGGCTCCATATAGAGGGTAAATATAAGAACCAAAAGAGGGTGCAAAAGAAAACAAAGTGTACTGTGCTGGAAACACAAAATGGTAATCTTGAACAAACTGCACCGCTTCTTGCCCCTTTCCAGGCATATATCAAGAAGCCTGGTAGTATAGGCAAGTTTGCCATTCTAAAAGACCCAACAGCAGCTATCTACTCAAATTCTGACGATATTGAGGGCCTTCCGAGCACAATGGCCCCTCAAATCTTGGGCTGTATGCAAATACAGCAGGGTGCATCTGTTGACAAAACTTCATCATTAAACCCTGCTTCTTCAATGATTTGATCTGACTCTGACCAACGTTCAAAGTTAGAATCTCCTCTTCAAAAGTCTGCAGAGAAACAGTCTGCATCAGATCTAGACTTAGATCTAGACCTAGACCTTGATCAACCAGTAGGCCTCCAGGATATGAGGATGATTTCTAGTAATGCTTCGACTCAAAAGACGCCACAGGCCTACAGTACTTTGATTAAGGCATTGGTTTATGTCCCAACAACAACCATGGCTCATTGCATCGGGCAGCAGAACACTCAACTGGTTACAACCACGACAGATAACCCACACGGCCTACAGCTGCCAATTATTCTTGAAGACCTGAAGGAGGCACCTAAGGACTTGCTGTCTCATCAGCAGTCAACTCCTATGTTGCACCAAAGTCCATATACACAGGGGCCCAAAAGGAGGCCGGAAGCTTGTTGTGGCCTATTTACCACTGACTTGGAAGATTTCTGGTTGCAATCAAATGATAAGTTTCTAGTCCAGGCTCTGGACTTGAAAACCTTTGTCTTGTCAAATACCAAAGAACAGCATTTGGACCAATCACTACAGCCACAGGAGGCAATGCCACGCTCTATCGCACCGCAAAAAAAATATTTATCATGGTTATCGAAATCTCAAGCGGTTAGAGCGATTTATACCATGATGTAGGCTCATCTACTAATGGAATAAATGAGCTCAGTAATATGGATATTCCAGCTAGTAGTACCAGTCAATGGGTTCTTCCAGACAGCAGCGACAGTGGAAAACCCTCCCAAAATCCAACTTCTAGCTGGCCCCAACAGTTGCAAGATTGGGGATCTCACTCAGCTACATTCTTCGACTCTTAAATGCCCTCCATTCCTCAACGACAGCACTCAATATGCAATCGGATAAATTAGATCTGCAAATTGACCTAATGAACCTCATGGCATCACATATTGCTGGCATTAATCATCAACTGGATAAGCTAGTCAACTGGCTGCCTATTTTAAAGTCCACAACTGAGCCGCAGCAAGACCCTTGTAAGTGTGGACCAATCATTGAAATGCTGAGCATGCTGCCTATCATCTTAACAAATATACTAGATTAATTAAAAATAAATGAGAGTAAGTTCTGTCTACCCAGTCATGCAATGCAACAATTAACCTATCTAGTCTCTCAACAAATGAAACCAGGAGAAGAATTGATCAAGGATCAACATCCGGACCATCCAACAATAAATGGCGGGAAGGATTCAGGCACAATTATTATCTGCACAAACTTCGATCCAAAAGCTCAAAGCAGGCCTCTAACATCTTTGGATATCTGTAACATCTCTGAGGTCAACATGAAGGGGGACCAGATGTCTAAGACTGTGTCGCCGAGAACAAAGCGCTCAGATAAACAATTTGCACTGATGCCTAACCTTCCAACCAAAAGACAAAAAAATAAGCCAGAAATGCTAGGGAAAAAAACATAGTGAACACAGCATTTGTTACTTTTACTCCATATTTACAGTGCAACCGAAGCTGCTGACACAGAGTTCCCTTCCCTCAAGACAATTGTAGGCCCCAAACTATTCAAACGTTACACAGGCAGGGGTAGAAAATGTCTCAGTACAGTTAATTTCTGATGATATACAATCATCAATTTCTCCCAATCACACTAAACATGTAGTGCACAGGATGATGGAACATCACCAACTTAACCCATCCTGTTCGGACAAGAGGGATGCAACATACAAGGCTTGCTTTCATCTTAAAATCCTGAAATACAAGGATCCTCAATGTCAAGGGCAGAAAACAAGCCAGAATACACAGGCAGCAAGTGGTCAGAGGTGCAATTCATTTCCGCTCCATCACCTCAGGACCTCCCAAAGACACCATTAATAACAACAATGAAACCAACGGATGGCTTGCAGGTAGAGGCACTGGGAGTTAAGTTATGATCCGGAAATCTGGCACCTTCAGTGCATTCAAAGCTGGCCACACAAGATGATTCCCCACAACTTACAGTTGATTATCTAGATGTCAAAATGGGTGACTCGCAGAGAGACAAGTCACAATTACAGAACAGTTGTGGTTCAGAACAAATACAGGCGGTCATTCTGACCGCGGCGGGCGGCGGTAGCCGCCCGCCATGCGGTCACCGGCAAATGGCCGCTCCGCGGTCAGAAGACCGTGGAGGCCATTCTGGCTTTCCCGCTGGGCCGGCGGGCGCCCGCCAAAGGAGCGCCTGCCGGCCCAGCGGGAAAGGCCCTGCAACATGGAAGCCGGCTCCGAATGGAGCCGGCGGTGTTGCAGGGGTGCGACGGGTGCAGTTGCACCCTTCGCGATTTTCACTGTCTGCAATGCAGACAGTGAAAATCTCTCTGGGGCCCTGTTAGGGGGCCCCTGCACTGCCCATGCCATTGGCATGGGCAGTGCAGGGGCCCCAAGGGGCCCCACGACACCCGTTCCCGCCATCCTGTTCCTGGCAGTAAAAACCACCAGGAACAGGATGGCGGGAAGGGGGTCGGAATCTCCATGGCGGCGCTGCTTGCAGCGCCGCCATGGAGGTTCTGCCCAAGCAGGGGCAATCCGGCGGGAAACCGCCAGATCCCCTTTTCTGACCGCGGCTTTACCGCTGCGGTCAGAATGGGCAGGGAAGCACCGCCAGCCTGTTGGCGGTGCTTCCGTGGTCCAGGGTTGGAATGACCCCCACAGTCTGTTCGTCCGTCCAAAGAATCATCGCCCTGTGCAAAATGTTCCAAAATCGGCCAGCTTGGGAAAAACATCATAGAAACAATCCCAAATTCAAATCATCCCCCTAGAGTGGTAACAATCAGTAACGAGCAGGGCCTTACAACTACAAAAGTAATGATCCAGAACATACAAACCGCCTCAGCGGATTTGCAATATAAGTCTCCCCGAAACAGTCAAGTGGGCCGCCCTACAATGGTTCAAAATAGTGAACAGCAAGAGGTGAAACGGCCGATGAAGTCAGTACCACATGCAATCACAGATTACACCCTCCAACTTCAGCACCTTCAGAAAAAGCATTACCATGGCCAAGAGGAGGTGATGCCTCTTACTCCTTACAAAAACTCAAATGTAAGTGGAATGATAAGTGTGACTCTAGTAAGAATTGATTAAACACCATAGAGGAGTGGTGCAACTTCATTGCTTTGGTGGACTGATTTCACTGGGGTGTCAAAGGCGTCACCGTTGGCGGCATTAGCACAAGGCATGAGACAGAGGCGAGGAGCAGAGTAAGAGGCAGCAGCCCTGGCTGCGGAGGAATAGACAGTGGCCCCAGCTACGGCTGCTGGTGGTGTGCATTGTGCGAGGAATGGAGGAGGAGGAGGCTGCCGGAGCCAGTGCATGCGCGGCACGGATTCAGGAACGAGCAGGCAAGCAGGTTGCAGGTAGTGGGGGAGGCAAGGAGCAGTGTGCTGGTGGGGTCGGATTGGTGAGGGAAGGCGGAATGGTGGTGTTGGCCAGTGGGAGCCCTGAGTAGAGCCCAAGTATGGTAGAGTAGAGCCCTGAGTAGAGCTTGTGGGAGGGGTATCCTATCCCCGGTTCTCACCAGCTCCCTCTTGCCCTTGTTCACCTTTGCTCAGCTCTGCTTACGCTCATCAGAGGCTGTTACCCCGCACACTCCCTCCCTGCCCCCCACCTGTGCCTGCGCCTGCCCCACTGCCATTCAATACCGGCACACCTGCTCACCTAACACACGCCTAAAGCACAGCGCCGGCACCATTCTCCAGCTGGAGCCCATCTCCAGAGCCTACACCCTTAGCACCAGGCACCAGTTTCAGCATCCAGCATCTTGCACCCCCGTGCTCTTACCTCACCACACCTAGTATCTGGAGTGCAACTGGAGGGGTCGCAAGGCTGCTGTGGTGTTGCAGGATTCTTTGGGGATCCTCAATGAGGACTACATTTGAGGTCTATCAACTGGGGAATCTGTGCCTACCCAACGGATCTAGGGACTGAGGTGAGCGCAAGAGTCATAGGGAACAGTTTCTAAGTGAGTGCACCGGACCACACAGAAGCGGTCCAGCTAGGTCTGGGTGTGGTTTGTGAGAGTCCCTGAGTGCCCCGCTCATCCCCCAATCCCTCCCCACGATGGTAACGCAAAGGGTCAGGCAAAAGGACCACTAAGGGTACCCTAGGATAAGTACCCAAAATAACTTTTCGTCTCCATCTTCAAAACAAACAGAGCAAGTGGCCAGTGACCTACCACAGACTAACTATTCCTTAAAGCACCATGTGGTCGAGCAGGGTCAGGCTCCATATAGAGGGTAAATATAAGAACCAAAAGAGGGTGCAAAAGAAAACAAAGTGTACTGTGCTGGAAACACAAAATGGTAATCTTGAACAAACTGCACCGCTTCTTGCCCCTTTCCAGGCATATATCAAGAAGCCTGGTAGTATAGGCAAGTTTGCCATTCTAAAAGACCCAACAGCAGCTATCTACTCAAATTCTGACGATATTGAGGGCCTTCCGAGCACAATGGCCCCTCAAATCTTGGGCTGTATGCAAATACAGCAGGGTGCATCTGTTAACAAAACTTCATCATTAAACCCTGCTTCTTCAATGATTTGATCTGACTCTGACCAACGTTCAAAGTTAGAATCTCCTCTTCAAAAGTCTGCAGAGAAACAGTCTGCATCAGATCTAGACTTAGATCTAGACCTAGACCTTGATCAACCAGTAGGCCTCCAGGATATGAGGATGATTTCTAGTAATGCTTCGACTCAAAAGACGCCACAGGCCTACAGTACTTTGATTAAGGCATTGGTTTATGTCCCAACAACAACCATGGCTCATTGCATCGGGCAGCAGAACACTCAACTGGTTACAACCACGACAGATAACCCACACGGCCTACAGCTGCCAATTATTCTTGAAGACCTGAAGGAGGCACCTAAGGACTTGCTGTCTCATCAGCAGTCAACTCCTATGTTGCACCAAAGTCCATATACACAGGGGCCCAAAAGGAGGCCGGAAGCTTGTAGTGGCCTATTTACCACTGACTTGGAAGATTTCTGGTTGCAATCAAATGATAAGTTTCTAGTCCAGGCTCTGGACTTGAAAACCTTTGTCTTGTCAAATACCAAAGAACAGCATTTGGACCAATCACTACAGCCACAGGAGGCAATGCCACGCTCTATCGCACCGCAAAAAAAATATTTATCATGGTTATCGAAATCTCAAGCGGTTAGAGCGATTTATACCATGATGTAGGCTCATCTACTAATGGAATAAATGAGCTCAGTAATATGGATATTCCAGCTAGTAGTACCAGTCAATGGGTTCTTCCAGACAGCAGCGACAGTGGAAAACCCTCCCAAAATCCAACTTCTAGCTGGCCCCAACAGTTGCAAGATTGGGGATCTCACTCAGCTACATTCTTCGACTCTTAAATGCCCTCCATTCCTCAACGACAGCACTCAATATGCAATCGGATAAATTAGATCTGCAAATTGACCTAATGAACCTCATGGCATCACATATTGCTGGCATTAATCATCAACTGGATAAGCTAGTCAACTGGCTGCCTATTTTAAAGTCCACAACTGAGCCGCAGCAAGACCCTTGTAAGTGTGGACCAATCATTGAAATGCTGAGCATGCTGCCTATCATCTTAACAAATATACTAGATTAATTAAAAATAAATGAGAGTAAGTTCTGTCTACCCAGTCATGCAATGCAACAATTAACCTATCTAGTCTCTCAACAAATGAAACCAGGAGAAGAATTGATCAAGGATCAACATCCGGACCATCCAACAATAAATGGCGGGAAGGATTCAGGCACAATTATTATCTGCACAAACTTCGATCCAAAAGCTCAAAGCAGGCCTCTAACATCTTTGGATATCTGTAACATCTCTGAGGTCAACATGAAGGGGGACCAGATGTCTAAGACTGTGTCGCCGAGAACAAAGCGCTCAGATAAACAATTTGCACTGATGCCTAACCTTCCAACCAAAAGACAAAAAAATAAGCCAGAAATGCTAGGGAAAAAAACATAGTGAACACAGCATTTGTTACTTTTACTCCATATTTACAGTGCAACCGAAGCTGCTGACACAGAGTTCCCTTCCCTCAAGACAATTGTAGGCCCCAAACTATTCAAACGTTACACAGGCAGGGGTAGAAAATGTCTCAGTACAGTTAATTTCTGATGATATACAATCATCAATTTCTCCCAATCACACTAAACATGTAGTGCACAGGATGATGGAACATCACCAACTTAACCCATCCTGTTCGGACAAGAGGGATGCAACATACAAGGCTTGCTTTCATCTTAAAATCCTGAAATACAAGGATCCTCAATGTCAAGGGCAGAAAACAAGCCAGAATACACAGGCAGCAAGTGGTCAGAGGTGCAATTCATTTCCGCTCCATCACCTCAGGACCTCCCAAAGACACCATTAATAACAACAATGAAACCAACGGATGGCTTGCAGGTAGAGGCACTTGGAGTTAAGTTATGATCCGGAAATCTGGCACCTTCAGTGCATTCAAAGCTGGCCACACAAGATGATTCCCCACAACTTACAGTTGATTATCTAGATGTCAAAATGGGTGACTCGCAGAGAGACAAGTCACAATTACAGAACAGTTGTGGTTCAGAACAAATACAGGCGGTCATTCTGACCGCGGCGGGCGTCGGTAGCCGCCCGCCATGCGGTCACCGGCAAATGGCCGCTCCGCGGTCAGAAGACCGTGGAGGCCATTCTGGCTTTCCCGCTGGGCCGGCGGGCGCCCGCCAAAGGAGCGCCTGCCGGCCCAGCGGGAAAGGCCCTGCAACATGGAAGCCGGCTCCGAATGGAGCCGGCGGTGTTGCAGGGGTGCGACGGGTGCAGTTGCACCCTTCGCGATTTTCACTGTCTGCAATGCAGACAGTGAAAATCTCTCTGGGGCCCTGTTAGGGGGCCCCTGCACTGCCCATGCCATTGGCATGGGCAGTGCAGGGGCCCCAAGGGGCCCCACGACACCCGTTCCCGCCATCCTGTTCCTGGCAGTAAAAACCGCCAGGAACAGGATGGCGGGAAGGGGGTCGGAATCTCCATGGCGGCGCTGCTTGCAGCGCCGCCATGGAGGTTCTGCCCAAGCAGGGGCAATCCGGCGGGAAACCGCCAGATCCCCTTTTCTGACCGCGGCTTTACCGCTGCGGTCAGAATGGGCAGGGAAGCACCGCCAGCCTGTTGGCGGTGCTTCCGTGGTCCAGGGTTGGAATGACCCCCACAGTCTGTTCGTCCGTCCAAAGAATCATCGCCCTGTGCAAAATGTTCCAAAATCGGCCAGCTTGGGAAAAACATCATAGAAACAATCCCAAATTCAAATCATCCCCCTAGAGTGGTAACAATCAGTAACGAGCAGGGCCTTACAACTACAAAAGTAATGATCCAGAACATACAAACCGCCTCAGCGGATTTGCAATATAAGTCTCCCCGAAACAGTCAAGTGGGCCGCCCTACAATGGTTCTAAATAGTGAACAGCAAGAGGTGAAACGGCCGATGAAGTCAGTACCACATGCAATCACAGATTACACCCTCCAACTTCAGCACAGTAATAATTCACCAAATAGTTGGGATTGAAGGCAAATCATTTTAACTCCACAGTACACGTCACAAGGCCAACAAGACTGCTTGAATAGGGGTAACATCCTGAGGCTGTTAGCCGAGTTGCCGCTAACTCAGAAGACAATGTCCAAAGACTTAATGTCAGTGAAATTTCTTCCTAGTAGCGACCACCAGGGGCCAAAACAAATGCACACCATCTGGAGATCAAGGGAATTCACTACACTGATCCTAGATGCCAAAACGTAGTTTGAAGCATGGGGGATAGTCCTTTCAGAGCCGCCTAAGCCATGCTACCCTTTTCCCTTATTGCCCACCATTCTGAAAAAAACAGATCACCATTCTGACCTAAAGGATCTTGTACCCGCATTGGGAATGAAAACCATTGAGTCCCGGAAGAGGCAGCAAAGAAGGGGGGAAACTATGCTAAAACCTGCATATGAAGCCCCAAGCACTCGTAATTATGTGCTTGTAACCCAGCAATCACAGAGTGATTCTCATGCAGAAAGGAGGTGGATGGCTAATACCTTAAATGCACCAAGGAGCAACTGACTCCAAAACCATAACGCAGAAAATATAGATTAGGGAATGCCATAAGTATTTTGTCCTGGAACATCGCTGGAGCAAAAAGCATCATCTTAATCGGATTTGCATTAGCAATCAGCCACAATTACAAATTAATTATATTGCAAGAAATATGGTTAATAGGCCCAGTTCATCCGGGTGGTTATATACTACACCATGTTGGTGTCGCGAAACTAAACAGATCTGGCAGACTGAGTGGAGGCCTAGCAATTTATATTTCGACGGTGCTACGTGTACCAACATAGCAATTGGCATTCTCAACTGATGATTAACAGGCCATTAAACTCACCTTTGGAGACAATCGACAAGCAACTGCTTTCATAATATTTAACGTCTACGCACATCCACAGAAACACTGTAAAGCTCAGCTCTTCAAGAAATTATTGAACAAGATCGAGGAAATAAGATATGTCTATCCAACCTGGGACAGCCTAGTGGCGGGTGATTTTAATGCACATTTAATTCATACTCCAGACGCCGATGAACAGCTAGTCCCAGAAAATGCTCTATGGTCAGTCCTGCCTCATATCCCGCAACCACGTAAGAAACCGGATGGCATGGGCATGCAACTGGTCAACGCATTAGAGCATCTGGGCATGACTGTCCTAAATGGTAAGACCAAAGATGACATGCCACGAAGTTACACTCACTGTAGTTCGAAGGCGGCCTCCACTATAGATTACACTGCCACAAATCTTTCTCTGTTACCCCGAGTGAGGAAATTCAAAATCGAAACCACTCTTCATAGCGATCACTCATTCCAGCACATAGAACTGAATCTGAATGCCCCATATTTCATGCCAGTCGCTGGTTATTTTGGGAGTCTTGTATCCATCAACTTAAAACATTTGCCCTGGTCAGAGTCCTCACTACCGGAGATTATCGGAAAAATAAAAAACCTGTTCCAAACTGCAATCTTTCTACACTCGTCAGCAGCAGAAGTTTGGACTAGCTTTCTAGCTGCATTATCATCGCTCTGTTCCACCTCGTATCCAACAATGACGCAAATACAGTCACTGTCCTTAAACCTATTGATAAAAAAATGTTAAAATTAAGAAGGGAGTTGATGTACGAATGTAGATAAATCTAAAAAGAGCATGTCACAGAATCCATGAGCTTTAGAATAAAGTCCCTAAAGAAAAAACTATAAAACTCAGGTATGGCTTGAACGCAAGAAGGGGGAGGACAACTTTTGGTCAAGACTGCTTTTCAACTCAAAACCTGCAAACTCCAGGGCTTTTTGAGCAAAGGTTAATGGCATTGACCGATGTGTAGGGATATCAACTACTCGTCAATTCCCGAAGAAAAATGGGCAAATACTCTGGCTAACATCTTTTTCAATCAAGAATCACCTAAAGTAAATCCACAGTTAAAAGAGCCATTAAGTTTCAACCATCTCTGCCAGAACCACGTGGGATACAATGCAAAGGCAGCATCTCTAGTTATTGAGAAGGGACACAGGGATTGTGCGCCTGGCCCTAACGGCCTTCCGCAGGCAGTATTCAGGGCTGAACCAGAATACTGGTCTACACCACTTGCAATTATTTTTGCGGAAATAGTGTGAACTAGAATTATCCATGATAGTTGGAGAGGATCCATCATCAATCCAATATTTAAAGGGGGGATCGAGCCAATCCGGCCAATTATAGATTGATCGCCCTAATTGACTCTGAGGCCAAATATTTTGCCTCATTGACCCTGGATGATCTGCTTGACTGGTCCAACTCAATCAATCTAGTTCCCCTGAATCAAACTGGCTTTAGGAAAGGCTATGGCACCATGATAAACATACTAGCATTATGCGATATTGCTGACAAATCAAAATAACTAACGAAAAAGCTACATCTAAGTTTCATAGACTTTAAAAGTGCTTTTGACCGTGTGGACAGAGCCATCCTTTGGTGTAAGCTGAGAAGTCGGGGGCTGCACGAAAGAATTCTCCAAAGCATTGAAATGCTGTGTCATAAAACCTGGGTGCAGGTCAAGTTAGCAGATGGCACAAAACTTTCAAGGAGGATTCCAACAGACATAGGCCTGAAACAAGGATGAGTCTAGGCTCTGAACCTGTTTAAACATGTTATGGCTGATCTTTCTCCAAAGTTGGATACAATAAACTCACACTCCCTGAAGCTGGAAAATCTGCCTGTATCCCATCTTTCATACTCAGTTGGCATAGTTTTATTGAGCCACACAAAATTAGGGTTACAGCATTTAGGGGGTGATTCTAACCCTGGCGGTCGGTGATAAAGCGGCGGCCAACCCGCCAACAGGCCGGCGGTCGAAAAAACTGAATTCTGACCCTGGCGGGAACCGCCAATACAGCCCGCCACATTAACACTCCGACCGCCGCGGCGGTGCAGACAAACAGCGTGGCGGTCACCGCCAACAGGCAGGCGGCAGGCAATGTACCGCCCACAGTATCACAACTCACCAATCCGCCACCTTTTCCAGGGCGGGAGCACCGCCGATAAAAACATGGCGGAAACAGACTACGAACGGGAAAACGCGCACCAAAACACACTCCACGAGGAAGGAGGACAGCATGGAACTCGAATTAAACATCCTACCTGCTCTCGTCTACCTTCTCATCTACCACGAGTACGAACTCCAGCGTAGACGACAACGGTGAGTACTGCACCTACGACACACGGGAGGGGGGAGGAGGGAAGCTTACGGCACACACATATGCGACCCCCACCCCCCCAAACTATGTACACACTAATGCAGAGCAACAATGCACAGTGACACCACCCAAACCCCCCTTAAGAATGCAAAGACAGAAATAAATTGGGACGAAAAATTTATATAAAAAATAGACTCTGATATGGAGCGGTCAACTATGCAAAATATCCATAACAAAATGATAATATATACACTGCCATGGAGAACCGAGGCAATTAGTCCTGTACATGAAAGTTAAATGGAACAGTCCGTGGGCTACAGTGTAGCGACACAAGGGCAAAGCCCACACAGGAGACCTGAGTCCTTTGGAGAGAACACTGCAGGGGCATCTGATGAAAAAATTACAGGCACCTCAGGGGGAAGGGAAGGGGGAGGCACCACAGCCACATGAGTCCACGACGCCAGATCCACGAAGGGGCCACCATGCCCATTGATGTATCCTGGGGAGTGCAAAGCCACAGTCTCTCAAGTCTCTACAGTGGGTGGGTTGCCCACTTCACCATCCTGGGGAGTGCAAAGCCACAGTCTCTCAAGTCTCTACAGTGGGTGGGTTGCCCACTTCACCATCCTGGGGAGTGCAAAGCCACAGTCTCTCAAGTCTCACAAGTGGGTGGGTTGCCCACTTCACCATCCTGGGGAGTGCAAAGCCACAGTCTCTCAAGTCTCTACAGTGGGTGGGTTGCCCACTTCACCATCCTGGGGAGTGCAAAGCCACAGTCTCTCAAGTCTCTACAGTGGGTGGGTTGCCCACTTCACCATCCTGGGGAGTGCAAAGCCACAGTCCATCTGGTGGATGACAGTGTCCACTGCTCAAGGAGGAGGCATGGTGGGCACAGTGAACCATAAACAGTGCTTGAGAGGAAGGGCCCAGCGGAGCGGTGCTTGAGACGGCGGGGCCCAGCGGAGCGCTGCTTGGATGGCGGGGCCCAGCGTAGCGGTGCTTGAGACGGCGGGGCCCAGCGGAGCGGTGCTTGACAGGAAGGGCCCAGCGGAGCGGTGCTTGAGACGGCGGGGCCCAGCGGAGCGGTGCTTGAGATGAAGGGCCCAGCGGAGCGGTGCTTGAGACGGCGGGGCCCAGCGTAGCGGTGCTTGGACGGCGGGGCCCAGCGGATCGGTGCTTGAGACGGCGGGGCCCAGCGGAGCGGTGCTTGAGATGAAGGGCCCAGCGGAGCGGTGCTTGGACGGCGGGGCCCAGCGGAGCGGTGCTTGAGACGGCGGGGCCCAGCGGAGCGGTGCTTGACAGGAAGGGCCCAGCAGAGCGGTGCTTGAGATGAAGGGCCCAGCGGAGCGGTGCTTGAGACGGCGGGGCCCAGCGGAGCGGTGCTTGAGATGAAGGGCCCAGCGGAGCGGTGCTTGAGACGGCGGGGCCCAGCGGAGCGGTGCTTGGACGGCGGGGCCCAGCGGAGCGGTGCTTGAGACGGCGGGGCCCAGGGGAGCGGTGCTTGACAGGAAGGGCCCAGCGGAGCGGTGCTTGAGACGGCGGGGCCCAGCGGAGCGGTGCTTGAGATGAAGGGCCCAGCGGAGCGGTGCTTGAGACGGCGGGCCCAGCGGAGCGGTGCTTGGACGGCGGGGCCCAGCGGAGCGGTGCTTGAGATGGCGGGGCCCAGCGGAGCGGTGCTTGACAGGAAGGGCCCAGCGGAGCGGTGCTTGAGATGAAGGGCCCAGCGGAGCGGTGCTTGAGACGGCGGGGCCCAGCGGAGCGATGCTTGAGATGAAGGGCCCAGCGGAGCGGTGCTTGAGACGGCAGGGCCCAGCGGAGCGGTGCTTGGACGGCGGGGCCCAGCGGAGGGGTGCTTGAGACGGCGGGGCCCAGCGGAGCGGTGCTTGACCGGAAGGGCCCAGCGGAGCGGTGCTTGAGATGAAGGGCCCAGCGGAGGGGTGCTTGGAAGGAAGGGCCCAGCGGAGCGGTGCTTGAGACGGCGGGGCCCAGCGGAGCGGTGCTTGAGATGAAGGGCCCAGCGGAGCGGTGCTTGACAGGAAGGGCCCAGCGGAGCTGTGCTTGAGACGGCGGGGCCCAGCGGAGCGGTGCTTGGACGGCGGGGCCCAGAGGAGCGGTGCTTGACAGGAAGGGCCCAGCGGAGCGGTGCTTGAGACGGCGGGGCCCAGCGGAGCGGTGCTTGGATGGCGGGGCCCAGCAGAGCGGTGTTTGACAGGAGGGACCAGCGGAGCGGTGCTTGGACGGCGGGGCCCAGCGGAGCGGTGCTTGACAGGAAGGGCCCAGCGGAGCGGTGCTTGAGACAGCGGGGCCCAGCGGAGCGGTGCTTGGACGGCGGGGCCCAGCGGAGCGGTGCTTGACAGGAGGGACCAGCGGAGCGGTGCTTGGACGGCGGGGCCCAGCGGAGCGGTGCTTGACAGGAAGGGCCCAGCGGAGCGGTGCTTGAGACGGCGGGGCACAGCGGAGCGGTGCTTGGACGGCGGGGCCCAGCGGAGCGGTGCTTGACAGAAGGGACCAGTGGAGCGGTGCTTGGATGGCGGGGCCCAGCAGAGCGGTGCTTGACAGGAAGGGCCCAGCGGAGCGGTGCTTGAGACGGCGGGGCCCAGCGGAGCGGTGCTTGGACGGAGGGGGCCCAGCGGAGTGGTGCATGACAGGAGGGACCAGCGGAGCGGTGCTTGGACGGCGGGGCCCAGCGGAGCGGTGCTTGAGACGGCTGGGCCCTGTTCAGCGGTGCTCTTCTGCACGGCGGGCCCTGTTCAGCGGTGCTCTTCTGCACGGCGGGCCCTGTTCAGCGGTGCCCTTCTCCACGGCGGGCCCTGTTCAGCGGTGCTCTTCTCCACGGCGGGGCCCTGTTCAGCGGTGCTCTTCTGCACGGCGGGCCCTGTTCAGCGGTGCTCTTCTGCACGGCGTGCCCTGTTCAGCGGTGCTCTTCTGCACGGCGGGCCCTGTTCAGCGGTGCTCTTCTCCACGGTGGGCCCTGTTCAGCGGTGCCCTTCTCCACGGCGGGCCCTGTTCAGCGGTGCTCTTCTCCACGGCGGGCCCTGTTCAGCGGTGCTCTTCTCCACGGCGGGCCCTGTTCAGCGGTGCTCTTCTCCACGGCGGGCCCTGTTCAGCGGTGCTCTTCTGCACGGCGGGCCCTGTTCAGCGGTGCTCTTCTCCACGGCGGGCCCTGTTCAGCGGTGCCCTTCTCCACGGCGGGCCCTGTTCAGCGGTGCTCTTCTCCACGGCGGGGCCCTGTTCAGCGGTGCTCTTCTGTACGGCGGGCCCTGTTCAGCGGTGCTCTTCTGCACGGCGGGCCCTGTTCAGCGGTGCTCTTCTGCACGGCGGGCCCTGTTCAGCGGTGCTCTTCTCCACGGCGGGCCCTGTTCAGCGGTGCTCTTCTCCACGGCGGGCCCTGTTCAGCGGTGCACATCCAGTAGGTCAAGGGAGCCAGACCTGGCCTGGACTCCCTGCTCAGTCGCCCTCCGACCGTGATGCTTCTGGACCCTTCGGGGACGGAGTCCTGGGCCCTTTGGTGTCCTCCTTTCCAGCTGGGATGTGGCATGTGGGGCCCACCTGCTCCGCGCTCCTGCTGCTTCACTTCTCCGCCCTGCTGCCCTTACGCTCCTTAGATGGGGCTCTCGGGCCCTTGCCTCCCCTAGATGATGTGGCTGGTGAAGTGGGCGAACTTTGCTCCTTGGGGGCAGCCGTGTCAGTCCTCGCACGGCGGCCCTTGTGTTTCCTGGTCCTCTTGCCGGGGGGGGCTGGATGTGTCCTTGCTGCTGATTGAGGTGTCACTGCTGGCAAAGGGTGGGCTCCAGAACCCATGCACAACAGTGACACCCGAAGCTGGGCTGGTGGTGGCTGTGGTGCTCTTGGGACTCTTTGCAGATGGAGGGGGTAGGTCATCGGAGGGAAAGAGGTCAAGATTAGCCAGGAAAAGTTTTTTAGGGCCAAGGTAAAGGGTAGGAGAAGTGGTGATGGGAGTGGAGGAAGAGGATGTGGTTGTAGGAGAGTCAGGTGTGCTGTCATTGGGTGAAGGTGCTGGTGCTGTAGGCTGTCGTGAGGTGGATGGCTTTTGGGTGGGTGGCTGCCTGCGTTTGTGTGTCTTGGTAGACGGGGTGACAGACACAGTGGGAGAGGACACAGGGGACGTGTAAATGGCAGTGGGGGTGGTGACTGCACGCGTGCGGACTGTACAGGAGGGTGTGGTGGTGATGGAAGCACTGGCTGATGTTGGTGTGCATGTAGGTGTGAGTGTAGACGTCACAGGGAGGGAGGAGGGAGACGAGGAGGAGGGGGACACAGGGGTGGCAGTGACTGTTGGAACGTCTGCATCTGGGTGTTGCTTGGGTGAGTGTTTGTGGGATCTGTGGTGCTTGTGTCTGGATGAGCTGCCCTTGGGTGTTGAGGTGTGTGCAGGCTGGTCAGATGGTGTGGATGGGATAGGCTGAGGAACAGGAGACAGAGACAGGCTGGAGGCAGTCAGAAGAGGGAGGCTGGAAACAGGGACAATGGCTGCTGTCAGTGCTGAGGCCAGAGCAGTGAACGATCGTTGATGGGCAGCCTGACCCGAATGAATGCCCTCCAGGTAGGCATTGCTCCGATGCACCTCCCTTTCTACCCCATGGATGGCATTCAAAAGGGTAGTCTGCCCAACAATGAGCGTCCTCACAAGGTCAATGAGCTCCGCACTGAGGGCAGCAGGGGTGACAGGGGCAGGGGCTGAGGTGCCTGGGGCGAAGGAGACGCCCGCCTACCTGGGCGAGCGGGCACGGAGCGTAGGCTGAGGGGCTGCAGGGAGGGCGGGGCTGGTGCGCTGGGTGGCGGCTGTACCTGTAGAGGCGGGGGTCCCGGATGTTTCCGCCACCGCTAGGGAGCACCCATCCGAGGACGTGTCTGTGTCGCTGCTCTCACCACCGGTCCCCGTTGTGGTGCTCCCCTCGCCCTCCGGGTCACTGGTGCCCTCGGTGTCTGTTCCTGGGCCCACCGGGGCCTTGTGACTTGCAGCCCCCTCGTGCTCCGATGCCAAATCTCCTCCGCCTGATGATGCTAATGCACACATGCACAAGAAGATGAAGAAGAAGGGTGGGGGGAGAAAAAAGAAGACCAGGTTGAGTGCATGCAATGTCAACACTGTTGGCGGAGAGGACAGACACAGGAGCCTCATGCACTAAGCCGCGCATTCGGGGTACACTACTCAGTACTTCTGACTAAGATAACAGGTCAAGAGACGACAAACGCGCAGATGTGTGAGGCTGGACCATCAATAGCTGTACTTGTCACCCTACAGAGGTGGGGGCCGGGAGCACAGGGCCATGCCTAAGGGAGAGGACTACACTACAGAAAGCGCCCTGGCCTAATGTCACCCACAACCCTCCTCCCCCACCCAGACGCCTCCACTGCGCAGAAAGATAGCAGAATGTGCTGATACTCACCCCCTTGTGTCTGCTGTGATGCTCTCAAGCGCCCATCCAAATCAGGGTAGGCCACCGCCAGGATCCGGGACATCAGGGGGGTCAGGGTACGACTGGCACCCCTCCTAGGTTGGGAGGCCATCCCCAGCAGTGACTCGGCGGTCTTCCTGGTTCCGCGGCGGATGTCCTCCCACCTCTTGCGGCAGTGGGTGCCCCGTCTGACGTGGACCCCCAGGGCCCAGACTTCCTTGGCGATGGCACGCCAAATCTCGACTTTCTGATGGGCGCTGACCTATGTGACATGTACAGGGTGGGAAGGAAACATTCATCAACTTACTGCATGTTAGATGTGATTGGCCCCCCCTCCCCAACCTTGCCATATGGCACATGCTCTCATCTGGCGTGCGTTGCACTCCTCATTCGCCCCCCACCCCAGCAACTTACATCCACCCCACTCCACACAGGCATCGCCCATTCCATGTGCACCCGGTGTACTTTCCTGTTGGTCTGGAGGACCATAGAGTAACGCATACTGGCGGAGGACCCCATCAACGAGCTTCTCCAACTCTTCAGACATGAAGGCAGGGGCCCTTTCCCCAGTCGCAGCAGCCATTGTCACTTCCAGACCGAGGTCACAGCAGCACTTGCAGTATAGGTCCTCTCCTGTGGATGATCAGGTCTCGAGTGATTAGGCAGATAGAAAATGGCGGTCACGCCCGCGGCGGTGCGTACCGCGGCGGTGCGTACCGCGGCGGTGCGTACCGCTACCGCCGGCGCACCTCGTCATTGGCTCCTGAAACCCATAGGCTTCAATGTTAACCAATGTGGCTCCGTGTAGCGGTCTTCGACCGCCTACCGCCACGGTGTGCTCCGCCAGCGCATTGACCTCACATCCCATTGTCCCACTTCACAGGTCAGGCAGCCGCCATTTCAAGGGCCCACATGGCATAATTTTTACTGCGACACACAGGCCTAGGCCTTGCATTGCCACACATACACGCCTTTCAAAACATAGATAACCGTGTGCTATGCAAGCTGTGGTGAACGTACCAGTGATTGGCTTGACTCTGTGCTCCATGTTGTCATTCCTAGGCACCGTCTGCTGGGACTTGCGAGGAGAAGGATGAATCCTCGCGTGTACCGACCGCTGGTGGACCTGTCGACAATGGAAGAACGCCACATCATACTACGATACCGACTGGACCGTGCCACTATCCATGAACTGTGTGCCCAGCTGGAGCCAGCCCTGATGTCCCCCATCCGCCAACCCACAGGAATTCCCCCTCTGGTGCAGGTTCTGTCAGTCCTCCATTTTCTTGCAAGTGGCTCATTCCAGACAACAGTGGCCATGTCATCTGGAATGTCTCAGCCTATGTTTTCCAAAGTTTTGTCTAGAGTGTTGTCTGCCCTGACGAAACACATGCGGAGTTACATTATGTTCCCTGAGGAGGTTGATTTGGCCACTGTGAAGGGTGATTTTTATGCCCTTGGACATATTCCCAACATCATTGGTGCCATTGATGGGACCCATGTAGCCTTAGTCCCCCCAAAAGACGATGAGCAGGTGTACAGAAACAGGAAAAGTTACCATTCTATGAACGTCCAGGTGGTCTGTTTGGCTGACCAGTACATCTCCCATGTGAATGCCATGTTCCCTGGGTCAGTGCATGATGCGTATGTGATGCGTAATAGCAGCATCCCTTATGTGATGGAACAGCTACAGAGACAACGTGTGTGGCTAATAGGTGACTCTGGTTACCCCAACCTGCCTTGGCTATTGACCCCAGTGAGGAATCCCCGGACCCGGGCTGAGGAACGGTACAATGAGGCCCATGGGCGAACTAGGAGGATCATAGAAAGGACCTTTGGCCTCCTGAAGGCCAGATTTAGGTGCCTGCATATGACAGGGGGATCCCTGATGTACTCACCAAAGAAGGTGTGCCAGATCATCGTGGCCTGCTGTATGCTTCACAATCTGTCATTGCGACGTCAGGTGCCTTTCCTGCAGGAGGATGGTCCAGATGGTGGTGTTGAAGCAGCTGTGGAGCCTGCGGAGAGTGAAGAGGAGGAAGACTCAGAGGATGACACAGACAACAGGGACAGAGTTATCCAACAGTATTTTCAGTAGCACACAGGTAAGAATCACCCACGCCATTTTACTTTTCCTGAAAGCCTCCTGCTTCTCAACTTTGTCTATGACCCCCCAGTTCTTTTAAACTGATGTTTGATTTTCCCTTCCCTTTTCAGTGCTGTGTGACCCACTGCGTGACTTCTGCTTGGTAAGCCCATGGAGTAATGCTTATTGATCTCGGTATGTGTTCAGCACAAAGTTAACAGAACATAATTGATCGGTAATGTGTTATACATTTGTAAATAATACAGCCTGACTCCTGTTTGATTTCAGTGCATTGAGTGATTTATTTGTTGTGCTAGATAATGGTACATGATATAAACACTGTGATGGGTGGGGGTGGAGTAATGGCCATGGCAGAGTCCAGTTCTCAGTCTCACAGGTGCATTGTCCATATGCCTGTGGAAGGATGGAGCAGGGGCAGTTCAAGGTTGGACAGAGTGGCAATGTGGGACAGTGGGATGACTTCAGGGGCTATCTCATGCTGGCGGGGGTCTTGACATCCTACTCTGTCGATTTTCTTCATCTCAGGCTCCTCTTGCGGGGTGGTTGTTCTTCAGCAGGAGGTGGGGTTCTGGTGGCCTGTCGTTGTGGTGGGGCCTCCTGTCCACTAGCGCCGGCGGAGGTGGTAGGCTGTTCCTGGCTAGTGACAGGGGCCCTGTGTGGTGCCACATGGTCCCGCAACGTGTCTTCTATCCGGTTGAGGGCCTGGACTATGCTCCCCATAGCGGTAGAGATGTTGGTGAGTTGATTGGTGAACTCCATGTAGCGTTCCTCCTGCTGTGCCTGGATCTCCTGGAACCTGGCCAGTACCGTCGCCATCGTCTCTTGGGAGTGGTGATAGGCTGCCATGATGGTGGTGAGGGCCTCTTGGAGAGTGGGTTCCCTGGGCCTCTCCTCCCCCCCCTGTCGCACAGCAGCCCTCCGAGTTGCCCTGTTTCCCCCGGCCTCTGTCTCCTGGACGGTGTGCCCACTACCACTGCCCCCAGGTCCCTGTTGTTGTTGGGGTGGTGGGTTAGCCTGGGTGCCCTGTAGTGGCAGACACACTGCTGATTGACCTGTCCTAGAGACAGAGGCATGGGCCCGCTGGGTGGGAGCTGTGCTGTTGTTCCCAGAGAGGGTTGGGTCTGCTGTGGCCTGTGTGTGGGGAACCGACTGTCCAGAGGTCCCCGATGGTCTGGGCTGGTCATCAGGTTCCAGGACGACAGAGCTGCTGTCATCACTGGGGGCCTCTTCCGGGGGGGGATGGACATTTCTGGACCCTCCTGGCCGGTGTGTTGGCGTTCGGGTCCTGCATGGGGTAAGAGAGTATGGTTATTGTTTCTGTGTGTGCTATTGCGTGCCATTGATTGGTGCCCTTGTCCCCCAGTGCTGCCATTCCCTTGGGGGAGGTGTTGTGGGGGTGTTTTGGGGGGGTATGTGCAGTGGTCATGCTTGGGTGATGGGTGTCCATAGTTTGTGGTGGCATGCAGGGGTTGGTGTTGGGTGGGTTGTGCTGGTGAGACATTCTCAGGGAGGATGTGTGATGGGGGGTTGGGGGTGAGGGTGGTGGTGGGGGTTAGCATGCTGGGGGGGTGAAGTAGTTGAGATTGTACTTACCAGAGTCCATTCCTCCGTGTACTCCAGCGAGGCCTTCAGGATGCAGGATGTTTAGTACCTCTTGCTCCCATGCTGTGAATTCAGGTGGAGTGGGTGGGGGTCCCCCGCCAGTCTTCTGCACTGCGATGTTGTATCGCGAGACCATCAAGCGCACCTTTCCCCTTAAGTCGTTCCAGCGTTTGCGGATGTCGTCTCGATTTCTGGGATGCTGTCCCACCGCGTTGACCCTGTCCACGATCCGCTACCATAGCTCCGCCTTCCTGGCTATAGTGGTGTGCTGCACCTGTGAGCCGAAGAGCTGGGGTTCAACTCTTATGATTTCCTCCACCATGACCCGGAGTTCTTGGTCCGAAAAGCGTGGGTGCCTTTGGGGTGCCATGGGGTGGTGTGGATGAGGTGTGGGGTGGTGTATATGGTGATGAGTGTGTTGGTGTGTGGTGCTTTGTGCTTCTATGTGGTGTGTGTGATGGTGTAGTGTGCCTCTGTGTGATGTAGCTCTCTATTCTGTGATGTGTCTCTCTCTCCTTCGTCTCTGATCTTCGGTCGTAGGGGTTTGTGGGTGATGTGGGTGTGTGTTTTATAGTTGTATGGATGTGTGGGAGTGTTGTTGGTATGTGTGTCAGGTGTGTGTATTTCAAATTGCCCAATGTGGCAGTGTTTTGGAGCTGTGTGTGTATTTTGACCGCGGCGGTGTGTACCGCCAATGGATTACCGCGGTTGAAAGACCGCCGCGTGGATTGGTGGGTCAGAATGGCATGGGCGTGTTTGTGTTGGCGTGGCGGTGGAGGTTTGGTCATCTCCAGTTTTCCGCGGCCCGCTGATGAGGCGGCCTTCCTTGGATGTCGGGTTTTTGGCGGATTCACAGTTGGTGGTCAGAATGACCGTGGCGGTTTACCGCGGCCGCGGCGGTAGTATGGCGGAGTTCTGACCGGCGGTACAGGCCTTTTACCGCCAAGGTCAGAATGACCCCTTAGTCTGCACCCTGGTCACTTTTGCAATAACAAATAAACTGGAGATTAATATTGTTAAGTGCGGCAAAACATGGGAAAGATGCTTTCAACCTGGAACAGCAACAAATAAAGATCTACAAGCAAGTTTTTTGTCTCCCTCGCACTGCTTCTCCTTCACAAGTTAGGCTAGAGTTTGGGCTCAAACAACAACAGTTAGACAGGAAAATTCATACGATTAAGACCTGGTATGAAATAAGAGGAAATAAAAGGAGCCCTTTGGTTGTAGCTTTATGAAATTCTGTAGCCAAAGACCCAAAGTCAGTGTACAATAGGTACCCACAGCGCTCTCTGCAAGAGACTCAAATGACACACTTATGAGACTCTAATATGTCATACCCCCTTTTTTGTTGCGCACTAAAAAGGGAAATCAGACTGCAATCCTTACTGGACGATAAGCGCAAATTTGCAGGTCGCTCGCATGCTTGTATCCTCATGCACATTTACAGCAGTTTGGCACCAGCACGATACTTGATTTCAACATTTCCAGTGCACATCAAATGCCAGCTGCTTGCCATGAGAATAGGGTTCCTTCCATCCCTAGCGGATCAACCAACATGGAAGAATGGGGGTGACATGTTATGCAGGCCATGCAATGCTGGCAGAGAGGACATCGTTCACCTGATTTGTATCTGCCCGGTACTAAGAGAAGCGTGCTGTCAAGTGTTAAAATCAGTATTTATCATGAGTGGGGTCCGTACCTGACTGCCGGCAATAATGAAAATGTTCGATCCAACCGAACCGCAGATAAGTTGTAGGCTTGTAAAATTTCTAGCCTTGCAAGCTAAATACTTAACTCGCTGCCCGTGATCATCACTTCATAGCTAATATTAGTAAACCCTGAGGATTCAATGACCTCTCATATAAATGGTATAGTGCTAGCAGATAAGATGTATTTGTCATTTTTAATAGTTGAGACCGAGCAATAAGTATGGGTTTGGTAATCTATAGGGTCCATTTGTGAACATGCCCATTGAAAAGTTCCAGTCCTTTCTTCTCTCCCATTGTTAGCTCTCACTTTTTCTGTCTAAAACTTCCAGTATCAGGAACATTTTTAGACTTAACATAATTTTAACATACTCGTGTGAAGTATTATACAGTGAAAGTAGGGTTTTAACTGTGCTTTATATTTCAACAAATTTTAGAGGACTTCCATGTGACTTGAGGCTCGCAATAGTCTTAACGATCTTGTTTAAAAACGTTATGTATTGTATTGAAACTCATGGATCGTTCACAAGCATGTAGTTGCAACGATCATGTACTCTGTCTTGCTAAGATTTTAATTAATCATGCAAATAAAGAATTAAGCAACTTGATTTCAGTGAGGAATCTACTGATTTATATTAAAACTGTGTTTTGTCCTTCTCAACCTATGTCCCTTCATCCCATGTCTGTGAGTGCAATGCACTCCGTCAATGTGGCTCTTTATTTGTAGTCTTTGTGACTCTTTATATGCATTTTCCCATGTGATTTAATGTTGGTTCATATTTGTGGCCTGTGTTACACCTACAATTTTGTCCTTACTGTAACATTGTAATTTATTCATTCACAAGCTGTTTCTTCGTGTTATTGTATGAGTGTATGTAAGAGTATCACCTTACATTTATCAAGCAATTCGTAGGATGTTGATGTTAGCTGTGTCCATGATATGATATATTGCTATGTATACCTTACTCATTTAGAGGGTTACTGGTGTAGCCATTCTCCTGTGTATGATTTGAATTTCCCTGTTGCTCTTCGTATGTCGGGAGTACTTTTGCACACACAGCACCGTGGATTTGTTTCCCGCTTGTTTTAACATAAATAACTCATAATTACACATTTTTGTTTTCTATTGGCACACACACTACCTTGGGTTCGATTCCCGCATTATTTTCACACATGCAAGTAATAGTTTCACATTTTATTTTTTAATTGTTGTCACAGGTGCTCTTGATTATATGGTCATTTTTTAATTTCTTCCATGCTCCTCCCAATTGCATTTTGTCCTTCATTTGATATATTACAATCAACAGGCCTCTACTTTTCACTGAGCGAATGCGATCAGCCATGTCCCCTGCACAGCAACTTGTATCAGGTGCTAATTAGAGGATTTTTATGTCGCGCGGTGGGCACGCGTGGCCTGAAATAAAGACGCGGAGTCAGTTTGAACTGCACAGTCTTTATTCAAACTGTACTCCTCAACTCCCGATTTCCCGCCTCCTCCCGTCTTATATACCCTCCCTCCTGTCGTCATGGTGCGATCCATCTCGCACCTCCTGTGAAGGGGTAACTCCTTGCTCCCCCCTTCCGGGTCTCTCCTGGTGGTGTTGGCGGGTTCCAGCGTCAACACTACATCCCTCCCCAACAGGGAAGAAAGTAGAACTAACTTTGAAGATGTCAATAAAAGAACATATAAACATCCACAGTCTCCGTGGTTACTGGCAGGCCTGGAAGTCTATCTGGACCGCCGCTTGTACAAATCAGTCACATGCGAAATCGGCGTACCGCTGTGATGGACCTGGGTTGTGTCTCAGCATGTATCTTCCTCTGCCGGACCGTCCTGATGTCTGGATTCTTTCTTCATTCGAGTTAGGTGTTCTTGTTCCTGATCCTTGGGTTTGTCCCTGTTCCGTTGATGGGTGATCTGCCTGGTGTTCTGGGTTGTTTCCTGCTTCTTCACCTGTTGTCTCCCAACATATGGGCTCTATATCTGACTCTGCTCTTTCATCGGTACTGCTCCTGTCATTTTCGCTGGGTGTCTCCTGAGACAAACGCTTAAAGAGTGCCACATTACGAGTTACGGTTTCTGACCATCGCCGAGCTGTCACCATGGTGCCCTTTACGTCGGTCACAGTCCATGGCCGTGTTTCAAAAGACAGACGGAACTTGCTGCCTGGGTGGCGGTCTTTAGCCAGGACGGTATCCCCTACTTGCATCATTGTCTTCCGGGCTCTTCGTGTCTGGGAGGCATACGTATTTGTGGCATTTCTCTTTGCTGCTGATTTTTTTGGTGGTAGGGGTTGTGCCGCCCAGGATGGGTGATGCGGGATGGCGTCCATCACTGTTCTGCCAAAACAGAGTTGGCTGGGGGTGGCCCCTGTGTTGGCATGAGATGTGACCCTGTACTCTCTCAGGAATGTGTAAATTGCTCTTTCTGGGTTTTCCGCTTCAGCTACCGCAATGCGGATGACTTTGTTCAGGGTTTTTACGAGTCTCTCCACCTTCCTGTTTGCTTGTGGCCACCGGGGTGTGATGCGCCTGTGTTTGGTGTTTGTTGATGCTAGAAAGTCCGCCCACTCATGGCTATTGAACTGAGGGCCATTGTCCATGCGTATCTCTCCGAAGAACCCGTGAGTGGCCATAAGTTTTTCGAACTTGGGGATGATGGTGTGTGCGGAGGTTGAGTGTACCACCTCCACCTCTTAATAACGCGAGTAGTCATCTACCACTATGATCATGTGAGAACCATCAGGCAGGTTTTCAAAGTCCGCGAAGGTCCTTGCTCTGTTATGACTGGTGCTGGGGGGTCAGGGTTGCTACTGGCTTGGCAGACGAGGCATCTTTTGACTGTGTCTTCAACTAACTTGTCCAGACCTGGGAACCAGACTTTGTTCCTGAGGCGGGCCTTGGACTTGACGATTCCTTGGTGTGATCCATGTGCAATGGACACTGCTCTGGCTGTGAGGCTGGAAGGAATCACCAGGCGGAACCCCCTTAATAAACAGCCTTCTTCACTCACCGATAGTTCTTGGCGTACATTGAATAGTGCATATAAACAGGCTCGGGCTTGTTGTGTGCGGAATGAGTCAGGGCATTGGAGCGGCCTCCATTTTCCTGTACGGGTGGCTGCTATGGCTAGCTGGAAGCATTCGTCTTGTTCGGTTGCCGTCACCACTTCGCTGAGTGGTATGGGCAGAGGTCGTGCCCGTTCTACCACCAACCTCAAGTACTCTTCCGTTTCCTGGGTTTCTTCCACTTCCTGGGATGTGGCTGGGCGGGCGTGTCTGGATAGGAAATCCGCCAGGTTTTTTGTGCCTGGTTGGTAGTCGAGTGTGAAGTCGTATTCCTGGAGTTGCAGGATCCATTTTTCGGTTCTTGGCGGTGGTTTAGAGGACGACCCTTTGAACAGGGGCAGTAGAGGCTTGTGGTCGGTCACCACTGAAAGCTACTTGCCATAGAGATAAAGATGAAAATGGTGGCACCCCCAGTGGATGGCGATGGCTTAACGTTCGATTTGGGAGTATCTTTGCTCTGTTGGTGTGAGCGTACGGCTGGCAAAAGCGATGGGGGCCCACTCTCCGCAGTCCTGTTTCTGTGCTAATACTGCACCTAGGCCTGTGGGGCTGACATCGATGACTAGCTGTGAGTGTTGCTGGGGGTCGAAGAATGCTAGCGTGGTGTCGGAGGAAAGCGCTCTCTTGGTGGATTGAAAAGCGACTTCTTGCTCTTCACCCCATTTCCATGGTCGGTTCGCCTGTGTGAGTTGCTGCAGGGGTCCTGTGATGTCAGCCAGGTTTTTCTTGAACCGCCCGCAGTACGTGACCATGCCCGAAAAGCTTCAGACTCCAGAGACTGTTGTGGGCGTTGGGGCTTCTTGGATATCTTTGACTTTCTGGGGGTTAGGTCCTACCCTGTGCTTTGAGAAACGATATCCGAAGAAACAGATTTCTTCTTTTAGAAAGTCGCATTTGTCTTTGTGGAGTGTTTGCCCTTGTTTTTGTAACCTGGTGAACACGGCTCGCAGTCTTTTTAGATGTGTTTCGATGTTTGGTGTGTGGACTAGGATGTCGTCGCTCACGTTTAGGACTCCTGGGAGTCCGTGTAGGACTTCTTTGATGACGTGTTGGAAGACTTCTGCTGCGCTTGAGATGCCAAAGTTGAGCCTCTTGTACCGCCACAGGCCATTGTGAGTAGAGAAAGTGGTTATGGGCCTTGATTCGGTGGTATCCTGACCGGAGATCCATTTTCGAGAACCAGCAGGATCCTGTTAGCTCGCTGAGGATGTCGTCGATCGTTGGGGTGAGGTGTCTTTCTCTTTTTATTGCCAGATTGGTTATGCGCATGTCAACGCATATTCGGACCGCGTCAGGTTGTTTGGGCTTCTTTGCAATCACGATTGGTGATACCCATGGTGTGGGACCCGAGACTATCTCAATGATTCCCACTTGTTCTAGCATCTGGAGCTCGTGTTCCACTTTGGGGCGAAGGTGGAATGCTATGCGGCGATGTCTGAGTGCTGTAGGGGTGACAGATTCATCAATATGGAGCAATAGTGGGGGCCCTTTTAAGCAACCGATGCCCTCGAACAGAGTCTTGAATTCTTGCGTGAGGTTGCGGAGTGCGTGCGCGTGAATGCTAAAGGCAAAATGTACCAAATCAAGATCTTGGGCTGTTTGGCAACCCAGCAGGAATCCGGCGCCGTCCTTGGAGACGTAGATTTTTGTAGCTTTTCCGGTGTCTTCATGGGAGATATCTGTGGTGAATGCTCCTGCTATCTCTAGAGGGTGGCTGTTTCCGAAGGCAAACACCTGTACGTTAGTGGGTCTTAGTGGCGGCAGTGGTTTGGGTAGATTGCTGTATATGTCCTTGGTCATCAGATTTATGGAGGCCCCAGTGTCTACCAGAGCTGATATGGGGGATCCTTGGATTGTGACTTGGCATGTGAGTAGGCGTCGGCTCCCAACAGCGTGTATTATGTGGAGCGCTTGTGAGTCATTGTCCATATCACTATCTGAGTCTGCGTCCAGCATGGTTTCAACCATTTTGATGGTTTTCTTCATGCTGGTGGTTGTCGGTTTTGGTGCTGATCTGCAGTGGTTGACTTTTCCGCTGCAGATTTTGCCCCACGCCGGACAGGTGGTCAGGTGTGGTGCTGGGCAGCCGCACCACTTGCATGGTCTGCTTTTTAGCCTCCCTTTTTAGTTGTCTTTCTGTCGCGGTGTGTTGGTTGCAACCGCGTTGGCTGCCTCTGCTTTCATCTGGGTTGCAGGCGCTTGTTCCATATGCGTCACCCGGGCCCGAGACAGTTCCTGAGACCGTCCTAGTGTGAGAATGTCTTTCATGGGCATGTTTGGTTGCTGCAGGACACGTTCTCAAAGTTTTGACAACGAGCATCCTTGAATGAATTGTTCCCTGACTTCGTCCTCTTCGTCGGGCAGTGTGCAGGTGCTGGCTAGTTCTTTTAATCTGGCATAGAAAACATCAACGGATTCGTCGGTTATTTGCCGGGCTTGGCGCAGGAGGAACCTCTCATAGTCCGGATTTGCATAGGGCTCGAAATGTGCTGTGATTGCCCCTTTTAGAGTTTCGTAGGTCCGTGGCCTCGCTTCTGTGACCGACTTGAATATTTTGTGGATGTCTGCTCCCCCGATGTGGAGAAGAAGGGGTCTCCGCCTTTCTGGTTGGACATCCAACGCTTCAAAATACGTTTTGAGGCACTCTACCCAGACTTTCCACCTTGCTGCCTGGGTGGGTGGTGCCCCTGTGACTGTGAAGGGTTCCAGTGGTGGTATGCCAGCCATTCTGAGTTTAAACCCGGTGTGGGTGACGAAGTGAGCGTGGGCTTGGTGTTTGTAATGACGCTTTAGTTTACGCTGCCTGTGGTACTATCTTTGATTTTTTTTGTTTTTTGTTTGTGTGGCTTTCTCCTTTCTTTTCCTTTGAGTTTGTTCTTTCTTTATTATATAGTCTTTTTTTTTTTTTGTAATGATCTAGAGAGAGATTAAGACTTCCACATGTCCATTTTTTTTTTCTTGTTGGTCAGCACGTGTGTTCTGATGTTTGAAAAATGGCCCTTTTTATTTATTTCTTTTTTTTCATCGCAGGAGCGTGGGTGCCCCTCAACGTCTGCAGCCTCCCGCGTTATTGCTTGGCTTCTTATTATCCAATTTTCCTTATTATTATTTTTTTTTTTTTGAGCGGTATGCAAAGTTGCGCAGTGGAGTTTGAGTACAAACGGCATTGGGGGTGTGTCGGGGGATCCCCTCAACTGCCACATACCGTGCGGGCTCCAGGAATCCTCCCAGGTGCGATCAGTGCTTGGTTTGCACAGGAGCACCACGGTCCCGATTGCCGGCGGGTGCAGGCATCGCAGAGCCCTGCTCGGTGCGACCTCAGCGTTGAGGCTGAAAATGGGTGTAGGCGCCTCAGAGCTCTGCCCAGCGCGACCCCTGGGTTAGAGCCTCCGGCAGCCGGGACGCAGCTGGAGACGGCATCGGACGGCTGCTTCAGAGGCCAGCGGAGACGGAGTCGACGGTCCCGGGCCCCGGAACTGTTTAGCTGGTGCCTGGTGCACTGTTGAGTGGCGTCGCTACCTAGCTTGGTAGGTCCACCTTCGTTGCCAAATGTTATGTCACGCGGTGGGCACGCGCGGCCTGAAATAAAGACGCAGAGTCAGTTTGAACTGCACAGTCTTTATTCAAACTGTACTCCTCCACTCCCGATTTTCCCACCTCCTCCTGTCTTATATACTCTCCCTCCTGTCATCACGGTGCGATCCATCTCGCACCTCCTGTGAAGGGGTAACTCCTTGCTCCCCCCTTCCGGGTCTCTCCTGGTGGTGTTAGCGGGTTCCGGCGTCAACACTACAAGGATGAACAATCGAGCGCGTCTCGCTCTTCTTTGGCGGTTCACTGATCGGGAACCCGCCGGCATTGTGGCCCCATTCGTTAGCTTTCAGTCTCTTTGCAGGCTTTGCCGCTATACTCACCGGTAAGAGGCAGTACTAGTACTGTTTTTATTCCTCTGTATTCTAGATATCCTCCCGCATTATCCAACGTTATCTTTTATTTCATTGACATTTTACCTTGTCCTCCGTCACCACAGTAATTAGTGAGTATTTTCTATTATGCTTACTATTCACACACCGGTGACCTGGGTGTTGCCTATATGGGGCAAGCGGCACACACATTTCCTTCTAAACTGAGCAACAGCACAATATATATGGATATATCTGGTTACTCTGCTACCTTTACCCCTTGGACCCTTTGGTTTGCGGCCTCCTTCTATGAGATGGACTCCATTTCAGAGTCGTGACTAATTGGCAACCAGTATGTATCATGTTTTTCTCAAGTAAGTTAGGCCCTCATTACAACTTTGGAAGCTGCGGGCACCAGTATACCGCCAGTGCTGGCGGTATATCAAGCTCCCTATTATGACTTTTTCTCAATGCCAGCGGACGGTAACAGTGTTCCCGTCCGCTGGCCCAGTGGAAAAGTCACATCAACATTGCAGCCGGCTCGTAATAGAGCCGGCGGCACAATGTTGATGTGCAGCGGATGCAGCAGCACCTGTCGCGCATTTCGCTGTAAAATGCGTGATGGGGCTGTGCCTGGGAGCCCCTGCACTGCCCATTCCAAGTGCATGGGCAGTGCAGGGGCCCCCAGAGGCAGCCCAAACCCCCTTACCGCCATCCTTTCTATGGCGGTGTTTACCGCCGTGGACAGGCTGGCGGTTGGGGATTATGACTGCCAGGCGGAGGAAGCCTGGCGGTATGTTGAAGGGGCCGGCGGTATGGCCGTGGCTAATGCGCCACGGTCATAATAGCTGGCAGAACACCTCCAGCCTGTTGGCGGGGTTACTGCCAGCTTACCGCTGGCTGCCAGGGACGTAATGAGGCTCTTAATTTCTTGAAAATCAACACATAGGAAGATAATTAATTTTTCCCCTTTTTTCAGTCCCCCAGGTTGTTTTAGTCCATATGAGACCCTGATATCCTCATGTAGGGTTGAAACGCTGTCAACACTAGAAAGGACAGACCCTTTGTTTTTCTTCTCACAAAGGGTAATTCCCCATGTGATTAATTCATTTGTGAACGTTTGTGGCTGTCTAAGTTTGTGTACCAATATACCAACCACTTTGCGATACTTAGAACCTCTTTCTGTTTTGGTTTTGGTCTTCTTTATTTGGGGTCACTTACTATTATTTCACTCCTCTATTTTTATAGGAAATCTTTTTTTCTTTGATATTTATGAATAAAAATGTTGCTAGTACTGGTTGCTTTGCTCAGTATGGATTTGTTCCAAATAGAATGCATACTGTTTTGATGGTAATGTTTTAATGTTGATTGATTCAAATGCACAAAGTTCTGATTTATTCCTAATTGTCCTAAATGAGTTTCACAGGAACAGTTGTGTTTGTTATAACAGGTCCCACCAGGGCAACCACAAGTCCACACTTTGTGGCCCTGTGGCCCTTTCAGATTCCCTGCTAGCACTCATACTGGCTGGCGGTAGGAGCCAGCTGTACTGCTTTGTTCCTACCTGGCGGGAGCAGTTTTTGTTTTGGCTCCCACCAGTAAGGAGCAGATCTATGTTCCCTGCCCTTGCGAGGGCAGCCTGGGTATTAGGTTTGAGTTCCCTGCGTGTGCTCTCCTAGGGAGGGAACAACACAGTGTCCAGAGGTGCTGGAGTCCTTAGGATACTGCATGCATTCTGCCCTGGGTCATGATGTCCCTGGGGTTAATCTATTGCTCGGGAAGCCGTGCTTCCTCCCAAAAAATCATCAAGACAGAGGAAATGGGTTTCCGGGCTATTCTATGGCTTGTGGAAGAGGGGTACACGTCCTTCTCTCCAAAAAGAGTATTGCATCACGCCCAAGGGAATGGGGTCCCCGAAGCCTGTAAATGGCTCAGAGAGAGGGCCACATGCCCAAGCCCAAAAAAGGAAAGATGAGCCACCCCCAGGGTCTGGTACCCCCCGGGACCTTTAATAGAAATGGGCTGGACCCCATTCTTTTTTCACAAATGTTGCCGCAATACTGCATTACTAACACTGTACTGTGGTACTGCTAAAAGAAAAATTAAGGTTTTGCCTCTAGGGGGGTCCCTCTGGGCCCTTCACCAGCCCCAAGGGTCAGGGTATCCCTAGCCTGCCCACTATGTGTATTTTCAATTTTCATCCAGGATATGGGGACTGAGTCCCCAAGTCCTAAAATGGCTGTCAAACATCTTTGTTGATGTGAGGCAGCAAATCAGATCTTATATTTCGATCTGTCAGTCCAGCAGGACTATTGCATCTCTATATCTTCATACATTTTGAACCTTCATTTCTCAAAAACTGCAGAACAGATTTACATCAAATCACAAAAGAATCATGCTTTCTGGGTAAAGATTCAGCTTTCTGACAAAAGTGGTTTAATTCTGTTCAGCTGTTTTGGCTGTAACGTTGTTCAATTTTTCAGTGGGAAATTGCATGAGTAAAATGTATTTTGAGACCCTCTTTTCCAGGCCCCTCCTTTACATACCACCCAAATCTTTTCTAGAAGAAGCTGAGGTGGCATAACCATTTTTTTAAAAGAAAGTTTCATAAAGATTTGTCAAACAGTGCCAAAGTTTATTAGCAAGCCAAAAAATGTATTTCTAATGGAAAGACATAATGCGTGTTGGATGTGTATTTATTCATGCTATGTGACTCTTTAATAAACTATTTGGAATAGGAAATATTTTTAATATTTTATAAAAAGAAGAGACACTATGAAAACATTTGATTTATGTATTTATTACGTAGGCTTTGGTAAGAGAAATACAAAAGAGTTTTTGAGAGTTTCTGTGAGAGCCACTACAAGGATTTCTTCTGGTTTTTGTATGGAAGATATGGAGTACTATTTATTGTCTGAAACTGAGCTTGTCATTCATGTCAATTTTGAAAAAGATGATATTAATGTTATAGACCAGTGAAGCAACAGTCCCAAGTAATGCCTTATTGACTATTTGGCCAGAAACACTGGTCCAAAGAACGAATGAATTCACAGTCGAACTGCACCTCAAGATTTTATTTTCCACCTATGAGGAAGAAGGCCACCGAAAAACTCCTACAGTGCACAAGGACATTGATTATTCTCTACCCATGATACTTACCCTAAAAATAAAAGCTCTACACAAACAGTTATTTACAGAACACTTAGGCCCTCATAACAACCCTGGTGGTTGGTGATAAAGTGGCAGTAATACCACCAACAGGCTGGCGGTAACTACTGCCAAATTATGACCATTGTGGTGAGAACCCAGATAGACAGCCATTTTACCACACCGACCGCCAGGGCGGACACAACAGAAACAATGGCGGTAGCCACCTACAGCCAGGTGGAAGGCAATGTTCCGCCCACCATATTACAACAACACAATCTGCCACCTTTTCCAGGGCGGTACCAACGACATCAAAAGCCTGGCGGAAACACTGCACAGAAGTAAAAGGACTCACCATTGGAGAGACAGGGAATAATCACGCCACCATGGAGCCCGAGCTGCAGATCTTTCCAATGATCTTCTACGTCCTGCTCCACCACAAACACCAACAACGGTAAAGACGACCACGGTGAGTACAGCCGTCTATCACACAGGGGAGTGGGGAGGAAAAAGAGAGTGACACACACACGCTCAACACACACACCCACCTCCAACACCATACACACAATCAGCTGCAGTAATAAAACATATTTACCTCTTACCCCTAAGGAAGAATGCAAGGACAACAGGAATGTGATAAAGTGAGTGTAATAAGAGAAACACATTAGAAAAAAGAAAACGCTATGCAACTGATATATACATATGTACAATTAAAGGGACACTGCCCAGTCCTCATTGTGCGTGGGCCACAGGGCCACAGGCCAAAGTCCAAGGCCCTACTTGTTACCTGCAACAACACGGAGAGAGCATTGCAGGGGCATTCTTTGGAAAATAGGCAGGCACCTCAGGGGGACCAGGAATGGGGGGGGCACCTCAGCCAGCAGATGAAAGAAGACCACTGGTCCTGGAGGGGGCAACACGGCCCATGCTTGATCCTGGGGAGTGCAAGGCTACAGTCTCTCAAGTGGGTGACTTGCCCACTGCTTGGTCCTAGGGAGTGCAAGGCCACAGTCTCTCAAGTGGGTGACTTGCCCACTGCTTGGTCCTGGGGAGTGCAAGGCCACAGTCTCTCAAGTGGGTGATTTGCCCACTGCTTGATCCTGGGGAGTACAAGGCCAAAGCCTCTCCGGTGGGTGTCTGACCCACTGGTTCTGGACGGGGCTTCGTGCCCTGTGCTTTTCATCCTGGGGAGGCTGGGGTTGGTGGGTGTCTTACCCACTGGTTCTGAAGGGGGCATGGTGCATTGTGCTCTTCATCCTGGGGAGGCTGGGGTTGGTGGGTGTCTGGCCCACTGGTTCTGGAGGGGGCATCGTGCCCTGTGGTCTTGGTCCTGGGGAGTGCAAGGTCACAGTCTCACAGGTGGGTGTCATACCTACTGGATTTGCAGGTGGCAGGCCACACAGCAGCCCATGGAGGCAGGACTACATTTTGTCCTCCGGCAGTGACGGCTGCTCAATGGTGGTGTTGGTGCTGCTGGTGGTGGTGGGGCTAGGCTCCAGCCCATCCCCTGCAGCTTTGAATGGCTGCCCACTGGTGGTGGTGGTGCTGCTGCTGGTGATGGGGGGGAGGCTTCAGCCCATCCCCTGCAGCCTCGGATTACTGCCGCTGGTGGTCTGCTGCTGCTGGTGGTGAGGGGGAGGAACCAGCCCATACCCTGCAGCCTTGGATGGCTGCCCACTGGTGATGGTGGTGGTGGTGGTGCTGCTGCTGCTGGTGGGGGAGGGAGGCTCCAGCAAATCTCCTGCAGCCTCGGACATCTGCACAAACATGGTTGGTGGTGGGGGCTACGTCTGAGTCCCTTCACCAGGCCCCTTGTCCTTCATGCCAGCTGGTGCTGGCTCCTTGCCCTTCTGGACAGCAGCTAGGGCTGACTTCTTGCCCTTCCGGGCATCAGCTGGGGCTGACTCCTTGCCCTTCCTGGCAGCAGCTGGGGATGACTCCTTGCCCTTCCTGGCAGCAGCTGGGGCTGGCTCCTTGCCCTTCCTGGCAGCAGCTGAGGCTGGCTCCTTCAACCTCTGCACAGGTGACCTGGACCCTATCCCACCACAAGTGGGTGTGGAGACTACTGGGCCCATGGACTGGGTGGCTGAGGTGCATGCCTGGGTTTTTGCCACCCTGGCCAGACGTGAAGGATGAGGGGGGGGTAGGGAAGAGGTCAATGGTGGAGAGGAAAAGCTTCTTAGGGACATTGGGGTGGGAAGAGGGAGAAGGTTTAGGAGTGGAGGAAGAGGGAGTGGTTGTAGGTGGTGTCTGTCTGCTGTGTTTGGGTGCAGCTGCATGGGCTGGATGCTGTTGTGAGGCGGATGGCTGTTGGGTGTCTGAGTACTTGCGTTTGTGTACTTTAGGAGGCGGTGGGACAGACACAGTGGGAGAGGACACAGGGGACATGTGCATGGCTGTTGTGGAGGTGTCTGTCAGTGAGGTGTGTGTTCTGCAAGGTGTGGTGGTGATGCTGGTGGTGGATGAGGAGATAGTGCATACAGGTGTGAGTGTAGACGCAACTGGGAGGGAGGAAGCGGAGGAGGAGGAGGGGGAAACAGTGGAAATAGTGGATGTTGTTGTGTCTGTGACTGTATGGTGTTTGTGTGAGTGCCTGTGGGATGATCTGTGATGCTCGTGTTTGACTGTGCCACTCTTGTGTGTTGGATTGTGTGCATGCTCGTCTGCCTATGTGCTTGGGATAGGTTGGGGTTGAGGGTTATGGGATTGGGAGGAGGAAGTTGGAGGGGGTAGGGTGGAAACAGGGACAAAGGCTGCCATCAGAGAGGAGGCCGAAGCCTGGATTGATGTCTGTTACGCCGCCAAGCCAGTATGAATGCCCTCCAGGAATGCATTATTCTGTTGCATCTGGGTGGCCAGCCCCTGGATGGCATTCACATGGTTGACTGCCCTACAGTGATGGATCTCAGGAGGTCAATAGCCTCCTCACTCAGGGCAGCAGGGCTAACTGGGACAGGGCCTGAGGTGCCTGGGGTGAAGGAGATGCCCACCCTCCTGGGTGAGCGGGCACAGGCAACTTGATGAGGGGCTGCTGGGAGGGCAGTGACGGTACGGGGTGGCGGCTGTACCTGTAGTCGGGGTGGTCATAGAGGTGTCCGCCACCACCAGGGAGATTTCATTGGAGAAGGTAACTGAGTCCGAACTCTCCCTTCCAGTCTCCGCCGTGGTGCTCCCCTCACTCTCTGTCCCACTGGTGCCCTCACCGTTGGTGGACTCTGACTCCTGGGTCCTGTGAGATGCAGCTTCCTCCGTCGCTGGTGCCTCTGCTACTCCGCCAGATGATGCTAATTCACATAAGGACAGGGTGACAGAACAAAAAGGTGGGGGAAGAGACAAAGGATACACTGGGTCAATGGCTGCACCAGCACCACCGTTGGCGTACACAGCACACTCACACACAGTGAACAGCCCTACGCACTGCATTGCACTACCAGTTATCATGCTAGCCACCAAGGCATGGGGAGGGGCACACAGTGCCAAATGCAGCACACCTGAGACCCAGACTGCCCTGACCAGTTGTGGATGCCTACGAGCTCGATAGCAGAATGATCACTTCAGAACCCTGGCCAACATGGGACCTACTCTGCAATGTCAGGCCTGGGCTAGGGGTACTCAGTGACACACATCCCCCACACAGATACCATCCTACCATGCGTAAGTTGTGATGACGGGCACTGTACTCCCTTGTGGCTGCTGTGCTGCCCCCAAGCGCCCATACAGCTCTGGATTAGCCACCACCAGTATGCCTGTCATCGGGGGTCAGGGTTCGACGGTCACCCCTTCCTCATTGGGAGGCCATCCCCAACTGGGCCTCCGCCGTCTTCCGTGCCCAGAGTCTCAGGTCCTCCCACCGTTTCTGACAGTGGGTGCTCTGCCTGCCGTAGACCCCCAGGGTCCGCACATCCTTGGCGATGGCATGCCATATGTCATTCTTTTGATGGGCGCTGACCTGCAGAGGGAATACACACAGGACGTGGCATCAGTCTTACTGTCCGGCCTGTTACACTTATGGCCCACCATACCTGTTTCCCTCACCATATACACACACATGGCCCAGCACACAAGCCGTACGCCGCTCAGGGGACATCCACCCAAACCCCCTACACAAGGCCTTCACACACACCACTCCATGCATTCATGCCACATGCATCGTACCCACAGTGTACTCACCTGTTGGTCTGGAGGCCCATACAGCAGTCCGTACTGGGGTAGGACCCCATCCCAAGGTTGGTTATATACACAGGTCACAGCAGCACATGCAGGGTGGGTCCTCTCCTGTTGAAGGTCAGGTAGCAAGTGAGAAATCAGATAGAAAATGGCAGTTATGTCCGCAGCGGTGTGCTTGGCGGACCAGTACATCTCCCATGTCAATGCTAAGTATCCTGGGTCTGGGCATGATGCCTTTATCCTGAGGAATAGCAGCATCCCAAATGTGATGGGCCAACTACAGAGGCACCGGGTGTGGCTAATAGGTGAGCCCTGGTTCCCACCCAGTATATGTTGGTGTATGGGCATGGTGTGGGCCATATAGGATAGTGTGTGGCTAAATGTTGTTCTTCAATATTTGCAGGTGACTCAGGTTGCCCCAACCTAACATGGCTACTGACCCCTGTGAGGAATGCCAGGACAAGGGCAGAAGAACGTTACAATGAGGCACATGGGCGAACAAGAAGGATAATCAAACGTACCTTCGGCCTCCTGAAGGCCAGGTTTCGTGCCTCCATCTAACTGGTGGATCCCTGTGCTACTCACCTAAGAAGGTCTGGCAGATAATAGTGGCATGCTGCATGTTGCACAACCTTGTCTTGAAATGCCATGTGCCTTTTCTGCAGGAGGAGGAGGCTGGAGATGGCCGTGTGGCAGCAGTGGACCCTGCGGATAGTCCAGGATAAGGAGGCAGAGGATGAGGATGAGGGCAACAGTACAGAAGTGATACATCAATATTTCCAATGACACATAGGTAAGACAGTGTTACTTCTCATTTCATTGTCATTATTTAGATTATCTTTGCCACTGGCATGCTGTAATTTCTCACTTATATGCCCACTCACTATACCCTTTTGCAATTCATTTTTCAGATGTTGGTGCCCCACTATCGTTCCTGGTGTGATCACTGGAGGACACAATAGGTCTTTCCTATGTGAACATTACTTTACAGTTGAATTGCAATGTTTGAACCTGGTTAAACAAATACATACTTAAAAAAATTGAGAAACTCCATAGTTGTATTTTTTCCAAGGGTGTTTATTGAAGTGCTAAGAAGAATAGGGGCAAGTGCAATGGGATGGGGTGATGATGGAGGAAAGTCCAGGGTATTGTTCCAGTCTGTTTGTAACATAGGTGCATTGTCCATGACGACATAGGAAGGGAAGCAATGGCAGGTTAAGATAGACAGGGTGACAGAGTGGGACACAAGGGGGACAATCAGGAGACTCTCATTTCCTGGTGGGGGTCTTTGCAATATCCCAGGCTTCTGCCTGGATCACAGGGAATGTTTGCAGGGTGGTTCTCCTTCTGCAGGGGGATGGGTGCTGGTGGCCTGTGAGTCCTGTGGTGGGGCATCCTGTCCACTAGCAGCAGTGGAGGTGGAAGGCAGTTCGGGTGTCTGGCTAGTGGAAGGGGCCTGCTGTTGTGAGACTGCCTCCCTCATAATGGTGGCCATGTCTGCCATCACCCCTGCTATGGAGTCCAGGGTGTTGTTAATGGCCTGCAAGTCCTCTCTGATCCCATGATACTGTCCATCCTGCAGCCGCCTGTTCTCCCACACGTTGTCCAGGATCTGGCCCAGCGTATCCTGGGAAAGTTGGTAGGCTCCCAGGATCTCGGTCAGTGCCTCCTGGAGAGTCGGTTCCCTGGTCCTGCCCTCCCCCTGGCGCACAGCATTCCTCCCAGCTTCCCTGGTGGCCTGTCCCTCTGTCCCCTGAACTGTGTGCCCACTGCAACTGACCCCAGGTCTCTGATTGTCTTGGGTATGAGGTGTGGCCTGGGGTCCCTGTAGAGGTGGACACACTGCTGATTGACGTGTCCTCGGGACAGAGCCATGGGTATGCTGGATGGGTGCTGTGGTAGTTTTTTCAGACGGGGGAGGTTCTGTGGTGGTGTGTGACTGTGGCTGGGTAACAGGCTGTCCAGAGGTCCCTGAAGGGCCAGGTCTGTCATCTAGATCCAGAAGACCAGAGTTGCTGTCATCACTATGGGCCTCTTCAGTTGTGGGACTGGATAGTGATGGCACCTCTTCTCTGCTGACATTTGCTGGGATACCTGTGGGTATGTAAATGCTGTGTTATTGTTTCTGTGTGTGACATATTGTGCATCGGTGGCTTGGCCTCTTTGGTTGTATTTGCCCTGGCAGCTTTAACTTGTGTAGGTTGGCATAGATGTCCATGCAGGGCTGTGAGTGATGTCCATGGATTGGTGGTGCATGCAGGGCTTGCCATTGGGATGGATGGGATGTGATGGTGTGGTGTGTGGGAGGTGGTGGAGTGATGGGAGTGAGGGTATGTGATGGCATGCAGGTAGGGGGTAGTATTAATATAGAGTTGACTTACCAGAATCCGGTCCTCCTGCTACTCCGGCCAGGCCCTCAGGATGCATGATTTCCAAGACTTGCTCCTCCCATGCTGGTAGTTGTGGGGAGGAGGTGGGGGTCCACCACCAGTCCTCTGGATAGCGAGTTGGTGTCTTGCTGCTATGGAATGTGCATTCCCCCATAGGTCGTTCCACCTCTTTCTGATGTCGTCCCTTGTTCTGCGGTGCTGTCCCACGTCATTCACCCTGTCCACGATCCTCCGCCATAGCTCCATCTTCCTAGCAATGGATATCTGCTGCACCTGTGCACCAAATCCCTGATGATTTCCTCCACCATGACCCTTAGCTCCTCCTCTGAGAATCTGGGGTGTCTTTGTGGTGCCATGGTTATTGTGTGAGGTGTGTAGATGAGGGTGTGTAGGGTGATGTGTTGGGGTGTGTGATGGGGTGCATGGGTGGTGTATAGGTGTAGGTGTAGGTGCTGTGTGTCTCTGGTTTTGTCTGTAGTCGTGGAGTCTGTCTCTTGGCTTTTTTGTGTTCGTAGAGGGTTGTAGGTAATGTGTGTGTGTGTGTTTTATAGTGGAGTGGGTGTGTGGGTATGGTGTGTGTATGGGTGTCAGGTGTGTGTTATTCAAATTGACCAATGTAATGTTGTTTTGTATGTGTGTGTTCATTGTGAGCGCGACGGCATGTACCGCCAATGTTTTACCACCGCTAATGTCCGCCGTGGTGATTCGTGAGTCATAATGTGGTGGGCGTAGTTCTGGTGGCGTAATGGTGTGGGTATTGATTCCGCCAGTTTATCACTGACCTTTGGTGTGGCGGACTTGTGTCTGTGGCTGAGTAGTGCTGGATTGGTGTGTGTGTGTCATAATATTGTGAACGGATATCTGCCGTCGCGGCGGTATGCTAGTGGCAGGCAGCGTGGTAGTAAGTGGAATTTACCACCAATGTCATATTGAGGGCCTTAATTACAAAGTATTCAGTCATCTGATCCGAAGCAGCTCACCAGCATTAATTGACAAAAGGGCACATGTACATCTTTGAATTGAGGTTACAGTGTTGTTCTATCAACTCTACTTCAAAGGATCTTTGAAGTAGGATCTTCTATTTAAGAAAAGACAGAGTACAGACGTCCTCATGCGATTCCTGCTTTATTCCTTGTCACAATGTACTGCCAGTTTCATTCTCTGCTGTAGTGGGTGTAGTGCATAGTTGTCTTTGTAGCACAAAATTCCCTTCAGCAAGATTTAATAATGTGTAGTCCACTAGTTAATTAAGCTATCAATCAATAGTCTGCATATATTATGGTGACAAATGTTACCCACTTGTGAGTATCTAACTATGTATCTCTTATGTTCACAATCAGGGTATGTGCACACTGCAAATTAATCGATATGGAGCTTTGACCTTATGATGAATTATGAAACACTTTTGCAAAGAATTGGCTCCCGCCGTGGTACCTAGAAGCTTCCTGTAAGTCTTGCATACTAGTAGAGGTAGCCTCTAGTTATGCCAATGGGCACAAGTCCTTGATAAAAGTGTCACCACAGGCTCCTTCCACCTCTAAGACCCCATGGATCTCTAAATATAATTGATAAATATACAATATTTTAGGAAGTTCCTTTGATATGGTTTGTATTGGCATGCACTAAGCTGAACATGTGAAATTGTCATGGCTAATTAGCCAACACAAATAGTGTTGGGCATAGATAAACATTTAGAGATCTTATCTAACTTGGTCCTGAAGAAAGCCAGAGGACCTTTTTAGGCAATCACAATGGCTGAAACTTGTCGACTTTAAATTTTGGAGTACATTATATACCCTGAAAACATCTTTTTATGATTGAACCTTCCCAAACATATCCTGAATAAAGTAAACTACCAAATCTGAAAGGAAAACCTGCAAGCAATTTCGATTTTAGATGGTCTCCGCTAACCAGTAGCGTTGAGCCCATCCATACACATTAGGTATATTAGGTGAAGGCCCGAGGGTGAAACATGTCATTAGTGGCAATGGTGGCTGAAGTCCTTATGAAACCAATTAGGATTCCTGGTCCCTTGCCCCCCTCCCAATTGTTTCTGAAATTATGTACTAGAAAAACTTAGATTCAAGAGTGCTCTCTCCTATGATAGTGGTTATGTGACACAGGAAGCTGAAGACACTCTCTTGTTTGTTGCTTCTGACTCTGTTCTTGTTTTTGGAAGTGCTTTGCAGAACGCCATAAAATCCAGCAGATGCAGGTTTAACTGCAGGAAGAACCTAAGCAACCGAAGCACCCTACTTAACACAGGAGATAGAGATGTTTTGTGTGTATCCCTTTCAGTTCCAGTCTGTAATGTAAACCCTTTGACTTCCTGCTCTGGAAGTCAAGTGACATGTACAGAAATATTTGAGCCTTCCCACATTACAGTTTGTGAATTCACTTGTGCTTTCTGTTTATCCTCTGTAAGCTGGTTTTCCCTGAGCAAGTCATGTCCTTTCTTTTGGCATCCCCCATTTGATGCTAAAAATGTAAGCCTAGTTAAAAAAAAGTGGAAAAAGAATTTTCTTTCCAAAAGCAGGGATATTCTTTTTGGATTTTTTTTTATTCACTCATCTTTCCAAGAGTAGTTATCGAAAGCTACACCAATCGCAGCATTCCAGGCACATTCTTGGGAATCTTTTGTGACTTATTTTCATAAGTGCATTTTTCCAAAGTGAGCTTTGTGCATTGTAGGAAGCAAATTGTCTAGGTTACTTGCACGTTTTTCCTATTTTTGTTTATTTTCTCTTTGGGGAAAATATTTTTCCCATGAAAAACCCTTCCCTTGTGGGCATTGTTTTCTCCTTTCCACCCTGTAAATGGATTCATACACACCTTTGGCAGACCAAAGTCTCCTGTGAATGAACATAAACTGACATTTTTTTAAGATGCTCTCAATACTTCAAGGTGTACCATGCACTGAAACTCCCACTTTCCTTTCATTGCCAGGGATATAACCTTAGGATTATTAAGAAAGTGTAGAGTAGTGTTCTGCTGGAGTAAAATGCTTTATAAGTACATGCAGTTCTTCTTTTAATACAACACTCCTTCAAATCCATAAATATGAGCTTGAAAATTGTACAAATTGCTTTAACAGTCAGATCCACAGAGACTGTGGTGTTGGTGCTGCGGTGAGCTCACACATTTTACACCATGAGTTGCATTATATTCGACGCATGCCAAACCTGGTATATTTCCAGAAGAAATATTCATTAGTACACTCCAGCTGTATTCGTAATTTACATCAGGAAGTCCCTTTCAAAACACAATTCTAGATATCTAGCACAAAGATACAAAGGTGGTCATTATAACCCTGGCGGTCGGTGTTAAAGCGTCGGTAAGACCGCCAACAGGCGGCGGTAAAAAAAATGGAATTACGACCGTGGCGGAAACCGCCAACAAAGACAGCCACTTTAACACTCCAACCGCCACGGCGGTACAAACAAACAGCGTGGTGGTCACAGCCAACAGACAGACGGAGGACAATGTACCGCCCACAGTATCACAACCTACCAATCCACCACCTTTTCCGGGGCGGATTCACCGCAAACAAAAACATGGCGGGAACAGGACTTTGAAGGGAAAACGCTCACCTCTACACACCCCACGAGGAACCAGGACACCATGGAACCAGAGCTTCACATTTTCCCAGCCTTCATCTTCTTGCTCTTCTACCAGGAGCACGAACGCCAGTGGCGAAGACCACGGTGAGCACTGCACCTACGACAGAGGGGAGGGGGGAAGGAAAAACCAGGGACACACACACGCAACACGCAACACGCAACACCCCCACCCTCACCCACGACAACACACACACTAATACGTATTGATACATCACAGTTACACCTCCCAACCCCCCCAGAAGAATGCAAAGACAAAAGGAAAGGAGTGTAACCATTGTAATCTATTAAAATCCAGTACGCAAAAATATATATATACTATTAACAAATATATACACCAAGAATAGAAGTCCAGGTATTGCTCCATTTAAGTCTGTGGAACACTGGGCCCTCACTGCATGGGTGAGGCCCACACAAGGTACCCGAACATGACGGAGAGAACACTGCAGGGGCGTCAGATAGAAATAAAACAGGCACCTCAGGGGGAAGGGAAAGGGGGGTGCCTCAGCCGGATGAGTGCACAACGCCAAATCCACAAGGGGGCCACATGCCCACTGTTCAATCCTGGGGAGTGCAAAGCCACAGTCTCTCAAGTCTCTACAGTGGGTGGGTTGCCCACTGTTCAATCCTGGGGAGTGCAAAGCCAAAGTCTCTCAAGTCTCTACAGTGGGTGGGTTGCCCACTGTTCAATCCTGGGGAGTGCAAAGCCACAGTCTCTCAAGTGGATAACAGTCTCCACTGGTTCTGGAGGGGGCTTTGTGCCCAGAGTGCTTCATCCTGCCAAGGACAGAGGTAGTGGATGCCTGTCTCCATTGGTTCTGGAGGGGGCTTTGCTTCATCCTGCTCGTGGCGGACTCAGTAGCGTCAGTGCTCTTGGCGCTCATGGGCCAGCGGTGCTTCTGGCGGCGGTGTCCTTGGCAGCGGTGCTTGTGGCGGCGGTGTCCTTGGCAGCGGTGCTTGTGACGGTGGTGTCCTTTGTAGCGGTGCTTGTGGCGGCGGTGTCCATTGCAGCGACTCAGCTGCTGGCGGTCCTGTTCGGGCCTGTGGGGCTGGTGCTGGCGGTCCTGCGGTGCTTGTGGTGGTGGTGTCTTTGCCAGCGGTGCTTGTGGCGGCGGTGTCCATTGCAGCGGTGCTTGTGGCAGTGGTGTCTATTGCAGCGGTGCTTGTGGCGGCGGTGTCCTTGGCAGCGACTGAGCTGCTGGCGGTCCTGTCTGGGGCAAAGGGACCACTGCTGGCGGTCCTGTCTGGGCCAAAGGGGTTGCTGCTGGTGGTCGCATCCTGGCCAGCGGAGCTGGTGCTGGCGGTCCTGTCTGGGCCATCGGGGCTGCTGCTGGCGGTCCTGTCTGGGCCTGCGGGCTGCTGCTGGCGTCACATCCTGGCCAGCAGAGCTGGTGCTGGCGGTCCTGTCTGGGCCAGCGGGGCTGCTGCTGGCGGTCTTGTCTGGGCCAGCGGGGCTGGTGCTGCTGGTCACCTCCTGGGCAGCGGGGCTGATGGCGGTCGCCTCCTGGGCAGCGGGACTGATGGCGGTCGCCTCCTGGGCAGCGGGGCTGGTGCTGGCGGTCACCTCCTGGGCAGCGGGGCTAATGGTGGTCACCTCCTGGGCAGCGGGGCTGATGGAGGTCGCCTCCTGGGCAGCGGGGCTGATGGTGGTCGCCTCCTGGGCAGCGGGGCTGATGGCGGTCTGCTCCTGGGCAGCGGGGATGATGGCGGTCTTCTCCGCCATGCCGATCTTCCCAGACTTTCTGGGTTTCTTGTGCCCCTTCCCCACCTTGGAAGGTGTCGCAGCTGACTCCACACTCCCACCTGTACCCCTGGGAGCGGCTTTGGTGGCTGGTGTCTTCCCCCTCTCCCGCCGGGCACTGGCCAACTTTTGATGCTTGACAGGTGGGGGACTGTCCGTGCTGTGGCTCCTTGCCACACTGGCTGCCCTGCTGCATGGTGCACTGCAGAATACGGTGACTACTGGCACCACTGATCCCGCCGATGTCGTGGCTGAGGTGCTAGGTTGGGTCCTGGAGAGTCGGGCCCTAGGAGACTGACTGGGTGGGGGAGGTGAGGGAAAGAGGTCAAGGGTGGACAGGAAAAGTTTCTTCGGAACACTGGGACGGATAGCTGGAGGGGGTTTGGGAGTGGAGGAAGAGGTTGTGGTTGTAGGAGGTGTACGTTTGGTGACTTTGGGTGAAGGTGTGTGCTGGAGGCTGTCGTGAGGTGGATGGCTGTTGGGTGGGTGTGTGCCTGCGTTTGTGTACCTTGGGAGGTGGCGTCACAGACACACTGGGAGAGGACACAGATGTGTGAATTGTGGTGGGGTGGTGACTGCACATGAGCGGGGGTGATGGTGATGGAAGTAGTGGCTGTAGATGTAGTGCATGCAGGTGTGAGTGGAGACGAGACTGGGAGGGAGGAGGGAGACGAGGAGGAGGGACACACAGTGGAGGCAGTGGATGTTGCTATGTCTGCATGTGTGTGATGTTTGCATGAGTGCCTGTGGGATGTGTGGTGCTTATGTTTGCCTGAGCTTCCTTTGTGTGTTGGGGTGTGTGCATGCTGGTCTGATGGTGTGCTTGGGGTAGACTGAGGTACAGAGGTGTGGGTCTGGGTAGAGGAAGTTGGAGGGGGGAGGCTAGAGACAGGGACAATGGCTGCCATCAGTGCTGAGGCCAGAGTCTGAAAAGCTCACTGAAGAGCTGCCTGACCAGAATGAATGCCCTCCAGGAATGCATTGGTTTGTTGCAACTGCCTCTCTACACCCTGGATGGCATTCAAAATGGTAGACTGCCCAACAGTGAGGGACCTGAGGAGGTCAATGGCCTCCTCACTGAGGGCAGCAGGGGTGACTGTGGCAGGGCCTGAGGTGCCTGGGGTGAAGGAGATGCCCACCCTCCTGGGTGAGCGGGCAAGGGGCAAAGGCTGAGGGGCTGCTGGGAGGGCGGTGCTGGAAGGGGGGGTGGTGGCTGTACCTGTAGATAAGGGGGGCACAGATGGGCCCGCCACCACAAGGGAGCTCCCATCAGAGGACGAGTCCGTATCACTGGTCTCAGCTCCTGTCCCCGCCGTGGAGCACCCCTCGCCCTCCGTCCTACTAGTGAAATCAGACTCCGTAGTGTCGCCCTCCAGGGCCATGTGGGATGCAGCTCCCTCCTACTCCGGTGCCACTGCTCCTCCGCCTGATGATGCTAAGCACACAAGAACAGGGAGAACACAAAAAGGGGGACGACGACAGAAGAAAGACATGTTGAGTGCATGCATTACCGCTACACGACAGACACAGAAGCCCCCTGTACTACGCCGCACATTTGGGGTCCACTATTCAATCCCTGGGACATGGCCTACAAGGCTATGGCCGACGTCTGCACACATGGATGTCACAGGAGCCTGACTAGGTGTAGTTGGCACTGTACCCAGGTGGGGTGGGGTGACACAGGTCCTGCCTGAAAAAGGAGACCTAACTAGCACACTCGCCCTGGCCCAGGGGAACCCACAGCCCACCTCCCCCACCCAGACATCTCCACTGCACGCTGAATCAGCAGAATGAGAGTGTACTCACCCCCTTGTTGCTGCTGTGATGCCCTCAAGCGCCCATCCAATTCCGGGTACGCCACCGCCAGGATCCTGAACATCAGGGGGGTCATGGTGCAACGGGCACCCCTCCCACGTTGGGAGTCCATCCCCAGCTGGGCCTCCGCCGTCTTCTTGCTCCAGCGGCGAATGTCCTCCCATCTCTTACGGCAGTGGGTGCTCCGTCTGTGATAGACCCCCAGGGTCCGGACATCCTTGGCGATGGCACGCCAAATATCCTACTTCTGGTGGGCGCTGACCTACAGGAATTGTACAGGGGAAAAAGAGAAGTCATTTCATGCACACCTCATTTTCCCCCCCCTATCTTTCATCCACCCCACTCCACACAGGCATAGCCCATACAGCATGATCCCAGTGTACTTACCTGTTTGTCTGGAGGACCGTAGAGTAGCGTGTACTGGGGAAGGACCCCATCCACGAGTTTCTCCAACTTCTCTGATGTGAAGGCAGGGGCCCTTTCCCCAGACGCACGAGCCGTTGTCTCTTCCAGACTGAGGTCACAGCAGCACTTGCAGTGTAGGTCCTATCCTGTTGAAGATCAGGTATCGAGTGATTGAACAGATAGAAAATGGCGGTCACGTCCGCGGCGGTGCGTACCGTCACCGCCGGCGTACATCGTCATTGGCTCCTGGGACCCTTAGGGTCCAATATTAACCAATGCAGAATTGCGCCGCGGTCTTCGACCACCTACTGCGACGGTATACAATGCCAGCAAAGTTACCTCATATCCCATTGTCCCACTTTACAGGTCAGGCAGCCGCCATTTCAGGGGCCCACATGGCTTTATTTTTAACTGCGTCACACATAACTAGGCCTTGCCTCAACACTCATACTTGCTAATTTCGGATTATGAATTGTGTTCTGTGTAAGCTTTGTGTACATACCTCTGAGTTGGTTGACTCTGTGCTCGCTGTTGTCCTTCATAGGCACCGTCCGCTGGGACATGTGAGGAGATGGCGGCATCCTCCGGTGTACAGACCACTGGTGGACCTGTCGACAATGGAGGAAAGACATGTAATCATCACATACAGGCTTGATCGTGCCACAATCCATGAACTGTGTACCCAGTTGGAGCCAGACCTGATGTCAGCTATCCGCCATCCCACAGGAATCCCCCCTCAAGTGCAGGTGCTGTCAGTACTCCATTTCCTTGCAAGTGGGTCATTTCAAACAACAGTGGCCATAGCATCAGGGATGTCCCAGCCTATGTTTTCCAACATGTTGTCCAGAGTGTTGTCTGCCCTGCTGAAACACATGCGGAGCTACATCGTTTCCCCTCAGGTGGAGGATTTGCCTACAGTGAAAGGTGACTTACATGCCCTGGGACATATCCCCAACATCATAGGTGCCATTGATAGGACACATGTGGCCTTGGTCCCCCCCGCAGGAGTGAACAGGTGTACAGAAACCGGAAGAGTTATCATTCAATGAATGTGCAGATGGTGTGTTTGGCAGACCAGTACATCTCCCATGTGAATGCCAAATTCCCTGGCTCAGTGCATGACGCTTACATCCTGCGGAATAGCAGCATCCCTTATGTGATGGGGCAACTCCAGAGGCACCGGGTGTGGCTATTAGGTGAGCACCTGGAACCAAATCTGTGGGAATAGTTGTCTGGGTCTGGGGATATCCCTACAGGTTAGTGTGTCTCTAACAGTTGTCCCTCGCCTTTTTCAGGTGACTCTGGTTACCCCAACCTGTCATGGCTACTGACCCCTGAGGGATCCCAGGAGAAGGGCTGAGGAACGCTACAATGAGGCCCATGGGCGAACTAGGAGGATTATAGAGCGGACCTTCGGGCCTCCTGAAGGCCAGGTTCAGGTGCCTCCATATGACAGCTGGTTCCCTATTCTACTCACCAAAGAAGGTGTGCCAGATCATCGTGGCCTGCTGTGTGCTTCTCAACTTAGCTTTGTGACGACAGGTGCCTTTTCTGCAGAAGGATGGTCCAGATGGAGGTGTTGTGGCAGCTGTGGAGCCTGTGGACAGTGAAGACGAGGAAACAGAAGAAGAGGACATCGACAACAGGAACTCAGTTATCCTGCAATACTTCCAGTGAGACACAGGTAAGAAGACAAACCTGCCTACTACATGTAATGTAACACTACTACCTCTCTACTGTCTGTCCTTTTCACCCAATGTATGGTCACTGAGTTTTACTTTCCCTTACGATTTCACAGATGTGGGTCCCACTGTGTGACATCTACTTTGTTTCCTCATGGACTAGAGCTGTGCGACATAGGTATGTTGACATTACAATTGAAAGAGCACTTTGTCACTGTAATTGCTAATACACTATTTCGAAATCACAGCCAGACTCCAGATTGTTTTGTGCTTTAAGGGTGTTTATTTAAGTGCTCAATATTGGAGGGTGCTGTAAAATGGGGAGGGGTGATGGTGGATGAATGTCCATGGCAGAGTCCAGTCTATCAGTCTCACAGGTGCATTGTCCAAAGGGGCACAGGAAGTGGAGCTGGGGCAGTTTGAGGATGGACAGGGTGACAAGGTGGGGCAAAAGGATGACATTCAGGGCGGTCTCATTTCTTGGCAGGGGTCTTGGCATCGTTCTCTGTCTTTGTCCTGGATCTCATGGACCGTTTGTGGGGTGGTTCTCCATCTGCAGGGGGTGGGGTGCTAGTGCGGTGGTCCTGTGGCAGTGCCTCCTGTCCACTAGCGCCGGCGGAGGTGGTGGGCAGTTCATCGTCCAGGCTAGTGTCAGGGGCCCCTTGTTGTGCCACAGTGTCCCTCCTGGTGTTGAGGACTTCCTTCAGCACCCCTACGATGGTGCCCAGGGTCGAATTGATGGATCTGAGTTCCTCCCTGAAGCCCAAATACTGTTCCTCCTGCAGCCGCTGGGTCTCCTGAAACTTGGCCAGTACCGTTGCCATCGTCTCCTGGGAATGATGGTATGCTCCCATGATGTTGGAGAGGGCCCTGTGGAGAGTGGGTCCCCTTGGCCTGTCCTCCCCTTGTTGCACAGCAGTCCTCCCAGTTCCCCTGTGTTCCTGGGCCTCTGTCCCCTGAACGGTGTGCTCACTGCCACTGCCCCCAGGCCCCTGTTGTTGTTGGGGTGATGGGTTAGCCTGGGTTCCCTGTAGTGGTGGACACACTGCTGATTGACGTGTTCTGGGGACAGAGGTATGGGCCCGCTGGGTGGGTGCTGTGCTGGTGTTTCCAGAGGGGGGAAGCTCTGTGGTGGCCTGTGACTGTGTGAGGGGAACCGACTGTCCCGAGTTCCCAGTTGGGCCGGGCTGGTCGTCTAGATCTAGTTGGATAGAGCTGCTGTCATCACTGTGGGCCTCTTCTGTTGGTGGTGTGGACATGTGTGGACCCTCCTGTGCGGTGACGTTGGGTAGGGGTCCTGCAGGGGTGTAAAAGCATGATTATTGCATCTGAGTGTACCATGGTGTGCAATGGGTGGGTGACCGTGTACCCCAGTCCTTGCATTCCTGTGTGGGACCTTGTGTGATGATGGTTTAGGGGGGTCTATGGGTATGTCCCATGGCCATGCATTGGTGATGGGTGTCCCTGCTTTGTTGTTGCATGCAGGGCTTGGTGTTGGGATATGTGGTTTGTGATAGTGGGACAAGTGTGAGGAGTTGGAGTGATGGGGGTGAGGGCGGGGGTATGTGATGGCATGCAGACAGGGTGGGGGTTGTAATAGTTAAGGTTTGACTTACCAGAGTCCATTCCTCCAGCTACTCCTTCGAGGCCCTAAGGATGCAGAATCGCCAAGACTTGCTCCTCCCATGTTGTTAGTTGTGAGGGAGGAGGTGGGGGTCCGCCGCCAGTCCTCTGTACCACAAGGTGGTGTCTGGATACCACGGAACGCACCTTCCCCCGTAGGTCATTCCACCTCTTCCTGATGTCATCCCTATTTCTTGGGTGCTGTCCCACTGCGTTGACCCTGTCCACTATTCTTCGCCATAGCTCCATCTTCCTAGCTATGGAGGTGTGCTGCACCTGTGATCCGAATAGCTGTGGCTTTACCCGGATGATTTCCTCCACCATGACCCTGAGCTCCTCCTCAGAGAACCTTTGGTGTCTTTGCCGTGCCATGGGGTGGTGTGGGTGATGTGTGGGGTGGTGTGTATTGTGATATGTGGGGTGATATTTAGTGGTGTGTTGTGTGGGGTGCGTGGATGTTATGTGGGTGATGGTGTTGTGTGCCTGTGGATGCCTGGTTATAGATTGTGGTGTCTCTCTCTGGGCTTCTTTCAGGATTTTTGTCGTAGGGGTTTGTGGGTGTGTGTTTTATATTGTATTGGATGTGTGGGAGTGGTGTGTGTATGTGTATCAGGAGTGTGTATTTCGAATTGTCCAATTTGGATGTGTTTTGTATGTGTGAGTGTATTTTGAGCGCTGTGGTGTGTACCACCAATGGAATACCGCGGTTCAAAGACCGCCGCGTGGATTCGTGGGTCGTGATAGTGTTGGCGTATTTCTGTTGGCATGGCGGTGGAGGTTTTGGTATTGCCAGTTTATCACTGACTTTTGGTGTGGCGGACTTGTGTGGGTGTCTGAATTTTGGCGGATTCTGAGCTGTGGGTCATAATAGATGTGGTGGATTTCCTCTACCGCAGCGGAGTGTTGGCGGTCTTCTGCACGGCAGTAAGAGGCTTTTACCGCCAATGTTGTAATGACCCCTAGAATCTGCATGGATATGTTAGGAGGATCAGAGGTTGGGAAATTACAACTGAAGGATCTTCTTCTAAACAGAGGCTTGATAGACTGGACCATATGTTCATGTTCTTCTCCCACAATGAGAGCTTCTTGTGTGTCATTTTCACTTGTTTAAATTTCTAATTGCTATATTAGCTTCTACATTCCATTCTATTCAACACAAACAAATCTCAAAGCACTTTACAAAAATAGAGTACATTTCAATAACTTGTTTGACACCGAAATTAAAAAAAAACAATCAGTAGAACCAGAGTTATGAATTATAACATTTTTTGCAAAAACAGCTGCAAAATCAAAGTGGCAACTGCTTATATCTAGTTTCATGAAACTGGATCAAAGTTGAAAAATAAGGCCAACCGCGATTGAGTGTGGCTTGGATATTTAGTCAGGGTCCGGTCAGCGCTTACATTCGTACGTAGAAGAAATTCTCCGAAAACATTTCTGAGAAGGTAAAGTTCAGCGGGGCAAGGGTGCAGGAGGTGTCAGAGAAGGGAGTGTTGCCATCATATCGCCTCGGGTTGGGGCCACTGTGAAGATTTCCATGTTCAGACCAAGAGCCTGATATAAAACTTGGCGGACGAGTTACTCAGCCACAACGGGGACAGGTATCCCGTTCGCCAAAATATAAATCCCATCATAACCTATGGGATTTATATATTTTAGTGGACAGGATATTCTCATTGTGATGGAGTAACTCGTCTGCCAAGTTCTAAACCAGGCCCTTATTCTCTGAATTGCCAAATATGGTTCCAGGAGGCTGGAAACCCCTTTGGTGAAGAACCACTGAAAAGGATTGGCTGCTGCAAAGATGAATGCAGCAGCAGAAGCCAAATGTCAATCCAACTGGCGATGCACCTCAGGCAGATACGCAAGCAGGTTGGTCGTAGTCTCCTCCTGGTTCTCAGAGCACTTTTGAGTCCTCAGTTTTGAATTTTGGCTATCTGTAAACCTATAGCACCACTTCCAAGGATGCAGGACTCACAGAGGCTGGGTCCAGGTTCGGGTTCAAGACAGAGGAAGCATTTTGTGTCCCTGTGGCTCTGAAAAAGGGGCCAGCAAACTAGCCCTCGTGAGGTCCTGGGCGCAGATAAAGATCCAGTCCTTGTACCCAGACAGAAGGAGAGTAGGGCAACAGAAGAACAATCCAGCAGGGCAGCAGTCCTTCCGACCAGCAGTCCAGCAGAGTGGCAGTCCTTCCAGCAGCACAGGAGTCCTTCCTGGTAGAGAATCCACAGGTCCGGAATTGGAGGTGTCAGAGGTTCTCTTTTTACACCCTGGTGCCCTCATTCTGGAAGGTGAGGGAAGCTTTTAGACAGTGGTTTTGAAGTGCATGGAGCTTCCTGAATCCCCTGCTATGGCTCCAAACTGGCTGCAGTGACAATGGGTAGGTGATAGACCTTTTGAGTAAAGGCAAAGCACAAGCTACTCAGTTGCAAGTGGGGCTGTGGTCCGTTGTGCCCTCATCCTGCCATCAGATGGCCCATTGAGGAACACCTAATCTCTCTACTGTGTAACTGTCTGGAAGGAATTCACAAAATGTATCTGTTACAACCAGTCATGTGACCCAGGCCAGGCTACAGCCACCAAAGGGCAGAATAATTGCAACTTTCTAAAAGTGGCATTGTTAAAATTGTAATCCAAAAATCAACACTAGCATTAAAAAGGGCATTTTCATTACAATTCCAAAGACACCAAACATAAAATAGCCACCTGCTCCCAACTGGAAATTACAGCTTATTAAATGTAATAAGGAATCTTAAATTTTATCCTGTGGGAGGGTTTGGGCCCACACTAGTGAAAAACATATTTAGGAGCATTTCACTACCAGGACATGTAAGACTTAAAAGTACATGTCCATGTTTTAATTACACATACCCTACTCTATTGGCTGCCAAGGGCCTACCTTAGGGTCAACGTATGTGTAATAAAAAGGGGAGTTTAGGGCTTGACAAAGAGATTTTAATGCCATGTCGACATTGCAGTTTACAACTGCATTCAGGCTGCAATGGTAGGACTGGTACATGTTTGAAAGTGTTACTTCAGTGGGTTGCACAGTAAGTGCTGCAGGGCTACTGGTACCATGTAATTTACACGTTCTGGGCATATGGAATACCTCTCTACAAGGAAATATAAATATGCTAATTGAGTATAGGCAATTAAACTATGTTTTGGGGAGCGAGCACAAGCACGTTAGCACTGTTTAGCAGGGGAAAAGTCCACAGAGAATTAAAGGCAAAAAAATAAATTCAGTGACATTGGAGGGTAAAAGCAAAAAGTTTGCGGGTGGTCCTGCAGAGGCCAGGCATGCATACAGAGAACTAGAGAAGGCTGGAGAGGGACAGGAGTAGGAAACTGCCCATGAAGGGCAAGCCAGCATGGGCAGGAGGCGCAAGGTGACCATGAAGGGTAGGTCAGAGGGGCAGGGGATGCAGATCAGAATGGAGAGGAGGCTGGAGTGGTACAGGGGCATGCAGACATAAGGCAGGTGGGAGGGTTGCAAGAGCAGTGGCAGCAAGCTGACTATTCTGGGCAGGCCAGCATGGCAAATGCATGAAGTTGACTACAGATAGCTGCTGTGGGTTGGCCACCTGTGTGAGGGTGGGCTTGGGCCAATACCCCATATTGTAGAAAACGGTGCACAATGATAACCATGATAAAAAAACCAACTGAAATTGACTAAAACAAAGCATAGTTGGGTAAGGTAATATGCTCTTCCCTGTCATAAAAACCTCCAGAAATTACAAGAATCATTTTTTTTTCCAGTTGACATTATAGTTAGGTGATGAACCCCCCAAAAATGGAAAAGCCAAATAAATAAAGAAACTGTTAGGAAAACCACAACAATGGTTCCTTTCAGAGCCTCCATAGCTGATTTAAAAACAGAAAAACATTCTTGTTATGTTACATATATGTGCCTTTATGTTTGTATATCAAATTAAAAAAAAAAAACTTTATTTAGGCACTCATGTCATAAAAGCACATATAGATAAAATCACATTATCAAAAAAAGAACACATCACATTAACTTAGACAACCTTAGAAGAGTAGAATATACACATCTATAAAAACCAATATAGAATCATACCTAATTAATAAGTCACATGAATTAGTTGGCCCAATGGGCAGATTAGAAGATCTAAAATCAATAATAGGGGGCTTCATACATCACAAACAGCTGTGCTACCTTTGTTCTGTCGGGAGAGATCATCAGTTTTTTTCTAACTCTCCAAGTTGACATCAGATATCATTAGAGGGCAAAAGCCATCGGTTGACTGGTCTCAGATTTCATAATTCTTAGGTCCTCCTTGTGTTCTCTGACACCCAGAGTGCGGCAGCCTGAACAATATGACCTTCTCAAGCATTTCTCAGGGGATGCCGCAAGATGGACACAAGCAATCTTCCATCGTTTAGCCACATGCCCGATTAGAGTATAGGAGTGAATGGGGAGAAAGCAGAACTGCAAGAACAGCCTTCTAGTTGTTGCTGGCTCTATTTCATCCAGATATTTCTCTCTAAGCAAGGAATCATTCAATATCAGGAAGGCATCAGTTAGGGAATTAAACTTTGTGTGGGTGTATATAAGCTCATCTTTATATTGCCAATAGTTAGACTTGTTGAGCAACCTGGAGATTACACCAGCCTCCCCGGATTTCTCCAAAGACTCTCACACCCAATATTTGTAAGAGTTGCTTTTACATATTTCAGCCAGGGTATGTTGCACATGCTGGGTCTGTGCAATATTTCTTCTTGGTCCTGGCGGTAAGACACAGTTCAGGGGTGGCCCAGATTCTTTTCCAATAAACGTTGGGTCTCAATCCTATCGTATCGGAGATAGGTGTGAGCCCTAGGTCCAGTCTGAGGGGGAGTAGGAGGGTGCTAATAGGCAACCCTGTCCAGTAGTACATAAATTAGTTTTATACTGTTAATAGTATAGTCACATCCCTGTGTCCCCATAATTCTGCACCATATAAAGCTGAGCCTAGAGCCTGATAATTATAGATCTGGATTGCCAGATAGATAGGATGAAACTCTGAACATTGGGACATTTTTATAATTTCCCCAGCTACTTGTCCCAATTTAAGCCTGTGCTTGCTTACAAGGGTATGCCAATCTAACTGTTCTGTAAGTGTAATCCCAGGTATTCAAAAGTGTATACACACTCCAGAGGGGTCACTGTTAACATAAATTTGGGTCTAGTTGTGTGATAAGGATTTAGAATCATATACTTGGTTTTCCCCACATTGATCTTCAATCCCCTCTGCCTACAGAAACATTTAAAGTGTTCCAATAGTCTTTTGAGGCCCATAGGTGATCAGGAGACCTCACGATTGAGAGGCTGGGGGAGTCATTGTCACAGTGATCCAGAAATGAAATTAGACCATTATTATATACTGTAAACAAAGTGAGCGCTAGTATGCAACCTTGCCTAACACCTCTTTTGACAGGAATTGGATCTGTCAGTTTGCCCATTTGGCCACATCTTACCTTCACAAAATTGTTTTCATTGAGTCTAATCATAACATCCAGTAGGTTCTTGGGGACCCCCATTCCGAAAAGTACCTTCCAGCAAGAGGATCTCAGTGCCAGATCAATGCAGAACGAAAGTCCACAAAAACAACATAAAGAAGACCACCAGCTAATGTAACAATTGTCCCAAAACAACAGAGAACCAGAACACTTGGTCAATAGTGCTCATGCGTTCTCAGAATACCACTTGCAGAGAAGTCAAGATTTTGTTTATGGTCAACCACTCCTGGAGTCTGTCTAGGGTTATCCTACTAAATAATTTGTTTGAGCTATCTATGAGGCTTATGGGTCTTGGATACCTTATGGGACTTGGCAGACTGCAGGAAGCAGTCAGTATGCGAAGTCACCTGTATAAAATGAATGGCATGTGTGGTAGAAGTTTGGCCTCCTTATAAGGCTTGAATGTCTGGAAGCAAGGGTGTGTGTCATAGGGTTTTGGCTGTCTGGAGGGAGTAGGCTCTGTGTGGGCTTCTGTGCAAGGTGAAGGGGTTGCATACTAGGGACTTGCCACCTAATGGGGCTTAGGTGTCTGAAGGGACGAGGCTCTCTGTGAAGATTTCTTTACAAGGTGTAAAGTGTGTGTAATGGGGTCCTGGTCACATAATGGGGCTTTCATGTCTGGAGGTGAAGGCTGTTGGGAGGTGAGTCAAGGCCATTAAAAGAAACTTGGTTGTCTCAAGTGAGTGGAGAAGTCTTCTCTACAAAACAGAGGTTGTGCGTAGCAGGACCTTTGCCATCTACTAGGGCATTGTGTCTGGAGAGAGTGATCTTGAAGTATGTGTTTTGCCATCTAATGTGTTTATTTATTTTTTTTTTTTTTGAGTGACCCCGTTGCTGCAGTACTTTTGTGGGAAGCTCTGAACCCCACAGGAATAGCAGGGCCAGGTGATCAGGGTTCCCCAATAATATATTCACTGAAATAAACAAAGGTTACAGGGACATTATAGTTAGGTTATGAATTTACTTGTAAAAAACCTAGAAATTCAGCAGTTAGAGTTTTTTCAAGTAACAATAACTCACACCCTTTCCATGGACAGATTTCTTATCAATAGGTTTATTGCAAACGTTGCAGTGATAATATCAAAGATGCCATACAAGATCTCATCTATGACAATGATATAATATGTGTAGTAATTAGCTGTGCATGGAGAAGGCGGGAGTTACAGTTACCTTATGGCGTGAGTTATACTTACTTGAAAAAACTATCACTGCTGAATTTCTATGATTTTGTACGAGTAAATTCAGAACTTAACCATCATCATCAAATCATCAAATCATTTATTTGGTTCATATAAAACCATAAAAGACATCAGATATATACATACATGCAAATTTCTCACATATATAATAAATAGCAATATTAATAAAAATTTCGGATACCAAAAGCAGCATATATATAATTTAACACAGCCTGTATTGCCTCTTCATCTCCCAGATTATATAGATGAGAGAAAGCAAGATGGCTAGACCTAATGCCCTTGGCTAAAAAAATAGGGTGTAAAAACCTTTTTCTTGGAGCAGCATACAAAGTGCAAAAGAGAACAAAGTGCAACGTGCTTTGAGGTATTTTTCCATCACAAACACATGGCGGGAGTTCCTTAAACCAGGTACCACGAGTAGGGAATGCTACTAAATTATGTAATATGTTCAAACGTAATCTGGTAAGTAAAAACCTGTGCCGCTCGGAACTAATAGTAGTCAAATATAGCATAGGGTGTGTTTTCTGTAGCGGCGTCCTCTCCTGATTTCCAACTGTAGCTATATTTGAATTTGAAATGTGAATTGAATGCCAGTATATCTCCTTGATCCTTTTGATGTCCCGTCTCACCAGAAGATCCGGGGTGAGGAAAAAGTCCCCAAGACGGAGAAAAATAGAATGAACACATCTGAGCCTGGGTATGTCCATCTATCGTGATAGTGAAAGACAGTCCTGGATTACCATTCTACACAAGTGGGCTTCTGGATTTAACCAAATTTTTAGCCATAACAATACGGGCTGAAGCTTTATGTAATCAGATATGTCCCTCAGACCCACTTCTTCATGACAAAACTTCACTGAGGTCGAATGTGGGACTGCTAATAGCCTCCTTAAAAACTTGTTTTCAACTACCTGGAGACTTGAACAATCAGCGTGGCCCCAAACTCCTGCTCCAAATGTCGCAATTGAAAGGCATTTACTTATAAAAACAGTCAGCATCTCTTTAACTGGTTTATGCCCCAGTTTTTTAGAAAATCTAAAAAGAGCATCTATGGCTCTTTGAAATTGTGTTACGCGTACATTCACTAAAAATTTCCAGTTAAAATCTACATCAATGGGAACCCCCAAGTAGGTAAAATTTGGGACCTTAAATATTTCTACCCCTTCCAGAATTAATTTTTTAGTTTTTGCTAATTTTGGACCACTCTTCATCACAAATGATTTAGTTCTATTGATTTTAAGACTGAGGTTACCCATAAATGTATTAAAAGCATTTAATAAAATTTGAAGGCCATTTGCTGTCCTTGAGATCAGTACGGCATCATCTGCATAAAGAAGAACTGGGATTGGAGAGTTTTTGATGAGTGGCAAATCCTTCCCTATTGCACATAAAAACTTTTCCAACCCATTTATATAGAGAAGGAAAAGAAAAGGGGCCAGCACACAGCCCTGTCTAACCCCTTTTAGTGAAGGAAATTTGTCTGTCAAGTCACCATCCTGGGAGAAACGGACTCGTGCCGAGGTGCAAGCATGAAGTCTACTGAGTAAAACAATTATATCTCTGTCCACCCTCATATTTAGCATAACAGTCCACAGTTTCACTCTATCAACTGTGTCAAAAGCACAGGACAGGTCCATAAAGGCTAAATGCACACAGCCCTTTTTTGCCTTTGTGTATTTTTGAACTACCAAGGTCAAATTAAGGGTTTGTTCAACTGTGCCCAGCCCAGGGCGAAACCCATACTGCACCCTTGACAGTTTGTCTCCATTGCCCAGTTCTCCAGTTAGTTTAAGATCACTCTGCCTAATATCTTAACTGAGCTGTCTAAGAGGGAGAACTTAACCATAATGTCCCTGTAGCCTTTATTTTTTGTAATAAATTTCTATGTTTTTTTTTTTTAACGTAAAGAAATCTGATTTACATATATTATTCCAAAACCTGCTGTGTAGGGCTTTTGGCCTTCAACACCGGGGTTTAGTCACAAGGCCTGTCTCTGTCAGTGGATCTGTAAGTGGGTGCCCGAGTGTCTGAATGGGTCTGACAGTGGATGCGTGAGTCTGAATGGGTCTGTGTAGGTGTGTGACTAGGCGCATGAGTCTCTGAGTGCATGTTTGACTGAATGAATAGGTGTATGAATCTGTGTTTTTTCTTTCAAATGTATTTATATTCACAAATGTTTTGCAAATTTTCACAAATACCAAGCATGGGAACAACAAATTATTTGAAACCCATAATTTGCCCCTAAAACACACCCCTGGGGTCAGGGTACCTTTGCCCTGACCCCTTATGCCACTTTCAATTAGGAATTCCACCCCCAGGGACCGTGTTCCGTGAAATAAAATGGTGGCTGCAACTTTCTAGTCTGGTTGCGGTCAGCCAATTACAGCCCTTCTTTTACTGTGTGCATTTCCGAAAATTCATGAATTTTCACAAAATATTTGCGAAATAATAAGTCTCCGCAGCCAGAGATATACAAATTTGGATATCCCTAAATTTCTCAAAAACCACTAAACAAATTTTCACCAAATAAGTGAAAGCACAATCTGCGTATCGAAAACCCCAATTCTGCCAAATTTGGTGTAATTCTGTCCAGCGGTTTGGACTGTTGTTGTCTCTAAACGTCCTATAGGAATTAACAAGGGAAACACACCATTTTTGACACGCCATTTTCTTGGCCCCCACTTGATGCTTGCAACAAGAATCACTGCAAACTTTTTTTGGGAAAATTGTGGGAAGATTTGTCAAATGACACCAAAGATATAGGCAAGTCACAAAATGCTTTTTCTATGGAAACACGGTCTAAACAATAACTAAATATACATATATATATATATATATCCTAGTGGCTGTCACTTTTTGAGAAATTTAGGGAAATCTAAATTTGTATATCCCTAGTTTTCACGAAACAAGACAAGCTCGTGCAGGGAAACGCATATCTCTGATTGGCTGCCAACACTTCAAACCTGGAGGTGTTGACAGCCATCTTAGGACTCAGCTTCAGCCAAGTCCTAGAAAAAATGCAATAAAAAAGAAAAGTGGCCAGGGTTAAGACACCCTGACCACTTAGCTCTGGTGGTGTGGTCCCAGAGGGAACCCGCCCAATCGCAAGTTTCTTTCGCAAAAAGTTTTTTTAAACAAGCAGTGCCGGCCCCCTCGCTTTTCTTTACTAAGCCCCTGGGTAGGACATTTTTAAATGTGGGGGGGCTTCCCAGCCCAACTACAGCCCGGTAGAACACCACCTCCCTGGGGCAAAATGTTTTAATTGTGTGGGAGAGGCCCATTGGCCTCCCTCACAGCCCCAGGGGCCACCACCTCCCCGGGGTATTCATCTAATTGTGTGGGGGGGGGCACTCCCCCTGCAGCCCTGGGGATGACCACCTCCCTGGATCGACCTGAAATTAATAGATAGGGGTTCCGATTCACACACCCTTAGTCCAGGGGACCACAACCTCCCCAGGGCTTTGCATGGTTGATCAGGGGTGTGTGCCCCCCTCAAGGAACCACTGATGGCCCTGGGGACTGCCACCCCCCCCAGGGCCAGCTCCTGCTATGTCTTGGGGTGCCCACCCCCAGGACATAGCTGTTTTCTGTGGCTTGGCTGCAGCTTCGATAGCTGCCGCCAAGTCACAGCAAATATTTTACTTTCTGACAGCGTGCACTGTCAAACAGGTCCAGCTGTCGGGAAGCAGAGTTTTCATGTCTGTTTCCTACACACAGGTTTGCTTGCAGGGAACAGAGATTAAAGCATGGATCCAGTGACCAGGGATCTGCTGTTAAAACCAGCTACCTGCTTGCTGGAGCAATGGGACTGCAGGGGAGGCCCTTAAGTTATCCCCGTGGTATCAGATAGCCCGTGAAAGACGTATATTAAAATGAATAAAAAAATGGTCAGGGACTGTGGGGTAGGCCTTGAGGCTCCCTCTGCGGTCCCAGGTAGCCCATAAAGGGCTAAAAAGAAATATATTTTTTTTAAAAGAATATCTTAAGTGTGAAGGTCACAGACATTCACACTGAGCGTTAAGGGTTCCAGTCCAGGTGTATCCCTCGTCATTTCCATCCTTTTATTTGTTTTTACTGAAAGGTGATCTTACTGATTTTAATTGACAAAAACATTTTTCTTTTCAATTTGTGCAGAAATATTGAATTCTGAGTATACCATCCATCAAGCCTAAAAGCTTTCTATCTCCTTCTCACTCTCTTTCTCTCTCTCTCTTTTAATCTCTTTCTCCCACTCACACACCCACTCATACCCTTACGCACCCACTCACAGAAATGGGTGGGTGAAGAATTCTGATCCGCTGGCAGACTTTGCAGATTTTTCCCCACTCCGCACAGAGTACAGAAAAATTCAGCGGAGTGATGCATAGTTGAGTTTTTTCTCTTGCTCGCACTCACCAATGTTAAGTTGGTGAGTGCTAGCAAGAGAAATCGCTAAGGTGTTGACCGCTCGCAATGAAAAAGCTTACACTCAAGTAGAAAATCTACTCGAGTGCCAAAAGGAAGTTAGTGGCCTCTGGTGCTCCACGTGATACAGTCTGTGCTGAAAATCAGTGCAAACAGCGCACGTTACCCAAACTCTGTGGCTCGCGGAACTCCGTGGAGCATGGCAGAGTTTTTTCGGCACTTTGCAGAGTTCTGGGTAGCAGAACTCTGTGAACTCTGCCCAGGCCTACTCACAGACCCACTCAAACACTCACACACCCACTCACAGCCCACTCAGATCCTTGTGCATGCACTCACAGCCCTACTCAGACCTTGTGCACAAACTCACAGACCTGTTGGCGGTGACACCACCACATTAACCCTGGTGGTCAAGAGACCACCAGGGTTAAAATGAGGGCCTATGTATTTACATTTAAAAAGTTCATTAACATAAATAAATAATTATACTCAATGAACCCCAACATTTTATACATCGCAAAGTGCCCAAAAATAAAATGGTGGCTGCTAGTGGCGCACATTCTAACTTTACAATTATTCATAAACCATCACCCTAACATCAGAATTATTAATCAACCATCACCCTGACCTTCAATAATTATATAATTCCCAATGTCTTACTTAGTTCTAAACACTAAAGTTCTTCTAAATGGTAACCTGACCAGTAGAAATGGAATTGAAGAAACAATGTTGTAATCAATATAATCACAATGCTTCTAGAAAGCTATATTTGTAAACATCCCCAGACCAAATTTCTAAAAAATAAACAGCGCAGTAAAATATATTTTCGTACATTTTACAAAGCAGTATTCAACCTAACTGTTTGTTCAAATGAATACTCAGGGCCATATTTATAATCTGTTTGCGCCGGATTTGCGTCGTTTTTTTTAACGCAAATTCGACGCAAAACGAACTCCATATTTATTCTTTGGCGTTAGACGCATCTAGCGCCAAAGTTCATGGAGTTTGCGTCATTTTTTAGCGTGGACACCTTCCTTGCGTTAATGATATGCAAGGTAGACGTTCCCGTCTAAAAAATGACTCCGAGGCATGTGCGCCGTATTTATACTCCCGGGCAAAAATGACGCCCGGGAGTGGGCGGGTCAAAAAAAATGACGTCCAGCCGCTTTTGCGTCATTTTTTAGCGCCTGGTCAGGGCAGGCGTTAAGGGACCTGTGGGCTCGGAAGGAGCCCAGAGGTGCCCTCCCATGCCCCCAGGGACACCCCCTGCCACCCTTGCCCACCCTAGGAGGACGCCCAAGGATGGAGGGACCCACCCCTGGGACATTAAGGTATGTGCTGGTAAGTATTTTTTTTTTTTTTGTGGCATAGGGGGGGCCTGATTTGTGCCCCCCTACATGCCACTATGCCCAATGACCATGCCCAGGGGACATAAGTCCCCTGGGCATGGCCATTGGGCAAGGGGGCATGACTCCTGTCTTTGCTAAGACAGGAGTCATTTCAATGGGGGGTGGGAGTAAAACAAAATGGCGCAAATCGGGTTGAGGCGAAAATTTTGCCTCAGCCTGACTTGCCCCATTTTTTGACGCCCAAGTTCCATTTTCCCCTACGCCGGCGCTGCCTGGTGTAAGTCATTTTTTTTTACGCACACCTGGCAGCTCCGGCGGCTAACGCCGGCTAACGTCATTGAATAAATACGCCGCCCGCATGGCGCTTCAGAATGGCGTTAGCCGGCATTAAATTTTTTGACGCACAACTGCGTTGGCGCAGTTGTGCGTCGAAAAGTATAAATATGGCCCTCAATTTTTCCACTGAATCTAGCTCTGATGGGTATATTCAGCTCAATACCTTGATTCAAACCTTGTGAGTATCAGTTCCTTTTTCCCCCACTTATCCTCTGTCACATGATCCATAGCATAAGATCTGGGAGTAAGGTTACTCTTATGAAACTCCTGAAAATGTCTTGCCACCAAATTATTTTGTGTGACAGTCCACAGATGTTCCAAAGCCTGCTTTTTAACAGGATGTACTGTGCTCCAAATATATTTTATATCAAAGGGGCATACTAGAACATACACAACATAATCTAAATTACAATTCAGAAATTGTTCAGTCTGGACAGTGAGGTACATCACAAGTCTTCACATTCACACAGTTTCTGCTTGCCTTACAACTATTACAAATAAATCACCCAGTAATATGTATATTCCTGGTTATCGTCGCTGCTGCTACTTCGTTCCTTAACAATCAGCCTTTCAGTTACCTATTCTTCCTCTAAGTGATACTTAAGTTAGTGTTGACCATTTTTACCCAAAGTAGAATCTGAGCGTTGGCCACGCCAATGTTTCTAAATAATTTGTAAATTTCAGACTATTGTAAATTAAAGAATGTGATAAAGTTAACCTTATTATACACCATTATCAAATTATTCTCTTGGATGAATTAGATCATTTCTATCTGTATGGACATTCTCTGAACTGCTCCATAACCCATGGCAGGTAGCTCCTTTCACTGAATCTTGCAATTATGCACTCCTACTCCCTAACAACACTGCCCTCGTCATTGCAATTATAGCTATTAGAGTTCAATACTGCAATAGATTCCATAGCTCATAATTCCCCCATTCCAGAAAATACACAGATTACCAGTGTATCTAACCCATGTGACAATATGTTCACTGAAACCACTCATGCTCTTTGACCATTGCGTATTTATGGATTTTTGGAAGCAGATGCATAATTGGTAAAGTTGGATAATCACATTTTAGAAATCTAAATTCATCAAGCTCTATCACAACCCTATTTTAGCTTTCCTGTAGCATATCTGAAAAGATATGACAAGCCCGTAAGCACATTCTCCTAGTAGTTTCAGAGTAACATTTTTTACCTGACAGTTGCCTATAGGCTTCTGTCATATATATAATCTTAGGCATACATAACCTCTGTGATGCCCTAAGCATAACTAGTCTTCCTTGTCTGATGGATGAATGACATTGTTATGATATTATTCAAGTGATCTTAGCTCCCTCATTTAGCAACATCTCAAATTACCGTACAAAAAACGTTTTGCTTCCTCCATTTTAAAAAATCTCTACTCAGGCCTATGTGCTTCAGGTGGTATGAAGGTGGATTTTAAAACCACTTAGGCTACATTCGTCAGTATAGCACCTTGCTCTGAATGCACATTCACATGGTCAGAAACTAAACCTAATCATCCTAGAGTTCTGCTAGTACATTTAAAGCAGCAACATCACCAACAGTAAGATAATTGCATAGTTCCTGACCAAGCTTTCTGGATGACATGCAATGAAGAAACTGAAATACGATTGTTGAGCATCAGCTTCTCTTTCAGCCCATTCATTAATAGGAACTAACCACATGCATTGACATGTTTAAATGTAGACATAAATTAAAACTACATAATTGCTTCATCAATGGGAAGGGGTACCAGCAAGATTTTATTAACTTCAGACAAATCTGTCTGGAACCACTATCTTCAACTCAATACCTCTTTCAGTAAAGGTCTGTGCATTCCAATGGCATGGCAAGGGAAACTGAGTAACCTAGTGTCAGTTGCTAGGGAATCGATCGGCACTCTGCAAATGAACCCAAAGGGCAGGAATGAAGCTTCCAGGTGCTTTGAATTGAGGTGGAGGCTCACCCACGGGAGTGGCTGACCCAGGATTGAGGAAAGAACTGAGCATCTCAATGGCACGAGCAAGTGATGCTGGGAGCTTTATGAGGTAAATAAGTGGCAAATAAGCTGTCAGGTACTTTGAATGGAAGGAGAGGCTTGAGAAGAGGAGAGGCTTGCCCACCACAGCACCACCAATGCAGAGTGCTCTGTATGTTAAATAAGCAACCCAGTGAACAGTAGGGAGACCACCAAGTGTTCTGAATGGAAGGAAAGACTCACCGTGGAGCAAGGTAGGAATTGGGCACCCCAGAAGCAGCTACAAGGATGGTTAGGATACTCCATGCTATATGTGTGGTCTAGGAAGCAACAGGGACTCCCTCAACTACTCTAAATGTAGGAATGAGTTGCCCTAGGAGTGATGTACAGATGGCCATGGCCATGAAATTAAATAGAGGTAAAAAGAATACAACACTCATCAATGGTGACATAATATTGGGTGACAGTACTCTTACTGCATTACAAGAGTAATCTCCTCTGTATTATCTTGATTCATATGGTTGCTGCCGTAGAAGAGGGGGTGGCACGTTCTATACAAAGAGAGCAGTGCAGGCTTATTTAATGATGATCAGCATTTTTTTTTTATCCCAATGCCTTTCTGCATAACGATTTAAAAGTTGCTTCTTCAACAAGGAAAAATATTATTACTGTTCTAAAAACATATCTCACTGTCAATATCGAAAAAAGCTCACACGCAAAGTATTAAATAACTGTTTGCAGATATAGAACCTTAAAAACTCATGCTAACAACAGCTCAAACAAGGGTTATTTTTACCCCAAGACCAACATAAGCTAGAAGGTATGAAAATATGTAACTCACAGTCAGGAAATGGTGTGACCTGGCTACAAAAAATAGAGGACATCCTATTGAGCTAAACCAAAATGAGGCTTAATCAAAAAAGGCAGTGGATGAGGCGATCTGGCACAAAGAATCTTTATCTTATATGTATATTGTAATGTACGAGCTGTGGATGTGTGTGCTAACATGGGTCCAGGCTAGTTTCTTTTCAACCCATATTTCTCTGACAGTGCTCACGCCATCTGCCACAGCTTTTGCTGTATCTTCTAAGTGGGTGGGAGTAACTCGGTTAATTCACTGTAGCATAATCACATTGAGTTACTAAAGAAATAAGCAAGATCACACTTAATATTGCGAGAAGGGTAGTTTTAAGTTTAGCACTTTTTTAATCACAAAAATGCCTCCTTTCATCCAAAATCGTGGCAAGAATGCATTTTGCACTAAGAAATAGCTTTAAATACAACAGAAAATGAATAGTAACATGAATTGCGCTTGTTAAATGTGCTCTTAGGGTTGGATTTTCACCCAAATTTACCCCAGGCATTTTGCGCTATTTTCTTATCACAAAGTGCCTCCCTCAAGTTCAAAATGGGCGTGAGAAGACATTTTGCGCTACAAAATAACTCTAAGGCCCATATTTATACTTTTTGACGCACAACTGCGCCAACGCAGTTGTGCGTAAAAAATGTAACGCCGGCTAACGGCATTCCAAGGCGCCTAATTTATTGAATGACGTTAGCCGGCGCTGCGGACTGGTGTGCGTCAAAAAAAATGACTCACACCAGGCAGCACCGGCAAAGGGGAAAATGGAGGTTGGGCGTAAAAAAATGGGGCAAGTCAGGTCTGAGGCAAAAATCAGGCCTCAACCCGATTTGCGCCATTTTTTTTTACGCCCAACCTCCATTGACATGACTCCTGTCTTAGCAAAGACAGGAGTCATGCCCCCTTGCCCAATGGCCATGCCCAGGGGACTTATGTCCCCTGGGCATGGTCATTGGGCATAGTGGCATGTAGGGGGGCCCAAATCTGGCCCCCCTATGCCACAAAAAAAACGAAACAAAATACTTACACCAACTTACCTCAACTTCCCTGGGATGGGTCCCTCCATCCTTGGGTGTCCTCCTGGGGTGGGCAAGAGTGGCAGGGGGTGTCCCTGGGGGCATGGGAGGGCACCTCTGGGCTCCGTCTGAGCCCACAGATCCCTTAACGCCTGCCCTGACCCAGGCGTTAAAAAACGGCGCCCATCAGGCTGGGCGCCGTTTTTTAAGGCCTGCCCCCTCCTGTGCGTCAAAATGACGTCAGAGTGTAAATATGGGGCACAGGCCTTAAAGTCATTTTTTGGAAGGGAACGCCTACCTTGCATATAATTAACGCAAGGCTGGTTCCCCCTTCCAAAAAATTACGCACATGGTGGACCTTTGACGCCCGCGGGGTCGGACGTCAAAGTATAAATATGGGGCAGGGTTTGCGCCGATTGTGCGTCAAAAATTTTGACGCACATTCGGCGCAAACAGAGTATAAATATGCCCCTAAATGTGCTGTTTGGGCGAATGTTCCCCAACATATGCTCCCGGCATCTAGTGCTATTTTCTAAAATGGACATGAGGGTGCATTTTGCATTAAGAAATAGTGCTAACTGCATTGTTTTCCCCAAATTACTCTTTATATGAGCAGGCATGTACATGTTATTATTGGTAATTCTGCATCAAAGAATAACATGGAATTACTGAAATTAATCAGATTACACCAGCATAATTAACATTATACCTATGCCTAATCTACACCTATAAGAGAAAAACATTAGTGGTTCCTTTTTGTCTACATGTGAATTGCTCTGACATGGCCTAGCATTAGATGATTTTGTAATTAACACTGACATTACATCCTACCACATTCTTCTAACCTCACAGGTCTAGATTCCCAAGAAGGAGCCCATTGTAAACCATGTATCCAGCCAAAGGCTACTAGTGGGCCAAGACATGTGTACTAAAACAAAGCTGAAGACTTTACACAAAATGTGCAGTATACTCTGAATATAGAGGGGCACTCAACAGAGATCTATCGCACTTCTAAGCAGTGATCAAAGAGAGGCTATATGTCACTGAAGACTAATTTACTGCACGGTTCCTGCTTAAAATCAATGCAAGCATATTACGTTTTATTTTTGATGTTTGTCTTTTGTGATTTTATCCAACAAAAAAAAAATGCTCAATGTATATTTTCATGCTCTAATTGCATGCCAATTCAGTTGGTTAACTCTGAAATTAAAGGAAGAATTATTTTAAAAATGTGATGAAACTCGTTATGTTACGAATTCTAATGCTTTCCAAATCTGATAAGCCTTCTTTGTTGTATTTTAATTATCTGTTAATTAAAAAAAATATTAATATGAAATACCACATTTCATGCTGTTTTATTTTAGTTTACTTTGTAACAAATTACTAATATTTTAACCTAGTTTTCATGGGTGAACTATTAAGTATGCACAGATGCATCATTGCTTACCATAGTGAATTAGGCAGCTTTTTATAAGAATACTAAGTATATACTAAACCTAAAAACTATGGATTTTAACTAACGGAATTATGCTTTTATGAGTAGAAAAGCATGCTTTTTTCTGTCACTGATGAAGAGAAAGGAATGTGGATGTTGAAATCAGTTATTAAACATATTATCTGATAGAGACTTCTAGTTGCAGATCCTTACCTTAGAATTTCTCCCAGGCGTTAGACTGGATCCAGAGATTTTTCTTCGAGCAATACCCTTGCACATCATTAGGTGGCATCTGTCGACTCCACGGGCATTGTTGACATCGTAGTTGCCGTGATGACGTCGGGAGTGGTACCTAGACACCGCCTCAGCACAGTGACGTCAGTTCTTTTCCGGATCCCGAGAGAGTTACCCTAGTCATTATTTTAATGCGTCGACCATTTTGTCAACGTTTTGGTGCGTCGAGATGTCCCCGAAGACTAGGTTCAAACCTTGCGAGGACTGTAACCACATGATATTGGTGATGGATCAGTATCTGGTCTGTTTGTGGTGCCTGGAGCGCGATCACGACCCAAAGTTGTGCTCCAAGTGCCAGGCTATGCACCCGAAGGTCTTGAGGGAGCGGTCCCACAAGCTTATGGTAGCCCAGTGCTCGACTCCGCATCGGTCCCGGTTTCGCTCGAGAGGAAGGTCTTGAGAACGTTGGCGGAGCCTGCCTCTGGGTCAGCTCCACACCGCCTCGAGTTTTCAGGAGCCAGAGCATTCCAGCCCAATTAAAGGAATTCTATGAGGCAATGTGCCTAATTTTTGGGCAGTCGACCCCATTATGGAGCCTTCGGGCCCAAGGGGTTTGGTTCGAGGGCCTTCGCATTCTGTGCTGCTGGCTCCGGCCACCGAGGTGCCCTCCAGATCCGTACTGACACCGGTCGTACCATCAAGACCATCCTCAGCGCCGGTTCAACTGTTGACGCTTCCGACGTCGGTGGAGCCCACTATCGATGTCGACCCAATCCTGTTTCCCAACAACTCAGAGTCGGAACAACATCAGTCGACTCCGACTCCTTCTTCGATGGGGCCTATTCACCCCAGGTTGGATTCTGACCCTTATTCTCATGCGTTTGAATACAGGGAAGGATTGGAGGGGTCCCTGGACCCTTATGAATATCAGGATGATCCTAACATGGACTGGGCACAGGAGATGGGTGAGGCCAGTAGTCTGGATACCTCTCCAGATGCTGGCCTGCTGTCTCCTCCCACGGTGGCTACGGCGGAGGGAGCTATTGATTCCGTGGTGATCAGCAGGGCGGCTGAGGTCCTCTGCCTTGAGCTGCCTAATGTTCAGGTCAGGTCTAATCTCCTGACAGAGGTGCTTCAACCAGGGACTTCCACCTCTGAGTCTCTTTTTCCATTCAATGAAGACCTCACCGATATCCTTTCGAGTACTTGGTCCAGGCCCAAGACAGTGGCTCCTGTGAACATGACAATCGCACACCGCCATCAGCCCACCCCAAACTACCCTAAATTCCTGCCCCAACACCCCACGCCTGAGAGCCTTGTTATCCAGGCATACTCATCCTCTGGCGCATTCCCTTCCGCACCTCCAGATAGGGAATCAAAAAGACTTGACCAATTTGGGAAGAAGATGTTTTCTTCCTCCAGTCTAGTGCTGCAGCCAGTGAACACTGCATGCCTTTTGGGCTGTTATACTCACTCTCTGTGGGACACGGTTGCGCAAGCCTTGCCGCAGATAACGGAGGAGGCCCATGCTATTGTCTCCCAAGCTGTTACAGATGGGAGAGACACGGCAATGTTCACTATCTGATGTGGGCTGGACACAACCAACTCTCTGGGTAGATCATTTGATACGATGGTGGCCTTGAGGCTCCATGCCTGGTTACGAACATCTGGTTTCGCAGGGGATGTCCAACAGACCCTTATGGACATGCTCTACGATGGCTCCCATCTCTTTGGAGACAAGGGGGACTCGCCGCTTGAAACGTTCAAAGACTCTCAGGCTACAGCTCTGTCCCTCGGCCTTCCGACTGTCTCTCTCCCCCAACAGGCCACCTTTCGCCCCTTTCATGGCCATGGAAAGGGCTCCCTGTCCTGTCTCTTTCCAAGCCACCATGCCCCCATGCTGCTCATCCCCGGCACGGCCATGGACACTGAATCCCATGTGGTCATGGGACAGGGAACCAGAGGTCTGCCCAGTCCATCTCTGCCCCCTGCTGTAGCCTCCAAACACTCCTAATCCGTCCCCTCAATCTGGTGCAACTGGCAGCAGGATTCGCCATCACCTGCTCCACTGGGAATCCATCACTACGGACAGGTGGATTTTGCAGATCATTCAGAGGGGCTACTCCCTCCCCTTCATGACTGTCCCACCAGCCATGCCTCCATCATTCAGCCATATACAGGAGGATCATTTGACACTTCTCCGCCAGGAAGTCACTGCTCTCTCAGCCAAGGGAGCCATAGAGATGGTCCCTGTGCCAGAAGTAGGTTGTGGTTGTTATTTCCATTACTTTCTGGTGACCAAAAAAGGCAAGGGCTTATGTCCTATCCTAGACCTGTGGGCCCTCAATCTCTTTCTCAAGATGGAGAAATTCAAAATGCTCACCCTGGCTCAGGTCCTATATGCCTTGGACCCAGGAGACTGGATGGCAGCACTGGACTTGCAGGACGCTTATTTCCATATTCCCATCCTACCTGCCCACAGACATTACCACAATTCGTGGAAGGTCACTAGCACTTTCAATTTACCGTGATCCCCTTCAGCCTTACCAGTGCCCCTCAGGTGTTCATGAAAGTGATGGTGGTGGTTGCAGCTCATCTGCACAGTTTGGGGGTTTCAGTCTTCCCTACCTCGATGACTGGCTGTTGAAGGTGGACTTATCCCAGAAAATTATCTCCCACCTTCAGACTGCGGCAAACCTCCTGCACACGCTGGGGTTCACTATAAACTTGCCAAAGTCACACATGACTCCCTCTCAGATGTTCTGGACATAGTGCAGTTTCGGGCCTATCCTCCGGAAAAGTGAGTATAGGATATTCGGGCTATGATTCTGATCTTTCAGCCTCTATCTTTGGTTTCGGTGAGAATGAGTCTGAGGCTGCTGGGCCTCATGGTCTCCTGAATCCTGCGTGTGGCACATGCAAGATGGCATATTCAGATTCTGCAGTGGGACTTGAAGTTTCAGTGGGCACAGCATCAGGGGAATCTCTCCGACATGGTCCAGATCTCAGAGGGGACTGTGAAAGACCAGCAGTGGTGGCTTTCAAATCGGCATTGGGTCAATGCCAGATCCCTCTCCCTTCCCCAACCAGATCTCTCCATAGTGACAGACGAGTCACTTCTGGGATGGGATGGCCACATGGAAGAAGTGGAGATCAGAGGCCTCTGGTCTCCGGCAGAGTCTGGGCTCCATATCAATCTTTTGGGGCTCTGGGTGATCAGGCTTGCGTTGAAAGCATTTCTTCCCTCTCTAAAAGGGAAAGTGGTGCAAGTGTTCACAGACAACACTACCGCCATGTGGTACTGCAAAAAACAGGGAGGTGTAGGGTCATGGACACTGTGTCAGGAGGCGCTGTGCCTCTGGACATGGCTGGCACATCAGGACATCACCGTGGTGGTTCAACATCTGGCCACCAGAGCAGACAAACTCAGCCATGGATGTATAGCCGATCACGAATGGCGTCTCCATCCGGAGGTGCGCAAGGTCTCTTTCAGCAAAGGAGAGAGACTTTGTTAGATCTGTTGGCCTCCGCCGAGAATGTGCAATGTCAGCTGTTATTTGCGTTGGAGTTTCCAAGGTGGCACTAGCTCGGTGATGCTTTTTGTCTCAAGTAGACCTCCGGCCTCATTTCCGCCTTTCCGCCTATACCACTTCTGTCCAGAGTTCTCAAGAAGATCAAGAACGATCAGGCCCAAGTAATCTTGGTGGCTCCGGACTGGACGTGGAGAGTATGGTATCCAGATCTACTGAGCATGGCTACCGATCCTCCACTCAGACTGCCCTTCAGGAGGATCTTCTGTCGTAACAACAGGGAGTGGTTCTCCACCTGGACCTGTTCAATCACCACTTTCATGCGTGGAGATTGAGAAGTGTCAGTTGACGGCCAGCTTTTGACATTCCACCCGCAGTCTGTGATGTAATCTTGGCAGCCAGGCGTCCCTCCACCAAAACGTTATACGCCTGTCTTTGGCATAGATTTGTGGCATGGTATACCAACAAATTTGTTGATCCCCTCTCTGCTCCTCTTTCTGAGATTCTTTTGTTCATTCTGCTTTAGGCACCCTTAAAGTCTATTTATCAGCTATATCAGTCTTTCTTAGTTTGCCTGATCAGCCTTCACTCGTTAAGTCTCCTATTGTTAGTAGATTCCTTAAGGCTCCCACCCATTTGTTTCTTCCCAATCCGTTTATCATGCCTCACTGGGACCTCAATCTTGTCCTTTCTTACATAATGTGTGCTTCCTTTGATTCGATGCACAATTGTCCCTTATGGCTCCTTACTTTCAAAACTGTTTTTCTTGTTGCCATCACTTCTGCTCGCAGAGTGAGTAAGCATCAGGCTCGTCTTCTAAGCCCCCATTTTTGTCTGTGCACTCTGACAAAGTGGTGTTACACACTAAGGGGGTGATTCCGCCAAATGGCCGCTCCGCGGTCGAAAGACCGCGGAGGCCATTCAGGCTTTCCCGCTGGGCTGGCGGGCGACCGCTAGGAGGCCGCCCGCCAGCCCAGCGGGAAACCCCTCCCCACGAGGAAGCCGGCTCCGAATGGAGCCGGCGGAGTGGGTATGTGCGACGGGTGCAGTTTGCACCCGTCGCGTATTTCAGTGTCTGCATGGCAGACACTGAAATACTTTGTGGGGCCCTCTTACGGGGGCCCCTGCAGTGCCCATGCCATGGGCATGGGCACTGCAGGGGCCCCCAGGGGCCCCGCGGCACCCCCTACCGCCATCCTGTCCCTGGCGGGAGACCCTCCAGGAACAGGATGGCGGTAGGGGGTGTCAGAATCCCCATGGCGGCTGAGCGCGCTCTGCCGCCATGGGGGATTCTGCAGGGCAGGGCGGTGGGAAACCGGCGGGAGACCGTCGGTTTCCCGCATCTGACCGCGGCCGAACCGCTGCGGTCAGAATGCCCTGCGGGGCACCGCCGGTCTGTCGGCGGTGCTCCCGCCGACCCTGGCCCCGGCGGTCTCAGACCGCCGGGGTCAGAATGACCCCCTAAGACTTGTTAGACTTTTCATCCTTGGCCTGGTCTCCCTTAACTTTTTGCCTCTGTTTCCCAGGTTGTTGATGTGTGCTGGACTCTATTTTTGCTGTTTTTGTTACTCTGGGCATTTTACCACTGCTAACCAGTGCTAAAGTGCAAGTGCTCCTGTACAAAATGTGTATGTAATAGGTTCATCCATGATTGGCATATTTGATTTACTGGTACGTCCCTAGTACAGTGCACTAGCGGTGCCCAGGGCCTGTAAATCAAATGCTACTAGTGGGCTTGCAGCACTGGTTGTGCCACCCACGTTAGTAGCTCTGTAATCATGTCCCAGACCTGCCACTGCAGTGTCTGTGTGTGCAGTTTTTAACTGTAAATTTGACTTGGTAAGTGTACTCCCTTGCCAGGCCTAAACCTTCCCTTTTCTTAAATATAAGACACCCCTAAGGTAGGCCCTAAGTAGCCCCAAGGGAAGGGTGCAGTGAATGGTTAAGGTAGGACTTATTGGCCCTCATTATGAACATGGCGGTCCAGACCGCCATGCCGGCGGCGGCGGAAATTACTGGCATGGCGGTCTGGACCACCATATAAACAACAAGGGAAGACCGCCACAGGCAGCCCTCCGCCACCGCCAGGCTTCCACCAACAGGCAGCCTGACAATGGCGGATTTCCCTATCCAACAGGGCGGCGCTGCTTGCGGATGGAGAACCTTTGTTTCTCTAGCCTTTCCTTGGTGGTTTCCCCACCAGCGAAAGCCTGGTGGAAGGGGTGCTCCAGGGACCCCCATGCACAGCCCCGTCGCGCAGGTCACTGCCCGATTTACGGGCAGTGATCTGCGTGACGGGTGCTGCTGCACCTGCCGCACTGCGGCATTGACGAGGGCTCATTGTGGAGCCATCGGCAATGTCCCGGCCCAGCATTCTGCTGGGCCGGCTGGCGGAAACACTGTTTCCACCCGCCGGCCCAGTGGAATGTTGATAATATGACCGGTGGGGTCTCAAGAGGGCTGGCGGTCTATGTTTACACCGCCAGCGTGAACATGGCAGGGAGTCCCACTGTGTTCATAATGACCCCCATAGTAATGTGTTTTATATATCCTTAACATGGGGGGTACCTTTAAATATGATTAAAGTGTAGATTCCCTTTGGGAGTGGATAGACATGTGGAGTTTGGGGTCTCTGAGCTCACAGTTTAAAAAACATATTTTAGTAAAGTTGATTTTAAGATTGTGTGTTTGAAAATGTCACTTTTAGAAAGTGAGCATTTTCTTGCTTAAACCATTTCTGTGACTCTGCTTGTGTGTGGATTCCCTGGCTGGGCCAGTTTGACAGTTGGGTTGGTTGCACCTCTCACTAGACAGTGACACAAAGGGAGTTGGGGTGTAGTCTGCATTTCCTGATCAGACATCTGTGCTAGGAGGGAGGGGAGGAGTGGTCACTCACACCTGGAAGGGCTGTGCCTGCCCTCACACAATGCAATCTCCAACCCCTTGGTGTGTGTCTGGGGCCTGGCCTGGGCAAGGCAGGATTTAACAAACAAGAGAGACTTTGCTTTGATGTAAGCCTACTTCAAAGGGCAAAATGGGTATAAGAAGGGCACCCAAACCACAGACTTCTGGAAACCAAGAGGAACCTCTGCCTGGAGAAGAGCTGAGGAAGAAGAGCTTCCCTGTCTGTGACTGTGCTTTGTGGAGCTATCCTGCAGTTGCTGCCTCTGCCTGTGCTAGAGGACAAAGACTGGACTTTGTGTTGCCTTCCTTCTTGTAAAGAACTCTCCAAGGGCTTGATTTAGAGCTTGCCTCCTGTTGTTTGAAGTCTCAGGGAGCGCAAAGACTTCTCTCTGCCAGCACCTGGAGCCTCTGCTGAGACTCCTACTCTGCCAAGTGGTACCCATTCAGTTCCTGGGACACTGAAAGGAAAAGCTGGCAGGCCAAGAGTAAGAAATCCACACACCGACCGCCATGCGGGGAAAACATCAAGGCAACTCCTATCTGCGGCTGAAAAATTCATGCGCCACCGGCTTTGCAGCTGAAAATTGACACTCGCCTGCAACGCAACCTGAAGATCGACAACTGCGGCGGAAGAAATGACACGCAGCATCGCTGACGGAGGCTGGTGAGATCCCAACCCGCACTACGTGGTTTTCGGATCATCGTGCGGCTGGATTTCCGACGCAAACACCGCTGGGCACGTAAAAACGACGCAAGTATGCCTAGACCCGAGAGTGCTGACCGGATCGATGCATCACTCTTTTGTGGAGAGAAGAACGATGCACGCCGACCCACCTAAAAGGGAAACAACGCAAGGTCTAGTTTGTGAGTGATATTGATGCATTGCAAGCCCTTTTTTATGCACACTCACCTGTGCAGGGTTATTTTTTGACGCACCCAAGGTACATTTTCACACTAACAGCGTTAGCATTGTGTTTAAAATTACATGAAAACTCTTTTTGCATTTTTTGTGATAACTTGACTTGTGTGTTGTGGATTTCTGTCGTTTTTGGTCCTGCTTTGTATTTTTCTAAACCTGTGTTGTGTCATTTTGTAGTGTTTTCATTGAATTACTGTGTGTGTTGGTACAAATACTTTACACCTAGCACGCTGAAGTTAAGCCTACTGCTCATGTCAAGCTACCAAGGGGTAAGCAAGGGTTGGCTGAGGGTGATTCTCTTTTACCCTGTCTAGATTGAAGGTCCTTGCTTGGACAGGGGGTAACCTGACTGCCAACCAAAGACCACATTTCTAACAAGGCTTCATTCATCCCAAAGTCTTTACACCTTTTCATGTAGGCCAGTCTATCACTTTGCTTACTTTTTATGCACCTCCACATCTTTCTCATGAGGAGGAGAGACTCCACTGCCTCGATCCAAAAAGAGCGTTGGTGTTCTATCTCAATCGTACCAAAGATTTCTGGGTGGACGATCAACTCTTTGTTGGATATGTGGGTGTGAAGAAAGGGAAGGCAGTGGAAAAACATACCATCTTGCAATGGGTCCTTCTTTGCATCAAGATGTGCTATGCTTTGGCAAAGCAGCGACTCCCTCAGGGCTTGCACACTCATTCCACCAGAGAAACTGCTGCTTCCACAGCGTTAGCATGCAGAGTTCCTGTCTTGGATACCTGCCAAGCAGCAACGTGGACATCCTTGCACATGTTTACTAAACATTACTACCTGGACAGTCAGGTCCGTATGGACAGCTACCTTGGTCAGTCGGTCCTGCAGGACTTTCTAGTATGATCCCACCTCCGAGGATGGCATTAATTGGGTATCTATTCTAAGGTAAGAAATCTGCAACTAGAAGTCTCTATCAGATGTACAAATTACTTACCTTCGGTAACGATATATCTGGTAGAGACATATTCTAGTTGCAGATTCCTTACTGACCCACCCATCCTCCCGCTTGGGAATTGATTTCTAGGGACAGGACTTCCCCATTCAGGGCCTTAGCTCTGGTGCACCAATTTTAGTGTTCTTCACGGCTCTGCGCTATGGCGTGGAATGTCGTGAAAAGAAACTGACAGGACTGCACTGAAGCGACGTCTATTTACCACTCCGGATGTCATCACAGCGAATACTAAGCCAACGACACCCGCGGAGTCGACCGATGCCACCCAACGACGCGCAATGACACCTGGGGATAATTGTAAGGTAAGGAATCTGCAACTAGAATATGTTCTTATCAGATATATTGTTACCGAAGGTAAGTAACTTGTACTTCGTGTCGTGCACCAGTCTAATAAATTAATGAACATGCTAAAATGTTGTATAGTAATGTGAAAATACTCTGTTTTCCAAAGATACGTTCAGCACGTTGACCCCTATGCAACAGAACAATTGTTCAGAGAATTAGCTGTGGTCCCTCAGGTAGACATTGACACAATGCAGTATGGGATTAGTCCTGTGCTAATCACCTATAAAGAGGAATCTTATTTCCTGAAGCGTTTATAATTACCAATATGATTAATCCGAGCAGCGTGTTTCTATCAAGCATGTAAGCAGAAGAAAATAACTATTTGCCTCTATTATTTGTCCTGCTGCATGCATTTTATTTCCTGTGTCCTATATTGAGAACATGGGAAGGACACCCACCTCTCCCGAAAGAGAGATATATGATTGTACATCTTCAAGTAATAAAGGTCTTTCTTTTGAAGACGAGGTACAGAAGGCCAATGTAAATAATCCAGAGTATGGAAGGAAAGCATTGCAACACGATATGGATGAAGGCCTGGCTAAGAATGTAATAAATTGTGGTTGATGCACTAGTCCATTCATTTAAGTTAATACAGAGTGTCTCATTTCCCATAAGTAAATGGCGGCGGCCTTGCGACTTTTTTTCCGTCTTGTGTATAAGTAAACTGGAGCATCGCCTGAGCGCATGAAACAGTCTGCTGTTTATTACCTCGAAATGTGACACCCTGTTTTAAGTGCCCTATCCCTTATGATTTAGGTTGAGAACTGCATTATGTCCAAACAATATAGAAAACAGCTTTGCTGTGAGTAGGGCTTTTCTCTTTAGTCTTGAAGGATTTACATTGTATTAAACGTTCAATGCATCAATATATAATGTTACCACAGAAGAGTTTAACATGGAGAAAGGCTAAAGAATTCTTAGGGTAAATTACAGTTCTCTACTTGGCGTAAATGAGTCAGATTTCTGAAATTTGATGTAAACTACAAATATGGACAAAATCAAATACGAGTTGTTATCATTGTCACATTGCTTCTTTAGCTTTATTGGAAGTTTCTGTGCTGCATTTTCCTCCAACGATTATCTTTAGAATAGAAACAGAAAGATTAGTTAATTCAGCACATAAACTGCTAAACTGAACTCGAAGGAAGTTAAGTCTTGTGTATGCATTTTTTACATCTCTGGTGTCATGTTTTATTTCCTCTAGCTACAATTCTTATTAACTTTCGTATTTTACTCTGCAGCAGACCTCCACACCTCATCATCGCTGACTTTGCCCCATGGTCATGCCCACACTTTATCTCGCTCTGTTGTCTACATACATCCCATACATTTTTCTGTAGTTTGTGTCACTCCCTCTCACCATAATGTTGTTTTATCACCGTACATTCCATTTGTTTCAGCTCTCATCTTTTACGTGTGCAATTTCCACAACCCTTTTCCTATACGGACTGTATTACCTTGGTGTGTCTAGATTAGCTTGGTGTTCATTGTGAAGTGATGCTGGAGTGCATTCTATAATCTGTTCGTAGATATATCTTCCAAATCTTTGTGCACATACTATTTATATTAACGTCGCAAAAAGTGCATCTCATTGCACACCTTCGGCACAGCTATGGCCTTAATTAACAAATAAGCATTGCCAGTGCAATAGATTTGACGTTTTCACTTGAGCATCAATTAAACCAATCCTTCTTGCAGTGCAAAACAAATAACACGTTTGCTTTCTGTCTAGCGCACATGGCTGAGATAAAACTTTAAATGTGTGATGAGAGTGCTCTTTTCAGATGTAGCATAGTCCCTCATGCTTCCCAGTGGAGTGAGAGGGATACACCGAAACTAACAGTAGAAATAAGGGGTAGACCATCAACTCATCCTTTACTTATCCTGACTTCAGATCTATTCAGAGAAATGGGAACTAAAATAGTGCAATGACAATATAGTTTAATTTGCTCACAAATGTATCAGCTTAACACGTATTATTACAAAAGAATTGATCCAAAGCGTGTGCAAGATTCATCTTAGATTTACAAATCAGCAAGTGATCGAACACGGACAGGGGAGAGACGTATACTATTTCAGTCCATGACCTACTTAATCTTTCTTTGAACAAGGCACCACTGGATTTTCTCCTGATTTTTTGCAAATTAATTAGTTATTAATGATGTTAACATACATCGTGGTTCATTTTTTCACATTCATATATCCCCTCGCCCTGATTAGCTTTTGTGATCCTTAGGCTAAATAAATTACTAATGTATGCATGATCAAGCCAATCAAGATGCTCTCTATAATTCTAAAAACGTATCCATATACAATTCCTTTCGATTACATCAGCAGAAAGGTGGTTTTCTGAATAGCAGACAGTAACATCACAATGACTTTTCTTTCCAAAGGCATCAGCACTTACACATTACTGTTTCTTGCTGTGTCCCTCTTTTGGACTATTTCAACATCATAAATGTCAGGGGTTGCTTGCATTCCAACTGCATATTCTTGTGCTGACTATACCTAAACATCAGTGATTCAAAACATGACTTGCTGGCAAAAACTCCAACCACGTGTATGGAACAGTAACAGCTCGACTTTGCCCTCTTCTCACATAGAGTACCTGATTCACAAAGGAAAGTAACAAATCTGTACCTGCTTGCATAGGCATTGATTTATGACTTGAGAATTTCCAGAAATCATCTAGATAACTGTGACAGTCCCAAATATACTCAAATGTTCATAGAGATGCCAATTTTATTGTATGCATTTCAACTTCCATGGTTGGTGAGTGGGCATTTCAGGGATGGAGTGCCCTCGATCTTTGTTCATGCCCATAGTCTTATAAATCTTAAGGATTTTACAAATGTTTTCCTATCCCAATAAGAACCAGAGAACATCTGTAGATTAGGCACCAAGTATTCTAACCTGCCAATCACAAATTGCATGTTTACTTTTTGCAACCTGTATTTTATGAACTGACATATGTACTACTAGGTTGACTTACAAAATAAGGAATCAAAGGGAAAACTGAATTCCCCGCCTACTTACTATTCGTTAGGCAGGTTACAATTTGTGATGCCTTGTAATTGGTTGCAATGACAGGGATGATAGTCTGCAAGGGACAGAAGACCACTATTCCTGTCATTACATTTCAAAAGGGATTTTTTTAAAGAGCCCGATTTCCTTAAAGGAAAGTAATTTTGAAAAAACTTTATTGACAAATGGCATTTGCCCATGGATCACTGCCTACTTCCCTGAAGTGTCCAACCCGATTCCCAAAGGGGAAAGGTCTCAAAGGAACCCCTTTCCCTTTGTGAGTTACCACCCCAGTTTAAGAATCAGAAACCGATGAATGGTTTGCAACTGCAATTCGGGTCTCAAACCATTGATTTATAGGCTATCCAATCACAATTTGGGAATAATGCTTGTAACACGCAACCGACTGATTTAAGCATATATGTAGAAGGGAATTTGCTCTCACAAATCCACCATTTTAATGATTCGGAGGGTTTGCAACTGCAATCACCCTTTGGTCTTGAAAGTGGCAAGGGCAAGATGTACAGAGACAAACCCCTTTCCAGGACTGGAATGGTCAAGGAACACCTGAAAATTGTTGAGGGTTTAGAGAAGGCATGGATTCAATTTTCTTTACACCTGTGTATTATTGCAAAATTATGCGATTATGGCTGGTCACATAATTTAAGACTGTTTACGTGAAACATCTTATCACAGAAGCACATGAACAACGAAAACGACAGGAGCTGGAGCTGGGTTTCCTGGCACTTTTGTTTTTTTGTGCTAATTTGTTGTATGAAGTGTCCTCACTTCCAAAATAGACAAGGAGATTATTTTCACAATGAAATGTAGGGCTATGTGCTGGGTTTCCATTTCATGTAATTTCATATATTTTTCCAAAATTTCACCTAGCTACACAAAAGGAATTTACACAAATTTCACCCAGTCTTTATTTCAATGCAAGACAAAAACTATTTACCTCATGATAAATGATAAAAATACATTTTGAATGTTACCCAGATTAAATTGAACATGCAGAAATCCCTTCACATCCATGCATTTATCAATCAAACGTTTCCCAGGAGCAATCTTGGAACTCAACAACTGTCAAAGGTTTCTAGGGGTATTCTTGAAAAACGTTGTGAAGTTCTAAAATTCAGAAATCTGAACCTTTGCAAGATTGTAAACCTGGGGTGCACATTTCTGAATTTCTTTAAGGCTTTAACCAGCAAAATGTAAGTGCGAGCAGCTTTGGGTCAATAAGTTAATAATTTTCTATCTGAAACTTTCACACAAGGGACCATATTATAATGTTGCATGGAGGAATATGTATACATTGTACCCAAACACTGGATGTATTTCATCTCACCACGGTTTCTCATTAAAATTAGAAAATGCTTATTTTCCAGACTAATCTGGGTATCACCATGTCCATTGACTCCATACGCTCTCTACTGAAGTGTAAATTACCCTGTTCTGAAAGTTTAATTTTATGCCAAGGACTGATGATGCGGCAAAATGTACACTTTAACCCCCTTGATGCGGTGAACGGCTCCAAGTAATCCTCCACACCTGTCCTTGTGTGCCTAAGACAGCTCCAGGCCATTCTCCCATCTGAGGAAGGAAATCCCTCTGGTATGAACACCAGAGGGATTCCCATTTTTTACCTCAGACTTGGGAGCTGGGGAAGAGCTTCCCAGGCATCTTGAGGCATTTTCTTTTCATTGTAATGACATTTGGCATGGACGGCTACATTGAAAGTGAAAGTGAATTGAGCAGATTGACTCATTTCATTTTCACTTCATCAGTGTTTGGGGCATATCTCAAGCCCCTGAGCAACAATTCAGATGGTGGAGGTGCCACTGGAAAGTGGTTCCACCCACTAGACTCCAAGGAGAGGGAGACTGACTCCTTGGGCAATGGGCCCCTAAGCAATTTCCCCCATCTGTGTCCCTGGGGGAGCACAAAGCCCACTAGTCACCAGAGATTACTTTTTTTTATAGAATAGCGGGGGTGGGGGCATCTCAGCATGGGCATGGCCATGCCCACGCCCCCACGTCTCCTGATAAAAATGGTGCTTCACTTGTGTGGGTGGGCCAAGAGACCTTGACACAAAGGGCCCTAAAGTGCCATGTGGAGAGGTCAGCAATAGGGGTAGCTGCTGGATTTGCAGCCATGCTTGGCTGCCACCAATGGAAACCTACCAACCAAAGACTTTTTTGAAAAGTAGGTAACCAGGGGATTCCAGAGTGGTGTGCCTTGTGTGAATCCCATGCCGTTTTCTTACCCACTATGCCCTACAAACCTCATACTTTGCCTGAAATCATGCATTTTACCTTCTGAAATTCCTGGAATCCACAAGAATCCACAAACTTTTATCAGCACAGGTGGGGCAATGCTCGGTGATAGGAAGTTTGCGGATTCCTAAGGATTCCTGAAGTTTCCATCACGGAAGTGTAAAGAAATGTGTGATTTTAGCCAAAGTTTGAGGTTTGCAGGGCATTGTGGATAAAACAATCTTATGGGCTCCATGTAAGTCACCCCATCCTCGATTTCCATAGGTGTCTACTTTTCAAAAAAGGAAAAAGTTTTCCATAGGTGCCAGCTGAGCTAGGGCCCAGAATCCAAAGCCACCCATTTTGCAAGAAATGTGTCAGTTTTGAATGGTGAAATGTGATGTATCCAGGTTGCATGTTGATCCTGTTCCTGTTGTGAGCACAAGGTCTACTCACACAAGTGAGGTACCATTTGTATCAGAAGACATGTGGGAGTGCTGAATTGTTTGATATTTGTCACTACCAATTGGATTTCACTGCATTTGTGCCTTATCAAAGATAAGCCAGTGTGGAAGAAAGAAGACATTTTGAAAAATACTCTCCAAATCATAAACTTCTATGGGTACCCATAAATTCTGAGATATAAAAATAACCACTGCTCCTAAACTCCATAACTTGTGCTCATTTCAGAAATACATAGGTTTCTTTAACACCCATTTTTCACTCTACATATTTCACCATATCAATTGGTCCATATTTGATACACAATGAAAAATCACTGTACCGTGCAGCTCAGTTGTTCCCTCCTGGTACCTTTTTGAAACCTATAAACATATATATCACAACCAAAACAGCCTAGTGGATATAATGGAACATTGCAATTGTAAATCAGCCATTGTGTCTAAAAGTTACAAATCAAACAAGGTCACAAATGGCCATATTTCCTACTCATTTTCAATATTTCTTGATTTCAACAGTTAGTTTCTTTACGAAGCTCTTAAGGCATTGCGCCACTCTGTAAATATGGTGCGGGGATTTCAGCCGCGTTGGGCCACATTAACGTAAAAAATAATGACACTAATGTGGCGCAAGGTGGCGCTAGGGTATTATAAACATGCCCCATTGTATACATTTTTAGGTCGAGAGGTCTGCTATTAGCATGCTGACAATCACAAATGAGTGGGCTTTTAAAGGGAATATCTGCAATGTTTGGAATGTTAAATATGTTTGGATCTTCTAAGCCTGCACAACACCTTCGGTAAGTCATGGCATTTTAGCCAATAGTGCGCTGCATTTTACGACTTGTATTTTCCCTTTAAACATGGTAAATATGGGCTATAAATCTCAGCATGCAAAATGTTTTTGACTAAAAAGACAGGTCTGGATGATGGTGTCACGCATGCCATGGAGGGAATTGTCAGCTGCATGTTATAATGCGAAAAATTAAAGCGCCAGAACCAGTGCCAGCTGTTGTCCTCTAAAGTCCCTCACACATTTAGGCCCATATTTATACTTTTTGACCCAAAACTGCGCCACCGCAGATTGCGTCAAAAAAATTAGCGCCGGCTAACGCCATTCTGAAGCGCCATGCGGGCGCCGTATTTATTGAATGACGTTAGCCGCCGTCGCCGTCTGGTGTGCGTTAAAAAAAACGACGTACACCAGGCAGCGCTGGCGTAGGGGGATATGGGGCTTGGGCGTCAAGAAATGGGGCAAGTCAGGTTGAGGCAATTTTTTCGCCTCAACTCGATTTGCGCCATTTTTTTTCACTCCCAACCCCCATAGAAATGACTCCTGTCTTAGCAAAGACAGGAGTCATGCCCCCTTGCCCAATGGCCATGCCCAGGGGACTTATGTCCCCTGGGCATGGTCATTGGGCATAGTGGCATGTAGGGGGGCACAAATCAGGCCCCCCATGCCACAAAAAAAAAAAAAAAATAACACTTACCTGAACTTACCTAAATGTCCCTGGGATGGGTCCCTCCAGCCTTGGGTGTCCTCCTGGGGTGGTCAAGGGTGACAGGGGGTGTCCCTGGGGGCATGGGAGGGCACCTCTGGGCTCCTTCAGAGCCCACAGGTCCCTTAATGCCTGCCTTTTGCAGGCGCTAAAAAACGGCGCAAAAGCGGCCGTACGTCATTTTTTTTGACCCGCCCACTCCCGGGCGTGATTTTTGCCCGGGAGTATAAATCCGACGCACATGCCTCGGAGTCGATTTTTTAGACGGGAACGCCTACCTTGCATATAATTAACGCAAAGTAGGTGTCCACGCTAAAAAATGACGCTAACTCCATGGACTTTGGCGCTAGAAGCGTCTAACGCCAACGTATAAATATGGAGTTCGTTTTGCGTCAAAATTGCGTCAAAAAAAACGACGCAATTCCGGCGCAAACGGAGTATAAATATGCCCCTTAGACTCCTTTTCTTACGATGTATTTTTCATTTCACATGCAGTATTTATTGTAAGCAAAGGAATATGAACATGTCTCCTTCTTGATGTGACATGACACCGCACAGCCGTCTAGGAGACGCTGAAGCTGGGTGACTTTTAGTTTGTTGGCAACGACGGCTGAAGAAAAAATAAAATACATTATTTAGACATGTCATAACAATAACTGTATTGTTAAAAAGTACATTGAATTGACCATGATCTGTTTTTTTCAAACAAACTTTATGAAAGCAGCTTTATTCAGTAACAGTGTGCTGGGGAAGACGGCTCGCCGAAAAAAGTTGTTTAGGATTATGTTTGAGTGAAGCCTTTAAAGATGACAAGCCTTTAATAGTGGATGTTCATTGCGGCATGCAGCATTGCTAGCTATGGAAAACCTGCTACGGTACAGCACAGCAAGGAACTATTTCATGTTTTTTTTTGTAAATAATATGCATTAGAGACATTGTGAAAATGCGATTCTCCGTCTCTCTCTCTCAATGTGATTACTTCACTAAGCAGTGTTTATATTTAGCATAATGTTTCTCATTTATTACGTCACTAGTGTAAATAAGCAACTCGTGGTAAAAACGTGCATGACCGATGCTGCACGTGTTCATTAACTTCAGCCCCTGGAAGGTGTTCTAGCCCTCAGCAACCTTATGTAATCATCAATATACTTAGAGCCTTTTTATTTAAGGATACAAGTCGGTGCCTCAGAGAAAATCTCAGGTGACAAGCAGAGACGCTTCTGAGCATTAATCCCGGTGTACTACCATGACATATACTGACAAAAATATCCAGGCTTAACTAATTACATCTGTTCTGAAAGCACAGAATGATCAGAAGGAAGTGTCTTGAGCAGATTACATTTTCAGACAGTCCATTTCATGAAGTGATCATCTGAACGAGTGCATTTGTTTTGTGGCAGCCCCCACAAGCTGGCCTCCCATCACACTATTTTTTCTATTCTGATAGCCTCTGTGATCGGTAATGGATTTTTGTTTCAAAAGTAAAGCAAATATCTCAAATTATTGTTCTCGATTGAATTTCACATCAAAAGGCTTTGGACCTGGTTACAAAAAAGTCTAACTTATGACAGGTGCAAGCTACATCAAAACATAGATGCAAGTTACAACTGTTTAGGTATTCAGGAAGTTTTGCTACTGAAACAGGGTTAACGTTTGCCAGTCGGAAGAGACAAAAATGAGTGAGTGTTACTGATAAATAAAATGCACCTCCACCCGTTGTGAGAAACTGCACCTTTGGGAATTGGAAATATGCAACATGTTTATATTAACATCTGAAATCTTTTATTCTTTTCAATTACTAATATTTCCTTAAGATGATTCTTCTTTCTACACTCCATTGTTAAAACTTTACAATCTGGTGCACTTTTGTCACACCAGCACTCTTGATCTACCATGTGTGACTGATGTTGCACTGGGCCCTTTTTCTTACTACTACTCCTTGGATAGATCTTTTTAGGATGCCTGAATAAAAGTAAATGAGTTTTATTACAAATGAAGGGCTAAACTAATGTAAATGAATCTCAAAAACATGCAATATAAGTACAGAATCCCCAAAAGTGAACAAAAGCATCAGATAAGGTTCTATCCATAGCATAAGACGTGCAAGAATCTCAGTTGAGGCAAAACACAAGATAAGAAATAGAATCTGATGATCAGTGTACAAACTTCAATCCTCCTGACTAAGCATGGATAAATCTAAGTTTCTCTTAATTAAGCCTAAACTAAAGTTAAGAAACACTAATTAGTTTTGGGAAAATAGGAAAGTGTCAGCATAGTGGAGACCTCTGTAGAAGTTTTCCAAGAGAGTTGCTGCATAGCATAAAACCACACAAAGAAAATAAAGGAAGAGAGGCCTGTACCCCTCAGAGTTGAAAGGGAATTGGCCTGCAACTACAAATGTGAATACCAATTATGTTCACAGAACCTTCGAGAAATTTGCATCATTAACACCACTAGTTTTCCATCTTCTCACGGTTGAAACTTGCAACTCCCCTCGAGTCTCCCATCCCATGGTTTGAGAATCAGGACAACCTTGAGTGTCTCCCTGCTCCTTATACACAAACAGCAATCTTGTCTTCTTAGTTTGTTAGTGCCTCGTTTCCTTGACGAAGTAGCCTCCTGGACTTCACTATCTTTAATATGCAATATGCCTTTCACTAACTACGAAATCACACGATCGCACCTGCAATGAATGGACCATTACAGTGCAAGCAAAACTTTGCGTTGAAGTTTAAACACAAGAAACCAAGGGCCAGATGTAGGAAAGGAATTGCAACTCGCAAACGGCAAAAACTGCCGTTTGCGAGTTGCAAATCACATTTTCCTATGCAGAAATGCATTCTGCGAGTCGGACCGACTCGCAAAATGCATTTCAGAATCGCAAATAGGAAGGGGTGTTCCCTTCCTATTTGCGAGTCGCATTGGGATGCAATACCATGTGCGACCGCATATGCGGTCGCAAATGGTGTTGCAGTTACCATCCACTTCAAGTGGATGGTAACCCACTCGCAAATTGGAAGGGGTCCCCATGGGACCCCTTCCAGTTTGTGACTGGACCCAGAAACATTTTTTCAGGGCAGGGAGTGGTCCAAGGGACCACTCCCTGCCCTGAAAAAATACCGAAACTAAAGGTTTCGTTTTTTTTTTTAAGTGCAGCTCGTTTTCCTTTAAGGAAAACGGGCTACACTTAAAAAAAAAAAACTGCTTTATTTAAAGCAGTCACGAACACGGAGGTCTGCTGACTACAGCAGGCCTCCATGTTTGCGAGTGCCCATAGTCGGTATGGGGCCGCAATTTGCGACCCACCTCATGAATATTCATGAGGTGGGTCATTGCGACCCCATACCGACTTGCAGACGGTGTCTGAGACACCGTTCTGCATAACATTTTGCGACTTGCAAACAGCGAGTCGCAATGACTCGCTATTTGCAAGTCGCAAAATGTTATTTTGCTACATCTGGCCCCAAATGCTTACAGCTTTTGGTCATTTTAAATTAATAGAACAGTCAATGCACATTCAGAATACATGAATACAACAAGCACATCATGCAATTACAGAATAAATCCTATATTTTTAAATGAAAACATGAGTATATATGAAAACATCAATAAAGCAATATAACTCAGAATGAAAAGATATAAACCACGCAGGTGTGAATCTCTAGTTTTCTACCATGAATGCCCCTTAAATAATACGTTTTGGTGCTTCACTTTATATTAGCAATGTTATGACTCACAGTATATATCATATACCCTACGTGTTTATATGATTTCTGTAACGTTCAACGGTATAACCAAAATTACACTTTTCCATCACTAACATGTCAACAAGACATGAGGAGAGATCATACATAGTCAAAAAAATCCCAGCATGCACAGCATATAGAATAGCTACTTCCCCAACCAAACCAGAATTGATTTGGGGCCTGCTAAGGGGTAGGAGGGCACTATGCAAGCATTGCAATATAATAGACTACAACACAGGCTCTCATTATGTGCTGAGCTGCATGGAAAACCATTATCAAATTCTGCTCCACGCGGTCCCAAATGTTCTCTTTTTTTGCATCAGTTTTCCAGGGAATGAGAACACTGGACTTGACTTCTGGGCCAGTAAAATCAATTTAGGGCTGGGCTAAGACAGCTGCCAGGCCTTGTCTCTCAGCCCTGCCCACCTTTTTTTCCTGGTAAGAGGGAAGCATGCAACACTCCATCCCACAAGGATGCATGCTACACAGCTCTCCCCATACTCCACATCCTACCATTCTTCCCACCTCACAAATACCCCATTACTCCTAGTACCACGTCCTTGGAGCAGGTGGTAAATGGAAGCATTAAATGCCGCAGAATTAAGAAATCTGTATGGTTTTATATTGATTGAAACTGGGTTCACACAATTATTCTCCAATTCACAGATTTTAACTGTTAATTGTGTAGTAGTAGCAAAATGCTAGCAGACACTACCAGAAATTAAAGGGGAGATGTTTTCGCACACTCAGTACCACACAACCTTGTAACGAGAGCTTTGAATCAGTAATTGAATGCATTTGAACTTGCTTGAGAAAAAACAATCAAATAACAACTGATTGGGTGTTCACAATGTTAATTTAGGAATTTTCTCACTGTTATTCTGACACATGCTTGGGAATAGAAACACGTTTTTGCTAGCCGAAAAGTCACACAAACATTTTCCAAATCGATATATTACACTTGGAAATCTCCTTCTTAAATGTGGCTATTTTGTTCTCAAGCATTACTGCTCTGTACTCTCCATAGTCTTTAATAAATGAACAAAACGCTATTTTACTGTTACACAATTTCTGAGTGTGCATTGAACAATTTAAGACAATTCGAAAGGTAATTTCTAATCAAACCATAATCACTGATACATATTTCTGTATATGTTAGTTGACAGGAATATGGCATTGAACAGAATGAATTATAGAAACATGAAGGTAGGTGTGTAAGTAAACATACATATATTATCACAAATAACTATTAGTTTATGTTTCCATATATGTATTGGGATAATTCAGAGATTGGCTGAGTAGATCAATCACATAATGCACATGTATAGAAACATCCTTTTGCAGGTTCCCCCAAAATGTGCACCCATTTTTACTACTAACTGCTGTTTTTTTACCTTGAATGTACAGCGAGGCCTGCCAAACAGCCCTCAGTGCCAGTGTTCCGAACAATTACGAAGTATAAGTTGAATGGGCTAGAATTGGCAAGTACTAACTTACCTATAAATCTCTAGTATATGGTATCCAGGGAATTAAGGACATGTAAGGCAGAGTGGCCACCTAGGGCTGCAGCACTGATTATGCCACCCTGTGTGTGCTCTCCTCCTGCCACTGCAGACTGGAAAGGCAGGATCACACTGCAAGTTTGAGTTTGTCATTGCCAATAATGACAAAGTCCCCAAGTATGATAAATGACAAAGTTGCCAAGTCACTTAGGCCCTCAATACAACCCTGGCGGTCGGTGATAAAGCGGCAGTAATACCGCAAACAGGCCGTCGGTAAAAGAAATGGAATTTTGACCACAGCGGAAGCCGCCAACACAGAAAGCCACTTTAACACACCGACCACCATGGCGGTAGCAACCGCAGCAGTAACCGCCAACAGCCAGGCGGAAGACAATGTACCGCCTACAGTATTACAATAAGCCAATCAGCCAGCTTTTCCGAGGTGGTACCAATGCCATCAAAAGCACAGCAGAAACAGTACACAGAAGGGAAACGACTCACATCTGGACACTCAAGGAAGAACCACAACACCTTGGAGCCCGAACTGCAGATCTTCCCCGTGCTGGTATATCTCCTCCTACACCAGGAATACGAACGGCGGCGAAGACGACCACGGTGAGTACCGCACCTAGCACACAAGGGAGGGGGGGGGGAAAGAGAGTGACACACACACGAAACACGCAACACCCCCACCCCCAACACCATACACACAAACAGATGCAACAACATTACATATCCACCCCGTACCGCTCAGGAATAACGCAAGGACAAAAGGAAGTGAGGAAAGCCAGTGTAATAATATACATTTCTAGAAATATGTCCTTAAAGCACAAAACAGTATCTACAATATATACAAATGGAGGGACAATGCCCAGTCCAAAATGTCCGTGGCCCACAGGGACTTAACACATAGGCAAAAGCTACACTTGACTCCTGCCTCAATACGGAGAGAACACTGCTGGGGCATCAGGTCGAAGATACACAGGCACCTCAGGGGGAAAGGGAATGGGGGGCACCTCAGCCGGAAGATGGTACAACGCCATTGCTCCTGCAGGGGACTACATGGCCTCTGTGATGTCCTGGGGAGTGCAAATCCACAGTCTCTCTAATGGGTGGTTTGCCCACTGCTTGGTCCTGGGGAGTGCAAAGCCACAGCATCTCTAGTGGGTGGTTTGCCCAATGCTTGATCCTGGGGAGTGCAAAGCCACAGTCTCTCTAGTGGGTGGTTTCCCACTGCTTGGTCCTGGGGAGTGCAAAGCCACAGTCTCTCTAGTGGGTGGTCTGCCCACTGCTTGGTCCTGGGGAGTGTAAAGCTACAGTGTCTCAAGTGGATGGCTTCTCCACAGGTTCTGGAGGGAGGTTTGTTCCCAGTGTGCTTCATCCTGGCAAGGAGGGGGTGAGTGGATGCCTTCTTCCACTGGATCTGGAGGGGGCCTTGTGCCCAGTGTGCTTCATCATGGCAAGGAGGGGGTGAGTGGATGCCTTCTTCCACTGGTTCTGCAGGGGGCTTTGTGCCCATTGATGCAGATCCTGGATGTTGCAAGGTCACAGTCTCTTACCTGGGTGTCACACCTACAGTTGTTGCAGGGGCCAGGACGCACTACAGCCCATGTAGGCACGACTACACACTGCCTGCCGGCGGTGACGCTGCTCAGTGGTGGCTTTTGTGGTGCTGTCGGCGGTGCTGCCAGTGGTGGGGGGAGGCTCCAGCCCTTCCCCTGCAGCCTCGGACGGCTGCCCACTGGGGCTGCTGCTGCTGGCAGTGGTGCATGTGGCGGTGAAGGTGGCGGTGGTGCAAGTGGCGGTGCTGCCAGTGGTGGGGGGAGGCTCCAGCCCTTCCCCTGCAGGCTCAGACAACTGCCCACTGGGGCTGCTGCTGCAGAGGGTGGTGCAGGTGGCGGTGCAGGTGGCAGTGCTGGCGGCAGTGCAGGTGGCGGTGCTGCCAGTGGTGGGGGGAGGCTCCAGCGATTCCCCTGCAGCCTCAGACGGCTGCCCACTGGGGCTGCTGCTGCTGGCAGTGGTGCAGGTGGCGGTGCTGGTGACGGTGCAGATGGCAGAGCTGCAAGTGGTGGGGGGAGGCTCCAGCCCTTCCCCCGCAGCCTCGGATGGCTGAAGAGCCATGGCTGGTGTTGTTTGCCCAGATGCTGCTCCAGCACCAGGCACCAGATCTATCCTGCCTACAGCGTCTGTGCCTTTTTCATTGCCCTTAGCAGCTGGTGTTCCCGTCCTGCCCTTGCTACCTGGTGGTTCCTTTTTGCCCTTGCTAGCTGGTGGTACCTCCTTGCCCTTGCTAGCGGGTGGACCCTTCTTGCCCATGGCAGCTGGTGCAGGCACACTGGCAGTGCTGACGGGTGTCTCCTTGGAGCCTCTCACACCTGCAGTAGCTGCAGAAACTACAGTGGCCGTGGAATGGGTGGTGAGGTGCTGGCCTGGGTTCTGCTTACCCTGGCCTGAAGTGAAGGACGGGGGGGCAGGGAATAGGTCAAGGGTGGAGAGGAAAATCCTTTTATGGACACTAGGGCTGGAAGAGGGTGAAGGTTTTGGAGTGGGGAGGAAGAGGGAGTGGTTGTAGGAGGTGTCTGTCTGCTGTGTTTGGGTGCAAGTGCATGGGCTGGATGCTGTCATGAGGCGGATGGCTGTTGGATGCCTGAGTGCTTGCGTTTGTGTACTTTGGGAGGAGGGGACACAGACACAGTGGGAGAGGACACAGGTGACATGTGCATGGATGTGGGGGTGGTGACTGCTAGTGAGGCGTGATGGTGATGGAGGTAGTGGATGAGGATGTAGTGCATGCAGGTGTGAGTGGAGACGCTACTGGGAGGGAGATGGTTGATGAGGAGGAGTGGGACACAGTGGAGGCAGTGGATGTTGGTGTGTCTGCATCTGGATGGTGCTTGTGTGATTGCCTGTGGGATGAAGTGTAGTGCTTGTGTTTGCCTGAGCCACTTCTATGTGTTGATTTGGGTGCATGCTGGTCTGAAGGTGTGCTTGGGATTGGTTGGGGTTGAGGGGATTGGGACTGGGTAGAGGAAGTTGGAGGGGGAATGCTAGAGACAGGGACAATGTCTGCCGTCAGTGAGTTGGCCAGAGCCTGGAATGATCTCTGTTGGGCCGCCACGCCAGAGTGAATGCCCACCAGGAATGCATTTGTGTGGGATGCAGCTCCCTCCATCACCGGTGCCTTTGCTCCTCCGCCAGATGATGCTAATGTACACAAGGACAGAGTGACAAAACAAAAAGGGGGGGGAAGAGACATAGAATACACTTGGTCAATGCCAGCAACAATACCACTGTTGGCATACACAACACACAGGGAACATCCCTGTGCACTAGGCCATGCACTACCAGTTACAATGCTAGTCACCAGGCCATGGGGTACAATGCCTAACACCAATAGCAGGACACCTGAAACCCACAGGACCCTGCCCAGTAGTAGATGCCTACTAGCATTTTTGGGGTTGGAGTGCATCTGAGCCTGCCCATAATGGAACCTACCCTGCCGTTTTGGCCTAGGGGCACCCACAGACCCTCATCCCCCACCCAGATAACACCTCAACAAGTGCAATTTCATGATTCAGAAACTGTACTCACCCCTTTTTGACTGCTGTGATGCCTTCAAGCACCCATCCAACTCCGGATAGGCCACCGGCAGGATGCGGAACATCAGGGGGGTCAGGTTACGACAGGCACCCCTTCCTCATTGGGAGGCCATCCCCAGCTGGGCCTCTGCCGTCTTCCTTGCCCAGCAGTGCCGGTCCTCCCACCGTTTGCGACAGTGGGTGCTCCGCCTGTCAAAGACCCCCCAGGGTCCGCACCTCCTTGGCATCTGTGCATGATGCCTTTATCTAGGAATAGCAGAATTCCATATGTGATGTCTCAACTCCAGAGGCACAGGGTGTGGTTAATAGGTGATCCCATGGCCCCCACCCAATGTCTGTTGGTATATGCGTGTGGGGTTGGCCCTAAAGGTGAGTGTCTGGCTAACAGGTATCCCTCTATATTTACATGTGACTCTGGTTACCCCAAACTCTCATGGCTACTGACCCCAGTGAGGAATGCCAGGACAAGGGCAGAGGAACATTACAATGAGGCATATGGGTGAACAAGGAGGATCATTGAGCGCACCTTTGGCCTCCTGAAGGCCAGATTCTGGTGCCTTCATCTGACAGGTGGATCCCTGTGCTACTCACCCAAGAAGGTGTGCCAGATCATCGTTGAATGTTGCATGTTGCACAAGCTGGCCTTGAGATGCCAGGTGCCTCCTCTGCAGGAGGATGAGGCTGGAGATGGTCGTGTGGTAGTGGTGGGGCCTGTGGACAGTGATGAAGAGGAGGCAGAGGAAGAGGATGTGGACAACAGAACAATTATAATTCAACAGTTCTTCCAGTGGCACACAGGTAAGACACTGTAACTTCACCTTCCATTGCAGTTTTGTGTTGGACATTGTAGAAGGCAGCCTGATTTTTCAAATTCTATGGCCACTTACTGTACCCTTTGGCATCTCTATTTTCAGGTATCTGTGCCCCACTCTGGCTCCTGGTGTGTTTACTGCTGCCCACTACAGGTCAAACCGATGTATACATAACTGTAAAGTTGAATTGCAACTTTGAATTTGAATAAAGTTGCATTGCTTGTTAAAGAAATACATATTTCAATCAATTGACTGACTCCATAATTGTATTTGTTCCAAGGGTGTTTATTTATGTGCTAATAAGTGGATAGGGTGTTGCAATGGGTTGGGTTGCTGATGGAGGAAAGTCCAGGATAGAGTCCAGTTTAATGGTATCACAGGTGCATTGTGCATGGGGGCATAGGAAGTTGAGCAATGGCAGTTCAATGTGGACAGAGTAACAGAGTGGGACATAAGGGCAACATTCAGGGGAGTCTTTTTTCTTTGCGGGGGTCTTGGCAATGTTCTCTGGCTTCTGCCTGGATCGCAGTGACCTTTTGTGTGGTGTTTCTCCTTCTGCAGGGGGACGGGTGCTGGTCGCCTGTTGTTCCTGTGGTGGGGCCTCCTGTCCACTAGCATCAGCAGAGGTGGGGGCTGTTCATCGGTGTGGCTAGTGTCAGGGGCCAGTTGGTGTGCCAATGCCTCCCTTATGATGTTGGCCGTGTCTGCCAGCACCCCTGCAATGGTGACCAGGGTGGTGTGGATGTCCCTCAGGTCCTCTCTGATCCCCAGGTACTGTCCCTCCTTGTAGCCGTTGGATCTCCTGCAACTTGGCCAGTATCTGGCCCATGGTCTCCTGGTAATGGTGGTAGGCTCCCAGGATGTTGGTGAGTGCCTTGTGGAGAGTCGGTTCCCTGGGCCTGTCCTCCCTCTGCCGCACAGCAGACCTCCCAGATTCCTTGTTGTCCTGTGCCTCTCTCCCCTGAACCGTGTGCCCACTGCCACTGACCCCAGGTCCCTGATCGCCCTGTGTTTGTGGGGTTGCCTGGGGTCCCTGTAGTGGTGGACACACTGCTGATTGACGTGTCCTGGAGACAGAGGGATGGGCCTGCTGGGTGGGTGCTGTGGTGGTGTTTCCTGAGGGGGAGGCTCTGTGGTGGTATGGGACTGTGCCTCGGTAACCAACTGTCCAGAGGTCCCTGATGGGCCAGGTTAGTCATCCTGATGCAGGCGTGCAGAGCTGCTGTCATCACTGTGGGACTCTGAGGGGGGAACTGGATGTTGCTGGCAACTCCTCTCCGGTGACGTTGTGTGGGGGTCCTGTGGGTATGTGAAAGCAGTGTTATTGTTATTGCGTGTGACAACTTGTGCATGGGTATGTTTCCCCCTATGGTTGTTATTACCAAGGCAGCTTTGGCTTGTGTGAGTTGTGATTTGGTTGGCTAAGTGATTATCACTAGTGTGCATGCTGTGGTGATAGGTGTCCATGCAGGGCTGTGAGTAGTGTCCATGCATTGGTGGTGCCTGCAGTGCTGGTTACTGGGATGGGTGGGCTGTGATGGTGGGGTATATGTGAGGTGGTGCGGTGATGGGGTGAGGGTAGGGGTGAGGGTATGTGATGGCATGCAGGTAAGGGGGGGTGAAAGTAGTAAAGATTTGACTTACCAGAGTCCAGTCCTCCAGCTACTCCTGCCAGGCCCTCAGGATGCATGATTGCCAAGACTTACTCCTCCCATGTTGTTAGTTGTGGGGGAGGAGGTGGGGGTCCACCGCCATTCCTCTGTACAGATATCTGGTGTCTTGCTACCATGGAACACACCTTCCTCCATAGGTCGTTCCACCTCTTCCTGATGTCATCCCTTGTTCTGGGGTGCTGCCCACAGCGTTGACCCTGTCCACGACTCTGCCATAGCTCTATCTTGCTAGCAATGGACGCCTGCTGCACCTGTGATCCAAATAGCTCTGGCTCTACCCGGATGATTTCCTCCACCATGACCCTTAGTGTTAGGGTTTGTGCACAGCAAAGAGCATGTCCCCTCTCACTTCACTAATGGTTCTGTAATAGCTCCCTTTTAAACTTACTATTGAAAGCCTTTCTTGTTATCTCACCTTCCCCCCCGCCCCTAGGCTTCTGTGTATGTTGTTTAATGTGCCGGTTTCCGGTTCCTCCTTGCCTCAGCCTCTCTCCTACAAGCAACCTGCAAAAGAGAAAGAAGACAAGGTTAGACTGATCAGTATCTCTTGCCAGCAACAAGTAAGTGCAAAACTTTTATTATCTGAAAGAACTTTGACAACAATTTCTGGATCCGTGTATAGACAATTCAAACCCTTTGTTACAAGAATAGTTTGCGGAACTTTGTGAAGCAAACATTTTTTTTTTTTTATGGAACTTTTAAGAATCGAACCGTGGAAACCATTAACAGCAAGGCAAACAGTAAATCAAGGACTTGCACAAATTACATGCTGTATTTTGACGTAAAAGTACAGTATTTGTTTTATAAAAGATTCTGGAAATATGGGAAAAGTGAGTCTGCTATTGGGAATTTAGGCTTTAGTTATATTAAGATGAATGTTTGATATTGGTAATTCTGATAACGGTATTTGTTTAATGTTTTAGAAGCTTTAGAGTATTAGAAAGCACATCCCAGAGCAGTAACACATTCCAAACCTGGAAACTAGAGACCAGGATCCAAGAGGTACTTTTAGAAGAAAATTTCTAATAAATAAAGGGATAGTCAGGAACCCAGTTAGGAATAGGTTGTACTTATCTGTTCTTTGTTTATGTTTCATTAGGCACCAGTTTCTACAGAAGTCAGAGAGGGCCGCAGATTTGTGCAGCACTTCAACAGTGGAAACGCAAGAACGGTGTTCTCTCTTTATTTTATTTTATCCACTTCCCCCCTTCCCTTGAGCTTCTGTTCTTAGTGCACTGTTTTAAAAACTAGTGTGCTGGAACAAGCAGTTTCAGGGTGGGGTCAGATTGTCTTCAACCTCCATCAGAACTGAACAAGGACTCAGGTGAGCTGGGCTTTGACAGAAGCACAAGCCTTAAAAAAAAAAAAAAATAATTCAGTTCTGGTGGACGATGAATATCGGGGAAGAAATAGAGGGCATTGACTTCACGGATATGGCGCAGGCCCTAAATGAGGACTTGGCTCATAATGAATCAGTGTCTGGCATCTTGCAACATATGCAAGAGGAAATAGAGAGATTAAAGATGGAGAATACCTCTTTATAACAGGATTTAAGCAGGTATAAATTTAGGGTATCTCAGTGGAACACAGCTTTTACGCCTTTGTTTAAAACCTCCTCAGAGACAGGGGCGCCATCAAAACATACAACTTTGCCTCCCCCAGTTGAGGTCACTGTTAATGTTCCTAATGCTGTGCCCTTAGCAGCATTAGAACTTTTTCATGGAGATAGTAACAAATTCCATGTTTTTATCAATCAATGTCAATTACACTTCGTTTGTAAGCCACAACAGTTCCCTACTGATGCTACGAAAGTGGCATTTGTCTTGTCTTATTTGGGTGGCACAGCAGCCAATTGGTCAATTCCTTTCGTGGAGAGAGAAGATCCCATCTTCCATAATTGGAATAAATTTAAACGTACCATGACCAGCCTTTTTGCAAAACACACTTTCATGCAGGCAAGTGATAATGAGCTTTTAAATCTTAAACAAGGTAACAAGGATTTATTGACCTATCTCACTAGTTTTAATCGTTTACTCACCAAGACACAGTGGCCAGAAGAAAAGCGTGTCTCCCTTTTCTATAAAGGTTTGAGAGACGAGTTAAAAGACGCGCTGGCTCATATCGTTGATTTGCCAGAAGACTATTCGGACTTTGTAGATTTAGTTGTGAAATTAGAACATAGACTAGGAGAAAGAAAGGGAGATAAATACAAACTGGAATCACGGTTAACTTTTATTAGACACGAGAAGAAAGACCCAGATAATAAACTCCCTGAACCTGAGCCTATGCAAATAGGGACACTCAGAGGTCCACTCACATCAGAGGAAAAAGAAAGAAGGAGAAAACTTCAATTATGTTTATATTGTGGAAGGGCAGGTCACTGTGCCAGAGAATGTCCAGTAAAGCCTAAAAATCCACGAAAGGGTGCTGTTTCCTCCACCTCCTCAACTGAATCGGGAAACGATTAAGCTCGACAAGGGGAGAGGTTACTTGTTCGAGAAAACATCTTAATCAAACCTCTAATGCTGCAGCATTCATGGTACCGCACATACCTAGACATTTCATAATTCAGGTCGTTTTAATTGTTACTACCCAAGTGAGGCATTCTCTCCCTGTCCTACTGGACTCAGGCGCGACAGGAAATTTTGTGGATAATAAGTTAGCTGAAAACTTAGGACTTCCTATGTGCCTAAAGCCTTGTCCAAAAGCAGTATGTGCAGTGGATGGGTCAGAATTGACCTCTGGATTAATCACAAAACAAACAAGTCCACTTGTTATGGTCTGTCAGAACGGGCACACAGAGGTGATTAGCTTTGATCTGATAGATACTCCTAATTTTGGTTTGATTCTCGGGGTACCCTGGTTAACAACTCATAACCCAAAAATTGATTGGGTGAATAGAACTGTTACTTTGGATTCCTCTTTCTGTAGAACCAATTGCTATCAAGAAGCAGGTACAGAACAGAGTACAGTATTACACTGTGCTAGTGTTACACAAGATGAACCAAGTCTCCCTCCTGAATATTCTGACTTTAAAGACGTCTTTGATCCAGTAAAGGCTAGTGTGCTGCCCCCACATAGGTCTTATGACTGTCGTATAGATCTTATCCCAGGGGCCCCTTTACCTAATAACAGAGTATATGCTTTGACTGACGAAGAAACCAAATACTTAAGTACCTACCTAGATGACCTACTACAGTCTGGGTTCATCCGTCATTCCACATCTCCGGTGTCATCTCCACTCTTTTTTATCCCGAAGCCGGATAAATCCCTGCGCGCGTGTATCGATTATAGAGGACTAAATAAGGCTACAATAAAGAATAAATATCCTCTTCCTCTAATACCTGTGTTGTTGGATCAATTAAGACATTCTACTGTATACACTAAACTAGATCTGCGGGGAGCTTACCACCTGGTCCGAGTAAAAGAGGGGGATGAGTGGAAGACAGCTTTCAAGACAAAGTTTGGTTTATTTGAGTACACAGTAATGCCCTTTGGGTTATGTAATGCCCCTGTGGCCTTTCAGTTCTTTATAAATGAGGTCCTACACGAATTCCTGGACGTTTGTGTCATAGTATACATAGACGACATCCTCATTTACTCTAAGAACTCAGAAGAACATACCCAACATGTTCGTGCAGTATTATCAAAGTTAAAAGAAAATCATCTTTTTGCTAAGTTAGAAAAGTGTACTTTTAATGTCAGCAAGGTGGACTTTTTAGGATACTGCCTGTCACCTCAAGGAATAACTATGGATGTAAAGAAAATCAGTGCTATTGCTGATTGGCCAGAACCATCCTCTGTAAAAGATATTCATAAATTTCTGGGTTTCGCCAATTTTTATAGGAGGTTTATTGCACATTTTGCAGACATTGCGGCCCCAATAACTACCTTGTTGCGGAAAGGGCAACGATTTCTTTGGACTGATGAGGCGGCACACGCCTTTAAACTCCTAAAACAAAAGTTCACTTCAGCCCCAATTCTGAAACATCCTGATCCTGACTTGCCTTTTTTTGTTGAAGCGGATGCTTCACAAGTAGCTTTAGGAGGAGTTCTCTCTCAACGAGATGCAGTAGATGGCCAGTTACATCCTATAGCCTTCTATTCCAAAAAGTTATTACCAGCTGAACAAAATTACACTGTGGCTGAAAGGGAACTACTAGCTATCAAAGTAGCCTTTTCAGAATGGAGGCACCATTTAATGGGAGCCAAGTACCCAGTTACAATCTTTTCTGACCATAGGAACCTACAGTTTTTTGGATCACTTAAAGCACTAACACCACGTCAGATGCACTGGTTAAATTTTTTTAGCACATTTGACTTTGTAATAACCTATAGACCAGGTGCACAACAAATTCAATCTGATGTGTTATCTAGATACGGACATACCTCAGACATGAAACAAGATAAAATAGGAGAACCCATTATTCCTCCCCAAAAGTTTTTGGCACCAGTACAACAGAAGGATTTCATCACAGATCTATATAATGCACACATGCAAATAGCACCTCAGGATTGGTTAAAGGATTCCTATAACACAATACAACGAGGGTTATTGTATCACGACAACATGCTGTTAGTGCCCACCTCTGAATTACAAACACAGGTGATAATTTGGCATCATGCCTCACCGTTGGCAGGTCATCCTGGTTGGGTAAAAACCCTGGAAAATGTGCAAAAACACTTTTGGTGGGACACTATAAGAAAGGACATTAAGCAATTTGTCACTACCTGTCCAATTTGTGCAAGACATAAATCTTCTCATAAGGCCCCTGACGGCTTGTTAATACCAATGCCAACACCCAAACAACCTTGGCACACTGTGAGCGTAGACTTTATTGTAGGTTTACCACCTGTAAAATCTTTCACAACAGTGTTGGTTATAGTGGATTTTTTATCTAAAATGGCACATTTTGTACCATTACGGAAATTACCCACGGCGGCAGAATTTGCCGATATTTTTATAAGGGAAATTGTGCGTTTACATGGTTTGCCAAGCAAAGTGGTGTCAGACCGAGGGAGCCAGTTCAACTCTAAATTTTTGAAAAAATTATGTAAAAAACTGAAAATAGATGTGGCATTATCCACTGCTTTCCACCCAGAGACAGATGGACAGACTGAACGACTGAACCAAACCTTACTTCAAACGCTACGTTGTTTATTGCCTGATTATTCTAGTGAATGGTTGGAAGCTCTCCCTGTAGCGGAGTTTGTTTATAATAATACTGAGCATTCAGCTCTACTTTGCTCACCATTCTATTTCTTGCAGGGGTATCATCCAAGAGCTATACCCATTTTGTTAGAAGATTCTCTGTTACCTGCAGTAACGGATAGACTAACGAGGTTAGTTGACATACAAGACAAAGCCAGGAAACATTTATTAAAGTACAAGGAAAGCATGAAAAGACAAGCAGACAAACACAGATCTGAGGCCCCAATGTATAAAATCGGTGACAAGGTATGGCTCTCCACAAAGAACCTAAACATAGAGGGATCCCGAAAGCTGCAACCACGGTTCATTGGACCCTTTAGTATAACTGCCATAGTAAACCCGGTAACAGTAAAATTAGATTTACCAAAAGAATATCCAGTACATACTACATTCCATGTGTCCTTGCTTAAGCCGTACAATCCAAAAACCCGACCTGAACCACCACCTCCACCCATACCAATTAAGGGAAATCTAGAATATGAAGTGAAAAGCATAAAAGACTCAAAAAGAATTAGTGGACGTCTGTTTTATTTAGTAGAATGGAAAGGATATGATGAATCTGAGAATTCATGGGAACTAGCATCATATGTACATGCCCCACAGCTGATTAGACGGTTTTATTTAAAAAATCCAGGAAAACCCCGTCCTGTAGGAGTGCCTTTGAGGGGGGCAACTGTTAGGGTTTGTGCACAGCAAAGAGTATGTCCCCTCTCACTGCACTAGTGGGTTCTGTAATAGCTCCCTTTTAAACTTACTATTGAAAGCCTTTCTTGTTATCTCACCTTCCCCCCCCCCCTAGGCTTCTGTGTATGTTGTTTAATGTGCTGTTTTGTTTACACATTGGGCCTTGCTTTTACCAAGGCTTCTTTAAAACACTCCTCTATAGACCATGTGTTAATTTAACTCATTTGCATAATAACTGAAACTCTGCACACCTTTCAAGAACATATGCAGCATGTGAGGACCACACCCAGCTCTTCAAACCACACCCAGGTCTGCACACCTTTCAAGAACATGTGCAGCATGTGAGGACCACACCCAGCCCTGTCTATAAAAGGCAGCCCGCGAGCCTCACCCAGTGCTTGTGCTCGTCTACCTCCTGCTTACCTGAGAACAGATCCCTCGGCGCTGGCACTTCTGCTCTCTACAGACTTTCATTGGCTTCAATGGGCGCAGCTGCTGGCTCTTCCTTCTTCCGGTTTCCGGTTCCTCCTTGCCTCAGCCTCTCTCCTACAAGCAACCTGCAAAAGAGAAAGAAGACAAGGTTAGACTGATCAGTATCTCTTGCCAGCAACAAGTAAGTGCAAAACTTTTATTACCTGAAAGAACTTTGACAACAATTTCTGGATTCGTGTATAGACAATTTGAAACAAGATACCTTCCACGAATATTGTGATTCAAACTCTTTGTTACAAGAATACTTTGCGGAACTTTGTGAAGCAAACATTTTTTTTTTTTTTTATGGAACTTTTAAGAATCGAACCGTGGAAACCATTAACAGTAAGGCAAACAGTAAATCAAGGACTTGCACAAATTACATGCTGTATTTTGACGTAAAAGTACAGTATTTGTTTTATAAAAGATTCTGGAGATATGGGAAAAGTGAGTCTGCTATTGGGAATTTAGGCTTTAGTTATATTAAGATGAATGTTTGATATTGGTAATTCTGATAACGGTATTTGTTTAATGTTTTAGAAGCTTTAGAGTATTAGAAAGCACATCCCAGAGCAGTAACACATTCCAAACCTGGAAACTAGAGACCAGGATCCAAGAGGTACTTTTAGAAGAACATTTCTAATAAATAAAGGGATAGTCAGGAACCCAGTTAGGAATAGGTTGTACTTATCTGTTCTTTGTTTATGTTTCATTAGGCACCAGTTTCTACAGATGTCAGAGAGGGCCGCAGATTTGTGCAGCACTTCAACAGTGGAAACGCAAGAACGGTGTTGTCTCTTTATTTTATTTTATCCACTTCCCCCCTTCCCTTGAGCTTCTGTTCTTAGTGCACTGTTTTAAAAACTAGTGTGCTGGAACAAGCAGTTTCAGGGTGGGGTCGGATTGTCTTCAACCTCCATCAGAACTGAACAAGGACTCAGGTGAGCTGGGCTTTGACACTTAGCTCCTCCTCTGAGAACCTGGGGAGTCTTTGTGGTGCCATGGGTGTAGTGTTAGCGGTGTGTGTGAGGGTGTGTGGGGTGATGTGTTGGGGTGTGTGCTATGAGGTGCATGAATGGTGTATGGGTGATGGTGTTCTGTGGCTCTGGTTCTGTGGGTGCTCCTGGTGTGTCTCTCTCAGTTGTAAATTGCTTGTAGTGGTAAAAGGTTGTGGGTAATGTGGGTGTGTGTTTTATAGTGGTTTGTGGGTGTGGTGTGTGTATGTGTGTCAGGTGTGTTTAGTTTGAATTGTCTAATGTGGTGTTGTTTTGTTAGTGTGTGTGTATTTTGAGCACGACAGTATGTACCGCCAATGGTTTACCACGGTTGATTGCCCGCTGCGGTGATTCGTGGGTCATAATGCTGTGGACGTTGTTCTGTTCGCGTAACGGTGTGGGTTTTGCTACCGACAGTTTATCACTGACCTTTGGGCTGGCGGACTTTTGTGTGTGTCTGTATAGTGGCGGATTTCTATGTGTGGGTCATAATACGCGTAGCGGTATACCGCTGCGGTCCCGGTATGCTGGCGGCAGTCAGCATGGCGGTAAGCAGCACTTACTGCCAATGTCATAATGAGGGACTTAATAATTTATATATCTCCACTAAGTTAGTCCCATAGTGCCCTATGACAGGGAGCTATATATTATTAAGCACAGCATGACGTTTTGTATGTATCTTAGCAGCAAAACCGTTAAAGGTGTTGTTTTGCTAAGGAAAGTTAGTAGCTCCATTGGCTAGTACAAAGTAACTGGCTGCACCCTAGCCTGTCTAACATCTGAATGGGACTACCTAACTGGGTGCTGTAAGATATCAAATTAATCATGACATTAAATAGAATTTGATGGCTGAGACAAAATTAATGTCACTTTTAAAGTTAAGTAACTTTTCGAAAAGTGCCATTCTGTGACTCAGCTGGTACAATGTTCTCACACAGGCCCTCACCAACAAACAACTTTCTGCCTACCTTGGAAGACAAGTGAATGAATCCTAAGAACAAAGGTAGCTGCTGGAAGGGTGAGGTGTTACCTCCCCTCTCAGGAGGCCACTTGGGGTGTGTTAGAAATTGAGGGGGTTATTCCAACTTTGGAGGAGGTGTTAATCCGTCCCAAAAGTGACTGAAAAGTGACGGATTTACCACCAGCAGTATTACGAGTCCATTATATCCTATGGAACTCGTAATACGGCTGGTGGTATATCCGTCACTTTACTGTCACTTTTGGGACGGATTAACACTCCTCCAAAGTTGGAATAACCCCCTGAGTCTCTAGTTGCAGAGGTATGCATTCCTGTCCAAGTAAGAAACACAATCCTAGTCAGGTTAGGTCAGTTACACACCATAAATTAACAGGTGTTCACCCTCTAGTAGCTTGGCACATAGAAGGCATGCTTAATTTAGGAGGCAATGTGTAAAGTATTTAAACAGTAAAACAGCGAAAACACTGCACAATCTACACCAGGGTGGAAAAATGGAGCGTGGTTAATCGACAAAACAAGACCAAATCAACACAAATTCAATAAATAGAAGTTGAGATATGATGTTTTTAAAAATATCTGCAATTATGGTGCTTGAAAGAATAAAGCACCAACCAGGGCTATCTGGCTATGCTGCACCAGGTGAAATCTGAAGCGTCAGGCCGACTATGATGGAGTGCAGTGTGGATACGGGAACCAACTTTGTCCTGCTGAAAAAGTACCTTGGATTGAGGGATGTGCCCATGTCAAAGGCCCAATGCGTTGAGCAAAGGAGGCAATGTGTCGGCACTGATCCCTTGGGAATCAGACAATGCATTGGTTTTGATCCACGCAGTCTGAGATGCATCATCGTCGAGCCGCATAGCAGTTAATGTGATGTCCTGGAACAGTGTTGCATCAGCAAAATCCTTTGCGATGAAGGTGATGCATCGTCGTCGGGCTGCACAGCTGGTGATGTCTTGGTCCCTGGCAGCAGCAGCGATTAATCAGTGTCGAGGGGAGATGCGTCGGTTCCGAACAGCACAACAATGGCGATGCATGAATTTTACACTTGCAGCACTTTATACCCACTTTTAAAGGCCTAGGGCTGAATTGGCACCACTTGGCTGGGCAAGACATACAGCAAGCAAAGTGCAGGTGCTGTTGCAGAATTAAGTGAAGTCTTTGATGTCCCTGAGACTTCAGAACAGGAGGCAAGCCAGCATGTCCTTTGGTTCTGGAGATGTGGAGATGCAGTTTCAATCCTTCTCACTCCCAGGCACGGTGGTCATCAGTCAGCAGGGCACACACACTAAAACATGAGTCCAGCAAAGTGAAGCAGAGTGGCAGTCCCTTCAGCAGCACAGCAGAACTGGGACCATGCAGAGATTTCTTGACAGACATCCAGTGACTGACAATCTGTGTCACCATAATATGGAGAACCTCAGCAAAGCATGGGAGCATGCCTTGTCTTACCAAGCATTGTGGTAGGAGTCACATTGGGGTTGTTGCCAGCTGCCCCAATTCCAAGTCGTAGTTGCTGGAAGTCATCTACTCTGGCACCACCTACTCCACTTCCTCTCATTGGTTAATCCCAGTTGGTATTTGCCATCCATCTAGAGTAGGCATACAATAGCTTGTTAACAAATAACTTGATCTTGACCAAGCTACAATGCATGACTAGTCCAAGGGCCCGATTTGATTAGTGGTGGACGGAGTAATCTCTGTTGGCCTGGAAGAGGACTTAACATTTGCCAGGTCAAGACTATTCCGTCCACCTGGAATTTGGAAAATGGAAATGGCTGCCAAGCTGCCAGTCATTTCTAAAACATTATGAAGAACTGCCATCGCAGTGATCCTGTCAATGGTGTTTTCAGTTTAGTGCATGGCTCCTTCAACATGACAGAGCACTGCACAAAACTGTTTTCTTTATTATTTTCAAACAGAAAATCCATACTCTGTTTTTTCTGGTTGAAAATACATTATAAAATGTTCTCATGACCATAGGAGTCCTCTCCCATGAGAAGGAGAGAGTTTAGCAGTTTTCACTGCCCCTTACTGCCAGGGTTTTGCTGGCGGTGAGGAGCAGTGAAAACAGACCTCTAACTCCACCCATCTAAACTAGGTGTTCTCAGATCTGCAAAGTAGTGCTCCGGCAGCTTTGTGGAGGCATCAAAACCTGTATTTTACTATGCCATAGGTCTGTTCAATGATGGACTGTGTTGTCGTGTACTGCCTTTCACTTCCTGTTCTTGGAGTCAAGCATGCTGTCAGTAAAACAGCATGAGAAAGATAAACCATAAACTCACATTGCAGAAACAGCTCTGCCAACTGTATACATTCAGTCAGCAATTCTCTTGCCAAGTAATAAGCCATTTCCAAATTCACCCTGACACAGTTGGTTATGTATTGCACTGTGGCAAAACATGAAGGATCAGAGGTGCTGCTAAAGAAGCTGCACACAAGGTTAGTTATGACGCATGAGGCATCACACTCTACCTGTACATTGTGTGAATGGGTTATTTTCACATTTCTATATATGAATTAATTTGCACAGGGGGGGAGCATATGGCAATATGTGTCCTATCAACACAACCAATTACATTTGGAGACTATGCTACCCTGTAAAATGTTACTTTGATCTGTTGCAAATATTTGGGCATATTTGGTAAAGATATGTATTTGTTTACTTTGAAAACCATGATGTCCAGAAATCTGTGGCACAAACTAAAAATGTTGTTTTTTGACAGTCATCATGCCACTGCTATGGCTCCTTACTGAACGCCTAAATCCAAAATGTGCACCCAACACAAAACCTGTTTTTGTGGTGGGATGCATTGCTTCTGACTGTTGGGGTCTGCGGCTGAGGTTGTGACTTAGCAATTAATTCCACAATCACCTCACTACTAAGTCTGTACTTCCCATAGTTCTCCTCCTTACTCTGTTCAAAAAGGGTAAACCTCACTCTAAATATTCTTTCCTGTCTCCACCGCCTTCTCTGCCTACCAGCCAAAATACTCATCCTCCTCACCAAGACATACAGAGCTGCCATTCTGACTGAGACAGATGCATTTTGGGTGTTTTCTTAGTTAGCACCTGGTTACCACCAGATCCACATTGATGGTTATTAAATTTTCTAAAGGGCCAGTTAACAAATATTTGCAATTAGGAAATTCTTTGTACATGGTGTTAGCGATTTATTATTTGGAAATCCCTATTTGGGATTTCCTATTTAGTGCTTTCAAAAATGCGATTTCTCCTAGATAGAAATCACATTTTGCACCACTGTATTGGCAGACCTGAGTCATGGTTAAAGGGCTAGTCTGGGTGGCACAGTCAATGTTGCAGGCCCACCAGTAGCATTTGACTCACCAGCCCTGGGCGCATGTAGTACACTTTACTAGACACTTACAAGTAAATTAATATGACAATTGCCAATTGTGGATAAGCCAATTAGAGAATGTTTTGGGTAAAGCGCATACATTTTAGCACTGGTCAGCAGTGGTAATGTTCTCAGAGTCATAAAGCCAACAAAAACAAATTAAGCAAAAAGTGGAGGGAAAAGGCAAAATGCCGGGGGATGACCTTTCAGAAATGGCCAAGTTCAACAGGGTGTTAGATCAAGAGGCAAGCTTCAAAGGGGAAGCGGAGTTTGAAGGGCATATGATGATAATACTCCAGAGCTGGCTGGCTTTTGTTCATGTAGACATGTTGGAGACAGGGCCAGAGAGGGAAAACTAGTCCCCAAACCAGTTTTCCTATGGGCATGTGGCTCATAGGTAGCCTGATTGCCAAATGCCACACATCGCTGGAACTTGTCTCCAAAAATGAGAAGAAATACTAGCTCATTGGCTGGTGACCGCATTGTTCCCTCACGGCACTTTCCTGGGATAAAAATGGCACCTCTGGCATCCTGTCCCTTAGTAGAACATTGGATTTGGAGAAATGCCTTCCACTGCTGCTCTTGAAATTGCACGAAGAGAGGCTGCACCGTTGGGAGGACTGCAGCTGATACAATTTGGGGTCATGAAGTTTGGACTATGCTTCTGGCTCCTGGCTCAGACAAAAGTTGAGTCCCAGCCCCAGATCAAAGCAGTAACTCTGAGGGTCAGCCGGATGTTCCCCTGGAGCAGTACCAGGAACATCAAAGCTGGAAGAAGCCCAAACTGGCAAGTTGGGAACCACCACAGAAGCTTTGCCGCTGTCTGCTGCTGGGCACTGAAAGTGACCAATCATTGAAACATTGATGGTCCAAATTTGCACCAGAGTCAGCTGGACCCGAAGTACTATCAAAGTCCTGATTCATCACTCAAGAGGGAAAACTAGATACCACCAATAGCTCAGCATCAGCTATCCAGCTACTGCATCAAGGTGGAATTTGTGGGACCCGACCTCTGTGGCAAACATCATCACCCATGGACTAAGGACTCACCACAAAGGCACTTTCATTTCACCACACCTCAACCAGAGCATCCTTAAGCATCTTTTCCTCCTGCATCCTCAGCATCAGGCCCACTCCATTCATGTCTGCTGTAGTCATACTGTAAAGGTCAGAACTGGTCTTAGAAATGCTCCAGTGGCCAGGTAACTATCCAAAGTTTCCTTACTAGCGTCCTAGACTTCTGTCCTTTCACAATTGGTTGCCCAACTCAGGTCCAAGTTGCAGAAGACACATTCAAACTTTTCAAATGTTAACAAACTTTTTGTTAGTCAATGCTTGTTTGATATTACATTAAAATCTTTTTAAATGGTTTTAAAATTCTTATCTCCAGAATCCTCAGGTGGATTCTGATGATCAATGACTCTGAAAATTCATAAATATACACTCTATTGTTATAAAGTGTTGTGTCTCTTTCTTGTCATGAGACTTTATTTCATTGTTTGGCGCTGTCAAATGCTTTACACTAAAATCCTTTGTCTAGTCTTGCTGCTCAAAGCCACAGCTACAGAGGGTTGAGATAAATGTGATACAACTGAGCCTGACTGAACACAAGACAGTGTTTGTGAGTGCATTCCCTGATAAGGCCCCAGAGCCACATCATGTAATGCACAAAAATCCTCACAGTGGAGTCTCACCAACTACAACAAAGTTGTGGTTCCCTGCTTCATTTAGACTCGAGGAACCCATTTTTACATAAGTAGAGACCACAGCTTTCAGTGATTGTGGCATTTGGTGCATTGCCCATCCAACATTACATAAACTTGTGTCAGTCTTAATATAGTTAGCCAGAAATAATCCATGTTAAAGTCCTGCCTCCAGAATTACCATTACTGGATTCCCAGTAATTTCAAAGGTCGGGAAAAAAGAGGTATTACAAGCTTTTGGAAATTATTTTTAGGAAATTCACACATCAGTTCCTGCATGGTTTTCCTGGTGTTTCACATGGACATTGTGGGTGCTGCTATCAGTGAAAATGTGTGTATGAGACATCACTATATGTAATCTTGATTTAGCCAGTAACTCCAATTATGAGCCCTGTTAAAAATAATGATCTCTTGTGTTTTGTTACCCCAGATTTTGTTCTTTATCTGTTTGTTTCTTCCTGTAAAACTACAGGCCATGCTAATCAGTAGTAAAGTGCTCTTGCTCCACCATTTTAACATGGTTGAATTGATATACTCCTAATTGGCATAATTAGCTTTCCTACAAGTTCCTGACATATGCTCAAAGTGTACCCAGGACCTTAAAGCTAAAGACTATAGGTGCGCTGCAACACCCATTATGCAAGCCACTACAGTGACAGGGCAAACCTGGCTTCAGGCATACTGCTGTAGTTTAACTAGGGCACTGTAAAAACTGCAATTCAACCTATCAAGAACAAACCTTTTTGACAGGTCAAAAACCCTTTAAAAAAAAAATAAAGTCATACCTATGTAGGCATTGCAGCCCACAAGGAGGAGTGCATGATTTTTAAAAGTGGGACATTGTAATATTAACATGTCCTTACAGTGGCTAGCACCCAAAAGCTGCTTCAGTGCAGGAAGGTTAGCTGGCCCTTTGAGAAACACTGGAAAGTGATATTAAATACTAATTCTGAATTTTGGGGATAGGACTAACTAGAACTAGCTAGAAATATAAATAAACAACTATTTTTTGTTGTTAGTAAAAATCCAATTTAACCAAGCCAGGCCTTTTCCCCTCCTGTGCCAAGCATTTTTTGGCAATTTGGGGCAGTTCGGGCTCGGCCCTTAATAAGCTACGCACGCTAAATTTGTGTCCTTTTTTTAGAACATCCTAGGGATTCTAGAGGTACCCCAGAGTTAGTGGGCTCCCCTGGAGGAGACCAAGAAATTTGCTAAAATAGAGCAACATTTTTTTTTTTTTTAAATGGGAAAAAAGGGTTTGAGAAGAAGGCTTTTTCCCCTGAAAATGGCATCAACAAAGGGTTTATGGTGCTAAAATCACCATATTCCCAGCTTTCAGGAACAGGCAGACTTGAATCAAAAAAACAAATTTTTCAACATAATTTTTCCATTTTACTGGGACATACCCCATTTTTACTATTTGTTGTGCTTTTTGCCTCCTTCCAGTTACTGACAGAAATGGGTGTGAAACCAATGCTGGATCCAGGACAGTTAAACATTTCTGAAAGCTAGCCAAAATTCTGAATTTAGCAAGGGGTCATTTGTGTAGATCCTAAGAGGTTTTCCTACAGAAAATAACAGCTGAAATAAAAAAATATTGAAATTGATGTGAAAAAACAGCCATTTCTCTCCACCTTTTACTCTGTAACTTTTTCCTGCGAAGTCAGGTTTTCAAAAGCAATATACCGTTCCATCTGCTAGACTCTTCTGGTTGTGTGGAAATATAGAGCTTGTAGGTTCATCAAGAACCATAGGTACCCAGAGCTAATACATGAAGTGCACCTTGCAATGGGTTTTCATTGTATACTGGGTATACAGAAATGTATTTGGTAAAATATAAAGAGTAAACAATAGATATCAAGGAAACCTTTGTATTTCCCAAATGGGCACAAGATAAGGTGTTGAGAAACAGTGGTTATTTGCACATCTCTGAATTCTGGGGTCCCCATATTAGCATGTGAATTGCAGGGCATTTCTCAAACAGACCTCTTTTTTTACACACTGTCTTACATTGTAGAAATGTAGAAAAAGACAAGGGGCAATAACACCTGTTCTTCTGTTCTGTGTTCCCCCAGGTCCCATGATAAAAATGGTACCTTACTTGTGTGGGTAGGCCTAATGCCTGCGACAGGAAACACAACATGGACACATCATATGTTTACATTGAATCAGGCGAGTTTTTTGCAAACTGCCTAGCTGTGGTTTTTGGCCTCTAGCTCAGCCGGCACCTAGGGAAACCTACCAAACCTGTGCATTTTTAAAAAATAGACACCAAGGGGAATCCAGGATGGGGTGACTTGTGGGGCTCTCACCAGGTTCGGTTACCCAGATTTCTTTGCAAACCTCAAAATTTGGCTAAAAAAACACGTTTTCCTCACATTTCGGTGACAGAAAGTTCTGGAATCTGAGAGGAGCCATAAATTTCCTTCCACCCAGCATTCCCCCCAGGTTTCTCGATAAAAACTGTACCTCACTTGAGTGGGTAGGCCGAGTGCCCGCAAGACAAAATTCCCCAAAACACAACATGGACACATCCCATTTTTCCAAAGAAAACTGGCCTGCTTTTTGCAAACTGCCTAGCTGTGGATTTTGGCCTCTAACTCAGCCGGCACCTAGAAAAACCTAGCAAACCCAGACATTTCTGAAAATTAGACACCTAGACAAATTCAGAATGGGGTGACTTGTGGGGCTCTCACCAGATTCTATTACCCAGAATCCTTTGCAACCCTCAAAATCTGGCAAAAAACAAGTTTTCCTCATAATTGGGCGATGGGAAGTTCTGGATTCTGTGGGCAGCCACAAACTTCCTTCAACCCAGCGTTTTCCAATGTCTCACGATAAAAATGGTATCTCACTTGAGTGGGTAGGCCTAGTGCCCGTGAGAGGAAATGCCCCAAAACACAACATGGACACATCACATTTTGCCAAAGAAAACTGGCCTGTTTTTTGCAACGTGCCTAACTGTAGATATTGGCCGCTAGCTCAGCAGGCACCTAGAAAAACCTAGCAAACCTTGACATTTCTGAAAACTAGACACCTATGGAAATTCTGAATGGGGTGACTTGTATGGCTCTGACCATGGTTCTGTTGCCCAGAATCCTTTGCAAACCTCAAAATTTGGCAAAAAAAACCACTTTTTCCTCATATTTGGGTGATGGAAAGTTCTGGAATCTGAGGGGAGCCACAAATGTCCTCTTACCCAGCATTACTCTAAGTCTCCTGATAAAAATGGTACCTCACTTGTGTGGCTAAGACTAGTGCCTACAACAGAAAATGCCCCAAAACAAAACAGACACATTTTTTCAAAGAAAACAACATAGATACATTTTAATTCCATACTGTGTCCTCTTGCTAGGAATGTACTGCCTAAAAACCAAACGACCCTTGAACAGGACCAAAGACTCATCCACAGCTATTTTTTGACTGGATCATAGACCACTGAAAACCAATCTACAAAATGATCAAGGACAGGCCTAATCTTAAAAAGACAGTCAGAATCAGAGTGATCTTGTGGCAAGGCTAAAGCATTGTCAACAAAATGCAGCATCCGAAGAAGAAGCAAATACCGATTATGACTTGTGGTTGCAGGAAATATAGCCGTTGCCATCAAGAGACTAGTCGGCCAATAATAAGCCAGTGACGGCTTCCTTATCAACCCCATAAAAAGTCAAACCCAGAACTTTTTCATCTCCTCCAAATTTGTGGGAATCTACTGGGTAGCTCTATAGTGTGTCCTAAGTCTGGAAGCGTTGTCCCTCAAATAATGCTCCACATACAAATTAGTCTGCTCAACAATCTCTTCCAAAATTACATCATCCATAAACAACTGAAGGAAATTGACCGGCAAAAAGTTTTCCGTATTGACTCTACACCCTGGGAGACCAGTAAAGGCAGGCAACTCTGGCTGCTCCATGTTTGAGCAACCCAGAGTTCATGTCTTCCAATGGGAAACCTTTCAGCTCCAGGCTGCTGCACTATTGGCACATGAGTGTCCACGTCTAAAACAGGCCCTTCATCTGCACTGAGAGTAGCTTCATCATCAGAAGATTCTTCTTGGACAGAAAATTCACTGCCAGAATCTCTCACTTTCTTCTCTGCCTCGGATGCAAAGTCAGTCTCATAATCATGATCAGACGATGACACTAAAAGCATGCCAACCACCTGCTGAGCGGTCATCCTGTGGCTAGCCATGATCCTTCCTACCAAAAGTAACTGGACAAATGCACCACAAACAACCAGCACTGTGTAGCACTGTGTAACATAAGTAATAAACAAAATGTGGCTTTAGCACAAAGAGCTATGTACTCAAAAACTATACCACTCACTTGCCTGAAAAAGCTAGACTCGCCAGCAACTACTCTATAAACACCAATGATATCCCACTAAGAAGAAAAAAGAAAAGCAAATTAGACATGACAAAACAAATGTCATTGAGCACAGATCTAAGGACAATTTCACACACAAGCCTGCATTAAGTATACCACCTATAAACATGTCATTCATGCACGGCAACAATAACCTTTTGGAGTATATTGTTTTTACTTACCTAAAACATGCAACTACGCAAACCACAGGTAAACCACTGCCAAAACCGCAAGGATCCACAGCAAAGGAAGCAACACCTTTGAACTAGAACAAAAAGGAGAAATATTCACAAATGCAAATACTTTGCCAGTTGACAAACACCATGCCACCAAGCATTTAGAAATTTTCCCTGGTGCCTAAGTAGATTCTGCCCCCCTTAGGGGCAGATGAGCCTACAAACAAATAGGCCAATCTGCCCCCAAGGAGGGCAGAAATGGCCTACAGCTCTGTGCCCCCTTTGGGGGGCAACCCTTGCCCAAGCGGTGCCCCCCACACACAAAAACCAAAACAAAAACAATCCCTGGTTTCTTCGTGGCTTCTGGCCCCCATGGGGGCAGATGGGCCTAAAACTGTCTGTCCCCAAGGGGGGCAGAAATGACCGTTAGTAATGTGCCCTCATGGTCAGTGACCCTTTCCCAAGGGGCCGCACCCCTCAAACAAAACACAAAACACACACACACCTATCCCTGGTGCCTAAGTGGCTTCTATCCCCCTTGGGGGCAGATTGGCCTAAACAAAATAGCCTGATCTGCCTCCAAGGGGGACAGAAATGGCCAACAGTTCTATGCCCCCATTGGGGGGCGACGCTTGCCCAAGGGGCCAACCCCACAGAAGAAAATAAAGAAAAAAATCCCTGGCATTCCAGCCTAAAATTAATAGGCCGATCTGCCCCCCAGGGGGGCAAAAATGGCCATAAATAATATGCCCTCCTAAGGGGAGCGACCCTTGTCTAAGGGGAGCGACCCTTGCCTAACGGGGCGCTCCACAGTAATGAAATTTTTAAAAAATGAAAATCCCTGGTGTCTAGTGTGCATTTCTGCTGCCCGATCGCGATCTGGGAACGGCCCCCTCTGATGATGTCAGTGCCTGCTGACATCATTAGATTGGAGGAGGGTTGGAGGTGGAAGGCCTGGTGGGTTGGGAGGAGTCCCACAGGGGGAGCACTATCTCTCCCCCCATGCTCCAGTGCCAGGACGTAATGATTACGTCCTTGGCACAGGAGCACCCGTCCACAGGATGCAACCATTATGTCCCTGGCTCAGAAGCAGTTAATGGAGGAATCAGATTTTTGTAATTACAGAAATGTAATTTTCAGAAAGTTGCCTTTTCCCTGAGTAAAATGCATGAAGCTTATTTGTATTGGGTCTCCAATTTCTCCCAACCAGTGATTACCCTTGAATCGGCGTGTCAAAAGATGTGAAATGCATTGGTGGGGCAAGTGATGGGCTGACGTGAATGGACAGAAGTGCCCCCTATGAACTCTACAGAATATGAAGGATTGGGGCTGAGACATCCTTTTTGGCACTTCAGTTTGAAAGTCCTCCTAGAGTGTCAAATCCTATATGCAAGGTCTGCTGGGTTCACAAATAACACTTGGGGCACACTTGACAGGCAGAGAACAAGATGCACAGACAGTGCTTGTGTATCCTCTGTCTGGTTGTGGTTTTTGTTCTACTAAACATTTGTTTCAGTGTCATCTTAATGTTTTTGGGAACTCTGAGCATGTTTTATTTTGGGAGCCACTGTTGGGAATACATTTGAATGTTATTACCCATTGCATACTAATTCAAGCCTTCATGATGCCAAACAATACTAAACTATATGGAAATTTTAACAAGATTACAAAAAACAGATACAATATGTCTAGCTCATAGCTCCACAAATCCTTAACATGATACCTGGTAAATAGACAAAAGTCAAATATCAAGAAAGTTCTCTTTCCCATGATGTCCTTTGAAAGGTGAGGGCCCTGGGAAATTGCCCACTTTGGCCATGCTTTAAAAAGACTCTGGTCTGTCGTTGTGTTTGTTGTGGGTACAGTTCCTGCTCCAAACTAGATTTTAGTTTTAGATGTAGGTGAACACTAGAAATACCATAGTGCACTTTAAACAGAGACCCCTGTCCTCTGGGTCCAGGTTTAGTGTGACTGAAGACTTTCACCATCTTGAACAGGCCCTGAAATATGGCATTTTTGGCCTGTTTTCAGTAAAGCAAATGGTAACTGCTGAACACATGGTTAGGGTTGGTTCTAAGAACGTTTACCCTATTGGTTAGGGTGTGCCCTGGAGTTACCCCAAACTCCCAGCTGATTTCATGTATAAATGTGGCACATCCAATCCCCCACTACAGAACACTTTCAGGACCTGTAGAAAATCAGAACAGGACCGGACCTGCTGCCTGTGACCTGAGAGGAGCCCTGAAGTACTGGACGTTCACCATTGTGTACCCAAGACAATGTAATTAACTTCAATATTTACTTCAGTCCCTGGTAGACGGACTGCCCACCACATTTATAAATGACCATCAAGCAGGCAGTCATTTATAATACCTTGACAGGAACCACCATCACGGCTGTTCCTGCAAATGCATTTCACTGTTTGGTGCAGAATTCTGTCAGCAGGGTGGAACCCTGCACCAAACATATTTTTTTTTTCTTCAAAAATAAAATATCCCGTTGCCATGAAAGTCATCTCCTGTGGCAAGGGTGCCATTATTTCTATTTCATTGTGTCCCACCACCAGAGTTTGCCTAGCAATGACAGACAATAAAAATAAATAGCTATATGTCCGCCCACCCTAATTGGGTTGGCGGACACATAGCTGTTTCTCCAATGGCCCTCAGAAATTTTTGGCTATGGTGGGTATGAAGTAGTCACTCATGTAGCCAAACCTATGATCCACCCACATCAAAATCTGGCAGGTGGGCCAATATTTTGGTGGTATAGGTACACCCCAACCATTGTGACAGAGTACCTATACTGCCAAGATATAAAACCAGCCCTTAGTCTTTTAAGTCCAAGGAGTATACTTCTAAAGCACCCTCAGGACCTCAGGGGAAGCACTTAAAAACTTAAAAATTCACATGGTGTCAGGCAGAGGCCAAACTGTACACAGGCCGCTATGTTATTCCTTTGTTTTTACAATTTATGCTTTTTCATAGTAAGTTTTCTCAATTACAAATTAAGAATGGGAGGCAGCAGGGGCAGGTTGTTGCTAGATAGATCAAAATAACTTTATTTCCTTTGGGTGCTGTCAATAGTTTTTTGTGGGAACTGTGAGATTCCTTGGTGTTTTCTGCCTTTTTCTCTAAATGTATGAGGACCATGTAAGGGTCTCTTCCCATGTTCTTATCTTCACATCCAGCTGCAGGAGCCTCATTTAGTGCATCACTTTTGAGCAGAAGAGTGAGGAGGAGGTGCAGATACTCAGGGGCATCATTTTGGGGATTTGGCCCAGGGCAGAAATGCACCGTATCTATAGCACACAGAACACTCCTGTCCTTTCCCCCTACACTTGCACACAATGGACTGCGTAGTGCCAATGCAGGCACCATTACACTATGGTGCAAGGGTACCTCCATTGCATGCAGGATTGTTTTTGTGCAGGAAGGGACACCTTCCTCCAAAGAAACTATCCTGGGAGGCATTGTCCCCTGTCCATATGTGCTGCCGAATTCAGCACACATGGAAAGAGGAAAAGCAAGGAGAAATAAAGATATTTCTCCTTGTTGTGCCTTCCCTGGATAGGAGTAAGGTTTGGAGCATCCTCAGGATTACAAGTTCTTGTAAGTTTGGGTCGGTGTCAAAATCCATGGGAGTTGCATGTGAGCAAAGCCTATGGAATGCCTACCTAACGCAGAGTAAGGCAACACAGCAATTTGCGCTGCCTTGCCTTACTCCATATCTATGTGGCCATTCAAAGTCACGCAAAGTGGCTTTGCATGGCCTCATAAATTTGATTTGGAGATCTGCACCACCATTGCGTCACAAAATGTGATACAACAGCAACACAAGGGGCTCATAAACAAGCCCCTCCATTAGTGAAAATTAGTTTAAACTATTTCAGGTATGCTTTCATTAGTCTCTGTATGTATTGCTATGACTGGATCACAAACATCTGTCGCTTTTCAAGGGAACTATATTAGGATAACCTATGCTGTTCAATCCATATCCTGATTTATTTTCCAACTGCAGAAACCTACAACATTATCAATGGAGTGAGTAGAAAGAGGAGGTGCCCGCTTTAATTGACCTGGCTGTTCACAAATAAGTCATACCATTTTGTTGCAAGTTTGGGTGGCCATGGGTGCATTACATTTGGGTTTTCTTTTTGCTTTGTAGTAAGGAAAATATTTTGCTTCTTTTGTACATAGAAAAAAAGAATACATTTTTTTACCGCATTTGGTTAAAATAACTGAAGGAATGGTACATCATGCAAGCATTTTTATGTCTTTGATAATGCTAATAATGTATAAGTTTCATATTGAGTGGAATAGAAGCACAGAAGTAAGTTAGAGGTGGTGGATAATCTTCCAAAAGCATTAAGATATGATCAGCAAACACTGGTTAACATCTCATTGTAGTGAAAAAAGCTGTCACAGTCTATACAACTGCCATTGCCAGTGTTGTAGTCAACCTTTTATAAAATCTGAGTGTGGCTCAAACGTTCAATAAAACAATTGCAAGTATCTCTGAAAAAATCTCAGAATCCTAAGGACTAGGCTTTGACTGTATTATGAGAGGCTGACAACTCACCATTCCCAGGGCTACCTGTATAAAATCTTTAGTTCCCCTCTTGCATTTTTATGTATATTTTCCAATCAATATTAGCTCTTGCTATTTCTTTGAATGATCTCTTTATTGAGAGTTCATCAGAAAAGAACGATTTAGATTCATTGGTCACATTGCTAAGCGAACAAGACCTAACATGTATCTGAGAGTTTTTTGCCATTATTCAAAATATGGCATTCTGGGAAGTGGCGAGAAGGGAATGTGCCAATATATGGAGTGCACAAACATGTTGACAACTTAGCACTCTAGACACTGGTGGTGTATACTTAAACTAAAAGAGGTGGGCTGCATTTAATTAAGTGAAGTGTTTGGAGAAAATATCTCAAAAGGGTATGCAACATCAATAAAAAACGTTTATTAGTTAGATACATTTCCACTTGATTTTTTAAAATCCTTTTTATGCAGCTGTTTTTCCTTGCTGCATTCTTCAGTAATGATGATTATGCAAGACTCCTTTTGGCTTCAGAGTATTTTTGTTTTGCTACCTCAGCTCTTGTAAAGCTCTCCTTCTTCTGCCATGAACTAGCAATGTGGGAGGTTGAGCTTGATTTACTCCCAGAACTAAAGGGTGAAGTGGCATGGCTGTCGGAAGCATTGCATCTATTTAAGAAACATAAGTCACATTTCTGCAAGTTTTACCTATTAAGATCTATTCCATCCTGCTTCTTCTTCAGTAATAACATTTTTCATAACCTCAGTGGGGCTGGAGTGTTAAAAATCACTGCAAATATTCATTCATATAATCAATGTATGTCATCTTATGGGTTTGTGGTATTTTTGACATTCTTTTAACACCTCTGCTAGGATTCACATATATTGATATGCGCTGAGTTACCACTTGAAAGGATATAGACATTCAGAATCTCTGTTTTTATTGTAGCAAATTTACACCTTCAATCAGATGTATAAAATGTTAAATTAAACATTTGACATTGACAACTGCTGTGCCTGGCTGTGCAGTTTAGTAGAGACTCAAGTTGCTAATTTCATATATACTTAAAAGTTTGTTTGCTACTTCTGAAAATTCAGGAAAGTGTCTAAGGCTAATTCTATAGACCTTTGTTATTCAACCCATATTTCATGGAAGCAGCAAATACCATGTGACTTGACAAATGATTGCCAAAAAGGATCAAGGTCTTGGTATTTAATTCAGAAATATTTCAAGAAAAATTGTCATCTGATTGGAAAATTCCTCTTTCTTAGCCTTATTCCCAGTATGATTTTTCTCTTCTAGGGTGGCAAGAGACAGGATTCCTGTAATACTAAACAGACAATGATAAGTTGTTTTGATCTTTACTTCCTACTGCACTACAAGTAGCCATGTCAATGTATTTTCCACCACATTTTAGATTGTGGCCACACTTCTGCCGCTTGGTGGCCACATTTCCACTCTGCTTACACTTTCCCTTGTGGTAACTAAATGAGCCTCCTGGGTGGTACCTCTTCATCATTTCCTATTTTAGACAATTTGTAGGCATCCACTTGTTGCCAGTTTTGTAGGAAAGGGTTTCGTTTGGAACGTAATAATGGTGGAACCCTCTCTGTACCCATAATGCTGAGTTAGTCCACGTTATCCATGATATGTTTAGGATTATTAGTAGATTGTAATATTGAAAATCTACTTGTCAGAGGTAGATTTTTCTTATCTCCAGTACATTATAGAAGCCATGTGAGGTTATTAGTCTTAACAAAGGTATTGTATAACACATGGGTATGTCTGACCTTTTCAATGGGATACTTAGGGAAGAGCAAGTGAATAAATCCACCAGCTCAAAAAGCAGTCTCCTCTGTGTTGTTGAACGTGCCACCTGACTGAGGGCAGTATTTCCATTTCTTCCAGGCATTAACTGTAGCTATTCCTTGTTGCTATGAATGTAGATAAAGTGACTGAAATTTGCACCAAATAATGGCTGTTCTTGGGGAGTGGTTTGACCTGTCTGCCACTTGCAATGGTACACTATTTTAACAGACTTTTTTAACTGTCCATCTATTCTGCAATCCTGATCATGGACAGCAAACCAAAAAGTAATGTAGAATTGATCACTTAGGGATTCAAATTTATGGAGTTTAGAATTGTGTACTTTGAGGAATTGGGTTATTGGTTGGGGGGGTGTTAAACCTTCTCAAGCAACAACCACAGTCCTTGCCAGGACGAGCCACAAAAGTCACTACATGAACCTGTGCTTAACCCTCTGGTAGCTTGGCACAAAAGCTTAACTTAGAGGCAATGTGAAAAATATTTATGCTGCACATAGCAGTAACACAGTGAAAACATAATCTAATAAAAATCCAAAACTAATTTATAAAAATAGACTGTTGTTTAATAAATAATTGGAGACCACAATAACAAAAGTCTAATCAAGAGAATTAAAGATATGCAATTTTAAAGATTTAGATAAAACCAGCACCAGGTGAGGGTATCTGGTTGCGCTGGACTAGCACAAAGCCACAAGTTCCAGCTTACCGTGATAGAGCACAGGCTGAGCAGAAGACAAAGTTTGGCCTGCTGATGTGTGTACCTTATGTCTTGTTGCACTATCTGCATGACTTTGCTTTGCAAGACTTTGCATCAACTGGAGTCAGTTTTGATGAGGCTGTATGATAAGGCTTTGCAGGGTTTTGTGTTGGTGTCAGGTTTAATGAATATTTCATCTGTGCAGCGAGGATTTGTGAGCTGCTGCCACACTTGGCATAAGATCCAATGAAGCTTCCAAATGTGCAGTGAAGCATGCAGGGTTTTGAATCACTTGGCATTGGTTCCTGTGAGCTTGCAGCTATGTGGCAAGGCTTTGCCGGGGGTTGCATCACTTTGCACCAGATTTTTGTGGAACCTTCTGTTAGGCCAGGAAGAGTTCTCTCTGATGCCAGCCAAGGGCCCTGGACCTGGGAGGGCACCTCTTGGGGATCAGGAACTTTCTCCAGCAGATGCCAGCAGTTCTCAGGCAGGAGCAGTTGTAGGTCCAATGCAGTAGGCCAGCTGGGCAGTAGCAGGGAGGCTGCTACAGCTTGTTATGTCCCAGTAGCTGTGAAAGGAGGTCACCCTGCTGACACTTGAGGTCACTGCACCTGGAATGAAGGGAACATGTTCAGCCTTCCTTCTCAGAGATCAGTGCAACCCACAACCAGCAGGACAGTCACCAAACAGCAGGAAGTCCTCTGGCAGTGGGGAAGTCCTTATCCTGCAACGTCCATAGGAACAGGAGTTGGTGTGAGGGTCCAGTAGTCAGACCTGATGCCAACTTTGAAGTGGGAGAAAGTTGTAGACTTCCCCCACGTTTGCTTCTGGAACTTCTTTCCTTCTCCTGCCCTGGATCCAAGGGGTCTGGAGTGACAAAATACTAGTGTGAAGGCTTTCATGAGTGTGCTGAGGCAGCCCCTCTGAAGTGCAAGTGTGGTAGGTGGACAGCCCCACCCCACTCATCCTGACATGATGCCCCGTCCTGCAAGATGGTCCATCCTGACACCTGACATCCTGACAACACCTACCCAAAGGACAACTGCCAACTACACCTAGTCATGTGACCCAGATTACAGATTGCAGGCACCACATGTTTAGGATAAGAAAATAGCAAATGTCTAAAAGCAGCATTCCCAGAATTGTGATTTAGGGCCAGATGTAGGAAGGGTTTCGCGACTCGCAAACGGCGAAAAATGCTGTTTGCGAGTCGCAAAAGCCGCTCCGCTATGCAGAAATGCATTTTGCGATTCGGATCTGACTCGCAAAATGCATTTCCGACTCGCAAATAGGAAGGGGTGTTCCCTTCCTATTTGCGACTCGCAATGCTATGCAATTTCATTTGCAAATGAAATCGCAGTTACCATCCACTTGAAGTGGATGGTAACCCAGTTGCAAACGGGAAGGTGTCTCCATGGGACCCCTTCCCCTTTGTGAATGGACACAAAAATATTTTTTCAGAGCAGGCAGTGGTCCAATGGACCACTGCCTGCTCTGAAAAAAAACGAAACTAAAGGTTTCTGTATTTTTTTCCAAGTGCAGCTCGTTTTCCTTTAAGGAAAACGGGTTGCACATGGAAAAAAAACTGCTTTATTAAAAAGCAGTCACGGACATGGTGGTCTGCTGTCTCCAGTAGGCCACCATCCCCGTGAGTGCCCATACTCGCAATGGGGTCGCAAACTGCGACCCACCTCATTAATATTAATGAGGTGGGTCTTTGAGACCCCATTGCGAGTTGCAGAAGGTGTCTGAGACACCTTTCTGCATAGCAAATTGCGACTTGCAATTTGCGAGTCGCACGGACTCGCAAATTGCAAGCCGCAATTTTAAACCTACCTACATCTGGCCCTTAAAAACTAGCAATACATTTAAAGAAGGGTTTAAATTATAATTCATTAAAGATGCAACATGCCATTTCAACCTGTTTCCAAGCAAACGTTATCTGTAGTAGTGGAGAAGAATTTAAGACTTTTTTAACCACCAGGACATGTAAAAATTGAAAGAACATGTCCAACTTTTCACATGCACTGCATCCTACACTAAGTGCTGTTTAGGGCCTGCCCTTGGGGTTACTTATATGTATTAAAAAGAAAGGTTGAGATCTGGCAAAATGGTCAATTTGCCAGGTCAAAATGGTCAATTAAAACTGCACACAGGCTGCAATGGCAGACCTGAGACATGTTTAAAATGCTACTTAATTGAGTGGAACAATCTGTGTTGAAGGGCCACTATTTGGATTTAATTTACAGGCCCTAGATACATGCAGTGCCATTTGACTAGGGACGTACAAGGAAATTAATTGGGCCAATTAGGTCTAAGCCACTTTTACCATGTTTAGAGAAATTAGCACAAGCTCTTTACCACTGGTTAGCAGTTGTAAAGTGCAAAGCGTCCTAAGACCAACATAAATAGCATCAAAACTGGAGGAGGGAAGGTAAAACATTTCAGGGAAAACTATGTCACGGATGTTAGATCTAACGTGTAGTTTACATTTTGTTTGTAAATCTGAACTTCATGAAAATATGTTACCTTAACAAACGTTGTTTAACTAAAGAAACAGCAGCATGAATCCATGATTAAATCTAAGAGAAGGATTATGCCAAGGAGTAATGTATTTCCAACATCTGACACTAGCACAAGAATAATGAATCAAAATTAACCAGTGCAACTGTAGTCTCTTTCAAAACAGGAGTAACTGAAATGTTTTCTCAGACATTGTAATAATAGCTGGCAGAGGAAAATGATGAACCAAGTTCTGCTCAAATAAATAGCCATCTGGATGAAAGAAAAATATTGAAAGTTTGGGTAAAAAGCTCTGTGAGTAATATAAAGGCCAAAATATATTTCTGAAAATCTTGAATCCTGATTCCAACACTGGAATTTATTCTATGTGTTTTATTACTCCAAATAAATTCCGAAATAAGGAATTCATTTTTTGATTAAACCTAGTGGGGAACTGTAGAGAAAGCAGTAACACAATCTATAGTATCAGAACAACTTTGTCAGAATGACATAGATACTAGACAACAACTTATTGATCTTCTCTATTACTGTTATTATTGTAGTGTCACAATTTATGTCAATAGCATCCTTAGTATTCTGGTGGTGTTCTTACACCAAACAACCTCAATATTATATAGGATGTTGGCAGTACAATGCACTTATAAAGGTAGAAAAACAGTTTGGTTGCCGTACTGAAAGCCTCAAATGCTAGGGTATATGTGAATAGTTTTCGAAAGTGACACAATGGATGCAGAAGGATCAAGAATAAATAGTAAAATAAGTAAAATCAATAGTTTTCAGAATTAAATTTTCAATAGAAGTGGCTTTGTCTTCAATCAAATTTCATACGGAACAATGTAGAGGTTCAATGGCTAATATAAAAAGAAGTAGAGAAAGAGCACACCATTGTATAGTACAAACATTCAAATTTAAAGCATCAGAACAAACATACTTAATATACAGTTGTGCGGTTGGAGAAGTAAAACAAAAAATAATAATTGTTCATATTTGTAAAATATACATAACAATTATAAAATCCAAAAGTTTTAAATAAAAAAGACCAATCCACTTTATCAAAAGCTTTTCCTGTGTCAAGTGCTAAAAGGCCAGTAAGATTTTTTAAACAAATTTAATTGAGATAAAACATGACAAATATCCTGGTATCATACAAAGATAACCTTCCTTTCACACATCTAGCTTGATCATGATGCAAATTACAATCCAAGACTTTGGTCTATGCATTAGGATTGTTGAATACATTTTACAATCTGATTTTGTATAATATTGGATGGTAGATGCTACAAAACCATGATCTTTATTTTATTTGGTTAAAACAATAATTAGAGCTTCATAAAAAGATCCTACAAAGGAAATATTGTTATGGAATTGTTCACAAAATGATAAAAGATAACATATTAACATTTGAGAGGGAGCTTTATAAAACTCTGGAGGTAACCATCAGGTCCTTGAGATTTACCAGAACTGAATTAATATCAGAGGGTATTTCATCTCAATGGAGATGGAGTATCTAAAACTGTTTCATCATGTCCACAAATAGAAGGTAAGTTGCATGTTTTCCAAAAGCATGTCATTATAATTTGAATGACAATTCGGGTTTGTCACAGGGTTTAACATAGTATAACAATTTATCAGTTCTATCTTTAATGAAATCTGCTATTGACAATCTGATATTCTAATGACAAACCTCTCCCAGATTATCAAAGTTAAAATAAATATTCATTTTTTTATTAGATAAGTGAATACCTGTCTTTTTAGTAGAATTGTATTAATATCAACAATTTTGTAATGTGTTTCCATTTCATTTTTTTGTACTAATGCTTGTGGCTTTTTGACTCATTGCATTGGTGCTGAACGAACAAGGGTCCACTGCATGTGCGCTGTCCTCCAAAACATGCTGGAGCTGGTTATACTCCTAATTGGCACATGCAATAGATCTATAAGTCCCTAGGATCTGGGTCAAAGTGTGCACAGAGCCTGTAAGTTAAATGTCACTCATGGACTACAGCATCCATTGTACCACCTTCTACAATGAGCATGCAATCATGACTCATGTGTCCATCCTAGATGTACGGCCAGAGAAATTAGCAACTCTTTCTATGTGGTCACTCAGAATTGGTTCTGGGGGCAACTCCTCAACCACTGGGATTCCAAACCCTAGAGTTAAGGTTACAAGCGGAAGAAACCTTTTGATCCCATTGGGACGGGGGTGCCTGGACCATCACAAGCCAGGATATAAGAATGGAAGCTTAGTGTGTTCCAAGCCTCCCATAGGTATTCAGCCCCAAGGAATTGCAAACATAGGAATTGGTATAAACATTTGCTTAGTGGAAAGCAAGGGTTGGACTAAAGCCACCTTAGTCTTTGCTGGTGGGGTGGATGTTGAAACCCTGGCAGCTTTAACTCCCAGCTTTGTAAATAACAAACAATGGCCAATCAACAATGGGCCCAAACTAGAGACTCCAAGGTATACAGGAACACCATAACCACAGTGATGAGCGGCTAGTTTCCCTAAAGTAAATAATCCCAGGAGTTCTCCATAAGCTAATCAACGCTGACAATTAGGTGAAATGTCTTCAAATAGCAACGGTCACCTTTAAGTGAGGAGGGATTACTGGCTTTGAAGAAAGCAGATGTGAGCCCTGCCATTCCAGTGGAGTGTCCGTTGGGAAACAACCTAGAAACCTGTGCTTAGCCTAAGGTGGAAAGGAAGACTCAAAAATAAATGTTGGGTCAACCTGAGTGGGTGTGTGTTGCCACCAAGGCCCAGACAGACAATCAGGGAAGTCAAGGGAGCCTGGAATAATAGCCCAGGTTCCCAAAACCAGGAGGAAGGGCAAGAGTCGTGGGAAACTAGTCTCAAAAATGTCCCATGGCTCACAAGTAATCTGACCCCCAGGGGGAGGATCTGGAGACTAAACAGGAAAAAAGTCCATCCTGAGAGATATGCCAGAACTCTCTGAGTTGCATAGGGAAGGAGGACTATCCAAGGAGGAATTGTGCCAAGCACACAGAGTTTCCAACTCCTGAAGGCCTTTGACATCAGACTAAGGTCCAGAGCAGGGGAATACCAAAGGACCCAACAAACCTAAAGAATCTACTAGGTCAAGGTTGCCTTATACTATGAGGCCAGAACCTGGAGCACCCAAAAGATTGGTGGTCCACCAGCAGTACAGAGCATACACCTTCAAGTTAGCACACTATATCCCCTTGGTAAGGCATCTGTGGCATACCAAGACCTGGAACAGGTTGGTTACCCACTATTACGGGCCTCTGATGCCTGAGAAAGTGAAAGTTCTGTCACTGCTGCATCACCTGTGAAGCTAGTGGCAAGTATGGAGGGCACCCGAAACGTACTCTGATCCCACTACCTATAGTGGGGATGCCTTTTGAGAGGGTTGGAATTGACATTGCTGGGCCCCTAAACATAAAACAGCTTAGAGAAACTGGTTTATCTTAGTGGTGGTGGATCATGCTCCTGGGTACCCTGAAGCCATACCTCTGGAGACAGTGACTGTGTTCATGCTGGCCAGGGCCCTGATTGGTATCTTTACCAAAGTAGGGTTCCCCAAAGATATCATTTGAGATTGGGGGACAACCTTTGTGTCTGCATACTTGGAGGCTGAGTGGCATGAGTTTGGTGTGGCCTAGAATTCACCAACCCATTACACCTCCAAAAAATGGGCTTATGGATTGATTAAAAAAAAATCCTAAAAGGTACAGTTTTGGGGTTGGCTGAAAAACTCCATAGGAAGTGGGATGTCCTACTTGCACACCTTATATTTGCCTACAGACAGAGATCACATAAGTGAGTATCTTCAGCCCTTTTGAACTTTTGTATGGGCACACCATCAGAGGCCTCTGAAGTCTTGTCTCAGAAGGGTGGGAGAAACCTCACAGTCTAATCAACCAGGACATTTTACCGCAAGACTAAGCACAGAGGTCTAACGTGCAATTGGAGGCCAGTCAAAAGCTGATCAAGCACTGGTATGACCAAAAAGCCCACTTGATGTATTACTAGCCAGGACAAATGGAATGGACCCTGCGAGGTATTGGAGAAGATAAGTGATGTTATCCAGCTGGTATACCTTGGTACCAAGACACTCCCACAGGGTGACCCATGTCAATTGTCTGTAGCCTCACTGTGAAAGGGCAGATATGACAATGACCATGGTCACTGATGGAAGAAGGGAAAAGGAGATTGAGCCTCACCAGACCTCCAGTTCCACAATACCAGTGGTGGTTCAGCAGAGGGAGCTGTGCACACCCTTATGGTGACAGAGCAGCAGCAGAGAGACTGTTGCCAGTAGTATGTGCAGTTTGCTGGACTTTTGTCATGGGCAAATGGACCGACCCCGATGGTGTATTCATGACAATGACACTGGTGACAGCATAGCTGTCAAAAACAAAATACACAGGTTTTTGACTCTGTGCACTAGGATTCTGCTAATAAAGCCACAGTGCATGTGCTCTGACTTGTAATACATATTGAAATTGGCTGTACTCTAAATAGACATATTTGATTTAAAATAAGTATATGTCCATAATATATGGTATAAAGGGCCATATTTATACTTTTTGACGCAAAACTGCGCTAACGCAGTTTTGCGCCAAAAAAATTAGCGCCGGCTAACGCCATTCTGAAGCGCCATGCGGGCGCCGTATTTATTCAATGACGTTAGCCGGCGTTAGCCGCCGGCGCTGCCTGGTGTACGTGAAAAAAAACAACATACACCAGGCAGCGCCGGCGTAGGGGGATATGGAGCTTGGGCGCCAAAAAATGGGGCAAGTCAGGCTGAGGCAAATTTTTCGCCTCAACTCGATTTGCGCCATTTTTTTCGACTCCCAACCCCCATAGAGATGACTCCTGTCTTAGCAAAGACAGGAGTCATGCCCCCTTGCCCAATGGCCATGCCCAGGGGACTTCTGTCCCCTGGGCATGGTCATTGGGCATAGTGGCATGTAGGGGGGCACAAATCAGGCCCCCCTATGCCACAAAAAAATAAATAAAAAAACACTTACCTGAACTTACCTTAATGTCCCTGGGATGGGTCCCTCCATCCTTAGTCGTCCTCCTGGGGTGGGCAAGGGTGACAGGGGGGGTCCCTGGGGGCATGGGAGGGCACCTCTGGGCTCCTTCCGAGCCCACAGGTCCCTTAACGCCTGCCCTGACCAGGCGCTAAAAAACGGCGCAAAAGCGGCCGTACGTCATTTTTTTTGACCCGCCCACTCCCGGGCGTGATTTTTGCCCGGAAGTATAAATACGGCGCACATGCCTCGGAGTCAATTTTTTAGACGGGAACGCCTACCTTGCATATCATTAACGCAAAGTAGGTGTCCACGCAAAAAAATGACGCAAACTCCATGGACTTTGGTGCTAGATGCATCTAACGCCAAAGTATAAATATGGAGTTAGTTTTGCGTCGGAATTGCGTAAAAAAAAATGACGCAATTCCGGCGCAAACAGAGTATAAATATGCCCCAAAGTGTACCCGGAGCTTGCAAGCACCTACAGGACCCATTGTGCACCATGCATTGTTACTGAAAACGTAACTGCAGGCCTATTACTATAGTCCATCCGTGCAGTTTCAAAACTGCAAATTCTACCTGTCAAATAACCCTTTTTAACAGGCTTAAATCCTCCTTTTTAAATATGAATATGTCAATACTAAGTAAGGTAGAATGCATGGTATTAAAAATAAGAAATGTAAAAGTGTAATGTTAATATGTCCTTACAGTAACAAGGTGTTAAAAATTATTTTCACTGTAGCAGGATTAGTTGTTCCATAGGGAAGCACTGGCATACAATACTACATTTAATAATGTTGTCTCCACCCAGGAAACATTTCAAAGTTAATTTCTGGACTTTCTAAAACACTTATTACAGGCCAAATTCACCACTAAAGTCAGATTTGTAATAAATAGTTTGGAAAGGTACTTCAAGCAAGTTTCCTTTTACCTGCCTAAAGCACCTAGTAGCCCATTTGAATGGCCTCACAACTTTCACCCAGGAGCTGAATAGCCACCTTGAGATAAGGTGTGAATTTGCTTCCAGACCTGAGACAAAGACCTTGGAAGTGGGGAAGTGTTCTGTTCCTTTGGCAGGAGGACCATCTGGGCTGTGCTCAGGAACGTAATTAAAATCAAAGATGCCTACCCTGTCACAGGTAGATATAATGAACACCTGGGCCTGCCCTTCGTTTGCCCCTCAAGTCAGCCAGGCACCAATGCCATTGTGTGAGGAGCTGCCCCTAGAACCACTTTCGACCACAGAGAAAGGGTTGCTCATTTCCCTGGCCCCACCTCTTGTGTGGGTGCTGGTGCTCTGCAGTCAAGTAGAAACGTTCTGCCACCCTGGTTTTAGGTAAAAAGAGGCATTGTTAGATGGTTTGCAATACAGCAAGAAATGCTGCAAACATCAGTAAGGTTACCCAAGGGAACCTTTTCCCTATTGGTTAAGGAGGGGCCAATAGTCACCACCACCCACAGGCTAGTGCCAGACATACATGTGGCAACCCCGGCATTCCTTTCAAAACACTACTGGAGCTATGGAATACAGAAGAAGGACTGCACCTGCTGTTGAGAACTAAGCCTGATTTAGAGTTTGGCGACAGGTTACTCTGTCAAAAACATGACGGATATCCCATCCGCTGTATTATGATCTCCATAGGCTATTATAGGATCATAATATGGTAGACGGGATATCTGTCACATTTGTAATGGAGAAACCCCCTCCGACTAACTCTAAGTCGGGCCCTATGAAGAAAGCTGAGAGACTGGACCTGTTTTCACCAAGTGGACTCCATAAGCCATTTGGCTGACTAACTGTTAAGCTACAGGGACACAAAAAGATGATAGAAGCCCCTTTTCTTGCAGAACCCAGCTGACCAGTTCCAAATTGACCTGCAGTTCCTTAGGTCCTTGGCCCTTGGCTGTGTCAATGTATACTCCTAACATACTGAAAAACCTGGAACTTATTCACATTTTGGCTCCAAAGACCTTCAGTGGACAAGGACAAACTTGCCAAGTCAATCTGACGTGGGTGCATTGCCACTCAACCAAAGATTCAGGTTGCTTCTTCTCAGATCTTTCCCAAAGCAGCAAATCCATTTCACCAGGAAGTTACAGCTTTTACTCTTGCTCCACACAGGAATCCAAGTGAGTGAATTTGACATGTTCTGCTGAGAATTACATTTTGCCCAAAGATAAATACTGCAGAATTATCAAGATAAAACCTGGCCCCCTAGAAGCAAAGTGCCTCAGAACGGGTGTGGTAAAACCCACTGGTGCACTAGTATGAAGTAGAAGCGCATATTTTGAAGTAACCTGATTTGTCAAAATACAGACCTATCATATTATTTGGAGATTGCCCACATTCTCTTGGCAATGAGTTATCAAATAGTTTTCTTCAGCTTGACGCCATTATATGAATTTCAAGGACAAAACACAAATATCTGGTATCATAGCATTGTAAAAATACGTAAAATAATTTCAATTCATTATTTCTTGTAAATGCTACAAGTAAAACGCAAATTTACTTATTTAAGTGAGAAAAAGAGCTTTCAAAAACTTAAGCGGCCATAGCTTCTCACTGTTCTACTTGTAAATAATCCACAAGAGACAAATAGCTAAATGATATAACAATTTATCCTCCCAGATACAGAGTATGTAACAAATATTAAATTAGAGTGAGTCAAACTTGCTTCAACATTGACTCATATTTTTTATTTTTAGTTTGTTAAAATATAAAGAAGTGTGTGATTTTCTGACGGGCTATCGTCGTTTGTAAGAGTTAAACGGAGATTTTTTTGTTTTTTTTTAAACAGAGCCTCTCCTGTACAGAAAGCCGGAAACAATAGCAAGCTGTCACAGCTAGCTGGCATAGGCCTTTGATCAGCCAAATGAATGTAGCAGGCCCTGCTCATAGAGAGGAGATTGCTTATCGATCTATATCAAGATATGCATGCTAATCCAAGACAGCAGAGAGTATTTTTCAAGTGGAGTTAATAATCTGATTGCTGTCCTGTCTGGTGCAATTCACTGATTTCGGAGCTCTAATCAGTCTGGGGTCTTGCAGTCACATGCACTTTGCTCCCTAAATTTGGATTTGTGACATTGATTGAGGAGTCCTTGTAAAGGTGTTGACAAATCAAATTGTTTGTTCCACTACTGTTTTGCCAGAGATCAAGTCCAAAGTAATACGCAGTGAATTTGTTCATTACAAGTAGGTTGAAAGGAATGATAAAATTCACCTGCATCATTATCACAGATGCAGCAGCAATCAAAGGCGTGTTTGTGCTGTAAAAATGCAGTTTGCTTTGATCTCACTTTAAGCGTCCACTGAACACTAAAGCCCATTTGTAGGATTTACTGAATATTTGTTTTAAGGTCATAAAAACTAAAGCCAAATATAAAAAAAAATGGCAAATCTGCATCCCATTAAAACATATAGTCAACTAACTGTTTTCACGATGTGTCTAGTAATAAACAGATTTTTTTTATTTCAGGAATGAAAATTATTTGCAATACAAATCCCATACAGAATAATGAGCCACATACCATATTTGGATTTAAAGTGATAATCTTACCAAAAGAAAGAATGATTTTATCCTGACTAAACAAGGATGAAATGGAAAAGTAACCGACTCTTGTGCAGGAGCTTTCACGTTACAACGTTCCGCCAAGTTGAAATAGGTGTACTTTCGGTCGAAATAGAGGGAGTTATTTTCATACAAAAATAGAGAGATGTCCAGTCTGCCATAATTAGATTGAATACACCCATATACACTCTAAATGGGATCTAACATCCGCCATTTTTGGTGGATATTTGTGTTTGCCAACTCAAAATGACGTCTAAGCTTTTACTTACAAACCAGTAGCCCTAATCTGTGCGAGGAGACTCCTGTATTTAGAGTGGAATATACATATAGGAATCAATAGCTATTGAGAAAAAGTATGATGGTTGACAAGGCTATATGATCATTAGTTATCGTGGAAAATAAAATCAACCTTATGATGTTTAAGGGTTACCAACAAGGATGATGGACTCGTTTTCATAATAGATTTATGCTTTGCTTGCTTTTGTCTTTTTTTCTAATTCTATTAAATAAATTGAATATTGCATGCATATGTTAGTGTATTGTTTGGAGCTGAATTTCATGCCCCATCATCTTCTGTGAACAGTTGTACCTTCGGTTAGTCAAGGGGGATTTCAAAACCATGGTTTACCTTTTAAGGACTTAGGGTCTGATGTTTCAAAGGGTGTCTCCCATTCTATGTCCATAGGAAAATACATTAGTATGTTTTGGACCAGTTGAGGTTTAATTTCAGAATGCAGACTAAAAAACATCTCTGTGTGAAGTGACATGGAAGGAGAAGTGTTTCTGTATTAGACCTGGGCAAAATATCTGTTAGATCAGTATATTGAGCATGATTTCTGTAATTTCGGGTTACACTTGCTATGTGAAATTCCTGAAACTATGCTATTACGCCACATATTATTACATGCCATTCACAGCAAAAATTTGCTGTGAACACTACTAATCTCCTTGACAGCATGAACATCATTGGACTTACCCAACTGGTCCATGACCACACGCACACCGAAAGCCACAAGCTAGACCCCATCTTCACCTCCAGCAACCGCATCAGGTACAGCCAAACCACATAAGTGACTACTCCATCGTACACTTCAACATCAACAGCTCACAGACCTCCACCCCCAGTATGCCCAATGTCCCCTACCCCAGCAGGAGCAAGGTCTTAACGAACACATGGCTCAACGGCCTCAACAACACCCACACCCATATCCTCCAAAAACTTTGGCCAGAATGTCCGAAACTTCAATTATTGTACACTGAAAACTTCAGACTCACTGTAAACAACTATAAAGGAGATGGCACTCCAGGAAGGACTGAACCAGCAGGACTGCCTTCAATACAGCCCTCAACCTATACCACAGACAACCGAGAGATTTGAAGAACAGGGTCTTAGCCTTGCATATTGAAGCAAGCTCCAATAACAGCAAATAACTCTTCAACACTGTCCCAAAGATTTATCCAATCCCTCAGCTACAACAAACTTCAAACCCCAGCCAAAAGCCACTGACTTCTTCAAGCAACACAATGACCCTGCTGTCACCAAAGACATCTGACTAACCAAATCCAGTCAGCTCACCCCACAGGAAACCACCTCCATCATGAATCCTTCAACCTAGGCAAAGCTCGAATCAGCCATGTACTCACCACCTTGTTGTACACCTAAATTGCCAAAGCCACATTCTCTAAAGACTGGGACAAACAGAAGTCAACACCTTACTAAAGAGACCATTGGCAGATCCCAACGAACTGAAGAACTACCAACCCAAAGCCCTGCTCCCATTCTCTGCCAAAGTATTAGAAAAAGCCATCAACCAACAACTCCCCTCACATCTGAAACAGAACCTCCTACTTGACTCATCCAATCCAGTGTCCGCCGCAACCACAGTGCCAAGATAGCCTCATTGCAGCTATGAACATCTGAGTCCTTCTTGAGCGAGGAGAGACTGCGGCTCTGGCCCACCTAGATCTCTCTGCAGACTTTGATACAGTCTCCCACCCCACACTCATCATAAGGCTGCACAAATAGGCATCCAAGGAACCGCCCCAGATGGATCACCTCATTCCTTACCAAAAGAATGCAAAAATTCTGCCTTCACCTCTGAACCCAAGGAAATCATCTGTGGAGTACTCCAAGGATCCTCACTCAGTCCCACCCTTTTCAACACATATCTAACACCTCTGGTCAGCATTGCCAAAACCCACAGGCTCAACATCATATCCTATGCTGACGACACACAACTCATCCTCTCACTCTCTGAAGAAACCATAAACACCAAGACCAAGTTCCACAACAGCATGGCAGATGTCACCAACTGGATGAAAGACAACTGCCTGAAACTCAATACGGACAAGACAGAGGTACTGATTTTCAGATACAAAAGCTCCCCATGGGATTCATCCTGATGGACTTCAAAACTTGGACCTACTCCTATCCCCACTGACCATACTCAGAACCTTGGCATCATTCAGGACAACAGTCCAAGCTAATCATGATGACTGAGGTCATCTCTGTCTCGTCCTCCTGCTGCTTCATCCTCTGCATGCTTCCGAAGATATTCAAATGGCTAACCCAAAGCTCCACATGCACCATTACCCAGGCCCTCATTTTCAGCCAATTGGACTAAGGCAACACTCTCTAAGGAGGGATCAAAGCTCACCTCCTCTGACGACTACAGATCATAAAGAACGCTGCAGCCAGACTCATCCTGGATCTCCCTAGATGAACTCAACTCACCTCTACCTCAGAGAACTCCACTGGGTCCCTGTACTGAAAATGTGTCAGTTCAAGCTCCTGACCCATGCATACCACAACTGTGAACCCACCTACTTGAACCAACACCTGAACTAACATCAGCCCACCAGACACCTCTGCTCCACGTCCTCTCTCTGACGTGCATCCCTGTATCTGACGTAGCCGATGTGGAGGTATCTTCTTCTCCTACCTAGCAGCAAAGTAATGGAATGAGATGCCCTTTCATCTGCGGACTGATACATCCCTTTCAGAGTTCTGAAAGTCCCTGAATCCCTAGATATTCGGCTAATCAACTGGACCCTGTCAGTGTCTGGATACCCTCACAGGTAACAAGTAGCACTTTAGAAATCTACTGATAGGTTGATTGAGATGTTTTTGACACTGCAAGCCTGATTTAGAGTTTGGCGGATTGGGTTACACTGTCACAAACTTGTCGAATATCCTGTCTGCAGTATTACAATCTCTTTATAGACTACGGTGATCGTAAATACGGTGCATAGGATATCCGTCACAGGATATCTGTTGTGTGTGATAGAGTAACCTGTACACCAAACTCTAAGTCAGGCCCTTTGTCAGATGTGGGTATTCTTTCTTTAACCTGTTTTATTAGTTTCAGACATATCAACTGTAACTACAGAATCCGGTATGGCACACAATACAGGTCAAAAGCATTGTCAAAGAAACTTCATACATGACACTGTGGTGCACAGCCAGAACAGCGTCTACAATATCATCGGAAAGAGGCACCAACTTAATTCATAACATGATTCCCCAGAAGGAGCAATTATACAGGCATTAGCAATTGTTATTGCAGATGCGCATGTTACATGAGCAGGTGGCTGGAAAGCCATGTGTCCGGGACTCCTCCCCGACAAGATGCTGATGGATCAAACCACTCACTCCTCAATTCCAATAGAAGTCAGTATGGATCCACACTTTCAATAGTGACCACTTTAAGTCTTCACTGTGCTCGCTATATGGATGTGGATAATTAGGTGTAACTAGTGTAAGCAGTCCTGTAGGGCAGAGAAAGGGATAGATATATGTGCTCTAATAGTCATTCAAGAAGTTGGCCTCTTCAGTGCGGTTGAGTATCACTCTTTGCTTCAAGTTTCATTGCAAACTTGTCCCATGTGTCATAGCCTGGGCACAACTGGCCCCTATTATGAAGTGATTAAAGTATATGTAACTCCATCCACGCCCAAAAACCTCTGGCAGCCTGGGTGCCTTCCATCTCATAGCAATTTGTCTTTTGTACATAATAAATGCCAGATCAGCAAACCTATGGAGATGTTTGTCTTGTTTGGGTCTGAGGAGAACACCCAGGAGGCTGGGCTCTGGGGTGGGAGCAAATAAATGGTCTGTTATGTCAGATATGTGTGCTACAATTATCTGCCACATCTTCAACAGTCAGGGGCATTCCCATACCATGTAATAAAACCCTGCTTCAGTAAACCCACAACATGGACAACTAGGGGTTGAGGCAGGAAACAAGCCCTGGATACGATGTGGAGACAAGCATGTCTGATGAATAAAGTTAAACTGTGTGTAACAGAATCTGGGATTGCGGGACACCTTCTTTACTTGTTGAAGAGCTTTTGCCCAGGTTTTGGATGTCATGGGCTGCGGAAGAACTGCATTCCATTTATTGAGTGCCGCCTCCATCTGTGTTATCTCAGTCCCTTAAAATGTCCTGTGCAGAATCCTTTTTCGAGCCAGTGCCTGATAATAACGTGTGAAGGATAGGAGAGTGCAAAGGTTCCCTATCCCCCGCCCCCAAACCGCTCTGATTAGCTGTCAAATAGCATGGTATGTCAGGAAATGTTCCAACACAAAGAAGTAAGCTCCATGATAACTTCAAATGACATTACGACGCCATTATCGAAGTAGTCACCTATTGTCTCCATCCCCGCTGCTATCCAGGGAGTGAGGTTATGAGACTTGGCTAAGTGCGTGCCATCCAGCATCAATAAATTGGGATTAAGGGGGAGTATGGCAGGGAGGAAGACCTACCCTGTACATATCGTCACCAGTAAGCACAGGCAGATTTCAGTAGGACATTGTCCATGAACCATACTCATGTGTTTTCCGAAAACCAGCCATATATAGGGGTCACTCCCAGACATGTATGCACCCATTTCTCCTCTGCACTAGAAGAAGTGCTTAGCCGGTTGAGGGGCATCTGCACTTGCGCTGCAGCAAAGTAAAGTTCAAAGTTCGGCACGCCCAGGCCCAATTCCTGGAGTGGGTGCTGCAGAATTGTAAGTGTTGCTGGATGTCTGCCCTGGCCCCATATGAGCCCTAGTAGTAAACTATTCAGTTCTCGAAAGAAGCTCTTGAGGACAGTTATGGGCAATGCTGTGAAAAAGTATAGCAGCTTTGGGAGGATCAATATTTTAGCTACTGCCACTCTGTCCAGGGGTGATAGCGGCAGAGAGCTCCAGAGCTGGAGAGATCCTCTCACTGAGCGGAGCGCATGGCCCAGATTACCATCCTTGAGGGCATCCATCATGTGATACACTTGAATGCACAACTATTTAAAGGAGTCAAAGCACCATGGTATTCAATAGATTGGAAGTGCGTCCTTAAGGGGAGCTGATAACTTAGTTAGGAGAAAAAGACAATACTTGGACCAACTGACCCAAAGGCCCCAAAAAAGTCCAAAGGTGTCCAGCAGTGTCACGACTCACGTGCTGCTTACACCTGGAATCCGCAGATCGAGTGGCATGGGTCTTGAATGTTCGGCCTTGGCCCAGGTAGGGGCGACTCTTTCTGGTAGCCACGGTTCTGTAGGCAATGGAAACGCCAAGAACAGACCGTGCCCTTCAGAAATAGCGCCAGAGGGAAAAAAAACCCTGAAAAGGGGAAAAAACCTCCAAACAGATAGACTCCTGAAACAGGAACAAAAGAACAGGAATCAACAGAGGCAAAAATACAGGAAATGCACTGAACCGACGAGAATCTGCACAGGAAGGCAAAGAAACAGGAGCGAAGACACCATCCGACAGAAAGTGTTGCAGCGCAAGGAGAGAATGAATCACAGCCCAAACAGGAAGCGACCGACAGGAAGTACAAGGACACCATCTTAGATCGGGAAAAGATACATAGAATAGAATGAACTAGGAGTCATAGAGAGCAGGGAACAAGGAATGTTGGGAAAAGAAGGGAGATATGGGAAGGAAGAAAAAACATAAAGGAAGGCACAACCAGTTAGCCAGAAAAAGCAGAAAAGAAAAGAACAGGTGAGTGGGGGGGTCAGACCTGCCTGCAAGCGCGGTGAAGAAAAGGAAAACGAGGCCCCATGCCAAATTTGGGGCCTCGGAGAATGCAGAGTAGTTTAGGGGCGCGGCGCGTCTTGTGGCTGCGTGCCGCGTCCCGAGCCGAATGTTCAGCTCGAGACGCGCACGGCGGCGCAACAGTAGGTCCCCCCCGAAGGTCCAGGTTTGTGAGGAAACCAGCAGTGAAAATGGCGAATCAGAAGAGGTGCGTGAACAGAAGATGCATCTTCCCAAGAGCATTCACTGAGAGGATAACCCTTCCAATGAATCAGATACTGAAGACGTTTGTGAAAGATATGAGAGTCACAAATTTCTTGTACCTCATATTCAGGTACATCGTCCACTAACACAGGAGGAGGTCAAGGAAACTGACGAGAGTAAGGATCAGGTACGTAAGGTTTGAGCTGGGAAACATGAAAGACCGCATGAATTTTCCAGTTACAAGGCACGTGAAGACGGACAGTGACAGGACTAATCAGCTGAAGGATACGGAAAGGACCGTAGTAACGAGGGGTGAATTTATTCTGACAAAGGCGTAAAGGCAAGAATTTTGATGAAAGCCAGACTTTATCATAAAGGTGATATTCTGGAATGTCCCTACGTTTCTTGTCTGCTATTTTCTTCATATATCTCTTGGTGTTCAACAAGTTAGATCGAATCAATTTATAGATCTGTAGAAGTCGTCTGGAAAAAGAAGTAACAGCAGGCAGAGGAGAGGTAGACTGAGGAGTAGTAGGAAAAGAGGTAGGATGATAGCCATAAGAACAGAAAAAAGGAGTGACCTTGGAGGCACTAAGGACAGTATTATTGTAGGAGAATTCAGCGATAGGAAGGTAAGTGTTCCAGTTGCTCTGGGTAGAATTACAAAAACAGCAAAGGTACTGCTCTAATCCTTGGTTAAGACGCTCAGTCTGTCCATTGGTTTGAGGATGGAAACCCGATGATAGTGCTATATTGATATTCAGTGTCCTGCAAAAATGTTTCCAAAACCGGGAGATGTACTGAGGTCCTCTGTCAGATACAATGTTATGTGGAAGTCCTTGGAGACGGAAAATATGATGGATAAATATCTGGCTTAGTTCTTGGGACGTAGGTAACTTTTTCAGGGCAGTGAAGTGAGCCATCTTAGTAAAGGAATCTATTGTGACCATGATAACCCGGTTTCCTGCTGATGGAGGGAGTGAACACATGAAATCAGTAGAAATGGTGTGCCAGGGAGCTGGGGGAACAGGTAATGGTTGTAGTAATCCTGCAGGTCTGGTACGGGGAATCATAACTTGAGCACATATGGGACAAGCCTGAACGTATCTTTCGACATCCGACTTCCAGGTAGGCCACCAGAAAGATCGCGAGAGAAGTTCTTGTGTGGCCTTGATGCCTCTATGACCAGCAACCGGCGAATCATGGCACATTTGTAGTGCTTTTTCTCTTACTCCTTTAGTAGGGAGGAACAACAGGTTCTGATAATAATAATATCCTTGCCTTTTACTTATAAGGGGGTTTAATTTCTCTAATTCTTCATCAGACAGGTTGGAATATTCCAGTTGTACCTCATCCAGGAAAGACTGAGCTACTCTGATGATCTTACTAGGCTCAAGAAGATACTGTGATGGGGTAGGAGTACAATCTGGATAACGGCGAGACAGAGCATCAGCCAGAATGTTTTGGGATCCAGGAATATAGGTGACGTAAAAATCATACTGACTGAAGAAAAAGGCCCAACGAGCCTGACGACTATTCTGGCATAAAAAATTACGTAAACATTGTAGATTACGATGGTCTGTTCTCACCTCGAAAGGCTCCTTGGAACCCATAAGAAACTGCCTCCACTCTGGGCAGGCTGTTTTCAGAGCTAATAACTCCCTTTCTAGTACTGAATAATGTTGTTCCGACGCAGAGAGTACATGGGACAAATAGAAAATAGGATGTTCAAGACCGTCATCTTCTTGTTGTTGGAGTAAGACAGCTCCGATCGCTCTTTCGGAAGCATCGGTAACAACAATAAATTGTTTGTTGGGATCTGGGTGTCTCAATATAGGAGCTTGAGTGAAAGCCTTCTTTAGACCTTGAAAAGCTGTTTCAGCCCCCTAGTCCAAACAAAGCCTTTCTTTAAATTTTCCTTCTTTAATGTTTGAGTTATGTGGCTGGTTTGTTTTGCAAAGTCTAAGATAAACTGCAGATAAAAATTACCCATCCTAGAAAACATTGTGTTTCCTTACTAGAAGAAGGAGACGGCCAATCTAGGATGGCTTGTACCTTTTCTTGGTCCATAGCTATGCCAGTGGGACTTAAATGATAACCCAGATATTTGACTTCAATCTTGTCAAACTCACACTTTTCTGGTTTACATGATAGTTGATGTTCCCGGAGTCTTTGGAGGACTTGTTTCACGTGAGAGGAATGCAATTCAGGACGTCTCGAATAAATAAGGATATCGTCTGAGTAGATGACAACCATTTGGTTCAAAAGATCAGAAAACACAGAGTCCATAAATCTTTGGAAAATGGAGGGGGCATTAGTAAGACCAAAAGGCATAACTCTGTACTCATAGTGACCAAATGGGGTCCTGAAAGCTGTCTTCCACTCGTCTCCTTCTTTAATACGTAAAAGGTGGTAGGCTCCCCGTAGATCCAGTTTGGTAAATCGTTGAGCCCCTCTGACTGCCTCTAATATATCCTTGATGAGGGGCAAAGGATAAAGGTCTTTTATAGTTATCTTATTTAGGCCTCGAAAATCCAGGCAAGGACGAAGATCCTTCGTCTTCTTGGGTACAAAAAAGAGGGGAGCCCCTGCCGGAGAGGACGATGGTATAATAAGACCGTTCTGTAAGTTTTCTTCCAGATACTCCTTTAGAACTTTTCATTTGGGTTCTGTGAGTGAATACATCCTCCCAAAGGGCACGACAGTTCCAGGTTCCAAGGGAATAGTACAATCGTAATCTCGATGTGGGGGTAACACAGGTCTGGATGGTTTTTGGAACACATCTTGAAATTATAAATAGTGTTCAGGGACTCCTTGGACTGTATTGATGGAACATCCAGTAGTAATGTCAGTAGGCATCAATCTCTTAGGTGACCAATATGTGTCTGAAGCAAAGCAGTTCTCATGACAAAACTGTGAGGACAAGGAAATAGTCCGGGTTTCCCAATTCACATAAGGGTTATGTCTTATGAACCACGGAATTCCTAAAATGATAGTATGATTGGGGGATGATATGAGATCAAAGGAGATGTGTTCTTGGTGGTTACCAAATTGTAAACTTAGTGTCAGGGTGGTAGTATCAACTGGACCAGAGGATATTAAGGATCCATCCACTGTGTGCACTTGTTCTGGAATTTCTTTGGGTCGTGTTGGTATTTGTTGATTAGTGGCCCAAGTCTTATCCATGTATATGCCACCAGCACCACAATCAAGTAAAGCCATTGTTCTTTCTTGATGGCCGTCAGGTAGCTGTAACATCACAGGTAACATGAACAAAGTCGTGGCATTGTCCTTGAATGAACTCATGGAAGGTATAGCCGATGATCCCGTCCCCTCCCTTCTTACAGAGGACGGGAAGTGGCGTTTCCCGATGGCCTTTGAAGACGAACGGGGGTAGGTACGAAGCATGTGGCCAGCAGCACCACAATACAGGCACAATCCTTTCTTACGTCTGTCTTCCCGCTGGCTAACGGAAAGTGGGCCTCGAGTGGTATCCACTTGCATAGGTTCACCCTCTATGTCTCTGGCAGGAGGATGAGGTTCTTCGGAACGATGCAGAAAAACCCGTGAAGTGCTTGGTTGGGAAAATCCTCTACTCTTTCTCTTCTCCAATCGTCGTTCTTGGAGACGGTATTCGATGGAAAGTGCTTGATCCATCAGACAACGAAGATCTTCAACTCGGGTGGAGTGTACTAACTCATCTTTTATTTCTTCTTGAAGTCCTCTACGGAATAAAGTCACCAGAGTTCGTTCCACCCAGGTGGTCTCCGCCGCTAGCTGTCCAAAGCGAGTGATATATTGAAGGACATCTTGTGAGCCTTGTTGGATGTCACATAAGGCTTCTTCCGCAGAGGCCTCCAATCCTGGACGACTAAACATTTGTTTAAACCGATTCACGAAGGTGGAATAGTCTGACAATACCGGGTCATTGGATGATACCATCGGGGTTGCCCAGGCCAAGGCAGGACCGGATAACGCACTGATAAGATATCCCACCTTTGTCCTGTCGTGGGAGAATTGGGTAAGTCGGAAGGCGAAATACACAGTTAATGCATCTAGGAATTCACGCAGTTTCGTTGGTTGACCGGAGAAGCAAGGAGTAGAGGTGGAGACAGTCGGAACATCACCACTGTGGAAAGCCAAAGCCTGTCGCAAAGCAGCATTCTCATTGCGTAATTGTTGCAGTTCCTGAGCCTGTTGCTGAATAGTTGCCAGAAGAGATTGATCAGGATCTGCAGCAGCCGCCACTGTATCATCCATGGTGTTAGATGACGTCAGGAGAATTTGGTGCTGCAATCTGTCACGACTCACGTGCTGCTTACACCTGGAATCCGCAAATCGAGTGGCGTGGGTCTTGAATGTTTGGCCTTGGCCCAGGTAGGGGCAACTCTTTCTGGTAGCCACGGTCCTGTAGGCAATGGAAACGCCAAGAACAGACGTGCCCTTAAGAAATAGCGCCGGAGGGAAAAAAAACCTGAAAAGGGGAAAAAACCTCCAAACAGATAGATTCCTGAAACAGGAACAAAAGAACAGGAATCAACAGAGGCAAAAATACAGGAAATGCACTGAACCGACGAGAATCTGCACAGGAAGGCAAAGAAACTGGAGCGAAAACACCATCCGAACAGAAAGTGTTGCAGCGCAAGGAGAGAAAGAATCACAGCCCTTAAATACCTACAAACAGGAAGCGACTGAAAGGAAGTACCAGGACACCATCTTAGATAGGGAAAAGATACATAGAATAGAATGAACTAAGAGCCATAGATGGCAGGGAACAAGGAATGTTGGGAAATGAAGGGAGATTTGGTAAGGAAGAAAAAACATAAAGGAAGACACAACCAGATAGCCAGAAAAAGCAGGAAAGAAAAGAAAAGAACAGGTGAGTGGGGGGGTCAGACCTGCCTGCAAGTGCGGTGAAGGAAAGGAAAACGAGGCCCCATGCCAAATTTGGGGCCTCGGAGAATGCAGAGTAGTTTAGGGGCGCGGCGCGTCTTGTGGCCGCGTGACGCGTCCCGAGACGAATGTTCGGCTCGAGACGCGCGTGGCGGCGCGACAAGCAGTGACATCAATTCAGTTAACTAGATCCTGCTGTTCCCCAGATAGATCAATGCATCATCAGCATAGAGTGATACAATATGATGGATGCCCATCCTCCGAATTCCCCCCATGCGGTGCTCACTGGCGAAGATGAGCAGCGAGAGGCTCCATCGCAAGTGTGAACACCAGAGGTGACAACAGACAACCCTACCTGGTGCCTCTGCCAATTGGGAAGCTCTCAGAGATCAGTCTGCCCGTCTTCACCCTGGCCGATGGTTTAGCGTATAAGGTCTTGACCTGTCTCAAAAATCCTTACCCAAAAGCCTATGTGGCGTAGTGTAGCAAATAAGAATTCCCAGCTTAGAATGGTTGGAGTGTCATGTAGAATACATAATAGTCTCCTTACGTTAAGAAATATGCTACGGCCCAGTATGAATCCTGTTTTGTCTTCATGAACCAAATGATGAACTAAGGGGGCAAGTCTATTTGCAAGAACCTTGCCTAATATCTTACAGTCAAGATTAAGGAGAGATAGCGTTCTATAAGATCGCACATCTGTGGAGTCACGGTCCACTTTGGGCAGCACTGCTATTAATGCCTTGTGTTGCGAGCCAGGAAGCTCCCCTCATGTCCACGCCTCCGCGAACACTTTTAACAGAGGTTGGACAAGATGTGATGAATATGTGGCATAAATACTTTATTGGCAGGCCGGCCGTACCAGGTGTTTTGTCACAAGCTATCTGGGAGATAGCTAATCTTATTTTCTCTGGTTGTGGGGGATCCTCAAGTGCCTCCCTCTGGAGGGGGAAGAGCATTGGAAGGAGAGCTGTGTCAGGAACGATTCCAATTGCTGGGAATTGGGTGTCACAACTGCCTGGTATAGGGTGGAATAATAGTCTCGGAAGGCATTGTTAATGGCAGCCTGTGTGGTAGCCATTGTGCCTTCAGCCAGCTTGATCACCTATAAAGTATACTGTTGTTCTTTGTGGACTAGCCACAGCAGTAGTCTGCCCAAGTGGTCACCTTCCACATGGAGTCAAGTTAGGTAATATTGGTAGTCATGTCATATAATTTTTGCAGTTCGCGAAGATGCTCAGGTTGCACCATAGTGTTTGCAATTTCTATATCCAGTGCCAGTATGTCCTTTTCCATTGTAGTGACTTCCCTATGCAACGTATGTCAGACCCCCCATGTGGCTGAGAGGTAATGGCCCCTCTCTACTATTTTGTGTATTAAGTATTGTGTGATGCAACCAGCAAGTTCTTCCCTGAATGGGATGTCTAATAGCGCTTCAGTTTGCAGTCCCCACAGAGGGATAGTGGAGCGCAATTTACCTCATTGTATAGTAAGCAGCAACGGGTAGTGGTCAGGAATTGTACCTGCTAGGTACTCTGAGTGTACTATTGTGTGGCCCAGTGAGGTGGATCCCCATATTAAATCTATCTTAATGTGGAGGTCGTGTATTTGGGAGTAGAAGGAGTATTACCTTTGTGTCGGGTGTCCAATGCACCACATATCATGGAGCCCACTATCTTTAGCCCAGGATTCCAAACAGTGGGAGGTCCTCCTGCTTGCCGCGCTACTCGGGGTGGGGGACGAGCAATCTAGTTCAACATTCGGCACACAATTAAAATTGCCTCCCCATAGGCAAGGAGCTAGTAGATCACCATGGAGGGCAGGGATAAGGGTGGTGAAAAAGACACCCTGGGCAAAGTTGGGCAAATAGACCCCTACATTTGACAACTGCATACCATCCAGCAGCCCCTCAATTACAACATATCAACCCCCTGTGTCCACCCTCTGGGTCTGCTGAACATATGGTACCCCTGGTGCTGTCCATATCATAACCACTCTGGCAAATGTTGAGGAGGAGGTGCCATATACCTGTCCCCTAATTTTCTGCAGTTCACTATCCAGTAGGTGTGTTTCCTGTAATATAGCAAAGTGTAAATCTTGGCATTTGAGGAATGAATGAATTCGGTATCTCTTAGATGGTGTGGCCATGCCATGATAGAATATTATAGTGCTGGGCAGCATTAGCAGTGTGGGTACCCATGATACAAGAAGGCCTTTTAGTTTATACAACGTGGTAAATCCCCACTAGTGAAGCTATGTGCTCCTATAACAGTGTGGTGTGCGTGTAGTGTCATTACAATTGCCTGTATTGCAACCCGTCTAAGCATACCCGATTCTGCCCCCTTTCCCTGAAACATCAACTTGAGTAGAACCCTTATAACCACTCTTAACATCGAAGCCCAAAGCTAGTGGCATGTGGGCACACCTCTAATTACCCCTATTACGGATAGGAGAAAAAAAATACAACATTCAGGGGTAAGAACTGTATATATATATATATATATATATATTCAAACTGTCAATTGTCGCCGTATCAACGCCCAACGTTGCGGCTGGCTCCTGAAGGGGTGGCGAACCCCAAATATCCCCATCCAAAACACGACGCCTACTCTTCCTCAATCCTGGATAAGTAGACAACATCCAGAAGCTGCAATAATTTGGCAAGTGTTCTTTTATTATAATAATGGCAGAACAACTAAACTCAACGCGCTTCGGAGCTGCTGCTCCTTGTTCACGAGTTCGAAATCTTAACCTATTCCAGTAGTCCTTTTTCTAGTACTTCCATAACAAACTCATACATAACAATAGTAAAAGAACTACATTTTCCAAACCACATATAATCACAAATGCAATCTGTCGGCCATTTTGAAACTGTGCTTTACACTTATTTTCTACTGCTACTTAATCCCATTCACTTCAAAATTATTTATCTACTCACTTGAAATCCTGATGAAGAGAGGTGTTAATAAATAAATAAACAAACAAATTTGCAGACTTTCTATGAAAATTAAATGCAAATATCGAATAAAAGCTGTATATTACTTGTAACTTTCTCAGGTACAGGATACGAACAAAAGATATAATAGCTCTCCTGCTTCCCTCGTGCAAGGCCTCCGTCCCAAATCTCTCTGTAAATAAAATACAACATTTACAAAGACTTTTTTAGTAATCTGTATGTACTGAAATCCATCTCATATCATCTATACCAAAGAAATATATAATTCCATTAAACTATAAACTTATTGAAATCCTACTGTTACTTCCTAATACTGTCTTAACCTAAATGGACTGCCAATTCCTCATTCATGTTCTATCCTTTCGGTTGTAATGTCCTGTACTTGATAATAAGTTTCGATTCCAGTCTGCGTAGTTCTTGTTCTCTATTCCCACCTCTAATATTAACAGGAATACTATCCAATAAACAAAATTTCAACAAATTTGTATTTTTATCGTGATATCTTGCATAATGTCTGGCCACTGGATATTGTTTGTCTTCATTCTTAACCACCCGGAAATGTTCCAATAACCGTTTCTTTACTCTATGGATTGTACTGCCTATGTAAGCTAAATCACATGGACAGTACAACGCATAAATTGAATATTCAGTATTACAGGTTAGATGTTTCCTTATTACAAATGGTTTCATTTCTTTGTTCAGTACTATTTCTCGCCAATTCGGGCTATATCTGCAAGCTTTGCAGGTTCCACAGGTATAAAAGCCCTGTATTGAGCTTTGACTATCCTTATGAGATTGAACTAAATTTCTACACAACTGATCTTTCAGAGAGGGGCTTCTTCTAAAAGTTATTTGAGCTTTTTCATCCACAAACCTACTAACTAATTAATCTGCCCGTAATATATTCCAATATTTGTTCAAACTTCTTCTTAATTCCCATGATTGATTATGAAACTCTGAAATTAATCTAACTGATTGTTGTGTAGCCAAACCTTTCTTAGTGTGTGGAATTAATGCTTCCTCTCGATTAGTTAACAAAACCTTATCACATGCACTCTCAATGGTTTTGTTAGAATAGCCCCTTTCTAAAAATCTGCTTCTCATAATCTTGATTTCCTCCAAAAAATCTTCCTGTTCACTACAATTCCTCCTTGCTCTTAATAACTCTCCATAGGGTATGCTCTCTATTAGCTTTTTTGGGTGGCAACTTCTAGCATGCAATAAACTATTACCCGCTGTCTTCTTACGAAACAGCAAGGTCACCAACTTGGAGCCTGTTACTTCTAATTTAAGATCTAAAAACTCTATTTGAGTGGCATGAATGTGTGCTGTAAACCGTAAGTTCAAATGATTGTAATTCAACTCTTCTATGAATGCCATAGCCTGCACTTTACTCCCATTCCAGGTACAAAATATGTTGTCAATAAAGCGTACCCACAAGACCACATGCTTCCTCAAACTGATGACTGTTATATACCAACTGTTCCTCCCACCAGCCCAGGTATAGATCTGCATAACTGGGAGCGAAACAGGTTCCCATTGCTGTTCCTTGGGTTTGTCTGTAAATCTAGTTGTCAAAAATGAAAAAATTATTCGTCAAACAAACGTCATCATGTCTAATAACATTTCCGTATGCTGCAAATATGACAGTGATCTAGCTCTCAAAAAATATTGACTAGCTTGGATTCCTAACTTATGTGGAATGGAGGTATACAAACTTTCAACATCCAAACTTACTAATAAGTACTGTTTCTCCCATGTTATGCCTTCAATTCTAGTTAGAAAATCGCTAGTGTCTCTAATGTATGATGATAACGACTGCACAAATGGTAGAAGAAAATAGTCCACATATCTAGAGGTATTCTCAAGGGCGCTATCCCTTGAAGACACTATTGGTCTCCCTGGAGGGTTCTTAGAGTATTTATGTAATTTAGGTAATAAATACAACACAGGTATTTTCGGGAAATCACATTTGAAGAAATAATATTCTTCATTAGTGATTAATGTCTTCTCTTTCCATTCACCCAATCTCTCTCGGTAACTGTTCAGAGTTTGTATATAATGATATCTGGTAGTCACCTCATATTGACCACTACTTCTCAATTGTCTTAAACCTTCCGCTAAATACTTGTCTAATAGCCAGATTACTACGTTGCCCCCTTTATCTGATTGTTTTATGACAATGTCCTTCATGTCACTCAACTCCTTAATAGCTTTTATTTGCTCAATACTAAGATTTCTATGACCAACATTTCTCTTTTTGTCAATTCTCTGAAACTCAAGTAACATACATTTCTCAAACGATTCTATTGATCCTTGTGACACCTGTGGACAAAATTTAGATTTAGGTCAAAATTTCACAATGGTATCACTCCTCAGATCTGTTCTCAGTCCTTCCTTTTAAAGACTTTTTACAGGATCATTGCTCCACCCGAAGTCACCCTCTAGTTCTCCATTGTTTGTAAAACATCCAAATCACTTATAAGTAAGTTGGATGGTTCCATATTCTCATTTTCCAATTCACTGGGTGACTTGGTGGCATACCAATATCTGAGTTTCAATTTCCTTATAAAATAAAATAAATCAATTCTACTTTGAGTATAATCAAAATTCGCCGTAGGGCAAAATGACAAACCCAATGCCAAAACTTCTTCTTGATTTTTCGTAAGAGTTATATCCAATAAAATGACAACTGTCAATTTGTTCCTTGGTTGGATGCATTTTGTCCTCTTGTGCGCATTCCCATAAAGCTTGTGATCTCTCCTTGTTTTGTACCACCTCTTTTGTTTTTGTTTCCTCCTCTTGCTCCTCTTCCTCGACCTCTGTACCCTTGTACACCTCGGCCTCTCTGAGTGTTCAATCTTCCTTGAGCCATGGAGTCGAACTACTGTAAAATGTTGGATTTTACCAATTCCACTTCAGATTGATTCGACACATCGCCTTCCCCTGTGTCACTTTCACTGCATTGCATTTCACTTCCAACCACTGATGCCTGTGCACCTCCTGGGGTAGTGCTTTGATGTCTCACTGGTTGTTGTCTCACTTTTTGTAACATACTGCTGCCCCTCAAATGGTCGAATCTACGTCCAAAAGTCAAGATCCGACCCTGTTCATAATCCGCCTCATCTCTTTGAAATTTATGTTGTTTTTTAGCCATTGTTTCCTCTTCCAATATGGTGAGGCGTTGATTTAATCTTAATGTTTCTTGCTCATACACTTCAGGAGTACACTTCTCTTTCAATGGCTGAATATTTTTATCAATTTGTGCTGCTATTTTCTCCACATCTTTGCTGGCGTATTTAATCAATACTTTCAATGTTTCTATGGAGCAATTATGATTATTCGTCATCCATTCCTCTATCATCGCAGGGTCAGGATTTGTTGTATTAGGTAAAGTAAAAATCCTCAACCCTCTAGGAATCCTATTACACTCAACATATTTCTGAAGCTCAGTGGCTTCCCACCATTTTGCTTGTTCCCTTTTCGAAATTTTCCATAAATCATCCCATAGTTGTTTTATTGCTTGCTCCTCTTTGTAATCATTGGCAGTTTCCAGTGACTGTTTATTCTAAAGGCCAACAAAAAGTTTTTGTGCTGCTTCCATCCTTCTATTGTCTCTACTAGCTGTCATTTGAAATTTCACTACTTTTACTCTTATTTATTTAAATTTTGTTACTTATGAATATAATCAATTGAAATTCTCACTTGCCTCTCCACAGGACTTCCATTCAAAGAAGTCCTTTGCCGCTTACCTCCTCGTAACTGTCTTGAGGAAATACTGTCACAAAGTCCTGAAAGGACTTCAAAAGCTCCAACGAAAACCTCCTTGTAGACATAAATATAAACCCTTATCCGTTCTCATCTCCCAGCAGAGAGGAATGGAGTCCTTTCTTTGCTGTACATCAATCTAATTGATGTTACACCGACACGCCGACCAATTGCTAGGCTGATTCAGCAGAGCGTCGTTCACGCAGCAGCAGAATCACAGTATTATTCTGGTATAACGTTTTGCCCTTAAGAATTAATAAAATGGGCTATTGCTTACCTCTGATTGCTACTGCCTCAATCCTCGTTGTTCCTGTTGTATTCGCCCTATTTATGTCAGCTTGTGTCGACCTAATTGCCGTCTGTTCAACGTTGCATCTCCCAACTCCCGGGCGCGCTGAACCGCCTTTGATATTTTGCTGGACCGTTCTAATTACTGCCGCTGCGGTCCTCGTTGCTCCTCTTAGATTCACTCTCTGTCCTCTGTATCAGCCAAATTAACGTCCGTTTTCCCGTTGCATCACACAACTCACGGGCACGCTGAACCACCTTTGATATTTTACTAAAACCGTTGTTAAGAGATTCGATGCAAGCTTAATGATAATTCGCAGACAACAATAATCCTCAAATACAGGGGGGTGGGCTGTTGATAACACCACTTTAAATCCAACTGTCAATTGTCGCTGTATCAATGCCCAACGTTGTGGCTGGCTCCTGAAGGGGTGGCGAACCCCAATATCCCCATCCAAAACACAACGATTTCTCTTCCTCAATCCTGGATAAGTAGACAACGTCCAGAAGCTGCAATAATTTGGCAAGAGTGTATATATATATATATATATATATATATATATATATATATGTGGAAACAATCAGGGGAAGTGTGACAACTTTCTACTATGGGCCTCAGCTTCAGCCCTATAAGAGAAGAAATGTTAGCCTAATACAAAAGCCACATCCAGACCTTTTACCATTGGTAATGCATGTGGTCTGGGCACAGGTCTCTATCTGCTACTATCATGGACACCTCATTGCTCCACAAGCAGAGACTGCATGAGACTACGGGTATGCCAATACAAGCCATTAGTATCTGGGAGATATTTAAACAGTTACCATCAGCATGTGCACCCACATCAAGTAGGTAGCAGTTAGGCAAACATGAGGGCAAGGTTCAAGTCCTTTGTGAAACTTGGTAGGGCTGTCCATATTGGCAGTCCTTTTTATTCTCCTTATAGAACCAATGACAATTTTTATTCAGGTTGCTAAGATACAATCACCCGTTTCCTAAATGGCAAAATTGGAACTGAATGTAGATGATATGATTCTCTACTGAACACTGAAGAAATATTTCACACACTTTAGATAAGATCAACAAATGTACTAATATTGGCTCAAACAAAGTAAATCATTATAAAACAGAGATGATTCTGTTTAACACCTCAGCAGACATTTTAGCAGAGTTTAACTAAGGAACTTCTAACTTCAAATATATGCACTAAATCACAGTTTTAGCAATTAGGAATTTACCTTTCTGCAAATTATGAGATCTGTGGAAGTTAAAATAACTTTCATTACTTAATATTAATAGATTGTGTGGCATTAGTTAAAATGTCCATACTCTCTTTTTTCCATGTTTACATTTTTTTTAATGCTCCTTGTAACTCCCCACCATTTTTTTTACTTAAATAGACCAAATGTTGTCCCATTTTATACAAAGGGTCATCGCCCATCTCCTTCCAGCATCCATGATCCTGATGCCATGACAACGGTCTTGGTTGTAATCAGCCAAGGCAGCGCTGAACTCAGCAACGCCCTCCTGATTACAATCTTGTTCTCCACCAGCCTTTTTGTGGCGGTTTCCCCACCTTTAAAAGGCTTGTGGAGAACAAATGCAGGGGGCCACGGGGGGCCCTGCACTGCCCATGCCCATGACATGGGCCATGCAGGAGCACCTCTTCCCACCATAATTGCAATGCACACTGTCACATTATGAGGGTGCCAGTCGCTTCCTCCATGCTATGAGCTAGCACTCGGCTTCCTTCAGGGAGCCGAGTGCTTTCTCGTAGCAACGTTCCCATTGGTTGCTGTATTTCAAGGTTCCCATCGGTCAGCCAGGTCAGGCCAGTGGAAACCTTGTTGGGACCTGGCCAAACTCGTAACTACCCACCAAGTCTTTTTAGATCATCTTTTTATATTTACATTTGTAAGACAATTGACATATTTTTTTGGGAAGCATGTGAGCCGTTCCCAAGTGGTAGGTCCATGTTCTTGTTAAATCTAACACACGCATTCAAGAAATAAACCTGGGCTCACCCCTGGTTGCTATGGCACACAGCAAACATGCTTAACTTAGTGAATTTGTAAATCTTTAGGGCAAAAAGCACTAAGAAACACCTATCAGGAGTCAAGCCAACTTTCATGGTTGACCAGGCCATAGGCAAGAATTTAGGCTAATCACAATATGACAAATCCTGGATAAACTGAAAGGTCGGCCCCATTGAACTTTTTGCCTTACCCTTTTTTTGGGAAATAGAAATAAGGTAGATGAGGCTCTGCTCAAAGTATTATTTTAGGGATGGAAAAGCTCAGAGCTGTAAAATGTTTAATTTTGTTTTCTCTTTTGAAATTATTCACTGTTCAGCTACTTTGCCAGGTCAAGATTTCTACCTCTGGACTTTTTTTTTTTTTTCAGGAACTCTAAGTCCTTCATGAGGACAAGACTGAAGCTGTATTCAATAATCATACAACTTTGCCACAAGGTCCCGCTGGTTTTCAGTAGGTCTTGGACATACCAGCTCTTCTGGTTTTCTGGAACAGTTCCTCTGTGTCTCTGCTAATGCTCCCAGGGCTTCAGGGACAGAATTTAGGAGGAGTGAGGGCTCACAACAGCAGAAGCCACCAATGAGATCTAGTCCAAGTTTAGTTGTTACTGGTCGACTGTATGCATCAGGACAGAAGGTCCTTCGAGCATTTTTTTGTTTCGTCAGCTTGTTGTTTATCAAAACCACTGTATCAGGCCCTCAAAGGTTCTGCTATAAGTAGAAATGAGGAGCCCGAGTTGTTTCGTCTCACTGTCACACTTTCCTCCCTTTATGGCACTTCCTATCTGTTCTCTTTTCTTACTTTCACCACATTTCTCAGTTATATTTTAATGTCTTTAGATAATCAAAGCTAATTTAACATCATATTTAGTACTGAAATTAATATAATGCATAGTGCAATGGACATAAATAGTACACATTAAAATACATAAAAGAACATATAGGCCCTCATTCCAAGTTTGGCGGGCGGCGGTTGTCGCCTGCCAAGCGGGAACCGCCAATTGGCCGCTCCGCGGTCAAAAGACTGCGGGGGCCATTCTGACTTTCCCGCTGGGCCGGCGGGTGCCCGCCAAGGGAGCGCCCGCCGGCCCAGCGGGAAAGGGCCTGCAACACAGAAGCCAGCTCCGAATGTAGCCGGCGGTGTTGCAGGTGTGCGACAGGTGCAGTTGCACCCGTCGCGCTTTTCACTGTCTGCTAAGCAGACAGTGAAAAGCGTACTGGGGCCCTGTTAGGGGGCCCCTGCACTGCCCATGCCAGTGGCATAGGCAGTGCAGGGGCCCCCAGGGGCCCCAGGACACCCGTTCCCGCCAGAAACAGGCTGGCGGGAAGGGGGTCGGAATCCCCATCCGCCATGGAGGATTCGCCCAGCCGGGGCTAATCCGGCGGGAAACCGACAGCCGCGGTCGGAATGGGCACTGAAGCACCGCCAGCCTGTTGGCGGTGCTTCTGTTGCCCGCGGCCCTGGCGTTCTTTGACCGCCAGGGTCGGAATGAGGGCCATAATGTTGTAAAACCACACTCAGCAGTGCAAAACAACTGCACATTTCTATAAAATGACTGATTGCTAAATAGATTTTCAATATTCCACGTCTAAAGCACTTCCAGAACTGTTCCCTCCCAGTCCTTGTTCAAGGATTGTGTAATAAGGAGCAGTTTACTAACAAGTTTCTGAAATCATAGGCACCACTGATTAGTATGACCTTGAAGAGCAGAGATAAGTGGACTTAACCTTTTGTACTGTGCAAGAGTAAAACCTTGATGTTCAATTTTTTATAGTTTGTTAAACATTATTTCATAACCTCCATCTCCTATAACTATGTTTAAATGGAAGAAAATGATGCGAATGATCTTTCTTGTTCACATTCAAAACATACAAAATCCCTCTCAAATTGTTTTGCCTATATTGTGTCATTTAACATTTAGCCATGTCACATAATCCCACATAGGTGGTCTTGTTGATTGTCACAACCTGCCTCATTAATCTAATCATACTTCAAAGCCTCACATTGGATTCTTTTTTTTAAATGGTTTGTATTGTAATCAAGACTCTTCTTGAGCTTATCCTCATCCACTAACTTCCTAACACTATTAGTCAGGTAAGTCTGGTTAGTTGGAATACATTTCTTACAATCAGAATGCACATTATTGAAAATGACTTCATTTGATACAATTTCCTTTCATGTTTATATGTTATAGGTGAGAGACTTAACTGAAAACAAAGGCCCTCATTATGAAAAATGGTGGTCTGGGTCGCCATGCCGGCGGTGGCGGTAATTACCACCACTGGCAAAACGGCCCAAACCGCCATATAATATTCGTGGCAGAGCTGCCACTTTTGTAACTCCACCACTGCCAGGCTTCCGCCCCCAGGCAGCCTGGCGATGGCAGAGTTACATATCCGCTTCCCACCAGATAATGTTCCTGGTTCCACCAGCCTTTCCCTGGCAGTTTACCCCACCAAGGAAAAGCTGGTGGAATGGGTGCCCCGGGACCCCCTGGGGGTCCCTGCACTGCCCATGCACTTGGCATGGGGAGTGCAGGCCCCCCATGCACAGCCCCATCGCGCATTTCAAAATGGGTGACTGGTGCTGCTGCACCCGCCACACTGCTACATTGCCGCCGGCTCCACATACAGGCTCTGCATTCAGCTGGGCCGGCTGGCGGAATCACTGTTTCCACCTTCCAGCCCAGCTGAATGTACATTATATGGCCGGCGGGGTCTTCTGCATGCTGGTGGTCTTTTGTTGACCGCCAGCGCTAAAGTCGGCGGGTGTTCCTGCCAAGTTCATAATGACCGCCATAATTTCTCTTAGATATAATTTACAAATGTATTTATGTTAGGTGCACCAGTGCATGCATTTGGGAGGACAGCATTTCAATCTTGATTAACAGAATTAAGATTGGTGGAGTTTCTCACATGTAAATGAAATTTGCAACTGAGGAACTTTTACCAGTATAGTGGAATTTCTTTATTGGTACCCATAGCATGAGGGGTGATTTTGAGGGCCTTCTTGTGAGATCCTATTTACATTTCTAGGTAGAGACTCTCAAACCTTACATATCTGTATATCTGAATCCCCTGTCCTCCTAGTTTCCTCTGCTGGAAGCGTACATGTGTTTTCATTGTGGGAATGTAAGTGCAACATATCCACATTTTGGGACTCAGTACTTCTTTGGCGGTCCTGAGACTGCCATGGTGGCAATGGCTGTCTGAACGTCATCAGTCTGGCAGATGTGACTGTCGTATTACGAGTTTGGTGGTCATACCAACAGAAGACCACCAGCAGTCCGCCGGCACCGCCAAGCAGCATAGACCGCCATGCTCACGAGGAAGCACTGTGTTCCAGCTGGACACATTATGAAGTTGCACACAGCCAATATGACAGTGGCGGTACAACCACCACCTATCAGAAGGCGTAAATGGACAGTATAAAGGGAGAAACTCACCTGCAGGCAATCTTACATGTCCGCTGCTGCCATGGAGCCATTCACAAATGTCTTTCCGCTGCTGATGATTATCAATAGACAACAAAGTCAGCATCACCGTGGACACCAACAACCTTAAGTACACACAACTACCTGTATCACAAACCTCAAAAACTGTTTTGTTACGCCGTTGAACACATCAGAGGGGGGCACACCATGGGCAGGGTACAGGTCACAAACGATACACACTCAAAAACATACATCAACACAGACTCTTAAACAGTCACAATATCCACACTTTGGCCAGCGCACTCCCTAGCACGGCAACACTACATAAATGCACACTGCCACACGGCTCAGGCACAGGGAGACTGAAGGCTACACAACATTTTCATGCACATCAACAACAACACACCTACAGCACATATACAAATATAACTCACAAACATTCCACACTGGCCAGGGACTGTCCTCGCATACAATACACATATGTATCGATGTGGTATGGAACACAAACAACACCACCAGTAAACAACCCTGCAATGGACACACACACAACACATCACATCATAGTACAATGGCATGCACAAAACACAGAGACACAAATAGACCAAGAACAAAATGACAACTATAACTACACAATTGAGATAGGGCCATCTGGGTCACCCAGGGAAAGACAAAGCACTGGGACTTATACCACTTTGAACAGGCCACCAAACTACATGTTCACAGGAAATGGCCCTACATGGGTCTCAGGGACGAACAATATTATAACCAATAGTCATGCATATCTTCACAATGGGGAAGGTGAAGTAAAAAATGCACATACAACTCCTACTGCGTGGACATACCTCTACAGGAATGAGCTGCAAGGGGCATACACCTAAATGGACACATGCACAGGCAAATGCAAACACAACTAGCACAATTTAACACACTCCATGTCTGCAATTAAACTCAAGATGACTCACATCACATGTATACATAAGCCATATCAGGGGGATAAGTCTAACACATACATGCCCACATTGGACAACACAAAAAGAAATACTAACCATACAAAACAGTACATAATGCCATGTCACCAAGATTGCATTTACACACACACATACCTTATTAGAAATGGGGTATCCAGTTGGCAGAGTTATGCACCCTTGTCCAAATAGGGACCACAATCCTAGGCAGGGTAAGTCAGAACACAACCCAAATTATCCTGTGCCCACCCTCTGGTAGCTTGGCACTGAGCAGTCAGGCTTTGTCAAGCAATGAGTAAAATATGTGTGCAATAAATCATACAGTACCACAGTGAAAGCAAAACAAAAATACACCATACAGGTTTAGAAAAATGGATAATATGTAAAGAAAAAAATGGTCAAAACAATAAAAATCCAATAAGCACAAGTTGAAATATCACTTTTAAATGGTTTATAAGAGTCTCAATCCTTAGAAATTAACAGTTGTATCAAAACTAACGACACACATAGGTGGTCATTACAACCCTGGCGGACGGTGTTAAAGGTGCGGTAATACCGCAAACAGGCCGGCGGACAAAAAAAGGGAATTATGACCGTGACGGAAACCGCCAACATAGACAGCCACTTTAACACTCCGACCGCCACGGCGGTACAGACAATCAGTGCGGCGGTCACCGCCAACAGACAGGCAGAAGACAATGTACCACCCACAGTATCACAACCCGCCAATCCGCCACCTTTTCCGGGGTGGATTCACCATGGATAAAAACACGGCGGACATTACAAAGGGAAAACGCTCACCTCTACACACTCCACGAGGAAGGAGGCCACCATGGAGCCGGAACTGCAAATACTCCCTGCTCTTGTCTTCCTGCTTCTCTACGAACACCAGCAACGTAGGCGCTGAAGACAACGGTGATCACTGCACCTACTACATAGGGGAGGGGGGAGGCAAAAGTCACTGACACACACACGCAACACCCCCACCCCCACCCCGAACTTCACCCACTACAACACACACACTAATGCATTTCCAAACAGCACAGTAACAACCCACAACCCCCCAGGATGAATGCAAAGACAAAAGGAAATCAGTTCAAACTTTGTAATGTATCAAAATACAGTAACCAATGATATACAGATATATATAAACATTGTAAAAATCATACATCACGATTAGTACTGCAGGTATGCACATATCAATGTCCGTGGACCACTGGGCCCACAATGCATGGGCGAGGCCCACACTAGATACCTGTCCACAAACGGAGATAACACTGCAGGGGCATCAGATAGAAATACAACAGGCACCTCAGGGGAAAGGGAAGGGGGGGCACCTCAGCCAGATGATTGCACCACGCCAGATCCACGACGGTGCTCCATGCCCATTGATGCATCCTGGGGAGTGCAAAGCCACAGTCTCACAAGTCTCTACAGTGGGTGGCTTGGCCACTGTACCATCCTGGGGAGTGCAAAGCCACAGTCTCTCAAGTCACTCCAGTGGGTGGTTTGCCCACTGCTTTATCCTGGGGAATGCAAAGCCACAGTCTCACAAGTCTCTACAGTGGGTGGCTTGCCCACTGTACCATCCTGGGGAGTGCAAAGCCACAGTCTCTCAAGTCTCTACAGTTGGTGGCTTGCCCACTGTACCATCCTGGGGAGTGCAAAGCCACAGTCTCACAAGTCTCTACAGTGGGTGGCTTGCCCACTGTACCATCCTGGGGAGTACAAAGCCACAGTATCTCAAGTGGATAACAGTCTCCACTGGTTCTGGAGGGGGACTGGTGCCCAGAGTGCTTCATCCTGTGCAGGACAGACGGAGTGGATGGAGGTCTCCACTGGTTCTGGAGGGGGACTGGTGCCCAGAGTGCTTCCTCCTGTGCAGGACAGACGGAGTGGATGGAGGTCTCCACTGGTTCTGGAGGTGGACTGGTGCCCAGAGTGCATCACGCTCCCCGTGACGGTCCCAGTTCCATCACTGTCCCAGCTGCACATGGGCTAACGATGCTTGATTTGGCGGTCTTTGCCCTGTTCAGCGGTCTTCACCATGGCGGTCTTTGCCCTGTTCAGCGGTGCTTGCCTTTGCTGTCTCTGACCTGTTCAGCGGTGCATTGCCATGGCGGTCTTTGCCCTGTTCAGCGGTCTTCACCATGGCAGTCTTTGCCATGTTCTGCGGTGCTTGCCTTTGCTGTCTCTGACCTGTTCAGCGGTGCATTGCCATGTCGGTCTTTGCCCTGTTCAGCGGTCTTCACCATGGCGGTCTTTGCCATGTTCAGCGGTGCTTGCCTTTGCTGTCTCTGACCTGTTCAGCGGTGCATTGCCATGGCGGTCTTTGCCCTGTTCAGCGGTATTCACCATGGCGGTCTTTGCCCTGTTCAGCGGTGCATTGCCATGGCGGTCTTTGCCCTGTTCAGCGGTGCTTTGCCCTGTTCAGCGGTCTTCACCATGGCGGTCTCTGCCCTGTTCAGCGGTGCTTGGCCCTGTTCAGCGGTCTTTGCCCTGTTCAGCGGTGCTTGGCCCTGTTCAGCGGTCTTCACCATGGCGGTCTTTGCCCTGTTCAGCGGTGCTTGCCTTTGCTGTCTCTGACCTGTGCAGCGGTGTGTGACATGACGGTCCCTCAGTGCCCAGCGGGGCTGTGGCTGCCGGGGCCCTCCAGGGCACTGACGCTGGCGGTGGTCTCCGGACCAGTGACAATACTGCTGCCCTCCAGGGCACTGACGCTGGCGGTGGTCTCTGGACCAGTGACGATACTGCTGCCCTCCAGGGCACTGACTCTGGCGGTGGTCTCCGGACCAGTGATGATACTGCTGCCCTCCAGGGCACTGACTCTGGCGGTGGTCTCCGGACCAGTGACGATACTGCTGGCGGTGGCGTGCCGGCGGGGAGGATGGCGGCCTTCTCCGCCGTGCTGCTCTTACCAGACCTTGGAGACCTCTTCTGCCCCTTCACCACCTTGGGAGGAGTCACAGCTGACTCGGCACTCCGCCCGGGACCCTTGTGAGCTGTTTTGCCGGCAGGAGTCTTCACCCTCTCCCGTCGGGCACTTTCCAAATTAAGGTGCTTTACAGGGGGTGGACTGGCAGTGCTTTGGCTCCGTGTCACACTGGCTGCCCTGGTGGCCGGCGCACTCCAGAGACCTTTAACACGCACCACTGGTACTGGACTTTTTTTGGCTGAGTTGCTACTACGGGACCTATGAATTGGAGGGGTGGGGGTGGTGGGAAAGAGGTCAACGTTGCTCAGGAAGAGTTTCTGACGAACACTGGGATGGGTAGCTGGAGGGGCTCTGGGAGTGGAGGAAGAGGAGGTGGTTGTAGGAGGTGTAACTTTAGGTGATTTGGGTGCAGGTGCAGGTACTGGAGGCTGTCGTGAGGTGGATGGATGTTGGGTGTGTGGGTGCCTGCGTTTGTGTACTTTGGGAGGGGGCGCCACAGACACACTGGGAGTGGACACAGGGGACGTGTAAATGGTAGTGGGGGTGGTGAGTGCAGGTGAGCGGGGTGTGGTGCTGAGTGTTCTGGTTCGAGTCCTAGTGGCTGTAGATGTAGTGCATGCAGGTGAGAGTGTAGACGACACTGGGAGGGAGGAGGGAGACGACAAGGAGGGGGACACAGTGGAGGCAGTGGATGTTGCTGTGTCTGTATGTGGGTGATGCTTGTGTGAGTGCCTGTGGGATGTGTGGTGCCTATGTTTGCGTGAGCTACTGTTGTGTGTTGAGGTGTGTGCATGCTTGTCTGATGGTGTGGTTGGGATAGGCTGGGGTACAGGGGATTGGGTCTGGGTGGAGGAAGTTGGAGGGGGGAGGCTAGAGATAGGGACAATGGCTGCCATCAGTGCTGAGGCCAGAGATTGCAGGGTTTGATAATGGGCAGCCTGACCAGAATGAATGCCCTCCAGGAATGCATTAGTGTGTTGCAACTCCATTTCTACACCCTGGATGGCATTCACAATGGTAGACTGCCCAACAGTGAGTGACCTGAGGAGGGCAATGGCCTCCTCACTGAGGGCAGCAGGGGTGACAGGGGCAGGGGCTGAGGTGCCTGGGGCGAAGGTGATGCCCACCCTCCTGGGTGAGCGGGCACGGAGCGAAGGCTGAGGGGCTGCTGGGAGGGCGGTGCTGGTAAGGTGGGTGGCGGCTGTACCTGTAGAAGTGGGGGGCACAGATGGTGCCACCACCACAAGGGAGCTCCCATCGGCAGACGAGTCCGTGTCGCTGTTTGCTGATCCTCCTCCCCCACCCAGACCCCTCAACTGCGCGCTAAGTCCACAGAATGAGAGTGTACTCACCCCCTTGTGTCTGCTGTGATGCCCTCAAGCGCCCATCCAACTCAGAGTAGGCCACCGCCAGGATCCGGAACATCAGGGGGGTCATGGTGCGATGGGAGGCCATCCCCAGTTGAGCCTCTGCCGTCTTCTTGCTCCAGTGGCGAATGTCCTCCCATCTTTTACGGCAGTGGGTGCCCCGTCTCTGGTGGACCCCCAGGGTCCGGACGTCCTTGGCGATGGCACGCCAAATGTCCTTCTTCTGGTGGGCGCTGACCTACATGACATGTACAGGGGAAGAAGAGAAGTCATTACCAACTGCACCGTCGAAGTGAGTGGCCCCCATCCCTACCCTTGCCATGTGGCACATGCATTCACAGTCCTTCATGGTCGCAGAACTCTGCCCCCTTCCTACTGACATCCAGCCCTCTCCACCCAGCATAGCCCATACAATGTGCTTCCTGTGTACTTACCTGTTGGTCTGGAGGACCGTAGAGTAGCGTGTACTGGGGGAGGACCCCGTCCACTAGCTTCTCCAACTCCTGAGTAGTGAAGGCAGGGGCCCTTTCCTCAGACGCAGCAGCCATTGTCTCTTCCAGACCAAGGTCACAGCAGCACTTGCAGTGTAGGTCCTCTCCTGTCGAAGATCAGGTATCGAGTGATTGAACAGATAGAAAATGGCGGTCACGTCCGCGGCGGTGACGTCCGCGGCGGTGCGTATCATCACCGCTGGTGCAATTCATCAATGGCTCCTGGGACCCATAGGGTCCAATGTTAACCAATGCAGCATTGCGCCGCGGTCTATGACCGCCTACCGCGACGGTGTACAACGCCAGCGCAGTTACCTCACATCCCATTGTCCCAGTTTAGAGGTCAGGCAGCCGCCATTTCAGGGGCCCACATGGCTTTATTTACTACTGCGTCACACATACCTAGGCCTACACTCAACACACATACAGGAAGAGTATTGTATTTGGTGTCGTGTTCTGTGTAGCTGTGGGTACATACCTGAGAATTTGTTGACTCTGTGGCCACTGTTGTCCTTCTTAGGCACCGTCAGCTGGGACATTTGAGGAGATGGCGGAATCCTCCGGTGTACCGACCGCTGGTGGTCCTGTTAACAATGGAGGAGCGACATTTGATCATCACCTACAGGTTTGACCGTGCTACAATCCAGGAACTGTGTACCCAGTTGGAGCCAGACCTGATCTCACCAATCCGCCAACCCACAGGAATACCCCCTGAAGTGCAGGTGCTATCAGTGCTCCATTTCCGTGCAAGTGGATCATTTCAAACAACAGTGGCCATGGCATCAGGGATGTCCCAGCCTATGTTTTACAATGTGTTGTCCAGAGTGTTATCTGCCCTGCTGAAACACATGAGGAGCTACATCGTTTTCCCTCAGGTGGAGGATTTGGCTACAGTTAAAGGTGACTTCTATGCGCTGGGACATATCCCCAACATCATAGGTGCTATTGATGGCACCCATGTAGCTCTGGTCCCCCCCGCAGGAGTGAACAGGTGTACAGGAACCAGAAGAGTTATCATTCCATGAATGTACAGATGGTATGTTTGGCAGACCAGTACATCTCCCAGGTAAATGCTATGTTCCTACATCCTGCGGAATAGTAGCATCCCGTATGTGATGGGTCAAATCCAGAGGCACCGTGTGTGGCTATTAGGGGACTCTGGTTACCCCAACCTGTCATGGATATTGACCCCAGTAAGGAAACCCAGGACCAGGGCAGAGGAACGCTACAATGAGGCCCATGGGCGGACTAGGAGGGTGATCGAACGCACCTTCGGCCTCCTGAAGGCCAGGTTCAGGTGCCTCCATATGACAGGTGGTTCCCTATTCTACTCACCAACGAAGGTGTGCCAGATCATCATCGCCTGCTCAATGCTTCACAATCTTGCTTTGCGACGCCAGGTGCCTTTTCTGCAGGAGGATGGTCCAGATGACGGTGTTGTGGCTGCTGTGGAGCCTGTGGACAGTGATGAGGAGGAAGCTGAGGAAGAAGACATAGACAACAAGGAGTCAGTCATCCAGCAATATTTCCAGTGACACACAGGTGAGAATATTTTTTTTACTATTACATTCACTTTCACACTTCTACCTCTATCCTGTCTGTGAATTTGAAGCAGTATTTGGTAACTGAGTTATACATTTCCATTATGGTTTCACAGGTGTGGTTACCAACGTGTGTCATCTGCTTGCATCCTTCATGGACTTGTGATGTGTGACATAGATATGTTGGCATTACATTTGAAAACGCATTTTGTCACTGTCATAGCTAATACACATTTTCAAAATCACAGACTGACTCCAGATCATTTTGTGGTTCAAGGGTGTTAAATTGAAGTGCTAATTATTGGAGGGGGTGGCAAAATGGTGATGGGTGATGGTGGAGGAATGTCCATGGCAGAGTCCAGTCTATTTGTCTCACAGGTGCACTGCCCATATGGGCATAGGAAGTGGAGCTTGGGCAGTTTAAGTATGGAGAGGGTGACAAAGTGGGACAGTGGGATGACAATTAGGGTGGTCTCATTTCCTGGCGGGGGTCTTGCCATCTTGCTCTGTCCTGTTCCTGGATCTCAGGGACCGCTTGCGGGGTGGTTCTCCGTCTGCAGGGGGTGGGGTGCTGGTGTGGTGGTCCTGTGGCGGGGCGTCCTGTCCACTAGCACTGGCGGAGGTGGTGGGCAGTTTATTGTCCAGGCTAGTGTCAGGGGCCGCTTGGAGCACCACGGTGTCCCTCATGGTCTTTTGTATGTCCTTCAGCACCCCTACGATGGTGCCCAGGGCGGAGCTGATGGTTCTGAGCTCCTCCCTGAAGCCCAAATACTGTTCCTCCTGCATGCGCTGGGTCTCCTGAAACTTGGCCAGGACCGTAGCCATCATCTCCTGGGAGTGGTGGTATGCTTCCATGATGGAGGAGAGGCCCTCGTGGAGAGTGGGTTCCCTTGGCCTGTCCGCCCCCTGTCGCACAGCAGCCCTCCCAGTTCCCCTGTGTTCCTGTGCCTCCGTCCCCTGGACCGTGTGCCCACTACCACTGCCCCCTGGTCCCTGTTGTTGTTGGGGTGGTGAGTAATCCTGGGTTCCCTGTAGTGGTGGACACACAGCTGATTGACGTGTCCTGGAGACGGAGGTATGGGCCCGCTGGGTGGGTGCTGTGCTGGTGTTACTAGAGGGTGGAAGGTCAGTGTTGGGCTGTGCCTGTGCGAGGGGAACCAACAGTCCCGAGGCCCACGATGGTCCGGGCTGGTTATCTGGATCCAGTTGGCCAGAGCTGCTGTTGTCACTGTGGGCCTCTTCTGTGGGTGGGGTGGAGATGTCTGGACCCTCCTGTCTGGTGACGTTACGTAGTGGTCCTGCAGGGGTATAAGAGCATGATTATTGCATGTGTGTGTGTCATGGTGTGCAATGGGTGAGTGTGCGTGTACCCCAGTGCAAGCATTCCTGTGTGGGGGCTTATGTGATGATGGTTGGGGGGGTGTTATGGATATGTGCAGTGAGCATGCTTTAGTGATGGGTGTCCATGCTTAGTTGTGTCATGCAGGGCTTGGTGTTGGGATGTGTGGTTTGTGTTATTAGTACATTAGTGAGGAATTGGAGTGATAGGGGAGGGGGTGAGGGTGGGGGGTGTGTGATAGCATGCAGGTAGGGTGGGGGATATGATAGTTAAGATTAGACTTACCAGTGTCCATTCCTCCACCGACTCCTCCGAGGCCCTCTGGATGCATGATGGTCAAGACCTGCTCCTCCCATGTTGTTAGTTGTGGGGGAGGAGGTGGGGGTCCGCCGCCAGTCCGCTGAATTGCGATGTTGTGCCTGGAGACCACTGAACGCACCTTTCCCGTAGGTCGTTTCACCTCTTCCTGATGTCCTCCCGATTTCTTGGATGCTGTCCCACAGCGTTGACCCTGTCGATGATTCTTCGCCATAGTTCCATCTTCCTGGCTATGGAGGTGTGCTGCACCTGTGATCCAAATAGCTGTGGCTCTACCCGTACGATTTCCTCCACCATGACCCTGAGCTCCTCCTCGGAAAACCTGGTGTGTCTTTGGCATGACATGGGGTGGTGTAGGTGATGTGTGGGGTAGTGTATGTGTTGATGAGTGTGGTGATGTGTGGTGGTGTGGGGTGTTTTGTGCGTGGATGTTGTATGGGTGATGGTGTTGTGTGCCTCTGTGTGGTGGGGTTGTCTATTGCTGTGCTCTCTGTCTGTTGCCTTCGTCTATAAGTTTTGGTTGTAGGGGTTTGTGGGTGATGTGGGTGTGTGTTTTATATAGTGTTGGGTGTGTGGGAGTGGTGTTTGTCTGTGTATCAGGTGTGTGTATTTGCAATTGTCCAATGTGGTGGTGTTTTGGAGATGTATGTGCATTTTGAGCGCGGCAGTGTGTACCGCCAATGGAATACCGCAGTTGAAAGACCGCCACATGGATTCGTGGGTCATGATAGCATGGGCGTGTTTCTGTTGGCGTGACGGTGGAGGTTTTGTTTTCGCCAGTTTATCACTGACCTTTGGTGTGGCGGACTTGTGTGGGTGTCTGAATTTTGGCGGAATCCGAGATGTGGGTCATGCTACCTGTGGCGGAATTCTGCGCCCGCAGCGGTGTGTTGGCGGTCTTCTGCACGGCGGTAAGTGGCTTTTACCGCCAATGTTGTAATGACCCCCATAGTCTGCAGAGGAGGTGCATCGAAAAATAAGGTGATTCGTCAGATTTTCCGGGGTGGCACAGACGATGCATCAGTTCTTTCCACGCTGCAAGGGTTTGCATCATTTTTTGGCATTTCCTCTTGGTTCCGCACTGCAATGCAGGGATATTTTGATGCCCAGGGATGATGCACTGAAAATCCTTGACGTGATGGAAGAAGGAGCAGTCGATGTATTGATCCGGTAGGTGATGCATTGAATTTTCCATTGCAAGGCAGGTGCTGCGTCAAATTTCCAGTCGTGAAGTTGGTGCTGCATCGTTCCGGTCAGCGGTGCAGCGATTTCTCAGCCCAGACCAGACATGGATTGGAGACAGGCTGTAGGGCACACATGGTAGTAAGTGCAGAGAAATACTGACTTTCTAAAAGTGGCATTACCAAAATAGTACTATTAAGTCCAACTTCACCGGTAAGCAGGGTTTCCTATCACCATTCTGGCAAAACTAAACATGACAGGGCCACTCCATCCAGATCAGAACCTACCACTCAAAAGTGTATGACTGTAGGTCTAATGCTAGTCCATGAGAGGAGCAGGCCTCACTGTAGTGAAAAGCACATTTATGAGTTTTTCACTACCAGGACATATAACATAAGTACATGTCCTGCCTTTTATCTACATAGCAGCCTGCCCTATGTGATACCTAGGGCATCCCTCAGGGGTGACATATGTAGAAAAATGGGAGTTTAAGATGTGGCAAGTTGTTTTAAAAGCCAAATCGAAGTGGCAGTGAAACTGCACACACAGGCCTTGCACTGGCAGGCCTTAGACATAGTTAAGGGGCTAATTATGTGGGTGGCACAATTATTGCTGCAAGCCCACTAGTAGCATTTAATTTATAGGCCTTGGGCACATGTAGTGCACTTTACTGGCTTAAATAAATATCCCATTTGGGTATGACCAAATGTTACCATGGCCCTCATTATGACATTGGTGGTAAATCCCACTTACCGCCATGCTGACTGCTGCCAACATATCGCCAACGCCGCGGATATCCGTTCACCATATTATGACACACACACACCATTCTGTCACTATTCAGCCACATACATAAGTCTGCCACACCAAAGGCCAGTGTTAAACTGGTGGTATCAAAACCCACACTGTTACGTCAACAGAACAACGCCCATCACATTATGACCCACAGCAATAGACACATTATGACCCACGAATCACCATGGCGGACATTGAATGGTGGTAAAACCATTGGTGGTACATACTGCTGCATTCAAAATACACACACACAAACAAAACAGTACCACATTGGACAATTCAAACTCCACACACCTGACACACATGCACACACCACACCCACACCACTATAAAACATACACCCACACCACTCACAACCCTTTATGACTACAAACAATTGCATACCACGACCACAGACAAGACCAGAGGCACACACCACCAACACCTATACACCGCCCACGCACCTTACAACACACACTCATGGCACCACAAAGACACCCCCGATTCTCTGAGGAGGAGCTAAGGGTCATGGTGGAGGAAATCATCAGGGTTAAGCCTCAGCTATTTGGAGCACAGGTGCAGCAGATATCCATTGCTAGGAAGATGGAGATATGGCAGAGGATCGTGGACAGGATCAACACCATGGGACAGCACCCCAGAACAAGGAATGATGGAGAAGTGTGGCACAATGGTTAGAGAGGCAGACTCTGATGCAGAGATCTAGTCCAGGACCAGGGTTCAATTCCCGCCTCAGCAGTTCTTGGGCTCAATTTCCCTGGACAGGATATTTCTCGCCTTGGTGCCTAATCTAATTCATGGGTCTCACTCAGCAACTCTGGGCAATAGCTTGCTTAATCTCCAAAACAGCACTGGGATGCCTGGCTTCACCTTGGGGGTTGCCCAGGAGTGGGCACCTCACAGGGAAAAGCCAGGAGGGGTTCCACAGCGGTATGCGTTCAGCGCCTCGATACCTTGGGTCGGAGTGCGCTTTACAAGTACGAATTTACATTACATTACATTTACATGATATCAGGAAGAGGTGGAGCGACCTACTGGGAAGGTACGTTCCGTTGAAGCAAGACACCAGTTTGCTGTACAGAGGTCTGGTGGTGGACCCCCACCTCCTCCCCCACAACTAACAACATGGGAGGAGCATGTCTTGGCAATCATGCATCATGAGGGCCTGGCCGGAGTAGGAGGAGGACTAGACTCTGGTAAGTCAACTCTATACTACCACTACCCCCTACCTGCATGCCATCACATACCCCCATCCTCACTCCCATCACTCCACCACTTCCCACACACCCTACCATCACATATCACTCATCCCAATACTAAGCCCTGCATGCCATACCAATGCATGGACACCACTCACAAACCTGCATGGACACCTATCACTAAAGCAAGCACACTAGAGCGAATCAGCTAGCCCACCACATACTAACTCACACAAGTTAAAGCTGCCAGCGCAAATACAACCAAAGAGGCAACCCACCCATGCACAATATGTCACACACAGAAACAATAACACCGCATTTACATCCCCACAGGCATCCCAGCCAATGTCAGTGGAGAAGAGGGGCCAGCAATTTCCAGTCACCCCAGGGAAGGGGCCCACAGTGATGACAGCAACTTTGGTCGTCTGGATCTGGATGACCAACCTGACCCATCAGGATCTCTGGACAGTTGGTTACCCAGGCAGTGTCACACACCACCACAGAGCCTCCCCCTCAGGAAACACCCCCACAGCACCCACCCAGCGTACCCATACCTCTGTCCCCATGACACATCAGTCAGCAGTGTGTCCACCACTACAGGGACCCAAGGGCACACCTCTCACCCAAGAAAATCAGGGACTTGGGGTCAGTGGCAGTGGGCACACGGTTCAGAGGACAGAGGCACAAGACAACAGGGACACTGGGAGGAGTGCTGTGCAGCACGGGGAGGACAGGCCCAGGGAACCGACTCTCCAGGAGGCACGCAACAAGATCTTGGGAGCCTACCAACATTCCCAGGACACGATGGGACAGATCCTGGACATCGTGCAGGAGAACAGGTGGCTTTAGGAGGGACAGTACCAGGGGATGAGGGAGGACTCGCAGGCCATTAACTCCACCCTGGTCTCCATTGTAGAGGTGCTGGCAGACATGGCCAACATTATGAGGGAGGCAGTCTTACAACAGCGGGCCTCTGCCACTAGCCAAACATCTGAACTACCTTCCACCACCTCTGCCGCTAGTGGACAGGAGGCCCAGCCACAGGACCAACAGGCCACCAGCACCCCTCGCCCTGCAGATGGAGAACCACCGCGCAAATGTTCCCTGCGATTCAGGCAGAAGCCAGAGACCATTGCCAAGACCCCACCAGGAAATAAGACTCTCCTGATTGTCACCCTTGTGTCCCAGTCTGTCACCCTGTCCACCTTGAACTGCCATTGCTCCCCTTCCTATGACCCCATGGACAATGCATCTGTGCTACAAATAGACTGGAACTCTACCCTGCACTTTCCTCCATCATCACCCCATCCCAATGCACTTGCCCCACTCCTCCTTAACACTTCAAAAAATACCCTTTGAATTAATACGAGTATGGAGTATGTGAAATGATTTAAGCATGTATTCGTTTAACAAGGTTCAAACATTGCAAATCAACTGTACAGTAATATTTACATAGGATAGACTTGTAGTTGGCTGCAGTTAACACACCAGGACCGATAGTGGGGCACCAACATCTGCAAAAATAGTTGCCTAAGAGTACAGTGAGGGGCCATAGAAGTGGGAAATCACAGTCTGCCAGTGACAATGTGAAACACAAAAATTACAATAAAATATAAAGTTACACTGTCTTACCTGTGTGTCATTAGAAGTATTGTCGAATCACTGCAGTTCTGTTGTCCTCACCCTCATCCTCTGCCTCCTCGTCTTCACTGACCACAGTGTTGAAGTAAGCCTCAGCAAGGCCTACTAGTGCAAGGGGTTCACCTTTCTCTGCACAAAGTCCTCAGACCATGTAGGAAGAAGTTGGCACAGGAACTGAAATAAAAGACAAAGTTTATTAACCTCATGAGGTGGTACTACAGTTCAAACAGCACCCTTAGGTAATGTCTGAAGTAGCACACTGAACTGAGAGAGCATGGTCCTTTTATACCCACGCAGGCGCTAAAAGGAGGCGGTACAATTATAGAAGCAAGACTTGTACACATGTAAGGTCATGTGGAAAATGCACAGTCGACAGGTAGGAGGAGCTAACAGTTTTCAAGGACTAACAGCTGCAGACCTTACTGAGCATGTGCGAAAATGGGAGATGCTAAATATAACTTGTCACTAGGCAGATTTCAAGAGTAGTTAACAGAAAGGTAGGACAGAACATATGGTGAGCACATGGCAGCATGTGACAGAGAAAATGGCTGCCATGAATACAAAATGGATTCCGCGAAATGTTCAAAATAGTTACAATTACAGATGTCTTCTGCTAATGCTTAATCTAATCACTGCTAAACTACAACAACAGGGTCCACTGCTGCAACACGGCCATCTCTAGCCTCCTCCTCCTGCAGAAAAGGCACATGGCATCTCAAGGCAAGGTTATGCAACATGCGGCATGGCACGATTATCTGGCAGACCTTCTTGTGTAAGTAGCGCAGGGATCCAACTGTTAGATGGAGGCACCAAAACCTGGCCTTCAGGAGGTCAAAGGTACGTTCAATTATCCTTCTTGTTCGCCCATGTGCCTCATTGTAACATTCCTCTGCCCTTGTCCTGGGATTCCTCACAGGGGTTAGTAGCCATGATAGGTTGGGGTAAACTGAGACACCTGCAAATATTGAGGGACAGCATTTAGCCACACACTATGCCATATGGCCCATACCATACCCATACACCAACATCCACTGGGTGGGAACCAGGGCTCACCTATTAGCCACACCCTGGGCCTCTGTAGTAGGGCCATCACATTTGGGATGCTGCTATTCATCAGGATAAAGGCATCATGCACCGACTGAGGATACTTAGCATTGACTTGGGAGATGTACTGGTCCGCCAGGCACACCATCTGGACATTCACTGAGTGAAAACTCTTGCGATTTCTGAACACCTGTTCATTTTACCGGGGGGGAGACAAATGAAATATGTGTGCCATCAACTGCCCCAATGATGTTGGGGATATGTCCAATTGCATAGAAGTCAGACTTCACTGTGGCCAAATCCTCCACCTGGGGGAAAACAATGTAGCTGCACATGTGTTTAATCAGGGCAGTCAACACCCTTGTCAGCATGATTGAAAACATTGGCTGTGACATTCCTGCTGCCAAGCCCACTTTCACTTGGAAAGAACCAGTTGCCAAGAACTGTAGCACAGATAGGACATGCACAAGAGGGGGTATCCTAGTGGGGTGACGGATAGCAGATATCAGGTCAGGCTCCATTTGGGCATACAGCTCTGTGATTGTGGCCCTGTCCAGTCTGTAGGTGAGGATAATGTGCCTGTCCTCCATTGTTGCCAAGTCTACCAGGGGTCTGTACACTGGGGTTTGTCTCCATCTCCTATTCATTTGCAGAGGTAGCAAACTATGGGGCAAAATAGTGAGGAGCCGGTCACAAACTGTACATTGTAGCCACAACAGAACAATGCATGATGTTAATTTGAAATGTATAAGTGGCATTTGTCCTATATGTCCAATTGTGAACTGTGATGCAGTTGTAATCCAGGGCCTCCCCTTCCTGAAATGGCGTCCGCCTGTCCTGTGTAGAGGGACAGGTGGAAGTGAGGTAATTCCGCTGAAGTTGTGCGCCGTTGCGGGAGGTGGTCGGGAACCGCTGTTCAACGCCTCATTAGATAATATTGGGCCCTATGGGGTACAGTGGCCGATGGTGATGTATGCCGGCGGTGACGGTATGCACCGCCACGGACGTCACCGCCATTGTCTATTTGTTCACTCTCTTGCTACTGACCTTCAACAGGAGAGGACCTACATTGCATGTGCTGCTATGGCCTGTGTCTGGAACCTACCATGGAGCGTGTGACTGGGAAAAGGGCCCCTGCCTTCACCTCGGTGGAGCTGGAGGGACTGGTGGATGGGGTCCTACCCCAGTACGGACTGCTGTATGGGCCTCAAGACCAACAGGTGAGTACACTGTGAGCCTGATGCATGGGGCATGAATGCATGGAGTGGTGTGTGTGAAGGCCTCCTGTAGAGGGGGTTGGTGGATGTCCTCTGGGTGGCATGCAGCTTGTGTGCTGGGCCATATCTGCGCAAATGGGGATGTGAAGTGGTATGGTGGGCCATGGGTTTAACAGGCAGGATGGTCTGAATAATACCTTTCCCTGTGTGTATTTTTCTGCAGGTTACCGCCCATCAAAAGAAGGGTACATGGTGTGCCATTGCCAAGGACGTGTGTACCCTGGGGGTCTACGGCAGGCGGAGCATCCACTGTAGGAAACAGTGGGAGGACCTGAGATGCTGGGCACAGAAGACGGCGGAGGCCCAGCTGGTGATGGGCTCCCAATGAGAAAGGGGTGCCCGTCGAACCCTGACCCCCCCCTGATAGCCCACATACTGGCAGTGGCCTATCGTGAACTGGATGGGCACTTGAGGGCATCACAGCAGCCACAAGGGGGTAAGTACAGTGCCAATCATTACTACTTATGCCTGGTGGGGCGGTATCCGGGTGGGGGATGTGTGTCTGTGGGTGCCCCTAGGCTAGGCCTGACATTGCAGAGTAGGTCCCATGTTGGGCAGGGTTCTGATGTGATATTCCTCCTACCTAGCTTGTAGGCATCTACTACTGGGCAGGGCTGTGTGGGGCCCAGGTATGCTGCTGTTGGCGGTATGTGTCCCTCCCCATGCCCTGGTGACTAGCATTGTTACTGCTAGTGCATTGCATAGTGTGTAGGCCTGTTCCCTGTGTGTGAGGGTGCTGTGTACGTCAACTGTGGTGGTGGTGCAGCCACTGACCCAGTGTATCCTTTGTCTCTCCCCCCCTTTTTGTTTTGTCATCCTGTCCTTATGTGCATTAGCATCATCTGTCATGTCCCTCATTGCTACTGCAGTTCTACATGTCAAATTACATATTATGACACATGAAGGTATCTGTCAGACAATAAGCAATGGTGACACACTCCTGTCTGTGGCACAACATTAAATATACCACCATTGTAACTGTACTGTTCGAAAACACTTTTCATGCACATATGTGAGGAAATACAGACATCAGCCCATGAATATGAAATTGAAGATTGAAGATTAAGAAAGTTTCCTAAAGAGAAAAGGCCACATGCTGACATGTAGGCACAAGGAATGTTGGCAACAGTCATGGGACATAATTCATGTCAATGGACATTCCCCACTTACAAAGGGAAATTAGATTGCTACATCTGCACACAATTAGCCATGTAAGCCATGTCACATGCATGATGGACACCTATACATCACAGACTGCAGAGAGGCACCAGCACTCATCATATACTGAATATAACTAGCTTCTGGGTGGCAGATGTCTACATACACATGTACCAATACATATGGCAGAGGAGAGTGATCCATAACCTACTTACCTTTGGCCTGTAACATTAAGAGTAGTGATCTGTAGGTTAGAAATTACACCGACTACAACAGCAAACAGTATATGAATGATCCCTGTATACAGCCATTTGTGGTGCCTGCAGAGTGGGTGGTTTGAGGATTCCCCCAGTTTTGAATTAAGTCCTAGGTTCAAAAGGCAAGGCACAGTAGTTTGTTTGTGTTGACATGTCATGTGTATCAATCTCCCATCTACTGTGTGACACATGGCTCACCCCTAATTGCCTGGGGAGTAGTCAGTATCTCACTCAATCATCTGTCAATGGGACAGGCAGGAATTTGCTGTGCACTCACCCCCTTGTGGTTGCTGTGCTGCCCTCAAATGCCCATCAAGCTCTGGGTAGGTCACTGTCAGAATGCAGGCTATTAAGGGAGGTCAATTTGGCCTCCCTGATCTTCTTAGCCCAGAATCAATGGTCCTCCCACCTCTTGCAACAGCGGGTGTTCTGCACACATTTTTGGCGATGGATCTCCATATCCCTTTCTTCTGATGGGTGTTGACCTGCGTGGATGCAAAAGACAGCATAAGAAGTTATATCCACAAGTCCCATCCAAAATGGCTGAGCCACATACATGTCAGTACACAAAGTTAAGAACATTCTTATTTTGCCCAAACTGCCCAAGTGTGGCACATACTAGCCATAGAGTGCAGGGACATGACGACAAATACTTCCCAATCTGCAGACCAACCCACCATCCTACTCCAGCCCTCCACTGACTAGGTCGGTCAACTGACATCTAGTGGGACATGCTCTAGCAATCTGACCGAGCTATGGGGCACATCACACCTCTGTGGCTTCTGAAAGGTAGAATCCTGAGGCATAAATTCATTAAAACACTCTGTGAGAATGATTATCTGCATACAGTTCCTACAGATTACTGCCAGAGTACAAACTCAAAGATTACACATGGGTAACAATGAGGGGACTGGCATGGCAGGTACAGAAAGTGTCTATCCTGTCCATGTGTGGACAATTGGACTAACAAATGCATACTCATGCCACCTCAGGGGTTGGGGTTCTGTGTTATGTACTTGTGCCATAGAACATGCTTTTGAACATGTGTCCATCCTACAGAGAAGGCATCCAACAAACAAAGGCATGCATTGTCCGTTTACTGCCATGTGACCAAGCTACTGAACCAAATATCATTGCTTCCCAGGGATCTGTCACAGTGCCCTTTCCTCTGGATCTGCACACTGCTTAAGTATGTATCTCACATATTCTCAAAGACTTAAAAAATGTATCTCACAAATTATGCTTGCCAAAAAACAATGAAACTATAGTTTGCTTATCTCCAAAACGTTTTCACATTTACTACCTAGGCCTGAACGTTTTACTCATTGAACTTGAAGCGCTTTTTTCGTTGGGCAGAAGTGCCTTGCTTGTTATACATGAAACGCTTTGCTCACTATGCCAGAGAGTGCTTTTACTTGCTTTGTCTGAAGCGCTACGCTCGTTATGCTAAGGGGCGCTTTAGTCATGTGGCCTGAAGAGCTTTGATTGCCGTGCCAAGGGCGCTTTACTCATGTGGACTGAAGCGCTTTGATTGCCGTGCCAAGGTCGCTTTACTCATGTGAACTGAAGCGCTTTGATTGCCGTGCCAAGGGCGCTTTACTCATGTAAACTGAAGCGCTTTGATTGCCGTGCCAAGGGTGCTTTACTCATGTGAACTGAAGCGGTTTGATTGGCGTGCAAAGGGCCCTTTACTCATGTGAACTGAAGCGCTTTGATTGCCGTGCCTAGGTCGCTTTACTCATGTGAACTGAAGCGGTTTGATTGCCGTGCCAAGGGCGCTTTACAAGTGTGGCCTGAAGTGCTTTGCTCATTGTGCTAAGGGGTGCTTTACTCATGTGATCCAAAGCGCTTTGATCGTCGCGCCAAGGCCACTTTACTCTTTGAACTGCAAACGCTTTGCTCGTTGTGCTAAGGGGCGCTTTACTTTTGGAAGTAACAACTCCCTTCAAGATTGGGCTCATCAAGACCTTACTGCTACGAGTACGACCTACTCGTATCTGAATTCACCATGGAAACAAGGATACTCCGATTTACTGTCAATCTGCCATGCAGGAAATCTGCTCTTCTTCAGAGGAACACCCACAAGGTCTGACTGCATCAAAGTCTTCAAAATAATGAGTGGCTGGGCTTTATAGGCCTGCCACACCCAAAGATGGCCGCTGCCTGTAGAAACCTGGGAATTGTAGTCCATTCCTGAAGCGCTTTGTTCAATATGCCAGAGAACGCTTTTACTTGCTTTGACTGAAGCGCTACACTTGTTGAGCTAAGGGGCGCTTTAGTCATGTGGCCTGAAGAGCTTTGATTGCCGTGCCAAGGGCGCTTTACTCATGTGGAGTGAAGCGCTTTGATTGCCGTGCCAAGGGCGCTTTACTCATGTGAACTGAAGCGCTTTGATTGCCGTGCCAAGGGCACTTTACTCATGTGAACTGAAGTGCTTTAATTGCCATGCCAAGGTTACTTTACTCATGTGAACTGAAGCTCTTTGATTGCCGTGCCAAGGGCGCTTTACTCATGTGAACTGAAGCGCTTTGATTGCCGTGCCTAGGGAGCTTTACTCATGTGGACTGATGCCCTTTGATTGCCATGCCAAGGGCGCTTTACAAGTGTGGCCTGAAGCGCTATGCTCATTGTGCTAAGGGGCGCTTTACTCATGTGATTCGAAGCGCTTTGATTGTCTCGCCAAGGCCGCTTTACTCTTTGAACTGAAAACGCTTTCCTTGTTGTGCTAAGGGGCGCTTTACTTTTGGAAGTAACAACTCCCTTCAAGACTGGGCTCATCAAGACCTTACTGCTACGAGTACGACCTACTCATATCTGAATTCACCATGGAAACAAGGATATTCCCATTTACTGTCAATCTGCCATGCAGGAAATCTGCTCTTCTTCAGAGGAACCCCCACAAGGTCTGACTGCATCAAAGTCTTCAAAATAGTGAGCAATGTGCTTGGGTGTGGCTGGGCTTTATAGGCCTGCCACACCCCAAGATGGCTGCTGCCTCTAGAAACCTCAGAATTGTAGTCCATTCCTAAAATAGCACTGATGAGTGCATATTGTCCTCCAATGTCCTGAACCTGCAGCTACATGAGCTTTACCACAGAGCAGGTGGTGCTGATGACCACTTTTAGAACAAGAGGGGATGACAAGTGGTGGGCATGAAGCGACGCAAATACATGCAGCGAAGTTTCGGGTGGGACCTGGACCGCGCACAGCTTTATTCCTGAGAGGATCAACACACTGTCTGCACTGTGTGACTATCATTTCTGAAATAAAACTGCACAGGACTAATTTGACTTGTGTGAATGTAACAACAGGGCTTTGTGAGTAAGGGACTTGTCAGGGGACAGATACACACATTGACAATGATGCCAAGTGAGGATTGGTCACAGATCATTAACTCTCCCCTAAAACCATGTTCATACTCAACAGGGAAAGAGCCTGAATAACCTGCAAATTAGCACAGATCCTAGATTTGGCCACATAATAGGATCAACTGGATTGCAGGGAGTATGCACAGTGCCGCAGTTGCATAGCAAAAGTGACTCAACACCAGCCTAGACTTGGACCCACACAGGGAGATACATTTGACAGTATCTGGTCTCTGCAGGCTGAGCAGACAGAACCTACATGAAATCCCATTTCCATCACTTCCATGCATGACAGTACATCATGTAGCCAACAACAATTTGGCATGTGTTGTGTATGAGGCAACCTAAAGGGCAGAGATATGCCTTCAAAACAACCGCTTAGCAAGGCCAGATGTGATTTGAAATCTCAGTGGCAACATACACATAGCTCACTTTACACACACCTCATACCAACAACATGCATATACAGCTCATGCTGACATGCAAATACATGCTGTCTCACATTGACAACTTCAGTGTGTTAAGAAATGTATGGGAATGACTGTGATGTCACCTCACCTAGTTTTGTGCATCCAAATTAAGGTAGATCAATGTTTACTCAAAACACACACACAACAATGCATTAGGAGTCTGGCACTAAACAGATACAGGCACATTGACTCTCCCATTGATGGCACACCATCTGCACCTCCATGGCTTTGACTTTACATTCTGGCACACATGTGCACAATGTAGCCTGTGAGGAGGGAATAAATGGTGAAGTACAGGAAAATGAATGTGGACATAAGGTACTTACCTGCTCCTCTGGTGCACCATAAAGTTGTTCATACATGTTCATACAGAGGTAGGACCTCTGGGACTAGCCTCTCCAGCTCCTCCCAGGGGAAGGCAGGGGCCCTATCACCTGTTGGACATGGCATAATTGCTCCCAGAGGTGGTACACAGCAGCTCAGGTCTTGCTGGCAGCTGTGTCAGGAGTCAAGTGAGGTATTTTGCAGAGCATGGAGGTCACATCTGCCATGTACGCGGCAGTCACTGGCGGCGGACACGGCCATTGGCCTGCGACCGCCAATGGAAACAACGTTAGCCTATGTTTGTGTACACCACAGTTGCAACCACCATGACAACTTCTGCCGGCGGTCACGGGCGGTTCCTAATGTCCAGTGGAGTAGGTCAGGCAGCCACCATTTTAGAGGCCTCAATTGCATTATATGCCTCTGAAAAATGTGCCACAACTCTGAAAATGTTGTATTTTTCAAGTGATAAGTGCTTGTCTTTGTTGTGCTGTTGTTTCCGCCCTGGCGGTCGGTGTGATACATTGGCTGTCTATCGGAGATCTTTCCGCCATGATCATAATTTGGCGGTAATTACTGCCTGCCTGTTGGTGGTATTACCGCCTCTTTAACACCAACCGCCAGGGTTGTAATGAGGGCCTTTGTTGGTTAAGTGGAGTAACAGTACCAGTTCATCTTGTCCTTAGTAGTCCTGTCAGTGCCTGTACTTATCTTTCTCTCTCTCTCTCTCTCTCTCTCTCTCTCTCTCTCTCTCTCTCTCTCTCTCTGTCTCTCTCTCTACCTCTCCCACTCTCTCTCTCATCCTTCCAGGTGAGTACACTTCAATAGTGAGTTAAGCTACAAGGGTCATTCAAGCTGAGGTCACTGTGTTGGCTGAGTGGAGTGACAACACTAGTGCCTCTTGGCCTTAGCAGTCCTGTCAGCTCCTGTACTATACACACACTATACAGATGTCATCCTTCCAGGTGAGTACACTTCAATGGTGAGTTCAGGGACAAGGGTCATTGGAGCAGAGAACACTATGGTGGTCATTCTGACCTCGGCGGTAAAAGGCGCCTACCGCCGGTCAGAAATCCTCCATAATTCCGCCGCGGTCGCGGTAACCCGCCACGGTCATTCTGACCCGCAGCAGCCAAACCTCCGAAAATCCGACAGCCACAACAGACCGCCAGACCAGCGGTCGGCGGAAAAGTGGAGGTGACCAAACCTCCACCGTCACGCCAACAGAAATACGCCCATGCCATTACGACCCACGAATCCACGCGGCGGTCTTTCAAACGCGGTTTTCCATTGGCGGTACACACCGCCGCAGTCAGAATACACACAAACGAACAAAACTCAGCCACATTGGCCGATTTGAATTCCACACACCTGACACACATACACACACCACTCCCACACACACAATACAATATAAAACACACACCCACATCACCCACAAACCCCTACGACAAAAAATTCAGAAAGAAGCACTGAGAGACACAGCAGCGATCACAGAATACCATCACACAGAGGCACACTACACCATCACCCACACAATATCCACACACAAAACAACACACACCACCACACTCAACACACTTAACTACACATACTCCACCCCACACATCATACACACCACTCCATGGCACCCCAAAGACAGCCCCGCTTCTCAGACGAAGAACTCAGGGTCATGGTGGAGGAAATCGTTCGGGTAGAGCCCCAGCTCTTCGGCACACAGGTCCAATACACCAGCATTGCCCGGAGGACGGAGCTATGGCAGAGGATTGTCGACAGGGTCAACGCTGTGGGACAGCACCCCAGAAATCGGGAAGACATCAGGAAGCGATGGAACGACCTACAGGGGAAGGTGCGTTCCATGGTATCCAGGCACAACATCGCCGTGCAGAAGACTGGCGGAGGACCCCCACCTCAACCCCCACAATTTACAACATGGGAGGAGGAAGTCTTGAACATCCTGCATCCTGACGGCCTCGCAGGAGTCGGCGGAGGAATGGACACTGGTAAGTTGAAGCTTCACTACTGCTTCCCCCCCACCTGCATGCCAAATCATACCCCAACCCTCACCCCCATCCTCGAACCCCACCCTCACCCCCACCCCCATCCTCACCCCCACCCTCACCCTCACCCCCACCACCATCCTCACCCCCACCACCATCCTCACCCCCACCCCCAGCACACCTATTCCCTGCCAATGTCTCACCATCACAACCCACACATCCCAAAACCTAGGCCTGCATGCGTCCACTAAGCATGGACACCCATCACCAAAGCATGCCCAATGCATATACACATCCCCCCCACAAGCCACCCTCACCAAAGCCCCCACACACGAATGCCAGCACTTGGGGACACGGGAACCCACAGATACACCCATATGCCACACATTGAAACTATAACCATACCTCTATACCCCTGCAGGACCCGACCGTCAACACACCGCCACGGAGGGCCCAGAATTCTCCACACCCCCCACCCAAGAGGCCGTCAGCGATGACAGCAGCTCTGTCGACCTGGACACCGATGACCAGCCCGGACCATCGGGGACCTCTGGACAGTCGGTTCCCCTCACACAGGCACAAGCCACTACAGACCCAAACCCCTCTGGGAACACCAGCACAGCTCCCACCCAGCGGGCCCATGCCTCTGTCTCCAGGGCGCGTCAATCTGCGGTGTGTCTACCACTACAGGGCACCCAGGATAACCCACCACCCCAACAACAACAGGGACCTGGGGGCAGTGGTAGTGGGCACACCGGCCAGGGGGCAGAGGCCCAGGGAAACAGGGCAACTTGGAGGGCAGCTGTGCGACAGGGGGGGGGACGGGCCTAGGGAACCCACTCTCCACGAGGCCCTCACCACCATCATGGGAGCATACAACCGCTCCCAGGAGACGATGGCGACGGTACTGGCACGGTTCCAGGAGATCCAGGTACTGCAGGAGGAACACTATCGGGGGTACAGGGAGGACATCAGAGCCCTCACCTCCACCCTGGTTACCATGGTAGGGCTGCTGCAGGACCTCATCAACACCAGGACGGACACTCAACAACAACAAAGGGCCCCTGCCACTAGCCTGGACCAAGAACAGCCAACCACCTCCGCCGGCGCTAGTGGACAGGAGGCCCCCGCACAACAGCAGCCCACCAGACCCCCACCTCCTGCAGGAGAAGAACCACCCCGCAAGAGGGCCCTGAGATCTCGCAAGAAGACAGAGTAGGATGTCAAGACCCCCGCCAGCAAAGGATACCACCTGATGTCAGCCCACTGTCCCACATTGTCACCCTGTCCATCCTTGAACTGCCCATGCTCCATCCCTCCACAGGCCTCTGGACAATGCACCTGTGTGACTGTTACTCTGGACTCTGCCATGGACATTCCTTCACCATAGCCCCCACCCACTTGAAACCACCCATCCCATTTTGAGCACTGAAATAAACACCTATTTTGCACAAAACTATCTGGAGTCTGGCTGTGATTTCCAAATATTGTAATTGACATGACAGTGCAAATATGTCCTTGTACATAGTGAAGTCAACAAACAGCTGCCACAAAGCTGTAGTCCATGGGTAAACGAAGCACAGGACTCGTAGTGGGGACCCCAGATCTGAAATAGGGAGGGAAAAGCCACAACTCAGTCATCATACACTGGGGCAAATAGACAGGCAGCAGAGATGCAGGAGAGTAGTTCACATTTACTAAATTATGTTTGAATTGTTACCTGTGTCCTATTGGAAGTACTGTTCAATGATTCTGTCCCTGTTGTCTGTTTCAGCCCCATCGTCTTCCTCCTCGTCACTCTCCACAGGTTCCACAGCTGCCACAACACCACCGTCTCGACCATCCTCCTGCAGGAAAGGCACCTGGCGGCGCAAAGCCAGGTTGTGAAGCATGCAGCAGGCCACGATGATGTGACACACCTTCTTAGGTGAGTACATTAGGGATCCACCTGTCATATGCAGGCACCGAAACCTGGCCTTTAGGAGGCCAAAGGTGCGTTCGATCACCCTCCTAGTACGCCCATGGGCCTCATTGTACCGTTCCTCTGCCCTGGTCCGGGGATTCCTTACTGGGGTCAGTAGCCACGACAGGTTGGGGTACCCAGAGTCCCCCAATAGCCATACACGGTGTCTCTCTAGCTGTTCCATCACGTAAGGGATGCTGCTATTCCTCAGGATGTAGGCGTCATGCACTGACCCAGGGAATTTGGCATTTACATGCAAGATGTACTGGTCAGCCAAACACACCACCTGGATGTTCATGGAATGGTAACTTTTTCTGTTCCTGTACACCTGCTCCCTGTCTCTTGGGGGAACCAAAGCCACATGGGTCCCATCAATGGCACCAATGACTTTGGGAATATGTCCAAGGGCGTAGAAATCACCCTTCACTGTAGCCAATTCGCCCACCTCAGGGAAAATGATGTAGCTCCTCACGTATTTCATCATGGCAGACAACACTCTGGATAACACCTTCGAAAACATGGGCTGAGACATCCCAGAAGCAATTCCCACTGTTGTCTGAAATGACCCACTTGCCAGGAAATGGAGTACTGACAGGACCTGCACCAGAGGGGGAATCCCTGTGGGTTGGCGGATGGGGGACATCAGGTCGGGCTCCAGCTGGGCACACAGTTCATGTATAGTGGCACGGTCAAGCCGGTAGGTCAGGATAATGTGGCGTTCTTCCATTGTCGACAGGTCCACCAGCGGTCGGTACACGCGAGGATTCATCCGTCTCCTCGCCAAACCCAGCGGACGGTGCCTAGGAAGGACAACATGGAGCACAGAGTCAAGCAACCCACAGGTACGTACTCACAGCTTGCACAGTAAACGATTCTCCATGCAGTGAATGGCGTGTCTGAGTGGCAATGCAAGGCCTAGGCCTGTGTGACGCAGTTGAAATTGAGCCATGTGGACCCTGGAAATGGCGGCTGCCTGACCTGTGAATTGTGAGAATGGGATGTGAGGTCAATGCGCTGGCGTGGCACACCGCGGCGGTCGGCGGTCGAAGACCGCGGCGGTCGGCGGTCGAAGACCGCGGCGCGAAGCCGCATTGGTTAACATTGAAGCCTATGGGTTTCAGGAGCCAATGGCGAAGGGCGCCGGCGGTGGCGGTACGCACCGCCGCGGTACGCACCGCCGCGGACGTGACCGCCATTTCCTATCTACTTATCCACTTGCGACTTGAACTTTCACAGGAGAGGACCTATACTGCAAGTGTTGCTGTGACCTCGGTCTGGAAGGGACAATGGCTGCAGCGACTGGGGAAAGGGCCCCTGCCTTCACTGGAGAGGAGTTGGAGAAACTTGTGGATGGGGTCCTCCCCCAGTATGCGCTACTCTACGGTCCTCCAGACCAACAAGTGAGTTTAATTCAATATGGATTTGGGGCCACTGGCTGGCTTGGGGGCCTGGCGGGGGGCCTGGCGGGGATGGGGGGCATGTTGGGGCTGGCGGGGGGCCTGGCGGGGGGCCTGGCGGGGGGCCTGGCGGGGATGGGGGGCATGTTGGGGCTGGCGGGGGGCCTGGCGGGGGCATGGCGGGGGGCCTGCCGGGGATGGGGGGCATGTTGGGGCTGGCGGGGGGCCTGGCGGGGGGCATGGCGGGGATGGGGGGCATGTTGGGCCTGGCGGGGGGCCTGGCGGGGATGGGGGGCGTTGGGCCACTGGCAACGAAAATGCAGACAAACTTGAACGTGGTATTTCTCCCTCCCTGTACGTGTCACATAGGTCCGCGCCCATGAGAAGATCGGGATTTGGCGTGCCATCGCCAAGGAAGTCCGGACCCTGGGGGTCCACCATCGACGGGGCACCCACTGCCGCAAGAGGTGGAAGGACATCCGCCGCGGGACCAAGAAGACCGCCGAGTCTCTGCTGGGGATGGCCTCCCAACGTAGGCGGGGTGCCTGCCGTCAGCTGACCCCCCTGATGTTCCGGATCCTGGCGGTGGCCTACCCTGATTTGGATGGGCGCGTGAGGGCAGCACAGCAGACACAAGGGGGTGAGTACAAGCATCATCTACTCTGTTGTCGCACAGTGGAGGTGTCTGGGTGGGGGAGGAGGGCTGTGGGTCCCCCTAGGCCAGGGCGATATCTGTAGGCTGGGCACCCCCGTAAGCCCCTGTGTCCCCAGCCACCACCCTCAGTAGTGTGTCAGTACAGCCATCCCTGGGCCGTGTCATCCATGGGTGCAGTTGTCAACTCTAGGCGTGTAGGGCATGTTCCACGGAATGCGTAGCGGACCCCAAGTGCGCAACTTAGTGCAGGGGGCATCTGTGTCTATCATGTCCGCTAACTGTACCGGTGATCCATGTACTCAAAATCTCTTTATTTCTCTCTCCCCCCCCTTTTTGTTTGTCTTTCTGTGCTTGTGTGCATCAGCATCATCAGGCGGAGGAGAAGTGGCATCGGGGCAGGAGGGAGCTGCATCTCACATGGCCCAGGAGGGCCATGCCACAGAGTCTGACTGGACCAGTGAGACGGAGGGCGAGGGGAGCTCCACAACTGGGACGACTGGACCCTGCAGCGACATGGACACGTCCTCGGAAGGGAGCTCCCTTGCGGGGGTGGCACCATCCGTGCCCCCCGCCATTACAGGTACAGCCGCCACCCAGCGCACCATCTCCGCCCTCCCAGCAGCCCCTCAGCGTTCGTCCCGTGCCCGCTCTGCCAGGAAGCCGGGCATCTCCTTCGCCCCAGGCACCTCAGGCCCTGCCCCTGTTACCCCCGCTGCCCTCAGTGAGGAGGTCATTGACCTCCTCCGAACGCTCATTGTTGGGCAGACTACCCTTTTGAATGCCATCCAGGGGGTGGAGAGGGAGGTTCATCGCAGCAATGCGTACCTGGAGGGCATTCATTCGGGTCAGGCTGCCCATCAGCGATCGTTCCAGGCTCTGGCCTCAGCACTGACGGCAGCCATTGTCCCTGTCTCCTGCCTCCCTCTACTAACTCCCTCCTCCCAGTCTCCTGTTCCTCTGCCTGTCCCACCCACACCATCAGACCAGCCTGCACACACCTCAACACCCAAGAGCAGCTCATCCAAACATAAGCACCACAGATCACGCAGACATTCACACAAGCAACATTCCGATGCAGACATGCCAACAGTCACTACCACCTCTGTGACCCCCACCTCCTCGTCTCCCTCCTCCCTCCCTGTGACGTCTACACTCACACCTTCATTCACCTCACCATCAGCCAGTGTTTCCATCACCAGCATACCCTCCACTCCAGTCCGCACACGTGCAGTCACCACCCCCACTGCCATTTACACGTCCCCTGTGTCCTCTCCCACTGTGTCTGTCACCCCCTCTTCCACACCACACAAACGCAGCCACCCACCCACCCAACAGCCATCCACCTCACGACAGCCTCCCGCTCCTGCACCTGCACCCAAAGACAGCAAACTTGTCTCGCCTACAACCACATCCTCTCCCTCCACTCCCATACCCACTGTACCTACCACTCTTCATTGTCCCAAGAAAATCTATCTCTCTACTGCTACCTTCTTTCCTGACCCTGAGCCCCCCCCTCCTTCTCGTGGGGTAAAAAGAGCACCTCAGCCACCACCAGCCCTGCAGCCCCCTTGACAAGGGTGCAGGGGTATTGGAGCCCACCAGCCCGCAGGTCTGGATCTTCGCCCAGCAGCAAGGGGACAGCCAGCCCACCCCCTGGGAAGAAGAGCAGAAGGCAGAAGGGCCGCCGCCGGAGCCCGGATTCGATATCCCCCCAGGACACTGGCCAGCCACCGTCAACAGCCACAACTCCAAAGGGAGGAAAGGGCCACAGACTCCCGACTAAGGAGGGCAAGGGCAGCAAGGCAGAGAAGTCAGGCAGCAGGCCTGCTGCCCATGGAGGACCCGTCACAGCTGCCCAGGAGGAGCCCGCAACCCCCATAGCCGCTGCCTCGGGAGGAACCGGCACAGCTGCCCCGGGAGAGCCCACCACCCCCATAGCCGCTGCCCAGGGAGGACCCAGCCCAGCTGGCCAGGAGGGCCCCACCACCCACAGCCCAGGTGGGCATTGAAGGAGCACCATCCCCGCTGCCCAGGAGGGCACCACCAGGCAATGAGCAGTTGGCCATAGAATGGCCGCCGTCTCCAGCACCGCTCCGCTGGGGACCGCCGTCTCAAGGACCGCTGAACTGGGCCCTTCAAGGCAGGAACCTCTGAACTGGGCCCTTCAAGGCAGGAACCGCTGAACTGGGCCCTTCAAGGCAGGAACCGCTGAACTGGGCCCTTCAAGGCAAGAACCGCTGAACTGGGCCCCGCCGTCTCCAGCACCGCTCCGCTGGGGACCGACGTCTCAAGAACCGCTGAACTGGGCCCTTCAAGGCAGGAACCGCTGAACTGGGCCCTTCAAGGCAGGAACCGCTGAACTGGGCCCTTCAAGGCAGGAACCGCTGAACTGGGCCCTTCAAGGCAAGAACCGCTGAACTGGGCCCCGCCATCTCCAGCACCGCTCCGCTGGGGACCGCCGTCTCAAGAACCGCTGAACTGGGCCCTTCAAGGCAGGAACCGCTGAACTGGGCCCTTCAAGGCAGGAACCGCTGAACTGGGCCCCGCCGTCTCCAGCACCGCTCCGCTGGGGACCGCCGTCTCAAGAACCGCTGAACTGGGCCCTTCAAGGCAGGAACCGCTGAACTGGGCCCCGCCGTCTCCAGCACCGCTCCGCTGGGGACCGCCGTCTCAAGAACCGCTGAACTGGGCCCTTTAAGGCAGGAACCGCTGAACTGGGCCCTTCAAGGCAGGAACCGCTGAACTGGGCCCCGCCGTCTCCAGCACCGCTCCGCTGGGGACCGCCGTCTCAAGAACCGCTGAACTGGGCCCTTCCAGGCAGGAACCGCTGGCCCTTTGGCAGACGTGGCAGGGCAGGATCTGTCTCGGGCAGGGCTGCAGGATGTCCTCTGGCCAACATGCCTCCTCCAGTGGCAGTGTAGTCTGTTATGGACTGTTTGGACTGAGCCTTTGCTCTCCCCAGGATGGCCCAGTGGGCAGGCCACCCACTGTATGGACTGTTTGGACTGTGGCTTTGCTCTCCCCAGGATGGCCCAGTGGGCAGGCCACCCACTGTATGGACTGTTTGGACTGTGGCTTTGCTCTCCCCAGGATGGCCCAGTGGGCAGGCCACCCACTGTATGGACTGTTTGGACTGTGGCTTTGCTCTCCCCAGGATGGGCCAGTGGTCATGGAGTCCCCTCGTGGATCTGGCGTTGTGTACTCAAGTGGCTGAGGTGCCCCCCCTTCCCTTCCCCCTGAGGTGCCTGTCCTTTTTTCTTTCTGATGCCCCTGCAGTGTTCTCTCCGTGGAGTTCTTGTCGTGGGACTGGGCTTTGCCCCTTTGCTCAGGACCCCTGTGGTCCACGGACAGTGGTTGGACTACATTTAGTAGCTGTATATATTTTGTACATAATTTATTTATTTATTTGGATTGCTGCTGTCCATTTTTCAATATATCTGCCCGTTTGAGATCTCTTCTTTTGGTCTTTGCATTATTTCGGAAGGGGGGGGTTTGTGGGTTGTGACAGTGATCTGTGGGAATGCATTGATGTGTGTGTTGTAGTGGGTGTGGGTGGGTGTGTGCCGGTAATCTTTTCCCTCCCCTGTGTCGTAGGTGCAGTACTCACCGATGTCTTCCGCGCCGCCGGGCGTGCTCCTGGTACAGGAGCAGGTATAGGAGTGCGGGGATGACCTGCAACTCGGGTTCCATACTGCCGGGATCTCGCGTGGTGTATGTGGAGGTGAGCGTTTTCCCGTTCGTAGTCTGTTTCCGCCGTGTTTTTATCGGCGGTGCTCCCGCCCCGGAAAAGGTGGCGGATTGGTGGGTCGTGATAGGGTGGGCGGTACATTGTCTGCCGCCTGGCTGTTGGCGGGGACCGCCGCGCTGTTTGTTTGTTCCGCCGTGGCGGGCGGAGTGTTAATGCGGCGGCCTGTGTTGGCGGTTCCCGCCAGGGTCAGAATTGCATATTTTGGACCGCCGGCCTGTTGGCGGGTTGGCCGCCGCTTTATCACCGACCGCCAGGGTCAGAATGAGGGCCTATGTTGGCTGAGGGGAGTGGCAATACCAGTGCCTCTTTGCCTTTGCAGTCCTTTCAGTGCCTTTACTACACACACACTATACAGATGTCAGTCACTCAGGTGGGTACACGCCAATGGAGATTTAACAAACAAAGTAATTTTGTGTAGGATACACTGTTATGATTTTTAGACTTTTAGAACAGTGTCTGCTGGGAATTGTTGTACTGCCAATCACTCCACACAAAATAAAGAGATGTTGGGCCCCCAGGTATGTCTACTTCACATATGGGATGCCAGACCATGGTCTACAGACAGTTGGGCACTCGGCTGGTGAGCGGAGTGACACTAGATGTGGCAAAAGGTGAGCAGTAAGCATGCATGACAGTACATTTTGGTGATATTTCTGTGTTTTCACTTACCAGACTTTATTCCCCCAGTTATTCCAGTAAAACCCTTAGGATGCAGGATGGCCAAGACCTTCTCGTCCCAGGGTGTGACTTGTAAGGGAGGGAGGGAGACCACCACACGTCTTCTGGACATTCAGCTGGTGCCTGGATAGCATGGAATAGACCTTCCCCCTGAGGTCGTTCCACTTCTTCCTGATGTCATCCCTTGTCCTCAGGGTGGGGCCTACAGAATTCACTCTGCCGATTATCCTGTGCCACATTTCCAATTTCCTGGTGATAGTAGTGTGCTGGACTTGGGCTCCAAATAAACGTGACTTTTCTGGGGTGACATGGTGGAGATAAAAAAATAACTGGTGGGAGATTAACAGGTGACACTGAGGTAATGGGGTTGGGATGTGCAAATGGATGTGATTGGAAATAGGAGTGTGTTGAGCATGTCGGATATGTGCTTAAAGAAAGTTGTGGGGGTGCCTAATCTGTGGTTCAGTAATTTTTGGCTTGGGTGTTTGGCATTGCAGATGCAAAGGATTGTGGTTTGTGAAGGGGTGTGTTTTATGGGGTGCTTTGCAGGAGTGTCGGGTGTGGCAATGTGTGCCAGCAGTGTTGTTTTCTTTGCCATCCACTTTGGTGTTGTGGATTACTTTATTGACCACGAACCGCCGTGGTTCAGACCACCATTTGCGGACCACCACTGGTGTCCGCCATTGTGACTTTTAACTTGTAATATGTTCGGTCGTTGATTGATGGGGTGTCTGTGCTGGTGTTCAGAACGTCCATTTCCCGCTTTTTTGGCTTGCTTTTGGCTGACCTGCCTATATAACTCATAATACGGCGGTCTGTATGACCGCCAACATGGCGGTCTTTTGGCGGCCTCCACTATGGTTGTCTGGTGGTCCAACCACCAAACTGGTATTCAGGCCCTTAATATTATTTTCACATGGTCAAATTGTGTACCTATGAATACTCTTGACAGCATTTGTCATTACTCCATGGGATTTGTGGTTGATATAAGCTTTCCCAATTTAATATTAGAATAGATCTAATAGCCTATTTTAACTTAAGTTCTTACAGGTGCAAAACAAATGTTTGTTTCTAATTTGTAGCTGATGGTTTGACTGGAGTTTGTATCTGGTCCTTAAATTTGATAGAGCTTTTAATGCTTTTAAGATTATTCATTCTGTTTGTTGAAATGCAAAACAAAATCAGTAAACAATCTGAACACTTTTAAAAAATCTTTGTCACAAACATGTTTTATTCTAGACAAAGCGGAACATTTATCCATACAAGTGCATGGATGTTATTGGTGCACAAATATCTTTTTGTGAATAATAAAAACATCACCTTTTTGTGTAAACACCTGTACCAAAAATGGCGACCACATCAATTTGACATTTTGATAATTGAGTCTTGCTTCAGAGAAGATCATATTGAATATAATAAAAAATAAACAACTGTGGTCACTTGTAGTAGTCTTAGGAAATGATGAATTGATCAGTCAATATATGCATCACAGCTATTATTAGTGTCAACTATCAACAGTAATCTATATAGTTGTAATAAAGACAACAGCCATAAAATGAACAATAGTTTATAAATGTAATTCACCATAACAGTGCTCATTGCCTATGTTAGCACACAGTGTATAACGAAGAATGAGTATAATAAATGTTTACATTTTTTTGGTGATAACTTCCATGCCTAACTAACCTGGTCATACTGTGTAATGGGTGGAAAAATATATTAAACATTCACTTTCTATGCATTTTCAGATCTCAAATGGACAAATCCAGGACTTTGTAACATTGAGAATGGAAAACATACAAAGTTATCTAGTATGATTTATGTTTTTAAGGATAAAGTTAGAAAGATACAATGTTGCCCCTCAACCCGATCAGATGACAAATCTTGCTAGCTACTAGTTTGTAGTTAGAAAAATTAATGGACTTTGAAAAAATCTCACAGAAAATACTAAAACCAAAATCAGCCATATACCAGCAAACGTTTGACAATCTTCACATTTTCTGAGCTGATCTTAAACCTGCCACTGCACCAGCAAGTATCCCATCTCTAACCCCTTTCTGACCGTATCTTATCAGTGCAACTATGGGTTAAGATGAGCTCTTTTAACTTAGCAGAGCTTACCACTCCTCTAGAAATCATGAGATGATCATTTTTGCCAGCAGTAAAATTGTGCTCCAGTGCAAATCAAATATTTAATTGATGAGTATGACCTATTTGATGATATACAATTCAGACCTAGATCTGGTTAAAGCACAAAACCATTAACCCCTGAAATTCAGGAATGATAATGCATTATGGGAACAGGAGAAGGGCGAGTCCTGTCTACTAATCCCCCTCAATCAGTGGTTGAAAGAGAGGACCATAACACTTTCCTAAACATATGTAAGGTTGGAATGGAAGTAAAAGATAGGGAATGGGTTGGTTGTCTTCTCACCTAGAAAACCCATACTAACAAATGTTTTACTAAGATAATCTTTAAGGGCAGAAGATAACTGCACTGACCCAGCCACTGTTATACAAAAATGCTATATATAAAACTTTCTCCCACTTCAGGGAGTACCTCCAGGAGACACTAATACTTTTAAATTTACACTTGGTACTTCACATCATACTTCTAGAAGTCTCTAACGTCTTGTATCATCCTTTATTATAAGGAGTGTGGCTATAACTAAATGTATTTACCTCAGAAGACATGTACTTTCTTGGATTGACTCTAAAGAACATTGAGTTTTGGATAGTATATTACCATCTGAAATGAAACCCTATCAAAACTGAACCATCACTAATTTCCCTTGCCCCAACACAGTACTGTCTTGAGCCATTGTTTGCAAGATTCACACAATATACTGGACTTTTAACTTTCTATCATTGAGCATGATATGCAATGCAAAAATTAACAGGCTCACATAAACCTCATATTAAATGGTGTGCAATAGCAAAATAAAGTTCACCTATGAATATAACCCCTTACTAAAGAATGCAAGTGTAAAATGGTAAGAGTCTCAAGTTCTGCTAATACTAGATTATGGAAATTACCTTCTCACTGGCATTGTCAAGAACCAATTAATCTAATGTATAAACTATAGTGCCTTGTATGCCATGTCTGTTACATGAATCATGTGAATTCCCCCAACTCAGCTTTATATGTGTAGGTACATGTGTATCGAAATGACACTCCAGGGGTTTAGGGAAGGGTGTTTTGAGGAAGGAAAGACTAGGCTGGAGTTCATAAGCCTTTACTTTGCTCTCTCTTGTGACTTTCATTACTTTCCCTCTTTCTATCGCTTCAGGAGTTTCAAGTTCTGATGGCACAACAATATCTCAATAAACTGCTTTTTCTTAAACATTTACCTTAATCATGTCCTGCCACCCTCCTCTCGTCTGTTATTTTAAGATTATCTGGTTTCTGCACAAGAAAATTTTGCTCTCTCCAAGTTTCTGTCACAGGACATTAGTCAAGTTGTTCATTCTTATTTGTTCTACTCTATATCTCAGTGTTAAGATCACATTTTTTTCACAATGCAAATAAATATTTCAATTATTTCTATGTGCTTTAACAGTTCCTTCGCTGTATTACCAACGCCTTCTCAGAAATGCAAAACAAGATTTTCTTTCATCAAGTGACTTCCATTAGCCATAATTGTTTTGTGAATGCTGTAATTAACCTTCGAACAATCAGACCAACTTCCAAGATCTTATCTTATGAAATGCATGATAATCGGTCTCCTTTAAATTATTTGTCCTTCACAGATTTACTCTGATGAGCACAATCTGATAGGGCCTTCTATAATAGTTGAGGTATTTTCAGCTCTTCTTCAAGGTTTCGAGGCATTGACCAGTCAGGAGAGCTTCTCTGGGTTAGCTCTCTCTATCTAATCTTGAAGCAAAGCATGGGTTTGGATGTGGTTAAAATAGAGCAGGCCCACCTTTGTCAAACTGTAGATTTCGGTTACTTTAGTGGATCCTACACTGCAGTGGATTTTGATTACTCTTCCGGTTCCTGCCACAATAATAGCTAAGGTGAAGCATGGCACTAGTGTGGACTCACGTTTGGGCATGACATTGGTGTAGGACATAACAGCATTCTTCACTACAAAACCTGCCTTTCCACTGCTTGTGGTTTGCTAGAATTTCAAACATGGAAAGAGTTGATTAAACTTTTGGCATGAAGCTTTTCTACAGGCTCCCATGACCTCTCCTTAGGTATGTAAACATTCCATTCTATCAAGTAATGTATTTTTTTCATGTATTCTCTTTGACTCGAGAGTTGTTCATATTTCATATTCCTTGGAATCTTCTACTGAATTAGCAGAGAAGATTTTGTCGCTGGATTGTCCTTATTGAGGGTTATTGAAGGGTTTCACTAATGAAACATGTAAGACTGTGTGTACTTTCAATGAAGATGATAGCTTTACTTCTGTGACCATGTAGTTTATCTTTCTCATTATTGTGAATGGTCCAATGAATCTTGGTGTTAGTTTCTGTGAACCTTTTAGTTTGATGTTTTTAGCAGATAATCATCATACTGCATCTCCTAACTTTTCTATTTAGGTTTCCCTTATCAATGTTTGTCTGCCTGTTTAAAATAATCCTTTGCCTTTTGTAATTCTAACCTTACTTCTTTTAGTATGTTCTGAAGTTTGTCATGATATATTGTGGATTTTTTTATTCTTGTTTTCTTCCAATTCATTTTTGTTGATGAATTGCCATGAAACAATAAAAAGGAGGTACTCCTGTTGTTACATGCAAACTGCACTAAACTTAAGGCACCTACTCCTGTGGTTTACCATTAACCCTCTCAGCCCTTGCACTGTGGGGGGGGTCCATGAGCTCCAGGGAACCCCCTCAGCAGCACACAGTTGCACACCATGTATTTGCCTGCACTGTGCATGGGCAGCGGGACCCTGCCTTGAGAGTTCCTGACTGGTTCGAAGCGGGAGACATCCATGTACTTTCCAAAGGATCCCCCCAAAGTTTTGCTATGCCACTGATCTAAACAATACCAAGGCTACTAGCTAAAAAGCACGTCAGAAACAATTCCAACAAGTTCCTCCAAAACACTTAGACAAATTGGGGATCTCTTCAATAATTACGTTATTGGGTAATCCATGGACATGAATTATGTTTTGAACAACGCCTTCACTGTTCCTTTCATCAAAGGGCATTTCTGTAGTGGAACAAAGTGTGCCAATTATTTTGATCTGGCTTGACAGAGTAGCTGTTACCAGATACTTATTTGAGAACAATGTGAGAGGAGCTCTGGCTCCACCCATATGTTGGGTGCCACAAGCACCTGTTTTGATTGGGCAGAAGTTGTGTGTGTCCACAAAAAAGTGCTTGCTCTCCACAGAGCTGTAATCATTCTGTTTATTTATCCAGTTTCCTGAGGTTAAACTTTTAGGGGCACACACACACTGTAAAGCTAATGAACTGTCTTAGATTACTAGATAATTTATGGTGTTTGTCTTTGGCATCAGCACAGATTAATCTAAATGCACTTTTAGGTCTGGCATGACAGTGCAACTGTCACTTGACATTTTACCCTACACCAATATTATTCTGCAGTTTTTGCTCCCACACAAATGCATATCTACTTCCATGTTATCTACTTGTAATACTTCACATTACCATATAACATTCTTTTAAAGCCAGACCTATTGGCATTGCCAACGCTTGTTTGTCAAGCGATTGATTACTATTAGAATGGCATTATATTCATGATTCATTTGTAAGTTCTGTGATGTAACCCATGGCCATACTGGGCCAAAGGTATGCTGGAGCTGGTAATGGATGAAGAAACACTGGTAGGATATAAGAGGGTTTATTCTGAGCACAAAACACATCATTGAATGACCTTACAACACAGAATATGGGCAAAAAATTAAAGTGACATGCGTCATGCTGTATATACCTAAGACACACCTGATTTCATAGAAGGCAGCCCTTCATTAGACTAGTCTCAGGAGTTAAATAATTTCAAGATAGTACCTCTATACTGATGGCCCTCAACTGGCTCCCTATCAAAGGTCAGAGTAATTCTAAAAGTTCTTGCATCATCCACACAGCCATGCACACCCACACCCCAAAATGCCTGTCTCAAGAATTGAGTAAAGCATAGGTGAGCTGTGCCTCTTGGAGCTCTGACCCATTGCTTCTAGGTTGAAGAAACAAAATACCTCATCACAGTTGTTCTCAGAAGAGAACTCCAAAGATTTGCAACTCAACCCACCCGCCATCAAAAAAATCCTTTGTATGAGACATCAAAAATAAAATGAAACAAGTACACATCCAATGGTATTTTCAATGAGACCACCACATAATTAACCAAAGTTTCTGACCACAAAACTTTGCTTAGGCAAAATCCTAGTATTATTCATGTTCATCTGTATAGGTATTTGTGTTTCTGCTTGTTCCACTGCAAATTTGAGAATCCAATTGTAAGCACATTTTTCCAGCAAACGTGCTTTATTGAAATATTAAACTATATATTTGTTCTTGTACAGTACTCTGACATCTCTGGTGTATGGGAAATGCTATATAAAATGGAAAAATAAATAAATGTAAATATATTGTATAACAATACATCTTGGAACCACCAAACATTAAATATTTACTGTAGTACTTAATTATCTAACTACAGCAAAGTGCATTGTATTACATTAACTTTATGTTGATAGTCTTCGATGTTGTCCTATATACATTCACTCCTAGGGCTGAGCAAATTTTTATTGACAAAATGTGAATTTGCATATTGTATCCCCATGTATCCAATGCTGATATTTGCTAACCACTCATGCCCTCATTACGAGGCTGGTGGTCATTAGACCGCCAGCCTCCACCGCGGATCCGGCAGTAAAGACTGCCACATCACAAGTGGTGGGGTTTGGCAGAAACCAAAGCTCCACAATGTCAACTGTCCCGCCAGTGTGGTTGCACTGACATGGCTGGCAGTGAGCACCTCCAGCTTTTGGCCAGATTAAGAGGCTGCAGACCGCCAGGCTTTCCTTGGCAGCAACCCTGCTATCAAAACCCTGGCAGTAATGCACCCGGCGACAGGAATCCCCAGTCCTCTTGCCGGCACACAGATGCACACATGCCCCACACCTTCATGCACCCGCCACCTGTCCACACACTTACGAACCCCGAACTCCCAACACACTTTCAAACACACCCCAACAATACACATCCATCCAAACAACCCACCTGCACTCACACTGACATGCAAACACCCCCACGCACACATTCGCACCCCCCTCTGCAAACATTCATAACTCCCTCCCCCTCCTCCCCTGCACCGCATTCATACACTAACCCGCTCTCCCCGTTCACTCAAACAAGCACAATCACATGCACACACGCACCCACCTCCACCCCCCACCTCCACAATCATTCACAACCCCTCCATGCACGCATACATTCACACACCCCCCTCCGAATATGCATACTTACACACATGCACCCCTACTCACTCGCAGACTTGCACCCACATTCTCACAAATACATGCACACATCGCATACATGCACCCAACCCTCCCCCACCTTTTCAGATGATCACTTACTTTTGCCGCCGTGGAGGTCGTCTGGGAGGGGATGGGTCCTGACGGTTTTGCACAACCATACCAGCAAGACTCCGCCAAGCCATATTACAGCTCGTAATACAGCAGGCAGAGTCTTGTTGCTGTGGTGGTGCTGGCGATGCACACGCCACCAGGCCGTCAGAGTCAGACTTCTGCCCAGAAATGGGTGGAAATCCTCAAACGACTCCAAATATGGCAGTCAGCAGACCACCAGCACTGGCAGTTTTCTGGCTGCAGCAGCTTCGGCGGTCTTTGAAAAAGCCCACCAAAGTCATAATGAGGGCTTCAGTCTTCAACAATTAAATGCCCCTTGAAAAAATGATTAAAAGTGAATTCATTGAGAGTGCAGGAAGATCCGGAAAATATGATGGTAAAGAAGTGATATTTAAAGACATACTCCCTTATCAAGAGGTGCACATTACTGGCAGGGTGCAAACTCTGCTCAATTAGTTAACAGTTTCATGCAGTAACTTCATGCCATTCAGGTGCAATTACAAATAAAACCCATGGAATGCCATCCGGGTTTTACTGAGTATAAAATTGCACCAAGTTTCTGAATTGTGACCCGCACATTACGAGTCAGATAGACTCGCAATTTGCGAGTCGCAATTCAGAATGTTGGATGGTGTCCCTGACACCATCTGTGATTCACAGGGGGGTCGCAAAGGCCCACCTCATGAATATTCATGAAGTGGGTCTCAATTTGCGACCCCCTTGAGAATCGCAGCACTCACAGGGATGGTGGCCTGTTGGTGACAGCAGACCACCATGTATGTGGCTGCTTTTAAATAAAGCAGTTTTTTTTTTAATGCAGCCCATTTTCCTTAAAGGAAAACGAGATGCATTACAAAACATAAAAATGAAACGTTTTCGTTTCATTTTTTCAGAGCAGGCAGTGGTCCATAGGACATTTCTCTGCAAACTGTTAGCTACATCTGGCCCCAAATTCCTTGTTACATCTTGTTTAACACTGTCATTTACAACTAGCTCTGAGCTGATGTGTTAGACCTAGCATCAGTGGTCTGGTTTTCCTGTCTTTTTTGCCTCTGCTTCCTGTATTTTTGACTGTGTACTGGTTTTCGTTTTTGCTGGTTTTGGTAGTCTGGACACTTTACCACTGCTGACCAGTGCTAAAGTGCAAGTGCTCCCTGTGTGAATTGTGATTATGATTGGTTATCCATGATTGGCAGATTTTATTTACTAATGAGTCCCTAATGTAGTTTACCATGTGTGCCTTTGGCCTATAAATCAAATGCTACTAGTGGGTATACAGCACTGATTGTGGCACACGCATGAGTAGCCCTGTAAACATTTCTCAGACCTGCCACTGCAGTGTCTGTGCATGCAGTTTTAAACTGCCAATTTGACCCACTTGCCAGGCCCAAACTTTCCCTTTGACTACATGTAAGTCACCCCTAAGGTAGTCCCTAGGTAGCCCCGTGGTCATGGTGCAGTATATTTAAAAGGCAGGACATGTACTGGTGTCTTTAACATGTTTAGGTAGTGAAATACTGCCAAATTTGGTTTTCACTATTGCAAGGCCTATCTCTCTCATAGTGGACAGACTTGAAATATCTTTTAAGTGCAGTATCCCATCCCATCTGAACTCTTAATTTAAAAGTACATCTTTTGGTTTTTAGATTGTAATTTTGAAAATGCCACCTTTAGAAAGTAAACAAACTGGTCCAGGGAGGACCTGGCCTGGCAATTTGGGCTGGACTGTTCCCATTGGGAACAGGGTCAAGACTGATTTGCATATGGCTGGGTCCAAACTAGAATGGCATGGCAAGCTATACAACTGATGGATTAGGCCCAGATCTGGGACTGGAGGTGAATATTTGATTTGTTCTGCATTCTGTCCATCATCTGTTGTTTTTGCATTTGTCACCCCTAATGCGAAAGATATGCCCAGACGTGGGTCCCGTGCTTGCTATGCTACTGGGTTCAAGCTAGCCTGGATGATAAAGGGTGATACCCTGAAACCGGTCCCAGGATGCTTGCTTCTGGTCCAGGGAGGGCTTGGCAGTTCGGGCTGGACTGTTCCCATGGGGAACAGGGACAAGACTTATTTACCTATGGCTGGGTCCAAACTGGAATGGCATGGCAAGCAAAATAATTGATGGATTAAACCCAGATCTGTGACTTGGGGTGAATGTTTGATTTGTTCTCCATTCCATGCATCATATGTTGTTTTTGCATTTGTCACTCCTAGTGGGAAGGGTATGCCCAGATGTGGTTCCCGTACTTGGTATGCCACTAGAATAAAGCTAGCCTGGATGATGAAGGGTGATACCCTGAAAACCGTCCCAGGATGCTAGTTTCTGGTCCAGGAAGGACCTGACCTGGCAGTTCAGGCAGGGCTGTTCCCATGGGGAACAGGTTCAAGACTGAATTGCATATGGCTGGGTCGAAACTGGAATGGTATGGCAAGCAAAACAACTGATGGATTAAACCCCGATCTGTGACTGGAGGTGAATGTTTGATTTGTTCTGCATTCCATCCATCATTTGTTGTTTTTGCACTTTTAGAAAGTGAGCATTTTCTTGCTTGACCATTTGGTTCCTCTGCTTAGCTGCTGAATCGACGTGTGGGTCAGACTGACAATTGGCCTGTTTGTGAATTCACTCTAGACGGTAACACAAAAGGAGCTGAGGTGGGTCCTGCATATCCTGATGGGTCTTCCTGGGCTAGAGTGTGATAGAGGAGCTGACACATACACTTGAAAGGGCTGTCCCTGACCCCACAAAATGCAGTCTCCAACATCTGAGACTGTGGCTGGGGCAGGGGAAGCAAGAGGCATTGTCTTGTGTACTACAAAGACTTCCTTTAGAGGTTTGCCTACTTCAAAAGCAGAGATGAGTATAAGAATTGGACTGTTGATCCCACAATTTTAGAACATTTCTGGATCAAAAGGAACCTCTGCCAGGGAGAAGAGCTAAAGAGCTCTGAGGAGGAGTACTGCACATTTGCTGTGTGTGATTTGCTGGGTTGGTATTCAGTTGCTGCATCTGGCTTAGAGAGAACAAAGACTAGACTTTGGAGTGTATCCTGCTCGTGAAGTTTCTCCAGGGGCTTGGACTGAGCTTGCCTTCTCTTAAGAACTCTGTGGCACACTAAAGACTTCGGGGGTCATTTCGACCTCGGCGGTCTTTTCACAAGACCACTGAGGGACCGCCGTGCTGAAGACTGCCAGTGGTGGCGGTTTTCCGCTCAGCGTATTATGACTGCTGGCAGCCCTCCGTCCTTTTCCGGACGGAGAGCCGCCAGCAGCCATACTGGCGGGCGGCGGGGAAGTGGAGGTTGCTCCACCTCAACTGCCACGTCAACAGAACACCGCCCACCGAATCACGTTCTGTGATTCGGTGTGGCGGTGTTCTGTTGACGGTGTGCTGGCGGCAGAGCAGCCCCCATGGATCCCGTCCCCTCCCGGAAGATCAACGGACAAGGTAAGTTGATCGTCCGTTAGGGGAGGGGGTGGAGGGGTGTTGTGTGATGTGTGGGTGCATGGGGGTGTGCGTGTGGGTATGTAGAGGGGGTGTGTGAGTGCGTGTATGCATGCGGGGGTGTAGTGTGAATGGAAATGTGTTTGTCTGTATGTATGTCTGTATGGATGTGTGCGTGTATGTCTGAATGAGGGTGTGCGTGTATGACTGTGTGTGTGTCTGTTGGCATGTTTGTTCGTGTGTGTGCGGGAATGTGTGTTTGTGGTGTCTGCATGCGTGTCTGGTGTGTGTCTGTGTTGTGATGTCGGGGTAGGGGTGGGGAGGGGGATCCTGACAACTTTAGAGGGTGGCAGGGGGGTGGGGGGTGTTGGGGACGGACTCGGGGGAGGGGGTGGGGGGTGGCAGAGACCCCTATCAGTGCCAGGGAAGGAATTTCCTGGCACTGATAGTGCTTACCTCCATGGATTTCATGGCGGTTCCAAACCCCATGAAATCCATGGCGGTAAGCTGGGTCATGATACCGCCGGCGGTCTTGTGACGGCCGCCGGGCTGGAGACCCAAGTCTCCAGCCCAGCGGTCATCTCCGCCATGGCGGTCTGATCGGAGAAGTGGCGGATGACCATGGCGGTAACCGCCATGGTCATAATTCAAATTTTTTTACCGCCAGCCTGTTGGAGGTAAAACCGCCACTTCTCCGTCAACAGCCAAGGTCGTAATGACCCCCTTCATCTGCCAGCACCTGGGCTCTCTTTCTGAGAGCTCTGACTTGCCAAGTGGTGCCACATCATGTCCCTGGGCACTTGGAAGAAGAAGCTGGTAAAACCTGAGACCACATCCACACACCTGAGCGTGAGTGGCAGAAAAATCGACATGACGTCCAAACCGCAGCTGAAAAATCGACACAGGGCCAGTGAAATCAACGCATCACCAGCTCAGTGGGGAATCACTGTTGCTATGTGTCCAGAAGTCCGGAATGTTCACGCATCATTCCTGGTCTTCACATCTTTAACATCACCACATGGCCCGAGGTTGCCTGGTTGGAAATTGATGCATCCTTTCCCTGCGAGGAAAGAATGGATGCTTCGCTTAGCTGGAGAAGAAAGAATTGACACACAGACTCACTTACAATTAAGGAATCGATGCATTGTTTGCTTTTCTGATGCAACCTTACCCGTTCTGCTTTATTTTTGTCGCATACCAGGTATTTTGTGCTAAAACAATGCATCCATTGATTCTTATGGATTAAGACTATTTTTACTTTAAGATTTGAAACCTTTACTTGTGTATTTTGATCTTGCTCGATTCAGATAAATATTGGCTATTTGTCTAAACTGGCGTGGAGTCCTTTTTGTGGTGTTTTCACTGTGTTACTGTGTGTGGCTGTATAAATACTTCACACATTGCCTCTGGGATAAGCCTAACTTCTTGTGCCACGATAACAAGTGTGTGAGCAGGGTTATCTTAGGTGTATATCTCCCTTACCCTGACTAGAGTGAGGGTCCCTACTTGGACAGGGTGTAACTGACTTCCAGCTAGAGACCCAATCTCTATCATGGTGCTTTATGTGAACCAAGAGGTAGGTGCTGGGCAGAGGTGAATGGGGGGTGAAGGGTGGATGCAAAAGGTGTACTGGTAGGCCCTTGTCAGAAAAAAATGATGGCCAGTGATGAAGACAAATGCCTGGCTTCTATTGTACCCAAAGCCTCAAGGTTTTTTTTGGACAATGTATCTGGCTGATAAAATTTGTGGTGTTCCAACACCTGGGAAAACCGGGCTCGGGAACACTGGCCCGTGGTAATTTATCTCTTCCTATCCCAGCTTTGCTGATTAGGGATAGATATAATTAGTGTAGCAGGTGCAGTGGCACTGAATTCCAGGGTTGTTCTAAGCCCATTGATTCCTGATTATAGCAATCTTTCACTACTGATCAACGAGTACGTAGAAGAGCAAATTTCCCTTGCTACTATTTGGACTCCTGGCATGCTTATCCACTGGGCCAGCTCTAGGGCGGTGCGACCAGTGCCACTGCGCCAGCCTCTGACTTTGGGAGGGGGCACCATGTTAGCACCTGCTGCAGAGTTGGTTGCCTCTAGCAATCTTCAAGAAACAATAAAAATGTCAAGATAACTATGGTGATTAATGCTCTGACTGGAGAGAGTTCAGTGAAAGTTGTAAGGTAGTTTCATGCAGATCACAAAGTGCATATGAGACAAATAGGTCAGTGGGTTAATGCTTTTGTCAGAGGTCCTTCTGTTTCTTACAGTTTATAAGTTAAAATCCTAATATAGAACAATAAACTATTAACTATCATCAAAGAACTTCATGCATTCCAGAAGGTATAGATTGGATATTATTTTCTTTCCCCAGTCTTTCATTATCCTAATGTTGCAAAGATGTTTTAATTGAGTATAACCGTGTTGATAAATTCCGAGTTTGTGCTTCTGCAGACCAAGCACTCTTAAACTATACTGTCTACCAGTATGGATGACGTAACTCCTACACCTTGTTGTCCTCTGTCATATGTAATATTTCTTATACGCTGATGCACACACGTATGATGGGTTCTGTCTGTGGAATGTGTGTGAAATGCAAAGTGCTCTAAAATCCTACAGTGGAATAAGTAGTGCGATAAAACGAATTATATGCATCTGTGAACGATTGGTTATGGAGACTTGTGGAGCACTGTTAAATGGTGATAGTGGGGGAATATGTGGCGGGGATGGTCATTGGGGACACCAACAAACATTCTCACACAGGGCGCCACCAGCACTAAGGCTGGCCCTGCATAGTGCACCAGACAAGTGTTGAAAACTGTTCATGAAAAAAACGTAAAAGTACAAACAGAGATTTACATCTCTACCAGTCTCCAACTGTACATACTTTTACATGCCAGTGCAAAAAAAAAAGGGGGAGCACACTGCCTCACACTCCAGCAAAAAGTTGGCCCCAATGCATCTTGATATATGCAGTCAGATTCGTTTCACATTAACAAAAGTAATCAAAGTCTTTCACCTTAGTAGGTGCAGCAAGTACTGTGTATCTCTGGACACGTGTTTATGGGTTTTGTGCGTCATCAGCAGAGAGCAACATATTTTGTGGGATTGCTTGAAATGCCACCAAACGTCTTCTTAGGTTTAAGTACCAATCTGGTGCGCAGGTGCCTCATCAAGGCTCATCAGCCCGTTAGCTCAAGGGAGCTGTCATTCGACACAGGGCTAAAAAAAAAAGGGAGCACACTGCCTCACACTCCAGCAAAAAGTTGGCCCCAATGCATCTTGATAAATGCAGTCAGATTTGTTTCACATTAACAAAAGTAATCAAAGTCTTTCACCTTAGTAGGTGCAGCAAGTGCTGTGTATCTCTGGACACGTGTTTCTGGGTTTTGCCCGTCATCAGCAGAAAGCAGCATATTTTGTGGGGTTGCTTGAAATGTCACCAAACGTCTTCTCAGGTTTATGTACCACTCTGGTGCGCAGGTGCCTCACCAAGGTTCGTCAGCCTGTTAGCTCAAGGGAGCCGTCATTCGACACAGTGCAAAAAAAAGGGAGCACACTGCCTCACACTCCAGCAAAAAGTTGGCCCCAATGTATCTTGATAAATGCAGTCAGATTCGTTTCACATTAACAAAAGTAATCAAAGTCCTTCACCTTAGTAGGTGCAGCAAGTGCTCTGTATCTCTGGACACGTGTTTGTGGGTTTCGCCCGTCATCAGCAGAGAGCAGCATATTTTGTGGGGTTGCTTGAAATGCCACCAAACGTCTTCTCAGGTTTATGTACCACTCTGGTGCGCAGGTGCCTCACCAAGGCTCGTCAGCCCGTTAGCTCAAGGGAGCCGTCATTCGACACAGTGCAAAAAAAAGGGAGCACACTGCCTCACACTCTAGCAAAAAGTTGGCCCCAATGTATCTTTATAAATGCAGTCACATTCGTTTCACATTAACAAAAGTAATCAAAGTCTTTCACCTTAGTAGGTGCAGCAAGTGCTGTGTATCTCTGGACACGTGTTTCTGGGTTTCGCCCGTCATCAGCAGAGAGCAGCATATTTTGTGGGGTTGCTTGAAATGCCACCAAACGTCTTCTCAGGTTTATGTACCACTCTGGTGCGCAGGTGCCTCACCAAGGCTCGTCAGCCCATTAGCTCAAGGGAGCCGTCATTCGACACAGTGCAAAAAAAAGGGAGCACACTGCCTGACACTCCAGCAAAAAGTTGGCCCCAATGCATCTTGATAAATGCAGTCAGATTCGTTTCACATTAACAAAAGTAATCAAAGTCTTTCACCTTAGTAGGTGCAGCAAGTGCTGTGTATCTCTGGTCACGTGTTTCTGGGTTTCGCCCGTCATCAGCAGAGAGCAGCATATTTTGTGGGGTTGCTTGAAATGCCACCAAACGTCTTCTCAGGTTTATGTACCACCCTGGTGCGCAGGTGCCTCACCAAGGCTCGTCAGCCCATCAGCTCAAGGGAGCCGTCATTCGACACAGTGCAAAAAAAAAGGGAGCACACTGCCTCACACTCCAGCAAAAAGTTGGCCCCAATGCATCTTGATAAATGCAGTCAGATTCGTTTCACATTAACAAAAGTAATCAAAGTCTTTCACCTTAGTAGGTGCAGCAAACGCTGTGTATCTCTGGACACGTGTTTCTGGGTTTCGCCCGTCATCAGCAGAGAGCAGCATATTTTGTGGTGTTGCTTGAAATGCCACCAAACGTCTTCTCAGGTTTATGTACCACTCTGGTGCGCAGGTGCCTCACCAAGGCTCGTCAGCCCGTTAGCTCAAGGGAGCCGTCATTCGACACAGTGCAAAAAAAAGGGAGCACACTGCCTCACACTCTAGCAAAAAGTTGGCCCCAATGTATCTTTATAAATGCAGTCACATTCGTTTCACATTAACAAAAGTAATCAAAGTCTTTCACCTTAGTAGGTGCAGCAAGTGCTGTGTATCTCTGGACACGTGTTTCTGGGTTTCGCCCGTCATCAGCAGAGAGCAGCATATTTTGTGGGGTTGCTTGAAATGCCACCAAACGTCTTCTCAGGTTTATGTACCACTCTGGTGCGCAGGTGCCTCACCAAGGCTCGTCAGCCCATTAGCTCAAGGGAGCCGTCATTCGACACAGTGCAAAAAAAAGGGAGCACACTGCCTGACACTCCAGCAAAAAGTTGGCCCCAATGCATCTTGATAAATGCAGTCAGATTCGTTTCACATTAACAAAAGTAATCAAAGTCTTTCACCTTAGTAGGTGCAGCAAGTGCTGTGTATCTCTGGTCACGTGTTTCTGGGTTTCGCCCGTCATCAGCAGAGAGCAGCATATTTTGTGGGGTTGCTTGAAATGCCACCAAACGTCTTCTCAGGTTTATGTACCACCCTGGTGCGCAGGTGCCTCACCAAGGCTCGTCAGCCCATCAGCTCAAGGGAGCCGTCATTCGACACAGTGCAAAAAAAAAGGGAGCACACTGCCTCACACTCCAGCAAAAAGTTGGCCCCAATGCATCTTGATAAATGCAGTCAGATTCGTTTCACATTAACAAAAGTAATCAAAGTCTTTCACCTTAGTAGGTGCAGCAAACGCTGTGTATCTCTGGACACGTGTTTCTGGGTTTCGCCCGTCATCAGCAGAGAGCAGCATATTTTGTGGTGTTGCTTGAAATGCCACCAAACGTCTTCTCAGGTTTATGTACCACTCTGGTGCGCAGGTGCCTCACCAAGGCTCATCAGCCCGTTAGCTCAAGGGAGCCGTCATTCGACACAGTGCAAAAAAAAAAGGGAGCACACTGCCTCACACTCCAGCAAAAAGTTGGCCCCAATGCATCTTGATAAATGCATTCAGATTCGTTTCACATTAACAAAAGTAATCAAAGTCTTTCACCTTAGTAGGTGCAGCAGTGCTGTGTATCTCTGGACACGTGTTTCTTGGTTTCGCCCGCTCATTTTACATGTCAATTCACATACATTCCCAGAAGTACGACTTGACATCTGTGCCAGGCGCAGTTTTCCAGGCATTCTACTGGTGACGTACCACGACTCCTATTCAGCTGTACAGTGTGGAAATCTACATGACTTGGATATTACCACAGGAAAAAGAAGGAGGCCACGTTGCAGACGCATTTGTTTTAAATTTGTGGTGGAAATACTTTTCCCTATGGAGAAAGCCTTTCCCATGTTCTCACCTAATGTGGGAAAATACTTCCTCTTTCTATCCTGAAGTGGGGCCGAATCGGAGTTTGTGAATGCCCACAAACGAAAATATTTCTGGACATGCACAAACTTTAAAAGGCAGACTATACTTAATAGCACCTACGCCCCCCCCCCCCCCCCCCCCCTTGCTTGGCATTTGCTTCTGATGTTTCCTCCCCACATGTGGCCAGAAAACCACAGCGGTAAAGCCATTCACATCTTTTGTTAATTTCTGGCACACTCATATGAGGTATTCTAAAATATCTGTGAGTATGCCATGTTCTCGGATCCAAGATCCTTTGTTAAATACGTACCTTTACGCTGATATTTTGCACAGTCCCGGACTTCTTTTACTATACCAGGGTCATTGCAGACTAAGGTTGCGACTAATTTGCCAATGTTTAATCACGTCAAGAGGAAGGCGCCATCTGGGGTACTAAAAAGGTCTTCAAGAAGACGGATTTTCAGGCGTCACCATGCATTGTCTGTGTCGGCCACTCCTTTTCAATTCTATTCGGGATGTGTATTGAATATCCTTTTTGCCCAGCTTTTTCTTTCTCACAGAACTTTTGACTCCTGTAGAAATGACTTTGAAACCACATCGCATCTTACATAACTCTTCTTAAAATGGGAAAATGTAAATCATCTGACCCGTAAAGAACATGTTTTGAAAACCACCGCAGCCATCTGTTCGTGCAAAAGGCCTGCTGTTCTTTTCATGTCTCGTGGAATAGTTTGATAACAATATTGTCTCATAAATACAGAGCTGTATGCAGAACAGAAACAAGTAAAGCTTACTAGCTAATGGCATGCTTGATAAATCCCTAATTTATTCTTTCAAGATTTGTTAAGAAAACGCAATTGACTACATTCACTGTACAAACATGTGGCTTAAGTTGTGTACTGTGTATGTCAACATCATAGGAAATAATTCAGGCCAATTATTCTAGCTTCCGCAAAGAGAATATTTTAACTATTTCCAGACTGTTGCTGCACAAAAGATACCCACATAAAAGGTTACTGGCTAAGGACACTTCCCATATGGAGGCAGTAAGGGGAAAAGAAGCCAGAGCAGGTTTATGGAACAAAGATGAGTTAACGGAAAAAAATAATGAACTATAACCTACTTTGGGAGTTCCTGTCTAATGAGGCATATCTGTGTGATACAGCGGAATTTCTTCATCCTTATGCGAGTCATTCGGAAATATAAACGAGAAAGCAAGGAACGAAACGTGTGCTCTTTAGCATGACACACTAAAGTATACAGAAAGTGATGGATGAAATGCTTGAATTAATCTAAGTCACTGGTAATCACTCGAGGCTGTATCTCAGTCCATTGTTCTTTTGCACACCATTTCACTTCAGTTTGGACCCAGGAATACACAAATCAGTCTTGACCATGCCCAATGGAAAGTGGTCTGAGCCAGGTCTCCCCTAAACCGGATCACAAACAATCCAAGATCAGTTTCACCCTTGTTATGGGCACATCAGCCAAGTATAGCTTGGGTTGAGTGACACAGTGTACAGCCAACCACCATCTGGGAAAACCTGTCCCACTTAGGGTGACATAATAAAGTATACAGGAAGTGATGGATGGAATACTAGAATTAATCTCAGCCACTAGCAATTACTCTGGCCACATCCCCGTCCCCGTCCATTGGACGGAAGTGAGGGTCTGTTCGAGCCCTCCTTCAGGATATCTGCAACTTTCACCGCTAGGTTAGTGATCCAGCTGACGTGGGGCTCTCGGCCCGACGTCATAAATGAAGGGAGCTCAGCGGTTGCGCACTGAAGGTGAGCGCATTACCCGCTGTTAGCGCTGCTGCAGGGAAACAATCTTTTAACTTTTTAGCTTTTAAAATATACTTTTTTACCAGCGTGGGGGTACTGTTGGGGGATGTGATTTCTATCTTCTCTTTACTTTTGTTTTTACTTCCTTGTGGACGTAAGTGAGGGTCTGTTAGAGCCCTCCTTCGGATATCTGCAACTTTCACCGCTTGGTTAGCGGTCCAGCTGATGTGGGGCTCTCGGCCCGGCGTCATAAATGAAGGCAGCCCAGAGGCCGTGCGCAGCGGGGACGCTGCTGGTGCGCCAAAAGGCGCCCCTAAGGCAAGCCCATCTGCGCCTGTCCACGCCCGAACTGGCCCAGAGGCCGGAGATTCTGCCCTTTTTTTTAAAGGTGTGGCCCCCCTGGGGACTAGTTGCAAAGCTAAGATTCTGCCTTGCAAGCATAAGGTTCCGTTTGACCACAGGTCCATTTGGATTTGAAAGGAATGTAATTGGGCAGTACAAACTCCTTTAACTCTGAAGGAGGCCAGGGCTCAGTATAGGAGGCCTCGGATACCTGGAATATCAGCTCACCAGAATACGGCAGCCTATGGTCAGCCGTTCCGATATGCTTTGGCAAATGTCTGCTTTCTCCCCAAGCATAAGTTGGACATTTATGAGCTGATAGATACTTGGCACATAGATTTCCTGTTTATAACAGAAACCTGGGGTAGAATAGAATCAGAACCTGACTTTGTTGCAGCGTCTCCTCCAGGGTATACCCATTACAGATTAGATAGACCCGGAAGTAGGGGCGGAGGTTTGGCGATTATCTGTAGGGCTACTCTCGCGTGTGTTTGGTCCGGCCCCATTGTTGAAACATGCGAGATGATGATCTTTAAGATTTCTAAAAGCAATGGTACTCTGTTGGAGGGCTTACTGATTTATCGACCACCGGGCCCCCTCACAAATTTTGTTCAAACTTGGGTTAATTTGATAGAACCTATGGTTTTATCCCCCAAAGCTATTATTTTAGGAGATTTTAAACTCCATTTTGATGAGACCTGCAATCCAGTGGTTAGGGAGTTTTTAGATCTTATGGAGGCCCTGGATTGGACTCTTAGAGTCTTGGCAGCCACCCATAGTGCAGGCAAATATTAGATGGGGTTTTTGCTTGTACATCCCTACAGTTGGCTGTAACTAATACTCAGCTAAGCTAGACTGACCATCACATGTTAAGCTTTAAAATTGAAACCACTCACTTCTCTGCTTCGCATGAATCGGAGAATAAAGTACTGAGGCCATGGAAGCAGATTAAAGTGGAAAAACTAGCTCCTGCTTTAGAAGGAGGTTGGGACAGGGCTAAGAAGTCAGCTCGGCCCTTGCTTGATATCTTCCACCAAGGTGTTGAAACGGCCATGGCCCAATTGGCTCCTCCTAAGGTCCTGGGGCCTGTTAGCCGGAAGAAGCTTAGTCAACCTTGGTTCACTAGTAAACTTAAAAGTTTTCCGATAAATTACCGGCAACAGGAGCGCCGGTTGAAATTGAACCCAGTCCCAGAGGAAAGGGTGGCATTAAAGTCCGTCCTCAATGCTCACAAAGCGGCACGTTTTAAAGCCAAATCTAACTTTTATACTGCTAAAGTGAAGGAGGCATTAAACGCTCCCCGAGAACTTTTTAAAGTGATAAAAAAATTATCCACTACTTTTAGGCCATCTGATCTGGAAAATTCCCAGGAGTTTTACGATAAGGTTGCAAGGCACTTTGAGAACAAAGTTCTCCAAATACATGCCAATTTTGTTCCCCATGAGGTTTCTAGGGAACCTCCCTCTGTGGCGTCCTCTGACTCTAAAGCTAGTTGCAAAGTATTTTCTGAATTTCATGTCACAACTCATGATAATATCAGAAAAATGATTTTAGAAATAAAGTCAGGCTCCCCTTTGGATCCGTGCCCCCCCCTTCATTTTTAGACTGGCCCCTGACCTGATGGCTCGGGCCTTAGCTCCTATTTTTCAGGAGGTATTAAACTCTGTAAGGTATATCTCATTATGGAAGGAGACTATAGTTGTTCCCCCAAAGAAGAAGCCGATGGCGATAGTCAGGATCTTAACAACATACGGCCAATAGCGCTTCTTCCTTTTCTGGCAAAATTGTAAGAGAAAATCCTGAAATAAGGAATTGGTGAAATTTTTAGTGGGAGGCCTGGACTCCTCTCAACACGGTTTTAGAAAGGCGCACAGTACTGAGACTGCCCTGATTTCATCCTCTGATGTGATTCGGAGATTGGTTGATGAAGGTCATGGGGCCATTTTAGTATTACTAGATCTATCGGCGGCATTTGATACGATCTCCCCTTACTTATTGATGTCTCGCCTTAGTCAAGTAGGGATCAGAGAGCGAGCCCTTAAGCTTCTGGAATCTTTTCTGACAAACTGATGGACTACTGTAAGTTGTGGCAACTTCAGATCCACGCCTTATCTATTACCCTGCGGGATTCCCCAGGGCTCTTCTTTAAGCCCTACTGTTTAATCTGTACATTTCCCCATTGACAAATCTCATCCGATCGTTTGGATTTATCCCGACCGCCTATGCTGATGATACTCAGCTCATCATCCCAATTAAAAAGCCCTGGGAGGAGGATGCGGATCGGTTCAATAACTGCATGCAAGAAGTTAGTAATTGGATGAAGACTAATTGGCTGAAAATGAATGCCACGAAAACCGAAATTCTCTATTTTGGGTCGGCAAAAGAGTTATGGAATCCACATTGGTGGCCTTCAGACTGCAGTATCCTCCCTGTTCCCACCACGGTCAGTAGGAACCTGGGCATTTTCTTTGATGATCATTTATCTTTTAAAAGTCAGGTAGATCATACTTTCAAGACATGCCTCTGGCTTAATAAAATGCTCAGGAGAATTTTTCCCTACCTCCAGCATGAATGGATAGTCTCTGCTATTTTAGAATTAGTCATGTCCAAAGTTGATTATTGCAATGCCTTATTCCTTAATTTGGATAAGGCAGTGATCAATAAGCTACAATTGGTCCAGAATTCAGCTGCTAGAGCGGTTCTGAACCTCTCACGGTGGGCATCAGTTAGTGGGAGCCTCAAACAATTACATTGGCTCCCGGTGGCTCAGCGTATTATTTTCAAATCGCTCTGCTTGACTCACAAAGCGATCCACGGGATTGGTCCCCGTTACCTCACCACCAGGCTCTGTTGGCATGTTCCTAAGAGAAATCTGAGGTCTTCCAAAGCCTACAGAATCCAGGTCCCCCGCACTTACAGGGCTAAATGGGGTGATAAAGCCTTCACCGTGACTGCTGCAAAATGCTGAAATTTGTTGCCTCTGAACATTAGGCAAGAACCCGGTTACTTAAGGTTCAGGAAATCGGCCAAAACATGGCTCTTTCCCTGATAGCCTTTGTTTTTGCTCCTGGTTTGTTATTTCAAGTAAGGTTTCTCGCTTTCCATCGTTCTGTTCTTTTGGGGGGTTTCCTGGCTTTTGTCTTTTTCCTTTTCTTTCACCTTCTACACTAGCGCTTCGATGCTCTTTGTGAGTCGGAATGCGCTCTACAAATAGGATATACATACATACACACATTGTTGTTTTGCACACCCTGTCATGTCAGTTTGGACCCAGCTATATGCAAATCAAGCTTGACTGTGCGCCATGGGGGAACTGTCCAGCCTAAAGTTCCAAGCCAGGTCCACACTAGCAGTTCAGGCTTGACTGTTCCTATTGGAACATGTTCAGGACTCATTTGCATATAGCTGGGTTCAAACTGAGTTTGCATGGTGTACAAAATAAAGATTCTCAAGGATGCAGCCCCAAGCAATTATCCGTGGCTGAGATTTATTCAAGCAGTCCATCCATACTTTTGTGTACATTATAGTATGACGCTGCATAATAAAGAATACCACACCAATATGGAAAAATGTAGTATATTTTAATAAATGGAATGATACCAAAATGAAAAAAAATCTAGTCATTAGAACTGGAGATATGCAATTTGGAAGATTTAGGTAAGTATGGAGCCCAAAAGCAAAAAAACGCCACTTGTGGTTATCTGGTCATGCTAGACCAGAGGAAAGCCACAATTTAAGGCTGACCATGATGGAGCACGGGCCGGATACATGGACAAAGTTAATGCAGCTGAAAAAGTTACTGTGAGAAGGTCACCCTTTTAACATGTTCCCCCCAATGTTTCTGTCTGATTCTGGTTGTAACTGATCTTGACTGTGCCCTGGGCCCTGTTAAACAGGCCCATTGCCAGTGCTCTGAATAAAAGGTATATGGTCAAATGGTAGAATGCTTGACAATGACAGACCCTGTAAGTCCCTAGTAGATAATGGGGCAGGGGAATTTAAACTACCTAGAAATTCCTAGAATAAAATAGGGAAGGGAAGTGTGACGGGTTCTTTATCCCCGATAGAAGAGATATTGGAAGAAGGCGACAGGCGCGGAGTTGAGGGGTTAACTAATTTATTTCTGTTCGATTTTAAGACGGTGTTATCATCTCCTCACAATGCCAGTCTTGTTTTAGTCCATCAAAGAAAATAATAAAATCCCTTTTTCTTTTCTTTCAGGGCTCTTGTGGTGCTCTGGATGTGGTCTGGTCCAACTTTGGGAAGGGTCCGGTCTTCCCATATATCAGTGGCCCAGGTTTCCCAAAATAAAGAAGGAAAAAACAGGTAAGTGGGGAATAATATAATGTCTATATTTATTGGGTTAGTAGGGGGGTGGGAGAATAGGTAGGAGTGAAGGTAGGTGAGGGATTACTTTTGTTTTGTGTTCCTCCTCTGTGCTTTCTTCGAAGTCTCCCTTCCTTTTGGAGCAGTTATTTTGACTTGTTGGGTTTTCGTGAGGTTAGAATTTTCTAGGGGTTCCTTTATACCGTCTCCCCTTCCTTACATGACCTCTCCCCTTTCCCCTTAATCCCCCCTATTCCTATTAACCACCCGGAGCCAAAACCCCATTTACGGCACGATCGTACCTGTGGTGGCCACGCCCCTCCAGGGACGCAGCCGGCTTTCCGGCGATCTCCCGACTTCTGTGGGCCAGGGGCGGGAGGTTCCCTGAGCTTTTCTCCTCTTTGTAGTCTCTCTTCCTCTGCTGTGGGACCCTCGTTGCCGGTCCGCGGTGTTCGTCGTTCGTCCTCTCCACGTCGCGCTCTCCTAGCGTCTCTCTCCTTCTCCGTTCCTCTGCTTCCGGGGCCGTCTTTACTGTTAATTTCCTCCTTGACGCAGATGGCGTCCGACGTCATAACGCCTAGACCTTCTCGGGTGCCCCGGGGGTATCCTTCTACAGCCGCCGTACCTTCTTGTGAACCGGCGTCGGGAGACGTCCGGTTACACATCCCCTCCCTCGAATGGGGCTGTTCGAGACCCACAGGTCCCGGAAACCGGGACAAATAGTCAGCCTGACCCATAAGGTCACCAGGGAGATGGCAAACCTGGAAGGAGAAAGGTTGAAGCTCCATAAACCATCTCAGAATACGATTGTTGGTATCTTTATATCTCGAGAGCCAGGTAAGGGGAGCGTGATCCGTATATAATAGGAAAGATCTTCCCAAAAGGTAATATTGGAGGCTTTCGATTGCCCACTTAATGGCGAGACATTCACGCTCTATAATGGGATATTTCTGTTCCCTGGGAAACAGTTTACGACTAATAAAGACCACGGGATGGCTTATATTGTTTTCATCTTTCTGGAAAAGCACGGCTCCCAGTCCTACGTCGGAGGCATCAGTTTGAAGGTGGAAGGGGGTATCAAACTCAGGGCATTTTAAAATCGGTTGAGTAGTGAGACATCTTTGTAAGGTACGGTAACTATGGTGTTGAGCCGGGTTTAGTTTCGGAATATCTTTGGTTTGGCCTTTCCTTAGAAGGTCGGTCAGGGGGACGGCGAAGGTGGAATAATGTGGTATAAACCTTCGATAGTATCCCGCTAGGCCTAAAAAGGAACGGACCTCCTTTTTCATTGTGGGAGCATTGATGCGTAGGATGGCTTCTATTTTATTCATTAGTGGTCTGAATATGCCTTTTCCGATGTGATAGCCTAGATAAGAAATATCATTAAAGGCCAGTCGGCTCTTGGAGGGATTGGCTGTCAATCCAGCCCTTCGTAATGCTGTAAAGATTTTGTCTAAATGCGTTAAATGGTCTTCCCACGTCTCACTATAAATAACGATATCATCCAGATATGCGGCAGCGTATCTGGTATGAGGTCGTAGAATGGTGTCAATGAGGCGTTGGAAGGTGGCGGGTGCCCCATGTAACCTGAAAGGGAGAACAATAAAATGATATAGTCCTGAGGGAGTAGAGAAAGCCGTTTTTTCTTTATCTTCTGGTGTCAACGGGATCTGCCAGTACCCTTTGGTCAAGTCGAGGGTAGACATGTACTTAGCTTTTCCCAATTTTTCTAAGAGTTCGTCTACCCTTGGAAGGGGATACGTGTCAAACTGGGATATAGAATTGACTCGTCTAAAGTCAATACAAAAACGTATAGACCCATCTGGCTTGGGCACCAATACCGCAGGTGAACACCAGGGACTTTGGGAAGGTTCTATAATGCCCAGGTCTAACATTTTTTCTATTTCACCTTCTACCAGAACCTTCCTAGCTTCAGGGATTCGATAAGGCCGTAACCGTACTATCTTACCAGGTGGGGTTATGATTTGATGATGTACCAACTTGGTTCTACCGGGTATCGAGGAGAACACATGAGTATGATCATCGAAGAGTTGGTTTAACTGCTTACTCTGTTGAATCGAGATTTCTGTATTTATGGTAGGTACCTCGCTTCCACTAGGGCGATCAGTGGGACACCACCCTATCTCCAATTCCTTAACTGTGTTAACTAGACGTCCCCGGTTCTGGTCTGTCAGAGGTTCTTCCCACCTTTTTAACAAATTAACATGAAAGATCTGTGACCTACTGGGACTATCGGTGAGCTGAATCTTATAGGTCACGGGTGTTACTATCCCTGTTACGTTATATGGTCCCTGCCACTTTGCTAACAGTTTGTTGTCTGAACTGGGGAGAAGCACTAACACCTTATCACCTACGGAAAAAGTCCTTAAATGAGTATTCCTATCATAATTCCTTTTCTGTTTATCTTGAGCCTTCTCCATATGTTCCCTTAAGTTTTCCCACACTGTGTGTAGGTGGGTTTTTAATTCACGGGTATATTCCAGGATGGACTTTTCCCCGTCCTCCTCCTCCCATAACTCCGCTGCCATGTCTAATAAGGTCCTGGGCTGTCGTCCGAACAACAATTCAAACGGACTATGGCCCGTAGATGCTTGTTCATGGGTCCTGATAGCGTATAATACTAAGGGGGGTTTTCTATCCCAGTCTTTACCTGTCTCTGAAATAGATTTCTTTAGAAGATTTTTCAGAGTACGGTTGTATCGTTCCACCAAGCCATCTGTCTGTGGATGATACACCGACGTCCGCAATTGTTTGATCCCCAGAAGTTGACATATTTGTGTCATCAAGTTGGACATGAATTGGGTACCTTGGTCTGTTAAGATTTCTCGGGGAAAACCGATTCGGGAGGAGAACCCTATCATGGCATGGGCAACACTCTTGGTGTTAATACTGGTGAGTGGGATGGCCTCGGGGCATCTAGTGGCGTAATCTACTAACACTAGTATATAACGGTAGCCTCTAGAAGAGGGTAGGAGAGGGCCAACAATGTCCATTCCTATTCTTGAAACAGGGATATCTATGATGGGGAGAGGTTGTAAAGGGGCTCCTCTCGTTGAACCAGGATCAATCATTTGGCATTTAGGACACTGCTGACAGAATTTCCTAATTTGTGAAAAGACCCCCGGCCAGTAGAACTTCCTCAACAGATACTCTTCCGTTTTCTCCCTTCCATAGTGGCCACCCCCTGGCTGGCTGTAGGCTAGGTGTAGGACTTGTTGTCTATAAGGTTCGGGAACTATCAACTGCTTCTTTTCTTCTCGGTCATTGCTAGTGACTCGATATAACAGATTTTTAACTATTGTGAAAGATGGACCCTTATCTTGGAGGGTCCGGGGTCGTGCACTTTTCCAGGCATGAACTAAACTTGGATCTTCTCTTTGACAATTCCGGAAGGGGGGAAGGGCAGTAAGGGTAAGGACTTGTGTAATTACCCTATCGGGACTCGAATTTTCTTGTGCGTAAGCTTTTCTGGTTTCTCTTTTTTCATTTCGGGAGGGTTTGTATCGAACTATCGGAGGAGGTATATGTATGCTAGAGAAAGGAGCACTTTTCCACCAGGTACTCATATCTTCAGAATTTCTTGTACTATCTAGAAGTTTAGAGAATTCTGTAAAGTCAGTTCCTATAATAGCCTCTTCAACTAGCCGTTCCACTACCCCCATCCTTATGGGGGTTTCTTTTCCTTCCCAGGATAGGGTTGTCCAGATTAGGGGATATTCTCTTGTTTCCCCATGAATACAACAGATGGATACAGTAAGTCCTGAAGTAAAGGTAGGGCTACCGAGTAAATCAGCCCGGATTACGGACTGACTGCACCCTGAGTCGATGAGGGCCACTGTGGTTCTCCCATTGATAACAAGTCTCTTCTTATATGGGGTTTCTTTTCCCCCGGTATAAAAGACTCTCCCCCTAGTGACTCCTATTTCCATTGGTTCTGGTTTTTCTGTTTTTAGGGGGCAAACCCGGGCGATATGTCCCCATTCTCCACAGCTAAAACACTGTGGCTGTTGTATATACGGTCTTTCAAGTCCTCGCGTTTTTCCCGGGTCCTCGGTGGTTCTTCGCCCCACTGATGAGGATGATCCGGGGTTCTGTCGAATGGGGTTAGGCGTTGACCGAAAGGGGGGGGCCTTGAACTCGAGGGAGTGGTGAAAAGCACAGGCTAACTCAATGGTGGTGTTAGTATCTGGGTTTGGGTGTTGTTTGATCCAGTTACGCGTGTTAGTGGGTAGGGCGTCTAGATATTGTTCCAAGAGGACAATCTCAATGATATCTTCCCTATTAGTCCCAATGGGGCCTAACCATTTGAGACCCAAATCTTTAATCCGGAACTATAGGGCCCGGGGATTCTCGGAGGGTCCCCACTTGGCTTTTCTAAACCGGACTCGGGAATGTTCTGAATCAAAACCCACCCACTCCAGGATGCTCTTTTTAATGTCCTGATAGGGAGTTGTTCCGCCGGGGTTTACCGCTTGATAAGCCGCTTGAAGGGTTCCTGTTAATAATGGAGCGAAATATTGGCCCCATCTCTCCTGGGGCCAGGTAGCAGATGTGGCAACTCGCTCAAAATTGGTAAAAAAGGCATCCGGGTCTTCGCCTTCCTGGTACCGCTGTAGGACCGAGCTGGGCACATTCGGATGTACCCGGGTGGCTGCAATTGTATCCGTGAGATTCTTGATGGCATTCTCATGAACCAATTGATTGTTGGCCATGATAGTGGCCTGACTTTTAAGAGTGCTTTGTAGGGCCTCCCTTTCCACTTTAGCCTCCTTCTGTTGCTCTGCCCACACAATTTGCAGATGCCTCTGTCCCTCGGCCAACTGCTGAATCATATCGGATATCGTGGTCGTACCCTCCATGGTCTTAGATTACCCGTCGCCTGGTCCAATATCCCACTTCTGACACCACTGTGACGGGTTCTTTATCCCGATAGAAGAGATATTGGAAGAAGGCGACAGGCGCGGAGTTGAGGGGTTAACTAATTTATTTCTGTTTGATTTTAAGACGGTGTTATCATCTCCTCACAATGCCAGTCTTGTTTTAGTCCATCAAAGAAAATAATAAAATCCCTTTTTCTTTTCTTTCAGGGCTCTTGTGGTGCTCTGGATGTGGTCTGGTCCAACTTTGGGAAGGGTCCGGTCTTCCCATATATCAGTGGCCCAGGTTTCCCAAAATAAAGAAGGAAAAAACAGGTAAGTGGGGAATAATATAATGTCTATATTTATTGGGTTAGTAGGGGGGTGGGAGAATAGGTAGGAGTGAAGGTAGGTGAGGGATTACTTTTGTTTTGTGTTCCTCCCCTGTGCTTTCTTCGAAGTCTCCCTTCCTTTTGGAGCAGTTATTTTGACTTGTTGGGTTTTCGTGAGGTTAGAATTTTCTAGGGGTTCCTTTATACCGTCTCCCCTTCCTTACATGACCTCTCCCCTTTCCCCTTAATCCCCCCTATTCCTATTAACCACCCGGAGCCAAAACCCCATTTACGGCACGATCGTACCTGTGGTGGCCACGCCCCTCCAGGGACGCAGCCGGCTTTCCGGCGATCTCCCGACTTCTGTGGGCCAGGGGCGGGAGGTTCCCTGAGCTTTTCTCCTCTTTGTAGTCTCTCTTCCTCTGCTGTGGGACCCTCGTTGCCGGTCCGCGGTGTTCGTCGTTCGTCCTCTCCACGTCGCGCTCTCCTAGCGTCTCTCTCCTTCTCCGTTCCTCTGCTTCCGGGGCCGTCTTTACTGTTAATTTCCTCCTTGACGCAGATGGCGTCCGACGTCATAACGCCTAGACCTTCTCGGGTGCCCCGGGGGTATCCTTCTACAGCCGCCGTACCTTCTTGTGAACCGGCGTCGGGAGACGTCCGGTTACACATCCCCTCCCTCGAATGGGGCTGTTCGAGACCCACAGGTCCCGGAAACCGGGACAAATAGTCAGCCTGACCCATAAGGTCACCAGGGAGATGGCAAACCTGGAAGGAGAAAGGTTGAAGCTCCATAAACCATCTCAGAATACGATTGTTGGTATCTTTATATCTCGAGAGCCAGGTAAGGGGAGCGTGATCCGTAGATAATAGGAAAGATCTTCCCAAAAGGTAATATTGGAGGCTTTCGATTGCCCACTTAATGGCGAGACATTCACGCTCTATAATGGGATATTTCTGTTCCCTGGGAAACAGTTTACGACTAATAAAGACCACGGGATGGCTTATATTGTTTTCATCTTTCTGGAAAAGCACGGCTCCCAGTCCTACGTCGGAGGCATCAGTTTGAAGGTGGAAGGGGGTATCAAACTCAGGGCATTTTAAAATCGGTTGAGTAGTGAGACATCTTTGTAAGGTACGGTAACTATGGTGTTGAGCCGGGTTTAGTTTCGGAATATCTTTGGTTTTGCCTTTCCTTAGAAGGTCGGTCAGGGGGACGGCGAAGGTGGAATAATGTGGTATAAACCTTCGATAGTATCCCGCTAGGCCTAAAAAGGAACGGACCTCCTTTTTCATTGTGGGAGCATTGATGCGTAGGATGGCTTCTATTTTATTCATTAGTGGTCTGAATATGCCTTTTCCGATGTGATAGCCTAGATAAGAAATATCATTAAAGGCCAGTCGGCTCTTGGAGGGATTGGCTGTCAATCCAGCCCTTCGTAATGCTGTAAAGATTTTGTCTAAATGCGTTAAATGGTCTTCCCACGTCTCACTATAAATAACGATATCATCCAGATATGCGGCAGCGTATCTGGTATGAGGTCGTAGAATGGTGTCAATGAGGCGTTGGAAGGTGGCGGGTGCCCCATGTAACCTGAAAGGGAGAACAATAAAATGATATAGTCCTGAGGGAGTAGAGAAAGCCGTTTTTTCTTTATCTTCTGGTGTCAACGGGATCTGCCAGTACCCTTTGGTCAAGTCGAGGGTAGACATGTACTTAGCTTTTCCCAATTCTTCTAAGAGTTCGTCTACCCTTGGAAGGGGATACGTGTCAAACTGGGATATAGAATTGACTCGTCTAAAGTCAATACAAAAACGTATAGACCCATCTGGCTTGGGCACCAATACCGCAGGTGAACACCAGGGACTTTGGGAAGGTTCTATAATGCCCAGGTCTAACATTTTTTCTATTTCACCTTCTACCAGAACCTTCCTAGCTTCAGGGATTCGATAAGGCCGTAACCGTACTATCTTACCAGGTGGGGTTATGATTTGATGATGTACCAACTTGGTTCTACCGGGTATCGAGGAGAACACATGAGTATGATCATCGAAGAGTTGGTTTAACTGCTTACTCTGTTGAATCGAGATTTCTGTATTTATGGTAGGTACCTCGCTTCCACTAGGGCGATCAGTGGGACACCACCCTATCTCCAATTCCTTAACTGTGTTAACTAGACGTCCCCGGTTCTGGTCTGTCAGAGGTTCTTCCCACCTTTTTAACAAATTAACATGAAAGATCTGTGACCTACTGGGACTATCGGTGAGCTGAATCTTATAGGTCACGGGTGTTACTATCCCTGTTACGTTATATGGTCCCTGCCACTTTGCTAACAGTTTGTTGTCTGAACTGGGGAGAAGCACTAACACCTTATCACCTACGGAAAAAGTCCTTAAATGAGTATTCCTATCATAATTCCTTTTCTGTTTATCTTGAGCCTTCTCCATATGTTCCCTTAAGTTTTCCCACACTGTGTGTAGGTGGGTTTTTAATTCACGGGTATATTCCAGGATGGACTTTTCCCCGTCCTCCTCCTCCCATAACTCCGCTGCCATGTCTAATAAGGTCCTGGGCTGTCGTCCGAACAACAATTCAAACGGACTATGGCCCGTAGATGCTTGTTCATGGGTCCTGATAGCGTATAATACTAAGGGGGGTTTTCTATCCCAGTCTTTACCTGTCTCTGAAATAGATTTCTTTAGAAGATTTTTCAGAGTACGGTTGTATCGTTCCACCAAGCCATCTGTCTGTGGATGATACACCGACGTCCGCAATTGTTTGATCCCCAGAAGTTGACATATTTGTGTCATCAAGTTGGACATGAATTGGGTACCTTGGTCTGTTAAGATTTCTCGGGGAAAACCGATTCGGGAGGAGAACCCTATCATGGCATGGGCAACACTCTTGGTGTTAATACTGGTGAGTGGGATGGCCTCGGGGCATCTAGTGGCGTAATCTACTAACACTAGTATATAACGGTAGCCTCTAGAAGAGGGTAGGAGAGGGCCAACAATGTCCATTCCTATTCTTGAAACAGGGATATCTATGATGGGGAGAGGTTGTAAAGGGGCTCCTCTCGTTGAACCAGGATCAATCATTTGGCATTTAGGACACTGCTGACAGAATTTCCTAATTTGTGAAAAGACCCCCGGCCAGTAGAACTTCCTCAACAGATACTCTTCCGTTTTCTCCCTTCCATAGTGGCCACCCCCTGGCTGGCTGTAGGCTAGGTGTAGGACTTGTTGTCTATAAGGTTCGGGAACTATCAACTGCTTCTTTTCTTCTCGGTCATTGCTAGTGACTCGATATAACAGATTTTTAACTATTGTGAAAGATGGACCCTTATCTTGGAGGGTCCGGGGTCGTGCACTTTTCCAGGCATGAACTAAACTTGGATCTTCTCTTTGACAATTCCGGAAGGGGGGAAGGGCAGTAAGGGTAAGGACTTGTGTAATTACCCTATCGGGACTCGAATTTTCTTGTGCGTAAGCTTTTCTGGTTTCTCTTTTTTCATTTCGGGAGGGTTTGTATCGAACTATCGGAGGAGGTATATGTATGCTAGAGAAAGGAGCACTTTTCCACCAGGTACTCATATCTTCAGAATTTCTTGTACTATCTAGAAGTTTAGAGAATTCTGTAAAGTCAGTTCCTATAATAGCCTCTTCAACTAGCCGTTCCACTACCCCCATCCTTATGGGGGTTTCTTTTCCTTCCCAGGATAGGGTTGTCCAGATTAGGGGATATTCTCTTGTTTCCCCATGAATACAACAGATGGATACAGTAAGTCCTGAAGTAAAGGTAGGGCTACCGAGTAAATCAGCCCGGATTACGGACTGACTGCACCCTGAGTCGATGAGGGCCACTGTGGTTCTCCCATTGATAACAAGTCTCTTCTTATATGGGGTTTCTTTTCCCCCGGTATAAAAGACTCTCCCCCTAGTGACTCCTATTTCCATTGGTTCTGGTTTTTCTGTTTTTAGGGGGCAAACCCGGGCGATATGTCCCCATTCTCCACAGCTAAAACACTGTGGCTGTTGTATATACGGTCTTTCAAGTCCTCGCGTTTTTCCCGGGTCCTCGGTGGTTCTTCGCCCCACTGATGAGGATGATCCGGGGTTCTGTCGAATGGGGTTAGGCGTTGACCGAAAGGGGGGGGCCTTGAACTCGAGGGAGTGGTGAAAAGCACAGGCTAACTCAATGGTGGTGTTAGTATCTGGGTTTGGGTGTTGTTTGATCCAGTTACGCGTGTTAGTGGGTAGGGCGTCTAGATATTGTTCCAAGAGGACAATCTCAATGATATCTTCCCTATTAGTCCCAATGGGGCCTAACCATTTGAGACCCAAATCTTTAATCCGGAACTATAGGGCCCGGGGATTCTCGGAGGGTCCCCACTTGGCTTTTCTAAACCGGACTCGGTAATGTTCTGAATCAAAACCCACCCACTCCAGGATGCTCTTTTTAATGTCCTGATAGGGAGTTGTTCCGCCGGGGTTTACCGCTTGATAAGCCGCTTGAAGGGTTCCTGTTAATAATGGAGCAAAATATTGGCCCCATCTCTCCTGGGGCCAGGTAGCGGATGTGGCAACTCGCTCAAAATTGGTAAAAAAGGCATCCGGGTCTTCGCCTTCCTGGTACCGCTGTAGGACCGAGCTGGGCACATTCGGATGTACCCGGGTGGCTGCAATTGTATCCGTGAGATTCTTGATGGCATTCTCATGAACCAATTGATTGTTGGCCATGATAGTGGCCTGACTTTTAAGAGCGCTTTGTAGGGCCTCCCTTTCCACTTTAGCCTCCTTCTGTTGCTCTGCCCACACAATTTGCAGATGCCTCTGTCCCTCGGCCAACTGCTGAATCATATCGGATATCGTGGGCGTACCCTCCATGGTCTTAGATTACCCGTCGCCTGGTCCAATATCCCACTTCTGACACCACTGTGACGGGTTCTTTATCCCCGATAGAAGAGATATTGGAAGAAGGCGACAGGCGCGGAGTTGAGGGGTTAACTAATTTATTTCTGTTTGATTTTAAGACGGTGTTATCATCTCCTCACAATGCCAGTCTTGTTTTAGTCCATCAAAGAAAATAATAAAATCCCTTTTTCTTTTCTTTCAGGGCTCTTGTGGTGCTCTGGATGTGGTCTGGTCCAACTTTGGGAAGGGTCCGGTCTTCCCATATATCAGCGGCCCAGGTTTCCCAAAATAAAGAAGGAAAAAACAGGTAAGTAGGGAATAATATAATGTCTATATTTATTGGGTTAGTAGGGGGGTGGGAGAATAGGTAGGAGTGAAGGTAGGTGAGGGATTACTTTTGTTTTGTGTTCCTCCCCTGTGCTTTCTTCGAAGTCTCCCTTCCTTTTGGAGCAGTTATTTTGACTTGTTGGGTTTTCGTGAGGTTAGAATTTTCTAGGGGTTCCTTTATACCGTCCCCCCTTCCTTACATGACCTCTCCCCTTTCCCCTTAATCCCCCTTATTCCTATTAACCACCCGGAGCCAAAACCCCATTTACGGCACGATCGTACCTGTGGTGGCCACGCCCCTCCAGGGACGCGGCCGGCTTTCTGGCGATCTCCCGACTTCTGTGGGCCAGGGGCGGGAGGTTCCCTGAGCTTTTCTCCTCTTTGTAGTCTCTCTTCCTCTGCTGTGGGACCCTCGTTGCCGGTCCGCGGTGTTCGTCGTTCGTCCTCTCCACGTCGCGCTCTCCTAGCGTCTCTCTCCTTCTCCGTTCCTCTGCTTCCGGGGCCGTCTTTACTGTTAATTTCCTCCTTGACGCAGACGGCGTCCGTCGTCATAACGCCTAGACCTTCTCGGGTGCCCCGGGGGTATCCTTCTACAGCCGCCGTACCTTCTTGTGAACCGGCATCGGGAGACGTCCGGTTACAGGAAGTTTAGAGGCCCAGTAGCTTTCCTGCCCTTGCACTGGAGTGTGCATTACTGTGGTGCCTGCTGTCATTTTTCAAGGCAGTCCTGCCTTGCAGACTGTTTTTAAAAAGTAAAATGTGTGCAAATTCAACCTTGTGATTTAAGGTACTTCCCAAGTGGCAAACTACCTTATTTCTTTTTACATATAAATCACCTCCATGTCTCCCCAGATGCCCCACAGGTGGGTGCCATGTAACTATAAACAGGGACATTATAAAATATGTTTTATATGCCCTGGTGACGGAAAAACTGCGCCTTTCATTTTTCCTCATTGTAGATACTTAGCTCCATAGGACAAAATGGGAACATTTTCCCTAGGCATGAGTATGGCTAGGATGGAGATATATTTGTCATGAAATGACTCAAATGAATGGTAATGATGACAAATCCAAAAACTTGCCCTTGTTGAATTTATCATAACTACTACAGAAAAGAAGTTATAAGACTTTCTTTTCTGTAAGTTAAATTCCAGCATGCTAGTGGTCTCTCCTGATTGGTCAGCCCTAACAGGATTAGCCAAGCTACGTTTGTGAGATGATAAGTGACCTGCCCTGTGCAGAGGATATTTGATCAGGGGGAATGGCAGATGCTGAGGCCAGGCCAGGAAGGTGGGTGGGTGGGTAAATCTAACCTGGCTTCAGAAGGAAGCAAGTCAGAAAGGAATGCAGCCGAGCCTGCCCTCTCACCCTGTACCCACAGACAGTTAGTGGGCTTAGAAAAGGAATTTGCAGCTGTCCAGAGGGGGATGTTAATGGAAATGAGCCAGACCAGTGTTTGGTTTAGCCAGGTCTTGCTCCTCTAGAGAAAATCAATCATCTTGGACTATTAAATTGTAGTGCTTCATAGGACAAGAAGATGACGCACTTTGGATGAATTTGTCATGCCTCTGGATGGCACCCTGCAGCTCACTGGACAAAGATGCCCACTTACTGTTCCCTCAAGATGATTGAATAAACGTGGATGATCTGCATTGGAATTCAGATCTGCTGCCTGAATCCACAAGAAAGTGTGGTAGAAGACAGCTCCTCCCATCCCATCAGGTCAAGAGGACCCATCCTGCCATCATCCAGTCACCCTTTGTGATACCGTCTAGGAAGAGTACACAAAGGCCAACTACACATAGGCCCTCATTACAACTTAGGCGGTCTTTTAAACAGACCGCCGAAGTTGCGGGCGCCTCTATACTGCCAGTTCTGGCGGTATATCTGGCTCCCTATTATGACTTTTCCGCGGGCCCAGTGGAAAAGTCACATCAACATTGCAGCTGGGTCGTAATAGAGCCGGCGGCAATGTTGATGTGCAGTGGGTGCAGCAGCACCCGTTGCGCATTTCACTGCCCGAAATGCGCAATGGGGCTGTGTCTGGGGGCCCCTGCACTACCCATTCCAAGTGCATGGGCAGTGCAGGGGCCCGAGGGGCACCCCAAGTCCCCCGTACCTCCAGCATCTCCATGGCGGTGTTTACCACCATGAACAGGCTGGCGGTTGGGGATTATGACCGCCAGGCGGAAGCCTGGTGGTATGTTGGAGGGGCTAATGCGCCACGGTCATAATATGCTGGCGGTACACCGCCAGCCTGTTGGCGGTGTTACCGCCAGCTTACCGCCGGCTGCCAGGGTCATAATGAGGCCCTTAGTCTTGTGACCCAGGACACAAGCACCCAATGGTTAAGACAAGAAACCTTTCTAAATGTGACATTTTCAGAACTGTGACTTAAAATCCAACTTTACCATTAATTATAATTCCTTAGAGACCTAACCTGACATTTCTACCTGTTCCCAACCAAAAGTTGCCACTTATTACAGAGGTGGATGTAACTGGCATAATTCTCTCTAGCGTAATTGTAAATACCATAAAATTGCTCACAATTATGCATAATTATGTGAGAAGCATATTCCAGCATTTAGTGCTATATTCTTAGTGTAATATGTAAAATGGGCCCAATGATGCATTTTGTACTAGGAAAATGGCACTAAATGCTAAAGGGCATGATCAGCAGTGGCCAGCAGCCACTTGCTGACTCTTAGTTTGTTTTTCCTGTGCTCCTATGGTAGGATTTTAGCTCCAAATTATTCTTAATTACTTAAACTGGTGTAATTGTGTAATTTCAGTAATTTCACATGACAAGAGTAATGTGTAATTTCATAAATTGCTCTAATTCTAATTTAAGTCTGGAGTACTTAAAATTTCATTCAGGCCTAATTACATTAAAAAAGGTAACCCAGTATTAATTGCCCTCTGTGTATGAGCCACTCATATGAAGCCACATTAGACATGTCTGTGAGCCATTTGTCATAGTTAGGAAATTGGGTGATCTCCAGTGCCAGAGAACGAAGATCTTTACTACTGTATGCTTTGTTGCAAGTAAGTGCCTCTCATGCGTAGAGATAGGGAGAATCATCCGTATCATGTAACATAACCAATTATCAGAGAAAGGGCTTTCGAAGGTGTAAGGTCCCATTAACGGTGATTTGCACCTCACACCAAAATGTCTGGATGTGTGGAAAGTCATGAAGGATGTGAACTACAGTACTGCCCTCCTGCTTACATCTTCAGCATTTACAATGCTGCGTAGAGCCACCATATGATGTCTGTGCGGGGTCCACTACCAATCCTGAAGTGTCTTGAAGAGGCACAGTTTTATTTGAGTTTCCCGAACCCCTTTATGCAGGTCATCAATCAAGGTCACTCAATCAGATTCAAGATAATCAACCTGAAGCATCCTCTGCATTTGTCTTGTCACCTAGCATGCTGTGGTTTCTCATAGAGGTGGGACATCAACAAGTTATGCATCCCTGACATCATGCAGCAGAATAAACCCCAGTATAATAAGTTGCTTTCCATTAGAGAATTGCATAAGTCTCAGGGGGGTTCCCAGTTTGCTCTGCAGACAGTTTCACAGCTGACCATATCGCTACTGTTGGTGGGTCTCAGAAGATAGTATCTTCACTTATCCTAAGGGTGGCACTTTTTAGATATATGCATGTTTATGCAGTAAAACATCAGCCCACAATATTTTTTATGCTTGAAACCAGGAGTTAAACATTCAATGTATTAATGGGTTTCACATAATGGAAGAAGGGTTTTTGTGTTCATAAGACACCAGTAGCCCCGGGCTGTCATAGGTGATGCACTGTTTGATATTGAGCCATAAAAGGATGTCCGTCATTCTGATTTGTTACACAGCTAGCTGTGATGGCTGCTAGGCAGTGTACTAGTGTTCCATACATGGGAGGCTGAGTCCCTGGTACTGCCTATGAGCCACCAGCTTGTGGATTTTCAATCTTGGCCAGGAATGAGCCCATACTAAAGCTTTGATATCATGATTGATTGTTCTCAACCGTGACAGTCGAACCGGGAGTGGGAGCATTTTCTGCACATACATGAACCTGGGTACTATGACCATAATTACCACTTGTATCCTCTCCCACAGTGACAAATGAAGATGTGGTCACTTTGTATAACATAGCTGAGCTCTGGTTACAAAGGGGTCATGATTATCAGCTACTATTCTCTCCAAACATCAATTGAAGTAAATGCCCAGGTAGGATAGTTATTCTGCTTTCCACTGAAAAGCGTAGTCATGAAGGATGCTGCAGTTACAACATGGGACATGGGTAACCCCTCACTCTTAGTCCAATTAATCCAATATGGTTGCAAAGTCTGATATAAGAGACAGAAGGGTAAGTAGGGAGTGGCTGCGATTTATGAGTGTTAGTAAGATAAGTGTTAGGGGAGAGGATATGGCGTAACAGCCAGAGCTGCCAACTTTGGAGCTGGGGAACCAAGTTTGAGTCTCAGCATCAGCCCAAAATCCTGTGATTGTGGGCAAATCACTCAATCTCCCTGTGCCTACCAAAAATGAATATATCCTTGCATAAAGTAACTGCTGCTCATGTAAAGCGCTCAAGTACCTTCGGGATGAGTTTGTGCTATAAAAAACTGCAAAAACATGTCTTCCCTGTACAACAAAATCTTGGAACAACCAGCAGGAGTAGGCACTTATACAAGACATTTGGCAGTATGGCTGCATGCAGAGACTTCATTGTAATAAAAAGTTCAAGGTTTGACAGGGGTAACCCTAGCGAGTTCCCCGATGGATAAGGAAAGTGTGAGATAGAAAGCCCCCATAGTTTACCTGGGTGTCAGGTTTGCACGGAGCTGTTTAACTGTGGTAATGAAGATCATCCAGTCTGAACTTCTTGAGGGTGCCAACAAATAGGACCACTCAATCTGGTCCAATCAATTCTCAGCTTCCGCCGATAGGTTCTTGGCAAACTAAAGAAGATGGCCTAGGGTTTTCACATGAGTGTGGGGTGTGCATCCCAGTACAAAACCTACCTAGTATTGATGGACAATGGTGGGGATGACTTCTCTGAGGCAGGAGGCCATTAAACTAAGCAAGATTGTAATATCCACATTTAAAATGTACATTGACAAATAGCTACTACAGAGTTGGGGATCCTTCCCTGGTTTGGGAATAACAGGGGGTAGTGTTCTATTGGATAGAGCTGAAAGGTCACCTGACTGCTGTGCATTCTTATAAGAATCAAACAGGGAAAACAATATTTCCTATTTTGTCCACCTATAAAATTCCTATGGAAAGCCATCCTATCCCAGAGCCTTGTTGTAGGGGAAGGTTGGGGGACCGCTGGGGTTATCCCTTCTTTTGAGATGTCTCCTTGTACCAGAATCCTGCCAACATCATTGAGGCACATCAGCCTGAGAGAGGCAAAGAATTGGTCCCAACATCTCCACTGCTCTCAGAGCTGTATAGAGTTTTGTAGTATGCCACAAATTCTGAGTCAGTATCTTAAGGCTTACTGAGCAGATGTCCTGCCTTATTTGGCCATGTATAGTGACCTTGGCTACTGCACAAAGAGTTTTCACAAAGGTTCCTGATCCTCAATTTTACTTGAAGTATGTGGTTATATTAGATTTTCAGAGACATTTTTCATCAGGCATTCTGTAATAGGAACTGTTAAGGCACTGTGGTTTGCAGATCGATTTAATCAGCCTCCAGTCAATGTGCAACCTAACCAGCGCATGATCTTAAAGCAATCCCTCCAAAAGCACACATTGCACAACCAGGGGCATCAGCTGATGGGAAGATAGTAAACAATCCAGTCATTATTGTGTTCTCTGCATGGTAAGACATACAAAAAATCATTATCGAATAGATTGAGTAGGCAGCAGATGTTGAGGATGACCTGGCCATCTATAGCATCCTATCGGATTATAGGATTGCTCTGTACACACTGTTGGGTAAATCAATGAGACCTGTTAGATATAGTATAGAATTGGAGGGAAGGTTCCAGTCACCACAAAGAATGGTGTAGGTTGGACCCAGTTCCTTAATGAGTTTGTTAAGCTTGAATTGAAAATCATGTACCATTGGGTGTGTAGATGGACCCTATGCCTAATCCTGTGTCTCCTAGTCATATTTTGGCAAGAACATGCCTACCACTATCATCGGTCTAGGTCTGCAGCACTGTACATAGGAGTGTTTTCTGAATCAGAAGAGTTACCCCGCATTTCCTGGAGGTACCAGCAATCGAGGACGCAGAGGGGTCTGCGACACTAGGTTTACAACTGTGGATAAATTTACCCATCCAGTCTCATTTTAGTTTGTCAACTTTGGGGATGGAATTGTGCGTTTCCTGCAGGTGGACTATTTGGACAGTTTAGAGGCCAGGTAGGGGAGGACCATTTTCCTTTTCACAAAATGTGTTAGGCCGTTTATGTTTAGGTAGATAATATTAAGTGATGTGTTCAACATAGTGGAGGATACTAATAAGGAGACACAGATGTCTTATGTGAGTGTCAAGGGTTGGTTGGCAGAGATGTATGACCAGAGCAGCGGGAAAAGGAATCGGCCAATTGAACTGAGAGGTTAAAATACAAAAGGTACTCAGGTATCCCAAAGCGAGAGAGGCCCACTGGTGCATGAGACAGAAAGTGAGGACAGGTGGGAAGGAGAGTGGAGAGGAAGATAAATTAGTAGGCTCGGTTCTCTGTGCACTGTGAGAGAAAGGAGGGGGTAGTGAAAAGATGGCCTACATAAGTGAGGCAGGGCAGTCATGAACAATGATTGCGAAGTCGTAGCTTCCTTGTTTTAACATTTATATCTTCCATCGGAGTGTCCCTTACCTCCGGTGATAACACTGTAGGTCAGTGATAGGATGGTGGGCAAAGGTGTCAGGAGAAGAGAGGGGGATAGAAGATCATACAAAGGCCTCATATGAGTAAAGGATGACACGTAGGTGTAGCCCTCTAGATCATAAGACATGTTGGGTGAGGGATACGAGTGGCATTGGCTGGAGAAGCAGGGAGGTGGGACGAGTGCCTACCGGGCCACAGAGGCGAGGGGGTCTAGTGGAGAACAGACAGAAGGGACCAGAAATGTTGACCAGCAAAGGGAGGGGCAACACTGCTGGAAGTGAGGGTGGGGAGGACCCGAAGCTGCCAGCCGCCATGACGGAATCAGGTAATTTCCTGCTTTTTAACCCCCATCTGGACACTCCCCAGAGGGTGAAGTGTGCTGGTGACAGACAGGACACAATAAGAAAATGGGATCATTGAGCAATTCCAATTCAAGATTGATAGGTGGTGAGCCCCGGTATGTTCCAGTGCATGAAAATCTGAGCATAAGGCATAGAGCAAGGAACTAAGGGGAACATGTATGAAGCAATTTTCCTGTTACAAACGGACCGATTCACAGAATCAGGCCATTTACAACATAAAAAATGCATTTTGGGATGTACAAAGCCCAAATTGTGATTTGGTATCTTGTTACTGAATCACAGTTTGGGTCTTGTGATTGAGTATTAGGAAGGGGTGTGTTGAGGGAATCCTTTATTGATACTGAATCAGAAAGGTATGTACGAATGGTTTGAAATGCAGTAGCAAAACATTTACACTTTACTACCAACCCAAAGTTGGTGATAACCCATTTGCAAATAGGAAAGGGACCCCAAAGGACGCCTTCTCTTTTGAGAGTGGTTGGGAACATATTTTTTAAGAGCAGGCAGTGGTCCTACAGACTACTGCCAACTCTTAAAAAATGTAACTTAAAAGTTTCAGTTTTTAATTTTTAAACACATCCTGTTTTCCTTTAAAGGAAATGCGCTGTGTTTAAAAAACAATATATTGCTTTATTTAAAATCAGTCACAGGCATGGTGGTTTGCCAAACCCCAGCAGGCCACCTTCCCTGTGATGGCTGCAATTCCTAATGGATTGCAAATTGTGACCTACCCATTAGTATTCATGAAGTAGGTTGATTTGCAACCCACTACAAATTACAAATGAAACTCAAAAGGGTTTCATACATTTGAAATAGCTATTTCCTGATTGTGATTCACAGGAAATCACAATTAGGAAATCATTAATTCAAAATTTTGTACATGTGGCCCTAAGGAACTTGATGGGGTCAGCAAATGAAAGGCCATAGGAGGGGGGCCTCTGGCTAACAAACCAGGTCCCAGTGAAACCTGTCCCACGAAACAGGGGGAGCGGATCTCACAATGGTGCAGTAACGTTACATTAAAACACAACATGGAGACCAATATCCTGTTCAACACACTAATAATAGAACATTAGTGAGTGCAAGTGCACACAAAACATGCAAGCCATATCAACTTGTACATATCAATGCAATTCAAACAGTCCAACATATACATAGGCGTTGGTGTTCAATACACGCTGGATGTAGTGTGACATGACATGAGATACATGACACGCAAAACCTCTACATGCATACAGAGCTGTAACAGATCCCCTGTCTAGAGACAGGTCAATAGCTAGGCCAATAAATGAGACATGGGTTAAATGGGCACATGGGTGAACCCACTAACCGATTGGCCCCTTTATAGCTTCCGTTGGGGAGGAGAAGGACAGGGGCCTAGGACTGATGTTGTGACCACGAGGTAAATAGGTCCATCTGGGAAACCATAAACGGTACCAAGACGGGAAAGAGGGAGGTAGTGTTGATCGGAGACAAGGCAGCAGAGGCCAATGGTTCTGCTATGCCAGTGTGGGTGAGAGTGTGTTAAGGGCCTTAGCAACCCTCTCAGTTTAGAAGATGCATGAGTCGCAAATGACAGTGTGTGCTGTGAGAAGGTTCAGAAGGGCCTGAGGTGATGCCAGTAAGGACAAGGGAGGGTGGTCAGACCGACACTCAGTATCTACAAAGCCAGTTGTACCAGAGGACTCCATGTCACATAAAACATATAGGGGGTCATTCTGACCTCGGCGGTAAAAGGCGCTTACCGCCGGTCAGAAGACCGCCATAACACCGCCGTGGCCGCGGAAAGCCGCCACGGTCATTCTGACCCACAACGGCCAAACCTCCAAAAATCCGACCTCCACTGCAGGCCGCCACATCAGCGGGCAGCGATAAACTGGAGATGACCAAACCTCCACCGTCACGCCAACAGAAATACGCCCATGCCATTTCGACCCACGAATCAACGCGGCGGGCTTTCCAACGCGGTATTCCATTGGCGGTACACACCGCCGCGGTCAAAATACACACACAGCACCAAAACACAGGCACATTGGACAATTACAAATACACACACCTGATACACATACACAACCCACTCCCACACAATCAATCAACTATAAAACACACCCCCACATCACCCACAAACCCCTACGACCACAATTACTGAGAGAAGGAGAGAGAGACACAGCAGACAATCCATAGCAATACACACTGAGGCACACTACACCATCACACACACCACATAGTAGCACAAAGCACCACACACCAACATACTCATCATCACATACACCACCCCACACCTCACCCACACCACCCCATGGCACCCCAAAGGCACCCACGCTTTTCGGACCAAGAACTCCGGGTGATGGTGGAGGAAATCCTAAGAGTGGAACCCCAGCTCTTCGGCTCACAGGTGCAGCACACCAGTATAGCTAGGAAGGCGGAGCTATGGCAGCGGATCGTGGACAGGGTCAACGCGGTGGGACAGCATCCCAGGAATAGGGAGGACATCCGCAAACGATGGAACGACCTACGGGGGAAGGTCCGATCGATGGTCTCCAGGCACAACATCGCGGTCCAGAAGACTGGCGGCGGACCCCCACCCACCCCTCCCGAATTTACATCATGGGAGCAAGAGGTCTTCAACATCCTGCATCCTCAGGGCCTCGCAGGAGTAGCCGGAGGAATGGACTCTGGTAAGTCCAATCTCAACTACTATATCCCCCCGACCCCACCAGCATGCCAACCCACACCCCCACCCTCACCCCCAAACCCCCAGCACACATCCTCCCTGACAATGTCTCACCAGCACAACCCACCCATCCCAACACCAACTCCTGCATGCCAACACAATCCATGGACACCCATCACCCAAGCATGACCACTGCACTTACCTCCCCCCCCACTAACTACCCTCACAACACCTCCCTCAAGGGAATGCCTGCACTGGGGGACGAGGGCACCCATAACACGCACGCCATTGCACACACAGAAACAATAACCAAACTCTCTTACCCCATGCAGGACCCGAACGCCAACACACCAGCCAGGAGGGTCCAGAAATGTCCATCCCACCCCCGGAACAGGCCCACAGTGAGGACAGCAGCTCTGTCGACACTGAACCTGATGACCAGCCCGGACCATCGGGGACCTCTGGGCAGTCGGTTCCCCTCAGGCAGCCACAGGCCACACCAGACCCGACCCCCTCTGCCAACACCAGCACAGCTCCCACCCAGCGGGCCCATGCCTCTGTCTCTAGGACACGTCAATCAGCGGTGTGTCTGCCACTACAGGGCACCCAGGCTAACACCAACACCCCAACAACAACTGGGACCTGGGGGCAGTGGGAGCGGGCACACCGTCCAGGAGACAGAGGCCGGGGGAAACCGGGCAGCTCGGAGGGCTGCTGTGCGACAGGGGGGGGAGGAGAGGCCCAGGGAACCCACTCTCCAAGAGGCCCTCACCACCATCATGGGGGCCTACCACCACTCCCAAGAGACGATGGCGACGGTACTGGCCAGGTTCACGGAGATCCAGGCACAGCAGGAGGAACGCTACATGGGGTTCAGGGAGGAGCTGAGAATCATCGGAACCGCAATGGGGACCATCGTCCTGGCCCTCAACAGGATAGAAGACGCGTTGCGGGACCATGTGGCACCACACAGGGCCCCTGTCACTAGCCCGGACCAGGAACAGCCTACCACCTCCGCCGGCGCAAGTGGACAGGAGGCCCCAACACCACGACAGGCCACCAGAACCCCACCTCCTGCTGAAGAACAACCACCCCGTAAGAGGAGCCTGAGATCCAAAAAAAAGACAGAGTAGGATGTCAAGACCCCCGCCAGCAGGACATACCCCCTGAACTCTTCCCACTGTCCCACATTGCCACCCTGTCCAACCATGAACTGCCTCTGCTCCATCCTTCCACAGGCAAAAGGACAATGCACCTGTGAGACTGAGAACTGGACTCTGCCATGGACATTACTCCACCCCCACCCATCACCCTTATAATCACATGTACCAATATCTAGCACTGTAAATAAATCACATATTGCACACAAATCAGTTTGGAGTCATGCTGTATTATTAGCAAATGTTTGACATATTACTGTTCAATATCTGTTCTGTCAATTAGTGATGACAACATACCAATGTCAATACGCTGTAGTTCATGGGCAAACCAAGCAGAAGTCAGGCACTGAGTCATACAGCACTGAGAAGGGAAGGGAAAAACAAAAATTACCCAAAAAGATCTGGTGGGAACTACAGAAAGTACAGATGCAGGAGGCTATAAGCAATTGTGAAATGGCGTGGGTGATTCTTACCTGGGTGTTACTGGAAATACTGTTGTATCACTCTGTCCCTATTGTCTGTGTCGTCCTCTGAGTCTTCCTCCTCTTCACTCTCCACAGGCTCCACGGCTTCTACAACACCACCATCTGGACCATCCTCCTGCAGGAAAGGCACCTGGCGTCGCAAAGCCAGGTTGTGAAGCATACAGCACGCCACGATGATATGGCACACCTTCTTTGGTGAGTACATTAGGGATCCACCGGTCATATGCAGGCACCTAAACCTGGCCTTCAGGAGGCCAAAGGTTCGCTCAATCACCCTCCTAGTACGCCCATGGGCCTCATTGTAGCGTTCCTCTGCCCTTGTCCGGGGATTCCTCACTGGGGTCAGTAGCCACGGCAGGTTGGGGTAACCAGAGTCACCTATTAGCCACACACGTTGTCTCTGTAGCTGCTCCATCACATAGGGGATGCTGCTATTTCGCATCACATACGCGTCATGCACTGACCCTGGGAACTTGGCATTTACATGGGAGATGTACTGGTCAGCCAAACAGACCACCTGGACATTAATCGAATGATAACTTTTTCTGTTTCGGTACACCTGCTCATCGTCTTTTGGGGGTACCAAAGCCACATGGGTCCCATCAATGGCACCAATGATGTTGGGGATATGTCCAAGGGCATAGAAATCACCCTTCACTGTAGGCAAGTCACCCTCCTCTGGGAAAATGATGTAGCTCCGCATGAGTTTCATCAGGGCAGACAACACTCTGCTCAAAATCTTAGAAAACATAGGCTGAGACATTCCAGATGACATGGCCACTGTGGTCTGGAATGACCCACTTGCCAAAAAATGGAGGACTGACAAAACCTGCACCAGAGGGGGAATCCCTGTGGGTTGGCGGATGGGGGACATCAGGTCTGGCTCCAGCTGGGCACACAGTTCATGGATAGTGGCACGGTCAAGTCTGTATCGAAGTATTATATGGCGTTCTTCCATTGTCGACAGGTCCACCAGCGGTCGGTACACGCAGGGATTCCTCCTTCTCATCCCAAGTCCCAGCGGACGGTGCCTAGGAAGGACAACATGGAGCACAGAGTCAGCCAAACCACAGGTACGTACAGACAGCTTGCACAGTTAAAGAATGGCAATGGGTTGAAAGGCGTGTATGTGTGGCAATGCAAGGCCTAGGCCTGTGTGTCGCAGTCAAAATTAAGCCATGTAGGCCCTTGAAATGGCGGCTGCCTGACCTGTGAAGTGGGACAATGGGATGTGAGGTCAATGCGCTGGCGCGGCACACCGTGGCGGTAGGCGGTCGAAGACCGCGGCGCAAAGCCGCATTGGTTAACATTGAAGCCTATGGGTTTCAGGAGCCAATGACGAAGTGCGCCGGCGGTCGCGGTACGCACCGCCGCGGTACGCACAGCCGCGGGCGTGACCGCCATTTTCTATCTGCTTAATCACTCGAGACCTGATCATCCACAGTAGAGGACCTATACTGCAAGTGCTGATGTGACCTCGGTCTGGAAGATACAATGGCTGCTGCGACTGGGGAAAGGGCCCCTGCCTTCACGTCTGAAGAGTTGGAGAAGCTCGTGGATGGGGTCCTCCCCCAGTATGCGCTACTCTACGGTCCTCCAGACCAACAAGTGAGTACACCGGGTGCACATGGAATGGGCTATGCCTGTGTGGATTGGGGTGGATGTAAGTTGGTGGGGTGGGGGGCGAATGAGGAGTGCAACGCCCGACAGATGAGAGCATGTGCCATATGGCAAAGTTGGAGGGGGGGGGCAATCACATCTAACATGCAGGTCATTGATGATTTCCTCCTTTCCACCCTGTACATGTCAAATAGGTCAGCGCCCATCAGAAGATCGAGATTTGGCGTGCCATCGCCAAGGAAGTCCGGAACTTGGGGGTCCACAACAGACGGGGCACCCACTGCCGCAAGAGGTGGGAGGACATCCGCCGCGGAACAAGGAAGACCGCAGAAACACTGCTGGGGATGGCCTCCCAACCTAGGAGGGGTGCCAGTCGCACCATGACCCCCCTGATGTCCCGGATCCTGGCGGTGGCCTACCCTGAATTGGATGGGCGCTTTAAGACATCACAGCAGACACAAGGGGGTGAGTATCAGCACATTCTCCTATCTTTCTGCGCAGTGGAGGCGTATGGGTGGGGGAGGAGGGCTGTGGGTGACATTAGGCCAGGGCGCTTTCTGTAGTGTAGTCCTCTCCCTTAGGCATGGCCCTGTGCCCCCGGCCCCCGCCTCGGTAGGGTGACAAGTACAGCCATTGAAGGTCCAGCATCTCCCATGTGCGCGTTTGACGTCTCTTGGCCTGTTGTCTTAGTCAGTAGTACTGAGTAGTGTACCCCGAATGCGCGGCTTAGTGCATTAGGCACCTGTGTCTGTCCTCTCCACCAACGGTGTTGACATTGCATGCACTCAACCTGGTCTTCTTTTTTCTCCCCCCACCCTTTCTCTTCATCTTCTTGTGCATGTGTGCATTAGCATCATCAGGCGGAGGAGATTTGGCATCGGAGCACGAGGGAGCTGCAGGACACAAGGCCCCGGTGGGCCCAGGAACAGACACCGAGGGCACCAGTGATCCGGAGGGCGAGGGGAGCACCACGACGGGGACCGCTGGTGAGAGCAGCGAAAGTGACACGTCCTCGGATGGGAGCTCCCTAGGGGTGGCGGCAACATCTGTGCCCCCCGCCTCTACAGGTACAGCCGCCACCCAGCGCACCAGCCCCGCCCTCCCAGCAGCCCCTCAGTCTTCGCTCCGTGCCCGTTCGCCCAGGAAGGCGCGCGTCTCCTTCGCCCCAGGCACCTCAGCCCCTGCCCCTGTTGCCCCTGCTGCCCTCAGTGCGGAGCTCATTGACCTGGTAAGGACGCTCATTGTTGGGCAGACGACCCTTTTGAATGCCATCCAGGGTGTGCAAAGGGAGGTGCAACAGAGCAATGCGTACCTGGAGGGCATTCATTCGGGTCAGGCTGCCCATCAACGAGCGTTCACTGCTCTGGCCTCAGCACTGACGGCAGCCATTGTCCCTGTTTCCAGCCTCCCTCTTCTTACTGCCTCCAGCCTTTCTCTGTCTCCTGTCCCTCAGCCTATCCCATCCACACCATCAGACCAGCCTGCACACACCTCAACACCCAAGAGCAGCTCATCCAAACACAAGCACCACAGATCCCACAAACACTCACCCAAGCAACACCCAGATGCAGACATGCCAACAGCCACTGCCACCCCTGTGTCCCCCTCCTCCTCGTCTCCCTCCTCCCTCCCTGTGACGTCTACACTCACACCTGCATGCTCCCCAACATCAGCCAGTGCTTCCATCACCACCTCACCCTCCAGTACAGTCCACACTCGTGCAGTCACCACCCCCACTGCCATTTACACGTCCCCTGTGTCCTCTCCCACTGTGTCTGTCACCCCCTCTTCCAAGACACACAAACGCAGGCAGCCACCCACCCAACAGCCATCCACCTCACGACAGCCTACAGCACCAGCACCTTCACCCAATGACAGCACACCTGACTCTCCTACAACCATCTCCTCTACCTCTACTTCCATCTCCACTTCTCCTACCCTTTACCTTGGCCCTAAGAAAGTTTTCATGGCTAACCTTGACCTCTTTCCCCCCGATGAGCTCCCCCATCCATCTTCAAAGAGTCCCAAGAGCACCGCAGCCACCACCAGCCCAGCTTCGGGTGTCACTGTTGTGCATGGGTTCTGGAGCCCACCCTTTGCCAGCAGTGACACATCGATCAGCAGCAAGGACACGTCCAGCCCCCCCCCCGGCAAGAGGACCCGCAAAAACAAGGGCCGCCGTGCGAGGACCGACAGGGCTGCCCCCAAGGAGCAATGTGCGGCCACTTCACCACCCACACCATCTAGGGGAGGCAAGGGCCCGAGAGCCCCATCAAAGGAGCGGAAGGGCAGCAGGAGCGCGGAGAAGGTGGACCCAACATGCCACATCCCAGCTGGGAAGGAGGACACTAAGGAGGCCAGGAGTCCGTCCCCGAAGGGTCCAGAAACGTCACGGTCCGAGGGCGACTGAGCAGGGAGTCCAGGCCAGGTCTGGCTCCCTTGACCTGCTGGATGAGCACCGCTGAACAGGGCCGCGGTGAAGAAGAGCACCGCTGCACAGGGCCCGCCGTGGAGAAGAGCACCGCTGAACAGGGCCCGCCGTGGAAAAGAGCACCGCTGAACAGGGCCCGCGGTGAAGAAGAGCACCGCTGAACAGGGCCCGCCGTGGAGAAGAGCACCGCTGAACAGGGCCCGCCGTGGAGAAGAGCACCGCTGAACAGGGCCCGCGGTGAAGAAGAGCACCGCTGAACAGGGCCCGCGGTGAAGAAGAGCACCGCTGAACAGGGCCCGCCGTGGAGAAGAGCACCGCTGAACAGGGCCCGCCGTGGAGAAGAGCACCGCTGAACAGGGCCCGCGGTGAAGAAGAGCACCGCTGAACAGGGCCCGCCGTGGAGAAGAGCACCGCTGAACAGGGCCCTTCTTCTCAAGCACCGCTCCGCTGGGCCCTTCTTCTCAAGCACCGCTCCGCTGGGCACCGCCGTCTCAAGGACCGCTCCGCTGGGCACCGCCGTCTCAAGCACCGCTCCGCTGGGCCCTTCTTCTCAAGCACCGCTCCGCTGGGCACCGCCGTCTCAAGCACCGCTCCGCTGGGCCCTTCTTCTCAAGCACCGCTCCGCTGGGCACCGCCGTCTCAAGGACCGCTCCGCTGGGCCCTTCCTCTCAAGCACCGCTCCGCTGGGCACTGCCGTCTCAAGCACCGCTCCGCTGGGCCCTTCTTCTCAAGCACCGCTCCGCTGGGCACCGCCGTCTCAAGGACCGCTCCGCTGGGCCCTTCCTCTCAAGCACCGCTCCGCTGGGCCCTTCTTCTCAAGCACCGCTCCGCTGGGCACCGTCGTCTCAAGGACCGCTCCGCTGGGCCCTTCCTCTCAAGCACCGCTCCGCTGGGCACCGCTGTCTCAAGCACCGCTCCGCTGGGCCCTTCTTCTCAAGCACCGCTCCGCTGGGCCCTTCTTCTCAAGCACCGCTCCGCTGGGCACCGCCGTCTCAAGGACCGCTCCGCTGGGCCCTTCCTCTCAAGCACCGCTCCGCTGGGCACCGCCGTCTCAAGCACCGCTCCGCTGGGCCCTTCTTCTCAAGCACCTCTCCGCTGGGCACCGCCGTCTCAAGCACCGCTCCGCTGGGCCCTTCTTCTCAAGCACCGCTCCGCTGGGCACCGCCGTCTCAAGGACCGCTCCGCTGGGCCCTTCCTCTCAAGCACCGCTCCGCTGGGCACCGCCGTCTCAAGCACCGCTCCGCTGGGCCCTTCTTCTCAAGCACCGCTCCGCTGGGCACCACCGTCTCAAGGACCGCTCCGCTGGGCCCTTCCTCTCAAGCACCGCTCCGCTGGGCACCGCCGTCTCAAGCACCGCTCCGCTGGGCCCTTCTTCTCAAGCACCGCTCCGCTGGGCACCGCCGTCTCAAGGACCGCTCCGCTGGGCCCTTCCTCTCAAGCACCGCTCCGCTGGGCACCGCCGTCTCAAGCACCGCTCCGCTGGGCCCTTCTTCTCAAGCACCGCTCCGCTGGGCCCTTCTTCTCAAGCACCGCTCCGCTGGGCCCTTCTTCTCAAGCACCGCTCCGCTGGGCACCGCCGTCTCAAGGAACGCTCCGCTGGGCCCTTCCTCTCAAGCACCGCTCCGCTGGGCACCGCCGTCTCAAGCACCGCTCCGCTGGGCCCTTCTTCTCAAGCACCGCTCCGCTGGGCCCTTCTTCTCAAGCACCGCTCCGCTGGGCACCGCCGTCTCAAGCACCGCTCCGCTGGGCCCTTCTTCTCAAGCACCGCTCCGCTGGGCCCTTCCTCTCAAGCACCGCTCCGCTGGGCCCTTCTTCTCAAGCACCGCTCCGCTGGGCCCTTCATCTCAAGCACCGCTCCGCTGGGCACCGCCGTCTCAATCACTGTTTATGGTTCACTGTGCCCACCATGCCTCCTCCTTGACCAGTGGAGACTGTCATCCACCTGATGGACTGTGGCTTTGCACTCCCCAGGATGGTCCAGTGGGCAGCCCACCCACTGTAGAGACATTGAGAGACTGTGGCTTTGCACTCCCCAGGATGGTACAGTGGGCAGCCCACCCACTGTAGAGACATTGAGAGACTGTGGCTTTGCACTCCCCAGGATGGTACAGTGGGCAGCCCACCCACTGTAGAGACATTGAGAGACTGTGGCTTTGCACTCCCCAGGATGGTCCAGTGGGCAGCCCACCCACTGTAGAGACATTGAGAGACTGTGGCTTTGCACTCCCCAGGATGGTACAGTGGGCATGGTGGCTCCTCGTGGATCTGGCGTCGTGGACTCATGTGGCTGTGGTGCCCCCCCCTTCCCTTCCCCCTGAGGTGCCTGTAGTTTTTACATCTGATGCCCCTGCAGTGTTCTCTCCAAAGGACTCAGGTCTCCTGTGTGGGCTTTGCCCTTGTTTCTCAAAACTTTGGCCCACGGACATGATGAATTCGTAGGATGTGCAGGACTTGTTACTTCAGTTATACACTGATGTGTATGTCATTTGTTTTCTTGTGAATATCTTTCATGGTTGTACGATATTTTTCAGGACCTTTTTGGTACATAAATATTTATTCCAAATTTGATTATGTCCTAGCATTTTTCTGGGGTGTTTGGGTGGTGTCACTGTGACTTGTTGCTCTGCATTGGTGTGTACATAGTTGGGGGGGGGGGGTCGCATATGTGTGTGCCCGTAACCTTTCGTCCTCCCCCCTCCCGTGTGTCGTAGGTGCAGTACTCACCGTTGTCGTCTGCGCCGGACTTCGTACTCGTGGTAGATGAGAAGGTAGACGAGAGCAGGTAGGATGTTTAATTCGGGTTCCATGCTGTCCTCCTTCCTCCTGGAGTGCGTAGTGGTGAGCGTTTTCCCGTTCGTAGTCTGTTTCCGCCGTGTTTTTATCGGCGGTGCTCCCGCCCCGGAAAAGGTGGCGGATTGGTGAGTTGTGATAGGGTGGGCGGTACATTGTCTGCCGCCTGGCTGTTGGCGGTGACCTCCGCGCTGTTTGTTTGTACCGCCGTGGCGGGCGGAGTGTTAAAGTGGCTGTCTGTGTTGGCGGTTCCCGCCAGGGTCAGAATTCCATAATTTTTACCGCCAGCCTGTTGGCGGGTTGGCCGCCGCTTTAACACCGACCGCCAGGGTTAGAATCACCCCCATAATATGCTCATCTGGACCCAGGATCTCAGATAACCACAAATAGAAGTGTAAGATCCGCCGGTCATGGGTTCTCTGGCCAATGGAGACAGATTTGCGCAGGGATCTGGATTTGTCTCTGCTTGAATCCTGGATGAGCTCCATGACCTCTTGAAGCACTCTCTCTCTTTCATACTGTTTCTTGAAGAGTCTGTCTTGAGTCCTGGGGTTGAGGTTGCGGTCTACGATGGGGAGGAGAAGAGTCCATGTTGAAGTTCTCCGTAATCATGAAAGGTTTTTGAGTTTCAATCTTTCATGATCCACATATTGGTGGGTTCGAACAGGTCATGTTTTCTACATATTTTCTGCAGTTGTGGCCTCAAAAATTTTGTGGGCATCCAGGTCATATGAGCCACGTCATTGCGCTGCCATCAGTATCTGTTGTGTCTTCATGATGCAGTAGAAAAGCTATGATTGGCCTATCTCGATCCCTGTAGGCAGGTGAATAATGTGCCCTCTGGAATTCCAAGAGTAGGTTAAAAGAAAGGCATGTAAGCCATGGTAAAAATTCAGAAATGGATTGTTTAATGTCACTTCCTTCCAAGTTCTCAGGGAAGCCATAACAGCGGACATTGTCTCTCTGTGCCTTATCTTGTAAGTCCACTGCTTTCCTGTGGAGGTGCCATATGTCAGTATTCCAGGTTTGCAACTGCTGTGTTCATGTTTCGAGTACCGCCACCCATTTTTTGAGATTCTCCACTTGTCCTAGGAAAAGGCCAATTTGTGAGCAGATTAATTTTACTTCAGAGGAGAGATCTGATATTTTAGGGTCCATATTTCCCAATGTGGCTCCCAATGCAGTGATTTCTTGGAGGATTGTCTCCATGGTGGTATCTAAGGCACCGTCATCTTCATTCTGCTCCCCCACCACTTCTGTGAAAAGTAGTTTACTTGTCAGCTTGCCATTATCCTGTGTGCTCTATGGTTTGCGCTGGTGTCAAGGGAGGGCAGATATCAGTGTGGTTGAGGCTAAAGGAATCAGAGCTCATCAGTGGGATATCACAGTGGGTGGTGTAGGGGTGGGCATTCACTGCATGGGTCTCCTTAGTCCTGCCTTTCACCCTCCAGTAGGCCACATGTAACAGTGAGGAGTTTGTAACATCAGTTGAACCATGGAATACTTTCTGAGCCAGCTCACTGGAGTCAAATGATATACAGTGTGATCCAGGCATGGGCACCAATGTCGGCATCCCCATCAAACCACATAGGGATAGGCTATCCAGCAACATTCAGCGGGCTAGGTGTCTAGGTCAAAGGTTGATTGGTATGGTGAGTAGAAACAATCTAGAAACTTCACAGCAAGTCAAAAGCCCACCCCTGCTGGGTCACGGGTGGGCAGTCCTTAGGGGCCAATGGTGTGTTGCAGGACAGCCCATCTCATGCGCTCCACTGATATAGCAGATGAGACAGTATAGAACCATTTATTTGCCCCCACAAACTACAGTAGGGGGTCTACACGTGGGGCCTCCCAATCAGAGAGCCAACAGATGTCGAAATATAGATCAGCTGCGTCGGACATGGGCATCTGCTCTGATGAGGCATGAACGCAAGCTCAGCTTGGAAGGCCATCATGAGATTAGCCCCATGACACTCCCCAAACCCCTGTGGCATCCAAAAGCCTGGTCTTGGTTCCTTAATGGGCTGTGTTTAGCTTTTATGGGCCGGCAGTGTGAAAGTGGTGAAAAGAAGATCAGCCCGGGGATGGCAAGGCAGGTGTATGCTGCTGCTCAGTACGATGGGGAGGGGGCCTGGGATACCAACACAACACCTCTCCCTGTGGCCCACAAAGGAACATCTCCTCTCCGTGGCCTGTCAGTACCACCTCCGAGGCACCATGGTGACGGCCGTGGTTGGGCTCTCTAGGCGACAAATGGGGCTCTTGCAGAAGTTCTGCTAGGCCCTGCCGACAGACTCCCATATGCCTCAACTTTCCCCAGACATGGTGCTGCTCGTCTGCTGTGTGTGCCACAAATAGACACAGCAGGGCCATGCGCAGTCCTCTGTCCTCACAAAATTCACACAGAGGTGGCCATCTTCAATAGAGGCCAGACCACTCCCCTCCATTGAAAAATGAATTTAAGAATTTTTTACTACCAGGATATGTAAAGTGTAAAAGCACATGCTCACTTTTTAAATAAGGGTGACGTTTCGGTTTGGCAAAAAGGTTTATTTTGTCAGATCAAAATGGCATTTTAAATGTGCACACAGGCTGCAATGGTAGTCCTGAGACCAATTTAAAAAGGCTTGTTAAGTGGGTTGCAGAATACGTGCAGTAGGCCCACTGCTAGCATTTTAACTTACAGTTACTGGGCACAGGTTGTACTACTTGAATATATCTTATTTGTAACTTAAAAGTGTCATTGTGGTGCAAGCTAATTTTACCATGTTTAAAGGAGTGAGCACAAGAATGTTAGCACTGGTTAGCAGTGGTAAAGTGTGCAGAGTCATAAGGCCAACCATAACTGGTTCAGCCAAGCAGAAGAAAAGGAAAAATGTCTGGGGGAAAACCATAAAAAGGATGGCAAAGGTCAAACAGTGGTGCACCAGTTATTCCACACCTGCATTGAAGTAAACAATGACTGAAATAGCAATTAAATTGCCATGTGACATGTAGAAATCATCAAATGCAGAGGTGATTGCCGATTTGGGTCCCGATGTATAGTACGATGGTGGTTAATCTGTTTGTCAGGGTAGCAAAGACCATTACGTCCCCCACCCTAGCAGACTAGGAACCACCAAGTGTATAATTCACTGCTGGTCCAGGTGTGATCTCTGCTCCTCTGAAGTAACTAAAAGGTTCATGGTGTTAACAACTATCTACCAAACCTTTTTGTGTTTAAAAACAAATGCTCAAAGTGAGCTTTTGCTTTCGAAAAACAGATAATTAATGACCCCTACACACAGGAAGCATTTCCTCTGGATCAATATTTTAATTTTTTTGTTCATCACCATCTCGGGTTTCTTCAGCAGGGAAGAACAGAAAAATGGAAATCCGACCATTTGACCTACTTTTTGGGTGAGCAGCAGAGATTACTCACAAAACAATTGTGGCAGTAGAACATGCCACAATCAGTAAACGCCAAGGTGAAGAAGGAATTCCTATTACAAATAGAACAGGTAGGTGTTAGCAGAATGCCTGATTTGTAGGAGATGCTCATATTGAATAATTTAGAGGCAGAAATGTCTGTGACTGAAGGACGTATTCAGCAATACTTCCCGAGGCTCCAGGTCTTTCAAAAATACAAATATAAATAGCTCACAAAACATATGCAACAAAACATGTCACAAGGAAGTTGCTCAGGAGGTTGTAAAAAACCCAGAACTGTAAATGAGCTGAGGTACTCCAAATGCTGAATGATGGAAAGCTAAATGGAGGGATTGGAGGTTTTTTCGGGTCTTTAGACGCTTGGCTTAGGAATGGTCACCCCCTGAACTTATAGTGCACTTTTTGTACGATTACATGAATGCACTTAATGTGGATGTAGTTGGCCATGGCTAAATCTTGTGCATCATTAGGTACCATTCATCCAGTTTTGTAATCTTGCCAACATACTCTGCTAATATTGGTTGCTTCTTGGGGGGCATCTCCTTAATTCTCTGTGAGTGCAGCTTCGAGAGGACTCAGAAAATCCTCGACACCATCCTGGTCACATCTTGTAGGGACCCCAAAAGGAAGTATCCATAGTAGCCCTACAGCTGCACAGACGTCAAATGTGTTAGATTTTCAAGAACTGTCCAGTTGCTATGAAATTTTTCAAGACATGAGTCTTCAGTTCAAGGCCTATACTTGGCTATTGCTCGTATGAAATTAGAGGTAGATGAGGCTCATCTTCTGTGGGCTGTGAATGGGGAGGGGAGGTTATGCCTCAAGTACAAAACTTTAATTCCTTTCAGCTGAAATTGCCTGACCGAACATTTGTGGCCTCCCTTTTTGAGTGAAAATTTCTTGACCTATCTTTGTGGATCTCAAATAGCTAGTCTCTGTGACAGATTTTAATAAATTCTCTGGTTTAAAAGACGTTTCCTTCCAAGCAGATGCACATTGCAGAATGTCTTGTAAGAGGATACACTTGTGATGTGTAGTAGATCCATTTTCTGAAATCCAGGCCAAACACCTGCTCTGCCCCAGAGCCATCTATGACATGCAATCTTTCTATGCTCTTCTTCAGTGATGTGCTACGGTGGGGTACGCTGAAGACAAGCTGGTGTTTAAGTTCTTTAATATAGAGTTGTGGGCTGGATGGTTGACTGTTAAAGAGCAGCAAATCGTGTCATATAGTTGTGGATAAGGAACCCAGGCAAGCTCCTGCACCCATAAAGGCTGAATGCTGCAAATGACTAATACACCATTTACACCGATAAACTGTGCCATGGTGAACCAAACTTTGCTGCTACCCCTTCACACTATCGCAATGCGATGCTACAGACTGTGATGAATATTGTTCTTCAGAAGTTAATTAAATTTATTGTCACTTATTTTAATGCTCACAATACATAATCTGTTACATGTTTACTAACAGACAACAGGGTTAAGGATGGAGGAAAGGGAAAAGGAAAGTCCTTCCTTGCTGTTCTGCACTGTAGGTTATTAGTAATATCCCTCTCCTTAATATGTTGTCTGCTAATGCAAACATCAATGGTGATATTAGTCAATAACTTTCTGTGGCTCGTCTGGCTGCTAACTGAAGACGGTAAGAGAAAAAAGGAGAAAAAATAGACTTTTAGTGCACTTAATGGAGCAAACTGTACACTTATGTATGTACCAACACGGTATGTATTGATTACAGTTTAGATAACTTTTACGCACATGTATTACTCAAATACATATAATAATATTCCTAATTTGTGATATGATTTACAGTTTGGAGACCCACCTTTCTTCAGCCTAATATTTGTTAACTCACTTTTCCCATGCTCGTAAAGACGACAGCCTGAAGCATTAGCTATCATAGCTGAAGCGGTCTTTTGAGTGTGGCCTACCAAGGCCGAGAGCTACACCTGGTTCATTAAGAGTATCATATTTAAAAGAAGCAACATATGTTCTCCTAATATTCTGTAAGGTATGGCTGTTTGATATGACGTATGCTGAACCTTATGCGCGGTAAAAGTACAAAGCTGACAAACAGCAAATCTTGAATAATATTTCTGTTTTGGCAGAAAGTGGAAATGTTCGGCTAGGAGCAAAAGCAGAAAGTAAACAGAGTGTAACAAAACAAAAAGTAAAAAAGGTAGAACACAATACAACAGTACTGATACCAACTACAGAAGCAATGGTTTCAGATATTTCCTTGGCTCTGAGCTTGGATTCGCTTTTGCCCTTAATAGAGTACAACACCAATCCAAACACAGGTTTCTCTGGCAGGAGCATCATAAATAAAAACTTCACATTAAGGATATCTAATCACTTATTGATCAATTGGACACACACTTAAATGTAAAAATAGGAAGCAAAAGGGTGACATTCATGGAACTCAGATTAATGAATGTGAAAGTAATGCTAGCCACAAACAAATCACTGACAACAGTGGTATAACGAAACGTGAGCCCCCCCTACAAAGTACATGGAGGGGGTCCACTCTCCCAGGCCCACCACCTACCACGTTTGCTGAGGGGACCCCCTCGAGTTCGGGGGTTCTTAGCACCACTGCTGCGGGGGCTGATGTTACCCCACTGACTGACAAATGTTAAGTGTTAGGTGCTTTGAATATAGACATAAACTTGATTAGCAAAACCTGAATAACTAGGGTTCCAGGGTAAGAAGGAACAAACTCCTGAGTTTTTTTTACATGATCTAGTAATCTCTATAAAAGGTTGAAAGCAAAGGTTGGGTTCTTTGACCCTTAATTTCACACATCTCAATTCTAGAGCTACCCATTGGTCAATTATTTTCAAATGTTGAAATACTAATATGGGAGGCCACTCACAAGTGATTTAATGACAGATTAAGAAATGTAATTTCAAGGTATGATCTATACGTATTCCCATACTACAAGCAAGACATGCAGAATTCCACTTACCAAGAAATGTGTATTTTGTTTCAACACCAAAAGACACATTGACGTTTGCAGACAGGAGAACTTAACCAGGCATTCAGCTATGTTGTAAGCCTTATCTGGATTAAATGGTTTGTGAACCTTCTTCCTGTATGCAGTTTTAACATTTTTGTTTGTTTTCTACTATAATCTTCTCTTCTTACCCCTTGATTTGTCTTAGCTTTCCTTTTTTAGCTCATCTCCCAGTGTAAGAACATTTGGTCTAATGACTTCTATTTGATCTTCCCTGTCTATATTGATCATAGTTAAGGGTGAGCTTTGAATGGGTGGAGGCATGGACAGGCATAAGGAAACAATTAAATGTACATAGCTCTTTTCTAGAAGTGCCCTTTGGATTCAATGTGGCCGAGGTTATGTTGAGAAGCAGTATGCATAGAGTTCTCACATATGCTTGTGATATAAAAGTGGCTGTGGACATAGGGGAGGAGATTGTCTCTTATAATAAAGGTGACAACAAATGTTAAAAGTAGAACTTAGTAGTAGCTGTTCTCCTTTATATTTTATGGTGTTTTCTTTTGAGTTGTCCGTGAGACAGGCAGCAGCTTTGTTATAAATCAAGAGAAGTTACATAGGATATAATGAACTTGTAATAAGGTGATCTCCCTGAATTAATGGAAAAATAAAAACTGAGAAACCACTTTGGAGGAAACTAAACCATGGAAAATGAATTTTAGGGAAAGACTGTTTTAAGGAAATACAAATAAATCAAAAATGAAAACAAATATTTTAAAGGAAATATAATTTTAAGGTAAATTCCAAAATGACATTAGACTTGGGTGAAACTTAGGTCTATTGAGGGGATTTTGGATTCAGGGATGGGGAATGTTCAGGAGTGATGATGAGTTTTTAGGGGTCAAGAATGAGTGGAGTTCAGGCATAGAAAGACATTGTTATAGTTTAGGGATTGGTGATTTTCAGGGGTGGTGAGCGTTTGTGTTTTTTAGGTATCAGGAACGGGAGGACTGTAGGAGTGTTGAGGGGTTATTAGGGTTCATGGGTAGATGGACTTTAGGACTGATGAGTGTTTTTAAAGTTCAGTGATGGGTACAGGTTAGGAGTGGTAAAGAGTTTTTGGGTTCAAAGATGAGTGCAGTTTAGAGATGGTGAGGTGTTCTTAGAGTTCAAGGATGGGTGCAATGTACAAGTGTTGAGCGTTTTTTAGGGTTCATGGATAGAAGGACTTTAGGCCTGGTGAGTGTTTTTAAGGTTTAGGGATGGGTAAAGGTTAGGGGTAGTGAAGATATTTTAGGATTCAGGATTGGGTGTAGTTTATAGGTAGTGAGGGGGTTTAGGCATGGTTTAAGTGTGTGGTGGTAGGAAGGGCTTTCAGAGTTCTGAGAGAGGTGTAGTTTAGATGACAGGTATGATTGTAGTTTAGGCAAAGTGTGGAATTTTTAGGTTTCTGGGATGGGTGGAGATTAGGGGTAGAAAGGGCTGTTAGGGTTCAGGGTTGGTGTATTCCAGGGATGAGTGTAGTTTAGGCATGTTAATGGGTGTTTGGGGGCAAGAATGGATGGTGTTTACGGGTTGTGAAGGGTTCAGATACTTGATGTTTAGTGATGGCGAGGGATCAGTAAATTAAAAGCATCCAAATATTTTTTTGACAATGTACAATATATAAATTTGAAACATGAAGTTAAGCAATGAAATAAATACCTTCAATGCTATTTATTCTGGAAATTTCTATTAAATACATTAAGTGAAATGGTTTATTGGTAATGATATTCCATGAAGTAATTTTTCTATGAAATCATATGCAAACCTGATAAGGCAGACTGTGTACATCCATCACATTTGTGACAGAGTAACCCTTCTGACAAACTATATTCAGCCCCTATGCTGGTATACCTTATTAAGAAAAAAGGAGAGATTTCCTTCAAAATAAATGTATAAAGGCATTAATAATAAATATTTTAAACTATAGGACGTGTACTAAAGTATTTTCAACAAATTATTACTTATTTAAGAGGTATATCGCTTCATCAAAAATATAACTCGCCATTTGAGGTTTTACCTGAATTACAAACAATTATGTTGTTATGCAAAAATATTGGGCTGATTAGCTCTCATTAACCTGAATTTGCTTTACATCCTGGATAAATGACTTAATTTTTGGCACTGCACAATTAATGCTATTCAACAACAAATCTAATATTGTAATAGTCTGCGTAATGGTGCATACAATCTCCATGACATAATACTCTGTCTCAGCTAGAATACAAACTGGATATACAGGATAACTTACATACACTAAAGGAGTTAGAACAAAGTAGGTAGAATACCTACCTAGGAATATTTCGGGTCACTGTGCTCTGCTCTGCAGGCTGGAGATAATCAGTCTGCCAGGATTATGATAATAGTGGCTTGCAGAAGAACGTTATGCACAAAAAATGTCATTAAGCAATGGAAAATAATATCATATGTTTAGTAATTAACAGATTTCAAAATACTTTGATAAGGCCATGTTTAGAGTTTGGTGGATGGGATACTTTATCAAAATATGACAGATATGCCATCCTCTGTGTTACATGTGTCAAGGCTGCAATGCACTCACAACGTAAATCTTGTAAAAACACAATGGGTAACACTGGAGTGTGGTACCTGAAAGTAATGCTCAGTCTCATCTAGCATATTTGCCCTAGCTAATCAAAGTCGGATAATTCCAGGACTCGACTTTTATAAACAAGCTATAGAATACCGTTAAGAGCATTTTAGACTGCACTGATTTATTTGCTATGTTATTCGAAATGGTGGTAAATAAAGTGAAAGTACTTATTTTGTGTATATCTCCTGGTTTGGAGTCTGCATATAATGTCAACTGTATAATAGTAATGTTTTGTGAGTGGATTTCAGTTACAAAACATTAATTCACACCTTAAGGTATGTGTGTTTGGAAGGGACGACTTTCACATGCCCTGTCCAATTATTTACTTATTACATTTAACAATATGGAAAACGTTTTCTGAATTGTTAATTGGGTCTAGTACATTACAAAAAGCGTTTTAGTGGTTGAAAGCCCCCAGATTTACTGAATCTGAAAGCTTGCGACCTGTATAACACTTTGTACATAAGTCCCTTAATTCCTTGTAAAAATATCCAAAAAGGCCCACATTTAAGGATGGCCTTGCCCCATCTAACTCCACATTAGTGTCATTTTTCTGACGTTAATGTGGCGTTAGATTGCCAAAAATGCCACGCCATATTTACAAAGTGGTGCAATGCATGCATTTGCGCCCCTTTACGCCACCCTATGCATGTGCCATGCATAATGTATGCAAAAGGGGCGTTCCAGCACACGGAAGCCCATAAGTATGGTGCTATGAAATCTACAAGATTCCAGCGCACCATTTTTGGCGTAATTTGTAACACCTGCTGAAAGCAGGTATTAAACGGATACACCCATTGGAATCAATGGGTCTCCTTGCACCTTGCTCCGCTAGCGTCAGAATTAGAATTGTTCCTAATACGGCGCACACATGGTGGTGTTAGAGGGGACCGGGGGTGCAAGAAAAGTAGCATTTCAGGGTGTGAAGCTCCACTTTTCATAAATCTGGGCCTATGCTTGTAGCAAAGCTTTATCTGTCAGTGAAGTCCCAAAATATTTTAGAAGCCATTAAGAAAATCGATGATGGTCATACACTCCCTTGTGTACTGAAATGTGTAGATTTTTCAATAAATGGAAAATTTGACGTGTATATATAATTACGTTTTGATTTTTCACTTATGACTTTTTAATTTCTCTCTGAGGAAATTGTTTTCCTAGTGGGGCAAGCTCTTTTCTACGCTGCCATTAAATGTGAGGGTGTTCATGCCTCTTTCCCAGACTTGAAATGTGCATATTCTTGCCTTTAGCAGGAATAAGTACATGGAGGTTTACAGACTGGCAACTCCACTATGAGTGTGTATCGACGTTCCCATGAGGGCTCAAGCAGACACCTATTATCTGACTCATTTCCCTATTTGTTAATGCAATATTTACACCATAATTGTGGGACTTCTGTATTCACAAATGCACTTTGCGGATATAAAATCCATGTTAAAAGTGCAGTCTCTGTGTCACTATTCCATTGGGTGCAGGCGCGGCACATCTTTTAGGGCGGAGGGGCCACGCCCCCCCCCCCCACCTTTTCCCCTCATGAAGAGTGTCTGTCAGGCTGAACAAAGGTCAGCCTGACAGACATTCTTAATTTTCAGCTTAGACAGCCACGAGTGAGACATGCGCGATTTGTGCACACTCCTTGCTGCCTGAGCTGAACTTTGGTGGGCTGAGGAGGTCACAGCTCCTATGGGCGTGACCTCCTCAGTTCAGCAAAGGTGCCTTGAGGCCCTCCCCTGGGTGACGAGGAAAGTGTCACCCATTGACTTTGACCTGGGCGCTTCAGGTTTAAGCCCTGAAGTGCCCAGGGCGAGAATCAATCAGTGACACCTCTTCACAGAGTGGGGTGGGGTCAGCAGTCTCACTGACCCCGTCACACTCTGTGACAAGGCTGGGACTGCTGCCTTCCCTCATTGGCTGACCTAAGGCAGCAGTCCCAACCCTCCTGGGACCCCCAAGGCTGAAGGTAAGTGTGTGTGATGTTTGAACATTTATGTTTGGTTCGTGGGTGCATGTATGAACGTTATGAGTGTTGTTAATGGATGTGCGTGCTTGTGTGTGTGAAAGAATGAGTGTATGTGAACTTTTAAAATAAATGTTTGGTGCATGCGTGCATGTTTGTATGTTATGAGTGTTGTTAATGGATGTGCGTGCATGCATGCGTGTCTGTGTGTGAAAGAATGAATGTGTGTGTGTGTGAGTGTGTGCTGCACGCCAGCCCACCTCCCTACTAAAGCTGCCGGCCGCCACTGAATAGGTGCACAAAATTATTTTTCAACCAGATAAAAATGCATTGGAGCCAGTTTCAAAGGAAGGACTGTAATATTTTGACAGCCCTTGAGTTAACAGCTTGGTGTTTCATATGCAGCTTTAGCATGTCTCTGCCACTGGATATCAGCGAAAATCTTTTATCCAAGTGTTTTACTAAAGTCTTCCTAAAGCTATTGTAGCATAATAAATTTACAACCCAACAAAAGAGGCAATCTGTTCTACAATGTAACACTCCTTGTTTCCTACTAAATTACAGCATGAAGTAAAATGGATCTATCACACATTAGCAAGTCCAGTTTCCAAACAGTTTTAAATTTCTTGTCTAATTTGATGTTTTTGAATTTGGTGACAATTTAAGCAGCACCATAAATAAAACCTGCAATTGTAATTCCTTCTGCCTGTATTTTAGGATAGCTTTAGATCATATTTTACAGGTTAAAAGAATAAATAATACATAGCCCATGCATCTTGATCAGATATGATGTCCCGAGAATGAAAAACAATATTGGATTATGTTTATTGTTCTTTTATTGAAGATTAAAGACTTTGCTGAATAGCCTTTTCTCACTGTGGTAGTTTTTATGCGTCAATAAATGTGATACGTTTCCCTCTTCCTTCAATGACAGCTGCATCAATTTACAAAATATAAAAAAATTGAAGGAAAAGGAGCAGTGTTCGCACATACAAGGCAAACGTGGGAAGAAGGACAGAGAAAAGGGAAAGACTCTTGAAACAGAATATTTATTGATTCTAATAAATCAGTAATCACAGAGAAAAATATCCAGCATTTCTAAAAAATAAAAACATTTGTCTGAGAAGGCAACCAACAGAAGCTTTTTATAATAGGTTTATCCCATGCTCTTAAGGATACCGATTTTAAAATAGTGTCGCTATGATGTGCGTTTTTCTTGATATTAGTGCATTAATATTTTGATAAACCTAAACTCACTCAGACATGTTTTTTTTTTACTTGTTAAATGGGTTAAGTAAATATTAAGGAATTGCTCTCTGGAAGGGGCGTATTAAGAGCGTCCATTCCAAAAAGCATTTCCTTTAGATATATATTAATGTTTGTGACCAAAATCCAGTCACAAAATAGTAAGACATTTGGTTGTTGGTTGACTGCGGTGTAAAACCTGGACAAGCAACCTCCACAATCCCTTGCAAGTTTAATAAAGTATTTGAAACCAAAACAACACCATCCAATTAGTAGAACAGAAGTTATGAATTTTTTAAGTTTAAGGTCCAAATAGCATCTAAAAGATCAAAGCACCAACGGCTGACATCTAGTTGTGCTAGACTGGAGCAAAGTCGAAAGTGAAGGCTGGCCACAATAGAGCGTGTCTTGGATGCAAGAAGTGGATTGGGCCTGGTCAGCTTTTACCTTTAGACTTAGAAAACTTCCTGAAGAAAAATGTTGGAGAAGGTAAAGTTCAGTGGGGAAAGACTGAAGGAGGTGTCCAAATAGGAAGCTTCATTGTCGCCTGGCCTTGGGTCATAGCCACAGCAAGTATTTCTACATTCTGATTTAGTCATTTCAATGGAAGCTGAAAATCTCCAGCAGAATAAAGCAGTGGGCTGTAGCAGAAGAGAATTCCACGAGGTAAGTTATGCTTTGGGCGAAGGACCTCTGAAACAGATTTGCTGCTGCATAGAAGAATGTAGCAGGAGATGCCACAAAGCTAATCTGACTGGAGATGCATCTCTGGTGAATAGGCGACAGGTTGGTCCTGGTATTCTCCTGGTTCTCAAAGCATCTTTTGGCCACATTTTGTCTAAATCCTTGGTTTTGGAAATGGGCCATCTGGACACCTTTGGCACCACAACCAAGGATCCAGGACTAGAGGGACACTTCTTGGGGGTTCAGGACTGACTCAGGCTGGGAGCCTTTTTATGTACTTGTGGCTCTGACGGGATGCCACTAAACTAGCCCTTGCAGTCACTCTGGTGGTCCTCGGTGTAGGTGAAGATGCAGCGCTCAACAGCAGAACTTTCTTCTGAAGGTTCAATGAATGCTCTAGGCAGCAAAGCAGCCCTTCCAGGTACATCAGCAAGCTGTGAGACTGCACAGCAGGTCACAGCAGAAGACAATTCTCTGAGAGCCCTTCCACAGGTCCAAAAGAGAACTGAAGAGGGGTTCTGAAGGTCTTATTTTTATATACTGGTGCGCATCTTCTGGAAGGTGGGAGAAGCTTCTTTGAAGTACATGGACTGTGCTGACTCCCGTGCCCTGGTTCCAATGTGGCTGCAGTGACAATGTAGGTTCATCAGGCTCTTTGTGTGAAGGCAGATCAGGGATATTCAGGTATAAGTGGGGTGTGCTCAGCTCTACCCCCATCCTGACAGCAGATGGCCCAATGTGAAACACCTAATCCCTCTATTGTGTGACTGAGAATAATTTACAAAGTCTCTCGGCTACACCTAGTAACATAAGACAGGCTGGTAACACAAAAGGGCTAAGGACAGGAAAATGCCAACTTTATAAAAGTGGCATTTTCAAAATTGTGATGAAAAATCTGACCTTATCATTAAAGAGGGTTTGTCAGTACAATTTCATAAGCACTTAACATGACATGTCTACCTGTTCCCAATTAGGAATTACAGCATATTAAAAATACTAAGGAATTCCCAATGTTATCCTATGGGAGGTATGGGCCTTTCAGTAGTGAAAAACAAATGTACTATTTTTTCAGAACCAGGACATGAAAAACTCAACAGTACATTTCCAGCCTTTTAATAAGACGGCATCCTCGTCTTTAGACTCCCAAGGGCCTACCTTAGGGGTGACGCCTATGTAATAAAAGGGGAGATTGAGGCTCTGCAAAGGAGTTTAATATCAATTCAACATGTCAGTTTACAACTGCAACCAGGCTGCAATGGAAGTTCTGTAGCATGTTTTGAAGGGCTATATATATGGGTGGCAAAATAAGTGCTGCAGGCCCACTGGTAGCATTTAATTTACAGGCTGAGGGTGAAGGGTATACTGCTCTACAAGGGACTTATAAGTAAATTAAATATGACATTTAGGTCTTTCCCAATTAAACCATGTTTAGAAGAGAGAGCACTTTAGAGCTGATTAGCAGTGTACGGGGTTCTAAGGCCAACAAAAACAAATTCAGCAAAATGTTGAAGGTAGAAGGCAAAAACCTTGGGGGTGACCATGCAGAGATGGCCAGGTCCAACAAAAACTTTAATATTTAAAAAAGTAATATTTGAAAAAGATGCCCAAGAAATGTTGATAAAGACATGTTTTTATAAAATGTTAAACACCCTCTTTTTCTTTTAGGAAAATGGACTACATTTGAAAAAAAAAATGAAAGCTTGGTTTGTTTAAAAGCAGTCACGAACATGGTGGTCTACTGACCCCAGCCTGTGACTCAAGTCATTCGTAGTGAGTAGCAATTTACTAGCTAGGTCAAATTGTGACCCCCTTCAATCCAGAATTTTGTGAACCAACCAATTAGTACATAGGTCTGTTCACAAAATTCCTTTCCATTCACAAAAAGTTGTCACCTAATTTGTGATAATTTTTTGCAGATTGACCATTCATACATCGGGCCTCTTGCCACATAAAGCTTTATCTTGAATGGACAGAAAAAAGTAATTTTTGCTTTCCTGAATTACATAATGGTTAAAAACATATTGAGCCAAGTAATGAGCTCTAGCTGATCTGAGGTTTATTAGACACAGTTGGGTGGTGGTGATTCCAGTGTGTGGAAGGACTCAGTGAACAATGTTCAGGATCTCAGTGGTTTCCATTCACAACAGCCACTATCAACAAGTGACAAAGCTACCCATGTGACTTTAATATTACAAATGAACTACACGTCTGAGACTTATGAGGAGTTACAATGAAATTGATGTGTACTCATGGAAGTATCTGATAGTTGTAAATAAAAAGGTATACTGCGAAAGATGGTTAGACATTCAATCATATGGCCACTCTCCCTAGTGAATTCAGAATGCAAATTTTTGGGCCAGCTCCTTGTGATAGATGACTGCCCTATATTTGTGCATTTGTTTACCCTGATCAGTGTGGATTTATACACAGGAATAGCTTCCACTCAAGATTACCCAGACTCTTTATGATGCTCAATGGAGGTTCACATGAACAGTCTAAAGCTGTGGTAGCCTCTCTCGACATAGAGAAGGCATTTGACACCCTGGGGTGACCATACCTGTTTGCTGTTTTGTGTAAAGTAAGGCTGGGTTGCAATATCCTTAAATATATACAATTGTTATGCACCACCCCAGTTGTTTGAGTGCACACAGTACAAGTCTTCTCAAAGCCATGGAAGATTTAAAGGGGCACAAGGCAAGGTTGTCCACTGTCATTGCTATTATTTGCTTTGGCGATGGAGTACCTTGCATGCCTGCTTCGAAGCCATACAAAAGAGTGGGATGTGAGGCTGAAAATGGGGCTATATCCGGTCTCCCTACATGCAGATAACACCTTGCAACATCAGAGTACCAAAAGGAAATTTCGATGGGATGATGGAATTCCTAAACGATTTAGGACTGCGCTCCAGATTTAAAGTGGGCAGAGAGAATCCAGGGTTCTAGTCTTGTCCAGATTGTTTCTCTCTCCAATGGGATGGATTGCCATTAAAAATGATTATACTATCATGTTGCTTATTTCACTTTTGTGATTGCGAGATATTGAATAAATCATTTTTCAAGGACTTGAGCATTCTGCTGAGGATCCTGATTTGGGCATCCAAAAGGAGAAACCTTGCCAAGCTGACGAGACCACTTATAAAGGGTGGTATGTGTGCTTCAAATTTGGATGCTTATTACTGTGCAGCGCAATTTATATGGTTAATGAGGTGGATGGTAGATATGGGAAACTCAGAAGTGGGTATCAACGATCTATTACTGTGGCCCCATATGAGATAGAAAAGTCATTTCTAGGAGGTCCACACTTCTCGCTTTTGGTGGTAAAGCTACAAAACTAGATGGTGGGGGGTGCCTGCATACACTTCAGAGATATCTCTTTGGTGTGTGATTGGTTTTCCAGGATTAGCAATAATGTTTGACAGGAGGCCCTGAGTGGAGGCTGGGATAGTCAGAGTGGGGTGCTGTATTGCTTCAAGCCCATACCAGAGGCCATAAGCACCATAATAGGACACTTTATGGCCTCTGTGGCCTTGAGGCAAATGATTAAATGTACCTAGTGGTCTGAGAATTTAGAACCCACTAGATCAAGTGCCTTAACAACTATTCTCACCAGGTGACATGCAGCCAAGCAGTTGCCATGGTACACACAGCTATAGCTATGGTCTTCCAATATTGGTCAATGCCTTGAAGGCTCATTGGGAGCAGTGCCTGGTGAAGGGATTTACTGCTACGGATTGGTCCATTATCACTGGGGCACATACAGCCATGCAGTGACCATAGTACATATAGCTATAACTCCGGTCTTCCTTATATTGCTCCATATCTGGAAGGCTCATTGGGAGCAGTGCCTGGGGAAGGAATTTACTGATATGGATTGGTCCACTGTCTTGTGGTACCCCCAGATAATCCACAATTTTAAATATATGCATGCAAATAAATTACCTGCACCTAACATATTTCTCTCCTAAGTGGTTGGCCAAAATGTTACCGGAAGTAGTGGAACTCTGTCCCATATGTCAACAAGGGCAGAAATAATTCTATCATGGGGTCTGGATGTGCCCAGTAATACAGTCATGGTCAATGCAAGCATTAAGAGAGGTTAATGAGCTGAGAGGTAAATTGGTCCCACTAAATCCTGTGTTCTGTCTCCTGAGCTTAGTGAAGCAGACCATAACTCTTAAGGGCATTTGTCACTTCAAAGGTTTAGTGTTAGTCTTGGTTAAAAGGAATATTGCAATGTCCTGGATGGCTCGTAGTGCACTGGTTCTTGTTAGCTGGTTGAGGGAGTTACACAATTGGTCCCTGGCAGAAGTTATTGCTTTGCGCGCACACAGCAGTGGAGGGCAGAGAGAGACTGTTGCCCCAATTCACAAACATACTTATGTGTGGTAAAATTAAAAGTGCATGTGTCCGTACTTGTGGCAGAGTCTCTGCACTAGAGGCTGAATCCCTGCACTCAGGGTAGAATCTCTGCACTGCAGTTCTCAGTGCAGAGATTCCACCCCACTTGCGGAGACTATGCCCTGAGTCTGAAGACTTCACCACAAGTGCAGAGCTCCTGCACTTGTAACTTTACTGCACATAAGTATCTTTGTGAATCAGGACCCTGTGGCTAGTTGGATTTTTTGAGGGCCGTTAAAGCTAATTCTGATGATGTTCCACCATAGATGTTTAATACATTATGATTTATCATTCCCTGTTGTTTTTGAGGTGTGACCAACCCGCTTGGTACATGTTCCCTTTCTTCACTATTCTCTCTGAGGTATTTCTCTCTGATGTTATTTTTGTTTTACTATGTAGATGTGTGTAGTTGCCTGCATTTACTGATGCCACAGACATCAACATGTTTATTGCAGTGTATACGTCATGCTTTATGTATTGTGCCCTTGGATGCGAAGCATTAATTTCGTAGCCATTACATAAGTAGGGATAACATGATTGAATTTAAATTTGTATCTCAATGCTTTCCCATGGAACAGCTGACCCTGCTACAGTGAAAATAACTTAGGGGGCTTTTCACTGTAAGGACCTGTTTAACATTTAACCTTTACACGCCCTAGTCCTAAATAACATGCACCCTGCGTTAATGGGCAGTGAGGCCTACATAAGGGGTTGCTTACTAACATTTAAAAGGAGGGTATAGGCCTATCAAAAAGTGTTTATTTTGACAGGTTGAATTTGCAGGTAAAACCTGCAGCACTGAGCTAATATCAATCAATCAGGTTTTATAAAGCAAGGCTAATTACCTGATAGGGTATCCAAGCACTTGCAGGTCCTGGAGGCTTATTTGAACAGCCAGGTCTTGAGGGCCATTTGGAATTCTGAAAGTGAGGTGATGGCACAGAGTGTGTGTGGGGGAAGTCTGTTCCAGGTTTTTGCTGTGATGTGAGAGAAGGAGTGTCTTCTACTTCTTCTTCGATAGATGCAGGGAGTATGGACAAGAGAAATGGAGGCAGAGCGTAGTCTTCTTGACGGTTGGTGGCAGTTCAGAGGGCCGTTAATGTATGTGGATCCTTGGTTGTGTAGAGCCTTGTGTGCATGGGTCAGCAGCTTGAATTGGCATCTCTTCTGTAGGGGTAGCCAGTGGAGTTGCCTGAGATGGGGTGTGATGTGGCTTCATCGAGGAAGGCTGAGTCTGGCTGCAGCGTTATGTATAGTTTGAAGTCACTGTAGGAGGTGTGCAGCAATTCCTGTATAAAGGGCCCTGCCGTAGTCCAGTCGGGTGGTGATGAGAGCCTGTGTCACGGTGCGTCGTGTGTGTTGAGGTAGCCACTTGAACATTTTATGTAGCATGCACACAGTAAGGAAGCAGGCAGAAGAGACGGTGTAGCTCTGTGATTTCATGGTGAGATTTTTGTCAATGATGATTCTGAGGTTTCTGGCATGGTCGGAGGGAACAGGTGTTGGTCTTAGATTGTTCCATCTGTTGCTGCCATTGCGAATGATCAGTACTTCCGTCTTGTCTGTGTTCAGCTCCAGGCAGTTGTTCTTCATCCAATCAGCTACGCTTATCATGCACCTGTGGAAAATAGTCATAGTGTTGGAGGAGTTGACGGTGAGTGAAAGGATGAGTTGGTTGTCTGTCATCTGCGTAAAAAATTATGTTGAGATTGTGGGCTCTGACAATGTTGGCCAGCGGGGTCATATATGGATTGAAGAGCATGGGGCTGAGAGATGAGCCCTGGGGGACACTGCAGGTGATCTCCTTGGGTTTGGAGATGAAAGGTGGGAGGTAAATCTTCTGTGTTGTTCTGGTGAGGAAGGAGATGTTCCATATTAGCGCGTCCCCTTAGATGCCGATGTGGTGGAGTCTTTTGATCATATATAGCAGGCCTGCAGTCATGTTTTCGCTATCACAGAAGTGAGTGGCACAATATGCGCTGCAGCCGCTGGTTACATTTAGCTTACTGGCCCTGGGTATATTTATATTCCATATACAGAGGGCCTTTGGCAATTTCATCATGTCGGAAGCAGGAACACGAACACTTTACCAATGGCAAGCAGGGGTAAAGTGCAAAGCATTCTACATCAAGCAAAAACAGTCAAGGCAAAAAATGTGGGGTATGCCAGACAAATGATGGTCATTTCCAACAAAGGTCCCCATAGGAGAAGTCAGATAGAACTATCCACCCCAAGGGGAGTTCTCATTGTTAAGTCAGAAAACCTGGAAGAACCATCAGCATTATCATGGCCAAACTAAGGGCAATCGTCTACCATAAAGTCCATTCCATTTTGGGAGATAAGAATTCACACCCCACATTTGCATTAGCCATCTGAGGAGTCTGTGGTCAGGCCGAATTCAGAAGTCAGTCCCAAACATGAATGATCTTAGTTTATTCAACGCCCATAACACTGCAAAAACCTCCCCTTCAGTTCCACTACACCTTTGTTCCCTGGGAAGCAGCCTCCTGCTGTTGAAAGCATCAGGTTATGCCAGGGTCTCACTGTTCATATGTAAGTGAAAAGCCCCTACCCCATGTTCTGAAACACCTGTGTGCACAAAGACCTTTAGGTGCCTTAAGCATTGGTGCTGAACACTTGGCGTTCCTAAGGGTGTTGAACACTTTTTGGCACGCCTCTGTCCAGTCTTAGTTGTGGCCTTTTTCTTGGAAGTCAGCTCTATCAAGGGGGAACAATGTTTGCATATCCCTTGACAAATCTGCTGTTATATACAATGAGGCCGAAGAATGCTCTCACTTCAGTCCCAGTCTTTGGCAACTCCCAGCCATGATAGTCTGTATTTTGGCTAGAGAGGTTGGACATGGTTGGCATCAACTTGGTGGCCAAGTACACTACAGAGCCCTGTCCTATCTCGCACTTACTGGCCTTTATAGTCAGGCCTGCCGGTTGCAGGGCCTGAAGTTCCTTCATTAGGTGGTACAGGTGGTCGTCACAGTTGGAGAGTAATACAGCAATCTCATTCAGGTAGGATGCACTGACTTTTTCCAGCTCACCTAGGACCCTGTTGACCAACCTCTGAGAGCTGGCAGGGACATTCTTTAACCCAAAGAGTATCACTTTACACTAAAAGTGACCCTCGTGGATGGAGAATACTGACCTCTCCATGGCCTCTTCAGTTAGAGCAATCTACTGGTACCCTGATGTCATATCAGATGTACTCAGAAACTTGTCAGTGCCTAAACAATCAATGCACTCATCTGCTCTGGGAAGAGACGCAGCAATCTGGGTGACTGAATTGACTGAAATGAGGCCTCTATTGTTCACACAGAACCTGAATTCTGCAGAGGTGCCCTGGGGCAATCTGTGGTACCAAGATCACTGGACAGGCCTAGGGATGACAGAAGGACTCAATCACCCCCAACTCCAACATCTTGAAAACCTCATCTTGATACAGGACCTCACTTTGTCAGACAGCCAGCAAGTCTTGTTTGTGTGACATGCATACTGTCACCCTTGTCTACGACATAGGTACACCCAGCCTTGTGCCCTGTGGTAAAAGAGAAAACAGAGGCAAACTGTTCCAGTAACTGGCGATAGTCCCGTTGCTGCTTTGCTGTCAGTGTGGAGGAGAAGACTAAGGGCCTCATTTAGATCCTGCTGGATAAAGTTACTCCATCACAATCATGACGGATATCCCAACCGCCATTTTACAATCCCATTAAATCGTTTGGGAATCATAATATGGTGGATCTGATACCTGTGACATTAGTGATGGTGTAGTCCCTCCAGCAGGATCTAAATCAGGCCCCAATTCCTCCAATGGCCCATCTTGTTTCTTAGAAGACAATAGGTCTGGGAGAGGTTCTCTTTCCACAGTCTATCACTATGAGCATGGATAACTCAGACCTCTCAAAGTGTGACTCGAGTTGATTTGCATGCAGTACCCTTAAGGGGTTCCTGGACGTTTGGAGACCTACTAAGTTGGTTACCTCACTTTTCTCCTTGATCTCACAGGGCCATGTCCACTGGTCATGTAAGGCTTAAGGTTCTATGGGTTCCACATTTTTCGGTCAGTATGGTATTCTAATAGAGCAACCTTCTTGTTATATCACTTTTACATTACTTCCTGGCGTGCCTCTAGGTTGTCAGTGGCCTCATGCAAGAATTGCTCCATCTGAGACTTGAGAAGTTTGCTCCCGCCACTCCTTAACAATGCTAAGAAGGTCCTCTTACAGGTTGCCCGGCATAAGCTCAAAGAGGCTAAAGCCCACTCCATTCGGCAGCACCACCCTGTAGGCAAACTTCAGGCACGGTAACAAGATGCCTTACTATGCCTCAGGGATTCTGGTAGCCCATAATCATGCCTTGCAGAATCTTGTTGAATATTTCAACAGGCCTAATAGTCGGTGGGTGGTATCGAGTGGAGAACTTATAGTTTATCCCACACTCCCGTCTGCCTTATTATGATCTTCATTGGCTATTGTGGTATCATAATGCAGCGGATGGGATATCCATCACACTTGTGATGGAGCATCCCCCTCTGCCAAACTCTAAATCAAGCCCTTTGTCTCCTCTCAGACTGTGGGATTTTCCATGGCAGGTTTTCCATGGCCCTCGTCCTTCCTACTAACGGCAGGCAATAGGGGCCCTGTTTAAGACTCCAGGGGCCAGACTTACAAGGCCCTTGCCCCTCCTTGTGCCACCTTAGTATCATTTGTTTTATAGCTAATGTGGCATTTGGTAGGCATTCCTGATGTGCCATATTTACAAAGTGGCGCAATGCTAACCCCTTTCGACACATTATACATGCACCAGGCATAATGTATGTAGGGGGGGCAGTTAGCCTGCAGGGAGTGCCACAAAAAATGGCACAGTGAAATCTACAAGATTTCACTACGTCATTTTTTACATCATTTTGAATGCCTGCACATTGCAGACATTAAAGTGGTGGGCACATAATAACCTGTGGGCCTCCCTTGTGCTTTCCTGGACTAGCGCCATAATTAATGGTGCTAATCAAGCAAAGTACCACAATAGCATCATAAATTCTGAAGCTATTGTGCTAACGTGCGTCATGGTGTGCTGTACTGTAAATACAGCACTACCAAGGTGACGTTAGGGGGACTAAGGGCAGTGCAAGAAAAGTACCATCCCAGGACTGATGTGCCACTTTCTGGTAGATCTGGCCCCAGGTCTTCTGACTCCCAATGCGGTCTTCCATGGAACTTGAAGTCATAATCACCCACTCAAACAAACCCCAGCATCTCCAGATGAGACCTCAGCTTCCTTCCAGATAGTTTGTGTCAGGTTATCCCCCAGCAGACAATTAACTCAGCTATTTTCTGAGTACCTGAGACCCTCCCACCTCCTCTCTAGGAGAACTTAAGTCACAGGATAGTAACTTACCTGGTTGTCAGCTGTCACAACCTGATGGACTAGATTAGGGAAAACTGGAAAAGCTGAGGTTTCTTCCCACTAAACGCTTCCCTCTTATTTTCAGAAATAAACTGGGACTCCTTCACCTGAAACATTTTGGGGGGGCTTTTGATAACTGCTTTTGGTTTTCCTTGCTCCCTCAGCCTTCTGTTGAGGAGGACCCGACCCTCTTTCTTTGTGGTTCCCCCCAAGTACTTCCTGGACACTCTGGTACTGATTCTGAGGTCAGCTGTATGGGCACAGTGAGCTTAGAATCCATTAGAAGCTGGCTCAACTCTGTATGCACGTGTAAGCATCTTCATTATTAAATTATAAAATCCATCATTTACTTTTCTGTCCTTCACCCAACCATTCAGTGCCCTAGGGCTTGAATCTGGAAAGTCCACAAATGACTCTTTCTGGCTATCTCAGTCTTCTCTGCCTGTCTGTCTTCTATCTTATTGGGGTCAAGCTATGAGAGGATACACTGCTCTGTGCTCTGGAAAACACAAGGGATCTGTCACCGGCAGACTAATCTTATCGTAGCACTGGGGCCTCTGCAGGGGCTACCTACTCTTCCTCCTCATCTTTTACTTCTTTATCCTCTTTCTCCTGTGTGATGGACAGTAGCAGGCAGGACTCCTCCTGTTTCCTGAGGGCTATCTAGTACTCCCACTTCTTAGACCTATTTCTCAGCATTAGCTCTCTTTTTATTACACACCTCTCTCAGATCTGCCATGTTTAGATGCTCAACGCTACTAAGATCAACTTCCATTCTTTTAAATATCACAGGTGCAAAATAGGAGGGAAGGAATAATATTTAGGAAAAAGTAAAAATGGCTAATTAAAAACAAGAGCAGATGGGTGTTGCCTACCTGGGATTGGCATAGGACATGCTTTGTTTGATCCCCAGGCCCTTGTGGGCTACCTGAAGCCACCCACAGCACTGGTGCCATGTGTGAATCCCACAAAAAGTAGCAGAACACCTGTGACCCCCTCCGCAACCTAAGGGAGTTTACATTGCCCTGCTGCTGTGGCTCTGGCAACATTGGAATAGACATCTGCCATGGCTTGCTGCTCCTGCGATGTGGATCATTGGCCCCTGGACTGTGTGGATGGTGGGGAGACTACTTACTGGGGGGTCATCAAAGCACCCTGAGACCCACACCCCCACACTAGCCTGCAAGCTGCCATTGACCCCCATCTGGGCGGCCTGTAATGGAGGCATTAAAAGAGCCTGCCGGGAGACATCGCGGCCAGCTCTGTTGCCGATCACAGCAAATGGATGGACTTCTACCCTCCCTAGATGGCCTGTGGGCTATAAGAAAGAAGCACGGCAAGCCCGGAAGAAGCGCCCTGAGAAGCAATGGTGCAGCGGGAGTGTGGGTGCCACAGGACTTAGGCAGCCTTGTTCCCGTCCTCCTTGATGTACATAGGTGGGGCTCTGGGATCTATCTGCAATCCCCCATGACACTGGCCCCTCCATTGGAATTCGAAACACTCTGCTACACCACAGCACCCACGCGATGACTCCCCAGCTTCTGGCCATTGTCCTGGAGTGACTGGGAACCAGATTGTGTAGGCCTTCGGACCTGATTCTCTATACCTGGTGTTTGCTGTCCACATTTGGCAGCTCAGAGTGAAAAGATTAAAGGGAGGAGGACCTTAGAAAGGGCTGGTGCAGAACTTCACTCAATTTCTGGCACAGTCCTACTCCTTGGTGGGCCAGCTATTGCTTACACTGTAATGCAGGGTGGCCTCCTGGGCACCTCAGGGGCATTGGAGCTGGGACCTTTCTTCAACCTTTTGCTCTCCGTGCGCCTTCGACTAGATTACCCCACAGGCATGACCAGTATGTGACTGTGGCTTGACATCGGGGAGCGAGGTGGTGAGCTATGACTGGCGTCTTCTCCTGGACTCAGGTGCACATTGGACTGAGTTCCTGCTCTTTGTGGCCTACCAGATCCTCTGGAATGTTCCTGCTACACTAGCTAGCCCTCTATCACTGACCTCTCACCTCCTATACTCATGACACTTAGGGGTGGTTGACTCACCCCATTGGGATTAGCACACCCTCCCTTACCTGCCACATCTTCTGGACCCCTCTGCTCCAGACAGCACCTATCCAGATCAGCTTTGAATTGCATGTTTGACAGTGAGACAGGAGGGTAGTGTGGAGAAGATCTGTGCTATGCACACATGCCCCCACACTGTTGGCACCCGCTCTGAAGATCAGAAGATGCTGTGGCATTGTGTAACAGCACTCGAGGAACAGCAGGTTGAACTACAAACCCAGCAGGAGGACCTGGAAATAACACATTTTCAGAGTTCGTTCCCCACATTAACTTTTGGGGTGAGTATATTGATGACATTTTCTGGCTATGGCAAGGTGACGTTGACCTCCTAAAAGCTTTCCTGGTCAAACTGGATCATAATGTCTGGAACATCAAAACAACAACAAAAAACTGAGGTGGACTTCTTGGACCTGACAATTTATATTCACAACAACCAAATCCAAACCAATCTCTATTGGAAAGAAACTGCTGCTAATGCTATCTTAGATGCAAAAAGCTGCCATCCCAAGTATAATATCAGCAACATACCCAAATGGGAGCTCCTTTGCATCAAGAGGAACTGCTGTGAGGACGAAGTCTTCCTGCAGGAAAGAAAATATCTCTTAGTTCACCTTGAACACCAAGGTTACTGATCCACTCAACTTAAGTAAACCATGTATAATGTAACTGGAGTAAGCCGCATACAGACACTTCAATCTAAAAATCATGTCCCTCCAGACAAGGACTCTCTGCAGTTCGTAACTGACTATCATAATAGACATCACGGAATAAGAACTATTCTAAAACTGTGCTGGTATCTACTTTCTATCAATCCATGCCTATTGTAATGTTTCAAGGCTTTCTGAAATCGGATTTCAGAAGGCACAGAATCTAGAACAAATACTGTGCAAATTTGAATTCTGTGACAAACTGAACGTAAAATAAACACATTCCTTCACAGACCAGCTGTCTTTCACATTTGCCACAACTGTAATATCTGTAAACTGGGACTTAAACACGGACAAGGAATCAAATTAGACTCTGAATGGATTGACTGCAACAGTAAATTTATCATCTATGTCATTATCTGCCCCTTTAATCAACCATATATAGGTAGTACCATTAGACCTCTTCATACACTTATACAAGAATATTACTGAAACATTATTAAAACAACAACAGGACATCCACTCACTGAGCACTTTCACAATGCACATACCCACAAGAAAACTTTCTCCTTTGCAGTCATAAAGATTGTCATCAAGAGCCCACGAGGAGGAAATCACGAACTGGGGCTCCGACAAAGAGAAAGGAAACTCATACTGAAGTATAAGACCATGAAAGGGGATCTCAACGAAGATGCTGGATTGCACTATTGGCTATATGATGTATAAATGGGCCTGTCATGCCTATCAACATATCAGGAGAACCAGGCAATTCTGTATCACACTGATATCGCCAGGGAGATTACAGTACCTATCAGGGCCATTTGATTTTACTTGTGTGCTTGCCTTTGATTCTTTTGTTATATTGGTACTCCTTCCCTTAACAGGTCACTCAAACACATCCTTTCAGTTTTGGATCCACTTTGTTTTGATATAACATTGCTGTTTCTTTTACAGGCTCTGCCTAGACCAGTTCTTTTAAGTCAGTAATGATGGTCTACCCTCTTTCTGTTCCTCATTTGAAACCTCTGGTTCATGTGGTATATATATATGTAATCTATCCTGCTTGTATTTAGACCTGTATGCTCCCTTTGTCTACTAGCTCCTATGAGATCGATCACTTTGACTTATCTCAGTCTTGAATAGTACAGTACTGCCGGCTTCCACATTCACTTATGTTCCCATCCCTTCCTCCACGATTTCCATTGCGGCCCTATGCAGGATCCGTCCCCCTAACACCTCCCTGGTGAATCGTCCTGTGTTTCAAACTCATAGCCTGACACTGACTGCAGTCTGTATGACACATATACACCCAACATGGTGTCAAATTTGTTCCATTCCAAGCTATGCTATTTACTAGAGTAGACTGCCACACACTCAGAAGCCCTATTTAAATATGTCATGAATGCGCTACTTTCATCTCCTATCACATTGGGGTTTGGTTTATTCGAGACTGACTACACTGTTCCTGCTGGACCACACACAACACTGACACCGTAGAGGTAACCTCTCAGACCTCATATTTGCAGCCATTCACTTTTGCTTTGCTTATTTCATCCCCTCACAGGGGTCTCATAGTAGCTATGCCAATATGTTCATTTTGTCACCACCTCAGGGATTTGGGAACATCTAATTCACCATTGCTCACATGTATGGACCGTGTCCTGACCACATTGATTCAAGGTATGTCAGTACTACACCCTTCCTTACCTCTCTACTGCTCTTCCATGTTTCTAAACTGCAGTACATGATATGTTTATACCTTGTATCTCTCTTACACTTTTAGGTTTCAGTATGGAGCCTCCTTGACTTGTCCAGTTCATGACCACTCACCTCCATCCCCTACGGTTATCGTAATGCTACGGAAAACGGTGTTACCTGTCCTTGACCTCCAGACTGGCAAAGATCCCTCTGCCTTTGGAATAATTGTTCTGGACAATCCTATGGTGGTGTTGCTGGGTTTATGAACCACTTTTCATGATTTACTTGTCTCTCACCACAGATTAATTGGTATATTAGTCACCAAGAAGATTTCCACTACTCGGGTGTCACCATGCTAGCACATCGGGTTAATATTGTTTCCCCTATCCCCATGATTCCCACTTGACAGTATTTTTGCTGACATGCATACTTTTCACCTTTGTTTGATCTACTTTAAATTTAGATTGGATCTTGTGCACGATACTTTGTTCGATTACAGCTACTTGTAGGACCCATATGTATTCCTGGTTTCCAATTATATTTTTTACAATAATGCATCACTGTAATAATCACTAATATTGCTGGTAACTGTGGGACATTTTTGTCTTGCCTTATCTATCATTACTGTTTACTATTAAGCTCTGAATTTTTTGATATATCTAATATATAACTCTTTTTTACATCATACCTAACTATATGTGATAATACTATTGTCATTGTTTAATTACCTGAAATGTGCCTTCTGTGACATGTGTTTTTGGACATTGTGTTAGACTATGGCGGTCCATTCTGGCTTTCCCGCTGGGCTGGCAGGCGCCCGCCAAAGGAGCGCCCACCGGCCCAGCGGGAAAGGCCCTGCAACACAGAGGCCAGCTCCGAATGGAGCCGGCGGTGTTGCAGGGGTGCGACGGGTGCAGTTGCACCTGTCGCGATTTTCACTGTCTGCCAAGCAGACAGTGAAAATCATGCTCGGGCCCTGTTAGGGGGCCCCTGCACTGCTCATGCCAGTGGCATGGGCAGTGCAGGGGCCCCCAGGGGCCCCACGACACCCGTTCCCGCCATCCTGTTCCTGGCGGTAAAAAACGCCAGAAACAGGGTGGCGGGAAGGGGGTCGGAATCTCCATGGCAGCGCTGCTTGCAGCGCCGCCATGGAGATTCAGCCCAGACAGGGGAAATCCGGCGGGAAACCGCCGGATCCCCTTTTCTGACCGCGGCTTTACCGCCGCGGTCAGAATGGGCAATAAAGCACCGCCAGCCTGTTGCCGGTGCTTCCGTTGCCCGCGGCCCTGGCGGTTTAGGACCGCCAGGGTCAGAATGAGGGCCTATATGTGCTTTTGGGCCAATATTGTTATTTTGGTTTGTCCCAATCTGGATCACTATTTGTGCACTGATGAAGATTTGATTTATATTTTATTTGTGCCCTGATGGGAATTTGATTTGTGTTTTCTTTGTGAACCAAACCGATCTAATATGTTTCTCTGATTGCTTTTCCTCTAAACCCTCTTTTTTCTTCCTATAGTTTACTATTGTGTTCGTCCTTACCTCCTTTTCATTTTCCCTTTTGCTAATGGTCTACTCCTTTATCTATTTTGCTCCTTGTGTTCTTAATTTTCTAACATATTTTTGTATTCCCTTGGGTGATTTGTGCTTACCTGAATTTGTGATTCACAATGTAATTTATTGCCAGCCTCGAAAAAGCCCCAGGCTTCTATGCCAGGAGGTGGCTAAACATGTGTTGGGTGACCATCTTTGGGGGTCTATACTTATAAAATTTCAGAGGATTCCTCTGTACTGAAATAAATACAGCACAAGTTTGTGCACCATTCCAGGTCTTTGTTATAATTTCTAAAATGATCTGGATTACCTTATGATTTAACTACTATGTTAATCAGTTTTGTCCTAACAACCACCAGTATACTATGTGTGAATGGTTTAGGAGTCCCCCATTCTGAAGAACGAACTGATCACCTGACCTTACCCTATGGTGCAAGTGTGGCAGCACCTGGGATCTTAATCCCTGCTGGGTGAGCTACATACGAAGCAGGAGGACCTGGAAAATCAGAGCTACCAAACAATGGGGGTCATTCCGACCCTGGCGGTCCATGACCGCCATGGCGGAGGGCGGCGGAAGCACCGCCAACAGGCTGGCGGTGCTTCCTGGGCTATTCTGACCGCGGCGGTAAAGCCGCGGTCAGAAAAGGGGAACCGGCGGTTTCCCGCCGGTTTTCCCCTGGCCCAGGGAATCCGCCATGGTGGCGCTGCTTGCAGCACATCCATGGGGATTCCGACCCCCTTCCCGACAGCCTGTTTCTGGCGGTGTCCACCGCCAGAACCAGGATGGCGGGAACGGGTGCCGTGGGGCCCCTGGGGGCCCCTGCACTGCCCATGCCACTGGCATGGGCAGTGCAGGGGCCCCCTAACAGGGCCCCACAAAGATTTTCACTGTCTGCTTTGCAGACAGTGAAAATCGCGACGGGTGCCACTGCGCCCGTCGCACCCCTGCAACTCCGCCGGCTCCATTCGGAGCCGGCTTCCTCGTTGCAGGGGCTTTCCCGCTGGGCCGGCGGGCGGCCTTTTGGCGGTCGCCCGCCGGCCCAGCGGGAAAGTTGGAATGACCGCTGCGGTCTTTTGACCGCGGTGCGGTCATTCGCGGTAACCGCATGGCGGGCGGCAACCGCCGCCCGCCGCGGTCAGAATGACCGCCAATATATGCATAAGGGGAGTCCATAAAGGTGGGGAGGGCAACGTCATGACATTTATTGCTGAGCTTCTACAAACAATCTGAGGTGACAAAGAGGCCCCTTCCCTTTTCCTCAACAGCTCACCATGTGGCGTCAGCTTTGGGGCACCCAGATTCAGCTCTAGATATCCTGACAACAGTGCATTTCTTCACAGAGAAAGAAGCCATCCTACAAGCTGCCTGGAGCAAGGCAGACCTGGTGTTTCGGTGCCACACCATTCAACTTTATCAGTATATCTCCCCTGTCACTTTGTGCAGGTGACAAGATTTCAAGCCAGTCACGGACAAGCTTCGGGACATTCAATACCAATGGGGACATCCCTTCCTGCGCTCCTTGACTGAGGCAAAACAGTTGCTAGGGTTTGCTGCTGACCCCTGGGATACAGACACTTCTCCAACTAGCAGGTCATCCAGAGATGAACTGTGGCCCGGCAGGAACACAGTAAAATCCCAGTGATCAGATAATCACCAGACGGAGTTGTTGTGGCAGGAAACAAAATGTGACATTGTACAGCACCTTTGAAATATGAGGGAAGACTCATCTCCGGCTCCATCTATCTCAGGCTCAAAGCAACTGTGGCAGCTATAGCGCACCAACATGCATTGTTCTACAGAGATCTCTGAAATTTCTGTCTCTGACCATGCCCATGTAGAACTGATCCTGGTATGATGGTGCCCCTTCTCGTAAGAGTTCACCACACTGATGTTTACCACTGTGACTCAATCGAGATCTGGTAGATGTGCCAGACATTCATAAAAGGATCTATATTGATGCTATATTGAGGGCTCATAAAACCAATAGTGCTGAACTCTCACTTTTGGCATTATAGCAGAGATATTCCATATTCCATTATTGGGGGCAATAAGGTGAGAATGCTTTTGGCTCACATGCTACAGCAGGTAAAGGTCAGAGCACATATTACAAACCTTTGGACCGGGGACTCAGGATGGGAATCACTGAGGGGGACAAGCAACTGGCATTTCCTGATTATTGTCAAGCCCTTTATGGTTGTGAAGGCATTCTCCCAGTATTGCTAGAGAAATATGTGAGGGATGCGAGGGGGAACCCCTCTATCTCTAACACGTGGAACTCCTTGATGCCCGCCAAGACCAGATGGACTTCCTGTCCTCTTCTATCAGATGTATCTACCACATCTGCAGTGTTTCTACCACATCTCCAGGATCATCTGTTACAGCTATTTAAATATTTTACACAAGACACAGGCCTTACGCCTTCCATGGTGGTGGCGGGATAGCCCTCACACTCAAACTGGACAAGGACTCAATTCACTGGTCCTTTTACCACCCCATAGTGCTTCTTAATACAGATGCAAAAATATTCACCAAGATCTTGGCTATGAGACTAGAATGGTACCTTCCAGAACGTATCGACCCTGACCAAGTGGGTTTCATCTGTAAGCGGCAAGAGGCAGACAATTTACGATGTATAGCTCATCTTGTTGAAAAGTCTTACTGCTACCATATAAGGGAGGGGTGGTTGTCCCTGAAGGGAGGGAAACGTAATTGTCCCAGTCTTTTTCCTGATACCCATCCCAGGTTTTGAGACACTCCCATCTTTCCCATAAAGTATGGTCATTAGTTGGGAGTGCTAGTCTGTCCTTCAATGATTGAAATATTTTCACGAGTCACAGAGAGGAGGGAGTGCAGACCCTGGTATATCCCTACTCGAAATTGGCATTTTAGAGGCAATTCAATTGATTCCAGGGGATGTTATCATTCAATCCTCTCTTGTGGCTCTGGATCCAATATATCCAGTTTTGTTGTCGTTTAAATAGGAACCCCTTTCACATCTTTAATGTTGCTGGAATCTTTGGCTTGTCCAGAACTGTGCATGCAATATCCTCTACAATATGGGCCTGATTATGACCCTGGCGGAAGGGATACTCCTTCGCGTTTGTGACTGATATCCCATCCGCCATATTACAAGTTCCATTATATCCGATGGAACTTGTAAAATGATGGGCGAGATATCTGTCACGTTTGTGGAGTAGTATCATATCCACAAAGGTCATAATAGGTCCCATGTCTTGATTCCAAGTAGTGAGATGTTAATTTAGTTGTCACTTTCTTGCATTTGATGTTACTCCTATATTTCATAATTCTGATCTTGATTGTATGTGTTGACATTCCTATATATAGGACATTGCATAGGCATCAGATCAAATAAATGACATTCTCTGAATTGCAGTTTGTATGTTTAGTTTGAACCCAAGGATCGGCCAGGCCCACGTCCACTGTTCTTGTACTTTTCTTGAGTCGACACACACTACCTGAACCACAAACAGTGCAACTCACAACTGGTGAAAGGTCCCACTTCCTTGGCTCCTGACAGGGAACTCTTTCTTGATGCCTTATGTGTACAAGTATATCAAGACTGGCACTCTACTTAAAAGAAAACATTGGTATCTTCAAATCCATAGCTTTAGAATTTAGAATACGCCAGTTCCTTGTGATTATTCATTTCATGTAATTGGAGGCCGTGTTGAATGTTGTTATGCAAAAATGGTCTGCCTACTCTAGGTCTCTCCCTATCTTCCAGTAGAGCATCTCAGTCAAAATTTGTTGCTCTGTTCTGTGCCTGGTGCCCCACATGAGGCAAATAATCATGATCCCTTAACTTCCTTTCTAATCTCAAAGACTCTTCCTTGAAATCAATCAATTCAGAGTAAATCCTCTGAAATAGAAATAACTGCCCATATGGGAGAGTCTCCCTCAGCGATTTTGGGGGAAATCTCTTGAAAGAAAGGAGACTGTTCCTATCCAAAGGTTTGTGGCATACTCTTGTGATAAGCCTCCTGTCTTTCGCTGTTATCTATAGATCAAGAAAGGGCAACAGCTTGTTTGTAGCAGTCAAAGTGAAAAAATAAGAGGATTCCTACCATTCATCCACTCCAAAAAGTGGTCTAGGGACTTTTGATCTCCTCTTCATATTAGGAGGATATTGTCTATGATGCGGCATCAAAGTCTGATGCAGTCCTATCATGATTTGTCCAGCCCAAAAATAAATGTACTCTCAAATTCTGATACATACAGACATGCTTGGCTTTGCGCAAATGTACTATCCATAGAGGTACTCTGGGTCTGGAGATAAATCTTTCCTTTAAATTAAAAGACATTTCTGGTCAATGCTATTCTTCCCAGATCTAAGATAGGGATCTCAGAGTTCTCAAGCCCCATTCTTGTTGATACAAGATATCTTCAATAGTCCTGAGAGTTTCTTCCTGGGGGATATTAGCATAGAGAGACTCAATATCTAAGCCCAGCATGAAGTCCCTGTCTGGGTCAAATTCCATGTCTTTGATAAGATTCAGATTGTCCCTAGTAACCTTTACATAGGATTCCATCTGTTGGACCATTGGTTTGAGGAAAAAGTCACAAAACAGTTATAGGGTTTCTAAAAGTGACCCAATTCTGGATACTACTGGTTGCCCTGGTGGTGGTCTCGTAGGTTTATGTGCCCTCGATAGTGTACAGAAATATGGGGACACTGGCTTGTCATTACACAAAAGCAATCCTTCATTCTGTGTGATCCACCCATTGTTCACTGCTTCATCTACCAATTCTCCAATTTCCCTTTGTAATTCCTTTGTAGGATCTATTGATAGAATTCTGTAATTCCGTTAATCGGATAGTAACACAAACATTCCTGATCATAAGCTTTTTTTCTGAATTATAATTGCTCCCCCCTTGTCAGCAGGTTTAATGACTATCTTGGGGTTCTCTTTGAGTTTTTGTATATCTTAGTCCTCAAGCCTTGATAGATTCCTTAGGAATTTGTCAGCCATCTTTTTTATTCCTTTAACTTTGTATGTCACTGTCTGCTCAAATGTTGCCACTTCTGGTAGTAGTTGGGCCACCGTTGGTATGAAGGTTGATCTTGGATGGAGCGGCCTCTCCCCCTGTAGTGTCAAAACCTATTCTTTGTTGTCAAGGAAAACCCTTAGATGCATCCTTCTGATTAATTCTGCCAGTTCCTGTCTCAGTTTGAATGTATTTACCATGTTAGTGGGGACAAACCCCAAGCCTCTATTCAGGTTTTTTTTCTTGGTCTTCAGATAGGTCTGCATCTAAATATTCATAATCAGATTCAATCCTTGCTAGTCCCAGCAGGAATTCCAGGGACATGCTCCTGGTTACTCTCTAGTTGAGGTCTTCCCATTGGACCCGTTGTTCCTTTCTCTATCTTCCTCTTCATCTCTCTTTGCCTCACCCAAAAAAAGGTTGGGGATTCTGTTGGTATTGAACGGGTAACAACGGCTGTAAATATGGGAACATTGGTGGCCATGCATAGCCTGGGCACAGGTGTGATGGTGGAGGGGGGATTGAATAACGGTGTCTGTCCCCGGTAGGTGCGTCTCCCTCTCCTCCTTGGTCTGTATTCATAGACACTACTCTCACTTTCTGAGCTTGAAGTAGCATTTCCTCTTATTCTAATCTGATCCCGCTTCTTGGCTTCAGCTTCCTTCTGTTTCAGGTACTCGTCTGTTATATAGGGGTATACCGCCTTTTTGAGAAACGTTTTAACTCCTTCTGCAATTTGCTAACTTTGGATTACATCAGGAATTCCTTGTATTTTTCCTTGTATTCCTTGTATTTTGCAACTTCCGTATTTGCATCTTCAACCTTCTTTTTAAACATAGTTATCTGGGTTTTTAATGTTTATTCGCTAGCCTGAATTTGGATAAACAAAGCATATGAAACTTTATTAGCTGTGTTAATGATGAGAATCAACCAATCCCTGGTGCACTTCCACGCTGTTATGCCCAGTCTAGTCTAAATGATGCATCCTCAATGAAGATTAGTGGCTCATTTGTGGCCAAGAACTGTGTGTGCTCTTAGATATTCCATTAGTATGACCCCATGTAGACCATCCTGTGTCTTAGCCTGCCTCCAATCCACATCTGTTCTGTGTAAGGTTCGGAGACAGCTACCTTTATGCATTTGATTCAGATGGCCATAAATACACTACACTCAACTGCATACTGATGGATCTTCCTGGGCAGGAAGGGTGGAGGAGCTCTCACTTAAACTGGCCCAACAGAATAGACTGATAACCCCCACAGAACTCTTGGCAGCATGGACTGGGCTGAAAGGGAATTGGGACACTTTAAAACATTTCTTTGAAGTCTCCCCTACTTAAAAGGCACATTTGGGTATAGGTACTGGGCCTCTGATCAATCAATCAATCAGTATTTGTAAAGCGCGGCTACTCATCTGTGAGGGTCTCAAGGCGCTGGTCACCTCCATATGCCATATATTCTGAATATGTTTGGACCGAGGACATTCTACCAGGAAGAAGGACTGAAGTATTGTCAGGAGGGTCTGCCACTTTGCTGTTTGCTCTGCTGTGTTGGCTTGCTACTCCTTGCCTGAGATTGAGAGGCTGGGTCTATCTCACAACATCCTACAGTCTAAAGTTTCTCAAAGGGCCTGAGTGAGCCTGCCTCCTGTTTCTGAAGTCTGAGGGATATCAAAGACTTCACCTGCATCTTGCTACCAGCACCTGGACCTCTCCTGCTTTGCCAAGTGATGCCAAATCCAGGCCTGGCCCTTTGGAGGTGAGTTTAGTGCTGCAAAATAATTACTGGTGCAACAACACCGTATTGTCACTTGGAACCAACTCATCCCACTGCAGAAACACTGCTTTTGCGTTGCCTGCACCGAAGCCAAGGACACCACTCTCTGACTCCGTGATGCAACCACCCCAACTTACAACACAGCCTTGGCTTGGCCAATGCAGCTCCAAAGCATCGGAACCAGTACTCATCGCTTCTCGACCTCGACACACCACCGACGTTGCCCAATCAGGAAATGACATATCACCTGTAAGCACTAACCATCCCCTCTTCTATATCAAAACATTGTCACGGAGCATCGACGCAACAAAGTTACTGTCAGTGGGTCTGCGTGACTCCTATACCCGATCCGTGCTCTATCATGGTTGGACTGCACTTTTGGATTTGCCCCGGTCGAGCACGACCAGATAGTTCCGGTTGGAGATACTGTCTTTTAAGCACTACATTTTGATCTAACTTTTAAAAATTCATAACTTGATTTGTTTATGTTGGAATGTTGTCATTTTGGTCTTGTTTGACCATAAATAGATAAATATTGGCTACTTTTCTAAACTGGTCTGGAGAGCTTTTGTGGTGTTTTCATTGTGTTATAGTGAGTGTGCACAAATACTTTATACATTGCCTCTTTAGTTTAACCTGACTGCTCTGTGCCAACTACCAGTGGGTGAGCACAGGTAAACGTTTAGTATGCACCGTTATTACCCTGACTAGGATTGTGGTCCCTTCTTGGACAGGGTGCAATCCTCTGCCAACTGGAGACCCAATTTCGTACAATGTTGAAACCTCAATGCACCTTCTTTCTCTGAGATTTCTGTGATTGTGTGCCATTGACCAAGCCAAATACATGCCCTACATTTATTGACATATAATGATCTTGGGTATCTTCAGGAGTTGCCTCTTCTCCCTTTCCACTAGGTACAGACATATCCCCTCTAAACAAATCTTGTATAACCTTGAAACAATTCATTTTTTAATCAAATATCAATAATCACAGATACAATTTTTGTTCTGGATCAGGAAATAACTCTGTCCACAGTTCAACAGCAACAACCAATATCAGCACAACCCATTGTGATGTAGACAACCAATACCAGCGGTGGCACTACACCAACTGACCAATACCAGCATTGCATGCTGTGACGCAATCTCACTCTTTGCAGTGGTTCTACTCCTTTACAATCTGCATGCACACACTCTTCTCAGCATCAAACACACAACAAAATACAATACAAATAACCTTTGTGTGCTCCCCTAAAGAATTGATACTATCCAATTACACAAGAGTCAAAATAATCAAGCACTTTGCATGAAAGCTCAACCTGCGTCGTATCAGTCAGATTGGTACAGATTCACCCTGTATATCGGGATTCACTATCCTAACCACACCTCACATTCACGCAAACATAAATGTCCCTATCTCAATTGTGCCCTTGATGACGTTTCACAACAAGCACCACTTAACGTATCAGACCATCACAATATAGTGTCTTCCACACTTTTTAATGCTATCTTAGGTCACAACGAACATGATAACAACTTCAACTTCTTTTGCTAAACACCACACTCACACTAAATTCAAAACATCTCTGCAGAACACCATCCAAACTCGACAAATCACTGCAAACTAAACATGAACCACTGCAACTCACAATGCTATTGATACTCACTCTTCCGCTGACACAGCTCTCTCCCCAATATCCAGAATTCTGCCAAACTTCAAAATTCTGGACATGGGCACTAGGGACAAACTAATCTGTGATAATGTTTTTCAGCTGCCCTTACTTCTAGACCTAAACCATTCTCACTCCGCTACCATCTGATGACACTTGGGCTGTAGAGATAAAAATCAAACTTTTGATTTAATTGACAGTCTAACCTATTGGGTGATATATTATATCCAGGAGGTGGAGGATAAAGTTCAAGAGTTTATAACGAACTAAGACCCAAACTGATGTAAATGAATCTCAAGAACCTGCTATATAGGTACAATATAACCAAAGGTGAAGTAAAGCGTCAAATGAGGTGAAATGTTATAAGCATAAGGCATACAAGAATTTCAGTGGAAGCAATATAAAAGATGAGAAACAGAATCTGATGATCTGTATATAAGTTGCAGTATTCTTGCCTAATCATTGGAGAGTCTGAGTCAATCTAAATGCCCTAACTAAGATATAGGGAAATCCTAATTAAGTCTCAGGAAATATAATAGTGTGTCAGCACAGTAGAAACCTCAGTAGAAGTTCTGATAGAGAAGTGATGTATAGCATAAAGTAACAGAAAGGATAAAGAATAGAGAGGGATGTACCCTTCCAAGCCTCAAGGGAATCTGCTCTTGTCTAAACAGGTGACTATGAATTAAACCTCTAGAACCTTTGGGAAGTCCGCGTCATCAATATCAGTAGTTTTCCATCTGTCATGCATAGTTGAAGTTGGCAACTCCCATCAAACCTCACAACCCACAAATTGGACATCAGGATGGCTTTGAATGTCTGTTGGTATCTGGTGCACAAACAGGTGTGTGTTCTTCTCAGTTCGTTAGCTTTCCTTTGTCCTTGCCAAAGTATCCTCCCATACCCCAATATCTTCAATATACGAATATGCCTTTTATTAACTGTAGACTCACACAAACTCACTTACAAAGAAAGAATATTGCAATTAGAGCAAAACTCCATGTTAAAGGTTAAACCCAAGAATTCAAATGTGTCAGGCCTTTGGTTATGCCAACTTAATAAGGCATTGACTGCATCTTGGAAATACATGATTATAAGTGCATTTTGCAATTATAAATGGAAACAAGAATTATAAATGAAACTTAGTTATGTGAAGTTTCCCCATAATACCAAAATCTGAGTACACAAGGATAAATGTGCATGAGTACTACAATTCAGCATGTCTTCTACTGTGAATGCACCTTCTATAATACAATTGGGATGTCCCTCTTTACATTAATAACGTTAAGAGACACATATGTTTTATCATTATATTGTTATGTCACTTCTGTAACACGTGATGTTGCAACCAAAATTAGGAGTTACCAAAAGCAAAGAGCAGTTTTACTGATTTTGTGATAGAAATCTTGTTTATTACATGGACAAAGAAGTCTTCAAATTTAGAAACTATATTACAAGGTTGATGTTTTGTGCTTTTCACTCTCTGCAAATTCTAAACCACCATATTACATGAAGATTGAGGGCCTGATTTAAGAAAAGTGGTGATGCATCCACTGCGGCGCTACTTTTCTTGCACCCCTTAGCGCCCCCCAACACCATATTTAAGATACGACGCACCATGGCGGTAGCTAGGGAACTAGTGTCAAAATGTTTGACGCTAGTTTGGTGCTTTGCAGGATTAGTGTAAAAAAAAATTATGCTAATCCTGCAAAGCAAATTGAGGCCCATTATAAATAATAGTGTGCCTCCTTTTAAGGCCTGCTTCATGCAGCCGTTAAAAATGTCACAAAAAATGACGCAAGGACATCTTTTAGATTTCTTTGCACAATTTTTTTGCCCCCCCTTCCAAACACTATGCCTGGCGCAGGCATAATGTGGTGCAAGGGGTTACAAAGTGGTGCAATGCATGCATTGCGCCACTTTGTAAATCTGGTGCAGCGATTTTGGCCTCATTGGGCCACATAAGCGTAAAAAGAATGATGCTAATGTGCAGTTGCGGCTCGGGGGAGGGAGAAGGGGCATGCAGGGGGAGTTGGGGAGCGACCAAAAAAATATATATATAATGATTAAAAAAAACGTAACTGTTACGTCGTGCCACCACAGCACAGCTCCTCAGCAACAGGCACAAGCTCAGGCTCTCAGCCTGCCCTGCTTACAATCCTAAGGCTGCTCTCATGCTGCTGGCAGAATGAAAGCAGCAGTAGGGTTGGATGGAGTGCCCTGGCTGGGCGCTCCGAGGCAGTGTGAAAGCCTCTGCCTGCTCTCTCCAATCTGGCAAGGCAGTGCAAGATTGGACAGAACCTAGTGTACATGTATGTCTGACCGGCCTGAGATGGCCGGCCAAACATACATGTGCACTGAGGGGGAGTGCTGTGCACCCCCATCTGTCCCCACCGTGGCCCCATCCCTTTTGCAGAAAAAACATAATAAACTTAGTTTATGTTTTTACTGTTTTATGTTTTTACTGTAAATGTTTTGCAGCTGCTACTGCTGGCGAAGGAGCCGCCCCTGCTAATGTGGCGCAGGGAGGCAGAAGGCCCTCTTAAATCTGGGCCTAAATATTCGCACATTCAATCAAGCCCTACAAGGAAATATTGGTCACCGAATTCAAGTCGTCATACTGCTTTTCTTCTGTGTTCTTTCAATGCCTGTGCATACACAACGCTGATTTTTTGCTCCGGCACTGATTGCTTGCGCTGTTACATTTTCACGAGGCGCGAACAAATTGCATATTTTCCTTTTTTAGCCTTTCTTTGTTTTATTGTAATGCTAAAATGGTCTGTCCCCATGCAATGTTTAATGCACCGCCATGTTTATTAGAAATTCACTGGGGGTGGCATCCACAAGGCCCGTTCCGTGACATCACCTCGTAGCCTGTCAGGTGACCAGCGCCGACCACCCAACACGAAAACTTAATAAGGTGGCTGAGTAATGTAGGCAGCCAAACACAAAGCAGAAAAAAATGTCTAATAAAGGGCACCATTGAAAACAGAGCTTACATGGATGATCCGAAATACAAAGCAACAATACATGGAAAGCGAGTAAATCTGATGAAGGAAATGCACACAACAACGGACTGCAAATGCTAATGTTTATGTAATAAGATCTTTTTTTCCATGACTGTTACTTGAAGAAATCAATGCAGCAGTGAGCTTGGTGTGAAGTGTCAGACTTTTTCTGACAATTACACTGGAAGAGCCCGTTTTGTTTTATGAGAGGCCAGGTGAAAACTAAATGCCAGGAGCACATTTGGTTTATTGTTGGATGATAATATCACATGCTATCAATCATTTCATTTCATTGTCACCTTCTTACTGAGCAGCATTTTTTTCAAGGTGCATTTGAGTAATGCGGGTCTTAACTATTTGACAGATGGATGCGGTTTCCTCAGTGCGCAGCAGGAAAGGCGCAGGTAGCCGTTATCATGCCCTGTACAGATGGTGCATTGTAATCAAGTTAAAGACTATATAATTCATAAAGAACTGTTATTGGCTGTCCCCGAAACATGGCTACATTTGCCTTTCCCAATCAATAGTTTTCCAAGAAGGGCATTTTAGATGTTGCACTTGTGTTTCTCCGACAGAACTGGGAGGTACACAATGTTCAATATCAGAATTATTTTCTTTTTGGAAAGCTTTTCTACCTTGGTGCATATGCTAAGGTAACTTGCTCAGCGAGGACAGATGAAATCTGAATAAGCATAGGATGACATCACAGATCGCTGACTTCCAATAATGCAGCACTGCTCCTGGTGCATTAAGGAACAAAGAAGAGAAAAGGTGCCCCCGTCCTGTCTTGCATTTGTAAGGCAGTGGCTCAGTCAGTGGTAAACTAATGCTTTCGAGCATCAAGTACCTCTGCTCTTTAGATCGCACACATTTGTTATTGTTTTATAAGCAAATAGGGAGATAGCTGCAGAAACAGCTATCCACGGGAAAATGTACTAAAACGCCAGAGGGCCACAATACACAGCTTTAAATGACTATAATATCGATGGGCTGTGATCTAATCCAAGGGTCAGGGCATGTGGAGTGATTGCCAAATTTTAAAGAACCTGTCTTGGAAGAGTTTCTCTCAAACAAGGAGTAAGAGGAGCTGAATCAGGTAAAATTTTCCATAGAGAAAAATATGGGATGGGATGGGGTAGAGACACGATGGAACTGCCAACACGAGTACTTAAAAATTAATGTCAAAGTGTCTGTCACCTGACCTGCCAGGCAACATTTCTACGACCCCTAGAACAATGATATCCTTGGTTTCGCCAGAAGCAGCAGTCCAATGCAAACACAACATTTTCACCTCCCCTAAATGTGGTGAGCAGAAGACGACCTCCTCCGATTTTTAACAGTTGTGCTTTTAACAACTTCCTTTAAATCAGACCTATTATAAAAAAAGCCTATACCATCATATCCCTCTTTCCGAACCATGTGATGATGAGTGAAGAATTTTGGCCCATATTTATAGTGTTTTAGTGCCACATTTGCCCCGCTTTTTGATGCAAAAACGGCGCAAACTTACAAAATACAATTGTATTTTGCAAGTTTGCGCCGCTTTTGCGTAAAAAAATGACGCAAATTCGGCGCTAAAAAAGTATAAATATGGGCCCTTAAATCCAAAGTTTTCATTAGAACACTATCATAAAATTAGGATCGCATCTACCTGTTGTGGGTACAATGGAATTTTTCATTCACCGAAGTGAAGAATTTTAAATCAAAAGTTTTCATTAGAACACTATCATAAAATTAAGATTGCATCTACCTGTTGTGGGTACAACTGATTTTGTCATTCACCAAAAATATGGCTTTTACGGGAGAAGCAAGATCAATATTGCCTTCTCTCGTAGGAGACTGTCTCAGCATAGATAAAATGTGATCAGTGCAGACATGTCATCTTTACTTGGTTTTAACAGGCAACAAACAGCAACTTACAGGTTTACCAGCCCTTCCAATGATCCTTCCCTAACTACCATTTTAACATATAGAATGCATATGAAAACGTCGGCCTCATTTACAAGGGCATTGCACCACCGAAACATCACTTTTTCTGAAGTTCCAGTGGCGCAATGACCTGCTCTAAATTTACAAAGGAGTGTTAAGCCACTATTTGTGGCTTATTGCCGCCTTGTAAATATGGCCCCTTTAGACGCATCCCTTTGTTTGAAAGGGGCCTGCAATGTGTGTTGCTGAGGGCCTTCCACTGCAACACCCATTTCATTCTGATGCTGCCCTAGATTTATGGGAAATCGTAAACCTGAGGCAATGGAAAACACTAACATCACCCAGGGATGGCTTTAGAGTCGCACAACAAGGAAAAATACTTTTATTTCTCCTCGGTTTTGCTTTTTCTATGTGTGCTGCATTCTGCACCACACATAGACAGAGCAAAACACAATTAATGATTGTTTATGTGCAGGAAGGTGTCCCTTCCTGCACAAAAACAATCATTAAATAATGAAGATATGTTTCTTCTAAGTCACCACTATTGATTGTTTATGTGCAGGAAGGGACACCTTCCTTCACATAAACAATCGTTCCCTGCACTGCAGGCACCCTTGCACTATGGCGAAAGGGTGCCTGCATTGGTGCTAGGCAACTCATTTTAGCACCAGCACTAGGGAAAACACAGGGGTGAGCCATAATGTAGTAAATACAGCGCATGCATGCATTTCTGAAATTACGCAGTGCTCAGCTTCAAAATTTGCAGCAGTGCCGGACTTCAGCGTTTCTTTGCAAATGACGCCCTATGTTACTTGTTTAGGCCAGGGACAAACACACACATTCTCAAGTTTTTTTCTCCTTTGTACTTGAAATTGAATCCATATCTCAACGATCGACTGAATAGTCCATATCAAACTTAAATTCTGTGTTCTCATTTTCTACTTCATTATTCTTTAGCCTCTATCTCATTTGCTTCAGGATAATTAATCTTGGGTCATTGTTCAAATGAAGAAACTTAGAAGCTCTCACTATAATCCAAAGCAAATTACGCAATGCTGTTGTGAAATTCAACCTTGCAGTTATTTTTTTTACAGTTTTTTTTTCTTGCAGAGCAAGCCACATATTATACATTCAATAACTCATTGCACATTTTTTATAATTTCTAGATGATTTATTTGCATCCACACAAGTACAGTCACTTAATTCGGCCTATATTAAGTAGCATACCAATTGCCATTAAATAGTACAATCCATTGTTTTCTGAATGATTTATCGACACATTTACAATTCACTTAATCTTGTCAATATTAATTAATTAATCAGCTGCTGTTCCTCTCTTGTTTTTCGTTATAGGTCATTGACACAATTGTTCCACTGTTCAAGGAAGCTCTTGCTTGCCCATCTCCTTACTGCACATAGTTTATCAATCCTTTCCGCTATCTTAGTGACTTGACTTCCAATTACAAATAATAATGGATCTGACCACTAGCATACTGTAGGAAAAGTGCCCCTTTGGGATATGGTCACCCCAAGTTTTGGTCACTGGTACTGAGGTTTTTCTACTGAGATCCATTGGGTTCCTGCTGAACAGGTCCTCAGCGCCAATGCTCTTTTCCTAAAACAAGGTAAATTGTGTACAATTGGCACATGTTTGTACCTCTTGAAGTCCCTTGTAACTGGTAACCCTGATACCTGGCACTAAAGATGGTCCCTAAGGGCTGAAGCCTGTATTGTGCCACCCTCAGTGATCCCCCTAAAACATGCTCACAGCCCGCCATCACAGACTGTGCGTCATGGTGCAAGTCATGAGAGAAAACACAAATTGGTTGCCATGCCCCAGTCACTGCATCTAAGTATATGTAAGTCACCCATACAGCAGGCCTTAGAGCCCTGAGGCAGGGTGCATTGTATTTTGATGTGAGGGCCTATCTGCACGAGCAGAAATGGCCCAGTGATGTCTAGTCCGATTACTGGATATTGCAAGTGAACAGGTGTAGGAGGCTGGCCTGGCTTGTAGTGGGTACCAGAGGTACTTACACCTTGTGCCAGGTCCAGTTATCCCTTATTAGTGTAGAAGAGGTGTTTCTAGCAGCTTAGACTGATAGAAGGTAGCAATGGCAAAGCAGCTTAGGCTGAACTAGGAGACATGTAAAGCTCCTACTATACCACTGGTGTCATATGCACAATATCATAAGAAAACGCAATACACAGAAGTACTAAAAATAAAGGTACTTTATTTTTATGACAATATGCCAAAAGTATCTCAGTGAGTACCCTCAGTATGAGGATAAGTTATATACACAAGATGTATGTACACAAACCAAAATCATGCAGGTAATAGCAAGAAAAGTAATGCAAGCAGTGTAAAATTACAGTAGATTGCAAAAGGAGAACATAGGTATAGGGGCAACACAAACCATGTATTCCAAAAGTGGAATGCGAACAACGAATGGACCCCACACCTACGTGAGCTAGTAGAGGGTCGTTGGGACTGTAAGAAAACAGTGAGGGTTAGAAAAATAGCCCACCCCAAGACCCTGAAAGGTAGGTGTAAAGTGCACCTACTACCCCCAGAGAGCACAAAAGTAGTGATAGGGGGTTTCTGCAGGAAGAACAAACACCAGCAATGCAACAACAGTGGATTTCCGGACCTGAGTACCTGTAAGACAAGGGGACCAAGTCCAATAGTCGCGACAGTGTCGAGAGTGGGCAGGAGCCCAGGAAATGCCAGCTGAGGGTGCAAGGAAGCTGCCACCTGTTGGAAGAAGCTTGGAGTTCTGCAAGAAAGAAGAGGACTAGGAACTTCTCCTATGGAGGATAGATGTCACACGTCGTGATGAAGCTTTCAGAGGTGTTCCCACGCAGAAAGACCGCAAACAAGCCTTGCTAGATCAGGATGTCGCCACTTGGAGGAGGAGACAGCGGGGGCGCCCAGCAACTCAGGTAGCCCTCACAGAAGCAGGCAGCACTCACAGAAGTACCTGAAAAGGCACTTGGAATAAGAGTAAACCAGAGTCCATGCGAAGTTACAAAAGGGAATCCCACGATGCCGGAGGACAACTCAGGAGGTTGTGCACTGCAGGTCAGAGTGTCGGGGACCCAGGCTTGGCTGTGCATGAAGGAAATCCTGGAAGAGTCCACAGGAGCTGGAGCAGCTGCAAATCACGCGGTACCCAGCAATGCAGTCTAGCGTGGGGAGGCAAGGACTTACCTCCACCAAACTTGGACTGAAGAGTTACTGGACTGTGGGAGTCACTTGGACAGAGTTGCTGAGTTCCAGGGACCACGCTTGTCATGCTGAGAGGGGACCCAGAGGACCAGTAATGCAGTCTTTTGGTGTCTGCGGTTGTAGGGGGAAGATTCCGTCAACCCATGGGCGATTTCTTCAGAGCTCCTGCTGCAGAGAGGAGGCAGGCTACCCCCAGAGCATGCACCACCTGGAAACAGTCGAGAAAGCCGGCAGGATGAAGCGATACAAGGTTGCTAGTAGTCGTCTTGCTACTTTGTTGCGGTTTTGCAGGCATCCTGAGCAGTCAGCGATCAATCCTTTGGCAGAAGGTGAAGAGGGAGATGCAGATGAACTCTGATGAGCTCTTGCATTCATTATCTGATGAATTCCCCAAAGCAGAGACCCTAAATAGCCAGAAAAGGAGGTTTGGCTACCAAGGAAGGAGGATTGGCTACCAAGAGAGGTAAGAGCCTATCAGAAGGAGCCTCTGATGTAACCTGCTGACACTGGCCACTCAGAGCAGTCCAGTGTGCCACAAACACCTCTGTTTCCAAGATGGCAGAGGTCTTGGACACACTGGAGGATCCCTGAATCGGTGTAGACTGGCTTATGCAGAGATGGGCACCATCTGTGCCCATCAAAGCATTTCCAGAGGCTGGGGGAGGCTACTCCTCCCCAGCCTTCACACCTATTTCAAAAGGGAGAGGGTGTTACACCCTCTCTCAGAGGAAGTCATTTGTTCTGCCTTCCCGGGCCAGGGATGCCTGGACCCCAGGAGGGCAGAAACCTGTCTGAGGGGTTGGCAGCAGCTGCAGTGGAGACCCCGAAAGGCAGTTTGGCAGTACCCAGGTTCTGTGCTAGAGACCCAGGGGCTCATGGAATTGTCCCCCCAATGCCAAATGGCATTGGGGTGACAATTCCATGATCTTAGACATGTTACATGGCCATGTTCGGAGTTACCATTGTGACGCTGTACATAGGTATTGACCTATGTACAGTGCACGCGTGTAATGGTGTCCCCGCACTCACAAAGTCCGGGGAATTTGCCCTGAACAATGTGGGGGCACCTTGGCTAATGCCAGGGTGCCCACACACTAAGTAACTTAGCAACCAACCTTCACCAGGAGAAGGTTAGACATACAGGTGACTTATAAGTTACTTAAGTGCAGTGGTAAATGGCTGTGAAATAACGTGGACGTTATTTCACTCAGGCTGCACTGGCAGGCCTGTGTAAGAATTGTCAGAGCTCCCTATGGGTGGCAAAAGAAATGCTGCAGCCCATAGGAATCTCCTGGAACCCCAATACCCTGGGTACCTCAGTACCATATGCTAGGGAATTATATGGGTGTACCAGTATGCCAATGTGAATTGGTAAATTTAGTCACTAGCCTGTTAGTGACAAATTTGGAAAGCAGAGAGAGCATAACCACTGAGGTTCTGGTTAGCAGAGCCTCAGTGAGGCAGTTAGGCATCACACAGGGAACACATACAGGGCACATACTTATGAGCACTGGGGCCCTGCCTGGCAGGGTCCCAGTGACACATAGACTAAAACAACATATATACAGTGAAATATGGGGGTAACATGCCAGGCAAGATGGTACTTTCCTACAGAACCCCCCCCCAAACGAAGGACAACAAGACTAGCCATGACCTGATGAGGCTTCACTGTCTAAGTGGAAATATCTGTAGAGTCCATCTGCATTGGAGTGGGTACTCCCAGGTCTATGTTCCACTGTATAGTCCATTCCCTGTAGAGATGTGGACCACCTCAACAATTTAGGGTTTTCACCTTTCATTTGTTTTAGCCAAAGTAGAGGTTTGTGGTCTGTCTGAACAATGAAGTGAGTGCCAAACAGGTATGGCCTCAACTTCTTCAGTGCCCAGACCACAGCAAAGGCCTCCCTCTCTATGGCAGACCAACGCTTTTCTCTAGGGGTCAACCTTCTGCTGATAAAAGCAACTGGTTGAGACAGCCCCTACCCATAATTCAGATGCATCAGTTTGAACAATGAATTTCTTAGAGTAACATGGGCTTTTTAGGACAGGTGCAGAGCACATGGCCTGTTTGAGCTCCTCAAAAGCTTTCTGACAGCTAGCTGTCCACAATACCTTTTTAGACATCTTTTTACTGGTGAGATCATTAAGTGGGGCTGCTATGGAGCCATCGTTTTTAATGAATCTCCTGTAATACCCAGTGAGGCCTAGGAAGGCTCTCACCTGGGTCTGAGTTGTAGGGGGAGCCCAATCCATGATTGTCTGGATTTTCCCCTGAAGTGGTTCAATCTGTTCTCCACCTACCAGGTGTCCCAGATAAACCACCTTTCCCTGCCCTATCTGGCACTTTGAGGCCTTAATAGTGAGGCCTGCCTTTTGCAGGGCCTCCAAAACTTTCCAAAGGTGGACCAGGTGCTCATCCCAGGTGGAGCTAAAGATAGCTATATCATCAAGATATGCTGCACTAAAAGCCTCCAACCCTTGCAGGACTGTGTTCACCAACCTCTGAAAAGTGGCAGGTGCATTCTTCAAACCAAAGGGCATCACTGTAAATTGGTAGTGCCCTCCTATAGTTGAAAATGCAGTTTTAGGTTTAGCATCCTCAGCCAATTTGATCTGCCAGTACCCTGCAGTCAAATCAAAGGTGCTTCGATACTTGGCAGATGCCAGTGTATCTATAAGCTCATCTGCCCTGGGTATAGAGTGAGCATCTGTTTTTTGTTACTTGATTGAGACCTCTGTAATCAACACAAAACCTCATCTCCCTTTTTCCATCTTTTGAGTGAGGCTTTGGTACAAGCACCACAGGGCTCACCCATGGGCTTTCAGAAGGTTCAACCACTTGTAGGTCAAACATTTTCTGAACCTCTTGTTTTATGCAGTCCCTGACATGGTCAGGCTGCCTATAGATTTTACTTTTGACAGGCAAGCTGTCTCCAGTATCAATTGTGTGTTCACACCAAGATGTGGTGCCTGGCACAGTTGAAAAGAGTTCAGAAAATTGTCCAAATAGATTTATGCAGTTGTCTATCTGTTCTGCGGTCAGACAATCTGCTAAAACTACTCCCTCCACTAAAGTATCCTCTTCAGTGGAGGAGAAGAGATCAGGGAGAGGGTCAGTCTCTTCTCCCTGTCCTTCATCTGTTGCCATGAGCAGGGTGAGATCAGCCCTGTCATAGTAGGGTTTTAGGCGGTTGACATGAATCACCCTAAGGGGACTCCTGGCAGTGCCCAGGTCTACCAGATAGGTAACCTCACCCTTTTTCTCAACAATTAGATGGGGTCCACTCCATTTGTCCTGGTGTGCTCTTGGGGCCACAGGCTCCAATACCCACACCTTCTGTCCTGGTTGGTACTGGATCAGAACAGCCTTCTGGTCATGCCATTGCTTCTGGAGCTCTTGGCTGGCCTGAAGGTTTTGACTGGCCTTTTTCATGTACTCAGCCATTCTGGATCTTAGGCCAAGTACATAGTCCACTATGTCCTGTTTGGGAGCTTTTAAAGGTTGTTCCCAACCCTCCTTCACAAGTGTTAGGGGACCTCTTACATGGTGTCCAAAGAGGAGTTCAAAGGGGCTGAAGCCCACTCCTTTCTGGGGTACCTCCCTGTAAGCAAAAAGTAGGTAAGGTAACAGGACATCCCATCTCCTCCTGAGTTTTTCAGGGAGTCCCATTATCATACCTTTGAGAGTATTATTAAACCTCTCTACCAGTCCATTAGTCTGTGGATGATAAGGAGTGGTGAATTTGTATGTTACACCACATTCCTTCCACATAGCTTTCAAGTATGCAGAAATAAAGTTGCTACCCCTGTCTGATACAACCTCTTTTGGGAAACCCACCCTGGAAAAGATTCCCAGGAGGGCTTTTGCCACTGCAGGAGCTGTAGTGGTCCTTAGAGGAATTGCTTCAGGATATCTTGTGGCATGGTCCACAACCACCAAGATAAACCTATTGCCTGAAGCAGTAGGAGGGTCAAGGGGGCCAACTATGTCAACCCCTACCCTTTCAAAGGGAACCCCAACCACAGGTAGTGGAATAAGGGGAGCCTTTGGTGTGCCACCAGTCTTGCCACTGGCTTGGCAGGTCACACAAGACTTACAAAAAATCTTTTGTGTCCTCTGACATCCTAGGCCAGTGAAACAGGGGGACAAGCCTTTCCCATGTTTTGATCTGGTCCAAATGCCCAGCCAAAGGAATGTCATGTGCCAGAGTTAGGAGGAACTCTCTGTACTGCAGGGGAATGACCATTCTCCTGGCTGCTCCAGGTTTTGGGTCCCTTGCCTCTGTGTACAAGAGGATGTCCTACCAGTAAACTCTATGTGAGTCACTGACATCCCCATTTTGCTGCTTGACAGCTTGCTGTCTGAGACCCTCTAATGTGGGACAGGATTGCTGTGCCACACTCAGCTCTTCCCTGGCAGGCCCCCCTCCACCCAAAAGCTCAGCAGTGTCTGCTGCCAGCTCATCTGGTGAAGGTTCTGCACAGGGAGGAAATTCTTCTTCCTCAGAAGGAGAATCATCTGTAGAGGGAGGGATAGTGGGTAGGGATTTACCCTTGCTAGCCCTAGCTTTAGGGAGCTCTTGGTCCATTGTTCCAGGATCCAAGTTACCCTGTCCTTTTTGCTTTTTTGCCTGAGCCCTTGTCAAAGCAAAAATATGCCCAGGAATGCCCAGCATTGCTGCATGAGCCTCCAACTCCACTTCTGCCCAAGCTGATGTCTCTAAATCATTTCCTAGTAGACAGTCTACAGGTAAATCTGAGGCAACCAGAACTTTCTTTGGACCAGTAACCCCCCCCCAGTTGAGATTCACAACAGCCATGGGGTGGCTAAGAGTGTTGTTAAGAGCGTCTGTCACTTGGTACTGGTGACCAAGTAGGTGTTGTTCAGGGTGTACCAGTTTCTCTATTACCATGGTAACACTGGCACCGTGTGCTTGTAGGCCTGAACCTCAACACAATTTATTAGGGGAAGTTGCTTGTACTTATCCATATTAAGGGGACAAGCAACCAAGGTGGCCAAATCAATGGCACCTTCAGAGACTAACACAGCCTCTGTGGTCTCCCTAACAAGACCAACCCCAACTAAATTACCAAAAGTGAGCCCAGCTACTCCTTTGGATTGCCTATTAGTAGGTTTGCTCCCACCACCACTGCTATTACTAGGGGCACTAGAATTTGCAGAAGGGGTTGTGGTAGTGGGAGGTTTGGTGTTTTTCTTTGGACAACTGGCATCAGTTGTCCAATGGCCTTTGACTTTACACAAATAACACCAAGGCTTTTTAACTTGATTTGAAGAGGATTTGGACCCACCACCCCCACCAGAGGATTTTTGTGGGCCTGATGAAGACTCAGTTTTAGTTCTGTCCCCACCCTTGTCAGAAGACTTACCATCCTTCTTCTTGCCATCCTTGTCACCCCTGTATGAACTTTTCTGTTCACTCTTGTTCTGACCCATTTGTCTGCCTTCTTTCCCAATTCTTGGGGAGAGGTCAGATCTGAGTCCACTAGATATTGGTGTAACAAGTCAGACACACAGTTATTCAGAATATGCTCTCTCAGAATAAGATTATACAGGCTTTTATAGTCAGAAACTCTACTGCCATGTAACCACCCTTCCAAGGCCTTCACTGAACAGTCAACAAAGGCTATCCAGTCTTGTGAGGAATCTTTTCTGGTGTCTCTGAACTTAATCCTTTATTGTTCAGTGGTTAAGCCAAATCCATCCAAGAGTGCATCCTTCAAAACTGCAAAATTGTTAGCATCACTTTCTCTAACAGTAAGGAGCCTATCCCTACCGTTTCCATTGAAAGATAGCCACAATATAGCAGCCCACTGCCTTTGAGGGATCCCCTGTACCATACAGGCCCTCTCAAGTGCAGCAAACCACTTGTTGATGTCATCCCCCTCCTTGTAAGGGGGGACTATCTTGTGCAGATTCCTGGAATCATGCTCTCTAACAGGATTACTATCAGGAATACTGCTGTTGCTGCCACCATGGGGTCCTAACCCCAATCTCTGTCTCTCCTTCTCCAGGTCTAGGGATTCCCTATCTAAGGCAAGCTGTTGCTGTTTAAGCTTCAGTCTGGTCTCTTCCACTCTCAACTTTTTGAGTTCCCTTTCTAACATGTTGTCTTCAGGGTGGGTGGGTTGGGAATGCTTGGACACAGAAGATAAATTGGAAACAACAGAGGGAGATCTGTCCCTAACTGACTGAACCCTAATAACCTGGCCTCCAGGAATAAAGACACCCCTACTATGATGAGAGCCTCCATTACTACCAGCATTACTAGGTGGCCTGCTAAGGGGCAGATTTGGAACAGAACCCTCCTCACCTCCCTAAAGGAGATCCCCTGAGTCAGAATGGGAGCCATCTATTAACTTCTCATTTGAAGTGCCTCCTAGAGACTCATCATTCACAATAAGCATGTTATATAGAAACTCTTTTGTGGGGTTCTGTTCCTATCACTAAACCTCTATGTAAGCAGAGACCCCTTAGGCTCTTGTAATTCAAATTGTCATAGGTAGTATTGACCATTTTAAGAGCAGACTCTACATCAGACATGATAGAAGAAGGTTTAGAGACAGTGAGAAGGAAGAAAAAGTTTCAGAACTTTTTAAAGAACAGAGAAAAAACCTTTTTCTAACTTTTTAGAAACTTTTAGAAGTTTTAGAGTACTTTTCAGAACTTTGTAAAAAGTTTAAGAGAAGAAAAGCAAAACTTTTTGGTTAGGTGTACATACACTGAACTTGTTTTGTATATTATTCTCTTATGAAAAGTACACAATGACAAAGTGGTAAGTAGTTACAAGTACTTATCCCACCTCTGCACAACCAATTTATGTTATGTTATGTTATTTTTATTTGTACCGCGCACAGCTGCCCCAGCAAAGGGGCGTCCCGGCGCTTTGAGAAGGTAAACACAACACAGCACTAAAAGCGGGCAAAAGAAGACAAAACACAACAGATAAGCTTAGACAAATAAAAAGGTCTTAATAGCCCGCCTAAACTGAAGGAGCTCATCAATGGCCCGGATTTGTGGAGGAAGAGAATTCCACCAACTCGCTGCCAGGACTCGAAAAGAGCGGCCCCCAATTCTGCTCAGCTTAAAGCGCGGAACCACTGCTAAGTTCTGGCCTAACGATCTAAGAGTGCGAGAGGGAACATAAGGAATCAGCAATTTCTCCATGATTTGCGGGGAAGTACCCTTTAAGATTTTAAATGCAAAACAGAGAACCTTAAATCTAATCCTCTGCTGCACAGGGAGCCAGTGGAGAGAGCGCAGAGTATTGGACACCGAACATCGCCTGGGGAGACCAGTCACCAGTCGGGCCGCAGCGTTTTGAACCCGCTGGAGCCGCCGAAATTCTGACTGGTTTATCCCCGCCAGTAGGGAGTTGGCATAGTCCAACCTAGACAGCACTGATGCTTGAACCACCAGCTGTCTTGTAGGTTCATCAAAGAATTTGAGGATAGGTCGAAGTCCTCTGATGATGCCATAGCAAGAAGCCGCCACCTTCTTGGTATGACAGATGAAACTCAGAGAAGAATCAAACCATACCCCCAAGTTTTTTATCTCTGCCGCTGGGAGGGGAGTCACACCCAACTCCGAAGGCCACCATTTATCATCCCACAAAACCACCTGTTTACCAACCACCATAATCTGCGTCTTTTTGGTGTTTAACTGGAGACAGTTGGATTTCATCCAGTTAGCCACTTCCCGCAGACCATCACAAAACCTGGGAGCCTCCAGGTCTGAGTCCCCACTCAGTGTGACCGCCAGCTGCGTATCATCTGCGTAGGATACCATGGTTAGGCCCCACCGCTTGACGACCGCAGCCAACGGTCTCACATACAGATTGAAAAGGGTGGGACTCAGTGAAGACCCCTGTGGGACTCCCTGGTCTAACGGGTAGAGTGACGACTTACCGGGCGGGATCGCCACCTGGAATGACCTATCCATAAGGAAGGAACGAAACCAGTGCAAGGCGGAGCCAGAAACGCCCACCTCCTCAAGACGCCGAATCAGAATTCCGTGCGAGACCGTGTCGAAGGCGGCACTAAGATCTAATAACAAAAGTGCCGCCGTCCGACCGGAATCCATCACAGAGCGCAGATGCTCGACCATCGAGAGGAGGGCCGTCTCCGTACTATGACCCGCGCGGAACCCGTTCTGGGTAGGATCAAGAATATTAAACCTACCAAGGTGGTCTGTAAGAGTGGCATTCACATGGGCCTCTGCTATTTTCGTGGCCCAAGGAAGAAGGGAGATAGGGCGGTAGCTTTCAGGTTTAAGGGGGTCAAGGGTCGCCTTCTTCAGAATTGGCGTAACTACTGCCTGCTTCCATCTAACGGGAACCACTCCAGAAGAAAGAGACAGGTTGATCAAGGACAGTACCGGGGAGCGGCAAACCGGTGCCAGAGTCTTAAGTTGGGCGGGTTTCAACGGGTCAGCCGGAGAGCCAGACTTAATTTTGGCGCTGAGATAGTCAAACATCTCCAGAGATAAGGGGGGTAAGATGGAAAGACATTCCCCCTCACCTAAGGTGCGACCAACCTGCTCTAGCATCAGGGAACCCGTTGGGAAAGTGCGATAGATGGCTTGCACTTTTTCATGAAAGAAAGAGGCCAAACCCTCACAATGTGAATCCGAGCATATTTCCCCTGCAATTACTCTCTTCGCCATCAGGTCCTTTAATACTTTAAAAATAAGTTTCGATGGATTGGTAGAATTCTGAAACTGTTGAGCATAAAAGGAGGCACGAGTTTGACACACTGCCCTGTGATAAATCTTGATTTTAGCAAGATAACATATTTTCAGATCAGAGTCATATGACTTCCTCCATAATCTTTCGGCCTGTCTACAGACCCTCTTAAGAGATGCCAAGGAAGTGTCATACCAAGGGCTCGGCTCCTTCCGGTGACACTTAGACCAACACATAGGAATCAGAGAATCGAGGGCACCAGAAATCCACTCACAGAAGGAGTCGTATCCACAATCGACCTCAGTGAGCGGACCTAAAGGAGCCTTCTCGAGCTGATGATAAAAATCCTCCAGACTTAATTTGTTCCAGTGTCGTTTAAGAACAAATCTATCCTGAGATACAAAAGGAGAGTCAGACAGAGAGCATGCCATTTTCACCAGCATGTGGTCTGTCCAGACCAACTGAGAGGAACCAAGAACTCTGAGACCTTCTAAATTTGTGAAGAACGGGTCAAGAATATGACCACCTTTATGTGTGGGGAAGGTAATCATCTGTGAGAGCTGTAAAGCCTCAAGATCCGCCAAAAAGCTCCTAATAGTAGGTAAGGAAGGACAGTCCAAATGGAGATTAAGATCTCCCACAACATTAAAATTTGCGCATCCTAGTGCCTCTATGCTAATATACTCAGGAAGAGTAGCCCTAAAAACAGAATCACAGCCCGGAGGCCGGTAAATTAATAACCCAGAGAAGGTAAACTGATGACTAAACGCTATTTTAAATAGGGCACCCTCACACCCCAAAAGTTCAGCGGCTTTCCACTGACAGGGATAACACCGTTTGGTGACCATCGCAATACCTCCACCTCTAGTCGTACGATTTAAAGTAAAAATAGCATATTCTGGGGGAAAAGCTAAGTTAGTTATCGAGGAGTCAGAGTCCTGGAGCCACGTTTCCGTCAGAAAAAGCACATCCGGCGAACCATCAGCAAGAAGGTCGTAAATCTCCTGATAGTGCTTTACCACAGATCTGATGTTTAAGCTCCAGATACTCAAGTCCCGTTGTCCTATCCTCTTTACAGCAGGCCCTAAGGAGCGTATAAGGGAGGGGGGTTCCAATGACCATACACCGCACCTACAGTGATATGGGCCACACAACGGGCCTACAGGCGAACACTCGCAACGTGTACATTGACCCCGAAGGGCCAGTAAATCGGACCTACTATAGGTTCTCAAACGAACAGTCATGATTACCAGGTCCAGAGTTCTGCCACGAGCCGCGCTTCCTTAGCGCGGACGGGCGCAGACGGGCACGACTCTGGCACGACTCTGGCACGACTCTGGCACGACTCTGGCACAGCGAAGGCACGCCCGCTGCGCGTATCCGCTGCACGTTGGGGGGAGCTTTAAATAGGCGTCCCTCCACTCAGCCGGAGCGCTAGACCGCTCGTCAGCAACCCCACCCAGAGTGATCACCACTCCAAGATGGCGCCCAAAGTGACCACCACTCCAAGATGGCGCCCAAAGTGACCACCACTCCAAGATGGCGCCCAAAATCAATACCCCAGAGACCGGACCCGCCAAACAGCGGTGGGAGAACCAATTAGAGTGCAGGTAAGGGGGTTACAATAAGTCCTATAAAATCAGGGCAATAAACAACTAAAAAAGAACACAAATAGTTATAAAGGTAGCTTTTAAAATAATATCGCAGTATAGAGGCGCATAACGCGATGCAAAGCGCGAGTACCTTCTCAGGGCAGCCCCCAGGGCAGGTCGCCTTAAATAGGCGTCCCTCCACTCAGCCGGAGCGCTAGACCGCTCGTCAGCAACCCCACCCAGAGTGATCACCACTCCAAGATGGCGCCCAAAGTGACCACCACTCCAAGATGGCGCCCAAAGTGACCACCACTCCAAGATGGCACCCAAAATCAATACCCCAGAGACCGGACCCGCCAAACAGCAAATTTAGGAGGCTGGCCTGGTTTGTAGTGGGTACCAGAGGTACTTACACCCTCTGCCAGGTCCAGTTATCCCTTATTAGTGCAGAAGAGGTGTTTCTAGCAGCTTAGACTAATAGAAGGTAGCTATGGCAAAGCAGCTTAGGCTGAACTAGGAGACATGTAAAGCTCTTACTATACCACTGGTGTCATATGCACAATGTCATAAGAAAACACAATACACAGAAGTACTAAAAATAAAGGTACTTTATGACAATATGCCAAAAGTATCTCAGTGAGTACCCTCAGTATGAGGATAAGCTATATACACAAGATATATGTACACAAACCAAAATTATGCAGGTAATAGCAAGAAAAGTAATGCAAGCAGTTTAAAATTACAGTAGATTACAAAAGGAGCACATAGGTATAGGGGCAACACAAACCATATATTCCAAAAGTGGAATGCGAACCACGAATGGACCCCAAACCTATGTGAGCTTGTAGAGTGTCGTTGGGACTGTAAGAAAACAGTGAGGGTTAGAAAAATAGCCCACCCCAAGACCCTGAAAGGTAGGTGTAAATTGCACCTACCATCCCCAGAGAGCACAGAAGTCGTGATAGGGGGTTTCTGCAGGAAGAGCAAACACCAGCAATGCAACAACAGTGGATTTTGGGACCTGAGTACCTGTAAGACAAGGGGAACAAGTCAAATAGTTGCGAGAGTGTCGAGAGTGGGCAGGAGCCCAGGAAATGCCAGCTGAGGGTGCAAGGAAGCTGCCACCTGTTGGAAGAAGCTTGGTGTTCTGCAAGAAAGAAGAGGACTAGGAACTTCTCCTTTGGAGGATGAATGTCCCACATCGCGATGAAGCTTGTAGAGGTATTCCCATGCAGAAAGATTGCAAACAAGCCTTGCTAGCTGCAAGGGTTGCGGTAGAGGTTTTTGGGTGCTGCAGTGGCCCAGGAGGGACCAGGATATCGCCACTTGGAGGAGGAGACAGAGGGGGCACCCAGAAACTCAGGGAGCCATCACAGAAGCAGACAGCACCCACAGAAGTACCTGAACAGGCACTTGGAAGAAGAGTGAACCGGAGTCCATGCGAAGTCACAAAAGGGAGTCCCACAATGCCGGAGGACAACTCAGAAGGTTGTGCACTGCAGGTTAGAGTGTCGGGGACCCAGGCTTGGCTGTGCATGAAGGAAATCCTGGAAGAGTGCACAGGAGCCAGAGCAGCTGCAAATCACGCAGTACCCAGCAATGCAGTCTAGCGTGGGAAGGCAAGGACTTACCTCCTCCAAACTTGGACTGACGAGTCACTGGACTGTGGGAGTCACTTGGACAGAGTTGCTGAGTTCCAGGGACCACGCTCGTTGTGCTGAGAGGGGACCCAGAGGACCAGTGATGCAGTCTTTTGGTGCATGCGGTTGAAGGGGGAAGATTCCGTTGTCCCACGGGAGATTTCTTCAGAGCTCCTGGTGCAGAGAGGAGGCAAGCTACCCCCAGAGCATGCACCACCTGGAAACAGTCGAGAAAGCCGGCAGGATGAAGCGATACAAGGTTGCTAGTAGTCGTCTTGCTACTTTGTTGCGGTTTTGCAGGCGTCCTGAGCAGTCAGCGGTCAATCCTTTGGCAGAAGGTGAAGAGGGAGATGCAGAGAAACTCTGATGAGCTCTTGCATTCGTTATCTGAAGAATTCCCCAAAGCAGAGACCCTAAATAGCCAGAAAAGGAGGTTTGGCTACCAAGGAAGGAGGATTGGCTACCAAGAGAGGTAAGAGCCTACCAGAAGGAGCCTCTGATGTCACCTGCTGACACTGGCCACTCAGAGCAGTCCAGTGTGCCACAAACACCTCTGTTTCCAAGATGGCAGAGGTCTGGGACACACTGGAGGAGCTCTGAGCACCTTCCCTGGGAGGTGCAGGTCAGGGGAGTGGTCACTCCCCTTTCCTTTGTCCAGTTTCGCGCCAGAGCAGGGCTGGGGGATCCCTGAACCGGTGTAGACTGGCTTATGCAGAGATGGGCACCATCTGTGCCCATCAAAGCATTTCCAGAGGCTGGGGGAGGCTACTCCTCCCCAGCCTTCACACCTATTTCCAAAGGGAGAGGGTGTTACACCCTCTCTCATAGGAAGTCCTTTGTTCTGCCTTCCTGGGCCAGGGATGCCTGGACCCCAGGAGGGCTAAACCTCTCTGAGGGGTTGGCAGCAGCAGCAGCTGCAGTGGAGACCCCGGAAAGGCAGTTTGGCAGTACCCGGGTTCTGTGCTAGAGACCCGGCGGATCATGGAATTGTCCCCCCCAATGCCAGAATGGCATTGGGGTGACAATTCCATGATCTTAGACATGTTACATGGCCATGTTCGGAGTTACCATTGTGACGCTGTACATAGGTATTAACCTATGTACAGTGCACGCGTGTAATGGTGTCTCCGCACTCACAAAGTCCGGGGAATTTGCCCTGAACGATGTGGGGGCACCTTGGCTAGTGCCAGGGTGCCCACACACTAAGTAACTTTGCAACCAACCTTCACCAGGTGAAGGTTAGACATATAGGTGACTTATAAGTTACTTAAGTGCAGTGGTAAATGGCAGTGAAATAACGTGGACGTTATTTCACTCAGGCTGCACTGGCAGGCCTGGGTAAGAATTGTCAGAGCTCCCTATGGGTGGCAAAAGAAATGCTGCAGCCCATAGGAATCTCCTGGAAGCCCAATTCCCTGGGTACCTCAGTACCATATACTAGGGAATTATATGGGTGTACCAGTATGCCAATGTGAATTGGTAAATTTAGTCACTAGCCTGTTAGTGACAAATTTGGAAAGCAGAGAGAGCATAACCACTGAGGTTCTGGTTAGCAGAGCCTCAGTGAGACAGTTAGGCATCACACAGGGAACACATGCAGGGCACATATGTATGAGCACTGGGGCCCTGCCTGGCAGGGTCCCAGTGACACATAGTCTAAAACAACATATATACAGTGAAATATGGGGGTAACATGCCAGGCAAGATGGTACTTTCCTACAACAGGGAATTCATCTTAAGGTATGTACCGGACACTCGTCATTATGAGTTCCCCAACTACATAATGGCTTCACTGAAACCTATGGTGTCTGGTATCAAACACCTCATCTTAATGAATCCAGACTGATGCCAGCCATGGATTTATTATGACATGCACTCATAGGATACCTTAGAGATGCTCCCCACAACCTACTAGTCCTCTAATGTGTTGACTGACTGGTTTCGGCTAGCCTGCCACCACAGGCATGGTTTTGACCTCCCTGGAGGTGACAGCCTGCGCTCTCAGTGGTCAGAAACAATGCTTGCTCTGGAGGAAGGTGGTATTACCTACTCCAGCAGGGTGGCTAGTGAATGTGCATATCAAGGCCAGGGACTTCAAAAACCCTGCCACCTTTGGTATGCAATCCTAGCTTCCACCGGCCAGGGAGTTGCTACCCCCTACCCTGAGAGCCATCTGGCACCGGGATGGGTGGGAAATTAGTTAGTCAGTGGGTGTGTACCCTCCTTGGACTAGACATATCCCTAAGGTGGGCTACCTGAAGGGGTCACTGGAGGAAGGGTTCCACCACCTTGTTTCGGTGGAACTAGGAATTCTGGTACAGGGTTATGCCCACTCCCCACAGTATGTTTATAGCGCTTGTGTGCACCTCTGATAATATATGCATAGCTATCAGTACTGCAGCAGGTACAGTTGCACAGGGACTGACGGTGTGGGAGACTCTGCACCCTAATTATGGCTGTGCTACTATGTATCCACTGTCCTGGGGGACCATATTTCTTTCTTGCATTATGGCCAATGGCACCACTTCGAGGCACGGAGCAGGAACACATGATGTTTAGTACATTCTGTAAAGTACAAAGGAAACAAACAATTCCCTTCTGTGTACACACACAGGATAGTACTTCCTTACAAGATGAAGACTAACTGCTATAAAGTACACATGAACAAAACAGTGTCCTTCACTGTGTAGTGATTGTACACCATCTCCTTTGAAGCATACTGGTGCACACAGTGAATTCAACATACACATGCAGCACCCTGTACTAATGCATTACAATATTCAATTTTTGTACAAATGCAGTACAATTGCTCAGCACACTGTCCCCACGATAGCCATTCACACACACATCCCATTTATGCAGCACACTAAACTAGCGTATTGACATTTGCAAGCAGTCTGTGCACTGTACCTAAGCTTCCACAATGGTACCATATTCTATATTCATGTATACCACTATACACACAATCAGTACACATGATGGTTCTGTATATGCAGGTAGCCTTCTTATTTATGTATGCATAACCACATATTGCCATGCCATTCTACCATGCAGCATAGAACCCCTTTTTGTATAAAGAATTATCACAGTCTACTTTAATGTACCCATTCTGCTCACTACCACCTATACCCATGTAACACAGCAGGTTAACAATGATTGTCCAAAGGGACAAAATAGCAAGGTCAAGCTTCATCACCTTGACCACTCTGCGATGCATCTTCCCCCAACTCGGATTTCCACAAAAGTTCCCGGCTGCTATCTCTCTTGTGCTATCTAAACAAGACCACACCAATGGCCTCTACCATGGATCATCTCTATCTACTATGAAAAAGCTACAACATGTTCAGAACTTGGCTGCCAGACTACTACTACATGTAAAACCACAAGCCCACATCTCCCCTGCCTTGAGGGCACTACATGGGTTACAAGTTGCCAGAAGATCCACCTTTAAGCTGCTTTCTATCACTCACAAAGCAATATATGAAACGGGACCGCTTTTCATCAGGCATAAAATCACCAAATACATTCAACAAAGCAACTCCGCTCAAGATTGGCACCCCATCTTAAAACACTACCACACAAGAAAAGACTATAGGTGGTACATCCTTCTCTGTTCAAGCAGCCAAACTATGGAATTCATTACTCTCAAATATAAGATCTATGGATAACTATATTGTCTTCAGAAGAGTTAGTAGTAGTAGATATTAGTAGTTAGTAGTTAGAAGCTCTTTCCTTCATAGCCACCACATCCAAACAACAATGCACTGCATATGCCTGTCTTGGTAAACATTTATAATCAGATTATGGCCCTCATTACAACCCTGGCGGTCCAAGACCGCCAGGGCTGTTTCGACGGAAGCACTGCCAACAGGCTGGCGGTGCTTCCTGGCGTATCACGACCGCTGCAGTAGCGCCGCGGTCGCATCGCCGGGGCCAGTGGTTTTCCGCCACAATGGCCCCGGTGGTTGTAATCCGCCAGGGCAGCGCTGCTTGCAGCGCTGCCCAGGGGATTACGAGTCCCCGACCGCCAGCCTTTTTCTGGTGGTCTGAACCGCCAGGAAAAGCCTGGCGGTACTGGGAGTCGTGGGGCCCCGTGGGGCCCCTGGGGGCCCCTGCAATGCCCATGCCACTGGCAAGGGCAGTGCAGGGGCCCCCTGACAGGGCCCCATGCGGCTTTTCACTGTCTGCTATGCAGACAGTGAAAAGCGCGACGGGTGCTACCGCACCCGTCACACGGCCGCAACACCGCCGGCTCCATTTGGAGCCGGCTCCCATGTTGCGGCCCACATCCCCGCTGGGCTGGCGGGCGGAAAATTGGTTTCCGCCCGCCGGCCCAGCTGGGATGTCCAAATGGGCACCGCAGGAGTGCGGCCGCATTGGCGGCCGCACGGCGGTTACAGCTTGGCGGGCGGCAGTAAACATTGTTGTCCATTGCGCGCTACTATTTTTTGACATTTACATGATGTTTTACGAATTGGCATGACGCGCAACTCGTTTCATGAGGATTTAACTTTGTTGTTCATTGCGCGCTACCATTTCTTGACATTTACATGGTGGCTTAAGAATCGGCAAAAGAAGCGCGATTCGTTTCATTGTACTTTGATCTTGTTATTTATTGTGAGCTGTTATTTCTTGACGTTTACATCGTGTTTTACGAATCGGCAAGACGCGCGATTCGATTAATGATGATTTGACTTTGATATTCATTGCGTGCTACCATTTCTTGGTATTTTACATGGTGACACTCAAATCGGCAAGACGCATCATTCTCTCCTCGAGTTTATTTCATGTTGTTTATTGTATGCCACTATTCTAAGATATTTATAATGTAATATTCGAGTTGACAAGTTATGTGATTTGTTTCCTGAATCCATGTTGTGTTATTCATGGTGCACAATCCTTTTATGGTGTTTACTATATATATATATATATATATATGCAATATGCTTAATTTGTGTTGAAACATTTTAAGAGTACACAGAAGGCCAGAGTTTCTAGATGCAATATTGTATGGTCCTAGTATACATTCTCAAAACAGGATTTATATGACTGGTTTAAAATTTAGTCAGAATGTTTTTTCTGATGTAAAGGAAAGTACTTGAATAAGAAAGCTTTCATTTAATTCATCTTGATTCCCTTACAGGTATCCGGCCATCTTGAAACTTAGTCATTTTTAACTTAACTCTTAGATTGTTCATGTTTTCAGAGTGACTAGGCTTAGAATCATAGTCTAGTATTGATTTCAGGAGATATAATTTTCATATTGTGTGTTCTAACCTTTTTCTTACTACAGGTCTCCTTCCCAGCTGTTCCCTTCCTAATCCCCTCTTCCCCTCTTCCTCTCTTGAACTCTCTCAGTCTCTGTGATTTATCTATCAGAGTCTTGGAGCTGTTCAGTGGTGGACGTGTTGGGAACGTGCACAGACCCTGAGGATCTGGTGACTCTGACAGAATAGTGAGCCCACTAATTATTATCCTCCTGGCTTGTGCATGGCCACGCTAGACGAGTTTGTCAAGGCTATCACCCAGCTCCAAGCAGAGGTGGTATCATCCAAAGAATTGACAACTAGCTTAGCAGAGAGAGTGAGTCAGTTGCAAGATAAGGTAGAGAAGAAGGAACAAAGTCCCACAGGTGTGTCTTGGCCAGGTACTTCTTCTCAGGCTTCTAGAAGTAATCAGATTTCCCTAAATGTCCCTTCTGCAATTCCTTTAGCTCCTCCAGAACGTTTCTCAGGTGACCCTTTGAAAGCGCAATCTTTCCTGGTTCAAGTGGAACTACACTTCACCTGCAGACCAAATAATTTCCCCGATGCCCAGTCCAAAGTAGCTTTCTTGTTATCATATCTGTCTGGGGATGCAGCTACTTGGGCAATTCCTCTTGTGCGTAAAAATAGTCCCTTGTTGTACAACTGGAGAAATTTTGTTTGTGAATTTGAGAGAGTTTTTGATCGTAGAACTGTAACACAGTCAGCAGATCATGAATTATTAGATTTACGCCAAGGGAATCAAGACCTAGGGGGTCATTACAACCTTTGCGGGCGCCAGAATACCGCCATTGCTGGCGGTATGGCTGGCTCCCTATTTTGACATTTCCGCTGGGCCAGCGGACGGTAACAGAGTTACCGTCCGCTGGCCCAGCGGAAAAGTTACATCAACATTGCCGTCGGCTCGTAATTGAGCTGGCGGCAATGCTGATGTGCAGCGGGTGCATTAGCACCTGTCGCGCATTTCACTGCCCGAAATTCGGGCAGTGAAATGCGCGACGGGGCTCTGCCTGGGGGCCCCTGCACTGCCCATGCCAAGTGCATGGGCAGTGCAGGGGCACCCAGGGGCCCCCTGAGTCCCCTTACCGCCAGCCTCTTCCTGGTGGTGCAAACCGCCAGAAACAGGCTGGCGGTAGGGGAGTCATAATCCCCAGGGCAGCGCTGCTTGCAGCGCTGCCCTGGCGGATTATCACCGCCGGGGCTAACATGGCAGTATACCGCCGGCCCCGGCGGTGCGACCACGGAGCTACCGCTGCGGTCCAAATACGCCAGGAGGCACCGCCAGCCTGTTGGCGGTGCTCCCGTTGTTTTGGCCCTGGCGGTCAATGACCACCAGGGTCATAATGACCCCCCAAGTGTCGTGTTTAGCCAACTTTAACCGGCTGGTTGCCGAGACATCCTGGCCTGAAGAAAAACAAGCGGTCTTGTTTTACAATGGACTCAAAGAGGAACTAAAAGATATCTTAGCGCAAATCGACCCACAACCTACAGACGGTCAAGAATTAATAAATCTTGTCTTGAGACTTGATCATCGTTTAGCAGAACGTAAAGGAACGCGCAAAAAGATTGAAAAATATTCATGGCGCGTTCATGATAACAGAGACTCAAGAACTCCGAAAGAAAGAACGCCGGAACCGATGGAAATTGGAACCATCAGAAGACCTTTGACCAAAGATGAAAAGGACCTACATAGAAAAAATGGACAATGTCTTTATTGTGGGGGAAAAGGTCATTTTGCCAAAGATTGTCCAATCAAACCAAAGAACAAGCAAGGTCCAGTTCAGAAGGTCACAGCCAATGCACCAGTCGAGTTGGAAAACTAAAACACCCGAGATGCAGAGAAGGGTTGCTCTTGGGTGTCACCGTGGGCCCTTCACAGTCTAGACATCTTAAACTGGAGATAAGAGTTCAGGTCAAGAAAAAGATCTATTTAAAAAAAGCTCTAGTCGATTCTGGGGCTACTGGGAACTTTGTTGATGTCCAATTGGTTCGTGCATGGGGTGTCCCATGTATTGAAAAGAAGATCCCAGAAATCATCCAGGCAGTCGATGGAAAACTCTTGACTGGAGGTCCGGTAACTCTTCAGACTATCCCCTTGTTGATGATTTGTGAAGATGAGAATCAAAGAAAGAAACATAAAGAGAAAATCATCCTTGCCGTGATCCATGCTCCCCAATATGGGATTATCCTCGGCTTGCCATGGTTAACTCATCACAATCCGGAGATCAATTGGGCAGAACGAAAAATCGTGTTCTCATCTGCGCTATGTAACAAACAATGGGGGTTATTACAACTTTGGAGGAGGTGTTAATCCGTCCCAAAAGTGACGGTAAAGTGACGGATATACCACCAGCCGTATTATGAGTCCATTATATCCGGCTGGTGGTATATCCGTCACTTTACCGTCACTTTTGGGACGGATTAACACCTTCTCCAAAGTTGTAATAACTCCCAATGTCTCCAAAAGATCCAAGTACCAAAAGTTTGCTACTCTTACATAGCTACTGCCGCGGAGAAAGAAATTCAGCTGCCCAAACAGTATTCATCTTACAAAGATGTATTTGATGAGAAAGGAGCAGAGACTCTACCTCCTCATAGATCTTATGACTGTCAAACTGATCTAGCCCCAGGTGCGAGACTTCCCAACTGTCGTGTATATGTCCTGTCAGAACATGAAAATCAACATTTACGAAAATACCTAGATCAATTTTTGGAGAATGGCTTCATTCGCCCCTCTAAGTCTCCTGCAGCTTCGCCTTTGTTTTTTGTTCCAAAAGCTAATGGAGAAATTCGAACTTGCATCGACTATAGGGGTTTGAACAAAGTCACCATCAAGAATAAATATCCTTTACCCCTAATTCTGGTCTTATTGGAACAAGTAAAGAGATCAAAAATCTTCACGAAGCTTGACCTTTGAGGTGCTTATCATTTGGTCAGAATGAGAGAGGGTGACGAATGGAAAACAGCGTTCAAGACAAGATATGGCCTTTTTGAATACACCGTCATGCCTTTTGGTCTGTGTAATGCTCCAGCAGCATTTCAATTTTTCTTGAATGAGGTTCTTAGAGAGTACCTCGACATATTTGCCATAGTCTACATCAATGACATTTTGATCTACTCAGACAATGAAAACGAACATGTCCAACATGTCAAGAAAATTCTTGCAGCCCTTCGAAAACAACATTTATATTGCAAACTAACCAAGTGTGAGTTTCATGTTACCACAGTTGAGTTTTTAGGGGTTATTCTTACCCCTCAAGGTATGGTGATGGCAGAAAAGAAAGTAAAAGCCGTATCTGATTGGCCCACCCCAAAGACTGTTCGTGATGTACAATGTTTCCTGGGGTTTGCAAATTTTTACCGGAGGTTCATAAATCATTTCTCCCAGACAGTGGCTCCAATCACTAAGCTACTAAGAAAGAAAGAAAAGTTTGTATGGTCCCCAGAAGCTGATCAAGCCTTCTCGACTTTGAAGGAAGCTTTCTCTACTGCCCCAGTCTTGACTCATCCTGATGCGAATCAACCTTTCATAGTGGAAGCTGATGCTTCAGATGTAGCAATAGGAGACGTCTTATCACAACGAAATGAAGACACTGGTCAACTTCATCCTGTAGCTTATATATCTTGGAAGTTGAACGAAGCCAAACAGAACTATGTCATTGCTGAAAAAAAGCTTCTGGCGATTTGTGATGCCTTTAAAGAATGGAGACATCATTTGTTGGGTGCCAAATACACTGTCACAGTATATACTGATCATCGTAATCTTCAATTCATGAGTTCCGCCAGACTTTTGACCCCTCGGCAATTACGCTGGATGCTTTTTTTTGCCTAATTTGATTTTGTAGTAACCTTCTGGCCTGGTAAAGATAATCGCAAGGATGACGCCTTGTCCCGTCAAGAGTCTACCACGTTGCCTGCATTTCAAGCCTCCAGAGCTATCATTGCTCCTGACAAGGTTCTATGTATCATAAAAACTGAAGATATCTTTGAAGAAATTTGCAACTCTTTCAGTGTTGAAAAATGGCAAACATGGGCCCAAGCAGATCCCAAAAGGTCCATCAAGCAAGGTTTACCCATTCATGACGCTCGTTTGTTCGTACCCACTACCAAACTTCGCAAGATAGTGTTTCATTGGTTGCATGTTATACCTACGGCAGGTCACCCAGGTACTCCTAAAACTCTTGAACTGATCCAACGCTATTTTTGGTGGCCTACACTAACAAAAGATATAAAAGCAACGGTAAACAACTGTGAAGTTTGTGCTCGCATTAAAACAAGTCATTCAAAACCAAAAGGGTTGTCACATCCACTTCCAACCCCAAGTCGTCCATGGGAGCACATTTCTTTAGACTTTATTACCGGTCTGCTAGTGGTTCAACAGCATTCAGTAATTCTGGTGGTAGTAGATAGTCTAACGAAATATGGACATTTCATCGCCTGTAAAAAATTGCCCACTTCTAGTGAATTGGCAACTATTTTACTGAACAGAGTGGTTCGTTATCATGGACTGCCAAAGGTTATCCTCTCCGATCGGGGGTCACAATTTTCCTCCAATTTCTGGAAGACATGGTGTAAAACACTCCAAGTGACATCTACCCTATCTACTAGTCACCATCCTCAAACAGATGGTCAAACGGAGAGACTAAATCAGACTTTGAAACAATACCTACGTGCCTACGCTGAAAAGGCACTTCATTCTTGGACATCTATGCTCTGGTTAGCTGAGTTAGCTTACAATAACTCATTCCACACTTCTATTGGCGTAACACCCTTTTTTGGTTTATTTGGCTATCATTCTGACACCTTGCCCATCACAATTCCACAAGAAAGTTCTCTTACTCCAGCTGTGTCAGAAACCATTCAGCATTTACATCAAACCCAGAAACTGATTCAACAGCATTTAGAAAAAGCCAAACAAAAACATAAAAGGCATTATGACAAGAAACATTGTGAGGGACCACAACATCAACCAGGTGACAAAGTGTGGCTTTCCACAAAACATATAGACTTCAAGAAGAAGCACATGTTTAACCCCAAATTCATAGGTCCTTATACTGTCCTTCAGCAAATCAATCCGGTGACCTGTAAACTACAATTGCCCAGATCCTTACGGATTCATCCAGTGTTCCACACTTCCCTCTTGAAAAAGGCAGTCCAAAAGGTCCACCCTCATCCAGCTCCTGTTCTAGTACAAGGGGAAGAAGAATACGAAGTCAAGAAAGTGTTGGATTCTAAACTGAGAGGGCGTAATCTATGGTACTTAATCTCATGGAAAGGTTATGGTCCTGAAAGTAACTCATGGGTTTCTGCATCTGATGTTCATGCTCCAGTACTTGTGAGACACTTTAATTGTCTTAATCCAAGCAAACCAGGCCCTAGAGCGCATCTGGGTGAGGGGAGTACTGTCAACACCAGAGCAGTACGCGCCCTATTGGCGACAAAAATTCAAAAACCCAGCACTCTCAGAACAACGTAATTTATGCATTGTGCTGATATGCTGTGGTTTAACCTTTTGCATTGCAGAGTTCAAACCTGAAAACGTATTTTTAATATGCTTACAAATACTGTTCCTTTGCAATGTATTGCTGCAGGTTTTCAGAGTGTGTTAGGGTGTGGCCCATTTCCAGGGCCTTCCAGAGACTTTCCCTGCAACATGCCTGGGCGTGGTTCTGGGCTGGGCCAAGACTCTATTAAAGAGAGCCAGCCCAACTCCCAGTGCTCACTATTCAGAGGTCCCGGTGCAGAGCAACAGCTTCTTCCTGAGCTCCTGTCCCGGCGGCCTATTTGGATCTTCCAGTCTTCTGCCCTTCATCCTTCATTGGTGATCATTGTTCCAGGTGGTAAGACGGTGGTTGGACTGTTCCAACACCGTTATTGAGAATTTTCATATTCTTGGTTTAATTCTTAAATGAGTAACAGATTACTTGCGCGCTACCATTTCTTGACATTTATATGGTAGTTTACAAATAGGCAAGACGCGCGATTTGTTTCATAAAGGTTTGACTTTGTTATTCATTGCGTGCTACCATTTCTTGACATTGGCATGGTGGCTTAAGAATCAGCAAGACGCGCGATTCGTTTTATGGTGTTTAAACATTGTTGTCCATTGCGCGCTACTATTTCTTGACATTTACATGATGTTTTACGAATTGGCAAGACACGCAACTCGTTTCATGAGGATTTAACTTTGTTGTTCATTGCGCGCTACCATTTCTTGACATTTACATGGTGGCTTAAGAATCGGCAAAAGAAGTGCGACTCGTTTCATTGTACTTTGATCTTGTTATTTATTGTGAGCTGTTATTTCTTGACATTTACATCGTGTTTTATGAATCGGCAAGACGCGCGATTCGATTAATGATGATTTGACTTTGATATTCATTGCGTGCTACCATTTCTTGGTATTTTACATGGTGACACTCGAATCAGCAAGACGCACCATTCTCTCCTCGAGTTTATTTCATGTTGTTTATTGTATGCCACTATTCTAAGATATTTATAATGTAATATTCGAGTTGACAAGTTATGTGATTTGTTTCCTGAATCCATATTGTGTTATTCATGGTGCACAATCCTTTTATGGTGTTTACTATCTATATATATATATCTGCAATATGCGCAATTTGTGTTGAAACATTTTAAGAATACACAGAAGGCCAGAGTTTCTAGATGCAATATTGTATGGTCCTAGTATACATTCTCAAAACAGGATTTATATGACTGGTTTAAAATTTAGTCAGAATGTTTTTTCTGATTCTCATGTAAAGGAAAGTACTTGAATAAGAAGGTTTTCATTTAATTCATCTTGATTCCCTTACAGGTATCCGGCCATCTTGAAACTTAGTCATTTTAAACTTAACTCTAAGATTGTTCATGTTTTCAGAGTGACTAGGCTTAGAATCATAGTCTAGTATTGATTTCAGGAGATATAATTTTCATATCGTGTGTTCTAACCTTTTTCTTACTACATGTATCCTTCCCAGCTGTTCCCTTCCTAATCCCCTCTTCCCCTCTTGAACTCTCTCAGTCTCTGTGATTTATCTATCAGAGTCTTGGAGCTGTTCAGTGGTGGACGTGTTGGGAACGTGCACAGACCCCGAGGATCTGGTGACTCTGACATTTTTCTCCAATATTTCGAATTTTCCAAATTTCTAGTTTGCACTGTTAGGGCCTTGTGATAAGTCCTCCAGTCCAACGATGCTAGAAATTAAAAAAGTTAACCAGACTGTTTAGATATGTTTTTGTGGATTGCTAAAAGGGTTCCAACCAACTATCTTAAACATGTCTGGCTCCAGAGGAAAGAGTTGAGTATCTCAATCTGTCCCCTTACCTGAAGCTTAGTATGTAGCATCTAAGGAACCTCTGTAAGACCAGTAAAATAAAAACTGTCTCAAACCCTACAAAAGTACAGCTCCAGGAGCTTCTTGCAAAGTTTGATGCCTTCAACATAACAAAGGTTCCTGACACTACCCCAGAGGGGGAGATCTATAGTGACCACAACAGTGGGGACAGCTCTCCAGTATATTGTCTCCCTCAACTTGAAAGGGAAGGTGATGAGGTGCCCCATCACATCTACCCTAAGTCTGTACCCGGAGTGCCTCCCCCAGCTGGGGTTAGGACAGGCCACGTAAGGCACAGAGAAGAGATAGAGGTTGAAGATGTAATTCATGAGAAATTAGCCAAAAGAACAGCATTTGAGGCCAAAATATTTACTATAGAGAAGGAAAGGGCTGTGATGGGTCCAGGACACATAAGTGGTGGCAATAAAGTAAATAGGGAGAGAGAGAGGAATCTTTTCATCCACAAATCCCCAAATGTGTCAAGGATGATGATATCACGATATGGTTAACAGCCTTTCAGAGGGCTTGTATGGTGATGAAGGTTTACCAAAGGCATTGGAGCTCGCTACTTTGGGAGTTATTCTCAAGGAAGTGAAGGGATAGACACCTGACACTGAGTGAGGAAGAAGCTGAGTTCTATGACCGCATGAAGGATACCCTGTTTGAAGGCTTTAGACTCATTATTGAAGAGCACAGAATTATGTTCAGGGAGACTCACAAATCTGTGAGTCAATCCAGGGTAGATTTTGTTGGGTTTCAGTCAAAACAATAGGAGGCTGGTTAAAATGAAGTAAGGTGCACACATTTGAAGGGCTCTATGATTTAATTTTGAAGGAGCATCTACTGAGTAACCGTACCTTAGGAAATTTGCATCAGTACCTAGTGGACTTAGGGCTGCTCTCTCCTCAAGAATTGATGAAGAAGGCAGAAAACTGGGTCAAAACAAGAGTGTCCAGGAAGATCCATGGTGGGGGTGACCAAAAGATAGGGGTATCTAATCCCCCCATAGGAAAATAGTGGGTACAAAGGGGAGAAACCCAAGGAGTCTTTTAAAGACCCCTAAATATCTGCTCAGGCGGGTGGGCCGAGACTCTTCCCAATCAAAGGGTGGGTACCGGGGTAAAACCTGGGATCCGAAAAAGGCTTGGTGTTTTACTTGTAAGGCCAATGGACACCAACTGGGGACTCTTCTTGTCCCAAAAAGGCCCCCTCCCGTGCACCCCTAGCTTCTATTGGGATGATGAGTGAGTCTCCAGGAGGGATATGTATTTTCCCCTGACCAGGTAAGAGAGCACATTGAAGGCACTTTGAACTCTGAGGGTGGGGTGGATGTAGCTACCCTGGCTGTCTAGCCCAGTAGCCTTGAGAAATACAGACAAAAGCCACATATCAATGGGGGTGGAAGAAGATCCACTGAGGGACACAGGTGCAAGTGTCACCATGGTGACTGAAAAACTGATATGCCCAGACCAATACATAACTGGACAAACATCCAAGTATCAACGCTGATAATAGTGTCAAGGTTCATGCTATGGTGCCATTGGAATGGGGAGGGGTTACTGGCAAAAGAAGGTAGTTGTGTCCTCTGCAATTCCTGTAGAATATCTGCTAGGAACTGATATGGAGATCCCAGCATGGTCTGAGGTAGAGATGACAACCTGTGCAGCTGTGCTAGAAAACCAACATCTGAGGAGACACAAGTTCAGGCCCACTCTCCTCATCGAGAAGACCTGTCAGCCATACGGCCAGGGGTACCGTCTAGGGAAGATCTTTGCCAGGGACAGAGGAGCTGTCCCACTCTTGAAAGCTTGAGACAGCAAGTTGCTGACCAGTAAAAGGAAGATGTCATTGGCTCCCAAAGGGCCTATTGGGAGGATGGGCTCCTTTACACTGAGGTTAGTAACCCCAAACCTGGTAGTACCTGGGAAGTGGTAATGCCTTAGCAGCGCAGGGAGTTTTTATTCACACTGACCCACAACATCCCCCTAGCTGGGCATCTTGGCCAGACCAAAGCATGGAGTAGGTTAGTCAACCACTTCTACTGGCCAGGCATGTTCCAGAAAGTGAAGAAGTTTAGTAACTCCTGTGTCACCTGTCAAGCCAGTGGCAAGACAGTTAGCAAACCAAAGGCCTCCTTAATGTCACTTCCAGTGGTTGGGGCTGACCCTCAAGCAGCATCAAGGAACAGGTAAATCCCCTAAGGCCTGCCACTGCTCCTGTAGTTGTCAGGGCCCTTATCAGTAGTGGGCTCCCCTAAGGAGGTGGTTTCAAACATAGGTAGTAACTTCATGTCTGCTTACTTGAAAGTAATGTGAAAGGAATGTAGTGTGATTTATAAGTTCACTACCCCATACCATCCCCAAGCAAATGGTCTATTTGAGAGATTCAGTAAGACCATGAAAGTAGGCCTGTGTAATAAAATTCACTCTGCTCATGGAGTTAGCGGAATTTGGCCGTTCCGCGATATGTGGTGAACACAGAGTTACCAGAAATTCTGCCATCTGGTATATGGCAGATTTTTTTCTTTGTTAGCGTGCACAAGAATTGTTTTTGGCAATCGCTTGCGAGTGCCACGATATTCTCAGGCCCCTTGCGAGCACGTGTTGGATTTTGCGCACGCTCACCTGGCCTGTGGTCGAACAGTGCTATTATAGTGCCTCTTGCGTGCGTGAGCGAGCGTGATTGACTGCTGGTGCAGATTCTCTACTGAAGAAGCAGCTAAATCTTCTTGAAAATACATTTTTGAGTGTATTTTCTACTCCAACTGACCTTTCAAGTTGTTTTTCAGAAACAGTCATCATTTCTTTAACAGATTTGTGTCGCAGTCTTTTCGCGAACGTAAAAACCGCTTCTATAGCTTTTTGAAATTGTATTGAACGTATATTTACTAAAAATTTCCAATCAATGGGGACCCCCAGATACGTAAAATGTGGAACCTTGAGTATCTCATGCCCATCTAAAGCAATTTTTTTGTTTTTGCTAATTTGGGCCCGGTCTTCATCACAAATGACTTATTTCTATTAATTTTGAGTCCAAGGTTCCCCATAAAAGTGTTAAAAGCATTCAGTAAAATCTGGAGACCATTTGCTGTCCTTGAAATTAGTACAGCGTTGTCCGCATACAATAAAACAGGAATTGGAGAATTGTTAATGACTGAAAAATCCTTCCTCGATTCACAGAGAAATTTCTCTAACCCATTTATATATAAAAGAAAAAGAAAAGGGGCCAGCACGCAGCCCTGTCTGACCCCCTTTAATGAGGGAAACTTCTCTGTTAGACCACCCTCCCGAGAATAGCGGACCCGAGCCTCTGTGCAGGAGTGGAGTTTACTGAGTAAAATGATTATGTCTTTGTCCACGCCCATATTCAACATGACCATCCCCAGTTTCTCCCTGTTGAGAGTGTCAAAAGCACAGGACAAATCCATAAATGCCAGGTGTATACACCCCCTTTTAACTTTGGTATATTTTTGTACTATAAGGGTCAAATTAAGAGTTTGTTCTACTGTGCCCACACGGGCCGAAAACCAAATTGAACTTCTGAAAGAGAATGAGATTCAGTCGCCCAATTTTCCAACTTGTTTAGGATAACTTGGCCTAAGATTTTAACCGAGCCATCTAATAAAGAGATTGGATGATAGCATAAAGGATCTGCCCTGTCCCCCTTCTTAAAAATTGGAACAATGATCGCCTCTTTACAAGTATCTATTAAAGGGCCTGTCACAGCCGATCTCAAAACGTTGGTAAGCAGTGGCCCCCAGAAATCTCGAAGCACTTTATATAAATCAGCAGGGATTCTGTCAGGGCCAGGAGCTTTCTCAGAGGGGCAATCTTGAATAGCTTGTTTTACATCATCCACGCTTAGGGTATTAATGAAAGACACACTTGACTGATCATTTCCTCTTAACTTCAAACAATTTGTCTTTTCTAATTGAACATTAGTCTTTATTGCAAAAGTTTTTGTAAAATAGCCCACCCAAATTTGGGCTGGAATAACAGTATCCATGGGCAACTCGTGTTTGTCATTCAGCAATGGAGAGTTAACCACAAGCCAGAACGCAGTTGTATCTTTGGTTTTGCTTGCTTCCATCAATTCCTCCCAGGCAGACTCACTTAATTCGGCTTTCCTCTTGGCAAGTACTTCCTTATAATTTTTCCTAGCAACTTTAACTGCTTGTCGGTCTTGGGGAGATGCACTGGTTATTTTCTTTAAGTTACTTAAGGATATGGTACATGCGTGGTTAAACCATCTCGGTTTAAAGCCATGTGCTTTATTAGTGCCAGAGGGCTGTAATTTCTCAGCCATATACTTTGTCAGAGAGGAAAATGCACGGACAATTTCATGGGGGGCCCTATCTTCACCCAAGGATATCATAACATCTGACCATTTATTCGACATTAAATCTTTAAAGAAGCTATTGCTATCTATTTTTCCCCATTTGATTGTAAGTCCTTTTTGGGCTGAAAACTTCATGTCGGGGTGTCGCCTCTCTCTTCTCGAGTCACTCTTTAAGTTCAAATTTATTTCAATGGATAAAGGGTTGTGATTGCTAATACAGGTCAGAGTCACCCTAAACTGCCCGACAAGAGAGGATAGTTCTCTAGGGTAGATAATATAGTCAATAGTAGTATGAGTATCTCCTCTTATAAACGTTGGTACCCTTCTAATAACTGGTGTGGGGAAAAGTAGAGAGTTAGCTGTTATCAAAGAATTAAGAGCATTCCCATATAAAGAGTGTTTGAAATGCTGAATGGGATTATCATTTTCATCCAAAAGTCCGCAACAGTCCAGATACTCTGGCTCGAATGAGCATTAAAGTCACCAACCCAAATTATTCTTAGCTCCTTTTTTACTAATGTTTGTTGCCTTATATATTGACATCTCCAAGCTACCAACCACACTAGTGTCTGAGTTATCAAATGTGTTATTATAATAATTAATCAGTAGTACATCAAATGGCTCTGCTAATTTCAGAAATAGAGCCAAAAAGAAAGGGGTTGTGCCCACAACACGTGCATCCATCCCCCTGGCCTTTACTGATAAAAAAGTAACCAGGCCACCGTGGGCCCTACCTGCAGGGGCCTTAATTGCAGGAACGCTATGTGTGGTGTAGCCATTAATATGCAGGGGTTCTACAAGCCAAGTGTCCTGGCAACAGATAAAAAGATTTTCCATCACTAATTCTAACCAGTCGGGGTTTCCCATTTTTGATTTTAAGCCTGCCACATTCCAAGAGATGATCCCTGAGGCTATCGAACCCTGTGTATCATGTTTCTCAAAAACTCCCTTAGGCTGCGAGAGGGGCTGGTGCAATATGTTTATCTCCGAGGGGCCTTGCAAAGATGGCCCAATTTCTGGTGGTCAATCTAGCTACTCCAGTGAGGCTAGGGGGTCAAATCTATTAGACAGTGTCAGGGCAGTATCAGGGGAATTGGAAACACCAAGATTGCCAAAGTTCTGTTTCCCAGGATGAGTTAATTCAGAATGACATAGATTAGATATCTGGGGATAAACATAGATAGACGTTGTACTCTTATAGACCCTACAGATAGCCTTATAGTTGAAAAAGGTGATACAAAGCGTTGACAATCCAGGGGCTCCTAAAGTTTATGATGATGCAGTCCCCTTGTGATGCTTTAGGGGATGGGCCAACCCAGGGGACCCTTCTTACTGTTAAAATGTCCCTGTGGAAGTCTACCCTCCCTCCTGAGTGCTTTCCTACCCAATGCGTCACTTTGTTTAGCAGTGATGCATGGGACTCATAATGAGTATTTTCTAATGTAGGAGCGTTTTCCAGGATTAAAATATAGGGAGCACATGCCAGCGGGATCCTTGGGCAGGCTTTTTGAGTTCTTGTAGTCACCTGACCCACTAAACCCTCCTGCTTGGTTATGCCCCACTGAGGCTGTAAATTTATAGAATTCTGAGATGCATCTAAATTCAGGGGTTTTGGGGCTGAGTTCTGGGCAGGAATCGGCCTGTAGTTTTGATGCTGATGGATGGCCGAGACGGGTGAGCGTGCAAGGGCGGTATGAGTGTTCTGGGATTCAGCCCTCGATAGTATGGAATTCATTGTCGTTGTGTTTAATATGTGTTCAACCTTCTCCTCAAGGACGGCCACTCTCTCCAGAACCAGAGAACACAGCTTTTTTTTTATACCCCTGAGTTGATCCTCAATCTGGGAAAGACAATTATTAAGGGGATCCGAGATCTTTCTGTCTTTTGTCTGTTTTCCTGTAGTTTTTTTTAATGGGTTAGATAAACGTTTCCCCTTTTTCTTCTCTGTTCCTGCTCAGTACTTTCCGAGCTCATAACTATTTATGGGAGATCGGGCTGAGTCTGAAGGAGTTACTACAGTATGGGGGGAATTTCTTGCCTACTTTTTTTTGGGGGTGGGCTCTCTGGAGTTACGGGAGTAATTAGATCAATTCGAGGGTCCTTTTCTGTTGTTACACAAGGGTTTCCTGTCTTTATCTTGCCTAATGGAGATATTACTGGAGGGATCCTTCCCTCCCCCCCACCCTTCCCTATTTTCTCAAGGGATGACTCCAAGGTAGCTTCTACTCTCCCTATCTCCGACTCAATGGCACCCATCACTGAGGTTAAGTAGCTAGTTATCAGCCTGGAGGGGCCTCCTGAATGGGATCCCTTCTCCCACAGTCTCCTTTGCGTTTCCCCATCAAGACAAACTAGTCCTTTATCGAAGGAGAAAACGATGTGTATTTCTTTGTGAGTTGCGGTGCTCAGAACTAGGGAAGAGTGAAAGTAAGTTTTGCTCGACTTCTGTCTTAGGGAAATTATCCGGTCACAACTTCCTGCCACAGAGGCCCTAAAATTATAATGCAATAGTCCTCGCTGTCGCTTTACGCATGTATGAGTCAACAAGGCACAGGAGGGGCTGAAATAAAATGAAATGTTTTAAATACCCAAAATAACAAGAGCTCCTCTTTTCCTCCCTTGCTTCAGCAGCTCTCCATAAATCGGGCTCCTCTGCCGAGCCCCAGTAGCAAAATTGAAAGGGGGGGGCAGCCCAATCTCTTCCTGGCGATGACGGGTGAAGGACAGGCCCGCCCATGGCCCGGGCTTTGCCCAGGCGCCGCCCGCGCGTGTCCCGCGAGGTGGGAGCGCGGTAATGTTTTTAAAGGGCTCCTGCCCACTCCTCCAGCCGCCGCCAACAACAAGCGCGTCCCGCGAGGCGGGAGTGCGGTAATGTTTTTAAAGGGCTCCTGCCCACACCTCCAGCCACCGCTGACAACAAGACTTTTATTTTTTCATTTTTTTTCCAGCTGGAAGGCAGTGCCCCAGTGAGTCCAACTTCCAGTTCCTGGCCTGCAGGCTCCTCCCAGGCCTTTGGCCATCTCCTGGTCACTTTTCACTTTGGTTTCAAGGTGGAAGGATCACTCTTTTTGTATGCGGAATATACATCTTTGAATTTAGGGACTTTGGTTCTGATTTAGATCTGGGGGGGGAGGGAATACTCCATCACATATGTGACAGATATCCCGTCCACCATATGACAATCCCCATAGGATACAAGGTGATCGTGATATTATGGGCGGGATATCCATCATGTTTGAGTACCTGTGGTTTGATATTTGATGCCATAAGATGATGTGTGTTGTTGAACTTTTTGTTATAGCTCAGTTCATTTTTGTGTTTAGCATTTCGGAATTAAAGGTAGTGTTTACTTCAGTGTTACCATGCCTCCTTTGCCTGGCGAGTATGTGCGTGAGTGTGTTTGCTATAAACCATTTGTCTTTCTTCTCCATGCCATCTGGACAGGGGCCATTGTGTGTACTCTGTGTCCATAGGCGTGAATGTGTTCTTTGTTCTTCATGCCTCCTTGCTCGAAATTGTTTGACCATGTGGCTGATAGCCATTTTGTGCAGCCAGTTGGTGTGCTTTTGCCATAGGCTTGCATATGTTCTTTATACTGCTGTTGTACAAACATCAGCTATTCACTTTTGTTTTTTACTTTAATTTTTTTTTATTTTTAATTTAATTTAATTTCTTTCTTTCTCTTTTTTCTTTTTTATTTAATTTCAATTTTTGTAATTTGTTTTTGCATTTTGCCTCGAATCGATCCATCCACCCCCTGACTGTCTTTATTCAATTTCCCCCAGACCATCTTACCTGCCATAGGCGCGCACTAGCCTTCATTTTCTTTATTTTGGAAGGATTATTCCATTTACCCATACACCTCCATGACTGCTGCAGATGTCTCCTTTAGAGTAGGTGCACATAAAGCAAATAGCTATATCTGTATGTTGTTTTATCCTAATTAGAAATTACATTTTATGCTATTGTGTATGGTTTGACTTTAAAATGGATGGATAAATTGTTGTTAATTATCACGTAAGTAGCCAGACACATTAATTTATATCGTTTTTCTCTGTACTGATTCAAACTGCAACAATGTCACATTTCACTAAATGTTTTTCTCGCCTTTTTGCTTTTAGGTGCACAAGAGAAGAAGAGACATCAACAACAGTGTTGCTAAACAGAAAGCCTGTACAAAAACACATGATGTCAGTCCTCAAATCTCTTCCGTTTGTGCAGCTTAGGGCCACTGCCAACTGAAGGCTTTCAGGTGGCCCCAAAGAAAGATGCAGCCAAGAAAGTGTCAAGAAAGTGGCAGAAGTGGTGAAAATGAAATCAACTCACTGCAGGATCTTCTATTACATGAGCAATAGCCCACACCTGCCCCATTTACCCACACACTCATTATTCGTCAACATCATCATTCAGGCCTTGTGTTGTGTTGCATAAATGCTTAACCTTTTCCACTCCACTCCTGGCTCTGAGTCCACTTATCCTGACTTAAAGATTTCATTAGTTTAGTTTTAATTAAATCATATCGCCCCATTGCTCAGAAGAAGTTACTATGGCTTTTTTTGTTATATCAGGTCTGCTTTGTTGTGTCATGGAGATAGTCTTGTTGCAGTCTTTCTAAAGTTATGATGTAAATAATATAGTCCACTAACTCTGTTTTCTTTCAAACTAGTTGCCTGTGATGGGTAACCCTTTAATTAATACTATAGCTGAAGTTCACCTACATGGGAGTGGAACCTCGCTTGTGATGTCTTCCTGCTATTGCACTAGCCTGCTGCTACTACTACCACCACCAAGATGGGAGCTTTTCAAACCCTGCAGTAAGAAGACTGAGAGAGGTAACAGACCTCTGTATATTTATTCAGGTAAGAGAACTATGGATCGAAGTGAAATAGTTTAGTCGGTAGCTAACTTCTACTAAAGAGATGTTTGTGTGTACGTAGGTTGTTGTAGGCAATATAGGCAATTGCAGTCCACCGCTAGTGGTCAATATAGTTTGAGAGGGTAGTAGAACAGAGATATAGCTAACTAGCATACACCTTTATTAAGCAGATTTTAAAAAGCAGCTATGCTAAGAGACAGTGGTCCAAAGTTAAACTCCAAAATAAAGATTTGAGGCATAAATAAAGCAAAATTAATTATTCCCCTTTTATTTTTTTAACAATTATAAAACCCACCTGCAGCAGGCTCACCTGTCTCCCTAAACAAATCGCCCCATCTTCAACCAATGTCTAAAGAAAACGTAAGTGTCCTAAGTCCAAACGAGTCCAAAACCCGATCCCAACTCCCTTTCTCACCCCTTCCACCACAACCAATGTCCCTCCCACCAAAAAAAAATTACTAAAGGGCTAAAAGAGGGTTTTCGGAACTCGGGTCTGGAGTTCTTCGAGGAGTTCCTAAAGCTATGCCACCCTTCATTCCAGCTGCTCCAGATGCTGTAGGGCACAGTGCTTGAATATGCGACCTGAGCAAGAGGGGGGGGGCAGCAATGGTCCAACATGGACAGGCAGCTACCAGCAGGAACCGACAGGGCTGGTGTTGTTGCTGCTGGGAGGATGGAGGCACTGGTGGCTGTCTGGAAGAGCTAGGGCCCACAGGCAAGGCAGTTACCTTATCCTCCTCCTCCTGTAGAGCCCCCATCCACTGGTACTCTGAACGGATAGCCTCCAGCTTTTGCTGCCACAGCCGGGCTGCTACCTCCTGGCATTTAGGTGGTCTACAATGAGTGCTATATCAAGAAGGAACAAAAATCTAATTGTAAACAGTGCTCTGTGCAAACACTTGATTAAAATTAGAGTGGCACAGTAGCAGTACATTGCTGGTCCCCTAGGGCCACTGGAATTTGATGTGGCTTATTACAAGTTACAGGGCCATTTTTTTTTTTACCCGCACATGCCTTGCTGTGGTTGATGAATGTTGGAAGGGAAACATTTGATCAAGCATGATTCTATTGTTGAAGCCATAAAATATATGAATCACTTGTCCAGAAGAATGAGGCACATCCAAGAATGGGATTTTTCAAATTTTGGGGGTTGACTGGGCCAGAACTTAGGAAAGAATAAAGGACTGAAGTACTAGGACGTGATGGAGTGGACACTGGAAGGGTAGGAAAAGGCACCTGTTCAGTTTGCAATGCATTGAAAACTTTGTAAATGTTGCATTAACTGAAGTGGATGCCCATTGCACAGGCAACAATATTGTGCTGCCAAATTGAACCATCCTGCAGTTACGTCATAGTATGTGTGACTAAATGCCATGGGGTGTTAAATGATAACAGTTGGGTGGATATATATCTGCCTTGCTTAGCAAATACATTGAGTTAAGGGAGTAGGCAGAAAATTAAAATACCCCCCACTTTGAGCTAAAGATTTGATAACCAAGCAAAGCAAGTGAAGTAGGTGAACACTTCCCTTTTGAGACAAGCTCTCTTATTTCTTCATCCAAACAATTATCCATTCAACATTTCACCCTATATACCCACCATGTAAGCTTTATATTCTCTCATGCAGTCTTTCATCATTTCAGTCCATCCTCCATATGTTCAGCCATCTATCCATACATTCACCTATCCACCCTTTCAACCATCCTTTCACCAACCCATCCATTTACCCATGCATCATTACACATCCACCCATCATTTAACACACCTGAGCATCCTTTTACCCATCCACCCTTCAATCACCCAGGTACATTTTCACACATATATCTCCCGCTCTGACCTCTCTGACCGCTGCCGCATCTGGCACACTAGTGCTGCCAGTAGCATGAGCACCGGTGGTCAGTGAGACTGGAAAAAAAATACATATTTTACATGCCAGATACATCTCCCCTTGTTATTTTTTTTTAGAACAACTCAACAAAATATACAATTGCAATAGATCACTACAGTTCTATCTTTTTCTTTCATTCAGTTTAGGAATTGTGTTGGTTAACTATGTTAAAAAAGCCAGGTAGTCAGGTCAAGCCAACCACAAACATTTTGTAATGGAGGGTCAGAGTTAAGCCACTGAAGCGCAATGAAGGAGTGGAACAATTGGTCAATCAAGGACATATGGTGAGGTCTTGGTTGGCAAATGTAATGGGACCATCCTCATACTACTTTACGGCCATGCTGCCCTTTTATCAACACAGCTGGCATGGTATACTACTATATAAATGAACACTACATGTGACACAACATTGGAGGAGTCCAACATGGCCATGGCCACTTTCTTATTTTACTGTTTGAACATGAGCAACAAAAAGACAGAATCTCAACAAACATGCGTTGAAAAGATTACTTGGGCATGCAGTCTTCACTGTAGAGTACATGTCCTAAAATCGGTTCTCTTAGCCTTACAGTACCAGTCTACAAATTATATACTGGGCTAGGGTAAGCTTACTAACAAACAGAAGAAAGCACCTGTCTGCACCAGTCTGTAGCTTTACATTGGTATACTACATAAATAGCAAGTTTCCTACACATACAAGCAAAAATATATTTTTGACATCTGAAGGGAGTTTGTATAGTCTAAAAGTGCTTTGGTGGCATCCTGGTGGCACCCTGAGAAAGAAATAGCAACAAATTATTTGAAATATATGAAAAGGTATTTACCCAGGTTTTAGACATTTTTAGACCATTACTATGTAATGTGAACCATGTTCCATCATTTTAAGCAGAACATCTAAAGCAGTACCACATATTAATCTGATTTATCTTGTTCAGGAGGGATGGGGTTTTACAAAGTAACAATTTAAGAGAAATAACAGCATTCATTTAAATGTGGCATCTCTGATAGCTTCAAAGTTCAGCTCATTACGTTTTCTCCATATAACAGTTGATAGCTTTATTTGAGCCTCATCCTTCCAACTTTGAGCTACCTTTACAAAAATATATTGTTCTTACTTTGGAAAAGTATACAATATCATTTCTCTAACGCAATGTGATGGTCATTGTCATACAAATTATCTAGTAGTTCATTGTTTATATGCACAGCTTCAAAATCTATTTGTTGGAGAATAGAGACTATTTTAGCATATGAACATCATACATCTTTTTCATGTTTTGCAACAGATTGGGCTATATCTAACCAGCTTCTCCATCCTCTATCTGTGGATAGTTCAGATAATTGTATAATCCCATGGTTTTCCGAGCTTTTAGACTCTATAACTGAAATTAATCCTCATCTTGTTAAGGATGCAATGTCTCTGAGTCTTGTCTGCGTTGATCAGTGAAATTGAGAATAACATACAAATCTGTTCTTTCTTTTTGAAAAATCATACCAACGATTTATATCACATTTCTGTGATGTTTTTGTCAACTCCAAAATATTACATCTGTGTATACCTGTTAATACGCATAAAAACAATGTCAATGTATGCAATGATATGTGCCAGAATAACAACAATCTTGCATCACTGTTGTTCTGCTGACTCTGCTGGGTAGAGGTCCACCCTAAAGCCTCCGTCAGTGGGTGAGAGACTGCATCTGATCCTTAGTCCCAGCATTTGGCATATGGCAAACTAGGGCTCTGGTTGGACCACTGGGCGAGACACAGATGGTACTTCTGTCCCTGGGTGTGATATGAAATTCCACTTGGACTGCTGGTTGAGATACAGATGGTACGCATGACCCTGGTTGTGATATAGGGCTCTGCTTGGACCCCTGGGTGAGATACCGATCGTATGCATGACCCTGGGTGTGATGCAGGGCTCTGCTTGGACTGCTGGACGAAATGCAGAAGGTACGCTTGATCCCCGAGTGTGACACAGGGACGAGGCTTCAGCGCTTGGACTGCTGGGTGTGAAACAGATGGTATGCGTAGGCTCTTGGTGTGATTCACGGCCAACACCACAATCTTATTTTTAGTCTAAAAGGCTTTTCTCAGTACTATCGGTCTCCTAAACACTGGTGGTGTCTGAAAGAAGAGAGGAGTGACACAGATGGTACGCTAAGTCCCTGAGTGTGGAACAGGGTGCAATTTGGATGTTACGGAAAGATTTGGAGCCTGGAGATTAGATGTAGCTTGCGCTTGGTCAAGAAGTACCTGTAGTTGTTCAGTTATTCCTTCTTCTCCATGTACATTGCTGCTATCTTTGTCCCCAAGCTGATATTGACAGACTATCAGGCTCAGTTGGTCCCGTGCTGAGCCTTCCCTTGGCATTGGGTAGCATGCGATAAGAGCGGGGCTAAGGTTTGTTTTGGAACAAAGTCATCATTTTTACTCCATCAGTTTTTCCTCTCCTTTCTATTTCCATTATGGCTTTCAATTGATGCATTGTTGATGTTTTAGTGCTGATAACCTATTGCAACTATATTTCATGTTGAAATGTTATGTCTCGTTAAGTGATTTATTGTGCATATGAAGGAATCGCTAACTTTCTCTCACAGATCGTTATTCCATATCTGCTACTCCACTGCTAAAAAACAGGTCATGGTGAAATGTTATGTTTCATAATATTTTGAAATGAACCATTGCACTTTCAGGTTGTGATTTTTCCACGTGTTGTTCTATGTATTGTGAAAAGTCTGTTTGACTCATCTTTGTCTAGAATTAAGCTCATAGCTAGTAGTTACTGCCAGCATAATCCTGTGTACATATTTCCTCAGATTAGAATTTAGAGTTATTTAAAGCTCAAGAAAGTTAAAACTATACAAGTGCCCTAGAAAAGGTTTCCAACACATCACGGAGTTACCCTTAAGCCACATGCAAACTAGATTGCCTACACAGCTGCCGCGAAGGGCACGCACATACTATGGCTCACAGATTCCACCGGCCACAGGGGGGACATTCTACAAGGAAGCACATTCAGACCAAATTTGTTGGGTGACAGAAGGCTAAAAGAGAGGCACTGTTAGAATTATGGGTCATCTTCGAGATGGCCGGAACTGCAACCGCCCAGAACCTGCAATCAACCTCCCCCACCATACATAGGTATGGAGATGCTCTCTCTGATGCCTGCCACCCAAGCTGTTCTTGCACTGGGTTACACCAATCCACCAGTTGTGGGGCCCAGAGAGCCCCCTGCCGGGCAGCAAGCCGCTGGATCCAGGGCTGAGGGAGTGCCACTCCCAGCCCAGGCTGGCGCAAAGGTTGCCCCAAGCTTGATACCCCGTCTGCCATGTGCCATCGATCAAACCCAAGCAGGGCAGGGGGCATATGCTCCAACCCATCAGACTGAGCGCTTTCAGGTTACTGGGAGGTTCATAGAGGTCCTCGACAGTGATACCACCAGTAGAGGGGAGGAAAAAGTTCCTAGCCTTCCAGGGTCGGACATTGGAGAGGAAGCCACAGGGTACACACCTCCAAAGTATACCCAGGCAGCGGAATAGATGACAGAAAGTGAGCTTGAGGGCACATTTGCATGCAGCTCTGTGCGAAGGAGGCAACCCAAGTGGAAGTTGAAAGAAAGGCTTGGGTTGAAGAGAGGAAAAGAGAGAGCTCTTGCCTGGGAAGCACAAGGGAAGAACAGAACCCTGCATGCTAAGCCTGAGGGAGAGTGGAGCTAGGCTCCAGGATCCACTCGAAGAGGAGTCCAAAGCAGAACCAGAAGGGAGACCCAAACCCACCAGAACATCAGCATAGTAGAGGGGCCAACCAAGAAATAAGAGATCAGAATAGCCTAGTCCAAACCCAAATAAGGCACAGAAGAAGCAAAATGGCACCTTTACACACTCACGAGGAGAGCAGCGACAAAGACATCCTCTAGTCCCCCTCGATGTGCAGGTCAGACAGACTGACCTCTAGCGAGATAGGGGGTCATTCTGACCCTGGCGGTCTAAGACCGCCAGGGCCACGAATGACGGAAGCACCGCCAACAGGCTGGCGGTGCTTCCTAGCCCATTCTGACCACGGCGGTAAAGCCGCGGTCAGAAAACCGGGGCCGGCGGTTTCCCGCCGATTTTGCCCCGTCTGGGATAATCCGCCATGGCAGCGCTGCAAGCAGCGCTGCCATGGGGATTCTGACCCCCTTCCCGCCAGCCTGTTTCTGGCGGTTATCACCGCCAGGAAGAGGCTGGCGGGAACAGGTGTCTTGGGGCCCCTGGGGGCCCCTGTACTGCCCATGCCACTGGCATGGGCAGTGCAGGGGCCCGCTAACAGGGCCCCGGCCGGCTTTTCACTGTCTGCCAAGCAGACAGTGAAAAGCGCGACGGGTGCAACTGCACCCGTCGCACTGCCGCAACACCACCGGCTCCATTCGGAGCCGGCTTCTGTGTTGCAGCCCTCCTTCCCGCTGGGCCGGTGGGCACTAACATAGTTAGCGCCCACAGGCCCAGCGGGAAGGTCAGAATGCCGGCAGCGGTCTTCTGACCGCAGAGCGGCCAAATGGCGGTTCCCGCCTGGCAGGCGGCAACCGCCGCCCGCCAGAGTCGGAATGACCACCATAGTGTCTAAAAAATAAGGTGAGGTCTTTGCATGACCATTTTGCCACCCGCTGGCCCTCTAGAATGAAAGGGAGGGTCAGTATGATAAACCCTGGCCTGCGGAGCGATACTTCAAACCAGAGGACATGGCTGTCACAGAAGACTGCATCTGGCATGGAGAGAGAGTTCCAAAATGGAACTTCGCCAACATGCAGGAATGCCTGGGAAGATGGGAGTGCTATGTTGAGAAAAAACCTGCAGAGCCAAACTGAGCCAAAATATGCCCGTTGTTACAGAAGGGCATGTCAGGAACCATCTATGTGCCATGGGCACATATGGACAAAGAAGGGCTCCGGACCAAACTACCCCCATTGATAGATGGGTCAGGAAAATGGATCTTGTGTTTTGAGAAAAACACTGAAGGAATAAACCTAGCAATAGGTGATGTCAAGTGTCTGTTTAGCAGCATCATTGGAGAGGGGACTAACAGATTGTTTTCCCAAACTCACATCCCAACAGTCACGTTGACTTATTCCGAGCGTGCCGGGCCACATTTAATTCATTACAGACACTAGCTATGACAGCACTGAGGGAAATGTATCCTGACTGCCCGGATATTGGAGGATTGATGGTAGAGAGTATGAAGCCTGGGGAAACCATGACTGACTTTCTAGACAGAATGAGGGAACGATGGGGACAAGAGACAGGACAGCCATGGACTGTCACAGGCCCAAAGCTTGCATTCTTTTTCAATATCATCAAAAAGGAGTTGCCCACTAAAATTCACAATGAGCTTTACAGCGTATTAGGGTTAGAAACCAGACCTTGGCAGGAAATACAGGCTCACATATTACATGACTATTGAAAGAAACATCAAAAGGACAGGGAAATGCAGGAGCTAACCCTGAGAGAAACAGCTAAGCTTGTTCAACATAAATTAAAAAAGACTGTCCTTAAGGGGGCCGCATTGGCCGCAAGCATGCAAATGGCACCAGTCTTGATGGGCGCTCCGCTTCATAAACCCAAAGGGTTTCCACCCATTCCTAAAGGCAGAGGTAAGTGAGGATGGCAACCGCCAGACCTCAGAAAGTGCTAATATTGCCACAGAATGGGCCACAAGGCCAACCAATGCTGAGGGATAGGCCTAGGCCAATCCCCACAAAATTCCCATCCACAAAGCCAAGCCCAGGTCATCCCAAATGCATACTACATTCAGCAGACAGGGAACACATTCCAGCAAGGACTGGGACCTCAGTCACGGTAGAAAGGGGTGACTGTCCAGGAAGGCAATGCCTTTACACAATCACAAAACACAAATGCACAGTAAGCTGAAACTCCCAATGAGCTTAGATTCACATCATACCTACTTCAGAATTAGTCTAAAAACTAAAGACTAATGACAACAATAGTAGAAAACTCACACCTTGACTCAGGACTGCTGTATGTTTTGTCGAACAGGAATCCATACTAGAGTCTGTCATTTTGATGCCCCCAGGGGCCTAGGCCCCACTCTGCTGCTGGTCCCCCAGGGCAGGGTTGGCAAGTCATGCCCTAGGGGACGAGCAATCGGTGAGGGAGCAGGACAGCCCCCCAACCATCCATAAAATCAGGGACCCAGGTCCCCGCATGCAAGTCCTTGCCAACTGGCTACAAGTTGAAAGGACCCCATTCTTCAAGAACAGGCTTCCAGCTAATGGATGCCCCTTTTCAGTTCTAAAATAAAGCAATGTTCCAATGTCGGGAGTTAAGTTTCACGCACTCTTGGGTCCATGCACAATTCCAAAAGATTGTGAAGAAACATGGCACGAAGTCAGTAGGAAAATTCAATCAGCATCCCAGCTCATTACCCGTATCGGGCAAATCTTGACACGTCCTGGCCACGCACCTGACTCCCATTGTAACAAATGTTCCACCTTCTCCTCTCCCCCAAAAGAATTCCAAACATTCTAAGTCTGCTCGTCGGATCATGACCTCTGAAACAGGGAGAGTAGTGTGTCACTGGTTAGAAATCCCTGCCCATAGCCATGGACGGCAGGCCTAGATCTTAGGAGGGGGGGTGCCAGGAGGAAAAAGGACTCTGTAAATGACCATCACAGCCACATTTAAAGCATACGGATATGCTCACCACCGTCTGGCTTGACGGTCAGATCACACAAGGCCTCCCACACACAGACCATGCGGGGAAGCAATAGTCTTGATCCCAGTCATTGCTGTACCATACTCATACGGAGGGCACAGAGCATCTCTCCGACCCCCTTCGCCAAACCACAATAAGACACAATCACATGAAGATCTAGGGAAGCGCCCAGCGACCCGCAAACAAAGCCCAAAAGGTAGCCCAAAATGAACTTTCCAAAAAGGATATGGGATAACGCATATCCCGGCCTACTTTCTTGTCTTGCTTTGAGTTCTTCACTTAATGTGGACCAAAATCCTTCTTTTGAGCTGGAGTATAGGTGATAGACTGACTCTGTCAGGGAGCTCCTCATTGCACACCACATGCAGGAACTGGAGAGGCATGCACAAGCCCTCAGAACATGTTGCAACCACCAGCAACCCTTAAATTGTGATAAGCCCCCTTCCTTTTACATCATTCCGTGCGCATGTAGATCAAAAGGTTTCATCTGCATCAATAAAGCACAGGTATGCACACACTTGTTAGAGAAAAAAGCTAAGGAATAACCCCATGAAGATCCCCCCATAGAAACATTTATCACTGCCAAGGTGAGAGGAGAGGACCAAATGACCCATAAAATAAAACTCAGGTGACCCATGACTAAAATACCCGCCTCTCCCTAAAATAGTTGCCCCAATTGGAACCACCCTCAAAATAAATGTACTGAATACAAGTAAGTAGAAAAGAAAGGCATAGGAATTTCTTAAGACTAAATAACGATGCATGTTTTTCTAAGCTACCCTACAACCAACAGCTCTTATCCAACAGGTCTGCGACCAGATCATGAGTGCATCACCTTAACAGCAGCCCACTACCTCTTCAGCAACAACTTTCAGAACTCTGACAAGTCCCACATGTGCAAAGACAAAGACCACAGACTGTTTTTTGGTCTGTTTTCTATGGACGTTCTTCTATGAACTCTCTATCCAAAGCAGAGGTACCCCTGCTACCGCAGACCCTGACCAAAGCAAAGAAACATCCCTGATCACCAGAAGGCTGCAGTTGTTTACACAGAAAATCATCCCAAGACCTGCAAAACTCCAAATGTTATGTATTGTTGCACCATTTTATGCCCTCTGTTGTAGGGTGACTGTATCCATCCATAGCCAGAAATCTGTCTACTCACACAGTGCCTACCTCAACATTACTACAGTGCTTATATAGGGGCCTTTTCCACATCACTTACAATTACACTGAACCTAATGTTAGTAATCCACACGTACTACACAGCGCACTCTTACACAACACATTGGCCCTCATTACAACATTGGCGAGCGGCTACTGCCGCTCGCCAAGTTGTAACCGCCGTGCGGCCGCCAATGCGGCTGCACTTCCGCGGTGGCCATTTGGACATTCCCGCTGGGCCGGCGGGTGGAAACCGAGTTTCCGCCCGCCGGCCCAGCGGGGATTTCGGACGCAACACAGGAGCTGGCTCCAAATGGAGCCGGCGGTGTTGCGGCTGTGCGACGGTTGCACCGTCGCGCTTTTCACTGTCTGCTATGCAGACAGTGAAAAGCTCCATGGGGCCCTGTCAGGGGGCCCCTGCACTGCCCATGCCGGTGGCATGGGCAGTGCAGGGGCCCCCAGGGGCCCGCGACTCCCCTTTCCGCCACCCTTTTCCTGGCGGTTCAAACCGCCAGGAAAAGGCTGGCGGGAGGGGGACTCGTAATCCCCTTGGCAGTGCTGCAAGCAGCGCTGCCCTGGCGGATTACAACCGCCGGGGCCATTGTGGTGGAAAACCGCTGGCCCCGGCGGTGCGGCCGCGGCGCTACCGCTGCGGTCATAATACACCAGGAAGCACCGCCAGCCTGTTGGCGGTGCTTCCGTCAAAACAGCCCTGGCGGTCTTGGACCGCCAGGGTTGTAATGAGGGCCATGGTATCAGCACATGACTGTTGTGCGTGCCCAGACATTAGCCAGACCATGCTACGTCTGTTCGCTGATACCACACACCATAGGAGCAGAAAGGCTTTGTTTTTCCCCAGAGGTAGCTCATGAGAAACCAAGATGTCTCATCCATCCAATAAAACACATTTGGCTGGAGGGTTACACATTCCCAAAACACCGTAAATGTCAGATGCCACATGAAGTTAGGGGCACTCAGTCAATCAGAACACAACATGCAGTGATCACACACTCCCCGTGCTGGATATCTGGACATGTTTGACCACCTGAGGTCATCAGACCCCAACTCTGTGCTGTTCCCTCCCAGCCGCTGTGTTTAATTAAACCAGCTGTTACTGCTTTGCCAAACACCTCTTGTCTTTCTTTTCTTCAAGTAAATCAGCATTCAAGCAACATACCTGCCACCATAAGACAAAGAAATGTCATTGTATCTGCTGTTTTGGCCTTAATTATTCTTTTGCTTTACTAGTTTATAATGCTAATGACACCAAATAATATACTTTCAAATCCAGTGGCTGAAGTCCTTCTTCCTCTCTGGAGCATCCTAAAATTCAAAACTGTAGCCTAAGTGATGTATTGCTCCAGATAAAACTAGAAAATAAGTCTCAGCTCCTTTAAATAATTTATCACTTAAAACACAGTGTGGTGCTGTGAACAAAAAGTTAAATGGGGTAATATCGACATTTTGTTTAGACCAACGCTACCTATTACAGAAACTGGTAAGTTTGCCCATCTTGTCAACAGTCAGTAATCTTCTTCAACATGTGGAAATAGTTATAATGTCATGTTATGGAAAATAAATCTCCAAATATCTTTTGAGTTTTTCTTTATATAATTCCTCAGGTATATATGGAGGTTTCTAAAAACATAATTATGTCTTCTGCAAAAAGCTTTAACTCAAATGAACTAGTCAATGGTGGAGTAATATTCTCCTTACCACTTAATCCAATTGCTAGGGTTATATTAAAAATGCAAAAATGATGTGGGACAGCTGATATCTCAGACTAGTTCCTTGTCTTAGTTTGAATTCTTCACTTAAAGTGGAATTGACCAAAATCCTTCTTTTGAGCCAGAGTACAGATGATAGACTGACCTAATGAGCTGGGGTTGTAAATCAAATTTCTTAAAGCTTTAAAATAAACTGTTCTAATCCAATAGGTTAAATGCTGTTCTACATCTACCATCATTGTTAAAGCAGAAATTTGATTTAGGGAAAAGTAATCTAGAGCTGCTTGCAAATTTATTGTGTTGATGCTTAATTGTAAAATTGCAATAAAACCATTTTGGTCTGAATTCATTAATTTCTTCCTTGCTTTATTAATTCTATTGTGCAGCATTTTAGTGTATACAAATTTGATTCTTCTGTTTTTTTTCCAGTTAAAAAAAATCTATATATATTGATGTTGTCTCTAACGAATTTGGGAATGTTCCTCCTACTAAAATATTGATCACTAAATTTATTGTGTATAAACCTGGGGGAAATTTTAATTGTTCCGGAGTAATTAGAATCATTTTGGTAATTCACATTACTGTTTTGAAGCAAAGTTACCAATTATGCATGTTTGTGTAATTATGAGTAATTTGCACTAAAATCTTACCGCAGGAGCACAAGAACAGCAAAGTTAGCAAGCACAAGTTGCTTGCTGCTGTTTGTGTTCTGTTGTATTTAACATTATTTTCTTTGAAAGAAATTGTGCTAAATGCTGGGTTATTCTTCATAATCTCACTTAATGATGCTGTAATGTTGTGTATTTATGCTTCAGCAAATGCCATACGTTACACTGACTGCTAATTATATATTTGAGCAGGTAGTTTACAAATTTCTTATAAAATTAATTGGTTAAGGGGGCGTGGCTGAGCGACCCAACATGGCAGTCGCAAACTTAGACAGCTCCCTCTCCTCCATAGTTTTTTGATGATCCTGCCTGACATCGTATTACCCCTCAATCGGAGGTGAGGAGGGGGTGACCCAGGACAGCTGACAAGGGCTCTTTGAGTCCAGCGGTGGACCGGAGCAGCCACAGGAGTGGGCGTGGGGGGCTGAAATGGGGCTGGCCCGGTGGGCCTAGGCCAGAGGAGTCAGTGCTCAGATGGGGGCGGGGGGACGGGAGGTGACACCCTGAGGAGTGCTGGGGTGGGGAGCGGTGGGACTCTGGGGTCCAGGAGTGGGCACTGTGAGTAGGGCGGTGACCAGAGAGTGAGAGGGTGGCATTGCGGCCTGGTGGAGATGCCCAAAGGCACTGGGCCGCTGCTACTGGATGCAACCGTTGTGGCACCCTGCCCCACCTATCGAGTACTTCTGCATCTGCCGCTTGCGACTGTGGCCGTGGCTTGATGTGCCCAATCTTGGGGTTCGAGACTGGAGTGAAGGAAGAGGAAGTGCCCCCCTGGGATGCCGAGGGCGCTTGATCTGTGTGGATCCTGTGGCGGCCACTGAGATGGGCTGCACAAGGGCCCAGGGAAGGGTACCCTTGTCTAGTTGGCCCTATGGCTGAAGAAACTGGGGTCTTGGAAACTACGCACTGCTGCCAGAATATCAAAGGGGTGACCTGTGTGGGAGCCTACACAGCAGTGCGGTTTGGTTCACTGCCTCCTCGAGGGGCTGCTGGGTCTTGTGGGGCCCTGGAGTGATGAGCCCTCTAGTACTCACCCTGTTTGGGGAAACAAGCTGATTCGCTTCCCCGGCCTCCCCTGTGACTGTGAACTTCCCTCCGATTGACTGAAGCAGCTGCACTTAGCACGCAAAGCGGATTGGCTGCTAGTGCTGGGGCCTGTGCATTGGGGCTGTATTGTGGCCCAGGCCGGAGGTGAAGTCGGGCCATCTGGGATCGTTGGCCCCATTGACCTGAACTGGAACTGCTTGGGCCTCGGGCCCACACGACTGGAGATAATTGCACCCAGTTTGTGTGTCTGCTGGGTTCCCTTGCCGAGACCCACATTCCATTGAACCTTGGGGTGAGACGCTTCTGCCTGGGGCCCTCTTGTCCGGGAGGGCCCTCTGATCTGAAGTGGACAGGCTGGGACCGGTTGTGTGGGGGAGGCCGAGCTGTATACTATCGCGGCCCTGACCTCCTGATCTTTGATCTTGCTTTTAAGTGAGACTGTTCTTTGAGAGGGGACGTGCAAAAGAAGGATCACAGAAATGGGGCGGGACAAACCGCCCAAGACTAAAGGGGCACAAACTAAAATGGATCAATACACAGCACCCAGGGACTCCTGTACTGGCCAGGCATCCGGGGTACTGGGGGAGGTCAACATAACCCCTGCCCCCCCCCCTACAGACATGGCAATGCTCTTGAAAGCAATCCAGGACTCCAGGTAAGCGGTTGAGTCAAAGGTGGGCGGGGTCCGAGTAGACCTATACCTGGTGTGTCAGGATCTGGGGCAAGTGGTTGAGAGTGTGACTGAGACTGAGACCAGAATTTCTACAGTGGAGGATGTAGTGTCTGCACTTCAAACACAGATTATCCAGCTCACCTGAAAGGTGTGCGGTCTGGAGGAGAGCCGAACACAGGTCGCGAAGAAATAATCTTCACCCGGTGAAGCTGCCGGAAGAAATCACAGGAGGCCGAATGGAGGTCTGAAGGGAAGCTATTGAGCTGCTTCGTGGTGGAGAGGGCACATTGCGCGCTCACTCTGCAACCTCCCGGCCGGTGGTGGTCTGGCTCCTGAATTACAGAGACCAGGAGACTATTCTGCGGGAGGCACCCATGATCGAAACCAGGTCTCCATGAGGTCCTCCATTCTACCTCCTGTGATTTCTTCCGGGCTTTTCCCCCTGAACTTGATTGCACCACAAATGTGATCCTGTCCAAGAAGGGGCAGGCTCCAGACCAGTGTGTGTCATATCGGCCAATCTCTCATATCAACGCTGATATAAAGATATATGGAAAGGCATTGGCTCTGAGTCTCACGTGTACGCTGCCCCACCTTATTCATCCAGATCAATGTGGCTTCATGCCTGGCAGGAGCACGCGTCACTGAATTCGGAGAGTTCAGGTGGCCTTATCCCACGGCTCCTGCGTCAGTAGCCTCCTGGCCCTTCGCCTCATAGATTTTTGTAAGTCATTCTATACAGTCTCGTGGGAATACATAGAGGTAATCCTGGCACGCATGGGGTTGGGACCCTTGCTCCACCGGATGATCAGTCTCTTGCATCAACACCCCATGGCCCAGGTTCGGGTGAGAGGGGTGCTCTCCCACACATTTCCAATTTGTCCGGGAATGTGGCAGGGTTGCACCCTCTCCCCACTGCTTTTCACATTGGTGATTGAGCCTCTGGTGTCTTTTCTGCGGAGCGATCCCCTGATGTGGGGCTGGCGATGGTGAGAGGGAATTGAGGGCAGAGTGGCGCTGCATGCAGACGATGTGCTGGTGTTTCTTAGTGATCTGCCCGCCTCGGGACCCAGATGCATGGAATTGCTGGAACTATTTGGGGTGGTGTATGGGCTCCATGTCAACGCCCAAAAGTCTGCCTTGGTAGAGGTCGGGGGATGCCGAGGGTAGATTGTGGTGTCCCCAGATCCCCTGCAGAGAAACGTATTTAAATACAAGTGAGTTCACGTATCCCTTCTGCCTGACTTAGCGTGGGTGCTAAACTTTGGGAACTTGTTGGCACATCTGGACAGGGACCTGCAGCATTGGAAAGATCTCCCTCTCAACCCCTTGGGGTGCACTGCCGTCCTTAAAATGATGTGTCTACCTCGAATACCTGCACACCCTTGCAAATTACCATTACCAAATACCAAAGGTGTGGTTCCGTACTCTCACATCTAAATTTACCAATTTCATTTGGAATGGAGGGTGGCACAAGGTGGCTTTTCATACCATGCGGAAGTTCCCATATGAAGGGGGCATGGGTGTCCCAGATTTATATATTTACTATATAGATGCACAGGTGGTGCCCATAATGATTGGTTTGCGGGGGGTTGGGATGAACCGGCATATTGACTTGAGAGCTGGGAGGTGGGCTTTGGAGGCCTATTGGATATGCTATATAGCAGCAGGGTTCCGGTCCAGACTGCGTCTTGCACCCGGGTGGCAGTGAATTGTTGGAGGGCAGCCCTAAAACTTATAAAATAGGACTGACGTCTTACTCGAACGACCCCACTGTGGCAGGGAGACTAACTCACCACACTAAAGGACTTTCAACATTGGGATTTAATAGGTGTCACTTACTTAGGGGATGTATATATGCATATGTAGGAGATTATCTTATGTCATTCCAGGACATGAGAGAACACTATGGGTTGCACCAGACGCAGTTCTTCCGATACCTGCAGTTGCGCCACGCTTTGTGTGCCCATGTTTCAACTCACACCCAGCTCCCCGACTCCAAACCACTTGAAACCAAATTATTAACTGGGAGCCTGGGGAAGAAAGCAGTGTCCCAAATTTACAAATCGCTGCTCACGAATGCCCCAGATGGGTTAGACCATCTGTGCCGAAGATAGGCACACTGGGTAGGGAAATTTGACGAGGACGATTGGTAGGAGGCATTGTTGGCCCCCCTTGAATTAGCCATATTGGCTAGGCTGTGAATGGTGCAGTTCAACTACCTGCATGCTTCTTATCTGTCCCTCGCAATAATGTTGAGGATGTCGGTGGTGGGGGTCGCATGTGCTAAGTGTGGTCTCCCGGGGTGAGATTTCCTCCATGTGACTTGGAATTGTCCCTGAATATGACCCTTTTGGGAGGGGGTTGGTAGGGAAATGGCGGAGGTCCTGGGGCATCCTATCTACTTCAGCTCCAAGGTTGCACTGCTGGGGCTTTTGGAAGTATTAGGGAGCCCAAAAGGCTGACTGGACATTTATAGGTGTTGTGTGCCTGGTTGCCACAAGAGATATTTCTCTTGGATGGAAGCTTTCCAGGGCTCCTTCTCTGGCGGAGTGGAGGGGGGGTGGATTGGTGTGTGCGTCAGGTAAAAACAATCTATGAGTCTTGAGGGTGTCCGGAAAAACATGACAGGATATGGGGGAAATGGTGGGCTTATCATGGTGTTTTGTTGTAATGTACTGCCAAGCGCTGGTTGTCCAGCAACGGACTGTGTCTTATGCCTTGTACTCACATTATTGTTGTTGTCGAAGCTAATTGTGTGTGCACTGTTTTCAACACAAAAATAAAAATTTGGTTGTAAAAAAATTAATTGGTTAATCCATGATTTTCAGGGGTCTTTCCATTGAGAGTACAATTATTGTACCCCTTGCTTCCTTAGTCATGAATGGTTCCACTATTAGAGTTGCTTTTGCTAAATCTAATTTAGTTATACAACTCTTATGTAGATCTGATATTTCTTTTTCATCCATATTTTTGTCATTGGTCAAAGTGGACTACATTCTTTTTTGCTCTTTGCTTGGCTGTTCATGCTAGATAGTTTCCCACAAATTAACTCTCTTCATAAACATAGTGCATGTATATGTCATTGTTTAGCTGCACTTATTCATAGATATGCTCTCTGAAATTGTCTTTAGCTTTATCTTAATTTTGTATAGCCTCCTGTTAATTGCTTTTCAGTTGCTTTGGACTGGACTTTGAATTCTAAATTCTCAACTAATGCTTTTTTCCCTTCTTTTTTAATCTCATATGTTATTATTTGCTCCCTTAAAGTTGTTTTGAATGCTCCACAGACCATTGCTAATTCTGCAGTGGCTAAGTTTTGTTAGAAGAAATATTTTACATGCCTATCAGTTTCGTTTATCCATTTCTAATCGTTCAGTAGTAATTTGTTGAAGACCCGTTTTTTGAAATAATTTCATGCTTGGTGATATTGTGACTTTTAATGTTGTTGCTGCATGGTCAGTAAATTCTTTCAGGATGACTGCTCTGTTATTATTTTGTAAAGTTATAGATAGTATGAAGCAATCTGATTGTGCTTCTGTCCTCTATTTTGAAGAAATATAGGGTTATTATATTTTTGTACCAGAATTGTTCTTTCACGTGTCAAGGTCCCTTACCAACATTTAATATATTTTGGTCGACTATGGCTTATTTTGTTTATGATTTGGGCTGGATATATCTAATTTAAGCTCCTGACAAATCTTTAAATTCTCCTCTATTATTATCAGTTTGTTTAGTGGGCCAATGAAAGCAACATATTCTCAAGAATCATATGTTGATGATTACTATCTAAGCAGTATTTACTGTACAGTCAATCCATAACCATTGTCTTCCAGAATCATTTTCAAATGTATGTATCTTTCTATCTCTCTTTTAATAAAAACACTGCCACGCTTCTGTGAGCTGCTATGGTTGAGTTAAAAAGACAATGTTGAGCCCAGTTTTGGAATAATCCACACTCTATAATATTGACATTTAGTAATAGTTTTTCTGAAATAGAATAATCTCAGATTCAAGCAATAAAATCCAAGATTCAACTGCTAATTTCTTAGTTGGAATTTTAGCTCATTTAAATTAAAAGAAATTAATTTTAATTCTAGACCAAATGGACTCTATTTGGTTCACAATGCCCATTATTTATTATCCTTACTTTATATTAATCTGTGCTTGAAATGTCAGGTTGTTGGCATGGGCTTTAAGTTCCTTTCTTTTGTGTCACTTTTAATTCAATTATAATTACTATTTTGTCAACCTGTAATGTCTTGTAGATTGATCAGTCTTTTCCCTTTTTTATGTTGTTTTTGCTTCTGCTCATTTTTGTCTTTTGGCTCCTTGAATTCCTGTCACCCTCTAATATCCCTTCACCCCCCTTTGCTACCCTCCCCCGGGCTTGGTTCTCCAAACTGGTTGCATCTAGTCCATGCTGACAGAACATTACTATACTGAGTAATTTCCTATCTTCTTTTGGGATGTATTTTCTTGGCATCGAACACAGCCTGAAGATCAGCCTTTCTGTTGTCTTCTAAATTTTCCTCCGGGTGTGAACATTTTAATGCCCACTCATTTTGCATGCTGAATCTCTAATAGTGGTCAAAAGATATTCTGCTTCTGATTTTTCTGATAGAATAAGGAAACTTCCAGACCATGAGATTTCATTTAAACAGGTTGTAATATTTGAATGTGGGCACCCAAGTTTCTGAACCTTTCAGAGGCTTGTTTGATTTCTCATAGTTGTTTTTAGGTTTTAAAGGAGACAATTGGAAAGATTTTAATTGTGTAGTCTCCTGTATTAATGGTTTTGATTGTATTGCTTTCTGTATACTCTTTTCTTTTCAATTCTGAAGTCTTACAAATATAACACTATTGTTTGGGGCTCGCCACTGCCTTTGGGAGGAGTGAATAATACTTTGTGCACTCTTAAATTTGTCAAATTTGTAAGGGGTTCTTTTAGCCCCAAATTCGAAATAAGGTTTGCAATTGCATTTATTATATTTCCCTTTTTGCACAGTGACTCAGGAATACCAACCAGTCTTAAGTTGGCTCTGCATAAGTTTTCCAAATCTCTAATTCAACTTTAGTAGCCCCTGTATTTTTCTCAGCCTGTGATATAGACTTCATAAAAGTCACTTGGGTGTAACTTATCCTTGCAATTTGTTGGAATATGTTCCATGAACACCCTACTTTTGCTTGCCATTTCCACCTTGGGGGAGGCCTTAAATTCCTTCAGTACTATGCTACTGAAATATGGCTAATTGATTTCTCAATGTAGTGGATTGCTGCCCTGAGAAACCATCAAACCCAATAGATTCAGAAAGCATTTTGTAAGGATGCAAATGCCTCTTACATCTCTTGTATCATGGTCACAGTCACAATCTAGAACATTTTAGTTCTTGTACAGAACCACCAGATACAGATTATAGGCCCTTTCTCTCCTCCTGGTCTTCTCAGCTATATCAAATTAATCATCCACAGAAGGTGCTACAACCATTTGTTACTGTAGATGTATTTTTCCTTGTATTCACAAAGAAGGAAAATATTGAAAACATTCTCTTTGGCCACTTTACACTTAAATTGTGCTCCCTGACTTTAGATTGAAGGTCTGGTGCTGCATGATTAAAAGATGAATCCTCATCTGGCTTTAAACAATGGTTCAATTGGAAATTGTCATATTTATAACTAGAAAGGGAATCTACTATTGCTAAATCATTTATTAAATTTTTATACATTTTCATCAAAGGGTATACAATTAAATCTTCACCTTCATACTTAAGGATCAGAGATTGCTTGAGTGTTTGTGAATCCATGAAGATGTATTATTTTCAGGTAAAAGGCTCATAATGAAATCTAGTGGGGTTATATTTAATGTTGGGTTGCCCAGGTAATATGGTTGGAAATGGGCAACTGTCCATTTCTGCATTAAACAATAATGTTGTTACAGAGGTTACTTTCCTCCCACTCACTTTATTGGTGATGCAGTCTGCTCTCTGCCCAGGAGATATCTGAAGTCCTCAGTAGATGCAGATGGAACATTTCTAGAACTTTCTAAATGACACAATCTCCCTAACTACAAGACTCCTTAAAGTTATGCAGGATATTTGATGATTAAAAATGGTAATATATTCAAAGAGTGAGATGTTTGTTTTGTAGGGAATTGGGTAAGTAGTTACATATTTTTTTTTTAAATATTGTAAAAAAAAATTCTTTTTGGATTAAATGATTTTAAAATGTATTTTTAGTAAACTGGACATATTTTGTATGTACTAATGTAGTTTGTTAATTTATTATTTTAGTTCATTTTTTCACAGGTGCAGGATGTGGGGTTATTGGAAATGGCTATGAAGTTTTTAAAAATGTATATTTTTAATAAACTTTTTTTAATTATAAAATAATTTTTCTAAAATGTTTAACATTTTTTGAATTGTCAGAATTCAAAATTAACGTCTATCGTAGTAAGATATGTTTTAAATACATTATTTAAATATTTCTAATTGAAAAAAGTTTATTATATTATAGTATTTTGTATTGTATTATTGTAATATTTATGGTCATGTTTGAGGTTTTTAAAACAAAAATCTTCATAAAAGTGTTTACAATCTTGATTTAAAAGTTAATTTAATATTATTATTTTTTGAAAGATGGATTTTTATAAAAAATAATATAAATTAAATAAATCACATATTTATACATTTGTTTTTATTTTTTCAGTCACCTGTTTATAATTTCACTTTTTAAAGAAAATGTTTGACATATATATAGTTTACATTTTCACATACTGTAATATTGTTAACATATTTTGAAAAGAAATGTTTAAAAAATTGATTTAATTATTGTACACATATGAATACTTGGTATTGTAACGTAACATTTTTCAACATTTGTCAAAAAAAATTAAGCACAAAGTAAAAATTATTTATAATACTCATTAATTTCTATGGATGTTTTTTTTTCCTTTAGCAACATTTTTTTCTGCTACCTTTATTTTTTAGTCCACTAACCTAATTTTGGGCCACTTATCATGACTGGCAGGTGTGGTTTCATGCTACTGCTCTATCGATAAAGTAAGACTACTTTTATTTTGCCTTTTGATGACTGGAGAGTAGGTGGATGTTTTTAGGGTGCATAAAGTTAGGATAGCCTAGTGTTTTGCTACGGTTTAGTGCTTTTGTGTTAGGCTTGTATTCGGTTGTAGTTTCTGCTTTGGTAGCATAGCACTGTAGGCTTCACTATTTTATGTCTAGTTTAGTGTAATGTTTTTATTAAACACCAATATATGTTTGTTACATTATACTTAATGTTATTTTATTTTAAATATTTATGGGACATTTGTTTTTTGTGGGTGGGCATTTTGTGTTTTCTTACAGGATAAAACAGGATTTAGGTCTCTGCATTTAAGGATGTTCTTTTCAAAGCTGGAAGCTGCAGGGAGGAAGGAGCAAGCCTTAAGTAAGAAACCATTGGTGAAGGAGATGGGCATGCGATGAAGGCTGATTGTGGTACCATAATTATTGTAAAAGCTTTAAACATGGCTGCCAGGCACGCAATGAGACGGACTCGCTAGCACCCAACCAGAGCAGCTTAATAAATGGGAAAGGGAAAGACATCATAATAGAGGGGAGAGAAGACTCACGACTCAGAAGAACTCCATTGTGGATGAGACAAGACCTTTGATGGCCGACTAGGAGGAGAAGGAAAGTAGTATCTCCAGAGAACCCGGACCCCAGAACAATATACCATTCAACATGTATGCCCAGGAGCCTGAGGTAGTAGGCACAGTGGTCTGACACCCCACAGACTTTCTAGTTTGGCAAATTGATGGCATTAAACATATACTGGTGTCCATCCAAGCTCTGCTAAGCTCTTTCTCCCTGAGCAAATCACTGACATGGCCTATGTTTGGTAGGGACCAGCCATAGTGAGAGGTTAGGACCCAACCAATGGAAAGTGAACCACACATACATCAGATGAAAGTGATAGTGGAATAATGGGAGAAGTAAAATCTCTAAACTAAAAAAAAGTTATTTTTCTTTCTTTTGAGAGGACTGAGCATTCCTTCTCAATCAATCAATCAATCAATCAATCATAGCGTTTGTAAAGGGTATCTGGGTGCTGAAGGTGTTGTGTCTCCATTGAAAAGCCATGTCTTGAGTCTCCTTCTGAAGTCCTCCAGGGAGGGAGCTGTTCGGAGGTGGAGGGGCAGACTGTTCCAGGACTTGTTTGCTGTGTAGGGGAAGGAGTGGCCTCTTCTATGGCTGAAAAGAATGCAGAGTGAAGTTTAGTGAGGCAGAGCATAGTTGTCTTGCTGGGAAATAGATACTCAGTCAGTGGTAGATGAAGGACAGCCCTAGGTTGTGGAGAGCCTTATATGCGAGTGTGAGGATGTTGAATTGGCATCTCTTCTGGTTGGGGAGCCAGTGGTGGTTCCTGAGGTGTGGGGTGATATTTGACCACCTGGGGAGGTTGAGGACGAGTCTGGCTGTGGGCTTCTGTAGAGTCCAGAGTCTTTTAAGTAGCTGGGAGGGCACTCTTGCATTGAGAGTGTTGCCATAGCCGAAGTCGCTGGTGACCAGGGTGTGCGTAACTGACTTTCTGTTGTCAGTAGTGATCCATTTGAAGAGTCAGCAGAGTACACGAAGGATGTAGAAGTAGGAGAAGGTGACTGAGTTTACTTGTCAATGCATGGATCGTAGTCAGTCGAGGATGATGCCGAGATTTTGTGCATGGTCTGGTGGAAAGGGCGCTGCTCTGAGTTCTGCTGGCCACCAGCTTTGGTCCCATATGGAGGTGTTCTTCCTGATGATCAGGACTTCTGTTTTGTCTGTGTTTAGTCTGATGCAGCTGTTTTTCATCCATGTTGCTAAATTAGTTGAGTGTCGTCCATGTATGAGACTATATTGAGTCTGTAGGATCTGAAAATGTCTGTGAGGGGTGTCATGTAGATGTTGAACAGGGTTGGGATGAGGGAGGATCTTTGGGGTATGCCGCATGTGATGTTCTTGGGTGTAGAAGTGAAGGGAGGAAGGCTGATGCTCTACGCATGGCCTGAGAGGAAAGAGGCAACCCACTTCAGGATATTTTGTTGAATGCCTATATTGTGGAGTCCATTGAGGAGAGTGTTGTGGAGGACTGTATTGAATGCTGCAGGGAGGTCCAGAAGGATCAGAGCTGCCAACTTCCCTTGGTTGCGGAGGGTCCTGATGTCATCTGTAGCAGTATCAATGCAGTTTCCGTGGTGTGATTGGCCTGGAATCCTGATTGTGAGGTGTCAAGAAGGTAGTTTTGTTTGAGATAGTTGGTGAGCTGTTAGTTGATGGCTTTCTCAAGCACATTGGCTGGGAAGGGGAGCAGGAAGTTCAGTCTGTAGTTTTTAAGGTCGCTGGGATTGGTGGAGGATTTCTTCGGGAGGGGCCTGACCTCTGCGTGGTTCAATTTGGGAAGGTTGTTGTGGATGCAGATTAGTTCTGTGCTAATAGTGTTGGTCCAAAGGTTGAAAAGCTGCTGGGGGCAGGGGTCAGTGGGTGCCCCAGAGTGAATGGATGACATGATGGCTGCGATGATCTGTGTGTTAATCAGGGATTTGGAGGTTATTGTGTGGCGGTGTTCGCTGCTTGAGAGATGTTGTCTAGCCTGGAGGTGGAGGGTTGGGGGTAGAAATTATTATATATGGTGGTTATTGGAGAGAGTGGCAAAGAGTTCCTGGGATGGTTGTATAGTGGTCTCTGTGGCTATCGGGTTAGAGAATTCCATGATGATTCTGAAAAGTTATTTTGTGTAGTTGGTTGTGGTATCGATGCAGGCAGTGATTGCTGTCCTTTTTGCTGCCTTGATGTGGCGGTGCTAGTTGTTGGAGGCTGCCTTGTATGCAGCTCTGTCAGAGGGGTCCTTGGTCATGCGCCATTGTTTCCCGAGTTAGTTGCAGTTGCTTTTGAATTTTCTAAGCTCCGGAGTATACCATCTAGCTGGCTTGGCAGTGTTGTTGGTTTTAGCTGGTTTCAGTGGGGTGACTCTGTCAGTAGATTTGGTGATCCAGGTGGTGAAGTTTTTGAAGGCCTGTTTAAGGTTGAGGTCTGCTGTGGGCTCAGGTTGTGCTGTGCCTAGAGCCTGTGCCATAGGTTCTCTGTTACCTTGCCCTAGCTTCGGTGGGGGGTGCTGAGGTGCTTGGAAGTGATGTCCTGGGAATTGGAGATGGTAAAGTGGATGATGACGTGGTTGGTCCAGGTGTGCTCAGTCACATTGGTGAAATTGATTATGTTGCTAGAAGTGAAGATGACATCCATTGTGTGTTCGGCTTTATGCGTGGGTTTGGTGACCAGTTGGGTGAGGCTGATGTTGCTGAGCTTTTCTATGAGGGAAGGGGAGTTGGTGTACTTGGGATCATTAAAGTAGAAATTGAGATTGCATAATAGGACGTAGAGGAGGGAGTCAATGGCGAAGGGTGCAATGAGGTTTGCGATGGCGTCACAAACGGCTGGGACTGGTCCTGGCAGTCTGCATGCGAGGGTGCCTCTCATTGTGGTGTTGGCATCAGTCTGGAGTCAGAAGTTGAGGTGCTCCATGAGGGGCATTGGGTTGTTGTCGGTGTTGGTACATTTGATGGTTTCCTTGAAAATGATGGTAATGCCCCTGCCATGTTTGTTGGTGTGGTCTCAGTTTATCATCTTGTAGCCATCTGGGGTGGCCATGGAGATGTTGAGGTTTGAGGAGGTTGTTAGCCATGTTTTGGGGATGAAGGTGACATACGGGTCATGGGTGGTGATGGTGTCCCAGATTTTCTTGGTGTGTTTGCAAAAGGAGTGGACATTTAGCAGGATGCACTGGAGTGGTGCTTGGCTGTTCGTAGTCTTCTGTGTGTGTCAAGTGCAGGCAGTAGTGTATGCAGATGGGTCCGGGTTGCACAAGAAATGGCAGTGTAGCGAGGTGAAGTGTCCCTTGGTTGAGTATGGGGAGGCCTTGAAGCAGCTGTTGATGGGGTGGCTTACATTCATAGCCTGGAGTTCCTTGGTGGTGTAGTAATAGGAGGTGGGAGGACCAGGGGTCCCGGTGCTGGGCACGTTGCAACCTCTATTATATGTCCTGGGAGGTGGAAGGGGCTGATGTGGGAGGTGAGAAGTTGGGAGGGCAGGAGCGGCAGTTGCACAAAGGAGGCATCAGCAGGGGCATAAGCAGACACAATCAGGCTCAGGAATGATGGTGGGGCTATCACAATGAGGCTCAGGAATGCAGACAGAGCTGTCACAATCAGGCTCAGGAATGCGTTCGGAGCTGTCAGTGGCAGGAAGGAGAGCCATGGAGTGGCTAGGAAGCTGTGACTGGCCCTTGAGGATTTGAAGACTGGGGATGCTTGTTGAGGAATGAGTGAGGCCAGGACCCATAGGCCTATATTCTGTTTATTTTCTGCTGGCCTATAGGCAGGGGCACCATGTGATTCCATCTTTCACAACAGGAATGCTTGCTTTGCAAGGAGAGGGGCTAGGACTCAGAGACTCATATTTGGCTGTCTTGCTGGTCTGGAGGCAGGGGCATCTGCATTGCATGGAATGCTTGCTGAGGAAGGACATGGATTAGAATTCAAAGACCCATATTCCCCAGCTGCCTTGTTGGGACACCTACACTTGCTTGCGTAATGCCATCTCTCACAGTTTGGTCCTGTCTTTGCCCATCATTTCCCAGAACAGACTGAGCTGGCCCCCCAGCCAAAGGTTTGGCTCTGAGATTCCACCATGAAGGTACTAGCCCGTTGCTTTTATTTATTTTCAAGTGTCTCGCTGTTCAGGCATTAGCTTGCCTATCACCTAGCTTACCATCTAACCGTGTATGAGGTAAACACATTTTGGGCTGCTTTTGGCCTACCATGTTTGATCAGAGCAATAATGGGGAAATGGTTATTGCCAGGAATCAGAGACAAACCTAAATCCAACAGTACTTGATCTGTTTCTGGCCAGAGCAGTTAGGGTACCTGGCCAAGAGATGCTTATCTCTGGGTGTTGGTGAGTGGCCAATAACTCCTCTTACTTATATTGCTGAATAATCACTAGTATGCGATCATCTGGATCAGAGAGGCAGGGCAAGTCCACTGCTCCGCTGAATGTACTCCCTTTGGAGCAATTTAAGCACAGAGATGGTGGCCCTTTCGTCAAAAGGAAAAAATATGAAACACACCACAGCGTGAAAAACTTGTTTTCCTTCCAGCAGAATCACAGATACTATAAGTTAGAGTATGGCGAGACATAGCAACTCTTGCTGGGACCTTTTTGTGAAAATTAAGGCCATAATCTCTCTATGCATTGCCCCCTTAGTTAGGCTAAAGAAAGTGGAACACTACATTGCGAAACTGTCTACCTGCAGTGCAAAGGAATTCACTAGGGCCCAGCCCGAGGCTACCGTCTTCGCACCTCCAGCCTTTCAACATCACTAATCCTCATGATGACCGGTGGGTTGAAAAAGATCCCTATACAAATGACAGAGTTAATCTAACTAAAGTCAGTGCAGTTGGAACAAATTGGTAGGGCGAAGGGAGTCAATGTGATCTACGTGCATGCCTTCAAAATGCTGGCTTTTCATGACAGTTATGTCAAATGTAGTACTGTTAGCAGCAAGTTTGATGGAAGCACTGTTCAATTAGGAAAAGTATGGCACTGACTTTCCAAGCACACAAACTTTAACATTGTGGATGATGGGATTCTATTTGTTAGAACATTAAATTGGATTGGACACACTGATAAACAAATCAGAGGGGACTATGTGGTCATTAATAGTAAAACATCAAAATTTACCACACTGCCTTGTTTTACAAAACTCTGCTTGTACAAACAAATAACCACATTGGCCTAATATCATTGGGCTTTTTTATAGTCACTGACAATCTGGACCTGCTCCCACCTGCTTTTTATCCGCACACAATTTTCCTCTGCCGAAAATTACAACCTCATTAGTCACCAACCTCTTTCTTCCATTCTCAAGTTAGAATGAACTAGGTTGACTTCAATATCATACTAATCCACATCAATGGAAAGTTTAAACTTTAGGGAAAAAGACAGTTTTTGCTGTGATGAATTTGCCTATAGACAAATGCAAAGGGCCATGGATAAACTTAGTATGCTGTGACATGTTTCAGCATTAATATCAGACAATCCTCCGATGATTGGCTTGATTCTATGCAAACATTCTACATTGTTATGCTGCAAGAGATTTGGGTGGTTGATAACTTCAATTGAGATGGCTATCTAAGAGTTTGTGTTTCACCCACTCCGTCCTTAAATGGTAGAGCTTGAGTGGGTTTAACAGTTTTGATTTTAATATCTAGGACTTTCAAGATCATACTCAAAACCTTCACTCAATCGGGAATTCAAATCCTGTTGGTGATTTTCTCTAGTATATTTAACTTATTCCTGCTAACTTTTTAGAACCCTGTTAATCAACAGGACAGGAGTTGTGATATTTCAAATTTATTTTGTGATTGATATATTGAGGTATAGAACCTTTTAGATCCTGCAGAGAATCAAAGTGATTACTAGGGGGGTGTTAATGCATAAATAGTGACCAGTATTATCATTTGGTACCCTTTCCTTTCCAAACCAGAGAAATGGCCCATCACGCTCAAGAAGCTGACTCTGGAATTATTAGTCAGTATATCAATTTATTAAAGTTTGGTTTGTACAATTATGCAGAACTCATGGAAGAGGTTACCAACCAGATAGCAACCTTTATTTGATGAGGCCAGGGATCAATTATTGATTATATGTTTATCTCTAGAGATTTGAGTTTTTTTGTTCAACCTAGGTGCGCATTTCTCAATAGCTATAGTGACTATAAGTCTAATGAGCTCATACTGAGGCTGCCAACTGGTATTACTCATGTACCAATAGAAGGAATATCTAAACTCCATATTGTAGGCAGAGGGCTACGGTTAAAGTGGTACACTGCCCATATCCCATTCCTGCGTGTTTCCACTTTTGGAGCCAACTTTTATTTGATTAATGAGCATCTCCTAATAGTTAATGTCCCAACAGTTCTGGTCATTGATGCTTTTACCAGGGTTAACACCACATCAGAACTTTGCTTTTCTGCATGCCCAAAAGCCACAGGAACAAGCAAACTATCTGGTTTAATAAAGATAGAAGGGAGTCTAAATGTCAGTGTTGCTCTGCTCTTAAAAGTGTACCTAGAAATCATGCCCACATAGCCAGAATGAGGACAGTGTAAGCGTTGACAATTATTGAGAGGAAGGTAACCATCAAGGTGTAAATCTGGGACATGTTGAAGAAGAGCCTGCAACTCAAATACACATAGTTTAAATGTTCAGATGGGCTGGGAAAAATATAAATGCTGATAACTGTGTAAAATATTTTAAAATTATTTATTAATTTGGTTCTGACATGAGGCTGTTCCACAGGATACATCTCTACCTTTTCCATTAAGCATTAGGTTTCAGCTCCAAGAGGTTATTTCCAACATCTCCGTTAGCATCATACATAAGGCTCCTGGCCCAGATAATGTTCCTGTGGATTTATATAAGAAAACCTTGATCTACAGGCCCCAATAACCACAACTTAATGAAATGCTACAGTGACTTTTAGGATACATACCTAATGGCAGATGGCAGTGATTGTACCTGCATACAAAAGGTAAATAGGCCCCTGCTGCTATAGGTAGGCCTCTATTGTCCTGCACCATGGGTTTGGAGAGAGGCCAGGCACACAAGTGCAATGTTTGAACCTACATTTGCTGATCAATACATGTGATTGGTAAGAGGGACCCCATTGATCCCTTTGTAGCTGTATAAAGAGAGGTGACACTCAGAGCAATACATTGGAAATGTATATCAGTAATATTAGTTCTACACAGCATCTAAACACATCAGCTCTGTACACCATAAGTGATAGACAAAAGCACATATTTCCTATTTAAACCCCAGCTATCCCCCTTTACCATTCCTTCAGCCACTGACTGCCAGCAAAGAAAGAACTGCCTGTACCATAAACATATTAATTGTACAGCGACGTGAGATACAGCAGTTGCATTTCCCAACAGCAGCTTTCCAATTAGAACAACAGGGAATATGTCTGAAATAATCAGAATTTCGCAGTTCCCTTTTGAAGAGGTTTGTATACCTTCAATACACATGGGGGTCATTTCTTAGAAAGAACAGTTTCTTAAACATGGGAGTGAATAGGTTTTAATTGAAATGGTACACTGATATAATAATTTCACTTTCAGTGATAGTACTGCAGACATTTAATACATATGTACGCTCTTAAATGAAAGAAACTGCAAAAGACAGCACCTTAAACCATCTGTTCTTTTATGAAAGCACATGCCTGGCACCCCTAAAACACTTCGTGCCAATTCACAAATGTAAACTTAGAATTGTGGTCTAAGTTTAAACCAAAAGTCTAAGTTTCAGACATTTTGGTATTCACAAAGGTAACTTACGAGTAGTATCTTTAAGTCCGCACTTGGGGTGGATCATCAACACTTAGAGCCAATCATCCGCTTTCGAGGCAGATCATCCACGCTTGGAGTGGATCATCTGGACCCGGGACGGAGGAAGTAACCCTTCATACTGACACATCTGTGTCAGTGCCCACCATCCCCCCCAGCTCCAGCTGAAACTCCTCAGCCCACAACCACTTCTAGCCTTGCAGCACACACAAAAGCAGAGCTACAACAAACATCCCTTTTAAGACCTTTCAACCTGTCACTGAATGTGTTTGTTGGTTTGGCCCCTGCCATGCGACAGCAGAGTTTGAGGAGAAGAAGGAGGAGGGGAGTAAAGAGGATCTTCAGACAAAAGATCAAACTTTTTTGGATGTCCACCCAAGATGCCATTGCCTGAAACCGTTTTCCCCCGATATCATCTTTGAGATGGTTTCTGAGTAGGAGCAGGATCTTGACTCTGTGACCTGCCGCTCCCACGCAATCCCAGCCTATGTCAAGATCCTAGCAGCTTTCCATTTGTTTGCTATGGGGTTGTTCCACAGGGTCTCTGGTGACCTTGTGGGCATCTCCCAGTCAACCCAGTCCCGATGCCTGCATCAGGTACTGAGCTGCATCAATAGGAGAGCACATCACCACAAGCAAATGCCCAATACACTTGCCAGATGGCAAAGGGTAGCTAGGGATTTCTACCTCATGTCCCACTTCCCAAGTGTGCTGGGAGCTTTTGATGGCACTCATGTAACTCTTCAGACTCCCTCCTCGCCACAATTCCCACATCTTCTGCAACAGATAGCACTGGCACTCCATCAACGTGCAGGGTGTCTGTCGTGCCAGAGGTAGCTTCATTGATGTGCATGCAGTGTTCCCAAGCATTACCCATGATAGCCGTGTATTCCGCAGATCACCTCTTGCCCGGCGGATGGCAAGCAGAGAATTTGGCAACATGTGGCTACTGGGTAAGTACTAAGCACCACACAAGTATGACATGTACTATTGTGTTTTAGGATGCACAACCGTTAGACAACACTAATCTTCATGCCACATGCATGCCCCCAACATGCACAGTATGTACCATTTCATACATCATGTTCTGTACTGATGCAAGAGGGAAATTTACAAATATCACTTCATTTCCCTCCTCAGGTGATGCTGCATATGCACTCTCCCCTCATCTCCTCACGCCTTACAAATGTGGAACCACTGTACCTCAGCAGAAGAACAATAGGGCACACAGATGCACTTGAGGCATCATCGAGCGCACTTTTGTTCTCCTAAAGTCAAGATTCAGATGTCTTGACCATATAGTAGGTGTACTGCTGTACTCACCTCAAGTTGTGTGCAAGATTATAGTGGCCTGTTGTGTTTTGCACAGCATAGCATTAACTCATGGCTTACACGTACCTCTGGAATTTCATCCAGGTATGGATCCCACCAACCAGGCCATTGTACAACACAAAGGGTATGGTATGAAAGTGTGTGACGAGCTGGGTGACACTTTTTTCACCTGAGCAACATGTGTCATGGCCTTCATGTGGTTTGCAGTTTGTTGTCAATGATGATAGTTAGACTATTGACATTTTGTCCATATATTCCATTCTGAGACTACTTTGCTTGTCTGTAAACAACAGCCGTTGACAAGAGTCAAAAGATTGACCATGTAATAATTTATGTGCACATGTCAGGGATTAGCATGGATAAGTCTCTTGAGGCTTCTTTGACTCTGGGGAGCAAATGTTTGTATGTGTGAGACCTCCCTGGACAGTGTAACAAGAGGAGTCTTATTCACAAAGGGCCTCTCCCCTTGGGGTGAAAGTGCCACATCAGAGGGTGAGTCATTGTACCCAAGAGGAATTTGGTGCTATGAGTGCTCACAGTGTAGTGATCCTGCCCCAAGTGTGGTGACTCACTCACAACTGTGTGCCCTCTGCCACAAGGGCAGAGGCCTTTGGTGATCCAGGCACCTTGTATATGTGTGTGGCAAATCATGTGGCAGCATGGCCGTATGTATGACATATGCAAACAATGGAATATGTCAAGCCAGTGTAGAGACATACGTAGTCCATGCTCATAGCTGACATGTTTGGCAGCTTCTCATGGGATGTGCCGCTCCAGGCCTGTGGTTAATCATAGTGATGACTGGGAATTGTGTTCCTGTTTCACTCTGGAATGACAGAGACTACAAGACCCAGAATACATCATGATCATCTGGTCTGGATCAGCATAACAAGAATGGATGTGTGAAATTTGCAAGGAGTCCACGATCACAAATGGTCTTACTCACAAATCTTACAAGCACCTACTGGTCACATTCATATTGTGAAGCCATTTTGTGTTGTGTGTAATGGAGCATGCATCACACATGCATGTCTCATGTACCCTTATGATGATATGTCACTGTCTCTTGTCAGATCTACAGCTACCTTGCAAGACATATGACCTGGTGTGTCTCCCACTATGTGGACAGGTAATGTTATCCTAACACATACACTCTGCTCCAAAGGTACATCTAGGCCTATCACAGGTACAAAGACACACTATCCTGCAGCACACAGTGAATTAACTACAATGGCCATATTCTACAAAGAGCCTCTTTGCACCCCCAAGGCACTTCTGTAGTACAGAAAGGGAAGCAGACGCTTATGATGCCCTTCCTGCAACAGGGATATTGCTGGTATAAGTATAGTGCCTGCACTAGCACCAGCGGGTGTCCTCTCATTAGCATGGGGACATAGCCCCATGTGAATGATGGAATCCCTTTGCCACTCCAGTCACCCCACAGATTAGATGTGGGTGTGAGACAAAGAAAATGTCAGAAGGTGCAACAGTGTGCCCCATAAAAGCAGTGGCACTGTCAGTGCATACCCTAATGGGACAGGTGGTCCTACAGGGACCACAGACATACCTTTGCTGGTGGGTGTAGTCACTCACTGTACTTGCCGGCAAGGACATCACTAAACCTCCTCTAATGTGCATGAAGGTTGACGTTGTGGAGCAGCTGCTTTAATACTGCTCCTTTTTCAACTTGACTGTGCCGCTCCCAGGACAGCGCAAGTGTGCATCTGCCCTGGGGGCACTGAATTCAATCCGTTTTGGGAACACCTTCCTGCTCTGCACCTTTTTTAAGCTTCGTTGTGGTGCAAACAGAGAAAGTGTATATCATGTGTAATGAGGCCCCAGTTACCAATGTGGACAGCAGCATGCATCTGTTTCTCTGGGCCCACATAATGTTAGGACTACTTATCAAGAACCCCCTCAGTGAGTATGTCCACATCAGTATCGCTGACTGTGTGGGTACCCCGTCCTCAGGTCATTCAACCAGAATGGATGAGGTGGGTTCACCAGTACAGCAGGATGGCCAACTATCCTGCTAGGTGGTGAGGCTGATTCTGAATGACCATTAAATGGGTGTCAGGCCCTCCAAATTTTGAAGGGGCTTTGGAGTGCTGCTCACTGCTGTTGCTTTATGAAATTCCAGAACACATATATGAGGTGGAGTCACAATGGGCCCTTGCACTTAGAAGTCTAATTGTGGACATTCTGCCCCAAGTGCAATGGCTGAGGGGCCTGTGACACTAGTGCGTAGACTGCGGGCCAGACTGGCCAGGTGGGAAATATGGCATTTTCCCAGGGTCTGGGGTGGGTACAGGCTGGTTTTGTCACTGTGTGTTGGGTTTAAACTGGTGCTGCAATATGTGCCCCTAGTAACGAAGCAGCACTCCTGCATGATCCACACACTTGTGTTTACTGTCTCTGTGTGGGGGTTGGTCTGACATACTTGATCGTGCTGCTATGGGTTCCCAGTTCTGCTCTGGCCCTCTGGCCCTGTGTGACTCTGGCCCTATGTGTCCAGGGGTGAACACTACCTATGCCTACTTTGGTGATACACTACAGTCTACTTTGATGTAAGTGCCATATGTTGACCACATGTATGTAATGCAAAGGGCCACACTATGCTGGCCATTAATGTAGTTTAGTGTGTATTTATAAACTCTTCCACTCCTCCATTTGATGTCCTACCCTTTTTACACCTGTTTGAATGGGTTACACTTGTTTGACCTTGGCTACCACCCTGAGTGCAGCTTCGACGCTCTGAATGCGGATTCTATGCTCTGGGTGCAGAGAGTATGTACAGGTACGGATAATCTGCATTTGGGGCGTAGAATCCAAAGACTGGTCAGAACCCAATGATTTTCAGCAGGAAATGACACAGAGGAAATGCAAGGCAGGAGGTTCACAACAGGAAGTTGCACACAGCCATTTTATTGTCATTCAGAGTCACCCCCACCTACAGATAGGATCCTCTGCCACCTGCTGCTCTGTGTATCCTAACTAGGTTCTGCGGAGTTGGCTAAAAACTCAGTTGAATCCCGCAGAATTCTACATGTGGTGGAGTGCAGCCTGCCCTACCACCCTGGCCTGAATGTTCCTGATCTCAAAAGTGCTAAGCAGGGTCGGATGGCCCAACCCTGCTTAGCTCTTCCGAGGTCGGGCGCATTCAGGTCAATGGTATGCTGTAGGCAGTAAAAGCTGCAATTTCAGGCCTCTTGCTGCTCCTCTCATACCTGCACACTTCCCTCCACCAACTGCCCTCCTTCACAAACTTGCTACGCAGGGCCAAGCACACTCCCTGTCTTGCACGAGCCTTGCAATTGCTTCGTCTGCACTTACACACAGACCACCCTTTATTTAGGGCCCAGCACTAGTAGCAGCAAACCAGCTCACCAGCAGCAGCCTGGTATTTTCACAAAATGCCTAGTCTTGCTTGCCTCTGGGATCTAAGGCACTCTCTCAGTCTCAGGCCAAGCACAACTCTATCTAGCGGGGGCTGCCAGACTACCACTCAGCAGCTGATGCCCCCCTGTGTCTCCAGCTCTTCCTACTGGCCTCAGGCTCTAACACCATAACACCAATTCCTTTCCCCGGGACTCTGGGGAGACAAGATCTTTTCAAGTGGAGCTCTGACTGCACGTTTCCTTTTTTCAAAGCACAGACCCACCCATATGCAAATACTGTCCAAGCCCAGTGCGGCCCCTGTGTTCACATGAAAGAGAATGTGAAACGTGTGCCTTACCTGGGTCGAGGGCTCCAGTGTCCCCATTGCCAGCAGCCTGGCTCTCTGCCTCCCTCTGCCCCCTGCCCCCAGGCTGCTGATGACAGTGAAAGGAGGGTGGCCTGGATTCAGAGCTGGCGCTGATGCAGCCCCTCAGCAACAGCTTGCAGCAGCTTCATGACAATGTTTTTTGGGCCCAGTGCGGACTGCAACCCAGTTTTGAGCCACACAGAGCAAGCACAGACTGTCTGAACCCAGGAACTATAGGGCCAGTCCTCCCAGCCCCATGTGCACCAGAGTGCCTTGTGCTGCTAAACAGGAGGGTCTTGAGAACAGCCTGGCCGATCATCCATACCCAGTTGAAGGAGTTGGAGCAGCAGAGACCTGGTAAGTGAATGGGATGCATCATGTGTCTGTCAGTATGATGTGAGTGGTGACTGAGCTAAGCCATCAGGTGTCTCATGTCACCGTGTATGGAATCTGAACAATTGCTGCAGTAGCCATAAGGCTAATGTCTCATTGGAGCTCATTTGATGCACGAACCAGGGTGCATCCTGGGACTTGTAGTGTTCTGGACACTACTGGGCAATGGGGCTCACTTGCTCATTTGGAGGAAAAAATGCATTGCCAGCATCATGGCCATTGCCAGCATCATGGCAGGTGACCCAGGGGCCTTATCACTGCTAGGTGCAAGGGTAAAGGGATGAGCCAGACTATGTCATGTATGGAGTCAAGAGGTATTTGGGTGTTGGATGCGGTATCATGCATGCTTTCTGTGTGTCTCTCATGTCTCCTTTCACGTAATTTTAACAACCTCTGCAACAGTCATAAGGCCATTGTCTCATTGGAGCCCACTGGATATACAAATCAGGGTGCATTTTGGGACTTGTAGTTGTCTGAACACTATTGGGGAAATAGGCCTCACTTGTGCATTTCGAGGAAGAAATGCAATGCCAACACCATGACTGGTGATCCAAGAGCCTTATCGCTGATAGGTGCAAGGGTAGAGGGATGGGCCACACATTGTTCAGTGTAGTGTCATGATGTTTATGGGTGCTGGATGCAGTATCATGCACGTTTTTTGTGTGTCTTTTGTCAGTGTAAAATATCATTTCATGTATCTTAGAAGAAAGGCTGACTTTGAGCTACTGGTCTCACACAAAATGGTATCAACATTTCAAAGGGAAACACATGTCTCCACAACAGTGTCTCAAATGTCAAATGTAACATCTAGCTAGATGTACCAACTATACACAAGTGCCAACTTGTTTACAGCACCAACAGGCAGTCTTGGCATGCCAAATGTAGCACCTGCAATGCAGAGTGGCTGATGCTGTCAGGGATCCTCCATTACAAAGACCCACAACTTAGCAAAGATCAAAACCAAGGCCAGGTTTGTCAAATGTACACCAATTTAAGCATTTGTGTTGTAACAGACTGTGCCGCACATCAGGTGACATGCGATAGTCAGTGTAAGACTATCCAGTCTGCACATTACAGGGTGATCATAGATACATGCTTTGGTCCATCCAGACAGTTTCCCATCTCCACTTGTAGACTGATTTTGGAAGATGACTAGTAGCTAGGACAGGAGACACTGGGCCCAACTTACAAAGGTAAACTCCAACATTTGATCTAAGAGAACAACAAATGTCTTTGTTCACCTATGAGAATTGGGTCGTAGTATTGCAATAATGCTGAAGGTGAGGCTTTGTCATCACAGAAGTGTATACACCCCAGAACTGTGTCAGATGTCAATGTGTGAATAATGTCAGGTGATAGTACACATACATTTGGGATCCAAATCACCTAGAATGGGTTAGTGAGATCAAAGGAGAGAAACGTCATCACTTGCTTCATGTACTTATGTGCTGTGCCCTGATTTGTACATCACCTACATTATGTTCTCAGTTCTATTTCAGTGGACCTGGCTGGCCAGGAAGAGGACCATGGACAGGGAAGGGTATCCTTGGGACGTCGGCAGGCATGGTCTCTGTCATGGACAGAAAAGGAGAAAGAGGGACATGCAAAATCTTCAGGCATGGGGAGTGCGCCCACCCGTACAGACACAACATCAGCCATAGTGGAGGCTGCGGACACTGTAGGGAGGCAATGATATGGATACCTCTGGCCAGGGGGGAGAATTTGTAACCTCCCCCTAAAACAGAAGAACTTGACCTGCTGAGGGGTCCCCAGGGCAGGCCAAATCTACACCTGGGCCTGCCTCTGACTCCTCCCTACATCTTGAGGCCTCCAGTCCATCAGGGGCCCCAGTTTCACCCACTGCCACTAGTTCTCCTCCACGTGCCTGCACCAGTGTCCAAGGAGCATCCCTGTCCCAGACACCCACATCCCTCATGTGCAACCCAAACCCCTTCCTGTTATGTCACCCCTGTTGCTGCATCTCAGAAAGGGATGGTGTCATCAGAGGGGGAGCATGGCATATCCTCTTGGTTCCTACAGCAGATCCTTGAGGAACTGCATAGGTCTGGAGAGGAAAATGTTCATGTCTTGCCCCCTCAATGCCACCCTCACGTCCTTGGGTGCAACCATGATGTCCGCCCTGTCCCAGCATCCCTCCCATGCCACCCTCCATGTGTCTCTATGTTCATCGTCCCCCTCTGTTTCCCCCTGTACCCCTTGTCACATTCCAGTGGTATACCAGGTCCTCCACTAGCCAGCCAGGACGAGGCCACAGAGGCAGAGGATCTTGTTGTCATTGAGCAGGAGGATGACCAGGATGCCATGTGGCTGGACAATTTATGGTGACTGGACATTTGTTTTTGCCCTTGTAGATAGACTGATTGCCTGACATTTCTTGACATGTTTTATTTATTTTGTCCAACCCGCTCTAAGTCCCCTGCCCATTCTGTATGAAGAGCATTATTTTATTTTGCTTCTCCCTTCCCAATGGTGATTTTTTTCATTCTAATCATATTTATATTAAAAAAAGAAAAAGCACTGTGTTGTGTAGTTTTATTGTATTTGCTGAAATCAAAGTGTGTTAGTATATGTCTGGAGTGGTTTAGCTATGCCTTCAACATGATTCCTTTTTAAACAGATGGTTCTGCTATTGGACATGTCATAGCCATGTCTATCAACACATATATGGCCTAAAACCACACTGACCATCATCCATTCTTACTCAATTCAATATAAACGTGGACTATGATTTTATTTACATAGTTCTGTGCAAACATATGTTACAGTGCTCAAGGGGGATCTTGTTTGTGCCTTCTCAATTTTGGTGGTGAGGAACGTTGTGAGTTTGGGTGTTTCCTGGTGTTCGGAGGTGCAGGTGAGTTTGGTGCCTTGCGCAGGGGAGGTGCATCCTGGACAGGGGTGATGGTGCCTGTGCAGGGTGTGGTGGTGCCTGTTCAGGGGGATACCTGTACAGGGGCCGTGCCTGTACAGGGGGGGTGCCTGTAGAGGGGGGTGGTGCCTATGCAGGGGTGGTACCTGTAGAGGAGGGTGCCTGTACAGGGGGGTGGTACCTGTACAGTGGGGGTGGTATCTGTAAAAGGGGATGGTGCCTGTTCAGAGGGAGGAGATGACTGTGCAGTGGGGAACATGTGCAAGGGGATTGTTGCCTTCATCGAATGATGGGGGCCCTGTGCAAGTTTACTAATCATGGGCTAAGGGTGATATGATGCAGTTAGATATGTTTGCTCTCCTCCAGGCATTGACTGTGAAGGCTGATTTGGTATCATTTTGAGTATTCCCTCCATCATCTTCATAGCCAATGCATGGTGTCTTGCACTCTCTTCCTTCTGTACGTCCATGATGTCATTTAGCCTCTTGCCCATCCTCTCCAACACCTGGGTCATTCTGTGCACTAACTGTGGGAGTTGGCGCATGTCCTGTAGTGAGACAGACATGTCAGACAGTGTAGCCCCTATGTCACAAATATCCTGCATCTCATCTGACTGCTGTTGGAAGAAATCCTCCTCCTACTCTCAAACATGATTATCTGCCAGCCCTCTCCACCTGGGCTGGCCTCTGATATTACTGGCAGGTCCACCAGTGGGGGTGGCACATGGTAGGTTGTCAGGAGGAGATTTGTGCCTATGGGCTACCTGCTCCTCCCCAGGACTGACATGTATCTCAGAGGTTGGAGAGAAGGCCTGGGAGGCACTGTCAGAGTTAGGAGTGTGCAGGGGAACCAACACTTCTGACCTGGATGTGAGAGCTGTGAGGAGGTGATGCTTGTTTTGAGGTGTGTGAAGAATGGGCAATCCCTGATGGTGTAGGAGGAGGCACCATGCTGCCCAGAGCATATATGAGCTTTGATGGTATGCTGCTTGGGCCAACAATATTGGTCAGGGGATTGACATCTACATCTGTTGGAGTCAGGTCCTAATCTTCCTCCTCCTTTACTTCTTCCTCCTCCTGTGCAGTTCTGGCAGCAGACAAGGCAGCCTGGTAGAGGAGTGGGTTCTCCCCTCAGATTGCCCGTGCCCGCCCCTGGTAGATGGTCCTTCTAAAAGACTCAACTCATCATCCTCACCACCTGTAAGACAGATATTGCAACAGGCTATGTATTTGCCTTACAACATCATGCAGTGCAACACAGGGATTGAGTCAAATTACCTTCACATCAATGGATGTTACACATGTGACCTGGTTTGTGTACACCTACATGTGAAAGCTCACACTGTGACATTGAGGTATTAAATGTAGATATGAAATGCAAAAGCAAACTCACCAGTGCCAACCACAGCTCTGTGTGGTATTGCTGTCCCCTTTGATATCAACTGCTGGACTGGGCTCCTTGAGTGTGCTGCAGAAGATATGGTCCTTGATCCAGAAGCCTGTGAAAGAAACAGCACCATAGTTGAAGTTCTGCATGATTTATTAGTGAAAATTTATATTTGACACAACCATCACTGATTATGTTGGGAACATTTTACACAGCAACTTCAGATATAATGCTGAAGTTGCAATATCTGTTCATCCCCTTCCACAAGGGTTTGGTTATTGTGCATAGGTAGTGTATCAATAGTCTACAATACGGTATGCCACACTTACCTGATGAACAGATGGCAGTGGGGTTGACTGCTGCAGCCAGGATATCTCTTAAACCCCTGGATGTTGTCATCCACATCACTAAAGTTGTCCTGGAAGCAGCTGTAATGTAACATATATATCCATAACTATGTGCAACGATGATGGTGATGATTCAACATGTACATATGAGAGGCATGGCCAGTGGTCTACAAGTTACAGGCAGCCCTCATACCAACCAGGTTTCACACTTACAGGCAAGAATGTAGTTGCGGGTTACTGGGAGCTACAGGACGGAAATGACTAGGGTGTCCTGCACTGCCTACTTTTGGACGCACTTTCATTATTAGAGGCATCATGCATCCTACATATGATTTTGTATCTGCTAATTTGTAAAGGAGCCTTCCAATCCAAAACATGCAAGGCTGGTTCATCTCTGCACATCAGATTATGTCAGTGCAGTGCAGAGGTCATGTTTGATATACACAATTTTCAACCAAGGTGTGGGTAACATTCATCATACTACCCGCCAGACAGGACAACATTGCCCATTGTGGACTGTGAGGTCAGCTATTTCTGCTGTGCACTCTCCTTCTGGCTTGTGTTCCCAATGCAAGTGAACAACATTGTGGTCTATCTTACCTGATACTGGATATGGGTACATAAAGCACACATCTTGAAGTCTTGTATTCCAAGGTTTACTCATTTGTGATTATGGGGGAAGGGGAGGCAATGTGAAATAAACATTGGTCTAGGATCACAAAATTTGGTCAAGTGGAGAAGCTGGGTGGATCCCCACCTTTACTAGTTTTGTGTTGTTCAGTCAACCCACTAGATGTATGGGCTTCAGCTCCTCTACACCCAGATTACCAGTCACAACCCCTCTCCTCAAATGCAAGCCTGCTGGCATCAGTGCACCTGTCATCCACATTATCACTTTAGCTGTTGGTTCCTGGGATTTTGTCAGCAAGTATCCATGTCATGGACATATATGACTGCTCTTCTCTATGAGAGATTTGGGGACATTATTATGAGTCCCTCAAGGCACCAGAGCACCACTCTTTGTACAACTCCAGCTGCGCACATTAGTACATCCATATCTATTGTGTGTGTCAAGGCTGGACAAATCACTGTGTTGTCTTACTCTGCACTTGAGTGGCATTCCATGAATGGAGGGCAGTGTTTCCACATAATACCTATGGATTGTGACACTTCCCACAGTGACAGTGCCATATGCACCTGGGGAAGCACTAACACCTTACACCTCCTGAGGTGAGTCATATTGACTTGTAAAATATAGACTTGCTGCACTGACCTATGCAAAATCCACCTACATGAGGGCCAATATGAAACCTTAGGTCAGTACTGTACACATACATTTTGAGTCAGGCTTTCATTGGCCAACATGTTAGGATGTGGTATACTGTTACGAGCCATATGTGAGCATATGGAGATGAGTGACAACAGTGATATTAAACACACAACACATTCTGCTGACATTTAAAACACAGTTTAGGAGAATGAGCATTTTGTATAGTCATGTTTAGGTATCCTTGCCGGTGTCTGACATCCGCCCATTGGTGGTGCCTGACCAGTTGTCACACCCAAACGTGTTACAGAGATCACTGCAGGCTGCGTCTTTCTGGACAACATCACAGGGCCTTCAATTATGTGTGTTTTCAGTTCAAATTCTTGTTGGCACATGTGATACCCAACATTAACTAGTTCGTTTCACAGGTTTTGCACAGTCTATAGATTCCATGTAATGTATCTATGAGTTGACTGATCATGAAGTAGGAGGTATTGCCCTCTCCTGGCCATATTTAAGTACCAGTTTGTGCTAATGGTATGGGTTGTTGTTCTCCGTGACATTGCCTCCCTGATGGTGCAGGAACCTCAGCTCCAGTGTGTTACTGTACTCTGGCTGTATGTGGCAACAAAAGGGAAAGGTAATCAGACACAAACAAGATTTTTTAATATGTGCAACCTGTCACATTTGTAAATAATTGCATCTAAAAGCCAACAGCAGTGGTAAGTGAATGAGAGGCATTATCTATTGCCATTTACCAGTGTTAAATGGATGAGGCAGCACTGATGGGCCACTGTTTGGGTCAGAGGAACTGGAAGTTTTAAATGCCATCACAAAGGATTCAGGGACTTGTAATGCAGTGGACTAGCTGAGATACATGAGGGTCTAACTCACCATGCAGATTGCACATACTTCGGACAACATTCATGGTCACATTTGTGAAGTATCACGGGCATTGCTCATTTGGGCCTGTATTTATACTTTTTGACGCTAAACTGCGCTAACGCAGTTTAGCGTCAAAAAGTTTAGCGCCGGCTAACGCCATTCTGAAGCGCCATGCGGGCGCCGTATTTATTGAATGGCGTTAGCCGGCGCTAGCAGACCGGCGCTGCCTGGTGTGCGTGGAAAAAAACCACGTACACCAGGCAGCGCCGGCGTTGGGGAAAATGGCGTTAGGGCGTCTTAAAATGGGGCAAGTCAGGTTGAGGCAAAAAAATCGCCTCAACCCGATTTGCGCCATTTTTAACGACGCCCAGACGCCATTTACATGACTCCTGTCTTAGTAAAGACAGGAGTCATGCCCCCTTGCCCAATGGCCATGCCCAGGGGACTTATGTCCCCTGGGCATGGTGGCATGTAGGGGGGCACAAATCAGGCCCCCCTATGCCAAAAAAAAATATAAAAAAAAAAAATATATATACTTACCTGAACTTACCTGAATGTCCCTGGGATGGGTCCCTCCATCCTTGGGTGTCCTCCTGGGGTGGGCAAGGGTGGCAGGGGGGGTCCCTGGGGGCATGGGAGGGCAGCTGTGGGCTCATTTTGAGCCCACAGGTCCCTTAACGCCTGCCCTGACCCAGGCGTTAAAAAGAGGCGCAAATGCAGGGTTTTTTGCCCCGCCCACTCCCGGGCGTGATTTTTGCCCGGGAGTATAAATACGACGCATTTGCGTCGCAGTCATTTTTTTAGACGGGAACGCCTACCTTGCATCTCATTAACGCAAGGAAGGCGTTCACGCAAAAAAATGACGCTCATTCCTCATACTTTGGCGCTAGACGTGTCTAACGCCAAAGTATAAATATGGCGTTAGTTTTGCGCCGAATTTGCGTCGAAAAAAACGACGCAAATTCGGCGCAAACGGAGTATAAATATGCCCCTTGATGTCATTGTTGGTATCATCACATATTACTTGCCATCACATTGATGTCACTCAAAAGCAGCCCATGGAGCAGGTGGGAGTCTATGGTGGAGAGGACTTCCCTCTCAAGTGGTGTAAGTTGGAGGCGGGATCCAGTTGATACACCAGGAAGAGCTCTGGCCATCTCTATCCTGGTGTACTTTTCCTTCATCCTCCTCTTCTCATCCTGCCACTTCTTTTTTATGTCAGTTACTGTCCATATGTCCTATCCCAATGCAGAGACCACTGTGGCCAACTGCTGCCATAGGGCTGCCTTCTGTGCGCAAGAGCTGCTGTAGGGTGGGAGACCATGCAGTCTCTTGTAGTTCTTGATGATGTATTGGAAGTGTCAACACCAGGACAGTGCGCGCTCTACGGGCATCTAGAATGCAAAAACCCAACACTCGCAAGATAATGTAATTTATGCATTGTGATGATATGTTATTATTTAACCTTTTGCATTGCAGAATTCAATCCAAAAGATTCATTTTTAAGGTGCTTATAAATACTGTACATTTGCAATGTATTGCTGCAGACATTCAGAGTGTGTTAGGGTGTGGTCCCTTTCCAGGGCCTTCTAGAGACTTTCCCTGCAACATGCCTGGGCGTGGTTCTAGGCTGGGCCAAGACTCTATAAAAGAGAGTCAGCCCAACTTCCAGTGCTCACTATTCAGGGGTCCCGGTGCGGAGCAGCGGCTTCTTCCTGAGCTCCTGTACCGGCGGCCTATTTGGATTTTCCAGTCTTCTGCACTCATCTCTCATTGGTGATCACTGTTTCCAGGCGGTAAGACGGTGTTTGGACATTTCCCAACACCGTAATTGAGAATTTTCATATTCTTGATTTTAATTCTTAAATGAATAACAGATTACTTGTGCGCTGCTATTTTTTGATATTTGTATGGTGGTTTGCAAATAGGGAGGACGCGCAATTTATTCCATAAAGATTTGACTTCATTATTACATGGTTGTTCATTGCGCGCTGATATTTCTTGACATTTACATGATGTTTTGCGAGTTGGCAGGACGTGAAACTCGTTTCGTGAGCATTTAACTTTGTTGTTCATTGCGCGCTACCATTTTCTGGCATTTGCATGGTGGCATTCGAATCGGCAACACGCGCAATTTTTTCCTTGAGTGTTTTTTCACGTTATTAATTGTGCGCTACCATTTCTTGGCATTTGCATGGTGGCATTTGAATCGACGGGACGCGCAATTCTTTCCCTGAGTGCTTTTCATGTTGTTCATTGTGCGCTACCATTTCTTGATATTTCATTTCATGAGTTCTGCCAGACTTTTGACTCCTCTGCAATTACGCTGGATGCTGTTTTTTGCCGAGTTTGATTATGTGGTAACCTTCCGGCCGGGTAAAGATAATCGCAAAGCTGATGCCTTGTCCCGCCAAGAGTCTACCACATTGCCTGCGGCTCAAACCTCCAGAGCTATCATTGCTCCTGACAAGGTCCTATGTATCATAAAAACAGAGGATTTCTTTGAAGACATCCGCAATTCATTCACTGTTGTAAAATGGCAGGCGTGGGCCCAAGCAGATCCGAAAAGATCAATCAAGCAAGGATTACCCTTTCACGATGCTCGTTTGTTCGTGCCCACTACCAAACTTCGCAAGATAGTGTTTCATTAGTTGCATGTTATACCTACAGCAGGTCACCCTGGTACTCCTTAAACTCTTGAATTAATCCAACGCTATTTTTGGTGGCCTACCTTAACAAAGGATGTAAAAACAATGGTAAACAACTGCGAAGTCTGTGCTCGCACTAAAACAAGTCATTCAAAACCGAAAGGGTTGTTACACCCACTCCCAACCCCAAGTCGTCCGTGGGAACACATCTCTTTAGACTTTATTACAGGTCTGCCAGTGGTTCAACAGCATTCAGTAATTCTGGAGGTAGTAGATAGTCTCACGAAATATGGACATTTCATTGCCTGTAAGAAATTACCCACCTCTAGTGAACTGGCAACTATCTTACTGAATAGAGTGGTTCGTTATCATGGACTGCCAAAAGTGATCCTCTCCGATCGGGGATCGCAATTTTCCTCCAACTTCTGGAAGACATGGTGTAAAACACTCCAAGTGACATCTACCCTATCTACTAGCCACCATCCTCAAACAGATGGTCAAACGGAGAGACTAAATCAGACTTTGAAGCAATACCTACGTGCTTACGCTGAAAAAGCACTTAATTCATGGACATCAATGCTCTGGTTAGCTGAGTTAGCCTACAACAACTCCTTCCACACTTCTACTGGCGTTACACCCTTCTTTGGTTTGTTTGGCTATCATCCTGACACCTTGCCCATCACAATTCCTCAAGAAAGTTCTCTCACTCCAGCTGTGTCAGAAATCATTCAACATTTGCATCAAACTCAGAAATCGATTCAACAACATTTAGAAAAAGCCAAAAAAAATACAAAAATCATTATGACAAGAAACATTGTGAGGGACCGCAGTATCAACCTGGTGACAAAGTGTGGCTTTCCACAAAAGATATAGGGCCTCATTCTGACTTTGGTGGGCGGCGGAGGCCGCCCGCCAAAGTACCGCCGTCAGAATACCGCTGCGCAGTCAAAAGACCGCCGCGGTAATTCTGAGTTTCCCGCTGGGCTGGCGGGTGACCGCCAGAAGGCCGCCCGCCAGCCCAGCGGGAAACCCCCTTAAATGAGGATGCCGGCTCCGAATGGAGCCGGCGGAGTGGAAGGGGTGCGACGGGTGCAGTTGCACCCGTCGCGATTTTCAGTTTCTGCTTGGCAGACACTGAAAATCTTGGTGGGGCCCTGTTAGGGGGCCCCTGCAGTGCCCATGCCAGGGGCCCCGCGACACCCGTTACCGCCAGCCAGGTTCTGGCGGTCAAAACTGCCAGAGCCAGGCTGGCGGTAAGGGGGTCGGAATCCCCATGGCGGCGCTGCCTGCAGCGCCGCCATGGAGGATTCCCCAGGGCAGCGGGAAACCAGCGGGAAACCGGCGGAAAACCGGCGGGACACCGCCGGTTTTCCGTTTCTGACCGCGGCGGTACCGCCGCGGTCAGAATGCCCATGGATGCACCGCCAGCCTGTTGGCGGTGCATCCGCGGTCGTTGGCCTGGCGGTAGTCTACCGCCAGGGTTAGAATGACCCCCATAGACTTCAAGAAGAAGCACATGTTCAACCCCAAATTTATAGGTCCTTACACTGTTCTTCAGCAAATCAATCCTGTGACCTATAAACTACAATTGCCAAAATCATTATGGATTCATCCAGTGTTCCATACTTCCCTCTTAAAAAGGGAAGTCCAAAAGGTCCACCCTCATCCAGCTCCTGTTCTAGTACAGGGGGAAGAAGAATATGAAGTCAAGAAAGTGTTGGACTCTAAACTGAGAGGGCGTAACCTATGGTACTTAATCTCATGGAAAGGTTATGGCCCTGAAAGTAATTCATGGGATTCCGCATCTGATGTTCATGCTCCAGTACTTGTGAGACGCTTTCATCGTCTCAATCCAGATAAACCAGGCCCTAGAGCACGCCTGGGAGAGGGGAGTACTGTCAACACCAGGACAGTGCGCGCTCTACGGGCATCTAGAATGCAAAAACCCAACACTCGCAAGATAATGTAATTTATGCATTGTGATGATGTTATTGTTTAACCTTTTGCATTGCAGAATTCCATCCAAAAGATTCATTTTTAAGGTGCTTATAAATACTGTACATTTGCAATGTATTGCTGCAGACATTCAGAGTGTGTTAGGGTGTGGTCCCTTTCCAGGGCCTTCTAGAGACTTTCCCTGCAACATGCCTGGGCGTGGTTCTAGGCTGGGCCAAGACTCTATAAAAGAGAGTCAGCCCAACTTCCAGTGCTCACTATTCAGGGGTCCCGGTGCGGAGCAGCGGCTTCTTCCTGAGCTCCTGTCCCGGCGGCCTATTTGGATTTTCCAGTCTTCTGCAGTCATCTCTCATTGGTGATCACTGTTTCCAGGCGGTAAGAAGGTGTTTGGACATTTCCCAACACCGTAATTGAGAATTTTCATATTCTTGATTTTAATTCTTAAATGAATAACAGATTACTTGTGCGCTGCCATTTTTTGACATTTGTATGGTGGTTTGCAAATAGGGAGGACGCGCAATTTATTCCATAAAGATTTGACTTCGTTATTACATGGTTGTTCATTGCGCGCTGATATTTCTTGACATTTACATGATGTTTTGCGAGTTGGCAGGACGTGCAACTCGTTTCGTGAGCATTTAACTTTGTTGTTCATTGCGTGCTACCATTTTTTGGCATTTGCATGGTGGCATTCGAATCGGCAACATGCGCGATTCTTTCCTTGAGTGTTTTTTCATGTTATTCATTGTGCGCTACCATTTCTTGGCATTTGCATGGTGGCATTTGAATCAACGGGACGCGCGATTCTTTCCCTGAGTGCTTTTCATGTTGTTCATTGTGCGCTACCATTTCTTGATATTTGTATGGTGGCATTTGAATCGGCAAGACGCGCAATTCTTTCCTCGTGTATAAATAATGTAAATTACTGTGCGCTACTATTCTAAGACATTTTCTTGGTAGCATTTCAAGTTGACACGTTGCGTGATTTATTCCTTGAATCTACGTTGTGTGATTTCATGGTGCACAATCCTTTATGGTGTTTAATACTCATATAAAAATCTGCAATGTGCGCAATTCATTTCCCAATGTTTTTTTCTGAGATGAACACAACAATACCAGAATTCTAGATGTAATGCTGTGTGTTCCTGATATGTATTCTTGAAAGGAGATTCATATGGTTGTTTAGAAATTGCTCAGAGTGTTTCCTGATTCTCATGCTAAGGAGGGTACTCAAATCTGAAAGTCCTATTTGACTTTTCCTGTTTCCTTTTCAGGTATTCGGTCATCTAAAGCCTAGTCAGTTTTAGGACTATTCTGGGGTTGTTCATGTTTTTTGGAAAAGACGAAGCTTATAGTTGTAGCATGGTACTGAATTCATGAGATGTAATTTTGATGTTGTGTTTTAACCTTTTGCTTCCTACAGGTCTCCTTCCCAGCTGTTCCCATCCTAATCCCCTTTTCCCCACTTGGACTCTCTTAGACTCTGTGATAAATCTAATCAGAGTATTGGAGCTGTCTTGTGGTGGAAGTGTTGGGAACGTGCACAGACCCCGAGGATCTGGTGACTCTGACAGGAAGATCATGGTGGTCTCTTCCTCCATGTACTTCTTCCTCCTAATAGTTAGCATGGCTTCTGTAGATGCAGAGTAGGCAGACACAGTGTTATTGTGGGGAAACCAGAAACTTGCTTGTGGGCTGTTTTTATCTGTTTTTTGATGTATGCTTTCAGGTGGTATTAATAATGAGCAGGTGCATGTAATTATAATGATTCCACCCCGAATGTGGATGATCCGCCCCGAGTGTGGATGATCCGCACGAGGACAGAAGTAAAGATACTACTCATAACTGTATGTGAATACCAAAAAGCCGTAAACTTAGCCTTTTGGTCTGAACTTAAACCAAAAGTCTAAGTTTACCTTTGTGAATCGGGCCCTTCTTGTTTCCAGACGTTTGGACATAATATTGTAATTTGACCTATTCAGTGTGGTGTGCATCTGTGCATTGTTAACTTCCTTTATACATTGAATGTGTCACTTGTGGCTGGCATAAGCTTCACAATGTGGCATTAATGATCAACATGCAGAATTATACAGCCGAAAACATTCATCACTCTCTTTTCATAAACTCCAGTTTTATTTTCTTCACTACCTAAGGTATTTCATTACGCCAATGGGGCATGATTTAAGAGCAAAATATGTTCTAAAAATATGTATTACTATAGCTGTATTCAATTGTTCAGCTTTTATCCAAGCTGTCCCTTCTAGAAGAAGGGTGATTCATTTGCTGAGGAAAGCCAATGCATTCACTGTCTCTATTTACAAGCATTCAATACCTTTAGCACACTGACCTAAAATATTAGATTTTTTGGGTGTGGGTGTGTAGTGGTTACCTAAGACCCTTTGATTTGATTTTTGCTGAACATCAGCCAACTCTCTTCATCTATTGGTCTGTTATTGTGTCATTTGCATTTGTCTTTCTTTTAGTACAACCTACAGCATGGGGGAATTGGTCAGGGTAGATAGTGGCTAACATCACTCTGAGTAACTGCATTATAGCTCTTTCACAAGGACCACATTCACACAGAAAAACCAATTCACTTCATTGCCAAGAACTACTATGGTAATATGTGGGTTTTTTTAAACCCAAAAACATTTTTTGCTTTTATCTTTTGCTTGTAGCAGTTTTTTTTTAAATATTATTGAGGGTCCATCAGCTACCTCAGCCATAACGTTTCACAAAAACAAAATAAAGTAAACCAGTCTCTTACAAAGCCAAAGCATAACAGCAAAGGCAGTATTATTGGCTAAGCCAATGATTGTGTTTGCTTCCCAACAGTGGTCAGTCAGTGGTCTGCTAAAGTGTATGGTGTTTTTTTTTTAACCCCTTCGCTGCCAGGCCTTTTCCCCCTCCTGTGCCAAACCTTTTTTTGGCTATTTGGGTCAGTTTGCGCTTAGGCCCTCATAACTTTTTGTTCACATAAGCTACCCACGCCAAATTTGCGTCCTTTTTTTCCAACATCCTAGGGATTCGAGAGGTACCCCGACTTTGTGGGTTCCCCAGAAGGAGGCCAAGAAATTAGCCAAAATACAGTGAAAATTTCGTTTTTTTCAAAAAATGGGAAAAAGGGGCTGCAGAAGAAGGTTTGTGGTTCTTTCCCTGAAAATGGCATCAACAAAGGTTTTGTGGTGCTAAAATCACCTGCTTCCCAGCTTTCAGGAACAGGCAGATTTGAATCAGAAAACCCAATTTTGCAACACAATTTTGCCATTTTACTGGGACGTACCCCATTTTTACGATTTTTTGTGCTTTCAGCCTCCTTCCAGTCAGTGACAGAAATGGGCATTAAACCAATGCTGGGTCCCAGAAACCGAAACATTTCTGAAAAGTAGACAAAATTCTGAATTCAGCAAGGGGTAATTTGTGTAGATCCTACAAGGGTTTCCTACAGAAAATAACAACTGAAACAAAAAAAAATTGAAATTGAGGTGAAAAAATCAGCAATTTTTCTCCACGTTTTACTCTGTAACTTTTTCCTGCAATGTCAGATTTTTTAAAGCAATATACCGTTACGTCTGCTGGACTCTTCTGGTTGCGGGATATATAGGGCTTGTAGGTTCATCAAGAACTCTAGGTATCCAGAGCCAATAAATGACCTGCACCCTGTCTTGGGTTTTCATTCTATACCGGGTATCCAGCAATTCATTTGCTGAAATATAAAGAGTAAAAAATAGCTATCAAGAAAACATTTGTATTTCCAAAATGGGCACAAGATAAGGTGTTGAGGAGCAGTGGTTATTTGCACATCTCTGAATTCCGGGGTGCCCATACTAGCATGTGAATTACAGGGCATTTCACAAATAGACGTCTTTTTTACACACTCTCTTATATTTGGAAGGAAAAAATGTAGAGAAAGACAAGGGGCAATAACACTTGTTTTGCTATTCTATGTTCCCCCAAGTCTCCCGATAAAAATGATACCTCACTTGTGTGGGTAGGCCTAGCGCCCACGACAGGAAATGCCCTAAAACACAACGTGGACACATCCCATCTTTTGACAGAAAACAGAGGTATTTTTTGCAAAGTGCCTACCTGTAGATTTTGGCCTCTAGCTCAGCCGACACCTAGGGAAATCTACCAAACCTGTGCAGTTTTGAAAACTAGAGACATAGGGGAATCCATGATGGGGTGACTTGTGGGGCTCTGACCAGGTTCTGTTACCCAGAATCCTTTGCAAACCTCAAAATTTGGCTAAAAAAACACATTTTCCTCACATTTCGGTGACAGAAAGTTCTGGAATCTGAGAGGAGCCACAAATTTCCTTCCACCCAGCGTTCCCCCAAGTCTCCCGATAAAAATGGTACCTCACTTGTGTGGGTAGGCCTAGCACCCACAAAACAAAATGGCCCAAAACACAACGTGGACACATCCCATTTTTTTACAGAAAACAGAGGTGTTTTTTGCAAAGTGCATACCTGTAGATTTTGGCCCCTAGCTCAGCCGGCACATAGGGAAACCTATCAAACCTGTGCATTTTTGAAAACTAGAGACCGAGGGGAATCTAGGATGGGGTGACTTGTGGGGCTCTGACCAAGTTCTGTTTCCCAGAATCCTTTGCAAACCTCAAAATTTGGCTAAAAAAACACATTTTCCTCACATTTCGGTGACAGAAAGATTTGGAATCTGAGAGGAGCCACAAATTTCCTTCCACCCAGCGTTTCCTCAAGTCTCCCGATAAAAATGATACCTCACTTGTGTGGGTAGGCCTAGCGCCCACGACAGGAAATGCCCCAAAACACAACGTGGACACATCCCATTTTTTGACAGAAAACAGAGGTGTTTTTTGCAAAGTGCCTACCTGTAGATTTTGGCCTCTAGCTCAGCCGGCACCTAGGGAAACCTACCAAACCTGTGCATTTTTTAAAACTAGAGACCTAGGGGAATCCATGATGGGGTGACTTGTGGGGCTCTGACCAGGTTCTGTTACCCAGAATCCTTTGCAAACCTCAAAATTTGGCTAACAAAACACATTTACCTCACATTTCGGTGACAGAAAGTTCTGGAATCTGAGAGAAGCCACAAATTTCCTTCCAACCAGCGTTACCCCAAGTGTCCTGATAAAAATGGTACCTCACTTGTGTGGGTAGGCCTAGCGCCCACGAAAGGAAATGGCCCAAAACACAACGTGGACACATCCCATTTTTTTTACAGAAAACAGAGGTGTTTTTTGCAAAGTGCCTACCTGTAGATTTTGGCCCCTAGCTCAGCCGGCACCTAGGGAAACCTACCAAACCTGTGCATTTTTGAAAACTAAAGACGTAGGGGAATCTAAGATGGGGTGACTTGTGGGGCTCTGACCAGGCTCTGTTTCCCAGAATCCTTTGCAAACCTCAAAATTTGGCTAAAAAAACACATTTTCCTCACATTTCGGTGACAGAAAGTTCTGGAATCTGAGAGGAGCCACAAATTTCCTTCCACCCAGCGTTTCCTCAAGTATCCCGATAAAAATGATACCTCACTTGTGTGGGTAGGCCTAGCGCCCGCAACAGGAAATGCCCCAAAACACAACGTGGACACATCCCATTTTTTGACAGAAAGCAGAGGTGTTTTTTGCAAAGTGCCTACCTGTAGATTTTGGCCTAGAGCTCAGCTGGCACTTAGGGAAACCTACCAAACCTGTGCATTTTTTAAAACTAGAGACCTAGGGGAATCCATGATGGGGTGACTTGTGGGGCTCTGACCGGGTTCTGTTACCCAGAATCTTTTGCAAACCTCAGAATTTGGCTAAAAAAACACATTTTCCTCACATTTCGGTGACAGAAAGTTCTGGAATCTGAGAGGAGCCACAAATTTCCTTCCACCCAGCCTTCCCCCAAGTCTCTCAATAAAAATGGTACCTCACTTGTGTGGGTAGGCCTAGCGCCCACGAAAGGAAATGGCCCAAAACACAACGTGGACACATCCCATTTTTTTTTTTACAGAAAACAGAGGTGTTTTTTGCAAAGTGCCTACCTGTAGATTTTGGCCCCTAGCTCAGCTGGCACCTAGGGAAACCTACCAAACCTGTGCATTTTTTAAAACTATAGACCTAGGGGAATCCAAGATGGGGTGACTTGTGGGGCTCTGACCAGGTTCTGTTTCCCAGAATCCTTTGCAAACCTCAAAATTTGGCTAAAAAAACACATTTTCCTCACATTTCGGTGACAGAAAGTTTTGGAATCTGAGAGGAGCCACAAATTTCCTTCCACCCAGCGTTTCCTCAAGTCTCCCGATAAAAATGATACCTCACTTGTGTGGGTAGGCCTAGCGCCCGCGACAGGAAATGCCCCAAAACACAACGTGGACACATCCCATTTTTTGACAGAAAACAGAGGTGTTTTTTGCAAAGTGCCTACCTGTAGATTTTAGCCTCTAGCTCAGCCGGCACCTAGGGAAACCTACCAAACCTGTGCATTTTTTAAAACTAGAGACCTAGGGGAATCCATGATGGGGTGACTTGTGGGGCTCTGACCAGGTTCGGTTACCCAGAATCCTTTGCAAACCTCAGAATTTGGCTAAAAAAACAGATTTTCCTCACATTTCGGTGACAGAAAGTTCTGGAATCTGAGAGGAGCCACAAATTTCCTTCCACCCAGCCTTCCCCCAAGTCTCCCGATAAAAATGGTACCTCACTTGTGTGGGTAGGCCTAGCGCCCACAAAACAAAATGGCCCAAAACACAACGTGGACACATCCCATTTTTTAACAGAAAACAGAGGTGTTTTTTGCAAATTGCCTACCTGTAGATTTTGGCCCCTAGCTCACCCGGCACCTAGGGAAACCTACCAAACTAGCACATTTTTTAAAACTAGAGACCTAGGGGAATCCAAGATGGGGTGACTTGTGGGGCTCTGACCAGGTTCTGTTACCCAGAATCCTTTGCAAACCTCAAAATTTGGCTAACAAAACACATTTACCTCACATTTCGGTGACAGAAAGTTCTGGAATCTGAGAGAAGCCACAAATTTCCTTCCACCCAGCGTTCCCCCAAGTGTCCTGATAAAAATGGTACCTCACTTGTGTGGGTAGGCCTAGCGCCCACGAAAGGAAATGGCCCAAAACACAACGTGGACACATCCCATTTTTTTTACAGAAAACAGAGGTGTTTTTTGCAAAGTGCCTACCTGTAGATTTTGGCCCCTAGCTCAGCCGGCACCTAGGGAAACCTACCAAACCTGTGCATTTTTGAAAACTAAAGACCTAGGGGAATCCATGATGGGGTGACTTGTGGGGCTCTGACCAGGTTCTGTTACCCAGAATCCTTTGTAAACCTCAAAATTTGGCTAACAAAACACATTTTCCTCACATTTCGGTGACAGAAAGTTCTGGAATCTGAGAGGAGCCACAAATTTCCTTCCACCCAGCGTTCCCCCAAGTCTCCCGATAAAAATGGTACCTCACTTGTGTGGGTACGCCTAGCGCCCACGAAAGGAGATGGCCCAAAACACAACATGGACACATCACATTTTTTCACAGAAAACAATGCCTACCTGTGGATTGTGGCCTCTAGCTCAGCCGGCCCCGGGGAAACCTAGCAAACCAGCATATTTCTGAAAACTAGACACCTAGGGGAATCCAAGACGGGGTGACTTGCGGGGCTCTGACCAGGTTCTGTTACCCAGAATCCTTTGCAAACCTCAAAATTTGGCCAAAAAAAACCTTTTTCCTCTTATTTCGGTGACAGAAAGTTCTGGAATCTGAGAGGAGCCACAAATTTCCTTCCACCCAGCATTCCTCCATGTCTCCCGATACAAATGGTACCTCACTTGTGTGGGTGGGCCTAGCGCCCACGAAAGAAAATGGCACAAAACACAACGTGGACACATCACATTTTTTCTCAGAAAACAGAGGTGTTTTTTGCAAAGTGCTTACCTGTGGATTTTGGCCTCTAGCTCAGCCGGCCACGGGGGGGGGGCAGAAATGGCCTAAAATAAATGTGCCGCCAACCCCCCCCCCCGGAGCGACCCTTGCCTACGGGGTCGCTCCCCTTGCGTGACGGCGCAAAAAAAAAAGATCCCCGGTGCCTAGTGGTTTCTGCCCCCCTTCGGGGCAGATTCACCTAGAATCAGCCGATTTGCCCCCAAGGGGGGCAGAAATGGTCTAAATACAATTTGCCCCTCCATGGGAGCGACCCTTGCCTAAGGGGTCGCTCCCCATCTCTAAAAAAACCAAGCAAACAAAAAGAAAAACACAAAAAAAATTAGCCCTGGCGCCTAGAGGTTTCTGCCCCCCCGGGGGCAGATCGCCTAATAACAATAGGCCGATCTGCCCCCAGGGGGGGCAGAAATGGCCTAAAATAAATTTGACCCCCCTCGGGGAGCGACCCTTGCCTACGGGGTCGCTCCCCTTGCATGACGGCGCAAAAAAAAAGATCCCTGGTGCCTAGTGGTTTCTAAAATCGGCCGATCTGCCCCCAAAGCGGGCAGAAATGGCCTAAATACAATTTGCCCCTCCAGGGGAGTGACCCTTGCCTAAGGGGTCGCTCCCCATCTCTAAAAAAACAAACAAACCAAAAAAAAAAACACACATTTTTTTTTAGCCCTGGCGCCTAGAGGTTTCTGCCCCCCCGGGGGCAGATCGGCCTAATAACAATAGGCCGATCTGCCCCCAGGAGGGGCAGAAATGGCCTAAAATATATGTGCCCCCCCCCCACCCCCCCGGGGAGCGACCCTTGCCTACGGGGTCACTCCCCTTGCCTGACGATGCAAAAAAAAAGATCCCTGGTGCCTAGTGGTTTCTGCCCCCAAAGCGGGCAGAAATGGCCTAAATACAATTTGCCCCTCCAGGGGAGCGACCCTTGCCTAAGGGGACGCTCCCCATCTGTAAAACAACAACAACAACAAAAATCCCCGGTGCCTAATGGTTTCTGCCCCCCTTGGGGGCAGACCGGCCTAATTAAAATAGGCTGATCTGCCTCCCTGGGGGGCAGAAATGGCCTAAAATAAATTTGCCCCCAGGGGAACGACCCTTGCCTAAGGGGTCGCTCCCCTTTCGTGAAATTCACGAACAAAAATAAAAACTCCCTGGTTTCTAGTGGTTTCTGTCCCCCTTGGGGGCAGATTGGCCTCATAAAAATGGCCAATGGGCTAAATATAATTTGTCCCCTATGGGAGTGACCCTTGCCTAAGGGGTCGCTCCCCACCTCTAAAACAAAAAACAAAACAAAAATTATCCCTGGTGCCTAGAGGTTTCTGCACCCCCCTGGGGGCAGATCGGCCTAATAATAGGCCGATCTGCCCCCAGGGGAGGCAGAAAAGGCCTTAAAAAGAAATGCCTCCCCTGGGAGCGACCCTTGCCCAAGGGGTCGCTCCCTTATGTTAATTTCATTTAAAAAAAAACATCCCTGGTGTCTAGTGGGCGTTTTGACAGCCAGATTGCTTTCAATCCGGCTGCCAAAACGCAGAGAGAGACTTCAAAGGGAAGGAAATAACTTTCCTTCCCTTTGAAGCCTCTCTCGGCCTCCCCCACGTGATCGGAAGAGAAATGCAGAGCATTTCTCTTCCGATCGCACTGGAAGCTGAGCTTCCAGCGCGATGGGAGGAGGCTCTGCGCTGACGTCACGGGGGTTGGGGGGGTCGGGGGTGGAAGGGGAAGGGCTTGGGGGGCTGGGGGGGAACCCCTCAGAATGAGCGCTAGCGCTCCCTCTGGGCTGTGTGCCCAGGACGTAATGGTTACGTACTGGGCACAGCAGCACTGTGCCGCAGGACGTAACCATTACGTCCGCGGCACAGAAGGGGTTAAAGAAAATGCTGTACTACAGCGTAACCAATTGAATTTTTTAACTATCCTGTTATCAATACGTGTCACACTATAATAGATGTGTTTTCTATTAATTTTTACTTGAATATTTTATCTGTCTTTAGGTGCTTTTGTGAATATTTAATAATAATCTAATAAAACTTTGTTTTATGGATAAAGTTTTAATATTAAATCATTTTTTATGGATTTCTGTTTGGTCGGTTTGTTGTTAATTTGTATTCTATATGTAGTTTTTATAATTTTTCCCATGCTCTGTACCACTTGCAGCTGCACACCTTCGGAAGGGTTATAGCTCTGAGCATAAGAGTGGGTTCTCAGGACATATGCACTTAAAACCCGAAGATCTTCATTGGCACTCCAAGGGGTTTTCAAAGTGAAGGTTTATTCGCCTACTAGTGGCTAAAAAATTAGTAAACTTGTTTCAGCTAAACAAGTCTGGGTTACTGTGTTTGTGTTATGTCTCCTCCCCCTTAAGTGCAAAGCAGTTGAAACTATAAAAACAAAAGAAGCCTGTGAAAGGAAGGTATGATAAGGTTTATACATTAAGGCCATCTTGGCCTAGTCAACGATCTACCTGTTTTCAACTGATTACACATTTCTTAAAGTGCACACAACTGTCAGAAAAATGTTATAATAAATGATCATTTCTAAGAAGAGTAATAAATATTGCAACAAGGTCTATTGTATAAATTCATTAAGCTAGAGTTCACTGGGGTTGACTTGAAAGTCATATACTGTTATCCAACTAATCATTAAACTCCTGAAAGCAAATTCACTCCTTTTGCTGATAAATACACAACCAAACAGGAAATTCACCAGGATCACCCACAGATACAATAGGATGTGGTCAATAATTTCTGTTAGAAATTCGGGGTCCTATTTACAAGCCCCTGTGTGCCGCTGGAATTTCACTTTTAGTGATAACTTGGCGACGCACACTACAGGGCCATATATACAAGGCAAAATAAAGCCACCCTGCATGGCTTTTCATGGCCTTGTAGATATGGACTGAGGCAATGCAGCGCAAGTCCCTGAGATGCCTCACCTTGCGATAGGGAGGTATGTCATGGGCATTATAGTTTGTGTTTCCACTTACCACCCATGGCATCTGACACATTTCCAGATTTATGAGAATTCGTAAACCTGGGAATGCATCAACAACCCATGCCTTCCCAGGGGAGAAGCAAGGGAGGCGCAACAAGGAGAATTACCTTTATTTCTCCTCGTTTTTCCTTTGTCTATGTGCGATGCATTCTACAGCAAACAAATAACAAGGAAAATTCCTTTCAAGATTTATTTCATGCAGGAAGGTGTCCCTTCCTGCACAAAGACAATCATCCCTGCAACACAAACATCCTTGCACCATGGTGTTGTGGTGCCTGCGTTGGTGCATGGCAGTCCATTGTGCACTAGTACTGGGAAAAAGGACAAGAATGTGCAGTATCTCATAGATACAGGACATTCCTGCCCTTTACGTTTGACGCAGGGTAGAACAGCAAGAATCCTTACGGCACTGCCCTGTGAGAAAACCTTGTAAATGATGCCCTGGATCTCTGGTTGGCAGAGTTTTGCACCTTGTCCAAGAATGAACAACAAGCCTAGTCAGGGTAAGTAAGTTACACTCCCTAAATTAACCTGTGCTCACCCACTGGTAGCTTGGCACAGAGCACTCAAGCTTAACTTAAGAGGCAAGGTGTAAATTATTTGTACAAAACTTTAAATACAGTAACACAGTAAAAACCCACTGTAAGTCTCTCAAACAGTTTAGAAAAATAGAGAGTATTTATCTGAGTGAAACAAGACAAAAAGGCAAAAATCCAACAGAAGAAATCGTAATATGTATTTTTAAAGATTGATGGCCTGATTTAGAGTGTGGCGGAGGGGGTTAATCCGTCACAAACATGACGGATATCATGTCCGCCATTTTACGATCCCATTATAGTCTGTTAAGATTGTAATATGGTGGACAGGATATCTGTCACGGTTGTGATGGAGTAACCCAACTGCCAAACTCTAAATCAGGCCCTAAATTTGAAAACAGAGCTTAGAAGTATATAGCGGTAGAAATGTTACTTCTAGGTTGTGAAGGACAGGTGCAAAGTCAAAATCCAGGCCAACCCTTTTTGAGGGAAGGACTGCTATAGAACCCACACAGTGTCAGCTAAACAGTACCTTGGTGTCTATGGCTGGAGGACAATGCATCAATATTTCTGCCACACTCGGGAAATGCAACATCGTCAGGCTCCTATGAAAGTGAATATGATGCTTTGTTGGAGGGCCGCACAGAGCATCATTGTTGGGTTGCACAGTGGTGAAGCAGCTGCAACTGCGTATGCGTCGTTGACCGGAATGTGACTCAATGGTTTTTCTGCTGCGCCCGGGGCAATGCGTTGGTTCTTGTAGTTGTAGAGGCTATGGCCCTCATTCTGACCCTGGCGGTGTCTCACCGCCAGGGCAGAGGGCAAAGGAAGCACCGCCAACAGGCTGGCGGTGCTTCCGGGGCATTCTGACCGTGGCGGTAAAGCCGTGGTCAGAAAAGGGGAACCGGCGGTTTCCCGCCGGTTTTCCCCTGCCCCAGGGAATCCGACCCCCTTCCCGCCAGCCTGGTTCTGGCGGTTTTCACCGCCAGAACCAGGCTGGCGGGAACGGGTGTCGTGGGGCCCCTGGGGGCCCCTGCAGTGCCCATGCCACTGGCATGGACACTGCAGGGGCCCCCTAACAGGGCCCCAACAAGATTTTCAGTGTCTGCATAGCAGACACTGAAAATCGCGACGGGTGCAACTGCACCCGTCGCACCCCAGCAAATCCGCCGGCTCCATTCAGGGCCGGCATCATCTTAGCTGGGGCTTTCCTGCTGGGCCGGCGGACGATCTTTTGAAGAAAAGGAAAAGGAAAACGAGCTGCAAATAGAAAAAATACCGAAACCTTTTTGTTTCAGTTTTTTTTCAGAGTAGACAGTGGTCCATAGGACCACTGCCTGCTCTGAAAAAATATTACTGTGAGCATTCACAAAGGGGAAGGAGTCCCATGGGGACCCCTTCCCGTTTGCAAATGAGTTACCATCCACCTCAAGTGGATGGTAACTGCGAGTTGATTTGCGACCGCTTTCGCAGTCACAAATCAACTCTACATCGCAGTGCGACTCGCAAATAGGTAGGGAACACCCCTTCCTATTTGCGAGTCTGAAACACATTTTGCGAGTCGGTACCGACTCGCAAAATGTGTTTCAGCATCGCGTAAGGGCTTTTGCGCCTCGCAAACGGTGTTTTTCGCCGTTTGCGAGGCGCAAAAGCCTTCTTACATCTGGCCCATAGCCATTAAATAATGCACTGTTTTCCTGGTCCCTGTAAGAGGAAATAGAACAAACAACTATTGCTCGATTTTGTACTACAGAAAGATTTTTGCACAACTTTATAGTTTCAATCCCAATTAGATGACTATCAGAGACCATCCTTCCAACAAATCCAAACCTTTTTATTAGAGTTAGTTATTGTTATCATTAATAGTATTAATAAGATTGTCACTGATATCTATTCTAATTCTAATAGTGCAAGTATTTTCTTTGCCATGGCAGCCCAGTGTTTCCTGAGATGTCTTTGAAATTTTAATGGTTTAGGAATTTAACGTCTGACTTGTCTCTATTAATCTTATAACCCTCCACTAACAAATATGTGTTTATTGTGCACATAAGGGCTCTAATAGAGGAGGAGGTTTTTCAATAATTATTAATGTCTTTGAATTGTATGCCCATTACTTTATCATTGTGCTTGATGGTGAATAAAACTGGCTCCAGTGCTTCGAAGAAAATTGATTGGGAGAGCAGGCAGCCTTTTCTTGTATTTTGTTGAGGGATGTAGGGTTATGATAGAGACCTTGTGGACAGCCTTCTCTGAATCAAATATTTTAGTTACTGATGGTGAAGAAGAGGCTTTACCCTTCTCTTTAACATGTCAGAGTAACCTTTTAGTGTCACTTGACATACTGTTTTTCATAAAGACCACTTAGGATGGGTCAGTCAACTATGTCAGAAATGGTTCTAACTTTTTAGATAATATTAGGTAAATATGTCAATCACTATTAATGAATGATATTGGCCCATAGTTTTTGTTGTATAGTTAAGGTCCTTACCTTCTTTAGGTAGTATCACTATTATGGCTTCAGCAGGTGTGCCAGTAATGCAAATTGCACAAACATTTCTTTAATAGGCTTATTTATTGACACAGAGAATTTGGCTGATAACAAATGTGGGCCTGGACCTTTACCTGATTTCAGAGATTTAATGTTTTTTGTGACTTCTTTTGAGGAGAAAGGCTTGTTTAAAATACATGTATCTGCATCTTTTAGAGCTGGCAGGCTTAAGTTTACTCAAGTATTGAATGTATTTGTTTCATGTTAGATCTGATAGCTGCTATTTGTGTTGGCACTATGTCAGTATTAACTGTGATGGGTTTGGTCAAGTCATATACTTCTACTAGTTTCTTTAAAATGGTTTCCATGGTGCTGTTCATATCTGCTTGCCCTTCGATGGGAGAGTCCACGTTAGTCCCCGTTAGGAGGATCGGATTTAGAGTGGTTCAGGCTCACTTTGTGGTCTTCTTCTGCCATTTTGCTTAATGAAGTATGCACTATGATAGTATGATTTAGGGCGAGTATGTAGATGACCAACCATTTGTTTGCTACAAATGACATCGGATGGATAACTGCAGTTTTGAGCGTGCTTTGTACTTTACGAAGGGTTATGCATGCAGGCTAGTACCTCATACCTAGCATGACAATGAAGCAGTGGATTGTAGTTGCAATAGATGGGTTTGTTCTACTACGGCTCTGCCAGATCTAAGGCATGTCCAGGATCTTGATTACCTAGCATGTGGTGAACAACGTGAGAGGTTTTGAGGATGACTGGTACTTCAAAGAATTGGAAAGTCCTGTAGCACTGGATATAGAGCCTCATTTACGAGGCCCTAGCGGCACTCTGCACCAATGGGGCGTACTTTTTTTGTGTTTTACGCTCCGGTGGCAAAGTGCCAGCTCATATTTAGAAAGCCAGGTAAAGCCAACTTGCACGGCTTTTCATGGCCTTGTAAATATGGACACTTTCACGCATAACACTGCGTGAAAGGGGCCTACCGTGGGTGTTGCTTGGGGTGTTCCCACACAGCACACATGGAACCCGAAGAAATCTGATGCATTCCAGGATTAGGGGTGGTGTAAGAATGATGCAAAGGGGAGAAATATCTTAATTTCTCTCTTAGTTTCTCTCCCTTATTTCCTCATGTCTCCTCCTACACAAAAACAATCGTCCCCCACAATGCAGGCACCCTTTCACCATGGTACAATGGTGCCTGTGTTGGCCCAAGGCAGCAGTTTGTGCTCCAGTGCAGGGAGAGAGGACAGAAAGCTGCTGTATCTTGTAGATACAGCGCATTTCTGTCTTTTCCTGGTGGCGCAGGGTGGTGCAGCAAGGCACCTGCTGCACCGCCCTGTGCCATGGACATCTTAAATGAGGCCCATAGTGTGGTAGAGAGTCGCAATCAGTCCACAACTATCAAAAAGTCTTGCTTTCCCGATGATATTCCAGGCTCAGGGCCACTCAAACAAAACTATCATTTAAACAAATGACACCGTGATGCTCATTCATTGTGCTATTGCTCAGTAATGCCACCACCAGGAACCTTGTTCGATGATAAGGATGTCTGGCCTATCTTTATGCAGGGACGTAGTTAGAGCCTTAGCTGTGAGCATTCTTCAGATACAGCATGCAGCATCATCTTAGCTCTTTCCTTTGTGCTGGTTGCTGAACACAATCCTAATGTCTGAAATGTTTCTTTCGCAGCTTCAAAAGCACTGGAAATAAGCACAAAACTCTCAGAGGATGTTTTAAGTTGACATCTGAACTTTGAGGTTCGCATAGCGCACTCAGATTGCTGCCTTCTTGGAAATGGTTCCGCAAAGGGATGGGGCATCATGGCTAAACAAACATTTTCCTCTCCCTCCAAGCATGCCCACAACAGAATATATGATTCCTGCTAGTTCAAAAGAAAAGTACTATTTTTTTTAAGTAGTGTAAACTGAAGGTCTAGTTCAAACACACAAGGATGACAAAAAAGGATAAATCATCAAATAAAAAGTATTGTAAAGTAAAATACTTGCCCACGAGCTTGGCCCTGACTCGCTCTTAGGGGCAGATTTAAGAGCCCCTTGCACCATCTAATGACATACTATTGTCATTTTTTTATGTTAATGTGGCGTTAGATGGTGAAAAATGCCACACCACATTTACAAATTGGAGCAATGCATGCTTTGAGGCTCTTTGTAACTCTTTACACTACATCATGCATGTGCCATGCATAATGTATGCAAATGGGGTGTTCCCCCATTAAGGGGGGGCTGACAAAATGTCCCTAGGAGATTTCTTTGCATCGTTTTTTTTGTCAGGCTTTAAAATGAGGTACACTGTTATGTATAATAGGCTTTGCAGGATTGGCGTCAACATTTTTGGTGCTAATCCTGCAAAGATTCGAACTAGCATCAAAAATTACTACCACTATGGTGGCCCGTATATTGGTATGGAGCACACACAGTGGCATTAGGGAGCGCTAAGGGGTGCAAGAAAAGTGATGCACCACCGGGTGCAGCATCACTTTTCTTAAATTTGGCCCTTACTTTAGGAAAATGCGCAAGTCATCAGGCAAATGCTGACTATCACATTCAAATACTGCCCCGGGCTGTGGTGGACAGAAGCAAAATGTGACTGTCAGCTAACCAGACCAATGGATGAGGAGGGCTGACCCAATGCCCCTCTCACTATTGATACCGCGTCCAGTCTTTATCAATTACTTATACTTGGACACGCCGGAGGTCGGTGAATCTTTTAACCGAGTTGGGTTCTCCTCATCCAAGAATAGTCGGATCACTCAAATTAATAATCAATAACCATTGTAATCAATATCCAATACTTAATTAGTAGATCAAACAACACATTAAGAATCAATAACAATCAGTATTTTGACGCACCATGACCTTTCAGTCATGAATAACCACACCAGTTTGTTGGAAGTTAATTAATTTATTTCCCTGTGTTAACAAAGCTAGCATATATAAGAGAGTCTCAAAATCAAATGATATATGTATACGAACATTACTAGCTGTCCATAGCGGCGGAAGAAACGCAATCTACGCAAAATCTGGATTATAATGCACTTGGTTATAGCAATGCAAATCACTAATATAAGTAACTGAATTTGACTAATTGCATACATCGGTCAGCATAACAAGATTTCAATTTAGCATTGTGCATCGAGTGAATACCTCAACTAACCTCTAATTAGCATTGGCATGTGGAGCTTCATGCAAAACGAATTTAGTCAACACAAATTTAGAAAACTTCTAGCTTGGGCCCTATCAAAATAAGCAGTTGGTACCTAGGAAGGAAAACACAATGCATAATACAATTATCCTTTAATATTTACCAAATACAATCAGCATTCAAGAAAAGTCTTCGTCCTTCAGGTATCGGTTCAATCAGCATAGGGCAGATTTTAAAAGGGGGGGGTACAGTTAAGGGCAAGTTTCCTTGCAGCAGCAAGGAGAATGGGGCAAAGGTTACTGCATGGGTAAAACGGGGCAAAATTTAAGTTAAAGTCTCTATGGTGAGAATTCTTAAAGTCTCTTTCTCTGCGACAGAGAAAAGGCATCAGAGGGTCAGTCAAAAATGGCTTCTTGAATCAGGCTTCAAAATGGCATCAAAGAAAATGGCTGACTTCTCTTTGTCCGGTGGGTTTAAGTAAGAAACATTCCAAATTCTTCAGGGTCTTCCAGTGGAGGGTTCATAGGGTGGCTTCAATTTGACCAATCAATTGTATCTTTCTCATAGTACTCATTTTTACATACATTGTCCTTGGAGCCTTGGAACCCAAGTTGCAACAAAGTTTGCCAATTAATTTTATCTTAGTGCCTTTATTGTCTGCACCTGCAGGAGCTGACCTTGCTTCAAAAGAGGATGAAACCAGCCTAGCACGAAACCTTGAGATAAGTGTATTGGAACAAATTGGCCAAAGCACACAGAATATAGTGTCCAATAGTGTTGAAAGGATAAAGATCCCTGATGGTGTGATGGAGGTTAGAGAGAGTATGAGGTTGAAGAAAAGTCCTGGATCTCATTAGTAGATGATGCCTTTATTCGTGAGTGTTGTAGAACATAAAAACATCATAGATAGACAGCCATAATAACATCATAGATAGACAGCCAACACGTGTTTCGTCACACAAGTGACTTCCTCAAGGCTGGGCCGTCAGGCCAGAATGCTCAATGTTAATTAGATATGTGGGCTAGAATAGGCAATATTGATCTTATTGTATTAGTGAAATTGAAAGTAGTGTGGCTACCCGAGCAGCAGCAGGGTGGTTAGGTGTTGAGCACGTAGGTAAATGCAGGTATAGCAGGCCCTGATAAGCCGTGAGAAAAAACCTTAAAGAGGCAGGCCGGAGAGGCGCAGTGAGCAGTCAAGGAGATAAGTGTATTAGTCATCTCTACTGGAAAAATACAGCCTTAAAGTGAAAGAATATGGTGGTCATTACATCCTCGGCGGTCTTTTAACAAGACCGCGGAGGGACCGCCGTGCGGAAAACCGCCAGTAGTGGCGGTTTGCCGCTCGGCATATTATGACTGTTGGCTGCTCTCTGTCCTTTTTACGACAGAGAGCCACCAACAGCCATACTGGCGGGCGGCGGGGAAGTGGAGGTTGCTCCACCTCCACTGCCACGCCAACAGAACACCGCCCAGCAAATCACGTCCTGTGATTCGGCGCGGCGGTGTTCTGTTGGCGGTGTGGTGTCGGCGGAGCAGCCCCCATGGCTCCCGTCCCCTCCCGGAGGATCGACGGACAAGGTAAGTCGATCGTCCGTTAGGGGAGGGGGGTGTGGAGGTGTTGTGTGGGTGCATGGGGGTGTGCGTATGTGTATGTAGAGGGGGGGTGAGTGCGTGTATGCTTGTGTGTGTGTTGCGTGTGTTGGGAATGAGTCCGTGTATGTATGTATGTATGGATGTGTGCGTGTATGTCTGTATATGGGTGTGCGTGTCTGACTGAGTGTGTGGATGTAGACATGTATGTTGGTGTGTGTGCGTGTATGTGTGTTGGTGGTGCCTGCGTGCGTGTCGTGTGTGTGTGAGTTATGTGATGTTGGGGGTCGGGTGGGGAGGGGGGCCCTGCCACCTTTGGGGGGTGGCAGGGGTGGTGCGGGGTGTAGGCGAGGGAGTCGGGGTGGGGGGTGGGGGAGACCCCTATCAGTGCCAGGGAAGGAATTCCCTGGCATTGATAGGGCTTACCGCCATGGATTTCATGGCGGTTCCTACCGCTGGAAATCCACCGTGGTAAGCAGGGTAGAAATACCGGCGGCGGTATTGTGACGGCCGCCGGGCTGGAGACCCAGGTCTCCAGCCCAGCTGTCGTCTCCGCCCTGGCCGGCGGAACGGTGAAGCGGCGGATGACCATGGCGGTAACCACCATGGTCATAATACTCAAAAAAAGACCGCCAGCCTGTTGGCGGTCTTACCGCCGCTTTAACACCATCCGCCAGGGTTGTAATGACCCCCTATGTCTTTGTTAATACAAGGGAAAATCACGCAGTTAAAATTTGAAACGAGGCAACTAGGCCAAAGCCTCTGCTAAATTTAAGCTAAGCATATAGCAGTTTCAACAAGAATATCATGGAATACATTTGCAATTATGACAGATTACTACATTTGTCAATTCTTCACGATTAATTAAGCCCGTTTATAATAATGGCGAACTACCCCGTGGGCACAATTTCCCACGTACATTATTTTTCTTTGCTAAAATCACACTACCTTATACGATTTTGGTTACTTGATATATGAATATTTGTTAGTCCTTCTTTTTCTGCGTCATCACTATGTAAATATGAATGCCAGATGTATTTATTATCTTTTTGTATTACATTAGGCGAGTGGTATATAAAGCTCTGTCTAGGCCACTCTGAAAAAGGGGAAGTGCATTGCTTTGCCTGCAACATAGTTTAAGTTTGAAAAGGAGAAAGCACATTTGTTCCACTGTTTATTATGCAGGTATGGCAAAACCCGGGTGACGTCACTTTGACCTGTGTTTTGCATCCGTGCAAGTCATTAATGTGGAGGTAAAACATTTACCGTAACAGAAGAGTAAATATTGTACATGAGTTCGCACCTATTCACAATATTGTTTGCACCATTCCAAAGTTCGTATGGTGTCACCTATATCTCTGTCTTGCAATACTGGTACGCTTCTACCTTTCCATACCTATACCCATCCCCACATGCGAAAGAAAAATTCATATCCTTTTCAACCTACATGTTTGCAGTTGTTACTCATCTCAGTCGAAAGAATTTACACGTTTCATGTTTACTGGTAACACATATATTCCTTCAAATGATCAATGTGGTGTGGTAACATTCCAAAAATGCGCTTTTTAATAATAACATTTTTGAATTTCGGCCTCAGTATCAAGGCAAACCTGGCCACGATCGACCAGACCACTTTTATCACTGCAGTTTGCAACAACTAGAAATATTAGAGCAAACTTTGAAAGGTATACTTTATAAGAAGACACGATGAAAAAAGGTAGCTTGATTTTTCTTTGTGTCAAACTCATGCCTTCCATGATGCAATGAATACTTTACAATGGCACATTAATAATGGCCATATTCAGTTCCAAAACTTCTAATTAGTGTGAATCCTGATTATATGCATGTATATATATAAAAAACATAATTGTCTTCTGCCATACGGTGAATAGATGTAGGATCTTCAATAACGAAATTACATTAATAGCATTAGTGATTAAATATGACTGATGTTAAAATTGCCCCCCTGCTGGTTCCTCACCGCATAAAAGCTTGGGCTTCTCTTGCAGAAGGCGCATTTGCGTGTCAACAATTGTTGTAAAAAAGATATTCTAGAATGGCAGCAGCAGGAATTAATTTAGCAAAGTATTGAATTCTTGAGTAGTTGGTTTTACAGTTTTTCAATGGTCACAAAACAGAGAAAACAGTTTATTCTACTAGTCTTTAAAATCCATGCAGTGCTGCTCATCTAATAAAAAGTTTCTTTTTTTATAAGAATGCTTCCTAACCGAGCAAGCCAAAAAGTGTGATCTACCTCATGTGGTAATCACATAAACATTATACCCTAGAGCATCCTAGCAATTATACATAATACACAAACAACACATCCCTGAGAATACATTTCCAAAGGGCCATGCCCTTTCACTTATTGCCATACTGGGCACGAACATAACAACATACATAAGGAAGGGTGTCAAACAAAAATCAATTCACAGGCGGATTTGTTACAAACAGACTTATAAACAGGTACTGTAAAGAATAATACCAAAACGATGCCCTTCTACGACATCACAGCGTGGACAATAAATTCGTACCTAAGCCAAACTCCTTCCAAATGGAAATGTGCCCATATGCATAAAACAGGTGAGCAGTACTCCAGGTGTAAGTCATATCCCACATAGGCCAAGCAGTCACATCTTTTACAGTATCCAGCCGGCCCAAGCCAAATTATACACTAAATAATCATAAACAGTAAAGACATCATTCATCCAACCACCACCCTAATAACAATGCAGTCTCTATATTCAGGGCGGAGAACTGTGCATGGTACAGGTGACACAAGATCCTAAATGGGACTTAAGTATAGACAGGTTGCCTGTGAAGGATGACAAACAAGAGCACCACTGTCCACTTACACACGGTGGTTCACATCACAGGCATACCCAAGACATCTCTACCATAGATAGTGTCTCAATACATACTTATACCAGTGGCTGCGAAGCTACTGATCTTCAAATTGGACCCAGAAAATTAATGTGACAACCATGGAACGACGGGAACCTTGAGCCTCAACCAATAGATGCACAACCGATTGCACAACCAGGATGTCGCATCTGAACACAATTCAAAGGCATCACTGGCCTTTCTTTGCACAATTGTACTTATACATAAATCACCACTTCAAATCATAACCAAATCAGCAGGGCACACCTCACACCTGTCTGGCATTCCTGACATTCACAGTAAATCATCTGATGGAATATTTTCAACATGTGCCTACAATAGCACGGGAGGGCTAATCACTGATAACATTGTTTTTGAAGATGGACTTTGTAAAGCACCTGCTGACAGTGTATTCGAGCTGCCCGAGGGTAACTTGGAGAATGTATTTTATTCCCCAGACTTTCTTGCTTGACTAACTTGTGATATCCTGTACAAGTGAGGACTCTTACTATCGGGGTGGGCTGCTGTTTTAATAGCTTGAAGATTTGTGATTCTTAGGTCATGGGACATTCTTCTTTTATCGCCCACCGCTCTGTTAGTTCTTTGTATGGGGAGATGAACCCTTCGTGAATCATCTCAAAACATTTTAAATTTGAATAATTGCTGATAATAGTGATTTTTTGTGCTAAAAAAAATTGTATAGTAAAGCTGACCTGTTGAGTGCTTTATTGAGCATTGCATTAGAACAGGTGCTAGGCCTCAAACAATGTGTAACTTTATTTGTCATAACATTCCTCTCCACAATTATGTGACATTGGTCAATATATAATATGTATCAACCAATGTAGATTAAGAATAATTTCTCTTGCCTAACACATATTCAGTAAATCAATTAAATTGTGTTAAATTGTGTTTTGGATGAGTAGTACTGGAGGCTCAGTTATTTCTAGTTCTCTATTTTTCTTTGAATTAAAACAATCTAAAATCTATAGAGTATTATGTAAATGAAATGTACATGGCTCAGCATCAAACGTACATTACACTCAGATGTAATTCTAAGGCTTTATGATATAGCCTCTAGACCTGTTTCCCATACTCACGATGTCTGGCAAATGTTGGAGTTGTGAAGGGAATGTTTCCAGCCATTTTAGTGATGACTGTACGTTCTCTCTCACATACATATGGTTTTGTGACATAAAACTTTCAAAATAAAAGAAGAAATTAATCATTTTAGATAACATTTACAAGTCTTTTTTCAATAAAATAGGCTTGTGATAAAAAAACAATGTTTTACATCATTACAGTCATTACTTACAATTAATGCCATGCTGCAAGTGCTAAAAGTGAATGAGATTTAAAAAAAAAAAATCTGTGTTAAAAAAATGTGCAACATTTATCTTGGGTAATATACTATGAGCCTGATTCACAAAGGTAAAGTTAGACCTGAAGACTAAGTTTAGACCTGAAGTCTAAGTTTCCACCTAAAGTCTCACTTTACATCTGACATCTAACTTTACACCTAAAGTCTAAGTTTAGACCTGAAGTCTAAGTTTAGATCGAAAGTCTAACTTAGCCCAAAAGTCTAAGGTCCAAAGTCACAAAGGTAAAATTAGGCCAAAAGTCTAAGTTTAGACCTGAAGTCTAAGTTGAGACCTAAAATCTAAGTTTACACCTGAAGTCTGACTTTACACCTGAAGTCCAAGTTTACTGTTCAGTATTCTCAAAGGTAAGTTACTACTAGTAAATGTACTGCTAGTAAATTTACTAGCAGAAACCTACCTTTCTGAATAACGAAAAGTAGTAAAGTTAGACTTTAGGTCTAAGTTAGACTTTTGGTCTAAACGTTGACTTCATGTGTAAAGTGAGACTTTAGGTGTAAAGTTAGACTTTAGATGTAATCTTAGACTTCAGGTCTAAACTTGGACTTTTGGGCTAACTGTACCTTTGTGAATCGGTCCCTACATCTACTACAGTCACTAAGCTGTGTAGAGGTAAATAGTAAAGAATGTTTTCTAACACATATAGTAGAATCATGTTTTAAATTATATAAATATTGAATTATATAAATATTGAATGGGGCTTACATTTATAGGGGTCTATATGTATGTAGATAGCTGGTATTATTGCAGCTAACATATCTAAAATAAAGTATTGGACTTTAGCGTCTTACTCAAAGAGACAGTCAACCAGAGATTGTAGGGGTAGGTAGTTTGAATATTTCACATAGCACTGCTAATGCATTATAATTTACTTACTAGGAAGAAGTGTGTTTTCCTCTCTTTAATACATTGTTAGACCATTGGGACAGTGTAGAGGGACATAGGGATGTATATTGACATCATGGTTGCATAGATGATGTTTTATTTCTTGCATCTTTATAAAATGAATCTCTTTGTTGTCTTTAACCCAATTGTACATTTACCAGAAGTTTGGGAAGAGCCACCACAGATGATAAATGCATCATTCAGATTGTGATGCAAATTTTTGTGACTTATATTTATATCACATTTATAGTTTTGATTAACCTCTGGGCTGGCAATTGCACCTCATAGTGGAAATCTATCAGGTTAGGGATGATGTGATCATAATTCATTCTCATTGTGATGTGCAGTGCTGGTGCACCCTACTCACTACAGCTTTGCCGCCGGCTCTACAGTATTATGAGCTGGAGACAATGCTATAGGCCATTTTCGGCTGGGCCAGTGAGTGGAAACACCATATCCACCTGCTGACTCGCAGGAAACTCTTAACGGGGCCAGCAGGAAGACGGCCGCACAGGCGACAACCTGCCCATCTGGACTTCGGCAGACGGGCTTTTCCATCTGCCTAAGTCATAATGATCCCCAAAGTCTGGAAAGAAATCATATAACGGCTGACTGACAAGGTCAATGACGTTACATACATTCATTTGAGCTTTTAAGGAAATTTGAACAACAGATTCAACGTGAATGACTTAACTGTTGATAGATCTACCATGGAAGAATGTATTCAAAAATTGAAAATATTGCATCTGCACTTCACCAAACAATAGTGGACGATATTAAAATCCCATTGCTACAATATGTGGAGGCCATGGGATGTTAAGGAAAAAATGCAATCCTTACAGTTAAAGTGAGACAAAAGTTTAGAATCATTGTAAAATCGCAGCCTGAGAAAAACTACTGGCTCCTTGGAGAAGATGTACTCTCTTTGTTTCAATTACTGCAACATTTCCAGTGATCCAACATCTGCAGGGACATTTAAATCTGCACTAAAATATCTGTGAGTTTCTGATTCTGATGAACACTTTCTTGTTCACAGTATCAGATACAGAATATTATGTCAGTTCTCTTGTTCTCTCATCATGTTGTCACTCTAAGTTTTACAATATATTTGCAATATATTTTCAAAGTTGTTTGTATTAGTAGGGCTGCCTAATTCACTTTATGTAGTACATTAAAAACAACATTCTTTCAATGTGCAACCTTGCAACACTAATATAGAGTCTTCGCAAATATATTTGAGTGGTTTGTCATTCTGTCAATTATTGAACTTCTTATTTGTTTGAATGATATTCTCATTTATAAGGCAATATGCTGTCTTTTTCATATGAAAAGTCTCTGTATTGTTCATATTAATATAATCAGTTGTCACATTTAATTTTACACCATTTTTAAATAAGATTTAAACACTTCAGGTTAATGCCCATACATGAATTATATTTTTATTGTGTACAAATAACATTTGTTTAATAACATCTTACATATTTGTTAAATTCTATGTTCACATCAAATATCAATCCTGGCCAACACAACAATCTAAATAATTTCATTCAATCTAAATATTTTCACTCACTAACACATTTTTTCACTTTGAATGAGATTTTAAAATTCAAAAGTAATAAAGGAAAAACAATGAAAACTGAAATGCAGAAGTTTCCATAAGTTTATACTATCATTATTTTTTCATTCATAAAGTGAATTCAAAATTGTTCCACACCATGCACATTCAGTCTTCTATAGTCTACATTTTTCTGCAGAGTGCATAAGGATGTTCATATTGTAATAAAAAGCTTCAAACTCATTTATTGTGCTTCAGTCTTTTTTTCTAAAGGTGGTCAACAGTATTTAGCATTCTGGGTGTTCTTTCAGTTCTTGGTAAATTTTTTATTTTTTTTAGAGCTTGTCAGTTTCTTTTCTATTGTAACTGTAGATGTAGGTAGTGCCATTTGAGTGGACATTTGTCTTTAGCATTATGGTCCATCAGTAGGCCCAATCATCTAAAACCACAATAAACACGCTGTATACCTATATATCTTGTTTGGTGCTGATTAGATTTGCTCCTTAATTTCTCAAACACATTAACTGTCAATGTCAGAATGGTAAGTCACATTTAATTTCCAGCTTTTTTTAACGTGTTACTAACTTATTATTAAAACATGCTGAGATCATCACTAGCTATATTGAATTACTCAAACATACAAAAAATGTTCTGTATTAAAATGTAGGTTTTGGAAAATATCACCAATATTCAGATTTTAGTTAGATAGTTAAATGATACAACCCATAGCTGATGTTTTCCTGTGCATTTTGTACATTTTGTACATTTCTCTCTCATTTTCAATTCTAAAGCAAACCTATAGTGAATTTCAAGAAATGATACCAAATATTCATTAGGAATGGGCGATATACTCCTCTCCGCTGGTGGAGTTCAGAGTTTTGTCCACTGCGTTATGCATGTAACATGAACTTCCAGGCAAATTCCTCTGATCGCCGATTTGCAGAGGTTTTTTTTAACATCGCTTGCCCATGGTAAGTTGGTGAGCAAGACTGAGAAATGGCTTCCCCTACTGTGATTTTCAGGCACTGCGAGAGCATTCAGCAAGATTTTTCCAAAGTAGGTGGTCAGAATAGGTGCGATCATTTGCATTGGGAAAGCTGCCTCTCAAGTAGAAAATATACTCAAGTGGTGTCAGAAGATTACTCATTAAATCAAACTTCCATAGGAGCAGATGCCTTTTACCCAACTCCCTCCAACAGATGCGTGCTCAGACTTTAACTGATTATCTGAACCCTGCATCTGCTAAGGGGAAAGGAGAATGGAAATGGAAAAAGAAAGACCACCTCCAGATCCAGTTCCAGCCTGTGTTTCCCACTTGAAAATAGGATATTCACTGTATGTCTATGAAAACCTGACCCTTTCTTCTTAGTTGAATTTCTTTAAAGGAAGGACCTGCAGGGGGGTGATAAGATCATAGATAAGTACATTCTTACTGCGCATTGAACAGTTCAGCCATTCACATTCACCCAATTCTATTGTTCTCCTAACCTTGATCTTTTGAGAGACTAGCCTCTCTAAGAGAACAATGTGAACTTAATATCTTCTTTTCTCCAGGAGTCAGAGGTTTCCAAGGTTCTCTGGAAAATGGTTCAAAAGTTCACAAGAATACAAACTACTAAAGTCTTTTATAAGAAACAAAAACTTCTCAAGGTTCACTTCTCTCAATCACAGTCTCTAGGAGTTAGTCTGAGCACTGAGGTTTGTCTCTAAGACTGAGAAGTCTGCAAAGCAAAGAGTTCTTGAATATATATGTACATATATATATTGGCAAGTCTGGGAATCATACAAAAGGATTCCATACTGCAGTTGCTTGAAGTTCTGTTAAGCCAAAATGAATTCCCCTCAGAAAGCCGATAGCTAGTTGTTAGAAAAAGGACAAGATTCAGCTTCTTCAAAAGGGAAAAAGTAGCTGGTGTGCACACCGTAACAAGAAAAATAATTAATTACTCAAAACTGGAAGAATTCTCTATGAAACGAGGCTGTAATGCCTCGCCTCGACGCAGCGTCGCTTTTTCCTTCCGCAGTCGAAACGTGCTGCCGATTCATGGAGCACCATTCCCCGCGTTTTTTTGCCATTTTGGCAACAAGTACCGGGAAGTGTGTTTTACGCTCCCGGTCGCGTTGCCCTTACCAACTGTAGGGCATTGTTGTCTCCCCTGTCGGTGGTGGACTTCTTTCTGGTCTTTTTCTTTTCTTTTTCGTTTCTTTTTCTTGCCTCTGTATTCTGCCTTTCTTCGTGTTCATGTTGGTGTCCATGTTTTCTTCTTCCTGTTTGCATTTCCCAGCATGCTCTTTTTCTTATATACTACCTCTTTTTTCCTATTCTTTTCTATGGGCTTTTTCCCAATTCAAGATGGTGTTCTTTTCATTTCCTGTCATGTCACTTCCCCTTTTTCAGTATATAAGCCATTCAGTCTTGCTCTACCTTGTGTTGCAAACACTTCCTTTTGGTAGTGCTCTTCGCTCCTGTTCGTCGTTCCTGTTTTTGCCTTGGAGTATTTTTGCCTTGTTTTTTCCTGTTTTCAAGTCCTGTTTTTACTTCTTTTTAGGAGTTCCTGTTTGAGGTTTTTTCCCAGTTCTTTTTTTTTTTTCCTCTGGGACTCCTTCTGGAGGGTACGGTCTGCTTTGGCGTTCCCTGTCAAGCGGCACCATGGCTACTAGAAAGGGTCGCCCCCTATCTGGGATTATCCAGAACCTGCAGAAGACCGGGTGTGTTCTCCAATCCTGCACCAAGAGGTGAGAAGTCGAGTGCAGTTCGTGACAGAGGCGCTTTAGGAACACTGCTCATTCTCCTCAGGGTGACAGTTGAAGTGCAGGGCTCCCAGAAAGAAACAGCTGGAAGGAAGGTTCAGCAGGAGAATAAGGTAGAAACACTAGAGCGCTGACCTCACAGGGTTTGGGGCCACCATCTTAAGTGACAGTTAAACCTGAAGAAGCTAGTTCCAAGAACAGCCTCCACAATAGCCACTGGGAGTGAGGACGCCGCTGCAACCAATGTGGGCACCAGGAAAAGGGGAATCATTTTTGCTGAGGGAAGAACTTAACAAAACTGGCAAGTTTTCCTGACAGGTGGCAGTAAAACCAACTTGAGCAGCAGCGTCCTCTGGAGAGCCGTCTTGTGCCATTTGTGCTGATTTCTCAGTGTGGAACAAGCCCCTGGTGCTAAACATCAGCACAGTGTACCAATTTCCACATGCTCATGGAAATTCGCAAAATCTCACAGAGATTTTTTATAACTCAGCAGGTTTCTGTGAAGTGAAACTCTGTGAGTTCAGCCCACCCTTAATATTCAATTACTCAGAGTCACTGCACCTATTCGGTTATAAAGTGGGCCTCACCTGTGTAAAGCAGCCTATCGCACAGGAAATGAAACCCCCTTTAACACATATCTACATCATGATTTTAAAACTGGATTTCGTCAATTTATGGAATTGACAGCTGTGATATTAGGATCTGTGTTGTGAGTTACCTAAATTAAAGTAACCAACATAGACAATTGATAAAAGTACACATCTAGAAAAGCCAAGGGTAGCATGGGTTGGGTGGATATTGCTATGTTTATTTATCCAAAATTATTTGCAAAATCAGTAAATGTTCTTTAAATCACCAAGTTTACTCTCACTCTAAATGGTGGCCATCAGCTCTTTTTGATGCCAGGGTTAGCTTGCACCAATGGAGAGCTATCAACACAGTTTTTTCTTGATAGGAGGAATATATTTTGTTGTATCTGCGTGTTTACAAATGTAATTAATGTCATACAAATATCAAAGAATTCATTACTAAACACAACTTACTCATATTTGTCTGTCTTAAAATATTATAATGAAGGGAAATCTAAGATTACTACTTTCACACATTTGCCATATGTAAGTGGTAGATAGTATTTATAGTTGACCTGTTTTTATGAATACGACCAGTCAAAAATTTCACTCTTTAAATACAATCCATTGCCAAAGAGGGTTTCATGTGATCTAATTTTTTCTTTCTATGTTAGGCATACGTAGGCATTTGAAGTATTCTTTTTATTGGAAAAAATATATTACTACAAGATGTTGTGATTTTTTTTATTTTTATATATTTCAGTGAGTCTCTGCCACATATTTATTAACTTTTTTGGCCCACTTCACAAATGTAAACTTAGACCTAAAGTCTATGGGGCAGATTTAAGAAAGTGGCGTTGTACCCGGTGCAGCGCCACTTTTCTTGCCACTCTTAGTGTCCCCCTACTGCCAACATGTGTGCCATGGTGCAGGGTAGGAGGCAATAGCGTCAACATTTTTGAGTCTATTGATATGCTGTTCAGGGTTCGCGCCAACATTTTGGCTCTAACTCTGAACAGTACATAGGAGCCCATTATAAATAATGGTGTGCCCCTTTTAATGGCTGCTCTTTGCAGGCATTAAAAATGGCACGCAAAATGGTTCAAAGAAATCTACAAGTTTTCTTTTTGCCATTTTTTTACCCCCCCTAACGGGGGAATCTCCATCGACAGTGCCATAGGCAAAAGTAGTTGGTGGTGGGACCCAGCCCTTTTTACTGCTGAGCCAATCAGAATGTGCAGTCCTGCAACACAACTGTGGCAGCTAAACCTCCACACCTGACAGTTTGGGAGCTATATAAACACGAAACTCACCTTTTAACACTTTCCACATGTCCTGCTGCCATGAACCCTTTGCTACCAATCCCCTCCTTGCTCCTGGAACAGGTCCAAGATGGAAATCAACTCTTCATCACCAGAACAGAAGGTGAGTCATGTGCATTCCGGTTCCCTTCTGAGTTGTAGCTTTACAGTACTACTAGACTGGTGCATGGCTCATTCATTTGTGTAAACACCGCCATAATGTTGTGCAATGCTGAAGTGTGCATTGTTGATGTCTGAAAATGTATCAGAACAGAATTTGAGATACAAGTAGCACACACCAATCTGGGACAGACTGCCTTCATGGCAATAGAAACCTATACAAAAGGTCTGAACAATCATGAATAGAAATGTGTTCAGAAAGGTGTGTGCAATAATGACCACAAAATATCTTAAGTATCAACTTAAACAGTATGCCCAATTTAATTCAAACAATCCCTTGATAATGTATCTATTACACTACAATATGCTACAGGTGGGAGTACATAGAATGTAATACAGTTTTTACTGGTGAGCTTCAAACATGGAAGAGATGTATGACGGTCACATGACCCCTTGGTGTGTGCACAATGTCACAAACATAAGATCCTATCCAACTGTAAAGTGCCAGGCCAACTGTGTAATGCATTTGTGCATATTATTGACACATTGGCCCTCATTATGATATTGGAGGTAAATCCCACTTACCGCCACGCTGACAGCTGCCAACTTACCGCAGCGGATATCTATTCACCATATTATGACACATAAACACCAATCCGACAGAATTCAGCCACATACACAAATCCGCCAGACCAAAGGTCAGTGATAAACTGGCGGTATCAAAACCCACACCGTTACGTCAACAGAACTACGCCCACCACATTATGACCCACGAATAACTACAGCGGACATTCAATGGTGGTAAACCAGTGGCGGTACAAACCACTGCGCTCACAATGGACACCCACAGACAAAACAATACCACATTGGACAATTCAAACAACACACACCTGACAGCCATACGCATACCACAGGCACACACCCACACCACTATAAAACACACACCCACATTACCCATAACCGTTTACGATTACAATTCATTGCCAACAGAGAGACACCAAGACCACTGACACAACTAGAGCCACACACCAATACACCACTCACGCACTCCCCATAACACACCCCAACACATTACCCAACACGCCCTCACCAACACACCTCACATTACACCCATGGCACAACAAAGACACCCCCGTTTCACAGAGGAGGAGCTAAGGGTCATGGTGGAGGAAATTTTCAGGGTAGAGCCACAGCTATTTGGAGCACAGGTGCAGCAGATATCTATAGTTAGGAAGATGGAGCTATGGCAGAGAATCGTGGACAGGGGCAATGCCGTGGGACAGCTCCTAAGAACTAGGGATGACATCAGGAAGAGGTGGAACGACCTACGGGGGAAGGTACGTTCCATAGCAGCAAGACATCAGCTCGCTATCCAGAGGACTAGCAGTGAACCCCACCTCCTCCCGCTTGGGAGGAGCAAGTCTTTGCAATACTGCATCCTGAGGGCCTGGCCGGAGTTGGAGGAGGACTGGACTCTGGTAAGTCAATCTCTACTATTATCACCCCCCATACCTGCAAGCCATCTCACCCCTTACCCTCACTCCCAACACTCCACTACATCACACACACTCCAACCTCACATCTCACTCATCCCAATGCCACGCCTTGCATGCTGTACCAATGCATGGACACCCTTCACAGCCCTGCATGGACACTCATCACTAAAGCATGCACACCATTGAGAACTAACAATCCCATCATACACTAACATACACAAGTGAAAGCTGGCATGGCAAATCCAACCATAGAGGGGATGCCACAGATGTACAATTTGTCAGACACTTTAACCATATCACACCATTTACATCCCCACAGGTACCCCAGCCAATGCCACCAGAGGGGAGGTGCCAGCATTATCCAGTCCCCTAACAGAAGAGGCCCACAGTGATGACAGTAACTCTGGTCTTCAGGATCTGGATGACCTACCTGGCCCATCAGGGCCACTGGACAACCGGTTACCCAAGCCCTGTTACACACCACCACGGAGCCTCCCCTATCAGCATCCAACACCACAGCACCCACCCAGTGTGCCCACACCTCTGTCCCCAGCACACAACAATCAGCAGTGTTCCCACCTCTACACGGACCCCAGGCCACACCACCCACACAAGACAATCAGGGACCTGGAGTCAGTGGCAGTGGACACATGGTTCAGGGGACAGAGGCACAGGCCAACAGGGAAACTGAGAGGGATGCTGTGCACCGGGGGGGGGACAGGCCCAGTGAACTGACTCGCCAGGAGGCACTCTCTGGGATCCTGCGAGCCTATCAACATTCTCAGGACACGATCGGCCAGATCCTGGACAACTTGCAGGAGAACAGGCGGCTGCAGGAGGAACAGTACCAGGGGATCAGGGAGGACTTGCAGGCCATCAACACCACCCTGGTATCCATAGCAGGGATGCTGGCTGACATGGCCAACATTATGAGGGTGGCAGTCTCACACCAGTGCGCCCCTGCCACTAGCCAGACATCTGAACAGCCTTCCACTTCCACTGCCGCTAGTGGCCAGGAGGCCCCACCACAGGCCTCACAGGCTGTCAGCACCCCTCCCCCTGCAGAAGGTGAACCACCCCGCAAATGTTTCCTGCGATCCAGACAGAAGCCAGAGACACTTGCCAAGAACTCCACCAGGAAATTAGACTCTCCTGATTGTCATCCTTGTGTCCCACTCAGTCACCCTGTCCACCTTGAACTGCCATTGCTTCCCTTCCTATGTCCCCTTGGACAATGCACCTGTGCTACAAACAGACTGGAACAATACCCTGGACTTTCCTCCATCATCACCCCATCCCACTGCACTTGCATATGTTAGCACTTCAATAAACACCCTTTGAAAAATGTATTATTTGAAACAGGTACAAACATTGCAAATTAACTGTACATAGAATGAGTATAGATTAATGACCTGTAGCTGGCTGTTGTGATCACACCAGGGGTATATGTCAATTCACCAACATCTGCAAAATGAATTGCCAGGGGGAACTGTAAGCGGGCATAGAAGTGAGAAATATCAGCATGCCATTTCCATACAGATTAACCAAAGTAATTGAAATGTAAATTTACACTGTCCTACCTGTGTGTCATTGGAAGTATTGTCATATCACTGATGTTCTGTTGTCCTCATCCTCATCCTCTGCCTCCTCATCCTCACTGTCCACAGGGTCTATTGCTGCCACACGGGCATCTCCAGTCTCCTCCTCCTGCAGAAAAGGGACATGGCGTCTGAGGGCCAGGTTGTGCAACATGCAGCATGACACTAATATCTGGCAGACCTTCTTGAGTGAGTAGCACAGGGATCCACCTGTTAGATGGAGGCACCAGAACCTGGCCTTCAGGAGGCCAAAGGTCCATTCAATTATCCTTCTGGTTCGCCCCTGTGCCTCATTATAACGTTCTTCTGCCCTTGTCCTGGCATTCCTCACAGGGGTCAGCAGCCATGATAGGTTTGGGTAACCAGAGTCACCTGCAAATATCGAGGGACAACATTTAGCCACACAGTATCCTATATGGCCCACACCATACACCAACATCTACTGGGTGGGAACCAGGACTCACCTATCAGCCACACTCTGTGCCTCTGGAGTTGGCCCATCACACTTGGAATTCTGCTATTCCTCAGGACAAAGGCATCATGCACCGACCAGGGATACTTAGCATTGACAAGGGAGATGTACTGGTCTGCCAAGCACACCATCTGAACATTCATGGAGTGGGAACTCTTACGATTCCCGAACACCTGTTCATTCTGCCCTGGGAGGGGAACAATTGCAATATGTGCACCATCAATCGCCCCAATTATGTTGGGGATATGTCCCATTGCATAAAACCCGGCCTTCACTGTGGCCAACACTCTTGTCAGCAATATTGAAAACATTGTTTGTGACATTCCTGCTGCCAAGCCCACTGTCACTTGGAAAGACAGTGGGCTTGGCAGGAAATGGAGTACAGATAGCACTTGCACAAGAGGGGGGATCCCAGTGGGGGGACGGATAGCAGATATCTGGTCAGGCTCCAATTGGGCACCCTGCTCTGTGATTGTGGCCCTGTTAAGTCTATAGGTGAGGATATTGTGCCTGTCCTCCAGTGTTGCCAAGTCCACCAGGGGTCTGTACATAGGGATATGTCTCCATCTCCTATTCATCTGCAGCAGTAGGTATCTAAGGGGCACAAGAGTGATGAGGCTGTCACAAACTGAACAATGGAGCCACAACAGTAGTTTCCAATCTGTAAACTTGTAATGGATCAGTGTGAATTGTCCAGTATGTGCCTATTTCTCCTGTGACGCAGCATGAATCCATAGGGCTGCCCTCCTGAAATGGCGTCCACCTGTTCTGTGTGGAGGGACAGGTGGAAGTGAGGTAATTCCACAGATGTGCGCCGTGGCGGGAGGTGTTCGGGAACCGCCGTGCAACTCCTCACTGGTTAATATTGGCCCCTATGGGGTACAGTGGCCAACGGTGATTTATGTCAGCAGTGACGGTATGCACCGCCACATACGTGACCACCATTTTCTATCATATTCCTCACTTGCTACCTGACCTTCCATAGGAGAGGACCTACACTACATGTGCTGCTGTGGCCTGTGTGTGGAACCTACCAGGGCCTGTGTGACCAGGGAAAGGGCCCCAGCCTTCACTTCAGAGGAGTTGGAGAGCCTGGTGGATGGGGTCCTACCCCAGTACGGACTGCTCTATGGGGCTCCAGACCAACAGGTGAGTACACTGTGGGCATGGAAGATGTGGCATGAATGCATTGGGTTGTGTGTGTGAAGGCTTCGATGTAAGGGGGGGTGGATGTCTTCTTTACGGTGTACAAGCTGTGTGCTGGGCTATGTGTGTGCCAATGGTGATGGAAAAGGGTATGGTGGTATGGTGGGCCATATGTGTAACAGGCTGGACTGTTTATCTAATGGTGTTTTCCTGTGTGTATTGCCTCTGCAGGTCAGCGCCCATCAAAAGAAGGGTATATGGTGTGCCATCACCAAGAAGGTGCGGACCCTTGGGGTCTATGGCAGACGGAGCACCCACTGTCGGAAACGGTGGGAGGACCTGAGACTCTGGCCATGAAAGACGGTGGAGGCCCAGCTGGGGATGGCCTCCAACGAGGAAGTGGTGCCCGTCGAACCCTGACCCCATTGATGGCCCGCATACTGGCGGTGGCCTATCCAGAGCTGGATGGGCGCTTGAGGGCATCACAGCAGCCACAAGGGCGTAAGTACAGTGGCTATCATTACAACTTATGGCTGGTGGGGTGATATCTGGGTGGTGGATGTGTGTCAGTGGGTGCCCCTAGGCCAGGCCAGACACAGCAGCGTACGTCCTCCTGCCTACCTAGCTTCTAAGCATCCACTACTGGTCAGGGCTGCATGGGTCCCAGGTGTGCTACATTTGGTGGTGTGTGCCCCTTCTTATGCCTTGGCGGCTAGCAATGTCATTGGTGGTGCTATGCATAGTGCGTAGGCCTGTTCCCTGTGTGTGAGGGTGCTGTGTACACCAACGGTGGTGTTGGTGCAGCCATTGACCCAGTGTATCCTTTGTCTCTCTCTCCCCCTTTCTTGTTTCGTCATCCTGTCCTTATGTGCATTAGCATCGTCTGACGGAGGAGCAGACGCACCGGCGATGGAGGGAGATGCATCCCACAGCACCCAGGAGGCAGAGTCCACAGACGCTGAGGGCACCAGTGGACGGAGGTCGAGGGGAGCACCATGGTGGAGATGGGGACAATTCAGACACAGATACCTCCTCCGATGGAAGCTCCCTGGTGGTGGCAGACACTTCTGGGACCACCCCAGCTACAGGTAGAGCCGCCACCACCATACCATCACCGCCCTCCCAGAAGCCCCCCATCAAGTTGCCCGTGCCCACTCACCCAGGAGGGTGGGCATCTCCTTCGCCCCAGGCACCTCAGGCACTGCCTCAGTTAGCCCTGCTGCCCTGAGTGAGGAGGCTATTGACCTCCTGAGATCTATCCCTGTAGGGCAGTCAACCATTGTGAATGCCATCTAGGGACTGGCAGCCCAGATGCAACAATCTAATGCATTCCTGGAGGGCATTCGCACTGGATTGGCGGCCCAACAGAAACTGATCCAGGCTCTGGCCTCCTCTCTGATGGCAGCCATTGTCCCTGTTTCTACCATCCCCCCTCCAACTTCCTCTTCCCAGTCCCATTCTCCTTTACCCCAACCCATCGCAAGCACACAGCCAGATGAGCATGCACACGTGACAACACCCAGGAGTGTCACAGGCAAACACAAGCACCACACTTCATCCCACAAGCGCTGACACAAACAACATTCAGTTGCAGACACTACAACATCCACTGCCTCCACTGTCTCCCCGTCTTCCCCCTCCACCACCTCCCTCCCAGTCATGTCCACACTCGCCCCTGCATGCACTACATCAGCATCCACTACCAGCATCATCACCACACCAAGCAGAACAAACACCTCCCTTGCAAACACCTCCACAACATCCATGCACGTCCCCTGTGACCTCTCACACTGTGTTTGTCCCCCCTTCTGAAGTACACAAACACAAGCACTCATACACCCAACGGCCATCCACCTCACAACAGCATACAACGCATGCACCCATATCAAGCCGAGAGACACCTCCAAAAACCACTCCTTCATCCTCCACTCCCATTCCATCTTCCTCTTCCCGCCCCAATGTCCCATACAATCTTTTCCTATCTACCATTGACCTCTTCCTTACCCCTGCCCCCATCCTGCACGTATGGCCAGGCTATCACGAACCCAGCCAAGCACCTCAGCTACACGCGGGTGCAGGAGCCTCCCACCACCAGCACCAGCACCAACACAGTGCACCCATCCGAGGGTGCAGGGGTTGTGCAGGAGCCTCCCACCACCACCACCAGCACTACCACGGTGCAGCCATCACCGCTGGTGGATGCAATGTGATCCTGCCTCCATGGGCTGCAGTGCAGGCTGCCCCCTCCAGAACCAGTGTGGGAGACTCCCACTTGAGAGAGTGTGGCCTTGAACTCACCAGGACCAAGCACAGGGCATGTTGCCCCCTCCAGAACCAGTGTGGGAGACACCCACTTGAGAGACTGTGGCCTTGCAGTCCCCATGACCAAGCACAGGGCATGTTGCCCTCTCCAGAACCAGTGGTCTTGTTTCCGCATCCGGCTGCGGTGCCCCCTCTCCCCTGAGGTCATGCCTATTTGCCAACTGATGCCCCTGCAGTGTTCTCTCCGTATTGATGCAGGTGACAAGTGGGGCCTTGGACTTTACCCTGTGGCCACGTGGTCCACGTGAACTGAGGACTGGGCAGTGTTCCTTTTTCTGTACAATTGTAGATGTCTGTAACATTGGCTAAGTTATTTTTATACTGTGTTGATATTATTACACTCACTTTAGTGAATTTGTTTTGTCCTTGCATTATTCAGCCAATTTAGGGGGATTAACTTGTTTTCTTGTGCATCTGGTTGTGTGTACGGGGTGTGTGTATGGGTGTGTGTGTTGTGCGTGTGTGTGTCACTGTCATTTCCCCCCCCCCTTTGTGTGCTAGGCGGCTGTACTCACCGTCGTCGTCTTCGCCAGCATCGGTGTTTGTGGTGGAGCAAAACATAGAATATCATCGCAAGTACATGCAGTTCTGGTTCCAATGGGGCATGGTTGTTACCTGTGTCTCCAATGTTGAGTCCTTTCACTGAGCTCTGTTTCCGCATTGCTTTTGATGTTGTTGGTCCCGCCCCGGAAAAGGTGTCGGTTTGCAGGGTCTTAAAATGGTGGGCGGAACATTGACTTATGCCTGGCTGTAGGCTGCTACCGCCGTGGTGGCTGTTGTTTCCACCCTGGCGGTCGGTGTGGTACTTTGGCTGTCTTTCTGAGATCTTTCCACCATGGTCATAATTTGGCGGTAATTACCATGTTTCCATATTATAAGCATATAGCTGACCATAGGATTGTTCCATGTAGTGTTCATGTGGTTGAGCTTGTATAAGGTGTTGAGACATTTCTCCCTGGCCAAGAGATCCTGCTTGATTGCCACGCACATAGGAGGGTCTTTAATGTTGGTCAGGCAGAATGCCAAACAGGAGATGTTGTGTGTTAAATAGATTTATCATATATGTGGCATTTGAGGTCCTGCAGCTTTACAATGTGTATAAATTGTGGTTCACAAAAGACTGGGAGCCTGATTAAGAGTTTGGCAAATGGGAATTTCCTCTTTTAGGGTGACTGAGTAATGTACTCCCACGCCATGAGGGAATACCCACCCTGCTGGCCCAGTGTCATCTTTTCATTTAAAGGAACTACCATTGTGGTGGTTCATGGAAATGCATTGGAAGTTTGATGGATGTCTCAGTCAACATGACAGAGACATAAGGCAAACTTTCAACTTTTAATTATTTATTTTTTTAAATGCCAAAGTAAGATTTTCTCTTTGAAAGAAAAACAATGACCTCTGACTGTGGGAGTTTTCTCCCATGACACAAGCATTATTGAGCAGTTTTTCATGTCTCTTACCACCAGGTTTTCCCTTGCAGTGATGGACAGTGAAAACTGGCCATTTGTCCACCCACTCTTAATAAGATGGTCGGACAAATGGCCAAACCTCTGATGGTGCTTACTCTGCCAGGCTATCAGAGATATATCTCATTGGTGGAGATGGAGTTGTCTCTGCCATCAAAATACTGAATGTCCACCTATCTCTAAATGAGGCAAGCAGACCTTCAGTTTGGTAGACAGTGCTCTCTGTCATCATTACGTTGAAGTTCCCTCTTCACCAACCCATAAATCAGGCTCTTAATTATTGAGTCTGGTCTTCATAACAAATTACACAGAATGGGATTCAGTAACATGTGCCTCACAACATATTAGCAGGGTGCTTTGACCATGTTGTTTGTCTGCATCCTTCCCCATAGTGATCACATTTGGGCTTGGTTATTAAAGGCAACAGGTTGTTTTCTACCATATGCATCAACCCATTATTTAGCAGAACACCCTGCTATTTCATCCCTGTGTGGCCTGATCGAATACTGGCACCCTCTATGCAGGTTCTCGTCATCATAAATGGCAGTACCTCACATTTCCCACAATTAACCTCATATCCTGACAATTCAGAAATGCTGTCTAATAGTTCCACTAGGGCAGGGAGAAATGTATGAAGGTTCAAAAGTGTCAACAGTATATTATGTGCATAATGTAAGGAGTTGATTACTCCAGTTTCAAAACATGAGACTCAAAACCAAAATCAAAAAGAAAAATAACCTTATATAAAAAAGTGCTTGAGAAACCCACAACAGAAAGGAAGCACCTATCTGAACTGAATGAAGTGATTAATATTACAGACATCCCTGCTCAGGAATAATTAATTGAGTATGTCATACAACATTACTCAAAGTTCTAGAACATCAAGCCACTCACTGGATGTAATTTACTTATTTGGATTTCTTTCTGGAACACAACACAGTAATGGGCTAACTAGACTCTCTGATACCAAGGAATTTTCAATGTGCCAACCTGTGAAAGAGAGACAGATAGACTTCCTCTACTCACAACCCGCTGAACATTACATGAGTGAGATGTGCTCTAGGTAATAATAAATCCTGTGAAGCTATCACAGAAATAGTGAAACCTCTACCTCTCTTCTTCATGGAAAGGCATACTCATGTACACTTGGAAACCAGGAATATATTTTCAAGTGCTTTTTTTAAAAATCAAAACCCTGTCCCAGTACATGCAAACTGGATGGAAGAATATTATAAAAACAGGCAAATTGGTAAGCAATGAAACTTATTGAGAAGATGAACACAAATATTGTATTACTGTGATGGTGTCATAAAGAGTATTTGTATTTATACTTTCCACCCACCTTACTTTCAGCTAATTAAGCTAAACCTAGCACCAAAGTGACCTACTTTAGATTTCAGAGATGGGATCCTGTATACTTCTTCCAAACAATAGAAACAATGTTTAGCAAAGTAACAACAACTGCTATTCTTGTCTTCATTGGCATGCAAGTAGATAGGCATGCCTCCCTGAAGCCTTCAAGGAAAGAAGGTAACCATTTACTTCCCAAATACTAAACTATAACATTGGACCTTATAGAAGAAGTGGAGTGGAGTCGCTACATACCCATCGCATATGTCACTGATTCTCAACAATCCAAACGTCCCACTGGGACAACTGGATTATCCAGTAAAAACATTTTGGGGCCATTTGTTTATAGTCACTTCTAAACTATAAGCAACAAGCATGGCATCCTTTACATTGAAATCCATTTTCATATACATTGCATTAAGCAAAACAGAGCGTTTGTTCTGGTAAAAGACCAAGTAAATACATTTGGAAAGACCTGGGCCCTTTTTTGAACTTATATAAAAATGCTGCTCACCACATGGGAGGTCCTGGGCACATGTTGGTGGTAGTACATATATTGGGAATTTATTGCTCAAGCTTCCCTTCAGAACCTGAAGGCCCCAGTAAGGGATTAAATGAATACAATGTTTCTCAATGACAAATATTGCTTGAAACCTTGAAAAAGAAACATCCAGCGAGAGAATATTATCTTTGCTATCAATTATTATTCTATGATGGGCTATCAACCTATTTCAGTAAATGATGTATGCCTTGCTAAATGTAAAACTTAAGTGCTGGTACAAATGTGACACTTGACACATGCTTTTATCATGCATTTATCAGTATCAAAAACTATATAAAGTTGGAAAAAAGGTCTTATTACATATGTATTACAAAGACAGAGTTTTTATTCTATGGACTTGTATCCCTTTTAAAAACTCTCAACACTCATAGTCATATACACATTCACTTACACATATGTGGCATTCTAAAATGCATATAATTATTTCAGTGTTGAACAGTCTTGTTCCTGATGTACTCATATAGGTTATTTATTTTGCCAATACATTTGATGATGTTTTAATGACAGAAACATTGTGGGTATTGTTTTTTGGTAAATGATCACTGTGATTTGTAGAACTGAGCGGATCAATTGCAGCAATTTGGATGGGAATTTTGTATTGAATCCTAGTTTGTTTTAATGAGAAACAGGAGTTAGCTTAGCCTTTGGCTTGCAGACTCGTGCCCCCATCACCTAGTGACTTTTACCCTACTTAGCTTGCTCTGTTTTAGCACATTTATTTAATTAAATCTTTTTAGATGGCTACCTTGTTTTTAGTTAGGCCCATGTTTTAGTTTTGCGGTATCAGTGCCACCGCACTTAGGCATCAATATCAAGCGACAAAGAGAAACAAACTGTAGGTGTTCACATTACGTACTTTCCCTCTTTACGCCTTTGAGGGAATTGTTCATATAAATTACCATCCCAAGCATGTCTTGTCTATTGTTTGGCAACAGACCTACATCAGGGATCCAAGCAGATCTGTATAAATACTCCTCGCTTAAACAGGTAGTCAGAGGGATTCCGACCAGATGCCATCACTGCTATTGATGCTGCCTGTTGCCTTGTTGCTGACCCAGTCTTTGTGTCCCTACAGAGTCTGAGCTAGAGATCTCATTCCAAGGTAACAGGGGTTAGGGGCTCTCCTCATGAACAGGGCATTGGCAGATTAGGTTTATCACACCTAGCTCTCTTTTAGGTTAGAGATTAGGTACATGACTTTAGGGAATCATGATATATAATATATCGCATGTCACTTCAAGTCATTGCAAGATGGTGGGGGTCTTTGTATTAATGACTTGTGTCTTTACCATTCTGTTTCTTGCGCTGTTCATTATCCTAATCATTGCAGCCCATGCAACTTATCGCTGATTTCAGTTCTGTTGAAATAAAACCTATTGAAACCTTACTGCATCTTCTTCATTGCCTGTGTTTGACTGAGACATGTTGTTCATGTGAGAAAAGGGTAATCTCTATTTAACCATGACATACCCTGAGATGTCACACTCTTGAGTCCATGCATAAAGGCTGCCACAATTCACCTTTTACTGTTCGTGTTTTGGTGAGGTGCTGCTTGTAAGCTGGGAGGGTTGGGACAACAATTGCGACTTGTTTTAGGACTGGCATAGTCACCTCCAAACATGAGTACTGTCATCCTTGAACCAGCACTCTTGCCTAGAGCAAGAGTCAAACTACGACATAGCGCCACCAACGATGGTGTTTAGGCACTACTTTACGGATACCCTGACTATCACTGTCTCGCCTACTTCAGGTACCCTAAGTACCATTATATGGAGACGTCCGTGGTCTTGGGGAACATCCTCCTCAGCTGAACAGGGAGCACTTGATTGGGCTGTAGGTTGTTCGAGCTCGAACTCATAAAAGGATTTTTCTCCCCACTTGGTGTTCTGTCTCTTTACCCATTTCACAACATGGCTAATGCCATAGGAATTCCTGAGAATGCTAGACATGCACTTGCATTACACCTAGTAGCGCATGGTTTAAGAGAAGAGGGTGGGATGTTACATTCATAGTGGAAGCTAGTGAAGCTTACCAAACAGAAACACTTTAATCCTGGGTACATTTTCCTAAGGAAGACAGCACTACATTCACATTCCACACATACAGAATTGCTAACGTACCAATACGGTACCAACCATATCAGTATCATGAAATACCGCTCAATTATCAGGAGCATCAGAACTGGTTAGAAGGCACCCTACCACATGTAATACAACCCGTGAGATTAGGTCCCTTAGGTAATGAAGGACCAACGTGGCCTATGTTTGCTACATGCACACCTCACCCAGGTATACGAAATATGCAGGCAGCAGACCTGCGAAACTTATACATTGAGCTAGTAACACTTTACAGATGACTTGTTCAGTTCGTAATGCGAACTTTGAACACTAAACCAGCGCGTCCAGCACCACTAGCACCAGCTGAATGTCAATTGGCTACTGGAATTAATCCACAAACAGTACATACTATCATGGGTAAGGTACCCACAGAACGAGAGAAAATACCATTCTGGATAACGCAGAAAGCAAACCAGCTGGAAGCTGTGTTTCCCCATATGGGACCACAGAACAAACAGAATTCTCACAATGTGCTCGCCCTTCGGGATGGTTCCCTCTGTGGATGACTGCGCCACATGGGGTACTGTCTTCGCTGCAATTTATACTACCACACATGGTACCCCAACACTTGCCAATTTACCGGAAGCGTTAAAACAAATACAGAACGAGCTCGGGGCTGCACCATCCCTATATTTGGGGATGAAATTAATGCATAACTTCAACGCAGTCTCCTCAATCATACTCAGTAATACAAAGGGGAAGTGGTAGCACTGGCTATACGCCTGCACCTCCAAGAGATTCCACATTTGGACCAGGAAAAAGAGCTATTGAAAAATATTTTCAACACCTATACTGGTATAGGACGGGATAGTTTGGGAGTCAAGCCGAAGAAACTTGAATTACAGAGTACCACCCCTAAGGAAAGTACTAAACAAGCACATGAGGGTTCTAAGAAGCGCTGGGATAAACAAAAACTGTTTAAAGATAGACAAAGGAATAGAGCAGATTCTCCACATCCGGAGAACTCCGATAGGAGATATACTCTCAGAAATGGAGAAAATATAAAAGTTTCTGAAAGACAAACTGATTCATGTCCCTTTTGTTCCTTTCAGGACGCACCGGATAGACGGTGCAAGAGAGAGGGCCATCCTAATCGACGTCCTTAATACGTGAAACAGAAGAAAGGCTCACCACAGTCTTCAGATAAAAAAGAAGATAAGTCCCCACAACAAAAGCCACAGATTAAAAAGAAAAAGGTGGCAGCACTGTCAATTAAAAATGCCAGTACAATTGAGAACATTGCTGAAGAACAAGATGTGGGCAGTAACACTGTTAAACAGTACAGCAGAGGTCACGATATGTTGCCAGAGTCTGAAAGATCGTCTGGATGTGACAGCAATTAGCAATTTTATTGCAGTTGAGACTGCGGACGGCCACGTACTCCCACCCGACAGGGTTCATGTGTTAAATATCCAAATTGAGGAAGACGTAGAGGGCACCATTGGTGTGATATTCTGGGATGCACTTAGTTGAGATATCCTGCTGGCCGAAAGGGACTGGCCACCCGAGCACGTCCATAAGCTCCCACATGGGGAAGATGTCATTTTGCCTTCTTCCTCTGATCTTGTTCCGGAGGCGGTAAAACAAGCCTACGCTGTCAATTGGGGTTTAGCGCAGGCACCTGAGTTATACCGCAATCATGTAGGTTGGGACAAGGACTCTCTTTGTCATGTAATACCTATCAGGTCTAAACCCCAGTCTCAGCCACAATATCCTGTTAAAGATGAAGCAAAAGCTCCAGTGAGGAGATACTCACTCAGCTCGAGTAATGGGGAGTTATTGAGTCCTGTGTGTCTGCAATGAAAAACCTGTTACTCCCTTTTGCAAAACCAGATCAATCCTACAGAATAGTCTTAGATTACGGACACTTAAACAGTCATACACGTACATATGCTATACAATATTCACATAGCACAGAACTAATTAACAATATAGTACATAAAAAATACAAAACAATGTTGGCTATTTCCAACAGGTTTTTCTGCCCGAACTTAGCACATGGAAGTCAGGACCTGTGTGCATTCTCATTTGGCTCACAGAATGCTTCTGCTGTTTGCCCCAAAGCTACAAGAACAGCCCAGGGATGTTCTCAGCCCGAGTAACATCAACATTGCATGATATTGATCCCGAGGCGTTGTCTCATGAGGATGATATTTATCTTACAGATGACGCCCTCAACATTCATCTTACAAGGGTAGATTGGATTGTTTTAGGATTCACAGCCCTCGGCTACAAATGTAATTTTAGAAAAATCAAAATAGCATTTCTCAGCATATTGTTCCTGGGATACAGCTATCAAATGAGGGGAAGAGCTTGGCCCCGCACTTTCCGGAAAAATGTGCTCATCTTCATGCACCTAACACTCTCAAGAAACTACAGTCTTTACTTGGTTTCGTAGATTTTGGTAGAACATACATTCCTGACTGTGCACAACATATCAAGCCACTCTATAACTTAATCTGCCCTGATTTTTCTAGCAGCCACTGTTACAGTTGAACACACATGCATCCTTAGGGAAATGCAACAGGACATGCTAGAAGCAAAACACTTGCATACACGTGACAACAAAACAAATTTGGTCATCAGAATAATTGCTGGTGCCATTGGGTTCACTTATGTCACCTTTAACGAAGGTGACATAGTGCCCATAGCATATAAATCACATTTATACTCAAATGCAGAACAACGATTTACACCCACAGAAACAATTCTAACTGCAGTTCAGATGGCTGTCATTAAGGAGAGGCCACTTGCCCAAGGGAAATGCATCACTGTCATTACCCCGGTGCCAGCCTTAGAGGCCATCACCAAAGCAAGCACTCCTAACTCTAAAGCATTACGTCCACGCTGGATCAGTGGGCAACCTCCCTGACTGTCACCGATGTTGACTACGTTTTTGATCCAAAACTTCAAACACAAGAATTTCTCCAATACGAATGGTAAATTTGGTTTATTACACCTAGCTCTCTTTTAGGTTAGAGATTAGGTACATGTCATTACTGCATCTTTTTCATTTCCTGTGTTTGATTGAGACATATTGTTCATGTGAGAAAAGGGTCATTTCCGTTTACCAACGACACTCCCTGAGATGTCACACTGTAGAGTCCATGTGTAAAGACTGCCACAAATCACCTTTTACTATTCGGGTTTTTGGTGAGGTGCTGCTTGTAAGCCAGGAGAGTTGGGACGACAGTTGAGACTTGTTGTAGGACTGGCTTAGTCGCCTACAAACATAAGTATTGTCATCCTTGAACCAGCAGTCTTGCCTAGAGCAAGAGTCAAACTGCGAAAATTTATGTTGGTGATCTGTAGGGAGATATAAGGGCTTCTGTCTTCTTGAGGCATGATTTAACTATCCAATTGTGATGTTGAAGACACATTTAATCAATTTTTCTGTTTGATTTTCTCCACTAGTGGTGGTAAGACCTATTGTAGTTTTTGTGTTTTTTATGGTTCATCCAAGGGCTCTTCTTTGTGTGCGTAAAATAGCCCTATATTTCATCCTTTATTGATCTGTTGAACCCTTTGTTAGGACATCAGTAGACTTGATGCAATTCTGCTATTTGATTTTTGGGAAGAATATTGATAAGTTAGGAGTCAAATGCTGAAAGGTAAAGCATCTTCCATTATCTCAAGCTAAATGTTATTTCCCTTACTGTGCTAATTTTTCTATTTGAGAACTCGAGAAGGAATGGTAAGAGGTGGTTGTAATACAAGATTTTCTGGGAGTTCACAATTATTCTGATTTTGTGAACATTACGTGTAAGGTGTGTCTAATTGCATGTGTCAGGCCAGTCACCAAGAGAGAATTGTTAAGGCCTCTAGATTATCCATTATTCATTTTATTTGCATCCATTCACAACACTAATGTGTGCTCTTGGCCGTTTTTTTGCAGAGGCAATGGGAATCCTTCTGACCCCGCTCCTTCTCCACACTAACAAACTCAAGAAGTTTGAAACAATTTAATATTGTAGACTTCACAGGGGAAGGGGGTTTAGAAAGAAAGGAGAGGAAAAGACACACAACATCAACTTCTCTTGGCAGCTAAAGTCCTGTGTGTCTTCTGAATGATTGCTGCTAATGGTGACTTATCAGATGGTAATGTTTTCCTGCTAATGATATCAAACAACACATGCTGAAATGCATCTCGTTAAGAAATAATAGTAACAATCAGAGTTCACACTTATATGAAACTCTACTCTCAATACCTGTTGTCTAGTCTTGGCTTCGTAATTTGTTTTTATGTGTCTCTCATCTAGGTTGTTATATTCACAACCAACATCACAGAGTGAAGCTTTATTAGTTTATTAGAGACCAAACCAAAACTGTCCACAAAAACACATTTGTGTAATTTCCAATTTCTTCCTGGTCTGGATACAAAGTTTTCCCTAGCTAAATTAGATTGTTTAATAATTCGCAATACTGATGCAAATAATGTGCCCTAAAAGTTAATAGTAAGTTTTACAAATTATTTTACTTTCTCATCTCTGCTCTCTTGCATGAATACACCTCACATGGAGTTCAACCCTTTGGATCATTTTATCCTTTATTTCTTTCCAGATTCATATTTGTCATTGTAAATGATCAAAATCATGGTTACTAACCAGAGAGCCCAGCAAGCTGCTGATGAAGTAGCAGAATGCTGATGGACAGTTTGTAGGAAAATGCCCCTTTTTGCCATGGTCTTCCCCACTTTTTGCCTGGTGCTTGATGTGATTTTGACAGAAAGTATACTGGATTCCTCCTATCGCGGCACCAGTGCCCAATCTCTTTCCATAAAACTTTACAATTGTTCCCCAATTGGCAATTCATTTGGCACCCCATAAGTCCCTAGTAAATGTAACCGAAGGTACCTAGGGTATGGGTACCAAAGACACTCTCCAAGGGTGGCAAAAATATATTGTGCCAACGTCAAGGACCCCTCACCTGGCCCATGCAGGATACCATTGCAGGCTGTGGGTCTTGGTGCAGCTAAAAGTGAAACACGACACGGCACACAGCCTGTGTGCCATGTCCCCTAACACTACATGCAACATGTGTAAGCCACCCCTACAGCAGGCCTTACAGCCCTAAGGCAAGGTGCATTATATCAAACGTGTGGACATATCTACAAGAGCAGACATGCCCCTGCTATGCCTTTGTCAATTCTTAGACAGAGTAAGGGATCAGGGAAGCCATTTTAAGCACATTTGCTGGACACTGGTCACTACAAGTTCCCCAGCTACCTGATGGCATCACTGAAAATAGGGATGTTTCGTATCAAACATTTTGTATTAATACACCCTCACTGATTCTAGTGATGGATTTATTAATGCATGCATCCACATGGAACATTAGAGGTTCCCCCTGAAAAACCATGTCTAATTTTTACTAGCTTCCCACCAACAGACACGTTTATGAGCCCCAGAGGTAAGAGCCTCTTCTCTTGGGCGATCAGGAACAAAGCCTGATCTGGCAGGGTGTTTAGACACTCCTCCCAACAGGATGACCTGTGAATCTGTATTCCAAGGCAGGGGGCTTCAAAAAGCCCAGCACCCTTGGTATGCAGAACTAGTTTCTCTCAGAAGTCAGGAGATGCAAACCTCTCTGAATCAGGGCACATTTGGCACATAGACAGGGGGAACATTAGTAGTCGGAGAGGCATGTCGAGTTTCAGGTCAGTTCTACCCCTAAGGTGAGCTACCTGATGTGGACACAAAATTTGAAAGACTGCCAAATTAGTGATGGTAGAACTAGGAACTCTGGGACAGGGTTATGCCCACTTCCCACAGGAACCCAGTGATGTGTAGCCTATTGGCTTCTACCCTACACATCCATAAAACCCCTAAATCCAGTATTAAAGGAGCCCCTGGCACCACAAAATCAGATCCTGCTGACCTGAAAGAAGAAGACTGAGCCTTAAGAGTCACAAAAGCAAATACAGAAGACCAGCAGCTGACTTGGCCCATGCCGTATCGGCCTGCACACTGTCCTCAAAAATTGCCCCAAAGACGACTTGTCCTGCAACTGCTTGTGCCTCCAAAAGCCTGGGAGGACTGTCAGCCTTCAACCAAGTCCCAGGACCTCCTGTGCAATATCAGAGCTACTTCCCTGCATCCTGCAGGCACACCAGAAGAACTGTGAGGACTCAGAACCACCAAAACCTGTCACCAGAAAACACTACTTAAGCTTTGCCCCCTAGCCCGAGTTGAAGTGGGTCAACAGTGCCAGCATGGTCCCCCAATCCTACAGAGATGAAGCCCACCTTGGATTTGCCAACTATGGACTTTGGGATGCAGACTGCAGCCTCTTTCTGCAGACCTCCTCCTATCAAAAGTATCTCCTGCACCGCAACCTGGAGGCAAAAGGCACCCGAGCCACACAGGGGAACTGGGCCAATGGTGTCCATATGTGCCCAAGGATCTCAAGGGTAAAGTCCCCCCATGGGTTACCTCAGACTGGCTCCCCAATCTCAGCCTGGAGCCTCTTTCTGACTCAACCAATTTCCATTGACGTGAATAGGACACCTGATGCTGTGACATACCTTTGCATCCAAATGCAACCCCGCAAAGTGGTAAAAAGCTTTGTCACACTACGTGGAGTTCTGTGGGCATGCGGGGTTTCCTTTTGTGCCCGTCAGCTTTGCAATTTACATCAAACGCAGCGTGAAGTGCGTTCTTGCATTTCAAAATTGCGGGCTAACAGCACCACATAACTCGCATTTGCCCGATCATCTTGTTTTTTACTCTGTTTATGGGATGAGCCTTTTTTTTTTATCCCTCAATAATTTTTTCAATCCTTCCCCTCCCCAATGAATCTACCCCCTATTTATTGTATTAGTGTGCTTTTTTATGTCTAGGTATTATTACGTTTTTAATTTTTTTCCATGCTTTTCGTATTTGTGTTTATTTTTCCCTTTACTTCCTTAGTTATTTCTTCCTTCCTTTCTTCTCCTGTTTCTTTTCTTCACCCCACCACCCAGCGTGATTGGCAGACCAGGGTGGAACCAAGGAACAGAGGAGCGGCAGCTCCAAACCCCACTGAACAGCCAGCAGCAGCCATCTATCCTGTGTGCAGCGGCACCTTCAAGGGGTGCAGCCCTGCCCCATCTTCTGTGAGGTGGAGGTGGCAGCTCTGGTTTTCTATGTGCAGCACCACATTTTCTCCATGCTGTCAGCAAGCGGCAGAAGTGCCAGTGTTTACCCTCTGTGGAAGCGTCAGCTGTATTGGGAGAGGGTGCGCAGGTGTGTTTAGTGCACCACCCAGCTCAAGCGCACCCCCCAGCAGCTGACGCCCCACTGGGCGGATATCGACCGCAAGCAGGACCTGCGTGACCTGCTAGGCACAGATATTCTGAGGTTTGGTGAGCATTAACTATATTATTTTGTTTGTGCTCTACAATGCTAATTTTTATTTACTGAATAGCATGCTGCTTACACTCACAGGTAAGTTATGTTTAGTTTACGTTAAGAATATTATTATGTGATCCAGTGTAAAGTCCCAAGCAATTTCACAGTGATGTGCAGAACTAGTATGCATCTATGCATTGCAAAACTAGGAGACTGAGTTGGTCCATCAAGGGGGTTGATAAACAAGAATAGAATCAAAGATCATTCATTGCCATGCATTACTTCCAAATGTTGTTTTTGTTAAGGAAATTTTGAATAGGGATTTTAGGATTAGTATAGCCAACTCAATAATAGTCAATACTAGTACCATAGGCGATCTGATTTGGATAAGCACAATGTTACTACCTCTGTCTGTTACAATAATTTTGTGGAGCTTAACTGTACCTCTAATATATTTTGATATCTTCTTTATTTCTTACATCAGTACCCAAGGGCAAGAAGAGGAGCAGTGACGAGGCAGGTGCGGGAAGAACTGGAGATGAGACGCCCACTATCAGCGCCTCTTCTGGTGGCTCTGCTCACCCCAGTAAGTCCAATTATTTATTATTAATATTTCCCTAACTTTTACCTCTGCCCAGTTTTATACTACTTTTAACTTGTTTATTTTTTTACTTCTATTTCCATTTTGTGTACCCACTCCCCTATCCGGTTTCTTTTTAGTTCCTGTTACTACTGCATTATCATGTTTTCCTTCTTTTATTTTGTTTTGACTTTTTTCGGGCTGTACTAGTCTTTAAATTTCTTCTGCTTTCTTGGTAACCATTCTGTCTTCCCTATATATCTTGTGGTACTGTAAGACTAAGAACAGATTTTTGGTACTGTTACTGTCTACTGTGAAGATTGCAGGACCAAGTAAGGTAGTACTATTAATAATATTCTCCATGTATGTTGGTTGAGAAGGCTTTCTTTTTCTTGCCCAAACTCTAACAGTGAACAAGAGAGTGGCCTTGGTCATGAACCACCACCTACAACCCCAAATGTTGAGCTGTGTATTTCATTTATACAGTATATCAGCAGTTCCCATGACAAAGCAGCATGGCTGGAAAGTATGAGGTCCCATTGCATTTGCCAACCAACACCAAATGTCTTTCATTGACTATTACTACTCCACCACTCCATTGTGCTTCAATGATTCAGACTCATCATCATAGGCTATATAGCTCTGCCCCTCCATTATGAAAAGTTTTTGGTTGGCTCGACTACCTGGCGTTTCTAACATTGTGTACCAACAAAATGCCCAGAGTGATATTTTTGATAGAAGATACTGCAGTGATACCGAACTGTAGTGATGTATTGTAGTTGTGTTTTGTTCATTAAAACAATTAAAGCGAGGCACATCTGGCATTTAAAAAAATTATAATGTTTCTTTCTAGCCACACAGATTGACACCAGCTCAAGTTCTGCTGCAGGAGCAGAAGTTGCAGACAGAGAAGAAGTAGTGGGGATGGGTGGTGGGAAATCACCTTGATTGCTTATTGAGACTTACTATTATACTTATTAGCTACAAGGGTGTTGTTATGACTCGTGATCGTGAACCCCCCACTTTACCAGCTACAGCAGTGGTTGAGTTATAGCCTCTTCTATCTAAAACTCAGCAAAAGCTCACATAATATACACTAAAAATGATGGCTTGATGGAAAGGGGAAAGAACAGAAGGTTGAAAGAAAAGATGAGTGTTTTCAACTATGTTGTTATTGTTACCAAGTATTGCTTTCCGTGAAGGTTATCAGATTATAAGTATGTTCCTCTTGCTTGCAGTGGTTTGTAGAAAATGAAGTACTTAGTCATACTGTATCAATTGCTGGCTGCAGCTTAATTTTCATAAATTTTGGTGTCACTTGGTATCTGATTAGGTTGCACACCAGTCTAGTTCCCGGTATTTATTGGTACACTTGATTGTGGTTGCTTGCAGTTAGTTTTATTTTGGTCTCCCAACTATGACGTACCTGCACTTACATGTTATTATGGGCATCCTTTCAATCACAGTTCTCTTTCATGTGTAGCAAGTCATGTCTTCATCATGTTTGTTGGCCATCACTTGCTTTCGAATTTTGCCCTTTTCACATGTTGCCACCTCATTATGTTCTGATAAATCTGTAACTACATTATTAGGAAATTACTAATGGAACCCTTCTTTGCCCTCTAATCCCTGTCTTTTCCCTTTTTTGTGTCTCTTTTTCCTTTTCTTTTCCTCCTTTTCTCTATGTCTTCTTTCTTTTGTTTCTCCTTTTGGGTAGGCATTTGGTTACCTTGGAAGTAACCTTCCTTCCTCAGGCACAATTGTGTCCTGATGATGATCCTGACATTGTGTTGAGGGATCAAAACATCGTCAACTGCAGTACCCTGACTCATTTTTCTCTTTTTTTTTAATTAAGTTCCTACGAGTATGGGTACCGGACAGATGTGACACCACTAATGTATATAACTTTATGTCACTCTCTGTCACTTGATGAATGCCTGAGTGTATACAACATTGTTTGGTGCCAGTTTAAATGGTGTTGGCAGTGTTAGATTTTACTTGGTACCTTACGTTCCCACTAATTGTTGTTTTAAGGTTAATAAATGTGGTATCTTTTCCATTTGGAAATTCAACATAGACTCCATTCTGCGTCCGTACGATATTGGATCAAAATATTCTCTCCTTGTGGGACCATGCTTCTTTTTCAAAATAGTTCCTAGTAAGCAAGGGTTTCCTTTCTTTGTTTGTGTACAGTAGTTAGGTTATCTTCTAAGCAGGGGAATGTATTTTCACCAAGGTGTTCCTTTTTCTGATCAACCGATACTTTTATGTCCTCGGTATATAACTTCTGAAAAAAAGAGGTAAAGGCCTTCTCTAACTCCCCGTCTGCTGTACAGTTTTGATCAGTATCTTCATCCAGAATAGTTTTAATGTTGTTACTTGTTTGTTCAACCTTCATTTTCCAGGCTAGTAACTTACCATACCCCCCACCATAGTTGTTTTGAGAGAGTCTACTAATTTCCCATCTTCTCCTAATTTTGATTTCTAAGACACTATCAAGGTCAACTCTGGCCGCTGTGATCTGCCTTCTAACACAAATCGTTTCTGTTCATCCATTAATAGGTCAGCTTCCCCCTGAAACTTCCAAATAGTAGACTCAAGTGCCCTTGTCTGTTTTCTCTCCCCTTTATAGTCATAAGGGGCCATACTAATTAGCCTGCTCCTAATAAAAGACTTATAGGAATCCTAAACCACTTGCAAGGGAGCGAAACCACGATTCAAGTTAAAAAAAACTCCCTGGTATCGGCCTTCTGCTATCTATGGCCGACTGATCTGAAAACAAGGTACCATTTACTGTCCATCTAGAATGGAGAGGCGATCCATCTAAATTAAGATGTACCATCACAGCAGAGTGGTCAGAGAGATGTTCAAGTACCTGCCCAACGTTTTTAGATTTCCCACACAACCTACTAAAAAGAAGTAAATCCTAGAATGATGACTGTATTTCTTATTGTGAAAGTAAACCTAGGACTAATATCACCACTCCAGTGGCAAATATCCACCAGGCCTCAATCTTCCATCGTCTGTTTTACCTAGGCTCTCATTTTACATGAATTAGCAGTACCCCTCATGGTAGATCAATCCAAGACAGGATCCATTAGTACATTAAAATCACTCACTAACAGTAATGGATATTTTGCCTCTAACAGCTGATTATACAAGGCTTGAAGGGTGACTGGGTTGTCTATGTTCGGGCCATAGTAGACTACAAACCCTAATCAAGAACCATACAGTTTTGCCTAGACAGTCAGCCATCTTCCTTTAGGATCTGCTATCGACTCACCCAACATAGCCCTTATGGAATTCTTGAACAAAATCCCAGTCCCCTTAACCATGCATGTCTGACTAGTACAAATACAATGGCCCACCCACTTTTATTTCTTGAGTAGACCTCCCATTCTTCTTGCAACACATGTGTCTCCTGGAAGATAAACACCTTTTCATCTGCTAATCTCAAACATTCCAAGATTCTTTACCTTCTGTCCTTAACTCTAAGGCCATTAACATTCCAAGTTAAAACCTTGAACTGGGCTGGTGCAGTTGTAGACATCTTAAAAGAATGACACGTCATGTTAGACTGAGCCACAAGATGAACCTACTCTTACCAACTTTTCCAATGAGTACTTGAAATTGTTTTTTATTTTTCTCCCACATGCTCCCACACACTGTGATTAATAAAGGAAAAGAAACCCTTGGCTGTGGCCAAACCTCACCACCCATAACCCTGAGGAACCCTCCCTACTGCCATTGGCATTGACAGATTTAACCCATATGAACTCTCCTCTCCCTCAGCAATTGGAGATTCGGATGTCTTAATCTGCTGTACCAAAATACCAACTTCATTCAAGTCCCTGATATTATGCACCTTGTTATCTATCATAATTAGTGATGTGGCGGGAATGCTCATCTGGACTGTAGCCCCCAAAGACATGAGTTCCTGAGTATATTTTCCAAGCACACTGTGTCTGTCCTGCATTGCCCTATTGCCCTGGAGTTGTGAGATCTTATACAGAATGGCAATGTTTCCTTAGTGAAGGTGTTAGCTTTGAGGCCCTCTGACAAAATGTTCTCTTTGATGGAATAAGTTTTGAAGTTGATCAGGATTTTCCTCAGATTCTTCCTGTTTGCACTTTTTTTAAAAGGGTTGGGGTGGACTCTCTGAATGTCCTCCTCCAGATTCAAGTGGTCCACAGTCTAAATAAACTCTTTAATTAGTGCTACTACAAAAGCTTTAATATCATCCCCCTCTGCAGTCTCTGGACTGGCCAGCAGCCTCATGTTATTCATTCTCATATTTTTCTCCAAAAATTCTATTTTCTCATGTAGATTCTTCTCACCTGATTTTATCTTCGATATTTCTTGTCGATCTAAATCAACTCGCTTATCCAATTCCCCCAAGGAGGCTTCAATCTTGACCACTCTGTCCATCAGTGCATTCATCATAACCTCCATAGCCTCACAGGTTGCCTTGATCTTTTCTTGGTTACTTTCTGAAATTGTAAACTTCAGTTTTATTTCTTCTGCTATGGTCACTAAAAACCTTTGCATATCCAGATGGCCCTCACTCTCCAGAGGTTGGGTGGCAGAGGGCTGAGAGGGAGGTATTGATGCGTCCACCTGGGGGGGCTAAGAAAACCTGAGTGAACACCTGAAACCTGCAAGGAGATCCTGGTTTTGCAGAACAGCTGACTTTTTTCTCTACCCTCCACACAGGAGCCTGCATTGTGGGGCTTATATATCCAAAGTGCGAAGAGGGGAAGATGTTTCCAGAGTCTTCACGTACTTCAGTAAAACCCTGAGGAATGAGTGTAGTGAGGGAGTAATCTTAGGATCATCTAAGGGTTTTACACCCTTCTCCTTCACACTTTGAGATTCTCATCAGCCACTTTGTTTTTTCCGATATGTGGGGGATCTTAATGGTGCCTCTGGTCAGAAAGGCAGGGGGAAAAACATGATCCTCCCCAGGGCGCTCGCCCTGATTCAGCAAGGCATCAGACCTCTTGAGGGATCCGGCACACCAACGTTAGCCCCCGGCTTCTTATTCCTCCAACAGTCACCTCTAGCCAGGGGGTTACCTGCCCAGTATTCAGTGGGCCTATGTCCCCACACAGATGTAATAAGTTCAGTGGAGGAACCTCCTTTACCTGCTGCTTGCTAATAACTGGGGCCAGGAAGGACCTTTAACTAACTCTCAGCACAGCCTGAGCCTGCATGCTTCGAGGGCCGTGACACCACGCTTTCTCAAATGTCTCTGGGCCTCTGGTACCCTTCACAGCAACAATTCAATTTTATGATGAAATTAGGAAACTTTGAGTGGACTTGGGAATCATGAGTGCTGGCTGAATGAACCAGTCGTGAGCTCTCTGAACCCTGGTCAACTCTACGATATGCTCTGCCTTTCAACCTTTGTGCACTACTTTATTACCTACCTTTGTTGCTGAGAGTTCCTTAATTGCTCGTGGGGCTTCCATGGGTCGCTGGTTATTGACTGCCATATGCTGGAGCTGAGGTGTACTCGAGTGGAACCCATACAGCACACCGTCTTGGAAACTGTAGCCGCGGAGTTGGGCTGTGGGCGGAGGCAGCTGAGAGTCTTAGCCGAGACAGATGGGTCTCGGCATGCATCTGTTTCGGGGGATTACTGAAACGTTAGAGGTGATGGAAGTCTCCACAATGTCACAAAACCTGAAACATTGCTGTGGGAGGTACCAGAAGAATTGCAGTATGCTTCAATTTGTGACTTCAGTGGTGGCTGTGCAATGAGCGTTTGCTTCAATTAATGCAGCATTTACACAATTTTCAATGAATTGCTAACCGAACACACTAGATGTTTTTCCCTTCGTCCACTCAGTCACCTCTTATAGGGCCACATGTACGAAGATCCGTTTTTGGGACCCCTTCCCTTTTGCGAATGGGTTAGCACCAATTTGAAAATGGTGCTAATTGCGATTGTTTTGCAACCGCATTAGCGGTCACAAAACAATCATACATACCATTTAGATTCGGTATTAGGAAGGGATGTCCTTGACACGCCCATTCCTAATACCGAATCGCAAAACCCAAACTGTAATTCAGTAACAAGTTACCAAATCGCAGTTTGGGCTTTGTACATCCTGAAAAGCATTTTTCTAATCTCAAACGAGCCAATTCTGTGAATCGCCCCCTTCGCGTCTAGAAAAATGCTTCATACATCTGACCCTTAGCACTTTACTCCTTTATTCTTTCCCAAGTTCTTCCATCCCAGCCTACCAAAAAAAGTGGAAAATCCATTTTTGGCAGTGCCACATTTTTTTGTCCATGTGAGTTGTTTCCAAAATATATTCTATGGTTCCCCATAACAGAATTACTTTATGCCTTTTCAGAGTATTCCCTTTAGACTTTTGTCTAATACAGTGACTGAATAAGCCAAAACTTAAAGACGCATGATATATCGATTATCATTCACACCCCTCTATTCTATAGCAAAAGCTCTACAGACGAGCCAATTGCTTTGCCTTACCTTGCAGTAGAGTATGTCAAGTTTCCTTTCCTTACTGCCTAGTGAATTAATTTGTTGGAAATCATTTGTAGTGGTGGGTGAGTAAAGTGGGACTAGTAAGTGCCTGATTTGATTTCAAGTTTGGCATAAGAGATACTCTGTTACAAACATGTCAAATACAATCTATATGGCCCATTCCTTTCCCTGTAGTGTTGTGCATCTTTTTCCCACCATCTACTTATTGCAAACAGGATAATAGATGTCTGACATAGTATCTTATTTATGATTCATCTGCCTCTTTGGAGTCAGGGTAGAAACTAAGTGAAAGGTATTTAGAAAAGATCAGGCCATAGGAATTAAAGATAGATAATTGTCAGCTACAATTTTCCCAGCTGCAGACAGAAGCGCTGGCTAGCATGCCTCCTTTAATTTGGTACAACAACTTGTACTCTATAGCACATAATGCCTTACTCATAAATCAGAGCTAATTTATTTTTATTTTTCCACTAAAAGTGTTTGTTTAGTTACTAGAAAAGCTTTTAAAGAAAAAAAATACAATCATTTTTTTTATCTAGTGTTATTCTGCCTTAATTCTTTTCTACCAGATAGTCAGTGCTTTCACGTGAGGCGTGTGTGGGTAAAAAAATAAAGTTGGCTCTATAACTCTCCTAATCATATTTTCGTCAAATTGCAATGTCTCTAGGGGACCAGCAATGTATTGCTACTGTGCTACTTGTTTTTCTCTACATAGCTACTCCTGCTCATCGACCAGCACCACCCACCAGTCAGGAGGTACTGGCCACCTTGTGGCAGCAGAGGCTGGAGAACATCCAGACCGAATACTGGTGGCACTTCGTCCTAGAGGATGAAGAGGTGGAAATCGCTTCCTCTGACCCAGAACTCAGTTCATTAGCAGCACGCCAGCCCCAGGCTCCAGCTACCCGGCCATCACATTGCTGGGACTACCGCCAGCTTTCAGGGGCCTTACTTCACCTGCTGCTGCCCCCTCCCGCTCTGACAGGGCATTATTCAAATTCATCCTGCAGCGGATGGACTGTATGGAGATCCAGCTCGCCAGGATTGAGCACAGCCTTGACCAGCTCCAGATCCAAATAGACAATGCCCTCTTCTGAGCCTTTTTAATTTTTTTTGGGGTGGAAGGGACTTGTGGCTGGAGAGGGTGGGGAGTGAGATGGGACTAGGTTTCACATTGGTCTTTTGTTGGAGTTTTTGGGATGGGGCTATTGTTTTGGGAGAGGGGTAGGCCTGTTGTGGGTAGAAAGGGTGAGTGTTCTTACTTGTCAAAAATAAAAGGGGGGCATTTATTTTACTTCATTTATCCCTCAAGTGTTTATTTTGGTGGTTTAGTTTGCTCTGCTGTCTTTTATTGTAGCCTCTTTTTTTAAATCTCCTAAAAAATTGTGTATGTCATTTACTTATATCCTTGCCCTACTGTCCTCTGTAACTATATTGACTTCTAGAAGATTATTGGATTACGTATTTTGTCTATAAAAACCTAGATACCAGCAAACAACATCCTCTTCGGTAGAAGTTCATTACTGACTAAACAAGTTCACTTAAATCTACTGTTCTTCTCTTAGCTAAATAGATGAAGCAAGGGCTAATACCTCAGTCTTCTTACTGCAAGATTTTCCCAAGGTGGTATCTTCACTTAAGGGAGTGGTGGTAGTAGTAGTAGTAGTAGTATTAGTAGTAGCAGGCTAGCACAGTAACAGGTAAGGCACAAGGTGCCACGCCCACTATGGCAAACTCCAACTGCAGGATTAATTAAAGGGTTATCCATCACTGTAAACTACATTTAAAGAAAACAGAGTTAGTGGGTCACATATTATATCGTGACTTTAGGATGACTGGGACCAGACTACCACAATGACAGTATTTGACACATAACAAAGAAGACCTTATATGATAATATAAACTAGTAATATCAACTTCTTCTGAGCAATGGGGAGCTAGTATTGAAAAAACTAAGCTTAGGAAATGCAATCCTTGAGTCAAGAGAAGTGGGCTTAGAGGGAGCAGTGGTTGGACAAGGTTAAGAGTTTATGCAACACACAACACAAGTCCTTAATGATGTGGATGGGCCAGGTGTGGAATATTGTTTGGGTAATAAAACATCAAGCGTGTATTCCATTTAGATGTAAAATTAAGTCACACCTCAATAAATCACACAGCCCAGGGGAAGAGGGTTAGGTGAATGGATGGGAAAGGGTATTTGGGGAAAAATGTGACAAAGAAAAATGATACACAAAAGAAACCACAACAGTGTTCATGGGGGCGCTGAGCGACACACCAGCATCAATCTGTCGTAAAAGGGAAAAATGAAGGGATAAGTATGACACAGTTCAGTGAAATGCATTGCAAACAGTCCTTCTGTTCAGAGAGACCAAAGATAGTATACCTCTAAATGTTATGTCTTCTAAATTTGAAAAATGCTAATTCTGGAGGATTGTTTTAACCCACACAGCTCTAAACATTATAATTGTTAACAGTTAATTGTTAAAATGATACTGTATTGCCAAATTGGGTGTGGCATCTCCATTCCTCTAGTAATGTCCATCACTATTGGGTGTCTGAATGAACCTGTCAGGTAGGTAAGCTGGAGTGTTGGGCTTTCACCAAGTTTTGTTCATGCAGGAGAGGGCTAACAGAAGGCCTGCATATTGAAAAACAGTAACTATGTAACAGAGTAAAGGAGGAGGACAAAAGGAAGCAAGCTAAGCTTCATGAGGAGTCAGGAGTGTACCAAAAAAAAACTCAGAGGCAGAGCAAGAAAATAAAGAGAAATTTCACATTTGAGCAAGCATTGCAGCAAACACACACTCATCAGCATTCCCAAAATCAATGCATCTCTCTTCAGGCCATAAAGCTGAGTGAGTACTAGGCCTCAGAATCTTCACCATCATCATGGTTTCTCTTCGAAGTTGATAGCTTTCTCCTTTTAGCTGTTGAGGTAGCCCGACCTGAGTCCTTCGATCCTCCTCCTCCTCCTGATTCTGAATAACTCCATCCCAGTCCTGAAATGAGTGAGGTAGAATTGTATAGTGAACTGTTGTTGAAGAAGAAATAGAGAAAGAGAATTGAGTATTTTGTGTAGATTTGTGTTTCGTAATTAAAGTGATTGTGGTGGTCTCTGAGGAACCCGAGGAGTGGACCCTGCAGGTAAACTTTTTCTAAATTTCAAAGACCAACTACTTTCAGGAAAAGTCATCACCCATCAGCCCCCAAACATTGCAAATAATCAAATCAAATTTACAAATGTGTTGAACTCCCTCCCTCACTGTCAACCACCATATACGTCATCAATCATCACTCACAAGCACTCAATATATCACCAATAATTGGTGCAATAGTTAGTAGTTACCTCCAACCCAAGAAGGGTACTTTATTGAACCAAAATATTATTATCTCTTTGATGGTAGCAACACATTGGAATTTGGCACTGGCAGTCTTTTACTCAATGATGTTTTGGGGCAGCCCTGCTAGATGATGTAAAAGACAGGATAGGCAATGGCATGTGAGGGAGGCAGGCATTGTCTACAATGTAACCTGAAGGGAATATGGGGGCTTTCTCACTGCACACAGGTCCAACATTATTTTCTGCAAAGAAAGAAATAGGTTCAACAAGAAACAACAAGAAACAATTCAAAAGGTTCTGTGGTGGCACTGTCATACACAGTCTGGGTAGCAGAGTTTGTCCTCAAACTCAGGGAGTTTACCCAGAAGTTGGTCAGCAAGCACATTTGATTCTGATCAATCATCCTCTTCCTCCCCCTGTGGTGCTTCAGGAACAGTGTAATCAGGTGGCATCAAATGGTGGTTCTTCCTGATCATGGTTAATCTATACACTGGTCCTTTTTACTGTAACAACTGTGCCAGCAGCACTGAACACATGTTCAGCAGATACACTGGCTACAGGACAAGCCAGATACTTTCTTGCCAGCCTGTTGAGCTCTGGCTATTGTAATATCTTCCCATACCAACACACTAATGGGTTTTGATCCATATACACCTCTTTTAGGTCATCCAGATACTCCTGGAACATCCTCTGAAGTGTCATTGGTGCTGCCACTTGCTGGACCTTTTTTGCCTTCGCCATTGCACTGAATGTAAGACCTGCCACTTGAAACCAAGCCAATGCAGAGTTTGAGTTGATTCTTTGATGCTGTTGTTGCTGGTGTTCCTGTTGCTGGTGTTGGCTGCTATATGACAAGACTACCCCCTATGGAAGTTGAAGGAGGTACCCCAGAACTGTGGAGTGGGACTCTAAGCTCCAGCTAGTCTTCTTCCAATTCTCCAGCTTGCTCAACAATCCACCTCTTGTATGTTGAAACATCCCCTTTTTTGTTGCATGGATCAAATAGGGTGGCACAGATGTACTCTTTGGATGAGATCATGGAATTTTGCAGCCTTGCATTACAAGTCAAGAGATAGCTTAGGCTCTCAACCAAGTCATGTACATCTGGATTTTTTTCACACCTCTATGTGTGACTTTTCAGATATATTCTTTAGCTGGTCTTGTAGCAGATTCAACAATGGAATAGCTTGGCCCATCATACTGTCCTCCTTGCTGACTTCCTGTGTGAAAACCTTAAAAGGGAGCAGCATCTATGTCAGGCATTTGACTAGGCCCCCCTTGTCAGCTTCCCTATTTGCATCCCCTCCTCTGAGAATAACATAGTTATAGATCTGTCTGTTACTCTGTTACCAGGCTGAATAATCCACAACTGTTTCTGGGCTTTAAAAGAATGGCAGATTTTTCTGCAGCTGTTCAGTATGTTGCTGACTATGGCCCTCATTACAACCCTGGCGATAAATCCCACTTTCCGCCGTGCTGAAGACCGCCAACATACCATTGCGGCGGTGGAATTCTGCTATAGGTATTAGGACCCACATTTCGGAATCTGCCACAATACAGACACCCACACAAGTCCGCCACACCAAAGGTCAGTGATTAACTGTCAATACCAAAACCTACACCGTCACGCCAACAAGAATATGCCCACACTATCACGACCCACGAATCAGCGTGGCGGTCTTTCAACTGCGGTCATCCATTGACGGTATACACCGCCGCGCTCAAAATACACACACACTTACAAAACACAACTACATTGGACAATTCAAAATACACACACCTGATACACATACACACACCACACCCACACACTCACAACACTATAAAACATTCACCCACATTACCCACAAACCCTTACAACGAACAACTTTGGAAGAAGCCCAGAGAGGGAGATTAGCAAACACAACACCAGCATCCACAGGCACACAACACCATCACCCATACAACATCCACGCACCTCAAACAACACACAAAAACACATCCCCCCACACATCACAACAGACAGCACCTCACACATCACCCACACCACATCATGGCACCTCAAAGACACCCCAGGTTTTCTGAGGAGGAGCTCAGGGTCATGGTGGAGGAAATCATCCGGGTAGAGCCACAGCTTTTCGGATCACAGGTGCAGCACACCTCCATTGCTAGAAAGATGGAGCTATGGCGGAGAATCGTCGACAGGGTCAACGCAGTGGGACAGTATCCAAGAACACGGGATGTCATCAGGAAGAGGTGGAACGACCTACGGGGGAAGGTGTGTTCAGTGGTTTCAAGACAACAGATTGCTGTACATAGGACTGGCGGTGGACCCCCACCTCACCCCCACAACTAACAACATGGGAGGAGCAAGCCTTGGCAATACTGCATCTTGAGCGCCTCGCAGGAGTAGCAGGAGGACTGGACTCTGGTAAGTCATATCTATATTACCATATCCCCCCTACCCCACCTGCATGCCATCATATACCCCCACCCTCCCCTCACTCCCATCACTCCATCATCTCACATATGTCCTACTATCACAACCCACACATCTCAATACCAAGGCCCTGCATGCAACACCTATGCATGGACCACCGTCACCAAAGCATGTCCAGTACAGATACCCTCACGGACCCCAAACCAACTATCACACAAGGGCAAACACAATGATGCAAGCACAGGAATAGAGGGTACCTCACCCAATGCACAAGATGGGACACACAGACACTAAAACTATGCATTTACACCCCAACAGGACCCATACCCAATGTCACCGTACAGGAGGTGCCAGCCATATCCAGTCCCCCCACATAAGAGGCCCACAGTGATGACAGCAGCTCTGCACGCCTGGATCAAGATGACCAGCCGGGCCCATCAGGGACCTCTGGACAGTCGGTTCCCCTGCCACTGTCACAAGCCACCACAGAACCTCCCCCCTCAGGAAACACCAGCACAGCTCCCACCCAGCGGGCCCAACCCTCAGTCCCCAGGACACGTCAATTAGCAATGTGTCCACCACTACAGGGAACCCAGGCAAACCCACTAACCCAAGAAAATCAGGGACCTGGGGTCAGTGGCAGTGGGCACACGGTTCAGGGGACAGAGGCACAGGATAACAGGGAAACTGGGAGGACTGCTGTGCGACAGGGGGAGGACAGGCCCAGGGAACCCACTCTCCACGAGTCACTCTCCAACATCTTGGGAGCATACCACCATTCCCAGGAGACCATGGGCACGGTACTGGCCAAGTTTCAGGAGACCCAGCAGCTGCAGGAAGAACACTACCTGGGGATCAGGGAGGACTTGAAGTCCATCAGCACCACCCAGGTCACCATTGCAGGGGTGCTGGCAGACCTTGTCAACACCATGAGGGAAACAGTGGGACACAAACAGGCCGCTGACACTAGCCTGGACGATGAACAGCCCTCCACCTCCGCCGGTGCTAGTAGACAGGAGGCACCGCCACAGGACCAACAGGCCACCAGCACCCCACCCCCTGCAGCAGAAGAACCACCCTGCAAACGGTCCCTGAGATGCAGGAACAAGACAGAGAACATTGCCAAGACCCCCACCAGGAAATAAGACCTTCCTGAATGTCACCCTTCTGTCCCACTTTGTCACCCTGTCCACCTTAAACTGCCATTGCTCTCCTTCCTATGCCCCATTGGACAATGCACCTGTGAGACCAAGAAACTGGACTCTGCCATGGAGATTCCTCCACCATCACCCCAGCCCATTGCACACCCCGTCAACTGATTAGCACAGAAATAAACACCCTTGAATCACAAAACAATCTGGAGTCAGTCTGTGCTTTCACAAATGTGTAATTGCAACATCTCTGAAATATAGCAATGTCAATGTACTTATTCACATACAAATGTTACACAGCTGTAGGCCAGCAGTAAACATAGCAGAGGGCACAAATTGGGACCCAGATCTATGAAATGGAAAGCCAAAGTAACAAGTCAGGGTCCATACACAGAGGTAAAAAGGCAGACTTATGCTAGGTCCCACAATAGTATGAGATGTGGGTAGCAGTTCCATCATCACTGGAAGCACTGAATGATGATGTTGTTTCTGTTGTCTACATCTTCTTCTTCTGCCTCCTCTTCTTCACTGTCCACAGGCTCCACAGCTGCCACAAGACCACCATCAGGCCCATCCACCTGCAGAAAAGGCACCTGGCGTCGCAAAGCCAGGTTGTGCAACATACAGCAGGCCACGATTATCTGGCACACCTTCTACGGTGAGTAGTATAGGGATCCACCTGTCATATGGAGGCACCAGAATCTGGCCTTCAGGAGGCCGAACGTGCACTCTATTATCCTCCTAGTTCGCCCATGGGCCTCATTGTAGCGTTCTTCTGCCCTTGTCTTGGGATTCCTCACAGGGGTCAGTAGCCACACCTGTTGCCTCTGGAGTTGCCCCATCCCATAATGGATGCTGCTACTCCTCAAAATGTAAGCGTCATGCAGTGAGCCAGGATACTTGACATTCACATGGGAGATGTACTGGTCTGCCAAACACACCATCTGCACATTCATAGAATGGCAGCTTTTCCAGTTTCTGTACACCTGTTCATTCCTGCGGGGGTATAAATGCCACATGTGTACCATCAATGGCACCAATGATGTTGGGGATATGTCCCAGGGCATAGAAGTCACCTTTCAATGTGGGCAATCCTCCACCTGAGGGAAAACAATGTAGCTGCGCATGTGTTTCAGCAGGGCAGACAACACTCTGGACAACACGTTAGAGAACATTGGCTGGGACATCCCTGATGCCATGGCTACTGTTGTTTGAAAAGACCCACTGGCCAGGAAATGGAGTACTGACAGGACCTGCACTAGAGGGGGTATTCCTGTGGGATGGTGGATAGCTGACATTAGGTCAGGCTCCAACTGGGCACACATTCCTGGATTGTTGCACAATCAAGTCTGTAAGTGATAATAATGTGTCTGTCTTCCATTGTCTACAGGTCCACCAGGGGTCTGTACACCGGAGGATGCCGCCATCTCATCACCTGCCCCAGCGGATGTGCCCTATGGAGGAGAACGGTGAGCAGAGGGTCATATACCACATAGGTTTCACAAGGCTGTTTAGCACAAACGTTACAATTTCTCTATGTGCCTTTGTCTGTCCGTAATCATGGCCTAAATAGATGTGATGGAGTTATTTGGCTTGCCATGTGGCCCCCTGAAATTGCGGCTGCCTGACCTGTAAGGTGGGACAAGGGGAAATGAGGTAACTGCGCTGGCGTTGTACACCGTCGCGGTAGGCGTTCAAAGACCGCGGTGCAATTTCGCATTGGTTATCATTGGGCCCTATGGGTTCCAGGAGCCAATGACGATGTACGCCGGCGGTGACGGTACACACCGCTGCGGACGTGACTGCCATTTTCTATCAGTTCCCTCACTTGATACCGGACCTTCAACAGGAGAGGACCTACACTGCAAGTGCTGCTGTGACCTGTGTCTGGAAGCGACAATGGCTACAGTGTCTGGGGAAAGGGCCCCTGCATTCACTGCAGAGGAGTTGGAGAAACTGGTGGATGGGGTCCTCCCCCAGTACATGCAACTGTACAGTCCTCCAGACAAACAGGTGAGTACACTGTGTGCATTGTAGATGGCACATGATTGTATGGAGTGTCGTGGATGGAAGAGACGGGGGGGGACAGGCCAGCATGTGAGGATGGTGTGTGTATGTATGCCTGGGCCATGGTGGGAGGATTGTGGGCAATGTGTGAGAAAAAATTTACGGGAGAGCAACATCCATTATAACTTCACTTTTCCTCTAGGTCAGCGCCCACCAGAAGAAGGAGATTTGTTGTGCCATCACCAAGGGAGTGCGGACACTGGGGTCTACCATAGACGGAGCACCCACTGCCGGAAAAGATGGGAGGACCTACGCCGCTGGAGTAAGAAGATGGCGGAGGCCCAGCTGGGGATGGCCTCCCAATGCGGAAGGGGTGCCCATCGCACCATGACCCCCCTGATGTACCGGATCATGGCGGTTACAGATCCTGAGTAGGATGGGCAAAAGAGGGCATCACAGCACCCACAAGGGGGTGAGTACACTCTCATTCAGCTGACTCTGCGCACTTTACGAGGTGTCTGGGTGGCGGATGTGGGCTGTGGGTTCCCTTAGGCCAGGGCAAACTTGCTAGGGTAGGTCCCTTGTTAGGCAGGCTCTGTGGCACTCCAACCCCAATAGTGGTAGTGGCCATCGACAACCAGTCAGGCTCCTGTTGGTTCCAGGTGTGCAGCAAATGGGGTTAGGCATAGTCCCCCATGGGCAGGTGATTTTCCTACAAACAGTTAGTGCATGGCCTAGTGCATAGGTTGCTCCCTGTGTGTTGTGTCCGCCAACGGTAGTGGTGTTGCATGCATTGAGCTTGTGTCTCCTCTGTCTTCCTCCCTTTTGTTTTGTCACCCTGTCCTTGTGTGCGTTAGCATCATCTGGGGGAGGAGCAGTGGCACCGGAGCAGGAGGGAGCTGCATCCCACATGGCCCTGAAAGGTGCAGTAACAGAGTCAGAAGGCACCAGTGGGACGGAGGGCGAGGGGAGCTCCACGACAGGGACAGGAGCAGACACCAGCGACAGCGACTCCTCCTCTGATGGGAGCTCCCTTGTGGTGGTGGGCACCTCTGTGCCCACCGTATCAACAGGAACAGCCGCCAACCCCCTACCAGCACCGCCCTCCCAGCAGCCCCTCATCGAGTTTCCCGTGCCCGCTCACCCAGGAGGGTGAGCATCTCCTTCGCCCCAGGCACCTCAGCCCCTGCCCCAGTCAGCCCTGCTGCCCTCAGTGAGGAGGCTATTGACCTCCTGAGATCCCTCACTGTTGGGCAATCTACCATTTTGAATGCCATCCAGGGTGTTGAGAGTCATTTGCAGCAAACAAATGCATACCTGGAGGGCATTCATTCTGGCGTGGCGGCCCAACAGAGAGCATTTCAGGCTCTGGCCTCAGCACTGATGGCAGCCATTGTCCCTGTGTCCAGCCTCCCCCTCCAACTTCCGCCACCCAGACCCAATCCCCTGTACCTCAGCCTATCCCAAGCACACCATCAGACCAGCATGCACACTCATCAACACACAAGAGTGGACATGGCAAACATAAGCACCACACATCCCACCGGCACTCACACAAGCACCATCCTCATGCAGACACACCAACATCCACTGCCTCCACTGTGTCCCCCTCCTCCATGTCCTCCTCCTCCCTCCCTGCCTCGTCTCCACTCACACCTGCATGCACTACATCTTCATCCACTACCTCCATCACCAGCACACCCATCACCATACACCGCTCACGTGCACTTACCGCCCACACGTCTCCTGTGTCCTCTCCCAGTGTGTCTGTGAGCCCTCCTCCCAAAGTACACAAACGCAGGCACACACCCACCCAACATCCATCCACCTCACAACAGCCTCCGGCGCATGGACCTTCACCCAAATTCAGCAAACGTACACCTCCTACAACCACTACCTCTTCCTCCACTCCCAAACCCCCTCCATCTTCCCGTCCGAGTGTGTCTAAGAAACTTTTCCTGGCTAACATTGACCTTTTCCCTACACCTCCCCCCGTCCTTCCCCTAGAGTCAGGCTGTCCAGGTCCCAGCCCAGCACCTCAGCCACCAAATCCTCCAGCACAGTGGTCTCATGAAGTCCGCTCACATCGCGGCCACCACATATCAGGGCTGGCAGTATGCCACCTACCCAGGCCAAGGAGCAGGCCATTCCTCCACCTGCTAAGGTGAAGAAGGTGCCCACATGCCGGAGGGAGAAGCTGCACCTACCAGCATGCAACGGCTCCTCCAAGCCAAAAGGGGACAGTGGAAAGGCACCAGCAGCGACATCAAAGGTGGGGAAGGGACACATGCCAAAGAGCAGGTCAGGACAGGGCCAGGTGGCTCCGGCTGAGGGACCAGAGGCACCCCTTCTGTCAACCAGAACATCAACCTGTACGGTGGTGGACACCGCCACATGCACTGCCACCAGCACCGCCTCCAGCACGTCTGCTGCCTCAGCAACAGTCCCCAGCATCATCCCCAGTGGACAGCCGTCCGAGGCTGCAGGAGACATCCTGCTGTGTCCCTCAACAGGTGCAGAGACATGCACCACCACCAACCCCTCCACCACAGACACCGCCGCAGCACCGCCACCAGCCTTGCGACGTGCTCAGACAGTGCCACCACAGCTGACGTGGCAATCATCCCCAGTGGCCAGCCGTCTGAGGCTGCAGGAGACATCCTGGACCCTGCCCAGCGTACATGAGGTATGACTCACAGCACTGTTTGTACCTGCAGGTGGCAGGCGAAGTCACAGCAGGGTGGAGTGTGTATCTGCCTCCATGGAGTATCTTGCTACTTGTTCCCAGGCAATCACGTGGCACACACACCCAGGTGAGGGAATGGGACCTGCCACACTGCTTGTGATGCACTCTGGGCACAAAGCCCCCTCCAGAACCAGTGGAGATTCACATCCACCACCTCAATCCTTGGCAGGATGAAGCACTCTGGGCACAAGCCCCCTCCAGAACCAGTGGAGAAAGGCATCCACTACCTCAGTCCTTGGCAGGATGAAGCACTCTGGGCACAAAGCCCCCTCCAGAACCAGTGGAGAAAGGCATCCACTACCTCAGTCTTTAGCAGGATGAAGCACTCTGTGCAGAAAGCCCCCTCCAGAACCAGTGGAGACTGTTATCCACTTGAGAGACTGTGGCTTTGCACTCCCCAGGATAAAGCAGTGAGCAAACCACCCACTGGAAAGACTTGTGAGACTGTGGCTTTGCACTCCCCAGGATAAAGCAGTGGGCAAACCACCCACTGGAAAGACTTGTGAGACTGTGGCTTTGCACTGCCCAGGATAAAGCAGTGGGCAAACCACCCACTGGAAAGACTTGTGAGACTGTGGATTTGCACTGCCCAGGACCAATCAGTGGGCATGAAGCCCCCTCGTGGAGCAGTGGCGTTGTCCGTTCATCCGGCTGAGGTGCCCCCCTCCCCCTGAGATGCCTTTTTATTTTCCATCTGATGCCCCTCCAGTGTACTCTCTGTTTCGAGTCAGGTATCTTGTGTGGGCTTCGCCCATGCATTTTGGGACACTGATCCCCGGACAATGATTTAATTAATATCCGGACTTGTGTAGTTGGTGTACATATTTGTACATACTGATTTTTGATTTTGGCCTATCTGATATTTAATTGATTACACTTGTTACAATCAATTCCTTTTGTCCTTGCGTTCTTCCAGGGGGTGACGGAGTGTATATGTAATGTTGCTGCATGTATTTGTGTGTATGGTGTTGTGGGTGAGGGTGGGGTTGGGGGTGTTGTGTGTGTGTGTCTCTCTCTTTTCCCTCCCCCTCCCCTGTGTGCTAGGTGCAGTACTCGTGTGGTCGTCGCCAGCATCTTGATTGCTCCTGATACAAGTGGAAGTAGACCAGCATGGCCAGGACCTGTAGTTCAGGCTCCATTGCGTTCTGGTTGTTTGTAAAGTGTCGAAAGGTGAGTGGTTTCGGTTCCAAGTCCTGTTTCTGCCGTGCTTTTGATGTCGTTGGTACCGCCCCGGAAAAGGTGGAGGATAGGTGTGTTGTAATACAGTGGGGAGAACCTTGTCTTCAGCCTGTCTGTTGGCGCTGACCGCCGCGGCGTTTGTTCCTACCGCCGTGGCTGTCGGAGTGTTAAAGTGGCTGTCTATGTTGGCGGTTTCCGCCATGGTCCTGATTCCATTTGTTTTTCCACCGGCCTGTTGTCAGTGTTACCGCTGCTTTAACACCGACCGCCAGGGTTGTACTGAGGGCCTATGTCTTTTTTTTAAAAGTCTTGCACAACCAGGTTGATGCAGTGCACCAAACACAGGACCCTGAATATAGTCAGTGGCAACAAATCCAGTTCAAAGACCTCTGGGTCGCAGCCTTTCAGACATCTGCTATTAAGTTTGTCCAAGATATTTGCAGCTGTGTGTGGTTTTTCCATGGTGAACATGGCTAATGTTGCGTGCCACTGGATGCTGTTAAAAAAACTAAAGGAACCAAATACTGTAGCATGACTGTGCATCTTTTGTGGCTGGATGGAGAAAGGAATGGATGGATGCATGGAACAAGGCATGTTTCTGAATTAAAAAAAAGAAATAAATAAAAAAATGTAAAAAACAAATTGAAATAAAAATTACATTAAAAATATAACATAAATTAAAATAAAAAATAAAATAAAATACAAAAGTAAATAAAACAAAAAAATATAGAAAAGTAAAATAACAGAATAAAAAAATATATATACATATACATGAAACAAATAAGATGATCAATAATTGTGATGTTTGTATGCAAGCCTAGGGAACAAAAACACTGGCTGGATGCACAAAAAGCTGCCAGCCAGATGGTGAAACAACAACAAGGAGCAAAGAGACATAGCAAATAAAGAACACATGCAAGCGTATGGCAAAAACACATGGCTGGATGCACAAAATGGCCACCAGGCACATGGTCAAACAACAATTGTGAACAAGGAGGGATGGAGAACAAAGAACACATGCAAGCCTCTGAATGTGGAGTACACAAAATGGCCCCTTCTCACACTGCTTGGAGAACAAAGACAAATGGTGGATGATAACAAACACACACACACACACACACAGACGCACACTTGCCAAAAGGATGCATGGTTGTAACACTGAAGAAACATTTAACAGTAATTCAGCAATTCATAACACAAATATTAACTGAGGTATAAAAATGTCAAAACACACATATTCCTATGCCATCAAATACTACCTCACAGCATATACACTTTTTGCAAAAAACACATGATATGCAAACAATAGCCAACATTTTTTATTTAATCCAATGCCGTCTGTGCCCTAAACAAAGTTTTAAAAACATATACCACTGAAACATTTATTTCATTATACTGATGACTACTGGCTGGATGGCCCTTTTCTTTGCAAATGTAGGCCACATAGTAAAATAATATAGGAAATGTTACAAACATGTATAAAAGGTACTGAGCTGTGCAACAGGTTTACCTTACAAAAGGTGAAAAATCTATGAAATGCTAAATAAATAAAACTACAGGCCTCCCACCACTATAAAATGTAAAAATCACATTAAAGTACAAAGAAATACTGGTGCATGCCCAAGCTAACAAACAACACCCTCATACTATAGGTTTTTTTAACTTACTTATGTGATTTCACAAAAAAAAAAAAAAGTCTTTAAACCCAAAGGTATATCCAGGAGACAAAGACTGTGATCTTTCCTCTTTGAAATACAAGTGAAAAGTAACCAGGAGATGGAAAAAGCACTGGAAGGAGCCTGCTGGACAGGAACAAGAAGTTGGAGTCTCTGGGGCACTTTCTTCCTCTTTGGAAAAAAAACAGGCTTCTAACACTTAAAAACAACTTGAAGGGTCCATTGGAGAAAAAATTTTAGTCAAAAACTTATTTTTAACTAGATTTAAATGCATCTTGAGTAGAAAACCTACTCCTGGTAAATTGGAACTCGCAAGCGGGGCTTTTTTGCCGCTGTTGCGTTTGGAAGCAGTTCAATTGAACCCAAGTCTCACACGTGTGGCCTGAAGCAAAGCAAGGTTTTGCGTTCACTCACAGCATGAGAGTATCATGGTGCTCGCTTATGAGTGCCAAAACCAAATCTCATGCACGCAAAGTCTGCTCCGTGCCAGAACATGGAATTCAGGAACTCTGCGGTACTCCACGTAGTATGAACTGCCCAAATCCAGCAAATGCCCCGGAGTGGAGTCTTATGCCCTGGCTTAATAAAGAGCCAACTTCCTACATTGGTGGTGCAGCAGTGGGATACAAGACTTGACATTTGCTGTACCACTTTGCTATTCAGTGATTCAACTTAGGACTCCAAAGTTGTCTTTAATTTGAAACATTGTTTTCCAATTTTCAATTTTAATAAATTGTTTGAAAATTACCTGTTAGGGCCTTGTCTTAAATCCTCCAATCAAAACTGTTTAGAATTTAAAAGTACTCTAGTTAGGCACTTTTAGAAGTAGGCTTAGATTTTTTTTAGTTACTAATAAGGTTGCAACTTCTTTAAAACCATGACTTAAGTAGCAGGCCCAACTGCGGAGCTCATACTGGGCCCCTACAAAAATCTTATGTCTGTCCAACTTAAGACCCTCTGCCAAGCATGGAAAATTGCCATGGGTTCTAAAGCCATGAAAGCCCATCTGCAAGAGTTGCTTGTAGAAAATATTTTAGACAATTCAAGGAAAGAAACCCCCAGTGAGAATGGGGAAGAGGAGGCTGATTTCTACTAACAGTAGCACCACTGGTATCCCAGATGATGCAGATAGTGAAGATGCTGATCTTCAGAAACCTAGAGGGTAATCCTAGAGGATAAATTCTTAGCTATAGAAAATGAAAGAATTGAGATGGCCCTAGGACCCATCTCTGGTGGCAGACAAATTATAAATTATAAAGACTGAGAAGCTTTTGACCCTAAGATCCCCAAAACAAGTGTTCCCAATTATATAGAAGGTGATGATATCAGCAAAAGGTTTTCAACCTTTGAGAGGGCATGAGGAAACTCAGCCAAAAGAATTGGGGTTTCCTACTCTTGGAGCTGTTTGCAGAAAAGTATAAGGATAGGCTCCTGACACTGAATAAGGAAGATGCTGATTCCTATGACTGCATGAAGGACACCCTGATTGAGGGTTTTGGACTCACAACTGAGAAATATAGGATCAGGTTCATGGGGAATCGAAAAACCTCAAGGTAGATTTTGTTGACTTCTCAGTCAAAACACTAGTTGTCTGTTTAAAAGGAAACCAGGTCAAAGACTATGATAGACTTTATAATCTTATTGTGAAAGAGCATCTGTTAAGTAACTGTGTTTCTAAAAAAATGCATCAGTACCTGGTAGACCTAGATCCAATGTCTCCCCAAGAATTGGAAAACAAGGCACACCACTGGGTCAAGACTAGGGTATCCAAGACAACTCATGGTGGGGTGACCAAAAGAAAGGGGTCGCTAAGTCCCCCAAGGGAAAGATGGTGACCAGTCTAAAGATATAAAAACAAAACATCTTGTAAAGGCCCCCAAAAATCTGAGCGGGAAGGTGGGCCTGAGACAAAATACAGACCAAGGGTGGGTACCAGGGTAAGAGCTGGGATTTCTAGAAAGCTTTATGCTTTAATTGCAATGCCAAAGGGCACTGAACCTGAAATCCTGTCTGTCACAAACAATAATCTCCATAGTGCACCTGCAGCTCCTGCTGTAGTGGTAAATCTCCAGATAAGATTCCAGGTAGACCCTGACCATGTCAGAGAGCTCACAGAAGCAACTTTAGTCTCTGAGGGTAGGGTGGATGTAGCTGCCTTGGCTGTCGGCCCAATAATCTGAAGAGGTACAGACAACAGCCTCACATAAATGGGATCAGAGTTGAAGCACTGAGGGATACAGGTGCAAGTGTCACCATGGTGACTGAAAAACTGATATCCCCAGAACACTACCTGACTGGTGAAACCTTCACAATCATCAATGCTGATAGCCAAGTTAAGGTCCATCCCATTACAATGTGTCCTTAGAATGGAGAGCGGTTACTGTCCAAAAGAAGGTGGCGATATCTTTTGCAATTCTTGTAGCTTGTCTACTAATAAATGATATGGAGTCCTCAGCATGGGGTGAGGTCGAAAGAAAGACCCATACAGCTATGCAGGGTATGCCTGAATGGATGTGTGTGAAAGCCAGAGCACAATGCAAAACCCAGGGTGAGAAAGAGGTGCTAGAGTCTGGAATAATGACCCAATCCCCCAAGAGAAAAGCTAGAAAGTCTGGTGAGCCAGCGTCTGAACAGCCACAAGCTCAGGTCCCCTCTCATCAGATAAAATACCTGTCAGCCCTTGAGGAAACTGACCCCCAGGAACTTGGGCCTTACACAGCAGACCTCCTAGGCCCAGAGGGACCTTCTAGGGAAGAGCTGTGCCAGGGACAGAATACATGTCCCACTCTTGAGAGCCTGATATGGCAAGCTGTTGACTAAGAAAAGGGAGATGTCATGGGCTCCCACCAACACTATTGGGAGGAGGGACCCCTGTATAATAAGGCCAGAGACCCCAAACCTGCCACTAGGAGAGTGGTAGTGCCAAAGATGTGCAGTTCCTACTCACCTTAGCACACAACATCCCCTTAGCTGGGCATCTGGGACAGAACAAAACTTGAGGCAGGTTAGTCTCTCATTTCTATTGGCAAGGTATGTTCCAGAAGGTGAAGGTGTTTTGTAACTCCTGTGTTATCTGTCAAGCCAGTGGCAAAGCAGGTAAGAACCTAAAGGCCCCCTTAATTCTACTTCCAGTGGTTGAGGTTCCCTTTGAAAGGGTAATGGTTGATGTTGTTGGCCCCCTGGATGTTCCAAAGGCATCAGGGAACAGATTCATACTGTTGGTAGTGGATCATGCCACCAGGTACCCTGAAGCTATTCCCCCTAGGACCATCACTGCTGCTGCAGTTGCTAGGGCCTTACTCAGTATTGTTAGTATCTCTAAGGAGGTGATATAGACAGAGGTAGTAACTTCAGTCTGCATACCTCAAGGTAATGTGGAATGAATGTGATGTAACTTAAAAGTGTCCTACCCCATATCACCCACAAACTAATGGTTTAGTTGAGAGATTCACCAAAAACATGAAAGGAATGATTGCAGGGCTCCATGAAAAACTCAGAAGGGGATGGGATATCCTGTTGCCATGCCTGCTTTCTGTCTACGGAAAGAGCCACAGAAGGGAGTAGGTTCCCCCCTTTAAACTTATATTTGGTCATCCTGTAAGTGGAGCATTGTGTCTAGTGAAAGAAGGCTGGGAGAGACCTCTCAAAGAACCTTAGCATGACATAGCAGATTGTGTACTTGGCTTACATTCAAAGATGTACACATGAACACATGAGGAGAGCATCCACAAACCCTGAGGCCAGCTAAGAGAGCTCCAGAAGCTCTGGTATACCTAAAAGGCACCACTGGCAGTGTACTAACCAGGTCAGAAAGTGTGGGTACTAGGCCCAGTGGTTCCCAGGCACTCCAGGACATATGGAGTAGCCCTTACTACATCCTTGAAAAGAAGGGTAAGGTTATGTGTCTTGTTGACCTGGGCACTTGCAGGATCCCTCACAGAGTCCTCCATTTGAACTGCCTAAAACCTTTCTATGACATTGCTGATGTGGCCATGTTGATGGTCACTAATGAGGGTCAGAAAGAAGAGAGTAATCCTCTCCCTGACCTCCTCTCTCACAGTTCTAAAGATGGATCGGTTGATGGAGTGGTCATTCCATACACCCTCACTGCTCAACAGCAAGCTGACTGCAGGCAATTCCTGGGGCAGTATACATAGCTCTTTTCCCTCTCCCCTGGTCAGACTAACTGGGGAGTTCATGATGAGGACACTGATGGAAACATGCCTGACAAAAGTAAACTGTATAGTCAGACTGACCAAGTGAAGGATAACATCAGGGCTGAAGTCAGCAAGATGCCAGAGTTAGGGGTGATTTAATCCACTGACAGTCTCTGGGCCAGCCCAGCTTTCTTAGTCTCCAATCCTCATTCCAAGGGAGGTAAACTAGAGCTGAGGTTTTGTGTGGTCTATTGAGGTCTCAATGCTGTCACAAAGACAGATGCACACCCTATCCCAAGGGCAGATGAACTTATTGACATTTAGGTGCAGTAAAATTTCTCAGTACTTTTGATTTAACATCAGGGTACTGGCAGGTTGGTCTGACACCTGGAGCATAGGAAAGATCAGCATTCTCAACCCCAGATAGACACTACCAATTTACTGTTCTGCTATTTGATCTACAGAATGCCCGCTTCCAAAGGTTAGTGAACAAAGCTCTTGCTGAGTTGAAGGCTTTTAATGCAGCATATCTTGCTGATATTGCCACCTTGGAAAAGTCCTTGAGGCTCTGCAAAGTGCAGGAATCACTATCAAGGCAAGGAAGTGTCAGATAAGGCATTGCACAGGTGTATACTCGTGCCACCTTGTAGGTGGAGGACAAGTTAAACTCTTGCAACCCAAGATCTAGACAATTATGGACTGGGTTGCTCCAACCACCCAGACTCAAGTCAGGGGATTTGTTGGCTTGACTGTGTGTTACAGGAGGTTCGTGTAGGGCTATGGTACCATTGTGGCACTCCTTGCAGGTCTGACTTCCAAGAAAACGTCAAAGAAAGTAAAACGGACAGTGAGCTGTCAAAAGGCTTTTGACACTCTGAAGGAAGCAATGTGCTCAGCACCCATTCTGAAAGCTCCAGATTATTCTGAGCAGTTCACAGTGCAGACAGATGCCTCTGAACATGGGATATGAGAAGTCCTATCTCAAACCATTGATGATGGCCATAACCATCCTGTTGCTTTCCTGTAATCTGTTGCTGTCCTGCACTTGCCACATTCGAAAGCCTGGGAGGGCTGTCAACCTTCAACCAAGACCCAGATCCCATGGGGTAGTGGAGCTGCTCTCCTGCATCAGGCAGGCACCCAAGAAGACCTGCGAGGTCTCTGGACCACCAAAACCCGACACCTAAAAGCACCACTGCACCTGTGCTCCCTAGCCCAAACTGAAGTGGGCTAATGGCGTCAGTGTGGTCCCCTGACCCTTCAGAGATGAAACCCGCCATGGGTTTGCCAACTGTGAATTTCTGGAAGCCACCTGCACCTCTTTCTGCAAGCAGAGGCTAGCAGGGCTCAGGCAGGTCCAGTTGCAGGTCCAGGCTGGTCCAGTGCACCAGCTCAGCTGGGGATTTGCAGAGGTTTTGGGCTCAAGCTTGTTATGTCCTTGTAGCTCAGAACAAGAGGTCAGTCAACTGACCCTTGGAGGTACTTCAGCGTAGGTTGAAAGGAACAATTCCAGACTTCCTTCTCAGGGCAGTACTCTGTTAACAAGGCAGTCCTTATTCTGTAGTATCAACAGGTCCAGGAGTGTACTTAGGAGTTTGTCTGAAGGTCCTACTTTTATACCTGGTGCCATCTTTGGAGTGTAAGAAACATTTAGACTTCCCCCAACATCTGGTTCTGGAATTTCTTTGCTGCCCTGGCTCCAAAAGGGTTGGGGTGACAATGAACTAGTGTGAGTTATTTGTGAGTGTACTGGGGCAGTGCCTTTGAAATGCAAGTGTGGTAGGTGACAACTCCACCCCCATCTACTGAGGATGGCTCATTCTGCCAACACTCAGTCCCACCTTTGTGATACGGTCTGGGAGGAGTACACAAAGGCCAACTGCCAATTATACCTAGTCATAAGACCCAGGATATAGGCTGCAGGCATCAAATTGTTAAGACAAGATAATGCCACATTACTAAATGTGGCATTTTCAGAATTGTGACTTAAAATCCAAATTTACCATTCTGCTTGTCCCCAACCAAATGTTATCACGTAGTAACTGTAATAAGGTAACCCAATGTGATCCTATGGGAGAGGTAGGCCTTTCAGTAGTGAAAAACAAATGTAAGAGTTTTTCACTTCGAAGACATGTGAAAGTTAAATGTACATGCCCAAATTTTTAAATACATGCCACCCTGCCCTATGGGCTGTTTATGACATACCCTAGGGGTCATTTATATGCATTAAAAAGGTTTGGACTTGACAAGAGGTTTATTTAGCAGGTCAAGATGGCAGTTTGAAACTGCACACAGGCTGAAAATTGCAGGTATGGGGTGAGTATTGAAGGACTAGTTAAGTGGGTGGCACGATAGTGCTGCAGGCCCACCAGTAATAATTAATTTACCGGCCCAGGGTATCTGCAGTACCACTTCATTAGGTACTTATAGGTAAATAGGATGTGTGAATTGAGCGAAAGCCAATTTTACCATGTGAGCACAAGCACTTTAGCACTGTTTAGAATAGGTAAAGTTTGCAGAGTGCTAAGGCCAACAAAATAAATTTAGGAAAAAATAAGGAGTAAAGACTAAAGGTTTGGGGAAGGCTACACCAGGGATGTCAGGTCTAACAGGTGCCATAATCCAAGATGAACTAAAGACATAGCAGGTGTTGTTCATTGAAATCCTTCAAGCAGCAAATATGCTGTAAGTCAGGAAGAATTAAACACACCATGGTAGTGTGGTCAATAAGGTCCATCCAGACAATAAATGGAAGTGTCACTGCACCAAAAGAATTAAAGGCAGCATAGAAGTTGGTATTTTAGACCATCCAATACTGGAAATGCTGCAACATCAAGAAAGTAAAATATAATAGAGTACATATCAGCAGTGGAGTTCTACAACCCTAGGTGGACTGAAGGTACCACAGTGGCGGATCTGTGAGATCCAATGAAGAACTGAATGTCCCAATCCCAGAGAACACAAAGGACCACAGTAGTGGGATTATATAGTCCTCTCACAGGCAAGAAGGCTCCTACTAGGTTCTAAAAGTGGTTATGAGTTGATGTAGTATTGATGTTAAACAGCTGTACCAAGGCCATGGTCTGACATCCCAGTATTATTATGCCTTTCCCTAGTTAGTGTGATGCTCTCTTGTCTACCCAGAAGTGTAAGTGTCACTGCCCCAAAAAGATTATACATCTCAGTAGTAGATCGGTGTATCTATCCACACATGAAAATAATGCAGTCCCAGGAGCATAAAAGAAACCACAGGAGAATACAAGGTGATTTGGGGCTCATAATAACCACTGGTAGTAACATAGGTAGTCTGAGACCACAGCAGTAGATATATGAACTACAGTTTGAAGTAGAAATGATTGAGCTCGTTGCGAGTTAAAGGCCTAGCAATAGTGGGTAATTATGTTCATTCATAAGCAGCAATGCAGTGAGAATGTGAAACTCCCAGATTAGTGGGCCAATTGAATCCACCAATAAACATACATGTGGAAATTCCAAGGGAATAAAAGATAACCCAGTATTTGACCAATGAGGACCTTCTAGATTGTGAATTTCATAGGACAGAGGAGTCAAATATACTCCTATAGTAGGGCAAAAGAGTCACCCAAAAGCGGTCTACCGGCAGTGTGACAAAAGGAGTCTATTGCTTAACAGGCTTACCCAGTGGTTATTAAAATGCCCTAGAAGGAGGAATTAGCTGATGGATCACAGAGGAGAAAGATGAGACAGCCAAGTGACTCTAGAAGGAAAATGAACTACTGATTAGTTAATCTGAGACTCCAGTCTCTAAACACTAACAGAAGAGAGCTCGAGATGAAAGAGGTGAGGAGGAATAAGCCAACACTTGGCTGAGCGAGGTTCAACTCATGGCAATACACAACCTGAGGATAAAACAGCAAACACAGCTAGAAGAAGAGAAAAAATTGATGCTGCCTTCACCGGGTGTGGGTACAAGCTGCGTATCCTTTTATAGTGTGGCAGAAAGGACTGTGTAACCAAGCACAGCCTTCGTTTTGATACCAGAGACCTATTTAAGCACCAACAAGCGTAATTTGCTATATGCTTTCTTACCTCATTGTCCAAAGTGTGGCCTCTGGTGACCTACATCCGCACGTCTCTTTTTTTATATCTGGGAGGCGTCCATAGTCAAAGCAAAAACAAAGCAAAAACAACGTCCATAGTCAGTCTAATTCTCACTTTCACCTTAGGTTAATATGACTTTTTATGTAAATGTTACTTTGGATGGCCATTTTCCCAAGACTATGCCGTCACCCTACCCTGCCTTTTCTGCAGTTTGATTTGAATGCTATTCACCATTTTGCAATCCTTTAGGTGAGCATCTTGCTTCCTTACGCTTCCTTTGTCCAACTTTCTTCTTAATCTCTATCAAACATTTGTTTTATTCCTGGGAGCTGTTGGATTTTTCGTTTTCAAATGAGTAAAATTTATATTTTGAAGTTTTCCTTCATGTTCCAAGAATTTCTTGAATGCTTTATTTATTCAGTTTGTGGGGGTATTTATTAAAAAACCCTAAAGATATCGGATCTTTATTTATGTCTGCTTCATAATCTCTCAGATTGCACCAATGTGCTCTTCTACTTTGTGTTTTCCTTTTCTGGACGCTTCTATTTGTTGCTGATTTAGTTAATTGAGTCTACATTTTATTGGAAGTGAACAGTTACACACATGGGTGATTGCTTTGCGCACACTGAGCTAGTGCTTCTCCTTGGCAACCCCCCGCCCACCATTCATACCCTTCAGGTTGGCGATCGGGACTTGATAGTGGTTTGGGATGATTTTCCTGTGCTTTGTACGACATTACTTACACACTAATTCGAGCTTTTTCCACATTCAGTTAAAACGTTTTGGCCATTATTTACTAACATATTTTGAATCTAGCGGTTGTGCTAATTATTACATCCAAAAAATGCCCAATGCAACATATTTTTTCAAAATCGTGCACGCGTTAATGACTTTTGCTTTTAAGTGAAAAGTTATATTATCAAACCTCAAAATTTGTGTTTCAGCAAAACCAATACAGAACCAAAATGACTGACAAATTTGTATTTTTGCTGCAGCTGCATTTACTTTCTGAGAAACTGTTTTGCAAAGCGATCTCATATTGACACATGTTAAGCAAATTGCGGTGGAATTGCTAATTTCTAACATGTACAGAAATGTGTGATTTTTGACAGACTGAGACACCGCGATGGATTCCTACAATAGTATTTAATAGGGTGGAAAGAAAAAAAAATGAATGCACTAACCATAAAAAAACGTTCTACCACTTTGGCGTACACAGTAGCTAAAACAAAATACCGCTTGTATAAAAGCCCATAATTAAACAAGCGCTTTTAATGATGCCCGCAAAACATTTACCTTCAATAGGAAAAAAATGTGCAATCATCACTTTTTTATTTGTCACCTCGCTCACTGTTTGTACGTGGCAAAGCTGCATCCTAAGAATAATATACACATTTATTTCAACTCAAGCTGTACATTATAACTGCGGTTAATGTGTCTTGGAATGTAACGTAGTAATCTGTTCAGAGGAAATACACATTCTGGTGGTGGCATTCATTAAATGTGTAACTTTTTTGAAGCTCCACGGTATTAACAATTTTTACAGTAATGTGGTGAAAAACGTGCTTTTATAATCCTAACTTGTTGACAACATTTGAAGTGAAAATTGCCAGATTTCTTTACACATTTCCGTGACTGATGGTCGTTTCCTTAGAATTCCAGAGGCTTGTGTGAATCATGCCTAAAGGGTACATATGTTACAAGTTAACAAGAAAATAAGTAGCAGAAATCAAATGTTAGATTTACAGAAAAACGCTTTTGATGTGCACCTACAAATAAGGTTAGGTGATTAGAGCCTGAAAGCCTCGCATTTGTAAAATTATGTTTTATTTTACAGTGTTATATAGTGGAACATACAGCGTCTTCAATGGATGTAGACCCGGAAATCAAATGAATTCCAGAACTTTTTTTCTTTCCACCAACAGTAAAGTCAAGCACAGTAAACCTATTCAGACCTTCTCAATGTAAGCTTTTCTTTCTTTAGGATTTGCCGATTCATTGTTTTCTTTTTCTTTAGCATCTCAATGCACAATCGGCACATAAGTAACGCATGTAGGGTGGTTATCAGATTAAACAACTAAAACATTTTAGGTTTAGATTAATTGCACTAGCATATAAATATGATTGGCGGAGACAAAACCCATATTTTTTGCATTTACCTATTTCCAAATAAAGGAACAGAAAGTAATTATTTAAATCAGGATGGGTAAGTTTCATTCTTGTCTTTCCCATTGCAGTACATTTCTTTGCAAAGCTATTTGGAGATATTAAAAAAAACAAATAGCACACATATTGGATGACAGGGACTTTCGTAGTGGGTAAAAAGAAAGCATATAGACCAGAACTTGTGGCAGCACTAGGTGGCTTAGGTGTAGCAAGAAGTTTATGATTGGTTATCTGACAGGGTGTGCAGTGTGACAAAAAGACAGAGATGTACATAAGGGATCGGACGACTAACTGCTTTGCAGAGGACTCTTAGTAGCTTGTACATAACCTTACTGTTGGTGGTAATCCAGCAGTGAATCAAGGGAAGAAAAGAAAAAAGTGAAGCCCTACCTTGAGCGCACAGAATAAGCATAGAACATATTTTATCAGCTTATATGTACGCCTTCTCCATAGAGAGCAAGCACCATACAACCATCAGTAGTGTAAGATCTCCTCACACATACAGGACAGACACTGCACAATGGTCCCTCACATGTGGCGATTAAAGCATAGGTAGCAGTAGTGCACGATTCTCTCACACTGTAAACGTACATCTCCAGTGAAAGATTCCCTTGCAAACAGAGTTGTTGGATTGGTAGTAGCAGATGTTCCATGGTGTCAGTTCCATCTTAGAAACTGAGTTGCACAACATGATCACTTATTGCAAAATTTAAATATGTTGTAGGTATGAGGTAGAAAGTGGTGAGGGCAGCAATGGACTGGAAGCCAGGAGCCATGAATGTTAATCTGAGAAGTGAGCTAATCCTCAGGGGTGCAAAGTGCCCAGTTAAAAGCAATGAAGTTTGGCATCTTCAAGAAGGAGAGTCAAGGACCAGCCCAGGAGGTGACATTTGTGAAACCGGTATAACCTGTTTGGATTTGGCTCTATAGGTTGCACAGGAGCTTGCCTCCTGTCTGAAGTAGCACAGTGTGCAAAAATAATGGACTGGGATGTGTCCTAGGATATTGCCAGTGGCTAAGACTTCTGTAAACATTGTACCCATCACTACTATTTGTTTTTAATATGATCGACTGAGCTACACAGGCAAAGGCAGTCAACATCGCTGTGATTGCATCATTGGAGCAGCTGTGTATCCAATGAACAACTGACAAGAGCTTCCACATCCAAATCAACAATACAGTGCAATCTAAAATCATTACACATCCTCAATACGAATAGAACATTATTACACCCCATCTAAGCAGCTTTCCATAGCGATTTACCTTGCACACAAAATAGTTAGCTATAAGTCCAACATACTTTCCATGCAGTTCCCTACTGATCAGTTTATGAAGTCACACCACAACCAAACTTATGTAAGTAGGAGCTTTGAGTCTAAAAAGCCCAAAGATTAACAAATAACTTTGCCATGCTGTGTGGCAATGTGTGTGGAAGCAGCAGGAAGTGAGGTACAGTACTGATTTGGTGACAGAACATCGGCGCTGCCTGTGAAATGCTCTTGCTAAACTTACCCCTTTCCTTTATGGACAGTGAAAACAGTACAAATCACATAAATGTGAAAATACTGAATGTAAATAGCTGAATGTAAGTATTATTTTTATACTGACACTTAAGTGTGAGAAAGCATGAACTTATTTCTACAAATGGAAATGTGCTGGTCCCAAACTATTAACATAAATGTCCCTATATTAGTAGAGCAATTCATCAGTCTAGTATCTGATTTGGGTAGGTGACAACTCAGCAATACTCTAGGTGTGTTATGACATCATATGGAGTCAAGAATTACATCTGAGCTTTGGTGGGTGAGGAGTTTGTACACAGCCAACACATCAACTAAGCTGTGGTGGGTGTGAACACTGAGGGCACTCTAGTCTCTTGCCCTGAAAGAGAAAAAAGCAATTGGTGGCTGGGAACGTGGCGCACACATCCTAGGTAATTGTCTATTAATCAAACAAAGTGAGCCAGTCCAATGTAAGTTCGGTGGTCGAAATGAAGGAAAGCCACCATTACTTCTTTAGTATGACAAAATTCACAAAACAACAAAAGAGATTTCGAGCACTCCAAAATTAAATTATAATGTAGCTGCGTAGTGCGTCTTCCATCAAATAAGTCTTTAATTTCATGTAACGTGGCACAACATCCCAAGTGTTTCTTTGTCAGAGTCCACAATTTTCAATATAAAAACAAGAAAACAGAGAACTTTTCACAGCCAACACATGTTTCGTATGCATTGCCTGTGTAATACCAGAGACTTACTCAGGGTTACATCATCAAATATACACATATTAAAAAACATCATATAATACAAACACTGTTTGCACCTTCACCAAGTGGCATCCATTAGGCAACTGCCTATGAAGCCAATTCCATGAAAATACACTAAATTTGCTATTACCCATTCCATGTTAACTAGTTATCAAACACCTATATTATCACCAATTGGAAAAAAGGAAAATAAAGGACGCCATAATTAGTGTATAGGCATGAAGGGAAACAGACCAGTCATAATGCCACCAAGTATTGAGGGTTAAAGCGGCATGCATACCTCACCCATACTAATTATCCATCAAGAGTATTAGTGCAAAGAATATACACTATTTCAAATATACATAGACCAATATAACATCATATAAGAAACTTAAGCCTCATACTTTTTTCCAAATAGTGAACCATACCCTCATATGCTTAACTAAAATCAAAAGGAAAGTAGTATTAGCGTCCCCCAGTTCCAAGACGTAATCACCATATTCTCTGCAAAACATATTATATAATAATTTCACTTCAATCATCTCAAAGTCAAGCTAATCTGAAAAGACAAGTGGCGGCTCCTCCGCTATGGCAGAGGAGCGTCACCCACCCTGCAGCAGCAACAGCAAAGCAGTAGAGGCAGCTGCAAACCTTTTACTACAAAATGATAATAAACTGTGTTTATTATCGTTTTGTAGTAAAAGGGGAAGGGCATTGGGGATGACAGCCTTGGAGGGGAGTGCACAGAGCAATCCCCTCAGTGCGCCTATATGTTTGGCCAGACGTCTCGCGCCAGCCAAACACACATTTGCACTGTGCTCTCTCCAGCCTGGCACTGTGTTGCCAGCTGGAGAGAGCATAATGCAAAAAAGTGGTTAAATAGTAGGCAAAAATGTAATCATGAATACAACAGTGAAACTAAAAATCAATCACTGGCAGGACAATTCATTTCTACATTTCATGTCATGATATTTTAATCAGATGATAAAATAGCCTAAATCAAACATTTTAAACATGTCACAATACTTCAAGAAAAAAATTACATATCATACTCAACATATAAGACAAAAAGGTAATTCTACATAAATCAACACAAACATTTGTTGTAACGTTTCAGTTAAACAAGAATGTACTTCAGTCATCCTTTTGCTTTTAAAAAATATGGTTATTAACAGTGCTTTAGGTTTTAATTCACATGAGAGATGGTTGCATCATGTTCACATCTCAACATAACTGCTATTGTTTATATTTAAATAAAGAATAAAGAATAAAGATTAGACATTCTTTATAGGTTTTATTTAATATTCCTCACAAACTCTCCTTAAGTAAAAAGGTCAAGAGCAGGCACAGGCTCCCAGTCTCCCAGCCAATCCTAATGCTGCTCTGAGGAACGTCAGGATTAGCCACAGGGCAGGCTGGGAGCCTGTGCCTGCTTGCTGAGGAGATGGAGGAGCGGCGCGGAGCAAAGGTAAATTTTTTATTTTTTAAAGTTTATTCTCCAACAGTAATGTTTGTCTCCTCTTGAGTCCATGCATCTTGACCAATGGGGTCATTATTATTTGACTGCTGGATGTGACCATTAGGTTGGGTACAATTAACCTAATGTAGTATTTATGGATACTAGGATACTTATAGTACTATAGCTCTACCAGTAACTGCTTAACCTATATTGATTGGGTATTATTGTAATGAGCCAGTGATGTTCTAATGATCCACAAGACTGCCTGGGCCAACCTGGATATGTGAGGAGCATGTCCGGTGGTCACGGGCTTCAGGGGATTTAAATAATTGGGGTAAGCGACCCTTGTGGTTCATTCCGCACCGCAAGTAACCAGCACATGCATGTGATTATTCTTCACAGATGCCTTTGCATATGGTGCATCGCGTAGCCAGGTACAATTATTACAATATTGTGTGTCCATGTCATACATACAAGTATGCAATATGTACTTTTTAACAATATTGAATATGACCAACCGCTTTGTGATTGCAAGTATGTTCAACACATTTTATATGAAAGTGTTTGTTTTGATAAATTCCAATAATCCCACCAGCACAAATTATTAGATGTTGGTACCTAATTTGGGCCATTATTTGAAAGCAATATATTGTTTATATCGAATGCAATCTGGACTTTGATTTTGGTTTCAATGCCAGTCTTTTCAGTTTAGCTTGCCTTTAAAATGGTTGAAGTGAAGTTAATATATAATGTTTTGTAGAGATTATTCTAATTATGTCCTGGAACTGTGGGACTCCAATACTACTTTTCTTTGGATTTTAGGTGAGCATATGGGGATATGGTTCACTAATTCAAGAAACGTATGAGGCTTAAGTTTCTTTTATGGTGTTATATTGGTCCATGTATATTTTATGTAGTGAATATTTTTGCCACTAATACTCCTGATGAATGATTAGTATGACAATTTAGTGGAAGGTGAGCAATACATGTAGCTCTAACCTTCAGTACTTGGTGGCAATATGGCCCTCATTACAACTTTGGCGGTAAAAGATGCTTACCGCCGTGCAGAAGACCGCCAACACACCGCCGCGGCTGTGGAATTCCGCCACAGCTATTATGACCCACATCTCGGAATCCGCCAAAAGTCAGACACCCACACAAGTCCGCCACACCAAAGGTCAGTGATAAACTGGCGAAAACAAAACCGACACCGTCACGCCAACAGAAATACGCCCACACTATCACGACACACGAATCCACGCAGCGGTCTTTCAACCGCGGTATTCCATTGGCGGTACACACAGCTGCGCTCAAAATACACACACTCTTACAAAACACAGCCACATTGGACAATTCGAAATAAACACACCTGATACACATACACACACCACTCCCTCACACCCAATACAATATAAAACACACACCCACATCACCCACAACCCCGACGACAAAAAATTCAGAAAGAAGGCGAGAGAGAGACACCACCAGCAAGAACAACAGCATCCACAGGCACACAACACCATCACCCACACAACATCCACGCAGCTCACACAACACCCCACTACATATCAGCACATTTATCACCACACACATCACCTACACCACCCCATGGCATGGCAAAGACACCCCAGGTTCTCGGAGGAGGAGCTCAGGGTCATGGTGGAGGAAATCGTCCGGGAAGAGCCACAGCTATTCGGAGCACAGGTGCAGCACACCTCCATAGCTAGGAAGATGGAGCTATGGTGAAGAATAGTGGACAGGGTCAACGCAGTGGGACAACACCCAAGAAATCGGGAGGACATCAGGAAGAGGTGAAACGACCTACGGGGGAAGGTGCGTTCTGTGGTCTCAAGACGCCACCTGGCGGTTCAGCGGACTGGCGGCAGACCCCCACCTCCTGCCCCACAACTAACAACATGGGAGGAGCAGGTCTTGGCGATTCTGCATCCTGAGTGCCTCGCAGGAGTAGGTGGAGGAATGGACTCTGGTAAGACAAAGCTTTACTATTACATCCCCCACCCTACCTGCATGCTATCACATACCCCCACCCTCACCCCCAGCACCCCAACTCCTCACATATGTCCCAACATCACAAACCACACATCCCAACACCAAGCCCTGCATGCAACAACAAAGCATGGACACCCATCACCAAAGCATGGCCACTGCACATACCCATACACCCCCCTAAACCATCATCACACAAGCTCCTACACAGGAATGCTAGCACTGGGGTACACGGTCACGCACCCATTGCACACCATTACACACACAGATTTAATAAACATCCTTTTATTCCCCTGCAGGACCCCTACCCAACGTCACCGGACAGGAGGGTCCACACATGTCCACGCCACCAACAGAAGAGGCCCACAGTGATGACAGCACCTCTGTCCAACTGGATCTAGATGACCAGCCCGGACCATCGGGGACCTCTGGACAGTTGGTTCCCCTCACACAGGCACAGGCCACCACAGACCTTCCCCCCTCTGGAAACACCAGCACAGCACCCACCCAGCGGGCCCATACCTCCGTCCCCAGGACACGTCAATCAGCTGTGTGTCCACCACTACAGGGAACCCAGGATAACCCACCACCCCAACAACAACAGGGACCTGGGGGCAGTGGTAGTGGGCACACGGTCCAGGGGATGGAGGCCCAGGAACACAGGGGAACTGGGAGGGCTGCTGTGCGACAGGGGGTGGACAGGCCAAGGGAACCCACTCTCCACGAGGCACTCTCCTCCATCATGGGAGCCTACCACCACTCCCAGGAGACGATGGCAACGGTACTGGCCAAGTTTCAGGAGACCCAGCGCATGCAGGAGGAACAGTATATGGGCTTCAGGGAGGAACTCAGAACCATCAGCTCCACCCTGGGCACCATCGTAGGGGTGCTGAAGGAACTACTCAACACCAGGAGGGATACTGTGGCACTACAAGTGGCCCCTGACACTAGCATGGACGATGAACTGCCCACCACCTCCGCCGGCGCTAGTGGACAGGACACCTGTCACAGGACCACCACACCAGCACCCCACCCCCTGCAGACGGAGAACCACCCTGCAAACGGTCCCTGAGATCCAGGAACAAGACAGAGAACGATGCCAAGGGACCCGCCAAGAAATGAGACCACCCTGATTGTCATCCTACTGTCCCACTTTTTCACCCTGTCCATAATTAAACTGCCCCAGCTCCACTTCCTATGCCCATATGGGCAATGCACCTGAGAGACTAATAGACTGGACTCTGCCATGGACACTCCTCCACCCTCACCATTTCGCTACCCCCTCCAATATTGAGCACTTAAATAAACACACCTAAAGCACAAAATGATCTGGAGTCTGTCTGTGATTTCGAAATAGTGTGTTAGCAATTACAGTGCTAAAATGTTTTTCAAATAGTAATGTCAACATACCTATGTCACACAGCTCTAGTCCATGAGGAATCTAAGCAGATGTCACACAGTGGGACCCAAATCTGTGAAATCGTAAGGGAAAGTGACAACTCAGTGACCATACACTGGGTGAAAATGACAGACAGGAGAGAGGTAGTAGTGTCAAAGTACATGTAGTAAGCAGGTTTGGATTTCTACCTGTGTCTCACTGGAAATATTGCAGGATCACTGAGTCCCTGTTGTGCATGTTATCTTCCTCTTCTTCCTCCTCATCACTGTCCACAGGCTCCACAGCTGCAACAACACCGCCATCTGGACCATCCTCCTGCAGAAAAGGCACCTGGCGTCGCAAAGCCAAGTTGTGAAGCATACAGCAGGCCACGATGATCTGGCACACCTTCTTTGGTGAGTAGAATAGGGATCCACCTGTCATATGGAGGCACCTGGCCTTCAGGAGGCCGAAGGTCCGCTCGATTACCCTCCTAGTACGCCCATGGGCCTCATTATAGCGTTACTCTGCCCTGGTCCTGGGATTCCTCACTGGGGTCAGTAGCCATGACAGGTTGGGGTAACCAGAGTCACCTGCAAATGGCGAGGGACAACTGTTAGACACACACTAACCTGGAGGGATAACCCAATGACCCAGACAACCATTCCCACTGACTTGCTTCCAGGTGCTCACCTAATAGCCACACACAGTGCCTCTGGAGTTGACCCATCACATAAGGGATGCTGCTATTCCGCAGGATGTAGGCGTCATGCACTGAGCCAGGGAATATGGCATTCACATGCGAGATGTACTGGTCTGCCAAACATACCATCTGTACATTCATCGAATGATAACTCTTCCGGTTTCTGTACACCTGTTCACTCCTGTGGGGGGGACCAAAGCCACATGGGTCCCATCCGTGGCACCTATGATGTTGGGTATATGTCCCTGGGCATAGAAATCACCTTTCACTGTAGGCAAATCCTCCACCTGAGGGAAAACGATGTAGCTCCGCATGTGTTTCAGGAGGGCAGACAACACTCTGGACAATACGTTGGAAAACATAGGCTGGGACATCCCTGATGCCATGGCCACAGTTGTTTGAAAAGAGCCACTTGCAAGGAAATGGAGCACTGACAGCACCTGCACTTGAGGGGGTATTCCTGTGGGATGGCGGATTGCTGACGTCAGGTCTGGCTCCGACTGGGTACACAGTTCCTGGATTGTGGCACGGTCAAGCCTGTAGGTGATTATCAAATGTCGCTCCTCCATTGTCGACAGGTCCACCAGCGGACGGTGCCTATGAAGGACAACAGCGAGCACAAAGTCAAACAACTCAGAGGTACGTAACCACAGTTTACACAGAACACCATCCATACAAAAAAGGTGGCCTGTATGTGTGTTGAGTCTAGGCCTAGGTATGTGTGACGCAGTTGAAAATTAAGCTGTGTGGGCCCCTGAAATGGCAGCTGCCTGACCTCTAAAGTGGGACAATGCGATGTGAGGTAACTGCGCTGGCGTTGTACACCTTCGCGGTAGGCGGTCGAAGACCGCGGCGCAATGCTGCATTGGTTAACATTGGACCCTATGGGTCCCAGGAGCCAATGACGATGTACGCCGGCGGTGACGGTACGCACCGCCACGGACGTGACTGCCATTTTCTATCAGTTCAATCACTCAAAACCTGATCTTGGACAGGAGAGGACCTACACTGCAAGTGCTGCTGTGACCTCGGTCTGGAAGAGACAATGGCTCGTGCGTCTGGGGAAAGGGCCCCTGCCTTCACATCGGAGGAGTTGGAGAAACTCGTGGACGGGGTCCTCCCCCAGTACAACCTACTCTACGGTCCTCCAGACAAACTGGTAAGTACACAGGGAGCATGTTGTCTGGGCTATGCCTGTGTGGAGAGGGCTGGATGTAAGAAGGAAGGGGGCAGAGTGCTGCGTGCATGAAAGACGGTGAATGCATGTGCCACATGGCAAGGGTAGGGATGGGGGCCAATCACTTTGACGGTGCAGTTGGTAATGACTTCTCTTCTTCCCCTGTACATTTCATGTAGGTCAGCGCCCACCAGAAGAAAGATATTTGGCGTGCCATCGCCAAGGACGTCCGGACCCTGGGGGTCTACCACAGACGGAGCACCCAATGCCATAAAAGATGGGAGGACATTCACCGCTGGAGCAATAAGATGGCGGAGGCTCAGCTGGGGATGGCCTCCCAACGAGGGAGGGATGCCCATCGCACCATGACCCCCCTGATGTTCAAGATCCTGGTGGTGGCCTACCCAGAGTTGGATGGGTGCTTGAGGGCATCACAGCAGACAACTAGGGGGTGAGAACGCTCTCATTCTGCTGACTTTGCGCGCAGTGGAGTTGTCTGGGTGGGAGAGGAGGGCTGTGGGTTTCCCTAGGACAGGGCGAGTTCCGTAGGCAAGGCCCCTCCGTAAGGCAGGCCATGTGGCACACCAGCCCACCTCTGTAGAGTGCCAAGTACAGCTATTCATACCCCTGTGTCATCTATGTGTGCAGATATCATCTATTGCCTTGTAGGCCATTTCCCAGGAATTGAACAGTGGAGCCCAAGAGCGCGGCGTAGTGCAGGGGGCTTCTGTGTATGTCTTGTCCGCCAACCGTAGCGGTAATCCATGCACTGAACATGTCTTTCTTCTGTCCCCCCCCCCTTTTTGTGGTCTCCCTGTTCTTGTGTGCATTAGCATCATCAGGCAGAGGAGCAGTGGCACCGGAGCAGGAGGGAGCTTCATCCCACATGTCCCTGGAGGGCGAGACTACGGACTCGGAATTCACCAGTGGTATGGAGGGCGAGGGGAGCTCCACGGCGGGGACAGGAGCTGACACCAGCGACAGAGACTCGTCCTCTGATGGGAGCTCCCTTGTGGTGGTGGCAACATCTGTGCCCCCCGCATCTACAGGTACAGCCGCCACCCCCCCCCTACAAGCACCGCCCTCCCAGCAGCCCTTCAGCCTTCGCCCTATGCCCGCTCGCCCAGGAGGGTGGGCATCACCTTCTCCCCAGGCACCTCAGGCCCTGCCCTAGGCACCCCTGCTGCCCTCAGTGAGGAGGCCATTGACCTCTTTCAGGTCCCTCACTGTTGGGCAGTCTACCATTTTGAATGCCATCCAGGGTGTAAAAAGGCAGTTGCAACAAACAAATGCATTCCTGGAGTGCATTCATTCTGGTCAGGTGGCCCTTCACCGAGCTTTTCAGACTCTGGCCTCAGCACTGATGGCAGCCATTGTCCCCGTCTCTAGCCTTCCCCCTCCAACTTCCTCTACCCAGACCCAATCCCCTGTACCTCTGCCTATCCCAAGCACACCATCAGACCAGCCTGCACACACCTCAACACACAAGGGAAGCTCAGGCAAACATAAGTACCACATATCCCACAGGCACTCACGCAAGCAACACACACATGCAGACACACCAACATCCACTGCCTCCACTGTGTCCCCCTCCTCGTTGTCTCCCTCCTCCCTCCCAGTCTTGTCTACACTCACACCTGCATGCACTACCTCTACAGCCACTATGTCCCTCACCAGCACACCCACCAGCACACCCCGCTCATGTGCAGTCACCACCCCCACTACCATTCACACTTCTCCTGTGTCCTCTCCCAGTGTGTCTGTGACGCCACCTCCCAAGATACACAAAAGCAGGCACACACCCACCCAACAGCCATCCACCTCATGACAGCCTCCAGCGCATGCACCTTCACCCAAAGTCACCAAACGTACACCTCCTACTACCACCACCTCTTCCTCCACTCCCAAACCCCCTCCAGCTACCCGTCCCAGTGTGTCCAAAAAACTTTTCCTGTCCACCCTTGACCTTTTTCCCACACCTCCCCCCCGTCCATCTCATAGGTCCCGAAGTTGTACCTCAGCCACAACATCTCCGGGACCAGTGGTGCCTGTAGTCACCGGTATGTGGAGTGCACCAGCCACCAGGACAGCCAGTGTGGCACGGAGCCACAGCACAGACAGTCCCTCACCTGTGAAGCACCAGAAGTTGGCCAGTGCCCGGCCGGAGAGGGGGAAGACTCCAACCACCAAAGCTGCTCCCAGGGGTCCCGTTGGGAGTGTGGAGTCAGCTGTGACACCTTCCAAGGTGGGGAAGGGCCACAAGAAACCCGGCAAGGCCACCGCCAGCCCCAGCCCAGCTGTCCAGGAGGCCACTGCCAGCCCCAGCCCAGCTGGGCCATGAAGGTCCGCCAGCTTCAGCCCTGCTGGGCCATGAAGGACCGCAAGCACAAGCCGCGCTGGGCCATGAAGGACCGCCAGCACAAGCACCGCTGAACAGGGCACCGCCATCTCAAGCACCGCTGAACAGGGCACGCCATCTCAAGCACCGCTGAACAGGGCACCGCCAACTCAAGCACCGCTGAACAGGGCACCGCCAAGCACCGCTGAACAGGGCACCGCCAACTCAAGCACCGCTGAACAGGGCACCGCCATCTCAAGCACCGCTGAACAGGGCACCGCCATCTCAAGCACCGCTAGCCCATGAGCAGCAGGGGCACTGACGCAACTTGGTCTGTCACGGGGTGAGTGATGCACTCTGGGCACGAGGCCCCCTCCAGAACCAGTGGAGCGATCCAACCACTACCTTTGTCCTTCACAGGATGAAGCACTCTGGGCACCAGTCCCCCTCCAGAACCAGTGGAGACTGTTATCCACTTGAGAGACCGTGGCTTTGCACTCCCCAGGATTGAACAGTGGGCAACCCACCCACTATAGAGACTTGAGAGACTGTGGCTTTGCACTCCCCAGGATTGAACAGTGGGCAACCCACCCACTATAGAGACTTGAGAGACGGTGGCTTTGCACTCACCAGGATGTAACAGTGGGCATGTGGCCCCCTCGTGGATTTGGCATCATGCACTCAAGCGGCTGAGGTGCCCCCCCTTTCCCTCCCCATGAGGTGCCTGTTTTCTTGCTCTCTGATGCCCCTGCAGTGTTCTCTCCGTCATGGTCGGGGATCTTGTGTGGGCCTCGCCTATACCGTGTGGTCCCAGTGTTCCACAGACTTTCTTTGTGCAGTACCTGGACTACTATGTCTGGCATATATTTTGTACATGGTGTATATATATATTTCTGCCTACTTGTTTGTAATATATTCCGATGGTTACACTCATTTTCTTTAGTCTTTGCATTCTTCTGGGGGGTCTTGGGGGGGGTGTAACTGTGATGTATTGATATGCATTAGTGTGTGTGTTGTTGTGGGTGAGGGTGGGGGTGTTGCGTGTGTGTGTCCCTGTTTTTTGCCTCCCCCCTCCCCTGTGTCGTAGGTGCAGTTCTCACCGTGGCCTTCGCCGCTGGCGTTCGTGCTCCTGGTAGAGGAGCAGAAAGACTATCGCAGGTAGAATTTGGAGTTCCGGTTCCATGGTGTCCTCATTCCTCGTGGAGTGTGTAGAGGTGAACGTTTTAACTTCGAAATTCCTGTTTCCGCCGTGTTTTTATCTGCGGTGAATCCACCCCCGAAAAGGTGGTGGATTGACCTGTCATAATAGTGTGGGTGGTACATTGTCTCCCGCCTGTCTGTTGGCGGTGACCGCAGCGCTGTTTGTTTGTACCGCCGTGGCGGTCTGAGTGTTAAAGTGGCTGTCTTTGTTGGCGGTTTCCGCCACGGTCGTAATTGCAAGTTTTTTTTACCGCCGGCCTGTTGGCGGTCTTACCGCCGCTTTAACACCGTCCGCCAGGGTTGTAATGACCACCTATGTCTTGCCTTTTTTCTTCATGCCAATGCACTAATTTTGGCACCCTTTATTTTCTTTTTCTCCACTGGGTGATAATATAGGTGTTTGACAAATAGTGAACGTGGAATAGGTAATAGTGACTTTGGTTTTATTTGCATGGAGTTGGCTTCACAGGCTGTTGCCTAATGAGTGACCCTTGGTGACTGTAAAAACTGTATCATAGAATGGTTTTTAATATGTGTATATGTGATATGAAAACCCTGAGGAAGTCTGCTGATATACAGGCAACAAAGGCAAAACATGTGTTGGCTTTCACAAATTCTGTTATCCTGTTTTGAAATCAAAGATTGCAGAATCTGACAAAGAAACACATGGGATGTTGTACCAAGTTGCATGAAAATAAAGTCTTCTTTGATGAAAGACACACTATGAACCTACATTATGATTTAATTTTACAGTGCTTGAAATCTTTTACTGTTTTGTGGACTTTGTCCGACTGACGAAGAACCAAGGTCTCTTGCCCTGCCTATGGTGGGATGGCCCTCTATGTAGGTTCCCCCTTTCCCAATCGCATAGCAGCTGTTTGTAACAATGCAGATCCATGGTAGGAGTAAAATGGACAAGAAAGGAACCATTCACATGGATCCAATGGGATAATTCTGGGACCTGTTTACACAAGTGTTGGGCTTGGGTACAGGCTGAGAAATATACCTTGCTTATAAGGACTTATATAGAAGACGAGTTGCTTACAGAGACAGAATGGGCTACTAAGTGAAAATATCAGAGCCCTGTTAAGCTGAATCTCACCTTGGGAAACGTATGTTTTAGTTAGCACTGACCATTTTAGTGCACCACCAATGTCTTCAGGCCGACTTCGGCATGGGCACCACCTCAACAACAACACGTAAACAGTCAAGCAACATCTGTGTGCTGCACCAATTTAGCTCCCTCTTCCTCATTGAAGGTTGAATGTGCAGCAATTACATACTTTGCTAGATACATGTGTGCTATCCACAGTCATAGAATTAATTTCCCAACCACTTAGAGTCCACTGGTCTTCATCCTTTGTCTCATTAGCAACTGTAAGCATTTTCTAGGCCACTCATGTAGCAATATGCTCAATCTAACATGTGCTGAGATGGGGCGGGATCACAGTCTCCAGGCTCCTTTATAGCAGATCTTCCCCACCAGTAAGCAGCAACACTGCAGTGAACACACTTAGGCACATATTTATACTTTTTTAGCACCGCATTTGCGCCGCTTTTTGATGCAAAAGTATAAATATGGGTCTTAAAGTGCTGTTGGTCCCCGTTGTGCAGGATGCTAACACAGGCTTAGCCGGGGCATTACCACAATACCCAGAATCTTTTGCAGCAAATCTTCCATGACTGGAGGCAGCAACACTGCAGTGGGTGCACTTAAGGTGCTATTGGTCCAGCAGTGCAGGATGCGCCCAGGACACACCTGGGCTGTTTCGAAGGTGAAGACCAGGCCCGTCTGCATCTGTATGAGGCTGTGCCCCCACTCTTAGCCTTTGTACCGGATTCTCATACCCTCAGGACTTGCCATTTACTCCTTAAAGGTAGGCTGCAATCTTGTTACTTACCCAAATATACCATTAGAAATAAGAAAACTAACCTGTTCAAAGGTGGAAGAAATTCGGTAATGGCTACCACCTCAGTAATAAATAGTTATCTCACAACAACTATAAGGGCATTAAGAACGGAGATTGGCATATTTGAAGAAAGAATTGACATAGTGCATAGATGAATAAATGTCCCTGTTACTGTTGTTGGAGTCTCTGGTCCTGAGGTGATATCAACCTGAGGAATAAAGAAGCACATATTTATTTAGCGGGCCCACAAGATCTTTCCACAAAAATGATAGTTGTGTGGCTTTGATGGTACATAATCTTTGTGTCAACCCAGACTCTTTGGTAGAAGCCATTGATCTTGCATCAAAATCAGTGTTCTCATCCCCATTAAAGAGAAAGTGTAAAGAGGGTAAGGCACAAAGATTATAAAACTTGTTAGAAAAATCAGCAGCCAAACCAACAGATAGCTTCAGCAACAACAGTAGTGAAAAACCTCATCCAAAGGCGGTATTAAATACATTCTAATCTAATATATCTGAATGAAACACAATCTAAGATATCTGATCAATGCCAAACCTTTTTTTCATAAATTGGAGGGCACACTGAAATCTGTTCATAAAGTCATCTCTGATCAAATGGTAAAGCTAAACAAAAAAGTTACTACAGTACTAGGAGCTCAGTGTAATCAAGCCTGTTCCACCTGTTTTGAAAAGCCCTCAAGATACCCTTTACAAATTGATAACCCCCAAAAGAGTCTGGAGGACATTCCATAGGTGGGAGTGAAGTTGCCAAATTCAACTATTTAGGTATGTATTACTTGTGACTCTGATATGAGATGTGGGTCCTCTTCTGAACCAGAAATTACATTTGCTTGCAAGAGTAAATGAGGCTATTTTTAGTTTAGTTTTTTTTAAATTGGGGTTCTGGTTGTCAGAGGTATGCACCCTGTCCAAGTAGGAGAAAAATTCCTAGTCAGGGTAACTCAGATACGCACCATATTTTCACCTGTGCTCACCTTCTGGTAACTTAAGAGACAAGGCATAAAGTATTTGTGCAACACTTTAAACAGTAAAACAGCTAAAACATCACACAAGTTATAAAAATAGAGCTTCAGTTTATGAAAAAACAAGACAAAAACAACAAACATCCAATAAGTAGAAGTCGAGATATCAATTTTCAAATATTAAAATGCATTTTACTACTTAGTAGCTTAAAGCGCAAACCGGGTGATATCTCGTCACACTAGACCAGGTTAAATTCAAAAGTTCAGGTAGACAGAGATGGAGCATGGATCAGATACAATCTCGGGTAAGTGCAGCTGAAGTTTTATCTTCTCAATGAGTGGGCCAAGAGTCCCATTTGCATGGATGAAATTTACCAGGACAAGAAGTCTGTCACTAACTGTGGTTCGTGGGCGTGAAGAGTCAGCCAGGCATCGCGATATTTGCTGTCAAACTTATGGTCGCTTGCAGTGATTCTTCGGGAGGGCGGTGCAGTTCTGTTGCATGTGGTCCAGTTTGTGGTTGCGTAGAGCCAAAAAAACACTTCCAAGATCCCAGAACTGGACAGGCACTTCTTGGGGGTCTGGAGGTGGTGGAAGCTAGGTCCCAGAGCTGTAGAAGGTGAGTTGGAAGTCCTGTGTGTCCCTGAGACTTCAGAAAACAGGAGGTAAGCCAGCAAGTCCTTGTAGTCACTGTGGTTCTAGGATGTAGAGATACAGGTACGGTTCTTCTCACTGCCAGGCAAGGGGGCAGCAGGTCAGCTCAGCAAAGCAAAAGTCCAGCAGTGTAGCAGCACAGCAGAGTGTCCACAGATGTGTACTTAGTTGGTGGCGTCAGAGGTCCAGTACTTACACCTAGACCTAGGCCTGGGCAGCACTCGCGGTGTTTCACTCTGTGGAATGCCACGAAGTTCTAAAAAAACTCAGTGGGATTCTGCATAGTTCTTAGATCCCGAAGAGTCCTGCGTCCAGACTACTGAGCACTGAACATAACAGATATCATCTAAATGAATTGCATCAACTTCAAAAGATATATATAAGACTTAATTTATATCCACTTGCGGCAGTAGAGTTCTAAAGTACTTTTAGGACTCCAAATACAATCCCTGTTTCCACTTTCCTCCCTTTATTGATGGCAGCGAAGAGCAGCAGACACACATCCCTGAATGATAAAAGGGAAAGAACATGCTCAATTTGGAAAACTGTTCATGCAAGACAGCTGGAAAGTCGCCCAGACGTAAAGCTGTGTAAAATGCAAGACACCTAGATGTCAGGAAACAGAGAACAAAGGTAATTGGTGTAACAATTTTATTTTTACTAACTCTGTGCAAGTGCAAAAGCAAATCACAACCATTTTGTTTCCTTCTTTAGAATTGCCATTTTTGCACATTAATAAGGCATACTGCCCTGATATGTCAGCTCTCTCATAGTACTTGTCCCTCAAATTGTTTGATTTCTTTCAGCTTCATGTGCCTTTTCATGCAGGGTCCAATGTTTCACCATTTCCACTGGGCAAGAAGGACCAGGTGTAGATTTACTGGAAGAATTTGTGGCTGGAGGGGGATGTTGAATGTATTGTGAGGAGGCAATACAACTGTGTGGAAAATTAGTGTGCACTGGGGGAGAGCTAGGGAGTGTTGAAGGAAGGGAATGATGAGCAGACAAAATAAACAGCGTATGCCCAGAAAACAAGTGGGTCATACTAGATGAAAAGGTGGATTCAGCCAGTGCAAAGGAGGGGTGTTCCTAGGGTTGATAATGAACAGGCTGTTTGTGGATGAAGATGGATATATCGTTTAGGAGTAGAATGGATGGACAAGTTAGTTGAAAATCAGTGCTGCCTATTGGTTGAAGTGACTGGTTTGACAGTGTTAATGACACCCTGCATTAGCTACCTGGCTGCAGCATTGAAAATATGTTGCTGTTGGGGATGAGATGTGGAAATGAAAGGCCTTTGGCTGTGATTTGGACCAGTGCCCCCAACACAAATACACACACTTCCAGGACCCTGTGCGTTAAAGAATGGTGATTGTTGATATGCTATAGGGATCGCAGACACCTTTGGGATCCAATAAGTGGTTAGGTGGTTCTTCAAGCAAAATAGTCATTTTGTGGCAGAAGACTTTTACTCTGTCGTCTTTGTGATATTGGCTCAAGAGGCCAATGGTGTTAACAGTCACTTAGAGAGTGACACGGTTTATAACAGTCTCGGTCTGTCAGTTGATTGTCAGCTCTAATGGATGAGATTGTCTTTTGTGCTGATCAGTATGTTGGAGGTAAGCTGATACATGAAACAGCTGATTGAACGTTGGCTTGTGAAGTCTTGGCGCTATTATGCACCCCCCACTGGGGCAGGGGGTGAGAATGGACCAGGGAGTCATTTGTGCCCATAAGTTGACTGGTTGTTGTGTAATCTGTGTGTTAAGTGTTGGTCTGTGGTGCCCATCAAACAATTGTATTGTAGTGGCCATCAGTTAGGGTGATCTTTTTTTTCTGGAATAAAGATAAATGGTTTATTCCCTCCTAGGCTGCATGTGACATTAGTGTTAAAATTAATAATGTTTAAAACATTGGTGGAACTTTTTCTATTCTTGAGCACACCATGCCCAGTGTATTTAGGTGGGATGGGCACTGTTACCCCCTACATTGTTATTCAAGGCTGCGCTCTATTGACATCCGCAAAATTGTACTCAAGTGGTCAACATGCAGTGTCAAGCATGACTGATCTAGGCCACATGGCAATAATACTTCACTCATTGAGATATGTCGGTCTATTCATACACTTTAATGTTCTGAAAGAACTCTCATGTAGATCGACTGAAATTGCAGCATGGCACCAGCATTTGATCAACGCTGAATAAATAGCTAATCCTCATCTTTGAAAATCTTTTCAGGCACAAAAAGGGACGTGTGGTTCCTCTGTGCATTGTCTTCTTGGTGACAAGGTGTGTTCTCTGTGAAGTCCTGTGCAACACAACAAATTTCTGCTTTATGCATTTGCACATAAAACTTAGGCCCGTATTTATACTTTTTGACGCTAAACTGCGCTAACGCAGTTTAGCGCCAAAAAGTTTTGTGCCGGCTAACGCCATTCTGAAGCGCCATGCGGGCGCCGTATTTATTGAATGGCGTTAGCCGGCGCTAGCAGACCGGCGCTGCCTGGTGTGCGTGGAAAAAGCCACGTACACCAGGCAGCGCCGGCGTTGGGAAAAATGGCGTTAGGGCGTCTTAAAATGGTGCAAGTCAGGTTGACGCCCAAAAATCGCCTCCACCCGATTTGCGCCATTTTTTACGACGCCCAGACTCCATTTACATGACTCCTGTCTTAGTAAAGACAGGAGTCATGCCCCCTTTCCCAATGGCCATGCCCAGGGGACTTATGTCCCCTGGGCATGGTCATTGGGCATTGAGGCATGTAGGGGGGCACAAATCAGGCCCCCCTATGCCAAAAAAAAATATAAAAAAAAAAAAAATTATACTTACCTGAACTTACCTGAATGTCCCTGGGATGGGTCCCTCCATCCTTGGGTGTCTTCCTGGGGTGGGCAAGGGTGGCAGGGGGGGTCCCTGGGGGCATGGGAGGGCAGCTGTGGGCTCATTTTGAGCCCACAGGTCCCTTAACGCCTGCCCTGACCCAGGCGCTAAAATCCGGCGCAAATGCGGGGTTTTTTGCCCCGCCCACTCCCGGGCGTGATTTTTGCCCGGGAGTATAAATACGACGCATTTGCGGCGCAGTCATTTTTTTAGACGGGAACGCCTACCTTGCATCTCATTAACGCAAGGAAGGCGTCCACGGAAAAAAATGACGCTCTTTCCTTATACTTTGGCGCTAGACGCGTCTAACGCCAAAGTATAAATATGGCGTTAGTTTTGCGCCGAATTTGCGTCGAAATTTTTTTAGGTGTATTTATTTTGGCGTGATCATTTCTGAACGTGTATCTGGGTGGATGCATATAATGTACATGCCTATAGTTTCAATCAGAGAACCTATTGAAGAGATGACCCTTTCTGAAGCTGTTTTAGGGACTTTTGCAATACTAAGGCACACTTAGGTGACAGGTTTCAAATACCATTGAACTGTGTAGGATGGCATGCAAGCATTATTAAGAAAGGGCAGGTAGTTATATTTGTGTTGTTCATTTCTGTAGTGCTTCATACACCTGACATGGTGCTGAAGCACAATGGTGGGTAAGTAGGGTGTGGCAGTGCTACAGTTGGAAAAGGTGTCTGATTAATATGGTGGCAACTTTATCTTAGTGGCCCAGTTTCCACACAAATGGTGTGCATCAATATTTTCAAATGCACATGGGGCAGCACACCAGCAATGACGGTTTGATGTTTTTTCCGACTCACACCCTTCAACAACTGTTGTTGGAAATGAAAGTGTCTTCGCATAAGTCAAGTGTGAGAGCTTTGGTTACCTTCTCCCCCACCTGGAAAATTATGCGTAAAACAGGATACTTATGTTACCAATGGTGCTGTCTTTTGTCCTATTTGAAAACACAGCAGCTTTGAACAGTGATTGCTTAAGGGCAAGGCAGTGTTGGGTTTAAAATGAAAAAAAATAAAAAAGTTTGGTAGACGTGTACTGCTAGAGTGAGCACCGGTAAACTCTACCACGTGGCATAGATGGAGTTTTAACTGAACCCTGTGCTGCAAGAGAAGTGTGGAGTGTTGAATTCTGTGAACTCTGCCCACAGAGCGGAGTTTACCACACAGGACTACTTATACCCAGTTATGCCTTTGAGGTGGAGGAGACATCAAAGAAAGGTCTTCATAATGCACAAAGGTCCTCCGTTCCTACCCTGGCTCCAGGCTCATTATAGGGGGTATGTACCCCTTTGTGTGGGTCAGGGCACTGCCCATTCAGGTGCAGGTGCCAGCCACTTCCTCCCATCCTGGTCAGATTGCCCATCAAGCTGTGGATGGCCTATCAGTCAAACTCCCTTTTTGAGTGGCTGTCTAGATGGAATGCAAAAACCCAGATGTCTCCCCACCCACAGCGTGCATTGGAGACAGACATCAGGCACCAAATGGCTTAAGTAAGAAAATGGCAACTTTCTGAAAGATACATTTTCAAGACTACAATTTAAAATCCAACGTCACCATAAGGTTTGATTTTAAATTGTGAGTACAGAAGCACTAAACTTGACAAACTTATCTCTCCTGATGGGGAATTTAACTTATAAATTGCATTAAGGTAAACCCAATATTATCCTATGGAAGAGATAGGCATTGCAGTGAAAAACAAATGTGGGAGCTTGCAAAAGCCCAGCTGTCACCCCACCCCAGACGTGGTTCAGAGACAGACAGCAAGCATCAAAAGGATAAAATAAAAAGATCCCTCCCCCAACCCCCCCCCGGTGACCTAACATATGCGTTGTTGAGTGTATCGCTCGGGGAAGAGGCTGTCCCAGTTAATTTTGGTGGACTGACAGAGGTGAGCCTAGTTTCCCTGGGGGATAGAGAAATGATGGCAAAAGCCCACGTGCTGCCAATGCTTTAAAGTATGGGCAGTGGGTCACCATTAATGGGCAATGGGTGGAGGCTCTGTGAGACACAGGAGCTAGCATGACAACTGAAACATCAGCTGATGTCTGCAGAGCATGTTGTACTGAACACTTTCCAGCAAGTCATAGTCGCCAACAATCACAAAAGCAATCTACCGGTGGCTCTGGCTCCCTTTGAGTGGAGGGGAGTTCCAGGTTCTCTGAAAGATGCTGTGAGCCCTGCCATCCCTATTGATTGTTTGCTAGGCAATGATCTGGAGCACACCACTTGGAAGGAGGTAGAATTCAGGTCTCATTTGCAGATAATGGGATTGCCTGATTGGGGCTGTTCCCTTTTGGGACATTTGGAGTTGCTATTGGAGTGTCCATACTTGTAGCACTCAGTATACTGGGGTAACAACCTCCCTGTCTTATGATCACAGAACCACTTCTTCCCAGGATCAGACAGGTACTGGTTATCACTGTTCCTTGAAAATATTTTGCAGGGCTTTGAGAACACCCTGTTTTTAAGCTTTTCTCCCCCCTCCTTCTTCTGTAGGGAACCTTGAACAACTTTGTGGATGTCCCCCCAGATACCTTTTGGGGCATTCTGGTGCTAGCCCAGAGGCCTGTCTTCCTCAGCACTCTTCCTGTGGGTCAGTTAGCTGACTGTCAAATAGTTGCTGGTGCATCTCTGCAAAACAGATACTAAGCATGTGCTCTCACATTATTAAATTGTGCAACCCAACATAATCATTACTTTGCTGCCCATCACCCAGCCATTCAGTTCCGTACTTACAATCTATTCAGGGTAGGTAGGAGAACTTCTGGCTATCCCTGGACTTTGGCCATACTTCTCAGTGGTCAGCCTAAATGTGGCAAGTAAAATGGTTTTCATGGGGACGTTCTTCGTTCGGTCCCCAAACTCTCATGTCAGAAGTGCGTACCTTCCCACAGTAGGCATATATTCCACAGACCACCTCCCCCAGTGCTCCTTGGGAACCTTGTACACCCTCAGTGCAACTTCATAAGCAGAAAACCACTTATCAAAGACATCTCCCACCACATAAGTGGCCACCAAATCCTTGAGTATACAACCCTCTTCTCTCCATCAGGTACTGTATGTATACTGCTACCATCACTGCTAGTATCAGATGGCCTGACCTTGATGCCATGCACCCACTCACAGACCTAGTCAGACACTCACTCCCACTCACAGACCCACTCAGACACTCGTACACCCACTTATAGACCCACTCAGACATTCATTCACCTACTCCTAGACCCACTCAATAGTGGCGCACCCACTCAGAACCACTCAGACACTCAGTGCCACTCAGACCTCCTCAGACTCTGATAAACCCACTCACGGATCCACTCAGACACTCATGCACACCTTCACAAACCCACTCAGACTCATGCACCCACTGACAGACCCACTCAGACACTCACTCCCACTTACAGACCCACTGAGACACTCATACACCCACTCACACACCTGCTCGGACAGTCACTCCCACTCCCAGACCCACCCAGAAACTCATGCTCTGACTCACTGATCCACCCAGACTCATGCATCAATTCACAGACCCACTCAGAGAGTCATGCATCTACTCAAAGACCCACTCAGATAGTCATGAACCTACTCACAGACCCACTCAGATGCTTGTGCACCCACTGACGTACTCAGACGCTCATGCACCCATCCATAGACCCGATCTGCACCCACTCACAGAACCACTCAGAGAGTCACTCCCATTCATAGACCCACTGAGACAGTCCTGCACGCACTCAGACCCACTCAAACACTGTTGTACCCAGTCACAGACTAATTGAGACACTCTCTCTCACTCACAGATCCACTCAGACCCTGATGCATCCACTTACAGACCAACTCAAACACTCATGCCCCCAGTCACAGGCCCATTTAGGTGCTTACACTCACTCACAGACCCTCTCTGACACTCACAAATCCACTCACAGAGCCATGCAGACACACACCAAATGAAAGACTGTAATACACTGATGCACCCACTCACAGATTCAGTAAGACACTGATGCAGCCGGACACAGGCCCACTCATCGTGGTCTACACTCACTCATACGCTTAGTCAGTTGGTCACACACCCATACTGATGCAGAGAGTCACTAATTTAACAGTGAATTTTAAATGTGGTGGTGTCCATTGAATGTGGGCTTTTGTCTTCTGGACTCCCGACAGAGTCACAAATTAGAAAAGAAAAAAACATATTTGAAAAGAAAAAGAAACAGTGTTTAGGAAAAGGGACAGTTCTGAAAAGAGCCTTTGTGTTTATTGTGTGTAGCTTATAACTACAAATAAAGCAGTATTTCAAGTTGTTACAAAAGACTCTGTTGTCTTTGTCTGTAAAGTGTACTGCATCACTTCTACATAATCCTACCATGTCAAAGTGTAAATTGTTGTTGTAGATGGAGCCGATGGTATGGTCTCTAAGAAATGCAGAAACAGTTTTATTCACATGTTTCCTGTCATTGCCTATCTGTGGACAACATTTCCATTTCTGTCTTTGGCATATGTTGGAGAACATCAAGGTAGAGTGAGGGAAAAGTAACATTAATTGAGCAAAGGTATCCTTCATATCCTTCATTGGGATTTCTAGTCCAGCACCAGTAAGTGTGGCCAGGCCATTGCCACCACAATGCACAATTATGAGGTCTGGATGTTATCAATCTGCATTGCTTTCAACCAAAGGCTGCCATTGATGACACTTTAGACCTCTCTGGCCAACCCAAGTAATATCCACATTAGGTAAACTCAGGTCCCTGTCAATACCACTCGTTCTAGCACGTTCTCTGGCTGAAAACACAAAGCTGACTCACAATCTGGGCATTTTGGAGGGAAGTACACAAAAGAAGGCTGCAGCTGTATGAGACTGATTTCACATGAAAGGTAGTTAAAATGAAGGCTAGCATCTAAAATGTAAAAGAGGAAATTTGATTGGAAGCTGTAAATATGGTACTGCCTAAAGGTTGGTAGTGATAGTAAGAGAAAATAAAATAGATGTGTGGTTGGTTGTTCCGAAATAACAGAAAAGTAAAGATGTTTGTGATATGATATATTTTGGGATGGTCAACCACAACTGCTAAAGTTGGTTTAGATTTAATATGCAGCTCTTAAGAAGTGTTCTGAACTTGTGACCTACTGCTAGCAGAGAAGGTTGGAAAGATGGAACTATGGTAAAAAGCTCCAGGCGCTTGGGGGTAAGGGAAGTAAAAAGACTAGCCTGCTTATGAAGATAGTATATGCATAGAAGTAACAGAGATTTTAAAGATTTTACCTACTAACGTATTAGTCTACATAAATAGATAAGTGACAATGATTTGCAATAGATTATTAAAAATGGGTTTCAGGCTCTCATGTGGCTTTGCAAATCTGCCACAATGTTACAAAGCGGGGCTGCTCTGTGTGCTGCTGCGGATTTGCTAATCAGCCTGACACCCCTATAAAATTGGACTTCTTCGGAGGGGTGTTAGAAAGGGTTAACAATATTGACCATAAAGAACTAATGTGACATAGGCCAAATATGAAAGGAAGCTTATGGTTTGTTTTCTGCCTACGTAGCCTTGAAAGTAAAGTTGAAAAGATTGCTATTAATGGTTCGCTTGTATGAGAGTAGTGTACTATTCTTCTGCTTCATTGTTCATACTTTCAGTGAGAAGAAATTCTAACTGATACTGAGAGGCAAAAATGTAGACCAACAATCATATTCACAGGGATGTGATTTAGGGTACAATTTAAAAAGAAATGTGCTTGAAAAAAATGTGAGTGCAATAAGTGGATAAAAGTCTGAAGTATGCAGAAAACAGTGAAATATAGGAAAAAGGGAGAGCACATATTGATTATAAGGTATAGAATAGTGACTAGCAAAGAAAGAAGATACATTTGTAAGGAGTATTATGGAAGTAAATGTAGAATAGCTGTACAGAAGACGTTGATCGCTTTATTGATACAAATAGGCAGTCACTTACATAGTTAAATACAACTCCACTGAGACATCCATAGAGAAAATAGTTGTCTCCTAAAAATGTACTGGGATACTGATACATCTACTCACTTGTCTATGCTGGGTACTTTGTACTTAAATGTGCTTTTAGATTTCACTGAGTTACACTTGCAGTTACATGGGCATATGCCCAGCTATACAGCCAGTCTCCCATCCATAGTGCAAGTCACAGACCTATTTACAAAACCAAAAAGCCACTCACATACTTAGTCAGATAGCGACAAAGGCATTTACTCCCACTCCCACACCACAGTAATGTATCTAGCACTATCAGAGTCAGTTGCGCACACAGTTACATATCCCTATACTCACTAACACAGCCAGTAAATAATTCAGACAGCCACTTGCATTCACATCTAGACACCTGCAGAGTTTCTAAAAGAGTCATATATCATCATGCTTATTTTAACATCTGGTGGCACACCCATTGAGGGACTGATACACTCACTCAGATATGTAGTCAAATACTGACATAACCTACTCACCCATCCAGACAAGTAGTCTCTAAAACACGTCCCAGGCCTCCTACTGTAAAGTGTGTCTGCATTTGTACTGCCTGGTCAACTTGGCATTTAAAACACCTTTGACATGCTTCAAACTCTCCTTTTGTTAAATATATATGTGACCCGTAAGGGAGCCTTTAGAGTATACAGCAGGGTGCTTTCTGCTTAAAAGGTAAGACGTACTTTTAAATTTCACTGAGTTACATGTGCACTTACAGAGTGGGAAGCTGAATGAATAACTGGGCGTATGGCCATATAAGTGACCCCAAAGGTAGGCTGTAGATGAGACAAATTGCAGTGTGCTCTCTGTTTAAGTGTACTTTTAACTTTCATTGAGTTACATCTGAACTTAAAGACCTGTACACCCAGTTATACATCCAGTCTCCCACCTATATTGCAACTGACACACACTTACACCTCCAAGCAGACACTGATGTATATGCTGAGACAACCAGACTGACACCAATGCATTTCCTAACACACCCAGCTACATACTAATGCATGCACTGAAACCCACGATGCACTGGCAAACTCTAATGAAGCGAGTTATACACCCAGTAACTAACTCCATAATATTAGAGTTTGCACCATTTTTTAGATGCATGAACCTACCTTACATCAATGAGATGCAAGGTGGGCGTTCCCAACTAAGAAATGGTGCTAGCCCCATATTTATCCCCCATGCTAAAATGACACACGGGTGGGAGGAGGGGCTAAATAATGGTACAAAGCTTGCTTTGTACACTATTTAATGCCTGGGTCAGACCAGGCGTTAGGGGACCTGTGGACCCATTTCCATGGTTAAACACCATGGAATGGGTCCACAGGTGCCTTGCTCAAGCCCCAGGAACACCCACACCCACACCAGAGGGACACCAGAGGATGGGGGACCCCATCCCAGGTAAGTAGGGTAAGTATGGGTAAGTATTTTTTTTATTAAATTAAAGTGCCGTTGGGGTCCTAACTTGGGGCCCCCTGCATGGCACAGGGTGCAATGGCCATGCCCAGAGGACACTGGTCCCCTATGCTGGCCATTGTGGTGGTGGGCATGACTCCTGTCTTTTCTAAGACAGGAGGTATGTGGTATGGATGGTTTTGCATCAGAAAATGATGCTAGGCTGGTTAGAGGCATTTTTTTTGCCTCTAACCAGCCTAATGTAATTTTTTGGTGCTAAACTCCCTTCTCCCATACCGCCACCCGGCTAACGTAATTTTCTTTTTACGCTAGTCCACCCTTCGCACCAGCTTGCGCCATTCTATAAATATGGCACCCGGCTGGCACTCAGGAATGGCGCAAGCCAGTGTAAAACTTTTGATGCAAAACTGTGTTAGTGCAGTTTTGCATGAAAAAGTATAAATATGCCCCCTAGAGTGAAACAACAGATAAGGTGGAGAATGTTGACATGGAAAAAGGACCATCTGGGAAGAGCACTAGGGAGTTTCTGAAAAAGGTGTAGCAAAAACTGCAAAATGAAAGGAATTTGTCCAGTAAAAAAAGAAGTGTGAAATCAACTAATAAGCAGAAAGGAGTGTATGGTGTTAAAAATGCAAAATATAATAGAAAGCAGAGTTTGACTTGGAAACAGAAACAGTTCAAGGAGATAAGACTAAAAGTATTTGAAACTAGAATAATAGAACATTTGCTCAAGAAGATGAAGTACAAGAGAAGTGTTGTATTCAAGCAAAAGAAACATATTGATACTATAGTTGGCCAAGCATTTGTAGTGAAGAGGAACATTTTTATCTGGATATTGAACAGAACAAAGACATTAGACAAAACAGTATCATGTATGAGGAAAAGAACCTTAAGGAAAAGGATTATTAATTAATGTAATTTTTTGTAAAACAAAATAAAGGAGAATGGAAGCACACATCTAGTACAGAGAAATTTTTTAATGAAGAGAGCTACTTACAAGAGAACAGATTAGTGCATGCAGTTGATACAATTGGTTGTTGCTATTAAGTAACAACGGTAGTTTGATGGAAAAAGAACAGATAATTCTGAGAAATGTAGAGAAATTGATAGCTGAAGAGACACAAGGAATACAAGTGGAATTGGAGCACTATTATAGCAGTATTTGTACAGTTTGTCAGGAATCAATAGATACATTGAGAACTTTTCTAAGTAAATTTTCATGTAGAAGTCTAAACAAGAAAATTGTGATGTTGCAAGGATTATATCAATGTAAAGTTAGGGCATTCACTAGCTTGACTATCAAAGAAAGTGTTCAAAACCACTTTTTATCGCTTTAGAATGTTAACTGTGTAAGGCAAAATTTAGATAGGCATCTTTACTATGTGAAAACACTAGCTTCATGAGATGAATACAGCTCTATTGCATAGTATTCTTGTAGAGGTGGAAAAAGTTTGTGAAAATGTTCAGTGGCATTTCTTTGGTCCTGAAGAAGAGTGTAGGGAAAATTATGATTTGGCGACTGGAGGTGTAGAGCAGCAGGGCACAGATATCACTATTGAAAATTTGCACAAGAGATAGCAAAGTTTAACACAGTTTCTTCAGAGAAGCCAACCTGTGTATGGATTTATTGTCGCCATACTCACTACAAAAGTCAAACTCACAAAGTAGTTGTATATTTTAAAAGTGAGCAAGAAAATAGAGGTAAGTGAATTTGTAGCATATTTATGTGTAGCAGAACACTTTGGCCCTCATTCTGACCCTGGCAGTTTGAAACCGCCAGGGCAGAGAGCCGTGGAAGCACCGCCAACAGGCTGGCGGTGCTTCATGGGCAATTCTGACCACGGCGGTAAAGCCGCGGTCAGAAAAGGGCCACCGGCAGTTTCCCGCCGGTTTACCCCTGGCCCAGGGAATCCTCCATGGCGGCGCTGCTTCCGACCCCCTTCCCGCCAGGTTTACACCGCCAGGAAGAGGCTGGCGGGAACGGGTGGCATGGGCAGTGCAGGGGCCCCCTAACAGGGCCCCATAATGATTTTCAGTGTCTGCTTTGCAGACACTGAAAATCGCGACGGGTGCAACTGCACCGGTCGCACCCCTGCAAATCCGACGGCTCCATTCGGAGCCGGCTTCCTCTTTGCAGGGGCTTTCCCGCTGGGCCGGCGGGCGATCTTCTTGAGATCGCCCGCCGGCCCAGCGGGAAAGTTGGAATCACCGCCGCGGTCATTTGACTGCGGTGCGGTGTTTGGGTGGTTTCCGCCCGGCGGGCGGCGCCTGCCGCCCGCCGGGGTCGGAATGACCCCCTTTGTTTTGGCAACAAAGGAAACCATATGTATGTATTGTTGTGATAAGTTAGAGGATAATAAAATTCCAGTTAGAACAATACATAACAGATTAGAATTGATATCTATCCCAGAAGATCTTCAACAATTAAATGTTTATGAATCATTTCTGATTCAATTTATACATCCTTTTCAAACAATAGTTCGAATGGAACCGAAGACTGGGAAACTACCACCAACAGAGACATAAAAAAAGACTTGAAGGAAGAGTTGTCTACTTACCTTTAGATTTTGTACAGAATGTTGAGACTGTAGGTGTAGAGGTAGATATTGATGAACCAATCATTAATCTAGTAAATAGTGTGCCCACGAATAAAGAAAATATGGCAAGAGTTAGTGGATGTTAGTAAAGTCACTAAAGCAACATTATACTTGAAGGAAAATAATGTTCTCTACAAAATGTTGATGTTGTTAAAGATGTAGGTTGTACTGATGAGGAAACATTAGCATCAAGTGGACAGATTAAAAAGGTCGAAGTGAAGTCAGAAAAAATATATGAACATTAGAGTATCTATCCACTCCATTCCAAATAATTTATTGGTAATGCTATTGATCTCTATCTAATAAAACAAGCAAAAAGAGTTCCAATGATTATGTGGAAAAAGAGTTTAGGAGCTTGCTGTGTTCCACACCTATTTCCCACTGGAGTTGGTGGCCGGAATGATGACTGGCCTGTACAAGTAAAAGCAGCTGAGTACAGGTCAACTAGACTACGATCAGAGGACCATGGATTTTGCCAGTGTATTCCCCATACATTCCATCTATTATTTGAGAGAGACTGTCTGGACATGCCTATGCTGCAACCCACATTCTGAAGACATGAGTTAGGCCCTCATTAAGAGTGATGGCACTGACGGTGGTGGTTACACCGTTACCAGGCCGGCAGTGCAGACTGCCATGTTACGGCCATGGTGGTGATCCAACTGCAACACAGCCAAGTCAGAGCGAGTACCGCCAGTGCTGGCAAACCACCTTCGACGACGGTAGCCCTCTCCAGGCCAGCAGGGACCAATACTGTGTAATATGGTGGGCAGGTACCCACCATATTACAAGTCAGCAGACCGCCAGGATTTCCAGGGCGGTGCGACCGCCATGAAAAGCCTGGCGGTAACTGGTAACACAAAAGGAGATACTCACCTCCAGGTACACAGACGCGTCCACCATGGAACCAGAACTGGAAGTCTTCCCACTGCTGTATCTCGCCATATACCAAAAGGACCAGCGACAGCGATGAAGACAACAACCGTAAGTACGCCCACCTAGCACACACTGGAGGGAAGGGCAGTATTACAAACCCACACCCAACACACACACCCAGCAAGGACAGCGACAGCCATACACACATGCAAACAAACACTCGTAACACACACAGCTACAGACACACGCACACACTAACAACAAAAATGCATATGCAAACTACACACATCACGGCCAACAGACATGTGAAAGTCACACAGCATACCACACACATACGCCACTGGTACTGTCAAACACAACCATACAAAACACCCCACAATCACACAATGACAACAACATCACAAACATACAAATGCATAGTCAGGAAGGCACATCGAACAACTCCACCTGACAAAGCATACTGCCAGCAATACATAGCAACAACACACAATCATAGAAATAGTAAAGACATCAAAACAAGGCCCCAGGTGACATGCCAAGACCAAACAACATTTAAAGGACATCGCAGATGAATCACTATACACATGAACGCCCACACCACTACCACACAATGCCCCACACAACCATAACACCACATCAGAACAAGCACAAGTCATTGACCCAGCGCATGCAGCAACATAGATGCATCCCATACACATACAACACACACATCAAAGTACACAGCTATAGCACAACCATGTTGAAGGAAAACAATACACTTTCTCAATCTTGAAATCCACTATGTGGGCAGATGTAATAAAGTGTTAAAAACAGATAAAACTATGTACAGATGAGGCCTACTGGCCAGTCCAAATGTCTGATGTGCTCCAGGCACATTAGACAAACTCACATGCAGCAACTTGACTCCAGACTGAAAATTGGCCTCCACATGGCAGGGGCATCAATTTAGCAAGCAGGCACCTGGGGGTAAGGGGGGGTGGTGGGGGCTTGGGCTTCGAAAGGGGGTTCTTGTGTTTAGGTGGTTTAGGTTTCGATTCAAATTGTTGGGAAGGGGGTTTGGACTTTGGGGTAGGAGCAGGGACCTTTGGCTTTGGAGGGGGTGGTTTCTTAGCAGGGGAGGGGAATGGGAGGACTGGGAGGTAGGTCTGGGTTGAGGCAGGGGGACATAGCGCTTAGGGGCATCACAGGGTGGGACAGGAGCAGGGAACAGGTCAAGACAAGCAAGGAAAACATTTTTAGGTACACAGGGTGGTCATGGGTAAAATATTTAGTAGTGGAGGTAGAGGGAGTTGTTGAAGGAGGTATAGGTGTGCTGGACATGGATGCAGGTGTGTGCTTGGCTTGTGTGTGGTGGGTGTATGTTGGGTAGGTGAGTGAGGCTGTTTATGTTTTTTGAGAGGAGGGGAAGAGATGCAGGGAGATGTAATGCAAGATATGTGAGTGTAAGTTGGGGTGGTGGCTGCATATAAGGTGGATGTACTGCATGTGGTCTTATGGTTGTCATGGTGGGTGCGGATGTGGTGTGTGGGGTGGATGTCTGCGGATATACTCTTGTGGGGTCTTTGGGGATTACAGGAATGGTGGCAGGATCAGGGAGTGTTGGTGTAGTGATGGCAGGTATGAGTGGTGATGTGACTATGGAGAAGGTGGAGGGGCAGACAGTGCAGGAGTGGCTGTTGTCATGTCTGCAGGTGTGTGTTGACTGTGTGCATGCTTGTGGTATGTCCTGAGGTGCCAGTGTTTGTCTTTGCACAGCTTGTCTGTTGTAGTAGGTGAATGTTGGTCTGTATGTGTGCTCTGGATGGGTGTGGGACGAGGGGTGGTGAATTTTGCACAGGTAGCTGGAGAGAAGATGGAAGATGATAGGACATTGGCTGCCATCAAAGAGGAGGCCAAAGCCTGAAAGGATCTCTGCAGGCCAGCCAAGGCACTGTGAATGCCTTCCAGGTAGGCATTACTTTCTTGCATCTGGAATGCCAGTTCCAGGATGGTGTTCACAATGGTTGACTTCCCCAAAGAGATGGCCCTCAGGAGGTCAATAGCTTCCTCATTGAGGGCAGCAGGGCTGACGGGGCAGGGTCAGAGGTGCCTGTGAGGAAGGAGATTCCCACCCTCCTGGGTGAGTGGGCATGGGCAACTGGTTGGGGAGCTACAGGTAAGGGTGGGGCTGGTAAGGGGGTGGCAGACAAGGATGGTGCTGGGATGGTCCCAGATGGGTCTGCCACCGTCAGGGAGCTTCCATCGGAGGAGGCATCTGAAGATTATGTTGCTGTTCTGGTCTTCCCTGTGGTGCTCCCCTTGCCCTCCGTCCCACTGGTCCCTTCGGTGTCAGTGAACTTTGCCTCCTGGATCCCATGGGCTACAGCTTCCCCACTTGCCGGTGCCCCTTCTTCACCGAATGATGCTGATGCACACAATGATAGAAGAAGACAGAGAGAGAGGGTGGTAAAGAAAGAAAGGGAGGAAAGGGTCAATACCTACCCATCTAATACACATACCAATAAGTAATCTACTACTCCTCTGGCATGGCAAGGAATGGCTATGAAACATTGTCCTTAAACATTGGTCATGGACAAAAAACCCAATATGCAAGCTGTTACCTCCAAAGTTAAAAAAATGACTAGTTTGCAGTCTGTCATCAGTAGTAGAACAATGCTAAACACTACCAACTCACCACATATACTTACCAATCTGACACTTTTGATGCATTGTTTTTCATATGCTGAATAGGTTCATTGCACACAAATTATTGGACAGGTTGGTGAAGGACTCATGATGTACAGAAGTCCGTTGAGAATGCATTGATTGTACATTAGAAGTTCCCTGCTCACACGACTTATTACCCAATATCAGCCCTGACTACATGACACTGGCTTCGTAAAGCAGACTCAGGGATAGGGAAATAAGGTCTTCTAAATCACTCAACATAAGCATGTGTCTAAACATTACTGTACAAGGAGGTTTAGCACCAACATGTTACTGCAAGCATATTGTTTAAAAGCTAACTCATACCACTTCTAAACAGAAATAGTAGCCAGGACAATGATTTTATCCAATGTACACACACCTCATTATTACCTACATAACCCAACTGACTCAATAGAAGCCCTTACAACTGATATGTAACAGTCAGTACTTACCCCCATGTGGCAGCTGTGCTGCCCTCAAGCGCCCATCTAACTCCAGGTAGGCCCCAGGGCCAGCACATGCTTGGTGATGGCCCTCCATAAACCCTTCTTTTGATGGGCGCTCACCTGCATGGGAGACACACACAAAAGTGTTTCATGTAGAGTTATAGTACACATACAGCAGTGACCTACACATAGCATGCACAGCACATGTTCATACAGAGTCCACAATGCGTCATTGTCATTATTATTCAAACACAACCCCAGCAGTCAATCATGCCATGTCTATATTCATGTACTTTCGCCATCAAACAGCACCCTAGCTGATAAGTATACAACATTGTACTGACCTGTTTATCTGTACCCCCATACAATTGTCCATACAGGGTTAGGACACCTTTGTCCGGTTTCTCCAGTTCCTCAGGAGTGAAGGCAGGGGCCCTGTCACCTGAAGGATGTACCACTGTGGCTTCCAGATACAGAACACAGCAGCTCATGCAGTGGAGGTCTTGCTTGCTTGAATGTCATGAGTCAAGTGAGCTGAGTTATAGAAAATTGCAGTCACAGCCGCTGCCGCCATGACCGTCACTGCCGGCGGTGATAATCATTGGCCCCAGTTTCCCATAGATATCAATGTTAACCAATGTGGAGTTGCACGGCGGTTCTGACGCCAACCGCTGTGGCGACTAACGCCGGAGGAATGAGGTCACTTCCATCTGTCCTCTGCATGCAGGACAGGTGGCTGCCATTTCACATATTCTAATGTTTCCATGTAATCCTAGTGCGTCATAGCATGAAGTTAAAACTAGTTGCTTGATTCACAATGTCAACTCATATGAACACACAAGTGAAGTGAGTGTCACCCGCAATATGTCTGATGTATAATCTTTTCAATGTGTGGAACTTTGATATCTGTATCCGACTTAGGGACAAGTTTAATATGTCTGACATCCATCTCTGTACAGACCCCTTGTGACAAGTAGATCAATGGAACTGAAAGGCAGGATGTCGCAGTTGCGTAGTTTGTGTATAACTGTTTCCCTCTGTCAGGTTTCAAATAACTTACATTACTTTTCCTGGTCATCACTTCTATGGTGTACTTTAGCAATGACAGTGTAACAGATGTCCTGAAATGTGTTCTGTCCTATGCCTAGATACTGTCTAGTGGGGAGATTGAGAAATGCACCCATCTATGGCCCTTAGATGACCTTGCTACCATGGAAGAAAGACACATAATACAGACTTATCATCTGAACTGTCAGACCATCAGGGAACTGTGTACCCAGTTGGAACAGGAACAGGAAGAATCACTATTCGATCAATATGCAGGTGGTATGCCTTGCCGACCAATACATATCCCATGTGACAGCAAAAGTTCCTGGATCGGTACATGATTCTTACATCTTGAGGGACAGCAGTGTCCCACAAGTGATGTTGCAACTGCAGAGAGAGAAGGTCTGGCTCATTGGTAAGTGTACCACAGTCTATTTGTAACGTCTATGCTACTTCACTTCACATTCAGGTCTGTGTCTCTCATGGTTCCCTAATAATATGTACCTTTGTGCACAAAGGTGACTCCAGCTACCCCAACCTGCTCTGGCTTCTGACACCAATAATGCACCCTACAACTGATGAGGAGGAAAGTTACAATGAGGCTCACGGCCGAATGAGACGAGTAGTTGAGAGGACATTTGGGCTACTGGAAGCAAGATTCAGATGTCTATGTGTGTCCGGCAGTGCCCACAGTAGAGAACACAGAAGGTGTGCCAAATCATTGTAGCATGTTGCATGCTACACAATCTTGCCCTGAGAAGACACATTCCATTGCTGGATGAGGAGGAGGTACAGCTGGACTAGTGGCTCAGGCTGATGACTCAGGAAGTGATGAGGAGTCAGATGAGGAGAATGCAGCTGACTCTAGGACTGAGTTGACTCAGCAGTTCTTCCAATGAATGCCAGGTATGTGTGGTCTGAAGAGTATGGGACTTCTAACCCTGTCTGCCTAGTGACATTGTCTGTCCATGTGTTTTGCATCAGGGGATGTGAGGGTATTACATCCATCCGTCTGTGTAATGCATTTTAAGGGGATGCTGGGTTACCATCAGGGGATGTGTAACTGCTATACTGCTAAAGACATATGGTACTTGCTGTTGGCATGGCATGACTTCAGCATAAGGTTCCCCATGTTGCATGGTTTCAGGACTGCAGATTGGATGTGTATGGTCTGCCCTAAACCTATCACATGACAGTCCGGCTACCTGATATCAGGTAACTATCTGTTTTAGACATTGGAAGATGGGTTTTCTGTTGGTGATGTTAGCCATGAGGAATGTTTTTTTACTCTGTTTGTGTGTGACCTACAGACATACCTTGCTAATCTGTGGTGACCTCCCACTGCAACATGATTCCTGAGGATTACATTGTGTCCTGTATATGTATTGTGTGTGCAACATGGGAGGCATCATTGAAGCTTTACCCTGTTTTGTTCTATCTTCAGGTCAGATAAGTGGTCCCACTCTGCTTTCTGACATGACTGTTGGCACCCTTGGCATAGGATTACAGTACAGTAAGGATGCATGACCAACCTGCTGGACATTCTTGCCACTTCTGCCCATCTGTCAGACTTATTGTGCATTTCAGTTTATCTCTTTCACATTATATGGTGCTTATGACAATTATGACATGTAAGCCATTACTGTACTCAAATGTGTTTATTGTGATTCAAAGTGATTTTCTCAGGAGTGGGGTCAATGGGATTGGAAGCATCAGAGTAGATGGCCCAACTGCTGTTTACACAGGTCTAGTCTCCAAGGGCCAAGGAGGAATGGAGTTTTGGCAGTGGGCAGTCAACTGGGTGTCTCAGTGGCACACAAGGGAGAATGATCAGGAGAGAGATCACTTCCTGGGTGTGCTCTTGGTCTCAAGTCCTGCAGGATGCCTAGAGTGATGACCTCTTTTGCGTGGGGGATCCTTAGCTGTAGGGGCAGGGGTGCTCATAGCCTATGGATCCTCTGTCTGTGCCTCCATTGCAGTGGCTGTCGGTGGTGGATGTAGATGGCACAGGTGTTGCTTGGCTACTGGTAGGGGCATGCTGGTGGGTGAAAGATGAATGCAGGATGCTGGTGAGTTCAGTGAGCACCCCACAAATGGAGGCAATGGTGGTGTTGTGTGTCTGCAACTGCTGCATGGCCTCCTGGTGATATTCCCTCTGCAGCCTCTGGTTCTCCTTTAAGGTTGTCAATAGTTGACCCATCCTGTCCTGGCATTGCTAGTATGATCCCAGGACTCTGGGGATGGCCTCCTGGCCAATCGTGTCCCATTGGTACCTCAACCCTTGGCCACAGTTGCCCTCCCACTGCCCCTTGCACACTGAGCATGTGACCCTGACAAAGTGTGCATACTCCCACTGACACCAGGATCTTCATCATCTTGGATGTTAGGGGTCGACTCAGGTCTCTGTACTGTGGGGCACACTATATATAGAACTATCTTTGGGACACAGGTTTGGGGAGGAAGGGTTTGCTGTATTGTGGTAGAGTGGGGGACTCCGCTGTGGGCAGGTTGAGGCTGATGGTGGTGGACTATCCAGTTATTCCAGATGGGCCATGTGAGGATCCCCTTGCAGACATCCCGAGTTCTAGTCTCACTCTGGCTATTTCCAGGGGCTGACTGTCTGTCTCTGGCATCCTCTGCTGGGTGGCAGGAGTAGGAATACCTGTGGATGGAAAAGAGGTGTACTACATTGATGTACCAATTGTTCACATGGTTGTCCGCAACCATAGCTTTGATGTGCTTTCCAGTGATGTCAATTACAGCTGCTTGACCACTGGCAATGTTTAAGGGCTGATGGATTGTGCTGTTGTGTGCTTGTTGTATGGAAGGTTGTAGGCATCAATGCTGTCATTGCCATGTACTAGTGAGCAGTCCAAGTATCCTGTAGGTGAAGGGGTGACATGGTTATATGTCCTTGTGTCCTAACGTGGAGTGGAATTACCAGTTATGCCAGAGTGGGGAGTGTTGCCTTTTGGTAGTTGTAGTACTTGCTAAGGTGTGGAATATCTGTGCACTTGATGGGCCTGTGTGGGATTAGTGATAGAATGGGAGGTGTAGCATGCAAGGGAGGGTATTCTGTTCAGGGTGTATTGGTGCAGGTAAAGGTGCTGTGAGGGGGTGTAAGGGTCATGGCGGTATATGATGTGCTGGAGTACATGGTGCCCAGGGAGTGTTATCGACTTACCATAGTCCAGTCCTTCTGGTATTCCAGTCAGGTTTTCTGTGTGCAGGATGCCCAAGTCTTCTCCAACGACAATGTTAACTTTGGGGGAGGAACGGGGGTTCACCGCCAGTCTTGTTGATGGCTATCTGGTGTCTTGCCGTCATGGACCGGACCTTCCCTGTAGGTTGTTCCACCTCTTCCTGAGGTCCACCCTTGTGCATGGATGTTTTCCCATTGAGTTCACCCTGTTGAGGATCCTCTGCCATAACTCTGTTTTCCTGGCTATGGATGTATGCTGGTCCTGTGCTCCAAACACTTGTGCCTCCATTCTGATGATTTTGTCTACCATGACCCCCAACTCCTTGTCTGTGAATCGTGTTTTTTTTTGTTGTGACTTGGTGGATGTGCTGTGGGCTGTGTAATGTGCAAGGGTGCGGAGTGTGCTCTTTGGTGCGATGTGGATGTGTGGTTCGATGTGCTTGTGGTATGTGGTGGTTGTGTGCAGTGGTGACATGTGTGAGAAAGTAGCCTCTTTCTAGCCTTGTTACCCACACTTTTGGCCTGTTTGTGAGTATATGTCAGGGTGTTTTCACTGTCTCACTGGGATCTTGCTAGCCAGGGCCCAGTGCTCATAGTGAAAACCCTATTTTGTTATGTGTCACTGGGACCCTGCTAGCCAGGACCCCAGTGCTCATAAGTTTGTGGTCTATATGTATGTGTTCCCTGTGTGATGCCTAACTGTCTCACTGAGGCTCTGCTAACCAGAACCTCAGTGGTTATGCTCTCTCTGCTTTCCAAATTGTCACTAACAGGCTAGTGACCAATTTCACCAATTCACATTGGCATACTGGAACACCCATATAATTCCCTAGTATATGGTACTGAGGTACCCAGGGTATTGGGGTTCCAGGAGATCCCTATGGGCTGCAGCATTTCTTTTGCCACCCATAGGGTGATCTGACAATTCTTACACAGGCCTGCCAGTGCAGCCTGAGTGAAATAACGTCCACATTATTTCACAGCCATTTACCACTGCGCTTAAGTAACTTATAAGTCACCTATATGTCTAACCTTCACCTGGTGAAGGTTCGGTGCAAAGTTACTTAGTGTGAGGGCACCCTGGCACTAGCCAAGGTGCCCCCACATCGTTCAGGGCAAATTCCCCAGACTTTGTGAGTGCGGGGACACCATTACACGCGTGCACTGTACATAGGTCACTACCTATGTACAGCGTCACAATGGAAACTCCGAACATGGCCATGTAATATGTCTAAGATCATGGAATTGTCACCCCAGGACAATTCCATGATCCCCCGGGTCTCTAGCACAGAACCCGGGTACTGCCAAACTGCCTTTCCAGGGTTTCCACTGCAGCTGCTGCTGCTGCCAACCCCTCAGACATGTTTCTGCCCTCCTGGGGTCGCGGCAGGCCTGGCCCAGGAAGGCAGAACAAAGGACTTCCTCTGAGAGAGGGTGTTACACCCTCTCCCTTTGGAAATAGGTGTCAGGGCTGGGGAGGAGTAGCCTCCCCCAGCCTCTGGAAATCCTTTGATGGGCACAGATGGTGCCCATCTCTGCATAAGCCAGCCTACACCGGTTCAGGGATCCCTCAGCCCTGTTCTGGCGCGAAACTGGACAAAGGAAAGGGGAGTGACCACTCCCCTGAATTGCACCTCCCAGGGGAGGTGCCCAGAGCTCCTCCAGCATGCCCCAGACCTCTGCCATCTTGGATTCAGAGGTGTGCTGGCACACTGGACTGCTCTGAGTGGCCAGGGCCAGCAGGTGACGTCAGAGACTCCTTCTGATAGGCTCTTACCTCTCTTAGTAGCCAATCCTCCTTCCTAGGTAGGCAAACCTCCTTTTCTGGCTATTTAGGGTCTCTACTTTGGGGAATTCTTCAGATACCGAATGCAAGAGCTCACCAGAGTTCCTCTGCATCTCCCTCTTCACCTTCTGCCAAAGGATCGACTGCTGACTGCTCAGGACGCCTGCAAAACCGCAACAAAGTAGCAAAGACGACTACTGCAACCTTGTATCGCTTCATCCTGCCGGCTTTCTCGACTGTTTCCAGGTGGTGCATGCTCTGGGGGTAGCCTGCCTCCTTCTTGCACCAGGAGCTCCGAAGAAATCTCCCGTGGGTCGATGGAATCTTCCCCCTGTAGCCGCAGGCAACAAAAGACTGCATCACCGGTCCTCTGGGTCCACTCTCAACATGACGAGCGTGGTCCCTGGAACTCAGCAACTCTGTCCAAGTGACTCCCACAGTCCAGTGACTCTTTGGTCTAAGTTTGGTGAAGGTAAGTCCTTGCCTCCCCACACTAGACTGCATTGCTGAATACTGCGTGATTTGCAGCTGCTCCGGCTCCTGTGCACTCTTCCAGGATTTCCTTTGTGCACAGCCAAGCCTGGGTCCCCGACACTCTAACCTGCAGTGCACAACCTTCTGAGTTGTCCTCCGGCATCGTGGGACTCCCTTTTGTGACTTCGTGTGTGCTCTGGTTCAACCCTCTTCTAAGTGCCTGATCCGGTACTTCTGCGGGTGCTGCCTGCTTCTCTGAGGGTTCCCTGACTTGCTGGGCATCCCCTCTGTCTCCTCGTCCAAGTGGTGACATCCTGGTCCCTCCTGGGCCACAATTGCATCCAAAAACCCTAACCGCGACCCTTGCAGCTACCAAGGCTTGTTTGAGGTCTTTCTGTGTGGGAACTCCTCTGCAAGCTTCTTCATGACGTGGGACATCCATCCTCCAAAGGGGAAGTTCCTAGTCTTCTTCGTTCTTGCAAAACACCAAGCTTCTTCCATCCAGTGGCAGCTTCCTTGCACCCTCAGCTGGCATTTCCTGGGCTCCTGCCCACTCTCGACACTGTCGCGACCCTTGGACTTGGTCCCCTTGTCTTACACATACTCAGGTCTGGAAATCCACTGTTGTTGCATTGCTGGTGTTTGTTCTCCTTGCAGAATCCCCCTATCACGACTTCTGTGCTCTCTGGGGGTTGTAGGTGCACTTTACACCTACCTTTCAGGGTCTTGGGGTGGGCTATTTTTCTAACCCTCACTGTTTTCTTACAGTCCCAGCGACCCTCTACAAGCTCACATAGGTTTGGGGTCCATTCGTCGTTCGCATTCCACTTTTGGAGTATATGGTTTGTGTTGCCCCTATACCTATGTGCTCCTATTGCAATCTATTGTAACTTTACACTGCTTGCATTACTTCCTTTTGCTATTACTGCATAATGTTGGTATTGTGTACATATATCTTGTGTATATTTCTCATCCTCATACTGAGGGTACTCACTGAGATACTTTTGGCATATTGTCATAAAAATAAAGTACCTGTATTTTTCGTATATCTATGTATTGTGTTTTCTTATGATATTGTGCATATGACACCAGTGGTATAGTAGGAGCTTTACATGTCTCCTAGTTCAGCCTAAGCTGCTTTGCTATAGCTACCTTCTATCAGCCTTAGCTGCTAGAAACACCTCTTCTACACTAATAAGGGATAACTGGACCTGGCACAAGGTGTAACTACCTCTGGTACCCACTACAAGCCAGGCCAGCCTCCTACATTGGTTGTGCAGAGGTAGGATAAGTACTTGTAACTACTTACCACTTTGTCATTTTGTACTTTTCATAAGTGAATAATATACAAAACAAGTTCAGTGTATGTACACGTAACCAAAAAGTTTTGCTTTTCTTCTCTTACACTTTCTGCTAAGTGGTGAAAAGTACTTCTAAACTTCTAAAAAGTTTCCAAAAAGTTTGAAAAAGTTTTTTTTCTGTTCTTTAAAAAGTCCTGAAACATTTTCTCTCTTCTCACTGTCTCTAAACCATTTCAATCATGTCTGATGTAGGTACTGCTCTTAAATTAGTCAATACAACTTATGACAATTTAAACTTCAAGAGCCTAAGGAGTCTCTGCATTGATAGAGGTTTAATGGTAGGGAAGAACCCTTCTAGAGAATTTCTGTATAACATGCTCATTGAGAATGATAAGTCCCTAGGTGGCACTTCATCTGAGAAGATAGTAGATAGCTCACACTCTGAATCAGGGGAACCCCTTGAGGGAGTTGTACAGGTTTCTCTTCCAAATCTGCCCCTTAGCAGACCACCTAGCAATGTTGGTAGTAATAGGAGCTCCCATCATAGTAGGGATGCTTTTGCTCCTGGAGGCCAGGTTGTTAGAGTGCAAGCTTTTAGGAATAGGTCTCCCTCTGTTGGTTCCAATATATCCTCAGTGTCTAAACATTCCCAACCCACCCACCCTGAAGACAACATGTTAGAAAGGTAACTCAAAAAGTTGAGAGTGGAAGAGACCAGGCTGAAGCTTAAACAGCAACAGCTGGCTCTAGACAGGGAATCCCAAGACCTGGAGAAGGAGAGACAGAGATTGGGGTTTGGACCCCATGGTGGCAGCAGCAGTATTCCTGATAGTAATCCTGTGAGAGAGCATGATTCCAGGAATCTGCACAAGATAGTTCCCCCTTACAAGGAGGGGGATGACATTAACAAGTGGTTTGCTGCACTTGAGAGGGCCTGTATGGTACAGGGGGTCCCTCAAAGGCAGTGGGCTGCTATTCTATGGCTATCTTTCAATGGAAAGGGTAGGGATAGGCTCCTTACTGTTAGAGAAAGTGATGCCAATAAATTTGCAGTTTTGAAGGATGCACTCTTGGATGGATTTGGCTTAACCACTGAACAATACAGGATTAAGTTCAGAGACACCAGAAAAGAGTCCTCACAAGACTGGATAGACTTTGTTGACTGTTCAGTGAAGGCCTTGGAGGGGTGGTTACATGGCAGTAAAGTTTCTCACTATGAAAGCCTGTATAATCTTATTCTGAGAGAGCATATTCTGAATAACTGTGTGTCTGACTTGTTACACCAATATCTAGTGGACTCAGATCTGACCTCTCCCCTAGAATTGGGAAAGAAGGCAGACAAATGGGTCAGAACAAGAGTGAACAGAAAAGTTCATACAGGGGGTGACAAGGATGGCAATAAGAAAGATGGTGAGAAATCTCAGGATAAGCATGGGGATAAGGGTAAAACCAAAGATCCTTCTTCACATCCTAAACACTCTTCAGGGGGTGGGGATAAATCAAATTCGTCCTCTTCTTCACAACATACACACATTAAAAGGCCTTGGTGCTATGTGTGTAAAAATAAAGGCCATTGGCAAGGGGATAAGTCCTGTCCATGTAAACCCCCTGAGCCAACCACCACTAATACATCAAACTCTAGCAGTAGTGGTGGGACTGCTGGCAACAGTCAAATTAAGGGTGTAGTTGGGTTCACTCATGGGTCCATCATAGAAACTGGGGTAGTCAGTCCCAAGACAGTTTCTGTCACACCTAGTGGCATTGGCCTTGCCACACTGGCTGCTTGTCCCCTTACAATGGATAAGTACAGGCAGACAGTTTCAATAAATGGCGTTGAGGCCCAGGCCTACAAAGACACAGGTGCCAGTATCACTTTGGTGACTGAAAACCTAGTGGCTCCTGAACAACACATCATTGGACAACAGTACAAGATTATTGATGTCCATAACTCCACTAAGTTTCTTCCCTTAGCTATAGTTCAGCTTAGTTGGGGTGGAGTTACTGGCCCTAAGCAGGTGGTAGTGTCACCTAGCTTACCTGTAGACTGTCTCTTAGGTAATGAACTAGAGACCTCAGGTTGGGTTGAGGTAGAGTTTTATACCCATGCAGCCATGCTGGGTATCCCTGAGGAATTGTTCCTTCTCATTTCTACTGAAATGAAAAAGCAAAGGAGAGAAAAAGGCCTGAAAACTCAGGATCCCTCTCCAAAAACAGGTAAAAAGGGTATCACAGTATCCCCTACCCACCCTGCCATTCAGGATATCATTCCTGTGGTGGGAGAAACCTCTCCTGGGGAGGGCACCTGTACCAAGGGAATCATCAGCTGGCATAGCTGTACTCCCTGAGGTGGAAGTACCTTTCTGTGGGATAACTAAGATTGGTGAGAAAAACTCCACCATTGTAGTTAACATGGAGCATCCCTCCAACCCTCCCAGAGAAACTTTAGTGAAGAAACCCTGCACTGCCTCACAACACTTAGGACAGCAGCCCTGCCCTAGTGTGGAGCTCATAGGACGGCATCCCTGCCCTGCTCCAAATAAAGAGAAACAGCATCCCTGTTCTCTCTTACAGCCATATGGACAATGTTTTTGCCCAGCTATGGCTTTACTGAGACAGCATCCCTGTCTGGCATTCTCCTCACTAGAAATAGGTCCAGTGGACAATTCCCACTGTTCTAAACTAAAACTTACTGATAGGAACTCTGAAAATATATCTTCACATTGTTGGTTAGCTAAAAAACTTCAAACAGGGTGGTTTACATCCCCACAGGGAAGTAACCATATAGTGGATGATAAAGGGAGTAACCAGTCTATTGCAGAGCTACTCTCCACTTATCACCACTTAGACAATAAAGTCTCAACTGGCCAAGGTTAGCCTTATTGTCCTTCGTTTGGGGGGTTGTGTGAGAAAGTAGCCTCTTTCTAGCCTTGTTACCCAAACGTTTGGCCTGTTTGTGAGTATATGTCAGGGTGTTTTCACTGTCTCACTGGGATCCTGCTAGCCAGGGCCCAGTGCTCATTGTGAAAACCCTATGTTGTCAGTATGTTTGTTATGTGTCACTGGGACCCTGCTAGCCAGGACCCCAGTGCTCATAAGTTTGTGGCCTATTTGTATGTGTTCCCTGTGTGATGCCTAACTGTCTCACTGAGGCTCTGCTAACCAGAACCTCAGTGGTTATGCTCTCTCTGCTTTCCAAATTGTCACTAACAGGCTAGTGACCAATTTCACTAATTCACATTGGCATACTGGAACACCCATATAATTCCCTAGTATATGGTACTGAGGTACCCAGGGTATTGGGGTTCCAGGCGATCCCTATGGGCTGCAGCATTTCTTTTGCCACCCATAGGGAGATCTGACAATTCTTACACAGGCCTGCCAGTGCAGCCTGAGTGAAATAACGTCCACATTATTTCACAGCCATTTACCACTGCACTTAAGTAACTTATAAGTCACCTATATGTCTAACCTTCACCTGGTGAAGGTTGGGTGCAAAGTTACTTAGTGTGAGGGCACCCTGGCACTAGCCAAGGTGCCTCCACATCGTTCAGGGCAAAATCACTCCCCTGACCTGCACCTCCCAGGGTAGGTGCCCAGAGCTTCTCCAGCGTGCCCCAGACCTCTGCCATCTTGGATTCAGAGGTGTGCTGGCAGGTGACATCAGAGACTCCTTCTGATAGGCTCTTACCTCTCTTAGTAGCCAATCCTCCTTCCTAGGTAGGCAAACCTCCTTTTCTGGCTATTTAGGGTCTCTGCTTTGGGGAATTCTTCAGATACCGAATGCAAGAGCTCACCAGAGTTCCTCTGCATCTCCCTCTTCACCTTCTGCCAAAGGATCAACCGCTGACTGCTCAGGACGCCTGCAAAACCGCAACAAAGTAGCAAAGACGACTACTGCAACCTTGTATCGCTTCATCCTGCCGGCTTTCTCAACTTTTTCCAGGTGGTGCATGCTCTGTGGGTAGCCTGCCTCCTTCTTGCACCAGGAGCTCTGAAGAAATCTCCTGTGGGTCAACGGAATCTTCCCCCTGCAACCGAAGGCACCAAAAGACTGCATCACCGGTCTTTTAGGTCCCCTCTCAGCACGACGAGCGTGGTCCCTGGAACTCACAAACTCTGTCCAAGTGACTCCCACAGTCCAGTGACTCTTCAGTCCAAGTTTGGTGGATGTAAGTCCTTGCCTCCCCAAACTAGACTGCATTGCTGGGTACCGCGTGATTTGCAGCTGCTGCGGCTCCTTTGCACTCTTCCAGGATTTCCTTTGTGCACAGCCAAGCCTGGGTCCCCAACACTCTAACCTGCTGTCCACAACCTTCTGAGTTGTCCTCTGGCGTCGTGGGACTCCCTTTTGTGACTTCGCGTGGACTCTGGTTCACTCCTCTTCTAAGTGCCTGTTCTGGTACTTCTGCGGGTGCTGCCTGCTTCTGTGAGGGCTCCCTGACTTGCTGGGTGCCCCCTCTGTCTCCTCGTCCAAGTGGCGATATCCTGGTCCCTCCTGGGCCACAGCAGCATCCAAAAACCCTAACCGCGACCCTTGCAGCTAGCAAGGCTTGTTTGCGGTCTTTCTGCATGGGAACACTTCTGCGAGCTTCTTCACGACGTGGTACATCCATCCTTCAAAGGGGAAGGTCCTAGTCCTCTTCGTTCTTGCAAAACACCAAGCTTCTTCCATCCGGTGGCATCTTCCTTGCACCCTCAGCTGGCATTTCCTGGGCTCCTGCCCACTCTCGACACTGTTGCAACCCTTGGACTTGGCCCCCTTGTCTTACACATACTCAGGTCCAGAAATCCACTGTTGTTGCATTGTTCTCCTTGCAGAATCCCCCATCACAACTTCTGTGCTTTCTGGGGGTTGTAGGTGCTCTTTACACCTACCTTTCAGGGTCTTGGGGTGGGCTATTTTTCTAACCCTCACTGTGTTCTTACAGTCCCAGTGACCCTCTACAAGCTCACATAGGTTTGGGGTCCATTTGTGGTTCGCATTCCACTTTTGGAGTGTATGATTTGTGTTGCCCCTATACCTATGTGCTCCTATTGCAATCTATTGTAACTTTACACTGCTTGCATTACTTCCTTTTGCTATTACTGCATAATTTTGGTATTGTGTACATATATCTTGTGTATATTTCTCATCCTCATACTGAGGGTACTCACTGAGATATTTTTGGCATATTGTCATAAAAATAAAGCGCCTTTATTTTTAGTATATCTGTGTATTGTGTTTTCTTATAATATTGTGCATATGACACCAGTGGTATAGTATGAACTTTACATGTCTCCTAGTTCAGCCTAAGCTGCTTTGCTATAGCTACCTTCTATCAGCCCTAGCTGCTAGAAACACCTCTTCTACACTAATAAGGTATAACTGGACCTGGCACAAGGTGTAAGTACCTCTGGTACCCACTACAAGCCAGGCCAGCCTCCTACAACATGTTTGTTGTGTACAGGGGTGCTGTTGTGTAGTGTGTGCTACGTATTGGGTGTGGTCGTGCTTATGATATCCAGGTGCAGTGTATTCTGCTTGTGCATTCTTCCTTTTCTCTGTAAAAATTCCAGGATGCAAGAGGTGGTGGGTATATGTGTGGGTGTTTTATAGTGCAGTGATCAGGTGTGTGTGTATGTATGTCAGGTGTGGGGTATTCATACTGTCAAATGTGGTGTTGTGTGCTGGTGGAGTTGATTTTTTTCACTGCGGCGGTTCGGACGGCCAATGGATTACCATCATGCAAAGACCACTGTCCTCATTTGTGTGTCGTAATTTAGAGGGCGGGATGTTGTCAGCGTGGAGGTGCTGGTGGTGGTACTGCCTCTCTTCCACCCTCGGTCAGGCAGACTGTGTCAGATTTTTGACTGATTTTGGCCGGTCTGCAATTTGTGACTCGTAATATGGCGGTTGTGAGACTGACAACATTGGTGGTCTTTTGGCCCATGCACAGACGCCAGTCTTCTGCTTAGACCGCCAAAGTTGTAATGAGCACCTCAATCTCCAAAATATCTCTAGAAGGAAGTTATTGATAAAGTGCAAGGTAAGTCCAAAAAGTTAGAATACTATTTAGTTAGTTTGATGGCATGTCAACATGGAACGAATGAGCATTGGTATTGATGTCATGAAGAACTTAAATGTATGTTGGGAAAATTAGGTGCTTCTATTTGGCTTGTGACACTTAGATTAGCAGAATATGCATGGGATGAGTTTTTAAGAGAAGCAAACTCTAACATAAAGAACAGCCATTTGACGATAGCAGGAGAACTTTGGTCTTTGGATCCTCCTAATATTTATAGGTACTTCAACCACAGGTTTCAAACCCTACTGCCTTTCATTTGCAACAAAAGTAATCCTCTTCTTGGTGAAGTTAATGATTTCTTTTGGCGTAAAGAGTACCAAGCAAGAGATGCTTCTCATATTCACATGCTGTTATGGATAAAAGATGTATCGAAATTTGGAACTGACAATGATGACTCTGTACTCTCTTTCATAGAGCAGTATGTGTCATGGCCCTTCCCAAAAGACAATGATGGCTAAGGTCTCAAACTGCAAGTTCTACAGTTTCAAACTCATAGATGTCTCAAGTGCTGTAGTAAAAAATACAGATGTGAAGGAAAAATGTATACAAGGTGCTGTTTTGCATTTCCCAGACCTGTAAATGCCAAAGGAAGAGTGAACAGTTTTTTATCTGCTGTCCAATATACATTGACATGAAAATTACTGGAAAATACATAGAACCTGAGAAGAACAGATGCCTTCAAGTTTATTAATGACTATAATCCAGTCATTCTTAAAATGTGGGATGCGAATATGGATGTACAGTTTGTTGCAGACAACTCGATTGCTGTTGCTCCTTATGTCACTTTGTGCATTACAAATCAGAGAAGACAGAGATGAAGGAAATGTGGGAGTAGATTTCTGCAGAAAAATCTCTAACCAAAACATTGTACAGCTTCAGCTTGAAGATGCATTCACGTAGAGAGATCAGTTCCTATGAATGATGTGATTGGTGAAGCTCAGCCAGTTTGTAATCAAAGTCTAGGGGAATTGTTTGGGTTAGTCTACGCAGTGCAAGCATTCACAACAGATTCTTACCTGGAAATACAATTCCTTGCAGAGTTTGAGCTGGAAAGTACAGATATTGTGAAAACAAACATCTTGGATACTTACTATCCAAAGAGTACACATCTGGAAAGTATCTCTCTTTATGAAATACTTCAGCACTAGAGACACAGAAACAATATCACAGAAAAACATAGGTGAAGAGAAATGTACAGTACTGAGCTGAGATTGTTGTTTGGCAGATAAAATGAATATTAATAAACCACAGAAAACTTGGCTGTCAAATTCCTATGAAAAGAGACTTTTTCTACTTGGCACTTCTGCAACTGTTCAAGCCTTCGCTTCTGAATAGGAGGTAATCAAAGATTATCACTGCTGTGAAGATTATTTCAATGCGGTGAAAGACAGCATTTAGAGTTCAGTCTTTCCAAGCTTCATGAAAATGTTAAATGATGAGAATTGTACCGGAGTAAACATTTGCTGCTGAGGTACCTAAGGACAGTTCACAAAGCAGGCAGATTTCAGTACCACTAAGTCAAGATCCTCTTAGAAAAACTATTATTAAAAATGAAACTAAGCTGCCCTAGCCATGAATGAGGTGGAGACTACAATGCAACAAGCAAGACAAGAGAGTTAGTTAGTTGGACAACTGAACAAGCAGATAACATGTATATTGAGGTAAACGAAAAAATAGAGCACAAATACCTCCATGAAAATAATGAATGTAAATGCTCAACATTTAAGCCAATTCTATTATATATTTTATTATATGTCAGTGGTCAAGCTAGAACTGGGAAAAGCTTTTGAATTGAAGTTCTCGCCACCTACCTACAGAGGACTACATCATCACATTTGTCATGCGTAGTAACAGCACCAACTGGATTTGCTGCACACAATATTAAAGGAATTACTTTACATCAATTACTTATTTTACCTGTAGAACATGATAACCAACTAGAATAACAAACGTTATCCGGTGAAGCTTGTCATGTCCGAAGTTGAAACTTTTGATCATCGATGAGGTGAGCATGGTCTCAAATGCAATGCCTGCTTTGGCCACTTGAGAATGCAACTAATTCTAAAGACAGACTATAATATGCTATTTGGAAGAAAGAATTTATTTGTATTCAGAGATCTACTACAGATTACCCTCATGAACGGTCAGCCTGTGGTCAAGAAACTTGTAGCTGAAGATACTTGCAATTCTTTGGGGAGCATTGGAACTGTAAACATCTGATTAAACTTCCAATACAAGGAGCTACTTAGGAATAGGTGTCAAGCATCTGACATGTAATATAGAAATGTTCTGTTGGATATTCTGTAGGAGTTCTCAAAAAGAGGGAATTGCTTGGTAAGTCAGCTTATAAATATCATATTTTCCACAACAAAGTCAGCAGCACAGCTAATGTTCAATTAAGAAGGGAAATGTATTACATTACCCATGTCTACTCTACAGGAATGCTCCTCTTTTAATGAATAATTATTACTATAACTGGAGAGAAAATAAATTTTGAAACTTGAAGCAGTTGATAAAATGGAGCACCAGGGGGTGACAACACTGCTAACTGAAAAACAATAATAAAAATTGGATTCATTTGAGAGCATGTTCCAGAACTGCTGGATTACAAAAGTGTGTACATTTTTGCAGAAACTGTAGAGTAACTTTGTGGTGTAATTTAAATGTTGAGGAAGGATTAGTTAATGGTGCCATGGGTACAGTAACTGGTTTTATTTTGTTTCCTAACATGAATGATGTTGAATCAAGTTGAAGGTGTAAAACAGAGTTGCACGTTTAAAGACTTGTATGATCGTAGGAAGCAGTTCCCAGTGTCTCTAGCATATTTTGTTACAGTTCATAAATCTCAAGTGTAGATGCAGTATTCATTAATATTGGTAGCACTGTGTTTAAGGAAAGTATGTTGTTTGTAGCCTTATCGTGTGTTAGAACATTGTCCAATTTGTATCTGTTAGACTTTGACAACAGTAATGTAAATGCTGATTCAAGTTTGTCTGATTACAAATTGTAAAGTGTTTATGCTCCCCATTTAGAATAGTATCCTGTTTATGGAAAACCTACAATCTACCCAAAGTGAAAGCTTTTGAGAGACTGGTGATATTTTTTATTACCTTTTATCAAATTCCTTTAGTGTCAACTGCCATGCCAATGTTGTCCTCAGTGCACTATTTTATTTATCTCATGTTTACCAGTGATAGACCTAAAACATATTCTGCACCTTATATTCGAGACCTTGTAGATGTGTGCACTTTACTCAAAATACTCATGAAGATGTACAAGAATTATTGATAATAATCTTAGGCATCTTGGAAGAAGAGATAGTATCTATTGAAGATATATTTAGACTTAGTCACTCATGGACCATGAGTGTCAAAATTGTTCGTTTTCATCAAAAACACAAATTGGTTCAGAAAGATTTATTTACTTAAATCTACCAGATTGCAAAACTGTCAACTTTGATAGGTTGTTTAAAGAAGCTGTACAGACTAATACCTGTGGAAATTGTCAGTCAGATCTTCTATCAACATTATATGCCAAATACATCATTCTAATGCTACATTGATGTACAGCAGATGAATGTAAACTGAAAACAGAAATTACATACTTTAAAGCTGGATAAATATCTATTTCTTGAAAAACATACAGCACTGTGGCCATTATTTTTCTTTGAAGGAATAACCATTACACCTGGACACTACACTATCTATTTGAAAACTACAGCTGGAAGGACAGAATGTAACACCAACCTTTTTAAGTTCAAGAAAAAAACCTGACTTTTAAACTACCCAATTCCTATCTTCTGTTTCTTCAACCTAAGTTTTAAGATAGACTGCAACTGAGAAAATGAAATAATATGTTTTTTGCATAGTTACTACAACTATTTATGACATCATACAGCCTACCTAGGGTGATGTCTATACAAGGAAATTGAAATGGTGATATGCAGTTAATGGTTTAATAATACACCACAAACAGTGGACAAAGAAATACTAAGGTTATTATAATTGTAATACTGGGTTATTAGGTTTTTAAAGGATTTACAATTACCTCTGGATATTGCATTTTACATTTTTTTAAAATAGAAGAAAAAAAATACTTCTGGATCTAATACACAATCAAACATGACCTACCAAGTTAGAAAAATTATTGCAAATGGAAAACCAAAATACTTTGCTTGTACTTCAATGATTCTCATTTTTTACAACATCATGCAACCTACTAGGGGTGATGTGTTTATAAGGGTGTCTATATGCTAGTATCCTTTATACAAAATAAATATATTGTAACACTGAATAAAAAAGTACTTACCTTTAGCATATGTTTATTTAAATTAGTTGATCAAGTACAGCTAAAACAATCGGGTAAATAAGTGAGGGAAATGCATTGTGTTGCTAATTTACAGTGACATACTGTGCAGTTCTGTCTTTTTTTCTACAATCTGTGATTGTTTTTCTCCACTGTTGAATGATGAGCCTCTATACAACACATCATTTATGATGTAAACGTATGGAAGCAAAGAACAGTAAAAATGGGAAAGTGAAATGTTTAAATGAAATCCATACTTGCTTTACACTGTAATAAATGCATATTGTATTATTATTAACTATAACTTTTGCCTTGCAGAAACATAAAGATTAACATGTAAATTTATGATGTAATATTGAATTGTATTTATGTTTTCTCTCTTTTTACACAGATCAATGGATTCATTTGTTGCAGTAATCTAGATGACTAATTATATATTTATAATGTGTAATTCACACAAAAGGACATGCTGGCAAACATCCCTGCATACACAGACACACTAAGATATACACTGATGTACCTAGGCACATACTCGTATATACATTAACATACCCAGACACACACTTATGCATATACTAACACACCAAGGCATGCACTGATGCGCGCAATATCTCATCAGCACAGACACTCATGCATATTCTAACACACCCAGGTACACACAAACTGACACATACGCTGACACACCCAAGCATACACTGATGCATATTTGGACACACCCAGGTACACACTAAATCATAGACTGACATATCCAAGCACACACTAATGCATGCACTGATGCACCCAGACACACACTAACACAGATGCTGACACATAAACGCACACACTGAAACATATGCTAATACACCCAAATACACCCTGAAGCATCCGCTGACACGACCAGGCATACACTAATACATATACTGACATACACCAACATACTCATGCATAGACTTGCATACCCATGCACGCACTGGTCCATACACTAACACACCCAGGCTCACAATAATGCATACACCAACACACCGGGACACACACTTATGCATACGCTGAAACACCCAGTCACACACTGACACATAAATTAACACATCCAGGCACACACTGATTTTTGTAGGGGTCAACGTTACTGTGCTTGACTTCTAGAAGATATAAAGTGTTGGATCATCAATTCCCCTTCACTTTTCCTAATATTTTGACCGGGTCCTTGTTCATTTATTAAATATTCTTATTTTGAGGAGGTACCCGAGACAATTTTACCTTTATTTTGTCATTTTTCATCTCTCCAGTTGTTTCTTAGTAACCTAAGATTGTTGGTGCTAAGAAAAATATTTTTTTATGGCCAAATGGTCCTATGTAGGATCCTGCCAGACATTGCAGCACTAGTATGGCGTGGAGCAGAGCCTGATGATGATGCATGAGGGCTATTGCTTCTGAAGGAGTGTGTGCCTGTGTTGAGAGGTTTGTATACCCTCCAAATTTTGGAACTGTGCACTCATTTCTATAACACACTGATGCATAGACAGACATACCCAGACACACACAAATGCATATACTGACACATCAAGGCACAAACCGAAATATACAATGACACTCCCAGGCACATACTGATATATATGCTAACACACCCAGGCACACACTGATGCATATGCTGACACACCCAGACACACACTCATGCATACATTAGCATACAAAGGCACACACTAATTCATATACTGAATTACACAGACACATACTGATGCAAAGACTGACATACCCAGGCACACACTGATCTATCCACTAAATCCTACAGGCACACACTACCACACCCAGGCACACAAAAATGTATAAACTGAAACACCATGGCAGACACTGACACTCCCAAGCACCCACTGATGCATACATTGATACACCCAGGCACACACGGATGCGTACATTGACACACCCACACACACACTGATGCATAGACTGACATCCCAGGCACACACTAATTCATACACAGGCACACACTGACATATATGCTAACACACCCAGACACACAACACATACTGATACATACATTAACACAACCAGGCACACACTGATGCATATGCTGATACACTTAGGCACACACTGATGTATACACTGACACACCCAGACACACACTAACGCATATACGGACATACCCGGACACACACTAATGCATAAACTGACACACGCATTCGCACAATTACATATCTGCTGATGCACTAATTCACACACTGAGAAATACATAAACACACTCAGGCACACAGACACTTATGCTGACACACTGAGGCACACACTGATGCATATGCTGGCATACCCAAGCACACACTTATGCATATGCTGACATACCCAGGAACACACCGATGCATACATTGACACATCCAGGAACACACTGAGGCATACACTAACACATCCAGGCACACATTGATGCATACACTGAAACACAAAGGTACACACTGACGCATACACTGACACACCCAGACACATACTGACGTATACATTGATACAACCAGACACACACTGACACAAACAATAACACACCCATACACACAGAGAAGCTTAGGCTGACACACCCAGGCACACACTGATGCATGGACAGACATACCCAGGCACACACTGAGACATACGCTGACATACCCAGGCATACACTGATACATAGACTGACATACCCAGACACACAGTAATGCATACACTGACACACCCAGATACACACTGACATATATACTGACACTCAGACACACACTGATACATACACTGGCACACCCAGGTACACACTAATGCATACACTGACACACAGACACACACTCATGCATAGACTCTCATACCCAGGCACACACTGATGCATAAACTGACATACCCAGGCAGACACTCATGCATACACTCATACAGCCAGGCATAGACTCATGCATAGACTGGCATACCCAGGCACACACTAATCCATACTTCGACACACCCAGGCACACACTAATCCATACTCCGACACACCCAGGCACACATTAATCCATACTCTGACACACCAATGCACACACTAACATATATGCTAACACACAGAGGCACATGCTAATGCATACACTAACACACCCAGGAACAAACTGATGCTTACACTGACACACCCAGGCACACACTCATGCATAGACTGCCATACCCAGCCACACACTGATGCATAAATTGACAAACCTGATGCATACGCTGACACACCCAGGCACAGACTCGTGCATAGACTGAGATACCGAGGCACACACTAATCCATACCCTGACACATGCAGGCACACACTGACATATATGCTGACAAACCGAGGCACACACTAATACATACACTAACACACTGAGGCACACACTGATGCATAGACTGACATACCCAGACACACACATGCATACACTGACACATCCAGGCACACACTGACATATACACTGATAAACCCATACACACACTGATATATACAATAACACACTCAGGCACACACTGATACAAACACTGACATACACAGACACACTGATGCATTTGCACAGCAAGGCACAGAGTAACATATACACTAACTAACCCAGGCACACACTAATACATACACTGACTCACCCAGACACTCACTGATGCATACACTGACAAACCCAGGCCCACACTGGCGTATATACTGACACACTGGGGCACACACTAATACATACACTAACACACCCATGCATAAACCAGCATACACAGGTGAGCACTGACACATACACTAACAAACCCAGACACACTGACCCATACACTAACACACCTAGGCACACACTGATACATACACTAACACGCCCAAGCACACACTGATGTCTACACTGACACACCAAGGTACACATTAATGGATATACTGACGTACCCAGGAAGAAACTAATGGGTACACTGTCATTCTCGCGCACACACACACATACACACACATTTCTATACATATATATATACATATATCTATAAATATATCTATGTACATATCTATATATATAGATAGACAGACAGACAGACAGACAGACAGACAGACAGACAGACAGATAGATAGATAGATAGATAGATAGATAGATAGATAGATAGATAGATAGATAGATAGATAGATAGATGGATGGATAGATGGATAGATAGATAGATAGATAGATAGATAGATAGATAGATAGATAGATAGATAGATAGATAGATAGATAGATAGATAGATAGATAGATAGATAGATAGATAGATAGATGTGCACAAGCAGACGTTCTCACTCTAACATACAAACTTATAGTGTATAGTTTATCTTTCTTTAAACCTTAAACAGTGGTTCTAACAAGAAGCTTTTTTTTGGTGTTTCAAATTTTTTCTTTTTTTTGTGTTTTTCAAACATTTAGTTTTTTTTGGGTGTTTTTTTCCAAAATGAACAACTGCCAACTATAAAAAATAATTGTAAAACAGAATGTACAAAACTCAGTGCAATAAGTTCTCCAAACAAAAAAAAAGTTAACATTTGTGCTCTCTAGCTGCATACAAACCTGCTGGTATGGACTGTTCTCCAAAAGTTAGTACTTTAAGGCAATCTGAGCAAATAGTAGTAACCTTTGCCAATTCAGGATCCACGGTGGAATCATAGCAGGAGTTGGAGATTGGAAAGTGTTTCCTATTGTCAACGCAGCTGCAGTAGATATGGGAGCCCGCTGTTCATTTTCCCTCTGCACTCTAGCCAACTGCCAGGGATGAATTGTTTTCAAATGTTTGACCATGGAGGTAGTGCCATGCGAGTACATCTTGCTTGTACCCCTTGATAAGGTTTTCTTGCACAGAGTGCACTTTACCTTCCTTGCTACTACTTTCTTATCCCCTGAGGGGATGGTGAAAGGTTTCCACCCTACTGACTCCTTCCTGGCTGGAAGTTGTTCCTTTTCAGAAGATGACTCCAAATGCTGCATCTCTGCTGGATTTAGAGAAGAAGCTGCCATTTTCAAAAGTGAAAAGAACGCCAAACTGGAAATCATTGCTGCTAGGGTAAATGGGAAAGGTGTGATAGAAACACACCAAAAGGAAAGAAATGGGAGGGACTTCCTTGAGACAAGGTGGAAACCATTTTAGCCAATAAAAGTCCTTTTTCACAATGTCACATGGGATTCATGGCTATGTGCGACATCATTGACTCATTGCGAATCCGACATTTTCTTGAAAATGATTTCAGATATGAAATATTTACAGTTATGAGGTTTTATGACATAATATTAAACCTGGGACCTCAAAAATTACATTTCTACAGTATATATATAATTTTACATACTTCAAAAAAATAACACCGCGGAGGATCCACGAAACCGAACGGTGCTAACAGGATGGTCTGCGACTGACTTGCGAATTCTAAAAATATATTTAAAAAAAACATTAGAATACTTCTCAATATTACTTAGTTTACATAAATTACTTATTTGATTAATGTATTATGATAAATAACATTTGTGTAAACTCCACTATGTAAGAAAGAATAAAACACTGCAGCTCAATTTAAAATGTCTAACATAACACAATACATAAACACCAATAAGAAATAATACCCTAGCATAGATGACACAGCTGGAAAGAAACATTAATTTGTGTGCTACTACCTAGATAATTATTAAGAGAGAAGTAATGCATAAGAGTTAAGTGCATCCTGCTTTGCTATGGACATCTGACTTAACAATATAAGAAAACTCCAAATTCACTAAAAAAAAGCTAAAGATTACAGTGACATTTTATTTAGGAAAGTATATTTAAAAAAACCTTAGATATTTACTGTAAAAACAAAGAAAACATATTTAAAAAACCTTAGATATTTACTGAAAAAAACAAAGGTTACAGGGACATTATAGTTTTAGAAATTCACTGAAAAAATAAAGGTTACAGGGATGTTCTAGCTAGAATTACATTTGATACATGAACAACCATAGAAATTCAGCAGTTATATTTACCTCACCTAACTATAACGTACGATCCCGCAGTGTACTGCTTAGGACCTCACATATTACATCACTCGTGACATGGTCAGTGACATCACTGACGACAGCACTAGTTAAATCTCAAATGACATCACTGAGTGAATTATATACATATATATATGTATGTGTGTGTGTGTGTGTGTCTGTGTGTGTGTGTGTGTGTGTGTGTGTATATATATATATATATATATATATATATATATATATTCGTTCACATCCGTCCTACCTCCAGGGTCAGAATCACAGTTTGCCAAAATATATATATTTTTTTATATTTCCTTGTCCGTGCTTTCATAAAGTGCAAGCAGTGCAAAGAGAATGGGGAATATATATATATTTTTATAGTCACTAAAAATGAAAGGTTACAGGGACGTTATTGTTAGGTTTAGATTTTACAAGCACAAAACCACAGAAATTCAGCTACTATAGTTAGAGTTATTTCAGGTTGCTCTAACTCGTGGCCTAAGGTAACTATCACTCGCGCCCTCGCCATGCACAGTTTTCTCATCAATAATTTTACTGCAAATGTTACAGTGATATTAACAATGATGTGAAAGAAGATGTCATGAGTAATGTAATATCTGGAGTAATAAGCAGTGCATGGCAAGGATAGAAGTTATAGTTACCTTAGGGCATGAGTTGTGGAACTTGAAATAATTATAACTATAATAACTTAATTTCGATGGCTTTGTGCATGTAAAATCTGAACTTAACTATAACATCTCTGAAGCCTTTATTCTACATCCTAAATATAATGTCAATGTAACCTTTGTTTTTTTTATTACATTTGTAAGGATTTTTTTTAATTGTATTTCCCAATTATAACATCCCTGTAACCTATGTTTTTTCTGTGAATTTCTAGGGTTTTTTAACCTTAAGTGAGATGCCCATTGCAGTGCACATTGGGGTGTGGGGGATTTGATGCAGGGCTTGGCCTGGCAGTGTGCTGTCCCCACTACAGCTTTTTGCTCCTGCCTCACTCCTCCTTGCCATACACTGTCTTAAATCCAAGCCCCCGTTCCCTCATTACAGCCTTGTGTGGCTGTTGATCTGCCACATCCCTTCCCTCCTGCCATAAACAGTTAGCTCGCTTCCACATCTACCTCTTCCCTACCCTCTGTTGCCCGAGCCCATGCAACAGCCTCCTGCCCTGCAAGGTCCAATGTGCTGCCACTGCCCTCCAATTCGATTGATATCCCTGCCCACTCCTCCTTCCCCCTGTTGCCCAATTCTATGCCCCATCATTACCCTCCTGCTTAGCCTCTGTGCTTAGCTTCCTGCCCTTACCCTCCATTCCCCTGCCATCCGATTTCTTTGTGCATTCCTCTGCTCTCTCCTTTTTTTCCCACCATGTTCCATGGGCCTGCCACTGCTCCTCCTATCTACTCTGAGTGTTCTGTTAAGCTGGCACTGCCACTCCCATCTGCCTAGCATGGTAAGATGGCTGATGTCTGTCCTTGCCACCTCTACCCTGCCTGTCAAAGTTCTATGCCCCATACCATCCCTCCTGTCCTCCATGGTCCATTTTGTTGTCACTCCCATCTGCCATTCATGCTCTCTTGTGCTGCAACTGCTCCTCCTGCCTGCCTTCCCTGCATGGTATGTTGCGAAGCCCCTTCCCTTGCCCTCTCATCTGTGTCCAGCCTTCTACCCCTCCCTTATGTCCTTCATTGTCCCTAGTGCATGCCCCTGCCTGCATCCTCTTGCCCACCATGGCCATAGTGCTACCACTAACCCTCCTGCTTGAAGCGTATGGTCTTCTGTCCTGACACAGCCCCTCCCTCCCATCCTATGTGGTCACCTTACTGCATCTGACCACCTTCCCACTTTCCCTCTGTTGTCTGTGTGTATGCTGTTATAGTCTCATTGTTGCCCTCCATGGGACTGTGCTTCCAGTGCCCATCCCACCTGTACTCCATGGTCAGCTTGCTGCTCCTGCCCTGCCCCCTTGTCCACTGCCCTCTGTTTTCTATGTGCAGGCCCCAGTCCCCTCCCTCCTGCCTTGTCTGGTCTGTTGTTGCGTCCCTGCCCCCTCCCTCCTGCCCTTCATGGTCCATTATGCTGCAACTGTCCCTACTGTCTGTCTGTCTGGTATGCTCAGATTGCTGTCCTTGCCTCTTTCCTCTCTGCTCTCTGTAGTTTTCCCTTTCTCCTGCCCTCCACAGTCCGATGTGCTCTCACTGTCCCTCCCGACTTCCCTGCATGGTCAATTGATGCCCTCCTCCCTGTCCTCAGTTATCCGAATTCGTGCCCCTGACTGCTGCCTCCCAAACGTATTCTAATGAACAACTAGATTTCTAACATTCTGTATTGATTACAGAAGTGTGCCACGTTTGATGCCATCTTGATGTAATCAAAATGTCTAATACCTAAAGATCTTCCTTTAGAAATTAAAACAATGAAAGGATCTTATTTTCATAGAAATTATAGTTAGTGCTCTAAAAACTAAAATGAGTACATATTGTCTGAGTTCTGAAAGCATTTTTAAATTATTTGCTATCTTTATGTTTTTTTATCTTTTTTACTTGATTATATGTTTCACTTACGGGAGAGAATGTAGTGTTACAACCAGAGCTGCAGACTTTGCAATTGGGGAACCAGGTTCAAGTTTTGGCATTGGTTCGAAATCTTGTGATTCAATCAAGATGGCTTCTTGTGTGCCACACTTTTATCATACGTAAGACTGTCAGCTCTCTAAGTTGCTCTTTAAAACACACTGTGAGGTTGCAGTAGAACACAAGGGAATCAACTGGCAGGTTGCACCTGTTACAAGTACATGTTTTACTGAGAATGTCAGACTTCATTTTCATATAGGTGAGAAAGGTAGTGTGAATTTACAGACAATATGCGCTCATTTTAGCATCTGGAGCACGTTCCATCACCTCTATGGGAAAATCATGAGAAAGCATTTTTCTCTCAAACACGATTCATGAAATCCCAGCAGGGTAAAATCATATTAGAACAAACCACAATTCCTAAAATTAGCATGGTACCATCAACAAATATTTATATTGTAACTAAAATGTGTTATCACCTTTTATATGTTCTCATTTGTGTGACCCTCAAAACTTCCCATTCACTACAATGCATTTCAAAAGGGTGGTGTCATGTACTTTGGTCCCAAGATGGCTGCCAGCACTTCCATGTTGAAGTGCTGACCGCCAATCAGATCGCACCATGAGATCTGTGCTTAAGGTCCACCCAGATATACAAATGTATTTTTCTTTTAATGTCTCAAACAACTGAACCGATTTACACCAAATAACAAAAAACGTTCTTTTTGGACCTAGAGCAACCTTGCTGCCACATTTGGTGTAATTCTGTCTAGCAGTTCGGGGCTGTATTCTTGTTTAATATCCCTAAGGGAATTAACATAGGAAACACTTTTTTAGCCCCTCCCTTTTAAACAAGACTCAACAGGATACTTGATATAAGGTTCTCCCAAGTCAAATGCTTTTCCTATGGAAACTAGGCCCTAACTATAAGCACTTCATGGCGACCGTGAGATATATATTTATTTTACCTAGTAGTGGTCACCACGAGGTAGTTATACTTAGGACCATGTCTCCATATAAAAAGCATTTTTTGACTTGCCTATATCTTTGACACTTTTTGATTAATCTTCACAAATGTTTCCAAAAAAAAGTGCACCAGTGATTCCTATTTAGCACAGAAAGCTTTGGGATGATTCGTCAAGTGGGGGTCGGGAAACAGAGGGTTAAAAAAAGTTGTGTTTCCCATGTTAAGTCCTGTAGGACCTTTGAACAAGTCTACAACCCAAACCACTGGACGGAATTACACCAAATTTGTCATAAAGCTAGATTTCGGTATGGAGATTGCGCTTTTGTTTTTTTGGTGTAAATCCATTCAGTAGTTTATGAGAAATTAAGGAAAATCCAAATTGGTAAATCTGAGGTTGCAAATATTCATGAATTTTCATGAATGCATGCTTGAATAGAAGCACTGTAATTGGCTGGCCACAACCTGAACATACAGTAGCAGTGCCATTTTATGTTACGGGAAGGGATCCCTGGGGCTGAAAAACAAAATGAAGGGTAGTATAAGGGTCAGAATGGAGGTAATTTAACCCAAGGAGTGTCATTTAGGGGTGTTTGAGAGTCAAATTATGGGTTTTAAATGATTTTCCTTCCCCATGCATGATATTCACGATATTCAAGATTAATCAAGATTAATCACGAGTAATCAAAAAAGTATTCAAAATTCACATACTCATTCATACACTAGTTTATTCACTTATACATGTACTCAGGGACTTATGCACCCACTCACACAACCTCTCAGACACTCATGTACCCACTCAGGCCTACTCATAGACTCTCACACCCACTTTCAGACCCACTCAGACCCTCATGCACCCACTCAGAGACCCACACAGACCCTCATGCACCAACTCACAGAACCACTCAGACTGTCACACACCAACTTTCAAACCCAGGCAGACACTGTCACACCAAAAGACACCCTCTGACACCAATTCTCAAATGAAGAGAGACAGACTGCTCAGCTTCCATGCTGTGGGGTTGGGGTATGGGGGCCAACCCATGCTGCAAATGGGGTTAGATGGTTATGGGGGTTGGCCTGCATGGGCCTGGCCACAGGCCAGGCCCTGCGGCCAACTCCTGCTGTGCATGGCTGAATGCTGTGCGCAGTGTGGGGTTGGATTGTTATAGGTGTTGGCCACATGGCCTGGCCGTAGGCGGTGCTGGATTAATGCATAGTAATGAAAATACATATATGTTAAAAGAACATAGAAATTCACTTAAAAAAACTCTGCTTAAGCTGTGTCCCAAGATGGCTGACAACCTTTTAATGACTTCTGTTGTTGAAGTGTTATTAGCCAATCGGATCTCTGCATGAGATCGGGAGGGGTCACAAATCCTTTGCACCTCTTGATATACAAATTTGGATTTTCTTTAATTTCTCTGAAATACTAAATGGAATTACACCAAAACAAGCAAACACTCTTTCTGGACCAGGACCTGCCTACCTGCCAATTTTGGTGTAATTCTGTCTAGTAGTTTTTGCACTATCTGTCCTCAAAATCCCTATGGAAAAATTAATAGAGAAAACGTGTTTTTCCAGGCAACAGCTGATGGGACTGACAAATTGTTTTGTAAAGTTTTGGGTAGATTCGTCAAGCAGCACCAAAGATACAGGCAAGTAGAAAAATACTTTATATAGAAACTGGGTCCTAATTATAACTACCTAGTGGCGGTCGCCACTGAGTGGTTATAGTTAGGATCAAGGAAATGCCTGTTTTACGTTCCTAATACCTTTAGCACTGAGTGACAAATCTCCACAAAACTAAAGAGTTCTACATTTTGACTACTTTGTGCAAGGAACGTTTTGGAGTGATCTAGCAAGTGTGGGCAGAGAAAATGGGGGATTCCCTAAATGCATTTTCCCATTCATTTTTTTCATAGTAACTTTAGACATAGCTATAGCGCAAACTGCTCAATGGATTTACCCCATATTTGGAAGAAAGTGAGATCTTGGTCAGGAAAGAGTCATTTTGTGTTTTGATTTGAATCTGTTTAGTAGTTTTGGAGAAATTAAGGTTAAAAAGTGAGTATATATCAAGCCACAAAGGATCTACCGAGACGATGGATCTGCTGAGATCGGATTGGCTGCCACAACATCAATTAGGAAGTAGTGGCAGCTGTCTTAGGAAACTGGACTCAGTGCTAAGCCCCCCAAAAATGCAATAAAAAGGCATAGGCCCTCATTACAATATTGGCGGTAAATGCCGCTTACTGCCGTGAAGAAGACGGCCAACACACCGCCGCAGAATTCCGCTACAGGTATTACGACCCACAGCTCGGAATCCACCAAAATCTAGACACCCACACAAGTCTGCCACACCAAAGGTCAGTGATAAACTGGCGATAACAAAACCTCCACCGTCACGCCAACAGGAATACCCCCACCCTATCACGACACATGAATCCATGTGGTGGTCTTTCAACCGCGGTATTCTTTCGGCGGTACACACCACTGCGCTCAATATACACACACCTATACAAAACACTACCACATTGGACAAATCGAAATACACACACCTGATACACCTACACACACCACTCCAACACACCCAATACAATATAAAACACAAACCCACATTACCCACAAACCCTTACTACCAAAAATTCTGACGAAGGCCAGAGAGACAGCACAGCAAAGACAACACCAACATACAGTGGCACACAACACCATCACACATACACATCCATGCACAAAACACCAAACACCCCTAAACATCACCCCTCACATCACTACACACACCACCTCACACATCACCCACACCACCCAATGGCACCGCAAAGACACCCCAGGTTTTCTGAGGAGGAGCTCAGGGTCATGGTGGAGGAAATCATCCGGGTAGAGCCACAGCTATTCGGATCACAGGTGCAGCACACCTCTATAGCTACGAAGATGGAGCTATGGCGCAGTATCGTGGACAGGGTCAATGCAGTGGGACAGCACCCAAGAACACAGGATGATATCAGGAAGAGGTGGAATGACCTAAGGGAGAAGGTGCGTTCCGTGGTCTCAAGACACCACATCGCGGTTCAGAGGACTGGCGGTGGACCCACCTCCTCCCCCACAACTAACAACATGGGAGGAGCAGGCCTTGGCTATACTGCAACCTGAGGGCCTCGCAGGAGTAGCTGGAGGAATGGACTCTGGTAAGTCAAATCTTAACTATTACATCCCCCACCCTACCTGCATGCTATCACATGCCCCCACCCTCGCCCTCACCACATCACTCCAACTCCTCACAGATGCCCCACTATCACAAACCAAACATCCCAATACCAGGCCCTGCATGCACCAACAAAGCATGGACACCCATCACCAATGCATGGCCACTACACATATCCACACAGACCCCTAAACAATTAGCACACAAGGTCCTACACAGGAATGGAAGCACTGGGGTACAGGGTCACCCACCCATTGCACACCATGGCACACACAGATGCAATAATCATGCCTTTACACCCCTGCAGGACCCCTACCCAACATCACCGGACAGGAGGTTCCAGACATGTCCACTCCACACACAGAAGAAGCCCACAGTGATGACAGCTGCTCTGTCCAACTGGATCTAGATGACCAGCCCGGCCCATCTGGGACCTCGGGACAGTCAGGTCCCCTCACACTGGCACAGGCCACCACAGAGCCTCCCCCTCAGGAAACACCAGCACAGCACCCACCCAGCGGGCCCAGACCTCTGTCCCCAGGACATGTTGAGCAGCAGTGTGTCCACCACTACAAGGAACCCAGGCTAACCCACCACCCCAAGAACAGCAGGGACCTGGGGGCAGTGGTAGTGGGCACACAGTTCAGGGGACAGAGGCTCAGGAACACAGGGGAACTGGGAGGGCTGCTGTGTGACATGGGGAGGACAGGCCCAGGGAACCCACTCTCCACGAGGCCCTCTCCAACATCATGGGAGCCTACCATAATTCCCAGGAGACTATGGCAACGGTACTGGCCAAGTTTCAGGAGACCCAGCGGCTGCAGAAGGAACAGTATTTGGGGTTCAGGGATGAACTCAAATCCATCAATACCACCCTGGGCACCATTGTAGGGGTGCTGAAACAACTCGTGAACACCAGGAGAGACACTGTGGCACAACAAGGGGCTCCTGACACTAGCCTGGACGATGAACTGCCCTCCACCTCTGGCAGCGCTAGTGGACAGGAGGCACCACCACAGGACCACGACACCAGCACCCCACCCCTGCAGATGGAGAACCACCCAGCAAGTGGTCCCTGAGATCCAGGACAAAGACAGAGAACAATGCCAAGACCCCCGCCAAGAAATTAGACCACCCTGATTGTCATCCTTCTGTCCCACTTTGTCACCCTGTCCATCCTTAAACTGCCCCAGCTCCACTTCCTATGCCCCTTTGGACAATGCACCTGTGAGACTAATAGACTGGACTCTGCCATGGACATTCCTCCACCATCACCACTGACCATTTTACAATCCCCTCCAGTATTTAGCACTTAAATAAACACCCTTAAATCACAAAACAATCTGGAGTCAGTCTGTGCTTTCACCAATGTGTGTTTGCAATAACTGAGGGAAATAGCAATGTCTATTGTATTGTCAACATACCTATGTCACACAGTTCTAGTCCATGAGGAAACATAGCAGTGTTAACACAGTGGGACCCACATCTGTGAAATCGAAAGGGAAAGTGACAAATCACGTCGATACACTGGGTGAAAGTGACAGACAGGTGAGAGGTAGAACAAGTGTATCAGATGTAGGAGGCAGTGATGTCTTCTTACCTGTGTCTCACTGGAAGTATTGATGGATCACAGTGTTTCTGTTGTCTATGTCCTCTCCTTCTGCCTCCTCTTCTTCACTGTCCACAGGCTCCACAGCTGCCACAACACCTCCTTCAGGACCATTCTCCTGCAGAAAAGGCACCTGTCATCACAAAGCCAAGTTGTGCAGCATACAGCAGGCCACGATGATCTGGCACACCTTCTTTGGTGAGTAGTATAGGGAACCACCTGTCATATGGAGGCACCTGAACCTGGCCTTCAGGAGGCCGAATGTCCTCTCTATAACCCTCCTAGTTCGCCCATGTGCCTCATTGTAGCGTTCCTCTGCCCTTGTCCTGGGTTTCCTCACTGGGGTCAGTAGCCATGACAGGTTGGGGTAGCCAGAGTCACCTGCAAATGTCAAGGAACAACTGTTAGACACGCACTAACCCTTAGGGACAACCCCAGACCCAGACAACTATTCACACTGTATAGGGTCCATGTCCTCAGACAAATAGCCACACAGAGTGCCTCTGGAGTTGCCCCATCACATGAGGGATGCTGCTATTCCTCAGAATGTAAGCGTCATGCACTGAGCCAGGAAACTTGGCATTCACATGGGAGATGTACTGATCGGCCAAACACACCATCTGCACATTCATAGAATGGTAACTCTTCCGGTTTCAGTACACCTGTTCACTCCTGCGGGGGGACCAAGGCCACATGTGTCCCATCAATGGCATCTATGATGTTGGGGATATGTTCCAGAACATAGAAGTCACCTTTCATTGTAGGCAAATCCTCCACCTGAGGGAACACGATGTAGCTGCGCATGTGTTTCAGCAGGGCAGACAACACTATGGACAACACGTTTGAGAACATAGGCTGGGACATCCCTGATGCAATGCCCACTGTACTTTGAAAAGACCCACTTGCCAGGAAATGGAGTACTGACAGGACCTGCACTAGAGGGGGGATACCTGTGGGATGGCAGATAGCTGACATCAGGTCTGGCTCCAACTGGGCACACAGTTCATGGATTGTGGCACGATCAGTAGGTCACAATTACATGTCGCTCGTCCATTGTCGACAAGTCCACCAGCGGTCTGTACAACGAAGGATGCCGCCATCTCCTCACCTGCCCCAGCGGACGTGTCCTATGGATGAGAAACAAACACATCCTACAACCACTACCTCTACTTCTTCCTCCACTCCCAAACCCCCTCCATCTACCCATCCAAGTGTGTCTAAAAAACTTTTCCTGTCAAACCTTGACCTCTTCCCTACACCTTCCCCACCCCTTCCATCCCCTAGGGCCCGCCTTTCCAGGTCCCAACACAGCACCTCAGCCACCACATCACCGGGAACAGTGGTGCCAGCAGTAACCGGCTTCTGGAGTGCGCCAAGCAGCAGGGCAGCCAGTGTGCCAAGGAGCCAGCCCAAGGACATTCCCCCACCTCAAAAACTAAAGAAGTTGGCCACAGCCCAGAGGGAGAAGGCCAAAACACCTGCCACCAAGGGCTCTCCCAGGACTACAGTTGTGAGTGGCAAGACAGCTGCACCACCATCCAAGGTGGGGAAGGGCCAGAGGAAGAAAGGGAAGTCGCTGCCAACCTGCACGGCGGACAAGACCACCACCCCCACATGCACCCTGCCACCAGCACCGCTGCCCAGGACTCCGCTGCCAGCAGCACACTCACTGAGCCACCCACCAGCACCGCTGACCAATGAGTGCCGCAAGCACCATGGCTACTGAGGCCGCCCTGAGCACCGCCAGTGGCCATGCCACATCCTGTGCCAGTGGCACCACCGCAGACATGGCTGCCATCCCTAGTGGTCATTCGTACTTGGCTGGTGGTAAGTTCCAGGGGCCTGGACAGCTTCCATGTTGGCCCACCGTCAGTGGAGTATCACATTCACTACCTCAGTCCTTGGCAGGATGAAGCACTCTGGGCACAAAGCCCCCCTCCAGAACCAGTGGAGAAAGGCATCCACTACCTCAGTCCTTGACAGGATGAAGCACTCTGGGCACCAAGCCCTCTCCAGAACCAGTGGAGACTGTTATCCACTTGAGAGACTGTGGCTTTGCACTCCCCAGGATGCAGCAGTAGGCAAACCACCCAATGGAAAGACTTGAGAGACTGTGGCTTTCACTCCCCAGGATGCAGCAGTGGGCAAAACACCCACTGAAAAGACTTGAGAGACTGTGGCTTTGCACTCCCCAGGATGCAGCAATGGGCAAACCACCCACTGGAAAGACTTGAGAGACTGTGGCTTTGCATTCCCCAGGATGCAGCAGTGGGCAAACCACCCACTGGAGAGACTCGAGAGACTGTGACTTTGCACTCCTCAGGATAAATCAATGGGCAAACCACCCACTGGAGAGACTTGAGAGACTGTGGATTTGCACTCCCCAGGATACATCAATGGGCATGGAGCCCCCTCGTGGAGCTGGTGTTGTGCACTCATCCGGCTGAGGTGCCCCCCTTCTCTCCCCCCTGATGTGCCTGTTTTTTTCCGAACGGATGCCCCTGCAGTGTTCTCTCTGTTTGGATCGGGTATTGAGTGTGGGCCTCGCCCATGCATTTTGGGCCCAGTGGTCCAAGGACTATGTAGATGCAGTACATAGACTTGAAATATTGGTGTACATATTTGTTAATAGAGTATATATATTTTTGACTAATGGATTTTTCCTGATTACAATCGGTCAAATCATCTCCTTTTGTCCTTGCGTTCTTCCAGGGGGTTAGGGGGGTGTGAATGCAATGTATTTGTGTGTATGTTGTTGTGTGTGAGGGTGGGGGTGGGGGTGTTGCGTGTTGCATGTGTGTGTCACTCTTTTTTCCCTCCTCCCTCCCCTATGTAGTAGTTGCAGTACTCACCGTGGTGGTCGCCGCCATCCGTCGTGCTCCTGGTAGAGGAGCAGGAAGAGAATGGCAGGTAGAATTTGGAGTTCCGGCTCAATGACGTCCTGGTTCCTCGTGGGGTGTGTAGAGGTGAGCGTTTTCCCATCCAAGTCCAGTTTCCGACGTGTTTTTGTTCGTGTTGAATCCGCCCCGGAAAAGGTGGCAGATTGGCCTCTAATAATGATGTGGGCGGTACATTGTCTTCCGCCTGTCTATTGGCGGTGACCGCAATGCTGTTTGTTTGTACCTCCATGGCGGTCGGAGTGTTAAAGTGGCTGTCTATGTTGGCGGTTTCCACCATGGTCGTGATTAAATGTTTTTTTCCGCAGGCCTGTTGGCGGTCTTACCGCCGCTTTACCATTGACCGCCAGGGTTGTAATGAGGGCCATAGTGTGCAGGATAGGGATACCCTAACTCTGTTGGAATGGTAGTGGAGTCCCCATCTATTCAGTAACAACATATCATTTTAAATTCTAAAAACAGAAATTCACCAGTTATACTCATAGTTATAGCATTCTCAGGTAACTATAAACAACTCTCTAAGGTAACTATAACTCCTGCCCTATCCATGCACTGCTATTTACCCCCCATATTACATCACTCATAACATCTTCTATGGCATCAGTGATAATATCACTGCAACATTTGCAATTAAAATATTGAGGGGTGTGAGAGGTATTTAGGGCCATATTTATACTTTTTGACGCACAACTGCGCCAACGCAGTTGTGCGTCAAAAATGTTAACGCCGGCTAACGCCATTCCAAAGCGCCATGCGGGCGCCTTATTTATGGAATGACGTTAGCCGGCGGAGCTGACTGGTGTGCGTCAAAAAAAATGACCCACACCAGGCAGCGCCGGCGTAGGGGAAAATGGAGCTTGGGCGTCAAAAAATGGGGCAAGTCGGTCTGAGGCAAAAAATCTGCCTCAACCCGATTTGCGCCATTTTTTTTTACTCCCACCCTCCATTGACATGACTCCTGTCTTAGCAAAGACAGGAGTCATGCCCCCTTGCCCAATGGCCATGCCCAGGGGACTTCTGTCCCCTGGGCATGGTCATTGGGCATAGTGGCATGTAGGGGGGCACAAATCAGGCCCCCCTATGCCACTAAAAAATGTAAAAAAAATTACTTACCTGAACTTACCTTAAGTTCCCTGGGATGGGTCCCTCCATCCTTGGGTGTCCTCCTGGGGTGGGCAAGGGTGGCAGGGGGTGTCCCTGGGGGCATGGGAGGGCACCTCTGGGCTCCTTCCGAGCCCACAGGTCCCTTAACGCCTGCCCTGACCAGGCGTTAAAAAATGACGCAAAAGCGGCTGGACGTCATTTTTTTTGACCCGCCCACTCCCGTGCGCCATTTTTGCACGGGAGTTTAAATAAGGCGCACATGCCTTGGAGTCATTTTCTAGACGGGAACGCCAACCTTGCATATCATTAACGCAAAAAATTACGCTAACTCCAAGATCTTTGGCGCTAGACGGGTCTAACGCCAAAGTATAAATATGGAGTTAGCTTTGCGTCGGATTTGCGTAAAAAAAACGACGCAATTCCTGCGCAAACAGAGTATAAATATGCCCCTTAGAGTCTAAAATGTTATGTTGTTACTAAACATTTGACCTAACTACTTTAACCTTTGTTTTTTTTCAGTGAATTTCTTGGACCTTTTTTATAATGTAAAGTAATCTTTGACTACCATACATAAAGCCATCCACCTGCCATTGATAGCCTGCAGCCGTGTGCAGTGGGGTGAAGGCTACAGGGTCTGACCTGCTGCTAGGGCCTGTAGCCATCCCCATGCAGGAAGCCAACCCCATGCTGAAAGGTTGGCCGCAGGACCTGGCAACCACCGTCAGACAATTCTCTGCTAAGGATAGCCAAAGGCAGATGGGCAACCTCACAATGAGGCATGATATAAATATATATATATATATATATATATATATAGTATAGTGCCCAGTCTTCCACTCAGTGTTGTTGTCAATGATGTCATAGAAGATGTCATGAGTGATGGAATATATGGGGTAATTAGTAGTGTATGGCGGGAGTACAAGTTATAGTTACTTTAGAGAACAAGTTAAAGTTACTTGACATAACTATAACTGGTGAATTTCAGTGGTTTTGTTACTTTAAAACAGTACATTTTAACTCACATTTTCTCCTAACTATAACATTCCTTTAACTTTTCGTTTTTCAGTAAATTCCTATGTATGCTTTTGCAAAGAAACATATTATTACAATTCCCAGCTATAAGGTCACTTTAACCATTGTTTTTTTTGTGAATGTCTATTTTTTTTTTCATTTTAAGTGAGGCAGACCTACTTTCTATGTCAAAGGGTCAGAACTAGCCCTGGGCAGATAACATCATATCACTCCATAATGTGGAATTAGCAATTATTAAACGATTACTCCTGCTTGTGTATTTAAGAGTAATTTTGGGGAAAAATCCTTCAGCAAGAATACACTCTCAATATTCATGTTCTTTTTCATGTTGCACTATTTTTCAGCTCAAAATGCATGCACAACTCCATTTTTGGACTTGAGGGGGTATTTTTGCAATACGAAATAGAGCTAAATGCAGAATTGCTCTTCTAACACATTTCAAGCATAATCTTGCAGAATTCTTAGGTAATTAAACATGATTATACAACAATGAGCTGAGGTCAATATGACTTTTTTTTGGTAACGTTCTTGAACATAATAATAATGCCAAATGTTACATGCTACATGTTTGGATGCATTTATTGCACAAAATAAAATGAAATAAAATCCCATTTTCACAGGGAACAGTGAAATATATCAAATATATCATGGTTCCTCGCTGTGAAATATGGATTTCTTAATCATAATGGCAACCCCAAAACACTCTGCAGAGCTTCACTATTGTCAAGGTTTTGGGATTTTGCTACTGAGGAGTACATACCTCCACTGGCATGCAAAATGGAGTACAGCATGCCAAACTAAAACTAAGGCCTTGAATTGTGTATTTTTTTCTGTGCTGCTCACAGAGGACAAGGACAGCCCACATTTTTTCTTTCGCCCTGTTGACGTCAGCTCCTATCAGAGAACTACTCAGATGCTGCTATATATGAACAACATTTAGGGGCCTAACAGAGCAGGTCCCTAAAGGTTGCTCTTATACTGCAGCTTCCAGGCAATGGCCACCATGGTTCATTCAGGGAGGAGCGCAAAGGACACAGTTCTGCAGTGGACATTTCTACTCAAATCTGGTTCATTGGAATTCCAGGCTTTGGAGACTTTGACACTGATTGGCAATATAGTGACACCCATTGGCCAAGGAGTGGAAATATATTTTAGAGCTGCACTCAGATGTGGAAAAGAACACCAATATTCATTAAAATGTGTGGATCTTGCTCTTTTTCTTCACAAAGTTGGATTTGCGAAGTGCCCGTTTGTTACAATATAGTGAACAGGTGAAAAGTTCAGAAAAGCTCTGCTGGACTACCCTGCTGGTTCAAATTACATGCCCGTGTGGAAGCAACAAACCCAGGTTCAGGAAATCAGGAACATGGGTGCTGCGCTGGAAGTTCCACTACTCCCCACACAAGAGACCAGAAATTGGCTAAAATAAAAAGCCAACAACCACAAGTCGCATTAGGTGAGCAATGACTCTACCTGTGTCACCTTTTGTTGTCTCTGCTGACCATGGTGACACACTTTTGTGGTAGGTTCCAGCACCTCATTTGGTTTTGCCTGGACAGATTGAGAGACCGTGAGAAGGACATGAGAAGCCCCATTGTGTGCACTTGTGCCTGTGGTTCATATCTCCACCCAGATTCTAAAAGGTGTCACGCAGCACAGTGCAATAGACAAAAAGCTGCGCTGCTTGACAAGGAGTGAGAAAGTGCCATATTCACATAGATTTGGCACTCCTCCCCTCTCCCTAGCGTTGATGCTCATTTCAGCTGCCGTGCACCACACACACACCTTAGCACCATAGTGCTAGGGTGTGTACCTGTGTCTAGCACAGATTTTGTTTGGTAAGGCTACCATGCCTAGACAAGTGAAAATGATTTTTCTACTTTGTATGTGTGCTGTACAGTACAGCACACATGCAAAGTCGGAAAAGCAGAGAGAAATAAAAACATTTCTCCATTTAGTGCCTGCTTTTTAAAGGCGTTAATTTTTAGCACTTAAACATTTCTTCGCTGTTTCAGAATAGGGTTTAGAGTCAAGCATGTGTGGTAGCACAGGTATGCCAGTGTACCACCCATGTAATGCCCCCTTGAGGCAAAGTAATGCAAAGCAGCATTTTGCACTGCTTTGCATTACTTTGCCACACAACCCAACGCAAATACCTATTTGCGTTTGTTTGTGAATGTAAAAAAATGTTTAGAGTCGGTTTAGCAATAGAAAACCAATGCTAAGCCTTTGAAAACCTGGGCCCTCATTTGACTTTATTGATCAGACAGCCATGTGCCTTGCTTCAACACTGAGGACGCTAGTACCTCAGTGGTGAAGCTACGCAGAGTGGACTGTGGTGTCAACCAGCATGACTGACAAGACCCAGAAATACACATTTGAAGGGGCAGCCAGCTTAATTGAGCTGATTTCCCCATTTCCCCTACGTCAGACAAAAAGCCTTGAGACACATTTTTCCACTGTGCAGATGTACTGCTTCATTACTCTATGGGTTGTAACTGGGTTTATTTTACCACTGACTGTTTCTTATATTCAGTAGAGTCGCAAATAGTAAAGATGTGCAAACGTAGAACCAAAAGTGTCGTAGTTTGATGTGAGATATACTGACCTTCAGCTTACACCATAACCTTTTGATCAGGCAGTGATCACAAAATAATATTTGTTTGTCAGTAGCATTCATTACCTCCTACCAGTTCTCTCTGGTAACTGTATAGTGAACCAGTATGCAGTGTCTACATCACAAATTCCTTAATTTACTACTGTATTTTCACTTTGTTGCATTTCTGTTTGCATTATTGGTTGACTCTTTGGTATTCTTTCATTATACATGCAGTGTTCGTTTAGGTATTTTTCTTCATAAAATTAGAGCTCTGCCTGGCCAATTTCATCTTCTTTGCAAATGTTAAATACATTTTTTTTCTTCTTTTCGAGACTCATCCACAATTACCTGGACAGCCAAAGAGGCAAGGCTAACATTAAGTCACAGTCTAAATACATAAGACCCAAGCCTGCAGTGAACATCTGCCAACTTGGTTTTGTTGATGCTAGAGTTGTTTTAAAAAAAAACGAAAAGGTAAAATATGTTATGTATTCAACAATTTCAGTTGTGATGCCATCCGTATTTCTTGTATGGGATCAAGAGTTGCATGGTCACGGTAAATAAATCAGTTTTTGGTTTGTAGTTTGTACTGTTAACGCCATTTCAGCTAAAGATAGTAACTCACACAAAGTTGATTTGAAGTTTTTGTGAGTGTAGTGACCCTTTCCCAATCTTGTCTCGTACCTTTTCCTAGTACTGTTACCATGGACCCATCTTTAATTTGTTTACTTAAAGTATCCTGGAACACAACCAGATTTGTGCCCATTGCTTAAACAAGCATCGAAGACGTGCCCAATACCTTAATTTAATTAACGGCAAATCGAAAAAAGGTTATTTATATTTGACAAATTCCAGGGATTTCCTGTAAAAAAAAAGAATGACAAAAATGTATGCTATGTTTCTTCCTACGAGAAAGAAAAAATCGGTTAGATGGAAGAGGCGCTTTGTGTGGTCCTTACATGTATATTTAACCAGCGGGATAAAATAGGAATGCTTTATTATTCATAACTCTTGGCATCTTCCACGGGAAATAGTTGCGCTATTCTCATGGTTTAAAGTAAGAACAGTATGTCCATGTACACACATTTCATTTGGTGACCTGATCTCAGATTTACGAGATGAAGCTAGGTGCAGTGGGTCTGCGGGGGTGGGCTATTAATACATTAACCTCCTTTACTGCTCCAGCACTAATTTGCTTGTGTCACACATAAGAAGGGCTAGACCAGATTAAAGTGTTATCGCGGATCACAACTGAGGCATATTGCTCTTAGATTAATTTTCAGACAAATCCATCCAGCCATAAAGTGTTCAGAACAGGCTCAAATATGCTTAATAATTGCTTAATTGTCATAGCTCTTACCGTACTATCACTTCTTACAAGGCAATTAACTGTGGCAAAAGCTGGCCCTAACATGAGGTAACAGTCTGGTGGCACATTTAATTGAAATATAAGAGGGTCGCATAATGGAGATTACATTAAGCTCTCAGATATTCATCTGACAGAAAGATAATTAAGATGCTGTACACGGTCCAGTATAGCGCTGATGAGGAAATGCACGAGCGGCATTTTCCACGTTTTATTCCAGCTAGCTCTTTTTTTTTTCCTTGTCATCTGTTTCATATGTTGACAAAATCAATTGCTTGATGTTAACAGTAATTGGAAGATTAAATACTCAGAAACGGAATATATTTTATAAAATGTTTTTCTGCACATTGCACTGAGAATTTCATTGTTTTATTGTCAAGAATCTAAATTAAACATTTCTTGGAAATGTCATGTTCTTAAATTAACACTTTCACATTCGGTGTGTTTGCACGCCCCTGAGGTTTTTTCAACAATCCCTATTAAAGATTGTTGAAGCACGGACATTTTGGTCTTCATTTGCACTTGTACAAACTATGGGGCATATTTACTTGAATAATATAGCAGGGCAGCACAGTAACTTACCTTGCAGCGCTGGCACAGGGAAAGGGCAGGAATGCACTGTTTTTATGAAATACCGCGCATTTCTGTCCCTTCCCCCTGCACTGGAGCTGTTTAGGCAGCCTAGCGCCTGTGCAGGCAGCCTTGCGCCATAGTGCAAGGGGGTCTCCGGTGCATGTAGGATTGGTTTTGTGCATGAAGGCACCTTTTTGCACGGAAACAATCCATGGGTGCGTTTTCCTCTTTCTATTTGTGCTGCAGAATGCAGTGCACATAGAAAGAGGAAAACAGGAGGCTCTAGGGGCGCACAGGGCTCGTAAAAATGCCCCTATGTTTTTTCAGAACATTAAAGGCTATGTCGTGGTGCTACAGCAGCCTCGTTTCTAATTGAACTCTGACTATATAATGAAAAATTTGGATTTTAGAATTTTATAACACATTTGCTTAATACAATGTTGCATTTCTTGAATGAACAAGCTAACCAAAGAAATCTTACCTTGAATATCCAGAATCTACAGATACCACATCTACGTGAGATGTCCTAGAGGATGTGGTGTGCACAATCAATTATGTAATGATAGTGTGGATAACTCAGTTCTGGCAGTATCATTGTTTATAGTGCACAGTGATTATTTGATGACAGTAAACAAAACTGTGACTATTTGAAAAATATAAAAACAATATATTTTCTAATTTTGTACAACCTAAGGTGTTTACTGGTGCAAGCCAGACCTTCCTACGGCTGACTGACTGGTGGAGAAAAAACATGCTTTTGGAAATGGTCATTTCTGAAAGGTTATCCCCAAACCTTTTGCCTTTCTCCCCTTTTTTTCTGACCCTTTTTTTGTTGGCTTTAGGACTAAGGGCACTTTACACTGCTAATCAGTGCTAAAGTGCATCTGCTCTCTCCCGTAAAACTTGGTATGAATGGCTACACCTGTTTGTCATATTTAATTTACCTGTAAAGCTCTTGTAAAGTGGTATACCATATACCCAGAGCCTGTAAATTAAACTCTGCTAGTGGGCTTACAGAGCAGTTGCACCACCCACAGATGTAGCCTTTCCAACCTCTCAGGCCTGCCACTGCAGGCTCTGTGTGCGTGGTTTACTGTCAGATTAACTTAGCATTTCAAACTACCTGGCAAGGCCTAAACTCCCCCTTTACTACACCGAAGTCATCCCTAAGGTAGGCCCCAGGTGTATGTAAAAGGTAGGACATGTACTTTTATGTTTTACATGACCTAGTAGTGACAAACAGCCTATTTTGTTTTTCCCTACCGTGAGGGCTGCTCCTCTCATAGGTTAGCATTGGGAATTCTCTTATATATTTTTAAGCTGTAATTTCTGATCTTAAAGGAATAGCGTTTGCAAGTTTGCTATATTTCGAATGATAGTGAGAAATTCTGCTTACTGGTGTAGTTTGATTTTATATTAAAAATTTAGATATGCCACTTTTCGAAAGTGATCACACGTAAAGGCAACCCAGTATTCCACTAGGAACTGGGTACAGACAATGTCTCACCTAAAAATGCTCATAGAGGAATTATTTGGATATAGTAAGAGTATGTATGATCCAGTCTTCAAATAATGAATAAGATAACTCTGTACTGTTAAAATCCAATATATTACTCAATAGGATTCAGGAAGTTCAAAAAAATGAACAACAATTCCAACGAATGTCCATTCCATAAACAACAACACTGTATATAACTCCGCTAGATCATATGATTGAATCCCAAATGCAAATCCAGGAAGGGGTTATAACCCTTCTCATGACACAGTTCTGCACAATAATTGCCTGGTTTTCAGTCCCAATTCAAGCAATATAATGGACTTTCAAATAAGCTTGTCAAATGAGAAGGTAATATTGATGTTTTTGGCCTGTAGTGGCAGTCAGAGGTCCATCAGACCATCATCAGGACTCAGTGTTGTTATATAATACCTACACATAAGAAATATTTGTTAAAAACAGTGCATGCAATCCATTAAATCACACCATGTGTACTGCCTGTTGAACCCAAAAAAACACAATAACACAGGTGTGGATAGAAGTATAAGCCACCACCTATGTGATAAGGAAAGTTAAAAATACTTTAAAAACATAGCAAACGTGCACCATAAAGTACACTGTGCCAGGCTTCCAACCAGAATAGGTGTATTCTGCTACGCACAACAGGTTGCAAAAATAGGCTCTGTAGCAACACACTAGGGCACTTCAACCTACAAGCCCAAGTAAACTAATCCACAAAGATTAAAATATTAGAATTGCTTCACCGTCATACAACATAAACTCTAGAAAACCTCTGCCTCCACTGCAGCATACTCAAACCTTTTAAATACGGGAGCGCTAGCATCTGTCTCCATCCACATCCACTCAACACATACAAGTCAGAATCAAACATTGCTGGCCTTCCTGGTGAGTTTAAATAAGGAAGTGAAAGGTCATGTGACCTTTCCAGTGACCATGGCGGCCATCTTAAACTGATAAAAATGTCTAAATAATGGCCAGAGTTTGGAAACTGACGTAATTACGGTAAGTATACTGTTGTGGACCTCAGTAAGATAATAAATAAAATATCCATCTGGGCCATCAGCTCAGTCAATGTTAGTAAGATACACACGCTGTCTGACTCCCTATTACAGAGCATTCAGGTAGTCACATGACCAATGCAGTAACTGTGGAGGCCATCTTTATCTGTACTTTCATTTCTGACATTTAGTTGTATTGGTTGTTGTGGTTGATGGCTAATAATGCCCTGAGAATAATTAGTTGGGTCTTTTCTATCTGTTCTATGGATAAGCTATGCTCTGGGGCTACCTACAGCAGGGTTGTGAAAGTAGATTTAGTATTGCAGAGTGTTTAGATGGGTCATTATTACACTTAAAGGTAGGGCACTGACTAAAGACTCCTATGCAGCAATTTTGTTACCTGAGGAGCCGGATGATGTTCTCATCGCAAGAAGAACAAATCAGTTTTATGGAACATAAGACATATGCAAAAATAAAGATTTGGTAAACAAAAACTATAGGTTAGAGTCATAACTTCCGTTGGACTGACCAATTAGCAATTAGTGGGATGGACTGGGAGACCCTAATAAAAGGTCATGACAAGGGGCGAGAAATCAGAACTGCGAGGAGAAAGAAGATGACTTCAGGAGACGCTGTCCGAAGTGCTGACATTGGGCTTATACTTTGTGAGCCTGATCCGTAACTGACCATTGATGACCTGAAGACGAAGACTGACTTGTTGCTGATCCATCCTGGATAGGTAGCTATGGAAATGTGACTGACAATTTGTGCTTTTTCTTGTAGGTACCAACTGTGCTGTTTTTATAGAAATTATTAGATAGATTTTTACAAATTAATGTTTTTTACTAAATTGTTTTTCGCATGAAGACCCACATGCTGATGCTAATCTTTGTTAGGTAGGTCGACGGGGGAGACGTTGACGGTGACAAATGACTGACAAATTAATTTGCTGAATTACATCATTAATGCTGATATTCATTGACTTATGATTTGCATTGTTGCTCATGGTTTTTTCCCCTTGGATAGAAATGTTTCCTTTGATGAACTAATAAATATTTCTTAATAAAGAGATAATTAACAATTGATTAGAATTGTAATCAATAGTGAATAAAAGTTATTAACCTTTTCCATGAGTGATGGTTATTTCTGATTAGTATGTTTTTTTTTTGTGGTTTCTTAAGTGTTTTATCTTGATCTATGGATGTTGATTATTGGTTCAGTGATCACTGCATGACTAGGATACTCCATGCAATTCAAAAGGTTCATCAACCTATACGCGTCCCCTTGTAAGTTTACTTACTGAGGACCGGGCGCGCTAGCAGTTTTTGGTAGCAGCTTGATGGTTAGTTTCCTTGGGGAACTGGTTATGTGGTGATTAATTGTTATGGTGGTAGTCTAAGTTAGGATTAAGTTGTTCATATTTTATGAGATTTTAAGTTTGTTTTTCTGAAATGGCAACTGTAGCAAAGATTATGTCCCCTTAAGCCCAGAAATGACTTTCCCAGATCCTAGATCCTGCTAGTAAGTTTGGGTATGTTCTCTGCGTATTTGGAGGTAGTGTGAAAAGTGGTAGGTTGCGCTTGCACAGGTTTAAGCAAATCGCAGATGAATTGTGAGGTATGTGAGGTATAGTAGGGAGTCTGCATGCTCCAACTGAGGTTAGTAAGGGTATGTACTCCGTAGTATTAGAGTAGGGAAGCCATCGAACTTCACATGTGTGTGGCGCTTTGTGCTAAAAAATTATCCACATGGTTGTTGGTGATGTATTGACCCTGCGTGGTCTAAGGCTCCAGAGTATATTCACAAGTGTAGGAGACACTTGGTTATATGTTATAATCTGTCTCATTTAGTAGGTTGATCGGGCGTGGTCAACAAGTCGGTGAGTGTGATAATTTGGTAAAAGGGATTTAGACTGAGATTTGGCGAGTTCTATGTTCACCAGGACAGACTCATTGATCAGTTAAGAGTAAAATTTGTGGGTCGAATTTTGCTTGCGAATGTGGGAGACTGAGAAAGAGAAATAGCCATATGAGCCAAGAGAGCCATTAGTGAAAATCCATAGGGTCTCTGTAGCGATTGTGTCCCTTCCTGTAGTAAAACAGCAGGTTTGTTTTAGTTATTGGGTTTTGGTAAGTGCTCGCAATAATTTGCATTAGTTGTGGGAATTTAGTCAAGGAGGACGAGCCGCAAGACTTTGTCAGCCACTGTGTGTGAGTGTGATGTCAGAGTGTGCCGCGCTGGGATAGGTCAGTTAGTGAGAAGGGGCCCGACCGGATTCGGCAGCCATCCGTAAGAGGCAATTGGTTGAATAGGCGGTTGAAGGGAATCTTGGGAGTAAAAGTAATTTCATTATTGAATTAAAAGTAAACAAAACAGGGAAAATTAAGTTTTCCAAGGCATTTAAGAGTGCGATGAAGGGTGATACTTACATTAAGGCATCAGTGGGGGAGCCGACCGACCCAGAGGATTTTCCGGCTTATATTGCGATGACAGAGCAAGATGTAGCACTGTGTTTATGGTTAAAACAATGGTGCAAGTTAACAAAAAAACACGGGTCTTTAGCGTTTCCGGAGCATGGAACGTTTAATTTGAGATTTTTGGATCAATTGCGAATGTCACTGTATGATATGAAGCCATGACCGAGACCAGCACAGTTTGAAGGTTTAGCGATTTGGGAGCTAGTGGCCAGACATCAACAGGAGAGGAAGTACAAGAGAACGATGAAGCGAGTAGAAAAATCATTAGCCGAAGCTAGATGGGATTGGGAGCAAAAGAGCTGGAGAATGGTGACATTGCAAGAGGTTAAATTGTTTCCCACAGTTATAGAGGGAGATGAGAGAGAGAGGGAAGATAGTGCCAAAGAAGACAAGAGCGGAAGGAGAAAGAAAAAGAGAAAGTCCTATGTGGATGATGATGATTCTGATGTTGAAGATCTCATTATGCAGTTGTTAAGAGATCGACCTCCACCTTTAACAACCTATGCGGAGGGGTCCAGGCACTGATGCTACTGCCCCTGCAGCGCTCCGGCACAAGCCCAGGGAGCTGAGGGAGCTGTACAGGCAGAAGGGGGACAATTACCAGGGGTAGTACAGAGTACACCTAATGTGAAAACTACTACTGTAGTTCAAGCGCAAATACATCCACCTTTAGTGCAGAGAATTTATCCAGATGTGGCAGTTCTTGAAACAGTCTCGAACATAATGGTGCAGAGGGAGCAGGTGCTTCCGAAGCCAATGCTGATTCAGACAGACCCGACACCAATGTTATTCACTTCAGCTCAAGCACAGGGTCTACCAAAGTTTACACCACTGACAAGAACACAATCAGATATCACACCAGTTATGAATCAGGCAATGGGGTTAACATCCAGCAAAGTGCAGGTGTTAAGGCAACTCCAGATGCAATATAGCTACCAATTACTGTTGGTCCAGTGGTACCCTTATTTGCACAGAAGAAATCAGATGCAGGGGAGCAGAATGAAATGTCTCAGAGGCTTGTTAGGAGGGGAGTGAGTGATCCTGCGCAGCTAATGTCGTCTGCAGGACAAACTTTCAATGGATCTAGACCTTAAATGGATCTTAGTCCTCTTGTAGCGCTTCCGGATGCAGTGCATGGCCTGAATGTGAGTCAGGGTTTGAGACTTCTGACAACGCAAGCTTCAGGTGCAGTGGTGCAACAGCTATCAGTGCCAAATGCAAGTAACATCTCATTACAGGGATTGTCAGCTCAACAATTAAATGAGTGGTTGGACAGACTAAATACACCTCAAAATGCATCCAAGGGCGAGGATCAGATAAATCGTGTAAGGTTAAATATAGAGGTTACCGAATTAGTCGAAGGAACAATGGGTGTGAACAGATTAGAATCTTACACAGAAGAGCTGAGGTACTTATGCCCTAAGATCACAAGAGAAGTGAGTAAGATACACCAGAAGCTGACAGAGTTAGCAGAAAAACATGACATTGACATTGAGAAAACGAAGCATTTGAAACACAGCTACAGATAAGATTTTGAGACAAAGGATTTTGAACACATGAGATTAGCAGGAATGAAGGCACACTAGAGAGAATTGCTGCAGAGTGCACAGATTTGGGGAGCATTAGAGAAGTGGGAAGGTAGATGGACAAAGAAAAAAGATCAACGAAAACAGGATTCACAAGAAGGGTCTGAAAGTGTCGACAAGGGGGAATCAGTCAAGATGCTTCCAATGAGAGAAATCCTAGGAGGGCAGTTTGTTCATGTTCCATAGCACAGGAGTTACATATTGTCATTTACAAATGACTATCCAAAATTCAGGGAGAAGCCAGTTGAGTGGTATCAACAGACAGAGAGATTGGTGAAGCTTTCCAAATGATTTTGGAAGACTTGAACACGCTATTGGAGATAGTGGTTCTGGCAGACTTGTGGGTCGCGTGTAAGAGGGCTGTAGACTGACCAACAAGTGAACTGGAAAGGGGTAAAGTAACAGGTGCACCCTCACCGGAGGTAATGAAAAATTATTATAAGGTGATTGATTTCCTGAAGACAAGGATTTCTCCTAAAACATTGATTGGCAGCGGATTGATAGAACGGTCCAAGAGTCTAAGGAATCAATACATACCTACTATGAAAGATTGTTGAAAGCATTCAAAGAGTACAGTGGTAAGGAAGCAATTGAGCAGAAAGATATGTTGCATTTTGTGTTCAGGTTTGTCGAAGGTCTCAGACCGGAGGTAGGGTAGATGATTAAGAGTCATTTAATTTGCTGGCAAGCAAAGCTGATTGATAAGCTGTTGCAATGTGTGAAGTACTGTAGTGACAAAACTGAATTGAAACAGAAAAAGTTGAAAGAGAAAGCGATGGTGATGTAAATAAAGGCAGCTCAAACAGGTGTGCACGGAGTTATAGTACCGCCAAAGCCGCCGCAGCAGGGAGCTGTTATGTTCCAGCCTCAAGTGAGAGGTAGAGGGAACGGAATGGACATGATGCGTGGTCAGGACCTAGGGACTGTTGTTGTTCAGAATGACATGCAAGGTATGAAAAAGATGTTACTGTGTCATTTGTGCGGAAACGTGGGACACTGGAAGCGGGAATGTCAGTTGATGGCGCAGGATGGTGTGGTTCAGCAAGGTGATGTCAGTACATTTCAAACTGTGAAAGTCCCAAAAATGAAAGGATTAATTCCTAACGTTCAGAATCGAGGACAGAATTTCCTACTGGTGCAGCAAATGCAGGTGCTGCGCGCACAATTTGCTCCATTACAGCCAGTACAGCAGCAGGTCCCCATGGTACCTAGACAGCACATGCAAATACCTGAAGCCCTGATGGAGTAGCAACAGGTGATGCTTACTCAGCAGGTCACAGGTCAAAGGCAAGACAATAGTAATAACACAGTGCACCAGTTTCCATTTTACAGTGAGGATGAAATAAACGAAGAATGGATGAGTGGCAGTTCAGATGAAAGAGCCTGTATGGTTGCCGCTTCCCTATAAGTAGAACAGAGAGGGCCTTTTGTAAAGGGGAAAGTGATGGGTTACAAGGTCTCATTCTTGGTTGATACAGGAGCTATGAGCTCTAAAGTAAGAAGCATAGAAGTCCCAAATGTACCTCTTTCGGGCAGGACAGTTCAAGTTGTGGGTGTGGAAAACAGGCAATTGACAGACCCAATCACAGAATCAGTGCAGGTTGAAATTGGAAATTATCAAGGACTGCATAGATTTGTGGTGTGCGATTCAAGTCCTGTATCCTTCTTGGGTAGAAACTTACTGTGCAAGACGAAATGTTCCATCAATTGTTTAGACACAGGGATAGAAGTCCAGACAAATAGTGATGATGAAGAAGAGCAGGCAACTGCAATGATAGTTAACAATGCCTATGAGGAATACCCATTGATTGAATTTTTCCCAATGTTCACTGTGAAAGAATTGCATGCGGATTTACAGAGAACTGTGAAGGAAGAGGTGTGGGATCTGACAGGAAAGGAAGTAGGACTGATTAAGTGGGTGAAACCAAATAAAATCACTTTGAAGCCGGATGTAGTGTTCCCGCAGCTTCCACAGTATGACATGCCACAGGATGTTTTAATGAAGGTGGCACAAATAATTGGAGACTTTTTCAAACAAGGGGTTTGAAAGAAGTGCTGAGCAGCCCATGTAATTCACTGATAATGGGTTTGAAAAAGCCATGTGGGAAAGTACGAGTTGTGCAAGACTTGTGAAAAGTGAATGACATGGTGGTTAAATGTTGTCCAATAGGTCCCAATCTAGCAGTGATACTGTTTCAGATTCCTTGCAATGCAGAGTGGTTCACAGTGGTAGTCACAAGCTTTCTTTTCTGTGCCTCTTCATGAGGATAGTCAGTTTATTTTTAGTTTCAAACTCCTGGACAGAGTCTACTGCTGGTGTAGGCTTCCACAAGGGTATACAGAGTCACCATCACTGTTTAATCAGATCCTGAAAAATAACCTGAAGTCGTTAGAATTGCCATGCAGTCGACTCTAGTGCAGTACATTGATGACCTGCTAATCGCATCGAGAACAAGGGACGAGTGTAAACATGACTCGATTGCCCTGTTGAATCATTTGGGAGAGTTTGGACATAAAGGGGGTCATTCCGACGGCCGGGGTCGGCGGGAGCACCGCCAACAGGCTGGCGGTGCCCCGCAGGGCATTCTGACCGCGGCGGTTTGGCCGCAGTCAGAACAGGAAAACCGGCGGTGTCCCGCCGGTTTTCCGCTGCCCTGGGAATCCCCCATGGCGGCGCAGCTTGCTGCACCGCCATGGGGGATTCCGACCCCCTCACCGCCATCCTGTTCCTGGCAGTTCCGACCGCCAGGAACAGGATGGCGGTGAGGGGTGTCGTGGGGCCCCTGGGGGACGCTGCAGTGCCCATGCCAATGGCATGGGCACTGCAGGGGCCCCCGTAACAGGGCCCCACTTTGAATTTCAGTGTCTGCTTTGCAGACACTGAAATTCGCGACGGGTGCCACTGCACCCGTCGCACACCTTCCACTCCGCCGGCTCCATTCGGAGACGGCTTCCTCGTGGAAGGGTGTTTCCCACTGGGCTGGCGGGCGGCCTTTTGGCGGTCGCCCGCCAGCCCAGTGGGAAACCCAGAATGACCGCCGCGGTCTTCTGACTGCGCGACGGTCTTCTGGCGGTCCCAGCCAGGCCGGCCGCTACCGCCGCCGGCGGGGGTCAGAATGACCCCCAAAGTCTCACCTGTGAAATTACAGTATTGCCAAACGTCAGTGAAATATCTGGGACACTAGATTGAGAAGGGTTTGAGGAGAATTTCTGGGGGGAAAATTACCATGATTCTGCAAAGAAGTCCTCCGACTTCACAGAGAGATGCCAGAATTTTTCTGGGAATGGTGGGGTACCGTAGACAGTGGATTCCAAATGTTGCTGTTATTGCCAAACCCTTACAGCAATTGACACATAAGGAGGTTACAGATCCTATTTCCTTAGATGAGGACCAGATGAAAGCATTCATCAAATTTAGAGAGAGTTTGTGCAGAGCTCCAGCGTTGGGAATGCCTGATTATACAAAGCCTTTCACATTATTTTGTCATGAACATGATGCTTGTTCTTTGTCTGTCTTGACACAGGTCCATGGAGGTACTTATCACCCAGTAGCTTATTTTTCAGCTACCTTGGACCCGGTTGCAGCAGCTTTACCAGGATGTCTGCGCGCAGTAGTAGCAGTTGGTCAGAGTCTTTCCCAATGTGAGGGGGTAGTCATGGGATACCCTTTGATGGTAATCTTACCACATTCTGTTGAGATTTTACTGACAAGGATGAAAACTCATTATTTGACGGGTGCAAGACTGACAAGGTGTAAGATGAGCATATTGGGTGCTCCAAATGTAACATTTAAAAGATGTACAGTGCTGAACCCAGCAACGTTTCTTCCAAGTGACACTGTTGAAATTGAAAAAGAGGAAGATATTGAGCATGATTGTCTTTAGGTAACTGAACTATGTACAAAACCCAGGCCTGACATTAGAGACACGTGTTTAGAAGAAAATTACCAAATTTTCTTTGTTGACAGTTCGTGTCTCAGAGATGGAGCAGGCACACTGAGAGCAGGATACGGTGTGTGCACAATTACAGGCACATTAGAAGCTTTGTGGCTTCCAGGTGTATACTCTGCACAAGTGGCAGAATTAGTCGCTCTTACTAGAGCCTGCTATGTTTCTGCAAGGTTAAGAGTCACAATCTACACTGATAGCCAATATGGATTTGGATTTGTTCATGATTTTGGCCAGTTGTGGTCACAGCCAGGTTTTATGACCTCTATTGGAACACTAGTGAGAAATGTTGACCGCATAAAAGAGTTGTTGTACGCAATTCAGTTACCTGAAGAAATTGCTGTGGTAAAATGCAGTGCACATCAAAGGACACAGGATTACATCTCATTGGGAAATGGATATGTGGATCAAGTCGCAAGGTTTTGCTCATTGAGCTGTATATCATTTAAGGACAAGTGGGAACTAATGCCTGAGGAAGAAAATAATTGAGCAAGTTTTGCTTTGAAAAAGCTTTGGGTAAAACTTAAATGTATTCAAAGACCAGATGAGATTTGGGTTTCTGAGGAGGGTCAGATGATACTGCCAAACAGTTTGTTGACTCAGATAGCCCGTTACTACCATGGCCAAGCACATATTGGAAGAGATGCCACAGTTAGATTGTTCAAGGTTGATTGGTTTAATCCAAAATTCAGACAAGCAGCAGAGGCAGTATGTCATTGTTGTGTAATCTGTCAGCAACTAAATGTGGGAAAAGGGACAGTGGTGAATTTGAGCCACATTGGAAGAGCAGGGGGACCATTCAGCAGAATGCAGTTGGATTTCATTGAGATGCCTGCATGTGGTGGATTGAAGTACGTGTTGGTGATTGTGTGTGTGTTTAGTCATTGGATTGAAGCATACCCCACATGTAGGAATGACAGTCTCACAGTTGCAAAGCTGTTGCTTAGAGAGTTAATTCCACAGTTCGGATTTCCGATCTCTTTAGAATCAGATAGGGGAACACACTTCAGTAACTAAGTGATCAAACTCTTATGTGCAGCATTAAATATTGAGCAAAATTTGCATTGCGTTACCACCCAGAAGCATCAGGACTTGTAGAGCAAATGAATGGTACACTGAAATCAAGAATTGCCAAAATGTGTGCCGCAACAAATCTGAAATGGCCAGATGCATTACCTTTGGTGTTGATGTCATAGTGAAATATACCTGACAGAAAGACAGGACTGTCACCTCATGAGATTCTCATGGGCAGAGCAACAAGGTTCCCAGCAATTCCAGCAAATGCTCTTTTTAATATTACAGTGGATATGGTGTTGGACTACTGCAAAGGTCTGGCTGATGTGGTTTGATCTTTCTCTCAGCAGGTGCAGGCTGTTACCCTGCCACCCATCCATGACCCAGGTCACAATCTGAGAGCTGGAGATTGGGTCATCATCTACAAACATGTCAGAAAGACTTGCCTAGAGCCGCGTTGGAAGGGCCCATATCAGGTGGTGTTGACAACTACGACAGCTGTGAAGTGTGCAGGACTACCTAACTGGATACATGCGAGCCATACCAAGAGAGCAGTGAATCCGCAAGATCATGAAGAAGTGTTGTTGAGAGCAACAGCAACAGCAAAACAAGTGGCTCTTTCTGAGCCAGAACCAGAGCAAGCTGAGCCTGAAATTGACCCAGAGCTGGTGGAAGATGGGTCAATCACACCAGTGAGAGACGAAAGTGCAAAAATACAAGAGGGTGAGCAAGAGACTGACTCAACAGGGACAACTGGAAAACCAAGCACAGGAAGGGTTCTCCCAGAAGTAGATGGTGCTGAAGCACAAACAGTGCAAGTGCCAGATCAAGAGGGGGAAATAGTTGAGACGGATCAAAGCCAAAGTGGTCCGACTCCTCTTGAACCCGTTGCAGGTCCATCAAGAGAAAACACAATAGATAGTGGAAAAGAGAAGAGTCCAATCTTAAAGAGAATGCTGACAGAAGGAGCAAGAATAGGAGGCAATTGGCCTGATTCGCAAATAGGCAAAAAGAAGGAGCTGGTCATAAATGAGCCAACAGAGGAAGAATTAGAAACTACAAGAAAAGATGAACTAAGCGAAGGAGAACTAGGTGGAGAACGAAGGTTGAAAAGAAAGAGAGTAGCAAGTTGAAGATACCCAGGACCTGAGTGGTCATATGCAGCAACAAGTGAATGGCAAAAGGAGTTTATGTCCTTTTGCTTTGACAGAGAATTTCTGAATAAGTACTTTGATGCAACCTGAAGGGAATCAACAGGCTGAGTTGTTGAGCTAATCTGACAAAGAATAAAAAGGGACTGTTGAAATAAAACTGAAAAAGACATTGATAACCTGATATGGCATTTGAAAACCTGGATATGACAAGCTGCTAACCGATTTTGACAAAAGAGAGAAGGGTCCTTGGGTGTGAAGTTGAATTGCGAGAAAGAAGTATTTTTGATTTTTCAATTTTATTTTTTTCTTGTTGCACTTTAACTAAGAGCTATTTTTACTTTCTGATTCTCTACAGATCATGGCTGAATTAAATAATAGCATTAGAAATATTAGATATTGTAGATATTTGAGTGTTGGAGTGGCAATTATGTGTGGAATAATGTTTATGATAATGATTGTGAGAATGTCTATTCATGAGATGAGAGAAGCTGCTATTGCTCCTGTGCTTGAGACTACTACATTAACAGCTTTAGAGAGGTTCAAGCTAGATGAAAAATATTTGCATGATTATACTATTGCACAAGGAGAGCTTTCTTCTAATGTTTTCTATCGGTTGTTGAGTGAGTATGTGGAGACAATGGATGCAAGGAATTGTCTTGTGTGTACGCAGATTTCTTCCTCTGTGCAAGAACGGGTTACATACCATAGCTTGCCATTAACCTGTGGCATAACTTTTAGTTTGCTACTAACCAGATTCTATAATCAAGAGTATATTCAGTATTTCTATTCAAACCATGATTTAGTATTTTCTTTCATACCCATCATTAGATATTTAAGTAAGGTAGCCAAGGAGCATGATATAGTACTGGTTAGGGGATTCTTTGAACCAACACTAACATTTGGAACTGCTCATGATCACCGTAACAATTTAACCTGCTTATTAACTCCATTAGAAAAGAGCTTTATAGGGCACACTAATGATAGAAGGAAGGCAATGAAGGAAAAATTAGAGAAAGGGCTAGAGAAAAGGACTTATAAAAATGATTATGCTTACACTGCTATTAAAACACAAGGGAGATTAGCCTTAGATGCATTACACATAGGGAAGCTTTGTATACATAGGCCAAAATCACGCACTGACAGTCTATTTGTGGGAACAAGTGAATGTAGGCATGTGTTTTTGTTTCAGAGTAAATGGACTTTTAAAGTTGAATGGTCAGGACCCTGTGATTCCTGGAATTTATTATATTTGTGGACTTAATGCTTATTACCGTCTTCCGAGAGGATGGTATGGGACATGCTATTTAGTGATAGTTTTCCCTAAGATTTATCAGATAGATGACCCAAAGAAAATACCGAAAGTGACTAAATTACATCATAAGCAACAGAGGAGGGAAACCTCTTCTGCAATTGTGAGAGATATCTTTGGTGCAATAATTCCTTCTGTAGGGGTTATTTTGAAAGCTAACAAGATAAGAAAATTGTCTACCATTGTGGATAATATGCTGACCAACTTTACAGGGGCAATACTTCTGTTAAATACTGAATTGGCTGCGGATAGAATTATGACGCTTCAAAATAGACTTGCTTTAGACATAATTTTGGCAAAAGACGGCGGAGTCTGTAAAATGATTAATGCTAGGCACTGTTGTTCATTCATACCTGAGAATGATAAGGAGATAAGAGACTTACTTACTAATTTATCTAATTCATGCAAGGATTTGAAAGAATTGAAGGAACCAGGGGTTTGGGAAAAGGTTGGAAATGTATTTGGAATGGGGTATTATGGAAAATTGTCCATGGAATATTAACTGTGATTGTTTCCACTTTAAGATTATGGGGTACTCGCAGATTATGGCAGAAAATACGATTAAGAAAATCTAAGAATGATCAGAGGAGGGAAGAACCACCTAGGAGACACATGTATAGGGAAAACTCAAGAAGAAGGCAAAATACATCTGAGACAAATTTGTGAAGTGTTGACAAAGAAACGTATGATGTCATATTTAGTCATCAGAGGAGGGACTGATGAAGCAGATATGTTAATTAAGAAATTTTTAATGATTAATGTGTGTTTATTAATGAGAAAAATGCATAGAGAAATTAATTGTAGAAAATAATTAATACGCTTGAAAAATGTGCTCACGGGAGTGGTCTCCATGTGTATTAACAGATGCAAAAATTATGGAAAAATGTATAAGAAAATGCACTAATATGTCATAAGGAAATGTATAACCTATGTTTTATATTAATTCATATTCTTAAATTAGCCGGACTAAAGGCCTGGTTTCACTGGGCCTTGCTTTCTCTGAACGTGAAGAATTTGAGTGTCTCCCACAGGACTGGTAACCGGGGATGGCAACCTTGAACCGCTAAGAGTTCAAGCCGCTCAGCTAGAACATTCTGCAAATGTACCAACGGACAGGAGATGATGAAGACAATTTGATACAATTATGTGTAGTGTAGGCTAAATGTACTTTCCCAGGAATTGAACGATAGGGGCACTGACTAAAGGCTCGTATGAAACAATTTTGTTGCCTGAAGAGCCGGATGATGTTCTCATCGCAAGAAGGACCAATCAGTTTTATGAAACATAACACATATGCAAAAATAAAGATTTGGTAAACAAAAACTATAGGTTAGAGTCATAACTTCCATTGGACTGACCAATTAGCCATTAGTGGGACAGACTGGGAGACCCTAATAAAAGGTCATGACAAGGGGAAAGAAATCAGAACTGCGAGGAGAAAGTAGATGACTTCAGGAGACGCTGTCCGAGGTGCTGACATTGGGCTTATACTTTGTGAGCCTGATCCATAGCTGACCATTGATGACCTGAAGATGAAGACTGACTTGTTGCTGATCCATCCTGGATAGGTAGCTATGGAAATGTGACTAACAATTTGTGCTTTTTCTTCTAGGTACCAACTGCGCTGTTTTTTTAGAAATTCTTAAATAGATTTTTCCAAATTAATGTTTTTACTAAATTGTTTTTCGCATGAAGACCAACATGCTGATGCTAATCTTGCTTAGGTAGGTCGATAGGGGAGACGTTGACGGTGACACATGACGGACAAATTAATTTGCTGAATTACATCATTAGTGCTGATATTCATTGACTTATGATTTGCATTGTTGCTCATGCATTGTTGCACAAAGATAAAGGGGCACACATTGGTTACAAAGTGGCAATAATATCAATTAGGTAAAAGTGGATATAGGCAGTAAGGTATGTGTATGTTTCAGAGACCTACCTACTGATCAATTGTAGAGGGTGAAATTGTATTTTGCAGGAAATCCCTGGATGTGGTGTGATGAATGGGTGTAATGTGACCATCATGTGACTTTCTGCCTCCGAGATACACATACATGGAATAGAAACATTAGAAGACAATTATATGAGGGCATAGGAAGATATTAGTTTTAGGTAGTGATTAAACATCCACAGAGTCACTTCTTGCATGAGAGCTATAGGGGGCATGGATTAAATTATAGACATACCTTGGCATGACGTTATAGTTTGCTAGGAACTGTGAAAAATGGTACATTACTCCATGATTGTCTTTAAATGGAACATGGGTGGATTCTATGGGTGACATGAGACATTTGGAAAAACGTACCAGTGAAGAAGGAAAAAAAAAGGGCGTAACTTGTGACTCAAGGACAGAGACTTCAGACGTAACTTTCTCTTACACCTGTTGGTGAGGCAATCCATTCATGGGATGCTTATTGTGTTATAAAAGCATATTTTCATTATGCTCTCCTTTATGCTGATGGATAGATGCCCAGGCTATTATCAGTTAACATAATGACTTACCAAGCTCTGCAAACTATCTGCTGTCTGAGAAGGGTCCACATTGCAACACAGGCTTTCCATTGGCTGACTACACAGAACCCGCAAAGGAGAAAGTGTGATAATGTGGATGGGATGAGCACGTTTTGAACCCTAATCACGTTGGGCTGATTCACATAGGTAAAAGTACACTTTGATGTAGGTTTGATTGTTTCCTATTCACAAGTGTTTTACAGGTTGTATCTTTACAAGTGTGCAGTCTCTGCAGATAAAAAGCTAGGATTTTTATAACTGTTTGTCATTCACAAAAGTATTTGTATAAGCAGTATCTTTATAACTGCATAATGTCCACACATAAAAATATAGGACAGTCCTATTTTTTTTAAGTGCAGACTATTTATAAAGAGACCACTTGTAAAAGACCTTTGTGTATAACAAGCAATTGTAAAATCACAAAAAATGCAAGTTTACCATTGTGAATCAAGCCATTTTAATTTAACTAGACTTTTGGTACATTATTGTGCCATGCACAGACAATAAACATTCCTGGAGTGTTGAACTAGTACATTGAAAGAGGTACACATCTCAAGACGAGGGTTATAACATTGATAGCAGTGAGGAATATCTGCCTGGATGTTAGTGATGCACTGTTATTGATTTCCACTAATGTGTTGACAATTATCAATGGCTGTAGAGATCTCTGCACATAGATGTTACTATATGAATATGCCCCATAATACTCTACACATCTACAGATATCATCACTAGAACCAGCCATTCACTATTCGATTTCATCCAGTTCTAAGCAACGTAATAGAGTAGTTTAACAGTGCATACCACTAACCAATTTGATGATTACAAAACATAGTCAAATATAATCCTACTAACAAATTTGACTCCTGTTAATGAGATTTGGAGTATTGAAATAACTCCTGAACTCAGAAAGCTCTAGAGTAATGTTTTTAACCTGGAGTTCATGGACCTTTGTGGTTCTATGACTCCAACTCAGAGGGCCCACAACTCTTTATAAAGTTAACGAATATTTCAAATTAATTAAGTGTATACATATATAATATTACCAAAATGTACATTTGATTATTTTAAAGTGCTCTTCTAATGTGAAGCGATTCAAAACTTGAGGCCAAAAATGTAATTGGTATCTCTAGCTTCAATGTGGGAGCATTGAAGTACTGCACAGAATCTAGCATGAAGTACTGGTGGTCTTAATTGAAGCACTGGTATGCACTGACAAAAAGAGAGTATGCACTTGGAGCAAAAATGACAAACAGATATTTTAAAGTCTTGCATATTACTTCATCATATAACAATAGACTCAAATTTAAAAAAAGTCCAACCTTCAAATTAAATTTCAAATTTCCATTTGCGTATTTTTTGTGTTTGTGCGTTAAATAAACTATTTCATATTTTATATATATGCCTGATGTATACTGTTTCTGTTGTTTCAATAACCTTTGAAGTTCAAATTGTAGAAATTGCTTAGAGCCAGGCCCCCAACTTCTTTAGTGATTCATCGGTAGTCCACGCAAGCCAAAAAAATAAGCAAACTTCTATAGAGAAACATACAAATGCTAAAACTGTCCTATGGAAACATGACATGTCCACTTCCTCATTATTTCTGCTATGCAGAAAACCACCCCATTTTCAGGAAATGCACACAGGTAGGTTCATGGTTCACAATAGCTCTATCATGTTTGTTCATGCGTTACTGATGCTCCACTGCCTATTGAGTTCATAGTGTGCTATATATTTAACCAGTTTTGAACTTTATGGTCGAGGGTTTCCTAAAGTCTATGATTATGTGTAGAAGGGGCTAACCGAAGGATATCTCTACAAAAGAAAAACACTCCAAGATTAAGAAAGTATCTATGTCACGTTATTGTTCTCATTTTGTATTTGTCAGCGAATCTCTTCAGGTATTAGGTCACTTTTTTATGCCCAATATTCCAGTATGAGAATTTCAGAAACGCATTTCTTGTGTGGATATCACTTGATGACTTAGAATCGTGGGTACTCTGCTTTATCCTTCCCTTAATGTCCGCCATGACCAGGATGTGAGCATCTTGTAAGTGACTAAAAAGGAAAGACTGTTGATATTTCGCCAGAAACTTTATGGCTCCTATCTTTCGATTATTTAATCTAGACACATGAAAGAATCACCTAGATTTGATTTATTGGAGATTGATCTATCTCTTTAAAAAAATATCTACTCAGATTATGATTTTGCATAGAAAAATCATTATCACAGACATTTACAGAATGCTAAATTGATCAGCGAAACCTTTTGAATTGATTGCTGCTCATCTGTAAAATGAAAATCATAATATATTATTGATTTAATACGGGGGTTGGTTCAATGGCATCTCCCCAATGTCAACATTTTCAATACTTCTTGTTTCATGCAAATAGACTTCCATAATTAGGCTTATATTAAATGTTTCTTTTTATTGATCCTCTGTTATTAATGTCAATACTATAGCATTGATCGTCCTTGAAATATTAGCTCAGCAATGAAGTCAGTTTTTGGCTTGATTACATTTTGCATCGCCTGTTTTAAAGTTTGCGTATTCTGAAAGGTACTCTGCAATTCGGTGTGTCTTCGTCCATATTTTTCGGATGCTGGAACGAGAAACGACAGTGAGAGTCTGCTGAGAGATTATCACTTGAACACAGGTAAAATCGTTAATGTGTGCAGTATTAAAATCATAAGAAAGGCAATAACAAGCTCGGTTTGATGAGCAGGTTCTCAATCGGCGTCTCCTGCTACATTCTCTCTTGCTGAATCTCAAATGTAGGCTCTCACCTTTTGTTTGAAATGATTGGTTATTTCTAAAAAACGCAATCTTGCTTCTAGCTCTTAAAAGTGTGTACCGTAAAGTTCGTCTTACGCTTAAGGTAAATTACAATGGTCTCTTCGAACACTCACATGTACTCACTAAATTGTTATACCTAAACCTAAATGCTACTTTAGCAGATAAATTTTGCATTTGGACTGAAATTTCTTGGAGCTGTTGTCTTACAAACTTGGTAGTTTTTGCAAAGCACCGCACGCATATTTTGGAAGCTAAGGATTGCTCTGTAGTAAGCATGCTCTTTAAGGAACAAAGTTCAAGGCAATAAAACCCCACCCAATGAAAAGCATGATTCACTGTCGCCTATCCTCAGTCACTGTCCGTAAAGTCTCTTACTAAAGGTCATCAGGAACAGCTTTGTTGTTTGGATCGTTCTGAAGAGAAGCCATGCTGGAACGTTCATTATTAAAGGTGTTCCAGAGCTTGTAACAATGGCCTCTGAACAGGTTGGTTTTGATGGTAAACGGTTTAGCTGAATGCCATTTGGCCTCATGTAGTGTGTGTGTAAATGTTTGGATAAATCCCGTATCTCTGTTACTATGCGTAAAATGTTGTTGGTGACTCAGGGCCATACTAAGGATTTTTTGAGCCCCTGGCAAGGCAGATTTTGTGGGCTCCTGTTTTGAACAACTTAGAATGTAATACCCATATTCATCCAAGTCATGGCATCCTGGTGCCAAACAATGTTGAATTATACGTAAAAGTTTGAGAAATGAAGACACCGAAAAACAGTGCAAAGCTCAAGATGACTTGTGTCCGCAAGCCATATAAGATCAAATTACACGTTGTACAAACACTGAAAACACCATTTCTTTTTGCATTTTTTTGCACTTGTGTCTGATTTTTTTGTACCAGCAGTATTTTACTTGAAATTCAGTGACTAGTCACCGTGTTCGTCTCATTTAAGGATATGCACAGAAAAGGTGACTGGGTGGAAGCTTAGTGGAATAGTGCATATTAATAAATTAACACATATGTATATGTACATTTAAATTATACCTGTAAATCTAGGACATTTGAAACTGCTAATTAAAATCTGTTCATAATCAGCATTCTCGCTGCAACTATAAAAATCAAGGCTCTTACCCATCAGGTTACATCCTGCCTTATCACTCCTACCCTCTTTGTATGTGGATATCTGTCTGACTGGAGTGGGTCCTCCGACTCTGCTGTTTGTAAAAAAAATGAGAGGGGAAAGGAGACAGGAGATGGTTAGAGGGATGGGTGCAGTGAGAGAAGTGCAGTAGAGGGGGCTCAGAGATAGGTAGAGAGGCAGTTGAGAGACAGGTGAGTAGAGAGAGTTGTAAGGTAAAGAGGAAAAAGAGAGATAGCCAAAAGAAAGATGCAGCGAAGTAGAATGAGAAAGAAGTAGGTTGCGAAAGAAAGGCAGATAGCTCAGTATGGTGTTACAATGAGGTACAGGGAGCTAAAGATAGTGCAAGGAAATGTAGAGTAGTGGATACGGGTGTGGTACAACGAGGGGTTAGAGGAAGCAGAGAGCTAAGCTAGCGTGTGAGTTGAGTTACAATGTTGGAAGTAGAGGTAGAGAGACTGAGCCTTGACGAGAGTATAGAAAGTTTCCAGTTAAAGAATGAGAACGTAAAGATTAGAAGAAGTGGTGAAAGTAATGGCAGGTTCAGGTAAACAGTAGTGAAGCAGAGTGAAAGGTAGAGCGAGAGAGAAAGGGGTAAATGGTAGAAAGAGAGAGGCAAGGTAGAGGTGGAGATAGACACATGAGACAATGAGATGTTTTAATGCCCCCTGCTTGAGAGTGCAAGAGATAAATTAGGAATGACTGGGCATGCACACTAAGTTTCACAGCAGCTGTAAAATTAAAAAAATAATTAGTTTGTATATATATATATGTATATCAGTAGATCTGTGAGTGGGTGCTTGAGCGTCCGAGTGGGTTTGAAAGTGGTTGTGTGAGTCTATGACTGGGTCTGAGTGGGTGCATGAGTGTTTGAGTGGATGTGTGAATGGGCGTATGAGTCTATGAATCCATGTATGAGTGAATGAATTAGTGTATGAATGAGTCTGTGAAAGATTTTAAAAAATGTTGTGCATATTCTCGAATATCCTTGAATATAAAAGAATATTGTGCATGGTGAAGAAAAATCATTTTAAACCCATAATTTCACCCTAAAACACCCATGTATCACTCCCCTGGGGTCAGGGTTCCTCCACCCTGACCCCTTATCCCACTTATTTCTATTTTCAGCCCCTGGGACCATCTTCCATAGCATAAAAAGGAGGCTGCAACTTTCTAGTCAGGTTGTGGCCAGCCAATAACAGTGTTTCTATTCACACATGTGCATTTGTGAAAATGTGGGATTTATTTGCGGCAAGAGATATACAAATTTGGATTTTCCTTAATTTCTCATGAACTACTGAACGGATTCACACATAAATAACTAAAAGCATAATCTGCGCACCAACAGCTAGCTTTTTGCCATATTTGGTGTAATTCCCTGCAGCGGTTCGGGTTGTAGTAGTGCATGCTTTCATCCACTGGAATACATGTAGCACTTATTTATAGTACAGAACAAAAGGTCACCCTTGCCTGTATGAAATCAATCAGGTACAATAACAACTGCACTGCAGTGTTCTACATCATCAGTGAACTATGCCATCTAAACATGGCCATGGGTCTGGAAGTAATTATTTTTAAAGGAGTCAGAAACTAAGTGGTAGGCAGAGTGTCTTATATCTTGTAACATATTTCAGAAATTGGAGCTCCACTTTAAAACATGCAGCTGGATCTCTGTCTGCCAATAGATTTCTCTGAGCATCCCTTGGTCAGCACTAATCAGCTGAATTTTAGAGACACCGCTCTAGGATGCAGAAGCTATTGTCTCTTGGGAATCCAGCAAACTACTGTAGACAAAAAGCTGAGTGTGTCGTAGTACCTCTTACTATTTCTGAGAATTGACTTTACATTGAATCTAGCAAAGCCAGTGCTTACGTCTAGATGGTGGTTTCCAGTGCTCGGCACCGGCAGTTAATTGTCAACATCATTTCTTGTGACAGCCTGCCACAAGGTGGTGCTCTCTGGCTAATTTAAAGATGACCACCACAACAGTTAATTATTATTTCAATATTCATTATACATGACTATTACTTACCTCCCAAGCCATTCTTATAGCTTTGGGGACTGGAATAGTCTTCATTGTCTCACTTGTAGGCGTGTGACAGTGAGTAGTTGTGTTGTTACTATCATTGGCAGCATGGAAGAGCCAATGTGGCTGCAGTGGCCTCCTGATGAGAGCTCTTGCACCGATTATTTTTTTTACAGATTAAGCACTGACCAGAGCTGAAGAAATATCCCTATCGCTAAACATAAAGTAAGGAGCTATGTTGGATTTCCCAAAGGGTAGCATGTGAGTTGAACAACCTAAACCCAAATCCTTGTTGACTTTGGGAATAACAGGAAATGTAAACTAGTATGCAGAACTTTTAGGACTGATACCCAGCGACCTGGGAAATGCCTCATTATGTTCCATGATTTCCTTTATTAAAACTCCAAGCTGTTCATACAAATGTTGGAGCAATTTGTGGTAAAAGAGTAACCATCTGACTCGCCAATCACGAAGTAGAAGTGACATCCTTGCTAGACATTAGAATTTAAAGTTTTCTGTTTCACCCTTAGGCACATAAAGTACTTTGAGTGTTTCTATTCCATGTCCAAGGCTGTCTGCTTTTGGAAGTTACAAGTTGCAAAAAGACCAATAGCAATGGAGTCAAAAAGGACAAAGTAAACCAGAAGCCCTTGCTAAGCTTATTCGTTGAGTGGTAAGGCCTGTTGTATATAACTTATTAAAAAATACATAATTTTTTCTGCTTTTTGAATAAGCAACCCTTGGATCTTGCAGGAGCACCTAGTGAGCCTCAAGCTGAAACTGCATGGTGAAACACGAATTATATAAAACTTTTGAAACTTGGTTATATCATGATTAAAGGTCCTTATTGTTTCTCCCACACGATGCTCTATGACAACCATTAGAATATCTGTATCTTTGGATTCACTCTGAGTATTTTTCTTCATTTTCATATATCAACATCTTACAAAACAACTATATTTGTGGTAATGTATTGAGCTGTTGATTAGTTGCATCACCACAAATATCAAACTTTTATTGCTCATGATCTTGGTGACAGAAAGGCTAGAAAAACTACATATAAATGGGAACAATGTGTCAAATAGAAGGACTCCGTATGGCACTGAACTCTTATATAGTGGTAAAAAGGGTTGAATATGGACATATTGCACACAGTTATAAAAAAATACCTCAATCACCTAAAAGCTGGAGACTACATTTCATCTAAGCTTGTCTGGATGTATAATTATATTGATGACATTCAAGGCCACTGAAAGTGCTAAATGGACCAAAATGTGTACATTGTTAGTCACTGAAATATACTTCTCACCACAGGTCATTCAAAAGTGTAACAATCAATAGATTGATTTCTATTGCCTGAGATGAGAAAATCTTAATTGGACATGACACAATATATTGTAATCTTCAAAGAAGCCCCTAAGTTGATAACGTACTGCCCCTTAGAGCTACATAGCTTTGGCAGGTTTTGATATTGATTGTTATGTGGCTGGATTCCCAGAGGTTAGAATTGTGTCATGAAGAGTTGCTGTTAGAAACTGGGTTTCTGGATGGCAGCGGTCTGCACCTTGTCAAAGCAGGAACCACATTCATACTGAGAGATAAATCACAAAACAACCTAAATTAACCTGTTCTCACCCTTTGGCAGCTTGGCACAGAGCAATTGGCTTAACTTTAGAGGCAATGTGTAAAGTATTTGTGCAACACTTCAAACTGTTCATCTGTGCTAACACCACCCAAAAAGACGCTACGCCTGGTTAGAAGAATAGAATGTAACTTGATTAATAATGCCAGACAAAACAACAAAAATCTAATAAGTAAAAGTTGAGATATTAATCTGTAAAGAATAAACTGTAAATAGTGCTTAGAAACAAGAAGCACAAACTGGGGATATATGGCCTCGCCAGACCGGGACAAAGTCAAAAGTTCAGGACCACCGTAATGGAGCGTGGGTCAGCCACAGGGACCACATTGGGCCTGCTGACCAAAAGTACCTTAATGTTGGTTGCATCAACATCACAGATGTGGGGAGTGGGCTGAAGTGATGCATTGATGTTGATCCCTGCAGTTACGGCAGTGTGTCAGTCCTTCCCATGCAGTAACTAAAATATGTTGATTTTCCCCATGCAATAGTAATAATGTATTGGGTCAGAGATTGGCAGTTCCGAAAGTGATGCTCCAAGGTAGATCCACGATAGAGAGGTGATGCATCTACTCTGATCCACCAATGGGGCCGATGCGCTGGTTCTGATCCTTACAGATGGCAGACTCCATGTGTAGAACTAGTTGGGTTGGAAGTCTTTAATATACCTCAGATTTCCATCAGCAGACCAGCAGAGGGCCTTTGGAATCACTCTGGGTTCTAGATTCTTGGTTGGAGAGATGCAGGTCCAGTCCCTTTCAGTCCCAGGCAAGGAGGCAGTAGGTCAGCAAAGCTGGAGTCTAGCAGGATTCTAGCAAAGTAGTAGTCCAGCAAACGGGCAGCCCTTGTAGGAGCACAGCAGTCCGTCTTCGTGGCAGAGTATGCATAGGTCCAGAAATATACTGAGTTGGTGGTGTCAGCGGTCCAGTGCTTATACCCATTTGTCCCTTTGAAGTTGGAAGACTTCAAAGGGGTGCCTTTGAAGTGCACAGAGTCCCCATCCTTCCTGCCCTGGCCCCCGCCTCACTAAAGTGGGTATGCTGCTCTTTTGTCTGTATACAGGACATAGCCTATTAAGATGTAAATGCAATTGTGTCCAGTTCCTCTCCCATCCTGCCCATGATGCCCCATAAGAACACAGATGGCCCACCTAAGCTCCCTTTGTGTGTGGCTGTCTAGGGGGAATGCAAAAAGCCCAACTATCCCCTTAAGCAGACATGTAATCAGAGAAGGGCAGCAGGCACCAAATGGCTAAGTCAAGAAAATGCCAAATTTCTAAAAGTGGCATTTTCAGAATTGCAATTTAAAATCTGACTTCACAATAAGTTGTGATTTAAAATTGCAATTCCAGAGATACCAAACTCACAAATTTTATCTGTTAGAAATGCCCCTTTTTGCAGGGTTATCCCCAAAATGTCGCCTCCGACCTCCTATTTTTGACTGTGTGCTACATTATGTTTTTGCTGGTTTTAGTACTCGGGGCACTTTACCACTGCTAATGAGTGCTAAAGTACAAGTGCTCTCTGTCTAAATTGTATGATGATTGGTTTATCCATGACTGGCATATTTGATTTACTGGTAAGGTCCTAGTAAAGTGCACTATATATACCCAGGGCCTGTAAATCAAATGCTACTAGTGAGCCTGCAGCACTGATTGTGCCACCCACATGAGTAGCCTTGTAAACATGTCTCAGACCTGCCACTGCAGTGTGTGTGCAGTTGAAAGTCCATTTCGACCTGGCCAGTGCACCCACTTGCCAGACCCACACCTACCATTTTACTACATGTAAGTCAACCCTCCTGTAGGCCCAAGGGAGCCCCATGGGGAAGGTGCAGTGTATTTTCAAGGTAGGACATGTATTAGTGTGCTTTACATGTCCTGATAGTGAAATACTGCTAAATGTGTGTTTTGCTATTTCCAGGACTATCTGTCCCATAAATTAGCATGGGGATTGTCTTAAATATCTTTTAAGTGAAATTTCCTTTAAGAAAGACAGAGATACGGAGTTTAGGGTTCTCTGAACTCACAATTTAAAAATACATCTTTTGATGAAGTTGGTTTTTAAACTGTCATTTTGAAAATGCCACTTTTGAAAAGTGGGCATTTTTTTGCTTAACCATTCTGTGCCTATGCCTGGCGGTGGAATACACATCCGATCATGCTGACGATTGGGCTATTTGTAAATTCATTCTAGATAGTCACACAAAGGAAGCTGAGGTGTGCCCTGCATATCCTGATGAGTCTTCCTGGGCTAGAGCGGTGGGAGGAGCTGACACCTGAATAGGGCTGTGCCTGTCCTTACAAAGCAATCTCTAACCCTCTGGAGGGTGTCTGGGGCCAGGGTAGGAAAGGAAGGGGCTTGTGCACTGCAAAGACTTTTCCTTAAACTTTGCCTACTTCAAAGGCTGAAATGGGTATAAGTAATGGACCTCTGACCCCACAAATTTAGAATTCTTCTAGACTGAGGACATTCTGCCAGGAAGAAGAACTGGATGTTCTAGGAGGGACTGCCACTCTGCCTGTTGTTTTGCTGTGCTGGCCTGATGCTTGTTGTTTCTATTCTGGGAGTAAAAGGACTAGAGTTTGCTTTTACATACTGCTTCCAAACGTCCTCTAAGGGCTTGGCTGAGCTTACCTCCTGTTGGGAAGTCTCAGAGACATCTAAAAGCCTCATCTGCCAGCACCTGGACTCTATTGCTGAGGGTCTTGACTTACTAAGTGGTGGCAAATACAGGTCCTGGGCCCTTGGGAGTGAATTCCGCTGTCTGACTGTGTGCTGTCGGCACCAGAGCTGTGGTCCCCGCTGAATGTAATGAGTGTGACTGTCGCCACAGGCCCACTGCAGCACCTCTAAAGTCCCCCCAAAGTGTGAGTCCTGAGTACCATGTCACTGACGTCCATGAAACCCGACTCTGCTACAACACTTTTAGCCCTGTGGTGTGATTGCAACACCACAAAATTAACTCCTCTCTTCTTGACCTGCTGGATTAATCGACCCTGGCTTGTCATAAGAAACTGATGCCTCACTGCGGACACCGCATCAGCTTCCCTGCAACCATAAGAAACCAACACCTCACCTTCCCTATCTAGCAGTATGGAACCAACGCCCCACCTCCCCGGTAGCACTAAGGAACTGATGCTGCACCTTTGCCACTGACGCTTCATCTCCCTGATAACATGCAACATCTTTTTTTCCTCATTTTCCAAGGTTATTGTTCCTTGGGATTTGTGTGACTCCATGACCAGCTCGTACTCCCTCACAAGTGGTGTCAAACTGTTGGGAACGGCCCTGTCAAGACCTTGTGATAGTCCAGTTGGAGCTTGTTTCTAAACGCTTTACTAAGATATAACATTTGCAAAAACCTATCTTTACTTGTGAATGTTGAATTTCTGTTGTTTTGGTCTTGTTTTACTCAGATAAATACTGGCTATTTTTCTAAACTTACATGGAATACTTTTGCGATATTTTCACAGTGTTGCTGTCTGCGTGTGTACAAACACTTTGCACACTGCCTCTGAGATAAGCCTGATTGCTTGTGCCAAGCTACTAAGGGGGTGAACAGAGGTTAACTTAGCTGTGTGGCTCCCTTACCTTGACTGGAGAGAGGGTCCCTACTTGGACAGGGTGCAAACCACCACCTACTAGAGACCGCATTTCTAAAAGTATCTCTTCCAGATTGTGAATTACACTTACAAGATGTACTAAGGCAGTGCCAACGGATGTCTATGGCTGAGATAGGCCTTGCAATAGTGAAAACGACTTTGGGAGATTTTCACTGCTAGGACATGTAAAACTAAATACACTCCACCTTGCCTTTGGGACTGTCTAGGGCCTGCCTTAGGAGTGACTTATATGCATTAAAAAATGATTTAGGCCTAACAAAAGGTTGACTTTGCCAGGTCAACACAACATAGTATTCTAAAGTGACACACTCAGACTCTGCAATGGTAGGCCTGCCCATGTTTAAAGAGCTACTTGAGTGACACAATCAGTGCTTCAGGCCCACTAGTAGCATTTAAATCACAGGCTTTGGGCCCACATAGTGCACATTACTAGGGATTTATAAGTAAATTCAATATGCCAATTTGGAGTAAACCAATTTTGCCACATTTTAGAGAAAGAGCACAAGCACTTTAGCACCGGTTAGCAGTGATAACATTCCTATAGTCTTAAGGCTGATGAAAATTAATTAAACCAAAATGAGAGGTGGAGGCAAATAATTTGGTGATGACCCTACAGAAAGGGCCACTTCCCACATTTTTGTTATGAAGACTGCCGTTACAAAGGATAATTGAAATGACATAGTAACTGTCCTTGAAGCCAGAGAAAGATTTATGTTCAACAAAGTGAACAGTGCTGATTCAATATGTAAATATGATGATTTAAACCCACTGGTGTGGCAGACAGGCACAGGAGAAGCTTAGTTCTGGTTATAATTTCATAATATGATAAGCATCAAAGGTATCTAAGTTTTACAGTTCAGGAATGTAAGTTGCATATCATCTTCTGTCAACTAGCAATCTTGGGAATGAAGTAGTTCCAAAAGCATGCATTTCTTGGAAGATTCAAATTAATCTTCATTTTAAAATAATCTACAATGTTGATCGCATATAAACTAGTGAATGAACTGTTGTGCTTTCTAAAGTTGTTCCATTTCTGAATTCCTACCTGCTTTTATAATTTCCCTTCTGTCATAAAAAGGTAGAAAGGAGGAACACTGACCTAACACGATGGCTGCTCAGACATGATCTGACTGTGATCTGCCAGGAACCATCCCAAAGTCAACCAAAATCAGTACTCTCACCTGTCCGGCATTCCAGGAAAGTGTTCCTATGAGCATGAGGTTACAGAGGAATATATAATTTTAAAATCAACGGTTTGTGGTATGCCTTCTGGCCAAACTAAGTCCAAACCAAGAAGGCCTTTGAAGGATAGAAAGACCAGCGCCTGGACTGGGACCCTGTCACCTGGCAGTGGGTCAGAGAAATACCTCCCAATGTCTGTTTGACTTTCATCAAAGGCAGCACTATTAAGGAGCAGCCCCAGAAGTGGAGCAGACCTGAAGCACTGCTCGCCCCACGTGAATCGGCTGAGGAGGTGGAGAGGCCCTGGGTAGGTGAAGGTGTTGCTAATACTGCTCTGACTCCAGAAATATCAGAGGGATGACAGCTCATAAAATTTTGCAAAGTAGCAGCTGTGATGTTGGAGATTATACAAAATAATGGAAGTGACACCCCAGGGCCTAAAATAGAACTGGCAAGAGGTGGTGCTTGAGCAATGCAAGGACATGAGAGGGAGCGAAAGAAGTATATAAAGTGAATGCAGGTTAGCCTACAATTGATGCATATAGGGAGGAAAGGATCTGGAAGTTGCAGTCTTCAAGGGCATTTAATATAACTTAAAAAAATTGAACTTGTTAGCCTAAAACAAACACTGAATGGTTTAAAAGTCCCCGTAATCTTCACACAGGTCAATATCATTTCAATATGGGGGCTAAGCTCCACTCAGCTTGACATACAATATGTTCTGCTACACACCAGACACATGATCTGTTCCAAGGGAGAATTAATTCTCTTCCCTCACATGCGTAAGGAGAGGAGTGGTTTTAAAACCACAAACTCAAAATTCCCCTGGTGTGGATTAGGTTGTCACCTTCAGAAGGTTTAGCTCAGGGAAACATGATCTGATTACATTAGCTTTAAAACATGACTTTTCACTTTATTGAAAAAATACAGTGAACAAAGCATGCTGAAATAATTAAGGGACACTGCAAGAACCCAGCCTCATGCTAACTAAAAAACCACCACAGAAAAGTATAACAAACTATTTCTACATGTCATCCGTCTAGCAGAAATAGTCTTCAAGTAGAAGACTTCCACATCACCAAGAGAGAGTGACTCGTTTAACCCCCAGGGTGCCGCGGGCTAGCACCGTTCCAGTGTGCCCAGGACGAGACCAGCTTGTCCTGCACCGTGCCCACAGGGGGAGCTCTAGCGCTCCCCCCAGTGGGCTCCCCACCCACACCCCTCCATCAGGGATAAAAGAGGAATCGCTTCCCCTTTCACCCCGACCCCCTTACCCCCCAGTAATGTCTAATGACATCAGCACGTAAATCACGTGCTGACCTCAGTAGAGGTCAAGCTTCCAGTGCGATCCTGGAAGAGAAATGCTTTTGCATTTCTCTTCCGACTGGGAGGTGGGGCAGGAGAGAGAAGAAAGGAAAGGCCATTGATCGGGCAGCAGAAATGGCCACTAGACACCAGGGAATTTTTGTTGTTGTCATATTTAAAAAAAGGGAAGCGGTTCCTTGGGCAAGGGCCGCTCCCCAGGGGGGCAAATTATTTCTAGGCCATTTCTGCCCCCCGTGGGTAGATCGGCCTAATATTATTAGGCCTATCTGCCCCCAGGCGGGGCATAAAACTACTAGACACCAGGGATTTGTTTTTTGCATATTTCAAATAAGGGGAGTGGCCCCTTGGGCAACGGCCACTCCCCAGGAGGGCAAATTATTTCTAGGCCATTTCTGTCCCCCGCGGGCAGATCGGCCTAATATTATTAGTCCGATCTGCCCCCAGAGGGGCAGGAAACCACTAGACTGCAGGGCAATTATTTTTATTTTTTTTTATGTTTGGGGAGCGACCCCTTAGGCAAGGGTCGCTCCCGGGGGGCCAAATTATTACTAGGTCATTTCTGCCCCCCTTTGGGGCAGATTGGCCTATTTATGTTAGGCCAATCCACCCCCAAAGGAGGCAGAAACCTCTAGACACCACGGACTGGTGTGTGTGTATGGGTGTGTTTTGTTTGGGGGGGGCAGCCCCTTGGGCGAGGGTCGCTCCCCACGGGGGCACATTACTGTTGGCCATATCTGCCCCCCTTGTGGACAGATTGGCCTATTTTTGGAAGGCCCATCTGCCCCCAAGGGGGACAGAAAGGCCACCAGAGACCAGGGAAGATTTTTTTTTCAAAATAAGAGGTTGCCCAAATAAATGGGGCCAACGTGGTTCTGCCCACCAGTGGGCAGATTGGGCAATTACCCCCGATCCACTCCACGGGGGGACAGAAAGTCTACTAGATGCCAGGGAATAAAAAAACAATAGAAGAAAATAGTGGGGTGGTGGCTACCAAAAAGTATGGGCCTGGTTCTGTCTCCACCCGAACTGAAGGGACTAACAGTCTTTCAGCTCTCCCCTGCACACTAAAACATTTTAGCCCATGGCAAGCAAGAGGACATTGGATTATTTTTGGTTTTTGTTTTACATTTGGGCCATGAGAGCTTGGTAACTCTCAAAATCGTCCCACTTGGAATGGTGAGGGCTGCACTTTTTTTGTTTTACTTTGGGATGCTGCCATGTAGAAAAATCCACAAGACCTAGACACATCTGAAAACTAAACATCAGGTTGATTCCAGGGTGGTGGGCTTCACATGCACCCACACCATTTCCTTTCCCACAATGCCCTGCAAACCTGCAACTTTGCTGGAAAGCACATATTTTTCCCACATTTTTGTGATGGAACCTTCCGGAATATGCAGGAATCCACAAAATTCCTACCACCCAACATTGCCTCATCTATACCAATAGAAATTCTGCTGCACTTGTCAGCCTAAAAATGTTTTTTTTCAAGCTGCCCTTTTGGAATCACTTTGGTTTCGACATGTTTTTGGCTCTTCCCTGTCACAAGTACTTGCCCCCCTACACAAGTGAGGTATCATTTTTACCAGGAGACTGAGGGGAATGTTGGGTGGTAGGAAATTTGTCCTGGTGCGGTGATTACACACAGAAATGTGGGAAAATGTGATTTTTTAGCTAAATTTGATGTTTGCTGAGGATTCTGGGTAAGAAAACATTGGGTGATCCACGCAAGTCACACCTCCCTAGGATTCCCTCGGGTGTCTAGTTTTCAGAAATGTCTGGGTTTGGTAGGTTTCCCTAGATGGCTGCTGAGCCGAGGACCAAAAACGCAGGTGCCCCCGCAAAAACAGGGACTTTTGTATTTGATAATTTTGATGTGTTCAGATAGTGTTTTGGGGCATTTCCTGTTGCGAGCACAATGCCTACCCATACAAGTGAGGTACAATGTTCATCAGGAAACTTGGGGGAAAGCTGTTTGGAAGGAAATTTGTGGCTCCTCCCAGATTCCTGAACTTTCTGATACCTAAATGTGAGGTAAAAGTGTTTTTTTATCCAAAATTTTGAGGTTTGCAAAGGATTCTGGGTAACAGAACCTGGTGCGAGCCCCACAAGTCACCCGATCTTCGATTCCCCTTGGTATCTAGTTTTCAAAAATACACAGGTTTGGTAGGTTTCCCTAGGTGCCTGCTGAGCTAGAGGCCAAAATTCACAGGTTGGCACTTTGCAAAAAACACCTGTTTTCTTTGGAAAAATGTGATGTGTCCATGTTGTGTTCTGGGGCATTTACTGTCACGGGCACTAGTGCCTACCCACACAAGTGGGGTATCATTTTTATCGGGAAACTTGAGGGAACGCTGGGTGGAAGGAAATTTGGGGCTCCTCTCAGATTCCAGAACTTTCTGTCTCCGAAATGTGAGGAAAAAGTATTTTGTTAGCCAAATTTTGAGGTTTGCAAAGGATTCTGTGTAACAGAACCTGGTGCGAGCCCCACAAGTCACCCAATCTTGGATTCCCCTATGCCTCTAGTTTTAAAAAATGCACAGGTTTGGTAGGTTTCCCTAGGTGCCAGCTGAGCTAGAGGTCAAAATCCACAGGTAGGCACTTTGCAAAAAAACACCTCTGTTTTCTGTGGAAAAATGTGATGTGTCCACATTGTGTTTTGGGGCATTCACTGTCGCGGGCACTAGGCCTACCCACACAAGTGAGGTATCATTTTTATCGGGAGACTTGGGGAAACACTGGGTGGTAGGGTGACCACCTGGCATTGAGGCAAATTCTGGACAGGACTGTAAAAAATTCAGGACAAAGGGTCAAAATTCAGGACAAAAATTCAGGACAAAAGGTCAAAATTCAGGACAAAAATTTAAGAACAAACGTCAGTTTTACAGACACACGCAAGAGAGGCCAAGCCTCACTATGTTGTCAGTGCATTTATTTACTCTTTTTTTTGCATAGCTGTATTTATTCACTGTGGTCTTTTTGTGATTGCCTCCTGGTATTCTACATTTAGGTGTCACATTACGGTCCTTGTTCAGTAGTAAATTAATGCCCTTCAGTACTGCGGCAAGGCCATCACCCCTACCCAAATCTACCCGATCTTTCCTGAAGAGAAAGTAACAGCAAAATTTTGATTATGTTTCTGAACATTTTAAAACCCCTGGCAAACAGTTTGGGAAACATTAAGGCAATTAACCTTATGCTAGTTTAAACAAATTGAACAAAAACATCTGGCTTACCCAAACCACCCATGGACTTTCAACCTATTTTTTTTTTAAAGAGGCAGGGCAGATGGTGTGGGCTACAGACTCACACCTAATGTCAGGATGTAATGTACCCATAACTTGTCTGTAGTCTCACTGCACTAGAGTGTATGTCTGGGACTCTCCATTTATCTCAGAAATGCAAGCCCGACCTACCAATCAAAGATAATAAAAGAGGAGGATGAAATCGAGAGCAAATGGGAGATCCACGGCAAGTAATTCAAAGGGTTCTTGCTAAAAACTGGATAAATAAACAAGAGAAGAACAAGGTGGGACAATTCCTTCAATCAGACAAGATGGGTCCACCAAGACTATTTGAAGGTATTGGGTACCTGGGGAGTTGTCTCTGCACACAGGAGCGAAACAGAAGGGGCACTGTCAAGTGGTTGAACAAGCAACACCCATCCACCTTGGCAAACTCTTCTGGTGCAATGGTCAGCTGTTAGTGCTTTTGAAGGGTGAGCAGGGGCCAGACCCCTTACAAGGTTGTGCAAGGCAATTGCCCGCTTTGTCAATGTCTTTATATGGTTTTGAAAATGAGCAAAAGCCAAACTAGAGATCTGGGTTATCCCTAAGTGTCAAGTACACATAGAATCTTCAAAATATTTGGGATGTAAATTGCACAAACACAATTTACAAATTTTAAAATGTAATTAGTGTTTCTTTAACATGTGGCACTATTTTTGCCTTTATATACAATTAGATCTCAGATTGAACTGGGAACCAGTTACCTTTTGATACCTAATGATTCATATCTACCATTCTTACACTGATTTCCAGGATGAAAATCTCGGCAGAGCGAACGGTCCCTCTAAGCCCAGTTTGCTTTGTGATCTTCTCTTCTGCTTTCTGTAGAGGCCATGTGGCACTAGTGAAGATGGTGTGCCACCCCAATGATAGTATTATTTTGCAAACCTTCCCCTGCTCGTCCTTCATTCCTTCTTCAGACAGGCCACACATCTGATTTGGTCACTGCGGCACCATCGGGAGCTCTTTCCACTCTAAAGCTAACTGTGACTGCGGGTGGATTAGGTCTTCTGGACTTAGAATGCTATTATTCAGCTGCACAGGTCCAATGGGTGGCTCGCTGGCTTTCTGCCCACCTCCCTGCATGAGATGGGGTTTACCAGTAAAGACTTTTAAGAAAGGCTTAATGCACTGCTTATTGTTTCCTACTGACCATTCTATGGATCACCATCTGGGGTTATCATGCACGGCTTTCTCTTGCCTTGCATGAACCTGTAAACTCACTGACACGAAGAAACCCTATGCTCCTGAACTACCTTTGCTAAGCCATCCCATTTGCACAGTATGGCTGTGCTCAGAGCAACTCCATCAGTGGCATGCTGCAGGTGTCTTAAAAATGGGGACTTTGTTTCTGAACAGTGAGCTACTAAATTTTCAAACCCTTGTGGCAGACTACCATCTTCACCCCGGTCAACTCCTTACTTACAACCACCTTAAATAATCATGAAATGTCCTATTTCATGTCTGCCACCTAGCACTAACCCCACAAGAGTTGTGCCAGAAGCTCTACACCATGTGAACTGGTGGCAAACTGATAGAATGGGTGTACAGACCTTTCCTGCAACATGGAAACCACTCCAGGTCTTCTGGTCATACTACGTGGGTGATTGATACTGCCAAACCTCTGCAAGATGTGGACAGGACTGAAATACTGGACTTTCCCCACAAAGTATCCCACGGCTGTCACTTTAAGTACATTCATAGTGCTTTATTGTGAATGCATTCTGCCCGTTGCTTGCCATTGGCCTTGTAACTCACAATTTGTTGCTTTCAATTTGCTGGCTTTATTTGTTTTAGGCTATGCAGCTTGAATTCGTCCCTTCCCTTGCCAAAACCTTATTTACAGAATCCTGCTGAGTGCTCCCTTTCTATAAACAGGCCTGTAAAGCTTGTTCTTATCTTATCATATTTGCTGTGCATTCAAAGAACAAAGTCAAATGTCAGGCTCTGTCTTCGGTGGGAACTTAGGGCCTGATTCTAACTTTGGAGGACGGTGTTAAACCGTCCCAAAAGTGGCGGATATACCACCTACCGTATTACGAGTCCATTATATCCTATGGAACTCGTAATACGGTAGGTGGTATATCCGCCACTTTTGTGACGGTTTAACACCGTCCTCCAAAGTTAGAATCAGGCCCTTAGTGTTTGCTTTCCTTTCTCTGACTTCAAAGTGAGAGGATTTATGTGAAAATCTTGCTGGATACTGGGGTTAGGAAAGAGTTTTTTCTATCACATGACAACATTTAAATAAACTTCAGAATATATCAGAATTAGAAGTACAAATCAAGCACATTTTGGTTAATTCTGAACTGTGCTGGAAACAAATACGTTTACATGATTAAAACAAATCATTGCATTAGGTGATGCAATTTTCACACATCATCGTCTGTGCTCAGTAAAGTTTGATTTGAAAAACTATATCTGTGCAAATGTAATGGTCATTTCAATCAAAAATATGTTGTCTGTAATGGCAGTGTGTTAGCACACCATCCATACTGCACTCCACTCTGCTCTGCACCACTCCACACCACTGCACCCTACTCTGTATCACTCTACTTTACTCCACTCCACTCCATGCCACTGCACTCTTCTCCATTCGGAACCACTCCACATTATGCCACTGCACTCTATGCTACTTCACACTATGCCTCTCTACTCTACTCTGTACCACTCTACTCTATGCCACTGCACTTTACGCCTCTCTACGCCACTGCGCTCTGCTCGTCTGCATGCCACACCACTCCAGTCTAGGCAACACCAATCTAAGCCGCACAACTCCACTCTCTGCCACTCTCAACACTGCACTGTATGCCACTGCACTCTAAGCTAATACACTCTGTGCTTATGCACTTTACTCTGTAACACTCAACTCTATGCCCCTGCACTCTACATCAATACACTGTACATCACTATAATCTACTCTGACCTCTGCACTCTATGCCACGACACTCTACACTACTTTAATCTATGCCATCACACTCTATGCCACTTTATGCAACTCCACTCTACCCTGCACCTCGACCCTCTAAGCCACCTCACTCTACTGTGAAATAATCTACTTTATGCCACTGTACTCTGTGCCACTGCATTCTATGCCACTGCACTCTACCCTGCACCTCTCCACTCTATGCCACTGCACTCTACTGTGAAACAATTTATTCTACGCCACTGTACTCTATACCACTCTGACCACTGCACTCTAGTTCAATGCACTCTACACCACTGCAAGCTGACACTCTGCAACACTGCACTGGCTGCCACTATGCTCTACACCACTCTGCTCTGTACTATTGCACTCTGCACCAATATACTCTATTCCACTGCATTCTATGCCACTCTACTCTGCCCAATGCCACTCTATGCAACTGCACTCCACACCAGTGCACTCTAAACAACTGCACTGAATGCCACTGCCCTTTACTCTGCACCACTGTACTCTATGCCACTGTTCTCTGTACCACTCTACACCACTGCACTGACACTCTTCTCTGCACTCTACACCACTCTACTCTATGCCACTGCACTCTAGGCACTATACTCTACTCTACACCACTCTACAATACTCCACTCTTCACCACTCTACACCACTGCACTCTATGCCACATGAGTCTACTCTGCACTCTGACACTGCACCACTCTGCATTACTGCACTCTCTGCTACTCTATTGTATGCCACACTACTCCACTGCACTCTATGTAACTCTACCCCATGCCACTCTATGCCACTGCACTCTGTGCCAATGCACTCTAAAAACTGCACTGTACGCCACTGCCCTCTACTCTGTACCACTGTACTCTACGCCACTGCTCTGTGCCACTCTACTCTACTCTACATCACTGCACTGACACTCTACTCTGCAGTGTTGCACTCTCCACCACTGTACTATACACCAAAGTACTATGTACTACTACATTCTATGCCACTGCACTCTATGCCACTCTAATCTGCATCACTCCACTCTACAGCTCTTTGCTCTACTCTGCACAACTCTACACTACGCCACTGCACTCCCTGCAACGTGAGTCTACTCTGCAATCTATGCCACTGCACCACTCTACACTGCTGCTCTCTCTGCTACTCCATTGTATGCCACTCTACTCCACTGCACTCTATGCCACTGTACTCTGTCCCACGCCACTGCACTCTAAACCACTGCACTCTACGCTAACGCACTCTAAACAACTGTACTGTACCCCACTGCACTGTACTTTTCACCACTGGGTTCTACGCCACTGCTCCTATGCCACTCTACTCCACTCCACACAATTATGCCACTAACTTTAAGCCATGCTGAACAGCAGCTACTCTGGTGTATAACATGGCTAATGGCTAAAACACATTAGCAAAGCCAATAACTCTTTCGTAGATGAGGCCTATTGGCTTTGCCAATGTTTGTTAGTACTATTAGGTACCGAGGTACCTGAAAGAACTGTGAAAAATACAATTACCTCATAATAAAGGCTGCTACAAAATGCGCAAATACATTTTGGTTAAATAAAAAAAAAGTGCTTCTCAAATACCGATTTGAATAATATACAGTTTATACCTAGTACTAAAAAATGTTATGACACTTCATTAAAACCACACACTCCACAGCTCACCTTGGAACACCATTACAATACCTCTATAAAAGAAATATCTTTGCCACCAGAAAACTTCAAGTGACTCCTTTTAGTAAAGTCAATGCAGGTTTTCAAGCCCCTTTGTATTTGCAGATTTAACGTTTGGGCACATTTGCATGTCTTTAAGGACCCCCTGTCAAGAAGGTCTGATTCTTATCTGTCTGCCCCTCCCTCAGAGCACAGGAGACCCCCTGCCTTCCAGTCCAGCTGGGGAAACTGATCTGCCCGTAATTTCGCCCTGCCGTCCTTTGTCCTTTAGGTGAAAGGCTAAAATTACGGACAAATGCCGTCCGTTAAGGCTTTCATCACGGACAACGGACGGCAGGGTGAAATTACGGACAGTCCGTGACATTTACGGACGGGTGGTCACCCTACCGGGTGGAAGGAAATTTGTGGCTCCTCTCAGATTCCAGAACTGTCTGTCACCGAAATGTGTGGAAAAAGTGTCTTTTAGCCAAATTTTGAGGTTTCCAAAGGATTCTGGGTAACATAACCTGGTGTGAGCCCCACAAGTCTCCCCATCTAGGATTCCCCCAGGTGTTTAGTTTTCAGAAATGCACAGGTTTGGTAGGTTTCCCTGGGTGCCGGCTGAGCTACAGGCCAAAATTCACAGGTTGGCACTTTGCAAAAAAAGACCTCTGTTTTCTTTGGGAAAATGTGATGTGTCCACGTTGTCTTTTGGGCTATTTCCTGTCGCGGGCACTAGGCCTACCCACACAAGTGGGGAATCATTTTTATCGGGAGACATGGGGGAACGTTGGGTGGAAGGAAATTTGGGGCTCCTATCATATTCCAGAACTTTCTGTCACCGAAATGTGAGGAAAATGTATTTTTTATGCCAAATTTTGAGGTTTGCAAAGGATTCTGGGTAACAGAACCTGGTGAGAGCCCTACAAGTCACCCCATCTTGGATTCCCCTAGGCCTCTAGTTTTAAAAAATGCATAGGTTTGGTAGGTTACCCTAGGTGCCGGCTGAGCTAGATGTCAAAATCTACAGGTAGGCACTTTGCAAAAAACACCTCTGTTTTCTCTGGAAAAATGTGATGTGTCCACGTTTTGTTATGGGGCATTTACTGTCGCGGGCACTAGGCCTACCCACACAAGCGAGATATAATTTTTATTGGGCGACTTGGGGAAACTCTGGGTGGAAGGAAATTTGTGGCTCCTCTCAGATTCCTGAACTTTCTGTCACCGAAACATGAGGAAAAAGTGTTTTTTTAACCACATTTTGAGGTTTGCAAAGGATTCTGGGTAACAGAACCTGGTGAGAGCCCCACAAGTCAACCCATTGTGGATTCCCCTAGGCTTCTAGTTTTCAAAAATGCACAGGTTTGGTAGGTTTCCCTAGTTGCCGGCTGAGCTAGAGGCCAAAATCCAACGGTAGGCACTTTGCAAGAAACACCTCTGTTTTCTGTTGAAAAATGTGATGTGTCCACGTTTTGTTTTGGGGCATTTACTGTTGCGGGCAGTAGGCCTACCCACACAAGCGAGGTATCATTTTTATCGGAAGACTTGGGGGAACACTAGGTGGAAGGAAATTTGTGGCTCCTCTCAGGTTCCAGAACTTTCTGTCACCAAAATGTGAGGAAAAAGTGTTTTTTTAGCCAAAGTTTGAGGTTTGCAATGGTTGCTGGGTTGCAGAACCTGGTGAGAGCCCCACAAGTCACTCCATCTTGGATTCCCCTAGGTGTCTAGTATTAAAACATTGACAGGTTTGGTAGGTTTCCCTAGGTGCCGGCTGAGCTAGAGGCCAAAATTCACAGGTTGGCACTTTGCAAAAAACACCTCTGTTTTCTTTGGGAAAATGTGATGTGTCCACGTTGTGTTTTGGGGTATTTCCTGTCGTGGGTACTAGGCCTACCCACACAAGCGGGGTATCATTTTTATCGGGAGACTTGGGGGAACGCTGGGTGGAAGGAAATATGGGGCTCCTCTCAGATTCCAGAACTTTCTGTCACCGAAATGTGAGGAAAAAGTATTTTTTTAGCCATATTTTGAGGTTTGCAAAGGATTCTGGATAACAGAACTTGGTGAGAGCCCCACAGGTCACCCCATCTTGGATTACCCTAGGCCTCTAGTTTTCAAAATTGCATAGGTTTGGTAGATTTCCCTAGGTGCCGGCTGAGCTAAAGGTCAAAATCCCAAGGTAGGCACTTTTCAAAAAACACCTTTGTTTTCTGTGGAAAAATGTGATGTGTCCACGTTGTGTTTTGGGGCATTTCCTGTCGCGGGCACTAGGCGTACCCACACTAGTGAGGTATCATTTTTATCGGAAGACTTGGGGGAACGCTAGGTGGAAGGGAATTTGTGGCTCCTCTCAGATTCCAGAACTTTCTTTCACCAAAATGTGAGGAAAAAGTGTTTTTTGTGCTAAATCTTGAGGTTTGCAACAGATGCTGGGTTACAGAACCTGGTGAGAGCCCCACAAGTCACCCCATCTTGGATTCCTCTAGGTGTCTAGTATTAAAAAATGCACAGGTTTGGTAGGTTTCCCTAGGTGCCGGCTGAGCTAGAGGCGAAAGTCCACAGGTAGGCACTTTTCAAAAAACACCTCTGTTTTCTTTGAGAAAATGTGATGTGTCCACGTTGTGTTTTGGGGCATTTCCTGTCGCGGGCACTAGGCCTACCCACACAAGTGAGGTACCATTTTTATCAGGAGACTTGGGGGAACATAGAATAGCAATACAAGTGCTATTGCCCCTTGTCTTTCTCTACATTTCTTCCTTCCAAACATAAGACAGTGTATAAAAAAGACGTCTATTTGAGAAATGGCCTGTAATTCACATGCTAATATGGGCACCCCCGAATTCAGAGATGTGCAAATAACCACAGCTCCTCAACACTTTATCTTGTGCCCATTTTGGAAATACAAAGGTTTTCTTGATACCTATTTTACACTACTTATATTTCAGCAAATGAATTGCTGTATACCCGGTGTAGAATGAAAACCCGCTGCAAGGTGAAGCTCATTTAATGGCTCTGGGTACCTAGGGTTCTTGATGAACCTACAAGCCCTATATATCCCTGCAACCAGAAGAGTCCAGCAGACGTAACAATCTATTGCTTTCAAAATTTTGACATTGCAGGAAAAATTTACTGAGTAAAACGTAGAGAAAAATAGGTGTTTTTTACCTCAATTTCAATATTTTTTATTTCAGTTGTTATTTTCTGTAGGAAACCCTTGTAGGTTCTAAACAGATTACCCATTGCTGAATTTAGAATTTTGTCCACTTTTCAGAAATGTTTAGGTTGCTGGGATACAGCATTGGTTTCACACCCACTTCTGTCACTGGCTGGAAGGAGGCTGAAAGCACGAAAAATCATAAAAATAGGGCATGTCCCAGTAAAATGCCAAAATTGTGTTGAAAAATTGGGGTTTCTGATTCAAGTCTGCCTGTTCCTGAAAGCTGGGAAGCTAGTAATTTTAGCACAGGAAACCCTTTATTGATGCCATTTTCAGGGATAAAACCACAAGCCTTCTTCTGCAGTCCTTTTTTCCCATTTTAAATTTAAAAAAAAGAAACTTTCACTGTACTTTGGCCAATTTCTTCATCTCCTTCAGGGGAACCCACAAAGTCTGAGTACCTCTAGAATCCCTAGGATGTTGGAAAAAAAGGACACAAATTTGGCGTGGGTAGCTTATGTAGACAAAAGGTTATGAGGGCCTAAGCGCACCCTGCCCCAAAAGCCAAAAAAAGGCCTGGCACCTCAGGAGGAAAAGGCCTGGCAGCGAAGGGGTTATATATCGCAATAACAATTGAAGAGATACTCAATAGTCTGAGACCCTTCAAAGAAAACTGAGGGAGGAAATAAGGCTGGCAAGCTTAAAAGCATGGTTGACCTGAAAAAACACCTCCACTTTAAAGAAGTTACACTCAGATTTTTTTCAAAACTCTCTTTTGGGGCCAGGTAGCATTAGATCACAGGCACTCACAAATTGTGTGATAAAATGTGCCACTCTCTACTCCACTCCATAGACAATGTGAGTTCAGGCCATTCCCAATTTCAGTCAATCTAGAAAGGCTATATTACACACATTGGAAATATCTCAGTTGAATCAACCTCCTTTACATGGACACTGCTGGAACTCTTGGAGACATCTATTCTTCCACCCAATTTCACTCCTCCAAAGAACCTACATCCTATGACCATCTATCATGTACTTTCAGTAGCGTTTCGGGTGTGTTATTAATCAGTGTATGGTAAAGTTCAGACATTCGACCTCTCCAAAAGCTTCATGTGATCCCTTTGCTTCTAAGGGGCTAAAGTCTGGAAGTGTGTCTACATCTTTCATTTGTACTTCCAAAGCATGGTTCAGCTGGAGATATCAAAAAACAACAATTTGTGCATGTTGTATGTCTCCATTTTATCAGAAAACAGTTGTATACGGACTCTAACACACATGTCCCGTACTTTGAAAATTTCAATTTTGTCCCAGGATTGAATGTCTTTTAGTCTCACTGTGTGACCAAGCAAAGTGCCATGGCACATCTTGGTCCACGTGAGCAGGATCTTCTCCCACTTAATCCACCATAGTGCCTGATACTAGCACCGCAGCAATATCTTTGTGGTGGAGGGAAGCCCTACTCACATGTGTATGCCTTAAATACATCTAGTGCACCCCATTTTTCAATGTGATATAACTCCCTGGAGAGTCAGGGGTCCTCATGTACAGCAAAGAGACAATCATCAATAGGCAGTATTCGCCAAGCCCAGTAGTATAATTTAATGTCTGCTACTCTCAGACCTCCATCAAAGGGAGACAGACTGCACCTCCGGAAAGCAACAAGTGTCTATTTGCACACCTAGAGGATTCCTGTAATTGCCAATAGAAGGGCAATGAAAAAGGAATTTGGGATTTCAAAGGAAAAGTTCTCAAAGATTCCTCTGTCAGTAATATTGAGTGGAAGAGAGTGCCATGTTTCCGTATCCAGTTTCACCCGAGAGATCATGGACATAATATTCAGCTCCCAACTCCTCTTTAGATGTAGGGCAATGTGCACCTCCCTGCTGATTACAGCCTTGTTCTCTGCCATCCTTTTCATGGCAGTTCAACTGCCTTGAAAGGTCTGGTGGAGAACGATTGCAGTGGTCCACAGGGGGGCCCGTGCATGGGCAGTGCAGGGGTCCCCGTGCTCAGTACCCTCGAAATGTACACTGTCTACTGTAAAGGCAGTGTCCATTTCGAGGATGCCGGTGCCCACACCATATGGCAGCATTGCTGCCTGCTCTATTATGAGCTGGCAACAATGCGGCCACCCCTTTCCCACTGGGCTGTCTGGTGGAAACCTTAGTTTACGCTGGTCAGCCCAGTGGGAAAGTCCTAATGGGACTGCATGGCATCAAGCACCCCATCGGGAATTTGGTGGATGGGTGTTTCCATCTGCTAAACTCTTAATCAACCCCTAAGTCTTAATATAACAACACTGACAAACCGTTAAACACAGACCTGGGCCAACTACTTATAACATAAACAATGGTCATGTGGGCCTTATTCATTCACAGATCAGCCTACCCAAATAAACTAGTCACATTGGTGTGGAGTAGCATGACCATCAATGAGACTTTGCGTCTCCCAGGATGTTTGAAATGAAATCTATTCTTTGCAAATCTTGGCACAATACATGATATAGTTTTGTGCAGATAGTGTGAGGGACAGAAAGTGCTTCATTTGTGATCTGTCCATCACATGCTTCTCCTGATGTGGATCTGCAAACAATCCAGAAATTCTCTCTTAAAGCCCCATATCAGTTCGTAACATTTTCTAAATCAGTTCTCAACTTTTCCTATCAAGTAGCCAATGGTGTCCATGGAAGTTGCAGAGGGACACATGTATGGGCTCAGTGGGTCAATGCCTCAAGTGTTTCTCCTGTACAGTGGCATAGGGTGTGGGCCACCAGTCTTCTGATATGTTCCAATGCATGTGTACAAACTAAAAATTTTAAGTATGGCATGGGCCAACTACTAACCATAATTCCTTCCAAGATTGTATGGAATATCCACAAATTTGTGGGAACTCCTATGGTGTGCATGCCCAGGGACTGCAGTGACAAGTATCAACTGAGAATGTTGAATTCCTTCCTAGTCATGCTAACATATAAAAAATGACACAATGTACATAGTGTGCATCTATAATTTGAAAGGACGGATGCACTAAAAAAAAGTAAACAATAATGTACAATACGTTCATAGTGCAACATATGTTTGCTTTGATAGAACTTGTCTACAGTCCGTTCACTCACCTTGTAATGGAACTTCCCCCAATCAACATCTGCTCATGAGCCACTAGGCAAGGTTGGTTAGAGAGTATTTAAACACTCTGCAGTGGGATGCACAGATTTTTTTAAATTATTATCAGTTTATCATTACAACACCAATCTCATATCCACCACTGACCATGGATATACTGAATAACTTGACAACATGAAATCATAGCATTAACATTAAAAATACAACCGTGATGATAGCGTATTGGATACAGAATACAGGTATGACTCTGTTAGAAGTTTTACCTTCAGACTTGGGGCCTGATTCGATCTTGGCAGACGAGATGACTCCATCACAAATATGACAGATATCCCGTTTACCTTATTGCGATTCCATTATATCCTATGGAAATTGTAATATAGCAGACAGAATATCTGTATTCCACCCTCCAAGATCGTGATTAGGCCTTATTCTCTGAGATGGAAGTCAAAAATCATCAGCGGGGCAAGGCAGTAGATGATGGCTGTAAGTGACCTTCATGACATCAGATAGCCACTGAAAGAGGTTCTGGTGAAGTTGTTGACTTTCAGCATGAAAACTCAGAGTGGGAGAAAATTGAATTTCAAAACCATGGAAAGTTTCTCAATAGCCAGACACTTTTGCTAACTTCACTTGATTTCTGCATTCTGATTTATTTACTTTTTTGGAGCTCACATTATTTCAGTGGGGCAAGCTGCAGGCAGTTGTTTATGTAACTCCATGAGGTTGGATATTTTCTTTGTGAGATCCTGAGGAATCACATTTACTACTGCAGAAAAACTAGGAGGAAGAACAACCAGAATCTTTAGCTCAGTGCCAATACTCCTTCTTCTGATCAGCTTGGCTGGTTGGTCCTGGTCCTCTGGATGGCTTTAGTGCCAAAAAGTTTATAAGTTCCCGGTTTCAGGATATTTTAGGAAGAGTATACTTTCATACAGCTAAGGGTCCCATGACGAGGGGAACAACACTTTGGAGTCAAAACTTACTCTGGCAGAAGTCAGCAGCAGGGCAGGACCAGTTGGAACCCGTCAGCTGGGCAGTTGCCTCATGGTGCACCTCTTGATGGGCTTTCCTATGGAACAACCAGCCTTGCTACAGTAAAAATAGGTTTTGGAGCATTTCCACTGTAAAGAAATATGCAACATTACATAGCTTCATGTCCTAGTTTTAAATACAATGCACCCTGCTTTATGGAAGTAAGGTGTACTTAGGAGTGACTTATTAGTATTTAAAAGGAAGGTTTGGTTTGGTTGGTTGTTAAAATGGGTCATTTTGACAGGTCACATTTGAAGTTTAAGACCCAAGGTAGTTCTGCAGTTATGTTTACGATATCACTTTAGTGGATGTTACAAAGGCTGCTGCAGTCCACTAATGATATTTAACTAACAGATTCTGGGTAGACTTTGTACCATCTACTAGAGACTTACAGGCAGGTTAAATATAACAATTATGAGTATGCAATGTCATATTAAAAGAGGGGGCACACACACTTTACTCCTGGTTAGCAGGGGCAATGTGGACAGAGTTCTAAAGCTTGCAAAACAAGTCAGTGCTAAAAATGAGGGTGCACAATAAAGAATGTGGTCATTACGGTATGCCTTCTCCACTGAGGTATTGTTCAGGACTCAGTGGTAAAAGCTTATCTGTCACAAGATATCTCTTGAAACCCACATCAGGTGTGTATCTTCCACTGTGTGGCAGCCTGTGCAAATGTGAGGTGCAAAACCCTGAAAGCTAGATCTAAGGGTGTCAGTATAAAGAGACAGCTCTTATTATTTATACAGCAAAAACCATGGGGTAGCAACAATCAGTACCCTACCAATGGTGCCCTGATCTTGTCATAACCACTTTCATGTATTTTACCCTATAAATGGGTCTTTCATAGGGGTCAAAATATATTTCCATCAACCATTCCTATGTGTCGGTACAATTTATGACTTCTAATGGTGGAGAAAAAAAAATACATTTTAGCCACTGCCAATGAGGTCAGTTGCCATTCTCTCTACTAAGCGGAAGCATCTGAAACATAAAGGATGTCTTGCCCAACTGGCAGTTTAACTGATGATTGAAAAGGGGTAGGACTGCATTTGTGTAGACTATTGCATACTGCAGACCAGTGTGGGTCCAAAGCCAGTCAAGACCACAGTGAATGGATTAAATGATCTGATTTGAAGCTCCAGCACAGAGGATTATTCCCAGACCCACCTTAAACAATCTGTGTGGGGTCAAGTGCCATTTCTGAATGATTTTATGATATTTGAATTCAAGTTGCGATTCATTCAATTTTCAGTTATGCATTTCCTCCAAGAGGAAGAGTCTGATTCAGTATATTCTTGGGACAGTGTCAATTGCCATTTCAAACATTTCTTACAGGTGGTTAGGTTAGAGAACAGCTCATTGACTATTGCATTGTACAGTCCCACTATGATCATTTTGTACACACCCACAGTCTTAAAGTAGGCTGGGATGGGTGAGAGAGGAAGGAAACAATTGTTTTGATGTTGTCAGTTTATATTGTAGACGGTACAGACAATATACCCCCATTGGTCTTTAGCCATGACTAATTCTAAGACCACATTATAAATAAAACAGCATGTGCTGTCACTCAATGGTTCATCCATTGTAGAAATACCCTTAAAAAAAAAAGTCCATATCATGATGGGTAGTACTGGATCAGTGCATAGTGTATCTGTTTTTTTTTTTGGACCAGCAACATGGTAAGTGAATTAATAATAATAATAATAAATACAAGCTTTATTCGGTCATAAATAACCATCAAAGCAGTAAAAAAACACAATGGTCCCAAGATTACAAATTAGATAAAAAATAAATAAGAAGAATTAAAAACATCATTCAAAATTTAGAATAAAGTAAAAATCTCTCATTTCTTGTCCTATAACATACATATTTACAAATTACTATGGGGGTCATTACAACATTGGCGGTAAAAGCCGCGTACTGCCGTGCAGAAGACCGCCAACACACCGCTGCGGAATTCTGCAACGGTCATTATGACCCACAGCTCGGAATCTGCCAAAATCCAGACACCCACACAAGTCCACCACAGCAAAGGTCAGTGATAAACTGGTGATAACAAAACCTCCACCGTCATGCCAACAGGAATACGCCCACATTATCATGACCCACGAATCCACGCGGCGGTCTTTCAACTGTGGTATTCCATTGGCGGTACACACCGCTGCGCTCAAAATACACACACATTTACAAAACACATCCACAATTGGACAATTCAAAATACGCACACCTGATACACATACACACACCACTCCCACACATCCAATACAATATAAAACACACATCACCCACAAACCCTTACGTCAACAATTGCGACAGAAGGCCAGAGAGAGACACCACCAGAAGGAACAATAGCATCCACAGGCACCCTATACCATCACTCACACAACATCCAAGCACCTCACACAACACACCTCTAAATATCACCGCACACACCACAACATACACCACCCCACACATCACCCACACCACCCCATGGCCCTGCAAAGACACCCCAGGTTCTCTGAGGAGGAGCTCAGGGTCATGGTGGAGGAAATCATCCGGGTAGAGCCACAGCTATTTGGATCACAGGTGCAGCACACCACCATAGCTAGGAAGATGGAGCTATGGTGAAGAATTAAGGACAGGGTCAACGCAGTGGGACAGCACCCAAGAGCACGGGATGACATCAGGAAGAGGTGGAACGACCTACGGGGGAAGGTGCGTTCCGTGGTCTCAAGACACCACCTTGCAGTTCAGAGGACTGGTGGCGGACCCCCACCGCCTCCCCCAGAACTCACTACATGGGAGGAGCAGGTCTTGGCTATACTGCATCCTGAGGGCCTCGCAGGAGTAGCTGGAGGAATGGACTCTGGTAAGGCAAATATTTCACTACTTCCTCCCCCACCCACCTGCATCCTATCACATACCCCCACCCTCGCCCTCACCCCCATCACTCCAACTCCTCACGTATGTCCCAGTATCACAAACCACACATCCCAAACCCAAGCCCTGCATGTAACACCAAAGTATGGACACCCATCACCAAAGCATGTCCACTGCACATACCCATACACCCCCTAAACCATTATCACACAAGGTCCTACACAGGAATGCAAGCACTGGGGTACAGGGTCACCCACCCATTGCACATCATGGCAAACACAGATGCAATAATCATGGCTTTACACCTCTGCAGGACCCCAACCCAACATCACCGGACAGGAGGGTCCAGACATGTCCACTCCACCCACAGAAGAGGCCCACAGTGATGACAGCAGGTCTGTCCAACTGGATCAAGATGACCACTGCGGCCCATCTGGGACCTCAGGACAATTGGTTCCCCTCACGCTGGCACAGGCCACTGCAGAGCTACCCCCCTCTGGAAACACCAACACAGCACCCACCCAGCGGGCCCATCCCTCTGTCCCCAGGAGACGTCAATCAGCAGTGTGTCCACCACTACAGGGAACCCAGGATAACCCACCACCCCAACAACACCAGGGACCTGGGGGCAGTGGCATTGGGCACATGGTTCAGGGGACAGAGGCCCAGGAACACAGGGGAACTGGGAGGGCTGCTGTGCGACAGGGGGAGGACAGGCCCAGGGGACCCACTCTCCACGAGGCCCTCTCCAACATCATGGGAGCCTACCACCATTCCCAGGAGACGATGACAACGGTACTGGCCAAGTTTCAGGAGCCCCAGCGGCTGCAGGAGGAACAGTATCTGGGCTTCAGGGAGGAACTAAAATCCATCAATTCCACCCTGGGCACCATTGTAGGGGTGCTGAAGGAACTCGTCAACACCAGGAGGGACACTGTGGCACAACAAGGTGCCCCTGACACTAGCCTGGACGATGAACTGCCCACCACCTCCGCCGGCGCTAGTGGACAGGAGGCACCGCCACAGGACCACGACACCAGCACCCCACCCACTGCAGATGGAGAACCACCCCGCAAGCGGTCCCTGAGATCCAGGACAAAGACAGAGAACAATGCCAAGACCCCGCCAAGTAATGAGACCACCCTGAATGTTATCCTTCTGCCTCACTTTGTCACCCTGTCCATAATTAAACTGCCCCAGCTCCACTTCCTATGCCCCTTTGGACAATGCACCTGTGAGACTAATAGACTGGACTCTGCCATGGACATTCCTCCACCATCACCCCTAACCATTTTACAACCCCCTCCACTATTTATCACTTAAATAAACAACCTTAAATCACAAAACAATCTGGAGTCAGTCTGTGCTTTCACAATTGTGTATTCTCAATAACTGAGGGAAATAGCAATGTCCATTGTATTGTCAACATACCTATGTCACACATCTCTAGTCCATGCGGAAACAAAGCAGATGTCACACAGTGGGACCCACATCTGTGAAATCGGAAGGGAAAGTGACAACTCAGTGACCATACACTTGGTGAAAATGACAGACAGATGAGAGGTAGTAGAATTAATTCAGATGTAGCAGGCAGTGTTGTCTTCTTACCTGTGTCTCACTAGAAGTATTGGTGGATCACTGTGTTCCTGTTGTCTATGTCCTCTTCTTCTGCTTCCTCGTCTTCACTGTCCACAGGCTCCACAGCTGCCACAACACCTCCATCTGGACCATCCTCCTGCAAAAAAGGCACCTGTCGTCGCAAAGCCAAGTTGTGAAGCATACAGCAGGCCACGATGATCTGGCACACCTTCTTTGGTGAGTAGAATAGGGATCCACCTGTCATATGGAGGCACCAGAACCTTGCCTTCAGGAAGCCGAAGGTCCTCTCTATAATCCTCCTAGTTCGCCCATTTGCCTCATTGTAGCGTCCCTCTGCCCTTGTACTGGGATTCCTTACAGGGGTCAGTAGCCATGACAGGTTGGGATAACCAGAGTCACCTGCAAATGGCGAGGGACAACTGTTAGACACACACTAACTCATAGGGACATCCCAAGACCCAGACATCTATTCATACTGTATAGGGTCCATGTCCTCATCTAATAGCCACACACGGTGCCTCTGGAGTTGCCCCATCACATAAGGGATGCTGCTATTCCTCAGAATGTAAGCGTCATGCACTGAGTCAGGAAATTTGGCATTCACACGGGAGATGTACTGGTCGGCCAAACACACCATCTGCATTCATCGAATGGTAACTCTTACGGATTCTGTACACCTGTTCACTCCTGCATGTGGGGAACAAGGCCACATGTGTCCCATCAATGGCACCTATGATGTTGGGGATATGTCCAAGGGCATAGAAGTCACCTTTCACTGTAGGCAAATCCTCCACCTGAGGGAAAACGATGTCGCTCCGCATGTGTTTCAGCAGGGCAGACAACACTCTGGACAACACGTTGGAAAACATAGGCTGGGACATCCCTGATGCTATGGCCACTGTTTTTTTAAAAGACCCACTTGCTAGGAAATGGAGTACTGACAGCACCTGCACTAGAGGGGGGATTCCTGTGGGATGGCAGATAGCTGACATCAGGTCTGGCTCCAACTGGGCACACAGTTCCAGGATTGTGGTACGATCAAGTCTGTAGGTGATGATTACATGTCGCTCCTCCATTGTCGACAGGTCCACCAGCGGCCTGTACAACGGAGGATGCCGCCATCTCCTCACCTGCCCCAGCCGACGTTGCCTATGGAGGAGAACAGCAAGCAGAGAGTCAACCAACTCTGAGGTACGTAAACACAACTTAATCAGAAAATGTTTGCAAATCGACATATGGCTGTATTAGTGTTTAAGCAAGGCCTAGATATGTGTGACGCAGTCCAAAATAATGCCATGTGGGCCCCTGAAATGGCAGGTGCCGGACCTGTAAAGTGGTACAAGGGGATTTGAGGTAACTGCGCTGGCGTTGTACACAGTTGCGGTAGGCGGTCGAAGGCTGCGGCGCAATCCTGCATTGGTTAACATTGGACCCTGTGGGTCCCAGGAGCCAATGACGATGTATGCCGGTGGTGACGGTACGCACCGCCGTGGATGTGACCGCCATTTTCTCTCTGTTCGATCACTTGATACCTGATCTTCGACAGGAGAGGACCTACACTGCAAGTGCTGCTGTGACCTCAGTCTGGAAGAGACAATGGCTCGTGTGTCTGGGGAAAGGGCCCCTGCCTTCAGCCTGGAGGAGTTGTAGAAACTAGTGGATGGGGTCCTCCCTCAGTACACGCTACTCTACAGTCCTCCAGACAAACAGGTGAGTACACTGTGAGCATGCTGTATGGGCAATGGCTGTTTGGAGTGGTGTGGATGAAAGATAGGGGGGAGAATTAGGCGTGCATGAAACGACGGTTCGTGCATGTGGGTCATGGCAAGGGTAGGGATGCGGGCCAATGACTGTGACGGTGCGGACGGTTATATCTTCTCCTTTTCCCCTGTACTATTCCTGTAGGTCAGCGCCCACCAGACGAAGGATATTTGGCGTGCCATCGCCAAGGAAGTCCGGTCCCTGGGGGTTTACCACAGACGGAGCACCCACTGCCGGAAAAGATGGGAGGACATTCGCCGCTGAAGCAACAAGACAGCGGAGGCCCAGCTGGGGATGGCCTCCCAATGTGGGAGGGGTGCCGGTCGCACCATGACCACCCTGATGTTCCGGATCCTGGCAGTGGCGTACCCGGAGTTGGATGGGCACTTGAGGGCATCGCAGCAGCCACAAGGGGGTGAGTACACTCTCATTCAGCTGATTCAGTGCACATTGTAGGTGTCTGGGTAGGGGAGGTGGGCTGTGGGTTCCCCTAGGCCAGGGTGAGCTTAGTAGGCAAGGTCCCTTCTGAAGGCAGGCCCTGTGGCACCGCACCCGTGTACAGAGCCAACTACACCTAGTCAGGCTCTTGTGACATCCATGTGTGCAGCAATCGGGCATAGCCTTCTAACCAATGTCCCTGTGATTGATTAGGGAACTCCAAGTGCATGGCGTAGTGCAGGGGGCTTCTGTGTCTGTAGTGTCCGCCAACGGTAGCAGTATTGCATGCACTCAACATGTCTTTCTTCTTTCTCCCCTCCCCTTTTTGTGGTCTCCCTGATCTTGTGTTCATTAACATCATCAGGCAGAGGATCAGTGGCACCGGAGCAGGAGGGAGCTGCATCCCACATGGCCCTCGAGGGCGACACAACAGAGTCTGAATTCACCAGTGGGACGGAGGGCAAGGGGAGCTCCATGGCGGGGACAGGAGCTGAGACCAGCGATATGGACTCCTCTCTGATGGGAGCTCCCTTGAGGTGGCAGGCCCATCTGTGCCCCCGTATCTACAGGTATAGCCACCACCCCCCCTACCAGCACAACCCTCCCAGCAGCCCCTCAGCGTTTGCCCCGTGGCTGCTCACCCAGGAGGGTGGACATCTCCTTCGCCTCAGGCATCTCAGCCCCTGCCCCTGTCACCCCTGCTGCCCTCAGTGAGGAGGCCATTTACCTCTTCAGGTCCCTCACTGTTGGGCAGTCTACCATTTTGAATGCCATCCAGGGTGTAGAGAGGCAGTTGCAACAAACCAATGCATACCTGGAGGGCATTCATTCTGGTCAGGCAGCCCAACAGCGAGCTTTTCAGACTCTGGCCTCAGCACTGATGGCAGCCATTGTCCCTGTCTCTAGCCTCCCCCCTCCATCTTCCTCCACCCAGACCCAAACCCCTGTACCTCAGCCTATCCCAAGCACACCATCAGACTAGCATGCACACACATCAACACACAAGGGAAGCTCAGGCAAACATAAGCACCCCACATCCCACAGGCACTCACGCAAGCATCATACACATGCAGACATACCAACATCCACTGCCTCCACTGTGTCCCCCTCCTCCTCGTCTCCCTCCTCCCTCCCTGTCTCGTCTCCACTCTCACCTGCATGCACTACATCGTCTGCCACTACCTCCATCACCAGCACACCCACCACCACACCCCGCTCATGTGCACTCACCACCCCACTACCATTCACACATCCCCTGTGTCCTCTCCCAGTGTGTCTGTGAGCCCACCTCCCAAGGTACACAAACGCAGCCACACACCCACCCAACAGCCATCCACCTCACGACAGCCTCCAGCCCATGCACCTTCACCCAAAGTCAGTAAACGTACACCTCCTACAACCACTACCTCTTCCTCCACTCCCAAACCCCCTCCGTCTACCCGTCCCAGTGTGCCCAAAAAATGTTTCCTGTCCAACCTTGACCTCTTTCCCTCACCTCCCCCACCCCTTCAGTCTCCTAGGGCCCTCCTCTCCAGGTCCCAACCCAGCACCTCAGCCACAACATCTGCGGGAACAGTGGTGCCAGTAGTAACCGGCTTCTGGAGTGCGCCAGGCAGCAGGGCAGCCAGTGTGGCAAGGAGCCAGAGCACGGACAGTTCCCCATCTCAAAAGCAGAAAAAGTTGGCCAGTGCCCGGCGGGAGAGAGCTAAAAAATCTGCCAACAAAGCCGCTCCCAGGGATACAGTTGCAGGTGTGTGGAGACAGCTGAGCCACCATCCAAGATGGGGAAGGTGCAGTGTAAAACCGGCAAGTCTGGGAAAACCTGCATGGCGGACAAGACCGCAACAAGTACCGCTGCCAAGGACACCGCCGCCCCCAGCACCGCTGCCAAGGACACCGCCGCCACTAGCACCGCTGCCAAGGACACCGCCAGCACCACTGGCCAGGACACCGCCACCACCAGCACCACTGCCAAGGACACCGCCGCCACCAGCACCGCTGAACAGGACACTGCCGCCACCAGCACCGCTGCCAAGGACACCGCCGCCACCAGCACTACTGAACAGGACACCGCCGCAACAAGCATCGCAGGCCAGGACACCGCCACAACAAGCACCGCAGGCCAGTGAGCGCCAAAGATTCCAATGCTACTGAGGCCGCCACAAGCAGGATGAAGCACTCTGGGCACCAAGCCCCCTCCAGAACCAGTGGAGAAAGGCATCCACTACCTCAGTCCTTGGCAGGATGAAGCACTCTGGGCACCAAGCCCCTTCCAGAACCAGTGGAGAAAGGCATCCACTACCTCTGTCCTTGGCAGCATGAAGCACTCTGGGCGCAAAGCCCCCTCCACAACCAGTGGAGAGATCCATCCACTACCTCAGTCCTTGGCAGGATGAAGCACTATGGGCACAAAGCCCCCTCCAGAACCAGTGGAGACTGTTATCCACTTTAGAGACTGTGGCTTTGCACTCCCCAGGATGCAGCAGTGGGCAACCCACCCACTGTAGAGACTTGAGAGACTGTGGCTTTGCACTCCCTAGGATGCAGCAGTGGGCAAACCACCCACTGTAGAGACTTGAGGGACTGTGGATTTTCACTCCCCAGGATGCAGCAGTGGGCAAACCACCCACTTGAGAGACTTGTGAGACTGTGGCTTTGCATTTCCCAGGATGCAGCAGTGGGCAAACCACCCACTGTAGAGACTTGAGAGACTGTGGCTTTGCACTCCCCAGGATGCAGCAGTGGGCAAACCACCAACTGTAGAGACTTGAGAGACTGTGGCTTTGCACTCCCCAGGATAAAGCAGTGGGCAACCCACCCACTGTAGAGACCTGAGAGACTGTGGCTTGGCACTCCCCAGGATACATCAATGGGCATGGAGCCCCCTCGTGGATCTGGCATCGTGCACTCATCCGGCTGAGGTACCCCCCGTTCCCTTCCCCCTGAGGTGCCTGTTTTATTTCTATCTGATGCCCCAGCAGTGTTGTCTCCGTCTTGTTCGGGTATTGAGTGTGGGCCTCACCCATGCATTTTGGGCCCAGTGACCCACGGACTATGATGGGGGAATCCCTTGGACTTGTATTCTTGGTGTATATATATATTTTTATAGTGTGAATTTCTTTATATATGTATATATTTTTGATTCATGTATTTGAATATATTACAATCATTCAACTCATTTCCTTTTGTCCTTGCATTCATCCAGAGGGGGTTGGGGGGTGTAACTGTAATGTATCATGATGTATTAGTGTGTGTGTTGTCATGGGTGAGGGTGGGGATGGGGGTGTTGTGTGTGTGTGTGTCACTCTCTTTTCCCTCCCACCTCCCCTGTGTCGTAGGTGCAGTACTCACCGTGGTCTTTGCCGCTGTCTTTGTTGTTCCTGGTAGGGAAGCAGGAAGATAAAGGCTGGCAGTATCTGGAGCTCGGGTTCCATGGCATCATGATTCCTCGTGGGGTGTGTAGAGGTGAGCGTTTTCCCTTCCAAGTCCTGTTTCCGCCGTGTATTTGTTCGCAGTGAATCCACCCTGGAAAAGGTGGCGGATTGTACTGTTGTAATTCTGTGGGCGGTACGTTGTCCTCCGCCTGTCTGTTGGCGGTTACCGCCGCGGTGTTTGTTTGTACTGCCTTGGCGGTCGGAGTGTTAAAGTGGCTGTCTATTTTGGCGGTTTCTGCCATGGTCGTGATTCAATTTCTTTTTCCGCCGGCCTGTTGGCAGTTTTACCGCCGCTTTAACACCGACCGCCAGGGTTGTAATGACCACCTATATTTTTAAAATACGAGTACGTATATGCCATATGGCCACAAGGAACTTGCTAACAGCATAAATCCAAACAGTTGAAGTATTGCTCTTCAAGATCCTTAAGGCGATACCAAATTGTCTTATGCCCAAATTCCGACAAACTGGACGAATCCACTTACGCCGGGGAAGAACATACACTGGGCAAAAAACATAAAGTGTTCTACAGATTCAAAAGCATCATTACAGCCAGGACATAAATTAGATATTGGTGATGATCTCCAGCTGCCAGTTAAAGACAATAGCGGTAAACACCCGAAACAGAAATGGGCGTACAAGCTCTTACACAATGAGTCGGCAATAAGGTCTAGATAAGATTCAAACTGGGGATACCACTAAAAATCAAGAAATTGGTTAGTCAATCGTCCATGTGATGTACAAAGAAGGTAGTTATTTCTAACATAGGCCAGTAAACTGATTTCAGAGATTGTTTCTGGGCCTTTTCTAAGTTCTGTGGATTCTCACAATAGTTCCCAAGTCCCAAAATACGAAACCAATTTGACACATGCCTGAGCCATGAGATAGAGGCTGCATTGGGCTTTTTAAGATATCAAGAAGGGAGTCCCTATAAATAGTAAGCTCTGGTGTGGTCCAGATCCTTACCCAAAAGAGTAAGGGTTTCAGAGCTATCATATCAGAAATGCGATTAAACTCTAGATCCAAAAAGACCGGAATCAAGGTTGTGCTATGTGGACACACAAGTAGTGCTCTGGTGAAACTATTTTCGCCCACAGACAATTTGGTAGTATTACAAAATTCCCACACCTCAGCACCGTTGGCAGCAGCACTTTCCGCTTTTGCCAAATAGATCTTAATAACAAGGGAAACGGCTTTCGTGGCAATACTTTTAAGAAAGCGCAAGATGGCGCCTGACCTATGTTGAAGAAGTGATGCACTTTTACTAATCTGATCCTCCCAGTGTAAATTGTTTGAGATCCTCACTCCCAGATAGTCTATTGAACTGACCTTGTTTAAAGGGGCCCCATCTAAAATAATGGTACATTTGATAGCTGGTCCTGTACTGAACACCATTAATTTGGTTTTGCTAACGTTCAGTTCCAGCCCATAATCTGCACAAAATGTTGTAAACCTGTCAAAAAGAATCTAGAGACCCAATGGGGTCTTAGAGATGAGTAGGGAGTCATCTGCAAAAAGTAATATGGGAATTTTCTGTGTATTTAGGGATGAGGCATTGTTTTGACAGATAGACGCAGCTTGTACCACCTCGTTTATAAATAAAGTAAATAGGGTTGGTGCCAAGACACATCCTTGACGACACCCCCGCTGGACGGCAATATGATCTGTTAAATCTCCCTGACTACCCCAACTCACCTGGGCATATGTGTTCTCATGTAGCTGCTGTAGTAGATGGATTATGTTGGCAGGAGTACACATTCCATGCAGAACACCCAATAGGTTTTCTCTGGGGACCATGTCAAAAGCAGACCGAAGATCCACAAAGGGGACATATACATTTTGTTTAGCAAGGATTACATATTTACGATATAGGAGGGCCAGCCTAAAAACTTGGTCCACTGTACTGGCTTTTGGGCGAAAGCACTCCTAGAGTGGGGATAGCACCTGGTGGGCTTGAGCCCAATCGAACAGCCTATCCAAAAGCTGCTTAGCGAAGATTTTCTGGAGGTTGTCAATAAGAATAATGGGTCTATAATTTACAGGGGAGCTCACATCACCCTTTTTTATAAATTGGAATTATTTCAGCCCCTTTCCAGGTACTAGGTATTGGGCCCCCAGCTGCTATAACATTTGAGATCTTGTTTATATACCAGGACCACATTACTGGCTCAGATTTATATAGATCCCCCGGTGTCTTATCAGGGCCTGGTGCTTTAGCAGATTTTAAGGAGTTAATTGCAGCTGTAGTTTCCCCTAATGTGAAAACAATTAGGTCATCATGGTTAGAAGTATCCATTCCTTGATCGTCAGTCAAAAAGCACGTGTTAAACGACTGCTGGGGGGAAGATTCATAAGTTAAAGAATTACAAGGTGGAGCATAGAGTTTGGAAAAATGACCCACCCAGCTTTCTGGTTGAATATGAGTGTGAACTGTGCTCTTGCCCTCTTTATGTCTATTAGACAGTAGGTTCCAAAATGTCGCATTATCATTATGTTTAGTTGCATCAAGCAGATTCTGCCAGGTTGTGTCTTCCCAACTTTTCTTTGTCTGCGTTATGATCTTATTATAGGCGAATCTAGCTGTTCTCATCACCCCCTGTGAACAAGACATGATAGCTGATTTTAATGCTAATTTGGCGTTGGAACAGTCTTTGTTTAACCACTCCCTAATTTTGTAGTTATCAGCAGGTTGCTTGGTAGTGATCTTCCTATAAAAGATATTCTGTAATTTGTGTATCATTTCTTCATGAATGCTGGGGATTGGAATATTACTTACCCCAAGCTCCTCGTAGTCAGCCATGACATCAACAAACAGTTGGTAAATTTCCTTGATCAAGTAAGGGTTAGACAATACCTTTGGCCAAATAAGACGAATATAAGTGTTATCCAAAGGTGGCTCTGGAACCACAGTAAGATGGATGTTCTGTGATCTTCTAAATATGCCAATGTGTAAAGTAAGAAGCAGGGGATCATGATCACTCTTGTGACAAGAGTCCACCTTCATATCTTTTAATGATGGCATAGCCTGACTTCCACTAAGAAATAGTCTATAACACTAGAGGACTGACCTCACTTAAAAGTAGGGGTAGTACTCAAGTCAGAACGAATATGACCATTACAGGCCCTAAGTCCATATTTGAAACACAGAGATGTCAACTGTAAGGCAGCACGAGAGCGAGTGCACTATCGCTTATTCATCAATTGTGGAAGCTTAATACATCTGGCCCTTATTTCCTTAGCTTTTGACTAAGGTCAAACTTCCCACCCACTGGACCACCACGAAATGTGAGTGGACTGCCAGTGGGCGGAAGAGTTTGAGTCTGAAATCAACCACTCTGGAGTTCCTAAGATGGTAAGTACGTAATTCAAAATCAGTGAGATTATCCATCAGCAGCCTATCCACAAAACAAATAGAAATAAAATCAAAATTTGAACCAAGCTGGCTATGTCTACCCACCTCAAGAATGTCTGCTCGGATAACTGAAAGACAATTACGCTGGACTCGTAGCCAATAAATAACCTTATTTATCAGGGAATCCTGGGTTTCCAGAGAACCAGAGGGCAACTTAGGTACCTCAACCATACAGATGGTGCCTCCTTTGCTCCACAGACCTCTGCCCTGGTTCTTTAGAGCTGGCCAACTCGTTCCAGCCTGATGTAAGACATCATCAGTTGACGTAATATGATGTATTGTGGGAGTGGCTATTCCAGCAGGCACCTGGGTACCTGCAACCCCCCTAGGAACTCTTAATATAATCAGCAGGCTGGGTTTTAATGGACCTTTCAGACCCAATGGGATTCCTGTCCTTAATATCAATATAATACTTCCACCTAATAATCGCAGGCGCGACCTGCGATCCCTCAATGTGTGACGTAGATGAAGTTTCAAGCGGGGAGATATTAACAGGCCCTAAAGGATGGTTGCCTGCTCGGGGCCTAGATTCAGGCACAGCAATGACAGTGGGCAAGCCCACTAAAGCAGACCGAATCCCATTCCTTTTTTATCTCAAACACTTGCACGCACACTTCTGTGCCAGTTCCCCCATTAGGTTGTCCATCAATGGCAGCACCAGGCTTTTTATTTCGTCCAGCTTCTGGAGAATGAAAGCCAGATCAGGTTTACCACAAGACAATGACAGTCTACCCATGTCCAAGGGTGAATTGGCCACAAAGTTGTCATCTACACAAGCTCTAGGATGTAAATATGTAGCCCATACTGGTTAGAACGCAGGATATTAGGAATCACCAAAACCTCAGGACTTAGTGGAGGACGGGGAGCCTCTCTCGCCACAAGAGGGCCATCTGTAGTATGTGATGCAGCGTCCAAATCACTACATAAAGTAGAGGTTGACACAGGAGAAGAATTAGGTTTAAGAATTTGAGGTACTGTGTGTAGTTCAGTCTCCATGGAGGGATAGGACAGCTGCGATTTTTTCTTAAATATATCAGGAATTTTTGTAACAGAGGTACTGCATTTTGTAAATGGTAAGTTGGAATTGCTTCTGAAAATAGGCTCCACTTCTTCAAATAATATATCAATATCTTCTAAAGGGTTACTTACTTTGTTGGGAAAAGAACTCATTTTGTTGTTTGACTGTTTTAATTTTTTTTTATACCTCTAGAGTGTGCAGGGGCGTCCACAGCTTTGCGTTTCCCCATCTCTGAACAGCAGATAATATGAACAGAAGCAGTAAGTAAAACCTGCAATCAACTTCCAGGGAAATAAACTTACTTCACAGAAGTCAGAGAAATGCACCCAGCCCAGCCTCTATCGGGCGATGACGGGTGTGTCCCATGCTGCATCAGCCTAATGTGCTTAAAAGTGCAAGATGGAGCTGAAGAGCCTGGGGGATGTAGTCCCACCCCAGACAATGCCGCCGAGAAAGTGTGTCCCAAAAAGTAGTGCATCCCGCGCTGTGTCGGCATAATGTGCTTAAAAGCGAGAGATGAAGCTGAGGAGCCTGAGGGACGTAGTCCCACCACAGGCGATGCGGGTGAGTGAGTGTGTCCCAACAAGTAACACGTAATTAAGTGAATTAATTTAACACAATGTTCATTTGAATCAGAGAATGATTTTCAGACAGTACAGCTCAGAAACAGTGAGCAAAGTTTGCCTCTTTCTCTTCCTGGCCTGTGCTGTCTAAAACAAAGCTCAATCTGAAAAGAATATTGGAGTAAATTAATACACACAGCAGGTACCAGTGCAGCCTATCATATTATGGCGCCTAGTGTCCCACTGAATTAAGTGTTACCCCATTTGCAATTCAGCACTATCCTATTTATGAGTCCCTGATTGTATCAATGAATCAACTCTTGTCTTGTGGGTGCATTGCTAGTCTGCGAGCAAGGAGCAGAGCATGGGTTCTAATGTAGGGGGCAAGTGACGTTTAGATGTATAAGGGGGACAGTTACCTAATGAGCAAGAAGGGCCAATCATTTTACAGTGCCCAGAATGAGGTGGGAATTGCCTACTGATGAGGTGGAAAATGTGCTGGGCTTGATGATGGGATTCAATATGGGGCAGCCTTAAACCTCAACACTGGGTCTATGCATGAAGTTTCATGGATTTCTCTCACCATTCCAAATGAAATCTTTCCCATCTCTATGAATCATTTTCAACATATGGGCAGTGTCTAAAGGGGAAGCATTCATATGTCATAGTTAATATATATGGGAGACTAACATCATTTTAACCAGATGAATCTTGCCCAATAGTGAAAATTATAGCATCGACCACATTTGAAAGTCTGAAGTCACCTGTTGGAAAATAGTTCAAGATATCCTGTACCATGACAGTAAAGCTCATGTTTATCAGAATACCCAAATACATAAGGGTTTTTGTTAACCATTGGTTATGGCCAAGGATTACTGGCTTGTTGGTTTCTTGTTACACTGAAAGTACCTTACTTTTGACCCAATTCAATTTCTGTACTGAAAGGAAGTAAAACCTCTCATTCAGGGACATCAAAGTAGGAGGATGTAGATTGTTCAATATAAGCATACTATAGGACTTTGGCATCCACACCGATGTACATACCACTTTAATCACCATTGCATTGGGGATGGCTCAAATGTCAAGGGAAAAAGCCAATGAAACAAAGGAAATCCCTGCCTTTTGTCTCATTTTTAAATGAAAGGGTTCCCTCAGAAAACCTTCACAATTCCCTTGTGCTTAGGGACCTTTCTACAGTTATACAATTGTGCCCTAGACCAAATCTCTGCTGAGTAAATAATCCCACTCCACTTGGTCAAAGGACATTTGTTGCATCAAGGAAGAGGGATATAGTTTTCTCCAGAGAATCCCTATACAATCACATAAGGTGTGAGAGGGTGTTGAGATGATGTCTAGAAGGTGTTCCTAGGATGAACCCAACCTGGATTTCATTAATTAGAGAGGGGATGACCTTCTGTAGTCTATTAGATGACACCTTTGTTATGATTTTCCTGTTAGGGTTTATCTATTAGATTGGGCAAAAACTTACACACAGCAGAACATCCTTGCCTGGTTTGTGAATCACTTATAGATTTTATTTGAGGAGTGGAAAGAGCAAATTTCCTTTGCCTCCAAAAAAGTATCATACAGACTATCTCATACAATGTTGATTTACCAACATTACAAAACTCACCAGAGAGAATATTCTCCTCTGAGGGCTTTCTTATTTGGGGATCTATAACGATTGCCTCTATTTCTTCAATTGTAATCTCCTCTACCCATAGTTTACTCCTATCTTCCAATAGGTTTGGAATGGGTAGGCAACTTAGAAAATTATTATCTGTCTCTAAATGGCCAGATTCATTAGAGTGGTACAAATGCTGTAGGAATGATGCAAAGGATTTCAATACCTCAACCTGATTAGCAGGTGGTGTTACCTGTGCATCACAGTTTGTGAACCCAGTCGATTGTGCCTCTTTTTCTCTCTCTTAGTTGTGCCGCAAGCATGAGGTCTGCCTTTTCCCAGCTGTCATAGAGGTGCTGCTTCAGTTGATACTAGATGTACTCACACTTATGATAGCCAGAGAATTTAAAGTGACTTTTGCAACTCTAGGTTCCTCAATGGTAAGTCTGATGAACAGCTATTACTGCATAATTTTAAATCTCCAATCAAAGTTTCAAAAATGCCTGTGCCTCCTTATTTGTTGAGTGGGCTAGGGCACTGTCATTCATCAACATTCCATGCCACATGTCTTTTCCTGCCACCCACATGTTCAGGGGTGTCAAAGAGATCTCTTTGTGAACTCCCTGAATTAGTATCTGAGACTGCCTTATTCCCATGGATTTTTATATTTGGCGATGTTCATTTTCCAGGACTTCATCGGTGGGCAAACCCAATTTGTGTCTAGTACAAGTGACACAGGTGTATGGTGTAAGACCTCTCCCTCCAGTATTTCATAGTAAATTACCCTTAGAAGAAGGGAATTAGATGTCAGAAAATATTCTATGTGGGAACTAGAGCTGTGCACATAAAAATGGAAAGTGCCTTTCTTAGCAGCTAGTTGAAGCAATCCCCAGAAATCAATCCGAACATGGTACAGTAAGTCTGTCATGAACATCCATCCTGGGAGTTTTATTTGTTTGGTGGGCCACATCTGTCCAACAGGCAATTTCCACTCACCCCCACCATCAGAAGGGCCTAATTTTCACCAATAAAATGTTTAGAGTGCACACAATATGTATTTGAGGATGGTTAGTGGCACATTCTGTTGCCATCATTATGGTCTCCTCTGATGTTTCTATTTTAACAAAGATGTACTGACCATGCTGTTCCTGGCATGTCTTTAGTACTTTGTATGCAAGGTATTTTCCAAACAAGTATGCCTCTATTGGTTTTCCAGCCTTTAGCAGAACTTGGTGCTCCAACACAACAATGTTGCACATGACGACTGACCAAAACCCTACTCATCCAATTTTCTTTCAATTTATCAATCCCTATTGGTGAAATGGGCTTTCTTTCAATGTGTTTTGTGGCCAAAAATTTTAAGATATTTTTCTGCTTGATGTAGTTTGACAGATCCCTTCAAATCAAGGAAATAAGGGCCAGATGTATTAAGCTCCCGGTTTGCATTTCTTAAATAGCGAATCTTAAGAAATTGCTATTTAAGAAATGCAAAATCGTATGCATGAAAATTGCGACTGGGTAATAGCGATTTCTTAAATATCGCAATCGCAATTTGCGAGTTCCAAATACCGAATCGCAAAAAATAGCAAATCGGTATTTTCAAATCGCAAATTGTGAATCCGGCAACCTGGAACAGCCTGATGACATCACAACCAGGAAGTGAGTTAGTGCATGCTGTTTCCTGAAGCCACAGGAGCAGGCAGAGAGACCCAGCCAAGCACCAGGGAGGCAGTCTTCTGAGTCAGCCAGGACCAAACAGAAAAATGGCTACTGATGGGAATGTGAAGCAGGAAGGAGAGAGGAAGAGCAAACTCAAATTCAGTGAGCAGGAATTGGAGGTGCTCACCGAGGAGGTGGTCAGGAAGCATGACAAATTATTTGGAAAACACTCACTACAGGTACCTGAAAGTGAGAAGAGAAAATTGTGGTCAGACATCCAGACTAAAATATACGCAATGGGTATTGCGCAGCGCTCCGTCAAGGAGATACGCAAGCGCTGGTATGACTTGGGTTGACGTGCCAAAGAGAGGGTATCAATCTGGCTGAAGGAGGAAAGGAGCACCGGAGAAGGACCACCCACGCAGACACTGTCTACACCAATGGAAGACATGGTGTAGTCGAAACCGCTTCCTGAAGCTGTCAGTGATGTCACTGACATTGACACCTCAGGCACACCCAGCACCAGCAAAGGTAAGGGCAGTAATGATGTGTTTCCCCATATGTGCATGTACAAATGAGCCTTAGAAAATAGCTATGGCGCTATGCAGTGTGATGAGTAGTCCGTGCCACATTTTCCATACAACACAACAATGCATTATGGGAGTGGCTGTTCACACCCCAAAAGTGCAATTACCACATAAATAGCGAGATAGTGTAAAACCAAACAGATACAGGACACAAAAGACTCTCAGAAATACTATGCCAGGGTAAATTTAATCCTATTACGCAACTGTGTGTGTACATATCTAAGAATGACATGTTTCACATTGTTGTTGCAGATGTTCGGGGCCCTGACGCAGCAGAAGGTGGAAATGTGGGGTATAGCGAACATCAGCCACAGTCCGACTCAAACACCAGCGAGTCATTCATACAAGCACCATCTATATGCAGGGCAAGAGTTCTACCCCTCACTGAGTATAACCTGGATTCTGATTGCAGAATGCGATTCGCAAATTCACGTCACTATTTGCGAACCGCAGTATGCGATTTGCATTGTCTCGTCGCAGTTGCAAGGAATCGCTAATTTAGCGATTCCTTAGAATTGCACTGCGAATGCCTTTCATTCATCGTGAAAGGTGATTTTGATTTGCAAAGGGTGGTATTTACCGATTCGCACCATTTGTCAATGCAAAATCCTTTGATACATATGGCCCTAAATCTCAGCGGTTGTGTCCATCTAGGAGGTTAAATTTATGTTCTACCGATGGTATAGGCAGAAAGTAAGCAAGGGAGGCTTGGGTAGGTTATACTGAGTAATTGTATGAACTGATCTGGATAATGCTTAGATTGATAAAGCAGAACCACCCCCTCTCTTAGGAGCTACGGCCTAAAGTAACAACAAGTGTGGATTCACCCAATAATGGAGGCAGTAATGACAACATGTAATATATCCCATACAGGAAAGGGATAACGGGCTCAGAGAACGCAGTAGGGGGCATGTACTATTTCCTAGTAAGACTATGAAGGACTAAGTCATTAGTGTAACAGCTACATCAGAGATATGACTGGAGAAACAATCAGACCACAGCCGTAAGACATGATTGTCTGCAGCATAATGTGTAATCCTGTTTGGAGGACTTATGTCACCACATGATCCCAACAAGCTACACTTCAATTCAGGACCCACTGCCACCGAGGGACTCAATGATCAATGTTTCCCAGAGGAGTTTTGAGTGGTGCAAGGTGGGGCACTCACTCTTACAAGGGACCATGATTTATACACAGTATAAACCTAATTTCCCTCTATATTGGGTCCACAAACGAACACCTGATAGGGGTGTCAGTGCAAATAAACTGTAAATAGAGTATATGGTAAATCTGCTGACAGATCTACTGCCAACACAAAAGTGACCTGGGTTTCAGAAGCGACCTTGGTTTATCCATTTCCCCCTAATAGCTATATCAACATAGCCTCTGTTATCAAAATGTGCCAGCTGGGTGTAAGCACATTTCTAGTATATCGCACAAAAGAGAGTGGGGAATTTACTAGGTTGATGCATGTCTGGTTGGGCAGCCATGGACTGTTCCTCCATCTCTGCATCGAGGACATATTCCAGTGGGGAGCAGAGGATCATTGAACCTGTTCAGTGCTCTACTAGGCCAGATTTCAAGGGCACCTAAAATGAAAGTACTCTGTGATATAACCATAGTTATTTGATTGCTCTTCTGATGCATTCCCTGTCCAGGTGTCTCTCTTTTGATATGAATAGTTTTCATGTTTGAAATTGTGGCTGCTTTAGTTGTCTTTCTTAGTCAGTCTTTCCTTTGATTTGGTGCCTGGGAACTGTCCATTGTTTTATCGGATTACTGTTGAGCCCAGATTCACTGAAACTTTGCACCAGCACAAAACATTGAAAATAGAAGCAACGTTTCACAAGGGTATGCACTATCTGGTGTAAAAGTGCCAACCCCCCACCCTTGTGACACATTATGTAGCTTTTCTTCACAGGCGTTAATGGGATGCTGCTAAGGCAGATCAGTGCAATTACCCATATGTTTTGAAGCATAGCCCAAACTCAGACTGAATTTTGCATCAAAAACAAATGCATCCTTGCAGCAGGCATTAACAGGGGAAAATGTGTATTAGATGAGTGTTGTAGTGCAAGCACATCCAATGTGAGGGATTCTTCTGAGTTTGTCTAGGTATAGGCCTTTTTACTGTAAGGACATACTTCATAACAAATTCTGTGCTAGAAACAGCACATTGTCCTATTGAAGCTGGTGTGAGTCTGTGCGTCACACAAGGCACCCTTGTTATGAGTGCCATCACAGAATTTGACATAATCATCTGTCCAAGCTTAGTAGACAGGTCTCTGCACTGTGCTTTCCTTCTTACAGACCACAGCACAGTCAATGTTGTTGTATATATGCAAAGAGTGAAAAAAAAGTAAAACTGGTGGCTTCTCTTTTTTTGAGGTATGTCCATGATCTACTATGGCGCATATCCTGATCCTGGGAATTATTTGACTTCTGTGTAGTCATTCTGTATCTTATGTATTTCTATTTGGACTTCCTTCAGCATATTTCATGGAGGTCCAAATCTAGAGGGTTCCACCCCAAAGATTCTAAGTAGTCATCTAAAGATCCTTCACTAGGCTGATAAAGTGATCATATTTAAAAGGACAACTATTGGCTTACATCTTTAGCGTTCAAAGTAATCTAACAAATTCAGGAATGACAAGCTATCAGCCATTACTTTGAAAACACAGATGTTCATTTTTGAAAGAAAAACTTTATTCCTTTAGATTGAGATTGGAGGAATCTATCTTTAGTGTGGTTTACCAATTCTAGAAGTTCTAGAACTGGGGTTTCTGGTTAACAGAGTATGCACCCTGCATAAGCAGGAATCACCAATTCTAGTGAGGGTAAGTCAGATACACACTTTAAATGTACCTGTACTCACCCTCTGATAGCTTGGCACTGAGCAGGCAGGCTTAACTTAATAGGCAATGTGTAAAGTATTTGTATAACCCACACACCCACAGTGACAAAATAAAAACATCACACAAAGAATCCACACATGTTTAGAATACTAGAATATATTTATTTAGTAAAAGGAGACCAAAATCCATCATGTAAGAGTCAAGATATTAATTTATAAAGATTATGCTAAGAATAGTGCTCATAAGTTACTAACAGTCCTAAGGTTACTTGAGGTCACATGGGACTGGTGGAAATCGAAAGTTGAGATTGAACATGATGGAAGGTAGTCCGACTACTGAACCCACGTAGGACCCGCTGAAACAATACCTTGGTTGGAGCAAGCGCTGATGTTAAGGAGCAAATGCGAAGGCGATGCATCAATATTTTCCATGCAGTCGGGTCACTGGATCATCATCGAGCCTCGCATCTGGGTCCCACATCGGCATCAAACTCCATAGAGATGATTGCAGTGAATCGAGGTTGAGCAGCACAGAGTTGGGTTGCACAGACTGTGGATCTGCTGTCATTGAATAACTTCTGGGTCAGCATCAAAGGGGCAATGCATCAGTTTTGACTGGCACATTGGGTATGATGTGTCGGTGTATGGCAGCAACCAGCTGAAAAACCCACTTCTGAGGCCCAGGACTGAAAGAGGCACCTCAGGCAATGATAGGACGCACCAATGGCAGAGTCCAGCATCACCAGGAGAGTTACATACAGTCGTTGATGTCCCTGAGACTGCAGAAGAGCAGCGGCAAACTAGCAAGCACTTAGAGCCATTGTGAGTTCAAGTGAGATTGGTCCAGTCCTTGTCCTCAGCACAGCAGAAAACAGCAGGCAGCAAGGCAGCTCAGCAGAGCAGAAAAGCAGTTCCTTGGAACAGTCAATCCAGACAAAGGGGGTTATTCTAACTTTGGAGGAGTGTTAATCCGTCCCAAAAGTGACGGTAAAGTGACGGATATACCACCAGCCGTATTACGAGTTCCATAGGATATAATGGACTCGTAATACGGCTGGTGGTAAATCCGTCACTTTTCCGTCACTTTTGGGACGGATTAACACCTCCTCCAAAGTTAGAATAACCCCCAAAGTGTCAAACCTTACAGAACAGCAGTCTGTGCTCCAGCAGAGTTCTTCCCAGGTCCAGTAGTGTACTGATTTGGTAGGATCAGAGACAGTTCGTATACTCAAATGTGCCTTTGAAGTAGGGGTTGACTTCAAAGTGGGGTCTTTGATTGCAAAGAGTTCCTTTCTTTCTAGCCCAGGCTCTAGATGACCAGTGGTGGTAATCAGCCCTTTGTATGGGGACAGGGGCTTCCCTATTGAAGTGTAAGTGTCAGCTCCCTTCCATCCCTTCATCAGCCAGGCTAACTTGAATCCAGTGGCACAGTGAGCACGGGACCCAAGGATGATGGACAGACAGCTGAAACTTTTGAAACACTCACCCCCAATCACAGATGTGGGTTTAATCCATTGTTCTTTTGCTCACTATGGCAACCCAGTTTGGACCCATCCATATGCAAATCAGTCTTGACCCTGTTCCCCATATGGCCAGGGTTAACCTAGGTGGCATGGTCAGCAAAACAACAATGGATTAAACCGAGATCTGTGAATGGGGGTGAGTGTTTGCAAGGTACCAGCACCCTGTCCATCATCCTTTTGTGTTCTTTGCTTTCAAAAAATTGCATTTCTGAAACAGTAATGTTAACCGTAAAGAGGATTTTTCATCACCATTCGAATGATATGAAATATAATGTAGCTACTCTTTTCTGATCTAGAATTACAGCTTAAAGGTATACTAAGTAATTCCCGGTGCTGGCCTATGGGAGGAGTAGGCCTCACAGTAATGAAAAATGACTTTGGTAGTTTTTCACTACTAGGACATGTAAACCTAACAGTGCATGTGCTTCCTTTTTCTTACATGCACCCTGCTCTATGGACTATATAGGGCCTATCTTAGGGGTGACGTAAATGTAATAAAAGGGGAGTTTAAGGCTTGGCAAGAGGTTTTAAATACCAAGTAGGCAGGTATGAGACAGGTTTGAAAGGCTACTTGTGTGGGTGGTACAATCTGTGCTGCAGGCCCTCTAGTAGCTTTCAATTTACAGGTCATGAGTAGATGGTATGCCACTTTACAAGGGACTTTCAAGTAAATTGCATTTAGCACTTGTGGATACCCCAATATTACCATGTTTAGAGAAGAAGCCATGCACTTTAGCAGTGGTCAGCAGTGATAAAGTGCTCGGAGTCCTAGGGCCAACAAAAAGATACTGCAAAAACAGGAGGTGAAAGGCAAAAAGATTGGGAGAAGACTATCCTAAGGCTGTCAGGTCTAATAATAACTACAAAGACACTGGGGTACCATTCAGGAGCAATCATAGTTATAAAGCACACTAAGAAATGACAAGCCGCAATACCGCTATGAACCTGGTTGATCTGGTCGATAGTGCAATCTGCAAATGTCAGAAGAGTTGGTCTGACAAGTTAGTGTATGGCCTGGTTTAGATCTGCATGTGGGCCTGTTTTATGGTTTGGTAGGCTTGTTTTCTGTTTTTTCCCTATTATGACCACGAATATTGCCTGCAGCAAGCACAAATACATACAGTACCTTGAAAGTCACCTGTACAGTGTGTGGTGTCTTGTGAGTTATCGATGACAGGACCTTTTAGGTTCCTGACAGACTCCAAAGAACTATGACATAAGTGTTTGGGTGTGGTGAGTAGATTTCAGGCCAAATTTAAGAAAAGTGGCACTGCATCAAATGCAGCACCACTTTTCTTACTCCCCACGTGCCCCCTTAACACCAACATGTGTATGCCATATTTATGATGCGGTGCACCATAGCGGTATTAGGAACAATAGCGTCACAATTTTTTACGCTATTGTGATGCTTTGCTCCACTAGCATCACAAATGTTGACACTAGTGGAGCAATGTGCAAGGAGGCCCATTGATTACAGTGGGTGTGTCTTTTTAACACCTGCTTTCAACAGATGTTAAAAATGATGCCAAAAATGGCAAAATCTTGTAGATTTAATTATGCCTTTTTTGAGGGCCTCCTTGTGCTGGAATGACCCCTTTGCATACATTATGCATAGTGCAAGCTTAATGTGGTTCAAAGGGTTACCAAGTTGCGCACTGCATGCATTGCACCATTTTGTAAATATGGTGTGGGAAAAAGACCAACTTACCATCAAAGAAATGATGCTAATGTGGCACTAATGGCACAAGGTGCTCTAAAATCTGAGTCTTCATCTTTAGAATGTTGAGCTCCTGGTTGCACTCAGAGCAACAAAGATGTCTAAGGCCAAGCTTCATGTGTGGTGCAGATATTTAGAGTACCCTGGCTGAGGACGACACTACAACTGGCGATGAGCTAGGGAATACAAAACCTGAAGATTGACAGTGCTCTCCCAGACAGTTTACTGTGGTCCAGTAAAATGTTTGTGCATACCACATGTGCCTTAGTTGACATGAAGGTCAATGTCTGGTGTATGTGGAGACAAAGTGCTAGTCCAACCAGTGTAAAGCTTTTGAAGATATTGAAAGCTTCCTTGAGAAATGTACTCATTGTTGGCCAGAAACTTGCTAGTAAGGCCATGGAAGAGGTACTGCTCCACAATGCATCACTGAGCTATAAATCATACAGTACGACTACGTTAAAGGCAGTAACAACCAGGTACGGAATATGCATTAAGCAGCAACATCCAGGTGCAAGAAAATGCTGTGAGTAGAAGCACAGAGCTGCAGCAGAAACAGTAGAGGTGGAGATAATCTGATATATATAAAAAATACAATCACGTTTACCAAAACCTGGGGAAAGAGAGCCATCCAATCTCAACATCAGGTGCTGCAACTTAAGCAGAAGCACAGGGCTTGTGCTTATGATTAAAAGGCTGGTGAATCACGCCAGACCAACTGAAAGGCCATGAGGGGCAGTGGAAATAGTTAACTTTTTAATGGCTACTGCAAAGAGCACAGAATATTGTGCCACCGCCTTCTTGAAAGCACTGCCTCCCTTTGATACTGCCAAAAAACAAAATATCGGTGACAGATTGACTGCCTGGATATAGATGTTTGATGATTTCATAAATGCACTGGACAACAAATACACTAAAAGATTGTCTAATATCTCAATGTTCTTGCTGGTGAAGGAGGCAAAGAGGTAATAAAGAAACTACCACAAACTGAAGAATTAACATACTGTCAAATCGGAGAAGCGTTAAATCTCAAGTTCAATCCAAAGTCAAATGTTGATTACAAAATAAATATTTTCAGTCAGGAGTGGTGAAACAATTGACAGATTTGTTGAGTCCCTTGATACGCTCATCTAACACTGTAAGTTCAATGAGGAAGAAGCCATACATCTTCAAAATACTGACGGATGTATGTTAGATTAATTCAGGTGCCAAATGCTGAGAGAGACCCTTAGTCTTGAGTGAGTTTTCATGGCTTCCAGGGCTGAGGAATGTGCTGATTGACAAGTTGCTAACATGGAGGCTAGAGGTGCTCAGAATGAGTTAGTCATATACATGAAAAGTAAGCAGAAGCACAAAGTTGAAGGACACAAAGTGATGTCTCTAATGAAAAAGAAACTGTTCATTAGATGTATATTTTAATTTCTTCATAAAGGTAAATGTCCCGCCATTGGATAAGTAGTCAAAGACTGTGGGAAGGAGAACCATTTTGTAACGGCTTGCAAGACAAAGGAAAAGCTAAGTGTGACACAATAAGAAAACAAATTGGATGCCTTAATGTTCCAGAATCAACGTTATATGCATAACCACAAGGCCAAGGCCAAGCAGCAACATCAGTTACGGCAAATCAACAGTATACAAAGTTGACTGTCACCTAAATCTTCGGCCACTAGTTCTTCAGTTTCATTGTCAAGTGACAGTGAGGAAGAACGGATGTGCCATATTGATGTTTACCTCAGAAAAACGTGCACATGTCTGACTGGCTGCATATAAAGAAGAATTTGAGTCAAAGAAAAGTTGACAAGTAAAATCACAAAAATAATTCAAACATTATCTGAAGTTTACACCATAGGGTAAAAGGTTGCTCCATGCCTTTTATTATCAATAATGTTGTCTGAGGAGAAATACAATGAACTGTCTCCCTTGCCCCTTGTCACACCACCAAAGGCTAAAGTGCATGCATGGGCTGCATCAAGACCATTAAAAAGTAAAGTTTCATTCACAGCAACCTTGAGACACAAAAAGTAAAACATGCAAGCACCCATTCACATACTTCAAGGCACTGTGTCAAATGCCTCTTTAGTCTGTCTCAATACTGCTGCTGATATGGGACTGATATCTGTGAACTACAACATGAATGCTCATCACAAAATAGTAAGTCATTTTTTGGTATTTTTTTCATGGATTGGAAATACTGAAGACCAAAAAAGTGAAACTACATATCAATGAGGACGTTTGTCCTGTTGCTCAAAGACATAGATAAATTACATTTCATCTACAAGAAGCTGTTAATGAAGAGCTTGAGACATTAGTAAAGCATTATATCATTAAGTGATCTTCTGCTCTAAACCTGTGGGTTTGCCCATAGTGTGAGTGCCCAAAAAGGGCAGTGAAGGAGCTGTATGCATCTGTGGTGATATGCAGCAAGATAACAAGGCAATTGAAAGAGAACGACATCCCGGTTCGCACATTGCCGACATGATCAAACAGCTAATTAGTATCAAAGTCTTCTCTCATCTTGATCTGAACAAAGGATATCATCAATTGGAACTCAAAGAAAATTGCAGGTACATTACTACATTTTCTATCCATATTGGTTTGTTCATAGGTAAAAACTGAGGTTTCAGTGTGTCATCAGGTGCCAAACTTTTTCAAGGTATCATACAACCTGTCATGAATGCTTTCACTTGCAGTAATGAAATATTGGTTTTTGGAACTACCCAAAAGTGTATTGTTTACTTGCTGATGCAGGTGTAACTCTGAATGCTGAGAAATGAGAGTTTCACAAAGCACAACTCACATTCTTTGGCCATATCTTTTCTGAATGTGGGTTGCCAGATTCATCTAAAGTACAAGCTTTGTCAGCCACCAATCCCCCCACAAGATGTTACCACAATAGGTATATTCCTTGGCATGTCCAGTTACTGTTCCAGATACATGCATGACCTTTCCACTGTAAGTGCTCTCTTAAGAGACTTAACAACAAGAAATGCTTCAGTTTACTGGGCACCTGAATGTGAACAAAGGTTTCAGAAAATCAAGCATGCAATTGAGAACTCCACTGAAATGGCCTACTTTGATCCAATGCTTCTTACAGATGTTTGTTGTTGATGCTAGCCCCATCTAGTTGGGTGCAATTCTTGCCAAACACAATGGACACCCAAATGCCTGAAGGCATATTCTGGCATTCACAAGCAGAAGTTTGTCACAACCTGAACATGTCTTTTCACAACCTGAGAAAGAAAGTTTAGCAGTGGTGTGGTCTTCTGAAAATTGCCATCTATTGTTATATGGAAATTCTTTCACTCTTGTAACCGATAATCAAGCTTTGCTTACCATCTTTGGCAATCCAAAAGCCAAAATGCCACCAGGAATTGAATAGTGAGGTTTGCAACTATAGAAATATGATGACACTATTGTGCACCGACCACCGAAAGATCAAAACCCTGCCAACTACATTTCATAGGTGCCAGCCAGACATGGCATCCTTTCCAAAGCTGCTGAAACCTACATTAACCCGATTGTAAAGTCCAGTACTACTGCTGCTATTTCTTTGGCACAAATTATTACTGCAACAAGTAAAGACAGTGAGATATTGATGTTAAAATACATTATTGCACATCAATCCTGGAAACAGCACACCTGACCTTTCACAGGTGACAGTGAATTTAAGATGTTCGAAAATGTGAAAGATGAAATACTCATGAAGGTTTTGTGTTACGAAGTTTGGGCATTGTCATACCTGAGAGTCCGCAACAATAAGTAAGTGAGGTGGCCCAAGAAGGACATTGTGGAATTGTTGCCACTAAACTTTATGAGACCTTGCTTGGGTTCCTCATCTTGATGAGGAGTTGAAAGAGAATTGAAAGCCTATTATTTGTAAATTTGCTTACCTCAGAAAATCACTCAACATACCTTGAACATGTCAGATTTACCAAAACATGTATGGCAGACAATCGTTGTTGGTTTGTTTGGTCCTCTTGACAATAGGCATTACCTTATGGTGATTATCGATGAACACTCCCTTTTTCCAAGTTCTCTCTTTCATTACGCAAGAAAACATAATCGAGAGGTTAGATGGCATTTTTGCAATGAGGGGTCTTCTTTCAATTCTGAAGTCTGACAAAGGCTCCTCTTTCAACAGTTGAGAATTCAGAGCCTTTTTTGAGCATGAGAAAAGCACACCTCTTTGGCTGCAAACAAATGGCGTTTTCAAATGCTTTATGAGCGCATTCAAAAACACTGACTAGTGTACTAAATTGGAGAACCTTGATTTGAAGTCAGCTCTCCCTATTACTCTTCGAGCTTACTGGGTGATTCCTCATTCAATGACAGGTGAAAGTCCTGCTACCCGATGTTCAGGAGAGCCATAATGACGAGGTTACCACAGTGGACCACCAGAAGATCTACATCAGATGGTGAACATCATTGAATAGACTTGTGTTGTAAACAAAAGATAAAAGTATATGCTGACAAGTGGCGATTACCCAAGAACATTGTTTTCCATGAAGGAGATTGAGTATTGGTGGACAACAGAGAAAACACATATCTGATGCTCCCTTTGATACTGAACCTTTCAAAGTTGTAACTAGTGATGTAGCAGAAACGTTAGTGCTATCCCTCATGTCACAGAAATCATCCATATGTGAGAGTTCATGCATTATGTAACTCAAATATTTAATATTTTAAATATAGAGTGATGCACTGAGAAGTAATTTTAAATGTTCATTTGATTAGGCTAATGTTACAAACTTTGGTGGTATCAAGATTTAACTAAATGTTTGAATGATGTAATTGATATTATGTTAAAATGTATAGACTTTTAAATGTAGAATCCATTGGTTTGCATATTGTGTTTATTAGAATGTATTCAATTGGTGTGCTGTTTTAACTCATTTACATTAGTCTAAGTGAGAACTGCTAGGCCCTGTATTTCGTGAGTGTGAAGAGAATGCTGAATCATTCTCCTAACATGAATTTTCCTTTCAAACTTCGTTCCCATGAGATTAGTATGAAAATAGACTTCTAGTCCTTACACATAGAGATTGTAGATACTCAACCTTGCATGTGAAACATCCTAGACTGTGGACTAGCAAATGAAACATTTGTTTAAATCTCGTCTGAAGCAACATGGATGGATGCCAATCCCATGATAGACCAGGGAAGAAATGTTATTGTTTCAACTTGGAGTCATGTGATTGATTGCTATTGGATGATGCCCTTTCACCATCAAATTACCTGTTGTCTTGAAAAAATCAGATTGCTGTGTAAACTCTGATTTGTCGATGACCAGTTGGACTTGAGTCAGATGTAGATTTTCCTTTGGTCAGACGGAACTCAAGAATCATGAATCCTGACATTTGAGCCCCTTGGAGTGGTATTTTCCTCTCTGCCTTTGCCCGTGTGAAATATCTTGCTGAGACTTAGAACTTTTGTTCTTAACAATTTGCAGAAGACTCTTGACCGAGCTTCTAACATGCTGACAGTTTCTGTTTTTAGCTATCTTTTGCCCATCTTACTTAGTAATCTGCTGCCCAAGATTATCTTTTTTGTAAATTATTTTTGCCCTTTTTGTCCTTTTTGTATTTTGTCTACTTATGGTTCGCAGCACAAATGTTTTCACCTCAATTTGGCTAGTAATAGAGTTACTCTGTGTGAATAGCATTAATGCTTGGTAATGCTAAGCAACGTTTGTATTCTGTATCTCTGATTTTCTTGTTAATGTTTTGTATTGTCCTCATAGAATGCTTAGTTTATCAGTGCTAGATTGTTTGAACTTATTTTGTCACCTTGGGCAACCTTTGCTGATTTTATATCTTTATATCTTTATAATTTTGTTTTGCGAAATGTCTACATGACACTAAACTTGAGTTTGTATTGAATCCCTTACCTTTATTCGTGACTGGAGTTTTCCTTGTATGGTCACATTTATCATACTGTTTATCTTAATTGGTTGGTATTGAAATTGTGTTATTTGTTTCTACCACATCATATGCATGGTCCAAAGATCCGATGAACTTGTTGAGCATGGATTCCTGCAAAGGATAAAAATGCTCCAGCACTAGCAAAGGACACATGGTGACTGTTCACGTCCTGTAAAGAACATTACAGAAGATTCTTCACACTTCAGTCATCTACCTCATCATTCACCAGTTCATGATGTCAGGAATGAGACTGGTTTGATTGAGACTGTAGAGAGCCCTGGTATTGCATCTGTCCCTACCTCACCGTGCCAGTCATTGGCACTTCTCTTCTTTCTTCACAGACTCAGAAGTCACGATCTGAGTGTTTGGTCAGAGTTCTACAATTACCTATAGAGAAGTTGTAATATATATGTGAAAAATATATTATTTATTTAACAACGGGATATAGGTAGTGTCTTGTGAGTTAGCGATGACAAGAGCCTTTTGGTTCCCGACAGACTCCGAAGGACTATGATGTAAGTGTTTGGGTGTGGTGAATAGATTTTATGTTTAGAATGTTGATTTCACAGTTACACGCAGAGAAATAAAGACATGTAAGACCAACCTCCATGTGTAGTATAACCATTTATGAGTACCCCAACTGGGGAGGACGCTAGACAGCATGTGTTTACAATTCACAACTTCTACCGTTTGCAAATGTGCTTGTAATGCACTGCCCCTTTGTCTTCAAACATTTTTTTCATCTCAAGTTATTTGTGGAAATGTTCGGGACAACGTTGTTTGCTTTCCCTGTTCAGTTTATATAGTGGGTGTGTGATTGAAGTCTAGCCTCCACGATGTGACACAAAAAGCCAGATTCTTTGGGATTGACATTGTGCAGTAGACTTTCCATTAAACGCACTCCATCAACAGATATGTGTCTGTAGTGCCAGAAGAATGAGGAATATTCTTCGGCTCAGTATTAAACCCCTTTTCTTAGAATCTTCAACGCAAATACAAAATGGTTGCCGCTCCTTTTGATTCTGCATGAATGGTCACCTGTATTCAGTTTGGCAAGCAGAAATTAAAAGAAGGTTCTGACGCTATTTAATGAAATAGTGATTTAAAATGTCAAATATTTTCAGGGAAGCTAACTATCTGCTTCTTTATGATTACAGTTATATAACTGCTTTATCCGCCCTATGCTACTTATTGTGGGTTTGCATTGCGAATAAATTAATAAAAAACATTTGTGCCGCTATAAGAAAGCTTGCAAATTATGGCATATCTTGTATTTTCCCCAAAGCAACACAAAGTAAAATGTTTGTATTTGCACCCATTGTTTAAAAAAATATCTACATTTGCAAAAATGCTTTACTTTTCTTGTTTGAAATGTATGGCTGCGATGTTCCTTTATTGATAGGTTGTTTCTTGAGGAACATTCTTCTTAAGGAAGATTTTTTTTTTTTACTTGGATGTGCTAAAATGTTTATATGGATTTTTATGTCTCTTAAGCTCCATTGTCTTACTACTATTACTACCACTACTCTACTATTGCCTCTACTGCTACTACTGCTTCTACTACTACAAATACTACTACTACTAATAATAATGATAATAATAATAATAATAATCATGCCATCCCCCTTGTGCGATCTGAAATTAACATTATGGGGGTCATTATGAATCTGGCAGTCAGAGATAATGTGGCAATAGTACCACTAACAGGCTGGCGGTACTTTCCGCCACATTAGCCTGCCAATGTACCACTCCGACTGCCATGGTGGTAGAAGCCGGCTGCTGCCTTTTTACCGCCGGCGGTATCGTGTCCCTTCCTACCACCATGGTTTCCGTGGCGTTCACAACTCACTCGCATTCATGCACACACTCACACACACATACATGCACCCCCCCACACACAACTACCCCCACCCCTGTCAGAAAACTGACTTACCTGCATCCAGGGGGGTCTTCCGGCAGGGGACTGGGTGCTGCTATCGCCAGCATAACACCGCCAGGCGGTATTATTTTTCAAAATACGGCTGGCAGCGATCTATGGGGGTTGCACTGCTGGTGGTAGCAGCGCCACCTTGCCACCATCTGCCAGTATGGCCACGGCTGTATTTACGCCCTTCTAGTGGCGGAAATCCGGCTGTCGTCATAATTTGGCAAACAGATGGTAGCCGCAGCAACAGTCTTTTGGCGGCTATCGCCACAGCGATAAGCAGTTTTTAACGCTAAAGACATAATGAGGACCTATGTTTGTTGAGGATTCACCCTGGTTCTAACCTTATTTTACAGGCTTTTCTCATTTGCCTGAAACAATATTTGTGCTCATCTTTGTGCATTTCTTGTTGAAGTGGAATTAGCTGTAACACTGCAATTGTGTTCTACAGCACAGTGTTAAAAACAACAATGTAACAAAATAGGTTTCTCATGCACAGCTGAAAGGTATTCCTACTGTGATTATGTTGTACTTTCCTTGTGGCCACACAATGTCCTTTGCCCAACTTCCAAACACCCACTGATCCTTAGGGCTGGACATTTGACAAGCAAGGAATGGATGATTCATGCCCATCTGATGATGGCTTCTGCATGATACAATTAGTCTTGAGTTGTAGAAAGTATAAATCCTCATACTAGATGAATGCAACAAACCTAATCTCTTCCTTGAAAGTAGGCATACTCGAGGAATTACGTTCACCATCAGGATAGGGGAGGACTCCTAACTACATCTGACTTCATGGACAGTGTAAAATCTGCTCAATACTACCTAGTTTCAACAATGATAAAGTCCTCCTATGGCATGGATGTTAAGTGGTTGCCCATGGCAAAAGTAGATACCCCACACTATGAAGAAACTACAGGGGTAGAATGGGAAACAGGGATGACAGACAAAATGAGAGATGGAACAGCAAGAGGTAGTGCAGGTTGAAAAGACAGTCACCTAGCTGCTCTGCACTGAATCAAAGGGAAGGGGCAGGATTGCACTGTATTTAAGCAATACCTTTCATTCCTGTCCTTTCCCACTGTACTGGTACCGTTTTGGCAGCCTAACGCAAATGCAGGCACTCTTTTACCACGGGGAATGGGTATCTGCATTGTACGCAGGATTGTTTTTGTGCAGGAATGAGCACATCCCTGCAAAAAAACAATCCTGGGAGGCTTTTTCCGCCTTCCTTGTGTACTGCAGAATGCAGCACACATAGAAAGAGGAACAAACAAGAGAAATACAGATACTTCTTGTTGTGCCTCCTCTGGGGAGGTGTAAGATTTTGGAACATCCCCAGGTTTACAAGCTCTTGTAAATCTCTGGATGAATAAAAATTCATGGGTGTTGCATGGGAACACCCACCGCAACGCCCATTGAACACCCCCCATGCTAATGATTTACGTTGCCTTGCCTTACTCCATATCTTTAAGGCCATTCCAAGTAACACAAAGTGGCTTTCCATGACCTCATGGATATGAGTTCAAGGTTGACGCTTCTGTTACATCACGAAAAGTGATGCAGCGGCAGTGGATGGTGCTCATAAATATGACCCACAATTGGTGTCTTGTCCTCCCTAAGAGCAGCCAGTGACACATAGCTTGGGTGGTAGTGGTGGACTACACATGAGAGCTCTTGGTGTAATGGACTAAAGTGTCCTTCTGTTTTGTTCTGGGTGGACATTTGAAGAAGGAGTTTGTGCAGAAGGGAAACTGGAACCCCAATTTCTATGGTGGACTCCTGCATCAAGGAGTGGTTGAGAACTGACCCAAAGGGTGATGGGATCTGATCTTACCACCACTGATTGGTCTTCCTCAAGGACAGGAGGAGCCTGAATATCTGGTTCCTACTGACTGGTGGTGTCCACATCCCTAAACCCCATAATTGGCTCTTTACTCTCTGCCTCGATGTCTTGAGCCTGTCTGTGAAGATATTTTTGTCTGGGCTGAAAAACTCTCCCTGTTTTTGTAGTTTTTCTCCTTCTCCATGGCAGTGGGTATTAGTCATGTCCACCTCGCAGTCGAGAATCTTCTTCTTTGCCATTGCCCTTCTTGAATGATCTTTGGCTAGTCTAGTCCACCAAGAAGTGACATTGTACAGACTTCACCAAATGTTTAGTGTGCCTTTGTTTATATACTAATTACCCACTCAGAATAAATCCGCTCCTCTCCTTTGTTAATGTATTGCAATAACTAAACTACAAAAACAGATGTAAAATCCCCTGCTGATATTTGCATACCTGATTTGAGCATTCATTTCGGAGTTTCCAATTTATCCATCTCACATGAGGTTAGCATCCGATCCAATGCAACACTGAGGCCTTGATTATGAACTTGGCGGCAAATCTCCGCCGACCGTCGACCGCCGTGCTGATGGTGAACAAAAGACCACTAGTGGCGGTGAACTGCACACCACCGTGTAATGATGCCAAAAAGACAAACATCCAAAAATCTTGCAACCTCCACCCACCACCACAGCTAATGACGGTGGAAACGCAGTAAACCTCACTCCTTCACCGCCATGCAGACAAATCCTCTGCCCACCAAATAAAGATGCACAAAGCAGCTCGCCGGACAGTGAATGTCGAGCGACCATTGGCGGTACAGACCACCACGGCTAGCAATGGGACCTGCCAACAACAAATACATACATTGGCAAGTTTGAAAAGCACACACCTGACACACCTCCACAACACTTTAAAACACACACATACACATCCCACAATCTTTTGCAACACCAATAGCACCACAGATATTGACACAACAACATGCCTACACTGAACTAACCATCACACAAGTCACACACACAGAAACACCACCAAAACTCAACTACAATACCCTAACAGTCACCACACCTGTAATGCATGTATCACACCATCCCTCTCACTGCTACCAGGATCCCATCCCCTACCCTGTCCACAACAGCCACACTCTCATATCCATGTCACCTGAATGCCTACAATCCCCCATACAAATCACCATCCAGCCCCCTGTGCACAGTCACTAACCCATGCATGTAATTTCAGGAGCACCACAATACCCACAATGCACCACCCTCCTCAATAAATGCATCTAAAAAAACACTACATGGACTCCAACAACCAATTACTGCTGACCAGTGTTGCAATTGACAAGAATGTGCCGGACACCCACATCTCAATTCTCTCACACACAGGCACCACCACCCATGCCACCTGGACGGAGACGTTAAGGAGTGCCAGTTCTCCACCTGAAGACGAGTGCCCCACTCAGAGAAGCGCAGATGGATGTCTGGACAGAATTCATGTTTTACATGTGACACAAATGTACCTCACACAGACAGAAAGAAGGAAGTAAACCTGTCAGGCTAATTTGTGGTGAGGTGGCTCAGTCATAATGCATCACAGTGTAGACACACTTCCCACCATGATTCCATGTGGAGGCCCAGTACTCATGTCAGTACTCGACAAAGGGGAGAGGGAATGGAGCCATGGATGAGGCCCCTGGCTAGGCTATGGAGGTGTGGTAGATGCAAAATGGCAGCCTCCTGCCATACAGGTAGTGTAGTGTGGAAGTGACTTCATTCCGCTAGAGTTATTCGTCATGGCTGTAGGTGGTGTTCACCGCCGTGCACCTGATCATTAGATAACATGGTTGTCAATGGGGAAGCAGGGCCAATCATGATCCCCGCCGGCGGTGAAGGTGCACACCGCTGCAGTTTCTACTGCCATTTTAACATGCCATTGACACTTGACTCTTGCACTACGAGAAGGGAAGAACTCCACTGCGTGTGCAGCTATGTCCTAACTCTGGTCCCTGATATGGCACGTGTTACAGGGGAATGGGCCCGGCCTTTACCGCGGAGGAGCTGGATAAGATGGTGGACGGGGTCCTACCCCTGTATCCCACTGTATGGGTGATCAGAGGAGCAGGTGAGTTGCTATTTGTCCTCCTTAGATGTGTGTGAATGTGGCAGATGCCTGTATGCATTTTCATTGGCCATATGAATGCTCAGTCGTAGTGTGTCTGGAAGTTTTTGGCTTGGAAATTGTCCATATGTATGTCTCCATGGGCCATGTCAGGTTGAACGGGCATGGCATTTGTGCAGTGGGCACCCACAATGATGTCTGTTTCTCTACTCCGTGTGTCCCATGCAGGTCAGTGCCCATCAGAAGAGGGGACTGTGGCAAGCCATCGCCAAGGAAGTGAGGAACCTGGGAGACTACAAATGGCAGAGCACCCATTGCAGGAATCAGTGGGAGGACCTGAGGTGCTGGGCCAGTAAGACCGGAGTGGCCCAGCTGGGGAAGGCCTCCCAACAAGGGAGGGGTGCCCATCGAACCCTGACCCCCTAATGGCCCAAATTCTGGTAGTGGCCTATCCGGATTTGGATGGGTGTTTGAAGGCAGCACAGCTGCCACAAAGGGGTGTGTACCAACACTGTTGTGATGCCACTATGATGAGTGTAGTTAGGTGCTAAGGGGTGCATGCATAGTAGTGACAGGCTCAAAAACAGGTGTGTTCCTGCAGTCCTGCCCCCTCCACGTCAGTGGGATAGCATCTTAGGCAGTTTTAGCTGGGCCTGTGGGCCTGTGAGGGGTCGCCTGTTTGGGCCATTGTATTCAATATAGTCTCATGGACTTTCAGATGTGTTGGCTTGTCATCGTCTCTCATTGGTTCACTCTGCAAAGTGTATCAGAGTAGTGGAGCAGGATGGGAATGTTGTGTACTGTGGGGTCATGCCTACCAGTCAGGGGCATCATAACATGTGTTGTGTCTGCTGAGGGTTAGTGCCTGATCTGGGTGGGAGTGTATGTGTCCCAACATGTACATATTTCCTGGAATTGACATAATTCTTTCCTGTTTTGTTTCCACCATGGTCTTGTGTCCTTGTGTACTTTAACATCATCTGGCGAGGGAGCTGATGCACCGGCGAGTGGGGATGCTGCAGCCCACGGGACCCATGCAATGAAGGACCGCCAACTCAAGCACCGCTGTACAGGGCACCGCCAACTCAAGCACCGCTGAACAGGGCACCGCCAAATCAAGCACCGCTGAACAGGGCACCGCCAACTCAAGAACCGCTGAACACGGCACCGCCAACTCAAGCACTGCTGAACAGGGCACTGCCAACTCAAGCACCGCTGTACAGGGCACCGCCAAATCAAGCACCGCTGTACAGGGCACTGCCAAATCAAGCACCGCTGAACAGGGCACCGCCAACTCAAGCACTGCTAGCCCATGAGCGGTTGGGGCACTGACGCAACTGGGACCGTCACGGGGTGAGTGATGCACTCTGGGCACCAGTCCCCCTCCAGAACCAGTGGAGACATGCATCCACTCCGTCTGTCCTTCACAGGATGAAGCACTCTGGGCACCAGTCCACCGACAGAACCAGTGGAGACATGCATCCACTCTGTCTGTCCTTCACAGGATGAAGCACTCTGGGCACCAGTCCCCCTCCAGAACCAGTGAAGACTGTCATCCACTTGTGAGACTGTGGCTTTGCACTCCCCAGGATTGAACAGTGGGCAAACCACCCACTGTAGAGACTTGAGAGACTGTGGCTTTCCACTCCCCAGGATTGAACAGTGGGCAAACCACCCACTTTAGAGACTTGAGAGACTGTGGCTTTGCACTCCCCAGGATTGAACAGTGGGCAACCCACCCACTGTAGAGACTTGAGAGACTGTGGCTTTGCACTCCCCAGGATTGAACAGTGGGCAAACCACCCACTTTAGAGACTTGAGAGACTGTGGCTTTGCACTCCCCAGGATTGAACAGTGGGCAACCCACCCACTGTAGAGACTTGAGAGACTGTGGCTTTGCACTCCCCAGGATTGAAGAGTGGACGAATCACCCATTGTAGAGACTTGAGAAACTGTGGCTTTGCACTCCCCAGGATACATCAATGGGCATGGAGCCCCCTTGTTGATCTGGCGTTGTGCACTCATTCGGTTGAGGTGCCCCCCCTTCCCTTCCCCTGAGGTGCCTGTTGTATTTCTATCTGATGCCCCTGCAGTGTTCTCTCTGTTTTGATCTGGTATCATGTGTGGGCCTCGCCTATGCATTTTGGGCCCAGTGGTCCACGGACTATGAGTGGTGCAGTACCTGGACTACTATTCTTGGTGTATGTTTTGTTGATAGTGTATAGATGTATATTTGTGCGTACTGCATTTTGATATATTACAATGGTTACACTCATTTCCTTTTGTCTTTGCATTCTTCCGGGGGGGTTGGAGGGTGTAACTATAATGTACAGATATGTATTAGTGTGTGTGTTGTAGTGGGTGAGGGTGGGGGTGGGGGTGTTGCGTGTGTGTGTCCCTGTTTTTTCCCTCCTCCCTCCCCTGTGTCGTAGGTGCAGTACTCACGTGGTCTTCGCCGCCGGAATTAGTGCTCCTGGTACAGGAGCAGGAAAACTATTGCAGGTAGGATTTGGAGTTCCGGCTCCATGGTGTCCTTCTTCCTCGTGGAGTGTGTAGAGGTGAGCGTTTTCCCTTCGAAATTCCTGTTTCCGCCGTGTTTTTATCGGCGGTGTATCTTCCCCGGAAAAGGTGGCGGATTGGCCTGTCATAATAGTGTGGGCGGTACATTGTCCTCCGCCTGTCTGTTGGCGGTGACCGCCGCGCTGTTGGTACCACCGTGGCGGTCGGAGTGTTAAAGTGGCTGTCTTTGTTGGTGGTTTCCGCCACGGTCGTAATTGCAAAAATTTTACCGCCGGCCTATTGGCGGTCTTACCGCCGCTTTAACACCGTCCACCAGGGTTGTAATGACCACCATAGTCTGAAAGCATTTCAAGCTACTTCTAATACTATTGATGGTCTATTGAGATCACATAATTGAGGCCCTAGCAGCATATTTATAAGCCCCTTGCGCCTCCTTGCACGTCCTTGCACCACACTAGCTTCATTTTTTTTACACTAATGTGGCGTTAAGGATGGCATTTCTCTGTGACATATTTACAAAGTGTCACCGTGCATACAGTGCATTTATTGCACCATTTTGTAACCCCTTGTGCCACATCATGCCTACACTAGGTATAATGTATGCATGGGGGGAGTTCTTCGCAGGTAGGCCTGTAAAAATGGCGCAGTGAAATCTACAAGCTTTCACTGCACCATTTCTAGCATCATTTTGAACCCCTGCCTGAGGCAGGCATTAAAGTGATGCTGCCATTGTTTTCAATGGACTTTGCAGGGTTAGCAACATAATTTTTGGCTCTAATCCTGCAAAGTGTCACAATAGCATCAAGATTTTTGAAGCTATTGTCCTATCGCTCGCTACGCCGGGCCATATTGCAAATATGGCACACACACAGAGTTGTTAGTGGGGCACATCGTGATGCAAAAAAAGTGGTGCATCAGGACTGATGCGCCACTTTCTTGTAAATATACCCCTATGAGAGCTAAGAAGTGAAAAAAGTTTGCCCTTTCTTGCATTAAGGCATGCCCTGATTATATTGGTGTTAAAAACTCTTTTCATGACAAAGAAGGTATTATGTTATGGTTCATTAAAGTGCCTTTACAAACAAACTATTCATAAACGGAGGTGGAGAGCTGTGAGAAGGCACTGGAGAATCTGCATCTACCGAGTATCTTAAATGACCAACATCTATTATGGCAGTCTGTAAATGCAATGTTGCGCAGTTCAACTCCCATAACATTCCTGACAAATGGGTAAACTGTTTTAATGGGATGTAAGGCCATAACGTTTTCTAGGAAAAAAATGGATTTTCAATTTCAGGAAGAAAGCACCGGGAGCAGATGGGATTCCTTCAGGCCTATTTAAGCATAATATAGATTTGTGGACTGTGGTGTTGACTAACATCTTAAACTTAGTAAGGAGTTCCACCATACTATAATTGTGGTCAAAGCCTTGATTATTCTCAAGTTTAAAAATGGGGACTCACAGTGATGCTCACCTATTTAGCTTTTTCACTTACTGGTGAAAACTGCAGTCAGATTAAGAATGGGGTGAAATTGTGTCTTCAGTAACAGATATCAAAGTCCTGGTGGAATCTCATTATAGTTTCAGAAGTTGGTTGGGAACTAAACAGTAATGTTTAAATATAAAGCTTTTGATCAGCAACTATACAGTTGCATCTGGAGGCACTCTTCATTTTGCCTTTATGCACTTCAACTTAGCCTTCAATTGCATTAACAGGGCCACCAACATATTGCCCATGTTGACCTCACTGGGTATTGAATGAGATGTCATTGATGTTCTGATTCATTTTCACTGTAATTTAACTATTATGGTTAGATACACCCCCCTTCAATTATCAGTATGAGCATGCCAGGGTTCACCTCCTTTATTTTCATTTTGTAAACAAATGGACATAGGAACAACTTCAGTTCCTTAAAAGTAAGTTACATGCACTTTTGTATGTCTATGATGCAGTTATGTTTCATTTTCTGAGAATCCTGATTTGAAAAACAATCCCACTAAGACTCACACCGCGTCCCTGGGTCCTGGGAGATCTCCTGCAAGTAAGTTTGATATTGAAAGCCAAATAATGTAAAAGGTTATTGCATTTAACCATTTAGAAATTATGGGTCATGTGTATGAAGCATTTTTGAAGTCACAAACAGCATATTTACAGAATCTGGCTGTTTGAGACCCCCAAAATGTTTTTTTATTTTTTATGTACAAACACCAAACTGTGATTGTACAGAATCACAATTTGAGTTTGCAATCGGGTATTTGGAAGGCACACATATAGGGCATCCCTTTGAAATACCAGACACAATGGTTTTTTATTAATGTTTTGAGACTGAAATCCGGTTGCAAAACATTTATATAGGAAAGGGTCCATATGGGACCCCTTAATCCTGGAGAATGTTAAAAAAAAAATGGAGAGCAGGAAATAGCCCCTCCAACCACTGCCTACTCTTAAACAATAAAAGCTAAATATTTCGTTTATTTTTTTGCTTTCAGGAAAATGGGCTCCATTAAAATTTAAAAAAGCATTGCTTTATTTAAAAACAAAGACATGGTTCTCTGCCGACCCCAGCAGGCCACCATCCCTATGATGGCTATCATTCTTAATGAGTCACAATTTGCGAATTTTCACATTAATAGTCATGAGTTTGATAATCTCTGATCCCAGTCATAGTACAACTGACCCTGTATTTGATGATTTTGATTCATTAGAATTACGAACAATACCATTTTTCTGTCTGTAGGTGCCATAAATAAATTAGGTAACCAAAAAATTAAGTGCATATTTGGATAGCTACAATATCAAATGTGTATTGAAGGCCATTTATGGTGCGGATATTTAGGGATGTGTTGAACTTTCATTTCTACAGACAGAGATACAAAAAAAATTGCAATAAAAAACCCAAAAACTATAAGCTATCCCTCAGGGTACTTTAAATTATGTCTGCCATAAAGAGTTAGGTGTCACCTACTTAGAGGACAGGATAAAATTATCCCCTTATTATTATGGAACTCAGTGTGTGTAAATTCTGCAACAGTTATTCATTGTTATATTATTTCTGTGTGTATGTGACTGGACATTATTTTTTTTTTTTAAATACATGTTTTAAATATCCAGAAACCTGTTGTGTAGCTATGGGGATACCGGGCTTTTTTTTTTTAAACCTTGGCTTATTCCTCTGAAAGATAAGCTTTTGGATAAAAAGACTATGCTCACCATTTAACAGACATGAGAAAACTGGGACATTTAATTAGGTCTCTGCTTAATGTTATATGCTGATAAAATTGCTATTTGGATCTGAACGTTATCTTAATGTTGTGATTTCAAACTATGATAAAATGTTGTTGTCTAGATTCAGATTGAGGACTTGTCACTATCTACTATTGTTTCCGAAATGATCATGTGACCCCCACAATTTCTACATCTGTCTATATGATAACCTTTCAACCCAAATCATGATACATTATCTGTTTTTCTGCAATATTTATAAACTTGCTCATACACAATTCTTAATTCCTATTCTCTGCACATGTGACTTTCCTAACTGTAGGTCAGCATTTGTCTTACAATTTCCTTATATTCTATGCAGTAGCCATTTTTATCAGCTTCTATTTGACACAGCAAATTTTGATCTTTGTTATATAATGATATATGAAATATAGTTTTTACACTAGTAGCTCTTTAATATCTGCATCTATGATATATATATATATATCAACTCCAACAGGTCCAAGAAAGGCTCGCTTCTGTTTCTCGTAGGTGCCAGCATCAGGGAAGGACCTGCTCCCATTAATTTTCCATCAGTTTAACACTAAAGTTAAAGATGCGGCACTCACAGGATTTCGACATATTCAATCTTTGACAAAATTGACATGTAACAGATCCCAAATGCTGAAGTTGTTTTTTAACTTTTATGTTGTCAAAAACTATAAAATTGTCACAAAATTAAAAATTAAAAAATTGAAAAGCATGTCCATTACGTCCAGAAAAGATGATCAGTCATTTTAACCAAAACTACTATAAAACATGACGTTAGTTTTTGTAAGCACACACGTAATATTGTTATATAGAACATGGAATGTTGGAACAAAAGTCATGTGCTTTTATATTATATGAAATATAAACACAATACTTACCACTTGTCTGCCACCCAAACTCTTCCAGCTAAGCATGCCGGGTCATTCAGGACTCTCCTGCACATACCTTGTCATGAAGAGGTAACAAGGATACGACTGGAAGAACTAACTAAAATGTCGTTGACCTTAATTTGGGCCCAGCGACGAAGGTTGTTCCAGTGCTTCCAGCTTTTTACCCAGCAGGGTTGGTACACCCATTATACTGCAGCAATTGCCAAAATATCACACCAAATTTGGGCCAACATTGCATTGTTCAGATGGGTCTCAGGACCTCCATTAATCTGAGAGTACCTTTACAGAACTTCCTCAAAAATAATATCTAATTCTCCATTAGTGAATGGGGGCCATCTCTTCTTGTACCAGAGGTATGTGGGCTTTAATAAAGAGATGAGAAGCAGAATGGAGGACGGTGATGATGCTACTGTGATCAAAGAATGGCTGAGGATGACCACAAAATTGCTGATTTCACCTGCTTGTATGTCATTTTCTGTTTGTTGCAGTAGGTGGAAATCTCTCCTGTGGTTCCAGAGTTTCTTGTCCAGCACGCAGGGCAGAGATATCCTCATGCATTACAGGGTCTCTGCACAGAAGAGGGACACGTATGTGTACAGTTTTAATGATGTTCTTGTCTCTGTACTTTGATAGTAATCCCAAAGAAGTATCTAAGACTGCAAATTAATTAGGCAAACCAGACAAACCATTATGACTGCTTGGGAAAAGGTGAATCACCTAGGGGTGTGCAATGAAGTAAGTGTGTCGTAGTTCCAAAGACTGGTGATAGCACAGTACAGGCAAGGTGTAACCATTTTTTTTTCTTTTTCTCCTAATCCACCCTAGACTTAAGCTCTAGTGATTTACTATGATGACAAGATATGAGATAGATTGGAGTGAGCATAGTCCTGATAAATGATCCTGACCATCGGTGGCTATAAAGGCATGACTGTTTACATATCACTAAGGATCTGCATTGTACAGGGCCTACATTGCATTCACTTTTATTGATGCAATTGGATGTTATCTATCAATAAACATGTTGTTAGCCAGCCATCCTTTATATTTTTTTAATATATTAACAAGATCCCAGATGCCTTAGTAACTGGGAGGTATGTCTCACAACCACATCATAAGGGTTCCTGGAAAAGTCCACTTTATTAAGCTTTTAATTAGCATAGTGAGGAGGGGCCTGTTAATGAAACATGTCACCTCAGTGGGTGAGGGCCGTTGTCCTTTTTAGGGAATGGTCTTAGCCAATTACATTTTTCACAACCACTCATAACGGTGTGCCTAGGTTGCCTGTTTGATTACCAATGTCAGCTATGCTTTTGGGATTACTGCTTGTCAGGGGCATATACTGACAGTTGAAACTATTTTGCTTCCTTTCGCTACCTTTTGGATGTATGAGCTTCTTACTATGACATTCAATCAATCAATCACTGCATTTGTAAAGCGCGCTACATACCCACAAGGGTCTCAAGGCGCAGGGGAGGGAGGGTGCTACTGGTCGAAGAGCCAGGTCTTGAGGAGTCTTCTGAAGGCCAGCAGGTCCTGGGTCTGTCGTAGGATGGTGGGGAGAGTGTTCCAGGTCTTGGCGGCGAGGTAGGAGAAGGATCTGCCGTCGGCTGTGGTTTTTCGGATGCGGGGGACTGTGGCGAGGGCGAGGTTGGCTGAGCGGAGGCTTCGGGTGGGGATGTGGAAGCTGAGTCGGTTGTTGAGGTAGGTAGGTCCGGTGTTGTGCAGTGCTTTGTGTGCGTGGATCAGGAGCTTGAAGGTGATCCTTTTGTTGATGGGGAGCCAGTGCAGGCCTCTTAGGTGGAGTGTGATGTGGCTGCGGCGGGGGACATCGAGGATGAGTCGGGCCGAGGCGTTCTGGATGCGTTGGAGTCGTCTCAGGAGCTTGTTTGTAGTTCCTGAGTAGAGGGCGTTCCCGTAGTCGAGTCTGTTGGTGATGAGGGCCTGGGTAACGGTTTTTCTCGTGTCAAGGGGGATCCATTTGAAGATCCTGCGGAGCATACGGAGGGTGTTGAAGCAGGACGCGAAGATGGCGTTGACTTGCCTGGTCATGGAGAGAGTGGAGTCGAGGATGACCCCCAGGTTGCGTGCGTGGTCCGTGGGTTCCGGGGCTGTGCCTAGTGACGTGGGCCACCAAGAGTCGTCCCAGGCTGATGGGGTGGGTCCGAGAATGAGGACCTCCGTCTTGTCTGAGTTCAGCTTCAGTCTGCTGTCCTTCATCCAGTCGGCTATGGCCTTCATTCCTCGGAGGAGGTTAGCTTTGGCGGTGTCGGGATCTTCGGTGAGGGATATGATCAGCTGGGTGTCGTCGGCGTAGGAGATGATGTTGAGGTTGTGTTGTCGTGCGACGTGGGCGAGGGGGGCCATGTAGATATTGAACAGTGTCAGGCTGAGGGAGGATCCCTGTGGGATGCCGCAGATGATCTCAGTGGTTTTGGAGCGGAAGGGTGGGAGGCGGACGCTCTGGGTTCTGCCGGAGAGGAAGGATGTGGTCCAGGCCAGGGCCTTCTCTTGGATACCGGCGTCATGGAGGCGTGCTGATAGGGTGCGGTGGCAGACCGTGTCAAAGGCTGCTGATAGGTCCAGGAGGATGAGGGCAGCTGTTTCTCCTTTATCCATCAGGGTCCGGATGTCGTCAGTGGCGGCGATGAGGGCGGTCTCGGTGCTGTGGTTACTGCGAAAACCAGATTGGGACGGGTCCAGGATGTTGTTGACTTCGAGGTAGCGGGTCAGCTGTTTGTTGACAATCTTCTCGGTCACTTTTGCCGGGAAAGGGAGCAGGGAGATGGGACGGAAGATCTTGAGGTACTTGGGGTCCGCCTTGGGCTTCTTCAGAAGGGCGTTGATCTCGGCGTGCTTCCAGCTTTCTGGGAAGGTTGCTGTCTCGAAGGAACAGTTGATTGTTTTCCGGAGGTGGGGCGCGATGGCTGCGCTGGCTTTGTTGAAGACGTGGTGAGGGCAGGGGTCCAATGGGGATCCGGAGTGGATGGAGTTCATGGTTTTGATGGTGTCTTCGTCGCTGACGCTGGACCAGGCGGTCAGGCGACTGGTGCAAGTGGTAGTCGCAGGGGTGGTGGACTCGGTGGTGGGTGAGGGGGGGTCGGGGTTGAAGCTGTCGTGGATGTCGGTGATCTTGCGGTGGAAGAAGGTGGCCAGGGAGTCGCACAGGTCTTGAGATGGCGGGATGTCGTTGGTGATGGAGCTGGGGTTGGAGAGTTCTTTCACGATGCTGAAGAGCTCTTTGGTGTTGTGTGCGTTGTTGTCTAGGCGGTCCTTGAAGGCGGTCTTCTTGGCGGTCCTGATGAGTTGGTGATGTCTGCGGGTGGCACTCTTGAGGGCTGTGTGGTTGTCTGGTGTTCGGTCGTGGAGCCATTTCTTCTCCAGCTTCCGACAGGTGTGCTTGGAGATACGGAGGTCCTCGGTGAACCAGGCGGCTTTCTTGTTGGTGTGATTGGTTGTAAAGGTCTTGAGAGGGGCGAGGGTGTTGGCGCAGTCGTTGATCCACTGTGTGAGGTTGGTCGTGGCAGTGTCTGGGTCGGTGGGGTTGGTGGGTGGTCTTAGGGCGAGGGCGGTAGTCAGTTGGTCCCCGGTGACCTTGCCCCAGCAGCGGCGTGGTAGCTGTTGGGTGCGGTGGTGTGTGGTGGGTTTTCTGAAGGTGAAGTGGACGCATCTGTGGTCGGTCCAGTGTGGTTCGGTGGTGTGGTTGAAGGAGACGTGGGGGCTTGCGGAGAAGATGGGGTCAAGCGTGTGTCCAGCGGCGTGAGTGGGTGTCGTTACTAGCTGTTTGAGTCCGAGGTTGGCGAGGTTGTCGATCAGGGCGGTGGAGTTGGCGTCGTTGTTGTTCTCGAGGTGGAAGTTCAGGTCCCCGAGGAGGATGTAGTCCGTGGAAGCGAGGGCGTGGGTGCTGATGAGGTCAGCGATGGTGTCACTGAACTGTGGGCGTGGTCCGGGAGGTCTGTAGATGAGAGTTCCTCTGAGGGTGGTGTTGGGGTCGGTGTGGATCTGGAAGTGCATGTGCTCGGCGGTGTTGAGGGTGTCATCGGTGTTCGTTGAGATTTTGATGGAGTCTTTGTGGATGGTGGCGATTCCTCCTCCCACTCCGTTGGTGCGGTCTCTGCGGGAGATCTTGTAGCCCTGTGGGATGGCTATGGCAATGTCTGGTGATGAGGTGGCGTTCAGCCAGGTCTCCGTCAGGAAGGCAACGTCAGGGGCAGTGGAGTCTAGGAGGTCCCAAAGTTCGATGGCGTGCTTGCGAGCAGAGCGGGTGTTGAGGAGGATGCAGCAGAGGTGGTTGGGTTCTCTGGCTGGTGGTGTGGAGGGTTGGATGCTGGAGAATCTGCAGTTCCGGCAGGTGAAAGGCCCCTGGGTGCGTTTCGGGGTGGCCCGGTAGCAGGGCTGGTCTCGTCTGGTGTTGAGTGCGTGGAGGGTGCTTCCGTCGTAGTGCAGTCTGGCGTTGCGGGGGGTGCGGGTTCCAGGGGTTCTGGTGCTGGTGCTGGGTGTGGTCCAGGCGCGGACGGGCGCAGACGGGCTTGCCTTAGGCGTGCCTTCGGCGCGCCAGCGGCGCGCCCGCTTCGCGGCCTCCATATGAGGGCAGAGGGAGGGAGGAGCAGCTGGGAGGTGGGAGCGGGGCGGCCAATGGGAGTGAAGGGGGCGGGGCAGCAGGGGCTCAGCAGCAAGGGAAAAACCCGGGGAAAAACCCAGGGGAAAACCCGGGGAAAAAACGGCGGGAAAAGACGGCGGGAGAGGGACAACAGAGCACAGGGGTACAGAAGCAAAACACAGGGGCACAGAATGGAAAAAACAAGTGGCACAGAAGCACAAGCTCAGGGGAATAGAAAAAAGGGAGCGAGTAGTCAGGCGGCAAAAGTGGCAACGGAGGTTCAACCCACAGGGGGCTGCGTGGCAGATGGGGGGAGCGACCTGCCTGGTGACAGGGTCAAAGGTCGCTCTCTACCACCGCTTCGCGGCCTCCATATGAGGGCGGAGGGAGGAGCAGCTGGGAGGTGGGAGCGGGGCAGCCAATGGGAGTGAAGGGGGCGGGGCAGCAGGGGCTCAGCAGCAAGGGAAAAACCCGGGGAAAAACCCAGGGGAAAACCCGGGGAAAAAACGGCGGGAAAAGACGGCGGGAGAGGGACAACAGAGCACAGGGGTACAGAAGCAAAACACAGGGGCACAGAATGGAAAAAAACAAGTGGCAAGGAAGCACAAGCTCAGGGGAATAGAAAAAAGGGAGCGAGTAGTCAGGCGGCAAAAGTGGCAACGGAGGTTCAACCCACAGGGGGCTGCGTGGCAGATGGGGGGAGCGACCTGCCTGGTGACAGTGATTTAGAAGAAGGATTTCTGTTATCTATCTTTGAGCTATATAACCTAGAGTATATTCTAGTGAATTTAAAAAATCTTGCTCTTGATAATAAAGGAACAAATGAATGATTTAGGAAAGAATATTATACTTTAAAGATGCAGCACATCACATCCTTAGTATGCAGTTTTCATTCACTGGGAATTAAAAATGCTGATTTTGTGCAGGTATTAATTTGACAAAACTTTGAAAAAATCTTAATAAAATATACTGCTGTTATTTTCTGAAGGAAGATGCAACACAAAGAAATGGAATGCTCCAACATGTAGCATCATTTTCTAAGATTATTATCTTCCAGGAATTCTCTGTTCATCATGGTAAGATAATAGCTACAACAGACAGAAAAATGAAAATTAGGAAAGTAACATTATTATATTTTCTGTATGGTGTGATTTAATTTTCTTCAGATTCATATAAAAATATCCTTTCAATTTGGAGAGTGTACTTTTTGCTTCAATAGAACATTATAGTTCCTGATACTTGAGCTGCCTCATTTCTACTATTTCTTGGCACGTGTGAATGCTAACAGCTTTTTCTTGACAATGAAGTACATTCTACACATGACTAACAATAAGATGAAAACACTTCTACTCATAACTACCAATGATTTGTTCAACATCTCAATTTCCACAGGTGTTATGTCATTGAAGGCGAAAAGTAGCTTATATAGAATAACAAAGTATTTTCTTACCTTAAAATAGGTGAGCAAATTAGAGTATTTGATATAGACTTGTAAGACACTTGAAATCCACGATCATGCTGCCTTATATTTTGTCTGAATTCTTGTTTGTTAAAGTAAAGACAAACAACACATTTCAACACACAACAAGCTCAAGCAAAGTGAATATATCTGCCATTGCTATTCACCCTTTTGGCAATGTAACTTTCTTGTTCAGTTTATTCATGGTTTACCAATTCTCTGCTGGTCCTCCATCAAACTATAAATATATGGATAAAAGTGAAATATATATTTTTGGTATCAAACACCACACATTGTCATACTAGTGCCTGGCATGTAAGTGAACCACTTTGTGTGTGGATGTGCTTCTTGTGAAAGGAACACATGCATCACTCACAGTGAAGTTAATCTATTGTTGAAGTGGGATGACTCATTGCCCCATGCTATTTGCTATAGTGGGTAAAATTAAAATGTGAAGGACACAATAACAGACCAATGGATGAAAGGGGCTGGCCTGAAAGCCCACTGTAAGTTATATTATACATATCATTTTAGTAAAAGCAAAAGGTCCTGGCCAACGCTAGGCTTAAAAATTAGTAATACCAAAGCCACATCTACAAAGACACTTAAAGAATGTAGAGACAGCTCTGTAGAAAATGACTATCTTGGAGACTGTAAGCTCTAGATTTGCCACGTGGAAAACTGTCATTACAACTCTGAATTAATATTTTGAATTCCACTGCTACCATGTTTACCTTTGCGAGTTGCTGTAAAAAACTATGGTGTAAAGCGAATATGCCCTATTTACTCATGACTTGCAAGAACATGCATTAATGCTTAGCTGGGCAGCTATGCAGTCATAAATCATTGAACCATTGCAGTTGATCATGATCATAATAATCAATTCAAACATTGGAAATGGGCTGAAACTGTCTACTTCCACTGTGAATAGTGCAGCTTCTAGCAAAAGGGGTGTAGGAAGAGATTCACAGAGACCTCTACCTTTTGCTCTAAATGAAGATTTACAAAGTGCCACTCATTATCACAATACAAGTGCTGTCTTTCTAAAGGACTTTTTTCATAAGGCAACAATTGTGAGACTGCAATCAAAGATAGAGCTCTGCTGTCTTTTTTTGAGGCGTATGACCCTGATTTCATAGTTTTACATAAAACAGTGAATAGCCCAAACTGGCCTCATCAACAATAAATCATCAAGGCTCTGGGCATTGTATAAAGCACACATGGGTAATTTTTGGTGTTAGTAAAAAGGCACAAGTGCAAGAGCATCAATATGATAATTGTCTGTCTGCTCAGTAATAAAAAAAGCCACCCAAAATCACCCACAGATGCTCCTACTTGCAAATATTTGAGTGATTTACATGGAATTATAAGGGGTTAATGCTCAGAAAAATTATGTGAGGTGAGAACAATGAAGGTAACTTGTCCACTGAATGATGGACATGAAAAAGTGGAGCATCAATTATTGAACAGATCGAGGTTTGCACCACTAAGATACTAACAGTGAGGTGCAGAACATATTGGCACTAAATATTGAGAACACACTGACACAGGGACACTGAAAATGCTGATATTGAGGCTCATAACCCACTGACACTCTTGCCCATATTTATGAGGCACTGCGCTGCCATTGCATCACATTTTGTGATGCTAGTTTATCCATATTGCTTTTGTATTGTCAGTGCTCCTCCTATGCAATTTAAAATAGCACAACAAGTATCAATAGAATCAAGTTAATACAAGAAGCTAAAACTTTCTCTATATAGACAAGGAAGGAGAACTTTCAAGATTTGAAGCAGAAACTTTGATCTCAGGGTTTTATAAAGTGTACAAAACAGAACAAAATGCAAAGTGGATTTTTAGCAACATTGTAACAAGGACATGCCACAAGATTATCAGACCATCCACCTTGGTTCAGAAAGGCTACCAGAAAAAGCATGGTTCCTAAACAGAACCTGGTCAAATAGTATCTACATTGCTGGTTGAAAAAGAGGGATAGATAAAATTGCAACTGATGAGTTAGAGAATGACCATTACCCAAAAACTTAGGGATCTCTGCTGGCTCAATATTTGCTAGTGGTGTAGACTAGCTCTTGATACATAGGCAGACCTGATTATGAGTTTTACTTGGGGAGGCATTTTAGAAGGGTTATTAAAAAACTCAATTAGGCACAGTTCACAGAGGACAGGTTTCAAGTAGTCAAAACATGGAATCTTCTAAACATTGGACATGATTAGACAATCTCTAATGATAGATGGTGAAAAGTCTAACTCCAGTGAGAGCCAGATCATAGCAACAAGGGGCAAGGTCTATGCTATCCTCAATATACTCCAAGCCCAATTCGGAATGACAAACTGGATTGGATGCACTCTTAGGGACCATCAGGAGCCTCTTACTAAAGTTATTCTGTACCATCTGCAGCTTAGTACACTTCCCATGTCCCCATACTTCAGTCCCATAGGTTGCAATCGAAAGACAGTTTGCTTTATAGCATGTTAACAGGCTTCCGGATGAATTTGTTGCAAATTGGAAAAGCACCTCAACTTCCCTACTCATCTGCTGAGCTCTTAAAGTCAGCAAAGGGACCCATGATAACTGTGTATTAAAAAGAGTCTCTAAATAGGAGAAATGCTGAGCCTTAGAAATCATGTTACCCTGCACAACAAATGACTTTGACTTAGTTAGCTTAGGGTCGCACACCATTATGTACATATTTTTCTAATTCACTTTTAAGTACAGAGATGTCATGAAATCCACAAGGGATTTCCACAGACTCATAGCTGTCCTTGCTAGAAGGACAGCGTTGTCTGTGTCTCTCTATCCAAAGAGTGGGGGAGACACAATACAATACTCTAGAAGTTTTCAAACACTTTAAGATGAAAATAAACATCATTGTTTTCAAATTTAAGCTTGGAGTGCAGAAATTAGAAATCTGAGGGCTTGTGTGTGTGAATTCTCCTGACACATGAGCAACTACATTTCCATATTACATATGCATAATATTCATACAAGTGCTAGTAGGGGTTTCAGAATTAAGGTGCTGCAGTTGAAAGCAGCAAGAGGGGCATGAGGACCTGTAAAAACTGTGTTCAAGTCTATGGTGGAAGGTTGTAAAATGCATGAGATTTTTAGACGATCATTAAGTCCTTTTGGCTGTTTTGTTTCAAGATATTTATTCCATCACATTTCATTCTTTTTCATATCTCCATGCTTATATTCTCTTGGATTACTTCAAGAATTTGAAATCTCAACAGAGGGAATATATGCAATTCTGGGTGTCACAATTACTTTTATGCTGTATTTAAATTTGTAGAGAAGGCCCTGGGATAATGTCATTAAAATATACACAATTAATACAGGTTAAAGTCCCTGTTTTTTCACTTTCTTCATATTGATCTTGTTGTCCTAAGTGTCAATTACTTTGATGTTCTAAGATCTTGTCTTGGAAAAGGGTTTTTTCATCTTGTAGTGTATCCCATCTTCTATTGAACATTGTGTAAAAAGAGCTACTGCTAGTGGATTAAGTAGATATGAAAGTGAAAAGATCTTTTTGATTTTTAACATAATTTTGCACCAATTGATGTCTTGTACTCCTTTTTGATAATTTCAGTGCCTCATCAATGATGTTAATGGCATATTCACTATTCTGGATACTTTTCTTGTATTCTTCTATTATCTTACGTTGATTCTCACCCGGAGTAATCCAATTGAGGCAAAAGAATTGTGAATATCAGACATGGTTTTTAGTGATTCTGGGTGGAAATTTTGGCTTTGTAGCACGTTGTTAGTGACAGTGGATTTTCAGTGTACCTCTCTACTGATATTTCCTTCTTGTAAACATACATCCAGGAAGGGAATCTGAGCGTTGCTGATTGTGTGGATGATTTGATGTAATCATTGTATGGTATTGAGTCCCAACGCTTTCCATGAATGCTTCAAATGAGCAATGCCAAATCAATAAAATGCTTCAATGTATTTGTGATAACAGATTATGGCCCTCATTATGACATTGGCGGTAAGTCCCGCTTACTGCCAAGCTGACTGCCGCCAACATACCACCGCCGCCACGGTTTACAGCTACCCATATTATGACACACACATAGCAATTCGTCACTATACAGACACACACACAAGTCTGCCAGCCCAAAGGTCAGTGATAAAATGGCAGTACCAAAACTCACACCGTTACGCCAACAGAACTATACCCACAGCATTATGACCCACAAATCACTGCAGCGGATGCTCAATGGTGCTAAACCATTGGCAGTACATACCACCATGCTCAAAATACACACAACCTAACAAAACAACACCACATTGGACATTTTGAATAACACACACCTAACACCCATACACAGACCACACCCACACACCCACACCACTATAAAACACACATACACATTGCCCACAGCCCTTTACAACTCAAGAAAATTGATAACTGAGGAATAGACACACCAAGAGCACCCACAGACCCAGAGCCATGGAACACCACACCCATATACTAATCCACGCACCTCACAGCATACACCCCAACACATCACCCCACACACCCTCACACACACACCACTCACACTACACCCAGGACACCACAAAGACACCCCAGGTTCTCAGAGGAGGAGCTAAGGGTCAGGGTGGAGGAAATCATCCAGATAGAGCCACAGCTATTTGGAGTACAGGTGCAGCAGACATCCATTGCCAGGAAGATGGAGCTATGGCAGAGGATCGTGGACAGAGTCAATGCAGTGGGACGGCACCCCAGAACAAGGGATGACATCAGGAAGAGGTGGAACGACCTACGGGGGAAGGTACGTTCTGTGGTAGCAAAACACAAGATAGCAGTACAGAGGACTGGCGGTGGACCCTCCCCTCCTCCCCCACAACTAACAATATGGGAGGAGCAAGTCTTTGCAATACTGCATCCTGATGGCCTGGCAGGAGTAGCAGGAGGACTGACTCTGGTAAGTCAAATCTCTATTACTATCACCCCCCTTCCTGCTTGCCATCACAAACCCCCACCCTTACCCTCACCCCTATCACTCCACCACCTCACATACACCCCACCATCACAACCCACCCCTCCCAATACCAAGCCCTGCATGTATCACCAAAGCATGCACACTTGAGACAATCACCTATCCAACCAAATCACCACTTACATAAGACTAAACTGCCAGAGCAATCACAACCATACAGGGCAACACACCCATGCACAAGATGTCACACGCAGAAACAATAGCACTGCATTTATATCCCCAGAGGTCCCACACACAAAGTCACCAGAGAGGAGGTGCCAGCAACATCCAGTCCCCCCAAGAAGAGGCCCACAGTGATGACAGCAGCTCTGCACGCCTGGATCAGGATGACCAACCTGTCCCATCAGGGACCTCTGGACAGTCGGTGACCCAGGCACAGTACCATACCACTACAGAGCCTACCCCCTCAGGACACACCACCAAATCACCAACCCAGCGGGCCCATACCTCTATCCCCAAGACACATCAATCAGCAGTGTGTCCACCACTACAGGGACCCCAGGCAACACCACAAACACAGGACGATCAGGGACCTGGGGTCAGTGACAGTGGGCACACAGTTCAGGGGACAGAGGCACAGGACAACAGGGAAGGTGGGAGGACTGCTGTGCGACAGTGGGAGGACAGGCCCAGGGAAACGACTCTCCACGAAACACTCACCAACATCCTGGGAGCATACCACCATTCCCAGGAGACGATGGGCCAGATACTGGACAAGTTGATGCAGACCCAGTGGCTGCAGGAGGGACAGTACCTGGGGATCAGGGAGGAGCTGAGGGGCATCCACACCACCCTGGTCACCATTTCAGGGATGCTGGCAGACATGGCCAGCACCATGAGGGAGGCAATGGCACACCACTGGGCCCCTGACACTAGCCACACCAATGAACAGCCCTCCACCTCCGCTGACGCTAGTGGACAGGAGGCCCCACCACAGGAACAACAGGCCATCAGCATCCCTCCCCCTGCAGAAGGAGAACCACCACGCAAAAGGTCCCTGCGATCCAGGCAGAAGCCAGAGAACATTGCCAAGACCCCTGCCAGGAAATAAGAATCTCCTGAATGTCACCCTTGTGTCCCACTCTGTCACCCTGTCCACCTTGAACTGCCATTGCTCCACTTCATATGCCCTCTTGGACAGTGCACCTGTGATACAAATAGAATGGAGCTTTTCCCTGGACTCTCCTCCACCACCACCCCAGCCTATAGCAATACCCCATCCACGTATTAGCACATAAATAAACACCCTTGTAAAAAATACAAGTATTGAGTCTGTCAAATGATTTAACTATGTATTTGTTTAACAATCTGTAGGCATTGCAATTCAACTGTACAGTAATGTATACATAGGTATGACCTGTAGTTTGCTGCAGTCAACACACCAGGTGCCAGAGTGGGGCACTTATGTCTGTAAATAGACATGCCAAAGGGTACAGTAAGTGGCCATAGTAGTGGGAAAATCAGCCTGCCAGTGACAATATTCAATACGAAACTGTCAACGGAAGGTGAAGTTACAGTGTCTTACCTGTGTGTCACTGGAAGTACTGTCATATGATTGATGTTGTATTGTCCACAGCCTCATCCTCTGCCTCCTCTGTGTCACTGTCCTCGAGCTCCACCGCTGGCACACACCCATCTCCAGCCTCATCTTCCTGCAGAAAACGCACCTGGCAATGTAAGGCAAGGTTGTACAACATGCAACATACCACGATGATCTGGAACACCTTCTTGGGTGAGTAGCACAGGGAACCACCCGTTAGATGGGGGCACCGAAACCTGGCCTTCAGGAGGCCGAATGTTCACTCTATAATTCTTCCTGTTCGCCCATGTGCGTCATTGTAACTTTCCTCTGCCCTTGTCCTTGAATTCCTCACTGGGGTCAGTAGCTATGAGAGGTTGGGATAATCAGAGTCACCTGCAAATATAGAGGGATACCTGTTAGCCAAACACTAACCCTTAGGGCCAACCCCATACCAATACACCAACATATACTGCTTGGGAACCATGGGCTCAATTATTAGCCACCCCTGGTGCCTCTGGAGTTGAGCCATCACATATGGGATGCTACTAGTCGGAGGATAAAAGCATCAAGCACAGAGCCTGGATACTTTGCATTGACATGGGAGATGTACTGGTCGTCCAGGCACACCATCTGCACATTCATCTAGTGAAAGCTCTTTCAATTTCTGAACACCTGTTCATTTCTCCGGAGGTTGGGGACAAAGGCAATAGATGTACCATCAATTGCCCCAATGATGTTGGGGATATGTCCCATTGCATAGAAGTCAGCTTTTACTGTGGTCAAATCCTCCACCTGGGGAAAACAATGTAATTGCGCATGTGTTTCATCAGGGCCGACAACATTCTTGTTATCACTATTGAGATTATTGGCTGGGACATTCCTGCTGCCAAGCCCACTGTCACTTGGAAAGAACCAGCTGCCAAAAAATGGAGCACAGATAGCACTTGCACAAGAGGGAGGATCCCATTGGGGTGACAGATAATAGAGATCAGGTCTGGCTCCAATTGGGCACACAGCTCTTGGATTGTGGCCCTTTCAAGTCTGTAGGTGAGGAGAATGTGCCTGTCCTCCATTATTGCCAGGTCCACCAGGGGCCTGTATACGGGGGGATGTCTCCATCTCCTATTCATCTGCAGTGGTTGCAATCTAGTGGGCAAAACGATGAGCATCTTCTCAGTATTCAACATTTCCAGAATGTACAGTGCATGGCATGTTGTGACTGAAACAGTATGTTGTTGAAGAGGCCCAAATAGTGCCTATGTGTGCTGTGACGCAGTTAGGTGCCATGGCCTGCTCCTCCCTGAAATGGCGTCCACCTGTCCTGTGTGGATGGACAGGTGGAAATGAGGTAATGCTGCTGACATTGTGCACCAATGCGGGAGGCTGTCGAGTACCACAGTGCAACTCCTCATTGGTTATAATTGGGCCCTATGGGTTACAGTGGCCCATGGTGATGTACACTGGCTGTGACGGTACACACCACCGCGGACATGACCGCCATTTTCTATCTGTTCTGTCACTTGCTACCCGACCTTCAACAGGAGAGGACATATACTGCAAGTGCTGCTATGACCTGTGTCTGGAACCGACCATGGCTTGTGTCACTGGGGAAAGAGCCCCTGCCTTCACCGCTGTGGAGTTGGAGAGACTGGTGGATGGGATCCTACCCCAGTGCTGAATGCTGTATGGGCCTCCAGACCAACAGGCGAATACACTTTGAGCACGATGCATGGGGAATGAATGCATGGAGTGCTGTATGTGAGGGCCTCATGTAAGGGGGGGCGGTTGAAGGGTCCTGGGTAGCGTACTGCATGTATGGTGTGCAATTTCTGTGCGCAAGGGGATGGGAGGGATATGGTGGGCCATGAGTGTAACAGGCCGGACAGTATGACTGATACCTTTTTACTAAGTTTATTTCTCTGTAGGTCAGTGCCGATCAGAAAAAGTGTATATAGCGTGCCAGCCCCAAGGATGTGCAGACCCTGGGGGTCTACAGCAGCCATAGCACGCACTGACGCAAACGGTGGGAGGACCTGAGACGCTGGGCAAGGAAGACAGTGGAGGCCCAGCTGGGGATGACCTCCCAACGAGGAAGGGGTGCCCATCGAACCCTGACCCCCTGATGTTCTGCTTACTGGCAGTGGCCTATCCGGAGCTGGATGGGCACTTGAGGGCATCACAGCAGCCACAAGGGGGTGAGTACAGTTTCACATTATACTACTTGTGCATGGTGGAGTGATCTTCGGGTGGGGGATGTGGGCCTGTTGGTGCCCCTAGGCCAGGCTGGATATTGCAGGGTAGGTTCCATGTTGGGCAGGGGATGATGAACACCACCTCTAACCAAGCTAATAGGCATCCACTACTGGGCAGGGCTCTGTGGGTCTCAGGTATGCTGCAATTGGCGTTAGGTATTCCTGTCCATGGCCTGGTGACTAGCCTTGTGACTGGTAGTATGTTGCCTAGTAAGTAGGGAGGTTCCTTGTGCGTGTGTGTGTGTGTTGTGTATGCCAACAGTGGAGTTGTTGCTGCCATTGACCAAGTGTATCCTCTGTCTCTTCCCCCTTTTTGTATTGTCACCCTGTCCTTCTGTGTATTAGCATCATCTGGCGGAGGAGCAGAGACACCGGCGACAGAGGGCGCTGCATCCCACAGGGCCCAGGAGGCTGAATCCACCGATGGTGAGGGCACCAGTGGGATGAAGGGCGAGGGGAGCACCACGGCAGAGACAGGAGGGGACAGTTCTGACAGTGATACCTCCTCCGATGGAAGCTCCCTAGTGGTGGCGGACACCTCTGTGCCCAGTCCAACTACAGGTACAGTCGCCACCCCATACCAGCAGCACCCTCCCAGCAACCCCTCAGTGAGTTTCCTGTGCCCACTCATCCAGGAGAGTGGGCATCTCTTCGCCCCAGGCACCTCAGGCCCTGACTCAGTTAGCCCTGCTGCCCTGAGTGAGGAGGCTATTGATCTCCTGCGATCCATCTCTGTTGGGCAGTCAACCACAGTGAATGCCATCCAGGGGCTGGCAGACCATTTGCAACAAACAAATGCATTCCTGGAGGGCATTCACTCTGGCATGGCGGTCCAACAGAGCTCAATCCAGGCTCTGGCTTCCTCCCTGATGGCAGCCATTGTTCCTGTCTCTAGCCTCCCCCTCCAACTTCCTCTGACCTGTTCCATTCCCCTGAACCCCAACCTATCCCAAGCGACCATTCAGACCAGCATGCACACAAGACAACACACAGGAGTGGCTCAGGCAAAAGCAAGCACCACACATCATCCCACAGGCACTCACACAAATACCATCTAGATGCAGACACACCAACATCCACTGCCCTCACTTTGTCCCCCTCCTTCTCCTCGTCCACCTTCCACCCAGTAGCATCCCTGTTCACACCTGCATGCACTATATCCTCATCCACTACCCCATCACCATCTTGCCTATCACTACACACCCCTCACTGGCAGTCACCATCCCCACGTCCACGCACATGTCCCCTGTGTCCTCTCCCACTGTGTCTGTGCCCCCTCCTTCCAAAGTACACAAACGCAAGCACTCAGACACCCAACAGCCATCCATCTCACAGCAGCATCCAGCCCATGCACCTGCATTCAAACACAGCAGACAGAGACACCTCGAACGACTACTCCCTCTTCCTCTAATCCCAAACCTTCACCCTCCTCCCCCAGTGTCCCTAAGAAGCTTTTCCTCTCTGCAGTTGACCTCTTCCCTACACCTCCCTCAGTCCTTCACGTCGTGCCACGGTGGTCAGAACACAGGCTAGCACCTCAGCCACCCAGTCCACGCCACAGTAGTGTCGGCAGCTACTGCAGGTGTGAGAGGCTGCAAGGAACCACCCGTCAGCACTGGCAGTGTGCCTTCACCAGCTGCCAAGGGGAAAGGCAAGGATGCACCACCAGCTGGCAAGGGCAAGGTGGCACCATCAGATGGCAAGGGCAAAGGCAAGGATGCACCACCAGCTGGCAAGCGCAAGTAGGCATTATCAAATGGCAAGTGCAAGGAGGCACCACCGGATGGCAAGGGGGCACCACCAGCTTATAAGGGCAAGGGCAAAGGGCCTGCATCTGCAGGCAGGAAGGTCAGGAGGCCTGGTGCTGGGACTAATTCTGAGGCCCCACCACCAACCATGGCAGTTCAGCCATCCGAGGCTGCAGGGGAAGGGCTAGAGCCTCCCCCCACCACTGCTAGCACCGCCACCAGCACCGCCACCTGCACCGCCACCTGCACCTCCACCAGCACCGCCACCAGCACCACTGCCAGCAGCAGCCGCCCCAGTGGCAGCCATCCGAGGCTGCAGGGGAAGGGCTGGGGCCTCCCCCTACCACTGCCAGCACCGCCACCAGAACCGCCGTCTACACCGCCACCAGCACCCTCCAGAACCTGTGGAGAAGCCATCCACTTGAGAAACTGTAGCTTCCCCAGGACCAAGCAGTGGGCAGACCACCCACTAGAGAGACTGTGGCTTTGCACTCCCCAGGACCCAGCAGTGGGCAATCCACCCACTTGAGAGACTGTGGCCTTGCACTCCCCAGGACCAAGCAATGGGCAAACCACCCACTTGAGAGACTGTGGCTTTGCAATCCCCAGGACATCGCACAGGACATGTTGCCCCCTCCAGGACCAATGGTGTTGTACCATCTTCCGGCTGAGGTGCCCCCCGTTCCCCGTCCTCCTGAGGTGTCTGTGTATTTTCTAACTGATGTCCCTGCAGTGTTCTCTCCGTGTTGATGCAGGAGTCAAGTGGGGCCTTGGTCTATGTGATGTGGCCATGTGGCCCACGACATTTTGGACTGGGCAGTGTCCCTCCATTTGTATATATGTATATACTGTTTTGATTTTTGAGGATGTATTTCTAGTATTTTATCTTATTACACTCACTTCAATCACTTCCTTTTGTCCTTGCATTATTCCTGAGGGGTACGGGGTGAATATGTTATGTTACTGCATCTGGTTGTGTGTATGGTGTTGGGGGTGGGGGTGTTGCATGTTACGTATGTGTCACTCTCTTTTTCCTCCCCCCTCCCTTGCGTGCTAGGCGGCAGTACTCACCATGGTCGTCTTCGCCGGCGTTGGTATTCATGGTGTAGGAGGAGGTAGACCAGCATGGGGAACACCTGCAGTTCGGGATCCATGGTGTCGTGGTTCTTCCCTGAGTGTCCAGAGGTGAGTCGTTTCCCTTCTGTGTTCTGTTCTGCTGTGCTTTTGATGTCATTGGTACCACCCCGGAAAAGCTGCTGGATAGGCCTGTTGTAATATGGTGGGCGGTACATTGTCTTCCACCTGGCTGTTGGTGGTTCCCACCGCGGTGCTTGTTGCTACTGCCATTGTGGTCGGTATGTTAAAGTGCCTGTCGGTGTGAGCGGTTTCTGCCGCGGTCATAATTCAATTTTTTTACCGCCAGCTTGTTGGCGGTGTTACCACAGCTTTATCACTGACCTCCTGGGTTGTAATGAGTGTCTATGCCTGTTGTCAATCCTCATCTTTGCACATGTGTTCTTCAAAGAATGTCACAGACTGATTATAACGAATGGGATGGTTCACATTAGTGTTACACAGCCTGCTTGTGGCATGCATTTATATTGACTGTACTTCATGACTGTAACTGATATGCTCTCTCACAACATCCTTTACTATTCCTCTTTTGTATGTGAGAATGTTATAATTGCATGATTTAGGATGTTACTCTTGGTACCCAGTTTAAAACATTTGGGCTATTCAGTCAGTTGAATCTTTGCTTCAGTTTGTATACAACAGCAATCATGTGCTTGCAGATGGATCAGGTCCCACATTTGGCATCCTATTCATAATTATTTTATGCCGATTTCCCTTTGCACTGATGTGTTGTGTTTTGATAAGATTCCTACAGACCAACATAATTTTGTTTCATAATATGGTGATTTTATCTTGCGCCCTTCGCCTTCTACACAAGATCTTAATGAGGTGATGGTCAATCTAGATTATTGCAAGATTTAATGTTACTGTGATGAAATGAGGAATCGAGAAAAAGTTACATTCAAGGTGTACCAATTGCTAGTTGTGAAAAAGTCTCTAGGTTTGTCATAAGGGATATTTGTATTGAGGGGATCTGGTACCTTAACTAGATGTTCAGGTTTGCCAGGCTACACAAGCCTCTAAGGTTTAAGATGATGGCCAAAGTAGCTTTTAGGAAGGTGTCTGTGATTGTGCTTTTAGTCAGTAGAGCTTTCCATTTCAGAAGGTAAGTAAGAGTGGTAAAATTTTGAAAGATTATAACCTGAAAGGAGTCCATGATGATATGTCACTTCTTTTCTGGGCTTGGTGAGTTGGTATTGGGTGAGGACTCTGTATGAAGGAGTATGCCTCTTAGAGGACAAGAGATGCATAATCTACTGATCACGTTGTAGCAGTGAACAGTAAAGGGGGCAGCACAGGGGCAGGGTGGTAGACAGTCTGAACAGTGGATGAAGAAAAGGTAAGGAGTAGAAATGTAAGACATATTATAGGTGGATGGCCTGTCTTCATACTCTAGCAGTGGGGGTATCATAGTGTTAAAGTACAGGGGAGGGGGTGGGATAAGGTCTATTGTTGAAAGGGGAGAGACACAAGCATTAGGAGCAGAAGAATCCATAATACCTGATGTGGGTGGAAGTGGGGAGTGGAGCTAAACAAGAGAAGAAGTGGCTGTATGGGGAAGCAGTCAAAGTGGCACAGTCACATTATTTTATTATATAGTTGCAGAAGGGTGGAGAGAGAATGTGGGAAAGGAGATAGAAGGTAGCAGAGGTAGCATATGGGCTTAGGTTTACTGTCCTAAGAAAGAATACAGTGGAGAGTGGTTAAGGATAAAGGGCTGTTTGTAGGAGAATATTAAATAGAGAGTATGTAATGAAAAAGCAAGCAGAGAAGGCAAGTGGGGATATAGCGGTTAGAGGGAGATGATAGAGAGTGAGTGGCCAGAGGAAGGTAAAGGGGATAGGCAAAAATTGAGCTGAGAGTGTAGAGAAGAAGGTTGTCTGAGAAATAAGATAAGAGGGGCAGAAGGTAAGGGTATGTGTGTCCATGTTAGTGGAAGAAGATGTTAGAAGGAGTTATGTAAAGTAAAAGGCACAGTAGACAAATGTTTTAAAGTGGTAGATGGGATAAAAGATGAGGAAGATTATTTGTGGTAGAGTCAAAGAGGGAGGGTGAGGACAGCTAGGTGTGGGAGAGTAATGAAATAAGAAAGGGGAACAGCAAGAAAATATCTTGCAGGAGTGACAGCTGTTGGATGAGATGCAGAAATGTCATTTGATGAGAGCTCAGCCAGAATTCCCTGGACTGGACTGTTTTGAAGGAGGGATTAAAGAGGGCAGCAAGTAAGCACAACAGTTTACAAGCAGTTGGGCAAATGTCGAAACTAATTGTTTGACACTTCCAGAGAGCACAAAGTCGGTGGCACCCAAAGGAATTGGCTTATCTGCTTTGTCTACTCTGGGAAGCATATTCAGAGGGAGGAGCTGTTGTTTAGGTCACTTAACATGTATCCAATGAGTTGGGTCATAGAGGGAGTAATCAGCACTGGACTGAGACAAATAGCAAATGGGCATGGGAATCAGCAGGACCCAGTGTAAGGGGGTCTGCAATCCTAGTCAAAGAAAGTAAAATGGATGCCAACTTTGTGGCCAATGCCTGTTTTTCACTAACCAGTAGCCAACCTAAGGGTGATGCACGTTTCAAGCAAATAAAATAATATTTAGGCCTGGCCTGGAAATCAAAAGCAGCCGTGGCAAAAAAGAACATAAACCAGACTCACTGCTTTCCTTTTTATCCATTCATTATCACTCTCTCCTGTTGTACTCTCTTTCCCATCCCTTTCTCTGATCTGTACCCATATTCCATTTATCTTTGCTTTTGATCTCCTTCTATTACATTTATTTCCATTTCCTTCCCCTCTCTCTGCCAACTGTAATATTCCCTGAAAATCTTTAGAGAGTGAAGTAAGAACCAGTAGCAGTAGTGAGCCATCGGAAACTGGCCTCCAATGGCTTCCCCCCTCTCCACCCTACTCCCGGGAAAATGCCTGATAGGATATATGGCCAGTATGGCCCTCAACATATTCACAAACACTAAGGTAAATGGGCAGGCAGTGTTGCCAAAAATGATTTTCAGTACTAAGAGAAGGGCCCAGAGTTGATAATACCTGCTAAGTCTATTACAATACATTTCTTTCTCACTAGGTAGCACTTCCTCCCATTCTTGGCACCAATCCAAGATGGCTTGATGTGGTCAAAATGTAGGTCAGGGCAATAAAGAGAAGGACAAGAGGATCAACAAAGAACAGATAACAGTCATCTGTAGTCCCAGATAAAGGTGGACAAGAATGAATGTAAACTCAGGTGAGAGCCAAATGATTTTATTCAATCACAGATTAATGCAGTCAACAAGTTAACAAATTCACAAACACAACAGGTGACGAAAATATTCACAATCACAAAGGTAAATTGGATGATGGCTATGAACTTTTACCATTCATTCAAAAATCACCTAGTCAGTGCCTACAGCTGGTCAGGCAATATACAGCTTCTCCTTGCTAGCAAGCACTCCCCATCTATTTGGGTACAGGTTCAAGAGTAACTAGTCTCTCCATGTTTGAGAGGAGTCTCCTCCATGGAGAATCAAATGATAAGGAGATCTTACAGTAAGCCAATGGGCAGGGTCCAGCAAGAATGCAGTGACAATGACAAAGCTCTGAGCTAATTATTCATTTATTTATATTGTTATATATCATGTACAACACCCATAGGTTTCAGAGCGGTATACAATGAACATTCAGAGGTACAATAACAGCAATGTACTTTACAATGAGCAACTGAAGATGTATTTATAGCCAGGTACTAACAAGCAAGTTGAAGTTGATCTGTGAATGTCAAATTGACATTAAAACATCCCAGGTTAAGAAACCACTTTGGGAATATAAAAGGTTGTTTAGTAAGTATTTGTCAATAAGCAGCTGTTTTAAATCCCTACTGCATGTTTTGAAAGGAGGATCTGAACGTATCTCTGGTGGGATTGAGTTCCACATTCAAGGTACATTTTCTAAAAAGGACTGGTAGATAGTTCAATGTTTTTGTAAATCTTGGTTGTTCAAGGGTCAAAGAATCAGTGATTCTGAGGGAGTGTATACCCCCGATAAGATGACATTTTGTGCAACATATTTCAGTGTTCCAGTGTGCAGAGTTTTGTGTATGATGCACGCCAGTTTGAGAAGTCCTCTTGCTTCTATTGGGAGCACAGTTTAGCGAGTCATTATCAGCATGATGTGCTCAAATTAACTTGTTCCCAATACAGATTTTACTGCAGAACTGAACATGGCTTTCGTAGTCACCAAATGAATTTTTAAGAAACCTGTGAGCATCACATTTTCATAGTCCAATCGAAAGATGACTGGTAATTGTTCAACATTTATATCGTCTTATTCTGGAATGAAAGATCTGATGGTTTTTAGGACTGTGTGCTTGTATTGTGGATTTGTAATAAAGGTGTTTATCTCACATTTTAGATTCAGATTCTTTTCAGGAATGATTTGAGTGATTTGGTCTAGTCAGTAATTATTGTGGTACAGTTCAGAACATTGAGTGAATCAAGCCAGTCTTGGTCAAAGAACAAGTTGTGAGGAGGAGACGAGGAGGAATTCTCTCTTTAGTGTGTTTAGCATCCTGACTTTAAAGTATTACAAGGATTGGATGTCATTTAGGAATTGGTACAATCATAGTATGTCATCTCGAGAGGATGCTTTGAGGTATAGTTGAATGTCACCAGTGTGAAGTTGGTAGGAGAGGATGATTCACTGTGTTTGAAAGAAGAGTTGATTAGGTGGATCCTATCTGAGGTGATGCGGGGGCTGACTGATCTGATTATTGAGGAAAGGTTGAATCCGAATAGAGTGAAGCTGGTTTCATATTTGTCATATTTTCCTTACTTTCAAATTGCTTACCATCCTGAACTCATTCTAACTTGCATTGCTTTCTTCAGTATATTGAAATGCATGGTCTTCCACTGGATTGGAGGGGAATATCTGTTCAATCTTTATGATCTTCTCAGAGAGGAATTCTGCCAGCTCTTCACAAAGTTCTCCTGAGGAACTGCTGTCAATTTAGATTATTGAACTTGTTTGTCATTTCACAATGTCAAACAGTTTCTTTGGACAGTTTCCAGCCTGGTCAAATTGTATTCTGAAGAATGGGTCTTTTACTTCAGCGTTCTGTTTTTTTCTTTAAATCGTCTTCTTAACTGTTGAAGTGAGAGGAGATTCCAGCACAATAGGTTTTGTTTCTATCTTTGATCCTATAGTCGTGGTTGTCCTCTATCTTCATTTAGCTCACATGAAAATCATAGATAATACATATGAACTCTTTGTTTTTTGCCTCTCAAGCTTTGGAGGAACACACTCTTGCAATAGGATCACCACAAAGAGTTACTGAGTGATTTTATATGGGAATCTGTAGATGGTCATGCACTATGATCATATGGGTTTATGTGTCTCTTTTCTCTGACATATTGTTTTGACCTAACCTCTCTACCTTGTAGGATGCACTTTAAGTTTCTCTGTGTCTGCTCAGTGGTCAGAGAGGGACTTCTTGTACGTGGATTTGATTGTTCAGATAAGGTCTAGTAGAAGGCTGAGTGGGGATTCTTTTCCTAATGCCCTCAGTTATCTGTATTTTGGAAAAGTTTGGATTAGAAGTAGTCAAGCACTCTGGTTGTGTGACTCAAGTAAACTGTCAACATCATTTTCTGAGAAATCATTATGCTCTCTTTGTGGGCAATATACTTTGTTGATTTTAAGCCCAGATGGCCAAGGCATATGGGCAATAAGGAACTGTACAGTTTTAGTGAAGGTGGCATTGACAGGTTTCAGGTCTGCTAACATCACATTGGTGATAGAAAGAAGTGATTCTAGTTCATTTCAGATGCTTTTAACTGTCGATTGGATAGGAGACTAGTTCAGGGCCAATATTGATTGCAATGGATTTGTGCAAGAGGAGTTAATTCTTCTCTTATATCTAACTGAGGGCGGATTCTGTGGTTATAGTAAAGGAGGTGTGGATCAATAGGAGTAAGCAGGAATCTGACATGAGTAGATAGTTATTTCAGTGACTGGGTGCCATATTTGTGACCATTTGGGGGTATGTGTTAGGGTTACAAAGATAGCAGAGGGATGGGTGTTAGGTTTAAAGGGGTTTTAGTGCTGTGTGTTCTCTGTTAAAAGATGAAGAGCTACTTGGTAGGTTGAGAGGGCAGCCACTTAAAAGGGTTTGTGATATTAGTAGGGGGCATGGGGATCGGCAAGGCACAAGCGGAAGTGGATCTATAGTACTAATAAAAGGAGAGAGGTTGTGCACACGTATAGTTGGGTGAGTACCTGGGGCTTCACTAAATAACAGTCAGCAAATAATTTCCCCTCATGCTTCTATCTTTAACATAAAGGATTCAGATAGGGTAATCATTATGTTGACCTTATGGTCCCTTGACATATCTCAATTAATTAATAACTTATACACATTTGTATAATAAAGCTAAGACTTTGTGACAAGGTGTTCTGACTCTACCTCTTTCAAAAGAGAAAGGCCACCAATAGAAGAAAATATGCAATGGATCAGTTGTGTAAGTGGATCGATAGGAGTGAGTGAGGGTCTGACTTGAGTGGATAGTTTCTTCTGTGACTGGGTGTCTTGTTGGTGTGGTAAACTTTTGGGTAGGGGGATTGGGTCACTGGGAGTGGAATCAATAGTGTACTGGATCAGCAAAAGCTGTAGAGTTTGAGGAAAAATGTGTGGCGGTTTCAAAGATGGCAGGGGAGAGGTGTTATGAGCAGAGGGGTGCTTTCTTTGTTGGTATTTATAAAGAACAGGCTGTCATTCCAGCAGGAGCATCCTGGGGCTTACAGCAGCAGAATCCTGAAGGCATAAAGGGGAGGAGGGAGAGCTAGGAACTGGGGGATCGACTAAATGAAAGAAGTGTTAAAGGTGTGTGTCTACGTGTTAGCAGATGAAGAGCTAGTAGGTAGGTAGGTTGAGGGGGCATCCACCTAAAGAGGTTTGTGGTATTAGGAGAGGAACATGAGAATCAGCAAGGCGCAAGTGGAAGTGGATCTATAGTACTAATGAAAGGAGTCAGTTGCCTAAGAGGAAGAACAAACATATTTTTAATTCCTCTGAAACAGAGAGCATAACTGCACTGATCTGAAAGAAGGAAGTGTACGATTCAGGCCTATGCTGTTATCACTGAAAGGGCACCAGACACCTGACAGGTAACTCAAATTGGGTACCATCAGGAGCATGGCAGATGAAGGTCATAGCAGGGTGAACCACTAAAGTCACTAAATTAACCTTTGCTTAACCGTCAGGTAGCTTGGCACAAAAGCAGTTAGGCTTAGCTTAGAGACAATGAGTAAAGTATTTATGCAGCACACATACTGTATCAAAGTGAAAACACAACACAAGAAAAACTCTAAATCAATTTAGATAAATAGATTAAGATTTAATAAATTATTTGACACCAAACTAACAAAATGCAATTAATAGAATGACAGATATGCAAATTTAAATATTTAGGTAAAATAAGTGCTTAACACACACAGCATCAACTTTTGTTAAGTGGTTGTGCCTGACTGCGACAAAGTCACATCTTTAGGCAGACGATGATGGAGCGTGGGCAGGATTCATGGGGCCATTTCATTCCTGCTGAGAAATTTACCCTACTTCCTGGTTGTGGAGTGATGAACCATGGACTGGAGGTTCTGAGAAACGGTACGAGGTCATCGTCATAGGTGCATTGCGCAATGGTGGTTCCGATGGGCTACAAGGACTGTGATGCTGACTTACATTGAAGGTGTATAATGGAGTGGTGGTTCCGATGAGCTGTGAGGGTTGCAATGCAAACTTGCATTGAAGATTCGTCACACACCAGCAGCTCCAATTAGCTGCGGGGGCTGCAATACAGGCTTCTGTTGGGGCTGCGTAGCGCTGCATTGGTTCCGATGAAGAGCTTCAAGGCTGCTTCAGGCTTAAATTGTGCTGCATTGGTTGTAGTGAAGTCCACAGTTGGACTGGCAGAGCACCTTTAGTCTAACTTCCAAGGGTCAAGGATTGGAGGGGCACCACTTGGGGTGTTAAGACTCAGAACAGGCTGATTCCTGGTGCATGGCTTAGGATATTTGGAGCCTTTTCTGTCCCTGAGGCTCTTACTAGAAGGCCAGACATCTAGCCCTTGGAGTCACTTTGATGGTCCTGGATTCAAAGGACAGGTCTGGTCCTTCTTATTAAGGCACCAGGGCATCAGAATAGCAGGGCAGTACTTCTTATGAGTTTTCCACTGGTTCAGAAGTGTACTGAATAGTTTGGTCTGAGGGTTCACACCTCACACCTGGTTTCCACTTTGAAGTGGTAGACACCTCTAGAGTAATCTCCCTACAGAGGTGTCTAGAATTTCCAGCCTACCTACCACGGCCCGCTTGTCTGGTGGCACAAAAGACTAGTTTGAAACCCTATGTGAGTGTGCTGATGCAGAGTCATTGTGATGTAAAAGGGTGCTAGGTGACAACTCTGCTCCCTATCAAGTGAGATTTAGCTCATCCTAACAACTATCCCCCCTTTGTCTCACTCTCTGGCAGTAATTCACAAGGACCAACTACCAGCTACATCCATTCATATGCCCCAGGATACAGACTGCAAGTACCAAATGGTTGAGACAAGGAAATGGCAACTTTCTTAAAGTGCCATATTCAGATTTGTGAACTAACATCTGACTTTACCATTAAATAGGGTTTTAAATCACAATTCCTTAGGTACCAAACTCAACATTCCTACCAACTCCCAACTGAAAGTTATTACTTAATAAATGTGATAAGGTAATCCAATGATATCCTATGGAAGTGGCAGGCCTTGCAGTAGGAAAAAACTAATTTAAGAACGTTTTACTATCAGGACATGTAAAAGCGAAAAGTGCATGTCCCACTTTTTTTAATTCACTGCTTCCTGCTCTCTGGGCTATTTGGAACTACCCTGCAGGTGACTTATTTGTGTTAAAAGGGAATGTTCAGGGCTGACAAATGGTGTATTTTTCCAGGCTGACATGGCAGTCTAAGACTATACACACAGGCTGCAATGGCAGGGCTAAGACATGTTTAGAGGGCTACTTAAGTGTGTGGCACACAGGGTGCTCCAGGCCCGGTAGTAGTATTTAGTTTACAGGATCTGGGCACACTTTCCTAGGGACTTACAGATAAATTAAACGTGCCAATTGGGTGTAAGTTAATTTTACCATGCTTAAAGGAGAGAACACAAGCACTTTAACACTGGTCTATTGCACAGACTCCTAAGGCCAACAAGAACAAGGCCATCAAAAATGGGAGGATGATGGGAAAAAGTTTGGGGGACGACATCCCTAAGGCTGATAGGTCTAACAAAGTTGTTTTGGGAGACCTGGATAGAGAACGTTGCAGCAGGGAAGTTAACATAAACATGTTTTCATGACACTTTACATAGTGATGATTGGAGGTGTGGGGTATCTTTTAAATATTTTGAAGAGAAATAAGCAATGGTATAAGTGAATAATCCATTGGGTGGCATACCATGAATGTATATGCATATTACATGATCCATAAGATGATTGTACATACGGCTTTAGTTTTCTGAAAGCATCTTAAAGATCATTCAATACAATTATAATGTATCTATAAAAATGGCCGTTTTAGGTCAGTTCTAAACAGTATATACACCACCTAGGGATATTACCATTATAATTACATTAAAATTAATTTACCTCAATTATAGTTTAATAATTTGGACTCCTAGTCTTAGGTTTGCTTATCTTAACAGTATTCCCAGGTGCACCTGGATTTTGAGGCTGGGAAATTAGATGTTTCAGAAAAACATTAGTGCACAATTGTGAAAGCAGCTGGAGTTATAGTCTCATTGCTTTCCTGATTGAGATGTTTGACTGCTTGGTGACATCCTCAATGAGTAAAAAACCTTTCAGGGAGTCAAACCCATGACCTTGAGACCACTTAATTTTCCAGAATGCTGTCTTGTGGAGGAAGCAGAGAAAAGAGATTACTAAAGAGGTTTTTTAATAATGTAATAGCCCTGTTGCCTAACAATATAACTCCCAAACCTTTTGTGGGCTAAACACTTAATTTAATATTTGCCTATTAGACAAAGATTTACCACACGCGCTGAGTGGTGACCTTTGGTAGGGTGGTAGACATTCATTACCAGCTTTCAAAAACCGTTGTCAAGGGGCCTGACTACTACAGCCCATAGATGTCATTTAGGGGTTACCAGGGGTTGCAGAACACAGTGGCAACTCATCTTTATGGACGTTGGCTGAGGTTCCACTCTATTTTCTTTCACCTTTTTAATTACACTAAGGGGCTGATTTAAGAGCCCCCAGGACCTCCTGCACCACATTAGTGCCATTTGTTTAATGCTAATGTCGCCCAATGAGGCCAAAATTGCCATGGCAAATTTACATAGTGACGCAAAGCATGCATTGAGCCACTTTGTAACCCTTTGCGCTTCATAATGCCTGTGCCAGGCATAATGTAAGTAAAGGGGACATTCCCCCATTAGGAGGGGCGAAAAAATGGTGCAGAGCAATCTAAAAGATTTTTTCGCATTATTTATTTAGGCACTTTTAAAGCCTGCTCAGGGCAGGCATTAAAAGGAGAAATTACATTGTTTTCAATAGACCTAAATGGGCTTTGCAGGACATCTTCAAAAATGTTTACATTAATCCTGCAAAGCTCAGAACTAGCGTCAAACATTTTGACACTAGTTCCCCTACTGCCATGGTGTGCCGTATTTTAAATACGGCACCCATATGGTGGAATTAGGAGGCGCTAAGGGGTGCAAGAAAAGTGGCGTTGCACTAGGTGCAGCACCACTTTTCTTAAATCAGGGCCTAAGAGTGAAAAAAATGGAGTATAGTTAGCTGGAATATAGTCTTCCCTGGCAGCTGAAGTAAGTTAAGAAAAGTGTGTTTAAATATATGCTATGTGCATGCTTGCAGGTGAGTGTGTGTTTATTTGAGAGAGCATGTGTGTGAGTGTAGATGTGTGTGTCGGTAAGAATGCTTGTGAGTGTGAAATTGAAGATCAAAGTGCATGTGATGTCACTTCCGCTACCCCTAGCATTTGGTGAATTGAAGTTCATGCTGCAGCCTTTGGTCAGGGGTACTCCGCATCGTTGCAGTGCATCTCTGGTTAACTGACAAATAGCAACATATAGTAGAGCCTAAATAAAGAATTTTTACATCATGAGGAAATTCTACATTTTCCTATTGCAAGACTAGAGAGTAGAGTGCAGGTGCAGCTCCTTCGCTATGATGAAGGAGTGTTGCCCCACTGGCCTAGCCAGAAGCAGAAAAATAAAACAATAGTTTACTATTGATTTTTTCTTCCATTGCTGACACAGCCAGCAGTGCATGGAGGGGTGGGGCTGGGCCATGGGAGGTGGGAGGGGGGAAGAGGGGTGAGTGCACCTAAGTGCGCATGTGTGCTTGGCCAGCTGTCTGACGGCGGCCAAACACACGTGCACTTAGTTTTCTCCAGCCATGTTTAACATCTGGGCTGGAGAAACTGCACTGTCCCCAGGGCTGTGTCTAGACTGACTGGCAGTCACTGCCACTCAGACCAATCATTGTGCTGCTTTCGTGCTAGGTTTTGCATGAAAGCAGCACCAAGATTGGTGGGAAGCCCATGCTAGTGTCCCAGCAGTGGATGCTGGGACACCAGAAGAACAAGAGCGCGAGGCTGCAGGGATTGAGGCAAGGTAAGTTCCTTTAATTTATTTTTATTTTTACTTCGTCTCTATCCCACCCGCCCCTTGTTTTATGCAGCGGCTGCCACTGGTAAACTGTTTACGCATATGCAGTAATTTTGCATTGTGACATCATTATTCTATTTATTGCTATTAATTTATATATGCTATTTATTTACTATGATTTGAAGTGTCTGCTAATCCAGTCACTGCACAATTCTTTGAGAAGAGCAGCATTGCAGATGAGGTGTAAGAGTTATAGCTAAGCACACAGGGACTCATAATTGCGCCTTCACTTGCCCCAACAGGCAAAATCTCCTGAAAATCCATAAGGATTACTGGAGAAGTTGGATGCTGAATTACAGAGTCTTCCAATAATGCTTTTATTCTGAGGATGTCCACAGTATACATTGGGTCATTCCTTGATATTGCTTAGAAAGAGGTGTAACACAGGTCAATGGAGGTCTACGGCAGGAGGAAGGAGCAACTGGGGGGCACAACCTCTTCAGTGGCCCTCAGCCCATTAGAGGGTCTCTATTCAGCCTAATGACAATGAATATCTGTGAGATATGGGATACGCCTGAGCCTTTCATCACATAGGGAACACTGGGGCTCTTCTATGTGAATGAGGACTAGGTCTAGACAACCAACAATACTTCATTGTTTTTTCAACTCATTTGACCTGGAATATACATTCCTCTTAGCAAATATGCATTAAATCACATAAATAGTTGATTTCTCCTAGTGGTACTTGTTACAGTCAAGTTCCAGTATGTTACTTACCTTGGATGTTTGTATGTGGAATTTTAATTTAATTGGCAAGATATTGCTTACCTCTTATGGTAATTATATACATGACTGCACCGGACAAAAATTAAAAGCCTTCCAGAACAATCTCAGAGTCACAAGCCATATCAATGGGCTTGTTTATGCTTCTACATATGTGATTAGGAAGGCAATGCGACTGACAAAGAACTGCAAGCAGGAAAATGCAATCTTTATGTGACCATGGATCTGTTGGTGAGACATGTTATACCTCCTTTACATGTGGGCCTGAACTTGTCATGAAGCATAACTGGTGACTGTATGCTAAATCCTGGAAACTTTAAACCAACTTTGTAATAAAATAAGACATATATAACTATGAATGCATAAAAGCATTTGCTAAGAAAAACAGGTGAGCAAATAGTTGCAGTTTGAATAAGCTTAAGGGTAAAGGGGGTATGAAACACCAATATTGAGATATTTTTCCTGTGAAACAAGTTGAAAAGTTTGGGATGAACATCATGCATGTTGTAAATCATATTCTAGTCTGAGTAGTGTGTAACTGTTTTGATGTTGGGAATATTTTCGAGATATTTATGCTTTCACCATACTAACACTGCATTTATAGCTTTCACCAGTCACTTGAGTGTTAGATTTTATTATCATCCCTGTCAGTGGTGCTTATTTTTAACCTCTTCGCTGCCAGGCCTTTCCCCCTCCTGTGCCAAGCCTATTTTTGGGTATTAGGGATAGTTTGCGCTTAGGCTCTCATAATTTTTTGTCCACAAAAGCTACCCACGTCAAATATGCGTCCTTTTTTTCCGACATCCTAGGAATTATAAAGGTACCCAGAGTTTGTGGGTTCCACTGGAGGAGCCCAAAAAAGTAGGCAAAATACAGCTAAAATTTCATTTTTTCAGATAAATGGGAAAAAGGGCTGCAGAAGAAAGCATGTTTTTCCCCTGAAAATGGCATCAACAAACGGTTTGCGATGCTAAAATCCTCAACTTCCCAGCTTTCAGGAACAGGCAAACTTGAATCAGAAAACCACATTTGTCAACACAATTTTTGCATTTTACTGGGACATACCCCATTTTTACTATTTTTTGCGCTTTCAGTCTCCTTCCAGTTAGTGACAGAAATGGGCGTAAAACCAATGCTGGATCCCAGACAGCTAAACATTTCTGAAAAGTAGACAAAGGCCCTCATTATGACCCTGGCAGACAGCGGTATTTTTGAGAAAAGTACTGCCAACAGGCTGGCGGTACCTTTCCCCAAAATATGACATTGTCGGTTTGGGCCAAGCCAAACCGCCAATTTACCACTCCGTCCGCCAGGGCGGTAACAGCCGCCAGGCTGGAGACTACAGTCTCCAGCCAGGCGGCTGTCACTGTCCCACCCGTGGAATTATGATCCCGCCTACCACCATGGTTTTCGTGGCTTCAGTACCACCACGAAAACCATGGCAGTAGGCACTGTCATTGACAGGGAATTCCTTCCGTCACTGATAGGGTTCTTCCCCTCCCTTCTCCCCCTCCCCAGAGCTCACCCCCACCATTCCCTTCCCATTCCCGACCCCCCCGACATACACGCACTTTCACACACCATCATACAAACACATACACACACTCATACCCACATTCACCCACGGATGCATACATCCAGTCACACACACATCCACATGCACTTACATTCATTTAAGCACCCACGCATTCACACAACAGACACACACCCTCACATCTACACATGCACACACATACCACACGCAACACACACCCACATTCACGCACACACAAACATACAAACATACACACACACACACACACCATTCCCCTCCCTTGTTGGAACACCCAACTTACCTGATTTCAGGGTGTCCTCCAGCAGGAGACGGGACGGGGCGCTGCTGCCAGGAGCAGTGTTCGCCAACAGAGCACCGCCAGGCCGTATCATGGGTTATGATACGGTCTGCAGCGGCCTACTGGTGTGGCGCTGCTGTTGGCAGCAGTGCCACCTTACCATCGGCCGCTGACATGTCTGTCGCCGAAATTCTGTCATCCTTCTGGTGGAATTCCAGCTACGGCTATGGTCATAATACCGCGGTCAGCTGGTAGCCACAGCGACTGTGTTTTGGTGGCTGTCGCCGTGGCGGTAGGCGGTTTTTACCATCACTGTCATAATGAGGGCCAAAATTCTGAATTCAGCAAGGGGTCTTTTGTGCAAATCCGTTAAGGTTTTCCTACTAAAAGTAAGAGCTAAAATTAAAAAAAAAAATTAAATTGAGGTGGAAAAAAAGAGCCATTTCTGTCCACATTTCCTTCTATAACTTTTCCAGCTATGGCATATTTTTTAAAGCAATCTACCATTATGTCTTCTGGACTCCTCTAGTTGCTGGGTTATATAAGGCCTGTAGGTTCATTAGGAACCCTAGGTACCCAGAGGCGATAAATGAGCTGCACCTTGCAATGGATTTTCATTATATACCGGGTGTACAGCAATTAATTTGGTACAGATAAAGAGTGATAAATAGGTATGAAGGAAACCTTTCTATTTCCAAAATGGGCACAATATGGAACAAGATAAGGAATTGAGAAGCAATGTTTATTCGCACATCTCTGAATTCCAGGGTCCCCATACTAGCATGTGAATTAAAAGGCAGTTCTCCAATAGACTTCTCTTTTACACACTGTCTTACATTTGGAAGAAAAAAGTGTAGAGAAAGACACTTGTTCTTCTATTCTGTGTTCTCTCAAGTCTCCTGATAAAAATTGTATCTCACTTGTGTAGGTAGGCCAGTGCCCGCAACAGAAAATGCCTCAAAACATAATGTGGATACATCACATTTTCACAAAGAAAATGGACATGTTTTTTGCAAAGTGCCTAGTTGTGGATTTTGGCCTCTAGCTCAGCCGGAACCTAGAGAAACCTACCAAACCTGTCTATTTTTGGAACGTAGACACCTAGGGGAATCCAGGATGGGATAACTTGTGGGGCTCTCACCTGGTTCAATTACCCAGCATCCTTTCCAAACCTCAAAATTTGTCAAAAAACACTTTTTCCTCACATTTGGGTGATAAAAAGTTCTGGAATCCTTCTACCCAGCATTCCCCCAAATCTCCTGATAAAATTGATACCTCACTTGTGTGGGTGGCCCAGGTGCCTGCAACAGGGAAGAGCCCAACATGCGTAGAGATTGAGGGCATAGCACAGTGAGTTGATAAGCACGATTTTTTTATTATACATTCTTAGGCTGACTCTGCTTTGTGGACCCACACAAGTGAGGTATCATTTTACTTGGGAGACTGAGGGGAACACTGGGTGGTAGGATATTTGTGCCGGTGTGGAGATCCTACAAAGAAAAGTGAAGAAAATGTGATTTTTACGGAAATTCTGAGGTTTGCAGAGGACAAAAAAATGTTGGGGAATCCATTCAAGCCACAGCTTCCTGGACTCCACTGTGTGTCCAGTTTTCAAACTAATCTAGAGTTGATACTTTTTCCCTAGAGAAGAAGCAAACACACTACCAAGACTCTCACTTCTGTGATGATCCACCACTAGAATTGTGAAAAGAAACAGAATTAGGTTATATTAAAAAGACCCCTAACCCACCAACCTAGTTGGTGGCATGCTTTATTATTGGGGTCGCACCCAAAACATCTAGCATGTCACGGCTGAGCTTCGAAGCCTGATTACAGCGCAGTATGATTTTTTTCATTTTTACCACACATACTTGTTTGATTTGACACGAGGGTGAGGGATGGTATAATATTTTATTAACAAGAGATTTGAAAATGAAATCCACTGTTAATAACTGAGGGGCCAAAAACTGAACCAATGACTCAGCTTGTGAGCTGTAAAGCCACGTCAAGGCACCAACCACTTTACAGTCCATTCACACACCTTTCATACATGACATGCACAAGATTATTCACGCCACCAGTCGCGGGCCCAGCACATTTCAACACTCACATCAACAGTCATTGCCATTCAAGGGCCCATCACTTTCATATGTCCACATGCCTGACACAGCAATCACATCAGCTGATGGAGTCTGTGGACTGGTGTTTGGTTAGCAGTGTGTTGTAGTGGCCAACAGAAAGTCACTATTTACACCGCCAGAAAAGCGCCACTCCACGCAAACTGCCATCACTTTTTTTTAAACAAAAAAGAATCCACACTTTCTTTTTAACAAAAAAGAAACCACTAACTAATCATAAGTAAGTACAAAACTACAAACACAAAAGCTCTAACTAAATACATAACAGTAATGTCAACTGTGAAACTGAACATGTGATAATATGAAACAGGCAGTTTATGCTCACAGTAGTTCCCAATAATTCTTGTGGGTGTGGTAACTCGTGAAACAGCCAGCCACACACAGCCCAGGCTTTGAAAGACTATCGGGGCAGTACATATGAGTCTCCCTCTGGAAACCTCTTCAGGCAGAGACTCTACATTTCTTAACAGGAAAGTATTTTTTGGGCATGGGAGTGATGTGCTCAGGAAAGTGGTGATCTTTCAACCTAGCCACATCCTCCACCACTGCTTGTCTAGGAACTCTTGCCTGTTCCACCATAACAAGGTTCACTATGACAGGCTCCTGAAATTTCACAAATGTCATCCTTGACCCTGGAGAACTATTCTTGAACACAACAAAAGCATTAAAAGTTGCCAAATGGAAAAGATGAATAGCTAAATTCTTATACCAAACATAAGCCTTACGAACAACAGTGTAAGGTTCTAACCTCTGATCTACTCTATCTATACCACCCATGTGCTTATTGTAGTCCAAAATGCACGCAGGATTGCACACTTCAGCAACCTTACCCCAAACATTCACAAGGGAAGTACTCTCATCATGGATGGTAGTCAGCATGTAGATATCCCTCCTGTCTGCAAATTTCACATGTAGCAGCTCCTCATTATGCAAGGCACTTCACTGTCCCTTCTCAAGTTTTTATTCAAAAGCTCCCTTGGATAGCCTTTACAGTTAGAGCAGATAGTGCCACAAGCACCAGTGTCCACTCTGAACAACTCCCATCACAATTGCACTTGAGTGTAGAAATTATCTAGGTACAAATGGTGAACTTTGTTAAACAATTGTCTACCAAGTTCCCACACAATTTTCTCCTCACTAACTCCAAAAGTGGGTGGACAACCAGGGGGTCATTACTGGAATCCCTACCAGTGTAGACCAGGCAATTACATACATATCCTGTACCAATTTCAGACAACATATACATTTTAATTCCATACTGTGCCCCTAAGAATGTACTGCCTAAAAAGTAAACAACACTTGAACAGGACCAAAAACTCGTCCACAGTTTTTTTCTTTCCCATCTACAAAATGATCAAGACAAGGTCTAATTTTAAAAAGACGGTCAGAATCAGGGTGATCTCATGGCACGGATAAAGCATTATCAATAAAATGCAGCATCCAAAGAAGAAGCGCATACTGGTTACGACTCATGGTAGCAGGAAATATAGCAGTTGCCTTCAAGGGACTAGTAGACCAATATGAAGAAAGTGATGGCTTCCTTATCAGCCCCATCAAAAAAGTTAAACCCAATAACTTTTTCGACTCTTCCAGATTTGAGGAAATCCATCGGCTAGCTCTAGAGTGTTGCCTAAGTCTGGCAGCGTTGTCCCTTAAATACTGCTCCGTATACAAATTAGTCTGCTCAACAATCTCTTCCAAAAATACATCATCCATAAACAACTGAAAGAAATTGACAGGCAAAAAGTTTTCTCTGTTCACTCTACACCTTGGGAGACCAATAAAGGCAGGCAACTCTGGCTGCACCATGTTTGATGCAACTTAGAGTTCAGGTCAACCAATGTGAAGCCTTTCAGCCCGCTGGCTGCTTCACTATTGGCACATCAGTGTCCTCTTCTAAAACAGGCACTTCATCAACACTAGGAGTGGCTTCATCCTCAGATGATTCCTCTCGGACAGAAAATGTACTCCCAGAATCTTGCACTTCCTCCTCTGCCTCAGATGCAGAGACAGTCTCATAATCATGGTCAGAAGACAACTCAAAAAACATTCCAAGAACCTGCTGAGCAGTCACCCTGCACCTATCCATGATACTTCCTACAGAACGTAACTAGACAAATGCACCACCAACAACCAGCACTGTGTAAGATAAGTAATAAACAAAGTGAAGCTTCATCACAAAGAGTTATAAACTCAAAAACTATTCCACTCACTTGCCTGAAAAAGCTAGACTCACCAGCAACTATTCTGCACAGCCACAGCAATCACCAATGATATCCTACTAAAAAGAAAAAAGAAAAGAAAATTACACATAAGACAACACAAATATCATCGTGCACTAATCTAATGACAATTTCACACACAATCCTGCATTTAGTACACCTCTTGCAAAATGTCATTCATGCATTGCAACAATACGCATTTGGAATAAATTGTTTTTGCTTACCTAAAACATGCAACTACGCAAACTGCTGGTCAACTACTTCCAAAACCGCAAGGTGTCACAGCAAAGGTGCAAAAAGGAGAAATAAAACATTATAATAATAAATGCAAATACTTTGCCAGCTGACAAATACCCCGCCACCAAACAGTTAGAAATTTCCCCTGGTGACTAGTGGTTTCTGCCCCCCCCCCCCTTGGGGGCAGATGGGTCTAAAAATAATAGGCCAATCTGCCCCAAGGGGGGGCAGAAATGTCCACCATTTATGTGTTCCCTTTGGGTGCGACCCATACCCAAGGAAATGCCCCCCTACACAAAACAACAGAAACAAAAACAATCCCTGGCACCTTAGTGGCTATGGGCCTAAAAGAATTGTCTGATCTGCCCCCAAAGGGGACAGAAATGGTCAACAGTTGTGTGCCCCCTTTGGGGAGTGACCCTTGCTCAAGGGGCTGCCCCCCACACAAAAAAAAACAAAAATAATAAATTCCTGGTGCCTTAGTGGCTTCTGCCCTGCCTTGGGAACAGATGGACCTAAAGAAATAGGCCGATCTGCCCACAAGGGGGACAGAATAGGCCAACAGTTGTATGCCCCCTCCGGGGGGCAACCCTTGCCTAAGGGACTGCCCCCAAACACAAAAAATATATATATTTCTTCCCTGGTGTCCATATGGTTTCTGCCCCCCTTGGGGGCATATTAGCCTAAAAATAATGGGCCAATCTGCCCACAAGGAGGGCAGAAACAGCGACAGATATATTGCCCCCCAAAGGGGGGAGTGACCCTTGCCCAAGGGGCCACCTCCTCACAAAAAAAAACACAAAACAAAAAGAATCCTGTCAGAGTCACCAGATCCTCGGGGCCTGTGCACGTTCCCAACACTTCCACCACAAGACAGCTCCAATACTCTGATTAGATTTATCACAGAGTCTAAGAGAGTCCAAGTGGGGAAAAGGGGATTAGGACGGGAACAGCTGGGAAGGAGACCTGTAGGAAGCAAAAGGTTTAAACACAACATCAAAATTACATCTCATGAATTCAGTACCATGCTACAACTCTAAGCTTCGTCTTTTCCGAAAAACATGAACAACCCTAGAATAGTCCTAAAACTGACTAGGCTTTAGATGACCGAATACCTGAGGAGGAAACAGGAAAAGTTAAATAGGACTTTCAGATTTGAGTACTTTCTTTAGTATGAGAATCAGGAAACACTCTGAGCAATTTCTAAACAACCATATGAATCTCCTTTTAAGAATACATATCAGGAACACACAGCATTACATCTAGAACTCTGGTATTGTTGTGTTCATCTCAGAAAAAACATTGGGAAGTGAATTGCGCACAATGCAGATTTTTATATTAGTATTAAACACCATAAAGGATTGTGCACCATGAAATCACACAACGTAGATTCAAGGAATAAATCACGCAACGCGTCAACTTGAAATGCTACCAAGAAAATGTCTTAGAATAGTAGCGCACAGTAATTTACATTATTTATACACGAGGAAAGAATTGCGCTTCTTGCCGATTCAAATGCCACCATACAAATGCCAAGAAATGGTAGCGCACAATGAACAACATGAAAAGCACTCAGGGAAAGAATCGCGCGTCTTGTCGATTCAAATGCCACCATGCAAATGCCAAGAAATGGTAGCGCACAATGAATAACATGAAAAAACATGAAAAAACACTCAAAGAAAGAATCGTGTTTGTTGCCGATTCGAATGCCACCATGTAAATGCCAGAAAATGGTAGCGCACAATGAACAGCATGAATTACACACGAGAAGTGAATCGCGTGTTTTGCTAATTCGAATGCCACCATGTAAATGTCAAGAAAAGGTAGCGCGCAATGAACAACAAAGTTAAATGCTCATGAAATGAGTTGCACGTCTTGCCAACTCGTAAAACATCATGTAAATGTCAAGAAATATCAGCGCGCAATGAACAACAATGTAATAACGAAGTCAAATCATTATGAAATAAATTGCGCGTCCTCCCTATTTGCAAACCACCATACAAATGTCATAAAATGGCAGCGCACAAGTAATCTGTTATTCATTTAAGAATTAAAATCAAGAATATGAAAATTCTCAATTACGGTGTTGGGAAATGTCCAAGCACCGTCTTACCGCCTGGAAACAGTGATCACCAATGAGAGATGAGTGCAGAAGACTGGAAAATCCAAATAGGCCGCCGGGACAGGAGCTGAGGAAGAAGCTGCTGCTCTGCACCGGGACCTCTGAACAGTGAGCACTGGAAGTTGGGCTGACTCTCTTTTATAGTGTCTTGGCCCAGCCTAGAACCACGCCCAGGCATGTTGCAGGGAAAGTCTCTAGAAGGCCCTGGAAAGGGACCATACCCTAACACACTCTGAATGTCTGCAGCAATACATTGCAAATGTACAGTATTTATAAGCACCTTAAAAATGAATCTTTTGGATGGAATTCTGCAATGCAAAAGGTTAAACAATAACATATCATCACAATGCATAAATTACATTATCTTGCGAGTGTTGGGTTTTTGCATTCTAGATGCCCGTAGAGCGCGCACTGTCCTGGTGTTGACAAATCCCTGGTTTCCTACTGGCTTTTGCCCACCTTGGGGGCAGATGGTCACAACAAAAATAGCCTGATCTGCCCCAAAGGGAAGCCAAAATCGTCAACAGTTGTGTGCCCCCTTTGGAGGGAACCCTTGCCCAGGTGGCTGCCCCCAAACACAAAAAATATATATACATATTCCCTGGTGTCTATGTGGCTTCTGCCCCCCTTGGGGGCAAATGGGCCTAAAAATAATAGTTCGATATGCCCCCAAAGGGGGCAGAAACAATGACAGATGTATTAGCCACAAAAGGGGAACAACCCTTGCCCAAGGGGCTGCTCCCCCATAGTGAAATCGACCAAAAAACAAAATCCCTGGTGTCTAGCGGGCAATCCTGCTGCCCCAACGCGATGCGATCCGGCAGCAGGAATTCTGAAATAGACATTGAGGGAAAGGAAAACCTATTCATTTCCCCTGATGCCTCTTTTACAGGAATTCTCCCTGGCCAGGTAAGAAACGTACCTCTTTCTCCGAGGTCGTGCTGGAAGCAAATGGCTTCCAGCGCAACTAGTGCCCTCTAATGATGTCAGCGCTCAATCGCGCACTGATGTCATTAGATGGGGGGCCGGGTGGTACAGGAAGTGATCCCTGCCCCGCTAGCGCTCCCCCAATGGGCTGGTTCCAGGATGTAATGGTTATGTCCGTGGCACAGCAGTCCAAGGCACCGAATGGGTTAAGCTCTCAACTAGGAAATGCAGTGTCAAATCTGCTAGTCTTTGGTACACTGAGTCCAGATTCCAAACGTCCTGCTGTCACTAGCTGCAGGCAATGGCTGCCAGCTGCCTGAGCCAGATCAGTGCTAGCCACTGCTGGATCCATGGATCGCAAAACAATTTTAAATATATTTGAATGCAAATCGAACATGAATGGGTAAAAAATGCAGTGCTCAGAACTACTGCCCATATTCCAATCAACTTTTCCTGCATAAAAAAAATGAACACAAAGTTAGAACTAAAAAGTATGATTGATTTTGAAAAGTAACACACCACGTTCTAGAGACCTATCTCATGTCTTTGTGGATTCAAAACTTCTTTCTTACCTGTTTTCTCAGCTCTTGTGTCCCTATCCATGGGTCATTTCATAGGATAAGTGCAAGTGAGTCTGTGCAGTTCATCTGAAAGAGAATGAGGGCTGGAGATTAAATGGACAGGGGGGGAAGAAAATATATGTTGCAGCTGGAAGTCCTGGTGATATAAGAATCCAATGCATATAACAACAAGCATTTGCAATGCAATATGTCTTGCACATTTCCAACTAGTTAATTGTCATCTTAGCGCCCACGAGCAAAGAAAAAGAAAACATGAGAAGAAACTGAGAAAAGACTACTTGGCAAAATAAAATAAAGTTAGCTTTAAAAAATAACACCTTGCAACTTTGTGCCTGCTGGGCAAAGTTTTGCCAGATACAAGCCTTCTGTTTGTGGGGCAAGTGAAGTTAAAAACAACAAACAGTAACTTGATCATTTCGGGAGCAGCACATGGGCACTACTTAAGTTTCATCAAGTAGTGCTTTATCCATTCTCCACACAGAAAAATGGAAGTGATGCCAGGCATGCCTTGACCAATTACGAGGCTGCGAAGAAGAGTGCCACAGAACCAGGAAATTGTGACCGACAAGCAGGCTCCAAGCGCTGTACTGAGCACAGCAGTGTCTCACAAGTGATGCATACGCTAGCGCATGCACTTTCACACTCAACTCTAAAAATCAGTTCAAGATAAATGCTAGTGCTTGTGCATGGGTGTTAATTCAAGTTAATTATCTTATAGCCATTTTGACATAATTTTTTGTTAAACTTTGACAAAAAAATAATAATATCGCTGCCCATGGCTCTACTAACGTGGCCACGCATGAATTGCCATCATTGAATGTCTTTGGTCATAAAGTATGCCAAAGGAAGTAAAGGTTGACAAAGCTTGTAAGTCTGTGACTGCATTTTAAAGGCGAGACCTATCACCTTTTTAAGTGTTTGGTATGTGGAATACTATGCGTAATGTATGTCCACACTGTATGTCTGTAGTAAATGTCAATCAGAATAAAAATCATAAAACCCCATTTAGAGACATATGCTCTGTGAAAGGGATATTTCTATTGGTGAGAATGTCTGCTCTGAAAACATGCTGTTTGTTCTCCAAAAGGTATTGCCATCAAGTGTATGTGGGTGTTTTAATGGCGTACAAAAAACAGGAATATATCTTTACAAATGAGTGTGGCAAATAAAACAAGCATTTGCAATGCAATGGGTCTCGCGTTTACTCGAGTTAAAGCTATTAGCGTTGTAAACTCCTAACCGTACTTTCCTTGCCACATAAACTGAAAGGTAAAACAGTTTCACATAAGCGAGCCGACGGCCACCATGAGCACAAAGCAAACACACAAAAGGAAACAGAAGTCCCCTCGCAGTGAAACTTATCCGCAAAAATACAATTATCCATGTAACCGCAAAAGTGCAATTTTCCATGTAACCGGCAAAAGTGCAAATATCACTGATATGTCATGGGACGATGTCATGGGAACACATTTTTAGTGATCGACTGAAAAAAAGGCAAAGAGTGAAACAAAGCAGCATCTGCTAAAATATCAAAAGGGCTGGTCCACCTAAAACTGATAGCATGCCTGTGTACATGGACAAAGAACAGGGAAATACTTAATAAAAAACCTGAAATGCTGGACTTGTTACAGGGTACAAAATATTATTTTATGAAAATGAAAGCATCTTTAGAATGGTTTAACATAAGAATGGATGCAGGGAAATGAAGTGCTTAGTGCCCCTGCCACTTGAGAATGCTACAGTTATGTCTATGCCTGGGCCTGGGTTGGACTAATGGACAGGGCAGGCCAATGCATTGTAAAGACCAATATGACCACCATGGGACAGAGTGGAAGAGTCCTGGTTCTCCAAAATATGAAGTGGTGGGCCCACTGGCACCCCCCCAGCGCAATGTAACCACTGGGTTTAGGAGAGGGCACTGTATGGCCATAAAGATAGGGTGGGGGTAGTTATAAAGTAAGGTTTCATTTTAAGATGTAGGTTAGCATATGTCAGTACACTTGATTTTCAATCTATTTTCTCACTGTAGTGGTAATCTCAGAAGTGGTAACCTCAACAGTGGTAATCCTTGCAGTGGTAATCTCAGTGGTAGTAGTCACAGTAGTGGTAATCTCAGCAGTTATAATCCCTGCAGTGATAATTTCAATGGTGGTAATCTAAGAAGAGGTAATCCCTGCACTGGTAATCTTGGAGGTAGTAATCACAGTAGTGGTAACCTCAGCAGTGGTAACCCATGCAGGGGTAATCTCATAGGTAGTAATCACAGTAGTGGTAATCTCAGTAGTGGTAATCTCTGCAGGTGTAATCTTAGAGGTAGTAATCCTAGTAGTGGTAATCTCAGCAGTGGTATTCTCTGCAGTGATAATTTCAACTGTGGTAATCTAAGAAGAGGTAATCCCTGCACTGATAATCTTGGAGGTAGTAATCACAGTAATGGTAACCTCAGCAGTGGTAACCCCTGCAGGGGTAATCTCATAGGTAGTAATCACAATAGTGGTAATCTAAGTAGTGGTAATCCCTGCATCTTTAATCTCAGTGGTAGTAATCCTAGTAGTGATAATCTCAGCAGTGGTAATCCCTGCAATGATAATTTCAACAGTGGTAATGTAAACAGAGGTAATCCCTGCACTGGTAATCTCAGATGTAGTAATCACAGTAGTGGTAACCTCAGCAGTGGTAACCCCTGCAGGGGTAATTTCATAGGTAATAATCACAGTAGTGATAATCTCAGCAGTAGTAATCCCTGCAGTGGTAATCGCAGAGGTAGTAATCACAGTAGTGGTAATATCAGCAGTGGTAATCTCAGAGTTAGTCATCACAGTAGTGGTAATTCAGCAGTGGTAATCCCTGCAGTGGTAATCCCTGCAGGGGTAATCTCAGAAATAGTAATCACAGCAGTCGTAATCTCAGCAGTAGTAATCCCTGCAGTGGTACTCTCAGAGGTAGTAATCACAATAGTGGCAATTCAGCAGTGGTAATATCAGAAATAGTAATCACAATAGTGGTAATCTCAGCAGTGGTAATTGTTGCAGTGGTAATTTCAAAAGTGGTAATCTCAGCAGAGGTCATCTTTGCAGTGGTAATTTCAGATGTAGTAATCACAGTAGTGGTAACCTCAGGAGTGGTAATCCCTGCAGTGGTAATATCAGAAGGGCTAATTTCAATGTAGTAGATTGTATGTAGTGGTATATGGACTCTGTTGTATTTTAGGAGGTGACGTACAACCCTTCGCGCTGGGTCCTCAGACTTACATGTTCATTGCATTTGCGTGTGAATAACGCTCATATATTTTCTGTTTATAGGGAACAGAAGTCCGCTTGCAGTGAAACTTTTCGGCAAAAGTGCAATTATCCATGTAACCACAAAAGTGTTGATGTCATGCAAAGCGCTCGACTTCTGACCAGCGAGGTTGTGCTGCCTACGAAATAAGGAGGAAAAAGTAGTGCAGAAACAATTTGGAAGATATTAAGCCTCATGTGTATTCAGTAGTTGGCTGGTGTGCTTGAGGCAGGCTAAACACCGGAGGAGGCATGACGTGTGAATGCATTCCACTAATGAAAACAAGCTAATTTTAAAAGCCAAGCCGACAAACCAACAAAACGGATGAGCTTGACATGGGGGTGGTTAGAAACCCACAGAGAGATTACCCCGGAACGGAGCGCTTTGCGCTCGACCCTAAAAAGGCACCCGGAGGTCCATGCAAGTCAACTAACACTCGTACAAAAGTGCCAGTCAGGCTGGAGATAATTCACAAAAGGAAACACTCACATCTACTCAAGGATATACTACAAACCAAGCATGCTTTAGGATACACCCACCTAACCATGAAGTAAGTCATACATCACACATAGCCAGTCACTGCTACTTCAAGAGAATAACTGTAAAGACCACTGGGTGCAATAAATCACACTGCCATGACAAATAATTAAAAGAAGTGGAAAACAAAAGGGGGCAAATAACACCAGTTACCACAACCCTCCTCAGCTGCAATTTAAACAAGCACTTGCAATGTAATGGGTCTCACGTTTGCTTTACTTAGAACTATTAGAATTATAAATTGCTAACTGGACTTTTCTTGCCACATAAATTGAAAAGTAAAAGTAAAACAGTTAACATAAGCAAGTCAATTTAAAACGCCACGGCCGCCATAAGCATGAGCGTAAGAGTGATTAGCTCCCTGCGTGAATGTCTAGAAAGGATCACATCTGGGATGAAAGGCAAACCAAAATCAAAGGAGGAGCCATCACACACTGTAACAGGAGGAAGTGTGACCTAGTGTGATGGCCAACAAAAATGTTCACTTAGTGAAATCTCATGGTAGGGAACTCAGAACACAAAGGAGGGACATTTCACAAAATGCACCAATAAACATAAAGCATTTAAAACAAGCACACCAAAGAATGAATAGCAAGAGTGTGCGTGGTTAAAAGCGCACAGAGAGATTACAAGAGGTCAAAGCACTTGCTCGCTCAACCCTAAAAAGTGCACATCTGTATTGATTCAACACCACTAGTTTGATGCCAGGGGCTCTTTGCACACAAAACATGAATGTAGTTTCCTAAAAATAAAGTACTCAATTAACTCCCAGCATGATCGAAATGTTTTCTACCATATAGGCAATACGGCATACTCTGCCTACTGCACGTCAGTTTACATGGTACAATACTCTGCACTCTCCTTTTATGTTTGACAGAGATGAATTGCCTGAAACTAAAGAAGAAACTAAAAGTAATGTCTTCAGTCACTGATAAATGCACTGTAAATTATCTTCCCTACTACACATATTTTTAGCAGTTTTTCAATTTTTATGCAGCATTATGTGCAGCATACAATTCAGCAGCATACAAAGTAAATTTATGTCAGTTGTATGCTCTGAAGGAAAAAAGTAAAAGGGCAAAACTGGCTATTCCTGACCCATCCAGGGAAAAACTGGCCATTCCTGACCACTGATCCAGACTAGTGTACAAACATTTTCCTTCAGTCATGGTGCTATCAGGTGCAATGTAATCCCCTAAATGGCAAATGAGAGGACTATGAAGGACTCCAACTGCAACAGTGAGGAAGTTTGGATGTGGGCGTGAGGCTGCAATAAACATACCCTCATTCTTACAGGCGTCCAGGCCAGATCTTAAGGCCTGATGGTCGAGCTGGTACGAAATCATCAACACTCACTGGGATGGTATTCAGCACCAATAAAGGCTGGGTAGTGTGCAAGCACTACAACCACCTCTTGCCCCCTGTAGGTCCCCAGGGCTCAAAATGAAGACACTACCATGGCTCACCTTACTACAGGAGAGGGTGCTGGCCATAACTACTCGGTCAGACAAACACCAGAACAATACATCCCGCTCAAGTTAAGGAGGAAACTCTCAGAAACATTGTCTGTCTAGCTGAAGGGGTGGATGTTACCACTTGGAGAGTAGAAGCTTGTCCACGGTGTTACAAACATTTTCCAATTTTGAAACAAAAAAAAATGAGCAAAGGATTAAAGTTACTAGGACTGCATCACTTAGTGACAGAAGTCTTCTTTCCCTGGAGAGATACAGCATTAGGTCCTTGTCCTAGGAGATCCCAAAATCACTGAAAGGTCGGAATGCACCGATAATCATCACTGGGAGTAACAAAGATCTGTAAAAACAATTGAAGAGAACTCGTGGACCTTCTTAAACTCAATCTAGTGCTGCAACTCCATGTCCTAGCCATCCTTTGTGTCCCAAATAAAGAGACATTCAAAACAATTAATACAATTACGCGTAGATTTTAAATGGGTGTGTGCACTGGTGCAAGTGCCATCAAACCAGTCAGTTCTATGCATATAATTTTCCAACTTTCATCTTCCAGAAATGTGCTAGCTGCTCTCTGTTGGCTAAGCACTATAACTCCTTTTCTAATCATTTCATAGCCCAAAGCGTGTGCATCCATATGTCGGCGCTTGTGACCTTAATAAGTAAACTTACAAGGGGACATGAATAGGTCGATCAACCTTTTCCCTCGCAATTAAGATGTTCGCACCATAACTTCAGTACATGCAGTTCAATAATCAATAACCAATAACATCAATAATTCATGATAATCAATAGCATTTGTAATCAATGAAATCAGTAATTATCACACACCATGCCCTTTCAGTCATTAATAACCACACCTTTTAGTAAAAGTTAGAATATTTATTTCCCTATTTTAACAATGCTAAGGTCACGTAAGTTAATCACAAAATCAAATGATACACATACAGAAACAACACTGGGTGTCCAAACTGCGAAAGAAACACAATCTAATCAAAGCATGAACAATTACACATTCTAAGGTTACAGTGCAAATCAATAACAAGAACAATTGCGCAAAGATATCACATACATTTAAATTCAGCAAAGAAAAACATCAAACATTATTCCCTATAGCAGACTTTCATTAGTGAGAATGTTAAACTAACACCAGCTTAGCATCAGCATGTTGGGCTTCATGTAAAACAATTTAGCAAACACAAATTTGGAAAACATCTAACTATGGCTCTATTAAAACAGTGCAGTTGGTACCTAGAAAGAAAAAGCAAACATACATTGCATGTCACATTTAGAATTCATATACCTCTCCTCAATTTGGATCTGCAAGCTAAGAGAGTGAGCAGGACATTAGTTCGGTCAGCAAGGCATCACTATTCAGCATCAAAGTTCAGAAAACGCAAAGACTTTCAGAAATAAAGTTAAGCCCGTCTCTTGTCAAGACACTCAAGAAAGTAACGACCTTTTGGCCACCAAGAAATAGAGCAAATGTCTCTCTTCTTTCTGTGCAGTCTGGCTATGTTAAATTTCCTAAAACTACTTCCCAAGTCCCTATTGGTCAAGGGATCGAATGTTTACACTTTGTCCAATAAAACCAAAACTTCAAATCTATGAATTCTACCACTACTCCGTTCACATGTGACTGATTGGCTTCTCTTGCACGTCCTCATCATCCGGCTCATCAGGTAACAATACTGTATTGTTGCAGCTTATACTCCAATCAGAGTCTCCATTGTTCTGCTTCTGAGAAAGTCAGTCTTACATATATTACACTCATAATGTTACATTTAGCAAGAACAGCATCTTCTAGCAATCGGTTCTCATGAGAAAGACTTTTAGCTATGAGCACATTTAGACAGTACAGTGGAAAATCATGGTTTAACTCTCTGAACAGCCATTTTATTAAACATTAAGAAATACAACATGACATGAGGCTGTGCAACTAGAACAAGACCTCCACTAAGTTAGGCCTACAGTTAATAAAGCTAATACATAATGCATAACCCTTTATATGGCATATTACTACTTTAATCTAACACAAACTCAAGATTTCATATTAATAAAGCATTAATAAGTACACTTCGTGAACATTGGCGGCCACTCATCGTGCTCACATTTTCAAATGTGTGCTCTATTTTTCCAAGTTATTAAATTTTCTACAGAAAACCATTACTCATAGTATAAGAACACTCATTAATATTTTTAGTAAAACACCTGCACTAGCAATCCCTCCTCTGATGACTAAGGGCCAGATGTAGCAAAAATAAAAATTGCGACTCGCATTTTGCGAGTTGATGCGACTCGCAAAATGCGAGTTGCAAATTAGAATGTCAGAAAAAAAAGCGATCCGATTTTGCGACTCGCAGCCGGACTCGCAACGCTGTGTGCGAGTCCGCAGTTTGCGAGGTCGCTGTTTGCGAGTGTGCAAAAAACGAACTCGCAATTAGCGAGTGGGTGTCGCAAATTGCGATTACCTTCAAAATAGCTTGCAGGTGCAGCAGAACACTCCAGAAAGCATACCAGAACACTCTGGAAACACTTCCTGGCACATGATGATGACATCACAGCCAGGAAGTTAACAAATACACCTGGGAGGAGGGCTCAACAGTGAGCAGTGTCTCTGCAACTGACAGTAGGGTGCTGAGGAGTGGTAGGCACAGCACCATGGACGCAGCAGGGACCAGCCAGGCTGGCAGGAGGGGCAGGAGATCATAGATAACAGCCAGGACAGATTAATGTGGCACATGGCGTTAATGTGCCACATGACTGGTTGGCATTTTCCTGCCCATGGACAATTTTAACTTGTATATAGTTTCTTCATGACATTAATAAAACAGTTATTTTTGTTCCACTTAACAAATGGTTAATAGGTGAGTATGGTGGGAGTTGACACGTACCGTCCAAAATATTGCGTTGCAATGTGGTCCCGTCTCAGTCTGCCTTGATTAGCTAGACTCCTATCCCCATGATGGCGATGTGGTTGTTCTTGCTCTTCATCATCAGGATCTGGGTCTGCAGGGATGAGAGGTAGCCCACGTCGGGTGGCTATGTTGTGGAGGATGGCGCATGCGACCACAATTTTGAAAGCGGTAATGGGGGTGTATTGGAGGGCGCCTCCACTGCGGTGGAGGCATCTGAATCTTGCCATCAGCAGTCCGAAGGTGCGCACGATCAGGTTCCTGGTCCTCTTATGCGCACTGTTGTATTGCCTCTCTGATTCAGTTCTGGGTGTTAAAAACTGAGTCATGATCCAAGGCCTGAGAGCATATGCACTGTCACCTGTTGGGCACAAAAGTACACGGTTAGGAAGTCCAGATTGTCGTGCACAGTGACCTGTGTGTATGTCTGCAAGTGTCTGTGGCTATACCTAGGAGGTAACCGTCTCCAAAGTCCCCACGTTCCAGGCGTTGATGTATCCCACTATACCTAAAAATGTATGAGTCATGGGTACTGCCAGGAAACTTAGCTACGATGTCCGTGATGACATAATGGGCATCACAAACAACCTGTATGTTGAGTGAGTGGGTACACTTCCTGTTGCGGAAAATGTGTTCCAGATTAGCAGGGGGGCATATTTGAATGTGTGTCCCATCTACACACCCTATGACATGAGGAAAGTGGGCAATGCGGTAAAAGTCCAGCTTGGTGCTGTTAGTTTCTGCCTCATTCCTTGGTAAGTATATGAAGTGAGACATGTGCGTGACTAAGGCATCTAGGAATGCCCTGAGGAACCTTGACACTGCACTTTGGGATACCCCACCTGCCACGTCAATGACCCCCTGATAGCTCCCTGAGGCCAAGAGGTGCAGTGCGCATAGTACTTGCACATGCGTAGGGATGGCGCAGCCACGTAGAGTCTTGTGTTCTAGCTGTGGTTTCAGTAAATCTATTAATTCTAGAATGGCTGCGCTGCTAAGGCGGTATTTGTCATAGATCTCCTCTTCAGTTTGCTGAAAAAGAGTCTGCCTGGTTCTATATATCTTCTCCTGTCTGTGGCCCCTCCTCCTCCTCTGCTGGGCTGCGTAGACTCTCCTCCTCACTGCTATCAGGTATATCTCCGCCATCTTGAGTAACCCAGATGCCTTCTGGGTCCCCTTTTATACTTTGGTAATGGTTACCACCTGCTCTGAGTTAGTGGTAAATTGGACATGCAAACTGGGCTTTTTGCGACTAGTCGCAATTTGCGAGTTGCAATTGCATATGGGTTGCGACTCGCAAATTGCGACTTGCAATTTGCGGGTCGCAAAATGGGGTCGCACCGGATGCGACTCGCAAACGGGTCCCATCGCTTTTTGCGAGTCAGAAATGGGCTTTTTGCATCCCATTTCCGATTTTGCACTGTCGCAAATTGCGATTCGGCCCGTTTGCGAGTCGCAATCGTTTGCTACATCTGGCCCTAAATGTGTAATCAAACTAGACTATCACTCACAAATTTTTGCATCCGCTTACATTCTGTCATTTCAATCCTATACTTTTGATCACTTTTCGAATTTTCCCTAAACAATTTTTCCCTTTTCTTTTCTTCCCTCCTCTGATCATTCTTTGACTTCTTCAATTGTATTCTTTTACACAAAATACATATTCCCCAGATTCCAATTAGGCAAACCAGAACAATCAGTATCCCCTGTATAATTTTCAACAAAATTCCTTTTCCAAAGTTGCTGAGCCAATTTCCCACTGAAGCAAAACCTTTACCAACTTTTTCCCACACACCTGGTTCTTTCAATTCTTTTAAATCAGCACTTTGATTAGTCAGATTAGTAAGTAAGCCTCTAATTTCATTACTATTATCAGGAATGAATGAACAACATTGCCTATAATTGATCATCTTACAAACTCCGCCATTCTTCGCTAAAAGAATGTCTAAAGCAAGATGATTTTAAAGAGTCATAGCTCTTTCGGCAGCTAATTCAGTATCTATCAGGAGCATGGCTCCTGAAAAATTTATCAGCATGTTATCCACAATAGTAGACAACTTTCGAATCTTTATCGAATTCATAACAACTTCTGCTTAAGGAATCATTGTTCCAAATACATCTCCCACTATACCAGAGGGAGACTCCCTCCTCTGTCTCATATGATGTAATTCAGTCATCCATTTGAAAAATCTTTGGGAAAACTATTCCCAAATAACATGTCCCAAACCATCCTCTTGGAAGATGGTAAGAAGCATTAGGACCACACATGTAATATATCCCAGGAATAGCTGGGTCCTGTTCATTCAACATAAATGTTCATTTACTCTGAAACAGAAACACATGCCTGTATTCACTTGTTCCCACAAATAATGTGTCAGTGCGAGATTTTGGCCTATATACATAAAGTTTCCCTTTGTGTTGCGCATCTAAAGCTAATTTCTCTTGTGTTTTAATTGTATTATAAGCATAATCATTCTTGTAAGTCCTTTTCCCTAAGACTTTTTCTAATTTCTCCTTCAACCCTTTTCTTCTGTCCTTTGGGTTATCTAAAAAGCTTTTCTCTAAAGGTGTAAGCAAGCATGTCAGATTATTGCGGTGTGCATCAGCTGTGCCAGACGTCAGTGCAGGTTCAACAAACCGCTAACTAATACTATGTCATTATCCTTAGCTACCCTACTGAAATACCTAATTATAGGGACAAATAAAAACACCATATCATAATTGGAGTAGAAATACTGAATGTACTCCTGGTTATGAAACCTTGTTAGTAGCAGACTACAAATTAATCCATATGTTAGAGACAGACTATGGTAAGTAACTCCTTCTTCAACTGATGAAGGAATCTGCGTACACACATAACAAATCTTTGCATCCATCGTTTCAACATACTCACTCAATAAGCGATAGAAGACATTAGAAAAAAGTTCTCCTTGCGCATTAGTACTCTCATGCAAATGCTTCTCATCTAACCTAAACTTCACTATTGCTGTTAGGTTAGTACTCGTCTCAAAAGCAGAAGTATGGTTGGCTTCACCCTTATCAAGAACAGACATACCCACAGTCAATACAATAAACAATTTCCCAAATACAATCACCAAACCAATACTCATATATTTACAGTGCCTATTATTCCTACCCTGCTTGCTGGCTAACGTTACTCAGGATCTGTAAAGAAGCAGAAAGCAGAAGAAAACTAAAAAAAACTGCAACAAAATCAAATGCAGAATCTTCTTTCAGCAGTTATTTACAGCTTTCAGTCTCACTTCAGAATCTCTTGTCAAAATTGGTAAACAGCTTGTCAAAATCAGGTTTCAAAAGTCAAATCAGGTTATCAAAGTCTTTTCCGGTTACTTTCAACAGTCTCTTTCTCAAAATGTTGTCTCATATTTTTTCAACAGTTTAGTTCATCAGCTTCATTCAAATGACAAAATACTGACCCGGAATGTCTGTATCAAAACAAAAAGACAAAAATTCTTGCTGCCATTCACTAGTAGTTGCATACTAGTGAATGGCAGCAACCGGCGTATCTTCGACTTGCTGTTCTCTTTCTTTTCATTTTTCGATCATCATTCAATTCTCCTTCACTTACATCTTCTCACCTTGTTGTATCTTCTTCTTCGATTGTTGTTTCAACAACCACTTCCTTTCTCTTTCCTTGTGACTCTGACCTCTTACCTCCTTTCAGTGGACCCTTTGTCAGTGCTCTCTTCAATGTTGTACCTGTGACTTCTTCTTTCTCTGTGGTGTTTTCTCTTGACAGACCTGCACCTGGTTCTGGAGGAGTCAGATCACAGTGACTTCGATCCCCCTCAACTCCTTCTCCCTCGGGGTCTGGCATTTGCTCTGTTTGTCTCTCAAGATGGTCTGCTTCTGAGAAAGCCCTCCTCTGAATAGGCTCTCCTGCTGCCTCAATTGAGATAGTCTCTCCATCACCCTCCTGGAGGTCTTCTCCTTCATCTTCACATGAATGACTGAACCGTCCTCAACGGGCTCAGATCTGGTCTCAGTTCCCCTTTGACCTCCTTTCGGCCCTGAGACTGGTCCAAACGTTGTTGGTACTCCCAACAACTCTTCTTCATGATCTAATGGACATGTCACTTTCTTCGTGTGGCTGGTGTGGATCCAGTTTGGAACTCCAGCGCACTTCACAGCTGTGGTAGTTGTCAGAACTACTTGGAAATGTCCTTTCCAATGGGGCTTCAGACATGTTTTCCTCACGTGTTTTCGGACCACAACCTAGTCACCGGATCTCAGGTTGTACCCTGGGTCATGGATCGGTGGCAGTGTGTTGGCTTCCACCTGCTGAGAGAAAGAGTGAACCACATCAGCCAGACCCTTGAAGTTGTCCAATTCTATATCATCTGCAATGTTGACAAGTGCATTTGCAGGCACCGCTGACAACCTCATGGCTCGGCCCATAAGGATCTCATGTGGTGACAATCCTGTCTTCCTGTCGGGTATATTTCTCATTGTCATCAGAACTCAAGGCAGTGTGTCAAGCCTTTTTAAATTTATGGACGCACACATCTTTGCAACTCTTGACTTCAAGGTACCATTCATCTGTTCCACTAGTCCTGATGCTTCAGGGCGGTAACTACAAGGCAACTTCTGCTCAATGTTCAATGCTGCACACAGTAATTTAGGGCAATATGTACGAACACTTTTTCCCATAGACACAGAATGGGTAAAAACCTTTGCTACATCTGGCCCTTAGTTACTTCATTGTTGAAGTGAATTCCTCTATCTGATTCTAAAGAGATCGGAAACCCAAAACGTGATATCAATTCCCTAAGCAGTAGTTTTGTTACTGTGAGACTGTCATTTCTTCATGTAGGGTATGCTTCAATCCAGTGACTAAAAATGCACACAATCACCAACACATATCTCAAACCTCCACACACAGGCATCTCAATGAAATCCATCTGCATTCTGCTGAATGGACCTCCTGCTCTTCCAAAGTGGCTCAAATCAACCACTGTCACTTTTCCCGCATTCATTTGTTGGCAAATGACACAATGATGGCAAACTGCTTCAGCAACCTATCTAAACCTTGGGTTGAACCAATCATGTTTAAGCAACCAAATCATGCCATCCCTCCCAACAAGTGCTTGACCATGATAATACCTAGCCATTTGAGGCAACAGACTATTTGGCAAAACCAATTGTCCTTCTTCTGAAACCCACAATTCATCTTGTCTTTGCACACATTTGATTTTAACCCAGAAATGTGTCTCTTCACTGTCAGCATTATTCTGCAATATTTTCAATTCCTCCAAGGTGTCAATTGTTTTCAATGCAAAACTTGGACAAGTTTTGTCTTCTTCAGGTAACAGTTCCCACTTATCTTTGAATGATATACATTTCAATGCGCAAAACCTTGCGACTTGATCTGCATGTCCATTTCCCAATAACGTGAAGTCCTGTGACTGTAGATGTACACTGCATTTCACCACGGCAATCTATTCAGGCATTTGGATAGCACGTTACAGTTCTTTAATCCTTTCACCATTTTTCACTGGTGACCCAGAAGAGGTCATGAAACCTCTCAGTGACCATAACTGGCCAAAATCATAGACTATTCCAAATCCATACTGGCTATCCGTACAGATGGTAACTTTCAGCTGAGCAGAAACATAGCACGCTCTAGTAAGGGCTACCAGTTCCGCTACTCGGGCAGCATACACTCCTCGAAGCCAAGAAGCTTCCAGAATACCGGTAATTGTGCACATGGCATATCCCGCTCTTAGTGTCCCTGTATTGGCTCTTAGACAAGAACCATCAACAAAGATAATTTGGTCATTCTATTACAATTGAGTATTCTAATGTCAGGTCTCAGTGTTGTGCACAAGTCAGTTACTTCAAGACAATCATGCTCAATGTCTTCCAACTATTCAATTTCAACATTTTCATTTGGGAGTAAGGTCGCCGGGTTCAGCACTGTACATCTTTTCAGTGACACATTTGGTGACCCTAGAATACTCTTTCCATATATGGTCAACCTTGCACCTGTCAAATATTGGGTTTTTGTCCTTGTAAGTAAAATCTCAATAGAGTGAGGGACCATTATAGTCAAAGGACATCCCATCCCAATGCCTTCACACTGTGTACGGCTCAGACCAACTGCTGCAACTGCACGCAAACAACCTGGTAAGGCTGCTGCAACTGGGTCCAAAGTAGCTGCAAAATATGCTACTGATCAGTTTATACCTCCGTGGACCTGTGACAAGACAGACAAAGAACATTCATCACGATCCTGACAAAACAAAGTGAAAGGTTTTGTGTAGTCAGGCATTCCCAAAGCTGGAGCCTTGCACAGAATCTCTCTCAATTCAGTGAACGCTTTCATTCCAGACTGGTATAACACTATGGGATCAATGGCTTCCTTATGAGTCAGCTTCTGCAATGGTCTCGAAATGACTGGAAAATTTGGAATCCATTGGTGACGATAGCCTACCATCACTAAAAACATCCTTACATCTCTCTGAGTAGTCGGGAGATTCATCTGCAATATGGTTGCAATCCTTTCTCTGGATATCTTTCTTGATCCCTTCTCAATCTGGTGAACCAAGAATTTCACTCCTTTTTGACAGTATTGCAATTGAAGCAGGGACACTTTGACCTTTTTTCCCTAAATGGTTCAGCAAGGCAATCGTGTCATATTTGCACTCTACCCTCCTTTTGGACGCAATCAGCAAATCATCAATGTACTATAGCAACGTCAATTGGAAAGGTAATTCCAACGACTCCACATTATTTTTCAAGATCTGATTGAATATGTAAGGTGACTCTGAGAACCCTTGAGGAATTCTGCACCAACAATAAACTTGGTCCAAAAATGTGAAACAAAACAGAAATTGGATGTCCTCATGAGGAGGCACAGAAAAGAATGCTTGTGACAATTCAGTGACAGTGAATCACTCAGTGAATCACTCAGCATAACATGGAATCTGAAACATTATCACAGCTGGATTTGGTACCACTGGACAACATACAACCACAATCTTATTTATTTTTCTAAAATCCTGGACAATTCGAGCTTTCCCACAGGGCTTTTCAAACCCATTATCGGTGAATTACATGTACAGCTCAATACTTCCTTCAAAACCCCTTTCACAAAGTCTGCAATTATTTGGGCAACCTTCATAAGGACATCTTGTGGCATGTGGTACTGGGGAATTTGAGGAAAAACTGCATTTGGCTTTACAATAAGTTTAAGTGCTCGACTCCATTTATCATACCTATCTCTTTTCCTGTCAGATCCCACATCTTATCCTTAACCGTTCCCTGCAAATCAGGATGAAGATCCTTCACTGTGAGCATTGGGAACATTTTTATCAGAGGATATTCCTCATTTGTAGTCTCACACTCTATCCTCTGCCTCTGGGGCTTGATCATCTTCATTATCACTAATCGTCTGAATCACAATTCCATCATTTGAACAAGTTATTGAACATTTTGTTTTGTACAGCAAGTCTCTTCCCAGTAGGGATACTGGAATTGAATCACAGACTACGAATTTGTGCAATCCTTGAAAGTTGCCAATTTTAACCTGAACTGGGTCTGTAATCGGGTTAGTCAAGTACTGATTTGCTACGCCCACAATCTGAACTTTTTTACCTGAAAGGGGCAAGTTTGAAACTTCTGCAGTTCTCACTGCAGAGGGTGTAACTCCTGTGTCAGCCAAGAATGAAACTCTGTGAACCATGCCTTTTCCCTTCATGTAGGGACCTCTCTGATCTACTTATAAGGAGGTTGCAAGCACACATGGCTCCTTATCTGATCTTTCGCTCACCCAATCATTGTTTATTCCATTCTCACTGTGTACTCTGGTTAAGGTTCGGACCTGTGACCTGTTGAGAAAGCATCATTTGCTGCTGTCCCATTGAGGCTTGAGGTAGTTGAATTTGCTGTCTATGTACCATGGGAACCTGCTGCATGCATTGGCTGCGACTGTATCATTTGTGCACTTGGCATTTGCACCTGCTGCATGGGTTAGAAGCCTTGCATTTGATTCGCTTTATTTTGGAAATTCGGACTAGGATCTCTCATTTTCGGTCCTCTCATGTTCTGGAATGAATGGATGCCATTACTTTGCTGAACAACACCTTCCTGAAGCATCATTGGACACTCCCATTTCCAATGTCCAATGGCTCTGCAAATGTGACAAGGCAATAATTTCTTCATTCCATGCACATCATTCTGAACCAATACAGTACCTAACTCTAGACTGCGATTCACATTACCTCCGCAACCTCTACATCTCATATGGGGTTGAAACATCATTTTTCCCTGCTGCTGCTGTAGTAGCTGGTGTGGGAAATTCGCTTGCATGCCTGTCTCAGCAGATTTAATCTGCATCACCATTGCCTTCTCTTTCAGCTTTCTCTGCTTCAACTCAATTTCATCACAACAGTACTTGGCATACTGCAACACCTCAACAATTGGCTTTGCTTGCCAGCAAATCAAATGACTCTTAATCATTTGGCTAATTTCAGGTTTCAATCCTTCCACAAATCTGAACACAAAATGATTTGTGTCCTTCGCCTTAATGGTCTCTGTACCACTGTAATGCTTGAACGCCTGTAACAATCTCTCATAACACTCATATATCGACTCCTTTGCTTCCTCAGCTGTCCTATCAGTTTTCTGCCAATCAATATTCTTGGGCGATATTTTCTTTTAATACTAATATTTAATTACCTCAGGACGGTGCACCTGTAGTTATATCTCTCTCTGGTTTGTTTATTGGCCAATCTACACTCCTTTTGCAGTCAGCTCCACAGAATCTGTTTTCCTTTTGTCTCTTTTCTTTACCCATCTGCCTCCCCACCTGTCTAATGCTCCCCAGGTCTGGGCACTTTGAAGCAATTTCTTAAGGTGTGCCTTCATTCTGGCTGATCTCATGTGCTCAAAATCTTTAGACTCAAAATCTAATCTGTAACTCCTTTTCAAATGCTTAATTTTCTATATTTCTATGTTGTTCTTCTCTGCCAGGTCAGCTAGCCTCTGATGCACATCGCTCACTTCCCTTGTAATGTTCAGGCATAGGTATCTCAATTCCGTTTCTGTGTAGGATTCTAAACTATTCACGCTCATAATTCCTTCAATGAGGTCACCCGCTTCCATGCTTAGCCTAGCATAGTTCAAACACTCCTCTCCCTTAGATGCACTTGGCAGTGTATTCAGCTTGTCTAACCATTCAGTCAACTGCTGAGCTGTCAACACTTGCAACAAGATGTTACTGGCTTGGACAGGTGGCACGTTCTGTGCAACTGCATTCAGGGTCTACGGTGTCAACTCTGGCTAATGGTTTACCCTGCCATAGTATCTGGAAGTACTCCGAATGGACTAAGGTCTAACAGTGATCTTGATCCGTCAAAAGTCTGTCCCTCATGGAAGACTACTCAAGCGATTTCATTATGTCCTCCCCCATTGCATTCTGTGTCATGACACTGTGTTCACCTACACTAGGTTTCTTTTGTGCAAATAGGGGTAGGGCTGGACCAACAGTAGTAGGTAAAGATATAGCATATGGGGTTGGTATGGTACTTAAGTTCTGTGGGAGAGTAACTCTCATGTTTTGATTCATCACGGAAGATATATCTGACTGTGTCCTTGTTACTGGTGTGAATCTTGGCATAAATAACTTGTGGCTGAACTTGGGGCAGTAAAAGTGGAGTTGGCTCAGTCTGTACCAACATCGGTCTCAGGAACACCTGTTTTCGTAGGCACCATTTAGTTTGAAGTTGTTTCCATAGTGGGCACATCAGGGTAAATTCTCTGAACCTGTGGCAGTTTCACCTGATCTTGTACTACTGGAGAAGTAGGCACATTATGACTACCCCTCATCGGACTCTGTGTCAGGCTAATATCAACCTGCATCGGACTTACTATCCCATTAACCTGGGTCGGAGCTGTAGGATCAGCAATGGTACTCGGATCACCCTCATGTGCTGCATATAGTGGTGGGCGATTTCTAAATAACTGTAAAATGAACTCACCATCATTAGATTCCTCCTCCACTGTTGAAGACTTTCTAGCCTCCCTACTTTTGGATGGGCTTCTGTTAGTCTTTCTAGTAGCTTTCCTTCCTTCTTTTTAATTGGCTTTCGTAACTGCCGGAAACAACTTAATTCCATGCAAAGTCTCCATCCTCCAAACCCTCTGAGCACTATCCCACCTAGCCTATGTTAAAGTCTTTTCTGCCTTTCTCACTATCCTCTCCAACTTCTGTTGTTGCTGCTGTCTGGCTACTAACTCCCAAATCGCTAATGCCTCGAACTGTGCTGGTCTCGGAAAGGGCTTCGATTCCTATAGCACCATCCTTAAATGCTCTAAAACCCTCAAACTGACTGTTCCATTTGTAGGAAATGCTAAGTTCCCATCTTTCTCTGTCACTTTGCACCATTGCTTTAGCCAAAGACGTGGTGTGACACCCTTCTCTTCCATTATAATGTAAGCTGGTGTACCTTCTGGCGGGGACCTTGCCTATACTCATTGTAATGTACGGATCTTCTCTTAAAGCACTCTTCAAAGCTTTGAAAACTTTCATCTTTTCGACCCTTTTGTTATTCAAAATCAAATCAGGAAGTGACTTTTAATCCCAGAATTCTCTTCACCCACTTTCTCACCCAATAGCCTCTCACGGACGGCTGCCGATCTATGTGCGACCCTTCTCTCTAACCTACCTATTCCAGCGCAGCTCCAATGATGTCACACTCACATGTACTGCAGCTGACAAAGTCTTTCGGCTTGTCCTCCCAAACTTTGATTCACACAAAACTAATGCAAAGATTGCGAGCACTAACGCAAAATCAAAAAACAAATCTGCTGGTTTACTACAGGAAAGGTAATACAATCACTTCGGAAACTTTACGGATTTTTCACTGACAGCTCTCGCTCTTCCAGCTACTCCTTCTTTCTGAGTTTCCCTGATTCGCAAGCGAAATCTGACCTGCAAATTTTACTCTCAACTGTTCAGTGGGTCTGTCCTGGTGCGCACAGGACTCGCCAGATCTCAGTCGAAATTCTCTTTCACTCACTTTGACTCACCCTCTGATTTGTCGACCACGTCCGATCGACCTACTAAACCAGACAAATTACAACATAAACCAAGTATCTCATACGCTTTTCAATATACTCCAGAGTTTTAGACCACTCAGGGTCCGTACATTAACAACCATGTGAACAATTTGTGATCACAAAACACCACACACATGTGAAGTTCGATGACTTCCCTACTCTCACACTGCGGAGTACTCAAACTTCTACAACTTCATTTGGAGTACACAAACTCCCTAAAACCTCACAAACATCATAATTCACCTGCAATTTGCATAAGCTATGCAAGCACAAAACCCTACTGCATTCACACTACGCTGAGAACATCCTCATACAACCATTGGCAAGATCCCAGATTCTGGAAAAGTCATTTCTGGACTTGAGGGAACATTTTCTCTGCAATAAGCATCATTGAAAAATAAAATCCAAATCTCAATAATAATGAACTCTCAAAAGGACCAAATGATCAAGCTACTACCATCTCCGTTGATCTTTATGTCTTCCTGCTACCGTTTCTGCAACCATCAATCCTACTACTATCTCTGTCAATACCTGTTATTCTATAAGGAGACAAACCATCCTCTGCTAACATAAGTAAACTTACAAGGGAACGCGAATAGGTTGATGAACCTTTTCACTCACAATTAAGATGTTCCCAACATAACTCCAGTACATGCAGTTCAATAATCAATAATCAATCAATAACATCAATAATTAATTATAATTAATAGCATTTGTAATCAATGGAGTCAGTAATTATCACACACCATGACCTTTCAGTCATGAATCACCACACCGTTTAGTAAAAGGTAGAATATTTATTTCCCTTTATTAACAATGCTAAGGTCACGTAAGTTAATCTCAAAATCAAATGATACTCATACAGAAAAAACACTGGCTGTCCAAATCTGCGAAAAAAATGCAATCTAATCACAGTTTGAACAATTACACTTTCTAAGGTTACAGTGCAAATCAATAACAAGAACAATTGCGCAAATGATATCACGTACATTTAGATTCAGCAAAGAAAAGACATCAAACGTTATTCCCTATAGCAGATTTTCATTACTGAGAAGCCTTAACTAACACCAGATTAACATAAGTATGTTGGGCTTCATGCAAAACAATTTAGCAAACACAAATTTGCAAAACATCTAACTATGGCTCTATCAAAACAGTGCGGTTGGTACCTAGAAATCAAAAGCAAACATACATTGCATGTCAGATTTAGAATTCATATACCTCTCCTCAATTTGGATCAGCAAGCTAAGAGAGTCTTCATCAGCAAGACATCAGTTCGGTCAGCAAGGCAACAGCATTCAGCATCAAAGTTCAGAAAACGCAAAGACGTTAAGAAATAAAGTTAAGCACGTCTCTTGTCAAGACGCTCAAGGAAGTAATGAGCTTTCGGCCAGCAAGAAATGGAGTAAATGTCCCTCTTCCCTCGGTGCAGTCCGGCTAAGTTAGATTTACTAAAACTACTTCCCAAGTCCCTATTGGTCAAGGGATCGCATGTTCACACTTTGTCCAATAAAACAAAAACTTCAAATCTATGAATTCTACCACTACTCCGTTAACATGTGCTGATTGGCTTCTCTAGCAATGTCCTCATCATCCGGCTCATCAGGTAACAATATTGTTGCAGCTTATACTCCAGTCAGTGTCTCCATTGTTCTCCTCCTGAGAAAGTCAGTTTTACACATATTAAACTCATAATGTTACATTTACCAAGAAAAACATCTTCTAGCAATCCATTCTCACGAGAAAGACTTTTAGCTATGAACACATTTAGACAGTACCGTGGAAAATCACAGTTTAACTCTGAACAGGCATTTTATTAAATGTTAAGAAGTACAGCTTGACACGAGGCCGTGCAACTAGACCAAGACCTCCGCTAAGTTAGGCCTGCAGTTAATAAAGCTAATGCATAATGTATAACCCTTTATATAACATAATACTACATTAATCTAACATACACTCAAAATTTCATATTAATAAACCATTAATAAGTACACTTCATGAACATTGGCGGCCACACATCGTTATCACATTTTCAAATGCGTGCATTATTTTTTTACATTATCTACACAAATCCATTACTCATAGTACAAGAACACTCATTAATATTTTTCCTAAAACACCAGTGCTAGCAAATACAACACATAATAGAACATTGCTGCCTAAAGGGTTATAAAGCAGGCATCTTAAAAGGACTGCTCTGAAGACATTTTTAGACTCCGCTTTTGAATTTGGGCTCTAAGAACTGCCCTGTTGCAAAGACAAAGGGACTTTTCTTGTGAACGTGTTTTTATTTTAACATGCTTTAATATTTAGTCTTCTATATATTTAAACATGAAATACATGATGATGCACTATATCTGATGGAATCTTGTTCCTGTACAAGTCACAGCAATATCTTTGGCTCTTAAAAAATGATTTCCATAAAGGAACTTAGAGTTAGGTAACTGTTATTAATATGAAGAAAGACAAAACGTTTGATATAATGTATTCCTTGCAGAATCAATTTGGTTCCTGACTCACAAGAGATTACAGGGGGCATTGGCTTTGTCACAGATTGGGCTTTGATTATCAAAAGCCTTAACAATTTTTATATTTTGGACTTCATGACCTATTCCCATTTGCACACCAGGGATGTTCAATGTGCACACTGATGGGTTTGTGAATGAAATGCAATTTGTGATGTTACTTATGTGCTAAACGATCATATTGCAAACTGTACATTCACAATGGGTTGCAGCAAAGCCTGCCTAATAAATAGTAATTAGGTAGTTCACAGTTTGCAACCCCCTGAGAAAGGCTGCAAGTGCAGGAAGGAGACCTGCAAGGGACTGCAGACATCCGTCCCTCGCATCCCTAAAATGAATATGTTGTATTCTTAAAAACAGCCAATATGCATCAAAGGGACCAGTAAAGTTTTAATAAAACGTTGTCTATTTGGGAAGACATAAGGAAAAGCACTTGATGTTCCCCAGGAACACTGCCCCCCGTGGTTGAAGCCACAAATCCCAAAATGGAAGATGTCCCAAGAAGACAGCTTCCATTTCTGAATCAGATGCCACCTTCTTTAAAGCATTGTTACCTTGTCAGTGATTTACATTCTCATTTGTGGTCTCAAACTGTTGATACTTTCCTTTATGAATTCCAAATGGAAAGGAAAGCCCCTTTAATCACCCCCTAACTCCCCCCCCTCCCCCTAGCAGTGATTCGGACATGGCTACAAAAGCTCACTTTTAAAAATTGGAAATAAATTTGACCCTAATATACCTTTTGTAAATGATTAAACTGCATTTTGTGGTTGCAAACCCTGTAATTCAGCAAACACAGACTCTGAAACCACATAAAACCATTCCACATTAGGCTTTTTTATTTTCCTAACCTAGGAAAAAAAATCAGAACCTTCACAGGACCACTGTGAGGAAAATGATCAATTCTTCTTGATGATCCATCTTACCTTCTGTTATACAGATCATGAGTGAGGCTATGACCCAAGTTTGTTTCATGGACTGTGATCTGCTTAGACTGGGAGGTGTGCTCAAAGTGGTACCCCCAAAGTGGCAGGAGGCTTCTGCTTTCACTGGAACGTAAGTTGCAAAAACATGCTGCTGCAGCATAACATGTTTTTAGAGATTAGTAGTTAATAGGTCTTTTGTTCTGTGTGATGGGAGTAGAGTTTTGTATTTCTTTCTGGTAAAGGCCTGCTGTTGTGTGCTTAACTCACTCTTACCCTACACTGGACTGTTTGTAGCAAAGGGATGTGTGTATGCCAGTGGTACAATGCATCAGAAAACAGTATGCATGGGTGCATGTGCACACTGGGATAAATGTCTGCCTGTAAAAAGGTACAGTGCATCAGAAAATAGCACATATGTTTCTGTGTCCACACAGGGATGCATGTGTGTCTCTCAGAAGATATAGTGCATCGGGAAAGAGTGCATGTGTTTATGTGTACACACTAGGATATAGGTGGGTCTGTAAGCTGGTACCACAAGTAAGAGCTAGCATGTTGTATTGTGTGTGGGTTTTTAGTTGTATGGATGCCCAGGCAAAGGTACAGTTGATATGAGGCTTCAAATATGTGTAGGTGTGTATGCAGAGATGTGCATCTGTGTGTGTGTTTGTGCATGTGTGTGTGAGGGCTTTCAAGAAAAACAACACTTGGAAGACTCAGTTCCATTTTTGGAGACCCAGGACTTGCTGGAGAAGCAGGGAGATGAAGAGATTTCCCCAAACAGACTTGCCCTGAGAGCTGGGTGAAACATAAATTGGAGGAAGGATCTTTAGTGCACATCAATACAGATGTTTTGATTCTGAAAGGAGGACACTGGTCAACGGAGCCTGGACAGATCTCAGGAAGCAGAGTGGGCTTATAAGAGAATCATAAAGTGTAGGGCCTGTGTTTGAGGCTATCAAGAATGGAGACTGTCCGGTTGTGTAGACCACTCTCTGGAGGAAGTCCACATCAAAGGAGTGAGTACTTCAAAGTCAACAACCCTCAGATCATGAACCTCAAAGACAGAGACATTAAATCACAATATGTATATATAGGAATTGATTAAAAAAGAGGAGATTGATACTCTCAAATTGTCAGACTGAAGCTGCAAATTAGTGTGCAGAAGCTCAGCATGAGTTCTGCCTAATGTGACTAGGACTGGGGACTTAGAGTCTTCCAGCCTCACAGGCTGGGTGAGGACCATCATCCAGGAAAATAAAGAACACTCGCCTGGAGCACCAGTGTTTGCCTGACCCAGACCAGTGGGCTCTGTGAGGAGAAAGAGAATACATGGAGGGAACAAGATCTAATGCGGGTCCTACTGAGAGGATCCCAGGAGCTGCCCCCAGTTCAGAAGAGCACCGTGGACATCTGCTGCCGCAGACACAGATTCCATATTTCTGCTTACAAACAGAATGGGAGTGTGCACCCAGGAACTCCAGACCACCATCCCAGTAAGTACAGGTGAGACTGATGTCGAGCCACCTGCCCTCTGAGAACTTGCTCTAAGTGACACACCCAGGTGGCAGGACACATGGACTTTTGCTTAGAGCTCACACAGAACTTCTAAGACTTGAATTCTCTAGAAGGGCCTGACTTAGATGTCACTACAGGTGAATGGGAAATAACAATCATCCATAGCTGAGGATCTAGCAGTGCACTGCTAGCAGTCGTACCTGAAGAAGACTGTATATTTTTTGCGGTGTGTTGGGTTGTACTTTGAGTTAGTAGATAAACAGTCATTTTTTTTAAAAAGCATGTATTTAACCAGACAGTCATTTTAGTTGTGAGTCTGCACTTGCCTTACACATACCTCCTCCCAAAGTAGCCCTGGACTGTTGACCCATGCTACCACTGAGAATCAGGAGCTGAAGGGGTACCTAGTCCAGTTGTTCATAGCCTATATTAGGCTGGGCCCCAGGACATCTGGAGAAAAAGGCCTCAACTATGACAGTTGGGCCCACAAGCTCCTACTTGCCCTGTGGCCAACTGAAAGAGGTCCTAAGAGAACCATGTAACAATGCTGCTCCGAAGAACAAATGAGAACAATTTACAGCATTATTTCCATCTGTCCTGGGGCTTGGAAATGATCAGATAATGTTTTCACTCTCTTAAGTAATTACACCTTTCACCAGTAGTTATAAAGCCCAGACACATCAAATTTGGCTTTTTGGCCCTCTCATATGCAAAGTCTGTTTCCCTAACTGTCTGTAAATATCTGATTATAGAATGGTCAGAACACTACCTGATTCCATTTTCATCCATTACTCCCAAACTAGACCTAAAATCCAAGTATGGACATAACGGCTTGGTTTAGGGAAATCATGAAAAGCATTATATATTTTTTACAAACCCATATTAAGTGGCAATCTAAACGCTATATTGCCCTCAAGGATACAACAACTTCATCAATAGAAACCTCTCAGGATACAACTATTAAGTCTTATCACACTTCAATGCAGTTATCACAAACTGCCAGGACCAGTGGTTCGGAACCGTGGTCCTGGGGCCCCTGAGAGTTTGCAGAGCCTTCTCAACGTGTCCGCAACTGCTTAGAAAATGAAATAACATTAACAGATTATTAAAGTGTTAAATAAATAACTTTATTTCGGCTGACAGCCAGAAAAGTCATTACAGAACAATAAATATGTGTGTTCATAAAATTTGTAAAAACGTAAAACATACAGTATATATATTTTTTTTTTATTGAATTTTGCCATGCACAATTAACATACATTAACACAAACTGGTCCCCTCATCATAGCAATAAGTGATAAATGCTACAATCCATTTCAGCTACAGCGTTGTCCCGGACAGCAAGGGAAAGTCAATGAATGTATCTCACAGTGAGCATCAGTATCAAGGGTCACTTCTCCAAACCACCTCCACTGGCTGTCAAACGACATAGTTCGCAACGCCAGTGTAGGAGGGGCCCAAATATCCTTAGGACGAGACCCCTCAGGCATAAGTTCCCAAAAGACCGTCAGCTGGTCATGGCAAAAGGCAGCATCTCGCAACCATTCAGATTTACGCGGCACTCTCTTCCTACCCCAGCACATGGCAACCCTACACTTGGCCAGCAATAGAAGAAGGCCTACTAGACGCCTATGCGGCCCCTGGATCTCATCTACGCACCCCAGCATCGCGACCCTGGGGGAAACAGGCATCTCCAGATTGACCATTTCAGTAATCACTTGCCAAACCTCTACCCAAAAATCGTAGACTTCCGCACACAACAGTGTAGCACCGTAGCTAGCCAGCCGTATTGTGTCAACATCACAGCTCAACTGTATACCCAAATAGCGCACCGGCCCCTTCGCCCAAACCAGAGGGTATCGAGAATCAAATCTCATCACACTGGGAGTCAGAGGCAGAACCATCGATTTCGACCAATTGATAGTGACGCCAGAAAAGGTACCAAAGCGCACGATTTCATCCAATAAAGTATCCAGATTCTGACCAGGATTCTGCACGTATAGTGCAATGTCATCAGCATACAAAGATATCAGAACAGGTCGCTGTCGAAACTGTAAGCCTCTATCATTGTATTTCTGTTGCAGCCCCGCCGCCAGAGGCTCCATAGCCGTCGCAAAAAGGAGTGGGGACAGCGGGCACCCCTGACGCGTACCGCACGCAACAGGGAATGGAGCCGACACGCATCCGTTAAGGCGCAACCTAGCAGTAGGCAGAGTATACAACAATCTAATCCAATTCACAAAACGCGCGCTGAGTCCCACTCGGCCTAAAAGTGCAAACATATAGTCCCAGGCCAGGGAGTCAAAAGCCTTGGTGGCGTCAAGAAATACCACAGCAACATTATCTTCTGCCCCCAGTGAGCCTGCCACCGAGAAAAAAGTGCGCAAGTTGTGACACGTAGACCTCCCGGGGACAAATCCCGACTGATCCGGTAGCACCAACCTAGAGAGAAGTGGCTGCAGGCGCGCCGCTATCATCTTTGCCAGGATTTTATTGTCAATGTTTATCATAGAGAGTGGACGGTACGAGTAACATCGGGTCGGGTCTTTCCCAGGCTTCAAAACTGTTACTATCAAAGCCTCCCGGAGCGAGGCCAGCAGTGACCCAGTCTCCAGGGACTCCGCATACACCTCCAACAGGCACGGGGCAAGAATATCCACATATTCTTTATAAAACGCTGGGGTCAAGCCGTCTACGCCCGGAGACTTATTGCCAGATAGGCCACAAATCGCCGCTGCTACCTCCTCCACAGTGAACGGTTCATCCAAATACGCCCTGTGCGCCTCATCAAACCATACAAGCGCAATATCCGCAAAATACGTCTGTGCACCGCCGCACTCAGGCCCTCCGGGGCCGCATAGAGCTGCGTAAAATATTCTGTAAACACTTGCATTACACCATTCGATCCCGTCACCTTTCCGCCCCCAATGTCACCAACCTCAGTAACATAATTACTGGCCCAGGGCCTGAGAAGCATATCTGCAAGTGTTCGCCCCGCTCTCTCACCCTCCCCATACCGACTAGCCTGTGCATGTCTCCCGGAAAAACAGATCTCTCTCAGGGAGGCCTCCTCATATAAGGACACCTCTCGCCGGATCCCTGCAAAGAACCTCTCTTGACCAACTCGCAGCCAAGCGCCTCTCCAACTCTATAAGCCTTCCCTCGATATCAGCCATCTCCAGTCTCAAAGCCTTCATGATGCCATGTTGCTTCGAGAGACACACTCCTCGAATAACAACCTTAAATGTCTCCCATAAGGTACCCGTAGACCCCACAGATCTGTGGTTCTCAGCAAAAAACAACTGAATCGCCTCACGTACTTCCTCCCGAAAGGCCTCATCTTGAAGCGCCCCACTGGGTAACCGCCACATAACCGTCTGGCGCAGTTCACTAGGTATCACTAGCTCCAGCCTAATCAGCGAGTGGTCCGACAATGTGCGGGGGAGATGATCTACCGCTCTCGTCCAGACCTCCACATCTCTGGTACCCAGCCAACGATCTATTCGGGACCAACTGCCATGGACGTAATTCAGACACATTCCCTCTCTCACGTCTGCATGCTTCTGTTGCCACAAGTCCACCAGCACGCCACTCCGCATCACTGCCACCAAAGACTTTGCCGCAGAGACATGCTGCACCCTGGCCACACTCTCACGATCCATCCTAGCATCCAAGATCACGTTGAAATCACCACCCCAGATCACTGCCCCAAACAGCCAGCGACTCCACAAGACGCCACAGCACCAGGAAGAACTCTGGGTCATCAACATTCGGTCCATACACTGCCACAAGTCGACAAGCCCTGTCAAGTAACATACCGCTCAGTAAAACATATCTGCCATTTGAATCAACAATAACTTCTTGCGTGCGCCACTGCAACCCCTTGCAAATTAAAATTGCTACTCCACGAGCATAGCCAGAGTACGTGGAATAGTGAGCCTCACCAACCCATCCAGCTTTCAGTCTGCCCACCGCGGTTGCCACCAGATGTGTCTCTTGTAGCATACAAATATAAATTTCATGTCGTTTAACATATGCAGCCACCAATCGAGCCTTCTGCCTGTCGTTAAGCCCACGCGCATTCCACGTCAAGCATCGGACCACCGTCGTATCATCACCCCTCATCCCATTCTACAGACATCCAACGCTGCACGAGAAAGCTCATCTCCACCTGCCAGAAACATAAGAACAAGACAACCAAAACTACATCTGAAACAGTCACCCTATGACCAGAAGTAACCCACGCCCCCCCTGCCCACACAGGCCCCCCAATCGGACCCTTTCAGTAACCCACCCACTCAACCCCCAAACCCACCCCCTGTAACTAAAGCAAAAATTAGCAGGACTCATCCCAGGGGCGGCAGCCAGCCTAACAGCTCTCCACCCAGAGTACACTAGGGAAGAGGGGCCCATGGGCCAAGTAGCAGACTGCACATCAGGCAGACCCGTGCACGAAGCGGCCCCGCACACCCCAGCAGCCCCAATCAATACTTTTAGGCCAATTAAAGCCGGTTAGTCATTGTCATTTAAAGCGGCATCCCCCGCTCCCAGCCCCCCGACCCCACAGCCCCCCACCCTTTAGGTAATCGTCTAGCAAACTTGGCCATCTGCTTTGGGTCCGTGAAATACAGCACCTTGCCCTCGTGCCGCACCCTCAGTCTGGCCGGATATAATAGGGTGAACCCGACTACAGCCTAGCTCAGCAGCCGTTTGGTCGGCAGAAAAGATCGCCTCTGAGCCTGCACACCAGGGGTGTAATCAGGAAAAAAGTTGATTTCCGAGTTCTTGTATACCAGCGGCCTTCTCTCCCTTGCCAGTCGAAGGACAGCATCCCGGTCCCTGTAATTCAATAGGCGCGCAATAATTGGACGCGGAGGTGTTCCCGGCGGGGGCTGAGGCCCTAAGGACCGGTGCGCCCTCTCAACCACCAGCATCCGAGAGAGCTCGCCTGCGAACAGTTCCAGCAACATACTCTCAACAAAGTCTTCCATGCGACCCATATCAGTCGCCTCTGGCAGCCCCACAATGCGGATATTATTACGGCGGGACTGCGCCTCCAAGTCCTCATTCTTATTCCGTATCACCTCCAGGATGCGTTCCATTTGTGCAATCTGTTCTCTATCACCCCAGCGTGCATCTTTCATTTCCGACGTGCGTGACTCCAGAACCTTAAACCTGGAATCATGGTCATCGACCCGGGCTATGATGCGGTCGAGCCGTTCCGTCACATGGTCCAGCTTCGCATCTATGCCAGCCAAGCTAGTCTTAAGCTCCAAAAACATGGACCGCACAGACACCTCAGGGCTCTCCTCTCCAATCTCGAAATCACTGGGCTGGGAGGTAGAAACAGCACTCCTCTTTTTTCCCCCCTCGAAGGTGAGTTTTGCTTGCCGTTGATCAGCCTTGCCCATAGTTCAGCACAACACGTACGGACTCCTGTCCGCGCTAGGACAATAGAAAGGATCCGGAACAGTGGGCACCCACCACCAAGACCGCTCTCCCAGCTGCCCAGCTCGCTCCGCAGGACCACCAGTCAGCATCCAGGTCACCAGGCCCACATCAAAACTCTCCGAAGAGTAGGCCAGTCTGTGCTGGTGCCACAAGATGCTCCACCAGCACCAGCTCCAGCACAGTAAATCTGCATTGCAGGGGGTATCCAGGCCCCCAGTCAGATCCAGCACCCCCAAGAGAGGGCCACTCTACAGCTTCAGGCCCTCAGTAAACCACCACGTGCGGAATCAGCAGCACCGTCACCAGGCCACCTTACTCACTGTCCAGCAATCTGCCTTAGAATCCAATCAGGCATTCCAGGCAGCGCAGTACAAGGCCTTCGGTATAATTTGCAGTCCCTCCTGGGCACCGCCCTGGGGGGAGCACCGCAGAGCCAAGCCGCGACCCCCCCCCAGCCGTCCGCTCACCATTGTCAGGCGCCCCCGGCCGCCACGGTCCTCAGGTCTGTCCCCTCCTCTCAGGGCCAAACCAGCATTCCGCACTGGGCCCGCTCCTCGCGCGCTTCCAGGCCGTCCAAGCCCAGGCACCACCAGCAGCAAACGGCGGCCAAAAATCCAAAGGGCCGCGGGCCCAAACAAGTCTCCTCAGCCGCAGAGCCGCGGAAGCCCAGGGGGGCACGAGGCAGCAAGGGCCGCGAGGGCGGCGAGGGCGGCGAGGGCCGCGGCACGACTTAGCCGCCGATCAGGCCCCCGGACACACTCTCGCTCCTGGCACAGCACGCTCACCGGGAGCGGCCTCAGTCCTCCTCACTATTTAAACCGCGCACGTGGGCGGAGGCCAGCATCAGGCCCGCCCGCGCGGCTCCAGGTCCCAGCACCGGCCTCTGCCGCTCCCACGGCGCCCAAAGCGTCACTGGGGCTCCCCCGGGGTATCGCCCTGGTCCGCCGCAGCCGCCTGCAGGATAAATAAAACAAATAAATGGCCCGGGCCTGGCGGAGCCTCACTTGGTGTCGGCCATCTTGCCCGGCGGCCAGGCCACGCCCCCCAAAAACGTAAAACATAATTAAAATCGATCTATGATATCACACAGTTAATAATCTCGTATGGCTGCACTGACAGTCTCTCTAATAAATCCATTATTGGTCCATGGCATCTTGTAAATCGCTCGTCCAACCAGGTATCTTAGTAAGTTTACAAACCAACCAAATGCAAACTCTCCCTAGATCTCACGGCCCAAGAACATTGGACGTACGTTGTTACTGCAAACACAACCTTGTCACTTGTGTCACTTGTCAATAAATGGAGTGATTCCCTGTGGTTCCTTACTCCAAGGAACCTACCTAAGGGAATAATCCACTTCCTCCTAGGAGTTGAGTATCTTGGAAAAAAAATACAAAATGGGCCAAGGTCTCAGCTTGCATCGGGCAGTAATAATAAAGGCAGGGAGTACAATTAGCCTTATTCCACCCCATAGTAAAAGAGTTCAGTGGAAAGATCCCCAATCTGAACTTGATAAAAAAGGCTTTTAATGTGGGCAGGTTGTACATTATCCATATAGGATTCAAACTTCTGTGAACATTTGTGGTTTAAAAATTGATCTGTTCTACTACCTGATTTCTGACTACACCATGTCTGAGTCAGATCCATCTCCCAGTAGCATCGTTTTATACGTGATATTGCTTCCTTTGTTAGAAGGTGGGGGGATCTCCACACTCCTTCCATTTTGATACAGTGACACATGTCTCTGATATATTTGAACCAAGGGATTGATACCACACCATCAAGGGCTAATAGCTCTGCTACAGCTGTTTGATAAGAGACCATGGGCCATATGTACGAACACTTTTTCCCATGGACACAGAATGGGTAAAAAGCTTTGCTACATCTGGCCCGAAATGCTCAGAGGGCTAGAGGCGCACCCAGTATATGAGTGGTCTAAAGGCAATTACTTTGTGAATCTGATTAAGTGCTAGATCAAACCTAAGAGGAATAAGTTGCATACTTGTTGGTAAGTGTAGCAAGGAACGTATAAACTTATTTTCAACCAGGGTCAGTTTCTGAGAATTAGTGACCCCAGAGTTCAGCTGTCGCTGCAGGAGCTTTGTATACCATGACAGCTGGTGAGATTTGCCCTCCCATGGAATTTTTGATTTTTCTTCCGATCACCCCTGACCGCTGCTGGAGGGCAACAACGCTCTTTTCGATTTGTGCCGACCATAAGAGATTATCAGATAATCCTACCCCAGATAATCGAATTGACTAACATGTCCTATAGATAGGCCTCCAACAGTCATTTTCCCCCTCAAAGACTTGTGCAGAATAAAACCATGAACTTAGTTTTGTCTGGATTACTTTCAAGGCCCCTCTTCTCACAGAACATAGCAAATGCATCTAATTTGCTTTGGAGTCCCAGTGGAGTTCTTGACATCAGTAGGGTATTGTCTGCAAACATAAGAATTGGGACAGGTACTCCTACCAGCTTAGGGCCGTCATGGTTACACCACATTAGTTGGTCTACTGCACCATTGATACAGAGGCTAAACAGAGTAGGAGCCAAAACACAGCCCTGTCTAACCCCTCTTGCAATGGTGATTTAGGATGTCAAGTCACCACCTTGGGCCCTCCGGACCCGTGCAATAGTCCCCTCATGGAGATGTTTTTTCAGCCTGTCTAGATTGTAAGATTCCAAATTGCTCCATAGGAGCTCATGTGGGACCAGACCAAATGCAGCCTTTAAATCAATAAAGGCAACATACAAGTTATCATTTTTTAACATTAGATACTTCCAACATAGAAGTTTAAATCTAAGAACCTGGTCTATTGTACTGACCCCCTTCCTAAACCCGGCCTGAAGATCAGAAATAATCGAATGATCATTGATCCAGGAGTGCAGCCTGGCCAGGACCTGTTTGCAGAACGCCTTCTGACTAATGTCAATTAGGCTTATTGGTCTATAGTTAGCTGGTAAGTCTCTTTCCCCCTTTTTATGAATAGGGACTATTGTTGTTCCACGCCATGTAGAGGGAAGATCACCTCCCCTGAAGATAGCGTTGCTTAGAGTATTTAGGTACAACGTCCAAGTTCCAGGGTGTGATAGATACAGGTCGCCTATATACCATCTGGGCCGGGGCCTTCCCTTTTTGCAATGATTGAAGAGCCAAAGCAGTTTCTTTCAAAGTGAAAGGGGCCAAATAAAAGCCTGGCGAACCTGTGTTAGAGGCAAGTGAATTGAGGGGAGTGTAGTTCACTGTAGGTTTTGATGGAAATACATTGTTACTACTGCTAGGACCTACTCTATAAAGGTCATCAAAGTGTGACACCCAGCTTTCAGGCTGGATTGCTGGGTCACTCTCATCATTCTGTGGGTTTTTCCTCTCTGCCACCATCTTCCAAAACGATTTTATATCACCTTCACGGAGGGCATCAACTAAAGTGTCTCATTTGTTTTTTTCCCATTCATTTTTGGCATTATTCAAGGTCTTTTCATATAAGTTCCTTGCCACTCTTATCTCAGAGTGGTTCCCTGTTTGCAATGCTCTCAACAGCTGCAATTTAGCCTGACAGAAAGAACTGGTAAACCACCTCAATGATCTACCCATATCTGTCCCTCTTTTCCTTACTACCACAAAAAGCGGTCTCAACCGATTCATCAGACAATAATGTAGTTAAATAAAGTCCACAGTTAAGAAGTCAATAGACTTCAAGGGGGATAGACCCTCTTTAACTATGTGATAAATTGCAGCCTGGACCTTTGTGTCATTTGCCACCCATGTCCACCTGACGTTCTTATTATTATTAGTCACCGTTAAATTACTGCCCATCACCCATTGCGATAAGTTGTTATTCCTGAATAAGGAGGTTGTAATGACTGCACAGAGGGCTTGATGATAGCTGTCAGCCCTAGGAATAACTGCAATGTCACTAAGGGATTGCCAGAGCATATCATCTACAAAAATGTAATCGAGGAGACTCACATAAGTTCCTTTTTTGTATGTGGGTACTGCCAGGGTGTCTGGCTTGGTGTTCCCATTTATCTGCCTTAACCCTGCATTAGTTATTAAATTCTCTAGCAGGGCTCCACACCACAGTTTGCTCTGTCACTTACTGCGCTGGGCCTGATCTTTCCCAAGGGTCTGCATACTGGTTTCCTAATCGTAAGGAATCTTCCTTGACACTTAGTTGCATGTTGCAATCCCCTGCTACAATAGTCCCGTTCCCTCAGGCAGCTGAGTCAAAAAGTCTGAAAGATAATTCAGCATGGGAATCTGTGTGCTTCGTGACGTGGGTCTAATATAAATATTTACAATCACTACGCGAGTATACCCCTTTGGTTTCCTGATACTTTGGTCCATAGCCAAAATGCCGCCGTTAGAGCAAGGTATCTCTTTTACCTTTGGGAATAAATCTTGTTTTAACCAGATTACCAACCCACCCGAGGCTCTCCCAGATGGAGATGGGAGAGCAAACTTCTGGAAGGTCAGGGAGCCTGTTCTGTGGGTCTGATCCTGGGGGACACTAGAGGTGTTCCAATAAGTTATTTCCTTCGCTCCCACATTGCTGGCTACGGGCCTGGTTGGTTCATAACTCACCAAAGAGTTGCTTGGTGGAAAACACATGTCCAATGCAGTTGGGAGCTGGGCCTTTAGTCAATCAACATTCGATGTTTCATCCATTGGATCCGAGTTTGAGCAATGTGAATGTTGGGGAGGTGGAATACTTCGGTTGAACCTGCAGCAGCAATTACCAGTTAGGGAGGGGGGTTGTCAGTTTGAGACTTATTTGAGACAGGGTGCAAGGTCTTGTTCATTTTTTTCAAGGGATAATAATCGTTCTACTAGATTCTGATTGCCTTCACCTAAATGTCTCTGGGCGTGGATTATATCTTCTCGTATGGTTGATCTGCATTCCTTTGTTTTCCTGATCCAGTGGATTACTTTGTTTTTTAAGTGAGTCCCAGGATTCATTGGTTCCCTGGGTTAAGTTAGGGACATTCATCAGAGATAAATCATACTGGCTTCCACCACTGTTGTTCTGGGTGGATTTCCATTGTTTGTCACCATTAACAGCCTGCTACTCTAGATTGTGGTGTAGGACTTGCCCATCCCCTCCTGTTATTTTGGTGCCACTTGATCCTATTGTGGCTACAGCTGGAACTACAGGCACCTTCAGGTGATGTTTCCCACAATTGCTTGATGGCACCATGTTTACTCTCTCTTCCCTACACTCTTCAGGGGAGTGGATTTTACTGGGTTGGATTAGTGGTATAGAAGGCCGCTCGGGTTCAGACACGGGGGACGTTTTTCTTATCTTCCCAATTATAGCAGCTATACTATCCAGTGTCTCATGTAGCGTGTTACTCAAAGATATGATGTAGTCCCGTAAAATCACAATCTCACCCCTCGGATAGTTTAGTTGGGACCCAACAAGGTCTTCCCCCTGATTGTCTACTTGGTTGGGCGTGTCCTCAAAATGCATGGTTTTACAATCGTCATTGTTGGTCGTTAAGTCTGCGAGTGGTGCAAAACTGTTAGAGCACTCTATAGTGGGTGCTGTAAACACTTGTAGAGTTGGCACCCTCACTTGTGGATAATAAGTAGGGGATACAGGGATTATAGAAGAAGTGAGCGCTGGATGGTTCCTCTTTATAGACTTGAGCTGGGGCTCTCTACTCGAGGATACAAAGAATGACCTAATGTCCTTTGTTAATGCATCAGACTTTGGAACTAGCAGACTTTCCACTTCCTCAATAAGGTTCATCTATTTGGTCCATGTTACAGTTCTCAGCGGAATATCTGCAGAGCTTTCTAGTCCCTCCCTGCCCATTTTGATTACCACTCGCTTTCCTTTTTCCCATTCCTACTCACAAGGCCTAGAATCAAAATTTTGGGTGTCCCCTTTTAGTAAGCTGGGGGAAGCGCACGAAAGAGGGCTGAGGTTTAAACATTAAGGGGGTCATTCCGACTCCAGCGGGCGGCGGGCGCCGCCCGCCGGGCGGAAACCTCCAAAAGACTGCACCGCGGTCAAATGACCGCGGGGGTCATTACAACTTTCCCACTGGGCCGGCGGGCGATCTCCAAAAGATCGCCCGCCGGCCCAGCGGGAAAGCCCCTGCAAAGAGGAAGCCGGCTCCGAATGGAGCCGGCGGATTTGCAGGGGTGCGACGGGTGCAGTGGCACCCGTCGCGATTTTCAGTGTCTGCAAAGCAGACACTGAAAATCCTTGTGGGGCCCTGTTAGGGGGCCCCTGCACTGCCCATGCCGGCTTGGCCCGGGTGCATCCATCGCAAGTCCTGTGCTGTGGGAAAAGCTGATGTGCTAAATAGTGCATCTGGCGTCCTGCATCGGGGCTCGAGGGCCGCCACCTGCGTCTCTGAGCAGTGTGGCAGATTGCGGATGTCCCACGCCGCGGGAAAAGCTGATTTGCTAAATAGCGAGTCTGGCTTCCTGCACCTGGGCTCGAACGCCACCCCATGCGTCCCTGGGGCAGTGCAGCAGATTGCGGATGTCCAATACAAAGCATATCATAAAACGTTCTGTAAATGTGAAGGAATTTGAATTTCGAGACTATAAATTTGTGGAAGCAGGACAAATGCATAAAACACAATATAGTATGGCGACTGAATGGCATCAGTTGAATTTAGAAAATTCCCATTGAAATTAATATTTAGATTTATTTATATTTGTGAATTAAAAAAAAAAATCATCATTTGTGTATTTGTTTGATGAATGTTTTTGTATTTTTGTGTATTATTTGGTGTTGGTTATCTTAAAAAATGCTTGGTCTGGGTCCCTGTAATGATTTGGTGGGGTCCCTGGACTCCAGTAATGGTTTAGTGGGCGTCCACAGAAGTCAAAAGGTTAAAATCCACATGCCTAGACAAAATAGCTCACCTTAAAAGACAAACCCTGAGCTTGATTGTCTCCTACACTGAACATTTAAAGAAGGGATCAAAAGAAGATGGAGGGGCCTCCCATCCTAATAAAGTAAACATCTATGAAGAAACAGGAAACTAGATAGCAAGAAAAATAACCTACACAGTGAAGCACATATTTTAAAAGTCACACAAACATGCTGACCATTTGACCTAAAAAACATTTTACAGGCTAAATGCATCATGTATATAACATAATAAGAAAAACATAATCAAAAAGGTAAATGTGATCATGTTTTATTTTTGTGATAAATTTGTCCCAAGTAAACACAACATCTGCTTAATTTACAGGGCGCTCCTATCACTAAATTACAATGCCAATTGGCACAAATCAAGATGGTTTCTGAAGGCATACTCAGATTGACATAATTTCAAATCCATCACTCTACTATTCAGATGCCTTGCTCCTATGCTGTAGCTAAAAAAAAAAAAAACTTTAAAAAACAGAAAATTGGTTCCACCTTTTTGGCTATGCACAAGAAACTTATCATTCAAACAAGGCATGGTCTCTGTCTGTCTAGTGGATAGTCATATGAAACTAGCTATTAGGAAGTGTCCTGATACTAAAACCAAGCTGGACAATGTCTGGACAATTGCAGGTCTTCCATTCATATCTAAATTTTTGCAAACAGATGCGTCCAATCCAAAATAGCATGCACACCAATATGAAGGTGTGTTGGCTGGTAGAGTTTGGATACTTCAATGCACCACAGCCCCAGGAGGATTAGTAGGAGGATTAGAGAGAGCACGTTTTATGTAAAAAATCGTGGCATAGAAGCAGCATATGGCCGCTACTAAATCTGCAGTTTCAAAAGTCTCACATAGAAATGAAAATGTGCATGTTTAAAATATGGTGGACATTGTGCCTAACTTTCATATTTTTGACAACACGTTTAACAATAAGACATTTTGCATTCATAAATGTGTGAATCATTAATAAATATTAACATGAAAGTTTTATTTTCAAGTAGAAATAGTAGAACTAAAATATATTATGAGTGTTAGATAAATATGAATTGAATGCACTTATATTGAATTAAATGAAAAAAATGAGTACATGTTTAAAATTGATTTGACATAACATGAATGATGTTTTAAATAGTTTGTTTTGCATATTTGATTTGAATTTAAGCTGCATAATAGGTTTATGAATGTATTAATTATATTAGTGTGCATTAGACTTTCTTAACATGACTAGGCAAGCAGCAGTGGATAAATGTTGGTTTATTTTGTCCGTTCTGACCTGAATTATTTTCTTGTATTGATGAATGTTATATTGTATTGCAGGAGAAGAGTGTATTTCAAGTTTAGTTAATGTAACAATATTTGTTCTAACTGCTGAATCACAAAGGAAATATTTAACATTAATTTGAAAGAGTATTAGGTTAGTTTATTGTGGATCGTGTGAAAGGAACTGTATGTTTCAAATTATTAGACATGTAATATTTTGGCGAACCATATAAAGTCGTAGTAGGGAACAATGGACCTATGCTGAAGAAAATTCCAAAAAGTTTCAAACTTGGTGGTGCCATCTACAATGATTTTTTGCTGAAATCAGCACCCAGAATGTGCCCACCTGCAGGACCAATCAAATGGATTTTAATTATTTTAATTAGTGAATGACTTTGGAATGAAGTTTGTTCATCTTGTGAGCTCCTTAGAGCCAGTTCCCCTCCGACCCTTCTTGAAGTCAGTCCATCACCAGCTATTCTGAGACTACGTTCTATGCTGCTCTTTCCTATTTTGTTATTTTCTAAGTTTTCCTGATGGGTTTTTGCATCATAGTCTTAACTGCCCTACTCTGTTATGTGTTCAGTACCAAGAAGGCCAACTAATTCTGAACTGCTGATTTGTCTTATGTGTAGCTAATGTTCTACACTATCCTGATGCTGCTATCAATTGACAACAGAAGGGGGTGACGCTCTGTATCGATGAATCATCGCTGTATGGTGTCCCATGAGGAGAGGTATACCTAAATGTGTTTTCTTGTTTCCTTTTTAGCTTAGTCACTTGCACAGCATATTTTTATAGTAAGTTGCCCTAGTTAGATGTTTTCCAAATTATTTTTGTCTTCTTTTATTTTTGCTTTTGCCTGTGTGTTTTTGCCCATTCCCACACATGCAAATCCCAGTTTTGATTAGTGTTAGGAATGGCCCAGCTCTGAAATGAATTGCTAAAACTGTATTTTGATGAGGTACTGTCACTATCGTCTGCCTTGAATTCTAATATTAATGTTCATGTTGTGTTGTTGCTAATTTACATAAGTCTCTGGAGTGTTCAACAGTTGTGATGTTTATTGGACTGAATCTTTTCAGGCGTTTTGTTCAGCCTATGATTTTCCTGTATATTCACAATTTAGCTTTTTTGTACCATTTATATGACATTGATTTTGGGATTGTATTAAAGGTTTGAAACTTTATTGAGTTTGAAGTCTGATTTAGTTTCGAAAATTGGTTATGGTGTTTATTATTGTTTCATGTTTAAATTTTGGGATTGTATGATTCTGACTACTACCTCCATCACATATCCAAAGATTCAGTCGACGTCACAGGGTGAGAATTGGGTTGGTGTTGTCTCACCTGAGTGCTTGCGGTTTCTGAACCCAAGATGGGAAAAAGACTTCCGCAGGCACCCCAGCAAGTTTCTGTTACTTTGTGCTGAGCAGTTGGCAACTCCTCATGATAGGGCCCAATGTCCGGAGCTGTTGTGGGCTGGAACAAACAAGTCAGGATTAGCCAGTAACAGTGCAGATGGCCGACATTTGTTGGTCAGATCGGTTCCATGTTCTCATCATGACAAAAAAGAAGACTTGATGACACGAAGGTGACCAACAGCAGACATATTGGTAAGAGCAGCCTATATAAACCGACCACTGACATAACAGCACAGTACAGTGCCTTGAAGATAGACACGCCAGGTCACACCCCACAACTGCCCATTTGAATAAAGGTTTGTCACCCTTTAAAGGTAACATGTTGCAGACATGATAGTCTCAGTCTCGTCATCCCTTCAACAGATGTGAATTGAAGCATGTTTTGCTACAAAACTGCTTGGATAACCTATGTGTCCCTTCAAAAGAACACTCTAAAATACTTAAATACTTGTCACACAGATTGGTAACTATATATATATATATATATATATATATATATGTATATATATTTAAAATTAAGCTACTAGCTATAAACCTTTGTATTTGTACCTAATATTGAAAGCACAATAGACATTTCCAGAGAACAATGACACAGCCGGTGATAGAAAGTTTTCGGATTTTTTCTGACTGAGAAATGACAGACAAGTTTAATTTGTCAGGAAATGAAACTGTGAATTACAAGTGAGATGCACAGATGCCGCAAGTTTGCATCTGGCAGAAACATCCTTCCCACCAGCCTAAGCGAAAAAAAAAAGGGTAACATTTTAATTCGTATGTAATGTGATGATATATTAACCCGACCCCACTCCATTAAAGAAACAAGCAAGTCTAAATAAAAAATATCATTCATCAGTTTTATTTTAATTACATTTTTGATAACACGTACACGTGTAGACGTCTGTACATGACAGGCAAGCGAGCCTTGAACATTTGTTTCGCTGAGCAACTAAACAGCGAAGTCTACTATATTACGGTATATTAACAGGATCGTAGCCTATTGCAAGATGCTTATTACGTACTTAATATTGATTACAATTGTCTAGTTCCCTATGATATGACATTTCCGTACTTCGAGTATGAAAACATGTTCTTCCTTTTTTTTCTACAGCTCCATTGTACGTTTGTTGTTGGTGGTCAGGTGCCATGGAGGGATAATCATAGAGAACAAAAGTTTTTAATCCGACGCACCAAAACACTCCAAATAAATCCTGTCTATGAAATGTAATTAGGGAAGGTATAGAAGCTCACGCTTACAGTAGTCAGGTTACACTCTTTAGCATTTTTCCCTGCATTTTAACAGGTCGTTGACAACGGTTCCCGAGCTGGGAAACTGTTGCCTTTGTGTAGGCCGCCATGTGCAATGTGTCGGTGGGCAACATAAATCCACTGACCGGTCCAAATATTATTGATGTTTTGTAAATGTACAGGAAGTTGGGTTTCCTACAGCCAGATTTAACCGCTGGGAGCAGGAAGCCATTTGCTGAGGATGTTAGATCTTTCTAATGACTGCATAACTGGAACCAGGCCATCTTAATGCCTTGCCTAGAGCCATTACAAATGGTTTCGCGTCCAGACTTCATTAGAATATTTACTACACTTTAAATGGGAGGATTTAGACACTGCAGCTATAAAACGTATAGACAGACCCCTCTGTTGTGCTTGATCCAGACAGAATTTGTCCAGGAAAATGCAGAACTTCAGGAGGCACTGACGTCTTTCATTAGGTGTTTTGATGGCACACATCATCTCCTGTTCCTTTGCCAAATATAACTTAGGTGGTCTAATAAATCAATTGATGCACACTCTAATTGAGATCAGCGCCTGGAAACGATAAAACGGTAGCATTAAGCACTATACACGTCAAGTTACTATTATCATTATTATTGGTATCACAGGGACACTTGGAATGCATATTCGCTGAACGTCGAATATTACAGGTATTCACGTAACAGAAACTTTCCTCGTCATGCGTTTAGTACTTTATACCCTGTGTGTTTGAGCATTTTCATATGTGTTTAATGCTCAGTGAACAGACTTGTTCATATTGCAACGAAAAACGGTCGGCACCAGGATCTGCAACGGATAAGAGAACCCATCTTGTTTTAAAAATATCTTTTTTGCTCTCACAGGACAAAAAAATATGAGGATATTAAAAGCAAATCTTGATTTCTGAAACCAACCGCTACTTTGAAACCACTACATTGTGGTGTGCGTTCACTGTGTTCCTAAGGGTGTGTAATGCCATACAGCAAAATAAACAAAATAATAATTGTGTGGTGTCTTCCTTTCTTGGCGACGTTATGCAGAGCAGGTCTAAGCGTTGTCAGCTCCTCTCTGGTGGGCAGGTTTTGTTATCAAGTTTGACAATGTTTACCTGTAACCTCTCGTTTGTCCATTTTCCTTCCGTCTCCACTATACTTGGTCGTTCAGAATATTTGGGAAGGTGTAAAAATCGTGCTACATGTGAGTTAAGATGATCTGCATTCATTTAGAATGCGTTTTATATTTAGAGAGAGGTCTTGCAACCTCATGAAAAATGTACAAAAACATGACAGAAAGAAGATGATAGATTTGCACCAGTAACTGTTGACAAACAAGCAGAGCACACGTTCATCATGTAGTTCCTCACTGACATCTAGATCTGCGGTAGCAAGCACCTCGTGATAAGGCTCATAGTCTAGATAGTTGTACGTCGGTTTATCATTAGCAAAACCATTCACAGAGTTGGATGCAGAATTAGAAACAACTAATCCACCAGGTAGTTATCCAAAATACACGCTATAATCGACACTCCATGCGCCTGTTTCCAGTATGTATGTATGTGATATGTCTGTAGCACATAGGGCACAGAAGCACTGTATAAAAGATAAGTACAAAGTCTAGTAGTGATAGGAGAGGCAGCTGGTTTGTGGACTCTTAGGGGCAGATTTTCAACTTTTTGGCGCAGGGCAGTACAGCTAGTCACTGTGCTGAGTACCCTCTGTCAAAGCGAAAGGGCAGGAATGCGGCGAATCTATGCAGTACAGTGCATTACTGTCCCTTCCCACTGCGCTGGTGCCGTTTTGACCGCCTAGCACCAACGCAGGCATCCTTGTACCATGCTGCAAGGGTGTCTACATTGTAGGCAGGATTTAGGCAGTAGGCATGATTTTTTTTGTGCAAGAAGGGACATCTTTCTGCACAAAAAATGCTGTGAAGCTTTTTCCTCATTATGTGCTACAAAATGTAGCACATATAGAAAGAGGAAAAAACAAGGTGAAATAAAGCTATTTCTCCTCGTTGCACCTCGGCTTGGGAGGCATAAGAATTTGGAGCATCTCCAGGTTTACATGGCCTTGTAAACCTGGGGATGTGTCATAATCCATCGGTGTTGCGTGGCAACACCCACCACAGTGCCCATTGAACACCTCCCTAACACAGAGTATGACAACGCAGCGTTTTGCGCTGCCTTGCCTTACTCCACATCTATGAGGCCATTCAAAACCATGCAAAGTGGCTTTGAGTAGCCTCATAGTGTTTGAAAAATCTGTGACACCATTGTGTCACTAGAAGTGACACAACAGCGGCACTAACCTCTTATAAATGTGCCCCTTAATGCATTGTGATATAGTATTGTTTAAAGAGGTGCATCTTCAACTCTTAAACTGGAGCAGCGCTGGGGGGCTCTTGATGGAAATAGCTATGTTTCCCAGATCCTGGGGCAATAGATGGAAAAGGCCGAGCAACATGGTTTTTCTGTTCCAAAATAGAGTTGATGAGTTAATGGGGGCAGGTTTTGCCAACAATTTGCGGACTGATCATTCTGTAGATTCCATTCTCTTACATATGTGTCTCAGAACCAAAGTAGCATGCAGTCCTCCTTTATAATATGGCACTCTTAAAGATAAGTCACCCCTAAGGCTATTGTAGAATATTTTAAAATTACTAATGATGAATAGGCTCCATCAGATATATGCTGTGACAAGGGCAAATATTCATCATGGGAGTTCTGACAGTGACTGAATAAGTATTTTTAAAAGAGAAGGAGGGAGTTTGGTCCATCCTACAGATATTATGGTATTATGAGTAGTTACAAACATTACACATTAAGTAAAAAGAGTCTTAATCTATAGAAATCAATGGATACATTGTTTTAGCACAAAGTACCTGGTATGCATCAAAAATAAAGTTGGACGAGTAAGCGTGCATCAGAAAAGCAAGCGATGCGCAGATTCCTTACTGGCAAGTGAGGCTGTGTGTTGATTCGTTCTCCACCCGGTAAGCTATGTGTCAGTTTCCGGACAAGCAGCCTCAAGTCTCTGCAGTGATGTTGAAGATTTTGATGCCCAGGGACGATGCAAGGAAAATCCCGACACACAGCAGCAATGAATTGGTGCTGAGCTGGAAATGCGTCAATTTCACTGGCACTGCGTTGATCTTTCAGCCGTGGTGCAGGCACTGCATTGATTTTTCTGCCACTCACTTCTGGGGTGTGGATTTTCACCTTAGATTCACCTGTTTCTCCTTTCAAGGGCCTACAGACTGGATGTGGCACCACTTAGCAAGGTAGGGGTCTCAGCAAGAGAGCCCAGGTGCTGGAAGATGAAGGCCCTCATTCTGACCTTGGCGGTCTTTTCGCAAGACCGGCGAGTTACCGCCGCGGTGAAGACCGCCGACCGCTGCGGTATGCCGCTGTGAGCATTCTGACCGCTGGGAGCGTTCCGCCGGAAAACCGCCAGCAGCCACACTGGCGGACGGCGGGAAAGTGGAGACTGGTCAACCTCCACCGCCACGCCAGCAGAACACCGCCCACAGAATTACGACCCACATTTCTGTGTGGCGGTCTTCTGTTGGCGGTCTTCTGTTGGCGGTCACCTCCCCATGGCTCCCGTCGCCTCCCGGAGGACCAACGCACAAGGTAAGTTGACCGTCCGTGAGGGGAGGGGGAGGGGGGGTGTTGTGTGATGTGGGCGTGCATGGGGGTGTGCGTGTGAGTGTGTAGAGGGGGTGTGTGAGTGCGTGTATGCGGGCGGGGGGTGCTGCTGTGTCTATGGGTAATGTGTGCTGTTCGGCAGGTGCGCATGTCTGCATGTATGTGTGCGGGTATGTGTCCCCGTTGTGTATGTGTATGTAGGGGGTGTGTATATGTGCATGTTGGGGGTGTGTGCATGTCGGGGTGCATGTATGTGCATGTCGGGGTGGGGGTGGGGAGGGGGTTCGTACCACCTCTGGGGGGTGGCAGGGGGGTGGAGGGTGTGGGGGAAGGACTCGGGTGGGTAGTGGGGGGTGGGGGAGACCCCTATCAGTGCCAGGGAAGGAATTCCCTGGCCCCGATAGTGCCTACCGCCATGGTTCGCACGGCGGTTCCCGCCCGCAAGAAACCGCGGCGGTAGGCAGGGTCATAATACCCTTGGCGGTCTTGGGACGACCGCCGGGCCGGAGTGCGCAAACTCCAGCCCGGCGGTCATGACCGCCGTGGCGGTCGGAGTGGAGAAGTGGCGGTCGGTCGCGGCGGGGACCGCCGCGGTCAGAATGCCATTTTTAATACCGCCGGTCTGTTCGCGGTCCGACCGCCGTCTCTCCGCCGACCGCCAGGGTCAGAATGAGGGCCGAAGTCTTTGATGGCCCTAAGAATTCAGAACCAGGGGCAAGCTCAGCTTAAGCCCTTGGAGAAACATCACAAGCAGGATTTCAGAAAGCAAAGTCCAGTCCCTTCCCTCTTAAGGTAGAAGCAGCAGCAGTAGGCCAGCACAGCAAAGGAACAGGCAGAGTGGCAGGTCAGCAGTCCAATACTAATACTCATTTCTGCCTTTGAAATAGGAAAACTTCAAAGGGAAATCTTTGTAGTGCACAAGATACTGCCTCTTCCTTGCCCAGCCCCAGACACTCACCAGGGTGTTGGAGACGGTATTTTGAGAGGACAGGCACAGCCCTTTGAAGTGCAGGGGTCAGCTCCTTTGTCCTACTCTTGCCCGGGAAGAGTCATCGGGAAATGCAGGATGCACCTCAGCTCCCTTTGTGTCACTGTCTAGAGTGAACTCACAAATAGACCAACTCTCAGTCTGACCCAGATGTGTATTCAGTAGCTAGGCAGCAACACAGAAGGGTTAAGCAAGAAAATGCTCACTTTCTAAAAGTGGCATTTTCAAACTCACGATCTAAAAGACAACTTCACTTAAAGATGTATTTTCAAATTTTGAGTTCAGAGACCCTAAACTCCTGATCGCTATCTGCTCTAAATGGGAAATTACACTTAGAAGGTATTTCTAGGACATCCCTGTGTTAACCTATGGGAAAGATAGGCCTTGTAATAGTGAAAAACTAATTTGGCAATATTTCATTATCAGGACATGTAAAACACACCAGTGTATGTCCTACGTTTTAAATACACTGCACTCTGCCAATGGGGCTGCCTTGGGCCTACCTTAGGGGTGATTTACATGTAGTAAAAGGGAAGATTTGAGCCTGGCAAGTGGGTACACTTGCCAGATCGAACTAGCAGTGCAAACTGCACACACACACTGCAGTGGCACTTGTGAGACATGTTTACAGGCTACTCATGTGGGTGGCACAATCAGTGCTGCAGGCCCACTAGTAGCATTAGATTCACAGGCCCTGTGCACATCTATTGTGTTTACTAGGGACTTACTAGTAAACTAAATAGGCCAATCATGGACAGACCAATTACTAATACAAGTTAGACAGAACGCGCTTGCACTTGCACTTTAGCAATGGTCAGCAGTGGTAAAGTGGCCTGAGTCCTAAAGCCAGAAAAAATTAAATTCAGCACAGGATCATAACAGGAGGTCAGAAGCCAAAAGGACAGGGGGAAACCATGCCAAGAGGTCAAAGGGCTAGCAGTAAGGATCTTTTCTTTAAAGAAATAGAAATATAATGTCCATGTACTCTGCAGCTCTACAAGGGAAAATGACTCAGAATGGCATATTATCGACCTACCATTTAACATAACAGAAGAAAGGCAAAAGGATATTGCGATGCAAAGCTTGAAGATATTTGATAGGAGGATGTTGAATCCACCTGAAAAGATTTTTGTACTTCATGATTTAGATTTAAATGTTCAGTTCTAAAAATAATGTATATGATAATAAGGAATGAGCTCCACTAACTGTTCTTTCTGAGGAAGAAAATGAGAATGTAACTCATTTGCATTGAATATTAAATAAGCACAGTCACTATACCTGTCATGAGTCACATACCTAGTGGGAAACAAGTTTTTAAAAAGCTTCTCTTGCCACCCCACTAACCAAAGACAATCAGTAGAGCCATCATTGATGAACCAACTGATTGTACTGTGTTTTCATTTCAGGTATACAAAAGAACAAAATGTATCCTAAGATTTGCTTTGTTCCATGGTCCTGCCAAATACTGATGCCACAGTTATTACAGTGATTGTGGTAAACAGAGTTAAATTCTGCATAAACAAGGAAAGGGGAGACGGGTATTGATTTGTGAACACTGGACAACACTCTGAGAACATCAGAAGAATACTGAATATTTTAAAACTGTTCATATCCTTTTAATTCAGAAAAAGCCTTGAAACATCCTTCACTGTGGTAAAATAGTCTGTCTTCCTGGAGACGTTTGAAAGATTTCTTTTTAGTCCATGTTTTCAACCACAAGTAAAAATTCAATAAAATAAAAATGTTTGCATTATTGTTGGTTAATATCATCCCATTTTAATCTTTCTGCTGAAGTTGTGATGCAACACCAAAAGTAAGGGTTGATTTGAAAATGAATACACTAGAGCATATCAAGTTGTAAAGAGGCCAGGCACCACTCACCTGAATTGGAGGGACACCTGCAGGAATGAAGAGCTACTACCAATCCCTCCACTCCAGGGGAAAGGGGAATGGGAGAGACACACTGGACGTCCATCATGCACAAGGTGATAAGAGAATTACTCTTACTTTGTAACCTGCACCTTGAAACCCTCGCCAAAATGCCTAAGCTGGTTACCTTACTGCTTAGTCTAATTTAGCAAATGGCCTTCTTAGATTACATCCTCAGTATATCCCCATAATTGTGTATTTTACTTTAAGGGGCCCCTTTGATTGAACTGAGAGCTCACAATAAGCCAGCAGGCTCAATGTTTAGGGTAGATCTTGCATCTTCACATTGGTAAACTGAAATTACACACAGAATATCCTTAATAAGAATAGCACAATCACACTATTTCTCTTTTCCAGTGTTCATATTCTAAAGTTTATTGTCCTTCTTTGTAACTCTTCAAAGCCTTTTTGCTTGTAAAAATACATGCGAAAAGAGATTCACCCCTGCTGGTTAGTGCACTATCCATAACTGAGTCCAAAGCATCTTAGCCTTGTTAACTACATTAATACATCTTACTGAAATATCCTTCAATGTTTCCTCTCTTTGTTTTCCCTTCCCTACAAATGCTCCTGGAACACAGTGGATGAAGAAGAAAGAGGCACCTTCGTTTTCAAACTGTTGTAGTTCAGGAACAGGAATGTTTGTGAGGATAAGCTGCAAGGGTAAATGGGAGACATCCTCTCTCTGCAAAAGACTGTTAGCCAAGTGGGGAAGGACCAGATGTGTGAGGTCTTTCTAGGATTGCACTGAAGATGGCTGATGATTGCTGAGATTTTGGGAAGAGTGGGGCCAGAGAAGTGTCTAGCCACAAGGAAGCCCAAAACACATAGAGGCTGAACAAAATACTAAAAGGGGTCAAACTGGACTCCAGCCTTCAGGGAGGGCAAGGGAAAGGTCAGAGGGGTCAGTAAAAGGTACTCCGCTAGTGTGGGCACTCAGAAATGCAAGGAACTTTCTAGGTAAGCAATGATGGGTATCAAGAGAGTTTGGAACAAACTAGACACGCTGAATATGGCATGAATCAAGTCTACAAGAAGCAATTATCCTTTTAATGAGGAGGGTAGGCAGTGTTGTATTTAGTCATTCTTATTCAAGAATGTGGAGCAATGAGATGCCTCAGTATTTCTAGGATTTTGCCAGTGCAGATCAAAGTCATCAACAAAAATGTGATTGTGTCAGACAAAACTAGATGAGAGGAAATGTGGTTTATTCTTTGAAGGCCTGCTTATTACTCATTATATGATGGATAATGTTAATACTGGTGAATCTGGAGACAGCAGATGTAAATTCTACATTGAGTCACTGGAAAGAAGGCAAGAAATCCACATCCACTTGCTGACATTTCTCAAAATAATTCCTACTCCACCACCACCTCTACCTTTTTGGATCTGGAGATTGATTTTCTCTGTGGTCATTGCATTATTCAAATCTGGGATCCTAACTTTAGCTAAATTGTTTGATAAAAATTGCTGCTAGCGAGCACTCTGTTTCTGACCTTCAAAAGGCTATACAGGAGAAAGAGCTACATCATTAGGTCTGCAGAAATACAATTTGCTAGTTTCATTGATTATTAAACATAAAAAAGTTCACCGATGCAGAATAACCATGCTAAATTGGAGAGCAAGATTGGCCCTGCGACCAAAATGTCCCATTGACACCTATTGAAACCACTCGCAGCCTTACCCTCCCAGAGGGTAGTGCTACTGAATATCAACCATCAGAATATTGTATACACTAATATCAAGGAAAGAATATCAAGGGCCAACAAATTGAAAATTTAGTGCATAAAAGGAAGTGTAGATTCACAATTCCTAGTACATCTATCTATATAGATTCAGTGAAAAGAAAAGTTGAAGGAATTTTATAGTTCAGTGAAATGTTTGGTTTTACCTCTAGAAACCACTTAAACACACCAGTTATAGTTAGAGTTATCTCAAGTAACCATAACTTGTACCCTAAGGTAACTATAACCCATGCCCCTGTCATGCACAGTGGTATTATCAACGATGTCAAAGAAGACATCATGAGTAATTATCTACGGTAATTAACAATGCATGGCGAGGGTGTAATTTAGAGTTACCTTTGAGGATGAGTTACGTGAGATAACTCTAACTATAACTGGTGATTTGCAGCGGTTTTTAAAGTTTAAAACTGAACAGTTGATCTAATATAACATTAATTTAACCTTTGTTTTTTTCACTGAATCCCTAAGGTTCATATGACGTAAAGTAACATTTAATTACCATATGTTAATCCAACTCCCACATGCATGGCCTCTGAAGTCAACCAGATGCTCGCAGGGTGTTCAGGCCCACATGGCGGGGGCTTGCCACATGGCCTGTGGCCAATTCTCCTCATACAGCCAACCTCATGCTGTGCACAGCTATAGGCAATGTGAAGTGGGGGATCATCCACAAGAAGGGATCTGCAGCCTGTGGCAAATGCTCCAAAGTTAGCCATTCCCACAATGTGCACAGCTTCGGCCATGTGCGGCAGGGGTTTGGCTTGGGACCCAATGGCCTTTTTTTTATTAAAGTGGTGTGGAGCCTCGTGGATCCCCTCCCTGAACCTATTATGGCCTTGGGGACCTGATCCCCCAGGACCACTATTTAAAATTAAGTGGATGGGGACAGGCAGCATTCTCTTCCTGGGCCGATTTTGGCCATGGAAGACTCTTCGCATGGGGCCTGGCACATTGTTTGGGGGGAGTGGGGCATGTGGCCCTCCTCCCCAGGATTATTTTAGCCCCAGGGACCTCATTACCCGGTGGACCGTTGCACATATGAATGGGAAGGGGCCACACAGCACCTCTCCTGGGGCCATTGATGGCCCCCAGGACCCAACTTCTTGGGTCCCTGTGCATCTTTTAGGAAGAGAGGGGAGCAAGGACATGCAGCATCCCTCTCCAGGCTGATTTTGGCCCCTGAGCTCCATTATCTGAGACCTGACCACATCTGATAAGGTGAAGAAGTCACACATCCCCAGGCCAATTTTGGACCCAGGGAACCTATCCCCCAGGGTCAGCCAACAAACGGTGGGTGCTCTGGTGCCACCCTGGAGCATCTACCACACTTTTGTTGAGGGCCACTGGAGGAGCCCAAGGCCCTCATGATGCCAGTCAGCTTCCAGCGGGAGCCGGCATTGCTCCTACCTACAAGGAGCAGCAAAAAATGCTGCTCTCTGCTGGCAGAAGCAATTTTTCATGTTTCCCTGCGCACTTCACTGCAGGCAGGGAAATCGATAAAAAGTCTTCTCCCGCCTGCTGGGAGCCAACTTGCTATTTGTTCCCACTTGGTGGGAGATTTGAAATGGCCCCCACCAAGTGACAGCAGACACTGGTTTCCCTGCCTGTGCCAGTGCAGGAACGGAAATCACTATGTCCTGAGGATAGGCACTCATGGGCATAGTATGTGAGCTGGCCCTGGGATACTGAGCACCCAGGGCCATTAATGGCTCAGGTAGGGAGCCACACCCCCATCCCAAGAGAATGGGGACCTCACGGTTGAAATTAGACTGGGGAGGCGGTCCGTGTGGCCCCGCCCCCTTTGGATATTTGTCCAGGCCCCAGAGGATGGGGTCCCCAGGGCTAAAATCAGCCCAGGAAAGGGGGCTGCATGCCCCTTCCCCTACTGAAAAATGGCCAGGCCCCAGGGGATGGGGTCCCTGGGGTCAAAATCAGACTATAGAGAGGGGACTGCATGCTCCTCTCCCCCTTAACAATGTGGTGTGGCCCAGGGGATGGGGTCCCTGGGGACAGAATATGCCCAGAGGGGGTGGCCACATGCCCCCTCCCCCTTAACAATATGGTTGGGATCTGGGCTATGGGGTCCCTGGGGCAGTTATCAGCCTAGGGGGGCCACACGCACCATTCTCTTACAAAAGTGAAATATATGTACCCCCTGGGACCTGGTCCACTCAGATGGCTTTAAACAAAACAAGCAGAGGAGACGACACTTGTTTTTGTTTGCTGCTAATTTAATTTGCAGATTCTCTGTGAATTTGCAGCAAAATTTAAAGAAGAATAATTTTTGGCCCCAGGCGGAATCTCTATGAGACACCACCACCAGGACTACGTGGTCAGAGTATTCCTGCCCTGCTCTTGTTTCTTTTTTAACTTTTTTTCAGAGTCAGACCAAGTCCTAAGTTCTCCTAAGACGGCTGCCACTGCTTCCTGGTTACGGTGGTGGCAGACAATCAGATCTCAGTTTGAGATCTTTCGGGATCTTTGGAGCATCCATGTCCCTTTACATAAAAAGTTATTTTTTTCATTAATTGCTCAAAACCTACTGAACAGATTTACACCAAAACACTAAAAGCATTTTTTTCTAGATGTAGATCCAGCTTTTTGCAAAATTTGGTGTAACTCCATTGAGCAATTTAGGCTGTAGCTGTGTCTAAAGTTGTGGTGGGACACCCTTTTTTCTTGGCCCCAATTCGGTGGATCACCCCGAAACTTTCCACGTGCAAACTAGGCAATAAAAAGCACTTTTTTGGGAAGTTTTGTGGAGATTCGTCAAACAGTGCCAAAGTTATTAGTAACACAACAAATGTGTTTCCTGTGGAAACACAATCCCAGTGGTTATAGGAAATCACACACACAGAATCACAGAATAGCAGTCTAGACAGGACTCCCTCAAGCAGATGTTTCAAACAAAATGGTAGAATACAGATATATCATCAAAATCTCACTAACACCCATCCTTTAGGAATTCACTTCCACCACCAGGTTATGCTGTTTACTTTGTACCTGCAGATCAATAATGAAGCACAGTCTAGATTTAACCAATGCTATTATGGACATGGACATGGATAGCATGACTTTCTCAGAGATGTGGCTTAATTAAACCTTTAAGAACTATTTTGTTATGCTTCATTGCCTTTAAGTTAAATGTATTGCCACTAAACCTTCAAGACTACATATGATATGATATGATATGATATGATATGATATGATATGATATGATATGATATAATATTACACTATATTATATTCCACCCAGAAGGGATAACAGGTTTTTGATAATCATTTTACGGCCTTCATGATCTATCCTGAGCAACAATAATCATACCTTCCTGAGTGATTTCGGTGTACATAAGAGGATGCTAAGAACAACTCACATCGAATAGTTTTTTCTCCAAAACTTTAACCACTGGTCAAACAAAAATACTAAGAATTATGATTAGCAATATCAAAAATATTAATCATTGCAATCTTAAGGCTGGTCTGGTGTCATCTCTTCCACATCCCAAGAAATTCCTTGATATTAATGTAAAAACTAACAACTTTGACAACACCTTGTTAAGGTCATAGATGAAGTTGTTTGTTTTAAAGAAAAAAGACCAAGAGCAAAAGATCCTCCCAGACTAAACAAAAGAACACAATGAAGAAAAACTGTTAAAATATTCTAAGTGTTAAAAAGCTAAAGCAAATATTCTAGAACATCTCCTTATTGCCAACCAATAAAACATAAAGCACATCTCCAAAGCCAAAGCTATGTTAGCCAACATAGAGAAAAAATCTCTGTGAGGTAGTCAAATCTGTGACAAACTAAAGTAAAAGAAAATGGTGATGAAATGGGGATAATTTGTACACACAACTATTTGTCTGCAAATGGGTGATACTATTAACCACCTGTTGTTACATCCTCAACAGACAGCGTGCCCAAGGGTCAGGAGAAAATTGCACAAGGAGACCGACTTACAGGTGGTGAATATTATTACTCATAACACTTCCAATTTATAATTTGTCCCGGTACAAGCTGAACACTACAGAAGAAACATTACATAGTAAAGCCCTATAATGTTTACCCTTAGTAATACAAGATCCAGTTGATACCAAGATGGAAGTTTTACAATTTGTACATAAAGTAAGGCTTAGAATAATTTTTTCAGAGGTTGAAAATCCCATTGAGAAAAATGTTACAGGGCTCTAGACCAAATCTAAGTTTTGCCCCACAGCAACTACAATATCTACAAGAGTGATTTAATTTGAAGAAATAATTCTTAAAGAAGTTGATGAGCTGAACACCTAAAGAAGTGGGTTTGAGAACAATTGTAGTAAATCTGAAAAAAATCACCCTACAACAACTTGCAATGATTAATACGATAATTAAAACCTGAAGATAAGGGTGGGGGGATAGTGGTGCTCGATATTGATGCCTATGAGAAAGTATCGAGGCAATTAAAAAAACTGACCCACTATTGGAGTATTAATGAGGACCCTACCGTAGCTTTAACCCAAAAATTAGAATGATTACTGAAAAGGCTCTAGAGGAATGTTGGTTAAGTAGTAAATAATATGAGTTTCTTAACAACCAGGACCCTTGTATGCCATTCATGTGCATGCTCCCAAAAATACACAAACATTTAGAGAATTCCCCTGGACGACCCATCATTTCAGCTTGTGGTCAGTTATTGGAACCATTAGCCCAATATGTGGATGTATTTTTAAAACCTTTTGAGTTGATGACACAGGCATATGTAAGGGATTGCATGGATATGATCAACAAAATGGAAGGAATGGATTTTAATGATGAAATCCATATCCTGCTGACATTTGATATAGAATCACTGTATCCTCCTGCTGTCCCCACCAAAGTCCTGACTGATTTGGCCTCTATTTGTTCAAAAAAACTTTTTTTTCATAAAAAATGGTCTGTATGTAGAAGTAAAAGGAGCTGCCTTGGGATGCAGCTTTGCTCCCTGAGTAGCGAACCTTTTTATGTCCTTTTTTGAAGAGAAATGGCTCTATTGGTCACAAAATCCTTTTCAGGAGTCCATAAAAGTTTTTGCTGCATAGACACAATTTTCATGCTCTGGGAAGGACCACACACATCACTAATCACTTTCCATGAATGGCTTGAATACTGAACTCAGGATTTAAGGATTATAATGACCAAGTCTAAGTTGGAAATACATTCTCTTGATTTATAAATCGAAGTGAATGATAGCCATTTCGAAGGTAGTCTGCATACCAAACCTACAGGTTGGAAGTTGCATGTTGAGTTTAACATTCCTAAACCCCTTTTTGCTTTTAGAAAAGGAAAAAACTTGAAGCAACACTTAGTCAAAGCATTGAGGCCTCAAGAAAAATCACAGAAATAATACTCCTATTAGGAAACCCCTTGGTACTGTGACACTTCAAATGCCAAAATTGTACAGCGTATCAGTTCACTAGCAAAAGTAAACTATGATACTGAATGACATCACATACGCACACTCACACATGCCCAATCGCATATACACCACACATCCATGTGGAAGGAACGCCAGGACAAGGACGTAACTATCTATACCAACAGTGTAGTGCTGTATATAAGTAAATATATAATAACACATTAAAATGAACATAAATCAAGGTACAATGGGGCCCAAGGCCCAGTCCATTTAGTCCAATATGCCCCTAGCACACTGTGTACAGAATGAGGGCCCAACTTGACTACTGACTGCAAACTGCTGGCCTTCAATGGGCATGGACATCGATGGGGCATGCAGGCACCTCAGGGTTGGTGGGTGGTTTTGGCATAGAGGGGGGTCCCTAGGTTTGTGCTTGGAGGGGGGGCTTTAGGCTTGAAGGGGGGATTGGGCTTTGAGTTTGAGTTTGTTGGAGTGGGTTTAGGTCTGGGTTTGGGAGGGGTGACTGTGGACTTGGAGCGGTGGAAGTCTTATTTGGGGGAGGAGCATGGCGACGACCATGGGAGGACTGAGAAGTGGAAGGCAGGGGTGCAGCGAGGGTAAAAGGCTGCATGGGGGGACAGGGACAAGTTCACTGGTGGGGAACAGGGAAAATGCACATAGGAAACATCTTAGGGGCATGGGGATGGTCATGGCAGAAAGGTATGGGAGTGGAGGTAAATGGGTTGGTTGAGAAGTGAGTACATTGTGCTGATTTGGGTGCAGGTGCATGCTTGGATGCCATGTGTGTGCTGCGTGACTGTTGGGTGGGTGACTGTGGGTGTTTAGATGTATTGGGAGGAGGGGTAAGAGATGCAGGGAGATGGCAGGGGGATGTGTGAGTGAATATTCCGTTGGTGTCTGCAGGTAGGATGGGTGTGCTACATGTGGGGGTGTTGACAGTTGTGCTGAGTGCAGATGTGGTGTATGAGGTGCATGTATTCAGGTCTGATGTTGTGGTGATGGTGGCAATGAGGGAAAATGTGGCAGTATCTGGGACTGATGAGGTAGTGACTGCATGTGTGAGTGGTGTAGTGCCTCTGATGGGGAGGTGGTGGTGGAGTCGGTGTAGGGTGTAGATGTCTGCATCTGAATGTTGTGTGTGTGCATGGAAGTGGTGGCATTTGTGGTGCTTATGTCTGTCCTTGCATACTATGCCTATTGATGTGAATGCATGTGGGTCAGAAAATGTGCCTTGGATGGGTGAGGGGAGACGGATGTGGGATTGGGAACAGGTAGCTTGAGTGGGGACAGAAGAAGCAGGGACACTGGCTGCCGTCATTGAGAAGACCAGAGTCTGAAATGACATCTGCAAGTCAGCCAGGGTGCAGTGAATGCCTTCCAGGAATGCATTGGACTGCTGCATATGTGATGCCAGTCCCTAAATGGCATTCACAGTGGTTGACTGTACCACAGAGATGGACCTCAGAAGGTCAATAGCCTCCCCATTTCAGGCAAGAGGACTGACTGGGGTGGGGACAGAGTTGCCTGCGACAAAGGAGATGCCCACCCTACTGGGTGAGTAAGCACGGGCAACTTGGTGGGGAGCTACAGGGAGGATGGTGCTGGAAAGGAGGGTGGCTGACAAGGATGTCACTGGAGTGGTCCCAGATGGGTCTGCCACCATCAGGGAGCCGCCATCGGAGGAGGAATCTGAAGATGATGTGGTCAATCCAGTCTCCCCTGTGGCACTCCCCTTGCCCTCCGTCCCACTCGTCTCCTCGCCTCCACTGGATTCAGCCTCCTGGGTCCCATGGCCTGCAGCTTCCCCACTCACCGGTGCCCCTTCTCCTTCGCCAAATGATGCTGATGCACACAAAGACAGAGGAGGAGAGGGAGGGAAGTAGGGTGGGAGAGAGAGACAGGGTGCAATGGCTCAATGCCAGCACAACAGTCACACAGTGTAACAACATCATCATCTGATGCCATGCCATGACATGCCATGCCCTCACCTATACCTGCTACAACAGTGGGACACTATGAGGCAAACTACAGCTATGCTGACCTGTACTGCTGAAGGTGGTACAATTGTACACATGTACTTGATGTGAGTCACACTAGTCACACATGCCCAGTACTAGCCAACTCCACATGATCGTTCAGGGAAACAAATCCTGTCGCAACTGAATCCTGCATGGGTAGGTAGCATGCCTACCAAGCCAGTGACATCTAGAACACTGACATCTTGCCCCACTCTACCTCATTACGGATACAGTACACGGCAGCAGTATGAGGACACACTCATTTCCCCTGGCCCAGTGGTCGGAATACACAGATGACAATGCCCTGACACCTGTTGGTACCAGCTTGGTACCAGAACTTGGTTGAGGGTGACCATACAAATCACACATTGGGAGTACTTGCCATCATAAGTCACTGACTGCATGGAATCAGTGCACATCTGTGATACCAATCCTGGTAGGGTGACTGAGACCCATAGTGGACAGGCGTCTACCTAGTACTATGCTACGGCTGCCAACTAGTCCACAACCCAAAAGCACCTAAGGAACACAATAATGAGGTGAGAGTGTGGACTTCCCCTTGTGGCTGCTGTGCTGCCCTCAAGCGGCCATCTACCTCAGGGTAGGCCACTGCCAAAATGCAGACCATTCGGGGGGTCAGGGTCGGATGGGCACCCCTCCCTTATTGAGAGGATGCCCCTACCTGGGCCTCTGCGGTCTTCCGGGCCTAGTCTCTCCAGGTACTCTACCACTTTCTGCAGTGGGTGCTCCACCGGGCATAGACCCCCAGAGTCCGCACTTGCTTGGTGATGGCCCACCAAATCCCTTTCTTCTGATGGGGGCTGACCTGCGTGGATTATACAGAAAAAAGGAGAAAGTCATGTAGAGTAGCATTACAGGGACCGTAGTGGAGAGCACACATCTCATTTCCACACTTACATGTCGACACGTCACTGATGATCACACTCCTCACCAATCTCAATGCATCCACTCTATCTGCCACGTCCCAACGCCTTACTTCTATATACACATCACTATAAGACAGGACGGTGACTGTCCATCACCGGCGGCGGCAATCACCATTGGCTCCAGTCTCTCATAGACAACCATGTCATCCAATGAGGAGTTGCACTGCGGTTGAAACCACCTACCACCATGACATCTAATGCCGACATTGTGAGGTCACTTCCATCTCTCCTGTGCATGCAGGACAGGTGGCTACCATTTTCCTTGTATGTTGTGAATAGGGGCTGAATTGTATCTGCTTCATGGGTGAAAATTTTACTTTTGCACAGATTCACTGTGTCCACTCAGTCAATGCAGCTTTTAATGACTTCTCCCTCTCCTATTCCCAGATACGGTGCTATGTTGAGGATGAGAAATGCTGCTGTGTACCGGCCCCTAGTTGACCTTGCCACCCTGGAAGAGTGACACATCATTCAGACGTATTGCCTGAACTGTCAGACTATCATGGAGTTGGAGACCCATTTGGAGCCTGATCTGTTGCCTGCCATCTGTCATCCCAAAGCCATCCCTCCTACAGTACAGGTTTTGTCAGTCCTCCACTTTCTTGCCACAGGGTTGTTCCAGATGACACGGGGCTTGGCAGATGGGATATCACAAACGATGTCCGGTCACATTTTGAGGGATGTACTGTTTGCCCTGTTGAGACATCTGCCCTGCTGCATCAAGTTCCCCCAATGTGCTGATTTAACCACTGTCAAAGGTGCCTTCTACGATTTAGCACATGCCCCTCATGTGATAGGGGCCATAGATGGCACACACATTGCCTTAGGGCAACTGAGTAGAAACAAACAAGTGTTCAGGAACCGTAAATATTCTATCAATCAATGTGCAGGTGGTGTGTCTCATTGACCAAAGTATCTCAAAAGTGGCTGCCAAATTCCCTGGTTCTGTGCATGACTTCTACATTCTGCGGAACAGCAATGTCCCACACATGAGGGCACCACTACAGAGTGCCTGGGGGGCTCATCGATATGTATCTATTCACATGTGTGCCCCTGGTCACTCAACTCACTCCACACCTGCCCTATCTCCCTTCTGGTCTTGAAATGATTCCTACCTCTGTTTACACACGTGACTATGGCTATCCCAACCTTTCCTGGCTACTGACACCTGTGAAACATCTGACTACAGATGCTGAAAACTGGTATGTGATAGAAATAACCTTTGGCCTACTGAAGGTCAGATTCCGGTGTCTACACATTTCTGGAGGTGCCCTACTCTACAGACCACAGAGTGTGCAAGATCGTGGTTGCCTGTCGTATGCTACGCAATCTGGCCCTGAGTCATAACATACCATGGTTGGATGCAGAGAAGGTGGCAGTTGGCCCAGTGGCTGATAACAGGGGCATGTCGAGTGAGGAGGATGCAGCTGACTCAAGAGCAGAGTTGATGCAACAATACTTCCACCGAGATCCAGGTATGCTTAAGATGTATATTATGTGACCTGTACTCCTGGATGCCTTGTGACATTAATCCTCCTGGTGTCTGTTAGCACTGGTGGACTTGGTTTCAGCTCTGCCTCTGGGTGTGTATGGGTGGTGACATTTCACCGTTGGTTGGGTTTGTTACTGTGCACATTTCAGTTCAATCACCTCCCTGCTGTTGTGTTCCTTCACATGTGACATGTTTGTGCTTTTCCATTGTTCCCTATACTGCCACTTCAACTGCAGTATGTGTGTTACACATTGTGGTGTCAACAGTATTGCTACCTCTCCTAGAAGTACACATTGGAAGGCTGTGCAAAATTACTGTACTGATTGTGGAACATGCCTTAAGTTTAGCTTCTCTGCTGTGATGAAGGGACCATTGGGGATGGCTGTCTTGATAATGTGTGTCTCACATGGACATATAGCCAGAGCTGACACTTGCCAAATCACCCTTGGGACTATGTAACTGTGGTGCATGTGTGCTGTGTGGGCATTTTTAAATCCTACAGTAAATATTGTTCATGTCAGGTTCTACTTTCAGGGCATTTCTGTGGTGCACTCTGGTCCCCGCAACACCTGTTGCCTCCCTTGATGTGTGTCCAGCCTCTACCTGCTTCACTATAATCCATGTGCATATTGTTACCTCTTCTGTCACTTACACAAACTTTGGCAGGCCGATGGGTTGACAGTTTAACATGCAATGCCACAGTAAATGGTAACTCATACAATAAAGTACGTAGACAGTAGCTGTTCTCAACAGTGTTTATTTGTGACTGACACGTGCAAGGAGGATTGTTGGGATCATGGTGGGTGTACTCATCAGAGTAGACTGGGCAGCTATGTGTAGTCCGGGTCCAGTATAGGGTGCCAGAGAACAGAGAGATGACAGTGGACAGGCAGCACAGTGTCTCTGTGGCACACAAGGATGAATGTTTAAGCAAGGGTGTAGGAGGCTGGCCTGGCTTGTAGTGGGTACCAGAGGTACTTACACCTTGTGCCAGGTCCAGTTATCCCTTATTAGTGTAGAAGAGGTGTTTCTAGCAGCTTAGACTGATAGAAGGTAGCTATGGCAAAGCAGCTTAGACTGAACTAGGAGACATGTAAAGCTCCTACTATAACACTGGTGTCATATGCACAATATCATAAGAAAACACAATTCACAGAGTTACTAAAAATAAAGGTACTTTATTTTTATGACAATATGCCAAAAGTATCTCAGTGAGTACCCTCAGTATGAGGATACGTTATATATACACAAGATATATGTAAACAAACCAAAATTAGTTAAGTAATAGCAAGAAAAGTAATGCAAACAGTGTAGAATTACAATAGATTGCAATAGGAGCACATAGGTATAGGGGCAACACAAACCATATACTCCAAAAGTGGAATGCGAACCACAAATGGACCCCAAACCTATGTGAGCTTGTAGAGGGCCGTTGCGACTGTAAGAAAACAGTGAGGGTTAGAAAAATAGCCCACCCCAAGACCCTGAAAGGTAGGTGTAAAGTGCACCAACTACCCCAGAGAGCATAGAAGTTGTGATAGGGGGATTCTGCAGGAAGAACAAACACCAGCAATGCAACAACAGTGGATTTCCGGACCTGGGTACCTGCAAGGCAAGGAGACCAAGTCCAATAGTTGCGACAGTGTCTAGAGTGGGCAGGAGCCCAGGAAATGCCAGCTGAGGGTGCAAGGAAGCTGCCACTGGTTGGAAGAAGCTTGGAGTTCTGCAAGAAAGAAGAGGACTAGGAACTTCTCCTTTGGAGGATGGATGTCACACGTCGCGGTGAAGCTTGCAGAGGTATTCCAACGCAGAAAAACTGCAAACAAGCCTTGCTAGCTGCAAGGGTCGTGTTAGAGGTTTTTGGGTGCTGCTGTGGCCCAGGAGGGACCAGGATGTCACCACTTAGAGGAGGAGACAGAGGGGGTGCCCAGCAACTCAAGGAGCTCTCACAGAAGCAGGCAGCACCCACAAAAGTACCTGAACAGGCACTTGGAAGGAAAGTGAACCAGAGTCCACGCGAAGTCACAAAAGGGAGTCCCACGATGCCGGAGGACAACTCAGAAGGTCATGCACTGCAGGAAGGAGTGCCGGGGACCCAGGCTTGGCTGTGCATGAAGGAAATCCTGGAAGAGTGCACAGGAGCCGGAGCAGCTGCAAATCACGTGGTACCCAGCAATGCAGTCTAGCGTGGGGAGGCAAGGACTTACCTCCACCAAACTTGGACTGAAGAGCCACTGGACTGTGGGAGTCACATGGACAGAGTTGCTGAGTTCCAGGGACCACACTCGTCAGGATGAGAGGGGACCCAAAGGACCAGTGACGCAGTCTTTTGGTGCCTGCATTAGCAGGGGGAAGATTCCGTCGACCCACAGGAGATTTCTTCGGAGCTTCTGGTGCAGGGTGAAGGCAGGCTACCCCCAGAGCATGCACCACCTGGAAACAGTCGAGAAAGCCGGCAGGATGAGGCTCTACAATGTTGCTAGTAGTAGTCTTGCTACTTTGTTGCGGTTTTACAGGCATCCTGAGCAGTCAGCGGTCGATCCTTTGGTAGAAGGTGAAGAGGGAGATGCAGAGGAACTCTGGTGTGCTCTTGCATTCGTTATCTCAAGAATTCCCCAAAGCAGAGACCCTAAATAGCCAGAAAAGGAGGTTTGGCTACCAAAGAAGGAGGATTGGCTACCAAGAGAGGTAAGAGCCTATCAGAAGGAGCCTCTGACGTCACCTGCTGGCACTGGCCACTCAGAGCAGTCCAGTGTGCCCCCAACACCTCTGTTTCCAAGGTGGCAGAGGTCTGGAACACACTGGAGGAGCTCTGGGCACCTCCCCTGGGAGGTGCAGGTCATGGGAGTGGTCACTCCCCTTTCCTTTGTCCAGTTTCACGCCAGAGCAGGACTGGGGGATCCCTGAACCGGTGTAGACTGGCTTATGCAGAGATGGGCACCATCTGTGCCCATCAAAGCATTTCCAGAGGCTGGGGGAGGCTCCTCCTCCCCAGCCTTCACACCTATTTCCAAAGGGAGAGGGTGTAACACCCTCTCTCAGAGGAAATCCTTTGTTCTGCCTTCGTGGGCCAGGGCTGCCTGGACCCCAGGAGGGCAGAAACCTGTCTGAGGGGTTGGCAGCAGCAGCAGCTGCAGTGGAGACCCCGGAAAGGCAGTTTGGCAGTACCCGGGTACTGTGCTAGAGACCCGGGGATTATGGAATTGTCCACCCAATACCAGAATGGTATTAGGGTGACAATTCCATGATCTTAGACATGTTACATGGCCATGTTTGGAGTTACTATTGTGACGCTATACATAGGTAGTGACCTATGTATAGTGCACGCGTGTAATGGTGTCCCCGCACTCACAAAGTCCGGGGAATTTGCCCTGAACGATGTGGGGGCACCCTGGCTAGTGCCAGGGTGCCCACACACTAAGTAACTTTGCACCCAACCTTCACCAGGTGAAGGTTAGACATATAGGTGACTTATAAGTTACTTAAGTGCAGTGGTAAATGGCTGTGAAATAACGTGGACTTTATTTCACTCAGGCTGCACTGGCAGGCTTGTGTAAGAATTGACAGAGCTTCCTATGGGTGGCAAAAGAAATGCTGTAGCCCTTAGGGATCTCCTGGAACCCCAATACCCTGGGTACCTCAGTACCATATACTAGGGAATTATATGGGTGCACCAGTATGCCAATGTGAATTGGTAGATTTAGTCACTAGCCTGTTAGTGACAAATTTGGAAAGCAGAGAGAGCATAACAACTGAGGTTCTGGTTAGCAGAGCCTCAGTGAGACAGTTAGGCATCACACAGGGAACACATACAGGGCACATACTTATGAGCACTGGGGCCCTGCCTGGCAGGGTCCCAGTGACATATAGACTAAAACAAAATATATGCAGTGAAATATGGGGGTAACATGCCAGGCAAGATGGCACTTTCCTACAGAGGGTTACTTCCTGGCGGTGGTGTTGGTCTTTGCTTCAGTACCTGCAGGATATCTGGTTGGACATCCTTGCTTGCATGGGGGTCCCTCCACTGCAGGGGGAGAGGTGCTGATGGTCTGCAGGTCCTCAGGCAGGGCCTTCATTCCACTAGCTGCTGTCACAGTGGATGGCTCTGTTGGGATGTGGCTAGTCGAAGGGCTTTGCTGGTGGGTGGAGGACTCAGGCGGGATGGTGGTCAGTTCCTTGAGCACCCCTGCAATGGTGGCCATGGTGGAATTGAGGGCCTACTACTGCTGCATGGACTCCTGATGGTGTTCGCCCTGCAGCCTCTGGTTCTCCTGCACGGTGGTGAGATCTGGCCCATCGTGTCCTGGGTTTGGGGGTATGCACCCAGGTCTTGGGAGAGGGTTGCCTGGGCAATCTGTTGTTGTGCCTGCCACATCCCTTGGACCACAGGTCCCTTCCCACTATGCCTAGCTCCCTGTGCCTGGGCCCCGGCACAGTATGCCGACTCCCATTAGCACCTGGACCTTCATTGTCATCAGTCTGTGCCCTGGACTCTGGCCCCTGTACTGTGGGGCACACTTCTGATTGACCCGTACCTGTGGCAATAGTTTGGGGATTTAAGGCTGACTGAGGTGTGGCTGCCACATGGAAGGGGGAGTCTTGTGTGTCCAGAGTGGGGCTACTGGATGAAGACTGACCAGTCATCCCTAATGGGCAAGGCAAGTCGTTACTGTCCAGACTTCCATAGGGACCCTCATTCGGAGGAGGGCTGTCTATCCCTGGCAACTGCTGGAGGGTGGCAGTGGCAGCGGGACCTGTGGATGACTCTCCACAGCAGTGTTTTGTCTAATGATCTGTGGTTGCAGAGAGGTCGTGTCAAACAGGGAGGCGGTGCTTCAGAGTTGCCGCGGACGCTGGGAGCTGTTGCCAAGGCCGGTCCAGCTTTTGGACTAGTGCCTGAGTACAAGGGTGGGGTTGCGAGGCAACAAGGAACCATCTCCCACACCCACACCTGCACCCGCCGATCTTGTCAGTGCAGAGGGGGCAGTGCCTCTGAGCCTCTGAGCCACCAAACGCCCGGAGCTGCGCCCGGAGCTGCGGTCGCAACTGGGAGCCGAAGTCAGGGCTGAGGAGGACTGTGGGGGCAGTAAGGAGAGCAGCTTGTGAGAGTGAGGGACTGCACCGCTCAGCGGACCAGGTGGGCGTCTTCCTGTTCTGGCCACCAACCTCCCCCCTCTCCCCTCTACTACCTACTAATTGCCAGTCTCTGAGTTCCTGGACCTGGGCCGGCCTGTTCAAGGAGCCTTGGGCCCAGAGGGGGTCGGGCCAGGGCCGATCTGGGTCCACCCTGCTCTCCCTTCGCGATGAGGCAGCCATACAGGGAATCTCTGGGTCAGCATCGATCTCCTCTGAACTGCAGGACTGGTCCTCTGGGAGGAAGCCGCTAAGGAGTCATACAGGAGTTACAACGGAGCAACAGAAGTGCAACACAGGAGCACCAGAGGGACATCGCAAGAGACGGCAAGAGACGGCAACTCCTGGCATGTGTCTGAGATCTTACAAGTTGCCTCAAGCTGGGCAGTACGTGAACTCCACCCATGCTCGTAGGCGTCCGGTTCCGACAGAGGTGGCTGGTGCCACGCCAGTGCGGCTTGTCCGGACCGTGTTGCCTGTGCCCCTTTGTTTCCTGCCTCCCCTTGACTCCCAATTCAATCGGGACTCCGTCTTCCATGCACTCTAGTCGGCTGGTTCAATTGGTGCGCTGATCTCTCAATTGAGCGCCGCAAAGGGCCTCTCAAGTTTTATCCACTTACGCTGAGTGTCACTCTCCTCCTCAGGAGTTCTCCCTGCTTCAAGGGAAGGATCTGGACCCTGTTGTACTATGAGGTCCGGTAAAATAAGGAAGGAGCACCCAAACCCTCAAAAGCGCAAGAAATGCCGCCGTGATGTCGATGTAGGTAATGCCTCCTCGCCTTTACCATCAGCCTCACCGTCAGCCTCTGTAATTTCAGCGGCACCCTTCTCACCGGCTGCTGATCTGCCTAGTTCTGAGACATTAAAGTCTCAACTTGCTGCTGTTCTTACACCATATCCACGCCCCTTGAAGCCTTGCAAGTCCTCTCTATTGTCATATTTTAAGAAAAAACCTCAATTGGAACTCTCGATAAATGGGTACAGGCCAGAGTGCTCTCATGAATCCTGCAGTCACCGATCCTTCATCTATTGTTTGTGGCCACATCACAACAGTGGCACAGGTTTACTGTCTAGCTTCTCCTGCTTTACCTGTTTTCCCCCAGTTAGCTTCTCAGAGTGAAGTGAGCCATTCGCCACCCCTTAAGGATCAGTGGGCTGTACCCTCGCCAAAACTTGAACTCTCTCCGATTACCATCTCCAGTGACCTTTCTTTAATTGAAGGGGTCGGGTGCCTCTTTCAGTGGCCTCTCCAGCAGCTCCTCATCAGTTGGCTGGGCCAGTTGGGCCGTCTGCTGGCTGCCATGATCCCCTGCAGGACCACAGCTCCTTCCTGCCATCCAGCCCCCCGGCAGCCCAATGGATCTGGAGTTCAACGGGTAGCATCCATCCAATGTTACAATTAAAGTCTTCTAGTGGGGCCGCCCCCAGCTCTCAAACCAAGTTCCTCCAAGGCGAGCTTAACGACCAATCACTCTTTGACCTCTCCTGTCTTCAACCTGATCCTCTGAGCGGTACTGGCAAGGACCCTAACTCTGTGCCCCCTCTTAAGCTCACAGAAACCAGCTCGGCCTGGCCTCAACTTCTGCAAACTCTTCAATCGACTGTGCTGGCTCTGAACTACCACTCTGATAAACTGGATGTCCAAGTTGATCTGCTGAACACATTGGCTTCTATGTAGCTGGCATTGATCAAACAATTGAGAATCTCAACCAGCTTATTACTAGAGCACAGACAAGCTCCAACTATGTACAACCGTCATGTTGCTGTTCTCCAATCATCAAAAGTTTGTCATCCTTGCCTACCATTTTTAGTTCAGTTGTATGCGAAATCAAGAGGCTATCTTCAGCGCCTGTGTCCTCAGTTCCCTCATTGAATCCGAGCGCTCCTTTTGATTTGGTTCGGGGGTCCTCCCAGCCAGAAACTTTGGACAAACTCTTTCCAGTCAAGAGTGTAACCTCGATCAATCTTTCTCGGCCAGCTGCTACCGGAGCTCCGGAGTCAGTCATTGAGGCCTTGAATGCCTCCATGTCTTCCCCTTCTCTTGAGCTTGAGCACATGATACCTGCCTCTTCTCATCTTCCCAGCACCCCTGCACAACCTGCCTTAGTTCTACCAACGTCCTCAAGAGTCAACGCTGTGGCTCCCCCTTTGTTGAGCAAGAGGGAAAAAAAGACTCCGCAAACTACGGAACAGTAGGAAAAGCCAACCCCTTCAAGGATCTTTGACAAACGTCCAACTATCAGCCCGTCCCGAGGTGCAGCTGCCCTTGTAGCCCCAAGGTGCTCCTAGGGTGACTTCACCTCCCAACCCCCTCCAGCTTGTGGCTGTCAATGTCCCCTCGGTGGGAAGAACTGGGCAGGAAACTGATTACTTCTTTAAGGACTACTTGGTTTCGGGTGAGAAATGCAACTCCCACACTGTGTTGGTTTCGGCAGCCCCTCATTGGGGTGGTGGAGGACCTGCTCACCCAATCACCACACCGTTTGTATCAAAAACTGTCCATGGGAATACGATTGGTGATTTTCCGGACCTCGGTTCCCCAAATTCCTCTAAATTGGCATCTGCTTACAGAAGCAGTTCTCCTGCAATCTTGCCTTCAAGCCTGCAGGCCATTTCCATTGAAAATCTGGTCCCGGGGGTCCTGCAATCTTGCCTCCAAGCCTGCTGATCGTTTCCGTTGAAAATCTGGTCCCGGGGGGCCCTGCAGGACTACCAATGGCGGAGGAACTGCTACAGCCTCCAGTTCCCACGCACCTTTTCAGGACTCGAGTGGAAAGCTCAACTTTAAATCTTGTGTTTGCCCCAGAATATCGCTCTAGGGGCCTTATTGAACAGGGGGAATATTTTAAGACTCCTTAATGCTACCTCGGATCTTAACTACATTGGTTCTAAGGAAATTGTGTTCATCAAATTCTTGGATTCCAGGGAGCCCGATCCAAGAGACTCTACCTTGGTTACACTAACTTCTGCCACAATAGCTCAGTCTATTCTCTCCAGGAGAGATTTTTTTTGCTCATGGGGTATTACAATAACTCCCTTTAAGGAGCCTGGCTACCTTGTGTTACTATCGGAATCTCAATGTTTGATGGCTCCCACAGTTCCCACAGTTCTGAAACCATTCTCAATTTTGAAAAGTGCCCTGGGTTGGTCCTCCTCTTTAAATGGTATTTCTTACACTGGCTCTGGTTCTTCTGTCTGTTTTTTATCGGGATCGGCTGCCATCCACCGTCTTGCACGGTCATCCCCATTGACCATCACGGGTCAGTGGTTCTGTTCCAACACCTGAATATCTGTCCCTATGCTCATGGAACATCAATGGGGTTGTTCATAAGTTTGCTTCGGCCGACCTTTTAACATTCTTTAACAGTCACGATGTAATTGCCCTCCAGGAAACCTGGGCCAAGCACAGTTGTCCACTGCCAGAGTACCTAGAAATATGGAAATCTGCCCATAGAACGAGCAAGAATGGCCGTGCCAAGAGTGGTTTGGCCATTTATGTGACCGTCAAATTAGATGGGAGTATACTACCTCTGGTCTGGGAGGATAACTGGATCCAGGGGTTTGTTATAAGGAATGGGACTGTGCAGGAGACCCTCATAATAATCAATGTTTATATTGCTGCCGGAACTAAGGGAAAAAAGGGGAGGCTGTCTCGACTGATGCAGATTGTAGCCAATTTAGTTGGGAATTACTCACGTGCTAGCTATTTTATAACTGGTGATTTCAACACGAACCTGTTTCAGGATACAACGGAGGCTCTTGAAGGTCCAGATTATGGTAGCCACCAGCTAATTCTCGAACAATTAAGGCCCCAGGGTTGTCTGCACTGCCCGCTGGGAGAATACTTAGTAATGCATTTTAACAGTATGGGTTTCAAAGTTTTGAATGGTCGCTTACGTGATGATGCCCCCCCCACGGTGGACAAGATCCGATGGTCGATCTCACTCCTATTTAGATTACACCATATGTAATATTGAATTGTTTCCCCTCTTTGAAAGGTTTCTGATTTCCCCCCGGAGTGAGAGCGACCATTGTCCTCAAATTGTATTTATTAAATCAAGATTTTCTGCTCATGATGTCGTGCGGAACGCTTCTACTAGCGGTGCTGTACTGATTGAATGTATAAACTTTTTTAATTCTGAGGGATTGGGTTGTGTGTCCCCAATTAAGTAGTGGGTCAAACTTTCTTGCCTTTTATGGTCAAAATTCCATCAATCCGCACACAATTGTGCCCCATCCCGGTCTTTTGTTGTCTCCAGGGGAACAAAGAACTTAAAGCAAGCACGGAATAGGCTAGCAAGGGCAGGAAAAGCCCTGATTCTGAGTGTCTATTAATTGAATATAAACAACAAAGAAAAGATTATAGGAAGGCTGTTTATGATGATTATCAGACCTATCTCAGCCAGTTTTCGGTCAAAAAGTTTAAGTGCAAGTAGAGATTCAAACTCCACGAAATTTTGGTCCCTTATCAATAATTGTTGACATTTCAGAAGGACCGTGGGCGGCCTACTTGACCACCCATTTTTCAGATAGCGAGCAGGATGGGGAACCGTTGGATGAGGGGGCCCATAGATCTTTTGTAGTCTCATTTAAAATGTGTCCCCCATTTACAGGGTCTCCAATCCCCCAGCAGGGAGTAAGGAAGTCTTTCCAATTACGCCTCCCCAACATCATCTCGAGGGCTAAGCAATTTGGAGCCTCCGGTCCCAGTGGTCTTTCACAGGCATTATTCAAGCAGGATCCCCTCCTCTGGGCCAACTATTTTGCACATTTGTTTGAACATTGCCTTTTAACTTCAACCATACCTGAGCCTTGGCGTAGTGCCATCCTTCATCCTCTACATAAAAATGGCTCAAGTTCAGATCCTGGCAGGGATAGCCCTGCTTGACAATGAGGCTAAGTTCTATGCCAGCCTTTTGTTGCAGGATTTCTGTGCTGGGGCTGAATCGAATTCACTAATTCCTATAGTTCAAACGGGGTTCTCTACTGGTTCAGGCACTTCAAATCATTTATAAGCACTCTCTATCTTGATTGATAGGGCGATCTAGTCAGGCCTGATGCTGAATTGCTGCTTTGTGGACTTCAAGGCAGCATTCGATCAGATCCCCCAGAATGCCCTATGGGCCAAACTACAAAGCTGGGGCATTCCCCCAGTTCTTTTGGGTGCCATAATAGAACTCCATACTAACACCTGGGTCCATATTAAGCTAGGTGAGGGGCGCTCCTTATCTAGGAAAATTCCCACCACTAGTGGTGTGAAACAGGGTTGTGTATTGGCTCCTCTTCTTTTTAATCTGTTCATTGCAGATATGTCAACACATCTTGACGCCATCAACTCTCATCCCCCCAAGATTGGTGGCTTCAGGCTTAGTCACCTGCTTTATGCCGACAACCTTGTTTTGTTTAGTTGCACTAAGATCGGCCTTCAATGGTTGCTCAACCAACTTGCGACGTATACTTCCACCAATCAGTTAGAAGTTAACTTGTCTAAAACAAATGTGGTCCCCTTTGGGAGGAAAAAACATTCGGACTTTAGCTGGTACTATAAAAACCGTAAACTTGTTTCCAACCAGTCCTACAAATATCTAGGGGTACATTTTGACTCCAGGGGCAGTTTTGTTAAACATAAGAAGGAAATGGAACTTAAAGCTGTGGCCTTGTAAGTGGCCTTTTCCAAATTAGCTAAGGTTTTAAAGGGGCCGACCCTTCTTCATTTAACGGAGGTTATGAGAGCAAAAATCACTCCCTCGTTGGCCTACGGTCAAGAAATTCTCTTGGGCAAAGGCTCTTGCCTATTAAATAGGTTGGGTAATAAAATCTACAAGAGAGTCTTTCATGTTCCACACCTGGCCTCACCCGCGCAGGTATGGCTGGAATTTGGGCTTCCGTATTTGGTGGCAGTTGACGCTGGTGCTTTTTTGAAGTTGTGTTATAAAATGCACCAGGCCTCGGACGGCCACTTGGAGCAGTCCTGTGGCAAGTAATTAGCGAGCCAAAATTGAAGTGCACCTATTCCCAATTTCAGGTTGAATACAAACGGCGATTTGTTGCTGGCGATCTTTGGGAAAATAATCGCCCCTATTCCTTGTTTAAATCAGAGATTAAAAGGCTTATCCAACTGTATTCTTATCATTCATATTGCTCTCTTCTTGTCCATCGAAAGCATGCCTGGGCAGTAATTGGTTCCATTAAGCCAGGTATGCCCTCCAGTTTTTTCTCTTGTACACACGGGTTTTGGTTGAAAAAGGTGATTGGGGTTTTTAAAAACACCGGCCCAAATGGCAGCTACCCCCCGGGGACAGCGTGACATGTCGAGGCTGTAGTAATGCAGACAAAACCATTGACCATGTGGTTTGTCTGTGCCCAGCTCTACTAAAGGAGCGTAGACTCTTGCTCCGGAGCAAATGGATCGAATTGGGAGTCCGCTCCTGTCGACAAGCTATTATCCAGTCTCTGGACCCTGGCAATCCAATGCTAAATGTGTTACTGACCAAATTTATTAAAATTGCACGATCTGAATTTAATGGCACTGCGAGCAACGAACACATCTAGTTGGAATCTTTCCACGCTCTTGTCATTATGCTCACTATTGGTTAGGATGAGGAGCTCTAACGGTATAAGCTGATGCATAGCGCAATTACTAATACATGCACCATGCACCTTAAGGCTGTGCCTATGTATATTGCCTTGTGTTTTATGTGGGGTTTTGGGTTGGGTGATTGTATTTTAGTTATTATTGGGAGAAACGTCTTTTAACATGTTGAATGCACAACTTATGATGTGCTTTTAGTTTGAATTCAGTGCTTGAGGGTATTTATTTTGATTGTCATTGATTGTTTTTTTTTTGTTTTTTCTCCTTGTTCATTTGTATTGGATTTTATTATCTGTACAATAAATTATTACTTACTCACTGTGGATGGAAAGGGAGTGAGTTCCATTTCATAGATGTGTTTGTTGGCAACATGGTGTGATGCATGGTGTAGTCTTACTTGCTTCTGAGTGATGGCAATGACAGCTGCAGTGATGCAGGTATTGTTTGGGGGATGCGTATTGTGCCATTGCTTCCATGTGCCATTGAAGGTTGAGGATAAGGGATGACATTGCTGTCATTGGCATGTGTTGGAATGAAGCTGGGGATGCCAGTTGGTGTGGCATGTAGTTTGGTTTTCCATGCAGTTGTTCCAGTGTGAAGTGGGACTGTGTTTTTCTGATGTGTAGGAGTGTTGCATTGTGGGAGCTGTGGTGCTTGCCATTGTGCTTGGTATCCGTGCATTGAGGGGTGACTGTGTGGGGATGGTGGCAGTGGGGTGGTGTGGCATGTAGGGTAGGGGTAGAGGGCACCTGGGGGGGTGCAGGGATATAGGATGCAGTGAATTGGGGAGTGATGGGTGGTGGGGATGCATGCTGGGCAAGAGTGGCTGATGCCTGGGGGGTATTGTTGACTTACCCGAGTCAATCCCTCCAATGATTCCTGTGAGGCCCTGAGGATGCATGATGTCCAAGACCTTCTACTTCCAGGATGTTAGCTCAAGGGGTAGAGTTGGGGGCCCACCGCTATTCTAGTTAATGGTGATCTGGTGCCTGGACGCCATGGAACGCACCTTCCCCCATAGGTCATGCGACCTCTTCCTGATGTCCTCCTTGTGCGTGGATGTGAGCCCACTGAGTTGACCTTGTCAACAATCCTCTGCCATAACTCAATGTTCCTTGCCATCGATGTTTGCTGGACCTGGGCTCTGAAAAGCTGTGGCTCTACCCTGATGATTTCAGCTACCATGATCCTTAATTCATTGTCAGTGAAACGTGGGCACTTTTGACGTGCCATTTTGGTGGGGTGGGGATGTTTGGTTGTTGATGCAGATGGGTTGTGGTGTTGGTATGTGAGTGTGATGTGTGCCTTGTGCAAAACATTCAGTTGTGTGGTGTGTGCTGGGTGTGTAGTGTGAATATGCCTGTGGTGTATGGGTTCTGTGTAAATGGGTCATCGCTGTGTGTGCTGTTCGTTGGATTCACAAGGGATTGTGGGTGTGTGTGGGGGTCTGTTTTATAGTGCCCTGAGCAGGTGTGTGTAGTTTGTGTCACAATTGTGGGGTGTTCAAACTGTCCAATGTTGTGTTAACTACTATTGGCAGTTCATTTTGGAACCTCAGTGGTGCGCACCGCCAATCGTATTCCACCATGCATAGACCGCTGGGCAGGGAAGTGACATGTGATAGGGCGGACGGAATGGTGTCGGCGTGGCAGGGATGGTGGTTGAACAGTCATTCTTTCACCGTCGGTCGGGTTGGCGGTGTTGCATTTATACCTTTTTTGGGGCATTTTTTACTTTGTGACTTGTAATACGGCGGTTACTGTACCGCTGGCGCTGATGGTATGGTTGTGGTATTCTGCACGGCGGTCTTTCCCAGAAACCAACAAAGTCATAATGAGGGCCTCACTTTTTTAATTGCAATACTAAAATTGTTGTATAATACATCAAGTGCCCATGTGACAAGATTTATATTGACCCAAATGGTGAAATCCCAGATATTACAAAACAGGTCATGCATTAGATGCAAGATTCTAGTAGCAACCCTTATGGAACATTATCAATCAATGAATCATTCTGAAATCAATATATATTGGTCAATTTTGTTTGTAGCACAAAAAGTTTCCATTGCATTATTATCAAAAAGAGAAGCAAGAATAATTCAAAAATTACAGACTCCACATGTGGGTTTAAATAACTTGGAAGAAATATGGGCACTACTTTAATGACCAAGGCGAATTGATCCATGGGTTCCAGTATTAGATAAGCTGATGTCTTTGGGACTTCGGGTATACATGAAATTGTAATGTACATGAATTGTCTATATGGGCTGCACAATAAGATGTCTGCTTGGGTAGATGATCAGTCTGGCCCTCATGTAACATGTTTTAATGTATTTGTAATGATTTTGTAACCATTGATGTCACTGTTCTGAATGGGCTGCATGCTGCTGGTGAAATAGATAATAAGCTTCTGGATTTTTGATTGATCTGGTCTTTTAAAAAAAATATTTTTCTGTTCCATTGGACCATGCACAGTCGGTATAACCTTACCCTATTGCAAGGTGGTGATGTTTGGATAAGATGGCATAAAGTAAATAGAGGAGAAAATGTGACACATTGTTTCAATGTGCAGTTTCCCTCTGTAATATGGCTGCTATAATAGCCTTTTTTTTATTGAAGCAAGCCCAGTCTCTGATATGTGACTTGGCAACACAACTCTTATGGCGTCTTGTGCCCAGGTATGCCCATCCACAGTGGTTATAGTCTTAACCCATTGCAAGGTGTCAATGTATGGATATGCAGATACAGAGTAAATAGAGGAGAAAATACATTGTCTCCTCATGAAGTTTACCTCTCCAATATGGTTGCTCAAACAGCCTTCATTTATGATTGAAGCAAGCCCAGCCTTTGGTCACGTGACTCTGCAATGCAGCTCTTATGGAGTCCAGCCAGCATGAGTTTCAGACATGTGTGACACACACTTTTGATCAGAGCTGTCTTTACATTTTACCATGCCAATCCAGCACTGACAGCATAAGATTTGGAAGTGGTCCTCTGCTGAGCACTGCAGGCACAGGTACTAATGTGTCATGTATTACTTGCCCATGGTGACTCTTTTGCCCTCCTGGTGGCACCCAACTAACTACAACTTGATTATGAGCTTACATACCGCTCAAGTGGTATTTCTCTAACTCATGGTTGACCTTTAATAGTAATGATGATATGTTTTTCAGAATTAGCCCCAAGTTTCAACACTTTTGCAGGACTCGTGAGGGTTTGGGTGACTTGCATACTTGCTTGTTTTATAAGTCTTTCTAGGCTGGCTATATGTGCTTGACATCCTGTGTGACACGAAGGGAGGAGGAGGCACATGCACAGTCTTGTTTTCAGTGGTCCATCTTTACACCTGTACAGCCTCTGGTGGCCCACTTAGACCTATTTTCCTTATACATCACAGGGCACTTTCCTTTGGCAGCTCATGATGGCATAAAGTGGTGTATCTTACATGACATCAATGTTTTATCTTACAATTGTGTAGTATGCATCATCATTTCACAGGTATTTAGCACTGTTGTGTGTGTAGGGTAGGTGAGTTAATATGTCCCAGGTTATGAGTCTTGATTAAGGGCCTAATTTAGAGTTTGGGGGACAGGTTATTCTGTCACAAATGTGATGGTTATACCATCTACTGTATTACGATCTTCATAGGCTATTATAGGTTCGTAATACGGTGGACAGTATATACGTTACGTTTGAGGCGGAGTAATCCCCTCTGCCAAATTCTAAATGAGGCCCTAAGTGTTTTTAATATTTAGCTACAGGCAAAATTCCTCTTCTCTTTTGTATTCCGTTCTGAAGAGACAAGTGGATCTAGGCAGAAATATGTCTATGGTACTTAGAGGAGTCCATTACCGATTAAAATAATAGATCAAGTGACAAAAAAGGAGGATAAACAAATTGAGAATTTTGTGGTTTTGATTAAACTAATTTCACTACCTCTACTGTGGACTGTTATACGGATTAAGGACCATATTTATGGATTTTGACATAAAACTACGCTAAAGCAGTTTTGCGTCAAAATCCATGGCGCCTGCTAGCTCCATTTCATACAGCCAGATTCACATATTTATGGAATGGCGCCCCGTGGCCAAAGGACAATCAAGTGTCTAAAGGAAAGGTGCTAGCCGGGGGAGGGGGCATGGCCTGGGGGGGAAGGTACTAGTGGGCAAGAAATTATGCTAGGCTTGTTAGCTGCAATGTGTGTGCTGCTAACTAGCCTAGCATCATTTTCTGATGCACTACTACCCAAACATAACTCCTGTCTTAGTAAAGACAGGAGTCACGTCTACCACCCCAATGGCCATCCCAGGGGACCAGTGTCCCCTGGGCAAAGCCATAATACCCAGTGCCAGGCAGGGGCCCCCATTTAGGGGGCCCCCAAAGTCACAGAAAAAATATTAATAATTATACTTACCTACATTTACCCAGGATGTGGTCCCCATCCTATGTCGTCCCTCTGGTGTGGGTGGGGGTGTTTTGGGACTTGGGGTGGGCATCTGTGGGCACATTCCATGGTGTTTAGTGATGGAAATAGGTCCAGAGGTCCCCTAACACCTGGTCAGACCCAGACGTTAAATATTGGCGCTAAGCAATCTTAGCACAATTATTTTGGTCCGGCTAATCTGTGCGCATCGTTTTTATGCCAGAGTATAAATAAGGAGGTATGGGGTTAGCAAGATTTTTTGGACGGGAATGCCTAACTGTATCTAATTAGCGCAAGGTAGTTTGTCGCATCCACAATGTGACGCTAACCCCTATATTATGACGCTTGACGGGTCTAGCGACGAAATATAAATATGGAGTTAGCTATGCGCCATTTAAGCGTCAAAATATTTGACGCTAAAATGGTGCAAGCCAAGTATGAATATGTACCTACATTTTTGGACACCCATTACACAAATCACTAGAGGGGACAAGAGGATAACGGCTTGTTGGTGAACTATGTAGATAACGAGTAAGTATTTTTATGTTTGTTGTTCTGTGAAATGTATTTAGGGACTCGGGAGCCCTTCATGATATAATGGTTGATGGCAACATTAAATAAGGTGCATTAAACATTTTGCTTGATTTATACATGGACAATAAGAATTAAGGTGGTCATTATGACAATAGCAGTGACTGTTCAAGTGGCGGTAACACCGCCACCAGCCTGGCAGTAATTACCGCCAAATTATGACCATGGTGGTGATAACTCCCATAGGCAGCCAATGAACCACACCAACTGTCAGGGTGTTAACACCACTGACCACAGCGGCAGCCATCAACAGCCAGGTGGAAGAAAAGGTACTGCCCACCTATTATGACATAGCAAACTGCTATGATTTCCTGGGTGGTACCAACGTCATTAAAAGCCTGGTGGAAACAGAACACAGAAAACGAAAGACTCACCATCAGAGACACACAGAAGATCAATGTCGCCATGGAACTGGAACTTCAAGTCTTCCTGATGCTCTTATATGCCATGCTCCACATTGAACACCAATGTCGACGACGGTGAGTACAGCTGCCTAGCACTCAAAGGAGGGAGGGAGGAAAAGGAGAGTGACACACACACACACACACAACATGCACCATCCACACACACACCATACACACAACCAGCTACAGAGGAAAACCAATCACACAGGACACACGTCATAGTAATGTAAAGACAACATTTAGCCAGAACTGATATTGCAATTTGATGCCAACAGCCACCATATTTTCCATGTGATAAGAGAAATGTGAGTAAATGTTCAGAAAGGGCCAATGGCCAGTCCAAAGTACAAAAGGTCCACATGGCCACAGGGCACAGTCCAAGCCCCAACTTGTTCCCTGATGTAATACGCACTACACTGTGCAGGGGCATCATGTTGGACATGACCAGGCGCCTAAGGGGTAGTGGGGCTGGGGGCACCTCAGCTGAAGTGAGGAACTTGCCCACTGGTTCTGGAGGGGACTCCATGTCGATCATCCTTTGCTGGGGCGTGCAAGGTCACAGTCTCTGAGGTGGGGAACTTGCCCCCTGGTTCTGGAGGGGGCTCCATGCCCATTCCCCCTAGTTGGGAAACGTAAGGTCACATATCTGAGGTGGTTAACTTGCCCACTGGTTCTGGAGGGGGCTCCATGCCCATTATCCTTTGTTGGGGAGTGCAAGGTCACAGTCTCTGAGGTGGGGAACTTGCCCACTGGTTCTGGAGGGGGCTCCATGCCCATTATCCTTTGCAGGGGAGAGCAAGGTCACAGTCTCTGAGGTGGAGAACTTGCCCACTGGTTTTGGATGGGGCTCCTTGTACAACTGTCCCTTGAGGGTGGGCTACATGCCCTCTGCTGGCGGTGAGGACTGCTGTGTCCCAGCTGGAGGTGAGGGCTGCTGTATCCCAGCTAGAGGCCAGGACTGCTGTGGGGGACTATTGCCTCTCTTAGTTGGTGGAGTGGGAACGTTTCCTTTCTTGGGTGGTGGAGTGGTATCCTTACCTTTCTTGGGTGGTGGAGTGGGATCCTTCCCTCTCTTGGGTGGTGGAGTGGAATCCTTCCCTTTCTTGGGTGGTAGAGTGGGATCCTTCCCGCTCTTGAGTGGTGGAGTGGAATCCTTCCCTATCTTGTCTCCACGACTAGGAGGTGCCTCCACTGTCCCAGTGGACTGTTTGACTGAGGTGCTGGGCTGGGTTGTTGTGACCCTGCTCTTATGGAGAGGACAGGGGGTGGAGGAGGAGGGAATAGGTCAAGTTGGGCAAGGAAAAGCTTCTTAGGGACAGTGGGGTGGGATGAAGGAGGAGGGATGGGAGTGGAGGTTGAGGGAGTGGTTATTGGAGGTGTATGTCTGATGACTTTGGGTGAAGGTGCATGGGCAGTGTTCTGATGTGATATGGACGGCTGTTGGGAGTCTGAGTGTGTGTGTTTGTGTCTCTTGGGAGGCAGACAGGGTGGGAGAGGAAACAGGGGATGCGTGGATGGGTGTTGTGGAGATGTCTGCAAGTGAGGTGTGTGTGCTGCTTGGTGTGGTGATGGTGGTGGCTGCTGATGCAGTGCATGCAGGTGTGAGTGCAGATGTGAATGTGAGGGAGGAGGAGGAGGAGGGACAGTGGAGGCAGTGGATGTGGATGTGTGTGCAACTGTCTGTTGTTTGTGAGAGTGCTTGTGGCCTGAAGTGTGCTGCCTGTGTTTGTCTGTGCCACTCTTGTGTGATGTTTTGTGTGCATGCTTGTCTGTCTGTGTGCATGGGATGGGTTGAGGTTGAGGAAACTGGGACTGGGACTGGAAAGTGGTAGGGGGATGGTAGGAACAGGGACAATGGCTGACATCAGAGAGGAGGCAAGAGCCTGGAGCGATCTCTGTTGGGTTGCCAATCCACCATGAATGCCCTCCAGGAATGCATTGCTGCATCTGGGATGCCAACCCCTGGATGGCATTCACAATGGTTGACTGTCCTACAGAGATGAATCTCAGGATGTCAATAGCCTCCTCACTGAGGGCAGCAAGGCTGACTGGGGCAGGGCCTGAGGTGCCTGGAGCAAAGGAGATGCCCACCCTCCTGGGTGAGCGGGCACAGGCAACTCAGTGAGGGGGTACTGGGAGGGCGGTGATAGTACAAGTGGTGGCAGCTCTACCTGTAGCTGGGGTGGTCCCCGAGGTATCCGCTACCACCAGGGAGCTTCCATCGGAGGAGGAATCAGAGTCAGTATTGTCACCTCCTGTCTCCACTGTGGTGCTCCCCTCGCCCTCCGCCCCACTTGTTCCCTCGGCGTTGGTGGACTCTGCCTCCTGGGTCCTGTGGGATGCAGCTCCCTCTGTCACCGGTGCCCCTGCTCCTCCACCAGATGATGCTAATGCACACATGGACAGGATGAAAGAAGAAGAAAGGGGGGAGAGAAAGGGAGCACTGGGTCAATTATAGCACCAATACCACAGATGACATATACATTACTGTCACACACAGGGATCAGGATTGAGCACCATGCATCACACTAACATTTTATTGGCTAGCACATCAAGATGTGAGTCAATCACCGCCAACTGCACCTCTTCTGGGAGTCACAAAGCCCTGTTTAACATGGAATGCAACCCAGCTAGGTTTCCAGATTTTGCAATACACCCATTACCCTTGATCTGGATCACGCTGCAGTGTCTGAGCTGGCATTAAGGGGCACCCACAAACTGACACTCACGTCAGGATCCCATACCACCTACCAATTATGCTTTGTAATGCCCACTGTACTCACCCCCTTGTGGCTGCTCTGATGTCCTCAAGCGCCCATTCATTTCTGGGTAGGCCATCGCCAATATGCGGACCATCAGAGGGGTCAGCTTCTGACAGGCACACGCCCTCGTTGGGAGGACAACCCTAGGTAGGCCTCCGTGGTCTTCTAGGCCCAGCATCTCAGGTCCTCCCACCTTTTCCTACAGTGGGTGCTCTGCCTGCACTAGACCCCCAGGGTCTGCACGTACTTGGCGACGGCATGTCACAATCCCTTCTTTTGATGGGTGCAGACCTATAGAGGATACACAGACAGGAGGACACCATTACACATAAAATCCAGCCTGTCGCACATATGGCCCACAAATCCCATTTCCATCTCGATTGACACACACATCACTCAGCACCCACCATGTATTCTACCACCAGACATACCACCCCTCCAAATGACACGATGCATACACACACATCTCCATGTAAACTTGTCACATGCATCGTGCCCAAGGTGTACTCACCTGTTTGTCTGGAGGCCCATACAGCTGTCCATACTGGGGTAGAACCCGTTCCACCAAGCAATCCAACTCCTCCGAAGTGAAGACAGGGGCCCTTTGCTGGTCACAGTGGCAATGGCAGGATCCAGACACAGATCACAGCAGCACACATAGTATAGATGTTGTCCTGTGGAAAGTCAGGAATCAAGTGAGGATTTAGATAGAAAATGGCAGTCACGTCAACAGTGGTGTATACCGTCACCGCCGCCGCTGATCCCCATTGGCCACTGTACTCCATAAAGCTCCATATTAGCCAATGAGGAATTGCACTGCGGTTTTCCACCATGACGCCCAACATCGGCAGAGTTACCTCACTTCCACCTGTCCCTAGATACAGGACATATGGTCACCATTTAATGGCGTGAACTACATTAAGATAATCCATAACTGCATCATTTCTACAATTTGCACATACATTGACATTCCCATTGTCCCATCACATCAATGCTCAATGTACACTGAGCTGGTGGTTCCATTGTTCAAATTGTGACAGCCTACTCACTCTTGTGTCGCTTAGATACCTACCACTGTGGATAAATAGGAGGAGGAGACATACCCCTGTGTACAGACCCCATGTGGACTTGGCTACACTGGAGGACAGACACATAATAATCACCTATAGACTGGACAGGGCCACAATCACAGAGCTGTATGCCCAATTGGAGCCTGATCTGATATCAGCTATCCGCATCCCACTGGGATCCCCCTCTTGTGCAGGTTCTATCAGTGCTCCATTTCCAGCAACTGGTTCTTTCCAAGTGACAGTGGCCTTGGCAGCAGGAATGTCACTGTTCTCAATCGTGCTGGCAAGCATTTTGTCTGCCTTGGTCAGACACATGTGCAGCTACATTGTTTTCTCCCAGGTGGAAGAATTGGCCACTGTGAAAGCAGGATTCTATTCAATGGGACATATACCGAATATTATTGGGGCGATTGATGGTATACATATTACGTTTGCCCCCCCCCCCGCCAGAATGAACAGGTGTTCAGGAATCGGAAGAGTTTCCAATCACTCAATGTGCAAATGGTGTACATGGTGGACCAGTACATCTCCCACGTCACTGCCAAGTATCCTGGGTCTCTGCATGACACCTTTGTCCTGAGGAATAGCAGCATCCCAAATGTGATGGCACAACTAGAGAGGCACAGGGTGAGGCTAATTGGTGAGCCTGACTCCCCACCCATTGTATGTCAGTGTATGCCTTGTGCTGTTAACCCCATACCAGTGTGTAAGGCTAATGTTTGTCCTTCAATACGTGACTCTGGCTACCCAAACCTATTGTGGCTCCTGACACCTGTGAGGAATGCCAGGACAGGGGCTGAGAATCGTTATAATGATGCAAACCAGGAGAACTATTGAAAGGACCTTCGGCCTCCTGAAGGCCATGTTCAGATGCCTCGATCTGACAGTTGGATCCTTGTGCCACTCAACTGAGAAGGTCTGCCAGATAGTAGTGGCATGCTGCATGTTGCACAACCTGGCCATCAGACAACATGTGCCTTATCTGCAGGAGGAGGAGACTGGAATGCCCCTGTGGACCCTGAGGACAGTGAGGATGAGGAGGCAGAGAATGAGGATGAGGATGTGGACAACAGAACATCAGTTGTTATTCAATACTTCCAATGACACACAGGTGAGACAGTGGAACTGACCATTCCTTTGAATATTGATGTTTTCTGTGTGGCTGAAGCAGTATGGCATTCACTTCCTTTGCATCTCAACTTACTGTCACCTATGGATTCTCATTTTGCCGATGTTGGTGATATAATAACTGTGTACTGATGTGATGACCACAGACAGCTACAGGTCATTAATTGTATGCTATCACAGTGTTCAGATCATTTGCAAAAGATGTGACAGTTTCCATAAATGCACATTTTCATCACATAAAACACTATCACTCAAGTAGAGTTCAAGGTTGTTTATTGTAGTGCAAATAATTGATGGGAAACTGCAATGGAATGGGGTGATGGTAGTGGAAGGTCCAGGGTATTGTTCCTGCCTGTTTGTAGCACAGGTCTAGTGTCCAAGGGGCCATTGTAAAGGGAGCAAAGGCAGTTCAAAGTGGGCAAGTTGACAGGGTGGGACAAGAGGGGGACATTCAAGAGGGTCTCATTTCCTGGCAGTGGTCTTGGTCTAGCAAGTGTCTCAGGCTTCTGTCTGGGTTGCAGGGAATGATTGCGGGGTGGTTCACCTTCTGCAGGGCGAGGGGTGCTGGTGGCCTATGGGTCCTGTGGCAGGGCCTCCTGCCCACTACCTGCAGTGGACGTGGTGGGCTGGTCAGTAGGCTGGCTAGTGGTAGGGGCCCGCTGGTGTGCTGTCCATTCCGTCATGATGTTGGCCATATCGGCCAGCACCCCTGCTAAGGAGACCATGGTGGTGTTAAGGGCCGGCAAATCCTCCCTGATCTCTTGATGATGTTCCTCCTGCTGCACTTGTTCTCCTGCATGTTGGTAAGGATCTGGCCCATCTTTTCCTGGGAATGTTGGTAAGCATCCAGGACATTAGTGGGTGCCTCCTGGAGATTCAGTTCCCTGCGCCTGTCCTCTCCCTGGTGCACAGCAGTCCTCCCAGTGTCCCTGTTCCCCTGTGCCTCTGACCCCTGAACAGTGTGCCCACTGCCACTGACCACAGGTCTTGGGGGTGAGGTGTGTACTGGGGTCCCTGTACAGGTGGACACACTGCTGATTGACATGTCCTGCTGATTGACAGGTGTGGGGACGTTGGGTGTCTGCTGTGGTGTTGGATACTGATGGGAGAGGCTCTGTGGTGGACTGTGAGTGGTCTGGGGTGGCCGACTGACCATTGGTCCGTGATGGGCCAGGTAGTTCATCCAGATCCTGAAGTTCAGAGTTACTGTCATCACTGGGGGCATCTTCTGTTGGGGGACTGGATAGTCGTGGCACCTCCTCGCTGTTGACATTGGCTGGGGCACCTGTGGGGATGGTAGTGATGTATTATGCTTCATGTCTGTGACATACTGTACATCCCCAGCTTCCCCTCTATTGTTGGTGTTGCCCTGCCACCTTTGTTTGTGTATGGTGATGGATAGTGGGATTGTTAGTTCTCCATGCTGTGCATGCTTTGGTGATGGGTGTACATGCAGGGCTGGGAGGGCTGTCCATGCATTGGTATAGCATGCAGGGCTTGGCATTGGGGTTAGTCAGATGTGTAGGTGCAGTGTCTGGGTTGGAGTGGAGTGATGGGAGTGAGGGGGTGTGATGGCATGTAGGTATTGGGGATGATAAGTAATAAATATTGACTCACCAGTGTCCATTCCTCTGGCTACTCCAGTGAGTCCCCCAGGATGCAGGATTGCCAAGACTTGCTCCTCTCATGCTGTGAGCTGTGGGGGAGGAGGTAGGGTCCACTGACAGTCCTCTTGATGGCGAGCTGGTGCCTTGCTGCTATGGAAAATACCTTCCCCCGTGAGTCGTCCTACCTCTTCCTGATGTCATCCCTTGTTCTTGGATGCTGTCCCACTAAGTTCACCCTGTCCACGATTCTCTGTCATAGCTCCATCTTCCTGGCAATGGATGTTTGCTGTACCTGTGCACCAAACAGCTGTAGCTCTACTCTGACTATTCCTCCACCATGACCGGCAACTCCTCATTATTGAAACAGGGGTGCCTTAGTGGGGACATGAGTGTTGTGTGGTGTGTGTTGTGCAGAGGGTGTTGAGTGATGGTGGGATGTGGGGTGCGTGACGGATAGATGGGTGTTTGTGGTGTGTGTAGTTGTCTCAGTGGTCTTTGTGTTAGTCTTGTGGCAATTATTGGTGTTCCTAAAGGGTTGTGGGTAATGTGGGTGTGTATTTTATAGTGCTGTGGGTGGGTGTGTGTGGTGTGTGCATGAGTGTCAGGTGTGTGATTTTCATTTATGCCAATGTTGTGTTGTTTTGTATTTGGGTGGCCATTCTGAGCATGCTGGTGTGTACTGCCAATCGTTTAAGGCCATTGAATGTCTGCCGTGGTGATTCATGGGTCATAATGTGGTGGGCATTGTTTTGTTGGCGTAACAGTGTGGGTGTTCATACCAACACTTTAACACTGACCTTTGGGCTGGCAGATTTGTGTGTGCAGCAATATTCTGTCAGGTGTGTGTATCATAATATGGCAAACGGATATTCGCCACTGTGCCGCTATGTTGGTGGGCGTCACAGTAGCGGTAAGCGGCATATACCGCCAATGTCATAATGAGCACCTAAATGTCTTACTCCAGTGAAATTGTTGTGCGCCCAATTAATCCCCATTTCTTCATCACTTTTCTGATTTTATTGTGTATAGCCCTGGTGAGTGTGGTTATATGGGCACACCCCAGTTTTACATGAACTTTATAAAGGTGCCATTTTAAAATTTTTAAATTTAAATCTGACTTTACAATTACAGAGTACACATATGTAGATACCAAATATGAAGTGCTTATCTGTCCCTAATCAAAAGCTAGTATGTATTGAATTCAATAAGGCAACCCAATCTTATCCTATGGGACAGGTAGGCCTCACAGTTGTGAAAAATGAATTTAGAAGTTTTTCCTGCCTGGGTAATAGTACACCACTTTACCAGGAGATTATAAGTAAATAACATATGCCAATCAGGTGTAAGCCAATTTTACCATGTTATAAGGATAGAAAACTTTAGCCCTGTCTAGCAAGGGCAAAGAGTCCGAACAAAAACAAAAATCAGCAAAAAAAAGTGGAGGGTAAAGGCAAAATGTTTTGGGGTGACCCTACAGAGAGGTCCAGATCCAATACTAACTTTCTGGAATTAAGGGCCATATGTACGAACACAATTTCCCATAGAGACAGAATGGGTAAAATCTTTTCGTACATCTGGCCCTAAATTATGAATGCAGGGAACAGTCCATTTAAAAATTTCAAATCACAGACACAGACGCTGTATTATACTAGATATTTAAAAAACTCCTAAACATGACATGGTATAGATGCGCCTGCTACAACATCATCAAGCAGTCAAGGGTGAACAGGAGTAGCTCAAGAGCTGTGCTACACACACACACACACACACACACACAGTTTTTCAGTATGCTGGGCACTAACCTTTATTATGGAAGCACTAGAGAAACTGAGAACCTCTGAAGTTAACTGGCTAATTCCATCAACTGAAAAAACTTTGTTGCATCATATCCCATGGATTTTATAATCTTCTCATTCCTCACTCATATTTACAGACCCCTGCATATGGATGAAAGAAATGCTAGTGGTGGAAGTAGACAATAAGATAGGTTCACACCAACTGGAGCAAGCACTGTTTCAGATGTTGGATGCACCAAAGGCCAATGTAGGCTGCACACTGCGAACAGGTTCATCACTACATCCTCTCAAGAGTCAAGGAGGGATGTCAGGACTGAACAGCAAACAGACTACCTTGACCTGTGCCCTCAAGATACCTAAATAGGTTATATGAGCCTTAACAACCCAAAAAACAGCTGTTGGTTTTCATCAAACAATTCCTTCTACATCGCCAAATCTTATGCTTCACTGCAAATACGATATTCATTGCAAACCTTTTCCTCTTAATTGACCACCTACTACAACTTGTTCATTCATATCCTGTTCCTTTCTGGTCTCCCCTTTAAGAACCTTCTCTTTTGGCAGATAGACAACTTCTCCCTATAGCCTTGTCTGCTTGAGGCCAAGCAGAAAGCAAGAAATACTCATATTATTTCAGCTATTAATTTTACCTCTTAAACAGACAGAATACTTAATACAACATTAGTACATTATTTTCAAAGTGCAAGTGCAGGTTTTCGCACTCGATGGTGGCCAATAAGAAAAGCACATTTTATGTTACTCATAATTTCAACGTTAATACATCTTACATATGCAAGACAAATGCTAAAAAAACTTATAGTGTTAATTTCAGCACTCACAGTGCTTTAACATGAGGCGATTTTCGCTCTAAAAGAATGAACATTTCGTCTTGGTATTAGTTACCACATTCTGCTGTCCATAAGGGTACAGTCAACTGCTAGTCATTGAATGTGGTCCTGGTGTAGAACGTGGTGTCATCTGTGACAGTCATTTCCACCATGTTTTTGCGTGTGGTCTATGTTTGCCTCATGTAAACGTGCTGCATTCAGGGAGTGGGTCCTGAGATATCATGGGTGGCAGCTCTGTACTTGAATCTCTGTCAATGCTAAAGTTCTATGACTCTTGAAGGTGTTTACATTTATTAGAATTATTTTGTCTGCTGCCCATGCCACATATATATTTGGGTGCACTATAGTGTGAACTGGGATTGTGAAGCCATGTTCAAAGGCCGAAAAATAACTAAGTTGATGACCCGCAAAGAGGAATAGAGAGAGTGAGATGGATGTGAAAGGCAAATACCTCTCATAAGTCTTCAATCGAGGGACGCCTGGTCCAAGGGGAGTGAGCTGAAGGAAGTGTCCTATGTAACCCCCAGAGAGAAATATATTAAAGGTCCAATAGACTTGTCCTTCTCGTCAACTGGGGTGAGGAAGGTATCTAAAACAAGTATTGATCCATGAAAGGAACCCATGTCCCCATTCATGCACTACTGAACCTAGGTGACCCAAACACGAGTAAAATATCTTTCTGGGTTTGAGAAAACATACTCAAATATTTAGTAATGAGCCCTCATAAACACTTATGCATAGAAATTATAGTAACCATATTTATCAAATATGTAAGATGTTTTCTGTTTATTTGAAGATTCCGGTTACATTGAATTAGCTGAAATCCTTTCAAGGCCTTGGCAGGCCCAAGAGCTATAAATGCTCCATGCTGTAGATCACATAATTTCTGTCAGCCTAACCTTATTTTCATGAATATGAATATATTATGAATAGAGCGTATATTCCCTGACAATCTATTGTTGTGTCTTTTTCGTATGATTTTGCGCTATGTCTAATCAAAAATATAATTATGATTATGTTGTGCCAATTTTAGGTGAAGGTGTTTAGGCAAAAATCACAAAACATTCAAACGATATACAGATTCTGAAATGAAAGATTTCCAATACTTGATAGAAGGATGTGTGCATTGTTCTTCTTTCTGTTCAGTTGATCAACGGGCTGTCAATATGTTTGTCGATCCCACGGCCAGTAAACGTGGGTCTTTTAAAGTTTGAAAGTCACTAAGATACAGTTATCTTCCTTAAGGTGAGGCACTGCACTCTCTGTGAAAGTCACTGCACGTCTGATCCAAAATGTTATTATAATGTTATGCTGGTGACATCAGGGTGGTGAATTCTGAAAATAGTGTTTTGTGAGAGATAATTCATTGTATATTGCATGTAACCTTTGACGTCATTTAGGGATCTCCAGGGGTCTAAGCTGCGACCCCTGGCTTATCCTATGCGACCCCTGGCACTACTTTTGCGAACCCTGACCTCAGTTGTGGCAAAATCAGTAGCAGGAGCGTAAGAGCAGGTCTTCATTATGGACGTCGGTTAGGGCTCTACTTTCCTTTTTTCCCGACAACTTTTAACACTAATAGTGAATAATACTTACTCCCAGGCAGCTGAAGTAAGTAAAAAACGCTTTTAAAAGTATGTTGTGTGTGTTTGTAGGTGAGAGTGTGTTAATATGAGAGTGAATGTGTATATGTGTCAATGTATGTGTATGTGTAAACATGCATATGTGAGTGAAAGTAAAGGTTAAATGGCATGTGATATCACTTCCGCCATCCCTGGCATTTGGGTGAATTGATATTCATGCATGTAACTAGTGTATTTTTATTTAGGTTTAGATTATCCTAGGGCACTGACGCTAGTCCTTATACATTCCAGGGCCACTGGAAATAGTTACTATGTGATATTTGAAAATAAGGTAATTGCCCAGTTACCTCATTTGGTTGCTCTCCCCTCTTGGGGTATGGTCATAAAGAACAGGGTCCTCAGGTTGGTCTACCTTTCCTTGCCTGGAAGAAGTTAGCTGTGATTTTAATTGTGCTCTTGAATGTTGCAATATTGGTGAGGTTCTATAAATCTACAGAGTCAAAATTTGTGTCATGTTATGGTGTTCTGGTCACTTTGATACTATAGATCTACAGAATCTCATAAAATTGAAATTAAAACAGGCAAACTAGTGTTTTAGGGTATGTTGTAAGCTCCCAAACCTAATATAATTTGAAAGCGTGTGTTAGGGTTACCTTAAGAACTGATCTTCATCATATCTAGTGATAAAAGAAAATGAGTATGTGAATTTTTTAAGTCATTCATTGTAAACTCGATAAATAAGTGGTTTGTCATGCTGGGTAGGAGTCCATCCTATTATTAAAAGGTCAAATATATCTTAGTGTTTAGGTTCCAAAAATTGGATAGCCATTGATGCTAAGTATGTACAACAGCTTCTTATTATCCTGTTACTGACTTTATATCTTTAAGTGGTATATGGCATTGCCCCATTGCTAAGAGACAAACAACTTTTATCCCATGGAGCTAGGGTCAGACATAACCATAACTGTGATACAGAGTTAATCTTCAAACCCATTGGGATGCCTATTGTTGGTGATTGATATACAAGGGCAGGTGTGTTTAACCCTCTTTATTTGAGGTCTCAGCGTTAATGCCTACTATCAGATAGCAGTTGTCTTGCGTCCTGCCATCTTTTAAAGTCAGTTCATGCCTCGATCTGATGACAATTATGTTTTCCCTGACTTAGATCAAGTGCGAGTAATGAAGCAGTGTGGATGCCACCTTAAAGAATATTGTTTTGCATGGATTGAGAGAGCTGTTCAAAATAGTTTTCGAGGTGGGGATGATGGTCTTGAGTGTCCATATTCCATTAAATGTGTGTGATCCCACTTTGTGCAAATTTCCCATATTATCTTTAATCCTACTAATATTAGGTTTTAGAATGTTTACATATTATTACATGTTTTTGGGTGCCTATTAATTTAACATACTTTAAAGCATAAGTACATATTGACCGCCTTGTTATCCTGACAACATTAATCTCTCATTGTAATTGTTGTGTTTCTCTTATCATACAATTGTTAGATTTTTAAAAGCAGGCGGTAATTCTTGACATTACATATTCACTTGTTTAAGGGCAGTGCTATGTTACCCCATCATGTTGTGTCATTCTATGGATGGTGAGAAGTCGTGAATGGATATGGGTACAGTCAAAGGTGGTATGCCTACTCCTGTTTCCATCACCCGGCCATGGTGAGTTTAATAGAGCCATTTCTGTAGTTCTCAGTCTCCATTAAGGCCGTGCATACTGTGGCAAACTCCAAGCTTCCCCGCTCCTGTTTGAAATGTAAATTCCTGGTCTCCTCCTTTCAGCTTTCTCTTGAGATTCTGAATGTTCTGAAACTTGACATTTTTGTCATATTGATGATACTTGTGAATGTGGTTCACCAGTGATATGGATTTTTTTTGTCTGATTCTTGAATGTTCCCGTAATGCTCATGAATTCTGTATTTCAGTGGTCGTATGGTACTGACTATAAATGTTTTCTTTCATAGGCACATGATTCTGTATATCGAAAAAGTGGTGTTGCAGTTGCTCCATCCTTTAACTCCGTGTCTATATCTGTTTGATAACGTAAATACAGTTGGTTTCTTTTTTGCTAATTCCTAATTTACAGATTTAGCAGTTTCTGGAAAGAAATATCCCTTTTTATTTATCCACGGAGGTATCCTTTTTTTTGTTTTTGGTGGATATTACTGTGATGTCCCATTAATTGGGAGAAAGTTCTTTATTATACTCCTCCAATGTTGTTCTTGATTATTGCTCATCCTCAGCATATAATTAGATAAAAACAAAGAAATAAGCATCCCTCCAGATTGTGATGGCTGCTGGGTGATTGTGCAACATGGCTGACCACTGGTCCCACCCATCTGTGAATATAGGCAGGTATGATCAGCGTCAGTGCACCAGTGGCTTGCCCACTGCACCATGTAAGGTAGCACCTGCCAGTTATGTGGCTTACCACATAAGAACAAAGGTTGCACTTTATTACACCAACATTTTCAAGTTCCAATGTCCCAGTAAAGACTCCTAATGGTGTCCCTTTATCTAGAAAGTATCATTGAAGGACGTGTACATACAGACAGGTGCACATTTGATGAACATTGAGTATACTTTGATACAGCTTTCAAGTACTGATGAAGTCCTTCACAATTATCACCCTATTTGTGGATCTCATTAGCCCTCTCAGATGCTTGATGGACAAATAGAAATCTAGACAATGAACATTGTGGCGCATTACCTAAAACTTCACTAGTGCTGTTCTGTAGGGGTGGGTAGAGCTTGCGGAGTCCCAGTATGGGGAACTCAGTGAGGTAGTACAAAACTCCTCAGCTCTACCGGGAGTTCCGCAGGTGGGCAGAGTTTCCCATTGTTCCCGTTTGTGTTGCATTTTTGTCAAATGCAACTTGAGGTATGTTCTTGTATTCAAAATCATGTGTGAATAGCACCATGCCGTTCGCATGGGCACGGTCATCTTGGTTTTTGGTCTGTTCATGATGCTGGGCCTATTTTTGAATACTTCTATATCTTTTCAATCCCCTTCACTCCTAATTAATCCAACCCTCATTTTTATTTACTGTATTAGTGGGTGTTTTTGTGTCTGTGCATTTTACATTTTATTTAAAAATAAATTGTGTGTTTGTGAGATTTTGTAACATTTTTTCATTTACTTCCTTATTTCTTTTGTCCTTCCTTTTTCTGTTTCTTTTTATTTTCTATACCCCACTCACTTCCATGTCAGAGCAGGGCAGTGCCAGTGAGCAGGGGAGCGTTGCCATTAGGCCCCTCCTGAATAGCCAGCAACAGCAGCTACCTACCTTGTGGGTGGCAGCGCCGCCAAGCGGTGCCACCCTGGCCCATCTTTTGTGAGGCAGAGGTGGGAGCACTGTTTTTTTATGTGCGCACCACCTCCCCTTCATGCTGGCAGCAGGAACCAGGCCTGGCAGTTGGTTCCCCCTGTGGGAGAATCAGCTCCATTGGGGAGGGTGCGCCGGTGTGTGCACCACACCAACCAGGTCCAGTGCACTACAAGCAGCTGACATGCCAATGGGCAGATATCATTAAACATGAGCCGGACTTCCTCGACCTGCTAAGCGTGGAGATTCTGGGGCTCGGTAAGTATTAATTATATTATTTGTTGTGTTTGTGTTCTACAATGATAACTTTTTTCTGAATAGAAGGCTGCTCACACTCAGTTACGTTTAGTTTACATTAAGAATATAATCATGTGATCCAGTTTGAGCTAGGCAGGTGCTCACTGTCACCTAATCGTACTCGTCGGCACTCGCTTTGGGTTATTTTTTAAGAAGCCATTGGAGTGCATTCTCCTCTGTCCTCCTGTCAGCATAGTGAATTAGTGATATCAGTGAGTTAGCATTTTCTGTGCCTTCTATCTACGTAGCCTGTACAGTTCCAAACAAGTTCACACTGTGTAGCACTGTTATACATCTACGCATTGTAAAAAGGGAGACTGAGTTGGTCTATCAAGGGGACTGGGAAATGAGAATAGAATCAAAGATGATTCATTGCAATGCATTAGTTTCAAATGTAGTTTTTGTTAAGGAATTTTGGAATAGGAATTTTAGGATCAGAATAGCCAACTCAATGATAATCGATACTAGTACTATAGGCGATACGATTAAGTACAATGTTACTGCGTTTGCCTGTTGTGAGCATTTTGTAGAGATTAACTGTTCCACTAATCTATTTTTTATCTTCTTTATTTCTTACATCAGCACCCAAGAACAAGAAGGGGGACAGCCCCAAGATGGGTCCAGAATGAGCTGGGGAGGAGGCGGCGCCGAGCACCAGCACCACCGCTGAGGGCTCTACTCATCCCAGTAAGTCCTATTATTTAATATTATTATTTCTCTAACTTTTACCTCTGTCCACTATTATACTACTTTTAATTTTGCAGACTGTCTCCTTTTTTCAACTCCCCTATTCAATTTTTATTTAATTCCTGTTATCCCTGCTATATATTTTTTCTGTCTTCCATTGACCATTATTATTCCACCCTTTCTTTGTGCTTCAATGACTCCGAGTCATCATTATCATAGGTTAAAGCTCTGCCCCTTCATTACAAAAAGTTTTGGTTGGCTTGACTACCTGGCTTTTCTAACATAGTGAATCAACAAAATGCCCAAAGTGATATTTATGATAGAAGATACTGCAGTGCTAACCCAACTGTAGCACTGTATTGCGGTTGCATTTTTTGATGAAAAAATAAGGGGAGGTATATCTGGCATCTAAAAAATTTATAATATTTTTTTTTGCCACACCGGCCACCAGTGGTGCCACTTCATGTGTCACTGCAGGAGGAGAGTCAGTTGGATGGGGAGAAGCGGCAGGAGGGATGGTTGGTGGTAACTCACATTGCTTGCTTATTGATAATTACTATTATACTTACTAACTTAAAGAGTTAGGCGTGACCTTGAACCTCCCGCATTACCAGCTACTTCAGTGGTTGTGTTTTGGCCTATTCTATCTGCAACCTAGCAAAAGCTCACATAATGTACGCTAAAAATTAGGTTTGATGGAAATGGAAAAGAACGGATGGTTAAAAGAAATGAGTGAAAGGAAAGGATCCATGGGTGGGTGAAGGGATGTGTGAGTGAGTATTAGTTAAATGGATGGATGGGTAAAAGGATGATTGAAAGAAAGAGTGGATACTGAATGGATGAATAATAGATTTGGAGTTTTGGTGAAAGACTGGATGAGAGAAAATAAAGCTTATGGTCTATGGGTAAATATAATCAGAAGAATGAAAGGGTGATTGAGTAACTGCTTGGATTAATAAACAAGGGACCTCTTCTGGGGAGGGGCATGCTTCTCACCTACTTCGCTGATTTTGTTTTAAGGTTATCAAAGCTATGGTTCAAAGTGGGGGTTGTTTTAACTTGTGTTCTAAACCCTTGACTCACTGTATTTGTTAAGCAAGGCAGATGTGATTCCCATTCATCACTCATCAACCCTGTTCCTGCTCATGGGATTTCGACACCCATGACCGAAGAAGTGCAGTATGGTTCAATTTGTGACTGCAGTATTGGCTGTGCAATGTGCTTCTGCTTCAGTTGATGCAGCATTTTAAAAAGTTTTCAATGTAAAGAAAACCGAACACACAAGGTGTGTTTTACCTTCACCCATTCAGTAAATCTTAGTACTTCACTCCTTTACTTTTTCCTAAGTTCTTCTGTCCCAGCCTACCAAAAAATTTTTAAATCTATTCTTGCCATGTGCCACATTTTTATGGCCATGTGAAGTGTTTCAAAATTATATTTCATGGTTTTCCATAACAGATTTATTTTACGTCAGATCAGATTTTTCCCTTTAGACTTCAATCAATACAGTGACTGAATACACCAAAGGTTAGGCAAATGATGAAACGATGACCAGTGACACCCCTCTATTCTATAGCAAAAGCTCCACCTACCCACCTACTCCCTCCACCTTACCCTGCGTTAGAGTAAGTCAAGTTTCCTTTTTTAAATATTTTTTTATAATATTTTATTTGGAAAGGAAGGATACATAGTTATGATCAAACGTCATTTCGCTCAAGACATAAGAGTTAAAAAAAAAGGATTATTACATAGCCCCATTGGCCTAGAGGGGGAGGCGTTCATTATTATGAGTTGGAGAGGGCTTGGGTTAGTTAAATATTAATGGGCCAAAATCCAATCCTGGAATTGCCCCCATATTGCCTTCCCTTTATTCCTAGCCCACCTCCCCTTGCGTTCATATAATGCCGTTTCCAAATAGTATACAGACAATAGTTTGCCCAACCATTGTTGCCATGTCGGTGGTTGTAGGTTCAACAATGCAGAAGCAATAAATATTTGATAAAACGCCATGGCGAGAAAGATAAATGCTCTGTGGCATCTCCTTATTCCCTCGGAAACCCCTAACACCATGATCTCGGGGGTAAGATCCAGATCGTATCCCAGAACCCCTTTTAGGACAGATTGGATGCCATCTCTTAGAGCCCTTAGTTCCCCACACGTGGCAAACATATGCACAATATCCGTACCGTAGATCCCAGATCTCGGGCAGTTTGTTCCTAATGAGCCCCCCCCACATGGCAAGATGCGCTGGTGTATAATACAGGTCGAACACGGTCTTATAATGTTGTGCTTGCAACGAAGAGGAGAGTAAAATAGTATGTCCCAGTTCTAATGATTTAGAAAAGTTACTGCTCCCATTGACCAGCTTGTCCTTCCATCTCTCGCTACTTTTCTCCAGGTCGTCAGGTTGCTCTGCCATCAATGATGAGTAGATTGACCTAATAGTTATATTGGATTTTACCAAGATGTCGTTAAGCAGTGGATTGCTTCTAAATCCCAGTGCCCCCCGTTTTTTTACCCAAGAAGTCTCGTATCTGTAGGTATTTGAAGAAGTATCTTTGCTCTAAACCATACTGCTCTTGAAGATCACTAAACCCCTTAACCCCAAGATTATCAAAGAAATTCCCTAACCTTCCTATACCTAAGGATGCCCAATTTGCCATACAGCTATCCTTAAATATTTCGGGAAGCAATGGGTTATTCTTTATTATAGCATAATAATTAAATCTACCAAGCCTGTTCTTTCTTCACCATAATCGCCAGCTTTTATAAGCCGCCTCTAATACCTTAAATCGAGCTTTCTTGTAGTATCCAGGCTCATGAAATGTTAGCAGGCAGCTACTGGCTGCTGCTCCTATCTGCAGCTCATAGATGTTAGGACAGTCCTCTACCTCCATCCCTCCTTTCTTAGCCCCCCATAGTGGCCGCATATACTGAAAAGCTGCTGCCATTTGGTACAGTTTTATGTTTGGTAAAGACCACCCCCCCTTTCCCGCGGTAAAGACATAAACTTACTCGATCTTCTACATTTGCCATATGCCCAGATAAATCTCAGGACCAGCCGATCCATCTCCTCAAATCTAGGGTGTGTAAAACTTAATGGTACAGCGCGAAAAATATACAGCAGTTTGGGGAGGAGGATCATTTTAACCATGTTGCACCTCCTCATTATAGTCCTGTGTAAATTATTCCACCTGCACATATCATTTTTGGTTTTCGTAAGTATTGGGTCTAAGTTTAGATTGATAATCTCTCCTACGCTTGGTGTTATATCTATACCCAGATACACTGCATGATCGACCCTCCGATTATCCTGAGTATTTGTGTATTGCTTAATCAGTATTTGCGTTTTAGTTCTATTTAGCAGGTATCCAGAAACCCTTCCGAATTTCATAGTCACCTCTTCAACTTCTTTTAGTGCCAAATCTGGATTGGAAGTTATGATGGCAATGTCATCCGCATATGCTAGGACTTTTGTATCCCATCCATGCCTACACACTGGTTGAATCCTGCTGTACTCTTCTGTCTAAGCAGGGGATCTATATATAACGCAAACAGCAACAGAGAGCATGGACAACCCTGCCTGGTACCTCTCCTCACCTGGATACACTCGGATTGCCCTCCCATTAGTTGTATTTTCACTCCCGGTGACCTATATATAGTCCTTACCGCTAGAATGAATCTCTTCCCGAGGCCATACTGCTCCATTACCTGCCATAGATATTTCCAGTTGACCCTATCAAATTCCTTCTCTGCATCTAATAATGCGACTGCCATGGGCTCCTCTGCTGCTTCTGTAGCATCGAAGAGCGTGATGACTCTTCGAATATGGTCTGTAGTATCTCTGCCCGGAGCGAACCCATGTTGTCTAGATATTATCAGTTTCTTGATCACCGAGGATAATCGGGTGGCCAGTATTTTTGAGTATATTTTTACATCACTATTAATCAGTGTAATCAGCCGATATGAAGAGGGACTTTGTGGGGCCTTCCCTTTCTTCAAAAAAACTACTATGATGGCCGTATCCCATGATGGCGAGATTTCCCCGCCATTCTGTACCTGAACAAATAACTCCATCATCAGAGGAAGCAGTTGTACTTTAAAGGTTTTATAGAATTCTAGAGGGATCGCATCAGGGCCTGAGGCTTTCCCAGTGGCAAGTTCACTCACTGCCTTGTCTAATTCTTGGGCGTCCATCTGCCCTTCCATATGTAGGTGTTCCTCCTCTGATAATCTTGCAATCTCAATAGAATTTAGGAATTCTAGCATTTCTGTATCTGAAAATACAGATGTGTCATCATATAGTGCTGCATAGTATCTCTGGAACACCTTCCTGATTCCATCCGCATCTGACACTATTTGTCCTTGACAATCTCTAATCTCTCTAATGACCCCAGCTGCTGTTTTCTGACTTGCCCTTACAGCTAACAGGTGCCCAGATCTTTCCCCAAACTCATACCCTTCCGATCGTTGCGCCAGGTATTTCTCCGCTATTCTTTGTGCAGTAACCTCATTAATTTCTGCTTTCGCTATAGCGACCTCCTCCTGGACCCTATTTATGCCCTTCCCCGTTTCTATAGCTATAATCAACTGTCTTTCTGCATCCCTCAACTTCATATGCAGATCTTTTATTCTGCTTTGGGAAATTTTCTGTCTCTTAAGACTGAAACTCAGAGTTTCCCCTCGTACTCCTGCTTTCAAGGTATCCCAGACTATCTCTGCTGATGCTGACCCCTGGTTGAACCCCAAAAATTCCACTAACCAATTTCTCATATAGTCACAATATTCAGGATCCTTAAGGAGCCCCCTTTCGAATGTCCACCTTCTAACCTTATACTCAAGCCCGTACAATTCCAAATCAAATACTAATGGGTTATGATCTGATATAATCCGTGGATACAGTTCCATTCTTCCATGCGTTAATAATTCGGGGGATGTCAAAAAATAATTAAGTCGTGCCAGCTTCATATGAGGGGCCGAATAGTAAGTATATCCGGGGTCTGGATTGCATAACTTTACCCAAGCATCCATCAATCCTAACTCTTTCTGGATACCAGCCATTGCCTTCAATACCCGAGGCTTTCGCCCCTGATATTTCTTGGTTGTGGGTGCTACCAAATCCTGCAATCCATCCCAAGAGCCATTGAAACTGAGATCACTGCAAAGGATATATTGGGGAGACCAACCTGTTAGCTCTATAGCAAGAGTGTCCAATACTGCTGGGTCGTCAGTGACTACCCCATATACAGAACATAGTATAAAACTACCTTTTCCGTAGCAGCATTCTACAATCACCCATCTCCCATTCCTGTCAGCCCTCTGTCTAATGAATTTTAATTTGTTACTCCGATCCAATATTGCCACCCCTTTAGTTCTGACATCTTGCTCTGAGCACACTATCATTCTCATACCGAGTGACCCTAGAATTCCAGAGTTTTTGTACTCCACATGTGTCTCTTGTAGACAGTAGATATCAGCCTTAAGAGTTTTTAAATCTTCAGCAACTTTCCTTCTCTTACGGGGGTCATTTAGTCCACATATGTTAATTGAGGCAATTCGCAGTCTAGTCATTTTCAATTGTTTTTAATTTTTTCCCCCCTTTTACTTCCCAACTGGCTATGCAAGATCCTGAGTTCCCTTCTCTATTTGCTCCCCTGTCTCTGTCCTTGTGCTTCTCCTGCTTCCCTTCCTCACCTCCTTTCCATTTTGTTTTTTCTTCCCCCCTCCCTCTTTCCCCTCCCCGTGCGCTGCCCTTCTCCCCAACCCCTCACCCGACCCCTCCCTCTTCCCCACACCCCTCCCACCCCCCCTCCCCGCCCCCAGGGCTGGTTGCAATCTCCCTCTCCCAGCCAGCCCCCTCCCATCCTGTTGAGCAATCAGACCACCGATGGCCTGAATGTTGGTGCCGTGTAAATGCAGGCCGCCCCCCCCCCGAGTTCTCTTATCATCTTCATGTCTCTATCCTCTATTACTTAAGCCCCATCAAATATTCTTTTGCCTGGATTTCTGAGGTGAATACTCTTACTTTCCCGTTCACTATCGTTTTAAGTCGAGCAGGGGCCATCAGATAGGCCTCCCCCCTTTGTCCAAAAACGGTTTAATGAGCTGTCGAAGCCGCCACCTCCGTTCAACGGTTGTGTGGCAAAAATCTGGCCAAGTGAAGAATGTAACCCCTTCCACACTACGTGGGGCATTAGGACGAGCTTTATCAAAAATAAACAGAAAGTTGCCAAAAAAGACCAATATAGCTCTCGGGTATTTGGATTCTGCCGACTGACCTCCCTCCCGCCGGGTTGCCGGAAACCTATGGACACGCTGGATCTTGTTATCCCAATCCCAATTACCCAGTTCCGGGCAGGCCCCCAGCAAAAGTTTAATCATGTAGGCCCGAATGTCACTCCCTTCCAGCCCTTCGGCTATACCCAAGAAGCGTAGATTGTTTCTCCTCTGTCGATTTTCAAAGTCTTCCAGTTTCCACATTACATCCTTCAGTTGGTCATCCCTCGTAGTGCTCAGTTGTTTAAGGGCATCCACATCCTCTTCTACCGCCTCTATCCTTTCGTCCATCGAGCTTAATTTGGCTTCAATTTCCTGCATGATTTCGCAACCTTGCGGACTGTTCCTTGCAGTCGCTTTGTAGCGACCCTTGCTCGGCGACTTTCAATCCTGGTCTCTGTTTGAAGTTCTTTAATTGAGTTGTATATCGACTGCAGCATCCCGGAGTCGGCGCCAGCTAAACACATACTGCTTGCAGGGTCTCCTGTACTTCCTTCCATATTGTTATTAACCAATTCCTGGCCGCTTGTGGTAGGTGTGTCTGTTAGTCTAATGCCAGAGTAATCCCACTTTAATGTCCTGCTACCAGTAGATGTCGAGAATTCGAGACCCTCTTGAGAATCAGGCCGTACCTTTGTACACTTCCGATGCCGCTGCAGCTGCCGCACTGTGGGTTCATTGCTTGATGATTTATTTCCAGTCTCAGAGGTTTCACTGCTACCAGTCTCACTGAAGCTATGCTCTCTACTGCTGACGTCTGATTCTTCTGTCAGAGAGTAGAATTTATCGCTACTGTCTTTAGCCCAATCCGAGGTATTCAGATCTTTTTCAGTTATCTTGTCCCACCCTTTTGGATTTGGTGGCCCATTTTGCCGTTCTTCAATACTCGATGTAGCACTTGGAGCACTCGTAGCTCGACCCTGGTTAGGTCCTCAGATCGCTGTGCTTGAGGTTGCGCTTGGGGCTGTTCCTTTACGGCGAGCGGGCCCACCTACTTCCTTCTTATTACAATGCTATTGTCTAGAGCCCCTGACAGGTCTTCAGTGCCTTGTCTAGTTTTTATGAGTGGTTCGTTACTTTCGATAAAAGTCTTCTCGCTGCAGATATCCGAGGGGATCATTTCTGCCACCGTCTAATTGGTTTCAGAGGGGAGGGTCATATGTACAGAGCAGCTTTCTTGCGCACCCCCGGCCAGAAAGGACATAATAGTAGATTGGCTCTTGCCTTTCCCCCTGACCTCTAGCAGGGGAATGGTGTTGTCACTGATCTTAGCGTCTTTCCCTGGGCCAGACATATTTTTCCTGGTTAGTTTACCTGCCGTTGATGCGGGGCGCCTGTTTACTCCAGCCAGGTCTCCTTTATCTCCTTTAACTCTTCCTATATGTGTCATTTTGGATCCATCACTCTTGTCCCCAGAGTTTCGAGCAGCTTTTGGTGCCATGCTTATTTTCAGAACATGAGGTAGCATTCTCACAATTTCAGCTAGCCCAGCTACTGCCACTCTCACGTCATATATCACCCATCTGATAACACTCCGTACTGGCTGAGAGGGAGTGTGCGGTAACCTAACTGTGCCGGCCTGTATATCAAGCAACATTGAGGCCCTGAACACTTGTTACTTTGCGTTATGGCCGTTAACCTTTCCAGCAGAATTTGGTGATTCTCTAGAATACCCCTACAAGTGAGAAGACCCCTGCTGTGAGGGTGAGTAACAGTTTCAGTAATGAACAATAGTGATTCCTTAGGTACACTTGATAAATGTCTTAAAGTCCTTTAAAATGGGACCATTTTCGATTTCAATTTCAACTTCCGCTCTTTAGCATTGCAGTCGGTTATGTATTTACAGTACCCTTGGATATGTTTTTAGTTTGGCTTTGCCTGCTTGTTAATCAGATAAGGTGTAACTTGTTTAAGGCCGGTGCCACCAGAAAAGCCTTCACTAGGATCCTGGCACCTACTTTACTGTCCAAAACTCCAAAAACTCCAACCAAAGCCAGTATCTCACTCCCCTTGCCCCCTTTTCTTACCTTGGTTTCGCTGGTAAAAATTAAGCAGTACAGCAGGGGCCTCGTCCTCCTTATGGTGTTTCCTGCTCCAGCTGGAGATCGGGTTTTTAAAGGGCCGTGGTAGCCCGGCCTCATAAGTATCAAATCTGCGACCGGAGGTTGAGCCGCCCTGCTCGCAGCGGTTCGCTGGCTTAGAGAGAGTACGGGTTCGCAGGAGCCGCCGCAGTTGCAACCGCGGTTATCTCCGTTTACTAACAATCATTGCCGGCATTCTGAAAGTAGGCAGCAGCTTCTCTGCCCCCGTCTCCGCGTCCCATGCTACACGGACGCGGCGCGGTGCAGACTGCTAGCCTCAAACTCCGGGGTGGGCGGGGCTGATGCGCCTCACAGCCACACGGCAGCCATGTTGCTCCCTCCAAGTTTCCTTTTCTTACTGCACAGAGAATGAATTTGTTGTAAATAATTGGTGGTGGTTAGGTCAGTGAGTAAAGTTCATCTAGTAAGTGCCTGATTTGATGTCAAGTTTGTCCTAAGGGACACTCTGTGACAAACATGCCAAATACAATCTATATAGCCCTTTCCTTTCTCTGTAGTGCAGTGCATCATTTCCCCTACTGTCTACTTATGGCAGACAGGATAATATATCCACATTTTATACATGATGTTTGTGACATATCTTATTATTCATCTGCCTCTTTGGAGTCAGGGTAGAAACTAAGTTAAAGACATTTGTAGAATGAGCAGGACCATTGCAATTAAAGATAGATAATTGTCAACTACAACTGACCCAGCTGCAGACAGTAGCAAAGTACCAGAAGCTCTGACTAGCACGCCTCTATTAATTTGGCACAACAACTTGCGCTCAATAGTGCAGAATGCCTTACTCATAAATGAGATAATTGCTTTTTCCCCACTAAAAGTGTCTGTTTAGTTACTAGAAAAGCCTTTAAAAGCAAAACAATCAAATCACTGTTTTTTTAATCTGCCCTAATTATTTTACCAGACAGTCAGTGCTTTTATGTGAGGCATGTGTGGGTAAAGAAATACAATTGGCCCTGTGACTCTCCCAATCATAATCACATCCACTGTCTTGGAGGATGAAGAGGCGGGAATAGCTGCCTCTGACCCAGGACCCAATTCAGCAGCATGCCAGCTCCAGGCCATTACATCACCAGCACCGCTGCCAGCTATCAGGGCCCCTGACTGCTTCTGCTGCTGCCCCCTCCCTCTCTGAGAGGGCATTACTCCAGTGCACCCTGCAGGGGATGAACCGTATGGAGAGACCGCTTACCAGGATTGAGCAGAGAGTGAACCAGCTCCGGACCCAACTAGACAATGCTCTCTTCTAGGTCCTTTTTCTAATTTTATGTTTTGGTTGGAAGCACTTGTTAGTGGGACCCATTGTCACTTTGGACTTTCATTGGACATTTTGGAGACAGGGCTATTTGTTTGGGCATGTTATAGATGGAAAGAGTGGGTTTTCTATTTGATCAAAATAAAAGGGGATATTTTACTTCATTTCTGCCTCAAATGTTTATTTTGTTTTTTTTGTTTGCACTGCTATCTTTTTGTCTTGACTGTTTTTAAATTTGCTTTAGTTAAAGTTAAAGTGTAATTTATTTATACCCTTACTCTACTTCCCTCAGTAACTATATTGACCACTACGGGATGATTGCCATTGGCTATTTTGCCTATAAAAACCTAGATACACACAAACATCTTCTTCAGTACAAATTAATCACTAACTAAACAAGCTCACTCCAATCCATTGTTCTTATGTTGCCCGTTTTTTCCAAAGGTGACATCTTAGGGGAATGGTAGTAGTAGTAGCAGGCTAACGTGTTAACAGGAAAGATACAAGGTGCCACTCCCACCTATGCAAACTCCAACTGCAGGATTAATCAAAGTCCTGCATCACTGTCAACTAGATTGAATGAAAACAGAGTTGGTGGGTCACATATTATTTCATAACTTTAGGAAGACTGAGACCAGGCTAACACAATGACAGTAGTTGACACAACACAAAAAAGACCTGATATGATAATAAAAACTATCAATATCAACTTCTTCTGAGCAATGGGGAGCCAGTATATAAAAACGAAACTTAGGAAATGAAATCCTCGAGTCAGGAGAAGTGGGCTCAGATTTAGGAGTGGTTGGACAAGGTTAAGCGTTCACACAACACATGGCCTTAATAATGATGTTGATGTGGCCAGTGTGGAATATTGCTCAGGTAATAGAAGATCATGCAGTGAGTTGGTGTTGCTTTCACCACATCTGCCTCAGCAAGTGTGTGGTCCATTTATGGGGTAAAACTAAGTCATACCTCAATAAATCACACAGCCTGGGGGAAGAGGGTTAGGGCCTCAATAAATGGATGGGAAAGGAGATTTGGGGAAAGGTGTGACAAAGACTAACACTACACAAAAGAAACCACAGCAATATTCATTGGGGCATTGAGCAGCGCACCATCATCGATCTGTTGTAGAAGGAAATGATGAAAGGATAATTATGACACAGTTCCGTTAAATGGATTTCAGTCTTTCTGCCCCACAGAGGCTCAGGATAGTATGCATCTAAATGTTATGTCATCTAGGTTTGTAAAATACAAATTCTGGGGGATTGAAGTTAACCAACCCAGTTCTAGACGTTATGATTGTTAAAATGAAAATTTTAATGTATTGCCACATTGGGCAGTGCATCTGATTCTTCTTGGAATGTGTGTCACTCTTGGGTACCTGGTTGAACCTGTCTGGTAGGTATGCTGGACTCGAGGTTTCACACAGTTTTCTTCATGCAGGAGAGGGCTACCAAGAAGACTCAGAGGCAGAGCAAGAACATAAGAGGAAGCAGCAGTTCCCAAAACAAACCCTTCCCCAGTCCACAGAGCTGATTGAGTACGAGGTTTCAGAGTCTGTCCCATCATCATGGTTTCTCTTTGAAGTCGACAAGGTTCTCCTTCTTGCTGTCAAGGTAGTCTCACCCTGAGTAATTCTATCCTCCTCCTCCTGATTCTGAGTATCTCCGTCCAAGTCCCAAATGGAGTGAGGTAGACATGTGAAGTGCGCTGCTGTTGAAGAACAAATAGAGAAACAGAATTGGAGTATGTTGTGTAGATTTGTGTTTGCTAACTGAACGGATTAGCCTGGTCTCTGAGGAACCAGAAAAACAGAGTGGACCCTGCAGGTAAATTTAATTAGATTTGAAAGGCCCATCACTTTCAGGAAAGAATTATCAACCATTAGTCCAGTGGTTCCCAAACTGTGCACCATGGCACCCTTGTGCCATCAGAACTAGCCAGGTGCACTGTGCACCTAACACAGAGTTCAGGAACCACTAGATCATAGCAAGTTTCCAAAAGGGAAACATTTTCCACTGACACTGGTCAAAATAAGCAATGCTGCCATTGTTCCTAATATGCATTTAACAATACAAACTGTTCACCTCTTTTACATATTTAATCCATTCTCAGCAACTCAATCATGTCTTAAAAAAGAAGTGTATGTACACATACACTAGCACTTGAGGGCCAATATGAAATCTGAATGAATGCCACATTCAAGGACATTCTTTCAAAAACTTGGGAGCTATAAACTGCAAACCTGAGGGCCACTGTCGACCTTTCCATCTGTTGTGGGTTTTCTTCTCTTGTCATGTGCAACTCCTTCTCGATTTTTTACTTTAAAAAGCAAATGAGAATATATAAGGAAATGGACTCTTCAGTCCTTCTATGAAAAAAAAACAACAGGGAAACAGCATTGTTTTCCTGTGTCTTTTTTAATTGCATAGTGCAGGCAATTAAACACACACCCACATACAACCAGTGGCCGGTTAGGAAAAGATTCATGCCAACTACCTATTACCCGATTCCCTTACACACCCATCTCATCACATCTCGCCTTCAATATTTAATTTCAGGTAAGCTATGCATATTAAGTGTCTTAAACTTCTCAATATGCTGTCCCAATCCATCATGATCCCTAAGTGTCTCAGCTAGTCCTTTTGCTTAACTACTGCCAGGTTTGCTGTCACTAGTCAAACGCTTCTATCTGTTACCCTTAATAGTAGTAGCATGGCAGCTTTCATACCGAACACAGGCCAACAATCCTCTTATTCTGTCAACTGTGAGAGGCTGCAATGTCACTTAATCTGTGGAAACTCTGACAGGGTTCTTGTGTTGTCACTACTGCTCCGCATGGGGCTACTGTGCATGACTTCCACTGAACAGGAGGCTGTGACGCAGGATGGCTGGGGAGGCTAGCGTGGATTATGGCCCTACCTCAGAATGCCAGAGTGGTGCCTTCGGCCACCACGAGAATAGCCTGGGGTTGCTCACTGCCAAGTTTGTCGCCCTGTTGCAGGAAGCTAAGGACAGCGTGCTTGATCTTAAAGCGGTCATTTCAACTTTGGTACACACTAGAGAGGCACTCTATATGTGCAGGGCTCTAATAGTGCTGCCTTCCCCAATCATATTTATTTGGTGGTGGGTTGCAGTCCTAGGGAGCTAAAAAAATGTTTCACCTGTGACACGGCTAGGAGAGGGTGGCAAAGAATGAGACACCTGAAAATTGCGGGTTCTCATCTCAAGTCTTGCTGTTAGACCACAGTAATTGTACATGTCAGTCTTTTGTGGATCCACCCCTTTGCTGTCTCTGTGAAGTGCTCTTATTTTTTTAAGCTCTTGAGGCCCCGAGTAAGGCAAAGATGTATGTTTTTGTGGAGAGCCAGGTTCACGAAAATATAGGCAGTTCCATGGAGGTGAGATGTTGAGCTTGTCCCGCAGCATGGCCTTACTCAAATGTTGATGTAAAGAATCAGGAATTAAAGAAATCACTAAAGCTCAGGAAAAATAAATAAGCAACTTTTCTATCAATTTTGTGTAGTGCCTACCAATCAGGTCAGAGCCATGGGAGCACAGACAGGAGGCATGAATAAACAGACAGGAGGCAAGGACAAACAGACAGTAGGCTGGAACACACAGACAGGAGGTAAGAACACACACATGAGGCATGAGGACACAGACAAGATACAAGAACACTCAGACAGGAGGCATGGGACACAGGGGGCAAGGACACACTGACACTAGGCAGTAACACACAGACAGTAGGCACACAGACAGGGGGCAAGAACACACATACAGGTTCACCCCCATTATTTTCAGAGACAAAAATAGAAGTACTCCTGAGGCAAGGAAACACAGACACTAGGCAGGAACACACAGACAGTAGACACAGAGACAGGGGGCAAGAACACACATACAGCTTCACCCCCATTATTTTCAGAGAGAAAAATCAAAGTACTCTTGAGGCCGGGCTTACATCCCTCCACATGCCAAACAAAAGTAACAAAATGGGGATCTGCGGCCAATGGCCAATAGGTCAAGGGAGCCGTGGGCCAAAAAGGTTTGGGAACCCCTGAGGTAAGACATATGTTTTGAGTCATACTTTTGACTGTGATATAATGAATATGTGTATTTGCAGAATAATGCACACAGTCATAGAATATATTCATTTCCACCGTAAAAGTGTTGAAAAATATACACATGGAATAATTTGTATGGGTACAACATGCAAGCCTTCAGTTTTAGTGATCAGGGCATAAGATGTGGTTAAAATGCACTAGAAACTCACAAAACTGCAGCGTGATTTAGTTTCCAGGTGTGATTTTAATGCACAATTTAAAGCTGTCCCCTGAAGAATCGGGAATTACTGTGAAAATCAGTGATTGTCATCAATTTCCACTTGTAAAGTGCAATTTCTCAACCTATTCGGGCAGGATTTACCTGGCAGAATATGTTACTGGAAACCTTTTTTTAGCAGTTTTATATTGCATCTGGCCCAAGGGCATGAGAGCGCTTTACATGAGCACCAGATTACATTACACATTTTTTTTGGCATGAGGAGATGAAGTGACTTGTCCAGAATGAGAGAATGTTGAGCCAAAGTCAGGATGTGAACCTGGTTACCCAGTGTCAGAGTTGGTAGCTCTATCCCTTAGGCCACATCTTATTCCCCATAAAACCTGTGGTTCCAACACGCATCTGGGGAGTCACGACTTGGAAGGTAACTCCTGTTAAACTTGTATTACGAGTCATAACATATAGCATGAAATTAAAAGTGTATTTTTTAAACAAGATTTGTGAAGCTGCAAATGATGTCTGCATAAAATATTTGAAATTGCCACATACCACAAACGCAGCTTTTGTAGTTGACCTAATGTCTGTCAATTCAAAACAATTGCTTGCACCAGTCGTAGGATGCTTTGTAGGTGGCATTTTAGTTAGTTGTTTCCTCCATGTATTAACAGATAAAAGTGCCTTGTGAATGGATTGGCTTTGATGAAATGAATGCCCATAAGCATACAGCTGGTCTTTTGCGCTGTGTTTTAATGTTAATTGTTTCCAGACCTTCTCTAATAAGCTATTTACACAATGTGCATGTAATAACATCAATTTCTGTGAGTAAAGAGCAATGGCAAAGAAGCTATTAAGTTTTTGAAAAAAAATGTTATTTCCAGAACTCTGACTAATTACAATCATTACAGCTACTTTAAAGTCATTTTTAATATAGCTTCTTTTATCAGCATGTCACCGAGTCCCTTCACACAGTTAAGATGTTAAGGACATCCACTGTTCACAAACTCAGAAAGTTTGAATCTATGCCTAAGCTTTCCTTTACACTGAGAGATGTGCATTTTAGCTATTGCGGATATGTGTGCATTTTAGCCATGGAGGATTTAAAGCATACCAAAGAGAACATTTAAACAAGAGCGCCACTGGGTGGGATGGGATTTAATTAAAAACTTAAAATGACTATGAATTTGGGTGCTATTTAGCGTTTGCAAAAAGAAAACACCACCACTGTTAATAAGCGGTGCTCCCAAACTGCCAAATTCGTGGCACCCCCGCTATATTTAGTGTCGGCAGAGAAGCTGTATTTCTGTTGGGAAATCCTAAACTGACTCTTCCATTGGAAACGTCTGACCTGGTGGCTCATCCATCACAGGGCCATCAAGTCATTGATGATCACCCCAACATATTTAGGGCAAGGCAACCGTTACTAGATTTTCCTGCCTGCAATCTCCACGCTAGGCTTGCCTGTCTGAGCAGGGACCTCACTCATTGACAGAAAGGGAAAACTCCATGCATCTCGGGCTCACTGATTTTATGTTTTTGACAAATAACTCCCACTTTAGCAATTTCTCATTGAAAAACTAAAAATGTTGCAGAGTGGGAAACTCAAGTATTACAACGTTCAGGAACGTTTTACAGCCTTCAATCCAGCTAACGCAGCAGTGGTCACACTGAAGACGACAAGATCCCCTCCTGGCTAGCAGGGATGTTTAAATGTAAGAGATGGCCTTCCACCAGCATCTGATGACATGGTGGGCTGAGATCCACCTACCGTTTTGTAAATCAAGCACTTATTGAGGGACAGTTGCATTTATGCTATGATTGCTCAGCAAGCATTCGCTACACAAAAAGCCTTCACAAAGATCTTATTTTCAATTTTAATTTCAGTAAGATGTATATCCAAATGCCAATTTAGGGCTAGGAGTTTTGCTTTAGGATGGTTTGTTAACTCTCTCACGTTTGAAGAGATATGGTAACTGAGTCAGCAGAAGATTAAATTCTTCACTTTTTGATATGCTAATTTCCTCTTGAATTTTTTCTGTTCTTGTAACAATCAGTCAGTGAATTTCCAATCAAATTCCAACCGCTGGACATTTTATAGGGCCCTATTCGCCAATAAAATTTTAAAAGTATGAGCAAATCTCAACGATTCCATGACTCCCAGTTTCCTCACATGGGCTGAATCACTTGGATCGGAGAGGATGCAAATTAATCTCATCCTTCCACTGACAGGTTTAATATGGCCCGAAAGATAGAAGTGTACTGTGTAAACAAGTCCCTAGCTAACATCCAGAAATTCTCTATGTCATTTTATTTTTTTACGTTACTGCTACAAAATATTGTAAGTAAGTAAATTTAATATTTGCATAGGCGAATAAAACCGGTGCAATACACCAAAGTTTAAAAAGTGATGTGAAATACATTATAAAAACCAGTTTAAAAGACAGATATAAAACACAATTGTGTAGCAATTAAAACGACATAGAGCCGAATTTTGCAGCAGCATTAACAATTAAAGTTGGTCAGGAAATACATGAGCCTTTATATGACCAGAATCTTAGGGTATCTTTGTGTGAATCAAGGGTGCAGATTTATCAATATTCCGACTCTTCCTTGTATTATAGCCCTAAGACAGTGCGATCATGTAGAGTTAAGTATGGTGTTTATGAGCCAGGTTCCAGGATTTTGGGTTGAAGGCCGCTTGCTTCTGTGATTGCTGCAAATGCAGAAGGCACCGTGTGTGGGCTGACTCGCTGCATTTTCTTTTCAGCCAGTGCAAAACATTTTACAAGCCTGCAGTTAAGCAGTGGGTCCCCTGGGTTAAAGCAGCTGAGACCTTTCTTCCTTCAGTTTGTTGCAGATGCAGAGCAGGTGAGTCAGGTCCTCCATGCCTTTGCTGCACAATCGGCAGCAGGTTGAGATTTGCTTCCTCCTGTAAAGGCGGAAGATGTGGAGCAGACGGAAGTATGCCCAGGTGATGTTATAAGAACGTTTCCTTTGTGCTTCTAGAGTACTCTAGACTAGAGTATGTTTGAGGGGCAAGTATGAAGTAGCCATTGATCATCATCCAGGCATGGCTTCAGCCTAAATTGTGGGCCTGTCTTGTCTACAGATGAAAGATTTTTGATTGATTTCCAAACCACTTTTTTGAAGGCTGTGTGACTAGTTAGAATGTCCCAGAGTTGTGACAGCCCGATGCTTGAAAGTGATTCCTCAAGGAAACTACTGGCCAGCGAAGTATTTCTGTGCTGCAGCTCTTGCCAATGCAGGTGGCTACAAACTATGGAGCATGCGACCAATCACTGAGTCAATAAAGATATATGAAAGGATGGAAGGTTTTGGATGGCATTCACAGTGAGGAAAAACATGAAATATGTAACATTCCTTACAATTGTTGGCTCATACTCTGAAGTTATGTTTCTCAACTACACAATATGTTAAAAAAAATAAAAGGATGCCCTTCCCTCATTGAATTCAGATCACTTTTACACCAGTGAAAGGTCCATAATCCTGAGGAAAACTGCACAAATCATGAATTGCATTTGTAATCAATTGCTGTTTAAGGGTCGTTGAGCTCATATTTGTCTGAATAGACCGCATGAGCTCTGTGAGATCGCTGATACTGTCTTTGCCTCGTCTGACCATGGATTCATCTGGTCCAAAATATTCACCAAAACCCTAGCCAGTTGTTTAGACCCTTAAGATTATGGGGCAGATTTACCAAGATTTTGTGTCAGAGTTGTGTTGATTTTGTGGTACAGCCCAGCTGCAAAATTATTTTTGTTATTTACTAAGCCATGTAAAGCCTCTATGTGTAGTTTAGAAAATACAAAGTAATGCATGGCAGCGCATAGTACTGCCTTTCATTACCTTATGTTGGGAAGGCATTCCACAGGTGAAGCATGGGCGTTCCTATGCATGCGCCATGGATTTTCATGCATTCCCAGATTTACAAAGGCTTGTAAAGCTGGGAATCTGTCAAAATGCTATGCCTTCCCCAGTGAGGCGTAAAGAGGTGAAATATCTTGATTTCTCCATTTAAATTCCTCTTTCCACGTGTGCTGCATTTTGCGGCACACTTAGAAAGAGAAAATCACCATTAACAATTGTTTTTGTGTAGGAAGGTGTTCCTTCCTGCTCAAAGATAATCCTGCCTGTACAATGGTGCAAGGGTGTCTGCACTTGCACTGTGCTGCACACAGTGCACCAGTGCTAGGAGCAGCAGTTGATATGCCACATTTCTGCATTCTCTCTTTTATGTGAATCAGCCCAATGAGTTTGTTTACTGACTTGTGTTGTGTGAAAAATGAGTAACTCTACCCCTGTGTTTTCTTGTTGAATTGTTTGTTTGGGGTTACATTTTGAGTATCTATGAAAAGTGTTTCTATCGTTGACCCCTTTCCTTCCTTAGCTAAGGAAGACCAAACCAAACTTGACATAAGAAGGAATCTGCAGGCATGAGTCTCCCACTATTATATGAAGAGTGTCAGACAGAAAAACTTCACGATCACAGTTTTGTGTTAGGGTCAACCACTGTATTATGGACAGAAAAATGAGTACCATTTGGATTGTGATGTCACCCTTTGCTTCTTCAGTGAAACCTCAAGCCGTCCAAATACCCATTGATGTTGGAAATGGAAAAGCATTCTGGGCACAACGAGCTGATTACAGATCAAATCTGTACCATGTTCGCTGAAGAGTGGAGACCAGCTATTCATGCAACTACACTGAGCAAGCCCATTCTACAGCCTCAATTGAAATCAGCTTTAACCGTTTGTAAGCACTGACTTGGGGAAAAGGAAAATTATTAAAACAGGTTTTGTAGGAGTCTAATGTCAGCATTTTGTTACAGGGTTCTATAAAGTGCTCCTCTCACAACTGCAAACGAGTGTATTTAAGAAATTACCTAAGCAATGCCAAAGTTAAGCATTTAACACACAGGGCTAAATTGGACGTGCATATAAGCACATTCTGACTGTTGATTTAGAAACCAACCAATATATTTCCAAATGCTATTTCGGGTTGTACTTCACCTCTATCCAACAAAAAAACAACAACACCCCTTTCACTAAAAACATTGTTCAAAATTCCCAGTTAGGAAAATATGCATGCCGCAGTTATGAAATAGGTTTCCTTAATGTTATGACTTGAGCCACAAAATTAATTAAATTACTGGGAAGATTGTGCAATCTTGAGATGCTTTAATAAAACTTCTCTTTTCTGATCTATATTTTAAAGCGTGAATAAAAAGACTTTTGCTCCAAGGAAAAATGAAACACAAAAAGAGAGAATAGAAAGACAAAATGGAAAGAAACAACAGTTTTTCAAAATTCAGTCATTTACGATATTTCCACACATGATTGAGGTTGTCACATTATGATCTTGAATATTGAAGGAAATACAGCAATTAATGTCTGAGACATAGCAAGAAATATTATTAGCAACCTTTTATTACTTCAAGGCATTCAAAAATAATAGTGCACCATTTACTCATTTCTAGGTCTTGGTACGAATTCCTGTACATCAACATATACTTACAGTGGGCTTTGTGCCAGTTTCGTTCATCATTCACTGCCTTTGCTCTCTATCTTAGGCCTCTTCTGTCCCTTTAGTCCCGTGCCTTACTTGTCATGTGTGTATTCAAATAAGAAGCATTAACTGGATGAGAGGCACTATTTACATGAAGGAACTACTTTCTGCACTTGAATCTATAGCCTTTGCTTAGTCGTTCCCATTCCAAAAGCTGTATTTTGCAAGTCAAAAAACAACTGACTCGCAACCACCAACAATGTAACAGTATGAAAATCTCACTTCTGTTGATATAGAAGGATGTAACTTTCTATTTCTGGTGTTAGGCAAATGCATCAGGTTGGGGAATCAATAAACTTGACTGCTTCAGGAGTCATAGCACTCAGAGACAAAGCTCCAGGTCAATTACCAGAATGGAAGCCACCTGCCTAGATTTCCTTGTTCCTTAATTGATTCAGGTACTCCTTAGAATCACCATACCCACTGTGGGTATGATCCCACATAATCTCTTTGCGTAGTGTTGTATAGTGATAGAATCAAGCACTTTTTGTCATAGTGAAAGCAATAGCTGAGCAATTTGGTATTCAGTGATATTGTGTGACGTGGTCAGTTCTTGGCTTGCAGTCTCATTCCTTCACTCTTTTTAAGTAATTAACATTTTGCTGAACTGAGGACTTAGGGCCTCGTTACGACCCTGGCAGCCGGCGGTAAGCTGGCGGTAACACCACCAGCGTATTATGACCGTGGCGCATTACCCACAGTCATACTGCCGGCCTCTCCAACATACCGCCAGGCCTTGGGGATTATGAGTCCCCAACCGCCAGCCTGTCCATGGCGGTACACACCACCATGGACAGGCTGGTGGTAAGGTGGACTCGGGGTGCCCCTGGGGGCCCCTGCACTACCCATGCACTTGGTATGGGCAGTGCAGGGCCCCCAGGCACAGCCCCATCGCGCATTTCACTGCCCACATTCCGGCAGTGAAATGCACGACGGGTGCTGCTGCACCCACTGTACATCAACATTGCCGCCGGCTCTATTACAATCCGGCTGCAATGTTGATGTGACTTTTCCGATGGCCCAGCGGAAAAGTCATAATAGGGAGCCACATATACCGCCAGCACTGGCGGTATAGTGGCGCCCGCAGCTGCGGCGGTCTTTTTAAAAGACTGCCGAAGTTGTAATGGGGGCCTAAGTGTTAAAGGGGTGTGTATAGTGCTCATTTTCCAGTGTGCGCAGTAGGAGGGCTAGGGGACATCAGATTTGATGGAGCATTTGTATGCTCTTTTTATGAGATCAACAATCTTTTTCTCTGGAAGAGGATTAACTAGGAAGTTATGTAACAGTATTTCAGCATAAGCAGTGCAAACAATTTTGCCACAGAATGAAAACTCAAATCAGAAATAAAGTTAAAGGGTTTTATTACAAATTAAGACTTAGGTTATTGTAAAATGAATCTCAAAAACACACTATCATGATACAGAATAACAATTGGGTATCCAAATCTTCTGAAGAAATTTAGGTGAATTAGCATAAGACAAACAAATAATCATATTATAGAATATAAAATATCAAAAGCAGGATCTGATGCTCATAAAACCATTGTCTGTCTTCCCTCTTACACATGGGTACAAGCTAAAAGCATCACACAAAGCTGAACTATGGACAAATAGGTTAAATCTACTAGAAGTCTAAACTAATTACATAACGAAATCTAACTAGATATATATAAGGACAAAGGTGAGGAGCAGATATAGGGCAAAAATAAATGGGAAAGTGAGAAGGTTTCAGCATTTCAGAAGCCCGGTCAACAGTCTTCCTAGAGAGTTAAGTGTAAGCCTGAACCACACTCAGCAAAGTATGGGGGACAAAGGGGAAAGTCAGAGGTCTGTACCTCCCGAAGTCTAGGGTATAGTGCCCTACAATCAATCAGTGAAAATCCTAGTTAATGCCGCAAAGTCCAGTGAGGTAACACCCACCTGATCACATGATCACAAGCTCCATGGTGGTCTTCTGTCCCATGGTGTAACTTGCAACATCAACTTCTTTTCTCATACCAGTCATATGAACGTGGTTGTCCTTGGTCCTCTGGACATCGTTTGTAACATGTATGAATACGGGACAGTCATCTCACTTTTGGGCCCATATTTACACCTTTTTAGTGCCGCATTTGCGTAATTTTTTTACGCACAAGCAGCGCAAACTTGCAAAATACAATTGTATTTTGTAAGTTTGCGCCGTTTTTGCGTAAAAAAGCAGCGCAAATGCGGTGCTAAAAAAGTATAAATATGGGCCTTGGTCTCTCTGTGTACTTCTTTAAAGTTGATGTCTAAGATTATTAGTAATGCAACAGCACATTTATTTTCAAACTAACATTTCATTTGAATGCACTTGCAACTAAATGACAGGTTAGTAGAAAATGAAGAAAAGTTTTTCACGTTACAGAAATTCAGGCATAGTTAAGTTAACTTTAAACATTATTCAGCAATGCACATTTGATTTTAGGTGATACTGTGCACACATTAATTTCAATATTTGTATAAAAGTCAACTACGTTCACCCAATCAAGATTTCATGTTACAGTTCAAATAAATGCAGAAAATGTTAAGACACAAGTCCAGATGTGATAGAAGTACCTCTCCACATTAAACATTACTGCACACATTACATAAATTGTTATAGTTTCTAATGAAAATGCATTCAAATAACATGAGTAGGGTTATAAAATTGCACTCAATGATTATAATTCATTTAAGAATGTTAAGGCACACAATTTACATTTTTCGTAATACGACAGTGAATGCACTTCGTCATTAATGTTAAAAGACACAATATATTGGGTTTATGAATACATGTAGGTCATGATTGTGATGTCAGGGCTTTAAAGCAAAATCTATGCTGCTTCAGTGGCAAATGGACTCAATGACTTTGATTGAGGCCCAGAGATCCTCTTGACTCCTGACCCTTTAAAATAATCCTGGCAGAGGGCAATTTAGTGGTCTCGGCTAGAGCATGTAACTGTTAACACCAAGTTCTTTCTCACAGTAAAGATTATTCATAATTGGTATTGATGAAGAAACACAAATACTATGGTTGCTTTCAACTGACAAGGGAACAAGAGGTTGCTGTCAGATGGCACACCTGCTTAACACAGTTTCTGTTATGACAATGGGGCTAACACTGGTAAATACAGACCAGTCAAATAGCATATTAATATCAATAAAGAACCCATGCATGGACAAGCAAGAAGGTGTGTCACCTTTATGTTCAAAGATCATCTTCTCAAAAACAAACTGACTCCCACTGTCAAAGGCTTTACCATCAAACTCCATACATTCACATCTGTTCTATGTAACATCAGCTTCATGTACCACCCTTTGCTAATAATGTGACAATCATTGAAGTCTCAATGGAGTCCCTAAACAACCAACAAGTTACAGTGGTGATTTCAGACTCTCATGGACCAAAGTCAATTATAAAGCACTGAAACATCTGTGGAACTTTTTATCAGTCACCCAAATCACTTAACCTCCAGTACCCATATTGAAGGCTCCAACATTGAGCTCATCATTGCCAAGGAGTAATTAATGCAAGTCTCAGACTTTTGTCCCACCCCTTTCCGTCTGCATCTGACTCACCTCAAAGGAAAATCAAGGCGATCAAAGAACCTTACATCGCCACCTTCATGAATATATCTATAGTCACCTTTTCTTCACAGTTCTTTCCCACTGACCCCCTCACACTCATTCAGGAACACAACTGTTAGTAATTGTCTTTCTGGTTGGTAGAGGTATGCACCGTGTCCAAGCAGGGACCAAAACTCTAGTCAGAGTAAGTCAGATATACACCAAAAATGAACCTGTGCTCACCTTCTGATAGCTTGGCAGGGAGCAGGCTGGTAGGCTTAACTGAGGAGACAATGTGTGAAATATTTGTGCAATACTTAAAGCAGTAACTCAGTGAGAACACCACAAAAATACTCCACACAAAGTTAGAAATGTAGATCATATTTTTGTGAGTAATAAAAGACCAAAACTCTAAAAATCCAATAGGCAGAAGTTGAGATATGATTTTTTAAAGAATATCTGCAAATACTGTGCTTAGAAGCTGAAAGCGCCAACCTGGGCTATCTGGTCATGCTAGACCAGGAAACATCCAAAAGTTTAGGCTGACTGTATTGGAGCATTGGCTGGCCACAGGGACCTACCTTGTCTTGCCGAAAATATACCTTATATGGAGGTTTGCGTTTATGTCCATGATCCAATGCAGGGAGCAGAGGGGATGATGTGAAGGCGATGCGTTGATTCCAATCCAGGCAGTCAGGGATGCGTGGCTGTCAAGGCATTGATGTGATATCCACGCACAGTGGTGCAGTGTCAAACCCTTTGCGATTAAGTCGATACATCATTGTCGAGCGGCACAGCTGCCAATGTGAAGGTGATGCATCAGGCTAAGGGTGATGAGCCAGTTTAAAGCCACACAGTTGCTGCTGCAATTTCTTTGTCTGCAGTGGCAATGCATCAGCATCTAGGAGAGATGATGTGGATATGATTGGTGCAGTGACAAGAATGCATGGGTTTCTGTAGAGAACAGCTGCAGAACCTACCTCCAAGGGTGCAGGGCTGGATTGGCACCTCTTGGCAGGATAGGACTCACAGTTGGCCAGAAGACATAGCAGAGTGGAGTGAGGACTTTGATGTCCCTGAGACTTCCAAATAGGTAGCAAGCCAGCAAATCCCTCATAGTCACTTCGGCTCTGGGGATTTAGAGATGCAGGTCCAGTCCTTCTCACTCCCAGGCAAGGAGTGCAGCAGTCAGCAGGACAGGCACAGCAAAGCAGAAGTCCAGCAGAGTTCCAATAGAGGGATAGACCCTCAGAAGCAAAGCAGTTCTTCTTCCTGGAAGAATGTCCTCAGGACCAGAAGTGCACTGATTTGGTGTGGGGGGGTCAGAAGTCCAGTTTGTATACCCAGTAGGTGGGTGAAATTTCAAAGAGGGGGCTGAGAAGTGTAGAAAGTCCCCGTCCTTTCTGCCCTAACACCCTATGGAGGTTTATGCAGCCCTTTGTGAGGGATCAGGACTCAGCTCATTCAGGTGTAAGTGTCAGTTTCTCCCTCTCATCTTGCCTGGAATGGGTCATCGGCATGCAGATGGCCTCTCAGTTACTCTTAAGCTTCCTTTGTGTGTGGCTGTCTGGAGGGAATACACAAAAGCCCAGTTGTCACTCACCTCAACATGTATCCAGAGACAGGCAGAAGGCACTAGATGATTTTAAGTGAGACAATGCCAACTTACCAAATGAGACATTTTCAGAATTACTTTTTAAATCTGACTTCACCATAAGTTGTGATTTCCAATTGTGTTTCCAGAAATACTCACTTGGGTGTCCCTTCTTCTCCCAATTGCAAGATACACTAAAAAGGGTGATAAGGCAATCCCAATGTTAATCTACAGGAAAAGTGTTTGTTCTCTGTAGTGAAAAACAAATTTAAGAGTTGTTCTTTACCTGGACATGTAAAACCTAAAACTACATGTCAAAATTTCTAAATACATTGCACTGTGCCCTTGGGGCTGTCCCGGGCCTAGCTTAGGGGTGACTGGTATGTATTTAAAAGGAAGGGTTGGACTTGGCAAGAGGGTTAATTTGCCAAGTCGGTAAGGCAGTTTGAAAACTGGACACACACGCTCCGCAATGGCAGGCCTGAGCCATGTTTAAAGGGCCACCTAAGTGGGTGGCACATACACTGCTGCAGGCCCACTAGTAGCATTTAGTTTGTTGGCCCTGGGCACACATAGTGCACTTTACTAGGGACTCCTAAGTAAATTAAATATGTGAATTTTGGATAGGCCAGTGGTAATGTTTTAGGGGAAAGCAAATGCACTTTCACTGGTCGGCAGTGGTAAAATGCCCAGAATCCTAAAGCCAACAAAAATAAAGTCAGTAAAAGAAGAGGCCAGTAGGAAAAAAGTCAGGGGAAACTAACACCAAAATCTAACCCATATTCTTGACCCTATTGCCTCCAAATAAATAAGGTCAAAATAACAGGAAGCTGTTCTCTTGGTACTCTGGTCACATTAATCCATTAACACAAAAAGCAGCTACCCCTACAATGTCAGGGGTAGGTATGGAACTCATGTATCTCTCTCAAGAACATCTATTCTGCCAATCCTCATGGTGCTACCCTGCACAACAATCTTAGCCTTGACACCCACTTTTGTGTAACACCCAAATGTTCTAATCTCCAAATATTACACCAAATGGCACCTCGGCCATGTTTTACTTAGATCAAACCTGAAATGTCTTTTTCAAGCATTAGTCAACTAAAAAATGGCTACAATGATGATCTCTTCACATGCCTCCTAAATAACAACTGGCACCACTAAAACCAATTATTCATTCTGTTGCCCTCCTCATTACAGGTAAGACAACATATGACCACATTAAACCTGTCTTGAAGAACTTGATTGACAGTCCCTGGATGCATGAAGCATATACAAGAATGTATGTGTGCCAGAAACGCTGCTTCACTTAACATCTCTCTCTGCTCAAACCTCCAAATTGTCTCTTATCAATGGAATCAGATGCCTGGCAGTAATGCTTCCCTATGTTGTATCCTCTAAATAAACACTAAGGGGGTCATTCTGACCCCGGCGGTCATGGACTGCCGGGGCCAGGGTTGGCGGGAGCACCGCCAACAGGCTGGCGGTGCCCCACAGGGCATTCTGACCGTGGCGGTTTGGCCGCGGTCAGAAGTGGAAAACCGGCGTTCTCCCGCCGGTTTTCCGCTGCCCAAAAGAATCCTCCATGGCGGCGCAGCTCGCTGCGCCGCCATGGGGATTCTGACACCCCATATCGCCATCCTGTTCCTGGCGGCAGAGGCGGTATGGGGTGTCATGGGGCCCCTGGGGGGCCCCTGCAGTGCCCATGCCAATGGCATGGGCACTGCAGGGGCCCCCGTAAGAGGGCCCCACAAAGAATTTCAGTGTCTGCTCAGCAGACACTGAAATTCGCGACGGGTGCAACTGCACCCGTCGCACCTTCCCACTCCGCCGGCTCCATTCGGAGCCGGCGTCCTCGTGGGAAGGTTGTTTTCCACTGGGCTGGCAGGCGGCCTTTTGGCGGTCGCCCGCCAGCCCAGTGGAAAATCCAGAATCACCGCAGCGGTCTGACGACCGCGGTGCGGTGTTCTGGCGGGGGTACTTTGGCGGGCGGCCTCCGCCGCCCGCCAAGGTTAGAATCACCCCCTAAATCTTCCATGATGAAAAAACTTTTCTGCAGTCATGGACTGGGAATTAGGATCTCCCTTCTTTTCTAACTACATACTTCCTCCTTTGTTTTGCTGTTCAACTGCAATCTGAAAAAATACATCCAAAACAATGGCTAGACCCTCCATGACATTTCAGCAAATCATTTTACTTACTAATGTCAAATTAATCATATTTGTACCTTTTTTGGTCATACCATGCATTTTTGTTCTTAGTTTTATCTATTTATGCACATGTCCTCTTGAATACTTCTGATCTTTATTAAGTTTAGCCAGTCTCTGAAATTCCTTCAAACTGAATCATTGTCCATCACTCTTTTTGATTGTTCATCACTGCAAAGCACACTGACACCCCACCCATGAGTTGAGATAGTGCTTTATAGTAACAAAATGACCCCCCAGTGCTATGAAAGAACCTTTTGAGACAGGGCTAGTGCTACATAAGAACCCAATAATCCAGGGATAGCAGGTGCCATCTCCTAGCATGCCTGTTGGTACCCTAGTTATGACCCTTTCATTACAGGTCTCACTTGCCAGAAAAGCAATTGTAGGAAAGAAAAACAAATGTGGCTATTTGAATCCTATTTACTTTAGGCAGTTTCCATTCTTTGTCATTTTCGTAGTCCATCAGCAGTAACTATATGGCCATTGAGAAATTATGATTGGCAAACATTAGAAATGATGTTAGATAGTCTGTTACATCATTTCTAATGTTGAAAACTTAGGGAATTGTTAGACTTTTCATCCTTGGTGTGGTCTCCCTTAACTTTTTGCCTCTGTTTCCCAGGTTGTTTATGTATGCTGGACTCTGTTTTTGTTACTCTGGGCACTTTACCACTGCTACCAGTGCTAAAGTGCAAGTGCTCCTGTAAAAAATGTATATGTAATTGGTTTATGCATGATTGCCATATTTGATTTACTAGTAAGTCCCTAGTAAAGTGCACTAGAGGTGCCCAGGGCCTGTAAACAAAATGTTACTAGTGGGCCTTCAGCACTGGTTGTGCCACCCACATATGTAGCTCTGTAATCATGTCTCAGACGTGCCACTGCAGTGTCTGTGTGTGCAGTTTTAACTGTAAATTCGACTTGGCAAGTGTACCCACTTGCCAGACCTAAACCTTGCCTTTTCTTACATGTAAGACACCCCTAAGGTAGGCCATAGGAGCCCCAAAGGCAGGGTGCAGTGTATTCGTTTTTCACTGTTGCAAGGCTTGTCCTTCTCATAGGTTAACATGGGAGCTACCTTTAAATATGATTAAAGTGTAGATTCCCATTGGGAGTGGATGAACATGTGGGGTTTGGGGTCTCTGAACTCACAGTATAAAAATACATCTTTTAGTAAAGTTGATTTTAAGATTGTGTCTTTGAAAATGCCACCTTTAGAAAGTGAGCATTTTCTTGCTTATACCATTTCTGTGACTCTGCCTGTTTGTGGATTCCCTGTCTGGGTCAGTTTGACAGTTGGCCGGTTGCATCTCACACTAGACAGTGACACAAAGGGAGCTGGCATGTAGTCTGCATTTCCTGATGAGCCATCTGTGGTAGGAGGGAGGGGAGAAGTGGTCACTCACACCTGAAAGGGCTGTGCCTGCTCTCACACAATGCAGTTTCCAATCCCCTGTGAGTGTCTGGGGCCTGACCTGGGCAAGGCAGGATTTCACAATCAAGAGAGACTTTGCTTTGAAGTAGGCCTACTTCAAAGGAGAAAATGGGTATGAGAAGGGCACCCAAAACCACAGACTTTAGGACACTTCTGGAAACCAAGAGGAATCTCTGCCTGGAGAAGAGCTGAGGAAGAAGAGCTGCTCTGCCTGTGACTGTGCTTTGTGGAGCCATCCTGCAGTTGCTGCTTCTGCCAGAGTAAGAGGACAAAGACTGGACTTTGTGTGTCTTCCATCTTGTGAAGATCTCCAAGGGCTTGATTTAGAGCTTGCCTCCTGATGTTCGAATTCTCAGGGACAGCAAAGACTTCTCTCTGTCAGCACCCTGAGTCTCTGGAGAGACTCCTACTCTGCCAAGTGGTGCCCATCCAGTTCCTGGGACCCTGAAAGGAGAAGCTGGCAGCCTAAGAGGAAGAAGTCCACGCACAGAACGCTGTGCGGGGAAAAGATTGACGTGACTCAGATTTGCAGCTGAAAAATCAACGTGCCACCAGCTTCATGGCTGAAAATCGACGCTCGCCTGCAACGCGACCCGAAGATCGATGCCCGGGGCTGGAGAAATGACGCACAGCATCACAGACGCTGGCTGATGAGATCGAAACCTGCGCTACGTGGTTTCTGAATCATCGTGCGGCTGGATTTCCGACGCAAATACCTTTGGGTGTGTAAAATCAACGCAAGGCCTGCCCGGACCAGACGGTGCTGACAGGATTGGCGCATCGCTCTCATGTGTTGTGTCATTTTGTAGTGTTTTCATTAAGTTACTGTGTGTGCTGGTACAAATACTTTACGCCTAGCACTCTGAAGTTAAGCCTACTGCTTGTGCCAAGCTATCAAGGGGGTAAGCAAGGGTTAGCTGAGTGATTCTCTTTTACCCTGACTAGAGTGAGGGTCCTTGCTAGGACGGGGGTAACCTAACTGCCAACCAAAGACCCAATTTCTAACAGAAATCAATTAATGTAACAGCCATAAGCAGCACTTTCAGCTTCCAGTAGTTGATTATTGTTGCCATTGAGGTGCTGACTGACAATAATTTTTCAAATTACAGGCTAATCGCTCTATATAGAAGTTGAAGAAAATCTGTGAGAGAAATCACTGGTGAGGGACTCCACATTGGAAGGTGGTGGAATTGCATAAGATGATAGCATACAAACTCACTAAACATACATCCCTTACTTCAGGGAATGCGGGTGTCACTTGCTCAAGGGTGTTTATTTCCAAACCTGACAGGCCTTCTACAAAAAAGACATTTTCTTTTTGGCAGCGGAAACCTCACACACTTGGTATGCAATGCTATGCTTTATTATTGGCAACCTCTCCCCACCCTGGTAGGACAATGCCACCAGGATGGACTCACCCATGCAACACTGGAGGGAGTTCTTATATGTTACTACTGGACAGTGGCAGGATCCAGAAGGACTACAAAATACCTTATGGAATCCAGGCTGTCACCATTAATTACTCAGGACCATAGGTATATAGTCCAGCATGTTTCTGCCCTAAAAAAGCCTATGAGGTCTCAGGCATTAATCAGAGCCACTGGATTCCTAACAAACCAATGTTGTTCCTAAACCAAATACATACACACCAAAGACCAGGTGGGTCCTACCTGGTTCATCAAAACAATTACCTAAATATAATAGAGTAAAAGAAAAAAGACAATGGATATATATTAATATCAACCAAGTACAAAAATGCAACTAGCATGCAAAGATACCACTAGAAGGTTACAAAATTGTGACACTGCAAAACCACACAACATGCGTGAGAAAAGTGAGCACAACAACACATAGTAGAACAAGCACATGCAACTGGCATGTACATCAATGAAGCTAAACCTACCCTAATTGGTAGGGGCAAATTGCTCCATGGTGTGGGATGGAAATGTGTCCTCTGTAGTCACACACTGCACAAATACATATGTATAAAAGGGGAACAATTTTTTAATAATGGAAAGCTTCCAGTGGCCGCCTTCATTCTGTGCCTCTGGGTAGGGGAAATCTACATGTAGGAAGAAGAAACAATCAGAAGGAAAAAATACCTTGGGTTATTTCTGAGCAAATGCTATCCTTGACAATGTGGCCTGCTGCATACATAAAATGGATAATAACTTAACAGTCTGAATGAAGTCCGGCCCACATTAGTTATCAATGTCTGTCCATAATTAAACTGAAAACTTATATAGTAAAGATTATAGTAATGTAAGATTGGCCAACATCTCTAATGATAATAGGGAAACATACCAATGACAAAAGGAAAGGGGTTGCCTGTAATTCAATATTCTAGTGGTGTATGTATCTAAAGCTAATACAACTAACTGAAGTACACTGTTCCAAAAAGGAAGTAAAATGCAAAGGTACACAGGGCTAATGATAGTCAGAAGAAATAGGAGAGCCCTCACACACTCAATAGGATGTCAAGCTTCATCAGTGGGCAACCTCCTCGTCAGAGGGGCGCTTCAATGCCTGACGGGCCACACCTTAGTGGAGGTGATGGTACTTAGCCATAGATCCTCTACCAAATTTGATCAGATCTATGATGAATTCTAACTATCGGTGTATGGAGGAGAGAAGAAAAAGATGAAAGTTTAAAATTGGCTCAGAACCATAGCCATCATATTTAATAGTTCAGAATTAGGTTAAGGCCAAGATTAAAAGAAAAACGAGGAGTGCTAGTGGAGATAACGCTCAGTCGCGCTCCAATGGGGGAAACTAGGTAGCGTCCCAGATCCTGTGATACTGGTCAACATGTTTCGCGTCTAAGTGGTCACTAATGATCCAATGACGCTTCTCCAGGACCGCTACTACTACTACTTGTCCTATACTTATACACAAACAAAGGAAAATGAGTGCTGGTGGGTCAATTACTTATGTAAACTGCTCAGTCGTAGTCAGTTAGGTCGCCCATCCCATCATAGAGTACAGGCTTCACGTTTACAGAAGCGCGCCCCGGGTAGGTCTCCCTGTATACCAAGAAGCGGAAGAATGATGACATTCTTGGTTGTGTGGCTTGCGTATTCCTTGGAAGCCTGTACTCTATGATGGGATGGGCTGCCAATGGCTGTGGATGTGCCTCGTGTTGCAGGGGAAAGGGCCCCGGCCGTCACCCAGGAGGAACTGGAGAAGCTAGTTGATGTGGTCCTGCCCCTGTACGCGAAACTGTACAAATGGCCAGAGGTACAGGTGAGTCTGGGTTTGGGGGGCACTGTGTGTGTGTGTAATGGATGGTGTTGATTGGACATATGTGTGCACCTCTGAGCCTGCATGGGCCATGGTGCATGGCATGCTGTGTGCGAGTGTCCTGTAAGTCTAAGAGTACTGTCCGTCCCATAGTGGACGATTAGCCAGCTATTCCTATCGTGCAAGTGCCTGACCTCTGTGTTCCATTTCTGTGTCGCCCTTTTAGGCAAGTGCCCACCAGAAGAGGGCACATTGGCATGCCATCGCCAAGGAGGTGCGGACATTGGGGGTCTACAACCGACGGAGCACCCACTGTAGAAAGAGGTGGGAGGACCTGTGGCGCTGGGCGCGAAAGATCACTGAAGCCCAGCTGGGGAGGTCTTCCCAATGTGGAAGGGGTGCCCGCTGGGCACTGACCCCCCCTCATGTGATGGATCCTGGCGGTGGCATACCCAGACCTGGATGGGCGCTTGAAGGCTGCACAGCAGTCACAAGGGGGTGAGTACTTATTTCACATACTTCAGTCTGGAAGGATGTCTGGGTGTGCATTAGGGTTCATGCTGCTTACAGGCAGGGATTTTGACTGGTGTCCATCTACTTTATGCTCCCCAAGGGGTGTATGGGTGCCTTTGTCAGGTCTCCCATACGTCGCATCCTTAGGTAGTCCAGGGTATGGGTGTAGGGCAGTATTCTAGTCAGTAATGAGGGGCATGGCCATGGGCATAGTGAACGGTGCTGCCTGTTCGGTGTGTTTTCTGGGTGGGTGTAAGTCTGGCCATTATGTACCTGCATTCAGCTATTTGCAAGTGTCTCACCTGTTTTGTATCCCCATCCCTGTTCTCTTGTGTTGGTTTGGTACAGCATCAACATCAAGCGAGGGAGCTGAGGCACCGGCCTCAGATGGGTAGGCAGCAGCCCACGTATCCTCTGAGGCAGAGACAAAGGACGCCCAGGGGACCAGTGGGTGGGAGGGCGAGGGAAGTTCCATGGGGGAGGCTACTACCATAGGAGGTAGTGACTTCAATATCTTCTCCGATGGGGGCTCCCCAGCGGTGACGGACCCTAGTGCACACACCACTACCGTGACATCTTCCGCCACCCCCTATTCCATCACTGCCCTCCCTTCTGCTCCCCACCAAGTGGCCCGTGCCCACCCACCCAGAAAGGTGGGTGTCTCCTTCGCCCCAGGCACCTCCTCCCCTGTCCCAGTCAGCCCTGCTGCCCTCACAGAGGAGGCTATTGACCTCTTGAGAACCATCTATGTATGGCAGACAACCATTGTCAATGCCACCCAGGGACTAGCATCAGAGGTGCAGCAGACTAATGCCTATCTGGATGGCATTCACGGTGGCGTGTCAGCCGTACAGAGATGTTTTCAGGCTCTGGCCTCCTCTCGGATGGCAGCCAGTTTCCCTGGCCATTCCATTCCCCCTCCAACCTCCTCTACCCCTTCCAGCACCCCACACCCTTCACCCTTCCAAGGCACACATTCAGACACCCAGGCAAGCACATCAACACACAAGAAACACACCTCAAAACACAAGCACCACACCTCCCACCACAAGCATTCACACAGCCAACAGACACCTGCACACACAACAACGTCCACTTCCCCCGGTTTGCCCACCTCTCGCTCCTCCCTGTCTGTCCCCTCTACATGCACACTCTCATGCACTGCACCTTCACTCACTGTTGCTGCTCGTCTTCTGCACTCACCACAATCGCAGACAGTCATACTGTACATGCATCCCATATACCACACCTGCACTCACCACCACTACTGTAGTCGACACATGCAGCACACTCACCAGACTTGCAGACACCCACACAACATACATCCACTCTAGCTGTCTGTCTTCTCCCACTGTGTCCACCACCCTCCTCCAAAAACACACGAACACCCCAAGACACCCACCCATCACACATCCACCACACAACAGCATACTGAGCAGTCACCTGCACCTACTACATGCACGCCTACATCACATACATCTACTCCCTCTGCCTCCACTCCCACGCCCTCATCCACGCCCACCCCAAATTGCTCCAAAGAAACGATTTCTCTCCTGTGCTGACTTCTTCCAACCTACTGGCCCACCCCATCTTGTCCCAAAACGTGCCCACCTCCTTGCCCTTTCCGCTCCTTCCACATCACAGCCCACCCCTGTCCGCCCTTCACATTCCCATGCCCCTTTCAAATAGGAAAAAGGCCAGGACTGAGCCTTGGCCATCTAGCTCCACCTGTTCCAAACAGCCCCCACCCCCTTCAAAGGACAAGCCCACCCCCCTTCACCTTTCCAAAGAAAGTCAAAGGCCCACCCCCCTCGAAAGTCCCCACCACTCACTGCCCCCCTGCCCATATGGTGCCCCATGAGGTGGAGTACCATGCACTTGTGGGAGCCAGGTTAGGGCCGTTGTGGCCCATTGTAATGGTTGAGACACCGACTGGCCATTGGCCCTGTTTAGACTGTTTGGCTTGTTGAACTTCATATTAAAGTTTCTGTGTGGCCTGTGTTTGGGCTGCACGACGTTGAACCCTGGTCTTTTGTTTCATTTGTTATGGGTGTGGGGCATTTGTATGTACTATGGTCATGTTGGATTTGCCTTGTGTTAGGTAAGTACCTCTTGCTGTTGGGTGTATGACTTGTGCTGCTGTGAAGGGTTGGGAGGCATTGCATAGTGGGTATGTAACTGTGCCCTTTCCTCATTTGTTTCGTAGGTTGCAGTACTTATTGTCGTCGTCTTCGTCAGCAGTCTCGGCCGTGGAGGTATATGGCAAGGAGCAGGGCTGGCATGATCTGCAGCTCTCTATCCATGGCTGCCGCAGCACGTTCTGTGGGACTCCAGTGCGTGGTTCCTTATATTTGGTTCATTTCCGCCTGGCTTTGTGTGGCAGTGGTTACCGCCTTTCCGACGGCCTGTGGGCGGACTCTGCCGTCATCGGCGGGACTCCTCTCCTGGCAGTGGGTGGTTCACCTGTGTTTCCTTTGGTTCATTATTTGGTGGTCCGGCCCGCTCCTCTACCGCCACCGCCGGCGGAGCGGAACGGACCACCATGTTCATAATGAAGGCCAAAATGTAGTAGATAGGCTATTCATATTGTAAGGACATATCTTATATCCTTTTAATGTCCCCCGACTCTCTTAGGTCTTGTGGCTAATCACAGACCTAGCTGTGGAGCGAATAGTAATAAACTCAATCTCTGCGGGCTTGTTGTTGCAGCCAGATGTGTGGCCCCCTTTCCCCTGGTGCACTTACTTCCTCAAGTAGGCACTGTGGCAATATACTTAGGTCGGCCACCTGAATCCCAGCCATAATCATAGGCAAAAGGGGCAGCTGACACACATATGAAGGCAAGTGAAGTGGGTTGCCATGTGATCTCACCGTGGAGACATGGCATCATGGGAGTTGTAGTCCCACTCCTGATCAAAGTTCTGCCTGTTTAGTAAACAATATGACCAATAGGATCAATATAACGATTATAAAGGTGCCAAACAGACATAAAGAAAAAATACTTGAGGGTCTTATCAGCGCATAATATAAGCCATAAAGGTCATGTTGGCCACTTGCTTAATTTGATGGATCAGTAAAACTATGTATGCATATCATCATAAAGAGCTATAGGTTCACTTAGCCAAAAGACACTGGGGAAGGTATTGTATATTAAAAGGAGTTCATTTAAAGGGTATAAAGTGGCTGAGCCCGTGCATATGAAGGCAGCTGATGGACACACCAGATGATCTCTTTGTTGTGACGTGGCAACATGGGAGTTGTGGTCCCACTCCTGAATGGAATGCTGCCCATTTAGCTAACAATAGACCCAATTTAGGATTTGTGAAGGCACCAAAGAGGCATTAGGAAAGAATACTGGAAGGTCTCACCAGCGTATTAAATAAGTCATAAACGTGATGTCGGCCACTTGCTCAATTTGATGAATCCTTAACAAAACATTTGCCAGAAATCACAATGTGCTACGGGTTCATGTAGCCAAATGATACTGGAGGAGGTATTGTACACAGTTAGAAGGGCTAACATGGATGAAGCCCAAGAAAAAACAAGGAAAGAAAAAAGGAAAAGAAAAAGAAAAGATGAATTGAAAAAAATATTTTTCAAACAGTCATTAGTTTCTTTCTCCTACAGTGCGACGAACACTGGATGAATACTAGCTCACCCTGGTACCAGTCTTATTGAGCAGGCCATCCCTGCACTATACAAAGCAGATTATATCAGCACACCTACGGAAACCGGTCCTTCCTAGTGTGTATAATTTACAGATTCATGTATCCCCAAGGAATCTCATTGTTCAACCATTGTAGATCTGTGTGAAGCCTGTTGATCCATCTTTGTTTGCAAATGAGGAGAGGTTTTGTCATATTTTTCCTTGTTGATGACAGTCTTTGTAGCACATACCATTCAATAGGATCAGCCTCATGAGCCATCTCAGTGTAATGTCTGGTCAGCTTCGTTGAGTCATGCTTACATCTAATGGTACTCCGATACTCTATCATTCTTGTGCGCATACTCCTAGTAGTCATGCCAATATATTGTAGTTTACAGAGGCAAATTATTATGTACACCACATTGTTGGAATTACAATTTGTCAGATTTTTAAGATTTCATGGTGTGAGTAGACCCATATCTACTTCTTTGGTTCTCCTTTTAAAGGGGCACACCCTACATCTGCCACAAGGAGAGTGGCCCAACGGGGTGGGAAATTCCAAAGAGTTGTTTGATCCAGACCACCTGCTGTATATTTTGGATGGGTATGCACCAGGATATCCTTAATATTCTTGGCTCGTCTGAAGAAGTATATTGTTTTTTTCCTATCCATGCCTCCTGATTGTAAAATTTTCCTATTCTTGTTAATAATCTTTTAAAATTTGTTAGATAGAGTGCTAAAAGAGGTCACTCATATGGTCCATCATCTTTTTTCCTTTTCATGAGTCTGAAGCAATTGGGCTCTGTCATCATTCAGCACTCTCTTATTGGCCCTTGTTATCAAATGTGGTGGATGGCTCTTCTCAATCAGTTTAGTTGTTAGTTTTTAGCATGTGCCTTATAACCTTCTTTCTTGAAACAATTGCTTCTGAGGCGTAATAATTGTCCCACATGAAGATTTTCATGCTGTGATCGTGGGTGAACACTTTAAAACTGAAGAAGTTTGTTGTGGTTAGTCAGTTTATTCTGTGTTGAGCTGTCCATTGTCTGCTCATATGAGGAGGTCTAAGAAAGGTAGCTCCAGTCCTCCAATCGTGATTGTAAATTTTAAGGAGAGATTAAAAGTATTAAGCCATTCCTCAGACTCACTGGCTTTAACTTGGGTGCCTGTACAAATAAACAAAACATCATCAATATGTCTTTTCCATATCCTTATTTTAGTCAAAAAGGGTTTGTAGCAATGTAGCGCATACTCGGTCTCAAAGGAGTCGACGTACAGATGGGCCAAACTAGGGGCGAAAGTACTTCCCATAGATGTCCTGTGGACATCGATATAGAAGTCCCACTCAGGCTACCTAATCTATTGTACCCTTTGTGTTGTTACATGTAGTGTTATGGGGACATACAGTGGCTTCTTCCTCCCCCTCTCAATTTGTGGTAGTGTTGTATAAGATGGACCACAGTTTGCCTTTTCAGTATGGTTTTGCTAGAAAGATTCGAGGCAACATGACTGATCAAAACATTGTCAGCTATAAATAGGGGTGGGAGTAACTCATGTAATTCTGTGTAGAGTAATCATGTGTAATTTCCAAAACATTTCCTGAGATTACACTTGAATTATGAAACAAGTTTAGTTCTTCATTTAGCACTATTTCTTAGCACAGAAGATCTCCTTTGCATCTAAAACGGATGCGAGAATGCAGTTTCCAATAAGAAATTGTTCTAAATGCAAAAGAACATAAATAGCAAGCACAAGCAGCTGCTCGTTGAATGTGCTGATGGGGTAAGATTTTTTCCCAACTTGCTATCCTCATAGAGGTTTTTTTTTTGTCCAAAATGAACACAAGGATGCATTTTGCTCTAAGATTCAGTGCTAAATTCAGCATAACATGAATAGCGAGCATGAGCAGCTGCTCACACTCACTAAATATGCTTGTGCAGTAGGGTTTTCACCCTCAAATTAGTCTTAATTACACAAGGAGGAGTAATTGCGTAATTATCAGTAATTGCGCGCCAAAGAGTAACATTGAATTACCAAAATTACTCAAATTACTGCAAGTTAATAGAAGTTCTGCCCAGGCCTAGCTACAATATCAAACACTGATGAAAGATACTGCAGGCTAAGCAAACATCTTGATCACACTTTCAGATGCAGTGTAGCAACTCCTGATTTTCAAAATGTGGGTGCAGCCCTGTATCAAGGCTATAAACCATTTTTTAAAACACTTAACACTTTTTGCCCCAAATGGGAAGTTTTAAGCGGTTGCTACCACTTCCAGATCCTTTCTCATTCAATGGTTATTTGAAATCAGGCTGTAATTGGACAAATTGCCAACATCTGTATTTGTATTCTTAAGAGTGGGGTGATGGTGGTGTAATTGAGTTTATGAGGAATGTCGCTGACAGTGAGAGAGTTGTTGATGTTTTTAGTAATGTTGGTGCAACTATGCCAAAGAAGAGAAAATTTTACTTTGTCATGGCCATTAACTGAAGAGGATTTGTAATCACAGATACACATTTGTGCTCTCCTTTTCCTCGACTGATATGGAAATGTAGTGAACCAGCTAATATGATGATAACAGAGTGCCTAACAATGTCTCAAAAAATGTGATGTAGCCCATGTTGTAAATACATTTATTTTATAACATAGATGTCATGTTTTTATATAGGTTCCTAGATAAACAGTGATATATGGTGCTCTGCATGGCACAAGTAAAACACTGTGGACTTCATTCACAAAGATAACTTAAACTTTTGGGTAATTTACTCTTTGGAGAAAGTTTACTACTTTTGGATATCTAAATCTCTGAGTGTAAAATTAGGTTTCTCTTGTGTGGTGGGCAGAGTCCCTTATTAAACCCCTCCCTGGCTCTCCCTAAACCCTTTTTACTTCTTCATGATCTATTCCTACTCTCTCTAATCCTGTTCCTCTCTGGAGTACATCTTCTCCTTTACACACCCACTCCCTCCCATCCCACTCACATTTACTAGTAAAAAGTATACTTAAGTGTGCTGAGACTTTGCATTTGGGGCGGAGAACTCTTCACACATAATTATAGGCAATTATAAGGCATAAACTCTGCATGTAGTTTGTGTATAGAACTTTTTAGTACTTACATGTTGTAGTACTGTAATGTGTACTACAAAGTGCAGTTTGCGAATCAGTGTATTCAGAACCCTCCTATTTTCAATTTCCAACCACATTCTCCATTACCTAACCTGCCCACCCCAGACTATAGCTTCCAGCACATTGAGGGCCTCATTACAAGTTTAGCGGAGGGGATTACTCTGTCACAACCATGATGGATATCCTGTCCTCCGTATTACAAGTTCTGTTATGTCCAATGAGGCCCTGAATGTTCACATAGTACTGGTGGACACACAAATCATCATAACCTTGCACAATCATACAACATCTATACAGCCTGGAGCACTACCTTCCACCATGTCTAATGCACATCTAGACCTAGACTCACCTTCCATTCTCGAATATCCAATTTCCTCAACTCTCCCTCAACTGGTACTTTCCACAAGTTTCTTTACAGTTCCATCTTTCCTTTCCCCAAAAATACCAAAACCAGGAAGAAAAGCTGTGGTCACCCTTCTACAAATCGCTGACTTAAAAAGGTCATCTATTCACCAACCTACACCAAAGAAAATATACTAGACCTCACTATCATTAGAACCAACAGGGTCACCAGACAAACATTATAGCTGTATGCTTTGACTTTCTGTAATCTGGTTCTTCTTACAGAAGACAACCAATTACTATATATCAGAATATTGTATGCAGCACTATTGCCTGACGCGAACATAATGTCATAAATGTTATTTACAAACAATTGCCCCTTTGCATCTAGATTTTCTATTATTTATTCCAATAGGGTGACACTTTTGTCAATGATATTTACAACACAATATTTATTATAGTTAAAATTCTGATAGCAATATTCTGGTACCATTCTCAACCAACACAATTCAAGTAATTATTCATGGCATTCAGCAATATGCAGATCCATGCATTACAGGATAATTTATCCAAACTAGCCTGTGCACCGATTCCTAACACTGATCTAAAATTCATGTACTTCCGATTCTATAGCACCTTTAAGACTGCAAGTTAACAGACACACCTTGATTATACATGGTCATCAAAATAAAAAAACATCTGCACCATTGTACACTCAAAAACACAATGACTGCAAATGTCTTTGGAATACAGAGAAAGAAGTGTTGTCAATCACAGAAAAACCTCTGTATCCAACTGGTAGCACCTAAAAGAAAAGAGGGCTAGATACTACGCCACAACGATATGTGAAGCTCCCATAAAAGCACATCATTTCTCAAACTGATAAATCACTCTATAAAATCATCCTACCCATCCATCAAACATAAAGAAATGATCCGCCCCGAACACTTCTTCAAAGTGAAAATGAATACAACCAAAGAGCAAGTTCATTAAAATCACACACATACACACACACACACATACACACACATATATATTGTAGTCTCACCTCATGACCAATAGAAGTGAGCCACATCTCCACTCAGGACCTTGACAAACTATTCAGCTCACTATATGCCAGATCATATGACAATTTCCTCATCCCGGTTTCAAATGGGAAGGCCATTTCTGACAATGTGTTCAAACACTGCCTCCTTGAAGATCAGGAGAACCCTACTACTTCAGAAAACTAATTTGTGATTATAACAACCTAACAATCTACTAACATATTACACAGCTTTTGTTCCTGGGTATTATTCCTCAGTAAGGCACTCTCTACTTAATTCCCTAGAATATTAAGAACAACGACCTCCTCCCACCCCAAGGGCTTCACATCTTCACCAAGAACCCAATGCAGCACTGGGACAGAGACCATCCAATTGAATGATAATACACTCCAAATTCTTAACACATGTGATCGCTGTCGCTTCCTTCTGCCGTAGTTACCTGAAGTCTTCATCAACATTGAGTACAACAGTCTCCTCAGCATCCTCACTGTGAACATGGGTGACAATTACATAGACATTCAGGGGCTGATTCTAATCCTGGCGGGCGGCGGAGGCCGCCCGCCAGAATTCCGCCCCCATAATACCGCTCCGCGGTCAGAAGACCGCGGAGGGTATTATGAGTTTTTCCCTGGGCTGGCGGGCGGTCTCCAAAAGACCGCCCGCCAGCCCAGGGAAAAACTCCCTTCCCACGAGGATGCCGGCTCGTAATCGAGCCGGCGGAGTGGGAAGGTGCGACGGGTGCAGTAGCACCCGTCGCGTATTTTAGTGTCTGCAAGGCAGACACTGAAATACCTTGCGGGCCCTCTTACGGGGGCCCCTGCCGTGCCCATGCCATTGGCATGGGCACGGCAGGGGCCCCCAGGGGCCCCGCGACCCCCCCTACCGCCATCCTGTTCATGGCGGCTTTCCCGCCATGAACAGGATGGCGGTAGGGGGGGTCAGAATCCTCATGGCTGCGGAGCGCGCTCCGCAGCCATGGAGGATTCAAACGAGCAGCGGAAAGTCGGCGGGAGACCGCTGACTTTCCGCTTCTGACCGCGGCTGAACCGCCGCGGTCAGAATGCTCGTTGGAGCACCGCCAGCCTGTTGGCGGTGCTCCCGTGGTCGGTGGCCCTGGCGGCCACCGGCCGCCAGGGTCAGAATGACCCCCTCAGTGTTTTGCATTCTACTAAAAACATACTTGTTCTTCCAGTTCAAGTTTTTCAGATCTCACTGACATCCCAGTCACCAAGGCTCCAATTGTAATCATTAACCGCTTTATAAAAGCATGCTGACAAGGATATCAAACACCACCAAAATACAGATTATACCCAGTTCTACATTGAAGTCCTGTTAGGATCTCACATCACCCAGCTGATATAATGCCTCAAAACCATCAAACCCTGGACACCATCAGCAGCATTCAAGCTTGGAGCTTTAAAATCATATCTGATGGCTAGTCTGATGTAAGCTGCTCCTAGCAACAAAAAACTATAAAAAGGAGCAATTGTCAAATTCACAAAAACACTAGGATTCCACATTAAATGTACATTCAGCTTCAGAACACACACAACAAAAAAGATACAAGGTGCCTGGAACCAACTCATTATGCTTCACAAAGAACAGTGGGGCATATTGACAATTAACTGACGCAGCACGTGTTGCGCCAAAATTGTCAGTGCCAGTTCTGAAAAACAGGGTTGCGCAGTATTTACAAAAATACGACGCACCCCTGTGTTTCCCCTTGCACTGGCACTAAAGTTAGCTGCCAGCGCCAACAGAAGCATCCTTGCACCATAGTGCAAAGGTGTCTGTTTTGAAGGGAAGGGTGGTTTTTGCACAGGAAGGTGTCCCTTCCTTCACATAAACAATCTACAATGGGATCTGGTCCATCTAAATGTCCTGCAGACTGCCAGAAGTACCAAATTGTCATTATTTAATGATTGTTTATGTGCAGGAAGGGATACCATCCTGTACATAAACAATCTTTCATGGCGAATTTGCTCTTTCTATGTGTGCTTCAGAATGAGCAAAAATGAGAAGAAATAAAAGCATTTCTTCTCATTGTGCACTGCTAACACCACCCCAGAGTTTTTGGCACTGCCACAAATTTACAGATCCTTGTTAATCTGGGGCAGCGTCAAAAGGAATGGGTGCTGCGGTAGAATGTCCACAGCAACACCCATTTCACGCCCCTTGGCTGTAGAAAACTGTGTTAGGGGCACATTTACAAGCCAGCGTTAAGCCACAAAAAGTGGCTTAGTACTGCCTTGTAAATATGCGTAATGCAAAGTGACCCAAAGTGTCACAAAATATGTGACGCCCGATGGCACTATGGGGTTTGTAAATGTGTGCCAATGTTTCTTATCCCAAAACGGACCACAGAACATTTGTCCATGTCCTTGTCTTACAGTAGTAAGACATACATTTCTGGAACTATTGTTGTGTTACTCTGTAGGTAAGTTGTTTTCTACAGCTCCCAGTCCATACTTACATACATCATATTCTCAAATGTATAGCTCTTTTAATAGCTATCACTACTTTTGTACCACAAATGGCTGGTTCATGTGGGTATATGGTGTGGAACCCCTTTTAGCTATGTCATAAGACAAAGTAGGGTGTACCTTACTCAATTCTGTTGTAAGGGGTGACGTAATCATTAGCCATGAGACAAAGAATAAGAGATAACAAGGACTGTTAAATCGTCTTCTCAGTGCCGAGTCAAGCAGTAACACACAACATATCATGGTACACATGCATTGAAAAGAGGGGTACCTTCAATTCTTCTCCAACCCATCCATGCAAATGTACAAGGACACGTATGCACTGCCAAAAAACAGTGGTTTTGCTGGAAATGGGTGTCAGATAGTGCCTTGCCGTGGTCTCTGATGGCAACTGAACCCAGCATTCAAGTCTTGGCTTCCTCCTTTTATTGTTATGTCTTTATTAATGAGTGGAGGAGGTTGGGACGGGTGTAGGAATGTGCATAAAGCTTCAAGCCTAGTATGCTCCAACCTTTCTCTTTACTGTTACTACACAACAGGTAGGCCCCCAGGACAAAAGAGGCTGAGACCATTCACCAGCTCTGTCCCTTAATTCCAAGGTAATCCTACCACCATGCCATATGAATTAGGACTGACTGCCTTACATAACATCCTGTGTGTAGTGCAAGCCCGTCAGACCTAACCTTTAGTGAAGGAACTGAATATCAGAATAAATGAGCAAGGTTTGAGGTTGAAATACTTATTGTCAATGAGGAGTGTATGACCGGGCTCCTGAAGCCTCAAAAAGGGTTTGTTCCTTAATGAAAGGAAGGGTAGTCCTTGGCTTCTTCAAGGCAGAGGGAGCTACAACTACAAACAATTTATGATTCTAATTAAATTAAGATCTGTGAAGCTCATTCTACATAACCCATATAAATATAATATTCTCATTCAGAGTGCATAATGATATAATGCTTTACTTGCTGATGTTCTAATCGACTAGCTGTGCTTTTGATACTCTTCATCCTTATGTTTTTTTCACACTTATTTATATCCTCTTTTGCCATTTGCAAAGTCTCTCTCATCTAAGTAGTCTAAGGCAATAGAGGGGTTTTCTCAGGTGGATATGATGCAGGTGGATAACTGGTAGTTACTTGTCATTGTCTGTTTTGCTTTTCAGTTGCGCTCATGGTGCTTTGAAGTTGTAAGCAGTGGGTCTACCCGCTCTACAAAACTTGTTCTCCTTTCCTTTCCAGCCTCTCACCCTTTCACCTTTTTTTCCTGCCCCTTCTTCCCGCCCACCACATGACAAGAAAAGTCCAGTTTGGAATTTACAACCCTAATAGCTCTAACTTGAGCAAATGTGAGACCCATTGCATGCAAATGCTTGTTTCTGTTTGCTTTACTTTCTTGGTTCCAGACCACCTATTTCCACAAGCCTTTAGTTTGGTTCTTTCAGTCTTGAATTCAGGCCTACTTCACCTTGAGCTAAGTTCCTGTTTTTGGTGATTCTTACTCTATTTGTTTTTGTCCTCGTTTGTGTTTGTCTTGATTAGTACTGTTGGGAGTGACGATGAAAATACGAGATTTGGTGCTTCTTGTACAGAGATTCACTTCGCACTATTTTCCCATAATAGCAGCTGATTCATTGTTTCCTGCCTGTTGTACTCTTTTCACAGAGAGATATTTTTTTAAAGACCATACAAACTATCATTTAAGATATTTTGGTTATCAGGCGTCTGTTGTCACTGTCATTTCACCTTCTCATTGTTTATTGTTCAATATACTGTATATATCTTGTCTAGTTTTTTCTTTGCAGGCATTAGGCTATTTTCCTCCATGGTCCAAATGCCAACCTGTTCCAGACAACAGATTTTGTCATTTCCTTTCCCTTCCCAATGTTCAGTTAGCTGGCTTGGGTTCTATACACCTCCTCCAGAATTGCCCTATACTTGCTCAGATCAGACTCTATGGCACATTTTCTAACCAGACATCTCTATTGTGTACGCATCTGCAAGGCTGCTAAGGAGAATTTCAACTAATATGTCCAGAGAACCTTTCTCTGTGCACCTATGCGGAAGAACTAGAAGAACTATTAAATTAATCCCGGGCCCTGCAGTGCCCTTCTGAGAAAAGTTACAGAGGGTCTATCTAATTAAACTACACAGCAGCCATTCCTTGCAGTGTCCTTCTAAGAATACCTCCTGAGGGACTATTAAATCAACCAACATGGTTCATTGCACTGGAACCTTGTAACCTGATCATAGTGTATTTTGTAGAACTCGCTAATGTACTACATCTGAGGTGCTATTGATTCCTCAGGCACTATGCTACGCTCTTTTCAAACCTTTCTTTTGTGTTACATTGAAGCACTAAAACCAATTATCGTTTATCTTTGTGACTTGCAGCCCATTCAACACCCCAGCATTGTTTCTGGGGACCAGCATGGTTACTTTCCACAGATAGGAATCTGGCTTAGTGGCCCCATACTTGCCGAGGTTCTCTACGCAGCACAAGTATTTGCAATAGCTAAAGGAGCATACCTTTTCTTCAGTAAAATGGGAAAATGAGTAAAGGAAAAGAGGTATAATAGGTAGCAGGAAGGAACAGTTTGAAAGATGAGATCAGTAATGAAGGAGAGAAAGAATGAAGAAAATCAGCTTAAAAAATATGAAAGGGGAATTAAATAAGTAACACATGCCACTTCTGGCATGGGGCTCCTAAGGTTCTGATGGGCAAATCAGCAAAAACAAAATGGAGCAGTAGTACTTACGGCTAATGAAAGGTGGAAAATTGAGGTCCAAGTCACCAAGCTAATACATTTGCTGTAAATGAACGTTACTATTTGTGAGTTGTGGACCTAAGGGCAAATCAGAAGATAATAACAAGCTTTCGTTAAGGAGAATTAAAAATGAAAAGTGTTGATAAAAAATGATGTGTATTTTCAAAAAACTGCAGGCTGGTGCTTTTTACTAAAAAGTGTTTATTTAGCAAAAAACGAAAATTTTATTATAGTATCCAAAATTCGTGCATGTAATCCTTAGCAACTTTTGTGACAAAATTATTGCATTTCAGTCATATTTTTAGAGCTCATGGGCCGAATTTAAGAAAAGTGTGCTGCAACCAATGCAGCGCCACTTTTCTTGTGCCCCCCCCCCTGCACTCCCTCTAATGCACCATGTGTGTGCCGTATTTATGATACGGCGAACCATGGCAGTATTAGTAACAATAGCGTCACCATTTTTTACGCTAGTGTGGCGCTTTGCTTCACTAGCATCAAAAATGTTGTCGCTACTGGAACAAAGTCCAAGGAGGCCCATTGATTAGGATCAATGAGTCCTTTTAATGCCTGCTTTCAGCAGGTGTTAAAAATTATGCCCAAAACGGCACAATGAAATCTTGTAGATTTCATTGCGCTATTTTTGTGGGCCTTCTTGCGCCAGAACGCCTCCCTCTGCATACATTATGCATGGTGCAAGCATCATGTGGCGCAATGGGTCGCAAAGTAGCGCAACTTTGTAGATACGGTGCAATGATTTTTCAAGCTGAATGCTACCTTTTGCATCAAGAAAATGCTGCTAATGTGGCGCTAGGCCTTCTTAAATTTGGGCCCATGTTTGAATGGTACATGGTGTTAATTTGTGGACATGTATTACTTCTGAGGTCCTTGGCTACTTAGAAAAATAGCTGGAAAGGTTGTTATTTCATAACATATGCAGAGGTATTTTGACATCTATGTTGCAAAAACGTTAAATTACATGATTATTAATAAAGCTGTCTGAGACTACAGGCATACAAATTTGGTATCAACTACTCAATACAAAGCCTCTCCAAGCAAGTAGGGTCTCTATAGCTTAGCAGTCCCAGCTTCAGGGCCTTTGAGATTTGTTTAACCTGATGAAAAGCTTTCATGCGCTTAGCCTGAAACTGTGAGAGTATTTTCTCTTTCATCTCTGTCTATGTAGACCCGATATGTAAAACAATTATCTGAGCGAAAAACCGCTCACGTTCCCAATGTTCAAAAGATCCTGCTCACTTCACTTACTGGATAAATGCAATTCTGAACGTCTATTTATGTCCTATCACTTTCGGAGATCATGAACTGACACTGTAGTGATCTGAGATTCACAGTGGGCTTTTTGTTTCTGCTGCTGGAAGGTCTGTATCCAAGGGTGTGTACCTGGCCCCAAACTCACACCAAAGGTCATGATAACTTGTTCCTTCACCTTTCAAGGTATCCCCCCTTCTTTTCACCGTGTACATTTTATCTGCTCACCACCTACTCTCCTTACTACTATTGATGCTGTTTTTTTAAGTTGAAGGGAGACTGTCTCTTCAGTAGCGGATGGTATTTTTGCTTACAAGTGGACAAGGATTTTGATGCAGATTGTCAGCAATGTAACTTAAAGCGTGAGAGTTTGTCTGAGTGTGTGGATGAGGAGAGAGTGGGCATATCTATAGATTTCAGCTTTGGTTTCCAAATGAAATCCTGCATGAGATAGGAGAAACACTGCAAGAGTGTCTCATTTTGATATGCTGCCTTCGATAAAGGATTTCAAATTTGGTGGGGATGTTTGTTTGTAGAATCCAAACAGAGGATATGGAAGCCTGTGATATACTGTAACAAAGTAAATATACATTTTATTTAGAGCCAATTAACTTAACAGGACACCTCTACAATGTATGCTCTGTCCAGCTAATGCCTTTCCTGCAGCATAAACCTTCAATAAGACACATAAGCAGAAACAAATCACTTTGTCAACCTTTGTTGCTGAACCATGGCTAAAGTGACACAAACTCCTGTGGAAATAAATGTCCAAAAATGAAAACGTTACAATATGTTGCACAAACGTTACTCTAAAATCAAATTATTTTCCAGACAAGTTATGCTAGACCCTGTGAGCACATTTACATACAAAGCAGCATTTAATGAAATAATTCATGTTAGGAACAGTCCACCATATTCTCTGAATTGAGTCACCATAAAAATTAAACTAAATTGACCAGCTACAATTGTAGTGGCAGGTTATGCCACAGACTCTCCTAAATCCATCAAAATGTGCTTCTTTTAATTTCCACCGTAATCTACACTCTTCAAATGTTCTGTGGGTAGCAAGAATGTTTGGGGAGTTACTGTGTTGAAGAGTGCTGAAAGTTTGCATGTCCTTGCCATTGGTTCCAGTACTGTGCTGCTTAGTACATTGATTGATGGACCTGCTTCAGTGTTCTTGCACGAAAGGCTAGTCCAGTTTCCTGAAATCATGGACCTCTCCAAAACCCAGGAAAATTCAGTAATCACTCAGTACTGATGAAGCCCCTCTATGAACCAGAAATCAAACTTCGCTCTGTGACAGAACCAAACAAGGCTAATGTGTGAATCTTGAGTCTAGAATCTAAATTTACATGAACCAAGGTTACATGAACTCGAACACTACATATACGAATACAGTTCCCATTGAAAAGAGGTTTCAACGTAGCAAGTTTTTACAACTGTGCGGCCAACGTAGGTCTAAGAGGTGGGATCTCTTCTAAAAGCTCATCTAATGTAAATATAAAAACAAAACGCCCAAATCGCAGTGATTTACATAGTCAGTGATTACTGTGAAAATATTGTGTGAATCCGACCTTCCCTGACCTTCTTTGAACTGTATTGTTTTATATTTTACACTTTTTCTTAAAAGAAAATATTTGTCTGCAATTGATGCCCATGAAAATATAGTTGCTAATAGTTAGAAACAGTTGGCAAGGAAGGAAAAACAAACAGAAATGTGTTTATTAATTTTGAATGAGTTTTTGTTACACTCACAAAATCGTGTATGCATTATGATTTTTCGTTAATAATTGTGTACACTGAACCAGCGTCTGGAGTACAAGAGTGGACACATATTCGAAGCTTAGCATATAATAACAGGATCTTTCATGCTTCTTCATTAATAGGCCTGGGAAAGCAGTCTTGCAGGTGATCACGGGCTCACATTTCATCATTTCATTGGTTCTATTGAAAATACACACCATGCATGTCTGAAATAGTTTCCCAGATGGGAAATTTTATAGAGTACCGTGCTTGAATGAGCATTTTGTGTTAAAGTTTTATTGGATAACAATTGTATGTAAAGTGAGGGTTTGAAGTATGCCGAGCCATTGGAAATGTTTTCTTTTCTTCTTCTAAAGAACATGTGGTCAGTGTTTGAGGACATTTAATCTTTTATGTCTATAATGTGGTCTAAATCTAAGGAAGAAGGTGGGAAATGTTATCTACGTAAAAAGTGATCTGAAATTTAATCTGGCTCTTTAACATGCAGCAATGAATGAACTTTTCCATATGAATATGCGTCCTTCATTTGTGCTGATAATACGTGTATTTTTATTTTTTAATTCCTTAAAAAGAGCAACCCCAAAATCCCAGGGATTAAAGCTTTCGTTTGCATGTCGTAGACAACATATACAAATAAAATACTAGTATAGAAATTACATTGTGGATGATCAATCTTCATTACCTTTAGAACATCTATAAATGTGCGTCAATAATTTGTATTTACACTGATGGCTGCAGGGGTAATCCCGCTCCACATAATGGTGACATATGTAAAATGATTGGTAAATTTGTGCCAGATGCCATCTACTTATGTGCCTTTATTAAAAGTAGTAGCACACAGACCTGTTGATACCGTGGACAGAAAAAGATAGGCAAAGCCAGCATGAGTGGTCTTAGCAAGCCTGAAGAGTAATACATTTATTTATAATGAGTAAAAGTAACGAAAAATAAAAATGCTTCAGTGCTAGGAAGCAAAATGGTAATGACATTTGAACAAACCAAAATACATTCTACGTAGAAGTTTATGTATGTATTTTGTATTTATGTAATTTTTTTTCAAATTGACGAGGCTCTCTAGAATAGCTAAAGCTCTTTTGATACTAGACTTAAAAACATTTGTTCAATTTTTATAACAGTGAATCTGGCTTATGGACGAAACTGATATTGGCAACGCATCTCGTTACTGGTAAATAAGTGCATGGTTTTACCATTTAGTAATGTTACCAATTGTAGACCTGGCCTTTTACTAAGGTAGTTTGTTCTCATAATTATAGCAAACTTCCCCTGGATCTTCGGCACTCATTTAGTTAGAATTCTAAAGAAACTGCAGTAGTATATTGGCCTAGTCCTCACTTTCAGACTACATTAGATCAACAAAAATTAAGTTGTAGCTTGGGCAGGAAATATTTCCCAACATTGATGGCTTTTAGAAAAACAGGCCATGCCCATTATTGTGGGCTGTATGACACTATACCAATAAACACATATTGCTTCACATGAACATTGTGTTCTAAATAATTTGTGCAAATACTTTCAATTGGGAGTAGATTTTCGATTATTACCACAATAATTATTGTAAAGGATCTTTAGAACACAATATGTATGTCAGACAATTTGCAGGACTTATAACACACTGTCTTCTTACAGAGGCATACATTTTAGGGTATATAATATTTTCTTGCACTGCACAAAGTTTTACTTAGGCTGTCCCAGTCATTGATGCCTACAGCAGGTACTATCCATTTGAGTGTCACCCCTCTTATTCTTCCCTTTACCTACCATAATTCCAATCTATTGCAATGTACATGCACATATAATCACAAGGGTTCTCTAGGAGCTGTAATGAATGTTTTCCACGTTTACTCTTATCCTTATCATTGGAGAAATTAGGTGAATCCTAATTCAAGTGTCAAAGACAGAATCAAAACATGGCATAAACAATACAGACCTGTGGAACCACACATTTGTTCTTAATCATGTAACATGTATACATATATAAATATATAGATAGTAGTTATAGTTAGGACTATGTTTCCATAGAAAAAGCATTTTTGACTTGCCTATATCTTTGGCACTGTTTGAGGAATCTTCACAAAATGTTTCAAAAAATGTGGCCTGGTGATTCTAGTTGCGCACGGGAAATTTCGGAGTGACCTGTCAAGAGGGGGCTCAAAAAATGTTGAGTTTCCCATGTTAATTCCCATAGGACCTGTCAACACGTCTACAGCCCAACTGGACAGAATTACACCAATTTGGCAGAAAGCTAGCTGCTGGTACGCAGATTGTGCTTTTTGTTATGTTGTGTAAATTTGTTCAGTAGTTTAGGAGATACTTAAGGGCAAATAAATTTGTATAACTCTGGCCACTAATATTTCACGATTATTTCATGAATAATTAAAATTTGTGAATTTTCATGATTACTGGTGCGAAAAGAAGTGTTGCATTTGGCTGACGGAAATCTGGTTAGAAAGTTGTGACTGCCATTTTATTTCACAGGACACTGTCCCTGGGGATGAAAATTCGAATTCAAAGTGGCGTAAGGAATCAGGGTGAAGGTACCCTGACCCCACGGATGTGATAACAGCCCTTTTCGGCTCCCACCAACCACGCACGCAACCTAGGATTCATCTTGGACTCCTCATTATCCATGACCCAGCAAGTCAACGCCATCTCCTCCTCCTGGTTCAACACCCTCTGCAAGCTCTGAAAGATCTACAAATGGATATCCACCGAAACCAGAAGAACAGTCCCCCAAGCCATCGTAAGCAGCAAACTGGACCACGGCAATGCCCTCTACCCAGGGACCATGGCCAAACTCCAGAAGAGGCTGAAACGCATCCAGAATGCCTCTGCACGCCTCATCCTGGACATCCCCCACCACTGTCATATCAAAGACCACCTGAGAAACCTGCACTGGCTCCCAGTCAACAAGAGAATCACATTCAAACTCCTCACCCACGCTCACAAAGCACTGCACAACCCTTACCAGAATACCTCAACATATGGCTCTCCTTCTACACCCTGACCTGACATCTCCGCTCCGCCGACCTCACCCTCGCAACCGGCCCACGGGTCCGCAGAACTACAACTGGCGGTAGATCATTCTCACACCTCACCGCCAAAACTTGGAACACTCTTCCCACCCACCTGCGCCAGACCACAAGCCTCCTTACCTTCAGGAAATTTCTCAAGACCTGGCTGTTCGAGCAGTAGCAGCACCTCCCCCTTCCTTCTCCCCCCTCCTCAGCACCTTGGGACCCTCAAGGGTGAGTAGTGCGCTTACAAATTCCTGATTGATTGATTTATGGGGCACATTTTAGGCTTAATATCATTTTATGTCACAAGCCCTCATTACGAGTTTGGTAGTACCAGGACCAACAGGCTGGTGGAGAAGACTGTCATTTTATGACCATGGAGGAATTCAGTACAGAATAGAGCCAAAGCACCGCTGTCACTGCCACTGCGTGCGGTCTGGCCGCCACGGACAAAGGTAGCCATGACAGATTATGAGGTTGGCCATCAGCAAGGTTTCCACTGCCGTCACACCACCACGGAAACCCAGACGAAAACCAACTGCATAAAAGGAGACACACCTTCAGGAAGCCATGCTCATCCTGAGCTGCTGTGGAACCAGAACTACACGTCTTCCTGCTGCTCTTACTCACCCAGAGACACCGGAATCAACACTTAAGATGACAACAGCAACCATGAGTACACACACTTACCTGTCACTGTTGTAAATTGCCAAAGTGCGTACGCACATACAACATACCAATCTTGAACGGGTGGTGAGGGTGACATACACATGTATACTGACACAGACAGGCACGCTCACAGACAGCCACATACACACATGCACATACACAGTACACACACTACAGCCATCTTACACACACACACACACATATCAGAAATACACACCTACTCCCAGAAACACAGCACCGGCACAGTCAAACACAACACACAACACCACAAAACAACACTACAATACCAATCGTAACACCCTCAATGCATTGGCAAGCACCCACAACAGACACTAACCATTGACAATTCACACATACAACACAACGTGCTACCAGCAGGGAACAAACACACACAATCACACAACCATACAATGCAGCATTTGACATACCCAGCAAACACACATCAAAATGTATCTGACATACCATTCACCAAACATGAACACGCAAACAGTCAAAGCACACAAAGCCACACAATACTGCAACAAACATATGTCAACACAAACACCACTCAATGCCATGACAGCAACTTGTCCCTAACATACACATGGCCATCACGCAACACACACAAATCGCTGGGGGACAAATGCACTGCACACAATCTCACATACAGTCCAGACAAAAAAGAGGTAGAACAAGCACCACACACAAAAATTCACACACAAACAATGAAAATGTCATTAGTTTCCAAATATGCTCTAACAAAAGAAATGCAGGACAAATATGTAATGTGGGAACCAACAACTGGTTGGTCCAATTATGTATTAAAAGTTAGAACAAATATGAAAATGTCCAAGGCCTTAGGCCACTCCATATAGAAATAGTGCAACATGCACTTGATGCTCATCTTGGTGCCCCGATCTTGACTCCATCAAGGGGACAGGCAAGCACCTCAGTGATTATGGGGGTTGAGGGGGTTTGGGCTTTTGCTTGGGAGGAGGTGTTTAGGTCTAGAGTTAGGGGAGGGTTGAGTTCTCTTGGGAGGAGGAGGAGCATAGGTACTTGCAGTGGGGTAGGGGAGGCCTTGGAGGTGGAAGGGATGGGTCTGGGAGGGAAATTGAGCATTTAGGTGTCTCATGGGGGTAAGAGGACTAGAGAAAAGGTCAAAACATGAAAGGAACACTTTTAAGGAACACAGCGGTGGTCATCAGAAGGGGGTTTGGGAATGGAGGGTGGGGGAGTGGTTGACTTGTTGATGGGTTGTCGTGAGTGTGTGTGTGGGAGGTATGCTTGTGGGTGGTGGGTGTCTGTTGAATGGGTGAGTGAGGGTGTTTATGTGTAAGGGACTGAGGGGGGTGGAGGTGCTGGGGGATCCCATAGTTGGTGGGTGAGTGTCTGTTGGGATAGTGACTGCAGATATGGTGGATGTGCTGCGTGTAGGCGTGTCAGTGTTGTGATGTTTGTGGGAGTGGAGATTGGAGTGGATGTCTGAGGGTCTGCTGTGGTACTGTCTGTGGGTAGGATTGGTGTGGTGGCTGGATCTGTAAATGTTGGTGTAGTGTTTGCAGGTGTGTCAGTTGTGCTGTCAGTGATACTGGGGTGGTGGGAGAGTCAGGGCAGGTAGTGACTGTTGCTGTGTGTGCAGGTGTATGTTGTGGAGGGGGACGGGAGACAAAGGGTGACTGGCTGGCATCACTGTGGCGGGCACAGCCTCAAAGGATCTCTGTAGGCCTGCCAGTGCAACATAAATGCCCTCTAGGAGCACACTATTCTGTTGTATCTTAGTTTCAAGACCCTGGATGGCAGTCATGATGGGTAACTGACCCACAGAGATCGACCTCAGGAGGTCAATAGCCTTCACACTGAGAGTAGCAGGGCTGACAGGAGCAGATGTGCCTGCGGCAAGGGAGAAGCCCACCTTCTTGTGTGAGCAGGCATGGCCAACTTGGTGGGGCGCTACAGGGGGGCAGTGGTAGGAAGGGGGGTGGCAGACTTAGATGGTGCTGGGGTTGTCCCATAAGGGTACGCCACCCCCAAGGAGTGTCCACTTGAGGTGAATTCTGATGATGAAGACGTGGATCCTGTCCTCCCCTGTGGCACTTCCCTCGCCCTTCAAGCTACTGGGTTCCTTCATGTCAGTGGTCTCAGCACTCAGGGTCCTGTGGCCAGCAGCTTCCCCACTCGGCTGTGCTCTGTCTCCTTTGCTTGATGATGCACAGAAACATAGAGAGCGAGAAGGTCATCTTCTTAAAATACACATACATTACAACATACAACAGTAACAACACATCTATGTCAAATAAAGCCCCAGGTAGAAACCATTCAGAGCCTAGATCATGTCAAACCTAGATACTTCCAACATACCAATATGACCACAGTCTTACCCACAAAATAAGGCTAACATCTGACCACTATATCACCACCCATCAAATCACAAGTAACCCAAAAGTATCATGCACAAGATGAAGAGCCTACATCTAAAATCTTTCCCTATACAGATCATCACTGTCCATCAACAAATCATTTTAAAGAAATGCAGTTAACTAATCACACAATATCTTACCTCACCCTACTCCACACCTTCCCAGTCCATCACCAGTAGTCACATTCCATGAAAGTAAACTCGTCTCACTTCAAATATAGGCCAGCATGTTGCTCTCCAATCAGATGCCTTACTTGTCAATCTGTACACAACTTACACAATGCCAAACCCCTCAGATGAAGACACTATATATGGCATACCTAAACTGTGAGCCTCATGAAATGACATAGCATGTCACTTGAAACATCTATCTGAATACAATGAAAAGATTCAACAGTATCTAGACCCACTTATCTAATTCATTGACACATATATAACTATTCTATGTCCTGCAATAGGGGCCTACTTAGCACACAGGATACATCCACAGACAACCACAGGAAGCATAGTAACACCACCAATACAATGGACACCAAACATTGTGCATGAAGGGCCCATAGCGTTCTAACATTCATGGTGATTAGAAACCTCTATGAGACTATGTATAAACACCCTAGTCACTAACAACTATCCAGACATGTGGTTCCTATTACCTTAGTCCAGAACTAGCACTTAGAAAACTAATTACTAAGGTAACCCTGAATGACACATACATCTAGAGACAAGCAAAGTGAATGATAACATATCCCATAACACCAACATGTGTATGTCTAATGGAATACCTGCTACACCATTAAGTCAGGCAGAAATTAGTAGCTCCATTACTAAAACTATCCAAACAGCCTCAGATAAGCAAAGTTAAGACTGGCAAACAAAAAGGTTGCAACATTACAGTAGACACAAAATATCAAATTAAACATGATGAAGGCAGGAAATAGTTCTTGTTGCAGTCATGTAGTTATGGTATTGCCCTATGTACCATGGAGAATATACATGGGCTAAGGTATCAGCAAACTAGCCACTACTTTCTCATAATAATATACATGAGACTAAAAGGTATCAGTACACATGTAAATGTTATGTCTTGGAATGTCAATGTATCATTACCAACATGATTTCCAACATGCAGGATGTACACCCTGATCAAAACTTACCTTTCCCAATGTATAAATCTGAACAGACAATGGAGATACCACCTCAGACCTCATAGGGAGAGTAATGAATTTGACATAGCTAATTCCTGCTAGGGATGACAGCCTCACGTGAAGTTTCCATCTATTTCAGGACACAAGATTACTTGGCCCTATCACTCATCTGTCAGACCCAATGTTGTACATAGAGCAACATCCAGTGGAATAGGGCTGATCTGAGACCAAAGAGCTATACAACTGATCAATTGGGTAAATTGACTTGGGAACACTGGATGGGTAGGATGACACAGCTGGTTACACATATGTATTGCTGAGTACAATTACACACATGCCACAGTCATTTCTGCATCACCACATTAAATCATACCATTTGGTTGACATAGGTTATGAACATGTCCCTATATACAATACGATGGGCACATCTGTGTTCCTATGTTGCCAACTGGAATACTATGTCTACCCAAGTGCCACTTTACCTTTATGACTTACCACACTGTCACAGATGAGATACTTATGCATCATACACTTAACCTGCAGAGGCATGTCGATGGGTTGAGGCAGTACTTACCCCCTTGTGGCTTCTGTACTGCCCTCAAACACCCATCCACCTCTGGGTAGGGCACTCCAAAATCTGTGCCAAAAGGGGGATCAAGGTCCAATGGGCACACCTCTCTCATTGGGAGGACATCCCGAGCTGGACATCTGCGGTCTTCTGGACACAGCGTCTCAGGTCCTCCCACCGCTCCCTTCAGTGGGTGCTCCACCGGCTGTAGACCACCAGGGTCTGCACTTGCTTGGCGACAGCATGCCAAATTCCCTTCTTCTGATGGGCGTTGGCTTGCATGGATGACACAGACAAAAGGAAAAAGTCATGTCCACCTGAACCATACCAATAGAAGTGGACAGGACACTTCAGTGACAGCAAGTAGGCAAACATTTTCATCCTCTTAGCTCATTTACAAATTAGCATCTGCATGCATCAACACCTTAACTACTTTACATTTCAGGTTCACCATCATACACCACACCCATCACATATTGGTATTGCAGTGGAGCCACCTGCTCCTCTGGTGCACCATATAGCTGTTCATACAGGGGTGGGACCTCCTCCACAAGCTTATGCAGCTCTTCCAGGGTGAAGGCTGGGGCCCTATCACCTGCAGGACATGGCATGATAGCTCCCAGAGGCAGTACACAGCAGCTCAGGTAGTGGAGGTCTTGCTGGCAGCAGTGTCAGGAGTCAGGTCAGGAATACTGCAGAAGATGGCAGTCACGTCCGCCATGTACATGACCGTTGGCGGATATCACCATTGGCCCAAGACCGCCAAAGGCAGCAATGTCTTCCAATAGATATTTCCACCACGGTTGTGACACCTATCGCCATGATGACTTCTGCCGGTGGGCTTAGGTCACATCCACATGTCCAGTACAGTAGGTCAGGCAGCTGCCTTTTTAAGCACATTTCAGGTATGGAAGCGTTTTAAAATCTGCGTCATTAACTATACTATTGTGCAGTATATCTGTAAGTACTACTTTCATTTTTAGTTGTCTATATGTGCATTTGTGTAGTAAATGCCATGTAACTGGAGGACATGTGGTGATAGCAATGTGTTTGAAAATATAGATAATGTATTACAATATGTCTAAGACATGTCAAGTCATTGGGACTTACTAACATGTTCAGTAACAGATTAATATGTATGTGTTGCTCAAAAGTTAGTTGAGGGAATGTGTACCAAGGAGGATGTCATCGGAGGAATAGCTATGTGCTATACTGTAGATGTCAGAGATGGTGACCCAACCTTGACATCAGACATTTGTGAGTTGTTTATTCAACTTTACATGATGTGTGCATGCTGGTGACATTGCACTGCTGGTGACTTGACTCCAAACAGAGAGGGCCTGGCTGGTTGGTAAGTTACAATTCAAATGTGCATTTGCAATGTAGTCTTCTGCCATCACAATGTTGCATGTCCCACAAATATGTTTGTGTGTTTTTCTACCAAATTGTTCACAGGTGATTCTGGGTATCCATACTCCTAAAATAATGGGCCACCCTGTTTAAATCAAAACCAACATTAACTTGATAACATTTTATAATAAATTAAATTAAATGCCTCTCAAGCCTGATGTAAATCTCATAATATCGTGTTTATTCAAATTCAAAAAATTTAATTTGCTTAATATATTTTCATCTTATATATTACAACAAAATGATACAATATAAACAAAAAAATCCCTCACAATAATAACCTCAAACACACCACATCATACAACCACTCATATCCCATTCAGACTCAGGCATCACCTTATATTCAACATCAATGAAATTCCCCATACTCCCTCAACTCTTTGTTAAAAATCCAATATATATATATATATATATATATATATGTATATATATATATATATATATATATATATTATAACAGCAAACATAAAATATTAAATTCTTTCATAATTCATTAAATCCTATATGTGCTTTGTTGGGATTAATCTACAAATCTCCTAATAACCTTTATTTTTATGATAATAAGTTAAGTTAAAGTGCCATTAGTTGATAGTCCACTTTGTCCTATATATAATTTGTTGACCTGAGACCCAGATATGCCTTGATGTTATATCCAAGAAGCTTGAAGTGCCAACATGCGTTTCGGTGTCACTCCTCCTAGGGAACCACCTTGATCAGGTCATATCCAATTCCCAAACTCTCAGGGGGAGACAATTGTTTAGGACTTATCCAAATCGTCCTTGGCAGTTGACATGAGTGAGGTACCCAACCACGCCAGGGGAAGTCCGCTACAATGAGGCCCACAGGAGGACAAGGCATGTCATTGCGTGGACTTTTGGGCTCCTGAAGGCAAGATTTAAGTGAATAGATATGTCAGGAGGAGCCCTCTTCTACTCACCCAACAAAGTATGTCAAATAATACTTGCCTGCTGCATGCTTCACAATCTTGCCGCGAGATGACAGATACCATTTATATCAGATGAGGGGGAGCCAGCAGAACCTTTTGGTGGAAATGCAGATTTGCCAAGTGATGAATAACCAAAGGAAGATGAAGCAGGAAACTCTGGGGCAGATCTCAAAATCATTACTTCAACTGACTAAAAGGTATGAGAACTTGATGTAATGTTGTGATGTAATTTTGTAACCTGAAGTAGATGGGTAGCATGACACCTCCTTTCCTACATCATCCTTGGGGTTTTATATAGCTCCAATGCCCATGAGTGAGTTATGCATGCAGACTGAACATTTGGATTGTGCACAGGACAGAGTGGTCTACAGTATCATGTCTTGTTGTTGCAGATGTAAAGTCATAATTGTGGAATGTCTTCTCTGATTTGAGGAGTGTATTCTGCTCTGTCCTCTCCCTTTGCTCTTTCAATCACAGATTTGCTTATATCGTGTTTGGCTCCTCATCCTTGGCAAACAACAGACAGTTTCAGAAGCAGATGGGAATTGCAGACAGACATGAGAAGTGGACCGTGCTGAAACCAGGTACAATTAGTCTTGATTATGTGGAGTGCAACGAACATTGTTAGACTGTCAGGACACTGGAGTGCTAATATGTTTTCCCATCAAGTTTACCTGTAGGGTACAGGAGGTTGTCAAATTGTGTCATTTGTGTCTGGATATGTGTCTGGCATGTGTGTAAATGTAGGACCATAGCCTCTACCATCACAATGGTTTCTGTTGTATGTAAACTACCTTGTACCTAGCTTTCAGTGTGTTCTTACTTTGCAGACCAATGTGCATGTCACTATGGACTGACATAGGTGAATGACAAGCCAACAGTTATGTGGTTATCTAAGTGAAAGTTTCAGGACTGGGGACATCGGAACTGATCACTGTCTATACAATGGCTTATGAATCTTTGGAAGCAGTGGGATGGGTATGTGATAAGGCCCTACCAGGTGATACAAATGACCAAACAGTGTGCTTCCTGCCTTGTTGGTAGACTAACATGACTCTAACTTCTGTATCCCATGGTTTAGCATTGTGCGATACCTTACCAAACATCCTGATGCTACTCTGTCATGTTCTATGTGCTGTTAGCGTATATACCAGTGATTGTGTCTAGTTGTAGTCTACAACCTTTTTTGGAATCTGTCCTGGTCCTATTATATTCTGATGAGTCTCCTGCTGATGGAGTCCACTTTTGATGTCCATAACAATGGGTGTACAATAAAGAGGAACATATTTTGACTACAGTTGACATCCATAACTATTGTACCTGGATGAGAAATGACAAATGCACAGGACCTGTTTTAGTGTGATTTATTGTGGAATTAAAACAGCATACGTGACTATATACATAGAAACAAAAACACAAAATAAACAGTGATGGGTTCAGTCATGGTGGCTTGAATTATGAGGGTAGCTGCTACACCATCAGGATACACAAGTCCAGTGTCCTTGCACCATAGGAAAAAGGAGATTGGTTACAGAACAGTCAACAGGGTGTATCTGTGTCACACAAGGGGTACAAGTCAGGAGAGGTTTACTTCCTGCCAGTGGGCTTAGTCTTGGCATCTGCTCCTGCTGGATGTCTGGGCGGACATCCATGTTTGCAGGGGGGGTTCTTCAGATATAGAGGGCGGGGGTCTGAGGCATGTCCTTCCCCTGGCAGGGCCTTCATTCCACTAGCAGATGCAGAAGTCGAAGAGCCTGATGTTTCATTGCTAGTGGAAGGAGCCAGATGTTTTGTACTAAACCTACTCTGTGTGGTATTCATGTCTCTCAGCACCCCTGCAATGGAAGCCAAGTGGGCATTTTGTGCCTAACACTGCTGCATGACTTTCTGGTAGTTGTCCCTCTGCAGCTGTTGGATTTCCCCCAACATGGTGACCACTTGGCCCATCATGCCTTGCAAACTTTGGTAGGCTCCTAAGATTTGGGAGATGGTTTCTTGGTCAGTATTGCCCATTTGAGACCCCACCCTCTGGCCCACAGCATCCCTCTCACACACCCTACCCCCATGTGCCTACTACCAGTGGTGGCAGGTCCATCATTGTCAGGGGTGGCAAGGTGAGACTCAGGTACCTGTACTGTGGGGCACACAATGAATGAATATAACAGTCCTTGGGACACAGGTTTGGGGCAAATGGTTGCATGTGATGCAGATGTAACAGGGGAGGGAGGAGAATGATGTGGGCAGAGTGAGTCAGATTCATCATCAATATCCCAGAGATCCATGGGTGTTTCCTCCCTTGGGCCTTCATCCAGAGGGGAATTGACAGTCTCTGGTAACCTTTCCATGGTGACAATGGAAATGTTACCTGTGGAAGGAGTGAAAGACAGAGTTCAGGTTAAATCGGGGGTATTGTTGCAGTTGGGTAAGATGCAATCAATGCCTTAACATGATCCCCAGCAATGACATTGACAGCTGCTGCACAGCAGAACACCATGTATTGAGTTGTTAGGTTAGGTGGGTACTGTTTATACTGCTGATGGCATCTGATAATGTCTGATTATTGCCATGGCTGTATACCTCTGTTACCTAGTTAACTGTCTGCCATGATATATGGCACAATTAAGAGCTGTGACATTGACAGCTGCTGCACAGAAGAACTTAATTCAACATACCACTCTGTGACTTGAATTCCATACTCCATGTATTGAGTTGTTAGGTTAGGTTGGTACTGTTTATACTGCTGATGGCATCTGATAATGTCTGATTATTGCCATGGCTGTATACCTCTGTTACCTACTTAACTGTCTGCCATGATATATGGCACAATTAAGAGTATCCTTGTAGGAACACAGTATTTGAGTAAGCAATGGACATTGTCCGGTATCAGGATGTACTGCATGTGCATCCACTCAGCCATTTCAAAACCAGGTGAGTATTTTACTAGCTTGGGATCTTCCATCTGTGGCCATTTTCACTGGGCACTCAACTATAGTTGTGTTTTGCATGGGATGTCAGTGTGTGTGCCCTTGCATTGCTGTCATTGCCATGTGCTGTTCCACACTCGGACAATCAGTATGGTATGGATAGAAAATCAGTTTACCATGCATAACATGTAATGTTTGGTGCAATGTCCAGGTTTTGAAAATGTTGAGGTATTGCATTCTGGGAGTTGTAGTGCTATGATTAGCCAGTATTTCACATGCCCTCTCCAAGGGGGCATGGGGCCAGATGAATGTAGTGGACAGGTGGCATTCCAGAGAGAGGTATTAGTTGATTAGGACAGAGTTGTAGTGAGTGGTGTGTTAAGTGGGGAGTGTTTAGGTGGTGAGGGGTCATGCAGGCCTAGACAATTGGGTGACATGAATGTTGTGGGTCATAATCTGATGGGAGGATTTTTGTCAGGCTGGCAGTGCTGGTGGTAGGACCGCTTTTTTCCATCCTCCAGTGTCCTGGTGGTTTCTGAATTTTGGCTGTTTTTGGCACATTTCACAGTGTAACTCTTAATATGGCTTTCGCATTACCAACAACATGGCAGTCTTTTGGTATACCCCACCAAGGTGGTCTTCCCAAAAGACTGCCAAACTCATAATGAGGCCCATGGTGTGCGATATTGGTGAAAATTCATGAATTTCCATGAATTACTTGCAAAATATTCACAAATATGGAAAGATTTGAAAGAAAAAACACAGACTCATTCATACACTAATTCATTCACTCATACACGCACTCGGAGGCTCAGGTGTCCACTCACACACCCACTCAGACACTCATGCGCCCACTTTCAGACCCACTCAATACTGAGAGAGAGAGAGACAAAGAGAGAGAGAGAGAGAGAGAGAGAGAGAAAAAGTGAGAGATTGAGAGAGAGAGCGTTTTAGGCTTTGATGAAAGATATACTTAGAATGAGATACTTCCAGACAAATTAAAAATATTTTTTTTGTCAATTAAAAAGAGTGATATCAGTATGCAGCTTAAATATTTATAGTTGAAAGGAAACTAAAGTAGGAAATGACCACAGACTAGAACCCTCAACCTTCAGTGTGCATGTGTGAGACCATAATCACTAGGTCAGAGGTGACGCCTTACTGTGCAGTGTCCAGACTTAGGTATAAAATTAATTCCATAGGTTTTGAGGTGAAAACAACTTTAATGTTCCATCCAAAAAAAAGTTTAACAGTAAAAACACTAGAAAATAAACAGACACACTCCCAATCTATACTATGATTTGAGCCTTCAGCCTACTGAGTGACAGCACAAGACCTTGACCATTAGGCCAGAGGTGACTCTGTTCCACTCTGCATCCAAACATAACTATAACATCTTGCTAGTCTGACTCTTTGAAGTCATTATATGGAGAGACCAATGCAATAACAATCCCTCTCGCTATTCCATCCTTTTATGGGATGAAGTGTGAGAGAAAGAGTGACAGGACCATGGAGGAGCCTGAAGGCTAGCCGGCTCCTCACATCCTGTGGGGAGCCAGCATTGCTTCCACAAGCAGGAATCTCTAAGGGGCCATATGGCCTCCCCATGTGAAAGTTTTCTTTTGCCCTAGAGAGGTGGTGGTGGTCCCCTGGGCTAATGGAAGCCCTAGGAGGGGAGCCCCCGTGCACCCCCCCATTAAAGTCCCCAATACCCCCAGGACCTGGCCCACCTGGGCGCTAATTGAAATAAAACAGCAAGAAACCACCCTCTATTTTAAAAAAATGTCTAAAAAAATCTATGGATCTGGATCTGCTAATTTTTCTGATGTTTAAAAAAAACCTTTTTTTTACCTCTGGTGGGTGTCTCTAACCTGGCCCCTTTTCTTTTACTTTATTTCTGGGATTCAGCTGAGGAGTCCAAAGATAGCTGCCAACACTTCCTCACTTGAAGTGTTCGCAGGCAATCAGATGTCAGCATGGAGACAGATCCATGGAGGATCCGTGTTCCTATATGTCAAATTTTTTAAACTTTAATTTCTCCAAAACTACTGATGGGATTTACACCAAATCACAAAAGGTGTGCTTTCTGTACCAAGACCTAGCTTTCTACCTAATTTGGTGTAATTCCATCCAGCGGTTTGGGCTGTAGTCGTGTTCAAAAATGTGAAAAATCCCATTGATTAAAAATGGGAAAAAGTGTTTAGGGACTCCTCCTTTTTCTCTCCCCCCGCTTGACAGATCACGCCGAATCTTTTAACACAGCAGCTGAACCAATCAAAGTATAAGTTTTGAAAAATGTGTGAAGATTCATCAAGTGGCACCAAATGTATTGGCAAAACACAAAATACTCTGTTTATGTATTAAATGGTCCTAGCTATAACTATCTGATGGGGACTGCCAGTAGGTGAAAATGTCAGTTAAAACACAGTTTTTACTAACAAATATATATAAACTATAACCTGTTCCCAAAAGTAACTAATTAAGGCATGGAACTTCAAGGTGACTTTGCAATATCCTTAAAACAAAAGGTAAGGGATAATGTATTCCTTATAATACATGGTCACACCCTAACTCTTCACCGTAACCCACAAATCATGCATATCCTTGTTGTGGTGCTCTTTCATATGAAATAAATAGGATGTTTGTAAACATGAAGATTAAAATTATATTCTGTAGAGCAAAATTAAACACACTAAAAATCAATTACAGTTTGTTGCAAAACTATTAGTATCAGTTTAGTACAAGCTGGATTAACCAAAAACACTGTAGCTCAGAATGCATAGAAAAGTGTGTGGATTGCGTGGAAAAATTGACATATTGCCATATACATCGCCTATCTCTTATCACTATTCATCCAGAAAAATAGAGCAGATAATGGAAACACTACATTTTATTTTTGTTTTTCAAAATATAGCTTTATTATGCTCTCTGACTTGCTTTCCCCTCGAAGATGTTGGTTCTGGGAACAGGCATTGTGAAGCCAATACTGAACTATATCAACTTATTACAGATGAGAGACTACATAATTTCCTTATTAGGGATGACTAGAGATGTCAAAAGTTGCCTATAATAAGGAAAGTACTGATAGGCTTTCATATATAGATAGCTGGTTGCCATATATGTTATATGAGATAAAGTACCCACTGTTGTACATTATGATGATATTGCAAGTCACCAAGCAGTTCCATGACCACAAAGAGGAAGGAGGTGAAAAGATATGGAACTCAGGGGTGACTGGCAATATCCTTCTCATGTATGGCGGGGGGGCTTATTCCATATAGTACATGGTCACACTTTCACCTGTACAATAAAACACTTGGGGGGTCATTCTGACCCTGGCGGTAGACCCGCCGGTTTCCCGCTGCCCTGAGGAATCCTCCATGGTGGCGCTGCAGGCAGCGCCGCCATGGGGATTCCGACCCCCTTACCGCCAGCCTGGTTCTGGCGGTTTTGACCGCCAGAACCTGGCTGGCGGTAACGGGTGTCGTGGGGCCCCTGGGGGCCCCTGCAGTGCCCATGCCAATGGCATGGGCACTACAGGGGCCCCCTAACAGGGCCCCACTAAGATTTTCAGTGTCTGGTTGCAACTGCACCCGTCGCACCCTTCCCACTCCGCCGGCTCCATTCGGAGCCGGCATCCTCGTGGGAAGGGGTTTCCCGCTGGGCGGGTGGGCGGCCTTTTGGCGGTCGCCCGCCCGCCCAGCGGGAAACTCAGAATAACCGCGGCGGTCTTTTGACCGCGCAGCGGTATTCTGGCGGTTCCCGCTGCCAAGCTCAGAATCACCCCATTAGATCCTTGGTGTGTAGCTCTTTACTATGAAAGAGAGAGCATGTTTACAAACATGAAGAAAAAAATGAATGCATCAAAAAAGTTGTTAGATATTTATTGTGAAAGGATATTTGGCGTTTAATACCATTTTTAATGGTAGTAAGATTTTACAGAAAGGTTCTAACTTTTCTATAACTATCCAAGAAGTAGAAAAGAAATATGTGGCTGCAAATATCCCCTTTTTTCCTGGCCATGTAGAGCTAGAAAAACAGATCAATAGAAAGAAAAGTCATAAAGAAATTAGAGAAGGATTACAGAATCCCATATATTATGTACAGAAACATAGATGGATAAAAGTGACTTGTTTTTCAGCGGGGTTGTGAGTGAAATCAGCAGATAACAAAGGATAAGCTTAAGTTGTCTATGATTTCACTCAGAATGCCAAAGTGAAAAACATACATGTAATTCACTTTTTACCTATCTACAATTGTATGTTATGTTTGGTCCCCAAAATAATCTACTTCTGCTTTCAACTGCTACACAGGAGTAGAGAAGTAATGGAGGAGCCATACACAACTTAGGGGGTCATTACAACCCTGGCGGACGGTGTTAAAGATGCGGTAATACCGCAAACAGTCAGACGGACAAAAAAAGGGAATTATGACCCTGGCGGAAACCGCCAACAAAGACAGCCACTTTAACACTTCGCCCGCCACGGCGGTACAGACAAGCAGCGCGGCGGTCACCGCCAACAGACAGGCGGGAGACAATGTACCGCCCACAGTATCACAACAGGCCAATCTGCCACCTTTTCCGGGGCAGATTCACCGTGGATAAAAACATGGCAGAAACAGCTTTTGCTATGGGAAAACGCTCACCTTAACATATCCCACGAGGAACGACGACTCCATGGACCCCGAACTCCATATACTACCTGCCCTTGTCTTTCTGCTCCTTCACGACCAACAGCGACGTAGGCGCAGAAGATACCGGTGAGTACAGCACCTACAACACGGGGGAGGGGGGAGGCAAAAGTTAGGGGGACACCCACCAAACACCCCCACCCCCACCCTCGCATATTACAACACACACACCAATGCAGTCATAAACATCACAGTAACAACCCACAATTCCCCCGGAAGAATGCAAAGACAATGCCAATTTCGGTCAAACTTTGTAATGTGCCAATATACATGTCATACAAAAATAAACAAATATATGTATACTAAAATCACTCTTATTTACATATATACAATCCGAGAAGTAGTGCAGATATGTACACAACAATGTCCGTGCACAAACAGTCCAAAAATCCATTGGCGAGGCCCACAATAGATACCTGACCAAAATCGGAGAGAACACTGCCGGGGCATCAGATAGAAACACTACAGGCACCTCAGGGGGAAGGGAAGGGGGGGCACCTCAGCCACATAAACTCAAAGCCAGATCCACGACGGGGGGTTCCATGCCCATTGATGTATCCTGGGGAGTGCAAAGCCACAGTCTCTCAAGTCTATACAGTGGGTGGGTTGCCCACTGTTACATCATGGTGAGTGCGAAGCCACAGTCTCTCAAGACCATACAGTGGGTGGTTTGCCCACTGTTCAATCCTGGGGAGTGTAAAGCCACAGTCTCACAAGTCTCTACAGTGGGTGGGTTGCCCACTGTTCAATCCTGGGGAGTGCAAAGCCACAGTCTCTCAAGTCCATACAATGGGAGTTTTGCCCACTGTTCAATCCTGGGGAGTGCAAAGCCACAGTCTCTCAAGTTGATGCAGGTCCATACTGATACTGGGGGGTGACTGGTGCCCAGACTGGATGAGTCTCCCCGTGAATGGTAGTGTCCTGTCACTGTCCCAGCTGCACATGGGATAATGATGCCTGATGTGGTGGGCCATTCATTCCTACCCGGTGCATTGCCCTCTTCAGGGGTGCTTTGGCATGGCGGTCTTTGCCCTCTTCAACGGTGCTATGACATGGCGTTTCAGGACTGTTCAGCGGTGATTTGACATGGCGGTCTTTGCCCTCTTCAGCGGTGCTATGACATGGTGGTCTTTGCCCTCTTCAGCGGTGCTTTGATATGGCGGTCTTTGCCCTCTTCAGCGGTGCTATGACATGGCGTTTCAGGACTGTTCAGCGGTGCTTTGACATGGCGGTCTTTGCCCTCTTCAGCGGTGCTTTGACATGGCGGTCTTTGCCCTCTTCAGCGGTGCTTTGACATGGCGGTCTTTGCCCTCTTCAGCGGTGCTATGACATGGCGTTTCAGGACTGTTCAGCGGTGCTATGACATGGCGGTCTTTGCCCTCTTCAGCGGTGCTATGACATGGCGGTTCTGATACGGACATTGGGGTGTGGCATGACGATTTCCACACTGGACATTGGTGTGAGGCATGACGATTTCCACACTGGACATTGGTGTGTGGCATGACGATTTCCACATTGGACATTGGTGTGTGGCATGACGATTTTCACACTGGACATTGGTGTGTGGCAGGACGTTCCATCATTGCCCAGCGGGGCTGTGGCATCCTGGCCCCGCCTGGGCTGTGACTTCGGCGGTGGTCTCTGGACCAGTGACGATACTTGAGCCCTCCTGGGCTGTGACTCTGGCGGTGGTCTCTGGACCAGTGACGATACTTGAGCCCTCCTGGGCTGTGACTCTGGCGGTGGTCTCTGGACCAGTGACGATACTTGAGCCCTCCTGGGCTGTGACTCTGGCGGTGGTCTCTTGACCAGTGACGATACTTGAGCCCTCCTGGGCTGTGACTCTGGCGGTGGTCTCTGGACCAGTGTCGATACTTGAGCCCTCCAGGGCTGTGACTCTGGCGGTGGTCTCTGGACCAGTTACAATACTTGAGCCCTCCTGGGCTGTGACTCTGGCGGTGGTCTCTGGACCAGTTACGATACTTGAGCCCTCCTGGGCTGTGACTCTGGCGGTGCTCTCTGGACCAGTGACGATACTTGAGCCCTCCTGGGCTGTGACTCTGGCGGTGCTCTCTGGACCAGTGACGATACTTGAGCCCTCCTGGGCTGGTGGTCTCTGGACCAGTGACGATACTTGAGCCCTCCTGGGCTGTGACTCTGGCGGTGGTCTCTGGACCAGTGACGACGGTGCTGGCGGTTGTGTCTGGACCGCCAGAAATGATGGAGCACTTCTCCGCCGTGACACTCACAACAGGCTGGGCAGACTTCCTCTGGACCTTCCCCACCTTTTTTGGAGTTACAGCTGACTCACCAATCGCCTTCGATCCCATTTCACTTGTTGTCCCACCAGGAGTCTTGCCACGGTCCCGTCGTCCACTTTCCAATTTCAGAGCCTTTACAGGGGGTGGGCTGCCTGTGCACCACTGGTCCTGGAGGCTTTTTGGCTGAGGCGCTACGACAGGACTGATGAATTGGAGTGGGGGTGGGGGCAAAAAGGTCAATTTGACAGAGTGACAGTTTCTGACGAACACTGGGATGGGTAGCTGGAGGGAGTCTGGGAGTGGAGGAAGAGGAGGTGTTGTAGGAGGTGTCACTTTAGCTGTTTTGGGTGCAGGTGCAGGTACTGGAGGCTGTTGTGAGGTGGATGGATGTTGGGTGAGTGATTGCCGGCGTTTGGGTACTTTGGGAGGGGGCGTCACAGACACACTGGGAGAGGACACAGGGGATGTGTAAATGGCAGCGGAGGTGGTGAGTGCAGGTGAGCGGCGTATGGTGCTGGGTGTCCTGGTGCGAGTCCTAGTGCCTGTAGATGTGGTGCATGCAGGTGTGTGTGTAGATGAGACTGGGAGGGAGGACGGAGAAGAGGAGGAGGGGGACACAGTAGAGACAGTGGATGTTGCAGTGTCTGTATGGGTGTGATGTTTGTGTGAGTGCTTGTGGTGTGTGTGGTGCCTATGTTTGCTTGAGCTACTTGGGTGTGTTGACTTGTCTGCATGCTGGTCTGTAGGTGTGCTTGGGATGGGCTGGGATACAGGGCATTGGGTCTGGGTGGAGGAAGTTGGAGGGAGGAGGCTGGACACAGGGACAATTGCTGCCATCAGTGCTGAGGCCAGAGATTGCAGGGTTCGCTGAAGGGCAGCCTGACCAGAATGAATGCCCTCCAGGAATGCATTACCATGTTGCAACTCCCTTTCTACATCCTGGATGGCATTCACAATTGTAGACTGCCCAACAGTGAGTGACCTGAGGAGGTCAATGGCCTCCTCACTGAGGGCAGCAGGGGTGACTGGGGCAGGGCCTGAGGTGCCTGAGGCGAAGGTGATGCCCACCCTCCTGGGTGAGCGGGCACGGGGCGGAACGGTGAGGGGCTGCTGGGAGGGCGGTGCTGATAGGGGGGGTGGCGGCTGTACCTGTAGAAGTGTGGCGCACAGATGGTGCCGCCACCATAGGGGACCTCACATCAGCGGACGAGTCTGTGTCGCTGGTTGGTGATCCGGTGGCCGACGTGAAGCTCCCCTCGCCCTCCGTCCCACTGGTGTATTCAGAGTCTGTGGTGTGGCCCTTCATGGCCATGTGGGATGCAGCTCCATCGTGCTCCGGTGCCACTGTACCTCCGCCTGTTGATGCTGATGTACAAACAGACAGGGAGAGCAGGAAAAGGGGGGGAGACAGAAGAAAGAGAGTTTTAGTACATGGCATACCGCTACCGTTGGCGGACAAGACAGACGCAGCAGCCCCATGCACAACGCCACGCTCCTGCGCTCTGCACATGCAATTTCATGGATATGGGCTACATGGCAATGCTGGAAATCTGCGCACATGGATGCCACAGGGGCAACTATACCTCAACTTGCTAGTTTTCTGAGGTGGGTAGAGTGCCACATGGCCTACATTACGGAGGGGCCTTGCCTAACTAACTCGCCCTGGCCTATGGACACCCACAGACCACCTCCCCCACCCACACACCGTCACTGCACGCAAAGTCCGCAGAATGAGTTTGTACTCACCCCCTTGTGTCTGCTGTGATGACCTTAAGCGCCCATCCAACTCCGGATAGGCCACCGCCAGGATCCGGAACATCAGGGGGGTCATGTTACGACGGGCACCCCTCCCACGTTGGGAGGCCATCCCCAGCTGAGCCTCCGCCGTCTTCTTGCTGCAGCGGCGAATGTCCTCCCATCTCTTCCGGCAGTGGGTGCCCCGTCTCTGGTGGGCCCCCAGGGTCCGGACGTCCTTGGCGATGGCATGCCAAATGTCCCTCTTCTGGTGGGCGCTGACCTACATGACATGCACAAGGGAAGAGGAACAGTCATTACCAATTGCACCATCAATGTGTGTGGCCCCCTCCATACTCTGACCATGTGGCCCATTTATTCCCATGCTTTACTGTAGTATGACTTCTACCCCCTTCCCTCTTCCACCCAGCCCTCTCCACCCAGGCCTAGCCCCTACAGCGTGCTCCCTGTGTACTAACCTGTTGGTCTGGAGGACCGTAGAGTAGCGTGTACTGGGGGAGTACCCCATCCACAAGTTTCTCCAACTCCTCCGATGTGAAGGCAGGGGCCCTTTCCCCAGACGCAGCAGCCATCGTCGCTTCCAGACCGAGGTCACAGCAGCACTAGCAGTGTAGGTTCTCTCCTGTCGAAGGTCAGGTATCTAGTGATTGAAGAGATAGAAAATGGCAGTGACGACCGCGGCGGTGACGTCCGCGGCGGGGCGCATCATCACCGCCGGCGCACCTGTTCATTTGCTCCTGGGACCCATAGGGTCCATTGTTAACCAATGCAGCATTGCGCCGCGCTCTACGACCGCCTACCGCGACGGTGTGCAACGCCAGCGATGTTACCCCACAATCCCATTGGCCCAGTTTAGAGGTCAGGCAGCCGCCATTTCAGGGGCCCACATGGATTCATTTTCAAATGCGTCACACATACTGAGGCCTACACTCAACACACATACAGGAAGGGTTTATTGTCTGGGGTAGTCTTGTGTGTGACTGTGGGTACATACCTGGAAGAATAGTGACTGTTTCTTCGCTGTTGTCCTTCGTAGGCACAATCAGCTGGGACATATGAGAAGATGGCGGAATCCGCCGGTGTACCGACCGCTGGTGGACCTGTTGACAATGGAGGAGCGACATTTAATCGTGACCTACAGGTTTGACCGTGCCACAATCCAGGAACTGTGTACCCAGTTGGAGCCAGAGCTGATGTCACCAATCCGCCATCCGACTGGAATCCCCCCTGACGTGCAGGTGCTGTCAGTTCTCCATTTCCTTGCAAGTGGGTCATTTCAAACAACATTGGCCATGGCATCAGGGATGTCCCAGCCTATGTTTTCCAACATCTTGTCCAGAGTGTTGTCTGCCCTGCTGAAACAGGTAAGGAGATACATCATTTTCCCTGAGGTGGAGGATTTGCCTGCAGTGAAAGGTGACTTCTATGCCCTTGGACATATCCCCAACGTCATAGGTGCCATTGATGGGATCCATGTAGCTCTGGTCCCCCCGCAGCAGTGAACAGGTGTACAGGAACAGGAAGAGTTATCATTCTATGAATGTCCAGATGGTGTGTTTGGCAGACCAGTACATCTCGCATGTAAATGCTATGATCCCTGGCGCAGTGCATGACGCCTACATCCTGCGCAATAGCAGCATCCCTGATATGATGTGTGAACTCCAGAGGCACCGTGTATGGCTATTGGGGGACTCTGGTTACCCCAACCTTTCGTGGCTATTGACCCCAGTGAGGAATCCCAGGACCAGGGCAGAGGAACGGTACAATGAGGCCCATGGGCGGACTAGGAGGGTTATTTAGCGCACCTTCGGCCTTCTAAAGGCCAGGTTCAGGTGCCTCCATATGACAGGTGGATCCCTACTAGACTCACCGAAGAAGGTGTGCGACATCATCATCGCCTGCTCCATGCTCCATAACTTGGCTTTGTGACGCCAGGTGCCTTTTCTGCAGGAGGATGATCCAGATGACGGTGTTGTAGCAGCTGTGGAGCCTGTGGAGCCTGTGGACAGTGATGAGGATGAAGCTGAGGAAGACGAAAACGACAACAGGGAGTCAGTCATACAGCAATATTTCCAGTGAGACACAGGTGAGCACATTTTCTATTTTACCTTTACATTCACTTTCACACATCTACCTATATCCTGTACCTCAATTTCACTCACTATTTGTTAACTGAGTTGTCCCCTTCCATTTCAGTTCCACAAATGTGGTAACCTACGTGTCAACTGTTTGCATCCTTGAAGGGCTTGTGATGTGTGACATAGGTATGTTAGCCTTCCAATGGGTAACCCATTATGCAAATGTAATTGATTATACAGATTTACAAATCATTGACTGACTCCGTTTTTTTGGGTGTTTGAAGGGTGTTTATTTAAGTGTACAAAAATGAAGGGGGCTTGTAAAATGGTGATGGGTGATGGTGGAGGAATGTCCATGGCAGAGTCCAGTCTATTAGTCTCACAGGTACATTGCACATCTGGGCATTGGAAGTGGAGCTGGGCCAGTTCCGATTTGGGCAGGGTAACAAAGTGGGACAGTGGGAGGACTATCAGGGTGGTCTTATTTCCTGGCGGGGGTCTTGCCATCTTGCTCTGTCCTGTTCCTGGATCTCAGTGCCCGCTTGCGGGGTGGTTGTCCGTCTGCAGGGGGTGGTGTGCTGGTGTGGTGGTCCTGTGGCGGGACGTCCTGTCCACTAGTGCCGGCGGAGGTGGTGGGCAGTTCGTCGTCCTGCCTATTGTTAGGGGCTCCTTGGAGTGCCACGGTGTCCCTCAAGGACTTTTGAATGTCCGTCAGCACCCCTATGATGGTCCCCAGGGCAGAGCCGATGGACCTGAGCTCCTCCCTGAACCCCAAATATTGTTCTTCCTGCAGACGCAGGGTCTCCTGCAACTTGTCCAGGACCGTGGCCATCGTCTCCTGGGAGTGGTGGTATGCTCCCATGATGGAGGAGAGGGCCTCGTTGAGAGTGGGTTCCCTTTGCCTGTCCTCCCTCTGTCGCACAGCAGCCCTCCCATTTCCCCTATGTTCCTGTGCCTCCGTCCCCTGGACCGTGTGCCCACTGCCCCCAGGTCCCTGTTGTTGTTGGGGTGGTGGGTTACCCTGGGTGCCCTGTAGTGGTGGACACACAGCTGATTGACCTGTCCTGGGTAGGGAGGTTTGGGCCCGCTGGGTGGGTGCTGTGCTGGTGTTACCAGAGGGTGGCAGCTCAGTGTTGGGCTGTGGCTGGGCAAGGGGAACCGACTGTCCTGAGGCCCACGATGGTCCGGGCTGGTCATCAAGATCCAGTGGGGCAGAGCTGCTATCGTCACTGTGGGCCTCTTCTGGGGGTGGAGTGGTGTTGTCTGGACCCTCTGGTGTGGTGACGTTCCTTCGGGTTCCTGCGGGGGTATAAGTACATGATTATTGCATGTGTGTGTTTCATGGTGTGCAATGGTTGGGTGTGCGTGAACCCCAGTGCAGGCATTCCTGTGGGGGGGGCTTGTGTGCTGATGGTTGGGGGGTGTTCTGGGTCTGTGCAGTGGGCATGCTTTGGTGATGGGTGTCGATGCTTAGTTATGTCATGCAGGGCTTGGGTTTGTGATGGGTGGTTGGTGTAATGGGTAGATAGGTGAGGATTTGGGGTGATAGGGGAGGGTGTGATGGTGGGGGTGTGTGATATCATGCAGGTAGGGTGGGGGTTATGATAGTTAAGATTTGACTTACCAGTGTCCGTTCCTCCAACGACTCCTCCGAGGCCCTCAGGATGCAAGATGGACAAGACTTGCTCCTCCCATGTTGTTAGTTGAGGGGAAGGAGGTGGTGGTCCGCCGCCAGTCCGCTGTACCGCAATGTGGTGCCTGGATACCGCTGAACGCACCTTCCCCTGTAGGTCGTTCCACCTCTTCCTGATGTCCTCCCTACTTCTTGGGTGCTGTCCCACAGCGTTGACCCTGTCCACTATTCTTTGCCATAGCTCCATCTTCCTGGCTATTGATGTGTACTGTACCTGTGAGCCAAATAGCTGTGGCTCTACCCGGATGATTTCCTCCACCATGACCCTGAGCTCCTCCTCGGAGAAGCGGCGGTGTCTTTGGCGTGACATGGGGTGGTGTATGTGTGATGTGTGGGGTGGTGTATGTGTTGATGAGTGTGGTGAGTGTAGTGGTATGAGGTGTTTTGTGCGTGGATGTTGTGTGGGTGATGGTGTGGTGTGCCTCTGTGTGGTGGGGTTGTCTATTGCTGTGCTCTCTCTGTCGCCTTCAACTCAAAATTGTGGTCGTAGGGGTTTGTGGGTGATGTGGGTGTGTGTTTTATATTGTGTTGGGTGTGTGGGAGTGTTGTTTGTATGTGTATCTGGGGTGTGTATTTTGAATTGTCCAATGTGGCGGTGTTTTGGAGATGTGTGTGTATTTCGAGCGCAGCGGTGTGTACCGCCAATGGAGTACCGCGGTTGAAAGACCGCCGCGTGGATTCGTGGGTCATAATAGCATGGGCGTGTTTCTGTTGGCGTGGAGGTGGAGGATTTGTTTCCGCATGTTTATCGCTGACCTTTGGTTTTGGCGGATTCCGTGATGTGTGTCATAATAGCTGTGGCGGTCTACCGCGGCCGTGTATTGGCGGTCTTCTGCACGGCGGTAACCACCTTCTACCGCCAATGTTGTAATGACCCCCATAGTCTCTCCCACTTGTCTCCAAAATAAAAAATAAAAAATATGTGGCATCCTGCCACCCACTCTATCACTCTCTGTGTCTTCCGTTGCCTCTACTTCCTGGCATTTTTTCTCTGGCATTTTTTAAGAGAGAAAAGCCACTGCAGCCTGGATTACTTTATGATGTAGCAATAGTGGTTTACAAGTTCTGTTACACACTGTAGCTATGTCAGAGTAAATTACTGGATTTAGAATCTAGTTAATGGCTCTGTATAAAAGCCATGCATAATGACTGCCTTGCGTAGACAGTTTAGAAAAGAAGCCTATTTCCTCATCCCATCCATTTGCTTTTACATTCAGTGCTGCTCATTCACATTGATCTGCTCACTTATCAGACAGCAATCTTCAGTATTTCTTCCAATATTAGCCACTAACCAAGGTGAATCAATGCCACTGATGTCTGCATCCAATGAATGGATATGTACCTCATAACGAACAATGGCGTAATGAAAATTGAGGGCCCCCTGCAAAATAGATGGAGCACCCCACTTCCTGGTCCACCACCTACACAGGCCTTGGAGTTTAGGGCCCCGCACTGCAGGGACAGTGGGGACTTATGTTATGCCACTGACAGTGAGGAGTAGGGAAAGTGTTACATATTTACATTTATATGTTTAATGCTCTGGTGTACACAAAATCAAATCACCCACTAAATGGTGCAAATGCAACACAACTCCATTTCAATAGGTCACAACTACAATGCAGGCTCAAACCATGTGTATAAAGTCTGCATCTCCTTGCCCACATTGAGGGAACATCCTAGAATGATATTGGAATGTCCAAATACGTTTTGTCTGGGTGTAAACATTTAAATTGTGTAGCAGATTCAAACCTTGCTCATAGCTTCCTAACTATACACCACGATCTTATCCCATGCCATATTTAATAACTGGCTCCGAAAATCATGTAATGATTTGCCTTGAATTTATTAGTACACCTTAAGTGGATATTTTCTCAACAAACAATACTATGTGGATACCCTCTCTCACTGGAGCAGCCTGCTAAGTCAATGACCAGGATGTAGATACTCCTGTGTTTCTTGTGTAGCTTAAGTCAATCAGGCATAGACTAGAAATTGTCCTTAGAGGACCCTGGACTACTGCCTTGCTTCATGAAAAGTCAGAGAGGTCTTTCCAATATGGAGGTCAATAACTGTTTGGCATCCTCCTTTTATTTATTACATAATACATAGTTCTATACTTAATCTATTAAAATATGTACATTCTGACTGCCATAACCAGTATGTCTTAGAACATTGATCTCATGAGCAGATACATTACTGCTTGGAACATGTCAGGTCATCTAAAAAGAACCACCATCTCATCCAGTGCAAACCCCCATTGGTGACAGTGCTCTACTAATGATGAATGTCAAGATATTGTCAAGGGAATGAACTACCCAGATTCCTAGACTAGGTTGCCATAGAGGCCCCATTCTGGTATTTTGTGCAACACTCTGTGGGCCACACTGGAATTTGACTGGTTATGTGGGAGGAAATGGAATGAGAAACATGGCCCACTGGGTGTTACATTCACCAAACCTCTACAATGTTGGGTCAGAGGAGCATGTCAGACAGCTGTCCTAAGAGCCTATGTTCAGGATCCTGTCTCAACAGGTACTCCTATATGAGAGGCTCAACTTGCACAGTTAAAGTCTCCCACCCATATCATTGAGTTTCCATTCACCCACCTCAAATAATCTGGGGAAGGAGGTCTTGTCCAACAACAGGAGGGTAAAGTTTTACCAGAAACAGTTTACATCCATTCAAAGTCATAAAAATCATTACATTTATGTGGGGCCTCTAGATACAGGTCAAGATTGTGAAGCATGCAGCAGGCAAGTCAAATTTTTTGCTCAAATGGGGCTCGCCCTGCTACCCATAATGTTACCATTCGACAGTACTAACTATAAGAGGAGGAGTACATACAACTTGTCCATTACTTAGCCAAAATGGCATGCCTCTTTGTATTAAGAGGCCTTTGTTTCCAAAAGGTAGTTTCTCACTTCTGATATTTAAAAAAAGACAATGGGGGTCATTACAACATTGGCGGGCGGCTATCTAACGGAGTCGCAAATGATCTACCTCATTAATATTCATGAGGTAGGTCGCAATTGGCGACCCAATTGGGAATGGCTGCACTCACAGGGATGGTGGCCTGCTGGTGGCAGCAGACCACCATGTCTTTGACTGCTTTTAAATAAAGCAGGTTTTTTTTTTCCTTAAAGGAAAACGGGATCCATTTAAAAAACAAAAATGAAAAGTTGTATTTTTATTTTTTCAGAGCAGGCAGTGGTCTGTGGGACCACTGCCTACTCCCCCCAAAAATATTTTGCCTACCATTCACAAAGGGAAAGGGGTCCTATGGGGACCACCTTCCCATTTGCGAATGGGCTAGCACCAATTTGAAATTTGTGCAAACTGTGATTGTTTTGTGATCGCATTCACAGTCACAAAACAATCATACATCGTACCGAGACTCGCAATTAGGAGGGGAATGCCCCTTCCTAATTGCAACTCGCAAACCCTATTTACGATTCTGCAAAGAGATTACCAAAATCGCAAAATAAAATTTGTGCATCGCCAAATACTTTTTTTTTGTCGCAAACTGCCCAATTCTTCGAATCGGGATGTGTGCGACTAGGAAAAAAGCTTTGTACATGTGGCCCTTAATCCTTCTTATATGCTTTCAGATATCTACTCCGCCAACTGTCTGAGCCTAGTAGAGTGACTAGGCAGAATGATATATAGTATTTCTGTTTGCTATTTAATCCTATTCCCCTTCCCCACTTCTAGTACTTGCTTAACGTGTAATATTATGGCCCATATTTATGGGAAAATGCGTGACACTGCGCTAAAATTGGCAGCACCGCACTCCGTCATTTTCACAATGCAGGAATGCGCCATATTTAAGTGAATACAGTGCACTCCTGTGTTTTCCCCTGCACTGATGCTAAATTAGGTTACAGCCCCAATGCAGGCATTCGTGCACCATGGTCCAAAGAAGTCTGCATTGAGGAGTGTGATTGTTTATGTGCGAGAAGGTGTTGGAACTAATGGCGCTTTGGTACTTCTGTGGGTGCTGCAGAATGCAGCCCCTACAGAAGTGCCAAAGCACCATTTTCTTTTTTGTGTGGTACATTTTTATTGTCATTTTTCAAAACAGTATATCGCATACTGAAACAGAAAACAATCAGTAAACCCCTAAAATCCATATGCATCAGACAACTGAAAACCTGATAGGTCCACACCAGTGAGATGTCAGACAAATAAAACAATAGAGACAATCAATGGAGGCAAAGCCTTCCGAAAATATCTGCTATCTAATAATAATTTCTAAGATATGCATCATCTACTGAAATATACCATATGGAGCAACTATGATACAATAACAGAATAATACAGTACCAAAACGCCGGACCTCAATAGAGCAATGTGGAAATATAATATAGTAGAATAGAATAACATAACATGTGCTTATAGCAGCAAGTCAGCGTCACTATTTTACAATGATGTAAAGTTATGCAATTATCAACCTCATCTCAGGCCTCGAGAGAGGACACAGATATATGTATTCCTAATAGGGCTAATAGACCCGCCCTCTCCATCCTGCCCCATCATTAGGGGCCCCGTAGCTACAAAGACCAAAGAACCATTTTCAAATGATTCTTCATGTGAGGAAGGGACTAGGTTTACTATATACAAATACCATATTAGTACATTGAAAAAATAAATATATCTGATAGACATATAGGTGCAGAGGAATAATTATGCAACAAATCAATCAAGCGACACTTGATAAAGCACGCAGTTGCTTCAACTGAAGCATCCTGACATCCTAGCAGACAGAATAAGACAAGCCAGAATAATGGCGGGGACTAAACAAGGTCAAAAAGCCACTTTTTGAATTGCCTTTTAAACGCTGACAGAGACTCAACCTGCTGTAAATTAAAAGGAAGACTAGTCCATAATTTTGCCATGTGCACAGTAAAGGAACTGCCACTATGACGAGACTTCAAAAATGTAGGGAGCCGCAGGAGGCGACCTTTGTTGGATCTAAGTACCCTCTTTGGAGTGTATGGAGACAGTATATTCAACAGAAAGTGTGAGGCCTTGCCATGAAAAGCTCTGAAAGCCAATATAAGCACTCTAAATTAATACACTGTTCCTCCTAGAGGCAATGCAAGTGTCTCAGATGTGGAGAGATATGGTGGTGCCTCGGGACTCTCCTGATTATTCTTGCTGCTGCATTCTGAATTAACTGAAGTCTACATACCAAATATGCTGGAAGACCAAGGTAAAGACTGTTCAAATAGTTGAGTTGGGACGTAACCAAAGAATTACCTACTATTTTTCTTTTCTCTTAAGGGACCAAGTTAAGAAACTTCTTTTTAGTTTTCATCTTCAGGAAAAAACAGATGAAACTTATTTAAGTTGCTCCCCAAAGGGTGTAGTGGAATGAAAGATAGCATTAAGAGGAGTGTTAAGTTCAGCAGGTCATCAAAGGGGTGGTGGCGAGGCACTTTGGTCAAATACCAAAACTTCCATTTTGTCTGAATTAGGTTTTAAACAATTTGCATCTATCCATGCCATGATCCCTTTAAGACATTATTAAAATTATGAAAAGCTGCCTCTGTATTACCTTGGAAGGTGAAAAGCAGTTGGGTGTCATCAGCAAAAGACATTACCTTGACACCCCATGATTTGATAAGATTTGCCAAGGGGTAAAGGGTAAGATTGAACAAAAGTCAGCATAGAGCAGAACCCTGTGGAAAACCAAATACCAATGATTTAGGAGATGAGAAGAGTGCTGTAAATACTCCTGTTGGGCTGAGCTCCAAGAAATATTTGACCCATAAAGAGTCTTGCCCTGAGTGCCGAGAGTGCTAAGTCTGCTCAACAAATTAGCATGGGAAACAATGTTGAATGCAGCCGAGAAATCAAGTAGCAACACCATAACAGGTGTGCTCTTGTCCAAGTTCTCCCTGGCAAACTCTGCCACTTCCAAAAGGGATGTCTCCTTACAATAGCCTGTTTGAAAACCTGACTGTGAATCACAGAGAATAGAAATGGCTTCCACAAAAGTGGACAGTTGTTGATTGGTCAATTTCTCCAGAATTTTTGCAGGAGGTGCAAGGAGAGATAGCCTCCAATTGCTCATCAAGCTTGTGTCGGGAACGGCGGAAGAGATGCCTGTTTCCAACATGCAGTCTGAAGATGTATGGGAAGCATACATCCTGCGGAGAATCAGACTTGGATTTTGGTAACTCCTTCAAAGACCATTCTGCAAAGATAAGGCTTTTCCCATGTTTAAATCAGTTAGGCACCATAGTTATATCACAGGGCACAGACCCCCTAGATGAATGCCATTTAGCACCAAGCCCTAAGCAGAGGGACCTTACCTTAGGGCACTGAAGGGTGGCCTGTGGTGTAGGCCAATCTTGCAGGTTGCATACAACTATCAGTGAGAAGCTGTACGGCTTGCCACCGGATGGCTTAAGACCCACTATGAATTTCAAAGTGTCTGGCACATCCCAGCCATGTAACATTTTGTACACACAGAATACTTTGTCTGCCCAGTCGCACCCAGGGAAGGATCTTCCTACTATTAATTTACCACCATTGTCTTGCCCTTATGTTATTATCATAGCTAATGTCCCTCCTCTATGGCCTGGCCAGAGCGAACCCCAAGGGAGTCTGAAGAACAAAGCTACGCACTGGTTGGTCCAAAATAATTTATTTACAACAGATAATGCACACCAGATCATCCTAACTTGAAGAGTAGGCTGGGTGGGACCACTAGAGAAAGCCTGGGGGGTGACTGTAGAATCATTAATTTTAGGAGCTCTAGACTTGTGAGGGCTACTTTATGCCCACAACATGGCAATACCCCATTATTGCTCCAGTTGGGTGCATTCTGTCGACATCTGCAACCTGTACAATCAGTTCAACCCCTGGTACACCCTTGCCCTGAGCCAATCAATAATTCACACTATACACCCTCAGTGCCATTAAGTAATAGATATCAGGCCTTGAGTTCACTTTCAGATAACGATGGACAAAATCACAATGGCCACGTGGATGGTCAAAAGAGGGGGCCTTGTATGGGGGGGCCCACTGAAAAGACAATGTCTATCGATTTTAGCTATGCCCCTAGAGTGACCCAGGGGCCAGATAGGGCGGACCCTTTCGCCTGTATTAATATCCGTGATGAGGCATTCATGGAAAAGTTTTTAAGCACCAATAGCCAGATAGAGGCAGAGAATGGGGATAATGAATATTAAAAGTAATAATGAGCACCACAATTTTGCTACATGGAGTGTCCAAAGTCTACGTAGTAAGATTCAGATAGAGGAGTGGTGTAGCATCATTAATAAACTTGACCTAGTTTGCATCCAAGAAACAGTTTGTTTCTCCTATCCATGTGCAAGGATTTACCTCACATTTCCTGCCTGCTACTCTCCTTCCCAATCTGGGAAGTCCAAGGGTGGGCTTCAGGTACTTTTTTCAATTAAACTCCCTGTAGTGCCCAAAAAGATTTCCTGGGAGACTCCTAACTTTCAACTGTTGTGGTTAAAGTATAGGAGTATGAACAATGTGGTACTAATTAATTATTTTAACAAAGTTTTTGATTTCACTTGTTGCAGAGTATGTCTTGCTCTGGACCAGAGCATCCATTGTAATTTCATTATATTATGGGTTGGAGATTTTAACATTCATCCATGTTCCCTGCCACTGTCTCAGACCTGTGGGTTTACCAGTCACGATGGGGTAGGGTATGACCATTTTTGTCATAATGATTATGGTGAGGTGCTCAACATGACTCTGTCTAAGTATGATTTGATGTTAATGAAATGTAAACATGGCACTAATGGTGAAGTAATACAATCCTTTAGAGGTACTAATTCTTCATCTGCAATTGATCATATTATAGTGTATTAATTCACCAATAATGTATGTGTTACCCCCTTTATTGCACAGTCATTACTGAGTGATTATCTTTTCAACTGTATTTTGAGGCCAAAAGGATGTGTTCCAAATAACCACAAACCAGGTAGAGGCACATAGGATTAATAGGGTGAGACTGAAATGGAAAAGTATATAGACCCAGCCGACTTTCTGCAGATTATCGTACAAGGGTGTTTGCCTGAAATTAATTGCTGCCTACAAAAGGAAGTCGAACCCTCACAGTTGCTTAGTTATCACCCACAATTTAGACAGACTGAGAAGAACAAAGGGTGGTTGGACAACGCCTGTACCAAAGCCAGGGGGGACCTTATATTAGCCCTTCACACAACACCCAGAGACCCGGTAGCAAATAGGACATTGTGTGTAAAATACAGGGAAGCCCTGGAGTGAAGAAAGAAAGAGTTGAGGGAAGAGGCATGGTTAAAATTAGCCCTGGCGACAGATACAAATAATACAAAATTGTTTTGGGAAATAGTAAATGCCCCCTTTATGTCCGAATGAGCACCTCCTGATTTGGGTTCTAGAGTAGCCTGTGCAGCATGGGTGGACCACTTTAAGAAGTTTTTAAGCAAAGGACCGGGCCAGTAGATATAACTGGGCAACTGGAGTCGGGGTATCCCAATCATTTACATATTACTACGGATGAGGTTCTTTCAACTGTTTCAGTTAGTGCCAGGGGTAAGGCTCCAGGACCGGATTGGGTACCGGTAGAAGTTTTTAAAAATAATAGTAATTTCTGGGTACCTATTCTGACTAGGCTGTTCAACATAGATATAACTGGGGCTATCCTGACGTCCTGGGCTACTTCTATTATTATACCTATCTATAAGAAAGGTGATAAAGCCGACCGTAAAAACTATTGCCCAATATCATTGTGGCACTCATCGAAGAAAATCCTTACCAGGGTTATTTTAGCAAGACTTAATGACTGGGCAAAGGATAATAATATCCTTTCTCCTGTCCAGTTTGGGTTCAGGAAAGGACCTGGTACTATTGAGCACTGTGATGACCTAAATCTGATCATAGGGAAGTATACAAAGGCCAAAAAAGGTGCACTCTACCTTTGCTTTGCAGACCTTAGTAGTCTCTTTGATCTAGTAGAGCATGCCCTTCTATGGCCCACATTACCATATATGGGTGCCCCAAGGTATTTAATCGATTTCTTAGCCCATTTACATAAATATTTAACAAGCAAAGTTCGCTTTGGGCAAATGGGAAAATGCACTACTCCTTTTAAGATTGGAAGAGGCATTCACCAAGGCTGTGTCCTGGCCCTGCTACTGTTTTCTTTATTTAGCATTGGGGTGGTTACATTTCTGCAGGAAATTCAGGCGGACCCTGTTTAAGTGGTGGGGTGGCCCATACCTGCACTACTATATGCTGACGATGTTGTCCTGATTTCCAGGACCCCAGTGGGGCTTCAGGAATGGAAAGGGTATGGTGATCAACAAATCTGAAACTTTTACTATGTCCTGTGGCCAAAAAGCAAAGACATGTAGCAGCTTTTATATTCACAATGCGGATATTACTACTGTTAATTCCTTCAGTTATCTGGGTGTACTTTTCTCAAGCAATGGGTTATGGGAACAACATATCCACTTTGGTAAGGACAAGTTCAATCAATCAATCAATCAATCAATAAGTAATTTGTTAAGCGCGCTACTCACCTGGTAGGGTTTTAAGGCGCGGGGGCTACTGCTCAAAAAGCCAGGTCTTGAGGGGCTTCCTGAAGGTCAGGAGGTCCTGGGTCAGACGTAGGTTGACGGGGAGGGAGTTCCAGGTTTTGGCGGCAAGGTGGGAGAAGGACCTGCCACCAGTTGTGGTCCGGTGGATGCAGGGGAAGGACACGAGGGGGAGGTTGGAGGAGCGGAGTTGGCGTGTCGGGATGTGGAAGTTGAGACGCTCATTGAGGTAGGCAGGACCGGCGTAGTGGAGAGTTTTGTGAGCGTGGATCAGGAGTTTGAAGATGATCCTTTTGTTGACGGGGAGCCAGTGGAGGTCTCTGAGGTCGTCTGAGATGTGTTCGTGGTGAGGGAGGTTGAGGATGAGTCATGCTGAGGCATTCTGGATGCGCTGAAGTTTTCCCTGGAGCTTGCCCATTGTTCCCACGTAGTGAGCGTTGCCATAGTCCAGTCTGCTGCTAACGAGGGCGTGGGTGACCGTTCTTCTGGTTTCAACGGGGATCCTTCTGAAGGCCTTGTGAAGCATCCGAAGGGTGTTAAAACATAAGGATGAGAGGGTGTTAACTTGCTGGGTCATAGAGAGCGATGAGCCCAGTATGAAGATGAGGTTGCGTGCGTGGGTGGTGGGTGTTGGGGCAGATCCCAGAGTGGCAGGCCACCAGGCGTAGTCCCATGCTGATCTGTTGGAGCCGAAGATGATGATCTCGGTCTTCTCCGAGTTCAGTTTGCGGCGGCTTGCCGTCATCCAGTTGGCAATGGCATGAAGTCCAGTGTGGAGGTTGGTTTTGGCGGTTGCGGGGTCCTTTGTGAGAGAGAGGATGAGCTCAGTGTTGTCTGCGTAGGAGACGATGTTGAGGCCATGGGATCGGACGATGTTGGTGAGCGGTGCCATGTAGACATTGAAGAGGGTGGGGCTGAGTGAGGATCCCTGGGGGACTCAGCAAATGGTCTTGGTGGCTTTTGACAGGAACAGGGGGAGGAGAACTCTTTGGGTTCTGCCAGAGAGGAAGGATGTGAGCCAATCCAGTGCTCTGTGGTGGATTCCTGCGTCGTGGAGGCGTGTGCGAAGGGTGTGGTGACAGACGGTGTCAAAGGCTGCGGAGAGGTCAAGGAGGATGAGGGCAAGGTTTCACCTTTGTCGAGCCTGCTCCTGATGTCGTCGATGCAAGCGCTAAGGGCGGTCTCAGTGCTGTGGTTCTTGCGGAAGCTGGACTGGGAGATGTCGAGTAGGCTTTTGTCCTCCAAGAAGCAAGGTAGTTGGTTGTTGACTATCTTCTCGATGACCTTCGCAGGGAAGGGGAGTAGGGAGATGGGCTGGTAGTTTTTGAGGTCTTCTGGGCTGGCTTTGGGTTTTTTGAGCAGGGCGTTGACTTCGGCGTGTTTCCAGCTCTCTGGGAAGATGGCGGTCTCGAAGGAGCTGTTGATGATGGTCTGGAGCTGGGGAGCGATGATCTGGATGGCTTTATTGAAGATGTGGTGAGGGCAGGGGTCTGCGGGTGAACCAGAGTGGATGGTGCTCATGGTCTTGGTGGTTTCCTTGTCGTTGGTGGGGGTCCAGGCATACAGGATGTTGGTGTGGATGGGTGTGTTGGGGTCGGCCTTGGCAGTGGTGGTGGTGGGGGATGGCGGTGCAAAGCTGCCATGGATGTCTGTGATCTTGAGGTGAAAAAAGGTGGCAAGGGAGTCCCAGAGGTCTTGCGAGTGGGGGCAGTCGGCGGCGCAGGACTTGGGGTTGGTGAGTTCCTTGATGATGCTGAAGAGCTCCTTGCTGTTGTGTGCGTTGTTGTCAATTTGTTCTTCGTAAAAAGATCTTTTGGTGGTCCAGATGAGCTGGTGATGGTTGCGGATGGCAGATTTGAGGGCGACTTGGTTGCTTTCTGTTTGTTCTTGGCGCCAGATCTTCTCTGCTTTTCGGCATTCCCGTTTGGAGGTCTGAAGGTCTGATGTGAACCAGGGAGCTTTCTTGTTGGTGCGGGTATTGGTGGTTTTTCTGAGTGGAGCAAAGGTGTTGGCTCAGTCGTCAAGCTATTGCTTGAGGTTGAAGGCGGTAGTGTTGGGGTCGCTGGTGTTGTGTGGTGGGGCGTGGGTGAGGTTGGAGATCAGTTGGTCCTTGGAGATCTTGTTCCACTTGCAGTGAGGGATCCGATGCTGTTGGTGGTGGGCGGTGGGTTTCTGGAAGGAAAAATTGACACAGCGGTGGTCGGTCCAGTGGAGTTCAGTGGTGTGGGTGAAGGTGATGTGGCTGCTGGTGGAGAAGATGGCGTTGAGTGTGTGGCCGGCTGAGTGGGTGGGTGTTGTGACAAGTTGCTTGAGGCAGAGGTTGGCAAGGTTGTCCAGTAGGGCTGAGGAGTTGCTGTCGCTGGTGTTCTCCAGGTAATAATTCAGACTGCCGAGGAGCATGTAGTCCGTGGAGGTGAGGGCGTGGGTGCTGATTGTGTCGGTGATGGCCCCGGGGTCTGTAAATGAGGTTCCTCTCAGGGTGGTGATGGCGTTTACGTATATCTGTAAGTGCAGGTGTTCAGAGGCATCTAGGGCGTCATGGGTGTCGGTTTAGATTCTGATGGAGCTCCTGTGGACTATGGCGATTCCCCCACTGGTTTGTTGGTGCGGTCTCTTCCTTTGATTTTGTAGCCCTCAGGGATGGCTATGGCGATGTCGGGTTCCGATGAGGGGTTCATCTAGGTTTCGGTGAGGAAGGCGATGTCTGGGGAGGTTGATGAGAGCAGGTCCCAGAGTTCGACCGTGTGCTTGTGTTGAGGAGGATGCAGCTGAGGTGGTTGTGGTGTGTGGCTTTGTTGTGGTGCTTGGTGGCTTGAGCGCAGGTGAAGTGGCACATTCGGCATGAGAAGGATCCGTGGGTGTGCCCAGGGGAGGTCTGGACGCAGGCAGTGGGGCAGCCGGGGTTGAGTGTGTGGAGTTCTTCTGCAGTGTAGCGGCGTCTGGTGGCATGGGCAGTGCAAGAGGCACGGGGACTGGCACTGGGCGCTGTCCAGGCGCGGACGGGCGCAGACGGGTTTGCCTCTGGCGTACCTCTGGCACACCAGCGGTGCAGCCACACACCAGCCGCCATGAATAAGGGGAGTTGGGAGGGAGGAACAGCTGGGAGGTGGGAGGCGGGGAGCGAATGGGGGCACGAGGGGGGCGGGCCCCACGGGGAAGAAGCGGCGGGAACGGGGGGAGAGGGAAGTGGCAAAACCAGCTGGAAATGGCCAAAAAAGACAGAAAGGCACAGAAAGTAAAGTCAGAGAAGGGAAAGGCAGAAGCAGGCAAAAAGGCACAACAAGAGGAAAAACAGCACAGCTAACGCACAGACAATTACAGGACAGGCACACAATACCTACGGCAACCATTAAAAACCAGGGATGAGGCGCTGGCGGGTGCCTGGTAGTGGTGGAGGGCCTTGAACTCGCGGCAGCAGCGGGGTCAGGGGCACGGAGGCAGTCAGGTGGAGCTGCGCAGCATGTTGAGTGAAATCTGCCCTCAAGACAGGTCAGGGGTCACTCTCAGAACCGCGCAGGGGCCGCCATTAAGAAGGGGAGGTGGGAGGGATGAGCAGCTGGGAGGCGGGGAGCGGTGGACGAATGGGGGTGCGAGGGGGGCGGTGTCGCAGGGGAAGCAGCGGTGGGAACAGGGGGAGCCGGAAGAGCTGAAATCTGCTGGAAGACGACAAAGGCACAAAAAGGCACAAAAAGACGAGGAGAGTCACAAAAAAGTGCCTAAAGCCACAAAAAGTTAAGTCAGAGAATGTAAAGGCACAAACAGGCAAAAAGGCACAAAAAGAGGAAGAACAGCACAACTAAAACACAGACAATTACAGACACACAATACTTACAGCAACCACTAGACACCAGGGATGAGGTGCAGACAGGTGCCTGCGGTGGTGGAGGGCCTCAAACTAGTGGCAGCAGCAAGGGCAGGGGCTCGGAGGCAGGCAGGTGGAGCTGCGCAGCGTGTTGAGTGATACCTGGCATAAAAAACAGGTCAGGGGTCACTCTCAGCACCATGGAGCGGCCACCATCAAGAAGGGGAGATGGGAGGGAGGAGCAGCTGGGAGGCGGGATGTGGGGAGCGGTGGACAAACGGGGCGCGAGGGTGCGGTGCCACAGGGGAAGCCACGGCGGGAGCGGGAAGAGCCAAAACTGGCTGGAAATGGGCAAAAAAAGACGACAAAGGCTCAAAAAGGCACAAAAAGACGAGGAGAGTCACAAAAAAGTGCCTAAAGGCACAGAAAGTAAAGTCAGAGAACAGAAAGGCACAAACAGGCAATAAGGCACAACAAGAGGAAAAACGGCACAACTAACGCACAGACAATTACAGGACAGACACACAATACTTACGGCAACCACTAGACACCAGGGATGAGGCGCAGGCAGGTGCCTGCGGGTGGTGGAGGGCCTCAAACTCACGGCAGCAGCGAGGCCGGGGTTGGGGGCATGGAGGCAGGCAAGTGGAGCTGCCCAGCTTGTTGAGTGAAACCTGGCCTTCAGACGGGTCAGGGGTCACTCTCAGCACCACGCAGCGCCACCATTAAGAAGGGGAGGTGAGAGGGAGGACCAGCTGGGAGGCGGGAGGCGGGGAGCGGTGGGCAAATGTGGGAGCGAGGGGGGCAGGCCAGAGGGGAAGCAGCGGGGGGAACGGGGTGAGCGGGAAGAGCCAAAATCGTCTAGAAATGGGAAAAAAAGACGACAAAGGCACAAAAAGATGCGGAGAGTCACAAAAAAGTGCTGAAAGGCACAGAAAGTAAAGTCAGAGAACGGAAAGGCACAAACAAGCAAAAAGGCACAACAAGCAGAAAAACGGCACAACTAACGCACAGACAATTACAGGACAGACACACAATACTTACAGCAATATAGGGTGGACAGCAGGAAAACCACCAAATCCATACAATCCACTGTTGGTGTATATATATATATATATATATATATATATATATATATATATATATATATATTTATATTTGTCACTTTCACTGGAGGCAAGCAGAGAAGATTTATCTACTGGTGTTACTAATATGCAGCATCACTTTGTTCTGACAAGATTAAGACTGGGAATAGCGCACCATTTAGTAGCATTCCTTAATATTAGGTCCTTTCCTCATGAGACAGCTAGTTATCCCTATGATGGGGCTAGTAAACAGAACACTTTGCACTTCATGTTATTTTGTAAGTTTTATTAACATCTCAGAAACTTTTATCTTAAACCTCTTTTTATGGAATACAATATAAGAACACACTTGGTGGCATTGGAATTTTTATGAACTTTAAACGTTCCACGTGTGTGCTATACGGTAACATTATTTATCTTAAATGCCATACAAATTAGGAAAAGTCTTGTTTGTACCTTTCAGGAATCTGGATTAGCGCAATTGTTTGTTTTTTTCCCCATTTTATTAATGTATTCCCTTTCATGATAATTGTCTTCATGAGTTTGGCGGGGTCTGTGCCAAGTGTTTTACTTATTTTCTTTTTAATCTGTTATGGTTAGCTTGTATTTGTATTATGAATTAGGATATGATTATGTTGAATGTGTATTTATAGATATCTTTGTACTTTTATGGCTATTCTGTATCTGCTGAATAAAGTTTTCGAGCCAAACCGAGATAAGGGCAAATGTATAAAAGATTGGCTTGTGAGAGTATGCAACACAAGGAATGGTTTTTATACTCCCCATGTAGACTGAACTGATGGTTAAATCTTCTGACTGAGACTAAGGAAAGGAAGAGTAAAGATTTTGAATCTTCCCATCCCATAGCTTTTCACAAAGTTCGGCCAAGGGGGTAATGGTTGTTTATGTCCCATCAGGTAACACAAATTAGTTCACTGTCTTATACAATTCAATTCAGCTTTATTTTGGCAAAAAATACATAAAAGCGTGCTAACAAAATTCATACATTTCTAAAAGGAAAATAAAATAAAATCCATCATAATAGTGAAAGGTCAAATCCAAGACTCCCCCAAGGCCATATGATATAAGTAAACAAATTGTCAATATAAATATTGTAAAAATTAGCAAATTGTCAATAAAAATATTTTAAAAATACACAATACACATCACCATAAAGTGTTACTACATAACTATAATTACAGATCTTTGTACAAAAAGCAATGAGAATTGTTATCTCACTGTTGGTTACAATAACTACATCTAGGAGATGAATTCACTTAATCACTACAACTATGAGTGCGCACGAATGGTGTCCATTATGAAAAATAGAATTTATACTCCTGTTGTTAGACATTTACCTCTGACATACCAAATTGCCTCTAAAAACCTTGTCAATCTGCATACCACCATCACATGTGGACTTGTTTTACAAATTCTAAGAGCCAAGTGCCAATCCCTAATGCCCAGCGATTTACATAATGGTCTTATCCAACAAGCCCTCTGTTTTTTTTACACCTGGCAAAAAAATAGAACATGTGCAACACTCTCAGGTCATGCATCCCATTGGACAAAGATCAGTTGGATTTTCCATTTGTTTCCATCTTGATGTGAAAGCCCGCAAGGGTAATGATCCAAGCCTAATTCTGATGTAAAGTGCACGTGCCAGAGGTGAAGTTATTATATCTAAATAATGCTCAAACTCATAATGGCAGTTAGTTAATAGAAAATCATCTGTCAGACTGGAAGATGGAACTAGTGCCATCTCTTCTGCTTGCTGGCTCATCGAGTAAGCATCCTTCAGAATCTGATTAGCATTCTTTAGTAGATGGATAGGATTGGACCAATACAGAGCTAGACCAAGTTTATAAAAGATTATTTTTACATATTTACACCACTGGACTTTCTCCATATGGGGGGCTGCTAGCACTGCTGTAAGCCAGACTCTATTCGGGTCTAAAGTATCTATAGACCATAATCTAATCCGATATTGGAGTGTCCTTAGAGCAGCAATTTTTGCTATGGATTGTAAATTTAAGTCCATTTGTATGGGCAAAGTGGGAAAGCTTGAATGAACTTTTAATAAAGCTTTTAAATACAAGTTTTCTGTTCTCTCCAAATCTTGCAAATTACAATACCCCCATACCTCTGCACCATAAATGGCTCCTCCTCTAACCTGACTTTTATAAATTTCCATTGCTGGCGTCTTGGAATATCTGGGTGATCTAGCAGCAAATCTCAGTATACCACCTGCTTTTTGTTTCAGTGACATAATACACTTTAGCAGTTGGGCTGGCCATTTGTTTGAATCCTCCATCCTAATAACTAGGTAGTCAAAATCCGTTACTCTTTCTAAATTTTTCCCATCAAGCATTATTGTTTTCCTCATCCTACAGTTTACATCCCCAAACACCATATATTTGGTCTTGGATGCGTTAATTTGGAGGCTGTGATCCCTACAAAACCCCCAAAAATTCTCAAGAAGCCTGGTAAATCCTGTAGCGGGTTGTGAAAGGAGTAAGGTGTCATCCTCAAACAAGAGACATGGGGGGTCATTCTGACCCCGGCGGGCGGCGGTTGCCGCCCGCCTGGCGGGAACCGCCATTTGGCCGCACCGCGGTCAAAAGACCGCTGGTGCCATTACAACTTTCCCGCTGGGCCGGCGGGCACTACCCAAGGTAGGGCCCGCCGGCCCAGCGGGAAAGAGGCCTGCAACACTGAAGCCGGCACCGAATGGAGCCGGCGGTGTTGCAGGTGTGCGACGGGTGCAGTTGCACCCGTCGCGCTTTTCACTGTCTGCTAGGCAGACAGTGAAAAGCAGGCTGGGGCCCTGTTAGGGGGCCCCTGCACTGCCCATGCCAGTGGCATGGGCAGTGCAGGGGCCCCCAGGGGCCCCTAGACACCCGTTACCGCCAGCCTCTTCCTGGCGGTGTAAACCACCAGAAACAGGCTGGCGGTAAGGGGGTCAGAATCCCATGGCGGCGCTGCTTGCAGCGCCGCCATGGCGGATTCGCCCAGCCGGGGGAAATCCGGCGGGAAACCGCCGGACCCGGTTTTCTGACCACGGCTTTACCGCCACGGTCAGAATGGGCAGGGAAGCATCGCCAGCCTGTTGGCGGTGCTTCCGTCATAGACCGCCAGGGTCGGAATGACCCCCATGGTGTCTTAACTCCATCCAATTTCGGGGCATCGTTTTCACAATCAAGCAGATAGGGTATGCATGCATTTATAAAAAGTAGAAAAAGTGTTGGGGGCCAATACGCAAGCCTGTCCCACACCTTTCTGTAAAGGGAGTTCCTCTGTGAGTTCACCATCTGTTCCCCATCTTATTCTCGCATAGCTTCCAGTATATACATCTTGAATCAATTTTAGCAGGGGTCCTGGAACTCCGATATTACCCAAAATTTCCCATAGTTTGTCTTGGGATACCAGGTCAAAAGCGGACATAAGGTCCACAAAAGAGACAAAAAGTCTCCCTGTTTCCAAATCAACAATTTTCCATTTTATTGTTAGAAAATGAAAAATCTGATCTACTGTGCTTGTTTTCTGCCTAGATCCTGCCTGCAGATGGCTTAGGGCGTAGTTGTCCATTATCCAATCCCTAAGCCTACCCAAAACTTGATAGGAAAAGATCTTTTGTAAATTGTCTAGAAGGCTTATTGGTCTATAATTACTTGGAATTTACCTGTCCCCATTCTTATGAATTGGGACAATTATCGCACCTCTCCATGTTCGGGAAAGTTGTGACCCCTCCAAAATAGCATCAGAAATGCTATTAATGTAGGGACACCAACATTTGAGGTCAGATTTAAACACATCGGAAGGAATTCTATTGAAACCTAGTGCCTTTCCTGATTTTTGTACTAAAATTGCTGTCTCTGTTTCCCTTAGAGTAAATGGTGTGAGCGTGCCTATATCCAGCATATCTGTCTCAAGTGGGCTCTCATTACATGTAGAAGGGACCATTTCCTGTCTGTAAAGATCTACAAAATATTGCATCCAATTTTCAGGAGAGATATGGCAGTCAGGTCTATGATTTTCAAAACGGTCTCTAGTAGCAATCAGAGACCAAAATCATTTGGAATTACTGTCTTTTGCTGCTTGTAGCAGTTCTTGCCAAGTCTTCTCCTCCCAATTGAACTTGCAGATCTTTGTTGTGTGGGCATACTTGCATCGAGCTAGAATTAGGTTCTCTCTATTATTTGCCCTTACTGCCTCCAAAAGTTTGCTCTTAGCCTGCCTACACTCTTTATTGAGCCATCTACAATTGCTCCCCGTACACTATTTTTTCCCGTTGCAAACTCCGGAGAATAAATCCCTCAAAGAGGAGAAAAACATTGAATGTTTAGCCATAAACTGCGTAGGTGAACATATAAATGGTACAACCACAGTTGAGTACTTGAGGGTTAAATCATGCATTTTGGCCATTAGCCCACTGGATTTTGCAGAGGTCTTACATTTTATGGAATGTTTGTTGTTTGCCACTGTGATTAGGAGCATACCTTCACACTCACGCTGAGTATTAGCTTTGGTTGAGAGCCACCTCTCCTACCGTACTAAAATGGGTGAATGGTCACTACTGCATTGTTCCCCCACCTTAAGATCTTTAAATTCATGCCAGATCCTAAAATCGATAAGCACAAAATCAATGTAACTCCCTCTGAAAAGGGTCGATTTAGCAGGCATGTCAGAGGGAAACCACCCATTTTCCGGGGCGAAGACCGTGCGTTAACATACAATCAATCACCTGGAGAGCCCTAGTACTGAGTCTAGGCTGGTTCCTTGTGGAAAAGAAAGGGGGGATTCCCCATGAGGAGTCCTCTAATTGAATTAGTTCAGAAAAAAGGGAGTTTGGCTCCAAGGACACATTCAAATCTCCAGCTACAAGAACGTAATGGGAAGGGAGAAATTCCAAGACCAATGCACTCAACATGCTGATAGTAGTAGTAGTTTGGCTCGGTAGGCCTGGTCTGTTATATACATTGACACAGAAGATCTTAGGGCCCTAAGTTAACTTAATTGAAATTGCCAATATGTCACATGAATTGACGTATATGTCCTTGATTTCCCCTGCAAGGAGAATATTTATACATTTAATGGGACTCCCCCCACTACCGCCCAATCAGAGATGGTCTCACCCTCTTGTAATGTGAAATAACCCCCTGCCTATGGATATTCAAAGTAGACCACGTTTCCTGAAAAAGACAGACATTGGAGGTGTCAATGAACGGCCCCCACCCAGGATCATTGATTTTACTAAAGATGCCAGCTACCTTCCATTAAAAATTATTCCAGAATCAAAAGAGCCTGGTCCCACAGAATTACCCATTGTACACTCATGGATTGGTATTGTATTTAGCTGCTTATCAATGTCTGTCACATTTGTGGACTCTGCCTGATCTATGCTTCTGGATGGTGTCAGGTCCAATGTTAATTGGAGACCTGTCTCAGATGGTAGATGGATAGTCGAGGGGGCAAGGGGTGGGCACAGTCAATCAATGTCAGAAAGATTGTCAAGTTGCAATGAAGCATGAGTAACAGGGAGGCTTTTACCTTCGGAACCACACATCTTCGTATGTACCATCGGAAGCGAGAGTACACTCACAGGCCCTGTTCCATTAGGGCCCCCTTGTGATTCTCTATAGAAACTCAGTGTGACAATTGGATTAGGACCTTCTCCAGAAGTCATGGATTGCTCCCTCGCAAATACCATTGCAGATGAATGACTCATGGGATCCAGCACAATATCAGAAGCAGGAGGATTCACCAAAGCACCTATGCGTCACTCCAGACGGGAAAGGCAAAAAACAATGTTCGAACCATTCCTAAGAGGATTTCGTAGCTCCAAGGATAACAGCCCTTCCACTTATTTAGGACAGGTAAGTGTTATTCTATAGTGTCCCAACACCCTGGCTTCTCTGTGTGACGCATGATGGAAATAATGTCAGAATATATTATAGAACCACACTGCCTAACATGCCTGATTCAATGGAGGACTTTGTTCTTTAGAGACAGTCTACTTTCACGTATGGAAGGTGATACTGACTGTACATTACACATGAAATTTTGGTGGGCCTTGTCATAGATTTTAGTGAGTGGAGATACAAAAGGCTGTTTGCGAGATCTGCTCACTATAGGACCAGACAGTGTGTTAAATCTCTTCAGGACACTGGGTCCATGGTTTGATACAATAGCCAGGGATGATCTTGTTTCAGCAACCCGGCTTGCAGGGTGTTCAATCATTGTGGGCCTCTGGATTTCATGAGTGGACAGAGTAGGGGCAGTGCAAACACTTTGAATACCTTGATTTCTTGTGCCCCTTCCCAGCTATCATAAGAGATTAAGGGCCAGATGTAGCAAGCAGTTTGGCCCATTCCGTGTCTATGGGAAAATGTGTTCGTACATATGGCCCTAAGTACCTTCTCCATCATTTGTCTGAGTATGTTAATTTCTTCTTTTAAATTTAAGATAACATTACCCATTTGAACGGGCAAATGACTTGATATTTGCACACCTTTTCCAGCTTGTCAATGCCCAGTAAGTCATCAAGAGTCCCCAAGGGTAGAAAGCGATTTGCGTAGGGAATCTCATAGATGGTTGAGTGACATGAGGGTACCCCCCACAAGCTTCCACATTCACTGTTGTTGCTTAGTACCCAGTTCTCCCATATTCATTGGCTTAAGTTGGAAAAAGGAAGAAAGTGGACCACTTTTTTTCCTCTCATAAGCATACTGGTCCTTCCCCTTCAACATGGTCTCAACTTCATCGATCAATGTATTAATCTGATTGGTGGCACAGTTTTGGAAATTAGGGGAGGTTATGTGGAGTTTGGGAAATTTAGTCAAAGCTGCACCCGTTGCAAGGCTGCCTTTAGCTTTACGCTTGCCCATGCCTCAACTTAATAACAAATGTCAAGGAAGATATTAATAGGTTGAAACAATCTAAGAATTAGTGTCCCGATTTTACCTTGAGTCAAAGGGGGGTGGCCCAGCCCAGCCTCCTTTGGTCTCTGATGGGTGCGGACGGGCTCGCCCTTGGCCTGGGCCTGATACGCTTAAGATCGCTCGTGTTCCTAGCTCCGCCCCCTCACACCGGTGGCCTCCTGGGACAGGGAGTCCCCAACAAGAAGTGGTTTCCCGTGTTGCAGGGCGGCCTGAAGCGCTTAAGAGCGCTCGTGGTCCTGGCCCGGCACCCTACGTGCCGGTGGCCTCCTGGGACAGGGAGTCCCCAACAAGAAGTGGTTTCCCGCGTTGCGGGGCGGCGTGATGCGCTTAAGAGCGCTTGTGGTCCTGGCTCCGCCCCCTCACGCCGGTGGCCTCCTGGAACAGGGAGTCTTCAACAAGAAGTGGTTTCCCGCAGTCTTATACACTTCCTTTGTCGAATTTGCTGACGCTTTGATATGGTGTGCAAAATATTATTTCATGACAATACAAGTACTTTTGCAGAAGGTACGAAGAACTCTTTCATGGATGATCTTAGCATTGGAGTCATATGATTTCCTCAAATTATGCTCTAATTTTTCGCACCAACTTTTCTCCATTCAAAGGAGTGGGGAAAACCAGGGAGCAGACGGCCTCATGCTTTTCTAAAGGTGCAAGGAGGTGTAATGAATTAGAAATCCAATTATCGAACAACAAGATGTCCGATTCAACTGCTCCAAGTAAAATCAGCGGGGATGAACTAAGGGACTAATCCAGAGCTTTCTCCGTCAAGTTCTTCCAATTTCTTTTTGTCACCTGAGTAGACCACTCCTAGTCTGTGTGGAGGGACCAAAAATTACAAAAGGAATACTAACATGATTAGTCCAAATCAACTGTTCTGGATCATTAACATCCAGGCTAGGGACAATGGTAAAAACGTTGGACATGGACCTGTTGAATTAAATTTAAATCCTTTCAAAGTGTGAAAAAACTGGGTAGCTATAGTGGTGGTGGAGTCATCAGCATGGATAATAAAATCACTCAGAAAGGTCAGATTAGTTTACTGGAGCGATTATAGTGCAATACTATCATGTAAAGCAGGGAAGCAGTTGCTAGGGCAGCCAGGCAGTCTGTTCAACTTGCTCGAAAATGAAAACATGGTGGTGAGTTTAATGCTAAAGACCAGACCCTCAATATTTCTGCATTGGCTTAAGGGAGTGGTAAAAGAATTGTTGAAGATAATAGCCACTCCCTTGCCAATGTTGTTCCTGCCTCGGATTGCTGTGAAGATGTGATAACCAGGTGGCATTGCAAAAGCAAGGTCGGGTTAGAGCTGTCTTTTATCCACTTTTCTGTAAGGAAAACAAAGTTCGAGGAAATGTCAGCCAGGAGGAGAAAGATTTCAGCTGAATATTTAGATAATGATCTGCAGTTAATAAGGAGAGCCTTATAGCTCCCAATACTTTACCCTGAGTAAGTCACTGTTTTAAGTAGCAGTGAAACCACACCGACTCAGGCAGTGACTGCCCTTGTTCAGATATATTACTAGACATGGCTAGCCCGCACACCTCACCGGAACAGACATTCTTACCCATTCCTGAAGGGAAATAAACTTTCTAGGGGTGGCACAGATTGGTATTCAGGGCCAGAAGTGTCTCCCTGGAGTATCTGAAGCAATGATTGAGGCAGATTGGGCAGCATGGATGGCCCTGGCCTTGGACCAGTTGTGGATGGGTTGAGACAAGCTTGCCTTTGGATGGAAGAGATATTTCTTTATATGTGTGACTGATATTCTCTATTCAAACAAGGGAACCAAATTTGTCATAGCACGTTAACATAACAAAACATATGCAGGGACAAAGAAGCAATGAAGAAAGGGATACCATCTTAGCCAAACATTGGGTAACCAACATTTTGGGGGTGATTCCGACCATGGCGGTAAAAACCACCAGGGCCGGGGTCCGCAGGAGGCTGGCGGTGCTCCTTCGGGCATTCTGACCGCGGCGGTACAGCCGCGGCCAGAAACGGAAAGTCGGCGGTGTACCACCGACTTTCCGCTGCCCAGGGGAATCCTCCATGGCGGCGCAGCTTGCTGCGCCGCCATGGGGATTCTGACCGCCATCCTGTTCCTGGCGGTTTCGGCCGCCAGGAACAGGATGGCAGTATGGGGTGTCGTGGGGCCCCTGGGGGCCCCTGCAGTGCCAATGCCAATGGCATGGGCACTGCAGGGGCCCCCGTAAGAGAGCCCCACTTTGAATTTCAGTGTCTGCTTAGCAGACACTGAAATTCGTGACGGGTGCTACTGCACCCGTCGCACCCCTTCCACTCCGCCGGCTCCATTCGGAGCCGGCTTCCTCGTGGAAGGGTGTTTCCCGCTGAGCTGGCGGGCGGCCTTTTGGCGGTCGCCCGCCAGCCCAGCGGGAAACCCAGAATGACCGCCGCAGTCTTTGGACCGTGGTACGGTCTTCTGGCGGCTCCCGCCGCCCGCCAAGCTTGGAATGACCCCCTTTGTCTTTTATTTTGGGGGTGGTAAGGGGACATCCTCAGAGTTACCCATATTGGGGTACAGACACAAACTATTCTTCTACATGCAGGCTTGACTCCTTTCCTGAGCCTGGCAATGCAAATAACCCAGGAAGAGACATGGAATTTGACTCTGCATTAAGAGACCATCAGCAGCTTAAAACCGAGTGGTAGAAAGGGGTGTGAGGGTGAATGTAGCCATGGTATGCACTCCTTCACGTACTGCTGTGGTGAGTAAAAGTGTTTTCTCCATAGGTTTAATTAACTGTGTGGTTAATTTGGAGGTTATGGACTTAAATCCGTGAACTTCTTGGTCCAGTTTAAATCCAATAGTTATCGCCACCAATAAAATTTGAAACTGGATTTTCGGAATCTCTCGGGTACAATAATTTTCACCTATTATATTTTATGCCTGTGAAATGATGCACAATTTGCGCATTTTTGTGTTTGCCACACCAGCATCTGCATGTCTTGGTATTTTCAGGGCCTTTGTGTCCCTTTAAATTTCAGCAGGTTTTAAATGATGAAATCTAACTGTGGACGCCTTTTTTTTATCGCACTCAGTATGTAGTGGGAGCATTAAAACAGACCAAAAATCGTAATTTCAATAATTGCGCAACAGGAATTAATGCATGTATCTGAAATTATCGTAATGAGGGCCACAATGGCAGGTTCATTGAGAAATGGTAATCTTTGGCCCATTTTGTGGCAGTGAGTCAGCTGCTCAGCAGGCTTAAGGGTTTAAACTATGATATGACCCCGAAAATAACAATTCTTGAAAAGGTTTTTTTCTGTTTTTAGCTGTACATAAATGGATATCATTGGAAAAATACTGCAAAAAGTACTTTATGTTAGGTGTAACTGAAGGCTTGTTTTATTTTGCTATTATAACAAAAGTGGTAACAGTGAACTCTAAAATTGACTAGGAATGGTAAAATCAGTTGATAAAATAATATGGAGATTGACATAAAAATATGAAGAAGGAAGCTGAAAATGATACATAAAACACAGATTCTCTTTTAATGAAAATTAAAGCCAAGTTTGAATAGTAAGTGATCTTTTTCAGAGAAAAATCAAATGTCATTCTTGTGTTGCTAGCTAGGTCAAAAGGCAACAATGCAGCACTTGTAAATGTGCCAAAACAAAGAGTAACTGTCATTTCTGATGTGATAGTTAAAGTCTGCCATGCACCAGAGGCCCATAAGTAGTGATTCAGCGGCAACATGATTTCTTTTTCTTCTTCTTACTACAGCAGCCTCTGTGTTTAGTGGAAGATTAAGGGGGTTGATTTACAGCACAAGCAGACCTTTGTCAGGGCCAGAAAAAATGATGGACAATAAATATACGGAGCATGATTCTAACAGCCACCGCACAATGCCCTGTCAGCAGCAGCTTGATGGTGCTACATTTTAATTTCGTCTTTCATACAAATCTTGGCATGTGTGCCTCATTCGAACACAGGCTTGAAAGTCAAGTGTGTCATCCAAGCATGCAGTTTATCACCCTCTATATTTTTTGTCCTTTTAATTTAATGTCATCTCTATAGCAACAGACATCACCCTGGAAATCATTTTAAAAACAGCTTATTTGTTGAAGAGGACGGGGTGAGGTAAGATGTGTTAGGCCTGAGAAGAGTGGAAAAGGGGCACTGCTTGTCTGGTGTGGTTTTACTGATGCAGTTCCAAGTTCATGTAACCATACACCTAACCGCAAATGGATGCATTGTACAAATTGTACTTGTTTTCCCAGCCGGGATATTTTTTGCTTTTGATTTCAATACATATTTTAACAGATTAAAATGTTGTTTGTTTTGCACGCCCAGGCTAAGTAATTGCAGGTGTTCAGGGCCATTCTTCGCAAAACATAATGTAATCCTTTATGTGGATTATAGAAAGAGCCCATTTTGATAGTAAAAGTAAGTTGTACTCTTGTCTACCATGCACGCAGATTAGTCCTGTCATAATTGTGTGATCAATCCTCATAAAGTAATACGTTTTAAGTTACAAAATAGCTACTGCTGTCATTTTGCATAAACATGTACATGCCATTTTATCTATTGGAGCGTGCACATCTAGGAGAAGTACACACACTGAGGCTTGATAAATGCATCTTCTGTCATGACTTTGCGACTGCGAGGGTCATGGCTTCGGGTGCAGGGCATTCTAATAACCTTACAGAGAGCCACAGACAGAGTGGGCTACATACGAACCCACCGTATCTCAAATCAGTCCTCCTACATGCTGCAGCATGCTTCATCAAGTGTCTGAAGAAATATGACCACATAACACCCTCACTGATAGAACTCTACTGGCAAGGTTTTCAGCCCACACTATGTTGAAACCTAGTCTGTCTTTTGCAAAGACATTACAACCAGCCTCATCACTTATTTAGCTGACAAGATCACCATCTTGTGTCTCTCCAAACAACCAGGTGACACTCTCAGACTGGATATATAGAAGTGGAAAAAAAAAATCAAGGGAACAGTCCTTCTCCATTTAGGCACCCCTGATCTTGAACAACATCCCACTAGCCATTAGGACAGCCTGACTCTCTTCCATTTTAGGAAAGAGCTAAGGCAAATCCTCTTTAAAGAACATAACATCACAATGCACCTCTGCGTTCAGAATCCAGCTACATCTCCAACTTCTTTTTCTGCACATTTCACCTTTGACTCTTTACAGGCCCCCTTTTCCTTTTGAAGACCTTTATGACATATGAATATTACATACCTTCATACACTCCTTCAATTATTGATGTTTGTCTTTGGACATGAACCACATGCTATGAAAACTGATTCAACCACGTGCCACAACTCATATTGTCAGACGTAAGAGAAAATGCAGTGCATGGGTGGTATCCACAAGCTGTAATATAAACCCTTTTCTCTGATTTCATTACCCTCCAAATCAGGATACTTTTTCATAATGTCAGTTCCTATATGTTGAAAAACTATTATCTTATCAATTGGCCCTACCAAACTGCATCTTCATGTTGTTGCTTCAAATTGGTGGAAGAAAAAGCACCTGTTAACACATAATAACACTAATTGACACACAGCAATGGTGACCTTAGTACAGCTGGTTGTTGCCTGCACCAGTGAAACTGCTCTGGAGATGGAACAAATATCCACCCTCACACCAATGCCCTCATTATGAGCCTAGGACCACCAGACTCGCAGTGGTGGTCTGACCACAACCAAACCGGTGGTCCGACCTCTTTGGTGCCGTCAGACCGCCCCATTATGACCATAGTGAAAGCACCACAGTTTCCATCCACAGGAGTGGCTGGCGGTGCCAGCAGTCTTAATCTGCCAGAGCAGTGCTGCATGCAGCACTGTCCTGGGGATTACGACTCCCCTTTCCACCAGCTTTCACATAGCGGATGCACCACCATGTAAAAGCTGGTGGAGATGGGTCACAGGGGTCCACATGGACAACCCCATAACACTTTTTTCACTGTCTGCCTGCACCCTATGCACCGCAACATTGCACCTGGCTTGACTACGAGCCGGGGTAATTGTTGTGGGCTATTTCCTGCTGGACCAGCAGGAAACTCATATTAGGGGCAGCAGGAAGGTCACTGCACTGGCGGAGACCTGACCGCAGGAGTTTGGCGGGTGGCCTTTTCCATCCACCAAACTCGTAATGAGGGCCCAAGTCTTTAAATGATATCCACTGTGAGTGCAGCATCTTTGTTCCACCCAACTTATAAGTAGAGCCTCTTTTTGTATCCTGTATTGCTTTCCACATGCATACTATTCCATACCGTCTTCATAACATGATCTATATGTCTGCTCCTAACAAAATGAGAACAGAGTAGCATCATAAAAGGGTCCATGAGATGATCTAATATCAAGACATTCTTTCAGTTAGGAGCTCAATTTTCTGAGATTGCAAGAAGAGTGGCTATCATTCTAGTAATGTCTTACTCAAAATAGATCTAACAACAGAGCGTAATAAAACCAACTAATGCGGTCAACCACACATAATATGGATATCTGCAAGAGGGAACTAATATTTAATACGGAGTGTTAGAATTTTGGCATTGGCTCTCTTAAGTGAGCCGAGGCCAATATCCTAACACTGTTCCTGCCGGGCAGCACAGCAGGAATGCATATCACAATGTTCCCGCAGTCGGTCTGGTGGGAACATTGTAATACACCTGGGGGGTGGCGTCCTCCCTGTGACTTTGGTGGTCCTGTGGTGAAACCGCCAAACTCTTAATGAGGCCCTATGTCTTGACAAAGGAAATCATTATTGTGAATTGTAACTTTCAAAGATTGTATGATTGTTGTCAATTATTTAATTTGTGACAGATGAAAGCAGTGCCAGGGAACAGTAGGACAAGTTGGGGTGTGAGCTTTTACATTGCGTATGTTGATTATGTCTACACATTATTTGATATTATTCACTTTTGTTTCATTGAAGGATTGCAGGAATAGGAAAAGGAGCACAATGGTGTTTAAATACTGAGATAATATTGTACTTTTCTGATGTTTTCAGGGATGATTACAAGATAGGTAGCTTTTCACATTGCTATAGACTGCTTGCTTAGATTTGCATGGAGCTGCAAAATATTTTGAATATATTGGGGTCAGATTGTGATTTGGATTTACACTAGACTATTTTGAACTTTTAACAAACTATTTTTTCCTGGCATACAATTACTAGGTGTACCAGGAAGCAAAGGTATTTCTTTTGATATTTTTTGCACATTAAGGGCATAATGCCTGTCATGTTTAGGAAAGTGTTGTTCAGTGTGAAAAGGAGTTTCACAGGCTCTGCAGGGTATGTAAGAAAGGTAGAAATTAGGGTTTCCATAAAATAGTTAATGTGGAAATTTCTAAAGTAGTACTTAGTAACATATTAACATTCATTGGATAATGTTTCCCTTATTTTACAGGGGTTAGCATGAAGATTGCAATGATTATTGCAATTGCTGGATGGTTTCAACAGACTAGGTGAACTGTGCTGTGATAAAAATAGCCTACAGAAAAAGGGAGGTATATGTTGATCTAAGAGTCATGAATTGCAAGAACGAGGCTACCACACGTTTTATGTGTGTGTGCTTGCTGAGTGATGATACATCCATCAGAGAGTAGGGACTATCAGTTGTTAGCAGGCATGCATGTAACACATGGCTTAGCCATGCATGCAATACAACATGTATTTTTGTGGTAACAACTTCACCAAATATAATTTGGGGACCCCCCTCAAAAAACCCTCATTTCTAATTCATCAAAACCCCTTTCCCAATCCCACTACCCTTAAAAACCTCTTACTACCCCATTTTGGACCCATCCATAAACTCTCAAACCCTACTAACACTTTACGATCCCACACCCTTACCCATCCCTGAACCCTAAAAACCTCTTACTACCCCATACCCATACTCATCCTTGAACCCTAAAACCCCTTACAACACCTTGCCCATTTTCATACCTGAACCTGTAAACCCTTCACTGCCTTGTGCCCTTACCCAGGCCTGAACCCTAAAACCTCTTATTATTCCCTTATAACTTCTACCCTTACCCTTTCCTGGTCCCTAAGAACCTTTACAACTCCATGCCCTCACCCATCTCTGAACCCTAACACCAATTATTTACCTATACCCTTACTATCCCTGAACAATTGAAACCCCCTACCACCCTCAACTCATCCATCCCTGAACTCTAAAAAGCTTTACAACCACTTACTCATTCCTGCACCCTAAAAATCCGTACTATCCACTACCCTTACTCATGTCTGAACAATAAAAAACCCTTTCAACCTTGTACCCTTACACATCCTTGCCTGAATTGTTAAATCCCCTCATATCTCCTTCGCCATCTTATTCCTTTATAGAACGTATTTAAATGAACACTTGCGTGCATGGTAAAGTCATACCTTGTAAAGTGCCAGAAAATGAAATGGCATGCATGGTTCACACCTGTGTGGTAATATCTGTGTTGTAAAGGTATTATTTATTAACCCTCAAGCTGTTGTTATTACAAACTGAAATTTATACATCAAAGAGGGAAGTTTATAGAAGGAGATGAGCAAAGTTTCACTGAGGAAGAGAATGCCTATCTTCCTTGAGATAAGATCTACAATAACCAAAGCATTTTCTAAGTATGCGTTGATGCACATATATCAGAGGAGTAGGTGGAGACTAGTTTCAGGTGCAGGCAGCATAAAATGTGATTTAAGAGGGTTGATGTTTGAGTGAGGGTTTATTGGTGGGAAGAGTATGAGTGAAGTCTAAAGGATAATTTATGCAAAATATTATCACATTATTGTTTTAAAATTGGTATTTGTGAAGTTGAAAACAATAGACAGAACCAAGCATCTCTGTGATCAGAGACAATAGGGAAGAAAGCAAGTGGGAGACACAGATCAGAGAAATAAGAGGATGGGTAAGGGGGAGAAGTCAGCACCAGCAAATAAGGGTTGTGAGAAACACAAACAGAGCAGAAAGACTTGAAAAAAGAGGCAACCTATAGAACACAAGAAAAGAAAAAGGAATAAAGCCTGAAAGCCGGAAATGGGAAGAGGAATTAAAAGTATGAAAGAGATTCCACAGCAGAAACAAAAGACTAAAGGTGAGTGACAGGGCAAATGAGGGAGGAGGTAATACAATGGATCAGTGGTTGCTAACCTTTTGACTTATGTGGACCCCAACGTACTCTTTACGGGAACCTGGGAATCACCACTACATCATTACTGGAGTCCGGGGACCTCCACTGGGCCATTACTGGAAGCTAGGACCCTGGGCTTTTTGATGATTCGAACCCAAACTCAATGCCACAACTAATACAGAAACAAGCATTTATCAAACAATCACACCATTGATGAAACATTTTATTTAATTTTTTAGCAAATATAACAAAATCCAAATTTTAATTTTAATAGGAAGAGTGGAGCTTTTCTAAATTCAATTGACGTCACTCATTGACCATACTACATCCTGTATGATGCATATGCTCCCACACATTAGTCTAGAGATACTAATTTCATTTGTATCCTTCAATTTCAAATTCCTTCACATTTACATACTGTATTAAAATGTCCTATGCTTCTTTCTGTATTTATACACACTCTATTAATCTTTTAATGTTTAACTTTCTGAGCAGTTGTGGACTCCCAAAGGTCCCTGACCACAGGCAAAGAACAAGTGTAATAGAGCACAGGGTGAATATGGATGATGAGACAAACACCATGTCACTGAGGAGAAGGCCAAATGAGAGAGACACACAATCAATGGTGGGCAAGAAAGTTTCCTAGACATCAGACAAAAAACAAAGAATGAATGAAGAGAAGAGGAATAAGAGAGAGGCAATGGACAAAACAAGTGAGACACATAGGGCAGGCCTACAGAAATTGACCTAGGAGCTCAGAACATGTTTGTATCCATTTTGGTTCCTACATGGCGATGTTGCATTAAAGAAAAGCCTACACTGGCATTTATGTGGTTCCAATTGGACGGCATTTCTTATTTTTTATGCAGTAAACAGTAGTAAACCTTGGTGTAAATCTGTGAATTCAGTAGAACTGCTTCCACCTAATTTGGGTGAAAATAATAGTGGAAAGTAGACAATGTCTTGCACTGAACCATAAACCACTGTGACATCACTTTCAGTCTCTCATCTTGTCAGTCACAAAATAGTCATGATGGGATAAGTGGGAACGCATAGGGCAATTTGGGGATGGGCTTTCATGCTTCAACAACAGTACTCTGTCCATGGAGAAAAGTAATGATTGGCTGGTGGCAGCCTAAGACAACAAAATAAATCATGTGAAACAGAAGCTTGTTTCTGGATTTCTTATTGACTTCTATCTGCCTATTTAAACAGTGTTAGAAATTAGGTTGTTAGTTGACTGAGGTGTGAACCTTAGTCCAATAGCAACCACAATCAAAGTCAGGATAAGTGTCAGGAAAACTCTGAATTAACTTCTGCTCACCCTCTGGTAGTTTGACACAAAGCAGTCAGGCTTATCAGAGAGGCAATGTGTAAAGTATTTGTGCAGAACTTCAAACAGTAAAACTGTGAGAACACCACACACAACCACACACAAAGATTCCACACCAGGTTACAAAATAATTCGGACTCAATAAAAAAAAACAAGACCAAAACTAGAACAATCCAATAAGTAGAACTGAGTTTTTAATTTTTAAAGAATAAATGATAAAATAGTGCTTTAATGCAAGAAGCACCAACCGGGGATATTAGGTTGCACCTGTTAACACAGAATTTTAATGAGTTTTAATAATGAATAGTCATGTATTTTGAGTGTTGGATTTGTGTAGAAATTGTATTAAGTTAGAGAAAAATAATGCATGCATTTGAAGGTGTGCCTACCAAAGTGGCCACCAATATTCACGAAAAGTACTTACTAATGGCTTATTAATATGAAATGTTGAGCCTATGTTTAATTAATGTAGTAGTACGTCATATTCAAGGTTATGCATTATGTATCAGCTCTATTAATTGTAGGCCTTAACTTAGTGAGGTCTTGGCCTAGTTGCACGGCCTCTTGTCAAGCTGCATTGCTTAGGCGTTTTATAAAAATGGCTGTCTAGAGAATTAATTTACGATTTTCCACTGTACTGTCCATGTGCCCTTAGCCGAAGTTCTTTCTCATGAGAACCACTTGCTAAAAGATTATGTACTTGCTAGTGAAACAATGTTTCATGTAATGTGTGTAAGACTGATCTTCCCAGGAGAATTCAAAGGACCCACTGATTGGAGTATAAGCTGTAACAATATGGATACCTGACAAGCTGAATGACGGGAGCGGGACAAGAGGAGTCAATCATTGACATGTGAACCATGTACTAGTAAATTTGCAGATTTGAAGGTTTAGCTTCATTGGACTAAATGTGAACATGTGATCTTCTGACCAATCAGGATGTGGGAAGTAGTTTTAGGACATCTAACTTAGCCAGGCTGCACAGAGAGGAGATACCGCCATTATTTTCTAGACCGTCCTGAGAAGAGAAGAGCTTAACTTTACTGCTTAGAGAGACTTTGCTTTTTCTGAACTTTGATGCTGAATCCTGATGTATTGCTGACCAAATTGATATCCTGTTGAGAAAGACTGTCACAGTTTGTAGAAATCTATTGAGGACAGGTATATCCTGACTTTACTGACTGCTATGTTATTTGCTTTTGTTTCTAGCTACCAACTGCTATTTTGATAGAGCCATAATCAGATGTTTTCCAAATTTGTGTGACTAAATTGTTTTCCATGAAGCCCAAACATGCTATTCTAATCTAATGTTAGTTAGGGTTCTCACTGATGAAGTTCGCTACATGTAATAACAGTTGATGTCTTTTCTTTGCTGAATCTAAATGCATGTAACATCATTTGCACAGTTATTCTTGTTATTAATTTGTACTGTAACCTTACAATGTGTAGGAGCTCCAGCTTTGATTAGATTGTGATTCTTTCGTCACTTTGAACAGCCAGTACTGTTTCTGTATGTTTATCATTTGATTTTGAGGTTCAGTTACGTGACATTAGCATTGTAAATATAGAAAAATAAACATTCTAACTTTTACATAAAGGTGTGGTTATTCATGGTCGCGAGGTCATGGTGAGTTGAAATTACTGCCTCATTGATTATTAATGTTTTTGATTGTTGAGGTTATTGATCTGTGTTGGTACGGGATATATGTTGTGAAAACCTTGAACAGAGTCAAAAGGTCCGTCGGCCTATTCACGACTCCCTTGTAAAATTACTTAATAAGGTCTGACGCGCTAACACACCTGACTACGCAAAATCAAAGTTTAGGATAACTGTGGTGGAGCAAGGGCAGGCTACAGGCACTCAGTTAGGCCATATGAATCAAAGTACCTTAAATCCTGGTTGCAGAGCATTACGTAGGTTACGAATCACGCTGTAGAGGTGATGCGCCAGTTCTGTTCTACACAAAAGCAATGATGTATTGGTTCTGAGATGAGGCGAGTCTGTGGGGCAAGGTCCTTCTGTATCAACGTCAAGGATTTGGTGCTGGGGATTGAAATGTGAAGGCCGGTGTCAAGGATGCGTTGTGCAGTCGAGGCGATGCATCGGTTCTGATAGGCACAGAGGCTGTGATGCGAGGTTTCAGCATCAGGACTGCATTGATGGGGATGCGAGGCCCTTGGGCTGGGAAAAGCACCACAAAGGTGGTTCCATAGACAACGCTCTGGTTCAGTTCCACGCATTAGGGGTGATGCATTGATTCTGCTCCTGCAGCAGAGGTTGCGTCAGTTCCCCTGGAGCAGACACCTTAGGCCCACTTCCAAGGGTCCAGGACTGAGGTGGCACCTCCTCACAGTGCAGACTCATAGATGGCACAGTCCTTGTGCAGGAGCAGGTTGGGTGGAAGTCTTTTATGTCCCTGAGACTTAAGATCAAGAGGCCAGCCAGCTAGCCCTTCGAGTCACTCTGGGCTCAAGTGATGCAGGTCCAGTCTTCCTCACCTAGGCAGTGGAACATCAGGCAGCAGGGCATCTCAGTAAGGCAGGAGTACAACAAAGCAGCAGTCCAGCAGAGTGGCAGTCCTTCAGCAGCACAGAAGTCCTTCTTCCTGGCATCGTCTTGGTGTCAGAGGACCAGGACTTATACACAGTTGAGACTTTGAAGTGGTGAAGATTTCAAAGACGGGCCTTTGAATTGCATAGAGGTCCTGCTCTTCCTAACCTGGCTCTAGCCTCCCTACGTGGGGTTATGCAGTACTTTGTTTGGGGTCAGGACACAGCCTATTCAGTCGTAAGTGAGGCAGTGCCCAGCTCCTTCCGCCCATCCTCCCAGGATGGCCCATCAAGTCACACCTGAGTACCCATTTTGTGTGACTGTCTAGGGGGAATACAAAAAGCCCAGCTGCCTCCATCCCCAGACAAGTGATCAGAGACAGACAGCAGCAGGCACCAAATGGATAATATAAGAAAATGCCAACTTTATTAAAGTGGCATTTTCAGAATTGCAATTTGAAATCTGACTTCACCATAAGTTGTGATTTTAAACTGTGATTCCAGAGACACCAAACTCAAAAAGTTACTTCTCCACATTGTGAATTACACTTATAAAATGTAATACATTAATCCCAATGTTATCCTATGAAAGAGATAGGTCTGTAGTGAAAAATTACTTTTGGAGTTTTTCATTACCGGGACATGAAAAACAAAAAAGTATATGTCCTGCCTTTTAAATAAATTTCAACCTACGCTGTGGTCTGTCCAGGCCCTACTTTAGGGTGACTCATATGTGTAGAAAGGGAAGGTTTGGGCCTAGCAAAATAGTTATTTTGCCAGGTCGACGTGACAGTGCACAATTGCACATACAGGCTTTGCAATGGCAGGTGTGAGAGATGGCTACCTAAGTAGGTGGCACAATTAGTGCCGCAGGCCCACACGTAGCATTTCATTTATAGGTCCTGGGCACCTGTAATGTACTTCACTAGGGACTTATTAAATATGTCAATTGGGGATAAGTGTTGGAACGTAATTTTTAGAAATGTTTTTAGTGTACAGACATCAGCATTAGGTGTAAGTTATATTCACGTTTCAAAGCCTAACATATAAAGTAAAGCTGCACTGACACATTTTAAAAGTGTTCACATTTACATTTTATAGCATACGTTGTGCCTACCAGAATTGACAATGTGCTAACATGATTTAAAACAATGTTGAAATATATTTTAATCCTTAGAATAACAATGAATAGTAGAAATGAATTTGATTTATGATGATTTGTGACTTAGTTTAAAGTTACATGTGCAGAAGAATAAATGCATGTTTCTGTCATACTTAATGTGATGATTTAACAAAGATTGCAATTATTAGTGAAATTCTTTACCATATTCTGTCTGTATATTATTAATACTGAATTCATATGTTTGCCTATTGTGTGTGTTCTATTAATGGTGATATTAATGCATTATATTTCTTGCATTAGCATAACTAAGCCTGAAGTTTTCATATTGCATCAGCGTAAAATTGTTGAGTCATTTATTTCTCTCTAACATTAATTTTTCCAGTAGGGTGTTTCACATGGTTTGTAAAGAGCCCTTTGTATTACATGTGCATATTACACAGCAGTGTCATTGGATGTTTCAACATTAGAACTTGATGACTGAAACTATTGTTTAACGGATCTGTTCTCATGAGAAAGGAGAAAATCATCTAGAGCCATGGGGAGGAACGTGGATTATAACAAGTGATGGAGAAATTGTTGAACTATTGGATTCACATGGAAACAGGAGAGGACATCAAACAAAAGGTGTGAAACTGCTGTGATGTTGCAAACTCAATTTGTGTCATAGGACTGATTCAATATTGCCCCTTTTGAGTAATGTGGATCAAACGAATGGACCAATCGAACTGTTTGGAGTTCAGGAAGGACTTGTAAGTTCAGAGTCAGTCCTCTTGTTCTGTTGCCTTGTCCTTGGATGTCCCTGTTTTCCATGTGTAGCCCGTGATCTGCACTTTCCCCCTCATGGTGTCTATAATGAACTTTGTTGATGATCTACATGCTTTACTGACAAAACTGAATTGAATGCTGATCCTAGGAGAGGTATATTCTAATGCAAATGTTATGTTACCCATGACCTGCTTTTCTGAGTAGAGCTGGCATGCTAACACCTGCCTTTTATTTCACTAGTTGGCCTAACTTAGTCCATGTTAGATGCTTTTCCATATACTTTTTTTTTGCCTTTTCTTTTTTGACTTTTGCCCACTTGTGCAGCCCACTCTCACACATGCTTGTCCTAATTTGGTTGGTAGCAGGGTGAAGCTATTTCCTAATTCCTCACTTCTGAATTGAATCTTTGTAATTGATTTTACTAATGTATTCCCTGCCTGAATTGAGAAGTGTTTCTATCTCACAAGGGATTACTTTATTAATATGCATTAGTCTTCTTGAATGTCTAATCAGGATGATGTTGAGTAGAATAAACTTGTTTTATAGATTTGGTCAGCCTGTTCATTTATCTTTTCAATCTGATTCAGCACACTATTTACTGCTTTGTGGTTATGAAATAAAGCTTTGAAACCTTTACTTTAATTGGAGTAGTTTTCCGTTGCCACATGGTTCATGGTGTTTACATTTGTTGTTTGAGTTTGAGTCGATTGTGCATGGTTACCACACTGTTCACCTGGTGAAAAATATCCCACCGACCTAGGGAAATGAAAATAAGCATTTTCCAAATCCTGCAAAGAGTGAGGAAAATGCATCAGTGTAAGCCAATATTACCATGTTTAGCGGAGAGAGCACACGTTTAGCACTGGTTAGTAGTGGTAAAGGGCAGTGAGCCCTACTACTAGCAAAAACTAGGTCAGAAAAATGGAGAAGGTAGGCAAAATGTTGGAGAGAAAACCACCCTAAGGCTATCAGGTCTAACAAACAGTTCCCTCTGATGTCTTGTGGCAGTTCGTTCACACATACAATAGTCAGCATGTGCATCCCCAGAACGTTTTGGAATTTGCAGAGGCATGCACTGCCTCAAGACAAGGTGTTTCCTGTGTTCTGAATACATCCTTTGTCTAATCTGCTAAGGCTATTTGGGCAGATTTGTTTGCCTGTGATACGGTGCACAAATAAACTAAAGAAGTTGGCACCAGGGAAACTGAGGGCCTGATTCAGATGTTGGAGGAGGGAAGTACTCCTTCATAAGTGTGACGGATATCCCGCCCACCGTATTGCAATCCCCATAGGATATGGCACAAGTCAGTAAGCCCCTTAGGCATCATGCACAATTTCAGCCTTTGGTGATTGCTTAAGGTGGCAGGTGCTTCACAATGACATGTTTGCAGTCAGGATCCCATGATTGCCCCTGCAAATGTGCCCTGAAAGCACTGGGAATCAGCTAAAGGTGAAATGACTGACCTCTCCACTCTAGAAGGGAGGTCTGACAAGGAGGTATGAGAGAAATATGACTAGTCAGGTACTACTGAGAAGAGGAAATCACTACGGAAAGTAGGGCACAGCCCAACTTGAGATGGCCTCACCAGGAGAAGGAAATTATATCACTGGACAAATATTAACCTGGAGGGCAATTGGGTGATAAGAAACACAGAGAGACATTATGAAATTCTATTTAAAAATATGGACCCACAATTAAAGTAGTGAAATCAATAAAGCATGATAAATGGAAAACATGTGGGAAAGAAAAAAATATGTAGCCCACATAAAAAAAATTACAATACAAGAGGATACAAAGTGGGGCGAACTTAGTTTGATTAACTGAAGGAAGGTGTTTGAGAGTGGGGCATCCCTACAAGTTTACAATTCAGGTACTAGGGAATCAATACATTTATTTGTAGTTCCTCCCCAGACTTAGTTGTAGTTTTCCCATTTTCTTCTTGAATCCTAGATCTAACAAACAAATATTTTATTGCAGTTTGAATCATCAGCAAGCACTAAATGTACACTACGCTGGAACTCCAGAGTTTTGCAAGGTGAAGAATCTATTGTTTTTTTGTCTTATTTGGGAAAAGTAAATAGGAACCAAGTCCCCATTTTCAAATTCTCTAGATAGAGTTGGTTACAGGTTCAAAGCCGTATGATGTGGTGAAATGTGTTTATTCCCCAGTTGATTAGAGGTGTGCAGTCATCTAAGCTGAGGTGCTTGGAGTTGAAGGATAGTTGTCTGACAGCCATAGGGGCATATCAGCTAGGTTTGTGAACCACTGTAAAATGGGAAAATCAGGAGGAAATTTAAGTGATCTCTCACATATAGTCATCAGCATCATGCTGAAGGTTATAAAATAAACACAATTGTAGTGAATTCCCCATGTTAAATGCAATGTGCTCAAGATGTGTTGCTACCTTTATATGTCTTTGGTCTTTTTTATTTTCAAGGACTGTGGTGAGAAAGAGTGATATGACTAATTTAATACTGATGATGCTAATTAGGCTAAATCTTGCCTCTTTTATGACAGTACTTCTGCTCCAAATCCTCTGACTACTGTTGGTGGCCATAGTTATGATTACTGGGGTACTACAAGTAAGTGAAGGAGGTTGGGCTCCAAAATATGAGAGATTAAGGAAAGAATGGATATTTTTGAATGAGTCACAGCAGCAGTGTCAATATTTTACTAAACCTGAGAATCAGATCCAGCAAGCCAGAGGCTCTAAGGTCACTTGAGAGCCACAGTACGAAGGCCCATTAGGAGCAAGGCAAAAGTCATAGAAATTTGTGTGAAACATAGTGAAATTCGTGCTGGCTGGACCAGCTCAATCTTTCATATGTCTTTGTTTGTCAATAAAATTAGTGCTAGAGCTGGTCAATAGTAATCACAATTTTTATGGTGCCAGGAGAGTGTAGGACTAAAAGCATTATTTAAAATTAATTATTTTGGTTTGTGTTCATTTGAGAACTGAAAACAAATAGATTTTGCAACCAACATGGACACATGTTGGCCATAAGTTGCTGGAAAAAATAATTTAAATGTGGAAATCTAGTTTACTGTAGATGACAAGTTTAAAATAATGCTACGCTTCCAACATTAAATCAGGGCCTTGTTAGATCAGTTAGCTTATAATCTCGGACATGCACATTTTGAAGGTGTACCTTTAGTTAGACATTTAAATTTTGAGGTAGAATGTTAACCCCTTGGGTGCCGTGGACATAACGGTTATGTCCTCGGCTGCACCTCTTGGGTGCTGAGGACATAACCGTTACGTCCTGGTATGGGCCCTCGGTGGAAGCGCTAGTGCTCCCCCAAGGGCCAGACACCCCAATCTCATGGGCAGGTATGGGAGGGGAATTGCTTCCCCAACCCCCTAGTGACGTCTGATGACATCAGCACACAATTGCGTGCTGACCTTATCAGAGGCCGCCCCCATCGTGTTGGAAGCTCAGCTTCCAGCATGGATCGGAAGAGAAATGCAAAAGGCCTTTCCTTTCCTTTGATGTCTCTCTAAGCATTTCTGCAGTCTGATCGTGAAGCGATCGGGCTGCAGAAATGCCCACTAGACACCAGGGATTTTGTTTTGGTAATGTAAACAATGAAGGGGAGCGACCACTTTTGCAAGGGTCGCTCCCCTGTGGGGCAATTTTCCATCAGGCGTTTTCTGCAGATCAACCCCCCGGAGGGGGATATAAGCCACTAGACACCAGGGATTTTTTTTTTTTTTTTTTACATTTATAAGGGAAGCGACCCTTTGCTCCCCGGGGGGGGGGGGGGGGAATTGTCTTTAGGCCATATTTGATGAAACCACTAGGTGCCAGGGATTTTTTTTTTTTGTTCAATTCCACGCAAGGGAAGCGACCCCTTAGTCCAGAGTCACTCCCCTGGGGGAAGAACATTTATTTTAGGCTGTTTCTGCCCCCCTTGGGGGACAGAAACCACTAGTCACCAGAGTTTATATGTTTTTACAGATGGAGAGCGACACCTTAGGCAAGGGTCTCTCCTCTGGGGGAAAATTTTATTTTAGGCTATTTCTGCCCCCTTTGGGGGCAGATCGCCCTATTTGTCTTAGGCCAATCTGCCCCCAAGGGAGGCAGAAACCACTAGACACCAGGGATTTTTTTGTTTTGTTTAGATTTATAAGGGGAGCGACCCCTTAGGCAAGGGTGGCTCCCCTGGGGGGGGGGGAGAGGTTTGTCTTTAGGCCATTTCTGGCCTCCTTGGGGGCAGACCAGCCTATTTTTATTAGGCAAATCTGCCCCCTAGGGGTCCAGAAACCACTAGACACCGGGGATTTTTTTAGTTTAATTTCAGGCAAGGGAAATGACCCCTTAGTCCAGAGTCTCTCCCCTGGGGGGAGCAAATTGATTTAAGGCAGTTTACAGAAAGAGAGCAACCCCTTAGGCAAGGGTCGCTCCCCTGGGGGAAAAATTTATTTTAGGCCATTTCTGCCCCCTTTGGTGGCAGATCGCCTATTTGTCTTAGGCGAATCGGCCCCCAAGAGAGGCAGAAACCACTAGACACCAGGGATTTTTTAAAAAATTTTTGCAAGTTCACGCAAGGGAAATTACCCCTCTGGCAAGGGCCGCTCCCCTGGGGGGCAAATTTATTTTAGGCCATTTCTGCCCCCCTTAGGGGCAGATTGGCCTATTTTAATTAGGCTGACCTGCCACCAAGAGGGGCAGAAACCACTAGGCACTAGGCACCAGGGATTTTTTTTTTTTTTTTCTTTTTACAGATGGGGAGCGAGCGCTTAGACAAGGGTCGCTCCCCTGGGGGAAAATTTATTTTAGGGCATTTCTGTCCCTCTTGGGGGCAGATCAGCCTATTTCTATTAGGCTGATCTGCCCCCAGGGGGGTCTGATACCACTTAGGCACCAGGGATTAGTGTGTGTGTGCGTGTGTCTTGTTTGGGGGGGCAGCCCCTTGGGCAAGGGTCACTCCCCATTGGGGCACCATACTGTTGACCTCTTTTGCCCCCCTTGGGGCAGATTGGGTATTTTTGTAAGGCTCATCTACTCCCAAGGGGGGCAGAAAGCCCACCAGAGACCAGGGAAGATTTTTTTTCAAATAAAGAGGGGGTGGGGGTATGGCCATACCCACACCCCAAATAAATGGGGACAAAGTTATTCTGCACACCGGTGGGCAGATGGAGCAATTACCCCTGATCTTCTCCCCGGGTTGGGCAGAAAACCTACTTGTGGCAGGAAATTAAAAAAAGAAAAATTCTGGGGTGGTGGATACCAACCAGTACAGGCATGGCTATGCTCCCACCACAACTGAAAGGGGGTAACAGTCTTTCAGCTCTCCCCCCTCACACTAAAACATCTTATCCCACGGCAAGTAAGAGGATGTTTGATTATTTTGGCTTTTGGTTTTACATTTGGACCATCAGAACATGTCTAACTCTCAAAATTGTCCCACTTGGAATGGTGAGGGCTGCACTTTTTGGACTTTGGGACACTGCAATGTAGAAAAATCTATGAAACCTAGACACATCTGAAAACTAAACATCTGGGTGAGTCCAGGGTGGTGTACTTCATTTGCACCTCGCACCATTTTGAGTGCCGGCAAACCTCCAACTTTGCTTGAAATCACACTTTTTCCCACATTTTTGTGATGGAACCTTCCGGAATCTGCAGGAATCCACAAAATTCCTACCACCTAGCATTGTTGCATCTATACTGGTAAGAATTCTGCCCCACTTGACAGCCTAAAAAAGTTTTTTTTCAAACTGCCCTTTTGGACCTGCTTTGGTTCCCCCTCGTTTTCATCATGTTTTTGGCTATTCCCTGTTGCAGGCACTAGGCCTACCCACACAAGTGAGGTACCATTTTTATCAGAAGACTTGGGGGAATGCTGGGTAGAAGGAAATCTGGGGCTCCTCTCAGATTCTAGAACTTTGTATCACTGAAATGTGAGGAAAAAGTGTTTTTTCTCTCAAGTTTTAAGGTTTGCAAAGGAATCTGGGTAATTGAACCTGGTGAGAGCCCCACAAGTCATCCCATCCTGGATTCCCCTAGGTGTCTAGTTTTGAAAAATGCACACCTTTGGTCCCACCCCAACTGAATGGGGGTAACAGTCTTTCAGCTCTCCCCCTCACACTAAAACATCTTATCCCACGGCATAGGTGCTGGCTGAGCTAGAGGCCAAAATCCACAGCTAGGCAATTTCCGAAAAACATGTCAGATTTCAATGTATATTAGGCCTACCCACGCAAGTGAGTGACCATTTTTATTGGGAGACTTGGGGGAACACAACATAGCAGAACAAGTGTTATTGCCCCTTGTCTTTCTCCACATTTTTTCCTTCCAAATCTAAGACAATGAGTAAAAAAGACGTCTATTTGAGAAATGCCCTGTAATTCACATGCTAGTATTGGGACCCCAGAATTCAGAGATGTGCAAATAACCACTGCTTTTCAGCACCTTATCTTGTGCCCATTTTGGAAATACAAAGTTTTCCTTTATACCTGTTTTCACTCTTTATATTTCACCAAATGAATTGCTGTATACCCGGTATACAATGAAAACCCATTGCAAGGTGCAGCTCCTTTATTGGCTCTAGGTACCTAGGGTTCTTGATGAACCTAAAAGCCATATATATCCCTGCTACCAGAAGAGTTCAGCAGACGTAATGGTATATTACTTTTGAAAGTCTGACATTGCAGGAAAAAATGGCTGTTTTTTCCCCTCAATTTCAATATATTTTTATTTCAGCGGTTATTTTCTGTAGGAAAACATTGTAGAATCTACACAAATGACTACTTGCTGAATTCAGCTTTTTGTCTACTTTTTAGAAATGTTTAGTTGTCCGGGATCCCCATTTTCTGTCACTAACTAGTAGGAGGCTAAAAGCACAAAACATTGTAAAAATGGGGTATGTTCCAGTAAAATGGCAAAATTGTGTTGAAAAATGTGATTTTCAGATTCAAGTCTGCCTTTTCCCAAAAGCTGAGAAAATGGTGATTTTAGCACAGCAAACCCTTTGCTGATGTCATTTTCAGGGGAAAAATCTCAAGCCTTCTTCTCCAGCCCTTGCTTCTCCTTTTTTAAACAAAATAATGAAACCTTTGCTATATTTTGGCTAATTTCTTGGTGTCCTCCAGGGGAACCCACAAACTCTGGGTACCTCTAGAATCCCTACAATGTAGGAAAAAAGTATGCAAATTTGGCGTGGGTAGCTTCTGTGGACACAAAGGTATGAGGGCCTAAGCATGAACTGCCCCAAATAGCCAAAAAAAGGCCTGGCAACTGAGGGGAAAAAGGCCTGGCAGTGAAGGGGTTAAATATGGATAGACAACATAGGATGAGATATAATAGTTAAATGAAAGCTTTAAGTCACAAGAGTGCAGGTATGAAGGGACACAGGGACAAGTGGGGGAGTAATAGAAGTAAATGCTTTACAGATGTATTCGATAATTTTTGTAAATTATGCATGTGCTGTCATTTTCTTTACTGCAGCTTGTGGACCCTGTTTCCAGTGCATTGTTTTCTTTTTCCATCATGGTGTCCTTGGCACTAGACTGTTGAATACTTCCATCAGACTCATTTATCTCTAAGTTACAGTCCCAACACCAGGGGCAAGCAATAGTGCTTTACAACTAGGAGGTCAGCAAGCAGGGGTGGGGTTTAGTAAAATGATGTGGTTAGTTTGGAAGATGGGGAACAAAGGAAAAATATGCCTCTTTTGTTATATTGAAAGAAACATAATATGCAATAAAAATAAAATGAACCTTGGGAGAAAGAATGCCCCTGCTCGGCTGTGAGATAAAAGTGCTTTCATTCACTCTCCAACCCTGGCTCCAACGTCAACGACATCCCACCATCACAAGACCTCTGCAACTCCCTAGTCATGTTCTTCTACCGCAAGATCGCAGACATCCATGACAGCTTCAATACCCAGATCCCCGCCAACTACCGACACCACAGACTCACCGCTCTCCAGCCACACCAGCCTCCTGCTGTCCTGGACCCACATCAAGGACAATGGTACCATCAAAATCATGAAGACCATCCACTCTGGCTCACCATCCAACCCCTGCCCTCACCACATATTCAACAAAGCGAGTTCCGTCATCGCACCCCAACTCCAGAAGATCATCAATAGTTCCTTTGAGACCGCCACCATCCCGGAGAGCTGAGCTGAAAACATGCTGAGATCAACGCCCACCTCAAGAAACCCAAGGCGGACCCAAAGGACCTCAAGAACTTCTGGCTCATCTCCCTGCTCCCCTTCCCGGCTAAAGTCATCAAGAAAATTGTCAACAAACAACTGACCCACTTCATCGAGGAGCACAACACTCTGGAGTCACCCCAATCCAGATTCCACAGTAACAACAGCACCAAAACTGCCCTCATCGCCGCCATCGATGAAATCAGGACCATACTTACAAATGGGAAACCGCGGCACTCATCCTTCTGGACCTCTCGGCTGCCTTTGACACTGTCCAACACCACACCTTATGCACACACCTCAATAACGCATGGATCTGCAACAGAGGCCTGGCCTGGATCACCTCATTCCTCACCGGCAGAACCCAGAGAGTCCGCTTCCCTCATTCCATTCTGAAGCAACCAAGATCATCTGCGGCGTACCCCAGCGGGTGTCCCTCAGCCCGACCCTCTTTAACGTTTACATGGCTCTGCTCACAAACATCATCCGATCTCACAACCTCAGCATCGTCTCATACGCCGATAACACCCAGCTGATCCTCTCCCTCACCAAGGGCCCCGCCACCACCAAAAGCAACCTCCAAGAAGGAATGAAGGCCATCGCCGAATGGATGAAGAACAGCTGCCTGAAACTGAATTCCGACAAAACTGAGGTCCTCATCCTCGGCTCCACCCCCTCCACCTGGGACAACTCCTGGTGGCCTGCCACACTGGAAACCGCACCGACACCCACCAACCACGCACGCAACCTGGGATTCATCCTAGACTCATTGCTATCAATGACCCAGCAAGTCAACGCTGTCTCTTCCTCCTGCTTTAACACCCTCCACATGCTTTAGAAGATCTACAAATAGATCACCACCGGAACCAGAAGGACAGTCACCCAAGCCCTCGTAAGCAGCAGACTGGACCACTGCAACACCCTCTACGCAGGATCCATGGCCAAGCTCCAGAAAAGACTGCAACGCATACAGAACGCCTCTGCATTCCTCATCCTGGACACCCCCTGCCACAGCCACATCACTGCCCACCTGAGAGACCTGCACTGGCTCCCCGTCAACAAGGGAATCACGTTCAAACTCCTCACCCGTGCCCACAAAGCACTGCACAACACTGGATCAGAATACCTCAAGAGATGGCTCTCCTTTTACACCCCGATCCGACAGCTTCGCTCCACTGACCTTGCCCTCGCCACTGTTCCACGTATCTATAGAACGACCAATGGTGGAAGATCCTTCTCCCACCTCACTGCCAAGAAGTGGAACACTCTTTCTATCCACCTCCCACACAGGACCTACTAACCTTCAGGAGACACCTCTAGACATGTCTGTTTCAGCAGTAGCAGCACCCCCCCCAGTGCCTTGAGACCCTCACGGGTGACTAGTTGTTATATTCAGTGTATTAATGTTCATTACGTATTTGGAATGTTCATCTGTTGTCAAGGACTGGAATCTTGGAGTCACGTGGGTTCCGAATGCAGGGCTCGAGCGAGAGGAGGACGGACGTTGGAGCGGAGGCTGGGATGTTTATTACCTCCTTATCCTAATATTTACTTGAACAATAAAAACCAGAAAAGCTTATCTTGACACCGTGAATTCTTACCTTCTTACACTGGCGACGAGGTGGACTAGCCTGCGCTGTGTCAGACGACATCCCAACTCCTTTACCCGACACCAGGACTCTCAAAGATAAACAATCAATGGCTTAATCTTTGCACTTTGAGGAGCACTGGTTTATTTGTCTCCTCCCCTGGCAACCCCTGTTGCTACACTTCTACAATGCTGGGACGAAGTTGCACTCATCATTACTTCACCTGTATTTAATTTATATTTTTTTCCCCTTCTCTCCTGAATATATTCGATAAACAAACTATGGCTTTCAACAGACTCTAACTCGCCTCCCTGGTGTGTGTTTACCGGTGCCTTAGGCAATCCGTTTTTCGATGTTTCAGCGCCGCTGCAATAGTTTCAAGCTTTGATGATTCAGCGCCGCCTTCCTGCTGTGCGTTTACCGCCACCCTGCGGCGCTGTGATAGACTTTAATTTGGCTCCCTGGTGTGCGCTTACTGGCGTTTGTCCCATACCGTCTTTAAATGGTTCAGTGCCATTGTTAGCCTTACAGAGGCTCATGGCCTCCTTACACCTTTTAGTGGCGTTTGGTTCCATCATTTTGGCTAAAAGACCCGACGTGTTCTTTCCGCATTTGTGGTCCGTACGGAGGATCGCACTTGCAGTTTCCAGTCATTTTGATTGGTGAACTTCCCAGTCATGAGAGGCTCTTCATCCAGTCACATAAACAGCTGCTGAAGGCTTGAAACAACAGTAACTGTGTTCCAACTGGACGTGTAGACAGCTGCCTAGGGAAATCAACCTTCGGAGACTGTGCTGTTACTTATTATCACCGACTTTGCTTCAGACTCTTCCTAATTTTGTTTTTTCTTCAAGAAAATAAATTTCTAGGATTGGCAACATTTAGTTCCATTGCTTAGCAACGTGTTTCTTCCAAGTCGGACTCTGTTGTCAATTTGTTCTACAAGCAGGTTGCATTACTACTGCTGATAAGGGGGATATTCAGTTACGTTTCTTTTGATACTGTTGTAGAGTGGTGTGCTTTACTCTAAGTTTATGCTAAATATTCTATTTACTGGCTATTTTACTTGAATTTTACAGATATTATCTGTCACCCATAATCCACGTTACCCCTTTGCTTGTCTGTGAATTCTTATTACTAATCTAATCTTGTAGCCTATTGTTATGCAGAACGTTACATCCCCTCCATTGTTTCTTTCCATCCCTGGAGAGCCTCCCATCAAGTGGGGTAAATGGAAGAAGGTATTTGAAAGATACTCCAGGGTGTGTGGTACGTCCTTGAGTAATGAAAAAAGAACTGCATTGTTACTTCACTGTTTGGGAACAGAGGGTCAAGACATTTTTGATAATCTTCCTGATCTTCCAGACAATGAGGCCATCAATCTCAAGAATACGAAATATGCATTAGGAAATTAGATCTTCACTATTTACCCAAGATTAGCACAATCTTAGAGAGATATTACTTTGGCAAAAGACATCAAGCTGAAGGAGAAACTGTAGAAATCTATATTACAGAATTAAGACGGTTAGCATCATCATGCAAGTTAGGTCTGACATTGGATGAAAGGATTGGGGACTAATTCATGCTAGGTTGCAACATTGAAAAAGTACGGGATGAATTGTGGTTATTAGGTGATCCACAAATTGGTCAAGTAATATCTCTTGCTAAAAGGATTGAATTAAATTAAATGTGTTGAAGTTGTCAAAAACAGTGATTCGAAAGATATTAAAGTGGTTGGTGCAAGTTAATCTAAGGGCAACAAGTTTTCCGACAGGGAAACTACTAGTACTAGTAAAAAGAAGTGTTGTAGATGTGGAAGGGAAGGTTATCTTGCAAACAGCAAATCTTGTCCAGCTATCAATGGTTCTTGCCTATTTTGCAAGAAGAAAGGGCATTTTTCGTCTGTTTGCAATCTAAAAAAATCTAAACAGGCACTGAGTGTTATTGATGATCATCCAAGCAATATCAATGATAATTCAGACTTTGTGTGTGGCCAAATAGTTCTACAAGTTTCAGATAATAGCTTCTGTGGGTCCTTAGACTATATTACTGTAGAAGGTAGGAAAACAAAAGTACTTTTTGACTCAGGTGCGAAAATCTCAATAGTTTCAAACTCATTTTATCAGAATGAGTTAAAAGGAAGTGTCAAACTGATGCGGCCATATGCCTATGGTGATGCACCAATAGATCTACATGGATATTTTGTTGGGTTAATTGAATATGACCAACGTTATATTTCTGGGAAAATGTATGTTTCTAAGAAAGGGGATAGTATCATAAGCTGGTGGCACCAGAAAGATCTGGGTGTGATGCTAGACCCTAATAGTTCTCCTCCTATTATATTAAAACAATCTCATGATTCCACTGTGGGAAAAATAGAGACTACCACTGCTCTTTCAGAAGTTTTGCGTAAGGAGTTTGGAAAAGTCTTCAGTGATAAAATTGGGTGTATGAAGGGGTACTCACACAAAATCAAGTTACTTTCGGGTGCTGTGCCTTATTGCAGTAAAGTTCGGAATGTTCCCTTTGCGGTAAGGGATGAACTACATTCTGAGCTACAGAATTTGATAAAACAAGGTGTGATTGAGGAGGTTGAGGGAACTGAGTGGTTGTCTCCCAATGTCATTGCCAAGAAATCTAATGGCAATATTAGGCTTTGTATGGACCTCCGGAGGCTTAACAAAAGTGTGGTGGTGGACAAATACCCTCTTCCCAATATTTCTGATTTGTTAGCTGTGGTGTCTGGGGCCAAGGTTTTCTCCACGATCAATCTAACCTGAGCTTATCACCAGATAAAGTTGGATGAATCTTGCAGAAACCTGACAGCATTCATTACTCCTTTTGGAACGTATAGATTAATTTGTTTGCCATTCGGGTAATCTCAGCTGCATCTGTTTTCCAGAGAGCAATGGAACGAATATTGAGAGGCATCATGGGTGTCTGTGTTTACCAGGACGACATTTTAGTGTATGGCAGAGATAATTTTGAACACAATGTAATTCTCGGGCAAGTTCTAAGTAACATTTCTGAACATGATCTTACCATTAAGGCAGAAAAATTTAAATTTGCAGATGACAAAATTGACTACCTAGGTCACACCATTACTGGAGGTGGTTTAATACCAAAGAAAGATCTCGTTGACACAATTCGTGGTTTGAACTCCCCCCACATCCAAGGAAGAGCTTATGCAGTTTCTAGGAATGGCAGAATATTATAATAAGTTTATTAAAGATTTTGCTAGCTCCTGCTTCAAAATGAGACTCTTGCTAAAAAAGGGAAAAGAGTTTATATGGAATGAAAATTGTGAGAAGGAATTTGTTGCTTTGAAGGATAGTTTGTTCAATGCACCCAGGCTAATGAATTTTGATCCGGCTTTACAATCAATACTGACGACCGATGCTAGTAGCAAAAGTTTGGGTGCGGTGTTACAGCAAGGTGTATGTTGCCCGGAGAACACTATTGTGTTAATTTCTAGAAGTTTAAAGGAAACTGAATCTAGGTATTCAGTAATAGAGAGAGAAGCTCTTGCTGTATTCTGGGCTATTAAGAAATTGAAGAAGTTCTTGTGGGGAAGATCTTTTGTAGTAAGGACAGACCATAAACTTTTGTGTGAAATCTTTAATTCCAAAGGTATAGATTCGGTGTCAAGCAGAATTACCAAATGGATAATAGCTTTACAAGAGTTTGATTTTGTTGTGAGGTATGTTCCTGAATCTGACAACTATTAGGCAGATGTGTTGTTTAGATTAGTGTCACCCTGCCTATCTGATCCGGATGAGCCTAATTTTGATGGGAAATTGGAACAGTTTGAAAGTGTGTGTGAGGTTGACTATGAAGCAATTTCTGAGGAAAGGTGGCGGGAGGAAACCGAATCTGACAACACTTTACAAGATCTGATGAAGTTGGTACAATCAGGGTGGAGAAGTAAAACTCAAGGTAACGCAAAATGTGGAGAATTCTGGATTGTGAAAGATCAATTAGCAGTAGATTGTGGTTTACTACTTAGAGGTACGAGGTTAATACCTCCAACCAGTGTAAAGAATCAGTTGATTGATCATGCACATAGTAGTCATATGGGCATTTCCAAAACCAAGGAAAGGTTACGATCGTCCTACTGGTGGGCCAGCATGGATATTCAAGCTGAGAGAGTTGTTCGAGATTGTATGCAGTGTGCAATAAGTGAAAAGGCCATGAAACCCAGAGTACAGCCCATGGTAATAAGTAGTAAGCCCAAAGGTTCATGGGAGGATGTAGCTTTAGACATTTTGGGTCCCATACATAGTGAAGGTTCGGCTGACTATATTATTGTTGTAGTTGACATGTATTCTAGATGGCCTGAGATCTGCTTCACCAAGGGCATAGAAACTGGCAAGGTAATAAGTTTCCTCAAAGATTTGATAACTAAGGAAGGAATTCCTTCCACTCTACTACCGACAATGGGGTTCAACTCATTTCGAAAGATATGGAGGAGTTTCTTAGAGGGTGTGGAATCAAGCATAAATTGTGTGCTTTATATCATCCAGAGTGTAATGGTTTAGTAGAGAGATTTAATCGTGTCATTAAGGAAACTATCACCATGGCTAAGGACAGTCGGTTAAATTGGAAACAAGAGGTTATGAAAAAAATACCTGTGTACAGACACACTCCTCATTCCACCACAGGACAAACGCCTTTTGCTTTGTTTCGTGGTAGAAGAGGTAATACCATTCCTGAGCCGAATTGGGTGAATGATTTCTTGAGTGGTAAAAGGGAAGATACTAATGATGTAAATTGGAGAGCTAGAGAACAAGAGAAATCTTAGAAGAGCAAATGTAATTTTGACAAGAAAAATTCGGTGAAGAAAACTGTTGTTAGTATTGGTGATTGGGTCATGATCAAAAGACCTTCTCCTAGAAGTAATGAAAAGAAGTTGTCTTCTCCCATGAAAGTTGTAAAACTCTTCACCAATGCGGTGAAGACTGGAGATGGTCGAAGTTGGAATTTAAATAGAGTCGTCAGGTGTTATGGTGACTCTTTAGACGTGAAGAAGTTCAAAACACAACAAGATAGGATCTCTCATCCTTCCGATGAAGGAGTGTTGAGGAAATCCAAGAGAGTCATCAAGATTCCTTCTCATCTGAAAGACTATGTTTGGACTTGAATTGACTTTTGAGTGTTTCTGATTATCAGTTTAAGAAATGTAAAACTTTACGTATATTACTGTTTGTTTCTTTTGTTAATTCTAATAGGAGAGAGATGTGTTATATTCAGTGTATTAATGTTCATTACGTATTTGGGATGTTCATCTGTTGTCAAGGACTGGAATCTTGGAGTTGCATGGGTTCCGAATGCAGGGCTCGAGCGAGAGGAGGACGGACGTTGGAGCGGAGGCTGGGATGTATATTACCTCCTTATCTTAATATTTACTTGAACAATAAAAACCAGAAAAGCTTATCTTGACACCGTGAATTCTTACCTTCTTACACTAGTGCACTTTACAAATGCTTTGATTGATTCATTCATTCATTGGACCTCTCATTCTGTGATCTTCTGAGACTTGTGGCAAAGCTGGTAAAGATGCACACATGCTGCAGTCTCCTGGAAACAGAAGGGCGAAGACCTAAATAATGTTGAGACATGCATGCCAACACTTGATCCACACATACCACCCTCCCAACTCTGTAGATTTTTTTTTTTGCATGAATCATGGAACACTTTAGTGATGGTCTCTTCTATGTGTATGCTGGTAGCTAAAGCAATTGTTCAAAGAGGTCTTTAATATTCACGCACCACTTTCAAATGAAGATACAAGACCAAAGAAGCAAAATACAGTCACTTACAATATCTGACACTTCAAACAGTGACTGATACAGGAAGCAAACCCATTTCATGAAGGAAGCCACCCCATCACCCACCGTATCTATGCTATCTGTCGGTTGTCCCAGCAGTTGAATGGCAATCCAACAGAGCAATGCCTGAAGGAGATTGACCCAAACCCACGTCATGTATTAGCATTTTTATGTATATAGCTTTTATTGGATAAATGAGACTGATAGACAGAGCTGCCTCTAGGCAGACCTCAAAAATAATGTGATCAGTTGAATAAATGCATAAATATGTAGTAAAAATATAATTAGCCTTGGGTGAATAAAACCCACCAGCAAATATTTATTATTTCATCCAGGAATCAAGCCTACACAAGCCAAATCCTCCAGAATGAGTACCTTTAGTTGACAAATGACCTCTCCTTCGGACAAAGGCAACAAAAGAGGGACTGTAATGAAGAAAGGGCATGTAAATACCGGCATAGCTCTCGACTGGCAAAATGATTGTAATGTTATTAGAATACTTCACACACAGTGAATTCTTCGAAAGTAAATGGGGAGAAACTGACAGAGAAACATAAATGTTGAAGTGAAATTCTTATTTGAGCCATGTTTACTCCTCTGTCACTCCATTGCCTTTGATGAAGCGCTCACGTTTCCAATTTCATTTTTTTAATATACTTGTGTTTTCAAAATTATTAGCAATCGCAATGAAATTTTTAAATGTCTTCTACTTTCTACTTTTTTAGTATTCAACATCAGCACATGGCCCTGTTAATCATGTTCAGGCTGGGCAAAGTTTTTTGGCAAAGACATTTTTCAACCATTTGTTTAGCACTTGGTGCAGTGTATCATTACCTGAAGGATCTGCAAAATCAAACTTTTAGTGTCAAATGTGCCATCTCACATTTTGGAGGTTCACATTTTTGCCATTGCAGAGCACATTGCATTAGTGCAGCGGTTCCCAACCTGTGGTCCAGGAATCCCTATGGGGCCTCAAAGCCTCCACAGAGGGTCTGTGACTGCTTAGAAGATTAACTAATATTAGCAGATTAATAAAGTGGATATAAATAAATTGACTGTACAACTGAACATTTTAAAATGTACTATATATGTCAAAGAATTTGAAATTGGAGGCTAAGAAGGAAATTAGTATTCTCAGATTGATTCGTTGGAGCAGTGCAGGTGCATCAAACATAATATACTATGGACGATGTGTGCCTTCAAATTAATTTAGAAAAGCTCCAACCCTCTGATTTAATTTTTATTTATTTTTTGCAAATAATGTTATCATTTAGGTATGTGTTTGATTGCATGCTTGTTTCTGTATTTTGTGTATATTGTGTTGTGGTTCAAATCATCAGCAATGTTTAGGCCAGCATCCTTAGCTTCCAGTAATGACTCATTGGGGGGGTCCCCAGATTCCAATAATGATACAGAGGGGGTTCATGGGTTCCAGTAATGATAAAGTGGGGGTCCACAGAAGTAAAAAAAAGTTGGGAACCACTGCATTAGTGCAGTAGCCTATGCCAATGAGCTTGTGCTTACAAACACTTTATTTGCATTAGCCGGAATGGACCTAAAGTGTTTGCAATGGCAAAATGTGTGCACTTTTAAGATTGTTTGTTAGATGATGTAGCTCGGTCAACCTGGCTGAGCAGTTTCTGTAACACATCTTTTTTGGTGTGTGCCTCAACAGTCCACAGTAGACTGATCCATCTTTTACAATGCGTGAACATGAGCCCTTGTGGTTAAATTATCTCTTATGTCTGACGTTTATGTTGTAGGAATGCAGAACATGGCTGCCAGTTACTTAACATTAATCTTTTACCAACATTATCCATCTCAAAAACATTTTTGACATTTTTCAGCTGAGATTTAAGACCCAGTTATACATTTTTGCTTCCCTTTAATCTCCTTATTTCAGTGAATAACAAACACTTTTGAATTTCTTGATATGTGTTTGCACCGCAGTAAGATGAAAACAATTGTTGAAAGCAGTCACCACTGTAATTACGACTGAATGCAGCATTTCATAGATCCGGTTTTCTAGTTCAGCAAGTTATAACAACAGTTGGTGCTTAACTCATCACAAAAATAAGCACTATGGAATTCTGTGCTGTGTCAGACTCAATTGAGTGCACCTGATTCATGTTTTGAATATGTTTACAGTCTGACACAAATTCAGCTGAGCATACATAATCTCGTCATAAAACTGACTGTGCGCGCCAAAAACGTGGAAGAACGGTTTTAGGTCCTGCTAGAAACATTAATTGTTAAGCAAACGTCACGTAATTATTAAAAGTCACAAATAAACGTCATCCATTGATTTGTTCAATTATCATTAGTATTTTGCTTCCACCTTTAATAGCATACTGCATGGGGAAATATTTCAGAGTACTTCCTTAATACACTGGCTCTCTTGCACTGTGAGTGACAGCATGTTTCTCAAAGCTAGTAGAACGTTTTCCTTGATACTTTGATTCATACGAAGCCTATCTTCCTGTTAGGGGATTTAAAAGTAAAAAAGTTTTTTTTTATACTTGTTCTAACTATGTGCCTAATTCAGATATTGGCGGAGGGGTTTCTCCATCACAACAGTGACAGATACCCCGTCTGCCGAAATCGAAATCCTATTATATACAAAGGGATATAGAGGCGACCTCCATCACCATTGTGACAGAGTAACCCCTTTGCCAATATCTAAATCGGGCTCTATATCTGCTTGCTAAAAAGCATTCAAACTCCTATTAAAATAATATACAATTAGTTTTGTATGTACTTTTTTATTGCAAGCATGTGGCAACCACATTTAGGCAGCCATTTGCATTATTTATTTATTTTCAAATGTAAGTAATACAAAATAAGAAAACACAACGTAACCATTGCATCACCTTGCCAAGGCCTGACCTCTTTCATCTGCCAATTCTTGCTGTAAATATGCTTAACATTAGGACAGGATGCATTGTACAGTTATATGATAACTATCATCAATCCCTCGATAATGATGAAGAAGCTCAGTACTGGAAGTGTTCTATTATTTAGCTAGCACACCAGAAACTTTAGATGTGATTAAAACCTCTGTGTTCAAGGGTAGTGTTTGTTGAGTTCCATTATAATACCTCAAGCATTTCCTCCTTATTTATCTCTTCTATTATGCTATCTGTCTAATGGTAGTTTCCGCTGCCCTAAAAAGTGTAGAGGCTGAAACAGTCTGTAGCCAGACATTGAAATGGTTAGTTTTTTTTGGAAAGGCAGATTTTAGGTGCTCTAGAGCTGCACATTGCCATTATAAACGTGTAACTTTCATCTACATGCCTGGCCAAGTTCCATTAAATCCCCCAAGAACCATAGGGCTGAATGAAAAAAGATTTTTGACGGATGCAACTAATAAGTCCTCGGTGGTAGGTAAGGCAGGGCTTGGTGCAGGCACCTTTTTCCATCCTAGTATTAAAGCAGTCCCATGGAGATCGTAAAGTGTTAAGAGAGGGTTTGTGCATATGTGTTAAAATTGCATTTTTTGTGATGATGTGTTGTATTGTATTTTGGCTATTGTGTTTTTGTGCTGCATTATTGCACTGTGTTGTTATATTGGTAGCGTGGGTGATGTATCCTGCTCTGTTTTAATGTTCTATTATGCTATGTCCTGCTATGTTTTAATTATTTTGCCTTGTATTATGTCTTGTGCCGTTTTCTGTTGCATACTTTAGAGATGGCAAAACATTCTGCTAAATTTACAAACAGATGACCACTGTCTAAGTTGTTAAAATCTCACCACTCCAGTTCTCCAACTGTTTAAGCCACTACACAGCCCTACACTGTGAAGAGACTTTGTAGGTTGCATCACATCGAATTAACTCTGCTAACTTAAGACATGGTCTCAGCTTCTTCATTGAGGTGACTGCTGTTTTGAGAATTGGTGCAGCACTGTTTTACCAGCTACAACAGCAGTACATGATTGCTTGTCTAAGACTCTTTAAAGGTATTTGCTGGTTTTGGCTGGGAATGTAGCAGCAGTAATTGACTATCTAACATCATTGGCAGAACGTAACATATTGACATGCACACAGCAACATATAATATAATAAAAACATACCCTGACACAACACAATAAAAGATTCAAAACAGAATGCAAAACAGCAAACATGGTACAACAATACAACATCACAGTCCTACATTCAGTACAAAACCACACTAACATCTAAACAGACCCCATCAGTATCATAACAATATGTCACACAATGAAAAATGCACAAACAGTTTTGGCAGACACTACCAACTCCAGAAACCTGCTTTGATAATATGGTGGGAAAGGCTGCTTGCAACAAGCACTAGTTTAACCTATCACCAAGAAAAAGAAAATATTTTTTTTGAGATCCCGTCCTGAGTGCTCACTTTAGGTTATTCAGCTCCCTCGGTCAATTTGTAGGTAAACACGCTCCTGTAAGTAGCAGGGGCGGCTCATTTCATATGGCGAAGGAACGTCACCCCACTGTCTGAGCCAGAAGCAGAAAAATAAAATAATAGTTTACTTTAATTTTATTTTGTATCTGCTGGCTGAGCCAGCAGTGCCAGAAGGGGCTGGGCTGGGCCATGGGAGGTGAGAGGGGGGAGGAGGAGAGAGAGCACACCTAAGTGAGCATATGTGTTTGGACAGCCATCTGAGGCAGATACTTTTTGCTGCAAACCTGCATTAGCGCAGGTTTGTGGAAAAAATTATAGTGCCGGCCAGTGCCACTCCTAGACGCCGGCTGGGCTTCATATTTAAGGAATGGCGCTAGCCAGCGCTAAGGCCCTGTTAGCATCATTTGAAAGGAAGCAATCAGGGCCTGGGAGGCATAGGGGGGACCGGAGTTGTGCGCCAAATTATGGCACTACACTGTTTAGAGGCAAAAAAATTGCCTCTAAGCAGTGTAGGTCCATTTTCTGGCGCACAAGCCCCATGGACATGGTTCCTGTCTTAGTAAAGACAGGAGCCATGGCCACTGGGACCAGCGCCATGCAGGGGGCCTCAAGTCAGGGCCCCTGAGCGGCTTTGGACAGAAAAAAAAAGCCTACCCGGACTTACCTTCGGATGGGTCGCCCATCCGTGGGTGACCTCCTGGTGTGGGTAGAGGTGGGTGGGGTTGTTCTTGGGTCGGGGAAGGGCACCTTTGGGCAATATCCATAGTCTCCGACTATGGAAATCTGCCTCCAGGTCCCCTTATGCCTGCCTTACCCAGTCATTAAATAATGGCGCTAAGCAGGCTTAGCACCATTATTTTTTTTATTTTTTTTGCATGGGAAGATAAATAAGGCGCTAGGGCCTTTGAGTCTTTTTTTGCCTAGGAACGCCTACCTTGCATCTCATTGACGCAAGGTAGCTTTCCACAGGCAAAAACTGTTATTAACTCCAATATTTTGGTGCTAGACATGTCTAGCACAAAAATATAAATATGGAGTTAAGTTTGCGCCAGATTTGCATAAAAAAAATGACACAAATCCAGCACAAACAGAGTATAAATATGGGCCTTAGGTTTCTCCAGCCCAGCTGTGTTGAACAACCAGGCTGGAGACCTGCACTGACCCCAGGGCTGTTTCTGAGCTGCAGTTTGAGCCACTCAGACCAATCCTGGCACTGCTTTCATGCTAGATTTAGCATGAAAGCAGCACAAGGCTTGCTGGAGAGCCTGTGCTGGTGTCCCAGCAGTGAATGCTGGGACACCACAAGAGGAGCGACGAGCAAGGTGGCAGGGATGGAGACAAGGTAAGTGTGTCTTATTTTTATTTTCACCTTTTCTCACCCCCTCTCACCCCCCCTCTTGAGTTATGCAATGGCTGCAGCTGCTAAATAGTACATATCTAACAGCCAATATATGCAGCACATTACAGACACAACTTAATTTAATATTTATGTGTAATTCTATTAAATGTAAATATCTAACGATTCCCACATCACTCTAAATCACTAAGTAGTTTGCTTTGCCCCAAATTAGCTTAATCATGCGTGCATTAGATTGCAGAGAAAAAGTCTCCCAGAGGTCCTTCAGCTCAAAGTAATTCTAACTTGTTTAATCTAATCAAACATATAAATGCAGGCCAAATTAGACATTTCTGGCAGACAGAGTTTGGGGAGCTTATTAAACTACATTTAATTGATTTTTACCCAGTTGAAAAGCAGCGTAGCCTAATCTTATTTTGCATGCCAGTTAAGCTCTATTTAGATTTCCATAGGCAGGCCAGTAAGAGCATCAGAAAGCAATACCAAAGCTGATACACATTCTTTTTCTTTTTGATGCGTTATTTTGTTTATGTTTCTCAAAAGTTAAAGTCGGTATCTAAAAAGAAACTATACATCCATGGAGGTCGATTCACCAAAATGCTAGGGACAGTGGAAGTGCTATTATTACCCCTTTGACCATAAATGACATCAAAGGAAGTGACATTATGGCATTATATTCAACAATATCTCCAGAAATGCCCTGTTCCCTCAATGACGGTACAGGAAGTTACATCATATGTCCTTTACTTTTACCAGAAAACATCACTATAGGTGACAGTGTGTGACCTACTAACATGATGAAAATACAAGCGACATAATTTAAGTAAAGGTCAATTATTGCCAGAGCAACTCACAGCAGCAAGAAATAAATGAAATATCTAGCATATAAATAATGCCCAGAATTCAACTGCAGTGCCTCCAGGCATGTTGCCAGTATCAAGACAGAATCCTCACATACACGGTTGCAGGGCTACGGAGATTTGTATTGATTGTTTCATGCTAGGTTTGTTGTGGAGATGTCATTCCAGGAGGCTAAAAGCATTATATGTATTGTCATAAATTAATTTAAAATGCATATACTGATTTATAGTTGTTTAGGAGAAACGTATGGGCAACATTGCTGGTAACCACTAGTAGTTATTAAGAACATAACGGTGAGAATACATCTAATTTGTTTTCCATGAGAAGACTAAGGTTTCTCATAACAACTTTGATTAAAGAGCAATAATTCCACATAGAGGAAGTGTCTGCATAAATTAGCAGTGACAACGCAATGTTTTGCATGTACGTCCAACTGTGTACCAGCCAGTGAAGTAACAAAGGTGACACAGGGCAAAATATAAGCAATGAAAATGGGCCCCGGTGCACTAAATACATACGTAAAGGCAAGCAGTTTTAGTTTGGGTCTTGCATTCCTGCAGCTTGATGTCACAGCACCTGCTGCACTATTGACAGCTCTGCAGCTAGGACTGTCAGGATTCATCATGCACCAATAGTAATGCAATCTACACCATGCATTATAACCCTGTTCATTTCATAGCAAGGCCACCACGGGTCTTAGCATGTATGTCTGACTTCAAGGACTAACGTATACAGAAAACTAATGGATGGACTGCTTGAATTAAGCTCAGACACTAGTGAATACTCAAGGCCACATCTCAGGGCATCATTATTTTGCACTACATGCCACCTCAGTTTGCACCCAGTCATATGCAAATCAGTCTTAACCCTGCTACAATAGGAACAGTCCAGGCTGAGCTGCCAGGGCAGATCCTTCCTCAACTGGAGCACAGTTTATCCTAGTTAGGGCTCATCAGCCAGGTACAGCTTGGTTTCAGTGCAATGACACAGTGTGCATGAGACCCATATCTGGACATATCCATCTCACTCAGGGTGACATACTAAAGTATACGTAAAAATGATGGATGGAATGCTTAATTTAATCTCAGCCTCTGGTAGTTACTCAGATCTGCATCCCAGTCTGTCATAATTTTGCAGACTATTCCGCCTCAGTTTGAAACCAGCCATATGCAAGTCAGTCTTGACCCTGCACCAACAGAAACACTCCAGCTCAAACTACCAGGCCAGGTCCTCCCTGAGTGAAAGCATAAGAAGCCTAGGAGTGGTTTCACCCTAGTTAGGGCTCATCAGCCAAGTGTAGCTTGGTTCCAAGGATGCAGTGAGCTTAGGACCCACACCTGGGCACACCTGCCTCACTTAGAGTGACAAACTAGAGTATTTAAACAAGCATTTGCAATGCAATGTGTCTCTCATTTGCTCATGTTAGAGCTGTTAGCATTGTAAACTCCTAACCATACTTTTCTTGACACATAAACTAATAATGAAAAGTAAAACAGTTTCACATGTGTGAGCCGATGGTCGCCACGAGCATGAAGGAGACACAGAAAAAGAAACAGAAGTTCACACGCAGTGAAACTTATCTGCAAAAGTGCAATTATCCATGTAAACAGCAAAAGTGCAATAATCCATGTAATAGGGTCGACTTCATGCAAAGCGTTCGTCTTCTGCCCAGTGAGATCGCGCTGCGCAGGAAATGAAAAGATAAAGTAGTCCAGAAACCAGCTGAAAACACAGAGCCCTGTATTTTTTCAGTAGTTTACCAGTGCGCTAGAGGAGGGCTAAACACCGGAAAAGGCATGACATATGCATGCCTTTCACAAATCAAATCAATTGATTTTTAAAAGGCAATCCCACGAACTAATGAAAGTGACAGGCGTGACATGGGCATGATTAGAAGCCCACAGAGAGATTACAACATGGTCCAGAGCACTTGCGTGCTCTCAACCCTAAAAAGTGATGGATGGAATGCTTGAATTAACTGGTAATTACTCGGGGCTATTTCCAAGTCCATCATTATTATGCACACCATGCCAACCAATTCAGTTTGGACCCAGCCATTTGAAAATCAGTCTTCATCCTGCTTCAATAACAGCAGTCCAGCCCAACCTACCAGCCCATTGAACCAGAAGACAAGCAACACAGGATCGGTCAAACATTTGAGGAAGCAAGGAGTCCTTATGAATAAATATAAAACTCATGGCCTGTTACCAATTTGGTCTATTTATGTTTTTATAATACATCATAGATGATGGTTTTTTTGTGTTATTGTTTTGTATTATGTTATTAGGAATTCTGTGAATGGATTCACCACTTCTTTAAATAACTATTGATGAATGATTGAATGAATGGGTTCTCGAAAACCACTGTTTTCCACTTCTCATAATAAAAACAGGTGCCAAATAGTAATAAGTGTTAGGACTGGTAGTATTTCGTTACGTACATATTATAAGGCAGCATTCCCTCTGCAAGTAGTTCTGAATGGCTGTAAATGCAGTGAAAGAGACTAGAAAGGCACAGGTGTTTGAGATTGATCTAGCTACATTTGCACAACACTGTTATTGCAGCCCCTGTCCCATGTATGGGCAGGGGCTGCAATTAAAGTAACAAGCATTTGCAATGCAATAGGTCTCTTATATTTCAAACAAGTTAATTGTCATCTTTTGACAACAGCGCCCACAAGCAAAAACAAAAGAAAACATGACAAGAAACTGAGAAAGGATGACTTGGCAAAATAAAATAAAGTTAGTTTAAAAAAAAAAACTTTGCAACTTTGAGCCTGCTAGGCACGTTTTCGCCAGTCACAAACAAGGCTTCTGTTTGTGGGGCACTCAAAGTTAAAACAACAAATAGTACCTTAATTATATCGGAAGCAGCGGACAGGTATTAATGAAGTTGCATCAATTAGTGATTGATCCCTGCTCCACACAGAGAAACGGAAGTGATGCCAGGTGTGCCTTGACGAATTGCAAGGCTGTAAAGAAGAGTGCCATGCAAACCAACAAATGGTGAACGATAGGCAGGCTCCAAGCCCTTTACTGAACACAACAGCGACTCACATATGAGATACATTTGCAAAAGCATGCACACTCAGGCTCGACCCTAAAAAATGGAATGGAACAAAGGGACCCTGGAGGGAGCATGCAAGAAGTTGATGAAAGGTTGTATACTTCTCTAATGCAGAAGCCCACATTCACCAAGTGGAAGATGCCAATTGCTGAGAGCTTCTATTTAGTGAATGTATGCCACTTCTTTCTAGGTGTCAGTAACCCAACAATAGTTTGTGACTGCAATAGCAGTTATAGACCTAAGCTAAATATTTTTGAGAGTCTTAAGGAAGAGGGGACAACCCTTTAGGCTCCTTTTCCTTGCAACTGTAAGGAATTTTAATTGTGATGTTGCAATTGTGAGTTTTGCACTCACATAAACTGCAATTGTGCACACTGGAGGCTTTGTGAGTGAAAAACCATTTTATACAATAGGATTACAATTCCTTTAAGATATGGTAACCTAAATCAGCAGAACTACTGAGCTGACCTTTGTAAGAATCCAACCCTTCTGCCAAGAACTTTAGTGGGGGGGGGGTGCCTCAGATGGTTACAGAGTGCTAAGCACATAAGTCCTGATTTATACTTTTGATGCAAACCTGTGCTACCGCAGGTTTGCGTCAAAAAGTTTACCGCCGGCTACCGCCATTCCCAGGTACCACCGGGCATCATATTTAAGGAATGACGCTAGCCGGCGCGAAGGCCTGGTTAGGGTCAAAATAAATGATGCTAATCGGGTAGAGGAGGCATAGGGGAAACTGCAGGTTGTGCGTCGAAGAATGGCGCTAAACAAGTTAGCGTCAAAAATATTGACTCTAACCTGACTAGCGCCATTTTTTTATGCACAACCCCCATGGACATGACTCCTGTCTTACATAGACAGGAGTCATGTCCCCCTGCCCAATGGCCAAGCCCAGGGGACTTGTGTCCCCTGGGCATGGCCATTGGGCACAGTGCCATGTAGGAAGGCCCAAGTTAGGCCCCCCTATGCCACTTTTAAAAAACAGAAAAGCATACTTACCTGGACTTATCTTGGATGGGTCCCCCCATCCTTGTGTGTCCTCCAGGTGTGGGTGGGGGTGTCCCTTAGTGAAGGGAAGGGAACCTGTGGACTACTTCCATGGTCTCTGACCATGGAAATGAGGCCACAGGTCCCCTAACGCCTGCCCTGACCCAGGTGTTAAATAATAGCATTAAACAGGCTTAGCTCCATTATTTAAGGCCCTCCTCCCGTGCTCCATTTTTGCACAGGAGGATAAATAAGGCACAAAGGCCTTGGAGTTATTTTTTGCCCGGGAACACCTACCTTGCATCTCATTGATGCAAGGTAGGTTTCCACAGTATAAAAAATGACATTAACTCCAATATTTCGATGCTAGATGGGTCTAGCATCAAAATATAAATATGGAGTTAATTTTGACCCAGATTTACATAAAAAAATGACACAAATCCGGTGCAGAGTATACATTTGTCCCATAATTTCACGTACAGCGTCTATGCCCTATTACCGGGAGTTATTTCTTTCAATTATATTATTTTTTCCCTTTACTCATAATAAAAGAAACACTATTTTTGCAAGCATCGTTGAATAAGAGCAAAACAATGAGCAATGTGTATTGAAAACTGCCACATTGTGATGTTACCTTTGAGTACCCATAGTTAACAGTTGTTTTGCTGCATCCTTGAAAGTGTTAGCCTCGGATACCAAACTGTACCAGATATGTGGTAGGGACATATTATGATGTCAAAATATGAGCTATTCTGTTTTCATCAGATAAGTTTAAAAAATACCTCAAACATATTACGTAGGCTCATGGCGATTTTATCTCCGGACTGTCCTAACATTTTCAAAAATATTAAAGAAATACTGAAATGAGAAATAAATGAATAATTGGTTAGATTGGTAATGCTAATTGCTACCTTCCCTTATTACACGTTTACGTCTTTACCAACATAAATCCACCTCGTGTTATTTCTTTAGCTAAGATTTGCCTGCTAAAGACTGCTCTTTTTATTATTTATGACAGAGTAACAATAAATCAGCTTGATTGTCAAGAGAGGTGTAAATAAGGCCGTACCACACGCTGTTGAGAAATCATAATTATAATAGTTCTGTTCATAATTAGTGCTGTAACAGAAACACAAAACAAAAAGAATTTGTTCTAACAATCTTTTAAACCACAAAAAAAGCCTTTGGATTAAAATATGAGGTCAGGTTAAGTGGCTAATCAAAAACAAATCCTTCTGGAAAACCCATACTCGATTCATGCAGATGCCCATTTTCAAGAAGTGCTGTTAAAAATGTTGTCAGTTTAAGTGATAGATGTCTGAATTAATGATTTACTTCTTCATACAGTAAGTATTCACACCATAAAAATTAATTTGGACTTCATTGGCTTGAAAATTAATTTAGGATACATAAATTATCGCACCCCAGCTACTTGTAATTAGCAAGTGAGCTGTTTTAAAGATGAAGAAACACAGCTTTCACTGTAAATGTAAAGACGGTTTTGCTAATATTTACATTTAATGGACATTGCAGCTATAGAGTTGAACTTTAAAAAGCAGGTCATTGTGTAGGTAAATTTGCATTTCACGCGGTACGGAGATTTCCAGAAAGTTGATTCACGATTTTGTAGGGTGAGCGATATTATTTGTTCTGGAGGCTCAAAAAACATAAGCAACCATACATCATTCACTATGGAATTTTAAATTATGCCTGCATACGTGATAATCTAATATATATATATATATATATATATATATATTTTTTTTTTTTTTTTTTCCAATAATATCCTGGTTCCAGCTTTGATATTAATGCATAGTTACAATAAACTGGCAATTTTTTCACCCAGGAATGTATTTGTTAGTTTATAAAAATCGCACTTCATTCCATATATTTTGACACGTCAATAATAGACATTTTTAGTGAACCACCTACAGGCAGACTCGCTGCAGTAATGCATCTGCTCTAAAGATATACCAAAACGCGCAGCTCATATTGAAATCACAGAACGTTACTATAGTGTTGACCACGTTCTGGGCTCAAATCCCATTTCGGGTGCAAAAGGTAGCCAGACAGAATTAAAAGCTAACCAAAATCGCGTGTGCAATTCATCCAAAGCCGGCACTGAGAAATAATGAAAAAACGAGTTTGTGTACGGTGGAAAACACGTGCATTTGTGTTTCATTTGAGCATTTTGGGGCCTTGGTCCTCGGTCCATCTGAGATGGATCAAATGAGTATTAATTGATCTTTATTTAGCAACACGGTGAACCTGAAAGTCTATGGTTACAAATGGAACGTAAAAATCTAATGTTTATGTTTAGTCTGAGCGTCCATAGACTCACGTCACGAGGCATACAGTAAAGTCTACCTTTATTTGAAAACAATGATCTGAATCTAGCACAATACTTGCCACTCACTAGTCAGTATGAACTCACGGTGACCCTATTGTTTTGGTTTAGCCAATAGTTTCTAATACATTTTTAGAGTACTGAGTGAACGCTCTCTTATAGGGGCGTTCAGTGTCTGAAGCTTAACCGAGTTTCTTCCATTAAGTTGACTTTGTAATTGTCATGCATTTGTGTTTGTTGTTCAAACTACTAAGGTGGTAGAGCGCTGCTCCTTTGTATATCTTGGATCTCGCCTGTTTGGAGCTTCTATATTTTTATAAAACTCCTATGAGTTGCTCTGCGTCCACGTGCAGGCACAGAAGGTAGTCATTCATCTGTTTTCAATGACAGCTCAGGTCAGAAATAGGGAGTGACATTTACCATAGAGCTGTGGAGATTGCATGCAAAACTTTAATGAAATCCAGCGCAGGGACCATTATGATCTGGGTCATGATAGGGACTCAAGACTCTCAAAAAGGATTTGCCATGTTTCACATGGAACTACCAGAAGACTTATGCCCAGCCCCGTCCCCACTGAGGAAAATCCTCATGTTCATGATATCACTTAAGTCTAAACAAATGCCCTTTGGCTCTTCCAATACTTCATGCTTGCTCCAGAGGCAGAGGCAAGGGAGATCAGGGGTTTTGGTGTGTCAAAATGCTTCTTAAGGGCCACCATGGTGCCATAAAGGAAACTCATGAACACTGGTGGCTACTGAATTTGATGAGATGGAAAATTCATTGACATGTTAATTTACACGAACCCCTGTCCCGAGTGCCTAACTGTACTAATGTTCGGATGTCTAATGCTGATTTTTGTTGTCATATGTAAACACAGATCATGCGTGTGTGACATGATATACGCCTGTCTCACAAATTGTAGTCTTGTTGGACCAGGAGGGGAGCTCAAAGCTACCCTCATATTGATGGAAGGTGTCAGCATACCGTGCAGTGATCAGGAGGAGTAAACAGGTCTTTTTTATCCTGTATCATTAGAGTGAGGACTAAAGGCTCACTCACTTTTAAAGTTTTGTTGCTGTGTGCTTTACTCACCCTTGACCTACATTAGTTGGATGTGAAGTGCTGCACAACACAGGGGTGGTGACTCAGCACTTATTGTATGTGTGCCCAGGAAGGGTACAGTACTGGGAGTAATGTTGTGCAGTGTTTTTATTATGAGTGAATGCATTGTGTGTATATATACCTACAGAGAAGACATCTAATGAGAAATTAAGTGCTGTGCAGTGTGTGCATGGTGAGCGCATAAAGAGGGTGTGTGTACCTTTGAGGCGTGCCTTACATGAAGGGTAAAGTGTTGTGCAGCACGCACATGGTGAATGCGTGTTCTAGCAATGTGTGTGCTTGCAAGTGGCCCACAAAGGCACAATACAAAAGGCTAGAGTACTTAGCAGTGTGTGCAGCGTGAATGTGTTTGCTGAATGTATGTGGCCCTGGGATGGCACAATATGTGGAGGTAACATTACTAGTTATTGTATATGCTATGTGCATAGACTGAGTGCAGGTGTGCCTGTAATGTTAGATTACATGAAGGACAGTGGGTTCCACTTTGGAAATCCCAGACTTGCCCAGTGAAGAAATGAGGAGGTAGAGGAATCTCTCCGGACAGATTTGTGCATTGCTGCATTCCTGTGAGTGCATGAGTCACACTAGAGTCGGCTGAAAGACACTCCCCCTGTACACTTCAAAGGGTGTTCTTTGATTCAGTTAGAGATCAGAAGGAAAGGGCCTGGACACTTCTGAGAAAGGAGATGGGGCTGATAAGGAATTCAGTTTAACCTTCTGATGTACATATCACTGTGGGTGATATCCAGCCATCAACTCTAGACACTCCCATGGCCTGTGATGTGGGACTATCAGCTTCAGAGTCTCTCCTGCTGTGATTGACAATCTTTCAAGAGGAAGAGGAAAAGTGGAAGGAAGCACTTCAAAAGAAGCAGAGCCCTGAAATAAAATGTGAAAGACCCGATATCACATTTGGGGTGTGGAAAAGGACTATAAGAGGGGAAGGTTGAGACCTCAAAATGTGTCATTTGCCAAGCAGCCAGATAGGCTTTGTGCTGTGTGAGGAAGGGAAGTTGTGTAAGACTTCTGCCTGCGACGTGGACTAGGGGCCAAGGCCTGTTAACCTCCCTGCTGGTTGAGGGGAAATCACCCAGGAAACTCAAGACCACATGTTCTGGAGCCTGGAGCACCAGTACCTGCCTACTTGTCAAGACAAATATGTCCTGTGAGGAAGAGGAGAGCATTGGAGGAAGAGAGCACTGCCAAGTGGGATTCCGGTGTGACGTGTGAGGAACGGATACTGCACCAATTGGGCCATTGCTTGTTAGAAATGGGGTCTCTAGGTGGTAGAGGTATGTACCCTTGTCCAAGTAGGGACCACAATCTTAGTCAGGGTAAGTCACACACAATACAAATTATCCTGTGCCCACCCTCTGATAGCTTGGCACTGAGTAGTCAGGCTTAACTTAGAAGGCAATGTGTAAAGTATTTGTGCAATAAACCACACAGTAACACAGTGAAAACACCACAAAGATACACCACACAGGTTTAGAAAAATATATTATATTTATCTGGTTAAATCAAGGTCAAAATGATAAAGATTCAATAAGCACAAGATGAGATATCTCTTTTGCAAGATTAAAAAGATTCTTAAATCATAGAAATCAGCAGTTGTCTCTTGTTTGCACAAACTACCTGGTTTGCGTAAAAAATAACACGCAAGAAGACCTCAGGGGTGGCGATGCGTGGAAAAATAGGGTGTATGTCAGATTTTCTGGCACAGACGACACGTTGTTTCTTTCCACGCTGCAAGAAGTTTTGCATCATTTTTTGGCACACAGGCTTGGTTCCTCACTGTGATGTGGGGATCTTTTTGACACCCAGGGATGATGCGGGGAAATCCTGGGCATGTGGGAAGAAGTCACAGGCATTGCGTCGATCCGTTATGGTGATGCATTGAATTTTCTGTCACACAGCAGGTGCTTTGTCGATTCTTCACTCCGGTCGGGCTGCGTTGTTCCATTTTGGCTCTGCATCGATCAGGTAGGCTGTGTGTCGAATTTCCAGTCACAAGGCAGACGCTGCATCGATTCTTCACTTGGGAAGTCAGGCTGCGGAGTTCTGTCTCGGCTCTGCAACAATTTCTCTGTCACAAAACGGCTGTGCATCATTTCCGGCAGGCTGTTCATCGATTTTCGGGCAACAAGGAGTTTCCTGAAGAGATGAAGGCCCTCATTCTGACCTTGGCGGGCGGCGGAGGCCGCCCGCCAAAGTCCCGCCGTCAGGTTACCGTTCCGCGGTCGAAAGACCGCGGCGGTAATTCTGACTTTCCCGCTGGGCTGGCGGGCGGTCGCCTTCAGGCCGCCCGCCAGCCCAGCGGGAAAGAGGCTTCCACGATGAAGCCGGCTTGGAATCGAGCCGGCGGAGTGGAAGCTGTGCGACGGGTGCAGTTGCACCCGTCGCGTATTTCACTGTCTGTGCAGCAGACAGTGAAATACATTTAGGGGCCCTCTTACGGGGGCCCCTGCAATGCCCATGCCAGTGGCATGGGCACTGCAGGGGCCCCCAGGGGCCCCGCGACCCCCCCTACCGCCATCCGGTTCCCAGCGGTCGGACCGCCGGGATCTGGATGGCGGTAGGGGGGGTGCGCCGCCTTGGAGGATTCAATGGGGCGGCGGTACACTGGCGGGAGACCGCCAGTGGTGCCGGTCCGACCGCGGCTTTACCGCCGCGGTCGGAATCCCCATTGGAGCACCGCCGACCTGTCGGCGGTGCTCCCGCGGTCCTCCGCCCTGGCGGTCTTTGACCGCCAGGTTCAGAATGACCGCCGAAGTCTTTTTGGCCCTGAGACTTCAGAAAACAGGAGGCCAGCTCAATCCAATGCCTTGAAGAGCCCTTCTCAGCAAAGTCAGAGGGCAGCAGAGCAGCAGGGCAACAGCAGGGCAGCGGCTCTTTTCAGCAAAGCAGTCCAGATGAGTCCTTTCGGCAACCATGCAGTTTCTCTTGAAAGGTTGCAGGTTCAGGTCCAGAAGTGTCTGATTTGATGGGGTCAGAGACCCAATTTATAAGCCTAAAAATGCCTTTGAAGTGGGGGAGGCTTCAATGTGTGGTTTTTAAGTTCACAAGTTCACCTTTCAGTATAGGTCTGTCAACCAGGGTCCCAGTAGGGGGTTTGTCAGTTCACTGTGTGAGGGCGGGCAATAGACTTTCAAATGTGAGTGTCAGGCCTTCCACCCTTCCAGCCCAGGAAGACTCATTCAGAATGCAGATGAGTGCAGATGTGATTGTGTATCCTATGTTTGTGGTTGTCTGGGTGAAATGCACAAGGAAGCTGTGAACCAGCCCAGCCCAGGCATTGATTGGAGACAGGTTGTAAGGCACAGATGGATTTTAAGTGTAGAGAAATGCTCACTTTCTAAAAGTGGCATTTCTAAAATAGTAATATAAATTCCAACCTCACCAATGAGCAGGATTTTCTATTACTATTCTATTACCATTCTGGCCATACTAAATATGACCTGGTTACCCCTTTCTGAGTAGAATACACCACTCAAACAGTATATGAGGGTAGCCCTAACCCAAGCCTATGAAAGGAGCAGGCCTCACAGTAGTGTAAAATGAATTTAGGAGTGTTTTACTACCAGGACATATAAAACACACATGTCCTGCCTTTTACCTACACACCACCCTGTTCTATGGCTTACTTATGGCCTTCCTTAGTGGAGACTTATATGCAGAAAAAAGGGGAGTTTAAGGCTTGGCAAGTACTTTAAAATACCAAATCGAAGGGCAGTGAAACTGCACACACAGGCCTTGCAATGGCAGGTCTGTGACATGGTTAAGGGGCTACTTGTGTGAGTGGTACAACCAGTGCTGCAGGCCCACTTGTAGCATTTAATTTACAAGCCATGGGCACATGACATGTGGTGCACTCTACTCGGGACTTACAAGTAAATAAAATGTGCCAATTGAGAATGAACCAATGTTACCATGTTTAAGGGAGAGAGCATTTGCACTTTAGCAATGGTTAGCAGTGGTAAAGTGTGCCGAGTCCTAAAACCAGCAAAATGAGTGTTAGAAAAGTGGAGGGAGGTAGACAAAAAGTTGGGGGATGACCACCATTAGGCTGTCAGAGCTAACATTGCTCACGTGCAGATTCAAGTCAGTAACCCTGTATGCCAAGGGAGCGCCACTGTGAAGATAGCTGAAAGCAGAGTGCTGTGCAGAGTGAGTGATGCCAGCGACCTGCCACCATTGTAAGGACTACTGTTTGGTGAGGACTGGTGCCTTGGCCAGTAGTGTTCCAGCAACCCTGTATACCAGGAGGGGCTGCCAAAACCAAGCTTGCAGTGAGGATTGAGCTATCACCTGAAAACTATGAGGCCATGTGACCCATAGTCCTCAAACAACCATCGAGGATTGTTTCTGAATTGCCCCATTGAACTGAGTAGGATGTTGTTGGTGCATTGCCACATCATTTGGAGCTCTACCTGGAGATCAGAATCCAACTCGTCACCCCTCTACAGGAAAACACTGAGCTTACTCTACAGGAAAAGCACTGGAACACCTCCAATCACTGATGGAGCCAGACACATAAGCTGAGAGGGTAGCCTGTTTGCAGAGTGCTGCCATGCCTCCTGTGCGCAGCTGCTCTGCATTCTTTGAGTTATGAGTCATGTTCGCTAATGTGTATTCACACAGGGAGAATGCTCATCCACAGCTATCACTGAGAATCAAGTGCAGAAGGGGTACTTGGCCCAGTTACTTAGGATCCGTAGTAGGTCAGGCCCGAGACATCAGGAGCAAAAGGCCACAACTACCACGGTCAGGCCCAGTAACCCCTGCATGCCCTGTGGCCCTCTGAAAGGAGTTCTGACAAAAGTCTAACTGTGGTGTGGCATAAATACTCAGTATCAATTCCACACAGGGAGTGAATAAATCAAAGGAGCCTCACTTGCTCCTTTAAGAGCTCTAGGGAGCTATTTTCCTAATAAAAGAGGATGTGGGACTAAAATGTTGAGCTGCTAATATCAACCTGTACATATATTGACTATAAACTATATTGTCACTATATGTAAGCTTTCCTATATAAGCTTGCCTTGACAACGTGGTGGGAGTAGTTATATGTGTAGGATGATATTTGTGCCCTTAACATTTTGACATTCATCATAACAGTGTAGAAGAGTCCAAATCATGAATTTTAAAGCAGAATTTGTAACTTAATTTATAGTAAATTTGTACACAAAGCATGCCAATGTCATTTACAGCTGTACAACTTTCTAAATGGCAGAAGGGCACTGTGAACAGTTCCACTGGTGACGTTAGTAGATGTGGGCTCTAAATACCACCTAGCCTGCAAGCAAGAGAGCATAGTGCCTGCTTAAACTGGCTACAAATCAATAGAGTCTGCAGGGGCATCCAAAAAAGTCCAATATTTTAATAGTGCACATAGCAACCATGGCGCTCATCGATAACATTTGGAATTCACTTCCCAAGAAAACTTTGAAAAGCAAAGACAACACTTCATTGGCACAAGTTCACAAGCAAATTGGATAAAAAGTCATCATTAAAGTATATAAAGCTTCTTCTTTCATTCATACATTCCACTTCTTTCCAATTGTTCATCCTGCACATTCAAAGTAGACTGACAATCCCACAGAAAAGAAGATAATGATCTCTACACTGTAAAGTAGTGCAGGAGAGAAACGCTCTAGAGGAAATCAACGAAGTTTAGTCATGTTGCTCCTGGGTCAAGGGTGTTTGATGAAAGTTCTCCAAATGCTCACAATAATTTTAATCAAGTTCTGGAGTTTGTAAATTCAAATTAACAGTGTGAAACCTGATTCAGAATAAATGAAAAATAAGAATAATAACTGAGCTTTCCATCCCTCTGAGTTCTACAGTCTAAGGCCTGATTACTGCATTGGTGGATGGAATACTCTGTCACAAACGTGACGGATATATTCCGTCTGCGATTTATGATCTCCATAGCGCATAATGGAATTGTAATATGGCGGTCGGGATATTCGTCATGTTTGTTACGGACTAACCCCAACCACCAAGATCATAGTCAGGCCCCAAGTTTAATTAATTTGGGTAAATATCAAACCTAGGCCCAGATTTAAGAAAAATTATGTACAGCTGTGCAACTGCAGTTATGCATCAAAAAATGTGCCACAAGCTAATGTCATTCCCTAGCGCCATCAGTGCACCATATTTTTAAAAATGACACACAATGGAGCTAAAGAATAGTTAGCGCCCAAAACAAATGTGTTGGACTTTTTTCCTTACGCATGGTCATCCCCAGTATTTTTGCCTCCTTCCTCCTGGTTTTTCTGACCTCTCGCTGTTGGCTCTAGGACTCTGAGCACTTTATCACTGCGGACCAGTGCTAAAGTGCAGGTGCTCTCCCATCTAAAGTTGGTATGATTGGCTTATACCTAATTGGCATATTTAATTTATCTATAATTCCCTTCTACAGTGGTATCTCTATACCCAGGGCCTGTAAATTAAATACTACTAGTGGGCCTGCAGCGCTGCTTGCGCCACCCACTGAAGTAGACTTTCAAACCTCTCTCAGGCCTGCTAGCGCAGGGCCTGTGTGCACAGTTTCTGCCACAGGGACCTGGCATCTAATTTTACTTGCCAGGCCCAGAACTCCCCTTTTACTACATGTAAGTCACCCCTAAAGTACGCCCTAGCTAGCCTTATGGGCAGGGTGCCATGTATGTAGAAAAGCAGGACATGTGCCAGGTTGCGTGGCCTGCCTGGTAGTGACAAACAGCCTAACTTGGTGTCTCACTGCTGTGAGTGCTGCCTTCTCATAGGATTGCATTAGAAATGCCCTGCCTTATGTGTAAGGAGTATTGTCTGATTTATGAGGGGTAGCGTAGGCGTGTTTGGTATGGTTGTGATGGTGATAATAAATGCTGCTTACTGATGTGGGTGTATTTTTTATTACTATCACAGAAATGCCACTTCTAGAAAGTGCGCATTTATCTGTGCTTATGACTTTGGTGTTTTGCAGCTTGACTCCAATCCACGTCTGGGCAGAGTGACAGTTAGGGCTTTGTGCATACTTTTCAGACAGCCTGAACACAGGGAGTGTGGAGGTGTCACAGAGGTGCTCTCTGCATACTGAATAGACTTCCTGTGCTGAGAGAAGGGAGAGGCGGGGCACACCTACATTTGTAAAGGCTGTGCCCTGGCCTCACACAATAGGGTCGTTGACCCCCCACTGATGTTTGGAGCCTGTGCTGTAAGGAGACAGGGGGCACTCCCAGAACCAGTTGTAACTGGCTGGAACCTCCTCTCCTTACCATTGCAAAACATTGTAAGGACTGAGTATAAGTATAAGGGAATTTTCCTCACAATTTGGAGACTCTTAATCACCTGGACACAGAAATGCTGGAAGAACTCACCAGGAATCGCCATGGACTGCTGCTGCTGTGCTGACCTGTGACCTTCCCGGTCACTGAAGAGGACCTTTCACTTGCTGCATGCTCCTTGTGCAGGCCTGTTGTTGAGCCCTCCACCTGTGGACCTTTTCTTTGGACTTAGTCCCCCAGGGGCAGAGTGCTGATGCCCCTGACCCCTGCAACCACCTGTTTTCAGCACTTTCCCTTAAGTTGTGTAGCGCTTGAAGAGTGCTGTGCTTTGGGCCCCTGGCGCCTCGTGAGGGCTGTGGAGTTATTTACATAGCGCTGTGGGAGCGCTTTTGCAACGCTAAAAATCACCGCCGCAGCCGGGTCCCGTGCATTTCTGAAGCGCGTTGGATCATGCTGTATTTCAGCCTCTGGGAACCGTTGCCAAGAAGAGAGGAGCAGGCGTGCCCCCGGGGCACCGGAAGCATCCTCCATTAGCAAACGTGGAGCACGAGTACTCCTGTCGTGCCCCCGGGGGAGAAGCGCACTCAGTGGAGCGCCCCCTGGGCACTGGCGGGCACCGACTGTGGTGCCTGCCTCTTTCTCCAATGGAGATGCAGGCCGCTGCGTACAGTTGAAGGCCGGGCGGAGGGAAGGATACCTCATTGGAGGTTCCCTCCGGCCCCAACGAGGCCGTCCTGCTTTTCTGTGACTGTGGCCAGGGCGGAAGCCTCACCAGAGGCCCCCTGCGTTGCTGCTCCTTGGCATGGCCCTTTTGTGGCCCTTTTGTGGGCCAGTTTGGATCTTTTTGGCTCCCCCCATTCGTGGAGGGCCAGTCAGGGCCTGGGGGGGTGGGCTACAACATTCAGAGGTCCCAGGAGGGGCCCTCCCTTGAATCAGAGGGGGTGAGTGACGCCCCCCTCCTCCCTAAAAGTATTGAGTGACCTTGGCCCCCCATGTGAGGGCCAGTGGAGGCCCAGGGGGGCCCCCAGTGATCATGGGCCCCAGGAGGGGCCCATCAGTAGTGCAGAGGGGGTGCGTGCCACCCCCCTCTTCCCCAGGATTTTAAGGAGGCCCCAACGTGCGCAGAGAAGCGCTGGGGGGCCCTTTCTTCTTTGTCTGCTAGACACAGAAGGTGCCTGCCTCATCATTTCCAGGTATTCCCTAGAGGGCCAATATGTTCCTAATCTAAAGTTCTTTCTAAAGAGTTTGCGAATTAATATATATTGCCTACCTGTTTTATTGCATTTATGATGTTTTTGTGTGCATTTGCAAATGTTCCTTTTATGGACATGACTTGCTGATATGTATTTTTATGACTTACCATGTGTTTTCTACTGTTCCTACTATGGGCATTTTATGATATTCTTATGACAAGTGCTTTGGTGTAATAACGTGTTTTCCTGACTACTGCTTGCGTTGCAGAATACTGAGTAACCTGTGTGTTATATGTGACTACTGCTAGTTTGCAGAGTAACTAATGTGTAACGTTCTGACAACTGCTAAGGTAGCAGGATAGTACTGATATGTGATGTTTGGTGTAATAATTGCATTGTGTACAATACAGTACATCTCCATATAATCTGGTGTTGTGTTTCCTTTGTGGTGGGGATATTGCGTCTCGTGTGTTGTGCAAACGCTTTACACATTGCCTCTGGGATAGGCCTGACTGCTCGTGCCAAGCTACCACAGGGGTGAGCAGGGGTTATCTTGGATGTGTAACTTCCTTGCCCTGACTAGAGTGGGTAAGTTCTGCCTGGCTGAGGTGCATACCCTAGCCAACAAGAAACCCCATTTCTAACAAAATGACACTAACTATTGCGTCATGCGTTAAGAAAAATTTACGCTAATGCTGCAAAAGTGGCACTAGAACATTTAGCTGCACATTTTTTTATGCAAAATGGGTTAGCGCCACATTTAACCACATTACCATGAAAAAAAATGCATGAGCAAGAAAAAAAAATTGGGAAGACAAGATTGAGAATGAAGGCCAGGAGAGACACCAGGGAGATCCCAATCAGCTAATGACCAGCCAGGAAGCACCAGAAAAGTCCCAGGAGAAGGGGAAGAGGAAGTGTCGCTTTAGTGAGGAGGAGCATGACATCATGGTCAGAGAGGTGATGAACACCAACATCATCCCCAAACTGCCAATAGATAGAGGGGAGGCCATATGGCAGGCAATAGTAGACAAAGTTAACAGTGTGGCAGAGGTGAGTAGGACTGTCACCGATTTCAAGAAGCCCTGGCAAGATTGCAAGTGCAGAAATAAGGAGAAACTAGCCAGGAACCGAAAGGCAGCACTGCAGACTGGAGGTGGAAATCAGTACCACAGGAGGACCTGGGTGACCTGGAGGAGATGGTGACAGCGGTCTCTCCAGAGAAGCTGGTCCCTGGAATCGCAGGACAGCGCAGAATACCAAGAACTACTACAAGTGCAGGGGAAGGTGCAGGGAGGACTAGCTGGAATCTCACAAATGGCAGAAGGGGGAGGCACATAGGTAACACTTAATGCATGCTAAAGGGTTGCATCGGTACACATAGGCCCTGAATCAAAACACCCCATCGCCACCCAAGCCACAACACATGTAGTGATGACCTGGTTGCGCTGTGCACTCAGACACATACACAATGTGGACATAAGCCACTTACTATGGCTTTACACCACCTTGTAAATATGCAGTACATTGCCTGGAAGGGACGTGCAATTAGTGTGGCTGTGGCTGTCACAACAGCACCCATTGCATATTGTTATTGACCCAGATCCAAGACAACATGTTCATCAGAGACTGTGACTGAAGTCAACACCACCCCAGGGGTGATGTCAGGATAGCATAACAAGGCAAAATACTTTTCTTCCTCCTCGTGTCATTGCCCTTCTCATGTGTGCTGCATCCTGCAGCACACATAGAAATGCCTCCTTGCCATAATTGCCTGTAAATGTGCAGGAAGGTACACCTCCCTGCATATAAGAAATCTATCCCCTCATCGCAGGCCCCTCTTCACTATGATGCAACGATGCCTCTGTTGGTGCAGAGAAAACAAATCTGCATGTAAGGGGAAACACTGGGGTGTGGCATATTCCAGTAAACATGGCACATCCCTGCATTTCAAACTTATATTGCTGCTACACTGAGCTGTGCCACTTGAGAAAAATCATGCCCTAAGTGTGCAACCTGCGGAACGCAAGCCGCACAGGGTGGACCAACAACAACTCCACGCACCTCCATGTGCCATTTGGGAATGGGTACAAACGTGAACTCATTCAACACATGGGGCATGTCTGTGACCATCTTTTGTGAAGCTGTGCAAGTAGCTGCAATCTTGTCATCTACAAGATTGAGTGTGTTGTGTAAATTGTTTTTGTTCTGCTTAATGGGACAATCAACATGCGTAAGAACTGGCACAAGTGGGATCAAAGTTTCACTACTGGCACAATGTCACTAGCCCATAATGCTACTGAACCATCATACAAATAGTTCCCTATGTGGATGCAAGCTGCACATACCCATTGTGCCACAACAACAAAGTCTCAAAATGCATGAATTGATTCACATTTCACATTCTTAGCCCAACATATGCATGTGGCAGATATGCTGTATGCAAGTAAATGTCCCAAATGTGTGGAGGGACAAACTCATGTAGCAGACAAACCCTAATGGTTGGTCTGTCCTTTTCCAATTAGCACATCTGTGGGGCCTGCTGAAGGCAGATGAGAATGTAACACAAACATTGTAAGCAATGGACCTACCTGTGTTTTGCTGCACTAGTGCCATCATTCATGGTGTCAATACATTATAGCACCAATGGCAGGCAGCCTAGAGGGAATGCAGAGGTGCCTCACTCCAACTAAGGAGAACTCAGCTGCCATCAGAGGCATGCACTCCCCGCTACGTGGACTCCAGCAGTCCCTGGCCGACATAGTTGTTGTCATGTCAACAGGATGGGAGCTAAACAGAATACCCTGGAGTCCATACAGCAGCAAGTGGCCTCCCTCAGGGAAAAACACGGCTGCCTACTACCCTGATATTACTGTGGTGTTGAGAAATCAGCAGTTCCTCTTTACTGCCTTATGTATTCACACAAATGGCAGCTGCCGTGACCTTTGACTCCACATCTCTATCCCGTGATGTGTGAGTGCCCCCCTCAACCTCAACAATAGCACCACCCATGGCACAGGAGAGACCACACACATCAGAGTATGAAGATGTGGAAGGAACTACATTCACACAGAAAAACTCCCTGTAGCACCAGTCTGTGCCCCATGGACAGTATCTCCTTAGTTCTGTGCTTAAGATCATGCTAGTCCTCTGACATTTGGCAATGTGCCTTCTTCACTCAACCACTGTTGACTTGTCTGCTATGTATTGTCATTGTCTCAGTTCCTAGCTATTGGCAATTTGGACACTCATCACTGATGCACTCTTCACCTAACCATGTCTCATGACCCGTCCCTCACCCTTGGAGTCTGAATGTACAACAAATGGCTTAGAATCTCTCGTGGGGTCTGTGAACTGGACATTGTATTGCATTCAAAATCACCTTATTCACATGTAACATTTCAACGTTTACTGTGATCCAGCAACTCAGGGAAAAGTATGCATTGTTTGAAACTATGTCAATGAGAACAGAACCTAGTTACATGTGTGCATTACCATTAGACACAAAGGGGCATATTTACACTCTGTTTGCGCCGGAATTGCGTCGTTTTTTTTTACGCAATTCCGACTCAAAACTAACTCCATATTTATACTTTGGCGTTAGACGCGTCTAGCGCCAAAGTCCATGGAGTTTGCGTCATTTTTTAGCGTGGACACCTACTTTGCGTTAATGATATGCAAGGTAGGCGTTCCCGTCTAAAAAATTGACTCCGAGGCATGTGCGCCGTATTTACACTCCCGGGCAAAACTCACGCCCGGGAGTGGGCGGGTCCAAAAAAATGACATCCAGCCGCTTTTGCGTCGTTTTTTAGCGCCTGGTCAGGGCAGGCGTTAAGGGACCTGTGGGCTCGGAAGGAGCCCAGAGGTGCCCTCCCATGCCCCCAGGGACACCCCCTGCCACCCTTGCCCACCCCAGGAGGACACCCAAGGATGGAGGGACCCATCCCAGGGACATTAAGGTAAGTTCAGGTAAGTATTTTTATTTTTATTTTTTTGTGGCATGGGGGGGCCTGATTTGTGCCCCCCTACATGCCACTATGCCCAATGACCATGCCCAGGGGACAGAAGTCCCCTGGGCATGGCCATTGGGCAAGGGGGCATGACTCCTGTCTTTGCTAGGACAGGAGTCATTTCAATGGGGGTTGGGAGTCGAAAAAATGGCGCAAATCGGGTTGAGGCGAAAAATTTGCCTCAGCCTGACTTGCCCCATTTTTTGGCGCCCAAGCTCCATATTCCCCTACGCCGGCGCTGCCTGGTGTACGTCATTTTTTTTCACGCACACCAGGCAGCGCCGGCGGCTAATGCCAGCTAACGTCATTGAATAAATACGGCGCCCGCATGGCGCTTCAGAATGGCGTTAGCCGGCGCTAATTTTTTTGACGCAAAACTGCGTTAGCGCAGTTTTGCGTCAAAAAGTATAAATATGGCCCAAAGCTACACACTAGGATCCTAACATGAAAAAGGTGAATGATGGTATTGTAGGCTACAAACAACTTACAGAGTGTCAAATATTTGTATTGAACAAATATCCATGTAAGTTCACATATGGCATGTATGGGCCAGAACCTGGGGCTACATGTACAAAAATCAGGTTTTGCGACTCACAATTTGCGAGTCACCAAACCTGATGTACAAAAGCATCAATGACACTGTTTGTGATTCCCAATGAGGTCGCAAATGACCTACCTCATGAATATTCATAGGTTAGGTCTCAATTTGTGACCCCATTAGGAATGGCCACCCTCACAGGAACGGTGGCCTGCTGGAGACAGCAGACCACTGTGTCTGTGACTGCTTTTAAATAAAGCAGATTTTTTTGGGGGGGGGAAATGCTGCCTGTTTTCCTTAAAGGAAAACAAGATGCATTTCAAAATCAAAAATGAAAAGTTTTATTTTCATTTTTTCAGAGCAGGCACTGGTCCGTGGGACCAGTGCCTGCTCTGAAAAACTATTTTCACTTCCATTCACAAAGGGGAAGGGGTCCGATGGGGGCCCCTTCCCATTTGGGAATGGGTTAGCACCAGTTTGAAACTGGTGCTAACTGAGATTGTTTTGCGACCGCATTCGCGGTCACAAAACAATCATACATACCATCTGGATTCGGTATTAGGAGGGAACGCCCTTGTCAACAAGTTACCGAATCGCAGTTTGGGTGTTTTACATCCCAAACAGCATTTTTCAAGTCACAAACGGGCCGATTCGCCGTTTGCGACTTGAAAACTGCTTCGTACATCTGGTCCCAAGTGTCTTGTAATTTACCCAGATCAGAGCACTAGTACAACTAGTATGTGTGGTTCAGAAGAGGTGAATTTCATCAGTGATGGGCAGCTGTCAGTATGGCAGGATACAGACCCTAAAATGTAGAAATGTCATACGTGCCACACTTTCCACCAATAATTCTGCCATACCGCAGCGCTGACAGTTGAAGTTCCATACTTACCTGTCAAAGATCCCGTATACATGCACAATATAAGTGGCAGAAACTGTGCATGACAAATGTTTTGAGTAGCTAATGCCATTTAGCAGCAAATCTGACAGCTCCATGGCCATAGGGGATGCACTTGGGCATCCATGGAAATAAAGATGGAAAGCATACCCTAAGGCATTCCTCCTACTTTGCCAGTGCACACATGTGAACACCCAGACAGTCAACATGCAGAGATAATTGTCTAATACTAACTTGATTTATTAAAATGTATTAAGAACAACATATCAAAACCTAACATATACACAACCCTACACTAAACTAACCTAAACCAACTTATCTTAACTTACACCTACACCTATCTATCCCATTCTAAACTTATCTTACACATGTAATGCCACACTTTAAACATTGCCCCCCCCCCCCTTATTGAGTTAGCAAGTCCAGCCAAGTTAGTGATTCAATAAGAGTTTATTTCCAGGTACATGAATGAAAGACAGAGCACCACTAGGGCACACATGGATGAAAGACAAGCACCAACACATGTTTCACCCCCTAGTGGTTCATAAACCTGGGGCTTTCTCAAGGCGGAAAAGGTACAAAAACAGAAGGGTGATAAGCATCTTCCATATAGGACAACAAGTCTGAGAATAAAAAAGGAGTGTTACCCAAGTGAAAAGAAACTAATAGCCAGTCCTTAGTGCCACAAAGCTGATAAACAGCCGTCTCAAAGGTGATGTCTGTAAGAATCTACTTGCAGATGCAACACCACTTAGGAATATTAGGTGAAGACAAGTCTAAACGATTAGTGCTAGTAGGTGGGTTAACCAAGGAACAAAAAAGAAAAAAAGAAAAAAGTCCCAGAATGAGGAACCAAAGTAAAGAGTTACTTTCAAGAATATTCCACATGGTGTTACGTTCAAATACCTAAGTAACGGATACCGATAGAGTTCATCCCATGTTAGTAGGAAGGTTTTGCTTATGTAATAAGCAGGAAAGAAATTGACCCAGATAAGATAATTAGTCGTTGAAGCCTCCCATGCATTAAGCCACCCATATTAGGTAACAAAAAGATAATACCGTACCAATTCAAGTATTTATGAAATCGATTCTTAGGGAGCTTCTTGATTACATTACATCAAGGAACAAGTCTGCGTCAAATAAAAATATAAAAATATACAAAAACAATGCGATGTACGAGGTCCTATTGTTCCATTCACTAAGCAAAGCAAAGCCTATGTCACTCATATGAGTCAAACAGTAACTCCATATAAACAGAGTCCTATCTTTTCATTCACTAAACAAAGCCTGTATTACTAATGTGAATTGAACAACAACTCCATATAATCAAAAGCAGAAATAGAAAACATTCATCTCAAGTGCCATACTGTTGGATTAAATCTCCAATACATAGCATAACAGATAACTAAAGATATATGTCTATGCTTATATCCTAAAGAACACAGTGTCAGTATTTCTCTTTTTATATTTATGAAGCACAATGACCAAAAGGTGACAATATCCATTGGGAAGAGAAGAAAATAAATACTACACAAATAAATCATACCACTACAGTAATGGTGTACATCAAAGATAATAGTATATGCATATCTAGCCCTCGTTTTAGAGTGATCCCCTTTTACACAACGAAATCACTAAGGAGAATGAAGTTAACGATCCAATAGACAGAGAAAAGTTTCAATTCAAAGATTAAAAAGAGGTTGCAACCGTGACTTACTGAGTGAAGAAATGTCCTGTATTTTACAAAGTCTTCGATAAATCCCTGCATATAATGGCCCATCTTTTAGTCCAGCGTTCTAATCCAGCGCCATTTTTATTTTAGGTGGTGCACAATTCCTACTTCAATTACAACTTGCAAGACTCGGGAAAAAAAAGGAGAAGAATAAAGAGGTGGCCATCTTGAAACAATGACCACATACTTTAGTCAAGAAAGACACAATTCTAATGTATGTTCAAGAAATGCTCACCAAATTAGTGCGCCTCTCATAATCTATGGTCGCAAGGTAGGGAATCGACATATAAGGCGGATAAGCCATAAGTCGAGCATTCTAATTTGATGTCAGCTACGTGAAGTATACAATGGTCCTACTGCAGTTTCAATTAACTGGAATAGGAAGGCAGCACAAGGGGAGCGGCCATCTTGGTGACCACATGCTAAATAAAACAAAATGTAGTCATGATGAGGAGTTAATGTGTATTAAACTATATTAGAGAATGGAGGCTAAGGGGCAGCCATCATAAATAGGGCAAAAAAACATAAAATATGATATAGTGATAGAACGAACACAAAGCCCTATTTACTCCTTTAATAATCACCCCATATGAAGTAAAGATCAAAACATAGCCATCATTGGGTAAAAACACAACTAGGCAAACCAATGCAGTTAACTCTTTAGCTATCCAGAGATCACAATTCTACAGGAGAGGGAACACTATGTGAAGGAAATACAGAGCGAAAATTGAATGAGCAGGAAGTAATTACTCGTTCCATATTAAAATGCCATCATAGCCAGTTTGAAAACCAGGGGTTACTCATACTCCTAGTAGTATTTAGAACTTATAATTTACCACAGCATATATAAGCATCTTATTGCGTTCTGATAGCATAAGTAACATTTAATAGAGAACAGATACAAAATAAATATACATATTAGTTGATAATTAGTGTAACCAATAATGCGTCCTTGTTTAAACCATGTCGGACACTATCAAAACGTATAAGTGAACTTTCATACCGTCTGAGTTTTAATACCAGGTACCCCCTCGTGGATGATTTATTTTCAGGAGACCACAGAAGGAAAAAGTTCTATTGTAGGGATGGCATAATGTGAAGTGTTCAACCAGTGGAAGGTGCACAGCAGCTTTTTGTATATTTTGGAAGTGTTCCTGTATCCTATGTTTAAGCGGTCTAATCGCACTACCAATATAGTAATTGTCACATGGGCATACAATAAGGTAGACTACATTAATACTTTCACAATTGATAAAGTCCCGTATTATGAAGTCCTGGCCATTGATGGTTATTTGTTTTATTTTTGACAGACCGAGTTTGCAGATTAAACAATTAGCGCTGGTATACAAAACAGAAACTGGTTGAAGAAAAGGTTGTGATGTTGTTTGTCATAAAGAAAGAAGAGGGGCAAATTTTATCCCTAAGGTTCGGTGCACTTTTGAAACATATTTGAGGGGATGGTGATAAGTCTTTTGAAATTGAGGGATTTATTGTGAGTAAGGACCAATGTTTTTCTCACAGTTTGCGAATATATCGATGACCATTATTACATTTTGTAATGAAGCGAGTGGTTGTAATAATTTCAGAAGACTTGGTATCATAAAGGATATTTTGTCGATCAGTGAGTCCTGTATTTTATTGAGCCTTGATGGATGGTAACTCCTCTTAGTTAGCCTTTGTGAAATTTCCAAGGCTTGTTTTTCATATTCTTCCAGTTAACTACAGGTTTGTCTGGCCCGTCTGAATTCTCCAGAAGGTATGTTGATTATTGTATTGTAAGGATGGCAACTGGATGCGTGGAGAATGGAGTTAGCGGCTGTTGATTTTCGATGGAGACAAATATGAAGTTTATTCTGTTCAATATATAATGTCAAATCAAGGAATTCAAATGATTTTCGTGAAATTTGATAAGTTACTTCAATGTTCCATCTATTGGGGGTTAATGTCCTCAGGAAATGTTGAAGATGTAACTCCTTGCCCTGCCAAATGAGTAAGATGTCATCTACATAACAATCCCCAAAAGATGATAGTATTGATCATATTGTCTGACTTTTCTCTCCACAGCCAGAATCTTTCTACCTCTCCCATCAAGATGGAAGCATACGGTGGAGCAAACCGAGGTCCCATTGCGGTCCCTCGTAGTTGGAGATAATAATCACCTTTAAACATGAAGACGTTGTTTTAAAGGCAGAACTTAAGCATTTCAAGAATTATATTGTTTCTGTCCAACAGATGTACTGAGCGAGTAGATAAGCATTTTTTAACTGCTTTGTTGCCATCTTGGTGTTTAATGAGTTATATAAGATAACCACATCTATTGTGGCTAGCAGGTAGCCTGGTTGCCAGTCAATATTCTGTAGTTTCTATAATATGTCTTTAGTATCTTTGATGAAGGAGGGTAAACATTTCATGAAAGGTTGCAGTTCTAGGTCAATAAAGTTGCCTATATTAGAACAGATTGAATTAATACTGGCAATAATAGGTCTACCTTTGGGAGGAAAGCCACCCTTGTGCATTTTAGGCAGAAGATACAATGTTGGAGTAGTACAACAATCTACAGTATGCCACTCCACTGTACGACAGAGCACTCCACTCTGTGATACTTTACTCCACTGTAAGATATGCTAAGTCACTCTATTCCATTCCACATCACTGTACTCTACAATATAACCCTCTACACTGTTACACTTTACTCCACTCTATCATATGTGACTCCACTCAACACCACTCCACTCCAATCCACTGTACAATACTTTACCACATTCTACTCCGCTTTTCAATAAGCCACTCTACCCCACTCCCCTCTACAACACTTTCCTTCACTGTATATAACTCCAGTATATAAAACTCTACAGCACTCTATGCCACTCTTTGATACTCCAACCCTGTACTCGCCACTGTGCAACTCTGGACTCCACTGTATGCCTGTGTACTCCACTGCACAACATTCTACTCCACTGTACGATAATTTCCAGCAGCCTATGACACAGGACTCCACTCTGCTGTACTCCAGTTCATGACATTTGACTCAGCTGTACACTACACTACTCCACTACACTTCACTCCACAACACTCTACTCTATGACACAAGAAGCCACTTTATTATACTTCACTCCAGAATATGTTACACCACTCTACAAGACTCTAATCTAGTCTACAGCATGCACAATACTTTACCTCGGTCTACGCCACTGTGCAGCAATCCACTCCATACTGCTCCAGTGTATGACACCCTATTCTTCTCTAAGCAACTCCACTAAACAAGCCTCTACCACACTGTTTGTCATTCTATGACACTCTGTTCCACTATATGATACTATAAGAAAGGCCACTCCACTCCTCTATATGACACACCACTCCATTGTATGAAACTCTCTTCCAATGTACCAAACTGTACCACAGTCCACTGTACGACAAACCAATCTATGACAGTCCACTATATGACACTCCAGTGTACGAGATTTTCCATCACTCTACTGTATGACACTCCACTCAACAAAAATGAACTACACAACACTACTCCACTGAACTACATGCTGTCTCACTACATTATACAACACTCTATCCCACTGTATGATAATCTACTCAACAGCACTCCTCTCCACAACACTTGACTCCATGAAAATTGCAGTCAATGGCATTCCACTGTATTACACTCAAATATTCTGTATGAAATGCTCTTCACCTCAACATACCTCTACACTCACTCTTACGATATGTTACTCCACTATACAATACACCAAGCCATTCCACAGTATAACACTTTACTCCACTGTAAGCTATACTACTCCACTCTACTCCACTCCACTCTATTCCACTGTATAACACTACACTCTATAACACTGCACTCTATGACACTGTCATCCACTATGCTCTACAACAATCCACTTAACAACACTTAACTGAATGACACTTAAGGCTATGATTTGAAACACACTTTAAAAAAATTAATTCAATGCAAAAAACAAAGGCCAAAATAAGTTATAGGTAGGGAAACTTGAGTTACTCTTTTTTTACAAATATAGAATTTAAGCATTGCCTTCAAATTACCACGTCATTCACCTCCACACACAACCTTGTTGCCTCACTCAGCACACTACCGTTACTATAATTTACCACTCTACCATGCACTGTGTTCTCACAAATCATGGTATGTAAAATGTCATGTGTTGTTAGGAAGGCTATTATTTCACATGGTAGTAGTGTTGCAGTATGCACAGGTATAACTAGTGCATTGAGAAGGGGCAAGTTATTGTTATTGTAGTCTGACAACTAAAGAGAATTAGCTATTCAACTAATATGTGGAAGACAGTAATAGATCTAGAATGATCACTCAAACATTACATATCAAGTTTAGTTTACCTATAAAGTCCTTCCAGCCATCATGTGAATCATCATCACTTAGCATTGTGTAGAGCACTACCTGTTCTAAGTGTGGTGCTCATTTACCTATGTGTCTCTGTTTCCCAGTTAAGGGATACATAATACATATAAAGAGTACAATCTTTTTAATCTTCACTGGCAACCCAGAAGGTGTCTTCATTGTAACGATTGTCAATCTCTCCATCTTTTGAGGAGCAAGACTGGTCCTTTTGACTGATGCAACAGTCCCAGCTGCAGTAAACATAAACTCCAAAGACTGGCTTCCGGACATAAAGAGGCGTTAATGCAAGCCTGCAGAGTTCTGGTCACTGTTCCTTCTTCCTATGCCAATAGGTCAAGGGGTCTTGATATAGGTACCCCTCTGCAGGGTCATTCAGATAGCCTTGAACTATCTTCTCAGTTGTCATTGTTACTGTCACTTGAACGGCCTGCATCTGTGCACTTGATTTAAGTCACCCACATGAAGCCATAGCATTGCAGTTATTGGCAGCAAACTGGAAGCTGTTATTGCTGTGGGTTTAGTAGCAGCTGGCAATAGAGATGTTTGCTGCTGCAGAGACTGAAAGTCAACAGCACCACCCTCTCTAGAGTTTGAAGGCTGTGCTTCATTTCTGCCCTGGCCTTGAATTTGCAGTTATTTTTCTTCTAGATCACTCCATTTCCTGGTAAACCAAGTGTTGGAAATTGAGGCATCTGAGAAAGGAATGAAAGTGGGCAAGGCTTTTGTGTACCGTCAATCTAGTATCATAGCACAGATGTACTCTTGGGAGGACAAAATCTCTTTTGCAGCCTTTGATTAGTGATCAATCAAAGGATTAAGCTGTTCACCAAAGTAGCTGCTTCAGTGTTCATTGACATTGCTCAGTGTTTGTTTCCCTCACTATCACCCTTGAGGGTATCCTGGTTTCTACCATTAATAGGCTTGTATTGCTCAAACAGGCATTGTAGTAGGCATTGTGCTGTGGAGCACCTTCCATATGAGGGCTTTTAGAGATACTTTATTGGCACTTTTTATTACACTAGAATGGTCATGGCCTAAACTGAGTGCAAAGTCTGCCAAAGGTAAAGATTATAAGGAGATTCAGGGCCAGATTTATCAAGATTTGATGCAGCGCAACACAGCAAAACAATATAGAGGGTACTATTGCATCATATGTACTAACATATGGTACTTTTCCGCTGCCTCTCTGCACTGGAGCACTTGTGGCTGTAAAGCGCCAATGCAGGCACCCTTGCCCCATGGTACAAAGGGACCTGCATTACTGCCAAGAATGTGTTTGCACAATGAGGGACACTTTCCTGCACTATAAACAATCTATAGAGATGTTATTCTCTTGCTCGGTGTGCTGCAGAACACTTAGAAAGAGGAACAACTAGGTGAAATAAATATATTTCTCCTTGTTGTGCCTTTCCTGGGAAGGCATGACATTTTGACTTATTCCCAGGTTTGCTAGGGTTAGTAAATGTGGGAATGCCCCAAAATACATTGGTGGATGAGTGGGAATACCCTCTCTCCACCCATGTGCTGCCTTTGTGGCGCAGAGTAATGTAAGGCAACGGCTTGCGCTGCTTTACGTTATTTCGGATTTACCAAGCCATGCAGGTCCATGCAAGTTGGCTTGGCGCAGCTTGGTTAATCTCACTTAAGGACTTGCATTGCCCTTGTATTACCTTGTGTGAAGTAAGGACAATAAAAGTCCTTTATAAATCTGACCCCCAGTGTGCTGTGATGCAGTGATGCACTTGTTCTCTGGTGCTTGACAACTTGTCCACGTACCTTAATATTACCTCAACACTGTGAGCAGGTAAAAGAACCTTACACACAAAGGATTAAGCAGGACATGCAAATAATGTTCTGCAGAGGGTTGCTGGAATGATCAGCACTCCCATTCATACACCACCAACCAATTGCAGGACTTGATGATGCAAGCGCTGATACAGCAACAGTGAAAACATAGATCTGGCTTGGAACCTAACATTTTAGCCAGAGGGTCTCCACAAACTCAAGAAACAACTCTCCTTGCAAGAAGAAAAATAAAGGTGGTCAAGCACTAACATTTTGGCCAGCTCCCCATAGTGTAAATTGACTTTCTCATGGGTTTGGTGGTATGGCAACTGCTGGGTGAACCAACCAACTTGATAGTTGGTTGTTTTTACTGTTTTTCTTTGTGATAGCACACCTAGGCCCATATTTATACTCGGTTTTCCCTGAATTAGTGTCATTTTTTTACACTAATTCAGCGACAACCCAACTCCATATTTATATTTATACTTTGGTGCTAGACATGTCTAGACCCAAAGTTATGGAGTTAATGTTGTTTTCTGGACGTGAAAACATACCTTGCATCACTGAGATGCAAGGTAGGCGTTTCCATCCAGAAAAGGACAATATGGCTTTTGTGCCATATTTATCCCCCATGCTAAAATCTAGACTGGGGGCCTTAAATAATGGAGCTAAGTTGCTTAGCGCCATTATTTAATGCCTGGTTATGGACAGGCGTAAGGGGATCTGTAGGCATATTACCATGGCCAGAGACCATGTAAAGTACCAACAGGTGCTCTTCCCTGGCCACAGGGACACTCCCACCCACCCCCACCCACACCAGAGGGACACCACAGGATGGGGGACACATCCCAAGTAAGTCCAGGTAAGTATTTTTTTTCCCTGCTCGGGCCCTGACTTGGGGCCCCCAGGACAGCGTTGGCCCCAATGGCCATGCCCAGGGTACATTCATCCCCTGGGCATGGTCATTGGGGGTGGTGGGCATGGCCCCTGTCTTTCATAAGACAGGAGCCACGTCCATGCGGGTTGTGCGCCAGAAATGGCGCTACACTGCTTAGAGACATTTTTCTGCCTCTAAACAGTGTAGCACCATAATTCAGCTCAAAAGCTCCAGTTTCCCCTACACCTCCCCTGCCCAGTTAGTGTCCTTTCCAAGGGCGCTCACAGGGCATTAGGGCCTGCTAGCACCATTCGATAAATATGGTGCCCGGCCGGCGACTTGAAATGGCGCTAGCCGGCGCTATACTTTTTCACACAAAACTGCGCTAATGCAGTTTTGCTTGAAAAAGTATAAATCTGGTCCCTAGAGATCTAGGGGGCATATGTAGGCTGCTTGGGCACTTTAGGAGGACTATATGTCCCCTGGGCATGACTATTACACCCAGTGCCATGTAGGGGTCCCACTTCAGGGCCCCCAATGGCACCTTAGGAAAAATAAAAAATACTTACCTGTACTTACCTATACTTGCCTGGGATGGAGTCCTCCGTCCTCCACTGTCCCTCTGGTGTGGGTGAGGGTGTCCCTGGGGTCTGGGAAGGGCACCTGTGGGCTCATTCCATGGTGTTCCACAATGGAAATAGGCCCACGGGTCCCCTAACACCTGCCCTGACCCAGGCGTTAAATAATGGTGCAAAACAATCTTTGCACCATTATTTGACCCCTCCTCCAGCCGTGCGTGATTTTAGCACATGGGGATAAATATATATCGCTAAGGCCATACAGTTGTTTTTGTGCAGAAACCCCTACTTTGCGTCTCATTGACACAAAGTAGGTTTCTACGTCGAAAAAATTACTTTAACTCCATAAATTTGGCGCTAGGCAGGTCTAGCGCCAAAGTATAAATATGGAGTTAGTTTTGTACTGAATTTGCGTAAAAAAAATGATGCAAATTCGGCACAAAACATGTATAAATATGCCCCTTACATCCTTATCTTCTTTCTCATTACAATCATCAGCTATCATTTGAACTTATTCTTCTTTCTCACCACAAGCATCTTTGTTTTCGATGTGCTCTTCCCACACAATTTAGTGTTTGTAATTTAGATAAGCCATTTGAGTCCATAATGTCACCCACAGTGAACATTTTTATGATTAATTGAGCATTTTGTGATATGCTCCCTTTGGCTTCAATGAAAAGAAACCCGATGGGGTTATGAGCTTTCTTATTGTGTAAAATCCTGAAGAATTTGGAGAAGCGGACCTAGGCAATTGTGATGGTTTTTCTCTAGGGTGGCAGGCCTTGACTTCAGAGGGGATGGTGGTGACTGCTGCAAAGATTTGTGGTCTTCTTGAAAAAATAGAAGCAGGTGGTGTTGGTGGAACTATATGACTGAGAGCAGAGGAGAACAGTACTTCCTCTGTACCATGCTCCACACTAGCAGTTACTGGTTCATCATCGCCTGACTCACTTTCAAGGCTTTAAGGAACCTTCCTTTTCCTTTGCCTCTCATGGTGGGTCTCGGTCCGGTACCAATCCATGTCAAGATCATTGGAGGTGGGCTTGGGGAAGATGGAGAAGCACTCTTTATTTTTCTTTGCCAGAGATCTTGAAGCTGGTGGGTCTAAAAGATGAGCAGCCACAACAACATCCTGCTCTGAAGCAACCCCAACTTCTTGGTCTGCTCCTAAATCTAGGGGTTGCTGCTTCAGGCTGTAGTCCCTGTTGTGCAATTCTTGTGACAATTTGGTTTGCTACTGGGACAAATCAATTTCACACTTACTGCTAGTCTCCATGGCTGCATTCACTACAGTGCTGAGAAGAATGGGCTTTGGTATTCATGGCAGTATAGTTGATCCAGATGTCATCCTCATTCTAACCTCTTCCTGCCCATAAAAGGGTGTAGCACTTCTTGAAGAAGGATAAGGACTTGATACCAACTGTGGCACTGACAGCAGACTTCTTCTTTTGCTCACTGTCCACTTTCTTGGCAGGAACCTTCTTCTTCTGGGCCATCTGCTTAGCACTAGTGATTAGCACTCATCATGAGCAAAAGCACTTAGCAGAGGACTCTTGTATAGTTGTCAGCTGATTCACAAACCTCTGCTTTTCAGTATCATGCAACATCTTGTAAACCTACAGGCAAATGAAAAAAACATTTAGTCAGTAAAACGATTTTGCAATCTACGCAATGTAGTCATCATTATCATTACAAATGCTTAAGAATGGTGTACGCATGCAGAAACATTCTACATTGCACAAGGAAAGCAACATTTATATTCCTACAGGATCCTTGGGCCCCCAGGTAAGTAGGGGGCAAGCAAAAATCAAATAAATTGACTGTATAATTGGCTGGTGTCCCTCCATGGCCCTTTCTGCCCCTACAGAAGCTTCAGGGTTGGTTAAAAATAAAATAAATGAATTCAATAATTGCTTGTGTCCCCCCAGGGCCTATTGGACCTCTATTGGAGTCAGAGGGCAGGCAGAAATTAAAAAAAACAAATGAAGTAAATTCAGAAGTCCCTGCAGGTCCCATGAGACCTCTATGGAAGGAGGGGGGCAAACAAAAATTAAATAAATGAATTAAATATTTGCTGGTGGTCCTTTAGGGCCCATGGACTACTATGCGATTCAGGGGGCAGGCACACATTGAATACATGGATTAAATAATTGGTGGTGTCCATCCAGGGACCATAAAACACTTAAGGGAAGTTGTGGGCAGGGAAAGTTAAAAGCATGAATCAAATAATTACAGGTATCCTTCCAGAGCCATTTGGGACCCATATGGGCAGGGGGTAGCCAAAAGTCAAATAATTGAATTAATTGATTGCTATGGCAGGTGGGGGTGGAAATACATTGGAATAATGAATCAAGAACAATAGCTGAGTACTACTGTCAGCCAAAAGCACAAATATGCCAGCTTGAGTGCCTATCAACTAGGCTTGCTGTGCTGTACATCCCCTGAGGCTCAAGTCCAGATTAAAGCTGCTGCCACCTTCCTTTGCCAGCAGAGCTGCCACTAATCATACTTGCTTGGAGAGTATCTGCCAAATACATTATCTCAATGTTGTGATCAGGTAATGGAGACTCACAAACAGAGGATTGAGCTAGACCTGTAGACCATGGTCTACAGTGTGAACATTGACTGTTACTTAAACTATCCCATTTTGAATGTGAACTGTTGAATTGAACTACAAAACTCCATATGAGAAGAAAGCTAGTGAACTGTACCTGTGCGAAATGTACACATATGCTAACTCCTGAGGTAGAAGTCCCATAGACACTAGAGAAGCTCTTTGAATTGGTAGAGGGCAGCATAGAGGGTACACAAGGTTACTTAGGTGTTAGAGTTGGAGTCACAATCCCCTAACTGCCCCCCACTGAACTGTACCCTACCATACCATGCCATACCATACCATACCATAACATACTACACAATGTCAGGTCATATCATGCCACAGCATACCATACCATGTAACACAGAAGAGTGGGTAAACTGAGAAATGGCCCTGTGCACTCACCCATCAATTCAGTTTTACCCTACTGACACAAATGAAATAAAGAAGAAGTTGGGGGGAGTAAAAGTCAAGAAATGAGGCAAACATGGATAACAAACTCCACCACTAAGAAATAACTTAATTAAGTAGCTTTATATTGCCAATAGCAAAAGAATCCGATCCATTAATAACAGTCAGTAAAACATCACCAATTAAAGTATAAGTAGTCATCAATATACACAAAATTACTCCAAAGCATTACTGAGAATCAAAATAAATCCCAGTTTCTACGCAGATGAATTTTCATAGTTGCTCAAGTGTATTCCTCCAAAACATTGCTAAGACTCAAAAATGATTAAAGTCTCTGTGCAAATATATTTCCATAAACATTCTAAAGAATTGATGCCTTGATAATGTGAAGATGTGCAATCTTAGCACTGAAGTAGCCAACACGTGTTTCGGGGAATCTTCGTTCCCTTCAGGGCAAATCTGAATTTACATACAAACAAATAAGTGTCTTCACCAGTCACTGCTTATAGGTCAGTGCAGACACCAAGCTCCAGTAAATAATGCGTCCAAACATGGACCTGCATGTCCCTCTAGTTACAAATTCAAAATACTGGCTTTAAAGTCACATGGTTCACGACACATTTCCGCATAAACCTCTGAGTTGAAAACATTCAAAAATACTGTATCATACCATACCATACATACCATACCATGATAGGATATACCATATCATACTATAGTACACAATGATAGCCCATACCATACCTTACCATAAAATGATAGACCATATCATACAAAACCATACCATACCATGCCATAAACTGACATGACATACCATATCATGCCATACAACGAACACTTATACCATGTCTTACAATGCTACACTATACCATACCATGCAATGACAGGGCATACCATACCATAATACACAACAGCAGGCAATACCATAACATAGTATTACATACTACACAACAACCATACCATGCCAGACCATATATTATAATCCATCCCATTCTGAATCACTATTTGGAAGGGGTGCCATTAACATTCCTCTAAAAAAATATTGGCAAACCCAATAGATCTTGCGTTGTGACACCTATTGACTTTGCCAATGCTTGTCTGTTTTCAGGTGGGTGTAAACATCTGTGATGCAGGTCCCTGGTACTGGACCCTGATGTCATCAGCACTTGACACCATGCTATCTACACCTGCATTGGTGTCTCTTTTTGCTATTTGATTTACATATACATTTGTGAATGGAACACTACTGGTTGTTAACCCGTTAAGTGCAGGCGTCGGCCACTGGAAGGAAATTTGTGGCTCCTCTCAGATTCCAGAACTTTCTGTCACCGAAATATGAGGAAAACGTGTTTTTCTGGCCACATTTTGAGGTTTGCAAAAGATTCTGGGTAACAGAACCTGGTGAGAGCCCCACAAGCCAGCCCATCCTAGATTCCCGTAGGTGTCTAGTTTAAAAAAATGCACAGGTTTGGTAGGTTTCCCTAGGTGCCGGCTGAGCTAGAGACCGAAATCCACAGCTAGGCACTTTGCAAAAAACACTTCAGGTTTCGGTGTAAAAATGTGTTGTGTCCATATTGCCTTTCCTGTCGCTAGCATTAGGCCTACCCACGCAATGGAGGTACCATTTTTATTGGGAGACTTGGGGGAACACAGAATAGCACAACAAGTGTTCTTGCCCCTTGTCTTTCTTTAAATTTGTTCCTTCCAAATGTAAGACAGTGTGTAAAAAAAGATGTCTATTTGAGAAATGGCCTGTAATGCACCTGCTAGTATGGGCACCCCGGAATTCAGACATGTGCAAATAACCACTGCGTCTCAACACTTTGGGGGTTATTACAACTTTGGAGGAGGTGTTAATCCGTCCCAAAAGTGACGGTAAAGTGACGGATATACCACCAGCAGTATTACGAGTCCATTATATCCTATGGAACTCGTAATACGGCTGGTGGTATATCCGTCACATTTGGGACGGATTAACACCTCCTCCAAAGTTGTAATAACCCCCTTTATCTTGTGGTCATTTTGGAGATACAAAGGTTTTCTTGATACCTATTTCTTTATATTTCAGCAAATTAATTGCTGTATACCCGGAATAGAATGAAAACCCATTGCAAGGTGCAGCTCATTTATTGGCTCTTGGTACCTAGGGATCTTGATGAACCTACAAGCCCTATATATCCCTTCAACCAGAAGAGTCCAGCACAGGTAACAGCATATTGCTTATAAAAATCTGACATTGCAGGAAAAAGTTACAGAGTAAAACGTGAGAAAAATTGCAGTTTTTTTCAGCTCAATTTCAGCAGTTTTTTATTTCCGTTGTTATTTTCTGTAGGAAAACCTTGTATGTTCTACACAAATGACCCCTTGCTGAATTCAGAATATTATCTACTTTTCAGAAATGCTTCGCTTTCCGGGATCCAGTATTGATTTCATACCCATTCCTGTCACTAACTGGAAGTAGACTGAAAGCACCAAAAATAGTACAAATTAAGTATGTCCCAGTAAAATGCCAAAATTGTGTTGAAAAATGTGGTTTTCTGATTCAGCTCTGCCTGTTCCTGAAAGCTGGGGAGATGGTGATTTTAGCACTGCAAACCCTTTGTTGGTGCCATTTCAGGGAAAAAACCACAATCCTTCTTCGGCAGCCCTTTTTCCCATTTAAAAAATAAATAAAAAAAATAAAATGTAGGTGTATTTTGGCTAATTTCTTGGTCTCCTCCAGGGGAACCCAGAAACTCTGAGTACCTTTAGCATCTCTAGGATGTTGGAAAAAAAGGACATACATTTGGCGTGGATAGCTTATGTGGACAAAAGTTATGAAGGCCTAAGTTGGGGGGGAGGCCCAGCAGCTAAGAGGTTAAAGATTGGTGCTGAGCATTGTATATTTTATTTTGCAATATACAATTTTGTAATCCTCACAAATTCATAATTTTCACAATGCAGGACTGTTGGTCAAGCTCCTACAGGTGGAACAGAAGTGTCTATTTTGTGGTTTGGCTAGTTTCTCCTCAATCCATTGTCTCCATTACCTTTAGTATACCTATTTTTTTTCCTTCCTCAAATTATGGTCAGTCTGTTTTTTTAACATGCATACAGCAACAAAATTCTGAATTGTTTTAAGACAAAATGAATACAATATGTATTTGGTTTTTAAAATAAAAGATACTTACATAATGGAAAAATGCACTTTCAGTTTTATTTTTCTGTCATGTTATATGAGAAAACTACATATTCCACAACGCATTGCTTCTATTTGCGTTAATGATACTATGGGCATAATAGCTATATCCCATGTCCATATAGCTATACATTATAATATTTGCATGCCAGTTAACTTCAATAATGTTTCAACAGATAAAAAAGTTTAATATTAAGAACTCTGACCCAAGGATGATGGTGCAGGAGCAGATATATTAATATTGGTAATTACAGACTCTGTCTCAATTTCAAGGGTGGGCTCTATTAATTGTTCCATTGTAGTGGATGATTCTAGGGTTGGGTAGGGGGTTGTATCCTTTCCTTAGTGCAGGAACATACATTTCCTGATATTGACCATGGTACTCTGTGGGCCATCTGTTGCATTATTACGTTCCTGGATTTTTTGCCATATTTTCTTGGGACCCCAACCCAGACAAAGCAGATTTTCCAATAAGTTTAATATTATAGGAAACACAGTATTCAACAATTATCTCCAGTTCTTACTCACTTAACTTGTGCTTCCCATTCCTGGCTCATTGTTCCATTGGTGGTTTCTGTATCGGACAGGATTTTGAAGGAATGCAGTGGATTCTGAAACAGGGCTTCTCCCGGCCTGTATGTTGTTTCTTTGGCTGCATTGGTCAGTGATGTTATCAACGAATACCTGAGTGACATTTACATCTTGCAAATCCATTTGCAATTTGTGACACCATTCAGAATTTACTAATTCACAAATTGTGATTCAGTAAAAAGCAAATCCTTCCAAATCACTAAACATTTGACTCTTACTTTAATACATGTGGAATAGGAGTTTGCAATTGGCAACTGGGTAATATTCACAAATTACAAATTGTTATTGCAAAGCTTTGCACATCTGCACCTAACTTTAATCTTACAAATTACTACTGCATGCCACATTTTAAAAATCCAATCTACGGAATAGGATGTACACAGAATTTGATCAAACAATTAAGGGCAAGATGCACAAAACACTAGTACGGGTAGTATTTTTTCAACCAGTATTTGTGAGCCTATGTTTGTACTAATAAGTCGATTCGCAAAATACTGAATCACTGGGGGTCAGAGTTTGAACAACCTAATGAATATTAATGAGGTAGGTTGCAAATTGCTACCCATTACAATTCGCTGCCATTACAGTGACAGGTGTCTGCTAGCGCAACCATCTGTGTGATTGCTTTTAAATAAAAAAAAAATTTAAGCAGCCTGTTTTCTTTAAAATGTCACTGCCTAATCTTAAAAGGGTTTTTAGCAGCATTCACAAAGGGGAAGGTGTATTAGGGGACCTCTTCCTGTTTGGGTATGGCTTACCACTGCTTTTGTGTAGTCTGTAAAATATTAAAGTTTTGTAACTGGATTTTGATTGCAAACCATTCATTCATCCCATTCCAAAGCGCTATTGAGAAGGGATGGCCTAAATACGCTTTCTCCGAATATCAATTTGGCATGAAGTCGCAAATCCAAATTGCGATTTGGTAACATGTTACTAAATTGCAATTTGCGTTTGGTACATATGAAAGGGGTATTTTATGGTCACATATGGTCCCGCTTTGAAACTTGGGCTGTTTGCGACCAAAAAAAGCCCAAGAACATCTGGCCCATAATCTACTCTGACTTTAATATAAAACAGAAAGCTGCTTCACTCGACAATTAGAGCGCACCTCCTAATCTAGAATGTGTACACATATGTATATTGTAGAACCGTCACTCTGTAGGGAAAGTCACCTTTGCATAGTTTGCGTTTTAAGTCACGTCAAATATAATTGTAATCCTGTCCTCCGTCCTGAATAAAGCATATTAGGTACATGCTCTTTTTTAATTATATATGTTCTTGTGATTTACAATTTCACAATAAAGACAAAACCTTTTTCCTTCTCATATTTGTACTTTTAAAGTTAATCTATTGTTGACAAAGTTTGATTTTATGATGACTGCTGCCTACCCTGGACCAAACTGAAACCTTCCAAAAATGACAAGTGGCAATTATAGCTTGGACCCTTTGACCTAACAAACATGGACCCTATACGTTTTTCTTTCTAAGCTCACAAATCTGCTGCTTTACAATGTTTTTAGTGTCAGAGAGATTTCTTGGTGGACTAGTCTGTCTGACTCCCTCGTCTCCCTGTCAAGAAAAATTATGACTCAGCTGCACGTATTTGAGTAATATAATACCATATCAGGATGTTCTATATCGTATTGCATAGCAGTAGACTAACCTGTGAGTGAAATGCTATATTCTTTTGTGGGCATGGTCATGAGCCTGTAAATAATAGACACTGGCAGAGCGAAGAACTTATGCTTAGTTTAAGACTTTGATGGTATACACAACGCTTAGGTCTATAAACGAATGTTGGTTGAATAACGTCAAATATGCATATTTTATAATCTCTTTGATGGTCACTTTTTTAACTAACAGTCATTGACGAAGTGACTAGATCTGGCTTTCAATTGGAGTCCTGCCTAAAACATAGAAGCGCCTCTTTTCTTACACCCCTTTGTGCCCCCTAATGCAACCACGTGTGCACCCTCTTTAAAATACGGTGCACCATGTCGGTAGTTAGGGGACTAGCATCAGAATTGTTGATGCTAGTCCGGTGTGCAGGATTAGCGTCAACAATTTTTAAGCTAATCCTGCAAAGCATCTAATGGCCCTTTGTAACTAATAGAAGCCTCCTTTTAACGCCTGCTCTGAGCAGGCATTAAATGTACAGAAAAAATTATCTGGCGCAGGCATAATGTACCGCAAAGGTTTACAAAGTGGCGCAATGCATGCATTGCACCACTTTGTAAATATGGCGCAGCGTTTTTGGCCTTCTAACACGCATTAGCATAAAAAAGTATGCTAATGTGGCATTTGAATGGCGCTAGAGGCTCTTAAATACACCCCTTTGTATTTTATGTACTGATATTCATAAAAGTGACATACATTGTTCTGTGCGTGGTATTAAAATAATAACATCTCATATCAGAGACCAGAGCAAGTGGTCATCGCTAGATTCTTTTTAAAAACAATATAATAGCTACCTTTCACGCAGCACAATGCAGATAGCCACCTTGCTGTGCTGTATTTACCATTATACATCACATTCCTGTCCTTTACTAGTGCAATCGCATAATTGACTGCCTAGCACCAATGCAGGCCCCTTTGCGTCATGGTGCAAGTGTGGCTGCGTTACCTGCAGGACTGTTTTTGTGCAGAATGGGACACCTTCCTGCACAACATTTCTGGTAGGCATATTCCTCTTTCTATAAGTGCTGCAGAATGCAGCACACATACAGGAAAAAATAAGGAGACATAAAGATATGATATTTCTCCTTGTTCCCACTTCCCTTGAGAGGCATAGCATTTTGATGCACTCCCAGGTCTACCGCTAGTGTTAAATCTGGGAATTAGCCAAAATTCATGTGAGGATATGTGGAAATACCCATGCAACACGCATGGAATGCCTTCCAGCCACAGAGTAACGCAAGGCAGTGGTTTGCATTGCCTTGTGTTATGCTAGATTTGTATGGTTATGCAAAACGGGCTTGCATGGCTTGATAAATCTCACTTAGGTATTGTGTCACCCCTTTGACTCCTTGTGTAACGCAAGGGTGACACAAAACCTTTATAAATCTGGTCCTATGTCTGCATAGATCCCAGTTCATCTTGCATAAAAATTGCTTAAGAGCCATTTGTCTTTGTAGTGATTTATTAGGGTTTATAGTTCAATGAGCTTCAATCTGGCACTTTTAAATAGCAGTAAAACCAAAGCAGCAGGAGGATATTCAGCAAAAAGTATGCTTTTTTAGAAGAGCAGTTTTTTATGTACAGTGATCCTACTGTTGTCATTGCCTAGCATTTAAATGCCCCTCGCTGATAGCACTATATAGAAACAGTTATAGGGTACAACAAATAAATATATTGGTGGCACTGGATCATATTATCCAGTCATCCTAGGAAAATGTCAGTTTCAGAAAAGGTTACTTTTAGACCTAGCAACTTTGACATGGTTTCCCCTAACGTTTTGCTTTCAAGCCTCCTGTTTTTGCTGACTTCTTTTTTGCTGGCCTAAGAATGCTGCATACTTTACCACTGCTCTTTCTCTAGAACATGATGCAATTGGCTTGTACCCAGTTGTCATATTTAATTTGCTGGCAAGTCCCTTGTAAAGTGGTGCTACATGTGCCCAGGGCCTGTAAATTAAATGCTAGTAGTAGCCTGCAACACTGGCTGTGCCCTCTATGTAAGTAACACTTAAAAAATGTCTCAGTCCTGAAATTTCAGATACTGTGTGTTCAGTTTCAACAATCATTTTGACCTAACTAAATAAACCTTTTGCCAGACCCACGCCTTCTTTTTTAATACATGCAAGACACCCTTATGGTAGGCCCTGGACATCCCAGAGTTCCAAATGCAATGTGTGTAAAAAGTAGGGCATGTGCTTTTAAGTTTAGCATGTCCTAGCAGTGAAAAATTATTAAATTCGTTTTCCCTACTGCAAGGCCTATCTCTCTCATAGGATAGCATTGGAGTTACTGTATTAAATTTTTATTAGTGTAATTTCCACATGGGAAGAGATAAATAGTTCATGTATGGTGTTTCTGGAATCACAATTTAAAATCCTATCCCATCATCAGATTTTAAATTGCAATTTTGAAAATAACACTTTTAAAAAGTTGACATTTACTTGCTTTTAACCGTTTGGTACCTGTAGTCTATCTCTAGGTCACACGACTGGGTGAAGCAGACAGTTGGGCTTTGTGTATTCCTCTTAGACAGCCACACACAATTGGGAGCATAGGTGTGACTGGGCCATCAGTGGCAGAATGGGAGAGAGGAGCTAGACACAGCCCTATTTACACTTGAATAGCATGTATCCTGCCTCCACACAAAAGGCTGCATATCCCTGTAGATAGTATGGAGCCAGGATGGGGAGGGCATCTGTGCACTTCAAAGGCTTGCCTTTAGAAACTTTCCCCCACTTCAAAGGCACAACTGTGTATAAAAGAAGGTCCTAGGGTAGCAACTCTTCTGCACACTTCTGGACCCGTGGATACTCTTTAAGGAAGAAAGACTGTTGCGCTGATACAAGGACTGTCAATCTGCTAGACTGATGCTCTAGAGGCACTGCTGTGCTGCTGTGCTGACCTGCTACCTGCTGCCCTTTTGCCTTGGGAGGAAGAGCTGGCCCTCCAACTTCACCTTGAGCCGAGGACACCAGAGCGGCTTAAAGGGTTACTCTGCAGGCCTTCTGATCTGGATCTGAGGGGCATAAAAGGCACCCCAACCAGCTTCTGGACCTGGCTGCAGTGAGTTCCTGAACCTAAAGTAGTGCCTCTCAAATCCTCACCCGTTGGTGTGGCTCACAGGCTCTTAAAATCAAGCTTTTGGGCTATTTGTGACTGCAAATGAGCCCATTGCATGGGAACCATTCTGCTTGCACTGACAATCAGCACACGTCATCACCAGTCCGTCTCTTTGAACATCAACCATCAATTGCCTGTGGATTACCGCCAACATGAAGCTCCAGCCCACATGTCTTGGATACCGGATCTGCTCTTCAGGCCACACTGATTACTGCCTGTGATGCTCTCCTTGCTTCCCTTAACCCTGGCCAATGCAAACAGGACTCTTGACCCTAAACTTGACTTACCTGGGACTGTATCGAAGTCTGTATCAGACCAGCACTCCATCATAGTTAGCCTGAACTTTTGGCATTGACCCAGTCCAGCCCGACCAGATATTTGTGGTGGGAGCTTTATGCTTTTAGGTGCTATTTTTCAGTTTATTTTATTCTCTAAAAATCCATAACTCTGGTTCTACTGATTCAATTTTTTTCACAATCTCGTTTTATTTATTAATTTAAGCTCTGTATTTCTACCCTGGTGTGGAATCTTTGTGTGTGGTGTTTTAACTGTTTTACTGTTTGCATTGTTGCACAAATACTTTACACATTTCCTCTAAGTTAAACCTGATTAGTCCGTGCCAAGCTACCAGGGGGTGTGCTGAGCACAGGTTCATTAGGGGTTTGCTTGTACCTTACTATGACTAGGATGAGATTGCTGCTTGACCAGGGCTCCCACCACAGTCAACCAGCAACTCAATTTCTCACAGACACTAAGGGTCTCATTTAAAGGCGGGCTGTAAAACACTGCAGTCCAAAACTGAGTTAATTCCTTTCCACCCACATCTGCATTCCATTGTCCTCTTTATGGTGGGAGCAGAATTGATTCCATTGAACCTTCCAACACCCAACACTTTCCCTAATGTGGTTATTTTTGGAGCTGAAATAGTATATCTACCCCCCTAGTCCAACACGTTCACCAATCTAGTTAAGAATGGAGTGGGAATAGTAAACCTGTCCCCTCCACCAAGGTCCAGCTCCTCCCCAATGTAGTTAGGTATATAGTGGGAGTAGTACACTTCAGCCCCCACGACCCCACTTTCCTTAAAGTGGTTAAGTCTGAAGTAGGAATAGTAAATTTGACCCACCTACTAAAATCCAACACATTCCCTAATTTGGCTCTGCAACTACTCTGAACAACCTACACCAAAAGCCCCTGTTGTACTCACATCTTTCAATAATTTGATGCTGAGTAGACACCAAACAGCAGGTTGGGTGAGGCATCCTGGATCACAGTACCCATAATTTTTCATACACTCCTACCTCTCAATGGGCAGCTGTTACACCTGCAAGAATGGTTTGGAATTTGTTCCTAATGTGATAGAGCATGCCTCTAAGCAGGGCTGCAAGCACCTCACTGCCCTTACAGTTTTTTGTTGCACTTTTATATACCACAAACTTAGCCCCCTGGCACTGGCATGCCCTGCTTGAGCAACAGATTGCACCACACAAGCTCAGTTGTCCTATCCACAGGTTTTGCAGTGAATCACAGGATATTGATCAACACTGGGATTCACACCTGGCTCCGCAGCTTCAAAGTCAGCAGCATTGCAGTTAGGCCACATCTGTTCCTTATGGTAGAAAGGCACCACACCACAGGCTCCCCACTGTGGAATCACCTTCACCTTCACCTTCTTGTAGTAGCTGCCCATAAAAAACCTTTCAATATCTTCAACCAATTGGTGGTCTTTGATGCCGGGAATCACGTAGCCAATTAAGGGGTTCACATCTTTCACAGCCTGGGAGCTCTTGTCTGCATTGAGTCATGTTCCATTCTCCACATTCCTCAGAAAAAGTACCCTGGCTGTTGTGAGATGGTAGAACATGGAGCACTTTCACCAGTGCATTGCTGTGTGGCATGCTCACGTGAGTGCAACCCTCAACACTCCTAGAATGCAAAGTTATGTAGTATACTTCTACAACACAGTACTGTGTGGTACTCTCACAGAATGCAGTGCTGTCTTGTGCACTCCTAGAACACAGTCCTATAGGGAATGCTCTCAGAAGTGCAATGCTGTGTGACACATTTACAGAAAAGCAGAAGCAATGCCCTTGCATGCTCATTCACACAGAATCCCTATTAACACAGGAGTATGGTGCAGGGTTCCCGGTCCAGGAAAGAGTCATTAAGTTTTGAGTGTTAATAGTAGATATGAACCCCATAAAGTCAACACTTTCCCCAATGTGGTTAAGTTTGGAGCGTGAATAGTGAACCTGAACCCAGTTTATTTGTTTTAGGTATCTTTCTTTGTAATTTTGGTCTGTTTGTGGGGTTTGCCGTTGTTGAGCTCCAATTTAGGTAAGACTGTTTCAAACTTATGTTCTAAGGGTATAATGGTTGGAGAGATATGTAAACTTAGGAAGCGCAGGATGTTGGTTTAATGTGTATGTTTTAGACTAGTATGTGTTAGTTAGTTTATGGCATTGCAGTAGGCCTTCTTGTAAAATCTAATGTTTAATTGTTTTTTATATGTGTGTTGATTTTAAAGCTTTTCCACTGTGCATTGTTTTATACTAAGGTTAAAGGTGATTTTTGGGGTGGATTTATGATTTTTCATATACAGGTTTTTTTGGGGGCTTCAAACTTAATTTTTAACCTGTATATGGTTTCTTTTTTTGAACAGTTGACTATCTTTTAGCCAAAATCATGTTTAATATTTTTCCTTAATTTCTCAGTTTTGGTTTAGTGTTGTTTTTTCAAATATTTGAGGTTTTGGAATGGATTCATTGGATTATTGGACTCATATTCGATGTTCTGTATTTCTCTGGTTTATTTTTGCATTTTGTTGGCCTCTGTTTTTTCATTGTTTTTTAGGTTGTAGTTTTGGAATCATAATTCCACTAACCAGGACTTCAGCTATCAAATTGTAAGTGTTCATTTACTTATTTTTATCATTGGACATACAATGTTATTTTTTTAATCTCATGTTTATTTAATGCTATTTTGCATTGTATATTTATGTATTTTTTAATATTTACTATAGTAAATTTTAATTAGCAATCAGAATGTTTCTCTCTTGAATTATATTAAAAATGTGATTCAATAATAATTAGAAAATAAGCTAGTGGTGTGTTTTAGGGAGGTTAAATGGGGTTGTGTAATTGGAGAGATTTTTAAGTAGGGTTTTTTCTGTTGAGTCTAACTATGATAGGTTTGGGATGTTAATAACAAGTCCTACTTTCAATAGGAGTTCAAGAAAGTATTTAGGGATTGTTCCAATTTCATCTCCTGCTAACCATCTTCTTCTTTCAAGTATCTAGAAATTGGTGGAGTTTAGGATGGCTTTCTCCACACTTTCGTTGGAAGAAACAGTGTCAGCCTTACACTGCGTTATTTGTCTTTGTTTCTTAGGATATGGTTCTCTCATAGATATTCCACCATGGAATGTGATACTTAGGTTGGCATCTTTGGCCTGATCGATGGTTTCACATTGCTGATAATAGGGAGGCTCAATTAACACATCATAACATTTATTGACTTTTGTTACAGGGAAGTATGCTGAAGCAATTAACGTTTCCATTTCTTGTGCAATTTCTAGATTAGTTGCATAGTCTGTGCTACGGGTGGTTTTCTGGTTGTGCTGAATATGCTCTGATTAAAGTGATAGAGGCATCCCTGTATTGAAGTGTGTGGGCAGGCTTTGAACGTGGTGGAAATCATTCCCTATTCAAAATATATACTACTTTTTTGGGTTGTAGTTGTTAGTTTGTTGTTGTCAGTCTGTTTGTTTGCTAGGTTATAGTGCATACACGAACAGGATATTTGTATTTTGATGTTGAAAATGTACTGTGTATATCTGACTGAATGGCAGAGGGCACAACTTAAACGTGCCACCCATCATCCTTGTTTTAGATTTAGTTGAGGTTTGTGAAAAAAAAAATTGTACCATACAGTAAAAATATTTATTTTATGTGGGATTAGTAAGTGTTTGGGTAGGTATATATTTTCATACTTTTTAGATGCAACTGGAGCTTCTCTGGCTGTTCTGGGTGTTCTGACAAATCATCTTTTTAGAGTTGGCATGCAATGGCGTTGACCTGTTGCTTGTTCAAGAACGTTTGGTTGGCTGTTTTTAAGTATCACTCCTGTTAGCTCTTGTGAACTTGTTCTGGCTTCTTTTATGCCCTATAAAATATTTATGACCGCTGTTTTAGTTATTTTACATTGTTGGTAATGTTCCTAAAGGTCTGTGACTATTTCATTATGGGTCAGTCTCTTTCATTGGCTCCTGGGCTTGCTCTCTAAAATCTGCTTGCTTTCATTTGTGAAAGGCATGCATACGTCATGCCTTTCCGGTGTTTAGCCCACCTACACAGCACTGGTAAACTACTGGAAACATACGAGGCTAGATGTTTTGAGCCTGGTTTCTGGACTACTTTATCTGTTAATTTTCCTCGCAACACGATCGTGCTCTGTTTTTTCGTATTCAATTTCAGCACCATCGCGCTGCAGTTTACATAGCGCGATCGCGATGTGTTTTTTTTCTTTTCATTTGTGTGGCAAGAAAAGTTAGGTTAGGAGTTTACAAGGTAAATAGCTCCAACTCGAGCAAAAGCGAGCCCCGTTGCATTGAAAATGCTTGTTTTTATTTGTAGCCCTGCATTTGGTGAATTTCTAATATGTTTTGTCATTGCTGGTGCTCTTTTCACTATTGGTATGCTGACCATAATATCCTTATTGTATAACAAAATAATAGTTTCTCTTTGTGGTATTTGATGTATTTTGTTGTTTCAGATATTTTAGCTGTGAATTTCACATTATAGAAAATATACATTAATTTAAATAAATATTTTTGGATATTATATTAACTTTTTTACATTGCAGGTGCACATTCTAATTGGATGTTGTTTCTTATCTTCGTTTCAGTTCTAGAATTTTACTCTGCAAGTCTGTTTGGTGTTATTTTGCCATAGATTTCTTTTGTGCACTCTGTTGAAAGGAATTGTATTTAGTTGGGTCATTTTTTCTAATCTAAAGATTAGTTGGGGGTTTTGTGTTCTATTTTAGTTTTCTTCTCTCCTTAATGCACTATCTTTTAGATTAATATCAGTGTTGGGCTTTGATTACTATACTCATTTTCAAGGTGTCCTTTTTTGAATTTCAAGCAATTCAGATACTAAGTCTCAATGTTCTTTTCTTTTTAGCATTTTTTTCCTTCTTGCAGAAAATCCACCTGTAAGTTGGAACATAATCATGTAGCACAGTTTTAATTGCTGGTTATCTTAACCTAGGTTTCACTATTTATTAATTATGGCAGCTTTCATTTGTGGTCAAGATTACTTTATATGTAATATTTAGTGGTTTGTTGAAGTATTTCATTCTTCTTTAGTAGGTTTGCAATCCAATAGACTGAATCTGTCCTCCTGATATAATTCTTTTAGGAAACACTTAGGTTTGAATTTTCAGAGCCTTTATATATTGTTTCTTAATAAGAAAATATTTTCTATCTGTTAAATTTTTTTAAGTTTAATTTGAGTGGTTCCTTGGAAACTAGTTTGAATTTGTTTGCACCATTTAAGGTAACTTCTAATTAGTGTTTTATTTCTTTATTGAATGTATAATCATTTTATTTTGACATTTGTTGGTATGTACATGAACTGAAGGCCTGTAAATGAACCACAACTAGTAGTCCTGCAGCACTCATTGTGCCACCCACTTAAGTAACTTATTAAACATGTCTCCTGCCTGCCATTGTAGTCTGTGTGCATTTTTCAACTGCCATTTCAAAATGGCAAAATAAACCTTTTCCAGGCCTAAACCTCCCTTATTAATATATAAGTCCCTCCTGGGCCTTAAACAACCCCTAAGGCAGTATGCAGTGTATTCAATAAGTTGGGCTTGTACCTTTAAGTTTCATGTGACCTGGTAGTGAAAAACTCCTTAATTCAATTTTTACTACTGCAAGGACTACCTCTCCCATAGGGTAACATTGGTACCTCATGACATTTAATAAAGTGATAACTTTTGATTGGGAGCAGATGGGAATGTCATGTTTCAACTCAAACGAATTGTAATTGTAAACCATTTTTAAAGGTAAACTTAAATTTTAAGTCACAATTCTGAAATGTCACTTTTAGAAAGTTAGCAATTTCTTGTCTTACCCATGTGGTGCCTGCAGCTTGTATCTTGGGTCACATGAGTAGGTGTACTTGGCAGTTGGCCTTTGTGTATTTCTCCCAGACAGTATAACAAATGTAGATTAAGTGTTGGCAGGATGGACCACCATGAGCAGATGGGAGGGGTGGGGCTGTCACCTACCACACTTGCACTTCGAAGGGGCTGCACACTCACAAATTACTTCACACTAGTCTATTATCACCAAAGACCCCACAGACCCAGGGCAGACTTAAAAGAAGGACTGCTCTGATGCCCTGCTGCTGGAAGGACTACCCTGCCGCCCTACTGCAAGTAGAGCTGCCCAGCAGATAGAAATGTCATGTTTCAACTCAAATGATTTGTAGTTTTAAACCCTTTTTAAAGGTAAACTTCAAAGGGTATGCACACTCACAAAGAACTTCACATTAGTCTGTTATCACCATAGACCCCACAGACCGAGGGCAGGGGGATGGAAGACAATTCCAAAACCAGGTGTGGGGGAAGTCTGGAAGCTTCTCCCACTTCAAAGCTGTCACCAGGTCTAAATATTAGACCCTTGGACCAACTCCTCAGATCACTTTTGGACCTGCAGAAGACTCAAAAGAAGGACTGCACAGCTGCATGAAGAGCTGCCCTGCAGATAGGAATGTCATGTTTTAACTCAAATGAATTGTAACTTTAAACCCTTTTTAAAGGTAAACTTCAGATTTTAAGTCACAATTCAGAAATGCACACTCCCTAACAACTTCACACTAGTCTATTATCACATAAGACCCCACAGACCCAAGGCAGAGGGATGGAAGGAAATTCCAAAACCAGGTGTGGGGTGTTAGAATGTTAGAAATGGGGTTTCTTGTTGGCTAGGGTATGCACCTAAGCCAGGCAGAACACTCCCACTCTAGTCAGGGCGAGGGAGTTACACACCCAAGATAACCCCTGCTCACCCCCTTGGTTGCTTGGTATGAGCAGTTAGGCCTATTCCAGAGACAATGTGTAAAGCGCTTGCACAACACACCCAACACATGTGATGCACTATCCCCACCACAAAGGAAACCAACAGCAAGTTATATAAAAATAAACTGTATTTTACACAACATTATTAGACCAAACACAACATGACAGTAATACCCTGCTATCCAAGCAGCTGTCAGAATGTTATACAATGCTATTACTCTGCAGAAATTAGCAGTAGTCACATAAAGCACACAGGTTATTCATTATTCTGCACAATAAGCAGCAGTCAGGAAAGCATTACTATAGAAATGCACTTGTCATAAAATTATCATAAATTCCCACACCAGGAACATTAGAAAAAATATGGCAAGTCATGAAAACATATTAGCATAGAATGTCAGAAACAGAAAATTAGCAAATATATGGCACATTCATAAAAGAAACAGGTTAGCATAACATTCCCAGCATGCCCATAAGAGGAACATTGGAAAAGTATAGGCAAGGCATGAGCAGCAAACAGATCTATTTAAATGCCACCAAAAATATCTGTATTTTTATTTGGAAGGCACCTCAAGTGCCAGGCTGAAAAACAAAGGGCGCCCCTGCGCTCCTCTGCTCCAAAACAGGGGCCGTTTTATGGTTGGGGAGGCAGCACACGCCCCCTCTGCTTTTATACAGGGACCCCTCCTTGTGCCAGCATCCAAACTAGGGCACCCAAGGTTTCTCTGGATCCCCCCCAGGGCCATGACCGGCTCTCCTGATGGGGGAAGCAAGGGACGCTGAGGCCTCTGCCCCGCCCACGGGTCTTCCTTATCTCGTGGGGGCCCAGCAACAACAGCGGCCCCCTGGCACAGTGGGGAATGGGTCTGGCATCACAGGGAGCCTCCGATGTGGCTTCCTTCCCGGCTGCAGACTGTCAATGGCACAGGGGGCCAGCGAGACAAAGAACCTCCGACGAGGTCTGACCCTCGGAGGCAGCCGCACCCCCCTAGGTGAGACGCTCACACCTGGCGTGGTGCGTGACATTCCCCCAGGTCACAGCGGTGACCTTGGCCCAAAAGTAGATTTTAGGCTGGGGCCCGGGGGGTGCACCTCAGAGTGGGCTCTCCCCGAGGGCAGTGTTAGGAGCGCATTCACTCCAATCTTCACTTTAAGGTGGTGATTTCAGGACTTCAGTCAAGTGCTTACAATGCGCAGAGGGCAAGCGAATAAAGTGCTTTCAAAGCGCTAGATTTCCCCAGAGGAAGTGCTCTTCAGGCGCTTCAGAATAACAAAAGGAAATGCACTTCAACAACAAGATGCTATGCATACAGTTGCAGGGGTCAGGGGCCACAGCACCCAGACCCTTAGGACATCAAGTGGAGCACAGGGCGGCAGGGCCCAGCACAGGCCAGCACAAAGGGATTGCAGTCCGTGTCAGTTCCTCCAAGTGACCCAGCAGGTCACAGGTCAGCAGCAGCAGTCCAAGTCGGATTCTGGTGAGTCCCTCAAGCAGCATTCTGTGTCCAGTTACAAGCATGTCAAAGTCCAGAGTGTCTCCAAATTGTGGGGAAGAAACCCCTGTACTTATAATCAGTTTTGCAAAGTTTTAACAAAGAGAGGGAGAAGAGGTTTCAACCAGTTAAAACTGGTTCTGGGATTGCCCCCTCTCTCCTCCAGAACAGGCTCCAAACATCAGTTGTGAGTAAAAAAGCCCTTTGTGTGAGGCCAGGGCACAGCCTTCACACATGCAAGTGTGCCCCACCTCCCCTTCTCTCAGCCCACGAAGACCATTCCATATACAGATGCACCTCTGTGACACCTTCACCCTTCCTGTGTACAGGCTGTCTGAAAAGTATGTACAAAGCCCAACTGTCACTCTGCCCAGACATGGACTAGAGTCAAGCTGCAAAACACGAGAGTCATGAGCACAGACAAATGTTCACTTTCTAGAATTGGCATTTCTGTAATGATAGTAAAAAATCCTCATACACCAGTAAGCAGCATTTCTCACTACAATTACAACCATACCAAACATGCCTACACTACCCCTCATAAATCAGACCCCATAGACATAAGGCAGAGCATTTCCAATGCAATCCTATGAGAAGGCAGCACTCACAGCAGTGAGAAACCAAATAGGCTGTTTGTCACCACCAGTACAGGCCATGCAACCAGACACATGTTCTGCCTTCTACATACATAGCACCCATAGGGCTAGCTAGGGCCTACCTTAGGGGTGACTTACATGTAGTAAAAGGGTAGTTCTGGGCCTGGCAAGTAAATTTAGATGCCAGGTCCCTATGGCAGTAAACTGTGCATTCTGGCCCTGCGCTAGCAGGCCTGAGACAGATTTGAAAGGCTACTTCTGTGAGTAGAGCAAGCTGCGCTACAGGCCCACTAGTAGCATTTAATTTACAGGCCCTGGGTATAGGGATACCATTGTACAAGGGACTTACAGGTACATTAAATATGGCAATTAGGTATAAGCCAATCATACCAACTTCTCCCATTTCAAAGCTGTCACCAGGTATAAATATTAGACCCTTGGACTAACGCTTCAGATCACTTTTGTACCTGTAGAAGACTCAAAAGACGGACTGCTCTGATGCCCTGCTGCTGGAAGGACTGGCCTGCTGCCCTGCTGCCCTGCTGCCCTGCTGCCCTGCTGCAAGGAGAGCTGCCCTGCTGCCTGAGGAAGAAAGACTTGACCTGCATCTGTCCAGCTGTCCAGACTCAACTGGACCTGCCTGTGCCTCACTAATGGCCTAGGCTAGAGTGATTCCTGATTCCTAATAGGTGCTTCTAGATCCGATATTTTACGCTGGCATCTGAGTGTACTTCTCCTGGCTCAACTGTTAGTCTGCCCAGAACCGATGCAACGCAGCACAACTCGATTCCTCAGATCACTTGTGCCTGTGAAAGGCTCAAAAGAAGGACTGCTCTGCTTCCAATCTGCTGGAAGGAATGCCCTTCTGCCCTGCTGCAAGAAAGGCTTCTGTGCCGTTCTGCTGCTTCCAGAAGGAAGACTAGACCTACTCCTTGAGCTCCAAAACACCAGGTGTGTCTCTGAAGGGGATCTGTCTGGCCTCCTTGTTTGAGCTACAGAGACATAATAAGCTCCAGAGACCTGCTCTGCATCTGTCCTGCTGTCCATACTCAACTGTACCTGACTGTGCTACACTGCTTGCCTCTGCTGGAATGAGCTGTGATCCCAAAGAGGTAACCCTAGGATCAAGACCCTTAGCTCACATCAGAGTGTACTACTCTTTGATCAACAGTGGGTTTGTTCAGAACTAATGCAGCATGACATAACTAGAAGCAGGACTTCACATTGCAGGACTTTGTAACCCCTGATCGGTGGCCTCATTGAAACCGATGCAGTGTGACTCATTGCAAAATATCTTGAAACAGAACCTCACATCAAAGCACCCTGCAGCTCCTGATGGGCAGCCTCATTGGAACCAATAAAGTGCAACACACTGTGCTGCCAGACCTCACATTTCAGCACCTTGCAGCTCCTGATCAGTGGCCTCATCAGAACCAATGTAGGGCAATCTAACTCGATGCAGTACCTTGCCCTACCTGATCGGAACCCATTTGAATTATGCAACTTGACTTAGTTTGATGCAGGACCTCACATCTCAGTCCAAGTCCAACCATGTGCATTGCCCAGCTGTGTGAACTTTACCCTGTACCCAGCCTGCACTCAATCAGGGCGGACTTGAACTTGTGACTTTGTCCCAGTGCAACATGCCTAGATAACCCCATTCAACACTTTGCTCTTCTAGGTGCTACTTTTACCTACAATATTTAAATTGCATTAATCCAGTTCTACTGATTTGATTTTTGTTGCTCTGATACCACTTCATTTATTAAAATTCACTTTATTTTTCTGGATTGGTCTGGGATTTTTCTTATATTCTGTTTTCACTTCATTACATTTTGAGTGCTCCAGAAATACTTTACACATTGCTGCTAAGCTAAGTCTGACTGCTTTTGTGCCAAACTACTAGAGGATTAAGAATAGGTTAATTTATTGACTTTTTGCGGTTATCCTGATGAGGATCGTGGTTGTTGCTTGAGAAGGGTTTCACCGCTCTCAACCAATAATCCAATTACATACACTATTTAAGTATAGGACTGGGTTATTTATGTTTTGGACAATTATTCACAATATTTGTGTATGTTGATATTGTTTATCTCAATATAGTGTAATACAACCCTTTCGTAATCGTCTCTGATGATGCAGGACAGGGTTTGTGATGTCACTCTAGATTGGACAGCTGAGGTTGAAATAGCATGGAAAGCTTTCTCTGTGATGGTTATCTTCGGTATATGTGGCTTATAGGCCAGAAGCAGATGAGTGCTCATTTTCAGCAGTTGAGTCATGCTGACCAGTTTCAGGTGAGTGTTTGAATTAGACAGTAGGCAGTATTAGCCTGTGGGCTGGTTTCAGGTGGGTAATCATCTTCTGAGGTTTTAGCTCTAGGCTGAAATCAGTGATTCTGCTTCAGCAAGAATGGCAGCTCCCTCACCAAGTACACCAACATTGGGCAGTGACAGCACCAGTTCTTGGACACGCTAAAAGGGGCCAAACAGCACATTAGCTTGATTTATTTGTGCTGGGATATCCCTAACTACATGGATTGTCTCCAGCATACGCCCTTTAGTAGTCAGATAGTTCATGGTGTTCCTCGTACTGTGAACACAGCTGGGATTCTCCTTCTTAATAGCACTTCCCCCTGCATGGCCAGGCACTCTCTTTCACTCTCTGAGCAGGTAGGCAGACTTCTAGACTATAAGCAGGCCCTCGGCTTTCACATCAAGTTGTGTAGCTTTCAGGTGATGTTCCTTCAACTGTGACAGACTGGATATTATGAAAGCACTAATCTTGACTATTTAACAACATGCAGAGTACTCTCTACTTGGGTGAAAAAGAATGGGGAACTGGAACACAATGAGACTGATTTAGTCAAACTTTTATATTCTATTTTCCAAAAAGGAAATGTGGATCCGCTGTCTAAAGTTTTGGAACCAATTTGTGGTAGTTACTTTTCAGATGTCTTTTTCTGCCCCATGTTCAGACACAACTTTTTTTTGCGAGGTAGTGGTCCCACAACAGGAAGTGATTAGGATGGCTCCAAGGAGGAGTATCCAATTCAAGTGCAAAATTAAATGTGAGATTTTCCATCTGACTGTCATCAGCCTACCTGAAGTGGCAATCAGGGAAATTCAAAAGGGTAGGCCATGCATAGAAACTTCCTTTCCTTGAACAAAAGAAGCTGATGACCCAACCCTCACCCTTACCCAGTGTCTCTGGCTTCAGTCCTCCAAGCAACAAAAAAATCCCCCGAATACCTGAACAACAAAATTGGAGGGGTGGGAGTGCAGGTGTCTCTACTTCATCAGGACCTGTGTAACCTTGTTGGCCGCACAATGGAAGTGGAAGAACATGTCTCCTCCTTGGAGGATGTAGCAGGTCCATTCAGTAAGGAGATCAAGTGACTGTGGGAGCACATGTCTATCCTGGAACATCGGGTGGAGGACACAGAAGACAGGTTGTACAGGAGCAACCTACGGATAGTGGGCTTGCCGGAGTGCACTGAGGGTATGTGCCCAGAACAATTCCTAATGGACCTGTTCAAACTATGGATTTCAGATACTAAATTATCCCCATGCTTCAGTAGGTGCTGTTGCCGAGGCCCACTTTGGGAGCTCTGCCTAGGCCCATCATCCTCTGGGTGCTTAACTACGTAGACAGAGACTCTATCCTAAGGCATGCACAGCGCATCTCAGAAATCAGATGCACAGATATAAAAGCCATGCTGTTCCCTGACTTTACAACAGAGGTACAACTCCTCTGTTTGTCCTTTTTGGAAGTTAAAAAGAAGCTACAAACCATAGGCATACAATATATGCTAATGTACTGGGACAAAATGAAAGTCCTGTATCAGGAGCAATCTCTGTTCTTTGAAAGCCCTGATGAGGCTTCGAACAGGGTGGCAGAAACAAATCTGCTGCCCAAACCAACAAGAATGTCACACAAGGGTGACCAACTCAGAAGAGGAGAAACAGAAGTCAAAGGAGATCCAGCAGGTGGCAACAGTACAGCCTGGGGCTGATGACCAGCCCTCAGAACGACAGACCGTCCATGGAGGATGGAGTAGATGTGCCTTCCCTGCAATCCCCCCTTACAGTCTCATATTCTCCTTTCATCTCACAGCTGAAGGTGGGACAGGTTGCTTTCTGTTGATGAGGCTGGCAAGGGGTTTGCTAACCCCTATGATTTAAGACTACAACTGTGTACAAGGTTATGCTTTTGTTCTCAATGGTTTTGCCTGTTTTCAGGGAGACAGATGCTTCCATTTTTGAAGTGATGGGTGTGGGGCAGTTATAGGAATATCTAGGAACAGTCTGATTGTTACTGTTTTTTGTAGCCATGCCCCACTGCATAAAGAGCACATCCCTCAATTTCTGGGCACATAGTATAGACGACCAGCCATGACTGCAGTGCATAACGCTACACCTTGCAAGGTGTTGCCTTGGAATGTAATGGGATGCTAGAGAAAGTGAGAAGGTCAGATATCCTTGGGCAGGTGTGCAAACTGTCCAAAGAAGTCCTTCTTCTACAGTAAACACATTACAGGGTAAAATATACCCCCTGCTTGCCTGCTGTGGGTCTAATTGAGTGTATCATGCAGGGTTTGCAAGCAGGTCCAAAGAGGTTGCTATCCTTCTCCATAAAACCTTCCCTCTTGTGGTTACAGAGGTCACCTTAGAAACCATTGGAAGATAAGTCATTATGGCCATCATTATGACATTGGCGATAAGTGCTGTTTACCGCCATGCTGACTGCCGCCAACATACCGCTACCGCGACGGTATACCGCTACGTGTATTATGACCCACACATAGAAATCCGCCACTATACAGACACACACACACAATTCACCCACACCAAAGGTCAGTGATACACTGGCGGTATCCAAATTCACACCGTTATGCCAACAGAAATACGCCCACAGCATTAAGGCCCACGAATCACCACGGCGGACATTCAACCGCGGTAAACCATTGGCGGTACATACTGCTGCGCTCACAATACACACACACTAACAAAACAACACCACATTGGACAGTTCAAACTACACACATACACACACCACACCCACACACCCACAACACTATAAAACACACACCCACACTACCCTCAACCCTTTACCACTACAAACAATTTACAACTGAGAGAGAGACACACCAGGCGCACCCACAGAACCAGAGCCACAGAACACCATCACCAATACACCATCCATGCACCTCACATCACACACCCCAACACATCACCCCACACACACAAACACACTCCACTCAAACTACACCCATGGCACCACAAAGACACCCCAGGCACTCAGAGGAGGAGCTAAGGGTCATGGTGAAGGAAATCATCCGGGTAGAGCCACGGCTATTTGGATCACAGGTGCAGCAGACATCCATTGCAAGGAAGATGGAGCTATGGCAGAGAGTAGTGGACAGGGTCAACGCCGTGGGACAGCACCCCAGAATAAGGGATGACATCAGGAAGAGGTGGAACGACCTATGGGGGAAGGTGCGATCCATGTTTACAAGACACTAGATAGCTGTACAAAGGACTGGCGGTGGACCCCACCTCTTCCCCCACAACTAACAACATGGGAGGGGCAAGTCTTGGCGATCATGCATCCTGAGGGCCTGGCAGGAGTAGGTGGAGGACTGGACTCTGGTAAGTCAACTCTTTAATACTATCACCCCCTACCTGCTTGCCATCACATACTCCTACCCCTACCCTCACCCCATCACCCCACCACCTCACATACACCCCACCATCACAACCCACCCATCCCATTAATCAGCATTGCATGCACTACCAATGCATGGACACCACTCACAGCCCTGTATGGACACCCATCACCACAGCATGCACACTAGTGACAATCACTTAGCCAACCAAATCACAACTTCCACAAGCCAAAGCTGCCTTGGTAATAACAACCATAGGGGGAAACATACCCATGCACAAGATGTCACACACAGTGAAAATAACACTGCATTTACATTCCCACAGGACCCCCACACAACGTCACTGGAGAGGAGGTGCCAGGAACATCCAGTCTCCCCCCCCGAAGAGGCCCACAGTGAGGACAGCAGCTCTGCATACCTGGATCAGGATGACCAACCTGGCTCATCAGGGACCTCTGGACAGTCGGTGACCCAGGCACAGTCCCATACCACCACAGAGCCTCCCCCCCTCAGGAAACACCAGCACAGCCCCCACCCAGTGGGCCCATCCCTCTGTCCCCAGGAAACGTCAATCAGCAATGTGTCTACCACTACAGAGACCCCAGGCAACCCCACAAACACAGGACGATCAGGGACCTGGGGTCAGTGTCAGTGGGCACACCGTTTAGGGGACAGAGGCACAGGACAACAGGGAAGCTGGGAGGACTGCTGTGCGACAGAGGGAGGACAGGCTCAGGGAACCGACTCTCCATGAGGCGCTCACCAGCATCCTGGGAACATACCAACATCTCAGGAGACTATGGGCCAGATACTGGCCAAGTTGCAGGAAACCCAGCGGCTGCAGGAGGGACAGTACCTGGGGATCAGAGAGGACCTGAAGAACATCAACACCACCCTGGTCACCATTGCAGGGGTGCTGGCTGACATAGCCAACACCATGAGGGAGGCAGTGGCACACCACCGGGCCTCTGACACTAGCCACACCAATGAACAGCCATCCACCTCTGCTGACGCTAGCGGCTAGGAGGCCCTGCCACAGGAACAACAGGCCACCAGCACCCCTCCCCCTGCAGAAGGAGAACCACCACGCAAAAGGTTTCTGCGATCCAGGCAGAAGCCAGAGAACATTGCCAAGACCCCACCAGGAAATAAGACTCCAATGAATGTCACCCTTGTGTCCCACTCTGTCACCCTGTCCACCTTGAACTGCCATTGCCCCACTCCCTATGCCCCCTTGGAGAATTCACCTGTGATACCAATAGACTGTACTCTATTGTGGACATTCCTCCATCATCAACCAAGCCCATTGCAATACCCCCTACACTTACTATCACATAAATAAACACCCTAAGAACTATTACAAGTATGGAGTCTGTCAATTGATTGAAATATGTATTAGTTTAACAAGCTTTAAATATTGGAATTCAAATGTACAGTTATATATACATACGTATGACCTGTAGTGGGCAGTTTTAAACACACCAGGAGGCAGAGGAGGACAGAGATATCTGAAAATAGAGATGCGAAAGGGTACAGTAAGTGGCCATAGAATTTGGAAAAACAGGCTGCCATGTACAATGTCCAACACAAAACTGCAATGGAAGGTCAAGTTACAGTGCCTTACCTGTGTGTCACTGGAAGTACGGTTGAATTATAGTTGTTCTGTTGTCCGCATCCTCTTCCTCTGCCTCTTCTTCGTCACTGTCCACAGGCTCCACCGCTGCCACACGACCATCTCCAGCCTCATCCTCCTGCAGAAAAGGCCCCTGGCGTCTCAAGGCCAGGTTGTGCAACATGCAACATGCAACGATGATCTGGCAGACCTTCTTGGGTGAGTAGCACAGGGATTCACCTGTCAGATGGAGGCACCGGAATCTGGCCTTCAGGAGGCCAAAGGTGCGCTCAATGATCCTCCTTGTTCGCCTATGTACCTCATTGTAACGTTCCTCTGCCCTTGTCCTGGCATTCCTCACTGGGGTCAGTAGCCATGAGAGGTTGGGGTAACCAGACTCACCTGTAAATATCGAGGGATACCTCTTAGCCAGACACTCACCCTTAGGGCCAAACCCACACCATATACCAACAGACACAAGGTGGGGACCATGGGCTTACCTATTAGCCAGAGCCCGTGCCTCTGGAGTTTAGCCATCACATATGGAATGCTGCTATTCCTCAAAATAAAGGCATCATGCACAGACCCAGGATACTTTGCATTGACATGGGAGATGTACTGGTCCACCAGGCACACTATCTGCACATTGAGAGAGGGAAAACTCTTTCGATTTCTGAACACCTTTTCATTTCTACGGGGGGGACAAAGGCAATATATGTACCATCAACAGCACAAATGATGGTGGGGATATGTCCCATTGCGTTGAAGTCAGCCTTCACTGTGGCCAAATCCTCCACCTGGGGGAATACGATGTAGCTGCGCATGTGTTTCATCAGGGCAGACAACACTCTGGTCAGCACGTTTGAGAATATAGGCTGTGACATCCCTGCTGCCATGGCCATTGTCACTTGGAAGGACCGACTTGCCAAGAAATTGAGCACTGACAGGACCTGCACAAGAGGGGGGATACCAGTGGGATGGCGGATAGCTGAAATCAGGTCTGGCTCTAATTGTGCACACAGCTCATGTATTGTGTCCCTATCAAGTCTGTAGGTTAGGATAATGTGCCTGTCCAACATTGTCGCCAGGTCCACCAGGGGACTGTACACGTGGGTATGTCTCCATCTCCTATTCATCCTCAGCGGTTGAACGCTAGGGTGAAAAACGGTGAGCAGATGGTCATATTCAAAGATATCCTCAGATTAAAATACCTTGCATTTTTTTACAGAAACAGTGTGTGACTGTGTAGGTCCGTTGAAGTGCCTATGTCCGCTGTGACGCAGTTAGGTGCCATGGCCTGTTCCCCCCTGAAATGGCGGCCTCCTGACCTGTGAGGAGGGACAAGTGGTAATGAGGTAATACCCCTGACGTTGTGCGCCGTTGCAGGAGGCGGTTGATGACCACCGTGCAACATGTCCTTGGTTATCACTGGTGACTAAGGGTTCCAGGAGCCAATGGTGATGTATGCTGGCAGTAAAGGTACGCACTGCCACGGACGTGACCGTCATTTTCTATCTGTTCACTCACATGCTACCTGACCTTCAACAGGAGAGGACCTTCACTGCAAGTACTGCTGTGACCTGTGTCTGGAAGCAACCATGGCTCGAGTGTCTGGGGAAAGGGCCCCTGCCTTCACTTCGGAGGAGTTGGAGAGACTAGTGGATGGGTTCCTACCCCAGTACCCTTTACGTTATGGTCCTCCAGACAAACAGGTGAGTGTACTGTGGGCATGATGTGTGGGGCCTGAATGTATGGAGTGCTGTGTGTGTAAGCCTCGTGTGAGGGGAAGGCTGAGGGGTCCTGGGCAGAGTGCTGCATGTTTGGTGGCCAATGTCTGTGCATAAGGGGATGGGAGGGATGTGTTGGGCCATAAGTGTAACAGACCGGACGGTATGATTAGTACCTTTTCTTATGTATCTTTTTCTGCAGGTCAGCGCCCATCAGAAAAAGGGTATTTGGCGTGCCATCGCCAAGGAGGTGCTGCCCCTGGGGGTCTTTGACAGGCGGATCACCCACTGTCACAAACGGTGGGAGGACCTGCGCCGCTGGGCAAGGAAGATGGCGGAGGCCCAGCTGGGGATGACCTGCCAACGAGGAAGGGGTGCCCATCGTACCCTGACCCCCCTGATGTTCCACATCCTGGCAGTGGCCTTTCCAGAGTTGGATGGGTGCTTGAAGGCATCACAGCAGCCACAAGGGGGGTGAGTACAGATTCAGAATCATTAAGTTGCGCGCGTTGAGGTGTTACCTGGGTGGGGGATGTGGGTCTGTGGGTGCCCCTAGGCCAGGACGAACATGGCAGGGTAGGTTTGATGATGGGCATGCTCAGATGGACTCCAACCCCAATAATGCTAGTGGGCATCTACTACTGGGCAGGGTCCTGTGTGTTTCAAGTGTGCTGCTAATGGCGTTAGGCATTGTACCCCATAGCCTGGTGACTATCATTGTAACTGGTATTGCATGGCCTAGTGCATAGGGCTGTTCCCTGTGAGTTGTGTACGCCAACGGTAGTGTTATTGCTGGCGTTGACCAAGTGTATCCTCTGTCTCTGTTTTGCCACCCTGTCCTTGTGTGTATTAGCATCATCTGGCAGAGGAGCAGAGGGAGCTGCATCCCACATGGGCCTGGAGGCTGAATCCAGTGATGGTGAGGGCACCAGTGGGACAGAGGGCGAGGGTAGCACCACGGCGGAGACAGGAGGGGACAGTTCCCACAGCAACACCTCCTCCGATGGAAGCTCCCTGGCGGTGACGGACACCTCGTTGGCCACCCCAACTACAGATACAGCCGCCACCCCCGTACCAGCAGCCCCTCAGCGAGTTTCCCGTGCCAGCTCACCCAGGAGGGTAGGCATCTCCTTCGCCCCAGGCACCTCAGGCCCTGCCCAAGTCAGCCCTGCTCTCAGTGAGAAGGCTATTGACCTCCTGAGATCCCTCTCTGTTGGGCAGTCAACCATAGTGAATGCCATCCAGGGTCTAGCAGGGCTTTTGCAACAAACCAATGCATTCCTGGAGGGCATTCACTCTGGTGTGGCAGCCCAACAGAGATAGTTCAAAGCTCTGGCCAACTCACTGATGGCAGCCATTGTCCCTGTCTCTAGCCTCCCACCTCCAACTTCCTCTACCAAGTCCCATTCACCTGAACCCCAGCCTATCCCAAGCACACCTTCAGACCAGCATGCACCTAAATCAACACACAGAAGTGACTCAGCAAACAGAAGCACCACACTTCATCCTACAGGCACTCACACAAGCACCATCCAGATGCAGACACACCAACATCCACTGCCTCCACTGTGTCCCCCTCCTCCTTGTCCTCCACCTCCCTCCCAGAAGCGTTTCCACTCACACCTGCATACCCTACATCCTCATCCACTACCTCCATCACCAGCATGCCTATCACTAAACGCCCCTCACTGGCAGTCACCACCCCCACATCCATGCACACGTCCCCTGTGTCCTCTCCCACTGTGTCTGTGCCCCCTCCTCCCAAAGTACACAAACGCAAGCACTCAGACACCCAACAGCTATCCCCAACCACTCCCTCTTCCTCCACTCCCAAACCTTCACCATCTTCCAGCCCCAGTGTCCCTAAAAGGCTTTTGCTCTCCACCCTTGACCTAGTCCCTGCTCCCCTCCGTCCTTCATTTCGGGCCAGGGTGGGCAGAACCAAGGCCAGCACCTCAGCCACCCAGTCCACGGGCACTGTAGTTTCTGCAGCTACTGCATGTGCGAGAGGCTCCAAGGAGGCCCCTGTCAGCACTGCCAGTGCTCCTGCACCACCTGCCAAGGGCAATAAGGGGCCGCCAGCTAACAAGGGCAGGAAGGGAACACCAGCTAGCAAGGGCAAGGAGGCACCACCAGCTAGCAAGGGCAAGGAGGCACAACCAACTGGCAGAAGCAAGGAGGCACCACCAGCTAGCAAGGGCAGGAAGGGAACACCAGCTGGCAGAAGCAAGGAGGCACCACCAGCTGCCAAGGGCAGGAAGGGAACAACAGCTGCCAAGGCCAATGTAAAAGGAACAGACGCCACAGCCAGAATGGATCTGGTGCCTGAGGCTGGAGCAGCATCTAGGCAAACAACACCAGCCATGGTACTTCAGCCGTCCAAGGCTGCAGGAGAAGGGCTGGAGCCTCCCCTCACCACTGGCAGCACCGCCACCTTTACCGCCGCCAGCACCGCCACCTGCACTGCCACCTGCACCACTGCCAGCAGTACCACTGCCAACAGCAGTAGCCCTAGTGCGCAGCCGTCCAAGGCTGCAGGGGAAGGGCTGGAGCCTCCCCCACCACTGACAGCACCGTCGCAAGCCCCGCAACTGCCACCACTGAGTAGCCGTCACCGCCGGCGAGCAGTATGTAGTCGTGAGTACATGTGCTGCAGTGCGTCCTGGCCCCTGCAACACTGTAGGTGTGACACCCAGGTGAGAGACTGTGACCTTGCACCATTCAGGATCTGCATCACAGGGCACAAAGCCCCCTCCAGAACCAGTGGAAGAAGGCATCCACTCACCCCCTCCTTGCCAGGATGAATCACACTGGGCACAAGGCCCCCTCCAGAACCAGCGGTAGAAGGCATCCACTTGAGAGACTGTGGCTTTGCACTCCCCAGGACCAAGCAGTGGGCAAACCACCCACTAGAGAGACTGTGGCTTTGCACTCCTCAGGGCAAAACAGTGGGAAAACCACCCACTAGAGAGACTGTGGCTTTGCACTCCCCAGGACATCGCAGAGGGCATGTAGCACCCTCCATGAGCAGTGGCATTGTACCATCTTCCAGCTGAGGTGCCCCCCATTCCCTTTTCCCCTGAGGTGCCTGTGTATCTTCGACCTGATGCCCCAGCAGTGTTCTCTCCGTATTGAGGCAGGAGTCAAGTGTGGCCTTTGCCTATGTGTTATGGCCCTGTGGGCAACGGACATTTTGGACTGGGCATTGTCCCTCCATTTGTATATATTTTAGATACTGTTTTGTGCTTTAAGGACGTCTTCATCTAAATGATTATTATTACACTGGCTTTACTCACATCCTTTTGTCCTTGCATTATTCCTGAGGGGTATGGGGCGGATATTTTTAATGTTGTTGCATCTGTTTGTGTGTATTGTGTTGGCGGTGGGTGTGTTGCGTGTGTGTGTGTCATTCTCTTTTTCCTCCCCCCCTCCCTTGTGTGCTACGTGCCTTACTCACCATGGTTGTCCTCGCCGCCATTCATGTTCCTGGTGTAGGAGGAGGTAGACCAGCATAGGAAATATGTGCAACTCGGGCTCCATGGCGTTGTGGTTCTTCCTTCACTGTTGAGAGGCAAGGTTTTTCCCTTCTGTGTACTGTTTCTGCCGTGCTTTTGATGGCGTTGGTACCGCCCAGGAAAAGGTGGTGGATTGGCCTCTCATAATACAGTGAGGGGTACATTGTCTTCCGCCTGGCTGTTGGCGGTTACCGCTGTGGTGCTTGTTGCTACCGCCATGGCGGTCGGTGTGTTAAAGTGGCTGTCTGTGTTGGCGGTTTCCGTGGTCCATTTTTTTTACCTCCGGCCTGTTGGCGGTATTACTACTGCTTTATCACCGACCGCCAGGGTTGTAATGAGGGTCTATATCAGAGTTCCCATATGGGAGGACCTGGATGATGATATTGATATATGTCACCCCTACCCTCTAGATGTGCACTATGTCTGACCTGTCAAAACTCTTGGCTTCAGTAATGGAGGGGGGTCTTATACTGGGGGGTGACTTCAACTATGTCAGAAACCCACAGTTGGACACTAGGGGCAGCAATCAAATCTGGGCCCAAGAGCAGAATCCCTTGCAGTCAGTGATAATTGAATAGTGAGGAAATCTGTTACCCTTGAATTCACACCCCACTCTCATTCATCCAAATCATTTTTGAGAATTGACTCTGCTGACATCTAAGGGGTGCTCATGGACACAATTCATCCTAGGGTCCTGTCCAATCACTCACCTACACAGAGCACAGTGGAAACTGTGACACGGAGGACTAACTCTCATTGAGTTCTTCAAGATGGATGGTTGAAGGATGCTACATTCCAAGAATTCATACGCAGGAGACTTCTTTTGAAAAGTCAATGTGACTCTTGATGCCCACCTTAGTAAACTTTGAGAGTCAATGAAAGCAGTCCTCAGAGTGCAAATAATAGCACATATAGTTAGTAGTAGGAAAGAGAATGATAAAGAGATTGCGGCCCGAGAAAGGTAGATCTGGGAAATGGAACACAACTTGCCCTGGACACCTGACCCACAGGTTATACGTCGCCTAGAAGCTGCGAGGGAAGTGCTTAAACAGAAGCTAATCAGGAGGGTTTGAGTGGTCACCCAAATAGAGTCTATGAAAAGAGAGATAAAACTGGTAAACTGATCCATAGGTTAGCTACTAAGTCACTGCAAGATATATTTATTCCCCAAATGCACAGACTGGATGGTCAGTTGTCCCATGGAACTGCTGTTATAGCTTAAACATTTGTAACGTATTACGAGCAGTTGTCTAGTTCAATGCCTCAAGTAGAGCGGACAAACTGAAGCCTGTAGCAGTAGATTTGGTGGTCTCAAGGCTTACTCTGAGGGCACAGCCGATCTAGACATGCCTTTTTTGGATTGCGTGAATTGCAATGTGGGAAGGTACCCAGACCAAGTGTATTCCTACCTAAATTCTTTAAAAGGTTGACACCCCTGCTGATCCTGCATCTCATTGCAATAAGCAAAAAGGTTGAGACTGTCACTCTCCTTCCCCTTGACCCCTTGATGTCTGGGTTTTCACAGTGATAGTCCTTCCTAAACCAGGAAGACCACGTATGGACTGCACAACCTTTAGACTGATATCTTCACTAAACATAGAGGCTAAATTGATAGTGAAGGCCCTGGGGAATCGATTGGTATCCCAGGTAAGATCGCTGGTGCATATAGACCAAAACAGCTTCATGTCGACCAGAGGAGCAGGGTATCGCCTTAGGAGATTAAACTAAATTTTAGCTTACTTGGGCTTTGTGTTCGAGTAGACTACACCATTACAGCTGGACTTTGAGGACGCCTTTGATTCGGTTAAATTGTCCTTCCTACATGCTAGTCTGGGGAACATTAACTTTGTTTACAGGTCTGCAATTACGTGAGACTGCTGTACACCACACCTTTGGCGAGGATCCAGGTTAGGGGTGTCCTCTCTTGCCTCTTCCATATTGGCAGGGGGACCATACACATTTGCCCTCTTTCCCCTCTTCTATTTGCTCTTGGGATAGAACCCTTGGCCGAATGGATATGTAGGGATGCACAGATTTGGGGCATGAAGAGGGACGCTGGTGACGAGAACCATATCTGTATCTCTAGTGCCCGGAGGATTCCACCCCATGACTTAGCCGCATGCTTGAGATATACAGCAATGTGGCCAGATTGCATGTGAATTGGGGAAAGTCATCTATGATACCGGTAGTCAGGCGACCCACCAGTCCTGCCACCCGGATGCCTGAAGAATATGTCTGTGATAGGGGCCAGCAAATATTTTGGTATGTACATTTCCAGAGACCTGGAGCAAATGCTGCAAAAGCAACATAACTCGGATGCTTCACAAGCTCTGGGGACCCATGTCTCACTGGGGTATTGCCCTGCTTAAAATGGAGATATTACCACAGGTGCTGTATGTACTGCAATACTATACTGGTAAGATTCACAAACAATGGTTTGTGACCTTCCAGGCAACCACTAACACTTACATTTGGAGGGGATTGGTGTTTAGGGTATCCCACAAAAAATACATACAATCTCCACACGAAGGTGGACTGGGGCAGTGGACCTGAGGATGTTCTATTGGATGTCATAGCTGCTCCAGATCAATTATTGATTTTTACAATCAAGATGATCTGACCAAGAGGCTGGAGCGAACCTCCCTCATAGGGAAAGCAGCTTGGGGCTGGTTATATAGGGAAGCTCTACCTCCCAACCTCCCGGCTCTTACACCTTTCCCTCTTATTAGTTGGAGAGAAGCGCTAAAATGGATGAGGTGGTCCGGGAGTCCTCACCAGGGAAACACTGCTGTGGACAGGAGCCTGGCTGTCTGAAATGGCGAAACTCCAGGGCTCTCAAAATTAGGACAGGCTGGAGATCTTCAGGTTGGGAGAAGTCTGACAGATAAACCACTTGAGTTTGCAAATGGTGGCAGATTTTGAGCTGCACAAATCACAATTCTTCTTACATTTACATCTTCGCCAATCACTGGTGCTCCCAGAGTACAATCCACTAGAGGCCAGACTCACAATGGCAGCTATTAAAGGGAAGGCCACGTCTAGTATCTATAAGACACCAATGTCCCTAACCCACTGGCTGAACTATGGGAACAGTGGGAATCAGATCTGGGACTGTGGGAAGACAAGGACTAGAAGGAGGCAAAAATGGTGGCCAGAGAACTGGTGATCCCCACCTACCTAACAGTAATACAATTGAAATACTTTTATAGAATGTACTATATACCCAAAGATTGTGGAGGAGTGAATGGGGTGGGGGCTCAAGCTATTTCTGCTGCGGTCAGTCCAGGGGCTCCCTGTTACTTTTGGTATGGGAATGCCCGGTGAATACAGAGATACAGACAATCGATTCTTCAGAACTTAGAGGAGTTAATAGGAATCCAGATTACCAGAGATCCCAAAATGGCACTATTTGGAGTGTTCCCAGGGTGTGAAAGGAACAAAGGGCAGAAGTTGGTGTTTGGGATTGGTTGCACGTTGGCCAAGTGAGACATCACTGGCCATTGGAAAACTACCAAAGCCCCTCCAGTTTCAAAGTGGCTATGGGTGATGGAGCATTGTTCCCTTACTGAAGAAGTGATATACCTATCCAGGCGCTGCCTCCTTAAGTAAGATAGAATCTGGGGCCAGTGGAGGGAATACTTTGGCCTGCCAGACATTGTCTATCAGGAGGGTGATTCTCTGGGAGATGAGACGGTTGGCAAAAAAAGCAGAAAAATGTTAAATAAATGTACTAAAAATGTAAAAAACAGACATGTTAACAAATTCAGAAATGTTCAAAAAATGTTAATAAAAAAAAAAGAATATTTACAATATACAATACCATTTAAATATGATTCAAATTGTTTATGTAGATGTTTCTATTTAATTAGAAATATATATGTTTCAAAATGTGAAAATGTACATTAAACAAACTTTGAAAAACAGGAATAAATATTGAAATATATGTTACATGTCTTTATTTTATGAAAATATGCCATTAAAATGTTTATTTATTACAAATTTACAACCAACGAATTATCTTTCAAAACACGAACAATACTAATTGAATAATATAAATTATTCCTTATACATGGAAATACATTTAAAAAATGATTTTACACTAAAATGATCAAATTAATTAATTACATTCCAATGTCAAGGATTTTAAAGAAGCTGTTGGGCATTAAAGGTGTGATCTTTACTATTCCCACTACAACATAAACCAATTGGGGGACGGTGTTGGACATTAAAGGGGTGACATTTACTATTCCCATTGCAATCAGAAGCAATTTGTGAAAAGTTTTAGACAGTGAAGGGGTAACAGTTACTATAACCAATCCAATATATACCAATTTAGGGAAGGTGTTGGACACAAAAAGGGATGACATTTACTATTCTCACTCCAACATAAATGATTTTGAAGAAAGTGTTGGATACTAAAGGAGTAACATTTGTTATTCCCACTTCATTCTAAACCAGTTTGGGGAGGGTGTTCGACCTAAGGAGGTGGCATTTGCTATTCCCACCCCAATGTATACAGATTTGAGGAAGGTGTTGGACTCTAACGGGGTGACATATACTATTTCCATTTGAACTAAAAACCAACTTGATGAAGGTGTTGATGCTAAAGGGGTGACATTTACTATTCTCATGCCAGCATAAATGATTTTGAAGACAGTGTTAGACACTAAAGGGGCAACATCTATTTCCATTCCAATTAATACCCATATTGGGAACGTATTATACACTAAAGTGGTGACATTTACTATTCCCACTCCAATTGAAACTAATTTGGGGAAAGTGTTGGATAGTAAAGAGGTGACACTTACTATTCCTACTCCAAAATAAACCATTTTGAATAAAGTGTTGGACACTAAGGGGCATATTTATACTCCGTTTGTGCCGAAATAGCGTCGTTTTTTTCGACGCAAATTCGACGCAAAACTAACGCCATATTTATACTTTGCCGTTAGACGCGTCTAGTGCCAAAGTTCATGGAGTTAGCGTCATTTTTTGGCGTGAACACCTTCCTTGCGTTAATGAGATGCAAGGTAGGCGTTCCCGTCTTAAAAAATGACTCCCAGGCATGTGCGTGGTATTTATACTCCAGGGCAAAAATCACGCCCGGGAGTGGGCGGGGCAAAAAACCCCGCATTTGCGCCTGAATTTAACGCCTGGGTCAGGGCAGGTGTTAAGGGACCTGTGGGCTCAGAATGAGCCCAGAGGTGCCCTCCCCTGCCCCCAGGGACACCCCCTGCCACCCTTGCCCACCCCAGGAGGACACCCGAGGATGGAGGGACCCATCCCAGGGAAGAAAAGGTAAGTTGTGGTAAGTATTTTTTTTTTTTTTTTTTTGTGGCATAGGGGGGCCTGATTTGTGCCCCCCTACATGCCACTATGCCCAATGACCATGCCCAGGGGACAGAAGTCCCCTGGGCATGGCCATTGGGCAAGGGGGCATGACTCCTGTCTTTGCTAAGACAGGAGTCATGTTAATGGGGGATGGGCGTCGTAAAAAAATGGCGCAAATCAGGTTAAGGCGATTTTTATGACTCAACCTGACTTGCCCCATTTTGAGACGCCCATACGCCATTTTCCCCTACGCCGGTGCTGCCTGGTGTATGTGGTTTTTTTCCACGCACACCAGGCAGCGCCGGTCGGCTAACGCCGGCTAACGGCATTCTATAAATACGGCGCCCGCATGGCGCTTCAGAATGGCGTTAGACGGCGCTAATTTTTTTTACGCTAAACTGCGTTAGCGCAGTTTAGCGTCAAAAAGTATAAATATGGCCCTAAATGGGGTAACATTTACTGTTCCCACTCCATTCTGAACCAATTTGGGAAATGTATTGGACACTAAGGGGGTGATTTTAACCTTGGCGGACGGCGGAGGCCGTCCGCCAAGGTACCGCCGCCAAATGACCGCACCGCGGTCAAAAGACCGTGGCGGCCATTCAAACATTTCCTCTGGGCCGGCGGGCGCTCTCCAAAAGAGCGCCCGCCGGCCCAGAGGAAATGCCCCTGCAACGAGGACGCCGGCTCAGAATTGAGCCGGCGTAGTTGCAGGGGTGCGACGGGTGCAGTTGCACCCGTCGCGTATTTCAGTGTCTGCAAAGCAGACACTGAAATACTTTTTGGGGCCCTCTTACGGGGGCCCCTGCAGTGCCCATGCCATTGGCATGGGCACTGCAGGGGCCCCCAGGGGCCCCGCGGCACCCCCTACCGCCATCCTGTTCATGGCGGGTTTCCCGCCATGAACAGGATGGCGGTAGGGGGTGTCTGAATCCTCATGGCGGTGGAGCGCGCTCCGCCGCCATGGAGGATTCACTGGGGCAGCGGTAAACCGGCGGGAGACCGCCGGTTTACCCTTTCTGACCGCGGCTGAACCGCCGCGGTCAGAATGCCCTCGGGAGCACCGCCAGCCTGTTGGCGGTGCTCCCGTGGTCAGTGACCCTGGCGGTCACCGGCCACCAGGGTCAGAATGACCCCCTAAATGGGTGACATTAACTACTCCCACTGCAATTTAAACCGATTTGGAGAAAATAATGAAATTAAAGAGTTCACATTTAGTATTTCCAAAACAATCTAACAAATTGTATGCAAGGTGATGCACACTAACAATTTTACAATTTTATATACACAATCAATTTTCCATACTCAAATCAAATAAGCTTTGTTTGACAGAAAATGTCATAAAAACATATGGATAAAAAACAAAACAAAAGCAATACATGGCCACAAACCAAATATTAAAGAAAAAGCATTAAGCCTCAGGAAGAATACATGGTGTTGGGACCAAATAAAAACTCTAAAACACAGGGTTTTGGAGTTAAAAGATGTGCAAAAAATATTAAAAAGAAAGATAAAAAAATAAAAAATATATACTGTATATATATATATATATAAAATCTGTTCAGAATAATATCATAAAAACAAAAGATAAAATAGTAATAAAATGATTGAGATCACCCAGCAGGTTGCATATGGCTATAGTTATAGAATTTACTTCTCTGGCACTAGCGAAATGTATTATTTTTCTGTATCTAAGAATAGCCCATAACAATTTGGTCATGATGTTACAAATGTATATGGTTGCCAAAGACTGTAACAAAACATAAGCTTGTCGACATTGTATGAAGTCCATAGATCTCAGTAATGGCAGCAAAAGTATCTTTCTTGGCGAGTTATATAATGAACAAAATAGAATCGTATGGAAAGAACTTTGCTCGGTAGCCTTGTCTCACAAGCATTTGGCCATAGGCCTCAACCAGTCATTTGTGGTTGGAAAACTTACTAAGTGATGGAAAAGATCTAGCCTATGGGAGCAGTGGGAATCTGATCTGGGACTGTGGGATGACAAGGACTGGAATGAGGCATAAATGGTGGCCCGGGAACTGGTGATCCCCACTTACCTAACACTAATGTAGTTGAAATACTTTCATAGAATGTACTATATATCCAAAGATTTTGGAGGAGTGAATGGGGTTTGGACTCAAGCTGTTTTTGCTGTGGTCAGACTAGGGGCTCCCTGTTACTTGTGGTATGGGAATGTCCGGTGAATACAGATATACCGGGAATTGATTCTTCAGAACTTAGAGGAGGTAATAGGATTCCAGATTGCGAGATCCAAAAAATGGCACTATTTGAAGTGTTCCCAAGATGTGAAAGGAACAAAGGGCAGAAGTTGTTGGTTGGGATTGGTTGCATGTTGGCCAAGTGAGACATCACTGGCCATTGGAAAACTACCAAAGCCCCTCCTGTTTCAAAGTGGATATGGGGATGGAGCATTGTTTCCTCAGTGAGGAAGTGATATGCCTATCCAGGCGCTGCCTCCTTAAGTAAGCTAGAATCTGGGGCCAGTGGAGGGAATACTGTGGCCTGCAAGACTCCGTCTATCAGGAGGGTGATTCTCTGGGAGATGAGACGATTGGCAAAAAAGTAGAAAAAGGTTGAATAAATCTATTAAAAATGTAAAAAATAGACATGTTAACAAATTACGAAATGTTCAAAAAATTGTAATCAATAGCAAACAAATGAATATTTACAACATACAATACCATTCAAATATGATTCACATTGTTTATGTAGATGTTTCTATTCAATTAGAAATATATATGTTTAAAAATGTGAAAATATAGATTAAACAAACTTTGAAAAACAGGAATAAAAATTTAAATATATTTTACGTGTGCATGGTTATTTAATACAAATTTACAGCTAACGAATTATCTTTCGAAACACAAACAATACTAATTGACTAACATAAACTATTCCTTCTACATGGAAATTTTCTTTTAAAAAAATTATTTCACACTAAAATGATTAAACTAATTAATCACATTCCAATGTCAAGCATTTTAAAGAAGCTGTTGGACATTAATGGTATGACCTTTACTATTCCCACTGCAAACTAAACCAATTTGGGGACCGTGTTGGACATTAAAGGGGTGACATTTACTATTCCCATTCCAATCAAAAGCAATTTGTGGACGGTTTTGGACTGTGAAAGGGAAACAGTTACTATTCCCAATCCATTGTATACCAATTTGGGGAAGGTGTTGGGCACCAAAGGGATGAGATTTACTATTCTCACTTCAACATAAATGATTTTGAAGAAAGTGTTGGATACTAATGGGGTAACATTTGCTATTCCCACTTCATTCTAAACCAGTTTTGGGAGGGTATTCGGCCTAAGGAGGTGGCATTTGCTATTCCCATTCCAATGAATACCAATTTGAGGAAGGTGTTGGACACTACCGGGGTGACATATACTATATCCATTCCAACTAGAAACCAACTTGATGAAGGTGTTGCATGCTAAAGGGGAGAAATGTACTATTTTCATTCCAGCATAAATGAATTTGAAGAAAGTGTTGGACACTAAAGGGGCAACATCTATTTCCATTCCAATGTATACACTTATGGGGAACGTATTAGACACTAAAGGTATGACAGTTACTATTCCCACTCCAAAATAAACCATTTTGAATAAAGTGTTGAACACTAAAAGGGGTAACGTTTACTGTTCCCGCTCTAATCCCAACCAATTTGGGAAATGTATTCGACACTAAATGGGTGACATTAACTACTCCCACTGCAATCTAAACCAATTTTGAGAAAATAATGAAATTAAATAGTTTACATTTAGTATTTCCAATATAATCTAATAACTTGTATGCAAGGTGATCCACACTAAAAAATTGATATACACAATCAATAGTCCATACTCAAATCAAATCAAATAAGCTTTATTTGACAGAAATTGTCATAAAAGCATATGAACAAAAAAAGAAAAAAAGCAATACATGAGCCACAAATCAACATTAAAGAAAAAACATTGAGGCTCAAGAAGAATACATGGTGTTGGGACCAAATAAAACTCTAAAACAAAGGGTTTTGTAGTTAAAAGATGTGCTAAAATATTAAAAAGAAATAAAATATACATATGTAAATATATATATATATATATATATATATATATATATATATATATACATATATATATATATATAATCTGCTCAGAATAATATCATAAAAACACAAAAAAGAAAATAGTTACAAAATTATTGAGATCACCCAGCAGGTTGCATATGTCTATAGTTATAGAATTTACTTGTCAGTCACTAGTGAAATGTATTATTTTTCTGTGTCTAAGAATAGCCCATAAGAATTTGGACATGATGTTACAAATGTACATGGTTGCCAAAGACTGTAAGAACGCATAAGCTGGTCGACATTGTTTCAAGTCCATGGATCTCAGTAATGGCAACAGAAGTATCTTTGTTGGCGAGTTATTCGATGAACAAAATAGAATAGTATGGAAAGACCTTTACTGGGTAACCTTGTCACATGGGCATTTGGCCATAGGCTTCAACCAGTCATTTGTGGTTGGAAAACTCACTACGTGATAGAAAAGGTCTAGCCTAAAACTGGTTAAAACAAATCTATGCTGTTCGTTGCTCACCTCCTTTAAATATAGTTACATCCCAGGTGAGGTTAAGATCAACTGGTTTTTAAGAACACTTGGTTTAAGCAGTTCAATAGTTAGACTTAGTTCTTCTAAATGTGACAAGCAGTCTTTTTTCAGTTTTTTTCTTGTGAAAACTCGTAGGGTTTCGGTTTTATAGTAGTAGTCTGGGTGTCCTAGATCACTCCTAATTGTTTTTACTTAACCCAACCATTTTACTCTTCCTACAATAGAAGATCTAAGGCAGTCCCATATAGTCTCTTAGTTCACCTTGGTGTACTCAGAAGTCCATATCTTGTGCCATAGCAATGTCGGTTGAGTTTTAACTAGGTTTGAAATTAGCTGGATCCCTAATTCTTAGTGGCATAAATTTGATGAACTACTCTGTGGGAAAAAAAAAGATATTTCAGAAAGGCATTCTCTATTAACTGTAGGGAGTCTTTGTTTACATGCCCCCAAAGGCTTGCCCCATACATGGCTGTTGACATACATTTGGCCTTATACACTGTCAGTATCTCCCTAGGGGGATCTTACCAACCTTGCAAGGAAAATATATTCCCTGGAAAATATATTTCCTGGAATGGTAGCACTCTGGTTCTAATTGACATCTGCCATGTTCCCTTTATGTCAAACATGATCCCCAGGTAGGAAAAGGACGTAACATAATCAATTCTAGTATCTTTTGTCATGAGGCTTGGGGTTTTTGGTAACACCTTCCTGCACCTCATAGCAAATGTCTTGCTTTTATTGATTAAGAGCCCCAGTTCCTCCATATAGGATACAAAGCATGTTAGTAACTGTTGCAGTGTAAGGGGGTTTGCGCCATTAGGACAGCATCATCAGCGTGTGAAAGGGCGGGAATGGACTGGGACCCTATTTGGGGCAGGTTGTTACAATTAGCAGATAGTACATTACCCAGACTATTAATGTGTAGGGAAAAGAGAAAGGGTGCCAGAACACAACCCTGCCTTACACCCCTCTCTATGACAAAAGGCTGGGTACATTCGTCCTTTAGTCCGTATTCCACTCTCCATTAGCATCCATGATATGTTTCCCTGAAAAATTGTATGATTGGTCGGTCTACTCCCATGTTGCATATTTACTTTTATTTTAAAAGTTTTTGAAATGTCTATTTAAATAATGAAAATAGAATGTATCAATTTATAATTAATTGCATATTTCTACGTTATAAGTTTATTTACGAAAACATTTTAAATAAAATTGCAATAATTACATTTTTAATTTGTTTGATATTGATTGATTTGATATTGGATATTAGTACCACAATTTCTAAAACATCTTAATTTTCATTTACAAATAACATTCAAATTGAACATTAGTTTATATTTTTCTGTTATTTTGTTAATTTAAACTAAAATATTTCCAAACAATCTATTTACCATGACATTCTAATTTTCAACATTGGAAAACAATCTTCAAAATTATTTCAATGTAAAAAAGAATCATTCACAAGAATATTCAATATTACATTATTTATAAAGAAATATATACATTTTACACTATTACATTTATTTTTTATATCTTTTAAATTTTACCATTTTGTTTTATAATTTAATATTTGGACAAATACTTTTTTACATGTAGCATAATTAATACATACATGCAAAATAATTGTAAACTATTATTTAGAAAAATGACTAATGTAACAAAATAAATGCATACATTTCACAATATTAATTTGCATACCATTAAAATATATGGTATTAAATTTAATTGCAAATATTCCCTTTCTAACTAATAAAAATTCCTCACTCGTATCCCCAAAAGCCCCAACATTACCCTACTAATATATACATATACATATATGCATATATAACAAATCCTACAAGCTCCGGTCCTGATGCTGGGTGCCTTGCAGCATCCTTTTGGTTGGATATATATATTATAGATAGACAGATAGATAGATAGATAGATAGATAGATAGATAGATAGATAGATAGATAGATAGATAGATAGACAAATATATATACACCTATCTATCTATCTTCCTACGACAAGCCTGCAGCAGGGTAGCAAAGTCTAATTATCCAAACAAACATGTCAATTGCACTTCAAGTCTGTTTCAATGCCAAGTGAATAAACAAGCTGTGTCTTAAATATGCCAGAGCTTATTTATTAATTCAGTGCAACCAACAAAGTGAATGGCCTAACTTGTTCGGTAACCCTCGCTCCTTGTTCACGGGTCAGGTTCTGTTGTTTGCGTCTACATTTTAAAATCCCCATAATCACCAAGACTACTAAACAGTGAAATAGGACTCAGAACTCATATTTGGGATCGTGTCAACCATTTTTAAACATTGTTTATTCATATCCAGAAGCCTGTAGCCTGAGCAGTATTTCTTATCAGTTAAACCTGTGTGCTGGTCAACCAAACTGATGCACATAAATATGCTGGTTGACTCTCCATCTTATTTGTTTTAAACCTATTAAAAATACAATTAAAATTAAAACGATTCAGCCCTAGTGGGCTAACTTTCACTTTATATCTTACAGTATACTAGTAGTCATTCCAATACTATGCCCTATAGGGCTAAGAAGAAAGTCAACCCTTAACAAATTAATGAATTGCACCATATCATCTCATATTCTATTTTATAACAAATTTAGGCTCACTGCCCAATCAAACCCAATAAAATGGCTCTTTTGTTTTTCTCATCTTCTTGATTGTTGGAATGTGGATTCTTGGTAAGGGCAGGTAAGTACATATACTCAGCAATAGGCCATAAACCCCCACTAGGTCCAGTCAAGGTTTCAAAAAATGAATCCTGGCTCAACCCTTCGTAGCTTGGACATGCCCAGTTAGGCTTATCTTAGGAGACAGGTGTGTAAAAGATTTAATAGCCACAAAACTGTAAATAAGTAAAACATAAAACACAATAAAAATCTAACACCAATTTATAAAAATACATTATATTTTATCTTTAAAATGACACCACAATGACAAAAATCCAATGTAGGGAAACATTACATTACAAGTTTGGCGGTTAGACTGCCATGGTGGCGGCTATCAAAAGACGGCCATGTTGGCAGTCTCACAGACCACCGTACTATGAGTCACACAGCCAGGCCTGGCAAAAACCTGACAACGCCTGGAGTGGGACGGTGGGAAATAGGCAGGTCCGATCACCAGAACCGCCAGCCCGTCAAACGATCACCTAATATATTACAAGTCTCTCAATGGCAGTGCAAACCACAGCAGTCGGCGGTCCCCCACAGTAATACACTATACCACATTAGTGAGCTTTGAAAACCACACAGCTGACACACATTCACACACTCAACATACCTACAAATTACACAATAAAACACACATCTTCACACATCACAATCCTTTGCATCTACTATGGCCCGCAAAGAAGACAGAACACAGAACCATAGAATAGGCACCCCTCCATCTTTCACTAGGCACACATTCCACTCCCTCACACCACCTCCACCACACATAATAGCTCTTCTACACCAAATTTGCTCCCCATCACCCACTCATTACACAGCATCCAAATTTCATAACTTATATTGTCCCTTGTTTCCCACCACCATGTCACCACAGAAACATCCCTGTTTCCAAGATTATGGTTTAGAAGTCATGGTGGATGAGTAGAGCCACATTTCTTTGGAGTTCTACTCCAGCATACTAAAATTGTGAGGGAAATGAAAATGTGGCAAAGAATAGTCGACAGAGTAAATTATGTAGGCAGCTACCCGCGCACAAGGGACGACATCAGGAGGAGGTGGAACGATCTCAGAGGGAAGGTACGTTCCATGGCCTCCAGGCACCAGCTCCTCCCCTACAGCTCACATCATGGGAAGAGACAGTCTTGGCCATCCTCCATCCTGAAGGCTAATCAGGAATACCTAGGGTAATCGAGTTAGGTAAGTCACAATACAAATAGCACAAAAATGCATTGATATGCCTGCTCACTGATCACATTTTGCAACTGTAAATGTCACTCCACTTACCATCTCTGTGTCCAACTGTCCACATACCCCTGTCTGGCATTTCACATGTGAAGTAGACTCACCTGGGTGCACAACATCTTGTATGGTGTGTGTGTAGTGCAGGGAATGACAGCACTACAACTTCCAACAGGCATTGTATTACCAGTGCCACACCCAAAATCACCTTATTGTGCAAATCACTTGTGAACTGTACTCACCTGAGAGGGTCCAAACTGTATAGGGTATGGGAAGGACAGGAAATGACTGGAATGCTAAAGCTAGCAGGCACTGGGAGTCACACTCTACTGAGCATCAACAATGCCCTCTGCTACTATGGCCCTTCTCCAACTACTTAGCTATTGAACTGTACTTACCTTCGGGGAGCTCAACTGTATAGTGTGTTGGTATAGGACAGACAATGACAGGAATGCTACAGCTAGCAGGCACTGAGACTCATACTCTATCCAGCAACAACACTGTCTGCTGCTACTAAGACCCTTGTCCCACTACTTAGCTATTGAACTGTACTCACCTGAGGCGATCTCAACTGTGTAGTATGTGGGTATAGGACAGGCAATTACAGGAAAGCTAAAGCCATCAGTACTGTCTGCCCAATGCAAAACACCAGCCCACTGTGCATCTGTCTTAACATCCTTGCACGTTAACTCACAATGGAACTGTACTCACCTAAGAGGATGACTTATGTATACTATGTGTAGTACTTACTGTAACATGATTGTAAATCCCATGAGGACCGGCCCCTCTAACTCCAATGACCCCAGTAGTGTCCACATGATGTTGTACAACTGTCTGTGAACTCACAAATGAAGTTTACATACCTGGGAGGTACCCAGAAACAGATAATGCTACACCCTGTGATGTGCCTAATCAGCTAAATCCATCTTGAGTAGCTAAGCCAAGAGAAAAAATAATGTTGACAGGAAGGACAGCCCAACCAGTGTGCCAAATCAATGAAATACAAATCAAAGGTCACAAGATACATCATCTAAATGCAGAACACATATCCATAATACACTGACAACATGATAACAACTAAGTGATACAACAACAAGGTTACTGGTCTCTCTGCATTACATTCAACTAGGTCTTAAGATGTTCTAAGCCACATCATGCACAGACACTGTTTTGACTGCACTGCTGGACAGACTTCCAAGTGCCAAAATACACACACATCCTGTAGCAAGTTGGCTTTAAATGGAATTGGCCTGTTCACCAAATGTCAGCTCTAAACTGTTGATAGCAGGTATGCTTGTCACATAAGTGAAAGCTGCAAACCCAATGTGTACATGGCCCTAAAAAAAATGTCACTGTAAACTGCTGGAGCTATATGTCACAATATAACCTGTAACATTCTGTTTCTTACTTCAACCGGTCTACCTGCCACTGGGACCATTGAGATTACTCCAGAGACGGCCACTTCCCTGCTGGATGAAGCCCTCAGTGAGGATAGCACCCCTTGTTGTGTGGATGTTGAGCATGCCTCTGGCCCATCCGGAGAACCTGGCCAGACGACACCTGTAAAGCCCCACCCTGTCCATATCAACTCCTCCCAGCCCTGTTGCATCAACATCGCTGGCAACCAGTTGCCCACAAACCTGTTTCCAGAGGACATTTACAACCATCTTTAGCCCCCCAGTCTATGTACCGGAGTAACAACATGATACCCCTGACAATGAGGGATCTATAACCATTGGTAGGGGGCAAGCTGTGTCAAGGGTGCAGGCATGTGGGAGTAGGGTATGTGGGAGGGATGCTGTGGGACAGTGGCATGAGGCTGCTGGGGATAGTTCTAGCCAGGACACCATCACTCTTGGTGATCCCAAGGCATGATGTGCCAGGTACTGACCATACTCAGGGAGATCCAGAAGCAGCAGAGGGACAACCACCAGGAAATTATGCAACAGTAGGAGGCCCACAATGCCCACATTGCTTACCTAACAGGGGGGCTGAGAGACATCAAGACCACCCTGCGCAAGAACCATCAACAACATCAGACCGCTTCTATTGGACAACTAACACCAGCCCCTTCTACATCTGTTGCAGCTGCAGGAAAGGAAGCTCTGCCAGGGGAAGGACCTTCCTCAGACACTGCTGCCTCTGTGGGTGAAGAATCCACCTCTGCAAGTGGGGACGTCCAGCTAAACATCCATAAGGTGCAGATTGCGAGACCACTCCCAATGCCAGAAAGTGAGCTCTTACTGATAGAACCCTTTTGTGTGCCCCAGATTCACTCTGGTGACTATTCTTCCACCACTTTCCATTTTGCATGATAGTAGGACACTGGACTGAGAACTTCAAACATTATGGCAGCTACACTAATGATTACATCCACCATGACTGACCCCTTCACTGTTTGAATTTGTTTTTCACATTTTCTCCCTCATGTACTGTGCACAAGTACATAAACACAACAAATGCACATCCAGTGTATACTAGTTCTGTTTGATTATTGTGAGATGTTCAATGTGAAATTCATGTCATGCAAATGAGGTACTCCTAAGATGTTATTGTAAGGAGGGATATGTCACAGGTAGTGTCATGCTGAGGATCACTACCAACACAGTGACACAAGTGACACACAAAACCTTTTATTTATATTGTGTAGCACCTAGGCTGCCAAAAGGCCTGGATTGTCATAGCCAAGAATGACACAGCATTGTTGCTTCTAGCTAGATTACTCGAAGTACTGTCACCCTGACCACTGAGGAAAGGACTATGTCAGACCATGTCCCACAGAATAGGCTAACAAATTGGTGGATTTTGACATCAGAGTGACCGTTATCACATACCAAAACCACGTCCATCAACTTAACATACCCTACTCAGAGGTCCATCCTCTTACAATGGTCCGCCATCTGTTGGCATGTTACACACCTATGTTAGTATTGTGCCTGCAATGGGGTAACACATTGACAGTTACATAGAGGTGATACAGGATCCTTGTCAACACAATGTGAAGGTAGAGGAAATGGTTTGCACAGAATGACATGTAAGAATGACACATGATCATACACCTGAGGCCATTGGACCAACATACTAAGGCAAACAGGTCTTTTGTGTAGCTCAGAGATCTGCCTTCCCACTGTCCACGCAGCTTGGGCATGGTACTGATACACCCCATATCTGCTAACAACAGTACCTGGATCAATCCGTGTCCACTTCACATGTCAGACCTGCAACAGCCACCTGCCAATGACACTACTCTGAAATGCCCACATGAGGATAGCATGGCGAAGAGACCTGCAAGGCAAAACCAGTGATAAACAGGGACTTTAAGCTGGTAATGGCAAACATGAGACAATACACTCTTCTCAAGACACTGTAGTTTCTCTGACAATGCAATGTGAATGCCCCAAACAAAGACGAGTCACATTTTCAATTCTGATGGAGCCAGCAAACCTTGGGTGTATGATGCATAGCATCAGATGCCCTGTCTCATGGTGACAGAGATACCCTGCTCTACAAATCCTGATCCCTACAGTACCCCATGTAGTCACAGGAACTATACAAAATCTGATACTTATACTGAAGTGAAATATTGATTCATGAAATCACCCTGCATGTCTCCACCTTCATCCTCATCACTGTCATCCTCACTTGGCATTTCAGGATTCTCACCCAGTGGCACTGTCAGATCCTCCTCATCAGGGATGTATGGGATGTTTCTCCTCAGGGCAATGTTGTGGAGCATGCAGCAGGCCACAATGATCTTACACACTTTTGTGGGTAAGTAGAGGAGGGATCCACCTGTCTTGTCACACTGTGTCCTTCCATGTGCCTCATTGAAGCAGACTTCCCCTGGTGTGGTTGGTCTCCTCACTGGTGCCAACAACCAGAGATGGTTTGGGTATGCAGAGTTTCCTGTTAGGGAATGCAACATGTGTGTAACCATGAGTCCAGACAATCATCTCACTAGCAGCAAACATAGCATACAAACACACATGACATATGTTACTTACCAACCAGCCAGGCCCTCTCTGGGTACAGTTGTGTCATCAGCTGGGGAATATCACTGATGTGCACGATGAAGGCATCAGGGACTGAACCTGGGTACCAGGCACATACCTGGGAAATGTAGGAGGCCACCAAACAAACTACTTGGACATTGATGGAATGGAAGTTCTTCCTCTTCTGATAGACCTGTTCATTGCCATGCAGTGGAACCGAGGCTACATGGTATCACTAATGGCTCCTAGAACATGTGGGATGTGTGACAAACCATAGAACTCTGCCTTCACATGGGCAAAATCCTCACGTTGAGGAAAACTGATGTAGTTGTCCAAGTAATTTAACACTGCTGAGAGAACATCCTTCAAAACCAGAATGATCACATGCTGGGACATCCCATCAGTTAGGGGAACTGTATTTTGAAAGGACCTTGTGGCCAGGAAGTGCAACACTTACTTGACTTGTGCAATGTGTTGTATACTATTTAGATGATTGATGGCAGGCATCATATCTGGCTCTAACTGACAACAGAGATCCATGATTGTCTAACGATCCAGACGGTAGATCTGAATCACATGTCTGTTCGTTCACAGTACACAGGAGGTTGTCTGATCCTTCTCCTCCCAGGGTAACTATGTGGGACAAAAGGAAGATATGGCTGACACTCATTGTGTCCCTTGCATGTTACATAATACATGTCATCTACAAACTCTGACATGTCATGTGATTCATTGAAAATATGATACACAGCACACAACAAGGCTAATAGTAGCATATCTGTATGATGTTACCCTCTTGTCTTTCGAAAAATTTGTACAAATCATGTATCTTGACTCCAACATTATATGCAACTAATTTCCAACTCTGCTAGTGAGTCATTGCCCAAGATCATGGATTGCCCATGGGGGAGAGGGTAGTGACTGTACCCTCAAATATGTTGTAATATGTGTTGGAAAACATAACAGTATGATCACTGAAACAATTGATCTACATGAGTGGACAAAGCTAGCACCCAAGATTCGTCGGGAAACATTTTCACAATTGTGATGCATCCAAAATTAGCATCTAATAGCAATGTATGCCTCTAAAATGATGCCTGGTTGACCTACTCCACTGGAAATTAGGAACCACCTACAACCACTGGCAGAAGTCGTCATGGCGGTAGGCTTATGCTACAGCGACAGACACTGCCATGGGGTAAGATTGCTGCCTGTGGTGGTCTTGGGCCAATGGCAGTGTCTGCCAGTAGTGACAGTCTTGTGTGTGGTGGTTGTGACTCGCTCGACACCTGACACTGTTGCCAGCAAGATCTCTGCGATCTGAGCTACTGTGTTCCTCCTCTGGGAGCAATCATGCTGCATCCTACAAGTGATAGGGCCCCAGCCTTCTCACCAGAAGAGCTAGGGAAGCTTGTGAAGGAGGTCCTACCCATGCATGGATAGCTCTATGGTGTACCAGAGGAGCAGGTAAGTGCCCCATGTGCACACTTTTCTCTGTACCTCTACTAATCTTAGCATCAGTTAGGCTAGGCTTAGGCCCAGTTTGTCAGATTGTGTCCTCAATGCTCTGCAGGTGCTGTCAGTGTGCATCGATGGTAAAGTCAATGGGCATGCACCTATTTCAAGTGACAAGTTTGGAGTTCTGAGTCAATGTGGTGAGTGTGCATTGAGTGTTCCTTGACCCGCCATGCATTTGATGCATATGGCTAGGTAAAGTGTAATAACAGCCACCCCAAGGCAAATCTTGCCAGATGATGTAGCATGTCTGTGGTCAAATGTGGCTGCATGACAGCAGGAGGGTGAATGCTTGTTGTATTGGTTGGTTGCTCACTGTTTGAGGCCTTACTGTGTTTGCACATTGATCTCTGGCCACATCTGGCCTTATCTGACTGTTGTTCTGAAGCCAGGTAATGACTCACTAAGCCCCTAAGCTATGCAAATAGACACCCATTGGTAATTGCTGTGTGCTTCACAATGTTCTGTGATGCATGTGATTTGGTGGACACAATGTATTGTGTAGGTCTGTCTGCTCAGCTTGCAGAGAACGGGCATTGTCAACTGTGTTACCCACTGCAAAACTTGAAATCTGGGCTGATATAGATTCTCTTTTGTATTGCAAGTGTGAGACTGTGCCCCCACCCTGTATCCCTGGAAAAAATGTCCAGGGATACAGGGTGCCTCAACGCCAAATGCCAAATCATGCCTTAATGCCAATATGCATCTTCTTGAGCCTATGTCCATTGATTATTATTGAAATTGCATTTGGGGCATGGTGTGGATCTGTGACTGATGTGCTTGTATTAACTCTGACAATGTGTGTCACATATCCTTGACAGGTCCCTTGATCCCACAACCCTGTTGTCTCTTTCATCCAGCTCTGATGTGTCATGTGCTGACTCCTTGCATTTTGGGCTTTGTGGAACTGCAAACTGTGTGTGGTTCATTGATGTGCAATGATATTGGACTCTGGTTTGGCCATGAGGCAGGACATGTACAGTGTATGGCCAGGTTTCTCTTACAGTGCTATGGGTTTTTTGTACACACGTGTGGAAGTGTGTATATTAATGTTGATATTTCACACAGACCCCCACCCCTTCAATTGCAGGTGCCTGCATCCCTATCTGCATATATCCACAAATGGACAGAATTGCCTCTTTATATACTCTACATGTCACTCCCTTCAATGTGGTCCAAGCCAATGGGTCTGTCTGTAGGCTGGCTGTGACCTGAAGGGACTGTATGCAACGGGTGACAATCAGAGGTGGTAGATGTTTCTGTGCATTGTTAGCTGTGTAGTGTACCTGTCACTTGCCACTTTCTGTGATGTGTTCCATTGTATTCCAGGTCAGTGGCATGTGGTTAGCTCATGTCCCATAAAAGACACTGTTTTCTACCTTGAAAGTGCAGGGCATGATCTGGGAGGTGTGTAGGGCATCCTATTGGGGAGTGTTTCAAGTTTTGTCCTTGTGCCCAAAGACTGTTATGTGCCACAAGTGGACAGGATGGTCAGAACAAGATCTTATAAACTAGGTGCACTGACATGTATGTGACTCAGCCATTTTGTGTGGGACTTGTGGACATAAGATCTTGATTGTCTTTTGCATCCATGCAGATCAATGCCCATCATAAGAAAGGGATCTGGCGAGCCATCACCAAGAAGGTGTGGACAGCCAGTGGAACACCCATTGCCAGGAGAGGTGAGAGGACCTGAGACTTTGGGCCTGGAAAACCAGAGAGACCCAGCTGGGGCTGCCCTCCTACCGAGGACAGGGTGCCCGTCGGAGCATGACCCCCTAATGGCCCGCATTTTGGCAGTACCTTACCCAGCCTTGGATGGGCATTTGAGGGTAGCACAGGAGCCACAAGGGGGTGAGTACAATGCAATTACATTATTGGCCCTTTACCAGGTAATTGAGTGAGGGACAGAATGCTCCCCCTGACAAAGTGGAACAAGTCATGTGTCACAGATCATCTGTTATCATGCTGGTGTAGACAGGCCACATGTTCCCAACTAGTGTGCTCATCCTTTTGGGTCTGGGACCAGGGACTGAACTGTTGGGACACCTCAGTCCAATTGCACAGCAGGGAGACCATATGACTGAGTTTAGTATTCAATTATACGGCTTTAACTACCCTAGTGAGTGCCAGTTTGCACAGATCACTCCTCCCAAATGTCACAGTACAAAGGTGGGTAGGAGGTGACTCACTGTCCTCAGTCATGTATTTGGGGATATGTCTAGGCTGAATTCCTTAAGCCAGGGGCAACTTTTCTCTATTGTATGTTTGGTGCTACTGTATTACTGCGGTCTGTGATGTATAGGTCTCTATCATGTGACATGACATATGGCAAAATCTTGACTGCTGTAGCAAGGTATTTTCCCTTGGTAAGTGGGGAATATGCTTTGTCATGGATGATGAGGCCAACATACCGTTTGCATACCTGTGTGCAAGTGCTCCATATCCACTAGGACACATTGCATGCATTAGATGTAAGCTTGTGCTATCCATGCATATGTCATATGTCTGAAATCTCTCACATGTATGTCCATGGGGTCCTGTTGTCAGTATGATACTTCTGCAATGGTTATCTGTTCACTGTGATGCCCCAGACAGGAATGCATGAGGAATGCATCACCATCACATGTAGTCAGACAGACACATTCATGCCTCATGGTGTGTCTTTTGTCATGTGTAACTGCATTAGCTGTGATGGACATGACAAGTAGGGCAAGGGTGCTGATACACTTCATGATCTATTGTAGCCTTGATGGGGTAGGTTGTTGTAGGTGCATAACATCTCTGTGTTGTTTGGAAAACGTGCTATGACTGTTGAGAATGACTTGCAGTGATGTATTCATTACTTGTGTTTGGGGTCAGGGATTCTTCCACAGGCAGATGCCATGCTTGTCATGTCTGATATATGGGTAGTGATGTTGGTTCTCATTGCACAACAATTTGGTGTCCTCCTGTTAGTGATTGCAAGGTCTGTCTTCCTCCTTCAAGCATGGTGCAGTTGTCAACTACAAACACACTCATAAGGTGACATTGAAATAGGTGTGAGACATTGGTGGGTACTATGACTTCATTGTTGTCCCTTGCAACACCACATGTGGGGCATGTCTGCATGACCTTGCTACTATCTCCTTGACTCAGTTAGGGCAGGTGTTATTTACAGAGCTGTAATGTTTTTGGACGTGTCCATAGTGAAATGCATGTTCCCGTGACACCTAGTAAAGGTATAGCATGTTGGTAAAATGGTTGTCTGCCTTTTGCTTGCAATATTTGTTTTTGTTGATACATGATATCAGTACAAGGTTGAGGTGTGCATAGAACTATATATGTGTAATTGCTAGGATACCTTACAATGGTATCCAATTGTTGACTACTGGTTCACTGTGTTATGCTGCATGTGGCACAGGTTTGGGTGGAGTGGTTACCTAGTTGTGGTATGGTTAGTGTGATAGTTAGACTTCTTCCCTGCTATTGTAGTCATCTGTGTCCAAGATTTGCTCATGTGTTACCTTTGTAATTCAAGGTGGCATGCATGGTTGTGTGTTGACACATGATGGTGCCACTTTGCTCTCAATTCATGTGGGGTGCAACTTGACATGATGACATGGTTTGTCTCTCAGAGTTGTGATTGGTGTGTTATCTATCCTGTACATGTAATGACTGTAAAGTACTTTCTTTTGGCAGCATCAGCATCGGCAGGCGAAGGAGACAGGGCTGTGCCAAGTGAGGAAGCATCTGGCCATGGGACCTCCAGTCCTGACACCACTGATAGAAAGGGACCCAGTGGCCCTGAAGACAAGGGGAGTGCCACAGGGAAGACCAAACATTCATCAACATCATCGGATTCCTCTACCAGTGGCCACTCCCTAGTAGTGGCACACCTATCGGGGACCACCTAACTACCATCTTTGCCTGCCACACCCCGTTCTAATACTACCCTCCCAGTTGCTCCCCACCCAGTTGGCCATGCCCGCTCACCCAAGAGGGTGGGCATATCCCTTGCCACTGGCACCTCTGCCCCAGCCCCAGTTACCCCTGCTGCCCTCATTGAGGAGTCTATTGTCCTCCTGAGGTCGATCTCTGTGGGCAGTCCACCATCGTGAATGCCATCCAGGGATTGGTGACAAAACTCAAGCCGATGAGCGCATTCCTAGAGGGCATTCACAGTGCAATGGGTGGCTTACAGATATCTTTTCAGGCTCTGGCCTCTAAACTGATGGCAGCCAATCACCCTTTGCCTACTGCCCCCCCACCTTCCTCTTCCCGGTCCAAATGCCCCCTTCCCCAACCCAGCCAAAGTACACAGATAGACTTGCATGCATCCATTTCAACAGACAAGGGAAGCGCAAACACAAGCACCACAAGACACACCACCGGCACACACACAAATAACATCCACTTTTAGACACAGCAACAGTCATCACTTGCCCTGACACCCCCCAACCCAAGCATAGCACACACAACATTTAGCACACCTACAGACACCAGATCAATAGTCACTGATACAACTACCACACCAATCCTACCTGCAGACACCACTCCAGCAGACCCTCAGACATTCACCCCAGTCCCACACCCACAAGCACCACAATCATAGACAAACCTACATGTAGCACATCCATCATACCTGCAGTCACCACCCCAACAGACAACCACAGCAACCCCAGCACCTCCAGCCCCCCTGAGCCCAAGACACATAAAAGCCCTCACTCAACCACCCAACAGATACCCACCCCACACAAACAGACCTCCACCAACATGCACCCAAGACATCCACACCTACACACCAGAACGCCATTCCCTCAACCTCCAAATCCCAGCCCCTATCTGGTGACCATCCCTGTATGTCTAAAACATGTTTCCTTTGTGAGCTTGACCTTACCCCTGTTCACCCCACCCCTGTGACACCCCCAAAAGGACTTCTAACCTCCCAATGGCCATCCCTTCTGCCTCCATGGCCTATGCTGCCCCACCCAGTAAGAACCCATGACCCTTCCCCACCACGAAGAAGCCAACCCCTCCCAAGAAGGTTCCCCACCTCCCAAGTCAAAACCCAAAACACCCCTTGCAAGCCCACACTAACCCCCTCCCCATCTCACAGATAATCCATGAGGTATCTGACGGCCCCACTGATGCCCCTACTTGTGGAGGTTACATGGCAGTCACAAGTTGAGTTGGGGCTCCATATTGAGCCTTTTGGGCTATGGACTTTGGACTGGCCTATGGCCTCAGACAAAAAAATATTTTAATGGACCTATTTAATACTAAAGCCAACCAGTTGTTGGTTTTTTGGATACACCTTTGTCCTGCATTTCCTTCACAGTGTTTCTGTGTTTCTAGGCTTACATTGGTTGTGTGCCTTTAGTTGTGTGTGTTTGTGCTGCTTGCTGCTCCATGTTATATTATTTTGTAGATTGCGAGTTTGTGTGCAGAGCTGTTGTCCCCCTAGGTTAGGGTGTGTGTTGTGTGATGGGTATGTATATGTAGCTGAAGTGTTGATGTCATGGCATTGTTATGTGTTTGCAGTGGTATGTGATTGTTTTTGTGATGTGCATTGTGGGCATGGCTGATGTATAACTTGTCCCCTGATATGACTATTGTCTACATGTGGTGTGTGGGTTCTTGAGCATTGTCAGTGCAGACATAGAATGTGTTGACTTGTGTTAGTTTGCTTTGCATTTGTGTGTGCATGTGTCTATTTAAGTATGTGTCCCTCTGAGCTGGTTGGTGTAGGGCTATGTCCCATCGAGTACGAGTTGTGTGTGCTTTGTTGCCTTGCCATTCACCCATTGTGTTACTGTGTATGACAATTGATGATGGTATTGCTTGTCACTGAGATCTAATTTTGGGAAATACCAGTGTGCATGCTTTGTGGGGCCTTGTTCAACATGATATGTGTCCCAGTGTAGGCTCCTTCCATGTATGGTCCTGCTACTCCCATCGAAGCTGTGCAGGTCTTGTTGTGGTGGTACGCTTTGTGTCATTTGTCTATGAGTCTCCGTGTGTATTGTGTGTGGTATTATGCTTCGATTGTGCAATGTGTGTGTGTTGATTGCATGGTTGTTTGATGGTGCTGTTGTATGTTCGATGGCACATGGATGCATAAATGTGTTGTATGTGTGGGCAGTCCCTGGCCAGAGTTGGGTGTGAGTGTGTGGAATTTATTTGTATGTGTGAGGTAGCTGTGTTGTGGCTGCTGTGTGTATGTATGTTGTGTAGCCTTCAGTAGCCTTGAGCCTGTGCTTTGTAGCCATCTATATAGATGTGTAGTATTTCCGTGCAGTGTGTGTGCTGGTTAAAGTGTGCGTGCTGTAAATATGTGGGTGTCCTTGTTGCAGTATGTGAGTGTGTGTGTCTAGAATGATATGTCTAGCTGCTGCACGTCACCCCCCCATGATGTGTTTGTGCTCTTTGTAAAGGGTTAATCTTACAGGTAGGTGTGTGTGCTTATGGTTGGTGTCGTCCACGTCAGCGTTGATTTCATTGTCTTTCTGCAAGCAGGAGCAGCAGCATGACATACAGGAATGGCTCCATTGCAGCTCAGGACGTGTATGGTTGTCTGCAGGTGAGTGTCTCTGTTTATATTTATGCTGTTTGTTTCCTGGTCCTGATATGTTGTGGTTGTACAGAATAGGCCAGTGCTTCTGTTGGAAGTCAGACCACCAGTGTTACCCCTGGCCCAATTTTGAAGTGCCTTCCCACCGACGTGACTGTGGCAGTTGAACCACCACATCTGAGCTGGCGAAAAGGGAGGGATATAAGGCTGAAACTCACCTGTACTCAGCTGCACACATCTGGTGCTGCCATGGAGCCAATCATGCATGTACTGCTGCTGCAGTTCCTGCTTGTTGATGTCCAAAACAGACACCGTCATGGACGCAGCCTACGGTAAGCTTCACTCTTACCCATTTCCATCAACTTTTTAGCAAATAGATGCCATGCATGGACTTGGCAAGGGGTATCTGGTCGCTGGGCCAAACATACAGTATTTTGTGGGCCCCTGTTTGGAATTATTCTCGATGTATGAAGCAATTACAGCTCTAGAATGCCCTCTTTGGTCAGTTCACTGACAATGTGCAGGCAGACTCTACAAAGGTCAACATATATTTACATCTTATAATCAGAAATAGTTATGTGTGCATTACATGGTGTCACAGAACAGCACCCCCTCATCAATCACACTCCCATTAATCTAAGTAACACCCTACCATTGTCCACATGCTAGGTCCTGTTTGATATCAAAGATTCAGCTCTATAGATGTGTCATGAAACTGAAACACACCTACTCTGCTAAATCTATGTAAGGTAAATGTTAGTAAATGGTATTCAAAATATTCAGTGTGAGAAACGTTAAACAATGTAAAGACTCCCCGCAGAACTGGTGAGAATCCACCAGGGGGACCCCTTGAAGACTGGGTCCCTGGGCCACAATTCACTTTGCACATGCCTAAAAACAGCTATGTGCTCAGGGCCTGTAGCTTCAAGTAAATCAGGGAAAACCAATGGCATAACCAAGTGCCATGCATATGTTGGCAATGTGTAAGTGCAAGATATGAAAGCAAACACAGCAGTAACAACATTTGTCTCACAATAATATACAGTAGGTGTAAGGTACACACACAAAAATAGACACGTCAATTACAATTCCTACTAAGATATGACTATTTAATACCCTCCATGTGTGGATGGACAAATAACTAACTTGCACGCATCAAACACATATCCAACCTATATCACAGGGAGAAGTGCGACCAAAATGATATTGATATTAGCCAAGCCAAGATTAAATACTTACCATATGAAATACCACCCAATGCAATGGCCACATCAATTGGATTTCATCTCACATATCCATCCATTAAACATTTTCACTTGTCCTGTGTAACTCCAGCATATCATACTATGCAGATAATACTAACCACTTCAAATGAATAAGCAATCAGGGATGAAACAAACACAACGGTAGCCACACATCACAAAGTAACCAATAACAGTAAATTGTTAGAAAAGTAATGACAGAATTAATGTGTACAAAGCAAGTTTTTAATTATGCTCAAACAGATTGAAGAAACTAGGGGGCATATTACGAGCCACTAGCACCACGGGAGCATCATTTTTTGTGACACACCTGTGGCGCTATGCCCTGCGCCGTATTTACAAGGTGGCGTTAAGCCACTTTTTTGTGGTTTAAAGCCACCTTGTAAATACGACAATTCACATGCTGCCCTTTTCATAGAAGTGGTGTGCAATGGGTGTTGCTGTGGGCGTGCCACAGCAACACCCATTACATTTTGATGCTGCCTCAGAGTTATAAGTGTCCATAAACCTGAGCAGCGCCAAAATCTAACGAGGAGGAATACTTTTATTTTATTTCTCCTTGTTTTTTGCTTTTACTGTGTGTTCTGCAGCACGCACAGAAAGAGCAAAATGCCAGACATGATTGTTTATTTGCAGGAAGCTGTCTCTCCCTGCACATAAACAATCATTTGAAAATGACGCTGTGGCACTACTCTGTGTGCTGAATTCTGCAGCACACACAGAAGTGCTAAATTGCCATTAGTGATTGCTTATGTGCAGGAAGGGACACCTTCCCGCACATAAACAATCACACCCCTCAACGCAGACATCCTTGCATGATGGTGTAAGGATGCCTGCATTGGAGCTGGCAGCTAAATTTAGCACCAGCGCAGGGGACAACACAGGGGTGCATTGTATTCAATTAAATATGGCACATCCAGGCATTGTGAAAATGACAGAGCGCGACAGTGCCAATTTTGGTACAGCATCGTTCTCTGTCATTTTTCTATAAATATGGGCCTAAATATAAATAGCCAGTCCATATCAATATAGTTTAGCAAAGCACACTGCTATGCCACTACACTTGCCCATGTTAACACTGACAGGTAACATCTTCACAGAAGGGCATCTATTGTGCATGGCAGGCACCTCAAAGATCTTACTTGGGATGGGGATGTTTGGATTTGGGAGGGATGTCTTTGGGTTTGGAAGGGTGTGAGTTTGGAAGAGTTAGGGTTGGATTGACATTTAGGAGAGGAGGTTTGGAGTTGGGATGGTTTGATATTTGTTTGGATGGGGGAACCTTGCCCGGAGAAGCATTAGATGGGTCTGGACTAGGGGTAGATTTGAAGATGGAAGGGATGGTTTGGGGTGTCACAGGTATGAGAATCTTTGTGGGAAAGGTGGTAGGTGGCTTAGGAGGGCAGAGGGCCAGGTTAAATGTATGATCCTCAGAGGAGAACTTGGTAAGGGCTTTGGGATTTAGTGGGGACTCAGAGGCAAGGGAGTGTCAATGTCTGATTTGGTTGGCACATTTGCGTGTGCAGGTACATGTGTTTCAGGTGTATGTGCTGCAAGTATGGGTGTGTGTTGTTTCTCAGGTATCTGCATGATTGTTTCAGTCTGAGTTGCTTAGGTGTGCATAGTGTGAGTGATGTGTCTGTGGATGTTGGTGCAGTAGAAGTGCTGGGTGTGTGTGTTGTGACTGCTAATGTGATGATGATTGTGGGTGTGGATGTCTGTATTGTTTATATGGATGTGATGGTGTGTTATCTTCTGTGCTGTGTGGAGATGTGATGGGGAGTGTGGGTTATGTCTGTGGTGGGTGTGATATCTGTGTGGATGTGTGTCATTTCTTTTTGTGGTGTGGGTGCTTGTGTGTACTGTAAGGATGGGTGCATGGCAATCTGTGAGTGTGTTTTAGACAGGTTTGAGAATAAGGTGGATATGGGCTGGGGAAGGAGCACAAGGTTGAGGAGGATGGGAGGTTGCTGTGAGTAAGGAGGCCAGAGCCTGATAAGATCTCTGTAAGTCTGATGAACGCCTTCCAGGTAGGCCACCATCTACCACAGATAAATGCCTTGCTCACAGATGGCGTTCAATCAATCAGTCAATCAATCAATCAGGATTTATTAAGCGAGGGTAATTGTAATTGTAATAGTATTTATATAGCACTTACTACCCCTGACGATTTTCGGTGAGTAGCACGCTACTCCGGAACCTAAGAGGAATTAGTGGTCGATTAGTATAGGGAAATATGAGTACAGTTTTAGTATTATTATGAGTTAATTTGAGCAGAGGATATGTGAGTTTGTTAGTTGGATTGGCTAGAGTACTGAAGAGATAGAGGAGGGAAGAATCCAGAAGTGTTCATTGGGAGTTTGTAGTAATAGGATGACGCTTGGGATGGGTAAAGGAGAGATGGAGGAGGGAAGAGTCATAGGAATGGATTATGGAGATCATAGAAGCAGGAGGGGTTTTGGATGAGTCAAAAGTGAGATAAAATGAGGAAGAATTTAGTAGGGTTGTTTAGGAGATCGTGGCAGTAAACTGAGGTTTGGGTGAGCTAGATGTGGAAGAGGAGGGAAGAGATTAGGCAGGGTCATTTTGGAGATGAAAGTAGTAGAATGGGTTTGGGATAAGTCAGAGTGGGGATGGAGGATAGATTGATAGAGACATGACATATGGTGATGGGTAGACAAAGTAAAGCTTACAAGACAGTAAATCATATCATTTTTATTTATTTATAGTTTTATTTATATATATATAAATATACGTTTTTTAAATCATTATTTTTATTTTTATTTAATTTATGTATTCATTATTATCATTATTTAGTTACTTTAATTTACTTATTTATAATTTGAATTTTATTTTTAGATTTTATTTCATTTATTTTTGTTTACTTTTCCTCTAGTACAGTAGGACTAGCATAATAAATACATAGATATGTAAATACATAGTAAGGGAATATGTGTTAAAGGAATATTATAATGGGTATAATATGAGAAGAAAAGTAGTAATGTATAAACACATACTTTCAAGATTTGTAATATTTGAAGGTAATTAATGTGGACTTTTCTAACATTTATTTATCTTTAAAATGACACCACAATGACAAAAATCCAATGTAGGGAAACATTACATTACAAGTTTGGCGGTTAGACTGCCAGACCGCCATGGTGGCGGCTATCAAAAGACGGCCATGTTGGCAGTCTCACAGACCACCGTACTATGAGTCACACAGCCAGGCCTGGCAAAAACCTGACACCGCCTGGAGTGGGACGGTGGGAAATAGGCAGGTCCGATCACCAGAACCGCCAGCCCGTCAACCGACCACCTAATATATTACAAGTCTCTCAATGGCAGTGCAAACCACAGCAGTCGGTGGTCCCCCACAGTAATACACTATACCACATTAGTGAGCTTTGAAAACCACACAGCTGACACACATTCACACACTCAACATACCTACAAATTACACAATAAAACACACATCTTCACACATCACAATCCTTTGCATCTACTATGTCCCGCAAAGAAGACAGAGCACAGAACCATAGAATAGGCACCCCTCCATCTTTCACTAGGCACACATTCCACTCCCTCACACCACATCCACCACACATAATAGCTCTTCTACACCAAATTTGCTCCCCATCACCCACTCATTACACAGCATCCAAATTTCATAACTTATATTGTCCCTTGTTTCCCACCACCATGTCACCACAGAAACATCCCTGTTTCCAAGATTATGGTTTAGAAGTCATGGTGGATGAGTAGAGCCACATTTCTTTGGAGTTCTACTCCAGCATACTAAAATTGTGAGGGAAATTAAATGTGGCAAAGAATAGTCGACAGAGTAAATTCTGTAGGCAGCTACCCGCGCACAAGGGACGACATCAGGAGGAGGTGGAACGACCTCAGAGGGAAGGTACGTTCCATGGCCTCCAGGCACCAGCTCCTCCCCTACAGCTCACATCATGGGAAGAGACAGTCTTGGCCATCCTCCATCCTGAAGGCTAATCAGGAATACCTAGGGTAATCAAGTTGGGTAAGTCACAATACAAATAGCACAAAAATGCACTGATATGCCTGCTCACTGATCACATGTTGCCACTGTAAATGTCACTCCACTTACCATCTCTGTGTCCAACTGTCCACATACCCCTGTCTGGCATTTCACATGTGAAGTAGACTCACCTGGGTGCACAACATCTGTGTATGGTGTGTGTGTAGTGCAGGGAATGACAGCACTACAACTTCCAACAGGCATTGTATTACCAGTGCCACACCCAAAATCACCTTATTGTGCAAATCACTTGTGAACTGTACTCACCTGAGAGGGTCCAAACTGTATAGGGTATGGGAAGGACAGGAAATGACTGGAATGCTAAAGCTAGCAGGCACTGGGAGTCACACTCTACTGAGCATCAACAATGCCCTCTGCTACTATGGCCCTTCTCCAACTACTTAGCTATTGAACTGTACTTACCTTCGGGGAGCTCAACTGTATAGTGTGTTGGTATAGGACAGACAATGACAGGAATGCTACAGCTAGCAGGCACTGAGACTCATACTCTATCCAGCAACAACACTGTCTGCTGCTACTATGACCCTTGTCCCACTACTTAGCTATTGAACTGTACTCACCTGAGGCGATCTCAACTGTGTAGTATGTGGGTATAGGACAGGCAATTACAGGAAAGCTAAAGCCCTCAGCACTGTCTGCCCAATGCAAAACACCAGCCCACTGTGCATCTGTCTTAACATCCTTGCACGTTAACTCACAATGGAACTGTACTCACCTAAGAGGATGACTTATGTATACTGTGTGTAGTACTTACTGTAACATGATTGTAAATCCCATGAGGACCGGCCCCTCTAACTCCAATGACCCCAGTAGTGTCCACATGATGTTGTACAACTGTCTGTGAACTCACAAATGAAGTTTACATACCGGGGAGGTACCCAGAAACAGATAATGCTACACCCTGTGATGTGCCTAATCAGCTAAATCCATCTTGAGTAGCTAAGCCAAGAGAAAAAATAATGTGGACGGGTAGGACAGCCCAACCAGTGTGCCAAATCAATGAAATACAAATCAAAGGTCACAAGATACATCATCTAAATGCAGAACACATATCCATAATACACTGACAACATGATACCAACTAAGTGATACAACAACAAGGTTACTGGTCTATCTGCATTACATTCAACTAGGTCTTAAGATGTTCTAAGCCACATCATGCACACACACTGTTTTGACTGCACTGCTGGACAGACTTCCAAGTGCCAAAATACACACACATCCTGTAGCAAGTTGGCTTTAAATGGAAATGGCCTGTTCACCAAATGTCAGCTCTAAACTGTTGATAGCAGGTATGCTTGTCACATAAGTGAAAGCTGCAAACCCAATGTGTACATGGCCCTAAAAATAATGTCACTGTAAACTGCTGGAGCTATATGTCACAATATAACCTGTAACATTCTGTTTCTTACTTCAACCGGTCTACCTGCCACTGGGACCATTGAGATTACTCCAGAGACGGCCACTTCCCTGCTGGATGAAGCCCTCAGTGAGGATAGCACCCCTTGTTGTGTGGATGTTGAGCATGCCTCTGGCCCATCCGGAGAACCTGGCCAGACGACACCTGTCAGCCCCACCCTGCCCATATCAACTCCTCCCAGCCCTGTTGCATCAACATCGCTGGCAACTAGTTGCCCACAAACCTGTTTCCAGAGGACAGTTACAACCATCTTTAGCCCCCCAGTCTAGGTACCGGAGTAACAACATGATACCCCTGACAATGAGGGATCTATAACCATTGGTAGGGGGCAAGCTGTGTCAAGGGTGCAGGCATGTGGGAGTAGGGTATGTGGGAGGGATGCTGTGGGACAGTGGCATGAGGCTGCTGGGAATAGTTCTAGCCAGGACACCATCACTCTTGGTGATCCCAAGGCATGATGCGCCAGGTACTGACCATACTCAGGGAGATCCAGAAGCAGCAGAGGGACAACCACCAGGAAATTATGCAACAGTAGGAGGCCCACAATGCCCACATTGCTTACCTAACAGGGGGGCTGAGAGACATCAAGACCACCCTGCGCAAGAACCATCAACAACATCAGACCGCTTCTATTCGACAACTAACACCAGCCCCTTCTACATCTGTTGCAGCTGCAGGAAAGGAAGCTCTGCCAGGGGAAGGACCTTCCTCAGACACTACTGCCTCTGTGGGTGAAGAATCCACCTCTGCAAGCGGGGACGTCCAGCTAAACATCCATAAGGTGCAGATTGCGAGACCACTCCCAATGCCAGAAAGTGAGCTCTTACTGATAGAACCCTTTTGTGTGCCCCAGATTCACTCTGGTGACTATTCTTCCACCACTTTCCATTTTGCATGATAGTAGGACACTGGACTGAGAACTTCAAACATTATGGCAGCTACACTAATGATTACATCCACCATGACTGACCCCTTCACTGTTTGAATTTGTTTTTCACATTTTCTCCCTCATGTACTGTGTACAAGTACATAAACACAACAAATGCACATTCAGTGTATACTAGTTCTGTTTGATTATTGTGAGATGTTCAATGTGAAATTCATGTCATGCAAATGAGGTACTCCTAAGATGTTATTGTAAGGAGGGATATGTCACAGGTAGTGTCATGCTGAGGATCACTGCCAACACAGTGACACAGGTGACACACAAAACTTTTTATTTATATTGTGTAGCACCTAGGCTGCCAAAAGGCCTGGATTGTCATAGCCAAGAATGACACAGCATTGTTGCTTCTAGCTAGATTACTCGAAGTACTGTCACCCTGACCACTGAGGAAAGGACTATGTCAGACCCTGTCCCACAGAATAGGCTAACAAATTGCTGGATTTTGACATCAGAGTGACCGTTATCACATACCAAAACCACGTCCATCAACTTAACATACCCTAGTCAGAGGTCCATCCTCTTACAATGGTCAGCCATCTGTTGGCATGTTACACACCTATGTTAGTATTGTGCCTACAATGGGGTAACACATTGACAGTTACATAGAGGTGATACAGGATCCTTGTCAACACAATGTGAAGGTAGAGGAAAGGGTTTGCACAGAATGACATGTAAGAATGACACATGATCATACACCTGAGGCCATTGGACCAACATACTAAGGCAAACAGGTCTTTTGTGTAGCTCAGAGATCTGCCTTCCCACTGTCCAGGCAGCCTGGGCATGGTACTGATACACCCCATATCTGCTAACAACAGTACCTGGATCAATCCGTGTCCACTTCACATGTCAGACCTGCAACAGCCACCTGCCAATGACACTACTCTGAAATGCCCACATGAGGATAGCATGGCGAAGAGACCTGCAAGGCGAAACCAGTGATAAACAGGGACTTTAAGCTGGTAATGGCAAACATGAGACAATACACTCTTCTCAAGACACTGTAGTTTCTCTGACAATGCAATGTGAATACTCCAAACAAAGGCGAGTCACATTTTCAATTCTGATGGAGCCAGCAAACCTTGGGTGTATGATGCATAGCATCAGATGCCCTGTCTCATGGTGACAGAGATACCCTGCTCTACAAATCCTGATCCCTACAGTACCCCATGTAGTCACAGGAACTACACAAAATCTGATACTTATACTGAAGTGAAATATTGATTCATGAAATCACCCTGCATGTCTCCACCTTCATCCTCATCACTGTCATCCTCACTTGGCATTTCAGGATTCTCACCCAGTGGCACTGTCAGATCCTCCTCATCAGGGATGTATGGGATGTTTCTCCTCAGGGCAATGTTGTGGAGCATGCAGCAGGCCAAAATGATCTTACACACTTTTGTGGGTAAGTAGAGGATGGATCCACCTGTCTTGTCACACTGTGTCCTTCCATGTGCCTCATTGAAGCAGACTTCCCCTGGTGTGGTTGGTCTCCTCACTGGTGCCAACAACCAGGGATGGTTTGGGTATGCAGAGTTTCCTGTTAGGGAATGCAACATGTGTGCAACCATGAGTCTAGACAATCATCTCACTAGCAGCAAACATAGCATACAAACACACATGACATATGTTACTTACCAACCAGCCAGGCCCTCTCTGGGTACAGTTGTGTCATCAGCTGGGGAATATCGCTGATGTGCACGATGAAGGCATCAGGGACTGAACCTGGGTACCAGGCACATACCTGGGAAATGTAGGAGGCCACCAAACAAACTACTTGGACATTGATGGAATGGAAGTTCTTCCTCTTCTGATAGACCTGTTCATTGCCATGCAGTGGAACCGAGGCTACATGGTATCACTAATGGCTCCTAGAACATGTGGGATGTGTGACAAACCATAGAACTCTGCCTTCACATGGGCAAAATCCTCACGTTGAGGAAAACTGATGTAGTTGTCCAAGTAATTTAACACTGCTGAGAGAACATCCTTCAAGACCAGAATGATCACAGGCTGGGACATCCCATCAGTTAGGGGAACTGTATTTTGAAAGGACCTTGTGGCCAGGAAGTGCAACACTTACTTGACTTGTGCAATGTGTTGTATACTATTTAGATGATTGATGGCAGGCATCATATCTGGCTCCAACTGACAACAGAGATCCATGATTGTCTAACGATCCAGACGGTAGATCTGAATCACATGTCTGTTCGTTCACAGTACACAGGAGGTTGTCTGATCCTTCTCCTCCCAGGGTAACTATGTGGGACAAAAGGAAGATATGGCTGACACTCATTGTGTCCCTTGCATGTTACATAATACATGTCATCTACAAACTCTGACATGTCATGTGATTCATTGAAAATATGATACACAGCACACACCAAGGCTAATAGTAGCATATCTGTATGATGTTACCCTCTTGTCTTTCGAAAAATTTGTACAAATCATGTATCTTGACTCCAACATTATATGCAACTAACTTCCAACTCTGCTAGTGAGTCATTGCCCAAGATCATGGATTGCCCATGGGGGAGAGGGTAGTGACTGTACCCTCAAATATGTTGTAATATGTGTTGGACAACATAACAGTATGATCACTGAAACAATTGATCTACATGAGCGGACAAAGCTAGCACCCAAGATTCGTCGGGAAACATTTTCACAATTGTGATGCATCCAAAATTAGCATCTAATAGCAATGTATGCCTCTAAAATGATGCCTGGTTGACCTACTCCACTGGAAATTAGGAACCACCTACAACCACTGGCAGAAGTCGTCATGGCGGTAGGCTTATGCTACAGCGACAGACACTGCCATGGGGTAAGATTGCTGCCTGTGGTGGTCTTGGGCCAATGGCAGTGTCTGCCAATAGTGACAGTCTTGTGTGTGGTGGTTGTGACTCGTTCAACACCTGACACTGTTGCCAGCAAGATCTCTGCGATCTGAGCTACTGTGTTCCTCCTCTGGGAGCAATCATGCTGCATCCTACAAGTGATAGGGCCCCAGCCTTCTCACCAGAAGAGCTAGGGAAGCTTGTGAAGGAGGTCCTACCCATGCATGGATAGCTCTATGGTGTACCAGAGGAGCAGGTAAGTGCCCCATGTGCACACTTTTCTCTGTACCTCTACTAATCTTAGCATCAGTTAGGCTAGGCTTAGGCCCAGTTTGTCAGATTGTGTCCTCAATGCTCTGTAGGTGCTGTCAGTGTGCATCGATGGTAAAGTCAATGGGCATGCACCTATTTCAAGTGACAAGTTTGGAGTTCTGAGTCAATGTGGTGAGTGTGCATTGAGTGTTCCTTGACCCGCCATGCATTTGATGCATATGGCTAGGTAAAGTGTAATAACAGCCACCCCAAGGCAAATCTTGCCAGATGATGTAGCATGTCTGTGGTCAAATGTGGCTGCATGACAGCAGGAGGGTGAATGCTTGTTGTATTGGTTGGTTGCTCACTGTTTGAGGCCTTACTGTGTTTGCACATTGATCTCTGGCCACATCTGGCCTTATCTGACTGTTGTTCTGAAGCCAGGTAATGACTCACTAAGCCCCTAAGCTATGCAAATAGACACCCATTGGTAATTGCTGTGTGCTTCACAATGTTCTGTGATGCATGTGATTTGGTGGACACAATGTATTGTGTAGGTCTGTCTGCTCAGCTTGCAGAGAACGGGCATTGTCAACTGTGTTACCCACTGCAAAACTTGAAATCTGGGCTGATATAGATTCTCTTTTGTATTGCAAGTGTGAGACTGTGCCCCCACCCTGTATCCCTGGAAAAAATGTCCAGGGATACAGGGTGCCTCAACGCCAAATGCCAAATCATGCCTTAATGCCAATATGCATCTTCTTGAGCCTATGTCCATTGATTATTATTGAAATTGCATTTGGGGCATGGTGTGGATCTGTGACTGATGTGCTTGTATTAACTCTGACAATGTGTGTCACATATCCTTGACAGGTCCCTTGATCCCACAACCCTGTTGTCTCTTTCATCCAGCTCTGATGTGTCATGTGCTGACTCCTTGCATTTTGGGCTTTGTGGAACTGCAAACTGTGTGTGGTTCATTGATGTGCAATGATATTGGACTCTGTGGTTTGGCCATGAGGCAGGACATGTACAGTGTATGGCCAGGTTTCTCTTACAGTGCTATGGGTTTTTTGTACACACGTGTGGAAGTGTGTATATTAATGTTGATATTTCACACAGACCCCCACCCCTTCAATTGCAGGTGCCTGCATCCCTATCTGCATATATCCACAAATGGACAGAATTGACTCTTTATATACTCTACATGTCACTCCCTTCAATGTGGTCCAAGCCAATGGGTCTGTCTGTAGGCTGGCTGTGACCTGAAGGGACTGTATGCAACGGGTGACAATCAGAGGTGGTAGATGTTTCTGTGCATTGTTAGCTGTGTAGTGTACCTGTCACTTGCCACTTTCTGTGATGTGTTCCATTGTATTCCAGGTCAGTGGCATGTGGTTAGCTCATGTCCCATAAAAGACACTGTTTTCTACCTTGAAAGTGCAGGGCATGATCTGGGAGGTGTGTAGGGCATCCTATTGGGGAGTGTTTGAAGTTGTGTCCTTGTGCCCAAAGACTGTTATGTGCCACAAGTGGACAGGATGGTCAAAACAAGATCTTATAAACTAGGTGCACTGACATGTATGTGACTCAGCCATTTTGTGTGGGACTTGTGGACATAAGATCTTGATTGTCTTTTGCATCCATGCAGATCAATGCCCATCATAAGAAAGGGATCTGGTGAGCCATTACCAAGAAGGTGTGGACAGCCAGTGGAACACCCACTGCCAGAAGAGGTGAGAGGACCTGAGACTTTGGGCCTGGAAGACCGGAGAGACCCAGCTGGGGCTGCCCTCCTACCGAGGACAGGGTGCCCGTCGAAGCATGACCCCCTAATGGCCCACATTTTGGCAGTACCTTACCCAGCCTTGGATGGGCATTTGAGGGTAGCACAGGAGCCACAAGGGGGTGAGTACAATGCAATTACATTATTGGCCCTTTACCAGGTAATTGAGTGAGGGACAGAATGCTCCCCCTGACAAAGTGGAACAAGTCATGTGTCACAGATCATCTGTTATCATGCTGGTGTAGACAGGCCACATGTTCCCAACTAGTGTGCTCATCCTTTTGGGTCTGGGACCAGGGACTGAACTGTTGGGACACCTCAGTCCAATTGCACAGCAGGGAGACCATATGACTGAGTTTAGTATTCAATTATACGGCTTTAACTACCCTGGTGAGTGCCAGTTTGCACAGATCACTCCTCCCAAATGTCACAGTACAAAGGTGGGTAGGAGGTGACTCACTGTCCTCAGTCATGTATTTGGGGATATGTCTAGGCTGAATTCCTTAAGCCAGGGGCAACTTTTCTCTATTGTATGTTTGGTGCTACTGTATTACTGCGGTCTGTGATGCAAAGGTCTCTATCATGTGACATGACATATGGCAAAATCTTGACTGCTGTAGCAAGGTATTTTCCCTTGGTAAGTGGGGAATATGCTTTGGGCCTCATTCTGAGGCCGGCGGGCGGCGGTCGCCGCCTGCCTGGCGGGAACCGCCATATGGCCGCTCCGCGGACGAAAGACTGCGGAGGCCATTCTGGCTTTCCCGCTGGGCTGGCGGGCAACCGCCAGAAGGCCGCCCGCCAGCCCAGCGGGAAACCCCTTCCCACGAGGAAGCCGGCTCCGAATGGAGCCGGCGGAGTGGGAAGGTGCGACGGGTGCAGTTGCACCCGTCGTGAATTTCAGTGTCTGCTAAGCAGACACTGAAATTCTTTGTGGGGCCCTCTTACGTGGGCCCCTGCAGTGCCCATGCCATGCCATTGGCATGGGCACTGCAGGGGCCCCCAGGGGCCCCACGACACCCCGTACCGCCATCCTTTTCCTGGCGGGCGAACCGCCAGGAACAGGATGGCGGTATGGGGTGTCGGAATCCCCATGGCGGCGCAGCAAGCTGCGCCGCCATGGAGGATTCCTGAGGGCAGCGGAAAACCGGCGGGAGACCGCCGGTTTTCCCTTTCTGACCGCGGCCAAACCGCTGCGGTCAGAATGCCCTTGAGAGCACCGCCAGCCTGTTGGCGGTGCTCTCGTGGTCGTTGACCCTGGCGGTCAATGACCTCCAGGGTCAGAATGACCCCCTTTGTCATGGATGATGAGGCCAACATACCGTTTGCATACCTGTGTGCAAGTGCTCCATATCCACTAGGACACATTGCATCCATTAGATGTAAGCTTGTGCTATCCATGCATATGTCATAATGTCTGAAATCTCTCACATGTATGTCCATGGGGTCCTGTTGTCAGTATGATACTTCTGCAATGGTTATCTGTTCACTGTGATGCCCCAGACAGGATTGCATCAGGAATGCATCACCATCACATGTAGTCAGACAGACACATTCATGCCTCATGGTGTGTCTTTTGTCATGTGTAACTGCATTAGCTGTGATGGACATGACAAGTAGGGCAAGGGTGCTGATACACTTCATGATCTATTGTAGCCTTGATGGGGTAGGTTGTTGTAGGTGCATAACATCTCAATGTTGTTTGGAAAACGTGCTCTGACTGTTGAGAATGACTTGCAGTGATGTATTCATTACTTGTGTTTGGGGTCAGGGATTCTTCCACAGGCAGATGCCATGCTTGTCATGTCTGATATATGGGTAGTGATGTTGGTTCTCATTGCACAATAATTTGGTGTCCTCCTGTTAGTGATTGCAAGGTCTGTCTTCCTCCTTCAAGCATGGTGCAGTTGTCAACTACAAACACACTCATAAGGTGACATTGAAATAGGTGTGAGACATTGGTGGGGACTATGACTTCATTGTTGTCCCGTGCAACACCACATGTGGGGCATGTCTGCATGACCTTGCCACTATCTCCTTGACTCAGTTAGGGCAGGTGTTATTTACAGAGCTTTAATGTTTTTGGACGTGTCCATAGTGAAATGCATGTTCCCGTGACACCTAGTAAAGGTATAGCATGTTGGTAAAATGGTTGTCTGCCTTTTGCTTGCAATATTTGTTTTTGTTGATACATGATATCAGTACAAGGTTGAGGTGTGCATAGAACTATATATGTGTAATTGCTAGGATACCTTACAATGGTATCCAATTGTTGACTACTGGTTCACTGTGTTATGCTGCATGTGGCACAGGTTTGGGTGGAGTAGTTACCAAGTTGTGGTATGGTTAGTGTGATAGTTAGACTTCTTCCCTGCTATTGTAGTCATCTGTGTCCAAGATTTGCTCATGTGTTACCTTTGTAATTCAAGGTGGCATGCATGGTTGTGTGTTGACACATGATGGTGCCACTTTGCTCTCAATTCATGTGGGGTGCAACTTGACATGATGACATGGTTTGTCTCTCAAGAGTTGTGATTGGTGTGTTATCTATCCTGTACATGTAATGACTGTAAAGTACTTTCTTTTGGCAGCATCAGCATCGGCAGGCGAAGGAGACAGGGCGGCGCCAAGTGAGGAAGCATCTGGCCATGGGACCTCCAGTCCTGACACCACCGATAGAAAGGGACCCAGTGGCCCTGAAGACAAGGGGAGTGCCACAGGGAAGACCAAACATTCATCAACATCATCGGATTCCTCTACCAGTGGCCACTCCCTAGTAGTGGCACACCTATCGGGGACCACCTAACTACCATCTTTGCCTGCCACACCCCGTTCTAATACTACCCTCCCAGTTGCTCCCCACCCAGTTGGCCATGCCCGCTCACCCAAGAGGGTGGGCATATCCCTTGCCACTGGCACCTCTGCCCCAGCCCCAGTTACCCCTGCTGCCCTCATTGAGGAGTCTATTGACCTCCTAAGGTCGATCTCTGTGGGCAGTCCACCATCGTGAATGCCATCCAGGGATTGGTGACAAAACTCAAGCCGATGAGCGCATTCCTAGAGGGCATTCACAGTGCAATGGGTGGCTTACAGATATCTTTTCAGGCTCTGGCCTCTAAACTGATGGCAGCCAATCACCCTTTGCCTACTGCCCCCCCCACCTTCCTTTTCCCGGTCCAAATGCCCCCTTCCCCAACCCAGCCAAAGTACACAGATAGACTTGCATGCATCCATTTCAACAGACAAGGGAAGCGCAAACACAAGCACCACAAGACACACCACCGGCACACACACAAATAACATCCACTTTTAGACACAGCAACAGTCATCACTTGACCGGACACCCCCCAACCCAAGCATAGCACACACAACATTTAGCACACCTACAGACACCAGATCAATAGTCACTGATACAACTACCACACCAATCCTACCTGCAGACACCACTCCAGCAGACCCTCAGACATTCACCCCCGTCCCACACCCACAAGCACCACAATCATAGACAAACCTACATGTAGCACATCCATCATACCTGCAGTCACCACCCCAACAGACAACCACAGCAACCCCAGCACCCCAGCCCCCCTGAGCCCAAGACACATAAAAGCCCTCACTCAACCACCCAACAGATACCCACCCCACACAAACAGACCTCCACCAACATGCACCCAAGACATCCACACCTACACACCAGAACGCCATTCCCTCAACCTCCAAATCCCAGCCCCTATCTGGTGACCATCCCTGTATGTCTAAAAAATGTTTCCTTTGTGAGCTTGACCTTACCCCTGTTCACCCCACCCCTGTGACACCCCCAAAAGGACTTCTAACCTCCCAATGGCCATCCCTTCTGACTCCATGGCCTATGCTGCCCCACCCAGTAAGAACCCATGACCCTTCCCCACCACGAAGAAGCCAACCCCTCCCAAGAAGGTTCCCCACCTCCCAAGTCAAAACCCAAAACACCCCTTGCAAGCCCACACTAACCCCCTCCCCATCCCACAGATAATCCATGAGGTATCTGACGGCCCCACTGATGCCCCTACTTGTGGAGGTTACATTGCAGTCACAAGTTGAGTTGGGGCCCCATATTGAGCCTTTTGGGCTATGGCCTTTGGACTGGCCTATGGCCTCAGACAAAAAAATATTTTAATGGACTTATTTAATACTAAAGCCAACCAGTTGTTGGTTTTTTGGATACACCTTTGTCCTGCATTTCCTTCACAGTGTTTCTGTGTTTCTAGGCTTACATTGGTTGTGTGCCTTTAGTTGTGTGTGTTTGTGCTGCTTGCTGCTCCATGTTGTAGATTGCGAGTTTGTGTGCAGAGCTGTTGTCCCCCTAGGTTAGGGTGTGTGTTGTGTGATGGGTATGTATATGTAGCTGAAGTGTTGATGTCATGGCATTGTTATGTGTTTGCAGTGGTATGTGATTGTTTTTGTGATGTGCATTGTGGGCATGACTGATGTATAACTTGTCCCCGGATATGACTATTGTCTACATGTGGTGTGTGGGTTCTTGAGCGTTGTCAGTGCAGATATAGAATGTGTTGACTTGTGTTAGTTTGCTTTGCATTTGTGTGTGCATGTGTCTATTTAAGTATGTGTCCCTCTGAGCTGGTTGGTGTAGGGCTATGTCCCATCGAGTGCGAGTTGTGTGTGCTTTGTTGCCTTGCCCTTCACCCATTGTGTGACTGTGTATGACAATTGATGATGGTATTGCTTGTCACTGAGATCTAATTTTGGGAAATACCAGTGTGCATGCTTTGTGGGGCCTTGTTCAACATGATATGTGTCCCAGTGTAGGCTCCTTCCATGTATGGTCCTGCTACTCCCATCGAAGCTGTGCAGGTCTTGTTGTGGTGGTACGCTTTGTGTCATTTGTCTATGAGTCTCCGTGTGTATTGTGTGTGGTATTATGCTTCGATTGTGCAATGTGTGTGTGTTGATTGCATGGTTGTTCGATGGTGCTGTTGTATGTTCGATGGCACATGGATGCATAAATGTGTTGTATGTGTGGGCAGTCCCTGGCCAGAGTTGGGTGTGAGTGTGTGGAATGTATTTGTATGTGTGAGATAGCTGTGTTGTGGCTGCTGTGTGTATGTATGTTGTGTAGCCTTCAGTAGCCTTGAGCCTGTGCTTTGTACCCATCTATATAGATGTGTAGTATTGCCGTGCAGTGTGTGTGTTGGTTGAAGTGTGCGTGTTGTAAATATGTGGGTGTCCTTGTTGTAGTATGTGAGTGTGTGTGTCTAGAATGATATGTCTAGCTGATGCCCGTCACCCCCCCCCATGATGTGTTTGTGCTCTTTGTAAAGGGTTAATCTTACAGGTAGGTGTGTGTGCTTATGGTTGGTGTCGTCCACGTCGGCGTTGATTTCATTGTCTTTCTGCAAGCAGGAGCAGCAGCATGACATACAGGAATGGCTCCATTGCAGCTCAGGACGTGTATGGTTGTCTGCAGGTGAGTGTCTCTGTTTATATTTATGCTGTTTGTTTCCTGGTCCTGATATGTTGTGGTTGTACAGAATAGGCCAGTGCTTCCGTTGGAAGTCAGACTACCAGTGTTACCCCTGGCCCAATTTTGAAGTGCCTTCCCACCGACGTGACTGTGGCAGTTGAACCACCACATCTGAGCTGGCGAAAAGGGAGGGATATAAGGCTGAAACTCACCTGTACTCAGCTGCACACATCTGGTGCTGCCATGGAGCCAATCATGCATGTAATGCTGCTGCTGTTCCTGCTTGTTGATGTCCAAAACAGACACCGTCATGGACGCAGCCTACGGTAAGCTTAACTCTTACCCATTTCCATCAACTTTTTAGCAAATAGATGCCATGCATGGACTTGGCAAGGGGTATCTGGTCGCTGGGCCAAACATATTTTGTGGGCTCCTGTTTGGAATTATTCTCGATGTATGAAGCAATTACAGCTCTAGGATGCCCTCTTTGGTCAGTTCACTGACAATGTGCAGGCAGACTCTACAAAGGTCAACATATATTTACATCTTATAATCAGAAATAGTTATGTGTGCATTACATGGTGTCACAGAACAGCACCCCCTCATCAATCACACTCCCATTAATCTAAGTAACACCCTACCATTGTCCACATGCTAGGTCCTGTTTGATATCAAAGATTCAGCTCTATAGATGTGTCATGAAACTGAAACACACCTACTCTGCTAAATCTATGTAAGAGACTCTCACACATCACCCATATTTAAAGGTAATGTTAGGTAAATGGTATTCAAAATATTCAGTGTGAGAAACGTTAAACAATGTAAAGACTCTCCGCAGAACTGGTGTGCCTCTACCAGGGGGACCCCTTGAAGACTGGGTCCCTGGGCCACAATTCACTTTGCACATGCCTAAAAACAGCTATGTGCTCAGGGCCTGTAGCTTCAAGTAAATCAGGGAAAACCAATGGCATAACCAAGTGCCATGCATATGTTGGCAATGTGTAAGTGCAAGACATGAAAGCAAACACAGCAGTAACAACATTTGTCTCACAATAATATACAGTAGGTGTAAGGTACACACACAAAAATAGACACGTCAATTACAATTCCTACTAAGATATGACTATTTAATACCCTCCATGTGTGGATGGACAAATAACTAACTTGCACGCATCAAACACATATCCAACCTATATCACAGGGAGAAGTGCTACCAAAATGATATTGATATTAGCCAAGCCAAGATTAAATACTTACCATATGAAATACCACCCAATGCAATGGCCACATCAATTGGATTTCATCTCACATATCCATCCATTAAACATTTTCACTTGTCCTGTGTAACTCCAGCATATCATACTATGCAGATAATACTAACCACTTCAAATGAATAAGCAATCAGGGATGAAACAAACACAACGGTAGCCACACATCACAAAGTAACCAATAACAGTAAATTGTCAGAAAAGTAATCACAGAATTAATGTGTACAAAGCAAGTCTTTAATTATGCTCTAACAGATTGAAGAAACTAGGGGGCATATTACGAGCCACTAGCACCACAGGAGCATCATTTTTTGTGACACACCTGTGGCGCTATGCCCTGCGCCGTATTTACAAGGTGGCGTTAAGCCACTTTTTTGTGGTTTAAAGCCACCTTGTAAATACGACAATTCACATGCTGCCCTTTTCATAGAAGTGGTGTGCAATGGGTGTTGCTGTGGGCGTGCCACAGCAACACCCATTGAATTTTGATGCTGCCTCAGAGTTATAAGTGTCCATAAACCTGAGCAGCGCCAAAATCTAACGAGGAGGAATACTTTTATTTTATTTCTCCTTGTTTTTTGCTTTTACTGTGTGTTCTGCAGCACGCACAGAAAGAGCAAAATGCCAGACATGATTGTTTATTTGCAGGAAGGTGTCTCTCCCTGCACATAAACAATCATTTGAAAATGACGCTGTGGCACTACTCTGTGTGCTGAATTCTGCAGCACACACAGAAGTGCTAAATTGCCATTAGTGATTGCTTATGTGCAGGAAGGGACACCTTCCCGCACATAAACAATCACACCCCTCAATACAGACATCCTTGCATGATGGTGTAAGGATGCCTGCATTGGAGCTGGCAGCTAAATTTAGCACCAGCGCAGGGGACAACACAGGGGTGCATTGTATTCAATTAAATATGGCACATCCAGGCATTGTGAAAATGACAGAGCGCAACACTGCCAATTTTGGTACAGCATCGTTCTCTGTCATTTTTCTATAAATATGGGCCTAAATATAAATAGCCAGTCCATATCAATATAGTTTAGCAAAGCACACTGCTATGCCACTACACTTGCCCATGTTAACACTGACAGGTAACATCTTCACAGAAGGGCATCTATTGTGCATGGCAGGCACCTCAAAGATCTTACTTGGGATGGGGATGTTTGGATTTGGGAGGGATGTCTTTGGGTTTGGAAGGGTGTGAGTTTGGAAGAGGAAGGGTTGGATTGACATTTAGGAGAGGAGGTTTGGAGTTGGGATGGTTTGATATTTGTTTGGATGGGGGAACCTTGCCCGGAGAAGCATTAGATGGGTCTGGACTAGGGGTAGATTTGAAGATGGAAGGGATGGTTTGGGGTGTCACAGGTATGAGAATCTTTGTGGGAAAGGTGGTAGGTGGCTTAGGAGGGCAGAGGGCCAGGTTAAATGTATGATCCTCAGAGGAGAACTTGGTAAGGGCTTTGGGATTTAGTGGGGACTCAGAGGCAAGAGAGTGTCAATGTCTGATTTGGTTGGCACATTTGCGTGTGCAGGTACATGTGTTTCAGGTGTATGTGCTGCAAGTATGGGTGTGTGTTGTTTCTCAGGTATCTGCATGATTGTTTCAGTCTTAGTTGCTTAGGTGTGCATAGTGTGAGTGATGTGTCTGTGGATGTTGGTGCAGTAGAAGTGCTGGGTGTGTGTGTTGTGACTGCTAATGTGATGATGATTGTGGGTGTGGATGTCTGTATTGTTTATATGGATGTGATGGTGTGTTATCTTCTGTGCTGTGTGGAGATGTGATGGGGAGTGTGGGTTATGTCTGTGGTGGGTGTGATATCTGTGTGGATGTGTGTCATTTCTTTTTGTGGTGTGGGTGCTTGTGTGTACTGTAAGGATGGGTGCATGGCAATGTGTGCGTGTGTTTTAGACAGGTTTGAAAATAAGATGGATATGGGCTGGGGAAGGAGCACAAGGTTGAGGAGGATGGGAGGTTGCTGTGAGTAAGGAGGCCAGAGCCTGATAAGATCTCTGTAAGTCTGATGAACGCCTTCCAGGTAGGCCACCATCTACCACAGATGGATGCCTTGCTCACGGATGGCGTTCAATCAATCAGTCAATCAATCAATCAGGATTTATTAAGCGAGGGTAATTGTAATTGTAATAGTATTTATATAGCACTTACTACCCCTGACGATTTTCGGTGAGTAGCACGTTACTCCGGAACCTAAGAGGAATTAGTGGTCGATTAGTATAGGGAAATATGAGTACAGTTTTAGTATTATTATGAGTTAATTTGAGCAGAGGATATGTGAGTTTGTTTGTTGGATTGACTAGAGTAATGAAGAGATAGAGGAGGGAAGAATCCAGAAGTGTTCATTGGGAGTTTATAGTAATAGGATGACGCTTGGGATGGGTAAAGGAGAGATGGAGGAGGGAAGAGTCATAGGAACGGATTATGGAGATCATAGAAGCAGGAGGGGTTTTGGATGAGTCAAAAGTGAGATAAAATGAGGAAGAATTTAGTAGGGTTGTTTAGGAGATCGTGGCAGTAAACTGAGGTTTGGGTGAGCTAGATGTGGAAGAGGAGGGAAGAGATTAGGCAGGGTCATTTTGGAGATGAAAGTAGTAGAATGGGTTTGGGATAAGTCAGAGTGGGGATGGAGGATAGATTGATAGAGACATGACATATGGTGATGGGTAGACAAAGTAAAGCTTACAAGACAGTAAATCATATCATTTTTATTTATTTATAGTTTTAGTTATATATATATAAATATACGTTTTTTAAATCAATATTTTTATTTTTATTTAATTTATGTATTCATTATTATCATTATTTAGTTACTTTAATTTACTTATTTATAATTTGAATTTTATTTTTAGATTTTATTTAATTTATTTTTGTTTACTTTTCCTCTAGTACAGTAGGACTAGCATAATAAATACATAGATATGTAAATACATAATAAGGCAATATGTGTTAAAGGAATATTATAATGGGTATAATATGAGAAGAAAAGTAGTAATGTATAAACACATACTTTCAAGATTTGTAATATTTGAAGGTAATTAATGTGGACTTTTCTAACATTTATTTATCTTTCCTCATAATTTGAATAGCGAAATGCTTATGATAATAAAACATTTGATCAGTGGTATATAAAACATGAGCAGGGATTCATAAGTATCTAATATAACAACTTATCTAGGAGCTACGCAATGACCTATGAACATGTTAAGTGTTGAAAAACATACACATAGATATGTATATACACACACACATACATACACACATGCATACACACACATTCACACACACACACACACATATATATATATATATACATATATATATATATATATATAAATATATGTATATATATGTAGATAGATAGATATACATATTTAACCGTAGATAAATAAACATTTGTTAAGCAGGTTTAAAGAGTATGTGTGTAATTTATTGTTATAACATGTTAGCAATACATATTTCCTAAAGAACACTACATATGAAGAATATACACATAATCAGATTAAAAATATTCATAACACAGACATGTGCAGTCTATTTCTGTTTGAATATGGTGGTTAAGAAGGAAAGTGCCAACTAGTAGTCTTCTGAAGACAAGATAGTTATCCTTGGATTTTATGCTTGGGGGTAATTAATTCCATAGTTTGGCTGCTTGAAACGGAGAAGGAAGTCTTTTTTTTGTATGGTGGTGTTCTAAAGCCAGGTGCCAATCTTGAGCAGAAGTTTCTTTGTTGAATGTATTTTGTTATTTTGTTTCTGATAAAAAGCGGTTGTGTTCCATGCATAGCTTTGTGGGTGATAAAAAGCAGCTTGAAGGTGGATCTTCTGGCAATGGGTAACCAGTGTAGTGCTCTCAAGGCAGGGGAGAAGTGGGCTTGTGGATTTACATGGAATAGTAGCCTGGCAGCAGAGTTCTGAATAAGTTGTAGTTTTTTTCATAATAGGTAGATATGATCCATGGAGGACGCCATTGGTATAACCCGGTTTGGATAGTACAACAGAGATAGTAGCCTGCACCTTGTGTGGAATTCCGAGGTGGGGCCAGATGTGTCACAGAGTCTTCAAGGTGATGAAGCTTGTTTGTGCTAATTTGTCCACTTGGGCATTCATTGTTAACTTGGAGTCCACGGTAAGTCCAAAGTTTTAAACTTCCTCAGATAATTGAGGAGGTGGTCTGTCAGGCCAGGTGCTCAGTAGGTCATAATTTTTCCAGTGACCACATATGAGTATTTCCATTTTGGAGGCATTTAGTTTGAGATGGCTCCGAGTCATCCACTGATCAGCGGCTCTAAGGCAACTGAAGATTTATGAGTTTCCAATGTCTTTGGGGCATTCCAATTTAAGGAGTATTTGTGTGTCTTGTGCATTGTTGTAGCAGGTGAGTTGAAAATCATTGCTCAGTTCTCATAATGATATCATGTAGATGTTGAAAAGCAAAGGTGAGATGGTTGATCCTTTGGGACCCCTGCTTTTGTTGTGTACAGTTTGGACGAGAAGGGGGTGAATATATCATATTAGTTCAGATTTGAATGTAGAATGTAATCCAGTCGAGAGCAGTCCCTTCTATGCCGGCTTCGTGGAGGCTTTGAATTAGAGTGTCATGGTCAACCGTATCAAAGGCAGCCGAAAGGTCCAAGATAAGTAGTACAGCAACTCCATTGCGGTCAACTGTATTTTTAAGATCACCCCAAATTGCTATGAGTGCCGATTCAGGGCCTCTTCCTGGGCAGAATCCATTTTGGTAGTCTGAAAATATGGAATTGTCTTCAATTAATTGTGACATCTGGCCAAATGCTGCCCTTTCTATCAGTTTGCCCAGGAAAGGTCCATTTGTGATTGGTCTGTAGCTGTTGGAGTCTTGTGGGTTTAGGTTTGTTTTCTTTAATAGCGGTCATATGTGTGCCTTTTTCAGGTCTTCAGTAAGAGTTCCTGTAGTTAAAGAGTTGTTCATGATTCTTCTTACAAGTTTGGTAGCAGAAGTAGATAAAAGAATGTTCTTGAAGATGTGTGGTGGACAAGGGTCAGAAGGGCAACCGGAAGGCCTGCTTGCTTTGACCAAATCCATTAATTCACCTTGTGATATTTGTTTGAAGGACTGTAGAGGCTGGGTTGGTTTATTCTTAGAGGGGATTTGAGGAAAGGGGTTGGTGTGATGGTTTTCTTCTGTTTTAAATAGGAGTCCAATGTGTCTGCCTCGGTTGTGAAATCAGTTGCCAGTTTGAGCGTGAAATCTTGAGTAGTGGGATGACTTCCTTACATGCATTTAGGTTTTTGAAATTCATTGAGAATTTCTTTTTTAATTCTTTAATGGCAGGTTTAGCATTTTGAGATCTGTCTGAGTAGTACCTTTTAGCTTTTTTGACTGCTGATTTGTATGTTCTGTTAAGTTTGTGTAGCTGCAATTTGTCTTGAATTTTGTTTGTTTTGAACCAGGTCCTCTGCAACCTTCTGATTTGTTGCTTTATCTTTTTAAGTTATGTGTTTCTCCAAGGTGTTAGTTTTCTTTTGTCCTGTTTAGTTTTTCTGAGTGGTATTAGGATTTCAAAAGCTTCCCGTAGCCACTCATAACGTTTTGGAACATAAATAATTGTATCTAGAGCTGTGTTGGCTGTTAGTTACATTTCTAAGTTGTCAAAATTGAGTTTGCTCCATGGTCTATAGGTGCATGTATGTAAGTAGTTGTGGGGTGTGTTGATTTGTGGTGTTTTATGTCAGAAAGTTATCAAATGGTGGTCTGACCATGTGACTGGCATGATGCAAGGAACTTTAACTAGTTCAGGCTTAGCAAAAATGACATCTGGGATGTGCCCAGCGATGTGTGTGGGACTGTGTACAATCTGATGTAGGTTCAATGGGCCAGTGGCAATAGCTTTTGGATGGGGCATTTTGGGTTTGTCAACCCAAATAGTTAGGTCCCTGAAATTGCCTAGATTTTAGTACAATGTAATAAGATTTGAGACTGTATCTAGATAAGCGTCTGGGAGTATTGATTTGTTAGGTGCAAGTTTGTAAAGGAGGAGAAAGTTACAGGAGGAATTTGGAATAGGGTGGCATCTGGAGAGGAGGGCTTCATAACCTTGTATGGAAATGTTGTTGGTTTTACTGTGATCTACTGCTTGTTTGACTATGACAGCTAGTCCACCTCCTCTCTTGCCTATACGGTTTTGTGTGATGATTTGATAGCCCGGCGGAACAGCTTCATGCAACACTGGAGCCATGAAATCTCACAACCATGATTCCGTTATGAATAGTAAGTCAGGTTGTCTGTCTGTGAATAGGTCGTAGATGTGGTGTTTGTTTTTTTAGAGTGATCGAGCATTTATGAGTTGGCAGTTTAGAAAAAGTGTGTTAGTGGTGGTGTTGTTTTGTTTAGGAGAAGGGTCAGCAGTATATTTTGAGCTTGCAGCATGTGTGTTGTTATTTGTGATAACTGTGTGAGGGTCACAATAGTCCTGTTTTTTCATTATAGTATTCCTCTTCCAGCAGGCTTAGGCGGCATTTTGTTGGGTATGTGTGTGTTGGTGTTGAGACATGAAGAGTGTATTTTTTTGTAGGGTAGCTTTCTTATGTAATAGACAAGGGAATGTGAAGTTGTTAAGAGTGGCATGTTGTTTATTTTGTTTGCATCTGTTTAGTGTGGAGGGAGTATGGGTTAGGGGTGGTGGAGGAGCATGTGGATCATAATGTTAGTTTCTAAATTGCGCACTGGATGAGAGGTGCCTGACTGAATGTTGCTATGTTGAGGTTCTTGTGGTAGATGTTTGTGAAGAGTGAGAATGTAGGGGTAAAGATTGGTCAGGATTTGTATTCTTTGTGTAGTCATGAAGGTGGGAGTGGGTGTGACGGAAAATATAATGAAAGTTTGTATTATTTTGATGTGCTGATGTGTGTGGTGTGTATTGTTTGTGTGGAATAGTGAGGGGGTATTGATGTATTGGTTTTCTGTGAAGGATTTGTATGTGAATTAGTACTGGTGAGTGATATTAGAGTATTACAGGGGGTGTTGATGTGTTTTGGAGATGAGTGTATGAGGTGTGTAAGAGGGGATGGGTGAGTGACAGGGGAGTTTGTGTTAGTTGTGATGACTGAAAGAGGTAATATGTGTGGTGGAGTGGAGTGTGAGGATTGTAAGTTTGTGTATAATTGGTGAAGAGAGGGGAAAGGTGTTTGTAGATGGTGTGTTGGAAGGCTGGGTTTAGGTATTGTCATGATAAAAGTGCGTCTGGCAGTAGGAAATAAAGGATAGTGCTGTTGGTTTGTATGAAGAGGGAGTGGGTATCTGGATGGCTGAAAGTAATGTATAATGTGGTTTTGTGTTGTGTGGGTGATGGCAGGTTGTGTTAGTAGGAATGAATAGAGTAGTGTTTGCTGTGAGAATGAAGGTGTTTCACTGTTGTAGTTGTGGTGGATATGGGTATAGGTGCGGCATATGGTGTTTGTGTTGGTTAATGAGAAATTGCTATGAGCTCAGTTTGTGATGCAAGAGTTCGATGTCTTTGCTGATAATGTGTTTGCACGTTGATTGATGTGTAGGAAGTAAGGTCCTTTCTGGTCAATAGAGCATTGGGCAGCATTTCTGGTCCCAGGCCCGACCAGTCCCGAACAGGCCCAAACAGGCAAATGCCATTGTCCTCTCTGCCCTTAGCCTCGACACCCGGCCTGAGATGCCCTGAGCCCTAGGCATAAATAGCCCTACTGGCCAATAGAAACTTAGGGGGTTATTCCAACTTTGGAGGAGGTGGTAATCCGTCCCAAATGTGACGGATTTACCACCAGCCGTATTACGAGTTCCATAGGATATAATGGACTCGTAATACGGCTGGTGGTATATCCGTCACTTTACCGTCACTTTTGGGATGGATTACCACTTCCTCCAAAGTTGGAATAACCCCCAAAGTCCTAACCCTGACTAATCAGATTTGGAACCCTAAATCTCACACCAATGGGAGACTCAACCCTATTCACCAATCATACCCCTAATCCTGACAACCAATCACAACCCCAATCCTAAAACCAGAAACCAATAGGAATCTCAACCCTAGTACCAATCACAATCCCAACCCTAAAAACCAAGAGCCAATAGGAATCTCAACCCTAGTACTAATCATAAACCCAGCCCTAAATCCAGGAGCCAATAGGAATCTCAACCCTAGTGCCAATTACAAACCCAACCCTAATACCTCAGCCAATAGAAATCTCAATCCTAGAACAAATCACAAACCCAACCCTAATCCCTAAGCCAATAGAAAGACCAACCACCTATCACAACACCATATGCAACAACCAATAGAAACCTATATAAGGGCCAAGTTAACTGAAGCCCCAGCCCCTGTGGGAAGGGAGGAGGGAGTTGCTGCTCTATTCGGAATCGCATTGGATACAGACAGGCCGAATCCACACTTCTAAGCTAGCAGAGTCTACTTTCCAGGTAAGGGAGAGATTGTAAAAAACACTGAAATACTGCTTGTCGCGCACTCAGAAATTTGGCTTTTTCAAGGCATAAACAGGTGATGCAGACAGTTTCTAAACACAATTTAAATCACAGAAACAGATTAAGCAGTCTCCTAAACACACTGTGGTTAGCCACTGAGATGTATGTAGCCTTTTTTATTAAAAAAGAAGAGGTAGGGCTTTGTGGAGTCTTTTGCCACAAATTAGGAGGGAATTTTCAAACATTCACAACTACAAAACAGCACTTTAAAATGGCCAAGCTGCCTGAAACACAAAGAGTCTACAGTAAACAGGCACGGGTAACAGTAGAAAACACTTTTAAACAAATGATAAGATTTCTCAGAAAAGTGTTATGCTATAGCAAAAATCATGTCACATCCAAATGCTCATTGCACACTGATTAACACTTTTGACTTGAAACTTTGTCATATGTCCACTTTTACAAAAATATCATGAAAGCTGTACTGAAGTAGTTTAGCTAGGTATCATGTGTAGCATAGAAAAATAGCATGGAGACATTGAGGGCCAAAGTATTGGAAGATAGATACACAAAATGCACCCATCACCACACTTCTTATAGCCATATGAACATCATCAAATCCTGCTTGGTACGGGTGATTAAACCATTCATAGTTTGCCTGGCTACAGGCCAAAATACCTTAGAAAGTTGTTGTTTGACTGTGGATATTTATGACGTGAAGATGTGGAATCACTATAGTCCAAATTGTATGGCACATCACAGCACTATTTGGTATTGCAAACACAAATTGCCTTGTAAAGATGAGTATTGACAACCACAAATGATCTTTACATTTTTGCATCTCACACCCTGATGCACGTCTTCAGTAAGTTAATTAATCTAGAAACACTATTGCAACTGACAACAGGGAAATGTAAACTAGACAACGTGTAGGCACTAATGCAGAAGACATCAGTGATGTTTGCACACTCATGTCACTTTTGAATCCCTACTTACTAATGGGAAGTGTTGTCCATTGACTGCATGAAGAGCGCACGCCGTGACATGTCATTTAATAGGGCTAACATCACAGGAGAGACAGTAGTGGGAGAACATCACTCCTTCTACGGGGAAGACAAGTGGCCTGTTTGGGACAATTATAATTCCCAGAACAGGACATGAGATGATTTATCAGTTCATTCAGCTATGTGTCTGCTCAAGACATTAAGGGGCAGATTTAGGATCCCACAGCGCCTCCATGCACCACATTAGCATCAATTTGTTTTTACACTAAGGTGGCCCAACAAGGCAAAAATTAATGCACCAACTTTACAAAGTGGCACAATGCATACATTGCGATATTTTGTAACCCTTTGTGCTACATTTTGCCTGCGCCAGGCATAATATATGCTAAGGGGGTGTTAACCCCTTAGGGGGGCCAAAAGAATGGCACAAAGAAATCTAAGAGATATCTTTGCATCATTTTCTTTGGTACTTTTAATGCCTGCTCAGAGCAGATTTTAAAAGGAGGTACACCATTATTTACAATTGGCCTCAATTGGCTGTGCAGGATTAGTGTCAACATTTTTTAAGCTAATCCTGCAAAGCTCCAAACTAGTCTCAAAAATGTTGACGCTAGTTCCCCTAACTACTGCCATTGTGCATTGTATCTTGGATACGGCGCACACATGGTGGCGTTAGGTGGGGCAATGGGGCACAAGAAAAGTGGCGTTATACCGAGAGCAGCACCACTTTTCTTAAAGCAGGCCCTAAATTGGTAGTGGACTGGACTCTGCTCTTTTCCTGGTCACAAAGACAATAGACACAGCACATCAGCATGCACCTACTACCAACCTACAGAAAAAGTAACTCTTCTTGAGCATGGCACATGGATTACTACCAACATTGATGGTGAAATGCCTGACTGTAACTCTCAAAGTTGGCAATGCACATGTATGACTCTGGCCATGACTCACCCCCTTGTTGCTGCTGTTTGGCCCTCAACTGCTCATCATTCTCTGGGTAGGCCACCACCAGGATGCAGGCATTTAGGGGCATCAGGGTCCAGCACACCTCATCCACGTTGGGAGGACATGCTTAGTTGGATCTCCGATATCTTCTGGGTCTAGCCTCTCAGGTCCTTCCATCTCTTCCGGCAATGGACACTGCACCAATGAGAGACCCCTAGGGTCCTCACCTTCCAGGAGTTGGCTTTCCAAATGGCTTGCTTCTGATGGGGGTTGACGTGTATGAATACAATAGATGAATACACAGATTATATCCGCAAGTTGTTGGATATCTATTTGCTTGGGACACATTTTATCTACATTTTACGCACGCCCAATTCAATGGTCAATACACTACAGGTGTAGTTCTCGCATGGTGAGCAGTGCAAAAACATGAATACACACTTTTGGAGTCATCTGCTGACTATCCTCAACCCTGCTCATGTCCTGCACTGACTAAGCCAGCTCACTAACATCATCCAGCTCAGGGCCTTCCTACATGCACTGTGATGTGAGCTATTATGAAACACAACAAACCATTGTTACCTTTTGAAGGGTAAGCCACTTTTGCATGATTGTATAGACACATTTACAGTCAAGCCTATTGAGCCAATGCTTATGGTTCCATGCAGCTTGGTACTATAGTGTACACAACATCCTAAGGCTTAGGTCACAAAGAAAGGGCTGGCATGTATGCCACTGAAAGCTTTCACTCTAGGCATTTGTGGACATGTATACTACTTAATGGAATATCACACTACATCTGATTGAGTTTGTGTGGTATGTCTTGCCATCACTTGACACAACCTTTGCCATATGTGGCACTTTTACAGGGATGATATCAATATACCATTGTATTCATTTTTGTTTTAGTTTGATATAACTAAGCTGGTGAGTCACATATCAGATTCCCTTCAGAAGTAACCAATAACTGCACGGTTATTGTGTCACATGTGCAGTAGACCCAGACAGAGCAAGTATGACTTGTGGTAAAATGACAGCAGACCTATGGGAGTAACGGGTCTGTCATAAGTAAATGACACACATTTACAATGCTGGTCAATGGAAAGAAGTATCAAGTCAGGGGGTTACTTCAATCACCATTTCATATGTGGTCCACGTGAAAGCAATCAGAGCTACTATTGTTTCAGAAAACCCATTTTGAGAACATCAACATCCGTTGTATGGCCATAGTAACTCTGCGCCAGTCTGGGTTATGGCACATAATGGACAAAACTCAATGGTCAGTCCTTGCTATCTGCAGGCTGAGCACACTATTCCCACATGAATATAAAGTTTCTAAAACTTCAAAGCATAAAAGTACATCTTGTGGACATACAAATGTCTCAAGTGTAAGCAGGGTTCACTCTGGGACTCAGGGGCACATTGTGGCCTGTGGGAATGGTTAGGATGGAGCTAAACAGAGTAAATAATCTATGTAAGATAGGCATCAGTTCCTCCGGTGAGCCATAGAGGTGGCCATACAGTGGAAGGACCTTGTCAACCAGTTTCTCCACCTCCTCTTGAGAGGAGGCAGGCTGCCTCTCACCTGCTTAACCTGGCTTGATTGCTCCCAGAGGAGGCAGGCAGCAGCAAAAGTGGAGGAGGTTTTGGTAGCAGCAGTGTCAGGAGGCAAATGAGCCACATACACGCTCATTAGTGTAGACGGACACACAGCCGTTGGCCCTCTACAATTACGATCAACAACATTAGCCTATGGCTGTGTCTGTAGTGGATGAAACTGCCCACAGCATGGTTGACTTCCATCGTGGTGGCAGGTTCTAAATGTCCAATGTGCGAGGTCAGGCATCCACCATGTTAGAGGTTGAAACTACAGTATTGGTGACTGTTAAGTGCATCACAACTACTCCAAAGGAGGCCTAGCATGTTTACATATGTACTACTCCATTGTCATTTGATTTCCAAGGCACAAATTATCTGTGTAGTGCATTACTGTGCATGAAGGCAAAATGTGCGTGGTGCACTGTACACCGGAGTTGATGGTTTTTCACATTAAATATTCAGCATTAACCTTATTTGTGCAAATAATACATTACTGAATGTATAATTTTCACATTTATGTTACAGACATGTGAAGGGCACAATGGGGATTATTGGTGGATGTTGGAAGTATACAATTAAAATATGGATAATGTCTTTTGCTTTCTGAACCAAATATGTGTCGTCACATTACTTTTGTGTGACTCTTCAAATATGTTACTGTGGACATATGGGCCAATATTAATAAACTGTTTTCAATTCACACACAGGGTCTCTGGGAGAGGGAGGAGAAAACAATCTCCAGTGTACTGCCTATTTCCAGAACCTCTGACATGGAAGAAAGGAAAGTAATCAAGAAGTTTCATTTGAATAGGCAAACAACACAGGATTTATGTCATCAGTTGGAGCCTGCCTCAAAACACTAATCCTACATGTATCCCACCAATTGTGAGACTTATGGTAGTTTTTCATTTTCTGGCCAGAGGATGCTTTCAATATACAGTGGTTGTATCTGGTGGTATGCCACAACCAATGTTCAGTGGTGTATTACAAGATGTGCTTTCAGCAGTAATGAGACATTTTGACAGCTAAATCAGGTTTCCAAAATTAAAGGATATAGCCAAAGTGAAGGTTAACTTCTATGGATGTTGTCGCCTCCCACATAATGTTGGAACCACGATGGCACCCATATTGTCCTAGTATCACCACAAGCCAGTGAACAAGTTTATCGGAAGAGGAAGAACTTCCATTCTATCGACGTGTAAGTTGTCTGCTTGACAGATTTGTGTATCTCAAACTTCTGGCCTAGTTCCCAGGTTCAGCCCATGATTCCTTCAAACTACAGAACAGCACCGTACCCCAGCTGATGTTAAAACTACTTCCGGAGTAGGCCTGGTTTGTTGGTAAGTATGCAGAAGAACCAAAAAAGATAATGGACAGAGTGTTAAAACTTTTCAAACACTCACCCCCAGTCACAGATCTAGGTTTAACAATTGTTTTTTTGCTTGCCACGTCACCCCATTTTGGACCCAGCCATAAGCAAATAAGTCCTGACCCTGCTCCCCATGGACACAGTCCAGCCTGAACTGCCAAGCTTGGTCCTCCTTGGGTCAGAAACATGCATCCTCGGACCGGTTTCTATGTATCACCCCTCATCAGCCAGGCTAGCTTGAATCCAGTGGTGCAGTGAGCAACGGACCCACGTCTGGGCATAGCCTTGCCACTTAGGGTGCACATTCTATAGGAAAATGTCTGAAGTATCCCCTCCTTCCTTGTTGTTAAGGTCTGCACTTGTAAATGTGAGGACATACACAGTATAATTGAGTCATGTATGATTTGCTATATTTCTGAACAATGTAATAAGGATGATATAAGATAAGAATATTGTGTACATGCAACTTATCCATGCTCACACAAGTAGCTTGTTTATACATTGTAAAGTTCACCGGGTATGACGTTTCTACATTGCTGGATGTGAGATTTACTACAGCAGACAATGAGTTTGTGACTTGTGAATATATTAAAGTGGTGAAGGTGAAGACATACTTTGTGCAAAAAACAACAAAAACAAAAAGTGAAGTAGTCAGTCATGGTGAATGAAACCATATTTGTAGATGTCAAATTATCTGAAATTCAAAGTCCAGAATACTACTCCCATCATAAATAAAATACTACTCCCATCAGAAATGATAAATTGTCCAGAATTAGTCCACAGAGTGAATGTGTGACGCACAATGGAGGAAATTAAGGCAGAGGTTTCCCGCTGGTGGTAAGGGGTGTCTTGCCATCCACACCTCCTGGATTTTTGCATGGACGTTCCCACTTGTGAGGGTGGAGGGGTTCTGCTGCTACAGAGGCAGGGGTGTATGTAGGTGTTTCTTCATCTGGCAGCCCCTCCTGAAGAACCAGAACCTTATGGGCCTGGCGGCGCAGGGTACGCCTGAAATCTCCTTGGATTCACCTGCCTCAACTAACAGAGACACGGGACACTCTGTCAGGCGTAAAAGATCAGATTTTATTAGCTGCAGCTAGTACAGTTGTCCAAGAAGTACACAAGGTATGTTCTCAGGAGACTGCCACTTTACTTTGTGGCGCACAATCTTATATACCGTATAAAAACCATTTATTAACTACATACATTCCCAGAACACATAGAAAGGAGCCAGTAAGAATAATGTAAAGATAGAACAGAGCCAATAGAAATGTCGGAAAACAAGACAGCACCAATAGAAGGAATTGGAAAACAAAGTATCAAGTGACTTAAGGTTGCCTCCCCTCCAGCTGTGTTTGTCACCCCTCCCTTGAACTAATTCATTAACCGATCCACAACGAAGTTGCATGTGGTGCGATAAGTTTGTGTGCGTTTGGAGGACAGTTGTGAAATGAGAGAATACTAGCAAAGGACAGCGAAGGCCAGACGATAAGATAAGATCGGCGGAGAATAGTGTGAGCCTACAGATAGTTGAAACAAGGATTTCAAAACCAGACAGGGATTAGTGTACTCGGTCAGACCTTAATACCAGCCTTGTAAAGATAGAGGCAGAAGGCTGTTTTGAACACCATGTTGCAGAATAAGCAGAAAAGGCAGAATGGACTTCGTTCGCTGTACTGCCTGAGTGAAGGCAACATAAAATGGCGGCGGGCCACAAAATGGCGGGTCGATACGATCGTATTAAAAATTGAATTTCCTCAGACCCTCCTTTTGCCAGAACTCAGGCAAGATACACAAATTCATGTTAATCTGAGTCGATGTCTATGGCCATGAGGTCATCAAGCTGTTGCTGTACCATCATTTTGATATTCTCTGCTCTTTGTGACTTGGGTTTGGGAATACATGCAGTAGCACATAGGTTGCAGATGGCAGGACCGCAGTGCATACAAAGACAACAAGAGAATATAAAAGCTAAAATTACTCCAAAGAATGTCAATACCTTCCAACCCCATTTGGACAGTAATCCCCAAAACCACTCTGAAAAGGACCAATCTCCTTCGTCCTGATGAATCGACTCGGAGATTATGTGTAACTTAGAGATAGCTTGGTAGACTGTCGGAGCGTCATTAGGTATGAAAATACAGCAACTTGATCCGATCAATTTGCATACTCCACCACGGTCCGCAAGAACAAAGTCTAAGGCAACACGGTTCTGCAAGGTCATAAGACGATCAGCCTGTAGTTCAGCTGTAATGTTACTTAAAGCTCCTACAGTGATGTCTATGGTGGTTTCTACGACATGAACCAATTGCCTTATATTTCTGCTGTTGGCCATTGGACCCCAGAAGGGAAGAAATCCTTTGAGGAAATCTCCTCCCTCTTGTCCTGCTGTGTCTTTCGAATCCACAATCCCTCTGCCATATCTATTTTTATGATGGTTCGCAGGAGCGGTGTATGTAGGGGGAAGAAGAAAGGCTATATAACAAGTACCAGAGAAATCAGCTGGCAACCATGTATAAGCCCTATCGTGGCAAACGAAGTATGTACCTTGAGATGGTACTAACGGCAGTGAATTCAAGGCTGAATAAACATATGTATGGGAACATAAACTTTCTCTTTGTCCGGTGTTTGGAGTTCTACCATTTATTTGCAGACAGAAATTTCCTTGTTGGGGTATGACCCGTATCGGAGGAGATTTTCCTTGCTTAACCTTATCATTGAGGCTGGAAATGTAATTAGTTATGTTCCAATTGGTATATGCTTTTCTTTCATCTATGGAAGCTTCACTTTTTTCCATGATTTTAGCCATAGCTACCATTCCCTTTATCAATAAACTATGACTGAAATTTGAACCAACACTATGTGAACTGACAGGTTGTTTAATTTTATTTTGATATGCATTATTGAAAATGACAAAATAAGCCCAAGCGGAACCTTCATAGGAGAATGGAAGAACTAAATATGGCATTCCTTTTTCTACCGTATGTGGTATGAGTCCACACACCCAACAGTCAGTTGTATTGATCACTAACTGATGTTGATGTAACAACTGGACGAAGGAATTGTTAAAGTATTCAGTTCTTCTGATGAGTTCATGCTGGGGAAGAGTGTGAAATAGGTGCGGAGAGATAGTAGAAGAAGATGTAGAGGTAGGAGAAGAGACAACTTTTTGCTGCAGAGTAATAATGATCCAGTTTACAGATGCCAAAAGAATACACGACAATATAATGACGCATAGAGCAATACTACAACGACTACATATTTCTTTACAATTATTCTTTACATTTTTACTTTCTCTTTTATCTAATGTAGCCTCCATCATTCTAAGTGGATGCTCACGGCAATCTTCCTCAATCACTGTAGTCACGATTATCTACCGTCCTATGACACTGTGAGGTCCTGCAGGCCTATTGCCACTTACTCAGGTCGTAACTAAGACTCCTACCGTGACCCTGCAACCGGGATAGAGTACTACATAGGAGAGAAATGTACAAGTTCTTTGGTCTTGGTCTCAAATTATAGCGTTCCTGTCCAGAGGCAGTCTGGTTTTGAAACAATGTTCCTGGATTTGTCGTGTTCTAGCGACGATGCGATGGTATTGCTTCTTGAAGGATGTCGTCGTCCTCTTTCTCAGAAAGTGTTCCAATTAGACGCGCATCACTGAATGGTACAAATTGCGGAACTTTCTCACTTTCAGAGTCACTGATGCCTCTACGGACCCACTGATCGAAAGGCAAGGGCAAAGGCACTTTCTTGCAGTGCACGGCATGCACCCAGTTTTTCTTTCCTTCGACTTTAACTGCTGTTTTTGTGGTCAAAAGAACCAGGCGTGGCTCTCTCCATCTGGGCTCCAAATTTCTCTGTCGTTGGAAATTTTTCGTGCAGACCCAGTCACCTGGTCGGATGGAATGACCTGGGTCTGTGGAAGCCTCTGGTAGAGCACTCTGAACCTGTTGATGAAGAACACGCAATTTAGTTGTAAGGTCATGCAAGTAGTCAATCAACATCGGGTATGGCAAGTCTGAGTATTTCTTAGGGCGAGGAACTCCCCATACATTAGCTGGGCGACCAAATATCACTTCGTAAGGGCTAAGCCCCAAACGAGAGTGTACTGCTGTTCTGGTGGACAGAAGAGCCAATGGTAAAGCATCAGGCCAATTAAGTCCTGTGCTAGCTTGCACCTTAGCAATTTTAAGCTTCAAGGTTCCATTGTAGCATTCTACTAAACCAGCCGACTGTGGGTGATTCGCCGCGTGGAACTTCTGTTTTATGCCAAGACCTGCACAAACTTTTTGCATGACTTGACCCACAAATTCGCTCCCATTGTCACTCCAGACAATGCGCGGCAAACCAAACCTAGGGAAGAATTCTTTCAAAAGTATTTTGGCAGTTGATAAAGCAGTATTGTCCTTCAGAGGGTAGGCTTCTACCCATCTAGAAAAAGCACATACTACCACCAGAACATATTTGAGGTTGTTGCATCGTTCCATGTGAATATAATCGATCTGCAACACCTCAAATGGATATGTTGGAGGAGCAAAATGACCTGCTGGAGTTGGGGTTCCCTTTCCCGGATTGTACATCAAGCAAACAATACAATGTTTTACTACATTATTTGCACACTTTGGGATCCCCTCATTTTGCCACACTGGAGCCAGAAGCCTACATATTCCTTTTGCACTTAGGTGAGCTGGACCATGTGCCATAGTAACTACAGGTAGTACATAAGCATCTGGTAACAGCCAACGTTGATGTTCTGATAATTCAACCCAACATCCCATCTCATCTAACATTCCTGTACTTTCCTTCCACTTTCTCAACTCATTCTCCGTAGCCTCTCCTTGAATTGATTTCACACTCTCTACTGTATCTTCACACATTCCCTTTTCTCTTACGCAGTTTGCGGGACCTGCAACATACATTCGACTTGTGTTGTCTCTGGCTGTCTTTTTCGCTACCTCATCTGCAAATGCATTTCCTCGACCAACATCGTCCACAATCTTTTTGTGTGCACTACACTTCACGATCGCTATCTGAGTAGGCATTGTAAGTGACTCAAGAAGTTCAGTCACTAATTGACCATGTTGTATCTTAGTACCATGGGAAGTAAAGAATCCTCTTTCCTTCCATAAGCGCCCAAAGTTAAACGCTACACCAAAAGCGTATTGGCTATCAGTGTACACGTTTACTCTTTTTCCTTTGGATAACACACACGCTCTAGTTAAGGCTATCAATTCAGCTGCCTGAGCTGAATTATGTCTAATGCGTGCTGTCTCCACAATCGTATGCAAAGTAGTAATAGCGTAGGCTGAAACTGTATCTCCATTCGGGAGCTTGAAACAAGAACCATCTACCCATAGTGTTCCATCTGGATTCACTAATGGCGTGTCTTTTAGGTCAATTCTACCCTTAGTCTCTTCTTCAGTACGGAGAAAACAATCATGCTGTTCAGAGACATCTCTCTCTTCTGGAAGAGGCAACAAAGTAGCTGGATTCAGGGTATTACATCGTTTGATGTGTATGTGACTAGCCAAAAGCGTCAGCTCATATCCGGACAACCGAGCACTCGTAAGATGCTGCGTTTTTGTCCTATTTAGTAAAGTATCCACTGCATGTGGCACCATAACAATGAGAGTATTATCTAGCACTACTCCAGCAGACTGTCGAATAAAAATTGCTGCTGCCGCTGTCGCCTTAAGACAACTAGGCAATGCTTTAGCTACTGGATCTAACGTAGCTGAGAAATATGCGCATGGTCGCTGTTGATCTCCAAAACGCTGCGTTAAGACTGACAATGCACAACCCTCTCTTTCGTGGACATAGAGCGTAAAGGGCTTACTGTAATCAGGAGTACCCAATACAGGAGCAGAACACAAAGCAATACGCAAATCAGTAAAACTCTTCTGACACTCGTCAGTCCACGGAAGAGGCTGAGGCGTATCTTTTAAAGTTAGCGCCAACAGCGGTTTAGCCAATAAAGAGAAACTCGGAATCCACTGTCTACAATAAGAAGTAATGCCCAAAAAGGCACGTACCTCTCTTTGTGTGGATGGCACTGACATTTGTGCAATTGCCTGAATTCGTTCGGGGGTCAATCGTCGTCCCTCCTTTGACAAGAGATGACCCAAATAAGTCACCTCGCGACAGACATATTGTAATTTAGAAGGAGAAACCTTGTGATTCAGATCAAACAAATGACGCAACAGTGCAACGGTCATGTTTTTGCAAATCTCCTCTGAATCAGCTGCAACTAATAAGTCATCCATGTACTGAATGAGAGCGGCACCGGACGGTAAGGAAAAGGCATCAAGATGACATTTTAGAGCTTGACTGTAAATAGAGGGACTTTCACAATAACCTTGAGGTGCGCGTTTAAACCGGAAGCTTCGGCCTCCGAGGGAAAAACCAAAAATATCTCTACTCTCTTCGGCGATGGGAATACTAAAGAAAGCATTCTTTAGATCAATAACTGAAAACCAAGTCGCTGTAGAAGGTATCATCGTCAACAGAGCAGTGATATCTGGGACTACAGGAAACTGCGGTACGACAATCTTGTTTACCTCCCGAAGATCAATTACAAAACGATAAACAGGAGGCTGAGAAGGATCAGTGCGTTTAAGAACCGGAAGAACAGGACTGTTACATGTATTTCCTCTCGTTTCCTCAACCACACCCTTCTGAATCAAATCATGGACAATTTCCAGAAGTGCTTTCTCACCTTCAGTAGAGATTCTGTATTGCGGAATACGTGGCATTTCAGCATTGGGCTTAAGAGTAACAACATAAGGTGGGATCTCAAGACAACCAACGTCATTCGGACCCGTAGCCCAAAGCGTTTCGGGAAGAGAAAGCAATTCAGGTGGGAATTGATCTTTTGATAAGTACATTGGACTAGTCATTTTCTGTCCTAGAGTGAGGTATACACCAGAAGGTGAACAATATATCGTAGCATGCATTCTTTTTAATAGATCTAAACCCAACAGATTTTCACCACAACCATTCGTCAGAAGAAGCGGAGCTTCTAAATCATAAGGGCCTATTGAAACAGGCAAAGGGCAAGAAACTGGATTGCGAACAGGGGCGCCAGAAAATCCTACAGATACATTCGTTAAGCCAGACAAAGGTGCGCCAGGGAGTTTAGAATGAATGATAGAGCTTCTCATGGCACCAGTATCTAAAAGAAATGGCTCTGAAACACCCATTGTAGTGACATTAACATAAGGTCCATTCTGATCCACTGGAATTGACGTAACCCCCTTACTTTGTCCATGGCTGTCCTATTCAAAATGAAGACTTTCATTCCCTCCTTCAATATACTGATCCTCACTGTAATACTGTGTAGACCTAACATTTTGCTGGTCAAAGTAATTTCCGGAATTTGGAGGAACAAAAGAACGCTGCTCTTGGGTTAACACACCTCGACCTCTACCTCTATTTGCTGACTGAGGACCACCACGACCTCGTGAAGCAGATGTTGCTCCATTACGCTGCAACAATGCCGGACAACTGTTCTTAAAATGACCTTCCTCCCTACAATAAGCACATTGATTGGGACCTAGCAAAGGTCTTGGAATGAATGGTTCAGACTTTTGATACAACCTCTGAAACTGCGGAGGCTGTTGAAACTGAGGCTGAACATAACGAGGAGGATAAGCCTGTTGCAAGAGAACTTTAGTTTTTAATTCTTTCGTCTTTTTCTCTTGTTTTTCCCTTTCTTCTTTGTCTCTATTTTCATAATATTGTGCAGTAGCCAATATCTGGGCGGAAGAAGAAACTGCCCATGAACTCTCGGAGTCTTTTAGCTTGTGTGATAGTTCAGGAAGCAAGTTATATACGAACTTATCCACGAATAATCGCTGTCCCCCTTCTGTAGCCATATCTTGACCACTGTGATCAATGAATGTCTCCTCGAATCGGGTAAAGAAATCGGAAACACTTTCATCTTTCTTTTGTTTACATGCTGCTAGCTTATCCCAATTAACTCTCAAAGCAGGCATCATTGTTTTCATTAATGTAATAATCCTACCAGGGAGTTCTGAGATCAAAGCGTCGGGCTTTGCACCACCTACTTGACCTCTATCTGCGGCAATAATAGCGTTCCAATCGCCGCCTAATTCTTGAGCGTGATCCTCTCTACGAATTTTAGCCCATATTGTCTGTGGAACTACATTTCCCATCAACATGTCAATATCTGCTAGATTCATAGTACATGCATCAACTGTTTGCGACAACTCTTTATAGTAACCAGCAGGATTTTTGCGTGAATCTGGTAGTGACTGTTTAAGTGCTAAAACTTCAGACCTTTTCCAGGGGACATGTATCCATATGCGCTGAAAATGCGCAGGAATAGCTGGATTAGCACCTGCTGCTGCAACTTCTTCCTTCCATATTGGAGAAACCTCTCTCATGGGATAGTTTTTCAGTGCTGTCCTAACTGAAGGATCAGAATCAGGAAAAGTCTGTGAGAACAATAGGGATCTGAAAGAAATAAGTGTTCTGACAGCGTTTTCAACCTTAGGACCCACAATAAGTCCTTTGTCAAAGTCAGCCTGAACATCTAACAGATCCTGTGGGACCGAACCCAAATTCATATCCTCCCATTCTTTAGCGAGAGTATCGCACATAACTTTAAAAACATATCTCTGCGTAGGTGCATTCCATTGCAGAAAGGTGGACATAATATCAGACGTACTATATTGGGGACCCTTCTTGATCCATCTACAAGCAAGTGAGTCCAATTTTTCTCGCTCTTCGGAGTCTGGGAATTGACTACGAGACTGTCTTCGAGAAAAAGCTGGAGACACATTTAAAGCTTCAAAGAAAGGTGATAAGAGACCAGAGACAGTATCTGCAAATCGCTTACGCATAGATGGAGAATTTGACATAAGGATAGGGGACAAGGTATTAGGTGAATTAACTAAAGGAGCATTAGGAATTGCCAAAGGAGCAGAAGGCAAAGGAGTTAAAGGCAAAGCTGGCATAGGCAATACTTGAGGAGGCAATTGTGGAAAAGCTGGAGCAGGCGGAAGCACAACTGGCGGCTGAACAGGCTGTAACATCGGGGGTGCATTAGCACCTTGTACATAGGGCGGAGGCAATTTCAATAAGTGGGACATTAAGGAATCTTCCTCAAAATCTTTTTTCTTATCAAGGGAAGAGATAGGCAACGTCGGATAGCATTTATCTATTGCCATTCGATGCTGTCTGTCTGAAATTTCCATTGCATTATCTATTTCATCATCTTTGAATTGCTGAGCAGCCTGTATAATCGTCAGTCCCTGTGTTTTCCTATCTCGTTTCGCTTGTTTAATTTCTCTCTGTTTGGCTTCCTTACGCCAAAGGCGAAAAGAGTCAAACATTGCCGGCCGGGCTTTTCTTTTAAATAACGTTGCTTCTAAATTATCTAGCACATCAGTTTCGAAACTACCATTTTCTGGCCATTTTAAAACACCATCTTTCTTTGTATATCGGGTCCATGTCTTATTAAAGGCAATAGGACCAACACCATGTTTAGAATAGAGCTCATATGTGGGAGTTCCAACCGAAGGAATCGGACAGGAGTCCTCAAGCTGGGAGTCCCTATTACAACCAAAGCAACAAAGTTTTCCAAACTTAGTCAGACCAGACATCTCACGATTTTTACTGGCTGTTCACAAACATCAAGGGGGTAAAACTTTCAGTTTACACAGCACAAATGCACTTACCCCTCGGCTTTGGCCACTGCAATGGCCAAATCTAAGGACCTAAGGACAAAACAAAGACCAAAATTTGTGGGCGCGACCCACCAAATACTTAACTAAGGATGTCTTCTTACACCAACAGAGGCCCGTCTATCGTCTCGCTTTACCATACATCATCAAAGAAAGGGCCAAGGCAGGGCGGCAGTCAGGGCAGCAGTCGTCAGTAGCCGTCAGGAAGGAGTAACCGCGCTGAAAAAGACCTTCGGACCACTTCGACATACAGGGGTCGCTTGACGTGGCTCGCGATTCCTCCAGAATTTTCTTGCGGGGTTCCTCACGACCTTCAGGCAGAACCGGTACCGCTGAAGCCGCCCCACGTTGGGCGCCAGTTGAAGAACCAGAACCTTATGGGCCTGGCGGCGCAGGGTACGCCTGAAATCTCCTTGGATTCACCTGCCTCAACTAACAGAGACACGGGACACTCTGTCAGGCGTAAAAGATCAGATTTTATTAGCTGCAGCTAGTACAGTTGTCCAAGAAGTACACAAGGTATGTTCTCAGGAGACTGCCACTTTACTTTGTGGCGCACAATCTTATATACCGTATAAAAACCATTTATTAACTACATACATTCCCAGAACACATAGAAAGGAGCCAGTAAGAATAATGTAAAGATAGAACAGAGCCAATAGAAATGTCGGAAAACAAGACAGCACCAATAGAAGGAATTGGAAAACAAAGTATCAAGTGACTTAAGGTTGCCTCCCCTCCAGCTGTGTTTGTCACCCCTCCCTTGAACTAATTCATTAACCGATCCACAACGAAGTTGCATGTGGTGCGATAAGTTTGTGTGCGTTTGGAGGACAGTTGTGAAATGAGAGAATACTAGCAAAGGACAGCGAAGGCCAGACGATAAGATAAGATCGGCGGAGAATAGTGTGAGCCTACAGATAGTTGAAACAAGGATTTCAAAACCAGACAGGGATTAGTGTACTCGGTCAGACCTTAATACCAGCCTTGTAAAGATAGAGGCAGAAGGCTGTTTGGAACACCATGTTGCAGAATAAGCAGAAAAGGCAGAATGGACTTCGTTTGCTGTGCTGCCTGAGTGAAGGCAACATAAAATGGCGGCGGGCCACAAAATGGCGGGTCGATACGATCGTATTAAAAATCGAATTTCCTCACTCCCTTCCTGTGGCTGCCACAAATGTAGATGAGCTGGATGTTGTTGTACCACAAAAGAAGTAAATGGTGGTGAAAAGGCCCTGTTCAAGGTTGTACGGATATCCATCAGAAACCCTATTGTTATACATGTTGGAGTTATCGGCATTCCTTCTGTTGGTGTGTGTCCCTCTGCTGCAGCTTCATCTCCAGGAGTTTGGTAAGTACATGGCCAACCAAGCTTTTGGACTCCTGATACACACCCAACACTTAGCTGATGATGTCCTGGGTTTGAGTGGCCCCAGTGGCCTCACTCTGCCGGCCCACAGTAGCCCTCCCACGAACACTACCCCCACAAGCCTGTACCCTTATCCCAGGGTGCCTTCTTCCACTGGGTTCTGGTTTCTCCATGACAAAGCTGATAATTCTCACCTCAGAATGAACCCAGGACACAAGATGGGACTAGCTGTGCTAGGTAGACAGGTTGAGGAAACTGGGGTTGGCTGAGTTGTTGTGGCAGCTGGGGTGGGAGGTACTGGTGTGGGTACAGTGAGATTAATTGCTGCCATCTGCTCAGGCTGACCATATGTGCCAGGTTCGACATCTACGTTCACATGTCCAGGAGTGTTGTCATCACTGAGGGCTTCATCAGGGGGTTGAGTGGGAGTCTGTTAATCGAGCAATCTCTGCCCTGGTGTTGTGCCAGATCAGCCTGTTTTGAAATAGTGAACATTGTAATTGGTGGAAGTGTCGTATCTGCATCCAAATGTTTTGTGTCACTGTAAGAAGAGACCTATGAAAAACGAAATAGGCAGGGGTTACTATTGTGATATATTTCAGTGCTATTGAACTTGTTAACAAGACATTTGGACACATTCAAATCATGTACTAGAAGTGAGCAGCTCATTAGATGTGCTGATATGTTGCATTGTCGATTAATGTATGAACATGGCATCTCACAAACCTTTAAGCCAACACAGTGGAGAAGTAACATGTATATTTGACCATTCCAAGGCCTAGTTGTATACAATGCAGGCAGACACACACCATGGTTGCATATGTAGCATTAGTCATTATGTGAACAGTGCAAAGTCAATGGGTCACCTGCTACTTCCAATCAGCTGACTTAGCATAATCCCTTACAAATATTTGATGTACACACTTGGTACGGTGTCACTCATGCCATGAATAGTTTCAGTTGAGGAGACCAGGAAAGCATCAAGCTAAGTAGGCAGACATGTCCCTGATTAGAGCATTATATGTAGATTACTCAGTCCATGAGATATGAACATCAGTTGTAAGATGTCATATAAGTGAAAATGGGCAAATTTAAAATTCTGTTTTGTTTTCAGTTATAGAAACAGGGCCTCATGGTAGTTATAGCCATGTTACTTTCTACCTCCTAAAACACTAGACAAATGGTTAACTCCATAAGAAGTGAACATCAGTTGTAAGCTGCCAGACAAGTAAAAATGAACATAATGACTATTGCATCTTGTTTTCTGTTGCAGAAACAGTGCCTCATGGTAGTTGTAGTCATGTCACTTTCTACTTCCCAACACTTGACAAATGGTTAGTCTTACATACCTGTTTGAAATAATACAGTTGGGCTAGATCATACATATAAATACTGACACATATCATGGGTCCTGGGATTATATTTTGCTAGCAATACACTTCCAAGCCCCATTCCAACAAGTGGCATGTAATGGAGATTGACACATGTGACCTTATAAGCAACAATACACATCGATAATGCCAGTCAAACATCTCTGACGCTTTGGGTATTGCATGCTAGGAAAGTAGATAGACAACACAATAGCTAAAGCTGTGGTGAGAGCATACAGGACATTAAAGTGTTGTGACAGCTAGTGAGGTGGAACTTACCAGACTTCGCTCCCACAGCTATTCCTGTCAAGCCCTCAGGAAGCAGGGCTGCCAAGACCTTCTCCTCCCAGGGAAAGAGTTGTAATAGGGCGTTAGGAGGACCACTACGAATCTTCTGGGCTTCATAGTGTTGCTTGGAGGACAGGGAACCCACCTTCCCCCTCAGATCATTTCACTTTTTCCTAATGATCTCCTTTGTATGCACGGTGGTACCTACACCATTCACTCTGTCGACTATCCTTTACCACATTTCTGTTTTCCTACTGAGAAGAGTATGTTGGACTTGGGTTCCAAACAACTGTGGCTCTACTCTTATAATTTCAGCCAACTTGACTGTCAGCTCAGCTTCTGAAAAACGTGATTTGTTTAGTGTGACATAACTCTACCTTATAGTGGGTGACAATGACTACAAAAATCAGGTGATATTTGGAAAAAAGCAACAAAAGTGTGGAAAGTGTTAAATGTGATAGGGAAAAGGGCTGACTGAACTCACACAAAAAAATAAGGTTTCTGTCTTGCTCTGCTGCAGTGGAGAGACAAAGGATCATTGTCTGGGATGGGATGGGTTTTATAGTGTGATTGTGGGTGTGCCCACTTGGCCAACGGTTATCAGCTGTGTTGTTTTTGAATCCATCCATTGGGCACTGTTCTGATGCTTTGTTAAGAGGATATCGTGGTGACCAACCCCTGTCGGGTACTGCCACAAAAAAACTACCAGTACAACTGTGTTTTGCACAACCAGCTTGGCGGGAGGCCATAGCCATGACTATAATGGAGTACGCACTGCCAACATTGCAGCCCACCTCGTCACTGGCGGAAACCATTCAGTCAACGCACTCAGCGGTTGAGGCTGCACACATCGCAATATGGCAGATGGAAGACTGCCAGCTCAACGTCCTTCTTGGGACCATAGCTGCAGTGGTACGGCAGTGGGACCAACAAACTTGTAATCAGGCCCAGAGTCTTCAGTTCCACAAACTGTCCCCAAGCCTAGGTTGGAGGACAATTCTCATTCTAGTTATCCCAATATTGTAACCTTTCATGGCCAGCTAATGCATATTTGTAAAACTACTTTAGCTAAAACTACTGTGCAGATTTAAATCAAACCATGCAAAGGCACTTCCTTTAGTAAAATTCTGCCTTCTTATCATGTTTGGTGTAATTCTGATCAACTGTTTTTGCTGTAGAGTAGAAGAAAGAGTCTTATGGGCATTTAAATAAAGCTTATATGGAAAAGTCACTTTTTCAAATTATCTATCTATCTATCTATCTATCTATCTATCTATCTATCTATCTATCTATCTATCTATCTATCTATCTATCTGTCTATCCGTTTAGGGACTATGGGGGTCATTCTGACTCCGGCGGGCGGCGGCAGCCGCCCGCCTGGAGGGAACCGCCGAATGACCACACCGCGGTCAAAAGACTGCGGCGGACATTCTGGCTTTCCCGCTGGGCCGGCGGGCGACCGCCAGAAGGCCGCCCGCCGGCCCAGCGGGAAACCCCCCTCAACAATGAATCCGGCTCCGAATGGAGCCGGCGGAGTTGTAGGGGTGCGACGGGTGCAGTGGCACCCGTCGTGATTTTCAGTGTCTGCAAAGCAGACACTGAAAATCATTATGGGGCCCCGTTAGGGGGCCCCTGCACTGCCCATGCCAGTGGCATGGGCAGTGCAGGGGCCCCCAGGGGCCCCACGACACCCGTTCCCGCCATCCTGTTCCTGGCGGTAAAAACCGCCAGGAACAGGATGGCGGGAAGGGGGTCGGAATCCCCATGGCGGCGCTGCAAGCAGCGCCGCCATGGAGGATTCCCTGGGCCAGGGGTAAACCGGCGGGAAACCGCCGGTTGCCCTTTTCTGACCGCGGCTTTACCGCTGCGGTCAGAATGGCCCAGGAAGCACCGCCAGCCTGTTGGCGGTGCTTCCGCGGTCCCCGGCCCTGGCGGTCATGGACCGCCAGGGTCGGAATGACCCCCTATGTCATTTGTTTTAGAATTAGGCTCCTATTCTGAATAGTTCTTTAGTCAAGTTGGTGTCATTTGAAATGAGATAAGATTTGTGACATTTATTTACTTTTTCAATAGTGTATTATGTCTGGTTGAAGTAGACTTGTTTTAATCATTCTCAATACATTTTCCCCGCACTATTTTTTAAAATTTATGTTCAAATTACATTCTTTGACCTTTTCTCATTGCTGTCTTTGATGGCTTTAAGGAGTTCCACTTGTTGAAGACCTCAGTGAAGCACTGATGAAACTGGAGACTGATATATTCGGATAAATGAGATAGTGAATGTAAACAATGGCTGTGTCTCCTAAAAATCGAATGGGGAATGTTGTGGGACCTTGATATTGTAGACATAATGGCCCTCATTATGGCGGGTTAATGTGGCGGTATAACAGCCAACAGGCTGGCGGTGTATACTGCCTTGGCGGTATGAACCGCTGGGCCAGAGATGTTCATCTCCAATCCGGCAGTCCACAGAAGACTGCCGGCGGCATAATGAGCTGGCCTACCCCATGGTTTCCACGATTTCTGTCTTCCCTGTCACCAGTAGACGGCTCCCCCAGCAATCAGCTATCCCACCCACCCCCTACAGTCACAACGCCCCCAACAGTCATAGCACCCCATTCCCCGCATACATGCAAACACACACACACACCACGCATACATCCTTTCACCTCAACTTCCAGAAACGCATCGACTCAAACACACTCATACACGCATACACTCACACTCATCAATACACGCATTCACTCACACATACACACATTCAGCCACGCATCCACACTAACATGCTCACACACATAATCATATACATACACAATGACATACAGATGCACTCACTGCAGCATTCATACACGCATTCACTCACATGCATACAACCATGCATACACCACAACACTCACAGACGCATTCACACACTCACACACACATTCATACACACAGGCATACACTACACACTCACACACAGCACCCCCCACCCTCTCATCCCCCTCCCCTGTCAGACGCCCGACTTACCTTGTCCAGTGAGGAGGTCGTCTGACAGGGAAGGGGCACTGATACCGCTGGCAGCACCCCACCAGCAGGACACCGACAGGACATATTAATGGTCATAATATGGCTGGTGGCATCCTTCGGGTGGGGCGGTGTAGGTGGTAGCAATGCCAGTGCATCGCCGTCCGCCAGCATGGGTACTGCCAGATATCCACCCAAAGTGTGGCGGAAATCCAGCAGTAACCATAATATGGTGGTCTTGCTCAGAGACCGCCAAATTCATAATGAGGGCCAATATCTAGGAACAAAATATTAAAAGGCATGTATGTATAGATTTTCTAACTACACATATATGTACCTTGATGATAGATATGTTCAACTAGGTACTTTGATGTGGAACTAAGCATAGTAAACCCATACTTCCTCTACAAGCACTTACCTTTCAATTTTTTGTACCTTGATATTTTGTCTATGATATTGGTATACCATGATATTGCTAAGCACAATATCCTGTGGTACAACCTAAGCAATGATGAGCATTCAATGAGTAAATATTTATTTTCAGATGGAGAGTGGTCTTACATCTTGGACTGTAGTCTACTGCAAGACTTTAAGCAACCCTGCAGTTTGGTCAGTTTCTTTAGCATGGCAGCATTTTTTTATGGATGACTTCTTGTAAATTGATTGGAATGTCGTCTCTCATACAGGTTTGTATGATGAAAAACAGATTTGATTAGGAGTTGTCCAGCATGTCCCACATGTGGTTCCCTTTATACTTAAGGAACTTGTTTTGATCATAATGAAGTACATTTGTGTATTGGTATTACCTGAAGGTCATTTGCTTTCTGTATCTTCAGAATGTGTTGATATTTGCTTTTGATGTAGAAACATGGCCTGGGTAAAGGGAGCCTTAGTCTAAAGCTTTAGGTTGTTCTGTAACCAGGGATCAATTAACGTCTCTGGCAGTTTCATTATTTGACTTAAGTAGGTGGTTTGAAAATATCGGCTCCCATCCGTTGGTGAATAGTAAAGGACTTATCCATTCTCAAGCAATCCTGTGAAATATAACCATCCTTTTCAAGGCCCCTGCAAATAGTTTTGAGGTTCTTAAGTAGACATCCATATTCGATCGAGATGCTGGTTGGAAGATACACCTGATTCGAGTGCACATACATATTCAATAATCCTCCCTCATACATGAGGCAACCAGGTACTATAAAAGAACAACAGAGCTTGTGCTTCCTTGAAATTATATAAATTATGTAACACTTATTTTATGAGCACACTGTGCAATTCTGTGATTTATTTACTGCTTACTGTAACTAGCCATTGTTTCAAAGTATATTTAACACTGCAATATCATACATTTTTTAAACAGCTTTATATTACTTTTTGATGAAACATAACATAACATAACAAAAGCCAAGTCTGGCACATAAAAAATGCCAAGTCGGGCACAGATATCATACATTCTTGAATAAAAAAAGAAGGAAAACAGCATTTGAATTTTTTATGTAAAAGATAATCTAAATAAATCTCTCAAATAATCTACTATTGTTACCAGGCACTTCCGGGATAGAGAAACTGTAGAGTTTGGTTCTAGTTTAACATTCAAATAGAAGGCTTTTCATTAAAAAAAACAGATGGTGCCAGTATCAGGGAAGTACATTTCCAGCATGTTTTCTGGATCTTCAGACAGGAAATGTCTAATTTCTTTTGGAGGAGCCTTAAATCAGTCCTGGGCATATTTTGATATACTTTCTCTGTGGGATAACGGCAGCTAGTGGACGCTTTCCATGAACAATTTAAGAGCTTTGGAACCACCCAAACCAAGCTTAGGAGTGTTCTCTTCTCTCCCCAAACGTTTATGGATTAAATAATTCAATAACATGTCCTATTAGGTATTTAATTAAACTCTGTTTTTGGTAGAGTACTCATACAAGATTGCTATCTCAGCTGCTGCAGTAAAGAAGCTTGTTTTCGTCTTAGTGTTGATTACTGTCTAGTCCATTGTCGGACACGTTTCAACTCTGGATTAGCCGAAACTACCCCACGTTTAACCATTATTAATGGAAGCTTCAAACAACAGTGCTTAGAATACTCCCAGCTCCTCTACTCAATAGGGAGGGAACAGTATTCCACCTCAAACCTACATTTTGTTGGGGTGACGAGCAGAACTGAAATGCGTTAGCAGTATGTATGTGCACCGTGTGTGTCGCTCATGGGACACATTTTTTATTATTGTTATCTTTGTAGTGCCGCCTAGGGTTATTAATGATGTAGGAAGTGACGCCTGATATCACAAATTTGGAATGACTGATAAATGCTGAAGATATAGGGATGGCTGCCTGTAGGGTCCATCAAGGTTTCCAGCATCTATCCACAGTGGCATTATCAGTTACGAATTTTATCAAAATATATTTTTGAAAATTAACAACCAAGGTAAATTAGCTGAAAGTAGTAAGGAAGATTTATTTAGGGATACAATCGTACACATTCCAACAAATGCCAACAGATCCCAAAATGAGTCTGTTTTATCTTAATGGGAGATGATCTTCCATCGTCCCATTCTTACATGTTTGCCCTTAAATGATTTTAATTTTAAGGTTATGGGCATGCGATCACTGGCTTTTCTTAATTCAAGTCAATCTATTGGTGTACTGAATTGTACTTAAAGAAAGTTTAAGACTACTGAATTTAATACCAAGATATCCTGGAAGGAGCACTGACAGCTAACAAATAGCAGTAGGCAAAAACCTGCAGTCATGCTTTTCAGTTTCAATGACATGTTGCACCACAAGCTTGGGGAATAAAACGCACTGTACAGGAGTAAAAGGTACAGAAACAGAAAGGTTACATTGAGACAGGGCGTGAATATATTATATGCAGATTTCTGCACACGTGTTTGCAAGCGTTATCACACTAAAACTAGACCTTTTGAGGCTGTCAGTGCTTATTTTTAACTTCACCGGCTAGCACGTCAAAATGCTGGAAAAGTTTGAAAATATGTGTTTATGCAAATGTGTAAGGCATTGGCCTTCACAAAGGTGAACATCTTTAGACATTGATTATGTTGAACAACTGTGAAGGTAGCTACACAAATAATATGATATGCTTCACATAACTGTAGTAAACAAATATATAAATATTTCAAACTCAAAATGTACTTTTGCTTGAAAACGTAAAAGGGCTCCCAGCGATGATGATGATTGAACTTCAACCTGCGTCTTGAAGTTAAGAGGAGTTTGCTCAAAAATTACCGTGAATTCTTGCTGCTTATTGATCGGTGTCTAGGTTGCCACATTAATTTATTGGCGTACTACATTTGCTCATCAATCCTTGATCTCCTTTTTCCAATCCTCATTCCATCACTTCAGTCTTATCTGGATTAAGTTTCAACCAAAATGAATGTTTCAATCTAAACTCCGTGCGTCTTCACCGTGCTATTTTTTCGCTGCACTGCTATAATTAAAGGTCAAAGCTAAATACTTTTGACAAAAAAGATAAGAAAGGAATTCTGTTTCCATGGGGTTGAGGATTACACTGTGTGTTTTGTTTTGCGTTATTATTACCGATGGCAGAATGAGAGGACTTTTTATTAAATCTTCATTATGATTTAGGATCACAATAATTATCGTTTTCAAATGTAATAAGCATGCCAATTCGCTCAGGTAGTGTTTTTGCAAACTTTAAAAGCATTGTTAGGATGCTGCATGAAACAGAGTACAGATACTGCAAGCTGTGATTTTCTTTGAAATTCCTGTTATTAACTTATTCCTATTTATTTCTATTTCAAGATACAATATTTTGTGAAAATAAAAAGCACAAAGATGCATTTCTTTCTTGCATGAATCATTTAGCCACTTATATTTACCAACTAACTATCCAAATACTAGGAGGTTAATACTTGTAATTAGGTGACCTGACTTACCGGTCAAAATCAGGCCTTAAGTTACAAATCAATCTCTGGCCTTATACATTGCATCAGTGCCTGCCACATCTTCTAGGGAAAAATAGGAAATGTTTCGTACTCTTAATGTTATTTCCAATACATTTCTCTTGGAAATATCAATATCTGTATTGAAGAAATAGTGAAATGGTGCATTGGTTGAAAATAAGAGGGCGTAACATGAAAAATAAATATACAACCTGGGGCTCTTTGCCATTACAGAAGGGGGCGCAGATGCTTGTTCACCCCCTTCCGTAATGGTGCTGGCGCACATGTAGTGCCAGCGCTAACATGAGAGGGCATTTGCTCATTTTCATGGGGGAATGTTCTCATGCAAATGAGGGAATGTATTTGCTTCTGCACCCACACAGTGGGATGAGGGCACAAACAGGCCATCAAGAGGTACAAAGAGATTGTCTCAAATATATGGCACACTCTCAGTGTTCCCCCAGAGGGCAGCCCTCAGGAGGGGGAAACCTTCAGATACTCCTATGTAGGTGGGTGCAGTCACTTACAGCACCCGCCTGCAAGGGGACCTGTTCTCCTCTTGAGAGTGCATGCAGTTTGCCCCATGCACAGTAAAACATGGAGCGTCTTGTAAACAGCCACTCCGTATTTCACTTGAATGCGCTTCTTCCAGGGCAGCTCAAGCTCCCGGCTGTCCTGAGGGCAGAGCATTCACCATAATAGGGTACGCTTTCCCTATTTGCGCTCAGTGCAACTTTTGAAATGTAAACGGAGGTGCAAGCAGGGAAAGTGTGCCCTGAGAAATACGGCCCCTGCTTGACGTCTTTTTGATCATGAATAGAATACATTTTATTTTAACCAAATTCAAGCTTTGTAAAAATGGCAAAACATAGACCAAACTGATTTTGCTGAGTATTTTCAATAATATTAAATGGAGAAAATACATTTCCTCATGCACTTTTCAAAACGTGAACGATGGGATTAAGCTTGAGCAAAAATCATATTTACATTTACTAATATTAACAACTTCGCCGCCAGGCCTTTTCCCCCCTCATGTGCCAGGCCTTTTTTTGGCTATTTGGAGCAGTTTGCGCTCAGGCCCTCATAACTTTTTGTCCACATAACGTACACTCAACAAATTTGCATCCCTTTTTTTTCCAACATCCTAGGGATTCTAGAGGTACCCAGAGTTTGTGGGTTTCCCTGGAGGAGACCAAGGATTTAGCCAAAATATAGCAAAACATTTATTAAAAAAAAAAAATGGGAAAAAAGGGCTGCAGAAGAAAGCTTGTGTATTTTTCCCTAAATGTGGGATCAACAAAGGGTTTGCGGTGCTAAAATCACCATCTTCCCAGCTTTCAGGAACAGACTGACTTTTCAACACAATTTTGGCATTTTACAGGGACATACCCCATTTTTTCTATTTTTTTGTGCGTTCAGCCTCCTTCCAGTTAGTGCCAGAAATGGGTATAAAACCAATGCTAGATCCCGGACAGCTAAACATTTCTGAAAAATAGACAAAATTCAGAATTCAGCAAGGGGGTCATTTATGTAGATCCTGCAAGGTTTTCCTACAGAAAGAAACAGCTAATATAAAAAAGAACAATTGAAATTGAGGTGAAAAAAATAGACTTTTCTGTCCACATTTTCTTCTATAACTTTTTTCGGCTATAACAGATTTTTGAAAGCAACATACCGTTATGTCTGCTGGACTCTTTTGGTTGTGGGGATATATAGAGCTTGTAGGTTCATCAAGAACGCTAGGTACCAGGAGGCAAAAAAGGCGCTGCTCCTTGCAATGGGTTTTCATTGTATACCGGGTATACAGCAATTCATTTGTATTTCCAAAATGGGCACAAGAAAACATATTGAGAAGCAGTGGTTACTTGCACATCTCTGAATTCCGGGGTCCACATACTAGCATGTGAATTACAGGGCATTTCTCAAATAGTCGTCTTTTTTACACACTGTCATACATTTGGGAGGAAAAAATTTTGAGAAAGACAAGGGACAATAACACTTGTTCTTCTATTTTGTGTTCCCCCAAGTCTCCCGATAAAAATGGTACCTCACTTGTGTGAGTAGGCCTAATGCTAGTGACAGGAAATGCAACAATGACACATCACAATTTGATTTTGAAATCTGACGTTTTTTTTGGCAAGTGCCTAGCTGTGGATTTTGGCCTCCAGCTCAGCCAGCACCTAGGAATCCTACAAAACCTGTTCATTTTTTTAAAAACTAGACACCTAGGGGGATCCAAGATGGGATGACTTGTGGGTCTCTCACCAGGTTCTGTTACGCAGAATCCTTTGCAAACCTCACAATTTGGCAAAAAAAACTTTCTCCTCACATTTCAGAGATAGAAAGTTCTGAAATCTGAGAGGAGCACACATTTCCTTTCTCCCAGCATTTCCCCAAATCTCCTGATAAAAATGGTACCTCACTTTTGTGGGTAGACCTGGTCCCCGCGACAGGAAATGCCCCAAAACACAATATGGACACATCACATTTTCCCAAAGAAAACTGACCTCTTTTTTGCAAAGTGAGCAGCTGTGGATTTTGGCCCCTAGCTCAGCCGGCACCTAGGGAAACCTTTACATTTTTAAAAACTAGACACCGAGGGAACTTCAAAATCGGGTGACTTGTGGGGCTCTCACAAGGTTGTGTTACTCAGAATCCTTAGCAAACCTCAAGATTTGGCCCAAAAAACACCTTTTTCATCACATTTCAGTGCTGCAAAGTTGTGGAATCTGAGGGGAGACACAAACTTCCTTCTACCCAGTGTTTCCCCATGTCTCCTGATAAAAATTGTACTTCACATGTGTGGCCTAGTGCCCATGACAGGAAATGCCCCAATACACTATGTGGACACATCAAAATTATCAAATACAAAACTACCTGTTTTTGAGAGGGGCCACCTGTGTTCTTGGTCCTGGGCTCAGCAGCCATCCAAGTAAACCCACCAAACAGACATTTCTGAAAATTAGACACTCGAGGGAGTCCAGGGAGGTGTGATTTCTTACCCAGAATCCTCGGCAAACCTCAAATTTAACTAAAAAGCTATTTTTTCCCACATTTCTCTGTGGGATCACCGCACCAGCACAAAATATCCAACCACCCAACGTTCCCCTCTGTCTTCCAATAAAAATGATACTTCACTTGTCTAGGTTGACCTAGTGCCTGTGACAGGGAAGAGCCAAAAACATGTCAAAACTGAAGGGGAAGCAAAGCAGCAGTTTAAAAAAAAACGTTTAGATGTGATAATGCTGCGTGGTAGGAATTTTGTGGGTTCCTGCTGATTCCAGAAGGTTCCATCACAGAGATGTGGGGAAAATGTGTGATTTCAAGAAAGGTTGGAGATTTGCAGGGCATTGTGGGTAGGAAAATGGTGCTGGTGCATGTGAAGCACACCACCCTGGACTCACCCAGTTGTTTAGTTTTCAGATGTGTCTAGGTCTCGCTTATTTTTCTACATGGCTACAGCCCAAAGTCCCAAAAGTGCAGCTCTCACCATTCCAAATGGGACGATTTTGAGAGTTAGACAAGCTCTCATGGTCAAAATGTACAACCAAAACCCAAAATAATCAAACGCTGTTTTGCTTGCTATTGGGATAAGATCTTTTAGTGTGCGGGGCACAGCTGAAATACTGTTACCCCTATTAATTGGGGTGGGGCATAACCATGCCCATACTGGTTGGTAGCCACCACCCCACTATTTTGTTTTAATTCCCTGACATCTAGTAGACTTTTTGCCCCCCAGGGAGTGGATCGGGGGTAATTGTTCCATCTGCCAACTGGTGAGCAGAACAACTTTGTCCATGTTTACTTGAATTTATTTGAAAAAACACTCTTCCCTGGTCTCTGCTGGGCTTTCTGCCCCCTTTGGCGGCAGATGGGCCTTCCAAAAATAGGCTGTCTGCCCCCAATGGAGGCAGAAAAGGCTAACAGTAATGTGCCTTCATGGGGAGCGACCCTTGCCCAAGGGGCTGCCCCCCCAAACAAAACACACACACCATCCCTGGTGGCTCAGTTGTTTTTGCCCCCCATGGGAGCAAATTGACCTAATAGAAATAGGCCGATCTGCCCCAAAAGGGGGGCAGAATTGGCCAAAAATACATTTGCCACCCAGGGGAGCGACCCTTGCCTAAGGGGTCGCTCTCCATCTGTAAATAAATTACAAAAAGAAAATCCCTGGTGCCTAGTGGTTTCTGCCCCCCTTGGGGACAGATCAGCCCAAATAAAATAGGCTGATCTGCCCCCAAGGGGGGACAGAAATGGCCTAAAATAAATTTGCCTCCCCAGGGAAGCGACCCTTGCCCAAGGGGCTGCCCCCAAACAAATTAATTCAGCTGCTTAGAGTTGTTCAAAAAGCCTTATAACATTTGCATGGGAAAATTGATTTTGAGACCCCCCTTTTTCAGCTTTTTGCTTGATGGATAACCCTGAAACTTTCCAGGAACTTTTTGGGAAAGTTTCTTGAATATTTGGCAAGTTGTGCCAAAGTTATGACCCAAAAAAATAATCTATCCCTCTATCTATCTATCTATCTATCTATCTATCTATCTATCTATCTATCTATCTATCTATCTATCTATTTTTCCCTATCATTAATTAAAGTTTAGCAAAAAACTTTGCTGGTGTTTGACAGATCTTCACAAAACCTTCCAACAAAGTAGTATGTTTTATCTAGTTTGTGCATGGGAAGTTTTAGGGCGATCCACTAAGGAGGGGTAGAGAACAAGGGGTGTCAAAATGCAAAATCTCCCTTTTTTTTCCATAGACTTTTCCAAGGCACTATCACAATAACTGTAGAACAGAATTACACCAAATTTGGGAGAAAGCTATTTCTTGGTCCAGAAAGCGTGATTTTTGTGATATAGGGGGTCATTCCGACCCTGGCGGTCAAGGACCGCCGGGGCCGGGGATGCGGGAGCTCCGCCAACAGGCTGGCGGTGCCCCGCAGGGCATTCTGACCGCGGTGGTTTGGCCGCGGTCAGACCAGGAAAACCGGCGGTCTCCCGCCGGTTTTCCGCTGCCCTGGGAATCCCCCATGGCGGCGCAGCTTGCTGCGCCGCCATGGGGGATTCCAACCCCCTCACCGCCATCCTGTTCCTGGCGGCTCCGACCGCCAGGAACAGGATGGCGGTGAGGGGTGTCGTGGGGCCCCTGGGTCCCCTGCAGTGCCCATGCCAATGGCATGGGCACTGCAGGGGCCCCCGTAAGAGGGCCCCACTTTGTATTGCAGTGTCTGCTTTGCAGACACTGAAATACGCGACGGGTGCCACTGCACCTGTCGCACATACCCACTCCGCCGGCTCCATTTGGAGCCGGCTTCCTCGTGGGGAGGGGTTTCCCGCTGGGCTGGCGGGCGGCCTTCTGGCGGTCGCCCGCCAGCCCAGCGGGAAAGCCAGAATGGCCTCTGTGGTCTTTCGACCGCGGAGCGGCCATATGGCGGCTCCCTCGCCGCCCGCGGGGGTCAGAATGACCCCCATAGTGTACATCCATTCAGTAGTTTTTGAGAAATTGAGGTTTAACAATATTTTTATATTTGAATGGTTGGGTTGGAGGGACTTTCGCAAAAGTCCCTCAAACACAATTTTAAAAACTAGGGCATTCTGATTGTTCAAGGGTGTTTTTTTTCCCTTGGGCCCATTTGCTCTCACGGGAGAAGTACTCTGGTCAGAGAGATCACTTTGATTGGCTGCCAGTAACATGAAGAAAAATGTTGCTGGACACCTTAAAGCATGCACACTAGAGAGAATCAGCTAGCCCACCACATACCAACTTACACAAGTTAAAGCTGCCAGGGCAAATACAACCGAACAAGGCAACCCACTGATTCACAATATGTCTCACACGGAAACAATAACACTGCATTCACATCCCTACAGGTACCCCAGCCAATGTCAGCGGAGAAGAGGTGCCAGCAATATCCAGTCCTTCCACAGAAGAGGCCCACAGTGATGACAATGACTCTGGTCGCCGGGATCTGGATGACTAACCTGGCCCATCAGGGACCTCTGGACAGTCGGTTACCCAACCACAGTCACACACCACCACAGCACCCACCAAGCGTACCCATTCCTCCGTCGCCAGGACATGTCAATCAGCAGTGCGTCCACCACTACAGGGACCCCAGGGCACAAAGGGTCAGTGGCAGTGGGCACACAGTTCAGGGGACAAAGGCACAGGACAACAGGGAAACTGGGAGGACTGCTGTGTGCCAAGGGGAGGACAGGCCCATGGAACCGACTCTCCAGGAGGCACTCACTGAGTTCCTGGGAGCATACCAACATTCCCAGGATATGCTGGGCCAGATCCTGGCCAACGTGCAGAACAGGAGGCTGCAGGAGGGAGAGTACCAGGGGATCAGGGAGGACTTGCAGGCCACCCTGGTCTCCATTGCAGGGATGCTGGCAGACATGGCCAACATTATGAGGGAGGCAGCCTCACAACAGCGGGCCCCTGCAACTAGCCAGACATCTGAACTGCCTTCCACCTTTGCTGCCGCTAGTCGACAGGAGGCCCCGCCACAGGACCAACAGGCCACAACCACCACTCCCCTTGCAGAAGGAGAACCACCCCGCAAACGTTCCCTGCGATCCAGGCAGAAGCCAGAGACTATTGCCAAGACCCCTGCCAGGAAATGAGACTCTCCTAATTGTCACTCTTGTGACCTACTCAGTCACCCTGTCCACCTTGAACTGTCATTGCTCCCCTTTCTATGGCCTCTTGAACAATGCACTGTGCCACCGATAGACTGGAACTATACCCTGGACTTTCCTCCATCATCACCCCAGCCAATGCGCTTGCCCCACTGCTTCTTAGCACTTAAATTAACACCATTTGAAAAAATACCAGTATGGAGTATTTCAAATGATTTAAGTATGTATTAGTTTAACCAGGTTCAAACACTGCAAATCAAATGTACAGTAATGTTCACATTGGAAAAACCTGTAGTTGGCTGCAGTGATCACACCAAGAGTGATAGTGGGGCACCAACATCTGTTAAATGAGTTACCAAAGGGTACAGTGAATGGGCATAGAAGTGGGAAATAACAGTATGCCAGTGACAATGATAAACAAGAAAATGTCAATGAAAGATGAAGTAACACTGTCCTACCTGTGTGTCATTGGAAGTATTGTCGGATCACTGCAGTTCTGTTGTCCTGATCTTCATCCTCTGCCTCCTCATCCTCACTGTCCACAGGGTCCACTGCTGCCACACAGCCATCTCCAGCCTCCTCCTCCTACAGAAAAGGCACATGGCATCTCAAGGCAAGGTTGTGCATTATACATCATGCCACGATTATCTGGCAGACCTTCTTGGGTGAGTAGCACAGGGATCCACCTGTTAGATGGAGGAACTGAAACCTCGCCTTCAGGAGGCCAAAGGTACATTCTATTATCCTTCTTGTACGCCCATATGCCTCATTGTAATGTTCTTCTGCCCTTGTCCTGGGATTCCTCACAGGAGTCAGTAGCGATGATAGGTTGGAGTAACCAGAGTCACCTGCAAATATGGAGGGACAGCATTTAGCCACACACTATCCCATATGGCCTACACCATACCCACACACCAACATCTAATGGGTTGGAACCAGGGCTCACCTATTAGCCACACCCTGTGCCTCTGTAGTTGGACAGTCAAATTAGGGATGCTGCTATTCCTTAGGATAAAGGCATCATGCACAGACCCAGGATACTTAGCATTGACATGGGAGATGTACTGGTCCGCCAGGCACACCATCTGAACATTTATGGAATGAAAACTCTTTCGATTTCTGAATACCTGTTCATTTTGCCCGGGGGTGGACAAATGCAATATGTGTTCCATCAATTGCCCCAATTGTGTTAGGGATATGTCCCATTGCATAGAAGTCAGCTTCACTGTGGCCAAATCCTCCACCTGGGGGAAAACAATGTAGCTGCACATGTGTTTAATCAGGGCAGCCAACACTCCGGTCAGCACTGTTGAGAACATAGGCTGTGGCATTCCTGTTGCTAAGCCCACTGTCACTTGGAAAGAACCAGTTGCCAATAAATGGAGCACTGATAGAACTTGCACAAGAGGGGGGATCCCAGTGGGGTGACGGATAGCAGATATCAGGTCAGGCTCCAGTTGGGCACAGAGCTCCGTGATTGTGGTCTTGTCAAGTCTGTAGTTGAGGATAATGTGCTTGTCCTCCATTGTCACCAAGTCCACCAGGGGCCCTTACACGGGGGTATGTCTCCCTCTCCTATTCATCCATAATGGTAGCAATCTATGGGCCAAAAGAGTGAGGACCTGTTCACAACTGAACATTGTAGCCACAATAGTACAATGCATGATGTTATTTTGAAATGTATATGTGGCATTTGTCCTGTATGTCCAATTGTGAACTGTGACGCAATCATTATCCAGGGCCTGCCCCCCCTGAAATAGCATCCACCTGTCCTGTGTTGAGGGACAAGTGAAAGTGAGGTAATTCCGCTGATGTTGTGTGTCATTGTGGGAGGCAGTCGAGAAACACCATGCAACGTCTCATGGGATGATTTTGGCCCCTATGGGGTACAGTGGCCAGTGGTGATGTACGCCGGCCGTGACCTTATGCACCGCCATGGACGTCACCGCCATTTTCTGTCTGTTCTCTCACTTGCTACCTGACCTTCAACAGGAGAGGAGCTACACTGCATGTTCTGTTGTGACCTGTGTCTGGAACCTACCATGGCTCGTGTGACTGGGGAAAGGGCCCCTGTCTTCACCTCGGTGGAGTTGGAGAGACTGGTGGATGGGGTCCTACCACAGTACCGACTGCTGTATAGGTCTCCAGACCAACAGGTGAGTACACTGTGGGCACGATGCGTATTAATTCATGGAGTGGTGTGTGTGAAGGCCTTGTGTAGGGGGGGTTGGTCCCCTGGGCAGCGTGCAGCTTGTGTGCTGGGCCCTGTGTGTGCAAATGGTGATGGGAAAGGGTTTGGTGGTGCCAACAGGCAGGACAGTCTGACAAATACCTTTCCCTGTGTGTATTTCTCTGCAGGTCAGTGCCCATCAAAAGAAGGCTATATGGTGTGCCATCGCCAAGGACGTGCGGACCCTTGGGGTCTACGGCTGGCAGAGCACCCACTGTTGGAAACAGTAGGAGGACCTGAGACGCTGGGCATGGAAGATGGTGGTGGCCCTGCTGGGGATGGCCTCCCAATGAGGAAGGGGTGCCTGTCGACCCCTGACCACCCTGTTGGCCTGCATACTGGCGGTGGCCTATCCGGACCTGGATAGGTCCTTTAGGTCATCACAGGAGCCACAAGGCGGTGAGAACAGTGCCCATCATTACAACTTACACATGGCAGGGTGGTATCCAGGTGGGTATGTGTGTCTGTGGGTGTCCCTAGGCCATGTCTGACTATGCAGAGTAGGTCCCATGTTGGCCAGGGTTCTGATGTGATATTCCTCCTATCTAGCTTGAAGGCATTCACTACTGGGCATGGCTGTGTGGGTCCCAGGTATGCTGCAGTTGGCAGTATGTGTCCCTCCCCATGCCCTGGTGGCTAGCATTGTTACTGATAGTGCATTGCATAGTGCGTAGGCCTGTTCTCAGTGTGTGAGTGTGGTGTGTATGCCAACGGTGGTGGTGGTGCAGACATTGACCCTGTGTATCCTTTGTCTCTCCCCCCCTTTTTGTTTTGTCATCCTGTCCTTATGTGCATTAGCATCATCTGGCGGAGGAGCAGAGGCAACGGCGATGGAGGGAGCTACATCCCACAGGACGCAGGAGGCAGAGTCCACTGACGGTGAGGGCACCAGTGGGACAGAGGGCAAGGGGAGCACCACGGCCGAGACTGGAGGGGACAGTTCGGACACAGACACCTCCACCAATGGAAGCTCCCTGCTAGTGGCGGACACTTCTGTGACCACCCCATCCACAGGGACAGCCACAACCCCCATACCAGTACCACCCTCCCAGCAGCCCTCATCGAGTTTTCCGTGCCGCTCAACCAGGAGGGTGGGAATCTCCTTTGCCCCAGGCACCTCAGGCCTTGCCCCTTGGAGCCCTGCTGCCCTGAGTGAGGAAGCTATTGACCTCCTGAGATCCATCTCTGTCGGGCAGTCATCCATTGTGAATGCCATCCAGGGACTGCCAGCCCAAATGCAACAGCCAAATGCATTTCTGGAGGGCAGTCACACTGGCATGGTGGCCCAACAGAGATCAATCCAGGCTCTGGCCTCTCAGATGGCAGCCATTGTCCCTGTTTCCACCCTCCCCACTCCAACTTCCTCTTACCAATCCCAGTCCCCTCAACCCCAACCTATCCCAAGCACACAGGCAGACGAGAATGCACACAAGACAACACACAAGAGTGGCACTGGCAAACACAAGCACCATACATCATCCCAGAGACACTCACACAAACACCATCCAGATGCAGGCATACCAAAATCCACTGCCTCTACTGTGCCCCCCCTCCTTCTCTTCCACCTCCCTCCCAGTTGCGTCCACACTCATATTTGCATGCACTACATCCTCATCAACAACCGTCATCACCAGCACATCTACCAGAACACACACCTCACTGGCAGACACCACCACAACAGCCATGCACATGTCCCCTGTGTCCTCTCCAACTGTGTCTGTCCCCCCTCCCAAGGTAAACAAATGCAAGCACTCAGACACCTAACAGCCATCCACCTCACAATGGCATCCAACCCATGCACCTGCACCCAAACACAGCAGACAGACACCTCCCACAACTACCTCTTCCTCCACTCCCAAACCTTCTCCCTCTTCCCACCCCAATGTCCCTAAGCAACTTTTCCTCTCCACCATTGACCTCTTCCCTACCCCTGCCCCCGTCCTTCATGTCTGGACAGGGTGGCAAAATCCCAGGCAAGCACCTCAGCCACCCATTCCACGGGCCCAGTAGTGTCCACACCCACTCGTGGTGGTAAAGGATCCGGGGCACCAGGCATCCTCAAGGAAAGGGTGCCTGCCCCAAGTGCTGCCTGGAAGGGCAAGGAGCCCTCCCCAGCTGCTGCCCTGAAGGCCAAGGTGACTTCCCCAGCTGCTGCCAGGAAGGGCAAGGGGCTTGCACCAGCAGGCAGGAAGGACAAGGGGCCTGGTGCAGGACTCAGTGAGAGCCCCCAACAACAACCATGGTTGTGCAGCCGTCAGAAGCAGCAGGGAATGGGCTGGAGCTTCCTTCCACAACCACCACCAGCAGCATCAGCAGCACCACTGCCACCAGCAGTGGGCAGCTGTCCGTGGCTGAAGAGGATGGGCTGGTGCTTCCCCCCACAACCACCAGCAGCACCACCACCACCAGAAGTGGGCAGCCGTCTGAGGCTGCAGGGGATAGGCTGGAGCTTACCCCCACAACCACCAGCAGCACCACTACCACGAGTGAGCAGCCGTCACTGCCGGGGGAAGGTCTGTAGACCTGGCTCCAAGGGCTGTTGCGCAACCTGCAACCTGCCCCCTGCAAATCCTGTGGGTGTGACACCCACCTGAGAGACTGTGACCTTGCACTTCCCAGGATCAGAAGCACAGTGCACGATGCCCCCTCCAGAACCAGTGGGTATGGCACCCACTCACCCCATCCTCAGCAGGATCAGAAGCAAAGGGCACAATATCCCCTCCAGAGCCAGTGGGCAAGTCACCCACTTGAGAGACTGTGGCCTTGCACTCCCCAGGACCAACCACAGGGCATGTTGCCCCCTCCAGAGCCTTTGGTCTTCTATCCTCTGCGGGCTGAGGAGCGCTCCCGTCCCCCTGAGGTGCCTGCCTATTTCCCAACTGATGACCCTGCAGTGTTCTCTCCGTGTTGTTGCAGGAGACAAGTGGGGCCTTGGAATTTGTCATGTGGCCCGGTGGCCCACGCACAATGAGGACTGGGCTGTGACCCTTGGACTGTACATATGTATATACCTCTACATTGAATGTTGTTATTTTTTTACTATATTTATATTATTACACTCACTTTCATCTATTCATGTTATCGTTGTTTTATTCCTGAGGGGTATGGGGTAAAAACCTTTTCTTACTGCATCTGATTGTGTAAATGGTGTTGGGGATGGGGGGGTGTGTTGTGCGTGTGTGTGTGTGTCACTCTCTTTTTCTTCCCCACTCCCCTGTGTGCTAGGGAACTGTACTCACTCTGGTCGTCTTCGGCGTTGTTGGTGTTCGTGGTGGAGCAGGACGTAAAATATCATAGGGAAGATTTACAGCTCTGGCTCCATGGCATCGTGGTTGTTCCCTGTGTCTCCAAAGGTGAGTCCTTTCCCTTCTGTGCAATGTTTCTGCCAGGCTTTTGATGTCGTTGGTACCGCCCCCGGAAAAGGTGGCATATTTGTGTCTCTTAATATGGTGGGCAGAACATTGACTTGCGCCTGGCTGTAGGCGGCTACCGCCGTGGTGCCTGTTGTTTCTGCCCTGGTGGTCGGTGTGGTAAAGTGTCTGTTTATGGGAGATATCACCATCATGATCATAATTTGGCGGTAGTTACCGTCAGCCTGTTTACATTATTACCGCCACTTTATCACCGACCGCCAGGGTTGTGATGAGGGATTTAGGGCCAGATGTAGCAAACACTTTGCGACTCGCAAACTGCAAAAATCGCCGTTTGCGAGTCGCAAATGCGTTTTTTCTATGAAGAAATGCATTTTGCGAGTCGGAACCGACTCGCAAAATGCATTTCCGAGTCACAAATAGGAAGGGGTGTTCCCTTCCTATTTGCGAGTCGCAGTGGTATGCAATTCCATTTGCGACCGCGAGTCGCAGTTACCATCCACTTGAAGTGGATGGTAACCCACTTGCAAACGGGAAGGGGTCTCTTTGTGACTGGACCCAAAAATATTTTTTCAGAGCAGGCAGTGGTCCAAGGGACCACTGCCTGCCCAGAAAAAATCCGAAACAAAAGGTTTCGTTTTTTTTTTCTAAGTGCAGCTCGTTTTCCTTTAATATTATTATTATTATTATTATTATTATTATTATTAATATTATTCCGTCCGTTCTTATTGATTAAATAATATCACAATCTGTAGCTGTTCTCGAGTCGTTATCCGAAGTCTTGAGTGTGATCCCTATGCTGGTATCCTTGCTTCGTCTTGTAATTGTTCTTATTCTGTTCTTAATACTCTCTGTTCTGTTCTCTCGATGGTACCTGACAGTGTTGACATCAGAGATTAACTAGCACTTGACGCCAACCAAGGTACTTTATAATTGTATGCAGACAGGACACGCTTGCACCCTTTGTCTTCCGAGGTGTGCAGCATAAGCAGTCCTGCCAGTGTTGACTTGTCTGGCTGGTTGATCGGAGATTGTATCTCTGCAGTGGTGGTGGAACTTTCATCGGCACCGCAGGTGGCTGTTGAAGATCTGTTGGTCCCGCGGCCTTCTTGGTGTGTGAGCTGTGGGTCCACGATGTCAGCCCCTCACACTTGACCACTGTAGCTGTTGTTAGTAGGATCTGGTAAGGTCCCTTTCACCTCGGTTGTAGACAGTGGTGCCTGGTGTTGGCCTTGACCAACACCCAATCTCCAGGTTGGTGTCCGTGTTCTGGTGGTGTCTCTTCTTCCGGTAAGGCCTGCAGTACCTGGTGGTGGAGATAACGTAATGTCTCTGTTATTTTTCTGCAGTAGTGCATCAATAGATCATCTGTCACTGCCAGTGGTGCTATGGACACGCCTGGTATGTGCATGGGGCACCCAAACACCACCTCGTGGGAGCTTAATGTTGTTACCCTTTGGGGGTGCTTCTCATAGCAAGCAATGCCAGCAGCAGTGCGTCAATCCATGATAGTTCAGTCACCGGACATATTTTCCCTCTCTTGTTCTTTAGTATCCCATTTTTTCTCTCAACAGCTCCAGCTGCAGGTGGGAGGTATGCGCAGTGCAGCATCTGGGTGACCCCTAACCCTTCACAAAGGCCCTGAATACCATGTGAAATGAATCCTGGTCTATTGTCAGAGCTTAAAAGAGTTGATACCCCAAAGCGTGGTATTAGCTCTTTTAAAAGGCATTTAGCAATTGTCTGTGCACGCTTCTGTCCATTTGCTGAACATGCAAACTATCACTAAGACGTATCTGAACTTGTGCATAGGGGGCATTTCAATGAAGTCCATTTGAAGACTCTCAAAATGTCTGTGTGGCAGTGGAAAGTGGCCTGGAGCAGTGGTTGTACCCTTGCCTGTGTTGTACTGTGCACAGATAGTGCACTTTTTACACAAATGTTTTGCACATTGCCGAAACTTGGTATTGAACCAACACTGGGAAAACAGACGGATCTTCCCATCCCGCCCCACGTGTGAGGAGCCATGAAAAAGGCAGGCCATGGAGGGGAGTAACATGGATGGCAAACATATCTGACCATTTGGGGCTACCCAATCTCCCTCTTTATCTTCTCTACAGCCACTCCTCTTCCACTCTTCTTGTTCTCTCTTCAACTTTTGGGAAGGATCCTCACAGTCCATGGACCATGGTACCTTATCTGGCACTTGCTTGTGCATGAGGTTCTGGAGTGGGCTTGCGATCAGGGAGAAATTTCAGATCCAGTGTTTGCAATAGACTGCCATCCAAGAGATGCCCTCACCTCCCTCTGTGTGTTGCCTTGGGTATTGTGTTATAATCACTATCCTGTCTGGCAGCAGTTTTTTTTGTCCCTTGGGACAGTTCATGTCCCAGGTATCACACTTTTGATTGAAAGAACTGTCATTTCTTGGGGGAACCGTATGACCCTTTCTTGCTAGGTGACACAATAGGGCCACTGCATCTTGAACACATGCCGCTGTGATGGTGAGGCTAGTAACAAGTCATCAATGTGTTGTACTAAGGTAGACCCTCCCGATATGCGCAGTGATGCTAAATCTGTCCATAGCGCATTGGAAAATATCGAGGGACTATCATAGAACCCCTGGGCTAACCTTTCCCATGTTAATCATTTCCCTTCGAATTGGAAAGTGAAGAGATACTGGTATTCCCTATAGAGGGGCCCAAAACAGAATAATGAGGTCCAAAACTGAAAAATGGGTGGCTGTTATTGGGATGCTGGATAAGATGGTGGCTGGATTTGGAACCACTGGGAATGATGGTATGACTGCTCTATTGAGTTCTCGCAGACCTTGGACAAATCGGTACACCGGGGCCCCATTGGGCTCCTTGGTATCCTTCTTCACCGGAAGAATCGGGGTATTACAGGGGCTGTTCTGTATCTCCCTTAATATTTCCTTTTTCAGGAGTTCTTCTATCACTGGCACTATGCCCTCCTCCCCCTTTTTAGATATCTTATATTGAGGTACCTGTGGCAGTGATGCCCCTGGACACAGTGTCACCCGCACTGGGGGGTAAACTAATATTCTCCACACATCATTTGGTCCCTGTGCCCAGTCCTTGCTAGGGACCAAGTCTTGTAACTCTTGTGGGAGGCCCTGCACTTGCGCTTTTTCTTGGTCATCACACCTCATAAATGCCTGTAACATTATCCCATTCTGCTTACTTTCCAGAATTACAACTTCAGGTGAGCAACTGATAGTTCACTGTAACTTGTGTAGGAGGTCCCTCCCCAGCAAGTTAACTGGGCAATGCCTACCAAAGATAAATTGATGTTATACAATGATAGGGCCTACTTTAAATTTCAGTGGCTGTGTTAAATATTCATTCACAGGCTGTCCTTTTATCCCTAGAGCTGTTATTTGTATTCCTGATAATGGTGCATCTGGTATGTTGAATGCTTTCAGCATTGATCTTGTTTCTCCCGCGTCCACTAGGAAGGGTACTGTTTTACGCAACACTGTCCCATCCACATATGCATCGTCTTGATCTACTGATATTACTGGACCCATAAAGTATGTTTCTAGAGGAGGCGGGTAAGGGAAACCATTCTCCTCCCTGTTCTACTGTCCACTACTGCTCCTGGGTGGCGGTGGGGGTTGTGTCACGATTCACCCTTGGCTTACCGTCGATATCAGAGAGGGATGGTGTGCGGCCCCGGTTCCTGCAAGTCCTACTCTGACCGGGGTAGGGGTGACCCCTTCCGGTAGCCACGGTGCTGTTGACAATAGTACCCCACCACAGTCCGTGCCCTCCAGAAGGAGTCCCAGAGGAAAAACCCCAAAGGGAAAAAACCTCCAACAGGAACTCCCTGGAACAGAAGGAGGACACAAGAAATTAGCATTCAGAAGTCTGGAAATACTGGAAAGCAGAGGAAAAAAACAGGAACAACTGGAGTCCAAGTGAATACTAGCCAGAGCGTGACCACCACAGCAGAAGTGTTGCAACGCAATGAGAAGAAGAATTGATTCCCCTAGACAGGAAGTGATAGACAGGAAGAAGTAATACCACCATTTTGGATTGGGAAGGGGCTATAGCAATAGATAGGAAAAAGCACCATAGTAAAAAGGGAACAGATGCATGCAGGGAAAAGAGAGGTGCAAGGTGTGCTGGGAAGAAGAAGACATGGCTCCAGGAATAATGAGGAGGAAAGGAAGGCCCTGAAATGGGGCACCCGGTGAGTTTGTGATGCTGGGGGGGGGGCACAGACACCCCACTACAATACCTGCGTCGCGCGCTGTGCGCGGCGAGGACCGATGCCCAATCCTGGGCCTCCCGCCTCGCCGTGGCAAAAGAACATAGCGCAGCCGAAGAAAAGGCCCGCCGTGGATCCCGCGACCACTAACACGGGCCGCGGCTTCTACCGCAGCCCGGCCAGGAGACGCCGCGGCCCATCACGGCGTGACAGGTTGAGGTGTTTGTGACCTGTCCTGGTAGGGTGTCAAGTTATTGGCGGGACATCACTTATATTGTCGGTGTAAGGAGGGGTGGTGTTCCATGTTGTTGTCTCGGCTGACTCCTACCTCTCTGTCCCCTCACTAGGAGGGGACACTCTGCTTTCTAATGTACCTGCTGGTTGCAGTGAAAGCATGCGGTGCCTGGAGGGGGTTGAGAGGATGCTTGCTCATTTTTCCCTCTGCCCCATCCTCTGCCCCAACACTGGCTACTGATGTAGAACCGCTCCTGCACCACCATTAATTTATTCTTGTCTCTTTTTGTCTTTTCTTCATCTGCCTTCTGCAGATGTGATTGCACAGTACCTAGCTGCTGCTAATACCTTATCTATAGATTCCTGTTGCCAGCATACGAAAGATGTTTGTAAGTGTACCTGAATGGGCTGTTGTAAGCCATTTACGAATGTAGTGACAAACGCTGGCATCGCCTCACCCAGTGGGTTTTTCATCCCACTGATCTGTTGGTATACCTGAAGGAGATGATCATAGTAACTGTTTATACTCCCAATTTTTTCTTGTTTTGTTTGTATTATTTTTGACCAGTCTACCTTATCTTCTGGCACCTTTCCCTTTACACACTCCAGTACATTTTTCCATGCCTTCTCTACTTCTTCTCGTGGTACACACCCTTTTCCCCTCTGTGGCTCCTATGTTGGCCACCCACCACTCTCTTACAGCCCTCCCATAGGTCTCTTGTTACAATTATGTTGAATATGTTAAATAGTGCATCTAGGTCTCTCAAAAGCAACCCTCCCATTGCCTCTATCTTGTTTAATTCTGTGTACCACTTGTGGGGCTCTTCTCTCAGTTTGGGAAAGTCCTTGGTGAACAACGTAAAATCACTTTGAGTCCAAGGTATATGGACATAGGACAGCGTGGGGTCTGCTTCCCCTGCAGATAGCATTGGTACATCTGCTAGGGGCAAAATGGTTATTGTTTCGGGATTTGTTCCTTTTGCCAGACCTGTGATAATCTGTGCTGAGTTGACGCCCTCCATCAACTCATTCCAGTTTTGTAACTTTAGTACTGCATATGCCGTTTCTCTGTCAATTTGGCATTGTCCCAAGAATGCAACTCTGTGTCTGTAAAGCTTAACTGGGAGTTGTCCCAGCTGTACTCCTGAGGGAGGGGGCCTGTGCTTTTGGTGTGTTGTGTGTATTTCTGCTGTACTTGAGGAGCCTGGACAATTAGCTCTGCAGGTGCTAAAGTCATTATTTCTTCCCTGTGTACCCTGGTATTATCCCTTTCTATGTCTACAAGCGTCATCCTTTTATCAATCAGATCTGTTAGCATGGTACTACATTTGGCACTGTCTGATTTGAGGAACATTTTCTTCAGTATTACAGGAGAGCTGCACGGTGTACTCCCCTTAGATTGGGTGTTTGACATGCTGTCTCTCATGTGCCCTGATGTTGCTGCAACCTTCCGTAGAAAGGTCGTCAGGAGGCCAATATTGTGTTGTGTATGGTGTGCATAGATGCACATGTCCCAGATCACCTTCTTTATTTCCTCAACTCCCATGTCGTAATCCTCAGAGGTGTCTTCGAACCTCTGGATCAAATTTGTTTTTAACAGTGATTGCACCTTGCCTCCCTTCCCCTCATTCTTTTCTAGTAAATGTTTGCTAACCTTGTTCATTTTATGTGCAGCATCGGCTGCTTCTTCTTTTATTTCCTGCAGTGACAGAGGGTCGGTTACAGCTTTGAGTTCTGTCCTTTGTGCTTCCTCTTTTACCAGGCGCTGTGACAAGGCACAATCTACTGCCTTCTCAGCTGAAGACAGCAGAGGAGGTTGTATCCCTGTTGCTGAGCCCTCTAGTTGTTCTTTTCTTTCAATAGTAACTGTCTTGTTGCTATTCCCTAGAATCCTCATCAGTATGTCTTCTAAGAGTGGGTCCTCTCCGTCCGTATCTTTCATACTGTGTGCATCTTGTCCCTGTAATTGTGCTCTTACCACAGGAAGAGATGGGAATGTCCCCACTACTTCAAGTGTATGTTTTCTCCAACCTTCCAATTTTTCTTTCCCTTTTATCTCTTAGTAAAATCCTTTTTTTCAGTTCCCACAACTCTTTATGCACTTCCTCCTTCACATCGCTAGTCGCACGCAAATCATGCTACACAGCATCCCCCATCCAGAATGTGTCCCTCTCTAAGCTTCTAATTTTCCTCCCTTTAAGAATCAGCATCTGTCGTAAATATGACAACTTATTCATGTCGTAGGTGCCAGTCTTAGGAAACTGCTGGTCTGGTTTCCTGGCCGTCAACTTATGCCACTTGTCAAGAAACAGTAACGTCTCAAAACCTTGTCTAACAGCGACTTGATGCAGTGGGGAACCTTTTGGGGGGTGGGATTATGGGTATCCAAGCATCCATTACTAAAAGGGTTACCCATGACTGATCTGCAACTGTCCCTTGTGAGGCTACATCAACAATCCTGTTGTACTTAACAAGGGAAAACAAAAGGATGTCGGCAGGCTGTCCTTGCTGCTGATTCCCAGTAAGACACGAGGGAGCAGACAATGGTGTCTCAAGCAATCAGACAGTCACCTGCCAGCAGCATTTGTCATTAGTGAAGCAGAGAGAGCATTTCAATTTTACCACATTGCACTTTATTTTTGTTCACCGTAAGCATCCACAAGTTGAAAAAAAGGTAGAGGCCAAAGGTGCTGTCTTACTGGCGTCCTTGCGCAGCCAGAAGGAAAGATGACAGAAAGGTAAGGAAAGAAGTTCAGAATTCCACACCCTTGAAATCCTGCCTAAGAGCAGTTTGCGGCTGTATGGAATTTAAACCTAGCCCAAATCCAAGGGAGCTAACACACAGGTGAGGCACAGGCGGTGAACCCTTCATTCAAATACAATCATACCAACATAACAAAAAAGCAGGGTGGCTAGCCCTGAAACATGACAATGCATCATACACTTTACACTGGGAATTTCTAACAGTGAAGTACCTTAGACAGGAGCCACAATGTGGGGGAAATGATAACGCAATTCGTTATTATAATTGCAAGATGGCAAAATGTATCTAATGTCATGTCTGCAGTGTTCTCTGCGTTGCGTTCTCTACAGGGGTCATAATGGCAATCTTAAAAATTAACTTTTGTCCTTGTTAATACTATAATTAGGAGCCTTGTTCTGACAGTTTCTAAAGTGTACCAATCCCATTTTATTTCATAAACCTCTTCTACCACAAACCCACTCACATTCACCCTCAGGCATACAATTTCAACTCATCCATTTCATGAAACACAGGCGACTGTCAACAATATGGCACACAACACAGTACCTAACACAAATAGGAGTCACGCATACTCACATGCCATTCAAATAATGCACAATCCACAGGTGGCACCGGTGCAAAGAAACACAGATCTGTATAAATAAACAATAATCACAGAACTTCAATGCAATAGAAAAAACAAAAATCATCAAATAGCAAGGCACCTCCTGCCCACTCCACTGGAGTGGAGAACTACCATGCAACAACACCTGGGCACCTCCTGCCCACTATACTGGGGTGGACAACTGCCCCCTCTTCTGGCCAGATTACTCCCCCCATCCCCACCGGCTGGGACACCAGTGGCTTGTCCCCAACCCTTCCGGTTGGGAAAACTAGTGGCACAGCTCCTCCGGCGGTGACCCAAAACAGCTCCTCCAGCTGGTCTACAACACGCAGCCCAACTAGCTGGTGTTAACCACAATGGACATCCATACCAAATACAAAAATGCAAAAAAAGGAAACTAAGCACTGAAAAAGAAAGGGGGGAGGAAATGATCTAGTGAGAAAAAAAAGATAACATTAATACAAAATCACAGAATCCGACGAGTGGCTCATGGCTACCAACGGAAAGTCCGGAGCAACCACTGGGGTGAGGGCAGAGCTATCGGCATGACAATGAAGGCAAAGGAGAAACGTAGCAAGAAAGAAGAGCAGCCTCAAGGGAACAGAAATCCCAAATATCAAAAGAACCCCAAGATGAATTAATTTTGTTCTCCAACTCAACCCCTTTTCAAAGCACACACACAACCCACAAAATGCGCACGAAAGAAAGGCAAAACGAGAGGTGACCAAAGAAGTGACAGATACTCATGACAGCCCAGCTCCCTGTCCAGGAGGGGCCTCACTGACGCACAGCAGGAAAGCCACAGTTGCAGGCCCCCCACACACAGAGCTCGGAGCCGGTCTGAGGAACTGAGGAGACCCTCAATCGAGACACCACATTATTCCACCAAGATGTAGAAGGGTAGTCAGCTCAGTTCAGCTAGAAACCAAAGGCCAGCTGGCTATTAGATTAAGAAAAAGTAATTTATTATGTGCACACAGAGACTGGTCAGCCTGGGAGACCAAATCCAAACAGTCTAAAGAAGGAAGTAATACATGATCTTTTATTCTATCAAACCACAAGGAAAGTTTGTACATTTCATTCGTTCTTGGCACTGACCTATGATCATTTCTTCAACATTGCAAGAGGTGTTACCGTTATTTTGAACAAATCATAGACAAGGAAATTACAGAATATGTCCTACATGTCTAATATTGTGTGATACATTTTCTATAGAACTGAGAATGACATGTACAAATGATGGTACATTTCTAAAGAAAGATTGCTTCAACTAGCATGCAATGATATTTCATGGAAGATCTTCTAACAGCAAGCCTTGCAACATAATGCGTTCCGAGCAGCAATATCAGTAGCCGTAGTGCATGTAGGTCCTTGGTTGTTCAACAGAAACAGGCCTAGTTGTCATTGGGTATCATAGGGCCTATCAGGCCCAAAATGGATCCCAGGAAAAAGTGATTCCACAGTTGATGTAGGATGGTCCAAGCTTGTGGAGAGTTTTGTAGGCATGTGTAAGCATCTTGAACCAGCATCATTTCTAGAAAGGGACCCAGTAGAATTTCCTGAGGTGACAAGTGATGCGGGTATGCTTGCAGATGTCCAGGTCGGGTCTGGCTGCTGTTTTCTGTATTGGGTTGAGTCTTCTAACAGGTTGGAAGGGGATACTGGTGTAGAGTGAGTTGCTGTAGTCGAGGCGGCTGATGACGAGAGCTTGTGCGATGGTCTTTCTACTTTTTACTGGGGTCCACCTGAAGATCTTGCAGAGCATAGACAGGGTGTAGAAATAGGAAGAGGCAACTGCGTTGACTTGTTGTTTCATGGTCAGTTGACTGTCCAAGATTATGCCAAGGTTGTGAGAGTAGTCAGTCGGTGTGGGAGTGGGTCCAAGTTCTTCAGGCTACCATCTGTTGTCACCCCTCCCTGAGCCTTCAAATACCTCAGGGATCCCATCCCTTGTGCCAACACACTTGCGGTGCCCCGGGAAGCCCATCCCATGGTACACAGCAATTTCCCTGCCCTTACCAGAGTGGTATAGAAATTTGTGTTTGCTCCTACCTGGAGGGAGCATTTTTTAATCTCCTGCCAAACAAGTGCAAACACAATGTCCGCTCCCGACAGGTGGAACCCTAAAAAACACTCCCGCCAGCTGTGAGCAGACTTGAGATCTGTTTCCTTGCCTGCACTGTTGCAAGAAGGGAACCAGATCAATAGATTGCTCCCGCTTGAAGGAAGCAGCATAAATAACTGCTCCTGCAGGCGGCAGCACTGCCAGTTTCCACAGCATGTAGGAAGCCGGCTATGACCACTGGGCTATGAGGCTTCCCTCCACGGCCCCCAACATGATGCATGTTGAGTGCCCTTGGTGGGCACTAGGGCACCCATCTTCAAATAAAGTGGACTCCACACGATGGGTCCCTTTGGCCATAATAGGTTAGTGGAGGAAGCTGTGGGGCCCCCTCCCCTTTAAAAGAGGTATGGCCCTGGGGGATGAGGTCCCCAGAGCCTGATGATGTTCAGGAAAGGGGACCACATGACACTCTTCATTTCTCAAAAAAAAGTCCATGGTTCTCCCTTTTTATTGCTGATGAGTAGCAAAAGGTAGTGATTCACATATAAGCTCCACCCATTTGGCCCTCCGTTTCCATGTTAGTAGTATGCAATGATGTTCCCTTAATTTACAGACTGATGGACTGTGTGTTTTCTTTACAATTGCATGTTGAAAAACAATCTGAAATTCTTAATGTAGATGAATGCATTGTTGATTTATTGGCTCATTGGATTTATTGATTTGTCCCACCCCTTCCATGTTAGTAATATAAAATGGTTTTCCTGCCATTTTCCAGGTCGATATACTGTGTTTTCTTGACAATCATACTATGAAAAATGATTGGAAATCCTTGATGGAAATGAATGCATTGTTGTTTATTGGAGCATTATCTCTTCTGTAGTGACTGTCCAAGACAAGTGAGTTCTTTCTTGTCCTCTCCTGGTCTGAGATCACAGATCACGGTTCTCCCTTTCAATTACTGATGATTATGCAAAGGTGACAAATCATCTACAAGCTCTGCCTATTTGGCCCCACACCTTCCATGTTAGTAGTATGCAACTGTGCTCGCTTCTGGTTGGTTGACTCCCTGCTGTCCATTGCCAAAGGCCAGGCACAGTGTGTGGTTGGTCGCCTGTGGGGGGTTTGCACTGATACCTTTCCGCCACACATTGCCAAATGCTGTGGCCAACAGACGGTTGGCTTTACGTATGATAATAGAATATTGCTTTATGTGAAGAAAACCCTAGAAATTCATTAGATAAAAACAAAGGTTAAAGTAATGTTATAGTTAGATGTGATAAAAAGATCTGTTTTTTTTTTTAAAATTTTGTTGGGAAATTCACTAAAAAAAACAAAGGTTAAACTAATGTTATAGTTAGGCAAAGAGGCCAGAGACGACATTAATGTTATTAAGTAAAAACAAAAACACAGATATTCACCAGTTATCATCAGCAAAGCTAACTGTTAATTGCTCATGGCCTCACATTTTACAGCAGTCATGACATGTTCTACAACATCATTTATAAGATCATTGATAAGATCTCAAATGACATTATTGATGACATCATTGATGACATCACTGATGAGTACAAATCTTCATCATGCTTTGACTATATTTGACCGAAAAAGCCACCCACTACTCTAGGAGTCCAGGATAAGGAGATTGATAGGTAAGTAAGGAAAAGATTCTTGGTCCCCAAGGAACCTGTTTGACTTCCATATATTTGGATAAATGTAGTCATTCCCCACCATTTACTGATCTCTTTAATTTTTCAAGGGCGGATAACCTCTGTTTTAGAGCTATTGTATCAGTGGGTGGTGTACTTAATTTCATGTCATCATAACTTTAGAAGATTAGTGTTACTCCTAACATGGTATTACCCATGTGAGTTTTTTCATCATTTATTATTAGTTGTTATATAACATCTTTATTATACATGTAATTATATATGTGATTTCAAATCATTGTATTGCCAGATTCTTCCTTCTCTTTCCTTCTTTAGATTTTTGGGGGATTTTCTTTTGATTATGTATTTACAGGTAATGCATTTGTGAATTAGATTTACTAATAATTGTGACATTGTGGTTCCTTGTAAAATGAGCAATGGATTGTTACGATTTTTAAATTTCATACATGTCATCAGCATGAAATGTAACTCTTAACCTTCTCTGAACTACGAGTATTTATTTCTAAAGGTGGTGGGTCTTGTTACCTTGAGAGAAGCTCATGGGAACCGAAACATGTCAGACTTGATTGCACAATAAGACAAGTGTTTTGCCATCATACCTTGGAGCAGGGGTCTTCAAATGGGGGGGGGGGTGTTAGGCTCCCCCCTAGGGGAGCCTCAAGTGATCCAAAGGGGGGACCAGGTACTGGCCAAAAGAAGCATTATGCAGATAATAGTGCTTTGTTTAAAGCAGAAGACAATTTGTTGCATTTTTAAAAAGGTAATAGAACTTAACTGCAATGTTTAAATAACTCTAGACATATTTAAACATTGCCAACTTAATAGAACATTTATGAAAAATTCTGAGAGGGGCCCGATAATTTTTTTTACACATTGGTGTATGTAAAGCATATACATATATATACATATGGTGACCAAGCATATATATATATATATATATGTGTATATATATATATTATATATATATATATATATATATATATATATATATATATATAGGGTGACCAAGTCTGACCCTGCTTAGCGCTTTCGAGATCAGGTGCATTCAGGCCAGGGTATGCCAAAACTGCAGCGATTCGCTGCAGTTTCAGGGCTCTTGTGCTGAAACAGCCCATTGGCCTGGAGCCTGCTTCTCTCGACACTTGTGCACTTACCTTCACCAACTGCCTTCCTTCACAAACTTGCTACGGAGGGCCAACCACACCTGGTGTCTTGCACCAGCCTTGCAATCTCTTCCTCTGCACTTACACACAGCCTCAGACCACACTTTCTTTAGGGCCCAGCACTAGCAGCAGCAAATCACAAAGTGCCTAGCATTGCTTGCCACTGGGCTCTTAGGCACTCTCTCAGGCCACATTCATCACTATCTGTTGGGGGCTGCAAGACTACCACTCAGCAGCTATGCTTTCCTGGTCTCCAGCTCTCCCTGCTCGCCTCAACACCATACCCCATAAAACCATTTCCTTTCCCAGGGACTATGGGGAGACAGGCTCTTTTCAAGTGGAGCTCTGACTGCAAGTTTTTTTTTTCCAAGCACAGAACCCTCTCATGTGAAAATACTGTCTATGCCCAGTGCCAGCCGCCATGTGCACTTAGAAAGTGAAACTAGGAGCAGACTGACCTGAGGCTGAATGCTCTCCAGGTCCAGGGTCCCCGTTGCCAGCAGCCAGGCTAGCTGCCTCCCTATGCCCCCTGTTCCTGGGCTGCTGAGGACATTTAAAGAAGAGAGGCCTGGATCCAGAGCTGGCACAGTGCAGCCCCTCAGCAGCAGCTCCACGCCACCAACTGCCAGAAAGCAAAGCCTTAGCTAGGGGTCTCCTTGACGGTTAGAGGGCAAATGTTGTCTCCATTTTGGGCTGAGTGTAAGGTGCAGCCCAGTTATGCGTCACACAGCACAAGCGCCATGGTGCTTGCGCTGTGTGGCCCATAACAGGACTGCAGTGTGCACACACACCGGTGAGCTCCGCTCCGTTGCCCGAGCTAGCAGAGTTTTTGGCCGAACTCTGTCAGCAGAGCAGAACTTACCGCACATCTCCAATGTGTGTATATATATATATATATATATATATATATATATATATATATATATATATATATATATATATATAAATCTTGGGTGTAATTGGGTTTAGCAAAACTTGCTGAAAGGATTTACGCCACATTTGGCAGGAGTCTAGATCTTGGTCCAGAAAGTGTGCTTTTATGATTTGCTTTAAATCTGTGAAGTACTTTTTGAGAAATTAGGATATTTGCATATATGGACCATGGACCATTGGATTCATTATAGTCTTGTAAGAGACCTCAGTCGCCTAAATTGAAAAAATCTAAGCCATCCAATTGGTTAAGGGAGCTTTCTTTCCATGGACGTCTTGTTCCCACGGGACTAAGAGTCCAGCAGGAGTGCCATGATTTTCTGGTTGTTGGAAGAACAGAAATGAAATGGCCACTGTAATGAATATAGGGAAAAATGCCTGGTGTAGTGAAAATGATCATAAAAAGTTATGTAAGGGGGCAAAATAAAGGCATCCTGTGTCCCTACTAATTGAAAGGATGTCTATCAGGAATTATTAGTGTACATTCTATTAAAAAAATGTTGTGATCCCAGAGGAGTTTGCAGAATATTCATGTGAACCTCAAAGGATTGCAAAAAGAAAAGGGGAGAGAATAGTCTTACCTCACACACTACTGTGCATATACCTGTTGCTTAAAGTCAAGGCCAGTGCCTCTCTATGCTCTACTGTGCAAACTTGCTGCCCAGAACGAAGATTTCAGAAGAGAGGCCAGTCCCTCTCCACTTCCTAATATGCACATCCGTCGTCCAAGTCAGAGGTTTCAGTGGAGAGGTGAGTCCCTCACTACATCCTACTATGCATAGCTGTCACCATTGGGGACTAGAAGAGGAGATGACAATCTCTTCCAAAAACCTACTACGAACATCCATTGCCCAAGGCTGAATTCTGAGTGGAGAGGCCAGTATCACCACAAATCATACTAAGCACACCTGATTCCTAGGAGTGAGACCCCACATTCTCCAATGCACACCTGTTCCCTAGGGGAAAGGTCTTAGTGAAGAGGCCAGTCCCTCCCCACATCCTACTATGTACTCCTGTTTCTTAGAGGAGAGATCTCTATGGAGAGGCCAGTATCTTCCCACATCACACTATGCACACTCATTGCTCAAAACAGAGGTCTTAGCTGAGAGGCCAGTCCTTCTCTACACCCTAATATGCACACTCATCACAGTGGGAAGGGGTATCAGCTGACAGGCCAGGCCTTCCCCACAGCCTACTATGCACCTGTGTTGCCCAAGACATAGATCTCAGGAAAGAGGCCAATCCCTCCCCGGACACTAAGATGCACAGCAGTTACCCAAGAGGTGGTTCTTAGTGAAGAGGCCCATATCTCCCCAACTCCTGCTATGCTGTCACATATTCACCTGGTTTCAACCGTGTAGATGATGCTCAACCTCCTACCGTCTCTTGAGCAGCTTAATGAAACAAGTAACAACCACTTAGTTCCATGAACTGCCCCGAGAGGTGAAGGAGGGATGGGATAAAACCAGAAAAACTGAACTTGTGTCAATGAGGGGGCTGGTCTGCTGTCTTTGGTACTGCTTGGTAGGAACTGGACTCCCTCAACCTCATAATCCTCAATGCAGGAGTAGAGCATTAAAAGCAACAAGAAGCAATGTTACCCATTGGTTCTCAACTCAGAATGATTTAACAATTGTTTACACTATATGTACACTTACAGACTTCATCATAAATAATGTATTAGAGAGAACAGGAGCCATTTCAAGAATAAATTGGAATTTTCTGGCACTCTGGAACATACAAAGTTCGGATCCAAACTCAGATAGACCTTCAACCTCTAGAAGTTTCTCCAAAATAGTAGATACAACTTGTCAAGAAACATAATAGCAAACTTTCAGTTTCGGTACAAATTAATACTTCAACAATGTCCAATATCTAAAAACATGCATGCGCCTTCATGAAAATTAGTCTTGGAATTATCTACTAAACTATGGATTTGTCTGCACTAACATGTGGGTAAAGTACTTAACCTTGTCTATCACTTTAACTGGAATCTACAGAAGACAGGAGATTGTGGTGCAAGAAGCTGAAGCAGAGGTAGAATTGTAGATCATGAATAAAGACACTACGTAACAGATTTAAAGAAAAGTGGCGCAGCACCATGCTGCGCTGTAGTGAATCCTAGTTCGTTTTAATGGGATAACAGGAGTTAGCTTAGCCTCTGGCTTGTAGACTCGTGCCCCCGTCACCTAGTGACTTTTAACCTACTTAGCTTGCTCTGTCTTAGTCCATTTAATTATTTATTTCTTCTAAGATGGCTGCCTTGTTTATAGTTAGGCCACTTGTTATGAGTTACATTATAAGTGTCACCGCGTCAAGACGTCAAGATCAAGCACCAAAGACAAACAAACAGTAGGTGTTCACACTTAGGGATTTTCCCTCTATACTTTCGAGGAATTGTTGATATTAATTGCCGTCCCAAGCATGCCTGTTATCTATTGTTTAGGAATACACCTGCGTCAGGGGACCTTGTAGATCTGTATAAATACATCACACTTTAGACAGATAATTAGAGGGATTCCGACCAGAGGGCATCGCCACCATCGCTGATACCGATGCTGCAGTCGTCTTGACGCTGACCCAGTCTTCGTGTCCCTGCGGAGTTTGAGATAGAGACCTCATTCCAAGGTAACGTGGGTTGGCGGCTCCTCTCATGGACATGGCATTGGCAGATTAGGGTTAACAAACCCAGCTCTCCTTTAGGTAGGAGGTTAGGCCTTTTCACATTAGGGTATTGGGGCATCTTACATCTTATATATCTTTTCTATGTATTGCAAAATGGTGGGGGTCTTCGTAACAATGACTCTCGTCTTCACAATACTGTTACTTGCTTTATTCATTATCCTAATCATTGCAGTCCATGCAACGTATCGCAAATTGCAGTTATGTTAAATAAAAAGCTATTATAACTGTACTGCATCTGTGTCATTGCCTGTGTTTGTATGAGACATAATATATCTGTGAGAAAAGGGTAATCTCCGTTTAACCACAACACTCCCTGAGATATCTTATTTTTGAGTCCATGCGTAAACGGCTGCCATAAATCACCTTTTACTATTGTGTTTCTGGTGAGGTGCTGCTAGTGAGCCGGTAAGGTTGGGATAACAGTTGCGACTTGTTGTAGGAAAGACGCAGTCGCCTACAAACAAAAGTACTGTCATCCTTAAACCAGCAGTCTTGCTCAGAGCAAGAGTCCAAACTACGACATGGCGCCACCAACAATGGTGTTTAGGCACTAATTTACGGATGCCCTGACTATCACTGTCTCACAGACAAACAGGTACCCTAAGTACCATTATACGGAGACGTCCGTGGTCTTTGGGAGAATCCTCCTCAGCTGAAAAGGTAACACCTAATTAAGCTGTAGGTTGTTCGAGCTCGAACTCATAAAAGGAAAATACTTCCCCTATCTGGTGTTCCATTTCTCTAAACAAATATGGCTGATACCATAGACATTCCTGAAAATGCTAGACATGCACTAACACAACATTTGTTAATGCATGACCTTACAGATGAGGGTGGGGATGTTACTCTGATAATAGAAGCTACGGAAGCATTCCAAACAGAAACATTTTACTGTTGGGTCACCTTTCCTGAGGTTGACCAAATGACAAAAACATTCCACACATATGAAATTGCAACCGTACCTTTACGGTACCAAGCATACCAGTATCATGAAATTTTGCTCACCTACCAGGAGCATCAGAACTGGTTCGAAGGCGCCCTACCACATGTACTACGAAGAGTGAGGTTAGGTCCCTTAAGTAATGATGGACCTACCTGGCCTATGTTCGCCACATACACACTCACCCAGGCATACAGAATATGCCGATAGCAGATTTACGAGTTTTATATAATGAATTAGTGGCACTATATAGACGATTAGTTCAGTTCGTAATGCGAACATTGAACACAACACCAGCACGTCCAGCATCACCAGTAGCTGGTGGTTATCAATTGACTGCTGGGATTAATCCACAAACAGTGCATACAATTATGGGTAAAGTGCCCATGGAACGGGAACAAATACCGTTCTGGATTGCCCAGAAAACTAATCAGCTGGAAGCTGTGTTCCCCATACGGGACCACAGGAAAAACATAGATTGCTCACTATGTGCTTGCCGTTTGGGATGGTTCCCTCGGTGGATGACTGTGCCACATGGGGTACAGTCTTTGCTGCCATATATACTACCACACCTGGTACCCCAACACTTGCCAATTTACCGGAAGTGTTAAAACAAATACAAAATGAGCATGGGTCTGCACCAGCCCTGGATCTGGGGATGAAATGAATGCGTAACTTTGATGCCGTTTCTTCAGTCATACTGAGTAATATTAAAGAGGAAGCGGTAGAACTGGCAATTCACCAGCGTCTCCGGGAATCTCCAAACCAGGAACAAGAGAGACAGCTACCGAAAATAATTTCCGATACCTATACTAGTATAGGACGGGATAGTTTGGGAGCCAAACCTAAAAAATTGGAGTTACAAGGTACCGCCCATAAGGAGGGTACGAAGCAGGCACAAGAGGGCTCTAAGAAGCGCTGGGACAAACAAAAAGATTTAAAAGAAAGAAGAAATAAGAGAGCTGATTCTCCACACCCGGAGAACTCCGAAAGGAGATTAAGAGGGTCATTACGACCTCGGCGGTCTTTTTGCAAGACCGCCGAGGGACCGCCGTGCAGAAGACCGTCTGTGCAGGCAGTTTGCCACTCGGCGTATTATGACTGTTGGCTGCTCTCTGTCGCTATTTCGATGGAGAGCCGCCAATAGCCATAGTGACGGGCGGCGGGGAAGTGGAGGTTGCTCCACCTCCACCGCCATGTCAACAGAACACCGAATCACGTCCTGTGATTCGGCGCGGCGGTGTTCTGTTTGCGGTGTGGTGTCGGCTGAGCTGCCCCCATGGCTCCCGTCCCCTCCCGGAGGATCGATGTACCAGGTAAGTCGATCGTCCATTAGGGGAGGGGGGTTGGGGGGTGTTGGGTGTTGTGTGCGTGCATGGGGGTGTGCGTGTGTGTATGTAGAAGGGGGGTGTGAGTGTATGCTTGCGGGGTTGTTGTGTGTATGGGAATGAGTGCGTGTATGTCTGTGGGTATGTCTGTATGGATGTGTGCGTGTATGTTTGAATGTGGGTGTGCGTGTATGACTGTGTGTGTGGATGTAGCCATGTATGTCGGGTTGTGTGCGTGTGTGTGTTGGTGGTGCCTGCATGCATATCGGGTGTGTGTGAGTTCTGTTATGTTGGGGGTCGGGTGGGGAGGGGGGGCCCTGCCACCTTTGGAGGGTGGCAGGGGTGGTGGGGGGTGTAGGTGAGGGAGTCGGTGTGGGGGGTGGGGGAGACCCCTATCAGTGCCAGAGAAGGAATTCCCTGGCACTGATAGTGCTCACCGCCATGGATTTCATGGCGGTTCAAACCGCTGGAAATCCACGGCGGTAAGCCGGGTCCAAATACCGCCGGCGGTATACTGACGGCCGCCGGGCTGGAGACCCAGGTCTCCAGCCCGGCGGGCGGGACGGAAAACTGGCGGATGACCATGGCGGTCATAATACACCAAGGTAAGACCGCCAGCCTGTTGGCGGTCTTACCGCCGGTTTTACGCCATCAGCCAGGGTTGTAATGACCCCCATAATCTCAGAAATAGGGAGAACATTAAAACTCCTGACAGATATACTGATTCACATCCCTCTCGTTCCTTTCAGGACGCACTGGATAGACATAGCGAGAGAGGGGGCCGTCACGATCGACGTCCGGAATACGTGAAAGAAAAGAAAGATTCATAACAGTCTACCATTAAAAAAGAAGAAAAGACTCCTCAGCAAAAGCCACAGTTTAAAAAGAAGAAGGTGGCAGCACTGACAGTTAAAAATGCCAGTAATATTGAGAACGCTGTTGAGGAACAAGAGGTGGGCAGTGACTCTGTTAGACAGCGTGGCAGAGGTCACGATATGTCGCCAGAGTCTGAAAGATCATCTGGATGCGACAGCAACTAGCGATTACATCGCGGTTGAAACAGCGGATGGCCGCGTTCTTCCCCCAATAGGGTTTATGATTTAACAATTCAGATAGAGGGAGACGTGAAGCGCACTATTAGTGTAATATTTTGGGATGAACTTACTAGTGATATCCTATTGGCCGAGAGAGACTGCCCACCTGAACATGTCCGCAAGCTCCCGAATAGGAAAGATGTCATCTTGCCTTCTTTCTCCAATCTTGTTCCGGAAGCAGCAAAAGGAGCCTATGCTGCTGAATGGGCTTTAGCGCAGGCACCTGCACCATACCGCAATCATGTAGGTTGGGACAAGGAGTCTCCTTGTCATATTATTCCCATTAGGTCTACACCACAACCGTAGCCACAATACCCTGTTAAACATGAAGCAAAAGCTCCGGTAAAGGAGATCCTATCACAACTTGAGTACCAGGGAGTAATTGAGCCATGTACGTCTGCAATGAATAATCCATTATTCCCCGTTGCAAAGCCAGATCATTCATATAGAATAGTAGTTGATTATAGACACTTAAATAGTCATACATGCACGTATGCTATACAAAATTCACACAGCACTGATAAACAATATAGTGCGTAAAAAATGTAAAACTACATTAGATATATCTAATGGATTTTTCTGCCAGAATTTAGCACATGAAAGTCGGGACCTATGTGCATTTTCATTTGGCTCTCAGAAACACTTTTGTCCTTTACCTCAAGGCTATAAAAATAGCTCAGGCCTGTTTTCAGCCCGTGTAACATGAATATTACATGATATTAATTCCGAGGCATTGTCCTATGTGGATGACATATATATCACAGACGACGTGCTCGACATGCATCTTGCGAGGGTCGATCGGATCATTTTGGGGTTTGCAGACCTCGGCTACAAATTCAATTTTAAGAAAAGCAAGATAGCCTTTCTTAGTGTATTATTTCTGGGACATGAGCTATCAAACGAGGGGAAGAGCCTGGCCCCACACTTTCTAGAGAAGTGTGCCCAACTACAGCCTCCAAATACACTTAAGAAATTGCAGTCATTACTGGGTTTCTTCAATTTTGGCAGAACATACATTCCAGATTATGCAGAACGCATCAAGCCACTTTATGACTTAGTTCAGCCCAATTTTTCTAGCAGACGCTGGACGATTGAACGCACACACATCCTTAGGGGCATGCAACAAGACATGCTAGAAGCTAAACACTTACACACACGTGACAATAAAACAAACTTGGTCATCAGAATAATTGCTGGTGCCCTTGGATTTACTTATGTCACCTTTAATGAGGATGACACGATACCGATAGCATATAAATCACATTTATATTCAAATGCTGAACAACGTTTTGCACCTACATAAAAGATTCTGACGTCAGTTCAGATGGCCGTCATAAAAGAGAGGCCACTTGCCCAGGGGAAACGCATTATTGTTGTCTCCCCGGTGCCAGCCTTAGAGGCTGTCACTAAAGCGAGCGTTCCGAATGCTAAGGCATTACATCCACGTTGGATTCAATGGGCAACGTCTCTGAACGCCACTGATGTCGATCCAAAACTTCAAACACAAGAATTTCTCCAGTATGAACAAGAGTACCACGCTCCTCTAAATATCTTGCCACTAGAAAGTTACAAAACTATCATATATACTGACGGATCAGCGCAACCGGCTGTAGGTACTAAACATCAATACTCGGCAGCTTGCGCAGCGGTGAGCGGAGTGATGGAAGATGGAATTTTCCACCCTAACAATACCTACACGCAGACCTTAGGGGACTGCACGGCACAGTTGGTTGAGCTTAAAGCTCTTATTCTAGCGCTCGAACATACTGAGACAGGAAGCCACACTTTGATAGTCTGTGACTCATATTACTGCGTCCAGTCACACAATGAATATCTCAATCATTGGAAACTGAACGGGTTTAGAGATTCAAAGGGGAACACCATTAAACACAAAACGTTATGAGGGAGGGTGGCTGATCTTAAGGATAAGCTACTGTGTGTCCATGTAGTTCATACATTAGGACACCAACGTGTAGGAATACACGTTGTAAGTAATACATTGGCTGATGAAGCGGCCAAAGCATCAGTAGCTACGGCTTCTGTGGCTGCAGTGACTCATTCTCAGACGAGATTGGATAATGAAATACTGATTGCCATTAAAGCTTCGGCTGCAGGCCAGCCCCTTCCGAAAGGATACCCTACAAACTATACTTACCATATCAGTGCACAGAATGTCGCTTATACAACGATTCCTGGGGTTGGAGATCGAGTGATCCCCAATGAAGACCAGAGATTAGAGCTGATTACAGCAGCACATGAGGGTGTCGCTTCTGCACATGCTGGTATACAGGCCACAATAACAATTCTACAGCAACGCTACTGGTGGCCTGGTCTGTGCAGACGAACTAAGCAGTATGTCCTTTGCTGTGACATTTGCCAGCAGATTAAGGGCTCTAATATCAAACGCCCTCCGCAGACATCCCTCTTAGTGTCTGACAAGCCACTTCAGTGTGTGTACCTGGACCATTGTGGTCCCTTACAGCCTGATGGTGCATACAAATACATTTTAGTGGCTGTGGATTCCTGTTCTAGATTCCTGTGGGTATGGCCACAGCGGTCGGCTGACGCCCGGACTGTTATAAAAGATTTGCTGATCTTTATCGGTACATATGCGGTTGCAGCATTCCATTCGGACCAGGGCCCTGCATTTGCCTCTAAGGCATTCAGGGACACCATGGGGACGATGGGTGTTGAACACCATTACTCCTCACCATACCATCCCGAGGGAAATTCAGTCGTGGAGAGGCGGAATCGTGATCTGAAGCAGTCCTTAACAGCTTGAGTATTAGATTCAGGCCACAGTTGGTTACACCACCTATATGGGGTCCAGAGAGCACTGAATAATATGCCAAGACGGTCCTTGGGGGACGCTCTCCATATGAGGTTCTCTTTGGGATACCTATGTATGTCCCAGATCTTGATGCCCCTGGTATGGTGGCAGCAGAAACACCATTTGACATAAAAGAACGTCTCACTGTTTTACAGGAGCTTCAACAATTTTGTGATGATAAATCATCTACAAGTGCTGCCACCTTAGGAATAAGGGAATTGGCAAAAACTTCAACTGGCTGGATTCCTAAAGTTGGGATCTGGTTCGTGAGAAGATCGCTGTGAAGAAGGAGTTCGGTCCATCATACAGAGCACCAGTACCAGTCTTGGGAATAAAAGGCACCAGGACTGTCATCTTACCACCACTGTCTGGTTCTAAGACGAATAGATTCATCTCCATTGATGACATCAAATTACACCATGTTGCCGATCCTTCACAGTATACCAGGGGGTCCCTTGGTTGGTTCCCGATCCCCTCTCACTACCCAACAGGACATCCATCTACATAGTAGGATGAACATCACTACTACAGACTATGCAACAATGTCAACTGCTGTTCCAGACACCTCCTCGACCATGGGGAGGGCGGAAAGTGAACTTTTGTTGGTTCCAGTCACGTCTTCAGTGACTACCCCGCTTCAAGATTTGGCTGTATTTTATATGAACACTTCCGCGACTAATGACGTTGTCTACCAAGAGCCTCCACGTGCAGTGGATCAGAATACTCCGGCTCCTGTGTTTGCAGAGACTACCTCTGGCTATTTCATTGACATTGATGATTTTTCTTCGGATTCATCCTCTACAGTGATTGACAACATTTCAAAAAGTGGTAAGCTGTATCAATGGCTTAAAAAGAACTATTTGATCTACCCATGGAACTACTTGTGGTTCTGTTTGACATTTATTGCATTATTTTTATGGATTGGTTTTGTGACTGTTTTCTTTTTGCTCATAAATGGTCACTATATTCCTGATCGCTCCTCAGTGGAGCATGTTGATGAAGTTTTAACACCACACCATTCTTCACATAAGGTCCGAAGAGATTTATCCCCTGTAAATGTTACAGCAATACCAATTACTGATGGAATTGTGTGGGACAAAGTTCCATTCGATATATACGGGCCTACAGAGATTATTCAAATACCATACATGTTCAAAATTTCAATGTCTGATGGTATTACACCTGATGTTGTCTCTGATGATTGGGATGTCCAAACAGTTGATTCCATGCTAACTGAAATGAAGGACTATTCCGCGTTTGAAAGTGATGATGTATATGATTATACAATGAATTAAGGGGAAATGTTCTGCTATAACAATTGGGGACATCACTACCTACAACGTGCCACTAGATATAGGACTCTCTTGAACTACACACAGTGGGAACACTGTTCTGCCCCACAGGTGGGGAGTCCAAAGTATTATAGCGATAAATTTACATACTATTCTCAGCATGATACAAGAAAAGCAGAGTCGTATTATTTTAAAATACCTCCAGCCCAAATTAGGAAAATTTTGCTAACAGATACAATACTGATTTATTCAGATCCCTTTGTTTCCCGGCTCTCGATTGAGGGTTACGAATATTGGAAGAGCACTATTGACTTGAAAAGTGTATGGGGAACACAAGATTGGCAGATACAGGGTAGGGAGGCTTTGTTTCGAGCATGCATGATTCCTGTGCAAATGATTTTCTTAAATGACACTATTGAGCAGACATCCTGTCTGGGGTTAGCAAAAATTAAAGATCTGAACACACCCAGTATCCCTACTCCGGCAAAGTTTAAAGATTGGCACCACTTCCTTAATGTCACAGAGGACAGGCTAGATGCAATGGTTAAGGCTGGTACTTATAATTCTTCACTTTCAAGTCCTGGCGGGTGGTTGGTATGGCCCACCGACACTAGTGAGTGTCAAAGGCGTTTCTTGAACTCTTCAGGGGGTTTTTCAATTAACAGGCCAGACCCTCGCTTTATATCGGGTCAACATACAGGTATACTTACAACATACAGTAGGGGTAAGCTGTGCCAGCAATGGGTGCAAACGAACACGTTAACTGCAGTTAAAAAAAACACCTGAACACTCTTTCTGACAGTATAGACTTGCAGGATTTTCTGCTGGGTCCTAGAAAACAGCGCTCGAAAAGGTTTTCATATGCTATGTACAATGAAATTTGGAAACTTTCCCAGATTGAGTCTGCTGCGCTTTTAAGGCAACTAGATGAGGAAAATTTGGAAAAAACATTAGCTGTTGTCGACAATGGCATGAATACACTGTCCAACAGGATTTATTCACTATCAAATATAGTGTCGTCTGCTATTGATATCACTCAGATAGACTTGTCCCGTTTATATCATGGGCAAACACAGCTACGGTCCATCATGCAGCTAGGTTGGACGTTGCAGACACTGAAAAGTGGCCACATTCCATGGAAATATATTAATGGGAGTGAATTCTTCACTGCTTTTAATTTTTCCAGGGAACAAGAGACAATGGCTAAAAGGGAGGCTAGTTTCACCCTGCTTCAAGTAGAGAAATTAAATAAGTTGCCCTTCACGGTAGCAGAGAGTCCTTCAACTATCTGGCTCTTACACGGCATTATTAATTTGCCGATTTCGACCTTTTGTTTCTCAAGCTGCCTGAAACATCTTGCAGTGGGACGATATGAGCAACTAGGAGATAGCTTTATTAAGGAAGAGTGGGAGTTGTCCTTTGACTATGGATGTCTGAACGGCGAAAGGGAGGTCTTTCTTAGCGGAAGCGAATGTGAGACTGCTGTTCGGCATTCTATGATATGCAAACAGGTGTCTCTTCACGGTCTTTGCAATGCGGGGGTCGCAAATTTGGCCTGTTTTCTGAAGGGTACTCCCGTCCCCTTGATTCGTCCAATGTTTCATGTACTTTCCAATGGAAGTTATGTGGTTCTGAAAGATCAAAGTTGTTGCGGCATGCGACCTGGAATTGCGTACGCAATCTCGGTCACGTAGGTCGTTACGTGTTCTGGACATGTTTTGTTTCCCCCCACACGAGAGATAAAAGTATCTGACATGTGGCCCTACATAGATACTATTAACATGAACTATGACAAGCTGAGTAGGCTAAAGGCGCTATTGTTTCAGAAACTGATCGCCTTGACATCCGCAAAAGAGACGTATGCTCTCCAGATTGAGAGATCATCAGCCGAGATACAATCCCTTTTAAATACCAATTTCCCCAAACACTTTGGAGAGCTGGTATCCAGAATATTCAATGCTTCGAGCACCACTGGGATTGTTCATATCTTTAAGGCTGTCGGGTCTGGTTTCATGTCCATCTTCCAGACTGTCTTCGAAGTCATCCCATCAGCCATCCATTCTCTCTTTTCAAGTGTGTTTGGTGGCTTTCCAATTATTTTGGCTTTGATTGGCGGACTTCTGCTGCTATTTCTTCTGATTCGCAGTGGTTGTTTCTTTCCAGCAACGCAGAGCAATGGAGCCGCTCCCGCCAACTCCACTGTGCCGTGAGCGCATGGTTCGGATCTTCGGTGCACCTTTGCTGGAGGAACTGGAGCTTGACTGGTCGTTGTCATTTCGGCCACTTCTCTGGTGTGTACAACCAGTCTTCTGCTGCACATGGTGTCTCTTTGAACATCTGCCTATGGTCTGTCTTGCTGTTGCACCGACATTACCTGTGGACCACGAACTGCTGATGAACCCGATGAGGGTTCATACACGGTCATGTCCCTTGAGACTGAGGTTGCTCCGCGAGGCCACCTATGAGCCTTCCGTTGTGAGATCTACCATGGATGAGGACACTGCAACGAATAACGATACACCAGGAAACACGGCTCACTTCTGCTCTGTGGATCCGTTTGTCCGCCCAGCACTCGACTTAACTTCGGACGATGTTGACTCATTTTTGAGATTCTTGACTGGTGACTTCGATGACATTCTTCAAGATCATGCGTATAACAAATAATTTGATGAATTGACTTGCCATTCCTGATTCCAAATTATGCATTTAAATTGACATTTGCTGTTGCACGCTGTACTTGTCATAGTTGACATTAACATCTCTGTATGTATTTTAACAGATTTGTTTTAACATATTTTTAACACATGCCAATGCTTTTTTAGCTTGTTTTTGCTTTTAGCTTTTAGTTCAGAAGCAACTTTTAGCATTTGGGTTCCTGTACCTTCATCATACCTGTTACGGCAATGGGGAGGGTGTAGTGAATCCTAGTTCGTTTTAATGGGATAACAGGAGTTAGCTTAGCCACTGGCTTGTAGACTCGTGCCCCCGTCACCTAGTGACTGTTAACCTACTTAGCTTGATCTGTCTTAGCCCATTTAATTATTTATTTCTTCTAAGATGGCTGCCTTGTTTATAGTTAGGCCACTTGTTATGAGTTATATTATCAGTGTCACCGCGCCAAGGCATCAAGATCAAGCACCAAAGACAAACAAACAGTAGGTGTTCACACTTAGGGATTTTCCCTCTCTATACTTTCGAGGGATTGTTGATATTAATTGCCGTCCCAAGAATGCCTGTTATCTATTGTTTAGGAATACACCTACGTCAGGGGACCTTGTAGATCTGTATAAATACATCACACATTAGACAGATAATTAGAGGGATTCCGACCAGAGGGCATCGCCACCATCGCTGATACCGATGCTGCAGTCGTCTTGGCGCTGACCCAGTCTTCGTTTCCCTGCAGAATCTGAGATAGAGACCTCATTCCAAGGTAACGAGGGTTGGGGGCTCCTCTCATGGACATGGCATTGGCAGATTAGGTTTAACAAAACCAGCTCTCCTTTAGGTAGGAGGTTAGGCCTTTTCACATTAGGGTATTGGGGCATCTTACATCTCATATATCTTTTCTATGTATTGAAAAATGGTGGGGGTCTTCGTAACAATGACTCTCACAATACTGTTACTTGCTTTATTCATTATCCTAATCATTGCAGTCCATTCAACTTAGCGCAAATTGTAGTTATGTTAAATAAAAAGCTATTATAACTTTACTGCATCTGTGTCATTGCCTGTGTTTGTATGAGACACAATATATCTGTGAGAAAAGGGTAATCTCCGTTTAACCACGACACTCCCTGAGATATCTTATTTTTGAGTCCATGCGTAAACGGCTGCCATAAATCACCTTTTACTATTGTGTTTCTGGTGAGGTGCTGCTAGTGAGCCGGAAAGGTTGGGATAACAGTTGCGACTTGTTGTAGGAAAGACGCAGTCACCTACAAACAAAAGTACTGTCATCCTTAAACCAGCAGTCTTGCTCAGAGCAAGAGTCCAAACTACGACAGCGCCAAAATTGGCAGTGCCACGCTACATCACTTAAGAAACGCAGGGATGTGCCATATTTAGGAGTATATGGCACCCCCCTGCGTTTCCCCCTGCGCTGGCACTAAATTAGCTGCCAACGCAGGCATACTTGCACCATCGTGCAAGGATGTCTGTGTTGAGGGGTTTGATTGTTCACGTGCGGGAAGGTGTCCCTTCCTGCACATAAACAATCACTAATGGCACTTTGACACTTCTGTGTGTGCTGCATTGTGGCAAAGCGCAATTTTCAAATGATTATTTATGTGCAGGAAGGGACACCTTCCTGCACATAAACAATCATTTCTGGCATTTTGCTTTTTCTATGCGTGTGGCAGAATGCAGCACGCATAGAAAAAGCAAAAAAAAAGGAGGAATAAAAGTATTCCCCCTTGTTGCACCCTGCTAACGCCACCCCTGGGGGTGGCATTAGATTTTGGCTCTGCCTCAGGTTTATGACATTTTATAAGTCTGAGGCAGCGTCAAAATGCAAAGGGTGTTGCTGTGAGACGCCCACAGCAGCACCCATTGCACACCCCTTCCATGCACAGTGCTGCATGGGAAGGGGGCGTATTTACAAGGTGGCTTTAAGCCACAAAAAGTGGCTTAACGCCACCTTGTAAATACAGCACTATGTTAGCGCCACCAGAGCGTCACAGAAAGTAATGCTCCTGTGGCGCTAGGGGCCTATAAATACGGCCCTAGTAGCGTCGCAGAAGGCAGAATCACAAAATCATCAGAAAGGCTCAGAAGACTAGAGCACTGGAAGTTCGTGGCAAGTCAGAAGGTGAATACAGGGACAATACTTGTGCAGGAGTGGAACAAAGCCAAGTGCCGATGAAGGTGCAGGGTGGTATTTATGCTGGAAGAAGAGATTGTTCAAGAAGGCAAGTGTCCCATGGGGAAGCGTGGCATATTCTTATGAACTTGGGGAAAATCATGTGTTATATACAATTAATCTGAGACCTTGCAGGTGGCAGGTGCAAACAGTAATTTGAAACAATTTGCAAGTAAAACAGAACCCTAAGTGCATGATGGTACGGTTCACTGGGTCACAGTGCATAGCTAAACTTGTCTAAAAGACATGTGATAATCTGCAGGTGCAAAACTGACTAAGCTTGCTTAGCAAAAGAACAGGAGGTTAGATGGTTCAAGTTTCCTTGGGGGGGCATGAAGCGCTTGAGAAAGGAAGGTGCCACAAGGGAATGCCACATGTGCATAAAAAATGACACTATAGTGACGCAAAGTGGTGCAAGGGGCTTGTAAGTATGCCCCACAGGGCCCAAGGTATGGGTGTTGAATTGCCAGTGGAGTAGCTTGGTCAGTAAGATTGGGGTGGTGAACTTCAGATTTCCTAACAATCCCATATCTTGTTAAAATACATGAAATGAGAGGCAGAGCATGAAGGGGACTTAAGGGGCGGTGTGTATTGTTAGGAACATCCAAAACAGAATGTTTTAAAAACAAACCAACATTTTTAGGACCTTCACTGCAGAGAAAAGAGAAAATATGTGCATGTTTGTATGCAAAAATACCAGGTGAAATCCAACAGGCACATTACCATACCTGACTGAAAGCATTGATACCCAACTATTACTACAGAATACATTTCCTAAGGGGGTGTAACCCACCAACCTTCCCCCTCCCTGAAGCTACCCCCCTATGAATCACGGGGACACTGGAACTTGTCTCTCATTCAATTTTTATTTTCTTTTAATGTAGTACTGTACATCAATCTGATGTCGTAAAGTTGTACAGATAGGTCGTCTCCATCTTAGATATATGATCCAGCAAGTATTTGCAAACCCACCTATAACAGGCTTTGCCACTGCTTTTTGTTATTATTATTATTTTACTTAATAAGGCATTTGCAGCCACTTCCTTCCTTTTCTTGTGCTGCCAGTAGCTTCAATTTGGATATTTTTATTTTATCTTTAAAAAAATGTGATTCATCATGGTGCATGCTTTAAGCAAAAAGTAGCAAGAATGGCTGTATGTGTGATAGAATCCATGCAGAGTATACAAGCACTTGGTGTCTGTTTTGAACTTTACCTTTTGCCTTTGTCTTTTTTATGGCACTCAAACCCCTCCAGCCTGGCAAGTCTGTATCTGTATCCAACAGATTTGGCTTAAAAACTCCTTTCCTGCAAGGTCCTGTTGATGGCTTTGGATGTCTTGGGAGTTCAAAGTTTTTCTAAGTGCCTACTTTTCAGGATTTCTGAAGCAGCTCTGCTTGGTCACTTCTTAGGCTCCCAGGACCTGAGGGGCAGCTCTTGGGGACCTGGCCTCACTTCACCAGAGGCCACCAGCAAGGTTAGTTTAGTTCATTTGATACTATCAATTGGCCACTTCAGGAAAAAGGCCTCCTGCAGCTGTCCTGGAGTCACACAAGAAGTCACCCAACTGAGACTTTGAGTACACTCCTATGACCTGGGGACAAGATCTAGTCTATCAGGGCTCATCTCAGATCACACACAGCATGTTTAGTCCTCTTCTGATCTTCAATAGGCCAAGAAAGTCTTTCAGGAGGGTTTCCAGGCTGCCACATTGTTAGTGTGCACTAACCAGTAGGTGGGGTGACTCCTCAGAATGCCCTAACTACTAGAGAAAATATCCTAGGGATCCCAACTGTTAAAGCACACCCTGTTTGCTCAGCTCTGAACAATCCGACATTAGACCTCACTTGTGAAGTCCAAGATGTAGTAATTCTTCCTCCCATGTGCAGAGCTTTTGTGTCCACCCAGAAGTGTGGCCTAGAAAATGAGCAGTTCCACCCTCTGTGTCCACTTTAAACTAGTTCTAAGGGTAGCATTCCTCCTATTGGGTTTGGGACCAGCCTGGTTAGTGGGCCTCTTGGGGACAAATACTTTTCCCTCTTCAGATCACTCCTCACTCTAAACTATGAATGGGCAGGCCTCACTTTTCTCCTTTTCAAGTTAGTGAAGTTCTTGAATCTACACACGCTGTCCTTACTGGGCTGATAGGTATCACATTCCCCACACCCAGTCACCTTCAAATTAGCCCTCAACGAGTACCACTGCCAAATCAAAGCCACTAAAAAGGAGACTCTGACCCACTGGATTGAGACCAGCACCAACAAAACCAAGAAACTCTTCACCATCATCAGAGAATTCACCTGCCCATCAGCCACTGAAAAATGTATTCACTCCTCACAGGAACTCTGCCAAGCACTTCCACAATAAGATAGAAATCATCTAGAGAAATGTCAATCCCTAACCCTCCGACTTCCTCAACATTAAAATCAACCACCACCTCCGACCACCCGCACACCACGTGGGAACAACTCAGGAAACAGGACACAACCACACTTATGAACTCCATCCACTTGGGAGCATTTACCAACCCCTGACATCACAGGCTCTTCAGCCTCTGAAGATATGAGATCAGCCACAAGCTCACCACCATTCTCAGCACCTCATTAACCATAGACACCTTTTCCGAAATCTAGCAGCATGCAGAGATCAGATCCCTTGTCAAGAAACCCTAAGCAGACGCCAGCGTGCTGAGAGCTACCACCCAATAAATCTCTGCTTCCATTTCACACCAAATTAATTGAAAAGGCCACCAACCTCCAACTCACTGAAAACCTGGAGAGAAACAGCCTACCGAACCTGTCCCAATCTGGCTTCAGGGACAACCACAGCACTGAGACAGCTCTGATTGCCACAAAAGATGACATCAGCGCCCTACTCAACAGAGGAGAATCAGCCACCCTGATCCTGGTTGACCTCTCTGTAGTCTTCAACACCATCTTCCACCACACACTGATCGATCGACTATGCCAGATAGGAATCGCAGACAATGTGCTCAGATGGATTGCATCCTTTCTAAGAAGGCGCACCCAGAAAGCCCGCCTTCCCCCTCTCCACCTCACAAGCCAAGCAAACCATATACGGTGTCCCCCAAGACTCTTCCTTCAGCCCAACACTCTTCATCATGTACATGACACCACTCGCAGATATCATCAGATCACACAACATCAACATCATCTCCTATGCCGAAGAAACCCTGCTTGTCCTCTTGCTCTCTGAAGACCACACCTTAATGAAGCCCAACTGCCAAAACTGTATGAAGAACATACTAACTTTCATGAGGAACAACTGCCTGAAGCTCAACATGGACAAGACTGAAGTTTGGAACATCAGCAGACACATGGCCCATTGTAATGACTCCTGGTGGCTGTAGGAACTCAGGCCCACCCCAACACCAAAAAAGGCCAAACCTGTAACCTTGGCATCATCCTCAACAGTGACCCGTCCATGAAACGTCAGGTCAACGTAGTCTCCTCAGCCTGCTTCTACACGCTCTACAAAGTTTTCAAGTGGCTCCCATCTGCACCAGGAAAACAGTGACAAAGGCCCTCATCTCTAGCCAAATGGACTACGGCAATGCACTCTATGCAGGCATCTCCACCAAACTAAGGCCCATATTTATACTTTGTTTGCACTGCATTTGCATCATTTTTTGACGCAAAAGCGGCGCAAACTTGCAAAATGTAATTGCATTTTGTAAGTTTACGCCGCTTTTGTGTAAAAAAATGACGCAAATGCGGCACAAAAAAATATAAATATGGGTGTAAGACTCCAGATGATCCAGAATGCAGCTGCCAGATTACTCTCAACCTGCCCAAGAGAACCCACATCACGCAGCACTTGAAGGACCTCCACAAGCTCCCGATCCAGAAAGATGCCATTTCAAATTCCTGATCCACATTTACAAAGCCCTCCATGACCCTGGGCCCACCTACATGAACCATCACCTGCACTTCCACCAACCTCCCATGGACCTCCGCTCCGCACACCAGGCACTTGCACAGAAGCCTCACACAATCAGCTGCCAAGCCAGAGGTCGCACTTTCTTCCATCTCGCTGCCAAAGCGTGGAACGCCTCCTCCATACCTGCAGCAAGCACTTGGATACCCTCGCAGGTGACAAGCTGTGCTAATTGATCTAATTGATTGATTGATTGATTGAGTGATGTGAGGCAATGTGTACTGAGGCCAGTGCCTTTACTGAGGCAGCAATCACACTATGTGGATGAATGAATGTGAATAGAGTTCATGTACAACATTATCATAGATACCTAAGCACTAGATTGAAAGGGCTTGGCAGATATGTAGATCTCCTTGGTAGTGCTACATGTCTTCTATCTCTTATATCACTTAATCTACAAATTGAGTTTGAACATTTCAGCAGGTATGTTGCCAAAAGGCTTGAAAAAATGACAAATGTTTTGGAAGAAATTGAAACCATGCATGCTAGAGGGGCTGAAGGATGTTGTGTGGAAGAGAGTAAAGAGACATCAATCCACAACAATTTGTATGTGCGAGAACAAGGTAGTTCAAGGTGCAGTACAAGGCAAATCTCAGATGTGCAGGGCATTTCTACTCCTTCCTCGAAGTGAAAGAGTAATTGTAATAAAAGCCAGAAAAGGGGACTACATTAATGTCAACAATTGGCTTTGTGAATATGTGTGTTTTTTGTGATAACAAATAACAGCCAGATAATTGCCTAATTTTTGCCTACATACATTGTATCAAAAAACCAGCTGTTGGAAAAATTGCTTCTAATTTTCTTGGACTATGAACAAATAGAAAAAAAACATTATTTATCATTTATGTCATTTATGTCAGTTCCTTCGATAACATTGCAAAAGTACTGAACATTAAAATACTAAAATTAATAGTAGTTATTGGTGATTTCTGTATGCAGAGTCCTTTCTTCATTTGCTCTATCTGCATTTTGATTCTGAATGCAGTGATGAGGGGATGGTAACTCTTCATCATCACTGTATCATCCGTTGGTTGTAATGAAAGTGCCTTTCTGATTGTTCCTGATTGAAATTCTGTGCTAGGCTCATGCTCTGCAGAGAGTGCACACTGAGTGACAGCCCGGTGGTTCCTTAAGATAACTACACCTGCAAATAACATCCCAGCCCTCCTCAGATGAGTGAATACATTAATTTTTCATTAGAAGAGAGGAAATATGCTGGAGGTAAAGTGCAGCCAAAACCTGTTTTAACTACAGGCACAAACAAAATATGAATGTAAGGGACGGACAGAGAACATCACAGGTGTGCCAACCCCAAAACACGTCCTCACATTTGGTGGCTTTTAGCAGTTTGATGCTGCAAGGAATGGTGATAGTGCAGGCGTTTGTTCACAATTACCACTATGGCAACACAAGCCATGGTGAATGCTGGCAGCATGGACCATTGCCAGTGGCATAGATAGTCTCATGGGCCCTAGCACAATGAAATACATTGGCCCACTGGTTGCTGGTCAAACCACAAAATACATCAACAGTGGGTCCCTCAGGCATCTGTGCCCCGGTTACCACAGCACCTGCTGAACTAATGTAAGCGACCCTACTGGTCATTGTGTATTCTTTCAGCGCTCATTTTTGTGGTTGAAGTCTACACAGTATACACCCCCTTAAAGGTAAAATGTGGCCACTTTTTAAATGTATATGAATTATATTGTCCCATATACATCTATCATTAGACAAACTATAAGGTCTACGATGCAGGGCGTTTATGCATACAAAAGCACTTACCTAAGCAGCAACAAACCTTCAGCATTGGGACCTTTAAAAATACCAAGAACATGTTCACCCATTCCCTAGTAAAGCCTAAGTAGGATAGTGCATAAGTGTGCAGCTGCTAAGCACACAGCACCCAGCCTCTCAATAGCAGGTAGCACAGGTGGAAACAGGGGTACAAAATAAAGCTATTAGCGGGTAAGTGAGACAGGAGAGCCACCTAGCCAGTGTCTGCAGCAGGAGGTGGGGGAGGTGGTAGGCTGCAGGACGAAGGCTGGGCACGCCTCAAAGAAAAGAAGGGAAGCCCAACCGCCCATGAAAACAAGGCCTAGGATAGTTAAGAAAGTAAAAGGAGGAGGATAGCCTAAAATGTGAATGTTTTCAAGGTAAACAGACAGCGCAAACTGCAAGTAGTTTACATGAGTTCTAGGGTTTGGCATCAATAAACTCCACCAAGTGGAGTGCAGAGTAGCAAAACTCTGCAAACTCCACCAGCGGAGCAGAACATTCCACCATTTGACAACAAATGTTGGATTCATACTGCTACATTTCTCCACTTATGTGAATTTCATCTATCCAACTGTATGTTCTATTTTAGGCCTTGTTGATCTCTGTGCTACATTATATCTGTTCTCCCTGGGTGATTGTGGATTTAGGAATTGTGACATTATCCATAGATGATTGCATGTGCATGGTCATCTGAAATAAGAAATTGCTTGTAAATCAGTATGCAAATTCCAAATGCAGATATACATACCATACTGATATAGTCCATACCCAAAAGCAAGTCATCTGTAACTTGTCCTTGTCGTGAGGACCTCTAGGGCCCAAATTGATCACCCATGTTTTAGCTTTGTTTTACAGTATTTTTTTATTTATTTTAGTATGGCTGCTTTTAGCATTGGTTTTCACATATTTTTTATCAGATTGCTTTTACTCTTTGAATACCAGGAACAAGCTTCTTGTTGAGTTAGCCTTTGCACAACATGTAATCAGTAATTTCTGTCCAAAGCTAAGACCACTGCACACAATGTGATGTTTTGTGTTGCCTGCTCATGAGACAGCTTCTAACACCTAAAGACAGCATTGCACTGAGACTGTACTTCTGACATAGGCCCTCATTATGAAGATGGAGGGAAAGACCGCACCGCTGGTGGTGGGGGTAACCACTGCCAACAGGCTGGCGCTCTGGGCCGCCAAATAATGAAGCACATGAAAAAATGGCAGCCTGCAAACCACTCACTGCCAGCAGAGGAGTGCTGACAATGACAATGATGGAAGAGGCTGCCCACAGGCCAACGGAAAGGCCCTACCCGCCCAACAAATAATTAAGCACAAGACCGCCTTCAGTTCCAGGGCAGGAACCACCGCTACACAAAGCATGGCGGAAACAAACCAAATAAAAGGAAACACTCACCGTAGGCACAGAGAACCTGCTGAACCAGACATGGTGCGAGAATTGGAAATCATAGGAGGGGGTTATGGTTTAGCCTTGGAAGGTGGGGGAGCAGGCTTGGACTGGGGGGGTGGCAGATGGACCAGGGCCAGCACGTGGCTTCTTGCTCACTGGGGAAGGGGCATGGGAAGGGCGGACAGGGGCGGACTTGGACGTGGAAGGAGTGGACAGGGCAAGGAGGTGAGCACGTTTAGGGATGAGACGGGGTGGGCCAGTGGCTTTGAAAAGGTCAACACGGGACAGGAAAAGTTTTTTAGTGGTCGTCGGGGTGGACATAGAGGAAGGTGTAGGAGTGGAGGTAGAGGGAGTGGTTGTATCAGGTGTAGATGTGTGTGAAGTGGATGCAGGTGCCTGTACAGTATGCTGAGGTATGGTGGATGTGTGTTGGGTGGGTGTCTGGGAACGTTTGAGTGTCTTAGGAGGAGGTGGGGTGGACACAGTGGGACAAAACAGGCTGCCAATGTAAATGAATGTTGTCTGGGTGTCTGCAAGTTTTGTGAGTGTGCTGCAAGTGTCACTCAAAGTTGTTGTGGTGAGTGCAGGTGTGGTGTCTGGGGTGCATGACTGGATGTCTGATGTTGTGGTGACTGCAGGAATGGGGCCATCAGCAGTGCCTGATTGTGCAGTGCTTGTGAGTGTGCACGTAGAGATGACAGACAGGGTTTTCGGAAAGGTGGACACACTGGGGAAGTGGATGTTGTTGTGTGTGCCTTTGTATGTTGGCTGTGTGTATGCCTGTCGTGGGAAGTGTGGCGCTTGTGTTTCTCTGTATGTTTTTTTGTGTGTTGAGGTGTGCATGGCTGTCTGAACGTGTGCTTGGGATGGGTGAAGAGAGTGGGGTGCTCGAAGGGGTAGAGGTGGTTGGAGGGGGGACAGAAAGACTAGGGACACTGGCTGCCATCCAAGAGGAGGCCAGAGCCTGAAAAGATCTCTGTAGGCCAGACATGGCACCGTGAATGCCTTCCAGGTATGCATTCCATTGCTGCTTCTGGGATTCTAGCCCCTGGGTGGCATTCACGATGGTTGTCTGCCCTACAGAGATGGTCCTCAGGAGGTCAATAGCCTCCTTAGTGAGGGCAGCAGGGCTGACTGGGGATGAGGTGCCTGGGGCAAAGGGGACGCCCACCCTTCTGGGTGAGCGGGCATGGGCAACTGGGTGGGGAGCAACTGGGAGGGCGGTGATGGTATGGGGGTGGCGGAAGATGTCAAAGATTGGGTGGGCCCACTAGGGTCCGCCACCACCAGGGAGCTCCCATCGGAGGAGGTATCAGAGTCACTACCTCCAGTGGTAGTAGCCTCCCCCGTGGTACTCCACTCGCCCTCCAACCCACTGGTCCCCTTGGCATCAGTAGACTCTGCGTCCATGGAACTGTGGGCTGCTGCATCCCCACTCGCCGGTGCCACTGCTCCCTTGTCAGATGATGCTGATATACACAGACAACATAAGAGTATAGGGGTAGGGAGACAAAACAGGAGAGAAATATGTTAACACCTGAATGTATGTACATATTTGGTTCACTCATACTCCCACCCAGCTAATACACCAACATGCAGCACCTACAGCTATAGTCATGCCTATGCCCCTGACTAAATGCCACAACCCTAGCACACAACCAGCTCCCATATTACAGCAGGAACTGCCCCTAACCCTCTAATTGCCCATGGGGGCTATATTGCTATAAGACACCAGTCAGAGTCCCTGCCACTAGACAGCATACATACTACAGCACCCTCAGACACCCATCAAGGAGGCAGAAAACGGTTTTGGTACTCGTTCCTTTGTGTCTGCTGTGCAGCTTTCAAGCCCCCATCCAAGTCTGGATATGCTACCACCAGAATGCAGCGCTTTAGGGGGGTCAGGGCCCGACGGGCACCACTTCCTCATTGGGAGGACTTCCCTAGCTGGGCCTCACAGGTCTTCCTGGCCCAGGGCCGCAGGTCCTCCCACTTCTTCCTGCAGTGGGTGCTCTGCCAGTTGTAGACCCTCGGAGTCCGCACCTCCCTGGTGATGGCCTGCCAGCGTCCCCTCTTCTGATGGGCACTGACCTGTAGGGAACACACAGAAAAGTAACACAGAGGTCAGAAAATGCCCATTTGATACCGCTGGCTACATGTCTCCTATGGGACGGACACTTAACAACATCATTCCACCACCTCGCTCATGCTGATTGTCAAACATTCAACGCCAGTGCTGTTACAAATCATGCACACATGCATAAAGGCATCCACCACCGTCACACATATCCATGCACCCCATCCGCCTACTCACCTGCACCTCTGGTCGCCCATATAACTTGGCGTACAGGGGTAGGACCCCGTCCGCCAGCTTCTCCGTGGTGAAGGCCGGGGCCCTTTCCCCTGTGAGTCGTGCCATTTGAGTAACCAGAGTTAGGACACAGCAGCACACTGAGTGGAGTACTTCCATGCACGGAATCCGGGAGTCAAGTGAAGCTGGGGTGACAAAATGGCGTATGCTCTGCAGCAGTGTGCACTGTCACCACCGGCAGCAAGCATGATAGGCCCATATTCCCCATTGACAACATGTTAACCAATGAATGGGTGCACAGCAGTGAAAACCACCTTACGCCATTACAACAACTGCTAGCAGTATAAGGTTGCTTCCACTGCTACATATCTCGATGGCAGGGTCCTGCCATTTTGCAAGTACAACGCAGATATTTCCTGGTCATGGGCCCCATGCAGGCCCTATGGACCCCAGCCCACATTTGCATGCCCAAATGACTTTTTACTGCCAACAACAGTCCAGATGTATCAATTAAAACATGTCACTCATGTTGTACATCCTACAATGTTTATGTGTAACCTACATGTTGGGCAGCAGTGTTCCTCCTAGGTACAGACCCATGTTGCAAGGGAGGGCCCCATCTGTGTACAGACCTCTTGTTGATTTGGAGACCATGGTGGAACGTCACATCATTATCATGAATTTCAGGTGCCATGTGCCATGAAGATCTACATTGTGTAAATTTATGTTTACTACACACAGTGATGTGTGTGGGGTGCCATTCCTGCAATAAAGATATGATTTATAATTTAACTGGAAAATGCATTCACACTTATAATTGATTCAACAATAATGACAGGGGACATAGAAATTGGTGTACATGTTTTCAAATTGTTGTCAGGTATCCATTGGTTCTCTTTACAGTGACAGGAAGTGGGCTGATGGTGGATGTCCATACTGGCTACATGGTCTCAGCAATTGGTGGCAGTGGGTATAGGTCTATCTGGACTTTGCAAGTTGTTGAGTTGCTATTGGCCAGTGAGGTAGGTAGCACAGTGGCACACTTGGGAGACAGTTCGTGTCAATGTCACTTCTTTGAGGGTGCCTTGGTCTTGGCAGGTGTTCTAGTGCCATATCTGGATAAGAGGGACCGTTTGAGTGTCTGGTGCTGGCCTGTTCGGGTAGGGGTGCTGGTCTCCTGTATGTCCTTAGACAGTGCCACCAGTCCAGTTGCTGCTGCTGATGTTGATGGCTGGTCTGTGTTGTGGTCAGTGGTAGGGGCTTCCTGGTTTGTGGGGGTCTTAGGCTGGGTTGGGTTGTGGTGCTGCAGCACCCCTGCAATAGTGGCCATGGTGGTATTGAGTTGTTTCCACTGCTCCATGGTCAGTTGATGTTGGGCTATCTACAGCCTTTGACTCTGCTCTAGGGTGGCCAGGATCTGGCCCATCCTGTCTTGAATATGGTGGTTTGCTCCCAGGACCTCAGAGATCACCTCCTGGGCTGCAACATCCATCCTTTGGCCTCCCCCTGGGCCATTGTACCCTCCCACTGGGCCTAGACCCCTGTGTCTGTGACCCTGCACAGGTCTGACGGTACCACTTGTACTGGGGCCATCGTCATCCTGCCTGTTGGTAGGTGGAGACTGTGGCCTCTGTACTTGTGTTCCAACAGTCTGTGGCCTGGATACACTAGTGTGGGGTCATTTGGCATGTGCAGATGTTGGTGGCTGGGTGGTAGGGGTGTCAGCGGTGTCCTGGGTGGGGCTGCTGGAGGGTGACGGTCCAGGACTGTGTGATGGACCAGGGTATTCCTCAGTGTCCACAGTTCCCTCTCCAGTGTCCTGAGTGGGGCATATGTCTCCATATGGGGCGCTAGCACTCCTTGTCCTTTCTGTCACGGTGGCATAGGTGGTGGTGCCTTTGGGGGGAATGGGCATGTATGTTATATTAACTAATTCGGATGAGGGTGACCAGCTCTGGACTATTTTCTGCAGGTTTTTCCTCTGCTGGGCCATGCAAGTACCTTGTGTTGGATTACCATTGTATTTTGTATGGGATGCGGTGGTACATTGTGGGTAGTGTAGTGCCATTGTGATACCTTGCAGGGGTGGGTGGCTGTGCACAGGGGGAGGGATGTGGGCCTGTTAGTGGTTTTGTGGGCATGCAGGCTGACTGGATGTAGTGATTGTGGACTGGGTGGGGTAGTGGTCCTGGTGGTAGTTGGAGGGGTGAGGTGGTACATGCATTATAGGTGTAGTGAATATGAAGTAATTGTAGATGACTTACCCAAGTCCATTCCACCAGTGAGTCCAGTGAGGCCCTGAGGGTGCAAGATGGCCAGCACCTTTTCCTCCCAGTCGGTGTATTCGGGTGGTGTAGGTGGGGGTCCTCCCCCAGTCTTCTGTACCGCAATGTGGTGCCTGGATGCCATGGACCTCACCTTCCCACGCAGGTCGTTCCATCTCTTGTGGATGTCATCCCTCGTGCGTGGATGGTTTCCCACTGCATTGACCTTGTTCACTATTGTATGCTATAACTCCATCTTCCTGGCGATGGGTGTGTGCTGGACCTGTACCCCCAAGATTTGTGTCTCGACCTTGAATATCTCATCCACCATTGTTCTTAGCTCCATTTCTGTGAAGCGTGGGTGCTTAGGGGGTGCCATGGTGTGTGTTGTGGATGCTGTTTTGTGTGTGTATTGGTGAGGGTGCTGTTGTGTGGTTGGGTGTGTGAGTTGTGTGATGTTGCGTTCAGTGTCTGCGGGTAGTGTTGTCAGTCTGGCTTCTCCTATTGGCGATGTAAAGGATTGTGGGGTGTGTCTGTGCGTGTTTTACAGTGTTGTGGATGTGTGTCAGGTGTGTGGGTTTCAAACTTGCCAATGTGTGCTTTTCTTGCTGCTGGGTCCCATTGCTGGCCGTGGCAGTCTGTACCACCAATGGTCGTTTGGCATCCACTAACCGCCACAGTGATTTGTGCATCATTATTTGGAGGGCGAGGGATTTGTGTCCTTGGCGGTGGCGGGGTGGGATGTGCAGCCTTTCCGCCGACAAGGCCCTGGCGGTGGCTGGTGGTAGCAGAAATTTTGGCGGGTTCTGTTTTTGGCATCTTTATATGGTGGGTTTCTGTTCACCGCTAATGGTGGTCTTCTGTTCACCATCGCCACAACGGGTGAGAGTATTTATCGCCATGTTCATAATGACCCCCATGGTATGGTTTACTATATAAACAGTACACTGACCCAGAAGGAGCAGTGGGCATTCCAACCACATCCATCCTAGAATGCATGCTGTGCAACATGCAGCCTGGCGGGTGCGGATCTACCAGCCTCCTGAGAGGATTGCAATCCTCACCGCAGGCCAACTCCTGACACTGTCTCCAAGTATGAGGTTGGGGCTAATCCCATAGATTGGGCCAGGCAGAAGGGTACAACCACAATGCTCCTAGTGTAGATATAGGGTTAGGTAGGAACACCTAGAACCTCTAAAATATCTAGAAATACATACTCCATGTTTGGATTATTGATCTCCTTTACCATGTTTGTAAGGCTGATTGCTTTTCTTTGTTTCATCTGCCTAATTATCACAGTTCACTCTTTATCTGTCAGATTGCAATTGATTCAATAAATGTATTGAAAAAGAATCTTTCATCGTTTGTGTCTTGCCGAGGCATGCATGAGTGAAAATACAAAAGGGATAAGATCTGTTTCCATGGCTCCTCTGGGGGTTCAGGGGGTCGTGTTCAGAATGCCATAATCACCTTTTACCCTGGTGGGTTTGATATTTTGGGTGAGGTACTGTGAGCTAACTAGGAGCTTAGCCGACAGTCACTCATGGTGTGAATAGCTTCAATCTCCCACACTTTGCCGTTTTGCTGTCCTAAACACACAGTCCTATCATCTGAGTAGGAACTGCATAACATCCTGTTTCCAGTCAGCTGTGAAGACCACAGCGGCAGATCATAGAAGAGTACTGAATGATTTCTCGATAGCATACTACAAAGGTCTGCATTTACACACTCACTAAGCCACACTACCTGAATAGTTAAGGAGTAATCATTATGCCTAGCTCAGTACAGGCGTTAAATTCTAGATGGTGGACAAATTGCAATGTTTGTACCATCAATACAGCCATGTACCTGTGGAAACTGTACAATACAGAAAAACAACCTTGATGTCCTGATGCTCCCCTGGTGTATTTAGTAAATACTATATAGATATTTATCTTTATTTAAAACAAATCCTAAATATCCTAGAGAGTGCAGTCTGTGAAATGTCTCCTGCCTCTACCAAAATACCAAAAGCATCAAAGAGCACAAAACTTGAATGCCTTTCACAATTGCCTGCCTTCTACATGTGTATCTTTGTAGTTTTGGTCACAGCTCAACTATTAGATCAATAAAACATTAATACTGAACCAATAATTAGTATTAATGTCCTTCTCTGTTTGTTCAAAGAGTGTAACTCTGACCCGATAAATCCTCACTTACCTGCTTCTTTTTCTCTGCACTGCAACCACAATATGACTACCACTGACCACAGCTCACAACTAAACCATTGCTGAACCTTTCTAGGCCCCTTTTCTACTTGTTGCTGCTGGTTACTACCTTCATTAACTTGATAATTTTCAAATGTAAAAAGCCTATTCTGCAACTATTCAATAATTGCAAATGGCTTGAACTTAAGAATAGTGAATCACTGTTAGAGATTTGGGAATCCCCTATCAGATTTGGTAAACAGTAATGTCACTAAATAGCGAACCTGTGCGAATTTGATTTGCAATGCAACTGTAGAAAACCCTTAAAATAATAGCCTTCGTACATACTGAAACACCATTTTAGCAGCTGCGAATCAATTTGCAACTTGTTTGTGATTTGCTATTTTTTTTAAATAATGGGCCTTTAATACCTAACCTAATATCCAGCTTTGTGATTTTCTGTTGTGGATATCTTTATCATTACATGTCATCTTAGGCAGGCAACTGCCGTCTCAAATGGACTGTTGTGTGGACTCATTGATCTTTTTGGCTTCAAAAAGAGCAGCATCTAAGTCCTTGAATGCTGAATCTTTCCTGTTAGCAGCACTTTGCTTCTCTTGCTTGTGAGACACTAACAAATATGACCAATTTGCAAGATTGTGAAATCAAAAGATGATTAACGTTATTGCCCTATGAGCAGAAAAGTTGTGAATAAATAAAATGCACGCATTGAGTTTCCATGTTGGAGAGGTTTATGTCCCTTCGGGTCATGTGAGCTCTTAATTGTTGTTCCAAGTTATTTTTATTGACACTGGGCTTTTTCTTACAGTAGCTGCTGCTGAGATCATTTTGTTCCTATCACTACTCACATGAGGATCTCAAGTTACTTTATCTGTCATATTGTACAGGAAAACTCTGGATTGGACAATTTGACCTTTAAATAACCTAGTATTCTAGAGAATCATGTTCACATAACTGTTTATTGGGGTGAGGACATGATAGCACCTGTATTAGCCTAAATAGCAGCTGTGGCCCATCCTAAAGGGTGGAGGGGACATGCCCCTCACCTTTTCCCCAACATAAAAAGTATCTGTTAGGTTGAGGAATGGTCAGCCTGACAGACATTCTTCATTTTCAGGTCAAGCAGCCAGGAGCTAGACATGCGTTAAATGTGCAGGCTCCTGTCTGCCAGAGCTGATCTTTTCCCAGTTGAAGATGTCACGCCTCCTATGGGCGTGACCTCTCCAGCCTGGAAAAGTACCTCTAGGCCCTCCCCCTCATGATAAGGAGGAGTATCACTGATTGCTGCAGACCTGGGTGCTTCAGTTTTAAGCCCTGAAGTGCCCAGGGCACAGTGCCAATCAGTGGCACCTTGTCACAGACTATTGGTGGGATGTGATGTCTCACTGACCCCATCCCACTAGGACTACTGCCTTCCCTCATTGGCTTATCTAAGGTCAGCCATTGAGGGAAGGCAGCAGTCCCAACCCTCCTGGGACCTCTGAGGCAGAGCTGCTCAACTAAGTATGATTTTTGAAATGGTGCGTGTGTGCAAGCATGAACGAATAGTTAAGAGTGAGTGCTGTGAATGGATGTGTGTGTGTGTGCCTGCATGTGGTAATGTATGGGTGTGTATGCGTGTGTATGAGTGTGTGTGTGTCTGTGTGTGTGTGTGTTTGTGTGTGTGTGTCACATCTGTCTGCTGGGTAAAATTAGCGGATGTCAGTGCTAAGTAGACAAGTGAGTGGTCTGAAAACATCATGGTGCCAGTTAAATATCATCAATGGTGATTGGAAACTGTTACTAGTAGCCATTCTAAATTGTGTGAGAAATGAGGGTCATCAATAATTTGTCAATGAAAAATACAGTGAATCCCCTAAAAAAGGTTATGGAATTTGGTAAAGTGTTAGCTAGTATTCAAGAAAGATGTATCTAATGGGAGGAAATGTATGAAATAGAAATCCCCCTACATCAGTTTCACTTCCAGAAATCAAGGAGCTTTGGCTACAAATTCTTGCACGTTAATACTGTTGCCACAAAGTGGTGAATAACTGGTGATGGTAGAATTAAATTACAAGACTACCAAATGTACAGACTTTAGGGATCACAGGATTATCTCAAATAGATACAATTAGCCATAGGCAACTAGTAAACACAAAATAATAGGGAAAACACAGAGATCTCTTTTACATATTGAATTAAGAATGCACAGTTGTGACTGGATTTCTCTTAATGATCAATTTATTTTGTCCCTTAAAAATCAAGAAATCTTTAACGATTTTGAAGCATTTTTTAATGGTTTAATATACTCTAAAGACCTTCGTATAATTACAGGAAACTGTCACAGCCCAATATCTATCCTCAAAAGGAATCAACCACAAAAACATAAAAGAAGTACCATACATTATCAGCTTAGGAATAGAGGTGGAAATGGTGGACAGTATTTGATTAAGGTGTAAAGTTGGTAGACAAAGCTAATGGCCCTTTGCAAAGTGCAGGAAACACAATTATAAGTTTGTGTAACATAATGATTATGGTTGTTTCTTCAGAAGAAACAAATTGACACCTGATATGTCTCATATCAGTCCAAGGAGCATGTTCAAGGCTTCTGAGTGGTGTGCTGGTGGGCCCCAACCACAAATAGTTAACTTTGACTAGTCATAGAACCTGATGTTGGTTCTTTCTATAGCCTCAAAATGGAGTCTCCCAAAACACAAAAAGGGAGCAGTAGGCTGTAACCAATCAGGAACAGAAGTAGGTGCATTGTAGTTAAGGTCTGAGGCAGAAATATAGCTGTGGAAAGCCATTAAAGTGCTGATGCCCAAAATGAGTGATAATTTCAGGATCACAAACATTTGACATGAGGTGATCTTTTGGACCTGAGCTCTTACCTTTATATCTTTTCCTAACCACTCCCACAGGAAGGTCATTGAGTCAGCTGTAGTTTCCAGCATGGGCTGGTATTCTGCTGGAGACAAAGAACAAAGTGGACAGGGTGAAATTTGCTAGGGGTTTCAAATGGGACCTTATCCAGGGCACCACACAAGTGGCTGCCATGTCTCACTGAAGGGGGATCTGCCTCCTGGTCATAGAGTGCCCCACCCACAAAAAGGAAGAGAGATGTGATGGGGCACACCTCTCAATCCAAAGGCAAACACACCATCCCAATTCTGTGCAAAAATGGGCCCCATTGAATGTCAAAAAAGGAGGAGCTGATTCTGCCATGTCTTGAACAGGAAGACATCAGTCCTGGTGACTAAAAACGAACCTGCATATTTTTACATGTCTTTAGAAAAAGTGGAGACCAAATTTAGATAATCATCTATGTAGGGAAAATATATTTCTCAAAGCATGAAAACTCTGCCAGAAGAGGTTTTAGAGCTTTAGTAAGTATCCTGGGCACGGGGTGATTCAAAAAGATATAGCTGAAGAGCTCAATGCTAGTGGCAGAGCCCAAACAAAGTAATAATGTTAACTTATGTGTACCCAGATACAAACGTAGGCATTCATCTGGCCTACAGACATAAGGAATTCATGTATTTGATTCAAAGACAGATTGCCCTGCAGCATTGTCTTCTTGAAGGTCTGATGCAGGAAATAACTGGTGAAGAGTGCTGAAGTCCAGAAGAGGACAGTAGTGTCTACTTAACCTCTCACTTTGAGAGATTCACACAAAACCGCAGTTTGTGAAGTGCAGGTGTTAGAAGAACTAGATAGTCATGCTTTATGTGTCAGAAGCAGGAGGCTGGGATTTGTTGATATTGGAACAACTCCATTGCCAGGCCTTGTCTCTAAACAGCTGAGGATGTAAGTTAATTTTCAAACAATAAACTATTATTCACCAGCTCCTCAACAGGCCTTTTGACAAAAGTCTCAAATTGTGTGACAAACAAGAGGGCCCTCAGGAACAAGGGTTGAAGCAACAAGGTCTGCTGATTGTCACTTAACTTCCACTTAACTTCTAAAGCTCACGTCACAAACAGGCTGCACCACCTTGCTCACAATGAAATCGACACAATTTAGAACAAGGTGTCCTATTACAGTCTATGCAATGCCCCCATTTCATCAATGAACTCATGCCTGACCTGGGGTCATTAGTGAAAGGTGGACCAACTGTTTGAAGACTGTGGTCTACTTTTCACTGTGCAGGCATCAGCTGGCCCACATTTGAGTGGGGGCACAGATCCCCCTGCAGGCGGGTGCAATGAGTGACTGCATATACCTGCAAAAGATGTATGGAGATCTTCTGGACTCTTCTACCCCTTTCAAGGTGCAGTGTCTGATGACGCACTGACTGTGTGTCACCTCTTTATAGTGCTCAGTCAGAGCTCCTTTGCCTCTTCTTCTGTGTCTTTTATACAGCGCTGATACAAAAGCAATGTTTTCCCTTATTTACAAGGTGCCAACCCTGTTACAAATGAGAAAGCACCACCTTTAAAACATACAGGTGCTACATGTGTGCTGGTGAGATCAGTATTACGGAATGGGCCATGCAAGTGTCTGGGCCCCTTGTGCAATAATAAAAGTGCATAAGACAGTTGTGTCCTTGGGGCACATTTGATATTATGGTCTCAGGTCTGCACCCTTACATTACATGTCTCACAGATGGTCGTAGCCGAAGCAGCAACAGCAGCTGAGAGCTCATTAAAGGTGATATCAGAGAGAGACCAAAGTCATTTCTCCATCAGAACCGTCAACAGAATTGGTTCTTACCTCACTTCATGACCTCAAAGAGTGACAGAACATTCTTTAACTGAGATTGAACAGTATAGTTAACATAGGGCCAGATGTACTAAAATGCAATTTTGCATTTTCTAAATAGCGACTTCATAGAAATCGTTATTTAGGAAATGGAAAATGCTATGTATAAAGATACCCATTTCCTAATAGTGATTCATACAAAGTAGGAATTGCTATTAGGAAATTGCAAATGAGAAATCCCATGCATTTAAGACAATGGGCTGGTTTAGCATTTCCCAAATAGTGATTTCCTACTAGGAAATCACTATTTGGGAAATGCAAAACCAAGGATGGCTATGGTTAAAAGGCCCCCCTTGGTGCACTCTAAAAATAGTTGTGAACATGTAGAGCACACATATGCCCAAAGGGCATATGTGTGCTCTATTGCACTTTAAAAAAAGCATTTTGGGATGCTTTTTTAAGTTGCACATTGTTACCATCAACTTGAAGTTAATGGTAATTGCATTTCCTAAATCCCCAGTTTACATTTAGGAAATGCTTTGTACATGTGCCAATAAATCACAAATAGGAAATCCCTATTTGCGATTTCCTATTCAGGGAATCACAAAATGCAATTTCCCCAGGGCATTCTGCGATTTCCTAAAGGACTTTGGGGGTCATTCTGACCCTGGCGGTCTTGGACCGCCAGGGCAAGAATGACGGAAGCACCGCCAACAGGCTGGCGGTGCTTCATTCCCTATTCTGACCGCGGCGGTAAAGCCGCGGTCGCACCGCCGGGGCCGGCGGTTTCCCGCCGATTTCCCCCCGGCGGTGATAATCCGACAGGGCATCGCTGCAAGCAGCGCTGCCCTGGGGATTATGACCCCCTTACCGCCAGCCTGTTTCTGTCGATTTACACCGCCAGGAAGAGGCTGGCGGTAAGGGGTGTCCTGGGGCCCCTGGGGGCCCCTGCACTGCCCATGCCACTGGCATGGGCAGTGCAGGGCCCCCCTAACAGGGCCCCGGCCTGCTTTTCACTGTCTGCATGGCAGACAGTGAAAAGCGCGACGGGTGCAACTGCACCCGTCGCACGGCCGCAACACCGCCGGCTCTATTAGGAGCCGGCTCCTGTGTTGCGGCCTCATTCCCGCTGGGCCGGCGGGAATGTTGGAATGGGGGCCGCGTTATTGTGGCCGCATGGCGGCCGCTTGGCGGTTCCCGTCTGGCGGGCGGTGGTAGCCGCCCGCCAAGGTTGGAATCACCCCCTTTGTGCCTAGTAAAAGGCTGTTGTGCATTTCTTATCGGGACAAAATTGTGATTCGGTCTGTTAAGAAATGTAAAAGGTCATTGTACATCTGGCCCACGTCCACATCCGATCTCTCTCAAGAACAAATAACAATGTTCTGAAGGTCTGCTTGAAAGTCAGTTTATTGTTTTGGTCTGTGGGATTGCAGAATCATCATCCTCAGATGCCAGAATACATGGTGATTACCCACTGGCCAGAAATGTGTCCTCTATAGTAAATGAAGCATCCTAATCCTCAAAATTTCAATTAGATTTCTTCACCAAGAACCACATTGCAGTAGCACTTTATTGGGTTTCTAGACTTTGGATGTGGATTAGATTGTGGCCCTTAGGCCTTTTATTCTCAAGTGGTCTATTTTTTATCGTCCTTGTATTTCCCTTTGCTGTGCCACTTTCAATTTCCATGCTTCCTTCAGGTAACTGGCTATTTAACAGTGGGCATTGCTCCCCAGTAGGAATGACTTTCATTTCATGAAATCTCCTGATTCCTGTATCAATCCGTGTTTGCCTTAACATTCTTTGACTTATGCTTTGGATAGCTGTAAATTGAGCAGACAAAAATAAAATGTGTGAGAATTTCCTTTAGTTGAAGGGGTTATGAACCAGTAGCAGCAAAGCATCATCATGATCACATTGGTGAAGCCCAATATAGGTAAGTTCTTCATGTTTATAGAACATTTTGGGTAATCTGTTTGTTAATTGGCAGCCCTTCTTTACTTTTTTTTACGTCTCAATTATCATTTATTTCAGTTTTGTTTTAATCTACTCCTTTCTTATTCTGCCATAAAGATTTCTTAGTCGCTACAAGTAGACACTCAAGAGCTGCAGTACCTTTGGTAAGTAGAAGATAATCATCTGCACATGGCAGGATATACTCCTATAGACAGGATAGACTATATAGTATTTGTCAAGTGAAAAAATCGAATTAGTACAGTGCTGAACCATTCTTCCTCTTGAATGTTAGCATGGTCACACAACTTGCCTCAATTAAATTAATGGCTGCTTTGACCTTATCGGCCTTTTAAAGTTCTATTTCAACCATCTATAGTTTTAACAAATGGCCAATTGTCTAATAGGTGTGATGGAAAGAACCATCTTTGTGTAGTGTACCTCTAGATTGGTGCCAGAATTTTTTTTGCGGGCTGTAGAGCACTGTATATTTTACTCCTGCTAACTAGGTGTAAAGTGCATATGCTACCCATTTCAACATGGTGACATTGACATACTGCTAACTGGTACTTTTTACTTACCCATAATTAACTAATATATGGTACACAGTATATCCACGGCTTGTGAGTTAAGTCATTGTTGGACTGCAGCACCCATTGTGCCGCCCACTGCAGTAACAGTGCAAACAGGACTGCAGTGCTAGCATTTGTAGCCTAGCTGTGCACTTTTAAACTGTAAATCTGACCTGACCAAATGACCGCTTTTGGCATGTCAAAAACGGCCCTTTAATTATTTGTAGGGTTCCTGTAAGTAGGCCTTTTTGCCCATAAGGCAGGGTGTATGATATTTAAAACTGGAACATGTTAAAGGTTAACGTTACACAGGTCTTTAAAAGCCCTAAAACATTTTTCCACAATAGCAAGACTGGCTGTTCCATACAGAAACACTGGTTTACATTATTACATTTAATATTACAATTTTGGTTAGCTAATAGATAGAAATATAATTCAAAGGCTCATTTTGATAGTTGTTTCAAATTCAATTTAATGGGAAAATTAAATTGGTAATAACTATTAAGGAAAATCTACTTTTTGGAAGTTACCTTTTCCCTGCCTAAAGACTCTGGAAGCCCATTTGCTCAAGCTCCAACTTTCACCTGTCAGATGAATAGCTCTCTTAAAGAGGTGAGAAATTGCTCCAAAAGCAGGGACAAAAGTCCTTGGGTGTGGGGAGGTATTCACTTGACAGTATGGCCTATGGGCTGGGCACAGGAACTTCATTAACTTCAAAAAAAGCCTACCTAGTCACTGGCAGATGTGACTAACACCTGGACCTGCCCCTCCATTTTCCCCCACCGTCAGGCAGGCTCCAATCCCAGTGGGAGGTAAGCTTCCCACACAACAGGTTTAGAGTGACCACTGAGGTGGAGCTTCTAATTTCCTATGCAAAATCTGTCTGGGAACAGGAGCTCTGCACAGGGGAAAAAGGTGCTGCCATCATTGTTTCAGTTGAAGAGTGGCACTGTGGGATTGTTTGCAGTAGGGCACAAAGGAAATACTGCAAAAGTGGGCAGAGTTATTCCATTGGTTATGGAATGGCCTAGAATTTCCCCCACCCACGGTCTGGTGCTAAGCATAAAGTGGCAACACCAGTACCCTCCTGGGATCACTATTTAGATCAGTGGAAAAATAGAAGAGGACTGTACCATCTGTCTGTTACTTGCAAAGAGCTTAGAAGACTGGATCTGCTCTCCCTCCCATACCCATGAAAAAGAAGCAGTCTCCAGGAGTCAAAAGGCTGACCATCTCCCTGACTGAGGTTCCGCTCACCAAATTTAAAAATGACTGATAAGCTTGCATTCACTTCTAAGGGATTGACAAAAACCGCTGTTATGGTGGTTACTCTTAATTCAGTTTACAGATTGGTGCACAGCTCCTTCAACATGAAGGTGCCATGCACCAAATTTTTTCCTTTTTTTCAAAAGACCTTTTTACTCTCTCATGGTGAGAGGAGCATTTACCAGTTTTAGCTACCCCTTACCGCCAGGATTTTTCTGGCGGTGATGGGCAGTGAAAACTGACCTCTGATACTTCCCATCTAAATTAGGTGAGCAGAACTAGAGGTCTCCATCTGATGGACCTTACTCCATAGGGCCGTTGGGGATGTTTATTCATAGAGTAGTTGTTGTAGAAAGACTAGTGGTAGGATAAAGAATGTCTAGAAAGAATGTAGAAGGTTGAGGAAGGGAATGCTGGAGTTGGGAATGAATTGGCAGTTGCCACTCCGTGCCCACCCTGGTAAGACATGTATCTTCTTAATAAACCGACTTCTGGCAAAGCATTTCTGCGTGGCTACTTACTTTAGTGGTCTATGCCATGATTAAGCTTAATCTTCACCGCCAACTAAATTTGGCAGGCGGACCACAATCTTCGGGCTTAGATGGTTTGTCACTGTTGCAACAGAGTATCTCTCCCTCCAAGATATAAATCAGATCCTAGGTCAGAAGGGCAAGCTTCTGACTGGGTCAAACCTCGTTTCTGAATCAAGTTCATGTACCAATGATGTCAGTCTTAAATTGCTTTTAGGCACCGGTCAAATGCAATTATTTGACCATGGTTGGTGCTGAGAGCATTTTAGATTGATTTGCTTTTATTTAAACTTTAAAAATTCATGAATCCAGTTTCCCTTATTGGATTTTTGTCATCTTGAGTCATTTTATTTATGAAAATGAACTCGACTTTTCAAATTGGGTTGGGATTTTTCTTGTGTTGTATTTTGACTGTATTATTGTTTTGGTACTGCATAATTACTTTACACATTGCCTCCAAGTTAAGTCTATCTGCTCTGTTCCATAGCTTCCAGAGGGATGAGCTCAGGCAGGTTTTTTTATTGACTTTCTTGGTTCAACCCTGTCAAAGGTTGTGGTTTTTATGTAAGGTGGTTTCTCACTGCCCACCACCCAAAACTGATACCCCAACGTCTTACAGTGTGATACCCCATCACCTTTGTAAAACTGGAATATGGAAGAGGTCGGTTTTGAGGGTTTGTGGGTTGCCAATATGAACCACAAATCTCCAAACAAAAATCAGTTCCCCCTGTATCCACAAAATCTCTGCCTACAGATGGATAGGAATCCCATATTTTACTGCTCTGATCTGGGTGCCATCCACTGCAAAATTGCATAAACTTCCCCTTTGTCTGTAATGAGTGCCAAAACGTCCTACATCTACTGGATAAGGGCCAACTCACATGATGTCACTGGGTACCTCATAATGGTACACTTCACATGGTAACCCGGTGAAGAGTGGGTATCACAAAGTTAGCAAACTTCCACTAGTATGTGGAGACTCTGGATTATTGAAATCTATTTTGAATTTTGGAACCTCCCTGGATACTAATGGGAGGCTTAAGTTTTGACCCGGGTAGAAATGTTCATTCCCTCTCCGCTTCCTCTAACGTTTCTCCATAGCCACTACAGCTGTAATGATTTAAAATTCCCATCCCAAACTTCTGTCTCTTCCAATGTTTGTCTAAAATACATCAGTCCATGATTGCCTGAAAACCCTGCCCCATCTCTAGGCCCTATCCCTTCAGAGGCTCCACCTCCTGTCACAACTTCAAAAATGTTTCCAAGTAGGTAGATGAACTACAACATGAGAAAACACATGGAAACACAAGAACGAAGAAGCAATATTAGTGTATTTTATCATATTTATATACCACAGAAGCATATTCAGCAAACTTAACCGGCACAGAATTTTTGTTACAAAAACTGAAAGGGCACACTTTACAAAAGTAAACTTGGACCTAATGTCTATGTTTAGACATGAAGGTAAAATGCAGACTTCAGGTCTAGGTTTACCTTTGTCAGTTGGGCCCCTATTATGTTTAAACTCTAAGCTATACATAATGCTAGATTTCCATAAAGCTGACAGCAGATTAAAATGTGTGCCTTGCTTTACATAAACTATTCTGATTTTTCTTTAAAAAATTGACGCCGCTAACACAAACAAGCATTTGCAATGCAATGAGTGTTGCGTCTGCTCGGGTTAGACGTTTTAGCATTGAAAATTCCTAACTGGACATTTCTTGCCACATAAATTAAAAATGAAAAGTAAAACAGTTGACATAAGCAAGTCAGTTCAAAGTGCCATGGCCGCCATAAGCTTGAGTGCAGAGTTATGGGTTCCCTGTGTGAATGTCTAGAAGGATCGCGACTGGGATGAAAGGCAAACTGAAACCGGAGGAGGGGACATCACACGCTGTAACAGGAGAAAGTGTGACGTACTGTGATGGCCAACAAAAATGTTCATTTGGTGAAGTCACATGTGAGGGAACTCAGCACTCAAAGGAAGGGCATTTCACAAAATGCACCAATAAAAATTAAGGGGCATATTTATACTCCTTCTGCGCCGATTGTGTGTCAAAAATTTTGACGCACAATCAGCGCAAACGTTGCCCCGTATTTAAACTTTGACGCCCGAGCCCGCGGACGACAAAATTCCACCATGTGCGTCATTTTTTGGATGCGGCAACCCGCCTTGCTTTAATTATATGCAAGGTAGGCGTTCCTGTCCAAAAAATGGCTTAAACGGCCATGCGTCGTATTTATGCTTTCGGGCAAAAATGATGCACGGCGGAGAGACGGAGCCAGAAAATGCCGCACACCCCGATTTGCATAAAAAATTAACGCCTGGGTCAGGGCAGGCGTTAAAATGGGGCAAACACACCTGATTTTAATCAGAACACACAGAACAAACAGAAGAGCAGCAGAGCAGCAGCAGGGAGCCATGGAGGTGATTCTAATCCAGCGTGCACGCAGACGCAGAGCCCAGCAGCAACAACAGCAACTACAACAACACCAGCAGGCACCTCAAAGGCAGCGCAGAAGGCAGGAGAGGATATTCCGCCCCAGAACCACCCTTTAGGGCCTCAGGGAACACGACATAATCCAGAGGTACCGGTTGAACTGGCAGGCCATTCAGCAGCTGCTGCGAAACATTGAACCGCAGTTGGCCCCCACTTTGGTGACACCCCGCACCATCCCAACAGAAACCAAGCTGCTTGCCGTACTTCATATGCTGGCAAGTGGCTCTTTCCAAACAACTGGTGCCCTGGGTGGCGGAATATCACAACCATCATTCTCCACCTTTTTGGCCAAAGTACTGGATGCCATCATTGGACTTACACCCAAACACATCTGCTTCCCTAACACACTACAGAAGCAGCAGGAAACAAAACAGGGGTTCTACCTCATCAGTGGCTTCCCACATGTCCTTGGTGCAATCGACTGCACACATGTATGCCTTGTGCCACCTGTTGCAACTGAACACCTCTACCGCAACAGTAAGCACACACATTCCATTAACGTGCAGGCCATAGTCGATCACCAGGGATTGATCACCAACATCGTGGCTAAATATCCTGGGAGTGTCCATGACTCATACATCTTCCGTCACTGCACCATCAATGAACACTTCCAGGATGGACGGTATGGCAATGGACTACTTGTTGGTAAGTACAAAAACCTACTTATATACACACTGCACAGCAACCCTCTAGGACACACAACACATACACCACAACAGCAACATGTGAACAGGAACATACTGAGGTCGTGACATCTCTAGCCACGTTTCTTAGCGCACCATTGAACCTGTCACACATTGGAAATTACTGTGCAGCCTAATGTTAAGACGTCAAAGATCACAACATGTGGAGTGGGTTGCCCAAATGTCACCTTGCAAAATTTAAGTGTCCCAATGACCTTTACATTAATCCATTGCCTAAGTCTAAAGGTACAGGATGTCCAGGGTACATTGATATGAACGTGTTAACAACACTGTCAATTTTAACTGTGCATGGAACTATCATCTCACCCCCAGTGAAGACACACGGACACCTGTATCACAAGTCACAATGCTAGGGAGGGCACACTGTATTGCAAATCCCAAAACATACTGCTGACTAACGGTTAGCAGACAAACACTCATTCAGCCAAGGAAACAACACAATGCAGATGGTACATCCTGCAAGCATAGGATGCCACATTATTACACAAAAGAGTCACAGACAACACAAGACAACTACTGACATGAAAGGTCATTTCAATAGTGCTAGCTACATCAACATGATCCCAATCATTTTCTCTTGCAGCTGATCAGGGGTATGGCATCCAGCCATGGATTAAGACACCATTTGGCAACCCAAGTACTGCTGCAGAGTGTGCCTACAACGACGCCCATAGGAGGACACACAGCATTGTCGAGAGGACCTTCGGCATCCTCAAGTCAAGGTTCCGGTGCCTCGACATCACTGGTGGTAGCCTCCTATATTCCCCGGAGATGGTCTGTAGGATCATCCTAACATGTGCAATATTGCACAACATTTGCATCAAAAGAAACATTCCCCTCCTGGAACCAGAGCCACACATGCCTGAAGAGGAGGAAGAGGAGGATGCTGGCCTGCAACATGAGGGGGAACTACAGAACACGGCCGCTGGTATACGCAGGTGGCAACAGATCGTCAACAATTTATTTTGAATATGATCACCTTCACCACTTTAGTTAACTAATTTAAATAAACACCTATTATAATCACCATATCATGGTCTGGCTATTCTTTTTTGCACACCTTCATCTCTACTTATCAGAATAAGAGTGTTGCCTCATGGAGCATTGCTGAGATACTGAGTAGGACATAGAACATCCCAGAGCTAATGTGATGCCTAACATAAAATGGTCACATACACACACACTCTTAATGACATATATCATGTACATTTCTCCTTTGAAGGCCAATACCAGAGGACCACAACTATTTCACACATACATGTTGAAATCAAGGTCCAACGCAGCATATGGCACACAACTAAGACACCATCACTCAATAAGGGGAAAACAAGCCTCATACATGAGGCAGTCAATGTGCTTTGGCATCAGTAACAGGAATGCCTGACCAGACCCTTGACAGCAGTAAGTCCAACTGCATCCAATATTTGCAAGGAATATCTGTGGCCAGAGTCCCATAGAAGCAGAAGAGAGACAGCACAAGTGCCACACATATGAGCAGCATTGCACACATGACATTCCATGTACATGTCAGCCCATTTCCTAACTCCTGACACACCCATGCACCTGGTCACAACCCACCTGTCGGAAGAGGTCCCTGGAATACTAAGATGTGTACCCTGATATTCACTCCTCTACACACACAGACCAACATTAGCAAACCAGTGTGATACACCCTTTCCTATGGTATGCCATTGTCATAGAACATCTGACTGCAAGGATGTCAGGTAAATTTATACACTGTCTTCTAGGTTCAAAGCCCTGTTAGCACATGCAGATTGCTCCCCTGTGAAAATGTCTGTTGGCCCTTAGAATGCAAGTCTCACCTACAGGACTGGTGAGAAACAGATGCAGCCCACACCTGTGATCACCTCCATGCACACCACCCATTTCAAAAAGCACTGCCCCTGCTGATGCCTGGAACAGCATAGGAGTTGCCATTATGTCAAATACACCGTTAAGCATTGATACTAATTAAGCCGTGTAACACAGCCACTGGGTTCATTTGTCACCTTCAAAAACACAGGACATACACAGTTTTACATGTCAACTGTCTAGTTTGTCCTCCAAAACAGTCTTAGTCAGACCACTGATTATGTAACTTGTCAATTAGCTGGATCCTGAATCACCTTGCATTCTGTCAGCCTGACTGGCAACTGTCTGTGCGTCACACTAAAGTATCCCTGTGTCTACATATGTACCACACTTGCGTTAGCAAACCTCTCATTCATCAGGGGGTATTGGGCATGGGCTTCTTCAATGCATACACAAATACATTGTATAGCATCATCTGCCTTTTAACTGTACCATTCGAGTTACATCCTCTTGGAAAGCAAAATTCATGGCCCATCCCTTGTCTGAGTTGCATTTATGCATGAATGACAAAGTGTGACAGTGTCCCAGGGCCGTAGGCAGAGATTGGGTACGGGTCTTTCAGCACAACCAGCAACCTCTGACATTGTTCATGAATAATACACAAATGTCAGGACCATGACAGTTCACACACAGAATCACAGTGCACACAACACAGTGATGGGCCATGTGTGGTGAATAGCTGTGAGAATAATCAGCACAGAGGCTATGATGTTCCCAGATGCAGTGGGAAGTGCAGAGGCCAACCTGTGTACAAATGTTGTAATGACACCTGACGGAAAATGACACCTGACACATTATCTCACTCAGCACACCAAGGTTGCCCTGTTGACTGTCTCATTACACGTCTTTAGTGACAGGGTGGGACCATCCACATGTTGGTTCACATGTCCACATCCACTTTACTCACATTGATCAACCAAGGATACTCAGTAGATACAGGAATAGCTGCCACTGACTCATGATGAGTCCTGGACCGAACTGTGACAAATTACACCCCAAAATATATACAGGATCATCATTGGACCACACACATGAACAAGACACCTATGTGAAACTGGAAATAAGTGGACACGTGCTGTCTTATATGCTGGTCCACCACAGCCACTTGATAGCTGGGGCTCACTTCTATGGCCTCAACTGTGGTGTCATTATACATTTGAGATTCACCCTTGTCTGTCTGTGCAAACAACATGGTACCCACTTCCTCAATGCATGTGTATGACTCACTGTGGGATTAGGAAGCTCTTACCAATACTGTAGGACATAGGATGTAGAAAATGTGGACCATTGACATGAACAAGCGTCTGCCATCCACCTGGTGCATGCCATGTCACATGTGGTGTCTACGTGACCCTAAAGCTTGGAAGTCCACTTTACGGGTGTTGTTACATGTATGACTAACACATGCCCTCGCTCATTTCCAATATGACTTGCATCTAAGGATTGGACACATGGACGTCACATTCATACAAACATATGTACAAATATGCTTCATGTGATACACACACACTTGGTCAACAAATACATTAGTTGTCAAAGCACACAATTTGAGCCAAAGGCATTTAGGTATTGTGCATATGTGAGTCACACTGCTATCCTCTCCTTATGCCAAACATGCACAATTTGTGCAACACATATATGTAGGCCACACTTATGACCCACTATTGCCTCAGCTAACCGTAAAAATACTATGAAGGGAGTAGCCAATCATGGTCCACTGCAGTATGATGTCACACATGTGAACATACACAATCAATACCATACTGTCTTCAATCAGCCTATCTCTGATGTGTCCCAAATGTAACATAACCAAAAAACAAGTAAAGTTGCCCAAAACCAGTTAATGCACTGTAATTTTGACGTCCCTATCGTTATGCGCCATTTTTTGACTACCAAAACTGTATTTGCGTCATTTTTTTTACGCACAGGAGTGAAATTGTGTGGATGCAGGCTAAATTTCACTTCTGTGCATAAAAAAATGACGCAAATACAGTTTTGGTAAACAAAAAATGACGCATAACGCGAAAAAGGTGAGACTTTTCATACAGGAAGTGATGTAATAGGATAGCCTGTTTACAGATCATGTACAGTGGGCGTACTTTCACTTTCACTTTGCAGTCTATGATCCTTCTAGACTGTGTGGCTGTGTAGAGAGTGTTGTCCTGAGATTTTGTGCTGTTTTTGTCCTGTGTGCTATCTGTATTGTCAATTTGTGAAATAAATATTGTTGCTTTATACTGTACTACTGTGTTTTGTCTACATTTGTCCATTTATCTTGTGTTTTGTTGTTTGTGGGAGTCTGTTGTGGGTAGTGTTAGTTTGGGGATAGTTGGGCTCCTTTAGTGGTTAGGTTTACTTTTCATCTGTCTTTGTACCCCTACTTTCCCCCTTTTCCCCTTTCTATTTCTATTACCCCTATTCCCTTTCACTCCCAAGTATGTCTGGTAGGCCACGTCTTGGCTGGATGGGGGAAGAGGAGTTGGGGGGGTTCATCTGGCTTGTGACGCATTTCTTGCCGCTCCTGATCCAGGCAGGGGGCAGGGTGATACAGGGGTATCCAGCCGAGGTGCGCAGAATCCGGTGGGGAAAGGTGCTGCATCATCTGCAGTGTGTGTATGCCAGCCAGAGGAGTGACCACCAGCTGTAGCACTGGTGGGCTGACCTCATCACCAGGGAGCAGGATCTCTTGGGCCACCTGGGAATCATGATTGGTGGCACTGCTGGTGAGTACAAATCATGTTAATGTGCACGATTAAATGCTCTGTAGTGACATAAGGGGATTAGTACAATGTCTGCCAGCACTGTGTGCAATGCTGGGGAAATATAAAGGGTTCATTGATGCAGTATGGCAAGGATCACAATTGCTAGCTGTCAGGTAGCACGTGCTCAGTAAACTTACAGGTTACTTTTCCATGCAGGAAATTGGTGCGGCCTTTTTGACAGAAAAGCTAACAAAATAGGAGCCAATCATGTCTATATAGGGTACTATTGACAGAGAAGTACAGATGTACCAACATTTAGGCCAACTTTGTTGACGCAATTGCTAGACTGACTTTAGAATCACTACATGGTGCAGAAAATGAGTAATGCCTTCACGTCAATTGATAATAGCAAAGTGGCCCAGACATATGTCTCATGTGAGTCTGGTGAGTGTGGAAGGAAAGTGTTCACGGAAGTACTATGAATGTGTGGGATTATTGTGTTCCTTGATCTTTTTGGATACATGTCAGTTCTGGATTTGAAAACATTGTGAAAAGGTGTAAGGTGCCCTCAGCTAACATCTTAGAATGTTTGTTGGAGTTAGTTGTGCCACAATACAAATATGGATGGCAGTCCAAGTGTATGCACATGGCTTCACATCTCCGTGGTTGGTGCAAATCACCATAGCTGTGCCACATCAATTGAATAAACTGTAACAACAGGATGGCTTACAAAAGTCCCTGCCCCTCCCTCTGTACCTTGGACCTATGTGTAATAAATGTGTCATGGCCACAAGGCATGTTTGACTGGTAATGCAGTCCTCAAGTAACCAGGCTTTGGATGTCTCTCTTGGATGCACATGATGAGACGATTACACTCCATATTTTTTTCTGCTCACCAATTAAGGGGCATGTTTGCAACCACATGATACTTAGGGTCAATGCATGTGTGCAGATATGTGTGTAACTGTCACAGGAGACCCATGATATGTACAAGTTGGCCGTGATATATCAGATGCAGTACCATCATGTCTGAATGGCTGCCATTTCCTTATTCAGCCTACACATTGTATATGTTTATGAAATTGTTGCGCTGTGCACAGATTTTGAGCACATTTCTTTCTTCCATACCTTACAGGTGGACCGGCACCCTACACTGTGGGAGAGGTGGCGACATTTGAGGACCCCGACCACTCCAGTAAGTGTTGATATGTCTGTTATGTGTTGTATTTGCTGGTTATGGACTCGTGTGAGTTGGATGCATAGCATGGTGTGACGCGTTGGGCAAGCTTTTTTCTTGTTCCATGAGTGGGAATTCAGTTTCTCACATGTTTTGAGTTGGCCAATGCATATCCAATGGTATCATGTATGGATTGTAGGCCATTCCTGTATGCCCCACTGTGAGTACAGTGGTTAGTCATGTGTATGACACTTGTATCACCAAGAGTCGCACTGGAAATCAGCCCCAATTTAGTCAGCCTGTCAGACCCACATTCTCTAAGATTGGTACAGCAAATTGCTTTCCAATAGACATCTGCTTCCCTATTTACCTATGTAATTTTGAAACAGTAGGAAGAACCTCCTAGCAGCATGTTTTTCCACATGTAGTGCTACAAGTATATGGAACTTGAGTGCAATGGCCTAGGTGTGCATGCGATTCATGATCATGGGTGTTCTAGCAACTCTGTGTCTGATGTATGTCAGGCCTCACTGGAAGTATTTGTTGTGTACCAAGTTCTGCATTTCCTGACATGTCTGACCCTATGAGTGCTCTAGGGTTTGCTGACTCCTAATTGTAGATAGACCTTACCTGTGGTGTGTCTGTAGAGACAAACATGTGTGGAGTTTTCTATACACTCCTCGGTGTACATGTTGTTGGCAAATTATAGTTGTTTATCCACCCCCCCCTCAAACACGGGCATGGGTTTGTGAATGGGGTACCTAGTACTGATGCTACCAGTATGTTACACATACATGTGAATAAGTGACTGTTTGGTTGCAAACTAGTATACACACTCAGGTTTGGCACTTGATGCTATACTGGCAAGTCCAGTTACAACTTACAGACCATGTGGCTTTAGTTTTGCTTTCCGTACACTGACATTTGTAGCACAGGTCTTGGCGGCGGATATGCAGCATGATTCTTAGCTGATAACTGGCAGAACTCAGATTGCAAGTCAAAGCCAGTTGTTAACCATCTTGTAGGTTATGGATGTGCTATGTGACCTTTGTAGTCTGGCCTGCCATGTACTTCCTCAGGGACATTCAATGATCTGTATTGTGATATGAGCTGTTACAAGTACAGTAGATGTATTGTCTGGTTAACTTGCTGTGCCATTTCACACAATGCAGTTACTAATGTAGAATATCTGCATTTGTCTTCACAGCTGCTAACATGACTCCAGACCAGGTCCATGAATTTCAGCGCTGGGCCATGCGATACCAGCACATCCTGCTGGTGGAGTCAGGGTTCCGGAGGATGGCCTGGCGATATCGCAATGAACGGGCCTCCGGGCATGGAGAGCCTTCCCACAGGGTGGGCCCACTTTGCCCACCACAGCCACCACCAGCACAACCAACAATCCGAGCCAGGTTGCCCCACCCACAGCTGCCACTGTTGGTCCGACATCTGCTGGACTTCCACGCCCCAGCATTGCCACAGGTGCAGGACAGCCCACTAGGCCTGGAACCACACCCACACAGACCTCCTCCACCGGTACCCAGACTGCCACTGCCCCATCTGTTGACCATGCAGCCTTCAACCAAATGGATCGTAAGATGGACAAAGTGCTGCGCAAGTTGAGCCACCTGAGCCGGGATGTGCGCCACATTAACCGGCGTTTTAAGTCCATTAAGAGGACCCTCCGCAGGGCCAACCTCTAGACTTTTGGCTATGGACATGATTCTCTCCCCTCCCTCCTCTTTCCTTGTTCTTATAATTAGTGGGCTTAGGGGGCTTAGTGTTAGGTTAGTATAGGCTGTTTGTTTAGTTAGTGTTAGTGGGTGGGGGGTCCTGCTTGTGTCTATTTTTACTTATTACATGTGTAGGTGGGTGGGTGGGGGGCTATGTTGGGGTTCTTGTGTGTTTAAAAAAACTAAAATCCAAAAAAAGAAAAAAAATATATATATATATATATTTGTATAGGATAGTATAGTATGTGTTTAAGTTAGTATGTGTTGTCCTCCATGTGTCCCGTCTCATAAGGGGGGTGGGGGGTAGATGTTTAGAACATTTCGTTACATGTGATAAGTAAGTGTAGCTTAGGTTAGTTAGGGACAGTTGTGGGTAATGAGTAGTCAGGGTAGATTAGGGTAGGTAAGATTTTTCCCTCAGTTTCCTCATCTGTGATTAGCATATAATAAATATTTGGTTAACCCTTAATTGTATGTGTTGAATGGTACTTGATCGTGGGTTTGGATTCAGTGTACATCAATTTTGTACTATAACATCTGTGTCCTATGCTACAAACAAATCCCAACTGAGCTGTACGATTGGCAGCTAGCCCAGAGCTACCTTGCAAAGTGTCGACCCTTCGTTGCAACCACCAATCACAGTTAATATGGATCCCAATGTGTTTCTGTTGATAAGTGTGTTTTGAAAGTCACAAACAGTGCTTCCAGACTTGGTTTTGGGGAAACAGTTTTAGGTCTGACTGCAGTGTGATGATCATGCACACCCTTATAAGATGAGTTCTCATTGGCAATCTTGTATTCTTGTCTTCATGACCCTCATACATCATTTGTGACACAGTTCAGCATGATTACCTATTTGTATGTTAACTCAGACACCTTCATTTATGCAGTTTTTTTTGTGTTAACTTAGATTAGTGTGGCATGTTTATTGTGTTATTTTTGCATGTTGACAACATTTTGCGGCCACTATTTGATGACTTAGTTGTCCCCTGAGGAAGCATTCTTCTGTCCAACACAGCATGGTGGTGTATGGTTTCTCACTTCATCAGATTTGTCCCTCAGGATGGGCAGAGTATGATGCAATCATGGGCACTGTGCAGAATTCTCTGACTACATATTATCAGGACGGTTGTATTGACAAGCTACGTAATTTGACAGTAGGCACATTTCAGTTATCTACTGCACAGTTGATATGTCACATTACCCAGAGACAGATTTGTTGTGTAAGTGCTATTTATTGAAACGTGCTGTAGTGCTATCTGTACATTGTCCATGATTGTGAGTCCATTATAGTGACATCTTACAATGTGATCCAACACAAGGGGTTACGGAAATGCTTTTGACATGTTGGGGTTGATGTTTCAGACACTGCAGAGGGACAGGATTCGGCAATGAGTAGGAGAGAGACAATCACTGGGCTGGGTGACAAGATATACAGTGGTTTGCAGAACAGTGCTTGAGTAAAGTTGTAGCAAGATTGGCAAGTTACAAAGCGCAGGAACATGGTAAATGTGGGCCATGTGGCAGGGACTACTGCTTCCGGGTCATTTTCCTTGTGAATGTGATCTGTTCCATGTCTTCTTCTTCTGATGTGTGTGTTGCCTCCTCTGTCCTTGTTGTTGTTGGTTGTGAAGGGGCAACACACACCTCAGTGTTAGAAGACGTGGAGTCAGACATCCCGGTCGCTGCTCCCTGTGAAGGTCTTAAGGGCAGTACTGCAGCAAGGAGGGTCTGCTGGTTTTTGAGAATAGCAGCCACATCACAATGGTAGGTAGCCAGGTCGGCCCTGAGGGAGTCATGATTGCATGCGTGCATGCAGTGGAAGGTTTGGGGTGCGAGGTGTTGTGGCAACTCCCTCACTGCAGTGGTGAATTCCTTGACAGTTTCTTGTAGTCCTTGCAGTATGGATGTTAGGGCTTGCATAGCTGCTGCCTGATCTGCAGATGACATCAGGCACAAACGCATCCCCTCAAGGCTGGCTGCCATAGTTTGCATCCCCACCCGCACCTCCTTGGCCAGCTCCCGCTGTACTCCAACTACAATTCTCTCAAATCTGGTGCCAGTGTTGTCTGAATTCTCAGCTGTATTGGAGCTGGCAGGTCTTACAATTGGGGTGGTGGGTGGATCCTCTGCGATGGCTGCTTGTTCTGTGCTCCTCCTTGTGACTGAAGGTGGGGTCTGGAGAGTGTCAAGGACCTTTTGGATAGTCTCCTGGGGAATGTTTATCGGCTCGTCATCCATGTGATCAGGGAAATCTGGGACATGCATATCGGCAGGAGATCCATCTTCCTCTGCAATGAAACAGGGTACAATTAATGTGTCTGTGTTGTGGCAATTTTGATGTGACGTGCCTGCCTTTTGATGAATTCACTTTGTGATCTTGTTTTGTGTTAATTTCTCCAGTCCTTCAGATGGGCATTCTTCCAGGCCTATGGCCCACCTGTGTGTCACATGTATGTTATTAAGTTATCAGACTTGTCAGCCTCATTGCCTCTAGGTGTTGGTTTATGCCAAATAGAGAATTGCCACCTTCTTTTCCTACTCAAGTCTCCGTCTACATCCATTCTCATGGTGAGACCTTTCACTGGCTGTGGGTGTACTGATGGCCCTAGCAGCACACTTAACAATCTGGACCTGCCCCAATCTCTGATCTTTCACATCCACTTAAATGTAATTGACATGTGGCATATCCTATGCATGGCAATGTTATGATCCGATATGGAAGTTGACATTGGTAATGTGTCCTGCTGATGTTGGGAAATGTGTGTTACATTGGATTGCCCTGATAATCGTATCAGTGTCCTATTTCCTCCTCTGACTGTGCAGGTGTATTTCAGTGACCAGTTACATGTGTCCCCCCCACAATGCTGTTGTCTGAGCAGTATGACATTTGGGATGTTGCATTGTTACCCAGGCACAGGATGGACCATGACAAATGCAGCATGGGTGTGTCCTTAGTGCTGTGTAGCTCCTATTGTTGTTTATATTGGCTGATGTTTGCGACAACTATGGGCATTGACATTTGAGAGTACTGGGGCCTTTGTCTTGTTTCTGGGGATTGTTGAAGTTGTCATCCTCACCCCCTAATTTAGGTGTGTATGATCCATGGGGAGGTTACTGCCATTGGCTACTTGAGCTGCACACAGAGCGGAGGTGATAGTGGCAACTGTTGTCGCAGTTACATTCCAGTTGTCGGTATGGCTAGAGGGTGTTAATAGGGCCCTAGTTAATGTAGGGGGTATGGTGGCTGACGTGTGCCGGGATGTCAGTTTGACTTTGTGGCCTTCCCTCCTGGCGTGGCTTTCCCTTTGACCCATCGTTTGCATGACAGCATGCCCCCATGGGACTGTTGTTGGTGTTGTGTGATGGTGTGCCCCAGGTCTTCTCAGAACGGGCCATGCCCCCAGGCCGTGCCCCTTTACCCATGCCACTCCATGTATTAGATGACTTCCATGCATTTAGTGGTCGGTATCCCCCCCTGCTCACTGTTGACATTAGTGCATTTTAGTTTCCCATGTGACTTACCCTGCATGTGCGTTGTCTCTTGGTAGTCTGCACTGTCCTGTCCTTGAATCCCTGTGACAATCTCCTCAGGGATGACAGCTGCGACCATTTCCTCCATGTGGTCCAGGGCCTCCTGGTGTGCTGGACTCCCCCCTCCAGTCTGCAGTGCTGCCTTCCTGTTCCTGGCCATCTTTTCCTTGGTCCGGCGCTTGCATCATGCCAGCGTTTCTTGCACTCGATGACTGTTCTGCGTACTTCAGCCACACTGTTAATCTTGTCGACAATTTGTTGCCATATAGCCTCTCTCCTACTGATTGGCAACTTTGATGTGACAAACAGTTGGTGTGGTGCACGGTCACCTCTTTCACCAGAATTTCCTGCTCCTCTGCACTAAAGCAACACTTTCTTTTCTTCTTAAAAATTTCCTGGTTCTTGTGTGGGTCCTCCTGGCTGGTTCCTGGTCTGCTGTCATCTTCCTGTGGTCTGTTGTGGCATCTGGGATCCATTTTGGCTCTCCTCTGGTGTAATGGCGGTGTTCGCGTTTTTTTTTTTACGCTATTGCATCAAAAAACAGCGCATATCCGGTTTGCGGGGTCGTAAATCGACCCACAGTCATTTCCGCCGCGTTAAAGTCGTTTTGCTTTATGAGTTGACGCTGCGGTGTGCGTCAAAAATCGTGACTCTCACCTGTGGTTTGCGCCGACGTTGGTCAAAGTATAAATATGATGTCCGCACGGCGCACCAAAATGGCGTTAGCCGGCGGTAATATTTTTGACGCAAAACTGCGCGCGTCAAATAGTATAAATATGGGCCGAATTATTTAAGATAAGCACTACATATAATGAATATCAGTAGTGTGCGTAGTTAAAAGTCCGCAGAGAGAATACAACAGGTCAGAGCGATTGCAGCTCGACCCTAAAAGTATTATGCAATTTAAATAAAACCATTACGTAAGTTATTCAAACTGTGATAGAAGTGAATCGTGTGAATTTTGTGTGTAGCTAAACTTACAGCACAGTTTTACTGAAATGTCATGCAGCAATGTTTTAAATGTTCCACCGTTGCATTACATATTCTCAAAACAAACTGTGTAGTTCAGCAATATGATAATATTTTATTCATCTTGTCTTGGGACCACCTTTATTGACTTTCACAAGTGAAGCTAGAAAACGTTATACTGTCATATTAACTTATTTCGACTGGTATTTTCTCTGTAATGGCTAAACACTGACGTGGAGCCATTTCGTTTCAAGATGCGTGTTCTACCGTTTACTAGCTCTTCCTAAAATCACTAGCTTTTTTAACCGTTTCAGGAAATGTTTCAGAAAATAAGACAATAATTTGCCTACCCATGACAAAACCCACGTTTGCCCATTATAAATAAATGTTTCCATGCAAACGTGTCTTTCTCAATACAGAGCGACTGTGGTTTAACCAGCCCAGTAAGTCATTAAATAGAGGCAAGTTATATAGCAAAAATGTACAGCTGTAACAAATTAACAGTTCTTGATTATAAAATCTTGACCTCAAGTGGAGAATTACTGGAAGCAAGAGACACCCCTTAATATGAAAATAAGAATTTACGGTGCTCTCTCGACTTGTAAAATGAAGGTAAAACATTTTTCAGTATTTCAATAAATGCAGGTGAGAAAGCGCTACAAATGTGAACTAAACTCCCTCTGTAAATGCTCAGGCCTGTTACGGAGCAGTTCAAAAAATGTTTTTAAATTTTTATAAAGCTGAGGGAAATATTTAACGGGAATACATTTAAAGCATTTTTGTTTTCATTTGAACTAATAAAGAAACCGCAATTAGGGTTACAGAGTTAACCACTGAAGTTTGTCTGGAATGCAAGCTGTAGAAAAATCAGCAGGAGTGTTTATGTGAACCTTCGATTTTATTAATGTTGAAGATGTACTTTTTTGAGACTGTGACACATAATTTCCTTCATCAAGTAAGTCATCACAAAATTGCATGACTTTAAGAACGAAAATAAATTCCACAATAACAAAAAATGGGCAAATACGTAAAGGTGAATACACATCTGTAAGTCTAGCAGAGGCTGCTGGGGGATCATTAAAATCGGTGCTTTGTGTTAGAAACTGACATCATGCTGGATCATTGGAAATACCATGTTGTACACTTATTGATCTCCCTTCACCAATCTAGCTGAGAAGTTTACGTAGACGGTTTGTAGATATTCCAAACACACCAATACAACAGGGCTGATCGATTCATAGAGGCTGTGAACAATCAAAAGCTGGTAAAATCCAAGGAAGAACCCTGGTAATGAATTAAATATCCACACATGAAATATTAAGGGATTCATATTTCTGCAGTTCAGTTTAAATCATCTACACAAATAGTCATACACCCACTCAATTGCTGATACAGACTGTTGTGTGCACACACACTCACACACCTACTCACATACTTATTCAGAGATGCATACGAGTAGTGATATAGAGACATCCATTCATGATGTCATCAGTGATGACATATGATATCTCATCAGTGATGTCATCAGTGATGTCACTGACCATGTCATGAGTGATGTAATATGTGAGGTCATAAGCAGTGCATTACGCGAGTTATCTGAGGTAGCAACAACTGCTGAATTTCTACAGTTTTGTATGAGTAAATTCAGAACCTAATTATAGCATTCATGTAACCCTTATTTTTTTCCGTGAATTTCTTAAAGTTTTTTTAATTCTATTTCCCAGCTATAACGTCCCTGTAACATTTGCTTTTTTTCAGTTAATTTGTAAGTTTTTTTAAATTCTACTTCCTAACTATAACGTTCCTCTAACCTTAGTTTTTTTTCAGTGAATTTCTATTAGTTTAAAAAAAAATCTATTTCCAAACAATAACATCCCTATAACCCTTGTTTTTTTTTTAGTGAATTTAAAACGTTTTTATGTTATATTTCATAATTTTAATATTCTTCTATCCATTTCTTTTCATTATTTTAAAGGGTTTTTGTACTAGTATGTTAGCTACATGTATAATTAATGAAACATTTCATATTTTACTTTTAATATTATATATTGTTTGTATCTCTTTTATAATTATTATAATAATTCCGAAATATGTCTTTATTGATAAAACTATTATAAATGTTTTAAATACAAAAAATATCTAAAGTTAAATTTCAGATTAGAATAAAATTGTATGTACTCATTATAACAAAGCTACACAGAATATATAGAATAATTTTTATCTCAAATATATATATATTTTTTTAATGTATATATTTTTTGAATAAAATGATTGGAGTCGTATACCCTTCGCATACATTCACAACTGGTATGCTTCTTCGGCTTAGATTCAGAAACATTAAAAAACATATATAAAGTGTATATACACTTTTTATTTCTCAAAAGGTTCTCTGAGAAGTTTCTAAATGGATTACAAAAAACAAATAACAAATGATTATACTAATTTGTATGAATTTACAAAGATGTGACACCGCTGCGTCTCTCTGCCCTGCGTATTTCCAGAATCACGCTGGGTACGCGATTCCAGCGTATTAAAAAAAATTAAATGTACTACATAATAGATTACTAATTTAAAATGTAGATAAAGGGGTTTATTATTGCACATGAAGATTGGAATTTATGATCAAAATATTGACTTTTAAGTCAGTTCTCTCATATTTTATGCCATTGCGACACCACTGCGACGGATCCACGAGAGGCCGCATATCCCATGTGATTAAAGATAAAGGCTTCTGATTGGTGGGGCATCTTTCCATCGAAAATATGAAAAGGTTCCACCTCTTTTCAACATCAGTTTGGGTGTGGTAGCACATGTCTTCAGTTGCTTTGGAAGAGCTGAAGGGAAGAGACACAGAAGACATTGCAGCAGCTCCAAGCAATCACCCTGAGACAGAACAGCCTATTCTTGATGGAGAAGAAGGAGAAGTGGAGGAACCAACATCATAAAAGAAGCCAAGCATCATTTGGGAATTCTTTTCATTCCTTCAAGGGGAAAAACAAAATGAATGCCAGAAAAGTGACTTGAAAAATCTGTAGCAAAGTCCTTTCAAGAGGTAGTGAAAAGAAGTACAGCTGTGGAACTAGCAGCATGTACAAGCATCTTACTACAATCCATAGTACTGGACTAGCAAGAGCAGAGATTGGCAGACTATAAACCAAAACAGGAGCAACATCTGGACGCAGCGATGCAGGCACATCTTCGCCACTCCTCAAGTGTCCAGTGAACCACCAATAATTCCAGAACTTGGAAAAGTAGGCATTTTTGCCCAAAATGTAAAATGACTCTAGCAGTAGGGGAGAGAGCTGTTCCTACAATTGTGCAAATTATAAATGCACATAAATGCAATATTTTTTGTTACTTTGCCTTTTAATTGTTCAAACATTTTTTACTTACTGTTGCAAATAATGTTATTTATTATGTAAATCAAAAAACACAAATACCAAAAAATCCAAAAGTGCCAAAAAGCAAAAAAATACAACAAAACTGTTCCAAAAACAAAAAAAAAACAGTTCTTGATAGAACCATCTTTTTATCTATTACAAAAAAGGAAGAGTCAGTTCTTGTAATAGCACGCATTTAAAAGAATGATTGTCTTGATAAGTGTCTGTATGACTGAGTAAATGTGTGTGTAACTCACTCTAGAAGTGAGTCATTGAGTGTATAAGTGTCTATACTAGTGAGTGACCGATGCATCAGTGTATATATTCATGGGTGCCTGGGTGCATGATAATGTATATGCATGAGTCATTGGTGTATGACTGTAGGCCTTATTACAAGTGTGGTGGCCACTAGAGTGCCAGATTCTCTGATAGTGGTCAGACCGGCACCAATGCAGCTGTCCGATCACCACATTACAACCCTCATGGGCCACCAGGGAACTGCCAGCTCCCCCAGGATCAGAGATCTCAGCGGTCTGCACGTAGGTGGCAGTCCTAATCTGCCAGGGTAGTTTTTTAAGAAGTACTGCTCTGGCGATTACGACCTTATTCTTCACCAGGCTTTTCATGGCAGTAGCACTACTATGAAAAAGCTGGTGGGGAACGGGTGCAGGGGGCAACCCTGGCCAGCACACCGCAATGTTCACTATCTGCTTGCAAGGGTGCTGGTGCTCCCTGCAGGCACCAGAATTGCAGCCGGCTTGATTACGAGCCAGAAAGAACACTGTAGCTTGTTTCTTGCTAGGTCATCGGGCCGCAAATCAGGTTTCCACCCCCTGACCTAGTGGGAAAACCATAATAGCTCTGGCAGAGAGGTTGACGCACAGGTACTGGCTGCCCGGTTAGGAGTTTGGTGGACAGTCTTTTCCGTCCACCAAACTCAAAATCAGGCCCTGTGTGTATATTTGACTGAATACATCTGAGAGTGGCTCTATAGCTGAGTGATTGGCTGCAAAAGTGTGTGAATGGGTGAGTATTGTTCTGTAAGAGTGATTGTACAGATCTCTGAATGTCTGCAACAGTGTATGTATGCTTGTATTCATAAGTGACTGACTGACTAAGTGGTATCAGAGTGAGAGAATCACTGTTTAGATATCTGTATGAATAGATGACAGTATATTTCTGGCTTCACGAGTGACTGTGTCTGTGTGGCTGGATGGGTCACACACTGGCTGCATGAGTAGCTATATTCATAGCTCACTGACTGTATTGATTCCCCTATGAGTAACGTACTATGGCCCACATTTAAATGAAAAAGATTGTAACTGGGTGCAATATTTTGTGCACATCAAACTGACTGTGGAATGACTATTTGTGTGTTAAACTGAGTATATGTGTGAGTGGAACTATAGTTTATTGAATGTTCCCATCAGTTACTAAATGGATGAGTATGTGGGTGTGAGTATGGTTTAGAAATTACTAAATTGGTGTATAAGAGCCTGAAACTGTGACTGAGTGACTCCATTAGTGACTGTATTTACTTACCTTTATCAGCCCTAAAAATTATCATTCAATCTATATTAAAATAAAAAGAAGAAAACAAATAGTTAAATGTTTGTATAATAACATACTAAAACTAGCTAACCTGCAATATAAAAAATATTATCATTTACAAAACAGAAACATATTTTTCTGTTTAACACATCTTTAACACACTATATATAAACACTTGATGTTCCCTTGTCCACTATTCTCAACTGCTATATTTATATTATATAATATTAATAGAAGTGTGTATAGCTGCTCGTCAATGAACAGTGGGGCGGAAACAGTCATATGGACAAGAAAAAAACCAAAGCACCTAGGCCCATATTTATACATTTTAGCGCTGCTTTTTGACGCAAAAACAGCGCAAACTTACAAAATACAATAGTATTTTGCAAGGTAGTGCCGTTTTTGCATCAAAAAATGATGCAAATGCGGCGCAAAAAAAGTATAAATATGGGCCCTAGTATTCATAGGCCACATGATATCTTAAGGAATTATAAATGATGAACAGACAAGGCTCTGTACTTATTGTTTTCTGTAAACTATTAGAATACATTTTAAGCAGATAACAGTTTATAGAATATTTTTGAAGACTTCACGCTTGGTAGGCCGAATTATGTCTGAAGTAGTTAAAGTCAATATACAAAACAAATTACATTTATTAGTATTATACTTATGTTCCTCAGAACTTTGGTTGAAGAAACAGTATGTAAGAATCAGGAAGTTTAAAAAGTAGTTTTTGTCCAAATTGGAGAGTAATATCATTGCATTCTGTCCATCCATTAAGAATCTTTAAGTATACAGTATAATGTCCAGAGGTGATGCTTATCCCTTTATGGAACCTGATAGCTAAGGTACAATATGTTCTACCAGAAATATAAATTTTTCCAGCTTTAAAATTGGTAATTTCGGTGTCCAATTTTGTTCCATCGCCTCTGCATCGTTGTAACATTGTTATGATATATTTACCAGTCCTTTGTATAGTCAATGTAGAAAAAATATTTGAATTGCAATTTGGACACATCATATTTTGATCACTCTTTTTAAATAATTTTTCAAAAGACACAGTTTTGCAATCTGGCAGGGTTAAGTACAGAAATCTCTCAGATTGAATTTGAGTAGCAGATGTCAACGAGCAAGCTTCACACTCATGATTAGATCAAATCTATCTAAAATATTTACATTTTCATCTTCTAAAATTCCAATGATCACCATAATAAACTCCTAAGCATCCTATTGAACATTCAGAGTAAACACAACAGGACCACTGTGCTTGTCTAAAACATCTCTAATTCCTGATTTAGTTTGTATTACACTTCTCTCATGAGATAACCATTAAAGGCAATTAAGTAGTGCTGTACACTATGTATTTTGTGTTTTTTTACTGTATTGCATGTACAACATGTGGGAGTTGAAAGAGAACATTCAAAACAACATTAGCATAGCAGTTAACACCAGTACTATTATCAAACTGGTAACCAACCATGTCTCCATCTTTTTTCACTTTCCGTTCCTTAACACCTTCTTCTTTAGCTGTGCTTTCACGCTTTTGTTTAAACTGTTTTCCTTTTCTTGTCAATTTCCGTGTAGGACATAATACCCTCATCTCATAAACAGGATATTGTCCTACAAAATAAGCATATTTACTTCTTAGTCTGTAGTGTGGTTAGTTTTACGTATTCATTGCGCTTTAGCTTCAGGCTTTAGGCCTTTGTGCACTTTGCCCTGAATATATTTTATTCATTTGCTGACAGCTTAGAGCCTCTGTGCACTTTGCTTTACATGCTTTTTATTAGGCTTCGTACTGTTATTTTTCAAATAGCCAGTTCTACGGTGTTGTTTTTTTATTCATATCACTCTGTTTTGCCTACTTCAGCACTGGAGTTCTCCATAACATATTTACTCTGTGCTTCAGTCAAGGATACAGTCTGGTACATTGCCGATAGACATGGTAAGAGTTTAGACTTGGCATTCCTGCGTAGGGACATTTTGTGATCACAATGACATGTTAGTTATAAAATCACTTCCTTGTCCCAATACACAGAAGAGGGAGATTCCGACCAGGGAACCACAACTAGACGCTGACTGCCTCGTTGCAGATGCTGAACCAAGATCACAGGTCTTTGCTCAGGTATGAGGGCTGATGTCTCCACAGTGATTCTAATAGGCAAGCTAGAAGCTTAACATGCTGTGCTCTAAATAGAACAAGCAGAGGGAGAGTAGAAACTGTTAGACAATATGATAGCTTTGTTCTTATGTTTTACTCTCCTGGCGACTATTTCAATCCTACTGTGTTGTATCGTTCTGGTTATTGCGGCTCACGCCTTAATATCTAAAATACAGTCGTTTTATTAAAACATTATATAAAACTTATACTGTCTTTGTCATTTGTATATGAGATCATATTGGAAATAAGAGAGTTGGTTTGGATCTGAGTAACCACGACTTCCCTGAGAAGTTCCAAAGATGTCATGCGCTCGGCTGCCAAATCATTCCTTCCACATGGGAGAAATGAGGCACTGCTAGTTAGCCGGAGCAAAAAACGGATTTAGGGTGACAGAGTTCTTTACACGTGGGTCAGACTCAGTCCCCCACACCGTTATAGATCCTGCTACCTAGAAATCCAGTAGTCTCATTTAGAATAATGAGAGCCCACGCGACAAGTCTGTTATACTCTCTAACACAATTTGCATTTGTACTGTGCTACACATGGCATTCCCTCTTTAAAAACAGTACTTCCAATATTTATCAATGCAGAATCAACACTTAACCCCTGAGACTTATGGACTGTTACTGCATATGCTAAACAAATAGGAAACTGTTTTAGTCTTACATACAAATCTTTAGCAAGAAAAAAACTTACAACATATAGTCCAATTTGTTTCATGCCATCAATGTCATCAAACTTTGTAGTTAAGAATTCAACCTCATCTCAATTAGGAAAATTAATTACATCAACAACATTACCAATGGCATCATTTACCAATCCTTCTTCTATATTTAATTTACGTCTTAAAATTACTCTGCAGTATTTACAAACACGTACATGTTTCTCTAGGCCAGCATTCGTGGATACAGACTTTTCTAAAAAGTCTAATTTATCTTGTCATTTTGTGCTCAGAACTGCTGTTACACCTTGTTGTTCCATCTTGTCAATTGCTCTAATCTCCAAAATCTGTTCATTTTCAATGTTCAGTAACTTCTCAATAAATGTATCACACTCTTGGATAGTAGTCATAAATGACACTATCTTTTTACCCTCTTTACAAAATGTATACATTAGTTCTGCTGTTGGTTCATTGGAGTGAAATAGCTTTTTAATAAGATGACCTTCCAACTTAATTTTTTCCTCTTTTGTTACAACTCCTACTCTAATGTCCTCAAGACTGATTCCATAGTCCATATCAGATGGTTGACACATATTTTAACAAGTTTTTTACATTCAAAATACTGCCAAATGTTTACATTACCAATACTTACTAGTGACTTTTGAGTTTCTTCATGTGAAAGAGTTTTGAAAACAGGCTGTCCCTTTACTAGAATAAGTTGTGATAGATTGCCAAAAACAATCAAATGTTTTCCTCCAAACAACACATCATATTCAGTTTTTAGAATCTCCTGCATGCGAAGGTGCACCAATGCAAGCATTAGATTTGAAACCATTTTCACCTCATCAGTAATCAAAAGCTTAATTTTCTTCAAAACTCTTCCTACCTCGTGAGAAGCTTAACTTGATAACTTCTGATATTCCACTTTATTTTCATGTTCAATTGGCAGCAGTAAAAGTCTGTGTACAATAATTCCTTTGATATTGTGTGCCGATAGTCCAGAAGGTGTCATTACCCCACAAAATAAGTTCAAATCTGTAGGCTTTTGTAGAAAACTTGACAGAACTTTAATTAAAAAGCTTTTTCCAGTACCAGCTTGACCACTAATATATAACGGTATTGTCTTGAAAGATAAACAATTGCATTTATTCCTATCATGTTGCAATCCATTTTGTATTTTGCTTTTTTACTTCAATATCAATGTCAATTTGCTCCTTGTTTAGTTCTTTAACTAACTATTCTAATCCTACCATTTCTAGCCTGCCTTGTTCCAATGCAGTTTCCACTTTATTCATAGCTATTGAAGCTTCATTTTCAATAGTAGGTTTTCCAAGAGGATCCTGACTTGAAGGTGGGTGCTTTGAGAACTATCCATAGCTACCTCAGCTGCAATCATTTCTTCCCGTTGGATCTCATCATTTACCATTTTTAAGTAGTTATTAAATATAGGACATTCAAGACTATCTTTGACAGCAGTAAAATAATCTTCATAGCAGTAGTAATCCCCAAGTAATTCCAATTCACTACACCAAGGCTTGAACAGCTGAAGGAGTGTAAATAGTTTGACAGGTCAATTTCCGATGGCTAATAACATTTTGATTTTCATGTCTTACCAAGCATCCATCACAACTACGAACAGCCTGTTTTTCATCTTCTACATTCTCAGCGACATTACTCTTATACCTGTAGTTTTGAAGAATTTCATAAAGACGACCCTTCCTTTAGATGTGGACTTCTTCTGGAATAGTATGTATCCAACATATTTGATTTCACTATATCACTACTTTCAGGTTCAAACTCAGCCAGATACTGAATTTCAGGAAAATACTTCAATACTCTCTCTCTTGTATGACACAGACCAAGACTAAACCACACAGTTCCTTTAGATTTTGAGTACAAACTTGACAAACTTAACTTGTCACAGGCCTCATAACTCCCCATTTCCCTATGAGATAGCATTTTCAGACTAAATTAATATAATTTCTTGCTAAGAAGCTTCCCTACAGTAATCTCCTCCCACATCTCCTTCATCTCACTTTTCTCAGTATTTGTGATGTATGATGTTACCTACCAAGCCACAGCAATTGAGTTGTCTGCAACAAATTGAATGTCAATTTTAGCATTCCATATTTTCAAAATGACTGGATTGTGTTCATTAATATTTTTGGGATCTTTATTTCTTTTCAATTTATATGTGTTCTTTGGTGGTTTTGAGGCATTGTATGTCTCACTGAAGACAAAAAGCTGTTCACTCTTCCTTTTGAAATAACAGGTTGTGGAAAAACGAATAGACATTGTGAATAAAATGTTCCATTCGATCTGTTTGTACAGCGACAATACTTTCCACATCTATGAGTTTGAACATGCAAAACTAGTTCTCTAAGAGCTTTGTCAGCAGTCTGTTTTGGTATAGCACATGTGACATACTGTTCTATAAAAGACAAAACAGACTCATGACTTTCTGATCCAAACATTGGTGCATCTTTTATACATAGTACCATATGAATATGAGGAGCACCTCTTGCCTATTAAGCTTTCTTCCCCAAAACTATCTATTAATTCTCCAAGAGGAGAGTTGGCTTTGTTGCAGATGAAAGCAGGGATAGCTTGGAATCTGTGATTAAAATACCTGCAAATATTAGCAGGATCCAATTAACACAGTTCTCCATCTGTCTTCAAATTAACATCTTTCAAATTAAAGTTTATTTCTCTAAAAAATTAAATGAGATCATCCCATGCATACTCTGCACAACTCAGTGTCAAAAACCATGTTGGTGGTCCTAGGTTTCTCAGCATACATTTTACTTCTCCATGACATCGAAACCAACATTAATTGATACCACATTGGGACGCCATTAAATTAATTATGGTATTCTCCAAATTTTCATCCTTTTCTTCGACTTTGTTAACAACCTCTCTTGCAGACATATTATTAAGATCAACTCCTGTTTTTAAGAAATTATTCACTGCATAAGATAGTCCAGACAAATCATTCTCAGATAGAAGGTGAAATCTGTATGGAATGCACTGTCTAAATCTAGGATCTTCTGAGTATAACCTTGTTGATCAGTATTCAGCTGCTGTTTTTTGTATAGGATGATCATAATACCGACCTCCTACTCCTGTAGGAAACAAGTTTGGGAAGCAACGGGCCTCCAAGATCTTTTCCCATACACTCATAGGAGGTCCCTTGGCTTGCTTCATCTGGTAAAGGTCTTTAGCATCACCAATTACCTCTTTTGAATATAAAGGATAGATTCTGTAGTGCTCTTAGATTTTGTTTCTGATTGGGATGAGTCTATTTTTCTATTTGTCCCACTCCAAACAAACACTCATAATCTTCAGCAATATTTTCAATACAATTCTGTACATCAACATCTTTATAATAAATATTATTTTGTACTAGGCATTAGTTGGCTCGTTAAACTTTTTTAACATCAACCAACTCTTGCCAAACGTCCTTCATTCTGCTGCAGCCTTCTCCTGTGTGCAACAGACAGCTTCTTTATTTCAAAATGGTCAGGGTGTGGAATGTAGGTCACATCTATATTTCTGGGGTGAGTGATTATGCAAGAAAAAGTGGCATTTACAGGGACCTTGCTTTGCCTACTCTGGATATAACTTGGGTCGGTCAAAGAGGATTAAGGTTTCATCAATTGCTTCGATTAGTTCAAAACATTAGAGGTACACAGCCTCCTCACCTCATCATTGTGCACTGAAGTGTTAATTACATCTGCACACTCACTGCAGTAGGACTGGAAATACTAATGAAAGATACCTTTCTTCAATTAATGCACATACTCCCTCACTCTGTCTTTGTCTTCACAAATATATGCCAGAGGCAAAAATGGAAGTACTCAACCCAAATTTGTACACAAATAGTCAAAGAGAGGAAACGTGTAAATATAGCTGTTTCTGCAATTCTCAGAGAGCATAAGATGGGCTCAGTCTACAATAATAACCTGCACTTTCACATGGATGGCATATACAGGAGAGATGGAGTGCACTTCACAGATGAAGACAATAGAGTATTTATACGTATCTTATAAACTAAACATGCACAGCTGACAAACACAAAGGCTCTTTTTAGAGTCATTTTACATACCAAACCCTTTTACAATTTAAAAGAAAGTCTCAATTATTTTTTTAAAACAGTAATTTAGATTTGTGGCTCCGTTGCGGATCCACAAACCAAAAACACAATTCAATGCACAACAACCAACATATTTATCATGTAGTATTATTTATTCACTATATCTATCAGTACACTTTACAATATATCACAGGAATTAAACTTCCCTTCTATCACTCAATGAACAACATCCATATAGCTTTTTGAGTGGATATAAAATCTATCAGTATGTCTGTCAGTGGCCCCATAATGCTATAACTCGCTCTCTCAGAAAACATTACTATATGAGAAGGTCTCCTACTAGGTGTATAACTGTCACAATGAATACCTCAGCTCCTATATCACTATCTCACCACACCTCTGAGTGGGAGTCTTGCACTCTGAGTATTTCTGTGATCAGTTAACTCAGGCTATGTGACTGTGTAGAAAACATTCTCAGTGGGTTTCTGAGTGTGTGAAAGAGTTTCTCAGTGGATCTGTCTATAGGTATACAAATATCTGAGTGGATCTGTTAGTTGATATATTACTACCCCAGTTGGTCTGCAAATCCATGTGACTATCTAGGTAACGGTGTAAGACGGTACCTGAGGTTCTCAGTGAATTTGTAATAGGGTACATAAGGTTATCACTCAGTTTCTCACTAAGTAAAGCACTGTAGGTTTGTCTCTGACTAGTTGCAGAACTATCTATCAGTGCCTATGACTGAGTATATAAGTCTGTCAGTGGTTCTGTAAGTCACTGCATAAGCTTCTTAATGAATTTATGAGTGAGTAGAATACTCTTTGATTACATGTCTAAGTGAATTCATAAGTACCTCAATGGTTCTCTCAGAATACATCACTATCTCATTAATTCTGTCAATACATGTCTAACTGTCTGTGGGTCTGTAAGAGGGTTCATCACACTCTGAGTGGTCCTCCGACTCAGTGCATGATGCTCTGAGTGAGGATATAGGCGTGAATCAAAAGTCTGTCAGAGTGTCTGTGACAAACTATGACAGTGTGTACAGCATTAGCTCATGAAATCTGTATTTTCAAATACATGTGTGAGTGGGTGCATGACTTTCTCAATATGTCTCTCAATGGGTACATTATTATTTGAGTGGGTCTCTGAGTGGATGTATGAGTGTCTATATTGGTCTCTCAGTGTGTGCCCGAGCTTCTGAGTTGATCTGTGAATGTGTGCAAAAGGTTTTGACTGACTTTGTGAATGCATAAAAGGTTTCTGAGGGTGTTTCTGACAAAGTGTGACAGAGTCTGCAGCATTAGCTGATCAAATATATTTTTTTGAATACATGTGTGAGTTTCTGCATGACTCTTTACATGTGTCTCTCAGTGGGCACATTAATATCTGAGTAACTCTGGGTGTGGTGTATGATTGTCAATATGGGTCTCTGAGGCCCTGATTTATACTTTTTGACTCTAAACTGCACTAACCCAGTTTAGCGTCAAAAAGTATACAGCCTGCTAATGCCATTCCAAGATGCCTGCTGGGCATCTTATTTATGGAATGGTGCAATTCGCTACAAAGGGTGGGCTAATGTTATGGAGAATTACGTTAGCCGGGTGGGGTGGCAATATGGGAGTAGTGGGTTTAGCGTTAAAAAATGATGTTAGGCTGGTTAGATTAAAGAAAAGATGACTCTAACCAGCCTAGCGTCATTTATTGATGCTAAAGCTACCATACCACATGACTCCTGTCAGGAGTCATGCCCACCGCCCCAATGGCCAGCACAAGGGACAAGGGTCCCCAGGGCATGGTCATTGCACCTAGTGCCATGTATGGGGGCCCATTTCTGGGCTCTCTATGGCACGTTAAGGAAAAAAGGTAAATACTTACCTTTCTATACCTGTACTTACCTGGGATGGGGCCCCATCCTCCGCTGTCCCTTTGGTGTGGATGGGGGTGTTACTGGGGCCTGGCGAAGGCACCTGTGGGCTTATTCCATGGTGTTCCACCATGGAAATGGGCCCACCGGTCCCCTAACGCCTGCCATGACCCAGGCGTTAAATAATGGCGCTAAGCAAGCTTAGCGCTATTGTTCAGGCCCGCCTACCTCCTGTGCGCCATTTTTGCACAGGAGGATAAATAAGGCGCTAGGGCCTTTGAGTCATTTTTTGCCCAGGAACACCTATCTTGCAACTCATTGATGCAAGGTAGTTTTCCGCAGGCAAAAAATGACTTTAACTCCAATATTTTGGCACTAGACATGTCTAGCGCCAAAATATAAATATGGAGTGAAGTTTGTGCCGGATTTGCGTAAAAAAAAATGGCAGAAATCCAGAGCAAACATAGTATAAATATGCCCCATTAGCTTTTGAGTGGATTTTTGACTGTGTAAAAAAATCTCTCAGGGTCTCTATAACTAAGTGTGGCAGTGTGTGCAACATTAACTGATAAAATATACATTTTTGACAACATGTGTAAGTGGCCACATGACTGTCTACATGTGTCTCTCAGTGGGTACATTACTATCTGTGTGACTCTGGGAGTGGGTGTATGACTGTCTCTGAGTATGTGCCTCACCTTCTGATTGCATTTGTGAATGGGTGCATGAGGTTTCGAGTGGATTTCTGACTAGGTAAAAACTCTTTCAGAGTATCTGTAACTAAGTGCGACAGTGTGTGCACCAGTAACTGATTACATTTATATTTTTGAGTACATGTCTAAGTGGTCCATAAGTGTGCATATGGGTCTCTGAGTGTGTACCTGTGCTTCCAAGTTCATCTATGAGTGGGTACATGAGGTTTTGAGTGGCTTTGTGAATGATTGAAAAAGTCTCTCAGAGTGTCTCTGATGAACTGTAACAATGTGTGCAGCATTGTCCTTTGAAATATATATTTTTTTTTAATTCATTAGCAGGGTCCGTTACTCCATCGCAATGTTACGCAGGGGGCCATGAAATCCAGAAATAAAATCCATCCCCCAGGAACATTGCTGGTGCATAAAATGGTGACCTCAACTTTCTGAAGAGCTTCCACCCAGCCTATCACACTCCTCCGTGTGGCTCTTGGATTTGCGGCCTGCCGCGTAGGAACCGCAACAGATCTGTGTCTCTAGATATAAAAATTTGTTTTCTCAGAATTTCTCGAAAACTACTCAACAGAACTACACCAGAACAAAATAAACAAGCTTTCTGGACCAGGACCTACTTTCCTGCCAAATTTGGTGCAATTCCGTTCAGTAGTTTTTGTGCTAACGCTGATCAAATTCCCTAAGGAAAAATGAAGGGGAAAACGTGTTTTGGGACCTGCTTTTTCACAGCCCCCCTCGACGGATAGCCCGAAAACCTTTCAGGCCGCAGCTGACAGGACTGGCTGATTTTTTGGGAAAGTTTTGTGAAGAATCGTCAAGCAGTGCCAAAGATATAGGCAAGTAAATCGTAGAACGTAAACCTACCTATAACTACCTAGTGGTGACTGCCATATATATATATCATAATAATATATATATATATGTGCACAGTGGTTAAATAAGACACAAAATGGATTTCTGTGAAATAACAATGCAGGTATTGGAGCATATGCATGAATGTTGAAGTGCGGAGAGTTGAATTATTGAAATAATGAAAATGTGAACAGATATTGGGAAGATTAATGGTACAAACTACTTACTTGTCACTGCACCAACATTATTCGTGCCACCTGCCTTGTCTTTTCAACTGCTCACAGAATAATGAAGTTCACAGGTGTGGGATATGAAGGTATAAATCCCACAATGCCTCTGCGCACTAAAGACAGGCGTTTTAAACCAGCATTGAAAAATACTTTAAACCATTTGATAAAGACGAGATGTCGAAACGCGTCATGGAGCTTGATTTATGCTGCTTAAGAAATTCTGCCTGTCATTAAATCAACTTGCTAAAGAATTCCCTGGGAGTGCGGTGTTTTTCTCTTGTGTGATTCTATATTAAGGGTCGTGGTCTTGACCCTTACACCAGCACCAGCAGCCAGAGTGCTTTGCTTCGAAGACTGCGTTGAGGTTGAAAAAAATATATATATATATATATATATATATATATATATATATATATATATTTATATATATATATATATATATATATATACAATGGTTACATGGACCTTATTGTGCACTTGCAGACCCCTATGCCAAATACTACACAAAGTATAGAAAAAACGAAGAAAAAAAACAACTCCTACAAAAGGTTCCAACAAGAATCCTGAAAAAAATAATCAATGTTGAGCAAAAAATGTATACACATTATGGATGATGTAAAGAATAATTTCATTGTTAATCATAAATCACTAATCTCTCTCTCTCTCTCTCTCTCTCTTTATATATATATATATAAATATATATATATATATAAGTGCTCTAGGGACAAAAATGGAAAACTCTCTCTCTACCAACATTCATACCGAAATATACCACACCCATTCATCGATAAAAAATAAATAAAGTAGACAAATTGCTTAGTCAATACATATCTTATCAAATGTTCAACTAGAGAGGACACTATTGTCCATCACATCATCTGTGCATATAATACATCAAATATAACTCAATTTCCTCCAATGACCATGATACATCTTGAATTCAAACTTTTCCTTGAAAGTTATTTTCTCCTTATATAATCCTTTATTGTATAGATTATAGACATCTTCTACATCAAATTCGCAGTCCAGGAACTTGTAGAGTCCTCCTAGTCAACTAACGTGCCGACGTACGTTTCGGTGTAATGTGGCCAGCAGGACACACACCTTCCTCAGGGCACAAATATATTGTCCAAGGCTTATTGAAATGTACAAAGAGAGAGGATCCGTCCATAGAGTCAGTCTCTAAACAAATTAATAAAGGAACAATTAATGAAATGCTCAATCTAAAGTCTAATTTATGCAAATACATCACACACCTAGTGTGGAAAGTAAACACACCAAAATAAATAAACAACCACAAACTTCTGTGTTGTTAATTGATAATACATATGCCTTATAAAGATAGGTGTGCATCACCATAAAGTGAATCTCTTAGTCAGATGACTAAATTAAACTAATAAAAGACCCAATGATCGACACCACAGATAGAAAGAATCCCAAAAAGACTAGTACAAATAAAGCTAGTCAAAATAAAAATAGAAAAAAGAGAGTAAGAAAACCCATAGGGAAGACTAAAAAAGCTCACCTATTGATGTCATCCCATCTACTGCTTATTATGAAGAGCAAAGCTCAATATGAGGCCTGTATTCAATGCATTATGTGCATAGTATGCATCAGGCTCTAGAAGAAAACAGAGCGAGCAGGACTGAGCTTTAAAGAAAGATTTTTTTTATATTGTAATCTCTAACGGTACAGAGATGTCAACAGCGTTATGCTCTCAAGCAAAACCTAGATCTATTGATAGGCTTAGCAAAAAACTAAAGATAATAAATATATTAAATGAGCCTACCCGAAGAAATCCCCAGTGTACTCATTCGATCAATACTAGATTGACCCATGGAACAAATCGAGCTCTCCAGAAAAACCCATGTATATAATCCAACATCTACTGTTCCGAATGTATTCCGCAGTGTTTTTAAGCCAAAACAACCATGTGTAGCATATTGTACTCACCGGTACTTTACATATTGGCAGCTCTAACAATCACAGAGCTGGTCTCAGCAGCCGCCTCCGATACCTATGGGAATTCAATGATTCCTTTACAGAAGCACGTGGTTCGTCGTTTCTCTAAGCCGCCTGTTCGAGTAACACAACGGGCTCTTCCTGCATTTGAAAGCACGTAAATACGTGCCCGCCAAAGAAGCATCGTAGAAAACCGACTATTCCGTCCAAACAGGACAAAACATCCAAAAACGGCCGCCATAATGAAATGGAGCATGAAGCCAGAAATAACTAGCCAGATGCAACTTAAAAGTTTAATAAAACCTTAAACCTCAAGGAAACAGAAACTTAAACAAAAAATAATAAGATGTGATAATTCAGAAATACTCAGATAATTATAAAAATGGATAATCAGTTAAACAGCCTACTTCCCCAAAAGGCAGTCATAATAACTATGAAAAAATTGTAAAAATAAATAATCATCTTAGCTGCCTATATATCTGGGAAGCTATCCTAACGACTGCGTACTAGATGTGATCATGTGACTGTAATTCAGGCCGCCTCTATAGAAAGGCACAAATAAAGAGGCAAACATGAATAGTCTTTGAACGTATGAATAAAAACTCAAACAACAATGCCAACAAGGCAAGGGGAAAATCCAGCTCAGATAGGTTTATTTGGTATGGAGCCCCTACCTTAAGTAAAGAAGAAAAAAAAGTATAATGAAGAGGAGTAACCACCATAAATTAGTCACTACCCCCACAGAATCCGTTCCAAGGAGGCGAGTCAGAAATTGAAGAGTCTGATCATACAGACTAGAATACATTCTCCCATGGATTTCTATCATTTAATCCTCTCTCCACTGTATTCAAACAAAAAAATCAAAAGACTTCACGTTTCCTTCTATAGGCATCCGAATCAGTGCATTTGAGAGGGTCAATTTTTTCCAAATGATCCATTTAAGATCATTCTCTGTATGTTGATGTTCACCGCAATGTAAGGCAAGAGGAGCTTGGAATCTATGATTCCTAATAGCGGATTTATGTTCACTGAATCTATTTCTAAACTCTCTTCCTGTCTCGCCCAGATAGCCCAAATTACAAGGGTACACCACCCATAAAGCAAGTGACATGCATGTGCCCAAAAGCATAGAGCCGCTATCACACCCAGTGAGACTGCTACAGAAGGTCTTATACATTCAGGCACATACTCAGAAACTACTTATGTATGCAGCAATATCAAAGGCAGCTCAAGATGTACCTATGTACCCCTCTGTTCCCTAACACAGACACTGAGATATTCTTTCAGCCACTTACATACAGATTTAGAGAGCCATAGAGGTACTAAAACAGGCAGTCACATACCAGCACATTTACTAAAACATCTCATGGCACTACTATCGGTGGACTCCTACATTCACTCAGATATGTGGGCAAATAATGACACGATCTTGTCATGTATCCAGACAGGTACTGGTTTAATCATGGATGAGGCCTACTAGTTCAGAGGCTGGCTGTGCACTCTCACTGCCCACTTAAGTTGGCCTCTAAAAGCCCTTTGTCAGTCTTAAACCCACGTTTTAGTACACATAACTCACCTCTAAGATATGCTGTAGGTATGCAGTCATGCACGGTGTTTTGTGCTAAATTGATTAAGAGATGTCCTTTTCAATTTTAGTAACTTACTCATGCACTTGCAGACCCCTGAGCCAAGCACTACATGAGTATACCACTCATTAACGAACTAACATGCATGTTTCCAAAGCATAGATGCTTTGCCTCACCAGTCATGGAGCAATACAGAGACTTCTACATTTAATCACATACTCAGAAATTACTTATGAATGCTGCAATATTAAAAGCAATTGCAGACACATCCACATGCCGCTCTATTGCTAACACAGGCACTGGGGTATTTATTAAGTGACTTACATAAACATCTAGGGAGACATAGAGGTACTAAAACAGAGAGTCACACACTGGCATATTTACTTAAACATCTCTTGGCACTGCTATAAGTGGCTTTCTACAGTCACTCAGATATGTAGGAAAGTAGTGACACACCATTGTCATCCATACAGAGAGACAGTCATGAGATAATGTGCAGGTATGCCATAAACTGTGGTGCTTTCGGCTTAAATGATTGTGAGATATCCTTTTGAGTTTTAGGCCCTGATTTATACTTTTTGGTGCAAAACTGACTTTAACCCCATAAATTTGGCACTAGACGGGTCTAGCGCCAAAGTATACATATGGAGTTAGTTGTGCAATGAATTTGGGTAAAAAAAGATAACACAAATTCGGCTCAAAACAAGTATAAATATGCCCTTAAGTAACTTACTCATGCACTTGCAGTTTTCTATGCCAAATACTAAATAGAGTATACCACCTATAAAGGAACTGATATACATGTTTCCAATGCCAGTTGGTCATATCGGTCAGTCGGTCAGATCGGTCAGGTAAAATCCAGAGTTCCTTTGGATCCTTGTGCACCTAAGATAATTCAACTAGCTGTTGATGGTCTTGCACCAGATTTGATGCCACTGCTGAATGTCGCCATTAGGACTGGGGTTTTCCGTATACCTGCAAAAAGGTTTCATTTTTCCCTTTGATGAAAAAAACCTGCCTTGGACCACAACAAGGTGAAAACTTTCTGTCCAATTTCATGGCTTTCGTTCCATGCCAAATTACTTGAAAAAACATCTCAATGCTAGTTTATCTAGATACTTAGACGAGAATAACTTTAGCTGTTGTACTGAGACTGCATTGGTAGCTGTCTCAGAAGAGATCAGAGCGATCAGAGATAACAGCAGAAGAGCAGTTTTGGTCCTTTTGGATCTATTGGCTGCTTTTGATACGGTTAGACACGCCATGCTGTTAAAAAGATTGACCAACATCGGTGTCAGTGGATTAGCATATGATCTTATATCTTTCTTTGTGAAAGATAGAGAACATATGGTAGTCCGTGGGGAGTTTTATTCCAAATCCTTCTCTCTCTCATTGGGGAATCCCCATGGGTCATCACTTAGTCACACGCATTTGAATATATATGTTGTACCACTGGCTAAGTTGAACCATTCCCATGATTTTGCTACTGTAGCCTATGCCGATGACACAGAAATTGTGGTCTTCATCCCAAATAATGTTGAGGATGTTGTACTTAGATTAAACCACCATATGAAGGTTATCACCAATTGGATGACTTCCAATTGTCTGATATTGAATTCTGATAAAACAGAGGTACTTGTTTTTAGAAAGGATATCTCCTTTTGGGGTCATTCGTGGTGGCCTCAGGCCCTAGGTGTACCTCCAATCCTGGTTACCAAAGTAAAGAGTCTGAAGGTAACTTTTGATACTGATTTATCTTTCAGGGAGCATACATGTAACACAAGTACTGACACAAGTTAGTCATCCATTCAGACAAATAGTCCTTTAAACATGATTCAGGCCTAGTAATACAACCCATGTCTCTGTACTTTTACTGCTTGCTTGACTTGGCATGTTAAAGAGCTTCAGTAAGTCTTTAACCTGCATTTTAGTACAAATAACCCACCTTTGAGATATGCTGCAGGTATGCCATCAAGCACATTGCATTGTGCTTAAGTGATTGAGAGATGTCCTTTTGAGTATTAGTAACATACTCATGCACTTGCAGATCCCTAAGTCAAGCACTACAAAGAGCATACCATCCGTAAAGCAACTGACATTTGTTTCCAAAGCAGAAAGCCTCTCTCTCTCTCCTAGCCACAGTGACAGAGGGACTTATACATCATATACACAGCAGCTAATTATGTATCTAACAGTACAAAAGATAGCTGCAGACACACCTACATACCCTCTATTCCCTAACACAGCAACTGAGATATTTGTTCAGGCACTTACATACACATTTAGAGAGACATAGACGTACTAAAACCAGCAGTTACATACCAGCATATTTATGTAAACTTATCATGGGATTGTTATAGGTAGACTCCTATACTCACTCAGATATGTAGGTAAGGAGGGACACAACTGATCATCCATTGACATTGAATTCTGATAAAACAGAGGTACTTGTTTTTAGAAAGGATACCTCCTTTTGGGGTCATTTGTGGTGGCCTCAGGCCCTAGGTGTACCTCCAATCCTGGTTACCAAAGTAAAGAGTCTGAAGGTAACTTTTGATACTGATTTATCTTTCAGGGAGCATACAATTAACACAAGTACTGACACAAGTTAGTCATCCATTCAGACAAATAGTCCTTTAAACATGATTCAGGCCTAGTAGTACAGCCCATGTCTCTGTACTTTTACTGCTAGCTTGACTTGGCATGTTAAAGAGCTTCAGTAAGTCTTTAACCTGCATTTTAGTACAAATAACCCACCTTTGAGATATGCTGCAGGTATGCCATCAAGCACATTGCATTGTGCTTAAGTGATTGAGAGATGTCCTTTTGAGTATTAGTAACATACTCATGCACTTGCAGATCCCTAAGTCAAGCACTACAAAGAGCATACCATCCGTAAAGTAACTGACATTTGTTTCCAAAGCAGAAAGCCTCTCTCTCTCCTAGCCACAGGGACAGAGGGACTTATACATCATATACACAGCAGCTAATTATGTATCTAACAGTACAAAAGATAGCTGCAGACACACCTACATACCCTCTATTCCCTAACACAGCAACTGAGATATTTGTCAGGCACTTACATACACATTTAGAGAGACATAGACGTACTAAAACCAGCAGTTACATACCGGCATATTTATGTAAACTTATCATGGAATTGTTATAGGTAGACTCCTATACTCACTCAGATATGTAGGTAAGGAGGGACACAAACTGATCATCCATTGAAATACACAGTCCTTTAAACAAGGCTCTGACCTACTAGTGGAGAGGCTGTCTGTGCACTCTCACTTGCAGATTTATTTGGCATATGAAAGCTGTTTGTTAAGTCTTGAACCCATGTTGTAGTACACATAGGAACACAGAGATAACTATGGTAGTATACCAGTGATAGAGTATTGCATACAGTGACACAGAGAATGACACAGAAATATAAACTTGAAAATTAATAGAACAATATTAACTATATTATTTTAAGATACCTGTTTACATTGCTAGTTAACCAACTAAAATATATAGGCCCTCATTACAACATTGGCAGTAAATGCTGCTTACCGCCGTGCAGAAGACCGCCAACACACCGCTGAGGCCGCGGAATTCCGCCACAGCTATTATGACCCACAGCATGGAATCTGCCAAAATTCAGACACCCACACAAGTCTGCCACAGCAAAGGTCAGTGATAAACTGGCAAAACAAAACCTCCACTGTCACGCCAACAGAAATACGCCCACACTATCACAACACACTAATCCACGCGGCGGTCTTTCAACCGCGGTATTCCATTGGCGGTACACACCGCCGCACTCAAAATACACACACATTTACAAAACACAACCACATTGGACAATTCAAAATACACACTCCTGATACACATACACACACCACTCCCACACACCCAATACAATATAAAACACCCACCCACATTACCCACAACCCCCTACGACCACAAGTACAGAGAGAAGGCCAGCGAGAGACACTACAAACAACTACCAAGCATCCACAGGCATACAATACCATCACCCACATTACTTCCACACACATCACACAACACACTACTAAATAGCACCCCACTTATCACTACACACACCACCCCACACATCACCCACACCACCCCATGGCACGGTAAAGACACCAAAGGTTCTCTGAGGAGGAGCTCAGGGTCATGGTGGAGGAAGTCGTCCGGGTAGAGCCACAGCTATTCGGATCACAGGTTCAGCACACCTCCATTGCTAGGAAGATGGAGCTATGGCGAAGAATAGTGGACAGGATCAAAACAGTGGGACAGCACAAGAAATAGGGATGACATCAGGAAGAGGTGGAACGACCTACGGGGGAAGGTGTGTTCCGTGGTCTCAAGACACCACCTTGCGGTTCAGCGGACTGGCGGCGGACCCCCACCTCCTCCCCCACAACTAACAACATGGGGGGAGCAGGTCTTGACGATTCTGCATCCTGAGGGCCTCGCAGGAGTAGATGGAGGAATGGACTCTTGTAAGTCAAAGCTTTACTATTACATCCCCCACCCTACCTGCATGCCATCACATACCCCCACCCTCACCCCCATCACTCCTACTCCTCACAAATGTCCCACTATCACAAATCACCCATCCCAACACCAAGCCCTGCATGCAACAACAAAGCATGGACACCCATCACCAAAGCATGGCCACTGCACATACCCCTACACCCCCCTAAACCACCATCACACAAGGTCCCACACAGGAATGCAAGCACTGGGGTACACAGACACCCACCTATTGCACACCATGGCACACACAGATGTAATAAACATCCTTTTATACCCCTGCAGGACCCTACCCAAAGTTACCGGACAGGCGGGTCCACACATGTCCACACCACCAACAGAAGAGGCCCACAGTGATGACAGCAGCTCTGTCCAACTGGATCTAGATGACCAGCCCAGCCCATCGGGGACCTCTGGACAATTGGTTCCCCTCACACAGTCACAGGCCACTAGAGACCTTCCCCCCTCTGGAAACACCAGCACAGCATCCACCCAGCGGGCCCATACCTCTGTCCCCAAGGCACGTCAAGCAGCAGTTTGTCCACCACTTCAGGGAACCCAGGCTAACCCACCACCCCAACAACAACAGGGACCTGGAGGCAGTGCTAGTGGGCACACGGTCCAGGGGACGGAGGCCTAGGAACACACAGGAATTGGGAGGGCTGCTGTGCGACAGGGGGCGGACAGGCCAAGGGAACCCACTCTCCACGAGGCCCTCTCCTCCATCATGGGAGCCTACCACCACTCCCAGGAGACGATGGCAAAGGGTACTGGCCAAGTTTCAGGAGACCCAGCGCCTGCAGGAGGAACAGTATTTGGGCTTCAGGGAGGAACTCAGAGCCATCAATTCCACCCTGGGCACCATCGTAGGGGTGCTGAAGGAAGTACCCAACACCAGGAGGGAAACTGTGGCACAACAAGGGGCCCCTGACACTAGCATGGACGATGAACTGCCCACCACCTCTGCCGGCGCTAGTGGCAGGAGGCACTGCCACAGGACCACCACACCAGAACCCCACCCCCTGCAGAGGGAGAACCACCCCGCAAACGGTCCCTGAGATCCAGGACAAAGACAGAGAACGATGCCAAGACCCACGCCAAGAAATGAGACCACCCTGATTGTCATCCTTCTGTCCCACCTTGTCACCCTGTCCATCCTCAAACTGCCCCAGCTCCACTTCCTAGGCCCATTTGGGCAACGCACCTGTATGACTAATAGACTGGACTCTGCCATGGACATTCCTCCACCATCACCCCTGACCATTTTACAACCCCCTCCAATATTGAGCACTTAAATAAACACCCTTGAAGCACAAAACAATCTGGAGTCAGTCTGTGATTTTGAAATAGTGTATTAGCAATTACAGTGGCAAAATGCTCTTTCAATTGTAATGTGAACATACCTATGTAACACAGCTCTAGTCCATGAGGAAACAAAGCAGATGTCACACTGTGGGACACACATCTGTGAAATCGTAAGGGAAAGTGACAACTCAGTGACCATACACTGGGTGAAAACGACAGACAGTAGAGAGGTAGTAGTGTTAAAATACGTGTAGTAGGCAGGTTTGTATTCTTACCTGTGTCTCACTGGAAATATTGCAGGATCACAGAGTTCCTGTTGTCCATGTCCTCTTCTTCTGCTTCCTCGTCGTCACTGTCACAGGCTCCACAGCTGCAACAACACCGCCATCTCGACCATCCTCCTGCAGAAAAGGCACCTGTCGTCGCAAAGCTAAGTTGTGAAGCATACATCAGGCCACGATGATCTGGCACACCTTCTTTGGTGAGTAGAATAGGGATCCACCTGTCATATGGAGGCACCTGAACCTGGCCTTCAGGAGGCTGAAGGTCTCCTCTATTATCCGCCAAGTTCGCCCATGGGCCTCATTGTAGTGTTCCTCTGCCCTTGTCCTGGGATTCCTCACTGGGGTCAGTAGCCATGACAGGTTGGGGTAACCAGAGTCACCTGCAAATGGCAAGGGACAACTGTTAGACACACACTAACCTGTAGGGATATCCCCAGACCCAGACAACCATTCCCACTTCCTGTTTTTGGCCGCTTATTTACGGAATTTTGATTTCGTGTACTCCAAAAAGAATATGACTATTTTCGTATCCAAATCATAAATGTTTGTCTTACTTCTCATGCCTTGAGAAAGCCCCGGCTTATATATAGCCAGAGGGGGCAAAACACGTGTTGGCTGATCCTCCCTTTTCTTAGTCATCACTTTTGGACTTTGGATTTTGCCTTTTGTTTCATAAATAAGTGACTCTTTGAATATTTGGAACTATAACGTCTGTACAACAATGAAATACATTTTTACTTTTGCAACCTCAAGAACCTCCTGAGTGGGACTTTACCTTCTACTTTTATTGTAAACCATTCCCACTGACTTGCTTCCAGGTGCTCACCTAATAGCCACATACGGTGCCTCTGGAGTTGACCCATCACATAAGGGATGCTGCTATTCTGCAGGATGTAGGCGTCATGCACTGAACCAGGGAACTTGGCATTCACATGGGAGATGTACTGGTCTGCCAAACACACCATCTGCACATTCATGGAATGATAACTCTTCCGGTTTCTGTACACCTGTTCACTCCTGTGGGGGGTACCAAAGCCACATGGGTCCCATCAATGGCACCTATGATGTTGGGGATATGTCCCAGGACATAGAAGTCACCTTTCACTGTAGGCAAATCCTCCACCTGAGGGAAAACGATGTAGCTCTGCATGTGTTTCAGCAGGGCAGACAACACTCTGGACAACACGTTGGAAAACATAGGCTGGGACATCCCTGATGCTATGGCCACTGTTGTTGGAAAAGACCCACTTGCAAGGAAATGGAGTACTGACAGCACCTGCACTAGAGGGGGGATTCCTGTGGGATGGCGGATAGCTGACATCAGGTCTGGCTCCAACTGGGCACACAGTTCCTGGATTGTGGCACGGTCAAGCCTGTAGGTGATGATCACATGTCTTTCCTCCATTGTCGACAGGTCCACCAGCGGTCTGTACACCGGTGGATGCCGCCATCTCCTCACATGTCCTAGCGGACGGTGCCTATGAAGGACAACAGCAAGCACAGAGTCAAACAACTCAGAGGTACGTACCCACAGCTTACACAGAACACGAATCATAATCCGAAAATTGGCATGTCTGTGTGTTGAGGTTAGGCCTAGGTATGTGTGACGCAGTTAAAAATTAAGACATGTGGGCCCCTGAAATGGCAGCTGCCTGACCTGTAAAGTGGGACAATGGGATGTGAGGTAACTGCGCTGGTGTTGTACACCGTTGCGGTAGGCGGTCGAAGACTGCGGCGCAATGCTGCATTGGTTAACATTGGACCCTATGGGTCCCAGGAGCCAATGACGATGTATGCCGGCGGTGACGGTACGCACCGCCGCGGACGTGACCGCCATTTTCTATCTGTTCAATCACTCGATACCTGATCTTCGACAGGAGAGGACCTACACTGCAAGTGCTGCTGTGACCTCGGTCTGGAAGAGACAATGGCTCGTGCACCTGGGGAATGGGCCCCAGCCTTCACATCGGAGGAGTTGGAGAAACTCGTGGATGGGGTCATCCCCCAGTACACGCTACTCTACGGTCCTCCAGACAAACAGGTAAATACAATGGGAGCATGCTGTATGGGCTGTGCCTGTGTGGAGTGGGGTGGATGAAAGATGGGGGGGGGGATTGAGCCGTGCATGAAACGACGGTGAGTGCATGTGCATCATGGAAGGGTAGGGATGGGGGCCAATGACTGTGACGGTGCATTTTTCCCCCTGTACAATTCATGTAGGTCAGCACCCACCAGAAAAAAGACATTTGGCGTGCCATTGCCAAGGACGTCCGGACCCTGGGGGTCTACCACAGACGGAGCACCCACTGCCGTAAGAGATGGGAGTACATTCGCTGCTGGAGCAAGAAGACGGCGGACGCCCAGCTGGGGATGGCCTCGCAACGTGGGAGGGGTGCCCGTCGCAGCATGACCCCCCTGATGTTCAGGATCCTGGCGGTGGCGTACCCGGAGTTGGATTGGCACTTGGGGGCATCACAGCAGCCACAAGGGGATGAGTACACTCTCATTCGGCTGATTTTGAACGCAGTGGAGGTGTCTGGGTGGGGGAGGTTGGCTGTTGGATTCCCTAGGCCAGGGCGAGTTTAGTAGGCAAGGTCCCCTTGTTCTGGCAGACCCTGTGGCACCCCACCCTACCTGTGTACAGTACCAAGTACACCTAGTCAGGCTCCTGTATCATCCATGTGTGCAGATGTCATCCATAGCCTTGTAGGCCATGTCTCAGGGATTGAACAGTGGCGCCCAAGTGCGCGGCATAGTGCAGGGGGCTTCTGTGTCTGTCGTGTCCTCCAACGGTAGCGGTAATGCATGCACTCAACATATCATCCCCTCCTTTTTGTGGTCTCCCTGTTCTTGTGTGCATTAGCATCATCAGGCGGAGGAGCAGTGGCACCGGAGCAGGAGGGAGCTGCATCCCACATGGCCCTGGAGGGCGAGACAACGGGCTCGGAGTTCACCAGTGGGACAGAGGGCGAGGGGAGCTCCACAGTGGGGACAGGAGCTGACACCAGTGACACAGACTCGTCCTCTGATGGGAGCTCCCTTGTTGTGGCGGAAACATCTGTGCCCCCGCATCTACAGGTACAGCCACCACCCCCCCTACCAGCACCGCCCTCCTAGCAGCCCCTCAGCCTTTGCCCAGGAGGGTGGGCATCACCTTCGCCCCAGGCACCTCAGCCCCTGCCCCAGTCACCCCTGCTGCCCTCAGTGAGGAGGCCATTGACCTCCTCAGGTCCCTCACTGTTGGGCAGTCTACCATTTTGAATGCCATCCAGGGTGTAATAAGGCAGTTGCAACAAACAAATGCATTACTGGAGGGCATTCATTCTGGTCAGGAGGCCCTTCAGCAAGCTTTTCAGCCTCTGGCCTCAGCACTGATGACAGCCATTGTCCCTGTGTCTAGCCTCCCCCTCCAACTTCCTCCACCCAGACCCAATCCCCTCTACCTCAGCCTATCCCAAGCACACCTTCAGACCAGCATGCACACATGTCAACACACAAGGGAAGCTCTGGCAAACATAAGCACCACACATCCCACAGGCACTCACTCAAGCATCACACAAATGCAGACACACCAACATCCACTGCCTCCACTATGCCCCCCTCGTCCTCTTCTCCCTCCTCCCTCCCAGTCTCGTCTACACTCACACCTGCATGCACTACATGTACAGCCACTACTGCCATCACCAGCACACACACCACCACAACCCGCTCACATGCAGTCACCACCCCCAATGCCATTCACACGTCCCCTGTGTCCTCTCCCAGTGTATCTGTGACGCCACCTTCCAAGATACACAAACGCAGGCACACACCCACCCAACAGCCATCCACCTCACACAGCCTCCAGCGCATGCACCTTCACCCAAAGTCACCAAACGAACACCTCCTACAACCACAACCTCTTCCTCCACTCCCAAACCCCCTCCAGCTACCCATCCCAGTGTTTCCCAAAAACATTTCCTGTCCAACCTTAACCTCTTTCCCACACCTCCACCACCCCGTCCGTCTCCTAGGGCCCGACTCTCCAGGTCCCAACCTAGCACCTCAGCCACAACATCTCCGGGACCAGTGGTGCCTGTAGTACCAGAATCAGGAGTGCACCGGCCACCAGGGCAGCCAGTGTGGCACGGAGCAACAGCACAGACAGTCCCCCACCTGTGAAGCATCGAAAGTTGGCCAGTGCCCGGCGAGAGAGGGGGAAGACTCCAGCCACCAAATCCGCTCCCAGGGGTACAGGTGGGAGTGTGGAGTCAGCTGCAACACCTTCCAAGGTGGGAAAGGCCCACAAGAAAGTCAGCAGGTCTGGAAAGAGCAGCATGGCGGAGAAGACCGCCATCATCCCCGCTGCCCAGGAGGCCACCGCCATCATCCCCGCTGCCCAGGAGGCCACCACCATCATCCCCGCTGCCCAGGAGGCCACCGCCATCATCCCCGCTGCCCAGGAGGCCACTGCCAGCACCTGCCCTGCTGCCCAAGAGGCCACCGCCACCAGCCGTGCTGCCCAGGAGGCCACCGCCATCATCACCTCTGCCCAGGAGGCCACCGCCATCAACCGCCAGCACCTGCCCTGCTGCCCAAGAGGCCACCGCCACTAGCCCTGCTGCCCAGGACAGGACCGCCAGCACCAGCCCCGCTGGGCCAGACAGGACCGCCAGTACCAGCCCCGCTGGCCCAGACAGGACCGCCAGCATCAGCCCCGCTGGGCCAGAGAGGACCGCCAGCACCAGCCCCGCTGGGCCAGAGAGGACCGCCAGCACCAGCCCCGCTGGGCCAGACAGGACCACCAGCCCGCTGGCCCAGACAGGACCGCCAGCACCAGCCCCGCTGGGCCTGACAGGACCACCAGCCCCACTGGGCCAGACAGGACCGCCAGCACCAGCCCCGCTGGACCATACATGACTGCCAGCACCAGCCCCACTGGGCCAGAGAGGACCACCAGCACCAGCCCCTCTGGCCCAGACAGGACTGCCAGCACCAGCCCTGCTGGCCCAGATATGACCACCAGCAGCTGAGTCACTGCAAAGGACCCCGCAGCAACAAGCACCGCTGAACAGGGCACCGCCGCCACAAGCACCGCTGAACAGGGCACCGCAGCCACAAGCACCGCTGAACAGGGCACCGCAGCCACAAGCACAGCTGAACAGGGCACAGCCGCCACAAGCACCGCTGAACAGGGCACTGCCGCAACAAGCACCGCTGAACAGGGCACCACCACCACAAGCACCGCTGAACAGGGCACAGCCGCCACAAGCACCGCTGAACAGGGCACCGCCGCAACAAGCACCGCTGAACAGGGCACCACCGCCACAAGCACTGCTGAACAGGGCACCGCCGCCACAAGCACCGCTGAACAGGGCACCGCCGCCACATGCACCGCTGGCCCATGAGCACCAAGGGCACTGACACTACTGAGTCCGTCACGAGTAGGATGAAGCACTCTGGGCACCAAGCCCCCTCCAGAACTAGTGGAGAGATACATCCACTACCTCAGTCCTTGGCAGGATGAAGCACTCTGGGCACCAAGCCCCCTTCGGAACCAGTGGAGTATCACATCCACTTCCTCAGTCCTTAGCAGGATGAAGCACTCTGGGCACAAGGACCCCTCCAGAACCTGTGGAGAGATACATCCACTACCTCAGTCCTTAGCAGGATGAAGCACTCTGGGCACCAAGCCCCCTCCAGAACCAGTGGAGAGATACATCCACTACCTCAGTCCATGGCAGGATGAAGCACTCTGGGCACAAGGCCCCCTCCAGAACCAGTGGAGAGATATATCCACTACCTCAGTCCTTGGCAGGATGAAGCACTCTGGGCACAAGGCCCCCTCCAGAACCAGTGGAGAGATACATCTACTACCTCAGTCCTTGGCAGGATGATGCACTCTGGGCACCAAGCCCCCTCCAGAACCAGTGGAGACTGTCATCCACTTGAGAGACTGTGGTTTTTCATTCCCCAGGATTGAACAGTGGGCAAACCACCCACTGTAGAGACTTGAAAGACTGTGGCTTTGCACTCCCCAGGATGAAGCAGTGGGCAAACCACCCACTGTAGAGACTTGGGAGACTGTGGCTTTGCACTCCCCAGGATTGAACAGTGGGCATGTGGCCCCCTCGTGGATTAGACGTTGTGCACTCAACCGGCTGAGGTGCCCCCCCTTTCCCTCCCCCTGAGGTGCCTGTTTTATTGCTATCTGATGCCCCTGCAGTGTTCTCTCCGTCATGGTCGGTGAGCTTGTGTGGGCCTCGCCCATACCGTGTGGGCCCGGTGTTCCACGGACTTCAATGGAGCGCTACCTGGACTACTATTCTTGGTGTATATTTTGTTAATAATGTATATATGTATATTTTTGGGTACTGCATTTTAATATATTACAATGGTTACACTCATTTTCTTTGGTCTTTGCATTTTTCCGGGGGGGTTGGGGAGTCTAACTATAATGTATCATGATGTACTAGTGTGTGTGTTGTTGTGGGAGTGTGGGGGTGGGGGTGTTGCGTGTTGCGTGTGTGTGTGTCCCTGTTTTTTCCCTCCCCCCTCCCCTGTGTCGTAGGTGCAGTACTCACCATGGTCTTCGCCGCCGGCGTTCGTGCTCCTGGTAGAGGAACAAGAAGATAAGGGCTGGCAGGATCTGCAGCTCTGGTTCAATGGCGTCCTGGTTCCTCATGGGGTGTGTAGAGGTGAGCGTTTTCCTTTCAAGGTCCTGTTTCCGCCGTGTTTCTGTCCATGGTGAATCTGCCCCGGAAAAGGTGGCGGATTGGTAGGTTGTGATACTGTGGTGTGGGAGGTACTTTGTCCTCCGCCTGTCTGTTGACGGTGCCCGCCAAGCTGTTTGTTTGTACCACCGTGGCGGTCGGAGTGTTAAAGTGGCTGTCTTTGTTGGCGTGTTCCGCCGCAGTCGTAATTCCAAATCTTTTACCGCCGGCCTGTTGGCGGTCTTACCGCCGCTTTAACACCGTCCGCCAGGGTTGTACCCTAGTTTCTCCAACTCCTCCGTGCTGAAGGCAGGGGCCCTTTCCCCAGACACACGAGCCATTGTCTCTTCCAGACTGAGGTCACAGCAGCACTTGCAGTGTAGGTCCTCTCCTGTCGAAGATCAGGTATCAAGTGAGTGAACAGAGAGAAAATGGCGGTGACGTCCGCGGCGGTTCGTACCGTCACCGCCGGCGTACATTGTCATTGGCTCCTCGGACCCATAGAGTCCAATGTTAACCAATGCAGGATTGCGGCGCGGTCTTCGACCGCCTACCGCGACGGTGTACAACACCAGCGCAGTTACCTCATATCCCATTGTCCCACATTACAGGTCAGGAAGACGTCATTTCAGGGGGCCACATGGCAATAATTTTGACTGCGTCACACATATCTAGGCCTTGCTTAAACACTAATACAGCCATATGTCGATTTGAAAACATTTTACGATTAAGTTGTGTTTACGTACCTCAGAGTTGGTTGACTCTCTGATCGCTGGTCTCCTCCATAGAGCACGTCCGGTGGGGCAGGTGAGGGGATGGTGGCATCCTCCGGTGTACAGACCACTGGTGGGCCTGCAGACAATGGAGGAGCGACATGTAATCATCACCTACAGACTTGATTGTACCACAATCGTGGAACTGTGTGTCCAGTTGGAGCCAGACCTGATGTCAGCTATCTGCCATCCCACAGGAATACCCCCTCAAGTGCAGGTGCTGTCAGTACTCCATTTCCTAGTAAGTGGGTCTTTTCCAACAACAGTGGCCATAGCATCAGGAATGTCCCAGCCTATGTTTTCCAACGTGTTGTCCAGAGTGTTGTCTGCCCTGCTGAAACACATGCGGAGCTACATCGTTTTCCCTCAGGTGGAGGATTTGCCTATAGTGAAAGGTGACTTCTATGTCCTGGGACATATCCCCAACATCATAGGTGCCATTGATGGGACACATGTGGTCTTGGTACCCCCCGCAGGAGTGAACAGGTGTACAGAAACCGGAAGAGTTACCATTCGATGAATGTACAGATGGTGTGTTTGGCAGACCAGTACATCTCATATGTGAATGCCAAATTTCCTGGCTCAGTACATGACGCTTACATTCTGAGGAATAGCAGCATCCCTTATGTGATGGGGCAACTCCAGAGGCACCGTGTGTGGCTATTAGGTGAGGACATGGACCCAATACAGTGTGACTAGGTGTCTGGGTCTGGGGATGTCCCTAAGAGTTAGTGTGTGTCTAACAGTTGTCCCTCGCCATTTGCAGGTGACTCTGGTTACCCCAACCTGTCATGGCTACTGACCCCAGTGAGGAATCCCTGGACAAGGACAGAGGAACGCTACACTGAGGCACGTGGGCGAACTAGGAATATTATAGAGAGGACCTTCGGCCTCCTGAAGGCCAGGTTCCGGTGCCTCCATATGACAGGTGGTTCCCTATTCTACTCACCAAAGAAGGTGTGCCAGATCATCGTGGCCTGCTGTATGCTTCACAACTTGGCTTTGTGACAACAGGTGACTTTTCTGCAAGAGGATGGTCCAGGTGGAGAGCTTGTGGCAGCTGTGGAGACTGTGGACAGAGGAGACGAGGAAGCAGAAGAAGAGGACATAGACAACAGGAACACGCTGATCCAGCAATACTTCCAGTGGGACACAGGTAAGAAGACAATACTGCCTGCTACATCTGATTTAATTCTTCCACCTATCAACTGTCTGTCACTTTCACCCAGTGTATGGACCCAGAATTGTCACTTTGCCTTTCCATTTCACAGATGTGGGTCCCACTGTGTGACCTCTGCTATGTTACTTCATCGACTAGAGCTGTGTGACATAGGTATGTTGACAATAGAATGGACATTGCTATTTTCCTCAGATATTGCAAATACACATTTGTGAAAGCACAGACTAACTCCAGATTTGTTTGTGATTCAAGGGTGTTTATTTAAGTGCTAAATATTGGAGGGGGTTGTAAAACGGTCAGGGGTGATGGTGGAGGAATGTCCATGGCAGAGTCCAGTCTATTAGTCTCACACTTGCATTGTCCAAAGGGGCATAGGAAGTGGAGCTGGGGAAGTTTAAGTGCCTCCTGTCCACTAGCGCCAGCGGAGGTGGTGGGCAGTTAATCGTCCAGGCTAGTGTCAGAGGCCCCTTGTTGTGCCACAGTGTCCCTCTTGGTGTTCACGAGTTCCTTCAGCACCCCTACAATGGTGCCCAGGGTGGAATTGATGGATTTAAGTTCCTCCCTGAACCCCAAATACTGTTCCTCCTGCAGCTGCTGGGTCTCCTGAAACTTGGCCATTACCATTGCCATTGTCTCCTGGGAATGGTGGTATGCTCCCATGATGTTGGAGAGGGCCTCGTGGAGAGTGGAGAGAAGTCCGTGTCTCTGGTGTCTGCTCCTGTCCCCGCCGTGGAGCTCCCCTCAACCTCCGTCCCACTGGTGGCTTCTGACTCTGTTGTGTTGCCCTCAAGGGCCATGTGGGATGCAGCTCCCTCCTGCTCCGGTGCCACTGCTCCTCCGCCTGATGATGCCAATGCACACAAGCACAGGGAGACCACAAAAAGGGGGGGAAGACAGAAGAAAGACATGTTGAGTGCATGCAATACCGCTACCGTTGGCGGACACTACAGACACAGAAGCCCCCTGCACTAATCAATCACAGGGACATTGGTTACAAGGCTATGCCCGATTGCTACACACATGGATGTCACAGGAGCCTGACTAGGTGTAGTTGGCTCTGTACACAGGTGGGTTGGGGTGCCACAGAGCCTGCCTTAAGAAGGGACCTTGCCTACTAAACTCGCCCTGGCCTAGGGGAACCCACAGCCTACCTCCCCCACCCAGACACCTACAATGCATGCTGAATCAGCTGAATGAGAGTGTACTCACCCCCTTGTGGCTGCTGTGATGCCCTCAAGCGCCCATCCAACTCCGGGTATGCCACCGCCAGGATCTGGAACATCAGGGGGGTCATGGTGTAACGGGCACCCCTCCCACGTTGGGAGGCCATCCCCAGCTGGGCCTCCGCCGTCTTCTTGCGCCAGCGGCGAATGTCCTCCCATCTTTTCCAGCAGTGGGTGCTCTGTCTGTGGTAGACCCCCAGAGTCCGGACTTCCTTGGTGATGGCACGCCATATATCCTTCTTCTGTTGTGCGCTGACCTTCAGGAATAGTACTGGGGAAAAGGAGAACATCTGTCATCCACACCACTCCAAGCAGCCATTGCCCATACAGCATGCTCACAGCGAACTCAACTGTTTGTCTGGAAGACCGTATAGTAGCGTGTACTGGGGGAGGACCCCATCCACTAGTTTCTCCAACTCCTCCGTGCTGAAGGCAGGGGCCCTTTCCCCAAACACACGAGCCATTGTCTCTTCCAGACTGAGGTCACAGCAGCACTTGCAGTGTAGGTCCTCTCCTGTCGAAGATCAGGTATCAAGTGAGTGAACAGAGAGAAAATGGCGGTGACGTCCACGGCGGTTCGTACCGTCACCGCCGGCGTACATTGTCATTGGCTCCTCGAACCCATAGAGTCCAATGTTAACCAATGCAGGATTGCGGCGCGGTCTTCGACCGCCTACCACGACGGTGTACAACGCCAGCGCAGTTACCTCATATCCCCTTGTCCCACATTACAGGTCAGGCAGACGTCATTTCAGGGGGCCACATGGCATAAATTTTGACTGCGTCACACATATCTAGGCCTTGCTTAAACACTAATACAGCCATATGTCGATTTGAAAACATTTTACGATTAAGTTGTGTTTACGTACCTCAGAGTTGGTTGACTCTCTGATCGCTGGTCTTCTCCATAGAGCACGTCCGGTGGGGCAGGTGAGGAGATGGTGGCATCCTCCGGTGTACAGACCACCGGTGGGCCTGCAGACAATGGAGGAGCGACATGTAATCATCACCTACAGACTTGATTGTACCACAATCCTGGAACTGTGTGCCCAGTTGGAGCCAGACCTGATGTCAGCTATCTGCCATCCCACAGGAATACCCCCTCAAGTGCAGGTGCTGTCAGTACTCCATTTCCTAGTAAGTGGGTCTTTTCCAACAACAGTGGCCATAGCATCAGGGATGTCCCAGCCTATGTTTTCCAACGTGTTGTCCAGAGTGTTGTCTGCCCTGCTGAAACACATGCGGAGCTACATCGTTTTCCCTCAGGTGGAGGATTTGCCTACAGTGAAAGGTGACTTCTATGTCCTGGGACGTATCCCCAACATCATAGGTGCCATTGATGGGACACATGTGGTCTTGGTACCCCCCGCAGGAGTGAACAGGTGTACAGAAACCGGAAGAGTTACCATTTGATGAATGTACAGATGGTGTGTTTGGCAGACCAGTACATCTCCTATGTGAATGCCAAATTTCCTGGCTCAGTACATGACGCTTACATTCTGAGGAATAGCAGCATCCCTTATGTGATGGGGCAACTCCGGAGGCACCGTGTGTGGCTATTAGGTGAGGACATGGACCCAATACAGTGTGACTAGGTGTCTGGGTCTGGGGATGTCCCTAAGAGTTAGTGTGTGTCTAAGAGTTGTCCCTCGCCATTTGCAGGTGACTCTGGTTACCCCAACCTGCCATGGCTACTGACCCCAGTGAGGAATCCCAGGACAAGGGCAGAGGAACGCTACACTGAGGCACGTGGGCGAACTAGGAGGATTATAGAGAGGACCTTCGGCCTCCTGATGGCCAGGTTCCGGTGCCTCCATATGACAGGTGGTTCCCTATTCTACTCACCAAAGAAGGTGTGCCAGATCATCGTGGCCTGCTGTATGCTTCACAACTTGGCTTTGTGACAACAGGTGACTTTTCTGCAGGAGGATGGTCCAGGTGGAGAGCTTGTGGCAGCTGTGGAGACTGTGGACAGAGGAGACGAGGAAGCAGAAGAAGAGGACATAGACAACAGGAACACGCTGATCCAGCAATACTTCCAGTGGGACACTGTTAAGAAGACAACACTGCCTGCTACATCTGATTTAATTCTTCCACCTATCATCTGTCTGTCACTTTCACCCAGTGTATGGACCCAGAATTGTCACTTTGCCTTTCCATTTCACAGATGTGGGTCCCACTGTGTGACCTCTGCTATGTTACTTCATCGACTAGAGCTGTGTGACATAGGTATGTTGACAATAGAATGGACATTGCTATTTTCCTCAGATATTGCAAATACACATTTGTAAAAGAACAGACTGACTCCAGATTTGTTTGTGATTCAAGGGTGTTTATTTAAGTGCTAAATATTGGAGGGGGTTGTAAAACGGTCAGGGGTGATGGTGGAGGAATGTCCATGGCAGAGTCCAGTCTATTAGTCTCACACTTGCATTGTCCAAAGGGGCATAGGAAGTGGAGCTGGGGAAGTTTAAGTGCCTCCTGTCCACTAGCACCAGCGGAGGTGGTGGGCAGTTCATCGTCCAGGCTAGTGTCAGAGGCCCCTTGTTGTGCCACAGTGTCCCTCTTGGTGTTCACAAGTTCCTTCAGCACCCCTACAATGGTGCCCAGGGTGGAACTGATGGATTTGAGTTCCTCCCTGAACCCCAAATACTCTTCCTCCTGCAGCTGCTGGGTCTCCTGAAACTTGGCCAGTACCATTGCCATTGTCTCCTGGGAATGGTGGTATGCTCCCATGATGTTGGAGAGGGCCTCGTGGAGAGTGGGTTCCCTGGGCCTGTCCTCCCCCTGTCGCACAGCAGCCCTCCCAGTTCCCCTGTTTCCGGGGGCCTCTGTCCCCTGAACCGTGTGCCCACTACCACTGCCCCTAGGTCCCTGGTGTTGTTGGGTTGGTGGGTTAGCCTGGGTTCCCTGTAGTGGTGGACACACTGCTGCTTGACTTGTCCTGGGGACAGAGGTATAGGGCCACTGGGTGGGTGCTGTGCTGGTGTTTCCAGAGGGGGAAAGCTCTGTAGTGGCCTGTGCCAGTGTGAGGGGAACCGACTGTCCCGAGGTCCCAGATGTGCCGGGCTGGTCATCTTGGACAGAGCTGCTGTCATCACTGTGGGCCTCTTCTGTGGGTGGAGTGGACATGTCTGGACCCTCTTGTCCAGTGACATTGGGTAGGGGTCCTGCAGGGGTGTAAAAGCATGATTATTGCATCTGTGTGTGCCATGGTGTGTAATGGGTGGGTGACCCTGTACCCCAGTGCTTGCATTCTTGAATGGGACCTTGTGTGATAATGGTTTAGGGGGGTGTATGAGTATGTGCAGTGGACATGCTTTGGTGATGGGTGTCCATGCTTAGGTGTTACATGCAGGGTTTGGGTTTGGGATGTGTGGTTTGTGATATTGGGACATATGTGAGAAGTTGGAGTGATGGGGGTGAGGGTGAGGGCGGGGGTATGTGATAGCATGCAGGTGGTGGGGGGATGAAGTAGTGAAAGATTTGACTTACCAGAGTCCATTCCTCCACTGACTCCTGCGAGGCCCTCGCCAAGACCTGCTCCTCCCATGTTGTTAGTTGTGGGTGGGGAGGTGGGGGTCCGCCGCCAGTCGGCTGAACCACCTGGTGGTGTCTTGAGACCACGGAACGCACCTTCCCCCGTAGGTCATTCCACCTCTTCCTGATGTCCTCCCGATTTCTTAGGTGTTGTCCGACTGCGTTGACCCTGTCGACTATTCTTCGCCATAGCTCCATCTTCCTTGCAATTGGGGTGTGCTGCACCTGGGATCAAAATAGCTATGGCTCTACCCAGACGATTTCCTCCACCATGACCCTGAGCTCCTCCTCCGAGAACCTGGGCTGTCTTTGCTGTGCCATGGGGTGGTGTAGGTGATGTGTGGGGTGGTGTGTGTGGTGATAAGTGTGGTGATGTGTAGTGGTGTGTGGTGTTTTGTGCGTGGAAGTTGTGTGGGTGATGGTGTTGTGTGCCTGTGGATGCTAGTTTGTTGATGGTGGTGTCTCTCTCTGGCCTACTCTCTGTAATTGTGGTCGTAGGGGTTTGTGGGTGATGTGGGTGTGTGTTTTATATTGTATTGGGTGTGTGGGAGTGGTGTGTGTATGTGTATCAGGTGTGTGTATTTCGAATTGTCCAATGTCCGATGTGTCTGTTTTTTGAGCACGGCGGTGTATACCGCCAATAGAATACCGTGGTTGAAGGACCGCCGCGTGGATTCGTGTGTTGTGATAGTGTGGGCGTTTTTTCTGTTGGCGTAATGGTGGAGGTTTTGTTTTCACCAGTTTATCACTGACCTTTGGTGTGGCGGACTTGTGTGGGTGTCTGAATTTTGTCGGATTCCGAGATGTGGGTCATAATAGCTGTGGCGGAATTCCGCGGCCGCGGTGGTGTGTTTGCGGTCTTCTGCACGGCGGTAAGCGGCTTTTACCGCCAATGTTGTAATGACCCCCTATATCTGGTACAAAGTAACAGTTACTATAGAAATGTAGATGTTCTTCAAGATATTTCACATATGGAGGATGACACATAACCATTGAGAGGTCAAATTGAAAGGGCAGATTGAGAGGTCAAATTGAAAGGGCAGATTGATCCAGGTCAGAAGAAATTTACGAACACTACAGTACTCATCCACTGCATTCTAAAGAGATTATTGGTGATGCTACTGATCTTTTTCAAATGTAAGAAGGAAAAGAGTGCCCTTAAGTGTGTGGGAGAAAAGCTTTGAAGTTCACTGTTTTCCACATCGGTTTCCTACTGGAGTAGGTGGAAGGTATGATGTCTGGCCTGTACAAAAACCAGCAGCTGAGTACAAATCAACTAGAATGAATTCAGAGGACCCTTTATTTCACCAATAGATTCCCTATATATTTAATCTACTATTTGCGAGTGAGTTGTCTGGGTTTTATTATGCAGTAAATCACGTTCGCAAAACTGGAGTGAATCAGTAAAATCTGTTGATAAAGTGAAAACCTAGAGTACAACTTGATAAATTTGATGGTGTGCCAAAGTGGTAACAACAAGTATTGGTGTTGTCATCATTGTGAGCTGAAATGCATGTTGAGAAACCTAAAAGCACCTACTTGGTTTCTAACACTCTGTTGAGCTGAGTATGTGTGGGATGCCCTGCATGAATTTTTATGAGAAGCAAACTCAAACATAAAAGATATAAATCTGAAGACACCAGGAGAACCTTGCTCATTGGTTCTGCAAATGCTTACAGATATTTTAACCACAGGTTTAGAGCAATAATGGCTTTCATCTGCCAGAAAACAAATCCCCCTCTTGGCGAAGTGACAAATTTCTTTTGACACAAAGAGTATCCAGATAGAGGTGCTCCACATAGTTGCATGCTATTATGGATGAAGGATGACCTGAAGTTTGAAACAGACACTGATAAGTCTGTCTTGTCTTTCACAGAACAGTATGTGACATGTGCCAGCCCAAAAGATACTACTGACAATGGATTGAGGCAATAAGTTCTACGATTGCAAAATCATAGGTGTGGGAAATACTGTCATTGAAAATACTGATCCAAAGGGAGCTTTTACACTAGATATCATTTTGGATTCCCATGACCTGTGATCTAAGAAGAAAGGGCGGACAGCTTTTTATCTGCAGTGAGACGCACCCTAACACAAAATCACAGACAAATACATGCAAACTCAAAAGAAGCTTCAAAATGTCTAAATGACTACAACCCTCGTATTCTGAAGATGTGGAATTCAAATATGTATTTACAATGTGTTGCAGACACCTCAATGACTGTTGCTTTTCTAAATGACTTCTTAAATAATAAAGTCAGAGAAGACAGACAAAAGAGGTGAGGGAGATTTCTGCAGAAAAGGTTCTTATTAAGAAATTGTACAGTGTCAGTTTGAAAATGCTTTCCCACAGGGAAACTGGATCAAATGAATGCACAGATAGTTTGAGCTTAGCAACTTGTTCCTCAAGCCCAGAGGAACTGTGTGGGTAAGCCTAGGCCTTACAAACAGTCATAATAGAGTATTAAAGTCTTTCTCAGAAATTGCAGAATTTGATTCAGAAAATACAGACATTCTAAAGACTAACATGGTGGACACATACTACCCAAGAAGGAGTCCCCATCTTGAAAACATGTGTATCTTTAAAGTACTTCAACATTCTAAATATAGAACTAATGTAACTAAAAACACAGAAGAAGGAAGATTTGCAGTCCTTGGAAGTGACGGTTGTTTGGTGAGACATAAAAAAGGAAACCTAATTACCCACAGAAAGCAGAGTTGCCAAACGTCAGAAAGGAGAGATTTTTCTACTTGGAACTTTTGCAAATGTTTAAGCCATGGCATCCTGAATCAGAATTATTTGGACACTATGGCTGTTATGAATACTCATTCAATGCTGTGAAAGACAGTACTCAGTGTTCTGTCTTTTCAACGCACTTAGAAATTTTGAAAGATGAGATTTGTGAGAAAACTGGGTTGATTGCAGAAGCCCCCTGACTTTTTGATCCCATTTTTCACCTATGCTGGCATTTTCCTGACTCTGATAGTGCTGCCAAACAGTCCCAGGGCCTGTGTTCTGACTAAAATGAGTATGCAAATTAGGCTGATTATAATTGGCCATGCCAACCTACCTATAAGTCCCTAGTATATGGTAGGGCATGTAGGTTTAGGGACCCCAGCATAGATAATACCCCCATAGCTGTGCTGTTGAGGTGCCCAGGACCATTTTAAAGGCAAGCCTGACTTGCTGGCTGCTTTTAAATTAAAGTTATCTTCAAATTTGACTTTGGAATTAAAAGTACTTCTAAAGTCTTAAACTACCTTTCTTTTACATATAGGTCACCCCTAAGGTGTGCCATACATGCCTGAGGGTTGGGTGCAGTGTAACTATAAGCAGAGACTTTATAAAAGATGCTTTGTATGCCCTAGTGAGGGAAAAATATCTAAATTAATTTCCCCCCCATTGTGATGAATGGGCTCCTTAGGCTAACATGGGGAGACTTCATTTTTTATCAATAAAGTCTCAGAAGGAGCTAGATATTTCAGGTTTCATATCAAACCTATTGCTTTAATAAATCCCAAAACTTGCCATTGTTGAATTTAGTATAACTTGCACCTAGAAAGTCTAAAAGTTACAGGTTTCCGCTCAGTAGTGCTCTTCTCTGATTGCCCAGCCTTTTGCAGCTTGGCCAGTCTGCCTTGATGAGGTGTGAAGTGACCTGGGCTGAACACAAAACATGTGCCTGGGGGAGGAGATCTGCCTCAGCAGTTGGTGAAACAAGATGGGGGAAAGCAGTCAAACTGGACTTCAAAGGAGGGAAGGACATTTGGTGTCGCTCAGGACCTCCCCATTTCCTGCAAACCCAGACAACCTGGTGCCCCCTTGATTAGATTAGGAGAGGGCAGAGGTGGACTGAGCCAGACTTAACCTCCAAAATTGAATTTTTGTCATTTGGGATTTTTAAGGTAGGTTGCTCCCTGGCATTGATTTTTACCACACTTCCCAGGAAGTGGTAATCTAAGAGAGTGGTGGTCTGCCTGTGATTTGACAGTTGTCTCCCCACCCCAGGAGGACAGATCTACACGAACAGCTCAGATTCTTAGCAAGAACAAGGACAAAAAGAAGAAGCACTGCCCTGCTGGACACCTGACCTGCACCTGGACACTGCACTCCGAAGTACTGCACTAGCTGCACACTTGGGCTTCATCACAAAATAGACCTTGCCTGGCTTTAACTTGTTCAAGAAAGGACTCCCTGTTTAAGGTTGAGGAAATGATGGTCACGTGGAGCTCCTATCATGCTCCGTGACTGAACCCGACTGAAAGAGGAGCAAGATGTCCGCTGTTACTGTGGAGGAGAGAAGCAGGGCCAAGTGATGCAGTGAGGCTGCTGCGGAGCTGTGGAGGAGCTGGTTTCTGAGATGCAGTGATGCCCCCGTTCTCCACCTCTCCATACTCCATACCCTGCGTCTGGTAAAATTCCCATAGTACTCACTGGGCTAAGTCGAGGGAGACGGAAGAAATGAGGGAGACTGAAGACGGGCATGGTGGCCCCCAGGACCCAAAGAAGCCGTATGTAGCCTCATTTAGCAACTTCTGAGGGTACGACGGTGAGGCTTCCCACAGGTCCTTTATCCCACAGCTTTGGCTACGGCCTCCAGAACCAGTGGAAGGTGTTGGCCCAGCTCTGCCACGCCCCCGAGGACTAGGAGTGTGGTACGGCAGCTGAGGGCAGAGGCCACAGGAGAGGTTGTACACCACGTATTGGGACAGCCAGGATGTAGCAATGATTTGTAGGGAGGGTGCGTGATGGCCCAGGCACGTCGCTAATGCCCCCGCATCAAAATCAAGCTGACTGAAGTTACTGGGCCCTATATAGCCCCTCCTTTTATAACATATTGCATTCTCCCTGAAACAATCTAGCACAGGGGAGGGGAGTATGTAGAGGTGGAGTGAGCGGGTTGCCTGACCTCTGATTCCACTGCCAGTTTTGGTCTACTGAGTGGACTGCACTGCTGAGATCTCCTCTCATACCCTTCCAGCCTCCTAGCTCAGGATACCCCTCATGACAGCAAGCTGCTTGGGGGGCATTGAGGACTTTGGCCCTTTGGTGTTTTGAGTGGTCATCACCTGTGTCCTTACATCAGGGAGGACCAATGGAGAATCGGTGATGGATGGATGTGGGAGACTTTGAGCTGGTCCGCAATTGAAGATAAGGAGATTTGTAGGGAGGGAGCAGAACATGATAGAGTTGGCTCGCTTCAGTACTTTCCGGAGAGAAGCCTCCAGTGCGTGTGGGAAGAAATAGCTTGAAACGTGGAGGAGAAGGAGCCGGACAGAGGAGATTTTGACAGTGTGGAGGTATGGAGGGGAGGTCAGTAGGAGATTTTGGAGGATTGTGGATGTGAGGGACTGCCTAAGATCAAGACTGTGACCGGTACTGCTGGGCTCTCCTCGGAAAGGTTGATACGGACTAAGGGTGCTCATTGTATATATATATTTTTTTGGCATGGTCTCTTCATAGCACAAGTGAAGAGGTGTGTTAAGAGATCGTGTGTCTAAAAATAAAAGAGAAAAGTCTATTATGAGACGAAATATCCACAATACCTCTCTTAGGCCACGTGAGACCAATAAGGCTACTTCATCCAAAAGCACTAAAACCCCCCCTAAGAAAAGAAAGTCGGCTCTTCAGGGGAATTCATTGAGACAATCTGATGGGGAAGGGAGTGGGCAACCAGGGGTAGGAGGAGTGGGCCAGGACTTTTAGCAATCATTTCTGGGTTTTACTGAACTTACTGATCAAGGATCTACCCTGCTCGGGCTGGATCACACCTCAGAGTCTGTCTACCCTGACGGCTGTGTAGGCTTTAAATGGGATCTTCCCTTTTTGTCAAACTATGGGGCAAGGCCTGCAGGGGCAACCACAGTCAGAGAACCGAGACATTTATAGCACTGTTGCTGTCTTTAATCTCAGTCCAGACCTCCCCTCACCAAAATCACCAGCCACTACTAACTTCTCTGTCAGTATTGAAACTACAGGCCATCCTAGGGAAAAACTATATCCTCTTTTTGTGCAGGGCTGTGGAAAAGGGAACGATCAAGTCAGCAGGAATAATGCCTCCCAGGACCAAGGCCACTCGGTTCTTCCCACTAATGATTCCTCAGTTGGTACTGGATTAATGCAAACTGTAGGTGGAGGGTTTACCCCGAATCCAACCCCAGGAATAGGCCTGGAGTTGATGTAAATCACTTTATTCGGGAGCAAAATCCAGGCATAGTCTCAGTGGGATTGCACGGCCCTCCTGGTTTTGCAAGACAAAGCTAACAGGAAAATTAATGACCAGTTGGAATACATCAGCTCTAGTATATCCCATCTTACATGAAGGGTTCTGGATGTTAAACAAAGGTTCTCGGACCTTGAGGATACACAGACCCATCAAGAGTCAGTGATGGTGCAATCACAGCTGGATTTGGAGGAGCTTCGGCCTAAACTTGATGATATGGAAAATAGATTGTTGTGCTCTAATCTGAGATTTATTGGGATTCCCGAAGAACTTGAGGCAACGTCTTCAATGACAGAAGTAATATCTGATCTATAAATATATACTTATGGAAAAAGCGGAATCCAATGCCAGCTTGTCCATCATTCACGCCCATAGAGTCCCCTTCACTAAAACTTCATCTTTTAAGTATCCACGCACTGTTATAGTAAATTTTGGGGACTCTAGGATTAAGGAGCAGGTCCTATCTCAAGCAATAAGAGGAAGAACTTTCAGAACGACTAAGGAAATAATCTCAAAGTATTCTCCAATAGGTCCAGTGTGGCAGCATGGCATCACAAATTTGTATGCATCATAGATCATTTCAAGAAAGCGGGGGCTCCAGCGGGCATTGTTCAGCTCGCAAATTTAAAAGTGCTGCACAAGGGCCAGGCCCATATCTTCCAAAATGTTTAAAAGGTCAGAGACTTCCTAGACCGGCTTAGTAAATAGTATCATGGGGAAGACTTTCATTCTTTTTTTTTTTTAATGTTTTTTTTTCTCCCTTTGTCTGGGGGCTTTTTCAGCATGGTCCAGTATGGTCTAGTTTGGTCCATCTTGCTTGCTCTGTTGGGGTTGGGTTCTTGAGTGCCGCACCTATGCACTCAAGTAGGGGCGGGGTGGAGGAGGGGAAGGGGGTGCGGTGATGGGGTGCAGGGGAGGTTGACACTTTTTGGGATGGGAAGGTCAGGACGGGGCTGGCCTTCATCGATGGGCACCTTGGGAGGTCATGGGGGAGGGAATGGAGGGTCCCAGGTAGGGGATAGAAGGGAAAAAAGCAGGTGTAGAAAGGTTTATCAGGTGTGCAATATGGTGGTTGAATACCAGGAGGTCCAAAGCTAAGCCAAAAAGCAACAAGGCGGCGGGGGGGGTAAGACACAAATCTTCAACAAGAGGGGTACTGATTTTGGCATATAGAGGCGAAAGGGAGGCCACAGGATTTGGGGCATGTCATTGTTAATTTTTCTATTCATCTAGGTGTTAGGGAAAGATCTAAGGATCGTAGCATATAATTTAAATGGTGCTAATAATTCATTTACATTTCAAGCAATACTCAATTGACTTAGGGCATCTTGCTCTCATATCTTTCTTTTACATGAGACACATCTAAAACTCTGGTGCAAAACACCAAAGCTCCCTAAATTCATAATGCAATCTTTTTTTGCATCGGGTAGTCTAGCAACAAGAGGTGTGGCCGTCCTCTTTACACAGGAGTTTCAAGGGTGGATAGACCAGGTTTACAAGGACCCCCAGGCAAGATGGATAGTTGTCACCACATCAATGCCAACTACGAACATTCACTATGTGAACTTTTATGGCCCTATCGAAGGCTATATCTGCTATTTGCAATCTCTTTATGAGCAGTTAATCTCTATGTCTGGGTTCTTTGTTATTGGAGGAGACTTTAATATCATCCCAATACTCAAGTAGACTCCTCTAGGAAGAATTAAAATCAGAATAAACCAAGGTCTGCATATCTCCTGTCAAAGATGATTTCTGATCTGGCATTGGTGGATGTTTGCAGAGCAGACCATCCTGGGTGGAAAGAATTTACTTGTTTTTCAAAACATTATAACACCACCTCTAGGATCGAATTAATTTTTGTTTCCTTCTCTTTGCTAAGGCGTAGTTAATCAATTCTTGCCAACCCCTACTCAGATCACTCCGTGCCTATAGCTGACCTAGATATAAGAATAGAACAGAGTAAATGTTCAAGATGGAGCTTCGATAGATCTCTTCTGGTAGAAGAAGGCTGGATTGATTATTTGAATGCATCAGTTAAAGAGTTTTTATTCTTAATAGAGGTTCGCCCTCCCTATGTAATATCTGGGAAGCCAGTAAAGAGCATTTGCGAGGTGAAGTTATATTGTATAAAGCACAACCTACTAGGCTAGCTAAAGAGAAAGAGTATAAACTCCGGCAAGACCTGGATCTAGCACTCAGAAATCATGTGGGATCCTATAGTCAGGAGACTCTGTGTAGACTAAATGAGGCTCAGGCTAACTTGCAAGAGTACTATGTATCTTGCTCAATAATTAATCGAGACTTAAGTTTCCAGCAACAGTATGAGGAAAATGAGCATATGGGCACATACTTGGCATGGTCAGTGAAGCAAAAGTCGAACAGCAATCTCATTAAACCTATATCCGATGAGCGCACTGGATTAATTGTTCATCAAGCTAGTGACATTGATAGGCCCATATTTATACTTTTTGACGCAAAACTGCGCCAACGCAGTTTTGCGTAAAAAAAATTAGCCGCCGGCGCCGTCTGGTGTGTGTTAAAAAAAACGACGTACACCAGGCAGCGCCGGCGTAGGGGGATATGGAGCTTGGGCGTCAAGAAATGGGGCAAGTCAGGTTGAGGCAATTTTTTCGCCTCAACCCGATTTGCGCCATTTTTTTTCACTCCCAACCCCCATAGAAATGACTCCTGTCTTAGCAAAGACAGGAGTCTTGCCCCCTTGCCCAATGGCCATGCCCAGGGGACTTCTGTCCCCTGGGCATGGTCATTGGGCATAGTGGCATGTAGGGGGGCACAAATCAGGCCCCCCTATGCCACAAAAAAAAATAAAACAAAAAACACTTACCTGAACTTACCTTAATGTCCCTGGGATGGGTCCCTCCAGCCTTGGGTGTCCTCCTGGGGTGGGCATGGGTGACAGGGGGTGTCCCTGGGGGCATGGGGGGACACCTCTGGGCTCCTTCAGAGCCCACAGGTCCCTTAACGCCTGCCTTTTGCAGGCGCAAAAAAAGGCGCAAAAGCGGGCGTACGTCATTTTTTTGGACCCGCCCACTCCCAGGCGTGATTTTTGCCCGGGAGTATAAATCCCACGCACATGCCTCGGAGTCGATTTTTTAGACGGGAACGCCTACCTTGCATATAATTAACGCAAAGTAGGTGTCCACGCTAAAAAATGACGCTAACTCCATGGACTTTGGCGCTAGACGCGTCTAACGCCAAAGTATAAATATGGAGTTTGTTTTGCGTCGAAATTGCATAAAAAAAAACGATGCAATTTCGGCGCAAACGGAGTATAAATATGCCCCAAAGGGTTTTTCTTGCCCATTACACTCAATTGTATTCAGTGACGATCACCAGGTTTGAATTGGGAACAGCAAAAATCATTATTGGCTCCTATTACCTCTGTTGAAGTTGCAGATGCAATTCATGTCTCTTCTAATGGTAAATCCCCTGGGGAAGATGATCTTCCGGCAGAGGTACATAAAGCCTTGTTGGACCAACTAGCTGTGGTGTTGGTGGACCTTTTTAATGAGATACTAAAGGGCACGGAAATTCCTTCTTTTTTCATGCGGGCCATAAACAAGCCTCCTGATCAGCCTGACTAATATCCCCCTATTAGTTTTTTAAAATTGCAATTATAAGTTATTTACAAAAATCTTGTCGTTAGAACATCAATGGTAGTTCAGGAGCATATACATCAAGTTCAATGTGGGTTTCTTTCAGGAAGGCTTTTATCGACCAACACAAATATTTTAGTCCAGTCAATTGATTATTTCTCACACAATGATTGTCCGGCTGCCATTTTTATGTTAGATGCTGAGAAAGCTTTTGACCTGGTACAATGGGAGGTCTTATTCTCGATTTTTAAGAAATGTGGTTTTCCTAAACCATTCATCTTAGTTCTTCAGAATTTATACGATAAAGCTCAGGCAAAGATTCTTATTAATGAACAGGAGGTAGATACTATTCAAGTTTTGCGTGGTACTAATCAGGGGTGTCCTCTTGCCCCAGTGCTTATTGCTCTCTTTATTGAATTGCTTGCTTTATCACTTCATCAGGATAACTCTATTCATCCTTCCGTACCTCACGCACCTCAGCTTAAATTGTTTGTCGACAACATGATTTTGTATCTCAGTGCCGATGCCGCTAATGTTGCTAGGGCATTTTCAAGGATCAGAACCTTTTCTGACCTTGGTGGCTACAGGATCAATCAGGCTAAATCGGGGGCATTTTTATTTAAGTCAAATGATCGGATCCTACCACTAGGTATACAAGTGAAGACACCCACTTCTAGACCTGTAAGATATCTAGGAATTCACATTACGCACAGCTTATAGGATCTTTTTCAGCTTAATTACAGTACTGTATTTAAAAAAAGATAAAGATCTTTTCCAAAACTGGCAAGCTTCTTCACTTTCAATTACAGGCAGTGTGGCGCTAGTGAAGATGATGATGCTCCCTCTTTTCTTAGTCGTCTTTTCTAGTTTGATTCTTAAAATTCCCTATAAGTATTTTAAAGAGTTAGATTTAAAGATTCGCCAATTCTTATGGGTCATCAAAAAACGTGGATACAACTGGCAAAGCTGGCTCTAACGGTTCACGATGGGGGTCTGGCTCTTCTGGATTTTAGGAAATACTGCAACAATCAGCTTCCTCCTTTTCTAAAAATACCAAGACTCCCCAAACACACAAGGTATAGGCTCCCACGTGAAATATGTGCCAGAAATCAGGCAATTCAGGAAAAGTGCACAATTCCTATTTTTCATCCGGTGATAAAGCTTTGGGAATCATTAATGTTGGGACTTGACCTAAATCAGGTGTACATCAAAAGGTGGGAGCAGGCAGGCTTTGTTACTTTCTCTGACTTCTTAACAGGTGACCAAAAAATCAAGCCATGGGAGCAGTATCAAGCTGAAGGGATAATTCTTCCTGATAATCTCAGGTTTTCTTTCCTTCAAATCCAGCATTTTCTTTAATCAGTGGATAGGACTTTTGAGTTAACCAGCTCGTCGTTGTCTGAGGCCTTTTATGGGAATCTCCAGGGCATTGGCTGTTGGTATCGTTTTTTTTCCTCATGGTTCTCTGCAGAAACTAGATGCCGATTTTTAACAGGAGTTCAGGTTGCAACCGGTGTTAGACTTAATTTACAACAGTAGAGGAGATTCAGGCCCATCTTTATACTTTTGGATGCAAAACTGCGCCAACGCAGTTTTGCATCAAAAAAATTTGCGCCGGCTAACGCCATTCTGAAGCGCCATGCGGGTGCCGTATTTATTGAATGACGTTAGCCGGCGTTAGGCGCCGGCGCCGTCTGGTGTGCGTTAAAAAAAACGACGTACACCAGGCAGCGCCGGCGTAGGGGGATATGGGGCTTGGGTGTCAAGAAATGGGGCAAGTCAGGTTGAGGCAATTTTTTCGCCTCAACCCGATTTGCGCCATTTTTTTTCACTCCCAACCCCCATAGAAATGACTCCTGTCTTAGCAAAGACAGGAGTCATGCCCCCTTGCCCAATGGCCATGCCCAGGGGACTTCTGTCCCCTGGGCATGGTCATTGGGCATAGTGGCATGTAGGGGGGCACAAATCAGGCCCCCCTATGCCACAAAAAAACAAAAAAAAAACCACTTACCTGAACTTACCTAAATGTCCCTGGGATGGGTCCCTCCAGCCTTGGGTGTCCTCCTGGGGTGGTCAAGGGTGACAGGGGGTGTCCCTGGGGGCATGGGAGGGCACCTCTGGGCTCCTTCAGAGCCCACAGGTCCCTTAACGCCTGCCTTTTGCAGGCGCTAAAAAACGGCGCAAAAGCGGCCGTACGTCATTTTTTTTGACCCGCCCACTCTCGGGCGTGATTTTTGCCCGGGAGTATAAATCTGACGCACATGCCTCGGAGTCGATTTTTTAGACGGGAACGCCTACCTTGCATATAATTAACGCAAAGTAGGTGTCCACGCTAAAAAATGACGCTAACTCCATGGACTTTGGCGCTAGACGCGTCTAACGCCAAAGTATAAATATGGAGTTAGTTTTGCGTCGAAATTGCGTTAAAAAAACGACGCAATTCCGGCGCAAACGGAGTATAAATATGCCCCTCAATACTCTGTTGTGTGAAACAATTCGAGGGGTCAATCTTAAAAAGATGTTTTTTTCCCAAATGGATGCTCTTCTGCACTCCTGCCTGGTTAAAAGAAATGTTTCCAGGCATGACAGGCCTTTCCAGTGCTGTGGGACGAGCCAGGGGGACTGGCTACATATATGTTTTTCTTGCTCCTATCTGACAGAGTACTGGGGGAAAATCTTTCAGTGGGTCAGCTTAGCAGTTCATGTGTCACTGATCCCAAATCCGGCTGGTGCCCTGTTTGGTACATCTTATCATCCAGGCTTGACAATACACTCAAAGCAAACTTTATTCACTGCCTCTCTTGTTGAGAAATCTTTGATTTTGCAAGCGTGGAAGTCACCTGTCCCACCTACTTATTCCACATGGGTAGTAAATGTGAAACAAATCTATGGGCGTGAACAATTGTAGGCCCAACACATAGGTACATTAAAAAATTTCAGGGCTATTTGGGAAGTGGGGATCAACAATAGATAATACAACAATAATATGAGAGTGGGAGTGAAACAGAAGAAAAGTTATAGGGGGGGTCCGGAGGTAATGTCTGGAGGGGCAGGCAGATTCTAGTACAGTGAATTCTTGTATGTAAAATATTTATGCTGTTTTTCATGCACCTGCAAATAAAAAATATTTTAAAAAAGGGACTCCCTGTTTGCTACAGATAGAAAATAGCTAACCAGAGTGCCCTGCATCAAAGCCTGAAGACACTGACCAACTGACTGCTGTCCAGTGGTCCCTTTTAAGTTTGAGCCAGGTGCTTTCAGGGAGTTGGAGTCCTACACCTCAAGGATCAACTCAGAGCTTCTGGAACCTTGGGGTGAGCTGTGGACTGCTAAAGAACATTCAAAGACCTTCTGGAAGAAGATCCAGAAGTTTAGAGAAAATTGGAGAACTTTGGGAAAAAGCTCCATAAAGGGGCCGACCCAACATTGTAAACCAAGACGGCCTGACTTGCCTGTTAATCCCGCTGAAAAGCTCCAAAGCTCTATTTTTCCAGCATTTCACCTGGGGCTCCTGAAAAAAGGCAATCTGACAATGTCAACTCAAAATTGGCTTGCTGTGGATGGTCATCTGATGTCAGAGAGAAAAAGCTCCCAAAAAAGTGACAAAGTCTGAATGTAAAAAGTTGACCGGGACTTCTCGCACAGCGTATAAGAGGAGGGCTCCAGGGATATCGGATCCAATTTTAAGTTCAGCCCGCACGAAGATTTCTGTCACAAAAATTCTTCTAAGTCCAACAGTAGAATTTCTTTTCTGAGGCATCCTGTAATGCGTATTTGAAAAGGGCTCCAGGGAGGTTGCATTGGCTTTGTGACTTTGTCCGGGTGAGAAAAATCTTCAAGAAAAAGACTTAGGCCCTCATTTTGACTTTGGTGGTCTTTTTCCAAGACCGCCTAAGCTGTGGGTGCCAGAAGACCGCTAGTGCTGGTGGTCTTGTGGTACCCATGGCTTTGGCGGTCTTGGCAAAATACTGCCAAAGTCAAAATAAGGGCCTAAGTCTGAAGGTACACTTTTGACCGAGGCCTCCTGCTTGCTGTAGTGGATCAGGACTCCATCACGGTCGGCCTCCAATTTTGACTTTGCCCTGGTCGAGTGCGACCAGATGTCTAGATTGTCGCTTTTAGTTTCTATGCACTAGCAAACATTTATTCATTACAAATTCATATAATTGGTTTCCCTTATCCAATTTGAATCGGTTTGGTGTCATTTTAAAGATAAAAATAGAATCTATTTTTATAAATTGGAGTTGGATTTTTGAATTATGTTTTACTTACTTACTGTTTTGTAACGTTTAAATGCTTTACACACTTCTCTCCTAAGGTAATCCTTGTTGCTCATTGCCAAGCTACCAAGGGTTGAGCTGGGATTAATTTATTGAGAGCTAACTGGACCTAGTTGGGGTCAGTGGCCTATTCCTAAGTGTAGGTACTTACATGCCCTTACCACAAATCCACTTCCCAACAAGATTGAACAGGAAAACAGGAAAAAAATGTTTTTGCTTAGATAGCCAGGGAGATTTCACAGAGCAGCTAAGGTTCTGCACAAACAAGTCAAGATCCTCTTAGAGAACCAGTAATTCAAAATGCAGCAGCTATACATATGAATGAGGTGGACATTGCAATGTAGCAAGCAAGAAAGGAAACTGTGGATTTCAAACAATTAGTGGAACAAGTGAACAATGAATAAAGAGAAATGTATAATGAATTTAAAAATGGAATAGAGCATGGATTTTCCCACAAGAAGAAACAATGTGAATGTTCTTCATATAAACCAATATTACTATACATCAGTGGACAATCTGGCACTGGGAAAAGCTTTCTGATTAAAGTTCTCACCGGTTAGCTACAGAGGGATACAGATTCAAATTTGTCATGTGTAGTAATAGCATGAACAGGATAAGCTTACATAACAGTAAAGTTTGAACATGACATTAAACTAGAATATTAGAAATTATCTGGTAACACTTGCCATGAGGTATTAGGAGGAGTATAATAACTGAATATTCTAATTGTTGATGAAGTGAGCATGGTTTTGAACATAATGCTTGCCTTCATGCACTTAAGGATGCAGCAGATTTTAAGAACATAAGAACAAACTATTATGTACTCTTTGGCGAAAAGCATTTAATTGTGTCTGGTGACCTACTCCAACTTGGCAACCTGTTTTCAAAACAAATCTATATAATGAAACTTTGAATACAACGAATTAGCTAAAAATATGTGCCAAGCAACTGATGTGGAATAAGGAGATGTATTAAAGGACTTTAGAGTGGGAGTGCTCCTAATAGAGGGGAACATACTTTGGAAAGCCACCTTATTAATACACTATTCCCATCTATTATTACAGCAGGAGAACTAATATACAATTTCATTAAAGAACAGAAATCTATAGTTTGTTTAATGCCACAACTCCATGCATACTCCAACTTTAATGAAAACTTACTACAACTGCAACAAGAAGATATTTTGGAAATTACAGCTGTTGATAAATCAGAACAGCAGGGAGTCACAAAACTACTGACAGAGAAACTACAACTGGATTCGTCGGAGAACTCTGTATCCAAGACATCAGGATTAGCAGGATTAGAAAAGAGTTTACATATCTGCAAAAACTGTTGAGTCATTTTGCAACATAATTTAAATGTTGAGAGAGGGTTGGTAAATGGTGCAAAGGGTAAAGCTATTGATTTCATTAATTTTCCTAATAGAGATGAGGTGGAATACTTGACTATTACATTTGATCAAATTGATGATGTGAAGAAGATTGGCTGATGTATTGTACGTTTTTTGCTTGTAAAATATGGTGGAAACAGGTCCCTCTCTGTCTATCAGATACTGTAAACTATCCATAAATTACAAGGTTTAAGTATAGATGCAGCTTTTGTTATTCTTGGAAGTTCTGTATTCAAAGAAGGAATGTTATATGTAGCATTGTCACAAATTAGAACATTGTCTGGTTTGTTTTGATGGACTTTGATGAGAAGAAAGTTAGTGCAGATGCAAACTGTGTAAGAGAGTACAACCAGTTAAGAGGTCTACATGCTCTTCATTTAGCCAGTACCCTGTTTATGAGAAATGGATAATCTGTCCAAAACAGTCTACCGACCCTCAAAAAGAAAGGACAGAAGCACAACACAGAGAGTGCTAAAAAGAGACAACTAGAAAATGACCCAGAAATTGAAGGTCACCAGTTGGAAAAAAGATCAGGTGTCAACTGCTATGCAAAACACAAATCAGATAAGAGAATGTCTCCTGCACTGTGTAATTGCTGCAATGTTTAATGACTGACAAAAGTGTAATACATTCTGCTTCAGGGATCTGACACCTCTTAGATACATGCAGTGGATCAATAATGGTTCCGCTCAACACTCAACAAGATGCACAAGAATGTATTATTGTCATCCTTGGAGTCTTAGAACAAGAAGAAGATTGATGATTTATATGGACTCAGTTACAAACAGAACCATGACTGTGAAGATTGCTGGTTCACATCTAGCTCTATAATCAATTCTGAATGATTTTTCTACTTAACATTACTGGATTCTAAAACTGTGCCTTTTGAGAAATTGTACAGAAATGCAAACCAAAATATGACCTGCCCAAACTGCAGATCAGATGTTATTTCTACATTGTTTCTACAAAGAACTGGAAAATACCTCATAATAATGCTACAACAATTCAGAGCAGATGGTTCCAAATTGGAAACTCAAATTATACACTTTTTCTACTTTTGCCATCATCTTTCACAAAGGAGTTAATACAACCTCTGGACACTATACTGTCTATTTAAAGAGTGAAACTGGATGGAGGGAATGCAATGACATCACCTAAAATACAAACCAATACCAAACGCATATCTTTTTTTCTTCAATCAAAGTTCTAAGGAAGAATTCTAGTTAAAAAAGTGGCGTAAGTTATTTTCTTTACATGGTTCAACTCTTTTTTAGACATTGTTTGGCCTATTAAGGGTAATGTTTTTTTAAAAAGATGTTAAAAAATCAAGAGTCCTCTTAATGTTCCAGAAAGGATTTAATATAACAATTCAATACAACACGCTCTAATTAAAGTCTGAAACTGGATGGACATACTCCAATTACAGCACCCTAAAGTTGAAACCACAAAATGCCTTCAGAACTAGAAAGGTATCCCCTTTTGTTTCTCCAACCAAACATCTACTTCCTAATTGAGAAAAAAAAATACTTTGAGGGTTTTTGTATATGTGGATCATCAACTTTTCAGACTTCATTTACCCTATCTGGGATGATGTTTTTAAAAGGATCTCTATACTGAAGAATACTTCACATTTATTTCAGATAGTGTACCAGATAATCATATAAGAAACATTTTTTAAATATGCTTGCTTAGATTACTGTTCTAAAAAAGCCACTAATTAATGAATTGTAATGAAAGCAATTCATAGTATCACTTATTTGTAGTGGTCTACTGTGCAGCTTTGTTTTTTTTGTTTTTTACAATCCATTTATTGTTTTTTCCCCACTTTTTCAAGATGATGTTTTATACAAACCATTGTTTACAGTGAACAAGTATAAAAGCTGAGAACAGGAAAAAAGTGAAAATTCTATTTTTACTACATTGTAATACAGTCTTGCAGTATAAGCAATGTATATTGTTATGTCTGTTTAACTTTGAAGGTTAAATATTAGCATATCTTTATCTTCTTTTTCTTTTTCAATAATGGCTACAGTTCAACATCGTTAGATGTCTCAAAACCCTTCTTAAGCCACAGACATATTGGTTACAATTATCCATGGAGGGTGTTTTTTAAACATTAACTGCTGCTGCCATACTTTCCCATTAGTTTATTTTTCCTATTTCCTACTTACAGTTTAGTACAACAGATTTTCAGGTAACCACACAACTTAATTATTATCTTTTTATGCAAAGATTCACACAACCAATCACTTACACATGCAGCCTCTCAAAGAAGCAGTCACTTAGTGATAGGGGTACTCACACATATTATTTCACTCATGCAGTATATTACACATCCACTAATTCACTGAAACAGCCACTGACAGGCCCATTCCTCACACACCCTCTCAGTCACTGATACAGCCCCTCACAAACCCACTCACTCACATGTACAGTCACTCTCACACCCTCTCTCTCAATTAATACTGCCAAACATCCACTGACTCAGCCTTACAGTAACTGACACAGCCCATCACTGAAGCAGATGTAGGGTTGAGCCAAGTCTTTGTGAGGAAGACGCTGTTGGGTGCGAGTGTGGGGATGAGGTCCCATAATTCAGAAGAATGCTTACATAATGAGCGTGTGTTGAGAAGGATGCATGCGAGCCGGTGTTTTTGTTCAGGTGGTGTCTGTTGTGTGGTCAGAGTGGGGCTAGTCGATGGGCTGGTGTGTGTGCTGTGGCAGGTGAAGTGGCAGTGGATGCAGGTGAAAGGTCCTAACGTGGAGCATGGGTTAGCAAGGTGGCAGTGTTTGTTGTGGCACCTGGGGTCGAGGGTGTAGAGCTCAACAATGGTGTATCTTTTAGGGGGGCAGGAGGCATGGCATTGGGTGTGGTCCAGACGTAGATGGGTGCAGATCCGTTGCCTTTGGTGTGCCTTCTGGTCACCACCGGCGTGCCTACTGTACACGTCCCCTGTGTGGTCGTGCTTCAGGTTGCATTAAGTAGGTCCTGGGTCGGCGGGGCATCTGTTGGTGAGAAGAGCGGTGAGTGGGAAACCCGGTTGGGAAAACCTGAGTGGGAAAATGCATTCAGCTGCAGTGTCGCTGGATCAGTCTAGAAGAAGCAGGAACTGGAAGCCACAGGCAAGTGGCAGGCTAGGTGTCCAGGTGCCTACTCCTACTGAGTTGCTGTTTGATTTAATGAGAGCTATGTGAGTGGCTGTATGGGAGAATGAGTGGTTGTGTGAGTGGCTGTATCGGTGAGTGAATGGCTGTGTAAGTGGCAGTATCGGTGAGTGAATAGTTGTGTGAGTGCCTGTATGGAAGAGTGAGTGGCTCTATGGGTGAGTGAGTGCTACTGTGAGTGGCTATATGGGTGAGAGAGTGCTAGCATGAGTGGCTGTATGGATGAATTGGTGGCTGTATACGGGGTTGTATGGGTGAGAGACAGGGTGTGTGAGAACTACATGCGTAAGTGAGTGGTTGTATAAATGGTTGTGTAAGTGAGCGACTGTGTGAATGCCTGTATGAGTGAGTGAGTGGTTGTATGAATAAGTTATTACCTGTCTAAGTGACTGTTTGGTTGAGTGACTGGCTGTGTGAGTGGCTGTATGGGAGAGTAAGTGGTTGTGTGAGTGGCTATATGGGTGAGTCAATGGTTGTGTTAGTACTTATGTGGCAGAGTGCGTGCCTGTGTGATTGGCTCTATGGGTGAGTGATCACCAATGTGAGTGGCAGTATGGGTGAGTTAGTGGCTGTGTAGAGGGTTGTATGGGTGAGTGAGTGGGTGTGTGAATGGCTATATGAGTGAGTGAGTGATTGTGTGAGCGTCTGTATGAGTGAGTGAGAAGGTGCATAAGTGGCTGTATGGCTGAGTGACTTGTATGACTAGATGTATGAGCGACTGAGTGGGTGTGTGAATGGTTGTATGGAAGAGTGAGTGGTGTGTGTGTGAGACTGTATGGGTGAGTGAATGGTTGTGTGAGTGCCTGTATGGGAGAGTTAGTGCCTGTGTGACTGGCTCTATGGGTGAGTGAGCAATAGTGTGAGTTACTGTATGGGTGAGTGAGTGCTAGTGTGAGTGGCTATATGGGAGAGTGAGTGCCTGTGTGACTGGCTCTATGGATGAGTGACTGCTTGTGTGAGTGACTGTATGGGTGAGCGGGTGCTAGTCTGACTGGCTGTATGGGTGAGTTAGTGGCTGTGTAAGTGGTTGTATGAGTTAGGCTGAGGGTGTGTGAGTATGGGTGCCGTATTATATCACTCCAAAGTTTGCCCAATTGAAAGAGACACACTCTTCATTCAGGAATTTGTTTACCTGTGAACAAGGATGTTAGTCCGAAATGTGTCAGAAAAGGAGATTGCAATGAGGATTTGTTCTTGTTGTTATGAAAAAAATGCCTGACTGAGGAGTGCTTCTCTGTCCTTTGGGCAAACTTTGGAGTGATATAATATGGCATGCCCTGCCATGGAGACTGCACCACCATTTTGATAGTATATCGTCGGTGGCTTTGCAACTGGAGATAGCCATTACAGAGAACTCAGGAGAAGAAATTTGATTTGGATAAATCCTGCATTATATAAAATGCCAATTAGAGGTCCATGACTGCAATAATTTTAACCCACTGGGGTAAGAATGTACTATGAGCCCCAGCATGCACTGGTATTACATCCTCACTTGAGACGCAATTAATGGTGGTTATGAACAGCTGTGAGGGCTCATTTTATGTACCTGTAAACAAGGATGTTAGTCTGAAACACGTCAGGAATCATGATTGCAATGAGGATTTGTTCCTGTTTTTATTAATAAAATGCCTGCGCCAGGAGTGCGTCTCAGTCCTTTCTGTCCTTTGAGCAAACTTTGGAGTGATAATATATATAAATATATATATATATATATATATATATATATATATATATATTTATATATATATATATATATATATAAATCTAGGTAGTTCTAGTTAGGCACCATTAGATGAATCTTCACTAATTTTTACCCCGAAAAATGACGCTCACTTCAGTGTTTGTCTGGAAAGTTTTGGGGTGATCCATCAAGGGGGGGTGCAATAAAAAGGGGGGTCAACAACACAGTTGCAGTGGTTTGCCCAAAATAAAAAAAAACATGCTTTTTCAAATGAAGCCCCCATGTGGACCTAGTCCCAGGGGCATCGAAATTTTGAATGCAGGGGCTGTCAAGCTACCCGCAGCCCCGGGGACCACCACCTCCCAGGGGCAGAATATATAATGAAATGCAGGGGGACTGTCCAGCCCCCTTGCAGCCCCAGGGACTGTCACCTCCCTTGGATGAACAAGTAATTAAACTTACGGGGGGCGTCTAGCCCAGGAAAGCAGAGTGGCTTTGCGTGGCCTTATAGACATGGGTCAACAGTCTGCGCCGCTGGTGCATCACTAAAAGTGATGCCCCGGTGCCACAGACTGTTTGTAAATGTGGGCCCCGGATCGTACATTAGTTCTTAGATACATGAATACTGCCAGCGTTAAAAATACGTTAGATGAGAAAGAATGGCAAAGCTGTATTTACACTACGGGTTTGCTATGTTTGCAAGAGACATGGCTTGAAGAAAACCTTTACAATTGATGGTTACTATTGCAACTCCTGCCACTCCTTTAGCACATGGGCAGGCAAAAGGAGGCCTGGCTATATTGATATTATCCTCAGCACCAGTGACCCTCAAAAAAGGCATTTACCAAATCTCTCTTTTTCAAGTTAGTTTTCTTGCAAACTGACATGAAATTACCCTTTGTAATGATAAACTTCTATAACAATATTTTTAATGGCACAAGATATGAGGTTGTGGAGAAACTTGACAAAAAAAATCGAAAAATTTCCCAATGATTCTGAAGCAAATTGTGTATACATCTGTGTGAGGCAAACTTGACAAAGAACTTAACAATTTGCCAAGGGTTCTGAAGCAAAATGTGTATACATCTTGGTGAGAGATTTTAAAATTTTCCATGCAAATACTCATCAATTGACATATGTGATTGTACTAATACTACAGGGAATAATCAAACAAACACAAATGATGGACAGAATGTGGAACCAATCAAACATTCACCCAGTCACTGATCTGGGTTTAATCCATAATTTCTTTTGCTCACCATGCCACTCCAGTTAGGACCCAGACATATGCAAATCAGTCTTGACCCTGTTCCCCATGGGAACAGTCCAGCCCAACAGCCAGGCCAGGTCCTCCCTGGACTGGAAACAAGCATCCTGGGAATTGGTTTCATGGTATCACCCAGGCTAGCCTGAATCCAGTGGAATCGTGAGCCCGGAAACCACGTCTGGGCATACCCAGCACACGTAAGCAACAAAACCAAACAAACACAAATGATGGATGGAATGCAGAACTAATCAAACATTCTCCCCAGTCACAGATCTGGATTTAACCCAATGATTATTTTGCTCACCGTGCCACCCCAGTTTCAACCCAGCCATATGCAAGCTCTGGGAACAGTCTAAACTGAACTGCCATGCCAGGTCCTCCCTGGTCCGGATCAAACATCCTGGGCCGGTTTCAGGGTAGCACCCTTTATCAGCTAGGCTAGCTTAAATCTAGTGGCATAGTGAGCCTGGGACCCACATCTGGGCATACTCAGTGCAGGTAGGCCAACAAAAGCAAACAAACACAAATGTTGGAGAGAATGTGGAACCAATCAAACATTCTCCCCAGTCACAGATCTGGGTTTAACCCAATGATTCTTTTGCTCACCGTGCCACCCCAGTTTCAACCCAGCAATATGCAAGCTCTGGGAACAGTCTAAACTGAACTGCCTGGCCAGGTCCTCCCTGATCCGGAAACAAACATCCTGGGCCGGTTTCAGGGTAGCACCTTTCATCAACCAGGCTAGCTTGAATCCAGTGGTACAGTGAGCCAGGGACCCAAGTCCATGCATAGCCGGCGCACTTAGGATGACAGAAGCAAACAAATACAAATGATGGACAGAATGCGGAACCAATCAAACACTCACCCCTAGTCACAGATCTAGGCTTAATCCATCAATTCTTTTGTTCACCATACCACCCCAGTTTGGACCCAGCCATCTGCAAATCAGACTTGACCATGTTTCCCATGGGAACAGTCCAGCCTGAACTGCCAGGCCAAGTCCTCCCTGGACTGGAAACAAGCATCCTGGGCTGGTTTCAGGTTATCACCCTTCATCACCCAGGCAAGCTTGAATCCAGTGGCATAGTGAGCCCGGGACCCACATCTGGGCATACCCGCTGCACTTAAGAAAGGTTAGAGTAAAAAAATGACGCTAACCGTCATGACAGGTCGTAAAAAAAAATTATGTTAATGGTGAAAAGTGTCAATAGCATGATTTGTACCACGTTTCTTGATGATAAATGTGCAAGCACCATTTTTGCTTCAAAAGTGTAAAAAAAAAAATTGTAATAATGCCAAACAAGACACAAGGTTCCAAGATGGAGATTACAGGGTAGGAGAGACCCCAGAGAGACCCCACAGCCTAGTACAAGCCAGAATGTACAAACAAAATCAGAAGAGAAGGGGAAAAGGAAGAGGAAGTGTTGCTTCAGTGAGGACGAGAATACCATCTTGGTCAGAGACGTGAAAGAGCACCGACACCAGCTCTTTGTCACCTCTAGATTACCAATAGGTAGGAAGGAGGCCATATGGAAGTCAATTGTCAATAAAATCAACAGTGTGGATGAGGTGAAGAGGAATGTCACAGATTGTAAGAAGCACTGACACAATTGCAAGCGCAGAACTAAAGAAAAATTGGCCAGGAACCGAAATGCAGCACTGCAGACTGGAGGTGGAGGTCTGGCACCTCAGGAGGACATGGATGAGCTGAAGGAGATGGCGGCAGTAGTCATCCCGGAGGGGCTGGTCACCAGAGTCTCAGGACAGGACAGTGCAGACTTCCAAGACCTACCACAAATTCAGGGTAAGTTGCAGTGGGGGCAATCTTGAAACTAAAAAATGGCAGAAGGGGGAGCACATAGGCCACACTGAATGTAAGCAGAAGGGTTGCATGGGGACAAAAAATGGCCAAACACTTTGAATGTGCTCTCACCTTCCCCCTATATGCACAGACCATTTCTCATCCCTCACATCAATCCCTTAACTGTTGCAACTGAACCACCTGCCCATGTGTAACACTCATTGGGCAACATGTACTACGCTTGTTTCACAGGGTGGGCCAATAAGAACTATGATACGCCTCCGTGCACCATTGGGAATGGGCACAAATGTGAACATACACAGCATATGGGGCATGTCTGTGATTATCATTTGTACTGCTGTACAAGTAGCTTCCCTGTCACCATGTAGCAAGGTTGGTATAGTGGCGATGGTTGGTGTCGTGCACAAAGGAACATTTTCATGCATAACATCAGCTACAAGTGTCCTCACTGTCTCACTAGGGGCCCATATGTACAAGCCCTTACTGCAACATTATACTCACATCGATTGATGCCAATGTGGACTCAAGATGCCCATTTCTCTTGTGCTACATTAAGAAAGTCACACAATGCATGCTTAGATCCACTATGTACATCCTTGCACCACAATATGCTTGTGCCAGATGTGATGTATGAAAGTGAAACTTTCTTACGCAGGGAGTGAAGAACAAATGGGGCAGATAATCCATAAAGATTGTACTGTGCTACCTTATAACCTTATTTGTAAGGCCTGCCAAAGTGAGATGTTAAAGCAACGCAAGCATTGTGAGGAAAAGTCATCCCTGTGCTTTGCTGCACTAGTGCCATCATTTATGGTGCCAATGTAGTAAAGTACCACAATAGTGCTAAAACTCCTGAGGCTATTGTGGAAATATCCACTATGGTGATCAGCAATGTAAATAAGGTGCTTCCATGGTGTTGCTGGCTGGGGCAAGGGTCTGCAAGGAAAATTGTGGTTTGGGATCGTTGCACCATATACATAGAAGGTTTGCCCTATGTGTGATGCACAATGCAACATACATTGAACATCTAAATTCTTTGATAATACAAACCTGTCACATACCCAATCTTCACTCCCACACCACCCTTGAATTCTTGGACTACACTGAACCAAGCCCAGATGAGTATATTTTTGAAGGAATCAGAAACTGTGTGGGTCACACATGAGTTGCATGTGAAGATCCCAACTATACACATGGAATGCCAACTACATGCAATAGCAGTCATTAGTACCACTACCACAATGCCACACCTAACCAACATGATGCATTCACACATAAACAAGCCTCAAAATGTGTCAGGTCATCATGCCACCCCATGGGTGTTGTTAGATCGATGGAAGTGGGTGGGCTTTCCCCATGCATCCTGTTAGCCACATTGAGTCATCTGTTCAGCATCCTGCACCACACATTGTAACAATGAACCACCTCATGTGTATGTGTGTAAACAGGAAGGTCTACCTTACAGCAAAAGAACACTCAGTCCAGAAATGCAGGCATACTTGCAGCTATGCTACAAGGAAACCTGTGATGCACAGGTGAGTGTTGTTCTGCAGGGTGGGAGCTCCTGTGGATCCTGTGCCGTGGATTCCTCTGATGATTTGGATGCCCAGCTGCCGGCCATCAATTCTGACACTCTCCAAGATGTCCTGGGTTCCTTCCAAACACCATCTCCAGTCACAGGGAGGACACACAGTGTTGCTGGGTCTCCACATGTACCACCGAACAGCCAAAACACAGCATTAATCAGTACAGACACAGCCCTGGACTCCAAGGACCCAGACATTACCTTTCAGAAGACAGTAGTAGGAGTCCAGAGAGATCTGGCACAGTAGGTACGGGTGGGGCTGGAGACTATGGTGAGCAGCCTAGAGGCAGTGCAGTGATGGCTCAGTCAGAATAAGAAGAACTCTTCGGCCATCAGAGGCACCCACTCTCTGCTAAGTAGACTCCAGCAGTCCCTGGCTGACATAGCTGCTGTCCTGAGGCAGAGGCTGGAATAATTGCCCTCCCAAAGTGACAGCAGCATGATTGACAACAGGCTGGGGGTTATACAAAATGTCCTGGAGTCCATGGAGTGGATTCTTGCCTCCATCCTTGAAAACCTGGCTGCCTGCCACTGTGATGTAGCTGATGTGTTGCGAAACCAGTAGTTCCTCCTTGTTGCAGGGATGCCTTTCACTTTCCCACAAATGACAGCTGCCGGGACCTTTGATTCCACATCTCACACTTGCACTTATATTGTTATAGGTTACCAAATAATAACCCAGCCTTGGTCAACAGCATCCTTAGCTACATTTTTCGAGGGTATCATATGCATGAACATATCTTGCACGTGGCCCACCTATCTTATGCTGTGTTGTGAAATGAACAGGGGGAATTCTGGCATAACAATTTGTTAAACCTACAATATGAGTTCCATCACATAGGAACACTCACAGTACACACATTGTACACATGTGGAAGCATGTATGTGGAAATCTCATCATACACATGCACATTTGCAAACAGTATCAGTCCTCCCATGCATCACACGACTACAAATATATGGAAACACATTCCTATAGTACTGGTACACAGTGTTATACAGATGCCTACATATGTTGCCCTAGCATACAAACAATAAAGTTGCATAGCACCTGTAATTTGAATTGTGATTCTGGGTGCCCTGTCAGCCTTCCCTCTAAAATCCACGCATGCCCGTCATGTGTCAAAAAAATGACGCATAATGTGTTTTTCAAACATCGCAAAAAAACAAATTGGAGCCTTACTTCGGCACATCTAAACTAAAACATTATGCCTTGCCGGCCGTCATACAAAATTTCACACATGGCCATCATGTATCAAAAAAACTATGCATATCAGAAAATGTGATGCATGCACCCAGGAAGTAATGTAATAGGACTTCCTTGCTGCACACTTGGAAAAATGAACTTACTTTTACTTTTACTTTACAGTCATGTAGTCTGTGCTTGGGAGAGGCTGTGTGGTACTCGTGCTGATGTGAGGCGTGGTTGATTTGGAGTCTTTTGTGCTGTGTGCTGTCTGAATCCTGTTCATTTAGTAATTTTTGTCATTGTATTTGTAATTTTGGTGCTGTTATTGGATCAATATTGTTGGGTGTTTGTTTTAGGGGTAGATATGTTTGATGGAGTAGTTAGGGTAGTTGGGGTTAGTTGGGGAATACTTTATTCATTTGTTTTGGGATACTTAGGTTGTAGTGGAGAGATACTGCAACATGCCAGTGAAGGGAAGGGCAAAACGATTGGCTGGGGAGGAACTGGGAGGCATTATCTGGTTGGTCTGATACTACCTCCCTAACATGGTGGCCATGGGTGGCAGTGTGGTAATGGGCTACCAAAAGGAAGCTCGGAAGCCGTGCTGGGCAAGGTGCTGTACCAGTTGACATGCATCTTCTCTGTCCAGCACACTGACCACCAGCTGAAGCATTGGTGGGCAGACCTCATCTCACGTGAACGGGATCTCCTGGATCACCTGGTAACTCTGGTCGGCAGAACTGTTGATAAGTATCCCTTAAACATAGCTACATCCTTATTTGCATGACTGTAGGACATAAGGATTACTTCAGCATGTCATGACAAAGGTGAGGACAGCAAGTTCTGTGTCTCAGCCATCCTGCATTCATGAGAGGTCAGCAATGCACCGGATGCTGACAATTAGCACATTCTTCTCTTTGAAGCTCGTGTATCTCATCTACATATTGAAGTTCATAAAACTAAACACACATGTGTAATGGTGCAAGAGTTCATGTTTTCCAGGCATAACTGTCCATGTCCATCATGGGATTGAAAACTGTGGAAATTTGCATTGTCATGTTTATGTGATGGCAAACATGACGCAGGAGTATAGAGAGTCATGGATGTGTGTGTTTCTTGCGTCATGTATGTGCAGAGCGACACAACAAGGGCCCAAACATAAGAAGGTCTTAGCGGCTCCTACTGCAACAATAGCTTCACATTTCTGAAGGTATTGTGGCTGATGGAGGCAAGTATTGCCGCACATATGTCAAACGTTGTGCAATGCAAGCCTGGTGACACTTTTAAACCCTGGCACCACATAATGCCTGCACCGGGCATAATGAATGCAAGGGGTATGTTCTGGCGGTAGGAGGCACATAAGAAATGAGCATTTAAATCTACTGGATTCCACTGCACCATTCTTGGAGTTAAATTGCATGTGTGCCTAAGGCTGGTTGGTAAAATGAGACACCATTGTTTTCAGTGTGCCTAAATTCACTTAGCAGGTTTGGCACCTTCATGTATGGTACAAATCATGCAAAGTGCCACAATAATGTCATAGTTTACAACATGAGTGTCCTAACATGTTTCATGGTGTGCCCTATGTCAAATGTGGCACAGACATGGCGGAGTTCGGAGGTGGTAGGGGGCCTCAGAAAAAGTGGAGCATCTGAGTTGGTGCTCCACTTTTAAGTAGATTTTCAACAAAGTCCTAAGCTTCAGACAATTGATAGTGTACTGTCCCCAAGAAAGTGTTGCATATGTTTGTGAGACATGTATGTATGGGTGAATCTCATATCAGTACTTGTTTTGTTTTCATGAGCTAACGATGTGTGTCTAATTGACATGTTATAGATGTCGGTTGATGATTCCTAAACCTAAGTTAACTAGGTCAATCTGCTGAATAAGTGGAATGTGTAACATTTGTCCATGCTTTTCTTTGTTCAACATTTACAAAGCTATGTTTCCCTTTCATGTCTTGTAGGTGGACCTGCACCCTACACCATAGGAGAGGTTTCACGATTTGAAGACACTGATGCTGCCAGTAAGTGTTACCTTGTATGTCAAATGTGTAGAGTAATTGTTGTGTGTGAGGTAGTATGATGTGTGCAATGCCATATTAAAATGGCATGTGTGTCAATTAAGGCACCCTAATCTATCCTTGGGTATTGACAGTATGTCTGATGTTATGTTGAGGATGTGGAATACAACAAAATGATGCACAGGTGCCAACATGTGAGTCTTTGGAAAAGGTAAATATGTGCACAAATAGAGTGATGTCAGTCAAGACATGTGCCAGAGGTGCTGGATTTCAGAAATGCATGGATATTGGCAACATATTTGTTACAGCATGTTACTGCACTGTGTGCCACAAGTAGCACACAGTAACTCTGGGCTTGGTACAATCAATGACCAAGTGAAGAGGTCTCCAAGGGACTTATCAATGAGCCACTTGCACTGCCGGTGCTTCAGTTCTCTTTAGGAATAAAGTTATGCACCTGCCACACAAGGAGCTTTTTGAGAAGGCCAACATTTAGTTGAGTACTCATTGAGATTTCTGCTCTTTTTCTGATGAGTGTGGTACATGTCTATTAATTGAAGCAAAAAGATGTGTGCAGAGGGACCTACATGATCTACCCATCATGATGAGGGAGAGCGAGCATGGTCACATCACGTGGGTATGAGATGTGCATGGTGAGTGTTTACCTGGTACTTAGGAGATGTTACAAGCTTGTGCACTGAATAGTGTGCACCACTGGTTAGCCTTTATACCTACGACATGAACAATATATCGTAGATGCTTGGGAGGCAGATTAGTATAGAATTTGGACTTCATGTTGTCTTATGAGTTCTGGTGGACAAAATGTGTCATCAGAAGATGCTGTTTCCATTGCATACTTGTTCTTCCTCTGCCCAGCGCAGTTTTTGATGACATGTTTCCCTTATGTTTTAGTGGCCTTAATAACTCCAGCACAGAAGCGTGCGTTTGAGAAAAGGGCAGAGAGATACAGATACATCTGTGTAATTCAGAAAGGGTATCACAGGACGGCCAGGCAATACAAAGTCAAAAAAGCATTGGGGTCATGGCAGTCATTTCCTCATGGAAGACTGGCCAAATAGCCTGAAACCAGCAGGTTAGTTTTACAACATAGTTGGTATAGTTAGGGGGTGGGATTTGGGATTTGTTTTGTTTTGGGGGGGATTCGGGGGTGTTATGTATTGGGGGATATGTTAAATATTAAAAAAAAAAAAAAAAAAAAAAAACAATATATATTTGTTTAGGCAATAGGTATAGTTAGTCTATGTTCAGCTTCAGTTAATGTTGTCCATCTCATCATTTGTCTCTTAAGGGGGGGGTCAATATTTATCATGGTGTGTAGCATGTATAAGATAAGTTTAGTTAAGATTACTTAGCTGTAGGGATAAGTCAAGATTAGTTAGTATAGGTTAGGTTGGTGAAGGTTAGTGTGTAGTTTAGGTTTTGATCTGGAAAACATTGTAGTATAACTAAATCAGGTTAGTTTCCTACAATATGGTGTCTATGATGATTAACTTTCTGGGGGTTATCAGGTCTGCACTGGTCACGTTAGACACGTTTGAGTGTGCATTCAGTAATTATTCACATGTGTGAGTATATGTATCCCCTATGGCCAAGTACCAGTCTGATTGGCAGCAATATGACATCAGCTACTCAATACACTATTCAGCTCTGTTTCTGACACTCTGATTGTGCATGGACAGAATTCTAAGACAGGTAATCAGACACCATCCATTGGGTTTGGTAAGTAATATAACATTCATTGTTCAAAAGTTTAGAACATTGCACACCACCTCATTTAGGAAATAGATACCGGCACGCTAACGGCTGTCTCTCTCAGTCTTACATATGTCTACTTTGTTTGTCATATTAATGTTGTACTGGTACAATCTTGTCGGGAGAGCACGTCAGGGTAGGTTCCCCTGCAGACTGCCGTCATCCACAAATAGTGACCGCTTTCGGCATGCTACTTCCCAAGGGGCCCCCATGTACCAAGGGATGGGCGACCATTAGAGGTTTCTGACAATTAGTGAACTTCAATGTAAGTGACTATATGATTTGTTTGACATTTTTGCAAACTTTCGGTAATATAGACAGGAGAAGTCTTATTATGTATTGGTCCTGAAGAAGCGTCATAGGATCTTGTTAGACCACTGTACGTGAAACATGTTGACCATGTCCTAGGAGCCCGACGATAATCTCCTTAAGCTCCAGCACCATGCAGAAAGTGGTTGAGCATTATTCCTCATTTTACACTTTCCTTCTGTTTTTAATCTTGGTCCCGGTCTTATTCCATTGATTAATTAAATTGACTCGCTCCTATTAAGACTGGGAACCAATTTTAGCTTTCACTCTCCTGCCAGGATTAGCGCCTGACCGCAACACCAGGTCTTGTAGTGTCCGCTACCACGGCTGCTACCTAAAAGATCTCCGGCAAAGAGCCCCCTTACGGGGAGCCCGTCAGACATTGCAGCGCCGGTCTGACGAGGAGCTACCCGATGATGAAGCATGACATCCTCTCGGATGTGTGAGGGCTCTTGCTCCTGAACTTTAATGTTCCCCTAGTGATTATATTTTTCCATTTGGAACAGTGTACACCTTTTTTGTATATACTGGTACAATCATCAGAGATATTTCTAGACAATTGTATTCTGAACCAAACATGCCATATGTAAACTTGCATGGCACCTGTTTAATGCATGCTTGGAAGACACAAACATTTTGTTGGAGTCCACAATGCTATCAGCCACCTTAATCATGTTTGAGTCTAGGTGTGTGGCTTTGTGTCTGACAGGAAGCCACACGTGTCCTTTTGTTCAGTACTCATTGTCATATCTTCACACAATGCTTATTATCGAAACCGTTGATTGATCACTGAAAAAAGCAGAACATATGAGAATATGGTAATTTATTCACATGTGCAAGTTTTGTTTCAGATGATGGATAATGTACAGTATATTGACCCCATGAGAGATCCCAAGTCATTAAATGTCCAGTCAGAGTCCACGTGATATGGACATGTCATGAGACATGTATTGAAGAGGTGTGCATCAGTGAGGAGGTGCCAAATTGACAATAGGTATAAATTAAGACTATGACAGTCCATGCATTATAAGTCAATAGTGATAAAGTAAAGAGGGCACATTGCCAGCTGTTACTACACTGGGATGATCTTAAGCAGAGAACTAAAGAGATACTGTCCATATACCACAGACTGTAGCTGCTGGGTGGTTTTCTGGTGAATGATGTTCCTTCCACATTTTCATCCTCTGATGCATGTGGTCCCTTCTGTGCCATGTGTGGTGCTGGTGTTGAGGTTGAGGGTGGCACACACACATCAGGGAATCTGGTGTGTTCTAAGGGCCAGAATTCATGATGTAATGCAACACGTGTAATGTACAGTTCCCATGCATGCTAATTATTGAACATGGTGTGCTGACATGTGTCAAGGTTGTTATGTATGTGACATGTTTGTTTGTGAAAATATATTTTTCATGTGTGATAAGTAATGCATACTACAGAGGTGTGTTTAGGGATATGACAACTACCAATTCTGTATTAAAGCATGGATATATGTAGACCTTTGTGGCAAAGCTGTGTACTCATATCTGTGTTTACTATGTTCCCCTATGTAGAAACATATATACTGTTCGTATAAGTTTGTAAGTAAATATTTTAAACATAAACATTTCATATGTAAATTGTTATCCTTTGTCCAAGTGCAAGTAGACCGCATCAAGCCTGGTCCACTTAGGTGGGACATGTGTGATAAAATGAAGGTATTATATGATTAGAACATACACTTGGAATGTACAATGACTCTTCCTTTTTTGCCAGATTTCCCTTTTAGCATACAATCTGTATGTTAGGGCTGCTCCCAGACAGTGATGGCAGCCTAGTCATCAGTAATCCAGTGATACTTACTTTGTATGCCCACACAGGCCCATTGTTGCATGTATTGACACAGGTTGACTGTGGTGGTTTCAGCACAGTTCACTGTGCACATGCAGCAGGCCGCTGACTGTGTCAAGAGTTGATTTAGCCCCCTCTGAAGATAGGTTTGTTTTTGCCATCCTCAAGATTAATCATCAGCACTGCAATGCACAGTCACCTGCAGACATACACCTGCACAATTGTGGTCCCATGGCCAACTATGTTTTGTTGACTTTGAGGTTGTTGATGTCAGGCATGCCCTGTTATTTACTAGAGACTCAAAGCTTGTTTGTGTTGGACATGTCTCATCATTTGCTGGGGTTTGACATGACTATGCATATGTAGGTGAGAATATTCCTATGATGCTTGGTTAGGTCATTGATAGATTGTGGAACTAGGTCATATCTGCAAACACAGGGTACAGATATTGTCATTTGTCAATTACTTCTGTCACACTTGTTTGTGCTGGCCAAGCACATAGTTGTAGTTGTTGCCAATATGACTGGAATATGTAGAGACCTACACAATCTATGTAAATATGTGTCTGGTGTTAGATGGAAACATTGTTGTGTTAAAGTATTAGTCTATGTGTGTTCCTTCACACACATTGAGGGCACATTTTGTGAGGTATGCTTCTAGTTTAGCATTGCTGGCATACTTTCTGCAGATTACCCTTAGTACCCTTCTTCGTCATCCACATTGTCTCTTCATTGAAGCACAGCATACTAAGTCATAATTGTGAACTTTGTAGATGGACGTAGCTTCTTCTACAGGCTAAGCAATATTTGCCCTAGCATTTCCAGGCTTTGCAAGATCATATGAGTGACCCCCACACATCACTGAACACCAGCCACAGCACGTGTGTAGTGTCTGAGTGACCTCCTCATATTGGATCTCAAAGTAAACTAAGGGAGTTTCTCAGTTGTCCCACCACATAATGTATTTGACATGGACACTCACACACATCTGCGTTCTACAGCCTTTGTCACATTCACTGAGCATATTTAGATTGTGTGATTACTCATGACAACTATGAGTAGAGAAGATGAGACATTCAACATATTTGTGTCCTTCATCACGCATACAATTGGCAAGGGTTTGTGACCTGTTTAGACATTGCTTGACTTACATGCACATTCCAAACTGGATTGAGTGTGACAGACCTAGACATTTAGGTGTTTTAGTCGCTGTAATTCACTCTCTCCTGGACAAACATGTGAGTGCCAGCGAGAAGTATGTTTTCAGTTATCACCTGTGATAGTGACATTCAGACATTGCTTGGTTACATAGCAGACAACCTACAGTTGTAGGTAATTACTACTCTTTTCCTACATAGACCAGACATCGGTACAGCAGTCTTCAAAAGTATTTCCTGGATTGCTGCAGGCATATGTTGACCCAACACACTTGTGTGATATGTGTGTGACAATGTAATTTGTTAGTGCTACAGACTAAACCTACATTTCACCCACACATGCATGTGGTAGTGCATTGTTTGTATTTGTTTTTTTTTTGTTCCTGACTATGGGCCTCATTTTAACCCTGGCGGTCACCGACCACCAGGATTAAAGTGGCGTTCGTACCGCCAACAGGCTGGTGGTACGAAATGCCACATTTTGACCGCCGCGGTCACTCTGCCGTGACCGCCGGTATACCGCCATGGGGACTTGGCATGGGCAATACAGGGGCCCCCAGGCACAGCCCCTTCACGATTTCCACTCTCTGCTTGGCTGACGGGGGAAGCGTGATGGGTGCTGCTGCACCTGCCTCATCGCCACATTTCCGCCGGCTCTAGGAGCTGGCTGCAATGTTATGGCCCAGCGGGGATGTTGAAATGTGGCTGGTGGGTTTGCGGCCGCATAGGCGGACGTTTGGCGGTTCAACCTTGGCAGGCGGCGGAGGTTGAAATGAGGGCCTATGTTCATAACTTATTTACGTTTTTGTGGTCTTTCCAGTCATGGGTTGTGCCTCAGGGGCCTGGTGATTGTTGAATAATTTCTGGCCTGACAGTTCACCCATGCTGAATATGTGTGGTGTTGTCTTTAATTGTCCATTAGTCCATTAATTTAGACCTGCAGAAGAGTGATGTTGACTAAATTTGTACCTATTTTGTGTGTTGTGTGCCATGAGACAGGTGTTGCAGCCTGTGTGTTGCATGTGAATCCCACCCCTTGACTTTGGAGTACTTCCCTTGCACAAAAAGTTGTTATTGCCAATTGCTGGCTAGCATGCATATGTGGTTCATATGCGCAGTGTGGCACCGTTGTATGGGATGTATTGTGATGTATGCAACAAGTTTGCAGACACTTGTGGGGCAGGACAGCACAGGGCATGAGGTGGCCTTCTGCACTGCCCTGCATCACCAGTCCAGCCCTGCAAAGTCCCATGTCTCTTTAATATTATGCATTTCTGGCCTCTACCAGTACCCTGGCAGTAGTTCAGCTGCCACACTCCACTCTAGGCACCCTTGTATCATTGTAGAGAGATGTGGGATTTACAGGTATGAGTGTTGGTGTGCTGTGAGGTGTCCATTTCTACACATGATCTGTCAATGATGGCGATGTCCTATTTCAATTTGGTGAACACTATGAAAATATCAGGTATTTTCGATGATGTGTAAATAGTGATGCCACCACTGGGGTGGCATTAATTGCTGGTGCTGCCTCAGGTTCCTACAGCAGGGTAAATGTGGGACAGTGCTAATATATGAGTTGTTTGCTGGTGGCATGGCCAATTGAATACACATAGCTGAGCTATTCCATGCTAAGTTTTAAGTGTGAAGGATCCATATTTTGTAATAAACACGTGGACACACGTAGTGGCTTGACTCCAGCTTTGGAATTCAGAGGGGACATTGCTGCCCCAGTGCATCATTAAAAGTATCTGTCAGGTGGTGCTGAGACTTGTATATGTGGCCTTATGTGAGGTTGATGTGCATTGAATGATGTGTAGTGAAGCATTTGGCATATGTGTTGTTGTCCATACATCTGTGCTTCCCTGTCCATGAGTGTGTAGTGTGGTGTATGTATTGTTTGTCCCACATGTTTAGTCTGTGTCATGAAGTACATGCTGGTTTACCTACGAGTAGGCCATTGCCATTTTCTCCATCCTGGATGCAGTGATTTATTGCTGAGTGTCTAAAGATGTAGGCATCATGCTCGCTGCCCGGATATTCTGCAAGGATGTTGCTGAATATTCCAGGATGGTCCACAATGTTCTGCACATTTATTGAGTGTGGGGTTTTCCTGTTCCTATAAAGGTGTTCTGCTGCAGCAGGAGGGACAAGTTGGACATGTGTGCAGTCCATTGCACCTAGCACATGCGGGAACCCAGCAATTTGATAGAATCCTTGTTTGGTCTCCTGTTGCAGTTGCTGGGTGTTGGGGAACTGGATGTGGTGGGATGTGAGGCGGATTATGGCATCCAGGTCCATAGGAAGGTAGGCAGAATAAGATGGTTGTGAGATACCACCCACTTGTGCTAAAGTGGGCTGAAATGATCCAGAGTCCAGCATGTGGAGGAAAACCAGGAGCTTGGTCATGGGTGGTATGGTAGTAGGACTTTCCATTCTTGCAGTGATGACAGCAGCAATGTGGTAGAGCAGCCGTATGACAGACTCCCACTTGAGATGGTACATTCTGATGAACTCTTCATCCTTGAGGCCAAGGATGGATGCACGTGTGTGAAATATTCTCTCCCTCCTCCTGTGCTGCCTTTGTGGCTGCAGTGGTGGTGGTTGAGATTGCTGTGGTGGTGCTGGTGGCACTTCGCATCATTGCTGTCATCATCTCCTGGTGCCAAGATGTAGCAGTAACAGGTCCATGTCGTTCAATTGTTTGCCGGGTTCCTTCTGTGTGTTTTCCTTATGTAGTTGTGTTGTGGCCTCATTTTAATGCCTGGTCTGACCAGGGGTTACATTTTTTATGCTAATCAGAGTCAGCATCATTTTTTCAGCCCGATCCAAGGCATGCAAATTGTTATGGAGGTGAACGCCTACCTTACATATCATTGTCGTTAAAGGACGCAGGTTGAGGAGGCGCTCCTAAGAATGGCACTTGCTCCTGAAAAGTGTTGCTAGACTTCTCTAGCGACACTATCTAAATGTGGCACAGGGTTAGCACTGCTTTTGTATCAAGAAAATTGTGCAAAGGCTGTGCTAACTTCTTCCTAAATTTGGGCCTAAGTATAATATAAGTATAATTTAGAACTGTTGATGTAAAGTTATGATAGAGAGAATGTCCCCCGCCAACCTTTCAAGGGAATAGGAGCAGTTCACATATTGATCATATAATGCTTTCAATGAATGGTGGGAAGCTATTCAGTTCCCTTGCAGGAGAAGCTACAAGCTTTAGTGACCACCTCCCACTTACTTTAACCTTAAAAATACAAACCAAGCTTTGCAAAGCACCCCGGTTGGCTGTCCATATAAACATAGCTAGTTAAAATGGGATTAGACCTAAGTAGATGGGGATTAAGGAAACAGCCCTCGTCGAAAAGATGGTAAAAGGTAATAAGGAGGACTTTATAGTCTGAACTAAAGCAGTGGCCACCCCAAATGAGATTGTGCTAACTTTCAGCAAGAATGCATCCATAATAGCAGACAATTTAAAAAAGACCAATGAGGAGTCCAGAGAATTCGGGTTGGATCAAGCATAGTATACTCAGGCCAATCAAAACCTAAAAAAGAAACTACAACAAATCCTGAGGAACAAAGAGGAACTTAAATCCCTTAGATGTAATTATAAACAGCGAATAAACAGGGAATAGACCGGAGCAGGAAGAAATTATAAGAGCAAACATGGGCCAATTTAGAACAGGCAGCGGGAACAAAAGATAGTACATTATTCTGGAAGATAATACATTCTCTGTTCCTTAGAGATACCTTGGATCTGAGGGTAGAGGCATTAGTCTCCCCATCGGACTAGATAAGCCATTTTGAAAGTATATTGAATCCACAGATTGAACAACTAGTTATCGCTGAAGGTGATAATATTACTATGATGCCAGTTACCTTGCAAGCAGTCAGTCTAGAAGCGGTGGTATCAGCTGTTGAAAAATCTGCCAATAAGAATGCCCCTGAACCTGACGGGGTCCCAGTAGATGCATGTAAATTGTATATAGCTTTGTGGGCTCCAATCCTGATGCAGGTATTTAATTCTGTGCCATGAGGGTCCATCCAATCCACTCGGACTGACAGCCTATTTGTTCCGATATTTAAAAGAAGGGACAGGGCATACATTGAGTGCAGAGCCACTTTCCCTTCACCCCTTAGCCTCCACCCTACCACTACCATGTGTGCACCTTATTTAAAATACGACACACCATGGCGAAGGTTAAGGGACAATAGCATCATTTCTCATGATGCTATTGATGTACTCTGCAGGAGTAACGCCAAAATATTGGCGCTACTCATGCAGAGTACATAGGGCCCCATTCTGAAGAATGGAAGTCCCCTTTAATGCCTGCTCTTGAGCAGACGTTAAAAGTGCCGTAAAAAACAGCACAAGGAAATCTCATAGCTTAACTTACGCCATTTTTCTGGCTCCCCTAATGGGGGAACACCAGCTTTGCATACATTGTGGCTGGCTCAGGCATAATGTAGCGCAAAGGGTTACAGGGTGGCACAATGCATGCATTGCGCCACCCTGTCAATACGGCATGGGGATTTCAGAATTGTTGGGCCACATTAAAGCCAAAGGTGGCGCTAGGGCATTATAAATATGTCCCTAAGTGTTATTGTCCAATATCGCTTTTGGCCTCATCTGCAAAAATAATGGGAAGAATTATTCTGGACACATTAGATACCTGGGCAGTAGAAAACCATCTGCCAACACATTCTCAGTACGGTTTTAAGAAGGTGGAAAACCATGATCGAGATGGATGCCCAAGAAGAAATCGTATCACACTTGTCCCAGATGTATGCTTCATTGACTCCTGGTGTAGGAGCTGGGCTAGAGGGGAACGTACCCGAGGTTTTAGGGTTACTAGAAGTATCAGGCAAGGCTGTGTTTAAGCCCCCTTCCTATTCTTACTTTATAATAATTGGGTTGATAGGAAGTTGCAAGAGTTGGAAGCTGACATGCCCAAAATAGGCTCCTGCTCCACCTCAGTGCTCCTATATGCTGACGACGCAGTACTGATACCCAGAACCGCAAATGGTCTACAACAGCTGATCAAAAGATTTGTCACATATCTGGAACAGAAGGATTTAAAATTAAACCTGGCACACACATTTGTAATGGTATGTGGAAGAGGGAAAGTGGAGAAAAATATCCACATTGTGAGGAGGCATAAACTGCAAGAGGCCCAAAAGTTCTCCTACATGGGTGTACTCTTCTTCCTGTGTGGCACTTAGGGAACCCACATAGTTCTAGCAAAAATTAAATGTATAAGGTCAATTGGGGCCCTGTTTAGATTCACCAAAAAGTAGGAAATAAACTGATAAGAAAGATGCTGCAATTATATTGGAGTAAATGTATCTCTTCAGCCACCTACGGGGTAGCTCTCCTGAGTATGGTGGGGCACACAACTTTCAATTGCAGGAAAATTCCTTTCTGTGTAGACTCTTGTCCAGTCCCAATTCAGTGCCAAGTTATATCACTCATAAATAATTGGATATAAGCTTCCTTTTAGACATAATTGGTTAGAGTGCTATAATTAGTTGGTATAACTTCTGAAGTAAAGCAGGAGCCAAATTCCCTACAGAAGTGATTGATGACTGCCTTTCTCCTAAATATTGCAATAAGATCCCCTCATTTTCCTTGAAAGCCCTGCTAGTATTCTGCTATACAATAAAAAAAGAACTGAAATTGATCTTTACAAAAAATGAGATCTGGAAAGAGAAAGGAAAGAAATAAAAAAAATAACAGTACTCAGGTACTTGGAAGGGCTCATACAACAAGGGCTTCAAGGTTATCTGATAATGGTAACAGATGTATAGAAGAGATTTCTTCTCACACGACTCCGGTTGAGTATCCTACACCACCTTGTTGCAATCCTGAAGAGACAAAAAAAGCTACACAATCTGCAACACAGTTTATATTGTTTTGCAAGTTGTACTGTGATATTAGAAAACATTTTTTACGCCCCTTGTTTTTACTAGAGAAATGTTTATTCCATCAGGAATCTATAAATTTTTTATGTAAACTTTAAACAGATGTTATTTGCTGTGCTGTTTCTTCCTCATCATGCCTGCCATTACTAAAAGGAAATAATTTATTCTGTTAGACAGCATGGCCTATGAAAGAGTTTTATGATGTAGTGACAGGTGTAGGTTTTTATGTCCTTCTTGTATATCATTTTTACATCAATTCCAAGATGAGTACATGATATAAGATCACAAAATTTGAAAGCACTGAGCAAATTGTTTTACTTTGCACTGATGTAATGATTGCCATGAGCACATTTATGATTAAATTGCACTTCAGGATATTCCTTGATTTCTATGTAGGTTGTGTAACTTAATGTCCTGCATGTATACTTCTTCTGCACTCATTTTCATAATGAGCAGATGATATGATACCGTAAAACTTGAAAGCACTGAGGAACATATTCTACCTTGAACTGATGTAATAATTAACATTCTTAAATTGTACTTTAAGATATTCTTTCATCTTAATGTAGATTAATTGTTGCTTGTCAATGAAATAATAGTTTATAATGACTTTTTTGTGTATTTTATATCTGTAGCAAAGAAATTTGCATAGTGTTTGGATTACTTTCATGGATCTTAAAAGATACGAATAAAGACTTGTTTGTTTTGATTTTACTTGGCAGTCTGGTGAAATAGATATGTGGTAAAATGTCATGCGCTGTCTTAGACCTGACAGCCTTGGGTTGGTCCTCTCCCAACTTTTTGCCTGCCTCCCTCCACTTTTCTGGCACTGGTTTTTTTCTGGTGTTAGGACTCTGCACACTTTACTACTGGTAACCAGTGCTAAAGAGCATGTGCTCTCTTCCTTGAATATGGTAACATTAGTTCATGACCAATTGGCATATTTGATTTACTTATAACCCCCTACTAAAGTGCACTATATGTGCCCAGGGGATTAAATGCTACTAGTGGACCTGCAGCACTGATTGTGCCACCCACATTTGTAGCCCCTTAACCATGTCTCAGGCCTGCCATTGAAGGCCTGTGAGTGTAGTTTCACTGCCACTTCAACTTGGCATCCACAAGTACTTGCTAAGCCTTAAATTCCCCTTTTTCTACAGCTACGACACCCCTAAGATAGACCTTAGGCAACCCATAGGGTTTGAATATATTTATTTGTTAGAAGCACCTCTAATTGGTTCCTACCTCTTGTCACTATTATTCTGCTTGAGCTCTGTGGCTTGAAAGCCTCTCTACAGAACTACTACATTTTTGTGTATTTTTGGAATCAGGGACCAAAAATAAAAGAAAATGGCTCCAGGATGTGAGGAGCAACAACATGAGGAGACCTAGGAGGAAGCAAGGGTGCCACAAGAGTCTATTGTTAGGCTGTTTGTCTGTACCAGAGAAGTAGAGAAGAATGCTTTTGCCAACATGATGAATTACACCTTATGCAAGAACATCTACAGCCGCTGTACAGAAACAAAATTAAGCTTTTGCACCTCAAGAGTTTAATGCTGCCAAAAGACGCTGCACGAAGATGAAGCGGCCTCCACATTATCTACAACCTTGCAGTATACAACACCTCCTGGATCCACTGTACTGGGAGATGTCATCTAAAGTGAGAAGGAGCACTTGGATCCCAGTTTTGCCATTGCTGACCTTCACTGTTTATTGTGCCATAAAGTTTTCGTGTTGGTGAGCACTATCGACCTAGAAAAAAAAAACAAGTTCTAGCTCAGCAGACTAGTTGCTAAAAATAGATTGTTTTATTTTACACCAAGTTGGAATACCTTGATTTTTTCCCTAGATTTCTTCTCTGTCAAGCTGAAAAAAATACTAAAAATGTACATCTTTAAAAAAAAAAATCCTCTCAGAATTGTCTTTACTTCTTCCAAAATAGAAAACAATTGCTGTTTGTCATTTCTTAATGATAATAATGTTTTTTAGTCCATTGCAGAGATCGCCACCAGCCATTAAAGGGTTGCTGTAGGTTTATACATCTGAGCCAGAGGCAATGGCCTATAATAAGGGGTGTGATCTTAATGACTGGTAGCCCACTGTGAAAGGCTAGCCCACTGTGAAAGGCTATGAAACTATTAGGACATTCCTCGCCATAAGGACTGAATGCATACTTTGGCCATGTACAGTGTAAAGTTGGGCAACCCCCAGCAGGTAGCCAACCCTCAGTGTACACTGCCTTCAGCCATCAGCAGCATCTAGGTCCTGCACCCAACCCCCATTGAGCAGCCAACATTCTGCCATGAATGGCCATTGACTGTGCATGGCTGGGGATTCCTTTCAGAAAGCTGTATTTCACAACTACTTTTACTGCTTTAAAAATACAATAAACATGTTGTTGTTTGTCATGTCTCTGTCCTAATGTTACAGAAGTTTTATAGTCTGCAATAGGGAACCTCAACAGCCATTAAAGACTTGCTGTAGCATTATACGGCCTAGCCAGTGGTAAGACTTAAAATAAGTGATGTGATCATTAGTGGTTGACATAGCCCACTATGCCAGCCTTTAATCTATTAGATTGCCCTTATAAGGTTAGAATGTGGACTTTGGTCTTGTAGAATGAGAGGTTGGGTACAGAGTCTGTCATGCAGTGAAGCTCTGTGCCCAACTCTCTCCGGGCAGTCAACCCACCAGCTTACATTGTCTTTGGCTAAGTGTGGTGTGGTACAGTTCAAAGCCCCTGCTGTGCACAGGCTTTTGGTTGTGCATGGTCTTCATAGTCCCCACCCCACATTGTTCATATTATTTCATATTTTTATTTTTTATATTTTTTATTTTCAGTGCGGTACCAAGGTAGTCCTACGGTGCCACCTTACAAGCTTCACCTACATTGTACCAGAGAACCATGCAAGAAGCAGTAATTGAAGCTTGTGCAGTCTCATGGTAAAATGGGAAGTCTCATCAGCCATTGAAGCTTGTGCAGTCCCATGCTAGAACAGGGTATTATTTGTACGCCAGGGTATTGTGGTACCTCACAGGAGGCCCTCGCTGGGTCCTGCTGGAGTACCTCTGTACCAGGTGCTCAAAATGTGTTCTTTTAATTTCTGGCCCCCCAAGTGGAGGCCATCTATGTTATCCCCAGGATTGCCAAGGAGTGAAAGTATACCTATCCTGCACCCTATATGTTTTAATTACAGACCTTTAGGACTAAGGGATTGTGTCCCCAGGCATGTAATGGCAGCCACAACATTTTTGTTCAAGTTGCAGCCAGCTAATCAGATCCCTCAGTCCCATGGGTCTGGACTGGACTCACAGGAAAGGAAGGGCCTCCGGGAAATAAATCTCCCTCTGCCATTTTACCTACTCTATATTTTGAATTGAATATACCCAATCAACTGTCCATATATATCCTTATTAACCCTTTCAAGGCCATGCTGAGCTCCTCTTTAAACTCAATTTAAAAAATAAACAGCTGATGGCATTTACACCGAATGACAATAGGCATGCTTTGTAAGGAAAGTTCTAACTTTCCTGTCAAATTTGGTATGGTTCAGTTCAGTCATTTTTTCAGTATCACACCCCAAATTTGCTACAGGAATTAACATTGGAAAATGATGTTTTAGGAACATGTATTTTTCTCAGTTTCAGCTTGACAGTTCACCCCAAACCTTTCCAGGAAGGAGCTTAGGTGGGTGAACATTTTTTGTCATTGGTTTCTTGACGATTTGTAAAGTAATGGCAAAGTTATCAGTGAAACAAAAACATTTCTTCCAATGGAAAATCTGACCTACCTATAAATACATGGTGTACACAATTATATGGATTTAAAACAACAAATTATAATTCCCTAGACATACTTAATTTAGCTTGCTAATGGTAGTAGTTATTGTGAAGCTGATATTTGTGTAAATCAATATTTCTGTCCCTGCTGTGTGAAATAAAACTGGTACTTACCATGTGCCACAATTCCACTCATTCTAATTTCCACAAATGGGAATACCACTGGAACGCCAAACCATACCTTGGGATATTACAGTTTGTACAGTGAATCTCCTATTGTACATTTCTTTTTTGACCTTTTTATTCAAACACACTTCGCCAGGTTTTTGCTGGTGAAATATGTACTGGGAACATTCCCTATATACATTGTTCACCATAAAGCATAGGACCATGATTATGACACAAACTTCTTTTTAAGTCTAAAACCTGATTTACAATTTGAAAATCCTGACAGTCGCAGCTCACCATTGCACAAATAAATGTAAAAGTTTACCTGTTATCAATATAGTTACTATTTAAATGAATGAGGGCAAACTCAGTAAAGACTATTTGGCATACAATGTAACTTCTTTTGAATACGAATAACAAATATACTTTTAAGCATGCATGAGCTTGGTATTATATCTTACATGGCTTTTCTAGCTCATTATTTTGAGTATATGCACAATAAACATACAAACCTATTTTCTCTCTTTTCTTTTTTTTAATGAAATTATTTTTACAAATTGTCCAATTAGTAAAACAATTAATTCCCATCCACTGCAAGATCATTACAAATTCATAGCCACCTTGACTCAATATTAACTGACAGTCAGCCAGGGACTTCTGTGAAATGAAGTGCCATTTTCAGAGGCCAGGCTTTAATATAACAGACAACCGTGTCTCTATTAAACAGTTTTCTGTGATTAGCCTGCAAGCCTGCAATAAACAAAGTCACATATTAAGCCATGCACCACAGAATAAAACTTGTTGGCAATATTCCTTCACTGAAGCACATTATGGTCTATATCAGAACATCTTCAAATGCGCTATTGGGTTTCTGTTCACATACAAGAGTCTAAAAGAAAGTCCAGGGCAAATAAATAGGAATCTGGGCTAGATGGATGTGCTGTGTACTATGTCAATTTATGTATGTTCAACTAATGCAGCTCAACAAGACACTGCCATTAGAACAACCCTTTAGACACTAGTGGGGGTCAGGAGCCATCTGAGCATGTGTACCTACTATGAGTGGATCATTGCCCTCAAAGAAAAGTCTAGAGGTGCACCCCAGTAAGGGACAGAATGCATGTAATAAATTGGTAATACTAACAGCTGCGGTCTTGTGAGCTGCCAATGTGTGGCTTGGACTTTTGAGAACTCCAATTGTGATTAATTAACTTTATTCAGAAGAAACATGAAGTGCCCACACCCTACTGGGGTCAAGAGTTTGGACCTTTGAGGTAGCTAAGAGATAATCAGGGACTGCAGAATAACAATTTATCAACATTTTAAATCACGTACATATGGATGGAAGTCAATTAATGAGAGCTGGATTACATTTCAAAATCTTTATTAAGTCTTTAGTAATTGAGTTATTTCATTAACAATGTATCAATTCTCAATATAGAACAGTGTATGAAGAGTATTCTATAAAATCTAATTCTTATTCTAAGCTAATTCAAAGTAAAAATAGAATATCAACAGAACCCATAAGTTCTAGCCTCGCAAAGTGAAAGTTTAAAAGCTGTAACAAAAATTCTCCTAAAGAGATGTTCAAGAAACTCAGCAAAGTCTCAACAGCATATATTCAGAACAGAAATTAAGTAGCTCCCAGGTTGAATTTGAGCTGTATCAGCAAACAGTCAAAGTAAGACTGTATCTGAGCAAAAGATACTTTTTATATTCTCTGCAACATCATCAAAGTTCTACTCTTTTCTTCCTGCATTTTACTCTATAAGACAAAAACAAGTCAAGGTAAGTACAATATATTCCACAATGATATCAACCCCATTCTCATACACCTTCAGTGACAGAGCTTATTCATAAAGAAACAATTTTTAAGATTAACATTGCAGTAATGTTTACATAGGTCAAATGGTTAAAAAGCGAAGACCTAACACTCTGTCTATTCATTATACTGTTGCAATAAGACATTTGCATCATGAAAAGATATACACTTATGACCATGACACAGATCAGAAGTCACAGAAAGGAAAGTAATAGAAATGAGAAAAAAATGTTTGTCAGCAGTTTTAAATAAATTCATGTCTATGTGCAAGCTTCAAATGCAAAGCCACATTTATGAGCAGTAATTGATTTAGGCCTCCAAAACATTTTGTATTGGCTTAATGATTATTAATCGCAACTAGTAAAGACACTCTCACAATTTCCCCCATCTGATGGTTTGCAACCATCACAAAAGTTCATTCATAGATGTATTCAGAGTTCGCCTTCATCTTCAATTGAGTCTTTTTCTTTTCTTTTTAAATTCTCCATTTCTTTTAGTCTATTATATTCTTTATCAATATGCTCAGATAATTCTAAATCTTCCCTCATTCTTTTATTCATGTCTCTGTTTTTCTTTTTCAGCAGCAATATCTACATAGCTTTATAGGCTGCAAGTGTAGATAGAAAACAAATGGCTACTATTAACATAGGAACTGAAATAGCTTTGAGGATTCCTCCTGCTGCTGCTTTAATCCAGTTGCCCATTGCAGAGATTCCTTTAGTAAAGCTCTGAAGTATACTAGTGACTTCTAAAACTTTTCAACATACTCTACAATTTTAGTACTCGCATCGGGGATGTTAGAACAACAATTCTCTATCTTTCGTTTCTTGCAGACTCCACCCTTTTCTGCCAGTAAAATGTCTTAAGCACTATCTGTTTTGCAGAACCATTGATCTAATCGCTATTAGTTCAGTCTTTTCAATTCATAACGCTTCAGATGTACTAATTGCCAGTGTGTCTAGTACTCTTGAAAACTTTCTAATCTTTCCTCAGCTGGTACCACTCCTACTGCTAGTATAATTGCTCAAGTATGTCTCTGATTAATAATGTTCCCTCATTTACAGTACATGAGTATCTGTGTGCAGGTTATAAGTCTCAGGGTGTCTAAACTTTATATGTGATACATATTTGGAAAAAGCACTCCTAAGTATCAAATTCCCCCTGAGTCAGCTGGTAATCTGAAATAACCATTCCCTCTACAACCAAAATACACTCCAAGTATAGTTGGATCATCTCCCTGCAAGATTTGCCATGTCCCTCCTGATAGCTCAAAAACATTTTCACAATTACTATTTCCTGTAGATCTCTTTCTTCCCTGAAATCATATTTTAAACACACACACTTTCCCCTTGGGTCTCTTTTCTAAAGTCACTCTGGTAATAGACATTTTCTTTTTATACTTATTTTCTTCTTTTCTCCACACATTCTTCAAAACATCTTCCTTTTTATATGTGGTACGTGCAAAATGTGTTCTTTCTTCTAACATCATGATAATAATATTGTCTAATGGTTTAATTAAGCAGGTTAGTTTTTTTTTCCATAAGCCTGAACAGAGTTTATAAGAAGGAAAGGTCTAAAATAATGCTGCGCTGTTTCTATTTCTTTAGCCTGTGGGTGTAAATTCATGCTTTTCATCAATGGCACTTTTGGAAGAATTATGTCAAAGTTAGAGTAATAAAATTAAAAGTGCTGCTCCCTAAAAACTAAAGTGAGCAAAATACTCATGTTTAAATCCTGTAAGATGGTTATTTTTGTATAACCAAATAAAATTTAAACTTGAAACTTGATGTGATGGTGAATGTAGATATGGGTTTCTCCATTTCTGGTGTAAAGTATATCAGTAATAATATCGCTATAGCTAATAAACCGGTGATTGAAAATATAACACCTAAAATATTCTTGCTTGCATTTCTTGTTAAGATACACATGTTTGTCTAGAGTCAGGCTTTTAAAAGTGTTGTATGTAACAATAAAGTCAATATCTTTGATTTCAAATTGCAATAATTTTGATTATCTTCTTTTACTTGTTGCAACTTGTGTTAGTTCCGTGTAGCTTTATTTACATCAATCTTCGTACAGTCTTCCTTAAACCTACTCTGTGTTCTTGTAAAATGTTATCCCTACTGTTCTACTGCTGTCTCAGGCCTAGGTACTTTTCTTATTTTATTAGTAACTTATCAAATTGCATTTCATACTCTTCCTTTAATGATTTTGTCACAATAAAATGTTTGCTTTAGGCAATTTCAAGGAGGTTCATGCAATTCTTTATTCCAGTCGAGCAGATATGATATTGGGATGTTTACATAGTGGGTTCATTCAGATGTTGAACATCTTCAACAAGATACTCTAGCTCATTTAGCTCTTCTGAGTGCCTACTGACCTCCTTCAGTGTCACTTATAACATTTGACTCTGTTTCCTCATCAGTTGTGGGAGGTACAGATCCAGCTGACACACTCGATTTCAATTTCTTCTGACTATAAGCTTTTGTCCATATTGCTTTGTGGGCATCTCTTTTTGTATTAATATGTATTTAGGCTTCTTAACTTTGTTAGGCCTGGAAGGTTCATTTTGACTCAGCAACGGGGGAAATCGCTTGTTTATTATGTTCCCTCTGACCTGAATTCTTTCCCTAGGCTGCTAATGTAATGTTGAATGTTCTATTGTATTGCAGGAGAAGAACATGTTTCAAATTTAGTTCATGTAACAGTATTTGTTCTACCTTTTGAATCGTACAGGAAATCACAGTGTTCATGTTAAAGAATATTAGTTTAGTTTACTGTGTGTTGTGAGAAAGGAACTGTAAGTGAAAAATTATTAGAAAATGTAATATCTCAGTGGAATTGTATGATCTCATGAAGCAAACAGCACACTTTTGCTGAAAAGATTCTCACAAGTTTGAGAAATTGGTGGTGATATATGCAATGATTGGATGCTGAAATTGGCGCACAGAGTGTTCCCACCTAAAGAACCAATTAATTAATTTTGAGTATTTTAATTAGTGAAGAACTTTGAAAATGAAGTCAGTCCGTCTTGAGATCTCCCTAGAGTCAGTTCCATGCTTACTTACATCTGCTATCACATTCTCTACTGTTCTCTAAATTCCCTGATGAGTTTTCTTATCATAGTCATAATTGCCCAATGCAGTTTTAGTACTAATAACTCCAACTAATTCTGAACTGCTGATTTGTGCTATGTGCAGCCCGTGTTCTTCATGATACACTGATGTTGGAAGAAGGTGAACGTTCCTGTGGAATCATCCTGTCTGCTGTCCCATGAGGAGAGGTAAAATTAAATGTGGGTTCTGGTTTCTTTTTCACCTTAGTCACTTTCACCAGCATATTTTTATAGTGAGTTGCCTTAGTTAGATGATTTTCCAAATTATTTTTGCCTTCTTTTATTTTTGCTTTTGCTCGCATGTGTTAACCGTTCCCCACACATGCAAGTCCCAATTTTGGCTAGTGACACGGATGGCCCAGCTTTGAGAAAATGAATTTAAAACTGCATTTTGATGATTTACAGATGATTCTAGTTTTGAGACCCAGCATAGGTTGATTTGTAAAATCACTATTGACAGTAGATTGCTATTCAAATTATTTTGTGGTGCTGCTATATGTGCCCTAAGTGGCAAGGGTATACCCAGACTTTGGTCCCTTGCTTACTGCACCACTGGATTCAAGCTAGTCTGGCTGGCATGGGGTAATTTCCAAGACCGGTCCCAGGATGGTTGATTACGGTCCAGGGATGACCTGGCTTGGCAATTCAGGCTAGACTGACCCCATGGGGAGCAGGGTCATTACTGATTTGCATATGGCTGGGTCCAAACTGCGGTGAGCAAAATAACAATGGATTGAATCCAGATCTGTGACTGGGGGTGAATGTGTGAAAACTTTCAATACTCTGTCCATCATTTTATTGTGTAGGTTTGTTCTGTGCCCCCTAAGTGGCAAGGATATGATCAGACATGGGCTTGTTGTTTGCTGCGACACTGGATTTAAGCTATCCTAACTGATGATGGTTGAGACCCCAAAACCAGTCCCAACATACTTGTTTCCAGTCCAGGGAGGGCCTGGCATGGCAGTTTGGGTTGAACGGTTCCCCTGGGGAACAGGGTCAAGACTGATTTGCATTTGGCTGAGTCCAAACTGGGATGACATGGCGAACAAAATAACAATGGATTAAACCCAGATTTATGACTGGGGCTGAGTGTTTGAAAAAGGTTCAACACTCTGTCCATCATTTTATTTTGTGGTATTGCCATGTGTACCCTAAGTGGCAAAGGCATGCCCAGACATGGGACCCTTGCTCGCTGCACCACTGGATTCTGTTATGCCGCGACGCTCCCCGCGGCCGCGGGCTCCGGTTACCGCGGCGCAGCACGTTTATTCTGCTGTGGCCGGCGCCCGGGTCGCGGAGAGCGCTGCGGCCGATGCTCAGGTCACAGGGGTTGCCGCGGCCCTGGCGGGAGCCATGGAGGCTCCAGGAAGCCGGTCTAGGGGTCGCGGCACTCGCCGCTTGCCCTATTTCAAGTTCTGCCGTAAAGGCAGAAGCGGCAGAGCCTGAGACCCCGAAGGGGTTCAGGCATGGCCGCATCAGCGCTGTTTGCGCTTAACATTTTTCTTGCATGTCCTTTACCTGCCAACCACTTACCGATGTTCCTGGATCAAACCGAACCCTTACACTTGGGGTACTTTATACTTGTCTCTCTTCTTCCCAGCATGCTGACCACTTCCTGTCTGCCCAGCATGCATTGTTAAACACACATACCTCATTCACTATTGTTGTCTTCTCCCCAATCCAAGATGGTGGTGTTCTACTTCCTGTTTCCTACTTCCTGTCCAGGGGTATATAAGGGGATTCCAACTGCTTGTCCATTGCGTTGCAACACTCCCTGGTGGTAGTCACGCTCCGATTGATCTCCTCCTGCGAATCCTGTCTGTTCCTGTCCTGCCTTGTTTTCCAGTCTTCCTGATCCTCGGTCCTAACGCCCTGGTGTCCTCCTTTCATTTCAGGGAGTTCCTGTGGAGGTTTTTTACCCTACTGGGGTTTTTCCTCTGGGACTCCTTCTGGAGGGCACGGACTGTAGTGGTTTGCTCATACCAAACAGCACCGTGGCTACTGGAAGGGGTCGCCCCTACCTCGGCCAGAGCAGAACCTACCGGAACAAGGATCGTTCCCCTACGCCTCTCAGCTTCGACGGTAAGACCATTGAAAACCGTGACAGATTCAAGCAAGCCTGGCTGAAGAAGGATGATACCCCGAAACCGATTGAACAATACTTGTTTTCAGTCCAGGGAGGACCTGGCTTGGAATTCGGGCTGGACTGTTCCCATGGGGAACATGGTCAAGACTGATTTGCATATGAGTGGGTCCAAACTGGGGTGACGTGGAATGCAAAATAGCAATTTAATAAACCCAGATCCGTGACTCCATCCATCATTACATTTTATTTTATTTTGTTGTATTGCAAGTCAAACTAGCTGATCAATATTTATGAGGTAGCCTATGTTTTTTATGTATGTTTATAACTTAATTTTGCACACTTTTTGCAAGAGATTGATTTTGGGATTGTAATAATGTTTTGAAACTTTATTAAGTTTGGAGTCTTGATTTAGTTTAAATTATTATGGTATTTAGTATTGTTTATGTTATAATGTCATTGATTTATTGAATCATTCCGACTACTACACTCTTCTTCAAGTCCAAAGTTTCAGTTGACCTCAATAGGTGAGATTGGTGATGGTATCTCACCCGAGCGCTGGTGGTTGTTGTGCCCGGAGCTGGAGAGTATATTCACAAGTGCATTTGCAGGTACAGCAAGCAGTCTCATTGCTCTCCCCATCAGACTCTCAATGAGGGGATAACCCTGTCTACCAGTCAGGTGTACTTTGAAGGCTCATCAACATTAAAAGCAAAGCATCAGGCCATTTCAAAGATGTGGGATGACAGACTTTCGTCATTCAAGATTTAATGGTTCTATTGATCTTTTCAATGATACCAAAAGCTCCAGGTCAGTAACTGCAGGGTAGCTTCTGTTCTATTGGTAATGCTGCACACAGTCTCTTAAAGGTCTCACTATTAAAAAGAGTCTGAATCCAGAGAAACTGGTATGCGCAACCTAGGTACTGGTTCCCTTGACAGCAAAATAGCCACAGTGAGACAGTAATTTTTCCTTGCTGGGCCCACCCATCTAGAAAAAATGCACACTATAACCAGGAAATATCCTATCCCATTGCAAACAGACATTTCAATAAAATTCATCTGAATTCTGTTAAAGGGACCACTTGATCTCGCTACATAACTCATTGTGACAGGTGTTTGTTTTCCCACATTCATCTGTTGGCATGTTACACAAGGGTGACAAAATTCTTCTGCATGAGCTCTAAACTTCTTGAAGCCATAAAGCTTTTTGTTCTTAAGCATGAGCCGTCTACAAAAAGGACATAATCAGGACTTATGAAAGGCTCATCTTTTATATCAAGTCTTGGCTTGCTGCGTAGATCCATATCATCAAGGCATTAATGTTCAAAATTACCTGATGTTTCACGTTTGAGTAGTAGAAGAAGTGTGTTTGGGCTCAACATTTGAAGCTGTCTCAGTTTTATCAGCTCAGCAGCAAGAATCTGCTGTTCATACTCAGTCAATCTTGTGCTTGTCATGTGCTGAGTTTTAGTTCTGGCAAGCAAGACTTTGACAGTATGAGAGCCCATACCAGTTAAAGAATGTCCCATCACTATGCTTTCTCATCTTTTGAGACTGACGCTCACAGTTGCCACCGATTTTAGACAACTGAGCAGTCCTGCTGTGTCAGGGTCAAAGGTAATTGAAAAATAGGCCACAGGTCTTCTTGTGTCCCTGTGCAACTGTGTAAGCCCTGAGAGAGTGTAGCCCTCTCTCTAACTGCAAAACAATGTAAAACTATTTGAATAATCAGGCATTCCCAGTGCTGGGACATGACAGAGACTTTCTCTCAGCTCTAGGAAAGCTTTCATGCATTTGTTGACAGCCTCAGTCAAGGCTTTTTCACCAAGGAAAAAGTAGGTATCTGCTGTCTACAGGAGGAAACCATTTAAAAGAATATTCTGAATTCTCTTTGTGTTTTTGGAGGACCCATTCGCAGAATGGCCTCTACCCTTTCTTATGGCACTTTTCTTGTCCCTTCTCGATGAAATGTACTATATATTGGACTTCTTTTTTACTTCTGCCAGTGATATATATGTCCATTCTCTGCATGGGCTTAACCGTGATTCAGCATGGTTCTATACCTTTGATTACTCTGATATATTTTCCTCTAAAATCCCATTCTTGGTTTACAGCTTCTTTTAAATCTAAAGGTAATTCTTCTGCTGTTATCATTGGGTGGAACCCTAGTATGTATTGCTTAGCCAATTTGAACTCAACAGCTTTATCATGAGTCTGGAATTTGACTTTGTTTGGGGCACAATAGATTGTGCAATTTAACTTGCTGAACAAATCATGTCCCAGAAGGTTTACAGGACTTAAATCTCAAACAACAAATTCATGATTCCAAAGGGAATGGGTACCCATGGAAACTACTGCTAACTGTAAAAAAAATAATAATTTGTAAATGAAAACAGGCTGTATTTTGAAAAAAGTGCTTTATTTCAGTGTGATCACGTACTTGGTGGTCTGCTGACTTCAGCAGGCTACCATCCATGTGATAGCATCCAGTTGCAGCGAGTCACAATTTGAGACCTACCTCATGAAAATTGATTAGCTAGTTTGAATTGCAATACCACAAAATACAATTTAAAAAAACATAATGATGGATAAAGTGCTGAAAGTTTTCAAACACTCACCCCTAGTCACAGATTTGGGTTTATTCCATTGCTATTTTGCATGCCACATCACCCCATTTTGGACCCACTCATATGCAAATCAGTCATGTCTGGGCAAACCCTTTCCACTTAGGGCACACATAGCAACACCACAAAATAAAATAAACAGTTTGAATAGCAACCTACTGTCAATAGTGATTTTATGGATCGACCTATGCCAGGTCTCAAAACCAGAATTGATATGCAAAAAGTCAGCGTGTAATTTAAAACCACTTTTTAGAAGAGATTCATTGTACATCTGCCCCTCAACATCTTTTTTGTTCAAGAAAGTGACAAGTTTTCTCTGTGTCTCCATTTCTCAGTGCTCCCTCCGACCCTTTTCTCTTTCCAGTGTGTGATCTGCTTGCCTCAATCTCCCACACCTTTGTTTGTCCCTTTTGGTATTTGGACAAAATATTGAGTTGTAACTATTAGGATAAGGGGAAAATGAATGTAAAAAAAATATTGCAATGCAGAAATATTGTTGCCAAGAATATATTTTTTAAGGTATGTAATATTGTTGCTAAGAACATTGTTGTTGGAAAAATTGTTTTCAATAATACAGTTGTAAAGAATATTATTTTTAACAAATTTCATGTGTTTACATTTTTATATTGAATTTATGTGTTAGCATTGTTTCTATAATAATTATTTTTTGTAAATATCTTTTTTAATTTTAAGTGATTTAGAATTACTAATTGAATTGTTAATACCAATTTATAGAGTCATAGAGCGTTGTTGACTTTGTAGTGGGAAAGGGTGGGAAGTCAAGTAATAATAGCAATGAATTAATTATGTATTGTTAAGTAATAATTCATTATTAGTTAATGTTTAAGTGAATTATTTGATTGATATGCATTATGTGTATTAACTAATATTGATTTATTATAGTTATATTTTAGGTGTTGGTTGCTCTATTGTTAAGTAGTATAAGAAGGGTGTTAATTAGGTAATAACTAATTAACACCAATTTATAATATATTATTCATTATTTAATTGATTATTAACTGTGCAACTTCCTTAATCATATATTTTAGTTATATTTAAGGTGTGTACTGCTGGGTTTGTAGGGGTATATGGTGGGGAGTTAGTTAAGTAATAATGAATTAACAATTAATTAATTGTATATTATTAATTATCACAGTGATTCTTGATTAGGTACATTATGTAATATGTATTTTAGTTGCAGGTTGTGAGATTTTGTGGGAGTATAGGGTGGGATTTTAATTAAATAATAATTAAGAAATAGTCATTATTAATGTATAATTAAATATGTAATTGCTTAACAATTATGCAAATTGTCTAATAATTATATATGTTAGTTGTATTTTAAGTGTGAGCTGCTGGGTTTGTACGGTGCAAATTCAAGTAAGTAATAATTAACAAGTAACTTCAAGTATTTCAAGTAGCTATAACTCGTGCCCCGAGGTAACTATAACTCGCACCCTCGCCATGCACCGTTTTCTCATCAATTATGTTACTGCAACTGTTGCAGTGATATAAAAATTGTAGGAGTGTTGTAAAATCTAGGGTAATTAGGCAGTGCATGGCGAGGGTGCAAGTGATAGTTACCTTAGGGCACGAGTTAAAGTTACTTGAAACAACTCTAACTTGTATGGTTTTGGACATTTGAAATGTGAGTCTAACTATAAATTCCCTGTAACCTTTGTTTTTTAAATGAACGTTTCTTTTGTTTTATTTCTATTTCCTAACTACAACGTCCCTATAACCTTTGATTTTTTCACTGTATATCTCTGCTTTATTTTAATGTAAAGTAATTCTAAGTACTTTACGTTAATACACCAACCGGCTTGCACAGCCTTCAGCTGTGCACAATGGGGGTTGGATGCAGGGCCTGGCCTGTGGCCCGACCATGCAACCAACCCCCTATAGCCACCCAACCCCACACCATGCATGGCCTTTGGCCATGCTCAGTGGGGCTTTTAAAGTGGAGAAGCTAATCTCTAGCCTCAGCTGCACATGACAAGAAGACCCACTCATCACAGTCACTACATGAGATATTGCGCTCAAAAAAACAGCTCAAACACTTCCATCAAGGATTATAAATCACTTTTCAAGGTAAAAATCACAATTAAAAACACTCACTTTGCCTTGACCATGCCCAGCAAACCTGGATGATCTTATTAGTAAATGCTAATTAGTAAGTGCTACATTGTTGGGTAAATGTATACTGCATCTTCTACCGACAGCTGCATGAAGGACACCAAGGTAATGTCTCCAGTGACCCTGTGTGTCTGTAACTTTGCCAATGTAATTGTTCCTTGACCATTTTACTAAGATAACTTTTGGAGGTGCAACTACAGAGAAAACACATACATATATTCACTGAATAAAACAGAGGTTACAGGGACATTATAGTTAGACTCCCATTTTAAACTTCTGAAAACAGAGAAATTCACCAGTTATACTTAGTTACCTCAAGTAATACTTGCAGTCCAATTTTTTTACCAAACAACTGTGCATGGTGGGGCGCGAGTTACTTTAGGGCATGGTCTATAGTTACTTGAGATAACTCTAACTATAACAGATGAATTTCTAGGGTTTTATACGTTTAAACTTTGTTTTTTTCTGTTTTTTTCTAGGTTTTATTAACATATAGTAATTTTCATTACTATAGTTTCACCCAACCACTGCCGCCCATGGCCTGATAACCACCCAAAACAGAGCCACGCACAGTCTTTGGCCATTTGTGGCGGGGTTGCCCGCAGGGCCTGGCCTGCAGCCAGACTCTGCAGCCAACCCCCATAACCACCTATCCCCGCACGATGCAAAGCCAAACAGTCTGTCTCTATTTGTGTAAGAATAGGTGTGAGAAGGTATCTCTGGGTGTGAGAGTGTCTGAGTCCGTGTGAAATTGCATACATGAGGGTCTGAGTGGCTTTGTGAGTGGGTGTATGAGGGTCTGAGTGGGTATGTCAGTGGGTGCATCAGTGTCTGAGTGGGTCTGCAAGTGTGTGCATGAGTGTCTGAGTGGGTCTGTGAGTGGGTGCATCAGTGTCTGAGTCGGTCTACCAGTGTGTGCATGAGTGTCTGAGTGGGTCTGTGAGTGAATGCATGAGGGTCTGAGTGGGTCTGTGAGTGGATGCATCGGTGTCTGAGTGGGTTTGTGAGTGGGTGCATCAGTTGCATCTGTGTCTGAGTGGGTCTGTGAGTGGGTGTAAGAGAGTCCGAGTGGGTGTGTCAGTGTCTGACTGGGTCTGTGAGTGGGTGCATGAGGGTCTGAGTGGGTTTGTGAGTGGGTGCATGATGGTCTGAGTGGGTTTGTGAGTGGGTGCATGAGTGTCTCAGTGGGTCTGTGAGTGGGTGCATCAGTGTCTCAGTGGGTCTGTGAGTGGGTGCATGAGAGTCTGAGTGGGTGTGTGAGTGGGTGCATGAGTCTCTGAGTGCACATATGATTGAATGAAGCTTAAATGCGATTAATCTTGATTAATCATGAATATCATGCATGGTGAAGAAAAAAAAATGTAAACCCATAATTTGACCCTCAAATGCCCCTATTTCACACTCCTGGGGTCAGGGTACCACTGACCCCTCATGCTACTTTTCATTTTGTTTTTCAGCCCCAGGGACCCTCTCCCGTAACATAAAATGGCAGCCGCAACTTTGTGTTCAGGTTATGGCAAACTAATTACAGCACCTCTATTTGTGAATGTATTCATGAAAATTTGTGAATATTCCCACTATATTTGCAAGGCCAGATATTCAAATTTGGATTTTCTTTAATTTCTCGTGAACTACTAAACGGATCTACACCAAATAGGTAAAAGGGTAATTTTCATACCAAAAGCTACGTTTCTGCCAAATTTGGTGTAATTTTGCCCAGTGGTTTGGGCTATAGTCGTGTCTAAAGGACATGAGGGAAATAACACTAGAAACACAAATCCCCCCCCCCCGCTTGACGGATCACCCTGAAATGTTTTGTGCACAACAAGAATCACCAGGGCACTTTTTGGGGAAAATTTTGTGAAGTTTCATCAAATGGTGCCAACGATATAGGCCAGTCGAAAAATGCTAACTGTTTTATTTATTCAATGAAAATTACCATCAGCATTGCATCAATTAAAACCAATGCGTTTCTACTACTGTCTTGTTCACAGTGGTTTACCAAGTGATTTGCCATGTGTGACTCCCCTTCTAATTGATTGATTTATAATTTAAAACATCAAAGGGCATTGTGATTGCTGTTTTTTAATGTTCGCTATTCCTCAAAATACTTCAAAGGTGATTCCTTGACATTTCAAAACCTTTCTATGGACAAATAACAAAGTGAATGAGGGCATTCAAAGCTTAAGGTTTTACTCAGATCTTTCAAAGCAACATTTGTGCTCAATGCTGATGTATTTACAACTATCATTTCTTCCCTCTCTTGAGCATCACATGTTTTTACACCCATTCCTCTATCCTCCGTAGTCCTAATCTTACTGACCATTCCTTGTTCCTCTACTTGTGCCCTAAGGTAACTACAACTTGCACCCCCACATGCACAGCGTTTTTTTCAATAATTTGACTGCTAATGTTTCATTGATATTTTTTTGATGTTATAAAAGTTGTCATGAGTGTTGTAATATCTGGGGAAATAAGCAATGCATGGCAAGTCTGTGTGTTGTAGTTACTTAAAAATAACACTAACTATAACTGCTGAATTACTCTGGTTTTGTGCGAGTAAATTTAGAACCTAACAATAATGTCCCTGTAAGCTTTTTTTAAGTGAATTTCTATGTTTAAAAAAAATTCTATTTCATAACTATAATGTCCCTGTAATCTTTGAAGTTATTTTTATTACTATACTCTAAACCAAACACCGCCAAAAGCTGTGCATGGCAGGGTTGGTTGCAGGGCCTGGCCTGTGGGCAGTCCCTGCAGCCAACCAACCTAACCACCCAACCCATGTGCTGTGCAGGGCCTTTAGCTGTACACAGCGGGAGTTGGCTGCAGGGCCTGTCTCCCTGGGTGTGAGAATAGGTGTGAGACGGTGTCTCTGGTGTGAGAATGGGTGTAAGAGTGTCTGGGTGGGAGAGTGGGTGTGAGAGGATTTATATGAGTGTGAGAGTGGGTGTGAGAGTGTCTATCTGGGTGTGAGAGTATGTGTGACAGGGTGTCTTTGGGTGTCACAGCAGGTGTGGGAGAGTCTCTGTGAGTGTGTGTGAGCGTCTGTGTGGGTATGTGAGTGTATGTGTGAGAGTCTAAGTTGTTCTGTGAGTTGGTACATGAATGTCTGAGTGGTTCTATGAGTGAGTGGGTGAGTCTCTGAGTGGGCCTAAGTGGGCGTATGAGTCTTTGAGTGGGTGTGTGAGTCTCTGAGTGGGGCTGTGAGTGGGTACGCAAGTGTCTAAGTTGGTCTGTGATTGGTTGTGTGAGTCTCTGAGTGGGTTTAAGTGGGTGCATGAGTCTTTGAGTGGGTGTGTGAGTCTCTGAGTGGGGCTGTGAGTGGGTACGCAAGTGTCTAAGTTGGTCTCTGAATGGGTGCATGAGTGTCTGAGTGGGTATGTGAATGGGTGCATGAGTTTCTGAGTGAGTGTCTGAGTGCGCCTGTGAGTGGATGTGCGAGTGTCTGTGTGGGTGTTTCAGTAAATGTGTTAGAGCAACAAAGGAACGTCACCTGCCCTTTTTTCCAACAAGAGTCCACAGCTTTGCATTAAATATCTACCCACGTGGAGTTCTTTCTGCCTTCTTGGTTAATGTCCAGTATCTTTTGTACACCACGGCTGTGAAATGAAGCACACAGAAATGTCACCAGTGACCTTGTGTGCGTTTTGGCAACATGATTGTTCCTGGTGCCTGTTTCTCTAGAATCCTGTGATAGCATTAATCCTCCTATAGAGAGGCCAACAAGATTACGAGGATGTAATTCTCAACCAAACCAAGGTCCTTCCTCTTATCTTCATTAACTAAGTGCTTCTTTGTTTTGTGGTGATGTCCGCATATCCCTAGGCATCAAAAACAACCTTCAAAACCATTGTGAAACACACAATTTTGGCTGATTTTGCCCCGGGGACCTAAACCCTCAGGGTCCACCACTACTCAATACAGGTGGGAAACCAGAGGGCCCCCCTCCCTGGGCTGATTTTGGCTCCGGGGACCACATTTCCCAGGGCCTGGCCATGACTCCCAGGCATCCCCCAGGACACTCAGGGGGTCATTCTGACTCCCGCCAGCCGCGGTAACCGCGGTGCCGGCGGGAGCCGCCAGAATACCGCTGCGCGGTCAGAAGACCGCCGCGGTTATTCTGTGTTTCCCGCTGGGTTGGCAAGCGACCGCCAGAAGGACGCCCGCCAGCCCAGCGGGAAACCCCTTTCCACGAGGAAGCCGGCTCCGAATGGAGCCGGCGGAGTGGGAAGGGTGCGACGGGTGCAGTAGCACCCGTTGCGATTTTCAGTGTCTGCATGGCAGACACTGAAAATCTTTTAGGGGCCCTCTTACAGGGGCCCCTGCAGTGCCCATGCCATTGGCAGGGGCCCCACGACACCCCTCACCGCCTCACCGCCATCCTGTTCCGATGGCGGTGAGGGGGTTGGAATCCCCATGGCGGCGCAGCAAGCTGCGCCGCCATGGAGGATTCCTCAGGGCAGCGGAAAACCGGCGGGAGGCCGCCGGTTTTCTGTTTCTGACCGCGGCGGGACCGCCGCGGTCAGAATGCCCTTGGGAGCACCGCCAGCCTGTTGGCGGTGCTCCCGCGGTCGTTGTCAATGACCGCCAGGGTCAGAATGACCCCCTCAGTGTGCAGTGGGACCTTGGGGAGAGCCAGCAATGCTTTGCACACAAGTACCTGCTAAACATGCAGCTCTGCCTGCCTCTCTGGGGACAGGAAAAGAGATGAAACCTCTGCTTCCAGCGGGCGAGAACACTTTGACAGCTCTCATCCACTGGAACTGAAGTGTTTGCTTTGACTCAGCAGGAGCTGTCAAAGCTCCCACCAAGTAAGAGCAAACAGCTATGTGTAGGAGGCGGGCACCCCTGGACATAGCAGGAGCCAACCCAAGGGGGGGTTCCCGAGAACCATCTATGGCTCCATGAGGGGGGCCACCTGCCCCCTTTCAACCTTTAATAGAGCCCAAGGGATGGTGATTCCCAGGTCCAGGGGTCTACAACAGACCCCCTTCATTGTTTATTTACAGCCCTAGGTAGGTGGCCATCCCCTGGCCTGCAGGGTGGCACAAATTCTATATTTAGCCCTGGTGAAGTGTCAGTCCCTGAGGCTGTCAGAGAGATCATATGGGTCTCCCCCATTTTAAATAAAGATTTTGCCTGAGAGAGGAGTGGTCCCCGGGATGAGGGGGGCAGCGTGGTTCCCTGCACATTTCTGCATAATCGCCCTGAGAATACTTAGAGTGATTTCAAGCAACTATAACTTGAGCCCTAAGGTAACTATAACTTGTGCCCCCATCCGTCGGGCCCACCTTTTTGACCGGTTGGGAACTGTGGGGGGAGCCTGAAGGCTCCCACAGTAGTCCCAGCTGCTTCCCAACTACTGTGGGAGCCAGCATCTCTGTGAGCACAATTTTCTCTGTCTCCCTGCCTGCATCTCTGCAGGCAGGCAGACAGAGGACACAAGGCTCCGATGAAGGGAGATCCATTTGACAGCTCTCCCCTCATCGGACCAGAGTGTTTGCTATCACTTGGCAGCAGCATCAAAGCTGCCTCCAAGCCACAGCAAACTGCTATGTCCTGATGTTGTGCACCCCAGGACATAGCAGGAGCTGGTAGTCCCCATTGGCTGTTATTGGCTCCTTGAGGGATCCCCCTCCACCAAAAATAGCCCTGTGTAGGTGGTGGCCCCGAGGGCGTGGGGGGTCAAGCACCCCCAGCACACACAATCTCATCATTGCCCCGGGTGGTGGTGGTGCCTGTGGCTGTGGGGGACTGCTTGCCCCCCCTCCACAGAATTGAATTGAAGCCCTGGCAGGTGGTGGTCCCCTGGACTACAGCGGGAGCGGGTGCCCTACTGCATTACTTTTGTTTCAATCCCCCGGGAGGTGAGGTGGTGATCCCTGAGGCTCCTTGGGGGCCGAGTGTCCCCCATATTATACAAGGAATGCCTCTAGGACTTTTTCCACATGGGGGCTCAAGAATGACAAAGCGTGGAAGCCCGTGATTTGCTTTTTTAAAATGTTCACCGGATCAGCCACAACTCCCAACAAAAAAATTTAAAAAATGATTTTTAGCCCTGGGGGAAGTCCCTATGGGACTCCAGCACCAGACCTAGGGTGTCAGGATATCCATACACTGGGCCCCTTTGTTTTTTTTATTCTTTTTTTGTGGGACTCGGCTGAAGCTGACTCCCAACACTACTGCCAACTGTTGAGGTGTTGGCAGCCAATCAAATCTCAGCACAAGATTGGGAGGGGTCGCAAATCCTTTGCATCCCTATATATACAAATTTGGATTTCCTTTAATTTCTCACAAACGAATGAACTGATTTACACCAAATAACAAAAAGGGGTCTTTCTAGACTTAGAGCTACCTTTCTGCCAAATTTGATGTAATTCAATTCACTGGTTTTAGTGCTATCCCTGTTCAAAATCTGTATGAAAAAATGAATGGGGAAAATGTGTTTTGAGACCCCCCCCTTTTTCTTGACGGATCACCCCAAAATGTTCCAGACAGCAGTTGAAGTGAGCGTCATATTTTCTTGGTAAATTTCTTGAAGATTCATTAAACAGTGCCAAAGTTGTAGCAAAACAAAGAATGCTCTTTCTATAGAAATTAGGTTCTAACTATAAATACCTAGTGGTGATCACTACTAGGTCATATATATGTGTATATATATATATATATATATATATATATATATATTCTTCATATATATGGATTGTTATTATATTAGAAAGTTTAAATAATTATACAAAAATATAATGTAAAATATATATTTTTAATAATTTACAAAATGTATATATATAATTTTTCTTTAGGGTTGTTCCGCTGTGAGAAATTGGTTTCATCACCCCCATTTTTCTTGTTGTTTATTTGAACATTTGTTGTGTCACTAATTTTCTTGCACTGAACACTTTATTCTGAGCCTTGTGTGAACGATTCTATAACATAATTGCACAGAGAATTCTGCCTGTACCATGCCTTGCATTATATTAGCAGGGTTATCAGTGATTTATTACTTATGACTAACCATTTTCTAAATGAATGATGGATATTGAACGCAAATGCAACAATATTGGTAAAATACAAACCTTATTATTGGCTTTATAATTTTTCAGTTATTTTGAGTATTTTTTATATGTTTATTGCATGTGTATAGAACTATTGAGTTTCATGGCAGGGATAGAATATGCTCTTTTTATTTTTTATCAGGCAGCTAAAGACACATGTTTTTGATTTCTGTGGTGATGTCTTTATCAATCAAAAAGTGTTTTCACCCCAGAGGGTATCCATGTGCTGGGTGTTGTCGCTATGAACTGGTAGCCTCTCATTAAAAAGCCATTTCTTGAGTTTCCTCCTGAAGTTGAGGAGGGTGTGTGCCCTGAGCAGGTGGAGGGATAGGTCGTTCCAGATCTTGGCAATGATGTAGAAGGAGTGACCTTTGCAGTGGCTGTGGCGAACAAGTGGTACTTGAGCGAGGAAAGTTGAGCAGAGTTCTCTGGTGGGCCAGTGGAAGGAGAGTCTGTGGTTGATGAGATTGGATCCAATGTTGTGGAGGGCCTTGTACGTGAGGGTCAGAACTATGATTTTGCACCGCTTGTGCACGGGCAGCCAGTAGAGTGTTCTGGGGTGGGGGTGGTTCTGGTCTGTTTGGATAGGTCCAGGGCGAGTCTCACTGCAGCATTCTGGATGGTTTGGAGACGGTGGAGGAGCAGGATGGGAAGTCCCACTTATAGGGCATGTCCGTAGTCTAGTCTGCTGGTGATGAGGGTTTGAGTTACAGTTTTTATGGATTCAATTGGGATCCCTCTGAAAATGGTCTATAGTATGCGAAGGGTCTGGAAGCAGGAGGACGCTACTGCTTTAATCAGTCATTTGAAGGTGAGTTTGCTGTTGATGATGATGATAATGCCAATGTTGCAGGCATGGTCAGTCAGGATGGGGGATGTCCAAGTGGGGGAGGCACCAGGTGTCATCCCAGGGGGAGGTGTTTTTACTGAAAATGATCACCTCTGTCTTGTCCATGTTCAGTTTCAGGCAGTTGGATCGCATCCATTCGGCGACGTGGATCATGGCATTGCTGAAGCTGGCTCTTGGGATGATGTAGTCCTTGGAGAGGAGGAGTATGAGCCAAATGTCATTGGTGTATAAGATAATGTTGTACTGTGATTGCTGCAGAAACCGCATTGGGAGGCACCCACTAGATTGTGTTCTTCCAGGTGATTGGTGAGCTGTTGGTTGATGGTTTTTTCCAGGACCTTAGCTGGGAAGGGGAGCAGTGAGATCAGCTGGTAATTTGTGAGTTTGCTGGGGTCGGGGAATGGTTTCTCCAGGAGCGGTTTGACCTCACTTGCTTCCATGCTTTGGGGATGGTGGCAGTCATGATAGAGGTGTTGAGGATGAGTATGAGGACAATGCTGATCTCCTTCTGGCCTAGGTTGAAGATGTAGTGGAGGCATGGGTCAATGGGTGAGCCAGGGTGGTTGGAACTCATGAGGACAGCTGTTTCCTGGATGGATAGTGGTGTCCAGTTGGTGATCAGGGGGCTGGGGATGTTGTTTGAAGGGGTCAGAAGATGGTCAATGCTGATGGGTTGGGTAAAAGTTGCTGTAGATGGCAACGATTTTGTCATGGAAGTAGTCAACTAGTGAGTTAAATAGGGTCTGAGAGGTTTGGATCACAACCGCCAGGAACAGGATGGCGGTGAGGGGGTCGGAATCCCCATGGCGGCGCAGCCAGCTGCGCCGCCATGGAGGATTCCTCAGGGCAGCGGAAAACCGGCGGGAGACCGCCGGTTTTCTGTTTCTGACCGCGGCGGGACCGCCGCGGTCAGAATGCCCTTGGGAGCACCGCCAGCCTGTTGGCGGTGCTCCCGCGGTCGTTGTCAATGACCGCCAGGGTCAGAATGACCCCCTCAGTGTGCAGTGGGACCTTGGGGAGAGCCAGCAATGCTTTGCACACAAGTACCTGCTAAACATGCAGCTCTGCCTGCCTCTCTGGGGACAGGAAAAGAGATGAAACCTCTGCTTCCAGCGGGCGAGAACACTTTGACAGCTCTCATCCACTGGAACTGAAGTGTTTGCTTTGACTCAGCAGGAGCTGTCAAAGCTCCCACCAAGTAAGAGCAAACAGCTATGTGTAGGAGGCGGGCACCCCTGGACATAGCAGGAGCCAACCCAAGTGGGGGTTCCCGAGAACCATCTATGGCTCCATGAGGGGGGCCACCTGCCCCCTTTCAACCTTTAATAGAGCCCAAGGGATGGTGATTCCCAGGTCCAGGGGTCTACAACAGACCCCCTTCATTGTTTATTTACAGCCCTAGGTAGGTGGCCATCCCCTGGCCTGCAGGGTGGCACAAATTCTATATTTAGCCCTGGTGAAGTGTCAGTCCCTGAGGCTGTCAGAGAGATCATATGGGTCTCCCCCATTTTAAATAAAGATTTTGCCTGAGAGAGGAGTGGTCCCCGGGATGAGGGGGAAAGCGTGGTTCCCTGCACATTTCTGCATAATCGCCCGGAGAATACTTAGAGTGATTTCAAGCAACAATAACTTGAGCCCTAAGGTAACTATAACTTGTGCCCCCATCCGTCTGGCCCACCTTTTTGACCGGTTGGGAACTGTGGGGGGAGCCTGAAGGCTCCCACAGTAGTCCCAGCTGCTTCCCAACTACTGTGGGAGCCAGCATCTCTGTGAGCACAATTTTCTCTGTCTCCCTGCCTGCATCTCTGCAGGCAGGCAGACAGAGGACACAAGGCTCCGATGAAGGGAGACCCATTTGACAGCTCTCCCCTCATCGGACCAGAGTGTTGGCTATCACTTGGCAGCAGCATCAAAGCTGCCTCCAAGCCACAGCAAACTGCTATGTCCTGATGTTGTGCACCCCAGGACATAGCAGGAGCTGGTAGTCCCCATTGGCTGTTATTGGCTCCTTGAGGGATCCCCCTTCACCAAAAATAGCCCTGTGTAGGTGGTGGCCCCGAGGGCGTGGGGGGTCAAGCACCCCCAGCACACACAATCTCATCATTGCCCCGGGTGGTGGTGGTGCCTGTGGCTGTGGGGGACTGCTTGCCCCCCCTCCACAGAATTGAATTGAAGCCCTGGCAGGTGGTGGTCCCCTGGACTACAGGGGGAGCGGGTGCCCTACTGCATTACTTTTGTTTCAATCCCCCGGGAGGTGAGGTGGTGATCTCTGAGGCTCCTTGGGGGCTGAGTGTCCCCCATATTATACAAGGAATGCCTCTAGGACTTTTTCCACATGGGGGCTCAAGAATGACAAAGCGTGGAAGCCCGTGATTTGCTTTTTTAAAATTTTCACCGGATCAGCCACAACTCCCAACAAAAAAAATTAAAAAATTATTTTTAGCCCTGGGGGAAGTCCCTATGGGACTCCAGCACCAGACCTAGGGTGTCAGGATATCCATACACTGGGCCCCTTTGTTTTTTTTATTCTTTTTTTGTGGGACTCGGCTGAAGCTGACTCCCAACACTACTGCCAACTGTTGAGGTGTTGGCAGCCAATCAAATCTCAGCACAAGATTGGGAGGGGTCGCAAATCCTTTGCATCCCTATATATACAAATTTGGATTTCCTTTAAGTTCTCACAAACGAATGAACTGATTTACACCAAATAACAAAAAGGGGTCTTTCTAGACTAAGAGCTACCTTTCTGCCAAATTTGATGTAATTCAATTCACTGGTTTTAGTGCTATCCCTGTTCAAAATCCGTATGAAAAAATGAATGGGGAAAATGTGTTTTGAGACCCCCCCTTTTTCTTGACGGATCACCCCAAAATGTTCCAGACAGCAGTTGAAGTGAGCGTCATATTTTCTTGGTAAATTTCTTGAAGATTCATTAAACAGTGCCAAAGTTGTAGCAAAACAAAGAATGCTCTTTCTGTAGAAATTAGGTTCTAACTATAACTACCTAGTGGTGATCACTACTAGGTCATATATATGTGTATATATATATATATATTCTTCATGTATATGGATTGTTATTATATTAGAAAGTTTAAATAATTATACAAAAATATAATGTAAAATATATATTTTTAATAATTTACAAAATGTATATATATAATTTTTCTTTAGGGTTGTTCCGCTGTGAGAAATTGGTTTCATCACCCCCATTTTTCTTGTTGTTTATTTGAACATTTGTTGTGTCACTAATTTTCTTGCACTGAACACTTTATTCTGAGCCTTGTGTGAACGATTCTATAACATAATTGCACAGAGAATTCTGCCTGTACCATGCCTTGCATTATATTAGCAGGGTTATCAGTGATTTATTACTTATGACTAACCATTTTCTAAATGAATGATGGATATTGAACGCAAATGCAACAATATTGGTAAAATACAAACCTTTTTATTGGGTTTATAATTTTTCAGTTATTTTGAGTATTTTTTATATGTTTATTGCATGTGTATAGAACTATTGAGTTTCATGGCAGGGATAGAATATGCTCTTTTTATTTTTTATCAGGCAGCTAAAGACACATGTTTTTGATTTCTGTGGTGATGTCTTTACCAATCAAAAAGTGTTTTCACCCCAGAGGGTATCCATGTGCTGGGTGTTGTCGCTATGAACTGGTGGCCTCTCATTAAAAAGCCATTTCTTGAGTTTCCTCCTGAAGTTGAGGAGGGTGTGTGCCCTGAGCAGGTGGAGGGATAGGTCGTTCCAGATCTTGGCAATGAGGTAGAAGGAGTGACCTTTGCAATGGCTGTGGCGAACAAGTGGTACTTGAGCGAGGGAAGTTGAGCAGAGTTCTCTGGTGGGCCAGTGGAAGGAGAGTCTGTGGTTGATGAGATTGGATCCAATGTTGTGGAGGGCCTTGTACGTGAGGGTCAGAACTATGATTTTGCACCGCTTGTGCACGGGCAGCCAGTGGAGTGTTCTGGGGTGGGGGTGGTTCTGGTCTCTTTGGATAAGTCCAGGGCGAGTCTCACTGCAGCATTCTGGATGGTTTGGAGACGGTGGAGGAGCAGGATGGGAAGTCCCACTTATAGGGCATGTCAGTAGTCTAGTCTGCTGGTGATGAGGGTTTGAGTTACAGTTTTTATGGATTCAATTGGAATCCCTCTGAAAATGGTCCATAGTATGCAAAGGGTCTGGAAGCAGGAGGACGCTACTGCTTTAATCTGTCATTTGAAGGTGAGTTTGCTGTTGATGATGATGATAATGCCAAGGTTGCAGGCATGGTCAGTCAGGATGGGGGATGTCCAAGTGGGGGAGGCACCAGGTGTCATCCCAGGGGGAGGTGTTTTTACTGAAAATGATCACCTCTGTCTTGTCCATGTTCAGTTTCAGGCAGTTGGATCGCATCCATTCGGCGACGTGGATCATGGCATTGCTGAAGCTGGCTCTTGGGATGATGTAGTCCTTGGAGAGGAGGAGTATGAGCCAAATGTCATTGGTGTATGAGATAATGTTGTACTGTGATTGCTGCAGAAACCGCATTGGGAGGCACCCACTAGATTGTGTTCTTCCAGGTGATTGGTGAGCTGTTGGTTGATGGTTTTTTCCAGGACCTTAGCTGGGAAGGGGAGCAGTGAGATCAGCTGGTAATTTGTGAGTTTGCTGGGGTCGGGGAATGGTTTCTCCAGGAGCCGTTTTGACCTCACTTGCTTCCATGCTTTGGGGATGGTGGCAGTCATGATAGAGGTGTTGAGGATGAGTATGAGGACAATGCTGATCTCCTTCTGGCCTAGGTTGAAGATGTAGTGGAGGCATGGGTCAATGGGTGAGCCAGGGTGGTTGGAACTCATGAGGACAGCTGTTTCCTGGATGGATAGTGGTGTCCAGTTGGTGATCAGGGGGCTGGGGATGTTGTTTGAAGGGGTCAGAAGATGGTCAATGCTGATGGGTTGGGTAAAAGTTGCTGTAGATGGCAACGAATTTGTCATGGAAGTAGTCAACTAGTGAGTTAAATAGGGTCTGAGAGGTTTGGATAGTGTTTTCAGTGGCTGCTCGGCAGGAGAACTCTTTGGCAATTCTGAAGAGTTCTCTGAGGCGGTTGGGGCTTTCCTTGATTCGGCTGAGTACAGTGACCTTTTCGGCTTCCCTGACCTTTTTGGCTTCTTTATCTATTGTATATCTTTGAAATTTTACATTACAATCTGTAATTTCACCATGTAAGTATGCCAGAATACCCATAGTATGTCTTCACCATCTATGAACCTCTGTGGTTATTTTGTATGTTCATTGGGCCCATGTATCTCACTTGACAAAGGCTACACGTTAGCTGAAATGCAGCGTCTTTACTAGTACCAAAAAAACGACTGTTATTCAATACTGGTGTGCCGCTTCTTCATTCCTTGGTGAACTGGAATGTGTGAATTTGTATATAAACGTATATTTATTTATAGTGTGAAATATTAGTGAGATTTATTTATTTGACATTATATTAAAGCTATATATTAAAATATTTGATACTACTTTTTTAAGATTATTTTTGTACTTACCATTATAAGGATAGGAAATCGTTATTTTTGTAAATTATGTTTTTGACACAATATTTCGATGTTATGTCAGTGATATGTTCCCTTTATGGCACTTCCTCATTCCTCGCACCCCTCTTCCTTGTTGCAGTCTCCCATCTTTCTTTATCATCTGTATGTAGCCTTAATGCCTCCATTCCTTCACAATCCTCCCGCCCCGACTCCCTCACATTGCTCCCTTCCAAAGCTTCCTCTTTCCCCTGTTGTTTTAATTGATGGGCCCATAAGCTTCTCAAAAGTGCTGATAGGGCTAGAGATTTGTAACTCTGTTAATTCCTGTATTTCTTCCTATTCCATAAAAAGAAATACAAACCATAAGAAATGTTTGCTTGTGAACCTATTGCCATTCGTCATAAACATTAAAGCAGGACTATTTTGAAGTCTCCTTGTCCTTTGTTAAGATCCTGCTTATGCTTCTCGACGAGATGAAGGCTAGATGGTAAGGATGCTTTCATTGCATTTCTGCATTTCCAAAACATGTATATGCAGGCCTGCTTGGGTTAAAATGCATCACCACATTAAAACAAGTCATATCGGCTTTGGCATTTCTTGTTTCTTTGAGACATTTTGTATAACACAAAATACCACCTTCAGGTCACTTCACAGAAATATGGGCAATAGTAAAAATGCAAACTTGCAAAACATTTGCAGCGTTCCAAACTTGGAGCCTGATTTATATCTTGCAGTAATGGTCCTGCGTCGAGTTTTTGACTGAAAACCGTCTGGTGCCATGACGGTCCATCCACCATATTTAGATGTTGGCGGTTCAATAGACTTTAACACGCCCGAGTCCCGCCGACTCTGCCAAAAATTCCCTTGACAGCACCATAGGAAAGTGTTGATGACGGCGGGATTCCAGCCACACTTATAACCAAGCAGATTTGGATGTGCCTCATCACCAAGCAAAAAGTGGCAGTCTGACCTCCACTTCCGAGTTGATGGATTGGAGAGAAACGGGGGTGAAAAATGTCCTTTTCTCCTGAGTCTAATTCTGTTTCCAGCTAGACACGATTGGACAGGACCCTCCATCGCTTCTGCCACAGGACCACAGAGAAAACATGACCCACCCATCTCTGGACATGAAGGTAGGCAAGACACATATATGTGGGAGGTCACTGCAGATGAACATGAGACTACTGCAGACTTATAAATGTCATAGTAATTTTTTTTATGACTGTGGCATGCATATGTCGGGGACACGTGCAGGTCAGACATGAATAGGGGCACAGCGGTACACTACACATATCGCACACATACACAACTGTCATTGTGGTGTCAGTTATCATTGCCAAATGAATGCTGGCACCACAGTGAGTGTACACGCACACTTGTCAACTGTGCCAATGAGTGCACATTGCAAGGGGACCTGTCTCTGTCATGTTGTTCATCAAGTTGTGTGTGTCAGTCAGTATGTGTATGTGTGTGTGCTATGCGATTGGCTGGGTGAGGTGGAGGGAGATATAGTGGATGATGTGGTGGTGTCAGTATGTATACCAATTCCATATGGCATGGACGTTGTTGTGTATGCTGTGTTATGAGTTGTGTTGCTGCAGGCAACATTCAGGTGCATGTTGTTGCGTGGCAGTCACTGCTGTGCTGTGTGTAGTTGTGCTTTCATGTGCATGTGTTTGTCTAGATGAATGTGTAGTTGTTGTGGTTGTGTTGTTTGTGGGTACAGTGTCACTAGTGTGTGTATGTTGTGCAATGGATGTACATCAATGTGTACTTGAGGCAAGTGCATGTTGTGATGGAATGGCAATGGATATTGGTGTGTATGTGGTGTGTTGTGCCATGTGTGATGCAAGGGGAAGCATATATGTGAGTGTGTGTCTTACCTGTATTCCACAGTCACTTGCATTGTCTGATGTCCATTGGGTCCAGCAATGTCCTCCCTATGACAGCAAACAGCTAGCAGGACCACGCATGTCCAACTGTAACATCTAAATATGGCCGGCGGTAATCTGCCTGCCTGGTGGCTATGAAGAGCACTCTGTACTGGGGTCTTCATTTCAGCTGCAACACATCCAAATATGGCAGGTGGAACACCTTCGACTTGACGATCTTTCTAGGTATGCCACTGATGTGCTTGCTGCGCACCCTCCAAGACCTAAACCAGGTCCAAATACTAAAAACAACATTCTCTTGCTATTGTGGCCTTCTTTATGAATGGTTGTGAATATTGGGGTACTGGTATTGCCGGGGATGTGGAAAATCATGAGGGTCCACTAAGAAATGGGGATTTACCAGTGGAATCATTAATTCTGGGTCCAATTTGACTGGTAATTCTTCATTTTGGGGCAGACTTTCATCACAAGAATAAAGTCAAAAATGAAGATTTGAGAGATCTGCACTGTTCCAGTGGATCTCATAATTTCATTGGGACTGTAATAACTTTAACCACTCCTATCAGAAATAAGAGGCTACTCCTAATGAGGCACAGTATGTTACAGGCTCTAAATTAAATGAAATCTCAGGTGGTTGAGTATCTGCTGCTGCAACCTCTGTGTGACACACAGGACATTAATTCCAATGGCAATAACTAACGTAGCTTGGTCGCTTATCGAACATGCTGCCGCAAGTGAAAGAGAGAAGTAGATAGAAAGATAGAAAGTGTAACTCTGTGTGTATGGAACCACAGCGTTATTTTTGGTTTTGTTAGATGTTTGATTTGTTATGTACCTAGTACCATATATTACAACACAAATGATTCAAGTGGGAAGATTCCACCTTTTTAAAACAAAAAGAGCTTTATTGTATGTCTCACACTTCAAATTGTCACCATTGTACTGTAAGACAATGAGGAAAATATATTTCCCTGATGTTTTTTAATATGTGACTCTTTCCTGTGTCCCAATGTTGGAATGTATAGAGGACATTTTTGCATGTGGAGGAGTATTGTAAAGTTTATGCTGCTGGTCATAGACAGAATATACCATGGTGAAACAACATCTTGTACTACAGCAATAGGGATGCAAATATGGATGCAGGCAGAAAGTAGATCCCATCTGCTGAACAGACTTCATTAGCACAAATAAACTGCACGACCAAAGACAACTGTCATGAAAACGAGTCAGAAAGTGACATTTGCATTGTAAGTGGTAAATTAAAAAGTAATGTTAGCAAAATACAGCATAGCAATACTTTAGACAAAGGCCCAATATTTTTGTACATCTTTAAGAAAGTCGATATACGAGCACTGCCTTCCCTTTGTAATAAAAATATAATTCCAACAACCTATCCTACCTCCATTTAAAATAAAGGCTCACAAATGATAAATGAAGAGACCAAGACATTGCAGCCCCACACACTTCCCAAAGAAAGAGCCAGAAACAAGCGGGTACATCTTCATGTGTTAGGAAATTAAATACATAAATGGCCACACATTGCCTGGAACATTATATTATGGTGCACCTGAAGCCCACCTAAAGGACTACTTGATGCCTTCTTATCAATACCGAATTGGAACAAAGTTGGGACAATTTAACCATTCACAAAAAAATCATGGACAGCACATCAATGAATTGGCAATGCTTGAGAAAAACATGAAAGTTATTGTCTGAAGGTCGCGGATCCAAAGCCCACTTCATATTTTTACTTTCTATCGTAATTTTTAGAAGGGCTGAGGCTATGAGACTCTAAGCTACTAAATCTGCCTGTGGCCAGAACTAACCAGGGGCGGCTCCTCCGCAGTGGGGAAGGGGCATCGCCCCCCCGGATGAGCCTGCAGATGAAAAATACAACTATCGCTTGTTTTATTTTTCATTTTTTATCTGCTGTCTCAGCCAGCAGTGCAGGAAGGGATGCGGTGGGCCAAGGGGAAGTGGGAGCTGTAGGCGAGGAGAGTGCTCCAAGTATGATGCTGGGACATCTCAAGAGCAGCGAGGTAGCATCAGATGGCAGTGGGAATTTTTCGATAGAGGTTAGTGTTTTCTTTTCTTTTTTTTAAAATGTTTCCCCCGTCATACCCCGTCACCACCTCTCCACACCCCTCCTTGACACATGTGGCGGCCGCTGCTGGAATTTATTAGATTGTGATAGAAAGCTGAAAATTGATCATAGTATTTAACATGCATATTTTTACATTACACATAATTATACTTGCAGATACCTCGATTTCCCACACACAAAGGATGAGCTGACTCCATCATTGGAAGCCAGGACTACATGAGGCAATTTTAAAGTGGGTAGTAAAGTATTTAATATAGTAAAAGTAAAAACAAAAAAGGATTGGGAATCCGTAAATTGGACTCTAAGCCCCTGAGAATTATATCCTTTTACATGTTCCCCTAATCCAATTTCAATAATAGAACAGGAGCCTCCCTTTAACCTCTTGTTTTCTATCTGCACTCTAGCATGCTCTGGGCCACCTAATGGATATCGCTCTAGATAAGATAATGTCACTTCCAGTGATGTTACAGTCATGTATTATGGCTTACACTTAAGTTTCTTTCTCTGGAAACATTTGGATGTCAGGCTCTGTACTAAAATATATATATTTTTTGTATTTATTTGTTTTTTGGATACAATTAAAGATACAGTTCAGGTACCAATGTCAATGTAAAAGATTCAAAAACCTTTGTATTGTTCAAGATTGGGGGATGATTTCAGTTTTTCTTTAACTAGACAACAAACTGCATATTTGAGTGTAGATCGCAACGCAACTTTTTTGTTTTTCTCGTGCACTTGCAGAACACATTCTTATTTCATTTTATCATTTTTATAAGTATTTCCCACTTTGTATAAGGGAACTTCTCAAAGAATTTTCATGCAGTAAGAAAGCAACTGCACAGAAATCAATTATATTTTTAAATTAGACATTGCGCAGCTGAGCATGACAGAACATACATTGATTTCTGTGTCTCTTAAGTTATGTCCCGTGTGTTAGGCCCACACGTAAAATCATGTTAGCTTTGAAGAAGCAGTGCTTATTCATATTCAGTTTGTCAATGTACATTGAAATATTTGACAAGCAGTCAGTATTATTGTTGTTCAGTGGCCACATGTGGTTTATTATCGCTGATTTGAATAAGCAGATAACAGCTTTCCTTGTTCCTTAGTTGGGCATGTAGTTGACACAGAGCAGAGGGAGTGGGGTGATTAAACAGGTTAACCAATAGAGAGCAGGTTGAACTAATAGAAACAAGTACACTACAGTACAGACTGAAAAGTTGTTATGAAGGTTTGTTATGAAGGCCATTGATCTTGCTGGAACTGAATTCATACCAGGCACAGACCCATATTTGAGAGTCACACTGTATAGTTGTCTTGATTCGAAATTTGCATTAAACTTCACAGTGATGCTCATATTATTAGCAATATTTGTTACTGAATGTGCTAGGCCACTTGAGGCATCGACACTGCCAAATATGCTATAATTATACATTTCTAGTTTCTTTAAAACTGTTTCCTGATTGGTCGGGGGAACATGGCAGCCTGCTGAGAGCGCTGGTCAGGAGCTTTTCCTTGGTGTACATATGCAAAATATGCACGTAGGTGCTCCCTTTCTTATCTATCTTCAGCAGGACCTCTGGTGGCCAGGGGGGAGCAATGTGGGTCCCTCTTCTCATCCATTGTAGAGCCTCAGAGCTTGCAGGAAGCCTGGTCAGAGCACGACAGAAGCGGCTTCCAAAGTGGAGCGGGACTGTGGGCAGAGGCAGCCCCGAGGCTCAGCAGGGATCAGCAACCCTCTGCACAACTATGCGTCTGGGGCACACCAAGCAGTGTAGATGCCAGCTGGAACCCCCTGCCCCTGCTCAAATCTCCTGCAGGAACACTTTATGGGGCTGAGAAGGAGGAAAAGGAAAGTCGGCACAGTATGAGTGTGGTGCAAGGACGAGGCAGCAAAAGAACCCTACAAGACACAGACCTCCAGTTACAAGCAAAAAGGTAGCAGGCAAAATGTTAGTGTGGTCAGGGGAGAGCTTTGGAGGGGGTTAATTTGAACTCTTCAGCTCAATCAGACATAGTGAAAAACAAACATGCTCTAAGGAACAAACACAGATGTGGAGAAAACACATCCAGTACCTTGAGTAAAGTGAAGTCAGACCCAGCCCCCTTTCTTTTACAGAAAAAAACGAGAGATAGGATAAGATAAAGGTGTGGAAAGAAACTCCATAATAATCTTGACTTTACAGATTCCTCTTCCATCCCCTGTCAAGGCACACCTTAATTTGCCTCTTAACTTGCCTGGGGAGCAGAGTGACTTAAAGGGGGTTTGGAGGGGAGGAGGCAAATCTACAGAGTGTCTTAAGATTACTCCCTCTCTGCGATCCTTTTTCATAATTCAGTCAAACAGAGAAGAGGACTGTCTTCCCCGACTCCACAGCTTTACTCGTCTTCCCAGGCTGAGAAGCCAGGGTCACAAAGAGTGGACAACATAGGTATGGAGGGGGTAGGAGAGAGTAAGGTGTCTCTTGAGTCTAGTAATAGATTTCAGGTTCTAGCTAATGGTGCAGAGCAGGAGCAGCTTTGCGACTCTGAACCACAAACCTCCCTTCCGCAGAGCCATGAAGTCCAGCTAGGTGTTTAGAAGATGCTTGTTGCCTTAGCAGGAGAAATTAAGGGTAGGTTTGCGATATCAGAAAGGGTCCAAGGGAAGGTCCAGGGGGGCTGCAATGTCCTTGAAGCTAAAATGAATACCCTAAAGAAGTGAATGGCGGTGATGGAAACCTCCTTAGAAGGAGGTTGAAGCCAATCATGAGGAGATTAAGGCTCTCATAATGGGAGAAAAGGATCTCTGAGAATAAATAGAGTTTTTAGAAAATAATGCTAGAAGGAATAACATTAGAGTATTGAATCCCGTAAGGACATACTCAATCCGGGTTCCGCAAGAACCACAGCACGGAAACCGCTCTCATCGCATGTACTGACGACATCAGAACCAGAGTTGACAAGGGCGAGACTGTCGCACTCATCCTCCTAGACCTCTCCGCAGCCTTTGACACTGTCTGCCACCACACACTCCACACCCGCCTCCACAACACAGGAATTCGACACAAAGCCTTAGACTGGCTCACCTCCTTCCTCACCACCCGGACCCAAAAGGTCTGCCTCCCACCCTTCCACTCCACTGCTACCAAAATCATCTGCGGAGTCCCCCAAGGGTCCTCCCTCAGCCACACCCCTTCAACATTTATATGACCCCCCTCGCCAACATCCTACGACCACACGGAATCACCATCCTCTACTACGCAGATGACACCCAACTCATCTCCCTCACTCGCAACCCCACCACCGTCAAAAGCAACCTCCACGCTGCACTTCTTGACACCGCCATCTGGATGACAACAAACCACCTCAAGCTTAATTCCAACAAAACCGAAATCATCATCTTCGGCCCCAACAAAACCATATGGGATGACTCCTGGTGGCCCACCACCCTAGGCCCCGCATCCACCCCCGCAAACCACGCATGCAACCTCGGCATCATCCTGGACCCCTCCCTCTCCATGACCCAGCAAATCAGTGCAGTCACCTCCTCCTGTTTCCACACACTCCGCACACTGAAAAAAACCTTCAATGGATTCCCACAGAGACCAGGAAGACAGTCACCCATGCACTCATCAGAAGCCGACTAGACTACGGTAACGCCCTCTACGCCGGCACCACACTCAAACTCAAACGCAAACTCCAGAGAATCCAGAACACAGCTGCATGCCTCATCCTGGACCTCCCCCCGCCACAAACAAATCTCACCACACCTCAAATCCCTTCACTGGCTCCCCATAGACAAGAGAATCACTTTCAAGATTCTCATCCAAGCACACAAATCCCTCCACATCACTGGCCCAACCTACCTCAACGAAAGAGTGAACTTCTACACTCCCACCCGCAACTTCCAATCATCCAACGCACCACCACAGGAGCAAGGTTCTTCTCTTACCTCGCCCCCAAAACCTGGAACTCCTTCCCCACCAACCTCCGCAAAACCAAAGACCTCCTGCTTTTCAGAAAAAACCTCAGGACATGGTTGTTCGAAAAGTGACCCTCCTCCCCCCCTCTCAACCCTCTCCCCTCCCCCAAGTGCCTTGAAACCCTCACGGGTGAGTAGCGCGCTCTATAAAAATGTTTGATTGATTGATTGATTGATCGCCCCCGCCGTGACAGCCTAGATCAAAGAATAAAGCAAAAGACTCAATCCACCAAATGCAACTGCAGACAAGTAGAAAGAAAGGGGCACATCAGGAAATAACAGGACGTCTCTCTACCAGTACCACCACCTACTGAAAGAAACCAAGAAGAATGCACTAGCAGACTGCATCAAGGCCAGTGCAAACCACATCAAATAATTCTTTACCATTGTGAAGGTGTTCACCAATTCCGCATCCCTCAAGAACAACATCACTCCCTTCCAGGAACTGTGCGACAACCTTGTGGACTTCTTCCACAACAAGATCCTGATCCCCCACAAAAACTTTGAACACCAACCCTTGCTGCATACAGCATCAACCAGCTCACATGCACAAACACAAATCCTGGACACTTTCTCACCCACCGAGAACTCCTCACCACACAAAACACTATCTCCATCATGAACTCCGTGCACTGTGGAGCACCCACAGACCCTTTCCCCCACCATGTCTTCAACATTGTAAGCAAGACAATCAGCGACAAGCTCAGGAAGGTCCTGAACACCTCCATCACTGTGGTTTAGTTCCCAGAACACTGGAAACTCACTGAAATGAGGCCTCTCCAGAACAAAAATCAGCCAACCCAGCCTAATTGAAGAACTATGGGCCCATCTCTCTGCTCCCCTATCCAGCACAAGTCCTTGAGAAAGCGATCAACCAGCATCTCAGCCAACACCTAGAAGACCATAGCCTTCTGGACCCCTCCCAATCTGGATTTCGAGCTAACCACAGCTCCAAGACAACCCTGATTGCAGCCACAGATGACAGCATAGCCCTCCTGAACTGTGGTGAAACATCAATCCCCATCCTCCTGGACCTGTCCACTGCATTGGACACTGTCTCCCACCACATCCTGATTAACAGACTCCACTACACTGGGATTCAGGAAAACAACCTCAAATGGATTGCCTCGTACCTCACCGTCAGAACCCAAACGATCTGTCTCCCACCAGTCATACCAGAACCCAAGAAAATCATCTTTGGAGTCCCCCAAGGATTGTCTCTCAGCTTGATCCTCTTCAACATGTACATGACCTCTCTGGCCATCACCGTCAGATCACATGGACTCAACATCATCTCCTATGGCGACTGCTCACAGCTCATCCTCTCACTGTCTGAAGATCCCTCCACTACAAAAGCTAACTTCCACAGATGGATGATGAAGGTAGTGGATTGGATGAAGTAGAACTGTCTCAAACTCAACACCAAAAACATAGAAGTCCTAATCTTCGTGAACAAAGCCTCACCATGGACTGACACACGCAGAGTTTGGCACACCCCCAACCCCAACATCATGGTCTGTAACCTCTGCATCATCCTGGATAGCAAGCTATCATTGAAGAAACAAGTGGAAGCAGTCTCATCCACCTACTAAACACCTTTGGCATGCCCCACAAGATCTTCTGGTGGCTCCCAGCAAAACCAGAAGGACAGTCATGCAGGCCCTCATCACCAGTAGACTGGACTATAGAAAAACACTCTATGTAGGAATCCCTGCACTTCTCCTGAAGAGACTCCAGGCAATACAGAACTCAGTGGCAAGACTCATACTCGACCTCCCGAGAAGGACCCACATCACTGGCTCCTGTTTCAAAAGACATGCCAGTTCATGATGCTGACCCATGCATACAAGGCCCTGCACAAGAAAGGACCAGCATACATCAAGAAACGCCTGACCTTCCACCAAATGACCAGACACTTCCGATCAGCTTCCCTCTACCTCGAAGACACTCCATGGATCCATGAGCCAACAGCGGAGGACTCTCCTTCTCGCACCTGCCAGCCAAGGCTTGGAACAACCTCACCCCCACCTTGGGACCACACCATCACTTCAGCAAATTAAAGACCGGGATATTTGAGTGATCATACCTCCATGCAGCAGTATACAGCTCCAGCGCCTTGAGGACCTCACAGGTGATTTGTCGTGGTCTATAAATGTTTGAATTAATTAGTGCAAATGTGTCTCGAAGACATGAACTTCTACTTTCACCAAAATGCCAATATTCAAATATTCACCCTGAACACTAACCTTACTCTAAAGGACTATGGCGGTCATTCATAACCCAACCTGACCGCCAGGGTTGGGGACCGCGGGAGCACCGCCAACAGGCTGGCGGTGCTCCCATGGGCATTCTGACCGCGGCTGTATGCCGCGGTCAGAAACGGAAAACCGGCGGTGTACCGCCGGTTTTCCGCTGCCCTGGGGAATCCTCCGCCATGGGGATTCCGACCCCCATACCGCCATCCTGTTCCTGGCGGTTTCGGCCGCCAGGAACAGGGTGGCGGTATGGGGTGTTGTGGGGCACTGCAGGGGCCCCCTAACAGGGCCCCACAAAGATTTTCAGTGTCTGCCATGCAGACACTGAAAATCGCGACGGGTGCAACTGCACCCGTCGCACCCCTTCCACTCCGCCGGCTCCATTCGGAGCCGGCATCCTCGTGGAAGGGTGTTTCCCGCTGGGCTGGCGGGCGGCCTTCTGGCGGTCGCCCGTCAGCCCGGCGGGAAACCCAGAATAACCGTGGCGGTCTTCTGACCGCGCAGCGGTATTCTGGCGGCTCCCGCCGGCCCTGCGGTTACCGCGGCCGGCGGGAGTCAGAATGACCCCCTATATTTCCAAGAAAACTATGACAGACTGGTAGTCGCTGCCTATACTGAAGAAAGTGAAACTGTTCCTCAAGAAAGCAAGTTCACAACTTCTGTTCATTGTTTACATCAGGAACACTTCAGTCATCCCCAATTTAGGTAAGATGAAATAATATTGCTTTTAAAGAACACTTCATCGTGGCAAAGTAGCACTGTAGTGATGTCAGTCTTGGACCAAGTTGACGTTTGCTTCTAGTTAGCTTTCTTGATACACAATCTGGAACTATTTGTCCAAGGCTACAAATGGAATAAGCCATTCTGGGTGTCATGATGCCAGTTTTGGTGACAGCTTCCAATACCAAGACAAAGCATAACATCAAAGCTGCATCTTTTAACACAGTGCAGTTTTATTATATAAGCAATGCACTGACCAGAAGGTTCAGAGGGCCATTACAGCCGTGACCATCTTGGAACTACTGTATTCAATAAAGCAGCTTTACTTCTGCTGATCCACCAGCCTCCTGATGAGGATTGGCATACATCACACAGACAGACTCCAGACACCTTATTATCGCAGCTCACTCTCTCTATAAAAAAATACATTTGTTTCAATAAATGGATTGAAAACTAATCACATATGTTCCTTGTGTTTTTACCTTGGCATGCATGTTTAATATGACGAAAGGGTAAGATCTGTTTCTACAGTTTCCCTGGGAGCCAGAGTGTCAAATTCCAGGTTATCACAAATCACCTTCTCCCTGTGAGGGTAGGGGTTCGGGTGAGGAACTGCAAGCTAGCCAGGAACTGGGTCGACAGCTTCTGATGGTGTGGAATGCCTCAGTGCCCCACATTCTGAAGTTCTGCCATCCCAAACGTGCAGTCCTGTTTAATAATAGGACCTGCACCACAACACCTCACCACCACTTTAGAAACACACCTAACCTTCCAATCACATATTGACTGCACCTTTGCCTATGACCCTGTACAGTGTTCTACTTCCTTTTGACTAGGTTCAAGCTGTAAAATCCCTCATACATGCATCCATATCTAGTGGCTATTTGGTATATAGTAGCTGTGCTAAATGCGTATTAGACAATCTGTCTGATATGTTCAGTTTTATAACTGTGTGGTATTCATTAGTGCTGGGTGCTTGGGGGACAATTAGCATAACTATTTTCAAAGCATTTATGTTCTGTGTTTGGATGCTTGTAAGGCATTATTTGTATGAAATCCATATTTTGCCATGTTTCCCTTATTTTTGTTTCATCCATGTGGGATTTTGACCTCTAGGGCATCTAAGGTTTGCTGATCTAGTCTCACTTATATGAGTTAAACTTAAAAAAGGCAAACATCCTTACTCTAATCTTTTCATAACGGCCACTGTTATTGTGTACAATGCTGTTTTAAGTTCATTTATTTGGTGCAGGACATAAGGATGTGTTTTCCCACTTGCACTTGAAAGATGTGCTTTAGTCAATTACCTTTTTTTCTGAATGTCATCTAGCATTTATATTAAACCCTGTTTGGCAATTACTTTTTATATCATATTGTCAATGTGTAATTAATTCCATATACAAAAATCCAATTTCATTATTTCATTCTTATAACTTGCATGAGTTTAGCCTGTTGAGTGTTTCTAAATACAGCATGACTAAAGTTTTCCTGCAATGTGTAGCTGTGGGACATCCATATTGCTGTCCGACCTGTTGTTCCCACTTAGGGCCTGATTACGACGGATATCCCTCCCGCCATTTTACAAGTTCCATATGATATGATGGAACTTGTAATAACTGAAATTTCATTGAGACAGTCAGCTTGTGAGCTAGCACAGATGAAGTCATGGTGGTCCAGATTTTCTTTGACTGTTGGTTGGAGGTTCTGAAAAAGACTTGAAAAGGATTTCAATAGATGAACAGAAACAATCTTTTGTTCTGGTTAAAGTGACTTTAGGACAGCTCCATGCTGAAAATATTGGGTGGGGAAGGCCTAAACATTTAAATTTTATACTTTAGTATTCCTTCATGAGTCATCATCAGTCACATAAATGGTTCATCCTTTATATTATGATGATTGTCCAACCAACATCAAAGAGCTCACTGGAACCAAAGAAGAAATGAAGAAAATTTGCTCTGCATGCCGCATTTAGGAAGTCCATTCTGCAGATTTTGGTTCATATTTATGAAAAATGGCAGTTAACTACGATAACGCAGTTGTGCGTCATTTTTTATAACGCTGGATAACACCATTCCCTAACGTCATCCATGCACCATATTTAAAAAAAGACGCACAATGGTGCTAAGGATGGCTAGCGTCTCAGAAAAAGATTCTAGCCAGTGAGGGATGGCCTTAGGGGAAATGGCGCTAGTGGGTCTGAAATTATGTTAGGCTGGTTAGCGGCAAAATATCTGCCGCTAGTCAGTCTAGCGTCATTTTATTGATGCACAAACAGCCAAAAAATGAGTTCTGTCTAAGTATAAACAGGAGTCATTACCCCTAGCACAATGCCCACCACAGAGGACCAGTGTCCCCTGGGCAAGCCCTACATACCCAGTGCCAGGCAAGGGGCCCCAATGGCAGACAACACCTATACACAAACACATACCTGGAACTTACCTAGGATGAGCTCCCTCTTCCTGTAGTGTCCCGGTGTGGGTGTCTTTATGCCCATTCCATGGTGTTTCCCCATGGAAATGGGTCTACCTGCACTTTAACGCCCAGTTGCGTGTTGTTCCTGCACTGGGAGTTAACTATGGCACTGGGGGCTAGTGTCATTTTTAGGACGGGAACGCCTACCTTGCATCTCATTAGCACAAGATGGGTTGGCACTTTCTAAAATTGGCGCTAACTCTACAACTTTGATGCTAGATGGGTCTAGCGTCAAAGCATAAATGTCGAGTTAGGTTAGTGCCGCTTTAGCACCAAAATAAATGGCGCTAAGGCGATGCAATCCTTCTATAAATATGGGCCTTTGTTTTTTTTAGCTCTTTCTTGGATCACTAGAACAGAAAGGCTGCTGTAAAAGTTACTGCTACAAGCTTCTTTTTGAGGCCTGAAGATAGAGCAGTCCAGTTTTTTTCCCTGTAAAGCATGCTTGCTCCTGTCTACTTGTGTAGCTGGAGTGCACAGCAGGTGCAGCACACATAGAAAGAGAAAAATGTCTCTTAGGATTGTTTTTATGCAGGAAGGTGCCCCTTCCATCACAAAAACAATCCTGCGTGCAAAGCAGGCACCCTTGCTAGGTAGTCCAATGTGCACCAACGCAGGGGGAAAGGAAAAGAATCCACCATATTTCATAATTACGGTGTGTTAGAAATGGGGTCTTTGATTGGCAGTCAGGTTACCCCCTGTCCAAGCAAGGACCCTCATACTAGTCAAGGTAAAGGAGAGTCACACTCAGTTAACCCCCGCTAACCCCCTTGGTAGCTTGACACGAGAAGACAGGCTTAGCTTCAGAAGCAATGTGTAAAGTATTTGTACCAACACACACAGTAATACAGTGAACCACTACAAAATGACACAACACCAGTTTAGAAAAATAGGTAATATTTATCTAAACAAAAAGGGACCAAAAGGACAAAAATCCAACATACACAAGTCAAGATATGAATTTTCAAAAGAATAAGAGTCTTAGGCCCTCATTACAACCCTGGCGGTCGGCGGAGAAGTGGCGGTCTTACCGCCAACAGGCTAGCGGTAAATATTTTGGAATTATGACCATGGCGGTTACCGCAATGGTCATCCGCCACTTCTCTGATCCGACCGCCAGGGTGGAGACGACCGTTGGGCTGGAGACCTGGGTCTCCAGCCCGGCGGGCGTCACAATACCGCCAGTGGTATCATGACCCGGCTGACTGCCATGGATTTCATGGGGTTTGGAACTGCTATGAAATCCATGGCGGTGAGCACTATCAGTGCCAGGGAATTCCTTCCCTGGCACTGATAGGGGTCTCCCTCTCCCCCCAACCCCACCCCGAGTCCTTCCCCTATACCCCCCACCACCCCTGCCACCCCCAAAGGTGGCAGGACCCCCCTCCCCACCCCTACCCCCAACATTACATTACACATTCACACCCGACACGCACGCAGGCACCACTAACACACATACCCGCACACACACCAACATACATGCCAACAGCCACACACACAGTCATATGCACACACCCACATTCATACATACACGCACACATCCATACAGACATACAGACAGACAGACACACACTCATTTCCAAACACACAACAACCCTGCATGCATACACGCACTCACACCCCCCTCTACATACACACACGCACACCCCCATGCACGCACACAACACACAACACCCCCCCACCCCCCTCCCCTAACAGACGATCAACTTACCTGGTCCGTTGATCCTCCGGGAGGGGACGGGATCCATGGGGGCTGCTCCGCCGCCACCACACCATCAACAGAACACCGCCACGCCGAATCACAGAACGTGATTCGGTGGGCAGTGTTCTGTTGACGTGGCGGTCAGTATGGCTGCTGGCGGCTCTCCGTCTGAAAAAGGATGGAGGGCTGCCAGCAGTCATAATACGCCAAGCGGAAAACCACCACCACTGGCGGTCTTCAGCTCGACGGTCCCTCGGTGGTCTTGTCAAAAGACCGCCGAGGTCGAAATGATCCCCAAAATCCTCAGAAAACAGTGAGAATGCTGTTGTTACACAAACTACCAGCTTAGCATCAAAAATAAAGCCGCGCGGGTGAGCGTGCGTTGCAAATGATTAGCAATTTGTTGATTCCTTACTCATAAGTGAGGCCCTGGATCATTTCCTTTCCCGGTTGTGTCGGCGATGCATCTTTTTCTCCCTCGAAAGAGAACAATGCGTTGATTTCCATACGGGGTACCTTGGATCTGCGCAGAGTCGAGTTGACTTGGATGCCCAGGGACGATGCGTGGAAAATCCGGTAGCACGGTGTTAGAAAACTGCACTGCATAGAGTTTGCGTCATTACCAGTCTCCATAAGCAGGTGTTGCGCATCGTTGATCTAGCCACGTTGCGTTGATCTCTCCAGCGCGATGTAGGTGGAGCACCAATTTCAGCTGCGAAGCCGGCCCATGTCGTTTATCAGCCGCGTTGCGGAAGGTGCGTTGTAAATTTCCCTGCATGGCGTTCTGTGCGTGGATTTTCATTTCTTGTCTGCCAGCTTCACCTCTCAAGGTTCCAGGGATTAGATGGGGCACCACTTGGCAGGGCAGGAATCTCAGCAGAGTGTCCAGGTGCTGGCAGGGGAAGTATTTAATGGTCCTGAGACTTCAACAACAGGAGGCATGCTCAGTTCAAGCCCTTAGAGAGTCTTCTCAAGCAGTAATGTACAACGAAGTCCATTCTTTGTCCCCTTTTACAGGCAGAAGCAGCAACTGCAGGATAGCCCAACAAAGCACAGTCACAGGCAGGGGCAGCACTTCTCCTCAGCTCTTCTCCTTGTCAGCGGGTCCTCTTGATTCCATAATTGATCTAATTTCCAGGGGTTTGGGGTCCACAAGTTATACCCCGTTCTGCCTTCAAAGTAGGCAAACTTCAAAGAAAAGTCTCTCTTGTTTGTAAGATCCTACCTTGCCCAGGCCAGGCCCCAGACCCACACCAGGGGGTTGGAGACTGCCTTGTGTGAGGGCAGGCACAGCCCTTTGAGCTGTGAGTGACCACTCCTCCCCTCGCTCCCAGCACAGATGGCTCATCAGGATATTGACCCAGACAGGGAATCCACAACCAATGGGTTAAGCAAGAAAAATGCCTACTTTCTAAAAGTGGCATTTTCAAACACACAATCTAAAAACAAACTTTACTAAAAGATGTATTTTTAAATTGTGAGTTCAGAGACCCTAAACTCCAATCTGCTCCCAAAGAGAATCTCCACTTTAATAATATCTAAAGGCAGCCCCCATGTTAACTTATGATAGAGATAGGCCATGCACAGTGAAAACCGAATTTGGCAGTATGTCACTGTCAGGACATATAAAACACATTAGTATATGTCCTACCTTAAACATACACTGCACCCTGCCCATGGGACTACCTAGGGCCTACCTTAGGGTGCCTTACATGTAAGAAAATTGAAGGTTTAGGCCTTGCAGGAGGGTACACTTGCCAAGTCAAATTGGAAGTTTAAAACTGCACACACAGACACTGCAGTGGCAGGTCTGAGCCATGTTTACAGGGCTAGTAATGTGGGTGGCACAACCAGTGCTGCAGGCCCCTTAGTAGCATTTGGTTTACAGGCCCTGGGCACCTTTTATGCACTTTACTAGTGACTAACTAGTAAATCACATACGCCAATCATGCATAAACCAATCAACAATACGATTTACACAGAAAGCATATGCACTGGTTAGCAGTGGTAAAGTGTCCAGAGTCCTAAAGCCAACAAAAACCGGTCAGAAAAAATAGGAGGAATGATACAATGAGATTGGGGATGACCCTGCAAAAAGGGCCAAGTCCAACACGGTGCATTCCTGCCCTTTCACAATGGCGTAGGGCAGTACAGCAAGGCTGCTTGAGCCGCTGCCTTATGCAAATTCCTCATAAATATGGGCCATCCTGTGTGTATTAGCATTGAAATGCATTCTGCGCTTAAATCCGCGTGCCATTCAAGGAGTAACTCGTGAAACTGTGCTTTCATCTCCTTGTGTGTGATGCTTGATGGAGGAGAATATGGGGGGAAGAGGACATGTGCTACTGAGAAGCCTGAAACATGAGTAGCCAAAGACCTCCCCTGAGAAACAGACTATAAATTCTAAAACCTTAAAAAGAAAGACCAGATAAAAACGTATTGCTTTGAGCTACGTTTAATAATTTGGGAAGCAAAACGTTTTATGTCCATAACCTCCTTTCGCTGCATTTTGGTGCTTGTTTCCACAATAGTTATTTAAATGTATCACACGGGCGTTGTTATGTTTTAATGGCAACGATTTCAGTGGAACACTTTTCTTTCGTCTTTTTCTGCTGTGATCTTTCAACTTCCAGCTGTTTACATAAGACTTTACTTCCTTTCATAACTACAGTCATTTTGTTTACAGTTGGGTCATTAGGACAGCATTGATACAACTTTGATAGCTGAGGTTAAACAGGTAACCAAGTGTACTTGTATGTGTGCGTGCTGTATGCAGAATGTGCATCACACGAACCTAACAAAAAGGCAAGAGTCGTTATGTAAGTTATGTGCCCTAAATACTGTTGTCTAAGGGTGAAAGTTCATTCAGCCTCTCATGAGCAGATATGCGCCTTTTAATACAACTGTGATGACGTGTCTACTGATACCAAGGTGTCATGCCCACGATTCTACCGTTTATTAAACTGTTTAGAAAAGACCGAGGAGCGTTGTCAGAGTTTAAAACAATGATTAACACTTTTTAAATTCTGTATAACAAGAGTCCCTATACCTTTATGTCTTTTTACTTTTATTAGTTGAACTTGATACTGTACCAAGAAGAACGATTACTTGGTCAAAATACTGCGAAGGCATGCTAACTAATGCAAATGGCTTGCACTTCTTCATCTTTACATTCACTGGCGACTTCTGACATTGAGTAGCAATGTTTACATTCCTAGAAGACATTTGGCATTTGGCATTTGCTAATATGCTAACACACTCAAAAACAGAGCATCTGGCGTCCTATCGCATCTGTACACGTGCAGATAACATTTGACATTCACTAGTATAGGAGGCACTGGCCGAAGCAGGGTGACTAATAATGCAGGAACACCACAATCCTGATTCTTTCCAGTTTTCAATGCACATTTGAGCAGAAAAAAATTGCCAAAATGAGCACTTGAAAAACGACTCGAAATGTGGTATTAACATAAATAGAACATTGGTTCCTTCAATTAGTGCCCATTCCAGAGGTTAAATGTGTAAACTAGTGTGATAATATTGCACCCAGAAGCTACCACACCCCATCTACAAACAAAGCATGCAGTCTGATAAAGGAGATCACCAATCCTACTGTTCGTGACAGCAGCAACACATCTGAACAAGTGCAGTTGACATGATAAAAATATACAATAGAAAGAAATCGTGGGTTAAAAGGCACGAAGAATGCTAATTTGTTTGTTTTATTTTACTTAGTCAAGGTGTTTGTGAATAGTTGGGTAATTTGGTGTGTGTGTCCTTCAACTGTCTTAGAAAGAAAATCCCACATTGAAGCAATGCCGAGGATTACAACAATATGGAAGCTGGTAGTATTTCACTTCACTGAACAGCCATGAAAATATGTAAAAAGGCAAAGTTTGGGCAGCAAAATATTTCCATGGGGTTTCTTTGGAGAAATTGTCAATATTTTCATTTCATTGTTGAGAAAGCCGATGTGAGCACCACAAATCTGACACATTAACATAACATCAAAGTACAACCATAGATAATGTGTGAACAGAACTGTGTATTCATGTCAGTCAAGCATATGGAAACGGAGCCCACTTAGTAAACAAAAAGGCAACAGATCACCATGTAAAATGTCATTTTGTCAGCAAAGTATATATAGAACTTTGGCCTTCAGATAAAAGGCAGGTGTCATTTTGCATCAGTGATCTTATGAAAAATCTATTTGATGCCCCTTTACGAAAACATAATGGGAACACAAATGGAAAAATATAGCCATCCAAAAAAAGACCTAACCTTCATGGACAGCACATCCACAAAAACTCATGAAGGCCAATGGCTGACTGGGGAGGCCTGAGGGCCCCTTAGTCTCTGTGTGCTGTAGTTCTTATTGGATATTTTGACACATTGACGAGATGGGTTCTTTTGGTACCAAGGGCATCATTTAGATCTAAATGTTTTACTGTGAATTCACCACAGCAGCAGTCCCAAATACTCTGTCAAGCTCACGGCAGGCCACCTGCCATATTTAGATCTATGGTGGGTCAGCCACCATCAGCATTGACAGAGTGTACTGTTTTGTGCCTGTTGTATTCTGCAGCCAACAATGAAGAAGACTCTAATGTTGGCTGTGAGTGCTCTATCGCCGTCTTGAAGGCGGGATCCTACAGACAATTTTTAAATAATGCAGTAGTGCTGGCAGTGTGTTAGCGGCGGTCTCATGATGGCGGGAGTCCGTCACTGAGTCCGTTCAGTATTGTACTTTGGATGTGATTATTGGTTGGATGCTAGCAGCCCTGACCTGATGTACATAGGACAATTGTTAACACCTGCAAAACACACTATAAAACACACTCCATTTTAGACAGAGTTTTTCAATGCAGAAATTGCCACCCAGAAGCCAGGTTGTGTTCCTGTATTTTTCTCACTCTGTGCATTTAGTTGCTATTACTTTTTTAGATTTTTCTTAAACTTTTGGGGCACTAGATTCTTTTCACTTATTCACTATAGCAGGGAGGAGGAATCCACGTTTTGTATTGGGAAAGTTCTCTGTCATGGTGGATGAAATTATTAGATTAGTTTCACAATTGTTTGAAACACATGTACAAAATACAAGTGTATCGCAGAAAAAGCAAATGAGGACTTGAATAGTGGACAAAGTGAATGCTATAGCCAATAATCTGTGCACACAGGAGGAAATTAGGAAGAGAGCAGATGACCTGGGGGGGGGGAGTGTGTTCCCTGGCCTCCAAGCATCACCTGAAGGACCAGAGGACTGCTGGTGGTTCTCCCAGCCCCTCCTTACAACTCTTTACCTGAGAGGAGAAGGTCTTTCAGATCCTACATCCTGAAGGTTTGACTGGAATCCATGGTTGCACTTGCCAATGTCTCAACAATCACAAATGGAGTTCATGCCCTTAAGTTAGCTGTTTAGAATGTTTCCAGACGCTTATCAAAACATGTATATTTTATCTTGAGTCCACAAAATATCTTGTTTCATCCCAATTACTAGCATCATGGTTGTATCTCATTAAAAATGACCAATATGTTTTGTCAGATTGTGTGTTGTTCTCCATGAATCATTCCTTGCATTTGCCTAGTCCCTTGCTTTCTCTCAATATATGTTGTTGTCCTCCAAAAACAGGTTCAAAACTCCATTTATTTACACATGAAGGTATAGTACTTGTAAGTGGGATTTTCAAACATTCACATTATACACATATGTGTATACATGTTGTAAATGTGTGTTCATCTCCACTATAGTCATTGAAATAGGTATGTGTAACTCACTTTTTAACAAGGATTGTCAATAGTGTTCACAGATGACTACAACTACCATGATGCCCTGCTTTTGTATCGGCAAAACAATAATGCAATTTAATGTTACTCTACCTCCATTTACTTCTATACAGTATATATGCACACTTTTAAAAAATGTGTGCATTTGTCAGTCACCCTATAATGCTATATATGAAAACGTTGTATGCATCAAGCATGTTGACACCTTCTTTTTACTCAACTGAATTGCTATTGTTGCTTACATAATTCATACTCTGTTGAATCCTCAATTTGATACCATATTATGTGGCATGCTGAATAGAAATAGTATCAACACACAATTTAACTTTGCAGTGTCCATCTGATAACCAATGCCATTATTGTCATTAAGTTGTACTACAGTTTGTCTAATCTTTTAAGTCTGCTAGGCCTTGGAATGGTTTAGTACTCAAGTCTCCTCACTACTGTGTTGTATTATATGTCTGCTACATGTAATGTACACTTCATAAATAACATTTTGCACTCCAGGACATTTCTTCAACATCAGTACCAAAATTAGCATCTAATGAGTTTTCAATTGTAAAATAATGGAAATAACACAAAGGCCTGATCGTTCCGTTGATCTGAATTTTCTGTTTTAGGTTGCCTCATTTGTATCTGGAGACACATTTGAGGTACAGTCCTGATTTTCCATTTCATATTGTCTGTATTCTTTTCAGGTCCAACACCTACGGCCAGTAGACCAGTGTCTGCTACTGAAGACACCTCCTCTCCAGACCAGAATCAAGCCTTCAATGAAGAATTCACTCCAGAAGTCTGGATGATAGGGAGCTGCCTGGTCCATCTGGTCTATCTGGGAAGAAAGCTCAAGTGAGTCTCACTCGGCCCATGCCCACACCTCCCACCACAGCTGCAACAACACCTCAGCCTCAGGGCACTGCCACTTTCTGTATCCAGATGAACTTTGCACCAATCTTGTGCCCTGCCAGTCCTGGCTGCAGTTGAGACAACACTAATACTGCCTCAAGTTGTGCCAGGACTTAGTGGGATGGGGCACCCTGCCTCAAGGGCACAGGGTAGTGGGGGTAGGGTTCGTGGGAGGTAATCTGTGGGCCTGCCAAGTGATGCCACTGTTGCCACTCTCACCCAGACCACCATTGACCAAGCATTACAACAGTCCCAAGACAATTAGTAACAGAGCTCCAGGAGATTAGGAAGGTACAGAGGGAGCTCATATTAGAAACATGGAATCACAACAACAAAATGAGCTCTCTGACTAGGGTGTTTCTTGACATATATCTTCATATGTAAAGGGTTTTTCCGCTGCCATGTGTGGTCCTTCCACATCTGGACAAAATACACCTACGTCAGCCACATACAGGGAGGCCCTGCCCCAACATGACACTACTCCACGCACCTAAGTCCCTGCATCTGTGCCCCCCTCCCCAGACGGGACAGTCACCTGGGCCCAAAGGAGAAGATATCAAGACCACCACTACCACCTCCAAGTAACACAGAACCTAATTTCCACTAGTGTGTGTCTACCATTCACTATGTGGACTATTTCAGGGACACATTTACCTTTTTTGAGGACAGTTGCATTTTGCACCTTGGACTTCAAACAATTTTGCCTCTGCTACTATACTTTCATCCACCATGACAGACTTTTTTTGCCTTCTTATTTGGCTTTATTTTGAAACACTTTTTATTTCATATGTGTCATGAAAATAAATGCAAATACAACATGTATGTAAAACAAACTATTAATTTAAATGGTCACACCATACTTTGATAATCAACACACATCTTATAGCTTGGGAACATTAGAAATCTCATTGTGTCATGTATGTACATATAATGTTAGCAAATTGCTCCTACTTCAAAATGTAGGGCCTCATTTACAAGGCCCATGTTGCCGGACAATGCAGCAAGTGCAATGCTGCACAGCCCTGTACCACTGGGAAAAGGCAGAAATGCACTGTATCTACGAGATAGGGTGCATTCTTGTCCTCTCCCTCTGCGCTGGTCCACAAATTGCTGCCTAGCCCCAACACAAGCATCCTTGTACCATTATTTAAGGATGTCTGTGTTTCAGGGAGGAGTGGTTTTGTGCAGGAAGGAGCACCTTCCTGCACAAAAACAATCACAAGTGGTGTTTTCCTCTCTCTAAAGGTGTTGCAGAATGCAGCACATGTAGAAGGAGGAGAAACCAGGGAGAAATAAAGATATTTCTCCCTGTTGCATCAATCTTATGCCACCCCTGAGGTGGTGTAGGAATCTGACACATATTCCCAGACTTGTAAATCTGTCAATGCGTCAGATTCCTTCCGGTTCCATGGGTATTGGGTGGGACCATCCAAGCAACACCCATGAAACACCCCTTTCACGCAGTGTTATGCATGAAAGTGGTCTATATTTAGAAGGCCACGAAAAGCCACACAAGATGGCCTTCCGAGGCCTTTTGAAAATGTGCTGGCACACTGCATCACCGAAGTGTAAAAAAATGATGCTCCGGTGGCACAGTGTGCCGTTAGGGCATCGTAAGTGAGGTCCTTACTTTTTTTCCTGCCTGATGTTTTTTTATAATCTGCGTCCTAGGTGGAACACTCCACGATGGAAACTGCCATGGGCTAACGTGTGTTATGGCTATGCATAAAAGCCAATGGCTGTGTCTGTCTCCATCATGGATCAACTACGCTGTGCAGTTGTAAGCAGCATATCGAAAAAAGCTCACTTACCTCTTAGCACAGCGACCAACAACACCTCCTTGACTTTTGTTGCTGTTAGCGACCTCTTGGAGCCAGGACCCCAGGCAAAGCAGGTGACAGGGCTGCTGGCTTCTCCCCTGAGGAATTGGAACTCCTCACCAGGGAGGTTCTATCCCTTTAAAGCCAGCTGCATGGGAACCCAGAGGAACAAGTAAATGTTTGAGTGGGAAGTGATTGACAAAGTAACTTGTTCCTTCTTTGCCCACAGTCTATTTTGTCCATTTGTGTTCATGAGTGAGGTGTTGTAATTAGAGTGTTGTGAACTGAATGATTTAGCTGGGTGCTGAATGTTGTTTGAGAATGTAAGAAATGTCTATGCATTGAAATGAAAAGTCATATGAAATAATTAGCTGATTTTTCAGTTCATGTTTCTCACAATTATAGATTTCCTTAGACAAACTGCAGGCCCCTTACTTCCAGTGGCTAGTAGGCACTGTACCACTAGTATAACTAGAAACATACAACCCATGCTGAAATGAGAGACGTAAAGTGCAAGAAGATTCTTTAAACATATAGGGGGTTATTCTAACTTTGGAGGAGGTGTTAATCCATCCCAAAAGTGACGGAAAAGTGACGGATTTACCACCAGCCGTATTACGAGTCCATTATATCCTATGGAACTCGTAATACGGCTGGTGGTATATCCGTCACTTTACCGTCACTTTTGGGACGGATTAACACTCCTCCAAAGTTAGAATAACCCCCAGAGTATTTTCTGATGCTGTTTTGTCAAGTGAATTTACAGTCCATATTTTGGAATAGGAGCATCAGTATGTTTTAAACATGTGATGGTGCCACATATAGATAAAGGTATTTCCTGTGCTGCCAGTCTAAATGACACAGACTCTTAATCAACCAAACAAGTATGTCCCATTAGTACACACACTTGTTCATACATCACTCAAAACCATACTCTCACCGACACATGGCAGCCTTTCCAATCTGCCCTAAGTCACGGTATGTGGTGTGAACCATACTATCTGACTCTTAGAAGATTAGGCATGAAGACAATGTAGCTGTGTGTGGGGTTAGGTGCAAGAAATGTATAGGTTGTTTAGTCTTTATTAGCTCATAATGATTTGGACTAATCAGGAGTGGGTCTCACTGCAGGAAAGGTTTTATAGCTCTGTCCTAAATGATATTTGTGTCTTCGATTGGAACATTAGTCAAAAGAAAGTGTTGAGGGGACTCCACAGATCACTGCAAATTAGTGTTTCCTAGGGACTTTTAAATGTTTGTAAAAAATCTGTACTGACTGCTCTGGGTGATGTATGTGAGACATGCAACAACATTACATCACTGCACTACAGGCAAGCAAAATCACTCAAAACATCTTTTATTGCTATTTGATCTCATCCATACAGATCAATTCCCATCAAAAGGGGGAGATACGAAAGGCCATCACCAAGAAGGTGTGGACCCTGGGGGTCCATTAGCGGCACAGCATGAATTGCAGTAATAGGTGAAAGGCCCTCTGACCCTGGACCAGAAAGTCAATCGAAGTCCAGGTCGGCCAAGCCTCCCAATGAGGTAAGCCTGTGTGCTGCACTTTGACCTTGCAGTGGCCTACCTGGAGTTTGATGGGCAGTTGAGGGCCCAACAGCAGCATCAAGGGGCTGAGTGATTGTATGTAGCTATTCTTGATGTTTAACCTTATTTTTATTTACAGGAATGTTGTTTGGCATTAACATGAAGGTTGGCACACATCCAACACAGATGAGGATTTCTGGAGGCATACGTTTTTCAGACAGTGTCTAATGCTGTGTTTGGTTATTGTTTCATGCTAAAGGTTGTCACTAGATTCCTCATCACAAGCCAAGTACTGTTTTGAGCAGGCACATGGCTGCATGCGAAAAAAGTGGTACCTGTATTTTCTCCATGTTATGAGGGACATTTTGTATCAAACATGCCCCATTTCAAGATTGGCTCAGGTTTTATGGGCAATCACAAATTTGAGTGGATAATGTAGGCCCTATTACTGGTGACATAGCATAGTAAGCACTTATCATTTACTTGATGTTTCAGACTATAAAGTGGTAAGTTGGTACAATGACAATATGATCAGAAGCACCTGCTCCAAAAGAACTGGAAACGTGTACAATGGCATCATTCCTTATCTCCAATATGTTAGAAATATGTTTCAACAGCAAGATTCAAGACAGTTGATATAGACAGTAGCAGATTGTCATGAAGCCTTAGTCCTACCCAAATACACATGTAAGCCACTCTGTGTCAACCAACATGAATTCTTATGCCTAACTGTATTGATTGAAACAGACAGGAAAGTGTCCACATTGTCGACAAAGTTACACGTACCTCAATTGACATTTAAGTGTCCTTAGTCATGTCCAGATGAGAAATCAGTGATGGTGAGAAAGGTGATACTTAAAAGGATATTTGCCAATGGAAAGTTATATCACATAGCTGTTGGAGTATCCCATCTTGATGAGTCAGTATCAGGCCTAAAAAATCACTCTTTTGGAAATATGGATATGTTTTTCTCTGTACTGAAGTGGGTTAGGAATGTATCCAGGTCTATGTATTACTCATGCTGTCAAAGCCATTTGTCAAGCATGAGAAATAAATGTGGATAAGAGACAAAAGGCATAGATGATATGGGAGCTAGCATGTTTGCTTGCCCCTTTTCTAAGTCCCAGAGATATCAAAGAGTTCTCCTCTTCCTGCCACAGCACCTGGACTTTGCTTGCTACATGTCTTGTCCTGCCAAATAGTGCTAGGCAGTCTTGCACCCTTGGAAGTGGGTATAAAGTCTTGCAACTCCCTGAACCTGTGCATGAACAGTGTTGCACCGGCACATCTCTCTCAACACCTATTCATCACTGCTGCCACAAGGACACAGACACTGCATCGCCAAATTCACTGTGTATCTTTCCCATGTTTCTGACACATTTCTGAGTTTACATAGCTCGGAGCCAAAGCATCTCCTCCATCCGAAGGATCGTAGACAAACTATTGCTTCCTCTGCTCCCTGTATCTCAGCTTTGACGTTGATGCATCCAAGACATAAGGTACTTTTTCAGCTGGCCAAGTCTGGTCCCTGTGGTACTGTTTGAACTGTTGCACAAATACTTTACACATTGCCTCTGAAGTTAAGCCTGCCTGTGTGCATCTAAATTACCCTGACTAGGATTGTGGTTCACGCTTGGACAAGATTCATACTTCTGCCAACCAGAAACCCAATTTCTTACACCCTACATGGGCCCTACTTCACTCAATACCCTATTAACCATGCACTCTGAATGGGTTCTCAAAAAGTGAATGCATACTGAAGTGTTCGTAGCCTCATCACTAGTGGCATATGATTTCTATAATGCAATACCATAGCGTTACAGCATCATCATGCTAGGATATCATCACAGTAGATGAACAGTTATTAGTTGATCCTTTGAGATTTGAAGAGTAACAGCAAATACTAGTTAGCAGTAAAGATTTATATTTGTATGCCTATTACAAAGGAGCACTATCTCACATCTTAGTTAAAGTCTATGATATCTCACCATATGAAAATTATTTAGAATCATGTTTCAATCTTTGCTGTGACAGTAATTTGACACAGCTTTCTAAGTTCACACTTCAGATTATGCAATCAAGTGCAGGAATTGTTCTCTCCTTTTGTGACACCTTTATACTTTTCATAGCGACTCAATTTTAAATTCTACTTTGTAACCCCAATAATAGAAATGAACCAAGGTGAAGCTCCATCAGACAAAATTAGCAATAGTCTATGAACAATTGTCTACAAAGGTCTTAGTATTCAAGACACATAAAGAATCAAATTATCAAGCGGGAATGTGATTGCTCCAAATCTTTATTTCTCGTCACCCATGAGCACAGGCAATGACATCATGGCACCCTGCACTCCTGCCCTCTACCAGGACATATTTAGAGGCAGCTGCAATACAGATGCACAGAGGACATGCTGCTGGCACTCCAAAGGTGCTCAAAAGACAAGCCCGCCTGAGCTGCTATGCACCTGCACCATGGCTAGCGTCAGGCACCCTGGTCCGATCACCACTCAGCGATACTCTGCAGCACCCCTTAGGTCGCTAAACCCTGGACGCCATTCTTGTTGCTGCTCTTATGCTACATCTCACAATATGGTAGGGGCATTCACCTGCACTCACTGTCGGTTCTCCCACAGTCACACCTCTACACCCCCCCACACAAATACTGACAACACCTTCAACACCTCCTGTCAACACACACGCCACACAAGCACCAACAATGCATTCACTCCCACCCTACACTACACACCACAGCAAACTCACACATCAGCATCCACTCACATGCATGCTTCTAAACACATGATCACTCAGCAAACACAAAACCAAAATATGGGACATGCTGAGTAGCAATGGACCTGACATCCTCTTTGTTATAGATAACTGGCTCAATCTCTTGTCAGCTCCCGACATCACCACAGCAATCACAGCAGGTTGCAATATTGCTCAATAAGACCTCCTTTACAAGCCAGGATGACTCACTATTATGTTCAAGAATTCCAGCATGTGCATAACATCCACAGAGAATGCCATCCTATTCATTGAAACACCTGCACTTCAAGCTGAAAATCTCAGAAAACCTAACCCTGAATGGAACTCTGGCCTACTGAACACAGACCACAATCCACCTTTAGCAACTTCAATACAGTCACTGGTCCACTGCGGTATCAATCCAATAGCAGTTATCTCTATATTTCACATGGAGAACAGTAATACAGATACAAAAAGATAGTTCTTGTATATACATCACATATAGAACAATACTGGTTACTTATTATAAAAACCCAAATATGTACATAGGTAATATGTTATTTGCCAAGAATACTCAAAACCCAGATTTCAAATAAGTAAAGGTCAGGCAAATATATTGTATAACAATTATTGTCAAAACGAAATGAGTATTTTATGTAGTTTTTTTTATAGTTTTCTGTAGTATCTTTTCAATTTTATAAGATCTACTTCTCATACATATGAAGGAAATGTGCAGTGATAAGTGACAAGTGAAAAATAGTGCATCGAAGATAAAAAGATGTGTGAATCCTTATTTTTGAAGTTCAGGGAGTTGGTTCTATGAACATCTCTGGTTGATGGCTTTTTGACCTCAGATCAATATGAGGTCATCATCAGGACAAAGCAATGAGCACCCATTATCTAAAGTTATGGAAAGCAAAATGATAGCTGGGAAAGCAGACTGTATTGAAACCTGTCACAAGAGGCAGAATACATAGGAGACTTGCCTAGGTCAGTCATGTAGCAGAGTGGGAATCTGTCCCTTTGAGGGCCTCCTAAGTGTCCTTGCAAGATATAAAAATTAAGAAATATATCTTGATGAACCCAAATTTAATAGCTGCAAATTGAAAACAACTATAGAGAGCGGTGTCAAAAAGCCTTACCCTGCAGAGAAATCAAGGACTCCTGGTACTAAAATGTCTTCTTGTATTTCTTTAATTTCCTTTCTCAATGCTGTAGTATGTCCCTGTGAATAATGAGGGGGGCACATTTAATAATAAAAACACAGAGTGTAATGTGTGTAAGAGAAGTTGTGGCAGCCATCAAAACAATCATCTAAGCCTCTAGAGGTGGCCAGGAAAATTCAATGGCTCCACTCACTGCCAGGTATGGGGAGAATCCAAAGAAGAGGACCCAAACTGTTAACCACCGGGACGGGGACAAACAATGGGGCACTCCAAATACTGAAGAGCGGGTTAAGGAGGGGAGTGTGCGCAGCCTGAGTATGCCCGCTATGAGGCTACGGGGCAAGTCTGCGGGGAGCATTGTGTGTAAGAGATGCATGTTCAGAAGGACCACTTAATGATCAAACTGTGAAAGAACACTAACCTGCATAAGCCTGACTATGGGAGATAGTATGAATTTCACACTCTAAGCTAGTGGAAGGGACGGGGTGGAACAATGTTGCTTGGTCTGTCACATAACTCATATAATATTACCTATGGGAGACTACAAGGTAATTCAATCACCCGAGGTTACAAAAGCTTAAAAAAAATAGCAAAACGAAGAGGTGGTGTATCCCGTAATACTTAGTAAAATTATCTGGACAAAATTTTCATTGAAATTAGTCCACATGATCATGAGTAAGACAATCAATTTTAAAATAATACCATGAATATGCAAAAAGATGAAATAATTCCAACAATACATAAACAGATTAACACAAAGAAAAATCATCACAAATACGAATTATTTAAAACACAAACTACATAACAGATAGCCTAATTAAATAACCAAAAAAACTAAAAAACCTTTCTAAATTATGAGCAAGAATATTTTATAGGGCATTATATACACAGTGGTCCTTAAAGATAGGTCCAGTAATGAAGTACGGAGCTAGGTTACATGATGTAAACCATTACAATATTGCATTCTATTCTTCCATAGTATTTAACCTATTTGGTATTGATTGACATTTAAAGATCCATTTGCACTCTATTCTGTTCAACACGAATTTAGTGCCCCCTTGGCTGAGGTTCGATGGTGTTGATAATTTGCCACATAAAGTCATTCTCAATGTGTGTGGCATTGAGAAAATGCTCAACCAATGGTGTGGTAGTTACTTTACATCAGACTCTGCTTTTAAGCTGGGAGATCCTAAGCTTCACCTTTTGTGTGGTTTGATCAATATAAATGAAATTGCATGGGCATAAAATACAGTAGATTACAATACTTCAATTACAAATGAAAAAGGAGTTAAATTCCTGTTATACATCCCGATGCTGAAATATTTTTATATTAGTTTTAGAATTGGAAGCACTGGTGAGAGATCCAATAAGGAGTAAACAGTGTTATTGTTGGGTCTTGATTTGTAGGCTCTTACCAAGTGGTCTGTAACATGATGCCTCCATTTAAATAAAAACAGAGGTATCTCTAATGAGAGATTAGTGGTGGTTAATACAGTTGAATGTCTTTTAATACTGTTAACCAATTTGTTACTTGTAGGGCAGAAAGGAGTGACACAGGTGATTGTATTGAGAGGTGTTTTCCTTTTAGGTTGAAATAGTACATTCCTGTGTAAGTGCAAAGCTTGTTTTAGGGAATGTTCCACTAGTCTTTTGGGGTTACCCTGTTTCAAAAGTTTACAAGATAAAATATCCACTTCTCCGAAAAGAACTTATTTGAACTTACAGTTACGATGGATGCATAAAAATAGCTTGTAGAGCAGGCCATATATTGCAATAAAATGTTTCATTCCATGAGTTTTCCAAACAAAGTGGTGTAAAGTTGATTATCTGAAAATTTGACTGTGACATCTAGATAATCAACTTGTACATTACTGATCTGACAAGAAAATTCTCATGGGTTGGCCACTCCTCAAAATGTTCAAGGTCGATCTCACCATCTGAACAAATCATACAAATATCATCTATGTATCTCTTTCCATAGACGGATCTTGGGGAAAAAAGGATTGAAATTATTTAGAATATGACTGGATTCCAGTTCATCTATATACAGGGTTGAACATTTGGGGCAAAAACTGCACCCATAGAAGTGTTGTTCTATGGTAGATAGTATTTACCATTGAATAGGAAGATGTTTTTGTGAGGGAAATCTCTAATCGGGAGAATATAAATTCAGTAGGGACCTGCACAGGGACTGTTATGAGATTTAGAAGATAATTGATGACACAAAGGCCCCTAGCCTGGGGTATATTTGTGAATAATCATTCTATAGCTAATGCAACCAATAATTCATTGGGGCATCAAAATATTTATCTTCAAATAGGTTTAATGGTGTCTGTGGCATCCTTCCATAGGTGCTTGTAAGTTGGACCATATTTTTTTATAAAGAAATCTATACATCTGCCTAGGGATACCAAGATAGAACCACATCTGGAGAGAATTTGTCTACCAGGAGGAGAATCAATGAGAATCATGGTTTTTAGGAATCTTAGGTACAAAACCTTCCTGTTCTACTTCTTTCATCAATTCTGTGATGGTATTTTCAAGTAGAGAGCTGTGATCTAAAGGTTCATAGCAATTGGTATTGTGGTTCTGCCTATAAATTTAATTAACATACTTTATCGTACTACATTATCATGCTTGAATTTATCCTGAATGACTATCCATCCTCCTTATCACAAAGTTTTATATCAATATTGTCATATTCTTTTAGGTCCTTGAGGATTTTTCTTCCTTAAAGACAGATATTGTATGGTACAAACATGATGCAAATATAGGGTCTAGTCGCAAGGATTCAAAATCCTTGAGTTCCAGTTTCTCAAATTTGATAACCTCTTGTGGCATCTGGTTGGATGCAGGCTGGAAGATAGATTTGGGGCATATTCTGTGGTATGCTGATTCGAGTTGTTATCATAGTTCATGAAAAAGATCTGAACCTTATTTTTCCGAAGAATTTGCAACAATTCCATAAAAATCATAAACCAATTGGGTTACTCTGTGAACACCAAAACCTTTACCAACCTCATCACTAACTTTGTAAGTGTACGGAACATCACCTCCAGAGCCTGCATTTGCCTCAGTGACCCCAAATTTCACCTGAAAGACCAAAATGACTGTGTTCCACAGCACTCCTCAAAAGCTTGAGCAACATCGGACTCAGATCCAACACACACTGCAGGACATACACTGGACCCCATCTTCATCACAAGCAACAGCATCAAATACCCACATGTGGGGGGGTAGTATTAAATCCTGAAAAACGTCTTTATACAAACTGTGGCTGTACATAGAGTTCTGGATATACAATATCTGGCCAGGTACATTTCAGATCACTCCACACTTCTGCTTACAAACTCCTTAGAAAGACAGGCATTAAAGACACCACTATGGTGACTTAACACTGATGCAATGATTGACCCATTATTTAGGGACACTGTATTGATGGAATTTGCACAATACTTTGGGAAAAATAGGGAAACTGGGGGAAGCATAGCGGTGAAATGGGACTCAATGAAAGTGGTAGTACGGGGGAATGCCTGTTCAACTACCCTCAGGTTGAAACACACTCTAGAGTGAGACTTGACCCGTCAGGAAGCTGAGCTCGATGGTTCGGGGAACTTACTTTCCTCACACCCACCTGTGTTGTAGGACCGGGATAGACAGTGCATAAGGTGTATGGACTGTGAGACCAACTGGAGAAATATAATAAGGGTGCCGCTAGGGGGAGATGGTATTTGGAGGGTGAAAAATCAGGGAGCTTGTTTGTGTGCCTGATCATGTCTGAATCTGCACCACAACCTATTCTGGCAATAAGAGACTGCAGGGAACAAGCGGTCCATACACAGCAGGCAATTAATGCTGCATCCGCAAATCATTTGCATAGAATATACATGACTCCACGACCTGAGGGGACGACCCAGGAGTTGCTGGCCTATTTAGGAGAGCTGTCTCTGCCTGACTCCAGAAGACCGGGAGTCCTTGGAGGCTCAAACAAGCAGGGTGGGGCGCTGAATGCCCTAAAAACTTCTAAATCCCCGAGAAGCGATGGACTTCCAGCAGAGTTTTATAAAGGATTTCCAGAAATCCTACTTGGTAGACTTGTTGGTATATGCTGAGGCTTTTGATAACAGAGTACTTCTGCAATCAATCAGGGAAACACTAATAGCAGTAATCCCAAAGCCAGGAAAACACCCTTCAGAGACAGGATCCTATCAACCCATCTCCATGTTAAATGCTAACCTTAAGCTCCTTAGTCGTGTGTTGGTGACACGTCTACTTCCATTTCTTCGGCAGCCGATTCATGATGACCACTCAGGCTTTAGCCTGCAGAGAATTCCCTCGCGTAAACTGTGTCAGCTCGCTCATGTTATGCAAACTCCAGGGTTGCAGGACCATCAGTATGCTCTTGCTTTTATGGATATCGAACAAGTGTTTGACTCCATGTAGTTGGAGTATAAATGGCAGGTGTTTGGCAGGCTGGGAATGAGCCCCGCGGCATAGGATGGATTAAAATATTGTACCAAACCCATGGGCAAGAGTCTGTATGGGACGTTATGTTTCAGCCAAGATGTGGTTGCGGTGTGGCACCTGGCAGGAATACCCGTTATCCCCTTAATATTTGCAATTGCAATGGAACCCTTGGCCTGTAGACTCCTAGAGGTCCTTTGGGGTTGGGACATAATGGCCGGCAATATTGAACACAACGGGACAAATTTACCATCCTTCACAGCAACTCAGCAGAGCAGCCAAAAAATTGCACTGCATTGCGCAAGAAGAAGGGAGCAGGAGAGCACCATATCTGCAGAGATACGTCTCTCTCTTCCTCTTTCCTTAGCACTTGTACTGATTTTCAGCCTTAGTACAAGGATGTGTGCAAGGGTCTGGCATTGGTTTTATACTGAAAGGGCACCCTTCCAGTGCAAAATACTAGGCCTAGACAACTTCTAAAACGTTTCCTACTTTGTATGTGTGCTGCACAGTGTGGCACACATGCAAAGTAGGAAAAGAAAGGAGAAATTAAAACATTTCTTCTTTTAACACCTGGTTTTAAAAGGAATTCATTTTTTATGCAAAACCTGGTCTCACATTTTTTGTAGCTAGGGTTTTGCATAAGAAAGGTGGTTGGTTGCATGTGAACATTCATGTAATACCCCCTTGGCGCAAAGTAATGCATAGCAGTGCCTCACACTACTTTGCGTTACTTTTCATAATTTTTCAATGAAAAACAAGTTTTGGTCTATTTCAGACAACCTGACATATCAGTCCCAACACTGCTACAGGTCATGAATGAATTCTGGGAGATTTTGGGTCTCCAGATAAACGGAGCAAAATCTATCTGTTTCTACTGGGTCGGCTGGAGGGTCTGCCCTTGGAGTGTCTGCCTATACTGGGGTTACTGTGGATGGTGGATAAGGTAAGGTACTTGAGTATTTATATTACACAACACAAGAACCGGTTTTATGAATATAATACAAGGCGTGTGTTTGCTAGCCTGCGCCCCTCTATCTGATTCTGGAACTCATTACATCTATCATTGATGGGAAAAATAGCGCTCATAAAATGGTGGTGTTGCCATGATGTTTTTATGCCATGCAGGCTGCCTTCTATGACCTACCCTGTAAAGTGTTCTGTAAAGTAGATACCCTTTTACTGGAGCTTCTATGGCAGGGCACATGGTGTAGAGTGGAGCTTGCAACACTTCTATGAGAATAGGACAAAGGAGATACAGAGTTGCCCGACCTCAAATTATATTATTTGACAACCCGAGTGCAGCTTTCAGTGCATTGGCTGGATGGGGAGCCTATTTGGGAAAGGTCTCTTCTGGCAGGCTCCCATGTGAATCACCCACTTGTGGCTTTTTTGATGCGTGATGCTAGAGTACCGCAAGAGCTGCTGTATTTGATTTGTATGTTGGGCAGGGTTTGGAAACGGGTGGTACAGCAGGTAATGAGGAGGGCACCGTATGCCCCAGACCTAGATATATGGCTGATACACCCCTTTGACTTGATTACCCACTTAATGTTGGTTGACAAATGGCAGGAGTGGGGATGTCTCATGGTGTGTGATCTGTACCCAGAGGGGCAATTTATATTCTTACAAGATGTGTTTGAAACATTTAACCTAGGCCCTGGACATTTCTTTCAGTATGCTAAAATATCTGCCAAGGCATGTCAGCTGTGGCCAGCATTTCCTGGTAACACTGCAGTTGATGACGGGGGAGGGCAGGCTTATTACTCATCTATACCACATGCTGAGGTCAGACAGACAGCTAAAGCAGCTGTGTATGCAGTAAACATGGCAACAACTCAGTGATGAACCCATTACCCTGGGGAACAGGTCCAAGATACATACATGTGTCCGCAGGGTAGTGGTGAGCGCTAGGTTTTAGGTGATCCAGTATAATATAGTCCACATGACCTACCTAACCCCAAAGTGCCTGCACTCCTTATACCCCTTGAGAGAGCAGTGATACCTTATGTGTGGAGCCATAGAGACCGATTTTATGCATATGGTTTCCCATTGTCCACTATTGGTCTCCTATTGGTTTGAGATTTTGGCCCAACTGAAGAAAGTGAGAGGTGGGACATACCCCATACAGTCCGTAAGTGCTTGCTAGCGCTCCACCCGGAGAACCGGAAAGAGAAGCTCAGCAGGAGATACGCAATGCTAGGCCTCAGAGTGATGAAAAGATGCATAGCAATACACTGGTTAGGCCTATGGGCTTCTACTAGGGAATCATGGGAGAAAGATTTGCTGGAATGGGTGCGGGCAGAAGAGGCTCACGTGAGGAGGCCCAGGAGAGATGAGAAAGCCTCTGCGGTCCTGATGGCCTGGGGCGAAATGACACCAGCACTCTTCGAACCCATAGATTCAAGCCAACACACCACTGATCCAGTGCAAGAAGCGGATTGGTGACCCCAAGCGGGGGTGTCAGGTGACTATATGAGTGTAAAGAGGATTACTACCACCCAGATTGAGCGATGTGAGCATGGATACTTCAGTGTGATGCATTGCTATCTTTTTAATATATATGTTAATCCGCTTCTAGGAGACTTCACTTCTCATTTTGAGTATTGGGGTCCTCAAGGCGCTCCTCCAAGACTTCTGGAAGTCCTTGTGAATCCTGCTTGACATCAGCAACTGTAAATATCTATCCAATGTGGACCTCCAAAGCCTCTCTGCTTTAGGGCACTGAGAGGGCACTGTACAAATCTGCACGAATCTAGATGTTCCACACACATAAAGGGAGGAAAGAGTTTTTTAATAGAGGGGACAACGTGACAGCATAAGGATCACATTTTGAATCACCTTTTTGCATTCATGGAACAGATGTTTGGGAGGTGTATGAGTTCTTACACATTTACTTTTTTTGACTCAGACATGCTGGAGCATGTACAGAATGCTTCTTTAGATGTGTCCAAACTAAGGGTGTAGCCAGATATAAGACACATTTTATTGACTCCCAAAAAGAAGGCCTCCATTTTGAAGGGGAAAGGTTGGCCCAAAGTCATCGTTATGCCATAGGATACATGTTATTTATTGATAATGTATATCAAGTGCATAGTTAGAACTACCACATCATAACAGTATTAACAAGATTATACTGGATTAATAAACATTTTAAAACGAGAACTCACGAACTATAATGCTACCCCTTCTTTATCCCTGGAATCCTGATTTACATTGTAAGTCTTCTAGTTGGTACAGATTCTGGATGCCGAATGGAAAGGACCACACTACTTCTACCCTATGGCCTCACTACCCTGAGAGATACGACTGACATACAAGCTGGGAATGCCCTCCAGCCCGCATTTTTCAGTTCCGGTCTGTAGTTTCAGCATCCACTATTTAAAACATTTTTATAGGCAGTACTAAGGAACTACTTGAACATCCTGAAAACATTTTCTTCTGCATCCTTGTGTGTTGTACATTCCAAAAAGACTCTTAGGGGCCACCTTAGCACTACCACAGCAAAATAAATGTTGACTTTTTCCCCAGGCCATATTTACAAAGTGGTGCAATTCATGAATTGTGCCACTTTGTAAACCCTTGCAAGACATTATGACTGCGCCAGGCATAATGAATACAAGGGGGAAGTTCCGGCGCTAGGAGGCCGGCAAAAATGGCACAGTGAAATTTAAGAGATTTCACTGCACCATTTTTGGCATCATTTTTAACACCTGCTCAGAGCAGGCTTTAGAATGATGCTCCCATAGAAACCTATGGGCCTCCTTGCACTTTGCTACACTAGTGTCAACATTTTTGATGCTAGTGTAGCAAAGCGCCACAATAGCGTAAACATTTTTGATGCTTTTGTTCTAATGACCACCATGGTTGCGCTATATAACCGTGGTGTTGTTAGGTGCCAGTAGGGGGGGCACAGAAAAAGTGGGAATCAGCTCTGATGTGCCACTGTTTGTTAAATATGGGCCTTAGTGTTATTGCATACGTTTTAAAACTGTAATACTCTAATAAGTCCTGGAGTTAAGCTACTTTTAACCCTTGTGATGCATCTAAAAATGCACTTTAAATGGCTGCTTGCTTCCTTTAGTGATTACAGCAGAAGAGAGATAACACACATCTAAAAATACTAAGCAGCAAAATAGAAGTAGCTTAACCACAAACCAATATACGATAAGCTGCTTAACAGAAATAGCTACATATTGGACTACATTTATAAATGGATGTGACAGTGCAAAGCTGGTGTTCTGTAAATTTTTCAAACTCACAAAGTCCTTGGGCAGCTCGACAGGGTGTATTGATCATTAATATTGATCATCATGGTTGGGGATAGGCCTCTATTGTCATCACACACAATGACATTCAACATTTGATGGCATACATCTTTTCTCTCCTTTTCCTGCTTTGTCTCAGCTCATAGATGGTGCCATGTTTAGCAGTGTAGAAGCGAACTTGTTAAGATGTCTTTGATAATGCATTTAACATTAGGGGTCCTGGATCTCTTACAGGTGCATTTGGCAGACATCCCACATTCTTTTCCTCCGCAAATTTACAACATCGGCTGTTTTTCACTTGCTCTCCATTACTACCGAATTCTAGCAGAAGTGGGGAAAGGATTATGGGCCCTATTTTCTAATTCTTTTAATATACATCTTATAGAAACTTTTGATTTTTTTGCACACTATTCAATAACATCAGGCAATTCTTTGGGCACAACTATGTGCAGGTGGGACTCAGTGATGTGAAAAGGCTAGCCTTGGGCCTTAACACCAGTAAGGAAAATGGGCACCCTGCCCTCCAGCGTGGAAGTAAAAAACAAAGGCTAGTACCGTGGTGCAGCAGGCCACCTTAGCTCCTGAGCCCCAGTGCCACTAGACTTACTGCATTGTTGATTGACATGCCCCTGGTTGGACCTTGTGTTCCTTTCATCAAATTGAGCTATGCCAAGTACTGACAAATCAGTGCATATTGAGAAATTAACCTAATGCTGTCATATGGACTGTTACCCATATATTTCTAACTATTCTGGTCTAGTATATGTGGAAAACACATGTAATTTTAGCACTGCTAAATGATGTCCTCAGGTCTTCATAATATTTACATATCATACGTATTTAATACCCTACCCAGCGTGTCAAATAAAATATATTCAACTGGCCTTAAGTTGAAATGTGGATAAGTGACTCTGGTTGCTCAGTGGACTAATGCATCCACTCCAGGGATCTGTTTTGAACTTCAGTGTCACAGTTTCATATGTTGGTGGGTCCACCAGTGGCGGTTGGTGGATTTTCAAAGTGGTGGGTCATACATTTTATACCCAAGTATAATGAGTAGGGGAGCGAACATAGGGCCATATTTATACTTTTTGACGCAAAACTGCGCTGACGCAGTTTGGCGTCAAAAATAATACCGCTGGCTAACGCCATTTTGGTGCGCCGTGCGGGCGTCTGATTTCTACTTTGATGCACGGCGGCGCAAACCACAGATGGGAGTCATTTATTTTGACTCACACCGCAGCGTCAAGTCGTAAAGCAAAACGACGTTAACGCGGCGGAAATGACTGTGGGGCAATTTACGACCCAAACAAACTGGATATGGAGCATTTTTTGATGCAACACTGCCATTTCAGCAGAGGAGAGCCAAAATGGATCCCAGATGCCACTACAGACCCCAGGAAGACGACAACAGACCAGGAACCAGCCAGGAGGACCCACACAAGAACCAGGACACTTTTAAGAAGAAAAGAAAGTGTTGCTTCAGTGCAGAGGAGCAGGAAACTCTGGTTAAAGAGGTGACAGAACACCAGCACTAACTGTTTGTCACCTCTAAATTGCCAATTTGTAGGAGAGAGGCTATATGGCAACAAAATGTCGACAAGATCAATAGTGTGGCAGAAGTATGCAGAATAGTCATCGAGTGCAAAAAACGCTGGCATGAGTGCAAGCACAGGACCAAGGAAAAGATGGCCAGGAACAGGAAGGCAGCACTGCAGACTGGAGGTGGGAGTCCAGCACACCAGGAGGCCCTGGACCAGATGAAGAAGTTGGTTGCAGCCGTCATCCCTGAGGTGATCGTCACAGGGATTCAAGGACAGGACAGCGCAGGCCACCAGGAGACAACGCACATGCAGGGTAAGTCGCATGGGGAATGAAAATGCACTACTGTTAACTGCCAGCGGGGGGAATACCTACTACACAATGCATGTAAGTCATCATATACATGGAGTGGCATGGGTAAAGGGGGATGGCATGGGGGCATGGCCTGCACAGACAGAAGCTGGGGCACACCATTACACTACACCAACAACAGTCCCATGGGGGCATACTGCCATGCCAACGATGGAGCAAAGGGAAGACCATGCCAGGAGGGAAGGGCACAACGTCAAACTGACATCCCGGCACACGTCAGCCACCATACCCCCTACATTAACTAGGGCCCTATTAACAACCTCTACCCATACCGACAACTGGAATGTAACTGCGACAACAGTTGCCACTACCACCTCCGCTCTGTGTGCAGCTCAAGTAGCCAATGGCAGTAACCTCCCCATGGATCATACACACCTAAATTAGAGGGTTGAGGATGACACCTTCAACAATCCCCTGAAAAAAGACAAAGGCCCCAGTACTGTTAAATGTCAATGCACATAGTTGTTGCAAACATCAGCCAATGTCAACAACAATAGGAGCTACACAGCACTAAGGACATACTCATGCTGCATATGTCAGAGTCCATCCTGTGCCTGGGTCACAATGTAACATCCCAAATGTCATACTGCTCAGACAACAGCATTGAGGGGGAGGACACATGTAACTGGTCACTGAAATACACCTGCACAGTCAGAGGAGGAAATAGGACACTGATGCGATTATCAGGGCAATCCAATGTACCACACATTCCCAACATCAGCTGTACACATTACCAATGCCAACATCCATATTGTGCCATAACATTGCTATGCATAGGATATGCTACATGTCAACTACATTTAAGTGGATGTGAAAGATCAGAGACTGGGGCAGGTCCAGATTGTTAAGTGTGCTGCCAGTGCCATCAGAACACCCACAGCCAGTGAAAGGTCTCACCATGAGAATGGATGTAGACGGAGGGTTGAGTAGGACAAGAAGGTGGCAATTCACTATTTGGCCTAAAACAAGACTAGAGGAGATTATGCAGAGAAGTCCAATAAATTAATACTATACATGTGACATGCAGGTGGGCCATATGCCTGGGAGAATGCCCATCTGAAAGACTGGAGCAATAAACATGAAACAAGATCACAATGTGAATTCATCACAAGGCAGGCATGTCACATCACTAATGCCACAACACAGACACACTAATTGTACCCTGTTTCATTGCAGAGGACAATGGATCTCCTGCGGATATGCCTGTCCCAGAATACTCTGATAACATGGATGATGAGCTGATAAACATTCCCCAGGAGACCATCCAAGAGGTCCTTGGAACCCTCCAGACCCCACCTTCAGTCACAAGGAGGAGCACAGAACAAGCAGCCATCACAGAGGACCCACCCACCACCCCAATTGTAAGACCTGCCAGCTCCAATACAGCTGAGGACTCAGACGACACAGGCACCAGCTTTGAGCGAACTGTAGTCGGAGTACAGCGGGAAATGGCCAAGGAGGTGAGGGTAGGGATACAAACTATGACAGCCAGCCTTGAGGGGGTGCGCTCGTCCATGATGTCATCTCCAGATCAGGCAGCAACTATGCAAGTGCTAACATCTATCTTGCAGGAACAGCAAAAAAGCCTGAAGGAAATCAGCACAGCTGTAATACAGTTGACCCAACACCTACAACAGCAATTCTGTCAACGCGTGCACGAATGCAACATTGAACCCCTCAGGGTCGACCTGGCTGCCTACCATCGTGATGTGGCTGCTATTCTCAAGAACCAGCAGATCCTCCTTCCTGCAGTACTGCCCTTAAGACCTTCACAGGTAGCAGCGACCGGGATATCTGACTCCACGTCTTCTAACACTGAGGTGTGTGTTGCCCCTTCACAACCACCACCAACAAGGACAGAGGAGGCAACACACACATCAGAAGAAGAAGCATGGAACAGATCACTTTCACACGGAAAAGTACCCTGAAGCACTATTCCCTGCCACATGGCCAACTATTACCAAGGTCCTGCGCTTTGTAACATGCCAGTCTTACAAGAACTCTACTTAATGACTGTTCTGCTTACCACTGTATATCTTGTCAGCCTGCCCAGTGATTGTCTCTCTCTTACTCATTGGCAAATCCTGTCCCTCTGCACTGTCTGAAACATCACCCCAGCATGTCATAAGCATTACCTTAACCCCTTGTGTAGGATCGCAATGTAAGATGTCAGTATAATGGACTCACAATCATGGACAATGTACATATAGCACCACAGCACTTTTCAATAAATAGCACGTACACAACAAATCTGTCTCTGGGTAATGTGACATATCAACTGTGCAGTAGATAACTGAAATGTGCCTACTGTGAAATTACGTAGCTTGTCAATACAACTGTCCTGATATTATGTAGTCAGATAAATCTGCACAGTGGCCATGATTGCATCATACTCTGCCCTTCCTGTGGCACATATCTGATGAAATGAGAAACCATACACCATCATGCTGTGTTGGACAGAATAATGCTTCATCAAGGGATATCTAAGTCATCAAATAGTGGCCTCAAAATGTTGTCACCATGAAATACTAACACATATAACAGTGCACACAAATCTAAGCAAACACTACAAAAACTGCATGAATGAAGCTGTCTGAGTTTACATCCAAATAGGTAATCATGCTGAACTGTGTCACAAATGATGTATGTGAGTCATGAAAACAAGAATACAAGAGTGCTTACGAGAACTCATCTTATAAGGGTGTCCTTGATCATCACACTGCAGTCAGACCTAAAACTGTTCCCCCAATACCAAGTCGGGAAGCACTGTTTGTGACTTAGAAAACATACTTTTCGACAGAAACACGTTGGGATGCATATAAACTGTGATTGGTGGTTGCAACGAATGGTGGAAACTTTGCAAGGTAGTCCTGGGCTAGCTGCCAATCTTACAGCTCAGTTTGGATTTGTTTGTAGCATAGGACACAAATGTCATAGAACAACATTCATGTACACTAATTCCAAGGCCATGATCAAGTAGCATTTAACACATACTGTTAAGGGTTAACTATATATTTATTAAATGCTAATCACATAAGAGGAAACTGAGGGAAAAGTCTTACCTAATCTACCCTGACTGCTCATTACCCACAACTGTCCCTAACTAACCTAAGCTAAACGTACTTATCACATGTAACAAAACGTTCTAAACATCAACCCCCCACCCCCCTTATGAGACGGGACACATGGAGGACAACACATACTAACCTAAACACATATATATATTTTTTTATTTTTTTTATAAAACACACAACAACCCCAACATAGCCCCCCACCCACACACTTAATAAGTAAAAATATAAAGAATCAGGACACCCCACCCACTAACACTAACTAAACTAACAACCTATACTAACCTAACACTAAGCCCCCTAATCCCACTAAGTATAAGAACAAGGAAAGAGGAGGGAGGGGAGGGAATCATGTCCATTGTTACAACAGTCTAGAGGTTGGCCCTCCGGAAGGTCCTCTTTATGGACTTCACATGCCTGTTAATGTGGGAAACATCCCGGCTCAGATTGCTTAACTTCCGCAACACACGGTCCATCTTCCGTTCCATGTTGTGGGATGCTACAGGGCCAACTGATGGAGCTAGGGCAGTCTGGGTACCAGTGGAGGAGGTCTGTGCGCGTGTGGAGCCAAGGCCAGTGGGCTGTCCTGCACCTATTTCAATGCTGGGGCCTGGAAGTGCGGCAGATGTAGGGACAACAGCCCCAGCTGTTGGTGGGGCCACCTGGCTTGAAGTGGTGGTTTTGCTGGTGGTGGCTGGGGCGGGCAAAGTAGGGCCACCCTGTGGGAAGGCCCTCCATGCCCCGGAGGCCCGTTCATGACGGTATCGATGGGCCATCCTCCTGAACCCCGGCTCTACCAGCAGGATGTGCTGGTATCTCACGGCCCGCTGCTGGAACTCACGGACCTGGTCTGGAGTCATGTTTGCAGCTGTGAAGACAAATGTAAATAATTTACATTAGGAACTGCATTCTGTGAAATGGCACAAGAAGTCAATCAGAGAATACATCTACTGTACTTGTAACAGCTCATATCACAATACAGATCATTGAATGTCCCTGAGTAAGTACATGGCAGGCCAGCCTACAAAAGTCACATCACACATAGCACATACAAAACCTACAAGATGGGTAACAACTGGCATTGACTTGCCATCTTAGTTCTGCCAGTTATCAGCTAACAATCATGCTGCATATCCTCCACCAATACCTGGGCTACAAATGTCAGTGTACGGAATGCAAAACTATAGCCACATGGTCTGCAATTTGTAACAGGACTTGCCAGTATAGTACCCATGTGCCATACCTGAGTGTGTATACTAGGTTCCGACCAAAAAGTCACTTATTCACATGTATGTGTAACATACTGGTAGCATCAGTCCTAGGTACCCTATTCACAAACCCATGCCTGTGTTTGAGGGTGGGGGGGTGGATAAACAATTAACTATTCCAAACAACATGGACACCCATGAGTGTATAGAAAACTCCACACATGTTTGGCTCTACACACACACACCACAGGTAAGGTCTATCAACAATTAGGAGTCTGCAAACCCTAGACCAATCATAGCGCCACACATGTCAGGACATACAGAGCTTGGTACACAACATATACTTCCAGTAAGGCATGACTTACATCAGACACAGAGTTGCAAGAACACCCATGATCATGATTAGCATGCACACCTAGACCATTGCACTCAAGTGCCACATACTTGTAGCACTACATGTGGAAGTACATGCTGCTAGGAAGTTCTACCTACAGTTTAATAAGTACCTTGGTAAATAGGGAAGCAGAAGTCTGTTGGAACGCAATTTGCTGTACCAATCTGGGAGAATGTGGGTCTGACAGGCTGACTAAATCTGAGCTGACTTCCAGTGTGACTCTTGTTGATACAAGTGTCATCCACATGACTCACCCCAGTACTCACTGTGGTGCCTACAGGAATGATCTACAATCCCTAGATAATACAATACGATACGCATTGGCCAACTCAAAACACTTGAGAAACTGAAATCCCACTCATGGAACAAGACAAATGATTGGCCAACGCATCAGACCTTGCTATGCGTTCAACACACAGGAGTCCATCACACATAACCAGCAAACACAACACCTAACAGACATATCAACACTTACTGGAGTGGTCGGGGTCCTCTAATGTAGCCACCTCTCCCACAGTGTAGGGTGCCAGTCCACCTGTAAGACATGGAACGAAGAAATGTGCTTAGAATCTGTGCACTGACCAACAATTCCAAAGACAAAAACAATTTGTAAGCTGAATAAGGAAATAACAGCCATTCTGACATGATGATACTGCATCTGATATATCACAGCCAACATGTACATAGCATGGGTCTCCTGTGACAGTTACACACATATCTGCACACATGCAGTGAGCCTAACTATCATGCGGTGGCAAACATGCCCCATCATTAGTGACCCAAAAAAAATATGGAGTGTAATCGTCTCATCAAGTGCATCCAAGAGAGACATCCAAAGCCTGGTTGCTTGAGGACTGCATTTCCAGTCAAATAGGCTATGTGGTCATGACACAGTTCATACACATAGGTACAATGCACAGAGGGGCAGGGACATTTGTAAGCCCTCCTGTTGTTACAGTTTCTTCATTTGATGTGACCCTGCAATGGTGATTTGCACCAACCATGGAGATGTGAAGCCATGTGCATACCTTTGGACTGCCATGCCTAATTGAAATGTGGCACAACTCACTCCAAATACCAGTCTAAGATGTTAGCTGAGGGCACCTTACACCTTTTCACGATGTTTTCAAATCCCGATCTGACATGTATCCAAAAAGGTGAAGGACCACAATAATCCCTAACATTCATAGAACTTCCGTGAACGCTTTCCTCCCACATACACCAGACTCACATGAGATATATGTCTGGGCCACTTTGCTATCATCAATTGACGTTAAGCCAGCACTCATTTTCTGCATCATGTAGTGATTCTAAAGTCAGTCTAGCTATTGCGTCAACAAAGTTAGCCAATATGTTAGTACATCTGTACTTCTCTGGCAAATGTGGCCTACATAGACATGATTGGCTCCTATTTTGTTTGGTTGTCTGACACAAAGGCAGCACCAATTTACTTAACGGAAAAGTATCCAGTAAGTTTGCAGAGCAAGTGCTACCTGACAGCTAGCAATTGTGATCCTTCCCATAGTGCATCAATTACCCTGTAGGTTTCCCCAGCATTACACACAGTCAGCAAGTTAGCTGGCAGATATTGTACAGAGCATTTAATCTTGCACATTTACATGATTAGTACTCACCAACAGGGCCACCAATCACGATTCCCAGGTGGTCCAAGAGATCCTGCTCCTTGTTGATGAGGTCAGCCCACCGGTGCTTCAGCTGGTGGTCACTCCTCTGGCTGGCATACACACGCTGCAGGTGATGCAGCAACTTTCCCCACCGGATTCTGCGCCCCTCAGTGTGATACCCCTGTATCACCCTGCCTCGATCATCAGTGGCAAGAAATTACACACAAGCCATATGAAGCTCCCAACTCCTCTTCACCCATCCTGCCAAGATGTGGCCTACCAGACATTGTACCAATGAGAAGGGAAATAGGGGTTAAAGAAATAGAAAGGGGAAAAAGGGGAAAGTAGGGGTACAAAAACAGAAGAAAAGTAAACTTAACCACTAAAAGAGCCCAACTATCCCCAAACTAGCACTACCCACAACAGACTCCCACAAACAACAAAAACACTAGAAAACTGGACAAATGTACACAAACCACAGTAGGTCACTATACACCAACAATATTTATTTCACAAATTGACAATAGGGACAGCACACAGGACACAAAAGCACAAAATCAATGGACACCACTCTCAACACAGCCACACAGTCTAGAAGATTCACAGACTGCAAAGTGAAAGTGAAAGTACACCCACTGTACATGTTCTGTAAACAGGATATCCTATTACATCACTTCCTGAATAAAATGTCCGCCGTTTTTCGCGTTATGCGTCATCTTTTTTTCACGCATACAGTTTGTGTGTCATAATGTTCGACGCACAGGAGTGAAAATTAGCCTGCATCGAAATAATAGTCAATAGTCTGTACAATTATTTGGATGCGACCTAATTTTCACTCCTGTGCATAAAAAAAAATGATGCAAATTATGTATTGGTGGAAAGAAAATGATGCATAACGCTAGCAAAGTCAAAATTTCAGTGCGCACTGGTTTTGGGCATTTTCTCTGTTTTTATGTTATGTTACATTTGGGACACATCAGAGATAGGCTGATGGCACCCACTATGGTGTTGATGGTGTATGTTCACATGTGTGACATCATACTGCAGCAGACCATGACCCGCTACTTCCTTCACAGTATTTTGACGGTTGGCTGACGCACTAGATGGTCACATGTGTTGCCTACATATATGTATTGCACAAATTGGCCATGTTTGGCATCAGGAGAGGATAGCTATGTGACGCACATATGTACAATACCTCAATGCCTATGGCTCAATGTGTGTGCTGTGGCAACTAATGTATTTGTTGACCAAGAGTGTGTGCATCACATGATGCATTATTGCACATCTGCTTGTATGAATGTGAAGTCCATGTGTCCAAACCCTAGATGCAAGTCATTGTGGAACTGAGAGAGGACATGAGTTAGTCATACATGTAGCAACATCCGGTATGTGCACTTCCAAGATTTAGGGTAACGTAGACACCACATATGACAAAGCATGCACCAGATAGATGGCAGACGCTTGTTCATGTCAATGGTCCACATTTTCAACATCCTATGTCCTAGATTTTTGGTAACAGCTTCCTAGGCACTTGTCGGTGAATCCCACAATGAGTCATACACATGCATTGAGGAAGTGGGTACCATGTAGTTTGCCCAGACAGCCAAAGGTGAACCACAAATGTAACATGACGCCACAGTTGAGGTCATATGACTGAGCCACAACTCTCAAGTGGCTGTGGTGGACCAGCAGACGAGGCAGCACGTGTCCACATATTTCCAGTGATCAATTGCACAGAGGTGTCTTGTATAAATATGCCCCTTTATGTGCAAAAGGAGGGTGTGTGTAGGGGTGGGCCTCCCCCCCACAATAAATGTTTGAAAAAATTGATTTAATTTGTGCATTTTACAGCACGTATTTACTACAAATTGTTGAATAAAGTGTATCTAAATATAGCAGATCAAAGCACAAGTCTGAAGGAAACATTAGAGATAAGACAAAAATTTCCGGAATCCTATAACTGGTCTGCTTGCTAAATGAGCCCTAAGCCAAGTACATCTAACCAACGATCAAATCATCAAGGCCCAGAACACAATACATGGCAAATACTGAACAAAATTAGATGGTGAAAGACATATGCATCCAGTCCATTTCATCCTTGAATTTTTAAAATTAGAGAGCTAGAAATAATCTGTTAGCAAAATGTGTTTAGTTAGTAAATTATAACATTTATGTACTATAAATTTACATACACAGAAGAACCATGTAGCAATGCAAATTGAGGTGCAAAACATGTCCCCACATGCCCATCTTTTTGGGTAGTGGCAGAAATAAAATAAAAGTGACTGATGTTTTTAATAGAGTGTTTCAAATGTTACAATACAGAAAAAATAACAAAATATGTCTAATTTTTAAATAGAAAGATAAATAATATAGCGTAAATGTAAACATAAAAACACACGGTGTAACAAGAACAAAATAAGTGAAGAAAGTAGTTCACATTTAATGTACAAATGAAAAAATGTATAAAATGTAAACTTTAATTTGGCACAAATAAATTAAAAAAACACACCCAATGGGTACCACGATAAGAACACTTTGTCACAATAACACCAATATATTAGAGTGACAGAGCTTGGTTTCTTCTCTTTATATTTAAACAATAATATTAAACAAGGAACAGTCATCTTAAAAATTTAAACTTTTGAGCAGCATCAACAAATAATGACCAAACACAGAATAACTACACAAACCCAAAAGAAAAAAAAATGAAATGTGTTCAAATCTTTTTTTGATGAATACAAGAATCAAATAACTGCAACTGAATGTGGTTTGTGAAGTACTAAATTGAGAAAGCTGAAAATGTGTCCTTCTGATTTAACTGTATAAGTCAAAAGCACAAGAACCATAGGACCACTGCCTGCTCTGGAAAAATGCTTTTAATGCCATTAACAAAGGGGATGGGGTCATCCCGGATAGGGTATCTTTTATAACCCAGAATGACATCTGCCTTTCTCAAGAGACATGTATGAGTGGGGATGTCGATGACTCAGGGTATGCCACTTATTCTAAAGCTGCACCCAGGAAGGAGCTAGGGAGGCTTCAGAGGGGTTGTCTGTTTGGGTTGCCTCATACCTCGGCTATTTGGTTACGACTCTGGAGACATTTAACAGGGACATTTTATGTCCCTCACTCTCGTCCATGAACAAAACTGAACTGTTTATGATCAATGTCTATTCTAGGCCTGTAGTATTTGGATGAGATTCCTTGGTTGTGGAATGTTTGTTGCCCATTTTGTCCCTGCTACCAAACAATGCTTTTAAATTGATTGGAGATTTTAACTTCCACTTTGAACCCATTTGTGCTGGTGCAGATGAATTTGTGTCTTCGAAGAGAGCTTGTGGGCTATCTTGATGTCAGGTTCCTCTCCAGTGAAGACATGCACCCTGTTGGCTCTTCAGATTGATGTGCTTGCATTGAACCATTTCATTTGTGCTTGCAGTGGGCGCACTATCTCTGACAGCAAAGGGTTGCATACATTTAATAGACCAGGTAGGACCTCACTGAGATTATGGCCCTCATTTTGACCTTGGCGGTCTTTTGACTGCCAGGGTTAATGTGGCGGAATCACAGCGAACAAGCTGCGGCTAACACGCCACATCTCCACTCATACCGCCATGGTAGTATGAACCTCGGGGTCAGAGATGTGCATCTCCGATCCGGTGGTCCACACATGACTGCCAGCAGTATTTTGAGCAGCCCATCGCCATGCTTTCTGCGGCGGTACCGCTGCCACGAAAACCATGGCCCAGGGCTACCATTACTGGCAGAAGCCTCCCCAACCACCCAGTATTCACTTAGCCCCATACCCCAATCTCCACAGAAATCACAGCACCCCCACCCCTAGAATCACAGCACCCCCCAAGAATCATAGTGCCCCCCCACCCACCACACCCACGCCCCCCACAATCATACACTCACAGGCACCATGCATGCACCTATGCACCACCACTTCCATACCCGCATTCACTCACACTCATCCATACACGCTTCCACTCACACATACTCACACACATACACACTGACATGCAGACATGCACTCACTGTAACATTCATACACGCATTTACTCACATTCATACAACCATGCATACACCGCAACACTCACAGACGCATACACACACGCACACACACACGCAGACACCACACACTCACACCCAACACGCCCCACCCTGCCACCCCCTCCCCTGATGGACGCCTGATTTAGCTTGTCTGGCGAGGAGGTCGTCCAGCAGGGAATGGAAGGGGCGCTGCTATCACCAGCAGCGCCCCGCCAGCAGGACACCTTCAGGACATCTGTCTTCAAAATATGGCTGGTGGTGCCCTACTGTTGGGATGGTGCAGGTGGGAGCACCGCCCAGGCTCCTCGTCTACCAGCATGGCTACAGCCGGATTTCTGCCCTAAATGTGGTGTAAATCTGGCAGTATCCATATTCTGGCGGGCAGAAGACCGCCAGCACTGGTGGTCTTCTGACACCCATGGCTTTGGCGGTCTTGCTTTGCGACTGCCAAAGTTATGATGAGGGCCTATATCTTTATTGACATCAGGTGGTGGATTCATGTTACAGATATGGAAGTCATTGTAAGCACAAGCGTGATCACAATGCTCAACCTGGGGTCCTTGCAAACAAGGGGGGTGCTAAAGCAAGTTCTGGGTTGAATGAAAAATTCATGCTGACTGTCAATAGGCATAGGATTAAGTGGAATGAGATTGTCTAGTCTCCTAAATATTTTGGTCAGATTTTGATGCTATTGGTTCAGCTTTGGATAAGTAGGGTGAGATTTTAGAGGTTCAGTCACTGACTAACCAGTGGGGGAGTGTGGAGATGATGCATACGGAGTTAATAGGGAGCTTAAAAAATTGTTTATTGTTGAGTATCAGACAGGCAAAGCCAAGAAAAGGCCAGCCCCATGGTTTAACAGGAAGTGTTGTCAGGCTAAACTGGACCTTTTAAAGGCTATTAAACTGAAAGCCCCCGGGCTGGTACAATTGGCCAAAAGCCAGTACTAAAGCAGCTTGGCCTCTGCAAAGAGAGAGTGGGAAACCCAAATATGAGAGTCCATGCATCTAGCTGTGAGTGATAAAGACTTTCATATGTTCTAGAGATTTGTTGCCTCTGGGAACCAGGAGACTAATTGCTCAATTGAAGGTAATATTTCTGCAAATCAATGGTCAGAGCACTTTCGATCTCTGTGTGATTTTCAGTCTTATGTAGATGGGTGTTAGCAAGGGGCTGGGGGAGTCCCCAACATGCATGAAACTGCCCCATGATTACGATTGAGGAATTACTCAATGCAATCTCCAAAGTGGCTCCTGGTAAGGCTCCTGTCCTAGATATAATTCGGGGGATCTATATAGTTTTGCACCTGACATCTGGGCACCTTAACTTGGGGTTCTAGTCATTGCTATCCTAGAAGGGATGCCAATGCCGGCATCATGGGCCGGTGCTGAAATAATACCTGCCTATAAAAAATGCTCCCCTCTCCTTCCAGCTAACTCTAGACCAATAAGCCTAATAGACACAATACAAAAAGATGTTTGTGTGAGTGATCTTAGTGAGACTCCAGGCTTGGATTGAAAAGAATAGTGTTCTCAGTCCTTTTCAGGCTTTGTTTAGACAATGTACTTCTACTATGGATCCGGTATTTCACCTCCCGCTTCTATTCTGGAAAACTGTGGTGTCGGAGGTTGCAAGCCTTTATGCAGTATTTGTGGACCTATTGGCAGCATTTGATTTCATCTCAAGAGACATTTTGTGGCAGGTCTTGTTAAACCTTGGGAGTTTCTACTTATCTGTGTAGGATCAGATAGAGACTTCACGAGGGGAACCATGCATAGGTCCAGTTCGGTAAAATAGGAGAACTCACCAAAGTCTTTCCAGTCAAAAAAAGTGTTAGGCAGGGTTGTGTGGTGGCCCAAACATTATTCTCACCATATATCAATGGTTTAATTGAAGTTTTGAATAATGTTTCAAATGATTAGCCTCCCTCAAGGTTCCTGCGTTAAAGTCCTGATGGGCCTACAGAGGACATTTTTAGTCAGTTTTTGTAGGGTGAGGGGGTTGAAAATTAACATTGGGAAAAGGAAGTACATGGTTTTCCACCCCTCCCCAAACACTAGATCAGGCCCTAAACATAACAGGGTACTTTTGGAGCACATTAAGGTGTTCAAGTATTTGGGAATTATTTTATCTGAGCAAATGGACTGGTTATCGCATAGTGACAAACAAAAACATGGACTGGTCCAATTTGCTGGTGGCTTGGGGAGAGCCTTTATAGACTTAGGGGCATATTTGAGAAAAGTGGCTGTGCACACAGTGCAGAGCCACTTTTCTTGCATCCCTTAGCGCCCCCCTAACGCCACCATGTGTGCACCCTATTTAAAATACGCGCACCATGGCAGTAGTTAGCATCAGAATTTTTGGTGCTAGTCCAGAGCTTTTCAGGATTAGCATAAAAAATATTGACGCTAATCCTGCAAAGCTCATTGAGGCCCATTGTAATCAATGGTGTGCCTCCTTTTAATGCCTGCTCCGAGCAGACATTAAAAGTGCCCAAAAAGATCACGCAACAAAATCTGTTAGATTTCTTTGCACCATTTTTTCGGCCCCCCTAACAGGGGAATGCCTCATTTGCATACATTATACCTGGCGCAAGCATAATGAAGCGCAAAAGGTTACAAAGTGGCGCAATGAATGCATGTAAATATGGTGCAGGGAGTTTGGCCTTGTTGTGCCACATTAGCATTAAAAAATTATGCTAATGTGGCACAAGGAGGTGCTAGGGGATCTTAAATATACCACTCATTCTTTAAGTCAGTTAGTCCGGTGTGCGAACTATGCAGGTCTCAGGCTCTTGGGGCGGTGATGAATGGGGCTGAGTTGTTTGGCCACAAGATGGTTAATGGCATCTCGAAAACAGAGAATTCTTTTTTTTGACAACTGCTAAAACTCTCTTCGAGTACTCCATTCTTGCCTTTAAGGTTTGATCTGGACATAAAGCCCATCCCTGAGAAACTGGGGCTGAGGACACTTATCATTTGGAGAAGGGTATGGGCTACTCATGAATTAGTTTTTTATAGAAAGGCGCAGGAAGAGATTATGGGCCTGCCAGATGTTTGTGAGGCTACTGTGGTCCCAATATATTAGGGATACCATAAGATATATAGGTAGGGCTAATTTGTGGGAGCAACCTGAGGTGGCCTGCCAGGCAACACCTATGAATGATCTGGCTAGGTCCTATAGGCACTTACATTTGACTGCACTTCTGGCCAACCCTGACCATGACTTTTAGATTTTTAGATTTTAAAGATCATTATGGTTTTGAAGCTTTTTTAGATGTGGTGCAGCCAGTGCTAGCGAGAAAGCTGTATTTCCAATGTAGCCATGGATCCTTTCCCCTCTGCACATTGACCAGCAAGTGGGGGAAAGCCGGTAATTCATTGACTACGTTATGCCCCGCATGTGGTACAGCCGATGAAACTGAGGCTCATTTTTTATTTTTCTGTAATGCCTATAAATATCTGAGATCGAAATGGGTGGTTACACTGTGCCGAAATTGAGGTATAACTCAGCATCTTGTGGTACTAAGAATTTTGAAAACCAATGTATATCAGCTGATTGTCTTTTCTGTATCCAGGTACCTGTTTATGGCCTGGTGCCTATGTAAGAGATGCTTGTCGTTGACTTTTAGGGATTTCTGGGGGGGGGGAGCAATTTGTTTATTATCTGTTGTGCTTGTATTTTATATTTTGAATCAGTTTTTAAGATTTGGGTAGTTTATCAATGCTTATGATTGCAATGAATTGAATTGAATTGAATGATTTGTGATGTCCTATTTATTGATGCTCTTTTTTCGCTTTTAGCTGCAATAAAGTTTAAGATGATGATTAAAGTCTGGAATGTCTCTGATAAGATCATTTTCTTTAGACAACATGGCCAATGCATTCAGATGAGCCTCTGTCATAGTGTTCCTTAAGAATGCTTTTATTCTCTTCAGAGTTGAAAAACAACACTCAGACTCTGCTGTTGTCATGGGTGTGGTGATCAAAATCTTTAACAGATTCATAGTCTCTGAAAATGGTTCTTGTAGATTGTTTTCAACAAGTAAACCATATAAAGGAAAGGGACCAATAGCTCTTCAGAATTGAGGCATCCCACATATAATTAATAGCTCAAAGTTCAATTTTTGTTTGCGTAGCATGGATATTCCCTTATAGTTTCCTTGAGTATTTAATTTGAAAATGATCTGTCATGTCTGTCAAAGTGGTCACTTGTAAGTAAAGTAGCAATTACAAGAGATCTGGTTAATTCAAAGCCTTATTTGCTGTGAACAATGATAGTATCACAACTTCTTTTGCAACAGGGACCATGACCTTTAGTTCAGTTCTGTGGCTTGAAAACTTAGATCCCACTGTAAGTCTAGTGTCTAGAATGTCAATGGATACCCTGCAGGTGTGATGCGGCTGACACAGTCTGTCGTTGTTCTTTGTACATATAAGTCATCTATGTCCCACATTTGTAGCTGGTTGTATAAGAGGTCCACATGGGGCATTTTGTCATGAAATTAAAAAGAAAGAATATGAACTTCCTGTCTTCCTATGGCCTTTTGAACCATGGTCCTCGGCTATAGCAACAGAATCAAAATGACTTTCAATGGTGTTAAAGCATTTCATCACGTTTTCTTTATGCTTGAAGATAATATTGACAGTGCATGTATGTAAATTCCAGTGAGTTGGGGCCCCTTTTGGGAGCCTTCTAGCAACTATGTCCTGGAGAACTTCAGTTCTTCTTGGTGATTGTGAGAAAATGCTGGAAAAACACTAAAAATAGCAAAAAAAAAGTTCACTTTTGAGATCCTTGATATTGTTTACTCCATAATCATATTTAGCAGGTGAGCATAGAAATGCACATAATGTGCATTGGGTAAACATCTCTAACTTTTTTCTGGACTCCACCAGAGGCTCCACTCCTCACACTAGCGCCATCATAGCTTTGAGCAATACGTTTTTTTGTCACTCGTCTCTAGAAAAACATAGGCCCAGAATTAAGAAAAGTGGTGCTTCACATTGTGAAGTGCCACTTTTCTTGCACCCTCCAATGCCACCATGTGTGCGCCCTATTTAAGATACAGTGCACCATGGCGGTTTTAGGTATAATAGTGTCAAAACATGTATTCTGTTGTGGTGCTTTGCTGCACTAACGTCAAACATTTTGATGCTAGTGGACTAAAGTGCAAGGAAGCTCATTGATTCCAAGGAGGCTTTTAAAATGACACCAAGAATGGCGCAATGAAATCTTGTAGACTTCATTGCACCATTTTTGAAGGCCTCCTTGAGCCGGAATGCCCCCTAGCCATACATTATACATGGCACAAGCACAACGTGGCGCAAAGGGTCGCAAAGTGGAGCAATGCATGCATTGTATCAGTTTGTCAATATGGTGCAGCGATTTTGCAAGCCTAACACCACATTAATATAAAAAAAAAGACGCTAATGTGGCGCTATGCCTTCCAATGTTTGGGCCATATTGGGTTCCTGAAGTAAAGTTGTATGAGAAGATGAATCTTTCAGATGATTAAAACAATAAAATCTCTCAGCAACTTTATTGTTGACATCAATGTAGCAGAAAACGAGTACAGACTGAGTCTGTGTGGATACATTGGTGGTGTCATCAGCCTTACTGGACAGAAATTCACTGCTTCGTCGCTGCTGTGTTATGACGTCTCGTGTTACTTCTAGCATACAGTCCAGGAGCTCATTGTGGATGGTGTTGGAAGTGTCTTTAAAAACTGTTGCTGATTTCAAGTGAGTGTTCATTCCACTGTCTAAGCTGGCATCAAAATCAACTAGGCCTCTAAAGATTCCTTTGAAAAACCTTCCTGCCCATTGTGACCATGTAATGCCAATTCAAAAGCACCACAAAAAAATCACATAACCAATATCTTTAGATTAAATGTACCTGCTTTTATCAGGTTATGGTTTCTTATACTAATGCAATGGCTGTCATCAAGCTGTGAAGCAATATTCAGTCTTCCAAACATGGCAAGCTTTATTGAGCTATCTAGATGTGATTTACATGCCTAGTGGTTCTTTTTTTTTAAGAGAGATGCTTTAAACTTGTAACTCCTGTTTTTGCCCATGGTGCTTCACCAGCAAACAGTAAGCAGGTAAACCAGACCAGCAAATCTTTAGTAGTGTTAACAGTAAGTCACATTTTCTTTGTATACCAAGTAGAACTGAATTTTCTAGTGTATGCTTTTCCCTGATCTTTTGCAGACTGTTCAATCTTGATATCAGGCTTATCAGGTCCTAAACTATTGATCTGCATTTTGTCTGCTTCATTCAGCCTCACAAATAGTGTGAGGAGTAGCTAGTCAACTGTTTTTATTTTGTACAACAAAAACTGAGGGAGGGATTCAAGTGATGTGATTAGGACAGTGCTTTGGGTCTTGCAGTGAGGCTGTCTCTCCTGCCAGTTACTGGGTCATCAATTACCCTGGTCATTAAGTACAATTGAGGGTAAGTTTAGACAATATATGGTACATAAGTGAAAATGAGATGTAAGATAATGGTACAGAGAACAAACAGTAGCAACTAGTGCGAAATGAAAATTCTATCAACAAGGTAGCACAGATTGGTAGAATGTGCTGAATGTCAATGGCTTATTTCCAAAGCCTCTGAAATATGCCAGAAAGTGCTTCATAGACATGTTAATTAAATAATGCAAGTTATACATTAAACAGTTATCCCATTTTATATCAGATGCATGTTATGTTATTGAAATACATTTTACTATAAGAAACTGGACCTGCTTAAGATAATGATTTGGCTTAGAAACATTCATTATAATAGCACACTGGTAACATGTGCTTCACCCTGGCCAGATTTAATGGCGACAATCTAGACCAGGATGTTGCTCACTACTTACCTTTCTCAACCACAATGTATTTTGCTGTGCAATGCATGCTTGCCTGCTGCCCCTGCCCATCAAAAGACCTTAGGGTATCTTTATACTTTTTGATGCAAAACTGTACTAACGCAGTTTTGCATCAAAATGTTTAGCACCGGCTTGCACCATTCCTGAGTGCCAGCCGGGCACCATACTTATGGAATTATGTAAGCCGGTGCAAAAGGTTGGCTAGCGTAAAAAAAAATGACATTCGCTGGGTGGGGTTAGTAGTATGGGAGATGGGGGTTTTGCACCACAAAATGATGTTAGGCTAGTTAGAGCCAAAGAAATGCCTCTAACCAGCCTAGTGTCATTTTCTGACATAAAACCACATGACTCCTGTCTTAGAAAAGGCAGGAGTTGTGCCCTCCTCCCCATTGGCCAGCACATGGGACCAGTGTCCCTGGGCATGGCCATTGCACCCTGTGCCATGCATGGCACTTTAATTTGTTTTTAAAATAGTAATACTTACCTATACTTACCCTCCAGTGTCCCTCTGGTGAGGGTGATCCTGGGGCTTGAGGAGGACACCTGTGGACACATTCCATGGTGTTTAACCATGGAAATGGGTTCAGAGGTCCCCTAATGCCTGGTCTGTCCCAGGTGTTAAATAATGGTGCAAAGCAAGCTTTGCCCCATTATTTAGCCCTTCCTCCCACCCGTGTGTCATTTTCGGACGGGGGATAAATATGGGGCTATGGGGTAATCACCATTTTTTTTATGGAAATGCCTACCTTGCAGTAGTGCAAACTCCAATATTTTGACATTAGACATGTCTAACCTCTAAATATAAATATGGAGTTAGTTTTGCACTGAATTTGAGTAAAAAAATGACACAAATTTGACTCAAATGGAGTATAAATATGCCCCCTTGTTTCTGAAAAGGCATCATGCCTTGCTTTACACTGCCATAAGGCTCATGATGTCTGTTCTTGATGGTAACAATAACCAGACAAGAGTAAAAGCGAAGTTTGGAAAATAGCGGGAAGAAAACATTATTTCAAACTGCGGTGCTCTAGAGCCCTGGAAGACTATGATCTGTCCCGTAAATAGACCATGCATGCAATAAAAAGGGATAAATTCTAGAGGCTGCTGAAGAATTCCGCTCTGCTGGTGGAGTTCACAGAGTTTTGCCTACTCAGCGTGGAGTTGCGAAAAACTCTGCAAAGTGACGCGGAACACAGTTTTTCTCTTGCGTGGCTTGCCAACGTTAAGTTGGCAAGCGCGAGTGAAAGAAATCACTATGTTGGTGATCACTGAACGCCAGTGGTCACGACAGGTCATGCCCGTCTGTGTTGAGAAAGTTGCCACTCGCTTTGATGAAGCTGCCACTCGAACAGAAAATTTACTCGAGCTGCAGAAAGAAGTTAGCGCCCTCTGGCGCTTCATGTGATGCTGTTCGTGATGATTTTACAGTAAAGGAAAATCATTGCGAACAATGGCCCTCATTATGGTCTCAGCAGTTTTAACTGCCGAGATCCAGGCTGGTGGTCAATAGATGACCACCAGCGCAACTACCCTCCGCCGGCCGTATAATGTTTTCCCCGCTGGGCCGATGGGCGGAAACAGGGGCCCCTGTACTGCCCATGCCAAGTGCATGGGCAGTGCAGGGGCCCCCAGAGGACCCCTTCCACCAGCCTTTCCCTGTTGGGGGAACCCGCCAGTGAAAGGCTGGGGGCAGAAGGGATCATTATCCGAGGGGCAGCGCTGCTTGCAGCGCTGCCATGTCGGAAAATTATTCCCCCCACCGTCAGGCTGCCTGCCCTCACTGTGTTCATTATATGGTGGTTCAGACCTCCATATCGGTGGCCGTCTTTGCACCCGCCACCGGCATGGCGGTCTGAACCGCCGGGGTTCATAATGACCCCTAATGTGTCTAACACAAACTCAACTGCTTAGGGAAACTCCAACTAGTGCAGCAGAGTTTTTCAGCACTTCACAGCGTTCCATTAGCAGAACTCTGTGAACTCTGTCCAGCTCTAATAAAAACGACATCCCCTTAAGCTGAAGGGTTCTTGTATTCTGAGGTAAACAACCACTTACCCTCACCCATTCAGAGAGTGTCAAGACTTACTTTCATGCTGCTTCAAGGCCTCCAACAACAAAAACAATATAATGCAACTTCTACATTGTTTAGTATTTGAATATCTTTAAACAAGTCCTCCAGTCCAGAGACTTTCTTTGTTTCAAACACAAATAAAATAAATACTCTGAAAACAATCATACAGCCTGGGACTTGATTAACAGGAAGTTGCGGAACCAAATGGAAACAGAGCTAAGAATTTGAAAGGCAGCTCAAAGCTGGAAGCTGATAGTTGAAGCATTTGGTCACAGACGTAGCTGCAAAACAGCTCCTGTCTGAAAGTTTACTGGTGCAAAGAGTTTAAATACTGAACAGAACTGGCTGTTTGAATGATCAACATTTAAGGTCTGGCAGCTCACACAACTGGAAAATGGAAACATGGAGTGGTTGAATGAATGAAAATTCTTTATGTGGGTTTTATCCAGTGTCCTCTCATGATGATCTAGGCCAGTAGCCTGATACTGGAGTGGAGCTTCCATGGGGTGCTATATACCACCTGGCATCTCCTACTTAGCTACTGAAGGCATAACACCAAGTTTGTGCAAGACAGTTTTCTGTGCCAGGTTTGATGGGAATGAAACATATGGGAAACATGAAATTAGAGTTTTCGACAGCCCTCTCTGCTGACACCAGGTATTCACTGCCACAGTCAAGGCCAGTTCAAGTTGCATTTCCTTGCTCAGTTTCAGTGGTATTTGTTTTATCAATTTCAGGAAAAGATCCCTACAGTGGTTGCATTAGTACACACTGAGCTACAAGGTGACAGGTAGGCCATCAGCCAACCACATTTATTCCCATGGCTGTTGATTGGTTCAAAGTGGCAGAGTAAATAGAATGAAACCATCAAAGTTTCTGTTAGCTTATGACCCCTAATGACAGTCATGTGACAGACAACAGGCTTTTTGTCAGGTATAAACAAGGAGATTAAATATAAACAAGGAGATCAGAATCTGGGCATGGGGTGGCAGGCCTGGCTTAAGGTGGCTCACTTCAATGGGCCAGAAGGATGCAACAAATCAGAATGTTTTATTAGCTCCTGAAATCCTAATGACACTGTGTTACACAAAACTGGCCCTTAGGCCGATGTAAACAAAGAGATTGGACAAAAACAAGGAGAGAAATAATTTGCATACGTGTAGCCAGCCGTTGTTGAAAATATCAAATGGTTTAGAATTTGAACAGTACACCAGTGAAAAGGTCCATAGTGTGTCCTCATTAAGCATACAAATATGTCAAATCCAGACAGGTGCATATCTTCAGGGGGAGGTTGTTTGGGGTGCTACACTCACTAATAAATGTATTTTCTGGCAAATAGTTGAGTAAAGGTGCTTTCAGCCGGGTATGTGTCTGTCGGATTTCACAAGGTATTTTTCCATATACAAAAGCTTACACACACTCTAGCCCTCTCCTGGTTTCAAAGTCTTAAAAAATGTTGGATATTTTATCAAATATTGTATTTTCTCTCCCTTAGTACCACTTCCAAACCAGATTCTTCTCCTTTTTCCACTGCCCTTAAAGTCCCTCTCATGCACCCAGTGTATCTATGCTGTATTTTAATATTCTATGCCAAAGGGATTGTTGGGAAATCTGAAGCTTACACCCCCCCCAACCAATCTTAGTGACCAAACTATGCCCCTGAATACAGATGCTGAGAAATCCTATTCTGGCAGTGAGCAGAATTAGTACTCCCACTCTTGAGTTACTGCCAAGTATTTACACAAAACAGTTTTAAATTGTTGTCCTTTGGCCAATTTCACACAGTGAGTCAAAATGAGAATGCAAACTAGTGCAATATGTTAAGCACCTACAGCAGAGGCATGTGCAGCTTGCAGATAACAGATTTGAATCCTAGCAAGGGTCCTATTTAGACATTTCTTAAACAAGTCCCCTTTGACTTGCAAGATAACATCTTCCAAAGCAGTAGGAGATATAAACTTAATGATGAGCTTTATCATAGACATTGAGATATGGGAATCAAGCAATCATATAGAATTGTTTCTTTGTGTCCTGTATTTCACTGGGGGTAGTTGAACAAATGGCCACTGCAATTGTGCCTCACTGTTCGGGATGTGAACAGAGGACCTGAACCTGTGTAGGGTTGGCCTGGATGTGTGGGTGAGTCTGACTAGCCCAGGCTGTAGCTCTCTATAAGGTCAGGGAAATCCCCTCATATTTGGTGTAAGACTGTAACTCTGAACATCGTTTCCCTTCTCTTCCTTCTCATCCTCCTCCTCCACTGACATCCTAGAATTTACATGTGGCTCACTATGCTACAGGGCTGCCAAAAGCCCTGCACCCTTCATCACAAACAAAGGATGGCAGCTCCCAAACCATCAGAAGCCAAATCTGGACTACCACCTGGGTCAGGCAGGTGAGGTAGGAGACTAGAACCAAGTGTGGAAAAAAAAAGGAATGTTCAACAGAGCTTCACAGGCAGGAGCTGACTGTAGGTCAAGAAAAGAAGTTGTCTGACTCTTGAACTGCAAAGTTAAGGGGTCTGCAATGCCCACTTCTCAGCTGCTTTTGGTCCTGACTTCCCATAGCTCCTTCTTCCAGCCAAAGCCGATCTCTGTGGGCTCCCTGGGTTCCTACTCCCACCCCTTTGGAAATGATCCATCGGCCATTGCCATCATGCTGCATCCCGTGTGGCCAGGTCCTGCATCTAGTGTCAGTATCTGCAGATAGCTGTACACTTATGTTCAATATCTTTAAGGCTATTCAGAGGTCAAACGAGGTTCTGCTGTCAATTCTATTTTGGGGTAGTATGCTTCGACATTGGCACTCATTACAAGGGCTAAATGGAAATCTCTTTGCAAACAAGAGTTTAATTGTTTTTCTGGAATTGTGAGTTGTATGATCAATATCAAAACCTCACAGTTTTCCCTTGATGGATTTCCGACAAACAGGTCAAATCGGTGGCAAAAGCCTTCAAAAAAGGTAAAATATACATCATTTGGTGCATTAAAAAAACAATTCAGCTTGTTATGCCTTGTTTTTCTATCAATAACTCAGATTTGGTAGTTATTTCAATATGTGATAAATAGTTCACCCTGAAGTAATGGTATTTACCACGTCTGTTAAATGTCCACCCTTTTCCACATAGCTCGCAATTAGGGCCCAAATGGACTGACTCTGTGACAGAAATAGATTACTCTTCATTCTTCCCCCTTCATTCTTTGGTGAGCCACTCAGCCATAGCTTTGGGGCCATGCCGTCTTCCTGGAGGAAGACAAACAAACTTCAGGAACATTCAAAGTAATTTCTACCACAAGCTCTTCTGCTGCAGCAAAAATAAACCTTTGAACTGTAATTGGAGGGGAGAAGAGAGACACATAGGCGGTCATTATGAACACGGCGGTAAATACCGCCGACCGCCGTGGCGGCAGTGAACAGAAGGATGCCGTTGGCGGTGAATGGAAACCCGCAATGTAATGAATGAAAATTCCAACCCCGCCAAAATTCACCAGACCACCAGTCCCCATCATGACCTTGTCGGCAGGAATGCTTGACCTCCCCACCCCGCCACCGCCGAGCACACCCACAGCCCACCCTCCAAATAATGATGCACAATTCACCTTGGCGGACAGTGGAGGCTGGACGACCATTGGCGGTGCGTACCGCCACCGGCGGCAAGTGGACTTAACAGGAAGAAGTGCACACATTGGATAAGCGTAAAACCCACACACCTGACACACAGTCATAACCCCATAAAACACTACTAGACACACCCCACAATCCTTTGCAACAAGACCAGGCCAAAGAAGACGGAGAGCACCAGAAGCAGACACCAAACGCCACCATACACAAGATGCCCACCGACCCACAGAAGAGCACCCTCACCGAGCTTCCAGCCCTGACACCATTCACCACACTCACCATGTCCCCCCGCAAACATCCACACTTCACAGAAAGGGAGTTAAGGACCATGGTGGATGAGATCCTGAAGGTCGAGCCACAAATATTCGGGGCCGAGGTGCAGCACACACTCATCGCACGGAAGATGGAGCTATGGCAGACCATTTTGAACAGGGTCAATGCAGTGGGACACCATCCACGCACCAGGGACGACATCCGGAAGAGATTGATCGACCTGCGGGCGGAAGGTCAGGGGCATGGCATCAAGGCACCGCATTGCAGTCCAGAAGACTTGGGGAGGACCGCCACCAACACAACCGAATACACAGACTGGGAGGAAAAGGTACTGGCCATCCTGCACCCTGAGAGACTCACTGGAGGAACGACTTGGGTAAGTCGTCCACATTTACCCCATATATATCATACCTGTAATGCATGCACCACCCCACCTCTCCCACACCCACCAGGACCAATACCCCACCCAGACAACAGCCACTGAATCCACCCCCCTGCATGACCGCAAACCCACTAACAGGCCCACATCCCTCCCCCTGTGCACAGCCACCTGCCCCTGCAAGGATCCACAATGGAACTACACCCCCTCAATGCAACCCCACACCCGAAACTAAATGCAGTATAATCCTCACAAAGGCACCCTGGATGGCCACTGAAAGTAACACCAGCACAAAATAGCCCAGTCCTGTGCACCCCAAATGTTTATGCATTTGTAACAGACATGCCTATGTCCCCCAACAGGCACCACCACCCATGCCACCCTCACGGACGGGACAAGGAGTGCCCCCCATGGAGACAGAGGCACATCACAGGACACTGGTTAAGGATCCCTGGACACTGATGAGCAGGCAGGCCCCTTACACAGTCCTGGACTGTCACCATGCAGCAGCCCCACCCAGGATACCACTGACACCCCTACCACCCAGTCAAGACCAGCAGCCCAGGGCAAGCGTCCCCACACTAGTGTATCCAGGCCACAGACTGGTGGATCACAGGTACAGAGGCAATAGTCTCCCATTCCCAACATGCAAGAAGGCGAGGGCCCCAGTACAAGTGGTACTGCCAGACCTGTGCAGGGGACATCGGCACAGGGGGCTAGGACAAGTGCTAGGGACTCAGCGGGCCGGGGGAGTCCACAGGATGGATGCAGCAGCCCAGGATGTGATATCTGAGGTATTGGGGGCCTACCAGCATACCCATTACACGTTTGCACAGATAGTATCCACCGTGGAGCACAGTCAGAGGATGCAGCAGGAACACCACCAACAGGCCATGGAGCAGTGGAAACAGCACAACGCCACTATGGCCAGCATAGCAGGAGCACTGCTGCAGCTGGTACAACCCAGTCTGAGACCTATACAGGACAGAAGGCCCCCACTACAGCACCGGACACCCACCTGGCAATTATACCATCATCAGAAACATCCCAGGAACTACACTCACAGGAAACCCAAGGGCCAACCATGTCATCCCTTCAAGATTAACAGCAGGCGCCCAAACGGACCATCAGGCCAAGATATGGCACTGGAACCCCAGCAAAGAACAAGGCCCCCTTCAAGAAGTAACTCAGCAACAATCTGCACAGCAACCATCCCACTCAATCTACCACCACACATTGCTAAAAGGCAATATGAACTAACGTAAGAAATGATGGACCCATCCATACTACCAACAAGGCTGCCACTATGTTGGCATTCAGGACACCCACCCATGACGACTTGCCATCACTGTAAATAGCACTATTCACTCCCTGCCACCAATAAAAGACATATCACACCTGTAACACTGTCCCCTGTGTTAAAATGTGAACAAAGTGAATTATGGATGCAACTGCCTGATAACCATTTTATTGTCAAATCGTTGCATGAAAGGACTCCTGTGTGCCTAAATGTGGGCCCAAAGTAAATGCACTTAATTGAAATCTGTACCATGCAGAACTGGACCCTATTTCACATATCATAATCAACCCCCCGCCATATGACTAAGCACACTGACAGTATGTGTCACAAACCCCAATGTCAGCGCTAAGTCCCACACAGTTACTGGAAGTAGAGTTGTATCAGTTGGGTCCTGGAATTGATATATTCCCCTTCCTCACCATTACCATCACTCTCCTCCCCTCTTTGAGGTAGCTGGTCAGGACATACAGCACGCTCCACCTCCAAGAGGGGGATAGAATGTCTCACTGCCACGTTGTGCAGCATCCAGCAAGCCACCACTATTCTACACACCTTTTCAGGCCCATAGGCCAGGGAACCCACAGAGGTATGTAGACAACAAAATCTAGCCTTCAGGAGACCTATTGTACACTCTATCACCCTACTAGTACGTCCATGGGCCTCATTGTAATTCCTCTCTGCATCCGTCCTAGGATTCCTCACTGGTTTCAGGAGCCAACGCAAGTTTGGATAGCCAGAATCGAATATGTGACCGAACAACTAGGTCCTAAACAACTATAGCCTAAACCACTACTGCTAAACAACTAAAAAGTCTCTACAACTAAGTACTGAACAACTACTGTCTGAACAACTACTGTGTCTGAATAACAATTGCCTGAACAACTAATATATATATATATATTCTAAACAACTAATAAACCATAAAAACCAAAAGGAAAACCTTACCTTAAAATTAGTTTTTCAGGCAATTGTTATTCAGACACAGTAGTGGTTCAGACAGTAGTTGTTCAGTACTTAGTTGTAGAGACTTTTTAGTTGTTTAGCAGTAGTGGTTCAGGCAAGTAGTGGTTTAGACCTAGTTGTTCAGGATGTTTCCCGCCAGAATCACCTAGAAAAAGGTGCAATACAGAGTAGTCATTGTTAAGCCCCTTAGTCAGACAGCCTGGCTGTCTGCTATGTGTCAGTTAGTGACAGAAACACTTACCTATGATCCACCCTCTGTCCTCTTGGAGTTGTTCCATCTTCTGTGGCACACTACTGTTCCTCAGCACAAAGGAATCATGGACTGAACCTGGGAACATGGCATTCACATGTGAGATGTACTGGTCTGCAGTACATACCAATTGGATGTTCATGGAGTGAAAGTTCTTTCTGTTTCTGTACACCTGTTCACTGACTCTTGGGGGTATGATTGGTATGTGGGTGCCCTCGATGGCACCTATCACATGGGGTATGTTGGCAAAGGCATAGAAATCAGACTTGATGGCAGGGAGGTCAGTACTTTGGGGAAATTTCACAGAGGACTGCAGGTGTAGTACAGATGTATTTAGAAATCTTGTCAGTACCATGCTGAACATTGGCTGTGATAATCTGGCACCCATGCCCCCTGTCACTTGAAATGATCCTGTGGCCAAGAAATGGAGTGCGGAGAGCACCTGCACTTCAGTAGGGATGGAATGCTGATTACGATTTCCCGGAGTAAGTGCAGGATCCAGTAAAGCACAAAGTTCCTGAATTGTTGCACGGGTGAGTCTGTGATTGATTATGATCTGATGCTCTACCATGGTCCTCATATCCACAAGTGGTCTGTACACCGATGGTGCCCTTCCTCGCCACAAGCGTCGATACCTACAAGGGATATCAAAAAGGTGTGATGAACACACATACATAGGCACACATTGTCATCAATTGTGCACTGCGTACTTCATTGAAGTGACTCAACATTAACAAGTTGTTGACAGATCTACATCTACACCTCAATGAGGGAACAGTGTTTTTCATGTGTGTTATATTACGAAATGGTCACATGCATAGGTGTTTCATGTGGCAAGTAGGGCCTGCATTGTGCATAATTTTATTTATAGATGCGTGGTTACTGATAAAATGTCTGCCCACTGTAATCCAGGCCTGTCGTTGTGGAAGTGACCTCATACCGCTCTCAGTTGACGTAACAGCGAAAGGTGTTGTTTACCGCCGTTAGCACCGTCATTGTTTAACATGGATGCCAATGGGGAATCCTGGTGTATCATGATCGCCGCAGGGGGTGACGGTGGACACCGCTGCGGTATGTATGCAAATTCGTCATCTATACTTCAGTTGACTCCCTGATCTTGTGCGGACAGGTACTTCACTGTGTATACTGCTGTGTCCTGCCTCTGGTCATGGATGTGGCTCATGTTGTAGGGGAAAGGGCCCCGGACTTCACCCAGGAGGAACTGGAGAGGCTAGTGGATGAGGTCCTGCCCCTGTACGCAAAACTCAACAGACGGCCAGAGGTACAGGTGAGTCTGGGTTTGCGGTGCACTGTTTGGGTGTAATGGATGGTGTTGTAAGGACATATGTGTGCACCTCTGAGTCTGCATGGGCCATGGTGCATGACATGATGCGTGTGTATGTCCTGTAAGTCTGACAGTACTGTCCGTCCCATAGTGGACGAATAGCCAGCTGTACCCATCGTGCAAGTGCCTGACCTCTGTGTTCCATTTCTGTGTCACCCTTTTAGGTCAGCGCCCACCAGAAGAGGGCACTTTGGCATGCGATCGCCAAGGAGGTGCGGACCCTGGGTGTCTACAAGCGGCAGAGCACCCACTGCAGGAAGAGGTGGGAGGACCTGCTGTGCTGGGCGTGTAAAATCTGTGAGGTCCAGCTGGGGAAGTCCTCCCAACAAGAAAGGGGTGCCCGTCGGGCACTGACCCCCTCATGCAGCATAACCTGGCGGTGGCTTACCCAGACCTGGATGGGCGCTTGAAGACTGCACAGCAGTCACAGGGGGGTGAGTACTCATGTCACAAACTTCAGTCTGGAAGGATGTCTGTGTGTGCATTAGGGTTCATGCTGCTTAGAGACAGGGACTCTGACTGGTGTCCATCTACATGATGGTCCCCAAAGGGTGTAGGGTTGTCTTTGTCAGGTCTCCCACATGTCGCCTCCTTAGGTAGTTCAGGGGATGGGTGTCGAGCAGTGTTCTTGTCAACAGTCAGGGGCATGGCCATGGGCATAGTGAATGCTGCCTGTTGGGTGTGTCTTCTGGGTGGGTGGATGTCTGGCCACTATGTACCTCCATTCAGCTATTTACAAGTGTCTCTCCTGTTTTGTCTCCCCATCCCTGTTCTCTTGTGTTGGTTTTGTACAGCAGCAACATCTGGCGAGGGAGCTGAATCACCAGCAAGTGGGGAAGCAGCAGCCCACGGATCCTCGGAGGCAGAGACATCCGACGCCAAGGGGACCAGTGGGTGGGAGGGCAAGGGGAGTACCATGGGGGAGGCAACTACTACTGGAGGTAGTGACTCCGGTCCCTACTCCGATGGGAGCTTCCCGGCGGTGGCAGACCCTAGAGGCCACACCACTACAGTGACATTTTCAGCCACCCCCATTCCATCACCGCCCTCCCTTCTGCTCCCCACTGAGTTGTCCGTGCCCGGTCACCCAGAAAGGTGGGCGTCTCCTTAGCCCCAGGCACCTCCTCCCCAGCCCCAGTCAGCCCTGCCGCCCTCACAGAGGAGGCTATTGACCTCCTTAGAACCATCTCTGTAGGGCAGACAACCATTGTTAATGCCATCCAGGGGCTAGTATCAGAGGTGCAGCAGACAAATGCCTATCTGGACGGCATTCACGGTGCCGTGTCTGCCCTACAGAGATCTTTTCAGGGTCTGGTCTCCTCTTGACCGGCAGCCAGTTTCCCTGGCCATTCTGTACCCCCCTCCAACCTCCTCTACCCCTTCCAGCACCCCACTCCCTTCACCCATCCAAAGCAGACAATCTGTCAAGCACATCAACACACAAGAAGCACACTTCAAAACACAAGCACCACACCTCTCACCACAAGCATTCACACAGCCAACATACACATGCACACACAACAACTTCCACTTCCCCTAGTATGCCCACCTCTTCCGCCTCCCTATCTGTCCCCTCTACATCCACACCCTCATGCACTGCACCTTCAGTCACTGTTGCTGCTCCTTTTACTGCACTCACCAAAATAGCAGACATCCATACATGCACCCCAGGCACCACACCTGCACTCACCACAACTACTGTAGTTGGCACATGCAGCACACTCACCAGACTTGCAGACACCCACACAACATACATCCACACTGGCAGGCTGGCTTCTCCCACTGTGTCCAACCCCCTCCTCCAAAAACACACAAATGCACCAAGACACCCACCCATCATACATCTGCCACACCACAGCATACTGTCCAGTCACCTGCACCCACTACACGCACCCCTACACCACATACATCTACAGCCTCTGCCTCCACTCCCACACCCTCATCCAGGACTACCCGAATTGCTCCGAAGAAATGTTTCCTCTCCCGTGCTGACCTCTTCCAACCCACTGGCCCACCCTGTCTTGTCCCTAAACGTGCTCACCTCCTTGCCCTTTCCACTCCTTCCATCCCTGTCCGGCCCTCACATTCCCGTGCCTCTTCCCCAGAGAAGAAGCCCCGTGCAGAGCCAAGTCCATCTGGCTCCACCCGCTTGAAGCAACCCTCCTATCCTTCAATGGACAAACCCACACCCCCTCGACCTTCCAAGTGCAAGTCCAAGCCCCATCCCCGTCGCAAGTCCTCATCCCCTGCCCCTGTTTAGTGAGGTGCCTGGATGCCCCTTTGTTGCCCCATTAGGTGGAGTACCGTGCAATTTTGGGAGTCAGGTTGGGGCCGTTGTGGCTCATGGCACTTGTAGCGCTACGGACTGGCCATTGGCCTTGTTTGAAGTAGTTGGCTCTGTGAGCTTTAATAAATTATTTCTGTGTGGTCTGTGTTTTGCCGGCACACTGTTGCACCCTGGTCTATCGTTTCATTGTTTGTGGGTGTGGGGCATTTGCATGTATCATGATCAAGTTGGATTTGCCTTGTGTCGGGTAAGCTCCTCTTGCTGTGGGGTATATGACTTGTGCTGCTGGGAAGGGTTGAGGAGGTGTTGTGGGGGGTGGAGTGGTTAGGTATATAAATGTGCCCTTTCCTCCCTTGTTTCGTAGGTTGCGGTACTTACCGTTGTCGTCTTCGTCAGCGGTCTCGGACGTGGAGGTATATGGCAAGGAGCAGGGCTGGCATGAGCTGCAGCTCTCTATCCATGTCTGCTTCAGCGCGTTGTGTGGGCCTCCGGCGAGTGTTTCATTGGATTTAGTTAATTTCCACCTGGCTTTGCATGGCGGTGGTTCCTGCCCGGAAACTGGCGGCGGACTAGTGGTTCATAATTTGATCGGCGGGTTGGGCCTTTCCGTGGGGCTGTGGGCGGACTCTGCCCTCGTCGTCGGCACTCCTCTACTGGTGGTTATTTGTTTTTTACCGCCACCACCGGCAGCGCGGTACGGACCGCCGTGTTCATAATGAGGGCCATAATCTGTGAAGGGCTGAAAGAAGGATTATCCTATGCCTTCAACACAACTCAGGTTTGAATATAATTACAAGTACCTCTCCAAGCATTGCCCAGCATGGGAGAACCAACAACAGGCAAAAAAATACAATGGAAGAAGCTCCTAGCCCAAAATAAGAGACCGCCCAGTCCTGTCAAGGGAAGGACATGTGGAAATTAGCAAAGACCACTCAAAGCTCCTGATGAGGTTGTGACAGCTAGGTGGTAAGTCACATTAGCGAAGAGTGATCCGAGAAATGAACTATGCATCAATGAGGCAGGGACGCTTTGTGGCTGAGGCTGACTGAGAAGGACTCTGGCCACTAGCAGTGACAGCAGATAGGACTATTATGGACGTATGTCCTTGCTCCCTGTCCTGTCTGTACTTATTATTTATAATAATGTGCATCATAATAACTGTACAATATACAGCTTGAATGGCACTTGAAGTGTGTCAGCGGGCATGAATGGGGACGTCTGCTTGGGCTAATAGAGGATCCGAGAACATACCTATGGCTCATGTGAAAGTCAAATGTAAATGAAACCAGTGCCTCAGGGGATCTTTTACCAGTGGGATCAGGATCTGTACAGCAATCCCTTTAAACTGTTTCATATGTGGTATGTTGTGGCCTGCACCCTGGATACTCACAGCCATCTATGTCTTCTGTTTCAGCAAGAAACATTCTTATGAGGTTCTGCTCACATGTATTTGGGAACTCTTGATTTCAGAGGAAAGATTTGCATTTGTGCAAGAGAAAGAAGGAGAGTTTCCAATGTTTTTGATGCTGTCAACTTCAAACTCCGCAAGATTCAACTTTTATACAACACACTCATGGTGGACTTCACACTGTAGCAACAGGAGGCTGAACCCAGAAAATGTGAGAGCTCCCTGTCCTTTGAATGCCCTCAGCATTGCCAAGCTATACTGGGAAGGAGTTTTTTCAAGTGGTTTCATCCTGACACACGCTAATGGTTCCAGATTCTTCCACAAATGAACTCCTGAAATTGAAACAAGACATTCCTGTGCTGGCCACCTGAGCCTGGCTAAAATAAAAGCCCAAGGCCCAAGTCCTGAATAGCTTTGTGTGGCCCTCAATCTTAAGTAAACTGAACACATACTGCAGGGTATTCCATGCATGCCAGCTTCCTAGGCACATATAAAGAGAGTCCAAGGGACCCTGGGCTCCCATTTTAGTGGCAGCAGTGCCAATTCTGTGAGTAACCATGGCTGTGACATGACCTAACTTGTGACCCATCACTACCAAATCAACAGCTGAGGCACTGATGCAGATGTTAATGGAGGTGAATATACCACCTAGGACTATGGACATCAGGGTAAACCTCTGGCCAATGAGTGCGGGTTGAGTCAACAGCCAAGGAAAAGTTAACATGGAGACAACTACAGTGGGTAGGCAGGGCAACGAGGCTCTCAAGAGCACACTTAGGGCATCCTGTGAGAAGCAGGTGAGGCAGTGAGATAAAGGTATTTACCCCATTTTTGTCTATCAACTGGGGTCGAAGAAATCCAGTGCATGCAGCCTTGTTGAGCTCTGTGTGAGTGGAAAGTAGATGTCCTGCAGCATATCTGAAATGGCTAGGAAAGTAAACACGATGCCTAATCTGGGCCCATTATTAGGGAATGCCTGACTACCTCAAGAGAGCTCAGTATAGCATAACATGATTTTCCAAAATTGCAATTGCAACAGGCCCATAGGTGCAAATGGGGCCGGTATCGCAATTTGCGAATCGGTAATAGCATTTGCGATTTTTAAGAAATCGCTATTACCGAATCGCAAATGTGATAATGGCACTTTGCGAGTCGGAAATAGCGATTTCTTAAAAATCGCTATTTCCGTCTCGCAAAGGACCGTGATGATACATCTGGCCCAATATTCCCACCTGTGTAAAACTAAAAAGGAAGGACCAAGAGCTGTTAGTACTCATTCCAGGAAATTCAGGAATTAGACCCCTGCTAGAGGTGAGTGACACCAAATATTTGCTGAGAGGATTTCACTTCAGTCAGTTTAAGCTCTTTTTTGGCGGTTCTTGAATACTTTCGATTCTTAAGCTCGGTGTTGTCACACTCAGTGAGTGCTAAGATTATTTCACTGTTCCTTGCTTGCACTGTAATCCAACTTTGAAGCTGGAAGCAGGCCAATTGCAAAAACAGATGTTTTAGTTCCTGCATACACCATAACATTGTAAAAAAAACCAGGGTGCAGCCTCAACCTTGGTGCATTCTGAATTACTTAGAAGATATTACATCTTTTCATCATCTCCAAAGGTCAGAGAAAAAAAAGGCACTGCAGTGCATGACAACCTTAAAAGCTCCCTCCCAAAGGATCTTTCCTTGTTTGTTTTTAACAGGGTTTTTAGGTCTGCCCCCTCAACCTATTTTTTATTTCCGCTCTTGTGAAGCATATGTGCTTTCACTGGTTGTATGGGGACCACATCTACATCACCTGTCATAAATATCTATTATTGGCAGAATACATTCAATCTACACAGCAGCGGTGACAGCACCTGAAGCAAATAACATAGTAGCTGATAATCTTGAATTAGGGAACTTCACTTATTCAACCAGCAAACGTCACTGTTTCCCTCGTCTGAATGGAATACCCATGTGTCAATAAGTGGAAGCTGTAAAGGCATGTCTGAACATGAAGCAAGGAGAAGTGCCTAGAGCTGAAAACTCCTCATCAAGTGAGTGTCCACGGATATTAGTACAGATTCAACTGCCACTTGGGGGTGTCTTAGGGGGCTGGGCATGGTGGGTTTGTTATTGAGTTTATTTTGCATGTTAACACTTCAGTGTTACCTCCATCTCTTGTCTTCCTTATTTCCCCTGTCTCTCTTTTCTCCTCTTGTAACTTTCATGGTGTGGATGGGTTTGGGTTGCATACCAAAGAAAGAAACTGAGTAGAAACAACTACTAATGGGGACATTTTAGACTGTGCTGCCTTTTATTTGCAGTTATCAACATTTATTCATCAATAAACTACATCTACAAGGCGTGAGAGATCTTCTGTGTTTCATCCAATGACTTCTATTCTGCTAATCTGAGAGTTACCATGGTATTTTTTCTATCCCATGCAATTTCTTGTCTTATCAATCTGCCCAGTTATTTGCTTGCAGATTCTCAATTGAATCTCTTTAAATAGTCACCTCATCTATACTGTGATAGTTGTCTCCATAAGTAACATTTTGCTTCCCACATGACTTCCTGCATGGCTTCCCACACACATGACTTAAATAAGGGGGGGGTCCAAATATTTAACCTTTCACTTCCATGTAGACTTCAGATTTAACTCTTCACCAGGCAAGTGACCACACCCTCCCACCACTAATCTCTTGCCATTTTGGTTTATTTCAAAACTGTAGGGTGGGGAGCTCAGCTGCTTACAGTAGCAGTACTGTTTCCATATTATCTGTATCCCAGTTTTCAGAGTTTAATATCTCCTGGGAGCAGCAAATGATGGGCATGTTTCTTCTCTGTTACTTCCCTCCTCCTACCAAATGTATGGCATTCCGGTTAACTTACCGGTTCATACACAGCTTAACTCCCAATCAGAAGATTATTACTCATTCTACAAATGCACAGTGCTCACTGATGCAGCAGACGATGAGTCATATTACAGCGGTACCTCCAGGCTTCTGCCCAAAGTTCTGATAATGGACTAGCCTCTCCAACAATGCAGGGAGAATTGTTCATGTCAGTTACAGCTCTTTTTACTCAGTAGGTCATTGAAGGTTATAGCTGCCCTCTATGCTGTTTCCTCAAATGGAGGCCATGAAAGACCAGGGGCTTTGGTCTAGGTACACCGAGAAACACAAAGAGTCTGCAGTGAACATTTGTCTCTCTCGACCCATACCAGAAGCCCAGGCATATCAATCTCATTACTGAGAGAGCTTAGTTGAACCTTTGCCTACCTCAACTCCCATTAGGTTGTCTCTTAGTTTACCTTTTTCTCTACCGAAGTGACACAGAGCATCCTGGGTCCCAATGACTTACTACAGTAGGCAGCCCTAACATTGTGCACTGCTTCTAAGACTCAGCTTAGTTGCTGATCCAATTCCAACTTTCCCAGATACTCACCCTTCACTTGGTCCAACTCAGCAGGACAGCTACTGCTTCTAACCTGCAGTCTTTCATTAGGCCAAAATGTCTTCTGCTCACTCTATGTGAAATTTAAGAAGAAGATCAGAGTAGGAGAGCTTATCCAAGAGCAATTAGCTCTCCAGGCCAATCCCCTTATTAAGAAATGCTGTTTTATTTAGTGTGTACAGTGCACCAAACAGCAATGGAAGACTGTATATACAGACAGCTTTGTATTGCAGAAAGAGCTCCCCAAATATGTGATGAATTGCCAAAGAATGTATGTGTGTGTGTGTGTCATTTGTGTGTGTCCGCTCACATGTGTGTCTTTATCTGAAACATTTCCCACATTAATTTTGTGAACATGGGCCGGCCTTAGAATATGCGACTAGTAAAGGCCCTGAGTCCTCTGCTAGTAGGGAAGCACCCTTGCTATGCTTGACCTATCTATCCCAAGGTGTGGTACTAGTGCAGTTGGAGTATTATTAAAGTTGCTTTACATGACAGATGCATCACAAATTCATACAGCAGACCACAGTGACTGAACCCTTAGCACTAATTGTATAGTGCTGTAAATAAATTGTAATAGATGGTTTAAGCAGCTATACTGGTTGAGAGGAAACTAATGTTAAGTCCAGAGTCTGATCTGTGAAATCTAGCAGGATTACACTAAACCACTTTCTAAATTATGTTTTGGTCTATAGTTTTTTTTATAAACCATGCTGGGTTTAGAGAGACGAATACCCTCGAGGAGAAGCAGCACTAACAACGCAGTCATTACCACGCAAATACTTTTGCCAAGCATGCTTTTACAACAAAACTTCACAGGCAAGAGTATATATACTATGGCCCATATTTATACTTTTTGACGCAAAACTGCGCCAACGCAGTTTTGCGTAAAAAAAATTAGCGCCAGCTAACGCCATTCTGAAGCGCCATGTGTGCGCCATATTTATTGAATGACGTTAGTCGGCGTTAGCCGCCGGCGCCGTCTGGCATGCGTTAAAAAAAAACACGTACACCAGGCAGCGCCGGCGTACGGGGATATGGGGCTTGGGCGTCAAGAAATGGGGCAAGTCAGGATGAGGCAATTTTTGCACCTCAACCCGATTTGCGCCATTCTTTTTCACTCCCAACCCCCATAGAAATGACTCCTGTCTTAGCAAAGACAGGAGTCATGCCCCCTTGCCCAATGGCCATGCCCAGGGGACTTCTGTCCCCTGGGCATGGTCATTGGGCATAGTGGCATGTAGGGGGGCACAAATCAGGCCCCCCTATGTCACAATTTTTTTAAAAAAAAAACACTTACCTGAACTTACCTTAATGTCCCTGGGATGGGTCCCTCCAGCCTTGGGTGTCCTCCTGGGGTGGGCATGGGTGACAAGGGGTGTCCCTGGGGGCATGGGGGGCACCTCTGGGCTCCTTCAGAGCCCACAGGTCCCTTAACACCTGCCTTTTGCAGGCGCTAAAAAACGGCGCAAAAGCGTCCGTACGTCATTTTTTTTGACCCGGCCACTCCCGGGCGTGATTTTTGCCCGGGAGTATAAATCCCACGCACATGCCTCGGAGTCGATTTTTCAGACGGGAACGCCTACCTTGCATATAATTAACGCAAAGTAGGTGTCCACGCTAAAAAATGACGCTAACTCCATGGACTTTGGTGCTAGACGCGTCTAACGCCAAAGTATAAATATGGAGTTAGTTTTGCGTCGAAATTGCGTAAAAAAAAACGACGCAATTTCGGCGCAAACGGAGTATAAATATGCCCCTATATATATACCATGCATGCCTTTCTAACGAAATTTCACAGGTAAGTGTGTGTGTGTGTGTGTGTGTATACATAAATATATATGTGTGTATAGATATATATGTATACATATATATATATATATATACGCACACACTTACCTGTGAAATTTCGTTAGAAAGGCATGCATGGTAATATGTAATATTATTATATAAGATAGATAGATAGATAGATAGATAGATAGATAGATAGATAGATAGATAGATAGATAGATAGATAGATAGATAGATAGACAGATAGATAGATAGAGTGCAAGGTTGTTTTTAGGGTGTTTTTGTAGCAAGGGTAATTTTAGGGTTTAGGGTGTATAAATATTGTTGTAAAGGCATGCCTGGGAAAGGTATATGCAAGGTAAAAATTTGAGTGGCAATGGCATATGTGTGGTAATGGTCATGTAGCAAAGACATGCGTGGTAATGGTCTGCTTGGTTCCGTCATACATCCCCCTTGAGTTGTGTCAGTGTAGATTGATGATGTGGATGTATTTGTTAATTCTTGTGGTCAGGTGTTCTAACATGTGAAAGTGTGCAGAATCATGCTTTGAGACTACTACTGCAACAAATGCTCCAGCCTCTTAGTAATAATTTTGCATACCACTTAATGCTTCATAGCTGCCATTTCTAAGTGCTGTGAAGGGCATGTTTACTTTTACCCACCTCAGGTTTACTTAATGAAACCAACTCAAAAGTCTGAAGTGTTGAGTTGGTCTTGCCAGGATTTGGACAAATTAACTTTAAGACACAACTGGCAAATCCATACTTTTTGTGTGCTATGGAGGTTACACCTAAGGCAAGGAGCAGGGTTGTCATAGCACAAAACTCAGCAGCAGTGTCAGCATGGCTAACTGAAGAATGGAGAATGTCCCCATGGAAATGAGTGAAATCTCCTTTTTCAAAGAACCACAAGAAGATCTCTGTCGGCACAATAGCTATTAGAGGAAGGAAATAATCTCTACTAGAAACAAAAAAATAGTGTAAATTTTGTCCTGTTGACATTTTGGCATGACTTTCCCCTCCAAAACAGGTGAAACAATATGGCCAGGGTTGAAGGAAACTTTGTGAACGATCATTAGCTTCCACAGTCCTTATTTGACAACCTCCATCTTGGACTTGCTTTTTTATTGACAGCTTCAGACAGAGAATTGAAAATTATGAGCATCTTACTTTGAGAGCTGATAATTTATAAACCCATTTTAAAACAGGGAAACACTGAGCACAAGTCCTTTGCTCTTTTATCACAGATTTTGGCTAATAATACATTGCTGGGTGTTTTCTAACTGACACAGGGCAGGTTCTGAGCTGAAAGGCACCATTTTTTGTGTTTTATTTTAGCGGTGGGACTTCCTTCAACTAATCCTTCAACTAATCTGTTGCTGGAGTCTAGCAAAACAGGTTGGAATGTCAGGGGCATGAGTAGCTGTCAACTGCCTCCTTGTATTAAGGGTGACTTTCAACCAGTCCTTGTTTTTCATCCAAAAAACCTAAGCACCTTGGAACTTTGCAATTCGTGGGTACAATTTGGGTATTATTTTAGATGACCCAAAAATCATATTGTTTTGGGCTGAAAAAACAAACCTAGTTGAAGTTCACCTTAATGATCTGCAGCATGGTGTGAGCTAACATCTTAGGTTAGGCAGTGACAAGATGTGAAACCAGTAAAGGCAATGAGTGGAGCCTGACTTGGTTTTTCAAGAATATGGTTAATAATAATATTTTTCATTGCTGCATGCTTGTCTTACTTTAGTAAACGATCAAAGATCAGGTAATTCTAATAATAAAAATAACATAAATTGTCAAAAGATGTTTGGGTTTTCAATCTTTAGAAACCCTAATCTTTCCTCACTCTGAAGGGGATGAACCCAATCCCCATCACAGAAAAATCAATAATCAAGATGATGAAATGTGTGGAATTTTATTTGTTTAGTGACTCGTGGGCAGCTGTTAAATGAGTCACATAGTTATGGACATATTTCCTTAAAATGTTTAAATTTGTTCAGCTGAATTGCAGATTGTCCCTTGAAATCACAACCCAGGTGTACCAGAAGGCTTGGCATGCCCCAATAAGAACTAGTACCCCTACTTCTGGAAATTCTGAAAGCAAACCTAAACATTTTTTATTGTAACCCCACCCCTGGAAGGGCATTTTTATTTAACAAAATGTTAGGTGCAAAATTCAACATGTAGAAATAACATGTATGCCTGAAAACCAGAAATGATTGCATATTTTCCCTTCTGTACTTTCATTGCAATCGAAAATGCACAAGGCAACAACATCTCTAGGCTTTAGTTGAAGAATGCACCATCGAGCACATATTTTACTACATTGCCATTAGTGACATAGGTTAACAATGTATTATGAATAACTGTTAAAACTTGTTTTGAACATTTGACAATGCTCCATGATGTAAAGTATATTATTTTAACCTTCACACATTCAGAATTTCATAGAATGAATAAAATGTTTAGTTTGAAATCATGATATCTGTTTCTTAATGAATAAGCTAGATAGAAAAGGGCATATGGGAAAAGAAATGTGATGTGAAAATATGCATTGCACTAACTGTGGACTTTTTCTATTCTATTCTTTATAATTAGTTGTAAAGTTAGAATATGATAAATAAAAATGTTTCATAGCTGCTTTGTTTAGATAGATTAGTTGACCAAAGCTGTGCTGTTCCCATGAAGACATCATAACCTGATTGGTAGGACCAGTAGTGGAGATAAAGAAATACTTACAAGATTGAATAATTATCAAATTTGTGTTCCTAGATTAAGTGAGAGAAATTTTACTTTCCATTTTGACACTGTCACTTGTTGAGGATTTTCAGACTTCTCGCTGACACATCTGACATACTTCTCAGACGCACTTTGAGCTGCTTTAAATTTGAAACTTACATTCATTCTGAGACTCCTCACCTGAAAGTTATCAGTGCTTTCACATCTCTGAATTTAAGAACTCTTTATGGGTTCTTCTGATTGATTGGTTATCTTTCTCTTTTACTGAAGGAACCATTAGATTAGACTAGGGACATTAAACTGTATGGAACCGGCTTTATACATTGTTCTGTTTAACACTATTCTTTGTTCTGCGATATAAAAATATGATTCTGCCAATAAAGATGCGAAACTGAGAAAATGAATAATACTAAATCTTAAATTAATAAAAATAGTAAACCTTCTTCTAGCTTTCATCATTGACTACTCTAAAACTTAATTGATAAATTGAGAATTGCTAATGTTTTGATTTGCAGCTTCTCAATGCTCATAACACATCTTCAAGATATATTGTGTAGGGTCAAGTAGTGAGCAAAACCTAGACATTATTTATTAGGACATTCCGCTGTAACACCGCACCTTATTTTCCACCGAGCCATTTAATGGCAGTAGTCACGACGGAAGTTGATTCGTCTATTCTTGTTTGCATTGTTGATGAGTATAAAACTATCACACGAGGGCTCATTACTGTCGTAAGCAGAATACATTTACAAGCACAAGCTGCCTTGTCATTTGTGTGAGTCCATGATAGTCTCTGTATTGATCTCAATCGTACCTTTTAAACTATTTACCGTAAAGACGCAAATAAAAAGTGTTGAAAACTCCGGAAATGTAGACCTTCCTGAAGTTTATAGTACTGCAATTTTCAAGTTGACGTTTTGTGTTAAGTCTTTAGATTGAACGCTGCTAAACAGTGCTACTTTATTGCACGAAAAGACAATTAACATAAGGTAAATAAAAATCTCATGAAAAAGAAACACGTTGCACGTACTTTAAAGTGCGTTTCCCTCAGAAGGAAGTCTTTTACTGTTGACTGCTCATGATGTGGGAAAGAAAAGGCAGCCCTTTTAAAGTTTATTTTTAATTGCTGACCTCTGAAGGCAGCTGTTAGAATCTGTTTATTAAATTGTGAGCTCAGCTGTGAAAATGTTTTTTATGGTGTTGTTTAATTGCTGCCATGTTTGAAGGAGAAAGGAACCACAAACACGACAAATATTTTCTTTTGTGGACCAAATGCATTGACGGAGGCTTGGTGGAAATTACCTAAATGTGAATTGTTTGTTTACGAGATCAGATTCATTCACTGCTTTGCTGAGGAGCTGTGAAATGTAAATCTCACATTCCTCCGGACAATAACATCACCAGCTTGAGCTCATTTGGAGGTGTGAAATTCTAGGCAAATGGTGGCTGTTAATTTTATTAGTGAAATTTAGAAAACGGGAGTGGACAGAAGAGTCTTTCAAATGTATCTGAAAGGAAAATGTAAACGTGCAATTGTTTTTTTTTAAAGTATTTTCACAATTTTTATTTGTTAGAAATACCTTTTTTGGTATGCGTTGACGGTAAATGCGTGTTTACCATTTTGTTTTCTATTTAGTACTTTCTGGCTCGTGCAAGAACAATACTGCTCGAGAAATTATGTCTTGATAATGTTTATTTTAATTTTCTTTTTTAATATCGTGCGTTGCCACTAATACATATTGTGCATTTCATTGCTGACTCAAGAGCATTTAAAGATACCAGTGGATACTGAAATGTGATTTCTTCTATAAATGTAGAATGTTGTGATTACGGAGAATAGGCTTCAACAGCGCATGTCAAACGTGTCTGCCCAGTCATGCAAACATGCTTTCTCTACCTTTAAAATGTTTAGTTGTGAAAACCCTTCGGTTGAGGGGAGTACATGTAAGGTGGATTGAAGGTTTGGGGTTCTGGTTTTGAGCATTTGAGATGCCTGCAATCTGATGAGGGAGAGGGCTGATTGTAGGGGAAGAGTCACTAGCTCGGGATGTTACAAGAAGGTTAGGCCTCAACTAAAGTATATACAGCAGGGTGAGCTCTACCTGACTTTAGTGATCCCTCAAAACTAAGTCAGTTCCCTTCATGTTCTTGTTCTCCGTTACGGAGTTCGAGAAAGCAAAACCATTAACTTTTCTCCAAATTATTAGTATTTTTGTGAACTCCAGTCATAGCTATTGATAGAGCCAGAAGACCACGAAGAGGTAATTTTAGGAAGAGCCTTGCTAATCACCAACTAATAGAGGACCTATAACATTAATGGTTGCATGGTACTCACTTGGTGAAATTTTATGAGCGTCTTGTTCAAAGTCGTTTATGTATGTCATCATAGTAATAAAGTGTAAGGGCAATTTTGAGGGCCAGTTGTACTAGGGCAAGCATCCCCGTCAGCAGATGAACATGGTGGAATGCATTGTTTCTGCCTGTATTTACTTGATCAAAAAGAATAGTTTGCTATGTAAGAGTACCCCTAGGTGGTAGACCTCTGGCCTTTTATGTGTACTGAAACAGTAAAAAAAAAAAAAAACTTTGCACTTGTATAGCACACTACTCATCCGTTAGGTTCTCAAGGCACTGTATGCATACCGCTGTGGAACCCCTCCTGGCTTTTCCCTGTGAGGCACCCACTCCCGGGGAACCCCCAGGGTGAAGCCAGGCATCCAAGCGCTATCAGGGCTGTTGTGGAGAATAAGCAAGCTAGTGCCCAGAGTTGGACCCATTAATTAGATTAGGCACCTAGGAGAGAATTATCTGGTCCAAGAGAATCAAGCCCAAGACCCACTGAGGTAGGAATTGAACCCTGGTCCCAGGCCAGATCTCTGCATCAGGATCTGCCACTCTAACCATTGTGCCACAACAGTTGTCAATACCAGTTCACAATATGAGTTATTTGTGCAGTACTTGCAGCACATGACTTATTACAGAAGGGCTACAACTTTGCTGCATTTCAAAGGCCTTTGCTTTTGGTGTTTTAGCATTGCGCTGAATCTGGTTGCCATGATCAGTTATGATGCCTTCTGTTAAGTGGGCCAGAAAGGTCTTGTATCTAATTGAAGAGAATCATCCAGGGAGCATTTCCCTGTGGCATGTCCTAGGTAATGCTGTGGTTTGTAAAGGAATAAGGTGAGTTTAACTTGGTAACTGCAATTTTCTTGGAAGGGTGAGAGACAAGTATGGGTTGTTTTCTCTCATACCTTGGAAAGCCAATTGAGCATCATGCAGTGGTCAGTTTTATTGAATGCCACCAAAATGTATCGTAAGGTAAGTATTTTGAGTTAATGTATATTATTGTATTTGCTGTAAAGGGGTTCTGCCCATTTAACAAGCTGAGATTTTTAGCTTTTTTGGATGACCCTGTTCTGGACTTTTAGCTGTGGGTGAGTCTCACTACATGTGTCTCATCCACTCCAATCTCATGGCACATGTTTACTGCCAATGTCCACCTTTTAAGATAAGGCTGCTGAGACACAGGTAGGGCGTAGGGCACTTGGCTTGTTACATGTGAACACATGCACACACGTGTGTACATTTGTGTGGACTGCTCGTATGAGACGCACCTCGTGTGCAGCCCAGGAACTGTGCACAGGCGGCCTGACACAAAAGGAGCTCTGCATGTTTAGATATTGACCTGGGATAGGCCATATATTATTAGTGAGCAGTCATAGAGAAAAGTCTGTATGATTTACTGTTTTGTCTGTAGTGACAATTTATTATATACACAGGGGGAAATTTGCCGTAGCATATAGTTTCACTTCCCTTAGGCCCACAAAGTTCAGTGCGGTATGAAACTGGGGTGGAAAGGGCGCCCCCAGTTCATATGCAGAGGCCCAAATATCTTACATGTTAATCTTATAGATCATCCAGAATTGTCATGTTTCTCTGGCTTAGCTCAGGAGCAGAACCCAGGCCTTTTGTCACCCTGCTAGGCCAAGGTAATTACTCTGCTCTCCAAAATCAGGAACAAAGGCCTCCCCACTCAATAGTAGTAATTAACAGTGTTTCCCTCAGTTCCTGAGAAGGATGGGGTAGGGCTGCATCTGTTAATTAGCTGTCACCTTTTACCAAGGCTGGGGCAGCCCTGGCCCACTGAACAAAGGGGGAAGCCGAGAAAACAAGAGCCAGCACGGGAGGAGGCTCCTCTTTTGAAGTTTTGGTCAGAAGGCCCTGGCTCTAATGCCAGCATGTGGCAAGCTGAGACCCCCAACAGTAGCCTTAGGGCACTGGGCTTGGACATTATTTGCATATATGATGAGGCAGGGAGTGCTCGGGAAAAAAGGAATCTTGCTGTCAGAGCTCCATGGAAAAAAACATGTCTCTCCAGAGTCCCGGAGAAAGGAAGTGGTGTTAGGGGGTACAGTGCGCAGGCCAGCAGGGAGAGTGGAGACCCGGTGAGCATCAGCTGCTGTGTGTTCATCCTCACCAGGTATGTGTGTGGCCTGAAAGAATGCCTGGCCCAGTTGGATGCAAGACTATGCAGTTCGTGAAAATACCAGGCTGCTGTTGGTGAGCGGGTTTGCTGCTGTTGGTGCTGGGCCCTAAAAAAAGGGAGAGGTGAGGCTGTGTGTAAGTGCAGAGGAAGCGATTGCAAGGCTGGTGCAAGACTGGGGGTGAGCTTGGCCCTCTGTAGCAAGTTTATGATGGAGGGCAGTTGGTGAAAGGAAGTACTGTTCAGGTACTTTCACCAGATCTCTGAAGCGCTAAGAAGGGTCAAGAAGCATGACTCTGCTCAGCGCTTTTGAGATCGGGTGCACAAATGTAAATTATCAGGCCAGACTTGGCATGTGGAAGTCCGGGCAATTCCACTGAGTTTGTAAGGAACTCTATGGAATTTATCAGAGCAGGGCTCTGTGGGCTCCGCCTAGGCCTACTTCCTGTGGGCAGAGGTCACTTCCCTACACCTAATTGGCTATTTTCCTTCCAGGCAATTGGGAGGAAAATGAAATTGAGAGGTAACTTCACATGCAACAACTTAGGGGTGGTGCAACCAACCAGGACTGACCACTCCTCCTGTCCTTTGCCTGGTTTCCCGCCATTGCTCCCACTAAAAGTGGGAATTTGCAACAAGGGTGGCCATCTGCTGCTATCAGCAGGCCTTGGAGTTGAGTTTCAACGTGAGTAACCCTTTGAAGCTCACTAGCAAGGCAGTGCACATTCCTGAGGGAGGGGATGTTAGCACCTCCACCCAGGAGGGGCTTTGTTCTGAGTCCCAGACAGTATCTCTCAACCCAGGGGCTCAGAATCTTGTCTGGTGGAGGCAGGTTGGTTGTGACCATCCAGCAACCATGGCAGGGTAGTTAGCTTTTGCAGGGGGCACCTCTAAGGTGACCGCTGGGTACATTTTATAATAAATCTAATACTGGTGCCAGTTTGGATTTATCATTCTGAGTTGCTTTATACCAAACAACCCAGGGTTCAGGGTAGCCATCATATGGATGTGAAATTCATGCTGACCAGTGTCCAGCACATGCATTAAAATGGCTGCCCTGTTCACTTACCATGTCCCAGGTTTGTCAAGGACACGGTAAGGACATAATGCTCATGTATCTATGCCTCCACATACAGTATAGTGCACCCTGCCTTAAGGCCAAAAGGCCTGGCAGAAAGGTGACTTACCTATAGTGCGTGCAGTGTGTAGTGGACAGGGCACACAGGCTGTGTGCCATGCCAAGTTTGTCTTTTGGGATTGCATTAGAACACTGCCTGCAATGGCAGTGCTGGATGCTGCTGATGCATGTCCCTAGAGGGTGGCACAATCTGTTATGCTGCCCTCAGTGGCCTACCCTTAGTAGCCCATACCCTGGGAACCTAAGTACCATTTACTAGGAACTTATAGTGGCGGCTAAAGGTGTTGCCATTTGTGCCAATGCATCACAACAGTTTTAGAGAAAGAGATTTGGCTCAGGGAACCTGGTTAGCAGGGGCCCTGGGCAATATCAACATTAAGACTACATCAAATACCAGGCAAAAAGTGGGGGCTAACCATGACAAAAGAGGTATTTTCTCTGGATGGAGAGGTGACGTGCCACCATAGGAATGGCCAGCCGTGTCTGGCTTCTAGAACATTCTTCTCCCTTTTTCAAACTCTCTTGGAGGGAAAGGGCTGTTGGTGCTGTTTGTGATTTTCGCTGCTGGACCCTGAGACTGTGAAAGCCAGAGACAACTGGAAAGAGAAACTCCCTGATGCCCAAAAGGCCCAAGGACTCTGCCCCTGTTGAACCCAGGACAAGTAGGACTCTCCAAGGGCCAGTGAGGCTGCCACCTCACACTCCTCAGGACCAGTTGAGGGGAAGATCTGGACCTCTGCCCCCAGAAAGAAAGAGCAGGAGAATAGTTGGTGCAGAGAACCAGTGAAGCCAGCTCACTAAATCTTATGCATGCTTGGAGGTCACGGGTGTGGTTAGACCTGCCCCTGGTGGTTAGAGCTTGCCACCAGTAGTGAAATGAGCCCAGGATTGTCCCAATCAGACCAATGGGGCCCAATATATGGCCTTTGTAGAGTTGGTGACCTTTTCCTGAAAAACAGAGCATGCCGGGCTACAAAGCAATTCTCCTGATTTTACCTGGGGAGGGCCAAGCCCCCACAGGATGACACAGTCTGTAGTGAAAACACTGCCTGAGGGAGCAGCCATGCATGGAGCACCCTCCCTGGTACTGGAATTGCCCCCAAGGCCCCCATCTCTTCATGACCTGACACAAGTAAATGGGGGAACAATGTCACTTCCCCCAACTGTGGCTGGCTCACCCCGACTCCCCATGCCCATGTCTGGCACACCCTGCCCGCATGGCACTGGCAGGGAAAAACAGGCTACTGGCTCCTGCATCAGCCACAGAGTAGGGGAGCCAATAATCCACGCAGGAGTTGGCTCCCCATGTGGCCCCTACAGCTTGAAGGTCAAGGTTTCTGGGTGTGCCACACCAAAATCGGAAATCAGCTCTCCCGATGCAGTGGGAGAGATACTCATTGCAAATGTAACTGCTTCCAAGTCAGGAGTGCCGCATAATGTTCTGCGGGTCTTATTCGCTTGAATGTTACTGATTGTGGTGGACCCAGGAGAATGGGGCACCACCAACCCCATTAAAACATATTAGTGGGGCAGCAGCAGTGCAACCCCCACCCAAGAAGCATTTAAAAGCTGACCCTAATTCTACTGATTTCACCCTGGGAGGGCTAAGCCCTCATGGGATAATGCAGCCTCTACTGAAAACATTGCCAGAGGGAGCGGCTATGCATGGTGCCCTCTCCCCCGTACTGGAATTGTCCCCGGGGTGCCAGTCTCTTCAGAGTTGACACAAGTAAATGGCAGAGCATTGTAACTCCCCCCAACAGTGACTGGCTCACTTCTACTCTCCATGCCCATGTTTGGGGGGAGCAGGGAGGCCACCAACTGTAGCACACCCTACTGGTATGGTGCAGGCAGGAGAACAGCTGGCTACCGGCTTCCACATAGGCCACAGAGTTGGGAGCCAATGAGCTGCTCAGGAGTGAGCTTCCCATGTGGCCCCTACAGTTTGAAGGTCAGGATTTGGATTGTGTTGCACCAACATTGGAAATCTCTCCCTGATGGAATGGGAGAGATGCTTATTATTCACATCTTCCAAAGAAGGTGCACCACAAAAGGGCTTATTTGCAGAAATGTTACTGCTTTGTGGTAGACCCAGGAAGACAGAGCACTACCAACCACAGTAAAAAATATTTGGGGGGTTTCAGAAGTGCAACCGCACCACCACAAAGTATTTAAAAGCTGACCCTAAGTTTGCAGGATCACAGAAAGTATTTACCTTTCTGGATTGTTTTTGTAGACTATTTTGAAAGCGCTCCCAAAGCTGAAGCTTTTCAGTACAACTGGGAGTGGGATGCTTTTTGAGGCTAGTTCTATGGCTGCAGTTTTTGTGGTGAGAAATTGGTGCACTCTAGGTGCTGTTTTTCTGGATGTATTTTATGTGGCTTAAAAGTATTTAGAAAGCAGCCAGACATGTTATGTTCATTTTAAAATCCTTTGTTATATAGTAATGTTAACAGTGATTATTGATCAAAGTTAATTTGATTTATTGGCATTAATAATTGTGTTTGCATGTGGTTATTTTTGATTATTGCATTTAAACACAAAATGATGGTATTTTTAATGTGTGGGTTGTTGTTTTCTAATATGGTGAACCCTTCTTCAAGCTAATAGGCTGGCCTGTCTAAAGTAATAACTCCTGCATCTTGTTTTTTTTTTTTTTTTGGTCCTCATTTACCTCCAACCGTTCAGCTGAGAGAGGGGGTCCTTTCAGTGCAGATTTTACGGATTTTACTCCTGGCCCAACTCCCTAAGACCACTCCTGTCTGAAATACATCTGAGCTCTACTGCAACCTCTTTTCCAACGTACTGTCGAAGCATGGCGGTGTACTCAGAGGTGTATATAATCATAGGACTGCCCCTGATTTACTGGATAACCGTATCCTCTCATATATCCAACCATCTTTTCAGTGGGTTCAGGAATCTATTAATCTTATTGTCCTCCCTCATATCTAACTTCAAATTGTACACTGAAGAATCCTCCCAGTCCAAAGAGGTAGGAGGGAAGGGACTGATCCATTTTTTACAAATCTCCCTCCTAGCCACAAGCATGATGTAGAAAAGCAATTTGGTGCCATCCCTATTGATCTTCGTTGGTTCATGCAAACATCCAAAAATAACTAATGGGATGCTTACCTTAGAGCTTATGGGGAGTATTACGCTATTTGCTTCACCGACCTTTTCTCAACACCTACTGAGCTGTGGACATTACACAAACATATGTAGATCATGTGCGGATGTCGACACACACTTTTTTACAACTAACCAGGTTACCATGTTCCCGTCTGGAGAGCTTTGCTGGTGTCCCAAAGGCTCTATGAATTGAAACCAGATGATTTCTCCTTAAAGCAGAAGATTTAACTGTATTATACAAAAGTGTCGTAGATACTTGCCATAAATCTTTTAGCTGCAGCTCTGGAAAGCGTTATTTCCACAGCTCTTCCAGAAGGGTGAATTTGCTGTCCACAATATCCATAATCAGCCAGTACCATCTGGCCACTTCCTTATTCAGAGGGATTTCCAAGTGCACCTGTTCTTCCAAGTTATTCATCCCTCCCACCTCCTTGTTCACGTTCCTCACCCAACTTATTATATGGCATGGGCACGGCAGGGGCCCCCGTAAGAGGGCCCCAAAATGTATTTCACTGTCTGCCTTGCAGACAGTGAAATACGCGACGGGTGCAGTAGCACCCGTCGCACCTTCCCACTCCGCCGGCTCGATTACGAGCCGGCATCCTCGTGGGAAGGTCGTTTTCCCCTGGGCTGGCGGGCGGTTTAACTGGAACCGCCCGCCAGCCCAGGGGAAAACTCGTAATACCCGCCGCCCGCCAGGGTCATAATGAGGCCCTAAGTCTTGTAGCACCTTAAGTCACACTTTCTTAAGGAATTTAAGGTCTCCAAACGTATATAAAAAGCTCTTCTGTGCCTCACAATTTCCATCCATCATGGCTTTCAAAATCTGCTCCAGCTCCGAGCAGCCTGGCTCATTCAAGAACTCCCTCACATTTTTCAAAAAGAAGGCCCATGCAAAATTTTGCATATTGGGTACAGCCAACCCTCCTTTCTCTTTCTTTCTTCTCAACTTTTTGAGGCAATACAAACTCCCTTAGAAGCCCAAATAAAACTACTAATTTTAACCTGGAGTTTCCTTAACCATTCTTTGTTGTACATTAATTGTATTGAATTAAAAACAAAATGTAAAGTTAGGTATAATCACCATCTTAATTAAATTTACACGCCCCACAAAAGTATGAGGGAGATTTAACAATCTCTTCATTAACTGATCTGCATCCCTCATCACCTTTATTAAGTTTGTTTCTGCTAATTTACTCATATCATGTGTTATGGTGATCCCTAAATATTTAGCCTCCTTTTTAATTACAAGCCGCCTTGTGTCCATATTTCAAACCATTACTTCCGTCTTTTGGTTATTGATGGCATAATGAGAGATTTCCCCAAATTCTGCTGTCACTTCTTCCAGGGCCGGTTTAGCCTAACTTAAATTGGATGTATAAATCATCAAATTGTCCGCATATAAAGAGACCTTTCTAAGTAGATTCCTACACATAAATGGGACAATTCTCTGATCGCTTCTAAGTCTACATGCCAATGGTTCAATATATAAATCAGACAATAACGGAGATAGCGGGTGTTAGAAATGGGGTCCCAGAAAGGACCCTCACTCTAGTCAGGGTAAGTCACACACAATCCAAATTATCCTGTGCCCACCCTCTGGTAGCTTGGCACTGAGCAGTCAGGCTTAACTTAGAAGTCAATGTGTAAAGTATTTGTGCAATAAATCATGCAATAACACAGTAGAACACCACAATAATACACCACACAGTGTTTAGGAACACATATAATATTTATCTGGATAAATGCAGGTCAAAATGATTAAGCTGCAATAAATGTATGTTGAAATATCACTGTAAAATTATATAAAGTGTCTTTAGTCTCTTAAAAGCAACAAATGTCTCTTGCAAGGACAAACTACCATACAAAAACCTCTGCAAGGAACCAAAGAGGAGGAGATGCGTGGAAAATATGGAGGTGTGCATTGATGCCTCATTTACTTTTCATGCAGGGAAGGCTTTGCATCGATTTCCAGTGCTCCGACTTGGATTCTATTTGGATTGTGAGGTTTTTGGATGCCCCGGGACGTTGCGTTGAAATCCAGGGCTGGCAGGACGAAGTCAGAGGGGCTGCGTCGATCTGGTGGGCGTTGCGTGGAAAATTCTACCGCACGGCAGGTGTTGCATTGATTCCTCTCAGGAAGATGGGTTCCGTTGTTCTGGCTCCGCTGCGCGTCAATCCAGTGGGTCGTGTGTTGAATTTCTGGTTCCTACACTGGCGCTGCGTCGATCTTCTCCTTGCAAAGTCGGGGTTCGTTGTTCGGGTTCAGCGTGCAGCGATTTTCTCACTGCGGTGCAGGCTGTGCATCGTTTCTGGCAGCCTGTGCATCTATTTTCGCTGCACCAGGATTTCTTCTTGCAGGAATAAAGTTTTTTTGGTCCTGAGACTTCAGGGAACAGGAGGCAAGCTCTATCCAAGCCCTTGGAGAGCACTTCTCAGCACAACCAGAGGGCAGCAAGGCAGCAGGGCAACAGCAATGCAGCAGTCCTTCTCAGAAAGCAGTCGGGTGAGTACTTTGGGCAGCCAGGCAGTTCTTATTGGCAGGATGCAGGTTCTGGTTCAGGTTCTTCTCCAGGAAGTGTCTGAGTTGGTAGGGACAGAGGCCCTGTTTAAAAAGCCAAATGTGCGTTTGAAGAGGGGGAGACTTCAAAGAGTAGCTTAGAAGTCACAAGGTCCCCTTTCATTTCAGTCCTGTCTGCCAGGGTTCCAGTAGGGGATGTGGCAGTCCTTTGTGTGAGGGCAGGCTACTGTCCTTTGATATATAAGTGTGAGACCCTCCACCCTCCCAGCCCAGGAAGACCCATTCAATATGCAGATGTATGCAAGTGAGGCTGAGCATCCTGTGTTTGGGGTTTGTCTGGGTGAATGCACAAGGGGACTGTCAACTGAACCTAGCCAGACGTGGATTGTAAGGCTCAGAAGGATTTAAGTGCAGAGAAATGCTCACTTTCTAAAAGTGGCATTTCTAAAACAGTAATAGTAAATCCAACTTCACCAGTCAGCAGGATTTTGTATTACCATTCTGGCCATACTAAATATGACCTTCCTACTCCCTTCAGATCAGCAGCTACCACTTCAACAATGTATGAGGGCAGCCCCAATGTTAGCCTATGAAGGGAGCAGGCCTCACAGCAGTGCAAAACAAATTTAAGAGTTTTACACTACCGGGACATGTAAACTACACAGGTACATCTCCTGCCTTTTGTCTACACAGCACCCTGCCCTATGGGTTACCTAGGGCCTACCTTAGGGGTGACTTATATGTAGACAAAGGGGAGTTTTAGGCTTGACAAGTATTTTTAAATGCCAAGTCAAATTGGCAGTGAAAGTGCACATGCAGGTCTTGCAATGGCAGGTCTGAGACAGGTTACGGGCCTACTTAAGTGGGTGGCACAAGAGGTGCTGCAGGCCCACTTATAGCATTTCATCTACAGGCCCTGGGCACAAATAGTGCACTTTACTAGGGACTTATAAGTAAATTAAATAAGCCAATTTGGTATGATCCAATGTCATCATGTATTTAAAGGAGAGAGCATATGCACTTTAGCACTGGTTGGCAGTGGTAAAGTGCGCAGAGTCCAAAAACCAGCAAAAACAGTGTCCACAAAATGGAGGGAGGCGGGCAAAAAGTTAGGGGTGACTACCCTAAGGCTGTCAGGTCTAACAGCGGGCATCCCTGTCTCATTCCCCTTTCTATCTTAAAAGGGGGAGTTAGAGAGCCATTGACCAAAATTCTTGCACCAGGGTCTTGATAAATCTTTGGTAATGTCATAATAAAATTTCCACCCAGGTTATAGACCTCACGTAGCATATTTAAGTAATCGCAATTAACCCTATCAAACGCCTTTGTAGCATCAACCGTTACGATCGCTAAAGGTACTTGACATGTGGTAGCTAAATCGATTATCTCTACCAAGCCCTGTGTCAGCTCATGCAGATGTCTCCCTTTTAAAAAACCTTTCTGATCTGTGTGTATAAGCTTCCCCACATCTCCACCTATTCTATCTGCCAACATTTTTGCCAAAATGGCATAATCACAGTTTAAGAGGGATGTCAGGCAGTACAACTCACATTTTTAGGGTCTTTGTCTGGTTTTAAATTATAGTGATAATAGCTTCCTTCCAGGAAGGGGGAGCATCCCATTGGCCTCTATAATGTTACTACGCAGTTCCCTCAATAATTTCACTATACTGCTTCCCAGGGCTCTATATATTTTCATGGGTAGCCCATCTGGCCCTGGTGCCTAATTTGCCAGATTTTGTGGCCTGCTCTACTTCCATAATCTTATTTGGTTCATTAACCACCATATCTTCTTCCTCACTCAAAGAAGCTCGTTCTAGCTCCCTAACCATCTCTTTACTGACTCCGATGACACCTCTAGATCTTATCTGTATTATTCCTTAAAAACAGTGAAAAAGCTTTCTCCCATCTCCTTCCTACTTCTCCTAACCTCTTCTGGGTTTTCACCCCGAATTTCTGTCACCCTATTTCTAACTGTATCAGTTTTTATTTTCAAGGCCAACATTTTGCCACTGTTTTCACCATACTCAAAATGTGCCACCCTATTAGCCTCACATGTCAATCTAATCCTTCTGTCTATTACCACTGCTAGCTCGGACTGGACCTCCTGATCTAGTTTACGTAACTGATCAACCTCATTCTCCTCAAGATCCATTTGTGCCAATCTCTGCTCAATTTGCAGTACTGGATTTTCTAAGCTACTAATCTCTTCTTTATAGATTTTCCTCTTGAATGAGGCTACCCTTATCAGCCTCCCCCTCAAAAAAGCTTTGAATGGGTCCCATACTAATGCTGGCAAAGCTGACCCTTTATTAAGATTAAAAAATTCCTATGTTTTAGCACGTAGCTCTGCTACTACCTCCTCATCTAATAATAATGTTCCTATCTGAGGCCCACCTTCTCTCCCCATGTTTACTGGCAGCCTAAACTTCAAACTAATAGTGGAATGGTCTGATAAATGCTCCCCAACATGTATTACTTCCTCCACACATTCTTTTAAGCCACCGTCTATTGAGAGATAGTCGATTGGAGTCTGTATTTTTTGTTGTTATAAGCATAACCTCTTTTGAGCTCCCTCTTCTCTCTCCATACATCATATATCGCCCAAATTGGGTCATCATTAATCGCACCTGAGCTTGTATCTTCTCATTAACACTTGACCTGCTATGTGAGGACCTGTCCAACTCAAAATTCAGTGCAACATTACAATCCTCCATCCATATTATGGGGTCCCAATATTGCAGTGTAAGCTGAAACAACTCTATCAATGGGGCTATATCATCTCTATTGGCACCATATTATCCCTCCAACGTGAAAGTGTGGTTGTAAGCGAGTAGTTTCCCCAAAGCCCACCTCCCTGATTTGTCTACTGGGCCATCAACAAAGGTTATATTAGTGTGGTTCTTGATTAAGATAACCACCCCCACACTACCACCAGCATGGTTGGAGCTTACTATCTGCTGCACCCATCCACATGGTTTAAACACCTCTAAACATTCTTGTGTAGAAAGATGTGTTTCCTGTAAGACCAACACATCTGCTGGGGCATCCTTCAAATATTGCTGAAACCTCTTTTGTCTACTCTTCATCCTTAAGCCATAAACATTCCTGGACAGGAAATTCAGACATTTTACAATCATCCTCCAGAATTAGGCCCACACCTATGCCTTGCATCTCCTCTCGTTTCCCCCTCTTTCCACATCACTGAGGACCCTTTATTTTCTTTTTCCCCTATATTGTGATGTGTTGTCGGGTATTCCAGGGTCATGACCCTTTGAGGTCAAATGTGATTTAAAAATGTCATCTTAGGTAGTTTCAGTCTATCTTACGTATATATTTGTAAATTAATGCATAGTATTTAGTAGTGTGTGTGATAAATATAGTTTTACTGTTTGTAAAGAAAAAACACTGACTGGACAATCATTTATGAGTGTTATTATTATGACAGTGAATGGTGATTACCAGCCCACACCACTTCCACTGAATCAGCTTTGTATTACTCGGCTTCGCTACCCTGAGAGAGTTAAGGGCTACAATGGGGTGCTTAATTGCTAGTAGGGGACATTGTGGACCTATTATTGTATTGGCCTCACATCCTGCGCAACTGATAACTCAGTTTCCTACAGTTTTCTTCTCTAACAGTTTGATTGGGCACATATGTCTCCAGTTGTGATGTGAGCTGGTATGCTGCAAACAAATCACATTATTTCGCAATGCAGGGAAACCCTGATATAGTATCTCTGGGTCTGAATTCTGATTTCCAAGATGAGTGTGACAAATGCATGCTGCAGTTTCTGAGCAATTATGTAAGATTCTAATTATGTATTTCTCAGCTGGACAACTAGAGAGGGAAGTATATAGATAGATCATGACTGTTTCAGATGTTATTCTGCGCAAAACGCTTTCTTGACTCACTATCTACACTTTAAACTTAATTTTTTCTAAGAGCTGTATGAGTTGTAGGAGGGCAGGGTGCCATCATGGTTTTGTGCCTTGTGTGATGCCGCTGGGTGTAGGGATGAGTGGGAGGACTGGATAAGTATTATTATTCCAGTGTGCCACTAGTCTCTGTAGATCTTAGCAATTCTGTTTTTTAATGAAGCAAAAGTTGAAATTAGTCATTGTGCTCCTTGGTGTGTATGCTGGTGCATGCTGACGTGAATGCAGTTCTTTTGCCATTTACCTTGAGATGTCTGCACTGGTATTTCAGTAGGTTGAGTGAGTGGTGTCTTTGTATTACAATCACTCCTAAGTAGTTGTTTAATTTGGAAGAGATTCACCTTAGCTCAGAATGTAGTGGTTCTGGAGTGAACATAGATGGATTGATATTGAATGGGTTTCTATGAGCAATGTGAAGGATAGTAATTAATTCAGTTACCTATTTCAAAGTGATGCATCGCTCACCATTTGTAGAACTTTATGAGTATAATGTCCATTTATTGCACCAGCACGAATGGAGTGGGTTTAAGGCTTGAAATCAAGGAGAATAGGGGGGCTTTGCTATGTACACCGGAGTGAGTTGATTACTCTACGAATTGCACAGTTATGTTACTAAGAAGTTTAATGGTTGATTTGCCATAAGTTTTTTAGGAGTAATCAACAAAGAGTTTCAGTTCACCTATGGCAGATGGTCACTTCTGCATGGTGTACGTTGCTGGATTAAGGATGTCTGAAGCTAATGAAATGTGGCATTATAAGGTACACACAACTGAATCGTAATCTACAAAAGGAATGTATTCTCGGCTAATGCTGCACTTCAAATGTAGGTACTGACATTCTTAAGTAACTTGATTGTGAGTTTCTTTATAGTAAACACATTTTCGTGGCATTTACTGCTATCATGCTGTTTCCCTGACTGTATGTAAAGTCTTCTAATTAGCTGGGAGGATATCTGAAATGATATATACTTCCAGTTAAAGGGTTTATATGCATTCAATAATAACGTGTCTTCCAGGAAAACATAGTAGAATCAAACACAGGTTATACCAACAATACGTCTATTATTCAAAGAACAATTTATGAATGATAACACGTTCCTTTATAATAATTTATTTCACATCAGGACTCGTTTTAGGCCAATGAATCTTTTGACCCAGTTGAGAGACACCGTAGGACGAGATAGCTAATCAATATATCAATCAATACATCAATAACATCATCAATATTTATCACAACAATACATTTCACCTTAGTCAAAGTCATTAATCAATTCAAGACGCTACCATGACCTTTCAGCCATGAATGACCACACCAGTTTAGTAGAATTTTATGAATTTTATTCCCTATTAGTAACAATCTAAGATTAGGTGCGTCAACCTCAAAACCAAGAAACATAATAGCATAGTCATGATATGGCAACTTTGATAAGATTTCATTAAGGCAAAAATCACAAACATTAGAACATAACACGACGTGAACATAGATCAAATTTAGCAGAGTGTCAATAATGCGTCACTTCAACATAGCCTAATGTCAGTCGTTTGTCTATTTGCGTCAGTTTTGGTGAACACCCGTCCTTACCACTCATTAGCATTCGCATGCGGGGCTTCATGCAAAACAATTTAGAACACCAATTTGGAAAACATCTAGCTATGGTCTCTATCAAAAGCAAGCAGTTGGTACCTAGAAAGGAAAAGCAAACAGACAAATTACAAATGCAATGTCATAATTACCCTCCAAGGATTAGGTCAGCGCACAGGTTCAGTCTTCGTCCTCAGGACATCAGTCAAATCGCCATCAGTCAGGACTCAGCTAAAGGGGAAAAGGGCACTTCCCTCATAAGGGGGAAAAGTGTAAATGGACAAACTAAGGGCAAGGATGTTTTTTTTTAAATAATCTTAAATCACCAAACAGAGTGACAGAGTTTCTGGATAAAATCAATAGCATTCCCTAACCCACCTAAATGACCTCTTTGTGGCAGGAGTTTTTATCCCTTTTTTGTAACACATTCCCCCAAAATTCTATTGGACATCTTCTATACCCCACTATCTGTAACCTATCAATTTAGACATTAGGTAATCCTAATCTTCACCCCTTATTGGTTTACAAGTCATTGATTGGTCTTCGTAATTGACGTCTTCAGAGGTGGCACGTTCGGTGTGACTTCATTCCTTGATAATTCTTTGCACATCTTTTAGTCAGCAGTTCCATTGTATTCTCCAGTTTGAATGACCTTGTACATTACATTAATCTACACTGTTTCAATTCATTTATAACATTTATTCCATGGGCATAGAAAATACCCCTGAGAACGGATTTAACATGGTTACATTCATCTTCCAAGTTTGAAGAAAAAGAATATTGCAGGGTCATGGCCCCTTGTGAGTCAGCACACTGAAAAATAGAAAAATGCATTTAATATGAGAGCCAGGCAGCTAAGCTGCAGCTCACGCTAACTTAAGGCCTATGAGGATTTTCAATACAGATTTAATAACGCAAATGTTAATATAAGCTTTTTGAACGTAACATAAACATTTTAATCATCATTATTAGTTTGCGTATACATTGGTGGACACTCATTCGTGGTCACAATTCAAGTGCACGTTTAAGCAAAATCGCTATTATTACAGTTTCTATGCGGCATCATCACACATTAATTCATAAACATTTCATGTTAATATCGGTTATATAAGCTACGCTCTCTCAGTCCCTCCTCTGATGACGTTCGTCATCACAAACCTTTCCCTTCGACCTTTCACTTTAATTTTTCACCTTACGCATAATGCGCATTTCAACATCTTGTCCCTTATGTGAACTTTCCCAAATTTCGTTGAACATTTTCTCCCTTTCAGTTTCTTCATTTCTCCTAGTTCTTTTTGTCCACTTTCTTTTAATTTTATCATTAATTTTGCATGCTCCCCATAATCCTAATAGACAGGCCAGAACAATTAATAGACCCCCTAATATTTTTGCAAGTACCCCATTCCAAATATTGCTAAACCAGCTCCCTACTCTGGCAATTCCCTTTCCAAATTTCTCCCACACTCCAGGTTCCTTCAAATCCTTCAAATCTGCGCTATCTTTGGTTAGGTTAGTAAGCATACCTCTAATCTTTTTACTATTGTCAGGTATAAATGAGCAACAATGACGCTCGTTGAGCATCTTGCAGACCCCTCCACTCTTTGCTAAAAGAATGTCTAAAGCAAGACGATTTTGAAGAGTCATAGCTCTTTCCGCAGCAAGTTTAGTATCCATCAGGAGTATAGCCCCTGTAAAATTTGTCAGCATGTTATCCACTATAGTAGACAACCTTTGAATCTTTATGGAGTTTAAAATAACCCCTACTGAAGGAATTATGGCTCCAAATATATCTCCAATGACAGCAGCCGCCGTCTCTCGTTTTTGTCTAGCATGTTGTAATTCAGACGTTTTAGGTATTTGCTTTAAGTCATCAATCTGGTTGATCTTTGCGAAAACTTTTCCTAAATAACATGTCCCATACCATCCCTTAGGGAGACGATAATAAGCATTAAGTCCACAGATATAATAGATCCCAGGGATCGCTGGATCCTGTCCATTTAACATAAATGTCCATTTACTCTGAAACAAAAATACATGCCTGCATTCACTCGTTCCCACAGATAAAGTGTCTTGCTCAGATTTTGGCCTATATATACAAAGCCTCCCTACATGTAATGCATCTATAGCTAATTTGCCTTGCGTCTTAATTGCGGTGTAAGCATAATCATTTGCATATGTGTGTTTCTCTAACCCCTTTTCTAATCTTTCCTTTAATGCTTTGCGTCTATCATCAGTGTGATCTAAGAAGCTTTTCTCTACAGGTGTCAATAGGCAGGTCAGATTGTTGTGATGTGCATAAGCTGTCCCAAATGTAAGCGTTGGTTCAAAGAATCCTCTAACTATTTTTATACTATGCTCTTTAGCTAACTTGTTCAGAAACTCAATCACAGGCACAAAAGAAAACACAACATCCAAATTTGAATAAAAGTATTGCACATGCTCTTGATTATAGAATCTTCATTCAGCAAGCGATAGAAGACATTAGTAGAAAGTTCCCCCTTTGAATTAGTTCCCTCATGCAAGTGTCTTGCATCCTGTTCAAACTTTTCCCACAATGTTAATGTTGTAGTCTCAGGTTTTGAAACAGTGTTAGTCGCTTTCTTATCCAACCACGGCATTCCCACAATCACTCCCACAATTATTTTTGCACACACAATACCTATTATAAGACTCAACCAACCACACACCTTACCCTTCTTGTTACTACCTCTATTATAAGCCATGTCTGTATAGAATCAGACAGCAGAATAACAATCAACTTGAGGACGATATAAAACCTTTTTCTTCTCTCTCTCTCTCTGCGTGTATTTACAGCGTTTTCATTCACTCCAGGACCCCTTTGTCAAATCACGTTAGCAGCTTGTCATAATCAGGTTTCTCAAAAGTCAATTCAGGTAATCAATGTCGCATCCGGTAATTTATAAGTCTCTTTTCTTGAGTTTTTCAGTTTTCAATTTTAACAAAGTCTTTTTCTTTGAGTTACTACAGGTACTGTAGTATTGGCCTGGTACTTCTCGATCAAAACAGAACGCTAAGAATTCTTGTTGCCATTCAGATGTTGTTGCATACGCCCATTCAGGACCTGCGTACCTTCTGTTTGCGGTTCTTTTTCTTTTCAATCTGCGTTCAACTTGCAATTCTCTTTCACTCAGATCCTCTAATCGAGATGTATCGGTCTCTTCTGTTATTGTTTCGCCTGGTACGCTTCTTGCTTTTGCAGCCTGTTTCTCTGGCCAGTTATCTCCCTTATGTGTCTTCTTTCTGCCTGTTCTTCCAGGATGCTGAACAGCACCCTCCTCTTGTAATATGGTGTTTTCTCTTGAGGGACCTGCAACTGGCTCAGGGGATGCCAGTGTACTTTGATCTCTTTCTACTATTTTGCCTTCTTCTTCCTCTTCTTCTTGATCTCTAACGGGTTCAAGTTCTAACCCGTATCTGTCTATTTCTGGGAGAACCTCTCCTTGATTTAGTTCTCCTGCTGCCTCTACTGAGATAGGCACACTGTCACCTCTCTTGAACTCATTCACTGTTTGAGGGACTAGGCTGTTCTCAGTGGGCTCTCCTGCAGTCTCAGTTCCCTCTTGGCTGTTTTCTTGCCCTGAGACTTCCCTCTCTGTTGTGCAGGAAACTTCAAGTTCCTCATCAGTTGGGCACGTTACCTTCTTCGTGTGACTGGCATGTATCCAATTTGGAACGCCTGCACATTTCACAGCAGTGGTCGTTGTCAAGATTACTTGATATGGCCCCTTCCAGCGTGGCTCCAAACATGACTTTCTCACGTGCTTCTTGACAACCACCCAGTCACCGGCTTGTAGGGTGTGACCTGGATCACCGATCGGTGGCAATGTGTTAGCTTCTACCTGGTGAGAAAAAGAACGAATCACATCAGCCAAACCTTTGCAGTTGTCCAACACCATATCATCCGTGATATTCAGTAGAGCATTTGCAGGTACTGCGAGTAATCTCATAGCTCTACCCATCAAGATCTTGTGTGGTGATAGTCCTGTCTTCTTATCAGGGGTGTTCCTCATTGACATCAGCACTAAGGGCAATACATCTGGCCATTTCATATTGGTAGCTGCGCATATCTTTGCCATTCTTGATTTGAAGGTACCATTCATTTGTTCTACTAATCCTGATGCTTCAGGGCGGTAGCTACAGGGCAGCTTCTGTTCGATGTTTAATGCGGCACACAAGAGTTTAATCACCTCATTATCAAAGTGTCTGCCCCTATCTGATTCTATAGAGACCGGAAACCCGAACCTGGGAATTAGTTCCCTAAGCAGCAGCTTTGCAACTGTGAGACTATCATTTCTACGTGTGGGGTAAGCTTCAATCCAGTGACTGAAAATACACACAATCACCAACACGTACTTCAATCATCCGCAAACAGGCATCTCAATGAAATCCATTTGCATCTTGCTAAATGGACCACCAGCTCTCCCTATGTGGCTCAAAGTTACCACAGTCCCTTTTCCCGCATTCATCTGTTGACAGATGATGCACCTGTGACAGGTAACCTCTGCGGCATGTCTGAATTTTGGGTTAAACCAATCGATTTTTAATGACCTGATTATTGCATCTCTCCCGAGGTGAGCCTGTCAATGGTAGAGCCAAGCGAATTGTGACAGAAGGTTATTTGGCAAAACTAATTTCCCCTCCTCTGAGACCCACAAGTCGTCAGCCCTCTGTGCACATTGCATTCTTTGCCAGGAGCGTTTTTCCTCTTTGCTAGCACGACCCTGTAGTGTCTTTAGCGCATCTAGGGTATCAACCACCCTTAATGCAAGGTTCAAGCATGTGTCATTTTCAGTTTGCGGTAACAATTCCCACTGATCCTTGAATGATATACAGTTCAATGCGCAAAACCTTGCGACTTGATCTGCATGGCCGTTTCCCATGGACACAAAGTCTTGTGACTTAACATGAGCATTGCATTTTACCACGGCAATTTCAAGAGGTAACTGAATCGCATGTAACAAATCCTTAATCTGTTCACCATTTTTCACAGGAGAACCAGAAGAGGTCATGAAACCTCTCTGCGACCACAATTGGCCAAAATCATGTACAATTCCAAATCCGTACCTGCTGTCAGTATAGACAGTGACTCTCAGATTTTCAGCTGCGTGGCATGCCTTGGTAAGGGCAATTAGCTCTGCCACTTGTGCGGAATACACTCTCTCGAGCCAGGAAGCTTCGATGATACCAGCTATGGTACATACAGCGTAACCAGCTCTCAGTGTTCCGACTGAATCTCTCAAACAAGACCCATCAACAAACATAATGCAGTCATTTTCTTTTAACTGTGTATCTTGAATATCAGGTCGTGGTTTGGTACATAATTCTGTTACCTCAAGACAGTCGTGCTCAACCGCCTCCTCATTATTAACTTCAGTTTTCTCAGCAGGAAGTAGAGTTGCCGGGTTCAACACAGTACATCGTTTCAGTGAAACATTAGGTGACCCCAGTATAATTGTCTCATATTTGGTAAGACGAGCATTTGTCATGTGCTGAGTTTTGGTTCGAGTCAACAAAATTTCAACTGAATGTGAAACCATTACTGTTAGGGGATATCCCATTACTATGCCTTCACACTGCGTAAGGCTCTGACCAACTGCTGCAACTGCGCGCAAACAACCCAGTAAGGCTGCTGCGACGGGGTCCAAGGTAGCTGAAAAATATGCTTCAGGGCGATTTGCACATCCATGGACCTGTGTTAAGACAGACAAAGAACAAGCATCACGTTCATGACAAAACAATAGAAAAGGCATTGTGTAATCAGGCATACCCAAAGCTGGTGCCCTGCACATGCATTCTCTCAACTCCATGAATGACTCAAGCTCTTCTTTGGACAAAGCTATGGTATACGGGTCATCCTTGATCTCTTTACCTGTCAGTTTTATCAAAGGTTTTAAGATAATTGAGAAGTTCGGTATCCACTCGCAGCAGTAGCCCACCATTCCCAAAAACATCCTGACATCTCTCTTTGTTGTGGGGGGGTTCCTCTGCAAAATGGCTGTTATCCTTCCTTTCGATATTCTCCTGGACCCTCTTTCAATTAAGTGTCCTAAGTACTTCACTTCTTTCTGACAGTACTGCAGCTTCTTGGGTGACACTTTATGTCCATTCTTTCCCAAATGATTCAATAAGGCAATTGTGTCATACTTACAGTTATCTATTGTCTTGGATGCAATCAGCAAATTGTCAATGTACTGCACTAGAGTCGAGTTAAAAGGCAGTACTAAGGATTCTAAGTCCTTTTTCAGTATCTGATTGAAGATGGACGGTGAATGAGAAAAACCTTGAGGAATTCTGCACCAACTGTACACCTTATCCAGGAATTTGAAACTGAACAAAAACTGACTTTCCTCGTGAAGAGGTATCGAAAAGAAGGCTTGTGACAGGTCTACAACGGTGAACCATTCAGCATCACACGGGACCTGAAACATAATCACTGCTGGATTGGGTACTATGGGGCAACACTTTACCACAATCTAATTTATTTTCCTCAAATCCTGCACAATTCAAACCTTCTCACAGGGCTTTTTCAGACCCATTATCGGTGAATTACATGGGCTGCTCAACACTTCCTTCAGGACTCCCTGTTTCACAAAATCTGCAATTCTTTGTGACACTTGAATAAGAACATCTTGTGCCATGTGGTTTTGTGGCACCTGGGGAAACACTGCATTTGGTTTCACTTGTACTTTAACTGGTTCTACTCCTTTTATTAATCCCACTTCCTTTCCTGTCATATCCCACACCTTCTCTGTCACCGTTCCCTGTAACTCGGCAGGTAGGTCAATCACTGTAAGCATCAGGAATAATGTAATCAAAGGGTAATCTTCATTTGTAGTTCCTGTCTCTAACTCTGAGAACTGACCATCATCCCCTTCATCATCACTGTTTGTCTACACTTCGATTCCGTCATTGGAACAGGTAATCAAACATTTTGTCTTGCACGGTAAGTCTCTACCTAGTAGGGATACCGGACTCGAATCGCAGACTACAAACTTATGCAGTCCTTGGAAGTTGCCGATCTCAACCTGCACTGGATCTGTAATTGGATTCGTCAGGTACTGGTTTGCTACTCCGACCACCCTTATGGTGCGCCCAGAAAGTGGTAATTTCGGAACCTCTGCACTTCGGACTGTATAGTGTATAGCTCCGGTAACAACCAAGAATGAAACCTTGTGACCCATTACTTTTCTTTCTACATAGGGTCCCCTCTGATCTACCTCTAGGGACGCTGCAAGCCTGCACTCTTCGCTATCTGAGCTGTCGTCCGACCACTCCTCATTCATTCCATCTTCACCACGCAATGGGAATTGCTGTACTGTATTATTTTGACTCATCACCTGACCTGTGACCTGTTGAGGAAGCATCACCTGTTGCTGTCCCATCGGAGCCATTGGTAATTGCATTTGCTGTCTAGGTACCATGGGAAACTGCTGTTGTACGGCTGCATTTGCGCTGGCTGAACACGCGGCATTTGCATTTGCTGCATGGGCTGCAACCCCTGCATCTGTACCATGTGATTTTGGAAGTTTGAGTTTTGATTTCTCAATTTTGGACCTCTCACATTTTACAATGTACTGACATTAGTGCTTTGTTGAACGACACCATCCTGCACCACAATTGGACATTCCCGCTTCCAATGCCCCACGCCCCCTCACACGTGACATGGTGACATCTTTTTCATCCCCTCCACGTCATTTTGAACCACAACAGTATTCAAATCTGGACCGCGATTCACAAAACCTCGACCTCTCGTTGCGCCTGAAACACACCATTTACTTGCGGTTGCTGCTGTATCATTTGTTGAACTCCATTTCCCTATATTCCTCCCTGTGCAGCCCTTATCTGCATCACCATCACTTTCTCCTTGACCTTTTTCTCCTTCAGCTCAATTTCGTCACTACAGTATTTCACATACTGTAACACCTCATCAATTGGCTTCGCTTGCCAACAGATCAAATTATTCTTAATCATCTGGCTAACCTCTGGTCGCAGCCCTTCAACAAATCTGAACACGAGATGGTTCATGTCTTTTGGCTCAATAGTCTCAGTACCACTATAATGTTTGAATGCCTTTAACAACCTCTCATAGTAAGCATGTATTGATTCTTTAACCTCTTGCGAGGTCCGGTCACCTTCGGCGACACTTTCTGCTTCAAAAACTCAATCACTTTATGATAGTACTTCATCACCTCCTCAGAGGGAGCTCTGGTCACCTTATCCCTTGCCGGCTCATTCGTCGGCCAGTCTACCTCTCTCTTGCACTCGAGCCACAAATCAGGCGGAACAATGATCTCAAACCAAGTATTCAAGTCTTCCCAGAGACACTTTGCAAGTTTCACAAACCTATCTGTTTGTTGATACCACTCGATCGGTTTCTCCCTTAATCTGGGATAATCATTTGTAAAAGATAGGATGTCTCCTCTGGACCACGGCACATGAATTAAAACTCCACCAGCTGTTTCTCTCATGGGTAGTATTTTTACTGATTCTGTATCGGGTGAAGCTTTAGCCTGACTCGACCCCGGACTGTCTCCTTTCTCCTTATCTCTTTTCTTTGCCCATCTGCCTTCACACTTTTCTAACGCACCCCAAATTTGCGCACTTTGCAGTATTTCTTTTAAATGCGCTTTCATTCCGGCAGACCTCATATGCTCAAAGTCTTTTGCGTCAAAGTCTAACCTGTAACTTCTTTTCAAATGTTTAGTGTTCTCAATATCAATGTTGTACTTGTCTGCTAGGTTCGCTAATCTCTGATGTACCTTGCCTACCTCTTTAGTAATCTTAGGGCACAGATATCTCAGTTCTGCTTCTGTGTATGACTCTAATCTGTTTACCCCCATCGTTCCGTCCACTAGTTCAGCAGCTTCCACCCCCAATCTTACAAAGTTCAGGTACTCATCTTTCCCTATCCTTTCCGGTTCTACTGCAGTCACTGTGGTCTTCTGTGAAGCATAGGTCTTTTCTAACCACTCATTCAACTGTTGTACTGTAAAACCTTGCAGTGAAATGTTCCCTGCATGCATCATTGGCGATTGTGAAGCATTCGTACTTATTGTCTGTGGGGTTAGCAGACCTAGCCCTGCCTGTCGCATTGCCTCCAATGGTGTTTCAACTGGGCTAAGGTCTATCAAAGACCTCGGTTTTTCAACTGCTTGTTCTCCTGGGGTCATTAACTGGGGAGTTGCTATGGACCCTCCTCTTATTGCATCTTGGGTCATTACTCCCTGATCACATATGCCAGATTTACCTTGTGCATACAATGGCACCGGTGGACCAACAGTAATTGGTAAGGATATTGCAGCAGGTGTCTGACCTGGTCCTAAACTTCGTGGAGCAGCGACTCCAAAGGTCTGTTCTAGTGAAGCTGGGGCAGGTATTAATGGAGGACCTGCTACTGGGTTATATCCTGGTATCAGTTGTGGCTGCGGCTGGGACAGCAATTGCGGAGTTGAATCTGAACTAACCTCGATTTTGTGTATATCGGGTCTGGCGGCACTATCAGATTTGTAGTAGACTCGAGTACCGGGACGTCTGGATAGATTCTCTGTATCTGCAGTGGAGGTTGCAACTGTATCTGCATGTCTGGCGCAGTGGGTACACTGACACCATTCTGTATCGAAGCCGTATCACTAGTCTGTACCGTATCAGTAACTCCCTTCTCGTGCGTCTGGTTCCCAGGACCCATGCTAGTGCTTGGGACTTTGTCGCTCACCGCATAAGGTGGCGGGCGATCATGTAATATTCGGTCCATGAATTCTTCATCGTCTGAATCGTCTTTCTCTTCCCAAGGTCTCTTAGTTTCCTTAGGCTTACTAGAATCTTTGTCTGTTTTATAGGTGGCTTTCTTTCCCTGCGTCTCTTCTACCTGTGTAATTGCTGGGAACAATTTCAATCCATCAGCTATTCCCCGTCTCCACATTTTGTTCTCATTATCCCACCTAGCGTCTGCATAAGACTTTTCTGCTCTTTTTATTCTTCTTTGGAATCTTTTTTGTCTATGTTTAAGGGCCATTAAATCCCAAATCGCTAAAGCCTCATACTGAGCTGGCCTCGGAGGTGTTTTTTGTGTACTTAACATCCACCTTAAATTCTCTAGCACCTTCTTATTGAATGTCCCATGTTCTGGGAATGCTAAACTTCCCTCTTTCTCTGTTAATTTGCGCCACTGTTTCATCCATAAACAAGGCACAACACCTTTTTCCTCCATAACTATGTAAGCTGGAGTACCCTTAGGCGGTGTAGGCTCCCCTTCACTCACCATAATGTATACATCTCCTTTCAGAGCACTCTTAAAAGCCTTGACAAAATTCATCTTTGCGTTTTCTTTTATTTGTATTTAATCAGAAAGTTACTTTAATTCCCAGGACACTCTTCACCCACCCTTCTCAACCTATTGCCCCTCACGGACGGCAGCCAATCCGTGCGCAACCCCTCTCGACAACAGACCTATCTCAGCGTGGCACCCCTGACGTCACACTCACACACTGCAGCTAACAAAGTCTTGCGGCTCGTCCGCCCCTCACTGGATTCACACAAAACAATTGCAAAATTACTGCGAGCACCTTCAACAACAACACAAATCTGTCGGTTTACTACAGGAAGGCTAACACATTCACTTCAGAACTTTACAGAGATTTCACTTGAAGCCGCTACTCTCTCCTTCTCAATTCCCGCATACGCAAGCAGAATTCGACCCTCAAATCCTACTCTCAACTTGTCAATGGTTCGCCCTAGTGCACTTTAGAACTTGCCAAATCTCCATCGAAGGGTTCACACATACATTTCGACTCAAACTCGACTTGTGAACCGCGCCCGATTGACCTATTAAACCGCACAGATTACAACATAAACCCAAGTGTCTCCTACACTTGTCAATATACTCCGGAGTCTTAGACCACGACGGCTCCATACATGAACAACCAACCATGTGGATAATTTTGAGCACAAAGCGCCACACTCATATGAAGTACGCCGACTTCCCTACTCTCATATCGCAGAGTACGCCCACTCCTTCTAAAACAACATTTACCTGGCCAAAATACACACAGATTTCACAATCACCTGCAAAAAGGCATAAGCTGAGCAAGTGCAAAACCCTACACCACACACTATGACGCCGAGAACATTCCCAACTCACTTAGCCAGGCTCAGAGATCCCGGGAAAGTCATGGTGAATTTAGAAACACATCTTACCTCCGATTTTCTTTATCACTAAAAACAATTTAAACAATGATTCTCTGTCCTGGGGCCCCAAAGGGCCAAACCGTCGCTCTGTAAACCAGAACTGATAACGCGTCCCTTTATGATAATTTATTTCACATCAGGACTCATTTTAGGCCAAGGAATCTTTTGACCCAGTTGAGAGACACCGTAGGACGAGATAGCTAATCAATATATCAATCAATACATCAATAACATCAATATTTATCACAACAATACATTTCACCTTAGTCAAAGTCATTAATCAATTCAAGACGCTACCATGACCTTTCAGCCATGAATGACCACACCAGTTTAGTAGAATTTTATGAATTTTATTCCCTATTAGTTACAATCTAAGATTAGGTGCGTCAACCTCAAAACCAAGAAACGTAATAGCATAGTCACGATATGGCAACTTTGATAAGATTTCATTAAGGCAAAAATCAATAACATTAGAACATAACAATATGTGAACATAGATCAAATTTAGCAGAGTGTCAATAACGCGTCAGTTCAACATAGCCTAATGTCAGTCGTTTGTCTATTTGCGTCAGTTTTGGTGAACACCCGTCCTTACCACTCATTAGCATTCGCATGTTGGGCTTCATGCAAAACAATTTAGTACACCAATTTAGAAAACATCTAGCTATGGTCTCTGTCAAAAGCAAGCAGTTGGTACCTAGAAAGGAAAAGCAAACAGACAAATTACAAATGCATTGTCATAATTACCCTCCAAGGATTAGGTCAGCGCACAGGTTCAGTCTTCGTCCTCAGGACATCAGTCAAATCGCCATCAGTCAGGACTCAGCTAAAGGGCAAAAGGGCACTTCCCTCATAAGGGGGAAAAGTGTAAATGGACAAACTAAGGGCAAGGATTTTTTTTTTTTAATAATCTTAAGTCACCAAACAGAGTGACAGAGTTTCTGGATAAAATCAATAGCATTCCCTAACCCACCTAAATGACCTCTCTGTGACATGAGTTTTCATCCCTTTTTCGTAACACATTCCCCCAAAATTCTATTGGACATCTTCTATACCCCACTATCTTTAACCTATCAAATTAGACATTAGGTAATCCTAATCTTCACCCCATATTGGTTTACAAGTCTTTGATTGGTCTTCGTAATTGATGTCTTCAGAGGTGGCACGTCCGGTGTGACTTCATTCCTTGATAATTCTTTGCACATCTTTTAGTCAGCAGTTCCATTGTATTCACCGGTTTGAATGACCTTGCACATTACATTAATCTACACTGTTTCAATTCATTTATAACATTTATTCCATGGGCATAGAAAATACGCCTGAGAACGGATTTAACATGGTTACATTCATCTTCCAAGTTTGAAGAAAAAGAACATTACAGGGTCATGGCCCCTTGTGAGTCAGCACACTGAAAAATAGAAAAATGCATTTAATATGAGAGCCAGGCAGCTAAACTGCAGCTCACGCTAACTTGAGGCCTATGAGGATTTTCAATACAGATTTAATAACGCAAATGTTAATATAAGCTTATTTGAACATAACATAAATATTTTAATCATCATTATTAGTTCGCGTATACATTGGTGGCCACTCATTCGTGGTCACAATTCAAGTGCACGTTTAAGCAAAATCACTATTATTACAGTTTCTATGCGGCATCATCACACATTAGTTCATAAACATTTCATGTTAATATAGGTTATATAAGCTATGCTCTCTCATGAACATCATGCCAGAAGACACACTTCAGAATATCACGCTAAAATCAGTCCTCTCATTTGCCAAGAAAGTTAGAAGCAGGTTGTGATGAGGAACTAAACAAATGAAAACAGAGCAGGTGCCTTAATCTGTTCAACAGTTCAAATACAGGGACAGTACCCCTAAGGTTTTGATAGACTTTGCCTCTACATAGAAAGTTCAATTTGGCCACTGTAGCCAGATCAATCTCCATACATTTGGATAGAGAATTTAATTTGTGACAAGGAAATGCATTCCAAAATGAAAAGAGAGATTTTGGAATGGACAAGGTGATGTCTGGGAAAAAAGCTCAATTGACAGCAAAAGTTTAAAAAGAGAATGACTCATATGGATTCATATTAAACAGACTTGTAGTGGGACAACATGGTACATGCAAATGTCTGATAAAAAACGTGAAACAACAATTTGGAGGATGTCATAAGGGCACTAAGCTCTAAAACAATGTGTGGTGACTGTGATAACATAGAAATATGCCTGAATCAATCACTAGGGTCATGAATGAGAAAAATCAGTGATCTTTTTTCTCACTGCTCCCTTGTTGAATGACAACTATTTCCTAGGTATACATTGTGCAGGCTAGACATGAATGAAAGTAAGAGGGTTTGAGTTGATTTGCTAATTCTCCAGCACAAAATGATCTTAGGCACAATAATGTTATAATTCCGGAGACAGCAAGAGCATAGGTGTGACCTCACATGGGCCTTTTTAATCATCTTACAGTTTTTCAGCCATTCCTTTGCCCTACTTAGACCCACTCACAAAACCACATGGAGAAACGTATAATGCTTAATTTGTAAACAAATAAGTGCCAGGACCCTCATCAAGAGGCTACTGTTGCTTGGCCCAACCATTGCCCCTGGCAAACACTGGTTCATATTAAGCACTGGGGATGCATCAAAGCACTAATGACCAGGATTTCATGGGATCGTTCGGTGTGGTATTGAGCCCCTAGGATCCTGAACATATTAGACCTGTGAGAAACTGGAAGACATTTTAACAATAGGAAAACACCCAAAATGAAGTACTTCTATCTCCCCAACTACATTAAAGCCCAAAACATCTCTCTGGCACCTACCACCTTAATAGTGTTACCCCTAACCCCATGGAATCTCTGCTGAACAAACTGTACCTTGTCACAGAAACCGTGATCTAAACTTGGAAAAAAAGCCTGTGTTCAGTGTTGCCCTGTGATCCTTGCACAAATAAAGACATATTTCCACCCCTTCCTCAAGTGCTTCAGTAAATTCCTATGGTGCATAAAAAATCAAAAGAAAATTCTCAGACAGCAAGAAAAACACTGAGGCCCTCATTCTGACCTTGGCGGGCGGCGGAGGCCGCCCGCCAAAGTCCCGCCGTCAGGTTACCGTTCCGCGGTGGAAAGACCGCGGCGGTAATTCTGACTTTCCCGCTGGGCTGGCGGGCGGTCTCCTTCAGACCGCCAGCCAGCCCAGCGGGAAAGAGGCTTCCACGATGAAGCCGGCTCGGAATCGAGCCGGCGGAGTGGAAGCTGTGCGACGGGTGCAGTTGCACCCGTCGCGTATTTCACTGTCTGCGCAGCGGACAGTGAAATACATTTAGGGGCCCTCTTACGGGGGCCCCTGCAATGCCCATGCCAGTGGCATGGGCACTGCAGGGGCCCCCAGGGGCCCCGCGACCCCCCCTACCGCCATCCGGATCTCGGCGGTCCGACCGCCGGGATCTGGATGGCGGTAGGGGGGGTCAGAATCCCCGCGGCGGTGCAGCAAGCTGCGCCGCCGCGGAGGATTCAATGGGGCCGCGGTACACTGGCGGGACCCCGCCAGTGGTGCCGGTCCGACCGCGGCTTTACCGCCGCGGTCGGAATCCCCATTGAAGCACCGCCGGCTTGTCGGCGGTGCTCCCGCGGTCCTCCGCCCTGGCGGTCAAAGACCGCCAGGGTCAGAATGAGGGCCTGAATGCCTACATCTTGGTACAGAAGCCATGGGGAATGCTATATGCATAACTACAGTAATTTATTGTTCCTTCAAGAAGAAGTCTCAGGAGATATTAAGCCCCTGTCCTCCCAGACTGCTTGTCTGTGGGCCTGCCATGCCATGGGATTCCAAACAGGCCCTGCAGGAGTAGTCCTGCAGTCACACTGTGCTGCGCACTCTCTAGATCTACAACACTGACCCAACACAAGCACTCTCCCTAGTATAGTAACTCCTCTATCAGCAGCAGCAGCAGCCTCTCTGACTTCTTATCCAGTCCTCAGTCAAAGCCACTACAGTTTATGCTCTAAACTAGGCCTGAGCGAAATCTGTATTTCGCCAGATTAATTGGCATTATTTGGCTGATTTTGTATAACAAAATTTACATAGTATAATTTGGGGAAGAAATGTTAATTCAATATGTACAGTTCAAGTAATTCTTGAATGTGAGCAGCATTTCAGGTAGATTTTTTTACCCAAGTGAACCGTTCAAATAACTTTTTAACTAAAATCAAAAATAGGAACACAAACATCAGTGTTTTGAATGCAAGCAGCAGTTCCTTTAACATGGGCAGTCAACAACTATTTCTGGTAGATATTTTACATGAGAGGACTGTTTTGGCAATTTTTTAGCACAAAACTGCAAATCCAAAAGTGAGTGACAGTGTTTTGAATGCAAACAACTAGAAATCAACTCGAAATAGCTTTTTCAAGTTGAATTTTTACCTGAACAGCCCATTTTGAAGTCAAGATACATTTTGCCTACTAACACAGAACTTTACTGTAATTTTGCATAATTTAAACAATATTAAATTAGGCTAGCTATGCCCATAGGCTAGAAGCGAGGGAATGGAATAAACTGACAGTCCCTCTGGTGGACCATTCTTTGCTATGCTCCTAGATTTTGGAAAAGCAGAAACCACAATTAAATGCAAATATCATGCTAATGGGGTAAAAGCTTGCAACACATTTTTAAACTGGGACTTTCAAAAAGCCAGCAAATGTGGGAACTGCGTTAGATCCAATCAAGTATATTTGCTATATTTTAATCACAGATTCTATTTGCAACCTAAGCAAAAGTAGGGAATGTATTGAAACTTTGAAGTGGTTGGTTAAACTGTTGCCACGCCAACTTAAACAGAAGTAGGGAAAGTGTTGGACTTTGAAGGAAACATATTTACTATCCCTATTTTAACCTGAAAAGCAGCATAAAAACATTTAGTTTTAGAAAATTCTCATTTACATTTCCCAACCCTAAGTAATAAAAAAAAAAATTAAAGCAGCATACAATTTAAATAGAACTAAATGTATCCTTTTTAAAAAAAATGCACATAAAGGTATAGCAAACACAATGTATTAATTAGTTAAACAAATATATATTAATAGTAATGCAATGTAATAAATATAAATAAATAAATTCAGGGTTTGTAATGGGAGGCAACTCCCCGCGAGGGTCTCAAGGTGCTAAATTTTAGGTAAAGGAAGATTATGTGATTTTCCATGAATCACAGCATTTTGAACCAACGCCAAGACTCACACTTGGTTCCTGCAGCTTCGAAGTCAGCAGCTCAGGCCATTTGCCTTATCCTCTCCCTTGATTAAACATAATTATCAATTAAACTACGTTCATAAGCAAGGAATAAAATAATGATTAAAAATAACACTACAAAACTTAAAAATACTACTTCTAATCAATGAATAGTTAAAAAATACTTTTTCTAATCGATAAACATATATTAATATATATATCCCACCTTACATTCATGCAAACACAAAAATGCACTAAAAAAGTTAAATACAAATAATTAATAATGTTTATCAAATATGTCAAATCCAATTTGGGAGGCCCTGGGCAGGCAGTGTGCTACTTAACCTTAGATGAAGGGTTTGAGGACATTTGCCTCTACTGTCCTGGAGTCTGTCCTACTATAGCCCTTCAAAACTGGCAAGCAGTCAGAGGCTTCTGAGAAAAGTTATTATGGGGGTTCCTCCAGTTCAAAATTCAACATGTATCCAAGAGCAGAAGACATGGTTTTTCAGCCCCGTGCTTCTCTTTAATAAATACAAGTACTTTATTAAACTACAAAACACAATACTACACAGAACAAAAGATTATGAGATACTTGCTAAATGTCATGAGGCTAATATAACAAGGAAGACCAGCCTACTCTCACTTCACCCACTTCTTCCCATGCTCTGGAGTCTAGTGGCATAGCAACAAGAGTAGATACTGCACATACCCTCTTTATCTATAAGTCTCTGGTTAGGCTATATTAAAAGTTCAGTTCAGTTTCCCCTCTGTCTCTGGGTCAGCCTCCCTCTCTCCATAGTATGTGCTCATAAGAGGTATGTAATTGTTGCATAGACAAGAGGCTGCGCTACTTGGCCAGGTTGCATAGTGGTGTCTGAGAAGCAATGGTAGAGGAGGCTATCTTTGGACTGGGCCCTCTTCTGGGTTTGATGATATTGGCAACAGGTAGGTCTTGAAGTTACAGTAGCCCACTTCCTGTGAACTTGTGAGTTCTGTCTCTGCTCACTAGGGATGCTCTGGGATATGGAAATGAGACAAACTTCTTTCCAGGCATATGTCTTGGTGTCGCAAATTGGCAGTTTCAAGGCACTTTAGGCAATAGTGACTGAGCTTAGTCAGGCACCACTAGTTGCATTATGTTTTTTCAGAGAATAGAATCTCTTGGGCATAGATTGATCAGTGCCATGGTCATGCTGAAAACAGTCACTTGGGGCACAATGCCAATACTTTCTTCAGCCGGGCAAGCAAATTGAGCACACCCAGACAAGTGCCAAAGTCAAGATGGTGGGGTTGACGCCCAAATCCACTCAGGCACATTTTGGGACTGTTGCAGTTCTTCTTCTGATTATACCATATTAAAAGTTCAGCTCAGTTTCCCATCTGAAATGCATCTCCAGCCCCCGCACCTCCACCCCGAAGATGACTAACACCTCCCACTGGAGGTGGAACAAAATATCAGAGACCAGCTGGGCAGATGCCTTCAGGACCCCCAACCCCGCTACAGCCACCAACCTTGAAAAGGGAGTGAAAAATGTTAATGCCTGGATCACTAATTGCACCAACAGCATCATCCCATCAAGAACAACAACCAGAGAAAATCCTCCAAAAATGCCGGCTGGTAACCCAAGAACTCAGAACAGCAAAAGAAGACAGCAAACAGCTGGAGAGAAGATGGCACGCCGGCAAGGATGCCTCAGACAGAACAGCCTTCAAGACCTCCCTCAACCTCTACCACAGCCTGGTGACGGCAAGAGAGAAGACAGCGCTTTCCGAATGCAGAGTATCCAGTGGCAACAACATCAAGCAAGTTTTCAACATTGTTAAGGAATTCTCCAACCCGGCTGCCAGCAAAAACATAATCAAAGGAGCTGTACGGCAACCTCGCCCACTTCTACCATGACAAGATTGCAGCCTTATAAAGAAGCTTCAAATCCTAACCCAAACCTACAGTCTTCCTCAACATATACGCCACCAGTGTAAGCAACATAAACCACACACTGACCAGCTGGAACATCCTCTACAGCCAGGACATCAGCTCCACCATGAAATCCATCTACTCAGGAGCGCCCACAGACCCATGCCCACACCCACCTTCAACCTTGGAAACCAAAGGATCGGCCAGGAACTCACCACCTTACTCAAAACTTATATCACTACTGCAACATTTCCTGATGCCTGGAAACATGCTGAAGTCAGACCACTCAATAAACACTCTGCTCACCACAGTGAACCCAAAAACTACTGGACAATCTCCTTGCTCCCATTCCAAGTAAAGGTACTGGAAAAGATCATCAACAAGCAACTCATGACATACATGGAGGAGAACCAACTACTCAACGCCTCCCAATCTGTCTTCCACAGCAATCACAGCATTGAAACTGCCCTGATCACAGCCACAGAAGAAACAGCAGCTGTGAGCCTCCTCGACCTCTTGGCAGCCTTCGACACCATATTCCACCACATGCTCATTGAAAGACTCCACCACATCAGTATCAAAGGGAATGCACTCAGATGGATCACTTCCTTCCTCACTGGAAGGACCCAGAGGATGCACCTCCCACCTTTTACCTCTGAACCCACGGAGATCACCTGCGGTGTCCCCAAGGGCTCATCTCTGAGCTCCACTCTCTTCAATGCATATATGACACTGCTGGCCAACATTGTCAGAAGCCATGGTCTCAACATAATTTCCTGTGTAGATGACACCCAACTAACTCACCAACGATCTGTCCACAGCCAGAACCAACTTTCACAGATGCATGACAAGAGTTGCTGACTGAATGAAGAACAACTACCTGCAGCTGAACAAAGACAAGACAGAAGTACTGATCTTTGGCAATAACAGCAACACATGGAATGACTCCTGGTGGTCATTAGACATAGGACCCACAGCCACTCCCTCCGAGCATGCTAAAAACCTCGGAATCATCATTGACAACAAACTCAACATGAAATCACAGATCAACGCTGTCTTCTCCGCCTGTTTCTTTACTTTGCGCATGCTACATAAGATCTGCAAGTGGCTACTCCTACACACGAGGTGACACGGGCCCTCGTCACCAGCTGGCTGGATTACAGCAATGCCTTCTACATTGGAAATGCCACACAGTTCCTACAGAGACTTCAGACCATAGACCATACACTGATCCTTGCCTAACCTGACAACTCCACATCACACCAGACCTCAGGCAAGTCCAGTAGCTCTCCATACAGAAGAGATGCAAATTCAAGCTGCTGACCCAAGCATAGAAGGCTCTACACAACCAAGGACCCATGTACAATAACCACCATTAGAACTTACACCAACCATTGAGAAGTCTATGCTATGCCTCCCTTTCAGCTGCCCATACTCCCCACATCTACTGAAGCAGAAGTAGAGGACGTTCCTTCTTTCACATCGCAGAAAAAACCTGAAACAGCCTCCCCATTCACCTCCGGCCCATCACCTCTCTTCCGGAATTCTGAATGGCCCTTAAGACCTGACTGTTTGAATAAGCCTCCGGGACCTGCAAGCACATGTATACCCTATTGGGTGTTTCTCAGGATTTCTTGCAGATTCTGCCTTTATCTTATGTGATGTTCTTGGCATCACCAGGCTGGAATACCCACAAAAGATGCACAAAGGAGAATCTTTAACTGACTATCACTGCCACATCTGGCAGTAGTCCAGAAGAGACACAAAAGGCAAAACCTACTCAGAAGACCCTTGACACTTTGACAACCGGAACTGAAATTCAGCCATTAACTGCTACAAACCACTATAAGGCAGTCTCCTGTGAGGCTAATCAACAGCCCTTCTATGTCAAACGATCTAGTAGAATTACTAAAGTTTTCTCTTATTTCCCCACTTCAGCCCATGTGTGCCATCCTCCAGTCTCAAAAATATCAGCCACACACTTCCACTATTTGGGAAAGTAACCTCACCTCCATCTTGTACAGAGGGACAGATCAAATTATCCAAAATGGATACCAACACACAGTGTGTGGCTTTTTCATCAGATACCACACACATACATCCATGCACTAAGGATGGCATTCTGTGTTTCTTGGTTCATCGATAGCCGCAGGAATGTACACAAGTGTGCCAGTAGGTTCCCACTCCTGGGACATAGGTTACAAAATGCCTAATCATGTTAATACCTCTACAAAACATGGGGTGGTGCCATCACTATCTCCACTCCTCTTACACTAACAAGGGCAGCTTGTTGTGCACTCCAGGTGCAGGACAAGTTCAGGATCAGACACGTGGCATACCTAGGCCTTAGCACACACACACAAGGCTGCAGCAACAAAATCCAAATAAAAGATATCAGATACAATTAGGCACACATGGCAGGAGACATGACTGTACACCATGGAAGGGACATTTCTTTCCCAATGAACATAGGGGGTTCTTACAACTTTGGAGGAGGTGTTAATCCGTCCCAAATGTGATGGATATACCACCAGCCGTATTACGAGTTCCATGGGATATAATGGACTCGTAATACGGCTGGTGGTATATCCGTCACTTTACCGTCACTTTTGGGACGGATTAACACCTCCTCCAAGTTGTAATAGCCCCCATAATAAGCACAGCCCGCTATATGTAAAAATGTTTATTAACACAAATAATAAAACATACTTTAACCCCTTCGCTTCCATGCCTTTTCCTCCTCAGGTGCCAGGCCTTTTTTTGGCTATTTGGGGGAGTTAGCACTTAGACCCAAATAACTTTTTGCCCACATAAGCTACCCACACCAAATTTGCATCCTAGGGATTCTAGAGGTACCCAGAGTTTGTGGGTTCCCCTGAAGGAGACCAAGAAATTAGCCAAAATACAGCAAACATTTTGTTTTGTTGTTTAAAAAGGGAAAAAGGGTTTGCCGTACTGAAATCACAATCTTCCCAGCTTTCAGGAACTGGCAGACCTGAATCAGAATGATAACTCACTTGTATGGGTGGTCCAGGTGCCTGCAACAGAAAAAGGCCAAAAACCTGTAGAGATTCAGGGGATAGCAGAGCGAGGTGATAAGCACATATTTTTCTTTTAAACATCTTTAGACTGACTCTGCTTTGGGGAAACACACAAGTGAGGTGTCAATTTACTTGGAAATCTGAGGGGAACGCTGGGGAGTAGGAATTTTTTGCCAGAGTGGTCATCCCAGAAAGAAAAGTCAGGAAAATGTGCTTTTTTTCAGCAACTTTTGAGGTTTGCAGAGAAGTCTGGGTAAGAAAATTTTGGGGGATCCACACAAGCCACACCTCCCTGGACTCCATGGGGTGTCTAGTTTTTAAAATTGTCTGGGTTTTGGTAGGTTTCCCTAGATGAAGGCCTTTCCCGGGACCAAAAACATAGGTGCCCCTCCTACCAAACACAGGTAGTTTGTAATATATCATTTTGATGTGTCTACGTACTTCTGTAATGTTCCAAGCACTAAAATTGTGAAAAGAAATGCACTTAGGTTATGTTAAAAAGACCCCTCACCCACCAACCAAGTTGGTGGCATGCTTCATCATTGGGGTCCCACCCTAGACACCTAGCATGTCACAGGTGTGCTGCGATGCCTGATTACAGCTGAGGAGGTTTTGTCATTTTTACCACACATACTGGTTGGATTTGGCACGAGTGTGAGTGATGGTTCAGTAGATCAAATGTTATTAACAAGAGATTTCACAAACGTGAAATGCACTATTAATAACTGAAAGGCCAAAAAACTGAACCAATGACTCACAGCTCGTGAGCTGTAAAGCCACGTCAAGGCACCAACCGTTTTGCAGTCCATTCACACACCTTTCATATATGACATGCACAAGACCATTCACTCCTCCAGCCAAGGGCCCAGCACATTACAACACTCGCATCGACAGACAGTGCCACTCAGGTCCCATCACTTACATATGCCCACATGCCTGATACACCAGTCACTACTATCTGGTGGGAGTGTGTGGACTGATGTTTGGCTGGCACCGCCAGCCAGGCGCCACTCCACACACACCGCCAGCCAAGCGTCACTCCACACACACTGCCAGCGAAGCGCCACTCCACACACACCGCTAGCCAAACACCACTCCATGCACACCGGAAGCCAAACACCACTCCACGCACACCGCCAGCCAGGCACCACCCCATGCACACCGCCAGCCAAGTACCACCCCACGCACATCGCCATCACTTTTTCTTGTTTATAAACAACAAAGAAACCACTAATTATCAAATTAGTACAAAACTACAAACACAAAAGCTTTAACTGAAAACATGACAGAAATGTGAAACTGAATATCTGAAAATATAAAACAGGCAGTTTACGCTCACAGCATTTCCCCCCAAAATATTATGGTGTGGTAAGTCCTGAAACAGCCGGCCACACACAGCTCAGACTTTGAAGGGCAATCGGGGCAGTACATCTGGCTCTCCCTCCGGATACCTTTTTGGGCACATACTCTACATTTCTTAGTGGGCAAGTCTTTTTTGGGAGTGGGGGGAATATGATCTGGAAAATGGCGATCTTTCAATTTAGCCACATCCTCCACCACTGCTGCTCTAGGAACTCTTGCCTGTCCCACCAAAATAAGGCTCTCTATCACTGACTCCTGAAATTTAACAAATTTCATCCTTGACTCAGGTGAACAATTCTTGAACACAATAAAAGCATTAAAAGTTGCCAAATTAAGTAAATGTAGGGCCAACTTTTTATACCACACGTAAGACTTACGAAGAGCAGTGTAAGGTTCCAACCTCTGATCTACTCCATCAACACCACCCAGGTGCCTATTGTAGTCCAAAATGCACGGAGGTTTGCGCACTTCAGAAACCTGAGCCCAAACAGTGACAGGGGAAGTACTCTCATCATGGATGGTAGATAGCATGTACACATCCCTCCTGTCTGAAAATTTCAGAGCTAGCAGCTCATTATTCCACAAGGCACTGCACTGTCCCCTCTCAAGTTTTTTACAGACAAGCTCCCTTGGATAGCCTTTCCGGTTAGAACGGATTGTGCCACAAGCAACAGTGTCCACTCTGAACAACTCCCTGAACAACTGCACTCCAGTGTAGAAATTATCTACGTACAAATGGTGACCTTTGTTAAACAGTCGTCTATTAAGTTCCCACACAATTTTCTCACTAACTCCAAAAGTGGGTGGACAACCATGGGGGGGGTCAATACTGGAATCCCTACCAGTGTAGACCCGGAAATTATACACGTATCCTGTACTACTTTCTGACAGCATATACAATTTAATTCCATACTGTGCCCTGTTACTAGGAATGCACTGCGTAAAAACTAAATGCCCCTTGAACAGGACCAAACACTTGTCCACACTTATCTCTTTGCCTGGAAATGGATATCCAACAACAGCCAGCACTAAAATAAGTAATAAACAAAGTGTAGCTTTATCACAAAGAGTTATGTACTAAAAAACTATAACACTCACTTGCCTGAAAAAGCTACTCACCAGCAATTACTCTAAACTACTCTGAACAGGCACAGCAATCACCAATGATAGCCAACTAAAAAGAAAAAAGAAAAAAGCTAATTAGACATATGACAACACAAATATAATTGTGCTCAAATCTAAGGACAATTTCACACACAATCCTGATTTAGTACACCACCTACAAACATGTCATTCATGCATGTCAACAATACTCCTTTGGAGTAAATTGCTTTTACTTACCTAAAACATTCAACTATGCAAACCGAAGGACAACTACTGGGAAAATCGCAAGGATCCACAGCAAAGGAAGCAAAAACTTTGAACTAGAACAAAAAGAAGAAATAGGCTGTTATAATCACAAATACAAATACTTCGCCAGTTGACAAACACCCCGCCACCAAGAACGTAGAAATTGTCCCTGGTGCCTAAGTGGCTTCTTGCCTAAAACAAATAGGGCGATCTGCCCCCAAGGGAAGCAGAAATGGCCATCAGTAGTTTGTCCCCCTTTGGGGAGGCGACCCTTGCCAAAGGGGGGCCCCCTCACACACAAAACACACACACTCACATAAGATCCCTGGTGCCTAAGTGGATTCTGCCCCTCTTGGGGGCAGGTGGGCCTAAAAGAAATAGGCCGATCTGTCCCCAATGGGAGCAGAAATGGCCATCAGTAAGGTGCCCCCCTTTGGGAGGTGACCTTTGCCAAAGGGGCCGCCCCCCCCACACAAAACACACACACTCACATAATATCCCTGGTGCCTAAGTGGATTCTGCCCCCCCTTGGGGGCAGATGGGCCTAAAACAAATAAGTGGCCAACAGCTCTGTACCTCGTTTGGGGGGGCGACCCTTCCAAAGGGGGCAAAAGGGGGCGCCCCAGCACAAATAAACTAAGGGGAAAAAAAAATAATAATAATTCCCTCACGTCTTGGTGGGTTCTGCCCCCCATGGGGGCAGATGGGCCTAAAAAAAATGGGCCAATCTGCCCTCAAGGGGGGCAGAAATGGCCAACAGCTCTGTGCCTCTTTCCGGAGGGTGACCCTTGTCATAGGGGGCACCCCCAGCACACAAAAAAACAAAGGGGACCATAAAAAAAAATCTCTGCAGTCTTGGTGGCTTCTGCCCACCTTGGGGGCAGATGGTCCTAAAAAAATTAGGCTGATCTGTCCCCAAGTGGGGCAGAAATGGCCATCAGTCATGTACCCCCTGTGGGGGGCGACCCTTGCCAAAAGTGCCTCCCCCCCACACAAAACACACACATAGTATCCCTGGTGCCTAAGTAGATTCTGCCCCCCTTGGGTGTAAAAAAGTAGGCAGATCTGCCCCCAAGGGGGGCAGAAATGGCCAACAGCTCTGTGCCCCCTTTAGGTGGTGACCCTTGCCAAAGGGGGAAAAAGGGGGCGCCCCAGCACAAAAAAACAAAGGGGAACAAAAGAAATGTTGTGGCGTATTGGTGGTTTCTGCCACTTTGGGGACAGATGGGCCTAAAAGAAATAGGCCCATCTGCTCCCATGGGGGCAGAAATGGCCACCACTAATTTCCCCCCTTTGGGGTGGCAACCCTTGCCAAAGGGGTGCCCCCAAGACACAAAACACACACACACAATCCCTGGGGCTTAGTGGGTTTCGACCCCCCAGTGTCCCCTCAGCAGCTTCTGATGACATCGGCACACTGTGAGCACGCTGATGTCATCAGATTGCTGAGGGGGGGTCGGGGTGGAAGGGGAAACTATTCCTCTTCCATCCCTGACTGGGGGTGTGGGAGGGAGGCCCACGAGGGGAGCGCTAGCACTCCCCCGTGGGCTGAGTGCAGGACGAACTGGATGAGCCCAGGCACACGGCAACCGTGTACCTGAACGACACCAGCTCGCCCCTGGTACCCTGGGGGTTAAAGCTTTTCAAAGCAACCTGATCTTCATTACAAGTTGTCATAACATTAAATGTTGAAAATAGATGTTTATTAAACAAACTGAATTTATCTATTTTGAACATTTCCCATCCTATTCCCAAAAAACACAAATATTAAAAACAAATGCACATAAAATTACATATTGAAATAATTATGTACATTATGTAATTAATTAATGAGCATCATTATTTAATCCAATCAACCCATTAAAAGTTTAAAATTAGTTAACAATTTATTCAATATTGACACTTCTTGAGTCTTCATAAAGATGTGCATTTTGAGTCGATTGTAACATAACATTTGCTATTGCATATGTGAAAGAGTTTCACTAAATCACATGTGTCAAAAATAGCATTTTGCACCATTAAGACATTCTGAAGCTCAAATCAAATAACAGTGCTAAATGTCACTCACAGAGAGAGGTTCTATCTCTGTAACCTGTCAGGCTTTTGATCCTCAATGTTCACATTTTGACCAGTGGAAAGTATTTCAAGAGCAGTGGAAAATTCACAAAGCTATGCAATACCCTTCATCTCTTCAAGATTATAAAACATTAAATTAAATTAAAGGAAGTGTTTTGTGCAAGTTAAAAAACTGATGTTATAAATAATGAATACTATGTAATGCATTCATCCTGAGGAACATCTGAGATCAGATGCAAATAATATTTGCAACCATTTTCAGATTTTGAGTTGAGGGCAAATTATGCTCGTCCTTGAAAATATTTCTCCACAATTTCTTCTAGGTATATCCTAAAAGAGTCTGAAAAAAAAAGATACTGTGAAGTTCTGCCTGTTGGTGAAATGGAACTACTTGTTCTCCCCCATTCTGACAGGGACAATTTGAAACAGCTTTGTAAATTCACTAGGGGCAATATGTGCCCATGATTTAACATTATTTCCCTGAGCTTTTTAATTGATTCTCTCAGGACCAGGGACTCTGGGATAGATGTATGAAAAGCTGGTCGCAAGCTGTGGCTAGTACTTTTATGACAAGTAAAGAATTTTATGAGCCACCCTGTGTACTAATAGACCATTACATACAATTTTGAATCGTAGTGGGTTGCAATCCAAACTCACTCATGAATATTAATGAGATAGATTGCAAAGTGTGACTCACTTCAATTGGAAGCCATCAAAATGAAAATTTTAAAATGCAGCCTGTTTTCTTTGAAGGAAATGGGGCTGTGTTTAAACAGAAAAACATTTTTTTTGTTTGTTTGAGAGTTGGCAGTGGTCCCATGGACTAGTGAATTTTCCCCATCAAACATTTTTTTAATTCACAAAGGTGAGGGAGTCATAATTGAACACCTTACCTTTTGTGAATGGGTGACCACCTACATTGAGGTATTGGTAACTTTCCAGTATTTTGCAGCTGGATGTGGTCGGAAAACATTTATACGTAGCACACAGATTTAGTATTTGGAAGAAACATGTACAACATGCTACTTCCAGAAACCAAATTGGTTTCCATTGCAGCCAGTAGGCATGAATACCATTCTGGGAAGGATACCTTAAGCAAATTGTGTATGCTAACAGTTACCAAGGATTAGTAGTGTGGCAAGGTTGTCATAGGCTCCAATTCCATCAAGGAAAATAGGCCTTCCATCCCTCATGTTTGGGAGTCAAAAATAGCTATAATTGGGGTGCATTGGACCCTCATCACCCTGAACTCTTGTGCCAAAGAACCAGCTGCACTATTGATAGCTATGCCTCTGCCTGGAATATAAATGAAACAAATGAAATGTCCATCCCAGGCGTAGATGCATATTGTAGCAGTACTTGCTAAACAGCCTGAAAACAGTTAAGTGCAAATGAGAATTATTATATGTCTCTCAGATGGTAATAAAGTTCTGGAAGTCTCCAATGCAATCAACTGATTAGCCGATCACTCCTCTCAAAATCTTACTCACAGAATGAGCTCATTCATTGTCACTGGAATCATTGACATTCCGTTTTGTAAACTACTATGCACTGAAGCCTTTTCATTCATATTTGGAGGACAGACATTACTAACTTATGCACATATTAGGTCCAGTTTACTAAGTATTCACACAACGCAGTGAAGACAGCAAATATGTTGTGTTGCATGAAAGGGAGAGAGCAGAACACCACCATACTACTACTATGATATGGCATTGTTTCTCTCTCCTCCTGTGCTAAAGCACAATGGTTGTCTTGGGCCAATACACATAACCTTGCCCCTTAGTGCAATGTTGAGTGTGTCAACCATGGGTTTTGTACTGAAAGGCCACCCTTTCAGTACAAAATACTGTGCTTTGAGATAGTTTTCTCACTTTGTAGCTGTTCTGTAGAGTACATCACACATGCAAAGTTTGAAAGTTTTTCAGAATACAAAACTTGTCTCAAACTTTGCACTTGTCTCAAGGAGGTTAACATATTCGATTAAAGTTCCTGACTAACAAAGTTCAGTTCCATTCCATTTTATTCATAGTTCAAGACCTCAGTCTCATCATCAATATACATTAGCATTTTTTTTAAACAATATAAAAACATTAAAAGCAATTAAACACCATTAAATAATTGTGATGCACATAATACATCATTGCACAATTAAAAGCAATGCAAATTGTAAAAAAATAAAGGGATCATTTTGGGACATGCATTTTTAGTGCTTCGGTTCTAATTGCCCAGGCAGTATGCAAAACCTTTGTAACAGCCACAACCACAATCAAGGTGGGGTCTCTTTTACATATTCTAAGGGCTTCAGTGTGAATTGATAAACTGAAAAATCTACACAGTGGGATGATCCATTTGTTTCTGGGTTTGATATAGAATGGGCAGAAGAACAGCAAATGCTTGTCATTTTCTTGGGCAGTTTTATAATAAAAGCAATGGTCATATTCCTGCCTCTGCTTCCCCTAGTTAGCAGTAAAAGGATATACTGGAAGATTCCACTTACCTGAATTGAAGGAAAAGGGACTGAGCATGCACCAGGCAAATAAAATCTAGGAATTCTTCCTCCTACAGATTTGTGAAGGAGGAAGGCACTTGTTAAGGGGCCTAGCATGTATGAACGGCCCCTACTACAAATAACTTTTTCCTGGGCCAGATTTGTAACTTCAAGAGAGTCTCTTCAGTGAATGGACTGGGGCTCTGACCACAATTTCTCTATCCCCAGCTTGGCCCAGGCATTTTTAAGCAACCCCAGGTATTTGTTCCAAAATCTCATTGATCCCCAAATTGAGATAAAGATGTACCAATGGTGTACTGTGTCCCCAAGCCCAAAAGGCATCTCTGTTGTGTTCAGAGTGCTCATGGTCCTAAGGTTCTGCCCCATATATTGCAGCCTCCTTACTTGTGCTTCGTAGATTTCTATTGCTGGTCAGACAGGGGTCTGCAACTCAATGTTTCACAGTCACAGTCAGGGAGCTCTTAGTAATCTGCGAGTCCTATGAGCCAGTATCGTCTAGCCTGATGCCCGAATAATCAAACTGCTGGACCCTTTCTAGTACTTCACATCCCACCTTAATGACCACTCTTGCTCTGCCCCTCTTTGTATAAATCATGTTTTTTGGTCTTGGATTCATTTCAAGACTAAAATCATCACAGAAATGGTTAAATCTATCAATCAAATTTTGGAGCCCCTTCCTAGTTTTGGAGAACAGCAAGGTGTCCGTGAAACAAGTGCCAGTACTTTTCCCCCCACCAAGGATGGAGAATCATTGACACAGTTTAATAAATAAGCAATGCATTTGTTAATATATAAGAGGAATGGGGTTGGGGAAAGGACACACCTCTGGCGCACACCTTGTTTTACGGGGAAGACCTTGGTTAATTCTCCCTTCGCTCCGCACTTTACTTGTGCATAAATCCCCTTGTGGAGCAGCTGAATCAAACGCAGGAGATTGGTGGTGGGGAGTCCCCATCCTCCTAAGCTCCTCCCATAGCCTCCCTCTGGACACAAGGTCAAACGCAGCATGGAGGTTAATGAATGCCATTTAAAGGTCACCCTTGGAAAGATCCACTGAGAAAGTGAAAGGCCTGGTTGACCGTACAGGTTCTAAACCTGAAACCTGCTTGCAGTCTTGAAAGAACATGATTTTTCTTGCACCAATCCAACAAGTGCCCTAATACCTGTTTGCAAAAGATTTTCTGCAAGTTGTCAATCAGACTGATAGGGTGATAGTTGGAGGGCATGCTGGGATCCCCTTTTTTAAAGATCAGCACAATCTCTGCCCCCTTCCATGATTGCGGGATCTAGAAACCACATTAATATAGGGGACCCACACCCCAAGATCGAACTTAAACAAATCACCAGGGATTTTATCAAGACCCAGAGCTTTCCTTGCCTTAAGTGTGGCCTCATCATGCTTAGTTTCCTCCATGGTGAAAACCACTGGGGATAGGTTGTAGTTTGATGTCATCATGGCTACTACAAGCAGTGCCAGTCAAGGGGGTGGGGGCAGTAGTGTACAGGCACCCAAAGTGGGTGAACCTGTCGCAGGGTGGAATCGATGATTCTGCAAGGCTGCCGATCCCCATCACTCCAGCGACCAGTACATAGAATTTCCTCTGGTCATTAGCTATAGTGACGTCCAATAGGTCAGACCAGATGTCATCTACCCAATCACCTTTAGCTTCTCTTAAAGTAGCCCTGTAGATGGCCCTGTGTTCCCTTATAACCTGCCTATTTCCCTCTTTGATGGACTGACGGAGGTTTGCCTTAACCGTTTTGCACTGGCCATTGAACTAGCCCTTGGAATGTGCTGTGTTTGCGCACCCCCTTGACTCCTTGGTGAGTGGGTTCCTCAGATTGGCAAATGCCATATTATGCTCTGCTAGTGTCACTTGCTGTTCCCCCAACTGGTATAAATGTTGCCCATATGGGTGCCCATGATTGCATAAAAGACAAAAATTCCCTCAGGAGAGGAGCCCACTGCTTCCCATTTCATGTTCTTCCTGTTGTTAGTAGCCACAAGGAGCATGTGCACAGACTCGTGGTCTGCCAAGCACAGGAGAGTCATAGATTCTTCAGGGTTGTGGTCTATCTCCTCTAGCTCAACAACAATCATATCATCTATCTTGCTCCAACACCATGCATCCAAGATAAAGTAGTCGATAGTGTTTGAATATAGACCTCGTCTAAATGTCAATGCAAGCTGTTTGTTGGAAGAGGATCACCCATTGCATTCCTGCTTATGCCTGCTGCACCAATTGTAGTTAGTAAATTGAGATTTATATTTCATCTCATGGGTGGCTGCATGGGAAATACCCAGGTACCACCCATGGAAATTCGCCTTAACCCAAAGTAGTGAATCATTCTGCTTTGCTTTACATTAGGCCACTGTCTAATGCAAATCAGGATTTGTGTTGAAATGTAAATCCAAATACAACATTTTGCACTGGGTTTGCATCACTTTTATGTTGCAAAGCAGGAGCAAAGTGTTAAATTTTCCCTAGTTATGGTGAACATAATGGATTAGACAATAAAAAATAAGTGCAAAATTGTACTGATTTAACTATGCAAATAAGGAAATGGAAAATATGTTTACCATTAAATGACTTTCAATAGCGTTGGCATAGTTAGAAATATCTGCAGATGGCACGCAGCCATTATTATAGAGATGTATAGTGTGTACTATCCTAGTGTAGGTGAGACCACAACTGGCCATTCTCTGCTGATTAAGCGGTGCAATGTGAAAGGATCTGGTGGCTCCTGCTGGTAGGTCTTTCTTTCTAGCAGAAGCCTCTAGCAGTCTCTGCTGGCATGTCACCACATACATACAGCACCATGCAACAGTCTAAAGAAGCATGTTCTCTTTTGCCACTAGCATTAAAATCCATATTGTTAATACAATACCAGCAATGGCAGGGATCAGCCCAGCAGAAGGTTTACCAGTGCCCATTCAGTGTACTATTGGACAGTGTGGAAGGGGAGATAGTGGCAGCACTACATGAGACACTCTAGAGCAAGGGCCTACCTAATACCCTATCTGGTGTTTGGGGGGTGGGGTCCCACATGACCCCTTCCCTATGTTCAGTGGGTTAATTTCCACCTGTCGCATCTGTGTAGCACTAGACAGAAATGGGCTGACTGTTCGCTCAAATTAAACTTTATGACTAGTGCAGTGTCTACACTATCCCTGCCATTTTATCATGGCCCTATCTGTACCTTTAGGCTCTTGTTTTTTTACAAGATGTTGCATGGCACCTAATCTCAAAAAACTTCAATCATATCAAATGCCTCCCAGGGAGACAGTTTGGATGTCCTGAGAATGGGACGGCCACAGCGGTAGCAACAAACACTGTGGCGGTAACCTACCAACAGTGAGGCGGAAGACAATGTACCGCCCACTCCATTATAACCCGCTCACCTCTCGACACTCAAGGAACTACCAGGACGCCATAGAGCCCGAGCTGCAGGTCTTCCCCATCCTGGTGTATCTGCTCACATACCAGGAGGACCAATGCCGGCGACGACGACCACGGTGAGTACTGCACCAAGCACACTAGGGGGGGAGAGACAGTGACACACACATGCAACATGCAACACCCCCACCCACACCCCCAACACCATACACAAAAAGACATGCAACGACATTACATATACACCCTGTAACCCTCAGGAATAATGCAAGGACAAAAGGAATTGAGTCAAATGAGTGTAATACTAGAAATACTTTCATAAATACATAAACAGTATGTACAATATATACAATATATACAAAATGAGGGACAATGTCCACACAAAAATAGTCTGTGGCCCACTTGGCCATAACACATAGGCCAAGCCCACACTTGACTCCAGCCTCAAAACGGAGAGAACACTGCAGGGGCATCTGGTCAAAAACACACAGCCACCTCAGGGGGATGGGGAAGGGGGGTCACCTCAGTTGGAACATGGTACTACCCCACTGCTCCTGGAGGGGGCAACATGCCCACTGCTTGGGCCTGGGGAGAGCAAAGCCATATTCTCTCTAGTGGATGTTTTGCCCACTGCTTGCTCCTAGGGAGTGCAAAGCCACAGTCTCTCAAGTGGGTGGCTTCAACACTGGTTCTGGAGGGGGCATTGTGCCCAGTGTGCTTCATCCTGCCAAGGATAGGGTGAGTGGATGCCTTCTTCCATTGGTTCTGGAGTGGGCTTTGTGCCCAGTGTGCTTCATCCTGCAAAGGAAAGGGTGATTCAATGCCTTCTTCCACTGGTTCTGGAGGGGGCTTTGTGCCCAGTGATGCAGTACTTGGGGAGTGCCATGTCACAGTCCCTCACCTGGGTGTCAGAGCCACGAGAATTGCAGTGGGCAGGATGCATGATACTCCGTGAAGGCAGGACTACAGTCCATCAGCCAGCGGCTACGGCTGCACAGTGGTGGTAGTGCCGGTGCTGGTGGGGGTGCTGCCAGTGGTGGGGGAGGCTCCAGCACTTCCCCTGCAGCCTCGGACCGCTGCCCACTGGGGCTGCTGCTGCTACTTTCAGCGGTGCAGGTGGCAGTGCTTGCGGTAGTGCAGGTGGCGGTGCTGGCTGAGGTGCAGGTGCCAGTGCCGCCAGTGGTGTGGGGAGGCTCCAGCCCTTTTCCTGACGCTCGGGTGGCTGCCCACTGGGGCTGCTGCTGCTGCCAGTAGTGGTGCTTGCAACAGTGCAGGTGGCAGTGCAGGTGGTGGTGCTGGCCGTGGTGCAGGTGGCGGTGCTGGCAGTAGTGCTGGTAGCCACCAGGTCTTCACCTGCAGGCTCGGACGGCTGAAGTAACTTGGCTTGTGTGCTGTGCCCCTTCCTGCCTTTGGCAGATGGTGGTGCCTCCTGGGGTCTGCCAGCTGGAGTCTTTGATGTGGCTTTGCTGGGTGGTTGTGGCTACTTCTCCTTGCTGGATGCTGTCCCCTTCTTGCCCTTGTCAGGTGGTGGAACCTTCTTGGCCTTGGCAGGGGTTGGTGGCACACTGGCTGGGCTGACAGGCTTAAAGCCTCTGACAGCTGCAGAAACCACAGCGGACGTGGACTTGGTGGCTGAGGTGCTGGGCTGGGTTCGGGCCACCCTAGCCTGAGGTGAATGATGGGGGAGGGGTAGGGAAGAGGTGAATGTTGGCTAGGAAAAGCTTCTTAGGGACATTGGGGCGGGAAGAGGGTGAAGGTTTGGGAGTGCAGGAAGAGGGAGCGGTTGTAGGAGGGTCAGTCTGCTGTGTTTGGGTGCAGGTGCATGAGCTGGATGCTGTTGTGAGGTGGATGGCTGTTAGGTGGGTGTGTGCTTGCGTTTGTGTACTTTGGGAGGACAGGTCACAGACACAGTAGGAGAAGACACAGGGGACGTGTGCATGGATGTGGGGGTGGTGACTGCCAGTGAGGGGCGTGTGGTGATAGGCGTGCTGGTGATGGAGGTAGTGGATGACGATGTAGTGCATGCAGGCGTGAGTGGAGATGCTACTGGGAGGGGGGTGGACAAGGAGGAGGAGGGGGACACAGTGGAGGCAGTGGATGTTGGTGTGTCTGAATGGAGATGGTGCTTGTGTGAGTTAAAGTGTGGTGCTTGAGTTTGCCTGAGCCACTTCTGTGTGTTGATTTGGGTGAATGCTGGTCAGAAGGTGTGCTTGGGATAGGCTGGGGTTGAGGGGATTGGAACTGGGTAGAGGAAGTTGGAGGGGGGAGCCTGGAGATAGGGACAATCGCTGACATCAGTGCGGAGGCCAGAGCCTGAAATGCTCTCTGTTGGGTCGCCACGCCAGATTGAATGCCCTCCAGGTATGCATTTGTTTCTTGCAAATGCCTTTCGACACCCTGAATGGCATTTAGTATGGTTGACCGCCCAACAGTGAGGGATCTCAGGAGGTCAATAGCCTCCTCACTGAGGGCAGAAAGGCTGACTGGGGCAGGGCCTGAGGTGCCTGGGGTGAAGGAGATGCCCACCCTCCTGGGTGAGCGGGCACGGGAAACACAGTGAGGGGCTGCTGGGAGGTGGTGCTGGTATGGGGGTGGCGGCTGTACCTGTTGTTGGGGTGGGCACAGAGGTGTCCGCCACCGCCAGGGAGCTTCCATCGGAGGAGGAGTCGCTGTCTGTAGTGTCCCCTCCTGTCTCTGTCGTGGTGCTCCCCTCGCCCTCCGTCCCACTGGTGCCCTCAATGTTGGTGTATTCGGCCTCCAGGCCCATGTGGGATGCAGCTCCCTCCGTCGCCGGTGCCTCTGCTCCTCCACCAGATGATGCTAATGCACACAAGGACAGGGTGACAAAACAAGAAGGGGGGGAGAGACAGAGGATACACTTGGTCAATGCCAGAAACAAAACTACAGTTGAAGTACACAACACACAGGGAGCAGCCCTATACACTAGGCCATGCACTACCAGTTACAAAGCTAGTCACCAGCCCATGGGGTAAATAGAATAACGCCATCAGCTGCACACCTGAAACAAACAGGACCCTGCCCAGTAGTAGATGCCCACTGACACTATTGGGGTTGGAGTGCTTCAGAGCCTGCCCAACAAGGGACCTACCCTGCCATATTCGCCCTGGCCTATGGGCACCCACAGCCCACATCCTCCACCCATGTAAAACCGTAACGTGCGCAAAGTCATGATTCTGAATCTGCACTCACCCCTTTGTGGCTGCTGTGATGCCTTCAAGCGCCGATTCAAATCCGGATAGGCCACAGCCAGGATGCGGAACATCAGGGGGGTCAGGGTACGGCTGGCACCCATTCCTCGTTGGGAGGCCAGCCCCAGCTGTGCCTCTACTGTCTTCCTTGCCCAGCGGCAGAGGTCCTCCCACTGTTTGCGGCAGTGGGTGCTCCTCCTGTCAAAGAACCCCAGGGTCAGCACCTCCTTGGCACGACAAATAATCTTTTTCTGATGGGCGCTGACTTGCAGGAAAAAGACAGCAGAAAAGGGATTTGTCATACCGTCTGGACTGTCATACTCATGGGCCACCATATCCCTCCCATTCCCTTACGCACATACATTGACCACCATACATGCAGCACTCTGTCCAGGACCCCTCAGGCCCCGCCACATGAGGCTTACACACACAGCAATTCATAAATTCATGGCCCACACATCATGCTCACAGTGTACTCACCTGTCTGTCTGGAGGAACATAGAGTAAAGTGTACTGGGGTAGGACCCCATCCACCAGTCTCTCCAACTCCTCTGAAGTGAAGGCAGGGGCCCTTTCCCCAGACACTTGAGCCATTGTCGCTTCCAGGCGCAGGTCACAGCAGCACTTGCAGTGTAGGTCTTCTCCTGTTGAAGGTCAGGTAGCAAGTGAGTGAACAGATAGAAAATGGCGGTCACGGCATACATCGCCATTGGCTCCTGGAACCCATAGGGCCTAATGTTAACCAATGTGAAGTTGCGCAGCGGTTGTCGACCGCCGACCGCAACGGTGCACAACCCCAGTGGAATTACCTCATTTCCACTTGTCTCGCCTCAGAAATCAGGCGGCTGCCATTGCAGGGGGCCACAGGCCATGGCACATAACTGCATCACAGCAGACATTGGCACATCAACGGACACTCAAATTCACATACTGTTTCTGTAAAGGAAGAAATGCTTCATTATTTCAACAGATGTGTGAATATGACCCTCTGCTCACCATTTTTCTCCCTAGACTTCAACCACTGAGGATGACTATGAGATGGAGACATCCTCCCGTGTACAGACCCCTGGTGGACCTGGCGACAATGGAGGACAGACACATTATTCTAACCTACAGACTTGATGGGGCCACGATTCAAGAACTGTGTGCCCAATTGGAACCAGACCTGATTTCAGCTATCCGCCAGCCAACAGGTATCCCCCCTCTTGTGCAGGTCCTGTCAGTGCTCCATTTCCTGGCAAGTGGTTCATTCCAAGCGACAGTGTCCATGGCATCAGGCATGTCACAGCCTATGTTCTCAAACGTGTTGACAAGAGTGTTGTCTGCCCTGCTGAAACACATGCGCAGCTACATCGTATTCTCCCAGGTGGAGGATTTGGAGTCAGTGAAAGCTGAATTCTATGCCCTGGGACATATACCCAGCATCATTGGTGCCATTGATGGTACACATGTAGTAATTGCCCCCCCCCCGGAGGAATGAACAAGTGTTCAGGGTTATCACTCTCTGAATGTGCAAATGGTGTGTTTGGCGGACCAGTAAATTTCCGATGAGAATGCCAAGTTTCCTGGCTCTGTACATGATGCCTTCATCTTGAGGAATAGCAGCATTCCATATGTGATGTCTCAACTCCAGGGGCACCGGGTGTGGCTAATAAGTGAGCCCATGGTCCCCACCCAGTTGATGTAGGTATTTGGGTGTGGGGTTGTCCCTAAGGGTGAGTGTCTGTCTAACAGGTATCCCTCAAATATTTGCAGGTGACTCTGGTTACCCCAACCTCTCATGGCTTTTGACCCCGGTGAGGAATGCCAGGACAAGGGCAGAGGATTGATACAATGAGGCACATGGTTGAACAAGGAGGATAATTGAAGGAACCTTTGGCCTGCTGAAGGCCAGGTTCCGGTGCCTCCATCTGACAGGTGGATCCCTGTACTACTCACCCAAGAAGGTGTGCCAGATCATCGTTGCATTTTGCATGGGTGCACAACCTGGCCTTGAGACGCCAGGTGCCTTTTCTGCAGGAAGATGAGGCTGGGGGAGGTCTTGTGGCAATAGTGGAGCCTGTGGACAGTGAGGAAGAGAAGGCAGAGGAAGAAGATGTGGACAACAGAAGTTCACTCATTCAACAGTACTTCCAGTGATACACAGTAAGACACTGTAACTTCACTTTCCGTTGCAGTTTTGTGTTGGACATTGTACATGGCAGCCTCATTTTCCATATTGTATGGCCACTTACCTTACCATTTGGCATCTCTATTTTCAGATCTCTGTGCCCCACCCTGGCTCCTGGTGTGTTCCCTGCTGCCCACTACAGGTCATACCTATGTATACATGACTGTACAGTTGAATTGCAATGTTTACAGCTTGTTAAATGAATACATATTTGAATCGATTGACAAGACTCCATACTTGTATTAGTTCCAAGGATGTTTATTTATGTGCTAATAAGTGGAGGGGGTATTGCAATGGGCTGGGTTGATGATGGAGGAAAGTCCAGGGTAGAGTCCAGTCTGTTGGTATCACAGGTGCATTGTCCAATGGGGCATAGGAAGGGAAGCAATAGCAGTTCAGGGTGGACAGGGTAACAGAGTGGGACAGAATGGTGACAATCAGGAGAGTCTTATTTCCTGGCGGGGGTCTTGGCAATGTTCTCTGGCTTCTGCCTGGATCGCAGGGACCTTTTGCGTGGTGGTTCTCCTTCTTCAGGGAGTGGGATGCTGGTGGCCTGTTGTTCCTGTGGCGGGCCTCCTGTCCACTAGCGCCGGCGGAGGTGGAGGGCTGTTCTTTGGTTTGGCTAGTGTCAGGGGCCCATTGGTGTGCCACTGCCTCCATCATGGTGTTGGCCATGTCTGCCAGCACCCCTGCAATGGTGACCAGGGTTGTGTGGATGTGTTTGAGGTCCTCCCTGATCCCCAGTTCTGTCCCTCCTGCAGCCGGGGGGTCTCCTGCAACTTGTACATTATGTGGCCCATGGTCTCCTGGGAATGGTGGTATGCTCCCAGGATCCCTGCAAGTGCCTCATGGAGAGTGGGTTCCCTGGGCTTGTCCTCCTCCTGTTGCACAGCAGTCCTCCCAGCTTCCATGTTGTCCTGTGCCTCTGTCCCCTGAACCGTGTGCCCACTGCCACTTACCCCAGGTCTCTGATTGTCTTGGGTTTGTGGGGTTGCCTGGGGTCCCTGTAGTGGTGGACACACTGCTGATTGATGTGTCCTGGGGACAGAGGTATAGGCCCGCTGGGTGGGTGCTGTGCTGGTGTTTCCTGGGGGGGAGGCTCTGTGGACGGTTGAGACTGTGGCAGGGTAACCGACTGTCCAGAAGTCCCTGATGGGCCAGGTTGGTCATCGTGATCCAGGCGTGCAGAATGATGTCATCATTGTGGGCCTCTTCAGTGGGGGAACTGGTTGTTGGTGGCACCTCCTCTCCGGTGATGTTGAGTGGGAGTCCTGTGGGGATGTAAACGCAGTGTTATTGTTACTGCGTGTGACATCTTGTGCATGGGTATGTTTCCCTCTATGGTTGTTATTGGCAAGGCAGCTTTGGCTTGTGTGAGCTGTGATTCATTTGGCTAAGTGACGGTCACTAGTGTGCATTCTGTGGTGATGGGTGTCCATGCAGGTCTGTGATGGGTGTCCATGCATTATTTTTGCATGCAGGGCTTGGTATTGGGAAGGGTGGGTTGTGATATTGGGGTATATGTGAGGTGGTGGAGTGATAGGGGTGAGGGTAGGGGTGGGAGTTTGTGAATGCATGCAGGTAGGGTGGGGGGATAAAGTAGTAAATATTTGGCTTACCAGAGTCCAGTTCTCCTGCTACTCCTGTGAGGCCCTCAGGATGCATGATCGCTAAGACTTGCTCCTCCTGTGTTGTTAGTTGTGGGGGAGGAGGTGGGGGTCCACCGCCAGTCCTCTATACGGCTACCTGGTGTCTTGGAACCACGGAACGCACCTTCCCCTGGAGGTCATTTCACCTCTTCCTGATGTCATCCCTTCTTCTTGGGTGCTATCCCACGGCGTTGACCCTGTCCATGACTCTCGGCCATAGCTCCATCTTCCTTGCAATGGACGTCTGCTGCACCTGTGATCCGAATAGCTGTGGCTCTACCCTGATGATTTCCTCCACCATGACCCTTAGCTCCTCCTCTGAAAACCTGGGGTGTCTTTGTGGTGCCATGGGTGTAGTGTGAGTGGTATGTGTGAGTGTGTGTGGGGTGACCGGTTGGGGTGTGTGCTCTGAGGTGCGTGGAGGGTGTATGGGTGATGGTGTTATGTGGCTCAGATTGAGTGGGTGTTTTGTTTTCATTGCCAGGGATTGTGGGTATTGTGGGTGTGTGTTTTATATTGGATTGGGTGTGTGGGTGTGGTGTGTGTATGTGTGTCAGGTGTGTGTAGTTTGAATTGTCCAATGTGGTGAAGTTTTGTTAGTGTCTGTGTATTTTGAGCGCAGCGGTGTGTACCGCCAATGGTTTACCGCAGTTGAAAGACCGCTGCAATGATTCGTGGGTCCTAATGCTGTGGGCGTATTTATGTTGGTGTAACAGTGTGGGTGTTGGTACCACCACTTTATTACTGACCTTTGGGCTGGCGGACTTGTGTGGGTGTCTGTAAAGTGGCAGACCTCTCTGTGTGGGTCATAAAACCCGTAACGGTATACCTCCGCGGTCATGGTATCCTGGCGGCCGTCAGCACGGCGGTCGGCAGCATTTACCACCAGGGTTGTAATGAGGGCCTAAGTGCTGCAAATGCAAGTAAGGTTATTGCAACTGGTGAGCACACACCTCTTTTCAACTGTTCTTATTTCATGCTACTGGAGGTGGTCACACTTGGTGCCTTGCAGTCAAGGAAATGTCAGTCATTGCAGAGGACTGGTACTGTGTGGACTGAAGTAGTGCACGTATGGAGGATTGCACTTTGTGGGAGTGCTGTAAATATAAACTACTATTCCCAGCATCCCACGCTTTTTCCATTTAGCTCCTCCGACTGAGTCAAAATAGAGCCTGGTGTGCCTATGTTGATCACTGTTAATTGGATTACTGGTTGAGGGGATTGAAACCTTGCTCAAGTGACAACCGCAATTCTTGTCCGGATTAAACACAAGCAAACCCCAAATTAAACTGTGCTTAACCCTATGAGAGCTTGGCACAAAAGCTGTCAAGCTTAACTTAGAGGTAACGTGTAAAGTACTTATGCAGCACTTAAAAATGGTAATGAATTGAAACTGCAACACTAGATAAACCTCTGAACAATTTAGAATAATAGAGCAGAATTTGATAAATCACTTGACACCAAATTAGACAACTACCCAATCAGTAGCCCCGGAAATTTACAATTTAAACATGTAAGTGAAAACAGTGCTTAGAACTCAAAGAGCCAACTGTGTTTATCTGGTCACGTCAGACCCGGACAAAATCACAATTTCAGACAGTCTGCAATAGACTGCATGTCAGATACTGGGACCGGGTTAGGCCCGCTGAACAAAGTACATTAAATCCTAGTTTGCAGAGCGTAGTGCAGTCCTGTGTCAGGGTTGCATTGCACAACAGCAGTTCCGAGGAAGCTGCAGGGCTGTGATATTTAGTCCTGCACCATCATCGAAGATGCCATTGATGAGGGACTTGCAATGCAAAGACCTGCCTCGAGGATGCATCATGCAGCAGTAGTTTTGAGGAGTCTGAGGGCTGCATTGAGACATCCTGCATCATTGTTGAGGATGCCCTCTACAAGGGGCTTGGTATGCAAAGGCCTGCCTCAAGGACTCATCATGCAGCAGCAGTTCCACCGATGCTGTGGGCTGTGACACGAGGTTCGGCATCAGAGTTGCATCACACTGTGCTGCCTCAAAAGTGGTTGCAAAGAGATGAATCACCCTGCATTGGTTCAGCTCACAGGACCACTGTTGAGCCGGCAGAGTACCTTCAGGCCCACTTCCAGGGACCACGACTGGGGTGGAACCACTTGGGGGTAGGACTCATAGCAGACAGAGTTCAGGTCTTAGATTCAAGGTAGTTGGAGCCTTTTCTGTAGTTGAGTCTCTGATCAGGAGGCCAGCCAACAAACCCTTAGAGTTAACTTTGGCGCTCCTAGGTTCAAGATGCAGGTCTAGTCCTTCTCACTCAGGCAGCAGGGCATAAGAGTAGCAGTCTTTTTTGCAGAGCAGCACAGCAGTCCTTCAGAGTCTTCCACAGGTCCAGAGGTGTACTGAAGAGTTGGATCTAATGGTCCAATATGTATACCTTGTGCCTAATTCGAAGTTGGAGAAGGTTCTGGGGGTTTTCAACCCCAGAGATGTCTGGAATTTTCTGCCTCCAAGCCTTAGCCCCAGGTAGTACGGTGTCACAAAATACTTGTGATGTGCAAAGGTGGTAGGTAACAGCTGCTCCCCCTCATCAACTCAAAGATGGCCCATCCTGCCTATTCCCTCTTTGCCACAACATCTGGGAGCAATACACAGAGACTAACTGCCAGCTACACCTAGTCATGTGACCCAGTAAACAGGCTGCAGGCACCAAATGGTTAGGACAAGAAAATGAAAATTTTCTAAAAGTGACATTTTCAGTATTGTGTCTGAAAATCCAACTTTACCATTATAGAGGGTTTTAAATTACAAATTCATAGACACCAAATTTGAGGTTCATTTCTGCTACTAATTGTTATCCTATAGACAAGGTAGGCCTCACAGTCGTAAAACATGAATTTGGGAGTTTTTCACTTCCAGGACATGCAAAACTTAAAACTACATGTCCAACTTTTTAAATACATTGCAACAAGCCCTCTGGGCTGTGTAGGGCCTACCCTAGGGGTGTATTAAAAAGGGAGATTTGGGCCTGACAAGAGGTTCATCTTACCAGGTCAAAATGGCAGTTTAAAACTGCATACACAGGCTGCAATGAAATGCCTGGGACATATTTAAAGGGTTACTTAAGTGGGTAGCACAATAAGTGCTGCAGGCCCACTGGTAGCATTTAGTTTACCAGTCCTGGATACATGTAGTACCATGGTGCAAGGGTACCTACGTTGATGCTAGGCAGCAATTTGTGCACCAGCACAAGGGACAAGAACAGGAATGCCCTGTATCTCATAGATATGGTGCATTCTTGCCCTTTTGTTATGATGCAGGGTTGCGCAGTAATAAGGCCTGCGGTGCTGCCCTGCACCAAAACGTATGTAAATGAGGCCCTTGATTTTCGGTTTTCCTGCTGCAATTCCTCAGTGCTTTCTCATTTCTCTTCCAATAGTGATCCGAGCCTTAGCAGTCACTGAACTTTCATGAACATTAACTGATCGCAACTACTGTATATGTTTAGCCATGACCCTGGCTTCATTACTGTATTGTGCCCTGCCTCTGCCTTAATTGGTAGACATATAGGATTAACATTCTCTTTGAAAGATTACCAGTTCTTTGTACATTATTGTTTTACATTACTATATTGTTTTCTTTTTACTGTGGTTTGTGTGGGAATGATGAATTGTAGTCCTGTTCTGCCGTTTTGCAGGGCGGGTGGGTTTTCACAATTTTAATGTCCTGTGTTACCTCCTTTACAATGGTGTAATCTGTATTTCTGTGTTTCATTTCAGCATTAACCTTAACATTATTTTAGGTGCAGTAAGCTCCATTCTTTTAATTATATGAATGTTTTCTTACATATCCCTTCGATGAAAATAATTTCATGGCACTCATCTGTGCTTATGTTCTACGTTTCTAGATGTTTCAAATGAGTACAACTGTTCATCTATCTCAAGAGGGTTTGTTGTACCTGGATACAGAAAGTGTGTGTTTCTTTAGCAGTGTGTAATCATCTCCTTCATTGAGTTGAGGATTGTCGTTGTGCTGTAGCTTCCATACTGACAATTTCCAGAAACATTGTTGCCTCATCTGTCATTGACTCTTTTCCTTTCTAATAATAAGATACATGTATTTTCTTTGCTCTTTAATAAAAGACTAAAAGTACAGATTATTTGTTGGTGTACAGATTGGTATCGGACTATGTCACTGCATGGTCTTTGAAGCAATAAAGAAAGTCTTAAACTATTACATAATTTCTTGGTTACAAGGAAAACAAAAGGTTGTGGTGGTCTTATGTTGTTGCATATGTTTATTGTACCGAGGTGATTATGGAATATTTTGTCTTTTTTGCATGCGTAGTTTATCTTTGAAAAATTTGAAAACTACATGGTTCTACGAAGCAATGAATTCTAAATGCACAGTGATACTCTATGAATCAACACATCATTTCTAAGCGTAAATGTGCATTTCTATTGTTGTCTACAGATCATTTAAAACAGAAATGTGTTAACACTGTTTACTGATCAATTTGGTAAAATGTTGACTAGCTGAATAAAGGCAACTCCTGTGATAGTAAACACTATAAGAGAAAATTTAAAATGCAAGCAGAGTACTTTGAACAAAGGGCATCTTTTTAATTTGACCTCTCACGCCATTTCAGAGACCACCTTCTGTAATATATAGAATCCATTAGTTAACATGTGGCAAGCAGTAAGAAAGCATCCTGTGTGAATAAATGATTAAATAGCTAGTGCTATAATCGCATGAGCCACTGTAAAATGTCCCTTCAGAGTCAAACGTGGACAAAATCATCTCTGTAGCTACTCGATGTTTGTATTTGCCCTGATGTTTTCGTAATGGTAAGGGAGCTTCACACTGTGAATCTTGAGCTTTAAAATCAGAAGTCTCTCAATTGGTCTCCAGAATCTGAAAATCCGTCTTTTCCCTTAATGTCCTCATTAAACCATGGATGATGTATTCTACAAAGAGCTTCTCCCTTTCAGCATCCACTCTTCCATGGTCATTGACTCGTACATGGACTCATGTACCACAAAATTTGCCAAGGTGTAATCATTGGACCAGCTCTTCCTTCCCCATTTTCCACTGCTCAAACGGTGCCCACACCTCATATTTTTCACATTACAACTCGCCATATCTATCATAAGTCTGCCTGAAGGAAGTTTCCCACTCCAATATAGTTGGGCCAGATGTATCAAAGTGTTTTGCAATTGCAAAAACTGCATTTTGGCATGTAACAAATACAATTTGCGATTTAGTGACTTGCTACCGAATTGCAAATTAGATTTGTAACTACATACCGATTTGGTATTAGGAAGGGGCGTGTCAAGGGCGTCCCTTCCTAATACCGAATCTCAAAGGTATGTATGATTGTTTTGTGACCGTGAATGCGGTCGCAAAATAATCGCAGTTACCACCAATTTCAAACTGGTAGTAACCCATTCGCAAAGAAACTTCTTCTCCCTGAATGCATTCGAAAACATTTTTTAAGAGCCGGCAGTGGTCCCACGGACCACTGCCTACTCTTAACAAATGAAAAGAAAACTTTTCATTTTATTTTTTTAAACCCATCCCTTTTTCCTTTAAGGAAAACGGCCTGCATTTGAAAAAAAAAATTACTTTCTTGAAAAGCAATCACAGACATGGTGGTCTGCTGAGCCCAGCAGGCCACCATCCCTGTGATTGTTGCCATTCACAATGGCTCGCAAATTGCGATCTACCTCATGAATATGAATGAGGTAGGTCCATTTACGAGCCCTTGCGAATCGCAATATGAAACTCCTGGATTTTCATACATTCCAATAGTGATTACTTAATTGTGATTTGCAAAAAAAAATGCAATTAGGAAATCGCTATTGGGAATAATGAGACATCTGACCCTGGCTCTTAACCATTACTTGCATATCTCCCTTCTTGCCAATAGCATCAGGTACAGAATCAACTTTTTCTCCTCCACTTTTATCATCCTTTTTTTGTGTTCCTCACCAATGACCCTAACAAAAACAAGGGTATGGCTTATCTTAATCTCCTTACAAAAAATTTAACTCATAGCAATACCAATGTCCTGCCATTTCTTTATTACCTTCGGACAGTTGAAAAGCATATGAATGTCATCAACAGCTGCTGAGCCACATCTACTGCATTTCACCTCCGTCTTGCCTTTAAACTTCGAACACTTCTCTGGGGTCCAGTAACATCTGTGCAAGGCACAAGGATGGTTTCTTCCTAACATAGCAGGTCTTTCAGTTCTATACAGCAAACTCAAGGATACTTGCCTTATAGCTACGAAACTCTGTATGTGGCAAATCTGTCTCCCAGACCTCATGTGGTGGTATCATCTTCACATTCATGGCTGCAAACATCCACCAATACAACACTGATACCTCCTTTTTCTTTGGACTTGTTTGTTGCAATAGTGAATGGTGAGCTAGCGGGTCAGGTGAATATAACTTGATGGACTAGGTAGGGCTGTCCCCTATCTCTGCTCCTGTTTAACTTGTTTATGGAGCCCTTTGCACAGAGTCTGCGATCAAATAAGAACATTGTGCCTTTTTCCTGTAATGCTTTTTGAGGTGAAGACAGCCTTATATGCTGGCGACCTTATGGTGTATACAGGCAGTGCAGATGAGACAATGGAGCAGACCACAACAGAAGTTGACATATTTGGCTCACTCTCAGAGCACCAGGTGAATGAAGAGAAAACTGAAATAATGAATCGGAATTATACCGGGGAGGGGCTAGTAAAGAGGAGGAAAAGGGTGAGGCATTTGGAAATACAAGTGATAAGGTATTTGGGAGAGCTGACGAGTTCTAATTTGAAAAGAGTTATGAAAGAAAGCAGTGATCTGTTGAAAAACTTGACCAATCTCCCCTGACACTGTATGGGCAAACACATCTAGTGAAAATTACATTACTCCCAAAGTTCACCTTCCTGCTTGATGGTATACCTCTGACCTTTGAAAAAAACACACTGAAAAAGGTGTGGGGAAATGTCATTAGTTTTGTATGGGCCAGTAAAGGATACAGAATAGCGTGGAGGAAGCTTAGGAAAAGATTAGTGAATGGAGGGTTAGCACTGCCAGACCTACGGTTATATTGTTCACTTCTTCAGTTGAAAAATTTTAGAATACTGATAGACAGGCCGGGGGGGGAATGCAATTGGAAAATGGCAGCAGTGCATGGTAAAGAGTGTAGGTGAGGTGGGTCATTTAAACAAGTTTCGCTTCCTGAGATTTTTCAAGAAAGTGAGGTTAAAGATACTTCAGCCGGTTGCTTGAGTGTGGTTTCAAGTCTGGTTGATTTTGGGCATCTCTTATTACAGTATATTCGCTCTCATTTGGGATTTCCTGGATAACCAGAGTGTTGGAAGAATAAGCTGTCCCTGTTACTTGAGGGGGATAGGATCAGATTCTGTCCAATTTGGTAGAAGGGGGAAGATAATGCAGTGGGAGCTGCCGAGGGAGAAATATGAGGGCACCCTCTCTTGTTTTAAGTTTGTGCAACTGTTGGTGTCAGGAGTCAGGAGTGGGCAGAGTATAATGTAACTCAGGTGGAGATAGACTTGCTAAAGAATCTGAAACCTCAAGGGAGGTTTGAAACAATTCAGGGACATTGGAACATGTGTTGATGGAAGGTAGTTTGCACCCACCTTTGGTGCACCCTTTATATTATACGAGTTAAACTCATATAATCACTGCCAACTTGCACTATAGAAAGAGTGAGCTATGCCAATAGAGAAAAATCATTTGCAGTCCCTTTCCATGCCAATGTAACATGGTTTATAGTAGGGTGCAAACCACTATGGGCTTGATTTAGAGTTTTGCAGATGGGATTATTCTGTCATAAATGTGACAGGTATCCCGTCCGCGATATTATGATTTCATTATGTCATATGGACATTAATACGTCAGATGGGATAGCCATCACATTTGTGATGGAGTAGACCACCCGCCACACCCTGAAGCATGCCCTGAGTCATACTTTTGAAGCAAAGCAAAGCCACTTTGTGTGGCTTTGAATGGCTTCAAAAATATGGAATAAGGAAAGGCAGCGCAAATTGCTGCATTGCCTTACTCTTCACAAGAAAGCATTCTATGGGCATTGCGTAGGTGTTCTCATGCAACTCCCATGGTTTTTAATGCATTCCAGATTTACCAAACCTGGTAAACCTGGGAATATGCCAAAAAGATATGCCTCCCAGGATCAGCGTAACAAGGAGAAATATGTTTATTTTTCCTCGTTTTTCCTCTTTGTATGTATGCTGCATAGAACACATAGAAAGAAGAAAAAACCTCTCAGGATTGTTGCTGTGCAGGAAGGTGTCCCTTCCTGCACAAAAAACAATCCTGCATGCAACGCAGGCACCTTTGCACCATGGTGCAAGGGGGCCTGCCTTGGCACTCATCAGTCAAAAGGGGGCTAGTGCAGGGGACAAGAACAGGAATGCACCATTATGGATAAACACAGCACATTCAGCCCTTTTTCTGTGATGCAGGGCAGCACTGCAAGATGACTTGCTGCACTGCCCCGCGCCACAAAAGCAATAAATAGGGCCTATATATGTTTGTCTCTTTTTTGTGCTATACTTCTCTTTATCCCTCATACTTTCATTAAACACAACCAATCAGTGTAATGATGTTTCATCTGGAATTATCACAATCTATATGCAGATAGATATATGTATTGTGCCCTGGTTTCAGGGGATGGGCATTGCCAAATTTTAAAATGTGTTATTTTGTCTTTTTTAGGCAATGAATGTTCATGTTAATATGAGGGGGAAGTTAAACTATCTCTTTTGTACTCGAGGCTCATTTTCATATTTGCTATTTAGAGCTGCAATGTGGATCAAATTTATAACTGATGACATAATAGACAGGATATGGAAAGGTTTGCTTGCTGTTTTAACATACCCCACATACTATGAAAAACATCTCTTGAAGAATAGTTTAAAAAGGGATGTAAGACTCACTTTACTCAGCTTGTAGTGGTTGGTATTCTAAAGTCTTCGGTGTCAAATTGATTCCAGAGCTGTGTTCTTCATAGGTTTGCAGATTTCTAACTTTAAACTTAAGTGCGGCACTCTGGTGGACATTAGCTAAGCTAATCAGGTATTTTAGCTCTAATGATTTAACAGGGAAATTCCAAATGTTGAGTACTCATATTGTTGCTATATATCCCTACCTGATGCAGCACAGTGAGTAAGAAAATCTTAGGACTGGTTACGTAGTTTAACTTGTGGGGACCAAATGTTCATGTGTATAATTCATGCTTTTGCCAAAGCTATTGGAGGACTATCAGAACTACTGTCACCCTGGTTGGAAAGAATATATTGGGAAGAAGGGGTGCAGCACAGGTGAATCAAAACTGAGGAAATTACCTTATACACTTCAAATGGATTGTGTGATATTTAGTATTGCTGTGTAATTAAATCATACATTTTCCCAAAGAGAAGCACTGTGAAAAATAATAAGTTGTTTGTTTGTTGGTTGATTGGTGAGTTCTGAGCTTGTGCTTCCTATACTACCTACTTGAGAGGCCTTGTAGTGCTTGCCTTTGTTACCATGTCAAGTGTGGGAAGAGTGGTACCTGGCCTAGTTTGCAAAGCCTTAGTAGGAAAAGAGCCTTTTTGTTATATCCAAGCATTTCTTCTATGTGTAGAGAGAAATGCAGGAGTATAGTGGAGTTTTCCTTGCCACTCATATTTGGCCTTAAATTAAGAGGGCCTAGCTCTACTTTAGCATCATAATGTATGCAAAGGAGGCATTCCCCCATTAGGTGGCTGAAAAAATGGTGCAAAGAAATCTAAGAGATTTCTTTGCGTCATTTTGTGTGGCGCGTTCAACACCTGCTCAGAGTAGGCATTAAAAGGGGGCACACCATTGTTAACAATGGGCCCTTGTGTACTGTTCAGGGTTAACACCAAAATTTTAGTACTAACCCTGAACGGAACCTCAATAGTGTCAAAAATGTTGATGCTATTGCACCCGACCCTGTGCCAAGGTGCGCCGTATCTTAGATATGGAGCACACATGGTGGAGGTAGAAGGGTGCAAGGAAAGTCCTTAAATCTGCCCCATTGTTTTTCATTGAACTAAAAGTTGTATTGAAGAGTCTTTTGCCTTCATGACAGTCCTGTTTTTGTTCCTGTGTGAAATTAAGTTAGGGTGGCAAGTCATCATTCATTGCAGTCTTTCATTTCCTTCTGTGACTCCGAAAAAAAAAATGAATGTAACGAAGGCCCCCTTTCCATGTGACTTTAATTTTATAAAGAAACAAAACAATGAAATAAAGAAAGCATGAAAGCTATTAATAGGGCCTGGCTTAGTTGCTTATATTTCTCTGGATTTAACATGCTTATGCTGTGTTTGCATTCATGAACTCATTATACATAGACATATTGGATTTGCCAACACTTATTTTGAGATTGTCTTGTGTTGACATAGCTGGCGAAACTGGTAGACCTGGCATCCTTGGTGTGGTCCACTCGTCTTTTTTGCCTCTCCTTCCCATGTTTTGACTGTGTGCTGGACTCTGTTTTTGCTGTTTTGGTACACTGGGCACTTTACTACTGCTGTTCAGTGCTAAAGTGCAAGTGCTCCTGTGTAAAGGGTATGTGTAAAAGGTGTTTCCATGATTGGCATATTTGTTTTACTAGTAAGTCCCTAGTAAAGTGCACTAGAGGTGCCCAGGGCCTGGAAATCAAAATGCTACTAGTGGGCCTGCAGCACTTGTTGTGCCACCCACATTAGTAGCCCTGTAAACATGACTCAGACCTGCAACTGAAGTGTCTGTGTGTGCGGTTTTAAAGTGCCAATTCGACTTGGCAAGTGTGCTCACTTGCCAGGCCTATACCTTCCCTTTTTATACATGTAAGACATCCATAAGGTAGGCCCTATGTATCCACAGGGACAGGGTGCAGTATATGTTAAAGGTGGGACATGTAGCTTTGTGTTTTACATGTTCTTACAGTGAAATACTGCCAAGTTTGTTTTTCACTGTTTTAAGGCCTATCCGTCTCATAGGTTAACAAGGGGATTGCCTTTAAATATCCTTAAAGTGCAGATTTCCTTTGGGAGCAGATAGAAGTTTGGAGTTTGATGTCTCTGAACTCCCAATTTAAAAATACATCTGTTAGTGAAGTTGTTTTTAGATTGTTAGTTTGAAAATGCCTCTTTTAGAAAGTAGGCATTTTCTTGCTTTAACCATTCTGTGACCCTGCCTGTCTGTGGATTCCCTGTCTGGGTCAGACTGACAGTCAGGCTGTTTGTGAATCTCCTCTAGACAGTGACACAAAGGGAGCTGGGGTGTAGCCTGCATATCGTGATGAGGCATCTGAGCTGCAGTGGATTGAGGAGTGGTCACTTACGCCTGAATGGGCTGTGCCTGCCCTCAGACAATACAGTCTCCAAACTCCTGGGGTGTGTTTGGGGCTTGGCCTGGGCAAGACAGGATCCTGTAAATAACAGAGAATCCCCTTTGAAGTTTGCCTACTTCAAAGGCAGAAAAGGGTATAAGTATTGGATCCAAAACCCCAGACTTTAGATCACTTCTGGAACCAAGAGCAGCCTCTGCCAAGGAGAAGAGCTGAAGAGCTGAGGAGAAGTGCTGCCCCTGCCTGTGACTGTACTTTGTTGGGCTACCCTGCAATTGCTGCTTCTGCCTGTGAAAGGGGACAAAGACTGGACTTTGTTATGCATTTCTGCTTAAGAAGAATCTCCAAGGGCTTGGACTGAGCTTGCCTCCTGTTTCGAGGTCTAAGGGCCATCAAAGACTTCCTCTGCCAGCACCTGGACTCTCTGCTGAGACTCCTGACCTGCCAAGTGGTGTCCTATCCAGTCCCTGGGCCCTTGAAAGGTGAGGCTGGCAGAACAAGAGCTGAAATCCACGCACAGAACGCCCTGCAAGGACATTTTCGATGCACCATCTGATAAACGGTGTGCCTTCTGATTTGCGGCTAAAATCAATTCTGCACCTACATTGTGGCTGGGAGATCGATGCATCATGGCTGCAGAAACGATGCAAAACCTGATTGCAGCTGCTGATAATGATGCAAAACCCATGCAGCATGGTTTTCTAACACCATGCTACTGGATTTCTCACGCATCGTCTCTGGGCATCAAAGTCATTGTGAATCAACGTGGATCCGAGGTGCCCAGTCTGGAAATCGACTCATTACTCTCTTGCGAGGGAGAAAAACGATGCATCGCCTACCCCACAGGAGAAGAAACGACACATGGCCTCACTTGCGAGTAAGGAATCGATGCATCGCTGACTTTTCCGATGCAAGCTCACCCATGCGGCTTTTTATTACGCAAACCAGGCATTTTGTGTAAAATCAACATTTCCATTGTTTTCTATGGAGTAGGACTCTTATTGTTTTAAAAATTCATATCTTGACACGTATGTTGGATTTTTATCATTTTGGTTTTGTTTGATTTAGCTAAATATTGCCTATTTTTCTAAACTGGTGTGGTATACATTTTGTAGTGTTTTCACTGTATTACTCTGTGTGTTGGTACAAATACTTTACACATTGCTTCTGAGATAAGCCTGACTGACTGTGCAAAGCTACCAAGGGGGTAAGAGGGGTTATCTAAGTGTGTTTCTCCATTGCCCTGACTAGAGTGAGGGTCCTTGCTTGTACACGGGGTAACCTGACTGCCAACCAAAGAATCCATTTCTGTCAAAACATGATTAATTTGGGATTAGGATAACCATATAATGCAACAATCTAGACACTAATTATTAAACTTTGTAAATTTAGCATAAAAGTAAACTTGTTAATCACATTCAATATCCATGGATGCATATGCTTCCCAATTTGTTTTGCTGTACATAAGTGCATGTACACAGTACAAATACTCATTCAGCCCCACATCAATGGATGCAACACCTTACTTACTGGCCTCAGAGGGTGTACCCAAATTCAAATAAAAGGGTTTCAACAAAGATGCCTCCAGCATACATAGGTCATTATAAATATGATCTCAATGACCCCACTAACTAAAACTCTAGTTGTTTCATGTCGTGGACTATCAGAGCGATGTTGCTGGAAAAAGTCATGGTTCCCCAATTAGGCTTAAACATCTTCAAAGATGGATGATTGAATGTATAGCTAGGAAGTTTAGATGCTGTTGTCGTGTAGCCATTTTAGTTAGAGCTCCATGCACATTATTTTAGCATACTAGGCCTGCCAATGTGCACTTTAACCTAGATATATTCTATACAGCTTTGTTTATTATTTTAACAATAACCACATTTGTGGTCTTGTTTTATTTCTCTATATCTAGCTGTTCTTTGCTTAGGCCAGCACTATGTTCTTTACCAATTCATTCTTGTTCACTCTGTACTTCTCCCAAGGCAGCAGTAAGATAGGTTTCCGGTAAAAGTGGTAACAATTTTGTCTCTGGTATTCAATATACACATCCTTACATAGGGACATTTTTGCAGAACACCAGCTGTTTTATTATAAAAACACTTATCTGCCCCATACACGTTACAGGGAGATTCCAGCCAGAGGACCACAACTGTATGCTGACTGCTGAATGCTTCGCTACAGCTGCAGACTTCAGGCCTTTGCTCAGGTATGGGGGATGATGTCTTTCCAGGGCAGAACTAGAGCTTAACATGCTGTGCTCTAATACACCCTAGGTAGGAATTAGTCTATTGACTCTAGTGACAATATGGTAGCGTTATTTCTATGCTTTACTCTCCTCGTCACAATTTTAATCCTGTCATGCTTTATCGTCCTGGTTATTGCAGTACATGCTTTATTATCTAAGATGCAGTTGCTTCATTAAAACCGTATTGAAACATATACTGCCTCTGCTTGTCATTGTATATGTGAGACTAATGTAACTGAGAGAAACGGATGAGACCTGAGTGACCACGATTTGCCTCAGGAGTCAATTGTGTCATGCGCTCAGCTGCCCAATCATCCCTGCTCTTGGGCAGAGATGAGGCACTGCTAGTCTGCCGGAGAAAAACCCTGATTGGGCCGACAGGTGTCACCTGTAGTGGGTTACACTCAGTCCCCCACACCACAGGCGATTCTGCCGCTCACATCCAGTTTTCTCATTAGAATAATGAGACCCTACGCAACACTGCGTCTTTTTGCTTTGTGGCCTTCGAGATCTCTAGCCTCAGTTTTGGTTTTCTACATTGTTGCATCTTCTATGGGCAGTAACACTGCACCTTCACCTTTGCCAAATGTTGGCACATTGATGTTGCACTTGGCACATTTGATGCACCCCACTGTTATACCCAATTGCACTTAGTAGGTTCAAAGTCCTGAAACACATACTGGCAAATACATAGAGGCAATCATTGTAGCTGCTGGTACAGTAAACCTCACACTTCCATGCACAACTCCTTTCAACTGCTATATGCTCCACTTAATGTTCTTGCTGCATTTACGCTCAGGATCCTTAACCATAGCAATGTTTGTTTTTTTCACAAGGTAGACTCTAAAGAATATTTTCTGTCAGCGAATCAGCTTTAGTATGGGTAATTTAATTTCCTTTGAGTGAACAGCTTAGTACAGCAGCTCTATGGCACTTAAGTTACAGTATTGCGTTTGATTCTTCTCTTCAGCATGTTCATTTTCCTATCCTCTCCATTTCTGTCTCCATGCGCTACAGCGTTAAACACAAATGTGTCATCAGAGGATCTGGCCTTTTCACCAGCAGGATGTGAAGGCTTTCTTCCTAGAGAATCATTGTGTCTCCTTTGGAATAGTGAGTGTTGGAAATTGGGTTTCTGGTTGGCAGAGGAATACACCCTGTCCAAGCAGGAACCACAATCCTAGTCACGGTAAGTCAAACACACACTAAAGGTTAACCTGTACTCACCCTCTGGAAGCTTGGCACAGAGCAGTCAGGCTTAACTCCAGAGGCAATGTGTAAAGTATTTGTGCAACACTTCAAACAGTAAAACAGTGAAATCCCCACACAAAAATAATCCACACCAGGTTAGAAACATAGATCTGACTTTAATGAACAAAACAAGACCAAATCAAAGGAAATCCAATAAATAGAAGTTGAGTTTTGAATTTCTAAAGATTGCATGGAAAATAGCACTTAGAAGCAATAAGCTCTTAAGTGGGCTATCTGGTTGCGCTGGACCAGGAAAAAGTCAAGAGTTCAGGCTGTAAATGATAGAGCACAGGCCAGCGACAGGACCCACAAAGGGCCTGCGGAGTGACAATACCTTAATCTTTGTCACAGCACAAGATACGTAATTGAGCCCCAAGCAGTTGTGGTGCTGCACTGGAATTCTCCTTGCAAAGGCAGTGATGAATCGGGTCTGAGTGTGATGTGCTGGTTACAGGTGTGGCAGATCAAAATGTGATGCACTGGGTTAGTCCATGCCAGAGGGGCGAGTTGTCGATCTCCATAGAGTGGTGGTGATGCGTTGGTTCTGAAGCAGTGGTTCCAGGATGATGCAGCAGTTTTGAGTGTGATGCTCCGGTGTGGTCCCTGCAACAGCAGTGATTTGTCTATCTTAATCTTGCAGCTGGTAATGCATCGGTTCCAGTTGGCACACTGGTGGTGATGTGCAGTGTCTGGCAGTTACAGCACTTTACATTAATTTCCAAGGGTCCTGGACTGGGGTGGCGCCACTTGGCAGAGCAAGGCTTACAGCACACAAAGTCCTTGGTGCTGATTGTACATGGAAGGGAAGTCTTTAATGTCCCCAAGACTTCCAAGCAAGACAGCAAGCCCTTGGAGTTACTTTGGTTCTGGGATGGAGTGATGTAGGTCCAGTGTTTCTCACTCCCAGGCAAGAGGGCAGCAGGTCAGATCAGCAAAGCAGGAGTCCTGTGTCCTTCCTTGCAAAGTATCCACAGGCCCGGAAGTGTACTGAGTTAGTGAAGTCAGTGGTCCAATACTTATACCCAATTGTGCCTTTGAAGTGGGGGAGACTTCAAAGAAAGGTCTCTGAAGTGCACAGAGGTCCTCTCTTTCTGCCCTGGCTCCAGACTCACTCCAGCGGGCTATGCAACCCTTTGTATGTAGAAAGATGCTGACCTTTTAGGTGTGTGTGTCAGCCCCTCCAATCCATCCTGCCCAATATGGCCCATCAGGAAGTTGATGGCTTATCAGTCACACCAATGCTCCCTTTGTGTGTGGCTGTCTAGAGGAATGCACAGGCTTGACTGTCACCCCACACCAGTCGTGTTTCGGAGACAGACAGTAGGCACCAAATGACTAAAGGAAGAAAATGGCAAATTTCTAGAAGTGGCATTTTCAGACCTTCAGTTAAAACTCCGCCTTTATCATGAATTGTCATCTTAAGTATTGAGTTCAGAGACACCAAACTTAAGAAACTCATCTATCCCAAATTGGGAATTGCACTCATAAGATGCAAAAGGATAATCATAATGTTAGCTTATCGGGGCATGTAAAGCTTAAAAGAACATGTCCTCCCTTTTAAATACATAGCACCCCACCCTGTGAGTTACATAGGGCCTACCTTAGGGGTGACTTAAATGTATTAAAAGGGAAGGTTTAGGCCCGGCAAAGGATTTAAATTTGATAGGTCGACATGGCAGTTGAAACTGCACAGACAGGCTCTGCAATAGCAGGCCTGAGACATGGTTAAGGAGCTACTTAAATGGGTGGCACAATCAGTGCTGCAGGCCCGCTAGTAGCATTTAATTTACAGGCCCTGGGCACATGTAGTGCACTTTATGAGGGACTTATAACTAAAAGAAATATGTCAATTAGGTATCAGCCAAAGTTACTATGATTTACAGAAGAGAGCACAAGCACTTAAGCACTGGTTAGCAGTTGTAAAGTGCACAGAGTCCTAAAACTAGCAAAAAATAGGTCAGAAAATGGAGGGAGGCAGGCAAAAATTTGGGAGGGAAGACCACTATAAGACTGACAGGTCTAACAGTAAGCAATTTGAATAGTTATGGAAAAGGAAAAGGTTAAAGACAGGACTTCTGAAGTCATCGGAATTGCTACTATTGATGGCACTATTAAAAAAACACATGCATATCAGTACGACTGGCCTTTTCACAGCCAGGAATTTAAACCATCCTCAACAGGAGACCAATAACCTGCATAGACATCAAAGTGAACAATTTAAAAGTCCTGGCAATGGATTTCCACCCTGAATATCAAACCTGAATATTGATGGAACACAATTTACTGAGGACAAAATATCAAAAATAAATATTGACAGTTATTAAATTCTAGATTTTCTGTACATATTTCCACATATATGTACCTACGTGTTATATATATATATATATATATATATATATATATATATATATATATATATATATATATATATGTGTGTGTGTGTATCTTCAAGGTAAGTAGATGTGCCATTGGCAAACCTATGCTTCGCTACATGCACTTACCTTTCAATATTTTGTTCCTCAGTGTTCTCTCCATAACATCCTTCTACGACAATATTCTGGAGGTTGATATTCTATATGTATACTACAATCATGGCACTGGGGGTGTCATCATGACAGAGAGTATCCCTGGGGACCCATAGGTTGCAGTGTCATTTGCCTTCTTCTCCATTTGGACTGATCACACTCCTCACTCTTTCTTCTCCCTGAGGCAGCGCTTTCAAAAACAACGCATGTATGTTTGAAAGATGTTTTGGAAAATGACATCTGCCTATATTTTTTTTATGTCAAATGGAAACAATATATGTCTAATCACTTCCATATTCATCGCCATACTTACCAAAAATGAAAACATCTTTTGCTTCAGGAAGGTGATGGAACAAGCACATTCGAGCAGCTATTCCCTAAGAGTAGTTTTAGTACAGATTTGTGTACGGATTGTATTGTGACAGCATTCATGTAGTGCTTGTTACTGAAGCACTGTTCGCAAATATACTCACTTTCCACAATTATTACGCCCAGTCTCTTAGCCAATAACTTGGCAGTACCATGATTTTGTAAGACATTTCAGTCCTGGTATATGATACATAACGGTGTGATTTCAAAAAGATATGTAATTTATAGAGGGGAGAAACATCGAATAGGTACAGAAGCATCAGAAAGTTGTAACCAGACAAACCTGAGAGCCTGATTGTATAAATGTTGTTAACACCATAACCTATTCATAAAATATATACAACATTTTATTCCTCTGCACTCCCTTAAATATGTGAAGATTAATTTATAAAAATCAAGGGTCATAATACAAAAATACCTTAGTTATTTATTGTGAGAGATTTGTTCCTATCCAAACACAATGCTTAGCATGCCATTTTCACACATTTAAAAAGTTTAAATGAGAAAGTGTCTCAGCTATTCCAGTCAAAAATGTCAGATGCCTGCGTATTACCTCACCGACAAAAATATAACGTTTCTGATAATATATTTCTAACATCCAAGTGTCACATTTTGCATGTGCGTCTTTTTAGATGAAAGCTGTCATACTTGAATGATATGAAATGAAGGAGACCCGTGAAGGCTGCCACCTCACAATTAGTGACTTCAATAGATTAAATCATTTGTCAGAAAGGTAAAATTAGTCACGCTTGAATTGTTCTTCGATTTGTTGCGAAACCTAAACTCCTGTAAATATTTTCTCGCCAGAAATTGGCCCAAATTGTTCTTTGTGGCCTCACACAATCTGCCCACGTGTTTAAAATGGAACTGCCATCGCCTCTCCTGTTTCTAAAGGAAACTAAAGGAAAGAGCACACCAGTTCAGAAAAGCGAGGAAACTGATATGAAATATTTGAAAAACGTGTCACAAAAGGCTCGGCCATGAAGAAATTACTGTGGGTGATTCGTTAGAACCATCTGGCTCCCTTTCTAATAGTTCAGGGGCACTATGTGGACAGCACAGATGCGTCTATTGTTGTGGACCTGATCTTGTAAACAGTTAAAATATTTACCAAGGCACCTCAGAGATGAAGCTTTGTCATTTTATTATTTATACCTTTTCAAAAGAACAAAAATGGTGGCGTCCATAAATGTGATGGATTGGGCTTATAAAAGGCCGTAATGGCCATCAAACTTCGAATGTCAGAATCCCCCCTTTGTGCCTGCGCCTTTCTAAGCTGACCAGTGATCCATGCATAAGGTTGGAGGTTAAGAATGTGCAGACAGAAAAAGGAATTCACTCGAAGATGTGGTTTTTGCTGTTCAGAGACATTGCTGTATAAGGAAATGCTCCTCAATGTGGCAGTTCTCTCACTTCTTGGAGGAAATTAGGTGCTACACGTCATCAGCATGCGATTCTTCAATCTTTTTTTTTTTTTAATTGTCGCTTTTTTGCTTTTTTGACTTTTGTACGAAAGTTCTATAAACGAGGAAAAAGAAATGTCACATATAACAGAGAATGTTAATTTGAAAGACAGATTTAAAAGTGCAGTAGCACGTGACTTGATTGACTGTTGAAGGTTAGTTTCGTTTAATAAAAAATAGAAAAAATTTAAGAAAGCAACATTTTATCACCATATCCATTGAGTATGGACGCTGGTTCACGGTGGGAAAACAAACAAAATAACCTATTAGCATTAACACATTAAATACATCAAGAAAACTCATGAAACTTGATTTTATCAAAAGATGTAACTTTGTGTGCAGATGTAACTCAGTGTAAGGTATTGCAGATATGTTTTTAAATGATTGGCGAATCTATTTTGCATAATTTTAAATATCTGCATTCTGAAAATAATTTTATGTTAGCGGTTGTAAACGCCCCCTTTTCAAAGAAAATGGTTTGAACTTCTGATTTAATGTCTTTTACTTATTAAAATGTTCAGTTGTTATATAAAATAACATTCGGCACGAATTTTTTATTTGCGTATTTTTAAATTATCGATTTTTGGAATGAATAGCATTAATTCACATCATTGGTTGTACAGCTGATTTATTCCGTTTCGAATAAAATATGATTTTTAATTTTAATTTTAACGGCTAAAAGAAAATACGGAAGTGTATAAACATGGGTATTGTTATTTGAGGAACAAGCGAATTGCTGTACTTGACACAGAAATGTTATATATATGCATTGTTTTAGCACTGAGTGACTTCTAGGAAAGGTTTCTGTAATTAGATATTTGAAAGTGTAGAGAAAACCGCATGAATCATTATTAACTGGAACTTATGCAAAAAAGAGAACATGCTAAAAAGCAGGAATAGAAAAACCTGCAGGCAAAGATGTCTCTATAATGTGCTGCTGTGGGTTAAGTATGAGTACAGTGTCTGCCATACAATATGCCACAGTTGGCATGCTTGGTGTCTCCTTGCATACGAATGCCAATTTGTGTGCCACCCGGTCTCTATTAGTGTTGCCCTTAATGGATCTGATGTGTCAGCATTTTTGCAGCTTTTTGTGAGTTCTCCTGGCTGCAGCTGAGGAAGGAGAAGGGGCAGATGCATGGGACAAAGTTGCTCCGAACTCCAGGTTGAGTAGTTAACTGTCTGGTTTAGTAAACGTGATATGCACAAAATAGACCGGCTTGATGAAAGCCATTGTGAAGGGAAAGGAAGTAAATCACATCACCCCTGTTAAGAAAAGGTTTCATGGCGGAGTGGAAATGTATTTTCAAGCGGGCACAAGAGAAAGTGTTCATAGTCTCTCCACGTTGCTCACTCTTCACATACAAGGGATGTTTTTTGTGTGTGAACCCATTCAGATTCAAGTCATATTTTCTAAAAGCAAATTTTGAAAAACTGAAAGAGGAGTAGTCTAACTACGGAGTGAATGAACGTTTCCGTAATTTAAAGAGATGCAGAGAGAAAAGATTTGCTATTTAGTGCACGGTAATAGAACAAAATACCAATACTTCTAAATACACGAAGTAGAGGGCAGCATTGATGAGGTTAAACATGCTTAATATTTAACTGTACATACTAGTAAGAGGAACCAACACGTTTTTTATTCTCATTTAAAACATTATGCGAAAGGTTCCATTTGGTAAGAACAATTGAGAATATCAAAGATTTAGTGCCCTACATTACCTAGCTACTGTTTTCGACTCTCATGGAATCTGCCACAGTAATCCCAGTTTGCTGTTGCCACTGGTGGAAAATTAACACCCCTGGCAGTTTCTCCCAGCAAAACATTTGAGGCGCCTTGGATGTGCTGTCAATACACCTCTTGCAAGTTTTTCATTTGAAAATGAGGCATGCAGCAGAATGCATATTTAATGCATCAGATTCTTTGTTTTTTCACGATGTTTTCCTCCTATACATTTCTTCAGCTTTGGCCTGCTTACAGTATGTCAGGGAAACCAGTGGGAGTGAAACAATTATCACTCCTACAGATGAGAATTCCAATTACTTCTGCTTGTACTGGCTTTGATAATTAACCCCTTGCTTGCAATCAGGGTCACAGAGTTTTAAAATGTGTATACGTTGCAGTAATTCATCTTTTTTATTTGTTGCACTGTAGTGATGTCATTATACTAAGGTGTGGCTATTAATTGCAGGCACTGCTTCTCCGCTAGGGCAGAGGAGCGTCTCCTCCCCCGGCCACCTGGGCAGCAGCAGCTGCAAACCTTTTACTAAAAAACGATAGTAAACGATGTATTATCGTTTTTTGTAAAAGGGGTGGGACCACTGGCTGGGACAAGCACTGAGGGGAAGTGCACAGCACTCCCCCTCATTGTGCATGTATATTTGTCCAGCTGTCTCGGGCTGGCCAAACACACATAAACAGTAGGCTCTCGCCAGCACGGTGCTGTGTTGTCGGGCTGGAGAGAGCAGGCACAGGCTTCCAGTCTTCTTGGGAGCACCCAATCCTGATGCTGCTCCGAGCAGCATCAGGATTGGCCAGCAGGGCAGGTTGGGAGCTTGTGCCTGCAGCCGGCCTGCCTGAAGCAGAGGAGCAGCATGGTGGTGATGTCGGCGGCGACAATACAGGCATTTTCTTTTTTTAATTAATCCACCCGGGCGTGCCTCCGCTCGCCTTTTATGCACTGTGAGCAACTCCTGATTAATTGTTGCATCTTGTAATTACTAAAGTTATTGTTATAACTACGGCATGAGTGATGATGGTGATGGCATTTATACAGGGTGCGCTAAGGTCCTTGAAGTAATGACGCTCCATACAACAGTAAAGACCAAAAACGGGAAGCTTTATTCTCGAACAACTCCGACGCGGTGCTCTCTCTCCCAAGGTCAGCAAGTAACTGCTGAGGAGAGAACACCGCCGAGCTCACGTATCAAACATTCCATTATGTTGTCTCGAGGCCTGCAACACGTAGGATCCTCGAGACATACTACGAGACAGATTACAACAGTCCTTATGTTGACCCATGCAATGAAATCGTAGGTTACTGCATGTTTGTGGTGAAAATATGCAGTAAAATTGCCTGACCTGATCCAAGGTATGTAGACGGTTTCACTACATTCAGTTTTATTAGTTTGACCAAAGGTAGCATTGCATGTAGCAAAGCCCAGCAACTAAAGCTGTATGTATAACACTTGAACAGACTGAGTAACCAAGAAGAACCATATCTGCCTCAAAGAAAAGAACGTAACAACTAAAACGTTTGTTATTCAACAACCTGCTGAAATAACCTGTACACAACACACCACATCCTGTCTCTGCCAGTAGAGATGCATTAGAGCAAACATTGGGACCTCTCCGAGATTTGTCATCAAATTACTTGCAATACTGCATTTTGCAACGGACTCTTGCCAACACTCCGTGTGCATGATGATTCTGTTGGTTCAGATGCCCTTTTCTGAAATCCTAACTGAAAGCACTGCTGAATTTAGTTGACTAGGATTGGTTTATCCCCTACAGTTTCACCTAGAGTTAATGTAATGAAGACACTGTTTTATGCCATTACATGTTCTCCTAGTGAGATAGAGGGCAACGTTTGTTCCTATATACCACAGGGTGCTCATAGAGCAAGGAATCAAGGGGCATATGTGTAGGCCCCTAGTGCCACCTTGAGCCACATTAACGCCATTTATTCTGACTTTAATATGGCCCAACAAGGCCAAAATCCCCATGTCGTATTTACAGGGTGGAGCAATGTTGCGCCACCCTGTAACCATTTGCGCTACATTATGCCTCAGCTAGGCATAATGTATGCAAAGGGGGTGTTCTCCCATTAGGGGATCCGGAAAAATGGCATAAGGAAATCTATGAGATTTCCTTACGCCATTTTTAATGACACTTTGAACGCCTGCCCTATGTACCCTGCAGGAGTAGTGCCGATATTTTGGCGCTATTCCTGCAGAGTACATCAATAGCATCATGAAAAATGACACTATTTCCCCCTACCATGTGCCATGGTGCGCCATATTTTAAATACGACGCACATTCGGTGGCAGTAGGGGGTTGCTAAGGGGCGCAGGGAAAGTGGTGCTGCACTCGGTGCAGTGCCAATTTCCATAAATCTCGCCCCTAGTTTACCAAAAACAGAAAATGCAGATCATTTATGGCCCAAAACTAAGGCCCGTATTTATACTTTTTGACGCAAACCAGCGCCAGAGCTGGTTTGCATAAACATTTTACCGCCGGCTAACGCCATTCCAATGTGCCAGGCGGGCGCCTTATTTATGGATTGACGTTAGCGTGCGCTGCGGCCTGGTTAGAGTAAAAAAAAATGACTCTAACCGGGCAGCGCCGGCGTAGGAAAGAATGGGAGTTGTGCATCAAAAAATGGTGCAAGTCAGGTTAGAGTCAAAAATCATGTCTCTATCCGGACTTGCTCAATTTTTTGACGCACAACCCCCTTAGAAATTACTCCTGTCTTAGGAAAGACAGGAGTCATGCCCCCCTGCCCAATGGCCATGCCCAGGGGACTTCTGTCCCCTGGGCATGGCCATTGGGCACAGTGGCATGTAGGGGGGCCGAAGTGAGGCCCCCCTATGCTACTTAAAAAATAAAATAAAAAAATACTTACCTCAACTTACCTGTACTTACCTGGGATGGGTCCCCCCTCCATGGGTGTCCTCCAGGGGTGGGTGGGGGTGGCAGGTGGTGTCCCTGGGGGCAGGGAAGGGCACCTGTGGACTACATCCATGGTGTCAAAATGACGCAGGAGTATAAATAAGGCCCACAGGCCTTAAAGTAATTTTTTAGACAGGAACGCCTACCTTGCATGTCATTAACGCAAGGCGGTTTCCCGCATCCAGAAAATGACGCACTCGGAGGAATTTTGACGTCCGCGAGGTTGGGCATCATAGTATAAATATAGTGTAAGGTTTGTGCCTAATTTGCGTCAAACTTTTTGACGCAAATTCAGCGCAAACAGAGTATAAATATGCCCCTAAGATTTTACCAATTTTTAGGCCTTAATTTAAGTTTCCTTTCATAACTTCATAATCCTGAGAAACAAGTGGAAATAAATCTTGGTGAGTACAGTATGGATGTTCCCCTAACCTACCAATGGGAATGTCCATTTTTTATTTAAAAAAATGTTGTGGCTATATAATGTTAAGCAGCATACTGTAAAAACGCTTTGCAGGTGTCATCATAAGAGAAACAAGAACAGCTTGTTATATTGTCTGTGAAAAGTCAGTTTCTGCATTTCACAAGGGAGAAATGTCCTCACAGATGTAATCAATGATATGTGGCTAGGAGGATCTGCAATGTTAGCATTACTGCCTACTTGTGCCATTCTGTAGATCAACTGCTGATGACAAAGCGATCCCAAGAAACAACGTGCCATGGCCCGTCTACAAGAAACAGCAACTTCTGATTAGGAATCCTAAGACAAAGAACATCTCTGGCTATGCAACAAAATGGAGAATGTATTTGTATTATTTAAGAGCCATTTTAGTTGTTTTTGCATCAGACTAGTGGAATGTTAATGCACAATCTAAACAATGTGTGGCAATGCACTCATTTGTAGCATACTGAAGAACTCTGCATTCAGGCAATGTGTGGCAACGTCCAAGGAGGAGACACAAAACAGAAAACACATAGGAGACACAAAACACAAGTTACGATGATGTTGGGTCATGTTGCAAATAGAGATGATGCTGATGCCACCATCATCTGACAAAACATATTTTCTAATGACTTCAGATTTGACCTGCATAACAATAATACATAAACTCTAAGTAACACATAACAGAAAATGGTGTAAAATCTAAAATGCACTAACAAATGTTGAGCATTGTCCTTGAATACCACGAGGGCTCCCACCAGTGTTTTTACATCTCCATCCAACCATGCAAAGCTTGATCCATGCTCTGCTTTTCATCAAAATGTTGTCTTCTTCGTTATTGATTCTTGCAGCTTTTATGAGTGATGATTACCAGTAGAACCAGATGCCATTCATGCTAGAGTCTGCTGCAGATATCTCAATGGAGACTTAGGGCCTGATTCAGATCTTTGTGGAGGGGAATACTCCATCACAAACGTGACAGATATCCCATCTGCCATATTATGATCCCAGTATATCCTATGGGGATTGTGATATGTTCCTTTCTCCAACATCTAAATCAGGCCCTTAGCTTTCTAAGATGACATCCTTGTGTTTGGAAAGTATTTAGAAGAGCATATCTTTAGACTGGATCAATTACTTTGGAAAATGGTGTCCAGCTCAGGGTTGATAGATGTGTTTTTGTGAAGAAATCAATTATATATTTTGGACATGGTGTTATAAAGAATGGCATTGGTCCCAGACATAGGTTAGTATGAGCTGTGGAGGAGATCCTCCTCCCAAAGATTGAGAGAAATACTTTTCTTTTCTAGGTCTACAGTGAATTTTACACCAACCATCCTCCTACTGGCCAAACCCCTCACTAGGTTGCTAAGGAAGAGAGTGGTGTTTAGATGGGTTAAAGAACAAGAAGAGGCTTTAAAAAATGAAAATGGTGTTGACAAATGTTAGCTTGCTTTAACTGTTCATACCTGGTGTGCCTCTATGTGTGACCTTGAAGCTGGATTACAGTTCTGGCGCTAGTTTAACACAATGGAGAAAACAAGAAGTGGCCTTTGATTCACATGTTTGCAAAGAGGCAGAGAAACAATACTCTGCCATTGTATTAATCACTCCTTGCTCTACATTCTTCCACTGATTGTTGTACTGTACTTGTGTTGCACTTTATTACAGAGGTTGTGGGGACCTTGTCCACACTGAAAGTGTTTTTAGGTAATTTTATTTGATTGGCATTCTTTCATGTTTATATTTTTGTAACACGAGCGGTTATTGCATTTTACTAACTTTTTCTGCCTGCATGGGGTGGTGGGCCAATGGAGAGTTAGGTCACTATGTTTTACCACTAACCCCTGCTGTGGCGATTTCTTGGCTTTCGTAATCTTGGGTGGGGGTAGAGGAGCGAGGATTGTGAGCAGTTAGCGGTCAAGTGTCACACTCTGATTTTGGATTCAAATGCTGGTGCTGCGCAGCCTAGTAAAGATTAATCACTCCTTGCTCTGCATTCTGCCACTGATTATTGTACTGTACTTGTGTTTCACTTTAGCAGAGTTATCACACTTTACTCATTTGTTTCTGCCTGCATGGGGTAGAGGGCCAGTGGTGATTTAGGTCTCTGTGCTTTATTGCTAACCCAAGCTGAGGCAATTTCTTGGCTTTCGCCGTCTTGGGTGTGGACAGAGTCGCGAGGAGTATGCGTGGTCAGTAGTTTAGTGTCATGTTCTGATAAAGGATTTAAATGTGAGCGCTGCACAGCTGTAACTATGGCATGCCACACCCAAGGAAAACCTGTCTGTGACCGGCTAGTCGCCATGACCCCTGCACGTTTCGCCAAAGAGACCTTTGGCTAGTTTCTCCCGATATATGTTGCTTGCATTGGCACCAAAGAGAATATTCTCATCTAGCTGTTGTGAAGGAGTGCTTCGATCAACTTTTGGTCCATTCTTATGTGTTTGTTGCAATTGGGGCTGTTTGTGTTGTCAAGAGAAAACACAGTCAAGTCACGGGTTAAATGAGAAGGGAGCAAATGTTTCCCCACCTTTGCACTTAAGGGATGTGGAGAGGATGGTGAAATATGAAGTCGAAATCAACAACCCTCATATAATTTGCACCACATTAATGCTAGGTCTTTGCCTGTGCACTGCATGGAAATATGGCATACTATCCACAGCTCCAACCCTGATTTAATCTTTATCACTGAAACATGGCTTAATAACAACTCTATGGTAGAGCTGGCCCTGAGAGTACCAAATGGCTATAAGATTCTCACATGCAATTGGAAGATAGGTAGAGGGATGGAGTGGCTATAATTCTAGAGACATGTATGAGTGCATCGTACTAACGTATCCCCAGTAGGGGGCTGGGAGGTTTTGCCATTTCAGCTCTCCAGTAAGTAGTAGATGATTTTGGGGGGAGAGATTCTTTATAGATCACTGTGCTAAGATTCTCAGTTGGCCACTAAACTATCTGCAGTGCCGTCTGCTATGATTTTAAAGTATGAGCATTTTTGTTGATAGGAGATTCAAATCTCCATTTTGAGGAGGAAGATTTGCTTAGTAGAAATATTTGGAGAGCTAAATGCAAATGGTACAACTGACTCAATGGATTAAGGGTGCAGCCCATAGAGGAGGTCACATCTTGGATCTGCTGTTTTCCAACCTCTGCTCCATGTCAATTCAATCCATTGATCCTATCTTCTAATCTGATCACTTTTTAATTCAATTTAGGTTCTTCACAATAAATAAGCCCTCTGTCAACCTTTTTATCTCTCTGGTTATGATGAGGCCATAGGTGAGAGTCAATCTTGAGTCATTCACAAAAAAGTTTTGTGCACCTTCATTGACAGAGGACCTGCCTGTCAAATTGCATGTCAAGGCCTTAGAGATGCACTCGTTGAGGCATTAGAACAGATGCACTCCCCAAAAACTGAGGAGGCTGCAGAGACCCTCTCTGTTGAGAAATTGCACACCAACGATCTTAGAACTGCAAAGAGGGAGGTTAAAGTTTTGGAGCACCATTGGCAGCACTCCAAATCCCCGACTGATTATGTGGCTTTTAGAGCTGCATTACAATTGTACCACAAAACGATCCGAAACGCTACAAAAGAACCTTTTCTAAGAAGATTAGATGAGGATATTGAGTCCTCAAAGGAATTATAAGATAAGATGAATAACATCTACTCTACATTTGAGACTCAATCCTATTTGTAACAATCTTTTTAAAAAAGGGCTAACCTGCACCCCAGAACGAGAACCTGTTGGGGTAACTTTCAGGAGCTTACACCAGAAATGGTGGAAAAAACCATGAAAGGGGTGAAAGAGATCATGTTTTGTTAATAAATTAGTGGCAGAGATGTAGCATGTGTCAGCTAATAAACCTGCAGTTTAAAAGCTTAACCAGAAAAATAATGTAGAAATGAAATGTGCACATTTGAATTTCAGTAAGCCATTTGTGCCTACCAGTTGTCTTTCTGACACCACGTTGAACTAGAAAACTATTAATAAATATTAACATGAAAGTATTATTTCCAAGTAGAAACAGTACAAATTAAATGTATTTTGAGTATTAAAATTAATTCGAATTAGATACACATATTGAATTAAATAGCTTCAATAACGTGTGGACATAAATGTACTTTTTAGATTGCTGTGACATAACATGAATAATGTTTAGAAATGTTGTTTGCTCTGCATATTTGATTTTAAATAAAAGGTGTGCAAAATAGTTTATTAATGTAATAATTGTATTAGTGTGCATTAGGCTTTCTTACCTTGACTAGGTCTAAAAGTTAATTTTACAAGCAGTCATGGAACATTTTATTTGTATTCATTTCTCTCTAATCGGAATTCTTTTTCTTCAGACAGCAAATGTACTGTTGGATGTTCTATTGTATTCCAGTGGAAGAGCAGTACACATTTAGGTGATGTAACAATATTTGTTCTAGTTGCTGAGTTGCACAGGAAGATTCATGGAGCTTCTCTTCTCTGCATCCCCTTATAAGTTTTCTCATCATAGTCTCAACTGCCCTATACTGGTATGTGGTTCAGTACTAATAAGGCCAACTAATTCTGAACTGCTGAATTGTCCTATGTGCAGCTCGTGTTCTGCACTGTCCTGATGCTGCTGCCAACCAACGCTAGGAAATGGTGAATATTCAGCTTGACTAATCAATCCTGTATTGCGTCCCATGTGGAGAGGTATAACTAAATGTGGTTTCTTGTTTTGTTTCTTAGCTCAGTTACTTACACCAGCATATTTTGTATAGTTAGTTATTCTAATTAGATGTTTACCAAATTATTTTTGCCTGCTTTTATTTTTGTTTTTGCCCACATGTGTTAGCCTGCTCCCCCACATGCAAGTCTCAATCCTGGTTAGTGTTAGGAATGGGCCGGATCTGAAATTGATGGTTGAGTCTGTATTTTGATATTTACTGAGGTCCCCATCATCTGCTAATAATGTGCACATTGTGTTGTTGCTAATCTACATTATTCTTTTGGAGTGTACAACTGTATTGATGGTTAGCAGGTTGAATCTTTTCAGACATTTCGTTTAGCCTATAGTTTTCATGTATGTTTATAACTCAGTTCTGCATACCATTGATGTGACATTGATCTTGGTATTGTTATAAAGCTTTGGAACTTTTTCAGTTTGGAGTTTTCTTTTAGTGTTGAATTATTTATGGTGTTTATTATTGTTTATGATAAGGTAATTGTTTTGTGGGATTACATGATTCCGACTACTGACTTCATCACCAAGTCCAAAGGTTCATTCAAACCCACCTTGTTTGCAGTGGTGGCAGTATTAGATCAGAGGAAGACAAAGATAAGGCGGTTGCTGTGATCTTTTTAGATCTGTCTGCTGACTTTAACACTGTTTTGTAGCCCAGCTAGTTCATAGGCAATGAAAAGCAGGATTGCACTCTGCCACTCTACAGTGGTTTGAAGCTATTTTGTCCAACAGATTTCATTCTGTTCATCAGGCCCCATTTAAATCTACTCTCCCTTGGTCTAACAGCAGGGTCACACTAGGGTCTTCTCTCTACCCATCATTGTTTATAATCTACATCACGTGTTTGGCAACTACTGTTAAGTCCCAGGACTTCAAGACATTTTCTTAAGTCAATGACACACCGCTTATCATTTCTATTGCTGAGAGTCAGCCAGGAACTCCTAAGAATCTACTGGGCTGGTTTCATGATGTGGCAGCTGGATGTGGTCACATTGTCTGAAATTGAATGCAGAAAAAACCTGAAGTCCTGCTATTTTGAGAATGACACCTTGTGGCCTACCCCTCTTTGCATAGCTCCGATAGCTGAAAGAGAGGTATGTGATATGCTACCTCCTATGGCCAGTCCAGGAGCCCAGGAGCCAGTTCCTATTCACTAGACACATCAGTATGTCAGGCCTGTTCCACAAACTCTGTATGGGTTAATATTGAACAACACATAAGGCTAAGGGGGCAGAGGGCATTCCAATCATGACCGTCCTAGGACACATAAAATATCGCAGACAGCTTTGTTGATCCTGGTGCTAACTCTCCAGCTTCCCAAGAGGATTACCTTGCAGACAACAGGCAGATCATTGTGATCCCATTCAGGTACGTGGTCGGTGTTACTCCCTTAGATTGAGACAGGCATAAGGGTTACAACGACTATGCTTTCAGATGTAGCTATACAGTTTAGACAGAAATCTCTAGGGTTTCTAGAATCATAGCAAATTGTTGAGTTGTTTGTTCTCTTTACACTGGTTGTAATGATGATTACTGACCTATATTTCCTCTGCATTATTATCACAGCTCAAGCTTTTTATACTAAGATGCAAATGCTCTAATAAATACGTAGAAATCCAGTTCATATATTATGTTCTGCCTTGGCAAATATGAGTAACTGAGCGAAAGGGATATGATCTGTTTCCACAACTTCCCTGAGGAGTCTGAGTGTCAGGTTTAGTTTGCAATAAATCACCTTTTCCTTTCCAGAGTTGGGTGAGGCACTATGGACTAACCAGGAGTTAAAACCACAGATTCCAAGTGTTGTAGGATTGACTCAGTCTCCCAAACTCGGTGGTGCTGCCACCTAAACATGCAGTCTTATTACCATAATAGGAACTGAAGGACATGGTGCTACCAACATTGAGTCAGGTACTTATTTAATGGATCTACTGAGTAACGATCTCTCACATGCCAAAGGTGCCCTAATCGCCTTTATACGGAGATGTCAATCAATCAATCAATCAATCATTTGTAAAGCATGCTACTCACCCGCAAGGGTCTCAAGGCGCTGAGGGGGGGAGGGGAAGTTGCTACTGCTCGAACAACCAGGTTTTGAGGCATCTCCTGAAGGTTAGCAGGTCCTTGGTCTGCCCTAGGTGGATGGGGAGGGTGTTCCAGGTCTTGGCGGCGAGGTGGGAGAACGATCTGCCACCGGCTGTAGTCTTGTGGATGCAGGAAACGGTGGCGAGGGTGAGGTTGGCGGAGCGAAGTTGTTGGTTAGGAGTGTAGAAGGTGAGTCGTTCATTGAGGTAAGCTGGACCGGCGTTGTGGAGTGCTTTGTGGGCATAGGTGAGGAGCTTGAAGGTGATCCTCTTGTGGATGGGGAGCCAGTGTAGGTCTCTCAGGTGGGCTGAGATGTGGCTGGGCGTGGGATGTTGAGGATGAGGCGAGCGGAGGCGTTCTGTATTCATTGCAGTCTTTTCTGGAGTTTGGCCGTGGTTTCCTACGTAGAGAGTGTTGCCATAGTCCAGTCTGCTGCTGACGAGGGCCTGGGTGACCGTCCTTCTGGTTTCAGTGGGGATCCACCTGAAGATCTTGCAGAGCATGCGGAGGGTGTTGAAGCAGGATGATGAGATGGGGTTGACTTGCTGGGTCATGGAGAGCGATGAGTCCAGGATGAATCCTAGGTTGCGTGTGTGGTTGGTGGGCATCAGTGCGGTCCCTATAGTGGACAGCCACCAGGAGTCATCCCAGGCGGAGGGGGTGGAGCCAAGGATGAGGATCTCCATCTTGTCCGAGTTCAGTTTCAGGCGACTGCTCTCCATCCAGTCGGCAATGGCCTTCATTCCATCATGGAGGTTAGTTTTGGCAGTGGCGGGGTCCTTGGTGAGTGAGAGGATCAGCTGTGTGTCATTGGCGAATGAGACGATGTTGAGGTTGTGTGATCGGACGATGTTGGCGAGCGGTGCCATGTAGACATTGAAAAGGGTGGGGCAGAGGGAGGATCCTTGGGGAGCGCCGCAGTTGGTCTCCGTGGCTTCAGATCAAAAGGGAGGGAGGCGGACTCTCTGGGTTCTGCCAATGAGAAAGGATGTAATCCAGTCCAGGGCTTTGTAGCGGATGCCTGTGTTGTAGAGGCGTTTGCGTAGGGTGTGGTGGCAGACGGTGTCAAAGGCTGCCGAGAGGTCTAGGAGGATGAGTGCTGCAGCTTCGCCTCGGTCTAACATGGTCCTGATGTCGTCTGTGGCAGCGATGAGGGTGGTCTCAGTGCTGTGGTTGCTGCAGAAACTGGATTGAGATGGGTCCAGATTGTTGTTGTCTTCAAGGAAGCAGGTCAGTTGACTGTTGATGATCTTCTCGATGACCTTCGCCGGGAAAGGGAGATGGGCTGGTAGTTCCCCAGATCTCTTGGGTCTTCCTTGGGTTTCTTTAGTAGGTCGCTGATTTCGGCGTGCTTCCAGCTTTCTGGGAAGGTGGCGGACTTGAAGGAGCTGTTGACGTCCCCTCCCGCCAACTCCGCTCTGCCAACCTCTACCTCACCATCGTTCCCCGATTCCAACGCAAGACCTCCGGCAGCAGATCCTTCTCCTACCTCGCCGCCAAGACCTGGAACTCCCTCCCGACCCCCCTGCACCAGACCCAGGACCTCCTCACCTTCAGGAGATTCCTCAAGACCTGGCTCTTCGACCAACAGCAGCTGCCCCCCCCCCCCCTCAGCGCCTTGAAACCCTTACGGGTAGATAGCGCGCTTTATAAATTTAATGATTGATTGATTGATTGATTGACGATCATTCGGAGTTGGGGGGCGATGATGGAGCTTGCTTTGTTGAAGACGTGATGAGGGCAGGGGTCGGATTGTGAGCCGGAGTGAATGGTGTTCATGATTTTGATGGTATTATCGTCGTTGATGTGGGTCCAGAAGAGCAGGAGGTGGGTGTGGCTGGGGTCCGGTGAGTCTGGATTTGTGGTTGCAGCAGCTGTCGTGGGGGTCAAGGTATTGAAGCTGTTGTGGATGTCTGTGATCTTGCAGTGAAAGAAAGTGGAGAGGGAGTCGCAGAGGTCTTGCGAAGGTGGGGTGTCGTTGGTGCAGGATCTGGGGTTGGCGAGTTCCTTCACGATGTTGAAGAGCTCTTTGCTGTTGTGTGCATTGTTATCGATGCGTTCCTTGTAGGAGGATCTCTTGGTGGTCCAGATGAGCTGGTGGTTCCTGCGGATGGCGTTCTTGAGGGCAGTGTGGTTGATCTTTGTTTGTTCATGGTGCCACTTCTTCTCAAGTTCTCAGCACTCCCGTTTGGAGGCCTGGAGGTCAGTGGTGAACCAGATGGCCTTAGTGTTGGTTCGGTTGTTGGAGGGTTTCTTGATCGGGGTGAGGGTGTTGGCGCAGTCGGCGATCCATTGCCTGAGGCTGTGGGCAGCTCTGTTGGTGTCGGCGGTGTTGGTTGGCGGGGCTCGGGAGAGGGTGGAGATCAGTTGGTCTACAGAGACCTTGCTCCAGCTGTGGTGAGGATCTGTTGTGGGAGGTGGTACATGGTGGGCTTCTCGAAGCTGAAGTGGACTCAGTGGTGAGGGTGGTGAGGGTGGTGTTGGCATTGATGTGAATCTGGAAGGGCAGGTGTTCAGCAGCGTCAAGGGTGTCTTCGGTGTTGGTCGAGATTCTGATGGTGTTCCTGTGGACGATGGCGATTCCTCCTCCCGGCCTGTTGGTGCGGTCTCTTCGGGTGATCTTATAGCCGTCCGGGATGGCTATGGAAATGTTGGGTTCTGAGGAGGGCTTCATCCAGGTCTCGGTTAAGATGGCAATACGTCTGTGGTGTTAGCGAAAAATCCTCCTCAGATGAATAGGTAGTACCTATTTTAGTCTGTTGGTTGTTCAGCCATGGAAATTCAAAGGGTACCACACTTGGTGTTTCTTTCTCCAACTGTTGTCTGATAGAGATGTTACAAACCATACTAGTAGTAATTCCAGAAAATTGTAGACAGCCTGTCACACAATATTTACTAGCAAATGGGCTTGCTAATGGAAGTGGAGATGTGACATTCATAGTAGAGTCACATGATGCATATAGAACAGAAATATTCTGCTACTAGGTCACTTACCTTGTAGTTGATGCAAATACAAACACCTTTCAAACATGTACTGTAGCACACCCACCTGCACAATGGTTTCAAAGCACCCTCCCACAGCCATTGAGAACATTAGATTAGGACCTCTTAGTAATGACGGGCCTCATGGCCAGTTTTAACTGCCTACACACCATTTCCAAATATTCAAAATGTACAGGCAGCAGATCTGTGACCACTATATAATAATTTGGTTAGAACATACAGACAAGGCTAAGCAGGATTTAGTCAGAAAGTCCGGATTTTGGAGCCCGCCCAAACCAGGTACAAGAAAACACATGGGGAATACAGATGAACTCGCTAGTCATGATTGTAATTGCACATGTTTCTTAACTGTTGTTGACAGTTGACATGTGCTTCCTGGATTCCATGGGTGAGCCCCAGATTGTGGTAGACAGATGAAATGTGCTTCCTGGATTACCTGGGTATGGCCCAGGTGTTCAGAAGTTATCTTGATAATAAGCATTGGTCTGGATCTGCTTTAAACGTTGCCATTATGTTAATAACTGAGCTGCAAAGTTACACAAGGTTTCAAAGGCATAACATGATTCAAACTGGTACTGTGATGAAAAGGAAATAACATCTCTGATATCACTCATAAGTGGGGGAATAAGGCATGACTAAGGGATGACTATCTATATATTTAGACCAAATTGGACCACGCATAATCGGTGCTTAACCCGATGGGGCTCATCCACTAATACGAGGAGGGTAAGCATGGGTGTGACACGTTTATTCATTTCTCCACCTTTTAGATATGCACATCACGCAGGGGACATATCAACAGTGTGCCTTGATTCTTCCTTCGTTTTGCACATCGCACATCACCAAATGTTTTGTGCTTTGTTATATGCTCTACTCTGTTCTGCTTTTATTTTCTAGGTGATATTTCCTACTATAGGCTTCATAAAGTTTTAGGATTAGGTAGGTTAATTGGTCCTGAAGAATCCCACTAGATCTTGTAGACTAAAGAAGCGAGAAACATGTTGACCTCAATTTAGAAGTAGTATAGGAGATCCTGAACTTGCATACACCACACTCCCAAAAAGGAGGGTCAGTGATATTTGTGACTTTTTTTGGGGAGACTAGACCTAACCTTGTTCTCTCCCCTTACTCTTGTTTTTAATCATGACAGAGGTTAGATATTCAAATAAATTATGTTTTACATCTAGCCATTTTTAACAGCACTCTTTTTTCATACCAATCCTGCACAAATAGCATATACCGACCGGCAACCATCTACTGCTAAAAGATCTCCGGCAAAGAGCCCCCTTGTGGGGCCCGTAAGGCATTGCAGTGCCGGCCTGACGAGGAGCATAGCCCAATGATGAAGCATGTCACCAATTGGTAAGTGAGGGCTCTTGTTTCAATATTTTTTGACTCTCAGGGACCTTTTTCTTTTCTCTCTCTCCTCTACTAGATACAGGGATCTCTTTCCCTCTCTCTCTTTTTTAGTGGAACTGTGTATACTATTTTTGCTTTGTAACGTATGACTAGCCCAGCTCACAGCTGGGACAATGCCATTAAGCATGCAATTAAAGTAATTTTCTGGGACAGATTAACACTAAGCTACAACATTCTCCTGGCAGAAAAAGATTGTCCGCCAGAGTTTGTCAGAATGCTCCCACAAGGGGAAGATGTCATTTTGCAATATTTTTTGTCCTAGCTCCCTAAAAGAAGCCTATGCTGCAGATTGGGCTGTGACACAGGCTCCAGTGCTGTACCACAATTATGTGGGTTGGTATAGGGACTCTCCATATCACATTATACCTAAATGGTCTAATCCACAAATACAACCTCAATATCCAATAAAACATGATGCTAAAGCTCTAGTGAGGGAGAATTCTCTCACAACTAGAGTGCCAGGAAGTAATTGAACCCTGTGTATCAGCTATGAACAACCTTTTGTTTCCTGCAGCTAAGCCAGACCATTCTTACAGATCAGTCTTAGATTACAGACACTTAAACAGTGCAGCATCCACATTTGCCATTCACAATTCGCAAAGCACAGGCCTTATGATCAACATTGTGCGCAAAAGAACACAAAAGATCCTTGGATATTTTCAACAGGTGCCTAAAAGCCCAAATTTAAGTGCATTTTCTGTGTTTTTTCCAACTTCCTCAATGGTATAACAACAGTCCATGACTGTTGTCAGCCCATGTGACATTAATATTACATGACATTAATCCTGAGGCATTGTCCTATGTAGATACATTTACCTAACGGAGAACGACCTCAACACACATCTGGCCAGGGTAGATTGCATTGTCTTGGGATTTGCCGACCATGGCTACAAATTTAACTTTAAGAAAATGTAATTGCTTCCCTCAGTGTCCTAATTCTAGGATACAAGCTTTCAAATGAGGGGAGTCGCCTGGTACCACACTTTTTAGAGAAGTGTGCACAACTACAACCACCAAACAATATTTAAAAAACTGCAATCCTTGGTAGGATTCTTTAATTTTGCCAGAATATACATTCCAGAATATGCACAGAGAATAAAACAACTTTGTGATTTAATTAATTCACATTTCCCAAACAAACATTGGCCACCAAAACATACACTAATTCTTAAATTATTATAGACTGACATGCTTAAGGCAAAATACTTACACACACATGAAAACAACCCAAATTTGGTAATCTGGATAATTACGGTTGCCATCTGATTCACATATGTCACATTTAATGAAAGTGACACAGTGCCCATTGCATACAAATCACACTTAATACTCAAACACAGAAATGTGTTTTGCACAAACCAAAAAAATACTGACTGCAGTTTAGATGGCAGTCATCAAGGAGAGACCTCTAGCCCAAGGTAAACACATTATTGTCATTACCCCGGTTCCGGCCCTTGAGGCATTTGCATTTCAGCATTCCAAACACAAAAACATTAGATTTACGTCAGATTCAATGGGCTACATCCTTGACTGCCACTGATGTTTATTATGTTATTGATCCAAAACTACAAACCCAAGAATTTCTCCAATATGACCTTGAGTACTCATGCCTGCTAATGAAATGACTCTTGATCATTACAGATCAACCAGCTGTAGGTACCAAACACCAATACTCTGCGGCTTGCACAGCATTCTGTGGATTTGTGAGGGACGGCAACTTCCACCCTATTGAAACCTACAAGCAGTCCGTAGGATATTGCACAGCACAACTTGCTGAGCTTAAAGCATTGCTTTTGGCACCGGAACATACAGATCCTAAACTACAATGCTTATTGTTTATGATTCGTATTATTGTGTCCAGTTCTTCAATGAAAACTTACACTTCTGGCACCCTAATAGATTCAGATATTCAAAAGGAAACACCATGAAACACAAATTTTGTCAGGGAAGGTGGAAGGTCTCAAAGACAGACTGTTACAGGCTCATGCAATACATACACTGGGCCACCAACGTGTTGGGATACATGTTGGAGAAAACTCCTTGGTTGATGAATATGCTAAATCTTCAGCTGCTACAGCTTCTGTTACTACAATAACTCATTCTCATACAAGGGAAGATAATAACATCTTGGCTGCTGTGAACACTTCAGCTGATGGGAAGACCCTACCAAAAGCATACCCTACCGTTTAAGTGCCTTAAACATTGCCTTGTAACAATAAGAGGGGTGGGTGATAGTTTGATATCCAACCAAGATCATAGGCTAGAACTGACCAAAGCAGCTCATAAGGGTGTTGCTTCTGCCCATGCTGGTGTGGTGGCTACCATCTCCCTTTTACAGAAAAGCTATTGTGTGGCACATTCTATTCAAACAGGAAAAACAGTATGTCCTTAGCTGTGACATCTGTCAACAAATTAAAGATTCCACCATTAAATGCCCACAGTAGACAACCCTTCTAATAGCAAACAAGCCTATGCAGTGTGTGTACCTAGACCACTGCAATCCACTAAATTCAGATTCAATATGAAGTGCATACAAATACATTCTTCTTCCAGTAGACTCTTTCTCCAGATTCCCATGGGTGTGGCCACAATGATCAGCTGACAATCGAACTGTTATTAAAGATTTGCAACTCTTTATCAGGACATATGCAGTCACAACATTCCACTTGGACCGGGGCCCTTCTTTTGCCTCTAGGGCACACAGGGATGCCACAGGAACAGTGGGTGTTACAGTGCATTATTCTAGTCCCTACCATCCCAAGGGAAAGTCTGTAGTGGAAAGAAAAAAACAGTCTTAAAGCAGTCTTTAACAGCTAGAGTACTAGGCTCAGGTCATAGCTTAGTGGAGTGTTTGGGCATGCGTGATCCAATCCAGCTATATTCACTTGCTTGAGCACCACTTTGATATTTTCAAGGCGTAGCATGAAAACCTTGGCTATAGAAATCAGCAACGCCTCTATCCTCCATTGCTGCATGGATCACAAGTAAAGTGGCTTGCATGGGAAGTGCACAGTGTTTGATGTGAGTGAAAAGAGTAACATTAACAAATTTCATCAAAGTGCCTTCTCATGCTAACACACTTTTGACACCAGAAATAATAACCTTGATTAACCATTACTAAAAGTGTTAACTGGCTTGAGGCCAGAAAGAGACTAAGAGACTCAGGTCTTAGAAACTCAGCTTCATTAAGTGGGATTATTGATATTTGCATACCAAGACTAAGGGGCTTCATCTTAGGAACTTGATGATTACAATTTGGGGCTCCATCGGGCTCATTGACATTTACTTACTGAGCCTATCTGGGGCTCATTGACATTGCTTATCGAGCCCACAATAATGACCAAAAAACTGATTTGTTGGTTACTGAGCACATTGGTAAGAAGTGCAATCAACTCCTAATTTTCTGTGATCCAGCAGCTACACAGCCTGAGTATATATGTGAGTGAGAACAGTGTGAGTGATGCATAGTATGTATGTGGTGTGTGTGAATAGGAAGACCACTATTCAACCTAAAGTTAATCAAAGCATGCTCTTCTTCTCTGTCCAGATTGCTGAGAACTACACAGCTCCGCTGTTATCCCCTCCAACATCTCCTCTCTGAGATCACATCAGGTACATTCCAGAAGACACAGATTGCAGGAAACAGCAGGTTGTCTTTTGTTATTTTCTCCACACCCCCATTCCCTTGGGTGGGCTCCAGGCAAACAGTATACCGTTCTGCTGGTAGACCACTGAGGGGAATGGTAGGATTGTCATCGACATTAGCCCTGCTGGCCCAGGATTTCAGGTTAATGCAAGTGTTGCGTGTACCGGCATCTGGCAGATTGCTAAGTCCACGAAGAGCGTTAGCCTGAGCAATGGGTTCTAACACAGTAGTCACCACAATTCTGGAAACAATTACTAGTATACAGGTTAAGGTTCAAGCCTCTAGGGCAGAGAGCCATTAGCTAACAAAAGAGTTAGCTTAATACAGAGAGAGGTGGCAGGCTAGATCCGTAAGGCTATGCCTTGGAGTGATGAATCTGGTGGGGTACATCTCAAGCCATGGACATTGCTGCCGCCCTTAGTTTCTTCCGGTACCTCATCCAATCATGCTGCCACTTCATGCCCAGTAGGAGGAGGGACACAGGGCACAGGTTTTTACACCCCCCAACCATTCTATGGGGACCCTAGGAAATTTGGGATTTTTCTTAATCAATACAAGTTACACTTTTTGTGTGATCCCTCCTCATTCCCAGATGAGCAAACTAAGAATGTCTTTGTTCTGTCCCCTCTTGGAGAGAACGCTGCCAATTGGCAGATTCCCTTGATCGAAACAGATGAACCCTTGACATATGATTTCTGCCAGTCAATGCGTAAATTATTTGATTGAAAAAAACACCTCCTCTCTAAGTTCGAGAACTAATTACTTGAAAGCAGGGTTCACAAGACCTTTTATCAAACATTACAAATGTCATCCTGTAAGTAGTCAAAACAGAGTGGCCTGCAGAAAAATAGACATCTGTGTTCTACCAGGGTTTTCGCAGTGAGCTGAAGGATGTCCTAGCCCAAGTGGTAGACCTCCCAACCTCCTGTGAGGAGTTGATAGAACTGACAGTCCAACTGGATCAAAGATTGCAAGAAAGGTTAACTGATAGGAAACGCGGGAGGCCAAACTCATAATGGTTAGAACCAAGAGCTCAACCAAGGAAGGACTTTGTAACACTAATGGGGTAGAACACATTTAAGTCAATGGAATTACAGGATAACCTACTCCAGAAGAAAGGGAGAAAAGATTAAAGCAAAGTTGTTGCATGTATTACGGGAAGGGAGAACACTTCATTAAGGACTGCCAAGCTTGATCAAAGACTGCAGAGAAGCCTCCAGTTGCAAAAAGTAAAGCTGTGTTCCAGATGATCAACAAAGCTGAAGTGACATAAAACTAACTGTCCTGATGAAGAAGGAGGTCCCTTGGAAACAGGATAGTGAGATTTCATCTGTTATCCAATACTTTGCAAACTGTCATAGCTCACAGACCCCCATATCTGACAGGTTATCTGACAGACCCCCACAAGAAGTATCAGCCTTGCTAGACTCAGTGGCCACTGGCAACTTCATTGACCAGAACTTTGTGATGTAATTGGGACTCCCATTTCACAAAAAACAAACCCCTGAACCAGTCAAGGCGGTAGATGACACAGCACTAACCTCCGGACCTATCCTCCATCATACAAAAAATATTGTCATGCAATTCAACTCAGATCACCACGAATCTCTTAGCTTCAACCCCATTGCCACTCCCAGTTTCACCTCATCCTGGGAATGCCCTGGGTAACTAGCTATGAGTCCACGGTTCATTGGGCAGCCCACTCTGTGAGCATAGATTCAACATTCTGCCGCAAACATTGTACTAAAGCACAGGCCTTTTCTTCTGCAGCTGACACTAACAATACTACAAAACAGCTTACATACAGCAATATAGAGCCACAAATCTGCTGCACTGTAACCTTCGAAATGTCTATGATAAGTATCAGTCCATCTTCGATGAACAGAGAGCAAGCCAGTTACCATTCTCTAGAGAGTATAACAAGATGACATTGATTTCAGGTGCTTCTATCCCTTGCAGCAGCATATACGCCTTCACGGAACCTGGGATGTAGCATCTGAGTGAATACATCAATGAGAATCTAGCCACAGGTTTTATACTGCTGTCCCAGTCACCATCCTCCTCTCTTCTTTTTCTCAAAAAAAGGAGGAGAGGTGAGGATGTATATGGACTGTAGGGCTTTAAAGAATCAGTATCCCCTACTGCTGATCCCCGTACTCCTAGACCAACTAAAAGGAGCTAAGATATTTACCAAACTGGACCTCCGGGGGGGCTTATCACTTGGTTCGGGTATGACAAGGAGATGAATGGAAGACTGGATTCAGGACCAAGTTTAGCCTATTTCAATAGCAGGTTATGCCCTTTGACCTGTGCAACACACCAGCAGGATTCCAGATTTATGGACAATGTCCTCTGTGGATACCTGGATAGTTTTTGTGTTATAAACATTGAGAACATCTTGATATACACCAACACAATCCAGGAACATCAGACACATGTACAAGCAGTTCTAGAAAGACTATGAAAACAGCATCTGTATACTAAACTGGAGAATGCCAGCTCCAAGTGAAAGAAATTGAGTTTCTGGGATATGTCATTAATCCAGGGGGAATCAAGATGGCTGACAACAAGGTAATAGCAGTCTTTCAATAACCATCACCCACCAATGTAAAAATCCTACAAAGCTTTTTGGGCTTCGCTAATTTTTGCAGGCCATTTATTAACAGCTTCTCAAGTGTAATCCAGCCTACCACTCACCTCCTCCAGTAAAACACACCCTTTGTATGGCCCTCAGCCACAAAACAGGCATTTCAGTGAAACTTTGATTCACACAGGAACCCATCCTCAGACATCTTGATGTTCACTAACCTTTTATAGTGGAAGCAGGTGCTTCCCATTTTACTATGAGAGGAACTGTCGCGCCGCACCACGCGGCACGAGCCGAGCATTCGGCTCGCGCCGCACAGCGTGCCCTCAGGACGCGGCGCGCCTCGAGCCTTCTGTGCACCTCACGAGGCCCCAGGTTTTGCTTGGGGCCTCGCTCTGCTTTTCCTTGCGTTCCTGGTGCCCCCTGAACCCTCCTTACCTGTTCTTTTTTCTTCCTTTCTTCTTTTCTTCTTGGGGCATTTTTGTTGTACTTTCTTTATGTTTTTTCCCCCTTCCCATGTTACCTTTCTCTTCCCAGCATTCCTTGTTCCTTATTCTCTATGGTTCCTACTCTATTCTGTTCTATGTACTTTTCCCTATCTAAGATGGTGTCCTTTTACTTCCTGTTGGTCATTTCCTGTTTCTTGGTATTTAAGGGTTCTGTTTTCTTCCTTTCTTTGCGCTGCAACACTTTCTGCTCTGATTGTGTCTTCGCTCCTGATTCTTTGCCTTCGGTTCTGAATCCCGTCTAAATTAGCGTTTACCTGCATTTTGTTTCTTTTTTGATTCCTGGGGGTTTTTTTTGTTCTTGTTTCAGGAATCTACTGTTTGGAGTTTTTTTTGCCCTTTTCAGGGGTTTTTTCCCTCTGGCGCTATTTCTGAAGGACACGGTCTGTTCTTGGCGTTACCATTGCCTACAGCACCGTGGCTACTAGAAAGAGTTGCCCCTTTCTGGGCCAAAGCCGAACACTCAAGACCCACGCCACTCAATCTGCGGATTCCAGGCGTAAGCAGCACGTGAGTCGTGACAGATTGCAGTGCCTCACCATCCCGACGTCCTCTGACACCATGGATGATACAGTGGCGGCTGCTGCAGATCCAGATCAATCTCTTCTGACAACAATTCAGCAACAAGCTCAGGAATTGCAACAACTACGCAATGAGAATGCTGTATTACGACAGGCTTTGGCCTTCCGCAGTGGCGATGTTCCGACTATCTCTGCTTCTACTCCTCGTTTCTCTGGCAAACCAACTAAACTGCGTGAATTCCTTGATGCATTAACGGTGTATTTCGCCTTCCGACCTACCCAATTCTCCCATGACAGGACAAAGGTGGGATATCTTATCAGTGCGTTATCCGGTCCTGCCTTGGCCTGGGCAACCCCGATGGTGTCATCCAACGATCCGGTATTGTCGGACTATTCCGCTTTCGTGACTCGCTTCAAACAAATGTTTAGTCGTCCAGGATTGGAGGCCTCAGCGGAAGAAGCATTATGTGACATCAACAAGGCTCACAGGATGTCCTTCAATATAGTACACGTTTTCGTCAGTTAGCGGCAGAGACCACCTGGGTGGAGCGTACCCTGGTGACTTTGTTTCGCAGAGGACTTAAAGAAGAAATAAAAGATGAATTAGTACATTCCACCAGAGTTGAAGATCTTTGTGGCCTGATGGATCAAGCACTTTCCATTGAGTATCGTCTTCAAGAACGACGAATGGAGAAGAGGAGGAGTAGAGGGTCTTCCCAGCCAAGCACTTCACGGGTGTATCTGCCTCGTTCTGAGGAATCTCGTCCTCCTGCTAGAGACATAGAGGGGGAACCCATGCAAGTGGATGCTACTCGAGGGCCGCTCTCTGCTAGTGAGCGGGAAGACAGACGTAAGAAAGGATTGTGCCTGTACTGTGGTTCTGCTGGTCACATGCTTCGTACCTGCCCTGTATGTCCACCAAGACCATCGGGAAACTCCACTTCCCGTCCTCTGTAAGAAGGGAGGGAGCGGGATCATCGGCTATACCTTCCATCAGTTCATTTAATGACAATACGACATACTTGTTCATGTTACCTGTCATGTTACAACTACCTGACGGCCGTCAAGAAAGGACTATGGCATTACTAGATTGTGGTGCTAGTGGTATTTTCATGGATAAGACTTGGGCCACTAATCAACAGATTCCAACACAACCCAAAGAAATGCCTGAACAAGTGCACACAGTGGATGGATCCTTGATATCCTCTGGTCCAGTCGATACTACTACCCTGATGTTAAATTTAAAGTTTGGTAATCATCAAGAACACATCTCCTTTGATCTCATATCATCCCCCAACCATACCATCATTCTCGGAATTCCGTGGTTTACAAGACATAATCTGTATGTGAATTGGGTAACCCGGACTATTTCTTTGTCCTCACAGTTTTGTCATGAGAACTGTTTTGCTTCCGACAAATATTGGTCACCGAACAGATTAACACCTATTAAAAGTACTACGGAATATTCCATCAATACAGTCCAAGGAGTCCCTGAACACTATTTAGAGTTTCAAGATGTGTTCCAAAAACCATCCAGACCTGTATTACCTCCACATCGAGAATACGATTGTGCTATTCCCTTGGAACCTGGAACTGTCGTTCCCTTTGGAAGGATGTATTCCCTCACGGAACCTGAAAAGGAAGTTCTAAAGGAGTATCTGGAAGAAAATGTACAGAGTGGTCTTATTGTTCCATCGTCTTCTCCGGCAGGGGCTCCTCTCTTTTTTGTACCCAAGAAGACAAAAGATCTTCGTCCTTGCCTGGATTTTCGAGGCCTGAATAAGATAACTATAAAGGATCGTTATCCTTTGCCTCTCATCAAGGATATTCTAGAGGCAGTCAGAGGGGTTCAACGTTTTACCAAATTGGATCTTCGGGGAGCCTACCACCTCTTACGTATTAAGGAAGGAGACGAGTGGAAAACAGCATTCAGGACACCATTTGGTCATTTTGAGTACCGGGTCATGCCTTTTGGTCTTACTAATGCCCCCGCAATATTTCAAAGATTTATGGACTCAGTGTTTTCTGATCTTTTGAACCAGACAGTTGTAATCTACTTAGATGATATCCTTATTTTTTCCAGACACCCCGAACTCCATTCTTCCCATGTGAAACAAGTCCTTCAAAGACTCCGGGCACATCAACTATTCTGTAAACCCGAAAAGTGTGAGTTCGATAAGACGGAAGTCAAATATCTGGGTTATCATTTAAGTCCCACCGGCATAGCTATGGACCAAGAAAAAGTACAAGCCATTCTGGATTGGCCTTCTCCCTCTTCTATTAAAGAAACACAATGTTTCCTAGGATTAGCAAACTTTTATCGGCAGTTCATTTTAGACTTTGCTAAACAGACCAGCCATATAACTCACACTTTAAAGAAGGTCAATTTAACGAAGGGGTTTGTCTGGACTAAGGCGGCTGAAACAGCGTTTCAAGATTTAAAGAAGGCTTTCACTCAAGCCCCAATCTTAAGACACCCAGATACCAACAAACAATTTATTGTAGTTACCGATGCTTCCGAAAGAGCCATTGGAGCTGTCTTACTCCAACGACAAGAAGATGATGGTCTTGAACATCCTGTTTTCTATTTGTCCCATATACTCTCTACAGCAGAACAACATTACTCAGTACTTGAAAGGGAGTTATTAGCTCTGAAAACAGCCTGCCTAGAATGGAGACAGTTTCTGATTGGTTCCAAGGAGCCTTTTGAGGTGAGAACAGGTCACCGTAATCTACAATGTCTACGTAATTTTGTATGCCAGAATAGTCGCCAGGCCCGTTGGGCCTTTTTCTTCAGTCAGTATGATTTTTACATCACCTATATTCCTGGATCCCAAAATATTCTGGCTGATGCTCTGTCTCGCCGTTATCCAGATTGTACTCCTTCCCCATCTCAGTATCTACTTGAACCTAGTAAGATCATTGGAGTTGCTTAGTCTTTCCTGGAGGAGGTACAACTGGAGTACTCCAGCCTTTCTAACCGCAAAGTAGAAGAACTAAGAACCTTTTTATGCAAGAAGGAAGGATACTATTATCATCAGAATCTGTTATTCCTCCCTACTAACAGAGTTCGAGGCAAGGCATTACAGATGTGCCATGATTCGCCGGTTGCTGGTCATAGAGGCATCAAGGCCACACAAGAACTTCTCTCACGATCTTTCTGGTGGCCTACCTGGAAGTCGGATGTTGAAAGATATGTTCAGGCTTGTCCCATATGTGCTCAGGTCAAGATTCCCCGTACCAGACCTGCAGGATTACTACAGCCTTTGCCTGTTCCACCAGCTCCATGGCATACTATTTCTACTGACTTCATGTGTTCACTTCCACCATCAGCAGGAAACCGGGTTATCATGGTCACTGTTGATCCCTTTACTAAGATGGCTCACTTCACTGCCCTAAAAAAGTTACCTACATCCCAAGAATTAAGCCAGATATTTATCGACCATATTTTCCGTCTCCATGGACTTCCACATACCATTGTATCTGACTGATGACCTCAGTATATTTCCCGGTTTTGGAAATATTTGTGCAAGACACTAAGGGGGTTATTCTAACTTTGGAGGAGTGTTAATCCGTCCCAAAAGTGACGGTAAAGTGACGGATATACCACCAGCCGTATTACGAGTTCCATAGGATATAATGGACTCGTAATACGGCTGGTGGTAAATCCGTCACTTTTCCGTCACTTTTGGGACGGATTAACACCTCCTCCAAAGTTAGAATAACCCCCAAAATATCAATATAGCACTATCATCCGGTTTCCATCCTCAGACCAATGGACAGACTGAGCGTCTGAACCAAGGATTAGAGCAATACCTTCGATGTTTTTGTAATTCTACCCAAAGCAACTGGAACACTTATCTCCCTATTGCTGAATTTTCCTACAACAATACTGTCCATAGTGCCTCCAAATTCACTCCTTTTTTCTGTTCCTATGGTTATCATCTTACCTCTTTTCCTACTTCTCCTCAATCTACCTCTCCTCTGCCTGCGATTACTTCTTTTTCCAAACGTCTTCTACAAATCCATAGACTAATTCGATCTAATTTATTAAACACCAAGAGATATATGAAGAAGATCGCAGATAAGAAACGTGGACCCACCCCAGATTATCACCCTCAAGATAAAGTCTGGCTTTCCTCCAAATTCTTGCCCTCACGCCTTTCTCTAAATAAGTTCACACCTCGCTATTACGGGCCTTTCCGTATTCTTCAGTTGATTAATCCTGTCACTGTTCATCTTCGCTTGCCTCATACTTGGAAAATTCATCCAGTCTTTCATGTTTCCCAGCTCAAACCTTATGTACCTGACCCTTTCTCTCGTCAGTTTCCTTGTCCTCCTCCTGTGTTGGTGAATGATGTACCTGAATATGAGGTTCAAGAAATTTGTGACTCTCGCCTTTTTCACAAACGTCTTCAGTATTTGATTCACTGGAAGGGATATCCTCTCAGTGAATGCTCTTGGGAAGATGCATCTTCTGTTCACGCACCTCTTCTGATTTCTCGTTTTCACCGTTTGTTTCCCCTCAAGCCTGGGCCTTCGGGGGGGGACCTACTGTCGCGCCGCACAGCGCGCCCTCAGGACGCGGCGCGCCCCGAGCCTTCTGTGCACCTCACGAGGCCCCAGGTTTTGCTTGGGGCCTCGCTCTTCTTTTCCTTGCGTTCCTGGTGCCCCCTGAACCCTCCTTACCTGTTCTTTTTTCTTCCTTTCTTCTTTTCTTCTTGGGGCATTTTTGTTGTACTTTCTTTATGTTTTTTCCCCCTTCCCATGTTACCTTTCTCTTCCCAGCATTCCTTGTTCCTTATTCTCTATGGTTCCTACTCTATTCTGTTCTATGTACTTTTCCCTATCTAAGATGGTGTCCTTTTACTTCCTGTTGGTCATTTCCTGTTTCTTGGTATTTAAGGGTTCTGTTTTCTTCCTTTCTTTGTGCTGCAACACTTTCTGCTCTGATTGTGTCTTCGCTCCTGATTCTTTGCCTTCGGTTCTGAATCTTGTCTAAATTAGCGTTTACCTGCATTTTGTTTCTTTTTTGATTCCTGTTTTTTTTTTTTTGTTCTTGTTTCAGGAATCTACTGTTTGGAGGTTTTTTCCCCTTTTCAGGTTTTTTTTCCCTCTGGCGCTATTTCTGAAGGGCACGGTCTGTTATTGGCGTTACCATTGCCTACAGCACCGTGGCTACTAGAAAGAGTCGCCCCTTTCTGGGCCAAAGCCGAACACTCAAGACCCACGCCACTCGATCTGCGGATTCCAGGCGTAAGCAGCACGTGAGTCGTGACAGGAACCTTTCGCAACAACACCCAATTACTGGCCAGTTACACCTAATAGCTTACTTCTCAAAAACAGCTTACTTCTCAAAAACATTTACCAGCTGTGAATTGAACCACAGCATAACTGAGAAAGCCCAGCTAGCAATCAAGTTTGCGTTTCAAGAGTGGCCCCATTTTCTATGGCAGCTCAACATACTTATTGTTGTCACTAAATTAACGTATTCAGATTATTTGTATTGAAAAAAGGCATTTGACCTTTGGGGAACGAAAGATTGACAGATACATTGCATAGAAGCTTTATTTATAGCATTTTTAATTCCATTACAAAGATTTTCCTGGATGACACTGTTCAACAAACAACTTGGCTTGGGTTGGCAAAGGTAATAGAAATGAATGTGCCTAGTATTCCCTCCCTAGCTAAATTTCACAATTGGCAGACTTTTGCAAAAATTTCAGGAGAACAGCTCAATGCTATAGTTTAGAATGGCATCTTTCATTTATCACTTTCACGTCCCAAAGGGTAGTTACTGTGGCCAGTGGACACAAATGTTTGTCATGCTTGTTCTATCAACTCCACGCAGGGTTTTAGAGCCAGCAGACTGGATTCCGATTACGTCACCACACAACATTCAGATATCGTCACGGCATACAGGGCAGGTAAATTATGTCAGCAATGGCTGCAGTCCTCTATGTAAACAGCTGTAAAAGGACACCTCACTCTCTTTTCTGAAGACATAGACTTACAAAACAACTTCTTACTTCCCAGAAAACAACACTCCAAAAGATTTCTATATGCAATATATCAAGAAATTTGGAAGCTTTTGCAAATAGAAGCTTCTGCTCATTTAAAGCAAATAGATAAGGAAAACTTAAAGAAAGCTTTAGCCATTGTCAACAATGGTATGAACACGCTTTCCACTCATATAGGTTTGTTAAACAACATTGTGTCTTCTCTTATGAACATGATTCTAAACAACGTTTGATTTTTGCAACAGGGGAAAAATCAGCTTAGATCCATTATGCAGTTGCGTTGCACTTTACACGATATGAAGGCGAGTTGCGTGCCTTGGAAGCACGTTAAATTTAAGGAGTGATTTGCCACATTCAACCTTACATTTAAACAACAGATAATGGGAAAGAAGGAAGCTAATTACATCATGCTTAATATAGAAAATCTTGAAAAGTTACCTTTTATAGTAGCTGAGAACCATTATCCATTTGTTTAATACATAGGGTTAAATCCCAGCCAATATCCACATTCCAGTTCACCTTTGGCATGTTTTAACATCTAGGAGATAGCTACCTCCATGAGGTGTGGGTCCTGGCCTTTGATTTCAAATGAGCTAATCGTGAAAAGGAGATTTTTCTTAGTAGATACAAATGTGAAACTTCTGTAAGCCATTCAATGATTTGCAAACAGGTGACGTTGTACAGGGCTTGCAATGCATCTGCAGCTAACTTAGCTTTCTACTTGAAGGGTACTGCCATCTCTGTGATCTGCCCGGTATTTCAGTAAATGTGATTTCTGTTTCTCACATAGTGGCCAGCTGTGGATATTTACTTTTTCCTCCCAGACTAATAGCACTATTGCTTCAAAAACACGTGGCACTCACAAATGCCATTGAGACATTTGGCCTGCAAATGGCAAGGTCGTCAAGCTGAGATGCAGTCCTATTAACATAGACATATATGATACAAATTAAATAGACACGAATTAAGGCAGCTTTTAAACAATCGAGTCCAACCCTAATTGGCAACACCTCAGAGAAATGCAGATCCTTTGAAAACTGGATCACTAGCTCATTATCACACTAAAAGTTTTCAAGCCTAACTAGCTTAAAGCTAGAGCACCATGGTGCATGCTAGAGTTAATTCTACTAAAAGGAGAGGCTAGGAAAAAGGAGAGCGAGTGGAAAACTGCGTACAGTGACAATAGCAAGGAAAACTATAGATCAGCCACAAAACGGTACAAACAAGCTATAATGCAGGCCAGAATAACATATCTGCAAGAGAAAATTGAGAATGCATCAAACTCATACAAGGAACTTTTTAGGTAGTCATTCACTTTATGACTCTCCCTTCTGACATGATAGGCCCGCCAGCATCAACAGAACGATGCAAAATTCTAACCAACTACTTTATCAGCAAAATCAACAAAATGTTGTCTCATCTACCACCAATTATTCTGTATGATAGAAAGCACCAAGGAAGTCCTTACTCAGGTCGCACTCTATAAGCCTTTCCTGTGCTGACTAGTGAAACTTTGAAAAATATCCTGGACTCTATTAAATCAGGATCTCCTTGTGACCCAGCTACTCCTAATATCTTGACACAGGGTGGTCATGCCTTATTAGACACCCTGACAAGTATTCTCAATCATTCACTTGAACCAGGGCATGTCCCAATACCTGGAAACATGCAAAAGTGAAACCACTCTTAAAGAAACCAACAGCCAATCCAGAGCTGGCGAATAGCTGCTCCCAGCAGTCAACGAAGTACTGGAGAAGCATGTCAACAAGCACCTGTCTAGTTTCCTGGAATCCCATGATATTCTCCAAGCAGACGGGTTTTAGATCAGGCCACAACATGGAAACAGCTTTATTGGCTACCATGGAAACACTGCATGCCATCTTGGATTCGGGTGGCTCTTTGGAAATTATCATGCTGGATCTAAGTGCAGCTTTTGATGCTGTATCAAATCCAGTACTCATGCAAAGGTTGTCAGAGGTTGGTATCACCGGGGCCACCAACATTTGGCTGAAAGCCTTTCTAGCTACTAGAAGTTTTCACAGTCTTCCAAGATTAGTTTGCCTCCTCTCTTCATCCCCTGTCATTTTGGATCCTGCAGGGCTCTTCACTTAGCCCTACATTATTTGATGTGTATGCTCAACCCCTAGCAAAAATCATACAATTGCATGGGCTTGTGTTAGTATCATATGCTGATGACACACAGATCATTCTGTGTCTCTCGGCTGATACAAGCTACACTTCCTTCCAACTAAGCTCCTGCCTTCGGGAAGTCACAGATTGGATGACCACCAGTAGGCTAAAGCTTAACAGTAACAAAACTGAGGTCTTTGTGGTGGGCATTAATAGCCCTAGGTGGTTAGAACTGTTGTGGCCTGATTACTTAGGGGATCGCCCAATGCCAACGCAAGCGGTATAAAGCCTGGGGGCTTGGAATAACTCCAATCTCACAACTGAAACACAGGCTATAAAACTAGCTGTTTTTTTTTGGGGGGGGGATTTTAAAATCCCCAAGGAAAATCCTGCAAATGTTACCATTCCTCGCAAGAATCGTAGTTATACAGGATTTAGTAAACTATTGACTTGACTACGGGAACTCTCTCTATCTGTGAAGCCAAAAATATGTCATTAACAAGGTACCAGTGGTACAAAATGCTGCAGCATGAATTCTGGACCAATTCTCGAAGCACAAAACAGCCAGACCAGCCTTGAGAGCCTTGCATTGGCTACCTTTCCGAAAGAGAATTTAGTTTAAGGCCCTTTGCATTGCATTTTGGGCCATTCAGGAAAAAGTCCAAGGATGTTTGAGTCCCTCTTTCTTTTGTATACTCCAGGAAGCTCACTGCGATCTAGTAACTAGGGGCTCCTGAAGGTGGCCAAGATTAGAAGGGCAAGACATGGAGGCCACTCTTTAGCAGTTCTTGTCCCCGGAATACGGAACGCACTTCCGGTAGCCCTCAGAAATCAGCAATCAGAGGTTGTCTTCAGGAAAAACATATTTTCTAATGCGACCTAGAAACATCCGTGTGTTATCAAGGACTGCAGGACTGTGCAGCTAACAGAGCTGGGAGGCCTCTTTGGACAGCCATGCACTATGTAAACACAATTAACATAACATAACTTATTGTCCTCAACTTTTTTTCCTTCTACTGTTTCAGTCTGTTTCACTCTGCACATTGTGTTTAGCTGTTCAGACTCAATTGTTATAATGTTGCCCAGTCTCATGTTGTTTATAGTTTGACTGTCCTTTTCCTCAGTCTGTTATTTGTAGGTGTTTTTATTTTTTAAGGAGAAATGTGCTAAGTGTGCTGGGCTGTCTCCTGGCTGTGTCTTCTATCTAAAATCATGTTTATACAGAGCGTTCTCACCTTGACTATTTGGCATTGACAGTCTGCAGGAATTACTGTTTTCTCTTTTTATCAGTCTCCATTGGTCAGAAAAACGAATTTAATCAGCAGACTGACCGTGTAGTGATTTTACAATACAACACGGTAGACAAGCAATAATAAATAGAGAATCGTTCGTAAAATGAAAGTAAAACGTGGGAACTAGGATAATCCAGGCATAAATGCTTACGTGGACACATAGTAGTATTGTAGGGCTATTCTGTAAGTGGGACAATAATTGTATGGAATTTGTCAAAATAAAGGTACAACAGATATCAAGTGAAAATCTCTTTTAAGTACAACAGTTAGAAAAAATGCTTACCAAGATAAAAGGTTAGTAATTTGGAGAAAGTGCCCTATGACATTAAAGGAACAATGGACCTTAAATTATTGAGGGGTGAGGTACGTGTCATATGAGCGAGAACTTAAAGGTTCTAAGAAAAGGAAATTAAAGACCCTCATTTAATTAATATACTCACAATTTAACTAATTTCTTGTGACACACTAAATAAGCACGCACATTTCCTAGGCAGTTTCAGTAACACACTCGCCTGGTTGTTTGTAAACAAAGAAGAGCAGTTCACGTTGTCACACAGATGAACAAATGGTGAATCCAACATTGCAGCTCCACGTACACATGAGCCAAAAAGGCTGAAAGAGCTATATTATGAAATATTCATAAATCTGACTGCGTCACAATTTAAAGTATAGGATGTTCTTTTCATAGCTAAATGCTGACAATGTCTTTGAATAGCATTTCTTTTTCGCATACTTGTATCCGTGTAACACATCAGTACCGCCAAGCAAATAAGCAAAGGTAAAGCCAAAAGATTTCATGTGTGCATGGTGTGCCAATTCCCAGTCCACACACCATGTAAATGTCAATGATAGTGGCTTAGCAAATAGTAGTTAGTGTTGTGAATAACATAAAGAGAATGTGAATGCCTTGTGAAGCTCTTTCAAGATCATCCCTCAACCAAACGCACAGCTGTAATTCCAGCTGAGCTCATCTTCTCACATTTTCAACCTACCTCCTTTCACCCATTCTCCTATAAAGATAAAACTATTATTTCCTAATTAGATTGAAATAAGTAAGTAACTCATTTGAGTTTCGAAACTGTAGCTTTATGTGACCAGTGTGCTGCTGTCACAAACAATATCAGTCATCATGTTTAATTTCAATATGTACAGACTGACCAAGATTTCATTGTCTCAGGTCAGTATTTGCATTTGTTGATGATGGAAATGTACTATTAATGGCATGATGCAAAGTAGCAGAATTAAGTAAGGATACTACTGACAATAATTGAAGTGATAGCCTAATTCCAAAGAGAAAAGAATAAGTGAAGTAATCAAGGAAATTAAATTATTTGGTTTATATTGCACATTAAATTTAGGGACAGGTTATAAACTAACTTATCAAAGTTATACACGATCTCTGTGCTTACTAGCCTGTACTGGTTCCACCACTCTACCATTGGAAACATCCACTAAAAAGCTTCACCTGAAAGCAATAGATCATTTTGGAGACATTTGACACCCGTGATTTGAAGACCACCTCAATCCATTTTGGCTTTAGGATCAATGGCATTGCATGCCTAAAAACTACACTTCTGGGGAACCATGTTTGCCCCCTACAGTGAAGCCCATGAACAAGCCCAATATGTTGCAAATGCCTGGACTAAAATAAGGTAATAGTGTAATCATCCCATGCTTCTGGTACTGTCTGATGGGCCTTGACCCATGACATTTATGACGTTTGACAAATGTGTCTTGCTATGTTTTGGGAGATGCCATTTTGGATTGCACCCACCTAAAATATCACTATGCCCTCCAAATATCAGAATCACCTCTCACTAGCTTGAGACATTTGCAGAGTTTAGTGTGTGGAGCTATTTTGCTAGGAATAAATGTGATCCAACAAAGGGGCACAATTTGAACATGCCCTTGAGCCTCTCTCTGTTCTAGTAAAAGCAAAGTTACTGGCATGCATTTAAGACCTAAAATGACCAAAGTGCAATACTTCTTATTACATTGAAGCGTGGCTGGTTTTATTGATATACCTGAATCCACTAAGTACAATGTGACGGGGTCTTTTATCCCGAGTCGAGGGGATATTGGAAGAAGGTGACAGACGCGGCACTTAAGGGTGTAGTACGTTTATTTTCTTGTTCGTTGGGATTGTAGCACTAGCTTTTCCGCCAAACTGTTATATTCCAAGTCCAAAACTAATATAAATCCCTTTTCTTTTCAGGGTTCCTTGGTGTTCCCGGGACGGCCTGGTCCGGTTCGGAGGGAGAGGTCTTGTTCACCCGGCTCTCATGGTCCCAGGATTTCCCAAAACAAAGAAGGAGAAAGGAACAGGTAAGTGGGGAAAACTATTTATATACGGTTAATTGGGGTTAGTAAGGAGTGAAAGGGGGGGGGATTCTGTGGAGGTGGAGGAATGCGGGGTTACTTTTCTCTTGTGACTTCCTTTCGTTGTGCCCTTTCTGTGACCCCCTTACAGTTTTATTCACTGGTCTGGGTACGGTCCTGGTGTGATTATTCTTCAGTTAACTGTGGTCCTGTTCAAATTGGCTCCCCTTCCCTACACGACCTCAGCCCTCCCTTCTTAGCCCCCTTAAACCTAGCCAACCACCCAGAACCCCAGTCCCAGCCCCGGTACGCTCGTACCTGACTTGGCCACGCCCCTCCAGGGACGCGGCCGGCTTGTAGGGGATCTCCCGACTTCGTCTCGGCAGGGGCGGGAGGCGCCCAAGGGTTTCCGCTCTCCGTCCGTTGTTCCTCGTCCACGGCGGGGTTTCCCTTCTCTCTTGGCGGTCCGTGGCGTTCGTCTCTCCGGCTCTCCCTGACGTCGGCGTCTCTCTCTGGGTCACGCGGCACTTCTCCTCTGTCGGTCGTCCTTCCTGTTTTTGTCTGACGGATGATGTTGGACGTCATCACGTCAGAAATCCCTCGGGTGCCCCCGGGGTATCCCCCGGCGGTCGTTCGCTCCGACAAAGAACCGGCGTCCGGAGGCGCCCGGTTACACATCCCCTCACATGAATGGGGCTGATCGAGCCCCACCAGATCCGGAAACCGGGACAAATAGTCAGCCTGACCCATAAGGTCACCAGGGAGGTGGCAAACCTGGAAGGAGAAAGGTTGGAGTTCTATGAACCATCTCAATATACGATTGTTGGTATTCTTGTATCTTGAGAGCCACGTAAGGGGTGCATGGTCCGTATACAGTAGGAAAGGTCTGCCCAAAAGATAGTATTGGAGGCTTTCGATAGCCCACTTAATGGCAAGACATTCCCGCTCTATAATGGGGTATCTTTGCTCCCTGGGAAATAGTTTACGGCTAATAAAGACGACGGGATGGCTCACTCCGTCTTCATCCTTTTGAAAAAGAACGGCCCCTACCCCCACATCGGAGGCATCCGTTTGGAGATGAAAGGGTTTGTCAAACTCAGGACATTTCAATATCGGTTGAGTGGTGAGACACCTTTGCAAGGTATGATAACTATGAAGTTGAGTCGGGTCTAGTTGTGGGATGTTGTTGGGCTGTCCTTTTCTTAAAAGATTGGTTAGGGGGGCAGCCAAACTGGAATAGTGGGGAATGAACCTTCGATAGTACCCCACTAGACCTAAAAAGGAACAAACTCCCTTCTTCGTGGTGGGAGCATTGGTGTGTAGGATGGCTTCGATTTTATTCTTTTGGGTTCGAAGTATACCGTTGCCAATGTGATAACCGAGGTAGGAGATCTCACTAAAAGCCAGTCGGCTCTTGGCGGGGTTGGCTGTCAGTCCAGCCTTCCCTAAAGCCGAGAAGATGTGGTCTATGTGGACCACATGGTCTTCCCAGGTCTCACTGAAAATAACGATGTCATCCAGATAGGCCGCCGCATATCTGGTATGAGGTCGCAATATGGTGTCAATGAGACGTTGGAAGGTGGCGGGGGCGCCATGTAACCCGAAAGGGAGAACCTTAAAGTGATACAATCCGGAGGGAGTAGCGAAAGCCGTCTTTTCCTTGTCTTCGGGACCCAACGGGATCTGCCAATATCCCTTGGTCAAGTCAAGGGTAGACATGTATTTCGCTTTCCCCAATCTTTCTAAGAGCTCGTCTATCCTTGGAAGGGGATATGTGTCAAACTGTGATATGGAATTGACCTGTCTAAAGTCAATACAAAAACGTATAGACCCATCAGGTTTGGGCACCAATACCACGGGCGAACACCAGGGGCTGTGGGAAGGTTCTATGATGTCTAGATCTAACATCTTTTCGATTTCGTTTTCTACGAGGGTTTTCCTAGCTTCAGGGATACGATAAGGTTTTAGTCGTACGGTCTTCCCAGGTGGTGTGAGGATTTGATGATGTACCACTCGTGTCCTACCGGGTATCGAGGAGAACACCCGAACGTGTTTATCGAAGAGATTCTTCAATTGTCTATTTTGTTGAATCGAGATCTCTGTATTAATGATAGGAACCTCCCTCTCGCCAGGGGGATCAGTGGGGCACCACCCTATCTCTAGTTCCTGAACGGTATTAACTAGGCAGCCATGCCTTGGGTCGTTCGGAGGTTCTTCCCATCTTTTTAATAAGTTAACATGGAAGATCTGTGACCCAGGGGGAGTATCGTTAAGCTGAATTTTATAAGTCACAGGGGTTACTAGTCCTGTTACGGTGTAGGGTCCCTGCCACTTGGCCAACAATTTGTTGTCTGAACTGGGAAGGAGAACTAGCACTTTATCTCCTAGGGAAAAGGACCTCAATTGGGTATTCCGATCATAATTCCTTTTCTGCTTGTCTTGGGCCCTCTCCATGTGTTCCCTTACGCTTTCCCATACTGTATGCAGGTGGGTTTTTAACTCACGGGCATATTTTAGAATGGTTTTTTCCCCGTCTTCTTCTTCCCACATCTCAGCGGCCATATCTAGTAGGGTCCGTGGTTGTCGCCCAAACAACAGCTCAAACGGACTATGGCCCGTAGAGGCTTGTTCGTGTGTCCTGATTGCGTATAATACTAAGGGGAGTTTCCTATCCCAGTCCTTTCCTGTCTCCGAGATAGCTTTCTTTAGTAATGTTTTGAGGGTACGGTTGTATCTCTCCACCAAACCATCGGTTTGTGGATGATAGACCGACGTCCTTAACTGTTTAATCCCCAATAGCTGACATATTTGTGTCATCAGGATGGACATAAATTGGGTACCTTGGTCCGTTAGGATTTCTCGAGGAAACCCAATTCGGGAAAAGAACCCTATCATGGCGTGTGCAACACTCTTGGTGTTAATACTAGAGAGGGGAATAGCCTCAGGGTATCTCGTGGCATAATCCACTAATACCAATATATAACGATAGCCTCTCGACGAGGGCAGAAGAGGGCCAACGAGGTCCATCCCTATTCTGGAGAAGGGGACATCAATGATGGGGAGGGGTTGTAAAGGGGCCTTTCTCCGTGAGCCTGGGTCAATCAATTGGCATTTTGGACATTGTTGACAGAACTTCCTAATCTGGGAAAATACCCCCGGCCAGTAAAATTTCCTCAACAAATACTCCTCTGTTTTCTCCCTCCCATAGTGTCCACCCCCTGGCTGGCTGTGTGCTAAGTGTAGAACTTGTTGTCTATAAGGTTCTGGAACTATCAACTGTTTCTTTTCGTCTTGGTCTTTGTAAGTGACTCGGTATAATAGGTCCTTAACTATGGTGAACGTGGGACCCTTATCCTGGGGGGTTCCGTGGCCGTGCACTTTTCCATGCATGAATTAAACTGGGGTCTTCTCTTTGAGAAGTCCGGAAGCTGGGAAGAGCAGTGAGGGCGAGGACCTTTGTAATTACCCGGGGCCTGCTGGAGTGGTCTTGGGTATAGGCTTTCTTAATTATTCTTTTCTCCTTCCGGGAGAGTTTAGGTCGTACCCTCGGAGGTGATAGAGGCATATTGGAGAAAGGAGCGTCCTTCCACCAGTTGTTAGTTTCTTTGAGCTGTCTAAGGCTGTCTAGGAGTTGCGGGAATTCCGAAAAGTCAGTTCCTATAATAGCTTCTTCAACCAGTTGCTCTACTAAACCCACTCTTATGGGTATTTCTTTTCCTCCCCAGGTGAGGGTTGTCCAGATTAGGGGATATTCTCTGGTTTCTCCATGGATACAACAGATTGATACCATGAGTCCCGAAGTGTAGTAATGTGCCTCGAACAACCCGGCCCTGACCACAAATTGGCTGCACCCTGAATCGATGAGGGCCGCTGTGCTTTTCCCATTGATAATCAGTCTCTTTTTCTAAGGGGTGTCTCTTCTCCCTGTATAAAAGACTCTTCCCCTAGTGACCCCTATTTCCATGGGTTCCGTTTTTTCTGTTTTCAGGGGGCAACCTCGAGCTATGTGGCCCCATTCCCCGCAACTGAAACACTGAGGTTGTTGTATATAGGGCCTATCCAGTCCCCGGGTTTTCCCTATGTCCTCATTGATTCTTCGTCCCACTGTCGAGGATGTTCCCGAACCCAGACGCAGGGGACTAGGGCCCATATTTATACTTTTTGACGCTAAACTGCGCTAACGCAGTTTAGCGGCAAAAAGTTTTGCGCCGGCTAACGCCATTCTGAAGCGCCATGCGGGCGCCGTATTTATTGAATGGCGTTAGCCGGCGCAAGCAGACCGGCGCTGCCTGGTGTGCGCGAGAAAAACCACGTACACCAGGCAGCGCCGGCGTAGGGGGAAAATGGCGCATGGGCGTCTTAAAATGGGGCAAGTCAGGTTACGTCGAAAAAATCGTCTTAACCCGACTTGCGCCATTTTTTAACGACACCCATCCCCCATCAACATGACTCCTATCATTGTAAAGATAGGAGTCATGCCCCCTTGCCCAATGGCCATGCCCAGGGGACTTCTGTCCCCTGGGCATGGTCATTGGGCATAGTGGCATGTAGGGGGGCACAAATCAGGCCCCCCTATGCCAAAAAAAAATATTAAAAAAAAATAAAAAAATACTTACCTGAATGTCCCTGGGGTGGGTCCCTCCAGCCTTGGGTGTCCTCCTGGGGTGGGCAAGGGTGGCAGGGGGGGTCCCTGGGGGCAGGGGAGGGCACTCTGGGCTCATTTTGAGCCCACTTGTCCCTTAACGCCATGCCTGACCCAGGCGTTAAAAAGCGGCGCAAATGCGCCGTTTTTAGCCACGCCCACTCCCGGGCGTCTCTTTTGCCCGGGAGTATAAATACCACGTAAAGGCCTGGGAGTCATTTTTTAGACGGGAACGCCTCCCTTGCATATCATTAACGCAAGGAAGGGGTTCACGCTAAAAAATGACGCACATTCCGGGAACTTTGGCGCTATTCGCCTCTAACGCCATAGTATAAATATGGCGTTAGTTGGCGTTAGTTTAGCGTCGAATTTGCGTCGAAAAAAACGACGCAAATTCGGCGCAAACGGAGTATAAATACGGCCCTAGGTGTTGATCGGGGGGGGTTACTTTGAACTCAAGGGAGCGATGAAAGGCGCAGGCCAACTCGATGGTAGTATTGGTATCCGGGTTTGGATGTTGTTTGATCCAGTTGCGTGTAGACGGAGGCAGAGCGTCTAGGTATTGCTCTAAGAGCACGATCTCAATAATGTCTTCCCGATTTGTCCCTATGGGACCCAACCATTTGAGACCCAGATCTTTGATCCTAAAATATAGGGCTCGGGGATTTTCGTTGGGTCCCCACTTAGCTTTTCTAAACCAGACGCGATAATGTTCAGAATCAAAACCCACCCGTTCTAAGATGCTCTTTTTAATATCCTTATAGGCGGTTATTCCACCGGGGTTTACCGCTTGATAGGCGGCTTGGAGAGTCCCCGTCAATAAGGGGGCGATATATTGGCCCCATCGCTCCTGAGGCCAAGTAGCGGAAGTAGCAACTCGTTCAAAATTGGTGAAAAAGGCATCTGGGTCTTCACCTTCTTGATATCGTTGTAAGACCGAACTGGGCACATTCGGGTGTACGCGGGTAGCAGCGATGGTATCTGTGAGATTCTTAATGGCGGTTTCATGAACCAACTGGTTGTTGGCCATTATGGTGGCCTGACTCTTAAGGGCATTTTGTAGTGCCTCTCTTTCCAATTTGGCCTCTTTTTGTTGCTCTTCCCACACTAATTGTAGGTGTCTTTGTCCGGAGGCCAACTGTTGCATCATATCGGATATGGTACACTTCTCCTCCATGGTTGGGAAGTCTCTGTCGCCTATTCCAATATCCCACTTCTGACACCACTGTGACGGGGTCTTTTATCCCGAGTCGAGGGGATATTGGAAGAAGGTGACAGACGCGGAACTTAAGGGTGTAGTACGTTTATTTTCTTGTTCGTTGGGATTGTAGCACTAGCTTTTCCGCCAAACTGTTATATTCCAAGTCCAAAACTAATATAAATCCCTTTTCTTTTCAGGGTTCCTTGGTGTTCCCGGGACGGCCTGGTCCGGTTCGGAGGGAGAGGTCTTGTTCACCCGGCTCTCATGGTCCCAGGATTTCCCAAAACAAAGAAGGAGAAAGGAACAGGTAAGTGGGGAAAACTATTTATATACGGTTAATTGGGGTTAGTAAGGAGTGAAAGGGGGGGGGGGATTCTGTGGAGGTGGAGGAATGCGGGGTTACTTTTCTCTTGTGACTTCCTTTCGTTGTGCCCTTTCTGTGACCCCCTTACAGTTTTATTCACTGGTCTGGGTACGGTCCTGGTGTGATTATTCTTCAGTTAACTGTGGTCCTGTTCAAATTGGCTCCCCTTCCCTACACAACCTCAGCCCTCCCTTCTTAGCCCCCTTAAACCCAGCCAACCACCCAGAACCCCAGTCCCAGCCCCGGTACGCTCGTACCTGACTTGGCCACGCCCCTCCAGGGACGCGGCCGGCTTGTAGGGGATCTCCCGACTTCGTCTCGGCAGGGGCGGGAGGCGCCCAAGGGTTTCCGCTCTCCGTCCGTTGTTCCTCGTCCACGGCGGGGTTTCCCTTCTCTCTTGGCGGTCCGTGGCGTTCGTCTCTCCGGCTCTCCCTGACGTCGGCGTCTCTCTCTGGGTCGCGCGGCGCTTCTCCTCCGTCGGTCGTCCTTCCTGTTTTTGTCTGACGGATGACGTTGGACGTCATCACGTCAGAAATCCCTCGGGTGCCCCCGGGGTATCCCCCGGCAGTCGTTCGCTCCGACAAAGAACCGGCGTCCGGAGGCGCCCGGTTACATACAACCTACAGACTGTGACATTGGTGTAATTTTCTTAAATTTCCTCAGTTTTTGAGAAATGTAGTTTTTACCAGAGCTCTCAATTCTGGAAGAAAGTGTTTCTAAATATATTAACGTCAGCAAAATTCAGAGGCCTTTGATAAAGTTAAACAGACTACTGAAAATGTATGGAATTATTCAGTTTGCAGATGCATTACTCTGTCACAAACATGATGAATATCCTGTCAGTCTTATTGCAAGCGCATTATATCCTGCGGTAGATGGGATATCTTACGACATTTGTGAAGGAGTAACCTGTCCACCAAACTCTGAAACAAGGAAATGTATGGTGAATGCACTCTTATGCAAAGGTCTGGGGGCTGAAATAGCACACCGAGCAAATATAGCGCACCTTTCAGTACTTACAGTTGTGCAATTGAATAAGCCCCATTCCATTCACACAGGTCAAAGTAGACACATATCTATAACCGTACTTGTTATGTCTAGGTTTGTAAACTTCAATGGTGCTATCTTTGCTAGCAATACTTGTACTAGGTTTTGCCAGATAAAAATCACACAGGCACAAACCCTCGGATGTCTAAAATACATCTGACCTGGAACTCAAAGCAGGCACAAACTTCAATTTTCAACCGAAAAGGAAATTTTGCAGTTCTGAGAAAGAGGGCTATACTCGAAAAATGATAAAAACCATATAATTTATCTGGAAATCACAAAAACTGAAGGTTTTGGACCTAATTCTCGCCAAACACAAAGGAAGAGTGTTATTACAGAAAGAAAACCACATTCCAAAGTAGCTGCTACACCATAGAAAAGACAAATTCTATTTTGAAGAGGCCAGAACTTGACCGGGCTTCCTGTAACAAAACACTGGAGTCGAGATAGGCAAATGGTTTAAATTAGCAATACAATAACGCACATAAAAATTGAGCTCTGGTAAGTGAGAAAAGTATACATTTCCTTCTACCCTGAATTAATACAACCTTCACAATGTTTAATAAAGCATTGACGATATGTATTGGTAAATGGAACTGACACTACTAATTGTTGAATTTTAAAAGTATTACGAATGGGACATCAGATGCAGAGAAATATCACTATTCTGCTCCTTCAATATAGCAGCACTCCTAGTGTATCACAGATATCTTGAAATCATTTACATCAGGTTCTGAAACTTCATGGAAGAGAGGCTACCAAAATTACCTCTCTAAATTGAATAATCAAATTGTGATTTCTGACATTCATTTGTTCAGCGAATAGCTCAAATAAAAATGCTGAGCCAAGATTATTGAATTATAAGAATACATTTTTGTTAGTGTCATTCAAATTCATTTAAATCAGTATATGGCTAAGAAGATAACTAGAAAGACTAATGCAGTTTAATTGTAAGATTGCTCGCTCAAATCCCTCTTTTTGGGAGCTTTGTTCTAAAATTGCTTTGTTGTTCTAACACAAAATGGTCAATATCTCTACATCTTCTGATCCACATCCATGCACTTCATCTCCTCCTCCCCTGGAAGTTATGCTAGAATCTGATACTTTTCCTCACCTTGAAGACTTTGCAGAGCTATCTCTGACTGATACCTCGAACTTCCTTTGATCTTTCAAGCCTGGGTCACCTCTGGATCCCTGCCCTTATCACGTCTTCTCTATTGCAGCAAGCATTTTGAGCCTTAATTTACAGGACATTTTCAACGTGCCTCTTAGGACCTTGAAACTTGCACAAGCCACTCCTCAATTTAAAAAAAGAAAATAAACACTTCTGTGATCTCTGCAACTTCAGTTCCATCTCTTTGCTGTCCCTGCCAGCTAAGGTATTCAAGAAAATGGTGAACAAGAAGTTCGTTTTTTGGAAAGCAAGAGCTTTCCTAATTCTGCCCAGTCTGGGTTTTGGAAGCACACATTACTGAAACTGCTCTGCCTTCTGCTATTTGGGGATTTTAGGAGGATGCTTGTTGGTGGTGCACAATCCAAAAAGGGAGCACCCTGTCTTATATTTGAGCTCGAATAACCCCAAAGCATCATGATAAATGCAGTCATTAGAATTAATTCTAATAATATTTCAAAAAGTCTTTCACCATAAATGGGTGCAGCAAGCGCTGTAACGTTGTAGAAAGGTTTTCACCATAAATTGGTGCGGAGAATGCTGTATCTCCGGGCACGTGTTTCTGGCTTTTGGCTGTCATCAGCGGAGAGCAAAGTGTGGTAGACGGGGTTGCTTGAAATGCCACCTAAACATATTCCCAGGTTTTTATACCACTCAGTAGGTGCACAGGTGCTTCACCAGAGCTCCTCAGCTCAAAGGCTCACGGGACCCGTTAAAAACACAATCCAAAAAGGGAGCACCCTGTCTTACATTTCAGCTCGAATAGCCCCAAAGCATCATGATAAATGCAGTCATTAGAATGAATTTGAATAATATTTCAAAAAGTCTTTCACCATAAATGGGTGCAGCAAGTGCTGTAACGTAGTAGAAAGTTTTTCACCATAAGTTGGTGCGGCGAATGCCGTATCTCCGGCCACGTGTTTCTGGCTTTCGGCCATCATCAGCGGAGAGCAAAGTGTGGCAGACGGGGTTGCTTGAAATGCCGCCTAAACATATTCTCAGGTTTTTGTACCACTCAGTAGGCGAACTCGACTGGAATGTGTGGCAGTATGCTCCCAATCGGACTTCATGTTTAAAAGGCTCCCTCAAGCCATTGAGCTGGCGAGCTCTGGAGACGAACCTGTAAGCCGGGGAGTGGTACTAAACCTGAGACAACATCGGCGGAATCTCCAGCAACCCCAGATATTTATGTTGTTCTTTGGTCTCTACTGATGAAGGGCACTAACCCAGAAACACGTGTCTAGAGATGAACAGTACTGGCTGCACTAACTTTAGTGAAATACTACAGATTTTTTCAAGCATGCGTTAATTGTTCAAACTGCATGTACCAGGACGCAAGGGGCGAACTCGACTGGAATGTTAGGCAGTGTGCTCCCAATCGGACTTCATGTTTAAAAGGCTCCCTCAAGCCATTGAGCTGGCGAGCTCTGGAGACGAACCTGTAAGCCGGGGAGTGGTACTAAACCTGAGACAACATCGGCGGAATCTCCAGCAACCCCAGATATTTATGTTGTTCTTTGGTCTCTACTGATGAAGGGCACTAACCCAGAAACACGTGTCTAGAGATGAACAGTACTGGCTGCACTAACTTTAGTGAAATACTACAGATTTTTTCAAGCATGCGTTAATTGTTCAAACTGCATGTACCAGGACGCAAGGGGCGAACTCGACTGGAATGTTAGGCAGTGTGCTCCCAATCGGACTTCATGTTTAAAAGGCTCCCTCAAGCCATTGAGCTGACGAGCTCTGGAGACGCACCTGTGAGCCGGGGAGTGGTACTAAACCTAAGACGATATCAGCGGCATTTCCAGCAACCCCAGATATTTTTGTTGTTCTTTGGTCTCTACTGATGAAGGGCACTAACCCAGAAACACGAGTCTAGAGATGGACAGTACTGTCTGCACTAACTTTAGTGAAATACTACGGATTTTTCAAGCTCGCGTTAATTGTTCTAACTGCATCTACCAGGATGCAAGGGGCGAACTCGACTGGAATGTTAGGCAGTGTGCTCCCAATCGGACTTCATGCTTGTTGATGGTACTTTAGAGGCTTTGGCCATTTTTCATTTCATCCTCATTTCCAGTCACTTCAGTCTAGGCATCTGCAAGAAGGCTTTGAAATGGCTTTGCTTTTCCTTGATTCATTGAGAAATAGAACCCAAGAAGTTCCTTTCCAATGCTCAGGTTCCTCCCCTACTTTCCCTCTGCTGTCCATCCATTACCATTTGAAGTTCCCTCAGGGCTCATTTTAAGCCTCACTCTATTAAATGTTTAGATCAATATCATTCATTGGTTTGGCATAGGCAATACATTCTATGCAGATAATAATAAACCACAAAGGTATCCTCGGACAAATTATCTACAACTGAATGAGGTATTAATACCAAGCATATACAGCTGTTATCTTGGTTGCATGCAGCAGATTTGAAACTACACCTCTTAGCAACACTGGGGCAAACATGATGATCTCCACCGGCAACACACAAGGATGTATTCTTGTATGACTGCCTGAATACGTCTTACATCAGGTGACAATTACATTTCAGGAACCAGTTGCACTTTCACAGTGTCCAGGCAGCAGCCAGATGGACAAACATAGGCTGGTGGTGACATGGTGCCCTTCATGAAGTAAGTAACCGCAAGTGGAAAAAACAGTCAGGTGATCATACAATGGCTCACTTCACCATAAAGGCATAACAATTACAGACTGGACTTTTCCACTAACTATTTAAATGTGTTACTTTTATTGGATGACTACAAAGATATATCAGCCGTCCGATCCAAAAAATACCTATTGTATGTGGTCACAGGAAAAGGGTTGTTAAACAATTGGCAATCATGTTTATCTGCTCAGATTTGCAGTATTGTTTGTCCAACCTTCAATTCATATGCATTGTGTGCACTGTTTGTGTGCTGTCACTGACTATACTGTTTTGCGTTTTCCTTATCCAGAATGGGCAGAACCAGGGAATCCAATAATAAATAAGTGTGGATTATTGCTATCTATATGTGTCATGTTTGTCTTCCTGTCTTTTGCAGGAATTAGCAGGTACTGATTCTCCTCATGGCTAAGTAAGCCACATGGTAAAATTTGTCATATATCCTGTACATAGACTGAGCTGGTAGGTATAGGAGAATAACAAAATAGTGATAGGGTGTTTTACTAAGCTGTTGACTCTAAGTTGGCCAAGGTAGGTTGCTGAAACACTTTGACAAAGAGGATGCCAGGAAAATCATATCGATGAAAAATCCAAAATTTCCTCTGTTTAACCTTACCAGGGGAATCCAAAAATAAAGGGATATAATCCAGCCCATAGGTATTTATCTCATCAATCACCCCGTAAGAAACTATAAAAGTGCTTCCTCCACTGAGGTTGAGTGCATACTGGCTTCTAGGGTATCAGGATGATAAGAAATTATGAATGCCACAAATACAGTGGATAAGGGTCCTAATAGATAACAGCAATCTATGTTAAGTATTAACACTCCATTCAGTTGTAGATAAGCAATATGAGGATATGTTTGGGGTTTATTGAATAGGCTAGGAAGGCAGTATCCATTGGCATTGCTAAGTCCTCTCTCCCCTCTTCTTTTGGTATATGCAGACGACATACATATCTATTTCTAAATCTCTGAACATTTATCTGATATGTACTTTCTTTATATACCTCCAAGAAAGCCCTCAGGATGAACATATTCTGCGACAAGCTAATTCAAGACAAAACAGAGACATTGGGGTAGAGTTATAATTTTTTCATGCAATGCAACAAAGCAAAAAAAGTTGTGTTGCACTGCTTGAAAAGGAGAGTGCAGGAATGCGTCATATTTTCAAATATATGATGCATTCCTGTCCTCTTCTTCTTCTAGTTCGCTCAGTGAAACATAGCTCCAACATAAGTGCCCTTGTGCCATGGTGCAAAGATGCCTGTGTTACAATCACAATGTTTGCAGGATATTTCTCCTTGTTACGCCCCTGTGGGAAGGCATACACTTCTAATGCATTTTCAGACCTACCAGTGTTGGTAAATCTGTGAATACATTAGAATGAATGGGTGGATGTGTGGGAACACCCAAGCTCCATCAATGAAATGCCTCCAACACACAGCGTAACGCAAGGCAGAGACATGAGCTGCCTTTCATTACACAAGATTTACAAAGGCACTCAGGGCCATGTGTGGCTTGGTAAATCTAATTCTTAGTTTTATACTGCCCTGCATCACCTTGGAGGCACAAGGGTGACACAAAACATTGATAAATCTGCCCCATTGTTCTTTGGCAAAAGCTCCATAGGATGGTGGCCAAAAGAACTAAGGTCCATATTTATACTTTTTTAGCACCCCGTTTGCGTCATTTTTTGATGCAAAAACGGTGCAAACTTGCAAAATACAATTGTAATTTGTAAGTTTGCGCCATTTTTGCATCACAGAGCGGCGCAAATGCGGCGCTAAAAAAGTGTAAATATGGGCCTAAGGCTCACTCAGATTCCCTCAGCATTTATAAAAGCAGTTATCTTCCTTACAGACCAAAACCTTCTCTTCTCCAAATAGATTAGCCAGGTGTCTGACACTTGTTTTGCACTTCTTAACATGGTGAGGAATATCTTCCCTCTATTAACTGGCACCATATCTAACACAGTCTCCTCTATGTCCTAATCACATCCATGCCAGACTGTGCAAATTCCCCATCCATGGGTATCCTGGACTACTTGATCTGGCAACTTATTGTGGTGCAAAACTTGGTGTCAAGACTAACCCTTAATCTTTACCCATCTGCTTCAATGCCTAATAACCTTAAGGACCTTCACTGATTAGTATTTAAGAAACAGTCCATTTTCAAATGTGTTTGCTTGGTCCATAACACTAGACATAAGAAAAGATCATTCTACTTACAGCTAAGATTCTGTATTTACATGTCTATGTCTTGCTATTTCCTGCTTTATCCTGCCCACTCCCCATAAGAAGAGCTCCAGGGCTGGCAGTCACTCCTTCTGTTAGTGGGCTTGAATGTATTTGGATACCTTGGTCCTTCCATATGATCCATCCCAAACCTCTAGGCATTCAGAGAGCACCTCAAAACCTGGCTATTCTAGCTAACTTCCCATTTTCTCTTTTCCCAGTGCTTCTCTCTTTTTAGCACCAGAGTTCCCCCAGGGTAACCGCTGCACTTTACAAACTTCCACACTACATAACATCATGTCACACTTTGCACAAGTGGGGTTAGCGGTTGCAGCAGATAGGTAATTTTAGGGAACCTTTGAAGGTGTTCATGGAGAAGGTGCATTTCTGGTAATGTGGGAGAGTTTATTAGTGAAGGATTAGCATGAAGAAATGTGGCTTGGATAATGAGATGGCACAAATGGTGGGATTGGTGAAGTATTATCTGGTCTGAAACAGAAGGAAGCATGCATGTTGTAGAAGAATATACCGGTGGAGAGTTGAAACAATACAATGTTCATTGAGGAATCATTGTGCACAGTGCTTTGGAATGCAAGAGCCATGCACAGCTGGTGCTTCACAAATGAAATGTAAAGAAAGGATCTTGAGCTTTGCGGAATTTGAAAATTGTTAGTACTGAAGACAAAAAAAGATGTCAATAATCAAATCCGAACAGAAAATGTGGTGTTTTCTTGCTTTCTTAAAGTGCCCATTGATTTTTCACCTCTCCTAGGTTTTCTGAGGTCCATGTGTGATGTAGACATTCAGACTGTTTGTTTGCATTTTGAGACTTGTCGGCAGGATTATTTTGGAATGGAGTTATCTTGGCATCTATTGCACTCCTAAACCTGATAGCTCTGCTGTTAAGCAATAATTACTGCAAGATGCAGCATTAGGCATTTTGGAGCTGTTAAAAAGGAATATTTACAGAAATGACACTGAATTGGACATGTTACCCAGACCCAATTCCTTTGTTCACCTAGCACTGAAACACGTTTCCACTAGTTGTGAGGCTGCACGTCTTCCTAACAGAAATCAAACAAGCATTTGCAATGCAATATGTCTTGCATATGCAAGTGTTAGAGCTATTGGTTTTGTAAATGACAATGTCTTTTACCTATGTGTTTTGGTTAGAGTGTAGTGGCTATGTGTGGTGTGGAGTGGAATTATGTGGTTTGTTTTGGAATTGTTAGTTGTGGAATTGTGTGGGGTGTGATTGTGTGGTGTGGAGTATATTTGTGTAGGTGAATTATGTGGCATAGTGAATAGATGCGGAGAGAGCTGCATAGAATAGATAGAAAGGGATGGGTAGTTTGTGCAGGAAGTGGTGAATGAACTCAAGACAGAAGAGCAGAAAAAGTGTGTGAGAAGGAGAGAAAGAAGGGGAGAGCAGGCTGCAGATGCAAAAAGAGGGAGGACATGTGTATGCAGAAGACACCCTAAGAGGAGGAGGAGAGCGTGGGTTTGAGGGTCAGAAACCAGTAAGTCTGTCCTGCAGACATGAGGGAGAAGCCAAGATGACCTTTAAGGGGTGTGTGCAAGACAGGTTCCACTGCTCAGGTAAGTGTGTTAGCAGTGATTTAAGATTTAAGCCTCCCCGAGTGAAGGCACTGTGAGGTAACAAATCTCAAGTACAGCGATTTATTCCAAATTGTGCAAAAATGAGGCGAGAACAGTGGGAATGTGTGGGTATAGGTACATAACGACCCCTTGGGCTGTGGGTACATAGATTGAGATACCACATTATTATGGATGAGATGAGTGAATGTTAAGACGCCTGGTGATTCTTAGGGAAGGAAGTGCTGGCAGCACGGTAAAGTATAATTCTTGGTTTGATACAAACACAGTAGGTAAGAAACCCTTGTGGATAGAGGATGCAGTTAGAGTGAGGCAAGGAGTCCTAAAGAAAGCAAGGGATGATGTAATAATGCTTTAGGAAGTAGTGCAGGCAGTGAGACACATCAGTGAGTGTGGAGTAAAAACAATAATATGCACAAAGAGGTGAAAGGCGTACTCACAGCAAGGTAAGGGATCATCAGGAGCATGGGTGCTTAATGAGGTAATCAATGTGCAGATGCAAAATAATAGTGAAAAGGGGCAGGCTGCATACAAAATAAGAATAAATTCCTGGGATAAGTGCAGAGGGAATGCCAATACAGAAGCACACATGGGTGATGCAATGACTGTGAAAAAGTGCACGGGAAGCAACTTAAAAAATGCTGGTGCAGGTGACGTGGTGACAGATTGCAGACTCTGAGCATTGCATCACTCCAAGTTCTGGATACAGTTTCCCCATAAATAAACAAGAGGATGCCACTGGTAGAGATCAATACATTAGTGGCATAGAAGTTGGCATATGATGACTTACAAACCTTTATTTAAAAGCCTAACAGAAAAATTAAGGTGGAAATGTAAAATGTGCACACTTGATATATGGTGGACAATGTGGCCTCCGTTCATATTTGACATCAGGTTTTAACATGAAGATATTGTGCATTTATATTTGAGAGAAATAATTATAAGAATTGGGATTGAAAGGATTATCTTTAATAAGACACAGTGGAAATGAAGTATATTAAAAATACTAAATGAATACGAATTCATTGTGCTTATATGGATTTAAATGGATTTTTTAATGTGAGTTATATGTGTGCAGAAAAATAAATGTACGTTTAAATTGCTCTAATATGTAGTAAATGTTGTTGCAACTACATAATTTGCTTTGCATATGTGATTTCAATTGTAAGGTGTGCAATAGATTTTATATGTGTATTAATGTGTATTAAGGCTTTCTTAGCTTGACTAGGCTTAAACAATAATGTTTGCAGTAGTAGAGGAAATTTACTTGCCTAGTCTGTTCCCTATGACCTGAATTGTTTCCTAGGATTGCTGGCATGAAATTGAATGTCCAATTGTATTGAAGACGAAGAACATGTTTCAATGTTAACCATGTAACAGTATTTGTTCTAGCTGTCAAACAAGACAGAATACATAATGTTCATGTGAGAAATGTTTCGTTCATCCTGAGTATCATGAGAAAGAACCCTGAAGTAACAATAAACTAGAAAATGTAATATTTTGTTGGAACTGTATGAAATCATTTAAATGGCTACACGCTTTTCTGAGAAAACCCGGACTAGTTGCAAACTTGATGGTGTCAGTGGCTACCACTGGATGCTGAATCTTGTGTGTAAGATGAGCCCACCTGAAGGACCAATTGAAAGACCCATGGATATTTCTAATTAGTGTGAAACTTTGAAACTTCAAGTCATTCTACTATTGTCTGTCAATCAATCAATCAATCAATCATATTTATAGAGTGCAATTACTCACCCGTAAGGGTCTCAAGGCACTGAGGGGGGTCGGTCCGCTGAGTTTCAGTTGAAGAGCCAGGTCTTAAGGTCCTTCCTGAATTTAGGCAACAATGGTGACTGTCTGAGGTGTAGAAGCAAGGTTTTCCAGCTTTTTGCCGTGAGGTAGGCAAAGGATCTTCCTCCGGGCGAGGTCTTCCATATGCAGGGTGCGGTTTATGGTGACTAGTGCCATCGAACGAGTGGAGAGGCGGGGAAGTAGAAGGTTATGCGGTGGTTGAGGTAGGTGGGACCTAGAATGTTGAGTGCCTTGTATGCGTGGACAAGGAGTTTGAAGTTGATCCTCTTACCAGCGGGGAGTTAGTGGAGGTCCCTTAGGTGTCTGGTGCTGTGTTTGTGGTGGGGGATATCCGGAATGAGTGTGGCAGAGACATTTTGGATGTGCTGTTGTTTCCTCAGATTCTTCTGGGTGGTGCCGGCATAGAGGGCATTGCTATAGCCGAGTCTGCTTGTGACCAAGGCATGGGTTACAGTTTTGACCCAGTCATTTGGGATCCACTTGAAGAACTTCTGGAGAAGTCATTGTGTGTGAAAACAGGAGGATGCAACCGAGTTGACTTGGTGGGTCGTGTTGAACGATGAATCCAGGATGGAGCTGAGGTTGTGTGCATTGTTTGTTGGGGTTGGGAGGGATGCTGAGGGAAGCAGGCCACCAGGGGTTGTCCCAAGCTGATGTGGGGGGTCCCAAATGAGGATCTCGATCTTGTCAGGGTTAAGCTTGAGGCAGCTGTCCTTCATCCAGGTGGAGACGGCTTCCATTCCATTGTGGAAATTCTTCTCGGCGTTTGTGGGGTTTTTGGTCAGTGAGCTGATCAACTGTGTGTAGTCAGCATAGGAGATGATGTTCAGCCTGTGGTTCCCGACAATGGATGCTAGGAGGGTCATGTAAATGTTGAACAGTGTGGGGATCAGGGAGGAGCCCTGTAGAACTCCGCAGCTGATCTCTGTAGGATCTGACAGGTAAGGCAGAAGTCTAACTCTCTGTGTTCTGCTTGTCAGGAAGGAGTGTATCCATTGTAGGGCCTTTCTGTGGTTTCCAGCTGCATGGAGTCTGGAGCAAAGGATGTGATGTGAGACTGTGTAGAAAGCAGCTGATAGGTCCTGTAGGATGAGGGCTGTTGTTTGGCTGCAGTCAAGGAGCTAGCGGCTGTCATTTGTAGTGGCGAGGAGGGCAGTCTCTGTGCCGTGGTTGCTCCTGAAACTTGATCGGGCGATATCTATGATGTTGTTGTTCTCAATGTGGTTGTGGAGCTGAGCGTTGATGGCCTTTTCAATGACCTGGGCTGGGAAAGGCAGCAGAGAGATGGAGCGGTAGTTCTTGAGGTCTAGGGGTCAGCTGTGGGTTTCTTCAGGAGTGGGTGGATCTTGGTGTGCTTCTTGTCCTCAGGGAATGTAGCTGTTTCTATGGAGCAGTTGAGAATGTGGCAGAGCTTGGGTGTGATGGAAGTGCTGGCTTTGTTGAAGGTGAAGACAGGGGTCAGTAGGGGCTCCGGAGTGGATGATTGAGAGGGTCTCATCCATGGTGAGGGTGGTCCAGCAGTGAAGGATCAGTGAAGGTTCAAAGGGTCTGAGCTGCAGGGTTGTTGCTGGGCTCAAAGGGTCTTGAGGTCTGAAGCTATCCTAGATGTCTTTGATTTTCCAGCAGAAGAAAGTGGCTAGTCTGTTGCAGAGGTCCTGAAATCGAGGGATGTTTGCCTCTTCAGATTGGGAATTAGCAAACTCCTTGACCACGGCAAAGAGCTCTTTCATTTTTGTGCGGTGGCACTGATACGGTCCTGAAGGATAGTTTTCCTAGTGGAACTGATGAGGTGGTGGTGGGATTTGATGCAGATTTCGAGGCTGCATCAGAATCTTCTGATGTCTGGCAAAGGCTGCTTCTGCCATCTACACCTCCTTTCCTGCTCCAGGAATTCTGCATATTTGAGCATTGTATTATGAGTTTCTCTTATTCCTAATTGACCTATTTGCTTATGCTCAGTAAAAATATGCCCAAACTAATTCTAAGCTGCTGATTTGTCCTCTGTGCAGCCCATGTTCTGCACTGTCCTGATGGTGCTGTCTACTGACATTGTGAGATGATGACCGTTCTGGTTGACACAATATTCCTGTCTGCTGTTCCATGAGGAGAGGTGTAACTAAATGTGGCGCCTTTTTTCCTTTCCAGTTTAGATGACTAAACCACGCATATTTTTATATAGAGTAACCCTACTTAGATGATTTTTCCAAATTATTTTTGTCTTTTCCTTTTTGCTTTTGCCCGCATGTGTTAGCCCATTCCACACACACGCAAGTCCAAAGTTGTATTAATGATAAGAACGGCTCAGTCCTAAAATCTGAATGTTACTAACTGAATTTTTATGATTTGCAGAAGTCACCATCATCTGCTTTGAAATCTGCTTATTGTGCTTATTGTGGTTATGCTAATTTATGTCATTCTTTTGGAGTGTTTAACAGTATTGATGTTTAGCAGGCTAAACCTCTTTAGACGTGTTGGTCCGCCAATCGTTTTCTTGTATGTTTATAACTTAGTTTTGCCCTGCATATATGTTACATTGATTTTGGGATTGTAATAAAGCTTTGAAACGTTATTCAGTTTGGAGTTTGATTCAGTGTTTGAGTTGTCAATGGTGTTTAGAATTGGTTATGGTTCATGTGATTGATTTGAAAATGAATGAATCTGACTACTACACTCACTGAGTCCAAAGATCCAGTCGACTTCTAGTGGTGGGATTAGGTATTGTGCCTCATTAGAGCGCTTGTGGTTTCTGAACCTGAGGTGGGAAGAAGACCTCCGCAAGAGCATCAGCACCACTGCTTCCTACCCAGTGCCCCAAGCACCTCTTAGCTGCAGCTGCCTTTGCCCCCAGTGGTGTCTGCAGAGGTGATGAATGTACAACCGCTGCCTTCACTTCTGCCATCTTTCATAAGCACTCCCCCACACAGCTGCAGCCAGCCTCTCACTCACCTAGAGCTGTATGCTGTAGGCATGCACAGGGGGTGCTTGCCGCCCTCCCTCTCCCTGGCAAAAACTGAACAGGTTCACTCACACCTGCCACACCTGATAGCAGTGAGCAGGGGTGGAGGCGGTCGGGGCAGTTTGAAAAAGGGGTGGGGGTACCAATGCCAGATCCATCTCTGGACCATGCATGACAGCAGCATACCCCAGGCAGGCATGTGCATACCTGGCATCCGAGCCAGGGAGGCTGTAGATACCTAACACTCGAGTCAGGGAGCACCACGAGTATTCAGAGGGAACACCAAGGACCTGTCATCCCCATGCACCCTTAACACCACATATAAAAAGAGGGGCGCCACAGACATTTGGCAAAGCTGAGCAGCCCTGCTTTGAAGCTGAACAACTGATTTGAGGTCCGAGGATGCGGACGCATGCTTTTCTCTTTTCAGAATGGCACCTGCTTCAGGGCTTCATGAAACATGAAGTACAGCGGCCTCGAAGCGGGTGCCATGTTGATAAAAGAAAGGCAGGCGGCCGCCATGTTTAAACATGAAGCACTTCGCCATGAAGGGTGCAGGCTGGTTAAGGTAAATGCTGTGTTTGAGTGATGCTGGGGAAGGGGAGGGCATGCAGCACATGGGAGGAGGAGGTGGGAGGGAGGAATACTGAAAGCGGTCACAATGACATAAACAGCACAAACACTATGAAGCGCAGCATCCGTGAAGCAGGCGCTGTGCTGATAAAAGAAAAGTCAGAAAGCCCAAAATACCTACAATCAAGTAATGCATGAAGTAGATCTGATCACTAACCTATCTTTAGGGGTGATTGCTTGCATTGTACATTGTTTCTAGTTGAGATGATTGACCAGTTAATAACACACACCCAAAAAATTGAGGCATAGCGCAGTTGTCGGCTGGTATACCATTTAATTTTCTGTCACAGAATTAATCTTTCATTTAGTCATCCAATTAAGGACCCCCTTTAGGGCTTAAAATGTATTTTTTAAATGGTACTACGGATGTGCAGTAAAAATTTTTACAACAGTTCAGACCATCTACCTTACACATCTATTTGTCTTTTTTAGGATTGAGCGCACAAGCGTTCTCGCCTGTTGTCATCTATCTGTGGGCTTTTAACCACACCCACTCTTGCTATTCATTCTTTGTTGTGCTTGTTTTAAATACTTCATTTTTATTGGTGCATTTTGTGAAATGTCCCTCCTTTGTATGCCTAGCTCCCTCCTAGGCAATTTCACAAAGTTAACGTTTTTCCTCTGGTTTTGGTTTACCATTCATCCCAGCGGCGATTCTTTCTAAACATTCATGCAGGGAGCCAAAAACTCTTGTACTCACACTCATGGCTGTCGTGGCGCTTTTAATTGACTTGATTATGTTAACTGTTTTACTTTTCATTTTCAATTTATGTGGCAAAAAAAGTCCAGTTAGGAATTTACGACGCTATTAGCTCCAACTCGAGCAAAATCGAGACCCATTGCATTGCAAATGCTTGTTTTATTTCTTTCAATTTATCTTTTGCATTTTGCAGTTCTAGTACTAAGTGCTGATGTGCCATGTTTTGCTTAAATTAGATGTTTCCTCATGGAATGTATTTTAAGTATCTTGGGATTTGCTCGGGAAAGCATATCACACAATTAAAATCCGTTTATAAATTGTGTTTGCTCTAGAATGAAATGTGTGGTTATCTGCACACCAAAGGACTTTCTATTATTTTGGTCGACTTTTGTTTAACGAAATTCGTTCAGATACCTTTTCTAAAAGAGAAAGGGCCATATTTATACTTTTCGATGCACAACTGCACCAACGCAGTTGTGCGTCAAAAAATCTAACACCATTCTGAAGCGCCATGCGGGCGCCGTATTTATTCAATGACGTTAGCCGGCGTTAGCCGGCGGAGCTGCCTGGTGTGTGTGAAAAAAAATTACGTACATCAGGCAGCGCCAGCGTAGGGGAATATGGAGCTTGGGCGCCAAAAAATGGGGCAAGTCAGGCTGAGGCAAAATTTTCGCCTCAACCAGATTTGCACCATTTTCTTTTACTCCCAACCCCCATTGAAATGACTCCTGTCTTAGCACAGACAGGAGTCATGCCCCCTTGCCCAATGGCCATGCCCAGGGGACTTCTGTCCCCTGGGCATGGTCATTGGGCATAGTGGCATGTAGGGGGGGCACAAATCAGGCCCCCCTATGCCACAAAAAAAGAAAAAAAAATTTACTTACCTGAACTTACCTTAAGTTCCCTGGGATGGGTCCCTCCATCCTTGGGCGTCCTCCTGGGGTGGGCAAGGGTGACAGGGGGGATCCCTGGGGGCCTGGGAGGGCACCTCTGGGCTCCTTCCGAGCCCACAGGTCCCTTAACGCCTGCCCTGACCAGGCGCTAAAAAACGACGCAAAAGCGGCTGGATGTCATTTTTTTTTACCCGCCCACTCCCGGGCATGATTTTTGCCCGGGAGTGTAAATACGGCGCACATGCCCCGGAGGCACTTTTTTAGACGGGAACGCCTACCTTGCATATCATTAACGCAAAGTGGGTGTCCACGCAAAAAAATGACGCAAACTCCACGGACTTTGGCGCTCGACGCATCTAACGCCAGAATATAAATATGGAGTTCGTTTTGCGTCGAATTTGCGTAAAAAAAACCGACGCAAATCCTGCGCAAACGGAGTATAAATATGGCCCAAAATGTTATTGCCTACTCAGGGAAAAACAATATTGATTGGAAAATAAATATGCCATAAGGGATGAAAAAATAAATAAAAACATACAGCTATGATGATGGTTAGGATGTGGAGAAACAGGAGCATCGGAAGTGCCCCTTTGTCCTAGATGCCCAATGGTACAGATGATAACTTTATTTTTGTAGCTGACTTTGCAGGTTTACTTTAAAGTGTCTGGATGTTACAGAAAGATACATGTGAGCTATACAAGCCACTTAAATAAATAGTCACAGAATGAATATTTCATGAAATCCTCGGTATGCAAACTCAAAACCACTTTGAATCTTAGCATTTTAGAGATAAAACTGTTTGGCTCACAACTCATTTCTCCCTCATCAATCGTTGATGCTGAAGGCGCAGCTTCAGTGAAATTTCAATAGGTTGTTTAATTAAATATGGAAAAGTAATAGGTCACATAGGGTGCTGTCTTCAGGAATTTCTCTCTTTTTAGTTCTTTGGCTGTAATGGTTAATGTCCTGAATACAGAATGCATTGCATTGTTAATTAGAAAAGGATGGAACATAAAAGCATTAAATTGAAACGGGCTAATGAGAAAACGAGAAAATTAATATGTGCAATATTTTGTGAAGAATCATATGTGTGTAAACTATTAGTAGAATGGATTTCTTTTAAGGATGGCGAGTGTGAGAATAAGTCCGATTTGATGCCCTTGTTTTTTTTTTTAAATTTAGGGTATTTTCGCTATGTCACGGCGTCCCCTTGACCCTCCTTGGAGGTGCTGTGTACTCACCCTACGCCATTTACCTCCAGAATTATTTCTCTACAGTGAGTTCCCCTTTCCAGCCTGTTGATATGACATTGCACAAATTCCAAGTTTAGTCAGTCCATATGGGCCTATCCACAGATCGACATTTTCATCTAAAACACCATAATATTGTGAATTTAGTAAAGCGCAAATCAGAAGTGGCATACAGGGGCAGCTCCTCCGGCGGAGGAGCGCCGCCCCTCCTGGCCAAGAGCCATAGTTACCCTATTGTTTTATTTTTCATCTGCAGGCTCAGCCGGCAGTGCAGGGACGGGTGGGGCTGGGCCACAGGAGGAGGGAAGGGGGAGAAGGCGAGACTGCACCTGAAGGCGTACATGTGTTTGACAGGTCATCTCAGGCTGGCCAAACACACATGCACACTTCTCCAAACCAATCCTGTTGCTGCTTTCAATCTAGGTTTAGCATGAAACAGCACCTGATTGCTGAGGAGCCTGGGCTGGTGTCCAGGTGAATGCTGGGACACTACAAGAAGAGGAGCGATGAGCTAGGCTGCAGGAGTCAGCAGGAACGGCCGGAAAGGTACGTTTTTAATTTCTTTTTATTGTTTTACCCAATTCCCGTTGTCGCCAGGCCCCCCTTGACATTTGCAGCACAGCCGCTGGTGGCATCACACAAAATGATTTGGGACCCCTGCAAAATTAGATGAAGGCCCCTGAGTCTCCCATACCCCACAGATATTCATTGACCTTAGACTGAATAGGGCCCACCTTGAAGAATTGGGGACTCTCTGGAGGCCTGAGGGACCCCCTGTGCCCCAGGGGCTGGTGGGAACTCCATTTGCCCCTGTTGTTTGCATATAGGTTGAATCAGATTGACTACAACAATATCTTTCTGGTAAAAGAATAATTGTACAGTGTTATGACAAATAACACAAAGGAGATAAACAAAACCTTTGGCACTCTCTATTATTCATTATTTTGCTCTGATCAATCCTGACCACTGGGAAAAAAATAGACTTTTTCTTTGGAGGGATTAAATTATTTAAGATCAAAGGAGAGTAGAAAAGGCAATTTGATTGACTTAGAATGGGAGCAATCCAAAAAAAAAACAAGGGGACTTTTTTTGCACTAAATGTAGCAATTTTCTTCGAGGCGAAGCTCTTTGTTTTGAAATTGTAAATAATTCCCTTATCACTTATGCCTACTCAACACAAAATAAAATGTTAGACTGCAAGAGCCATAGTTATGTATTACTAATTGTTGGACCTGGCCCTATCTGTAGGGTCATCCCCAGATGTATTTGCATTTTCCCTCCACTTGTTGCTAAATTCGTTTTTGTTGACTTTACTACTGGCAACCAGTGCTAAAGTGCATGTGCTCTCTGCTAAACACATGGTAAAATTGGCTTATCCACAATTGGCATATTTAATTAATGTAAGTCCCTAGTATAGGGCACTACATGTGTCCAGGGCCTGTAAATAAAATGCTAATATTGGACCTGCAGCACTGATTATGGCACACTTTTTTGTAGCCCTTTAAACATGGCTCAGGCCTGACACTGCAGAGCCTCTAGGTGCCATTTTAAACTGATATGTCAATCTGGCAAGTTAACCTTCCAGCTACGCCCAAACCTTCCTTCTTAATACATATATCACCCTTAAGGTAGGCCCTGGATAGCTTGAAAGGCAGGGTACAGTGAATGTAATAGGGGGACATGTGCTTTTAAGTTTTACATGTCCAGGTAGTGAAAAACTCTTAAATTAATTTTCCACTACTGCAAGGCCTATCCCATCCATAGGTTAACTTTGGGATTGCCTTATTACATTTTATAGGTGTAATCTCCAATTGGGAATAAATGGGACCCCCACGTTTGGTGTCTCTGGAATCACAAATTAAAATTACAATGTATGGTGAAGTCCGATTTTAAATTGAAAATCTGAAAATGCTACTTTTAGAAAGCTGGCATTTTCTTACTTATCATCTAATGCCCTCTGCCTGTCTCTGAATACACGTCTAGGTTGGTGACAGCTGGGTTCTCGTGCAATCCCTCCGGACAGTCATACACAAAGGGAGCTTAGGTGTGACTGAATAGTCATCTGCATGTTGATGGCCCACCCTGGGCAGAAGGGGAGAGAAACGCTGACACTTACACCTAAATGGGTTGTGTCCTGAGCCAACACAAAGGGCTGCATAACCCCCGTAGTATGTCTGGAGCCTAGTCAGGAAGGGCAAGGACTTTGTGCACTTCAAAGGCCTCTCTTTGAAGCCCCCCCACTTCAAATGCACAACTGGGTATGAGTACTGGACTTCAGACACCACTAAATCAGTACACATCTGAACCTCAGGACATTCTGCCAGGAAGAAGGACTGCTGTTCTGTTGAATCGACTGTCACTCTGCTGGACTCTGCTGGACTTTACTGGACTCCTCCGCTGTGCCTGCCCTGCTGCCTACTACCCTTCTTACCTGGAAGTGAGAAGGACTAAACCTGCATCTCTACATTCCCAGCACCAAAGTAACTCCAAGGGCTTCCAGGCTTGCCTCTTGTTCTGAAGTCTCAGGGACATCAAAGACTTCACTCCATCCTGCAACAGCACCTGGGCTTTTCTAGCTGTAAGTCTTGCCCTGCCAAGGGGTGCCGAGCCAAATGTGGGCCCTTGGAAGTGGTTATAAAGTGTTGTAACTGTAAAGACCATGCATCACTGTTGGGCCGGTTGGAACTGATGTATCTCCCCACATCAATGCCAAATCACCCCTGCTGCTGAGGGCAAAGGCATGGCATCACCAGCTATGTGGCTCGATGGCAACGCATCATCCTTATCGCAAAGGGGTTCACAAATGCAATGCTGTTGAAGGACATCGCATCAAAGGCTGCACGGTAGATGATAATGCACCTCCAACTGCACAGGTTGGAACCAATGCCTCACCTGGATTCCAAGGGACAAATGCTGATGCAAAGTCTCCTCTGCTCCTTGCATTGGGTCTTCGACCTCAAAGCAATGCTCCATCCAAGGTACTTTCTCAGTGGGACAAGGTTGGGCCCTGTATTTGACCTATACTCCATGGCAGTCGTTCTGATATTTCAGATTTCACCCGGTCTAATGTGATCAGATAGCCCTTGTTGATGCTTTATGCTTTTAAGAACAATATTTGCAGATATTCTGTACAAATTCATATCTCAACTTCTACTTATTAGATTTTTTTAATTTTGGTTTTGTTTTGCTCATTATATTAGGCTCTATCTTGTGTGTGTGGTGTTTTCAAAGTTTTACTCTTTTAAGTGTTGCACAAATACTTTACACATTGTCCCCAGGTTAAGCCTGCCTGGCCTGTGTCAAGCTATCAGAGGATGAGCACAGGTTCATTTATGGTTTGTAACTGACTTACCCTGAGTAGGATTGTGGTCTCTACTTCGATAGGGTGCCTACCTCTACCAACTAGACATCCCATTTCTAACATTAATCAATACTGACTTTAAGGTAACTGCAAACTACTGGCCATCAGAGCTTTATCTCATGTAATTCTCTAGCAGAATATATTAAAGGAAGAAGAGCTGCTAAAGATCTTATGTAAATTGGAATTATATGACATCAGTGTAAGGATATGTACACTGCTGCAACTGCAATGCAGTTTAACAGCAAGATCTCTGATGATAAAATACAGTGGTCATATGTAATCTTTGTTTAAAGTAAGTTGACATGGCTGCTTACCTTTTGAGTATGCTCAATACTTTAATCACCGCCAATATTAACCTTATCAATAACATCACAATTTCATATTTGAAACTACAAAAGGACACTTGAAAGTGCTGTTCACTGTTGGAAAATTCATATATTTGCTATGAAACGTGTGAATATATCAAAATATTAATATTCATGGGATTAGTCTATCAGAGCAATAAGTAAAATATTTCCAGTCTGCAAATGATAATCTTTGGAATGTCAAAGAAGCAATGGTTTCATTGAGGAATATTTTCATAATTATTAAACTTTCTAAAATGCCAATATACACATGTAACTGTAAGGTATCAGTGATGCACTTATCAAGAATAGTCCACACGTTTCTGGTTTCATCAACAGTCGTTGAAGACAGTGGGCAATACCAATATATACACTGGGCTGTGGCATTGGTTGGCCTTTTTGTCAATCACATTTGTTGCTTTTTATTCAATGGCTTTCCTTCCTATTCTTGTGTTTGTCCTCAGCTTCTTTACCATCGTTTTGATTGGATGACTTGCTTGGATTACTCACACTCAGAGAAATGTTTTTCTTTTTTTCAGCACTCCAGAGCATGCCAGATGTTTCTTACACATCTCTCTCATGTGGCCTTCCCCAGTCAAATAACCACCATGCTGATTCTGTGTTACCCCTCCTCCTTCCCTTCACCAAGTAATGCATTTATTCCACCACTTTTCCCTTACAGGCATTTTTGATAGTTTTCACCTCCCTCTCTGTATGAAATTCCTTTGTTCCTCAACTGCGCCTCCACTCCCTCGTGTGTTGACTTTTACACCCCTCACTCTTTTGTTTCTCACCACGCCGCCAATTATAATCTTCGTGTTGCTTTAAAAAAAATGTTTTTTTATTTCTTGGAACTCTTACAAGCATTTTGCCGCTGGGCCACTTCCTTTTGTCAATCTGTGCTTTTGTGCACATTCATTATTTTTTACGTTCCTCTACAAGATTTGCTTCCACCATCTTCAAATGGTAAATAAAATTAAAAATGGTGACTGTGTCATGCCATATCAGCACACAAGCCTAGAGATGCATGCAGTACATGCCATCGTTCTAGGTAACTGTAGCTTCATGACACGTACACATGTTAGCATCATGTCTCATGCACTCATGCATGTCATCACAGACTTTATTGTTATGCCGAGGTAGCACGGCATCACCGACAAATATTTTTTTCTCTCTGAGTCACTGCTGAAGACCATCAGCCAAAAGCATTGGCAAAACCAGTATATGTGCAAAGGTAGCCAAAAGACAAGATGTATTTGCTTCCCAATGCTTTTTGGGAAATGGTGATCTATATTCCGTAAGAAATATTTTGCATCAGGCTTGTCAGCAAATTTTATAACATTTTTTAAATCAATATAGAGATCTTTTTGCAATTTTGGAGACGTTGTCCAACATTTAAAAAATTCATGCAACAATGCAGGTGAGCAACCAACTTTTATAGATTGCATTGCATAGGAGAGAAAAAACAGTATTGAGCAACACCTGCTTAAGATTGGCCTTTTGCGACTGTCATCATCTGGGTTAACCTTCTTAAAAGCTGTCTTGTGTGATGCATAGCCTTGGAGAAGTCAGTGTGTACTGCCTAGCATAGGTTTTACACTGGAAGCATACCATCTTAGACAAACATGGAAGGATCCCACAGGCTGGATGTGTGCTGTGCACTTTTACAACATGCAATGAAATGTATAGGTTTTATGATTTCATTTCTCATTGTTAGCACTTGCCCAAGGATGTGGTATTTTTTGGTACGTAGCCCTGTCTGGCTGGTAGTGGATTGTGCTTTGGGTCAAAACCTACATGTGTTTGTGTTGATCTGCCAAAGTAATACATTACTAATGCCTACTTGATGCAAAGCAGTGCAAAAGAGCACAGTTCCAGTGCAAAATACACTGAAAAATAAATACTATATGCCACTTTACATCACTTTGCTCTGCTGAAAGCCGTTAGTACACTTGGGCTGATCGATATGCTGCATATCTCCTCTGTGACAAAGTCAATACAATAAAGATGTCAGTCATATCAGACCCTAAGCATTTGCTGGTAGTGGTGCCAAGCAGAATTAAAATGAATGTCATTAGAAAAATCAGCTATCTTTTAATAAGCTTCATCTGGGTTAATAGGAAGCTTTGAACGACCATACTATCAGTGCAAACACACTAACAGATTAAGTAGATACATCTTTATTGCATACTCTATATTGAAATCACTGCAAATAATATAAACCACACTCAATCCCCTCTATAACTAGTATATCCATAATATCTGCAAATAAAATCATTAACATTTCAGCATTCAAAATAATAACTTAACAAACACATTCTTAAAATCAATTCATGTTTTCACACTCAATACAAGTTATCACTAATGAACCACAGAAATACGCCCAGCTTTCACCACATATTATCCGTCTAGAGCATCTCAATGCAGTCAAAACAATACAATTCTAAAAGCTATGTTTGTTAGATTCATAAATTGTTCCAGCCTATTGTTTTCAATTTAATTGTACACCTAATTAGTTTATTCATACTACCAGCAAAACAATACTCAGTTGCCTATTTAAGTGTCTAATATCAACTTCCTTAAAAAGCTGTACTTACTTCTTAAAACCTGTAGGTAAGGACATAGACACAGAATACACTCAATTATCTCAGCATATGAATTGCAAGAATGGCATTGAATCCTACGCTCTGCAATTTTATTCCAGCAGTCTTCAAATTGCAGAAAAGGATCCTAAAATTTTAAAAAGCCTCTTTTACCCTTATTCTGAGGTTAGAATCAAGGTACAATTGCCTTTTTATTGAGAATGATCCATAAATGTGATGGGAGTTCTTAACATTTACTGCCACTGTTAGTTCTATTTCATATGCTACAACTCTCATATTCCCTTTTATTAGCATCTTCCTGGGCAGCTTTGTCATAACAGCTAGGTTTTTATTGTAGGTAATTGGTAGTATCTTCATAACTCCTACATCTTGGCTCCTGTGACTAAAACACTTGTACTCTAATTGTTTTCCACAGCATTTCAAATTAAGCCTTTCAATCTAGGCAAAAATGCATTCTCACAATTGAACAAATAATTAACCATATTAATGATGGATAATGTAACTAGGTTGCAGTAATCAAATTCTAATCTTAATCTTGCCGATGGTGGACCAACAAGTAACTTAAAAATCTGCTGCATAATTTTAATTCACATGAAATTTAATATTTCTACATATCCTAACTTTTTGTTGCTTTAAAACTGTAGCTCCATATACAGAACAAGACACATTTTCATATTTAGAACCGTGAACTTGGGGACATCACACCCCCCCATGTAAATGTGCAGAACAGGCAATAGGTCCTGCTGTTGCTATTACTCTATTCGTAATCCGTTTTTTAAGTGTGATGGCAAGAACATCTTTAGCTCAGTGGTGACTCTTAAATACATGCATTATGTCACTTACTCTATTACTTGCTAAACTAGCCACTTAAATCCACCTTTTCGATTTCCAAGTGACATGATTTTTTTAAAAATAATTAATAAAGAGGCTAGTCTCTAAACAATAATCTCCTAGATGTGTTAGCTGTCTCTGTAAACCAATCTGAGGGTTTGAATTAAAACTAAGTTATCAGTGTATATTAAGTGTGACATTTACCTTTTACCAAATTTTGGTAGATCCCCATGGTCTTTGTTGAGAATTGGGGTCAGTATATAGTGAAAATAATATTGGTGCCAAAATGCACCCTTGTTAAGACCATTTCAGGTTTGGAATTTCCATGATAATCTAGCCTTGTGTTAATTTAACTCGTACCCATGTATGCAAATAAAGTTATATTAATACATTTAAAAGAGGAGCATCTACACCCCACTTTAATAGCTTTTATACCTTAGAACTTTATCAAATGTTGAAGAAAAATCAATAAAACACACAAATAGATTAGATTGTTTTAAGGTTAATGTTTGCTTGGCTAACAAGGTAATTCTACTAAATTATCAATAAGACCCCTATCCTCTCCCCATGCTGATAGAAGTATGAAGATGCTTTGCAAAGATTTATATAACAACGAGATAATATGATAGCTACTTGGGTCATACTTCCGCCTATGTTTTACAAATTAGCTATAACTATGAGCTTTTCCAAGATGGTATCACTTGGCCATGACAAATAGCTTGCTTGACTAATAATGCAAGAACATTACTTTGTTTTTTCAGATTTGTTTTGATTACTGCTATTGGTATCCCATCAGGCCCTTTGGCCCCAGATTCTCAGTTTTTTCTTATTAAGCATTCCTCAGATTTTGGCACACTAATGTAGGGCACATAATCCATATTCCATTTCCATATAGCTTAATTACAGAATGTTTCCATTTACTACATGGTATGTGATAGTCAGCTCTGTGCTTATACTGTTGTAGGCATGTTGCTGTTAAGGACCAATTGTAGGGCTAACCAATTTCTCTTCCTTTTATTTGAACATTTCTTTGTCTATATTCAAGCTTTAGTATTCTTATCGTCTCCACATGATGATCCTTTTTATCAGTCTTTTTTGTTTTTTCCTATATTGTCCTTTTCACTGCATATTAATGTATTCATGTGCCTCTCTTTATAGACTGTTTATTTATAGATGTTACTGATGATAATACAAGGATCCATGGACCATATTTACAAGAAAGTGGTGGATCACTAGTGAAGTGCCACTTTTCTTGTGGCCCCCTTGCATCCCCTAACACCACTATGGTGCATGGTAGGGGCAATAGTGTAATTAGTTTTATACTATTGTAACGCTGTACTGGATTAGCGTAATAAAATTACACTATTCCAGTATAGTATTAAGAGGCCCATTGAAATCAAGGGGAGCCTCATTTTGATGCCTGCTTAAAGCAGGCATTAAAAATTATGCTAGAAATGGCACAAGGAATCTTGTAGATTCTATTGCGCTATTTGTCGCAAACCTCTAATGAGGGAACGCCACCTTTGCATACATGATGCATATATTATGCATGATGTGGCGCAAAGGGTTTACAAGGAGGCACAAACCTAGTTTGCGCAACCTTGTAAATATGGTGCTATGGTAGTGGCCAGTTAGCGTCATATTTGCAGCGAAAACTTTGCCATAAATGTGGCGTTAAGGGGCGCAAGGGCCTTGTAAATCTGGCCCCATGTATCCATCTATTTTCCCGAAGATTTCCCAATCAGCCCTTTACCTTTCAGTTAGTATTTATGATCCAACTTTTGATCTAAATCCCTCAATTAGATCCTTTTTAAATGTTCTAATAGGACATTATTCCATGCTATTCTCAGTTTTGTCCTTTCACTGTACTCATCACCCTGCGTTTCTATTTAGAACTTATTAGCTTTCATGTTTAAACAAATGCTGTGTGAGTAATGATCACCCTCTGGTCTTCTAATAATTTGAAATTCAGGGCACATCTGAAAGTTAGATACATGAATCAAAGTGAAGTCAATGATTGTTTTGTTTCCTACTGCCCTAAATGTGTATTCTGCTGCTTGGACAGTATTTTTTCTACAGTTTTATCGTCAATAACCTAAATTAAACAACATATGTAGGAAGAACTAATTTTTCCTGATCATATATTATGAATATTATAGAATTTTAAAGAAATCATCTTGCTCAACTGGCTCCCTATTTTTTCTAGTTGTAAATAATTGTACATTAAAATCTCCTGTAAGCAAGATAAAACTTGATAGTGATTCCTCTGTTTGGAGTGATCCAGATACATGTTGAAAATACCTAAAGGCAAACCCAAGGATTTTTCTTTATTGTTGTGTACCTTTGGTGTGATAAAAAGAAATATGTCAGGCCTACAATGAGATTCAATTACTCATCTAGCTATATTCATAAGCAGTTAATCTAGCAAGCATTTATGTACGGACTCACAGCTATGGATGAGTTCACTGAGGTGGTATTTACCTACTGAGGTGTGGGGTATTGCTAATGGTGAAGCATGTCACAATAAGTTGCAGGGGGAAATGTCTGTCCCAAAGTCTTCTGGATTCCTGTAGGTTTCTTAGGATAGCTTAGGACATAACCTAGGCATATTTAGTGAGTTATTGTTTTGAAAGGGAGGTTATGCCTATGTGTTTGTTTTCTCTCTCTCTCTATTGTGATCTAAACTATTACTTCACAGTACTTATCATTACCTCTGAGACAATCTGGCCAGTTACTCTGGCCCCAAAACCTTTGGTGCATGGCCAATAATTATTAAGAACAGGAAAAAGTCTTTGATGACACCCAATGGCTAGTCCACCATTACTTGCATTCTGCAAGAAGCTGAAGACCTGACTTGTCAATTAACCAACCTATTCTAGACAGGGCAAGGCACACACACCTGCTCAGCACAAGGATACCCTTGTGGGTGAAAATACACTTTACAATTGCATATAACATAATGACTATATAAACCCATTCACCTGTTTTCTCTTACTAGCAAATCAAAGATCCAGTTGGCAAGATACCTTTTGTTATCATTTTTTTCACTGCTGTTGTTGTTCTTCTTGTTCTTCTTGTTCTTCTGATTATTATTATTATTACTACTATTATTCTAGAAAGGGCATTTGTCTGCATAAAAGTACAAGATAACTATCATAGTCTATGATGCTGCATTAATCAGAGCTTAAAAAGAACATAAGCCATGTAATCCATGACTCCATCCTACATGATCTCATGAGGAAAACTATATTAGATTAAAAGTCATTTTTCGTTTTCACCCAAGTAGCAAAGGGACTCCTGTGCAGTTACTATTTGCCTTGTATCAGTCTGTGCAACGATTCAATTGTAGTATCAATTTCCCTCACTATCTACATATGTAGGGAACTTCGTTCCAACCACTGCATCTCACAAAGTTAACCAACAACAGGGATGTCAAAGCACAAACTGCTTCTCTCTAAATTACTCTACATTAGGATAGAGCAATAGCTATACAGCTATGTAAACCCATGAAGTACAGAACTCTAGGGTTAAGGACATAGTAGAAAATGTAGTGGAAAAGTGTGAATTGTTAGTGTAGAGTGGGTAACAGGATGCAGAAAGAGGGATAGACAATGAGAATGGGAGTTATTATCAATATTGTCTTAAAATACAGATGCAAGGCTGTGGGTGGTGTTTGGCACTCAGAAGCTTGAGTACATGCATCCTAGAGAAAATGAGCTGAAGGCATTGTGAGATCAATTATATCAACACTTCTCTAAACACTAAGCAGGCTCTTTTAGGTATCACTGCAGTACTTCAGATGAGCAAAACATTGCTGCTGACAGCAACTTTAGGTGCGAGGGTTTCATTGTAATTGTTGCTGGGGCTTCACTTTGGAAAGTGACAACAATTTGGCCAGGAAACACATTTTTGCTGAGCCTATCTTTGCCATGAAGTTTGTACTAACTGGCTCTAGATCCCTACTATATCCTCCTTTCCAATGATTACCATTAGGAAAGACATTTTCAGCTGCTTTCTATCTGTATATTGCCAATCTGCTTCACCATCACTAGGACTGTACTTCTCAGATCGTGGTTCCTAAAGGCTAAAATAATAATGAAGACTGATAACACTCTGATTGGAGATGTTTTAGTGACTTCATGCAGGATTTCTGGCCTATTCCTCAAGCAAGTACCTCACAGGGAATACATAAAAACTCTGAAATCAGTGATGGAAAGATCCTCCTCAGGTCATAAACCTCTTCTTCCTCTTGAATGCTTACAGCATTTACATCCACTTGGCAATTTTCCATCAGCTCCAATATTCCATACAAATCATTTTTGTAATTTATAACTGTTCTAATCCAATCTTGCACTTTAATCATGCTTGTATTCAATTTATGGAAGGCTTTCCTGTGTTATTTTTTTCAGGAGTCTTTTTTCCAGTGCCACTTACTACCACTTCGGGCATTCAATTTAGAAATTAATGTGAGGCATTTTGTTTTTGCATGTATTTGTGCACCCCACAGAACAATTCACATAAAAGAAAGCAAACGTTCATAAAAATAACCTCTTTGTGAGGTTTTGTGCAGAGGTCTCAGGAGGCACTAAATGTACTAATAAAACAGAATATGATTTTCCTATACAGAGTAAGCTATAACTCTAACCACCTTCTGATTTGTAACAGTTTGACAAATTAAATTGGACTTAGTGTGTAGATCCATGTGTTTGTTCACAGCCTCAGAGCACAATAATATTGATTAGATTCTGCTATGCTGAGGGGCGGAGTCTAGCCACTGATCTCATTGGCCACCTGACTACAGAGCTCTGCAACTTCAGGATTGGATGGGGTGTTTAGACCCCAGAGGGGGTGCTCAGGGCCTGGGCCCCCACAGATCATGTCACTTGTAGGGCAGGTCCAAGGACTTCCATGACCCAAAGGAGCTGTGAATCTTTCTGGAGGGACTCCACAACCAGGGAATGGACACAACCTATGAAGGGTCTTCGGGGGCCAAAACTGTGGATGTGACCTTCCCTGCTACTAAGGACTGGAACCCCTGGGGGGGTTGACTTCAGGACAGAATTTATGACTGCTCAAACAGGTCGAAGAACGACAAACACAAGCAATTCAGCCAGTAGCAAGGCTCACGCACGATCACACTCCCTGCTGAAGTCAGGTTTTTGGCATCAGTCTGAGGTGCTCTCTCCTACGGACTGCTGCCTTCTAGTATCCTTTGTGCACTCCTTGCTGCTGGATGAGTATTTCCTGCATGCCTGCTTCCTGTTTTGCTGTTTTTCTGCATGCTGATTGTGGTCTTTCCTTTTATTGATACGCATATTATTGCTCGCCCTCTGATGGTGGGTGTCTTGGTGGGATCCCTGTAAGGTCTGCAGGGGCAGATGGTTGGCCCTGGCTAATACTCCCAGCTTCTGGTCCTTGCTTGTCTGGCCTGATGTTGAGTGCCCCTGTGGAGTAGGACCATGGATCCTTGTCACTTGGATGCTTGGGTGTCTACCCTTTGTCTGTGGATCTTGTCCATGCCCCTTGCACTTCTACTTCTTCCTCTCCACATGTCTCATCCTATTCTGTGCGTTGCCACTCCTCTACTAGCTCCTGATTTTTCATCCTCCAGCGTGGGCCTCCCATACTCCGTGGGTCCACAGGATTAGCTCTGCGGTTTAAAGTTTAACCAATGCACTGGGTGACATTTCCTTGTCAGATTTCCTTTGGTTCCCTTCACCTCTTACTTCTGCCCCTTGCCCTGCCCCAATACATTAGACTGTCCTCTCCTGCTCTCCCTGCTCATCTGGCCACCCACCACGCTGGGGGTATTTTCCTCTTCCACCTTTCCCCACCCTCCTTTTTTTCTTCTGGGTTTTTTCTTTACCTTTCTCTATATTCTTCATCTTCTCCTTTCCCCTCTATTCTCCTTCCTTTCCCCCTTCCCTTCTTCCTTTGGCCCTTCTGCTGGTGGTTGCCTCTTAGAGCTCTATTTGTGGGTACCCTGTCTTCGTCCATTCTAAACTGCTCATCAATGGCCTGCAATGTGATACATCACCTCAAGCCCCTGTATACCATCTCCTGGAATGTGAATGGCCTCACACATTTTATCAAGCACAAAAAAGTGCTTCCGGATCTTAATATCAAGTGTATCAATGTAGCTGTGCATCAGGAAACCCATCTTCCATTCGTGGAGGTGGAGGTACTCCAGCATGACTGGGTGAGGAGGGATATTCATAGCAGTTGCCCACACTTACTAGTTGATGGGTCTGGGCCACCACAGAAATGTTGCAAGGCAATCTTCCTGCACAAATCTCTGCTGCTAACGGTACTTAAAACATGGTTGGAACCAGAGGGTCAGCACACATTTGTTAAGTTCCGAATAGATGACAGGACTGGTTCTGTTTACATACTGAGTGGGCACAAACACCTGTCTTTCCGTCAGTAAAATGGCCTTTCAATGGGAATTGGTGCTACCCATTGGCCTGGAATCTGGCCTGGGATGTGGTCATGGACCACACTGACCTGCTCAATGTGAGCAACAATACAGATCAGGCTATTCTGGTGGATGTTGCAGCAGACCAGGACCTTGTTGATGTCTGGAACCCTTCTCACACCACCAAAAAGGAGTTCACATTCCTTTCACTGGTGCATGACACCCAATTCTAGCTAGTCTACTTTATGGTGTCTTGCCCAATAGTTGCCCCTGTTGCGGGACACATGGATCCTTTGGAGCAGGCTTTGGACCATTCTCCAATCCTCCTTTCGCAGGACGTTGGGCTGTTAAGCCTTGCACTCATACCATGGCGCCACAACATCTCCACTATTCGTCTCCCCTGTGCAAGGCCAAGCTCTGGTCCCACATTATCACCTACTTGGATTATAACTGGGGATCTGTGTCTTTGACACACACTTTGTAGGTGGCTGCCAAGGTGACAGTATGGGCAAATTGATGAGAGTTGTTGCCCTCTTCAACAAAACAGAAGGCGGAACAGCAGAGGGCCTTGGATGATGCCATTGTGCCCTCACCCACTTTTATACTGCGACCCCCCAGTGTCCCTCTCCAGAGCCGCTTGAAGAAGACCCATATGGACCTCAACACACTTTACACTTCTAGAGTGGAGTTCACACTGTAGCAGCTGAAGGTCTGCCACTAAGAACTGAACAAGAATGCAGGACTGTTGCTGGTGTCGCAGTTGTGACAGGAGGAGGCTGTGCTTGCTATCCCGGCCATCAGGTCTGCTGCGGGTCCCATACTCTGCAAGTTGCAGGGTATCATGGAGAAGTTTGAGATCATCTACCTGGAGCTCTACGCTTTCAAAGTAGCAGCTAATCAGGACAGGTTGGACACCGTTTTCATTAGTGTACACCTCCCCTGTCTTAATGAGTCAGGAAGGGGCCTGCTCCAGGGGGAAATTACCAAAGCAGAGATAAGGCAAGCCATCTCTCACTTCCCATACCACAAAGCCCCTGCGGAAGATGGCTTCCCGCTGAAGTTCTACAGATGGGTCAGGAAGGAGACTGTGGACTCTCTCTATGAGGTCTTCTGGGAGGCTGAGCATAAGAGGTCTGTCAGGTCCATCTCGAATGAGGCACTGATCTTGGGTCTACCCAAACCCGGGAAGGATACCGTCCTTTGTGGCAGCTATAGACCCACCTCCTTGCTCAATGGGGGTTAAGATATTACCAGGGCTCTGGTGGCTCGATTTCAGGCAGTGATCCCCACCCTAATCTACTACACTCAGGTGGGGTGTGTGCCTGGGCACTCAACCCTGGAACCATCTCCAAGCTCTGGCCCACCTCTCATGATCTGTTAAGGACATGCCAGAGGATGCCATGCCCCCTCCAATTCCAAGAACTTGTTTGATAGGATTGAATGGGACAAGCGCTTTGCAATGCTCTGGTGGTTTGGTCTCAGGCAGGAGTTCAGTCAAGGTCCAGTAGCTCTATAATTCTCTTACTGCGCAGATCAATTGTGGTGGTCTCCCTTCTGACCCTTTCCCAGTCCACAAGGGGACCTTGCAGGGCTGCCTGTTGTCGCCCCACCTCTTCCTTCTGACTATGGAGCCTCTGGCTGCATCTCTCCACCAGTCGCCACTGATAACAGGTATTCCTATAGAGGTGACATTTTACTCACGCTTTCTGGGCTCCCCACCTCACTCCCAGTTGTCCTGTACCTCATCTTTACAGGGCTCTCAGATGCCAAATCAATTGAGGCAGGAGGGAGACACTGTCAATCTTGCAGGTGACCACGCTGGCTGCCATGTCTGGCTACCGCTTCCAGTTTAAGTTCTTATGTCTTGAGTATTTGGGGATTTATATCAACGAGGGTCCGGAGTGCATGGTGGCAGACAATTTCAACCCATTGTTGGAAAGCACAAGGCTGGACTGTTATAAGTGGTCCCACCTCGGTCTCTTACTGTGGAGTAGAACGAGGTTGTCAAGATAGTGACCCTTCCAAGGTTCACCTACATTTTAGGCATGCTCCCATTGCTCGCACCCTTCAAGCTCCTGCAATTGGTGGATGAGGGAATCACATACTTGATTTGGGGCTGAAAAAGCCTAGAACAGCTACCAGCAAGCTCATAGCCCACCGTTTCTGTGGTGGTCTGGGCCTTGCTGCAGTTATGCACTATGCCATGGTCTTGTACCTGGTACAACTGGCCTAAATGCATCCATAGACCACAGACCCCCACTGTGGATTGTGATCGAACATGCAGCTTAGATTCCTGCAAGGGCTGTACTCACTCTGCAAGTATGATATCTCCATGCCTAGTTCAGCAAATCCTATGCTCCAAGCTATGGTTAAGTCCTGAGAGAGAGAGCCAACCGCTTATTTCAGTGGACTCTCACTTCCATAACCAGGTACCCTTGTAGGGCAATATCAGAATCTGCATTGGTGCTAAAATGCTTAAATGGGGCAGTTGGTGCAATTGTGGGATCCTTAACTGCCATCATGTGCTCGCCCAAGGGGCCCTTAAGTCCTTTGAGAAGTTTTGGTGGGAATTCCATTTCTCATCCCCCCAGGAATGGAAGTACCTGCAGCTGTGCCACTGCCTCTTAAGCCAACCGGGTCCGCAGCCCTGGTCTCTCTCATTCTCTCCGGTGGTCTCCTATCTTTAAGTGTGTGGTCACTTCTGTGGGGTGATGTCAGGGCTTTACAGCCTTTTAACCAGGCAGATGCATTCCCTGTCTCTGTTGGAGAGCCTGCATATCAAGTGGCAGAAATGGGTCCAAGTGTACGAGCCAGAGGACTGGGAGTACTTGCTGGACACTCTAGGCCATGGTGCCTCATGGGCCAGTCTGAAGTTTTACCTCTTTAAGTTGTTGTTCAACTGGCATTGGACCATAGTGAAGCTTAAGACAGAGAGTCTGCTGCCCCATTTCATCTGCCTGAACTGTGATTACGTGTTGTGACCTGATTCACATATTGTGTGATTGCCCCACAGTCTACCCCTCCTGGGGGCTGTTGGTGCCACAGTAAGCGAGGCACTATTAATCTATGTGCCACTTGCGTGCCCCTTAATTCTACTTCATAACTTTGCGGACTTCTCTGCATTGCCATGCCATTGGCACTCTCCTCTCCTTCCCAAGCATGAGAACTGGATCTTGAAAATATATTCTATGGCCTGATATGAACAGGTCATTTATAACCTGTAGGGCAAGGCGGAGACCTTCCTTCATACTTAGGTGCCCATGTTGCAAGACAGTTGATGATGACCACTGATTGACCAGTAGGTGGGCCTGCTTGGCTTCCATGGTCTCTGGAGCTCTAATTCTGATTCTCCAGTCTGCTCAGTGTGAGGTTGTCACCATTGTGTCGCCATTGGACCACAGTGGGTCACTCTTCCATTCCCTTTGCCCCCTCCTTTAGTTTCCCTTTTTGCTGTTCCTCCTTTCCTCCCCTCTTCTTTCTCTTTTTCTTCTTCTTTTTCTCTCTTTTCTTTCCTTGTTTTTGTCTTTTCCTTCCCCTTCTGTGCTCCCATTCCATTCTTTCCCCGGGGCCGAGCCTCCTTGCATCCCCCCTCTTCCTCTGTAATCTCCGTTAGCCTGCTTGCTCATGTGGTGTCTGGGCTCTGGTACCAGCAGTACTTTGAGGTGTTGTGTTCACATATAGGGTACATTGTTGAGATGTGTTTTGTACTTAGTTGAACACGAATAAAGAAATGCACAACAAAGAAAATAAATAGACTTTGAAAATGAAGGAATGTCAAGAGCACCATAATTCAATAAGATTGGTCAACTTGTGAGCATCTACATTGTTTCTTGTGTTTAGGCCAATCTAGTAAGAAGACCAATCATATGAAATGAATAGCCTAAAACCTTCCTTGACTTACTTTCTAGACTGTGATGGTGTGGTGTGATCCAATTAGACCATCACTGAAAGCAGTTGGGTAACCAATGGCCACCCAGTTTATTCTGCATTTCAGGAAATATTTTTCCCATCATTAGAGGTGAGACTGTAATAAATGCTCATGGCCTGTTATCAACATGTGTGTTCAAATGTTATCCAGATGCATGGCACTGTAGTGCTTTCTTAATCTTCCCATTCTTCTTTTTATTTAGTAAATATTTGTTAATGTATAGCTTACTAATGATTTGCGTTCTTAAATGGGAAAGTGCATTTATTGTGATCCAAATAAACATGTGTAGGAAAGGGTGTCCTTAGGTATGGCCTACAGACAGCTTTGTCATTATTGAAAGACCTTTTGTGTAAAATATCACTGCTGTTGACTTTGGTCAGCTAATTGCTTAACATTAGGTGGATTTCTCATTTGCTTGCTTCTTGTTTGATTGCTTTTGTAACTCGTCTTGTGTCTGCCCTGGGATCATAAAGTCTTTACCATGTTTTTGGCTGAAAGAATTGTGTACTTTTAGGGACCTACTTTTTATTTTGATTTCAGCACTCCCTTACAGTACATGTTTTTTGCTTATGTCCTCTGTGTGGTGCATACCGCTGAGTCCCAAACTGCATGCTCTGTGTGTTTCTTCCCCTGCTTGTCTTTGCCCCCCCTGTATGTCCCCATCCCGCCTTGCTTTTCTTTCCATTTTTTGCCATTACCCCTTGCTCCACCATGCTTCCCTATCTCCCCATCCCATTTTTGGAGGGTCAACAGTTGTAATTTCCTATCAGATCACACCTCTTTGATAATTCACTTTTGTGTATACTAATTTTTAATTTAAATATTTAACTTATCACTCCAATACTAGTGTCCGCCAGTGGGGAATAGTGAAGTAAAACATAAAAATGGATGGCAGGCTTAGCACATATCTATGCAGGCATTTGGACACATGCAGGCATGCTCATGAGCAAACTGGGGTTGGACATTTTTTATTTATTTTTTACAGTGCTGTTCCGCACTGGATTTTTTTTTCTCTTTTTGTCAATGCTAAATAACATTGCCAGTAACACTTGCAAAGCCAGAGTTCAGGTCATGCTTTTCAAAGGAATGACCTGTTAGCTTTGTCAATGCTTGTTCTTAGAGTTGGGTGGTCATTTGTCCAATTGCTTGGTTACTGTGCATTATGTTTTCTAAACAAGCACTGTTAGAATAATATGTACCTATAAAGTGATGTGGCTGAGAGAGTGTGCTTTCTTTAAGGTAAATGTATCAGAATGGTGTTAAGCTGAATGTTGGTCTGTGGGGTCTCTGTATGCAGAGATTCTCCCCTTTATTTTTTAGGTGTTTGTTGTTTTTTATCTCAGTGTTTCCTAGTACCCTCAGGAGCTTGCTTGGTAGAGTCTTTATTAGATTTACCCTACAATTGTGATTTTGAAGGTCTGGCCCCCAGACTATCTCGGCCAATGCTATAGTAGGACTCCGCGATAATCTTTGGTAGCTCACCTTCTTGATCCTGTGGAGGAACATCCCGGAGCCACATGTGCACCGATAGTGCGATTGCTTCCCCTTTAAGGTTACTTAATAAAATTGAGGATACTGTGGCAAAATTGCCCATTAGTTGCATCCCCAAGTCCAGGGCGAGGGCAGCCCATATCCGTCTTGAATTGGTTTCTACACTGCCGGTAGATTGGCAAGTTTTAGTGTACCATGTGCAGTAGTATATAGCGTGGCAAATACTGTCCCCCAAGTATTACAGTTATATATAGTGGGAACCATCCCAAATGGCAAGCACATAGTTAATATTCTATGTTTATCCTGAGGTCCCGTATGGGGAAATACTGCTTCCAATGCATTCATTTTTTGAGATAACCAAAACTGAATTTCTTCTCATTCAGTGGGTACTTTGCCCATGATCGAATGTACAGTATCAGGATTAATGCCTGGAATTACTGCATGTGGTTGTGCCGGAGCAGCACATGCTGGGTTTGTATTTAATGTTTACATTACAAACTGTACTAATGGTCTATATATTTCCGTCGGCTCAGTGTATAAGTGATGGACTTCTGCTACTGCCAAGGTTGCTGCATCAGGGTGAGGTGTATAAGTGGTCAATAAAGGCCAGGTAGGACCATCATTGCTTAGAGGACCCAACCTAACGTGGAAAATTGTGTGGGGTAGGGCACCATCAAGCGCCCTAGAGGTATTTCTAGATATGCATGCGTTCTGTATTGTGCAGGTATACTTGCAGGTGTATAGTGATGAAATGTATGTGTGTTCCCATCAGCTGCTGGAAATGTGACCCAAGAATAAAACATTTCTGTTCTATAGGCTTGGCGATCCTCAATAACAAATGTAACTTGACCCCCCTGGGCCATTTGGCCGTGTGCCAGTAAATGTGCAGTAAGGGGTGGTCGCATATTGACTGCAATTCCTACTCGTTGCGGGTTCACCATAAGGAATGGTAAATTTTGTTCAGAGATAGGTGCACCAAATGGGGATTATCCTTTTAATGGTTCAAGCTTCAACAACCTACAGCATTAGTTAGGTGCTCCCTAATTAGCTGAGGAGGAGAATCCTCAACACCACAGATGTCTCCGTATATAGTACTTAGGTGTCTTTGTATGTAGTGAGACAGAAATACTAAGGAGGACCCGAAAATTGGAGCCTGACCAAACGTTGGGCGCCATGTCGCGTAGGCTCTCATTATTCTAATGAGACTACTTGATTTGAGCGGCATAATCGCCTGTGGTGTGAGGGACTGAGTCTATCCCACTACAGGCAATACCTGTCGGCCTAATCCGGGTTTTGCTCCGGCTTACTAGCAGTGCCTCATCTCTAGCCAAGAGAAGAGATTATTGGTCAGCCGAGCACATGACACAAGTGACTCCTCAGGAAAATCGTGGTCACTCAGATCGCATCCGTTTCTCTCATTTACTTTAGTCTCACATATACAAGGACAAACTGAGGAAGTATATGTTTCAATAAGATTTTAATGAAGCAACTGCATCTTAAATAATAATGCATGTACTGCAATAACTAGAACAATGAACCATGACAGGATTAAAACTGTGACAACGAGAGCAAAGCATAAAAATAATGCTACCATATTGTCACTAGAATCATTAAAATAACTCCTACCTAGGTTATATTAGAGCACAGCATATTAAGCTCTATTTCTGCCCCTCAGGTTCCCTCATACCTAAGCAAGAGGCCTGAAGTCTGCATAAGCAGTTGTAGCGAAGTGTTCAGCAATCAGCATACAGTTGTGGTTGTCTGGCTGGAATCTCCCTCTAACTTGTATGGGATGGAAAAGTGTTTTTATAATAAGCCAGCTGATGTTCTGAGAAAATGTCCCTACGTAAGGATGTATATGTTTCTATGAATACCAGAGACAAATTGTTACCACGTTTACCGGCAACCTACCTTACTGCAGCCTTGAGAAAAGCACAGAATGACAAAAATGTCTTGTCCAAGAATGCAGTGCTGGCCTAGGCAAAGAACAGCAAGATAGAGAGAAATAAAACAATACCTCAAATGTGGCTATTGTTAAAATAATAAACAAAGCTGAATAAAATATATCTAGTTTAAAGTGCACAGCGGTAGGCCTAGTGTGCTAAAATAACGTGCATGGAGCTATAACTAAAGTGGCTACACAACAAGTGAAAGTGCAGTTCATTTGGCAGCACTTTACCACTGATATGATTTTGCTTTTATCTATGGTATAAGAGAAATACAGGTTCTTCCTAGCACTTTTTGAAAGGAAAGGAAAATGAAAGGTGTAATTGGAAGGGTTTTGTGCAGTTTGTACTGTTGGGCAGAAAGTACTTTGGTATCTGATGACAGCCAACCATGGTTTAGGCTGTTAGGTGATTTGACAATGTCACCAGAATTCCATGGTTTGATTATTAAACCTAAATACTTGTTACCAGTTATGGCTTATATGATATTACTTGTAAAAAACAAGTGTGTGTTTCTTCAGTACTAAAACCCAGTAACAGACTCTATTAAAATATGACATTAAGATTGTCTTACACAAGGTTCAATTAACCGCTTACTAACATTTGGGACTGAATTGAACAGCATAATAGGCAACGGGAATCTTGTTTAGCTGACATCTAAAACTTCGGCTAATCCATTCCCTACATGTTAGCCGAATAAAAATAGTCTCATGCGGACAGTGACACCCACTCTAAACAGGACAAAAACATTCCTTTTCAGAATGGCGACCTCAATTGTGAGTAAGATTGACGGTAAAATCCTTGAATCCAAAATAAAAACAAAATGCATTTCACAGGATTATTTATAGGTTTTCAGTTCCACCCACACCTTGCAATAAAACAGTAAATCATTTATGGACATTCCTTCTTCAGAAAACTTATTTTTAACGGCTGTGATAAACTTTAGTGCGGTGCTGAATGTTGCCCTTTAAACTGTATGCAAAATAAGATTCGTTGACTCAAAGTGTCCACTATGTTTGGAATTCACCGCATCAGGTATGGTTACAAATCTCCTAGAAAAGAAAAAAATATACGAACTTTTTGTTTTACCTCTTAAGTGTCTTCTAAAACGATCTTGAAATTATTTAGGCATGATTTATTTTGTCAAAGACGCATATTTTTTGGGAGCGAGAATTGGTCGAAAACGTAACTTTGAAAGCAACATAAGTGCTACTGTATTGCGTGGCTGTCATAAAAAAAAAGAAAAATAGCAGTCTTGCAGTCTTCTAGGTACCGGTGACTAATATATCATCCAGACAAAAGCTAGTTAAAATAATGGCCTCTGATGGGCATTCTTCCACGGTGACTCATCCCCCTCATACAATAATAGAAATGGAGCTGCTGCTCATGAGAGAGCTGATGCGCAAATAGTACTTTCTACCAAGCTGGGGTTAATCACAGGAAGGACTTTCATGGTAATTGCCAATAAACAATGCCTGGGATTCGGAGGCTATCTCAGTCTGTAGCCTCAGACAATCCTGTGGCATTCTAGACACACTGTCAGTAAGAAGATAAAAGGCAAAAACAGCACGAGAAAGGGTTAAAAGAGATCTAATGATTCTAGGGGGGAGAATAAAAAACTCTTGTTTAAAATAACGTACACAAACAACGCAATTTTCAACCGCGTTTTTGATGGTAAAAATAGAGAACGGGATTGAACTTTTCCATTGCACGTCTGTGTGGCCATGAGTTTTATGACAAATGCCTCAAATTTTCAAAACATTTAGAGATGAACTTCTTACAACTCCTAGCTGAAGCTTTACGGGGCAGGATGGAAGGATTACATTGTATGAATGTGGGCAGTTCAACATGACTCTATATCAAATAAGCTCTGGCATATAGAGAAATACAATCAGAAATTCCAACAAAACAATTTTACATATTTTCTTCCCCTTGGCATCAAATAAATGTAACGAACATTTTGAAACATATTTATTTTCTGAGTTATTTTAAAGTAATGCCGAAAACAAACACGTGCCATCTCCATGAGTGTAACTCAATTTTATTCTATAGGTTTAATACGCTTTGAAAATTCAGAGAAACAGAAGCAAAATATAACAAACACATTTCCATTTTCATGTCTGACCTAGAGAAAGCTAAAATATATAAATACATTGCCTTTTTGTCAGCTGTCTTCATCCATTGATCTATTTAGGTATCACTCACATTTTGCTTCCACCCACAGCACACACATGGTCAGCGAGTCAGTGAGTCAGCGGCTTCATCCACTGCTGTCTTGCACTGTGAGTGACAGGATACTGCCTGACAATATCTGCAAAGCCGCCTCTAAAGGAGTACACACCAGTGCCAGTGCGGGTCAGTCTGGGCTGTTGGGCCACTATTTGTTTTTTTCGATTTCTGAAATTTTTCGAACTCCTTCCTGTATTGCTTATGTTTTTAAAAAAATACACACTTGCCAAGGCCAGACATATTGGTTGTGTCAGTGCTTGTTTTGAATTGGCAAAGCGTCTGTTTGGTAAGCAGCTTACATATTTTAAACCTGTCCTACAGTCAAATGTGGCACCATATCGATACCTCATTTATAAAATAAGGTGTAGTTTATAATACAATGAGGTAATAATATTTTTTGAGGCATTGAACATTGACTTTTGATGTGGTAACTGGAAAAGCTAAACAACCATTTCACAAATTGTTTGGTTTCTTCAAAGTAAAATATTACCCTGCAATTAATAGATGACTTAATGCACCGCTGGTAAAATTGGGTTAAAATTCAAGGCCACTAACATAGTTAAGTAATATAAATAATCTTTTTCTGGTGTGTAAAGAGGTTCGGCTGCTCCGACATCAGCATCCTTATTAAACATAACGCTCTAAGGACACAAAAGGCATGTGGTCCCACGTTTTGGACCCCTGGAGCACTATGGTATTATAGAAGGGATAACAGAAGCTTGTACAGAACCCTCAGTATTACTGATAGAACTGACATGCATGTAACCTCAGCTCTCCGTTTAGAGGGCCTTCCCTCATTTGCATGGGACATTATCAGCTTGAAAATTACAGAATCACTTTGCATTTGAATCCATGCTTTACTGACATGGATGCAGAGGCAAATATGCCCCGAGGAGGCACACTGAAAGTGCATCACAAAAAGGTCTGTGTGCCACTTGAGGGCAGCCCTCTGGAGGGTAGCGGGATCAAAGGGAGTCCCATGGACCCCAAGACATCCCCCTGTGGGAGGGTTCAGCCACTCGCCTTACCTGCCTGCAGGGGATTTCTAACAACTCTCAAACTGCATGCAGGTTGCTGCCTGCACAGAGAAACATGGAGTGGCTTCGAAGCAGCTGCTCAATATTCCACTGAATGTGTGATCCATGGGCAGCAGCACAATTGCAGCTGTTGTAAGGGCAGCAAATGTATTGTAATAGGGCCGATTCTCCTTGTTTGTGCCTGGTGCACCTGTTGTTTTTCTCCTTTGCTGGGCTAAGTACTGTCTTGTGGTGGATTTATTATTTATTTAATAGGCAATTGTCTTATAGCATGAACAAGGCCAAGAGAGGAAAGAGTGCTTTATCATGAGAAGGAAGAAGTTTCAAAAAGAGTGAGTTTAATTCAAAGTGATCAACAAATGGCTTGCAAAAACCTCATAAAATGAATATGCGTAGGGTGAAGGCATGGGGAATGTATGCAGTAAAAAGTAGATACTAAGAAATGTTTTTAGTTCAGACTGGAGTGGAGGTGTCTTTAGAAAAGAAGTTTAAGATACTTATTGAAGACCATGACCATTGTATGTTCCTTTTTTAAAGCTTTTTGTTGGCAAAAATATACTTCATCAACATCAAAAGCCTCATCATCACGCTTGAACATGTACACATCATCACTCTATGTCTGCCCCAGTGCTATAATGAGTACACACGCCCAGGTTACCAGCCAACACAAATGTGCAGCATATCTCATCATACAGAGGGCATTTTCATTTTGTTTGAACTTACTGTTCCAAAATCGCCAAAACCAATATTGGAGCCAAAAGATAAAAGAAAATATAAAAAGTCTTCCAAAGAGCATTTGATTTTAAGAAATGAGTTCCTTGGAACAAATTGCAGCTGCTGGGCCTCCACAAAACAAATGAAAATGTGTCCTGGTGAATGGACGGATGCAATAGTAGTGAGGGCTAGTGGAAGACATGGTGTGCACAATGAATATCAAACCCACAATATCAGTGGGACAGAATAGTGAGGAAAAATGTTGGAAAACATTTTTAGAGGTAAATTAGTCTAGAAGAAGCTATGCTCCAGGAAAGGGACCAACACCAGAAATGGATGAGAAGCTATGAAAGAACATGCAAATAGTAGACCTGTCAGCCTTAGGGTTGTCTTCCCCCAAACTTTTGCCTTTAGCCTCCACTTTTTTCTGGAATTCAAATTTGTTGGCCTTAGGACTCTGTGCACGTTACCACTACTAAGCTGTGCTAAAGTGCTTGTGTACATTTTCTAAAACATGGTAAAATTGACTTACACCAGATTGACATATTTCATTTAATTTTACATCTGTGTACAGTGTTATACCATATGGCCATGACCTGTACAATAATTACTGCTAGTGGTTATGCAGTACTTGTAGCGCCACCCACTTAAAAAGGGTAGGGCCGGGTGCATTACAATTACAATTTTGGCCACGTACTTTTAAGTTTTACATATCCTGGTAGTGAAAAACCCTTAACTTCATTGTTCCCTACTGCGAGCCCTCCCTCTCCCATAGAATTACTTTAGGTTCACCTATTACATTTAATAAGTGCTAACTTTTGATTGAAAACGGGGAAACATCTTGTGTTTGGAGTCTGAGAAAATACACTTAAAACCCTCTTTATTGCTAAAGTCAGATTTTAAGATACAATTTTGAAAACACCACTTTTAGAAAGTGCAAAAACAAAAGATGATGGACGGAATGCAGAACAAATCAAACATTCACCCCCAGCAACAGATCTGAGTTTCAGAAAGTTGGCATTTTCCTGCTCTACGTATTTGGAACCTACAGCCTGTTCCTAGGTCACATACATGGGTGTAGTTGGCAGTTGGACTTTGTCTATTCCTCCCAGATAGCCACACAATAGAGAAATTAGGTGTGTCTGGATGGGCAATCAACAGTCAGGATGGGGAGGTGGAGCTGGGAACAGCCCCACTTGCAACGCATTAGGTTGTGCTCTGCCTTCAAATAAAGGTCATAACACCCCTGCAATCTTTATGCAGGCAGCTTGGTGCCAGGGCAAGGGAAGCAGGAAACTTCAAGCACTTCAAAGGCCCGAGTTCACACCAGCTTCTGCTAGGTTCTTCTTCGCAACAGCAAATCCTGTTCTGCGGTCCTACACTAAAAGGGTATCTGCCCTTGTGGAACTTTCATCAGCTACTGCCTCAAGCCTCATCTCAATGTAGATTTTCAAATTTCAAAAAAGAGACTAAGGGCCTGATTTAGAACTAGGTAGATGGGTTACTCTATCAAAATGGTGACGAATATCCCGTCCACCAAAATCTAAGTCCCATTATGTCCTATGGGATTTTGATTTTGGCGGATGGAATATCTGTCACCGTTGTGACAGAGTAACCCATCCGCTGAGTTCTAAATCAGGCCCTAAGTCTGAAAGAAGAAATCTTCACCACAACTTTGTCCAGTGACGCCACAACAACAATGTCTCCCCCTTAGACATCACATGTAGCTTTTCTCAGTTGATCTAACTTCTCAGATACTTTTTCTTCCAATTTCTTCTAAGTACGAAGGTAAACGCTGGCTGGGTCCAAGCTACTTTTTGTATCCAACTTGCGCTCCATTGAGGTCGGCCATATTTTTCCACTGTTACATGGTCTCATGCCACGAGATGTCCGTGATCGGTGGTTTGATCTTTCAGGCACTAGTTTTTCACTTAAACTTTAAAAATTCACATCACCGGTTGTACTTACTGGATTTTCCACATTTTGGCAGCAAGCAATTTATTAAAATTTATGCTGTTTTTGTTTCTAAATTGTTGTGGGATTTTTCTTGTGTTGCATTTTCACTTTATTATTGTTTGAGTGCTGCAGAAATACTTTTCACAATGGTTCTAAGTTGAGCCTGACTGCTTTTATGTCCTGCTATGAGGGGGATAAGCATAGGTTAATTTAGTGGCTTTTGTGGTTCATGCTGATAGTGATTGTGGCTGTTGCTTGAGCAGGGATAACATCCCATGCAATCAACAACTTATTTTCTCACATTGGTGGCAGCGGTGGTGTCCAGTACTTGTGTTTGTGCAGAACTATACAGTGATCTGTGTACCACAAAAATCCATACTAAATAATTTCACACCAGAGTGGACCTCTTTTTAAATTCTTCTTATTGGTCTATTGGCTAGTTTCACCTTTTTCTAAATTTAAGTGCCCTACCCTCCCTTTTTGTGTCATGGAGATAGAGCATATCAATTTCGACACCCTCACCAGGGCTGAGCTGCAGAGGTTCTGCAAAGAAAGGTACTGAAGTAAAGTAAGAAAGCTTCAAAGCTGGAATACCAGGTAGCCCTCAGAGCCTATGAGGAAGTACAGAGCTGACAGTCCAACCCAGAGGGTGACCATGAGGAGAAGGGATAACACATGAATGAAAAGAAAGAGAAGGACTAAAAACCTAAATCATGAGCTACAGGATGAGCACAAATCACCCCCTGGGGATGGCTGGGATGGGGCAGAAAGCCATGTGTCTGCATATGGTTTGTCACCAGAGGAGCTGAAGGACAGGAAGGCAGAGAGGGAGCTCAAAATGCAGCTGGTCTTACTAAAATTGGAAGCAGAAGAGACTATAGCTAGGGAAAGAATGGTCCATGAACTCACTCTCACAACTTAGACATCAGAACCAGGCAGGCACAGCCTAGACGTTTTGGTGCAAGCAAAAACCTGGTGTTCCCTGGAGAAAATAGAGTACACATCCCAAAGGATCTAGTGCCTAACATTGTTGTGGGAGATGACACCGACACCTGGTTGAGGCCTATGAGGTTTCCCTAGAGATGCATCGGGTTTTGGGGAAGATTGTGGGGGCAGCCTCTGAAGGCACATTCCCAATGAAGGGAGGTATACCCGGTTAGCCCTATGAAAAGGGGACAGGATGAAGTATCCACTTATGAAGGAGGTCCTGTCCCGGAAGTATGGGCTCATCTCAAAAGGATAGAGGCAGAAGTTCTAGGAGTGCCTGAAGTTGCCCCAGCAGACCTGAATTGATTGTGTAGATGATTTTTGCAAGGTACTAGGTGGTTGAGTGAAGGACAGTGAAATGAATGTTAACAAAGGGCTTTCCAAGTTGATTGCAATAAAGCACATTTTCAGTTGTTGTTTAACAGAGCTGTGCCAACACCTTGTAAATTGTAAACTCTCTGACCCCAGGGAGCTTGCTAAGGAGGCAGACTGCTTGATCACACCAGGGACCACAAGAAAGTATTTAGGAGAGAGTCCAATAGGGGTGGTCAGTGTTCCTATTAGAAGAAGTAGGGCAGGATAAAAATTGGAGCGAGTTCTCAGGGGAAAGGGTCTCAGCCCCAATCTGACAAGAAAAGGAATTTGTTGACATGAACACACTGGTAATTTTTTCTACCAATGATATGAATGTTATCAGTTGGGGCATGCAAAAGGTGATGCCAAGTGGCCCAAGAGGGCACAGCCCCTCAGCGGTGGGCATACACCAAGGTTGGCTAGTGTAGCTCATGTGAAGTAGATGCCCCCCCAGTTAGTGCGGGGAAGAGAGCTGAGCTACCCCATATCTCTGTCACACCTTTCCTCGTGTGACAAAGAGATGCAGTCCAAAACCTAAATATTGCCAAGTGCAGGCAGTGGGTCAGCATCAATGCAATAAGGTGGAAGAGCTGAGGGACACAGGAGATAGTATGACTACTGTCAGGTGTCATTTGGTATCTTCAGAGTAGGTGATACCTATTATGTTTCACCAGATTGTGGCAGCAGACAGCTGTGAGAGTCACTGCCCAGAGGCTCTTGCTCCCTTTGAATGGGGGTCTCATATTCCCTTAGGGCACAGCGAGCCCTGCCATGCCTGTGGCTGCTTTGCTAGTGAACGACCTTGAACAGGCTGCCCGGAAGGAAATGCAGCTCAGATCACACCTGGAAATTTTGGGGTTGCCTGTGTGGGTCTATTTGACTACAAGGTCCATGGCTGCCCAGTGGGGGAGTCGGGAAGCCTGGCAAAATGGCCCAGGTAACTGCCAAGTAAGGGAAGGGCAGGGAGCATGGGAAACCAGCCCTGGAAGCTCCGATTCTACAGGTGAATGGGGCACCAGAGGAAGCTACCCTGCTGCTTAACGGGGGAGGACATTGCTTCAGTTGGAGACATGCCAAGCCAAACTTGAGCTTGTTGGATGGCAAGCTGAAGCTAGGTCCACCAGGAAGGAGTTCTGTAAAGCACAGAGGAGTGCCCAACCCTAGAGGACATGAGGCGTCAGGCTCGAGCCCAGGCAGCTAGAGATGCCTCTGGAGATCAACTCATTTATTGAGAGAATCACCTCCAGTATAGTGAGCCTATTGGAGGGGGTAACACATGTTTTGGTGGTTACCCAATGCTACAGGGATTTTCTACTCAGTCTAGCCCATGAAATCCCCCTGGTAGGACATCTGGGGCAAGACAAGACATTGCCAGGGTTGTCTCTCACTTCTATTGACCCAGATGAGAACAGCCTCAGATACTTTCTGCACAGCCAGTCTTACCTACCAGGAAAGTGGGAAAACAGAGAAAAAGCTGATGGCTCCCCTGAATCCCTTGCCTGTCATTGGTATCCATTTTGAAAGGGTGGGAAACAACATTGATGGACCTTTGAACCCCAAAACTGCATTGAGCACCCAGAATGTCCTGATTTTGGTGGATCATACCATTAGATACACAGAAGGAATCCCTGAATTGTTCATGTAGCCAGCTTGGAGTCAGAGCAGGGGAAGCAGGAAACGTCATGCACTTCAAAGGGAATTCCCTAGAAACTTGTTCTACTTTAACGAAAGCACCACATATAAAAATAAGACACTCAGCCCAACTCTTTGATTCAGTTTCGAGACCTGCGGAAGGACAGTCTGAGAAATTCCTGCTGCTGTGGCCTGCAGTGTACTCCACAAGTCTTCTTTGCAGCACCTAGAAAGACTGCTTGCTGCCTGGATCCTAGATTGAACCCTCAGAAGCCTGCCCTGCAACTTAAGCCCTGTTCTACTGCTGATCCCAACAGATTGTCTCCAGGGGCTTGTTGGTGGCCTTTTGATCAGAGCCTCAGGGACAGAATAGGCTCCAACCATTTGCACCAGCACTTGGACCCAGCCTGCGTGAGTCCTAGATCCCCAAGTGGTACCTCTCTAGACCTGGACCCTTGGTTGTGGTGGAAAACCAAATAGCCAAAACCAAAAACAAATTCTGGGCTAAAAACTGCTCTGAGAACCAGGAAGAGACCAGGACCAACCTTCTCATCTATCTGCCAAAGGTGCATCGCTGGTAGGCCTGACTTGGCCACAGCTCCTACTACTTTCTACTACACAGCAGCAAATCACAGATTTTTGCCAAATGGGTTTCCAGTCATGTGGAACTCTCATCAGCCACAGTCTCCAACTTTGTCCTACTGGAGATTTTTGACTTCCAAAAAAGTCTAAACATAGAAATCTTCATCCTGTGGCTCCCCAAAGATGACAGTCTCTCCTTGGACAATGTTTGTAGCCTTGCCCCACTAAACCTTACCTTCTCAGAACATTTTCTTCAAAATGTTTTTGATGTCCAAAGGTGAGTGCCAATGGGGCCCAAACCACTTCTTGTATGTGACTTGTGCTCTATTGCAGTTGGCCATATTTTTTTACCTCAACCAGGTCTTGTGTGACTAGATGTCATGCAGCTGGGGCTTAGATCTTTTAGGCACTAATTTTTACCTTAAAATTTAAAAATTCATAACCACAGGTCTACTGATAAAATGTTGTCATTTTGGTGTCAAAAAATGTCTTTATATTTACTCTATTTTTCTGACTGTGTTCCAAATTTGTTTGGGATTTTTCTAGCATTTCACATCATTTCTGTTTGTGTGCTGAGTAAATACTTTACACATGGATTCTAAGTTAAGCGTGGCTGCTTTTGGGCTAAGCTTCTTGAGGGTTAAGCACAGAATAATTTAGCGACTTTACTGGACAAAACACAATGGTCCCAAAATGCAAAATTTCCCATAAATTTTCCATGAGGTTATTTGGAGGACGATATCACAAAACCTGCTGAAAGAAATTACATCATATTTGGCAGGGAGCTAGATCTTAGTCCAAAAAGTGAGTTTTTGGCATTTGCTGTAAATTTATTCAGTAGTTTTTGAGAAATAACAGTACAATTTTATTTGGATATCTGGATGGTTAGGTTCGGAGGACTCTTGCAAGAGGCCTGCGGGCCAATCTTAAAAAATATAGGCACATATTTATACTTTTTTAGCACTGCATTTGCGTAATTTTTTGACGCAAAAGCGACACCACCTTTTGAGTCAAAAAGAGGCGCAAATGCGGTGCTAAAATAGTATAAATATGGGCCATAGTGCTCTGATTGGTCTAGGGGTCTTTGTTTCCCTTGGTCCTCTTTTATCCTGCACGAGTGAGGCTCCACAAAAGTGAGCATTCTGACTGACTATCTGCAACATGAAAAAACATATTGTGAAGGCTGTTACACTACTCAGCGGACTTAGGGGCATATTTACAAGCCCCATAGCACCACTAGAACGTCACTTTTTGTGACGCTCCTGTGATGCTGCCCATTAGACATATTTACAAGGTGGTGCTAAGGCACTTTTGTGGCTTAACATCGCCTGCGAAATATGCTGCAGTTTTCTGCATCAGAGGGGCGTACAATTGGTGTTGCTTTGGGCGCTCCACCGCAACACCCATTGCTTTTGATGCTACCCCAGATTTACAAGAATCTGTAAATCTGTGGCATCACCAAAAACTAATGCTACCCCAGGGATGGTGCTGGTATTGCGAACTGCTTTCATTTCTCCTTGTTTTTTTATTTTTCTATGAATGATTGTGTGCAGGAAGGTGTCCCTTCCACAATTATTAAATAATGATGATTTGGTACTTCTATGTGTGCTGCATTCTGCAGCACACATTGAAGTGCAAGATCACAATTGTAGATTGTTTATGTGCAGGCAGGGACACCCTCCTGCACACAAACAATCCTTCCCTTCAATGCAGATACCCTGGCATTGTGGTGCAAGGCTGCCTGCGTTAGCACTGGCAGCTAAATTTAGCACCAGCACTACGGGAAACACAGTGATGCCTCTGATTTTTTTAAATACAGTGCATACCTGCATTTCAGAACCGACGCAGTGTGACGCTGCCAATTGAGGGTCAGAAGCACGCTGATCCAGTTCATTGTAAATATTCTCCTAAGACCCCTGACCTGTAAATAGTTAAAGTAAAATATGAGGGTACATGATAAAGATATCGAGTCAACTAGCCCTTGTGGGGAACCCCTAGGGCCAAAATGTAATAACAAAATGGCGGCCACAAAAATTATCATGTGTAAATCACTACTGGGGTGGATCAGATCCTGGTGATCAATTCATATCATTATTTGAGGAGAGAGGTGTGTGGGACTCCTTCCTCAGTTAATTATAGACCTGAAGACCCCATCCCTGGGCCTCCCATGTAAATGAAAGGGGAGGGGTGAGCACCTCCTGAGTCTCTTTGAGTACCTGCAGACCCTATTCCCCGGTGCTGTTCTTTTTTAATGGGGAGTGGGCACTCACCCCCTTTCCACAAGGATTTGCAAGTCCTGGGTGATCCCCTTGGGCCAATTTTTTATAAAGAGGAGGGGGCATGCAACCACCCTCCCAGAGGCACTTTTGTCCCTGGGACCTATCCCTGATCCCAAAACTGTTCACAAAGGAGAGAGAGGGTGTCCCCCCTGCCAATGCCTATATTGGCCCCAGGAAACCCATCCCCTGGAGTGCAGTAATGCACAGTGTACCAGGGAGTCCACCTCTGGGATACTGTGTTGCCTGCTTGGGAGGGTGTGGGCACACCCTGCCCACATTATACTGGGCCGTGAGCTCAACATTGCTCCCACCCACCAGGAGCAATTAGAGAATGCTGTTCCTTCGAAGGTGGGAGCAAAGAGACAGTGCTGCTCCAGTCATCACCCATTGTGATGTTGCCTGTGAAGCTGGCTGTGGCTTTGAGACTCCTCCCATTACCCCAAATGACCCCTGCCGTACAGATGCCCAAGGTGGGAACTGGGACATCCACATACGCTTAAACAAGTGCCTGGCTCATCCAAAAGGGGCTGACTGGGGCCACAGGACCCTTAGGGCCATCCACCGGCCCCCAACTACACCTGCGGTGTGTATGCTCCTGGTGGATACAGTGGCACCCCTCTATAATTATAAAAGTGGCTGGCTCCCACAAGCTGGGGGCTAAAGAATCCCAAGACTCCCCTTGCAGCCCCCAACTTTGCAGCATTGTGGTGCCTCGGTAAGGACAGGGGCACCCACCACCATCTAAATAAGGATAGCTCTAGCCAGTTGAGCCAGCTTGGGCTGCAGTGGCTCTGGGGCTCCCCCCTATATCCCCAATCAAAATTGGAGCTATGGGTACCACAGGTGGGCACCGGGGTACCCATTTATTAAAAAACATGCCAACTCCTACTGGTTCCCACTATGGACGCTAGCTGGGGAGCCAGCTGCGGCCATGGAGGCTCTGTGGCTCCCCAGCACCTCCTAAGGAAAAATTGCAATGTGAGTGTCACGGGTCAGCACCAGGACACCCACAACAACATTTTCTTTAAAAAAGTAAAAATAAATGTGCGGCAGGAGCCACTCACTTATTATTCACTGCTCTTTAAAGTGCAATTTCCATTCCTTTGTAGCTTGGTAATGTCCTAGAAGGGGCACGGCACCACCAACCATTTTTTTAATGCTGCGTAGGGAACTGCAAGGAATGCAGCAATCCTCCAGCAACAGTAAAAAAACTGTAAGTCTCCTGTGTCATTAAATCTATGACCCCAGGAGAACCAGTCATCATTTTTAAAGCACTCCTAGCTGGAGCTGTATGCTCTTCAGCGGGAATGAAGGGTCCTATTGTGGTTGTTTCTATTATTGCATTTTCTGGGCTGAAAAATTTTACTTTGTGTATCTTATAATATGCAGTGGGGCAGTGTGGGGACAAAAATAAAATCACTCACCTGCTGCTTCCCTCCTCATCACCCGATGCTCCTCTGCTGCCAATGCACAGGCTCCCAATCTCCCCTACACCAATCCATACACTTCTGTCTTGCTGGTAATACTATTACCCAGCATGAGAGATGCCCAGCGATTGATGTGACTGGGCTGGTTTTGCACTCCCAGGGGACTGAGAGCCTGTGCCTGCTTTTCTCTTCCCCACCTCAGGTTGGAGAGAACTCATTGTGAACGTTGGTTTGGCTGCTTAAAGATAGCTGGCCAAACCAACATGCCCACTGACAGCAGTGACCACCACTCCTCCTTCAGTGCTGTCATCATTGTGGCCCAGCCCCTAAAACTTTTCTCATGAAGAAAAATAAAATAAATAATAATAAAATAGCTGTATTATCATTTTATTTTTCATATTTACTTTCTGGCAGGGGGGTGACACTCCTCCACCATAACCGAGATGCCGCCGCTGAGGCTTTTTCTGGTAGTGGCGTGTTTGCAGACTAACATATGGGAATACACAGAGTGAAGAAACCATTTTGACACTGACAATGGAGCTGTTATCTTTTGTTACATTTGTGTTAAGTTCTGCTTCTATGTGATTTTCAAGTTCTCAGCAATGATCTCTTGAGTGTTTTGCATGTGTGTATATGTAGCCTGGGTAATATATGCAGGTTTTGTGTGACTAAGCCACACTGGGGTAGCTATTTTTTATACTCCTGGCTGGGTTTTTGTGCAAAATTGATGTGAGGTTTTCTTCAGAGATAGCTCATATTTTTGAATTTGGAGAGATCAGACCTACACTATTAATTGATGGCAGTGGAAAGAGAGCATCTTAAAATTTGGATCACACATTTTGCTGGTCAAGGAGGTGGTGATTTGTCATTCTAAAGACTGACAGTTGATTAAGGCCAGGGCTTAGGGGTTGAACTATATTGTAGCCACTGAAAACACATTCTTGTTTAGTCAAATACTTTAGATGATTCTTCTACACAGGCTTTGTGTTTTTAAATGATTGTGTATCCTTAAATGCATAAATAATATCTACCATACTTGGCGTAAATGAATCCAACACCAATTATATAATTTAAAAAGTGTCAATCTCAAACTTGTTTAAAACGTTCCAAATACCACATGAGGGTAACACACAGTGGCAGGCCCTTTACAAGTGTTAGGTAAGTGCTCACCTTTTAGTTGCTGATGTATTTAAGTGTTGTTCAACTGGGATCAAAAGATGAATTTAAAAGTATTTCACATAACATTAAAGAGTGTTAAAAAACATGAGTATTTGCCTCATAATATATTTTACTTTTTGTGCCACATCATTTATTTATGTCTGGTGCTTAAATTTAGTTACCCACTGCTGTATAATTCCAATGTGTTCCCTACCCATTCCTAAGACCTACTATGCCCTCTCATTTATTATCTTAACAATGGCACAATAAACATAATTCCATGATTGAGGAGTGAGCAGGGATTTTTTATCATTTATTCTAAGAACAGGGCTACTTTAATGTATGTTTAGATATGAGTTAGATTAATGAAAGTTAGAAGACTAACTGGTCCATGGTATAGACTCTTGGGAGAAAAGTGTGGGAGGGTTTTGTCATGTGCCACGAAATGAGATAGTATGATCTTCCACTAGGTCCTTCTCTACCATGAAACAGGTGTGTTGTGGTTACAAAGGTTTGGAAACTGGGCCTAGGAACACGGAAGAAATATTGTGTTTGGGATAAATGAATACTAGCAGTTGTTAAAACAAACGGAACTTGACTTACTACTTGCCCCAGCAACAACTTCCCGTCTCCCCTGGTTCTCCCAACATTCCTCCTACTACTGCATGGATAATAGAACAAAAAATAGCAGTTTCACTACCAAAAGCCCATGTAATTAAGTTATACTCTAGAACTGTTAAGAATGTAAAACTAGTTATTACCAAAGTATCACTTTCAAATATTTACTTCTAAAAACGTAAACATTGAAATAGTCGAAAATATCATTGAATAGAACTGTAAACACATGGGGGAATAGTTAGGATGAATCAAAAAACAATGATGAAGGGAAGGACATGAGGAGTACGAAGAATAGAAAACTTAACGGTGGGATGTGAAGAGGGTGCCCCTTATGTAGTACATACAACCAAATGAAACAAGAGGAATTAGGGTGAGAAAAAAAAGTTAATGTAAAAACTAAATTACATATGTACTGTTGCCTAACACCAAAATAAATAAAAGGACAGCAAACTTAGAAGGGAAAATGGGTCAGCATAGATGAAAGAGTGCTATAAAAAAGTAAGTAAAGAGCAAGATGAAAAAACCCTAAATTGTGCAGTAGCAAATGTGCTGCGAGTAAACAAAAAAAGGAATAAAAAACTATAACAGTTAAATTAATCTCGTTTAGCTTCCCATATTTGTCGTTTAGCTTCCCATATTTGTCCTGCCACCTATCATTGGCCTATACACAAACAGCGTTCTCCCTCCACCACTGGGGTACACTTTTTTCATTACCACAACCAGGCCTGCCATGGCTTAGGCACTTGAGTGGCAGTACCGATATTTTGTGCTGCCTAGTTTTTTAAATATTTTATTTTTAAACACTGCCAATTTCACAACGGCTCCAATCTTTTCTTATGCTCTGAAAAACAAATCTGAAGTTGTGAAGCATGTGACCTTGCATTTTCAATTTGTAGAGCTATTCTCTGTCAGAAAAACGATAAGATTAATAATTGTAAAATCAAGAAAGTGTAAATAAACATGAATACACCACCATGCATGCCTGCAGCCCTGAACATCTCTCCCAAGGCAGCCTTGATCCTGGTCTGTCATTGTGTAAAAATATGGGGAGAAAAAGTCACTGAATAGAAGAAATGCATAACAAGTCGATTGAAAAAACACGTTTTCTTTTCTTACAAATATTATTTCTTCTCCCCTACATTTATACATTTTCACTATCTTCACACAACTTGCACCTCACAAAGATGGAGCGTTGTGTAGGTGCAGAGGATTACCCTAATTGGGCTTTTCTCTTGTTTGCTCTCATTTCCTGTCCATCATTTAAGCCAAGCAAAGCATAACTGGTGCCAGGCTGCTTTCTGTCAGCCTGGGTGGCGATCTCGCCCATCCTTTCAAATCCTAAACCTTAATACCTGGAATGTTATGGCATCCACTCCTGTAAACCTGACTAGCCTGACCTCCTGACTTTCATACTTTCTGCAAGCAAGTTGAAAGTGGAAAACAAGCATCCTTTCCTTTCTGGCAAGGGTTAACGTGATCTGTGGCAGGACAAACCCACAGCTGAGAGTAAAAAATACCATTGGCAGCACATACGCACCCTCATTCCAAACATCCCTCAAGTCAGCAAAGAGTGGAGAGATGCCGGGACAACCTAATTAATGTTATAAAATTTAAAATCTTATTAAATCATCATTCAACATCATTCATCTTTCTCAACCTAAATGCTGAGGTAGTCTAGGAGGGCATGTTTACAGCGAAGGATTTCTGCTTCTGGGAATGCATGGTGACCCTTATGTGGCTCATACAGAGCTACACTTGCCCCAGCTGAGTTTCCCCTCAACCAGGCTGTAGCCCATGCAGGGCCTGCCAACATGAGGGGAATGATGTGCCTCAATGCATGTAAAATAAATAGTGCCACCTTGTCCTCAGAAAAATCATTGCACAGTGTGATACTGAGCTGCATTGGTGGAATGAGAACTCTCCCCTTCTAGAGATGACTGAAAATCTAAGAGCAATAAAAAAGATATTGAAAGAAAAATCTAGAATTGCATCAAGGCAATTTGCACAGAGCAGAAACGACAGATGTCAAGGAAAAAGGTAAACTTAGAGAGTGATGGATTGGTAGGAGTCAGTCTGCACGCTAGAACAGGCAGGAGTCTGTGGTACCACCCTCTGCTCCCAAAATGGATGCCTCATTGTTGGTTTTTGACAGGTGCACTGCCAACTGATGGCGCATGTACATTTAATTTTGCATGTCTAAGTGAATTTTGAATCATAAATCATTAAAAATACATGAATTATGCAAAGGGTTATCTAATACAAGCATGTATACTTTATGCCAGCTTCCTGATATCTCTACTTTATGCAAGAAAACATATTGTGGCACAGTTACTACTTTCTTACATTTGTTCAATACATTTTATGTATATATTCAGAATTCAACACCTAGCACCCTCGAAGCACTGAAGGGTATTCTCAAGGTCTGAATGTGAGACAGGGTTTGGCTGTTAAGCTAGGATTTCTGCAATGCTTTCAATTATATTATCATACTTTTCTACATGTATACTATTTAAGGGCATTGGTAGCTTGTTCCTGCATAGAATGCAATCCTTTTAATTTTTGATGGATGCAGCTAGAGCTCATGGTAGGCTGAGGAGCAAGAGAAATTACAGATAGTAAACATGGCTGTAAATATGTTTACTTTCTCTTACTGTCACTTTCTGCATTCGGGTCAGAATAAGAGGTACCAAAGGGTAAGCCCATAGCAGGTGCTTTAACCCCTGTAATTCTCAATTTACTTCCATAGCCATAGGTGAATGACATGTGGCTGTCATATGTGTTAGGAAAGTGTGTTGGATGCCAAAATGGAGATGCTAGGACCCACCAGCTATTATTTACTTGAAGCTGTTACTGCATTAGGTTGTATCTGAAATAACTGTGGTAACCCAGAACATATTCTCTTTAATCAATAAAGAGTATGCAGTCTTAGCAAATTGGTTCAAACACCAATTAAATTTCCACTTTGGGTGGAACTTTAGTTTCCTGAATAGTTGATCTAACACTGACTATTGTGAGGAAACGGTAAGCCTAAAACCTTGTTAGACTCTTGCCCTGCCTCTCTGGCTTGTGATCACAACTGCCTTTGTAATGTCGAAATTTACACCCTGGTGCCTTGACATGCACCATGGCCTCTTTCAGCATCTGAAAGGAAGTGAGTTATTTATGGAATTAATGCCCCAATCGTTTGTGCTAACATAGAAACACTTAATTAAATAGACATGTGGCTACATTTTTAATCTATCTGTTTGTTCAAGGGGCGACTAGAGACAGTAGCTAAACAGATTGTATGACGGTATCTTATTTTCACATACATGGCAAAATTTAAAAACAACTGGGGGAAGACGTTCCCAAAAAACTGAGGAATTAAACTTTCCTATCAATTTCCATTGGAGAGAGAGAAAGTTTTAAGTGAAAGAAAATTGAGTCTCATGCTTTGGCAGTGCTTCTGTTTTTAAAAAAGATCCAAATGAATTGCCAATAAAACCATGGAAAGGAGTAGTTTGATCTCAAATAAAAGACTCTGTAGCATGATCTGTAGCAGTCAATTAGAGCAAAATAGTTCTTAATGTCCAAACAATAAGATCAATCATTATTCACAGACCAATAGACTTGTGCTTTTTTGATTATTTTAGTAATTTCTAACACTGCCTTAAGCTGTTTGTCGTCTTACGGAAGTCTATTTTAAGCCTTTCCCTATGTTTTCAAATTAAAATGTAAGAAAACACACAGATGGAATGATGGCAATAGGAATGTTAAGGAAATTCATGTATCTCCCTGCCCTTTTCTGCTTCGTAGTCAACCCTTTCCATTTCTAGGGGTACAATAATTGATTTTTAAATTGGGAACACATTCAAAAATTCATATTAAAAAAAAACTGTTTAGTTTGAAACTTTGGAATTTTCTCATGGTTAGCTCTAGCAGAACAAAAATGTATTTTAGCTGTGCAAAGAAGATCGAGTTCTAGGTGAATTACCTCATTGCTCCATGCATTCAAATTTGAGATTGGAATTAGACACGCTTATTCCATGATCAAACTCAGGTATTGCAATAAATGCATGAATCATACCATCTATAGGTTAATGTTTTCAGTAAGACTGAAAATTAGTATGCAAGTATATTGCAGGTGCACAATTGTGGCCACATCAATTCTGCACAAGTGTACAACAGTTTGCACAAATATGGAGAAGCTATAGAGCACATATACAGCAAGTTGAACATTGTACCTTCATAGTGAATAGTAAAGCTACAGTGGGCAGTCAACTTACACAAAGGAAAAATGTTTTTGTACTTCTTTCTTTTATAGGCATCAAATACTAAAATATATGTGTGTTCATGCCATTCATATACTAATTCAGGAAAAGATGAAGGGACCTTTGGAGCTGCAAACATTTATACAACTATTTTTATGCTCATTATCATATGCAAGAATGACATCAGTCATCTGCCAATTTGTCTCTGGAATGCTATAACAGACACAGTGCTTTCATTTGCATCAATAATCAACCTGCATGCATGCCTGATACCAATAGAACAATGTACTCAATCATCACCATCCACCATATATGGTTAACCTGAGATCTGTCACATTGCATCTTAACTAGGGGTGAGAAAAATATTCTGTCCCTTTGGCAGAATTTGCAGAATTTTGGCAACTCCTCCCAAATCCTGTCAATCGCTGCTTAGTGGAATGTATTCTTGTACATGGCTTCTGAATGGTAAGTTGACAAGCATAAGTGAGATTTGGTGTCCCCTAGCGTGATTTCCAATTACCAAGAGGACATCCATTGAGATTTTCTAACACCGACAGTCAAGGGCAGTTGCCATCATTCTTGGTAAGAAGGCTGCTGCTTCATTAAAAAATCTGCTTGAGTGGCAGCAAAAACAACACAAGAATCTATGCCCTCCAATGTGCTGTGTGATGCCTCTTGCACTGATTTTCAAAGCAAACTCACTCCCAGCACTATTACACAGCACAAGTAGCAGGGTGTGCCTATTTCTCCGAATTGGTGGAGCTCTACAGAATCTGGCAGAGGGACTGATTTAGATCTCAACGGAGGGAATACTCCATCACAAACGTAGCAGATATCCTCTGTGCTATATTACAATCCCCATAGGACATGGTGGGATCATAATACGGCGGACAGGATATCGATATTCCCCTCCGCCAAGATCTAATCAGACCCAAAGTCATTATGTAAGCCACGCAGAATTATTCAGAGTAAAATTCCTCCAGTTCTGTACACTCCTAATCTTAGTCCTCCTTGGTTGTATGAATGAAAATCCCTTGATGAGAAACTATATTTTGATGTTGCCAAACAATGTAAGGAAGAGGCAATATTAGATTATAGAGATATTGACAAGTCAATTTTTCTGCAATACACATTTTGGAGCCTATTTACAAGGGTAAACGCACACATGAGTAAATCTACAGGTGTAGGTTTACTCTTATACATCTGAATAACTTACTGCTTTGGGCTGTTCACCATTTAAGGAGTGAAGTCACTAAAACACTACTACTAGTAGTAGTGACTTTATGACCAAATTTATGTACTATACACTTGGCGGAGACTTTTGCATTCAGGGCAGAGATCTCCTTATGGAAAAGTACAGGGAAAATTATTGAACTTTTTAAAAAATGTGGAAGCATCTTTTTAGAATAATATAAGCAAAGTTACAGCATTGATACCTTTTTAAAATAAAACATAGTTATCTTAAATACATTCATGTAGAATAAAACAATTTTCAGAACTACAAATTGAAATGAATCCCTAACAGAAGTAAAGAAAATATTTTTATATAATAAAATTATTGAAAGTAGTGTACAATGTTATTTTAGAGCAATCAAATTATGTTTTATGTATTGTTTTCTTAAATAAGTTTTAATGCAAGTTCATAAAACAATCATAATACAAAATTACAACACCAAAATTATATACAGACTAAAATGATTGCAAACATGAGAAAAATATACAATTGGAAGACATACTTTTGTTTTATATGAAAAAGAGAGACAAAAAATAGAGTGAAAAGTAGAGAAGAGAAAGGAGAGAAGAGGGGGACGTGAAAAATAGATTAAGGAATGTGAGAAAAAGGTAGACAGTATGAATCATATTAACATTTTGATTTCAAGTATAAAGAGATACAGTATGCATTTATGTGTTCATAAAATACAAAATTCCACCAAGTAAGCAAGTACAACTTTAAAAGCGAGTGCTACAAAAAGGTCTACTAGTAAAGGTTTAGAAGACAAATGATCAATACCAGGTGATAAAGAACTTAGGATAGTACTCTGTAGCGTAAACAGAATGTTACATTGAAAGAATTGAAAAAGTTAGACTAAACCAAATTCCAGGAGGCTTTAAAATGGCAAAATTTGTACTACATCTGAACTAAAAAAAAAGCCATTATATTAAGAATATGGCCAGCATAAAGGGGACATTTCGTAACATGCTCTGGTGAAGTAACCACTCTATGATACATAAAAAAGAGTGGCTGTAAAATACAAGCAGCTTTGGAAATTGTGAGGAGTTTAAGCAATGTTTTGTCCCAAAATTGGGTAGAAAGTGAGACTGATAGATCATTTTCTTATAACAGTTCCAAAGAACTTTTAATTCTAGTGAAATTTAGAAATAACAAGGCCCTGTTAATGAGATTGCTTTGGGAATAGTGCCATGCACATCATTGTCAAGAGGTACAACTGGTACTGGCAGTAAAAAATCAGCAGTCAGGTGGTATTTGAAGAACAAACATTGAATAGAAGAGGTTATTAATGTGTATCCTAAAAAGGAGTCAGTCAATTGATATTGGATTTGTAAAATTTATTACAGAATTGTCAATCACAAATTGGTATACATAAGTAATACCTTTTTCCTTCAAATGTTTAAAACAGAAAGATGTGTTACATAATTTAGGAAATGTATTATCAATAAATCAATTAACTATTCAATCAGTATATATAAAGTGTGGATAATCACCCAATACGGTCATAAGGGCCATTTGGAATTCCAGAAGTTAGGTGATGGTCCGCAGGTGTGTCGCTAGGCTGTTTTCAGGTTTGTGCTCAGATGTGAGAGAAGGAGCATCCTCCGCTTCTGCTTCAGTAGACGAAGGGGGTATGGGCAAGTGAAAGGGAGGCCGAGTGTAGTCTTCTTGATGATTGGTAGACATTCAGTTGGTGATTAATGTATGGGGGTCCTTGGTTGTGTATAGCCTTGAATGCTTGGATCAGCAGATTAAATTGGCATCTCTTCTGTACGGGGAGCCAGTGGAGTTGCCTGAGGTGGGGTGTGATGTGGGATCATCAGGAAGGCCGAGGATGATTCTGGCTGCAGCGTTCTGTATGGTCTGAAGTCTCTGTAGGAGACAGTTTAACATTTGTATAGCATCTCAAAAAATATAATTCAGTAAAGAAGGTGCAAAATTAGTCCTCATTTGTATGGGTTGATGTTGAAAATCGTGAATCATGGTATTAAACTGTTTGCTTTAAAAAAAAGAATGAAATAAATTAAAATCTGGGAATCAAACACCCCCTTCAGGTTGTGGGTGTTTGATCTTAGAGAGCGCAATATGTGGAGTCTTGTTATTTCACAAAAAGATTTTAACAAATTTGAAAGCATTTTCTCCGCTTTATTCTGACCATCATAAATTTAGATTTGGTTTTAAGCAGAATATTACATACATCAACAACAAAATTAAAAGTGTTAAGGTCTGATTTAGGTTTATTCAAATCGAACAGCATGGAGGGAAATTTAGCAGAAATATAAGCATGTCCAAATGTTTTGATTTGGTTCAATAGGAGGACATATTAAACATTCAAACCTCCCTCCCCCTACAGAGTATTTAATGGTGAAAGCCCAAACTGAAGCTTTAATGCTTCCCAAGTGTTGGCAATAGAAGAATCAATAGGAGTGTTAAAATGAAAATATCTTGAATAAAAGCAGTAGCTTCAGTAATAAACTGTTTGTCAGTAAATGAAGAATGATCAAAACTCCATCTATTAGTTTTTGAGTCAACATTGGGTATATCTAGGGAAGTTAATATTGTGGCTTGCTCAGTTATAACGAGGAGACAATTTCAGAAGATTGCAAAGTAGGAAGCAACGATTAAATGAGAGAAATATAATCAGATTTAGACATTGTATTGAGGACATTGGAAAAAAGAGAATTCCAACTTATCAGGGTTGCAAGTCCCCTAAACAATAAATATCTAGAGGTAGTTGCCAGTTGAAATGCTTTATGGAATTTATTAGGTATTTTCTAAAAAAAGATCCACCAATTGATTGAGGTCTCTGGGCATGATAATATTCCAGTTACAGCTATTAGCAAGTTTTACTTTAAATGAATGCCAAATCTCAGAGTACTTTTTGTCAGGGCCGTACATTTTAAAGAAAGTAAGATGCTTGTTGTCCAGAATAGCAATAACCAACACCCATCTCCCATCAGTACCACATTCAGTTGAAACAACTTTTAATCACAAGAGTTTATGGCTAGAGTTAAATTTAGAGAAGATCTGATGAGAAAGTACCTTTTAATGTAACTTGGTGGCCAAGACCTCAAACATTCCACAAGAAAATGTTAAACATAGTGGGTACTGTGACTATGGTGACAAGCTGTAAAGAAGGGCGAGGAGACAAAAAATTGATTATACACACAGGTTACAAACATAGGAAAGACAAGAAAGTAAACATAATACAAGCACTCACAGAAAACAAGAAATAATTTAAGAGTGAAAATGAGATTAAGAAATACAGAAGAAAACAGAAGGAAGAACAGATCAAGGATAAACATCTAGATCAGAGTGACCAACTAGTAAAAATGGGTATGAGACATGTCAACACCATAAAAAGATTGACAGCAGAGCAAAGGTAAATAAAATAGAAAAGGAAATAAAGCCATATACATAAGGACAGCATTTTAAAACTTCTGAGCAGCAGTATCCACTGCATGTGATGTAATGCTTAGGAGATACAATTGCCATTTTGAAGGATCATCCAAAGATTTAGTGGCACCCTTATAGGTTATATTGCACAGGCAGGAGAGCAGGATGTCATAACATAAATTCAAGAATCTCCTTTGAGGTCTCAGGGTGAGAAATCCCTTAAGTTTGGTGTTACTTACATTAGATATATCTTTGGATATGAAGGTATCATGACTAGACAAGTCGTCTTTTAGATTTAGCTGCTTTCAAGATATGAAGAAGGTCAATAAATTCTTTCAAGAATCATAAGGGTGCCTTGTGATTTGGAGGAGAGAGGATTACGTCGACCTAGACCATGAGATTGTTGCAGGTTAAGAGGAGGAGCAGTGAGAAGACCAAGCAGGTTTGTGTGGAATTGCGTTAGGAAGTAAATAATATAAGCGCCCTTAAGGGCCTTTCGCAAACCATACAAACAGATTCCTGTTCTCCAAGTCTTCTGTGTGAAGTTTGAGTTTCTGGATCTCTTGCTCAAGTAAAATTATTTTAGTACACACATCATGAAGAAAACTAGTGGACTGCTCCATCTCTATCATCTTGTTCTCTATCTACTTTCAATCTGCTGAAGTTTCTCATTAGTGGCACAGACAAAAGGCTAGAGACCCAATACCTCATCAAGTATGGTGTCCAAAAGAGGGTCACTGGATTAAGAAATAGGGTTTTGTGGACCATCTTTACAATCTCAGACTTTACACAAGAGGAGGTGTGGAGTGAGTAACTGTGAGAAAGCTTCTGTAAAGATTTTATTTTGCCTATAAAATATAGACACCACCACCAGATAGTAACCAGAGCAGGAGGTCAAGATGGCACTGGAAACATGTGATCAAATGTTTCAAAACAAAAGGAAATGCTGCTGGAGAAGATGGCTGGAAGAGTCAGTCATATGAGAGACAATCTGCATCCAATCATTCCAAAACGGCAGAAAAATCATATATGTGCAGGATGGTAAATGGCAAAGAAAAGGAAAAAGATCCAAGGGAAAAAGGTCATGGGGCAGAGAGAAAGTCAAGAAGATATGTAGGTCATAGGTGAGAGATAAGTAAATTTGCAGTGTTTAGTGTCCACCTTTCATGAAGGAAACGCAAGTGGGTGCCATTTTGTGAAGTGTGGCTCGCTGAAGGCTCCTCACCGGTATGTCAAAAAACTAAAGCAGGGCACACAAGAGGAGATCCTAATGGTAGTCAAACATGCCTTTGTAGGAAGAGGGCACAAAGGACACCTGTAGAATCAGGCAAGATGTCTTTTGTGAATTGAAGGAAGGTCTGTGTATGTAAAAACTCACAAAGCTGCCACAATCTTGATCAGTGCGGAAGTCACATTCCCTTTTTATTTAATATTAATCTTACAATCATTTTAAATTTAAAAAGGTTAATAAAATATATTAAAACACAACAGAAATGTTGTTTAAATATTCACATTTTTACAAATTATATAGAAACAATATATATTTATTTTAACATTAGTTTGTAAGGGATTTTATTTTAAGTCTCTACCTTTATTATTTTTCATGGGCAGACCTAACTATAGAATGGTAGTTTAGAACTAGGAATATGAATGGGAATAAGACTAGAAATACAACTAGGAATAGGACTAGGAATGAGCTTAATCATTTGGGGGAGGACCCATGTCCCTTCCTAAACCTCTCCATAATTCTCCCTAAACTCCTAACTCCTCCCTTATCCCCTCCCGTTAGTTGAAAGTATTGCTAATTTCCAAGCAATTCTGTCCCTCACACATTTTCTACCAAACCATGTACAAAATTGAGTGGAGATCACTGCACGGAAAATATAGGAGATGCAAAGGCTCTGTAAGTAGGTTGCTGAATTTAATTTTATAGTACACTAGTAGTAGTTTTATAGTATTGCCAAACATATTACTCAATAATTGATCAATAATTGGTGAGCACACCTTAAAAAACTTGAATATGCAGACAAACCATGTTCTAGTTTTATCTAATGGCACCAACATTGAGAAAAAAGAATTGCATAAGCAAAGCAGATGATTTGTAGTTAAACAATAAAACTGGGCAGCAGCCTGGAGGATGCTAAAACTGGAAATCCTAACACACTGGTTGCTGTTCACAAGCAAAAAGTTTATGAACCAGTGTTGTGAAATGGAACCGGACATTGTGGGGCTACAGGAGCGGTCAGCTGAAATAAGAAATGTGCAAAGGAAAAGGCCTAATCCCAAAACCAATCCCAGAACACCCAAAAGAGCCGCTGTGGTGAGACAAGTGACCAGTTTGAAGGAGAAGATTGCAGCTATTCATGAATAAAAGTACATTTAACATAATTTTGCATGATGATAGTGATTAACTAATTACAGTGCCATGCCAAAATCTAATTCCAGTCTAGAAATGCTTTGAAATAAATGCAAATACCAAGTTTTGAGTGCATTCACAAGTAATTATGTGTCCTTCCTGGAACACCAGGCCTGTTACACAACTGAAAAATAAATACTAGTCTATATGGTGCTAATAAACAAAATCCTCATTCACAGTAGAAGATGCAGATGGTCTACTACAGATCTGAAATCCAAGGAACTAAATGGAGACCCCGTTGCATTTTATGACCATGAACAATGGAGGGCAACTTGTTATATATAGGAAGTCGTGTGGACAGCACTAATAAAATCAGTAGCAGAATTTCTCATAGAAAACCTTGATTGAAGGTTGTGTATGGATGCACATTTGTCATGTGGGAACATGGAAATAAGCAACTGATTGCTGTAGATTGCAGCAAAGTGTGATGGGAACAAGCATGTTTAGTAAAGATGTTTTTTATGGCAGAAGCTTTTCCAGCACAACACATCATCTTCATTTCTTCTAAGGGATAACTTTAGATTATGAAAAAATGAAAGAGGAGTAAGACGAAAATGTTTTTGTTAAACTGGTTGAAAGTATTTGTCCAAGAACTAGTGCTCTTTAGTAATTTCCATTGGCACAGGTCATGCTCAGTCAGATGACTATCTGAATTACACTCCTTTCAGAAATGAGTGATGAGCTCATTGAGTTCTGGGGTCTGGGGCCTCCTCCCTCTAAAAAGCCTACCTTCTAGCATCACCAACTGGGATTCATCATGTTGAACCTGAGCTCCAAATAGGCCTTCTGAAAAGGAAGTTTAAAGGAACATGTGGTTATCTCTTGCATAAAAATAGTACATCAGAAAGCAGCTAAAATGATTGTGGCACAGATTTACTAACCTTTCATGCAATACAACTCAGCAAGGAAACTTGTTGCACTGCTTTGTGTGAAAGGGTGACAGCAGATGTATACCAAATCTACACACTTTTTCTCACTCATAGTGCTTGTGCACATCGTGTAGCCTAGCGCAAATGCAGATACTCTCGCATATGGAGCAAGGGTTACTGTCTTATAGGCAGGACTGTTTTTTGCAGGAAGGGATACCTTCCTGCACAGAATCAGTAATTAGACACCTATTCGTCTTTCTGTGTGTTTTGCAGAATTCAGCACACGTAGAAAGCAGAATTAAGGAGGAGAAATAAAGATATTTCTCACTACACCAGCCTTGGCTGGGTGAAATTTGTGGAGTAAACCCAGATTTACAGCCTTTACTAAATCTGGTTTGGTCAAAATCCTGGGGCGCATGTATGGGAATGCCAATGCTCCACCCTTGAATGCCTCCCTGACGTAAAGTAATGCAAGGCAGTGCTATGCTCTGCCTTGCATTACTTTTTATTTTACTAAGCCATGCAAAGCCACATAAATCTGTCCGTGTATGGCTTAGTAGATCAAGAAATACATTTTGTGTTGGGCTGTGTTAAAAAAGTAATGAAACCCCATGCCAAATGTTAATAAATACTAAGGGCTTAATTATTTGTTTGAAGGTCCTAGGCTCTGCCAAACTCGCGGTGACGGTCCAACCACTGCAGCCCTGGTGGTCCGACGGTCAGATTATGATCCTGGTAGTTGGACCGTCCGAGAAGCAGTTTCTGCGGGGATCAGGGATCCCAATGGTTTGGCAGCAGTGAAAGTCGCAGTCAACCATGGTGGTGCCAAGTTTGGCACCACCATGCTGTTCATGACTTTCCCTTCCGCCAGGTTTTTCATGGTGAAGTGCCCACCATGAAAAGGCTGTCAGAAAGGCAGAGTTGGGGGCCACAGTGGGGGGCCATGCACTTCCCCCAGCTATGTTGTGAACAGTGCGAGGCCCCCCGTCAGTACCCTCAGAATGCGCATTGTCTGCTAAAGCAGACAGCACGCATTCAAGGGTGTTCTGTGGAATGGCATTGGCCTGACTCCTTAAAGGAACCGAGGCCAATGCCGCTGCACTGTTTTCACTGGGCTGACTAACGGGAATGTCGTAAAATATGACATTTCCACTGATCAGCCCGGTGGAAACACCATAACATTACCGTGGAGCCACCAGCTTAACGGCTGCCTCCCCACCACCGTGTTGGTGTTTGGGCGGTTCAACAGCTGAACTCCTAATACGGTCCTAAATCTGATTAGGTCAAAATCCATGGTTGCATAGATCCAACGCTCCACCCACAGAGTGCCTCCCTTACAAAAAAGTGCTATGCACTGCCTTGCATTACTTTTTATTTTGCTAAGCTTACAAAGCCTCACAAATCAGTCCTTGTGTGGCTTAGTAGATCTATAAATACTTTTTTTTGTCGGGCTGTGTTACAAAAGCAATGAAACCCCATGCCAAATGTCAGTAAACATTTGCCTGTATGTTGTTATTTTACTCAGATAGAAAATGATAGCTGAGCAAAATTATAATATATTTCTAGTGGTGTAGAAATGATACCATAGGCCGTAATGACAGAAAACAAAATAAGTGTGGTAAAATGGTCCCCTCGCAGGTTTGGACCTTGGTGCCATTGCCCCTTCTTTAGATGAGATAGGCGTGCCCACATGATTCTAATTTTCACTAGGGTACAGCGTCACCCCCCCGCCTAACCCAGGAGCTGAAAGATAGAACATTATTTGTTTATTGTTTTATCTTTCAGCTGCTGGCTCAACCAGCAGTATGTGCAGGGGGTGGGGCTGTTCCACAGGAGCTGGGAGGATGGAGGAGGAGAGAATCCACCTAGAGTGCATGGGTTTTCGACCGACCATCTCAGGCTGGCCAAACACACATGTGCACTTAGGTTTCTCCAGTCTGGCTGTGTTGAACAGCCAGGCTGGAGAAACTGCACAGATCCCAGGGTTGTGTCTGAGCGGCAGACCAAGCCGCTCAGACCAATCCTGATGCTGCTTTTATGCTAGCTTTAGCATGAAAGCAGCACCAGGATTGCAGAGGAGCCTGTGCTGGAGTCCCAGTGAATGCTGGGAAACCAGAAGAAGATCGAGGCGGCAGGAGACGGGAACAGGTAAGGTTTTTTTTAAATTATTTTTCACTCCCCCATCTCTGTCCCTTTCCTTGGGATTTGCAGTGGCAGCTGCTGCTAGTGTATGTGTTCAATAGCTTTTCCAATAGACCTGCATCATATTCGATGGTGCTGCAGTGGTACTCGTGCTCAAATGTATGAAAGGAAACACATTTCCCTTAAACTAAATTAAAGTAAAGGTTTACATTCCCTTTGATGCTCCCTTGTCATTTGGCGTCCGTCTTTATTGCAATAGCACCACACCATATCATAATTTCTCGAGAAAAGGGGTGGTACTTCAAGTCGGTCAGAGGTAGTTTCACAATCTATGTTAGCTAATGCTGTTTAGGTGTACAGTCCCATACAACACTGGTCACCTTTACACGCTTTGCAGATAATGGCAGTTCAGATGCTGTGTGTTTGTGCTCACCAACTTATGTTTGGATTGCTGATCGCCTCCCGATAGATGTAATGGTAAAAGACTGTGTTTTATTTATCTGTCAGTGTTTTTTCATATTGTTAAAGGTTATCAGCACCGGCTTGCAGATCAAATTACAGCGTGCGCTAGGATTTGACCCCTTAGAAGGGCTCACTTAAAATCAGATTCTTATCATTAGGGCAGTGATAAATAGAGATGCTCCGGAGGCAGTATCCAGATTATTTATTTAGTGTCTCTCTGTATCATGTTTTATACAAGCAGAGATCAATGTCAGCCCTTTATGGATATAGCTCAGCTTGCATTCAGTAACTACAACCTACAGCCTCTTAAATAATGTCAACTTAAAAGCTGACGGTTTTATGAAATAGTTCTAGGACCGAAAGAAAGCGGAGCTGGGGATGATTAAGGGTTATTTTTTGCTTGATCATAAAATGTTAAATCAAAGAAATGTTTCAGCGAAACTTAGAATGAGTGCCCTCTGACCAAGGACAAGGAGAACGGATCTTTCCTTTGCCTGTCCCATAGCTGTGCTGTGTTTATAGCCTCAACATTCGTTGATCCCATTTTAATTTCCAACATTTTCTCAATATTCATTATGACATTTTTAAAAATTGGGAGTGCATTAAACAAAACTGTATGAAGTACAACGTGTGGTTCAAGCTCTGACGGAATACACTTCTTTAATCAGGTTTCACCGTGACTGGTTTCACTCCCATGTCCCAACAACAGAGTTGCTTCTTTCGAATATTGGGCTGTAAGACTCTTGTGAAGTAATATGATGCTGCGTTTTGACAATATACTGTTATGGAGGATTTATAGCTCAGCCAAAAAGTGGTCAAATTAAAGCATGGTGGCTGTAAATACTAGGGTACTTATCTTATAACAAATGTTATTTGCTCTTAGCCATTTAGAAGTATTTCATGATGTAATGCGTCGTTATCTCAAAAAATTAGAAGTAAATGTGAAAATTGACAGTAAGAGTATTTTCGTCTATTACTACTTCTCCTGACTCGCTCTAAATTACAGTATAGTTGTTTTAAGGTTACAATGGGCCGGTCTTCAAGGATAAAACTTAGAATCTATTGATGGACCTAGTCAGCTCTGTGGAACATTACAAATAAATAACTAGCCAAATAATTAAAAAATGTTAAATGTTAGAATCACATACTTCTAGTACTATTCATTACTATGTAAATGTTAGTGTATAGTTCTGGTGTTTCCCATTGTGGCTTAGCCTGGTGTCATAAACTACAGCTGCAATAGGCTTGAACCAAAGTACCACTGGCTTTTGGCATATTGCAATTACCTCTTGTAATATGCCCTTCTTAGTGATATTATTCTCACTTGACCAGATGTTGGCTTAGAATAATAGGGAATTTAGAGTCACAGTACAGCATTACAGCCCATCTCTGAGGGCTATATTGGTTGTCGAAGGCCCTGAATCTGAGTTATAGGTCTGAGTGGCAGCTGGGGCCCATAGTGAAGGAGAGGGACTTTAACAACGGTACTGCCAGAGGCAGAAGCACTATTCTAATAATTTTATGTTCTACCCACCAATGGTAGAATGTTCTAAATTAAAAGGGGAGAAACAGAAAGGCAAACATTGGCCTGCTGGAGTAGACAGCTTATACTCTGTTTACCTGTTTCTTCATAGATAGGTTGCTGTCCAAGATGATATAGAGATTCCGGGTGTGGTCTGTCAGGGCTGGAGATGGGCAGAGATTGTCAGGCCACCATGCATCCTTCCATGGTGAGGTGTTGTTCCCAAAGATGAGAACTTCTATCTTGTATGTGTTGAGCTTGAGACAGTTGTCCTTCATCCAGTCGGTGACGTTCATCATACTGTAGAATTTGGCTCTGGTGGTGGAGGGGTCTTCTGAGAGGATGAGCTGGGTGTTATCCGCACAGGAGATGATGTTGAGGCTGGGCAATCTGATGGTGCTAGCCAGGGGGTTCATGTATGCATTGACGAGGGTGGAGCTGAGGAACGATCCTTGGGGAACGCCGCAGATAAACTTCCTGGGCTCCGAGGTGAACAGTGGTAGATGGATTCTCTGGGTTCTTCCAGTGAGGTATGAGGTGATCCATTTGATAAAGTCCTTCTGGATTCTGATGTTGTGGACTCTATTGATCAATATGTGATGGGAAACAGTGTTGAAGATGGCTTACAGGTCTTGAAGGATTAGGGCTGCCATTTTGCTTATGTCTAGGGTGGCCCTGATGTTTGTGGCGGCTGCGGTCAGGGCTGTCTTAGTGCTTTGGTTGGGTCTGAATCCGGATTGAGAGGGATCCAGGAGGTTGTCGTGTTCCAGGTGTTCTTTGAGTTGCTGGTTGCTTGCCTTCTCGTGTACCTTTGCTGGAAAGTGGAGCATGGAGATGGGCCAGTAGATCTTCAGTTCTTATGGGACGGAGGATGGTTTATTCAGGGGGGCCTTACTTCAGGGCTTTTTTGGTCCTCAGGGAAGGAGGCTGCCATGATGGAGGTGTTCAAGACTTTCTTGAGCTTGTCTCCAATTGTCTTGCTCCCAAGGTTGACGATGTGGTGTGGGCAGGGGTCCGTGGGTGCTCATGATGAAGATTATTGCTTGAGTTGTGACAGGGTCCCTGTGGGTGAGCAGGTCTTCAGGGCTTGTGTCTGTGAGTGTGAGACAGTTAATACTGCCGTTGGCAGGCAGTTGGGGTTCAAAGTTATCATAGATGGCTGAGTTCTTCTCATGGAAGAAGTCTGCCAGGGTGTCGTACAGCTCTTGGGTAGGAGTGATAACATTTTTGCCAGGTGCAATGCTGGAGAACTCCTTTACAATGGTGAAGAGCTCCATGCTGTGGTTTGAGCTGGCTTCTATGCAGTCCGCTATATATACTTTCTTGTTTCTTTCAGGAGGCGTGGTACTGGTTGAGTACTGTCTTGAAGATGGAATGTTCTCTTGTCTCTTTGCTGGAGTGCCACTTCCTTTTCAGTCACTGGCAGCTGCTTTTGGTGGATTTCAGCTCCGCAGTGAACCAGCTGGCTCTTCTGGTGGGCCCTTTGGATTTTACTGGGTTGGCAGGGGAGATTGTGTTGGCTGCTTCTTTGATCTACTGGGAGAAGCTCTTCACATGCCGGTTCTGGGTGGCTGGTGTGTCCAGGAAGTGGGAGTTGAGAACGTTGTTCCACTGGTCTTCTAATTACTTTTTCTGGTTTCTGCGCATGAAGCTTGGGGGTACTGGTGCCAGTGTTGGTGGGTCCTGAGATGGTGAAGTTGACGCTGTAGTGGTCAGTCCAGGTGAGCTGTGAGACATGGTTTTAATTGACTCTATTGCTGGACATAAAAATGGGGCTGAGCGTGTGTCCTTGTGTCCTGTGATGTGGGTGGGGTCAATGACCAGTTTTTTAAGCCAATGTTGCTCATGCTTTCCAGGATGTCTGTTGTGTTGGTGTCATTGAGGTGGAAGTTGACCTCCCCTAGGAAGATGTAGTGCTCAGAGTCTATGGCAATCAAATCGATGATGTCAGGGATGGCATTGCAGAAGCTAGGGTGTGGTCCTGGTGGTCTGTAGGCAAGGGTGCCTTGTGATAGTGCTTTTTCCATTTGTGTGAAGTTGTAAGTTGAAGTACTCCATTAGCGAGGTTGGGTCATCTGATGCGACTGTGTAGCAGATGATGTCTTTGCAGATTATGGCAATTCTACCTCCATGTTTGTTGGGTCAGTCCCAGTGTGTTATCTTGTAGCCTTCGGGGTGGTAGTGGCAATGTCCAGCATGGATGCAGGGTTCAACCAGGTCTCTGTGAGGAGGAAGACATCTGAGGGATAAGATTCTGTCCCAGATCTCTGTGGAGTGTTTGCTGAGTGATCATGCTTTGAGTAGAATGCACTGGATTCTGCTGTGGTGGTCTTGGTCAGAGTCATGGGCACAGTTGTGTTTGTGATGTCTCTGGTGTTGTTGGTTGTTTCGGGTGTTGCAGGTGAAACTGCAGTGCTGACAGGAGAATTGCCCTCTGGTGGTGCATGGAGATGTTCAGCAGCAGCTATTGTTGTAGATGCACCCAGGTACTAGGGCTCTGAGGTCTGTGGCAGTGTAGCTGACTTCGGCATGACAGCAGCACACCTGCTGTGCATATCCACTGCATAGCCATGCTGTTGCCTCCATTAAGTAGGTCCTGAGAGGTGGGAGGGGCGCTGGGAGGTGGGAAGTAATGCAATAATAAGGGGCAACTCAGTGACCTTAGGACCGGGGTAAGGAAAAAAGTAATAGACAAATCGTCCTGTAGGGGGAAGTATATGCCTAGACTTCACACGGCACTGATTTATACTACACCTTCAAAAGATAGGTTAGAGTTTCAAATAATTTTATTAATACAAAAGTTCCTTGTTAAAAAAGCAAATATTATTTATATTTTCCAAAAGACAGTAAAACTTGAACATTGGTGCTCCTATCAGTCACACAGCACATGTAATTTAGTGAAACAAAAAGTGTAAATTGTTTGTCTGGAAATAAAGTATGTACAAATGCCTGGTAGCGTTATATCATATAAGGACAATCAACATCATACAAAAGCAATGCTGAAGTCTGATTGCACAGCACTTTTTTAGAAGCCATTCATTGCAAACAATTGTTGACATTTCAACCCCTTAAAAAATTTAGTGAAGGGTCATAATCATGACAAGGAACTTCAACCAGGAGAAACCTATGGAAAGGAGAAAACTCCTATCAATGGAATGTATTTCATTGACATATGCTAGGAATGCGTGATACTAATTACAACTTACCAAGGACAGGTAAGTGAAGCAGCAACCATATTTTCATAAATGAAGATCACCCACTGAGGATCTGAAGGAGGGAGGATCCTTAGTTGTCAGTCCTCTAGGAAATTATTCAGATTAAAATAAAGGAAAAGAGAAAATTGCCCTGTCTAAATGTGAGATGTCATTGAGGACCATTGGGAAAAAACAAATATGTGGTCATGAAGTGTAATTTTATGGCAAAGGAAGAACTTAAAGACTCACTAAAACCAGTAAACTGTCCAAATGCCTGATGGCCATAAGTGAATTCCCTCATTATCACTCGAGGAATGGGCTAGAATCCACAAATGTTCACTTTCAGGAAAATGTATAAGGCTGAAAGAAGGAAAAAAGAGGGCATTATTTAACTTTGAAAACAAACTTTCTAGTATATATCACATATTATTAGTTATAAGTGGCTATGCATTACTCAGTGCCTTGTGAGGTGGGAAGCACGCGGGAAAAGGATCAGGCGAAATGGTAGGAAGAGAAAATGGTGGCTGGGGGAGTGGCAAAAAAACAGGAGTCAACAGACCAAACAGGAGACAAAAAGGAGGCAAACAGGCCAATAAAACAAACAGAAAAGCATAATTAAAGAGTGCAGAAGGCAGAGCATAGTTGAAGAATGCAGGAGGGAACAAGAGACAATATGCAGAAGACAACGAGAGATAACAGGCCAAACAGGAGACACACAAGAGACAGCAGGCCAATAAAGCTAACAGTAGAGCACAGTTAAAGAATGAAGAATGCACAGCACAGTTGAAGATTGCAGCAGTAAGAGCACAGTTCAGGAAGCAGCAGCAGGAGTGACACGCAGCAAGTTAGAACTGTCACGAGGACTAATGCTCTAATTCTGTTTGACTGTTTTAATTCTGTTTATGCCTTGAGTTTTGATGTAAGGTTGAAATACTCCTACTAATTATGGTTCAAGGTGTAGTGCCTTGAATTAATTATAATAGACATTTTCTGGCTACCCGAGGACGTCGTACCAGTTTGACATAATCACTAGAAAAGAATGTAATGAAAGCTTGGTTTAGAATGCTGAATACACATGTACAAACAGAAGAACGCGTGATTTACAGTTCTGTGTGTGGCCTAGTTATTCAGCGGGTACCAGGCTGAGGAAGATGCTACAACTGGCTACGAGACAGGACATGGCATGTATGCCTTCATCGAACTGCTGAGTCAACAGTTGGCGTATGTGGAGTCAAAGTGCAACACCAGCAGGTGTGAAGCATGTGAATGGAAAAAGAGCTTCACAGAAAAGTCTATGCATCATTGGTCAAGAAACTATTACCAAAATCCTACAAAAAGGTTCACTGCTGCCACGCAAAATATAGTTATACAGTGTACAAAGAGTTAATGCTGAAGGCAGATACAAACAGGCACATACAATAAGGATAAAGACAATCTTAAGTTGCTACATATTACTACGAATATTAATGTATTAACGGCTGACAGAACAAGTTAAAAAGAAGCATACTTTTATTACTCTTACCTGAGTCTTGATAAGTGGAGCATTAAGACCTCAGCATCGGGTGAGCAGACCCAAGAAGAAGAACTGGGGTTGTGCTTACTGAGCTGTCCAATACTAGAAGCAGCACACCATCAAAGCTGCTGAGTGTGGCTTAGAACAACTCCAGAGGTCTCCATGAGTAATGGGGCTCTGATGGAGACAAAGAAGAAGGTAAAAACTTCAAAGATGATGCAGATTCCCAGGGACAGTCAACAGCATTTGACAGAGCTCCACCCTTAATGTCAGCTACTCCCATGAACAGTTACAATGCTGCTGCTTTCCTCAAACCACTACCACCATTTGACACTGCCAAATGGCTATGATGACATGTTTTCAGTCAAGAAAATCAAATAGTTGGCCAAACAATCAATGAATTTGTGTAAAGACTCGATACAGTCATCAAACTCTAAGTTCAATTGATTTAATGATGAAGAAACCATTAGACTTATAATGATCGGTGGATTCTTGTCTAATTAATTCAAATGACAAATGCTCATATCAATTAATCAATTAGGTTTTGTAAAGCGTGGTCACTCACCCATGAGTTTCTCAAGGCGCTGGGGGGCTGGAGCCTCATCAGAAGAGCCACATCTTGAGGTTCTTCCTGAAGATGATGAGCAATTGGCTTTGTCTGAGGGCAGGTTGTTCCAGCTCTTTGCTGCAATGTAGGTGAAGGATCGTCCTCCAGTGGTGGTTTTTCGAATGCGAGCAATAGTGGCCAGAGCCAGTTGAGCGAAGCAGAGGGATCTGGCGGGGGTGTGGAAGGAGATGCAGTGGTTCTGCTAGGACGGTCTGACCTTGTGTATGGCTTTGTATGTGTGGGTGAGTAGCTTGAAGGTTATTTGTTTTTCTATCAGGAGCCAGTGGAGGTGCTGGGAGATATGTACTTGGCGTGGAAGGTTAAGGGAAAGTCTGACAGTGGCGTTCTGGATATGTTGCAGCTTTTTGATGTTTCTTGTCATAGTGCCGGGCTAGAGAGCATTGCTGTAGTCAAGCTTGCTTGTGACTAAGGCGTGGTTGACTGTCCTGTGGCAGTCTGCTGGGATCCATTTGAAACATTTCCAGAGTTTGTGGAGGGTGTGCCAGCAGGAGGAGGTGACTGAGCTTACAGAGGTCAAAGATAGGCAGGAGTCGAGGATGATGCCTAGGTTGCGGGCGTGCTCATTCGATAAAGGTGGGGTGCTGAGAGATGTGGGCCACCAGGAGTCGTCCCATGCTGAGGTGGCATTTCCGAAAATGATGAGCTCTGTCTTGTCAAGATGAGCTTGAGGCAGCTTTCCCTCATCCAGGTGGCGATGGCTTCCATTCCCAAGTGGAAATTCCTTTTGGCCATGACCGGGTCTTCGGTGAGGGAAATGATGAGTTGTGTGTCATCGGCCTATGACACGATGTTCATTCTCTGGCTTCTGACGATGGCTACAAGTGGGGTCATATATATGTTGAAAAGAGATGGACTCAGGGAGGATCCTTGGGGAAATCCGGTGCTGACTCCTGTGGGTTTGGATGTGTAATGAGGGAGCCTGACCTTCTAAGTCCTTTTTGAGAGGAAGGAGTGGATCCATTTTAGGGTTGTTCCACAGATTCCTTCGTCATTGAGTCTGGTGCAGTGTGCTTTGGGAGGCCATGTCGAAGCCCGCTGAGAGTTCGAGGAGTATGAGTACTGCGGTGTGGCCACGGTCTAGAAGTGATCGGATGTCATTGGTGGCTGCAAGAAGAGCTGTCTCTGTGCTGTGGTTGCTGGGGAACCCAGACTGGAAGCTGTCAAGAGAGTTGTTGACCTTGATTAAATTTTGTAGTTGTGTATTGATGGCTTTCTTCAGTACTTTGGCTTGGTAGGGTAGCAGGGAGATGGGCTGGAGGTTGTTTAGTTCTGATGGGTCGGCTGAGGGTTTCTTCATAAGGGGCCGTACTTCGACGTGTTTCTAATCCTCGGGGAATATGCCAGTGTTGATGGATTGGTTTATAGTGTTCGGCAGCTCGGGCGAGGGATGTGCTGGCTCTGATGTGGATGTGGATGTGGTGCGGGAATGGGTCCGTGGGGGCTCCGGAGTGGGTGCTATTCATGATGCTTTCTGTTTCTTCTGTGGTGAGCGTGGACCAGCTGTGGATGGTATGGGTGGGTTCTGGGAGGTTGGGTCAGTCTGGTTTCTGGTGCTGGGTTGGTTTTCCGGGAGAAAGCTGTCGTAGATGTATTGGATCTTACGGTTGAAGAAGGTGGCAAGTTTATCATAGAGGTCTTGCGGTGGGGGAATGCTAGTGGCTTCAGAGGGGGATTTGTTAACTCGTTGATGACTGAGAAAAGTTCCTTCGTGTTGTGTGTGGAGGAGTTGATGCGTTCCCGGAGTAGGTTCTTTCTTGCGTTCTTGGTGGTGGATGGAGGTTGTGGCTCTGAAGGAGGCGAGGTCTTCGCTGGTTTGACTATTCCTCCTTTTTTTCTCTAGGTGTCTGTGGGTGCGTTTGGATTCTTGGAGTTCAGTGGTGAACCAGCTGGCTTTCGTTGGTATGCTCTTGCCCGATGTCAGATGGATGGGCGCTAGTGTGTTGGCGCATTCAATGATCCATGCATTGAGATTGCATGCTGTGGTGTTGGCGTCATCGGAGGGAGGCAGAAGGGATTTGGCGAGAGTTGTGGTGAGTTGCTCATTGGTTATTTTGTTCCATTTCCTGTGGGGGGTCCTGGGGGCGCAGATGCAGCTACTGGGTGCGGTGATGGTGAAGTGTAGGCAGCAGTGGTTGGTCCAGTCTGGGGTGGAGATGGTCTGGAAGGTAAAATAGTTGCTTGAGGGGGAGGATGGGGTCCAGTGTGTGTCCTGCAAAGTGCGTGGGTGCGGTGATCAGCTGTCTGAGACCGAGGGTGGGGGGTTGGTGAGTAGATCGGTGGTGTTTGGATCGTTGAGGTCCTCGAGGTGGAAATTCAGGTCACAGAGGAGGAGTTTGTCATCGGACGCCAGGCCCTCGGGAGATGGTGATGTCTTCAATGCCGTTGATGAATGTTGGTTAGGGGCCGGGTGGTCTGTAGACCAGAGATGGGGGAGTTGTGATCGATGTGGACAGGAAGTTAAGGTGTTCAGTTGTGGTGCACTGTTCTTGGGCCTTCTACTTATTAAAAGAAACTCCTAGTCAGAAGTTAGTGTTGATGGCCACCGTATTGGAGGAACGTGCTGAGAGACAAACTGCAAACAAGGAGGCCAGAGGTACCCAGAGCAAGTCAGCCATATGTGGGAAAAGTAATAGGAAACAAAAATACTGCAAGACACAATGCAATGATTATATGTAAAACAAGTTGTGCTTCAGGTGTGGATTTGCATTTCCACATGAAGGAAAGTGTTCCCCATTGGTCACATATGCAAAGGCTGTGGTAAAGAGAACAAATTTGTGAAATTATGTAAAGCAAAGGAAAAATTAAGTGCGCCACGGCACAAAGACAAAATGGCTGCCAGAATGTTCCAGAAGCAATGTTAGACTCACGCCCACAAGGACAAGCGACGACATCAGTTGAGGCTGATACTAAATGAAGTTGATCATCTTCAAGATCATCGTCAAGTAGTTCTTGAGCCTCAATAAGTGAAAGTGTTGAACTGGTCGCCTGTGAGGAGAAAAGTCAGTCAAAGAAAAGTTAACATGTCAAAGCAACATGTTTATACAATACTGTCCAAACATTACAATGTAAATAAATGGATGTTCAATACCTTATATTATTGACAGTGGTGCCTCGATCAATAAAACACCTTGATGCCCATGAAGAGTTAAAGTTCATTTACAGCAACAATGAATCATATGAAAAGAAAAGTACATGCACCAATCCATGCACTTCAAGGTACAGCGGCGAGTGCCTGCTTGTCAGTTTCAACATGGCTGCTGTCATGGGACTGATTTCAGTGAATTGCACCATGAATGCTCACCACAAAATAGTAAGTCAAATCCCTTCATTGTTTTATGATTTAGGAAACTTAAAGACTATGAAAGTAAAACTGAATATTAATAAGGATGCCCGTCCTGTTGCTCAGAGACATTTACAAGAAGCAGTTGAAACAGAGCTTGAATCATTACTTAAGCATGACATTATTTAACATTCCACTGGTCCACTGGTTTCTCCCATAATAGTAGTACCTAAAAAGGACCATGAAGGAGCTATTCACATGTGCATTGACAAGCACCAGGCGAACAAAGTGAGTGGACGAGAACGACATCCAGGGCCGCACATTGCTGACATCATCACACAGTTGAATGGTGTCAAAATCTTCTCTCTACTTGAGTTGAATAAAGGTTATCAACAGTTAGAACTTTAAGAAAGCTGCAGATATATTGCAATCTTTTCTACACATATTGGTTTGTTTACATATAAGACACTTAGGCCCATATTTGTACTTTTTGACGCAAATCAGCACTTGTGCAGATTTGCGTCAAACATTTTACCCCCGGCTGACGCCATTCAAACGCGCCAGCCGGGCGCCTTATTTATGGAATGACGTTAGCCGGCGCTGCAGCCTGGTTAGCGTCAAAATAAATGATGGTAACCGGGCAGCAGAGGCGAAGGGAAAATTAGGGGTTGTGCGCCAAAGAATGGTGCAAGTCAGGTTAGAGTCCATAATATTGGCTCTAACCTGACTAGCGCCATTTTTTGACACACAACCCCATGGAAAAGACTCCTGTCTTAGGAAAGACAGGAGTCATGCGCAGCTGCCCAATAGCCATGCCAGGGGACTTCTGTCCCCTGGGCATGGCCATTGAGCACAGTGGCATGTAAGGGGGACCACGTTAGGCCCCCCAGGGCACTTAAAAAATATATATATATATATGTTTAACGGCACTTACCTGCACTCACCATGGATGGGTCCCCCTATCCATGGGTGTCCTCCAGGGGTGGGCAAGGGTGGCAGAGGGTGTCCCTTGGTCCTGGGAAGGTCACCTGTGGACTGCTTTCATGGTCTCTGCCCACAGGTCCCTTAACACCTGCCCTGACCCAGGTGTTAAAAAAAGGACAAATCCTGCTGGGCGCCATGTTTTAAGGCCCACCACCTCCTGTGCATCATTTTGATGCTGGAGGATAAATAAGGCGTACATGCCTTAGAGTAATTTTTTGCACGGGAACGCTTTCCTTGCATGTCATTAGCGCAAGGTAGGTTTTCACGTACAAAAAATAACTCAAACTCCTTAACTATAAATATGGAGTTAAGTTAGCGCCGAATTTGTGTAAAAAAAAAATACGCAAATCCGAATATAAATATGGGCCTTAGGGTGTTATTATGACCCCGGTGGATGACGTTAATATGGAGGAAAGCACTGCCAACAGGCTGGTGGTACTTTTCTCCATATTAAGACATTGGCAGTTTGGCTAGAGCCAAACTGCCAATGTTCCACACCGCCCGCCATGGCGGTAATCTTGAATCTCCAGCCCGGTGCCGTCACTAGCCCAGTGTAGTAGTGTGTGCTACGAAACCTATGGCGGTAGGCACTGTCAGTGACAGAGAATTCATTCCCTGTCAACGATAGGGATCTTCCCTGCCCCCATTCCTCTCCCCAGGTTTCTCCTCGAACCCCCGTCCCTCTCCAGACCGCCCCTTCATTCACACACCTTCATTCACACATGCACACATGGATTCACACACTCATTCCCACATTCATCCACGCATGCAGACATCCATTCACACACACATCCACATACACTTACATACATACAAGCACACATGCATTCACACAACACAACATACACTCACTCACACATCCATACATGCACATATACAACACGCAACACACACCCACATTCACGCACACACATACATACACACACCCACAAACACACAAAACATCCCCCAACCCCCCTGTCAGAAAACCTGATTTACCTGTTGTGAAGGGGTCCTCAGGCAGGAGAAGGGACAGGCGCTGCTGCCAGCACCAGCGTCCACCAGCAGAACACCGCCAGGTCGTATCATGGGTCATGATATGGTCTGCGGCGGTCTACTGGCGTGTCGCTGCTGCTGGCAGCAGCACCACTTTACCGCCATCCGCCGGCATGGCCACAGCCGGACTTCTGCCATACTTCTGGCAGAAATCCAGCTGTGGTCATAATAGGGCGGATGGCTGGTAGCCGCCGCAATGGTCTTTTACCGGCCGTCACCGCAGCAGTAGGCGGTTTTTACCTCCAGGGTCAAAATAACCCCCTTAGGCTCTTTTTTATGGAAGGTTAGCGTCACATTAGTGTAATTTTTTGTGACGTTAAAGCAGTGATAACTGAACTCCATATGTATATTTTTATGTTAGACCCTTCTAGAGTCAAAATATAGGAGTTAGCGACAGTTTTAGGAAGCACCAACCCATCTTGCGTCTCATTGCGACAATGAGATGCAAGGTAGGCATTTACATCCTAAAAATGACACTAGGCCTCTGGCACCATATTTACCTCCCTACACAAAAACGGTGCATAGCAAGGAATCAGACCGCAAAAATGCCGCTACATCTGATCAACATTTAAGCCTGGTCAGACCAGGCATTAAAAAGAGGCCCACACACCACCACTCAAGGAAAACAAACAGAGGGAGAATTTTCAACCTCCAGGACAAAATGGATATAATACTGCTCCAGCTTGGCATACACCTCAGATGTCAGCGAAGACAACAGGGCCCTCCACCACCACTGCAGCAACCACCACAACAGCCACAAAGGCAGCGCAGAAGGTAGGAGAGGATCTTCAGACAGCGGACACCCATCCTTGGCCTCAGGGAACAAGATGTCATCAGGATTTACTGACTGAACCAGGAGTCCATTGCACACGTGCTGTACCACATTGCACCACACATCACAGCAAGGGCAAAAACTCCTACTACTACTCCACCAACGACAAAACTCTTCACCGTCCTTCATATGCTGGCGTCTGGATATTTTCAGATAAAGGGTGCACAAATGGCTGGTATGTCCCAGCCATCCATCTTGGTCTTCCTACCTAAGGTCCAGTATGAAATCATACGCCTCATATCCCTCCACATCTGCTTCCCAAACACCCAGCAACTGCAGCAGGAGACCAAGCAAGGTTTCTACCAAATTGCTTGGTTCCCACATGTGCTGGGTGCAATGGACTGCACCCATGCCCAACTGATGGCACCTGCAGCAACTGAACATCTATATAGGAACCGCAAGCACACCCATTTGATCAATGGGAAGGCCATTGTGGACCACCGTGGGCTCTTCATTAACATCCTAGCAAAATATCCCAGCAGCGTCCATGATGCCTACATATTCCGCCAATCCACTATCAACGAGCGGTTCCAGCATGGGCAATTAGGCAATGGCCTACTCGTAGGTAAGCCACCATACCAATCATTACTCACATAACACACCAACCATGTAGGATAAACAAGACATACATCACACAAAATACGCATGGGCAGGGGAACACAGATGTACAGGCAACAACACATATGCAGCATGCCACAGTACGCCGCAATCATTGCACATCACAAACCCATACACCCACATGTACATAACACAGTCACAACCTGACTGGCACACCAAGTGTGGGCAGGTGGAGCAATGTTCCCTTTGCATACAGAAGCTGCCCACAAACCACTACAAGTGTCCACTGATTGACAACTAAATAGAGATACCATACACTACATCAAACAAAGAATAAGAAAGTCACACATAGGCACAGCCACATGTATTCATGGTGTGCAGCCTCTAGCAGCACCTATACCAAATGCTGCCCAAGTGGTGCCATTACCAACTACATGTCATCTACATATACCTGACATACCTGTGGTGTGCATATACACCTGCCTGCAGCACTGTGTCGCACACATAGGAATACAAAGTAACCTGCCATATTACATCATGGGGCAGAATCATGAGAAATGGGATAGCACATACTCCAGTGTCACCTCACACACTCCCCTTAGCACCCCCTAACACCACCAAGTCTGTTCCATACACTAGAAATTGTCCACCATGATGCAGAGTTTGTGCAAAACTGTAAAGATCATGGATGCCATAGTAGAACTCAGCAGAAATATAGAGGACATACCAGACCTTATATGTACCATACATAAGGACCCATGTGAAAAATAGGTGTGCCCCCTCCCAAAGCCTGCACTGTGCATGTGTTGAAAGTGTCTGTGATAAATCATGTATTAGAAGCAGGGAGATACTACAGCACCAAATTAGATCATCCTACAAATGTGTGAAACACACCCTCGTATACTTGATGGCTGGCACAACCATCATCTGCCACAAAGGGTCGCTAAGTGTCGCAATGCATGTGTAGTGCCAGATGGTAACATGGACGGCACACTTTGGCTTTATAGGGCTACCATGGTGTCTCTACATGTGACACCATTGTGCTGCAAGGAGGTGGTAGGTTCCATCCAACAATGGGACACTGCCTCGAATATGGACTACACAACACATCTTTGCAATGGTTTAGCCATCAGTTTGGAATCAATATGAACATTCCCGGATCCCTGAGCCGCTATCCAAGATTGTCATGTCCACCAACACAGACCTTTGAAACAATTTCAAAAAACAGGAACATGCACTATACCACAAGCAAGTCTGAGTCACTGTTCTACGTACAATTAACAACTGCCATGGTATATTCCTAACCACTATCAAGCTTTACCAACACATCTTCTCTCATTCCTTTGCAACTGATCAAGGTTACAGCATACAGCCATGGGTAATGACTCCATTTGCCAATCCCACAATGGTGGAAGAGCGTTGCTACAACAAAGGGCACAGAAGAACATGCAATGTGGTGGAGAGGACATTTGGGCTTCTGAAGTCAAGGTTCAGGTGCCTGGCCCTGACAAGAGGAAGCCTCTTGTATCCTCCATCACTGGAATGTAAAATCATACTGCCATGTGCAATCCTCTATAACATATGTATAAGAACAAATGTTCCCTGGGATGAACAGGTTGATGTCTCCAACGAGGAGGATCATGATGATCGAGCAGCTAATTTGGAGGGGTAACAACTGAACACTGCTACAGGAATTCGCAGGAGACTCCACATAGTACACAACGTTTATACATAGTGACTGTACTATCATCATTACATTGTAAATAGAACAAATAAAATACTTTGCACCTGAATCTCCTTGGTCTACTCATTCAACACTACATATACCATTGGAATGCAAGTCATGCCTCAGAGAGAAGGCAAGAAACACAATAGTTACAAGTATGGTAGCACCATCGTTTGTCATGTAAGAGGGTCTACTGCATCTATTTCACATATCAGTGACACGCAATTCATGGGCATTTGACTCCTTAAGGCCTACATCCATACCACAACATTTTATTGTGTCGTCAAGTGGTCAAGGTGCTAATCCCTAGCCCTTTCCCCACATCAACACCACACCTACCAGGATGTATGCAAGGGGGCACATATAAGGTAGGGGCTGTGATCAAATGGTGTTTAAGTAATGTAGGAACTGAACATTCTCACATCTCAGGGTGATTGCTGCTTTGCCTGCATGGTGCATGTGTGACAAGGAGTGGGGGAGACATCATTGGTAACTATGGACCTTGAATAGTTGTACAGGGATTGTAACCAATCCTAGAGACAGAGCCTGCACAGTGTATCCATGGGACTAAGTCCTGGCACTGCCATTGGGCACAACCCTGACATATGGTGGACTGAAACTCACTTATGGCACACACACGTTGACTGTGGAGTGCGCTATGGGATGCCAGACAAATTAAGCAGCTACGGGTGCTGAATCACTATCCAAAAACATGACTCATTATCAGGATCTAAGAATTAAATGGGGCAATGCACTGCCGAATAATTGTCTGGGTGGAATGTAGGCAGAGTGTGTTCCATTCCCTATCTACATAAGCTGCAAATGTTTCACACAAATCTGCTGTCTTGACACATGCCTACAGCAATTCCAGATCAACTTGTGAAGACTGCTGTACAGGTGTATGGCCTAGATAGCAAAGGGTTTGCTAGTATGAACAATGATTGACATGTGTCAGCATGGTTACCTAATATGCTCTGTATAACAACATCACACAGCACATAGCAATACACACCACTCATTGTCACTCACATGCCAGAGAAAGTGCATGGTAGCAACAGTTACAAATTAGCCCATACATGTTTTGGCCTCCAACATAGCAATCAGGTGTGGGATGTGTAACTATTTCCAGCAATGTTCAAAACTGTCAGTGACCCATCAAAAAATAAATGGGAGTAGAAGTAACCATATATTTTGCATTTTGCTAATGAACAAAACAGCACTGAGAAGATTTCACAACTCAACATCATTCAGTCATGGTAAGGGTTACTAAGGTTTGTGGCATGCTGGAAGAAATGCATACTCATGCTCAATGGAGGATGTGGATGGACAGCTGAGAGATACACACAAATACTTGCAAATGCAACATGGGAGGTCACTTGGAGACAACACAAGTGCTGTAGCAGGTGTAATGTCATGTGTGCGTGGCATTTATTACATCTTACAAATACCGTCAATGGGACGGTAACTAGCATGTAGCCAGTAGTAGAAGATGTGTACAGCAACAATTTACACATGTCACATGTTGCATGCTGTCAATGTATGACCAGACAATGTTGCTGTAGAAGATGTGTACAAAGTGTAAGCAACCTAAAGAATGGGAGCAATGTAGGAGACAATACATACCTTACAAGTAATGCAGGAAAACATGGAGAAGGAGCACACATAAACCAATGCTGACTGTGCAACACATCAATGTCTACATGTGAACCCTCAACATATGTACAGAGAGGGTAGCGAGGTCAGTACATAACCCAGTCATGTTTGCCAATATCATAAACTGGTAGTTGCCCATCGTATGCCAACATGACAGGAGGCAGTGACAGATAACACCATCTATACCCTGGCACGTTCCCAAAATAGAAGTCACAACAGATATACAACCCCTAACCAAGCTGTCCATGGAAATTACTAAGGATGTCAAATGATGAGACATGTCATACACGTGCAAGTACTCAGTCTTCTGTACATGAGAGGGGAAGGCTGACATCAAGTACCGCACCTGAAAATGTGATATCCCAGTCTGTTTGATCACAATTGTACATGTGTCTGTCTGCAGGGGAGTGTGCATTGTTCTGCTGAGTAGCAATCATGAAGAGAGTAGATCCTCGCTCAAAGCACCCTAACACCACTTCCCTGGCTACAGAAAAGTATGGTATTGTCAGGGGCCTGATGAATGTGCCCATTGGGCTGAGTAAACTAGAGTTCCGTAAACATGCCACTTCACATGCAACCATGGGTTTGTGTTGCCATACAAACTTCCACAGTAGTGATGAATAGTAGGCTGCCATCTATGCCAGACTGCAACTCTGCTACACAGTGGTATGCCATTGTATGTGACAGTCATAACAAACATTATGTGGCCAAATGTGAGTGCCTAGTTGGTGTCATGCACACATATACTACATATCTCAGCACACATGTACCACTGTGATGGCTCAGGCATGGTAATGTGTATATGATTCTGAAAAAAGGCGAACTACCACAAATGTAAGGGCATAGGGATCACAAGATCAGTGACTGAAAGAAATGACCTTCCCACGTGTTACAACATACAGAAACATAGATGGCACTGATATGACTACACAGGCATTTGACAAAGTCTAACACATGTCCATGCAGAAAGATAGTATTTTGTGGTTTCACATCCCATGAACACACCACTGTGGTCATATGTTATTGAAATGACACTACACATGTCTTAACACACACAGCATATAGCAATCTTCAGTGACACATGTGTACTTACCATCTCCTGCAACTAATATGCATGCGGAACTCTATGTCACACATGTAGCTGAGCATCGTGAAGGCAAAACCAACAACACACCACAGAGTGGACACACATGCAAATTGGCAGGGGGAACATGATGTCAACCCAGTCCTAGTCCACTGCATACTCTAAGTACAAATTGTCATGCCTGTCACATGCCTTACCATGTGTTGGACATAGGCCAACAGATATTTTGTGTTGTTGGTATGTGTACATTTGTATCTCAAACATAACAATGTACTACTCCCACAAATCAGTTTTCAAACACATATGTACACTCATAGTACACATGTGCTAACATATATGTGGACAGAGTGTAGCTACACATGCACATATACTCATGGATTTGAATAATTGCATGCAGCAGACTCATAAACAAACCTATAGGTTCAACATACCAATGTCACTGTAAAGTTATGACTGGATATTTACACATGTGTAGCCATACCATAATTACAACATTGTTGCATAGCCCATTTGACATGTTAAGTGAATCTGGGTGCACTCAAGGCCTACATTGCAAAATTCCACGTATTCCCGTCATGCGTAAAATAAATGACACTATCATCTCAAATCTACACTCTGCAATGTCAGAAAAATTATGCCTGGCCCCTGAGTGTCTATCACACGTCCACATGTCTTTTCACGCACCGGGGGAAAAATCGACGCATGACCGTCATGCGTAAAAAATATAGACGCAAATGCCTAAACCTCATACTTTTCTCCACAGGTAAAAGACGACTGGACCCTGAGCATCTATTGCACGTCTACAGGCCTTTTCATGCACAATGAGGAAAAATTTGACGCATGACCGTCATGTGTCAAAAATGTACACACATAAGCATATACCACACTTTTCTCCTAAGCTAAAAGATGCCTAGTCCCTGAATGTCTATAACATATCCGCAGGCCTTTCTGCATGCACAATGGGAACAAATTGACGCATGACAGACATGCGTAAAAAAAAACGATGCATGACTGGAAACATGACGCACAGGCCCAGGGAGTGATGAAACAGGGCATCCTGCCTGCATACATGGTACAGTGAGTCCACTTTCACTTTCACTTCACAGTCTTATTGTCTGTGACTGTGTGAGGGTGTGTAGAGCTGGTGGTGTTGGAGTATTTGGAGTGTTTTTTTGCTGTGTCCCATAGCTATTGTATTTTATTTGTCATGTAATCTGTCTTTTGTTTTGTAAGTGTTCTGTACCTGTCACTGTATTGTGGGGTGTTTGTCTGGGGTTACATAGTTTTTTGGGTAGTTGTGGTAGCCTTATGGCATTTGTTTTCTGTAGACTGCATTTGCAGAACATTATGTCAGGGAAAGGGAGGGTGGCCAGGATGTTGGCCTATGAGCTGGGGGGCTTCATATGGCTGGTGGTACAACATTACCACCCCATGATGCTGGAACTGGGTGGCCGTGTCATACAGGGCTACCCCACAGAGGCCTGAAAGCTGTAGTGGGACAAGGTGCTCCACCACCTGACAAGAATTTTTGACACCGGAAGGAATGACCACCAATTGAAACACCGCTGGTCTGACCTCATCACAAGGGAGCAAAATCTGCTGGATTATTTGGGAATTGAGATTAGTGGGGCAGTTAGTAAGTATTCCATTTACATACAAAATTAATTATTTGCATGTGCATGACTGGTGCTGATAAGGTTGAGTGCAGCATGTCATATTTAAGGATCTGGATGTGTCATATGCTGCCTATATGAAGAGCCCCAGTGCCACCTTAGGACTGCCATTCTAAGGTACAATAATGAAACTGAGGCAGGGCAGATGTGTCATCTTCCCTGCACAACCATTATGAAGTGTTGTAGTGCATGCATAGGGCTACTTGGTTTATGAGCAGCACAACATGAGGCCTGTGCCATGCATCATGTATGGGAGGGTGCAAATATAAAAGCCTCTGGGAAAAATGAGAAATACCTAAATTCCATATTTCATGCACTTCGAATGGCTGCTGAGAGCAGGTGTAATATGGGTGAATAGAAATGTATGTGATCGGCCCCCATGTACTCAGCAGAAGATATGCTGATCTGTTTTGTTGCGGCTCCTGCTGAGTACATCATTTTCCTACACAGAAGTAGATGCAGTGTGACCCTACCTGCAACATGCTGTGGCTTAATTCTCATTAGGCGCACACATGAAGGGACTAAGGGGTGCACTGAGGGCCACAAGGACTGTAGCACTTGGTACTGCACCACTGTTGTGAAATCTGCCCCTTAGTGTCATTGGCCAAGGCCATGTAAGGGAGCTTGACTATGCACTGGGTCCAGACTACTATCACTTTTCTCATCCTGTACATTGTGTATCACATACACCACAAACTATGTCTATTACCATACACACATGTGCTGATTTAGTACCACAGGCCTGCGCATCTTACTGACAGTATGGGGCTACCCTGCATCTGCTCCATCACTGGCACATTACTCAGAAACCAGGACCAACATATGCATCCTTGGACCACAGAGCAAGTGTGTCTTTGTTGAGACATATGTCTATGTGCATGTTCTTATCCCTCAATGGACTAATAATGGTATACCATGCTAACAATGGCTGGCCACACACTATTGGCAATACATCTGTAATTTCAATCAATGTGCAGGTAGGTAGAACCTTTTAAACATGAGTAAACTCCAATGGCATTATTGCTTGTGTGTATGCCTTCTAATAGCACACATATATTAGTAACTTCAAACAAGGATGTATCACGGCATTCATTCACACTTTGGAATACCCACATAACCCCTGGGCAGTTGTTGTCAGTTTGCGGTGACAATGAGCTAGATGTCTACAACATCTAAGGCAGGCTCAAATACTATGGTTGTCTCAATGGGATGGCCACTGCAACAACCAGTGCATGCCTCTCAGGTGTAGAGCTAACACACACTTGCATGACAATGCCATGTATATGGTGCAGTGAAAAGCACCACAGGAGTGTCTGAGAATGTGATGGTCTGTAGGTGCGTGGGTCTTCATTTTCTGAGACTATGGCCCTCATAAGAACCCTGGCAGTTGGTGATAAAGTGGGGGTAACACCGCCAACAGGCTGGCGGTAAAAAAATTGAAATCATGACCACAGCGGAAACCGCCAACACAAACAGCCACTTTAACACACCAACCGCCATGGCGGTAGCAACAAACACTGCAGCGGTAACAGCCAACAGCCAGGCGGAAGACAATGTACCGCCCACTGCATTACAACACACATATCCACCACCTTTTCCGGGGAGGTACCAACGACATCAAAATCACGGCAGAAACAGTACTCTGAAGGTGAAACGACTCACATCCAGACACTCAAGGAAGAACCACAACACCATGGAGCTCGAACTGCAGGTGTTCCCCATGCTGGTCTACCTTCTCATACACCAGGAATACCAAACGCCTGTGAAGACGACCACGGTGAGTACTGCACTTAGCACACAAGGGAGGGGGAGGAAAAAGAGAGTGACACACAGACACGCAACACGCAACACCCCCACCCCAACACCATCCACACAAACAGATGCATCAACATTACATATACACCCGTGACCCTTAGGAATAACGCAAGGACAAAAGGAATGGAGTAAAATGAGTGTAATAGTACAGTTTTAGAAAAATACGTACTTAAATCAATAGATAGTATGGACAATTTATACTATATATACAAAAGGAGGGACAATACCCACTCCAAAATGTCCGTGGCCCATTGGGCCATAACACATAGGCCAAGGCCACACTTGACTCCTGCCACAATATGGAGAGAACACTGCTGGGGCATCAGGTCAAAAATACACAGGCACCTCAGTGGGAATGGAAAAGGGGGCACCTCAGCCGGAAGATGGTACAATGCCACTGTTCCTGGAGGGGGCTACATGCCCTCTGCGATGTCCTGGGGAGTGCAAGGCCACAGTCCCTCAAGTGGGTGATTTGCCCACTTCTTGGTCCTGGGGAGTGCAAGGCCACAGTCTCTCAAGTGGATGTCTTCTTCCACTGGTTCTGGAAGGGGCCTTGTGCCCAGTGTGCTTCATCATGGCAAGGAGGGGCTGAGTGGATGTCTTCTTCCACTGGTTCTGGAGGGGGCCTTGTGCCCAGTGTGCTTCATCATGGTAAGGAGGGGCTGAGTGGATGGCTTCTTCCACTAGTTATGGAGGGGGCCTTGTGCCCAGTGTGCTTCATCCTGGATGGGGCAAGGTCACAGTCTCTCACCTGTGTCACACCAACAGGTGTTGCAGCTGCCAGGATGCATTGCAGCCCATGTAGTCACCACTACACACTGCTCGCCGGTGGTGATGGCTGCTCAGTGGATTTTAGTTGCGCTGCGGTGGTGGTAGCCTCCAGGCCTTCAACTGCAGCCTTGGACAGCTGCTCACTGGGGCTGCTGCTTCTGGCAGTGGTGCTGCTGGCGGCGGGGCATGTGGTGGTGCTGGCCGTGGTGCATGTGGCGGTGCTGGCGGCTGTGCTGGCAGCAGTGCAGGCAGCGGTGCAGGTGGCAGTGCTGGCAGTGGTTGTGGTAGCCTCCAGGCCTTCACCTGCAGCCTCAGACGGCTGCCCACTGGGGCTGCTGCTGCTGGCAGTGGTGCTGCCGGCGGCGGTGCATGTGGCGGTGCTGGCCGCGGTGCATGTGACGGTGCTGGCGGCAGTGCTGGCAGTGGTGCAGGTGGCAGTGCTGGCAGTGGTGGTGGTAGCCTCCAGGCCTTCACCTGCAGCCTCGGACGGCTGAATGCCATGGCTGGTGTTGTGTCCCCCTTCCTGCCCTTGGCAGATGGTGTCTTTTTCGTGCTCTTGCTGGCTGGTTGTGCCTCCTTCCCCTTGCTGGCTGGTGTCCCCTTCTTGGCCTTGCTAGGTGGCGGACCTTTCTTGGCCTTGGCAGGTGGTGCTGGCACACTGGCTGAGCTGAGTGGTGCCGCCTTGGAGCCTCTCACATCTGCAGAAGCTGCGGAAATCACAGTGGCCGTGGACTGGGTTGCCGAGGTGCTGGGCTGGGTTCTGGTCACCCTAGCCCGAGGTGAAGGATGTGGGGGAGGGGTAGGGAATAAGTCAATGTTGGCGAGGAAAAGCTTCTTAGGGACACTGGGGCGGGAAGAGGGTGAAGGTTTTGGAGTGGAGGAAGAGGGAGTGGTTGTAGGAGGTGTTGCTGGATGCTGCTGTGATGTGGATGGCTGTTGGGTGTCTTTGTGCTTGCGTTTGTGTCCTTTGGGAGGAGGAGTCACAGACACAGTGGTAGAAGACACAGGGGAGGTGTGCATGGATGTGGGGGTGGTGACTGCAAGTGAGGGGCGTGTAGTGATAGGCGTGATGGTGATGGAGGTAGTGGATGAGGATGTAGTGCATGCAGGTGTGAGTGGAGACGCTACTGGGAGGGAGGTGGACGACAAGGAGGAGGGGGACACAGTGGAGGTAGTGGATGTTGGTGTCTCTGCATGTGGATGGTGCTTGTGTGAGTGCCTGTGGGATGAAGTGTTGTGCTTGTGTTTGCCCGAGCCACTACTGTGTGTTGATTTGGGTGATTGCTGGTCTGAAGGTGTGCTTGGGATAGGCTGGGGTTGAGGGGATTGGGACTGGGTAGAGGAAGTTGGAGGGGTGAGGCTGGAGCAGGAACAATGGCTGCCATCAGTGTGTTGGCCAGAGCCTAGAATGTTCTCTGTTGGGCCGCCATGCCATAATTAATTTCCTCCAGGTATGCATCTGTTTGTTGCAAATGCCCTGCTACACCCTGGATGGCATTCAGTATGGTTGATGCCCAACAGAGAGGGATCTCAGGAGGTCAATAGCCTCCTCACTGAGGGCAGAAGGGCTGACTGGGGCAGGGCCTGAGGTGATTGGGGCGAAGGAGATGCCCACCCTCCTGGGTGAGCGGGCATGGGAAACCCGCTGAGGGGCTGCTGGGAGGGCAGTGCTGGTACGGTGGGTGGTGGTTGTACCTGTAGTTGGGGTGGGCATAGAGGTGTCCGCCACCGCCAGGGAGCTTCCATCGCTGTCAGAAGAGTCCTGTCTCCGTCATGGTGCTCCCCTCGCCCTCCGTCCCACTGTGCCCTCACCGTCGGTGGATTCGGTCTCCAGGCCCATGTGGGATGCAGCTCCCTCCGTCGCCGGTGCCTCTTCTCCTCCGCCAGATGATGCTAATGCACACAAGGAGAGAGTGACAAAACAAAAAGGGGGGGAGAGACAGAGGATACACTTGGTCAATGCCATCAACAACACTACCATTGGCGTACACAACTCACAGGGAACAGCCCTATGCACTAGGCCATGCACTACCAGTTACAATGCTAGTCACCAGACTATGGGGTACAATGCCTAACGCCATTAGCTGCACACCTGAAACTCACAGGACCCTGCCCAGTAGTAGATGCCCACTAACATCATTGGGGTTGGAGTGCATCTGATCTTGCCCATCATTGAACATACCCTGCCATGTACGCCCTGGCCTAGGGGCACCCACAGCCCACATCCCCCACCCACATAATACCTTAACGCTCTCAAAGTCATGATTCAGAATCTGTACTCACCCCCTTGTGGCTGCTGTGTTGCCTTCAACCACCCATCCAACTCAGAGGGGTCAGGGTACGACAGGCACCTCTTCCTCGTTGGGAGGCCAGCCCCAGCTGGGCCTCCACCGTCTTCCTTGCCCAGCGGCGCAGGTCCTCCCACCATTTGCGGTAGTGGGTGCTCCGCCTGTCAAAGACCCCCAGGTCCGCACCTCCTTGGCAAAGGCATGCCAAATACCCTTTTTCTGGTGGGCGCTGACCTGCAGGAAAAAAAATAGCAGAGAAGGTATTAGTTATACCGTCTGGACTGTTTTACTCAGGGCCCACCATATCCCCCCCATCCACTTGCGCACATAGATTGCCCACCATATATGCAGCACTCTGACCAGGATCCCTCAGACCCCCCCTACACGGGGCTTAAACACACAGCAATCCATACATTCATGGCCCACGCATCATGCTCACAGTGTACTCACCTGTTTGGAGGACAATAGAGTAAAGAGTACTGGGGTAGTACCCCATCCACCATTCTCTCCAACTCCTCGGAAGTCCATTGAGGGATAAGAACTCGACGACCGCCACGCAACATCGCATTGGTTATCATTGGGCCCTATGGCGATGTACGCCGGCGGTGAAGGTACGCACCGCTGCGGACGTGACCACCATTTTCTATCTGTGCACTCACTTGCTACCTGACCTTCAACAGGAGAGGACCTACACTGCATGTACTGCTTTGACCTATGTCTGGAACTGACCATGGCTTGTGTGACTGGGGAAAGGGCCCCTGCCTTCACCTCGGCGGAGTTGGAGCGACTGGTTGATGGTGTCCTACCCCAGTACTAACTGCTGTATGGGCCTCAAGACCAACAGATGAGTACACCGTGAGTATGATGCATGGGGTGTGAATGCATGGAGTGCTGTGTGTGAAGGCCTCATGTAGGGATTGGGTGGTGGATGTGCCCTGGCCATGTCTGTGCTAATGGGGATGGGAAGGGGCATGGTGGGCCATGAGTGTAACAGGCAAGCCGGTTGGACTAATACCTTTCCCTGTGTCTATTTCCCTGCAGGTCAGCACCCATCAAAACAAGGGTATATGGCATGCCATCACCAAGGATGTGCGGACCCTGGGGGTCTATGGCAGGCGGAGAACCCATTGTCGGGAATGGTGGGAGGACCTGGGAGGACCTGAGACGCTGGGCACGGAAGACGGTGGAGGCCCAGCTGGGGATGGCCTCCCAATGAGGAAGGGGTGCCCGTCAAACCCTGACCCCCCTTACAGCCCGCATACTGGTGGTGACCTATCCGGAGCTAGACGGGAGCTTTGGGGCATCACAGCAGCCACAAGGGGTGAGTACAGTGCCCTAATATACAACTTGTGTCTGGTGAGGTCGTATCTGGGTGGGGGCCCTGTGAGTGCCCCTAGCCCAGGACTGGCATTGCAGGGTAGGTCCCATGTTGGGCAGGGTTCTGATTTGAAAGTACTCCAAACAAGCTAGTAAGCTAGTAGGCATCCACTACTGGGCAGGGGTCTGTGGGTTTCAGGTTTGCTGCAATTGGCGTTAGGTGTCCCCATCCATGGGCTGGTGACTAGCATTGTGACTGGTAGTGCATTGCCTAGTGCGGAGGGCTGTTCCCTGTGTGTGAGTGTGTCATGTATGCCAATGGTGGAGTTGTTGGCGCCCTTGACCAAGTGTATCCTTTGTCTCTTCTCCCCTTTTTGTTTTGTCACCCTGTCCTTATGTGCATTAGCATCATCTGGCAGAGGAGCAGATGCACCGGCGATGGAGGGAGCTGTATCCCACATGACCCAGGAGGCCGAACCCACCGACAGTGAGGGCACCAGTGGGATGGATGGCGAGGGGAGCACCACAGCGGAGACAGGAGGGGACAGTTGGGCCTCCTCCGATGGGAGCTCCCTGGTGGTGGCGGAAACTTCTGTGAAAACCCCAGCTACAGTCACAGCCGCCACCCCCTGTACCAGTACCGCCCTCCCAGCATCCCCTCAGTGTGTTTCCCGTGCCCACTGACCCAGGAGGGTGGGCATCTCCTTTGCCCCAGGCACCTCAGGCCCTGCCCCAGTTAGCCCTGCTGCCCTGAGTGAGGAGGCTATTGACCTCCTACAATCCATCTCTGCTGAGCCGTCAACTACTGTGAATGCTATCCAGGGGCTGGGAGCCAAAATGCAACAGACAAATGCATTCTTGGAGGGCATTCACACTGGCATGGCGGCCCAAAATTGATCAATCCAAGCTCTGGCCTCCTCTCTGATGGCAGCCACTGTCCCTGTTTCCAGCCTCCCCCCTCCAACTTCCTATTCCTAATCCCATTCCCCTCAACCCCAACCTATCCCAAGCACACAGTCAGAAGAGCACGCACCCAGGACAACACACAAGAGTGGACATGGCAAACACAAGCACCACACTTTATCCTACAGGCACAAACACCATCCAGAAGCAGACATACCAACATCCACTGCCTCCACTGTGGCCCCCTCTTCCTCCTCGTCCACCTCCCTCCCAGTTGCATCTCCACTCACACCTACATGCACTATATCCTCATCCACTACCACCATCACCAGCACAATTAGCAGTACATGCCCCTCACTGGCAGTCACCACCCCCACATCCATGCACATATCCCCTTTGTCCTCTCCCACTGTGTCTGTGCCCCCTCCTCCCAAAGTACACAAACGCAAGCACTCAGACACCCAACAGCCATCCACCTCACAACTGCATCCAGCCCATTTACCTGCACCCAAACACAGCTGACAGACTACCTCCTACCACCACTCCCTCTTCCTCCACTCCCAAACCATCTCCCTCTTCCAGCCCCAATGTCCCTAAGAAGCTTTTCCTCTCCACTATTGACCTCTTTCCTACCCCTCCCCCCTGTCCCTCACGTCAGGCCTGGGCGGTCAAAACCCAGCCAAGCACCTCAGCCACCCAGTCCACGGGCACAGTAGTGACCCCAACTACTCCAGGTGGGAAAGGATCCCGGCCACCAGCTGGCCAGACGGACAGGGTGCCAGCCCCAAGTGCATCAAGGAAGGGCAAGGAGTCAGCCCCAGCTGCAGGATGGAAGGGCACGGAGGCAGCCCCAGCTTCAGGACGGAGGGCAAGGGGGCAGTCCCAGCTTCAGGACAGAAGGGCAAGGAGGCTGCCCACGCTGCAGGGCGGAAGGGCAAGGAGGCAGCCCCAGCTGCAGGAAGGAGGGGCAAGGTGCCTGCAACAGCAGGCAGTAGAGACAAGGGGCCTGGTGCAGGGACTCAGTCGGAGCCCCCACCACCAAGCATGGTGGTGCAGCTGTCCAAGGCTGCAGGGGATGGGGTGCAGCCTCTCCCTACCACTGCCTGCAACGCCACCAGCACCGCCACCATCACCACCACCAGCAGCAGCAGCAGCCCCAGTGGGCAGCCGTCCAAGGCTGCAGGGGATGGGCTGGAGTCACCCCCCACCACTGCCAGCACCACCACCAGTACCACAGTCAGCAGCAGTAGCCCCAGTGGGCAGCCGTCCGAGGCTGCAGGGGATGGGCTGGAGCCTCCTCCCACCACTGCCAGCACCACCACCAGCACCGCCACCAGCAGCCCAAGTGGGCAGCCATCCGAGGCTGCAGGGGATAGCCTTGAGCCTCCACCCACCACTGCCAGCTCCACCAGCAGCACCACCACTGCCACCACTGAGCAGCCATCACCGCAGGCAGACAGTGTGTAGTCCTGCATCCATGGGTCGTTGTGCGGCCTGGCCCCTGCAAATTCTGTGGCTTTGACACCCAGGTGAGAGACTGTGACCTTGCATTCCCCAAGAGCTGCATCACAGGGCACAATGCCCCTCCAGAACCAGTGGAGAAGCCATCCACTCATCCCATCCTCCACAGGATGAAACTCACTGGGCACAATGCCCCCTCCAGAACCAGTAGAGAAGCCATTCACTCACCCCATCCCTCACAGAATGAAGCTCACTGGGCACAATGGCCCCTCCAGAACCAGTGGAAGAAGCCATCCACTTGAGAGACTGTGGCCATGCACTCCCCAGGATCAAGCACAGGGCATGTTGCCCCTCCAGAGCCAGTGGGCAAGTCACCCACTTGAGAGACTATGGCCTTGCACTCCCCAGGATCAAGCACAGGGCATTTTGCCCCCTCCAGAGCCAATGGGCAAGTCACCCACTTGAGAGACTGTGGCCTTGCACTCCCCAGAGTAATGGGCATGTTGCCCCCTCCAGGACCAGTGGTGTTGTACCATCTTCTGGCTGAGGTGCCCCCCCATTCCCCATTCCCCTGAGGTGCCTGGCTATTTTTGACCTGATGCCCCTGCAGTGTTCTCTCCGTGTTGTTGCAGGAGTGAGGTGGGACCTTGGACTACGTGATGTAGCCCTGTGGCCCACGGTCATTGAGGACTGGGCAGTGTCCCTACATTTGTAAATATGTATATACTTGTTGATTTGGATGCATGTATTTATACTATTTTATCTTATTACACTCACTTTAATCAATTCATTTTGTCCTTGCATTATTCCTGAGGGGTACAGGGTGAATATGTAATGTTATTGCATCTGGTTAGGTGTATGGTGTTGGGGTGGGGGTGTTGCGTGTGTGTGTCACTCTTTTTTTCCTCCCCTCCTCCCCTGTGTGCTAGGCAGCAGTACTCACCGTAGTCGCCTTCGCCGACGTTGGTGTTCGTAGTGGAGCAGAACGTAGAAGAGCATGGGGAACACATGCAACTCAGGCTCCATGGCGGCGTAGTTCTTCCTTGAGTCTCCAGAGGTGAGTCGTTTCCCTTCTGTGCAGTGTTTCCGCCAGGCTTTTGATGTCATTAGTACCACCCCGGAAAAGGTGGCGGACTGGTGTGTCATAATACAGTGGGCGGAACATTGTCTTCCGCCTGGCTGTATGTGGTTTCCGCCGTGGTGCCTGTTGATTTCGCCCTGGCGGTCGGTGTGTTAAACTGGCTGTCTGTCTGAACGATTTCCGCCATCGTCATTATTTCATATTTATTACCGCCGGCCTGTTGGCGGTATTACCGCCACTATATCACCGACCGCCAGGGTTGTAATGAGGGCCTAAGTCATTGTTGAGGAATGTGTGGTGGACTGCATGTGTCATCTGCAGTTGCAGTGTACATTATATGTCTGTTCAACCTCCACCCAATGCTGAATGTGATGCATGATACTGCCAATATGACACCTGACCAATGGCACACATTCCACAAAAGGGCAAAACGCTACAAGCATATTATGGAAGTGGATGCCGGATATCAGAGGAAGGGGAGGAGGTTCCACAAGGAAAGGGCAACTGGGGAATGGCATACGTTTGCACACGGGGGACCTCCACAGCAGCCGCAGCAAAAGAAGGACAATGTTTGAAAAACATCAGGGTTGCAGGGGTCCTCTGCACATCCAAGCCCCTTCATGTGTGCTGCACCTGTTAGGAGCCAAGCACCTGTTTAGCCACCTCCTGCTGTGGTAATGAGCAGCCAATTTGAAAGGGACATAAGGCGGGATGTGGCCAACATAATGGCCATACTGGACAAATTGGAGCAGAGGATTGCTGACAACAAGAAGATGTTGAAGTACATAAAGAAAAAAATCAAAAAAATCAAATAAGCTTGTCCCACAGCCTCCCAGTTCCTTCTCCTCCCTTTTACTGTTGTCCATAGTTTTAGATTGGGTTTTAGATGGGTAGTGTTAGGTTAGTGTAGGGTAGGCATAGGTTAGATTAAGGATAGTTGGGGTGGGTTTTTCTACCAATTTATTGGTGGGGGAGTGGTGGGGGGTCATGTTGGGGTATTTGTGTCTATAAAAACATACATATATATATATATATATATATATATATAGTACAAGTGTAGTCACAGTTGATGTTGTCCTACTTGTATCTTGTCTTTTAAGGGGGGTGGGGAAACAATGTATAGAGTGTGGTGTTACATGTGTAAGATAAGTTTAGAATAGGTTAGATAGGTGTAGTTGTTAGTTAAGATTAGTTTAGTGCAGGGTAGTTTTTAGGTTAGTAATAGGTATGTGGTTGTTAGAAATTTTACAATAAATCCTATTTCTACTAGACTGATGTTTTTGTAAGTTGACTGAGTGTCTGTGGGTTCACATGAGTGCACTGGCCAAGTTGGAGGAATGGCCTAGGGTATGCTTACTGCCTTGATTTCTAAGGATTACCATGTACATCCCCTATGACCAAGGAGCTGTCAGATTGACTGCTAAATTATAGCAACTAGTCCATACATCTGCCATCCACTGTACCAGCCATTTACACTGTGTATGTTTGTTTTATCATGGACAGGCAAGTATGGAATTACTACTGTCATTGGTGGGGTCCTGCAGTTTCATTGCTGGCAAGTGTGGCACATCTGACAATTGGCAAAATTGGAACTGTATCCTGCAACAATGACAGGTGCCCATCACTGATAAGGTTAGGTTATTTTGTACAATACAAATAAGTTGTTTTGGTACTCCCATCTGGGTAATTTTCCATTGAATTGGTTCAGAGCCATACATTCCATATGTGAACTTCAAAGGATATCTGTTCAATATTTGTATAGAATACTCAGTAAGTTGGTTGTAGCTGACAACACCATCATTCACATTTCTCATGGTAGGATCCTAGTGTGTGGCTTTGTGTCTGACAGTCATGCACTCATTTACTGATATTCTGTACTCATTGACATGGATTCGCACAATGCAATAATTTAGCTGAGTAGATGGATCACAGTAAACATTGAAATGCTACATGCATACAAGGTGCTTTATTTACAGGTGCAAGCGTATTAATGAATTCTATACAATGCCCAGTTCACAGCCCCCATGAGTGAACGTTAGCCATAAGTAGCACAATCAAAGTCCCAGGTTGAGGCACGTCATGAGACATCAGTAGGAATAGTGTGCATTAGTGAGGAGGTACAAAATTGCCAATTGGTAACAAAGAGACAATGGCAGTACAAAGCAGACAAGTCAGCAGTGGTTGGGTGAAGAAGGCACATTGCATTTCCTACTGTCACAACACTCACATGATCTTAAGCGCAAAACTAAGGAGATACTTTTCATGTAGCACAGACTGATGCTAAAAGGTTGTTTTCCTTGTGAATGTTATTCCTTCCACATCTTCATCCTCTGATATGTGTGGTGTCTCCTGTGTCATGGTAGGTGTTGTTGTAGAGGTAGAGGGGACCACACACACTTCAGGAGACACAGATGTGGAGTCAAAGGTCCCTCAGCTGCCATTTGTGGGGCACATAAGGAATCACTGCAGCAATGAGGAACTGCTGTTTTTTTAACACCGCAGCAGCATCACAGTGGTAGGCAGCCATGCTTTCCCTGTGGGAGGCCACTTCCTTCTATATTGACTCAAGGGTATTCTGCATAGCCCCCAGCCTGTTGTCTGTTGTGCTGCTGCCAGTGTGGGAGGACAATTGTTGTAGCCTTTGCCTCATGACAGCAGCTATGTCAGCCAGAGACTGCTGGAGTCCACATAGTGGGGAGTGGGTGCCTCTGATGGCAGAGAGTTGTCCTTATTTAGACTGATGCATGTCCGCACTCCTTCTAGGCTGCCTGCCATGATCTCCATTCCCACCCACACCTGCTTGGCCAGCTCCCGCTGGACTCCTACCACAGTCCTCTGAAAGGTGATCTCTGGGTCCTTGGCCCTTGGAGTCCAGGGCTGTGTGAGTACTGGCTGGTGGCGTGTGTTCGCAGCTGCATGGTTCATGTGGAGACCCTGCAATGGTGTGTGTCCTCCCTGTGACTGGAGGTGGTGTCTGGGTGGATCCTAGGACATCGTGGAGAGTCTGTTCATTGATGGTTTGCACCTGGTCATCCATGTCATCTATAAAATCCAGGACAGGCAGCTCGGCAGGAGGTAAGCCATCACCCTCTGCAATGAAATAGTGTAAAGTCAATTTTAGATTGCTTTGGTTGTAGGTTGTAATTGTACTTATGTGTTGCATTGTGCATCACACATGGATCAAACTCACAAGGTGTTTTGGTGTCAATTTTGGTGAGGCTCTGGTGGCGCATTGCTCTGCGCTGTATTTACAAGGTGGAGTAAAGCCACTTTTTGTGCCTTAATGGCACCTTGTATATATGGCCCCTTCACACGCAGCACTTTGCGTGGTAGGTATGTGCAATTGGTGTTGCTGTGGGCGTGCCACAGCAACATCCATTGCGTTTTGACACTGCCTCAGATCTACAACTTTTTGTAAACCGAAAGCAGTGCCAAAATGTAACTCCAGCCCTGGGGTGGCGTTTGCATAGCAAAACATGGAAAAATGCTTACATTTCTCCTAGATTTTTTTCCTTTTTCTGTGTGTGCTGCATTCTGCAGCACACATAGAAAAAGAAAATCAGCATTTAAGTTTGTTGTTGTACAGGAAGGAGTTCCTTCCTGCACAAAAACAGTCTCTCCCTCTACACAGCTGTCTTTGGACTGTGCTGCAAGGGGGCTGTTTTGGCACACAACAGCTAATTTACTGCTGGTGCGGGGCGAACACAGGGGTGCGCCGTATTCTTCTAAATTTGGCACATATCTGCGTTTTGTAAATGGCGGTACTTGATGCTGCCTAATTTTGCACAGAGCCACCCACCATAATTTTCTGTTTGATCTGGGCCTCTATCTTGTCAGATGGTGAGATTGCAGCTATCTGTACACCTGCACACATGATGTTCACAGACATGCTCCATGTGTTGTATGTGTTTTATTTTGTGGCCATTACCATATGACACATCTGGTTGTCTCTGAGTTGTTGTGGGTTCACCCTGTATAGGTTGTTTTCCACAAGTTCCAAGCTTTAGGGGAGATTTTTCTCATGTGGCATGGCTCAGGGCAGAAGCAATATGTGTAGCACTACACTGCACCAGTTTATATATGCAGGGATGTGCCATGTTTACTGAAATACAGTACAGCCCTTTAATTCCCCCTGCGCCTGCACAGATTTGTTCTCCCTGCACCAACACGGGCATTGTTGCAGCATGATGAAGGGGTGCCTGCCTTGAGGGGATGATTTGTTCATGTGCAGGGAGGTGTCACTTCCTGCACATGTACAAGCTGTTTTTTGCTAAGGTGGCATTTCAATGTGTGCTGCAAGATGCAGCACACATGAGTAAAGACAATGCAGCAAGGAGGAAGGGAAGCTTTTTTGCCATATACACCACCCTTACACCACACCTGTGGTGGTATTGTCTTCCGTCCTAGTCTCTGACATCCAAGTTGTATAGATACAGGGGCTTTGACAATATGCAATGGGTGTTGTCATGGCACAGCCACAGCTATTTGCACATCCCTGCAAGATAATGTGCTACATATTTACATGGTGGAGTATAGCCATAGTGAATGATCTATGTCCATGTTGTGTATATGTTGAAGTGCATAGCTCAACCAAAGCGTCAGTACATGTGTGGCTTGGGTAGGGATAATGTGTCTTGATTCAGGGCCTATGTGTCCTGATGCAACCCTTTAGCAGGCATTGAGTGTGTCCTATGTGCCTTCCCCTTCTGCCATTTGTGGTATTCCAGATATTCCCCCTCTGGAACTTACCCTGCATTTGTGGTGGTTCGTGGTAGTCTGTGCTGTCATGTCCTACAATTCCATTGACCAGCTCCTCCAGCATGACCACTGCAACTATCTCCTCTAGCTCATCCAGGTCATCCTGTGGTGCAGGACTTCCACCTCCAGTCTGCAGTGCTGCCTTTCGGTTTCTGGCCAGTTACTCCTTAGTCCTGTGCTTGCAATTGTGCCAGCATTTCTTGCACTCGGTGACAGTCCTCTTCACCTCTGCCACGCTGTTATCTTTGCCTACTATTTCCTGCCATATTGCGTCTCTCCTACCAACTTTGTACGTAACGAAGAGCTGATGTTGGTGCTCCGTCACCTCTCTGACCAGGATGTCATGCTCCTCCACACTAAAGTGACACTAGCGCTTTATCTTCCCCTTCTCCTGGGACTTTTCTGGATGATCATGGCTGGTACTTGGGTGTTTGGGGTCTCCCTGGGATCTCTCCTGGCCTGAATACTCCATCTTCTCTTCAATTTGCAATTTTGCCTGCTTGTGCATTTTGTTTTGATGTGAATGCAGTAAAAAAAATGTGCTAACGCTTTTTGTGACATATTTACATGCCGCAAAATGGTCTAGCGCCCCTTTTGCAGCACTAGTGTCACATTTCCTTAGAGCATATCACAATGGTTAACATCATTTTTTTTATGATAACTATTCCTTAGAACCATTGTGCATCATTTCTTAAAAATGGCACATAGATGGCGCTAGGGAATGAGGCTAGCTGACGTTAAAATGCACAGTTGTGTGTAATGTTTCTTAAATATGGCTTTAGGGCTTAATTACAAGTCAGACCACCAATGCCGCCAAGCAAGGAGCTCCCCGACTGATGTTCCGGCGGTGCTGGCAGCACAGTCAGTGCAGCAGCATTGGCTTTTGGCTCTAAGGCAGAGCCCAGGCCAATGCCAGATGCACTGACTGCACCTTTAGCACAGTCGATATGCATACTGTTGCCATGGCAGACAGAGAGCATACTGACTGTGCTGGCAGGGGGGCCAGTACACAGCCCATGGCAGTATTGGTGCAGGGGCCCCCCTGTGGCCCCTTCTCTCCCTTTCTGCCAACCTTTTCATGGCTGTATCATTGCCATGAAAAGATCAGTGGAACGGCAGATAGTAATATGGATGGAGGTGCCACTGCCGGAACCGCCTCCATATCCCGCAGCTCCCCCAACTGCCGCTGCCACAGTGGGTCTGGAGTTGCCAGTGGTGGTGGTCCAATCACCACCATCCACAGGACTTCGCAGTCGCACTGCCAAAGTCAGCACTGCACTCTTCGGACCACCGTACTCGTAATCAGACCCTTCATTTTGGTGTGCAATTGGTTACAAACCATTTCCAAGACATCATACAAGCCATCATACAACCTGTTGTAAATGCATTTAACAATAGTGATGACATATTGTTTTTTAGAGCTTCTCAGAAGGAGCACAATAGAGCCCTCACAAAAGTACATCAATTACTCTATGATGCAGGTTTGACTTTAAATACAGACAAGTGTGAGTTCAGCAAAACAAAGCTGAAGTTCTTTGGCCATATCTTTTGGATGGGGGCATGACACCTGATCCTGCAAAAGTACATGCTTCAACATATGCTGGACTCCCACAAGATGTTTCCCTTCTACACTTTTTTCTTGGAATGGCCAGCTACTATTCATGATACATAAAGGGCTTTGCCACTGTCAGTGCCCCATTATGAGAGTTAACAAGGAGAAATGTTTCTTTCAAATGTTCATGAGAATATGAAAAGGGTTTCAAGAGAATCAAACATGCCTTCAAAAAAGCTATAGAAATGGTGCTTTTCAATCCAAAGCTCCATAACGAGATTGTGGGTGACGCTAGCCCCATTGGGCTAGGCACTGTACTTGCACAGCATAATGGACGCCCAAATGCAAGTGGACATATTGTGGCCTATGCTAGTAAAAGTTTGTCTAAAACAGAACATGCTTGCTCACAGCCTGAGAAGGAAAGTTTGGCTATAGCATGGGCTTGTGAACATTTCCATGTATGCCTGTATGGAAAGCCCTTAATGTTGGTGACTGATCATCAAGCATTGCTGATCATCTTCAGCAATTGAGAAGCCAAGATGCCTCCTTGTATTGAACGAAGGGAACTACGATTTCAAGAATTAGAATATACAATTATGCATTGATCAGAAAAGGATTAAAGTCCTGCTGACTACTTTTTGAGATTGCCTATTCAAGTTCCTGGTACTCCCTCCAAGACAGCTGGAGCTTACATCAATTCCATTGTTAAGCTGCTGTATCACAAGTCCATATTTTCATGTCCACGAGTCATGATAGTGACTTGCTAAAGCTAAAAGGCATAATTACACATAAGCCCTGTAATAAACACATTTGAACCCCAAGTAATGATGGTGAATATCGAATGTACAAGAATATTAAAGATTAAATACCCATAGCTCAGGAAGGTTTATACTGCAAGGATTGAGAATCCTGATTCCAGAGAGTTTACAACAAAATGTGATTGAATTGGCTCACGAAGAACATTGTGATATTGTTGTTACAAAAAAAGCTCTCCGAAACCAAGTTTGGTTTCCATACTTAGATGAAAGAGTTGAAAAGGAACTCAAGGCCTTTCACCCATGGAAAAGCCTGTCAACCAAAGTTATTCAACATACTCTGAACATGTCAGAACTCCCTAAACATGCCAGGGAAAGAATAACAATCAATTACATTGGTCCACTTGATAATGGGCATCAATGGACATCATTTAATGGTGATTGTAGAGGAATATTCACACTTTCCATTGGTCCAAGAACTATCATCCATGACACATCAACGAGTAATCAAAAAACTTAATGGCATCTTTGCAATATGGGGCATACCAGCCATTGTCAATTCTGACAATGCTCCACCCTTCAAAAGTAAAGAATTTAAATAATTTGTGGAGCATCTGAACATAAAGCATCAAAAGATCACACCCTTACGCCACAGGCCACTGGACTTGTTGAGCGTTTTATGAGTATGCTAAAGAGGGCAGTACTGTATGCAACTCATGAAAATCTCAGTTTAAAAAAGTTTTAAATCCTACTTTACAAGCTTATTGTTGGACACCCCACTCGATCACAGGTGAAAGTCCTGCAAATTTGATATACCTAAGAGCGACGGCAACCAAGTTACCTCAATGAACCACAGAAAGAGATGGTAGTGAAAATCTGATTTGTACAAGAGACTTGGTTCAAAAACAGAAAATGAAAGTTATGCAGATAAGAGGAGACATGCAAAAGACCTCTCATTCAGAAAAGGAGATTTGATGATCGCTTGACAGTTACAAAAAAGATGCTGAACCTTTCCAAGTAGTGTCTACCAAAAGACACATGGTGACTGCCAAGCACCCTGGGAAGTCCATTACCAGAGATTCTTCTTACTTCTGGCCTGTATTTCATCAGTGGTCAACTCAAGATGGTGAAAATAAGACTTATTTCGAAAACTCAGTGACTGTTGCTGATTCCTTAACATAATTGGCAATCTCCAACACTGAAGAGGACCATTCACAGCTTCCAGTAACCAGATCAGATCAACAGATCAAAGGGGTGAGAAGATTATTGAAGAGCTATAGCTAAATAATGTTTCTATATGTATTTATAGATTTGTATATGTCCAATGATTTTTTTTTTTTATGCAATTTTTCATTTAACCCCTTCAATGCCAGGCCCTTTCCCCCTCAGGTTCCAGGCCTTTTTTTTGGCTATTTGGAGCAGTTTGCGCTTAGGCCCTCATAATTTTTTGTCCACATAAGTTACCCACGTCAAGTTAGCGTCTTTTTTTCCAACATTACAGGGATTCTAGAGGTACCTAGAGTTTGTGTTTTTTTTTTTTTTAAATGGGGAAAAAGGGCTGCAGAAGAAGGCTCGTGGTTTTTTCCCTGAAAATGGCATCAACAAAAGAGTTTGCGGCGATAAAATCACCAGCTTCCCAGCTTTCAGGAACAGGCAGACTTGAATCAGAAAACCACATTTATCAACACAATTTTGAAATTTTACTGGGACATACCCCATTTTTACTATTTTTTGTGCTTTTAGCCTCCTTCCAGTTAGTGACAGAAAAGGGTGTGAAACCAATGCTGGATCCTGGAAAGATAAACATTTCTGAAAAGTAGACAAAATTCTAAATTCAGCAAGGGGTCGTTTGTGTAGATCCTACAAGGTTTTCCTACATAAAATAACAGTTGAAATAAAAAAAATGAAATTGAGGTGAAAACACAGCCATTTTTCTCAACTTTTTACTCTGTAACTTTTTACTGCGATGTCAGATTTTTTTAAAGCAATATACTGTTATGTCTGCTGGACTCCTATGGTTGTGGGGATATATAGGGCTTGCAAGTTCATCAAATACCCTAGGTATTCAGAGCCAATAAATGAGCTGCACCTTGCAATGGGTTTTCGTTCGATACCGGGTATACAGCAATTCATTTGGTGAATTATAAAGAGTGAAAAATATGTATCAAGAAAACCTTTGTATTTTTAAAATGGGCACAAGATAAGGTGTTGAGAAGCATTGGTTATTTGCACATCTCTGAACACTGTGGTCCCTATACTAGCCTGTGAATTACAGGGCATTTCTCAAATAGATGTCTTTTTTACACGCTCCCTTACATTTGGAAGCAAAAAATGTAGAGAAAGACAAGGGGCAATTACACTTGTTCTGCTATTCTGTGTTCCCCCAAGTCTCCCGATACAAATGGTACCTCACTTGCATTGGTAGGCTTAATGCCCGTGACAGGAAACACAACATGGACACATCACATTTTCCCAAAGAAAACTGACGTGTTTTTTGATAAGTGCCTAGCTGTGGATTTGGCCTCTAGCTCAGCCGGCACCTAGGAAAACCTACCAAACCTGTGCATTTTTGAAAACCTAGGGGAATCCAAGATGGGGTGACTTGTGGGGCTCTCACCGGGTTCTTTTACCCAGAATCCTTTGCAAACCTCAGAATTTGGCTAAAAAACACTTTTTCCTCACATTTTGGTGACAGAAAGTTCTGGAATCTGAGAGGAGCCACAAAATTCCTTCCACCCAGCGCTCCCCCAAGTCTCCCAATAAAAATGGCACCTCACTTGTCTGGGTAGGCTTAGCGCCTGTGACAGGAAATACCCCAAAACACTATGTGGACACATCAAAATGATCAAATACTAAACCACTATGTTTTGCGGGCGGACCTGCGTTTTTGGTCCTGGGCTCAGCAGCCATAAAGGGAAAACTACCAGATCCAAACATTTCTGAAAACAAGACACCTGAGGGAATCCAGGGAGGTGTGACTTGCATGGATCCCCCAATGATGTATTTTCCAGAATCCTCAGCAAACCTCAAATTTAGCTAAAAAATAAAAATGTTCCTACATTTCTGTGTGTGATCAATGCACTGGCACACATTTCCTACCAACCAACGCTCCCCTCAGTCTCCTGGTAAAAATGATACCTCACTTGAGTAGATGGGCCAAGTGCCTGTGACAGGGAAGAGCCAAAGCGGGTCCAAAAGGTCAGCTAAAAAAAAAAAAAAAAAAACATTTTTAGGCTGACAAGTGGGGTAGAATTTTTGTTGGTATAGATGTGACAATGCTGGGTGGAAGGAATTTTGTGGATTCCTGCAGATTCCAGAAGGTTCCATCACAAAAATGAGGGAACAATGTGTGATTTCCAGCAAAGTTGGAGGTTTGCAGAGCATTGTGGGTAAAAAATGGTGCGTGGTGCATGTGAAGCACACCACACTGGACTCACCCAGATGTTTAGTTTTCAGATGTGTCTAGGTTTTGTGGATTTTTCTACATGGCAGCGTCCCAAAGTCCAAAAAGTGTAGCCCTCACCATTCCAAGTGGGACGATTTTGAGAGTTAGCCAAGTTCTCATGGCCCAAATGTAAAACCGAAACCCAAAATAATCAAATGTCCTCTTGCTTGCTGTGGGATAATATATTTTAGTGTGCGGAAAGAGAGATGAAAGACTGTTACGTCCTTCAGTTGGGGGGGGGGGGGCACAACAAGGCCCATACTGGTTGGTAGCCACCACCACACTATGTTTTTTTTGTATTCCCTGGTATCTAGTAGACTTTGTACCCCTCTGGGTGTGGATTGGGGGGGGGCAGAAATGGACTAAAGATAATTTGGCCCCCAGGGGAGCGATCTTGCCTAAGTGGCCGCTCCCCACACATAAAAAAATAAAACAAAATATATATATATCCCTGGTGCCTAGAGGGTTCTGGCCTAATTACAATAGGCCGATCTGCCCCCAAGGGGGGCAGAAATGGCCTAAAACAAATTTGCCCCCCAATGGGAGCGACCCTTGCCTAAGGGGTCGCTCCCCTCACATTCAACTGACCAAAAAGAATCCCCGGTGTCTAGTGGTTTCTGCCCCCCTTGGGGGCGGATTGGCCTTATAAAATTAGGCCGATCAGCCCCCATGGGTGGCAGAAATGGCCTAAAATTAATTTTGTCCCCAGGGGAGCAATCCTTGCCTAAGGGGTCTCTCCCCACATATACAAAAAAAAAAGAAAGAAAAAAAAAATCCTTGGTGTCTAGGACCTCCTTACCTTCAGGTGACTTCTCAAGACTTCGCTGTTCAAGCAGTAGCAGAGCCCCCTCCCCTCCTCAGTGTCTGGAGACCCTCATGGGTGAGCAGTTCGCTTTACAAATTCCTTGATTGATTCATTGATTGAGGCCTTTAAAACATTTCTGGTTTGCTACTGCAGCTTCTAGTGCAGTTGAAGTGAGCTGCCATATTGACCTGGCAAACTAAACCGTTTTCCAGGCCTAAAGCGTCCTTTTTAATACCTATAAGTCACCACTAAGGTAGACACTTAAGGGTCATAAGGCAAGGTGTATTGCATTTAAAAAGTGGGACATGTGTAGATAAGGTTTGAAAATCTACATATTGTTTTATACAACAGAGCAAGGGATAAACAGGTACAATATCACAGTCTGATATTTTTCCCTTGAAACATTAGTTGTCCACTAATGAAGAATGAGTGCACTGACCTGGGTTGGGGGGGGAACGAGTTCCCAGCCAATGGGTATGTCCCCACAGAAATGAAAAGCATGAAAACAAAGTAAGCATGCAACACTCAGGAGGAAGAAAAGTGCTGTTAAACAAAAGGAAAGTCTCTAGCATAGGACTGCTACAATCCTGATAGTCTGGAAAGCCACCAGTAGGGGAACATGGCTTGAAGCAAGGGAAACAGCAGGACTGGTGCTGGGAAAAATAAATGAACAGTGTGAAAACTCACATCTACAGCATTGAAGACAGATGCAGGGTATCTCGGAAGGCTGGAAAAGGCAGGTCTACAGCGTCAACGAGTACAGACACTGAAATGCAGGAAGAGCTCAAAACACTCAAAAGCAAGGAGGCAGGGACATGAGTCATACCAGGAATCTTGAAACCAAGCATGAATAAGAGCATGGGCACAGAATAGATACATAGCCACCACCCTGCTCCAGGATGCGCCTCCCACAAGTCCCTTGTACCCCCTCAAACCTCAGGGGAGGTTGGCATAGTGATAGGGATTGAGAGCAGAGATAAACAGAAAGGAGGATTAGTGGAAACATAACAGTTGTACATTCTACCTCATTGTTTAACATTGTCAGGTGCTGGGAGGAGGGTTCAGGCCTAGGGGATCCATTAAGTGAGTAACACCAAATATGTCAGAATGCAATGAACCCGGGAGCCATACTGCACAAGAAGTGTGAGGTGTAGCACTCTGCTGCTACCAAAGGACAGCCCTGCTGCCTGAGTACTGCCTTGTTCTCTTAAAACAAAGACTGGACCTGCTTCCTTTATCCTAGAGTAACCTGAGTGACTCCAAAGGTCAGTTGGCTGAACTCCTGTCTGAGCTTCAGGGACACAACAAGCTCTAGTGGCTTCCCTGCAACTGCCCAGCTTACCTGCTGCACTGGACTTGCAAGATCACCTGGCTGAGCACTGTGAGCCTCTGCTGGATTGAGTTTCTGATCCCCAAAGGGAGCATCCCCAGGTCTTGAACACTTGTCTGGCAATAGTTGAGCTGCTCCTGTGAGGAAAGCTATAATCCAGAAATTTTAGGCTCTTCATGAATGGAAACGGGCTCATTCACTTTGAATCTTTGGCGTCCGCAACGACCGCCAACCCAAAGCTCTGGTGAACCTGACTCTTCATGCAACGTTGACTGCCAGGGCGACCAGCAACGCAAGATCTTTACTTCACTCTACAGCAACATCAGCCCCCTGTGACCACCAACACAAAGCTGCAATGCACAACTGGATCTTCATGCAACAGCAATGGATGTCTGTGATGCCAGGCCTGCTTTTTCATGTTACAGTAAACACCATCCAAAGCGCTCTTCCTGCTCTTCACAGCCTCATTCACTGTCAATGGGACTCTTTGCGCCAGACTTAGAGAATGCAACATTTTCAGTAGGACAGACTTGGTCCCTGTATCCAGCCCACACTCCATCATGGTTTGCCAGAACTTGTGACACTAATATCAATGAGTTTTACCTTTACTTTTCAGCTCTCTATCAGATATCACAACATCTGTCTAGTTGTGGCATCAAATGTATCAAAAAGTAAATAGAACTGAATATTCAGTCTCCCTCCAGTGCCTCTTTCGCACCAGTTTAAGAAAATATATTTTCTCTTGGTGGTGTATGGTAGAGTGGAGAGCACAAGTTGAAGTATGCAAGATCTGCTTTCTGCCCACAAATGCACATTTCGAATCCTGTTTACTTTCTATTTTTTGGAACTAGGTTGCCACTAGAACGTTCCACTTGTAAATTTCTTGCCACAAAAAATCATGAGTTTATTCTGGTAGGGCTGACAGAATTGGTAGACATCATTCACGCCCAACTAGTCCTGGTTGAAGTGTTTTTCTAAAGCTTGACATTTCATCTCCCACGTTCAGACTGCTGAGTTTGGATTGGTCCCCCACATGCTAGACTCCATACATAACTGCTTAGCATCCGCTTGCCATAGGTATGTGAACATGAATTGGATCCTAATTCTTGCTGAGGCTTGGCAAGTACAGGATTTGTCAGTGACATCTAATGTTTCAATGCATATTTTTCTGCAGCCAATCAACATAGTTCTTGAAAGTTTTCCGGGCTATGGCTGTGAGGCATCAAGCCAAGTGAAGCAAAATTATCCAGAAATTTCTCGAATGCAGGGTCATTGATTTTGTCTTTCTTCCACACTCCAGAGCTGAGCACCTCATGTGATCTGAATTCCTTCTATGGTTTGTACCACTGTATTAATTTCCAGTGAGAACCCATAGACGTGTGTGGTCTGGTGAACTTGAGTATTGTGTTAAACGAGTCAGGTTTCTTTATTGCTTGGTGCTCTTACCATCTCATGCTGCTGGACAATGCTATTCTCTGCACCCTCCTCTTAGGATTGATGAAGCGGAAAATGAAAGACTAACAAACATTTATATATCATGCAACAAAACCGTATATGCAATGTGTTTTAGCAAAGAAAAATAAAATGTGTAGAAAAATGTGCCCACGAAGTAGGTCACCATTAGTTTAAACAAGCTTAATTAATCATGAAAATAAACAAAATGTACTAATATGTCATATTTGAAGTTATACTTTATGATTTTCTCATTGAAAACTGTTACATGCTTAGCTTAAATTTAGCAGAGGCTTTGGCCTAGTTGCCTGGTCTCAATTTTAACTGCACAGTTCATTTATATTAACAAAGATGTGTTTGAATCTTTAAAAGCTGTATTGTTCCAGTAGAATGACTAATACACTTATCTCAAAGTTGCGTGCTAGGCAACTTTCATCCCCGTTGAGGCTCAAAGTCAGTTTCTGCAGGTGCAGACAATGAAGACACTGATGCAGAATTAATTGGCAACATTGTTGCTAGTTATGTTCCAAAACTCCAAGGACACCTTACACGTAGATGAGTATTAAGAGAAAAGACACTATTCATTGGTCAAAGAGAAATCACCCCATGGACCCTCCAAAGGAAGAACTTGAAAAATGTTGAACTTTTCTTACTTAATCCCACCGGACGAAGAGAAGACAGTCATAATTTGAGACGCCATTTTGAAGCCATATTTTGAGAAGCCATTTTGATGCCATTTTATGCCATTGCCACTTTTACTTTGATGACACTTTTATGCTTTTTCTCTATCCCAGAGAGAGACTTTAAAGAATTCTCACCCTAGAGACTTTAACTTTAAACTTTACCCTTTCTTGCCCATATGATAACTTTTGCCCCCCCTTTTCCTTGCTGCTGCAAGGAAAACTTGACTTAAACTTTGCCCCCTTTGGAGAAGCCCCATGCTGATTGAACTGGTACCTGAAGGACGAAGACTTTTCTTGAATGCTGATTGTATTTGGTAATTATGAAAGGATAAATGTATTATTCATTGTAATTTCCTTCTTAGGTACCAACTGCTTATTTTGACAGAGCCCAAGCTAGAAGTTTTCTAAATTTATGTTGACTAAATTAGTTTTGCATGAAGCCCCACATGCCAATGCTAATCAGAGGTTAGTTGAGGTATTCATTTAATGCACCATGCTGAATTGAAATCTTGTTATGCTGATCAATGTATGCCATTAGTCAATCTCAGTTGCCTTTATTAGTGATTTGCACTGCTATATCTGAGTGCATTATAATCCAAGTTTTGCATAGATTGCGTTTCTTCCGCCGTTATGGACAGCCAGTAATGTTCATAAATGTGTATCATTTGATTTTGAGACTTACTTACATCGTATTAGCTTTGTTAATATAGGGAAATAAACTCACTAACTTTTAATAAACAGGTGTGGTTATTTATGACTGACAGGCCATGGTGTGTCAAATCACTGTTTTCTGTTGACCTAATTTGTTGTTTGATTACTAATTGAGTATTGGTTATTGGTTATAAATTGTTATTGATTACTGATTTGAGGGATCTGACGATTTCTTTGGATGAGGAGAACTCAACCCGGTCAAAAGGTTCACCGACCTCCGGCGTGTCCAAGTATAAGTAAGCTACAAGGACTGGACGCGCTATCAGTAGATGGTAGCAGAGAATGGTTTGGCCCTTTGGGACCCCATCCGAAATATAGACGAATCCAAGTTAGACTTTTTTTAATAAAACAAGTTGAAGAAATGATGATGCCCTAAATCCCCAATGACTTTCTTGGAATCCCGGAGCTTGCGAATGGAGGAAATGGAGGTGTGAGGATGTTCTCGGCGTTTCTAGTGACAGTATGAATGAGGTTAGGGTTTCACGCTTGCAAAGCTTATGCCGCAGACAAATGTGAAGTTTGTGAGGATTTTTAGGGGGTTACGAACACCAATTAAACTTTTAGAGGAGTGGTACTCCAAATTGTGAAAGTAGGGAAGCCATCGAACTTCATATGTGTGTAGCGCTTTGTGCAAAAAAATTGTCCATATGGTTGTTGATGTTGAAACAGGCCCTCCGAGGTCAAGAGACTCTGGAGTATGTTGAAAAGTGTATGAGACACTTGATTGATGTTGTAATTTTTAGGTTTAATAGGTTGATCTGGTGTGGTCAACGAGTCAGTACGAATTTGAGGAATAAAGGAAAAAATTTCGACTTTGAGATTTGACGAATTCTAAGGTGCATTAGAATAGTTCATTGATCAGTTGAGAGTAAAGTTTGCAGGTCAAATTTTGGTTGCGAAACTGGGAAACCTAGAAAGATGGAATAACTGCCCAGGCTAGTGAAAAATCCCTAAGGTTTCTGGAGAGATTGTGTTGCGTGGGCTCTCATTATCCTAAATGAGACTACTGGATTTCTACGTAGCAGGGTTGTTCCTGGTGTGGGGGACTGAGTCTTACCCACTTGGAAGGACCTCTGTCACCTTAAATCCGGTTTTGCTCCAGCTAACTAGCAGTGCCTCATCTCTCCCAAGGGGGAGAGATGATTGGGCAGCCGAGCGCATGACATCTTTGGAACTTCTCGGGGAAGTCGTGGTCACTCAGATCCAAACCAGCTCTCTCATTTACAGTATGATCTCATATACAAATGACAAAGGCAGTTTGAGTTTTATATATTGCTTTTAATAAAACAACTGCATTTTAAATAATAAGGCATGAGCCGCAATAACCAGAACCATACAACACAGTAGGATTGAAATAGTCACGATGAGAGTGAAACATAAAAACAACGCTATCATGGTGTTAATGGATTCTATTCTCTCTCTCAGTTAGTTATATTTCGAGCACAGCATGTTAAGCTACTAACTTGCCTTTCAGATTCCCCGGGAAGCCATCAACCCTCATACCAGAGCAAAGGCCTGTGATCTGGTTCAGCATCTGCAACAGGGCAGTCAGCGTCTAGTTGTGGTTCCCTGGTCGGAATCTCCCTCTTGCGTGTATTAGGACAAGGAGGTGTTTTTATAACTAACATGTCAGTGTGATCACAAAATGTCCTACGCAAGAATGTATATCTGCAATCCAAAGACTAAACTCCTACCACGTCTATCGGCAATGTACCAGACTGTATCCTTGACTAAAGCACAGAGTGAGCAAGAATGTGTTATTGAAACTCCAGTGCTGAAGTAGGCTAAACAGTGTGATATAAAAAATAAAACAAGACCGTAGAACTGGCTATTTGAAAAATAACAGTACGAATCTGAATAAAATGCATTTAGAGCAAAGTGCACAGAGGCTCTATGCTGCGAGCAAAGGAATAAAATACATCCAGGGCAAAGTGCACAAAGGCCTAACGCCTGAAGCTAACGCGCAAAGGATACATAAAATTGACCCCACTACAATTGTATTACCTTTTTCCTGTAGTAAACCGACAGATTTGTTTTCTTCTTTTAATTAGTGCTCGCGATATATTGCAGAAAATAGTTTTGAGTGAAGCTGAATGAAGGAGGACTAGCCGCAAGACTTTGTCAGCCGCAGTGTGTGAGTGTGACGTCACTGGAGCCGTGCTGGGATCGGTTGGTTGGTGAGAAGGGTGGCGCGTGGATTGGACGCAGTCTGTGAAGCGCAATTGGTGGGGAAAGGCAAGCGAAGAGTATTCTGGGAGTGCCTTGAGGGGAAATGTATATATTAAAGCAAATGTAGGAGAAGAAACACCGTCTGAGGGTACACCAGCTTACATCGTAATTGAAGAAAAAGGTGTCGCACCATGTCTTTGGTTAAAACAATGGTGTAAATTAACAGAGAAGCATGAAAGTGTAGCGTTTCCTATCCATGGGACGTTTAATCTGAGAGTTTTGGAGAATTTAAGATTTGCGCTATATGACATGAAAATACCTCCAAGACCAGCACAGTTTGAAGCATTAGCAATTTGGGAACAAATAGCTAGAAAGCAACTACAAAAGAAATTTGAGACAACAGTGAGAAGAGTAGAAAAGACACTAGCGGATGCTAGATGGGATAGTGCTCAAAAGGGTTTGGAGATCAGATATATTGCAGGGAATTAAATTGTTTCCAGCAATTACTGAAGAAGTAGAGACGGAAGGAAAGAAAGCTACCCATAAAACAATCAGGAGTCAGTTCAAAGATAGAGAGACAAGAGAACCTCGAAAAGGTCAGACGAATTAGATGATGAGGAATTCATTATGCAATTACTAAATGACCGCCCACCACCATACGTGGAAAACAAAAATGGCCCAAGCACTAGCACTGCCCCTCCAGAACCAATACAGGGTATTGTAACACCGAAATTGAGAACAATACAGATGCAGAGTAGTCCTAATATGCCTTTTACATAGGAAATACCACAAGTTCAGAGAATATATCCTGACGTGACTAAACTGGAACCTGTTAATAATTATCAGCCACAGGTCCAAAGACGCTATTATGATGAGCATAAATTGGAAATAAATTCTAATTTAGTGATGCCTCAAAGGCAGACACAAGAAATGCCAAGGCACATTCAAACAGCAGAAACACAGGTAGACATGTCAGCAATGATTAACCATAATATGGGAATTAACATGCCACAGAATTTGGGTAACAGACAGAATCCAGATGTAATATCTTTGCCTATCATGGTAGGTCCGCCAGTACCATTACATATACAAGCAAAGCCAAGTGTAGGCGATCAAGGTGTAATGACACAGAATGAGACAGGAAGAGGATATGTAGAAAATATCCAAGACATGACTCCCATGAGAACAATCTCAAACAGATCTGGGTCTTTGTTGGAATTTAATCCGATTCCAATTTGTGTTCTGGCAACTGTGGTAAGGTCAAATCCACCACTGATAATGCCGCAAATTTAAAAAACAGAAACATTACAGAAACCATCAGTAGCAGTGGATGTAGATGCTACATTATTGGGACTAAATGCACAACAGTTAACACAATGGTTGAACAGTCTGAATACCCCACAGAGTACACCCAAGGGAAAAGGAGAAGAATATTTGAACCAAATAAGATTGGGCATGGAAGCAGGTGAACTCGTAGATGGAACGATGGGTCTGAACAGGTTAGAATTATACACAGAAGAAGAGCTGAGATACATTTGCCCTAGAATTACAAGAGAAGTAAGCGGCGTACATAAGAGGTTACAAGAAATTGCAGATAGACATAAAATAGACATAAATAAAACCAAGCACTTGAGCAGAAGTTACAGGCTAGACTTTGAGACAAAAGATTTTGAACACATGAGATCTGCAGGAATGAAAACGCACCTTAAAGATATACTGCAAAGTGCGCAGGTTTGGAGATGCTTAGACAAATGGAAAAGCAGGTGGGTTAAAAAGGATAATAAGAAAGAAAGTACCCCAGATCAAAATTTTAGAACACAACAGAATGATGACCTTATAACCATGTTACCAATGAGAGAAAAAGCAGGAGGAGAATGTATTCACGTACCATGGCACAGGTGTGATATTCAATCTTTTACGGATGATTACCCCAGGTTAAGAGAAAAACCGATTGAATGGTATCAACAAACAGATAGATTCGTGAAACTCGCAAAGTGTCTTTGGGAAGACTTGAATACTTTATTTGACATTGTAGTTCCAGCAGATTTGTGGGAAGAATGTAAAAGAGCTATAGATTGGCCGACAAAAGAACCGGAAAGAGATAAGGACACAGGTGCACCATCGCCTAAGGTAATGAAAATATACCATAAGGTGGATTGAGTATTTGAAAGCAAAAGTTGCGTCGAAAAATGTAGATTGGCAGAAAATTGACAGAACAGCACAGGAAGTTAAAGAGTCGATACATGCATACTATGAGAGATTGTTGAAAGCATTTAAAAATTAGAGTGGCACGGAAACGATTGAGGCAAAAGACATGCTCCATTTTGTATTCAGATTTCTGGAAGGATTGAGACCCGAAATTAGCCAGATGATTAAAATGCATTTGATTTGTTGGCAGTCAAAGTCGATTGATGAAGTGTTGAACTATGCAAAATACTGCAGTGATGAGATTGAAACAAAGAAGAAAAAGTTGAAGGAAAAAGTGATGGTGATGTAGATTAGAGCAGCTCATACAGGTTTGCAAGGTTTTCAGCAACAATTGCCGCAGCAGCAACAGCAGGGAAATGTTATGTTTCAGCCACAGATGGGAGGCAGAGGCCAAGGAGGTTTTGTAAATAATGGTCCTAATTTAAATACTGTCATGATTCCAAATGGTATACAGTCAATGAAGAAAGTGATGCCATGTCACACGTGCGGAATCGTCGGACATTGGAAACGGGAGTGCCCAATGTTGGTGCAGGAAGGTGTAGGTCAGCAAAACAATGATGTCAATACATTTCAGAATGTGAGAGGACCAAAATTGAGAGGTCCAAACCCAAATTTCCAAAATAATGTAAATCAGATGCAGGGTCTACAACCCATGCAACAACAGCAGGTGCAAATGCCCTGTGTACAAATGGTACAATCACAGCCGATGCAACATCAGTTTCAAATGGTACCTAATCAGCAAATGCAAGAACCCTTAGCACCAATGAATCAGCAACAAGTAATGCTTCCTCAACAGGTCCCAGGTCAAGGAATGAATCAAAGTAACACAGTACACCAATTCCCGTTACACAGTGAGAATGGAATAAACAATGAATGGGAGAGTGAAGTTCAGATGAGGAGGGAAATTGTATGTGTTGGACTTTTTTGCCCAATCTTTTTGCCTCCTGCCTCCTATTTTTTCTGACCTGTTGCTGTTGGCTTTTGAACTCTGAGTACTTTACCACTGCTAACCAGTGCTAAAGTGCATATGCTCTCTGTGTAAAATTTTATGTAATTGGTTTATCCATGATTGGCATATTTTGATTTACTAGTAAGTCCCTAGTAAAGTGCACTAGAGGTGCCAGGGCCTGAAAATCAAATGCTACTAGTGGGCCTGCAGCACTGGTTGTGCCACCCACATAAGTAGCTCTGTAATCATGTCTCAGACCTGCCATTGCAGTGTCTGTGTGTGCAGTTTTAACTGTAAATTCGACTTGGCAAGTGTACCCACTTGCCAGGCCTAAACCTTCCCTTTTTTTTACATGTAAGGCACCCCTAAGGTAGGTCCTAGGTAGTCCCAAGGGCAGGGTGCAGTGTATGGATAAGGTAGGACATATAGTAATGTGGTTTATATGTCCTGACAGTGAAATACTGCCAATGTCGTTTTTCACTGTTGCAAGGCCTGTCTCTCTCATAGGATAATATGGGGGCTACCTTTAAATATGATTGAAGTGTAGATTCCCCTAGAGAGTAGATGGACATGTGGAGTTTGGGGTCCCTGAACTCACAATTTAAAAATACATCTTTTAGTAAAGTTGGTTTGAGATTGTGTGTTTGAAAATTACACTTTTAGAAAGTGAGCATTTTCTTGCTTAAACCATTCTGTGACTCTGCCTTGTTTGTGGATTCCCTGTCTGGGTCAGTTTGACAGTTGGGTTGGTTTTCACCTCACACTAGACAGTGACACAAAGGGAGCTGGGGTGTAGCCTGCATTTCCTGATTAGCCATCTCTGCTTGGAGGGAGAGGTGGAGTGGTCACTCTCATCTGAAAGGACTGTGCCTGCCTCTGACAATCCAAACTCCAACCCCCTGGTGTGTGTCTGAGGCCTTGCCTGGCCAAGGCAGGATTTCACAAGTAGGTGTGAGTCCCCTTTGAAGAAAGGTGACTTCAAAGACTAAAATGGGTATAAGAAGGGCACCCAAATCTACAGACTGGAGAAACACTTCTGGAACCAAGAGGAACCTCTGCCTGGAGAAGAGCTGATAGCTGAGGAAGAAGTGCTGCCCTGCCTGTGACTGTGCTTTGTGGAGCTTTCCTGCAGTGCTGCTTCTGCCAGAGTAAGAGGGCAAAGACTGGACTTTGTGTGCCTTCCATCTTGTGAAGAAATCTCCAAAGGCTTGATTTAGAGCTTGCCTCCTGTTGTTTGAAGTCTCAGGGACAGCAAAGACTCCTCTCTGCCAGCACCTGGAGTCTCTAGAGAGACTCCTGCTCTGACAAGTGGTGCCATATCCAGTCCCTGGGCCCTTGAAAGGAAAGCTGGTGGAAATTCAAGGAAATCGACTTCGGACGACTCCAGACCGATGCCGCTGCTGAATCCGGTGACGCCGCCTGCGCCCGACGCCGTGACCTTCGCTGGAACGCGACGCTCTTCGCAGGCCCGACGCCGCTGCAGCCCCGCTGAAGTCCGCGACTCCGTGGAAGTCGGCGCACCACGTTGTGACCGACGCTGCTCGAAGTGCACGGATTCAACGTTTCGCACAGACGCCGCGATCCCCGACTTCGTGCATCGCCTTGTTTTAACTCTTCACCAAAGGTACTGTACTTGGGGGTCTACACGACTCCGTGTCCGGGGCCGCTGGTGTAGGCTTGTTGGGAACGACTCCGTCATGATGCCGTGTTAACATCTCATCGAAGCATTTTTGTTTCTAAGCGCTATTTTTTAGTTTAATCTCTAAAAATTCATAACCTGACTTGTGTATGTTGGATTTTTGTCGTTTTGGTCTTGTTTTGTTTAGATAAATATTTCCTATTTTTCTAAACTGGTGTTGTGTCATTTTGTAGTGTTTTTCATTAAGTTACTGTGTGTGTTGGTACAAATACTTTACACCTAGCACTCTGAGGTTAAGCCTACTGCTCTGCCAAGCTACCAAGGGGGTAAGCAGGGGTTAGCTGAGGGTGATTCTCTTTTACCCTGACTAGAGTGAGGGTCCTTGCTTGAACAGGGGGTAACCTGACTGTCAACCAAAGACCCCATTTCTAACAGTATGCTTGCAGCATCTTTGGAAGTTGATCAAAAGGGACCCTATGTGGAAGGAAGAGTTATGGGTCACAGAGTTTCATTTTTGGTTGACACAGGAGCTACACGCTCTACAGTTAGAAGTATCTAAGTACCAAATTTGCCACTTTCAGGGAGGACAGTTCAAGTAGTGGGAGTAGCAAATCAGTATCTGACAAACCCAATTACAGATCCGGTACAAGTTGAAATTGGTAACTTTCAAGGGTTACATAAATTTGTGGTGTTTGACTCAAGTCCAATATCCTTATTAAGAAGAGGTCTATTATGCAAACTAGGATGCTCGATTATGTGCTCACATAATGGAATTAAAATTCAGACAAACAGTGATGAGGAAGAAGAGGACAGTACAGAAGAAGAAGAAATGGATACTGTTGATGAAGAGTATCCCCTGATTACTCTTTATCCTATGCTCACTGAAGCAGATATTCCAGTTGATTTACAAGAAACTGTTGGAAAAGAAGTGTGGGATATGACAGGGAAAGAAGTAGGATTGATAAAAGGAGCAGAAGCAGTTAAAGTGACTATAAAACCTAATGTAAACTTTCCTCAGACTCCACAATACCATATGCCACAAGATACCCTTATGAAGGTCGCCCAACTCATTGACGAATTTGTGAAACAGGGAGTACTGAAAGAAGTACTGAGTAGTCCATGTAATTCACCAATCATGGGACTGATAAAGCCAAGTGGAAAGGTCCGAATTGTTCAAGATTTGAGAAAAATAAATGACATAATAGTCAAATGTTGTCCCGTAGTACCAAATCCAGCTGTAATAATGTTTCAAATTCCCTGTGATGCAGAATGGTTCACAGTCATTGATTTGTCACAAACATTCTTTTCTGTGCCTCTTCATGAGAACAGCCAATTTCTCTTTTGTTTCAGATTTTTAGACAGAGTCTACAGTTGGTGTCGAATTCCTCAAGGGCTTTCGGAGTCACCATCTATTTTCAATCAGATTCTGAAGAAAAATTTGGAATCATTGGAATTACCTTTTGAATCAACCTTAGTACAACATATTGACGATTTACTGATTGCATCCAAAACCGAAAATGACTGTACAGTTGACACTATTGCCCTACTGAATCATTTGGGAAGGAATGGACACAATGGGGGTCATTCTGACCCCGGCGGTCTCAGACCGCCGGGGCCAGGGTCGGCGGGAGCACCGCCGACAGACCGGCGGTGCCCCGCAGGGCATTCTGACCACGGCGGTTCGGCCGCGGTCAGACAAGGAAAACCGGCGGTCTCCCGCCGGTTTTCCGCTGCCCTACAGAATCCTCCATGGCTGCGGAGCGCGCTCCGCAGCCATGGGGATTCTGACACCCCCTACCGCCATCCTGTTCCTGGCGGGTCTCCCGCCAGGAACAGGATGGCGGTAGGGGGTGCCGAGGGGCCCCCATAAGAGGGCCCCACAAAGTATTTCAGTGTCTGCTATGCAGACACTGAAATACGCGACGGGTGCCACTGCACCCGTCGCACCTTCCCACTACGCCGGCTCAATTCTGAGCCGGCGTCCTCGCGGGAAGGTTGATTTGCCCTGGGCTGGCGGGCGGCCTTTTGGCGGCCGCCCGCCAGCCCAGGGCAAATCCCAAAATACCCTCAGCGGTCTTTAGACCGCGGAGCAGTATTTTGTTGGGGGAACTTCGGCGGGCGGCCTCCGCAGCCCGCCGATGTTAGAATCACCCCCAAAGTGTCTCCTTCGAAATTGCAATACTGCCAAAAGAAAGTGAAATATTTGGGTCACCAAATAGAAAAAGGGTCGAGAAGAATAATGAAAGAAAGAATAATGACTGTGCTTCAAATGAGTCCACCCAAAACAAGAAAAGAGATGAGAAGGTTTTTGGGAATGGTGAGCTACTGTCGCCAATGGATTCCCAATTTCTCAACTCTAGACAAACCTTTACTGAGACTGACCCAGAAAGATGTGCAAGATGAAATAATGTTGAAGAAAGATGAAATGGATGCCTTTATTGAATTAAAGGAATGCATGTGCAGAGCTCCAGCTTTAGGTATGCCTGATTACACAAAGCCTTTTACATTGTTTTGTCATGAACGTGATGCATGTTCCTTGTCTGTCTTGACTCAAGCCCACGGTGGTGTAAACAGACCAGTAGCATATTTTTCAGCTACTTTGGATCCAGTCGCAGCAGCCTTACCAGGATGCTTCCGTGCTGTAGCAGCAGTTGGTATGAGCCTTAATCAAAGTGAAGGAATAGTGATGGGACATCCTGTGACAGTCATGGTCCCTCACTCAGTTGAAATCCTTCTGACACGTTCCAGAACACAGCACATGACTGGTGCTAGCCTTACGAGATATGAGACAGTAATTTTGGGATCGCCTAACATGCAATTAAAAAGGTGCACTACATTAAATCCGACAACTTTGTTTCCCAGTGAAAATGTTGAAATTGAAAATGTAGAAGACATCGAGCACGACTGTCTTCAGGTGTCTGAATTTTGTACTAAACCAAGACCTGATATCAAAGATACTCGATTGGAAGAAAATGATCAGATTATCTTTGTTGATGGTTCATGTTTAAGAGATGCAGCAGGAATATTGAAAGCAGGATATGCTGTGTGTACAATAACTGGTGTTCTAGAAGCATCTTGGCTTCAGGGAATCTATTCTGCACAAGTAGCAGAACTAGTAGCTCTTACTAGAGCTTGCCAACTTTCCGCATTAATGAAAATCACCATTTACACTGACAGTCAGTGCGGATTCGGAATAGTGCATGACTTTGGACAATTGTGGTCACAAAGAGGCTTTATGACCTCTTCTGGATCACCAGTGAAAAATGGTGAAAGAATCAAAGATTTGTTATATGCTATCCAGTTACCAAGAGAAGTAGCAGTGGTAAAATGCAGTGCACATTTGAAATCACAAGACTTCGTTTCTTTGGGAAATGGATATGCAGATCAAGTCGCAAGGTTTTGCGCATTCAACTGTATATTGCTCAGAGATTAATGGAATTTGATAAATGAGCCAGAACTTGAACCAAATGAAGCCTTTGCTTTAAAAGTTGTAGACACACTAGAAGAATTGTAATTTCTACACCATAATGTTAGTAGAGACGAAAAACTCTCATGGAATAAATTACAATGCGTAAAAAAATCAGATGATTTGTGGGTTTCAAATGAAGGGAGATTAGTTTTGCCAGACAGTCTTTTGACGCAAATAGCTAGGCTATATCACAGACAAGCACACATTGGAAGAGATGTCATAATTAGATTATTCAAAATTGACTGGTTTAATACTAAATTTCACCAAGTTGCTGAAGCAGTTTGCCATCATTGCATCATTTGCCAACAAATGAACGGAGGGAAGGGAACCATGGTAAATTTGAGCCACATTGGAAGAGTGGGTGGTCCGTTCAGCAGAATGCAACTGAATTTCATTGAGATGCCTATGCATGCAGGCTTGAAATATGTGTTGGTGATTGTGTGTATTTTTAGCCACTGGATTGAAGCTTACCCTACACGTAGAAATGACAGTCTCACAGTTGCAAAACTACTGTTGAGAGAACTAATTCCACGTTTCGGATTCCCGATCTCTTTAGAATCAGATAGGGGAAGCCACTTCAATAACGAAATAATCGAATTACTATGTGCAGCATTGAACATTGAACAGAAATTGCATTGTAGCTACCGCCCTGAAGCATCAGGACTAGTGAAGCAAATGAATGGCACACTGAAATCAAGAATGGCGAAAATGTGCGCATCCACAAACTTGAAATGGCCTGACGCGTTACCTTTGGTGTTAGTGTCAATGAGAAACACACCTGATAGAAAGACAGGACTATCACTGCATGAAATTCTCATGGGCAGAGCCATGAGACTTCCAGCAGTTCCTGTTAATACCCTTGTAAATATTACAGATGATATGGTATTGGACTACTGCAAAGGTCTGGCTGATGTAGTCCACTCTTTTTCTCACCAGGTGGAGGCAACCACCTTGCCACAGATCCAAGGTCCAGGACACGCCCTGAAAGCAGGTGACTGGGTTGTGGTAAAGAAGCATGTGAGGAAGTCGTGTTTGGAACCCCGTTGGAAAGGACCTTTTCAAGTGATTCTGATGACTACCACCGCTGTGAAGTGTGCAGGAGTTCCCAACTGGATACACGCCAGTCACACGAAAAAAGTGACGTGTCCCACAGAAGAGGAAATTGAAGCACTGAAATTACCAACAACTAACAGGAAAGTACCAGGCACTGAGACAGAACGAAAAGAGCCTGAAAGCGAACAAGGAGAAACTGAAGCAGAAGAAATATTCACTGAGGAATACACAGTCACTCTTTTCGAGGACAACAGAGAATAAGCTCCAGGAGGTGACAAAGATCCTATCTCAGGTGAAGAAGCAGGAGAGCCAAGTCAGAGGAGGGCTTTCCCAGAAGCAGATGATACAGGAGAACAAGGAGAAAATTTGACCGATCTCCCAGGTGAAGGAGACGAGACGGAGCAAAGTCAAATTGTTCCAACTCTTCCGGAACCGGTTGCAGGTCCATCAAGTGAAAACAAAGCGAAACGAAGACAAAGCATATCACCAGTCAATTCAAAGACTAAAGAAACATTAAATAAAGACAAAAGACCAGACTCGAAAGAGAAAAGAAAAGAAGTATCTATCATAACCACATTGAATGAAGAAAAAGACACAGCCAAAGAAAAGGAACAAGACATATGCAAAGGAGAATCGAAAGGAGATGCAAAATTGAAAAGAAAAAGAGTAGCAAACAGAAGATATTCCGGTCCAGAATGGGCATACACAGCCACTAACGATTGGTCAGACGAATTTCTATCTCTTAGTCTTGAAAATGAAGAAGCAGAACAACACTTTGGCACTTGAAAATTGAATTTCATGAACATTACCGGATAAGACATTGATAACCTGATTGACTTTGAAACCGATATTGAGACAAAGCTGCTAAACCAATAAGAGACTAAGCTGCTAAAGAAAACCGTGTGAACATTGACCTCGTTGATCCCATATATATATATATATATATATATATATAGCTGCACATTTTTATTTGATAAACTATCTTAAACTTTCTGATTCTCTATAGATCATGACTGACAATACTACACAAGGATGTAGGATGAAATGTTGTAAATATATGTGTATAGGTTTGATAATTGCATGTGTACTAATAATTATGGCAATAATTCTTGGAATGCATGGAGGGAATGAAAGAGACGCGAATGATGCTTCTACTTTTAAAACTACTACTGAATTAACTCCTTTAAAGAAACTCGAACAAGACGAAAAATGTTTACATGACGATACTAACACGAAGAAAGAACTCTCATCTAATGTTTTCTATTGCTTGCTGAATGAGTATGTTGAGACAATGGACGCGAAGGATTGTTATGTATGTACACAAATCCCTACATCAGTATTAGAAGGAGTTACATATCATAGCATGCCCCTTACGTATGGAATAACATGTAGTTTGTTACTAACCAGATTTTATAACCAGGAGTATATTCAATACTTCTATTCCAATCAGGATGTCGTATTTTCCTTCGTCCCCATAATTGAGTACTTGAGTAAAATAGCAAGAGACTATTATATAAAATTAGTTAGAGGTTTCTTTGAGCCAATCTCGCCTTTTGCTACAGTTTACGCTCATAGAAACAACCTTACATGCTTACTTTCACCCGTAGAGAAAAGCTTTTTAGATCACACTGAGGATAGAAGAAAACAGCTGAAAGAAAAATTTGAAAAAGAATTACAAAAAAGGACATCTGTAGATAACTATGCTTTTGCCGCAATAAAAACACAAGGGAAATTAGCTTTAGATGCATTACATATAGGAAAACTTTGTATATATAGACCTAAATCATATTATGACAAAATCTTTGTGGAAACAAGTGAATGTAAACACGTGTTTTTATTCCAGAGTAAATGGACGTTCATGTTGAATGGACAAGACTCAGCTATTCCAGGAGTCTATTATATTTGTGGACTTAACGCGTATTATCGTCTTCCTAAAGGATGGTATGGGAGATGTTATTTGGGAATAGTATTTACAAAGATTTATCAACTAGATGACTTAAAGAAATTTCCGAAGCTGTCTGCATTACATCGTATTGAGAAAAGGGAAACAGCTTCTGGTGTGGTAGGAGACATATTTGGAGCAATAATTCCTTCAGTAGGAGTTATATTGAATTCAATTAAAATACGAAAATTGTCTACTATTGTGGATAACATGCTTAAAAATTTCTCAGGCGCAATGATCCTGATGGATACTGAACTTGCTGCAGAAAGAGCTATGACTCTTCAAAATCGGCTTGCTTTAGACATTCGTTTAGCAAAGAATGGCGGCGTTTGCAAAATGATTAGTGCACGTCACTGTTGCTCATATATACCTGACAACAGTAAACAAATTAGAAATATGCTTACAAATTTAACTAACGATAGTACAGATCTGAAAGAATTGAAAGAACCATGAGTATGGGAAAAAAGTTGGAAAAGGTTTTGCTTCCGTGGGAAATTGGCTCAGCAACATTTGGAATGGAATATTAATTAAAATAGTAAAAGGAATATTAATAATATTAATTTGTTTAATAGGTATTTGGGGAATATGGAAAGCTATTAAAATATTGAGATTAAGAAACAAGAGAAGAACTGAAAAGAAAGAACAAAAAGAAATGGTTAAATTATACAGAGAAAATTCAGAGGGAGAAAAAAGAAAAAGAGAACCGATTGAAATGAAAGAATATTGAAACAGAATTTTGAATAAAATAAAATTTGTGAAGGAAGATTTAGTATGATGACATGATTAGTCATCAGAGGAGGGATTGATGAAGCGGAAAAAGAAAGACTAACAAACATTTATATATCATGCAACAAAACCGTATATGCAATGTGTTTTAGCAAAGAAAAATAAAATGTGTAGAAAAATGTGACCACGAAGTAGGTCACCATTAGTTTAAACAAGCTTAATTAATCATGAAAATTGACAAAATGTACTAATATGTCATATTTGAAGTTATACTTTATGATTTTCTCATTGAAAACTGTTACATGCTTAGCTTAAATTTAGCAGAGGCTTTGGCCTAGTTGCCTAGTCTCAATTTTAACTGCGTAGTTCATTTATATTAACAAAGACGTGTTTAAATCTTTAAAAGCTGTATTTTTCCAGTAGAATGACTAATACACTTATCTCAAAGTTGCGTGCTAGGCAACTTTCATCCCCTTTGAAGCTCAAGGTCAGTTTCTGCAGGTGCAGACAATGAAGACACTGATGCAGAATTAATTGGCAACATTGTTGCTAGTTATGTTCCAAAACTCCAAGGACACCTTACATGTAGATGAGTATTAAGAGAAAAAACACTATTCATTGGTCAAAGAGAAATCACCCCATGGACCCTCCAATGGAAGAACTTGAAGAATTTGGAACTTTTCTTACTTAATCCCACCGGACGAAGAGAAGACAGCCATAATTTGAGAAGCCATTTTGAAGCCATCTTTTGAGAAGCCATTTTGATGCCATTTTATGCCATTGCCACTTTTACTTTGATGACACTTTGATGCTTTTTCTCTATCCCAGAGAGAGACTTTAAAGAATTCTCACCCTAGAGACTTTAACTTTAAACTTTACCCTTTCTTGCCCATTCAATAACTTTTGCCCCCCCTTTTCCTTGCTGCTGCAAGGAAAACTTGACTTAAACTTTGCCCCCTTTGGAGAAGCCCCATGCTGATCGAACTGGTACCTGAAGGACGAAGACTTATCTTGAATGCTGATTGTATTTGGTAATTATGAAAGGATAAATGTATTATTCATTGTATTTTCCTTCTTAGGTACCAACTGCTTATTTTGACAGAGCCCAAGCTAGAAGTTTTCTAAATTTATGTTGACTAAATTCGTTTTGCATGAAGCCCCACATGCCAATGATAATCAGAGGTTAGTTGAGGTGTTCATTTAATGCACCGTGCTGAATTGAAATCTTGTCATGCTGATCAATGTATGCCATTAGTCAATCTCAGTTGCTTTTATTAGTGATTTGCACTGCTATATCTGAGTGCATTATAATCCAAGTTTTGCATAGATTGCGTTTCTTCCGCCGTTATGAACAGCCAGTAATGTTCATATATGTGTATCATTTGATTTTGAGACTTACTTACATCGTATTAGCTTTGTTAATATAGGGAAATAAACTCATTAACTTTTAATAAACAGGTGTGGTTATTCATGACTGAAAGGTCATGGTGTGTCAAATCACTGTTTTCTATTGACCTAATTTGTTGTTTGATTACTAATTGAGTATTGGTTATTGGTTATAAATGATTTTTGATTATTGATTACTGATTTGAGGGATCTGACGATTTCGTTGGATGAGGAGAACTCAACCCGGTCAAAAGGTTCACCGACCTCCGGCGTGTCCAAGTATAAGTAATCTACAAGGACTGGACGCGCTATCAGGATCAATAATCTTTGATTGTATTGTGACGATCTTTAGTCCATTTACGATGCAAACATTTCCTATAGCCCACAGTTTAGCTTGGAGTGCTTTTGGAGATCTAGCCATCAAGATGGAGTCGTCTGCACATAGCAGTACTGACATTTGGAGACCTCCAATAACTGGAAAGTATTGTGTTGTTGTTAGAACATTCTATGAATATCATTTGTGTGTAGTGAGAACAGCAGTGTTACCAGCTGGTACCTCTGCTTGACTCCATTTGAGGTGGCAAATGGGCTGCTCAACCTTCCTTTTAGATTCCTTCTTTCTTGTGCAGTAGTTTCTGCATAAAACGTTCTAACCTCTAACCGTGGATAACAGCACTGCATCAATTTCTTGATTTTCCAGGTTTTACCACAATCTTGCCATCGGGACGAAGTCAAAAGCGTAGGTAACGTTTAAAATGCCACGTTTAAATCCAGCTGCTTTGTTGTACTGTATTTCTGCACAATATGCAGGAAGAAAAGGGATTACATGATAGACTATCGACGGTAACAGATAAATGGCTTTAGACGCAATGAAAAATAATAGAATATACTCCATTTGCTTTGGCAAATCTGTGCATGAAATGTGCTTTCTACATACGCTAAAGATGACTCATTCTCAGGCGAAAGTAAGTGTGCAATCAGAAAAGGATTCCGTGCGCTCTTGCTACATTTGTCAGCGACAGTATAGAAATGTGTGTCACTTGTCAGAATCACGACAGATTCTAACCGATAAAGAATCATTGATTGCACCTATCATAGCATCATAGATCTTGCAGTGATCAGGATGCAAGTCCCTCTAGCAGAGGCAAGACGAAATGGTGCACCTTGGAAATGATGTTCATAACTCGGAACGAAACAGGCCCAGAAAATATGGTTAGTGGATCCCACAAATATGGAGACAACCATACATCAACACCATGTTTCCCTATGTTTTGGTACTTCTAAGGATATTTTTTAGCTATATAGAATGTTATTCTCTGCAGAGAAATATATTTGTGCTTTATTTTCCATTGGTCACTGTAAGAACAGGCCCATATTTATACTTTTTTAGCCCCGCATTTGCGTCTTTTTTTGACGCAAAAGCGGCACAAACTTCTAAAGTGCAATTGTATTTTGTAAGTTTGCGCCGCTTTTGCGTCAAAAAGTGGCGCAAATGCGGCGCTAAAAAAGTATAAATATGGGCCAAAAAGACCAGTTTTTGTTTTAAATACCTCCTTTTAGAGCTATTGGAAAGAAAGTTACTTTGGTTGGAACATGTTTTACCTGCCTATTGAACAGCTGCATGATGAAATCTAGCATTCAGCAACCGCACAATAAACAAGTGCCTGGCTCACAAATCCCTTAGTGTGACTACATTCAATTTTAACGCAGATAGGGAGTGATTTCAGTAACGTCATGTTATTTATCAAATCCGAATTTGCTTACAGAATACAATTTCCTTCTCTATAAATTACACCACAATGGTGCATTTTTATGTATGACTAAAACTCCTCACAACAACATGATTAGGTATTCTTGAGTATGGATTCTTTGAAATGTGTGTGACCGCTACATTTAAAAGTAATCGTAACTTCCGTAAAGGACATTCTGGACCATGATACAGTCATAGATCCACTGCTGCAATGGGTAGGAGTAAATATGCAGGAAGAACGTGTTGAGGTACACAGCCATAATTAGTTGAGTGTAGGCGAATGGGTTTCTTCATGGGCAAAATATTTTTCACGTGCAGAGAAAAAAAGTTTTTTACTGCAAATGTACATTTTCTACGTGTGTGTAAATTTATGTTTGCTACTTTTATCCATATGTAAATGTTTAGCTACGTGGGTTTACCTGGAACGCTGCGATTGTGAGAGCTTTCCAGACAATGATTTATTGGCATTTTGTATCAATCTGACCTCTCTCAAATACTACTAAAATTTGAAAATGTGAGGAGACCCCAGGGACAGTATTACAGTAAGGGTGTCCTATACCTGTTTGCACCGTGTTGTTCCTTTAACTACGTGAGCTTTGCACAAGGGTTGCTGCAAACTCATGCTGCTTTGATGGCAACACTTTATTTTAAGTTGAAGCAGCAGATTCCCCTTCCATAGAGCACCACTAGGAACTCTTACATAAAATGTCCCAGGTTCTTCCCACACATGTGCACATTTAAGTGCAGTTTTGATATTGTTAATTTCAAAATGTTTCTGCCTCAAAAATGTTAACAGCAGGAACTAATAATGAGAGTTTGTTTTATTTTTTAAATATAAAACCACCTATCATTTAGAAATTTTAGTTGGTGTCATAATGCCCTTCAACTTTAGAGGAAATGTCTTTATCACATTCAGGTTCGTTTGAGCTGACAAGCACCTCTTCATCCTTTGTGTCTGTCCCTGAAGCCAGCTTGATTTTTGTGTTTTGAATGAATATTAGGTGAGGATGGATCCACTGGTTTCAACTCCACATACGTGCTGTTAGTTGGAGCGCATTTCTTTATGTATTTTTTGACTTGCGTTAATTATTCTCAATACCTGACCATCTTCTTTTTTAGGCTTAAACCTTGTACATTTGACCCTTCCACCATTTAATCAAATGTATATGATTACTGCCTTGGACGCTCCAATCTGCTCTCTCATTGCAGCAGGGTATTTGAATATATGCGGGTGCTCTGTTAAATTTCTTTACAATATTTTAAGTTTTATATATATTTTTCTTTCTCCATTATAAACAGGATATCATTCGTACGCTATCTAATATGAACTTGTTTTCATTTTTCTAAGGATGCTAGTACCTAAACTATGCTTTATATGTGCCAGAGGAGTTAGAGAAAAGTATCCGAAATTATATTGCATCACATTATGCTCTAATGTATCCTGAAATGCAGAATACGCAAATGTACCAGTTTTTGCTCTGTATTCTGCACTAGCATCTGCACACTAGGGTCCATATTTATACTTTTTTAGCGCCGCATTTGCATCATGTTTTTACGCAAAAGCGGTGCAAACTTGCAAAATACAATTGTATAATGTAAGTTTGCACCGCTTTTGCGTCAAAAAGCGGCGCAAATGCGGCGCTAAAAAAGTAAAAATATAGGCCTAGGCACCTACATCTGACGCAGGCTGTGCCCAGTCTAGCCTCATGCATAGGGGCGGAGGTGGAATAATGCTTTCTCCATACAACAGCTTTCACTAAGAACTTCAATACAAGATGACCGTTAATGCGAGAGATAAAACAGCTGCCAATCTACATAGAGGCTCACATTTATTAAAAAGTCACGTAGCACAGCACATCCAGTCACCGTGCTGCATTGCAGTATGTAAGAGGGAAAGGGCAGGAATGCACCATATCTAACATTATATGCTGCGTTCCTACCTTTTCTCAGCACTGGCTCACAGTGTGCTACCTAGCACCAACGCAGGCATTCTTGCGCAAATGTGCAAGGGTGCCTGCATTGTAAACAGGATTGTTTTGTGCAGCAAGGAGCACCTTCCTGCACAAAAACAATCCCCTGAGGCATTTTCCTCTTTCCATGTATGCTGCAGAATGCAGAGAAAAAAGCTGGAGAAATAAACATGTTTCTCTGTGTTATGTTTCACCTGGGGAGGCATAACAGTATGGTGAATTCCCAGGTCTACCACTTTTTGTAAATCTGGGAATGTGTCAAAATCCATGGGTGCTGCATGAGAACACCCGCACACACCACCCATAGAATGCCTTCCTGGGCAGAGTAAAGCAATGTAGTGCTGTGTTTCATTACTCTGGATTTATCAAGCCACACAGGGCAACGCAAGATGCCCCTGAATTAGATAGTTGCAGTATTTATCAAGTGTAGTTTTATTTCTCTTCCAATGCTATTTCTTTAAGACTCTTGTTATTCCACAAGTTTCCTTTCATTCTCATCTGCAAATCGCAGAAAATGTGAGGCATATTTATTGTGGTTTGCATTGCCCTTGCACCATGCAAATTAGATTTATCAAGCCACGCAGGGCCTTGCGTGACTTAATAAATCTAGAGTAATGTAAGGCAGTGCAAATTGTTTCCTTGTGTTACTCTGTAGCAGGGAGGCATTCCATGGGTAGAGGGTGGGTGTTCCCATGCATTCACCCATGGGTTTTGGAGCATTCCCAGATTTATGATTTGTGGTAGACCTGGGAATGTGTCAAAATGCTTCACCTCCCCAGATGAGGTGTAACAAACAGAAATATCTTTATTTCTCCAAATTATTTCCCTCTTTGTAGGTGTGCTGCTGAAAGGTGTGCTGCATTCAGCAGCACACCTAGAAAGAGGAAAATGCATCTCAGGATTCTTTTAGTGCAGGAAGGTGTCCCTTATTGCACAAAAACTATCCTGCCCACAATGCAGTCACCCTTGCACCATGACACAAGGCCTCTTGTTTTGATGCTAGATAGCCTAAAGTGCACCAGAGCTAGGGAAGGACAGCAATGCACCATATAATGTTAAAATGGTACTTTCCTGCCCTTTTCCTTTTATACAGCGCAGTGCACAAGGTAGATTGCTGTGTTGAAAGATTGATAAATATGGCCTTCGGTATTTTCCACACAAGTATTCCACCAGGCACCTGACAACATGTGTGTGGTAAGATAATTCAAAGTTAGTGTATAAATTGTAATCCTGATTCAGATGCAATCTCTTGTTAGCATTCAAATTGGTAGCACCTGCCTGATTGGGCTGAGGGGCTGAGGTTCCTCATTTACAAAGTTTTGGAGCAGGGCAACATCACAAGCCTTTTTGCTGTGCTGCCCTGCGTCAAAACAAAAGTGCAGGAATGTGCTGTACCTACAAGATAGAGCACATTTCTGTCCTTTCCCTTAGTGTTGGCGCACAATTTGCTGCCATGCGCCAATGCAGGCCCTCTTACACCATGCTTCAAGGATGTCTGCGTTTCAGGGATGATTGTTTTTATGCAGGAAGAGACAGATTGCTGCACGAAAACAATCACAGGAGGCGTTTCCCCCTTCTATTTGTGTTGCAGATTGCAGAACAGATAGACAGAGGAAATAACATGGAGAAATAAGGTTATTTCTCCCCGTTGTGCCACCCTTATGCCACCTCTGGGATGGCGTAGGAAACTGATGCATTCCCAGGTTTACAAAACCATGTAAATCTTGGAATGCATCAGATTCCATGCGTGTTGCATTGGAACACTCACACAACACCCATGGACCACCCCTTTCACGCAGAGTTATGCATGAAAGGGGGCCATATTTGGCTTTAAATGGCCTTTTAAATATGGCCCTGCACCCTCGCCACTGGTGCATCAAAAAAAGTAAGTCTTGGTCTTCTTTCCTCTCTGTCCCTGCTCTATACTTACCCAGCACCATATCAATCCAAGTGGCTTTCTAAAATATCCTTCATGGGTGAAGAGCCCTGTACCATAACCTTACCTCAAAGTTATGTGTTTCTTCCACTTTCAGTTTTTAGGTTGAGCGTGCAAGCGCTCTGAGGTGTTGTAATCTGTCTGAGCTTTTAGCCACGCCCACCACACGCCTATCACTATCACTCATTCGTGGGCTTGCCTTTTAAAAAGCCTTTGTTGTCATTCGTAAATGCTTTACGTTTGTCCCTTTTTGGAGCAGTTTTGTTACCGTCTTGGCCATCAACTCTGTTACATGGATGATTGCACTTTTGCCAATAAGTCTGACTGCGAGCAAACTTCTTTTTCTTTTTGTGTCTTTCCTTTGCACTCATGGCAGTCGTGGTGTTTTGAATCGGCTCGCTCATGTCTACTGTTTTACTTTTCATTTTCAATTTATGTGGCAAGAAAAGTCCAGTTAGGAATTTACAATTCTAATAGCTCTAACTCAAGCAAACAGGAGACCGATTGCATTTGAAATGCTTGTTAGTCTTACTGGTTGAAGTTCATGAGCAGTGAGGGTCTCTTAGCAGTTTTGATTGACTCTCAAAATAAATGAATACAAAGAACTTTCTAATCATTTGAAATGAATAGATTCATGTTACATTATGTTACACTGCATTTGCTTTATTGCTTGAAAGGTTAAGGTTTTGATTTTTCATTATTGTATCTTGCAAGTTTTTATCTGTGAAACGAAGCCATACACCTATATGGGGTTATTAAATTATATATCTCACTGCCCCCTTAGATAGAAAAATCCTTAACTTTCATTGATTTATCTTTATTGATATTACTTCAACTTCAACTAAAATCTTAGATTTATTTTAACAATTCGATAAAAATGAAGCACATTTATCCTGCTATCATTTTAGAATCACAATTAAAAAACAATTTTTTTTATTAAAATATAATTGTGTTGGTGTTCATTCCTTAAAATGTGTCTTGTAATTGTAATAGATATGTTTTTGTTTCTTCACATAATGTGTTGTACAGAACTCATGCAGGATACTTTAAATTGCCACCAATAAAACAGAGACCAATGTGCTTTTTGCATTCAATGCGTTACACAGGTGCAAACTACATTTGTAAGGGACAACTCTGCCCAGCATTGCAGAAGAACATAGCGGTACCCAGAGCATCACATCTGAATGAAATAGATAGTTGCAAACAAAAGACATCATTCAAGGGTTTTCTGGGTCGCAGGCAATGTGCTTGAGCTCACTGTGTGGAAACACCGCAGATGCTGACGCTCTTTCATTCGACTTTCAGAAGTCATAGGAAACGTGTCATGGATATTATGCTGGCCAGGCCATGTATCCAAAAGAGTATGCTTGCCATGCTATCAATTGGCTGGCTCATGAGATTCCAGGTACGGTATCTTGCCTTCTGATCGCGGCTGCTGCTCACTTAGCCACTTCATGTTACACTGCGTGCAAAAGTAACAAGGTGTACTGTGACATGACACGTCTAAGAGCAGGATTTGAAATGTTAGAGAGCAAATAGTGCCTGCCTCGGTGAGTGATGTCCTCGACCTGTTTATCAATAAAACCTAAGGACGAGATCCAGCTTCTCTAAAACACAAGTTTAAAGCCTTAAAATAATTCCGAGCGGAACACAATTATGAAAGGAATCATTTTCTTGATAGCGGTGCAGACACACGGCAATTTGTATTAATTTCTTTATAGTATAAGGTACCTGTACTCAATCCATTAGAGATACATTTTCCTTCAAGAGTAAGATGTTGAGGGTATTTAGCTAGTCTTTGCTACAGGTTCCCGCCCTAAAAACATCAGTATCAAACACATTCCCAAAGCTACTCAGACTCCTTCGCCCCTTCTCAAATTGAATCATTTCTAGGAGACGTGAAGGGCAAAGTATGAAGCGCTCTGTACGGTTCATCATCATTTTAATGTAATATGTTCAGAATGCCTGCTTGATGAGTCTCATCATTAACACCTATGCTTTCATGTGATAGTGTGACGCAGCCGTGGAGGGTGTGGTCCAAATTAAAATATCTCACAGCTCTAGTGGCAGGGCTTCTCTATGTAAAAAGGAAACCCTGGGATCTGGCTATGTATAAGCACTGCATAGCGTGCTTCCCTGTATTTGCTTTTATATCATTCATGTGTCTATCACCTCTCATTGCCTTGTGCACTACTAGGGGTCTGGAATTACTATCAGGGCCCAAGCTGATATTGCATATTGTTAGAAAAATAATTACTAATACATTATTAACCATAAGTAAATGTGTAGGTAACCATGCCTGTTGCATCTGTTAAGTTATGGAATTATGCAGCAGCATATTTTCACACAATTGTAAGTGAATGTCATGTAGTTTGGAAAGTTATACTGGACCCATTCTACCTTAATGCAGGCCTCATGTCTCAAATGGAGGCATGAAGATATATGTACATAAATTAAATCTTTGAGGAATTGAGCTATTAGTCAAGGCGAGGTGACTATCCACCCTGAGTAATAATCAAAATCCTTTTCAGAGTAAACCTTCACAGTCAGTAAATTAGCCAGAGCTCAACCCTCTGGTAGCTATATCAGAGTAGACAGGCTTAACGTAGGGCAACATGGAAAGTACCAAAACAGTAATGAAGTTAGAACACCACAGAGTAAAAATCCCAAAATCAAAGTAGTTAAATAAAGTTAGTTTTAAAAACTAAAATGATACCAAACGTAAAAAATATCCAATAAGAGGAACTGGAGATATGAATTTTCGGAGATTAAAATAAAAAATTGTGCAGAAAAGCATTAAGCACCAATGGCAGCCAGCTGGTTAAGGTAGACGAGAACCTAGGTGCAATTTGAGGCTGATCATGATTGAGTGCAGGTCGGAGATAGAAATCAGGTTTTACCTTGGAACTAAGTCTCAAAAATGGAGTACAAAATCTTCAATGTGGCAATGCAGCAGGCTGTACACTCGAAGGATACTGGATGAAGTCAGATACCTTCTCCATAAGGTCCAGTTGAATTGGATTTGCTGCTGTGGAGAAGCTCTAAGTGGGACAAACCAGATTTTTCAAGTTAGGGGACTGACTTAGCATGACTGGCTTGGCTGGCAGCCTTGATGTTAAAATATTTTTATGTTCTAGGTTTTCAATTGCGGTAGGAGTAGTCCAACCAAAGAGCCAAGGGTTCCAAGACCTCACAAACAGCACTTAGGGGTTTGGAGTCACTCCAACAGAGGCCAATTGGATTGGAGTTGGCAGACTGAGTTGGAACTGGTCAGCAGGGCAGGTGCAGTAAAGGCATTTTGTAGCTTGTTGTATCCCCATAGCTTAAACTGGACTTCAGACTTATGACCCCTGGAGTCTAATTCGTTGTCTTGAATGCAGGAGGGCGCAAGTCCAGTCCTTTAGGGGTCCTCTCACATAGCAGGTTTAGTCCTCCACTGATCTATCTCAGCCCCAGTAGAATTCTGAAGATTGTATGGTGCTATGGGATATAACATTTTTGCCCGGCTTTAGCCTGTGGATGGGAGTGACTCCTGGTCCCTCCTTAATAAGGGGTAAATGTCTGAGGGGTAACCTGACCCAAATTTGCAGCAATTCATGTTTGCCCTTTTGCAAACAATCATACAGTGCACTTCAATCCTAAAAAACAAAATTATAAAAACGTTCTCCCCTTGTACAGAGCTTGTGTGCCCTTCCAGAAGTGCAGCCATGGTAATGAGTAGCCCTTTCTGTGTGGTCATTTCAAACCAGTCCTGTAGGCACCTCCCCTCATAATGGGATTGGTGCTTGTATGACTGAGGGCTGGTCTAATTCTCAAAAGTCATCTGCTTGTGATAAGTTACCCCCTTTGCAGTTAATTAAGTTCCTTGGCACAGTCCAAATGGTCATCTGCCCAGAGAAATAGAACACCCACACCAGGCCCTAGCCTGTGTCTCTGCTCCTGAAACAGTTTTATATCTCGGTCAAGTGCATTCACCTATGAGCAACAGTTTGAAGGCTCATTTAGATTAGCTTTTAGGCTTTTCAGACATGGAAAATATATATTTTTTTAAAGTTACTTTTCCTTAATATTTATCAAAAATCGGACTTCACCATTAAATGTGACTCAATAAGTATTACAAATAGTTATTGAATCATGTTTCCAGCTGGTCCCTACCCTGAGATAGCATAAATCATATTTAGTGTTGCCAGTGTTTCTCTACGGACCAGCCAGCCTTCCTACAGTGAAAGTAGGTTTTGGGTGTTAGTTACTCTAAGAAAATGTTAATATAACATTTCTACATGTCATACTTTTAAATACCAGGCATTGTGCTTTGTGGGTTACAAGACCTAATTAGGGGTGCTCTATTAATATTTCAAAGGAAGGTTTGGACCTGCCAAAAGGGTTTATTTTTGTAAGTCAAATGACACTTTTTCCTCTACTCTAATCGGACTACAATGTTAGACCTGAATCCATGTTTGAACTGCCACTGTAGTGGGCAGCCCTATGGGTGATGCAGTCCACTAGTGGCATTTACCTTTCAGTCCCTCAATAACCTTCACACCAGATACTAAGTACTTTTAAGCAAGTTAAATGTGTAAACCGGGTGCATACAATTCAACCATGTGAAAGGAGGAGAACAAGCACTTTACTACTGTTTAGCAGGTAATTTTCACAGAGATCTACAGCCAGCAAAATCAGATAGGGCAAAACATGGTTATTTTCAATGAATTTAATTTGCACCTCAAGATTAACAAGAGTGAAGATTACAAGCAAATGTAAACCTTGTAGTTTATTGCACCTGAAAGTAGACATTACAACCCCAAATTCTTGTTTTCCCCTTTATTTGTTGGTACCCGTAAGATAGTAAAAAATATGCACCTAAGACAAAGTAAGTGAATTAATGAAATATAACAGGGAAAAATCACACTTCATGACATGTGTTAATGACCCTGACTAAGCCAACTGCCATCCCGGAACATTAAAGGTGCACATACATTACCCAGAAAATATGAGGATCAGCTTAAGAGGCTTATCTGCTCTGTCTTTTATTTATGACTAACACTGTCATCATCTACCCTTTTAAAAACATAGCTCACCCTAGGCGCTGTTTCTTTTTCCTTGGGAGGATGTCACCGGGATGAACCAACAGTTGTTTCTGCTATGCTTTGAAGTAGATATGTAAAAAATGGTTTGGACAAGCATATTTTGGAAAGCAGGAGAGACCACACAAAAGGTTATAGGAGGGATATAGAACCATACAGCATTGCTGCAGAGAAGAAATTACCTCACACTGCTTTGTATCTAATCACATCTTCTTCAATCAGACCACATGCACTCACAAGTTGGCAACATGAGGTGCCTAGGTTCCATTCGTATATCCATGGGCTACTTGATTTTTGTGAAATTGTTTTGTAATGGGGAAATAGTTGGAGTTTACAATCTCACACATTGTAGTAGTTCAGGGAACGAGAGTGCTGTAGATTTACTAAAGTTTCTATTGGACTCTTTGTGAGTTCTTGACAGTCCTCTCAAATGTCTAGCAGATATACAATATCCGTATTCTGAAAATAGCTCTTAAAATATTATTCTATAATTACTTAAGATAGGTCTTTAAATATATGATTTGAACAAGAGTTTGAATATAATTAAGATAGTTTAAAATCATGTTACATGATGGCACTGAGCTGTGGAGGGATAAACAAAAACAGTGTACTGTTATTGCTGAAAAAGGGTGAATTGTGGAGGTAGGAGTAGCTGGAATGCCTACATTAAAGTGTACTTAAATATGTTTTATTATTAAATAAAAGCATTCTTAATTACACTTTCTGACCAGTTAGCATTCTCCTATTGATAATATGCATGCCACAGCACATGCTGAATATGAGAATGATAATGTTTATACAAAATTATGTATTTATTAGATATCTGTAACAAGCTCATGTAACTACAGCAGCTGCTTCAGAATGATGAGAGAGCGGAAGGGGGAAGTAGGAGAAAGGTATGGTGAAGAGTATAGTAAATCAGTCATAGAAACATTGCTTAAAAATGATATCTTTGGAGTTCCAAAAAAAGAGTTTATGTTTTATCATAAAGATGTTGTCCAGCTGTAAATAATCCGAAATGTCTTCAATTATGTTCAAAAGAAAATTAAGGCTCAACAACACCATTCATAAAGGTCCATACAATTACATAGTGAGACTAAATCTGGTGAATTGAGTTTGGTACATATGAAATCCTATTACCCACCCCACAACTGTGACAAATAGTCTATAGTTGTGCTCTATTTAACACCATTTTCTATGCTTAACAATTTAATGGTCCCTAGTAGGTAACTCAATGGGTTTTGAATCACTCTACAATACAAAAATGGAGTCCTCCAAACCACAAATGTAGTTAGCCAGTTCATCACCTGGCTTTGAAAAGATTGCATAGGTACACTCAACTCCTATTTTGGAAAATCAATAGCCTCTTTAATGGCCTCCACATATTTTGATAGGAAGCCTAGACCAGTGGTGCAATGGAAATCATTTGAAAACCAATTCAAGGATAAACATATGAGCCCCAACTAACAAAGGAGGCACGGGCAACTGAACCATTGTCTCAGAAAGAGATTAGGCTTGGATATAATTATAATCCCTACATCCCTGATATCAGTGTGTATCTAGATATAAAGTCGACATCAAGGAATGATATCCAGTTTATGTCAAACTATAAAATACCATTTCTTTTCTATCACATTAGAAAAAAATCTATGCCTCTACCAGCAACAGAATGCCTCCTATGTGCCTGGCCTGATATTTTGGAGCAACATTATAGAGAATGGGGGTAGGCCAGACCTAAATTTAGCAACTTTAAAATGTTAAAAAACATGCCCTTAGCCCCCTCATTATTCTAAAGTGCGAAGCACAGCTGTGATGTGAAGTGCTTGTCATTAACATGATATCAATTCTCCTCTGCGTGTTCCCCTTCTTAAGTTATGTTCGCTAACCAAGCAATCAAAAGTGAACATGTATGAATAGTAGAATGCAAATTCAGTTTGTAATATTATATTCTGCATTCCATTAATCAGGTTTGCTTGAATATATCTGCAGTATTTCATCTAGATGCTAACTGTTCTGTTTTACCTTTTTTATTATTATTTCCAAAGAGTCTCTAGAATATTGTTAACTATGTGTCTGATTTATTGTTGTTGTTCAAAAGAACACAGTCATGCAGAATAAAAATAAGTAATAGAGTATTGGGCCATCCTCTGCTAATTGAAATAATGCTACTAAGGCCTAAAGGGTTAGATGAGAACCTTCATGTCATTCTACAGTGGGTAAACCATGCAAAATGATATCACAGATTTTATATTGATGGATACAATGGATGGAGGCACTAATCCTTCACTTGCTGAACATATCAGTGCAGCTGGCCTTGCACAACACGAATAGCAGGCCTTACTGTCATACTGAACACAACCCTCATTCTTCAAACAGGTATGCAGGTGTGATGCATCTCTGAAATTCAAAATATGTTTTTTATTTTATGATGTGCTCGAATTAGCTTAGTGCTTTGCCGTTGCAAAATGGGTTAGAATTGCTAAAAATCTAGAGCAGCAAATATGTTGGCGTTTTTCATTTTATTCACACTTTAGGTAAACATTGCTACTGGATTTTTTTGTATTTATTGTAGTTAAAATGTATATAACGTGCACTAGAGCAGGGTTTTCATTTTAAATAAAACTTAAATATGTATCCTCCATTTTCCAGTGTTCTTGAGTGTGGTATTCCTTAATGAAAGGTTTGGAGTACTAATACCTATCCCTGTAATGGTTCATGGGTTTGATTATTACCTAAAACACATTTCACTCGAATATTGCTCAGTGGGTTAGAGGGGGTTTCCGTACAACTGGTTTTCTGTCTCAGGTTGGCATATTCACTGTGTTCTGACCGTACAAACCAAATGTTTCTAGGAACAATCTAGAATCATGCTGATGGTACCTACAACATGACAACACTCTAAGCTTTATACACTGAGAAATATGTCATTTGGTAGCAACTGCACTCCAAATGGAGCCGGCGGTGTTGCGGCCGTGCGACGGGTGCAGTTGTACCCGTTGCGCTTTTCACTCTCTGCTATGCAGAGAGTGAAAAGATGCACGGGCCCTGTCAGGGGGCCCCTGCACTGCCCATGCCAGTGGCATGGGCAGTGCAGGGGCCCCCAGGGGCCCGCGACCCCCCGTACCGCAAGCCTTTTCCTGGAGGTTCAAACCGCAAGGAAAAGGCTGGCGGTCGGGGACTCGTAATCCCCTGGGCACCGCCGGTGCAAATGTGGTGGTAAACCGCCAGCCCCGGCGGTGCGACCGCTGCAGTATCCTCTGAAGCACTGCCAGCCTGGTGGCGGTGCTTCAGCCACTACAGCACTGGCGGTCTTGGACCGCCAGGGTTATAATGAGGGCCTCTGTGATTTGATGTAGAGAATGCTTTTGCCTGAAGAGGCTCTGAAGGAAATTAATAAATGTGAATTCCTAATCCTTAAGTGAAAATAGCAATCAAATCGCTCACACAAACACTCAAAGGCCCAGATTCTCAAAGTTTTACCGTCTGTTTAGCATTGCTTTTTCAATGCTAAACCGGCGCTAATTTTTGTTTTTGTTCGGGAGCGCTAGGCAGCTTTTCGTGGCAGGACTACTGGCAACTCCCTAAACATGTGGAGCATGAGTACAGGAAATGGTACATTGGGAGCGCACCCTCTCTAATCACACCCCATATTACTGTGCCTGGTGGTCCCACAGAAAGCGCAAGTGAGGTTTAGCTGGCGTTTTAACCCCACTTGCAACGTTGTCAGGCAGCTTGTACGCCAACAAAATCCAGAATTAAATTGCAGAGTTCTTGGCCCACAATGAATGGCTGGCTTGGTGGGGACAATGTGAAAGTCATTTAAAGTCACTGTTCATTGTAGCTATATAACCAAACATAATGGACTGCTATTCGTGATCATTTGTCAAGACTGGAAAAGGATCTGAAAAAACTGGAGCAGAAGTTATTCCAGGGAGAGGATAGTTGCACTCTGGAGGAAAATAGAGCCGTAATCACCGAGTTTAATGTAGTGGCGGCCACAGAAAGCAAATACCCGGGCAAATGTGCACGGGCAAAGGGCTACAGTTATGGGAAGAAGCTTGGAAAATCGCTGGTGATTTTCATTAAGCGGCCCTGGGCAGCTAATTACATAATCGAAAAAGAAAACACTCGAGGTGAGAGGTGACATGACACTACATTTATAAACCCAGTTTTCTTAAGTTTTCATAAGTCATTATATTCCTCTGAAGGGACTGGTCCAACTGACCTGTGAGCTACTCATTCAAAAGATGTAGCTCTAGGGTGCCTGAGCAAAGTACATGGAATATTTTGTAGCACCCCTTGACTGTGAATGAAATTGCAGAGGTGATTGGTATATTTCCACCACGCAAAGCACCGGATGCTGATGGTCTGCCGGACAAATTCTACAAGTAATATGCCTCTGTGCTGACCCTTTATCTGCTGGTGGTACATGAAGAGGCTCAACAATCGAGGGTACTGTGCAATCTATGAGTAGGCTGTAATTATTACCCTTCTCAACCTACTCAAACCAGATAAGGCTCTACATCTGTGCAACTCTTATTGGCCCATATTCTTACTGATTGCTCAATTGCAGCACCAAGATCTTGGCTAAGCTAATTGCAACTTGTTTGGCACTCTTAATGCCCCTGCTTGCTAGAACGGACCAATTGGGAATTTATAACCTGGATGGTTGACACTGCTCTATCTCTGAACCTTATGTGCCCTCCTTCAGAATAGATCTATTCCTGGACTCGGCTGTAGTGTTTTTGAATTCCACCAAGGCATTACGATTCCCTGAAACGAAGTTCCTTTTTGAGGTACTGTGCAAAATGGGATGCCCACCATTTTTCCTGAGTGCATACATCTCCTGTACACTAAACCAAGGGGTAGGCTATGTATAAATGGAATGTTGTCAGACCCCTTTATCCTGTTGAGAGGCACTTCGCAGGGCTGCCTGCTCTAGCCTCTCCTGTTTGTGTTGGCTATGGAGCTACTTGCCACTTAGCTTGAGCAACATTATTCACACCGTGCCCTTTGGTGCACAAGCCAATGTATATTAATATTGTTATATACAGATGACATAACTCTCTACAGGAGCCTAGGCTGTGTCTGAATGCCATACTCAGAGAGCTTATTAAATCTGGTTCACTCTATGGTATCTACATATTTTGTTTTCTCATTGCTAGTGTGGAGCAGTTCCTACCTGGCATTCCACTACAGTGATGCCCTGGTACACTTAGGTATCTGGGAATCTGGGTACACAGGGGAAGGAAGGAGGTAATACATGTGAATTATTGTACTGTGCTTAGCACACTTACAGCAGGTCACATGCTGGATATTTCTAACATTGTCTATGGCAGGATGCAAAGTCTCTTTAAGATGGTGTTACTCCCAAAAATGATTTAGGGCCATATGTACGAACACTTTTTCCCATAGACATACAATGGGTAAAAACCTTTGCTACATCTGGCCCTTAGTTATTTCTAAATATTTTCTTCCTGCTTCTGTGAGTCTTCTGCCACGGTAGAATCACAATTGGTCTGACTGGATTGAGCCAGGGAACAACATAGAAGAAATTGGAAACTCTTATGCTTCCGTTTCATCAGAGGGGTGTTTTCGAGGCCCCAGAGATGGAATTGTACTACCTATGCCCCCAGGCGCACTTCACTATTTACTGGTACCAGCCATAGCTCTTTCACATCTAGCAATGGAGTTGGACTCTATGATTCCTGTCCCTATCCCCTCCTTTATCACAACTCCCTCTACTAGTAATACAATGCTCCCGGCTACAGTTGTGTGAACTTCTAGAGCATTGGAGATACTATGGGGGAAGGTTAGTACAGGATTCATCTACTTCCCCCACTTCCCACTGTGCTATCACACATTGATACCAGTCGCACATGCAAAACATGTTCAATCCAAGCTCTATGCGTGGAGTTTACTATGCAGGGGCTACGTGTACCCTCAAAACCTGCTTCCTCTCTTTGGCAAACTATGTGGGGATCCCCCTGACTCCCCTCTGGAACATTTTACGTACAACAGAATACGGAGTTTGTGTAGGTAGATGGTCCCGGGATTCCCTGAGGAACCCCCATCCTTTATTACCCTTGATAGACTTTTAGGAGATGCCACCACTAAACATCTGATTTTCATGCTCTTCACTCTTCCCTGGGGGAGGCCCATGTAGCTTCCCAGATGGTAAGACTGAGTTGGGAGGAGGAGCACAGACAAAGGATCTCAAATGAGGATTGGATTTTTTTTTTCCCAAGCTGACTTGATCTTCCCCTGTAGTAGACTGGATTATACACTATACATTTAGACTATGGTTGTGCCACATTTGGTGCACCGTGGAAGGCTTTCTTCACATGGCTTTGACATACAATAAAGTACAGTTGCACTGGAGGAAAGTCAAAGCAGCTCTTTCACTCATGGTTGAGAGAATATGTCTTCTGGACAACAAAGTCACCCTTTTCAGTTATGTAAATGAAAATGTAGAATAGCACATGACGTTCACTGAACTGGCATTGTGAATAGCTAAACTGGCATCCTGCAGATGGGGTAGGGAGTGCCCCTAAATTTAAGGAGGGGATTAGAGACAGAGCATACTGTAAGGAACAAATGAAAAGGCATGCTGAACTATTGCCTGCAGATACCAGGAAAGGCAATCCAGATTAACTGCAACCAAAGAGCCTCAACAATGACAATAACAATGCATTTTGTAAAGCGTGCAGCTACCTTAGAAGAGGTGTCCAGGCGCTAGCAGAAAGATCAGCCACACAAAGCATGACACAATAATGCTAAGTGATATTTATGTAATAGTCAAAAAGTAAAGTTTATAAACTGTTTCTAAATACAGCTTCAGACGTATTGCTTCTCAAGTCAAGCATGAGCACATTCTACAACTTATCTGCCATGAAACTGAAATATCGGCCTCCTCTTCTGGCCTTGTGAATACGCAGGAGTTGAAGAAGTTTAAGTTTGTTGGACCTAAGAGATCTCTCCTGAACACAAGGATTGAAATGGCTTCTGAGGTAAAGAGGACCCCCGTGATTGTAGTCTCTGAAGGCAAGGATAAGAGCCTTGAACTAGATTATTTTATTCACTGGAAGCCAGTGAAGATGATGTAAGAAACCTAGCGCTGCTACTCGGTGAGGGATCTTTAAAAATTAGCAGGGCCGCAACATCTGAATTATCTGAAGACACTGAATCAGAAAGGCCGAGAGCCCCAGATATAAGCTGTTGGCGTAATCCTTGTGGCACTCCACCACTTAATGGCTTTACAACAGATGTGGAAGGAGGGAGAAAAACTGTCTGGCAGTGCCCACTGATAAAGGCTTGGTCTCTGAAGCCAATCTTTTCCAGTCTCTCAAGAAAAATAATAATGGGACATATCAAATGCCAGGGAGAGGTCCAAAAGCATTACCATAACTGGGGTGCTTAAATTCAAATTTTCTTTAGTGTGTTCAGAGACTTCAAGTAAAGTGGTCTCAGTGCTGTAACTGATGACGCAGAAAAAGAAGGACTAACAAATATTCATATATCATGTAACCAAAATCGCATAAGGTAGTGTGATTTTAGCAAAGAAAAATAATGTACGTGGGAATTTGTGCCCACGGGGTAGTTCGCCATTATTATAAGAAAGCTTATTTAATCATGAAGAATTGAAAATGTAGTAGTCCGTCATAATTGCAAATGTATACCATGGTTTTCTTGTTGAAACTGTTATATGCTTAGCTTAAATTTAGCAGAGGCTTTGGCCTAGTTGCCTGGTCTCAAATGTAATTGCGTGGTTTTCACTTGTATTAACAAAGACATTATTTTACTTTAAAGGTTGTATTTTTCCAGTAGAAATGACTAATACACTTATCTCAAGGTTTCGTGCTAGGCTAGTTTCATCCCTTTTAAAACAAGGTCAGTTTCTGCAGGTGCGGACAATAAAAGCACTGATACCAAAATAATTGGCAAACTTTGTTGCAACTTGTGTTCCAAGGCCCCAAGGACACCTTATGTAAAAATGAGTACTAGGAGAAAGACACTATTCATTGGTCAAATTGAAGCCACCCTATGAACCCACCAATGGAAGACCCTGAAGAATTTGGAATGTTTCTTACTTAAACCCACTGGACAAAGAGAAGTCAGCCAATTTCTTTGATGCCATCTTGAAGCCTGATTCAAGAAACCATCTTGAACGACCCTCTGATGCCTTTCCTCTGTCACAGAGAAAGAGACTTCAAAGAATTCTCACCCTAGAGACTTTAACTTTAATTTAGCCCCATCTTGCCCATGTAGTAACTTTTGCCCCATCCTCCTTGCTGCCGCAAGGAAACTTGCTTTAACTTTGCCCCTTTAAAATCTGCCCCATGCTGATCGAACCGGTACCTGAAGGACAAAGACTTACTTTGAATGCTGATTGTATTTGGTAAATATGAAAGGATAATTGTATTATGCATTGTGTTTTCCTTCCTAGCTACCAACTGCTTATTTTGATAGGGCCCAAGCTAGAAGTTTTCTAAATTTGTGTTGACTAAATTTGTTTTGCATGAAGCCCCACATGCCAATGCTAATTAGAGGCTAGTCGAGATATTCATCTGATGCACCATGCTAAATTGAAATCTTGTTATGCTGACCGATGTATGAAATTAGTCAAATTCAATTGCTTATATTAGTGATTTGCATTGCTATAACCGAGTGCATTATAATCCAGATATTGCGTAGATTGCGTTTCTTCCGTCGCTATGGACAGCTATTAATGTTCGTATACATATATCATTTGATTTTGAGACTTACATATATTGTGATAGCTTTGTTAATATAGGGAAATAAACTTATTAACTTTTAATAAACTGGTGTGGTTATTCATGACTGAAAGGTCATGGTGCGTCAAAATACTGATTGTTATTGATTTCTAATGTGTCGCTTGGACCATTGATTAAGTATTGGGTATTGATTACAATGGTTATTGATTATTGATTTGAGTGATCCGACTATTCTTGGATGAGGAGAGCCCAACTCAGTTAAAAGGTTCACCGACCTCCAGCATGTCCAAGTACAAGTAATTTATAAGAGCTGGACGCGCTATCATAACCAGCAGAAAAACCTGACTGAGAGTCACGGAGCAGATGATTAGATTCCAGAAGGTGTGATAACTGCCTGTTTACAATTTTCTCCAATAGTTTTGTAACAGTAAGAAGTAGTGAGATTGGCCTAAAGTTACAAAGAACCTTTTAGTGACTAGATACTGATGTAGCCCCACAGATTTGAACGTGTTACATGGTCTCTGATGAGGGTGGAAAGGGCTGTGTGTCAACCAACTGCAGCTTGAATGGAGTTATACGGTATATCCTGAGTCCGTGGTTTGTACAATTTCTGCCTGTGAAGAGTCATGCGAGGTGTAAATCAGCTTTAACATGAGCCTTTTCAGTTATACATACAGTACTTCTATGCGGGGACACACTTTATGGTGATGCTGACAGGATCATTTTTGTTTACTGTTGTTATGTTTAAAATGGCGAAACTTAAGGTGTAAAATAGTCCTCCGTGCATTCCAACAGAAGCTCTCTCGAGCAGGCAGAATGATACACTAAACAGCTGAAAGATCAGGAGGTGAAAAAGTAATTTTCCTCTGAGACAAGTGTATGTATATTTACAAAAATTGTAACAACACATCTATCTTAGACTCAGCTAACTCTTTCTGTACTATGCCTAAAAACAATGGTAAGGCATGGCATATTGCCAACCTAATTTATTCGAACTACCTGTAAAACCTATGATAAGTCATACATTTTCTGTTAAAATAACATTGGAAAATGAAGATAAGAATGGCTTTGGAGGGACGCTCCTATGTCGTGGGCCCCTACAACACCTTGTTTATCAGCATCTGGTGTGCTACAAGGGTTTTTGCATTTGGAGTCAGCCTCTGTTCTCCTGTGAGGGGAAATGCCTTCCCCACACTCTAAACAAGGTGGGGAACCGGAAAGGAAGGGGGATAACACAAACTAGATTTATGGCAGAAGTTCCTGTTGACTCGATAAATTAAAGAAGTCCCTAAACTAATTGTTAATCTACTGAATAGGCTATACAATTAAAATCTTTTGCACTTCTGTATGTGTGGAGGCTTCAAAGAAGGTCTGAACAGGGAAGAAAAACAGTTTGCGTTTCACTGTTGTTTTCTAATCATTTTACTGTAGATATAAAATAATCTGTCATGTTATGAAGCCTGAAAATTGCACAACCTCAAATGTTCCCAGTTTCTTGAATTCTCTACCAGGAACCAACCACACGATCTTCCAAAATGGTGCGCAACAATTTCTACAGTAAAGTCAATGTTTGTTCAGCTTCGTTTTATGACCACAGTACTTCCGGTTCATCCATGCCTTTTTTTGTCTCTAATTTATAAACACAGACCGGCACTTCTCTTCCTCGCTAGTAGCTTTCAGGCGACCTTAGTGAAAGACGATCATGGCCCCAAAATACAATGTGAGGCCAATAAATGGGAAATAGGATTCTTACCTTTGTATATGCAGAATCACTCTATTGGTTTAGTGATTGCATATGTGGTTGAGGTAGAAGACAATTATTTGTTGTCACTATCATGGTTAATATATGCATACTTATTAGTAGTAGTAGGAGTGGTGCTGCTGTTTGTATTACTTCTATTATGCTATCACCATTATTATCGATAGGAAATTATTATTATTATTATTATCATTATTATTGATATTAGTAGTAGTAGCAGCAGGTGTAGTAGCAGTATATATTAGTAATACTTTTATTAATCTTGCAAAGCTCTTAAGAGTTTGAAGATGAAATAGCATTTTTTAATACCCTTCACCCTTAGACTACATTCTGTTTTCTGAAATGTAAATCATTTTCAAGAAAATACGTATTAAAGGGGATAGAAAGTGAAATAATGTTCAAGGTTGACAGTAAAATATGCTTCCCCAGCCTGGCATGAGATTGCTTTAACTCATAGTCTCTTGTCTGAAGATTAATACTGTTCTCTCCCCACGGCTCCGACATGCCCTATCAATCTCTATTTAAAGGGAAATTTGTTAACAATAACGTGTATAAGCAGTACCATGTTAATTCATATTGAACATGTTCAGCCTGAGGGAATTCATAGTGCATTATTAAAAAATAGAAAAACCTCACAAATCAACTCGTGCTCTTATGATCACTGAAGTGTAAGTGGTGGAAGACGGTGCTGGAAAGCAGAGATTTTCTAGCACAGTTTCATAATTCTACAGTGTATTTTTTATCATTTCACAGTATGTGGTGCCTGTTGCAGAACATAGTTTTGTTTTGTTAAGAAATACAAATGATAATGGAACATATTATATATATATATATATATATATATATATATATATATATATATATATAATGATAGATAGATAGATAGATAGATAGATAGATAGATAGATAGATAGATAGATGTGTGTGTATATATATACACACACACACATATATATAGTCACTTAAAAAAAAAAGGTACAGGGGCGTTACAGTTAGGCTCACATTTCAAGTAACTATAATTCGTACCCTTAGGTAACTATAACTCACGCCCCTGCTATGCACATTTTTTTTGTCAAACATTTTACTGCAGATACTACAATGATATTATCAAAGATGTTATCAAAGATGTCATGAGTGCCATCATTTGTGGGGTAATTAGCATTGCATGGTGAGGGCACAAGTTATAGTTACTAGAGATAACTCTAACTATAACAGGTGAATTTCCATGGTTTTGTACGTTTAAACTGTGTGCCTAAATATAACATCCCTGTAACATTTGTTTTTTTTCAGTAAATTTCTATGTGTTTTCTTTAATGTAAATGAATTTCTATTACTATACGTCAATCCTCTGGCCAATCCCTATAACAACCCAAATCCACACTGCACACAGCATTTGGTTATGTGTAGCGGGGGCTGGCCACATGTTGCAGCCAGCCCCCTACCTACTCAGTCCAATGGTCTAGGCTGTGCACAGTGGGAATGACCTAGGATTTTGCCCCGGGGAAGTGGTGGTCCCCGGGGCTGGGGGTCTGCAACAGACCCCCTTCCTTCTGCTATTTTAACCCAGGGGGTGGTGGTCCCAGGGACTATCGGGGGCTGTGCAACCCCCACTCAAGCAATTACAATCAAGCTCTGGGGAGGTGACGATCACCATGGCTGCGGGGGACACGTGGCCCATCTAGATATGCTCAAAGCCCCAGGGAAGTGGCAGTGCCTGGGCCCAAGGGGGGCACAGGACCTCCCCTCTATTAGTTAAGGAACTTTGCCCGAAGGAGGTGGTGGTCTGCACGATGTGGGGATGTGTGCAGCGACCTTGCATGCAATATGAACAAAGCCCTGGGAAGGGGACGGTCTCCAGGCCAAATATAAGGCCTGGAGTGGGGCCCCATGCATCCACTTCCTTATATTTTCCATGCCCTCTGGACCTGGCCCACCCAGGAGCTTATCAAGAAACAAGTGTGAGAGACAGCTCTTGTTTTTTTTTTTTATTATTCCGATGAATTCGCAATGACATGGCAAATTCATAGTAAACATTTTTTTAAAATAATTTTTTGCTCTGGTGGGATCCAGCGCTAAGGGGTCAGTTGGTCTCTACCCTGGCCCCTTTTCCCTTTTTTGTTGCTTTTTTTTGTTGGGATGTGGCTGAAGCTGAGTCCCAAGATGGCTGCCAACAGTTCCTGGTTGAATCACTGGCAGCCAATCAGAGTTCTGCATTTCCCTGCTCAAGCTCGTCATTATTCGCAAAGTTGTATTTTGCCATTAATTTCTCAAAAACTACTCAAAGGATATACACCAAATAAGTGAAAGCACAATCTGCATACCAAAAGCTAGCTTTCTGTCAAATGTGTTGTAATTCTGTCCTTTGGTCCTATGGGAATTAACATGGGAAATGCAACTTTTTTTACTACCCTCTTTTTCTCAGCCCTCTCTTGATGGATTACTCCAAAACTTTCAGTGTGCAACAAGAATCACAGCCACACTTTTTTTCAGGAAAATGTAATGAAGATTCGTCAAACGGTGCCAAAGATATAGGCAAGTCAAAAAATACTTTTCCTATGGAAACATGGTCCTAACTATGACTACGTACTGGCGACTGCGAGAAGGTAACATATATACGCAACATATAGTTACCTTAGGGCGAGAGTTCTATTTACTTGAAAGCACTCTAACTATAAATGCTGAATTTCTATAGTTTTGTATGAGTAAATTCAGATCCTAACTATAATGTCCCTGTAACCGTTGTTTTTTAGTGAATTTCTAAATTTTTTTTTATTCTATTTCCTAACTATAACATCCCTGTAACCTTTCTTTTTTTCAGTGAATATTTATATATACACAAATATTCACTGAAAAAAAACAAAGTTTACAGGGATGTTATAGTTATGTTTTCTGTTTTGCTAATAACTTTGGTGTTGTTTGATAAATCGTCATGAAATGTTCTAGGAAAATATGACTCTCACTTCAGCTGCAGTCTGTAAAGTTTCAGGATGATCTGTCAAGCAGAGGCTGAGAAAAAGGGGGGTCCCAAAACACATTTTCCCCATTAATTTTTCCATCTGTATTTTGAACAGTGATAGCATCAAAACCACTGGACAGAATTACACTACATTCGGCTGAAAGGTAGCTTTTGGTCCGTAAAGAGACATTTTTGTTATTTGGTGTAAATCCATTCAGTAGTTTGTGAGAAACTGAAGAAAATCCAAATTTGTATAAATAGGGATGTGAAGGAATGGCAACCCGTCCTGATCTCGTGCTGAGATCTGATTGGCTGCCAACATTTAAAAATGGAAGTGTTGATAGTCATATTTGGACTTGGCTTGAGACAAGTCACAGAAAAAAATGTAAAAAAAGAGAAGGGATAGACATCCTGACCCCTTACCTCTGGTGCGGGCTAAAAATCATTTTTTTAAAATTTTCACTGTGAATCGTGGCAGACCTGCAGATATGGAGAAAATAAAAAAAACAAAGTGCAGCCTCCCACGCTTCATCTTTTTGAAGCCCCCAGGTGGGCAAAGTCAGGCATTGTTTATTTGTAACGGGGAGACTGCCAGCCCTATCTGTAGCACCAGGGACTGCCACTTCCCCAAGGAGATGCATAAAATATGTGTGGGGGGGCCACGCGGCCAGGCGACCACCATGTTTTTTTTTGTACGGGGGAAGGCCCATCGGCCTTCTCCACATTTTCCACATGCATTTTCCTTAAAGGGATTTTGAACACGACTAGAGCCTGACCTGCTGGATGCAATTCCACCAAATTTGGCAGAAAGCTAGCTTTTCGTCCGGAAAGTGTGCTTTTTGTGATGGTGTAAATCCGTTTAATAGTTTTAGAGATATTAAAGAAAAAGAAATATTGATATTTAGGGATGCAGAGGCTCTGCGGTTCCCAGAGATCTTGCACTGAGATCTGACTGGCTGGCAACAGTTCAACCAGGAAGTGTTGGCAGTCTTGATTTTTTCAAGCACAAGATCTAAGGTCATGACTGTGACCAGTGTGTTTTTTCTTGTCAGCTGCTGCTCAGACCAGAGATCGTGTTCTCCCCTTCAAGAACTGAAAGTATGTAAAATGGCCTAGAAGCCCCACCGTTTGGCCCCACTGCTTATACATTAGTGGTATGCAATGTCTTCCCGCCATTTTATCATGATAATGGATAGCTTACTAAAAGGACCCCCAGAGTGAGTTTCCCGTCTGTTTTGGAGTTGTGTCCTTGATGCAACCGGAATATGATCACATCTTCAGCAAAGAAAGAAGCACTTCTTAAGTGGTATTGGGTTGGGTGGTTATAGGGCGTCAGCTGCAGGCCTGGCCCTGTGGATAATCACCTTTGAGCACGGCTGAAGGCTGTGTGCAGTTGGGTGGTCATTGGGGGATGGCCGAAGGCCATGCGCAGCTGCTGCTGGATTACCTCAAAGTAATAAAAATTAACGTTAAGCAGATTAATGTTAAGAATACTTTAGAAATTCACTGCAAAAACAAAGTTTACAGGGATGTTATAGTTAGGTTCTGAATGTAGTCGCACAAAACCATAGAAATTCTGGTTAGCTCAAGTAACTATAACTCATGCCCTAAGGTGACTATAACTTGCACCCTTGCCATGGACTGCTAATCACCCAAAATATTACATCACTTACAACAGCTTTGATAACATAATTGATAATATCAATGTCACATTTGCAGTAAAATTATTGAGGAGAAAACTGTGCATGGCGGCGGTGCGAGTTATATATATATATACCTACACACACATACACACACTTCCAAGGCCCAATTCACGTAAGTCTGTACTGATGACTGGATTTAACTTGTGTTTGAACATGGTACTTTTTAATAGAGCTATTAAACATTTAAAAATAAGCATGACATAAACAACATGTGTAGGGGAATGTATCTTGGCTGGAGGAGTGGGCGGGAACAATGACCCACTAGAGATATCTTTTGTTGTGAGTCAAGGCTCAACCCCACATTCAACAGTAATACAATGTATGTATTCACTAAAAACTGTTAAAAGTGAAGTTATGTTTCTGTTTATTGTTAAATATCTTAACACTTGTTTAGAAAAAACTTTTGGAAGCCATAAACTCAGTTTAAATTGCAGTCATGATTATTAAATAGAACAGAAAAAAACATTGACATTTTAAAGTTTCGTATAGCTTTATAATCCTTAAGGTGCACAACAGCCATGAACCCCAATTTATTGAAATATATTAGTGGTTATGTTCATTTGAAATCTACTCGCGCAAAAAAATGGAGCCTTCTGTATTCTGTATATTTAAATTAATGACAGGAAATACAGTCACGTTAGAGAACCAATCTCAATGATAGCTCGTAATGAATAATGAAAGGTTTGGTACCAAAAGCTTGTCAGCTACAGGTATTTTACTGCAGGTCATTTAAGTAGAGGTATCGTGTCTCTGTACTTTGCGGATCAATGTCACATCAAAAATTCTAATACCAGGAACTTGTATTTCCAGGTGTGTGGCTACAATTGATCTCTTTACCTGTAACCTCATACAACGTATTCGGAGAAACATGAGGTACCCGGGGTTAAGTATGCAATTTTAGACAATAATCCTATTTTGAATACCTTCTAAATGGTGTTTGATTAATATAATGAGTACTGAACTTCATATTTTTGTGCTATGAATTTCTGCTTGAGATTTTTTTACTTTACTCGTTCCTTTCAATGACGTTTGAAAAAGAGCAGTGAACCACATATTTTGTGAGGGCATTTGCTCTCAAAGAATACATGGACTTAAATATTTGTGTTTCGATGCCATTCTATGTGTACGTGCTAAAATAGACGTAGGTTTGTGCTGCGATGCACTGGGAATCCAATTAGTGGTTATGTGCGACAGTCGATTGTTTTTTTAGAAGAAAAGGACTGTGGAACACAACACTTCACAAGAAAAAATAATTGTCATCATTAGTTTAATTCTATTGTTAAAGAAGTTGATAACCTATCCGTCCTTGCTGTTAATCAGTTTCATTTTTTCCCGAATGAAATGCAATGCCCGGATCTGCCTTTGTAACAAAAGCTCTACATTTCAATTTCACTAACTCGAAGTGAGATTGGCTGGAGGGTCCAGCTGCACAAAGGTCCAGAAAATTGCCTTTGACAATGGCATTTTGATAAAGAACCGGTGGCACGTGTGGTCTAAGAGTATTGCCACTTTGTCCCTGTCTTTAAAGTCAGAGCATTATGTGAGAGAGGGTACCTATGTCAGTTGAGATCTATATGTGAAGTGCATGCTGTCATGTGCGGCCGTATTATCATGTCATGGCAAGGCTAGGACAGCATTAAATGTACTAGTGTCCAAAGGAGGTTAACCAATAAACTCTATGTCATGAGAGATGGAAAAAGATATGCTTGGAACTGGTCAAAGTATGCTGGTACTGCAAACCATTGTATTAGGTTTTACAGTGGGTGCGAAATTATACACAGAGTCGATTGAGAATTATTACCCAAAATATCACTACATTACAAATAAATTATCTTATAGACAGATCTCATATTATTCTTTGCTAGAGTGCCTAGCTACATTACGCTCCAGCATTTGTATGCTTTATAAATATCCCTACAAATACAAATGTAAAGGACATCCGTCTGGTCATCAGCACACCTAAATGTTGCACCTTTTAAGAGGCAATACCACATTTCAAAAGCCATCTTAAATGAGAAGTGATCTTCAATTGTATTATTGCGTGCAGGCACTGTGGGCCTAATTTACAAGAACTGACGCATCCCTGTGTTGCAGTAGCAATGTGCCAAAATTACCTGCGTCTTGCTCAGTCATCATTAGGCACCATGGATGCACCGTATTTACACTATGGCTCACCATGGTGTAAGGTATGAGCTGCGTCAAACAAAGTTGATGCATCCATGGGTGTAATGTCGCAGGAGAAACAGACTCATCAGGAGCAAAAGTGGCGTAAGTCTTTCTAAAGCGAAGCAAACCACCTTAGTGTCACTTTTCAGTGCATGATGTATCAAAAAACTTTGTAAAAAATTGCTTCTGGGAAAAAAGGTGCACTTCACTGAATGCAACCATGCAGCAGAGAGTACAAACGAGCACAACAACCCCAGCAACCTCAGCACCAGCTAGGACGTCTGGACAGACTCCCGGGGAAAGAGTAAGTAATTTCAGTGAGGAGGAGAATGACATCTTGATCACTGACGTGACAGAACGCTAACATCAGTTCTTTGTCGCCTCTAAGTTTCAAAAGATAGAAAGAGGCCACTTGACAGTCCATAGTGGAAAAGATCAACAGTGTGGGACAAGACAAGAGGACAGTCACCAACTGTAAAAAATGCTTTCATGACTAGAAGTGCCAGACGAAGAAGGAACTGACCAACAACCTGAAGGCAGCCATACAGACCAGAGAGGGGGGCCCAGGGCCCCTGGAGGAGCTGGAAAGTTTGGAGGTGCAGGCGGCAGCTGTCATCCCAAAGTAGTTGTCAGCAGGAGTTCTGGGACAGGACAGTCCTGGCCATGAGGAACAGCAAGACCTACAGGGTAATTTCAACAGGGGGCAATGTGGGTAAACATGATGTGTAGTCAGCAAGCTATATCCCAGCTCTCTGCTGCACTGTGGTAGGGAAAAGGGCAGAAATCTGGCTCATGTCCTGCTAAACATCACATAAATGTAAGTCACACTGCCCAGTTACATGTTGCACAGCTTAGTCCAGTTCTATCATGTTTCTCCCTTCCATATATGAAGTGCTGCACCAGTCCAGGTCCACCGTTGTATACTGGCATGATGAGAGGAAGGTAAATGTACAACACGAGTCACCAGAACTACAAGTCCAACAATACAAAGTAAAACAAATGGACTGGGGCAACATATCATAAATGAACACTTGAACCCTGCCCAACCTGATGCTGACAATGCAGGCCACCTTGTACCAGGAGCCCACTGGGTCTTATTTGGGCCCACACACACAAATCTGGACTGTAAAGCAATAGAATGGAACAGCCTTGTCAAAGGAGAAACAGCTCACCTACGACGGGGGTCAGGTGTGGGGATGTGAAGTATCAACACATAGAAACATGCCAAGAGCCACATGTATATTAACTGGCATGGAACTACATAGCACACAGCTGGCCCGGCAAGCAGGGTGAGAGCACACAGGGGCCAGCAGCCATGGTAGTGACCACCCAAACTCCTGCCATGTACTAAATCAGACTGGGTTTGGGGGTGAATGCAAGTGATGCCTTCCAGAGGAACATGTATGTTGAAATCAAAGATGATGTGTGGCCCTGGTGGGCCCCTGGTAGTGCAGCGCTTTGTATGTGCTAGCTGATTATGTTGAACTGCTGTTGTGTCTGAATGGGGAGACATTGCATAGCAAGAAGGTCAGAAAAGATATATGTCCTGCAATGTTGATTGACCAATACTCATGCACTGCTGTGTCTGACAGTGTCACACTTGTGTTGCAGCTGGGAAAGGATGACAGAGAAGAGCCAATTGGGTACAACTTTCTCCATGTGATGTGCATCTGGGTGAAGATGTAGCAACTAGCAGGAGGGAGTCTGAAGGAAAATTGTCTCACCATGCCACGTATGTCTAAGATGGAGGATGTAAAACAGGGCTCTGTCAAGGAACAGGAAGAACTGGTTTTCCACCACAAAGGGAAGGAGTCAGGGATGGGTGGAGGCTGAGGTAGATGGGCCTAGTTATGTGGCAAATCTGGGTTGATACACCACCAATTCCAGCACTACTACCATGTGGGATACAGCTTGACCCATATCCCTCAATAACAGCCAGTCATGTCAGTCCACTGGATACGATCACGCATATCGTTGGTGTTGTAGGCACATGAGAGTCAATGTATGATCTGGGTTCCATCACTGTGCGGCAGTACGTTGAGTCCCTGGCCCAAAATGAGGAGTGGCAGAGGAGGAATGCACACATGCAAGTTAGCAGGCTGAGTTCAACAATAACCAATTTAGGCAATTATCAAATGGGGTGAGTGTCAGTGCTAATAATCTAGTTTGACTGGGTTCATCCCCTCGTAGTTGGCGCACAATGCCCCCTGTCCACAAATATGAAGCCAATTGTATGGGCAATGAAATCACATTAGTCTACACAAATCAATCAATCATTTAATCAGGGGAGTCTTGTAGAGCACAAACTTGTCACCCAGGGGGGTCTCCAGGCGCTGACATGGAGCTGCGGGTTACATCTGGCTGGTGATGGTGAAAGAGCCAGGTTTTGAGCTGCCTTCTGAAATCCTTCAGAGAGAGGGTTTGCGTAGGTGAAGGGGGAGGGTGTTCAAGGATTTGACAGAGAGGTGGGAGAAGGAGCATTCTCCTAAGCATTTGCAGTGGATGGGGGTGGTATGTGGGCCTGGCCAGGGGTGGCTGAGTGGAGATCTTTGGTCGGTCGGTAGAAAGTGAGGCAGTTGTTGATATAGGTGGATCTGGCATAGTGGAGGGCCTTGTGGGCATGCACGAGGAATTTAAAGAGGCAACTTTGCTGTACGGGAAGTCAGTGGAGGGCCGGGGGTGGGGAATGATGGTGGTTCTTCTGGGAGGTCAGGGATGAATCTTACAGCGGCGTTCTGGGTGATCTGGAGGTGGTTCAGAAGCTGCTTTTTGGTTCCAGCGTAGAGTGTGTTGCCGTAGAAGATGTGGCTGGAGATGAGGGCCTGAGTGACCATTTTCCTGTGGAGATGGGTATCCATCGGAAAATCTTGTGGACCATTAAGAAGTTGTGGAAGCCAGCAGAGGAGACAGCATTGATCTGTTGTTTCATTCACAGTTGGGTGTCCCGGATGTTTCCTAACTTGCAATTGTGGCTCCAGGGCATGGGTTTGGGACCATGGGTGGCGGGGCACCACGAGGCAACCCAGAGGGATGGCTTGTTCCCAAAGATGAGTATCTCTATTTTGTCTGAGTTTAACTTGAGGCAGTTGGTCTTCATCCAGGAGGTGATGTCGGTCATGGTGTTTTGGAAATGAGTGTCAGGGAGACCAGATCCTCGGGGCCTGCGCACGTTCCCAACATGTCCACCACTAGGCAGCTCCAAAACTCTGATAGAAATATCACAGAGCCTGAGAGAGTCCAAGTGGGGAAAAAGGGGATTAGGTAGGGAACAGCTGGGAAGGAGACCTGTAGGAAGCAAAAGGTTAAACAACACAATATCAAGATATAATCACATTGACTTTCACTAGACTATGGTTCTAGGCGTTCTCATACTGTAACCATGGATAACCTAAGAAGTGACTATAACTAGACCTCAAGAACTCTGGGTACATGGAAAAAATCAAGAATGGTTAATACAATATTTCATATGAGCTTTTCATGAAATATCACATACAGAACCTTCTAGAATAATGTTTCAGAACAAACATTGCATTTTTACATGAGGACAAAAGGCAATCTGAATCATTCCCTGGAAAACAATAGGAATTGTACTAGGGATTTAATATGCACAAAGAATGTCACATTTTGAATTTAGCATCTTCACAGAAAATCCAAAAGCTCAGAATAAATGTGTGCACCTCAATAAACACGACACACCAACGTTTTAATTGCCATGAAATGAATGTGCACACTGTTGCAGATCTAAACGTCAATTTTTACATGCTGGAAATGAATCGCTCACATTGCCGATTTGAACAAGATTATGCAAATGCCATGAAATGATCGCGCACACTGTTGTCGATCTGAACATCAAGTTTTAAATGTGGGAAATGAATCGTGCACACTGCAGATTCGAACAAGATTATACAAAGGCCATGAAATGATCGCGCACACTGTTGCCGATCTGAACGTCAAGTTTTAAATGCGGGAAATGAATCGCGCACGCTGGCGATTCGAACAAGATTATGCAAATGCCATGAAATGATCGCGCACAATGTTGCTGATCTGAACATCAAGTTTTAAATGCGGGAAATGAATCGAACACACTCCTGATTCGAACAAGATTATGAAAATTCCATGAAATGATCGCGCAAGCTGTTGCCGATCTGAACATCTAGTTTTACATTCGAGAAATAAATCGCGCACACTGGCGATTCGAACAAGAATATGCAAATGCCATAAAATGATCACGCAAGCTGTTGCCGATCTGAGCATCAAGTTTTATATGCAAGAAATGAATCGCACACACTGTTGATTCAAACAAGAATATGCAAATGCCATGAAATGATCGCGCAATCTGTTGCCGATCTGGACATCAAGTTTTACATGCAAGAAATGAATTGCGCACACTGCCGATTCAGACAGGAATATGCAAATTCCATAAACTGATCGCGCAAGCTGTTGCTGATCTGAACATCAAGTTTTATTTGCAAGAAATGAATCGCGCACACTGCCGATTCAGACAAGAATATGCAAATGCAATGAAATGATCGCGCAAGCTGTTGCTGATCTGAACATCAAGATTTACCTGCAAGAAATGAATCACGCACACTGCTGATTCAAACAAGAATATGCAAATGCCATGAAATGATCGGGCAAGATGTTGCTGATCTGAATGCCAAGGTTTACATGAGAGCAATGAATTGCGCACTCTGAAAGTTTCACCAGTAGGCCCAAAACTCAAGTGTCTTTGAGAACGGGGTCGGGGCCCAGCCCGACCTCCGCCTTACCACCCTGCTCAAGGATCACCAATATAATGCGGGGCAGGCCTGCAACATCAAGGTAGGCCCCAGGAACAGGAGCTCAGGAAGTTGCTGCTGCTCTGCACCGTGACCTCTGAATAGTGAGCACGTGGAGCTGGGCTGGCTCCCTTATATCGAGTCTTGCCCAGCCCACAAACCACACCCAGTCATGCTGCAGGGAAAGCTTCTAGAAGGTCCTAGAAAGGGACCACACCCTAACACACTCAGTAAGCCTACAGCAATACCTTGCAAATGAACAGTTATTGCAAACACCATTAATGATGTTTTTCAAGATTAAACTCTGCAATGTAAAAGGATAACATACTGCATATAAACACAATGCATGAATTATGCTCTTGCATAAAGACTGGGTATTTGCATTTTTGTCACCCGTAGAGCGCGCACTGTCCTGATGTTGACAATTTGTCAGTGTTGTGGTGGGGTCGTTTGTAAGGGAGAGGATGAGCTGGGTATAGTCGACATTGGAAATTATGTTGAGTCTGTGGGTGCTTGTGTTATCCACTAGAGGATTCATGTAGATGTTGAAGAGGGTGGGGCTGAGGGAGAAGCCTTGGGGAATGCTTCAGATGATGTCTTTGGGAGCACGGACGATGGATGGGAGGAGGATTTCTGTGTTTGACCAGAAAGGAATGAGGAGATCTAGTTGAGTGTGTTGTCTTGGATGCCGATGCTGTGGAGTCTGGTGCTGAAGGTGTGCAGGGAGACAGTGTTGAACGCAGCAGAGAGGTCGAGGAGGATGAGGGCCTCTGTTCCACCAAGGTCGAAGAAGCGTCTGATGTAATCTTTTGCTGCGCTCAGGGCAGTCTCGCTACTGTGGTTTGGCCGGAAGCTATGTTGCGATGGGTTGAGCAGGTTGTTGTGTTCAAAGTAGTCTGTGAGCTGGTGGTAATGGCCTTTTCCATGACTTTGGTGGGGAATGGGAAGCATGAGATGCGGTGAAAGTTTTCGAGTTTGTTGTGGTCGACAGAGGGTTTCTTCAGGAGGGTCTTGACCTCTACATGTTTTCATGCATCGGGGTGGCTGTAGCAATGGAGGTGCTGTGGATTTCTGTGAGTGACGTTCCTGATTAATTCTCTCCCTAGGTTATAAAAGTGATACGGGCAGGGGTCCATGGGGGACCTGGAGTTAATGGAAATCATGATGGCGATGGTGTCCTCGGTGGAGAGCTGTTTCCATTCGGTGATTCAGTGAGGGGGTGAGGAGGTTAGGGTGTGGTGGGGGTTGAGGTTGGTGGGCTGGGGATCGAAGTTTCTGTAGATGTCAGAGATCTTGTGGTGGAAGTAGTCCGATAGCTTGTCGCAGAGGTCTTGGGATGGGTGAATTATGTTCTCAGTGACGAAGGAGGAGGAGAATTCTCTGACAATGCCTGAGTTCTCTGGTGTGGCTGGTGCTTGCCTTGATGTGGGAGGTGAGGGTTTCTTTCGTGGTCTCTCTGAGTCAGTAGTGTTATGTGTTGAGGGCGGACTTGAAGGAATCAAGGTTGGCAGAGGTTTTGTTGGAGCACCAGTGTCTCTCAAGTTTTCAGCAGTGGCGTTTGAGGGCTGAAGTTTTGTGATGAACCATGGGGAGTGCTTGGTGGATTTTTGGTTGATGGTGCTTTTTAGGGTGCAACGGTGTTGGTGGCTGAAGAGAGCCAGTTGCAGAGGTTTTGGATGTGTAATTCTAGGGTGTCTTTGGAGCTGGATCTGGTGTCCTTGAGGGCACTGATCCAGGGGTTTCTGTGATTTTGCCCCAGTTGTGGCAGGGGAGAGAGGGGGATCTTGTTGAGGCATCATGTAGATGATCGATGGTGAAGTGCATAAAGTTGTAGTCGGTCCTCGTTACCACAATGGGTTAGGAGAATTTGGCTCTGTTGCTTGTGGAGAAGATGGGGGTCCAGTGTATGGCCTGCTCTGTAGGTGGGGGTGGTGACCAGCTGAGAGAGGTGGATGATGCTCATGTTTTAGAGGAGAGAGGTGGAGTTGCTGTTGTTTGGGTCTTCTATGTAGAAGTTCATGTCTCCCAGGAAGATGTAGTGGCTGGACTCGATAACCAGGGGGTGATGAAGTCCAAAATTGAGTTGTAGAAGTTTAGGGGGCCCCAGGGTACTGAAGGCAGGGGTTTCTCTGATGGTGGAATTGGCGTCAGATTTGATCTGGAAGTTGAGGTGTTCCATGATCTGTGTTGTGTCATTGTACGTGGCAGTGCAGTGGAGGGAGTCCTTGTGGATGATGGCAATACCTCAGCTGTGTCTGTTGGGGCAGTCGTGGTGGATCATCTTGTATCCGGGGGGTAGTCGCGGTGACGACGTCTGCTGCAGATGCTGAGGTGAGTCAGGTTTCAGTGATGAACATTATGGGGGTTATTCTAACTTTGGAGGAGGTGTTAATCCGTCCCAAAAGTGACGGAAAAGTGACGGATTTACCACCAGCCGTATTACGAGTCCATTATATCCTATGGAACTCGTAATACGGCTGGTGGTATATCCGTCACTTTACCGTCACTTTTGGGACGGATTAACACTCCTCCAAAGTTAGAATAACCCCCTATGTTGGGAGAGAAGGCGGTTCTGGTGTCCATGATCTTTATGGCATGCTTGCAGCGGGATTGGACGTTAAGTACAGCGTGTGGTCAGGAGTCAGTTGAGTGGTGGTTATAGTGGTTCCTACATCTCAGGAGAAGCAGCAGTTGAGACAGGAACAGGGCCCTTATGTGGACTGAGGCAAGGTGATGCTGTAATTGGTGTTCTGGGCCGCCAGCCTGAGGTTTCAAATCATGTCATCGGAGTTAGGGGGTAGATCCTGGAGTCCTGCCACTGGGCATGGACCAGACATGGATGGGCGCAAAAGGGCTTGCCTTTGGCATGCCAGTGGGATGCCCGATGCACATGGTCGTGCAGAAACCGCCATTAAGCAGGTCCAGGGGAGGGGAGGGCTGGGCACAGTGGGAGGAAGGCTGGCGAGAGGCTCAGGAGGGAAAATGATTGGAAAAGGTGCCGGGAGCCAGAAACAGTTACCACGCGGAGACAATACTAGGATCCATAATACAATGACAATTACAATACTAAGGGCCACAATGACATCCAATAGCAGTAACACTAAACTAACAGAGACAATACCAGAGAGTACACTGAAACTACGAGGTGGATGGCACGGAGTAGACGGGGCAACACAGAGGATAGAGCAGTCACAAAAGAGGGCAGAGCACAAGGGCAAATAGGAGGCAGGAAAGATCACAGGAGGTGACAGGAGGCAACAGAGCAAGAGGAGCTGGTGATATGCAGCAGGGGTGCATGGCCCAGGATCTGCTCAGTGGGGTCCTGCAGTGACTGCCATTAAGTAGGATCTGAGGAGGTCCTGAGGAGGGTGGGGCGCAGTGGGAGGAGGGCAGGTGTGAAGAACTGGAGGGAAAACTGTGGGAAAAGGTGGCAGGGGCCGGGAACAGTTAACATGCAGAGGAGACACTAGGACCCACAATACAATGAGGAAATGCATTGTAAGTAAATGTCTTTACACATTCCTGCAGTGTAGCAAGGTTGGCATCTGTACAGACGTGTGCAAGGATATGTGTGAAAAAGTAAACCCTTGGCAACATGAATGCACAATATGCATGCAAGACAGCACAACAATGTAGAATGTGTGAAAGGCAGACTGCAGGATCAGAATTAAACCATGACCAAACCCACATCACCTGCATAGGAAGTGTGAGCTGAATACTGGTCACTGGGAATTCAGGCACCCTGGGGACTAGGTGCAATGTGCACAGTAGTAGTGTCAATATGTCAAAACACAATCAGTATAGGCATCATGAAAAAGAATGCAAATTACCAAGGTAGATTTGGACCTTACCTCTTATTATACGTGCAGGAATGGTATGCCCAGTGAGCTGTGTAACTGTGCTGCAATATTTGTCATAACACGAAAAGTCAACGTTGTCACATAGTGGTTGTGTGAACAATGCAGAGATACTGCCATCTGAGAGGCAACTACAGTGCAATATAGACTTAGTACCTATGGGTAACGTATGTCCTACCCATCAATGTTGAACTGAATGTTAAAAAGTAGCAAGTCTGATTTGACCAGATTACTCATGTCAACATCTAACATAGATCACCATTAACATATCTCTGTCTCATTTCAGAAAATGTACCTACACCTCCAGACCAGTTGCCTGTCCTGGATGAGGATTTTGCTGTGGATGACAGCCTGCAAACCCTCAGCTAAGACACCCTCCAGCAAATCCTGGCCTCCACTGATACACCATCTCTTGTTGTGGGAAGGGCCAATAGTGTTGAGAGGTCTCCAGGGGATCAACCTATCACCCAACAAACACCACCTGCCTGCCCACCCACATCCCTGGGCTCTGAGGACTCCCAAGTTGAATTGCAATGTTGTGTGGTAGGAGTCCAGCGGGAGCTGGTAGAAAAGGTGCAAGCAGGGATGGAGACTGTGGCAGGCACCCTAAAGACCCTAGAGGAAGTCCATAGGTGCCTCAGTCCAAATAAGGTCACCTCATTGATTATAAGAGGCACCTACTGTCTGCTCAATGGCCTAGAAACGTCTCTGGCGGACATTGCTGGTGTCATGAGGGAGAGAAATGAACAACTGCCCTGCCAAGGTGACACCAGCAAGTTTGCCAAGCAGCTGGGGTTGATCTCCAACATCCTGTATTCCATGGAGCGGAAGCAGGACACCAGCAATATTGCAGTAATGCTTGCCTACCACTGCAACATTGGTGCTGTGCTGGCAAGCTAGCAGGCCCTTCTTAGTGAAGTTCTGCCTTAGTTTGTGCCGCAGATAAATAATGCTGCAGCAGGGTGTCCACATCTTCCGCCCCTGATGTTTGTGTTCCTCCATCGCCTCTGGCACTGACAACACCCCCATCACGGGATGCACCGCACACCTCAGAGGAGGAAGATGTGGACTACACCTCTTTCCACCGAAAAACTGCCTGGTAGCATTTCTCTGTGTCAAATGACCAGGTTCTTTTTTGTCCTGTGCTGATGACTATGCCAATGTACCTTTCAACTGGTACTGTCTTCTATTTGCTGTCCCATCTATTGATCTCACTCATTTGTGGACTGTAAATGTGTCCTATCTTCCCAATTGGCAACTTGGTCCTCCTCTTCACTGAAAAACTCCTCTCCTCCACATGTCCTATGCAATGCATTCCCCATCGACTTTGTCTGGAAGTTCTATGACTCACAAACAATGTTGGGGTTGTTGCCACAAGAACTGCCAGTTGCTCCTTAGTTCGTATGTCAATAAAATCACTTACCGGAAGCGTGTTGTATGTCTGTTCATGATTAGACCAAGTAGAACATGGTGGATGTGCTGCCCCTAAATACACAACTACTATTAAAAGGGAATTGTGTCTAATAGACCCATGGTAAAAGCTACACAGGCCAAGGAAAACACTATGGGGGTCATTCTGACCCTGGCGGCCGGTGACCGCCAGGGTCACCGACCACGGGAGCACCGCCAACAGGCTGGTGGTGCTCCCTCGAGCATTCTGACCGCGGCGATTCAGCCGCGGTCAGAAACGGAAAGTCGGCGGTCTCCCGCCGACTTTCCGCTGCTCGGGGGAATCCTCCATGGCGGCGGAGCGCGCTCCGCCGCCATGGGGATTCTGACACCCCCTACCGCCATCCTGTTCCTGGCGGGTCTCCCGCCAGGAACAGGATGGCGGTAGGTGGTGCCGCGGGGCCCCTGGGGGCCCCTACAGTGCCCATGCCAATGGCATGGGCACTGCAGGGGCCCCCGTAAGAGGGCCCCGCAAAGTATTTCAGTGTCTGCAAAGCACCTTCCCACTACGCCGGCTCCATTCGGAGCCGGCGTCCTCGTGGGAAGGTAGATTTGCCCTGGGCTGGCGGGCGGCCTTTTGGCGGCCGCCCGCCAGCCCAGGGCAAATCTCAAAATACCCTCAGCGGTCTTGTGACCGCGGAGCGGTATTTTGTCGGGGGAACATTGGCGGGCGGCCTCCGCCGCCCTCCAATGTTAGAATCACCCCCTATGTGTGAATCCAATGTGCATCTAAACTACCAAGTAGTTACCCAAGGTCACATGCATGAAGTGCTACAATTAGCAATCAGACTGAATTAAGTTTCTGCACAGGTGGGGGACACTTTCATGGATACTAGCCAGCAAAAAATACTGATGTGACAATAAATGGGTGCAAGGGAAAGTGTGTAAGTGTCTGGCTTCAGTGTGTGACCCAACACATCCTTGATTAGTCACAACTGTTAACTCATGCATCCATACAAAACATGTTGCTCTCATTACAACTTTGGCGGTCTTATCTCAGGACCACCAAAGCCGTGGCCGCCAGTTGACCGTCAGTGCTGGTGGTCTGCAGACCGCCATATTATGGGTGCTGAGGGATTTCCACCAGAAATCAGGTCAAAATCCATCAGCAGTCGTGCTGGCAGTCGACGCTGAAGTGGCGGTCCCACTGCTGGCACCGCCATGCCAAAAGGATGCTGCACTCGTATTAGGACCAGTAATACGGTGTGGGGGTGTCCTGATGGTTGGGTGCTGCCAGGAGTGGAAGTGCTGGGACCCGATCCCTCCCAGACGACCTCCTCGACAGACACAGTAAGTTGATTGTCGAACAGGGGAGGGGGTTGGCGGTGCTGAGTGAGTGTGTGTGGTGTCTGCGTGTGTGTTTGAATGCAGGGGGAGGGTGTGTTGAATGTGTGCATGTGTGAGTGCGTGTTTGAATGTGTAAATACGGGACTGAATGTGAGTGCATGTTTGAATGTATGAATGCGGGGCTGAGTGGGGGGTGCAGGTATGTTTGTGAGAATGTGTGGATGAGTGGGGTGTGTGAATACATTGTGGAGGGGGAGTGCATGCGTGCATGCAGCAGTGTATGTGTGAATTTGAATGGGCACATATGTTGAGTTTGCATGGAGATGTGCTTGTGTGCATGTAGGACTGTTTGGGTGCATGCGTGGAGATATGTTGTGTGTGTGAGTGTGTCCTGGAGACAGGAATGCTTATTTTTGTCACTAGGATGCAGGACCCCCAGCAATTTGCTGGTGGTGTGATTGCCAGGAAAATGTTGCCAGTCTCCCATCTCGTAATACTGCTGGCAGGATTTGTGGGGTCCATGCTGGAGCAGCGAGACTTACAGAAATTTGGCGGTTTAGCTTCGGCCAAACACTGCTGACCTCATAATGTGGTGGTCTTAACCGCTACCCCATTGGAAGTGAGACGCCACTGCAGCCCTGGAGGTCTTCGGACCGCCGGGGTCATATTGAGGGCCATAGTGCAGCAGTAGGTGAACACCTGTTCAAAGGCTGTGTGTCCATTCACAGTAAGATTGCCACTTACAGTGCACAATCACATTGGAAGATCCCTTAAGTGACTCAATTGCAGACTTGTGAGTATCTACTCCTTAGGTGCTTCACCTATTTACACATGCATAGAAATACTGCAAGAAAAACCTACAGTATTTGCTTAACACAACCAAAGCATATATGACAACTGCCACCCAGTTAATATGTAAGCAGTTCTGAAAATGCAAAAGGCTATTTTTTAATTTAAAACATTATGAAACACTTAAAATCTAAACTTAATTAACCTACACTAAGTAATCCTGTGTAAACTATACCTAAACTAACCTATGCTAACTTACCTACACTACTTTAACTGACAACTAACCTAACTTCCTAATCTATAAAATCACTAAAACTAACCTAGACTATCCCTAATCTAAACCTTGTACTAAATTATGCTAACATTAAAATTACTAATAAAAACAAATATGAACTGGAGAGACACAGCAAGTCATAAGGAGCTGTAAATTTGCTCTGCAATTCGGTCTACAGGCTGCAGCAATGTCCGAACAGTTTTAGGCTAGCCAGCCTCAACTTGATTTCCTTATTGTCCTTCAGGGACTGCTTCTCAAACTCTGACTGTTGCCCTTGTGTAATGGTGATAGCCTGTGGTGCCACTGCCGGTTGTGCTGTTAAGGGTCCCGGAACTGCTTCTGGATCAACATCTCAAAATCCACCCTGGTGGTTTCCCCGTGCCTGAGATGGCACTTTCTGTACCTGAGATGGCTACTTCCAGGTCCCTGCTATCTTCCATTTCTCATGCTTCTTCCCCATGAGCCTGACTGCCTTGCTAATATGCCCGTTGTTGTGATATCTTTCCAGGTGGATCCAATAGGCCTTCTCCTGTTCTGGGGTCATGTTGTCTGTTGGAGAGGAAGGACATATGTATCAGATCATGCATGAATTAGTATTAGCACAAGTGGCGTGTCCAAGTAAAAACAGACATCTATTGAATGAATCATGACCAACCGCCATAAGAAGCATGTACTTCTTCTAAAGTTACAATGTAAAAGTGCTCATGTCTTGGCCTTGTAGGTACATGAAATGGCTGTGTCTGGCCTAATAAATGTATACAGATGTGAATATTAAGACAGATTTGGAACAATGAGGTGTACACATCAAATGTTACACATGGTTCATCTAGGTACTCCTGTTATGCAGCATGGAAGAGTATATAATCTTTGGGCAATCACCTCTGTGAAATGAATAATGTGTAGCAAGTACAGGTATAGTGCTGCAGCAATGCTTCACTGTTCACATACATTGCAGTCAAGAATGGCTCTGTGCCACAAAGTTCTAACATAGATGGAGTGTGGCTAGCTACCTCGAGATCAACATACTTGTTGGACACTTCTCCAATATTGACTCACAAACATACCTGGAACACTTTTACATGGATCATGTAATGAGATGTGTACACTCAATAGGAGGGCAAATAATTTGGAAAAGATGCTCACTGTGTAATGTCAACATTAAATGCACTGTTGACAATTGGGAGTATTGCCTGGGATATGTGTTGCACCACACCCACACCTGTGTCCTGCTCAAATTTGGATTTGGGCAGACATACTCTGTCTGGTAAATCACAGACTATCCCACGCAACATTTCTGTCACATATTTTGGGGAACATGTTCTCACTTTCTGTCCATAGTATGGGTGAGCAACATTTGAACTAATGACCATCTGTTGGTTTTGGACCAGGTGGTGGTACATGTGCAAGGAGCATCCACACCATAGCTGGCACAACATTAGTACAGCAGATTCAGAGCCATCCATCATGTGAGCCTGCATCCATTGAAAATTAATTAACTTTGCAATTTAGCCCTACCATTTACACATGCAACTTTGTCCTACTTCTGTTGTGTATCTACATGTTAGGTAAAGCTTGTTTCCACTGACTGATGATGCCCTTTATGCACCTCACTGCAACCAATATACGAGTACACAGACAATCTTTATACACAGAAACAATCAGGTGACACTCACTAGTGGGACCTCACCACAGGTGTATGGGTCCGGTCCACTTAGAAGACAAAATCTTGTTCATTGCTTTGTGAATGGCTGGGCTGGACTACCCTAATGATTGACATATGTATGCCAATGTTGCAGTGTATTCAGATAATACCAGGCACATCACAGGTAGGTAGCAAAAAAGTTTACTAAGACAATTGTCCATAAAAATTCTAAACAAGTATTAAAACAGTTCCAATTTAAAATGGCTAAAAACTAGGGGTGGACTTAAATGTTCTCTTTCAAAAAACTCAGCAAAGCAATGCAGAGCTGAGTTGTATCTCTCACATGGCTCACCAACATTAAGTTGGTGAGTGCAAACAAGAGAAATTGCTATGTTGGTGAATGCGAGTGAGATTTCTGAACAAGAGCGGGCACGGCAAGTCAGTAACGCCTGCGTTGAGGAAGCTGCCACTCGAGTAGAAAATCTACTTGAGTGGTAGAAAGAAGTCAGCGCCCTTTGGCGTGCCGCGAGATGCTGTTTGCACCTATTTTACTGTGCTGGAGAAACTCCTGGTGCTGAAAATCAACGCGAACAGCAAAACTTACCCAAACTCTGCCACTCGTGGAACTCCGCATAGCGTGGCTGAGTTTTTTTGGCGCTTCATGGAGTTCCATGGAGCAGCACTCAACAAGCTCCACCCCGGTCTACTTAAAACCCATCTGCCATATCCATCAGCCCCACCCCACTGTGACCCAACAGTAAAACTCATTAAAACTGAAAGCAAAAATCACACTATTCCTACTACCACATCTAAGTAATGCGTTTCTGAAAGCTACTCTACTGCCTCTAACATGCACATTGTTCTCTACATAAAAAACAATGGCCTTTAAAACTTAACCTGATTAGGGAGATAAAAAACACAGTCCATAAAAATATGCATCCAAGAATAGGTAAAGACCGTTTCTTGGCCTAGGAAAGGCAATGAAAAACGAATAGAGGGTTTCTCACTCAGGTAGGCCAGGTCGAGTTTCCCGGTCACCTTTGCCACTGACTCTTTCAACATTGTTTACCTGGGAAGCGGGACCAGGATGCAATCGTACCACACTCGGAATATAGGAACTTAATATCTATTAATCTATTCCTTATTTCCCTTGCCCACCTTCTTTCACTAATTTGGAACTCCTCCTAGCAAAGTTTGGAGACCATTGCCTCTTCACCATACTCCAAGATTGTAAAAAATCGTAAGGGCCGGGAAAATGGCAACAAATTCCAGGAGATAAGTTTCAGTTCTGTCCTTATGCCTTGGACCATGGTACTGCGTGGAAGCAAAAGGAGCCTTCTAAGAACCGCCCCCTCTAGTTGGTCCCACTCACAGGAGGGGTCAAGAGAGAAAACCTCAGCATAATAAAGAACCTGGGGGGGTTCCCCTCAGAAGTCCTCGGCAAAGAAGCAAAGGACAACCATCCAAATTTCCAATTAAATCTGGACAAGCAGCTAGCGTGCAACAACAACTTCTACTTAATACTGTCCCAATGTGTGTCCCATTTTAAGTTCCTCCTAAACATGAAACCTAAGTATTCATACTGCTTCCACCTCCCAGCCATATGGATGTCAACTGAGGTTATTAACTCTCTTACAGAAGACTAACACCTTAGTCTTCTCTTAATTGATTTTCAGCTGGTTCTGCATACTATATACTTCAAGAGAGTCCAACTGGTTCTGCAAACCAATTGGGGTGCAGTCCAGCAGCACCAGATCATCTGTATTAAGCAGACAGGCATTATGCTGATTTCAGATTTTGGGAGAAAAAGACCATCTTGAGATTTGAAAGTGGGAAGGTCAGCCAGAAAGAAACTGAAAAGTATGGGAGGCACAACACACCCCTGTTGAAGGCTGTTCTTCATACTAATATTCTAGGCTAACCAGCCCAATTTATCTAACTCCACTTAGGTCCAATTATCATTATGTACAATTTCCAACACACTAAGGAAGACCACATTCTCCCTTCTTAGGATATCCCTGTCCACTGAGTCAAAGGCTATCTGGAAACAAACTAGGCTTGCAGATGGCCATTTTCTTATATAATTGATGTGTGTACTGTCACATGGTCACTTGACCTTAGCATAAGGTGACTTATTAGTGCTGTTTCTTGCAGCATGTACATGACTGTTATCCTGGTATGATGTATTGAATATGCTATCAAGGTTGAATTGGAGTATAGTAGTAGAGCTTACACTGTACCTTTTTATCACTTGTCTTTCTTTCTCTTTTCTATTGCAGATGGATCACTTATATATGTTGCCATTCCACAAGATTACAGGTATTACCTTTTAGGGGGTTACCTTCACTACTGGAGAGTTTTTTTTAGGTATGGGACACCCGTCCATATATGTCTGCTCCTGAAGAAGCGCTGTGAACCCATTTTCTTGGGCCAAAGAGGCGCAAAACATTTTGACCCAATATCACTTATTTTCTTACATTTAGGCTACTTGGGTACATTGATTCCCCACAGCAGCCCCAACCATTTCTATGGTCTTTTAAGCCCGTCAGGAGCACCTCAAAAGTTAAGAGTACAGGAGGTTCCCTTAGACAGTTTTACAATTCACTGTTTGCACATAGAGACCTTACATACTTACCCCACTCCTTATGAACACCCTCACACTTGAACATCTTTCATTTTATGGCATCAACTAAAAAGATCTCTGTCAAAACGACCCTTCGGGAGCCCATAGGAAATTGCAGCAGTGGTCCTACAAGGAGTATGCCCCATGATGAAGCATGATTTCCCTTGGCGTGTATGAGGGCACCACAATACAATCCACAGGATTCTCTCTTGAGTTCTTGTGTCCCAGGTCCCATCTGTGGTTTTCTTTTCAAAAGGAACAGTACCTTTCTTTGTTTGTGATAGCAATTTTTGGGAGATGAGGTACTGGACCCTTAATTTTGGCTTTTGGTCCCCTCCTCTTTTTTTTTTATTTATATATAACATTTAAGGGTGGCTGTTAGAAATTGGGGTCTCTAGTTGCCATAGGTATACACTCTTGTCCACTTAAGGACAACAATCCTAGTCATGGTAAGTCACAACACAATCCAAATTATCCTGTGTCCACCCTCTGGTAGCTTGGCACTGAGCAGTCAGTCTTACCTTGGAAAACAATGTGTCAAGTATGTGTGCAATAAATCGTACAGTAACAGAGTGGAAGCACCACAAAAATACACCACATTGGTTTAGAAAAATAGATAATATTTATCTGAATAAAATAAGGTAAAAACAACAAAGATGCAATAAGTACAAGTTGAAATATCACTTTTAAAAGTTTTCAAAGAGTCTAAAATCCTTAGAAATCAAGTTGTTTTTTGTAACACACAGTACCTGGGATGCATCAAAAATAACAATGCACGGGGACCGCAGAGGAGGAGATGTGTGGAAAAATAAGGTGCTGAGTCTGACTTTCTGGAGCGGCAATGTGTTGTTTCTTTCCATGCTGCAAGGGGTTGTATCGCTTTTCAGGTGCACAGTCTTGGTTTCTCACTGTAGTGCAGGGATATTTTGATGCCCAGGGACAATACGTTGAAAGTCCTTGACGTGCTGGTAGAAGGAGCATAGGCTGTGTCGATCCGGTAGGCGATGCGTCGAATTTCCCATCGCAAGGCAGGCGCTGCATTAAATTTTCCGTCTGGAAGTCGGTGCTGTGTCATTCCGGTCAGTGGTGTGTCAATTTTCCAGCTACGATGCAGGCTTTGCGTTTATTTCTGCAGGCGTTGCATTGATTTTCGATGTACAAGGATTTTCTTGAAGAAATGAAGCCTTTGTCAGAAACAGGAGGCAAGCTCAATTCAAGACCTTGGAGAGCACTTCAGGAGAAAGGCAGATTCCTTCCAGCAGTGTCAAAGACCAGCAGGGCAGTAGGTCTACAAGTAGGGCAGCAGCCCTTCTCAGCATATCAGTCCAGGTGAGTTCTTTGGGCAGCCAGGCGGTTCCACATGTGTAGGTTCAGAAGTGTCTGATTTGTTGAGGCAGCAACTCAGTTAATATACCCCCAAAATGCCTTTGAGTTGGGGCAAACTTCAAACAGTGGTTTTGAAGTGCACAAATTCCCCTTTAATCCCAGTCCTGTCTGCCAGGATCCCTGAGGAGGTTATCAGTCATTTGTATGAAAGTAGGCCACTGGCCTTTGAAATGTAAGTGTGAGCCCCTCCACCCTTTCTGCCCAGGAAGACCCATTCAGTATGCAGATGTAAATGCAGATGTGATTGAGTGTCCTGCATTTGCGGTTGTCTGGGTGGAATGCACAAGAGGAGCTGTCAACCAGCACAGACCAGACATGGATTGGAGACAGCCTGAAAGGCACAGATGGCAGTAAGTGCAGAGAAATGCCCAATTTCTAAAAGGGTCACCTCTAAAATAGTAATATTAAATCCAACTTCACCAGTAAGCAGGATTTTCTATTTCCATTCAGGCAATACCAAACAAGACAGGGCTACTCCTTTCAGATCAGAATCTACCACTTAAGAGTATATGAGGGCAGTTCTAATGCTAGTCTATATGAAGAGCAGGCCTCACAGTAGTGGAAAATGAATGTACGAGTGTGGCAGTGAAGCTGCACACAAAGGCTTTGCAGTGGCAGGCCTGAGACATGTTTAAGGGGCTACTTATGTGGGAGGCACAATCAGTGCTGCAGGCCCACTAATAACATTAAATTTACAGGCCCTGGGCACATGTAGTGTACTTTACAAGGGACTTACAGGAAAATTAAATATGCCAGTTGGGTAGGAACCAATGTTACCATGTTTAGGGGAGAGAGCATATGCACTTTAGCACTGGGCAGCAGTGGTAAAGTGTGCAGAGTCCTAAAACCATCAAAACAGTATCTGAAAAATGGAGGGAGGCAGGCAAAAACTTGGGAGAGGATCACCCTAAGGCTGTCAGGTTTAACAGGGCCAAAAATGTGTTGCTTTTTCCTAACAAGCATTAGACATTTGGAAATGTACACTAAGAGGGTCATTCCGACCCTGGCGGTCGGTGGCCGCCAGGGCCACCGACCACGGGAGCACCGCCAACAGGCTGGCGGTGCTCCTACGAGCATTCTGACCGCGGCGGTTTAGCCGCGGTCAGACGCGGAAAGCCAGCGGTCTCCCGCTGACTTTCCGCCGCTCGTAGGAATCGCGCTCCGCAGCCATGGAGGATTCCGACTCCCCCTCCCGCCATCCAGTTCCTGGCGGTTCTCCCGCCGGGAACCGGATGGCGGGAGGGGGAGTCACGGGGCCCCTGGGGGCCCCTGCCGTGCCCATGCCTATGGCATGGGCACGGCAGGGGCCCCCGTAAGAGGGCCCCTAAAAGTATTTCAGTGTCTGCAAAGCAGACACTGAAATACGCGACGGGTGCAACTGCACCCGTCGCACCTTCCCACTCCGCCGGCTCTATTACGAGCCGGCGTCATCGTGGGAAGGGAGTTTTCCCCTGGGCTGGCGGGCGGTCTTGCGAAGACCGCCCGCCAGCCCAGGGGAAAACTCGGAATACCCTCCGCGGTCTTTCGACCGCGGAGCGGTATTTCGGAGGGGGGAAGTCTGGCGGGCGGCCTCCGCCGCCCGTCAGACTCAGAATTAGGCCCTAAGTCCTTCGTAACAGACAACCCCCCCCCCCCCTTTTTCCCATTTTGTGGTTAGCTTTTGCCTGCCTAAGAACCCGGAGGGAGGGAAGGCATTGAAACCTGGAACTTCATGTACAGCTAACGCACCAATATTAAAATTATGTGGTTCACCCCAGATATCTTTCAAATACATTGATTGGTCCACCTGATTGGATCTTACAGCCACTAAAGTTTCTAAAATGCAGTGTAAAGTCTTTTGCATAAGCAGCATTATGTCCAGCAGAGATGAAGAGCCTTTAGGCTCAATATTAATGGACCCCCAAAGAGGCAAAGGTTACATTTAGTTCCCTGTGCAAAGAGGTCTTCTGGGGACAAGAGGCACTCTGATCCAGGGAGTCAATGATATGATCCAAACGTTGAGACATAACCCCTTCCAACGGCACAGGAGAAAGACAAATATCAAGGCAAGGGGAAGATGACAATCTTGGACCCATGCTCTTAGCCTGAGAAGAGGCTTCTAAAGAATTAGATAGTTGGATGGGGTCCACTGCTGAGAAAATCCTCTTAGTTCCTGTACAGGAGGCAATGGCAACTCACCACGACCACCTAAAGGAGAAAGAGGACCAATGTTGAAATGTTTGGAGATGAAGTTCCTTATTGACATGGCATGGAACAAGCCGGGATCATTCCCATTTGGAGTGGAGCTCAAGTCCGGCTGAGAGGTCCCCTTTTTTCCCCCGGTCTTTCTCCTTTTGCAAGGCCTCCCTTGACCTCTTCCTTTTAAGACATCAGGAAGGGTTCTCTTGCTACCAAGGATAGGTGGGGAGACATGAGCGGAGGAATCCGTTGCAGGCAACAACAAGGGAAAGAAAAACGAATAGGCACCATTTACCTCCTCCTTGAGCACACCCCAGGAGTACCACAGATGCTGCCACCACCACACCTCACCAGGTGCTGCCCAGCTCAGCTTAAAGTCAATGAGTCAAAGGGTTAAGGAGAATTCCCAGATTAAAATGCAGATGACCAGGAGAAACGAATTGGAGGGGCTGCTGATCTTTGACCAATTGCACTTAACTTCGTGTGAGTGCAGTACTCATGGAAAGGTTTCTCATGAGCACCACAGGGCTAAGGGCAAAAAGGCTCACCTTCCCACCCTGCTGCACATCTAAGCATCCCGGCTCCCCAAAGGCCTAAGCGCAGTGGGTTATGGGTGCCTGTAGTGCCCACCTGCCTGCCTAGGATTCAATCACAAAGTCACTTGATGGAGCCCACTCACACTGACAACTTAGGCCAGCCGGTGCCCACTGACCACCACAAACAAATGCCAAAGGGAAAAGAACAGTGAGAAAGCTTACCCTGCAACCTCAACCACTACAATTCACAATCTACTGGAGAACTCATGGACCTAATGTGGCAAGAAAACAAATGGTCCTGCCACCATCAAGACCAACATTGCGAAGACTCTGGAGGAAGATGCATAAACCGGAGCAATTAGTACAGACAGGCAAGATGGACTTTACTAGACTCCACAGCTCTATGCCACTGCAGCTCTGCAGCTGTAAATTAGTACATTTACACGGTTGTGTACATGGGCGCACTAAAATTGTGGGACTGCTGCGTAATGGATCCCTTGCTCATGTATCAAATGGAGTAGAAGGAGAGTTGACGCCACAGCTCCGCTGCTGCAACACCTTCAGAACCGTGGAAGGCAGAAGCACATGTGGGTGGGTGGGCACTAGCATGACAGAATGGGGGAAAGCAACATCACAGAGTGCAGGCAAGGTACAAGACCAGCGTAGGTTACTATATAGTGCAAGGTTGCCTTGCATTGATGTCCATGTGAACAGTCCAAATTGCCTGACCACACTCTGCATAGTATGATAATGCTGGGGCCATCTCAAGTCGATAAGTGTTCTGAACAATGAGACTCACATCAGACGGAACCCATGCTTGTTTGTCTTCTTCACTTAACTCCTTATATTTGGCCAGTACACTGTAAATAAACAATGATCATTCAAGCCCTGTACAGGCGCAAAAAAGAATTATGACCATTTCTTGCAATATACACGTATTTGGAATAATTTTAAGGGTATACCAAACACCTTGTCCAATCTGTGGCCTTATGACATGTGAGTGCGCTCCCCTGCAACATGCATGGTGGCTGACGCTAGAGTTTGGAGTCAGTAATAACCTAGCAGGCTGGGTGACAATAAACCCTGTACAGTGCTGTATGGGTCACACAGCACCTATGGGCCTACCCTGCACATCATGATCTGTTTCAGCACTTGTAATACCATTGTGAATAGGCCCTTGTGGTGTGTTCTGTTTATTTAACTGAGTTAGCCCGTGTAAGGCCATACAAACCTAAATACATACCTGGGTCTTCTTGAAGAAAAAGCATTTAAACATTTTTGCAAAAGCCACCCAGCTATAGCCCATGGGATACATTGACTTACCGATAAGCCAACAATTTCAACCCCCAGGTGATCAAGGAAATATGCCTCCCGGCTGACAACATCTGTGCATCAGTGCTTAAGTTGGTGAACAGTACGCTGGACATTGAAGATCCAAACCATGTGGAAGGGCACCTTCTTCTAATGTTCCTGCCTCTCTCATGTAGCCTTTGCTGACCCTACCTCCACTGACAATCATGTCTGGCAGGTTTCGTACTAACAGCCACAGTAGGCCACCCAACTCTTCCTCTGACAGGTTCTTGGCTCTGCCCCTGGCTGACATCTCCTTACCCTCACTAGCCACCCCAAATCCAAAAAACACAAACACTTTCCCCTACCCCTAAGACTACAAACCCCTAAATGAACAAACACCCAACAATACAGTTGGCAAAACTACACAAAAACAATTACAATGAACAAGTGACAGTTTACTTACACAATTAGGGCAGCAGGGAGACCAACAAGACCAAAAAACAGTCCATAATCAACAGCACATACCAAACACCTCCAACAGCCAGCACAGACAAAAAGACTGCAAGTGAAAGGAACTTAACACTTCCTGGTTTGCAGCATAGTCCTGTGTAGATGCATCACATTTCCTAAGTAAGCATCACTTTTCCTACTAAAGCATTGTTTTTTCCACTGCGTCCCTAGGGAAATGGCCACGGTGTGAGTTGCACACAAAACAACAATAAACAATGCAATGTTTTTGAGTCCTTTGTGTTGATGCATGGCTTAAACTGATGCTGTTCCCACTAAAGCTTCAAGTTTTCTAGTAAAGCATCACATTTCCTACTAAAGTGCCACATTTTCTACTAAAGTGTCACATTTGCTAATAAAGCATTTATTTTTTCAGACTCATCACTAGTGAACAAGGCAAAGCATGAGGTACACACAGCACATGACAATGTACAATGCATTGTTTTTTGACCCTTTAACATTGATTTTTGGTTTCCGACTGCAATCTGTCATGCTATGGGCCAATGCGTGTGTTTTCCTTGGTACAGGGTATTGATAGGTGCAATGCAGGAAAAAACTCCCAGGAATCACTTTCGTGCTCAAATTCTTTGCTGACATGCTTGTAGACTTCGCACCTGTTGAATGTGTATCTTACTTTAACCAAATTTATTGTTTTTATTGGTCAAAGTACACAGACCAAAAACTATATGGACATGCAAAGCCTCTGTAATATATTGCAGCATAGTCTGCACAGTTCAGGTGTATTCATGCATAATCAATATATGTGCATCAGGAGCTATCAGTTCATTGCAGAAACTGAATAATCTGAACACAAGATAGAGGTCAAAACGTAACAGCCACATAATGAAAAAAGATAAAGAAAATGGAAATAGATGGTAATTTACGGTGGTATTCCCCTTGTTGCAGCATTTCTCATCTCTAAACCTTCACTTGAGACCAAGACACTATGACAATGTTGCAGCTATGAATGTCCAGCCCCTCTACCTAAAGGAACCTCAGGGCAGACTGGAAGGAATATTTTCAACAGAGGAATACTCTGGGATGAGGTATGAGGTAGATTTACTGGAAGAGGCGCCTGGACTGGGAGTTCTTCTTTGTATGTATGAATCTCTTGTAGTAGAACTTGCCACTCTTCTGCCAGGGGAACCATGCATAAACCATGTGCTTCCTCTTGCCTAAGCACCACTACTTCTGCCCTTCTCCACGTCTGCAGCGTGGTGAACCAGTATTGTAAGCCCAGAAGAACTGGGGCCTTCCAGTGCAAGGCAATAGTTCTACAGCCTGGTAATGAAGAGAGATCACTGAAGCGGTTAGATGCCTTCACACTTTTGGGGTGATTAAAAAGGCCCAGTAAGGAACCCTCAATGGTGCATACACTTTTGTTATTGCTCTAGCAATACCATTCCAAAGTCGTGTCACTGGGCAATTACAGAATATATGGGGCAGGTCTGGAAGTGGGTACTGGCGTCGGGGGTATGCAAGGGAAAACTAAATATTCTATAGAGGGATTTCAGCATGAGACAGGCTCTGTGCAGTATGTTATGTTGGACATACTGTAATTCCACATTACACAACACTTTCCTGGGATACCACAGAACTCTCTCCCTCTCCTTATTTGTAAATTCCCTATCCACATCTTGCCTTCAACATCTTTGAGCTTACAGTAGGGGGTCTTTGGTAGTGTCTATGAGAGCCCAGGCAAACCATATAATCATTGTATGGAGTGTATGCGCTAGAGGGTGCTGCTCTGGTTCCATACCAGTGGTGTTCAATAACTGTGTTAAAGCAGCTAGGAGTTGACCATATGCTAGGAAATGCCCAGCTGGTGTGTCCTATTTTGACTGTAGTTGTGAAAGGGGTATGAGGGCCTGTCATAAAATAAATCCCCGATTGTGTGTACTCCCACCACCTCCCACAGGTGGAGGTCCTCCCCTCCCAACATTGAATGAAATGGGCTAATAGAGGCTAATCTTATTATAGGAGAATACAGTGGGAAGGGGGCAGAAATCACAGACTTTGTCTATAGCTATTGTGGGTTAGGTGTATTAGGTTATTGGAATGAAGAGGGGCCACTGCTTGAGTGGGGCAATTTTTCTGCACCATCTGTCTGGCACTCCTAGGTGTGGTCTGTCCCAGTTCCTCTAGCAAGACCTCCAAAAGCCAGCATTCAGGCCATTGTAGCTGTACAGCTAAGTAATAATGTTCGAAGTTAGGGTCCCCCAGACCGCTTAATCGACTGGGAGTTGGAGCTTATGCAGAGCAACCTGGCACCTGCCTTTGTTCCAAATGAACCTTCCCAGTGAGGCATGGAGCATGTGAAAGACTTTCAAAGGGATATGTACTGGGAAACAATACAGTAATCTAGGGAGCATGACCTTTTCAGATAATGTCTTGGACTGTGAGTGCCTAAAAAGGCCATCTGTGGAGGGAGGAAAGCAATGGCTTTGGTGAGGTTCCCATCTATGAGTTCTTAGATGGTGTGATAAATGTGTATTCCTAAATAGCAAAAGGTATGGGGTTCCCAACATATAAATGGGTGCTGACAAACAAATGCTTCAGTGAGCAGTTAGGATGTAAGGGAAACAGACAAGATTTAGGGGGTCATTCCGACCCCGGTGGGCGGCGGGCAGCGCCCGCCGGGCGGAAACCGCCCAAACACCGCACCACGGTTAAATGACCGCGGCGGTGATCACAACTTTCCCGCTGGGCCGGCGGGCGATCTCAAGCAGATCACCCGCCGGCCCAGCGGGAAAGCCCCAGCAAAGATGAAGCCGGCTCCGAATGGAGCCGGCGGATTTGCTCGGGTGCGACGGGTGCAGTGGCACCCGTCGCGATTTTCAGTGTCTGCTTTGCAGACACTGAAAATCTTAATGGGGCCCTGTTAGGGGGCCCCACGACACCCGTTCCCGCCAGCCTCTTCCTGGCGGTGTAAACCGCCAGGAACAGGCTGGCGGGAAGGGGGTCGGAATCCCCATGGCGGCGCTGCATGCAGCGCCGCCATGGAGGATTCCCTGGGGCAGGGGAAAACTGTCGGGAAACCGCCGGTTCCCCTTTTCTGACCGCGGCTTTACCGCCGCGGTCAGAATTGCCCCTGAAGCACTGCCAGCCTGTTGGCGGTGCTTCCTCTGCCCTCTGCGCCAGGGTCAGAATGAGGGCCTTAGTCTAGTTTACATCCAAGGCTGGAAGCCACACGGAATTCCGAGAGAATAGTCATAATATCAGATACCCCTTCCCTGACGTCCTGTATTTAAATTTAAACATCATCTGCATACAGCGAGGCAGTGTGGATTTCTTCATTTAATGGCATGCCCCAGGTCTCAGCCCACTTCGAGCCTCTGAGCCCATGGCTCCATTTCTAGGGCAAAGAGGGAGGGAGGACAAGGGGCACCCTTGCTGAGTCCCTGTACTCACTGAAAAAAGGATGGGAGATACACATCCCGATTCTCACCTGAGCCGTAGGGTGTGTATGCAAGAGACATATGAGTCGTTGCAGGCTGCCTGATACATCACGGGACTGAGGGTAGTAAGTATACACTCCCAGTCCAATGTGTCAAATGCTTTTTCAAAGTCTAATACCTTGCAGGAGGTATATGGCCATTGGGAGGGTGTAGTCTCCATCACCCTGTGTAGTCACTGAATGTTAAGGGTGGTGGACCTGCCTGCTATGGGTGGGCCAGCGTGGGCATGTGTGATAGAAGCCAGGCTGCTATAATGTTTTTCAGAATTTTGTAATCGGAGCCCAGCATGGAAAGTGGGCGATATGAGGTCAGTTCCAAGGGGTCCGTCCCTGGTTTGAGCAGTGAGACCAAGAGAGACTCTTAGAGCATTGGGGGAAGCCATTCCTCTTCCAGTGTGGCATGGAAAAGTTCCAACAGCTTAGGAGTCGAAGAGTATTCATAGTCTTTGTAAACTTCTATAGGGTAACTTTCCAGTCCAGAGGTCTTGCTGGTAGCTGCATCTCTAATCACACCCCGGATTTCTTGGTTCATGATTGGGGCATAGGTTTGGTCAGGGGCTCAATGATGGGTAACATGACTTCTCCAAGAAAAGCAAGAATCTGGTGTGTCCAATGGATGGGAGGGGTATCATATAAGGTTTGGAAGTGGTAGGTAAACTCCTCATGTACGTCTATTGGACTAGTGAGTAGTAGAGTCAGAGACCACCTAATCATGCTAATAGATGTACTGGGGAGGGGACTGCACAGCAGCCAATGAATGTAAACAACCTGATTTATTCTCTTCTGCATACATTTATGCTTGGTATGCTTTCAAATCTAGGCAATTCAGCTTCTCCACCAATCAGGAGTGAGACTTCAATCTCACGGTCAATGCATAACATTTCTGTGGGTCGCTGAGTATCCTTTGTGTGGGCTTCACACACATTAGCTCTCTATGCAGTTCTATTCTCATCCAAACCATTGTGCAGATGCAATGTTCTTGTAGCACAGCTTTTAAAGCTATGCATTCAATAGTACAAGAGGTCACGGTGCCCCAGTTCTCAGTTAGGTAATGTGTTAAGGTTTCAAAAGTAGTTTACCTTGGTCCTTCACCATGGAGGGCTGTAATCGCCTTGTGGGGATAGGTGGCCGTGCTCCCACCCAATCATATTGCATCAAGAGTGGGTCATGGTTAGTGAATGTTTACCTAGATATTCAGCATTAGTGACCCGCAGCTGTAAGGAGGGGGGACAGAACATATAGTCAAGTCTCACATGTAAGTCATGGGGTGCTGAATAAAAGGAGTATTCTTGGGTGACTCGGTGGAATGTGCGCCAGCTGTCCTGCAGTGGCCAATGTAGTAGACATTGTGTGAAATGTGCAACTGTTGTTAGGATAGGAGAGGTTGGCGGCGGATGTGTGCAGTTGAATTGTGGGTTAAGTACACTATTGAAGTCTCCTTCAAATATCCATTGAATATGTGCATATCTTGTCAAGATATTCGAGAGTTACGTAAAAAAGGTCAACCGTGAGACGTTAGGGTCATAAATACTTCCCAACTTCCTTCTCAACAGATCCTCCAGTCCCCTGTATCACCTGCAGAAGCTCCTGTAATGGTGGTTCCAAGAGAAGCGGCCAGTGGAAGCCAAGCCATTCACAGACGTTCAGTGTCTGAACTCTGTGGGGGTGTAGGGCCAGAGGCTGGGAAGATGGGGTGAAAACGTCTGGAGGTGCTGTCCCACCCAGGTCCACATTGAAACATCCAAGGCTGCTGGTCAATTGGGGAGTGCCAGTGTGAATGGGCCCTCCTCCCCCCTTATTCCACTAATTCCAGGAGCCGAGTTGGGCAGGAGCAGCCCAGGATGCACCCTGCTGTCAACACTGAGACCAGTGGACAAAGTGGTGAGGATTATTAATAAATTAATCAAGAGGCAGTGGTAATCATCAGCATTCAAGACGAGGCAGTAGGCAGCAATGTAGGGCCCCATGAGGTGTATAGCACAATTAGCCAATCCTTCCAGAGTGTCATGTTACCTGAATCAAATCAAATCAAATCAAATCAAATCAAATCATTAACATTTATAAAGCGCGCTACTCACCTGTGCGGGTCTCAAGGCGCTAGGGGAAAGGGGGGGTTACTGTTGCTCGAAAAGCCAGGTTTTGAGGAGTCTCTGGAATGCGGAGTGGTCCTGGGTGGTCCTGAGGCTGGTGGGGAGGGTGTTCCAGGTCTTGGCTGCCAGGAAGGAGAAGGACCTCCCACCCGCCGTGGAGCGGCGGATGCGAGGGACGGCAGCGAGCGCGAGGCCAGAGGAACGGAGGAGACGGGTGGGGGCGTAGAAGCTGAGGCGACGGTTGAGGTATTCCGGTCCCTTGTTGTGGAGGGCTTTGTGTGCGTGAGTGAGAAGTCGGAAGGTGATCCTTTTGCTGACTGGGAGCCAATGCAGGTGTCTCAGGTGTGCGGAGATGTGGCTGTTGCGGGGTACGTCGAAGATGAGGCGGGCCGAGGCGTTTTGAATACGTTGCAGGCGTTTTTGGAGTTTAGCGGTGGTCCCAGCATAGAGGGTGTTGCCGTAGTCCAGGCGGCTCGTGACGAGGGCGTGGGTCACGGTTTTTCTAGTGTCGGCGGGGATCCAGCGGAAGATCTTGCGGAGCATGCGGAGGGTGAGGAAGCAGGCGGAGGACACGGCGTTGACTTGCTTGGTCATGGTGAGAAGAGGGTCCAATCTGAAGCCGAGGTTGCGGGCGTGGTCTGAGGGGGTCGGTGCAGTGCCGAGGGCCGTGGGCCACCAGGAGTCGTCCCAAGCAGACGGGGTGTTGCCGAGGATGAGGACTTCCGTTTTGTCAGAGTTCAGCTTTAGGCGGCTGAGCCTCATCCAATCTGCGATGTCCTTCATGCCCTCTTGTAGGTTGGTCTTGGCGTTGGCGGGGTCCTTGGTGAGGGAGAGTATAAGTTGGGTGTCGTCGGCGTAGGAGGTGATGATTATGTCGTGCTTGCGTACGATGTCGGCGAGGGGGCTCATGTAGACAATGAATGTAATATGAAGGGGAACAAGCAGGCACTGCAAGCCAGCCGAGGCAAGGAGTAATAGCGGCTCCCTTAACTTTGTCACCCTCAGTCCAGCTGGGACCCCACCATGCTGCATCTTCCCTGAACATGTTACAGAGGGTGGGGAAGAAGGGGCACCCTTAGTCCCTACCATTGTGGTCACAGGCAGCTGGTGTCTCACAGATGACATGGGGAATGGAGCCACCAGTCAAATGGGTCCCAGAGAGGCAGTAATAAGAAGGTGAGGGAAAGCATTGGAGTACACCTCCAGCTGAGCGCTGGTTGGCTCACCGCCTCAATGCAGGTATAATCAGCGGCTCAAGTAAAGGGCATAGGGTCTTAGCCATTGAGGGGAAGATCCTAGGTGGGCCACTGGGGCCCTTGCTGCAATCTGCAGCCACAGGGTTACTCACTGTGTGGCTCGCGCTCCTCATCGGGCAGCTCCCGCATCAATACGTCTAGGAGAGGGGGGCTCTCTATCTTAGGGACACCTAGCAGTCAGTCTACATTGGAGCCAACTGGGTCCACTCCAGATCCACCTCTGATGTTCTTTGGCCAGTCCAGGCTTTACCTCTCCGGATTGGTGCAAGGCTGGTAGGCCTCAGACAAGTCTTGTGGTCTCCGGCACTGTCCTGGTCATGTTGCTGGTAATGAGGCAGTCTTCAGGGTCAGAAAGTAGCTCTGCAGACACAGCTTTGGTCCCTTAGTCATTTCCTGTAAAGGCAGGGGCCCAATGGATTAGAATGATATCATTAAATAGCAGTTCGTGGGACACTGAGTGGATCCGGCTCAAAGGGTGACCGCCATCTTGTGGATCCTGCCCATGCCCCCCACATGTGTATGTTAACAGTGCGCATATGTGTGAATCCTTACATTCATGGTGCAGACATTACTACAGGCAATATATTGCTGTGACAGGTACAGACCTATTGTCAATTGTGTATATCTTGACATTATCAATATGAATTACAGTTTGTATTATGCATGTCTTGATGTAGGAATCTGCATAGTAGGAATTTTTCGTTCACAGATGTTGCACTCCTAGGTAAATTATATCCACATTGTCATAGATTATTGTGGCCATACTCGAAGATCGCACTGTCTGTCTGAATTACTGACAAGGGATGTGTTACGGGTGCAAAACACATTCATGAAATTACATACACTGGCTACTTCAGCCTTTCTACAGTGTATATGGCATCCAGCTCATAGATTGACTGTCTAGATGTGTACAGTATTTTGCTAGGTCAGGAGGTCCCATGCTCATATGTGCATGACATAATATAGCAGACTATTATGGCCAACGACCACAATATGATGTACTGGTACATACACATCTGCTGTCTGAGTTTGGTGTCTGGCACCATATGTGTGGCACATGCACATTAAACCTGCAGAACGGAGTCAACCAAAATTGTTAGCCGTTATATTGTTCTTCATGAGGCCTGCTTGAGTAGGCCTAACAAGTGTGATGTCTTCCAAGCAGGAATATGTTTAACATTTACATGAACCACAGTATTCGGCAACAGAGAGTGCCTACATGAACTTATAATGCAGGGAGGCATTCACACAAGATTGTCATATGTGCATTCATTGACATATTATGCCACTCTGACCTGGGGTACTTCAGTGCATGCTTCCTTGCCAAGAGTTACATCACATGTAGTTGTACCTTGACTTCTATATGTTTATTAGATTTGCCTTGTGTCCAGAATAAATTACATGTATGGAGCTGTGGGAGTCATAGCATTGTTAGTTTCAGAGTAAGACAGAGCGACACAGTCACATCCATTTGTGCATGTAACAGTTTCATCCTTGCTTAATGGGTCAAGTGTGGCTGCATTGTGGCTAGGCAGCCAATCCAGCACAGGTAAGGACTACACATTTATATGTGTTATTTGAGATGCAACACTGATGTAGCTATGTGCTCACAAATGTTTGTGTAGCAGATGTAGACTGACTGGGTTGTGCTGGGTGCCCATACACATCATATAGACTTCTGTTCACAGTCATTGGACAATAAGGTCACTATACCAGCTCCTGTAAGTGTAAGACAGTAAAAATATGTAGAGACGCACAAAACACAAACTCATTGCAGGCTGTTTACATTTACACTACCTTTGGATTGTGAAGGTGGATGCCTGACAGTCAGCACACAGTTGTACCACAGATACTCACAACATGTGCACACTGTTCCATATTGCTACCTTTGTTTGGTGTACGTCTTCCACACACACTTGCATTTGGTACATGTTGTTGATATGCATACACTTTGGACCAAATGATGGTGTCCTGGGGTGGGAATGACACCTAGCTACAGACCGTTGTGATGGGCCAAATTCAATTAGGTGAGATGTCAGTGTTTAGATGTTTACAGTGACTGTAAAATGAAAGACTTTACACAAAGGAAGTGTTCATTCATTTAATAATATTTGTAAACACTCAGGCTTCACTGAAAAATGTTCTGCACAATGGTGTTCCTTCATGAGTCCCAGCAATTGTGCTTATATTTTTCCCTCTGTCCTCATCTTTGTCTTCATCTTCATCCTCAACTGCTTTTTCCTGCTCCTCATGGCACTAGTCCCATGGGACATTTGTCCGCACACATATTTTATGCAATATACAACAAACCAGGATGATTTTGCAAACCATAGAGGGGGGAGTATAGCAATTGTCCACTAGATATATCAGAACAACAGAAACAAGCCTTCAGTAGCCCGAAAGTCTCCTCTGTGATAACCCTGGCCTTACGCAGTGTGTTGTTGTAGGTATGCTCTGCCTCTGCCTGGGGATGTGAACATGAGGTCATGGCCCAGGACTGCAGACCATATCTTTGCTTAGCTAAAAAGACAAAGGAAGAAAAGTCACTTAATGCTCATGGTGATTAATCAACCCACATTGAAGTACATGTCTGTTATGAGTACCCAATGACCCTTACACATTCGTACCAATATTGAACTCTATTAGTAACATTAAGATTGGCACATTTAATTCCACATGCTTATTCCTGCTCTCTGTGTCAGATTGAAACATGGCCTGCTACTTTTTCGCACTGCCAGAATGGGACAAACACATTTGGGCTGTAGTTTATTGTGATAGGTGTTTGCTAGGTCCATTGCCACTGTAAGTGACAGTATATTGATCACAAATTAGGGGTGGTTGTCATCCATAGGTAGTCTATACCAGTATGAACCTGTTTCACACTCACACATGCATGTAGAAACACTAATGATGTAACTGCGTTACCTTCCAATGGTGGAGCCTTTAAATTGTTTACTTCCTCTAGGGGGTGTATTCTGGTCAGTACATGTGGTACATCCTACACATGTTCCCTGGTCTGGGATACATGACATACCTCACATACCATGGGAGTTACATTTGGACACAGAGACAACAGCCATGAAAGCCCTTCCTTGCTCACAGTGTTGCAATACAGATTTTTTCCAAGCACGGCATTGCCCAGGTTCTTCCCACTATAGCTAGACAGACACATTGGATTAGCATGTCTCAATACGTGTGACTTGCAGGTTTGCATTGGAGATCTCCCCAGATGTATGAGGTATACCTCTCCTACATATGCATTGTCTCAGGTAGCGTACACGGATATGTCCATTGGGTCATTCATCATTTTTTGTTACTAGGTCTGTCATGCACTTCAGATGTACTTACCAAACAGTAGGCCATTCCCTTATTGGCCATTCTGGAAGTGCTCATTGATGATGGAGTGCCAGAAGATGTATGCATCAGGCACATTTCCAAGGTAATGGTTCATGATGGCTTAGAGATTAATGGAGTATGAGTGCTTTCGGTTCCTGTAGAGTTGGGATGTAGCTCCAGTTGCATATGTGTGTAGTCCATTGCACCCAGCACATGTGGAAGATCGGCGATGACATAGAAGCATTACTTGATCTCCAGTTGCAGTTTTTTTGTGTTAAGGAAGAGGAGGTACTGCGGTGTTAGGCAGATGATGGCATCCAGGACAGAGGGTAGGAAAGCTGGGAAAGATGGCTGGGAGATACCTGCCACTCTGGATTTTGTAACCTGGAATGACCTAGATACAAACATGTGGAGGACAACCATGAGCCTGACTTGCGGAGGAATGTTGGTGGACCACCTAGTTGGTGGCTGTAGCTTGGGACTATCTGGCATTGCAGCTGGACAATAGATTGCCTCCAGAGCTGGTATGAGGTAATTACCTCATTCTTCCTGAGATCAGTGAGGGAAGTCAACCGCCATTAAACAAGCTCCTATCTCCCGTGCTACTTTTGTGGCTGTGGGGGGGGGGGCGTTGTGGGTGGTTGGGGTGGTGGTTGTGGTCTTTTCCTTGCAACTCCCAGTTGCAAAATCAAGAGCACCATGGTGTGGTTGAGCTTTCTAGACTGTTCTGTCTGGCTTCACTTCATACGCCAACACATCATATTCTATGCCTGTGTGCAGATATTTTGATACATTTGGGCCTCAGTGCAACACTTGCCGGCGATGTGTCACTTTTCCCTAAACTTTTCCCTAAGCATGTATTAATGCACCCATTTTACAGTGAATATTACGCTGGAATGTCTACCTTGAATATATTAATACTTACACAATGCAACCGGTTGAGATGCAAATACATGTTGACGCAGGACTACTAAAAGTGACACATCGGCCTAGGTGTGTCACCTTGTAACTGTGGAGTACTGACTGTGCCACCAATGTCAAACAAATTGACGCATTGGCAGGCCTTCTACATAAGCCCCTGATTTTATAGTTTATGGGGCTTGTCTGAGGATTATGATATTCAGAGCCGAGCCTTGGTATAGGCTCAGGTTCAGATTTACCAAACTTTAATGTAGCACTGATGTGAAGCAAAACAGCACTTCATGGTGCAAATAGATAAAAACAGCATAGCTTCAAGCCTAGAAAGCTGACATGAGTGCAAGGCTAAACGTCTTTCGTTTGTGTAGCAAACACCAGAAAATTCATGCAAAGTGAGCATTATGGGACAAAAAACCCTTTGGGATTACAGAAATCGACTGAAATAGCTGGATCTGGCTTTGCAAGTAATCTTATTGCCAAATGAAAATAGAGAAAAAAAGAGTGGGTAAAGGGAATATTGTGACATTTTCCTGTGCACACAGGTGCAATATCCGTAACAATAAATATGTTAAACAAATGGCAATTCTGCAAGGTTCTAAACTCATTAATTTGGACTCAGAGATGTTTTCTCTTACAAAACTCACACAAGTCACTGCTCGCTCTTGTTTTGCACAGTTGCGTACTGCTGAGGAGTGCCAGAATCTACTATTATATGCAAGAGAACGCCCGAAGACATCATCAGCTACTGACTTGCAGTAAGACGGAATACAGATTTTTATGCAGAATTGGGTGAATCCTGGTGAAACTGGGCTTCTGTTTTTTTTATAGCAGTGTCATAGTTTTTAACATGAATGACATAGTTTTTAATTACATGTTTTATTAAACGAACTAACTACATGTTAACATGGTTATTTTTTGTGCCTAAAATGTACTGAGGCTCATGACAATAGTTCAGAAGACAGTCACGTTCATGCTAAAATGCATTTTAAAGCCTTTAAAATTATGTATGCCATTCGGGACGTATTTTCTGTTGATCGTGATAATAGAACAGAGTAGGCATTTGTCTGCTCTCCAGTCGCACCATGCCTTTGTGATAGATTTAGAGCTAAGTTACAACTATAAATAACCCCCCTCAGTTCCACTTCAGGCAAATTCCGTGTACTTCCTGAAATCTGAACGGGAGCAATGTTTACCATTCAGTGTACCAGAAATAAGAGTTGAACATAGGCAGACCTTTCCTCGCTCCCCACACTACCATTCAATGAAAAGTGTACTGGTAATTCTGTCTGGGCAAGGCAGATGCTCCCTGTAAGAAATTGGGCTATTAATTGAGGGGGTGAGTACTCACCTCAAATAATAAACCCAAACCTTGTCTGGGTGAAACCTTAAAGCTACTAAACTAACCCAGAGCTCACCCTCACCCCCTAGTAGCTATGGCTCAAATCAGACAGTCTTAACTTAGAGGCAATATTTAAAGTATTTATGCAGTACCAAAACAATATTAATGTCAAAACACAACAGAAGAAAAAGCCAAACCAATTTAGAAAAATAAAGTACATTTAAACAATTAAAATGACAAAAGCAGAAGTTACGAATTTTTAAAGTATAAAGGTGCAAATAGCATCAAAAAGCATTATGCATCAACCAAGATCATCTGGATGCGGTTGATTTTTACCTCTGCACAGTCTAGCCATGCTCCAGGTCCTACCATCTTCAAGGACCACTACATTCCAATGGGCTTGGGTTATTTTCATGGGGTTGGAGTAATTACTGACTTGCCTTTACAGGTCTTTGATTTGCCAATCTTTTCTCAGGACCCCATGTTTATTGTCATATCTGACATTGTAGTCTTTTCGGTGTTGCTTGATTCATTTGATTACTTTGTCTCTCGGCACACACACTTGTCTTTTCCCACTTCAACCAGTTAGGTGACAGTTTAGTACCAGGGAGTCTGCCTTTGAGTGAAATGAATGGAGAAATTCCTGTAACTGCATTAGATGCAATGTGGTATGACCATCACATATTTTTACAAGACTTCTCTACTAGCTCTTTTGAAATGTTAGATAGTTGTACACATGCCTTGATGATCCTATTTACATGTTTAAGCAGCCCGTGTAGCCCTTGGACAATACAAAGATGTCTTGTAATGTTCTATAGACAATTTAGTCAAGAATCCTTTAATTTAATCCAATGTAAATTTTACATAATTGTCTGTTACAAGTGTACTGGAAAGCCTTATATAAAAAAGGTAACAATCAAAAACTCAGTCAGTATTTTTGTGGGGATGGAGTTCACTATCCTGGTAACAGTACAGTGGAAAAGGTCCTACAATGTCTAATGCTAATTTAGTCCATTGTTTTCAGAGAATGCTTACAAATGATAAGGGGGCCTTCCTAACAGTTTTTGCTTCGTCATTTAAGGCTCAACTCATACAGTCTCTTAGTTTGCTTTCTAGTAAAGAATCCATACCAGGAAACCAGTAATTAGCCTATGTTTTATTTTTTGTGATATCCCTGCCTGGATGTCCCTCATGAGCAAGATCAGCTATTGTATCCCATGAGTCTCTAGGGAGACCTAGTTTGTCTCCTCTTCTTAATAGGTTTCCCTCAGTGCTCAATTCTTATTGTATTCCCCAATAACCCTGAATTTCTTTCAGCAGATCACAGTTGTTAGTAGCCCATACCTGAACTATATTTTATTTGACAATGTTTAAAGTGTTATCTTTACACATACTCTCTGCCATTCATCCCTTGATATGCCTGGTATAGTAACTGAGAGTACTGATTCTTCAGTAATGTGCTACAAGACAGTCTGCCACTAGGGTCTTGTTACCTAGGAAATATTCAATTGCATGATTATAGCCCTCAAGGCCACACACCCATTCAGCAATACCTGGTGTGGCAAGCTCTATTTCTTTAGATGAGAAGATGAATGTGAGTGGTTTATGGTCTGTTTATAACGTGAATGGCAACTCCATAGAAAACTTTTAAAATGCAGTATTCTGCAATAGCAAGCTGAGGCATCCCTCAACACTGTAGAATAGTTGGATTCCAAATCCTTTAAGGCATGGGATGCAAAAGCAACTATACTCTCCTCATTATCTGTGTGCAAGTGTCTCCTATTCCTTTGGTACTTGCGTCAGTGGATATTGGTTCTACTCTTGACATTAAAGTTTCCCAAAGTAGGGGCTGTGGCAATAAGTTGTTTGATCTCATTAAAGTTTCTCTGGCAACCCTCATTCCCTTCAAACTGACATCCCATTTTCAGTAGTTCTCTCAGGGGAGATGTCTTATGAACTTGGATATACATTCAACCAAGTCCAGGAAAGTTCTTCCTTACATGTTGGTGGGGGGAGCTTCCTTGGCTTGGGCTTTTTACCATCTTTACAAATAGTATGGACTAGGTGATCAACATATCCGAGCCTGACTTTGCATTTATCTAATTTAAGGGTTAATCCTGATTTCCTCAAAGCTGAGAATACTTTCTCTTGTACTTCATTGTGTTCCTTTTCTGAATTGCCATATAATAGGATAGCATCCTGGAAGCATAAAATCTGATATGATCCACGAAGACCTGATCCATGATTCTTTAAGAGACTGCAGCGGTGGTATGCCAAAGATAGGTCGATTATACTGAAAGAATTGACATCTCAATCAGGCTTAGTATCTAGTTTTTTCATGGAAGGGGAAACCCGTCAACCCAGATATTAGCATTGAGATCCCTCAGGTCTATACACAGATGTATTCCTTTACCTCTTGCCTTATTGGTTACTATTATGCGAGTGAGCCATTCTGAGCTTTCCATGGGCTCAGTGACCACTTGTGGTTCTAGTTTCTTGATTGTTCAGGTCTGACTTCATTCCCAATTCTTTTTGGTATTTCCACCTTAGCAAGTTAGAGCCCTCTTCTGTAACATATATCTTCCAAATGATGGATTGATCTTTAAAGATGATGCACATTGTTGTCATATTAATTAAAGAGATAGGATCCCTGTTGTATCCACTTGCTTTAATATTTAACATCAGTTTCTTGAAGACTATACCCCTTGTCCACAACATTTTCAAAAAACACACTTTTATCAATAAGGGTGGAAGGAGGGTATGAATCTGCATAAACTTTTACTTCTTCACCATCCAGGGCTATTTTACATCTTGGATATATGTTATGTGACCTCTACACATGTGGATCAACTTAAAAATGTATTCCCATTGTTTTCTTCAAAATTCACGGTGGTATGTACCTGTTTGTTGTCTGAATTTGGAAATGCTCTTGCATAATGCCCCCTTCTATTACATATTCTGCATACACTCAAGAGGGAAGGACAGTTGGGATTATTTGCTAAATGGTTTCCATTACCACAGCAATAATATTTTGACTTAGAATTTTCAGTTACCATACTGGGTTTGTTTTAGACCTTGTCTCAAGTGTTTTTCTGCTTAGTTCCATAACCTTTACGGCTTCATCCTTGTTCTCCTAGGAAAGTTGAATTTTCGGTACATCTTCACCTTGTACATGGTGTTTCATTACTTTGATGCATTCAGCTAAATGTTCTATGCTGTTGGTAATTTTTATGGCTTCCCTAAAGTCAGGATTGTGAGTGAGTAACTTCTCTTTTATTTTCATATTGTTAGTGCACCTAATCATTTGACCTCTAAGTAGAAAGCCACACAATGTTCCACATTCACAAGCATTAGAAAGATCTTTCAACACTGCAATACAGCCTGTTACCTTTTCATCCTTCTCCTGCACTCTGCTGAAAAGCCTATGTCCTTCCAGAACCATACACATTTTATTTACCAAAGTGTTCTTTGAGCTTCTTAAAAGTTAATTGGTAAATATCTATTTGTTCCTCTCCTTTATTATTGTCCATGACTGGATCAACCAGATTTGCAAAAACCTTCCTGCCTTGTATTCTCAAGTTGTGCAGGAACATATGTTGTTTCCTATGTAGAGAAACCCCCTATGTGTATCCACTCTTTCCAGGATAATATCGGATCTCCTATATCATTTAAAAATGGTGCTGGCTGGCTCATTTTTAATGTGTTAGTTAAGTTAGTTTTTTCAGAAATATGTCTGTACTACACTCGTTGCAATGTATTGTAGATGGTTGTGTTCAATTCCAAATATAATAAATTATGTGATGACCTGGACTGTATTAGAACTGGATAAATGTGTACTCTGAAAAACTCAGAGATGGGTTGACATGCAAGTGCAGTCTTCTTTTGATGTTTTGTTGATATTTTTTCCTTAATGGAGTCATACCACAGGGAGTCGTGCTCACACCTCCTTGAGAGGAAATGACACTCTGGGGTGAGGCGGTCCTAGAGTTCAGGTGGGCAGTACTTCTCCTTCCTGCTTTCCATTGAAGAAGAGCTTCTTCTGGAATTACTCAGCTGGTAAATGCCAGCTACTGTAGGCTTAATTAGAATAGTTTCATAAGGAGAGCGGCTGTGGCAGTCATACATTGTGTGCTGTGCGCTGGGACTGGCACAGGCAGGGGTGCTAATGCTCCAATGATGTATTCCATAAGGAGCAGTTGCAGGCGGTGTACATAATGACATGTGACGTGTCAAGCTAACCCGATTTTTCCTGTAAAGCAACCTACTGCGATGCTTCAGAGTCTCAATTTCGTGCCGGCACTGGTGGTTTATTCTGAACTGTAGACGTTGAAATTGCAAATAACTGTTTGGAATGCAGCTGTGACAATGGTGGATTATTGTGTGTATTTGTATTGTACAAATTCAAATACAAATTTGTACAAATATAAATACTGTGTGGCGAATCCGCACTAATGCAATATTTATATTAACCTTAAAACTCTTCCTCACGACCTCATTTGTGACAGAGAAAATAATAATTGCAGTAGGAATCTGATAGGCAATGCATCTACAAAGTCTGTTGAGATCTCCTCACAATGTCAAATGTTCTGCTATTCTAGTGCCAGATCAACTGCCACAATATGTTCCTGACCACCCCAGATCATCGCCATTCCAGTTTAAAGAAAATGCTCAAGTATAATTACAGTCCTAAAAAGTATCTGTCATAGTACCAAGGCTCCCAGACACATTTTACTTCCTTCAGGAATTGGAGAGTGGCGTTGCAACAATATAAGAAGGGAGACATGTGCTCCTACCTCTGTCACTGTGGAGTGTCAGTAGAGCGATTATCCAGCATCGGTATGCAGCAATTTGTCTGAGCTGGCTTCAAGCTCTGTTGCCATGTGAATGACATTTATGCATACACAGGGGAGGAGGCATCGTCTGCTGTTCCCTGCTCAGCTGGCAATCCCATCCTCATCACCAGTGGCAAAATGAAGACGATCACTAAGTAGGTTTAACGGTTTTTATTCACCGGCTCATCTCACAGAACACAGATTCCAACTTTCAGAGACAATGAAATATACCATATTAGAATGGTGGGGTTTAGGGGAGAAGGGATGCGGGAGAAACCGATAGCGGTGGTGGCAAGAAGGAAAGTATACATTATTAATAGTAGACTACATAACAATCAACATTTACATTTAAGGGTGGGAATAATATACAGTCTAAGTATAACAAGGAGACATGTCTGCTGGTACTTTGGGACCATAATCTTGCCTCCAACTCTGCTGGCTTAGGCCAGTTACTGTGTTGTATGACAGAGGTTGTTGGTATTAGGATGTGGGCTAGAAGTACCAATTATCGTTATTGTGAGTAAGAACAGTGAATTATAGGCAGTGAACTATGTTTCACAGTCAGCCACTGACACACACACACCTAGAGTGATAGCATCTTTGATCTTCAGATCTAACTCCCCACATGGTGCTGTCTGTCCTTGTTGATGCTGCAACATTGCAGAAGCCAGATGATTTTCAAGTCTCAAAGCATCTAGCTCTCTAAGGATTTGCTTGGGAACACTTTTGCTCCCAGAGAAGAATCATGAAGTCATGTGCAATTAGGAATGGACCATGGACTATTTTTGAACATTTATTTTGACTTCTAAAGACTGGGATTAATATGTGCTGCTAAAATTCCTGGGTTGCAACTGGACTGATTTAAAATGCCATTTTTGTTGTTTTGTTTTAATTGTTATGCACATGTGTTTAAGATATTAGATTTACAGAATATGCATACATTGCTAAGTGTAAGGAATCAGAGGGTTTTAGAGCTCTGCATCAACACCATCAGAATCTATGCATAACCTTAAGGTAATTCTGGATCTCATTTTGCACCATTTGTGAATTCAATTGTAGAATTCTCAGCTGTTGCGGTCAAGTAGAAACTATGTTCATCTCCATGAGTGAGTGTATAGTGACATAACTTGACAGAGATACTCTACATAGAGAAAGGTGTGTGTATATATGTTTAGACCTAGCAAGATATCTGTCTTCTTGTGTTCAACTTTCAGGAACTCCCAGGATCCTGTCAAAGCATAAGGAAAAAATAATAAAGTATATCATTTCACAACTTTAACTATGTTATCTGATTCAGTGACGTACGGTCCCCCTTTGTCTTATAAAATTAATCTGTACCCTGAAGCCCACCTTGACCCCAGAATTGAGGTGGCAGAGTGTGGTCCTTTGTCTCTGGTTTCTCTCTTCTGCAATCCCCTTTTCGTGCTTCCAGTGTACTAGAGTATCTGGTTAGTGGTGGGGATGGCGAAAGGCCTATAAATCATTGCTTCAGATGGATCTTGCTCACATGGTTAGTGCACACATCACAGCTGGGGTCTGTGATTATTAACTCACTGGTTTATATCCTGTGTGGCTGATCTAGTCAAGTCGGCCCAAACACATCCTATCGCAAAATGTCTTGCATGGAGTGCTGTGAGACTGCCCCTTCTACAAATGTTCTTCAATTTTTACCTTCTCCCCTTCCTAAAGTTTATTAGTGACCATTACTGCATATACCACTTCTAGATGGATGACAGGCAACTCTACGTTCGCATGACCCAGAGACTACTAATACAGTGAGGTGCAGAGTTTGCTTGGTGCAATATTTCAATACATTACTATTTGAGGTTGAAAGAATGAGGTATAATTCACAGTATGACAATTTGTGCAACTGGTTACAGTTTTTTGCCATTTCTGACATCTGATTATCACACCTCAAGTTTGCCAGTATTTGTCTAGAGATTTGTGAATAACAAAAATATTAGTTTGCAGTGCAGTAATTCTCCAGGGGCTGCAATCGTGATTAAGACAAAAACTCGTGTAAAAACCCAAATCGGTATTTACAAGGGAGTTGAAATGTAGGCCAAAATCTCCGCTATCCTTGTGGTCTAAGTTAGAATGCTTGTGAAAAAGCACTGATATTGGCTTCTTGTAAATGCATGTGTTGCCTTTCTTCTTCTTCACCCACCAAAGCATCCATGTAAGGGCCCCCAAGTACATCGGCAATACAATTTAGCATTATAGTCCTGATGCTGCATACACTCATGTCATCAGATCAGGAGTAGCTAGAAAAAGGGCAGACACCCACTTGTCAAAGAACCATTCATTCATGTGGCCATCACACTTAAACAATCAGATTCATCATAAGAAAAATACAGCCATTCTGAACAGTTTGTTCCCACGTTCTCTGTATGCAAAAATTCACATTACTCTTGTTTTTATGCAACAGGAGGCTTTAGTTCGAATTCTTTGATCAAAAATGTTTTTAAAAAATGAGCAAAAGCCTTGGCTCAAGTACAATAGAAAACGCAGTAAAACACACAGCGAATTGCTATATTTCAGCGTATTCAAATCACAAAAAATAAATATTAGGAGCACTACAGAAAAGAGAACGGGCCTTTTTGGTCAACTGGATCAGTGGCACAATAGTTATTTCTGGTTCACCAGCAAAGAGGGTTTTTGAGGAATATGCTATTGAACATGTTTCCTTAAATATGCTTTCTCGAGATGTGCATAAAACTGTTTAGCTGAACATGGTTGCTTACTGTTTTGAATTGAAGATACAGCAGCTAAACCTGAGATGCAGGGTTAAGCGCTTACACAGAGCCTAGCTAAAGAAGCATCTATAATCTGGAAAGTTACTAACAGAAAAGTAGCCTTAGATCTATAGGTTTTCCCGAAAAGGCACAGAAAAATAAACATATAATTTCATCAAAAACACTGCCTAAGTTACTGTCTATTGTCAGTGAAAGGACAGATATTTAGCCCCAAGACTTGACACCAGGTAAGTATTTGGCAAAAAAGAATCGTTTTTAAATCTGCTAAAGCTCCGTTCCAGATCAAATGCTACTTGACTACGTTTCTCCTTTGCAGAGTGTTTCATCCATTATTAATGATGGAGCTAGTCAGGGGACTTGTCCTAGGAAAAGAAGAGGGGGTACTAACCAACTAAGGCAATACAGAAGTGTCATTCCTGCATTTGACATCACACATGACATTACATGACACGGCATCATGATTTATGACCTCACAGGAACTGACATCATTAGAAGCGACCTTAAAACCTCACACATATCTTTCGTAGGTCTATCATGAGTACACTTGAGCACTTTACAATATATAACAAAGTAAATCTGATCACCCATTAAGCCTGTTACTTGAGTTCCCTGTCTAAAGAAATTAACAGCACAAATGGGGGTGAAATTTGGTGTCTCATTAACTACAATAGATAAACCACTAACCGGGGACCGTGGAAGCACCGCCAACAGGCTGGCGGTGCTTCCTGGCCAATTCTGATTGCGGCGGTAAAGCCGCGGTCAGAAAAGGGGAACCGGCGGTTTCCCGCAGGTTTTCCCCTGGCCAAAGGAATCCTCCATGGCGGCGCTGCAAGCAGCGCCGCCATGGGGATTCCGACCCCCTTCCCGCCAGCCTGTTCCTGGCGGTGTAGGCTGGCGGGAACGGGTGTCGTGGGGCCCCTGGGGGCCCCTGCACTGCCCCTGCACTGGCATGGGCAGTGCAGGGGCCCCCTAACAGGGCCCCATAAAGATTTTCAGTGTCTGCTTGGCAGACACTGAAAATCGCGACGGGTGCCATTGCACCCGTCGCACCGCAGCAAATCCGCCGGCTCCATTTGGAGCCGGCTTCATCTTTGCTGGGGCTTTCCCGCTGGGCCGGCGGGCGATCTTTTGCAGATCGCCCGCCGGCCCAGCGGGAAAGTCGGAATGTCCCCCGCCGTCATCTGACCGCGGGCGGTGTTTGGGCGGATTCCGCCCAGCGGGCGGCGCCCGCCGCCCGACGGGGTCGGAATGACCCCCTAAGTGCTACAAGCTAGGCACACACATTGCCCCCAAAAGCGCTCACCCATATTTAGCAGCAGATATCTCTCATGTTCTTATTCTTAGCTTAACTATAGCTAAACCAACCTCACATTCTACAGCCCAACCGAAGGATAGTTCTCCCTGGAATCAGTACTGCCAGTATACCCACAAGCATTCCATCCATCACTTTTTCGTATACGTCAGTATGATTTCACTAGTGGCATTATTAGCATGGGGTGAACTCTCAATATTTCTTAAGTTCATGTTTTCAAACTATTACTTTTAAGAACTGCCTTGATGTAATCTGAAGAACTAAGCTGAAAAGCTTCCACATGTTACAAAAATAGACTTTTTTAAAATTTTGAAGCAACTTTGTAATATCTTTATACAGCTTTATTTACATGGCAAGTATTTTCATGGCTCTGCTCATGGAATGCTCCTAGAACCAAGCCAGATCCTTTGCTCAGCTGTCCCTGTTAAATTAGTGGCTCACCATCAAAACTCAGTCTGCAGTGATGTGATGTCACTGTTGTCACTGCTGCAGCAGACGGTCAATCCAACTTTCACTATAAGGCCAAGAGCAGACTAAAATATGATTCCATGTCACCGCCTGAAGCAACGTCCCAGGGTTGAAATGGTTTTGCAGCTTTGCTACTGCAGTGTGCATAATCCTTATAGCAGTGCTGAAATTGGAGAATCTTTACTTTGTGAACCCATAATGTTATGGTCAACGGTGGCAATGGAAAGGAGTAGATTCACAGAGGGTGGAGTCATGGAAAGCAGTCTGACAGTCAACGTTAAAAAAAAAAAAAAATCTACAAAAATCGGCAAAAGAGAGAAAAGTGACAGAAAATCTGTTCTGGATTGATTGGTTGCAAAGACTGCATTTTAAAATACTTTATTAAGGTTAAGGCACCTGGTGCAGAGATCTCTGTCTGCCAAGTATATTGCATGGAATAATAGGAATGGTAAGATGACCAGTGGTTAATGCACTTGCCTGAGAAAGTTTTTTCTAGTCACCGTTTCCTGCAAAGCACACCATGTTTTCTACAAAGTACATCTTGTAAATGACAGATTTTAATTTTATGTAAAAAGGTAAGTTACTTATTGATTTTAACAGAGATCCTTTTGTTACCTGCATGTCATAGATTGCAACCCTTCTAATGTAGCACAGTGATCTGTGAAGGACATGTCAGTCCTACAAATTATGATCACCACTGTCTGTAAAACATTCTCATATTTACCAATACTAATCTACCATTAATACTTTTTGGGTTCCGCAGTAGCATGCTACTTGCTGAAAAGCACTTTGACACCTTGTCAGGGGTAGTTAGTGCTTTATGAATACAAATGCAATTACGTCCTATTAATTGATGTACACACTTGTATGATTTATTGTCAATTAAAAATGTGCATGTGTGATGTAAAGCACTCAGACACCCTATCTGGAAAGAGTAGCTTCTTTTAAGAACTTGTAAAAAAAGAACCTGTGCCTTTTTTTCCTCTACATTGCATTAGCACCAATCTCTGGCTTGGATAGCTAACTGCCAGGATCATTCTGAAACAACAGGATAGCTTATGGCCCATTAAATTCCATCTTTGTTTTAGGCCCAGCTGGAATCTTAAACATGAAAGCAGCCCCTTGCTGCCTGCACGTTGCTGCTCTGACGGGAAAACAGACAACATGCAGGCACTGCTGTGTTTCCCAGTGGTGGCAAGGTCTTCGGGGACAATTCCATCCTATTATACAGTGTCCACCCTGTAAAAACAGTGGGGGGCCCCGTCAACCCTCGTGTACCCTTGACTTGTGCCCTGGAGATGGTGTTGTTCTCTGTCAATATCTGTATGTTATGTAATGATATGTTATGCTGTTATGTTGTGCATTTGTATAGGGCACAACTCACCAGGGAGTGTATTCTGTGCTGAAGCATAAGCTGTATGAGCCAAGTAAAGGCAAGGTGAAGAGAGTAAAAATAGTACCTGCATTTACCCTTAACTTCTGCCCTGGAGATGGTGTTGTTCTCTGTCAATATCTGTATGTTATGTTATGTGATATTATGTTATGTTATTTGTATTTATAGTGGGCACAACTCCCCCCAGAGTGTATTCTGTGCTGACGCATGAGCTGTATGGGCCAACCCAGGCAAGGTGAAGAGTCAGATCTTTAGTTACTTGTGAAATTTGAGAACTGAGAAGGCAGCTCTGATGTGTAGGGACAGGTCAGTCCAGGCTTTAGGAATGGTGTAGGAGATGGCATGACCACTGATTGTGGTTCTGGATATGCCAAGGGTGTGTGCCAAGTAGGAGTCTAGCTGACAGAAGTGGCTCGTAGGTTTGTGGAAGCCTATGTTGTTGTTGAGGTACATGGGGCCAGTCCTGTGTAAGGCTTTGTATGTGTGCATGAGGAGTTTGAAGATTGCTCGTTTGTGGACTGGAAGTCAGTGGAGCCCTTTGAGATGTGGGGTGATGTGTGTGTGGGGTGGGATACAAATGTTTGTATGGCGTGGAGTCTTTTGGTCATTTGGGCACTGATTCTGGCATATATAGTGCACAGCTGTAGTCCAGTTTGCTGGTGATGAGGGCTTGGATAACAGTCCTGCGAGTGTTCGGTGGGGAGCCATCTGAAGATCTTCTTGAGCATCTTGAGTGTGTGGAAGCAGAAGATGGAGACTGCACTCACTTGGTCTAACATGGTGGTTTGATTGTCAATTACTATTGCACGGTTCTTTATGCAGGATGCCAGTATGGGTGTATAGCTTTCCAGTAACCTTTCCATTAACAACATGTGCATCCATGCAGTGCTTGGGTGCATGTTTTCTCCATCCTCTGATGGTTCCTGTCATCCTCTATAGATTGAAAGGAATACTGATGTGGATTTCATTGTCTGAATCACCCAGGAGAATGTATCCATGTAAGGCATTGCACTGTAGGATGATATCTCTCATTGTGTTATTGAAGCAGAGGAGTATTACGCTTACAATGTATTGACTCCGCATTTTCTGTGGTTCACATACTCAAGGCCCAATAATCCCTCATTTGTTGCTCCCATGACTGTCTTGGCCCTGTAATTATGGGCTAAGCTTATGGAAGGATATCACATTTCCATACTAGAGTGGCCACAACATCCAGTGGATGTGGGAGCAAAAGACAATGCATCAATGTGAAGTTACACGTTGGTTCTACATTGAAAATAATTGCTGACACTATGTAGTTAGGCTTTCTTTATTGCATGAAATTAATTGTTATTGCAACTGGGCAGCTATGTGTTTACCTTGATCATTTTTAGGCTATTCCTTGGCTTGATGTTTGTGTCATGGTATTTATTTATAATATTTGTTTGTTCATGTCTACTTGTTGACTTGGTGAAATGATTTGATCTATTTAGACTTTATGTACATTTTAGCAACAATGTAAATACGAATTCAATTTCTCTCTTTTTCCTTCAATGAACGTACTATGGTTTTGTGTGGATTTATGTGATTGATATGCTATGAGCTTTATCTGCTTTTATATGATATATCATATTGGTTTATACATTTTGCTTATCAACACTTATCTCTGGTAAAAGCAATGGTGTTCTGGGTGCCTTTCTGTTTTTCTGTATTATGGGACCTAGCTATTGAATAAGCTATGCATTTAGAATGAGAATAACTCAGCATGATTTTTTTTTATACTGTCTGAGGACAATGCTTTTGATTTGTTACTGCTGTCTGTCCATTTTATTTTATATTTCCCAGAGGAGTTACACCAGAGGGTATTAGCTCTAGGTGCAGGTCAAAGGGTTATATTTTATAGCATTTTTTAACTGATGGTATATTTCATTTTCATAACACCTCTGACTTATCGACTTAAAATATGAATACCTTAGATTATCAAAGTCTTGACTGACCTTTGATTTAGTTATGCTCCAACCAAAAAAATTACAGATGACAGATTTAGCTATTGGATCTTAAACATTCACAGTTCTAGAGCAATTACTTCACTGTATTATATAGGACAAACGTACAGTGGAAAACAACGAAATCGAATATAGATTTTTCATATTATTACTGTGGAACACCATAGTAAAAACATGGCCCTACACAGGCAATATTCTTCTTTTCTTGAGACATACAGGGCTTCTCTCTTGAGGACCAATGTGACTCAACTTCAAATGTACTAAAAAAGCAAATGTTGGGGGTGGGGCCAACCAGGATGCCTGAATGGACGTGCTCCATGATGTCTCTGCAGCAAATATGTCATTTATCAAGGCATTTAAGCCCCTTTCGCCTTAATTAGAGTTGACAGGCAAAGAGAGAACTGGGGAAACCTGGGGATACAACTGCACCAGAACATTGAACGCCAGGGCAGCTAGATGGAGTGTGATACCATTTTTGCTGCTGCAAATCTTGCCAAACCATACCCCACATCTGCTTCCGTCCCATAAGTAATTTAGGCCCTTTCTTCTTCGGCTGTGTTTCCACACTCTGAGTTGTGCCTTTATGCCTTCAAAGAAATGAGATTAATAGAGTGTCCGGCTACTTTACACCAGCGGAACCGCAAGACCCTCAATCAAGGCCTACTCCAACCACACCAGGACCCTCACAAAAGACCGCCTCACTTCCCTCAAGGAGTTTAAGCTGGAACTTTGAGAGGAACCGAAGAGTGACCTAGATGCCTCATTGGAGTCACTATAGTCTGATATAAACAGTAAACTTGTTTCGCTCCAGCAAGACGTAGGGGCCTGCACACTAGACTCTGATACTAAGGTGCAGGAGCTGGACCACCACACAGACCACATGGACATCTCCTCTTGCCTCCTACAGTAGCAACTTCACACCACCAACTTAAAGTGGGAAGACCTGGAAAACAGAGACCGATGTGATAATTCCTGCATCTGTTTACCTGGAGAAAGAGGTTGAAGGCTCAGACCTCAAGACCTTTATAACAGGCTTGTTTTCAGAACTGCTTGGGCCAGGAGCATTGATAGTCAAGACTGACAGAGTACATTGAGTGGGACCACAACCACTTGGAGAAGGAAGATGCCTAATCAATGTTCTGGCAAAGATTCACTCCTTTAAAATCAAGGAAGCGATCTTGCAAGCAGCACCGAAGAAAGATAAAATCTCATTCCAAGGTGCAACCTGCTCTCTCTTTCAAGCTATTGCCCTGGGGATTCTGGCACGCTGACAGCAGTGTCACCCAATTAATGAAGAACTCTGACAGGAACATATCAGATACGGTTGGACCTACCCATTTGGTTTGGAATTTTAATAACATAACAAGACTCAACATGGCACTGACCTTACAGCACCCTCAGCCCTTTTAGGCATTGAACCTCCCAATACCCAGCAGTTTGGAAAAGGCCTGAATGGCTCTGGCAGTGGCCTTGTGGGAGCCTGTGACAAGGGACAGTGGCTCTGCCAGAGGTGTACACATGCACAGAGGAAGTGATGAACTATGCAACAAACACATGTAGTTGACCATGGTACTGAGCCACAGGGGGTGGTCCAAATTGGGAATTCACCACGGAGCATGATCCATCTCTGTACCTGGAGGGGGCTACCTCTTCGAGATTAGGTAAACTGCAATATGGAAATCCTGCACACTCCAGATTTCATTCTAGGCACCCCGAGAACTGCCTTAATATCCATTTGCAAATATTGACTTGCACAAGCGGATATTGACCTATATGCCTGACATGATATCCTTTTTCATACAACTTGTTTTCCATTTGGGACTAGAAGTGTTTTGAGGTTTTTGTTTTTTACTAACACGTACAGGAATAGCACCATCTGCATCTGATAGTAGAGGATGGGGATAGTGAATGGCATGATAATGTGATACGTTGTTTTGTTCAGACAACTGGAGAAAAGAGAAAACATCTATGGGTCACACTGCAGCGTCAACGCAGGGGCTCCATGTAACTTAATACACATGGTGATCACCATACTTACATGGAACATTAAGGGTCTTATCTCCCCTGCCAAGCATCACAAATTATGGAAATTTCTACTTGATCAGGAACACAATGTAGTGGTGCTGCAGGAGACTCACCTAAGATAGGGTGAAGAACATAGATTGCGGCTTAGAGCATACCCAATGACATACAAATCATCCACACTCACCAAACACAATGGGGTGGCCCTCTTTTTCACTCAATGCTGACGTTTTAGCCAGAGGGCTACAAAACTGATAAATAGGGAAGAATCATCACAGTGAAGGGAGTCATTAAAGATAGGAAGTGCACCTTTGCTTCCACATCTGTCACAAACTCCAACCAAGCCCACTTTATACAGCCCTCTTATCGTCGCTGGGAGGTTTTACAGAGAGTGAATTTTTTTCAATCTTACTTGGAATTTGGGGGAAGACAGCACACATCCCACAGGTCACCTACATTGAGCTTCCCTAAAGCTTTTAAGCAGGAGATTCATTCCCTAGGACTATCATATGCCTGGAGGGTCCTCCTCCCCACCTCCCACGACTACACCTTCTTCTCCCATTTGCATCATACATATTCACGGTTATACTATATACTTATGAGCCAATCCCTCACCTCCGCCATATTGAAAGCAGTATTCCACCCTATTCTCTTTCTGATCACACACCTGTAGTGCTGACATTGGAATGGGATGTCCCACCATCCAAGTATCACAGTTGGTTCTTCCCTAGGCCCCCACTAGAGTTCGCCTGTTATAAGATGACTTGCATAAAGCTATTAGAGAGTATTTCCAACAAAATGTTTCTGTTTACCCTTCCAACAACTAGGACATGTTGAGAGCGGTAGCATGAGGGAAATGCATTGCCCTGGTCTCCATGCACAACAAACAAAGAGCCTATGATAGACTGACCCCTGAAGCAGAACTTCAAACGGCTGAATAGACACATAAAAGCAATCCAACATGGGACCTACAACGTAAAGTCACCGCTCTGGAGATAAAACCTAATGCCATATATATTAATAGGGCTGAACTCTACCTTCAACGCCTTAAACGTACCACATATGAAGATGGCAACAAGGTGGGTTCCCATCTAGCATGTCAACTTTGGGTCAAGCAGAAGAAAGAATACATAGGTGACATCTATCAGGACATTGGTGAGTTGGCAGTCTCAGACACCGAGAAGGCACACACATTTGGTAATTTCTATAAATACCTTTACACAACAGACCCTGTCGATTGGAGTGCACAACTAGAATACCTGGCTGGAGTTAACCTCCCGCAAGTGACTGACTAGCAAAATTAGATTTTGACGGAACCTATTAATGAAGAATAATTCTGGGCACCAATTTCAACCCTGAAACTCCACAAATACTGGGGCACAGATTACATTACAGCTCTATTTTTTAAGACCTTCAGAACTGATTTAAGGCCACATTTGATGTCCTTGTTCAACCACTTGACAGAAACCAGCGATGTCACACCATCAATGAGTGAGGCACTAGTGATGCTCATTCCGAAGCCTACTAAAGATACATATGGTTCCTCTAAGACTATAGCATTACTAAACTTAGATGCCAAATTATACTTGAAGAGTCTAGTCTCTAGACTGGATAACATGATGCCAGATCTGATGCACCCAGATCAATCTGGCTTTATTAAGGGAAGACAAACCCAGGAAAATCTACAAAGGGTGGTCCATCTCATCAAGAAAGCTACTAAAAAGAATGTTCAGCAGTATTTCTAGCTCTAGACATAGAAAAAGCCTTTGACAGTGTGGACTGGTCCTTTTTATTCCAGACACTGCAGCGATTTGGCTTCTGTGATAAATTCCATTCTATGATATGAGCCAATTATGCAACTCCAACTTCTTGAGTACTGGTTAATGGGGAGAGTTCTGATCCCCTCCAACTGGGTAGAGGGATGCAACAGGGATGCGGCCTCTCCCGACTCTTGTTCACCCTTTGAACTGCTTGCAGCAAAATATGCATGGCTGACTTCATTCATGGCCTGACTTTCGGGCCCGTGGAACACAAGATTTCTCCATTTGCAGGTGACTTGCTACTGACATTTATCTCACTATGGCCCACACTGTCAGCACTGCAAACCACACTCAAAATTTTCGAAGATGTGGTGGTCTTTCCGTGTTAATCTATATAAATCCTTTTTACTCAATTTAACTCTCACAGTTTGAGAAATGGAAGTCTTAGTGGCCTTCTCAGCACTTCAATGGATTAAACATAATATTACATACATAGGTATCAAGATTACTCCTAAAATATCAGACCTTTATCGCACAAATTTTCCATCCATTATGCAGCAATGTAAGTCCACTCTTGAGCACTGGGCACCCATATATTTCTCATTGCTTGGATGTATCCAAGATGTCAAAATGACTGTGCTGCCTAAGCTGTTATATTTCTTTCAGGGGCTTCCTATGGAACTAGATCAAAGCTTTTTGCCAACTTTACATTCCCTAATAACACACACTTTATATGGCAGAACCATAAGGAATGTCTCTCCTACAAGGTGATAAGACGTGTGAAAAATATGGAAGGCCTAGCCTTCCCGGATTTTCATCTATATTACAAAGTGGCACAGCTTAGAATAATTTCAGAATGGTCACTCTGTAGATCAGATAAGCATTGGCTACACATGGGCAGAGCAGTGTTAGGGAGCTATGTATGGGATGTCCTATGGAAGCCGAAGGCTGATCATCCCTCCAATGCCTACCTGAGTACTCCCATAAGAACAACTCCCAAAGTCTGGGATGAATTGAACAGAACAGGGAACTGGATCACTTTCCCATCACCATTCACGCCCATCCATTATATCCCAGCATTTAGCCCCTCTCCTTTGTGCAGGCCCCTTCGATGCTTAGAGAGAGGGGGTATGCCTTACCATCTCCGATCTCTTCCACAATTGAGATATCCTCACCTTCGAGGACTGTCAATGGAATTTTAATCTTTCCGACTCAGAACACTATTGTTACACACAACTGAAATATTGGGTCCTCCATTTAGATGTTTGGGCTGTGGCCACTAGAGACTTAACCCCCATCGAACATTTCATCAAAAGGTTGGGAGGTTCAAAGGGCTGTATCTCTTTTCTATATGCCCCACTACTTGACACACTTGTCACCCAGAGGCCCTGTCACTTCTGTGAGGGTATTCTGGGAGACACAATCCCAGACACACAATGGCATAAACTATGGAGAGACATCCGTAGGTTTAACCACTCAATAGAAGTGTTGTAGGCCCACAATAAAGTATTATTTGATTGGTATCTCGATCCCACAAAGCTGAAACACATCTTTCCGAGCACATCAGAGTTGTGCTGGAGACAGTGTGGATTGCTCGGTGATTTTCGCCATATATAGTGGGACTGCCCAAGTATCCACCCTTTCTAGACCGAGATACTAGCACAAATTAAAAAAATCCTTGGATACCCGATTCTGGGCTCACCTGGTATTAACTTTTTTAGGCCTGCGAGATGACTCTTCAAAACATGAAACATGAGGCGAGAGGGCAATAATGTGGCTGTGTTTTGGAGCTGCCAAACTGGTGTTGGCAGCAAATTGGAAGAAGAGGGAGGCACCCTCTGTCTCCCATTGGCACGCTAGACTGTGGCAGGCCCATACAATGGGAAGAATGTCAGCTATTTTTCTAGATGATTATAAAAATGTTGAATATATCCACTTACTTGGATTGTTAAAGTTATTGTTTGAGAGGGACGAAGTGATTATAGGGAGACATGAATGTTTATTACTATGAACCACATGAAAACACGAAATGTAGAATATGTATTGTCTTGTAGCTGATTCCCTCTTATGGTAGAAACTGGGTATTATAATGGCTATCTTGTCATGGACTGAGGGAGTGAAGTAAGTGTAATCTACTGTATTTGAATGTCTCTATAAATCAATAAAGACAATTTTGTCAAAAAAGCAAATGTTGTCATGCATTAATAGCTGATAAATCTCTTGGGGCTGTACTACCAAAAGTGCCTATGAACACATCTGCTGGGTGTGCCCACTTTTTATGCTGCCATGGCACTTTGATAATACAAGGGGTCCTGATATGATTGTGCCACCCCTTCTGTAACACAGAATGTTCTATATATGTGCCAACATGATCACTAGGGGCGTTTTCTCATTCCTCATTTGCATGAGGGTGTGTCCCCATGCAAATGAGAAACCACTTTACCTCTGTGTTCATGATATATTATAGATGTACATGAAGAGGCAAAGGAACGGTCAGTGGTGTACAAGAACTGTGTGCCATATTGGGGTGCTCCACAGTCAGTTTGTACCTCAAGCGGTCACCTTGAAAGGGTTTGAGAGGATCCATAGACCATCTTGGCATCCAAATGAAGGCAGTCACTCACTGCATCCCACTGCAGAGGAATCTCTGCAACGCTTTTCAAATGTAGACCACGTTGCTGCTTTTACACTGAAAGTCAACCAATGACTTCAAACAGCTAGTCTGCCTTTTACTATTGCACAATCCCCGGGACAAGAACGAGTTTGTGGCTACCTGGGACAGTGCATTAATTGTGATAGGGTTTAACAGACCCATTCTGCACTAGGAGTATCAAGTTACATGTGCACCACAAGGCAGACCTGAGCAGTTCCCATTATCTGCACTATGGGTCCTGGTTGAGATGGAATACCTGTTGAAATGTATATAAAATTTCCTAAAATGCTATATTTATGTTATAACTGAAAAATCTCCCAAGCACTAAAAAAGGTTCCATGACTTCCCATAAAGTTGTTGCATCAGATGTTCTACTGAACAGATCACCAGCATACAGTGTCACTTTCTTCTTTAATGCACTCAGAAAATACCTGGGTATTATGCAGAGAATGAGCTTATTTGAGCTGTTTTTTTGTCATCATTCATTGCTTCCCTACGGTCTGTTATTAACCTCCAGCACCTTTTTAAGGAGGTGATCTTGAATTTAGCCAGTATAATATTTAGGTTTTTTTCTTATTCTTTTGGGACACTAGTTTGCTGGACACGAGAATTGAGCCCTGGCCCTCTTAGCAATTTTGTCTATCTGTATAGAATAGTGACTTCTCAGTTTTTGCAACAGACAATGGTGAAGGTGCTGGGAGATTGAGAGTTGATGTCAGTGGTGACACTTCTCATCTGTCACAGTGCGCTTTTGATGTTCCTTAAAGATAATTGACTTTTCACCTTGAGGAGCAACATCTCCTCTAGTAATGTTCTGAAATAATTTGTAGGTACCCCCTACCTGTGTAGTTGGATGAACTGCACAGGGAGCTCTATCTTACGCCCAACATTTACCTTCTCCTAGCATGTGTCAGCATATTCAGGAAAGCTTTGCTGTATTGTGTTGCAGGACTATATATGGGACATTAGCATATAAAGTCACAATTGAGGTCATTCTACAGCACCATTGCATTGGAGAGAGAGTTCATTAGGTCTCGCCTGTGTGAGATCATGCACCCCCACTTGCCAGAGATATTGTCTTGAATAAGGAGTTTAGAGCCCACCCAGTGCTTACAATTTGTGGGCTTTGTGTTGTTTTAACTCTCACTTGCTGCCTTCTAATTGGGCATCACAAATTGTCTTCGCTTCCTCTACTTTTGGCAGGAGCACGGACCAAGTACTGGTTGCTTCAAATTTATCAAAGTCCTTCTGCTGCTGGCTCTGTGATTGAGGAAATATTTTTTCTTTGTTTCTTTCATCTTCACCATCAATGATGCTTCGACCCCTCCACCTGCCCCATTCCTATTTCATCTACCTCCACCTCGTCCCTGTTTCTTCTACCCTCTCCCAACAGACAGAAGGAAAAAAAATGCTATGACGCAGCCATAGTGCTTTTTTTATCACCTTGTATTCCACCACATCCCACCCTTCAGTTCACCGCCATCACCAGCCAATAGCCCATCCAAAGGCAAGATCTACCGGCTTTGTCAATGTTTGTTTTTCAATTGAAATGGTTGATAGGGTGCAGGATGCTGTGTTTCATCCTTAGAAGCACTTTGGAATTTAATGTCTAAACTTGGAATGAGAAGGTAGTCCCCCTCTTCTGCCTAGCCATTCTTTTTAAAGATTTTAAAAACATAAGAAAAGAGTACATGGCACTACACTGTGTTCTCGACATTGTGAAACATAATACGTTTCACAATCTTCGCTGTGATTGACGTATTATCTTTCCTTATAGCACAGTGCGTCCTTGACATTGGTCCAATTAAGTTAAGCTTAAGGAAACTGGATAATATTAAGAAGAAAACACTAAAGAAAGACAGAATACTGAAATCACCAAAACTACTAGTTTTATCCATCTTGTTGCTTGACCTCACAGGAAGGATTCCTGTTCATTTATTTACAAGAGATACAATGGGGGTGATTCTAAGTCTGGCGGGCAGCGGAGGCCGCCCGCCAGACTTCCCCCTCCAAAATACCGCTCCGCGGTCGAAAGACCGCTGAGGGTATTTTGGGTTTTGCACTGGGCTGGCGGGCGACTGCCAAAAGGCCGCCCGCCAGCCCAGTGCAAAACACCCTTCCCACGAGGACGCCGGCTCAGAATTGAGCCGGCGGAGTGGGAAGGTGCGACGGGTGCAGTTGCACCCGTCGCGAATTTCAGTGTCTGCAAAGCAGACACTGAAATTCTTTTTGGGGCCCTCTTACGGGGGCCCCTGCAGTGCCCATGCCACTGGCATGGGCACTGCAGGGGCCCCCAGGGGCCCCGCGACACCCCATACCACCATCCTGTTCCTGGCGGGAGAACCGCCAGGAACAGGATGGCGGTATGGGGTGTCAGAATCCTCCATGGCGGCGCAGCTTGCTGCGCCGCCATGGAGGATTCATTTGGGCAGCGGAAAACCGGCGGGAGACCGCCGGTTTTCCACTTCTGACCGCGGCCGAACCGCTGCGGTCAGAATGCCCAGCGGGGCACCGCCAGCCTGTTGGCGGTGCCCCTGTCATTTTAGCCCTGGCGGTCTTGGACCGCCAGGGTTAGAATGACCCCCAATATGCCTAATTTGGCTACTGCCATTGAAGTTGTGAATTGTCTCTTGTACTGATTTGTGATTCCCATTATTGTTCGCATATTGTGTAGAAACAATGTGGAGATGTGACTTAATGGCTAGAGTTGCTAACTTTGTAACTTGGGAAACAGGCTAGAGTTCTGGCATAAGCTCATCGTCCCTTTATTCTGGGCAAATCAAAATCTGACCTTGTGTAATGTAATCCGGTTCTCATATAAAGGGCTCTAAAGTGCTTGGGCAACGTTAACGCTAAAAAGTAAATGCTAATAAAAAATAAAAAAACATTTGGCCAGAAAAGGGACCGTCCAACCCACCAGTATCTTTTGGGGTACCCTATATAAATGACTAGTATTGCTAAAGTGTCCCGCACTCCCACAATATTTATACCATGCATAAATATTGTTCCCCCCTCTTGCAAGAACCTGCAGTGAAGTTCTCTTCATAACCTGGTTTTCAGGGTGAAATTACAGAGATAAAAAGGGTTCAAGTGGCTCAATTTCTTTCCTTTTATCCTATTTTTCTTGTCCAAGGAGACATTACACATCAAAACTCCTCACTACAATAAAATAATCATTACAAAGCACACCAATAATACATATTAAAGCACCTGAAGTGCTTTTGGTGTCCTTGGTTGGACTCTGGAGGGTGGTAGTAGTAGGAATGAAATGGGAACAGGTAATAGGTATAGATTTCCTGATCCATCCATCCATTCCTATGAGCTTTCTTAGGAATACAGGTGGAATAATAAAGCAGAGTATCAAATGACACTGGTGTGTTATACTTGGTTGTAACTCCATCCATCTCTGCTTGTCCTTGTCAGAAAACAAAGGAACCTCCACCCCTTCTCCTCACTAGTCTCACCTGGCTAAAGTTGCTGATGTTTTACTGTCTTTTTCCCTATGTTTCAGAATCTCTTTTGCAGTATCTTACGTGACCTGTGCATGAGCATCTCAGCTTTATTAGATGTCTGGATCAGTGCAACACAGCTTTGAGTGCCGGAGTATGACTATGCAACGGTTTTGAGGAGTACAGAATGAGCTGTATTGCCTCAGGTACCTTACCACCAGCATGGAAACTCCATACAGCTCGCACAACTCCCATACTGTTGTCATTAGTGGTAATTGGTACCTGAAGAGTGCTCAGTCTACCATTAGTAAGGCAATGCAGTGCTTTTCAGAATTCCAATGTATAACTTTCTAAATGTTTCCATACGAAACCCAAGTCTGACTCTGTTTTGTGGAAAAGTGTGGAAGTGGGATGGGCTTGCCAGTTGCAATCATTAACAAGGTTTTTAGGTGGGTCAGTTCAGCTGGCAGTACTACAGTGTGTACAAATTTCCACAGCTAGTACAGTTGCCCATTGCACGCTAAATATATAAATTGGATAAGTAGCTCAAGGTAGCAAGTGTTCTTAGATGATTTAATATTCACATAATTTATTTTCTTGTTTTTTTTGGGTGTATGGTCAGAAATTTGCCTTAATGTATGTTGTTGTACGTTTGGCCATACTGTTGTGAGACTTCCTGTACGGTACTGTTTTGTAAGATATTTTGAGTACTGTATGAAAGCCATTGTTATCTTGTCTACAATGCTAGAAAGTCTTTGTTTCTCACATCCTATTGATTGATTGCACAATATATTTGGTCTTGTGGCCTTCTATGTCCCAAAAGGCAGCTCCAGAAACAATTTTTTTTGGCATGTAAATGCTCATTGTGATATGTTGCTTTCTTCAATTTTGTGTTTTATTGATTGGGCATTTGATTTTTGTGTCCTTCATTTCTTTTCGTTGTTTTTCACCTTTGTCTACACAAGTGCAACAAATATGTTTAAATAATGTATGCATCTAACACGTTTTGCACTGTTTGTGATGGGCGTCACCATTCATAGTCGAGAAGCTTGAGCATTATTACTGGCACTGTGCATGAACATTCATGTTATTCTTTATTCACTTGAAAATTGGAGCAGCAATTTTAACAAATACCATGGCCCTCATTTGGGGGATTTGACATTGCACTGCACTGCCCTATGCCTGAGTGAAAGGGCAGGAATGCACCATATTTATGCAATACGGTGCATTCCTGTCCTTTCCCCCTGCGCTGCCACCTTCTTGCACAAATACAATCCAGAGAGGTGTTTTCCTCTTTTTATGTGTACTGAAGAATGCAACACATGTGGAAAGAGGAAAAATGAAGAGAAATAAATATATTTCTCCACGTTATGCCTCACCTCAGGAGGTGTAAGATTTTGGCGCATTCCCAAGGTTTACATGGTTTCGTAAATTTGTGGACGTGTCAAAATCCATGGGTATTGTGTTGGAACACCCACCGCAACATTCATGGAATACCTCCCAAGTGCAGAATAAGGCAATGCAGTGATTTGCGCTGCCTTACCTTACTCCATATATATGAGGCCATTCAAAACCACACTAAGTGGCTATGCGTGGCCTCACTGGTATACTTTTGTAGCTTGCACTGCCGGAGTGTCACAAAAAGTGACCCTCCGGTGGCACAAGGGGCTCATAAAAATATCTCCATGACTCTACCCAGAGTCGTTTTCAGGTATGGGCAAAATTGGTGCTGGCCCAGGGCGCAAGCCTTTGGGCCCCCTGATGAATCCAGCTCTGTTCTGCCGAGAACACTGCCCTGATGACCTCGCATCATTCTTAAACAGATTGTTTTAAATACTGTTTTCCTTTGAATTATTTTTGATGTTGGTATCGTGTGGGGGTCTATTACACACATTTTGCAGAGACATTTTGTATTTGTGTTTTACAACACATTGCAACATCCATTAAAAAAAAATCTTACAGATCAAAACAGGACCTCAAATACGAGAAATTGGAGGTGGTCACAAAGATTATTTGTAATAACTTTAGTAAGATGCTATTTATTACAACATTTAAAACACATCACTATCCCTGATTATTACATGAAAACACATTTAGAATTTGGATCTTGGTACCTGTGCACTGTCAGAGAACTGGACAAAGAGGGCATGAAAGAGCTGAAATTAGATTATAAATTCAAAGCTGTACCTAGGAGGGCCCCCAAAATACGCTTGGCCCAGGGTCCCCAAAATCCTTAAGATGTCCCGGACTCTACTTGTAAACAAAAAAATATATATTTTTTTTTAATCGAGACTTTTCCCACTCATAGAAACAAAACTATTCACCCTTCTAAGCCTCTAACTACAAACAATCTCTCCAACAAAACATAATCAAGATTAAGAACGTAGCATGCAAACACCAATAGGGAGTAAGTGAGCAAGATAGGGAACAGTCACCACAGTTCGCCAAGAAGCGGGCACTGTGCAAATACAACAGCGCATGCAAACACTACAAACTGGGCATTATTTATAAGGGAACGGGAATCTATCCGCCACAGAATGTGAAAGTGATAAATTAGCACATAGTACATCTTGTTATGACGATGGCACCTGCTGTAGAAACACAGCCAAGACCAAGCCACAAAAACTTGCCGCTTTTTGTGTCACCTATTGAAAAAAATGACATAAATTTATGAAGAAGTCGGAAACCAGGACAAAAGAAGACTAATACGAATGGTATCAAAAGAAAAAACAACGTCATGCGAGCAAAGGCTGAAATTCAGAGATTAAAGACAGACAAAGGGAGTGTCTGAAAACGTATGCTAAAGATTCTCGAGTAAAATACGTAATGATAAGATGGTCAACACAGGCATAATTTGACATTTGCAGGAGCAACAGGCAGTAGAGAAGCAAAGCATTGAATGGTTAAAGACATCTATTCATTTTTGCGTTGAATGAAATGAGCCTTATTAGTCCCTCTTAAGCGCCAGGGACTAGCTTGCAAAGGATGGTCTATTTTAAGGCTGTACGCTTGCTTCAGTCTTCACATTTCACGTGCACCTCTGCACATGTAAATACAGTTCATTTCTTTAAATGAACACTTCCACAGTGCTGGACTGGGGCAGAAAATAGCATCAACATAACTGTGGCCCCCGTAAGTGAATTAGATACCTAAGAAAGTGACCTATGTTTACATTTTGGGGAAGTTTTGAACGTTTCAAGACATGCTGTGTATATGCTTTTTCAAAGTATGAAAGAGTGCATGGATTTGAGCCTGTTGAGGGCAATGTTTGCTTAATATCAGGGAAATCAACAAGAAAACCAGCCCAGCCGGCCACAAAACAGAAGTGACAGCTGATAATTTTAGGATGGAGGTGGGAGGGTGGGCTACACACGGGCACTCATGCACTCACACTCATTCATTCACTTGTGTGCTCACACACACATCCATTAACAACACTCATTATCAAATATTCAAACATACATGCACGGACCAAACATTCATTAAAAAAAAAAAAACCACACACACACACACAGTGACCTTCAGCTCTGCCTCGTAGGTCCCACGAGGGTTTGGACTGCTGCCTTCCCTCCTTGGCTTACCTAAGATCAGCCAATGAGGGAAGGCAGCAGTCCCAACTTGTCATAGAGGGGGTTGGGGTCAGTGAGACTCCTGACTCCACCCCAACCCATTGTGTGATGAGGTGTCACTGATTGACATTCGGCCCTCGGCGCTTCAGGGCTTGAAGTTGAAGCACCCAGGGTCTGAAACAATCAGTGACGTTCCCCCTAGTCATGAGGGGGAGGGCCTCAAGGCAACTTTGCTAGGCTGAAGAGGTCATGCCCACATGGCTGTGGCTCTTCAGCCCAGCAAAGTTCAGCTCAGCCAGCTGGGAGCCTGCACAAACAGCGCATGCCTAGCTCCTGGCTGCCTGACCTGAAAATATCTTGAGGGACAAAAGGTGGTGGGGTGGGGCCCCTCAGCCCCAAAGGAGGGACTGCAGCTGCAAAACAGGCCTAGAAGCAGACAAAAAACTGACTCATACACTGACCTGTCAGGGCAGCACTTCAGGCACTGCCTGGTTTCCTTATATGCCAGCCTGACCCTGCACTTCCACAACTTTTCATACTCATCTGAGGCATCACTCCTCAGGAATGATAGAGTTAGAAACAAATGTTTTAGGGTGGGGTATAGAGAGGCAGGCTTACATCAACTCACTTCTACTTTTGCATGCTGTCTATAAAGAGTATGGCAGAGAAATTAGAAGGGGAGCAGCTGCAGGAAACTTATATGATATTTTCCCAAAAATGTATCACCATTTTCCAGTCTACCCTAGAGACAATTTTGGCTGTCTTGCCAGCCTCGTAATAAAACAAATCATAAATAGAAAACACCTAGACACGAGCATGTATTTACGCCATACTACTGAAAATAAGTATCCAGATAACCGTTATTTAGAGTAACTGGTCTGATGAATATACATCAGTACATTTATCACTACAGTGTAAAGGCCATATTCCATGTTACATTTCATTCTGATTTTCCTTTACTCCCTGCATCCCCTTTCATCCTGTTTCTAGTTAAATACCTTTCATCGGAACAAATGCATATGGATAATTTACAAAATTACTTGGCATAGTCCATATATATAGATGTGAATATTGGAATATATTACCATAATTGAAGTAGGGAAGTTGAAACGAAGACCCACTCAAGGCTTTATGCCTCCACACTCTGACAGTGAATAGCAGGGGCTGGCCTCCTACAGAGAATTGAGGGAATGGCATTGCCAGAAGTGAGACTCTTTGATCAACCCCCAATTGCACATGGATGAATGCTGTGCAGTGTGGATTGGCTGCCTGTACAGTCCAGGCCTTTTGACCAGCTCTGGAATGCAAACACATATTGAAAAGCCTTGCACACCAGAGTTGGTCACTAGTGAAAGGGTGGGATGAGGGCCTTGCTTGAGGCCAGGACTCTGCATGTAACCAAATCCCACTGTACATTACCTCAGGCCAGCCACTGCACACATCGACCCATAAACTGCTAAATTACACTGCAGTCTGTGTGTAGCAGGAGTTGGCCGGGGCAAAATGGCTTGGGTGTAGTGGGGGTCAGTAGGAAAACCTACCCCATCAAGGGAGAAACATTCCCATGCTACAGTATAAGGAAAAGTAAAAATGTTTATTAAACCTGAAAAAAAAGTACAAACATTTTTATATTAACACATATTGTAAATTAATACACCCTTAATGTAGACCAAGATTAGAGCATGATACAATGGCTGTTAACTCAATTTTGAATTATGTATTTAGTTTAAACATATAAAATTAAATTAACATTATTTTTTATAATTTATTAAATTTAAAGTAAAATGCTTATATTTATTTATTAAGTATTACGAGTAATACAACCCATATTTAAATTAAGTTAAAATATTGTATTATTAAATGTACCTTTTTAAAAAAAAAATTAAACAAGGTTAATACATATTTTAACACTGGTATTTATTTTTATTTATGTTTGCATTTTGTAACGTTAAACAAATTACTTAGACAATTGTATAACGTACTTAGAAGTACCAAAACAGACAGAATGTTGATAACACAACATAATTAAACCCATTCCAATTTGGAAAAATAGAATAACATTAAATAAACAAAATACACTGAAATGCCAAAAATCTAATACAAGAACTGGAGATATGAATTCCAAATATGTATGTGAGAATAGCATCTAAAGCGCAAAGCGCCAATTGGAGTTATTGATCACTGTAGACTGGAACGTATCACGATTTGAGGCTAACTGTGATGTATCTCAAGTCGGGTACACTAAGGGGCAGATTCACAAAGGGCCTCCTAAAAGAATAAATACACCAATAAAGGATTAGCCATGTTATACATGTTTTAGGAGTCATAGCACATACCTTGGGCACTGGACAGCAATGTCCCAGTGTGGAGATACTAAATACAGCAGTACAACTCCACATTGTCTCACACTCACCCACTATCTCACTCATTTCCTCTTCCTCACACCCTCTCTCGCACTAGTCTTCTCTGTCAATCATTCTCTCTCATTTTCACCCTCGCTCATTGTCTCTTACTTCCTCACGTTTATACTCTCTGTTATTAATTCTTTCGCTCAAACTCTTACTTTTCATTCACCCACCCTTCTTGTGTCCATCACTTTCCCTACTCTCACTCATATACCAAACAATCAACACATATTTTATATTTTGTAAACTATTACAAATTAAACATATGCCACATTTCATACAACTAATATTTGTCAAAATAGTACAAAATAGAAAAAAAGAACTAGGATAATTGAATACAAATATTTTTGCAAATTTTCTTTGGGTCTAGAATTTACTTCTGCCGAGCAACTTTGTTTTGTTAAATAAAACAACGTACCTTGCAACACACTAAAAAATGCAATCCCACAGTTTCATAACATGTAACCTTCTATGAAGCAATCAATCTCCAGCAGGGGTGGCATATGTCATGGTTGCAAAAGGCATACACGCCTCATTGGAACTCCTCTTCCTCTCCACTTTCTCAGCAATAAACTGCAGCTCATGCCAAACATTAAGGAGTTTGTGCATCAATATGGCCAATAAGCATCTTCACAGATTATACACAAAGCCCAAAATACTTGCAAAGGGTGTGACCAGCATGTTCCGAACTTGCAATACTGATTCCAGAACTCATGACCCTCACAAGGCTAATAACATGAAAAAATTAAAATAGAACAATTCACTGTCATATAACCAAAAAACCTTTGAAAAAGTTTCACATAGTTCACTCTACTCGTTTTTGGGTTTATTGTTCTCTGACCAGATATTCTGCCTCTGTGATTGCGCAAGGGTGGCAAACCCAGAAAAGGACTTGAAATCCAGACATAATGTACCTATTGTGAATATGTGAAGGATCCTTGAATCCTTAAACACCAAAAAGGGAACGGAGAGTTCTGGCTGGTTACACCCTATTCTGACCTCAAAAAACAAGTCCTAATCCTTGACAAGAAGGGACTCCATCCTGTACAGACACTATTTTGTATTCAACTCTGGACAAAGAATGCTATTTAAAGCAGGCAGCTCAATATCGTTAAAAGGAAAATGTTCTAGCAACAAAGCCAGCACGTCCGAGAATCTGCATGATCCAGTTGACAGCCTCCATCAACAGAAATGCAAGACGAAGATGTGGTTGAAGTATAAACCACATCGGGATGAAGTGAGCATTCATTCATGGAGTCCTTGTCATAGAAATATGTTTACTCATCCACAAGGCAAGGAGAAGGTAAATGCAAGAAAAATCGGTTGCACTTTGTACAGCCAAGGTTTGCAACGGGGCCACAGTGATCTGGATTCATTTAAAACCACAGGGGTGATAACGTATCTGCGAGCAGGCTCAAATAGTGCAGTGAAGACAAAAAGAACACACAGGAAAAAATGACTGGGCCTCATCTGAAGTAGTTTGCAAACTACTGTAATATGTACAAAAAACATACACTCAAGTAACAAATGCCAGAAAATAATCTCTTCACTTTTGGACCATCACTCCAAAAGATATCATAAGAGGTTCATTGTCAGTCTTACAAAATAATTCCATAGCAATTTTTTAAACAAACGTTCAAATCAATTGTTGAAGTAAAACATGAAAAAAGTTTAAAAGAAGGTTTTAATAAAAGATACAAGCATTTAAAAAGGTTCAGTGTCAAAACCCAAACATGAAGCATTAATAAAGTTTGAGCCTCCAAATGAATATATATCTATAACTTAGTGGAACCTATATGCACTGGGAGTTAGCCACTAGCAGTGGGTTGGGCACAGGGCCTCCAACTAAACTCAGCTGCACTAAGATGAGATGTTTTGCTGTGCAGAGGTTGTCTACTTGCAGCAGGTTGGGCGCAGGGCCAAGCCTCCATACATTCCCTGTGATCAACCCCTGTTCCATGCAGCTGAAAAGTGTGCACAGCGGGTATTGATCACCATTTAGTGACTGGGCCTTAGGACTGGTCTCTGTCTAAACCTTGCAAAGAATCCCTGCTGGGCACAGCAGAAGGTAGCATGCTACATAGGTTGGCTGCTCATGGAGTGTTGGGCACAAAGCCTGCCATCCTTTCAGGCCCTGCTTGCCAACCCCACTGCTCACGTCCATAGGTCTTGAGCAGTGGGAGTTAGTAAAAAATAGGAAGTTAGCGTCAAGGAACAGTTGGATATGGTCTATCAAGCTTAAGAAATTCACTAAAACAATAAAGGTTAAAGTGATGCTATCATTAGCTTTGGTTATAACACTCTAACATGCATTTAAAAAAGCTCACAATTCACTGCACCTGATTTCAAAACGATAACTAGTAATTTTGTGCACGCAGATTGGTAGTGAAATGAATCCAACATAGCATATGTAAACTAGAGAAACTAATTACACTAGAAGGTTCATATTAATCTACTAAGACTATAAACCACCATCAAATTAAATATTAGTAATGGCAGAGGCCAGTTTTAATTTACTGAACATTAGGCCACCTATAATTTTGAAACCTAATGTCCATGAATGTCATTTAGGGGTTGTCAGGGGTTGCAGCTGTTACCCCTGGCTTGCACCTTGTGAGAAGACTGACTTTTTGCCACATTTTGGACTATTGTTTGCTGTTTTTGACTTTGAGAGTGCACTGTGGCCTGCTGTCCAAATGGTATGTTTAACTGGGTGTCCCTAATTGGCATGTGCTGACTCACTTATAAGTTCCTAGTATATGGTATCCCGTTGCGTCACTCGATGTGTGGCAAAGTGAAAACTCGACTTTCAGCTGTCATTGCAGACTGAAGTGGCTGTGCATGCACACACTACTATGCCATTATCACTAGTATCAAAGTGCACCAGTCCTTTAGCTATATATATATATATATATATATATATAAAATCAAAAAATGCTCGGAATGAGATCTCATTCAGCCCAAAGGGGTGGTGCGAGAACTGGTACGAGCAAACCGGTAATTAATTAAGCAAAGGGAAAAATATAATACTCGCACACTCAGGTTTCAGGAACAAGAAAAATTCAGTTTAATCCACACACAACGCGTTTCGACTGACACAGGCTGCTGAAGTATTATATTTTTCTCTTTGCATATATATATATATATATATATATATATATATAAGACTCCTCTAAGACAGGCTTATGAAGCCTTGTGGCAAGGGTAGATTGTTAGGAAAGACAAATGTTTTTGATAGGATTATACAGCAAAGCCTAAACTTGTTGGTATTTGCTGCGGACAGTTAGGTAGCCTTATAAGGTCAGGCAGGGTTAACGGTTGGCACTCCAATGCATCTTACTGCTGACAGAAACTAACTAACTATGCCAATGAAGGTATCAAGTTAAAGAGGACATTAAATGCAACTCAATAGTGCAGTCAACATTAATGTCAAATTTAATGCTGGTAACATTTGCGAAAGTTGCCATTCTCTGACCCAACTGGTCCAGTGGCTTTGCAGAAGCACTGGGACTGAAACAGTTTTCTACCAGCCTGGGGAGACATGTGAAACAACTGCCAGGCCAGAAGCAAATGTTGTTGCCACACTGTAAGTGTGACCCTCATCCCACAGGAGGCGTCAAATGTGATGTCACTTTGAAGGGCCATTGCAACAAAAATCCCACGCAAGAAACCTTTTGTTCTCCCTAGACAGGGTAGAGCCAGGCCCAAGGGAGGGAGTCTAGTTTCAGACCAAGTTTTCCATGGTCATGCAGCCCATGGTAGTCACATCCCTGGGAGTGGGCTACCAAGGTCCTTACGCTCAAGGAAGACTTAAGCCATGTTGTTTGTGGCATGCAAGATGCACTCTGTGATAGCCAGATGCCACTCATCACCGGAACTGTGTCACCAGATAGGAGGGGACCTACTAGCCATTGGCTAATGACTGCATTGTCCCCTCAGGACACTTTACTGGGATATAATGGGCACCCCTGGCCTGAGACTTTAGTACTTGCTGAATTTCAATCAACGGTGAGAACACCACTTTGCACCAGTTGGAAGTGCACAAGTAGAGGTTGCGATGTCACAGTGAATGCACCTGCTGCACTTTGGGCTAGCAGAGTTTGGACCCTGCTCTGCATTCCTGCGTTCCCCAGTCCCAACTCAAAGCAGAGACTCCCAGGGTCAGCTGGCTGGCTCCCAAGAATGGCACTGGGGGCATTAAAGCTGGAGAAGCCCAAACCAAATCTCTGGTAGCCACCTCAGCTGTTTTGCCGCTAGCTACCAAACACCAGGCCCTTTGACGGACAATTTGGAAATAGCCAAACTTTGCAGCTGAGTCTGCTGGACCCGTGGGTATTGGTTGTGACCGAATTCCTCCACCCAAAGGACACAGAGGACCCCTGCATAGAGGACCCCGAGATCCATACCTGGGGTCACCCCTACTCACCTGTGGACCGATGACAGACTGGGCTGCTCCGCATGGATAGCACAGCAACTGGAGCATCCATTGAGCATCTTTAAGCCTGCATCACTCAGCATCAGGTCCACTCCATAGAAGCCAATGGTGGTCGTCCTGTTTAGTTTGGAACTAGCTCTAAAAACACTCTGTTGGCCATGTAATTGTCCAATGATTTCTCTTAAGGCTTCTTGACCTCCACCCTGCCAGATGTGGTCATCCAACCAGGGTCGAAGTTGCCGAACTCACTGTTACAAACTCTTAAAAACTTTTCAAAAGTGTCCAAAGTTTTGACTTGCCAATGCTTGTTTGCAGTTGGTCCCAAAGTTTGTTCATATCTCCTGAACCCTCCGGTGGATTTTGATCATCAATTTTTTTTACAAATATGCTATATTTTTATAAAATGTGTTGTGTCTCTGTCTTGTTTGGTGACTTTCTTTATTGTTGTTTGGTGCTCTTAAAATGCTTTACACATTGTCTGTTTGCTAAGCGTTGATGCTCTGTGCCATAGCTACCAAAGGGTTGAGCTGAAGGTTAAGTAAATAACTCTGACTGGACCCAAGGAGATAAATGTGAGTATACTGCGCGATAAGGCCCTACCCTAGTATATAGTACACCCATTTTCTCACACACCTAGCAAACCCTGACATTGCCTTTGGGACCCCTGGCCTTAGAGGTGGCAAAATCATGGCCAGGAATACAGGTGAAGCTTGTTCTTATGGACGTTGGTTGAGGCTCCACTTTCCTTATTTTAAGTCAATTTTCTTTGTTATACTCACAGTGAAAAATATAATATTATTCACTATTAGTGTATTCAAGAAAAGAGTACAATTATTTGGAATATGACCCTATCTGGCAGCTAAGGTAAGCAAACAATGCTGTTAAATGTATGATGTGTATGTGCTTGCGAGCAAGAGTGTTGTTATGTAAGAGAGAGTGTGTGTATGATCGAATATGTGTGTGTGTAAATGTAAAGGCCACATGGCTTGTGATGTCACTTCTGATACCCCTGGCATTTTGGTGAATAGACTTCCATGCTAATGTCCCAAAATTCCGAACTACCAATTTCAACAGACTTCATTCAACTTTAATGACCTGCATGATACTTTTCCTTTATCACAATAAACTCTTGTCATTGGTGCCATATTGGGAATGCACTGCCTTTCTATAGACAACAAACTATCCTAAAATAGACAAAAGAAGCAACTCCTGTATAAAGTAGATAATTATGACCACAGAGTTTCTGCTTGAAGATTCCCTTCAGGCACTCCACCATATTTCACATTTAACCACTATTCACTTAAATGTTGTAAATATTGAAAGCAAAGTAAAAGGGGATACGGAGACCACGTAGTTAAGTCATGTCTAAATAAACAATGTTGCTTATGTTTTTCTGAAGGTTCGGAAAATGTGGTTCAGGACAAATAGAGTGTAGTCTCGTTTAGCATTATGTTCACTAACATGATGGTTTAAGTAGATCATGGTTTATCTAAACCTGTTACAGCCTTCTAAAGATCGTCCATAGGTTGATTAAATGTTTACAGCTGTGCAGCAAAAAGCAGAAGTGATGTAAAGACACTCCAGTTTCCCTCAATTAGATGGGTACTATTGCAGAATTCAACAGTAGAGCATGGCTGGGCAGGTTTTTCTAGTCGCTTACTAATGATGCTGAGAATGGGAGAAAATAACCTGAATGCCACATAAGTAAACATGACTGGTTTATCCACTCTTTTAATGTTTATATTTCTGCTAATGAAAACTTGAAGCCTTGAGTAGACTTCTTGGATAGTCTTTTTGAGTCCTTGGGAGATTCTAGTTTGCCAAACTGGATAACATCCAATAAGGTAATGGAGGATTTGTCCAGCCAAAAGTGGGGGGAAAGCCAATTATGACTCCTTTGAGGAAGATTCATCATTAGGTCAAATTGTCTTTCGATTTAACAAGGTCCTTTCAGCTGGTCTTGTGCCCCAACCTGGTAGCTGGCAATTCTTCTTCTTATCTTCAGTAAGGAAGTTAAAATTACCCTTTTAAGTTACCACCCCATATATCTGTTGAACAGTCTTGGTTATACATATGAAAATATATCATAAGATCATCTAAAAGTGGTTTTGGAATAGCAATAGATGTTGGTCCCATGTCAGTAAGGAAATGAAGCCACTGGGTGGTGGAGCAGGCCTTTCACTGCCAATGTTAACTAAAAATTCAACCGTGAGGAAAGGTAGGTAGTGGAGAAGTGTGGCACAATGGTTAGAGCAGCAGACCCTGAAGCAGAGATCTGGCTCAAGACCAGGGTTCAAGTCCCGCTTTGGCAGGTCTTGGGCTCAATTCCCTTGGTCCAGATAATTCTTGCCTCAGTGCCTAATCTAATTAATGGGTCCCACTCTGCAACTCTGGGCAATAGCTTGCTTAATCTCCACAACGGCCCCAACAGCACTTGGATGCCTGGCTTCACCCAGCCAGGAGAGGTTCCATAGCGGTATGAGTACAGCGCCTTGAGACCCTAACGGGTGAGTAGTGCGCTATACAAGTGCAAAGTTTACAGTTTATAGGTTATGTTTACCTGCATTTGGCAGCATGACTCAAGTCTTGTGTAGGTAAGTGTTGTATAACATAAAGATTAGATGGATTTATTTGATTAACCTTTCAAGCTGTATTACAGTAATTCCACTGTAGTTCTCTTCTGAACTAGTGGGTAGACCACAGAGCATTCTGAGGTTTGAAAGGGGCACCCTCAATGATATTTCATAGCTCCCTCCCTTTCTGATATTGTTTTCAATGAACAAGATGATGTTCTGAGGCATGTAAATAGTAATTCCTCATTAAATAATGACCCTTCAGTGCCATGTCTGTTATAGGATGATGAGGCTGTTTTATTAGGCAGGACCGGAAATTATTCACATAAACTGCTGTCGACATTTCAATAATATTGTAAAGCTAAATTTTGGATCCTAAAATTTGTGTTTAATTTAGTGAGGAAATATTTCGGCAGTAAACAATTTTGACAATTGAGGACAAAGTTCAATGGTAAGGGCACCTGGGGATACTCATGTAGAACAGAGCCTAGATACTGTAATACACTTCTTTTGTGGTTGCTGCTGCCCTGAATTAAAAACTTTGCAATTGCCTAATTCTCAACTGAAATCTGGACGCCAAAGACATAGAAAGTACTCTTTACGGTACTGAAATATTAGGTTTCTCGAATTAACACCCATTGTTGCCACCCCAAAATGGTTCAATAAAGCAGGCCTGTTATCTTCTAAGAACAAATCCTGTGAACCCAGATGGTGTAAAGTTCATTTAAGCCCCTTATATTTTTGTGCTAAATTATAGATCAATCCCAATATCTTCCTTTATGGCCATGGATTGAATCAGCTTTTAATCTGTTATTGGGGCTTTAAACCTTCAGGGGATTTTCATATTTAAGGATCTTAATGAGATACTGAGATCACAAGCATATCTAATTATGATTTTGGGATAAATGCTGCTAGGTGATAGGAATGCAAAAACATAATTTAAGACTGTTTTATTTCGGGAAACATCCTGAACAACTAGGTCTAAACCACTACTTGCCTGAACCACTACTGCTAAACAACTAAAAAGTCTCTACAACTAAGTACTGAACAACTACTGTCTAAACAACAATTGTGCCTGAATAACAATTGCCTGAACAACTAATTTTAAGGTAAGGTTTTCCTTTTGGTTTTTATGGTTTATTAGTTGTTTAGAAAATATATATATATATTAGTTGTTCAGGCCCCCATGCCCAGCACCCATGGAATGTGCACTGTCTGCTACAACAGACAGTGCTCATTTTGAGCATGCTGGGGCCCCCTTGGTGCGACAGCATTGGCCTAGGATCCACGAGAAGCCGAGGCCAATGCCACAGCAATGTTTTTACTGGGCTGATCAGCAGAAACCTCCTAATATGGAAGTTTCTACCAGTCATCTCGGAGGAAACATCGTAATAGGGCCATTTGGGAGACTGCCAGCATCGCACTAGTCTCCTTCCTATGGGACTGGTGGACCGACAGTCAGCCTGCCAATGTCGTAATGAGGCCTTATGTCTAAATAATCACCACAAAAATGAAAGAATGTTTATTTGATCTGGCCCAACTGTATTTTCTGTGAGTGCATTCTCTTCTTCTATGGCCCTTCTACTCTAAACTGAGGATGTATGAGTACACTCTTTTTTTTCAAATTGTATAACATCAAATTCAGGAAGGAATCTAGGCATCTGTTAAAAACTACATAATTTGTATGTCCAGTTTTTCACTGCAAATGTTTGGCATGAATCAAAAAAAGGATACTGGCAATTATTTGAGTTGGATACTGATGTCTATCTGCATCTTGCGTTTGTATTTACACTTCAAACGGATATTGTCATGTGTTTACTGTGCATCATTTTTAATTAAGCCTTATAAAGTTTATTCAATTATTCTTTTATTATGTCAAGCGTTTCTCTTTTTTAACTATACAAATCGTACTAACTCTGATTCATTTGGGAGTAAAATTAGTGTCATTGTATTTTACATGTATAGTCAAATTATAACCGTTTCTGAAATAACCATTATGGCAACGATAATGATGTGACTGATGGAATATTATTCTTGATGATGTGTACCCGTCCACTGAATAAGAAGTGAACTTCAACGCTAGGGCTGGTGAATTGTGTCAATTATTTCTTATTTCCAATCTTTATCCATTCATATTTACGTTACTCCCTGTATGATTGAACTAAGTCGTTGGATTACTACAATCAGCGAAAGCCAATTGTAGCTTTTCTTTGCATCAAAAAGAGTACTAATTTACCTTGAGAAGAAGATTTTCGATAACTGTTTAGGTAAACCTGTCTGCTAAGATACAACTGAATTGCTAATATTATGTGTAATAGTTATTTATCTGGAACATTTACATTTCTTAAAAACCAAAGCAGCCACAACTTGGTGCTATATATAATTTTTGTTTATTGTGGTGCCATTTGCTAGTAATACACGACAGCATCACAGCAGCTGGCTGAGCCCAGACTTATTGGTTTTGACAATGCTTGCATATTTGTGAATTATTTAATGGCAGCCATTTCTCTTTATTCTACAAAGCCCCACTGATCCATATTTAGCAATCTGCAGTGAGTCACTCTGCAGTACTTTAGTGTATTAACAAGCATGAGGTACTATTAAAAGATATTACAACAATGTACCTCGTAGCCATGCATGCAGCTGTGATGCACAGCACATACTGCACCCTGATATGACAGAAAGGCTCTTCCACTACACTTCAGGTTGTGAGGGAAACATTACCCTGAATCCAATGGCATTCCAAGGATGTTCTTGAGGAGTGGAAGAGTCACTCCCTGCTTCAAACCGCCTTGTTTTGGTCAGCTGCTTTTAAATAGTGGAGTGTGTCTATTCTTGTGAATATGCTGTCAAAGCAGTCCGGATTTTATAGCCAGAATGTATATTTGTTTTCCTCATCATTGCTTTTAGGATGCCCATGACACCTTTGGGCCTCCAGTTTGTTACTGGGCCATTTTTTTGTGAGGCATTGAAGATATTGTTAGACTGTCAATGTTTACTTCTCAAGTCTCTCAGAAAGATATCTGTCATTTATGATTCGAGGGAGTAGTTGTTCAAAACAGTGGTGTAACGAAACTTGAGAGGGCCCCCCTGCATAGTACATGGTGCCTCACCTCCAGACTCACTCAGGAGCTCCCAGGCCAGGGATCCGTGCTGAGGGGGGCTGCTGAAGCTCAGGACCCCCTTCCGCCAGAGCTGCGTGGGCCTTTGTTACGCCACTGGTTCAAAATACAACATAGATAAGTATAAGCAACATCAAACTGGAAAAAATGCATGAAAGCTAATATGTGAAGGTTACTGACCTAAATTCTACTGTCTTTATGTACTTCTTATTGTTATTTTTTTAAGAATTTATGAACTAAAGTAAATAGAGTGGTCTATAGCCAAACCTAATCAGTGAAATAAGACTAAAGAATATTTTGTGTTCTGGCTTTGCTGGGTGTTATCATGTAGAAACTAGGAGTGAGCAATAAATTTCGCCTTCCCGATGAAGTTGACAGAATTTTGACAACTCTGCTTTGTGCTTGTAATGGGGAGTTACAGCCACATTTCTCCAATTGCTGCATAGAGGAGTTTTTTCTCACACATGGCTCTCCAACAGAAAGTTGGCAAGCGCAATCAATAAGTTAAGAGGGCAACTGGCAACATTTTATCAATGTGAGCGTCACAACCATTTGTGGTAAGAAAGTTGCCGCTCCAGTAGAAAATCTACTCGAGCATCAGTCAAATCAGCTCATGAATAAGCCCCCTCTGGTGCACCGCATGGTGCCTTTTGTACTTATTTGTCAGCGTGGAACAAGGTCATGGTGCTAAATATCAGTCCCAGGAGTGTGACGTTCGATTTCTGCTCATTGGCAGAACTCTGCGGAATATCACAGAGTTTTCATGTAACTCTCTGGAATTCCACAGACTGAAACTCCGCAAGTTCTGACCACCCCTAGTATACACTCACCTGCAATATCTTGCTAGGATGGACTGCTGTCCTATTTTTCTTATTGGAAGATATTTTGAAGGTCTGCAATGACATAAAAGGCACTTGAGTATACACTGTTATCAATCCGTCCAATGTTGTATGAGGGTTATGACCAGGCAATTTTTTTCTTACTTCTTTACCTCATAGTGTCTTCGCCAAATAACCTCAGAATTTAAACCAATAAGAAGCAATATAGACATTCCTGTAAATCAATCAGAAGGGCGTTTGTTTGAGGATGTTAGTTATGCATGGAAGAGTGGAAAGCAAGGAGGACACATCAATAATTTGTATTGAGTTAAAACATCCACCTCAAGAGTTTTCTCACTACTGCAAAGTTTTAAAATGTTTGGTACATATGCACAAGAGATAGCAAGGTGATTTGAATATTGTCACATTAATTTATTTACTGTTGGTTCATCTTTGAAGTTGCATTATTAATACCGTATGTGGTTTCTTGAGAAATGCCCATTCTCGATTTTTAATTTCAAATAAAAAATAAATAAGCCCAGAGGACGATCAATGCTTCTGCTTGGCCAGCTATCCTATTTCGCATGAATGTTACTGTTATAGCTATGCGCCATCCCGCATCTGTCTATTTTTACAAGAATCTCCTAGAAGCTCTCCGACGTTGCACCCAGGGACGCAGTTCATGTTCATATTCTGACCCATGATTATGACTCCGAAAATGGAAACACATGGAATTGCCTTTAAATATTCTTATTCCAATAACTAACAGCATTCATCCACGTCAGCTAAGTACTACATAGACTAAAACATGGACGCAAATGCTGGGGAATGTAAGACATTTAGAATATATTACTCCTACTGCTACTTCTACTACTGATGTTGCTGCTACTTCTACTACAACAATAATAATGATGAAGTGATCGTAAGAATTGTGTCTTGTCTAGTCTAGGGAATGTATAAGGCACATGGATACCAAGGACTCCCAGTGCTGTGTGGGATAATGTGCCCAAAATTGTACTTCATAAGGATATTAACCGCCAAGGAAATCTATGACCATACAAAACACTGGACTAAAGACATGGCTACCTTACAAGGAATTGGAACTCCAAGGTGAAATATAATATTTGTTTACTGTTCCGTTGGGATATATTTCTTATAGTACGCTTTTCCTTCAATCTTTTTTCTCACTATGGATCTGATTCCCAAAAGGACATATGACTCGTAAAGTTACGAGTGCAGAGTCTGCATTCGGAGTGGACTCTGCACTCATAACTTCAAGAGTTGTTAGTGTCCTTATGTATCAGGCCCTAAACGTTAACCTGTAGTCTCAGGCGAGGCATAAAGAGTTCAGACAGATCTAGATTTCTCTGGAGTCTCTGGGACTTGCAGTTTTGTTTTCCGTAATCTTAAAAACAAGAAAGCCTACAAGTCTCACGATGCGAATGAAAAACCTAGGACTGACTGTCTGAATCCTGGCAAGTCATGGCCATTTCTGTTTTTGCTGAGTGATTGTGTTGGCCTAAGCAGCTTGTTCAGACGAAGGCCTCGAGATGAGTGTAAGCCCCCCTTAGCCTAAACAAGCCTCAGAGGAAGGTAGTGCCAATCTGTTGACCATTCTGCTCTGGCACCCTATCCTCAAAGCCTGTTCTGTATCAGATATCGAAGGAGAGGGGTGCAGGCTGCCATCCACTTGCCAGTAAAGTGTTTCTTCTGACAGATGTGAGGGGGTTCGCCTCATTAATGGGAAATAAGGAGAGCATTCCAAGCCAGTGATGGGACTGTGTAATAACTTGTTACAAGTGAGTATTGATGCAATTTGCTTATTGCTGGACTTCTAATGTCAGAATGTGTCTATAATATTAAAATACAACTAGGATTGCACAATAATATTCAGCTCTCTCTCGTTATGCTGCTCATAATATTGGTAGAATCGAGGTAATTTAACAGTAAGCGACTTCTTTTAAAAATAGGGGCATGGCACATTCAATACTGTGCATTTTGTTGCAGGAACTTTATGGTCAATTAACAGTGACCCTTGTGCCGCAATGCAATTTAATACTAATGATTTTGCAAAATAACATTAAAGTTTTCAGTAAAGCTTTCCACTGCTCCAAACAATGCTTTCCAACAGGTGAAAAAAGTGAGACTGTAGTACATTATTTCCAGTGGTGTGCCGACATTAGCAGTTTCTGTCACTGAAATGCATACAGAAGGCTACATTCAGAAATAGTATTCTGTAAAAATGTATAATGTGCACCGGAATTTCGTAGGAGAGTACTACTCCAAATGAAAAAGCACTGCAAATCAAGGAGTTGTGCCCTTCGAGTACATGATCAACTTTCATGTACAATTGCGGCTCTTGTAAATTGTGCACTTGCGATTTTGAAGTCCTTGGGGGCCACCTCGTGTCTTTACGTTTCCATGTGTTGCCTCATTTCTAAGGCAGTTAGTGGGACACTACACACGCGATGTTTTGTTTATGGGTTCATGAGCATTTTACCAGTTATTAAAAAATAAATTCACTGAGAATTATGATTATTCTTATCATGCCTTAATTTGCACTAAATAATTGCCATTTACGACGTGGTTAAATATCATAAAATATTAATTAACGTACCAGCATGGTGACTGCATTAGTTGGAGTAAATAATCAAGCAATATCTAGTTATGAGTATAGAACTAATTTGTATTTGTGAAAGGGATCTGGGCTCAATTTTTAACCTTCATAAAAGTATAAATCACAACTTAAAGACCTCAAAATTACAAATCGTTTCTTCCAAACAACAGCTTCAATCAATTAGAGGACATTGGGAAAGAATTTTAAGCAGCAAGGCGCCATCAATAGTATGTAATTAATCAGTTCTATGGATGCACATGTAAATTGAGTGTTAATTGTACAAGCAATGCTTTTCCATTAAAAATTAAACCCATGATTAGTAACTGAGACAAGGAGCTACTTTACTTCCTCATTAAGCAAACCCAGTTTTATTTTATTTGCGAACTTTATGGTTTCAGTAAATACAAACAGCTTGAAATGCAGTAATTTCTGTGTTTATAATAACAAAAGTACCCCAAATACTTTATATTCTTGAGAAGACTCGTTCTAGCGTGGTGCACTACAATAAACACAGTATTTGCCGAAGGACCGACTGACTGAATGCAGCTATCTCATACCGAGACTTAAGTACCTACCTACTGGCACTGATATGCACGCCAGGCACTCCTAATGTAGGCTACTATTTATATGCTGTGTTACATTCGTAATCACTCTCGGTGGCAAAGTGTAATAAATAGCCACATTTAAGTTTGATAAACATTAATTCCTTATTAGCCACACAATAATTCTACTGAGAAAGCGCCTAAAGTGATGTAGGAAACATTATTTCAAAATTCAAGCCCTGCTAAAATCCTGTCCACATCTACTTCAATATTATGCGCCTGGATCATTACTTGGAAAACTCCAGCTTAACACATTAGATATTCCTGGTAAAGAGAACGGGCTAGCCTACAGAACTAGCCATCACTTCTTTAACCGTGCACTCTGAGTAGTATAAAAAGTCTAGCATTGCAAGATTTTCCTCATCTTATCTACAAACTAACTCAACTTGCACTGATCCTTTCTCCACAAAATGCCCTTGCTACAACTAAACTGTATTTCATAGCACGAGTGGTCCTCCTCCAGATGCCATTAGGGTTTTTTTCAACAGCTGTTAACTGAAAGTCATAATATTATTGTAATAGATGCTAAGGCTCTGAAGGCAGGTAAGGAACGTTTTGGCCTTTTAGTCTGCCCATTTCCTTACCAGCCCTCCCAGAAACGGTACAACTTAATCAGCCGTATCCCACCTTGAACAGCCTAATTGTTCTTATGTTACAGTTTGTGCTTTTTTATTTTCTGATACTGATAATTCTTGTTCTGTTTCTCCTAGAAGTCTAGTAGATGGGGGCGTGGCTTGAGAACAAGCACAGCGGATACATTGATGCAGAGCTCCTACTGAGGCCTCGCATATGGTGATTGGGTGGCCCACCTGTGCACCTTGATGGCAAGCACAGGTGGCAGAGGCCAGCACGCATCTAAAGAGGCAGCGGGGGTGGCCTGGATGCAGCGGTGGCTCCTCCGCTATAGCGATGGTGCATCGCTCCCCCAACGAGCAGCAGCAGCTAGCCTTTAACAAGGAAACAATAATAAACTGTGTCTATTATTGTTTCGTTGTTAAAAGGCAGGGCCATGGGTGTGACAGGGATGAGGGGAATGTACGTTGCACTCCCCTCACACTCCCCTCAGTGAGCATGTATGTTTAGCCATCTGTCTCGTCTGCTGTATTCAGAATACAGCACACATAGAAAGATGAAAAAGCCTCCATGAATTGTTTTTGTGCAGGAAGGTGCCCCTTCCTGAGCAGAAACAATCTTCAATGCAACACACATACCCTTTTACCCTTGCACCACAGTGCAAGGGTGCCTGTATTGGCACAAGCCACTAAATTATGCATCAACTCTGGGTGAAAGGACAGGAATGCATCATATCTCATAAATAAATACATTGTATTCATGCCCTTTCAAATTGGCACAGGGCAGCATGGCAGAAAAGACTTGTGGCGCTGCCCTACACCAGTATGCTTTAAATATGCCCCTGTCAATTGGGCCAAACAATTCCTTGCCATGAAATGGAAAACCAGCCAGATCACCTCCATGTCAGAGTGGGTGCGGAGGTCATGGACCTTATCAGCAATGAAAAAGCTGTCTTGTGGGCAACTAGAAATGGGGCATAATTTTAGGAGTTGTGGGAGCCTTTACTCTATTAATTGACTGCAAAAGATTTTGATTATAGATGTCCTAAATTGCTATGATCCCTGCACTTAACCAAGTGATTTCAGAAGTACAGGGGGATGTTGCAGTTGTGAAGTGCCGCATTGAGGTCCTTCAAGGCACCATCTCAAATGTGTGCTATTGTCAGCTCTATTTGTGCACTCCTAGGGACTGGGGAGGGGCATCAAAGTAGTTAAGGTGGGTTCTTGCGGCCAATCATTTGGATGGAGCAAGTGATATGGTCTGTGCTGTGGCTGTTGGCTGTGTTGTTGTGCAAAAACAACAAGGTGATGGGTGGAATCCTTTAATTAATCTCAGCCACAGGCAATCACTTGGGGCCACATTCCAGTCCATCTTCTGTGTTGTTGTACATTGAATATCCAATAAAACCACTTTGAAATAAGGCCGATAGAAGCTTTTAACATCTTTTTTCTTTTTGAAAAAAACGGCCCAAATATACTAAGACTTTTGCGCAGGGGCAAAGTGATGCAAAGCAGTTCAAAGTGGTGCATTGTATTTACCATACAGGGCAAAAGGTACTTTGCCCTTGTGAGGTGCCCGTTTCGTACTATAACAATACTTTGAGCTACTTTGCATCACTTTGTGTCAAGGTGCATTACTAGGGCAGATTAGGTCAAACACATTTAGGTTTTGATGATCAGCTCTGTTTACTAAGAGAGCTAAAATAGTTGTTTCATCCACCTACCTGACGCAGGCACAAAGAAGTAAAAATGTGCTTATTTCCCAAGAAAAAGATGCATTCCTTGTGTGCTGCAGTGAACATCATAAATCCATGTTTTGGGAAAAGCCATAATTTGTCTATGCATAGGTGTAAGAAATTGGGTTACTGTTTGAGGGGAGCCCTACTCAAGCAGCAACCACAATCCTTCTCAGGTGAAGTCACAATCAAATCCCAGATTAACCTGTGTGCAACCCTCTGGTAGCCTGGCGCAGAGCAGCCAGGCTTCACCTGACAGCAATGTGTAAAGTATTTGTGCAACAATTCAAACAGTGAACAGACACCACAAAAAAAACACACACAGCACTATAAAAATAGAGTAATTTGTAATAAATAAAAAAACATAAACAACAAAAATCCACTCAGTAGAACCAGAGATATCAAAGTTTAAAGATTTCTGTGAAAATGGCACCAAAAAACACAGCATGCCAGTTTTGAAAAACTGGCCCTGCTGGACCGGGACAAAGAGACTAGTTCATGCCAGTTATGATGGAGCTTGGGCCGGCTACAGGGATCCACTTAGGCCCTCTTGACAGAGGCCCTCATTACAACATTGGCGGTAAATAACGTTTACCGCCGTGCAGAAGACCGCTCAACACACTGCTGCGACCCACAGGTCGGGATCAGGCCATAATCCAGACACCCACACAAGTCTGCCACACCAAAGGTCAGTGATAAACTGGCGATAACAAAACCTCCACCGTCTTGCCAACAGGAATACGCCCACACTATCACAACCCACGAATCCACGCAGCGGTCTTTCAACCGTGGTATTCCATTAGCGGTACACACTGCCGCGCTCAAAATACACACACATTCACAAAACACAACCACATTGGACAATTCGAAATACACACACCTGATACACATACACACACCACTCCCACACACCCAATCCAATATAAAACACACACCCACATCACCCACAAACCATTGCTACCAAAAATTCTGAAAGAAGGCCAGAGAGAGACACCACCAGAAACAACACTAGCATCCATAGACACACAACATCATCACTCACACAACATCCACGCACCTCAAACAACACACAACAACACATCCCCTCACACATTATAACACACACCACCTCACACATCACCTACACCACATCATGGCACCTCAACGACACCCCAGGTTCTCTAAGGAGGAGCTCAGGGTCATGGTGGAGGAAATCGTCCGGGTAGAGCCACAGCTATTCGGATCACACCTCCATTGCTAGGAAGATGGAGCTATGGCGCAGAATCGTCGACAGGGTCAACGCAGTGGGACAGCATCCAAGAATATGGGATGACATCAGGAAGAGATGGAACGACCTATGGGGGAAGGTGCTTTCTGTAGTCTCAAGACACCAGATTGCTGTACAGAGGACTGGCGGTGGACCCCCACCTCCTCCCCCACAACTAACAACATGGGAGGAGCAAGTCTTGGCAATACTGCATCCTGAGGGCCTCGCAGGAGTAGCAGGAGGAATGGACTCTGGTAAGTCAACTCTTAACTATGATATCCCCAACCCTACCTGCATGCCATCACATACCCCCACCTTCACCCTCACCCCATCACTCTTACACCTCACATATGTTCCACTATCACAACCCACCCATCCCAACACCAAGCCCTGCATGCAACACCAAAGCAGGGACACCCATCACCAAAGCATGTCTACTACACATACCCACACAGACCCCAAACCAAATATCACACAAGGACCAAGGCAAGAAAGCAAGCACTGGAGTACAGGGTCACTCACCCATTGCACACAATGGCATACACAGATGCAATAATCATGCCTTTACACCCCTGCAGAACCCCCTACCCAACGTCACTGGACAGGAGGTTCCAGACATATCCAGTCCCTTCACAGAAGAGGCCCACAGTGATGACAGCAGCTCTGCACAACTGGATCAAGATGACCAGCCCGGCCCATCTGGGACCTCGGGACAGTCAGTTCCCCTGACACTGGGACAAGCCACCACAGAGCCTCCACCCTCAGAAAACACCACTACAGCACCCACCCAGCGGGCCCATCCCTCTGTCCCCAGGACACGTCAAGCAGCAGTGTGTCCATCACTACAGGGAACCTAGGCAAACCCACCACCCCAAGAAAATCAGGAACCTGGGGGCAGCGGCAATGGGCACATGGTTCAGGGCACAGAGGAACAGGAAAACAGGGGAACTGGGAGGACAGCTGTGCGACAGGGGGAGGTCAGGCCCAGGGAACCCACTCTCCATGAGGCCCTCTCCAACATCATGGAAGCATACCATAATTCCCAGGAGACAATGGCAACTGTACTGGCCAACTTTCAGGAGACCCAGCAGCTGCAGGAGGAATACTATCTGGGGATCAGGGAGGAACTGAAGTCCATTAACACCACCCTGGTCACCATTGTAGGGATGCTGCAGGACCTTGTCAACACAAGGAGGGACACTGTGGCAAAACAAGGGGCCCCTGACACTAGCCTGGATGATGAACAGCCCTCCACCTCCGCCGGTGCTAGTGGACAGGAAGCACTGCCACAGGACCATGGCACCCGCACCCCACCCCCTGCAGATGAGGAGCCACCTTGCAAACGGTCCTTGAGATTCAGGAACAAGACAGAGAACATTGCCAAGACCCGCGCCAGGAAATGAGACCCCCCTGAATGTCACCCTTCTGTTCCATTTTGTCACCCTGTCCATCCTTCAGCTGCCCTTGCTCCACTTCCTATGACCCTTTGGACAATGCACCTGTGAAACAAATAGACTGGACTCTGCCATGGACATTCCTCCACCATCCCCCCTGCCCATTTTACAACCCCCTCCACTTATTTGCACAGAAATAAATATACATCAATCACAAAACAATCTGGAGTCAGTCTGTGCTTTCATAAATGTGTAATTGCAATAACTATGGAATATAGCAATGTCAATTTAATTGTCCACATACCGATGAAACACAGCTGTGGGGCTGGAGGAAATAAAGCAGAGGTCACAAAGTGGGACCCACATCTGTTAAATTGAAAGGCAAAGTGACAAGTCAGGGTCCATACACTGGGTGAAAATGACAGACTTATGATAGCTCAAGCAATAGTATGAGATGTGTGAGGCAGTGACATCTTCTTACCTATGTCTCACTGGAAGTATTGCTGGATAACATTGTTTCTGCTGTCGATATCCTCTTCTGCCTCCTCTTCTTCACTGTCTACAGGCTCCACAGCTGCCAAAAGACCTCCAGCTGGACCATCCTCCTGCAGAAAAGGCCCCTGTCATCGCAAAGCCAGGTTGTGCAGCATACAGCAGACCACGATGATCTGGCACACCTTCTTTGGTGAGTAGTAGAGAGAACCACCTGTCATATGGAGGCACTGGAACCTTGCCTTCAGGAGGCTGAAGGTCTGTTCGATCACCCGCCTAGTTTGCCCATGTGCCTCATTGTAGCGTTCCTCTGCCCTTGTCCTGGGATTTCTCACTGGGGTCAGTAGCCATGACAGTAGCCATGTCAGTAGCCATGTGTCCCGTGCCTGATCACCCAGGAGGATGGGCATCTCCTTTGCCCCAGGCACCTCAGGCCCTGCCCCAGTCAGCCCTGCTGCCCTCAGTGGGGAGGCTATTGACCTCCTGAGATCCCTCACTGTTGGGCAGTCTACCATTCTGAATGCCATCCAGGGTGTTGAGAGGCATTTGCAACAAACAAATGCATACCTGGAGGGCATTCATTCTGGCCAGGCAGCCCAACAGAGAGCATTTCAGGCTCTGGCCTCAGCACTGATGGCAGCCATTGTCCCTGTGTCCAGCCTCTCCCCTCCAACTTCCTCCAACCAGACCCAATCTCCTGTACCTCAGCCTATCCCAAGCACACCATCAGACCAGCATGCAAACACCTCAACACAAAAGGGTGGCTCAGGCAAACATAAGCACCACACATCCCACAAGCACTCACACAAGCATCATACCCATGCAGACATACCAACATCCACTGCCTCCACTGTGTCCCCCTCCTCCACGTCTCCCTCCACCCTCCCAGTCTCGTCTCCACTCACACCTGCATGCACTACATCTTCAGCCACTACTTCCATCACCAGCACGCCCATCACCACAAACCGCTCACGTGCACTCACCACCCCCACTACCATCCACACATCCCCTGTGTCCTCTCCCAGTGTGTCAGTGAGCCCTCCTCCTAAAGTACACAAACGCAGGCACACACCCACCCAAAGGCCATCCACCTCACAACAGCCTCCAGCCCATGCACCTTCACCCAAATTCAGCAGACGTACACCTCCTACAACCACTACCTCTTCCTCCACTCCCAAACCCCCTCCATCTACCCGTCCCAGTGTGTCTAAAAAACTTTTCCTGGCTAACATTGACCTCTTCCTTACACCTCCCCCCGTCCATTCCCTAGGGCCAGGCTTTCCAGGTCCCAACCCAGCACCTCAGCCACCACATCCCCAGGCACAGTGGTGCCAGCAACTACGGGCTATTGGAGTGTGCCAACCATCAGGGCTTCCAGTGTGCCACGGAGCAAGGGCAAGGACATTCCGCCACCTGCCAAGCTAAAAACGTTGCCCACATCCCGGAGGGAGAAGCAGAAAACACCTGCCACCAAGGGGTAAGGCAAAATGAAAGGGGATAGTGGCAAAACATCTGCGCCACCATCAAAGGTGGGGAAGGGCCAGAAACTGAAGGGCAGGTCAGGAGAGGGCATGGTGGCACCGACTGAGGGACCTGTGTCATACCTTCTTTCCACGTCGACGCTAACCTGAACGGCAGAGAAGACAGCCACCTGCACCGCCACCAGCACCGCTGCCACAGAACCTGCCGCCAGCACTGTTGTCACAGACCCCGCCACCAGCACCGCTGCCACAGAGCCCGCAACCAGCACCGCCGCTGAGAAAATGTACATAAACTTAATCATACACCATAGCCACTAGGCATCTATTTATCTTTATTATGTTGCCATGTGCTCGACAAACCTCCTGAACTTTGATGATTGACCTTGTGTTCGCAGCCTTGGGCTGCAATCTGCTTATCGCTGTAATTTACTTGTTCTAACCATAGTTCCGAGAATTGCTGTGCTTAATCAGTAATTGCCAGAACAGGTTCGTACAGGTCGTTGCCACCTCCTGCCAGCTGATCTGTACCTTCTTCCACCACACGTGTGTCCCTGAAATATTCTGAAGGCCGCAGAGGACCTTGTAAACCAGGGGTGGAGTTGTCCTCTGACTCAGCAGTTTTGTGTGTATCTAAGGTTGGGTGTCCCGGAGTGAAGGGGCAGCCTCCGTAGGATAGTCACTTGACTGTCCTGGGACTCTGTATTAGCTCGAGCTATAATCCATGTAATAAACTTCTCTTTATTCCTCCAGTTGGTGACTCCGCCTGATTTGTGTACTCTCTGCTAAACGGACCCTGTGGACTAGGGTGCCCCTCCACCACTGGGAAGGAGACCCCGGGTGGGGATTCTATCTTTCCTGGTTCCTCAGTTGGTGCCCGAACGGGGATCCGAGCCAGGCATCCAGGGGACCGACCCGGTGACGGAGGACTCACGATTGGATTTCCAAGGGAGGCGCCCCACACCGGATTCTGAGCTTCGTTCTCTGTCGTGGACCTGCGGATCTCCACTCTGTGTCTTCCAGCCGGCTCGACTTCTCCTGGCGCTGTCTGAATTCGGGTCTCTGTTTTCCGTGAACAACTGGAGTCCCCAACTGTCGGACTATAACAGAAATGTCAGGTAAGGACGGGAGTTGAAAGATTCATGTCTAAAAATAGGTCTGTGAGGATTGTACTGTTTCTATCGCTCTTTGCAAAGATCGACGTCAGTGGTAAGACTGACCTCAGTTGTTATTTAAGTATATAGGAAGCAAAAGGCAGATTTGCCACTCATTTGGTGTATTCAAACCACTGGTGTAAGAATTTTAAAAAAAGCTTTTTTTTTAAATACTGGAAGAATGCCTGCGTTCAGTTGTTTCAGGAAATTGTGTTGTTGTCTTTGCAGTACGGACTCCCACCTGGAGGAAACATGCCCCACTCCTCCGGCCGGGAATCCGAATCATGATTTATATGTTAAATATGGCATAGGTCCGATTATCTGGTCTGATATATGGAGAAAAAGAACCAATGGTAGTTCTGATTTACAATGGCCTATTCACGGGACATTTGATAAAGATAAATTAGACTATTTACAGGAACGTTTGTTTGTGACAAAAAGTAGACCAGGGATGTTTGATTCACTACAGACTTGGCAGAAAGAAGCAGACCAAAGACGTAGGAAGGCAGAGAAAGAATTACAGAGACATAAGACCAGGACGGTGACTGAAAAGGTATATGACTCTGACGTAGCTGAACATCAACAGAAAATTTTAGAACATGACCGAAGGCTTCACTTACAAACTGATAAATGTTACCCTTCCAGGACAGTAGTGGATAAGCCACAAGAGGAAGACCCCCTTTTAAACGATATGTTAGATAAACCCCCGTTATATACTCCACCAATATATCCTACACTACATCCTCAACCTGCACCAGGTGACCCTATTGTGCCACCCCCGGTTGGATCTCAGGCGAGTGCTCCGCCACCCACCACCACCCCTCCTGTCACCAGACCTATAGAGAATACACCCCGCCCGACTGTACCCACCCCTCGACTGGCCCCCGTTTGGCCCACCCCTGACTCCTGTCTAGACACCACACATACCCCCCGTCCCATGACCCCGTGAAAGCGCACCCTCCACGGACACTTGTTCTCTAATTCACAAGAGGAAGATGTCATTGAAGAAATGACTCGGAGGTGGATGACTAATTGGAATGACTATGGGGTCAGGGACATTGTCCACACTATGAAACAATGGGATAGTTTAGTTCAGCTAAATGCAGCTACCCTTATGTGCAACATTATAATACAAGAATATGAGGATGATGGTTCCTCAGCTCCCGCGGGACTGGTGGACCTCCGAAAACGCGCCTCTACTGGACTGCCGTATGGTTCTGGTCTACATGATTATGTTGTTACTCTTTTCGTATAGGGACCGCCTGTGGACATGTAGCCCTTCTATAAGGGCATACATGTTTCCCATGAGAGAGGTTCCGCCGGTTTGGCGAGAGCCGGTGACGGATAACGCTGGCCAAGTTATTACCGCAGGGCATTTTCAACAAATGTGGGTACACACCCCATGGAAAAGATCTGAAACATATACCCTAAAAGCCGCCTTACCTGACCCCCGTAAGAACCCTGCAGGATATTATAAAGAATTGCAACAAATTCTTGAATCCTGTACTATGAGGTTGTCCGATATTGACATGTTAATGGCAGCAGTAGTCCCGCAGGAAGTATGGTCAAAAGTACGGAGGCACGACCATGCTGAACTAGGGGGCACGTGGGACCAATTGCAAGCAGCAGAAAGAGACAGGGTTGTGGGAGCGAAACCAGACCCACTTATATTGGCTCTACCACTTCGTATTTTAGATTTAATGAAGACCATGCTTGCACCACACAGGATAAATTGGGATAAATTGGCCGCCTGTAAACAGAAAAAGGACGAGGGTGTTTCGGACTTTTATACAAGGTTTGAGGGTGTCTTTTCTGATTATAGCAGCCAAGACATGACTACTGAAGGGGGGATAAGACTCTTTGTTGACAAATTCGTGGACAATTTATTACCAGACATAAAGGGAAAATTGAAATTGTGTGATAGAAGAACAAGAAAAGAACGAGAAAAAAACTAAGGAGTTAAAAACGAAGGTGTTATTTCAGCAGGCCTACCCTCAGCCCCGTCAACAGCAGTCCAGATCAAGGTCACAAGGACCTCCCAATGATAGAAGGCAGTCCCAATGCCCTCCCCATTCTTCCCTCTCCTACAATCAGTGCCCCTATTGCAAACAGGAGGGCCACTGGAAGAATGACTGCCCCAATAAGGACAACTTCACAGGCCGCCCCATGCCCCCACCGCAACAGGACAACAGACCACGCGGTAGGTCTGGTCCTGCAGACAGACCCCGCCAGCAGGCCCCTTCACGGTCCCACAGTACCCCCCGCCCAAATTATTTTGATGCTTCATCCCAGCGTCAATATTTTAATGACGACTATGATGCGTATGAAGGTCAGGGGTCCTCCTTTGACTAGGACAGCCTTCGACAGAGGGGGGTGGGACCAGTTTCTATTCCTGTTAGGCAGAATGGCCCTTACGTTGAGGTACAATTAGACGGTACTCCACATGATTTTTTGGTAGATACTGGGGCCACCAAAAGTTCTGTTAAACAGGAAGAGGTCCACAGGGTCCCTCTGTCTGGCAACATTAACGTCTCTATGGGTTTTTCTGGTGTTCCGGTGGCTAACCCTGTCTCCCAGCCGCTGCCTGTTGCTATAGGTCCTTACACCATTTGCTCCCCTCTCATTCTTACTTTGGCCTGTAGTGAGAATTTATTGGGTTTGGACTTATTAAAGAAATTGTACGCCACCATTTATTGCTCTCCGGATGGAGTTCATGTCACTTTAGGTTCAAATATTTCCCTGTCACAATTTTTGTCAAAACCACTTCCACCCGAACTTCGAGATTTACCAGACATTTTATGGGCCACACATAAGGATGATGTTGGATGTCTGGACATACCACCGTATGTCATACGCTTGAAAGCCAATGCCAAATTGCCTCGTCTTCCCCAATACAAATTATCCCAACACTTTGAACAACAACTCAAAAATATTGTGAACCAGTTGATTGATTTGTGTGTCATTGAAGAAACGCGTGGTAATGATTGTAACAGTCCTGTCCACAAGGCTATACTGAATCGCCTAGCATTTTTAGCCAGGCCCTCAAGGGTCAATTAGATACCCTTGTTTTTCCTTGCTCCTCGACGATGGTTCAATATGTGGATGACCTTTTGATAGCATCCACTTCAGAACAAAAATGTAAAACAGATACTATAGCCTTATTGAAACATCTTGCACACCATCACATAAGGTCTCCCTCTCCAAATTGCAATATTGTAGACAGGAGGTTATATACGTAGGACACCTGTCTAAGGAGGGACGTACGTTGACGGCTGAGAGAATACAAGCTATACAAGACATACCGGTTCCAAGGACACAGAGAGAGGTTAGGGCCTTTATAGGTATTACCTCCTTCTGTCGTCAATGGATTCCTAATTATTCTCTTTTGATAAAACCGTTTTTGCATCTCACCCTTAAAGATTGTCCTGAAACAATTGAATGGAATGACGATTTTCAGTCTGGTTTTGATGAATTGAAAAATACACTCTGCACAGCACCTGTACTGGGTATGCCTGATTATCGTAAAGATTTTCAGTTATATGTGAGCGAGAGAAATGGATGTTCACTATCAGTGTTAACCCAAGAGCATGGCGGCAAACAACGCCCCTGTGCTTATTTTTCGGCCCTACTGGATCCAGTGGCCCATGCACTCCCAAGCTGTCTACGGGCAGTAGCCGCTGCAGCGGTCGCAGTGCGCCAGTCGGCGGGGATAGTCATGGATTCACCCCTCACCCTGTTGGTCCCACACACTGTTGACACACTATTAAACAAAACAAAAACACAGCATCTTACTAATGCACGATTAACTACTTATGAACTGACACTTTTAGCAAGTCATATAACATTAAAAAGGTGCAACACGCTCAATCCTGCCACTTTATTGCCAATTACTGAAAAAACTGAAGATTCCTATGATGACATACATGACTGCATTCTCCGGACGGATGATGAAACAAAAGGGAGAGTGGACTTACAGGACACTCCACTGAAAGACCCTGATGGCATATTATACGTAGATGGCTCATGCATCAAGCTACCCGATGGTACTACCTCTGCAGCCTATGCAGTTACAACAGCTACCACTGTAGTTGAAACAGCTAGAATACCACACAACTCTGCTCAGGCCGCAGAATTAATAGCTCTAACACGAGCCTGTGAGTTAAGTAAAGGACTAAATGTGAATGTTTACACGGACAGCCAGTATGCATTTGGCGTAGCACACAATTTTGGTCGCTTGTGGGCAGAACGAGGATTCCTCACCTCACATGGGACACGTATTCAACATGGAACCCTTATAACTAACTTACTTTTTGCCCTGGCATTGCCCAAAACAATGGCTATCATGAAGTGTAGTGCACACAAAAAGGTGACAGATGAAACTGGACGGGGCAACGCACTAGCCGATCATACAGCAAAAGATACAGCGTATGCAAAGACAGGACACATGTATGTGGTAGATAGTACAGGGAAGGTTCGTCCCCATGAAATATTTGGGAACACGGTAGAGAGTGTCAGGAAGATACAGGATGAGGCAACTGAACAGGAGAGAAAGGAATGGGAAGAAGGGAAGGCCCAGTTAGATGAAAATACGATGTGCGGGACAGATCTGTGTTAGAGGGAAAGATGGATGTTACCCGATGCATTTGTTCTGCCAGTAGTGACTATGGCCCATGGTCCTGCACACGTTAGTGCGAAAAGCATCTGTGATTTGCTTGATCCGGTTTGGTCTAATAAAAATATCGGAAGAGTAGCTGACCAACTGGTTCAATCCTGCATGATTTGTTTACAACGTAACATAGGGAAGGGTGCCTCAGTACCCGCTGGGCATTTTTCCCCACCAACGTATCCCTTTGAAGTACTACAAATGGATTATATTGAGATGGAAAGGTGTAACAACTTGAAATATGTCCTAGTTGTGGTCTGTATGTTTAGAAAGTGGGTAGAAGCTTACCCTACTAAAGATAATACTGCCCTTACTACCGCAAAGGTACTTCTGAAGGAGTTCTTCCCACGGTTTAGGGTCCCAAGGTGTGTCTGGTCAGATAATGGGAGTCATTTTGTAGGGCAGGTGATGAAAAAGGTGTGTGAAGGGTTGGGCCTCCGCCAGAAGTTTCATGCAGCTAACCACCCCCAGTCAGCAGGACTAGTTGAAAAATATAATGGCACACTTAAATTGAAGATGTCAAAGATATGCGCAGAACGCGGTATACGGTGGCCGGATGAATTGCCCCTGGCTTTAATGTCTGTCAGGATGACGCCTCACTCTAGATCAGGGTTGTCACCCCATGAGATAGTGATGGGAAGGCCAGCAAATGTCTGGGGGGTCCCTCGACTTCACAAGTACTCAGAACTAGAACATCCTGTTTTGATGGACTATTTAAATGAACTCACTAATTCTTTGCGTTCTATTCACCAACAGGTGTGTGAAGCACTCCCATCTGTATCCACTGATCCAGGTCACAAGATACTACCTGGCGACTGGGTTCTCACAAAGAATTGCCAGAGGAAAAAGAGTCTCGAACCTCGATGGAAAGGTCCGCGACAGGTCCTCCTTGCTACTCGAACAGCAGTTAAAGTCGAGTGAGCTAAGAATTGGATACATGCATCCCACTGTAAGAAAGTACTGCTTCTCGTACCCTCTGATGAAATAAAAAGTGGTGACCACCCGACGACTAAGGACCATTTCAGCAACACTACGCGGAGTGATAAAAAACAGAACAACAGTGTGCTGCAGGAGGTTCCCTCAGATTTTGGTCACACTGAACAATTGTTTCCTGACCATACCATGCCACAGTCCACAAGATACGATTTCCGCCCACGAAAATAAGAAAATGAACAATGAACTGATTGCTTGTCCCCTGTATTAAGTCTGACGATAGCTGCAGGGCCGTGATTTTGTCTGTCGGGGCGGACCAGAATGTGTCAATAGGACTGCTGGAATCACCCCACAGTGAAGCAACCACCAGTCACGGGCAGCACTTAGGTTGGACTGAACTGCTAGTGGGACAAGCAATAGAGAGAAATGGGTGTTATACAGGAAGACAAGAGGAAAAAGAAGAAAATAAATAATTTAAAAAGACTATTAGGCCCACGTGTCGCTTGCCTCACCATAACAATACAATTTTTGGTACTTCTGTCCTGCATTGGGTGGGTAATACATGATTCTGACTCAGAGGTCTCACCAACTACGCCACTGCCTCCAGAACACAGCCATGTTTCCTTACCACCCCATGAGGAAGGACGATGCAAGGAATATGAAAACAATACCTTCATATCTATGTTACATCAACATCAGCTGGCTGTAAATAGAACAAATTGTTGGATATGTGGCTCGCTACCGAGTTCCATGCAAAGAGGGTTGCCATATATTTCATTCCCTTTTTCTTTTGATGGCTCCTGCAGCTCCTGGAATGAACTATCAACCATTTGGGCTACCTCAATGGATGCTACTAATTCTGGACTATTGGTCACCCACCTATACCGGTTATGCTGGCCCACTGGAACGAGAGTTTATGGAACAAAGGAAGAAAAGTCAGAATATGCTGACCGACGAAATAGGTCTACTGACATATATTTTTTATCCTTTAATACCACACCCCAGATTGACCGAAGATTTTTTGTAACACTGGTCAAGGCTCCACTTTGTTTTCAGAAAAGTGGTAATAGAAGTGTAGGTGCCAGTAACTGTAATGCTACAGTAATATTGAATGGAACTAATTGGCCTACCATGATACCATCACGAAACTCGTATTTTGTTTGTGGTAATAATGCCTACACCTCCTTGGTACCCACCTGGACCGGCACGTGTTACATGGCTTGGTTACTACCACCAACTTACACAGCTGGCCCTCAACATCACATGACTCGGAGAGGGTTAATATCTGCAGAAGATACCTTAGTACAAGAAGCAATGGACTACTTTAAAGGAGTCCTTCCATTTTGGGGCCCTATGATGAACAGTAGGGATATCAGACATCTCACACGAGTCGTGGAAGCAACAATAAATGAAACAGCAGGAGCTCTGAGTAACATCACTTTAGAGCTAGCTGCTGACCGCCTTGTTACTCTTCAAAACAGAATGGTTCTTGACATTATCTTGGCAGACCGTGGTGGAGTGTGTACTTTGATCGGATCGAGCTGCTGCATTTATATACCAGACAATGCCCCTACAGTGTATAAAGCTATTCAAAGGTTGCATACGATAGCTTCCACAATACACCAAAACGAAGGAACATGGTCCTTGACCGACTGGTTTTGGGGCTTGATTTCCCAATGGGGCTGGAAAATACTAATATTCCTCTTTGTGCTCGCTGCTGTATTCCTCACCTGTTGTCTTTGTGTACAGTGCCTACCTGCTTTGTGCGGGTGCTGTATGGCATCCCTTGCCCCCTGGCCTGTTCGCCCTCCTCAACACACGGCTATGCTGTCCCTTGAGCAGGAGATAAAATACCTTTTGTCCATTAACATAGACACTGAATGACGTTCAAGCTTGCCTCACAATGGCAAAAGGAGGGATTGAGAAAATGTACATAAACTTAATCATACACCATAGCCACTAGGCATCTATTTATCTTTATTTTGTTGCCATGTGCTTGACAAACCTCCTGAACTTTGATGATTGATCTTGTGTTCGCAGCCTTGGGCTGCAATCTGCTTATCACTGTAATTTACTTGTTCTAACCGTAGTTCCGAGAATTGTTGTGCTTAATCAGTAACTGCCAGAACAGGTTTGTACAGGTCGTTGCCACCTCCTGACAGCTGCATCTGTACCTTCTCCCACCACACGTGTGTCCCTGAAATATTCTGAAGGCCACAGAGGACCTTGTAAACCAGGGGTGGAGTTGTCCTCTGACTAAGCAGTTTTGTGTGTATATATGGTTGGGTGCCACGGAATGAAGGGGCAGACTCTGTAGGATAGTCACTTGACTCTCCTGGGACTCTGTATTAGCTCAAGCTATAATCCATGTAATAAACTTCTCTTTATTCCTCCAGTTGGTGACTCCGCCTGATTTGTGTACTCTCTGCTAAACGGACCCTGAGGACTAGGGTGCCCCTCCACCGCTGGGAAGGAGACCCCGGGTGGGGATTCTATCTTTCCTGGTTCCTCACCGCCACAGAGCCCGCTGCCAGCACCGCTGCCACAGAGCCCACAACCAGCACCACTGCCACAGAGCCTACAACCAGCACCGCCACCACAGAGCCTGCCGCCAGCACTGCTGCGACTGACACCACTGCCAGTACCGCCACAAGCACCGCCGCGCCTGACACCACCGTAAGCACCGCCAGTGGCCCTGCGACATCCTGAGCCAGTGGAACCATCGCAGACATGGCTGCCATCCCCGGTGGTCAGTCGTCCGAGGCTGGTGGTGAGCTCCAGGAGCCTGGGCAGCTTCCATGAAGCATCACTTTCAGTGGAGAAAGGCATCAACTACCTCAGTCCTTGGCAGGATGAAGCACTCTGGGCTCCAAGCCCCCTCCAGAACCAGTGGAGACTGTTATCCACTTGAGGGACTGTGGCTTATCACTCCCCAGGATAAAGTAGTGGGCAACCCACCCACTTGAGAGACTTGAGAGACTGTGGCTTTGCACTCCCCAGGATAAAGCAGTGGGCATCCCACCCACTTGAGAGACTTGAGAGACTGTGGCTTTGCACTCCCCAGGATAAAGCAGTGTGCACCCACCCACTGGAAGAACTTGAGAGACTGTGGCTTTGCACTCCCCAGGATAAAGCAGTGGACAACCCACCCACTTGAGAGACTTGAGAGACTGTGGCTTTGCACTCCCCAGAATACATCAATGGGCATGGAGCCCCCTCATGGAGCAGTGGCGTAGTGCGGTCCTCAGGATGAGGTGCCCCCACTCCCCCTGAGGTGCCTGTATATTTTCGGTCTGATGCCCCAGCAGTGTTCTCTCAGTTTCCAGTCAGGTATCTAGTGTGGTCCTCGCCCATGCATTTTGGGCCCAGTGGTCCACAGACAATGATTGGTGCACTATCCAGACTTGTGTAGTTGGTGTACATAATTGTATATACTGGATTTGGTGTTTTGACTACTTGATTTTTATTGATTACAATCGTTCAAATCATTTCATTTTTGTCCTTGCATTATTCAAGGGTGGGGTGGGGGGTGTATATGTAATGTTGCAGCATGTATTTGTGTGTATGGTGTTGTGGGTGAGGGTGGATTGGAGCTCCTGATAGAGGAGCAGGAAGACCATCGCCGGCAGGATCTGCAGTTTTGGCTCCATGGCGTCCTGGTTCCTCATGGGGTGTGGAGAGGTGAGTGTTTTCCCTTCTGTGTACTGTTTCCGCCATGTTTTTATTTGTGTTGGTTCCGCCCCAGAAAAGGTGGCGGATTGCCGTGTTGTGATAGGGTGGGCGGTACAGTGTCTTCCCCCTGTCTGTTGGCAGTTACCGCCGTGATGTTTGTTTCTACCACCGTGGCGGTCGGAGTGTTAAAGTGGCTGTCTATGTTGGCGCTTTCCACCGTGGTCGTAATCCCATTTTTTTTCCTTCGGCCTGTTGGCGGTATTACTGCTGCTTTAACACTGACCGCCAGGGTTTTTAATGAGGGCCAAAGTACCTTAAATCCTGGATTGTGGGTGTTGTGAGCAACCAATGCAATGCGCCACGTCTGAGATGTGGCAAGGCTGCAGTACTAGGTCCTCCTTCATCATCAAGGATCCCTTCAATGAGGGCTTCTGATGTGAAGTCTGGTGTTGAGGTGTGCCACACATTCCGGGTGATGTGTTGGTTCCTAGGAGTTGTGTGGCTGCAATATGGAGTCCGGGCATCACCAAGGCTGCTGCTGGCAGTGATGCGAGGGCCTGCACTGAGGATAATGTTTACAAATCCTATCCCAGACAGTGCACACACACACCTCTGCTACATGATATGTGGCTGGGAATCACCATCAGTAGGCCAATCTTAGTAAATACGGCTCTCTGATTAGTTTACTCCTGTGTGCAGTGCAGTGCAGTACATTTGAATGCTGTGCTTCCTTGCTGACAAATTAGTAAACCTGGGCCAGACTGTATCGTGATACCCCACTCCTTCGTACCTTTTTTCAGCTGCCAAAGCAAACCGTCATTCTAGCAAGAAAATATCTCATCTTCTCTGGTTCTCTACTTGACCCCTGGCAAACGCACATATCTGAAGCAACTCAAGATTCTATAACTCCTTCACTGACCTCCTTCTGCCTCCAGTCCTTAGGTACATATGGTCCTGGTCACCTGCAGTTTGGTAGTTTCATGGTTAATTCCAAACTGTTGATATTCCATTACAGTTCAGTTCCTCTCTAATTACTGCCTTTCCCTCAAAAGTCACCAAATGTTTAGTCAGATACTCTCTTCTGCAAATATGCAAGGTAACCCTCAATGTTAATATTCTGTTGTTCTACAGTCTTTGGGATTTGTATGTACATACTAGATCTCTAATATTTTGTGTTTGGCATATAGAGATGAACATGAGCTACGTTGCCCAGTCTAAGAATTCTTCCTGGGCAACCATGGCCTAACCAATAATAAAATGTGACCACCATCTGTCTGCATAGTTTGTGTTAATCAAAACATGTCATTATGAATTATTGTCTGTATTCCCAATGTCTTTCAAATACAAATTCATATGAAGCAATATGTATTGGCCCGTAAATGTGTGACATGTGTAGCGAGGTCCTGGCAGCAGGAACATTGTATCACAACTGCCTAGCAAAGATCCTTTGGGTCATAAGGGATGTTTTTCAACCATTTTACAAAAGCCATTTACCACTCCAGGCACAGTATTACAGCTTTGGACTAGTCAAATACCGTCCAAGTCAACCTGGAATGAGTAAAGCAACCCCTGACACGTGTTTCACGCTCATTAGAGCTCTTCAGAGGCTTTTGTCATTTTACAGCTCGGCGAGGATGACACTGTGTCAATCCTATGCTTAAAGATTTTGCTGTACAAATGGCAAAAGACTTTGGGCCAGATGTATGAAAATATGTTGCACTCGCAAACGGTGCGAATTGGTAAATTTGGCAGTTTGCTAGTGCAAAATAGTGGTCTGCAAAGCATGAAAGGCATTTGCAGACCACAAAGTATAAATCGCTAAAATTGCGATTTCTTGCGTTGCGACCTGGATTTTGCGAGTCGCAATTTGCAAATCGCAAAATCCAGGTTGCAAGGCGATGCTGCAAAAAATCGAAAATTGCAATTTTTACCAGAATGGCATTTTGCACATGCAAAACACCATGATATGCGACCAGGTGGTAACCTGGTGCAAAATGTAAAAATGCAGTTAAACTGCATTTTTAAATTGAACATGTAAAGCACACATACCCTTTTGGCATGTGTGTACCTTACATGTTGCAAAAAATTATTTTGGGGTGCAGCAGAGGGGGCTTTAGGCCCCCAGCACCCTGGCCTTTTGCATTTCAATTTTTTTTATTTCTGGTTCAGAAATCGCAATTTTGGAAATGCAAAAAATTTGAATGGGGCCGGTATTGCAATTTTCGATTCGTTAATAGCATTTGCTTTTTTAAGAAATCGCTATTACCGAATCGCAAATGTGATACATGGCACTTTGCGAGTCGGTAATAGCGATTTCTTAAAAATCGCTATTACCGAATCGCAAAGAGCCGTGATGATACATCTGGCCCTTTGTCAGTATCTAGCTCGGCGAGGATAGCACTGTGCTGATCCTATGCTTAAAAACTTTGCTAGATAAGCAGACATTTGAGGTGAGCAAATCTAGAGTGTCGCTGGTGTTGCAGGGTGCTCCTTACTAGAGCAGCTCTCCACCTAAAATTGGGAACTTCCCAGAGTTCTCCTTTGTTTTTTGCATAATTTATGTGTCACTCTAACCCTGAAAGGGCCTTGGTTTGACTTATTCTGGGTGGTCCCTTGTGTCTGGACAAAGCTATATCCCTCTGAAGAGCTCTAATGAGAGCGAAACATGTGTGAGGGGTTGCTCTACTCTTTTCAGGTCTGCTTGGACGGTATTTGACCAGTCCAAAGCTGTAATACTGTGCCTGGAGTGGTAAATGGCTTTTGTCATTTTACAGCTCGGCGAGGATGACACTGTGTCAATCCTATGCTTAAAGATTTTGCTGTACAAATTGCAAAAGACTTTGTCACTATCTAGCTTGGCGAGGATAGCACTGTGCTGATCCTATGCTTAAAAACTTTGCTAGATAAGCAGACATTTGAGGTCAGCAAATCTGGAGTGTCGCTGGTGTTGCAGGGTGCTCCTTACTAGAGCAGAGTTCTCCTTTGTTTTTTGCATATATATATATAATTATATATATATAGATAATTTTTTGTCAATGCATGTGGGGTTTCCCTGAGGGCTGCGATCGGCCCCCAGGAAAACCAGACCCACATTTAAAATTGATATATATATATATATATATATATATATATATATATATATATACTTACCACCAGTTGTCTTGCAGTTGCAGCTATGTCTTCAAAGCAATGCACATACTTCAACTGATGCATTTCAACTGTAGCTTTCAGGTAGCAATAAAAAAGTTAAGTAAGTCTTGTGATTATGTTTCTGCTACAAAAGGATCAGACTTTTGTCTAGTGGATGTTTTGGTGCCATATAGAAGCACAGAAGGTTTATATGCCTACTGCAAAGAGCAAATCTGTATTTTATGTAATTAGCTGAGTGCATTAGTAAAGTCAGCCATTACCTGTGCTATAATACAAATGAAATGTATGTGCGGGGCGGCTATGGAAAGATGAAGGGCACTTTTGCTGGGTGGTAGTGAGGGAATCCGAGGAGGAGGACATGGGAGTGGGAGTACCAATAATGAACCATAGAAGTTCAGCAGTTATAGTTAGAGGTATTTCAAATGACTATAACTCGCCCCCTAAGGTAACTATAATTCACACTCTCACCATGCACATTTTTCTGCAATCATTTTAGTGGTTATATTTCATTTCTATTTTTAATTATGTTATAGAAGTTGTCATGAGTGTTCTTATATCGGGGGTAACTAGCAGTGCCTTTGTTAGCGCGTCTGACCTTAATAAGTAAACTTACAAGGGGACGCAAATAGGTCGATGAACCCTTTGACTCTTAATTAAGATGATCTTACCATAGCTCTAGTACATAATCCAAAATCAATACTCAATAATCAACAATCATTTGTAAACAATATAATCAATAATCATTGGAGGCAGTAATTGTCACGCACCATGACCTTTCAGTCATGAATAACCACACCATTAGTAAAAGTTTAAAATATTTATTTCCCTATATTAACAAAGCTAAGGTCATGTAGATTAATCTCAAAATCAGATGAAACACATACAGAACCAATACTGGCTGTCCAAAGCGGCGGAAGAAACATAATGTAGTCAAAGCTTGAACAATGACACATTCTAAGGTTATGGTGCAAATGAATAGCAAAGTCAGCTGCATCAATGTTATGAAGTACATGAAGTATAGCAGATAAATTCATCAAACATTAGTCCCTGTTATAGTGAGAATCCTTAACTAACATCAGACTAGCACCAGCATCTTGGGCTTCATGCAAAACAAATTAGTAACACAAATTTGGAAAAAACATCTAACTATGGTTCTAGCAAAACTGCGCAGTTGGTACCTAGAAAGAAAAAGTATATATGCATGATAATCACAAATTTGGATATACCTATCCTCAGGGTGGATCAGCAAAGCAGAATCAGTCTTCATCCTCAGGACACCAGTTCACCAGCAAGGCATCAGGCTTCAGCATCAAAGTTCAAGAAAGGCAAAGTCTTTAAGCATTAAAGATAAGCACGTCTCTAGCCAAGATGCATAAGAAAGTAGTAAACTCTTGGTCAGGGAAAATGGGCAGTAATGCTCAGAATGGCTCAGAATGACCGTCTTCCCTCCATCCAGTGTTGTTGAGTCAAAGTTTCCTAAACTACCCTCCAAATCCCTATTGGTCAGTTAATGATACGTTCTCACTCTGTCCAATAAAACTAAAATCCCAAATCTATGAATTCTAATATTACTCCATTCACGTAATTGATTTGTTTGTATTGTGATGTCCTCATCATCCGGCTTGTCAGGTAACAATATTGTTGCAGCTTCTACTCTAGTCAGTATCTTCATTGTTCTTGTCCTGGGAAAGTCAGTCTCACACACATTACACATAAAATGTTGCATTAGCAGGCAGGAACATCATCTCCTAGCAGTTATGAGCACATTTACACAATACAGTAGGAATTCACAGTTTAACTTTCTTTGTCAGCTATTTTATTAAGTGCTAAGAAATACAGCTTTTACTTGAGGCCTGCAAAGTAGGCCAAGCCACTCGCCAAGTTAAGGCCTACAATTAATTAATCCAAAACATACTGCTTAACCTTCAATATGACATATTACTGCATTAGTCTAACATATATTCACCATTTCATAAGTTTTAAATTATTGATTAGTAAATTTCGTTAACATTGGTGGCCATTCTTCGTGATCACATTTTCAAATGTGTGCATTATTTTTTCTACATTATTATATTTTCTACATAAACGTATTATTAAAAATACATACACTCATTAATCATTTTTATTAAAACACCTGCGCTAGCACCTTAGGGCGTGAGTTATAGTTATTTGAAATAACTCTAACTATAACAGCTGAATTTCTATTTGTACATGAAATTAAAATCTAACCATAATGTCCCTGTAAGCTTTGTTTTTTTCAGCGAATTTATTTGTTTTTTAAAATGTTGTTTCTTAACTATAACATCCCTATAACCTTTGCTTTTTTCACCAAATTATTCAGTTTTTTTTTACATAAAGTATTTTTCATTACTATACATTAATCCAATCACAGGCCCTGCAGCCAACCCCTATAACAACACAACCCTGCATGCACCCCCCTCCCCAGACCGATCTTGGCCTTGGAGACCCCTTTCCCTGTGGCCTAGCCTAAATATTTACATTTTTTGAGGATGAAGGCCCCACAGCCCCCTCCACAGGCTGAACAGGGCCCGGAGAACCCATCCCCCATGGGCATGGCCTGATTATTATTATTTGTTTTGAGGTGGAGGAGTTCCACATTGCCCCATCCACAGGGCTGATCTCAGCCCCAGGGAACCCATCCCCAGCAACATGGCCAAATTTTTTTTGGGGGGAGAGGGGGGCCACATTGCCCGCTCCACAGGGCTGATCTCGGGCCTGAGTTCCCCATCCCAGAGGGTGCAGCCTAATAAGTTTTTGGGGGGCACACGGTCCCTCTCCACAGGGCCAATCTCAGCCCCTGGTACCCCACCCCGGGGTCCGGCAATGGCATTGAGGACCATAGGGGAGCCTGACGGCTCTCATGGCCCCAGATGGATCCCCACCTTCTGTGCTACAGCAGCTCCCTCTCTGTGAGAGAAGTTTCCTCTGTCTGCCTGCCTGCATCTCCGCAGACAGGGAGATAGAGGAAACCTGAGCTCCAATGAAGGGAGAGCTGATTTACTGTTCTCCTTTCATTGGAGCACAGTGTTTGCTGTGATTTGGCGGCAGCTTAAAACCTGCCACCAAGTCTCAGCAAACAGCTATGTCCCATGAGTGGGCACCCTGGGACATAGTAGGGTCCTGCCATGGGGGGTGGTGGTCCCAGGGCAATCAATGGCGGCTTGAGGGGATCCCAGGGCACCTCCACCACCATACATAGCCCTGGGGAGGTGGTAGTCCCTAGGGCTGCAGGGGATCCAAAATGGACCCCAATCTCTTTTGCTTTCCCATTTGCCTCAGGGAGGAGGTGGTCCCTGGGGCTGCAGGGGGGCTGCGTGGACAACTCTGCATTCAATTTTACAAAGTGCCCCTGGGAGGTGGCAGTTCCCAGGACTGCAAGGAGGGTCAGGCTCTCCTGCATCATTTTACAAAGTGCTCCAGGGAGGTGGCGGTCCCTGTAGTGCGGGGGGCCACGTACATATTTACCTCATTGGCCCGGGAAGGTGCCAGCTGCAGCGGCTAAAGGAAGCCCTGGGAGGGTGGCCCCTTGCGCCCCCCCCTCCTCACAAAGTTCCAAGGACTTGACCAACCCAGTGGCTAATAAAAAGAAAAGGGCTGGGGACCAGAACATTTTTTAGATATTTGTTTTAAAAAAATGCTTTTAAACTGGTGGGGTCCCTTAGGGACCGCAGCACCAGAGCTAAGGGGTCAGGGTGACTCTAAACTTGCCCCTTTTCTTTGTTTTCACTGTTTTTCTGGGACTCGGATGAAGCCGAGTCCCAAGATTGCTGGCAACAATTCTTTCTGGCAGCCAATCACGTCAGAACGGGGCCAGTTGGATCCACAGAGGATCCGCGTCTCTATATAACTATACATTTTGGCCTTACATTTCTCAAAAACTATTGAATGGATTTCCGCCAAACCACAGAAAGCATGATCTGCACAACAGGATCAAGCTCCATACCAAATTTGGTGTAATTACATTCAGCGGTTTTGACTAGAGGCATGTCTGAAGGTCCTAAGGAAAAATGAATGGGGAAAACATGTTTTGGGACCCTCCCTTTTTTATCAGCCCTCGCTTGACAGATCACCCCAAAACTTTCAATACAGCAGCTGCACTGACCAAAGTATACATTTTGCAAATTTCATGAAGATTCACCAACTGCACCAAAGAAACTAGGTCCTAACTATAACTACTAGGTTATATATATATATATATATATGTATATATATATATATATATATATATACAAATAAATATATATATCACTTTTCCTACTAACACCAGTGGGGGTTAAAAGGGGCGGCGTGTGGCTGGGGGGAAGTAATAATAAATTTTTTTAAAAATAGTAAAAATAAAAATGTACCTTACTCACTGCTGCTGCACCACCGCTTCTTCACAGGAGGCACAGGCTCCCAGCCTGCCCTGCAGCCAATCCTAACACCACATGAAAGCAGTGTTAGGATTGGCCGGAGCGTCCTGCCAGGGCACCCCCAGGCAGACTGGGAGCCTGTGCCTGCTCTCTCCAACCCAGCAACACAGTGCCGGGCTGGAGAGAGCACAGTTTGCATGTGTGTTTGGCCAGCCCGAGACGGCTGGCCAAACACCTATGCACACTGAGGAGAGTGCACAGTGCACAGTGCACACCCATTTGATCATTTTGTTGTTAAATGTTTGCAGGGGCTGCTGCTAGCGGGGAAGGAGGGTGGGGGGGGGGGGGGTTGGAACGGTGATGCTCCTCCAGAGAATCTGCTGCTGAATATCACTAGCTTTTGGATAACGCCTCCCATAATTATCTTAGACCTGACTCTTTAAACAGTAAATCCTGTTAAGTTTCTTTTGAGATTGGTTCCTTAATTTTCTGTTTCGATTCGTGGCTTTTAGAGGATGTTTTGTACTAAGTGGAAAGCAGCTCGGCAAATCTGCTCTATAGAAATAAAATATGACATAATATAAAAGTTAAAAATTAGGATGAGCACTTTGCCTTGCTCTGCAAGTCAGCCCCTCTCATCTACCGGCAAACTTAAACACCCCAGTACTCACTGTAACGTCTAAAAATGTCATCTTGCTGACATATTTTTAATTGACCATGAAAATCCCGGTGAGGGAGAAGCATCATTTAAAATTCATAAAGGAAATAGTATCTGAGCGTTTGTATGTGGTAAGAAGAACTAAGAAAATGAGAAGTGAACGAAAGTAAAAAGCGAAGCTCAAACATGATTAAGAAAGACAGACATGCCTTCTTGCAAGAATGGTAAACGTGAAAGACATTAAGGTAGTGCAGTGTTAAGACCTTAAATAATTCTAAATATCGCTTCAGTTTGTACGTTTATTTCGTGCCGACGTTATGTATCCTGATGCCTTTTCTCTCATCAGTGACATTTTTATAAAAACAACGTTGAATGCTGGGAACTGATAAATTAAAGACTTTTGTCCTTGGCGGCTTCAAATTGAATGCAGCCATATTGATTTTTTCTACTATCAACAGAAAGGCTGTTATGGCCTTTCTCTGCAGATGTTCATAATACATTGGGCCATCATTACAGGCTCCTTCCACCATCACTCCCTCCATAAAACAGTAACTGTAACTTCTAGGCCTCAAAAAACACATCAAATTCTATTATAATTACTGCTGCCAACGCTTATCTCTGAAGGACAGAAGCAAGAAACAGGTGTGGTGTACAAAAGGGGAAAAAACATCTGCAGTAAGGTGTTTTAGATCATTTGTGAATGCAGCTGTGCATGTTTGCGACTGTTTGATCAGCTCTGTGTGAATTGGCCTCACTACATTTAATCACATTATTGTCATACAGATCACATCTGGAGCAAAATATATCGGTTCGCAGTTTGAATCATAAAAAGTATATTTTGAGTATGAAGATGAAGACATCCACGACTGCCTGCACATTCATAAATGCTTTTATTTCTAATTGAAAGGCCTATTCTCCAGGAATTGTGCAATGTATTAGCTACAGGGAAATATCATTCCACTCGTGTTCTACAGCCCTCAACATTGCTGCACCGAAAAGTGTAAGGAAAGACAATCTTTCTGTATTTAACTATCAAATTGTAGCTTGGGTGAGCAATCAAGTCTTACATGAGGTGGTACCACTTTGGAGCTCATATGCAGAGTATAACACACTTAAGGTCATTTCCTATTCTGAGAAGTACTTTTGAAACGAAAGGGCACATATTTATAGTCAGAAATGAACGGTATTACATTTAGCAGACACACAAGCCAGAAAGATCTTTGTGTATTTCGTGGCTCAGATATGACATTACACAGGTATGTAGCTCTTTCACTCGAAGATGATATACCTATTAATAATTGAAGAATATGATCAATGTTAACCTGTGGCTCAGGATTTATTAAGTTCCTAAACACTAATATTGGTGTATGAAAATCTCAGCATTTCACAAAGGATGACCTAAGTTATAAAAACAAAAGCAAGAGAATATTGGACTCCTCCCGGCCCTGTATCTTTCAAGGGAGTTAAGCTACAATTCAGCTGGTCTGAGACCATGTTTATGTGTTCTTAGACACCTCTACGTAAAAGCAGTCTTCCATGAATGTTACAGGGGACTCATTCCAAGGAAGACATTCTATGACCTTGAAAACCGAGGTGAGATGGTTTGAACTAGGCTTTTTGGTAAACTGGGCTCAGAGACTTCCAGTGGTTAATGGTCACACAAAGGGGGTCCTTGCACCACATTAGCGTCATTTTGTTACGCTAATGTGGCCCAATGAGGCCAAAATCATCACACCAAATTTACAAAGTGGTGCAATGCATGCATAGCGCCACTTTGTAACCCTATGCACTACATTATACCTGCTCCAGGCATAATATGTGCAAAGAGGGCGTTCCCCCATTATGGGTGGGGCGAAACAATTGTGCAAAAAAATCTCAGAGATTTCTTTGCATAATTTTTCTTTTACACTTTTAATTCCTGCCCAGAGCAGGAGGTAAAAGGAGGCACACCTTTGTTTACCATGGGCCTCAATCGGCTTTGCAGGATTAGCCTCAAAATTGTTTACGCTAATCCTGCAATGCTCCGAACTAGTATCAACATTTTTTATGCTAGTTCCCCAACTACCGCCATGGTGCACCATATCTTAGATACAGCACACACATGGTGGCGTTAGGAGGGGTGCTAAGGGGCCTAAGGAAAGTGGTGCTGCACTGGGTGGAGCACCGCTTTCCTTAAATCAGGCCCAAAGTTCTTCAAAAGTGCTACTTGGTGTCACAGGACAGCTGAAAATCATTGTCAATGATGGTAAATGGTGTAGACTGTCTGGAAACATCAATAACCTGTATCTGTTTTCAAGTGTTGACACATAGCAGCTGGGGCTCCACTGGATGAGGTGATTACACCAGGAGCAAGGGCATCTTACACAACTGAGGAACCACATACATGACATAAACAGTTAAAAACTCACATGTTCAGCTCAGCTACATGGTGGAAAACAACTAAGAGCTCTTTGCTACAGAGGGGGGACTAGTGTTCCTTTTATTATCTGAAAAGGACAAAAACATTTAAGACAGGAAGATGAGAGTGTTCATTGAATACCAAGAAGAGGTGAAAGTGTCACACACCTAGGGCATTGAATAGACAATTTCTCTATTTTCTACTGAGGAAGGGCAGCCTCCTGACTGCCTCTCCGATACAGAACATGACTTAAGACTCAATTCAAATGTCTGATGTCTCCAAATTCGATCCTCCAGGGGAAAAAGATCAGCATATATTATTATGGGGACTTTGACGTGCTTTCTAGACTAGAGGACGTAGAAGAGTAGAATAGCAAATGATCTGAATGAGAATGAAACATTCCAACCGAGACAACTCTTTTACACCAATGATGCTGCTTGACAGAACAGAGCTGAACTCAGCACATGGTACAGGAGGTCTCGGTTACTACCCTGTAAACAAATGTGCAATGCCGATTCCATTCCAAGTCTAGAGAGGAAGAAGCTATTGACTGAGGTCTCTACATCACAGGCCCTAAGGACTGCAACTGGGATGATGCTACAGACAGAGGAAACAAGTCAAGCTGTCAACCCGGAGGACATCAACCACAGAGAGGAATGAATGGTAATACCCCATACATAGCAGACACATACAGAGCTCACAACAATGGTAAGTGAGGGTTCCCAGTTATGGAAGAGCCTCTGCCAGTGTCACTCGTAAAACAGACTTGTAAAATACTTGTCAAATAGAAAACGTGTAAAATAGCCTTGCAAATTACTTGTACAGAATGCCCATACCTTATCAAAAGACTATCCGTATGAACTTAAAGTGGTGTGAGCACAGCGGTCTCCCTCTATCCTAGATGCTACACTTTAGATGCACTTCCACTCCGTTGCAGTCCACAGAAGTAATAACATTACGTGGAGCACATGCAATTATCTCAAGGATGGTGATCCGACTGTGAAATCAAATGGAAAGTTTTACTAAGGGTAGGATGGTACACTATTCTGTGTGGAGACATGTGCCCTCCAATGAATTTTCATATTAATGAAGGCGTTATAAACAATGGGCCAGATGTAGGAAACGATTTGCGACTCGCAAACGGAAAAAATTGCCGTTTGCGAGTCGCAAATGTGAGTTTCCTATGCAGAAATGCATTTTGCGAGTCGGGACCGAAATGCATTTCCGACTCGCAAATAGGAAGGGGTGTTCCCTTCCTATTTGCGAGTCTGAGTGGGATGCAATACCATTTACGACCGCGTACGCGTATCGCAGTTGCCATCCACTTGAAGTGGATGGTAACCCACTCGCAAATTGGAAGGGGTCCCCATGGGACCCCTTCCAGTTTGTGAATGGACCCCAAACATTTTTTTCAGGGCAGGTAGTGGTCCAAGGGACCACTGCCTGCCCTGAAAAAAACCCGAAACTAAAGGTTTCGTTTTTTTTTTTAAGTGCAGCTTGTTTTCCTTTAAGGAAAACGGGCTACACTTAAAAAAAAAAAACTGCTTTATTTAAAGCAGTCACGAACACGGAGGTCTGCTGACTACAGCAGGCCTCCATGTTTGCGAGTGCCTTGACTCGCTATGGGGCCGCAATTTGCGACCCACCTCATGAATATTCATGAGGTGGGTCATTGCGACCCCATAGCGAGTCGCTGTCGGTGTCTGAGACACCGTACTGCATAACATTTTGCGAGTTGCAAATAGCGAGTCGCTATGACTCGCTATTTGCAAGTCGCAAAATGTTTCGTTTCTACATCTGGCCCAATGTATCTTCGATTGCATTCTGCCTCACCCACGTATGCACCCACGAGAACATGAAAAAGAAATTGTGTGGACGCATTGTAAAATATCAGAAAAAAAGGAAACATTTGGAAACTGATTTCGGTAATTTATTTACTCACCATGGCTTCAACTTATTATTTTGACCATTTAGATTCAATTTGTGCTTTACACCACATATTTTATTTTTAGGATTATGTAAGTCTAAAAAGATGAATGTTTTTTCGTGGATATAAAAACATTCAAAGTTGGGGTCGGTCAATGTAACTTGCACCGTAATAAACAATGGCACATTGATTATGATCAAAGGAAAACTGGTTTTCGAATGCAGTTCATCTTAGTGAATAGTGTTTCATGTCCACTTGACCTTGGAAAAATAATTCACAAACACGTTGCGTTTGTCAGCAAGAAATCTTGAGTCATGCTACTGTAATATTTCATTATGACAGTAATTTCAGTTATCTGTAATTTTAATTTTAGTAGTACGTGTGCCTATTTGTATTGAACCACGGAGAATTTGCTTCAATACTGTTACACTGTGACAGGGCGATAGGGGCAGTTTATCCATATGCAAAAGCTATATTTAATACTCTCTGGCATTGCACATTATAGCTAGTGTACTTTTACTGGCACAAAAATCTGGCTGAATTATTTCAGCTTGAGTGGAAAGGGGAATCCATCTTTGCCCAAATAAATTCAGATCAGTCACACACGTATCTAAAGTGACTATAAATGATTATAGAATTCAGTTGTCTAGAAGATTGCTATGTGAGATGCTGGCCTGGATAGCAGGTAGGTTTAAGGGCAACCTGTATAACATCATCAAGACCGTAACACTAGTACTGAAACCAAACGTAATACGAATCACTGAAACCAGGTGCCTGATCCTTAAATCTGCTCAAAGGTCATGGACGTCATTTAGGGGTCACCAGATGTTGCAACTGAGACCCATGTCTTGCCCTTTGCTTCCCATGGCACTGCCTTTGCGACGCCTGCCTTCAGAGGTGGCAGATGTAGTGCTAGTAACACAGCGGCAGCTTATCCTTATGGACGTATTTGTGCGTGAGTGGAAGTAGAGGCCAAAGAGCATGTGATGTCACTTCCGCTACCCTTGGCATTTCGGTGAATTGACATCCATTGGGAATAGGAGCTTCTTGAGCAACAACTCTTAAATATGGTTCTCCATAACCATTCCCTGAAGAAATATGGGCCCAACTAGGGACAAATTATTAAATCTATCATTGTAGACTTCTGCCTGTGATGTGCATAGATTTTACAGTCCATCAGACATCTACAAAGGTACTAGTTTTCCAGGCATACTTCTACTCCCCTACACCTCACACTGTGATTAAGCCTAATTATTTTATTTCTAAAACGCTTCCATGTGGACTGATCCGTTTCACTTTAACATTAACATAAGTATGGATATTGATGGTAATAATCTGTTGGGAATGTCTATGAATAACTACAAACCTAATACTTTATGGGAGTTCACCATATATCTAAGACGCTCCATCCCTTTCTTAGGCAAACAACTGACCATAAACCGGTGACCTGAGACTATGAGTCATACTTTACAATGAACCTCTATTGTTCCTCTTATCTAATACATTGCCCTACACCAGTATCCTCCCAAGTTATCATCTGCGAATAGCGTTCTGTAATTAAGATACTACTACAATAGTGATGGTATTCTTTCCCGGTGTCCACTTCAAGAAAGGTTTGCATACTGACAGAGCAATAAATTATTTCTCTGATGCAATTCAACCATTTAAAGAATGTGTTCTAAAGTGTTCTACTAAAATGGTTTGTTTCCAGATATTGACTACAAAATATGGTCTGACAAAACAAAGATGCGGAAATGCCTACAACAATATCAAATTGTACCAATTCCCATCGAATTCCACCCCAAATGGAGTTGGATTAGTACACTGATCACCCCTCACTCATTTTTATTGTATTATTTGTAGGGCTTTTATGCTATCGGGCAAACTGTGACATTGGAAAGTTTTTATGAATTTTATATTGATAGGTGCTTTAGCACTTTTATGGCTTTAAGTAGCTGAATAAAATATTTCTTCTTCTTCTCTCTCTCTCCCTGATCACCCATGTATTAAAATATAGGAAGGGTGCTAGATCACTATTTAACTTAGCATAGGCAGAATTTATTGCATCATTCCCATTTTGATAGTTTATATTTTGTGGTCTATATTTTAACTCCATATCTTCAATTGAAGCCATTCTGAAGATGTAGTTGCTGAGACGAGATCAATTTGAGTCATTGCGATGGCTTTTGGCCTATTTTTAAACTGTGCCTTTATTTCTATGAGGAAGTTTCATGTGCAGATGAAAGCAGATATGCTGGGTTTGTTTTGTTTTCACAAATTGTAAATTGTGTCTCTTTTTCTACCGCGTTATGAGTGCCACATAATAATTTGGCCTGCAAGAGGTTTGTTGACTGTTTTTATGCATATAATAGTTTTTAAATTATAGTTACAAAACTCTGGGCCTGATTTATTCACAAAGATAAACTTACACTTTTGTGAAAGTTTATCATTTTTTTTTTTGGTATTCACAAACTACCACTTTAACCGCAGAAACTCAGCATTCAAGGCAGAGACTTCCCACATAAAAAGAAAAGTCTAACTTTTTCTGTGTGCAGTTCTCCAACCTGGCTGAGGAGTCTCCGCAGTTCCAAAATTACTATTAGAAAAATTAAAGCCTAGTCTATGACTACCAAAAAAATAGTAAACTTACACAAAAGTGTACGTTTAACTTTGTGAATCGTGCCCACCCTATTTAATTCTTAAATACATCTGTGCATTTAAATGTAACGTGCATGGGCAAATTGCTTTTCTATGAGTGCAACACCCGTTGTTAATTCACAAAATTCGGTTTTGCATTTATAAAACGAGGGTGTCTCTGGAAGTATATCTCCTTTTGTTGATAGAGAGCAAATATTCCAGGGCAGGAATATCCTAGAAGTTCAGAACTAAGGGCCAGATGTATCTAAGGATTTTGCATTTGCAAACGTTGCGAATCGGTAAATCACAGCGTTTACGAATGCAAAATCGCCTTTCATGATTTATCAAAGGAATTCGCAGTGCAGTTTTAAGTAATTGCAAAAATAGCGATTCCTTAAAATTGCGACTCCTAAATAGGGAATTGCAAATAGTTAATACCTATTTGCGATTACCTATTCACATGTATGATGCATTTCCTAAATGCAAATTTGGCATTTAGGAAATGCAATTACCACAAACTCAAGTTTGGTGGTAAGCATGTGCAATTTTAAAAAATGCATTACAAATGCATTTTTAAAAATGCCATGTAGCACACATGCCCCTTGGGCATTTGTGCGCTTTACATGTCTACAAATATTGTTTGTGGTGCATCAAAGGGGGCTTTAGGCCCCAACACCCTGGGGTTTGCATTACCTAATTTGTGAATTCCTAAAGGAATTTGCAAATTAGGTAATGCAAAACCATTTGCACCTATGGGCCTACAGGGATGAATGGAGTCCCATTCCCTAATTGTGATTCAGTAATAGCGATTGCGACTTTTAAAAAATCTTTATTACCTAATCACAAGTTTCATACATCCCATTTTGTATTTCTTAAATAGAGATTTCATAAAAATATATTAATATTTGTAATCCATTTTCTGATCACTTCTGACTGTGGAAATCATCAGTGTTTTACTGCTAGCAAGCAGATTGGCAAATCCAACTCCAGAGGTGGTAGCAGAAAGAGAATGATTGGAGTGCAGAGCAAGGGGCTTCTCCATGTGAATACATATTTTCTGCTTTTGGAGGGGGTTAGACATTGGGTCTCTATTTGGCAGAGCTATGGACCCTATCCAAGAAGGGACCACAATCCCAGTCAGGGTAAGACAGATACATACATTAAATTAACCAGTGCTCACCCTCTGGTAGCTTAGCACACCGCAGACAGGCTTAACATAGGAGGCAATGTGTAAAGTATTTAAGCAACATGTAAAACATAAAAAAAACACCTCACAAAATAATCCAAACCATGAACAGAACAAAAACAAAACAACAAAAATCCACTAAGAAGAAGTTGAGATATGATTTTTAAAAGAACATCTGCAATAGTAGTACTTAAAAGATTAAAGTGCCAACTGGGGCTGTTTGGGTAAATCCAGAGTTCAGGCCGACCGCAATGAAGTGCAGCCCAGCTACAGGGACCAACCTAGTCCCACTCAAACAGCACCTTGTGTGGAGGGTTGTCTCGACGTTGAAGATCCGATGGGAGGAGAAGAGGACACAATGCAAAGGCATTGCATTGGTTCAGATATGCGCTGTCAGGGGATACAGCATAAATGAGCCGTATAGTCATTGATCTTTGAGCAGGGATGTAATGTTGAACCCTGTGCGATGAAGGCGATGAATCATCATCGATCAGCACAGCCAGTGATGCGAAGGTGATGCACCGGGGCTGATGGTGATGCATTGATCCTGAGACACGCAATCAGTTATGCAAAGTGCTCGTCCTCAGTGGCAGTGGCGGCGCATCAGTGTTGAAGAGAGATGTGGCAGTTCTGATTTGCACAGTGACAGCGATGCATGGATTTTCTAAAGACACAGCTGCAGAACCACTTTTTGTGGGTAGGACTTGTGGTTGGCAGAGGCCAGAAGCTGTACTAGAGATGAATGAAGTCTTTGATGTCCCTCAGATTTCAGAACAAGGCAAACCAGCAAGCTCTTGCAGTCACTTAGGTTCTAGGGATGTAGAGTTTCAGGTCCAGTCCTTTTCACTCTCAGGCAATGTGAGCGGCAAGCAGCAAGGGAGACACAGGAAAGCAGGAGTCCTGCAAAGTCAAGCAGAGTTCCAGCACGGTGACAGTCCCTTCAGCAGCACAGCAGTCCTTCTTCCTGGCAGAATGCACTCAGGTTCAGAAGCGTGTACTGATTTGGTGGGGTTTGGGATCCAGTGCTTGTACCCAGTTGTGCCCTTGAAGTGAGGGAGACTTCAAAGAGAGACCTTTGAAATGCACAAAGTCACAGCCCTTTCATTCTTGGCTCCAGACACACTACAGGAGGTTATGCAGCTCTTTGTGTGGGGAGAGGCACAGCCCTATTCAGGTGCAAGTGGCAGCTCCTCCTTCCCATCCAGCACAGGAAGACCCAACAGCCTGGTGTTAGGCCATCAGGATGCAAATGGCACACCTCAGCTTCCTTTTTATGTAATTGTCCCCAGGAAAGGCACAAGGGCCCAGGTGTCACCCAACCAGATGTGTATTCAGAGACAGGCAGCAGCATGGAATGGTTAAAGAAAAGGCCAACTTTTCAAAAGTGGCATTTTCAGACTTGCAACTTAAAACTCAACTTCACCATGAATTACAAGACATCAAACTCTAGGGGGCATATTTACCAGCCCCTAGTGCCTCCTTGTGCCACATTATCATCACTTTTTAAACACTGATGTGGCATTAGGAAGGCTTTTTTGCCACACCATATTACAAAGTGGCTCAATGCATGCATTGCACCAATTTCCACTCCCTTGCACCATGTTATGCTTGTGCCAGGCATAATGTTTGCAAAGTGGGCGTTCCATTCTATTGTTTCATTTATGACCAGTTCCTTCATCTTCCCAGTCTGCGATTCAGGCCAGTTATCTCCCTTTCCTGTTCCTTCTGTCAATATTCTTTGCAATTTTGGACTCTTTTCTTTCTCTTTCTCTATGGTGTTTTCTCTGGATGGACCTTCAACGGGCTCAGGAGGAGTCGAATCACCTTTACTTTGATCCGTCTCAACTCTTTCACCCTCTTGGTCTGGCACTTGCTCTGTCTGCTTTTCAGCACTGTCTCCTTCTGGGAGAACTTCTGCTGAGCTAGGCTCTCCTGCTGTATCCATTGAGCTAGGCTCTTGCACACCCTCCTGCACTTCTTCACTCTTGTCTCTTACATTGGTAATGGAACCATCTTCCACAAGCTCTGGTTCAATTTCAGGTTGTGTTTGCTCCTTTTCTGGCTCAGGTGCAGCAACCTGTTTCTCTGTTGTTGGTGATCTCAACAACGCTTCTTCATGATCTGGTGGACATACCACTCTCTTTGTATGACCTGCGTGTATCCAGTTCGGGAGTCCTGCACACTTCGCAGCTGTCGTAGTTGTTAACACCACCTGGTAATGACCCCTCCAATGCCGTTCCAAACAGAATGTGCTTTCTGACAACAACCCAGTCTCTGGCTCTCAGATTGTGACCTGAATCGAGGATGGGTGGCAGGGTAGTAGCCTGCACCTGCTGAGAGAAAGAGCGAACCACATCAGCAAGACCTTTGCAGGAGTCCAACACCATATCATCTGTAATATTGACAAGTGTATTGGCTGGAACTGCTGGTAATCTCATTGCTCTGCCCATGAGGATCTCATAGGGCGACAGCCCTGTCTTTCTGTCAGGTGTGTTACTCATTGACATCAACACCAAAGGCAATGCATCTGGCCATTTCAGATTCGTAGCTGCACACCTCTTTGCAATTCTTGATTTCAAGGTACCATTCATTTGTTCGACCAGTCCTGATGCTTCAAGGCGGTAACTACAATGCAACTTTTGCTTGATGTTTAGTGATGCACATAAGAGTTTAATCACCTGGTTATTGAAGTGAGTTCCCCTATCTGATTCTAAAGAGATAGGAAACCCGCTGCGTGGTATCAACTATCTAAGCAACAGCTTTGCCACTGTGAGACTGTTGTTTCTTCTTATTTCAATCCAGTGACTAAAGACACACACAATCACCAACACATACTTCAAACCTCCACAATAAAATCCAGTTGCATTCTGATGAATGGACGTCCTGCTCTTTCAATGTGGCTCAAATTCACCACTGTCCCTTTTCCCACGTTTAATTGCTGACAAGCTAAACAGCAATGACACACTGCCTCTGCTGCCTGCCTGAAATTAGGGTTAAACCAATCAATTTTAAACAATCTAACCATGTCATCCCTCCCAATATGTGCCTGTCCGTGGTAGTACCTGGCCATTTGCAACAGTAAACTATTGGGCAGGACCATCTAACCTTCTTCAGAAACCCAAATCTCATCAGGTCGTTGAAACATTTTAATCTAACCCAAAGACGTTTCTTTTCTTTCTCAACATTACTCTGCAATGTTTTCAACTCTTCCAGAGTAACAATCACCTTCAATGCAAAACTTGCACATCTATTGTCTTCTTCGGGCATTTCCCACTTGTCCTTAAACAATATACAGTTCAATGTGCAAAACCTTGCGACTTGATCCGCATATCCATTTCCCAGTGAGATGTAATCCTGTGGTTTTTGATGTGCACTGCATTTTACCATGGCAATTTCTTCAGGTAACTGTACTGCATACAGCAACTCTTTTATCTTGTCACCCTTTCTTACTGCTGTACCAGTAGAGGTCAGAAAACCTATTTGCGGCCACAATTGACCAAAATCATGAACAATTCCAAATCTATATTGACTGTCAGTATTGATTTTGACAATCAATCTTGCAGAGACATGGCATGCCCTAGTAAGAGCTACCAATTCTGCCACTTGTGTAGAATATACACCTCGAAGCCAGGAAGCTTCTAATGTACCTGTGATTGTGCACACAGCATATCCTGCTCTTAATGTCCCTGTACCATCTCTGAGGCATGAGCCATCAACAAAGACAATTTGATCATTTTCTTCCAATCGAGTATCTCTGATGTCAGGCCTTGGTTTCGTAAACAGTTCAGTTACCTCAAGACCATCATGCTTGATGTCTTCCTCTTTTTCAATTTCAACAGTATCACTTGGAAGTAATGTTGCCGGATTCAACACTGTACATCTTTTCAGTGTTACCTTTGGAGCACCTAGTATGCTCGTCTCATACCTTGTCAATCTTGCACCAGTCAAGTACTGTGTTTTCGTCCTTGTCAGGAAAATCTCAACAGAGTGTGGTACCATTACCGTTAAAGGTTATCCCATCACTACTCCCTCACATTGAGAAAGACTTTGATCAACTGCGGCAACTGCACGCAGACAACCTGGTAAAGCTGCTGCAACTGGGTCCAAGGTAGCTGAAAAATAGGCTACTGGGCGATAAGCATCTCCATAGATCTGTGTCAAAACAGACAAAGAACAAGCATCACATTCATGACAAAACAATGTGAATGGCTTTGTGTAATCAGGCATTCCCAACACTGGAGCTCTGCACAAACTCTCACTCAATTCAGTAAATGCTTTCATCTGATCTTCATCTAGCGTAATGGGGTTAGTGACTTCTTTATGTGTCAGCTGCTGCCATGGTTTGGCAATCTCAGCAAAACTTGGAATCCACTGTCGACAATAACCTACCATTCCCAGACACATTCTGACATCTCTTTGTGAAGTCGGAGGACTTCTCTGCAGTATCATTGTAATCCTTTCTCTGGAGATTCTTCTTGAACCTTTTTCAATCTGATGTCCCAAGTATTTCACTGACTTCTGACAGTACTGCAATTTCAAAGGTGATACCTTACGTCCAAACTTTCCAAAATGATTCAACAGGGCAATCAAGTCATACTTACACTTGTCCCTTGTCTTGGATACAATCAGCAAATCATTAATGTACTGCACTAGAGTCGATTGGCACGATAGTTTAGAACTATCTAATTGACTCCAAATTCTTCTTCAAAATCTGATTGAACTGAGACGGTGACTCCATATACCCTTGCGGAAGTCTGCACCAGCTGTAGACTCTGTCTAGGAATTTGAAACTAAAAAGAAACTGACTATCTTCACGAAGAGGCACAGAAAAGAAAGCTTGTGACAAGTCAACCACTAGCATCACAAGGAATCTGAAACAGTATCACTGCTGGGTTCGGCACTACAAGACAACACTTGACCACCATGTTGTTCACTTTTTGCAAGTCCTGCACAATGCGCACTTTCCCGCATGGCTTCTTTAAGCCTACTATCGGTGAATTACATGGGCTGCTCAACACTTCTTTCAAAACCCCTTGTTTTAGAAAGTCTCTAATTATCTGCGCCACTTTCATCAGAACATCTTGTACCATGTTATACTGTGGAAGCTACGGAAACACTACATTTGGTTTCAAAGTAATCTTAATCGGCTCCACTCCCTTGATCAAGCCCACTTCTTTACCTGTCAGGTCCTACACATTTTCCTCTACTGTTCCCTGTAAGTCTGCATGCAATTCTTTCACAGTAAACATCGGGAAAAACTCAATCATTGGGTACCCTTCATTAACATTTTAATTAGCTGTTTCAGAGGTCTGTTCTTCCTCATCATAACGATTAGTCTGAACCTCTATTCCAGCAGTCGAACAACTAATGGAGCATTTTGTCTTACACAGTAAGTCCCTTCCTAGTAGGGATACTGAACTTTAGTCAAAGGCTACAAAATGATGCAGTCCCTGGTAGTTGCCAATCTCAACCTGTACTAGATCTGTGATCAGATTTGTCCACTGTCTGTTTTCTACCCCCACAACGGGACCTGTTCTGCCTGAAAGAGGTAAGTTCGGAACTTCTGCACTTCTTACTTTAGAGCACATAGCTCCTCTGTCCACTAAGCATGAGACTCTGTGACCCATCACTTTTCCCTTCACAAAAGGTCCTCTCTGATCTACCTCTAAGGACGAAGCAAGCATACATGGCTCTTCATCCTAACTCATACTCATCCATTCATCGTTTATTTCATTCTCACTATGTAATGGGAATTGGTGCACTGTGTCATTACTTCTGTCTTGTCTCTGATCTATGAGCTGCTGAGTAAGCATCTTCTGTTGCTGTTCCATCGGGGCTTGAGGTATCTGCATTTGCTGTCTAGGTACCATGGGAACCTGCTGCTGCATTGGTTGCAACTGTGTCAGTTGTGCACACGGCACTTGCACCTGCTGCATGGGTTGAAAATGCTGCACCTGGTTCTGAACATTCGGATTGAGTCCTCTCATTCTAGGAACTTGCACAGTTTGAAACGTATTGACATCACCACCTTGCTGAACAACATCACCCTGCTCCATCATCGGACACTCCCGCTTCCAATGTCCCACGTTTCCGCACAGATGACACGGTAACACCTTTGTCATCCCTTGCACATCATTTTGAACCACTACAGTATTTAAATCTGGACCACGATTCATATTGACTCCATGACCCCTACCTCTCATCTGAGATTGGAACATGACAGTTCCCTGCTGCTGCGGTATCTGCTGCACTAAAGCTCCTTGCACTCCTGTTTGAGCTGCCTTGATTTGCATCACCATTGCTTTCTCCTTCAACTTTTTCTACTTCAACTCAATCTCATCACTACAGTATTTCACATATTGCAACACCTCATCAATCGGTTTTGCTTGCCAGCAAATCAAATGACTTTTAATCATCTGCCCTATTTCTGGTCTTAGGGCTAGATGTAGGAAAAAATGGGTTTGCGACTCGCAAATTGCGTGTCGCAAACCTGATGCTGGATGGCGTCCCTGACACCATCTGCGAATTGGAAGGGGGTGGCAAAGACCCACCTCATTAATATTAATAACGTGGGTTGCAATTTGCGACCCCCTTCTGATTCGCAGCACTCACAAGGATGGTGGCCTGCTGGAGACAGCAGACCACCATGTCTGTGACTGCTTGTTAATAAAGCAGTTTTTTTTGTTTGTATTGAAGCCCGTTTTCCTTAAAGGAAAACGAGTTGCAATACACATGAAAAAATGAAACGTTTTTGTTTCTTTTTTTCAGAGCCATTCACAAAGGGGAAGGGGTCCCATGGGGACCCCTTCCCTTTTGCGAGTGGGTTAGCACCCATTTGAAATGGGTGCTAACTGCGAATTGCTTTGCGACCGCGTTCATGGTCACAAAGCAATTCGACATCACGATGCGAATTGCAAATAGGAAGGGGAACACTCCTTCCTATTTGCGAGTCGCATTCCCATTTTGCGAGTCGGTAACCAGGTTATCGACTCGCAAAATGGGAATGAGCATCGCAATGTGCGTTTTGCATGGCTCAAACAGCTAAATTCGCTGTTTGCACCATGCAAAACGCTTTCTACATCTGGCCCTTAATCCTTCGATGAACCTGAACACAAAGTGCAACATGTCTTTCGGCTCAATTGCTTTTTTACCACTGTACTCTTTGAATGCTTTCAACAATCTCTCATAATAGGTATGTATTGACTCTTTCGTTTCTTACACTGTTCTGTCAATCCTCTGCCTGTCAATATTTCTAGGTGAGATTCTCGTCTTCAGGAACTCAATCACCTTATAATAATATTTCATCACTTCAGGTGATGGTGCACCTGTAACTCTATCCCTTTCCGGTTCATTCGTCAGCCAATCCACTGCTCTCTTGCACTAAACCCACAAATCAGCTGGAACCACTATTTCCAACAAGGTATTCAAGTCTTCCCACAGACATTTCGAAAGCTTCACAAATCTATCTGTCTGCTGATACCACTCAATGGTTTCTCTCTCAGTTTTGGGTAATCATTTGTGAATGACAGTATATCACTCTTGTGCCATTGAACATGAACAAACTGCCTCCCTGGAATTTCCCTCATTGGTAATATCTTTACTGGATCCTTTTCTTTCTGAACACCTTCAGACCCTTTTTGTGAATCTCGTTTCCGTTTATCCTTCTTCTTTGTCTATCTGCCTTCTCACTTCTCTAATGCTCCCGAAATCTGAGCCCTCTGCAAAAATTCTTTTAGATGTGCTTTTATCCCTGCTGACCTCATGTGCTCAAAATCCTTTGCCTCAAATCTAACCTGTAACTTTTAATTCAAATGCTTTGTCCTATCAATCTCTATATCATGCTTTTCTGCCAAATCTGTCATTTTCTGATGTATTTTACTCACTTCTCTTGCAATCCTTGGACGCAAGTATCTCAGCTCTTCTTCTGTGTAGGATTCTAACCTGTTCACTCCCATCGTTCCCTCAGCTTGCTCAGTTATTTCTGTGGCTAATCTTACACGATTCATCTGCTCTTCACCCTTGAATGTATTTCGAGGAGTATTCAAACTATTCATCCACTCACTCAATTGCTCTGCTGTCAATCCCTGTAACGAGATGTTGCATTTGGCAATGGCACTTGTTGTACCACAGCACCTGGAGTTTGCGGTGTCAAGAGCTTTAAGCTCTAATTTGCACTTGGTCCATTTACTGCATCTGGAAGTGCAACAAGTGGACTAAGATCCATTAAAGTCTGGATCCATCAAAGGTCTGATCTGTGGACGATACCACCTGCACATGATCACTCACTCCCCTCCTCACAAGGCTCTGTGACATTTCACCCTGATCTGCTGCAATTGTTTTCTTTTGCGCAAACAGTGGTACCGCTGGACCAACTGTAATTGGTAGGGATATTGCATCTGGTGCTGTTCTGACACTCACATTTTGTGGAAGGGCTACTCCCATAGTCTGATTCTTCACTGGTGTCACATCTGACTGTGTCCCTGTCATTGGCGTAGACTTAGGAAAACCCAGCGGCTGTACCTGAGACAACAACATTGGAGTTCGTTCAATCTGAACTAGCATTGGCCTCGGAACCACTTGCTCCGACGGCACAACTAAGTTCGAATTTGTCCCAAGAACTGGTACATCTGTATAAATTCTCTGTATCAATGGTGGGTGCATTTCAGCTTGGACCACTGAAGTAGTCACTGCATTGGGAGTACTCTGCACTACCCCTTGTACCTGTCCATTATCTGTCTGCACTGGTCCCACTATCCCGGACACTTGAGCTGGAGCAGTTGGAGCAGAACTAGTATTTGGTCCCCCTACATATGCCGCATATGGCGGAGGTCGGTCGCTCAACAATTGTGTAATAAGATCCTCAATGTCTGAATATTCTTCTTCTACATAGGTTTTTTTCTCCTTCTTCGTTTTCCTATTAATTACAATTCTAATGCATTTGGTAACTCAAACGTTATTTAATCAGCTCAAAATTAGTTTATTAGCAACCACCAATAACACGATCTAATCAAAACTTGAGGAAACATATGTTTGAATACTTATACCAAGCCAATAAAAATGAATATAGCAGTGTTAATAACAGAGTTCAGTAAACCAGTCCATCAATCATTGTTACTGTTAAGTCACCCAAATGACCCTTAACTAACCAAGATTGGCATTAGCATGTGTGACTTCATGCAAAACAATTTAGAACAAACGTGAATTTGGAAAAACATCTAGCTAAGAGGAAAACTATAAAACAGTGCAATTGGTACCTAAAAGAAAAGGCACAAAGTTTGACAGTCACATTTTCATAGCTACCTATCTACAGAATGGGTCAGCAACAAAGTTAGGGGGTTATTCCAACTTTGGAGGAGGTGGTAATCCGTCCCAAATGTGACGGATTTACCACCAGCCGTATTACGAGTTCCATAGGATATAATGGACTCGTAATACGGCTGGTGGTATATCCGTCACTTTACCGTCACTTTTGGGACGGATTACCACTTCCTCCAAAGTTGGAATAACCCCCTTAGTCTTCGTCTTCAGGTAATCAAATAGATCAGCAACGTATCAGGCTTTCAAATGTATGAGCCCAATGGCAGAATCTCGAACCGCGCCTCCTGACGTCATCAATTCTCCCTTCGCATCTGAAGTTTTAGGTGGTCATTACAACCCTGGCGGACGGTGTTAAAGCGGGGGTAAGACCGCAACAGGCCGGCGGTAAAAAATTTGGAATAACGACCGTGGCAGAAACCGCCAACAAAGACAGCCACTTTAACACTCCGACCGCCACGGCGGTACAAACAATCAGCGCAGCGGTCACCACCAACAGACAGGTGGAGGACAATGTACCGCCCACACTATTATGACAGCCAATCCGCCACCTTTTCCAGGGCGGATTCAGTACGGATAAAAACACGGCGGAAACAGGCATTTCAAAGGAAAAACGCTCACCTCTACATACTCCACGAGGAAGGAGGACACCATGGAGCCGGAACTTCATATTCTCCCTGCGCTAGTCTTCCTGCTCCTGTACCAGGAGCACCAACGCCGGCGGCGAACACCACGGTGAGTACTGCACCTACGACATAGGGGAGGGGGGAGGGAAAAAACAGGGACACTCACACGCAACACCCCAACCCCCACCCCCACCCTCACCCACTACAACACACACACCAATGCATATCTATACATTTAAGTAACACCCCCCAACCCCCCGGAAGAATGCAAAGACAAAAGGAAATGAGTGTAACCATTGTAATATATCAAAATTCAGTAAGTAAATATATATATATATATATACACCACGATTAGTAGTCCAGGTATTGCACCATTCATAGTCCGTGGACCACTGGGCCCAAAATGCATGGGCGAGGCCCACACAAGATACCCGAACATGACGGAGAGAACACTGCTGGGGCATCAGATAGAAATACAACAGGCACCTCAGGGGGAAGAGAAGGGGGGGCACCTCAGCCGGATGAGTGCACAACGCTAGATCCACAAGGGGGCTCCATGCCCATTGATGTATCCTAGGGAGTGCAAAGCCACAGTCTCTCAAGTCCCTACAGTGGGTGGTTTGCCCACTGCTGCATCCAGGGGAGTGCAAAGCCACAGACTCACAAGTCTCAACAGTGGGTGGTTTGCCCACTGTACAATCCTGGGGAGTGCAAAGCCACAGTCTCTCAAGTCCCTACAGTGGGTGGTTTGCCCACTGCTGCATCCAGGGGAGTGCAAAGCCATAGTCTCACAAGTCTCAACAGTGGGTGGTTTGCCCACAGTACCATCCTGGGGAGTGCAAAGCCACAGTCTCTCAACTCCCCACAGTGGGTGGTTTGCCTAAACACAACAGTGTGCGGTACCTCTCAAATGGTGTTAAAATTCAATATTGATAAGTACAATTCAAACAGAAAAATAAATTTTGATATAATTTCAGTTTATCAAATCAAATCCAAACGTTTATTGTCGTTCATTAGTAGTATTCTGATTCAAAACAATTTTTGGTGTGATTTCAATTTGTAACAATCGATTCAAACATTCATTGTAGCCCGTCCATCATGTTATAATTTAAGCTTGTAGCCCGTCCATGATTTTACAATTCAAGCCAACACGTGTTTCGTCACGGGACATTGTTTTCTCCCATCCCAAACGACTTCTTCAGGGCTAAAAATTGTAAACAAATTAAATGTAAAATTTTTCAAAAAAAACAAAATGCTCCAACTTAAAGGTTCAAAAAGTTTCCAAAGATCCCAACAAAGAACTTAAAAATGTAAAGGCACTGAGTGACCCCGACAAGGCACTCTTATAATGGAAAGATATTTAGATCATATGCAAAGATGACAAGGGGTGAAATCAAACACCATTGGGGCATCAACCCCAAACGTCTATAGTACACCTGAAAAGGGAATTGTGTAATTTCCAACTTCCAACATATGTTAATATATCAAAGTGATGAACACCACAAAATACACTCCTCCAAATAATAAACAAAACCCTTCTGTGTCATTAACTACACACCAACGTGTTGCATGCCCTCTGTAAGTTATAATGCACTGAAATGACCAATCATAAAGTGCACTACCAACCAGTGTCCGATGCAATCCCATATTTATTACTGGTGCCTTAGATTAGAGTCCAAGATTTACGTTACTAATTAGCCAAGCCTGACTTGGTTATTTGAATACTCACCACTTGACTCTACTTCTCCGTCTCTAGTATTAAAAACAACATCAAATCTCAATGAGATATCTTCATATGGCGACCAAAATCTTGTTTTTATCAAATATAAGTAGTCTCACATAAAATTCCTCGATTATATCTTCCAATAATAGTATTAAAGATGAGATTTCCATGAACTTCGTTGATACATTATAATACAGAAAACTCCAATGCGAACCTATATATACAATAATATACCATTAGTTACCTTCCAAAGTAAATATAACCTTTTAATAAAGGTGCCCTAACTTAATTGCCCACCTGGCTAGTACGGGCGGTTATTTAATCAACAATCGGAAATGAAAGACGCCGTGTAACGAGTACGTACAGTGCGTTGATCAGAGAACCCCGCCCACTGTACCATCCTGGGGAGTGCAAAGCCACAGTCTCTCAAGTCCCTACAGTGTGTGGTTTGCCCACTGCTGCATCCTGGGGAGTGCAAAGCCACAGTCTCTCAAGTCTCTACAGTGGGTGGATTGCCCACTGTACCATCCTGGGGAGTGCAAAGCCACAGTCTCAAAAGTCTGAACAGTGGGTGGTTTGCCCACTGTACCATCCTGGGGAGTGCAAAGCCACAGTCTCTCAAGTCCCTACAGTGGGTAGTTTGCCCACTGCTCCATCCTGGGGAGTGCAAAGCCACAGTCTCTCAAGTGGATGCATGTCTCCACTGGTTCTGGAGGGGGCTTGGTGCCCAGAGTGCTTCATCCTGTGCAGGACAGACAGAGTCGATGCATGTCTCCACTGGTTCTAGAGGGGGACTGGTGCCCAGAGTGTTTTTTCCTGTGCAGGACAGAGGTAGTGGATGCTGTTCTCCACTGATTCGGGAGGGGGCTTGGTGCCCAGAGTGCTTCATCCTGTGCAGGACAGACGGACTGGATGCATGTCTCCACTGGTTCTGGAGGGGGACTGGTGCCCAGAGTGCTTCATCCTGTGCAGGACAGAAGTAATGGATGCTGTTCTCCACTGGTTCTGGAGGGGGCTTGGTGCCCAGAGTGCTTCATCCTGTGCAGGACAGACGGAGTGGATGCATGTCTCCACTGGTTCTGGAGGGGGACTGGTGCCCAGAGTGTTTCATCCTGTGCAGGACAGAGGTAGTGGATGCTGTTCTCCAGTGGTTCTGGAGGGGGCTTGGTGCCCAGAGTGCTTCATCCTGTGCAGGGCAGAGGTAGTGGATGCTGTTCTCCACTGGTTCTGGAGGGGGCTTGGTGCCCAGAGTGCTTCATCCTGTGCAGGGCAGAGGTAGTGGATGCTGTTCTCCACTGGTTCTGGAGGGGGACTGGTGCCCATAGTGCTCCATCCTGTGCAGGACAGAGGTAGTGGATGCTGCTCTCCACTGGTTCTGGAGGGGGCTTGGTGCCCAGAGTGCTTCATCCTGTGCAGGACAGACGGAGTGGATGCATGTCTCCACTGGTTCTGGAGGGGGACTGGTGCCCAGAGTGCTTCATCCTGTGCAGGGCAGAGGTAGTGGATGCTGTTCTCCACTGGTTCTGGAGGGGGCTTGGTGCCCAGAGTGCTTCATCCTGTGCAGGGCAGACGGAGTGGATGCATGTCTCCACTGGTTCTGGAGGGGGACTGGTGCCCAGAGTGCTTCATCCTGTGCAGGACAGAAGTAGTGGATGCTGTTCTCCACTGGTTCTGGAGAGGGATTGGTGCCCAGAGTGCTTCATCCTGTGCAGGACAGACGGAGTGGATGCATGTCTCCACTGGTTCTGGAGGGGGACTGGTGCCCAGAGTGCTTCATCCTGTGCAGGACAGAGGTAGTGGATGCTGTTCTCCACTGGTTCTGGAGGGGGACTGGTGCCCAGAGTGCATCACTCACCCTGTGACAGTCCCAGTTGCATCACTGCCCCTGCTGCTCATGGGCTAGCGGTGCTTGAGTTGGCGGTCCTTGCCCTGTTCATCGGTGCTTGAGTTGGCGGTCCTTGCCCTGTTCAGCGGTGCTTGCCCTGTTCAGCGGTACTTGCCTTGGCGGTCTTTGCCCTGTTCAGTGGTGCTTGAGTTGGCGGTCCTTGCCCTGTTCAGTGGTGCTTGAGTTGGCGGTCCTTGCCCTGTTCAGCGGTGCTTGAGTTGGCGGTCCTTGCCCTGTTCAGCGGTGCTTGCCCTGTTCAGCGGTGCTTGCCTTGGCGGTCCTTGCCCTGTTCAGCGGTGCTTGAGTTGGCGGTCCTTGCCCTGTTCAGCGGTGCTTGAGTTGGCGGTCTTTGCCCTGTTCAGCGGTGCTTGCCCTGTTCAGCGGTGCTTGACTTGCCGGTCTTTGCCCTGCTCAGCGGTCCTTGCCCTGTTCAGCTGTGCTTGACTTGCCGGTCTTTGCCCTGTTCAGCAGTGCTTGCCTTGGCAGTCTTTGCCCTGTTCAGCGGTGCTTGCCCTGTTCAGCGGTGCTTGACTTGCCGGTCTTTGCCCTGTTCAGCGGTCCTTGCCCTGTTCAGCGGTGCTTGACTTGCCGGTCCTTCATTGCCCAGCTGGGCTGTGGCTGGCGGGGCCCTCCTGGGCAGTTGGGCTGTGGCTGGCGGGGTCCTCCTGGACAGCGACGATGGGGCTGTCGGTGCCCTCCTGGGCAGCGACGATGGGGCTTGCAGTGGCCTCCTGGGCAGCGACGATGGGACTGGCGGTGGCCTCCTGGGCAGCGACGATAGGGCTGGCGGTGGCCTCCTGGGCAGCGGGGATGATGGCAGTCTTCTCCGCCGTGCTGCTCCTTCCAGACTTTGCAGGTTTCTTCTGCCCCTTCTCCACCTTGGGAGGAGTCACTGCTGAGTCCACACTCCCCCTGGGACCCCTTTGAGCGGCTTGGCTGGCTGGAGACTTCCCCCTCTCCCGCCGGGCACTGGCCAACTTCTGGTGCTTCACGAGGGGACTGGCTGTGCTGTGGCTCCGTGACACACTGGCTGGCCTGGTCTCCGGTGCACTCCACATACCTGTGACAACAGGCACCACTGGTCCCGGAGATTTTGTGGCTGAGGTGCTAGTACGGGACGTATGAGTTGGACGGGGGGGAATAGATTAAGGGCGGACAGGAAAAGTTGTTTGGAGACACTGGGACGGGTAGCTGGAGGGGGTTTGGGAGTGGAGGAAGAGGTGGTGATTGTAGGAGGTGTACGTTTTGTGGCTTTGGGTGCAGGTGCATGCGCTGGAGGCTATTGTGAGGTGGATGTATGTTGGGTGGATGTGTGCCTGCATTTGTGTATCTTCGGAGGGGGCGTCACAGACACACTGGGAGAGGACACAGGGGACGTGTGAATGGTAGTGGGGGTGGTGAGTGCACGTGAGCGGGGTGTGGTGGTGGGTGTGCTGGTGCGGGACGTAGTGGCTGTAGTGGTAGTGCATGCAGGTGTGAGTGGAGACGAGACTGGGAGGGAGACGACGAGGAGGGGGACACAGTGGAGGCAGTGGATGTTGTTGTGTCTGTAAGTGTGTGATGCTTGCATGAGTGCCTGTGGGATGTGTGGTTCTAATGTTTGCCTGAGCTTCCCTTGTGTGGTGAGGTGTGTGCAGGCTGGTCTGATGGTGTGCTTGGGATGGGCAGAGGTACAGGGGATTGGGTCTGAATGGAGGAAGTTGGAGGGAGAGGCTAGACACAGGGACAATGGCTGCCATCAGTGCTGAGGCCAGAGTTTTTTAAGGTTCGATGAAGGGCAGCCTGACCAGAATGAATGCCCTCCAGGAATGCATTGGTTTGTTGCAACTCCCTTTCTACACCCTGGATGGCATTCAAAATGATAAACTGCCCAACAGTGAGTGACCTGAGGAGGTCAATGGCCTCCCCACTGAGGGCAGTAGAGGTGACAGGGGCAGGGGCTGAGGTGCCTGGGGCGAAGGTGATGCCCACCCTCCTTGGTGAGCGGGCACAGGGCGAAGGCTGAGGGGCTGCTGGGAGGGCGGTGCTGGTAGGGGGGTGGCGGCTGTACCTGTAAGTGGGGGGCACAGATGTTGCCACCACCACAAGGGAGCTCCCATCGGAGGACGAGTCCGTGTCTATGGTTTCAGCTCCTGTCACTGCCATGGTGCTCCCCTCGCCCTCCGTCCCACTGGTGTATTCAGAGTCCGTATTGTGGGCCTCCATGGCCATGTGGGATGCAGCTCCCTTGTGCTCCGGTGCCACTGCTCCTCCGCCTGATGATACTAATGCACACAAGAACAGGGAGGCCGCAAAAAAAAAAGGGGGGAAACAGAAGAAAGACAGGTTGAGTGCATGGCTTACCGCTACCGTTGGCGGACAAGACAGACACAGCAGCCCCCTGCACTACGTCGCGCTGTTGGGCTTTACAGTGCAATTCCTGGGAAATGGCCTACAAGGCTATGGACAACATCTGCACACATAGATGACACAGGTGCATGAATAGCTGTACTTGGCTCTCTACAGAGGTGGGGTGGGGGGCCACAGGGCCATGCCTTACGAAGGGGCCTAGCTTACGGAACTCACCCTGGCCTAGGGAAACCCAAAGCCCTCCTCCCCCACCCAGACCCCTCCACTGCGCACAAAGTGTACTCACCCCCTGTTGTCTGCTGTGATGCCCTCAAGCGCCCATCCAACTCAGGGTAGGCCACCACCAGGATCCGGAACATCAGGGGGGTCATGGTTCGACGGGCACCCCTCCCACGTTGGGAGGGCATCCCCAGCTGAGCCTCCGCCGTCTTCTTGCTCCAGCGGCGAATGTCCTCCCATCTCTTCCGGCAGTGGGTGCTCTGTCTGTGGTGGAACCCCAGGGTCCGGACATCCTTGGCGATGGCACGCCAAATATCCTTCTTCTGGTGGGCGCTGACCTACATGAAATGTACAGGGGAAGAAGAGAAGTCATTACCAACTGCACCGTCAAAGTGAGTGTCCCCCATCCCTACCCTTGCCATGTGGCACATGCACCCACCGTCTTTCATGCACTCAGAACTCTGCCCCCTTCCTTCTTACAACCAGCCCTCTCCACACAGGCATAGCCCATACAACATGCTCCCTGTGTACTTACCTGTTGGTCTGGAAGACCATAGAGTAGCGTGTACTGGGGGAGGACCCCGTCGACGAGCTTCTCTAACTCCTGCGATGTGAAGACAGGGGCCCTTTCCCCAGACGCACGAGCCATTGTCTCTTCCAGACCGAGGTCAGAGCAGCACTTGCAGTGTAGGTCCTCTCCTGTCGAAGATCAGGTATCGAGTGATTCAACAGCTAGAAAATGGCAGTCACGTCCGCGGTGGTCACGTCCACGGCGGTGCGTACCATCACCGCCGGTGTACATCGTCATTGGCTCCTGGGACCCATAGAGTCCAATGTTTACCAATGCAGCATTGCGCCGCGGTCTTCGACCGCCTACAGCGACGGTGTACAACGCCAGCGCAGTTACCTCACTTCCCATTGTCCCACTTTAGAGGTCAGGCAGCCGCCATTTCAGGGGCCCACATGGCCTAATTACCAACTGCGTCACACATACCTAGGCCTACTCTCAACACACATACAGGCCAGATTTTGTGTATGAATCGTGTTCTTTGTAGACTGTGGGTATATACCTCTGAGTTGTTTGACTCTGTGCTCGCTGTTGTCCTTCATAGGCACCGTCTGCTGGGACATGTGAGGAGATGGCGGAATCCTTCGGTGTACCGACCGCTGGTGGACCTGTCGACAATGGAGGAAAGAAATTTGATTATCACCTACAGGTTTGACCGTGCCACAATCCAGGAACTGTGTACCCAGTTGGAGCCAGACCTGATGTCAGCAATCCGTCATCCCACAGGAATCCCCCCTCAAGTGCAGGTGCTATCAGTGCTCCATTTCCTTGCAAGTGGGTCTTTTCAAACAACTGTGGCCATGGCATCAGGGATGTCCCAGCCTATGTTTTCCAAAGTATTGTCCAGAGTGTTGTCTGCTCTTCTGAAACACATGCGGAGCTACATCGTTTTCCCTCAGGTGGAGGACTTGCCTACAGTGAAAGGTGACTTCTATGCCCTTGGACATATCCCCAACATCATAGGTGCCATTGATGGGACCCATGTGGCTTTGCCCCCCTCCACAGGAGTGAACAGGTGTACAGGAACCAGAAGAGTTATCATTCCATGAATGTACAGATGGTATGTTTGGCCGACCAGTACATCTCCCATGTGAATACCATGTTCCCTGGCTCAGTGCATGACGCCTACATCATGCGGAATAGCAGCATCCCTTATGTGATGGGTCAACTCCAGAGGCACCGTGTGTGGCTATTAGGTGACTCTGGTTACCCCAACCTGTCATGGCTACTGACCCCAGTGAGGAATCCCAGGACCAGGGCAGAGGAACGCTACAATGAGGCCCAGGGGCGTACTAGGAGGGTGATCGAGCGGACCTTCGCCCTCCTGAAGGCCAGGTTTAGGTGCCTCCATATGACAGGTGGATCCCTATTCTACTCACCAAAGAAGGTGTGCCAGATCATTGTGGCCTGCTGTATGCTTCATAACTTGGCTTTGCGACGACAGGTGCCTTTTCTGCAGGAGGATGGTCCAGATGGCGTGTTGTGGCAGCAGTGGAGGCTGTGGACAGTGATGAGGAGGAAGCAGAGGAAGAAGACATCGACAACAGGGACTCAGTCATCCAGCAATATTTCCAGTGAAACACCGGTGAGAATACGTTCCTGCCTACTACAAGTACTTTTACACTTCTACCTCTATCCTGTCTGTCGATTTCACCCAGTGTATGGTCACTGAGTTGTCACTTTCCCTTACGGTTTCACAGGTGTGGGTCCCAACATGTGTCATCTGCTTAGATTCCTCATGGACTAGAGCTGTGTGACATAGGTACGTTGACATTACTATTTACTGAAAATTATGTCACTGTAATTGCAAATACACTATTTCGAAATCACAGACAGACTCCTGATCTTTTGGTGCTTTAGGTGTGTTTATTTACATACAAAATGTTGGAGGGGGAAGTCAAATGGTGAGGGGTGATGGCGGAGGAGTGTCCATGGCAGAGTCCAATCTATTAGTCTCACAGGTGCATTGCCCATATGGGCATAGGAAGTGGAGCTGGGGCAGTTTCAATATGGACAGGGAGACAAAGTGGGACAGTGACTTGACAATCAGGGTGGTCTCATTTCTTGGCGGGGGTCTTGGCATCGTGCTCTGTCTTGTTCCTGGATCTCAGGGACCGTTTGCGGGGTGGTTCTCCGTCTGCAGGGGGTGGGGTGATGGTGTGGTGGTCCTGTGGCGGTGCCTCCTGTCCACTAGCGCCGGCGGAGGTGGTGGGCAGTTCATCGTCCATGCTAGTGTCAGGGGCCCCTTGTAGTGCCACAGTGTCCCTCCTGGTGTTGAGTATTTCCTTCAGTACCCCTACAATGGTGCCCAGGGCGGAGCTGATAGTTCTGAGTTCCTCCCTGAAGCCCAAATACTGTTCCTCCCGCATGCGCTGGGTCTCCTGAAACTTGGCCAGGACCGTTGCCATCGTCTCCTGGGAGTAGTGGTATGCTCCCATGATGGAGGAGAGGGCCTCGTGGAGAGTGGTTTCCCTTGGCCTGTCCGCCCCCGTCACACAGCAGCCCTCCCAGTTCCCCTGCGTTTATGGGCCTCTGTCCCCTGGACCGTGTGCCCACTACCACTGCCCCCAGGTCCCTGTTGTTTTTGGGGTGGTAGGTTATCCTGTGTTCCCTGTAGTGGTGGACACACAGCTGATTGATGTGTCCTGGGGACGGAGGTATGAGCCCGCTGGGTGGGTGCTGTTCTGGTGTTACCAGAGGGGGGAAGGTCTGTGGTGGCCTGTGCCTGTGTGAGGGGAACCAACTGTCCCGAGGCCCACAATGGTCCGGGCTGGTCATCTAGATCCAGGTGGACAGAGGTGCTGTCATCACTGTGGGCCTCTTCTGTAGGTGGAGTGGAGATGTCTGGACCCTCCTGTCTGGTGACGTTGGGTAGTGGTCCTGCAGTGGTGGAAAAGCATGATTATTGCATCTGTGTGTGTCATGGTGTGCAATGGGTGGGTGACCGTGTACCCCAGTGCTGGCATTCCTGTGTGGGGGCTTGTGTGATGATGGTTTAGGGGGGTGTATGGGTATGTGCATTGGGCATGCTTTAGTGATGGGTGTCCATGCGTTGTTGTTGCATGCAGGGCTTGGTGTTGGGATGTGTGGTTTGTGATATTGGTACATTTGTGAGGAGTTGGAGTGATAGGGGTGGGGGCAAGGGTGGGGGTATGTGATAGCATGCAGGTAGGGTGGGGGATATGGTTGTTAAAGGTTTGACTTACCGGAGTCCATTCCTCCATCAACTCCTGCCAGGCCCTCACGATGCAGAATCGCCAAACCTGCTCCTCCCATGTTGTTAGTTGTGGGTGAGGAGGTGGGGGTCCGCTGCCAGTCCGCTGAACCGCCTGGTGGTGTCTTGAGACCACGGAACGTACCTTCCCGCGTAGGTCGTTCCACCTCTTCCTGATGTCATCCCGATTTCTTGGGTGTTGTCCCACTGTGTTGACCCTGTCAACCATTCTTCGCCATAGCTCCATCTTCCTTGCAATTGAGGTGTGCTGCACCTGGGATCCAAATAACTGTGGCTCTACCCGGAGGATTTCCTCCACCACGACCCTGAGCTCCTCCTCCGAAAACCTGGGGTGTCTTTGCCGTGCCATGGGGTGGTGTAGGTGATGTGTGGGGTGGTGTGTGTGGTGATAAGTGTGGTGATATGTAGTGGTGTGTGGTGTTTTGTGCGTGGAAGTTGTGTGGGTGATGATGTTGTGTGCCTGTGGCTGCTAGTTTGTGGATGGTGGTGTCTCTCTCTGGCCTTCTCTCTGTAATTGTGGTCGAAAGGGTTTATGGGTGATGTGGGTGTGTGTTTTATATAGCAATAGGTGTGTGGGAGTGGTGTTTGTATGTGTATCAGGTGTGTGTATTTTGAATTGGCCAATGTGGCGGTGTTTTGTATGTGTGTGTGTATTTTGAGCGCGGCGGTGTGTACTGCCAATGGAATACTGCGGTTGAAAGACCACCGCGTGGATTCGTGTGTCATGATAGTGTGGGCGTATTTCTGTTGGCGTGACGGTGGAGGTTTTGTTTTCGCCAGTTTATCACTGACCTTTGGTGTGGCGGACTTGTGTGGGTGTCTGAATTTTGTCGGATTCTGAGATGTGGGTCATAATAGCTGTGGCGGAATTCCGCGGCCGCGGTGGTGTGTTGGCGGTCTTCTGCACGGCGGTAAGCGGCTTTTACCGCCTATGTTGTAATGACCCCCTTAGTCTCTTGTCATGACTTTTTATTAAAGTTTTTCAGTCCATCCCGCTAATTCCTATTTCGTCAGTCAATCGGCAGATATGACTCTAACCTATAATATTAAGTTTTCAAATCTATGAGTTTTAATATTTCTTCTTTTACAGTTCACGGATTGGTCCACTGTACGATATCTTCATCATCCGGCTCTTCAGGTATCGAAAATGTTGCATGTTCCTCTTCAGTCAGTGCTCCCATTGTTCAAGTCCTGGGAAAGTACATTTAGCCTAATCTACAATTAACTGTATCCAATTGACTTCATCATCTCCTGTCCATTGGTACATTGCAGAACATTCTAGCTCAGCAACTTTAGCATGGGGTGGTTCAGGGTCAGGTCATGCACCGGCTTTTCTGCTGTACGCTAGAAATTCAGCTTTTTGTGTGAGGCCTAGAAAATACTAGGCCATAACTTCAGCTAAGTTAATTCTACAAATTAATGCAAACATAGGTTATACATTTCAATATGATATATTACTACATTATTCTTACACATTTTCATTATTTCACACATTTTTTGTTATTTTAGTACAACTTTGCATAGGTGGCTGCCATATCCCGTGGGCACATTTTTAAACATACACATTATTTTCTCTACGATTAATTTCTCTACAAACTTTTCATTAATCAAAAACACATAAACATTAATGAATAATTTCTAACTAAAATATCTGCATCAACAGTACATACACAATAAGTCTTCTTTGAAGATTTTCTCTTTTTTTACTGTAGTTTTTCATGGATGCTACACTAATGTATACAACATAAATGCTGAGGATGTCCTTTTATTTATGAATAATGTTAAATAAGTTCTTTGTTTAGCTAATTCTAACAAATGTCAGTAGTTATGAAACATTCCATTGCAACAAGGTAATTTACAATGCACTTAACACAAAGAGTTAGCCTTTGCTATGAATTGTGTTACTTTGTTGTACAGTTACATTGCAGCCTAGTTGGTATTACATTTAAAACAAACATGGGTGCTACTAGGGCACAAGCTGGGCACAGAGGAGAGAGAGTTGTCTCTGACCACAGTATGATCAGCTCTATGATGTGCCAACCTCGAGACACACAGAGGAGACTCCAGGTCACATGGACAGGGTGAGGGCCCTGCACTACCACACCAAGCAATGAACAGCTCATCCATGAGCCACTGTAACTACAAGTGACCAAGGATGAAGAAGAGACACTTACATTCCTACCCTACTTCATCTGTACTTTCATTCCTCTCTGTGACTCCTTAATCTTTTTTTTACATTCCTAGCCTACTTCATTTTTACTTCCAATTTTCCCTATAACCCCATACTCTTCTCTTCCACACTCCTAGCCTGCTTCATCTGTAGTACTTCCATTCCTATCTGCATCCTGTCATCCTTTCTCACACTCCTACTCCATGTCATCTGCAGTACTTCCATTCCTCTCTTAAACTCCTTAATCTGCTCTTACACTCCTAGCCCGCTTTTTCTGCAATACTTCTATTCCTCTCACAGCCCTTTAATACATTCTTACATTCCTGGCACGCTTCTGTAGTACTTCTGTTCCTCTCTGCAACAACGTAATCCACTTTAAATTCTCTCCGTTTCATCTGTGCTTGTATTTCTCCATGGGATTCCTTACGCTGCTTTAATTTCCTATCTTCGCATTCATCTGTACTTCAATCCCTCACTGCAACACCTTAATACTCCTCTCCCTGCTTTATCTGTACTTCCATTCCTCTCTTCAAGTCTTCAATCAACTCTTACATGCCTATCTCTGCAACTTCTTAATGAAAAAGCTATTTACCTTCAGTAGCACTTTTTCTGGCAGAGACTCTATCTAAGTGTGGATTCCTCACCCCAGAACAAATCCCAGGTATCAGACTAGACCCGGAAACTCCCAAACAGCACTCCTGCATGCAGAGAGGCAGTAACGACTGGCTCCAAATTGATGGCATCAACATCAGAAGCAGCACCAAAGCACTCATACACATGCTACCAAAGAGAGCTGACACCATCCTCTTTTGTGACTATTTCTGTGCCAAAACATGGAGCCACATAAAACCTAGTGTTGAGTTGCCTAATAGGACAAAAAATTCTCCTGCCATTATTTTTGGTGTTTCGCACTTTCGTCGCTCGTCTAGCAGTTTAGTAAGAGGTGTCACATTATTTATGTTGGGCCCATAGCAACATACCTCATTATGTACTGCTGTACCTATTTGGACCTTTGGACCTTTGCCACCATCCATCTTCCCACCTCATCCAATACATATTATAATAATTCTATTACTGAATTAGCACTGATCAATATTGCCACTTCTTTAGAACACCATGACTGGTCTGCATAACTTAAATAGATGTATCTGTTTCTGCTTCTTTAAGAGATACTTACATTTTCTCCTTAGCAAGTGAGTGTCCTGGAGTGACATAATCTCAGCACTGCTCTCCTTCAAGTATTCCATTACCTTACGCTATTTTCTATTCCTCTAAGTCCATTTACCTTCCAAGGTAAAACAAATATTGAACGATCTTTATATGTGTTACCCCATTTAAATTCATCAACCAGTCCCACCTCTTCCCCTCCTCTTCCCCATATGACACAGCCCTTCTGTAACAAAATGGGTTGTTGGTTGACTGGGGTGCAAACCCTGCTAAAGCAACAGCCTCAATCCCGGTTAGGGAAATCCTGTCAGGATTAGCAGTTCTGCGTGAGCAGCACCCTCTATATAACCATCTTCCGAAAGCGCAAACTTTGTATCAATCAATCAATCAATCAAAGAAATTTGTAGAGCGCGCTACTCACCCGTGGGGGTCTCAAGGTGCTCAGGGTGGGGAACTGGGAGGGGGGGCCAGGGAGGTTCACTGGTCGAACAGCCAAGTCTTGAGGTTCTTTCTGAAGACCAGTAGGTCTTTGGTTTTGTGAAGGTCGGTTGGGAGGGAGTTCCAGGTTTTGGGGGCGAGGTAGGAGAAAGACCTGCCTCCTGTGGTGGTGTGCTGGATGCGGGGGACTGTGGCTAGGGTGAGGTTGGCTGATCGGAGGTTGCGTGTGGGTGTGTGGAAGTTTACCCTTTCATTGAGGTAGGATGGAGGGATTTGTGTGCATGGATGAGGATCTTGAATGTGATTCTCTTGTCTATGGGGAGCCAGTGAAGGGATTTGAGGTGTGGTGAGATTCGTTCGTGGCGGGGGAGGCCAAGGACGGCCGTGTTCTGGATTCTTTGGGGTTTGCGTTTGAGTTTGAGTGTGGTGCCGAAGTAGAGGGCGTTGCCGTAGTCCAGTCTGCTGCTGATGAGTGCGTTGGTGACTGTCTTTCTGGTTTCTTTGGGAATCCATTTGAAGGATTTTTTTAGAGTGCGGAGTGTGTGGAAGCAGGAGGAGGTTAGAGCATTGATTTGCTGTGTCATGGAGAGGGAGGGGTCGAGGATGATGCCGAGGTTGCGTGCATGGGTTTCGGGGGTGGGTGCGGGACCTAGGACGGTGGGCCACCAGAAGTCGTCCCATGTGTTGATGAGTTCGGTTTTGTTTGAGTTGAGCTTGAGATGGTTAGTGGTCATCCAGTTGGCGGTGTCTAGGAGAGCGGCGTGTAGGTTGGTTTTGGCGTTGGTGGGGCTGCGGGTGAGGGAGAGGATGAGTTGGGTGTCATCTGCATAGGAGAGGATAGTGATTCCGTGTGCTCAGAGAATGTTGGCTAGGGGGATCATGTAGATATTGAAGAGTGTGGGGCTGAGGGAGGACCCGCAGGTGATCTTGGTAGTGGTGGAGTGGAAGGGTGGAAGGCGGACTCTCTGGGTTCGGTGGGTAAGGAATGAGGTGAGCCAGTCTAAGGCTTTGTGGCGGATTGCTATGTTGTGGAGGCGTGTGCGGAGTGTGTGGTGGCAGACGTGTCAAAAGCTGCGGAGAGGTCTAGGAGGATGAATGCGACGGTCTTGCCTTTGTCGACTTTGGTCCTGATGTCGTCAGTGCATGCGATGAGGGTGGTTTCTGTGCTGTGGTTCTTGCGGAACCCAGATTGTGAGGAGTCAAGGGTGTTGGTTGCTTCGAGGAAGTGGGATAGGTGGGTGTTGACTAATTTCTCTGCAATCTTGGCGGGGAAAGGGAGGAGGGAGATAAGGCGGTAGTTGGAGAGGATCTCCGGGTCGGCTTTTTTTTTTTTTTTTTTTAGGAGAGCATGGGGGCAATGGTAGGGCTAGCTTTGTTGTAGATGCGGTGTGGACAGGGGTCAGAGGGGGAACCGGAGTGGATGGAGTTCATGGTTTTTTCAGTTTCTTCGTGTCCATGTGGATAGTGTGGTGGGGGGGTCTTGGGTGGGGTTTGAGTTGGGTGAGTGAGGGGTATGTGTGGTGGGTGTGTGTGATGTGAAGCTGTTGTGGATGTCCAGGATTTTGTGGAGGAAGTGGCTGGAAAGGGCGTCGCATAGGGGCTGTGTGTGTGTGGGGTCTATGTTGTTGGCTTTGGGTTTGGCAAGTTCATTGATGATGGTGAAGAGTTCTTTGTTGTTTTGGGAGTTGTTGTCAAGGCGTGTCTTATAGTGATCTCGTTTGGCGGTGCGTATGAGTTGGTGATGGGTGCGAATGGTGGTTGTGAGGGTGGAGAAGTTGGTTGAGGAGGGTTCTAGTCTCCATATTTTTTCAGCTTGGCGGCATTTGCGCTTGGAGTCTTGGAGTTCCGGGGTAAACCATGGGGCGTTCTTGATGTTGCGGGTGGTGATGTGTTTTCTGAGGGGTGCTAGTGTGTCTGCGCAGGTAGTGATCCATTTGGAGAGGTTGTGTGCTCCTGCGTTGGGGTCGTTGGTGTGGGGGGGGATGTGGGCCAGTTGGGAGTTTAGTCGTTCTGTGGGGATCTTGTCCCACATGCGATAGGGTGTGGTGTGTTGATGGTAGTGTGTGGGGGGTTTGGTGAAGGAGAAGTCAAGTATCACAAGGTAGCAGAAAGTTCAGAGTGGCCAAATGAGGTGAAATGTTTTAGGGAAGGTACTGAGAAGAGGGAGATCTGTGGAAGGAAACTGACATATGGACCAAATCTGGGATAACGCTGAAAATCTGCTATCAAAATGCTTGGTGTACATCATGTTCACGATCATGGGACACTCCAGGTTTCCTTGAGTGTCTCACTCTGTTTAAATCAAGGTTTTAGTGTCCGAGCACTTGACTATGTCACACAACCTCTATGAGGTAGATTGTGTATACATATATAATACTTATTGCAGTGTCAGAAATTTGTTCCTAGCATCGCTGACCTTTACAACAGTTCTGCGCTATGACCAGAACACCATTTCCTCAAAGGAAAAGGAACATCATGCTACTGTGATTCTGTGATATGCAGTTAGGCAGCGCTGGAATGCACAGTTTTTTATTATGGCATGAAGGGTCCTCAGACATGCAGCCTGGACTAGTGGTGACCTGGATCCTCTGAATGCAAGTTGTAATGCAGCACACAAACATAGTTAAAGTGAAAACACAACACAAGGAAAATCCAACACCAATTCAAAAAAATAGAGTAAGCTTTAATACAGTATTTGACACCAACATCCCATCAGTAGAACCTGATTTATGAAAGTTAAAGTGTGATGTAAAAACTAAAAGATCAAAGCACTAAAAGCGTTTATCTACACACAGGAGACTGGGGAAAAGTAAAAGAATGTGGCCGAATGCAACGGATAACAGGTCGGATATGAGAAGTGAGTTAGGCCTGGTAGGTTCTTACATTTGGACATTGAAGACATTTTGTGGACAAAAAGTACGAGAAGGTAAAGTTCAGTGGGGCAAGGCTGCAGGTACTGTCTGAGGAGGAGGTGTTATTGTTAGGGACGCTGCTGAATGAAGTTGTTGTGAAAATTTCTATGTTCGGATTTAATCTCTATTTTGGGAATCAGAAACCTCCAGCGGGAAGGTGACAAGGGCTCCACTAGGAGAGATACCCCTTCTGGGAAGAGCTGCTGAACAGGATTTACTGCTCCAGATAAAAACAAAGTTGGAATGCCGTGAAGTCAGGTAAACCACTTCCAAGGTTTCAGAACTGGAAAAGCACCGCTTGGAGGCTCAAGAAGCACTCAGGCTGGGGTCAAGTATTAGTTCAAGATGATTGGAGGTCCTTCTTTCTCTGGTGCTGTGATTAGAAGGCCAGACAGCTAGCCCTTTGAGTCACTCTGGTAGTCCTGGGTTTAAGCTGTGCTTAAACAGCAGGCCGGGCCTCTAAGGGTTCAAGGCAGGATTCAGGCAGCATTCCAGGTGCAGCATAGCAGTCTACTGAAGTACACAGCAGGCAGTCCTCTGAGACCTTTTCCACAGGTACAGAAAATTAACTGAAAAGTGGACCTAAGGGTCCTCTTTTTATACCTAGTGCCTTCTTTGAAGTAGGAGGAGTTTCTCAACATTCTTTTGAAGTGCATGGAATTTTCTGCATCCCTGCCCTGGCTCCAGCCACTGGGTTAGTGTGAAGTCTTTTACGTGAAGGCATGACTCAGCCTTTTGACTTGTAAGTGGGGAAGCGCCCAGCTCAGCTCCTCCCATCCTGACAGTGATGGCCCATCCAATCATACCTAATCCCTCTATTGTGTGGATAGCTGGGAGGAATATGCAAAGTCTAACTGTCAACTACACCAAGACGAGTGACCTAGGAACAGGCTGCAGGTACCAATAGGGCAGGATAATGACAACTTTCTGAAAGTGGCGTTTTCACGTTTGACTTAAGATCTGACTTTACCATTAAAGAGGACCTTAAATTACAATTTTTCAGACACAAACATGCATTTCCTACCTGTTACCAATCACTTATTAATTGCAATAAGGCAACCCAATGTCATCCTTTGAGAGAGGTAAGCCTCACAGTAGGAAAAAGCAAATGTGTACATTTTTCACTACCAGGGCATAAAACCTAAAAGTCCATGTCTAACCTTTCAATTACAATTCACCCAGTCCTATGGGCTTGCTGCGGCCTACCTTAGGGGAGAAGCATATGTAATCAATGGAGATTTTAAGGCGTTTGCAAGGGGGTTCCTTTTAAAAGCCGAATTGGCAGTTTAAAATTGCACACTGGCTGCAGTGACAGGCCTAGAACATGTTAAAAGGCCTACCTAATTCGGTAGCACAATAAGTGCTGCAAGCCCACTAATACTATTTACTTTACAGGCCCTGAGTATATGCTATACCACTTTACTAAGGTCTTATAAGTGAATGAAATGCATCAGTCAGGTGTAACCCAACTTTGCCATGTTTTGGGGAGTTTGCACAAACACTTTAGCACTGGTTAGCAGCGGTAAAGGGTACAGTAAGGCCTGCAAAAATTAATTCAGAAAAATAGGAGGGGTGAAGGCGAGAAGTGTAGGGTAAGACAACATTAAGGCATGGCAGAACTAACACCTTCTTTATATTCTACATGATTCTGAGAACTTTTTTTTGTTTTTTTCTCACTCTTGCTCCCCTCCAGTGCCCTTTCTCTTTTTCCTCCCCTCCATCCATCCACCCAGGAGAATCCTCTCCTACTTCTTTTTGGGTGGTATGTAAATTCATTTAGGAATCAACTTGTCTTCCTCACTTGGTTACCTCAAGTTATGCTTTTTATGGTTCTAAATGAGCTTAAGCAATGCTGCAATCTTTTTTGGACAGTGACACCTAATTTCCTGAGTTTCTCCATTGTTTTTCCCAACTCGCACTGTCTATCTTGTTTTTACTGAGACATATCCGATCTGATGATGAAAATTAAGTCCTTCTCTCTAAGGGCCAGATGTAGAAAGGATTTTGTGCCTCGCAAACAGTGAAAATTGCTGATTGCGAGGCACAAAAACTACATCGCAATGCCCATTCCCATTTTGCGAGTCGGTAACCTGGTTACCGACTCGCAAAATGGGACTGCGAGTCGCAAATAGGAAGATGTATTCCCCTTCCTATTTGCGTGTAGCAGCGCGATGTGGAATTGCTTTGTGACCGCAAATCCGGTCGCAAAGCAATCGCAGTTACCACCAGTGTCATACTGGTGGTAACCCATTCACAAAGGGGAAGGGGTCCCCATGGGACCCCTTTCCCTTTGTGAATGCCCTTGAAAACATTTTTTCAGAGCAGGCAGTGGGCATATGGACCACTGCCTGCTCTGAAAAAGTGAAACTGAAACGTTTCATTTTTCATTTTGTAATGCATCTCGTTTTCCTTTAAGGAAAACGGGCTGCATCAAAAAAAAAAAAAAAACTGCTTTATTTAAAAGCAGTCACAGATATGGTGGTCTGCTGTCTCCAGCAGGCCACCATCCCTGTGAGTGCTGCGACTCGCAAGGGGATCGCAAATTGCGACCCACCTCATTAATATTAATGAGGCGGGCCTTTGCAACACCCTTGCGACTCGCAGATGGTGTCAGGGACACCATCCTGCATCTGGCATTGCGACTCGCAAATTGCGAGTTGCTCTGACTCGCAATTTGCGAGTCGCAATGCCGGAATTTCGTACATCTGGCCCTAAGTGCTCCTGACAGGATCTGCTCTTTTTTGAAAGCATATGTAAAATAGATCACCGATATTTTTTTTCATTGTCTTCCTATTAGGGTAGCTCTTAAAGGGATCTTGGTGCACTCTCTGAATGTCTCCCATTAGGTCCACTGAAGCATCTTTTAGTGGGATAGCCTTTCTCAATAAATCTATCACAAACTATTTCACCACCTTCCTGAACATTCCGTATTCTTATATTGTTTCTTCTCCAATTGTTCTCAATCCACTCCAACCTCTCTCAAAATTCCCTGTCTCGATGCTTACGTTTGGCTATTTCTTCAGTATTACCACTCAATGATTTGTCTAGTTTTTTAACCATATTCTCCAAAGCTTGCATACGCCGGGTTAAACTATCCAGCATTTTGGCCCCAGGGAATGTGGCCCCTGTGGTCTATGTAGGTTCAGGGAGGGGGTCCATAGAGCCCCTCCTTTATTAAACAAATCAGAGTGAATAGGGTCCCTGGGGCCTTCACAGGCTCGGGGAGAGAGGCTGTGTGGCCTTCCCCTTTTTTACAAAATGAGCCTTAGGGGTCGGATCGCCATGGTCATCCTTGGCTTGGGGAGGGGGGCACCCCCCCTCCCCTTAAATATACCCAGCCCTAGGAAATGGGGTTCCCAGAGCCATAAATGGTCTGGGAAAGGGAGTCCTAATGACTCCCCCTCCTCATATATATATATATATATATATATATATATATATATATATATATATATATATATATTAAAAGAAGATAGCTCCTGTTTTGTTCTGTTTCTTTTTCTGCAAAATTTACTGTTTTGATTTTTTTAATCTTGGTCTGGGGGGGTTGTTCTGGGTTCCCCAATGGAGCCTAGAGAGGCAGGGTATCCCTACCCTGTCCCCTTGTATCATTTTTTAAAACTTCAGGATAGGGGACAGAGTCCCTGAGTCCTATAATGACTGCCATCAACATTGTTCCCATGTTGATTACAGTCAATAAGAATGCTTACTCCCATAGGAGCAAGGTGACCCAGGGGCCAATTGGGAACACTACATTTTTTAATTGGCGCTCCTGCAAAACTCTTGCCGACATCCCTGTGACCCAACAGTCCAGAAATACAAATATTTTTTAGCCTTAAATTCTCAAAAAGTACTGAATGGATTTATACCAAGTCACAAAAAGCAGAATCTCTGGACCAAGATCTAGCTTCCTGCCAAATCTGATGAAATTTCGTCCAGCAGTTTTTGCGGTAGCACTGCCTAAAGAAAGCTATGGACAATGCATGGCAATTTTAGATGTTTTACCTCCTTTTTTCCTCAGACCCTGCTTGATGGATCAAACTGAAACTTTCTTGGACGGAGATGAAGTAAATAGGTGACTGCAGAACTATCCCCATTGGCAAACCAAGGATGCGCCTTACGCACACCAACTGGTTTGGTAATAAGAATGCTATTTGCAAATAAAGAGGTACTGTAAATAGCTCATTTGCAGAGGGTTGCAATATGAAATACCTATGAATATTAATTACACAGGGCAAAAATTGTAGCTATCTGTGATTGGCTACAAATGCAGGGATGCTGGCTGAAAATGATAGCAGACCCCAACCCTGGCATTTGCCTTTCCAATAAGTAGTTCTTACAGCATCCCTCTGACCATTAAGGGGCTCGTGCTCTAGAACACTATTTACTTCCGTCTGAGGCTACAGACATTTTTCCTAAAACAAATCTTCCCCATGCTCTTGTGTGTTTGTTATCACACAGTTTTGGGGACTGTTAACTGATCAATGGTTCAGAGTCACTTTTGCTGTCAAAAACACTGGTCCATTCCACTTTAAATCTCAAATTATTGTAAAGAATCATGCTTGAACAATGTCTCGATTAACCAGAATACAGTCTCACATAGCACCCCTGTTTGAACTCTGTTTGACACTTGGAGTTTGTTTTTCAAAACATAATTATGCCTGGACTTGTTTGTTCCTAGTTTCCTGATTAAAGTGCACCTGCTAGATCAGTTTCACAGCATGCTGATGACTCATGAAAGAAACATGTGCAGAACCAATCAAGTCAGTACAATGAGCTCCCCCACAAGCGTTCCAAGATGACTCATCATAATGAAATAAACACAAACCGTCTGTCACCACATCCTGAATGACTCATCTTAAGGTGATAAAAGCAATCAAGTATGTGGTTCAAAATGACTCATCACCAGATGGTAAACATATTTAGTAATCATGAACATTCTAAATGACTCATCACAGACCAAAGACATAAACTATTTAAAACAGCTCAATCCTTGTACCAGCGCTTTACGCTGAGAATCCAGAGTTTGGTCAAGCCTCCTCAGACCCTCAAGGAGCCTTTGTTCAGAGCATCCACTTACTGTGAGTAGTTTCTTCCAAAGACTGGAACCTCCTTCCTTGACTCCAGAATAGCTCAAAACCTGTAGGAAACAAGAAAAGACAAGATTAAAGGTAAACGCTAACCGCAGCGCTACACAGCATGCATTAATAAGAAACAGAAATCAGTTCAAGCATGCTCCCCTCAGTTGGACTGCAGTAGTATCAGAGCACATTGGGTGCACTGAACTTTCCAGAACGGAACCAATTTGAAAAAGTCAACTATTTTGCTGACAATATACCAGGACCAGATGGACTCAGACAGAATTTACATGCACATATTAAATCAGGAGGCACTCTAAGCCAAAAGGTGAGATTCTTTTCATAATGTACCAATGAGATAGTAATGGGAAAATGTTCTTGCATTCATAGACAGTTTACTGAGACACGCTTTGAATAATAAGTTATTGTACTAAAACAGAATTCTGTATCTGTCCCTAGAAACAACTCATCCTCACGAATACAAGCACAACTCTTCATCTCACTCCCACTATATCCAGCAAGTTTCTATCACACCCCCTAGAACAAAATTTTCAGCTGGACACTGGGCCAACTAAAGAACAAGGAGATAAGAGGTGAGTCCCTGTGGTTCCTACAACCCAAAAGGAACAGTTCCTCTTCTCAGGTAAGAGCGTTCCATTGATCCTGACAATTAAATTGTGGCTCCCCTATCAAGCATCTCCAGTTTCTGATTTGTAATGAATGGCAACCACCTTTTTATGAGCTGGCTTTTGTGTTTTATTAATTCTAAAAAGGATTTTTGTGGTTTCAAACTGTGAACCAGATTCACAAAGGTAACTTTGCACTGTAGATCTAGTCATGTGTAGATTGTTTATAATTAGGTGTAAATCTCCACTTTTTATGTGTTATGTTATGTTGATTTGTATGTTGCTCTACTCATCCAGCAAACTTGCTTTATTCAGCTATTTACGCCATAAAAGTACATCAGCAAAAATTAAATGCAAATTAGGAATAAACAACAGAACCCAGTAGATTAAAATGAACGCAACAATAAAACTATAAAAAAATAAACAGTTAAAATTGCTAAGAAATGTATTTTAGACCAATAAGAAAGTGCATACTGCAGAATTAAAAGTGCAAATAAGGCCGATTAGGACTTGCAAATATAGACAGTGAAATCAATTTGCCAACCATTTTTCTTAACCTAACCGTGGCTGAAATATATTTATGGACCGTTGAACAAATTGGTTCAGTTTGCAAAAGTTGTAAATACAGCAGCACAGTTCTACATTGACAAATATGAAGAGCCTTCTGTAAGGGTAATAAAAAACATTTTCCTTGAGAGTGTGTGGAGTTTACAGAAAAACATTAAATAAAACAACAACTGTGGGCTAACAGAATCAAAGGACAGAGTATCAGATCTGATTCTCGTTACTATTGAAATCAATTGACGCACACAACAAGACACCTTCGGACTCAAAAGATACATTTACATACGTGAACGAAGTCACATCACCCCTGTTGAATTACCCCATCATGAACCCTCTGTCAACCCCAGCACATAGTTACATGGTCAGACAGGCTCTGTGGCCCGGGCCTAAAGGTTAATTACTGACAGGTCACAGGTGGGCATAACACTTAGCTGACAGACAAACACACAAGCTTAGATCAGATCCCACAGATAGGCAGTAATACTACAATGGTCCCCGGGAGATTGGCCCCAATAAAGCACAAATGGCTAGAGGGATCATGCATTCCTAAAACACCATAAAGTTAGAGGCTACATGTAGTTAGGTACACTTAGCCAATCAGGACGCAGCACGCACAGCACACACAGTGATCACGTCCCTCCCAGGCCAGACATCTGTACACATACTTGCTGGCCCAAATAGTGTCTATTCCAGGTCGAGGCCAACCTGCACTGCCTATCTGGAAATTGTATCTGCGACTCCTTGTCAATAGTTCACACATGTCACCATGAAAAAATGTGTTATGTGTTTTTTTGCTCCCCGAAAAATGTGCTAATTTCGATGTTCTATGCGAGACTATCCTCAGCATAGGTCTCGGCCTATGCTGGGTGCTGCAACTGCTGTCCCAGCCGTAATGTTTAATAAAACAAACCATTAACTGTTTTGCCAGATGCCTCTTGTATCTTGTTTTGTAAGGTAAATCCTCATTTGAGCAACATTTTGCAAGCCATAGAGGAGGTGATTGGTTCTTTGATCTTGACTGCACCAATAGAAAGAGAGAAGACGCCACAATTGATTGAGAGTTCTGCTAAATCTGCAGTGCTGAGGTCCACCCTGAAGCTGCCATCACAATATTAAGAGACTACATCAGAGCATTAATCCAAGCATTTGGCATGTGGCAAGCTAGGAAAAATCCCAATCCATGGAAGCCCCTTTCTTGATTGTCAGTGTCGGGAAGGGTGATCGCTTGGACCGATGAGTGGGACATAGTTGGCACACATAAGGCTTTGGGTGTGACATAAGGCCAGCTCTCTGTTTTGCGTGGACCGCAGGGTGTGATGCAGTTGGTAATCATAGGCTCTGAATGTGACATAGGGCCCACATCTTGTCTTATTAGGCTATCCTGGTTTTCTCAGTGCCACTGGTTTCTTAACACTGGTGGCATTAGAAAGAAGTGAGAGGTGTGCTTTGCTCGGACCGCTGGGCATGACACGGATGGTATACAGGAACCCCGGGTAAGAAATAGGATGAATTCGGATGTTAGGGTACTAGAGCGATTGGGATCCCGGAGATTAGGCACAGCTGTTTTTTGCCAAGAATTGTATGTGGTCACTAATGTTAATCCTTTCATTCTCAATATAAATTGTTACAACCTTTTCCCCAGAGCTGGTATCAACAAGATTGTCGGGCTTCCCTAACTTCACACATCATAGAGCTTCCCTTAGTCGCAGGATAACGTGCACTAGGAGTGGGCTGGACTAAGGTATTGCGGACAGACCATACACCCCATTTTGGGGGCCTAGTCAGCATCTCTCCCCCAGTTGAAATGGTGTTGTTTTGATATTATGATGCTGGTAGACCAATGTGCCTATGTTTGTCTTAAATGTTGAATGTTGTGCTGTTATAAATGTTTAATGTATACATGAAAAAATTTTTTTTGATTTGTGCAATTTGTTGCTTGATGCCAAATTAAAGCTCGCTACTTTGTTGCCTTGTTGAATGCTTTTGTGAACTAACAATTGCACTTTTTCCTAGGATTATGTTCCTTCATGCACTTATTTGTTAAAGTTTTAGATGCATATGTGGATAACGCTGAGCTCATCAGATCTAGGAACCCCCATGTGTATATCCTCCGCCACTAGATTAGGTTTGCTAAACCCTCTGTGTATATAGTTCGGATTACTAGAGAGATGCGTTAGTTCCTATATATAGAATTCCTATTGACGGACTACAAATTTAGGAAAAATAAAATCTATAAAAATAGAAAAGTTATCAACTTATGAGCAAAAAAACAATAAAAAGAAACAGAGAAAGCTAGAACTCGGAACTTAGAAATCACCTAAAGAATACAAATCCTACTAAAGTAACTGTCCTCTGAAAGAACTACCCAAATACCATCATGGGATCACCTTTAGAACACATGCAAAGTAAGTTCCCCACTTGGGCCAAAAAGCGTAACAAGCTTTGCCACGAGTTACACGCACATACCAATATTCACACATTTCCTTGTCCTAAAGAGCGAACCTTCAACAGTAATATAATCGCACAGACAAGGACATACATACAAACTTAGGGGCATATTTACAAGTCCCTAGTGCCTTCCTGCCTCCCATTAGGGTCATTTTATTTTACACTAATGGTGTTGAGAAGGCTTTTTTGTCACGCCTTATTTACAAAGTGACACAATGCTCGCATTGTGCCACTTTGTGCCCCTTTGTGCCACATTATGCCTGCACCAGGCATAATGAATGCAAGGGGAGCATTCCGGTGCTAGGAGGCCCGAAAAAGTGGTGCAGTGAAATCTACAATATTTCACTGCGCCATTTTTGGCATAATTTTTAATGCCTGCTCAAAGCAGGCAGTGAAATGGCATGCCCTTAGAAACCTATGGACTTCCTTGCACTTTGCTGCACTAGCGTCAATTTTTTTTACGTTAGTGCAGCAAAACACCACAATAGCGTAACATTTTTTGACGCTATTGGCCTAATGACCGCTATGGTGCGCCGAATTGTAAATACCAGTCACCCATGGTGTTGTTCGGTGGGGCAGTGGTGACACAAGAAAACTGGGGCATCAGCACTGATGTGCCAGTTTCTTGTAAACATGGCTATAAGTATACAGGACAACAGAAGAACAATAAGGAAGCTCTGCTAGAGCTCTGGGTCTTTTTGGAGGAAGTCCAGACTGATAACCTTAACCCATCACTAATAAGGAAGGTGTCCACACCCCCCCCACCATATGTGCTTTTGGAGATGCTCTCCCCAATGCCTGATATCCCAGTGTTGGGATACACTGGGATATCAGTTGAGGGAGTTCAAGGGGCCCCTACCGAACAGCAGGCCGTTAGGTCTACGCATTTCAGATCATGAGGCCCACAGGCCTCTACACTCCCTTCACCACCCGACTGTCACAGTTGGCAGACCAAGCCTCAGTGGCACAAGGAGTACACACACCCCCACTGGTACCGGGGACAAACATGAGTGAAGGGATGATTTATAGACACCTTGGATAATGATATAGCTAGCAAGAGTGAGGGAAGAGAATCCATCCCTCCGGAATCTGGCAGTGAGGAGCGAGCCACAGCGTATGCTCCAGTGGCCAAGTGAGTGAGCATGAGAGCAGGTCCTGACTTAGAAGAACAACACCTAGCTCCAAGTGAAGGAGGCAATCAATGTGGAAGTCAGAAAAAAAGCGTGAAGAAAGGAGAGAGAGAGAGGGATCTCACACTCTGGAAGCCCAGAATGAGAGCAAGGTAGCTCGTCCTTCACATGAGGAGAGCAGGTATGGAGTCCTGGTCATAGAAGAATCTGAGATAGAGTCCGAAGTGAAACTTTTGATGGGGGTCCATATCTAGCCAGTACACCAGTGAAGGAGAGGGGCTGACCAGGAGATTAGTGACCAAGGCAGCCTGGTGCAAACCCAGCTCAAACACCGCAGGACCAACATGGCACCACTGCATGCACACAAGGAGAGCAGCGATTAGGACATCCGTTACTTCCCCCGAATGTGCAGGACAGATAAACCAACATCAAGGAACATAGTACATCAGGAGGAAGGAGAAATATTTGTCCAAACCTTTTGTGCCCTGCTATCCCACTGGACTGAGAGAAGTGAGAAGTATGATAGGCTCTGGCTAGAGGAGGGATCCTATGAACCAGAGAACATAGTGATTGCCAAGACTGCCTCCAGCACAGAGGGGGAGAACCAGTAGAAATGTCCGGAGTAAGAATATGCCCATTACTACAGAAGGGCAAATGACAGGGACCATCTACGTGCCATGGGCCCAGATGGATAAGGAGGGGCAAAGAGCCCAGCTGCTACTGTTGTCGGATGGGGCAGGGAAATGGATCTCATGCTTGAGAAAAACACTGCAGGTATCACTCGACCAATAGGCAATATTAAGAGTCTGCTGATCAGCATTATCGGTGAGGGGTCCAAATAGGCCCCTCTCAATGTTAAACTTGGATTACAAGAACCTTAGAAGGATCTTGGCCACCAGGCTTCTCCCACACATGGCCCATCTGCTACACCCCAAACAACCAAGGTTCATCTCTAGCAGAAATACTTCACACAATAACTGTCAGTTTCTAGCAATAATAGATGACGCCACCTATGATAAGACTGAGGCAGTGTACTTCTCAGTAGAGTCCGAGAAGGCCTTTGAAAGCCTTGAATGGGAGTAGGCATACGGGGCAATAGCCCAGATGGGATATGTCAGACTACTATATACTCACCCTATGGCCAGGGGCTGCACAAGACAGGTTATCTTGGAAGGCTACAGGTTAGAGAGGGAAACGCATCAGGGCTGCCCACTCTCCACCTGCTGTTTGCCCTAGATATGGAGCTACTGGTCAGCCTGGCTATGATGGTAAGCAGATTTCAAGGAATTCAGATAGGAATGATGCATCACTGCATCACTCTATACCAAGAAGAAATCATACTTTTCTTCAGGAACATGTCCACAGATCTAGTAGGAGCCTATCAAATGTTGGCAGATTTGTGCACCCTGTCAGGCTCATGGGTCAACTGGCATAAAACATAACTATTTTTTTTTAGTGCTGATAGCACTCCACTAAACACACTTGGTACCCTACAGTGGGAGCCCCGGTGTCTTCCAAAATCTACAATGACAGACAGGACATGCTTGATGGGAATATGGGCCAAGCAATTAGATCGCTTACGTCCTGAACTCACTTTTGGCAAACACTCCCAATATCACTAGTGGGTTGAGTGGCTCTATTCAAGAAGGTAGCTCTCCAGAGATTGTTGTACTTCTTTTCTGTTCTACCACTTTTCATTCCTAGGGCTTTGGTCAAAGATCTGAATACCTTATCTATAACTTTCCTGTCAGAGGAGTGTGGCCCTTTCTAAATTACATCACCTTTCAGGGGATGGTGGCCTGGTGGTGCTGGAATTGAAATCATATTATTTAGCTGCACAGTTACAGTGGTACACACCAGACAGGCCTGTGAGGCCCTTTATATCACCACTGCAGAGGTTGATGAGAGTCCTGCTGGAAATGGACCGAACTCTAGTGGGAGACACACAGGAGTTTGGAGTCATTTGCTTGTGTTTTAACCGCTGCTTACGGAAAACACAGATGCGTGCCATGTATTCTCCTGACCTACCCTACTATTGGTAGCACTGCCTCACGGAGGTAGTTTGGGAGGGTTGATGGTCTGGCTAGAGGCAGGAGTGATGAAGGTGGGGGACCTACTTAGAACAGTCAAACTCCTACCGTTCAAAGATTTTCGGAAAGAATGCGGCCTGCCCGGAGGTCATTTCCTGCTTCATAGAGCAGTGACGGCAGCTGTTTGAAAACGCTGGAGGACTTGCCTAATAGAACCATGGTCTCATGCTGCTGTCCAAACCTTGGCCCTTTCGGCGGGCATGGTAAAGGCAGTCACATGCCTATACAGAGCAATTCGTGAAGAAGATCAATGTGTGGAGATATGCTTCATCCATTAGACACCCTGAAAGCAAAATGGAATGTAGATTTGAGTGCGCTCATTCCGTCTAATGACTGGATGAATAACCTACATAGAGTCCCTAAAATACCTGCAATGCCCGTTTTAAATTGATCAACTATTTTATCTTACAAAGAGCCTTCCCTCACTTCGAGCCATAGAAATAAATACTTTCATATAGTGGGAGCAACCTCTCGACCTCTGAACGAATACCCTACATAGAGTCCCTAAAATATCCTGCAATTGCCATTTAAAATTGATTAACTATTTTATCACACACAGAGCCTACTTCACTTCGAGCCATAGAAATATATACTTTCACATGGTGGGAACAACCTCTCCACGATGCGGAAAAATGAGAGCTGCGATTAAACATATATTCTGGGACTGCCCACAATTGGGGACTTACTGGCTATGAGTCACAAAGGAAGTGGAAGCAGTTATTGACAGAGAGGTCTCATGCACACTGGGGCATTGTATCCTGGGATGGTTCCCCATCACCTCCAAGATAAATGTCACCATCAGGTTTGAGGACCTTGCATATGTTCTGGCAGCAAGAGAACTCACTCACCACTGGGAGGTGTCAAGGGTCCCTGCATAGCAGTATGGTGAAGAGAACGTGAGAAATCAGCCACACACGAAGGTGAACTACTACTCAGGGAGGCGCAAAGAGGAATATGACCATCAGAAATACCATAAGCTTGAGAGTCACTGATGGAGTGCTTGAAAGGTCCAGAGGTAGAGTCCCCTGGGTCTTTGATGTGTCCCTCTCCGGTTTTGACTCCCTAAATGCAATGGGTCAAGGGACATGGGAGGCCTAAACCAGGGTAGATAAGGATTTCAGGAGCCCCTGCCGGTGCCCTTTAGAACCTATTCTGCACACACATCACAACGTTTTAAATATTGAATGATACATTTGCATGATGTACTGATTTCTATTGTACAACAGTGTACCTATCAAAGATAAGATAATGCTTGCACCCAATTGCAGTTGAGACACAATTGTAATATTTCAAATTTAACAATAAAATCTGTTTACAAACAAAAATTGGTGAGCAGTCCAACATGGTGCTAGCCTGCGCTCGCATCTCGATGGTCACGCTGACCAACACAGAGCACGACGGAACCACATTTAATTCATACAAGCACTAGATATGGACGGCCCTAAGGGAAATATTCCCTGACTGCCCAGACATAGGTGGGTTAATGGCAGAAATCATGAGACCTGGAGAGACCATGATAGACTTCCTAGATAGGATGATAGAACAGTAGGTATGGGAGGCACGACAGCCGTGGACGGATATGGGCCCTCAAGTCATTTTCTTTTATAACATCATCTAAAAGGGGCTGCCTTCTGACATACAAAGCGGTTTGGACAATGTAGAATAGCTAAAAACTAAACCCTGGTGAGAAATACAAGCACACATACACTTCCATGAGAGGAAGCAAGTGAACGATAAAGGGAAGCAGGAACAAGCCCAGAGAGACAACCCTAAGTTGGTCCAATATAAGCTAAGGAAGACCACCCTCAAGGACCAACAGCCACAACTGGATAACTTGTCCCCTCATGGAACAGGGCCACAGCTGTGACAGGGAGGTGTAGCTGTTTGGAGAAACGAATCTTTCATGCAGACACAGAATCTTAATGCACAGTAAGACTTAGCATTCCGATACAAAGTATACGTTTTGAACATTAAAATTCAGTGCTGTAGGATTCAAATTAAAAGGCAAATGAGAATAGCATTTGGGATTTCAATTTTTTACTTTTACTTGGGATATTCACGGTTGTTGCATGGCTGTCAAGAGTGTTTTCTTGCTAGAGTCTGCCATCCCAGGCTGCTGTATGACTGTCTATCAAGAATCCACACCGGAGTTCATCATTTGGGGTGCCCATCATAGCCTAGGTCCTGCTTCTCTGCTGGCCCCCAATGGCGGGGCTAGCTGGCCACAACCACCCAAGGGGAGGACAGTCTGACTGAAAGGGGCAGGGCAGCTCCCTAATTGCTTCCTAAAGAGCGGGCACCCCAGGTCCTTGAACCCATAAGCAAAGTGGGACAGATTCCTCTTATCAAGACAAAAGGTCCCCATTCTTAGGCCCCCAGGTGGGACTGAGGTGCCTTTGTCACGTAGCCCCAGCGTTAATAGGATTCTCAACCGCCCCCAACCAAATGGGGGCCCCATTTTTATTCCAAAGTGAAGCTGTTCCCCAGTGCTGGGAGCCAGGCCTTCCATGTGCTCCGGATAGCTAGACCACACTCATAGCACGTGCATGAGTTCCCACAAGGTACCACACGATTTTGAGTCAGTAGGAAAGGAGGTCACCAGGACATCCAGTCACCCGAGTACATGTCCACAATGCAGGATGAATTCTGGCAAGTTCCCGGCCTTGCTCCAGACTTCCCACCTAGCAATGTCTTCTGTCTCCTTCTTACACTTAGGGCTTCGTATTAGCAACCAGGAGCAATGTGCCAAAAAAGACATGTTTCAATGGAGAGGGGGATGGTGGGGAGAGGAGTCCAAAACATCCACTGCAGGCCACAGCAGAGCAGAGCGCAGGAGTAAGCTCACCCCTGCAACAGCTTTGGCAAAAGGGTGACACAAAAGGCCTAGCACTGCTTGAAGGGAGCAACAATTCTAATATTGCGGTTCAAGAATGAGAGACACAGCATCCATGGAGCCACACTCCAACACTCACCAGTCCATGACAATAAAGTTCAGCGGCCTAGGGAAACGCCCAAGAATAAAACTAAGAAGCCCAAATCTAGCCCAAAGGTGAGGCCAACATAGAACCAATTAGAAGGTTAAAAACCATCTGTTAAACAAAAATAACCCGATAAAACACACCGTCCAAACATATACTTAGTTAAGCACAGAGAGGGGGGAGACCCAACAGGATGTAAAAATGAAATGTTTATTAATAACCTATTTCATCCAGAACCATGTATCTCGATCGAGGATACCCCCGTCACACCAAAATACATGGAGAGCACAGAAATTCTTAAATGAATAATTTACAACATACAGCTATGCAATTTCTTTCTCTTATAATGACCACACATAGCTCTTACCAAGCTGGTCTCCAGTCAAGCCATTAAGTGCACCACCTCTACAGTGGACCATCATCGTCTAAGCGGCCGCACCAGAATTCCCAGCAGAATCAAGAGCCCCAACACACTCCAAGGACCTGTTTCGCATCCATACCCCAAATGGGATCCCGCACCACACCTTTCCCCAAGGATTTTTTCCAAACTGTTTTTCAGACATGTGTCCCTGTCACCTACAAAACCACAAGACATCTCAGCCAGAAACACCTCAAGAAGTACAATGATGCCTAAGTTATGTGGTATTGTGTTTTCTACGTTCTCTGGTTGCTAGGGTTGCTACTGCATCCATGCATATCCAACTAACAATCAGACCTAATGAAGTCTATTTGAGAGGCAGAGGAACCATTCCACTAGGCATGAACAAGTATTGTGGCACGATACTGAACATTCCTGATCTGCAATGGGGCACCTCCATGCTGATGGATACCTACTGGCAGTATACCCAGCTCATTCCTGGATGGCATGACCTCTGCTCTCTCATCACCATACACACCCCAACCCTGGTCATTCCCCAGAGAAAATCTGTCTGAACTATTCTTACACCTGCGGAGGGAGGAAACAACATTGTTGCATCAGACTTGCTGATTATATTGGTTGAGCTCGGTACAAGGACACTCTTGAGGACTGTTTACTAAACTAAAAGATATTTGCCTCGTGATGATGCAACATTGGTATGTTTTGGACTTGGTGACGCAATGGTGGGTGCTGTGTGTTCCAAAATTGCCGCATCCTGCTGCACCTTTGTGTCTGGAAATGGCATGGAAAATAGAACTCTATCACTTGCCATTCAGGCACTACACCAACTGCAGAGAGGCGTGCGTGAGAAGGGAGGTGTCCCCGAGCAGGATTGGTTCACAAACTGGTTCTCCTGGCTCACCCTGTGGCTGACCGGTTTGTCAGCCACAGCCAGCATTGTTGCCTGTTTTCTCATGTTACTGTTTTTGAGTGGTTTCCTACAATTAGGGGTTACCTGCTGTAAAAACGCGGTTACCAGACTGGGTAGGATACAAGTAGCGAGGAAGGTTGGACAAAAAAGTGACAAAACTGTGACTGTTATGACTTATAGGTTTGATGATGTAGTTGAAAATTCAACAAGTGGGAAGTGTTAACATTGAATCAATCGATCACACAAGACACCTTTAGACACGAACAACACATTTCTATACACGAACAAAGTCACATCACCCCTGTTGGATTACCCCATCATGAACTCTCTGTCAACCCCAGCACATAGGGAGGTAGTCAGGCAGGCTCTGCAGCCCAGGCCTGAAGTTTAATGATTGAGAGGTCACAGGTGGAGTAACACTTAGCCAACAGCCAAACACACAAGCTTAGACCAGATCACACCGATGGGTAGAAACACTACAATGGTCCCAAGAGATTGGCCCCAATGAAGCACAAATGGCCAGAGGGACTATACATTCCCAAAACACCATAAAGGTAGATGCCACATGTAGTTAGGTAGACTTAGCCAATCAGTACACAGCACACACAGCACACCCAGTGACCATGCGATCCTCAGGATGGACATCTGGACACATCTCCGCTGGCCCACATGGTGTCCATGCCAGGGCAAAGCTCAGCTGCACTCCCTATCTGGAAATTGTATCTGTGACTCCTTGGCAGTAGTTTGCATATTTCACCAGAGAAAGAATGTTGTATGTGTTTATTTCTCCCAGAGAAATCTATAAAACATAGGTCATTTTGATGTTCTGTAAGAGGCAGTCCTCTCAGATCCCTCTGCTGTAACTGCTCTCCCAGTCGTAATGTTTAATGAAACAAACCATTTCTCATTTTGCTAGGCACAAATTGGCTCCGGTTTTTTAAGGTAAATCCTCATACGAGCAACACCACTTTAAGATAAACAAATAAGGAATGTGGTATGTCAAAATGAAATCTCACCAAGAATAAGTGAAAATGATAAATAGGGAGCAAACAGAGATAGGGTTCCGTGTGATTTGTGGTCAAGAGCAGCTGATATGCTGCCTCTCTCTGTTTACTGCACTCTGCCAACTCCCTGGTACTTTTGAATAGGGCAAGATATCTGAGTTTAACAGTCACTTTGCTAGAAGAGTTGATACTCTTGTATTCTTAAAGAGTTATGATTTCCCTATGAGTGCTCTAATCACCTGTGAGAGCATCCACACACTGGAGTAGGCTTGCAGGTGTAGATGTTTGGGCGTTGGGTTGGGTGTTGGATGTCGGACCACAAAGAGTTAGTTGGAGAATCAGGTCTTCAGCTTCTTGTTGAATTCAAGAAGTGAGGCAGAGTCCCTGGTGTATTAGAGGAGGTTGTTCGAGGTCTTGGCTGAGATGTAGGAGAATAGTTGACCTCCTGTTCTATTTTAGTGGATGCGGGGTGGGAGTGAGAGTGTGATATGGCTAAATGTAGGTATCTGGTGGGTCTGTGAAAGTACAGGTGGTCATTCTGATATACTAGTCTGATGATGTGCAGTGCCTTGAATGTGAGGAGTTTGAAATGGGTGCATTTGTGGATGAGGAGCCAGTGGAACTTTCCGAGGTGTGGTGAGCTGGGCGCGTGCCATGGGATTTAAAGTGTGAGTCTTGCTGCAAATTCTAGATGGTCTGGGGATAATGTTGGAGATGGTTGGCGATCCTGGCGTAGAGTGATTAGCCATTGTTTAACCTGCTTATGATGAGGGCTTGCATGACAGCCCATCTGGTTTTCAGGGTTAGCCATTTGAATATATTGGAAGCATGCAAAGAATGTGAAAGTAGGAGGAGCTGGCCGCGTAGACCTGTGCTCTTATGTTCAACTTGTTGCCGCAGATAATTCCTGGATTTCTGGTGTGGTTAATCAGTGTGGGTTCAAGTGCTGAAGGCCACCAGGTTGAGTTCCAGGTTGAGTTCCATGGAGAGTTCTTGTACCCAAAGATCTGCACTTCCATCTTGTTGAAGTTGAGTTTCAGGCAAAGATCTTATCCAGTTCACTACATTGATCATGCAGTTGGAGATGTTGCCTGTGGTGGTGGTGGGTTTGTCATCAGAGAAAGGATGAACAGGGTTGAGCTGAGCGATGAACCCTAGGGTACTCTGCAGATCAGATTATTGCATCCTGATGTGTAGGGTGGTAGTCTGCCTTGCTGTTTTCTCCCTGTGATGAAGGAGCCTATCTATCTGTGGGCCGGTCCTTGGATACCTATGTCATACATTCCTCTGATGAGGTTGTGGTGGTAGACTGTGTTGAAGGCTGTGGAAATGTCGAATGAGTGTTGCAGTTTCTCCACTGTCCAATACAGTGCAGACGTCATCTGTGGCCATGATAAGTGCTGTTTCTGTGCTGTGTTTTCCTGGAATCCTGATTGGGTGTGGTCTAGTAGGTTGTGGTTTCTGAGGTTGCTGGTGAGTTATCTGTTGATGGCCATCTCCATCACTTTGGCTGGGTAGAGGAGCAAAAAGATGGGGTGGAAGTTGCTGAGTTTTCACTTGGTGGGCTGATGCCTTTGAGGCGGGTAATGACTGCTGAATGTTTCCAATCTTCTGAAAAGGTAGTGGATATGATGGAGGTGTTGATGATGTGAATGAGGATGTTGCTCATTGGTGGTTCTCCCACGTTGCAGATGTGGTGGGGGCATGGGTCAGTTTGGGGCCTCAGAGTCTACCATTTTCAGTCAGGCGTCCATCTCGGTTGGTGGTGGTCAGGTTGGTAATGAGATCTGTGGGGTCTGATTGTTATTCAAAGTTGCTATAGATCTTTTCTATTTTTTGCTGTGGAAGTAATTTGATATATTGTTACACGTTTCCTGTGATGGGGTGACGGTTTTGTCTGAGGCCTCAGGAGTGGTGAATTCTTTAACCATTGTGAAAATCTCCTGGCAGCTGTTGGAGCTTGCTTCTGTGTGCTGTGTAAGTGATCTTTTGTTTTAGTCTCTCAGATGTTGGTGGTAACAGCAGAGTGCAGCCGTGTGGTTGGTTCTCTCTAGCTGTTTACAGAAGGGTTTAGATTCCTCAAGGTTGTCTGTATACCAGCTGGCTTGTTTGTTGGTTCTTCGTTGTTTGCTGCTTTTGACAGGTTCAAAGGAGTCTACACAGTCCGTAATCCATTCAATGAAGTTGGTTATGTCTTTATTGAGGCTGTTGGTGCTGTTAGGTTGTTCTGTTTCAGAGGCATTGTGCCAGTATGCCTCTGTTACTTTGCTCCAGCTCTGGCATTGTAGGTTCACCATTTCCAAATGGAGATTTACACCTACATGAGAGTTGGAGCCTCCTAAGGTTGAATTTGTAACCATAAAGGTACCACAAGTAATGCTATAATCATATTTTATGTTCTCCATATGTGATAGAGATTTCAATCTTAGGGGTGGAGTCCTTCATCACCTAGGTGGAAACGTCCACCATCTAGATGGGCACATTTGAATGGAAGGGAATAAACAAATGCTGTACACATGATCCAAATCACACACACATCAGAAACTCAGTTGCATAAATACAGACCACACCCTATACTCGGCCATCTCTTCCTTGTACAATGTGACCTTTCACCCAACAGGACCCACATGCAGATTCAGGTCAAACCTGGATTCATACCTCTCCTCAATGCACCCTGATCTGCTGTATCGAACTTAAATTACAGTATGCCCTTGCTGACAACACTTGCTTATGTCCAGGCAAGAACTAAACTCTTCTTATTTCTACAAGTTATCAGTTAATCGCTCACACAACACTTCCTCCCACCTGCTAGACTGCCATACAGACATCAAACATATATCCCTCACACTTACCATTCAAACACAGTACTATTTATATTAATTATCATTTAGTTTATTTTCTTTTCATGCAGTCATCATTATAAGTAGTTTGGTTGCTATAGCCAGGCTAGGAGTACTTCCAAATGTGGCAGGGTGACTCATAGGACCTGTCTCTAAACTCAACTTTAAAATATTCCATGTATATCATTCTGCTATCAATGTCAATAGCATTCTACAGGGGATTTGTATTCCTTTGTATTGTGTACCATTTCATTACTTTTAGTTGCTGTTTTATTTTGTTGAACGTTTTTACTCACCTATATTGTCATATTTATTAACACAAAAATGCACGACGACTTTTTGCTTTAATCTGATTTTAAGGGCTCCTGTTGTTGCCCACATTGAAAGGGGAAAATGCCTACAACCACCTCTACGTCTGTTTGTAGCACTACACCTAAAAAGAGATTGGCCACAATTAGCAGCGGTCGGATGGTTTTGAATTTGGATCAAACAAATCTATCTTTGTAAATGACAGTATAGGTGTATGTATACTGTCTCACCTCTGTATACCCACCCATATTCCTATCCTAATCAATTATTGTCTGCAATATCCTTTGTCACTTTTCTTAATGCTGCAACATGGCATTATAATGGGAACACACCAATCTTTGCTTTATCACAGTTGATAACATTCAGAAGGACATCATGCATGTTGGTTTTACTGTGTATCTAACATGTCACAATACCATCATAATGTAAGTATTTGAATGCCTTATTATTCTGTACATGCATCTCGTGCCTGCTACAGTTATACAACAGCCACTAGAGTACATATTGTGACCAAAGCTACAGATGACATCAGGCGACATCCCTACAGCAGCAATTTGACCCTCTACCTACATCAGTCATCTATGACTATATCTCATTATTTGTACTTTCTCAACATATTTTGCATGCTGCTTAAACTGTCTGTTTTGCAATCTTTTGTTCTAGACTTTGCTTCTCTCTCATGTTAATCTTTCTGCATTGACATAATTTGTGCCAAATAACAATACATGTTATCATTTGAATCCTAACTCCAAATTTATTTCACATTAATCTGCTCTCCAGGATACCGTAGCATCATTGTCTTCAAGGACACTAGTTCAGCAGCTGACATCAAGGCTAGCACACTTTGCCATTACATTTAAATTGTAATTCCATAGATGGATCACCACTTGTTTAAGTTTAAATACACTCAGAATTCACTAAGTTAAAGTGTGACTTCTGCCATCTTCCTTTTGCGGGAATTGTAAACACGAGTCTGATAATGAAGATGCACCATCCAAAAGCATAGGTAATTGGGCAATTGTTGGAGAAAATCCAGTCCTTCACCAAGCAGCTGTCTTGACAGCTGTCACTGCAGAAAAAGACAAAGAGGAGGAGCAGAAGGATGAAGATTTTGAGGGGGGCACTGTTGACCTTATACAAAATCCATGAGCCACTTTTTCAAAAGCTTTCCACTATGTTGGCCTGGATCTATATTTGTGGCATGGGGACACTCTCTGCACAAGATTGTGGGCCACTTTAAAGGGCTCCCATAGTGGGCCGATATGCACCCCTGTACATGGAAATCATTATGGAATATTCCCAAGGCATGGAAAATTTGCACTCTGAACATTTTAAGATTTTCTGGGAGGAGCATGTGAAGAAACATGCTGCGACCATGAAGATGAAAAAGGCAGAACCAAAAAGTGCCATTGTCAACAGGGCCAAGGCATGCACAACATTTGAATGAGGCACCAAACTCTATGAGGCTGAAACTACACATAGCAACCAAACACCTAACACCTCCCCATCAACTGCTACAACACAAGCACCACCAACAACCAACAACAACAGACCCACCACCACAACCAGAAAAACAACCAGTATTGCATAGCTGGAGATGTGGAAGACCCCACCTAGGGAAGTTAAAACCATTCCCAAATTCATTCTCTCAAAGACACATTTAAAATGACTTTTTTCTTGGTCATTCACCAATTCGGATTTATGAAAACTAATCTGTCAGTATGTTAGAAAATAAAACTTTATAATGCCTAACCTAAAGTCATGTGTGTTCTAATCTGTTTGCAGCCAAGTTATTGATTTATTGGCACTTTTATAAAGCATTTATATGACCTGTAGGTGTCAGAACACTGTACAATAACAAAATGACAAATGACTTTCCATAAAAAAGAGAACAGGAGGATACTTGGGATCAGGATTGAGGATTTGCTTTTCAGACAATCTATGGGGAGGTCAGGATCTTTATATAAGAGCCATTAAATGGAAAGTAAAATAGGTAGTTGGTTCCTGGAGAAGCAGTGGAATGCAAAAAGAAACTATAGCAGCAGAGGATGTCCATTAGAGCAAATACTTAAGTAAAATATTTCTCCTGCGTTAGGAAATTGAGTCTCTTCCTAAAAGAAATCGGTCAATGGATTGATGCAAATGCCTGAGGGATTTATGTTTCAAATTCTAGGTTCATATCCAGATAAGGGCTGGGAGTTTGTCTTTTGGTTCTTAAACCTTGTGGGCCCAGAAGTAGAGTGTGTGCACTATGCATCATTCTGCAGCATCAGGACATAGTGAGATTTTGAGCCAGCTATCTCAGGGTGTTAAAGTGCAGGTCTTTGTGGATGATGCAAGGCACCTTGAAAATGCACCTAGCTTCAATCCGTTGAGGAAGATTAGAATAGGAGAAATGTGTCTTCATCCAGATACAAGTCTTGCTGTCACGTTAAGAGTGGCTTTCGAAGGAGCAAATTGTGTTTTTGGGATACCAGTGAGAAATGCATTGTTGTTTTCAAGTTATAATCAGACTAGAAATTAAAACACATTTTTGACCTTTAATTGAGGGTGAATGGTTTGATCTTTTTCAGAAGTCTGAATTAGTGGTAGGTGCTTCTGGTATTGGCATTGTTGTGAGCTATCAGGATAAGGTTCTTGTCTAGTGTGATCGTGAGTGATTTGGTGCAGTCAGAGCTTTAAGAGCTGCAGCTTAATACATTTAGGGGCAGATTTATCAATTTGATTTATCAATGTTTTACCCAACGCAACACAACAAGACACCTGGCTGGAATGTGCAAAAGGGGGAGGGAAGGAATGCACCATATTTAACATTTTTATGGAGCATTCCTGTCCTCTCCTTGTGCTGGTGCACTTTTGGCTGCCTAGAGACAAAGTAGAAACTCCTTGAGTCATGGTGTAAGGGTTCCTGCATTGCAGGCAGGATAGTTTTTGTGCAGGAAGGGACATCGTCCTGCACAAAAACAATCCTCTGAGGCTGTATCCACTTTCTAATTGTGCTACAGAACGCAGCACACATAGAAAAGGAAAAATCAAGGAGAAAGAATTATGTTTCTCCATTATGCCTCCCCTGTGAAGATGTAGCATTTTAATGCATTCCCAGGTCTATCACTCATAGCAAATTTGGGAATGTGCCAAAATCCATGGGCGGGCGCATGGGAATGCCCAGACTCCACCCATGGAATGCTTATTTGGGATAGAGTAATGCAAGGCAGTGACATTCGCTGCCTTGCAGTACTCCAGACTTATCAAGCACTGCAGGGTCTCTCAAGGGGGCTTTGTATGGCTTGGTAAATCTGACTTTGGGTTTGCATTTCCCCAGCATTACATTGCATGAAACAAAGGAAACGCAACACTTTGATAAATCTGGCCCTTAGTGAGTAAAGCATATTTTGAGCCTGGGATGTGCTATGAAGAAGATAAATTAGAACTTTGTCTTCATGAGGTTCAATTTAGGGTGAGGCAATAATAGCTAAGTTTGGATATCCTCTAGAATTTAGCGTGAGCGGAATGTATCTTCCAGGAATGAAAGTTTATGTAGAGCTAAGTATTGCCTGCATTGAGATGGTAATTGAGTTTCCAATCTTTAGTATTATAGTGGGGTGGTTCCATATATCTGTGGAAAAGAGTATGAGATAAAATAGAACCTTTTGGAACACCTTGGACAACCAGTGAAACACATGATAGGGTCTCGTTTGGTTTTATTAGTTAGAATCAGTTGATGGGGTACAAAGTTGTTTGGCTACCAAGTGAACCAGCCTGGAACATTTCCATGGATTACCATCTTCTCTTTTAGAGTGGTATGATGACATGATTAAAGTATTGAGCTCTGCAGATAGAGAAAGGAGAATAGCTAAACAGGTCATCCATGCCCAATATTCAAAAAGCATTGTACACTACCTGTAGAAAATATGTTCTGCAGTCAACATAAAAGCTCAGTTGAAAGACATCTAGAAAGTTGTTTTTGACAATGCATTGACTGGGTTGAGTTCCCACTCAGCTTTCTACAACAGGTCGGCTAGAACTTTTTGTCAAAAGAGCAGTAACCTGCCCTATTTGCCAACAGTCTGGAATTTCACCTACATAAGCACACGTTGACCACTTATGACCAGTAAGGGTAGATATGTTTGCCAGTCCTACTTAGTAGATTGTAGGGTGTGGTAGGTCTTGAGCAATGGATTTTGTTGGTGAGTTCAGCTTTGCTCACTTCTGTGCAATTCACTCAAGAAGGTGTTATTCTTAGAGGAAGGATTTACTGCAGGATTTCTTACTCTTAGAGAAAGGACACAGGACGAAGTTGTCTCCTGCTGAGGTAGTTAGTTATAGCTCATTCTTTCTTATTTGTTCAACACCACACCTATCACTTGCAAAGTTAGAAACAGTTTTGGAGCTTTGATAATATTTTTGCTTGAAGATATTGAAGGGTTTTCTAGGGAGGCTTGCTGTCTGGTCTATTTGAAACCTAAAAGATGAGGCATTAGCTTCAAAAATGTTTTTTCTACCTCCTTCTTTCACTCCTCAGTTGAGTCAGAACTATGGATGAAGAGTTTTGTCTCCATCTTATCTCCACATATTTGAGGCATCCTTGTTCTATGTTTGGCATTTAATTGTACCGTGATCTGGGCATTTTGTTTTATAGCCTCTTTAGTGTCATCAAGCCATTTCTTACATTATTTTATTCATGGTCTCGCCCCAGTGAGATGTTAGGTTTGCTGTCATTTGTAGGTTGAAGGTGTGACATTTGTTTTATGGCTCACTCATTTGTACTGGTTTTTCATGTGTCTCTCATTAATTGTTTAGGTCTGTAGACTTGGCCCATGGTTGGACGCTTCTCTAAGGTAAGGTTGAGAAGGACAATATGATGGTGGACCAAAATACTTGTAGGATGGAGTCTATGGAAAGAGGTCCTTACTAGGTGATTAGAGAGATCTAGGATTGTACCTTCATGGAAAGATTTAGAAAAAAAGGTTGACTACTAGACATTAGAGTGTGGAGCGGTTTTTAGTACTCAGCTGTTTCAGCTAGATGGAGACTTTGTGGATAATGACAATTGCTTTACCTGAGGAACACTCTCTGTCCAAATGTTTAATCATGAGATGGGGGGGAACCAGGATGCTGATTAATGGGCAGGAAACTAAATTTAGTCTTTCTTCTGTAAGGAATAAGATATCAGTATTATTGGTGTGATTATTTACCAGTATTAAGTACTACTTTTGCATGCCACTGTCCTTTGGAGACTGTGGTGAACTCAGATATGTTATGGTTTTGGATTTGTCCTTGAGAAGCTGACACCCGATGGTTCTCATGCATAGAAGCTTTCTACGTTCAAAAATTATGGGCCAGATTTAAAAGGTCCTAGCACCTCCTTGTGCAAGGCACTAGCATAATTCTTTTTACACTAATGTGGCTCAAGGAGACAATTTTCACTGCGCCATATTTACAAAGTCGTGCAATGCATGTGCCACTTTGCGACCACTTGTGCCTCATTATGTCTGTACCAGGCATAATGTATGCAAGGGGGCGTTCCGGCGTTAGGAGGCCTGCAAAAATGGCATAGTGAAATCTACAAGATTTTACTGTGCCATTTTTAGTGTCATTTTCAATGTCTGCTCAAAGCAGGCTTTAAAGTGATGCACCCATGTTAATCAATGGGCCTGCACTAGCACCAAAAATGTTGACGTTAGTGCAGCAAAGCGCCACAATAGTGTGAAAAATGTTGATGCTATTGGCCTAACGTGCGCCATGGTGCATTGTATTGTAAATACAATGTACCCATGGTGTTGTTGGTAGGTGGGGCAAGGGTAACGCAAGAAAACTGGCGCATCAGCACTGGCGCCAGTTTCTGGTGAATATGTGCTCCTATGTTTCACATTCTTCCTGTCACTAGTGAAACATGTACACTTGTTTGTTTTTTTGATGGGCTATTTGAACAGCTGGAGGTTCTCAGAAACACAATGTTCCAATATATATGCTGTTATGTGGAGGTAGTCATACATGTCTTATGCAAGGGTGAGAAGCACATTGTTAAAATGTGGACAAATGAATGCATGGAAGCTGTCAAGTCTTAGGGAATGATTTAGCTCTCGACGAAGGGGTCACTTCATCGAAATGGTGACCAATATCTTGTCCGCCTCAATTTAAATAACATTGTTTTTTGTTGTATTTAGACTTTGATAGACAAGAAAAACATCAGCATCGTGACGGAATAACCCATCCACCGAGATCTAAATCAGACCCTTAATCTTTAAGAAGTGTAGAAAAATATAAATTGCATCTTTTCCATGAAAAATCAAATGTGTATAAATACCAATAACATGATTAAAAAAATATCGATAAATATGGATGGAAATTTAAGAAATATAAATACCATAAAACTGTAAGCTCTAGTTATGATAGTCTCAGCAATTTCTGGATAGTGCTTAACAATCAATCTGTAGTTATGTAACATGCATTTGGAGGTAAGCATTGATAGGTCTGAATTTATCTGAAGAAAGAGGAGTTTGTTCTGGGCAAGCAAGGATTTTGGCTCCAAAAAGAGAGACAGTTTTGACCTCTGACAGGGGGTTGTTGCTCTTCAGAGTTGGTGTTTATTGTTGGTTTTTGTAATTGAGGTCTAGGTTCTGTCTGAAATCAAGTTATCTTGACTGGGCATAAGAAGAAATGCAAATAGCTTACCCATATCATGAATTTTGATCTCTGTGGATTTCAGATTGACCACTTTAATTTCCTTGAGAAAGTTGGTAGTCTAACTCTAGTGTTGTAGATGAAGATGAGTAATTTAGAGGAATTGGAAGAGAAGGGGAGGGCATTTTTGTCATTCTTATTTAGGGTCTTCGAAGGGAGGAGCTTGTTCTTGGCAGAGCTCTTAGTGTCATAGATCGATTCAACGGTAGGAGACTGTGGACAATGGGAAGAAGAAACTCCTTGTGGACTGTGAAGGTATGGGCAGAGGAATCCCTTTGTGGACTGTGAGATGAGGAAAGGGTCAGCATCCAGTAGCAGAGGCAGTTGTGAAGAGAGGAGAGGCTCTCTCATGCAATACTGTTTGAGATTAAGAATTATGGGAGTAGCGGCTTCAAAGGTCATGGAAGATATGGATGAGAGGTCACAAAAGTAAGAATTAGATTAAGAAGGAAAGAATGATGGAGTCTGATGGCCAGGGAGGACTAGAATAAGAAGCATTCATAGGCCCAGATTGACAAGAAACTGGTGCATCAGTAGTAATGCACCAGTTTGCTTGTGCCGTCCCTGCCCCACCTAACGACACCATGTGTGTGCTGTATTTATAAGATGGCACATTATGGCAGTCGTTAGGCTAATAGTGTCAGAATTTTTGACACTATTATGGTGCATTTCTGCACTAGCGTCAAAAATGTTTATGCTAATGGAGCAAAGTGCAAGGAGGCCCATAGGTTAATATGGGTGTGTCATTTTAACACCTGCTCTAAACCAAAATTTCGCTGTGATATCTTGTAGATTTCACTGTGCCATTTTTGCCGGCCCCCTTGCATACATTATGCCTGACGCAGATATATTGTGTTTCAAGGGGTCGCAAAGTGGCGCAATGTATGCATTGCACCACTTTGTAAATATGGCGTGTCGAAAATTGACTCCTTGAGCAACATTAGCATAAAAAAATGAGGCTAGTGTGGTGCAAGGAGACCCTAAGGTCTTGTAAATATTGCGCATGGTATTCAAAGGGCTAGGGAGCAAAAGATGTTTGTGAGGAAGATTGTTGTAGGATTAGATGGGCTGTTAGAGGATGCAGTTAGGAGAGAGTTTTGAGATGGTAAAAGGCAAAAAGGGAAAATAGAGTAGGGAATAACAGCTGGCGGGGGTTGCTAATTGTTGGATAGCAACTATGAAAGCAGGAGAAGGTGTGATTATCAGTATTGTGTAAGGATGAAAGTTGTGGTCACTGGAAATTAGTTAGTTGAGTTGTGTTAAAAGGTGGATGGGTGGTGGATTGATGGGTGAAACCTGGGAGGAAGGTGTGCTTCTGCAAGAGAAGAAACATGTAAAGTAATGGTATTCAGTAGGGGCAGTACAGTGGGAGGATCTAGAGTGGGATGAGAGTAAGAGAGTGGGGTGAGAGCAAGTTGGTGAGTTTGTCTTGAGTCTTTGTGGCTGAGCAGTGTGAAGAACAGGTGATCACATTTTTTGAGGTTGCATTCTGAGGCTTAGATTAGAATATTTCCATTTCTTACATGGAGAATAGTGCTTCAGCTTTCAAGTTGGGGGGGAGTAAGATCAAGAGTTTGAAGCCATGAGGGATTTTGCTAGAGAGTGATAGATGTAGGTGATTATTGAAGAAATCCCTCCATGTTAAATAGCTATGATGGTAATATGGGAGGAGGTAGAGTTTGGCCCATAAGGGATTTTAGACGAGAATGATAGACATAGGTGATTATTGAAGATGTCCCTCACAGTTAAATGATTATGATGATAATATGTATGAACTGCTTTTGTAGTAACATCTGAAGGTCTTTAAACATCACCATCATGTCAGAAAATTGAATATTGGTATATGTGCAACTACATAATCTTAAAGAATCAAGAATACATCAAATATATTTCTTCTAAATTTGACATAATATTAAAAAGATAAGTAAATAAATCAGTCAACAGAGTAGGGAGGAACATATTGGCACACACTTTAACTCGCTTAAATAAGGTGCAATAGAAGTTGCAGTATGTAAGAAACACAACGATGTGTGCCAAAAACAGGTGAAAAATCACCACCCTGTAGGTTCTCGAAATGAGTGCACCAAAGACCAAATTTAGCAAGACTTTGCGCTGCGTTTTCATCACAAAATTGACACACACAGATACAATATAGTACACAGCAAGATAGTTAAACAGAAGTACTAATAATAGATAAAGAGCTGTTCCGGTCTCTTTATTTCATGCAAAACATTGATGAAGATTACTAAATTTGATGACTCGGAGATTACAATTGATTGCTTAGATTATGATATTAAGGGACATTTATGCCACACATATTGCAATGATATGCAAAAATATATTAAATAACTATACATTTTTCAAATCTAACAACAACAATGTAGACAGTCCTTTGGATTGGGCAAAATTAAATAAAATTGAGACTTCATTAACAGAGGAAAGATAAACTTCTAGTGGGTGTCAAATGATAAAAACATGTCAGCAACATCAGGGACTAAGGGACTCAGTATAAGTCTGGTGGTCCGAAACCCAGACTGCCAGACCTGTGGAGAAGAGACCGCTGCAGAGCTGATAGTCTCCCCTGTGTCCTATTACAAGGTTTCCAATGGACTGACCGGCAGAAACCTCTGAAATCAGAGCCCAGTAGAAACCCAGTGGGCTGAGGCTAATGTAATCGCAATGTTGTTACACAGAGGGTTCCTCCAGCACCCTTGCAATGCGCAATGTCTGCTGTAGCAGACCGTGTGCATTCTGAGCGTCCTGTGCTGTGGGACCTATGAACACCCTACAATATGATTGCGGGCAGTGCATGGGCCCCCCTGTCGCCAATAACACTGGGTTTTCGCCACACTTCTCATGGCAGGTGTCGTAGTTTGGACTCTTGCTCTGGGCAAGACTGCTGGTTTAAGGATGACAGTACTTTTGTTTGTAGGCGACTGCGTCTTTCCTACAACAAGTCGCAACTGTTCTCCCAACCTTACCGGCTCACTAGCAGCACCTCACCAGAAACACAATAGTAAAAGATGATTTATGGGAGCCGTTTACGCATGTACTAAAAAATAAGACATCTCAGGGAGTGTCGTGGTTAAACGGAGATTACCCTTTTCTCACAGATATATTATGTCTCATACAAACACGGGTAATGACACAGATGCAGTAAAGTTATAATATCTTTTTATTTAACATAACTGCAATTTGCGATAAGTTGCATGGACTGCAATGATTAGGATAATGAATATAGCAAGTAACAGTATTGTGAAGACAAGAGTCATTGTTACGAAGACCCCCACCATTTTGCAATACATAGAAAAGATATATGAGATGTAAGATTTCCTACTATCCTAAGAAAAAGGCCTAACCTCCTACCTAAAGGAAAGCTGGGTTCATTAAACCTAATCTGCCAATGCCGTGTTCATGAGAGGAGCCCCCAACCCTTGTTACCTTGGAATGAGGTCTCTATCTCAGACTCCGCAGGGACACGAAGACTGGGTCAGCGTCAAGACGACGGCAGCATCGGTATCAGCGATGGTGGCGATGCCCTCTGTTCGGAATCCCTCTGATTATCTGTCTAAAGTGTGATGTATTTATACAGATCTACAAGGTCCCCTGATGTAGGTGTATTCCTAAACAATAGATAACAGGCATGCTTGGGACGGCAATTAATATCAACAATCCCTCGAAAGTATAGAGAGGGAAAATCCCTAAGTGTGAACCTCTACTGTTTGTTTGTCTTTGGTGCTTGATCTTGACGCCTTGACACGGTGACACTGATAATGTAACTCATAACAAGTGGCCTAACTATAAACAAGGCAGCCATCTAAGAATAAATAAATAATTAAATGGGCTAAGACAGAGCAAGCTAAGTAGGTTAAAAGTCACTAGGTGACGGGGGCACGAGTCTACAAGCCAGAGAGTAAGCTAACTCCTGCTATCCCATTAAAACGAACTAGGATTCACTACACCCTCCCCATTGCCGTAACGGGTATGATGAAGGTACAGGAACCCAAAAGCTAAAAAATTGCTCCTGAACTAAAAGCTAAATGCTAAAACAAGGCAAAAAAGCATTCACATGTGTTAAAAATATGTTAAAACAAATCTGTTTAAAAATACATACAGAGATGCTAATGTCAACTATGACAAGTACAGCGTGCAACAGCAAATGTATATTTAATTGCATAATTTGGAATCGGGAATAGCAAGTCAATTCATCAAATTATGTGTTATACGCATGATCTTGAAGAATGTCATCGAAGTCACCAGTCAAAGATCTCAAAAATGAGTCAACACCATCCGAAGTTAAGTCCAGTGCTGGGCGGACAAACGGATCCACAGAGCAGAAGTGAGACGTATTTCCTGGTGCATCGATAGTCGTTGAAGTGTCTTCATCCATGGTAGATCTCAGAACGGAAGGCTCATAGGTGGCCTCGCGGAGCAACCTCAGTCTCAAGGGGCATGACCGTGTATGAACCCTCATCGGGGACATCAGCAGTTCGTAGTCCACAGGAGATGTCGGTGCAACAGCAAGACAGACCATAGGCAGATGTTCAAAGAGACACCATATGCAGCGGAAGACTGGTTGTACACACCAGAGAAGTGGCCGAAATGACAACGACCAGTCAAGCTCCAGTTCCACCAGCAAAGGTGCACCGAAGATCCGAACCATGCGCTCACGGCACAGTGGAGTTGGCGGGAGCGGCTCCATTGCTCTGTGTTGCTGGAAAGAAACAACCACTGCGAATCAGAAGAAATAGCAGTAGCAGTCCGCCAATTAAAGCCAAAATAATTGGAAAGCCACCAAACACACTTGAAAAGAGAGAATGGATGGCTGATGGAATGACTCTGAAGACAGTCTGGAAGATGGACACGAAACCAGACCCAACAGCCTTAAAGAATTGAACAATCCCAGTGGTGCTTGAAGCATTGAATGTTCTGGATTCCAGCTCTCCAAAGTGTTTGGGGAAATTGGTATTTAAAAGGGATTGTATCTCGGCTGATGATCTCGCAATCTGGAGAGCATACGTCTCTTTTGTGGATGTCAAGTCGACCTGTTTCTGAAACAATAGTGCCTTTAGCCTACTCAGCTTGTCATAGTTCACATTAATAGTATCTATGTGGGGCCACATGTCAGATACTTTTATCTCTCGTGTGGGGGGAAAACAAAACATGTCCACAACACGTAACGACCTTCGTGACCAAGATTGCACAGGCAATTCCAGGTCGCGTGCTGCAACAGCTTTGATCGTTCAGTACCACATAACTTCCATTGGAAAGTACATGAAACACTGGACGAATCAAGCGGACGGGAGTACCCTTCAGAAAACAGGCCAAATTCACGACCCCCGCATTGCAAAGACCGTGAAGAGACACCTGTTTGCATATCATAGAATGACGAACAACAGTCTCACATTCACTTCTGCTAAGAAAGACCTCCCTTTCACCGTTCAGACATCTATAATCAAAGGGCAACTCCCACTCTTCCTTAATAAAGCAATCTCCTAGCTGCTCATATCGTCCCACTGCAAGATGTTTCAGGCAGCTCGAGAAACGAAAGGTCGAAATTGGTAAATTAATAATGTTGTGTAGGAGCCAGATAGTTGAAGGACTCTCTGCTACCGTGAAGGGCAACTTATCTAATTTCTCTACTTGAAGCAGGGTGAAAGTAGCCTCCCTTTTAGCCATTGTCTCTTGTTCCCTGGAAAAATTAAAAGCAGTGAAGAATTCCCTCCCATTAATATACCTCCAAGGAATGTGGCCACTTTTCAGTGTCTGTAATGTCCAACCCAGCTGCATGATGGAACGTAGCTGTGTTTGCCCATGATATAACCGGGACAAGTCAGTCTGAGTGATATCAATAGCAGACAACACTATATTTGATAGTGAATAAATCCTGTTGGACAGTGTATTCATGCCATTGTCGACAACAGCTAATGTTTTTTCCAAATTTTCCTTTTCTAGTTGCCTTAAACGCGCAGCAGCCTCAATCTGGGAAGGTTTCCAAATTTCATTGTACATAGCTGTTGGAAAATGGGTTATTGGTAGGGCAGGTAGGTACCTACACCTAGCAACAAGCCACTAACCTCCACCTAGGTACAGTTAGGTCTCAGTAAATTAATCCCAGCTCAACCCTTGGTAGCTTGGCAACGAGCGTCAAGGCTTAACTTAGGAGACAAAGTGTAAAGCATTCAAATATCACAAAACAGTAATTAAACAAAACACAGGAAACAGTTTAAAAATCCAAAACCAATTTATAAAAATAGTTTATATTTTTATCTTTAAAATGACACAAAAACGATTAAAATCGGTTCAGGGGAACCGGAGATATGAATTTTTAAAGAATTATTACTTTTCTGGCGCTTAGAAACAAAAAGCGCCAATCGGGTCATCTGGTTGCACCTCGACCGGGGCAAAGTCAAACTTTCAGGCCGACCGCGATGGAGCCCTGCTCGGCTACAGGTCGCGGGAGGCCTCGGTTAAAAAGTTACCTTCTGACTTAGTCTTTATTTTGAAGTTTTTCTTCACCGGGACGAACCTGCCAGTTGAATCCGACCTCCTGGAGCCCTTGTCCGGATACGCGATGTCGGTTTCCTCGGTGGAGACTTTTACCTTCGGACTTAGTCGTTTTTTCGAGATGAAAATCCTTCGACCGGGGTAAACCTGGATCTTGATCCGACGTCCATGGAGCCCTTCTCGGATACGATGGCTGGGAGGTCCCGGTCAACTTTTTACGTTCGGACTTAGTCTCTTTTTTGGATGTTTTTCTTTACCGGGACGAACCACGAAGTCAGGCCGGGTCGCGGTTGAGGCAAGCCGGCTAGAATTTCCGCGGCGGGTCGGTCCCTCTCTGGAGCTTTTTTTCCAAAAATTCTCAAATCTTTTCCAAACTTCTGGGGCTTCACCCAGATGTTCTTTTAAGGTTCTTTTGGGGTCCACAGCTCACCCCAAGGGTCCAGAAGTTCTGTGATGGTCCTTGGGGGGTGCGGACTTCAACTCCCAGAATGCACCTGGCACAAACTCCTTTTTGGCCACTGGACAGTGGTCAGCTGGTCGCTTTCTTCAGGAGTTGGTGCAGGGGACTCTGGTTTAGCAATTTTTCACCTGTAGCAAACAGGGAGTCCCTCCTTGAACCAGTTGAAGCCAGGCAAAGTCCTTCTTGTGGTGAAGCCCAAGTGTGCAGCTGGTGCAGTCCTTCTGAGTGCAGGGTCCAGGTGCAGGCCAGGGGTCCAGCAGGGCAGTCCTTCTTCTTCCTTAGTTCCTTTCTTGTTGAATTCTGGAGGGGATCTGAGGTGTGGGTGCAGGTCTGCCAGTTTTATCCTTGCTCCTGGGTGAAAAGCAGGGGGGCCCTGGTTCTCCAATCAGGGACAGGGTCGTCCCCCTGTGATGACCACTTCCTGGGAAGTGTGGCAAAAATCCATCCCAGAAGGCAACAGTCTCTAAAAATCCAACATGGATGAATCTGATTTTTGGAGGTTACATCTGGCTGAGCCCACCCACTGGTGTGGCTAAAAATCATAAACACACCCCTCTCCTGCCCTCTCCTAATCTAATCAAGGGGGCACCTAGCTGTCTGGGGTTGCAGGATGTGGGAGTGTTGCTGGGTGCTGCAAATGTCCTTCTCTGCCTTTGAAGACCAGTTTGGCAGCCCTCCCCCTTCCTGCCTCACCATCTGCTGAGGGGAGATTCTCTCCCCCAAGCACATTCCTTTGTGTGAAGCCTGGCCACTTCACACCTCATCAAGGCAGCCTGGCAGAAGCTGCTGCAGGCTGGCCAATCAGAGCACAGCAGCAAAAACAATGCAGAGCTGAAATTGGCAACTTTTTAGGTAAAGTCTAAACTTTTTACCTGAACTAGTTATATTAAATCCAACAACTGGAAGTTGTAGGATTTATTACAACAATTAATTTGATACCAAATTCTTGGTATGCAACATTTAAGGAGACTTTAAAATTTAAAATAAAGTCTGCCCATTCTAGCCTATGAAGGCCATTTACTTCAATGAGGGAAAAACGAATTTGGCTGTTTTTACCTCACCAGGGCTTATAAATCTATTTTTATAAAGTCCCTGCTTATAGTTACATGGCACCCAGCCCTAGGGGCACATAGGGCACACCTTAGGGGTGACTTATATGTAAAAATAAGGTAGTTTAAGACTTTGGAAGTACCTTTAATTCCAAAGTCGAATTTGCATATAACTTTAATTTAAAAGCAGCCAGCAAGGCAGACTTGCTTTTAAAATGACACTGTGCACCTCAGCAATGCACCTAGGTGTGCACCACCTATGCTGTGGTCCCTAAACCTACATGCCCTACCATATACTAGGGACTTATAGGTAGGTTAACTTAGCCAATTATAATTAGCCTAATTTGCATATCCATTTTACACAGAGCACAGGCCCTGGGACTGGTTAGCAGTACCCAGGGCACCATCAAAGTCAGGAAAACACCAGCAAAAAGAGGAAAATGGGGGCAAAAAGTTATGGGGCCTCTGCAATCAGCCCTGTTTTCTCACAATAGCATATAAAAACCTTTTCAAGTGCTGTTTTCTAGGACCCAGCAGAAAATCCTGCAAGTCTATACTGCCAGAAAGAGTGTTCAGGTGTTTCTTAACTGCCGTTAACGTGTTTGTTTGCACCCATTGTTGGCACAGCTTACCCACACTGTATGTTGAAACTATACCTGTATGTTGACCCGATATAAAGCGAGGGTCTGGCCTGTTAATTGAAAAAACCCCTGAAGAGTTCAAGAAATGCCTTTGACACTCATTAGTGTCGGTGGGCCAAACCAACCACCCGCCGGGACTGGAAAGTGAAGAATTATAGGTACCAGCCTTAACCATTGCATCTAGCCTGTCCTCTGTGATATTAAGAAAGTGTTGCCAATCTTTAAATTTTGCCGGAGTAGGGATACTGGGCGTGTTCAGATCTTTAATTTTTGCTAACCCCAGACAGGATGTCTGCTCAAAAGTGTCATTTAAGAAAATCATTTGCACAGGAATAAGGCATGCTCGAAACAAAGCCTCCCTACCCTGTATCTGCCAATCTTGTGTTCCCCATACACTTTTCAAGTCAATAGTGCTCTTCCAATATTCATAACCCTCAATCGAGAGCCGGGAAACAAAGGGATCTGAATAAATTAGTTTTGTATCTGTTAGCAAAATCTTCCTAATTTGTGCCGGAGGCATTTTAAAATAATACGACTCTGCTTTTTTTTTATCATGCCCAGAAAAGTATGTAAATTTATCGCTATAATACTTTGGACTCCCCATCTGTGGTGTCGAACAGTGTTCCCACTGTGTGTAGTTCAGGAGAGGCCTATATCTAGTGGCACGGTGTAGGTAGTGATGTCCCCAATTGTTATAACAGAACATTTCCCCATAATTCATTGTATAATCATATACATCATCACTTTCAAAAGCGGAATAGTCCTTCATTTCAGTTAGCATAGAATCAACTGTTTGGACATCCCAATCATTAGAGACAACATTAGGTGTAATAACATCAGACATTGAAATTTTAACACGTAACGTATTTGAATAATCTCTGTAGGCCTGTATATATTGAATGGAACTTTGTCCCACACAATCCCATCAGTAATTGGTATTGCTGTAATATTTACAGGGGACAAATTTCTCTGGACCTTATGTGAAGAATGATGTGGTGTTAAAATTTCATCAACAGGCTCCACTGAGGAGCGATCAGGAATATAGTGACCATTTATAAGCAAAAAGAAAACAGTCATAAAACCAATCCATAAAAATAATGCAATAAATGTCAAACAGAACCATAAATAGTTCCATTGGTACATCAAATAGTTCTTCTTAAGCCATCAATACAGCTTACTACTTTTTGAAATGCTGTCAATCACTGTAGAGGATGAATCCGAAGAAAAATCATCAATGTCAATTAAATAGCCAGAGGTAAACACAGGAGCCGGTATATTCTGATCCACCGCACGTGGAGGCTCTTGATAGACAACATCATTAGTCGTGGAAGTGTTCGTGTAAAATACAGCCAAATCTTGAAGCGGGGTGGTCACTGAAGATGTGACTGGAACCAACAAAAGTTCATTTTCCGCCCTCCCCATGGTCGAGGTGGTGTCTGGAACAGCAGTCGACATAGTTGCATAGTCAGTAGTGATGTTCATCCTACTATGTAGTCCTGGTACCTTTTATTCCCAAGACTGGTACAGGTGCTCTGTAAGATGGACCAAACTCCTTTTTCACAGCGATCTTCTCACGAACCAGATCCCCAATGTTAGGAATCCAGCCAGTCGAAGTTTTCACCAATTCCCTTATTCCTAAGGTGGCAGCACTTGCAGATGATTTATCATCACGAAATTGTTGAAGCTCCTATAAAACAGTGAGACGTTCTTTTATGTCAAATGGTGTTTCTGCTGCCACCATACCAGGGGCATCAAGATCTGGGACATACGTAGGTATCCCAAAGAGAACCTCATATGGAGAGCGTCCCCCCAAGGACCGTTTTGGCAGATTATTCAGTGCTCTCTGGACCTCATATAGGTGGTGTAACCAACTGCGGCCTGAGCCTAATACTCGAGCTGTTAAGGACTGCTTTAGATCACGATTCCGCCTCTCCACGACCGAATTTCCCTCGGGATGGTATGGTGAGGAGTAATGGAGTTCAACACCCATCGTCCCCATGGTGTCCCTGACTGCTTTAGAGGCAAATGCAGGGCCCTGGTCCGAATGGAATGCTGCAACCGCATATGTACCGATAAAGATCAGCAAATCTTTTATAACAGTCCGGACGTCAGCCGACCGCTGTGGCCATACCCACAGGAATCTAGAACAGGAATCTACAGCCACTAAAATGTATTTGTATGCACCATCAGGCTGTAAAGGACCACAGTGGTCTAGGTACACACACTGAAGTGGCTTGTCTGACATTAAGAGGGATGTCTGCGGAGGGCGTTTGATATTAGAGCCCTTAATCTGCTGGCAAATGTCACAGCAAAGGACATATTGCTTAGTTCGTCTGCATAGACCAGGCCACCAGTATCGTTGTTGTAGAATTGTTATTGTGGCCTGTATACCAGCATGTGCAGAAGCGACACCCTCATGTGCAGCTGTAATCAGCTCTAATTGTTGGTCTTCATTGGGGATCACTCGATCTCCAACCCCAGGAATCGTTGTGTAAGCAACATTCTGTGCACTGATATGGTAAATATAGTTTGTAGGGTATCCTTTCGGAAGGGTCTTGCCTGCAGCCGAAGCTTTAACGGCAATCAGTATTTCATTATCCAATCTCGTCCGAGAACGAGTCACTGCAGCCACAGAAGCCGTAGCTACTGATGCTTTGGCTGCTTCATCAGCCAACGTATTACCGGCAACGTGTATTCCTACACGTTGGTGTCCTAATGCATGAACTACATGGACACATGGTAGCTTATCCTTTAGATCAGCCACCCTTCCCCACAATATTTTGTGTTTAATGGTGTTCCCTTTAGAATCCCTAAACCCGTTCAGCTTCCAATGATTTAGATATTCATTGTATGACTGGACGCAATAATATGAATCACAGACTATCAAAGTCTGGCTTCCTGTCTCAGTATGTTCGAGCGCTAGAATAAGAGCTTTAAGTTCAGCCAACTAGGCTGTGCAGTCCCTTAAGGTCTGCGTGTAGGTATTGTGAGGGTGAAAACTCCATCTTCCATCACTCCACACATGGCTGCGCAAGCTGCTGAGTATTGATGTTTAGTACCTACAGCCGGTTGTGCTGATCCGTCAGTATAAATTATAGTATTTTAACTGTCTAGTGGCAAGATATTTAGAGGAGCGGGGTACTCCTGTTCATACTGGAGAAATTCTTGTGTCTGAAGTTTTAGATCTAATACATAATCGACATCAGTGGCAGTCAGAGACGTTGTCCATTGAATCCAGCGTGTATGTAATGCCTTAGCGTTCAGAACGCTCGCTTTAGTGACAGCCTCTAAGACCGGCACCGGGGAGACAACAATAATGCATTTTCCCTGGGCAAGTGGCCTCTCTTTTATGACGGCCATCTGAACTGCTGTCAGAATCTTTTCTGTAGGTGCAAAACATTGTTCAGCATTTGAATATAAATGTGATTTATATGCTATCGGCACTGTGTCATCCTCATTAAAGGTGACATAAGTAAATCCAAGGGCACCAGCAATTATTCTGATGACCAAGTTTGTTGTATTGTCACGTGTGTGTAAGTGTTTAGCTTCTAGCATGTCCCGTTGCATGTCCCTAAGGATGTGTGTGTGTTCAATCGTCCATCGTCTGCTAGAAAAATTGGGCTGAATTAAGTCATAAAGTGGCTTGATGCGTTCTGCATAATCTGGAATGTATGCCCTGCCAAAATTGAAGAAACCCAGTAATGACTGTAATTTCTTAAGTGTGTTTGGAGGCTGTAGTTGAGCACACTTTTCTAGAAAGTGCAGGGCCAGGCTCTTCCCTTCGTTTGATAGCTCATATCCCAGAAACAACACACTAAGAAAGGCTATCTTGCTTTTCTTAAAATTAAATTTATAACCGAAGTCAGCAAATCCCAAAATGATCCGATCGACCCTCGCAAGATGAATGTCGAGGGCATCGTCAGTGAGATAGATATCATCCACATAGGACAATGCGTTGGAATCAATCTCGTGCAAAATTGATCTTACACGGGCTGAAAACAGGCCTGGGCTATTTTTATAGCCTTGAGGTAAATGACAAAAGCGTTTCTGAGAGCCAAATGAAAATGCACTTAGGTCCCTACTTTCATGTGCTAAATTCTGGCAGAAAAATCCATTAGATATATCCAATGTAGTTTTATATTTTTTACGCACTATATTGTTTATCAATGCTGTGCTGTCTGAGTTTTGTATAGCATATGTGCGTGTATGACTATTTAAGTGTCTATAATCAACCACTATTCTATATGAATGATCTGTTTTTGCAATGGGAAATAATGGATTATTCATCGCAGACGTACAGGGCTCTATTACCCACTGGTACTCAAGTTGTGATAGTATCTCCTTCACAGGAGCTTTTGCTTCATGTTTAACAGGATATTGTGGTTGCGGTTGGGGTGTAGACCTAACGGGAATAATATGACAAGGAGACTCCTTGTCCCAACCTACATGATTACGCTATAGTGCAGGTGCCTGTGCTAAAGCCCATTCAGCAGCATAGGTTTCTTTTGCTGCTTCCGGAACAAGATCGGAGAAAGAAGGCAAAATGACATCTTCCCCATGCAGGAGCTTGCGTACGTGTTCAGGTGGCCAGTCTCTTTTGGCCAATAGGATATCACTATTAAGTTCATCCCAAAATATTACACTAATAGTGCATTTCACGTCTCCCTCTATCTGAATTGTTAAATCATAAACCCTATCGGGGGGAAGAACGCGGCCATCCGCTGTTTCAACCGCTAAGTAATCGCTAGTTGCTGTCGCAGCCAGATGATCTTTCAGACTCCGGCGACATATTGTGACTTCTGCCGCACTGACCAACAGAGTCACTGCCCACTTCTTGTTCCTCAACAGTGTTCTCAATACAATTGGCATTTCTAACTGTCAGTGCTGCCACCTTCTTCTTTTTAAACTGTGGCTTTTGCTGAGGAGTCTTTTCTTCTTTTTTAATGGTAGACTGTGGTGAGTCTTTCTTTTCTTTCACGTATTCCGGACATCGATCTTGACGGCCCCCTCTCTCGCTACGTCTATCCGGTGCGTCTCCGGGTGTGGAGAATCAGCTCTCTTATTTCTTCTTTCTTTGAAATCTTTTTGTTTGTCCCAGCGCTTCTTAGAGCCCTCTTGTGCCTGCTTCGTACCCTCCTTATGGGCGGTACTTTGTAACTCCAATTTTTTAGGTTTGGCTCCCAAACTATCCCGTCCTATACTAGTATAGGTATCAGAAATTATTTTCGGTAGCTGTCTCTCCTGTTCCTAGTTTGGAGTTTCCCGGAGACGCTGGCGAATTGCCAGTGCTACCGCTTCCCCTTTAATATTACTCAGTATGATTGAGGATACGGCGTCAAAGTTACGCATTAACTTCATCCCCAGATCCAGGGCTGGTGCAGCCCCATGCTCATTCTGTATTTGTTTTAACACTTCCGGTAAATTGCCAAGTGTCGGGGTACCATGTGTGGTAGTATAAACGGCAGCGAAGACCGTACCCCATGTGGCACAGTCATTCACCGAGGGAACCATCCCAAACGGCAAGCACATAGTGAGCAATCTATGTTTTTCCTGTGGTCCTGTATGGGGAAACACAGCTTCCAGCTGATTAGTTTTCTGGGCTATCCAGAACGGTATTTTTTCCCGTTCCGTGGGCACTTTACCCATAATAATATGTACTGTTTGTGGATTCATCCCAGTAGCCAATTGATAACCACCAGCTACTGGTGGTGCTGGACACGCTGGTGTTGTGTTCAATGTTCGCATTACGAAATGAACCAATCGTCTGTATAATGCCACTAATTCATTATATAAAACTCGTAAATCTGCTATCGGCATAGTCTGTATGTCTGGGTGAGGTGTATATGTGGCAAACATAGGCCAGGTAGGTCCCTCATTACTTAAGGGACCTAACCTCACTCTTCGTAGTAACTGTGGTAGGGCGCCTTCAAACCAGTTCTGATGCTCTTGATATGTGAGCGATATTTCATGATACTGGTATGCTTCGTACCGTACAGGTATGTTCGCAACTTCATATGTGTGAAATGTGTGCGTTCTTTGGTCAACCTCAGGAAAGGTGACCCAACAGTAAATAGTTTCTGTTTGGTATGCTTCAGTTGCTTCTATTATCAGAGTAACATCCCCGCCCTCGTCTGTAAGGCCATGCGCTAATAAATGTTGTGTAAGTGCATGTCTAGCATTTGCTGGAATGTCTATGGTATTAGCCATAGTTGTTTAGAGAAACTGAACACCAGATAGGGGAAGTCTTTTCCTTTTCATGAGTTCGAGCTCGAACAACCTACAGCTTAATTAGGTGTTACCTGTTCAGGTGAGGAGGAATCTCTCAAAGACCACGGACGTCTCCGTATAGCGGCACTTAGGGTACCTGTTGTCTGTGAGACAGTGATAATCAGGGTATCCGTAAATTATTGCCTAAACATCACCGTTGGTGGCGCCATGTCATAGTTTGGACTCTTGCTCTGGGCAAGACTGCTGGTTTAAGGATGACAGTACTTTTGTTTGTAGGCGACTGCGTCTTTCCTACAAGTGGCAACTGTTATTCCAACCTTACCGGCTCCCTAGCAGCACCTCACCAGAAACACAATAGTAAAAGGTGATTTATGGCAGGCGTTTACGCATGTACTCAAAAATAAGACATCTCAGGGAGTGTTGTGATTAAACGGAGATTACCCTTTTCTCACAGATATATTATGTCTCATACAAACACAGGCAATGACACAGATGCAGTAAAGTTATAATATCTTTTTATTTAACACAACTGCAATTTGCGATAAGTTGCATGGACTGCAATGATTAGGATAATGAATATAGCAAGTAACAGTATTGTGAAGACAAGAGTCATTGTTACGAAGACCCCCACCATTTTGCAATACATAGAAAAGATATATGAGATGTAAGATTCCCTACTATCCTAAGAAAAAGGCCTAACCTCCTACCTAAAGGAGAGCTGGGTTCGTTAAAACTAATCTGCCAATGCCATGTACATGAGAGGAGCCCCCAACCCTCGTTACCTTGGAATGAGGTCTCTATCTCAGACTCCGCAGGGACACGAAGACTGGGTCAGCGTCAAGACGACTGCAGCATCGGTATCAGCGATGGTGGCGATGCCCTCTGGTCGGAATCCCTCTGATTATCTGTCTAAAGTGTGATGTATTTATACAGATCTACAAGGTCCCCTGACTTAGGTGTATTCCTAAACAATAGATAACAGGCATGCTTGGGAGGGCAATTAATATCAACAAGCCCTCGAAAGTATAGAGAGGGAAAATCCCTAAGTGTGAACACCTAGTGTTTGTTTGTCTTTGGTGCTTGATCTTGACGCCTTGGCATGGTGACACTGATAATGTAACTCATAACAAGTGTCCTAACTATAAACAAGGCAGCCATCTTAGAAGAAATAAATAATTAAATGGGCTAAGACAGAGCAAGCTAAGTAGGTTAAAAGTCATTAGGTGACGAGGGCACGAGTCTACAAGCCAGAGGCTAAGCTAACTCCTGCTATTCCATTAAAACGAACTAGGATTCCCTACACAGGGTCCCCACCATGAAAAGGCTGGCAGAAACTGGACTTGTGATCAGGGCAGCTGTGCTGAACTCTACACCGCCATGGCTGAGCACCATTCTGACCGCAGTCAGCCCGAGGGAACCATGTTCCTGCTGAAGATGGCGGTCGGATCACCAGGGTCGTAATGTGGTGGTCTGGCTATCTGGAGTGCGGCGGTCTGACTGCCACCACAAGGCTGGCAGCCTCAAGACCACCAGTCTTATAATGAAGCCCTAAATATTTAAAATAGGGACTAAAAGGGAAATAATATGAACATGTTTTTCCAACCTAAGAAGTCCAAAGACATAGATAAAAGTCTCAAAATAAAGTGTTTTTTTAATTTTTTATAATAATGTCAGTAGCCCATATTGAAAATAAAGTCACTTCCTGAAACTAGAATGAGTGTCAGAGCAAAGGGCCTGATTACGACCTCGGCCTAACCTTCCATCGCACTACGATGTTTCCACTGGGCTGACCAGCGGAAACGTAGTAATATGATATTTCCGCTTGTCATCCTAGTGGAAGCGGTGCTGCGGTCAATGCCATTGCACACCAGCATCCTCAGAATGCACTCTGTCTGCAGAGTGGACAGCGTGCATTCTGAGGGTGCTGGCAGGGGGGTGGGCCTGCACAGCCCATGACATTTGTAATAAGAGAAAACATGTTTTAAGGGCTAATTAAGTACCTTTCTCATCATACATAGATGTATGCTGGTGTAAACATTGCAAATGATTTTACATTTGCAAAAATTAGCAAATGTGACAGAATTATTAGGATGTAGTGTAAGTGTATTAATACATTTAGCATAGTGTGTTTGATTGTGACATTATGGTAGCACAACTGTATTTCTGTATTGTTTCAGGAAGGTATATGTGGATGGTGTAATGGACCCTGACTTCTGTTTTGTGCCATATCCTGGGAACCTCATGGGGCTGTTGTTCAGTGGTGATCTCTATACATATGCCCACTCACATGGCAATGTTGTTCAACACTCAGAAGACTATTACTGTCTGGCTCACAACTTAACAGGAGTGCAGGACTACACACCACACCACAGATATTCATGACATATGAAGTGTGACTTGAGGATACAAAAAGTGCATTCAATTACGGCTAGTGTAGGTATGCATTCTCCTCTACACCTCTGTTTCGGCTGTGTGGTTGGATATTGGAAGGGTGTAAGAAGATTGGGAGATAGAATACCCAACATCACCTGCTACAAAAACAAGGTATATTTCAGAAGAGGCAGTTCTGTTCTAAATGTACCACACAATCTAAAAGTGCATGTAGTCACTCATGGAGTAACGTTGTAATGAATTAATATGTTAGACATGCCATCCTGCTCATGCACATGCAGCCCCAGTGTGAGATGTTAGAACTTACCTATGACACACATGTCGCCAAAATCCCCAGCTAACAAAAACCATGCAAGAAGTGATAGATGGCAGATGAGGCTGGGCTTCCAGGAATGTCAATGAAGTAGCCCATGGCATTGCAGCAAGACAGCTTGAACACTGAAATAGTGCCAGTGGTGTCTCTTGCAGAAAAGCAGTTCAGAGTGGTAAAGTGGCTGAAGTGCCAAATAGGTGAAATTAAGATTGGCTTGACTTTGAGATGCATACATGGTCATAAATGACCCTCTGGAAAGACCCAGTGGCCATAAAATGCAGCAAAGCGAATTCTTGATTTTATTTTTATCTTGGCTGCTCGGGCTGATTTGTCTCATTTGGAGTGAGGGGTGTGGCCAGTTTCAGAGTGCAGCACCTGCACCTCTTTCTTTTGCTCAAAGGAAAAAACACAGGTGTCAGGAGGACTTTCAAACCCCACCAAGGGGAAGTTGGAGACAACCTCCCCATATGTGACAAACCTCCTGTCTGTCCACAAAGGGCAGAAAGACACCATTGCCCCTTCTGGGTGGGATGTAGCTCAATGCAAGAATAGGCTCTACAATCCTTTTCTTTTTTTGGCACCATTTATAATTCCCTTGTGTGAAGTGGGCTTTCTGCCCCCTTCAGAAGCAAATTAAAGGCAAACCCTCAGTCTGACGTTAGTAGGTTTGCATGGGTGGTGGCACAGCATGTCCCCAAATAATGCAGTTACCCCTATTGCTTATCTATGAATGTAGCACTTTAGGGTCTTTTGTGTCGTGGTATCCTGGCTCATTCACACAAGTGGGCTACTGGTCTTATCCAGGGGCATGTGGGAACTCAGGGTGGTAAGAAATATGTGGCTCTCAGCAGATTTCAGAAATTTGATGAAAATATGAGGTTTTGTTTACAAAAGTTTGATGTTTGGAAGGGCTTCTGGGTATAATTACCAAGTGAGAGTCACGCTTCAGCCGCGGTCATAATACCAAGGATTTCACCGCCAGCCTGCTGGTGGTGAAATCCGCCAATAAAACCCTGGCAGTCAAAGACCGCCAGGGTTGTAATGACCCCCTAAGTCACTTGGGAAAAGAGGAAGAAAAAGCACCATATAAAAAAAAAAATAAGAGTATCACAGACAGTGCACCGTTCCTTTCATTTGTTTCCTCACCTCCCCATAAACCTTTACTCTAGAGAAATAGAGATTGAAACCCCCGACTTACCTCTTCTTTCTATATCTTGTGTTTCTTCCTCACGCCCAGGAGTGACATTCAAGAGGACCCAGATGTGTCTGAAAGAAAATAAAATCAGGGACCACCTATAGACAAAGACAAGAAAAGAGACGGTAAAACACAGAGGAGGAACTAGGACAACCAAGAAAGAGACAAATAACAGAGAACACAGAAAAGAAATTGGAAACCAAAGCTATGAAAAGAGTTCCTGGTTTTTTTAAAAAGTTTTTTTTTTCTTCTTTCTCCCACCATTTCTTTCTGTCTTTCGAGTATGGGAAGGAGAATAACCAAATAATAGGAATAATAAAGGAAAGTGCCCTAAAATACTACATCTAATAGTTTTTATCGTACGAGCGCTTAGTGAACAGGTTGAAAGAGAGCAGTAGGAGGTTTTCATGGACTATCCCACCACATCTTGGTGTCAGAAGTGGGATTAGTTCCTAAGTGAAAAAGGAACGATGGAGGAGAAACCTTCCCTTGAGGACATGATTAATCAACTGGCTGAAGGACAAAGACACTTACAAATAGTATGGGAGAAACAACTGAGAGAGGCCAGAAGTGATAGAGAAACATTACAAAGTGCCCTGAAAAGCCAAGCCACTATGATAGCAAACAATCAGTTGGTCCACGAGACAGACATTCAAAAAGTTGACAGACACCATAGCCTCTACAAGGGTATACCTGAATGTACCCAGTTCGTTGTTGCAAAAATTTGAAGAAGGTGAAGACCCTGATGCCTTCTTTACAAACTTTTGGAGGGTGGCTGCTTCAGCCAATTGGCCGCAAGATAGGTGGGGATAATATATAGATCCTTTGTTGACAGGGACTTTGCAAGCCGCCTATCAAGCCGTAAATCCAGGGGTGGGGGCACCCCTTATGGAGATGTTAAGAAGGCTATTTTAGAGCGAGTAGGGTATGATACAGAATATTATTGCATTGAGTTCAGAAAAACTAAATGGATGCCCTTGGAAAACCCCAGACCATTGTATTATCCAATACAAGACTTCGGACTGAAATAGTTCATCAAAACAACGACCGCCATTGATTTGGCCTGCACTTTCCACGGGCCCCTGATTTTAGGGTGTCCACTATTAAACAACAAACAATAACCGGAAAGACAGTTAGTGCTAGTCCAAGGGCCCCAGCACCAAAAGAGTCAGAGGAGAGTTCCAACCTACATTTCACGGATAAAGAACCTAACCAAAGTCCCCAATGTTATCATTGCGCGGATTGGGCCCATATAGCACACAACTGTCAACACAAACTTCCAAAGCCTGAACCCATAGAAATTGAAATAACCAACAAGCCGAACAACTACTCGATATGTTAGAGAAATGCTAGTAAATAATAAACCTACCAAGGTATTGGTTGAATCAGTTAATTGGTAATGAAGGCTGAGATACTAGAAAAAATCTTATGGCGACAAGAGGAAACAGTGACTATGGGGGTCATTCTGACCCTGGCGGCCGGTGACCGCCAGGGTCACCGACCACAGGAGCACCGCCAACAGGCTGGCGGTGCTCCCTCGAGCATTCTGACCGCGGCGGTTCAGCCGCGGTCAGAAACGGAAAGTCGGCGGTCTCCCGCCGACTTTCCGCTGCTCGGGGGAATCCTCCATGGCGGCGGAGCGCGCTCCGCCGCCATGGGGATTCTGACACCCCCTACCGCCATCCTGTTCCTGGCGGGTCTCCCGCCAGGAACAGGATGGCGGTAGGGGGTGCCGCGGGGCCCCTGGGGGCCCCTGCAGTGCCCATGCCAATGGCATGGGCACTGCAGGGGCCCCCGTAAGAGGGCCCCGCAAAGTATTTCAGTGTCTGCAAAGCAGACACTGAAATACGCGACGGGTGCAACTGCACCCGTCGCACCTTCCCACTACGCCGGCTCCATTCGGAGCCGGCGTCCTCGTGGGAAGGTAGATTTGCCCTGGGCTGGCGGGCGGCCTTTTGGCGGCCGCCCGCCAGCCCAGGGCAAATCTCAAAATACCCTCAGCTGTCTTGTGACCGCGGAGCGGTATTTTGTCGGGGGAACATTGGCGGGCGGCCTCCGCCGCCCGCCAATGTTAGAATCACCCCCTATATGCTGTATACATGGAGATATGAAGCATTATCCCACAGCAGAGATTAACATAAATTGGAGAGGTTGGGACAAACCCTTAGTAGTAGGAGTAATATTTCATCTACTCGAGGACATGATTATAGGTACTGATTATTCTGCTTTCTCTAAACTCTTGGGCAGCATCAGCGATCATATAACCAACTCTTGGTTCATTGATGCACCCTTTTCCCACAGCGCTCTTACCACAGGTAATATAAAAGTAAAACTGGTTAGGCAAGAGAAAAGAGAACACAGAAAGGCATACCAAAGAGCGGTTCCAAGCAATTCTATTCCTGTAGTCCCTACAGAAGCCTCTGTGTTCACGAGTCCACCACCTTTTGGAGTGTGTCAAAGGGACGACCCCACGCTGAAACACGCCTGGGCTACTGCCATTACAGAAACAACAGGACAGGTGGGTCCTTATTTCCTTGTCCAAAATGGTTTGCCTGATAGGGTTATTAAACATGGCATTGAACAAACAAAAAAACTGGTGGTACCCACCCCTTATCGCATCCAGGTACTCCATTTAGCCCATAGTCAGGTTGGGGGTGGACATTATGGATGGGAGAAAACCGAAGAATACCTCCTCTGACGTTTCTATTGGCCAGGGATTTTTTCTGACATCCGCAGATTCTGCACACAATGTACTAGGTGTCAACTTATTAACCCAGGGAAGGTCCGGAAAGCACCCCTTTACCCTTTACCTATCATAGATGTTCCTTTTCCAGGGTGGGAATGGATTTAGTGGGACCTATAACCCGCTCATCCCGAGGTTACATGTATCTTCTAGTCCTTGTGGATTATGCCTCTCGGTTTCCAGAAGTAATCCCGTTAGCAAGCATGACTACAAAAAGTGTGGCCCATGCTATGGTCGGGTTCTTTTCTCAAGTTGGGTTTCACAAAAACATATTAACATATCAAGGTACACCATTTATGTCTCACCTTATGTCCCAGATATGTAAAATCCTCAGAGTAAAATACATCCATACCTCCTTTTATCATTCCCAAACAGACGGACTTGTGGAGAGATAGAATCGTACTACAAAGACCCTTCTAAAGAAATCAATATCCGACTCGGGAAGGGATTGGGATAAGAAGTTACCCTTGGTCTTATTCGCAATCCGTACACATGTACAAGCATCAACTGGACACAGTCTGTTTGAGTTAGTCTTTGGAAGACAAACAAGAACTCTTTTGGATATGGCTGCAGAAAAATGGGAGGAAAAGGAAATAGGAAGTAGAGATATATTAGAGTATACCTAACAATTGAAGGACAATATACAAAACATATGGGAAGATATAAGGGGACATCTAGAAGAGGCACAAGAAAAACAAAGAAAATATTACAGTACAGGCACAAGATTACGAGAATTAAATAAGGGTGAAAATGTCTTGGTCCTCTTGCCAAGCTCTGAAAATAATTTACTAGCAAGATGGTAAGGTCCCTATGAAATAATAGAGAGAGTAAGACCTGTCACCTATTGTTTACAATTATCAAAATCACCACAGAAAACACAGATGTATATCACATCAACCTTCTGAAGAAGTGGAAGGAAAAAGACATACCTAACATTGCTGTAGGCTCTGTCTTGCTGGTAAACAATCTAAGACCTCTAGAAATCACTTTATGTCCTCCAAAGCAAGATCTCCATAAACCGATCCCTGACATTAATCCAAATCTGTCTGGTGAAAAAAAGACCCAGATCTTAAATGTGATACTACAATATAGTAAAGTATTTTCCACTGTACCAGGAAAAACTATTTAATACAACATAATATTGTTACTATAGAAGAGACAATAGTTTGCTTAAAGTCATAACGAATACCGGATGCCCGTAGAAGGCCTGTAGAACAAGAAGTGCAAAAAATGTTAAACACAGGTATAACTGAGCTGTCTACTAGTCCTTGGTGCTCTCCGGTTGTATTAGTACCAAAACCCAACAGAACATATTCCATTTATCAAAAATATTTTATACACTACTTGAAGCTGGTTTAACAGCCAATCCAGAGAAGTGTAAACTAGCAAGAAATTCTATTGCCTACCTTGGTTAATATATAGAAAGAAGGCACATACCACCCCAAGTCGATAAAGTGGACGCCATCATGAACTTACCACCCCCAAAAACAAACAAAAAGTGGTACGATCTTTTCTATGATTAGTGGGATTACTGTTGGTTTATTCTGAATTATTCTACCCTGGTAGCTCCATTGACCATTCTCCTAAAAAAAAGGACAATCAAATAAGTTTAGCAAATTAACACCTGTCCAAAATGAGAGCTATAGAATGTTTAATAGTTTTCCAGCACAGAAACCTGTACTCCATACTCCACCGCCTTAATTTCAAGAAAACCTTTTGTTTACAGACCGATGCCTCTGATTTTGGTATAGGAGCAGTATTGTTGCAGGAAGACGATGAGGGTATAGCAAATACAATAGTGTTTATAAGTAGAAAGTTGTTACCAAGAGAAAGACACTATCTCACCATAGAAAAATAATGCTTAGCTATTAAGTGGTCTGTAGAGAGACTAAAATATTACTTATTGGGACACCCCTTTATCTTGGTTACAGACCATGCCCATTTAACGTGGTCGGCACTCCATAAGGACACTAATTCCTGGATATTGCGCTGGTTTATGTCCCTGCAACCTTTTGTGTTCCAGGTGCAACATTCCCCAGGCTCCAAAATGATACCGGCGGGTTACCTCTCACGACATCCCTTGGACAAGGGACTCGAACAGCCTCGTTCAAGGGAGGGCGAATGTAACAGGGATACGGATCCCCTTGCGATTCCTGCACTATCATGGTCTACTGAGAAGTGCCTTGGTGGCACCTCTCAAAGCGTTGCGTTGTTCCGATGTCATAAACAGAAACCGGAAGGTGATGTGTGGCATGTCACGAAGGAGAGCAACACGGAGAGAGACACGGCCAGCGAGGAAGAGGACGTGAAGGAGAACAGTGTGGAGAGAGACGCGGCCGGCGAGGAAGAGGACACGAAGGAGGGCAGCGCGGGGAGAGACGCGGATGGTGAGGAAGAGGATGGGGAGGAGGGCAGCGAGCAAGTTCAAAGGGAGAACCCACCAACCTGCTACATCCCTGGAGGGACGTAGCTGGAGCTGGTACGTGTCCGTATACGGGCTCTATGTTGTTATTGGCACAAATAAATGAACCAGCTGGGGCAATAAATCAAGGCAAAGACAAAGGGCAAAGATGTATAAAATATAATATCCACATCAGTGAAAGACAAGGAGAGTACCTTTAATTACTTGCCTTAAAGGTGCCTGATAAAAAGGCTATTTTTTTCTCTTTCTCTCTCACTCACAATAAGTCACTGGAGAAACGAGGAAGAAAAAGCACCATTTAAGAAGAATAAGCATAGCACAAAGAGTGCACAGTTCCTTTCTCTTATTTCCTCACACTACCCCATAAACCTTTACTCTAGAGAAATAGAGTTTGAAACCCCGACTTAAATTTTCTTTCTATATCTTGTGTTTCTTCCTCACACCCCGGAGTGACATCCAAGAGGTCCCAGATGTAGACAGTAAAACACAGATGAAGAACTAGGAGAACCTAGAAAGAGACAAATAACAGAGAACAGAGTTTTTTTTTTTTTTTTTTCTCCCACCATTTCTTTCGGTCTTTCGAGTATGGGAAGGAGAATAACCAAACAATATGAATAATAAAGGAAAGTCCCCTAAAATGCTACATCTAATAGTTTTTATCGTACAAGCGTTAGTGAAAGGTTAAAAGAGAGCAGGGGGAGGTTTTCGTGGACTAGCCCACCACAACTTGGTGAAAAAGCTTGGTGGAAGCAAGTTTGTGGCTCTTCACAATTTCAAGAACTTTCCGTCATGTGAACTTGAGGAAAGTGTGTTCTTAGCCAAAATTTGAGCTTTGCAATACATTCTGGGTTACACAGTTTGGCAACAGTCATGCAGCTCACCTCATCCTAGATTCCTCTAGGTGTCTAGTTTAAAAAAAAATTACAGGTTTGCTAGGTCTCCCTAGGTGTCGGTTGAGCTAGGACCCAAAATCCAAAGCAGGCACATTGCAAAAAAAACACTCATTTTTCAGCGGAAAAATGTGACATGTTCACATGTATTTTGGGCTTCTTCCTGTTATGGGTACTCAGCCTTTCCATACAAGTGATGCACCATTTTTATCAGGAGACTTGGGGAAATGCTGAGAGGAAGGATGTTTGTGGCTGCCCACTGACACAAGTTTGAGGTTTGCAAGGGATCCTGAGAAAAAAACCCTGGTGACAGCCATACGTGTCACTCCACTCAGGATTCCCCCACCTGTCTAGTTTTTTAAAACATGCAGGTTTGCTAAGGTTCCCTAGTTTCTGACTGAGCTAGTGGCTACAGCTACACATTTTGCAAAAAAGGGTCAGTTTTGAGTGGAAAAAGTTTATGTAGCCATACGGGGTGGGTGGAATATTTATTCAGCCCATAAAATTGGCAGAATTTGTTCACTCTGTGTAATGCTGAGTTCTGGCCAAATTATACCAATCGCTGGAATGTTTCCCAAAGAGGCTCCACAAATTCAAGTTGACAAGTACAAGTGAGATTTGACATCTCCTACCGTGATTTTCTAACACAGTGTTTGCGGGTATTGCAAGCAGTCACGGTTAGAGGGCTGCTTCTTGCGTAGGTTTTTGCCACTCGACCAGACATTCTATTTGATAGGAAGCAAAGTAAACTTGAATGGCTGTGCACTCCTGCACACCACATGGTGCCATTTGTGCTGATGTTTCAGCGCTGCTTGCTGTGCCAGTGCTAAATTCTAGAGTGAGGTGCATTGTCCATTGACAGTACTCTGCGGGGGATTTTATGCAACTCTGCAGAGTTCTGCAGAGTGAAACTCCCCTAGTTCCACCCACCCCTTGTATCCATATTAAGTTTTGGGCCATTTCCTGTCGCTGGCTCTAGGGCTACAAACACAAATTAGATACTATGGCCCATATGTATACTCTGCTTGCGCCGAATTAGCGTCATTTTTTTTAATGCAAATTCAGCGCAAAACTAAGACCATATTTCTACTCTGACGCTAGATCCCGCTAACGTCAAAATATCTCAGTGTGCGTCATTTTCTGGGTGCATGAAACCACCTTGCATTAATGACATGCAAGGTAGGCATTACCGTAAAAAAAATGATTAAAACACCGTGCGCCATACTTATCCAACCGGGCAAAAATGGCAAACGGCTGGGAGGCGGAGCCGGAAAATAACATAAACCCTGATTTGTTTCTAAAATTAACGCCTGGGTCAGGGCAGCGGTTAAGGGTCCTGTGGGCTCTTTTCCATGGTGGGAGACCATGGAAGCAGTCCACAGGTGCCCTTCCCTGCACCCAGGGACACTCCCTGCCACCCTAGCCCACCCCTGGAGGACAGCCATGGATTGGGGGACCCATCCATGGTGAGTGCAGGTGAGTGCAGGTAAGTATATACATATTTTTTTTAGAGTGGCATAGGGGGTGCCTAACTTGGGCCCCCCTACATGCCACTTTGCCCAATGGCCATGCCCAGGGGACAGAAGTCCCCCGGGCATGGCCATTGGGCAGGGGGGCATGACTCCTGTCTTTGCTAAGATAGGAGTCAGTTCCATGGGGGTTGTGCATCAAAAAATGGAGCAAGTCAGGTTAGAGACGATATTTTTTACTCTAATCTGACTTGCACCATTCTTTGGCACACAACCCCCAGTCTGCCCTTCGCTGCCCGGTTACCGTCATTTATTTTGATGCAATCCAGGCCGCAGTGCCGTCTAACGTCATTCCATAAATAAGGCACCTGGCAGGTGCGTTGGAATGGCGTTAGCCGGCGGTAAACTTTTTGATGCAAATCTGTCCTGACGCTGATTTGCATCAAAAAGTATAAATATGGGCTTATGTTTATCAGGAGACTTGGGGGAATGCTGAGTGGAAGGAGGTTTGTGCCTTCCCACAGACAGCAGAACTTTCCATTATAGGAATATGAGACAAATTTGATTTTTTAGCCAGAGTTTGACATTTAAAAGGAATTCTGGGTAAGAAAACCTTAGGGGAGCCATGTAAGTCACACCCTCCTGGATTTCCCTAGGTATCTAGTTTTCAAACATGTGCAGGTTTGCTAGGTTTCTCTAGGTGATGGCTGAGCTACGGCTCAAAACTTACAGCTACCCACTTTAAAAAAAACAGTACTTTTCAGTGGAAAATAGTAATGTTTCCATGTTACATTTTGGGCTTTTTCCTGTCATGGGCACTAGGCCTGTTTTAGAAATGGGGTTTCTGGTTGGCTAGGGTATGCACCTCAGCCAGGCAGAAACCACCACTCTAGTCATGGCGAGTAAGTTATACACCAAAGATAACCTGTGCTAATCCCTTGGTAGCTTTACATAGAGCAGTCAGGCCTATCCCCAGAGGTCATGTGCAAAGTGTCTGCAACACACTCACACTAGTAACACAATAAATACACTACAAAAGAGACTCCTTACAGGATTATATAAAAATATGGTTTCTATTGCAAATATATCAAAACCATCATACAACATAGACTTTGTGCATGGACTAACATAATAGCCACAATACTGATAATACATTATGCAACGACTCACACGCTTAGTGGGGAAGTTCATGTGACCAAATTACATAAATCATGAGTACTGGGCATAGGAACCACTTCCTGGAATAGGACTCTGGGTCCTGCTAATACAAGGATCAACCTGATATGCATCATAACATCAGTGAATCTTTTAGAGTATGAATGGCAACAGGCTATGTACGACAAGAAGGTACTTTAACCAACCTCCTTTTGTGGGAAATACAACTGGGACTGAGGGTTAAACACATTTAGGAACCATGACTCACCAACCATCCCTGTAAGAACACAGCAGAGTGCAGGATGGCTGCGCTCCTATTAGGTGTTATAATACGGTACCCATGGGTCTATGTGGAAGGCTTAGGAACACCTATGCCTCTACTAGTTTAATTATAGTAAGTTTCAAACTTCCCAAAAGAAGGTTGTCTGAATGAACTTCCCTCACAGGCAGCTCCTTACCAATCTGGGGATTCCCTCAGAGGGGACCACAGACACCGGCAGGAGGTGGCTGGGAGACACCCATCCCCCTGGGTCTTCCCACACTATGGCAACTCAGGCATCTGTACAGGAAGCACGGTGCAGCTGCGTCTGGTGATTTTGGTGAGGTGTGTCTACTAGGTGGTTTATGGTGTAGCCAAGGTGTATTCCCCTCCAGCCCCCTCGGCTGTGATGGTGTTGAAGGTGTGTCGTGCTTCGCCTCACTGGGTGCTGGAGGAAGAATAGAGCCACCCACGGGGGGAATGCAAGATGGCTACAGTGGGCCCAGTGCTGGTCCGATGTCAGGATCCTTGTTGGGTAGTGTTGGGTCCCGGTGGCCGTACGGGGCAATTGTCTTTTAGTGTCCAACAGGGGTTTCACACCAAAAATTGTTAGGGACAGTCCCTCCTCACCCACAGATCTCACCATGCGCTTACAGAATGATGGGAAAAAAATGCTCTTCACGTGAAGACCAGCAGACAATGTGCTCACAACATGCTGAATTCGTAAAACACAGGGCAGACCCTCAAGCCCTGGGAGAATACACTGAAGTGGCACATGCAGTAAGCATCCATAGGTCAGCTCATCCAGGAGCTGCTAGGCAGGGATGGCAGTTCCTCCTGTCAGCTCACAGTGAGGGGCAGAACCACAAATTTAGGGAACAAGCTGGCAGCAGGGCAACATACGGCAAAGCAATCCAGATGAGTCCTTTGGAACACCCAGCAGACACCAGGCAGCAGGGCAACAACAGAAGAGCAAACCAGATGACCACTTTGTGCATTCCAGCAGTCCCTCTGGCAGAGGTTTGGTCCCAGTTCCAAAAGTGCTCTAAAATAAGGGGGCAAGAGCCCTTCTACCTATACTCCAAAAATGCCTTTGTTCAGGGGTAACTTCAAAGGAGTCCTTTCAAGTCAAGCACAACACCCTTTCAACCCAGCCTGTCTCCAGACATCATTAGTGGGTAATCAGTCCATTGTGTGAGGGCAGGACACAACCTATTGGCATGTAAGTTGTGAATGACCCTTGCTCTCCCCAGCCCAGGAAGACTATCAGTATGCTAATGCCTCTTCTGTCACACTCAGCCCCTCCTGTGTGATGGCTGTCTGGAACGTATGCACCAAGTGGAGCTGTCACTCTGCCCCAGACGTGAATTAGCCTCAGGCTGCAAAAGCATTACATTTACAAGCATAGAGTAATGCCCACTTTCTAGAAGTGGCATTTCTAAAATAATGATGTAAAATCCACCTATACCAGTAAGCAGGATTTCTCACTACCATTCCAGACATACTAAACATACACATGCTACTCCCTATAGATCAGAAGATACCACTTAGACATATGTAAGAGCATTTCCAATGCAATCCTATAAGAGGAGCAGCACTCTCAGTAGTGAGAAACTAAATTTGTCACTACTAGGACATGTAGTACCTAGAGACATTTGTCCCACCTTTTACATAGACAGGACCCTGACCATGGGGATATCTAGGGCCCACCTTAGGGGTGACTTAGGTGTATTAAAAAAGGGAGTTTAGGCCTAGGCCTTGGCAAGTCACTAATCTGCGCACGCAGGCCCTGCAGTGGCAGGCCTGCGACATGTTTGAAAGATTAGTTCTGTGGGTGGTGCAGTCTAAGCTGCAGGCCCACTAGTAGTATTTAATTTACAGGCCGTCGGTATATGTTATATCATTTTACAAGGGACTTATAGGTAAATTAAATAAGCCAAACAGGTACAAACTACTTATACCACGTTGTAGGAGAGAGAGTACATGCACTTTAGCACTGATTAGCAGTGGTAAAGTGCCCAGAGTCCTAAAGCCAACAAAAAGCGGGTCAGAAAAATAGGAGGAGAAAGGCAAAAAGTTTGAGGATAACCCTGCAGAAAGAGACATTTCCAACAGTCTGCCAACACAAGTGAGGTAGTATTTTTATCAGAAGACCTGGGGGAATGCTGAGTCGGAGGGTGTTTGCGGCTCCACACAGATTCCAGAACTTGCTATCATAGAAATGTGAGAAATCTGAGGAAAATGTGTCTTTTACTCAAAGTTTGATGTTTGCAAGGCATTCTTGGTAAATAAAATGCTAGTGGAAGCCATGCAAGTCACCCCACCCTAAATTCCACCAGGAGTCTATTTTTTTTAAAATGTGCTGGTTTACTATGTTTCCTCAGGTACCGGCTGATCTAGGACGATGGGCCAAATACCACAGCTACCAACTTTAAAAAATAGTCATTTTTCAGTAGGAAAATGTGACACATCCATGTTGCATTTTGCCCCATTTCCGACTGCGGGCCCTAGGCCTCTCCACACAAGTGAGGTAAAATTTAATTGGAAGACATCAAAACATTGGATATTAGCACATTTGTTGTCATCTATTGGATTTGACTGCATTTTTGCATTCAAAATGTAAGCCAGTATGTATGAAAGAAGACATTTTAGAAAATGCCCTCTGAATCACATGCTAAATGGGTACCCACAAATTCAGAGATGTACGAATAACCACTGCTCCTAAACTCTATATATAGTGCCCATCTCAGAAATACATAGGTTTCCCAGATATCCATTTTTCACTCTACATATTTCAACGTATGAATGGGCTTTTGATTGGTACACATTGAAAAACCATTGTACAATCCTGCTCAGTTGTTTGCCCTGGGTACCTCAGGTTCTTGGGAAACCTACAAAGCCTAAATAGCCCCACAACCAGAAAGGTCTAGTGGACACAATGTTACACTGCGGGTATTATTTGAAAATTGTGACAAATGTTACAGATGAAAACGTTGTCACAAAAGGCAACTTTTCTGACTCATTTTCAATATTTCTTTATTTCAACAGTTTCTTTAGGAAAGCCTTGAGGGATCTACTCATACACTGAATTCATAGTTGTTCAGAAATCCATATTTTTCTGGATCATCCATTTGTTTCACACTAGTTTCCACCACAAATTGGAAGTTGAAAGCACAAAAAATACAAAAATGGGCTACCTCGCTGATAAAATGCCAAACCTGTGATAAAAAAAATCATTGTTTTGATTCAGCTCTGCATGTTCCTGAAAACTGGGCAGTGATAGTGACTTTAATAATGCAAACATTTTGTTTATGCCATTTTTGGGGGGAAAACATAAACTTTTTGCAGAATACTTTTTACCTATTTTTCCCAAAAAACTAAAAGTTTAGCTATATTTTGACCGTTTTAACAGTTCCTTCCAGAAGAATCCATAAACCCTGGGTACCTTTAGAATAACCAAGATGTTAGAAAAAAATGACGCATATTTGTCGTGGATACGTTATGGGAAAAAAGGTAATGGAGCCCTAGTGCAATCTACTTAAATAGGCAAAAAAGGGTTAAGTACCTGGGGGTTGGTGCTCCAGCAGTTAAGGGGTTACGTGACCCGAAGTGCAGTTTCTGAATCGAGTCCCTAGTTTTTTAACTGCCCAGTTAAAAAAATGTATATGTTAGGCAGTGCAAATACAGGTAATGAGCTCTGCTGTCTTTTGTAGGCTTCCAAAGCTATATTTCTGGCATTCCCCGAGGGTCGAAAATTGTTATCTGTCCAATTGATTTTCAATTGCAAAGTCATTTTGTTACTGCCAATGGGTGTATATTTTACGTTGAGCCCTATGAGCACCCAGGCCGCATCACAATTTGTTTTCCCATTCCCAAACCAGTTGGTGTGCAGAATACAAATCCCTGGATTGGGCATGGGAATAGTGAATCACGCCTAAGAGCCCTAGAGGCCAGGCCTTTCAGTTCCAAGGTTCTGGAGCTTCCTCCCAAACCAGACATGACAAAATGAGTGCATCCTGCACTACCACAAACAAATAACGAAGCACCTCTTGAAATAACTCTCATAAATATGTTTCGCTTCTGGGCTTATGCCCCTAGAGGTCTTGTTACACATTCTGTACTCCAACCCTCTACAGTGCTCCAATGCCTTATAGTTACGTTTGTGTTCGACAAATATTCTATAAATACTCATACACAGGCAGACATCAATTAATTGTAAGTATGGATCTCACTGCTTACACCCTTACTCTAAGAACTGATAAATAAAGGACTTTTTTGGGGGTCATTCTGACCCTGGCGGTCCAAGACCGCCAGGGCCACGGACGACTGAAGCCCCGCCAACAGGCTGGCGGTGCTTCATTGCCCATTCCAACCGCGGCTGTAAAGCCGCGGTCGGAAAACCGGGTCCGGCGGTTTCCCGCCGGATTTCCCCCGGCTGGGCGAATCCTCCATGGCGGTGCTGTAAGCAGCGCCGCCATGGGGATTCTGACCCCCTTCCCGCCAGCCTGTTTCTGGCGGTTTTTACCGCCAGGAACAGGCTGGCGGGAACGGGTGTCCTGGGGCCCCTGGGGGCCCCTGCACTGCCCATGCCACTGGCATGGGTAGTGCAGGGGCCCCCTAACAGGGCCCCAGTATGCTTTTCACTGTCTGCCTAGCAGATAGAGAAAAGCGCGACGGGTGCAAATGCACCCGTCGCACACCTGCAACACCGCCGGCTCCATTCGGAGCTGGCTTCAGTGTTGCAGGCCTCTTTCCCGCTGGGCCGGCGGGCGCTATTTTGGCTAGCGCCCGCCGGCCCAGCGGGAAAGTCAGAATGGCTCCAGCGGTCTTTCGACCGCGGAGCGGCCATATGGCGGTTCCAGCCGCCGCGGTTGGAATGAGGGCCTTTGTCTTCTACTGAACAAATGGAACTTTTAAACACAACTTACACTGAAAAATACGTATATAAAGACTTCCCATTAAATCACGTGTGCTTTTCCTTAAAGTAAACTGAATTCATGAACTGCACTGAAACTGTATTGATTTCCATTGCAGCAACAACTTTTTATTTTACTCTAACACCCCATATCTTTTTTTTACAGACGATACCGGAAAATAATTCTTGCTTGGATGTGGCTGAAAGGCAAGAGCTGGTTTATAGCTGTTTATTATAAAGCATGAGGAAGCACATCAGAGGTAGTAACAGTGCACTTTTGGTTAGAAATAGAATCAGGGCTTCAGCGTCCCTCAAAAACACTCATCTTCATGAACTCCCACACTCGCACAATCCACCAGGGCCCCTCGTTTCTCAATAGCCCATCTCTCGCATGCATTTCATTAGTTTTGTAGCGCTACTCATACTAGCAGGGTGCCAGAGCACTTTGCGTCACACACACACTATGCAGAATCAATGAATGATGAGTGTGTAAACCAGTCTATAGGAAATGCTACATAAAACAATGAGGATTACAAGGTGTAGGAGTTACATGTCACTGATACTAGTAGGCGGTATATTTTAAGAGTGTTTGAGCTGAGAAGCTCAAACGTGGGATTTAAAACATACCACAGTGGGGTTGGTTTCTACCCAATTAACCCTTTTTAGCAACATATGATAATGAAATACTGGGGGAAACACATAACATAGTAGAACATGCAGTTTTTGTGCAGCTCTTTGATGACAGTTCATAACTCATTGTGCTATATTAGGGTTATAAGTTTTGAACTGCAAGTAACAATAGGATCTCTGTGACAAAAGCAGTAATCTACTGAACTCGCCACATAAAATACAGTTTGGTGATTTGTGTGGTACACATTCTTTTCAGCAGGCATATTAACCCTCTGCTTTACTTTATCATGAGCGGAAACTGCCACTAGACTCAATTCTGATCTCTCTCCTGCAGGACCATTAATCACCAGAGTTATTTTTAAATTTTTATTTTTGGCAGAAAGCTGCTGGACACAAAAGGAAATCTACAGCAGGTGCTTTTTACACCAGTACTATTTCAAAACAGCGGTTTCACTTGCACCCCATATTCCGCCTCCCCCAAAGGTCAGAGCCAGGAGCGGCTAAACTGGTTGCACTGCCCTAGAGCTGGCCCTGAATAGAGTAGTCACTTAGAGCCTGGTGTTGAGTTTGATGGACATTTTACTGCATCTCAAAGCGACGGCTATCCTGTCCGCCTCATGAAAAGTGAATTACATCTTACTGAGCTTGTAATAAGGCAGACATGATATCTGTGTCGTTTGAAACAGAGTAACCCTCCACCAAACTCTAAATAAGGCCCTAAATTCATTCTAGATCACACACAAGAAAACTAATTGAATTGCATATAGAGGCAATTTGGAGATCATTTGATAATATTAAATATATTCCAAGAATCATAAAGGCAAGGGTCATTATTTGCATTTTACAATAAAACTAGGCTACTCAGAGAGGCGAGGAAGAAACAAAAAGTGGAAACTACCTACATTGACTTTTAAAGCAAAAACTTGATTTACTGCCTATGTTCACATTTTATGATAAGTAGGATACATTTTGCTGACTCCTAATGAGAGGATTCAAAATTCTCGCAATTTACGGCATCGTATACATTCCAAAAATGAATAATGTATTATTGAGTTTACATAAGGTCAAAGGCTGAACTCTGCCCTTTATCTTTCCTCATTTGCCCAATTATTAGATGAAATGACAGATTTGATCTCTTTTCAAATTCTATTAGAAAAGGGCCTTTTATTTTGCCCTCTAGCTGCAATCCGGTGACAGAACTAACCAAGTGCATTAATTATGATTGATTTAGCAGGCCTACTCAATGATTATTTCTCAAATTCTACTCATGAACCAAAACCTTTTGACCTATCTCAGGCCACACAATAAATGAAATTCATAAGCAGATTTTAGAAGCAAGTGGAAAATTAACACATGGAAAATGCTGTTGAAAATTGAAGTACTCATATGGCTGGAGTAAATGTGTGCATACAGCATACACAGCTGTAATTATGGTGTCTAGTGCAGCATATTACTATGTTATTTGTATGAGTGTAACACAATAAATATACACATATTTTCTCAAAATAATGCAATAGTAAAAAAAGAGCAGTGCACATGCTACCTTCGTATAAGCGTTAGCATTTCAGAATATGTGGATTATTAATAAAGGCAACTCCTAACATGTGTCTAGATAGACTCAATGCAGGAAAAAATTTCTAGAATTAAAGATGTGTAGCAGTGAATTATGGGGATGTTTTTCACCTCGAGGTTCTGAGTGGCTTCATATAGTAAAAAAGAGACGAAGCTTGAGTTGTATGTGTTGTCACTCAGAACCCATAGGTGAAAAACATCTCTGTAATTCACTTTTTACCCATCTATAATTGTATGTTTATTATGGCCTGAATGTCCTCCAAATTCATCTGCCCCTGCTTTCAACTGCTTCACAGGGGCAGAGCAGTAATGAAAGACCCATACATAACATGGCCTCTCCTTCCTGACTCAAATGTAAAAAAGTACACTTTACGTGCCATTCTTAAACAACCTACTTATTGCAGGCTGCAGCCTGACTACATCAGTAGGCACCTGGACACCTAGCTTGTCCCTTGCCTATGGCTTTCAGTTCTTGCTTTTTACGACTGTTCCAGTGACACCGCAACTGCCAGGATTTTCCCGCTGGGGTTTTCCCAAATGGGTTCTTTTCCAATCCCTGTTCTTCCCACCAACAGAAGACCCGCCTACCCCAGGACCTACTGGCTGCAGTGGAGCCATGCAGCCCGTCTGTGCTCGTCTGTGCCTGGACCAAGCCCAGCTCCATGACCACTGGGCTTCCCTCCCCCCAAAGATGCACCAGCTCTACAACCTCGACCCTGAACGGCAGAACAAACACTGCCACTGTGCTGACCCATCCTCCACATTAGGACCCTTTACCTTCACCCACTGCCATTTCACCTGCCACTGCACACACACTAGCCCATTGCGAACACACCACAGACAACACCTGAACAAAAACACCAACTCGCATGTGCTTTTGTAAACACACTCTCTATGTGCAAGTATGCCACCAAATAATGGGACCTCATCGCCACCCTTGCACATGACATCGAGACCTGGCTCAACCCCACATCCATCCCAGACATTGGCACAGCGATCCCGAATGGATATAAAATCACTCATCATTAACACACAACAAGCCGGCAGGAAGAACAGCCATCATCCACAAAAAGAACATACAGTGCACCACCAACACTGACAACTCCACCACCCCCTTTGCACATCTCAATTTCAAGCTCCACATGGATGACAAAACAACCATGAGAGGCACCCTCACAAACTGCCCCCCCCCCCCAGGCCCATGCTCCAGCTTCTGCAACACCATTGCAGACTTCATTGCACCGCTAGCTTTAGACTCTAAGAGCTACATCTTCCTCTGTGACCAAATTTCCACATTGACGACCCCAATGACAACAACACTGCACACTCCCTTGACAGTATGAGCAGCCTCGGATTGACCCAGATCGTCTATGACCCTATGCACACCACAGGAAACACACTAGACCCCATTTTCATCTCCAGCAACTGCATTAAATACAGCCACGTTACAGAACTCACAATGACCGATCACTCCATCATCCACTTTAGCATCCCCAGCCCCCGCACCGCCACCCCCAAAATAACCAGCACCCCCCACCGGAGGTGGAACAAATTCTCAGAGACCAGCTGGGGGGATGCCCTCCACACCTCCAACCATGCTACTGCTACCAATCTCAATCAGGGAGTGAAAAACATCAATGTCATGATCCTCAATTGCCCCAACAACATTGTCCCCATCAAGAGCAACATCCAGAGAAAATTCTCCAAAAAGGTCAGCTGGTACAGCCAAGAACTCCAAACAGCAAAACAAGACAGCAAGCAGCTGGAGAGGAGATAGCGGACCAGCAAAGACACCACCGACAGAGCAGTCTTCAAAACCTCCCTCAATCTGTACCGCTGCCTGCTGAGGGCAACTAAGAAGACAGCCCTTGCCACACGCATCAAAACCAGCGCCAACAACACCAAGGAACTCTTCAACATTGTTAAGGAATTCTCCAACCCGGCTGCCAGCGAAAACAACATCACACCCTCATAGGAGCTGTGTGCCAACCTTGCCCACTTCATCCACAACAAGATCGCAACCAGATACAGAAACTTTGAACCCCAACCCACACCTACGGACTTTCTGTACAGATACGCCACCACCGTAATGGACATGAACCACATACTAACCACCTGGAACATCTTCTCCACCCAGGACATCATCTCCACCATGAAATCGATCCACTCGGGAGCTCCCACAGACCAATGCCCACACTACATCTTCAGCCTTGGAAACCAAAGCATCAGCCAGGAACTCACCACCCTGTTCCACACCTCTATCAACACTGCAACACTTCCCGATGCCTGGAAACACGGCAAAGTCAGACCACTACTCAAAAACCCCTCCACCAACCCCAGTGAACCCAAAGACTATCGGCCATTCTCCCTGTTCCCATTCCCAGTGAAGGTACTGGAAAAGATCATCAACAAGCAACTCATGACATATCTGGTGCAGAACTAACTATTCAATGCCTCCCAATCCAGCTTCTGCAGCAATCACATCACTGAAACTGCCTTGATCACAGCCACTGATGACATCCCAATCCTCTGGGACCAAGCACAAACAGCAGCTTTGATCCTCCTTGATCTCTCGGCAGCCTTCAACACTGTATCCCACCACATGCTGATTGAAAGACTCCACCACATCGACACACAAAGGCACGCATTCAGATGAATCACATCCTTCCTCACCAGAAGAACTCAGAAGACCTACCTCCCACTTTTCACCTTCAAACCCAAGGAGATCACCTGTGGTGTCCTTGAGGGCTAATCTCTCAGCCCCACGCTCTTCAATGGATTTATGTTCCCGCTAGCCAACATTGTCAGATCCCACAGTCTCAAAATAATTTTGTACGCAAACGACACCCAGCTCATCCTCTCACTCACCAACAACCCCTCTACCACCAGAACCAGCTTCCACAGATGCATGACAAGCGTTTCTGATTGAATGAAGAACAACTGCCTGCAGCTGAACACAGTCAAGATAGAATTACTCATCTTTGGTAAAAGCAGCAACACATGGAACAACTCTTGGTTGCGATCAGACCCCGGACACACACCAACTCCCTTCGACCATGCCAGAAATCTCAGAATAATCATTGACAACTATCTCACCGTGAAATCACAGATCAACGCTGTCTCCTCTGCCTGCTTCCTCACTTTGTGCATGTTACAGAAGATCTTCAAGTGGCTACCTCTATACATGAAATGCAATGTGACACAGGCCCTCATCACCAGCTGACTGGACTGCGGCAATGTCCTCTATGTAGGAATCACCACACACCTCCTACCGAGACTTCAGACCATACAGAACGTCGCAGCCAGACTCATCCTCAACCTTCCCTGATAAACCACATCAGGCAACTCCACTGGCACCCTGTACTGAAGAGATGCCAATTCAAGCTGCTCACCTATACACACAAGGCTCTACACAACCAAAAACCTGCGTACATTAACCACCGCCTGAACTTCCATCAACCGTCGAGAAGACTATGTTCTGCCTCCCTCTCACTTGCCCATACTCCCCGCATCTACCGAAGCAGAAGTGGAGGACGCTCCTTCTCGCATGTTGCAGCAAAACTCTGGAACATCCTCCTCACATACCCCCAGACCATCACCTCATTTCCAGAATTCCAAAGGGCTCTCAAGACCTGGCTGTTCGAATAAGCCTCCGGGACCTGCAAACGCCTGGATACCCTTTTGGGTGATTATTCATGCATTATAAATCCTGATTGATTGTTTGATTGCTTGAAGCAACCCCACCACCTTCCTTGCCTTCCTTCCCCCTCATGAAGCTGTGCTTTCTGCTTTCAGTCAAAGCAGACAAGGGTTGTTGTACTAAGAGACGCTCAGAAAGCCCTGTCAGCCAGACCCGGAAAACTATTATAATGCAGCAACGGTGAGTAACAAGATTTTATTCAACTGTTGCTACAGCATTTCAGAGAGTTACTAGATTTAGAATCTGATGAAATTGATAGAGGCTCTCTGTTACATCCATACATAACAATAAAATCAAAGATGCACAGACTAGAAATCATGACACAATAATAATGTTCTTGCAGCAAGGTCCAAACTAATACAATGTTACTGGTCTGGGCAGAACATTTCTTTGCTTCCTAGGTCCAAATCACAAACTGTCACTTATTGATTAACAGAAATGGGGATTTTGTCAACTTTACTTTTGGAAAAGTGCACTTGCAGTGGTTATAAATCCACAGGTATGGAGGATTTTCCACTGATGTATACGTAGGTAGATGGGGCAATTGGGCACTAAGTGAGCGGCCGTCCTGAAGACACTGACTCCAAAAAAATCATGTTTTTCAGTATTCACAAAAGTGCTGGAGGTAATTTCTCTCCTAGAAACTCACACATCTTCACTTCTGACCTGTCTTTCCATGTTGAGGAAAGGAATGAAGCACTGAAATATATAGCTGGAGTGTATGCAACTGCTTTCATTTCGTTTGTGGAGAAAACAAGAAATTTCTAAATGTATTGTCGTGTGTAATTTACTAATTCAGTCGCATGCATTATCTTTGCAAATTAGAGAACCCATTGGAATTCATAACTGTTGTGAATTTCCATGAAAATGCTGGCAATTGTTAGTGAATGACTTAAAAGGTGAAATATCTGTTTCAAACATAGAATTAAACATGGAAGCTTAGATTTATGACTATGAAAAAGTATTTTTTCGCAACATTTAACATTACAGTTTCAATGATCCACTAGTACCTTAGGATCCCAGCACGAGTGATGGAATTAATTGAGTTATCCAGTCGACTAATATAGTGTGACTCAAGATACACTTTGCTTCTTTTTATTGTTAGATGCTTTAATAGCACTGTAAGTATACCCAATAATAAAAAAATCAGTCTTAAACCAAACCATTATCCTAAATACATGCGAAGTTTAGATTTCTTATAACAATTCAAACAACATCTGAATACTTTCTGCCCACCTATGCACTATCAACCATTCCTGATTACTGTAATAACTTCCTTTTAGAGACACCTGGAAACTAAGGCTCAGATTTAAGAGGGCCTAGCACCTCCTTGTGCCACATTAGAATATTTTTCTATGCTAATGTGGCCCAACGAGGCCAAAATCGCTGCCCCAGATTTACAAAGAATGCATGCATTACGCCACTTTGTAACCCCTTGTGCCACATTATGCTTGCGCTATGCATAGTGTATGCAAGGGGACATTACCCCTTGAAAATTAACAAAAAAATGGCACATAAAATTCTAAAAGATTTCTTTGCACATTTTTTCTGCATTTTTAATGCTTGCTCAGAGAAGGTGTTAAAAGGGAGCACACCATTGGTTCAAATGGGCCCCTATTTACTGTTCAGGGTAAGACCCAAAATGTTGGCACTAACCCTGAGCAGTACATCAACATCTTAAAAAATTCTGATGCTATTGTCCCCTACCCTGCACCATGGTGCACCATATTTTAACAACGTGGTAGGGGGCGCTACGGTGCACAAGGAAAGTGGCACTTCACTGGGTGCACCACCAATTGTCTTAAATCTGCCCCTAAAGGTCTTGATAAAAGTTTGAAGGGTTTTTCCAATTTTGGAGAAAACTAAAAGCAAAGTACAATCCACCTATGGTTCCTCCACAATAATATGCTTTTGGGAAAGAAATACAGCTGGTGGATTCAATTCCACAATTAGGGGCATATTTATACTTGCTTTGCCCCAAATTTGCATCATTTTTTAAAAACTTTTAAAGGTTTACTCAAATTTGGTGCAAAACTAACTCCATATTTATACTTTGGTGCTAGACCTGTCTAGTGCCAAATTTATGGAGTTAAATTCATTTTTTAGATGCAGAAACCTACTTTGCATCAATGAGATGCAAAGTAGGCGTTCCTATACAAAATATTACTCTAAGGCCCTAGCCCCTTATTTAACCTCCTAAGCAAAAACAACGCACGGGGGGAAGGAAGGGTCAGAAAATGGTGCAAAGCTTGCTTTGCACCATTTTTTAACACCTGGGTCAGGGCAGGAGTTAGGAGACCTGTGGGCCTATTTCCATGGTGGAACACCATGGAATAAGCCCACAGGCGCCCTCCCCAGGCTACAGGGACATTCCCACCCAAACCAGAGTGACAGCCGAGGATGGGGATCCCATCCCAGGTAAGTATGGGTAAGTACAGGTAAGTATTTTTTTTAAGTGCCATAGGAGACCCTGAAATGGGACCCCTACATGGCACTGGGTGCAATGGCCATGCCCAGGGGACCCTGGTCCCCTGTGCTGGCCATTGGGGTAGAGGGCATAACTCCTGTCTTTTCTAAGACAAAAGTCATGAGGTATTGATGGTTTTGCATCAGAAAATGACTCTAGGCAGGTTAGAGTATTTTTTTTTTTTTTTTTTACTTTAACCTGCCTAACATAATTCTTTTTGAGCAAAGCCCCTTGCTTCCATACCGCCAGCCCCACCCCACTAAAGTCATTTTTTTTACGCTAGCCTACCCTTTGCACCGGCTTGCACCATTCCATAAATATGGTTCCGGTCTGGTGCACAGAAATGGTGCATGTCGGTACTAAACTTTCTGGTGCAAAACTGCGTTAGTGCAGTTTTGCACCAAAAAGTATAAATCAGAGCCTTAGATTTTCCTCCAGAACATGGAGGATTTTCTGTTCACTCCATCCTCTAAGTGAAGCCTTGATTTTTATAAAGAACATAATGAATCCAAACAAATGCCTAGAAAGGTCTAGCTAGAGGTCCATTGATAAAAAACAAAAGTCAAAATGGCATCTAGAGGTACATTTTGCAACCTAATCTGAGTTCAAACTCTTTCATTACAATTGGAGAAGAAGTTGGTTAATTCTAATGCAGTATCTGATAAATGGATTTCACCCTCCTTTTAACAATGAAAGAAAATATGTCTATGTCAGACATTTAAAATATAAAATATGAAACAATTCTTGTTTGGCCGAATCTACACAATTGGAACAACTCCTCCGGTATATAACAACAGTCCTAATGACATTTTCTTCACCTTTTCCATGGTGTATGGATATGAAAACTGTGCTCTGTGGTTGTTAAGGGGCCTGCAGATTTATCTTTGCAGTAACCAGATGAAGAATATTTCACACTTCCCTACGAAAGCCTTGAAAAAGTTGATTTTTTTCATCTATGATGTACTTTGAGCTGTACAATGTATGCTGCCAATTTATAGATTCGTATAGACGTTTGCAATTGAAAAGGAAGAACACGTGCAAGAGCATAGCAAAGTATCTGCTATATCAGCTTCAGCGGGGTTTGGCCACAGAGTGAGTAAATAGTTGTTATTGACCCTTCTTGAGTTTGATCTAGGTCTTTCTGGCCACACGACAAAGGGAGAATCTAATACATAATACGCCAGTGTTGGCAGGTGGTGGGGGCAAATGGTGACAATGGAACAAAACATAGTCAACTAAAGAGAAAAAGTACAAAGAGAAAAAATAAGAGCGAGGCACACGCAGTGAGTGCGAATGAAGGAAGTAAAGAAATATATGCAAATAAGCAGATGAAGATGGAAAGAGGAAAAGGCGGGAAAGGAGAAACTGGGGCAAAGATTCCAGTGGATCATCCATAAAAGAGCCGGGATCGCATGTTTTACCTGCTCATGTCCTGCAGTATGGTTCAAAGTGGAGAGTGTTTTATTTTTCTGGCTGCTCCCTTGCACAAGTGCACGTGGTGTTATCTTCGAAGCGCGGTACCCACCTCTCACGCTATTCAAAAATCAAAAATTGAATATATATATGACTCCAGCATTTTAACTATTGTGCACTGGGGACCTCACAATTCCTTGAGGCTGGCCAACAAGTACTGCAGAGAGGGAAGCGTAGAAGCAGTTGCACTATACGCGATTCTTCACATTATTTTGTATTGTAATCTGACATTTCTATGAAAAGAACAGTGAAGTAACGTGCACATGTGAAATAATAATTGAAAAATGCGTTTTTCTTGTTTGTTTAGGAGCACAATCTGCAGCTATGTAAACTGCGGCATCATCTGGAAAAAAACATATACAAATTGTATTTGATTGTATTGGTATTAATATTGCACTGTTCACACATCTTGCGATGCCTAAGGTACAGTACTTGCTGAATAAGTAAAGTATTTGGATGTTGAACTAGAAAACAGTGTAGAAAATGTGTCGTTGAAAAGTTTAAAGTATTTTGAATAAAACTAATCTGTGATACAAGTGCATTTTACAATGTTAAGCATATGAACACATAGATTGCCAGCAAGCGTCTTCTTTGTTGGTGTTTGAGATGTGAAAATGACCCTAATTTACATACATTTAAGGTGGATGTACATTCTCTCTCTCTCACACACACACACACACACTATGCAGCTAGCGACATGCACTTTGAATTCCGTCTTCGACCCATGCTTGGGGTCTCCCACATCACAGAGCTGGGACTGAAGGCAAATACATAGATGAATAAAGGATTGTAGAGCTGTTCTTGATGATGATAACGATGATGGTATACATCCTGTCAGTCATAGTTGTCCTGACAGGATATGTGTATATTCATCCCATATTATTTTGGAAGGAGCAAGGACCTCCAAAGAGAAATAATCAGTAGCTTTTGTGGAGGCCCTAGGCTGCCCTTGAACACCTCTGTACCTGCCCTTCAAGAGCATCGGAGTGCTAATTATCCACTATCCCTCCAGTGGAAGACATTCAGCCCATGTTCCGGGACCTCTGAGCTCGCGCACGTGCTTACCAATACGCAGGCTTTGGCAATATAGTTATACCGACTGGGATCAAAGGTCCTACTGAGGGAATAAAACACCCAGATAACATTTACCTGCCATATTTTTTTTTCCAAGGCAATAAAATTTCACGGGGAAGAACAAACTTCTAGAAACCATGGAGATGTCTGTTAAAGATGTGAGAGCAGGTCAGCGGAAGAAGGACTGGAGAATGAGATTGAATTGTTAATGGGCCAGAGCTGGAGCTGCAACATATGTCAGTATTAATGATGCAAAAGGTGACCATCTGGCATTACCATTTATCAATTTTGTGGGCCAAGAAGAGCCTTCGACTGAGACTCTGTAACTGAACACTCAAATAGGAACTCCACAATACCTTGATTCGTATCCTATGTGATTACCATGCGGTGAAGTGCCCTGCTCCTCACAAGCCCTGTCCTGCCTATAGCACAACATACTAACTTTGACAATGCTCTAAAGATGTTTAACTTGCTCACCATGCCCAACATTTCACTCCAATCATATGCTAGACTATGTTAATGCATGTTGCATACCTACTAATTTCCACTGTGTGTAGAAGTGTAAGGTTTCTGTGCACTCAGCCATGGCTATGTGCGCCAAGAAACTGACCATGCATGCAATATTTACCAAGGGTTCCAATTTAGGCCAAACAGGAATGTGCTTGCATGTTTATATCGTAGCATTTATTATGGCAATGGGCTTGAACACCTGCATTGTGAATTACACCTTCTGTGATGCAGCTTTTCCCTGGCATTCACACTGCACAAGTGATAGAGCTATGAGAACTACGAAATTAATAGAGAGGAATGTGCCAGATATGATCCCTTACAAGATCCCAAATGAAAAGAGAGAGCAAGAGGCCAGCAAACATTTGCTAAAGGCTCTTTCTAATTAGTTATTTCTCAAAAACGTACATTTCAATTGATTTGTAGCACAATAGATATTAGCACTGAAAAATAAGGATGACACATTTTGACAGTGGGCAGCAGATTGTCACAGCCCTTAGCCTGACACCCAAATGTGACATTACTTTAAAGACACACCATCAGATTTGAACCCCAAGAGCTATTCTTCAGAGTGAAACATCACTCTAGAAACCTGAAAGACTGAAATCACACCGGATTCCTGAGATCATACCATAATAATAGAGTATGAGGTGTACCACAAATGCACTTTCCCACTATCAGTACATAGTGGAAGTGTTTGCACCTGTCTCTCTGTCCCTACATGCATGTGCGGAGGAGTTGAGAAGGCATGCACACATTTTGAGTGTGGGATTTTGGGGAGGCTACAGACAACATGTGGGTACAATTCCCAGCATTGTAGTTTCAGAGGAAGTCCTTATAGAATTGCACATATGCAGCAGTGCTTTCTGTGGACTGAAATTGGTGAGGGATGTCTGAAAAGGGCATGGCCAAAGAAGTGTAACTAAGCATCCTTTCCAAGAGGGATGACTGAAACATGAACCATAATCCTGTGCTTCACTGTGCGGCAAACCTAACCCATATTTAGCTGTCTTCCAGAGCTTTGTGTTACTGCATCCAAACATAACACAATAATGGATGTATGCCTATCTTTTTGAAATTCTCCATATGATTATCTGATGCTTCATCTTTTTCCTCTTCACAGTGTCTTTTCACTCTCTCATGCACATACTTACCTCCATCGCCTTTACTGCAACATCCACCCCACTGAAAGCTGATTAATTTATTTCACTGTTCAAGCAACAGTCAAAGGATCCATTTTCTTCCTTGCACTAGCGCCCATGTCGTACTGGCTACGTCACTGGTGTTGTCCATCAATGTAGATTCATTGGACATTTAAAGATAATGGCAGTGATTCAATTAACAATGATGCTAACAGTCTGAGAAATGTATCTATTGCCTCTCAATGCAAACCAGGCCAAACAAGTTGGCTTGAGGGAAGGAGATGGCAAGCCTGTCTCTCCTGTGCTTCTTAAAGAATGTGGAAATCATGCATAAAGAGTTAAACACAATGCACTAACATTTGAGGTTAAAAAGGGGAGATCAATAGTTACCGATTTAGTGGCTCATCGTACAAAGTGAAATCAGAAAACCTGGGTTTAATCCAGGGTTCCTCGTTTATCTAAGCTGTGTGACCTTAGCCAAATATTTTATGTCGGGAATACTCCATTTTCTTCATTATTGCATATGAAGGTGTATTCAAACACACAAGAATGGAATATGAGACATACATACATCTTGGGTTTCATTTAACCCCTTTGCTGCCAGACCTTTTCCCTCTCCTCTGCCAACCCTTTTTTGGCTATTTGGAGTAGTTTGTGCCAAGACCATCATAACATTTTGTCCATGTAAGCTACCCATGCCAAATTTGTGTCCTTTTTTTCCAGCACCCTAGGGATTCTAGAGGTACCCAGAGTTTGTGGGTTCCCTTGGAGGAGATCAAGAAATTAGCCAAAATACAGATAAAATGTCATGTTTTTTTTCAAAAATGGGAAAAAAGAGCTGTAGAAGAAAGCATATGTTTTTTCCCCCTGAAAATGCATCAACAAAGGGTTTGCGGTGCTAAAATCACCATCTTCCCAGCTTTCAGGAACAGGCAGACTTGAATAAGAAAATCAGCATTTTCAACACAATTTTGTACTCCATTTAAATTTTTATGTGTTGTCAGCCTATCCGGCCATAACAATTACAGACAATAAATACCAATCCATCATGACACTGTAAAAATCACATTAGATAATACATCTCAATAAAAACTACACTTGGGATCTTTGGTTTGACGTGTGTCAATGTGCACCCAATTTTACCCTGCAGTATCATAAACATGATTTATAACAATGATTTAATTAGCACACTTAACTTATTCTAAAAAGACATTATAAATCTAAAAATTAGAAAACATATTCTGGCACTAATCATTTGGGGCCTTACGGTGCCAACCACCAGTTTGATAGCAGCCCAGGACATATCCCCATTTTACAGCAACCTGCACCAGCTTCCCAAGCTAGTAGCAGCTATGGGACAACGCGAGCAGTTATACTTGTGCCAGCTGCAGGTGCATTGATAAACGTACTTTCCAAGCCTCCAGTATGTAAGTTGAGACTTTCGTCACAATATGTTTTTCATCTGATCGCATACATAACACTTCCGCTTCTTTGCACTTCCTGACTCCATATGATCTAAAAAGTGGACGTAAGTGCAATTTGCGGAGCTTTAGCGTGAAGTGACATAATAAAAGGAAGTGGGATAATGTTTCTTGGCGACCATGAAGACATGGACAGCAATATAATCTACCCGGGGGGACGGGTTGCCATCTATTGGTCACCGCCATCACCGGTAGTGTGCCCCCACGAAATTTAAAATAGAGATCCCTTTTTTCTTCCGGATAAATATTATCAATAAAAAACGCTGGTTTGAGCTCTTGATTAAACAAAATGTAACGCTTAAATAAACGACTAAGGGCCTCATTACGACGCTGGCGGTCATAGACCGCCAGGGTGGAGGCCGGAGGTAGCACCGCCAACAGGCTGGCGGTGCTACATCAGGTATTCCGACCGCGGCTGTGAAGCGGCGGTCGCCCAGCCGGGTCCGGCGGTTTCCCGCCGGATTTCCCCCGGCTGGGGGAATCCTCCATGGCGGCGCTGCATGCAGCGCCGCCATGGGGATTCCGACCCCCTTCCCGCCAGCCGTTTCCTGGCGGTTTACACCGCCAGGAAGAGGCTGGCGGGAACGGCTGGCATGGGCAGTGCAGGGGCCCCCAAACAGGGCCCCATTAAGATTTTCAGTGTCTGCTTAGCAGACACTGAAAATCGCGACGGGTGCAACTGCACCCATCGCACCCCAAGCAAATCCACCGGCTCCATTCGGAGCCGGCTTCATCTTTGCTGGAGCTTTCCCGCTGGGCCGGCGGGAAAGTTAGAATGGTCCCCGCGGTCATTTGACCGCAGGGTGGTGTTTGGGCGGTTTCCGCCCGGCGGACGGTGCCCGCCGCCCGCCGGGGTCGGAATGACCCCCTAAGTGTCTCACACATGCTCTGTATCTTTTGGTCCCAGTATGCCTTTTTATAACAGATAGACTAGGCCTTCTGATTTTTTCTGGATGGAGCCAGAGATCTTTCTGGCCTATAGCAGCCAGGATGGTTGAGATATGTTTTAACCAGGGCAATTTGCGATGACTTTGTATCTTCATAATGTCCATCAATGCATCTCTATATGGTTTAAGTTCCTCTTTTGCCCAAATACGGATCCAGTATCTTATTTGAGCCAAGGCAATGTAGTCCTCAATCTTCCTCATTTGTAGATCTATTCTTATTGCGTTCATTGGTGTAGCATTGCCTAAGCAAAGTAATCAGTGTAAAAATGTATTCTCGGTTACTTGTATTGATGGAGTCTTTCTAAATCCCCAGATCTCTGCGCCATATTGCACTGCAGCCCTTGCTTTTGTTTTATATGCAAGCAGTGCAGAACTCACAGAGTGATTACCTGTAGCTTTTGCGAATCTGAGTACAGCTCCAGTTTGTTGGGCCAAGGAGATGTTGCTTTTATAAATTTGCGGTTTTCATGTCAGTTTTTCGTCCAGCCTGCAGCCCGGGTAGTCATAAATAGCCACTTGGACCAAAGGCTTATTATTTACCATAAAAGTCGATCGCATCTTCTGATTTTGGTTAAGAATCATAAACTTGGTTTTCCCCTCATTAATAACCATACTCCTCGAGGTGCAAAATGATTCAAAACCCCCAAGTAGTCGATGCATTGCTATCTCCATTCTTGCCAGTAATACAGCGTCATCTGCAAAAAGCAGGATGGGTATACTTTCATTGGCTAGTTTTGGCACATCCAGATTTAATTTCCTCAGGTCTTGACTTACTTCATTTATGTAGCAATTAAATAAGGTTGGAGCCAAAACACAGCCTTGTTTTACGCCTCGCTGGATTGGGATCTCTGCCGTGTAGTCATTTCTCGTACTGTATCTGACCCTGGCGGTGTTTCCTGTATGCAGTAGGATTAACAGCCTTAGGATTTTTCCCTGTATTCCCATTTCCGACAGTAACTGCCATAATGTTTGGCGATTCACGCTGTCAAAAGCTGTTTGAAGATCCACAAAGACCAGATATGATGGACAATCTTTTAGGGCAACGTACTTACCGCAAATCATGTTCAACTTAAAAAGTTGATCTGTTGTACTTTGGCCTCTCCTAAAACCAGCTTGATGTGTCGATAATGAATCTCCATCCTCTAGCCATTGATCTAAGCGCGACTGAATCAATTTGGCGAAAATTGTTCCAACACTATCAAGCAAGGAGATTGGCCTGTAATTACACACCATGTCCCGTGGCCATTTTTTGTGTATTGGAACAATTATTGATTTCTTCCAAGAAGTGGGGATTACCTCAAGGTGCCAAACACTATTGAATAGACGAGCTAAAGTGGGTAGCCATTACGTTAGTTAGTTTCGATAAACTTCTGAAAGAATGCCATCTGGGCCTGCAGCCTTGTGCGGCTTTTGGAGGAGAATAGCATGTTTAATCTCTTTCTCACTAAATTCCAGTGTTAACTCCATTGCACATGGGATGGCATGGATTGCTTGCATAGAATTTGTGCTAGGGAGTTTGTTAGGGACTAATTTGTCCTGTGTTTCGTATTTCGACACAACAGGCCGTTTTAATGATGCCACATAAGTCTCTTGAAATGGAAATGCCTTGCTTGATCTTTGGTTACTGCCTTCCAACCCTTGACTAAGACTACGGGCCTGATTCTAACTTTGGAGGACGGTGTTAAACCGTCCCAAAAGTGGCGGATATACCACCGACCGTATTACGAGTCCATTATATCCTATGGAACTCGTAATACGGTAGGTGGTATATCCGCCACTTTTGGGACGGTTTAACACCGTCCTCCAAAGTTAGAATCAGGCCCTATATGAGTTATTGGTGCTCCCGAGTACCATCTTGACCTCTTCCTGATACAGGGGGGTGAAGTGCTTTACCCAGAGTTGCGGGTTAATGTTCAGCTCTAGATTTTTCGGAGGGCCTTCGCATCCCCGCCTAATTACCTCCCAGAACTTTTTACAGTTTCCTGCCGAAATTGCATGCAGGAGAATTTTCCAGAGCTTTTGTGGGAAAGTCTTCCTCTTGTATCTCAGTAATTTCTTGTACTGTTGCCTACACTCATACAAATTTTGCTCATTAAAGTCATTCAGATGCCGGTTCTTTAATGCTTGTGATAGCACCCTTTTTAATTTTAAACACTCACCATCAAACCAGCCCTCCATCATTGTTGGATTAGCTTGGAGATGCTTGGATCTTTCCTTTGTTGTTTGTAATAGCAGATTGTTAAAATTATGCAGGAGGGGTAAGGCATCATTAACTGATAGATTAAGGAACGTGCTGAGTGATTACAACCAGGTTTTACTAGGTACACTCACGAAGGATTCGTCCACATTTGACCAAAATATGTTTTTCCTATTTGGTCTCATAGTTATTGTTAAGCTATTTCCGTTATATGGAGACTCAATTATCCCTGAACTCATGTCCGGATGGGCCATCTCCAATAGCAATTGGTCATGGTCACTCTCAATCATGTCCCTTATTTCCATGTCGATGACATATGGCCAGGCTTCGATGTTTATTGCCATGTAATCGATTATGCTTTGCCTTTTTCCAGTTCGAAAAGTGGGTTTGAAGGTTCTATCTGAATTTGTTCTTCCATTTAATGTACGGATTCCTCCTTCTATTAGAGCTTCAAAAATGAATTCTCCTTTCTTGGAGTCTTGACAACGTTGGATGAGGGGTGTAAGAATGTTCCAAACGTGATGTTCCTCTACTACTTGTTCATCCCCGAGAATAGAATGGGGTTTAATGTTGAAATCACCAGATATCAATAAAAAGGTTTTACAAAGCTGAGAGGGGCGGTCGTTCGTGTGACCAAATGCTGGGTTCCTCCAACCTTTGGATCTTTTGTTTAGGATATGTTCCTTGAGGAGCTGCACACCTGGCTTGGCTTGGACCCAGCTGATAGGAGGGAAATACACATTTACTATTTCGAGGGGCCACTCCTCGTATTTTACTACAGGCGTATGGATTCCCTTGCTTAATACAACATGAGTTACTGCAGAGTTTCCCATCAGTGAAGTTCTGATCCAAATGATCAAGCCTCCTGATGGTCTTCCTTTTTTTTTTTGGTGGCAGGTAGATGGAAAGTTGAAAACCCATCTAGATCGATGGCATTAGTAGACCAATTTTCCTGGAAGCAGCTGATGTCTTGTTGTTTAATGAATTCTACCCAATCCTTGTCCTCCATTTTGCTTTTTAAGCCTGCAATGTTCCAGCTTAAGATTTTTTATGTCGGACTGGTTCTGTCTTTTATATTCAAGCAGTCCATTTTTTGCTACTAACTTCTAGATGGCTGATCTTCATATATCTGCGACTGTGGGAGGTTACCCATGCTGTTTCTTGGGGAATTAACCAACAGGCGGAACCTCATGTTGCTCAGATTTGTTCGTTCAGGTAGTTGTTGTTTGGAGCTAATTGCTCCCTGCAGTATCGAGCCGGAATTGCCTTTTACATCATGCCTACCTGACACTTTTTGCTTTGGAACTTTTTCAAGAAATATTGTTGGATACGGTCCCTTTTGCGGAATAGCTGTAGATATTCCCCAGATCTTCAATGAATTAGAACATTTTACGATCTGTTTTACTATCCAGGGTGAAACCCAGACAGTTTCCGTTGATTCCACGGACTCTAATCCTTTTCTTTCTATGAATCTTACTGAGAGCAGGTCTTTGGTTGTTAGATTCTGCAAGGCTGGCAGAGAGTTGACCAGATGGAAAATATTGGACCTGTTTAGGATGTCTTGGCTTCCTCTTGAGGAGTACTCAGGGATAAACATAATCGTGTCTTCAAGCTCTTCGCTTATTTCAGTGCGGATCTCAGTATGCCCGCCGCCTCCCTGCGACCATCTTCCTTGAAGTTGATTATCTTCCTTTTCTTTACTGTAGGTGGTAACTGCCCATCCGGTTGATGCTAGTTCATCCTGACCTTTCATCCTTCCATATTGCGACTCTATATTCCTATATCCTTCAAATGGTTGCCTCTTTAATGGCCAATTTTCTGTTTTTTCTTTAGTTTCTAGGTCAAGCACTGGGTGCGAAAGGGCAGGCGAATCAGCAACCCACCCGGGCTGGCTACTAAAATTGTAATTTCCTGGGCTAGACTGGGAGCAGTATTTTGCTTTTGTCCGAGGTGCGGGAACCGGAGCTATTAAGTTGTCCACACATGTAGTTGTTCTTATGATTTGTTCACTTCCTGTGAGCTCGGGGCTCTTTGCCCTCCTGATTTCACTTTTACTGTTTTCTTGTGATGCCCCCTCAGTAATAGAGGTCGGAAGCTGCTGACATTTTCCGTTGTGGTTCCCCACTGTTTTTGAGTAATGTACCTGGGCTAGGTGTTCTATTTTTGGAGCTGCGAGGTACTTGTCCGTGCCAGTGCTTAAGTTTGATGTCTCTAGGCTCCATTTGGATATTGCATTGACTAGAGCGTCGCTTACCTCACTTGTCCCTAGGTTTGCACCTGGATCTTTTTCCGATCTCCTTCCATTATCTGTGTCATGCCCAGACGCTTGGTTTCCCCTGAGGCCAGTGGGTATACGATTAATGTGGGAATGGTGAGTGCAGCTTTTGTCGCACAATAGTCCGGGAATTTTATTTGTAAAATTACTGTCTTTATCAGATGATTTTCCGAGACGCTCAGGCTTAATGTTTTGATCTCTAAGCTGCTGTTCGGCAGGCTGATCACCTATATTCCTAATTTGCCCCGCTGGGCTTGCCTGTCGTGACAAATTTAGTGCCTTTTTTACTGATACTTTTTTATTTCCTCTGGCTTTTTTCCACTTATTTTTCCATTTACCTATTGATTGAGTCCTTTTGCTCGGGGCCCTCTTTTCTGCTATTCTTAAAGCTTTAATTCCAGGTACAGGACTTCCGTTGTTTCCCTCTGTCTTATCTATACAGATGTTCACATCTGGGCAATCCTCTCGTCCTGGGCCTAAGGGCCCTTCTCTATCTTCTCTGCCTATTGGCCTTCCTTCCCATTATTCTGGACTCTGTTTCTATTGACTCATGGTTGCACACCTGTGCACTTTTGAGGCTGTGTTTACAATCTTCGATTATGTTTTTGATAACTTTCAGGACTTTCAGTAGTTTTTCCAGCAGTGGGCCACAAGCTTGCCTGTCCATCTTGTCAGCCACTGCCTGATGCAGCAGATTTTCCCTTATAACGCCCTCTACTAGGGCCATCCTGTAATCTATGGTCTGTATTGAAGTTGTAAATTGTTTAGTCAGCTCAAGTTGATCATCGAATTTTTGAGACTGGGCCATGATCGTTGTTACAATTGAGTCCAATGTTGTACATATAACTTTCATAATGCTAAGAATTGGTTGGTCTAATGAGAAATCATCTCTATTTCCCCAAGCTTGCCCATTTTGCTCATTAATTGTTTGGCCTTCTGAGATCTTATCGTTCTTTCCCCTATGGCCTTGTATTAGACTGCCTTCCAGGAAATTTGAATCTTCCGATGTTATACTGTTTAGTTGGGGCTCTCTATTGCCAATGACGGAGTTGTCAAGCGAGGAAAGCTCCAAACTAAATGAACTACTTTTGTGTCTACGCAGTGTTGAATTGGTTTTTCCTGTTTGGCTTTCGCGATGGAGCTGTGACACTAAACACTTACGGGTCTGCTTTATTAGTAATTATTCTGTTTCAGGCCCTTTTATATTTTGGGATACTATAACTTCTGCTTGGGCACATTGTGGGGGGATATTAGTAAGGAGCTCCCGGGATTTAATAGTCCAGTTTAGGCTCTGGGATAAAATGGCTCATGGCTTGTTCTTTGCTCCCCCAAAGAATGGCCCCACTCTGGGAAGTTGTTTAACTCCACTTTGCCATCCTTGAAGGAGTTATTCATTGGACGAGATGATTGAGATGATCGAGCAGATCGCAGCTGGGATAGGGGAATATCCGTCTGCCCGGTCTCTGAATGCTCCAGTTCGAACCCCCCCCCACATTGTTGCCACCTTTTTCCCCCGGTGGCGGTACTGGGAAGTCACTAACTTTAGAGCTTTGCATCTGCAGCCGATCAGTGTTTATGTTCACATGGTTATAGTAGTTGGTAATGATGTTTGCTTTTGGTTTGGCTTTCCTTGCCCCCTTGATCCCACCTGGGCCCGGGTACATCGGTGTGTACTGTTGTCTCCTACTCGGAGGACTTGCAAGGCCCCCTGCAGTTTCTCCTACGTTCAATATTACACGCCCTGTCTCCTCGGGTCAGTACAGGCCAACAGCAGAGGTCCTAAAGCCAATTCAGGTGTCCCACCCATCTCCTCTCCTGGTTCACTTTCGTCGCCGGAGCTCCCGGATTGGACATCCTCTGCTGTGACCTCGCCTTGGTTTACGAATTCCCTTTGGGATAGCTGAGTGATTCCGGGATCCTAGTCCTGGTCTAACCCAGGATCTTGCGGACTGTCAGGTTCCTGTTTTGGTCTTTGGGATTTCATTGGGTGGACTAGTGCCTCGTTGGCCTCCCTGGCCTCCCTGGCCCTCTTTGTTTTTCCTCTTGTTCCGACCATCTTGGAAGACTTAACCGTGCCCCCCCCTCAATTCCTTACTGGGTCTTGAGAGGGTAACTTTTATTATTGTTATTGTTATCTTATTATGGTGGTCATTACAACCCTGGCGGACGGTGTTAAAGCGGTGGTAAGACCGCCAACATGCCGGCGGACAAAAAAAGGGAATTATGACCCTGGCGGAAAACGCCAACAAAGACAGCCACTTTAACACACCGCCCGCCACGGCGGTACAGGCAAGCAGCATAACGGTCACCGCCAACAGACAGGCGGAACACAATGTACCGTCCATAGTATCACAACCCGCCAATCCGCCACCTTTTCCGGGGGGATTCACCGTGGATAAAAATACAGCAGAAACAGCTTTGGCAATGGGAAAACGCTCACCTGAACACATCCCACGAGGAACGAGGACTCCATGGACCCGGAACTCCAAATACTCCCTGCCCTTGTGTTTCTGCTCCTCTACGACCATCATCTACGTAGGCACCGAAGACAACGGTGAGTACTGCACCTACGACATGGGGGGGGGGCAAAAGTTAGGGGGACACCCACCGAACAGCCCCACCCCCACCCCCAACCTCGCATTATACAACATACACACCAATGCATTCACAAAAATCACAGTAACAACCTACAATCCCCCCGGAAGAATGAAAAGACAAAGCAAAATTTGGTGAAACATTGTAATGTGGCAATATACATGTCATACAAAAATATACATATATATATGAAAATCAGTCATAATTATATACAGTACGAGAAGTAGTGCAGATATGTACACAACAATGTCCATGCACCAACAGTCCAAAAATGCATGGGCGAGGCCCACAAAGGATACCTGACCACAATCGGAGCGAACACTGCCGGGGCATCAGGTAGAAATACTACAGGCACCTCAGGGGGAAGGGAAGGGTGGGCACCTCAGCCGGATGACTGCAAAGCCATATCCACGACGGGGCTCCATGCCCATTGATGTATCCTGGGGAGTGCAAAGCCACAGTCTCTCAAGTCTCTACAGTGGGTGGGGTGCCCACTGTGCCATCCTGGGGAGTGCAAAGCCACAGTCTCTGAAGTCTCTACAGTGGGTGGCTTGCCCACTGTGCCATTCTGGGGAGTGCAAAGCCACAGTCTCTCAAGTCTCTACAGTGGGTGGGGTGCCCACTGTGCCATCCTGGGGAATGCAAAGCCACAGTCTCTCAAGTCTCTACAGTGGGTGGGGTGCCCACCGTGCCATCCTGGGGAGTGCAAAGCCACAGTCTCTCAAGTCTCTACAGTGGGTGGCTTGCCCACTGTGCCATCCTGGGGAGTGCAAAGCCACAGTCGTTCAAGTCTCTACAGCGGGTGGGGTGCCCACCGTGCCATCCTGGGGAGTACAAAGCCACAGTCTCTCAAGTAGATGCAGGTCTCCACTGGTACTGGGGGGGACTGGTGCCCAGAGTGCTTCATCCTGTGCAGGACAGACAGATTGGATGCAGGTCTCCACTGGTTCTGGAGGGGGACTGGTGCCCAGACTGGATGAGTCTCCCCGTGAAAGTTCCTGTCCTGTCACTGTCCCAGCTGCACATGGGATAAGGATGCCTGATGTGGCGGTCCATTCATTCCTACCCGGTGCTTGCCCTGTTCAGCGGTGCTTCGAAATGGTGGTTCAGGACTGTTCAGCGGTGCTTTGCCATGGCGGTCTTTGCCCTGTTCAGCGGTGCTTCGACATGGCGGTTCAGGACTGTTCAGCGGTGCTTTGCCATGGCGGTCTTTGCCCTGTTCAGCGGTGCTTCGACATGGCAGTTCAGGACTGTTCAGCGGTGCTTTGCCATGGCGGTCTTTGCCCTGTTCAGCGGTGCTTTGCCATGGCGGTTCTGGTACGGACATTGGTGTGTGGCATGACATTCCCTACACTGGGCATTGGTGTGCGGCATGACGTTCCCTACACTGGGCATTGGTGTGTGGCATGACGTTCCATCATAGCCCACCTGGGCTGTGGCAGCCAGGGCCCTCCTGGGCTGTGACTCCGGCACTGGCGGTGGTCTCCTGACCAGTGACGATACTTGTGCCCTCCTGGGCTGTGACTCCGGCGGTGGTCTCCTGACCAGTGACGATACTTGTGCCCTCCTAGGCTGTGACTCCAGCGGTGGTCTCGTGACCAGTGACGATACTTGGGCCCCCCTGGGCTGTGACTCCGGCGGTGGTCTCTGGACCAGTGCCGATACTTGGGCCCTCCTGGGCAATGACTCTGGCGGTGGTCTCCTGACCAGTGATGATACTTGTGCCCTCCTGGGCTGTGACTCCGGCGGTGGTCTCCTGACCAGTGACGATACTTGTGCCCTCCTGGGCTGTGACTCCGGCGGTGGTCTCCTGACCAGTGACGATACTTGGGCCCTCCTGGGCTGTGACTCTGGCGGTGGTCTCTGGACCAGTGACGATACTTGGGCCCTCCTGGGCAATGACTCTGGCGGTGGTCTCTGGACCAGTGACGACGGTGCTGGCGGTTGTGTCTCGACTGCCGGAAATGATGGCGCACTTCTCCGCCGTGACACTCACAACAGGCTGGGCAGACTTCCTCTGGCCCTTCCCCACCTTTGGTGGAGTCACAGCTGACTCTCCAATCCCCTTGGAACCCATGTGAGTTGTTTTCCCACCAGGAGTCTTCACACGGTCCCGTCGTCCACTCTCCAATTTTAGAGCCTTTACATGGGGTGGGCTGCCAGTGCCTTGGCTCCGGGTCATACTGCCTGCCCTGGTGGCCAGTGCACTCCACAAACCTTGAACAGGCACCACTGGTATTGGAGGCTTTTTGGCTGAGGCGCTACGACGGGACTGATGAATTGGAGGGGGGAGGTGGGGGCAAAAAGGTCAACTTTACAGAGGGACAGTTTCTGACGAACACTGGGATGGGTAGTTGGAGGGGGCCTGGGAGTGGAGGAAGAGGAGGTGGCTGTCGGAGGTGTCACTTTAGGTGTTTTGGGTGCAGGTACTGGAGGCTGTATGTTGGGTGAGTGATTGCCAGCGTTTGTGTACTTTGGGAGGGGGCGTCACAGACACACTGGGAGAGGACACAGGGGACGTGTAAATGGGAGTGGAGGTGGTGAGTGCAGGTGAGCGGCTTGTGGTGCTGGGTCTCTTTGTGCGATTCATGGTGCCTGTAGATGTGGTGCATGCAGGTGTGTGTGTAGACGAGACTGGGAGGGAGGAGGGAGAAGAGGAGGAGGGGGACACAGTGGAGGCAGTGGATGTTGCTGTGTCTGTACGGGGATGAGGCTTGCGTGAGTGCCTGTGGGTTGTGTGGTGCCTATGTTTGCTTGAGCTACCTGTGTGCGCTGACTTGTGTGCATGCTGGTCTGTAGGTGTGCTTGGGATGGGCTGGGGTACAGGAGATTGGGTCTGGGTGGAGGAGGTTGGAGGGGGGAGGCTAGACACAGGGACAATGGCTACCATCAGTGCTGAGATCAGAGATTGCAGGGTTCGCTGAAGGGCAGCCTGACAAGAATGAATGCCCTCCAGGAATGCATTACCGTGTAGCAACTCTCGTTCTACACCCTGGATGGCATTCACAATGGTAGACTGTCCAACAGTGAGTGACCTGAGGAGGTCAATGGCCTCCTCACTGAGGGCAGCAGGGTGACTGGGGCAGGGCCTGAGGTGCCTGGGGCGAAGGTGATGCGCACCCTCCAGGGTGAGCGGGCACGGGGCGAACGCTGAGGGGCTGCTGGGAGGGCGGTGCTGCTAGGGGAGGTGGCGGCGGTACCTGTAGAAGTGGGGCGCACAGATGGTGCCACCACCACAAGGGAGCCCCCATCGGCGGCCGAGTCCGTGTCGCTGCTTGGTGATCCGGTGGCCGACGTGAAGCTCCCCTCGCCCTCTGTCCCACTGGTGCATTCAGAGTCCGTGGTGTGTCCCTCCATGGCCATGTGGGATGCAGCTCCCTCGTGCTCCGGTGCCACTGTACCGCTGCCTGATGATGCTGATGTACAAAAGGACAGGGAGAGCAGCAAAAACGGGGGGAGACAGACGAAAGAGAGTTTTAGTGCATGGCATACCGCTACCGTTGGCGGACAAGACATACACAGCAGCCCCCTGCATTACGCCGTGCTCCTTCCCTCTGCACATGTAATTCCTGGGATATGGCCTACATGGCAATGGTGGACATCTGCGCACATGGATGCCACAGGGGCAACTATACCTCGACTTGGCACTCTGCTGAGGTGGGGTAGAGTGCCACATGGCCTACATTACGGAGGGGCCTTGCCTACCGAACTCGCCCTGGCCTAGGGACACCCACAGCCCACCTCCCCCCCAGACACCTCCACTGCACGCAAAGTTCGCAGAATGAGAGTGTACTCACCCCCTTGTGTCTGCTGTGATGCCCTCAAGCACCCATCCAACTCAGGGTAGGCCACCGCCAGGATCCGGAACATCAGGGGCGTCATGGTGCGATGGGCACCCCTCCCTCGTTGGGAGGCCATCCCCAGCTGAGCCTCCGCCGTCTTCTTGCTGCAGCGGTGAATGTCCTCCCATCTCTTACGGCAGTGGATGCCCTGTCTCTGGTGGGCCCCCAGGGTCCGGACGTCCTTGGCGATGGCACGCCAAATGTCCCTCTTTTGGTGGCCGCTGACCTACATGACATGCACAAGGAAAGAGGAACAGTCATTAACAACTGCACCGTCATTGTGAGTGGCCCCCTCCCTACTCTGGCCATGTGTCCCATTCATTCCCATGCATTAATGTACTATGAACTCTGCCCCCTTCCCTCTTCCAACCAGCCCTCTCCACCCAGGCCTAGCCCATACCACGTGCTCCCTGTGTACTAACCTGTTGTTCTGGAGGACCGTAGAATAGCAGGTACTGGGAGAGGACCCCGTCTACCAGTTTCTCCAACTCCTGTGCAGTGAAGGCAGGGGCCCTTTCCCCAGACGCAGCAGCCATCGTCGCTTCCAGACCGAGGTCACAGCAGCACTTGCAGTGTAGGTCCTCTCCTGTCGAAGGTCAGGTATCTAGTGATTGAACAGATAGAAAATGGCGGTGACGTCCGCAGCGGTGCGCATCATCACCGCCGGCGCACCTGTTCATTGGCTCCTGGGACCCATAGGGTCCAAAGTTAACCAATGCAGCATTGCGCCGCGGTCTACGACCGCCTACTGCAACGGTGTGCAACGCCAGCGCAGTTACTCCACAATCCCATTGTCCCAGTTTAGAGGTCAGGCAGCCGCCATTTCAGGGGCCCACATGGCTTAATTTACCTCTGCGTCACACATAGCTAGGCCTACACTCAACACACATACAGGAAGGGTTCTGTGAGTGGTGTAGTCTTGTGTGTAACTGTGGGTACATACCTGGAGGAATAATGAATGATTTTACGCTGTTGTCCTTTTTAGGCACCGTCAGCTGGGACAGTTGAGAAGATGGCGGAATCCTCCGGTGTACCGACCGCTTGTGGACCTGTTGACAATGGAAGAGCGACATGTCATCGTCACCTACCGGTTTGACCGTGCCACAATCCAGGAACTATGTACCCAGTTGGAGCCAGACCTGATGTCACCAATCTGCCATCCGACTGGAATCCCCCCTGACGTGCAGGTGCTGTCAGTGCTCCATTTCCTTACAAGTGGGTCTTTTCAGACAACAGTGGCCATGGCATCAGGGATGTCCCAGCCTATGTTTTCCAACGTGTTGTCCAGAGTGCTGTCTGCCATGCTGAAACACGTAAGGAGATACATCATTTTACCTGAGGTGGCAGATTTGCCTACAGTGAAATGTGACTTCTATGCCCTTGGACATATCCCCAATGTCATAGGTGCCATTCATGGGACCCATGCAGCTCTGGTCCCCCCACACGAGTGAACAGGTGTACAGGAACAGGAAGAGTTATCATTCAATGAATGTCCAGATGGTATGTTTGGCAGACCAGTACATCTCGCAGTTAAATGCTATGTTCCCTGGCTCAGTGCATGACGCCTACATCCTGCGGAATAGCAGCATCCCTGATATGATGGGTCAACTCCAGAGGCACTGTGTATGGCTAATGGGGGACTCTGGTTACCCCAACCTTTCCTGGCTATTGACCCCAGTGAGGAATCCCAGGACCAGGGCAGAGGAACGCTACAATGAGGCCCATGGGCAGACTAGGCGGGTGATCGAACGCACCTTCGGCCTCCTGAAGGCCAGGTTCAGGTGCCTCCATATGACAGGTGGATCCCTATTCTACTCACCGAAGAAGGTGTGCGAGATCATCATCGCCTGCTCCATAATTTGGCTTTGCGACGCCAGATGCCTTTTCTGCAGGAGGATGATCCAGATGACAGTGTTGTTGCAGCTGTGGAGCCTGTGGACAGTGATGAGGAGGAAGCTGAGGAAGAAGACAACGACAACAGGGAGTCAGTCATACAGCAATATTTCCAGTGACACACAGGTGAGAACATTTGCATGTTTAAACTCACAATAATTTTCACACGTCTACCTCTATCCTGTTTGTCGATTTCAAACACTATTTGGTAACTGAGTTGTACCTTTCCATTACGGTTTCACAGGTGTGGTTAGCAACGTGTCATCTGCTTGCATCCTTCAAGGACTTGTGATGTGTGACATAGGTATGTTAGCCTTACAATGGGAAACGCATTATGACACTGTCATTGATAATACATAATTAGTAAATCACAGACTGACTCAAGATTGTTTTGTGTTTCAAGGGTGTTTATTGAAGTGCTCAGAAATGTGAGGGGGTTGTAAAAAGAGGATGGGTGATGGCGTAGGAATGTCCATGGCAGAGTCCAGTCTATTAGTCTCACAGATGCACTGCCCATCTGGGCATAGGAAGTGGAGCTGGGGCAGTTTATGTATGGACAGGGTAACAAGGTGGTAACGTGGGAGGACAAACAGGGTGGTCTCATTTCCTGGCGGGGCTCTTGCCATCCTGCTCTGTCCTGTTCCTGGATCTCAGGGACCGCTTGTGTGGTGATTGTCCGTCTGCAGGGGATGGGGTGCTGGTGTGTTGGTCCTGTGGTGGGGCGTCCTGTCCACTAGCGCCGGCGGTGGGCGGTTCATCGTCCATGCTAGTGTCAGGGGCCCCTTGGAGTGCCACGGTGTCCCTCATGGTCTGCTGGATGTCCTTCAGCACCCCTACGATGGTGCCCAAGGCGGAGCTGATGGTCCTGAGCTTCTCCCTGAACCCCAAATACTGTTCCTCCTGCAGGCGCAGGGTCTCCTGAAACTTGTCCAGGACCGTCCCCATCGTCTCCTGGGAGTGGTGGTATGCTCCCATGATGGAGGAGAGGGCCTCGTGGAGAGTGGGTTCCCTTGGCCTGTCCGCCCCCTGTCGCACAGCAGCCCTCCCAGTTCCCTTGTGTTCCTGTGCCTCCGTCCCCTGGACCGTGTGCCCACTACCACTGCCCCCAGGTCCCTGTTGTTGTTGGGGTGGTGGGTTATCCTGGGTTCCCTGTAGTGGTGGACACACCGCTGATTGACCTGTCCTGGGTAGGGAGGTTTGGGCCCGCTGGGTGGGTGCTGTGCCGGTGTTATCAGAGGGTGGAAGGTCAGTGTTGGGCTGTGCCTGTGCAAGGGGAACCGACTGTCCCGAGGTCCACGATGGTCCGGGCTGGTCATCAGGATCCAGTAGGGCAGAGCTGCTATCGTCACTGTGGGCCTCTTCTGGGTGGAGTGGTGTTGTCTGGACCCTCTGGTGTGGTGACGGTCCTTCGGGTTCCTGCAGGGGCATAAGAGCATGATTATTGCATGTGTGTGTGATGGTGTGCAATGGGTGGGTGTCTGTGTACCCCAGTGCAAGCATTCCTGTGTGGGGGCTTGTGTGATGATGGTTAGGAGGTTGTTCTGGGTATGTGCAGTGAGCATGCTTTAGTGAGGGGTGACCATGCTTAGTTGTGTCATGCAGGGCTTGGTGTTGGGATGTATGGTTTGTGTTATTAGTACATTAGTGAGGAGTTGGAGTGATAGGGGAGGGGGTGAGGGTGGGGGGGTGTGAGAGCATGCAGGTAGGGTGGTGGATATGATAGTTAAAATTCGACTTACCAGTGTCCCATCCTCCACCGACTCCTGCGAGGCCCTCTGGATGCATGATGGTCAAGACTTGCTCCTCCCATGTTGTTAGTTGTGGGGGAGGAGGTGGGGGTCCGCCGCCAGTCCGCTGCACCGCGATGTTGTGCCTGGGGAACGTTGAACGCACCTTCCCCCATAGGTCGTTCCACCTCTTCCTGATGTCCTCCCTATTTCTTGGGTGCTGTCCCACAGCATTGACCCTGTCCACTATTCTGCGCCATAGCTCCATCTTCCTGGCTATTGATGTGTGCTGTACCTGTGAGCCAAATAGCTGTGGCTCTACCCGGATGATTTCCTCCACCATGACCCTGAGCTCCTCCTCGGAGAAGCGGGGGTGTCTTTGGCGAGACATGGGGTGGTGTGTGTGATGTGTGGGGTGGTGTATGTAGTGATGAGTGTGGTGATCTGTAGTGGTGTGTGGTGTTTGGTGCGTGGATGTTGTGTGGGTGATGGTGTTGTGTGCCTCTGTGTGATGGGGTTGTCTATTCTGTGCTTTCTCTCTGGCCTTCATTCGTGATTTTTTAGTTGTAGGGGTTTGCGGGTGATGTGGGTGTGTGTTTTATATAGTATTGGGTGTGTGTATGTGTATCAGGTGTGTGTATTCGTAATTGTCCAATGTGGCGGTGTTTTGGAGATGTGTGTGTATTTTGAGCGTGGCGGTGTGTACCGCCAATGGAATACCGCGGTTGAAAGACCGCCACGTGGATTCGTGGGTCGTAATAGCATGGGCGTGTTTCTGTTGGCGTGGAGGTGGAGGTTTTGTTATCGCCAGTTTATCACTGACCTTTGGTGTGCGGAGTTGTGTGGGTGTCTGAATTTCGGCGGATTCCGAGCTGTGTGTCATAATAGCTGTGGCGGAATTCCACGGCCGCGGCGGTGTATTGGCGGTCTTCTGCACGCCGGTAAGCTCCTTTTACCGGCAATGTTGTAATGACCCCCTATATCTTTTTTGCTTGAACTCTTGCCGTGTAGGACAGTACCAGCAGTTTCAGTCTCAATAAATTGTTTTTTTTTTTTTGGAAGTAAACTTGCCTTTGCGGAGGTACACAATGCGCGGCACACAGAGCGCAGTACACGGATGGTGTCTATCCCTCCGGCACCATTAACATCTGCTACTCTCTTCTCAACAGCCACTTCGTGTCTCAAATATCTATAACTACCTTCAACTGACTTAGCAGGTTGATAGCAAGTTGGTTGAATCGCTTACTTGCGTTGTTTGTGCATCCACTCACGTCCACCGTGGTCTGGTGTCAGCACCCCTCTCCACTTCTTTACTTCTCCTGTCTCTCCTGTCTCTCGTCGCCTCAGGATGTGCCTCACTTCACCTTGTACCTCCCAAAGCTCAAGGACCACATGAACAGAGCAACAACCGGACCACCGGCAACCACCAGCAACAACCTAGACTGGGGGTTGAGGGCTGGGGCTAGGACGAGGCAAGGGCGGCCAAACACCAGCAGCCGGAGACCAACCAGGACCAACCAGGACTGGAGCTAGAGCAGGGAGCAGCCAAGTGCCAAGTGCCTCAAAAGCGATGCAGCACAGTGCAGGACCAGCACGGCACGAGCTGATGTGGAAACCGGGGACTGCCTCAAGGCACAGGGCACAGCAACAGCCAGCAGCAGGAGCGGCCACACCCGGCCAGCGGGGCTCCACAAGCGCTGCAGCTGCGGGAACCGGCGCGGGAGCCAGGGACTGCCTCAGCCGGGTACAACAGAGCCGGCAACAGGAGCAGTCCACCCGACCAACAAAACGCCCCCAAAGCGCCTCCGTGCCGGCACACCTCCGCGGCACACCTCCGATCAACAACCAGGACGCGAGCCACCCGGCGTCAACAGAGCGTCAACGTTGCAGTTCGGTAGGACATTCTACTCAATTTTAGCATTTTACTGGGACATACCCCATTTTTAAAAAAAATTTGTGCTTTCAGCCTCCTTCCAGGTAGTGACAGAAATGGGTGCGCAACCAATGCTAGATCCTGGATAGCGAAACATTTCTGAAAAGAAGACACAATTCTGAATTCAGAAAGGGGTAATTTGTGTAGATTCTTCAAAGTTTTCCTACAGAAGATAACAGCTAAAATAAAAATAAAATGAAATTGAAGTGAAAAAAAGACATTTTCATGTTTTCTTCTATAACTTTTTCCAGCTATGGCAGATTTTTTAAAGCAATATACTGTTACGCCTGCTGGACTCTTCTTGAGCCAATGAATGAGCTAGACCTTGCAATGGGTTTTCATTGTATACCGTGTATACAGCAATTCATTTGGGGAAATATAAAGAGTTAAAAATAGATATCAAGGAAACATTTGTATTTCCAAAACACAAGATAAGGTGTTGAGAAGGAGTGGTTATTTGTACATCGTTACAGAGCATATCTCAAATAGATGTCTTTTTTACACCCTGTCTTACATTTAGGAGGAAAAAATGTAGAGAAAGACAAGGGGCAATAATACTTGTTCTATTCTGTATTGCCCTAAGTCTCCAGATAAAATTGGTACCTCACTTGTGTGGGTAGACCTAGTGCCTGTGACAGGAAACGCAACATGGATACATCACATTTTTACATTGAAATCTGATGTGTTTTCTGGAAAGTGCCTAGCTGTGGATTTTGGCCTCTAGCTCAGCCAGCACCTAGGGAAGCCTACCAAACCTGTGCATTTTTTAAAACTAAACAACTAGGGAAATCAAGGATTGGGTGACTTGTGGGGCTCTCACCAGTTTCTGTTACCCAGAATCCTTTGCAAACCTCAAAATTTGGCAACAAAAAAAAAAACACTTTTCCTTCAACTTTCGGGGCTGCTAAGTTCTGGAATCTGAGAGAAGCCAAAAACGTCCTTTCCACCCAGCATTCCTCCAAGTCTCCAATAAAAATGGTACCTCACTTGAGTTGGTAGGCCTAGTGTCCGCAACAGGAAATGCCCCAAAACACAACATGGACACATCACATTTATCCAAAGAAAACTGACCTGTTTTTTGCAAAGTGCCTAGCTGTGGATTTTTTGCCTCTAGCTCAGCCAGCAACCAGACACCTGAGGAAATTCAGAATGGGGCGACTTGTGGCACTCTTACCAGGTTCTGTTACCCAGAATCCTTAGCAAACCTTAACATTTGGCCCCAAAAACACTTTTTCCTCAGATTTTGGTACTGCAAAGTTCTGGAATCTGAGGGGAGCCACAGACTTCCTTCTATCCAGCATTCAAGCCAATCTCCTGATAAAAATGGTACCTCACTGTGTGTGGGTAGGCCTAGTGCCCGCTACAGGAAATGCCCCAAAACACTACGTGGACACATCAAAATGATCAATTACAAAACTACCTGTTTTTGCAGGTGGGGGGCGCATGCGTTTTTGGTCCTGGGCTCAGCAGCCATCAAGGGAATCCTACCAAACCCAGACATTTCTGACAACTAGACACCCAAAGGAGTCTAGGGAGGTGTGCCTTACCTGGATCCCCCAGTGTTTTCTTACCCAGAATCCTCAGCAAAACTCAAATTTAGCTACAATAATCACATTTTCCCCACATTTCTGTGTGGGATCATTGCACCGGCACAAATTTCCCACTACCCAAAGTTCCCCTCGGTCTTCCAATAAAAATGATAACTCACCTGTGTAGGTTGGCCAAGTGCCTTTGACAGGGAAGAGCCAAAAACATGTTGAAATTGAGGGAGAACAAAAGCGGGTCCAAAAGGGTAGTATGAAAAAAAAAAATTTCGACTGACAAGTGGGGCAGAATTTTTATCGGTATAGATGCAACAATGCTGGCTGGTATTAATTTTTGGGATTCCTGCAGATTCTGGAAGGTTCCATCACAAAAATGTGGGGAAAATGTGTGATTTCAAACAATGTTGGAGGTTTGCAGGGCATTGTGGGTAAGAAAATGGTGCAGGGTGCATGTGAAGCACACCACCCTGGACTCACCCAGATGTTTGGTTTTCAGATGTGTCTGTAGATTTTTCTACGTGGCAGTGTCCCAAAGTCTAAAAAGTGCAGCCCCCACCATTCCAAGTGGGACGATTCTGAGAGTTAACCAAGCTCTCATGGCCAAATGTAAAATCAAAACCTAAAATAATCAAATGTCCTCTTGCTTGCCGCTACGATAAGATCTTTTAGTGTGTGGGGGTAGAGCTGAAAGACTGTTACCCCCTTCGGTTGGGGTGGGGACATAACCATGCCCATACTGGTTAGTAGCCACCACCCTATTATTTTTTTGTTTTCTAATTCCCTGGGATCTAGTAGGCATTTGCCCCCCTGGGAAGTGGATTGGGGGTAATTGCCCAATCTGCCCACTGGGGGGCAGAACAGCTTTGTCCCCATTGATTTGGTGTGGGGGTATGGCCATACCCCCACCCTCTTTTGAAAAAAAATCTTCTCTGGTGGATGTATGATGGAACAACGCATGCACCAACCATGTATGCTTGAACAACGCGGTTGGGACAACGACTGCGTTGTTTCCACCAATGCCTTTACCACACATGCCTTTACAACGATATTTTAGATTTGTTGTTGTAAAGGCATGCCTAGTAAAGGTATGTGTGTAACAACATGTGTCATTTTCGCATGCCATCCTCCCCACCTACCCTATAAACACCACTACCCTGACCCCCCCACCCACCCTAAAACACAACTACCCACCCCCCACCTGCCCTTAAATTAAAACTACCCTGACCCCTCACCCGCCCTAAAAACCTACCCTGATAACCCCACCCACCCTGTGCCATAAAACCTACCCTGACCCCACTACCCACCCTAAAAAATGACCCCCACCCCAAAAAATAAAACTACCCTCTCCCTAAAAACAAAATTACCCCGACCCCTCCTAGGCCTACCCTAAAAAGAAACCTACCCCAACACCCCTCACCAGCTCTAAAAATAAAACTACCCCAACCGCCACCAACAAAATAAAACTTCCCCTGACCCCCCTACCCGCCCCAAAAATAAAACTACCCCGACCTCCAACCTGCCCTAAAAACTACCTCAATACCTCTCACCACAACCCTCCACCCACCCTAAAAACAACTGACCCCACCTGCCTTAAAAACAACTGACTCTCACCTACAAAAATAAAACTAACCAGCCCGTAAAAAAAAATTAACCTGACCCCCACCCTGCCCCTAAAAACCCAACCCACCTATCCACCCTACTTACAAAATTACCCCAACCCCTAAAAGCCCGTACCCTCACCTGCCCCAAATAAAAAAATTACCCGACCCCCACACCCCCACCCTAAAAAGCATAGCAGCCGACCCCCAGCCCCGCCCTAAAATCAAAACTACTCCGACCTCCACCCTCGCCCCTTAAGAATAAAAATAACCCAACCACTGCACCCCAAAAAAGTACCCCACCCCTAAAAACTACCCCCAGCCCTACTTACCTGATCGCATCCTACTCCAAGCCCCCCCTGCCACCCCTAAAAATAAAATTACCCCGACCCCCTCCACCTCCGGCCCTAAAAACGCGACCCCCCCACCCACCCTAAATACAAAATTACCCAGACCCCCACACCCTGCCCTTTAAAACCTAACCTCTCCAATCCGCTCTAAATACAAAATTACCCCTACCCCCACCCCATCCCTGAAAACCTGAACCCCCACCTGCCCTAAATACATAATTACCCTGCCTCTAAAATCCCGCCCTAAATACAGAATTACCCTGACCCCCCCATCCCCGCCTCGAAAAAAAACAAAATTACTCCCACCCGCCCTGAAAAACCCGCCCTAAATACAAAGTTACCCTGACCCCTCACCCCCACCCTTAAAAACAAAATTACTCTTACCCCCCACTCCCGCCCTAAAAACAAAACTGTCCTAAAAACTAACCCCAGTCCAACTGTACGTGTTCTCTCCCGATGCTGATTCCCTTTTTCTCTGCCTTAACCACCCTTGTACAGCACATGCGTGGTTAAGGAGGAGAAAAGGGAAGTCATTGTTAACGCAAGTGTGGTTCCGCTTGCATTAGCAACGTTGTCATGGTTCTGGCATCGTTGTTCCGGCGTTTCCCTTCCCTGGAGTCTAGTGGATTTTCTGATCCCCATGGAAGCAGAAGGGCCTTACAAAATTAGCCCGATCTGCCCCCCAAAGGGGGCAGAAATGGCCAACACTAATGTGCCCCCATGGAGAGTGACCCTTGCCCAGAGGGCTGCCCCCCAAACAAAACACACACACACACCAATACCTGATGCCTAAGTGGTTTCTGCCCCCTTTGGGGATAGATGGGCTTAATAGAAATAGGCTGATCAGCCCCCAAGGGGGGCAGAAATGACCTAAAATAAATTTGCCCCCCAGGGGAGTGACCCTTGTCTAAGGGGTTGCTCCCCATCTGTAAAAAATAAAAAAATAAAAATCCCTGGTGCCTAGTGGCTTCTGTCCCCGGCCTAATTAAAATTGGCCAATCTCCCCCCATGGGGGGGTAGAAATGGCGTAAAATAAGTTTGCCCCCAGGGGAGTGACCCTTGCTTAAGGGGTTGCTCCGCTTGCATGAAATTGCCACAAAAAAAATCCCTGGTGTCTGGTGGTTTCTCCCCCCCTTTGGGGCCAGATTGGCTTAATAAAAAAAGGCTGATCTTCCCCCCAGGGTCGGCGAAGTGGCCTAAAATAAAATTGCCCCTCATGGGACCAACCTTTGCCTAAGGGGTATCTCCCCATCTGTAAACAATAAAATATCCCCGGTGCCTAGTGGTTTCTACCCAACCCCTTGGGGGCAGATCGGCCTAAAATAAATTTGTCCCCCTGGTTGCCACCCTTGCCTAAGAGGTTGCTTCCTTGCGTGAAATTGTCACATAAAAAAAAAATCCCTGGTGTCTAGTGGTTTTTGCCCCCAAAGTGGGCATATTGGCTTAATAAAAATAGGCCGATCTGCCCACAAGTGTAGCACAAACGGCCTTATAATAAATTGCAGCTCTTGCCCAAGAGGCCGCTCCCCTTCCTTTTTTACATATGGTAAACAAAATCCTTGTTGTCTAGTGGGCATTACTGCACCACGATCCCTATACGATCATGCTGCAGGAATGCTCAAAGAGACATGAAAAGGAAAGGAAAAGCCTTTCCTTTCCTTTTCATGCCTCTCTGACCTCCCCTGCCCCCATACTGAGGAGAAACTAACCAGTTTCACCACGCATCGCGCTGGAAGCCATGCTTCCAGCATGATGGAGGCGACCTCTGATGAGGTCATTGCGCGATCGCACACTGACGTCATCATACATCACTGGGGGAGGGTCGGGCTGGAAGGAAGAAGTGATTCTCCTTCCATCCCTGCCCGGGGGAGGAGGGTGGGAGGCCCACAGGGGTGCAAGCGCTCCCACGTGGGCTGGGTGCAGGATGTAACATTATGTCCTCGGCACCCGAGGTGTTATTATACCATAATGGTTGTATGGCTGTAGGCAACATACAGGGTGCACATAACAACTTATTTGCTTCTTAGTTCACAAATAGCATTTTTGGCAGGGCCAGTGCAGGGATGGTTCTAAGTTCATGTTTAAAAAAATCTTATATTAAATATGTGCCTGTGGGTGCAGTGATATTTTAAATTATTAACATCAAGGGTTCTGCATGTTAGGAAAAGGTGCTTTTTTTATTTGAAGAGGCATTATCATATTTGGCGGATGTTTGTTGCATGATGTACATGGTAAACATTTCAGCACTCAGTTAAAAAAATATGCCAACACAGCCAAACCTGTGCACTGATGTAAGCAGATTGAGAAGGCTGATCTTTATCTTTTTTCATTATCACCCCCAAGAGTGACTTGGATGGCCCAAGAACAGCAGATGTCCTCCCTGCAGGAGCAGCACCTGCCCATGCCCAGAGCACACACTTTAAACACACTTTAAACAAATCATCACCAACCCTTAGTGTGAACTGTAAACATACATTTTGGACGCCAAACAATGGCAATTAGTGCGGTGCCATAAAAAATATTTTTCTCAAGGTGTACCACCTCCTCAAAAACTAATACAGCATGTGTAGGCAGGAACCACTTGTAACCCAATTTATGACCATTGGAAGCCCCACACAGAGCCATGGAAGAGGAAAGCTAAACTGCTGCTCTTCCACATCTCTCACTGTAAGTGAACTTCTTTTGCGCTGCTCGCTTTTAAAAACAGCAGCAGCAAATGGTCCCTCACACAATGTGTGAGGTGTGCTTGTTTCATGATAGGAATTAATGGCTCAGGTACGTTGGGATGCACATGCATGTAACCTACAGAGAACACTGATTGTAGGCTATATCTGCTGTCTCATCCCATCAAATAACTGGAAATGGTGGAGGTCTACTTCCACAAGCTGGATTCTGCTCCTCAAGCTCCACCTGTGAAACAATTTGACTCCTCACATTTACCCTGTAACGCTACATATAAAACACTGTCTTGTTACTGTTTATCTGGCCCACCAAAAGACCCCCCTCAACCACTTTTTCATCCAGCTCTCACTTCTCTTTCTTACCTACCTCCTCCAGCATTACTTCATCATTCCCTCAGTTCTCTCTCTCATCTCCAAACACTACAGTCTCATTCTTGAAAACACAGCAATAATACGCTGTGAGTCCACTTTTAATGCTAAACATATTATTTATTTAAGTTAAAAATTACCCATCTGAAGCCATGAATGCTGGGTGAAAACTCTCTGAGCAGAACAAATGAGCATTCTGTAGCAGACTAGATCAGACATGTCTCAGGGAACTTTAGTACCTTGTCCAACTTCTCCAGAAGTCAAAAAATCTTGATACTAGGAACATTACTCATTCCTATAGAAATCAGATTACAATTGTAGGTTTCTAGACATCAGGGGCCAGATTTAAGAAGACCTAGTTGCACCTTGTGCCACATTAGCATAATTTTGTTGTTGTTATTGTGGTGTTAGGTTGTCAAAAACGCTGTGCCATATTTACAAGGTGGGGCAATGCACGCATAGCGCCACTTTGTAAATCCTTGCTTCACATTATGCCTGTGCCAAGCATAATGTATGCAATGGTGGCGTACGAGCATTAGGAGGCCCAGAAAAATTGTGCAATGGAATCTATGAGATTCCACTGCACCATTTCTAGTGTCATTTTTATGCCTGCCTAAGGTATGAGTTAAAATGAGGCTCTCATTGTTTTCAATAAGCCTCCTGTCACTCTCCAGCCAGGTCTCCAACCGTGTTTAGTACATTCCACTCACAACTAGGCAGTAGATCTTAAACATAGGGATGAGTACATCTCTTGCCCTTTGTGTCCCTAAGGCAGAGAAAAGGAGGCCAGCCAATTGACTGGCCCTTGGAGAGCAGTTTACTCTCAAGGTGCAACAGAGACCACAGTCCTTCTGCTTATTTGTCCAAGTAGAGTTCATCTTTTCTTATAATGTTCTTTCACATATAGGAAGGATCTGAAGAGTTGGTGACAAGCTCCCAATCTTACCCCGTGCAATGGCCAGTGTTTGTAGAATTCTGTAGGTAAATGTAAGCAACAATTTTCACAACACACAGTTACCTTGAAAGCACTGACTTTTTCAACATACTGTAAACCTTCCCACAGACAGTTATTTAAAATTGCAGACTTCAGCCTCCCCTCCCAAGAGATATGAGTCCAAATCACACATCCAATCCTCTCAAATTGAGAAACAATCCACTCTTCATGATATTGGCATTGTGCTCTCTCATGATGGAGACAAATAAAAGCTAGTTTGAAAGGCTTCCATCACTTGCCCTCACTCCCTCCTTTTCCCTCTCAGAAGCCTCATTTGAGCTAAATTATCACTGTTTGAGGTGCCATTACTTTTTCCTGCAGGCCAGAATTTCACTCCTACATAAAATGCTATTTGGGTCACTGGAGGAAAGACAAGAAACAGAACTAATTCTGGAGCTGCAAGTTGTACTATTTACAATCAAAATTTTCAGTTGTAAATATTAAGGAATTTATTTTCACCAATAATTTACATTTTTTCAAAAACTGGAAAACAACTTTCAGACAGGTATCTATAATTTTCCTAGGCTGAATTATGAGCATAGGCTTCTGGTCACAATTGAGACTCCCAGAGGTGCATTGCATACACTGTGACAAACAGCAGCTGGTAACTTTTACTGTGGGAACATTCTTTTCTTTAAAATGTTAGCATGTCCCACTATTAAAGATTAAGTATTCAAAAATTCTGGACTTAAAGTGTTCATATAGGGATGAATTAGCTAATGTTTAGAAGTAGCTCTGTCTATATGATAGACTACTGTAACATCTGTTACTCCAGTGGTTCCACACTACAGCCAGCCAGGACACAATCATTTTCCCTGGAGTTGTACATTTTAATCATGCTTGTTGGTGGTATACATATATTCTGCAGTCCATACCTGACATTTAACTTCCATGGTGCTGATGCATTTTATGCGCTACCGAATCATGGTCTTACTAGAAATATAAGTAAGGCAATTAGGTGTACCCAATTTTATTTTACAACTTGAGGAAAATATAGCACACACACACACTATCAAACTGAATGGGAGCCTTCCAGGGAACAGAATTAGATTACCATCTGAAATCAGTCCATAAAAGGACCAAATGTCTGGGGAGACTGGGCAAAAAAACAGATATTTTCATAGAACAGACTAGAAGATTTCACCATTATTAATGAAGAGTAACCCCCACCCCCATGACGGCCTCCTCTTCAACAAACCAACTTTGAAGAAGTACTTTCCATTCAGATAATTATTACAGTCATATAAAAATGGAAATTGGATTGTGCCGCTGTTATTGGGGCAATGCACGGAGAGCCAAATATAATAATCTTTTATCCACATATACCTACAAACAGGCAAAGTGCCTTCAGTTGTGAAGTACTTGCCTGATAAAGTAACACTGAGATGATCATGACAGTTCGATGTTTCACTGCATGACTGCATGACCGTGGAATTTTAAAATCATATTAAAAATCTAATCAGACTTTTGAACACTCAGGACTCAAAAAGAAGGAAAATCAACTGGAGTCCCTTCACTATGATTGTGAAGAATTTAAAACTGAGATCGATGGGCCAGAGGAAGGCTATGACATTATTGATTACATTATCAATTTCCAAAGGTGATCGACTTTAAGGAAAGGGAAGAAATCCTTATTGAACAGGTCCACAGAGTATGTCCTAAAATATAGTAAACAAATACCAGCTCAAGAGATAGGTGCCAAATGTTATATAATTATATACCTACTTATCAAAAAAGCCAGGAAAAGAGCCATTTCAACCTTCAAGACACCACATTCCAAGAAGGCAACAGGTATGACCTGGGAGAAGCAAGTGCTGACATAGAATGGATGTTTTTGTCTTGGTTCACTTGTTTGAAACTCTTGAGATGGCTAAGCTGCGATGGGATTTGTTGGGGGAAGAAGGGAAGGAAATCTGACACTTTCTTGTTGTACCAGTACATGAATGGAAGACCACAAATGTAATGTATCATATAATTATGGGACATTGCTGACTACAATTCAAACATTTAACATTCAATGTTAAACAGCTAAGCCGACCACCACAATATCTAGAATATACTCCAAACTTGGGTAACATAAGAATGATATAGTGCTTCTTCAAGACACCCATCTGAACAGAGGGAATATTGGAGAATTTTATTGAAAATGCCGCACCACACGGAGTTACCCCACAGGAGACAAAAAAGGTTGTGATAGCAGTTCTATTTTTCAATAAGCCTGGAGCTTAGAGTAATTGTTTTAGAAACCATAACAGATCAACGCGGGAAGTACACATTAGATTGATGTTGGTTGGGAACAAAACATTTGACAGTAGTTTAAATGTACTTGCTCAATCAGAGTCAGGGTACATTCTATTTAAATGAACCTATGAGGAAATTCAAAGATTTGCAGAGGTGAACTATGGTCTGGGTAGATCCGATGGGTTTAGTGGGTCTACTAGTGTACTGTCTCTGAATTTTCCTTGTGTAATTTGTTGAAATTGAAATATATTCTGCAGGATATGGGGCTGGTGTAAGTATGGTGGGCACGTTCAACAAACAAAACCCCACAAGATAGAAGGTGGATACATATTCTGCAGAGGACAGCAAAAAACAATGACATTGAGGAGCCTACACAAGAATACTTTGAACGTATGATACACTAACTTGCTCCCAAATGGGTCTGTGAGCAACCTTGAAAACCATGGTCAGAATGCTATCAGCTGTTGATAAAAGAAAAAGACATGGATCCACATGATATTGGAGAAAGAAATAGAAAGGTACAAATGTCAGAATAGGAAGGGACTTGAGAACATCATTGTCATAAAAAGACCCAACAGAGTAGGAAAAGGAAGAAGCTTGAGTGGAGAGTTTGGAGGGCTGGTCAGTGGTGGATGGGGCACAAGGGTATACAATGAGTCTTCCAGGTCAGGGGTGTGAAGGGGCAACTCAGAGTAGAGCCACAAGGGAAGGCAGGAGCTTCCAAGTGAATTTAACAGCCAACAGTAGCAGTGGCCAGTTACCTCGCAACTGTTTAGTGTGACTTCTCATTTATCGTTTTCTCGCCATTATTCTTTGCCTGAGCATTTGTTGTGCAATCCCATTCCCTTCTTTTTTCCTTCCCCTCTACAGAACCTATTTCTGTAACTTCCTGCATTCTGAAGCTCATTGAATGTAGAGATCCTGTTCAGCCCTTACTAGCATCTTGATATGGTATTTTCTAGTCTTAGTTGCTCTAACATCCATATATTGGAAAAATTATCTGACTCAGTGTTTGGCTTTCTGGGTAGCAGATGGTGTGACATAATCCTTGACTAACACAAACCAAAAAAAGTCCTGGACTGGAGTACAGTGTGTGTGGATCTTGAGTGCAATTTTCATTATTGCTAGTAAATATTTATCATCCTAATATACTGTACTTTTAAGATGTGAATGTGCTTATTATCAATGATTTCAGAGACATACATACCTGATGCACCAGGTCACTTCAAGAAGAAACTGCCCATGTATTTCTCTCCCTGTCTATCTCTTACTCAATTTCCCACAAAAGGGAGTGCAGGTTCGAGTTTTCCAGTCTGCCAAGAAGCACAAGGTGAAGGTGAAGGTGAAGGTGAAGGCTTAGAAATTTGCATGGGAATCCAGGAACCTGTTTCCCTAATACCAGAAACTCTCAAGAAAGTAAACACAGCAGATATGATGGAGTATTATGTGCAGAAAGCCATGGTTCTCAGAAGTCAGTTAAACATTACCAGTAAATAGGTTAATCAGGGCCCTCCAATCCCCAGGAAAGTATGCTATGAGTATGATCACAAAGCCCACACCTTAATAGCTAGTGCCCTCCTGGTTAAATAAAAACAAAACACGTAAACTGCACAATGTGTCCAGAGACAACAGGTGTACAATTATTTTGGGGGAGGGAGAAAGGAGCTATTTTTCATGAGTTCATGCTTGCCTCTATGAAGAGAGGGGAGAGGCAACTGATAGCCAAACTGAGATGCTTGAAGGATTAAATCGTCTGACTTTGACAGCAGATCAAATGATCACCTAAGTTGAATCCATTACTTCTGAAGAGATTTGGGCACCCATCATATTTATTATTTCCTACAAATCACCTTTACACAGATTTTTCAGTGCTGTACAGAAAGGTAGATGTGAGTACTCATGTATGATGCAGATGTGGCACTACAGGCTCAATTAGGTAAAGAAATATTACACAGGGTGTTTGTCCTACAGACTGATCACCCTACATGAAGATATTGCCAGCCAATTAGCGCTGGTCCTTCCAGACCTGAATAATGAAGCTCTGTCAGGCTTCATATGAGACAGACAAATGCTCAATAACACCAAGAGAATAATTTGCCTTGTTGAAAATCTAATAAAAGAACCTTTTGGCATTACCCGCTTCCAGAAGGCATGATGAAGCAGTCTGTACTTAGCTAGGATTTGATTAGGATTGTTATGGAACTATATGAACAAACAAACCTTTATCTCCTCAATAATCTTCTTCCTTGCCCGTTCAATTGCTCCCGGCCACCGTGCAACTTTCCATGCCAACTGCAGAACAAACACTGTCCAAACTGCTTGGAATCGGGGCCGTTGTTTATGAATCTCCTTGAAATCTCTCTTCATGTTTATAAAAACCTGCAACCCTTTTGCTTCAACTAGATCATTCTTACAAAGTTGAATGAGCAAAACATCTGGACATTGACTTCGCACAGCCAACCTATTCAAACATGGCAATAATTCTGGCCACTTCGACCCCCCCCCTTCCGTGCCACTGTAACTCGAATGCTGCTGGGTTAAACCCCCAATTCGCTCCATGACTGCCCCGGTTAGCCTGCAGACGTGCCCATTTTATAAAGGAATGTCCCACAAGCCAAATCGGCAAAACCTCAGTCTCTGAACCAGCTACCGAACCTGAAAAAGAACATACACAAGAAACTTAAGACAGGCGAGCAACAATTGCCTTGATCAATGCGCACATACCTCTTAAAAGCATCAGAGCACCATGTCCCTAACTTCATAATCTGTTCCCTATCCGAACCTCTTGTGCCTGCCTCAGTCGCTATGCCTATTCCTAAGGAATGAGTACCTAATTCTGAAGGAATTAGTCCTAAAGATTAAGCTGCTTTCCTTACACTGACAGCAATTGGAATTCTGTCACCAGATGATTATCTTTATGTAAAAAGACTAGCTCAGTAGGAGATCCCCTTCTTCCTTGTCACGCATGGCCTCACGCTACCGGGCATATGGCCGGTCTGAGTAAGAAGTCAGCTGTACCATACTTCCCATACCTCTTTGGTCCGTCTTTGATTTACTAATCCAAATGCAAACTGTGTTCCCCTTCCTTGGACGTCAGTCCACTGAATCCCTGACAGTCTTCTACCACCTAAAGCTCAGACACTCTAAAGGCCCAAAGAACATCCATACCATAAGTATACTAAAAAGCAGCACCTCGCCCCGTCCTAACAAATTTCTGGTAACTTGGGAACCAAAGCAACCGCATTGTCACCGGTCTCCTGGCAGTCCCTTTTGACCCTATCTCTCTAGCCCAACCTTCCAGTATTCTTTTACCAAGTTCTCCGGCTAAAGGAGCATAACCCCATAATAACTTGTCCATAAAGGCAATTCCGGCTAGCTTGCCCAAAATAGTGACCTTGGATTACCCTCTCTGAATGAAGCCTAGAATAAACTGAACTTCATACTCCATTCTCTCCCACTATTCCCATCGTATACAGCCCTAACTCTGCTCAAACTCCCTCCAAGCTTGGAAATATGCTTGTCGTGTAGATATGGCTAGAGAATGCAGAATCAGCTGCAGCATCCTTTTTCTCCCAGTGTCCATAATTCTGGAGGCATCTGCACTTTCCTGATTTCTGCATCCGTGAGCAGGCCAAGGAACCTCTCCCACTGTGAATGAGAAAAAGCATCCGTTGTGTCATTGTCCACTCCAGGAACATGTCTTGCTCTGAAAGCAAAATCATACCTTAAACAAAGCAGCACAAAAGCCTGCAGCAACTTTGATACCTCAACATCCCTTGCAGATTGACGGCTAACAACATGTACTACTGCCATATTGTCAACCCTGAAAATAACTTTTTTGTGTGCCAGCTTTCCCCCCAATAAGGTCACTAATACCAACAGAGGAAACAATTTCCAAAAAGGCACTATTTCTGTCTCCATGCTTCCACGCCTGCGGCCATTCCTCTGCATACCACCTACCCTGCCAATAAACTCCAAATCCGATGCCACCTGCTGTCTCTGAGAAAATCCGGGCCTCCCATTCCATGTCAAGCCATCGCCCCAAAGGCACTCCGTTGAAATCCTCCAAAATCTTAAGCCACATCCTTGGGGCTTCTTTTGCCCCTGCTGACAAGCGGACATGGTGATGAGGCAAATGGTTACCTGCCAAAGACAACCCCAAACTTCTGCAAAAACTCCTTCCATCTCTGACTACTTTACACGCAAAATTCAAGTGACCCAACAGCACCTGTATCTCCCTAGTTGTCACTTTAGATTTTTTCAGCATGTGATGTAACAATTGAGCCATTGTAATCTTTTTATCCATGGGAGACATGCCTCCATGCAATTGGAATCTATCCCAAGAAAAGACAATGATGTGACAGATCCCACTGTCTTCTCCGGGGCCAAAGACACCCCCAAATCGCTCATGACCTCTTGAAAAGCCTCCAACATTTCCCTGCACTGATTTGACTCTGGTTTCCCTACTAAGAAGAAGTCATCTAAGTAGTGCGTTATTGCGGTATGCCCTGTACTTCGCTGGAAAACCCATTGCAAAGATGTGCTGAAGCATTCAAAAAGCACACACGATATGGAACAACCCATTGACAGTGCTTTATCGACATACCAACACCTTCAAACTGGATCCCCAAAAGATCAAAATCATCAGGGTGTACCAGCAACAGCCGAAAAGCTGACATGATTTCGCCCCCCTGTCCGACCTGTTCCACTATCTCTAATGCCACATCCACTAAGGCATATGACACAGATACTTGTTCTTCAGGAATTAAATCATTAACCAAAGCTCCCTCTAGCCATGACAAATGTTGAATCAATTGAAAATGTCCTGCCTCTTTTTGGAGATAACCCCAATGGGAGAAATCATGAGGTTCTGCATCGGTCAATCAAGAAAAGAGCCTTCCATGCGACCTTCCAAAATCTCTTTCTGTAACTTCTCCCTCACTGTTTGTGTGATGCTACTGATTTCCGATTCTCTGCCCACCCCCGCCCACTATGACCTATGTAACCCAGTATGAAACCCCATGTGAAAACCTGTCTGAGTAGATTGGCATCCTCCTGTCTGTGATCTTGCTGTAACCAAAATTCCAGCTTCTCCAATTTAACTGGAGTAGGAGCTTTTACCACCAGAGCCATGCGCGTCTCTTCCTCCTCTTGTTGTGTTTGTATGGAACTGTTTTGACTTCCTTGAGAGGATTGCCACTGCCCTCCTGATCCCCCAGCTGCTTGCCGCCCAACAGTTGACCAAAGCATGCCTGCCTGCGCACTTGGAACAATTGTGCCAGAAACTGCAATACTCTCTTGTATATAACCCATTATTGAAGTCCCAGCATGCTCCCACTTGTCCACTACCAAACCTACTGGATTGTCCTCTTGTAGACCCCACCCTGCCCTGAGTGGGGTGGTCCTGAAAGGGGAGATAAGATATAGGAAGACCACTAGCTGTAAGTACTGTCTTCCCTAATTTGGGCATACCCATGGTATGCTGCCAGAGATCTGCATCAATCTGTCCCAATTGAACTTCCGGATCTAGCGCCAGGTGGGCCCGAGACGCCTTGTCATATTGCACCCATGCATAACCACTGTAATTCAACTGCAACTTCCTAATCACATCCATGTATTTAAAAAGAGCTACTGAACGCTCTGGTTACTTTTCACAGTACACATAATCGAATATCAAAAAGGCTGCAGTCAAATTCTCAATTGTTACCAGTAACTTAGGGCGTTTAGCCAATTCAGTTTCTTCTTTTTTTTACCCTTCTTTTGCTCATAATTCTCTATGGAGGAGTTTTAAAATGTCCACATACTCCCCTTTCCATATCTTCTCATTTGTGGGAAGCATTAGGCGGGCACCCAGAGGCTTAAAAGTTCCCATACATGGGTGTTCCTTAACTTTAACTTCCTTACTCTCCAAACCCTCCTTCTTATTCTATGACTTGTCTACGAGTACCTGCACTCCCCTTACTCCCCCACCAGTAGCTGCTGTTCCCTCTACTGCTTGACCACCCGTGCCTTTCTTAGAAACTGGGTCTCCCTCTGACCCCATAATCCCATCTGTGCTTACGGCCATATCAGTCATGTATACCCTTTTCCAAAGGCGTGCCTCACTGCCACCTGTTTCAGTGGCCCCCACTGCCACTGACACCTTTGCATTGAGCTTCTGAGCTTTCTTACCTGGAGCCAAGATCAGTAGCCGCGTGTGACTTTTCAGCCTTTCCAGCTCCTTCCTTTTTGCAGCACTTTCGAAACCACTCTGTCCCCAGAACTTGAGCCTTGTAAGATATGAAAAACAGGATCATCTGCCCCCACCCTCCCACATTTTTGGCCAAGCATCTTCTCTTTCTGCCACCATCATCAAAATCAAGCACCATATGCCCACTCAACAACTGAGAAGCCATACCAGTTGGCCCTGGTTGCTCCTCCAAATAACTTTAGGGTTCGGTTTGTATATGTTGGGTAGCTGCCAATGGGCGTTGAGGGGTTGTTGTGAACCCACACTCCCACTTTGCCACCATACCTGTTGTCTGCTGATGCCTTGAAATTCCGGCTGGTGCATCAGACCTGCCATCCCACTGCACCCTTGCAACGTCACCAGCTTTGAATCCTGCTGCCCTTTCCGATCCCTCATTTATCCGGCTAGCCACTCTGGGCTCTGCCTTCTCTTCTCCTCGAGGGTCTTAAGCTGTCCTAATCTCCGTCAAGCCCACATCATATCAGTCATTACTTACTGCGAAGAGGGAAAAGAAAAAGGGCCCGGTTGCTGGACTTAACCTTCTCAAACACTTTTAGACCATGCCCGCCTAAATCTGTCCCCTCCCCAGCTTTGCTTATCCCCACTCAAAATTCCACTCACCGATGTCCAAGTTCCCTCAACTCTTACTTTCACTGCCTTCCCACAGAGTGCCCTGTACTCGTGACCTAAACTGCTTCCTCAGGAATGAACATTCGTGGGGGGCCTACAGCGCCATTCATCTTCATCAACTACATCTTTGGCATTGTCACTCCATTCCAGGAGGGCGGCTACCAGCGCTGATGCCGGGCTCTTCCCCACCTTCAAACTATGATCTCCAAACTCCTTACCCCCTCAATCCCAACCATATCACTATTAAGGTCAGATGGCTGAATGCCCTGCATCTCTCCACCCCAAGTTAAGCCACCCTGCTACTCCTTCTCCCGGGGCTCTCCATGTATTGCAGGCAAAGCAACCTCTTCTACCTGTGTTCCAAAAACAGCACACTGACACAAAGGCATCCCATTGAAATCCTCCTGTCTTCCCCTTCACTCATTTTGCGCTTTAAACTGATTAACCCTACTCCAAAAACCTGCTCCCTCCCTCATCCTTTTACCCTCTCCTGCCTCCCATTCCTCAGCCTTTCACCGTCCCAGCGCAAGAGTTATGAGAGGCCTACCTCTTTTTCTCCTTCCTTTCAGGACAGCCTGCCCTGACAGGGGCTGTGCGCTTCCCACAAGCGCACCGCTCTCACAATACTCCATTTCAGGCTGCATCGCACCACTCGTCGCCCAGGCGGCTCTCCGATGCAGGCCGTGTTTGCTGCTGCCCGCTCCTCCAAATGATGGCCGCTCGCTGAATACATGAGCGGCCTCTCAGACTCACCTCCACCAATGCGGCCTCGTAACCAAGTGGCAGCAAGCACACTAACACGGCCGCCACCATGCCTGCTGCAGCTCTCCTCACCGGTTGTGTATGAGGATGCACAGCCGGCGCCAGCAGATCTAATATGCCCGCCTCTTCAGCAAGGACAAGGCCTGCCCCACTAATTCATCCGACATATTCAGGCACTCAGCTCACACTCCTTATAATTACCATTCCTAGCTATTAATACTTATTGAATATATTAATTTGATCTCTACTCCTAAAGCCAGCCAGCCAGCCACTGTGTCGCCTATGAGAAAATGGTGACTAACCTCATAAAATGGGCAGTTAAATAACGGGAGGTAAACCAAGCTCAAATGTAGCCCAAAAATAGCCAGAGCAGTCATGGACTGCTCGATTACACCAATAATTCCAGGTGGAGACCTCCCTCGGTCGGCCACCTCCAAACCTCAATGTGCAGCGAGATTGCGCTGCCTAGGAAATAAAAAGAAAAAGTAGTCCAGAAATCATGCAGAAAATATGGAGCCTCGTTTGTTTTCAGTAGTTGGCAGGTACGCTCGAGGAGGGCTAAACACCGAAAAAGGCATGACGTGTGCATGCCTTTCACAAATAAAATCAAGTGATTTTTAGAAGGCAAGGCCAAGAACCAACAAAACTGATGGGCATGAAGTGGGCCTGGTCAAACGCCAACAGAGAGATTATAGCAGGCTAGAGCAGTTGCGCACTCGACCCTAATAAGAGCATAATGTATCTATAATGCACATACTTCAAGTATGTAAGAGTGCAATTTAAAAACTACAACTACAACTTTCAACACATCGCTTCTATGTATCATAATAATCATGTGATCACTATTGCTCAATCTTCTCTTATAATCTCGGCAGTAACGATACTACATTGCCACTGCAAGAATGTGCTCTGCTTGCTGCTTTTAAATATGGGCAGACCTTCAGGTTAATTACGGCAGAGACTACTCTGTCTCCATCATGATTAACCCCCTACTGTGGCCCTGGGGAGCAAGGACAATTTGAGAAAACACTACATGTCTGCCCAGCCGATTTGGATGCACAGATTTTTTACTGTTTCTTACTGGCAGGTAAAACCTGGATGTAAGTAACAGTTAAACATTGTAATGCTCCCCCACCATAGTAAAAGCCTTCCATGGTGAGGCAAGCACTATTTTTTTTTCTTTCAAAAAACAAAATCCCATTTCAGTATGAAACTGGATTTTTTTTTAAAAAGAAGTACTGTTTGTTGCAGGGCTGCGTCCTTCCGAAGCAGGCCTGAAACAAATAGTAAAATGCATCGACAAGAACCACTGTGACTGCGATTCCTGTCAATGTATTTATAAATTACTGCCTTCTAAGTGGTCATTTATAAACTTTTATAAACTTGGTGGGCGAAGTAATCTCTGCCTGACAGACTAAAAGTCCTCTGCCAGGCCATTGGTAATTACTCCATCCACCAATAATTAAATGTGGCCCTAAGTCCTTTACATAGTCTCTCTAGCCATGTACGGCCTAAAGTGGCCATATTTTTAATTACCCACATCGAGTTGATAAACGTATGCACATTCATGCTCACAATACATTCAAGTGGCACAAGGCTCCAATGGAGGTTTCATTTTAACAAGCACCAGCAAGTTCACTGTCAGAGAGCATTGGCCTTTCCTCGCATGGCTCCAAATTTACTTGACAATAAAACATCTTCATGGCCCTGAGGGCATTAGGAGTGACCAAGAAGAGGCCAACTTTAGCACAATCATGCAAAAACTGCCTGCGTTTTGGATTGGGTATTATTACTAAATGAGTCTTTTTAAATTATGATTGTGTATTGTGGGTATCCTTCTCCATATGGTACCAACCTTCCAAGAGTAATGTAACAAAGTCTACCTACTAGTACTTCTACCGTATATGTGTCAGTTGGTATATGTGCTAATTTGTGTACATTGCAATCTACTGCAATCATTGTGTGGCCTCACCAAGAGAACCCTGAGAGGTGCTCTGATTTATTAGTATTCAAATTAGACCCAATGATATCTATTACCTATCCCTGTATCCTGTGCTGGCCAGGCTGGTTTCTTGCACTGAGTGCTGTGGAAGGTTAGCCCAGGTGCAGGAAGCAGAATGAGAGGAACTCTGGTGGTTTTGTGGACCACCTTTACTAAGGTGCTGCTGTCTGTTGATGCGGACCACATTCACTTAAGGATGTTTCTGATAGGCCACATGGCATAAAATAGCTGAGGTCTGCCCAAATGAAAAATAGGGTTTTCTATCATTGCAGGAAGGGATATGAAAACCCCTAGGGCCACCAGGGCAAGGGTAGTTATTTCTTTGGTTGAGAGGTGCATTTTTTACACTTAGGGCCTAATTAGGAGTTTGGCAGAAGGTTTTCACCGTCCACGGAACTTCCGACAGGGAGTCTGCCGCCATACTGCCACTCAGGCAAAGCAGATAGTGAACATTGCAATGGTGAAGGCCAGGGGGGCCCTGCACTGCCCAAGCCAAGTGCATGGGCAGTACAGAGGTCCCCTGGGCCCCCCTACACCGCTTCTCTGCCAGAATTTTCATGTCGGTAAGTACCCCCATGAAACCACTGGTGAGAAGGGGGTCGTAATCCAAGAAGCACTGCCCTGACAGATTAGGACCACCAATACCTCCAGTCCATCTTGATCTCCGATCCTGGCGGAGCTGGCGATTCCCTGGCGGCCTGAACACCAAGGTTTAAATATTGGGCACGAACAGCCACATTGGCGGTGGTCCGACTGCCATCCGCGAACCTGGTGTTCTTGTGACCGTCAGGTTCGTAATGAGGCCCTTATTCTTATATGTATGTACAGTAGTTTGTTACCAGGAATAATTTTTGTACCTGAGGTAAATTTAATTGAGTTCTATATATAAAGCCCTAATATTCACAATTGGGGAGGAGTGTTAAACAAAGTTAGGGGGTGGGTCATTCTGAATGACCTGTATCCTTTCCCTCCACAGATACAATGAGGGTTTTGAGCAGAACAATATAATCACAGGCACTACACATGAAAAATTTTGTTTCCCAACCTGAGATTTTTGAAGCTTTTACATTGTCTTTGTGCCACGCAAGGTATCGCAAGGACAATGTAACAGCTTCAATAATATTTGAGTCGTGTAAGGGGCAATTTGCACCACTTTACATTGCTTTGTCAAGAAATTCAACAAAATACAGCTACTTGTGCTGCATCACGTTGCTTTTGAATTTGGTAGTCATTCTATGGGTTGAACACGGCATTCCCATGCATTCATCCACGGATTTTGGTGTTTTCTATATTTACTAAAGCTAGTAATCCTGGGAATGTATCAAAATGCTACACTTTCTCCAGTGAGGCGTAATGAGCAGAAATATTTATTTCTCCTTGTTATTTCCATTCTGAAGCACACATATAAGGACAAAAGTGGCAACATAGATTGCTTTTGTGCGGGAATGTGTCCTGCACAAAAATAATTCTGTCTCTAATGCATTGTGGTGCAAGGGTGCCTGTGTTGGTGCCATGCAGCACACAGGGCGCCAGTGCTAAGAGAGAACAGAAATGGTCCATATATTTGTAAATATGAAGCATTTCTTTTCTCTCCCTTTCACTCAATGCAATGCAGCGACTTTGCTTGCCGCCCTGAGTTGCTGGAACTATAAGTAAATGTGCCCCCTGGTGTCTCTGCTCCTCTTGGCTCAGAAAATCCTGTTAGAACATAGCCACTTTCCTTTTCTAGTATTGTGGTATGCACTGTCCATGATTAACATGAAGCATAGGCACAATCCTCAGGGACATTAACCAAGGTGAGGGGTGATATGAGTATCCCAATATCTGGTAGCAACAGCTACCCTACACCACTCTACACTTTTCCCTCCTGCACTTAGTCACTCTCTTCACTCCCATTCTCAATTGAATTAATTTCAAATGGGTCTTCTGCATGCCCACCTTGAATCATTAATTAACTGTTCTTCTTCTCCCACTGCTCCCCTGTTGTCACTGCACTTCTCCATGCATACACTCATTTCTTCACTTCACTCACTGTCCTCACACCAAAGGCAGGCAGTAATTAGAGCATAGGAAGAGGGGGGACCAAACACGCACACATGCACACTCACTCACCCCCATGGATCCACATAGACACACACACCCATTCACATCACGTACTCACATATACATTCATACATACAGGCATGCCAAGCTTTAAATAAAAACATAACACTTACCTTCTGCATCGTCTCTGAAAGGAAGCTTCTGATGTTCCATGAGGTTTGTGAATAGAAACCTCCTCTTATATGCAGTCCCTACCTCAAAACAGAGTGGGATGGGATCAGTGAGAGTTGCTGACCTCACCCCACTTGTTGATGGAGTGTAAGTGGTAGACACTAGGCCCTGGGCACTAAAAGGCTTAAAACTGAAGCTCTCAAGCTATCAGTGATGCTCCCTCCACATCATGAGGGGAAGGTCCTCCAAGTGCACTCCCTAACCCCTAAATTAGCTGCCCTCTTTCAATAATTAAAGTGCTGCCTCATAGATGCCCAGTGTGTAGACTGATGTTAAACACTGCAATGCAAACACATTAGACATTGGAACCAAGGGTAACTAAATAGTAATGCTGCAATTTAAAGTCAGCCTTGGATGCCCACAGATTGTCAGAGCTCTTCCAACATTTCCTGGCTCTGACCTAAGGAGGATTTCGCTCCTAAGAACCCTTGCAGCCCTGAATTATCATCATAAATGTTAATCTAAGAGAACATATCACTTTAAAAACTACAAACAAACATAATGCCTATCGTTTTTTGGGGCTTCATAATATCATAGTGTGCAAAGATTTTTGCCTCATAACCTTTACAAATGTGTATGGCAACGTTTGACTCACTACGTAGTTTGCAATTGTTTTCCTTTGGGACATATGTGTGAAAAGGTTCACTTGTCTGACAAATTATGCTGAAAATGTTCCTGTTCACCGTATACATTTTGACATATGAATAGTCCAAAAATACAAACAGAATGAATCATAGTCCTCGGGTCATGTTTGGCTTCTGAATTGTAATAGAAAGAATGTTTTCGCTGTGTAGAAAAAATTAGGAAAATCAAGAAACTTTGTGAAGGGAAAGATTGGGTACTTCAAAAACCTTTGAGGGTGGAAAAAAACAAAAAGACTTAACAAACCAATATTAATTATCCACCAAAACATAAGTGCCATAAAGTAGAATCAGAATATATTTTTGTTATGTAAACGATGTGTGCAAATTTATTAGGGTGCTACTAAAGAAATCGGTTTTGTGATATAAAAGGTTGCCATGGGTGATCAGTAATGTTCAAGTAGAACAGAGATGCTTATCCTGCTGAGGCGAAGCTGACTTTTCTTCTTTTATTGTGCCATGGCTGGCTGTTGCTCGAGATAGTTCATGTTACTAAGGGATTTAAACAGGCTTTGGTGGACAACATGTCAGAGGTGGCAATAGCAACCATTCCACCATTCCAACGGTGTTCCCCGCCTATCGTATTTTGACTTGCCAGCCACTCCAGTAGGTTATTTTACCTAAAATGCTCCAGCCAAAATATGCGGGCCACATTCTGTTAAAAAGCATTGGCAATGCCAATAGGTCTGACATTAGCCGGCAGCCTTTTGGCTTTGTCAATGTTATTTTGTCTTCTAATGATTTTTTTAAAGTATTATTGCTGGAGAAACTGTCAGGCCGCTGTCAATTAAAAAGAAGTTCACTGAAAGCAAAAATATTTTTAGTGCCCGTAAAAAAACACACACTGCCCTAGTAGTCCATGAAACTTAAAGAAACTATCTTTTGTTTGGATATGTTCCTTGTGAAAGGGCAGCGTGACATCACTCACAATTATGATAGCCAATGACTAAAGCGTCTCACCAATTGCCCCATTCTGTATGCTGTAACGAATGGAAATAAAATGCGAATTACTTTAAAAAAATCAATGACTGAAGCCCCTATGAGTAAATATATCACACATATAATTTTAGTAAAATCGAAAGTTCTTGGCTAACGCTAGGCATAAAAATGAATCGCCACCATATCAAAGCGGCACACTCAACAATGTTTCATTTCTTATAAACAAACTCTTGAAATGAGGGTGTGTTACTGCGAACCAGTAAAGAACTTTCCTTAGCATGCATCGGGCTTATTGAATGCCCTAAACCCCATCCCTGCTTAGTGGTTAGAGACAGACAAAAATATCTTTGGAGGCCCAACATAAATAGGGTGAGCCTTCTGATGTTCATTAGCTGGCTGCCCTAAGATTTCCAGCTGACACTATTCTGTCAGAAACCAGAGAGTTCTCCCAACTCTAAACAAGCAAGTAAAGCTCAGGATTGGGGGGATTAGAGAAAGGGTTCTACAGCACTGCCTTACCCTAAATGATCCCCACTGTGCCTTCAGAATGAGGCTTTGGGGGTAGCCGACTGGGGGAGGTCTCCCCCGGAATTATTGGGGCAATGGAGCAGTCCACGACTGCTCTGGCTATGTTTGTGCTTCTTTTGGGCTATGATGCCGTGGTCTATTTATACACCATTTCAGGGGTTTTGTCACCATTTTGTCTTAAGGCGACACGGTGGCTGGCCATTCTCAGTAGAAGTAATTTGAACCATCTGAATTTAGTTTTGTCAGCAAAGATTAGGTTAAGTAACACTTTTTTATTATATTACAAAGGTAGTATAGGAGAAGCGTACTGACCATACCTGATGAATTGGTCCGTCAGGCATTGTCATTGCTGGAGGAGGCAGGCAGGCTGGATTTGCTGGCGCCAGTCGTGCATCCTCATGCATGCCCAGTGAGAAGAGCGGCAGCGGGCGTGGATGCGGCCGTGGTAGTGTGCTCGCCACCACATAGTGATGCGGGCACAGAAGTGGGGGTGACTTTCAGAGGCCGCTTGTGTGCTCGGTGAGCGGTCTTAGTATGGGGGAGTGTGCAGAAAGCAGCGTGGCCTGCATCAGAAGACCGCTTAATGAGGAGCGGTCCGATGCAGGCCATGAAAGAACAAGTGAAGGGCGGCGTGCATGAAGGAAACGCACTGCCCTTGTAGAATGGGAGTGTCTAGTTAATAAAACAAAGGGGCGGGGCCTTGCTTAACGCTTAGGCCGGTGCTGTAAAAGGCTGAGGACTGGGAGGGGGTAAGGGTAGAAGGGGGAGAAGGGTCAGACAGTTTCTGGGTCCAGGGTTTGAGGGTATTAAGAAAGAAATCGGACAGGGGAAGATGAGGAGGTAGGTGGTGGGGCTAGTTTAGACCATCATGGAACATTTAGAGAACAGTTGGAAGGGGTTTCAAGTTTGGAGAGACATAGAGAGCACAGGGAGATGGAGCCTCAAGGCACTGCAATGTGGTATGAAGAGATGCAGGCGGTGCCGACCATTGACGTGGACAGAGGTATAGTAGGAAGTGAGAAAGACGAGGTTTATGGTGAACATAGCTTGGAAAAGGATGAGGGCCCGGCATTGCGCTGGTAGCTGCCCTCTTGGAATGGAGTGAGGATGAGGATGAGGATGAATGGCACTGTAGGCCCCCCACGAAAGTATATGCTAGAGGAAGTGAGCTTAAGGAGTCTGATGGGAAATCAGCGAAGATAGGAGTTGTGAGGACAGGAGCCCCAAGCAGTGATATGTTGCGTGACAATGTGCCAGGGTGGGGAGAAGAGATGTCAGAGGTAAGGGGCGACAGCATAGAAGTTTTCGAGAGGGGTAGGGTCAGCACACCGGGTCCGTTGTCTTTTTCTTCTTTGCAACAGGTATCAGCAGGCACAATTCAGAGTTTGTGGGAGCTTCGAGCTTCAAGACACTCGAGGAGAACAGAAGGCTGAGCCCTGGGTGGCCGGCTGGATCTACAATGGATCGGAAAGTTCAACTGGCATTGTTGACAGTGAAGTGGTAAGGGTGCTGTGGGGTGGCGGTTCTGATGCACCTGCCGGCATCTCAAGGCATCAACAGTCAGCAGGTAGGGTGGCTTGGTGGGAGAGTGGGTTCACAGCAGCCCCTCAATGCCCATCAGCGGCTACCCAACATACACAAGCAGAACCATATACTTACGCTGAGGAACAACCAGGGCTGTCCGGTATGGCAACACAGGTTTTCAATGGGCACACAGTGCTTGATTTTAATGAAGAAAATCTAGAAGAAGGGGAGGTGCAAGAGGAATATGGTGCAAGAAAAAGTGAAGCTGAATGGTGGCAGAAGGGGAAGAGCCAAAAAGCAAGGGTTGAGGTGGGGACAGATGATCCTGTTGTTCATATTTTACAGGGTTCAAGTTCCTGCGGTCAGAGTGTTTGGTGAGGTGCTGCAAAAAGGGAAGAGCTGGCAAGGTGGAAGAGTCACAAGCGGCCACTGACCTTTGCACCAGGTAAGCAAGCACAGAAGAAAAAGGCAATGGTGTCTGTGACAGTGGAGACCACTGAAACAGGTAGCAGTGAGACACGCTTGTGGAAAGGGGTATGCATGACTGATATTGCTGTGTGTACAGCGGGGAGTTTGGGGTTGAAAGTTGACTCAGTTAGTAAGAAAGACATGGGTGGTCAGTCAATACAGGGAAAGGTAGGTAGTGAGGGTGGAGTAAGGGACGAACAGGTGGACACAGTTTTAGGGGAGAATAAGAAGGAAGTTTTGGAGAGCAAAGAAATTAAAGTTAAAAAAACTCCCGTATATGGGAACTTCTAAGCCATTGTGGGCCCACTTAATGATTGCTACAAAGGAAAAGAAATGGAAAGGGGAGTATGTTGAAATGTTGAAATTATTCCATAGAGAATTACAAGCTAAGGAAGCCTCAAAGGAAGAAGAAACTGAATTGGTTAAACACCCCAGGGTACCTGTAACAATTGAAAATTGGACACAGCCTTTTTGATATTCGCTATTGTGTACTGTGAAAAGTACCCTGAGCATTCAGTAGCACTTCTTAAATATATGGATGTGATTAGGAAGGTGCAATGGAACTACAGCGGTTATGCCTGGGTTCAATATGATGAGGAATTCTGGGCCCGCACGGTAGTGGACCCTGAAATTCAATGGGGAGAAATTGATGCTGATCTTTGGCAGCATACTATGGGCCCGGTTCAATTGGGAAAGACGGTGCTTACAGCTAGTGGTCTTCCTATATCGTACCGTCCCTTTCGGGACCGTCCCACCCGAGGTGTGGTGGAGGTTACAAGAGGACAGGCCAGTGGTCTTGGTAGTGGACAATTGGGAGCATGTGAGACTTCAATAAAGGGCTATGTACAAGAGAATATTGATGTTTTAGGCACAAATGTTCCAGATGCAGGGGAAAGCACACCTTTGTTAGCTGTTGGGGGGGACAACAAGCTGGGAGCTCAGGAGGTCAGTGGCATGCGTTGCAGGACAGTGGAGGATCACAACAGTTCCATGCAAACACAACAAGAGGAGAAAGAGGCGCGCATGGCTCTGGGGTAAAAGGTAAATTAGAGAAGCTGGAATTTTGGTTGCAGAAATATCACAGGCAAGAGGATGCTCATACGCTAAGGGAAGGTTTCACATGGGGTTTCAGGTTGGGTTACAAGGATCAGAGGGGGCGTAGATGGGCGGAGAATCTGGAATCAGTAGCAGCAAACAAACAAGTGGTGAGGGAAAAGTTACGGAAAAGGATTTTGGAAGGTCGCATGGCAGGCCCTTTTCTTGATTGCTCAATGCAAAACTTGATTATTTCTCCTATTGGGGTTGTTCCTAAAAAAGAGGCAGGTCAATTTAGTTTGATTCAACATCTATCATGGCCGGAGGGAGGTTTGGTTAATGATTTTATTCCTGAAGAACAAGTATCTGTGTCATATGCATCGGTGGATGTAGCATTTGATTTGGTGGAGCAAGTCGGACACGGGGCTCTGTTAGCCAAGAGCGTCATTAAGTCAGCTTTTTGGCTTCTGCCAGTACACCCTGATGATTTTGAACGGTTGGACATACAGTTTGAAGAGCGCTGGTATGTTGATAAAGCATTGCCAATGGGTTATTCCAGATCGTGTGCACTCTTTGATTGCTTCAGCACATTTTTGCAAAGGTTGTTCCAGCAGACCACAGGGCATAATGCTATAACACATTACTTAGATGGCTTGTTCTTGGTAGGGAAGCCGGAGTCAAACCAGTGTAGGGAGATGTTGGAGGCTTTTCAGGAGCTTATGAGGGAGTTAGGGGTGCCTTTGGCCCTGGAGACGACAGAGGGACCTGTGACATCATTATCTTTTCTTGGCATTGAAATAGATTCTGTGAGCATGGAAGCATGGCTCCCATTGGATAAGAAGTTTGCAATGGCGCAATTGTTACTTCACCTGCTCAATAAAGAGAAAGTGACAGTGAGGGAGATACAGGTGCTTTTGAATCACCTGAATTTTGCGAGCAAGGTAGTCAGAGCGAGAAGAGTTTTTTGTAGATGGTTGGGGTTGTCCTTGTCAGGAAACCGACTGCCTCATCACCATGTCCGCTTGTCAGCAGGAGTGAAGGAAGACTTAAGGATGTGGCTGAAATTTTTGGAAGAGTTCAATGGTGCTCCCCTGAGACGATGACATGATGTGGAATGGGATGCCCACATTTTTTCGTATGCAGCAGGGGGCACCAGTTTTGGAGTTTATTGGCAGGTGGTGCGCAGATGAGTGGCCACAAACATGGAATTAGGGAGGTAGAAGTGTTGCTTTTTTGGATTTGTTACCCTTGTTGGTAGCAGTGGCCTTATGGGTTGGAGAGCTGACACACAGGAGATTTCCGTTTATGGTTGACAACATGGTTGTGGAACTTGTTGTCAACCGTCAATCTGCAAGGGATGTTCAGGTTGAAAAGTTGCTGCGTGTTTTTGTGCTGCTTTGTCTAAGGTACGATGTTGCTTTCAGAGCAAGACATATTCCTGGAATGGACAATGACATTGCAGATGCTTTGTCTCGTTCACAGTGGGAGAGGTTCCTTGGTCTGGTCACGGAGGCAGAAGTCAGGAAAGTGCAGATGGCTCTGGAATTATGGACTCTGGGAGAAAAAGGATGCTTCAGTTGGTTTTGAATTCATTAGCAATATCAACGCGCCGAGCATACATGCAAGCCTGGAAGGAGTTTGAGCAGAGCGGTGTAGGAGCAGTGGGAGAAAAGTTGAGGATGTGGTGCAGTTTATCCTAGGGCTGATTCAAAAAGGGCAATCCAGAGTTACTATTTCAGGCAAATTAGCAGGCATTGCCTTTATGGGCAAGTTATTGTGGGGTTATGCTTCTACGGCTGGAGAGCTGGGAAAAAGAATGTTAAAGGGTTGGGCTAGAGAGGTGGGGCAGAAAAGGAATGCCAGGAGACCGGTGACGATTCCAGTGTTGAGGGCTTTGGTTCACAAATTACCAGAAATTTGCTTAGATAAGAGCTTTTTAGCATGCTTTTTTGGGGCCATTAGGGTGTCTAACTGTTAGGGGGAAGGACACAGGCAGGGATACGGTGGTCTGATGTGCAAGTGAAGGAGAACTCTCTCTCCATTTGGGCCAGGAAGTCAACGTCAGACCAAAAAGGTAGAGAAATAATGGTTCAGTTGACTTCTTACCAAGATGGGAGCATATGCCCAGTAACGTGGGGTAGGGAGTTGCAAGCAAGAAGGGGTTCTATTACTGGGTTAGTCTTTTTGCATGAAGATAAGTGGCCAGCGATGGCATTCCAACTGCAGTCAGTGTTAAGAAAAGCGGCTTTAGCTGTAGGACTCATTTCTTCAGAATTCAATACTCACTCTTTTAGAATAGGCATTGCAACTGAGGCAGCCAGTAAAGGGTGGGATAGGGGACAGATTATGAAATTGGGGAGGTGGCACTCTGAGGCTTTTAGAAGGTATGTGTGCGTTGATCAAGACCCAGTTTGATCAAGTGTCTTAAGTCTCTTGTGTTTGTTTTGTTTTTTGCAGGTTCAGTAGCTGGTCCAGTGAACAAGGTGTTGCCGATTTGGCTTGTGGGGCATTCATTCATAAAATGGGCCAACCTGCAGTCTCACGGGGCAGTCAGGGAGTGAATTTGGGTCTTAATCCATCAGAATTCGAATTAAAGTGGCACGGAAAGGGGGTTATGAAGTGGCCAGAGTTACTGCCATTTTTTAATAAGTTTGTGGTTCAAGGACAATGTCCAGATGTTTTGGTACTCCACTTGGGGGAGAATGATTTAGTTGAAGCAAAAGGTTTGCAGGTTTTACAAAATATGAAAAAAGACTTAAAGGAGATTCAGAGGCAATGGGCTGGATGCCATGTAGTATGACAGCATTTGTTCCACGGATGGCGTGGAGGGGTGCGAGGCGGCCGGGAGCAATTGAAAGGGCAAGAAAGAAGATTAATAAGGAGATTAAGATTTTTTGTAGGGAGCGAGGTGTTACATGTGCGGAACACCCTGATTTGGAATTGAAGGATGATGTTTTCTTTCGAGGGGACGGTGTCCATTTGTTATTCATGGGTCATGAGCTTTATTTAATGCATATCAAAGAGGTGTTGCAGGATATTTTTAGGATACGTTAAGAAAGGCAATGGGAAGAGCAGAAAGAGTCCATTATTGGCCCCTTTCTGGGTGGCGGGGGCAGGGCCAGTTGGCACGGTTTGCACAGTTTTAGGCTTGAAAGCGGCAGCCTAGGTGGGAAAGGAGAGGGGATACTGGACTTCGCATGGTTGAGCTACGTTGTTCAAATGTTCAGCAGGAAGTTAGAGTTGTTATAGTTGCAGAGTAATAGCATCTTGAAAGGGGTTTTGAAAATAGCTATTTCAACGAGAAAAACAAGAGGACAGGATTGCAATACTGTTTGTTGGGAGGGGGAGGGGAGGGTAGAGGTGGGGGAGTGGTGCAGTTGAAGTGCATGTATAGTGAGCCGGTTAGTTTTGTATGGTAAAGGTCAGGTTGTAATGTTAAGGGCACCTGTCTTCAATAAAAGTAGCCTTTTCCACACAATTCGGTGTCAGTCGTGGTTATGCCCCCATTTTCCCCAAGGAGGCTTTGGGGGGTAGCCGACCGGGGTTAAGTCTCCCCCCTGAATTATTGGGGCAATGGAGCAGTCCATGACTGCTCCTGCTATGTTTGGGCTTCTTTTGGGCTAGGATGCCGTGGTCTATTTATACGGCCATTTTAGGGGTATTCTCACCATTTTGTCTTAAGGCGACACAGTGGCTGGCCATTCTCAGTAGAAGTAATTTGAACCCCTCCCTCCCTCCTGATAGCTTGTCAATGAGGAAATGAAAGGTTTTTTTTTCTGCAGCAACAGCACAATAGATGCTAAAGGAAGAAGTTCTTCTTGAGGGCAGATGCCCTAAGATAAGTTGGTATGTTGATTTGGAGTTGCTTGGAGGCAGGTGCTATGGCGGGGGCAGGGCCAGTTGGCATGGTTTGCACAGTTTTAGGCTTGAAAGCAGCAGCCCAGGTGGGAAAGGTGAGGGGAGACTGGACTTCATATGGTCGAGCCACGTTGTTAAAATATTCGGCAGGAAGTTAGAGTTGTTATAGTTGCAGATTAAGAGCATCTTGAAAGGGGTTTTAAAAATAGATATTGCAACAAGAAAAACAAGAGGACAGGATTGCAATACTGTTTGTTAGGGGGGGAGGGTAGGATAGTGGTGGGGGGAGTGGCATAGTTGAAGCGCATGTATAGTGAGGCGGTTAGTTTTGTAAGGCAAAGGCCAGGTTGTAATGTTAAGGGCACCTGTCTTCAATAAAAGCTGCCTTTTCCACACAATTTCGTGTCAGTCTTGGTTGTGCCCCCATTTTCCCCAATATTGGTTTGATAGATTCAAGGCATGACACTGTAGAATTATGAATCAGGCAACGGGTAACCTTCATTTTAAGAGTGATTCCTTCCTATTTACTTTGGTTCAAATTGATCCTTAATCAAATGTTCACGATTATGTGAACTATCCTTATATTATTTGCACATTTAATGTACTTTTCTCTATGTTAATTGCTATCACTATATTTAATCAATCCTTACAAATTTAAGTTGCAAATAGTTTTTACATCCATTCGACGCCTCGTCAGGGTAAGTAAGCGCTATATAAAATACTATTGCAGTTACACAAATGACTAAACAGCATGCATAAAAAGCAGAAAACATTTTCAAGCATTTTTTGTACTGGAATGGACCTCTTCAAGTACAAAAACTTTTGTAGAGATGCAGAGCCTTGCACTATGGCACAAATGTGTGTGGGTTGGCGCATGGCAGTCTAAAGTGTGTCAGTGCCGGAGGGAGGTCCCATGATTTTGTAAACCTGGGGTTAGGTAGTTGGGTTGTGCCTCCTGGATTTTTTGCCATGCCCCGGCCATTCTAGTGGTACCTGCTGAGCGACACAAGAGAAAGAAAATAAAAACTATTTAAAAATAAAGTATGATGTGAAATGAAATCCATTTAAAACCAGAACTTGATAGAGCTCTTTCGCACTTTCTTTTACTTTCATTTAATTATTTTGTAATGCTCGTGGGCACTCATAGAAAGATGATCAATATCATTTTTAAACTTTTTACAGGAACGTTTGCTTGAAGTTTCGATGTGGATTTGATTGTGTACATCTTACTCGATGTCTAAAAGTTTTAGTGATGCATTTGTTATGATGAAAAACCTTCTGACATGATCAAGTTTGGGAATAAAAACATAATCGGCTGAGGTAAGGAGAGTTGGTCTAAATTACCCGGCTGTAGACACTGCATTCTAGCCACACTTCCCGAAATGCTGTGTTTTTTCTTGTTAGTAGCTTGATAATAGCAGGAAAAGTGCAGCGCCTGGAGCGGTTTCATAATATAACATCTGGCTACGAAGGCGCCGCGTTATTCCTCGTTAACACGGTAATGCTTCCTCCATTTCCTACTCTCGTTACAATGCAAATGAACAGAGATTCACAGCAAATGATTTACTAACAAACTGCGTAGTTATTAAACAAATATGCTCTATCAGCCCCGGGGCATTCGTTATCAGTTTTCTAGTTTCATCGTTCGTATGCCGAGAGGAAGCACCTGATGTCTGGAAACAGTAAACATACACCATCCCCTTTAGTTTTGTACAGAGCGCAATTTCACGTATGTCGGTTCTCATTTCACTGCACTGTGTTGTTTTTATGTACCGAAGTGAGGAAGAAAAACAACTTGATAAAACACAACATGACAGCAGATGTTTACAACGCAAATGAAATAATCTTTTCAAATTCGTACTGGAGGCTCTTTTCTGTCAGTAGTGCTCCTGACTTATGCCATGTACACATTTCCTAGTGTGTTAAAGTTTTACAGGTATGCTTGTCAAGACATTTTATCCGTAACAGGATATTGTTTTCATTAAAGGGAATCTACATACACAGTGTGAGAAATAAACCTTTTTTACTTATGCTAGTAGGCTTCTCGAATACACTCTAATTTACAGGGTTAGCCATGAGAGCTGTTAGAAATTAATTTCTAGTTGGGAGAGGTAGGCACCCTATCCAAGCAAGAACCACAAGCCTATTCATGATAAGTCACTGGCACACCCTAAATTAACCTGTGCTCACCCTCCCGTAGCTTAGCACAGAGCAGTAAGGCTTAATTTAAGAGGCAATGTGTAAAGTATTTGTTTAACTCTTCCAACAGTAAAACAGCGAAGACACCACACAAAAGACACCACAGCTTGTTAGAAAAATAGAGCTTAACTTAATAAACAAAAGAAGACCAAAAAGACAAAAACCCAATAAGTAGAAGTCGAGATATGAATTTTTAAAGATCAAAATGTAATATAGTGCTCAGAAGGATATCTGGTCCTAGACAAGTCCCGCTAAAGTTTTACCTTCTCAAGAATTGAGCTAACAGTCCCATTCATGGACAACAAGTTCGCCAGGAACAAGGAGAGCGTCACTGGTGGCAGTCCTCGGGTGCAAAAGGTCAGCCAGGTGTCACAGATGGGTGGACTGGAAACTTGCAATCATGAGCAGCGTCTTGCTGTGCGAAGAGATGAAATTGCGATAGCCTGTGATGATTCTTTGGGTGAGAGGTGCTGTTTGAGTGTGAGCAGGCCCGTTCACTGTTGTGAAGAGCTCAAAAGCTTGATTTCAGAAGCCAAAAACCACTTCCAAGGGCCCAGGACTGGAGGGGCACCCCTTGGGGATCAGGAGATGGTTAAAGACATGTCCAGGAGCTGTAGCACGTGAGTTGGAAGCCTTTTATCTCCCCGAGACTTCAGAAGAACAGTAAGCAAGCCAAAAAGCCCTTTAGGTAACTTTGGTTCTGTGGTGGAGAGATGCAGGTCCAGTCCTTCTCACTACCAAGCAAGGAGGCAGCAAGCAGCAGGTCATCACAGCAGAGCAGGAGACCAGCAGAGTCCAGCAGAGTGACAATCCTTTCATCAGCAAAGAAGTCCTTCTTATTGGAAGAGCATCCATAGTTCCCGAAATGCACTGAGTTGTTGGTGTCTGAGGTCCAGTTCTTATACACAGTGGTGCCTTTGAAGTGGGGGAGACTTCAAATAGAGGCCTTTGAGATGCCCTGAGTTTCTTCCTTTCTGCCCTGCCTCCAGACTCACTACAGGGGGGGTATGTAACCCTTTTTGTGGGATCAAGACCTGAACCCATTCAGGTGTGTCAGGTCCACCCTTCCATCATGCCCAAGCTGGCCTATCAGGCTATGGATGCCCCATCAGTCTCACCTAAGCTCCCTTTGTGTGTGGCTGTCTTGAAGGAATGCATATCTGGTTGTCAACCAACCAGATGTGTATTCAGAGACTGACAGAAAGCACTAGATCAGGGTTCTGCAAAGTCGGTCCTGGAGAGCCGGGTCCATGCCAGATTTTTAGCATAGCCATATTTTAAAAACTGTAGATTTCTGAAACATATTTTTTCTAAATGTTGATATGCAAAAAATCTGGCATGGACCCGGCTCTCCAGGACCAACTTTGCAGAACCCTGCACTAGATGGTTAAAGTAAAAAAATACCAACATTCTACAAGTGGTATTTTCAGAATTACAATTTAAAATCTGACTTCACCTTAAGTTGTGGTTTTAAATTGTGATTCTAGAGACACCAAATTAAGACGCCCCATCTCTTACCAATTGAAAATTACACTTTAAGATATAATAAGGAAATCCCTGTGTTATCCTATAAAAAAAGGGACAGGCATTGCAGTAGTGAAAAACTAATTTAGGAGTTTTTTACTACTAGGACATGTAAAGCTTAAAAGTACATGCCCTGCTTTTTAAATACACCACACCCTGCCCTTAGGCTGTTTAGGGCCAAATTTGGGTGTGACATATGTATTATAAAGGAAGGTTTGGGCTTGGCAAGAGGGTTAACTTGCCAGTACAACAAGGCTGTGTAAAATTGCACACACAGGCTCTGCAATGGCAAGATTGAGTCATGTTTAAATGGCTACTGAAGTGGGTGGCACAGTCAGTGCTGCAGGCCCACCAGTATCATTTAATTTATAGACCACGGGCACAAGTACTGCACTTTACTAGGGATGTATAAGTAAATTGAATATGCCAATTGTGGAGAAGTCAATGTTACCATGTTTTAAGCAGAGAGCACATGCACTTTAGCACTGGCTAACAGTGGGAAAGTGCCCCGAGCCCTAAAGCTAGCAAAAACGAATTTAGCAAAAAATGGAAGGAAAAGGCAAAAAAGTTTGGGAATGACCCTGCAGAAAGGGCCAGGTCCAACAAAAGCTTTTCAGGTCCCCTGTTTGTCAAAATAATTAGTTTTTCCATAAACGTCTTAAAAATACATACACATACCTATATACATAAGGATAATCTCAGTCAGCTCTCTTCATCCATAGGACAGTCCCTTGAGGTTTGCACTAAGAATCTTTAGAAATGTAAAGATCATTGCATGTTTTAATTGATCATGTAGTCTGAACCCTACCTAAGTTATAACTAGCTGCTTCACAGTATAGTTGTATTGGTCTGTAATAATAAGGGGTGGGCATAACTCGCATAATTTAGCGCTGCGTAATCACGTAGAACTAATTAAAAATGTATGAGATTATGTTTGATTTACGGAAGAAGAGTAATTCTGTGTTTAGCTCCTTTTTGTGGGACAAAAATCCCAAACACAGGGATGCATTTTGTTCTATGAAATAGTGCTAAATGCAACAGAACACAAATAGCAAGCACAAACATTTGCTGCACTCACTACTTGTGCTCTTTGTGTAGGGTTTTCCCACAACTTACTACCAACATTTAGTGCTATTTTCCTAGCACAACTTGCATTTTGAGCTAAGAAACTGCAGTAAATGCAGCAGAAGACAAATAGCGAGCATGAACGGTCACTGACACTTGCTGTATGTGCTCCCACATTAGGATTTTTTAGCCAAATTACTCTTAATGATGCAAGGAGGAATAATTGCATAATAATTTGTAATTCCATGTCAAATTGTTACATGGCATTACCACAGTTACTCCAATAACTCTGGCATAATTGAAATTGCACAGAGACCTTGTAATAATATGCCAAGTCCTGTAACGTGTATCTGAGTACGTTATTGGACTGTTCGGACTGAAGTTAGAACTTCAAGTTTCAGCATCCCTTCAGCAAATGGTCCATATGTCCTTCATTGCCTGTTCACTGGCATCTTGCGTAACGTTCCTATATATGGTGAACGTTGTCATGCTCAGCTTCTGTTTTGTTACACAGGATAGTGAACAATAGTTCTTGTTCAAAATACAGGAGTTACACAAACACTTATTGTTCCTTACAGCATGGAACTTACAAGATCATCTCCCCTCAGAACTGCATGTCAGCTGGCATATTTATAGAAGAGCATCAGATAAAGGACAATTTCCATTAACGGACTGTTCATATGAACTTCAGACAAGCACAGTAATCAAAAACACATTTCATGGATTGCACCATTTATAGAAATAGGCATGTCTGGTGTTTAGGCCCTGTATTTTTATCACACACTTGTGCATAATTAAGTGTACAAACAGTGATTATTTTATCATACAACCAGACTTATTTTGAATGTAAAACTGAAACATACATTCATACGCATTCTCATGTATAATGCTTTATTCTAATGTTGCTGGTGTTGGTTTCATTGCCACTCTGTCCACAATTGCCTGTGGTGTAATAAGTTAGAAATCTAAGGATAGTTGGCTAGTGTTTGCGGGTTGCACTTAGTTTCCATAGGAGATGGAAGATTATTTCATGAATCGACTGGTTGGAGATTATGCCTAAAAATAAAGATGAATGATTAACACATAGATAGGCATGGTGGATGACACAGTAGTAAGGCCTTGGTTAATGCAAGGTACTAAAACATAGGAGATGCTTTGTTTATGGACTACTTTTCTTATTTCTTCCTCTGTACTTGGTTCAAAGTGTATTAAATGCTCTGATTTTTGGGACTATGTTCCCTTTCTCTTCATTTCACACTTGGCTCAAAAGTTACAGTGAAAGGAGGAAGGTATTAAGTAGGGAGAAGGTTGAGGGTGTTTTAGAATGCAGTCATGATATTTTTATTTTTTACTAAAACGCTGAAATAGGTCTTTATAGTATTGAATATGGAAGGATTTTAAGCCTTATAGGTGGATCAATTCTTGGTACACACCACAAATGTCTCTGTTTTGGTTAGTGGCCTCAACATTTCAAATGGTAAAGTAGTTTTTTCATGTCTTGACAGCTTCCTCTAATGTCTTATTCACATCTTCTATGAATAGTTATCTGCTTCATACTGGGATTTACGTCATTGTAAATAAAAGGATTGGTTTTGTACTTTAATCATTCATGGATTGCTGTAGAACTTCTTACATTCTTTGCGGTTTCTTATATCTGAGGTGCCATCTTGATCAGGGAGACGATGGTGTTCTGCTACTTTTAAATGTTGTGAATTCTATTAACTAGTCAGAAATGATACCACAGGTTCAAAGATGGGGGTAATCGATAAACGACCAGACCAAATCTGAGGTCCAGTAGTCAACAAATTACTTGACCAATTCTACAGTTGTATTTAAATATTGTCATAACCAATATTCTGGATAAATAAAATAAATCAACTGCATCTCTCACTGAATGAGTGAGATCATTAACAACTTGCACTAGGTCAATACACACATATTTTTTATAAAACTGCTGTAGCACTTCTTCCCACCTCAGGTTCAGAAACCACACACACTCAGGTGAGACACCACAACATGTCCCACCTATATAGAAGTCGACCAAATCTTTGGACTCAGTGAGGAGTGTGGTAATCAGATTCATTCAACACAAACCCAATAACATGAGAAAAACAAACAATGTTAAACACCATGATCAATTCGGCCACAGAAACAAGACACAAAACTGAATAAACTTTCAAAGCTTTATCACAAAGTCCAAACAACGTAAATGGTGCGCAAAACTACATTATAAACGTACATGAAAATCAAAGGCTGACCAAAACATCTAAAGAGATTAAGCCTACTAGACATCAATACTATTAAATACTCTAAATGAATAACACAAACCAATAGAACAATAATATGCACATCAAAATTAGATTTCAAAGCAAATGATGGCGACATGAGTAATTACCAAACGCAATTAATATCATTCAGTAATTGGCCTGGGCCATACTAATCCGTAATATGAATTTGGACTTCTGTGTGTAGGAACAGACTAATACATGCGGGCAAAAACAAAAAAAGAGACAAAAATAATTTGAAAAATCATCTAACTAGGGTAACTCACTATAAAAATCCACTGGTGTAATTATCTAGCTGAAAAGAAAGGAAAACAACATTCTGAATTACACCTCTCCTCATGGGACAGCAGACAGGCACGTTTCGTTAATCAGAGCACTCACAGCATTGCAGTATGATTAGGCAGCAGCATCAGGGGCAGTGCAGAACACTAGCTGCACGTAGGACAGGGCAGCAGTTCAGAGTTTGTTGGACATGTTAGTACTGAACAGCATAACCATAGGGGCAACAAGGATAGGTCACAGAGGATTAACATGGAGAATGCTTCCTGCGGAGCACCTATGAACATTACAAGGGCAGATGAAGTCAGAGGAGGGTTTAGAGAGGGATAAAGAGTCAGAAGACCCTCTCACAGAAGACTCATTCTCCATAGAATAACTCTCAGAAGACTAACTCCTAATTTCAAATAGAAATGCATAAAACATTCTGATTGGACCCCAGGGTGGACTCATCTAGCGCAGATGGATCGATATCCAATTAGAATTGAAAACGCCTCTCAGGTTTGCAACTATACTGGATTTTCTCAGGAATGGTGCAATGTCGTCTTGTGGAGATCATACAGTTCTGCCAAACTATTACATTTTAAGGTTTTTTGAAACATGGAACATTTTTCCCAAGCTTCCACAGGATGATTCTAACAATTCTCGTGTTACTACATCAATGCTTCCTGCCCTGTTTGACAACTAGAACAAATACTGTTACATTTGTTATTAACTATAACTTCTCTGTCTTTAATACAATAAGACATTAAGTAACACATCAGCAACCGAGGGAAAATATTCATGTGAAAGGAAACAGAATGAATTACTACGTTTCCATTACTGCTGCAAAATGAATCTTCATGCCTAGACCAGCTAAGAAAGTCTAAATACATATTAATGCAAATTAATACATTTAACCCTATTGCACACCTTACAATTTAAAATCAAATGTGCAAAGCAAATGGTCTAATTGCAATCATTGTTATATTTTTCTGGTTAAACAGCTTAAACACTTTTATTTTTCTGCACACATGTAACTCACTTTAATAGATTATTTTTAAATTCATTCCATGAATTAAAAAAACATGATGTTGAAAGCAAGTGGAGATCACAATGTCCACCATAATTCAAATGTGCACATTTTTACGTTTCATGTTAATTTCTCAGTTAGAATTTTACATTACACTTGTAAGTCGCCATATGGTAACTTCTATGCCACTAAGGAATTAGTAAAATTTGGTCTCCAACCAAACTATAGCTGATTTGTTCTGTTGTTTATTCTAACCACACATCTACTGAAATTGCCAATTAGGACAAATGTGGTGATAATTTGTAGGAATGGAGTAGGGTAATATTTAGGGTTTCTTTCAGGGTATTCAGAATGTATTCAAGGAGATGATATACTTTTTTGATGATGAAGTAGTTATTTGAGTTAAGTGTGCAACGAACTAGGTGTCAGGAAGCATAACAGAGGTTAAAGATTACAACTTCTTTCTCAGCAGGACGTCACATAACAAACCCACTCTTGCACACCTGAATTCATTATAAGTATGATTAATCCATGTTCATTTAACTCTCATAATATACTTTTCATCGCTACTGCTTCATTTAAAATAACACTTTTAATAATATTTCATGTCAGTAATCCATTAGAATATAAATGTGCAACATCTTTCATGGCAAAACGTGATGTCCAAAGCAAGTGTAGATCACAATGTCCACCATAATTCCAACAAGCACATTTTTACATTTCATGTTAATTTCTCAGTTAGGCTTTTACATTACACTTGTTAGTTGTCATATGCTAACTTCTATGCCACTAAGGTATTAGTAAAATTTGATCTCCAACCAAACTATAGCTGATTTGTTCTGTTGTTTTTCTAACCACAAATATACTGAAATTGCCAATTAGGACAAATGTGGCCATACTTTGTGGGAATAGAGGAGGGTAACATTTAGGGTTTCTTTCAGGGTATTCAGAATGTATTCAAGGAGCTGATTTATTTTGGGAGAATGAATGAGTTATTTGAGTTAAGTGTGCAACCAACCAGGTGTCAGGAAGCATGGCAGAGGGTAAAGATTACCTTTCTTTCTCAGCAGGACGTCACATACCAAACCCACTCTCTCACACTAGAATTGAGGGAAAGAAACACTGTGTTCTCCAGAGTGTGGGCACTTTCTGGTGTCAGGAATGTTGTGTTCCAGGATCACATTACGTAATTGCACCTCAAGGACACACCTCAATTAACAGCTTTTTGTGAACTAACATGTTGTTTGAAGATGGCAGTAGGCATCTTAAGTTATTAGGTATATCTTTTGTTGGGTCTTACATCGCTCTTGCTAGGTAAGCGTTATTGTACCCAGGATCTTCCCACACATATATATGTCTGCTGTAAAGAACAACTGCTTCTCATGGAGGTTGCTGGAGAACATTGCTGATTCAGAAAAGTATTTACAAAATTAAGTCATGCTCAACATAATGATAGGTTCCCTTCAGTCTCGGAGATTGATCTCCTTTAGGGCTTTGTTTTAGGCCTGGCAAGTGGCCAAGGCATAGAAAACACTTAGAATGATATAACTAGGGCAATTAAAGAAGCTCACATGTGTAGTAATTTGGTTATCACATAATTTTAGCATTTAGTTGCCATAGAATTACTGTGAACTTTTCGGAAACTCTCTCACTGACTCCCAACAGCAAAAGGTTGGTGGTAATCAACAGAACAATTATGCACCACACACCTGAGTTACCCTGGATACAACAAATTATTTTCCATGGTGAAATCCAGGGAGGGGAACAGCAGAGTAACACCTTTTTAGGATTGATTATTATTGCTGCACATTGCCTCTGCATACCTGTATTAAGTACTGAGTACCTGATTTGGACATTGGCGGAGGTGACAGACTTCCCATGCACAACATTACAAGAGCGGTATATCCTATTATACTTGGAATATAGCAGTCAAGATATACACCATGTTTGTGCCAAAGTTCCTCATTTGCCAACTCTAATTCAGGCCTTTAGTTGTATTACAAAAATCAAAAAATTGGAGTAAGATGCATTGTAAATAAATTCCAAATACATTGACATTAAAATCACTTATGAAAGCCCAATTACCAGAATGATTGAATCAGGCAAGGCAAATATAATATATAGCCAGGCTTGGTACTGAGTGGTTACTAAGAGTGAAAATAACCAGTGGTTAGGCCAGTCCTAAATGTTGGTAAATGGTCATTTTAAAGGAAACAACATAGTTGTGCTTACCTTCGATGAGATATCTAGCAGTAGCATTAAGCTGTCACTTCATAATACATCATAGTGGCTTGGTTTGTTTCTAGCTGGGTTGACTCAGCCATGCCCACCTATCTACTCCAAGAGATTGATTAAGGCTTAAAGCTATTCTTGAGACATGCTGATGGAGATATAAGACAAGTAACGGGCTTTGTTCTACAGCCAAAGATATGTCTCAGATAGAGTCAGTGACTACGGAGGTTTATTGTGGATCTTTTCCCTTACTTTTGTCATAAAGATTAAAATGATATTGAGGTATACAGTAATTTGTCTACTGTTCTTGAAGTGGCCTGAAATGTATTATGGCTGAAAAGTGCTAATTGGCTGTCTAGTTAAGGAGCCTACAGAAAATAGACTTTTATCTGAATCTGAATATTTGTGTTGGGAAGGCCTAAAATCTGTCTGTCTATCTATCTATCTATCTATCTATCTATCTATCTATCTATCTATCTATCTATCTATCTATCTATCTATCTATCTATCTATCTATCTATCTGTCTGTCTATCTATCTATCTATCTATCTATCTATCTATCTATCTATCTATCTATCTATCTGTGTGTGTATGTATATTTCTTTTTTTTTTCTTTCATGCGAAACCTTTCCCTTGCTACCATGGGTGGATTATGAACTTCTAGAAAATATGTACATTATCTATTGGATTTAACTTTGTGGTTGGGACCGACAAGAGATAACCACAAATTCTGTGTATTTAGCTTGATTTTAGGTGTCTGCATGCTAATATATATGTAAAAGTTTCTGGTTTTTTTTGTGATTTATGTAATGTTTTTAGAAATTGTATGAGAATGTACTCCCAAATGCACAATGATAATTTTCGAACAAAGGTATATGGTGATTTATATTGACATTTTTTGTTAAGCCTCACAATAGCATGAATGAGTTGCATGTAAATAAGTTTTGAGTTTCATGAAAAAGATTTTTGGTATGAACTTGTGCTTATGTTCAACAAAGGTATACAATGATTTATATTGACAGTTTTGGTTAAGCCTCACAATAGTAGTGAGTTGCATACAAATCAGTTTTGTGTTGCATAAAAAAGTTTTTGGGTATTAACTTATGCCTGTGTTCACCATTACCTTCTTGTTGGTAAGATATTAGCAGATGAGCAGCAAACTTTTTTGGAATCTCCCTTTTTTGCTGTCACCTTTCATACCAGCAAATAGAAAGGAAGCAAGTGTGTTATGGAATTTGTAAACTCATACAGGGTGCCAAAACAAGTGCTCCACAACTAGACCATCAACAATAGAAGCCATGTTAGGTGGATATAACTGTGTAACCTATTTGGAGCGGACGTCTTTCTCCATCTTTGGAAAGAGAGAATACATCCATGTGAAAGAATGTTCATCAAAAATAGATTAATCATTTAAAAACAAGCTGCCAAACTGCAGTTATGTCTCACAATATCCTATCTTAAATGCAACAATACCAGTGTGTGGCAACTGGACCATCACAGATTGATTTGATTTATCAATTTCATATATATTTTGATGAATCTTTTGATAACAGTTAATTTATGCCCAAATAATGTTGTAAATAATCCCCTTGCTAGCTATTTACCTTTTAGATTACAAAATAATGTGGATACAAATAGTGAGGATAATTATAGCATATTTTCAAACTTTTTGTCCAATAATATTGATGTTTAAAATATCTTTAACTATTATATACCATTTTATTAGGCTGTTTTATTTCATAGTATTGTTTTTATTTAACTATTACTATTATTGTGAAATGTATATTTTCAGGTTTTTAGGTTTATTAGGGGATTAGGTGGATAGTGTTTTTTTAAATTATATATTATTTAACAGTAAGTGGTTAGTATGTTAATTTCTTATTTGCTAACTGCTATTTCAGTACTTGTTTATGAATTTGCATATATGAAGTTTTAGATAGTGAACTTATTGAGGAGAGTTTTGCAAATATGTATAATTTGGTTTAAAATTATTAAAGTTATAAATTGGAAATTATTTTTAAATGTTTCATTTTAAAATATGAAACTGTTTTTTTCAAATATATATCATTGAGATATAAGCTTTTATTTTGGTTAAAAATCATAAAAAGCACTAACATCATTCAATAGAGTACATAAAATACATAAAAGAAAAAATTGTGTTTCTACTGATAAAAGTATTTGCAATAGTACACATTTTAGTGTAAAACAGCAGATAAAACAAATATTAAACAATACAATTGAATTCAGTCTGAGTTTACATTTTAATCCCTCCTTATGCCATACTAAGCAAACAGCAAAAAGATATCTACTGAGACCAAATACAGTAAGCTCTGTTAAATCTGACTTTAAAATACACAATGCCTATATATATTTCTTAGTCCATAATTTACAGCACATAGGTTTGATCCATTTATTTCCAGCAGTATTATACGTTAGGCAAAAAACCGTAAGATGCAAGATTTTCTTCCATATTGAAAGTGCATAAAGTGCAGTTAGCTTCCCCCTCTGCTCTACAACCAGGTGACTACCTGGCCATATTTGCCTTGATCACTAAGATACCAAAACAAAAGTTTATAAAAAGGGTTTTTGCTAATTGCAGTTGAACAGTGTTCAGGTAGAGTTCAAAACCTGGGGAAAGTTTGGTATTGAAAATTTTCACAGAGAGCCTTCCAATACTAGGATTATTGCTTGCTCTATTTGATATGTATACTGAGTAGGTTTGTTTCAGAAGCTTTTCAGATTGAGCAGTTAGTGAGATTCCCTCCTCTCAGAAATGCTTCAAGCCTAATTGTTAAACAAGATCTGTACATGGCAAAACCATGGAAAAGTGTTATTTCCATCCAGCTCCAGTAGTTCCCATATACCCTCCCTGTAGGAAGTGAGTTTACAGGTCACCCAAAATCTTACCCAAAATAGTAAAGGTCTCAAGATGGCTCTAATCGCCTAATGCAAAGATTTTGCTACACCGGCAACATGGGTGTGCACTTTGAGAGGCAGAGCAGCTTCCTTGTGAATTTATTTTCACCTACACTAAGTGGGTCCAACCCCCCAACAAGTTCAGCTCCATAAGGAGCCGCAGCTTGGGCCTTGTATTTGTAAACCTCCAGGGCTGGTGACACGGCCTTGGATTTGGTGGCTTGGTGCATTTTAATAATTGCCATTGAAGTCTGTGATAGGGTTATTTTAGATTTTAGTATTTGGAATTTCAATGATAATTGTGTGTCTATTTTATTCTGAGGCAGCTAGAGTTGGTCTAATACTCCAGTTTTTGTTTGTGGACAGTGATGTTTATCCTAAAGGACTTGTGAGGTCTTATAACCATGTATTGTGTTTTATTTTAATTATTTTCTAAACCCTTTCAGCTAAATAATCATTTAAGCTGTCTAATAATTTTTGCAACCCCTTCAGCATCTGAGACATCAGGATAGTGTTGTCAGCAAATAATAAAGCCAGTGTTGTAACCTCCCTAATTTTGGAGAGTCATGATTGCATTTCAGCCATTGCTGTACTACATCCATATTATATAGCAAAAAAAGGGTGGGTGCCAACCTGCATCCCTGTCTAACACCCCTATTACTTTGTACAGCCTCTGTAAAGCCACCCCTAAGTCCCCAGTAGATTTTAGCACAGATGTATTGTGTAATCTGATTATCTGTCCCAAAAGCTCACTGGGAATGCCTTGTTTTTGCAATGAATCCCATAATAAAAACCCTTGGGACCATGTCAAAAGCTGCTTTTAAGTCCATAATGGCTATAAACAGATGCCCTCCCTTCAGTTTGGTGTATTTCCATGCTATACATAAAAGCAAAAAAGCCTAAGGACCTGATCAGTCATACTAACTCTTGATTTGAAACCTGCTTGGTATGGGGAGAGTATATTATTCTCTCTTATCCCATTGCTGGGTTTACTTAAAAGTTGTTTAGCATTTGTGTTTTGTACAATATCTATGAGACTGATAGGTCTATAGTTCTTTGGATCTTGTCACCTTTTTTAAAAATGGGAACTATTTCATCCTTTCTCCAGGTATCTGTCACTGGACATCCAGAAGCCACTGCATTGCATGATAGATTTCCACTTGGGACCCATACTGTCCTATTGTGCTTCAGACGGTCACTGGGTGTTCTGTCAGGGCCTGGAGCTTTCCCTGGCTTTCTCACATCTATTGCTTCTGTAGTCTCTTCTAAACTAAAATGGGGAACAATGATATGAATTGATTTGGTTCAGTGGAGGTCAGACGGGGCAAAGATTTCAAAGGCCCCGGTATCTCCGAATATACTTGGAAGAAGTGTCTGGTCCAAATGCTGGGGTCCAAACAGTGATTTATGCTGGTGTAGCCTTCTTTATTAAAGTGAGTGGTTATTTTCCAAAATACAGCACTATGGGGGTCATTACGACATTGGCGGGCAGCTACCCCCCCATCACGACATTCCCGCTGGGCCGGCGGGCGCAAATCAAGTTTGCGCCCGCCGGCCCAGCGGGAATGAGGCCGCAACATAGGAGCCGGCAGTTGCACCCATCGCGCTTTTCACTGTCTGCTATGCAGACAGTGAAAAGCTGACCAGGGCCCTGTTAGGGGGCCCCTGCACTGCCCATGCCAGTGGCATGGGCAGTGCAGGGGCCCCCAGGAGGCCCAGGACACCCCTTACAGCCAGCTTCTTCCTGGCAGTGCAAACCGCCAGAAACAGGCTGGCGGTAGGGGTGTCATAATCCCCAGGGCAGCGCTACTTGCAGCGCTGCCCTGGCGGATTATCACCGCCGGGGCTAAAACGGCGGGAAACCGGGAAATATAGGAAAGTGCCAGCTCTAGTCAAAAGAAATTGGAATGAGGCCAGCTGGAATGATCTCATCATGGCTGCCCAAAACAAATATAGGGGGTCATTTTGACCCTGGCGGTCCGAGATCGCCAGGGCTAAAATGACGGAAGCACCGCCAACAGGCTGGCGGTGCTTCCTGGCCTATTACGACCGCGGCGGTAGCGCAGCGGTCGCACCGCCGGGGCCGGCGGTTTCCCGCCGTTTTAGCCCCAGTGGTGATAATCCGCCAGGGCAGCGCTGCAAGTAGCGCTGCCCTGGGGATTATGACACCCCTACCGCCAGCCTGTTTCTGGAGGGTGGCACCGCCAGGAAGAGGCTGGCTGTAAGGGGTGTCCTGGGCCCCCTGGGGGCCACTGCACTGCCCATGCCACTGGCATGGGCAGTGCAGGGGCCCCCTAACAGGGCCCTGGTCAGCTTTTCACTGTCTGCATAGCAGACAGTGAAAAGCGCGTTGGGTGCAACTGCAACCGTCGCACGGCCGCAACACCTTGTTTTTGAGGGAGTCTTTGCCTTCCCTATCCTCTTGTTTTAACTTGGGGACATTGATCATATATATTTTATAATCCACATATGACTAAGGATACTTGTTAGAACTGCCTACTGAGTTAAACTTTTGGTGTTGTTGACCACCATTTCTACACACCTGGGTATTTGGGAGCTCCCACCAATTTTGCCTCTGGTTCTGAATTCTCCCCATTTTTACCACATAATGGGAATGGCCAGAGAGTCAATTTGTGGGACACAGCCTACAATGGTTTCAGTTCCCCACTACTTTCCACCTATTCAATAGGTGAGGAGTTCTTGCTATTCTGCTCCTACACTCAGATTGCTCTCTCTCTTCCCTCTAGAGAATGCATCAAAGTTTTGCATGCAAGAAATACTGTCTGTGTTTTTGGGTGCTGTTCTTATTGGGTGCAGGGATGACTGTGCCATTTTGCTGCCTGTTTTCAGGTCCTGTGTATTCTCAATTTGTGCATTGCTATGCTTGAGTGCTCCGCTTTCCTGGCGACCCCTTCATTGCTAATTTGAGCTAATAATCTTCCTATGAGTCCTTTTAAGTCAGCAACCTCTTTTATCAGAGCATTGAGTCTTAAATGGAGAGCAACCATCTGGTTTTTACTAAGCTTACTTTGTGCTTGGCTAGATCGAGCTTGGACTTGATCTAGCTAATCCTAGAAAATGATTGGGTGATAGGCTGTTCATGGATGTGAACAATTGTATTGTGGCTTTGTGATAGGGTTTGCTCCAAGCTTTCTTGTTGTTCCTCCAATGAGGCTAGTGGTGTGAATCAATTTAAGCAAGGTACCTAAATATCCCCACTCCCCATACTCTCAGAGGTGGTTTCTACACTGAGACAACAGCTGGACCATTCTCTCCCCTCAGTTTCATTCAAACTAGTTGCTAATCCTGGGCAGCCTGTGGCTTGGCTTGATGGAAAGTGTCTGAGGGAGTGTTACACTTGGCTAATCCTGGGGGGCCTGTGACTTGATGTTTAGTATCTATGGGAGTGTTGCACTCACCATTGTACGAAAATTGTGAACCTTCGTGCTTTTTTGTAAAAAAGCTGTAATTTTGCTAAAATGCGTGCTAGGCGCTTTCCTCTTAGTACTCAAAAATGACTCAACCTCCTAAAATAAGTCATTGATCACAGCTAAAGCGCAATTCTCCCCCACGCTTCACCTTATTTTTGGCATTTTCTCCTTGCTTGATGTGGTTTCAGTGGCTTTCCTTTTGCCCATTTTTGTGTTGCTAGCTTTCTGCTAAAAGATGCACTGCTGAGTACCAATAAGCACAGCACCTCTGTTTGCAATCCCACAGACTAACAGAATATAGAAAAATCCTCCAGTGACTTCTCCAGAGTCCAAGGCAACTAAGATCATGCATAAACAAGTGGTGGTACTGAAAACTCAAGAACTGAACTGTTGATTAAAAAAGGAAGAGATGAATCATCCCAGGACGTGTAAGGGTGCTACGCCAAAAGGTATCAGTATATTAGGACAAACTAGTGTTTTAGGGTCTAACAAGGACTGTTACAACTGTTGGAGGGGAAAGACAGCATCAACTCTACCAGCCCTCGCCTTAAATCTGTTTAGATTATTGATGAAGAGGTAAGTTCCAAGGTTTGTCCACCTTCAAAACAAAGAGTACAATGTATGTACCATGGGCTGCACATGTAGCAAGGATACTAAGCTAGAGCCCTTGTCACCACAATATCCAAAATAATGCATGCGCTTACCACTTGAGTCAATAAAGGGCAATCCAGGGGGCCGAAAAAGCAGACCAAGGGGAGTGGTGCTGCCCTGCTTCTTCCTGTCACTTACCGGCACAGGACAGGCCTGCGCTTGGCCTGGGCTTTGCCTGGGCACTGCCTGCGAGATGCCCACAGTGCTGGAGTGCTACTCACGCTTTACAGAGCTGTAGAGATGAGGAACAGCTTATGCAAGGACTACCTACTGGGGTCCTGGGATATGAAATCCCCCTTGCTGCTGTGATGTCTGAAGTACCCACATTGAAGGAGTGCTATCTGCACTATAGAAAGCTGTAAACAAGAGAGGCATCTAGTGCAGGGACTGCCTCCTGGGGCCTTGAAAGCTGGGAAATTAGGTCTTCCTCGCCACTGTGATGCCTGAAGTACCCTCGGTGCAGGAGTGCTGCGCTATATAGTACTGTAGAGATGAGGGACAGCTGGCACAGGGACTGCCTCCTGGGCCCTGAATCCTGGGAAGTCCTCCTTGCTGCTGTAATGCCTGAAGTACCGGTGCTGCTGGAGTCCAGCTTGTACCATATAGAATGGCAGAGATGCAGGACAGCTTGTGCAGGGACTGCCTTCTGGGGCCCTGAATGCTGAGATATGAAGTGCCCCTTGCCGCTGTGATGTCTTATTATTTTTTTTGGGTGGTGGTGAACATTGGTGTTTGGGTCAACAGTCTTATTTTTAGAGTCTATTTTAATTTATTATGTTCGATTTTTGATGTTTAATCTTGTTCTTATACATTTTCCTGTTTTAATATTTTACAATTTTAGTTTTTTAACTTTGAGATGCAGATGTTATTGGGGGTTTGATAGGCTAATCTTTTAAATAAAATGAATATCAAAGTGTATTAATTGATCAATCTCCTAATTACATTTATTATTATTTTTTAAAGTAACTTTTTAATTTGGGTTGTTGGGTAATTTGGGAGAACGCCTTGGGTATCGTAAGTTTAAAAAATATAACCTTAAATTATACATTATTGAAAAGCCGAATATGTAATCTTTCAAAATAGCAGATTACTTTTTTGGTTGTGAAAATACTTTATTATTACCATTAGAGATTATGGGGGCCATTCTGACCTCGGCGGTAAAAGGCACTTACCGCCGGTCAGAAGACCGCCATAACACCGCCGCCGGAAACCGCCACGGTCATTCTGACCCGCAACAGGCAAACCGCCAAAAACCCGACATCCACAAAAGTCCGCCACACCAACGGCCAGCGAAAAACTGGCGATGACCAAACCTCCACCGTCACGCCAACAGAAATACGCCCATTCCATTACGACCCACGAATCCACGCGGCGGTCTTTCAACCGCGGTATTCCATTGGCGGTACACACCGCCGCGATCAAAATACACACACAGCTCCAAAACACTGCCACATTGGTCATTTTGAAACACACACACCTGATACACATACAAACACCACTCCCACACACCCAGCACAATATAAAACACACACCCACATCACCCACAAACCCCTACGACCACCATTTATTGACTAAGGCCAGAGAGAGACACCACCAGCTAGTACAGAGCATTCACAGGCACATAACACTATCACTCACACAACATCCACGCACAAAACACCACACACCACCACACTCACCACACTCATCACCACAAACGCCACCCCACACCTCATCAACACCACCCCATGGCACCCCAAAGACACCCCAGGTTTTCAGACGCTGAACTCAGGGTCATGGTGGAGGAAATAGTTCGGGTAGAGCCCCAGCTCTTCGGGGCACAGGTGCAGCACACCCCCATTGCCAGGAAGATGGAGCTATGGCAAAGAATAGTGGACAGGGTCAACGCTGTGGGTCAGCATCCACGAAATCGGGACGACATCAGGAAGCGGTGGACTGACCTACGGGGGAAGGTGCGTTCCATGGTATCCAGACACAACATCACGTTGCAGAAGACTGGCGGCTGACCCCCACCTCAACCCCCAGAATTTACAACATGGGAGGAACAGGTCTTGGCGATCCTGCATCCTGAGGGCCTCGTAGGAGTAGGCGGAGGAATGGACTCTGGTAAGTCTAATCTTAACTACTTCATCCCCCCCACCCACCGGCATGCCAAATCATACCCCCACCCTCCCCCCACCCCCATCACACATCCTCCTTGCTAATGTCTCACCATCACAACCCACCCATCCCAACACCAAGCCCTGCATTCGACCACAAACCATGGACACCCATCACCTAAGCATGCCCACTGCAGATACCCATCCCCCCTCAAACCACCGTCACAACAGCCCCCACAAGGGAATGCCAGCACTGGGGTACACGGGCACCCACCCATTGCACGCTATGGCACACACAGAAGCAATAACCATACTCTTATACCCCTGCAGGACCCGAACGCCACGACACTGCCCAGGAGGGTCCAGAAATGTCCATTCCACCCCCAGAAGAGGCCCACAGTGAGGACAGCAGCTCTGTCTCCCTGGATCTAGATGACCAGCCCGGTCCATCGGGGACCTCGGGACAGTCGGTTCCCCTCACACAGCCACAGGCCACAGCAGACCTACCCCCCTCTGGGAACACCAGCACAGCACCCACCCAGCGGGCCCAATGCCTCTGTCTCCAGGACACGTCAATCAGCGGTGTGTCCACCACTACAGGGCACCCAGGTTAACCCACCACCCCAACAACAACAGGGACCTGGGGGCAGTGGTAGTGGGCACACGGTCCAGGGGACAGAGGCCCAGGGAAACAGGGGAACTGGGAGGGCTACTGTGCGACGGGGGGGGACAGGCCCAGGGAACCCACTCTCCACGAGGCCCTATCCTCCATCATGGGAGCATACCACCGCTCCCAGGAGACGATGGCGACGGTCCTGGCCAGGTTCCAGGAGATCCAGGTACTGCAGGAGGAACAGTTTATGGGGTTCAGGAAAGAACTCAGAAACATCAGTTCCGCAATGGGCACCATCGTTGTGGCTCTCAATCAGATTGTCAGCACATTGCGGGACCATGTGGCACCACAAAGGGCCCCTGTCACTAGGATGGACCAAGAACAGGCTACCACCTCCGCCGGCGCTAGTGGACAGGAGGCCCCTACACAAGAACAACAGGCCACCAGAACCCCACCCCCTGCAGAAGGAGAACCACCCCGCAAGCAGTGCCTGAGATCTAGGAAGAAGACAGAGTAGGATGCCAAGACCCCCGCCAGGAAAGGATACCCCCTGATTGTCATCCCACTGTCCCACATTGTCACCCTGTCCAACCTTAAACTGCCCCTGCTCCACCTTCCACAGGCATATGGACAATGCACCTGTGAGACTGAAAATCTGGACTCTGCCATGGACATTCCTCCACCATCACCCATCACCGAATTGCAACCATTACCCAAAATTGAGCACTTTAATAAACACACTTATTGCACAAAAGTAATCTGGAGTCTGCCTGTATTTTTGAACAAATGTATTACACAGAACCGTGCCAAAATGTCCAGTTACATTGTGATGCCAACATACCACTGTCTCACAGCTGTAGTCCATGGCGAAACAAAGCAGAGGTCACAGAGTGGGGCCCACATCTCTGAAATTGGAAGGGAAAGTCACAACTCAGTTAACATACACTGGGGGGAAACTCAGACAGTAGAGAGGCAGGAGACTTTAAGTAAATGTAAAATGCCGGTGTTGATTCTTACCTGTATGTCATTGAAAATACTGCTGTATCACTGTGTCCCTGTTGTCTGTGTCGTCCTCTTCGTCTTCCTCCTCTTCACTCTCCGCAGGCTCCACAGCTGCCACAACACCACCATCTGGACCATCCTCCTGCAGGAAAGGCACCTGGCGTCGCAAAGCCAGGTTGTGAAGCATACAGCAGGCCACGATGATATGGCACACCTTCTTTGGTGAGTACATTAGGGATCCACCTGTCATATGGAGGCACCTAAACCTGGCCTTCAGGAGGCCGAAGGTCCGCTCGATCACCCTCCTAGTACGCCCATGGGCCTCATTGTACCGTTCCTCTGCCCTTGTCCTGGGATTCCTCACTGGGGTCAGTAGCCAGGACAGGTTGGGGTAACCAGAGTCACCAATTAGCCACACACGGTGTCTCTGAAGTAGTTCCATCACGTGAGGGATGCTGCTATTTCGCATGATGTACGCGTCATGCACTGACCCAGGGAAATTGGCATTTACATGGGAGATGTACTGGTCAGCCAAACAGACCACCTGGACATTCATGGAATGATAACTTTTTCTGTTCCTGTACACCTGTTAACTCGTGCTGGGGGGGACCAAAGCAACATGTGTCCCATCAATTGCACCAATGATGTTGGGAATATGTCCAAGCGCATAGAAATCACCCTTCACTGTAGGCAAATCGCCCACCTCAGGGAAAACAATGTAGCTCTGCATGTATTTCAGCAGGGCAGACAACACTCTGGACAACACCTTGGAAAACATAGGCTGAGACATCCCTGATGAAATGGCCACTGTTGTTTGAAATGACCCACTTGCCAAAAAATGGAGTACTGACAGCACCTGCACTAGAGGGGGGATCCCTGTGGGTTGGCGGATTGGTGACATCAGGTCTGGCTCCAGCTGGGCACACAGTTCCTGTATAGTGGCTCTGTCAAGCCTGTATGTCAGTATGACATGTCTTTCTTCCATTGTCGACAGGTCCACCATCGGTCTGTACACGGGAAGATTCCTCCATCTCCTCGCAAGTCCCAGCGGACGGTGCCTAGGAAGGACAACATGGAGCACAGAGTCAATCAACCCACAGGTACGTTCCCACAGCTTGCACAGTACACGATTCTCAATGCATTGAATGGCTTGTATGAGTGTTGATGCAAGGCCTAGGTATGTGTGACGCAGTAGAAATTAAGATATGGGGGCCCTTGAAATGGCGGCTGACTGACCTGTGAAGTGCGACAGTGGGATGTGAGGTCAATGCGCTGGCGTGGCACACCGTGGCGGTAGGCGGTCGAAGACCGCGGCGCAAAGCCGCATTGGTTAACATTGAACCCTATGGGTTTCAGGAGCCAATGAGGATGTGCGCCGGCGGTCGCGGTACGCAGCGCCGCGGTACGCACCGCCGCGGGCGTGACCGCCATTTTCTATCTGCTTAATCACTCGATACCTGATCATCCACAGGAGAGGACCTATACTGCAAGTGCTGCTGTGACCTAGGTCTGGAAGAGACAATGGCTGCTGCGACTGGGGAAAGGGCCCCTGCCTTCACTTCTGAAGAATTGGAGAAACTCGTGGATTGGGTCCTCCCCCAGTATGCGCTACTCTACGGCCCTCCAGACCAACAGGTAAGTACACTGGGACCCTGCTTTGTGGCCAATGCCTGGGTTGAGTGGGGTGAATGAAAGATGGTGGGGAGGGGAGCGAATGAGGCATGCATCAAACAAAAGATGAGAGCATGTGCCACATGGCAAGGGTGGGGATGGGGGGCCACTCACATCGAGCATGCAGAAGGTGATGTTTGTTTCATTTTCTCCCCCTGCACATGTCACATAGGTCAGCGCCCATCAGAAAATCGACATTTGGCGTGCCATCGCCAAGGACGTCTGGACCCTGGGGGTCCACAACAGACGGGGCACCCACTGCCGGAAGAGGTGGGAGGACATCCGCCGCGGGAGCAGGAAGACCGCGGAGGCTCTGCTGGGGATGGCCTCCCAACGTAGGAGGGGTGCCAGTCGTACTTTGACCCCCCTGATGTCCCGGATCCTGGCGGTGGCCTACCCCGATTTGGATGGGCGCGTGAGGATATCACAGCAGACACAAGAGGGTGAGTACAAGCACATTCTGCTGATTTTGCGCACATTGGAGGTGTCTGGGTGGGGGAGGAGGGCTGTGGGTATCCCTAGGCCAGGGCGTTTTCTGTAGGCTAGGCCCCTCCGTTAGACATGGCCCTGTACCCCCGCCCCCCACCTCTGTAGGTTGCCTAGTACAGCAAATCATGGCCCTGTGTCACCTATGTGTGGAGTTGTCATCCATAGGCTTGTAGGCCATGTCCCACGGATTGAGTAGTGTACCCCAAGTGCGCTGCGTAGTGCAGGGGGCTTTTGTGTCTGTCCTCTCCGCCAACGGTGTCGCCAATGCATGCACTCAACATGTCTTTGTTTCTCCACCCCCCCCCCGTTTTTTTGTGGTCTTCCTGTTCATGTGTGCATTAGCATCATCAGGCGGAGGAGAAGTGGCATTGGAGCACGAGGGAGCTGCATCTCACATGGCCATGGAGGGCCATGCAACTGACTCTGATTTCACCAGTGAGACGGAGGGCGAGGGGAGCTCCACAGCGGGGACATGTGGTGACACCAGCGACACAGACACGTCCTCGGAAGGGAGCTCCCTTGTGGTGGCGGCAACATCCGTGCCCACCGCAACAACAGGTACAGCCGCCACCCAGCGCACCAGCTCCGCCCTCCCAGCAGCCCCTCAGCCTTCGCCCCGTACCCGCTCACCCAGGAAGGTGGGCATCTCCTTCGCCCCAGGCACCTCAGGCCCTGCCCAAGTTACCCCTGCTGCCCTCAGTGAGGAGGTCATTGACCTCCTGAGGATGCTCATTGTTGGGCAGTCTACCCTTTTGAATGCCATCCAGGGTGTAGAAAGGGAGGTGCACCGGAGTAATGCATACCTGGAGGGCATTCATTCGGGTCAGGCTGCCCATCAGCGATCGTTCAACGCTCTGGCCTCAGCACTGACGGTAGCCATTGTCCCTGTCTCCTGCCTCCCTCCTCCAACTTCCTCAACCCAGTCCCACTCCCCTGTACCTCTGCCTATCCCAGACACACCTACAGACCAGCCTGCACACACCCAAGGGAAGCTCATCCAGACATAAGCACCACACATCACACAAGCATTCACACAAGCAACATCCACATGCAGACATGCCTACAGTTACTGCCTCCTCTGTGTCCACCTCCTCCTCGTCTCCCTCCTCCCTCCCTGTGACATCTCCACTTACACTTGCATGTACAACATCTTCAGCCACTACGTTCATCACCAGCACACCCACCAGAACACTCCGCACACGTGCAGTCACCACCCCCACTACCATTTACACGTCCCCTGTGTCCTCTCCCAGTGTGTCTGTCACCCCCTCTTCCAAACCACACAAACGCAGGCAGCCACCCACCCAACAGCCATCCACCTCACGACAGCCTCCAGCACAAGCACCTGCACCCAAAGACACCAGACTTCACTCTCCTACAACCACATCCTCTTCCTCCACTCCCATACCCACTACAACTACCCGTCCCTGTCTTACTAAATTGCTTTTCCTTTCCAACCTTGACCTCTTTCCATCAACTGACCCACCCCCTCCATCTCATAAGGCTCCAATCAGCACCTCAGCCACCACAAAACCTGGACCTACAAAGACAATAGTCCAAGGATTTTGGAGTCCAACACCTTCAAGCCCAGCTACTTTGGCTAGGAGTAAAGAGACGGCCAGCCCACCCCCTGCAAAAAAAGCCAAGAAAGCCAGTGCCCGGCGCGGGAGGCCAAAGACAGCAGGCTCCAAAAGCACTACCCTGGCACCGTCTGGGAGTGGGGTGCCACCTGGCACACCGGCAAAGTGAGGAAAGGGCCACAGACGAGCAGGGAAGGGTGGCAAGGGCAGCACGTCAGACAAGTCCAGCCACAGCCCAGCTGCCCAGGAGGGCCCCACCAGCCACAGCCCAGCTGCACAGGAGGGCCCCGCCAGCCACAGCCCAGCTGCACAGGAGGGCCCCGCCAGCCACAGCCCATCTGCCCAGGAGGGCCCCGCCAGCCACAGCCCAGCTGCACAGGACGGCCCCGCCAGCCACAGCCCAGCTGCCCAGGAGGGCCCCGCCAGCCACAGCCCAGCTGCCCAGGAGGGCCCCGCCAGCCACAGCCCAGCTGCACAGGAGGGCCCCGCCAGCCACAGCCCAGCTGCCCAGGAGGGCCCCGCCAGCCACAGCTCAGCTGGGCAATGAAGGAGCGCCAGCCACAGCCCAGCTGGGCAATGAAGGAGCGCCAACTCAAGCAACGCTGAACATGGCAAGGACTGCCAAGGCAAGCACCGCTGAACAGGGCCCTTCAAGTCAAGAACCGCTGAAAAGGGCACCGCCATCTCAAGAACCGCTGAACAGGGCACCGCCATCTCAAGAACCGCTGAACAGGACACTGCCATCTCAAGAACCGCTGAAAAGGGCACCGCCATCTCAAGAACCGCTGAACAGGGCCCTTCAAGTCAAGAACCACTGAACAGGGCACCGCCATCTCAAGAACCGCTGAAAAGGGCACCGCCATCTCAAGAACCACTGAAAAGGGCACCGCCATCTCAAGAACCGCTGAACAGGGCACCGCCATCTCAAGAACCGCTGAACAGGGCCCTTCAAGTCAAGAACCGCTGAACAGGGCACCGCCATCTCAAGAACCGCTGAAAAGGGCACCGCCATCTCAAGAACCGCTGAACAGGGCACCGCCATCTCAAGAACCGCTGAACAGGGCACCGCCATCTCAAGGACCGCTGTACAGGGCCCTTCAAGTCAAGAACCGCTGAACAGGGCCCTTCAAGTCAAGAACCGCTGAACAGGGCCCTTCAAGTCAAGAACCGCTGAACAGGGCACCGCCATCTCAAGAACCGCTGAAAAGGGAACCGCCATCTCAAGAACCGCTGAAAAGGGCACCGCCATCTCAAGAACCGCTGAACAGGGCACCGCCATCTCAAGAACCGCTGAACAGGGCCCTTCAAGTCAAGAACCGCTGAACAGGGCACCGCCATCTCAAGAACCGCTGAAAAGGGCACCGCCATCTCAAGAACCGCTGAACAGGGCCCTGCAAGTCAAGAACCACTGAACAGGGCACCGCCATCTCAAGAACCGCTGAAAAGGGCACCGCCATCTCAAGAATAGCTGAACAGGGCACCACCATCTCAAGAACCGCTGAACAGGGCACCACCATCTCAAGGACCGCTGTACAGGGCCCTTCAAGTCAAGAACCGCTGAACAGGGCCCTTCAAGTCAAGAACCGCTGAACAGGGCACTGCCATCTCAAGAACCGCTGAACAGGGCCCTTCAAGTCAAGAACCGCTGAACAGGGCCCTTCATCTCAAGCACCGCTCCGCTGGGCCCTTCATCTCAAGCACCGCTCCGCTAGGCCCTTCATCTCAAGCACCGCTGAATTGGGCCCTTCATCTCAAGCACCGCTCCACTGGGCCCTTCATCTCAAGCACCGCTCCGCTGGCCCTTCATCTCAAGCACCGCTGAATAGGGCCCTTCATCTCAAGCACCACTCCGCTGGTCCCTTCATCTCAAGCACCGCTCTGCTGGGCCCTTCATCTCAAGCACCGCTCCGCTGGGCCCTTCATCTCAAGCACCGCTCCGCTGGGCCCTTCATCTCAAGCACCGCTCCGCTGGGCCCTTCATCTCCAACACCGCTCCGCTGGGCCCTTCATCTCAAGCACCGCTCCGCTGGGCCCTTCATCTCAAGCACCGCTCCGCTGGGCACCGCTGTCTCAAGCACCGCTGGCCCATTGGCAGAAGGGGCAGGCCCGTATCTGTGTCGGGCAGGGCTGCACGAAGCACTCTGGGCACCATGCCTCCTCCAGAACCAGTGGAGTCAGTAATCCACTTGTGAGACTGTGGCTTTGCACTCCCCAGGATGGCACAGTGGGCAATCCACCCACTGTAGAGACTTGTGAGACTGTGGCTTTGCACTCCCAGGATTGAACAGTGGCCATGGAGGCCCCTTGTGGATCTGGCGTCGTGGACTCATCTGGCTGAGGTGCCCCCCCTTCCCTTCCCCCTGAGGTGCCTGTAGTTTTGCTATCTGATGCCCCTGCAGTGTTCTCTCCATTGGAGCTGGGTATCCTGTGTGGGCTTTGCCCATGTGTTTAGGCCCATTGGCCCACGAACAATGGCTGATACCCAATTTGGACTGGACAATTTACATATGTATATATAGTTATAGATGTTTAATATATTTTTTTACTTAGCCGTACAATATACTTCAAATTTCATGATCATTTTATTTTGTCTTTGCATTCTTCCGGGGGTTTGGGGGTGTCACTCTGAGTTGTTGCTCTACATTGATGTGTATGTAGTTGTGGGTGAGTGTGAGGGTGGGTGTGTCGCGTATGTGTGTCCCCGTAATTTTTTGCCTCCCCTGTGTCGTAGGTGCAGTACTCATCGTTGTCTTCTGCGCCGGCGTTCGTGCTCCTGGTAGAGGAGCAGGATGACAATAGCTGGTAGGATGTGTAGTTCGGGTTCCATGCTGTCCAGATTCCTCGTGGAGTGTGTAGAGGTGAGCGTTTTCTGTTCGTAATGTCTGTTTCCGCCGTGTTTTTATCGGCGGGGCTACCACCCCGGAAAAGGTGGGGAATTGGTGGGTTGTGATAGGGTGGGCGGTACATTGTCTCCCGTCTGTCTGTTGGCGGTGACCGCCGCGCTGTTTGTTTGTACCGCCGTGGCGGTCGGAGTGTTAAAGTGGCGGTCTCTGTTGCCGGTTTCCGCCAGGGTCAGAATTCCATTTTTTACACCGCCTGCCTGTTGGCGGGTTGGCCGCCGCTTTAACACCGACCGCCAGGGTTGGAATGACCCCCTATATTTTTTTCTTTGATATTTTTGGGTCTTATTTAGAGCTTGATGGATGAGACAGAAGGGTATGATAAATAGCACTCTTTTCCGATTATTGGCCCTAAAATGGGACATAAACGGTGAATTTTGAAGTGGTAAGCCTTACAGTTCATGGGGCTTTCTTCCCCCTTTACATTTTTGCAGATGTGACCTTTCAAATGCACCTCAGGAAAAATGTAAAGGGTTTAGTGCTTATAGCACAACTCGTAATTGTGATAAATGCTGTAATGGAGTTAATGTACAAATCACAGTTCATTGAGCTGACCATAATCAAGGGCTAAGTGCCTTATTAGTTTGGTGGATGTTACGTCCCTGCCACAAAATCATGAACGTACAGTGGTGATTCAGTTTGCTTTTATCAGATTTGTATCAGCCTACAAAGATTACTAAATGCATTACTTGTATGGAAAAACAGTAACAGTATTGCACATAATACCAAAAACTCAGATCATGGGGATTTGGTTGGGGAAAGCTTCAACTAGCTATTACATGACAGGTTAAAACTGTGGATTGGAACAGGTTGTCTAAAGTTTAGCGTCGAATTTAGTTGCAATTGGATATGGACTCTATGTATGAAAGTTTGGAGACCTCACAAAAGTTAGGTTAGGGCCGGCATTTCACATTTTCACTCATCCTATGGAGCGTGTTCACTAATGTTGTTAATATAGGGTAATCTGTCTACCATTCAATTAGGGTAAGTTTAACTCACAGTTAGAGGTACCTATGATAAAAGCAGTTTGAAAAATCCTACACTTTAAGGGGCTCATTTCAAGTTTGACAGTCTCGGGACTGCCAAATTATGACCATGACGGTCTTCTGAACAATATTCAGCCAATCCACTGCTGGCACCACCAGTGCGATCAGGCTGCCACGGAAAATGATGACAGATTACGAGGCTGCACACCACCAAGGTTTCCGCCACGATCGCACCACCACGGAAACCCTGGCGAAAAACCAACACTATAAAAGGAGACACCTACCTTCAGGAACACATACCTGTCTGGAGCTGCCATGGAACCTGAACTGCACATCTTCCCTCTGCTCCTGCTCCCCCACTGACTCCAGAAGCAGCGATGACAATGGCGACGACACCAACCGTGAGTACACACACTCATCTGTCACTGTTCCAAAATGCCAATGTACTTATGCACACAAAACATACCCATCTGGGATGGGTGACGAGGGCAACGCACACACCTAACCTCACACTTACACACACACACGCACATACATAGTACCATCACAATATGGCCATCACACACATACGCCATAAACACACACCATATGGATTTGCCTTGGACCCTGCCGGTGGCTTTTGGAATATCGTGTACCAACCCATAAGTGGTGCTCAAAATGCCCTGGAACCATGGCTGGTGTTGGAGTGCACTCTTCTCCCGCCCTCCCGCCCCCAAAGATTTCAGGACTTTTCACTTAGAAACGTTTTCCCAACTTTTTGCCAAAAGAACCAAAGGCTACCACTGGACAGCCGCTGAGCAGCAACTGTTGATGCCAAATCACCACTGGGAGCAGCTGACTGCTGGCAAGACTTTTCTTGGCACAAACTTCGGACTTCCTCGCTCAGAACATCCCAGCCATTGACGTTGAGGTCCCACACTCCAGGCAGCCGACGATAATGAGCCTCCATCAGATCCAGCCTGCAGTCCGAGCTGCCAGCAAACTGGTCAATGAGAAAAATGACAAGGACAGAGGGAAGGACTCTCCTAGGGTTGGTGATCAATTTGTGCCTGTCCTACTCTATGCATACGATGCAGTGATTATGTCTTGCACCGCAAATGGCCTACAGCAGTTACTTGATTGTTTTAATGAACTCATGGGTGAATTGAACCTAAAGGTCAACCATCAAAAAGTAACACATTATGACCTGCATGCCAAAAAATACAAATTTTCAAAATGTCACTATTAATGAGACTCCTATTACAAATAGTTTTAAATGCCTTGGAATCTTGATTAACTGAACTTTTAAGTGGGATACGTTTTTATCACAGAGAGCTCTTAAAATAGCAGGGGCTGTGGAGGCCATTTTTTTATTTGCTAGAAAATTAGGTCAAAAACTTATCAATGAAGTAGTCTCACCTTACAATGCTAAATGTCTCTCTCTGGGAACATTGGATTAGGTGTTTGAGGCTACACCCATACAGGGTGTTTGCAGGTCATCAAAAATAAATTCAGTGAAGACTTTTAGCAGTCCCAAAGAGTAAGACCAGCTTTATAACCTGCACAGAAGCCGTTCTTTCTTATATAGATGACAAAATAAAAACTGCACCCCCCCTTACGGTGGTTGAAGATATGGCACTCGCCTCATACCAACTTTTCACACCAAGGGCCATATTTATACTTTTTGACGCAAAACTGCGCTAACGCAGTTTTGCGCCAAAAAAAATTTGCGCCGGCTAACGCCATTCTGAAGCGCCATGCGGGCGCCGTATTTATTGAATGGCGTTAGCCGGCGTTAGCCGACCGACGCTGCCTGGTGTGCGTGAAAAAAAAACACGTACACCAGGCAGCGCCGGCGTAGGGCAAAATGGCGTTTGGGCGTCCAAAAATGGGGCAAGTCAGGCTGAGGCAAAAAAATCGTCTTAACCCGATTTGCGCCATTTTTTTTGGGCGCCCAGACGCCATTAACATGACAAAGACAGGACTCATGCCCCCTTGCCCAATGGCCATGCCCAGGGGACTTCTGTCCCCTGGGCATGGTCATTGGGCATAGTGGCATGTAGGGGGGCACAAATCAGGCCCCCCTATGCCACAAAAAAAAATAAAAAAAATACTTACCACAACTTACCTTTTCTTCCCTGGGATGGGTCCCTCCATCCTTGGGTGTCCTCCTGGGGTGGGCAAGGGTGCAGGGGGTGTCCCTGGGGGCTTGGGAGGGCACCTCTGGGCTCATTCTGAGCCCACAGGTCCCTTAACGCCTGCCCTGACCCAGGCGCTAAAATCCGGCGTAAATGCGGGTTTTTTAGTCCCGCCCACTCCCGGGCGTCATTTTTGCCTGGGAGTATAAATACGACGCATATGCATCGCAGTCATTTTTTAAGACGGGAACGCCTACCTTGCATATCATTAACGCAAGGAAGGTGTTCACGCCAAAAAATGACGCTAACTCCATGAACTTTGGCGCTAGACGCGTCTAACGCCAAAGTATAAATATGGAGTTAGTTTTGCGTCGAAAAAAACTACGCAAATTCGGCGCAAACGGAGTATAAATATGCCCCCAAGTTTTAGCAGATTCTATCAAACTGGATAATAGGGATTCTATCTTGCGGCTTATATATATTGAAAAACATTCACTGAACTCGGTGTACAACATTTTTTCTCTTGCCCTAATGAAATCAAAAATAAATGGCAGGTAATCATATGATCAATCAAAAAGTTTATAGAGTGCGCTACTCACACCTAAAGGTCTCAAGGCACGGGGGAAGAATATAGGGGGGGAGGAGATGCAGTTTTACTGTTCAAAAAGCCATGTCTTGAGGTGTTTTCTGAAGGACAGGAGGTCCTGGGTCTTGCGAAGGTTGGTGGGGAGGGAGTTCCAGGTTTTGGGGGCGAGGTAGGAGAAGGATCTGCCTCCGGAGGTGGTGCGTTGGATGCAGGGGACTATGGCGAGGGCGAGGTCGGCGGAGCCGAGGTGGCGAGTGGGAATGTGGAAGTTCACTCTTTCTTTGAGGTAGGCTGGTCCAGTGTTGTGGAAGGATTTGTGTGCATGGATGAGGACTTTGAAGATGATCCTTTTGTCGATAGGAAGCCAGTGAAGGAATCTGAAGTGGGTGGAGATGTGTTAATGACGTGGGTGGTTCAAGATGAGGCTTTCGGCTGCGTTCTGGATCTTCTGGAGTTTCTGCTGAAGTTTGACTGTGGTGCCAGCGTAGAGGGCGGTTCCGTAGTCTAGTCTGCTGCTGATGAGTGCATGGGTGACGGTCTTTCTGGTTTCTATGGGTATCCATTTGAAGGTTTTTCGCAGCATGCGGAGGGTGTTGAAACTGGAGGAGGTGATAGAGTTGATTTGCTGGGTCATGGAGAGAGAAGAATCTAAGATGACACCTGTTGGAAATGGCCCTTCTGCAGGTTTATCCCCAGACTTTTTGCCTTCCTCCTTCTCTTTTTCTGACCTCATTTTTGCTGGTTTTTAGACTCTGCGCACTTTACCACTGCTAACCAGTGCTAAAGTGCATATGCTCTCTCCCTTTAAACATGGTAACATTGGATCATACCCAATTGGACTACTTAATTTACCTATAAGTCCCTAGTAATGTGCACTGTATGTACCTAGGGCCTGGAGATTAAATGCTACTAGTGGGCCTGCAGCACTGGTTGTGCCACCCACTTAAGTAGCCCCTTAACCTTGTTGCAGGCCTGCCATTGCAAGGCCTGTGTGTGCAGTTTCACTGCCACATCGACTTGGCATTTAAAAGTACTTGCAAAGCCTAAAAACCCCCTTTTTCTACATATAAGTCACCCCTAATGTGTGCCCAATGTAACCCCTAGAGCAGGGTGCTGTGTGGGTAAAAGGCAGGACATGTACCTGTGTAGTTTATATGTCCTGGTAGTGTAAAACACCTAAATTTGTTTTTACACTACTGTGAGGCCTGCTCCCTTCATAGGCTAACATTGGGGCTGCCCTCATACATTGTTGAAGTGGCAGCTGCTGATCTGAAAGAAGCAGGAAGGTCACATTTAGTATGGCCAGAATGGTAATACAAAATCCTGCTGATTGGTGAAGTCGGATTTAATATTACTATTCTAGAAATGCCACTTTTAGAAAGTGAGCATTTCTTTGCACTTAAATCTTTCTGTGCCTTACAATCCACGTCTGGCTAGGTTTAGTTGACAGCTCCTTGTGCATTCACTCAGACACACCCCAAACACAGGGTACTCAGCTTCATTTGCATACATCTGCATTTTGAATGGGTCTTCCTGGGCTGGGAGGGTGGAAGGCCTGCTCTGACACAAAGGACAGCCACAACCCCTACTGGGACCCTGGCAGACAGGATAGAACTGAAACAGGACCTGGTGCACTTCTAAGCCACTCTTTGAAGTCTCCCCCACTTCAAAGGCACATTTGGGTATAAAACAGGGCCTCTGCCCTACCACCTCAGACACTTGCTGGAGAAGAAACCTGAACCAGAACCTACATCCTGCCAAGAAGAACAGCCTGGCTGCTCAAAGGACTCACCTGTCTGCTTTCTACAAAGGACTGCTGCCTTGCTGTTGGCCTGCTGCCTTGCTGAACTCTTGTCTGGCTGTAAAAGTGCTCTCCAGGGGCTTGGATACAGCTTGCCTCCTGTTCCCTGAAGTCTCAGGACCAAAAAGACTTCTCTTTTTCAACTTGACGCTGTGTGCGGCGAAAAATTCAATGCACAGCTTGCTCCGCAGTGAAAAATTCACCGCACGCCGATCCGGAAAGACGCCGCTCGACGTGACGCCTGTGGTGCGACCGGAACTTCGACGCACAGCCTCGCATGGACAACGCCGCCCGACTTCCAGAGAGGAAATTGACGCGACGCCTGCCGTGAGAAAGAAAATTCCACGCACAGCCTCCCGGAACGACGCGCAGCCGGATAACAAGTCGAGGAATCCACGCACAGACCCTGGGACATCTGGTAATCCTGTGATCCATAGAAGGAGATGGTCCGCGTGCCGGAAAACGACGCACGTCTTCCCCGATGAAAAATAGCGACACAAGTCCATGTGTGAAGGGGCGAAACCGACGCACACACCATTTTTCTTCCCGTAGAACGACGCACGTCTCCCCGTGTGAAAAATAATGACACAAGTCTATGTGTGAAGGGGCGTAACCGACGCACACACCATTTTTCCACGCATTTCCTCTTCTGCGGCCCTCTGCGGAGATTTTCCACCCCAAACCAGGTACTTTGTGCTTGAAAGAGACTTTGTTTACTTTTTAAAGACTTAAGACACTTCATATCACTTTTTAGTGATATCTTTACAAATTCATATTGCATCTTTGATCGTTTTGACCTGAAAATACCCAGATAAATATTATATATTTTTCTAAACACTGTGTGGTGTATTTTTGTGGTGCTATATTGTGTTATTGTATGATTTATTGCACAAACGCTTTACACATTGCCTTCTAAGTTAAGCCTGACTGCTCGTGCCAAGCTACCAGATTGTGGGCACAGGATAATTTGGATTGTGTGTGACTTACCCTGACTAGAGTGAGGGGTCTTGCTTGGACAGAGGGTAACCTGACTGCCTACCAAAAACCCCATTTCTGACATTGGTGATCAGCGGTGAGGATAGGACTTGTATTTGTGCAGTGACATACAGTAGCTAAGTATTTCACTACCTACCCACAGTTGAAGGTCAACTTGATTTTTATCTCTTTTTGCAAATTCGTTTTTCCTTACAATTTTCAAAAACTAAATCCTGACTCAAGATGTCTCTGGCTGGGTCTCAAGTAGGAGATTTGGACCTAGCCCTGTTGGAGACATAAATGTGACAAACAGCTAAAAGGGTTATGCAGGGTGATGATAGTACCCACCCAAGGGGCCTCCAAAAAGGAGGACTTTCAAGTGGCGCTGAGGGCCTGGTCAGAAGCCCATTTAGAGGAGGATGATGAGGAAAAGGAGCCAGAAAATGGCCTCTCAGAGGATTTATTGCCATCAGTGGGTAATGTTACTACTACAATTGTGCCCCCTTCCAGACCAGGGAACAGTGTCTCTGAGCAAAGCCTGACCGTAGAGGAAAGGAGAGAAGAAAGGGAGTTCCAATTGCAAATGGCAAAACTGAAAATTGAGGCCCAACAGGAGGAAAGGAGGGCAAACAGAGAAGCCAAACAAACTGAGACTGAAAGAGCAGCCTAACAGGTGGAAGCTGAAAGAGCTGAAGCTGCAGCTGAGAGAGCTTTGGCTGAAAAGAAACTATTGTTGGCTCATGAACTGAGTCTCAATGAGCTGGAGATCAAGGCGAGACAGTCTGAATCCAGCAGTAATGGTGGCAGCATACAGACAGGACCTGCTGGAGAAAAGAAGGTTTGTATACCCAAAATGAGGTGCCCAGTTTTGTGGTGGGAGATGACATAGATAAATGGTTAGCTGCTTATGAAGTTGCACTAAGGGCTCATGCGGTTCCTGAAGGGCAATGGGGTACAGCTATGTGGGGTTATGTGCCGCCTTTGGGGAGGGACACACTTCTTACCTTGGACATAAAGGATCAAAACACATACCCACTTCAGAGAGCCATTTTACTTGCCAAGTTTGGGCTGACCCCTGAGAAATACCGTCAGAGGTTCAGGGACAGCACTAAACTATCCACACAAACATGATTGACTTTTCCAGTAAGGCACTGAAGGGATGGGTGCGGGGCTGCAAAGTAGATGATTACACAGGATTATATAATTTGATTCTGAGAGAGCATATGCTCAGTATTTGTTTTACAGAGTTGCGCCAGCACCTTGTAGACAGTAAGCTGACTGATCCCAGGAAGCTTGCTGAGGAGGCGGACCTCTGGGCTAGCACCAGAGTGTCCAAAAAGGTATCTGGGAGTGACCCCAAGAAGGGTGGTTCCGGTTCCCCCCGACAGAGTAAGGGGGAGGTTAGAGATGACCCAGAAGAGTCCCAGAGTAAGGGGGGAGGAAAGGGTTCCCATGCCCCATCTGAGAAACAGGGTGGTGGTTCTGGTGGGCAGTGGCCCAAAGAAACCCATTCCCAACCCCGCTGATTTGAGTGTTCCCAGCTAGGACACAGGAAGGGGGACTCTGTCTGTCCAAAGAACTCACCCAGTATTGAGACCTCTACAGTGGTGCCCATGTGGCCTTAGGGGAAAGTAGTCCCCAGGGGCAGATCGTAGACCATGCCTTCATCTCCTTTAGTTGGGAGGTGGACTCAGAGGGTAAACTGGTGATCCCTGAGGGTGGGAGTCATCACTTCCACCAGGTGGGAGTGAATGGGGTCCCAGTCATTGCTCTGAGAGACACAGGGGCTAGTCTTACCATGATTGTGGAGAGACTAGTGTCACCAGAGCAGTACACCAGACAGGTGTGTAGAGTCACTCCAGCCATTGGGGAAGATTTCTTCCGCCCCATTGCCCGGGTGTCCCTAGAGTGGGGTGGGGAGGTGACCCAGAGGCGGGTCATAGTTAGTCCCCAGCTTCCCATTGACTGCATTCTGGGGAATGAGTTTCCCTTAGTGTCAGGAGAGCTGAGAGGGTTGACCCCTAAGGGTGCCCTGACAGTTCAGATGTCTGGCAGTACCACTCCCCAGAGGAGGGTATGTGAGCCCAGATGGGGAGGCACAGTGAGGAAGGACTCACCCCTGTCCTCTGTTCAGCCTCAGGGTACAGACCCTGGGCTGGGTGACCAATATCAGGGACCCACCCCTGACCTGGTGAGAATGGAGAAGGGGTGCAAGACCCCTGGGGCTACTGCCCCCCATTCTGGGATGCTTCAGGAGCCCCTTGAGAGCTCCCTACCATTCCCCCAGCTGGGGAGAAGCTTATCCAACGGCCCCCCTCAGGGTCTCCACTTAGCAGTGGATGGTCTGGGGCCTGGCTCATGACACTGACAGCTGTCAGTGGCATCTGTTGGCTTCTGTCATTGTGGGCAGAGTTTTCCCTGGGTTGGGGACAGAAGTCAGACCCAAGGAATGGAATGGGCCACATCACTTGTTGGCCATGGTGGTACTGTCTGCATCTGTGAGCAAATTAAAGTTAGGAGCTTTACAGATGGGGTCCTCAGGTGATGAGAAGGGTTCCCCATGGGCCAGTTCAGTGGCCCCAGAGAGTATAGACAAAGAAGCCTCACTGAGTTCAGAAAGGCGTAGAACTGGCAAGTGCCCCTGCAGTAGCGGGCCATTGTCCATGTTCTATCGCCTTAAGCAGGGAAGTCCATCAGAGTGTTGATTAGTCTACCCTGGCTTTAGGCTGGAAGGAGGATATGTTGGAAATGGCCCTTCTGCAGGGTTATCCCCAGACTTTTTGCCTTCCTCCTTCTCTTTTTCTGACCTCATTTTTGGTGGTTTTTAGACTCTGTGCACTTTACCACTGCTAACCAGTGCTAAAGTGCACATGCTCTCTCCCTTTAAACATGGTAACATTGGATCATACCCAATTGGACTATTTAATTTACCTATAAGTCCCTAGTAATGTGCACTGTATGTGCCTGGGGCCTGTAGATTAAATGCTACTAGTGGGCCTGCAGCACTGGCTGTGCCACCCACTTAAGTAGCCCCTTAACCTTGTCTCAGGCCTGCCATTGCAAGGCCTGTGTGTGCAGTTTCACTGCCACATCGACTTGGCATTTAAAAGTACTTGCCAAGCCTAGAACTCCCCTTTTTCTATATATAAGTCACCCCTAATGTGTGCCCTAGGTAACCCCTAGAGCAGGGTGCTGTGTGGGTAAAAGGCAGGACATGTACCTGTATAGTTTATATGTCCTGGTAGTGTAAAACACCTAAATTTGTTTTTACACTACTGTGAGGCCTGCTCCCTTCATAGGCTAACATTGGGGCTGCCCTCATACATTGTTGAAGTGGCAGCTGCTGATCTGAAAGGAGCAGGAAGGTCATATTTAGTATGGCCAGAATGGTAATACAAAATCCTGCTGACTGGTGAAGTCGGATTTAATATTCCTATTCTAGAAATGCCACTTTTAGAATGTGAACATTTCTTTGCACTTAAATCTTTCTGTGCCTTACAATCCACGTCTGGCTAGGTTTTGTTGACAGCTCTTTGTGCATTCACTCAGACACACCCCAAACACAGGGTACTCAGCCTCACTTGCATACATCTGCATTTTAAATGGGTCTTCCTGGGCTGGGAGGGTGGAGGGCCAGCTCTGACACAAAGGACTGCCACACCCCCTAATGGGACCCTGGCAGACAGGATTGAACTGAAAGAGGACCTGGTGCACTTCTAAGCCACTCTTTGAAGTCTCCCCCACTTCAAAGGCACATTTGGGTATAAAACATGGCCTCTGCCCTACCACCTCAAACACTTGCTGGAGAAGAAACCTGAACCAGAACCTACATCCTGCCAAGAAGAACTGCTTGGCTGCTCAAAGGACTCACCTGTCTGCTTTCTACAAAGGACTGCTGCCTTGCTGTTGGCCTGCTGCCTTGCTGAACTCTTGTCTGGCAGTAATAGTGCTCTCCAAGGGCTTGGATAGAGCTTGCCTCCTGTTCCCTGAAGTCTCAGGACCAAAAAGACTTCTCTTTTTCAACTGGACGCCGTGTGCGCTGAAAAATTTTATGCACAGCTTGCTCCACGGTGAAAAATTCACTGCACGCCGATCCGGAAAGACGCCGCTCGACGTGACGCCTGCGGTGCGACCGGAACTTCGACGCACGGCCTCGCATGGACAACGCCGCCCGACTTCCAGAGAGGAAATCGATGCAACACCTGCCGTGAGAAAGAAAATTCCACGCACAGCCTCCCGGAACGACGCGCAGCCGGATAACAATCCGAGGAATCCACGCACAGATCCTGGGACATCTGGTAATCCCGCGATCCATAGAAGGAGACGGTCCGCATGCCAGAAAACGACACACGTCTTCCCAGAGTGAAAAATAACGACGCAAGTCCGTGTGTGAAGGGGCGAAACCGACGCACACACCATTTTTCTTCCCGTAGAATGACGCACGTGTCCCCGCATGAAAAATAACGACGCAAGTCCGTGTGTGAAGGGGCGTAACCAACACACACACCATTTTTCTACGCATCTCCTCTTCTGCTGCCCTCTGCGGAGAGTTTCCACCCCAAACCAGGTACTTTGTGCTTGAAAGAGACTTTGTTTACTTTTTAAAGACTTAAGACACTTCATATCACTTTTTAGTGATATCTTTACAAATTCATATTGCATCTTTGATCGTTTTGACCTGCAAATACCCAGATCAATATTATATATTTTTCTAAACACTGTGTGGTGTATTTTTGTGGTGCTTTATTGTGTTATTGTATGATTTATTGCACAAACGCTTTACACATTGCCTTCTAAGTTAAGCCTGACTGCTCGTGCCAAGCTACCAGATTGTGGGCACAGGATAATTTGGATTGTGTGTGACTTACCCTGACTAGAGTCAGGTGTCTTTGCTTGGACAGAGGGTAACCTGACTGCCAACCAAAAACCCCATTTCTAACAACGCCAAGGTTGCGTGCGTGGGTGGCGGGTGTTGGGGGTGATCCTAGGGCGGTGTCGTCCCATATTGTTTTGTTGGGGCTGAAGATGATGATTTCGGCTTTGTTGGAGTTTAGTTGGAGGTGGCTTCCTGTCATCCATTTGGCGGTGTCTAGGAGTCCGGCATGGAGGTTGGTCTTGGCGGTGGTGGGGTTCCTGATGAGGGAGATGACGAGCTGGGTGTCGTCTGCATAGGATATGATGGTGATTCCGTGTGGGCGGAGGATGTTGGTGAGCGGGGCCATGTAAATGTTGAAAAGGGTGGGGATGAGGGAGGACCCTTGGGGAACTCCGCAGATTATCTTGGTTGCTGGGGACTGGAAGGGAGGGTGGCGGACTTTCTGGGTCCTTTCGTCGAGGAAGGAGGTGAGCCAGTACAGGGCCTTGTTTCGGATTCCTGCGTCGTAGAGGCGTGTACAGAGTATTTGGTGGCAGACAGTGTCGAAGACTGCGGAGAGGTCCAGGAGGATGAGTGCGACGGTCTTGCCCTTGTCGACTCTGGTTCTGATGTCGTCAGTACAGGCGAAGATGGTGGTCTCAGTGCTGTGGTTCTTGCGGAATCCAGACTGGGAGGCGTTGAGTCCATTGTTTTCCTCTAGGAAGTGAGACAGGTGGGCGCTCACTAACTTCTCAGCAACCTTGGCGGGAAGGGGAGAAGAGAAATGAGGCGGTAGTTTGTGAGGTCATCAGGGTCTGCTTTGGTTTTTTTTTAGGAGTGCGGTTACTTCTGCGTGTTTCCGGCAGTCTGGGAAGGTGGCGGCGTCGAAGGAGCTGTTGATTACGGCACGAAGCTTGGGAGCGATGGTTGGGGTGGCCTTGTTGAAGATGCGGTGGGGGCTGGAGTTCGAGGGGGAGCCTAAGTGAATGGAATTCATGTTTTTTTTGGTTTCTTCTTTGTTGGTAGGGGCCCAGGTGTGTAGTAGGTTGGGGAGGGGGGGTGTGTTGTTGGTCGTGTCTGTGGTGGATGTGGTGGGTGCTGGCGGTGTGAAGCTGTTGTGTATGTCTAAAATTTTGAGGTGGAAGTGGTTGGAGAGGAAGTTGCAGAGGTTTTGTGTGTGAATGGGGTCGATGTTGCAGGATTTGCGTTTAGTGAGCTCTTTAATGATGGTAAAGAGTTCCTTGCTGTTATGTGAGTTACTGTCTATGTGTTACTTGTAGTAAGTCCTTTTGGTGGTCGTATGAGTTGGTGATGTTTGCGTATGGTGGTTTTGAGGGTGGAGAATTTGGTCATTGAGGGTTCCTGGCGCTAAGCTATCTCAGTTTTGCAGCATTCACGTTTGGAGGCTTGGAGTTCAGTGGTGAACCAGGGGGTGTTTTTGATGTTGCGGGTGGTGATGTTTCTTCTCAGAGGGGCGAGTGAGTCAGAGGAAGTTGTAATCCATTGTGTGAGGTTATGGGCAGCAATGTTGGGGTCGTTGGTGTGGGGGGTTATGTGCAAGCTGGGCGTTCTGTGGGGATCTTGTCCCACATGCAGTAGGGTGTGGTGTTTTGATGGTGGTGTGTGGGGGGTTTTGAGAAGGAGAAGTGGACGCAGTGGTGGTCGGTACAGTGGAGTTTGGTGGTGTGTGTGAAGGATGGTTGCTGGAGGTGAAAATCGCATCTAGTGTGTGTCCTGCTGAGTCGGTGGGTGAGATGACCAGTTGTTTGAGTCCTAGGTTCATGAGGTTGTCTAGTAGGGATGTGGAGTTGTGGTCTTGGGGGTTCTCCAGGTGAAAGTTCATGTCACCAGGAGGATGTAGTCTGTGGAGGTGAGGGCGTGGGGCTGATGGTGTCAGCAATGGCATCACAGAAGGGGGGGCAAGGTCCTGGTGGTCTATAAATGAGGGTTCCCCTGAGGGTGGTGTTGGTGTTTATGTGAATTAAGAAGTTTAGGTGTTCTGCACTGTCTAGGGTGTTGTGTGTGTTGGTGGTGATCTTTATGGTATTTTTATGTACAATGGCGATGCCACCTCCCGGTTTGTTTAGATGATCTCTACGATAGATTTTGTAGCCTTCTGGGATGGCTATGGCGGGCTCAGATGAGGGATTCATCCAAGTTTCTGTGAGGAAGGCAATGTCAGGGGAATGTGACGTGATCAGGACCCAGAGTTCGAAGGCATGCTTGTATACAGAGCGGGTGATTAGGAGTATGCAGTTAAGGTGGTTGTGGGGGCTGTTGTTGTTGTGGTGCGTGATGGTGTTGCTGTGGGGGGTGTTAGTGTTGTTGTGGGTTGTGTTAGTGTTGTTGTAAAACATGCTAGCGTTGTTGTTGGGCGTGTTGGTGTTGGAGTAGGGCATGTTGGGGGTTGGCGTGGAGTGTGTAGGTGTTTTTGGTGTTGTTGTGGTGCGTGATGGTGTTGTTGTGGGGCGTGTTAGTGTTGTTGTGGGTTGTGTTAGTGTTGTTGAAAAGTGTGCTAGCATTGTTGTGGGGCGTGTTGGTGTTGGAGTAGGGCATGTTGGGGTTGGCGTGGAGCGTATGGGTGTTTTTGGTATTTGTGGGGGTGCTGGAGAACCGGCATGCATAGCATGTAAAGGGTCCATGTATGTGCTTGGGGTTGGCTTGGGCGCAGACGGGGTGCAGACCTGGGTTGAGGGCGGGGAGCGTGGTGGCAGAGTAGTGTTGTCTAGGGGGGTCAGGGTTGAGAGGACCAGGAGACCGGCGCTGGGCGCGCTCCAGGTGAGGTCCAGGCACGGACAGGCGCAGACGGTCTTGCCTCCGGTGCGCCTGCTGCGCATGGCCGCACACCAGCCGCCATTAATAGGGGGAGGTGGAAGGGAGGAGCAGCTGGGAGGCGGGAGGCAAGGGACCAATGGGTGCGTGGGGGGGGTGGTAAAGACGGTAGGATTAAATCTCTTTATTATGACCATAGGGCACCCACAAGAATTATGAAGACACAGGACATGGACACGGTTTCTTGTCATATAGAGAATACTACCACTCATGGGATTGCACCTGATTTACAATGGATTTCTAATGCTCAGCATAGGTTCTATTTAACACATGTTAGATTGTGCTCAGTACATTTTCTGGCAGCTTTCCCACAGCAAGGTATTTGGATTTCTACCTTGCACTGCTGTCCCTGTAATAATATTACCCAGCAATCCCTCATTCATTTTATGGCTTAATGTGATTTTTATGTTGTTCTAAGAGTCCAGATTTTCAGGTCCTTTTTACAACTAAATAATTTAAGATTCTGCAGGCCCAGCCTCTGTTTTTTACAGCGGCTGGATTTCTCATTTTTATGTCATGTAACCCTCAGTTATATCCAGCAAGCCTGGAGAATTATGGGAAAATTGAAAGTCCTGACTCTGCCTGACATAATTCTCTTGATTCAGGAATTTTCAAGTTAATATGCCCTTTCTTGGTCACGTGTGTTTTTATCTATTCATTGTTTTAAAATATCATCCTTGGCAAAAAATATTTTCTTGAATATGTCATACTTATTTGCCAACATATTTAGCACTTTAATCTCTATTAGCACTTTATAAGCATTCCTTTGTATAATCCTAAATTGTGTTTTATAAAATGTGTTTGTCTTTTTATGGCTAAATTAGCTGAATAAAAGTATTTCTGACTGGGTGATTAACTAAGACAGAAGGTAAACGTTCCAGTGAGATGAAGCTGGTCCCTGTATCGTACCTGACTTTGGCCAAGTCAAATGTGACTAGATACCTATGGTTGGCCCTTTACCCTTTTTGTGGTTAGAAACATCTAAAAATATTATACCACCAGTTCCATAAATATGTTTTTTGTCTGTTTTGTGTTTATCTGTTCATTAAAATGTTCTCTGTTTTTATAAATTGAAAAGTGATTTTTATTGTGTTGTATTTTTTACTTGTTAGCTGTTTTGGTAACGGTGAATATTGTACAGTTGTTTCTTAAGTTAAGCCTGTCTGCTGTATGCTACAACTACTAAGGGTTAAGCTCATTTTTAAATTATTTACACTTAAGTCAACCTAGTAAAGGATTGTGCTATTATTACTACCACTAATACCATCCACTTCAATTAATAATCCACTTTCTCACAGTGATGATAGGGTGCTGAAGGTGTAGAAGGAAACTGAAAGAACAAAGGCAGTTCTTCTACTTTTTTGGATCAGGCATTACCTCCCAGTTCCATTTTATTTGAGTCACTCAGCCATATGGCTAGACACTGGAGTCATCCTGTTATTTGACTTGATGGTGTGTGGTGGGGGCCAGTGTCTGCTCATAATGTCTGTTAACCATTTACTCTGTGGTTCACCTCTCTAAGGCACTGGTTCTCCCTACTTTACTTCCAGTGTCTGCAGTTAAGTAATTGTTGCAATGTTACTACACCGGAACCACTAGTGTGAAAGTCCAACAAATTAATAGTCAAGAGGGTTAATGTCAATGTTATTTTTATCTAGAGAGATGTTAACATCCTTAAGTACAGTTACATTTGAGCCGTCAAGGAGGTTGAGTGGACTGGCAAAAGAGTCAGTTCACACATGCATGCTGACATATAGAAAAAGACATAAGCACTCCACTTTCCTTGATTTATAGCATTACCACATTTATCAATTTATGGAATCTTTTAGTTTATTTTTGATTATTTTTGTATAGGGGTTCCACATGATTTATCCAAAGTGCAGCTGCTAAGTTATCACCAAATACTACCAAAGCACCAAATAATCACTAACAGGAGTCCACCATTATTATTATGGTTCTTAAATCATTGACGTGCACCCTTACGTCCATCCCTTGATGTCTAACAAACATTGAAAGAGCTATTACAGAGCAGAAACCACACTCTACTTTTCACATCCATTGCAGTGCACTACCTTCCATGTCCACCAGCAGTATGCCCACATGAAAGGTCATAGGAGTGGATGGTGTGTGTTGCAAGAGGTGTAGTGCTGGCAGCTTGTGCTCAACTGAAAAAAAGCCAGCATGGTAGCCAGAATGTAAGGGACTCACCATGGATGCTGGCAGCTCTGTGGAGGAGGTGTTTGGCAAAGCATGAGTAGAGCCGATGTACAGATAGGGAGGAGATGACTGACCAACTTGAAAGAGAAACAGGGCTTGCTAAGGTATGTTTTTTGCCTCATCTGCCTTACTCACCCTCTGTGCCTCACTATGGCTTCCCAGGGATTTGGGAAGGCTTGATGCAACGTTGCATGAAAGACTGTACCCATGAGACCCTGCAAAGCAGTACTCTTTGGTTTCAGCGTTTTGTGCATTTTATTAAAGTATCATCTCAGCTGCAAGCACTGCTCACCAGAACTTCTCATTCCTCCTTCACGGCCACATGGAACAAGAAGGACTATCATTCAATAATGACACTGGTTCAGCAATTTTATCAGTACCATCTTTGACTGGCTGGGGCAGTCTAAACCCAACACTTTCCAACATTAGTGATTGGGTTACACTGCCAGATCTCAAGAAAACACAAGTTAAGACGCTACTACATGGTGCAATCATGGCTGAATATTTATGAGGAAATGCCACACCTAATGGCCTGATTGTACCAAATGAACCTCAGGTCCTTTTGGAGGATGTAGACTTATAAAAGGATTGGTCCTTGATCACTTGGAAACACAATAGAGACTGGCTTGTGCTGATTATTAAAACCAGCAAGCATCTCACAGATGCCTTATTGCTAGAAATATGACTAGCAAGACACTCCTCAAGGCTTAGTTGTTCATCACCATGTTCAAGAAGTAGTTGGATAACACAAACAAGACAATCAATGAGTACAATACATTTTTGACACAGACAAAAGTGACTAAATTTCATAAAGACTTGAAAAAATTGGCTTTCGAATTTTTTTTCTTATGCTATAAATTACTAGGAGCCAAAGACTAACTAAAAATCAGGCACCTCGTCACAAGAAGGGTCTGAAAGAGACAATTTATCAACAGATTCGGATTGGATTGATTATGAGGAAAACAAACCACAAAGCAGATACCACAACAGAGGAAGAGGTGGTTGGAATCAACCACAACATTTTGCACAAACTGAACATCCACAACCATACTTTGCGGGGAATCAGTACCCCAACTATGGGCAGATGCCACTACAAAACTTTAATTGTTTCCCAAATATATGCTCTCCATTTTTAGCTAGAGGAAGGGGGAAATGGAGAGGAAGAGGCACAGGTGGGTGACCAATATCATAGAAGAACACACAGCAAATCCCACAACCTAGCATGATCAGAGATTGAGCACCATTATTAATCAGAGTGAAATGAGAATTACATAAACAGAGACTGCAGTACTGGAGAAAGGTCTAGGGTTTGTTCCATCACAACACCCAACCTATGCAGATTGCATATAGAGATGGCAGCAATTTTCAGGAGAATCAGATTGAAAACCTACTCTAGAAATTTAGACATTTCTGCAGCCAAGGACCAGTTAATACCAGATAACGGAACAAAAAACCTTTTCCTCCACCTTCAGCTAGCATGCCCCCAGAAGTTCTGAACTTCGAACAAGCACTTACATAGGCGATTGACAACCTTAAGAACCACACCCAGAAAATGTTCAAGAACCTCTTAAGAAAGGAGAAAAAAGCTTAGTCTGAACAGACTAGTTAGGCTATGATTACTTTAAAAGCAGCAGGCAAAGTAGGGGCCATAGTTGTCCTACCGTTAAACATGTATACAGAGGATTGTCTCAGACTACTGAGTGACCAAAAAACTACAAGAGACTGGTAAAGGACCAACAAAAGATTTAATGGAAGATATCTGATGCATGGTAACATGGAAAAAGGAGGAAGAATAAATAACGATGCAAGAATCGGAATACTTGTGCAATAAACAACATAAAATCCCATATTTTACATCCTTCTGTAGGTCCACACATGTAGAATTCCATCTCTTGAGTGCCCAATCATCTCAGGAATGGGTTCAGTCCTTGAACCTTTACCTACATTTACCAATGTTTTCCTAAACCCATTGATGAGGTAGATACCAACTTTTCTGCACGATACTAAAGATATGCTAATAATGCTAGAAGGGGTTGTGTTAGCCCAGAAGAAGAGATAGTAGTCACCATGCATTTAGAATCACTATATACAAGCATTTTCCAAGAGGAATCCCTGAGGATCCTGGAGTCACTTCTAGAGGAGGTACCCTGGGAGTACATCACACCAAGGCACTCCCCCCTGGACTGTGTGCATATGGCACTCAACATAAATGTTTTCTAATATAAACAAGTTACCTCCAGACACACAACACTTCCATGGGGCGTGCATTCCCTCCCAGCATAGCATGCCTTTATGTATACCATTTTGAAAAAAAAGTTTGATGACGACAGCACAAGTAAACAGTAGATCCATGTCTGTCTGGAAGCAATATATTGAGGACATCTGCATGATTTGGAAGGGAGATGAACATTCTCTCATATCTTTCAAGGATTGGATTAACAACCTGAAATAATATCTGAAATTCACTATATCCCAAACTTCCAGCAAACAATCCTTCTTAAATCTGAGAATCTCAGCACAACACGATAACATCAGATGCAAGCTCTTTTACAAACAAACAGACCACAATGATCCATTGAGGTCTGATAGTTTTCATCCCAGAGCATTAAGAGAAAAACTCCTATTGAGGCAACTTTTACATTTAAGGAGGAACTGCACTGTAGGCACAGACTTCCAGAAACATGCTAACAAATTAAAAATGAAGCTACATGAATGAATGTACCCCAAAAATATATCAAGTAGGACCATATGCGGGCACAGAATATTCCTAGAGATGTTCTGTTGCTGAAATATTCTGAACAAAAGCAGGAGGAATTGAACTGTGTTACCACCTACGATCCCCTTTTGAACATCCTGAAAAAAGTTGTAAGAACTAGAAAATACCAACATCATAAGCATCAGATTTTGGCCAATCATTGTTTGCTTTGGGAGAAACAATACCATAAGAGTCATGATTTTACACATAAGACCTAGACACCAAAATAAAAATGAAGACCAGATTATTAGCTCCATGTAGAATTTACCTACAAGAAAGGGACACTTGCCATGTGGGAACTGCAATGTTTGTAAGGATTCTCATAAAGGAAAGACCATTGATCTATGACCAAAGACACCCTGAGTTCTGAACACATATACAAATTGCAACACTACAAGTGTAGTTTAAGGTTGTGTTTGTCCCTACAATTTAAGGTAAGTGGGGATGACAATCCAAAAACTTAAAATCTGAATAAATGACCACAGAAGTACCATACAGTGCCGAAAAGACAACACCATATTTACACTGCATTTCTTGGAAATGGGTTATGACAAGAACGATATAAGATTGGTAATGCCCACCCTCTGGTAGCTCGGCACGAGCAGTCAGGCTTAACTTAGAAGGCAATGTGTAAAGTTTTTGTGCAATAAATCATACAATACCACCATATAGCACCACAAAAATACACCACACAGTGTTTAGAAAAATATATAATATTCATCAGGATAATTGTAGGTCAAAACGAATAAAGTTGCAATGTGAATTTGTAGAGATATCACTGAAAAGTGATATAAAGTGTCTTAAGTCTTTAAAAAGCAAACAAAGGCAGTCATTCTGACCGCGGCGGGCGGCGGTCGCCGCCCACCATGTGGTTACCGCCGAATGACCACCACGCGGTCAAAAGACCGCAGCGGCCATTCCAACTTTCCCGCTGGGCCGGCGGGCGACCGCCAAAAGGCTGCCCGCCGGCCCAGCGGGGAAAGCCCCTGCAACGAGGAAGCCGGCTCCGAATGGAGCCGGCGGAGTTGCAGGGGTGCGACGGGTGCAGTGGCACCCGTCGCGATTTTCACTATCTGCAAAGCAGACAGTGAAAATCTGTATGGGGCCCTGTTAGGGGGCCTCTGCACTGCCCATGCCAGTGGCATTGGCAGTGCAGGGGCCCCCAGTTGCCCCACGACACCAGTTCCCGCCATCCTGGTTCTGGCGGTGAAAACCGCCAGAAACAGGCTGGCGGGAAGGGGTTCGGAATCCCCATGGCGGCCCTGCAAGCAGCGCCGCCATGGAGGATTCCCTGGGCCAGGGGAAAACCGGCGGGAAACCGCCTGTTCCCCTTTTCTGACCGCGGCTTTACCGCCGCGGTCAGAATGGCCCAGGAAGCACCGCCAGCCTGCTGGCGGTGCTTCCGTCATCCGCGACCCTGGCGGTTTTGTACCGCCAGGGTCAGAATGACCCCCAAAGTCTCTTTCAAGCACAAAGTACCTGGTTTGGAGTGGGAAATCTCCTCAGAGGGCCACAGAAGAAGAGATACGTGGAAAAAGGGTGTGTGCATCGATTTCTCCCCAGCACACACGGACTAGCGTCGTTATTTTTCACACGGGGAAGTCGTGTGTCGTTTTCCGGCGCGTGGACAGTCTCTTTCTGTGGATCGCGGGGATTACCAGATGTCCCGGGTCTGTTCGTGGATTTTCCTGCTGGTTTTCTGGCTGCGCGTTGGTCTGCGGGGCTGCGCGTCGAAATTATGATCTCACGGCAGGCGTCGCGTCGATTTCTCCTCTAGAGGTCGGGCGGCGTTGTCCTTGCGAAGCCGTGCGTCGAAGTTCCGGTCGTCCCGAAGGCGCCGCGTCGATCAGCGTCGGTGTGCGGTGTTTTTCTCGCCGCGGAACAAGCTGTGCGTCGAAATTTTCGGCGCACGGAGCGTCCAAGTGAAAAAGAGAAGTCTTTTTGGTCCTGAGACTTCAGGGAACAGGAGGCAAGCTCTATCCAAGCCCTTGGAGAGCACTTTCACAGCCAGACAAGAGTTCAGCAAGGCAGCAGGCCAACAGCAAGGCAGCAGTCCTTTGTAGAAAGCAGACAGGTGAGTCCTTTGAGCAGCCAGGCAGTTCTTCTTGGCAGGATGTAGTTTCTGGTTCAGGTTTCTTCTCCAGCAAGTGTCTGATGAGGTAGGGCAGAGGCCCTGTTTTATACCCAAATGTGCCTTTGAAGTGGGGAAGACTTCAAAGAGTGGCTAAGAAGTGCACCAGGTCCCCTTTCAGTTCAATCCTGTCTGCCAGGGTCCCAGTAGGGGGTGTGGCAGTCCTTTGTGTGAGAGCAGGCCCTCCACCCTCCCAGCCCAGGAAGACCCATTCAAAATGCAGATGTATGCGCGTGAGGCTGAGTACCCTGTGTTTGGGGTGTGTCTGAGTGAACGCACAAGGAGCTGTCAACTAAGCCCAGCCAGACGTGGATTGTAAGGCACAGAAAGATTTAAGTGCAAAGAAATGCTCACTTTCTAAAAGTGGCATTTCTAGAATAGTAATATTAAATCCAACTTCACCAGTCAGCAGGATTTTATATTACCATTCTGGCCATACTAAATATGACCTTCCTACTCCTTTCAGATCAGCAACTACCACTTCAATACTGTATGAGGGCAGCCCCAATGTTAGCCTATGAAGGGAGCAGGCCTCACAGTAGTGCAAAAACGAATTTAGGAGTTTTACACTACCAGGACATGTAAACTACACAGGTACATGTCCTGCCTTTCACCCACACAGCACCCTGCTCTAGGGGTTACCTAGCGCACACATTAGAGGTGACTTATATGTGGAGAAAGGGGAGGTTTAGGCTTGGCAAGTACTTTTAAATGCCAAGTCGAGGTGACAGTGAAACTGCACACACAGGCCTTGCAATGGCAGGCCTGAGACAAGGAAAAGGGGCTACTTAAGTGGGTGGCACAACCAGTGCTGCAGGCCCATTAGTAGCATTTAATCTACCGGCCCTATGCACATAGAGTGCACATTACTAGGGACTTATAAGTAAATTAATAGTCCAATCAGGTATGATTCAAGGTTACCATGTTTTAAGGGAGAGAGCATATGCACTTTAGCACTGGTTAGCAGTGGTAAAGTGCGCAGAGTCTAAAAGCCAGCAAAAACAGTGTCCAAAAAGTGGAGGGAGGCAGGCAAAAAGTTAGGGGTTACCACCCTAAGGCTGTCAGGTCTAACAATGAGCATTATGTAAGTATCACTAAAATTAATAAGCAAACAATAGGGCACCCATGGTGTGTTTTGTTGCCCACTGGAAAGGAAGTGACAGCAACAATAAACTTCTTTCTTTTTTTTATTTGAAAATTGAGTAAAGAAAGTTTAGCAAAAAAGGACACTACTGTGTGCTATCCGAACCTGGATAATAGTTTCTAACACTGATGCTTCATTTCCCATGACTCCTCTGGGCCATAAGACGTCAACTGAAAAGCTCCCAGCCCCAAACATCAGTTTGGTGTATTTCTCCTCTCCACTATTTTTGATCGATTCGCGCTACCAACAGTGTCCAGCGTCGCCAAGCTGGACCTTTGACAAAGTAAGTCTGAATTTTGTTGTGTCGTGAGCACCGTTGATGTTCACTGCAGGGCTCTGATATGTTCCGCCTGCACCTTTATGATTGTGTGCATGTAGATGTTTGAGTAACTTGCATTAAAGAACAGGAACCCGTCATCCATGACATTGGGTCTCCCACCCAGCATGCAAATATATTAGTGTGCCAATCACATTGCATGTAAAAGCAACTCATTGATAAAAACGAAGCAGGCATAATTACATCGAAACATTTTACGTAAAAGCAACGCACTGGGAAACATAATTGCATCGAAATGGAGGAGAGCTTCGCCATGTTGACAACTCTTCCAGTGCCTTCCGCCTATGTACTAAAAGCATGAAATGGTGACCTCACTAGTGACATAACACCAGGCAAAGTGTTCAGCATGTAGTGTAACCTGATATTACATGTGGCACACTTTAGAACTCCAGGCATGAAGAATATATGGGAATGTTACCGGTAGCATTACACAACGAGTAACGAATAATAGAGTTTGGCTAAGCAACCCGTACTAGAGAATAGGTTGTGCTTTTTGTTTTTAGGACACTTCAAGCTGTGAGGATATTATCACCAGAGCAAGGTCACTTAGTAGGTGACATTGACACACATGTATCTGTTAAAACATCCCATGCTAAGCAGGTCGCAAAACCTCAAGTTGCAATAATGATGATATAGTTTTTTTCGGGCCATTGATAAGCACAGTATTTACGGTAGTAACCTTAACAGCTATTAACCAAGGAAAAAGGCGCCCACCATGTGACAGATGGGGTCAAACTTGATAACAGTGTACACATAAAGAACAGAATCCAAGCTTCGACTAACTCTTCATATTGGTCCCAAAAGAGTTTGACTATACACTTGTTGCTGGTGAGACCTGTAAAGGAACCTTAAATAGGTAAGATAGAGGCACTCCTTGCATGTTGAAACAAAAATAAGTAATGCATGGCCTTAACTGGTGTGCTGTGTTTCACCTCACCAAAGTGGGTCATCACATATGTGTGCTCTAGTGTGTGCATGTTTTTATACCTGGGCAAGTGTGAAGTGTTCATTTTAATACAAATTTGCAACATTTAATACCTATGTTTTATATATTCCTGACATCCCCAGGTTCAAGTACATCTACTGGTAGGAGAGCCTTATGTCTCCTTTTGATTCACCACCCACTTAGCTAGAGGGCTAGAGGGTAGGTAGGGAGGTCTAGTTGCCCTGAAGAAGGCCAGGTGACCTTTTAGATTGGAGGCCACGTGGAGCTCCTGTTATGCTCTGTGAACAGCAACGTTAGGGGAGCCAGCAAGATGGCTGCAAGGTGAGCTGTCGCAGGAACACCCAAACAATGACGTTGCACCAGAGGGGGAAGCATGTGGGCATGTGGCATTGGAACAGTGAGACGAATCTCTGATACGAGGTTAATGGTGTGTGGCCGTGGACATCCTGAATCCCGAGTCATACCACTCTGCTGAGCCTTCTGAGTGACTGGCACAGCCTGGAGCAAAGAAACACTCTGCTGTTGTTTCCAATGTGGAGGCACTGGATTCAGCAGCGTGGAGCAGAGGAATACCTCGCTGTTGTGCTTCCCTTCTAGGCAGTGGATGATGTGGTATGAAGAAACACTGAGGCAACCTGGGGTGAGGCGGTCACAGCAGATGCGCATGAGGGATAGTGCTGCGAGCGCTACACATTCGTCTGGTTACAGAGGTAAGCTGATTGGTGGCACGGGTGGCAGCAACTAGACACTTGGGCACTTTCATTTGCTAAGGAACAGTCTTCCAAGCTCCCCCTTTCGTACATCAGAGAAAAAGACTTGAGGAAAGATACGGGGTAAAAAGGACTATTACAGGCCTCTTCTGGCTGGTTTACAGGAAGCATGCGATGCACGCAAATATCTTTTTAGTGCCTCCAGCTCTCAAGAGGGAATAAACCAGCATGCTGAAAAGGCACTTAAGGGGGAGACCCTGCCAAAAGGGTTTGAAACAACAAGTAGGATGGCATGAGGCCGCCCTGCTGGTGGAGAGGATCAGGGGAAGTCATAGAAGCGGTCTGAGCAGTACAGATGCAGCTTGCTGCTCCCTTGTAAGTACTCCGTTCTAATGGGCTAACCGACCCCAGAAGAAGATGAAGCGTCTTCCACACAATGGATTATCAAAACCCTGAGTAGAGGCTAAAACCCCCAAGCCCAAAAAAAAACAAAAACTGTCCTCTAAAGTAGCAAAGGAATTTACTATGCTTTCAAATAAGGAGGCCCATTCCGACGATTCCACAACAGCTCTACAGCAAGGGGTAGCATTTGAACAGAAGATGTCTACTGAAGTTCCCTTGGGCAGAATCTTAGATCCTTACTGAATTGCCTGCATCAGAGGCTATCCATAGCCATCCACAATCTTGGTACTACTCCTCTCCAAGTACAGAACAGGAGAGTCTGCCCCTTGAGGGCCAGCTATGAGAGCAAAACAGCACTGGGGGTTTTCTTGTAGCAATAGTCTTCAACCAAGCAAAAGTTCTAAAAGCAAGTTCACGTACCCTTTGTTTACCATTGCCAATATAAAGAGTATGAGAAGAGAAAGGCCTTCCCCTGAAATTTGGTGCCTGCCCCTGGAATCCATAATGGGGCAGCAGAGGCAGAAGGGCAACTTCACTAACCCTGGCACAATTTTTGCAAATGTTCCGGAGGGTGCCAACCAGACATCTTTACAGGCTTCCCAAAACTCCGAGGGTACTCTAAACTTTACTCAGCCAGGGTCCCTTCTACCCCTGGAAGTGGTACCTGTCATGCAGTTTGCGACTTCCCAGCCTTAAATACAAATATGGGCATCATCAAGTCTGCCCTCACAGTCCACGTGGCTGGAAGCGATGCTTACCGAGATCCTAAAAGAATTACGTGACATGAAAATATCTCAGGATCAAGACCGTAAAAGAACTAAAGAGCAGTCAAATTAATAGTAGTATGCTCCAACTTTCTTCTTGTATATCGCTAATGGATCACCTGATCTCTGACCTGGAAGAGTCCAGCAATAAGCACAGAAATTAAATTGCAAAGATGCAGGCAGAACTCGAAGAACTTCAGATCAAGCTAGATGAAGCATAAACAGGTCACAACACTCCAATCTAAGATTTGTGGGAATACCTGAGGATTACGAGGCAGGGATCTCCATTAATAAAATGATTTCCGACCTTGTTTTCAAGCATATTCTTCTAGACAAGGCTCCAGGAACTTTCAATTTAATCATCATGCAAGCTCTTCAGGTACCCACAAAAAAGATATGTTAATTTGAATTTCCCACGTGGGATTTTAGTAAACTTTTGTGACTATAGAATTAAAGAAAAAATCTTGTTCCATAATTTTAGAAGGAAATGCTACCAATCCACTGATAACTTCGCATTTTTTTTTTTTTTCAGACATGTCTTTCCAGGCTGCTTGGTGCAGGAGAGAATTTACAGGCATGATTGACAACTTCAAGAGACAAGGAGCGGCTGCTGGTTTGATTCAACAGTCCAAGCTTAAAGTGCTCTTCAAGGGACAGGCCCATATTTTTCATTCGATTGTCCATGCTAAAGACATTAAGAAAGTGAGATCCTTGATATGATTGTCAGGTCCTTCTAGGACCGATATCCGTGGGTCAGCTTGCTGAATGCCAGCTGTCAACTATAAAATGGATCAATGCAAGATGTTTTGATATGATTAATATGATTGATATGTTCCTGTGTTTGGTTCTGATGAACTACCTCACCCAGGACCATCTGCTGTTATTATTTTGATGTAGGTCCAGGAGTGCTGCACTTTTGCACTCCATTTCAGGGGATCGGGTGGGTGGGGAGATCTAGGGACACAAGGGAGGGAGCTGTTGTGGGAGGGTCAGAGCCTATGACATGGGGGCTTTGAGGGGAGACGAGGGGTGGGGAGCATATCAGGGGTAGGGGTGTGGGGTGGTAGGGCAGGTGAAAATGGCAGGTGATATGTTGAAAGATGGTTCTTGGCTATTTCATGTGAATTTGGGAGAAGATTTTGGTATTGGGAGGATACGGTCAGACTAGAGAAGCCAGTTTTGTCTCTCAATGGGGCATGACCAGCATAGCTAGCATATTATGACTGCAATTACCTAGGTAGATGGAAGGAAGGAACTTCAAAGTTGCTGTGTGCAATGTAAATAGGGTCAATAATCAGGTAAAATTGTGAGCAATTCTCAACTGGTTAAGGTTATCACAAGTTCAGATAATTCTTTTGCAGGAGACCCATCTGAAACTTCAGGGCAAAATTCTTAAGCTACCCAATGTCAACTCTCAGTCTTTTTTTGCATCTGCCAATGCCTATGTGTGTGGGGTGGTAGTCCTAAGAACGCGCAAGTTCCCAGGTGAGGCTTATCAGGTGTTTAGAGATCCACACACTAGATGGCTTATAATTAGTATTAACATTTTAAGTCAGCTTGTGCACTTTGCAAGCTTTTATGGTACCATAGATGATGAAATAACATATCATGTTTTGATTACACTTCCCAGATTGTTGGTTGTAGGGCGAGATTTTAATATCATACCAGACCTCAGACTTGACACATTGCATAAGAACAAGTCTCAGAATAAACCCAGAGCATTTTGCTTTTAGGCAATATGTATTCGATACTTGGCTTGAGTGGATGCCTGGAGAGTAGATCATGCATTGGCATTTACTTGCTATTCCAAAAGATATAATACAGCCCCCAGGAAGGATTATGTCTTAATCTTGTTTCAATGGGCCAGGGGCAGTTCATGTATCCTCTGCAATCCCTTTTCCGATCATTCACGCCCTTTGAACGACCTATATATGCCTGTGTGACCGCGAGAGAGCTTTGATAAGTCTCTTCTGACAGATGAAGGGTGGATAGCGATTCTCAAGGCATCAGTCACCAGGTTGTTTTCAGAACAACAAAGGGTCAGCCTCCTTATTTGCTATTTTGGAACCCTGCAAGGCTTTCATAAGGGGGGACATGATCTCCTACAAAGCTCACCTAAATAAAATAACTAGGGAGAAAACTAGCAGTGTTCAGCAGGAGCTCAATCAAGCAGTACTAATTCATCAGGCTACTCACAATTTAACTTCGACCATCAGATTGAAGAAGGCATGGGACAATTTAAGGGATTAATATTCATCCCAGGAAATAGTTGGTCAGTGTACTTGCTTCCAGCAGCATTATGAAGAGAATGAGCATGTTAGTAGGCTGTTGGAATGGTTGGTAAAGAAAAGGTGTAATAATGCTATTATTAACTCAATTTTTGGTGAGTCTCATTGGATTATTGTAAACCATGCTAAGAAAATTGATGAGGTGTTCCTGTCCCATATTTAAGACAACACACTCCTACAATTGTGACTAATGCGGGACAGGTAAATTAATATTTAGGGTAGGTTAATCTACCTACCCGTGGGAGGAATCACAGGCCTCGGTAATTGCGCCGATTGTGTTGTTAGAGGTGAAAAAGGCGATTTTAGCCTCGCCAAATGGTAAGGCCTGCGGTGAGGATGGCTTGGCAGCTGAAGTGTATAAAATATTTGCAGAACAAATAGCAGAATTCTTGGTTATTTTTTTTAATGACATGGTCAACAGGGTTGAGGTACCAGGCTCCTTCACGAGGGCTGTTATTGTTAGCTTCATAAAAAAGGGTAAGCCGCCTCAGAAACTGGACTCCTATCGTCTGATTAGCTTACAAAATCAGGACCACAAGCTTTTGACAAAGATTCTAGCTGCCAGGATCACCCCTGTGGCTCAAGGGGTGATTCATGGTGATAAGTGCAGGTTTCTTCCAGGCAGATATATATCAACCAATGCTAACTTCTTGATACAAGCTATTCATTACTTCTCTAAGGATAACAGTCAGGCTGCAAACATGATGCTCTGCTCGATGCAATGCTGTCCTTGACTTTGGATAGGTTCAATTTTCCCACAAAAGTTGTACAGCTAATCCGCAATTTGTATTATAAGTCTAAATCCAAGATCTTAGTCAACATGTGCATAGCTGGAACCTTGCAAATCCATCGGGACACTTGTCAAGGATGTCCTTTTTGACCTGTGCTGTTTGATCTTTTTATAGAGTCATTGGCAACAGCCTTTGGTCAAGATATTTCCAGTCAAGCACCATTACCTCAAGCACCAAAATTGACATTGTTTGCAAAGGATATGATTCTTTATGTATTAGCCGAGGCACAGAAAAGGCTTTTCAGAAGGTCAAGGTTTTCAGTGATTTGGAAGTTTATAGGGTCAACCATACGACGCCGGAGGCTCTCCTGTACAATAGAAGTGAATCAGTCATCCCCTCCGTTATACGGGCTCATTTTCGTGTCACACGACCTAGTAGATATTTGAACATTTACGTCTCCCATTATGTTTCTGATCTTTATCAACTTAACTATTTGTCCACTCTCAACAAAGCTCAAGATCTTCTTCATAAATAGCAAACTCGCCCACTAGCAATTATCTAGTGTGTGGTGCTCATTAAAATGATGATTCTTCCTTTTATTTCTTTTCATCTTTTCCAACGTAATCATCAAAGTTCACCAGGATTTTTTTAAGGAAACTTATATAATGCTTCACCAGTTCATCTGGGCAAATAAAAAGCTTCGTATGAAGCTTGATATGCTTTCTTTATCCATAGAAGTAGGTGGCTCAGTATTACCACATATTAAGAAATACTATGAGACCACGTTTTTAGATTCGGCTGTAAGGGCTGTTTTATCTTTAAAGCAAGACCATATTTTTTATTTGAAGTAAGTGTTAGTGGAAAAATCATTCAACTCCCCGGCTTATTCAAAATTCGAAGACTCCCGGAATGCACAAGATATAAAATCCCTAATGCAGTTTGGTTTAGGGCTGCTGATTTGTGCCAGAAATATCAAGTCCCTAGTTTTCACCCTTCAATCGTGCCACGTGACTCAGATGTGTTGAGTTTAAAGCTGAGCTCTGCTCATATCAGAAAGTGGGAAAATCTTTTTTTTTTTAGGTTTTCTGATTTTTTATCGGCCGAGCAAATCAAAACATGGGTGCAACTTAGAAAGGGTGAAATGTCTATCCCAGATGGTCTTACTTTCTCTCACCTTCAAATCCACCACTTTAGGCAGGTAGCTGAAATAACGACAGACCTGATAGCCTCCACGATTGCCCAGACCTTGTATGAGAAAAGGCAGATAGGAGTGGGCAATTGGTATTAGATCATGTGCCAGTATCATCCCCTGCTCTCTAATTAAGATTAAAATTGCAACAGGGTGTAAGAAAGATCCACTGCTTTGGAGGCATTATAATATTCTCTCCCATAAAAAGATAAAGGCAGTCATTCTGAACGCGGTGGGCGGCGGTCGCTGCCCGCCATGCGGTTACCGCCGAATGACCGCCCCGCGGTCAAAAGACCGCGACGGCCATTCCAACTTTTCCGCTGGGCCGGCGGGCGACCGCCAAAAGGCCGCCCGCCGGCCCAGCGGGAAAGCCCCTGCAACGAGGAAGCCGGCTCCGAATGGAGCCGGCGGAGTTGCAGGGGTGCGACGGGTGCAGTGGCACCTGTCGCGATTTTCACTGTCTGCAAAGCAGACAGTGAAAATCTGTATGGAGCCCTGTTAGGGGGCCCCTGCACTGCCCATGCCAGTGGCATGGGCAGTGCAGGGGCCCCCAGGGGCCCCACGACACCCGTTCCCGCCATCCTGGTTCTGGCGGTGAAAACCGCCAGAAACAGGCTGGCGGGAAGGGGGTTGGAATCCCCATGGCGGCGCTGCAAGCAGCGCCGCCATGGAGGATTCCCTGGGCCAGGGGAAAACCGGCGGAAAACTGCCTGTTCCCCTTTTAATGGCCCAGGAAGCACCGCCAGCCTGTTGGCGGTGCTTCCGTCATCCGCGACCCTGGCGGTTTTGTACCGCCAGGGTCGGAATGACCCCCAAAATGTGCAAACTTCCAAACAATGTCCTTTTCTTTAAAATGGATGCTTTATTATGCACCAGCCCAAATTAGGAAAGCATTTCCATCAGCCTTTGGAGAATGCCCGCTCTGCAGGTGCAACCAGGTGGACTGGTTACATGTATGTTTTTTTACGTGCCCAAACCTAGAAGAATATTGGAAAAAAATAATTCAGGGGATTAGTTCTGAAGTTCACGCTTCCCTAGTCCCAGATTTCTTAGGAGCTCTCTTCAGTATCTCTAGCTGTATACGTTTATCTACCCATTCCAAGCTAATATTTTTTTCACCTCCCTTGTAGCTAAATCATTGATGTTACAGGTGTGGATGACAGCACTACCTCATCATACGAGGTTTGGCAGCTTAAACTGAAATCAGTACAATACAAGGAACAGTTGTATACCCAATGAGCTGGTGCAATACTGATATTTAGTGGTATTTGGGGAGAGAGTAGCCATCTACCTGTACAATGAGGGGCTACATTATTTTGGGCAATAGCAGTATATTGATGCATGACTTAGGAGTACACATATCTTGCTGAACTCTCATGTCAATGTTATTTTTTATCCCAAAATATTCTGACTAACTGTTGAAAGTTGAACGCCTGAATCCGAGTATTATGCTTGGCTTTATGTACCTGCAAAATTGATGAAATAAAATTTAAATAAGATCCCACTGAATAAAATCTATTGAGATTAACCTTCAACCATTTTTACTTTAGCTAGACCTCCAGAATTGTCCAGAACTATTGTACATCTAAAAGCTCCCTTTAACTGTCGAGTCATCCCCATACCACCAAGGTGAGAAGAGACACCGATGACGAAGCATGCCACCGTTTGGTTGGTCAGATGTTTCTTCTTAATATTGTTCACATACCTGTAGGAGTCATACAAGGAAACCAGCGGTAGGCAAATTTGAGTTTTTCATATCTGATAGTGTAGATGACTAATCCAAAATTTGACTGACCCATCGCACAAAGCAATGAGAGCACAACTGACCCATTGTCTCACTCTTTTTAAGCAGAATTTGAGGGACATTTAAAGCAACTAATGTTGAAAGAGGCTTACCCGAAGAGCAAATACATATTATTATTATCAATTATGTATTATTACTAAGGGCTGTGGAAGTGTCTTCAGTCCGAACCTAACTACCAAACAATGTGGCAAGGAATACAAAATTTAGCGATTAATGTGCTGGTGTCATTGCAGCACATCAGTTGTTGGGAGAGCAGACTGCCAATTTTTAAAGGACCCCATTAGCCTTAATGCCTTAATTGAGAAGATTTAAACAACTGGTTAAGATATCTGTCGAACTCTAGCTAGGGATGTTGTATTTGTTATGTGAAATGAAATGCAATACAGTTGTGTGAAAAAAATATTTTATTTTATAGAATGACTTTATAGGACAGCCTTCCATTAACTTCCCTTGAACCATGAAACATAAAAAACATTTAAAAGAACGTTGTATACAAAAAAATAAATAGGAAAGCATTATGTCGATGTTAAAGTGTTTCAAGCTGTGTGTGCGACCTTCTGACAACAAATTCTGTACTAATTGAAAAGAGATGAGCTCCACTAGAGATGGAGGACTGTGTCCTATGCCCTCAGCCATAAATATTATGGGAGGATCTCTCTGGCTTCATGTAAAATGTATGTAAATGGCCATCCTAATACAGCCAGATGTCAGTAATAGAGAAATAATGGCTCAATGCCACAACAATAGAGCGCAACTTGCAAAAAAGTCTGAATTAAAATATAAAATATATGCTTATGCAATTGCATAGATAGAAGAATACAAAACATACGGTCCCATACGGTCAAGTAAAAATGAAATTGAACCAAATGGGTGTTTCTAAATTAGTGTGTTGAAAGAGATTTACCAGAGAGAGATAATAATGTGCTGGACATTCTCCAATACACAAAAAACGGAACCAATTAGTAATAAAAAGCTATTTTTAACACTGCCTAAATATCAGCAACATTTAGAACAGATATCAATATAGCCCTCCATCCAAAATCCTCATTCCCTTCCCCTATCATCTGCTCCACACAGAACCACAAAATGTATAAAATTCTAAATATAAATTTGAAGTCCTTTTCTTTAAACAAAACCTTTGGAGTCATACTGTAGTGCTGATATACCATGCACGTGTCTATGTATCATTATCATATCGGGTGCACTTGCCTGTCTCGTGGTTTGAAAAAAAGAAAGTGACCCTTCTGCTTCCTTAAATCGGCATACCCTGTGCAGCCTACCAGAAAGTGTTTTAACACTTTGAATTCAAGAGCCACACGGACTTTCACACATGCCACACTTCTATGCATGGTCATGCAGCATTAAACAGAAAAAGGCTTTGTGAACATATTAACACTCGGGAACTCAGGATCAGATGTACTATTTTGGTAGAAATTAATGGTCGCAATTTCAGAACAGAGTTTTTGCAACCAGTAAATAAGTTTGCCAGACAACCATAGTATCATTAGGATGATTCCGTAAATTCTGAATCGGAGAGGGTCGCAATCCGAATGACATCATTATTGATGTGGTAGGTTGTAAACTGAGACACAGTCCGATTGGTGGCTATTACAAGCCTGTCTATAATCACCTTATCTGTGATCGTCTTTAAATAAAGAAACCTTTTTTTTTTCTTTTTTTTTAAATACCTGGGATTCTTTTAAAAAACAGTTTTGTTTTTTGTAAAGTTTCATTGAGGGTTTCTACTCCTAAAACGTATTTCAAAATTCAGAACGGTGGTGTAGCTTAGGTTGACTCACCTTCCCAAGTTAATGTAGAAGAATCTGTTCCAACGTGACATAGGGACCCCTTCCCTTTTGCAAGTGTGTTACTATACTAGCTTTGTTGGTTTGTAACTTTTTAATGGTTTATCAGCCACATTTCGTTCTAAAGTATTGATACATAGGGTAAGAATCTCTACATGAAAGGAAGGCCTACAATACACCACTTACAAATAGTGATTCCTCATCCATTTCTAAATATTTACTGACTCCTATTATGGGTGTAGTCCATTTGGAATTTACTTTGCCTATGTCAATGTCAATGTGTTTGTGACCATAAAGACATTTAGTACACATATTCTTCAGTACCTAGACTAGAGTTCTCAAAATAGTAGCCCACAAGCTAAACAGAAATCACACACTGCATGTGTGGCACAGCCCATTGCCTTATTTAGAAATTCTGGTCATGAGCAGCGTCACCTTCTGTAATATGTAAGAGGCATTTCTGCTCTTCTCCAAATCCACTGCATACCATCAAACCAACAAAAATACATGCTGAGATCCACGTTCAGTGAAACTATCAGCATGTGTTTTGCAACAAAATCAACGAACGAATCACAAAGCAACAATGCATTTTGACTGGTTATATTGGAGGACCCATGCAGTTAATCAGACTGTGTGAACACAGGTACTTGAAAGCCTGCCATGTAGATTGGAGCAACTTTAGGATGGAAGTGGTTAGGAATTGTGCTGTTAATGTTCAAAAGCAGACCAAAAGGTAAGGACAGCAGCCATGGTTGTGTGTGTTCTTCTGTGTGCATGTGTGCACCGATTCAAATGTTTCCCTTTTCATATATGTGAAGGCAGTAGTTTTCCCTAGAAATAATAGCTCACATTTTAGACAACTAGTTGTACCCAGTGACCACCCTGGACCAAATGGGTCATCTTAAGTATACTGGTTGGCCTGACGTAATGGTAATCCTTCCTGGCAACTATTTGGCATGCTTAGGCGGCATAATGATTGTCATCCTGACTATGTTGTGGGCATCCTTGGTAATGTGTTCAGCCTTTCCATAATGCTGGCCCTCGTAAATTAGTAAAACCTTCAATCTTTTGTAGCTAATATATTCTATTTTCTGAACAGCTATCAGTTTGTCCTCATTGTGTATATGGCTACAAAGCAGTCATATACATTTACTACTTCAATGGCTTAATAAAAATATATATTTGCTAATGTCCAATACAAATTAGGCACCTGGTTTCGTTATAGAAGAACAAATGAAAAGCAGTAGTACAAGCATTTATTATCTAACATGATAAAAATCACCTTTCTTGTCGAAATGTGAACACTACTGAAATATCCCGTGTAGTGCCCATTGCTCACATAAAAAGAATATAATTTTAAAATCTTCAAGGGTGGAACAACCAAAAAAAACTATAATCAGGTAGTCAGAAAAATACAGATGAGTACCATTGTCAATTTGTATGCGTTAATTTTTCAACTTTAATTGTTCCATTACAGGGCCATTATCAAGATACAAACAATCGAAGGAGTAGCAGGAGCTTCAGTTCTTTAGTATAAATGCCAAAGGTAAAAAAGGTGATAGTAAAACTAATCAACACAAAAGAATCATGGTTTGCAATTAAATCTTTTTATTATATAAAAAATTCAGTTTCACTCAGATATCCAGGTAGACTTTAATGCAAACTATAAATTGCATAAGACGTAAGCTTGAGTTAGCTCTTCTCCCGTCATAAGTCAAGGATGGCATTAGAAAGTAGCATAATTTAGGAAGATTGGATGTTTTTTTTAAAATCTTCCTTCACTTACTAATGCCCTATTTGGGAACATACAGGGATAGGCACCAAAATCTCAATAAATCAAAACAACTCTGAAATAATATCATGAAATACCTCAATATGACAAGGACTTTCCATTCTATTTAGGAGGGAAAATAGAAAAATTCATCAACTTAGTTCTGGCTAATCTGAATTAATGTACACAAAACCTGTACCCTTACACAATGGTCTGCATAACCCCTATCGTTTCGAGTGTTATTGCAATCACACTTTCAATCCCCCATAAGATTAGCTTTTTCAGCCATCTCTATATAGATCAGGATGCTAAATTTCAGTCTGTTGTATTGGGATTCACTTGGGTCTCACAATCATCTATGGTATCTTTCAAGAAGCTCACAAGATCACCACAAAATGACTGATTAGTCCTTTTAGACCAACAGGAATAGTATGGGCAGTTAATAGTATTTCAATTAGCACCTTAACATTTTATAGTTCTCTCAGAGAGAATTCTGAAATACTGACTGCAATTGGTTCCCCTGCATGCAATATTCAGCAAACACATTTGCTGACTACAATTTATTTTTTGCGAATTACGAAGACTTTTCTACACACCTTTTTAAATGTAATCTTTACTGATTTTATGTAATAAACCAACATACAGGAGTACGTAGCCTTTCCGTATTTTTTCAAAGTATCAATCCATACCTTCTCGCATCAAGCTTGCTTTGCCCCATTTTTTAACACCTGGGTCAGGGTAGGTGTTAGGGGACCTGTGGGCCTATTTCCATGGTGGAACACCATGGAATAAGCCCACAGGTGCCCTTCAAAGGCCCCAGGGACACCCTCACCCACACCAGAGGGGCAGTGGAGGATGGGTGACCCATCCCAGGTAGTATATTATATATATATTTTAAAGTGCCATTGGGGGCCCTGAAATGGGACCCTGGTCCCCTGTGCTGGCCATTGGGGTGGTGGGAATCACTCTTGTCTTTTCTAAGACAGGAGTCTTGTGGTATGGATGGTTTTGCATCAGAAAATGACTCTAGGCAGGTTAGAGTCATTTGTTTTACTCTAACCTGCCTAAAGTCATTTTTTGGTGCAAAAAACCCTTCTTCCAAACTGCCAGCCCAACACAACTGAAGTCATTTTGTTTGCCGCTAGCATACACTTTGCATCAGCTTACCCATTTCATAAATATGGTGCCTGGCTTGTGCACAGAAATGGTGCAAGCCGGTGCTAAACTTTTTGGAGCAAAACTGAGTTGGTGCAGTTTTGCACCAAAAAGTATAAATCAGGGCCTTAGTCTCCCTTAGTGTCTCATGTTTAGTTTACTTGTTGGTCAAGCAATATTCCAGATCTTATTTGCATATGGCTAGGTTCAAACTGAGGTGATGACAATGGACTGAAATACAGTCCTGAGTAATTATCATTGGTTGAGGTTAATTCAAGCATTCCATCTATGACGTTTTGTATACTTCGGTGTCAGGCTTTTTGACCAGGGTACATGCATGTTGCCCATCAAATATATGTGTGTGACTGGCAGCCGGTAGAAGCATGTACCCTGGAGGTTCTCTAATTGGAGCAGGTGATTACAGGTAGGGTTCGTTTTTGAGAACCATGAGTTATTTTTCATCATCATAATTTAACCCAGAACAAGAGAGAAAAACATAGAATGTTAGCGAGAGAGAGAATGCAGGAAATTGTGACTAAGTGAGAAAGCAGGGATGAAAAGGAAACGGAATGAGTGAGATATAGAAGCAGGGATTAGTGGTTGGTAACCCAAAACATTCAGCAGTGCCTGTCATAGGTCCCTGAGAAAAAACTTTGGGACCCTGTACATATTTTGACACCAATTAAGCACTGGACATTGGATTCCCTATGGAGCCTAGGTAGAATGTTTTGTCTTGGTTCACATTTAACTTACTTTCTGGGTATTCTAAATGAGGTGTGGTAAATTTCAAAAACATTTCATTCTGAAACATACCAATGAACACATCAGGAGCCAACTTGTCCACCAACATCATGACTGCTGTTCATGCCTCCCACTGTTGCTTTTGAACGAAGTCAATGCACTAAGGTAGAAGCCATCAAAGGAGCAGAATCCTGGATCTCGGTAGACCTAGACTATACTAGCCCATGACGACTATCATTCTGCTTTGTACTACGCTAATACTGTACTTTTATATTGTGAAACTATGGTGTGAGGCTAAAATTCAATACATCTTATCATGGAAAATAAAGATATAAAATAATAGAAAATGAAAAGTGTTAGTGGCTGAAGACATGTGACCATCAAGATCAAAATTGCCGTTTCGGTTGAAAAATATCACCACAATGTTGAATTTCACCCTCAAGAAGTTTAATATTTGTATTTTCTCACACTATATCTCATAATTACCACAACTTTGAAGCAGCTGTTTCACTTATTTATTAAAAAATGCCAGCTGTAAACAGAAATTAATTGCAAATTATTAATAAAGATTGTCTCTCCCCTCACTTACATCTTTATTCAGGCAGTCATGTGCCTCAGATACTGAAATGAGGCTAAAGTTTCGATCAAAAGTTACGGACTTATTGAAAATAACATCTATTTCACGTCAGGCATGTGCCTCCAATGTTAAAATAACAAAGCCCCCACAAAACCTCTACTGCTAAGGCAGTTGATAGCTGGAAAGTCTTATTAAAGAAAGTGACTGATTGTAGGAGTTATCATTGCACTGGCGCCTACTCATCACTTAGAAAGTTAATAAGTACATGGCAATATGTCCCGGTGACTAGTCTCTCATTCTGTGTTGTGATGACTAACTAAAGGACAAAGCAATTTCTTAAAGAAGGTTAAAAAAACACAGCCACGGTTATTCTTGCACAGGCCTCAATTATTTTGTGAAGACGTTTTCACTTACATTTCGGTTAAAGCACTTTAACGTAATGAACAGGTTCTCTATAAATAGTTAGTAAGACATGTTTTAGTAATGTTGAACGCCCCGCGCTCAAATAAATTGAAGAGTAATAACCAATTGTAAGTTTTCTCTGTACGTTGTACAATACAATAATTCGTTTTCGCTGTTTTAAAATATCGAAAAGCCATTATTCAAATTTTAAGAGACCTCTAAAAGCCCTGGACAAAAAAAACATTGTTTTCAGTGTTCAGCCAATTTCACATTTGGGAAAACTCTGCATTTCCGCGATAAAACGATATTTGTAATGACATCAGACAGAAAAGTGAGCACAGTTATGTTGTCTGTTATTAACATTTGTGTATGATACATTCAGCTATTGATAGTGTTTTTGCCTGTGCGAGGCTTTTCCTAAGATTCAGAGGGGTTACTAGGACCGAACTAGGAAACAAAAGTATCCCAGGTACAAGCAATGGCTGTTGGCTTTGCCGCTGCTCGCTTGTAAAGTATTGTTAAAAAGCATAAAAGAAAAAAACAAAAAAACATTTCCAGTTACTGGAGGCACAGCGGACACATATATTATAGTATTTCAAACTTCTTCATTGAGTTCAATACTTTCACACTTTATAAATGGCAAGGTTAATTTTTCTAAATCTTTTCACTCAGGAAACAGAATTTAAAAGAATGAGGTAGTGTGAAAATGTAAAGAGAAATGCTTGTCAAGGCCTAATTTACTTTCTACTGGATTTAGCCATTTGATCTTCTGCAGAAGCAAGTATATGGGCCTAGAGGAGTAGTGTAATGCTAAGTTTAGCTCTCTGCCTCAGAAGCCAGCCAAGTGACTGCAGAAGATGGCCCTTCCTGCAGTGTCATGAAAATATTTTTTCTGTCAAAACTTGTGCTGTTATGCAATATGTGGAATGCAGGAGAAAAAGAAAACAAATCCTTAAATTCTGCTCTTGAGTCATATCCCACCAAAAATATCTTTGTTGCCCTGCTTTTTCAGACAAGCTTGGAGGGGTGGGGAGCATCGGTTTGGGGGTGGCTGGTATGTGAGGGGGAAGCAGCACAAGATAGAGATAGCCAGAAAACACATCCACTGTCATGGAGAACTGAATTAAAAAAAAGTTGTTCATTAAGTGTGACAGTGGAAGGATACAAGTCAGCCAATCAAAAGAATCCTAAATACGCTATGCTCTATGGCATGGTCAAATACAATAAGAGAAAGGCAAACCTTTGAATAAAAGCAAGCACATGGGACTGACTCAAAAGCCCAAGCCAACCATTAGCAAGCAATGGGCAGGTTCTAAGAACAGTGTTCAAGTTCATAAAAGTTTTTTACAGCTGAACATTGTGTACTCTCTAGTTGCCAAGACCTAAAGATGTTCAAAGCAGCCATGTGTCCCTGCCTTTCTTTCTTTCTCTCTTTTTCCTCTTTCTCTCTCTCTCTCTCTCCCCTTTACTTCTGCCTCTGCTGTGCCTGTTGCAACTAACTCTTAAGGTACTGGAGAGAGTGACAGAGGAGGCCTTTAAATACCCACGTCAAATGGCTCCAATCTCAACCTATGGCCCTGTGGGATATCACTGCAAAATATCAATTGCTTAGTATCTTCTAGGTTACAAAACAAACCCATTTCATGATGAACAGAGGGGTGTGTGTGTGTAGGTGTGTGTTTGTGTGTTGTGTTTTGGATACCCAACCGCATAGCATTTCTGGGCCTTGCTAGAAGGTCATTTGGAGTTCAGTGTAATGTATTCGGTTGGATGTGGATATGTGCTGACCCTTTGTGGGACGTGGTTGGTTGTACTGTGATAGTCACCACAAATTTGAATGAGACTCCAGTCTTCAATACAAATGTTTGCAAAGACACAGCTTGAAACATCGAAAGACTCTGAAACTCCATACTAATGGAAAATAATTCTCTAAATCACTGCTAATTAAAACTAGCAAGAACTCTATCCATACTATAGCCATACTTTTTTAGATCGGTTCAAAAAAATAAGCTACCATTATGAATGGACAGATCATATTGACAATGATTTGTAAATGAGAGCATCCACTTTGCAATTACAAAACATGTCCTGAGATAAATTACCCCATAACATGTCACAATAAGAAGCTCAACAAGGTATAGGTGTTGTGCACCCCGTGTGGATTACAGCTTGGGAAGGGTAAGGATTTCCCCACAGGTACCTTGAGTGAAGCTGACATGACACCAGTGAAAACACTCACAGACCCCTTACAGCAGTTTCCATGCTCTCACCCTCACTGACTGTTGGGTGAGAACATTACGACTATGTATGGTGATGAACAGTGAAGGTGCACAGAAATACAGTTTTTCCTGTGCTGCAATCCAAGGATCTATTGTGCTAATGCAGCACTCTGGTTTTATGTACAGGTGATGCATGTTGCTATCCGATGGGTCGAACATGCAACAAATGTGAAGTTATATCAAAATTCAAATAATGGCCATGTTTGTGAGGTACTCAGGAACAAAGAGGTATGTCAGCCTCAGAACTACACCTCCTAGGGTCCTCAATTTAAAACTGTGCAATTATGGTAAATTTCAGTATGCTCTTTGGGTGATCAAATACATAATTCTAATCCTGCATTTTAGATAGAAATCCTTCTAAGTGCAGCATCCACTGCATTAAGGTTTGCTGTCCAGTTTAGCACCAAGCACACTGAGTGCTCATACATGGAATACGTACACAGAGGAGACACACAGGAATCTACATTGAGAAACATTTCTCTTTGAGGTTTGGCAGTAAGAACAAGCACTCTCCCCCTTTTTGTTTTACAACTTCATGAATAACACAAATTAAAAACAAAGCCCATCTGTGGTATGCTCTCTACTCATACCATGAGTGGCAGAGAGATGCATCTTCCATCAATAGATTCTCTATGTTGTGTAGAATTACAAAACATAGAGCCATATTTATAATCCCCTTGCTCCTCCTTGAGCCCTAGGATAAATTATTTTACACTTAGGAGGGATTAAGTTGCCCCCAAACCATGCAGCATATTTGCAAAGTGGTGCAATGCATGCATTGCGCCACTTTATAACCCCATGCGCCAAATATACCTGCACCAGGAATAATGTATGCAAGGGGGCATTTCCATGCAGGGAGGCCCAAAACAAATGGTGCGATTTCACCGCACCATTTGTTCTGTCATTTTTAATGCCTGCTCAGGGCAGGTGTTAAAGTGACACTCCCATAATAACCTTTAGGCCTACGTCTGCTTTGCTGGACTAGTGCAATGATTTATGACGCTAATCCAGCAAAATGCCACAATCCTGCCATAAATTATGACACTATTGTACTAATGTGTGCCATATAGTAAATACGGTGCTACCATGGTGACGTTAGGGGTGGCAAGGCGAGGCAAGAAAAGTGGCACATCAGAGCTGATGGACCACTTTCTTGTAAATATGCACCATAGAGTTTATGTAGTTTACATATAGTTGTTGGCTTAGATCAGTCATCAAAGGTACAGTGCAACATAACTAGTTATTCTGCTGCAATTCACTTTTATGCGCAGATATCACTTTAAAGCTTGTGCAAACCACAGCCCCTTTGATAATGCATATTTACTATTATTTCCAGAAGTAAAATATTAATGATTACATTTCTTTAGTTTGTACATTACGAGTATAAATGTTGGATTGAGAAATGCAGCAATTTGTTATCATACTTTCTGCAGTCAATGAAATATTGATGCAGAGATTGGACCGAAAGATCAGAATATATAGAAAGTAAGAGCCTCATTTACAAGAAACTGATGCATCAACATCGATGCACCATATTTCTTGTGCCTGCCACAAATCCTCTATTAATGCCATGGATGCTCTGTATTTACAATACAGTGCTCCATTGTGCACATTTTTATGGATCCGTCAGAAATTCCGATGCACCTGTTAGTCCTAAAGTGATGCGTTGCTGGAGCTGCGTTGTGAAACTGATACAACTCCAGCAATTCATCAGAAACGGAGGAGAGTCCCATTGTAAAAAGCCCTGCATCAATTTTACGCCTGGTCTGAGAAGGCCTTAAAATTTTGATGCAGAGAAGTTGTAGAGTGACGCAGTGAAAAGTTGCAAATTCCACTGCGTCAGTTCTACATGGCTTTTTACATGGGAACACCTACCCTGCATAGATTATACCTGGCGCAGGCAAAATGGGATGCAAGGCTTTACAGACTGACACATTGGTCCCAATGCATCAGTTTGTAAACATAGAGCAGAGCAGTGTACAGCAGTGATTGCGCGCGCTGCTGTCTCAAATTAAATGCAGCACAAGGGACTTGTAAATGAGGCTCTAAGGGCCAAATTTACTAATTTGTCATGCAACTTAGCACAGTAACCAAGGACACTGTGCTGAGCTGCATGAAAAGGAAAGAATAGAACAGCTCATTTTCTATTACACAAGATTTGTACTGGAAAGTAGCTCCAAATTCAAAACTTTGTACCAGTTTGCAAACCCAACACAACGTTTCAGTAAACCTGGCTTAAAGATATAAGGTCTTATTTAGAGCTGGGCCTTAATGTTAAATCATCCGATTTTTGGAGGGTGGGATAACCCCAAACAAAATAACAGAACAGTGGAATCAGCTTTGAATTTCTTTCCTAGTTCAGAGCAGCTGTGCTTAACGGCTCCACATATAACACGAAAGAATGTGCACAGTCACAAGATTCCCTTTGCTGGGTCTAAGAGATGCTTTTTCATTAAATCAGAATGAGGCCTTACTCGTTTGGGTCTACTTTACACATAAGGCCTCAGTGACAATCAATTTCTCACCCCTTGAGTTGCTTCTTTACGTAACTGTACTCATAAAAGAGGTGACAAAGAATTCACTGCTGACTTCCGCCTCTCAAAGAAACTATGAGTAATTTTGAAGGCGGCAGTAAAAAAAAAAGAAAAGAAAAGGAAACATAATGGATTCACCCAAGTATTCCGAGTTCATTCAGAATCATTCCAAAAGGATTTCCCAGAAGTTCATCCTTTTTTGTTTGGTCAAACGCAACCTTTTTCATAATTTAAAGCTGCTATGTCATTACTGACTAACACAAAGACTTGAATGAGTCATTGTGTAAAGTGGAAGTGCAGCCAAGGATACTTTAAAATGTCATGTAGGATATTGTCATAGAGCAGAGAAACATTAATGAAGCCAGGGTGGGGGGAGGTGATTGGTGGAGAGATGGAGGGGTCCTTCACAAAAACATCCCAGAGGTGGTATTTTCTTGTCAGCTAAACACACCTATATGCTGTGCAAGAAATTTGTAAGTTGTTCTACTTTGTTCCATTTATTTTCACTCAGTTTTGTCTGACTGGCTTCTGGCTGTAAAACGGTGCTAATCTCAACTGTAAGAAATGGAACAAAATTGCACCCCTTAAAATATAAAGGACCAAATTTATCAATACTTTGCAATGGTGGTAAGTCAACAAAAGTGACATATCCCGCACACAGTGCTGAGTTCTGATCACAAAACACTGGAAATTTGCCCAAAATGCAGTGTGCTGCTTTGTGTTACTTTGTATCAAAGGGGTACTCAATTGGTGGTGCTTAGGCATTTCCATACACCCACCCATGGTTTTTGACAAAAAACCTTATCTACTAACATTGGTAGAAAGGGCCTTTGTGCCACAAAAATATTTAAATTAAGTCTAAGCATAGCATAGAGTTCTGGATGGGTACCCTCCATGCGCAAAATTTGTTCTAGATTCATGCATGCACCTTTGCACTATGATGCAGAGGTGTGATTGTACGGTACAGGGCACCCATATTGAGATCCAACAGTTGGGAAGCGAGCACAGTGCTACTTCGTAGCAGATACTGTGTTGTTTTTCTCTCTCCCACTCGTGAAAAACAGCACAGCAACTTAGGTGTTGTGCTGGTTGCATAAGAAATTAGTAAATCTGCCCCAAAATGTAATGCCAAATTGAACATTGGTGCAAAATAGCACTAACAAAAAATAGCAACACCTCACATCATATACAGTGCTGCCACGGAGGGTCTGAATATATTTTTAAGTGTGTGATTGTCAATGTCAGTGTAGAGGCAGATATCTCTCAGACAGACTGTAAGATAAATCAAAGTGTACACTACCAATCATATGGAATGTCTTTGCATTTGCTTGCCAATTTACGCAGGACCAATATCCAGGACATCTCAAGAATGCCTTAGGCAAAAATAAAAGCAAAAACACATACTGACAAATCCAGCAGGTCCGGATCTAGTGTTCTAACACTTGAAAAACTGTACACAGGCAAATACACACAATTGTTGATGTGTCTCTGTGCTGTGTCTATTTACCTGTGCCTCGTATGTTTCATCTTATGATTTTATTCTCCAAGCTTGTGGAGCTACTGTGTGTTTATTCACTAAAATTGAGGTCCTGGTGCAATGCAACAAGACAAGGTGGGGATACATCAATGTGTACTTATACAGAATACACAGAAACAGATTGAATGGAGATAGTGCAAGTAGTCTGTGTGCATTAAAGTATGTAAAACATTTGCATGTGTTGACATATTAAAGCTAGACCTAATGGCTTTGTACAATTGTGCTTGATTTTCTCAGTGGTTACAACTGTGATGACTTAGTTTGATCTTAGCTTGTGGGCTGTTGCTGTTGGGGTTTTTGTCCATCCTGCAGTATAACTGTTGTTCCTGTCACTGTTTCTGCTGTTGCTGTTGTCCCTGCTGTAATTGTAATTGTGGTCAGTACCAGTGACCCTGTCTGGAAGCTCTTGCTGCTGTTGTTTTTCTTGTCATCAAGCCAGCAGTGGTCACCAGTGTGCCTTTGCTTTGGTCAAAACATTTGCTGCAGATGTGGGTATAGCTCTTCTGACAATTGTTGCTGCAGTGTTCATGCCATGATGGTAGCTGTGGCTACTGCTCTGGCCCCTGCTTTGGCAGCTGCAGTGGTTGCTGTTTTGGTCTATACAGTCTGAGTTGCTGATTTTGTCCCTATGAAGATCGCAGGTGTGCTCATTTATGGCAGCTGTTGCTGCTAATGTAGCTCCAGCTGTGATGGTAGATGTTCTTGATATAGTAATCCCCAATGACAAATACATGTGTGATTGATGCTCTGACTACTGACTACAGGTCTTTGGTTCAGGTAGTACTATTTACACTTGGATATGATGGCTAGAACAAAACAGTGGATTTATACCTAAGTCAAGAGTAAACTTACACATGAAGAAATCTAAACATGTAAATTTACCTTTGTTAACAGGACTCCTAGAGTATAAGAACCTTGTTGTATGATTCGGGCTATGCAGTCAGAATACATGGCTGCTGCAGTCAGAACTTGCTGTTGAATCTGTTTGACTTGTTGAACTGTGACCTTAAAGAAAGACATCATTGAGAACAGGCTATTATTGCAAAATATTTACAAAGGATAAAAACTTGTCTTTCACAATGAGTCATTCATTAGAATTTCAAACTCTGTCTTACACTTTGTTTATTTTCACCACAAGTCATCCATTATAAGTACAAACCTATTTTATTTTTATTTTATTTTCATGTAGAAACGTCCGTAGAATTGCAAACTTTATTCTACCTTTGATCATTTCTACAAAGGGCCATCCATTGAGAAAAAGAACTCAATAATTATTACAGTGCTTTCATAAACTATATATTATGTCCTATGTCAAGTTGGCAGGGATTATTGTGATTAGATAATTATAGTATGAAGACATCAATAAAATCATGTATGGGATTACCAAGGGTAAAGGTGAATTATATTATATTAATGAATGGTGTTCACATTGCAGTTATCAACCTGTTATATTGAAGGTAAGCAGAAACATGAAAAGTTAGTGCATAACATTAAAGTACTTCTCTTTAGTACACAATATATAATAACAGAGGTGAGATAACAGTTGTATACCAACTTTAAATGCATTACAGCTCATAAGAAATATTGATTTTCCTTTTGGAATAATGAGCGGCAAATACAGAGTGTCAGCAGGTAAATCATATACAATTCATTAGATAACTTCCAGGGTCAACTCAAACGCCATACTAAAAGGCTCAGCTATGCAACCAGGAAGCCTCATGATATCCAGGGTATTTGTTGTCTCACTTGCCCCATTTCTCTTTCTCATAGTCTACTGCAAACTTACATGGTAATAGTGTGAGGCTGGTTATGGGTTCAGTGAAGTATTGCTCCTGTTTGATTCGGTTTGCAAGGTTAGTACATTTTGACACCCAACGATCTTAGAAACTTCATACCCATAAGTCTGTTCCCCTATTTCTCCAAAATCACATACCAAATTCTTGCCACATGGGTTGCACCAATCCTTGAATCATATGGTCTTCTTGACTGGACTTAAAGTTACTTAGGGACACAGCACTGAAGTTACTTTGGTTACTGACACAAACTTTATCACACTAGGGTTTTTGACACCTCAGCTGGCCCCTTGGTGTTGGACCCATCCACAGCTTTCTAATAGGGTCAAACACTTCTTCTTTATGTACCTCTTAAAAAGATTGAAACAGACCAAACCTGACTGGTCTCCTTTATGCAAGGGTGTACATATGTCCTGCCCCTTCCCCCCTGGGTTTTGGCTTTGAGTTTCACACGTTGTCATGTGCTGATAAGTTGCAGATCCTTTTTAAGATCTGCTCACCTCTGTCACCTAACGTGTTGCCCTTCAGGAACTGACAGGTGGCTGTACAAGCCTCTATAGAAAGAAACATTTCAAAGCACAATAAAAATAATACTGAAAATGTAATCATCATTGACCATCATACAGTTTGGTCAGGTGTTCTTTGGCATTCTTCTCTGTGTGTTCTCCATGTCCAGAGGCTACAAATCTAGGATTTGGTTTGATCAGGACCTCTCCTTCCATAACTTAAATCGAAAAAACATGAATTTCCTGTGCTGTAACACTATTAAACCTTGAGCAAATCTTCCCCTCAGAGGGCAGGTGTGATCAGCTCAACCATGTTTTCTTGGCTGTACTGTGGGAATGTTCTTTATCTCAACCTTTGTGACTTTCTAACAGCCAAACTGCTGAGTATCCACAACAGGTTTTATGACTTGTGGCTGCTCTTCAAAACTTAATCATATATCCAAAGCGTGCCACATGCTGAAATGGCTAATTGTCAAAAGTGGAGGCATTTTAAGATTATTTGCTTAGTTTATTTGGGCTTGCTATCATGAGAGCCTCAATCTCTTGTCTTCTTTGATTTCACTCATGTAAGCAGACTATTTGGCTCAAGGTGCCTTTCACAGCTTTCCATTCCGCTTTTGCACATGGCAGATATTGGGGCATTCATTTAGGAACCTGGGGACTAAACTCTGGAACTCTTTTGCCCTGGACATCCCTCACACCACTTCTTATCATGCCTTTCAAAAGATTTTTTTAGTTTTTGGTGGTGTATTAAAAAAAAAAATCTTTCTACTTCCGAGTACCACTTTCCTATTTATCTTTTTCTACTGATGTTTCGTTTTCATTTGTTCATGATCTTGCCTCCTTCTACACTGTGTGTTTATAAGGAGTGCTAGTGGCAGGATGCCAGCGGGCTATATATATATAGTTCAATATACAAATAAATTCATGAATAAATAAGTGAATAAATAATGTGCTAAAGATTATACTGTATCATTCCCCTTGCATTGCATAAACTGAACTGTGTCTTACCATGTTCCTCCCAGACTAACTTGAAATTCATTAGAAAGTTGCTTGGAAAGACTCACTCTTCCCCTGTGGTTGTAATTCATGATTACAACATGGGAATGGTAATTACATGAGCACTTGCACTCAAGAAAGAAACATTTTTTTTAATGTAAGCCATATTTTATGGTGTCATCATGCGTACCCTCATATTTTGATATACTGATTGACAGGGAAGGTGGAAGAAGCCTCTTGTCCCTCTCCAGAAAACGATGAACAGTATTCTGCTTGATTCTGCCCAAGGTTCATATTTTGTACACCGTATCCTGTGCAGACAAAGCTTGTCATTGTATGAAATTTGTATGTTTTATGTCTAGCTACGAAGTTTGTGAACTTTTTATTTTTTTCAAGAAAATACTTAAGCAGATTCAAGCTAGCAAATATAAAGTCCATTCTCTCCTAAAGACTAGCTCGGTTTTGACAAGAGACACAATCAAAGCAACCAGAAATATGAACTTGTTTGCTTCGAAAGTATGCTACAAAGCTAGGGAGATTTAAAGGAGACTTAATTAACAAGCCCCTCGTTGAAAAAAAGAATATAATTCACAGTTGAGGATTGTCCAATTAAATTTCTGTAGGATTTGGTGATAAAATGGGGTCTGTGGTTTTAAGCTTACAGTTTAAAAAGAGAAGCTGCAGAATAATGAAACTTGTAGGCTGATTAATTCAGCCCAAAGCTTTTCTGTTCATAGTTTCTACCAACTCATAAGCACTTGAGCATGTTTACCCCAAATTTAATTATAGCCTTTGATAATCAGGCTTTGGTCAAAAGAAATCCCCTTTTTCCCATAATACCGATGATGTAATTCTCTTTTATAACTCTATACAGCTCTTGCCCGCTCAAAAAACTCTTCATTTCGATTGCCATGAAGTGACATTGTCTGCTGGAGTTTTACATTTCATTTCACGTTCTCAAAGCTGATATAGCTGGCTGAGTTTTGGCTCCCATGAAGGAGGAGAGGCAGAAAAGAAATAACAAGGCCATTTGTATGCAATTGTCTTTTTCATATTGATTTGCCAAAAATGTGTATTCTGACATCATTGCTGCCAATGAGCAGCTTGCGGTTCATACAGTGTTCACTCCCCTGGAATGACAAATGTTTTTTTCTTTTCATCTGGGAGGGATACGGCGATGTTCAGGCAACGGGAGTAAAAAATGTATAAGGAGAGGAGAGAAAATTCATTTGTGCGAGCGAGCCCCCCTACTGTGGAATTTTCAATTATACATATCTAATTATGGCTGTCAGTTGATGAATTGAGAAAAGACATTTTTGTCCCCCCCACCACCCCCCGCCTTTTTGTCTCTTCGTCATCTCTTCTGTTAGCATGATTATAGCACACTTACACAACTAATTGCCTTACTGCTTATTAGTGATACAATTATGCAGGCCGGGCTTCTTGTGTGAACAGCCATCTGCAGCGAGAAAAAGTGACACTATTCAAAACTATCCATAATTTAAACAATGTTATTCCAATGCACTGAACTCAGACAATTGTTGGGCTTCCATATTTCATACGTACCCAGGCAAAGAGGAACGCGTTTGTCCACCGACTCCTCTCTTTAGGCCAACTGTGAACCTGAAAGGGGAAGGGAGGAGAGAAGAATGTGCCTCAGATGTCAGCAGAATGGGTTGAAGCGAAGCGCGGCTAATGCCCAGTCCTCCTTGGCTAATTTTTCTTCATTTACTTTTTACCAGTTGGCTAATTTTTGTGTTCCTTTTTAAACGGTCGAGAACGTGCAGATGGCGCCTTAAGAAACTAGTGTTTATATGTTCTTAACAAAAGTTTAGTTTTCAGTAGCACAAGGGCAATGAGAATTGATGGGTAAGCATACATATAAACCTTTTGGCTTAGAAAAATATTAAATGATTGTCATTATTCAAAATAAATAGGAATTACTTTTTAGTTCGCCACATTTTGACATGGAAACACGTCATTAAAACATAGACCCAAAATCAAAGATTTTTTTTTTTTTAAGTTAAAGACATTTTTGGTCAAAAAGGGTATGCACATAACACTTTTTAAGAGAAAACGCGAGATTTGTTTTTCCCACGTGTATGACATCGAACATTACTACCGACATTTTGATTTCAGTTATATTATTAGTGTGTTTAAATTCGTAGTTCTTACCAGGTTTCCCTTGCTGCTTGCCATATCACGATTTAGTTCACAACATATGACTATTATTTACATTCCAGTTACTTCCAAAATGTTATTATTGAAATAAGCATTGGCAAAGCCTGGCTTTAATGCTCTAACAAATAAACCACACGCATGCACAAACGCATCAGACTAATTGTGCGGTGCCATTGTTTAACCTGCTACCTGGCAACATAGGTTTAGTGAGTAAAAAATACCTACGAGGTACAGAATGAGGCAGATCGAACAAGAAGGAGGCACAAATAGCATGTACATATTTGTCCATACTGGCTTCCTAGAGATTGTTTAATTTTCTAGCAGTTGTTGACCCAGCTGTGGTGGCAGTTATTGTTGCGCTTGTGCCTGCTTTGGGTACTCTTGTCACAAGTGCAGTTGCCTCTGCCTTGTTGGCAGCAGTTGTTGCTGTAATTGTATCTGCCATTGTGGCACATGTAGTCGCTGCTGGGTCCCTGCAGTTCTGGCAACTCCGGTCATTGCAAGTGTGACAGTATTTGTTTCTACAGCGGCGGCTCGTCCTTTAGGGCGGAGGGGCCACCCCCCCCCCACCTTTTGCACCTCATGAAGTGTGTTTGTCAGGCTGAACAAAGGCCAGCCTGACAGACACTCTTCATTTTCAGCTCAGACAGCCAGGAGTGAGCCATGAAGATTTGGACAGACTCCTGGCTGCCTGAGCTGAACTTTGCTGGTCTGAGGAGGTCACAGCTCCTACAGGCGTGACCTCCTCGGCTCAGCAAAGGTGCCTCGAGGCCCTCCCCTGGGTGACGAGGAAAGCGTCACCCATTGACACTCGCCCTGGGCACTTCAGTTTTAAGCCCTGAAGTGCCCAGGGCGTGTGTCAATCAGTGACACTTCGTCACAGAGTGGGGTGAGGTCAGCAGTATCACTGACCCCATCCCACTCTGTGACGAGGCTGGGACTGCTGCCTTCCCTCATTGGCTGACCTCAGGTCAGCCAGTGAGGGAAGGCAGCAGTCCCAAACCTCCTGGGACCTGGAGGCTGAAGATAAGTGTGTGTGTGTGTGTGTGTATGTGTGTGATGTTTTAAATTGAATATTTGGTGCATGCGTGCATGCATGTTTGAGTGTTATGAGTGTTGTTAATGGATGTGCGTGCGTGCATGTTTGTGTGAAAGAATGAGTGTGTGCGATCTTTTAAAATGAATGTTTTGGTGCATGCGTGCATGTTTGAATGGTATGAATGTTGTTAATGGATGTGCGTGCGTGCGTGAAAGAATGAGTGTGTGTGATGTTTTAAAATGAATGTTTGGTGCGTGCGTCCATGTTTGAATGGTATGAGTGTTGTTAATGGATGTGCGTGCGTGCGTGCGTGTGTGTCTGTGTGTGAAAGAATGAGTGTGTGTGTGAGTGTGTGTGCCCCACCCGCCCCCCCTCCTAAAGCTGCCGGCTGCCACTGTGTTTCTGCCACTGTCCCTGCTGTGTCAGAAGATTTAGTTCCTTCTTTGGTCCCTGTTGAGGTTACAGCTATAGTTTCTACTATGTCATATGCTGTAGTGAGAGTTGATGTCTGCTGGGCTTGTATCCTGTGCATGTCGGCTCGTCTCGTTTCAATTATAAAGTGTCAATTCTTGCTACTGTGGTGGCTGTTGTGTTGTAGCTGTGTCCTTTCCGGGGTAGCAGGTGTTGACAGCTGTATTTTCTGGTGTTTGGGTATCTTCTTTTTATGCTGTTGTCCCTGCTGTGGCTATAACTGTGATAAATGCTATTGTCCCTACCTTTCAGGTAACTGTTGCTGCTACTGGTGTTCCTGCAATGATGGAAACTCTGGATTTTTCTGTAGTCTTTGGTATGTTTACATCAGTGGTTGCGGCTTTTGCACTGCTGTTCTGGCAGCTGTTCTGGCTGTTGTTATTCATGCCCAGGCAACATTTGTAGTCAACACTGTTATCACAGCTGTTGTGGCAGCTGTGGCCATTGTTGCTGTGGTAGCTGATTTTACTGTGGCCATTGCTGTTGTACCATATGTAGATTTCCTTTAGTACCTGCTGACAACGTGGACTAATCGTGGGAGTGCTGGGTATAGTATTTGTGTCTGAGAAGCTCCAAACTGCAATTGCTGACAGGGACTACTTTTCACTCACAAAAGCACAATGCAACATTTCAAACTGTACAAATCAACACTGAAATTCCTCTCTGCATTCTCTTCTTCCTACTCAGATTTTTGCTATCATGTGAGTTATTGGTAGAGAACTAAGGGCTATTCTAATTAGACTGTGTTAAAAACTGGGTCTCTGGTTGGCAGTCAGTTTGCCCTCGGTCCAAGCAGGGACCCTCACTCTAGTCAGGGCAATGGAGATACACACTTAGATAACCCCTGCCCACAACCTTGGTAGGTTGGAACGAGCATTCAGGCTCATCTCAAAGGCAATGTGTAAAGTATTTGTACCAAGACACACAATAACACCTTGAAACCACTACAAAGTAGACACCACATCAGTTTAGAAAAATAGCCAATAATTAATTATCTAAATCAAACAAGACTAAAATGACAAAAGTCCAACATACACAAGTAAAGTTATGAATTTTTAAAATAATAGAATCTTACTCCAGAAAAAACAATAGAAACGTTGTTGTTACTTGGTTTGCATAAAAAAATAAAGCCGCACAGGCAAGCTTTCATAGGAAAAGTCAGAGCTGCGTCGATTCTTTACTCACAAGTGAGGCTGTGCATTGTTTCTTCTCCGGTCGGGTAGGCAATGCATCGTTTTTCTCTCTTGCAAGAGAGCGATGTATCATTTTCCTGACAGGGCACCTCGGATCATTGGCATATTTTGAATAATTTACATTAACAGGCAGTAATGTAGCTCGATTCATTACAGCACACCTCTTGACCACAACTTTAGTGGATCCAAGAATCAATTACTCATGACGGGTTAGACGGGCATTGGTCAAATATTGGGACTTTGTCCTTGTCAAGAGAACTTCAACTAAGTGTGGGACATAAACAGTTAAAGGGTGTCCCACCACAATGCCATCACATTGACCTATACTTACACAAACAGCCACCAATGCCTTTAAACAACCAGGCAAAGCAGCAGCGACAGGGTGTAATGTGGCAGAAAAATATGATAAAGGTCTGTTAGTTCCTCCATGTAACTGTTTCAAAATAGAAAGAGCACAACCATGACAAAACAGTGAAAAGCTGTACATATAACCAGGCATTCTTAATGCTGGAGCTCTGCACAAACTCTCTCTTTCAACTCAGTGAAAGCTTTCATGCATTCTTCATTGAAGGGGACTGGGTCTGTAACTTCTTTGTGTGTTAACCTTTGCAGCAGTTTGGAAATACTGCAAAAAGATTTGAGATCCATTGGTGACAGTAGCTCACCATTCCCAAAAACATTCTGACATCTCTCTGTGTAACTGGTGGATTAATATGCAAAATAGCTGCAACTCTTTCTCTGGACACTTTCTTTGCACCTTTCTTGATTTGGTGACCCAAATACTTTACTTCTTACTGGCAACACTGTAACTTGGTAGGGAAAACCTTATGTCTGCTTTTCTCCCAAATGATTCAATAACTCTATGGTTATGGTGTCTTGTCTGCAAGCCTCTTCTGTGTTTGATGCAACCATCAGGTCATCAGTGTACTGCAATAAAGCAGAATGAAATTGCATGTTGAAAAGCTCTAAGGTGCATATTTAAACTCTGTTTGCACTGAATTTGTATAATTTTTTTTACGCAAATTCGGCACAAACCTAACTCCATATTTATATTTTGATGTTAGACACGTCTAACGTCAAAATATAGGAGTGTGAACCATTTTTGGGATGCATGAACCTATCTTGCGTCAATGAGATGAAAAGTAGGCATTCCCATCTAAAAAATTGTGCTATCCCTGAGCCCCATATTTATTCCCCGTGCTAAAATGACTCACAGGCGGGAGATGGGGCTAAATAATGTTGCAAAGCTTGTTTTGCATCATTATTTAATGCCTGGGTCAGACAAGGCATTAGGGGACCTGTGGACCCATTTCTGGATTAAACACCTATGGAATGGGTCCACAGTTACCCTCCCCAAGCCTCAGGAGCACCCCACCAGAAGGAAACCAGAGGATAGGGGACGCCATCACAGGTAAGTATGGTAAGTATGGGTAAGTATTTTTTGTTTTTTATTTTTTTTGCCATTGGGGGCCCTAACTTGGGGCCCCCTGCATGGCACAGGGTGCCATGGTCATGCCTAGCGGACACTTGCCCCCTGTGCTGGCCATTGGGGTGGCGGGCTTGACTCCTATTTTTCCTAAGACAGGAGTTGTGTTTTTGGTGGTTGTGCGTCAGGAAATGGCGCTGGTCTGGTTAGAGGCATTTTATTTGCCTCTAACCAGGCTAGTGTCATTTTTTGACACACAACCCTCTCCTTCCCTACCCCCACCCTGCTGGCGTCTTTTTTGAAGATGCTAGCCCATGTTTATCGCCGGCTTGTGTCATTCCTTTATTATGGCACCCGGCTGGTGCTCAGTATTGGCCCAAGCCGGTGCTGTACTTTTTGCTGAAAAACTGCGACCCATAGTTTTGCACCAAAGAGTATAACTTTGGGCCTAAGTTTTTCTTCAAAATCTTATCAAAGATGGATGGTGATGCTGAAAACCCCTGTGGAGTATGGCACCAAGAATACACGTGATTGCTGAATCCAAATGAGAAAAGGAATTCGATATCCTTGTGTACATGTACAGAAAAGAAAGCCTGGGACAAACCAATAACATTACACCATTCTTCTTCACATGGAACTTGAAACAATATTACTGCTGGATTTAGCACCACAGGACAACAGGATGCCACAATGTAATTCACCTTTCTTAAATCCTGAACTATGTGGTATTTCCCACTTGGCTTTCACAATCCCAAAATTGGAGAATGACATGAGCTGCACATCATTTCTTTCAGAACTCCCTGCAAATACAAAATCTGCAAATATTGGGGGTAATTCCTTCAATCACTTCTGGGGTCATTTTATACTGTGGCGTTCTGGGGGAAACTGCATTTGGCTTTACAGTCTTTTTAACTAGTTCAACACCTTAAGTAAGTCCAATATCCTTTCCAGAGGGACCCCAAACTCTCAACTTTACTGTCTTCTAATTCATCTGGCAGGTCTTTGACTATCATGGCAGGAAACAACATAGTGATAGGATACTTCTTATCAGTTTGACTGGAAGTTTCATCATCACTATTATTTTCAATTGCTATTGCTTCATCTGTAGAAGTGATGGAACATTTTAATTTAAATAGTAAGTCTCTTCCTAACAGACTAATAGGACTGGAACAGCAGACTACGAATTGGTGTAAATCCTCAAGCATTCTTATTTTAACTGGGATGGGCTCTGTAATGGGGTTAACCAAATGCTGGTTTACTATTCCTACAACTTGAACTGTCCTTCCTGGAAGGGGCACATTTGGAACTTCTGCAGATCTGACAATGGAATGAGTTGCTTCAGTTTCAACCAGAAATGAAACATCATGAACCATTGGCACTCGCATTCACATAAGACTCACACTGATCTACCCCCAACGAGGCAGGCAACACACATTCTTCCTCGTCAGAGCTTTCACTCGTATATTCTTCACTCATTTCATCATCACTGAAATCAATTAATGGATTTTGTGTGATTAACTGATTTACATTTGCTCTTTGATTCACGTTCATCTGAGGAACCATTACCTGTTGCTGTGTCATTGTAGCTTGTGGAATCAGCATTTGCTATGGGGCTTGAATTTGCTGTTGGGAAGACTGTCGTTTTTGTGGGGAATTTGACTTTAAACTGCTCCAAAAAAGGAACATTCATTTTCTGATTTTGGGGCCTTTTGACTCTTTGATGTTGAAATTGACTGTTGTCAACTATCTGCGCAGCACCACTACTTTGCACCAAAATATTTACATTACCATAGGGACACTCCTGTTTCCAATGTCTGACGTTGCACCACGCATGACAAGGAAGCATTTTCTTCATGTTCTGAATATAAGCCACATTAACATTCGGATCTACTTGAATTCCACTACCTCTGCCTCTAAACTGGGGCACCATATTGCCCTGCTGCGGTGTTCCCTGCATTCCTCTTGCATTCACCATCCCTTGCAATCCCTGCATACCTGCTGCTTGGGCAAACTTGATTTGCATCATCATCTCTTTCTCCCTTTGTTTTTTCAGATTCAACTCAATCTCATCACAACAGTATTTTACGTAATGCAATACTTCATCAATCGGCTTTTCTAGCCAGTAAATCAAATGATTTCAAATCATGTTGATAATCTCAGGCTTCAATCTTGAACAAATCTGAACACAAAATGAATCATGTCTCTCTGTTCAATAATCTCTGTCCCACTGTTTTGGCTGAATGCTGACAACAACCTCTCATAATAACCATGAACAGACTCCTTTGTCTCCTGAGAAGTCCTGTCAATTCTTTGCCAATCAGTATCTTTGGATGAAACTCTAGTTGTTAAAAACGTGCTCACCTTGTAGTAGCTTTTCATCACCTCTTCAGGTGGCGCACTTGTCACTGCATCCCTTGGTGGCTCATGCGCAGGCCAATCAACACTCCGCTTACACTCAACACAAAAATCTGCTGAAACCACAATCTCAAATAAAATGTTCAATCTTCCTACAAATACTTTGCAAGCTATACAAGCTTCTTCTTTTGCTGGTACCACTCCACTGGTTTCTCCCTCAACTTTGGGTAATCATTTGTAAATTACAGTATGTCACTTCTGCTCCAAGGAACATGAACAAAATTCCATCCTGGAATTTCTCTCATTGGCATCATTTTTACAGCTTGCTTAGACTGCTGTACATCATTTGAAGATGCGGTTGGCTTTTCTTCTGATCTCTTGTCTTTGCCCACCCACCTTCCTATTTATCTAATTCTCCCCATGTTTGAGAATTCTGGATTCATTCTTTAATATGAATCTTGATTCCAGGTGATCTAATTTTAGCAGTGTCTCTTGAATCAAATTCTAATCTGTAACTCTTCTTTAACTGTTTGGATTTATTAATCTCGAGTTCATACTTTCTGGCTAAATTAGTTAATTTCTCACAAACCTGTCCTGCTCGAAGAGTATCATCTTTGCACATGAATCACAACTCATTTTCATTGTAAGAATTGAATCTGTCTAATTCAAGTGCTCCCTTAATCATTTAATTTAATTTAAATCTTCCCATGTTCAATGTCTTTCCTTCCTCAGTTGTGTTTCCTGAAACTGGTGCTCTGCTCAAATTGTCTAACAATTCAATTCTGTCAATCTGTGTAAACTAATGTTCTACCATTATCTCAGGGCATAAACTGTGGAATATTGCATGGATCTCTCATAGCCTGCTCTTGAGCCAACACAGATGATCCCATTGAACATGGGTGGGGGGCATGTCACATCAATCAGTGGACCTCCACTAACATGTGTCTGGTTCGAACCAAATGAATTCATAAGGGTCATGGCTGGCACTGTAGTGCTCAGTCTCTCCATTTCTGCAATAGGTCCAAAAAAGAGAATTCATTGCTGTTACTGGATTTAGAATCTGTGAACCGCTATCATTATTACACTGAGCATACAATGTAACTACTGGAACTATTGTCACAGGAACTGTCAATGCATTTGGGCCTGACAAATTTGCTTGAATTGAAGGAAACACAATCCCTTAACTTGACCAGTTAATACTGTACCAAAAACTTGACTTGACTGATCAGCATAATATTCGGTGGTGTCATTAGTGGAGAATACATAGGCATTGTCTGTCTCTGGTTCACATTTTGTGCATGTGTCTGTACATTAGGTGTGGACTCAAATTGAGTCATTCCTTCATTCTTAATTGGCTTTGACATGACTGGAACTGTGACATTCTAAGCTGTGTTAACAGCTCAAACTGTCAGATAAACTGCTGGCACCCATGCAACATTAACAATAGGCACATTTGGTGTTAACTGAAACTGGCTTTGTTGAACTGGGGCCGTGGCCACACTCGGAACTACATTGATTTAATGATGTAACTGCATTGAATGGTGGGGGGCGATTTTGCAAAAACTGCATTAAAAATTCATCATCTGAATCACGTTAGGTGTCCGCTATCTTTCTATTTTCATGTAACGTCGGTTCTGGATCTTCTTCAGATTTCTTTTTAGCTTTAGATGTAACACTTCCATCACCTTCCTGTGTAATTGCTGGGGATAACTTCATTGCATGTAATGTATCTGCTCTCCACATTTGCTGCACCTCATCCCATCTAGCTTCCGCCAACGTCTTTTCTGCCTTCCTCATTCTCCTTTCAAATTTCTAAGCCTCTTTCTGCTTCACAACTAATTCCCAATTGACAAGTGCTTCAAATTGTGCAGGTCTAGGAAGGGGTTTTGACACATGCAGCACCATCCTCAGATTATCTAATATCCTCAAATTAAAAGTTCTATATTAGGGAAAAGCTGAAGTACCCTCCTTTTCAGTTATTTTGCACCATTGATTCACCAAAAGACATGTTGAAACTCATCTTTCCTCTATGACCTCGAATGCTAGTGTATCCTCAGGTGGAGTTCGCTCATTCTCTCTAACTGGAATAAAAACATCTCCTCTCAATGCCCTCCATAAAGCTCTGAAAAGCTTAATTTTTACACAAATCTAAATTACAAACACAAATTCAACAAAGCTAAGAAATAATTTTTCATCCCTTTCACAAGCTGTTCTCAACCTATAGCAGCGCAGTCTTGTCCACCAATCCTTGTGTGGCTCTACTCACCAACCAACCTATCCCAGTGTGGACTAAATTACATCACTGTCACTTCACTCAGCAGCTGCGACTCACTTCAGAGCCATCTCATGCAGCTCTCAAGTAAAACCTAAATGGAAATATTTCAAGCACAAAACCAAAACCTTTCTGCTCACTATGGGTAGGATTCAAATGCTTTGGAAGCTATACAGAACTTTCAACTGTGTCGTTTCTCACAAACAACTACTCTTCTAGCTATGGCTTTCCCAAATAGCAAGTAAGGTTTGACCTCCAAATCTCACTCTGGTTAATACAGATTCTTCCTGTGCACCCATGATTCACTTAATACCATTCAACACCTCACACACTCAAGAGAAATCTACTGGCATTGTCAACAGTGCTCAATCGACCAAAACCTCACTGAAGACAATAAATTAACTAAGTGTCTCCATATTCTTGTACAATTCTCTGAATTCTTAGGCCTCGCATTACCCATCAACAACAGCAACAACCACGTGGGCAATTTTTTAATTTAGCATAAAGTGCACGTTCATTTGAAGTGCACAAACTCCCTATTCAACTACCTGGAGTACGAAAACTCCCTACTCACTTCATAAATCACACTTCATTGCGATTTAGCCAAAAACATTGCAAGCACAAACCCTACTCAAAAAACAAACCTTCCACTTGTAACAAAATGCTGGAATTTCATCCAACCGTACACTACATCAAGAACAAGTCACAATCTGGGCAAATTCTGACTCTCCTCCTCACAAGACAAAACCATAACTCTGCTACCAAAAACTGTTGGCATGCAAACTGAGGACTGCTTCCCACCTCAGGTTCAGAAACCAAAAAGGTCCTGGTGAGATATCCTCATTATTCCCACCACACGAAGTCGACTAAATCTTTGGACTTGGCAAAGCATGTAGTAGACAGATTCATTCAATCACAGTCAATGCCATAAAACCATAAACAATTCTAGACACCATAAACAATCTAGCACTAAATCAAACTCCAAACTGAATAAAGTGTCAAAGCTTTATTACAATTTCAAAATCAATGTTACACACATGGCACACAAAACTAAGTTATAAAGATACATAAAAACCATTGTCTGACCAAAACGTCTATAAAGATTTAGGCCCATATTTACTTGTTTTGGCCACATTTGTGTCATTTTTTTTACGCAAATGTGGCGCAAACTTAACTCAGTATTTATATTTTTACGTTAGACATGTTTAACGTCAAAATATAGGAGTTTTCACCATTTTTTAGAAGCGTGAACCTACCTTGTGTTAATGAGATGCAAGGTAGACATCTCCATCTAAAAAATGGTGCTATCCCCATAGCCCAATATTTATCCTCCTGGGTTAAAATGACGCACGGATGGGAGAAGGGGCCAAATAATGGTGCAAAGCTTGCTTTGCACCATTATATAATGCCTAGGTCAGACCAGTTAGGGGACCTGTGGACCCATTTCCATGGTTAAACACCATGAAATGGGTCCACAGGTGCCCTCCACAAGCCCCAGGAACACCCCCAACCACACCACAGGGACACCGGAGGATGGGGGGACTTCATCCCAGGTAAGTAGGGTAAGTAAAGGTAAGTATTTTTAAAACATTTTTAAAGTGCCATTGGGGGCCCTGAAATGCCCCCCCCCCCCACATGGCACAATGTGCAATGGCCATGCCCAGGTGACCCTGGTCCCCTGTGCTGGCCATTGGGGTGGTGGGCATGGCTCCTGTCTTTTAGAAGACAGGAGTCATGTGGTATGGATGGTTTTGCATCAGAAAAGGTTAAAGGCATTTTTTTTGCCTCTAACCAGCCTAGCGTCATTTTTTGTGTGCAAAACCCCCTTCCTTCAAACCCCCACTCATACCCAGCTAGCATCATTTTCCCAAACGCTAGCCCACCCTTTGCGCTGGTTTATGGGATTCCATAAATTTGGCACCTGGCTGGTGCTCTGGAATGACGCAAGCTGGCCCTGTGCTTTTTGACGCAAAACTGCGTGTGCGCAGTTTTGCGTCAAAAAGTGTAAATATGGGCCTTATTCTACTAAACATCACTACTGTTATCCACTGCAAAACAATGACAGAGATCAGCAAGATTAGCAAAACCACAATATGCACATTGATATCAGATTTCAAAACAGATGATAATGACATCAGTAAATCATCAAAATACAATTTTAACAATCAATTTCAGAGTTGGGCCATCCTTATCTCTAACATGAATTGGGACTTGCATGTGTGGGAATGGGCTAAAACATCGGGGCGAAAGCAAAAGAAAAGCGAAAATAATTTGGAAAAATCATTTGACTAGGGCAACTCACTATAAAAAATATGCAGGTGCAAGCACCTAAGCTGAAAAGGAAACAAGAAACCACATTTAGTTTTACCTCTCCTCATGGGACAGCAGACAGCAGCATTAGGACGGTGCATAATACGAGCTGCACCTATGACAGATCAGCAGTTCAGATTCTGTTGGGCATACTAGCACTAAAGAGCATAAATAAATGGGGCAACTAAATACAGCTTTATTTATCAAAAGATAGCTAGAGGGCAAAGGAATTCAGAAGAAGCAGAGAGCAGCTTTGCATCATCAGCACATCAAAACTGGCTCTAGGAGAGTTCTGGATAGACTAACTCCAGAAGACTAGCTTGACGAACTAACTCTATGTTTCAAAGTTTCTTCTAATTAGAAATATCCAGGGTCCTCTTGATTGGTCCTTTGGATGGGCTCATTCTAGAGTCAGATTCAGTGTCCAATGTTTGTCAGAGGCACCATCAACTTTGCAACTGTTCCAGATTTTCTCAGCAAAAGTACCTTGTCATTTCAATGATTTCATGCAGTTCTGCCAAACATTACATTTTCTAGTTATTTGTTACCTCAGAATTCTTTCTCACGACACACAATTCAAACTAAGCATTTTTCACATAGGAATTTTGTGTTTCCTGTATTGTTCGACAGCTCGAACAAATATTGTTTCATAATTAATACTGAAACATGTTCTTTGCCTTCAATACAGTAGGACGTTTAACATAATGTCAGCAACCTAGGGAAAGAATTTCGGTCAGAGGAAACAGAATAAACAAACAATTTTCCCCTACTGCTGCAAGAATGAATGTCTCTGGCCTGGTTAATCTAAAGAAGCCTAAATGCATATTGATAAAATTAGTACATATAAATCCTACTGCACAACTTCCAATTAAATCATTTGAGCAAAGCAAATTATTTTATTGCAAACATTATCTACGACATTATGAAAACACAATTTAAACATGCTTTATTTTCTGTAAACATGTAACTCAAGTGAATAAAATTAATTTAATTCAATATAAGTATGATAAATTAATAGAATACTTCACTTCTAATATTCATCTAGTAAAATATGTTTCGTATTATGTCATGTCAGTAATTCACTCAAATATAAATGAATGTCTTCATGTTAAACGTGATGTCAAAATATGAATGGCAGCCACATTGTCCACCATAATTATAAATGCACATTTTACATTTTTATGATAATTTCTCTGTTATACTCTTTAATGAATTTCTGCAAGTCACTCTATGGTAACTGCTATGCCACTAATGTATTAGTAAAATTTGATCTCTATCATATGTCATGCAAATATCACACACAGGGCAGAGTGGAACCTAATTAATGATAGCTTGTATCATTTATAAACTGTTTTTGTCATGGCAAAGGTAGTGCTCCCCACATATCTCCCAGGAAGAACATTGTATAATATATATTACATATGTTTATTATTGTTAAAACATTTGTTTATATGGTTTTCTATATTTGCAAATGTAATAGTTTGGGACATTTTGTGATGTTTTTATAGGTTTTACATTGTAGATATAAATAATATGTCATTTGCCCTTGAAAGCCATGTTTGGGGTTTCTCCAGAAGATGCTGGTTCCTTACTAGTAAATCCATTCCTGATCCAGCTTTCCTTCAAGTAATGGAAGAGTTGGGCATTTTATTTGGGCATAGTGTTCCATCTGTCCTAAGGATATTCCAATTTCTCTTCAAGATTTTCCTTACCTTCTTGGATTCCAAACTCTAGATAGTGATGAGTTAGAGGTTTTTGTTCATTCTTGCCTTGTTTGGCTGTTTTTCAAGAGTTTATTTCATTTCTCAACCTTCATTTTCTCACTAACAGGTTTAAATACATGCAATTTCTCTCTCTTTGTCTTCAAAGTATTGTTTCAATATTGCCTTCCCTTTCTTACAGTCTTCGGTACTTCATGTTTCAAGGATTTATAATACTTCTATGTATGGGATGCTTCATTTGATCTGTAACTGATGATGATTGCTGGGGTATAGAAAACAATTGCCTACTGATTATCTTCTTTGCAATGTGTTTAAAAGTTCTTTGCTTATGGATCTGTCTGTGAAAATCAGGTCTTTCATGCCCCTTAAGTTATTTCAGGAAAGGAAGGTAGCCAACATCCAGTCACTTTCAAAGTCTCAGGGAACATGGTTTTAAAGTTGACTCACGGCATCCATATTCAGTGGCATATTGTACTAATGAGAAAACATTAAAAGCTTGCAGTTTAAAATATTTTCTGTGGGTAAAAGTAGCAAAAGTGGTGAACTGTGAACTAAGGGTATACCACACCTGAAGGAGCTCCACTGGTTCCCTTACACAAATGAGCACAATTCAAACTCCTGCTTTCACAAACCTTTCAGACACATCTGCTCGTCTGGACTTCTACTTGCACACATCCCACATATACAGATAACAAGAACCGACGATTGAGCCTTCTTCCACATTGCTCCTAAAGAGTGAAATTACCTACTGCTACACATGAGAGCATCCTCCTCACTTCCTGAATTCCACAAGAAACTGAAGATCTGGCTTTTTGAGTAGTCCTATTAGGCCCTCTGTTTGGCTAGACTCACAACTGATCAGCTCCTGGATACACTCCCAGGTGACAATGCACTCTACAAATCTACATAACATAACACAACACAACACACCATAGCATAACATAGCATAGTATAACACAACATAAAACAACATAACACAACATAGCACAACATAGCACAACACAACACATAACACCATTCTTAGACCCAGTCCTATAAATTATCAGGATATGTAGTGGATGAAGATGGGGGTAGAGTCAGTTATACATCAGTGACGCTGTACTGAAGTGACTTGTCACCTTTTGTATGGGAGCAGGTCTATCTAAGCATAATCCATTCATTTCTCACTGTACTCAGATTCAGGGTTATACAATTACAAAAATTGTATATCTTTTTCTTCATTTTGTCTAGCTAGGAGAATTAATTTTATCTAACATGTTTCTCCTGTTCCTTATATTCTGTGAAAATTGGATTGGTATAATTGCTGTCCTTTGCCATTCCTTGAGGAGGACCTTCACCTGAACTATTAGTTTAAGTCATAGATTTACAGAAAATATGTGAATTGCGGTTAAACATGTTTTATTATCATGACTGAGTCCAGGCCAATTGGGTGCTAATCACATTTTCATACATTTTCCCTGACTACACATCTGACATATTCCTGGGCACTCCCACTAACATAACACAACAGAATATCTGCTATTGGGCATTGTTTTTATTTATTTGTCCTGGCGTTTAACCTTCACCCCCTTCTAGGGACCCATACTGCCTGACCCCTCTAGAGATCTCCATTTCTATGGTCTCTCTGAAGTGCACAGAACATACATTCTTTTTCAACAGAGCCAGTGATTATTCGTGAGCTACAATGCTGTTTGAAAAGTGATGATGTCTTTACAAGGTGTAAATCCCTTACAATACAATTCTCTTTATTTTTTAAGGTACATTTTTCACCGTCACTCTCCTTTTTTCTGAACCTGTTTTTGTTTTCTGTTAATGCTCTTCACACTTTACCACTGCTAACCAGTGTTAAAGAGCTTGTGCTCTCTCCTTTAAACATTGAATAATTGGCTTAACCCCTATTGGCCTATTTAATTTACCTGACAGTCCCTAGTAAAGTGGTACTACATGTAATCAGGCCTGTAAAAAAATGCTACTAGTGGGCTTGTAGCACTGATTGTGCCACCCACTGAAGTAGCCCTGTAAACATGTCTCAGGCCTGCCATTGTAGCATGTGTGTAGTTTTTAAACTGGCATTTCAAGTTAGCGCAATAAACCTTCTGCCAGGCCCAAGTCTTCTTTGTCAATACATATGTCACTCCTAGGGTAGGCCTGGAACAGCCCAGAAGGCAGGGTGAAGTGTGTTTCAAAGGTAGGACATGTACCTGTAAGTTTTACATATACTGGCAGTGAAAAACTCCTAAATCTATTCTTCACTACTTCAAGGTCTGTCTCTTCCATAGGATAACATTCAATTTCTTGCTACATTTAATAACCTTTAAATATTGGGAGCAGGTAGACAGGTCTCTAAAGAATTGTAATTCAAATGGCACAATCAGCTTTGTAGTCCTAATTCTGAAAATACCAGTTTTAGAAAGTTGGCATTTTCTTGTCCTAACAATTTGGTTTCTGCAGCCTGATCTTAGATCACATGACTTGGTGTACCTGGCAGTTGGTCTTTGTGTATTGCTTCCAGACAGTGAGACAAAGATATGATAGGTATTGGCAGGATGGGCTGCTCTAAGTTAACAAAGGTGAGGAGCTGTCACCTACCACACTTACACATGACAAAGGCTCCATCTGAGCACTCTCACAAAGTGTTTGTCTCTAGCCTTTTGAGGCCCCAAACAAGCTAGGGCCAGGGCACAGAAAGAGGGGATGTCTGACATCTCAGGAGGTGGGGCGGAAACCCCTACAAGCTTTCTCTACTTCAAAGTCGGCACCAGGTAAAAATATTGGACCCTTAGACCAGCTCCTTAGTACCCTTCTAGAGCTCTGTACTCTGCAAGGAAGAAGGACTGCTGTGCTGCTAAAAGACTGCCCTTTTGCAAGACAGCTGACCTGAAGGTCTGATGTGCTGACCTGCTGCTCTGTTTCCCTCTTGCCTAGGTGAGAAAAACTGGTCATGCATCTCTAAACCCAGGACCCCAGAGTGACTTCAAGGGCTAGTTGGCTGGCATTCTGATCAGAAGCCTCAGGGGTAGAACTGGTTTCCAACAACCTTGAATCCAGAACCAGTCTCTGCCCTCAGTGATTACTGCCCTCCCAAGTGGTGTCACCCCAGTCTTGAACCCTTGGAAATGGCCTGAAAATGTTCTGCTTCCCCATCTGTGGATCCAGCAGAACCGATGCATCTCCCACAGAACCGGAGGATTTCCTTTGCTGCTTGACGGATCACCCTTAGAACCATTGTGTCAGACTTCCATGATGCAAGAACTTTACGTCGCTCATCACAGCCCATCAGGGGCCAATACATCTCATGCAAAGATATCGCCTTGCCCAACACAGCCCATTTAGAACCACTACTGCATAATGCATCTCCATGCAAGGATACCACCTTGCACTTCACAGCTCCCCAGAACCACCAATGCCTGATGCATTTACTCACCTAGACATCACATCATCTCTGCTGTGCAATGCATCCTTGACACAGCACTCTAGATCTCTTCACAACCAGGATGAAGCTACTCTGGTCAGTGGGCCTGAATGGGTCCCTGTAGTCGGCCCACACTGCATCATGGTCTGCCTGAATTTGTGACTTTGACCAGGTCTGGCGCGAACACATAACAACATTTGGCAGTTAATTCATTTTGGCTCTATTTTCACTGAAATCTTTAAACTTCCATATTTTCAGTTCTATTGAATGAATTTTGATTGTGTGGTCTTGATTTGATTATTAAAATATACTATTTTTTCTAGCTTTATGTTGGATTCTTCTTGTATTTTATGTTCTTACTGTTTGAAGAACTGCACACATACTTTATGCATTGTCTCTCAATTAAGACTGAATGCTCTGTGCCAAGCTACCAGAGGGTCGAGCACAGGTTAAATTGGGTGTTTGCTTGTGAGTTCACCCTGACAAGGATTGTTATTACTGCTTGAGTAGGATTTCACCCCCCTCAACCAGTAACCTGATTTCTTACATATACCATATACCCAGGACAGGCACATTAAATGCTATTAGTGGACCTGTTGAACTTATTATGCCACCCAGTTAAGTAGCATTTTAAAACATGTCTCAAGACTGCCATTACTGCCTTCTAATTTAACTTGGTCAAATAACCCCTTTTGTCAAGCCTAAAACTCCCTTATTATTACATGTGGGCCACCCCTAAGGTAGGCACTAGCTAGCCTATGAGGCAGGGTGCATTGTAATTAAAAGGTTAGGCATCTACTTGTAAGATGTGTATGTCCTGGTAGTGAAAAACTTACAATTTCATTTTTCATTACTGCAAGGTCTACCTCTTCCATAGGATACCAATGGGTTACCTATTTACATTTAATAGATGCTAACATGTGATTGGGAATGAGGGGAAAGTCATGTTTGGTAGCTAAGGATTTTTTGTTTAAAATAATTTTCAATGGTAAAGTCAGATTTTATGCCACAATTCTGAAAAGGCCAATTTTAGAAAGTTGGCATTTTCTTTACCTAACCACATGACCAGGTGTGAGTGTCAGTTGCCTTTTGTATATTCATTCCAGACAGCACACAATGGAGGGACTAGGTGTGCCTGAAAGGGCATCACTGGCCGGATGGGAGGGTCTAGCTTTGCACAGCCCCAGTGTGCTGGGCCCTACTTACACTCAAGGGACTTCACACTTGCCTTTTGTGCCCGTAGCCAAGCTGGCACCAGGTCAGGGAGGCAGGAAATTCCAGGCACTTCTGTTGGGGGAAGCCTCCAGAAGTTTCTCCCACTTCAGAGAAAGCACCAGGGATGAAACTGGAACCCTCCGACCCACACTTCAGTTAATTCTTGGACCTGTGAAAGGACTACCGGAGGACTGCCTGTTGCTGGGGCCTGGTGTGTAATTCAGAAGGACTGCTTTGTGGCATCAAGAAGGACTGCTTTGCTGCCAGAAGTCAGTTCTCAGCCCTAGAGGACATTCCTGCTGCTTGAGCCCTGATCTTATCTTTGAACCCAGGACTTCCAGAAGTGATTTCAAGTTCTGGTTGGCTGGTCTCCTGATCAGAGCCTCAGGGAGACAAAATACTCTGTCCATCTTGAACCCACACCTAGACCCTGCCTGAGTGAGTGCTGACCCTCCAAGTGGTGCCTTACGAGTCCTGGATCCTTGTGAGTGGTGCTACATGTGCCCAGATAGCCCAGATTCAAAAATGGAACTTAGAAACATTTTGGCTAAAAGCTGCTCTAAGAACCAAGAGGAGACTGTGACCGACCAGCTCATCTATTTGTCGAAGGTGAATCACCAGATGGCTTGACTTCGCTGCAGCTCCCACTACATTGCTCTCCACAGCAGGAAAACCTGTTCAGCAGCTCCTCACATAAAGGCTATCTGGCCTAGTGGTGTTCTTGCTGGTTACAGTATGCAAATTGATTCTGATGGAGATTTTCACTATTCAAAAAAGAGACTGAGTCCAAAAGAAGGAATCTTCATTGATTGGGTCCCCAATGACTACCTCTTCTTCTCAGACACTGCCAGCTGCCTTGCCCCGCTGAACTTTACCTTTTCAGACATTTTTCCTTGAAATCTTTTCCAAGTCTGAATGTAATTGGAGATTGCCCCAAATCCACTTTGTGTATCTGAGTTTTGCTCCATCACGGTTGGCCATAACTTTTGACTTTACCCAGCTTCCACACGTCTAGATATCAGCGGTTGGTGCTTTGATGTTTTCGGCACTAGTTTTCACTTGAAACTTTAAAAATTCATATCTCCGATTCTACTGATTGGATTTTTATCATTTTGATGACAAATATTTTGTTAAAATTCACTGTATTTTATTTAGTCAATTTGGTATTTTTATTGTTTTGTATTTTCATTTTATTGTTATTTGTGTGCTGCATAAGTACTTTACACACTGCTTCTAAGTTAATCCTGAGTGCTTTAGTGCCAAGCTACTAGAGAGTTAGTCCCAGGTTAATTTAGTTACCTTTCAAGGTTCACCCTGACAACAATTGTGGGTGTTGCTTGACAAAGACTCACACCCTCCTCTATCAACAACCCAGTTTATCACATTAGACTAATCATAGTAACACACAAAGAACCCAGCTGTGACTGGTTGCACTTCCCTACTATTACAGTTGCATTCGCTACTGCCCCTTGAGGGGAATACCCCACCCCTGCTTCACAACCAGAAGCTAACAATTGTGTTCCTTCATTGTGTTGACCCATTCTATAAAATGGAAAAAGATTCTTATCTTCTTCTGTGCACAGAGACCCGGCATAGCATTACTCCAAGTAGCGCACTTAAGATCAAAAGAACATAAGGAATAGAAGATGTTTTAAGTAGGTACAATGATACATGCTATTAGGGCACAATGCTCGATTGCACAGATCACCACCCCTTTGAAGCGCTGGAAAAGAGATGTGGCATTACTACTCCACAAATCTCTTTTGACATGCATCACATAGACTTAGAAAGACAAGTTTGGTGAATATGTCTTCACAAAACTCAAATCACAGTCCAAGACAGTAATTTTTTAATCAATCTGTGCCCCAGTCAAAAATAAAACAGACTTCCTTGCTTCATTGTCAAAACGTATCCACTCCCTTGGAAAAACTAAAATTCTCCTAAGTCGGGACTGAAACTTCTCACTTGACCCACTCCTTAATATATCTAATAGCACAGACACCATGCAACCACACAACAAGTTCATCTTGAAAGTCATAATCACTGACCATGCAATGGTAGAACCATGGCCATGGACACATCCCAGTGACAAGTAATACACCTTAACCTTCTGTGTACAGAGCAGCAGATTTCAGATTGATTACTTATTTTTACTGCACCATTGGTCCATCACTTGGTCATGGAGTCCATAATCCAGAATAGAACTTTCGATCACAACTTAGTCCTTATAAACTTAGACCTCTCTTTCTGAGACTACAAGCACCTATTATGCTCCTACTTAAGAATTGCCTTTTGAAGAACATACTGATATATTATCCTCCGCACACATGTTCTTGGAAGCTGGGAAGCCCTCCCTATGAGGCGTTATAATGGAAGATTTGATGAGCCACAAGAAACACCTAGAATAAGAGAAGCACAGACGGGACACCATAATGCAACATTTTACCAAGGCATCCAACACCCGCCCATCCCGATGTAACTTATAGACTTACCTAAGGCCACACATGATTTGACCTCAATATATACATTGCAAGCTAGTTCAACCCTTTTTCAGTTGAAACAATGTCACTGTGTGTGAGAGGAGACAGCTGGCATGTTGGCAGTACAGTTAAAACAGTCTGAGTTGCACAAAGCAATTCCTACCTTAAGAAATAAATGGGCCACCTCATCACAGATTCATATGACATCCTGAAGGAGTTCACTACATTCTATGAATAATCATGTACCTCAGAAGTAACTGATACACTACCTGCAGAAGAAGTATTCATGTGAAAGCTAAAAATACTGAGGTAATTAGATGATCATTCAGACACGTTGGAGAGCTCAATCACAGTTGATTAAATTGCATGAACAGTAGATAAGAATGTCACACATAGGGCACCTAGGGAAGATAGGATGAGTTTTATAAAATACCTTAAGCCTTGAAAAAAACCAATATTGGAAAAATGTTATCAAGAGATCTCTGATGCCCAGACCCACATGCCAAGTTTAAGAAAACCCAAATCTCACTGATATCCAAGGCAGGTAGAAAACTATAGTCCCATGTCACTTATCAACACTGATATCAATTATGCTGGCAAAGTTAATTGCCAACAAGTATAAAGCATTCACCCCCCCCTTAATTCAACCTTCTTGAGTAGGATTTGTACCAGGGCTTCCTCACCAAATCAACTATGAATGTTCTCACTTTTGCTATGACAAACTAAAGATGATAGGGATGAAAACATCTTGATATCACTAGATGCCGAGAAGGTGTTTCGTCGTTTCGAAAGGGCATACCTATTCTGAATAATGGAAAAATTAGGATTAGGCAGATCTTTTACTGATAAGATCTGATGGCTGTATACTAAATCCATAGCCTCAGTAAATTGTGGGGGATTCTCTTCTCCCCATTCCAAAATCAAACAAGGCACAAACAAGGCTGTTCCCTTTCACTGCTACTTTTTCTGATCATGATCGAACCTGTTGCCACTGCCATTCTCTGTGACTGGAACATCCAAGCTGTACACACAATTGCAGGGGAACAGAAAGCAATGTATTATGCTGACAAAATCTAAGTCACCTTCTCAAATCCACCCAATTTGATACTGGCTTTAATATCAGTGAATAACTCATTCTTCACATTCTCAGGCTTTAGAATCAATTGGGCCAAATCTGAGGCCCTCCTAATGATACCAACTGCAAATGAAGCATCTAACTGAAACTCACCATTCATATGCTCCCCATGCCTCAGATACATTGGTGTTTCTCACAGGCTTTACCAACATGGTTGGGGATAACAAGACATCCATAGTAGATGAAATCGAAACAGATGTTGCATCTGGTCTACACTACAGCCATCTATGTGGGGTAAAATTCAGATACAGAAAGTGAATGTAATGCCCAGGTTAAACTACATTTTCAGTATGTCCTTTCTCATTACACCTACTCCCACTCAGCAAGAGAATGATAACTCCATCAGAAGATTTATTTGCAGTGACACCAAACCTAGACAAGATGGCAGCAGGAGACCGTTGACTTGCTCATACTAAGTAATACTGCCTAGCATCCTACCTAGTACAGACCGTATACATGTTGAGAACACACAGGGAAATTCCACTGTGGTGACCCAAACAACACTACCTCCTTCGCACTACAACTGATCTGGCAATACTGTATACTGACCTCTACTGAAACCAGCATGTGTACAACCCCATTCTGAAATCCAGACAACGTGCATTTATGTGAGCAAATGTTTTCATTCCCCTACCTCCATAAGGAGGAACAAAACATTATATATTGGAGAAGTTTAAATGAAATGGTCCTCGTAGGAAGAAGAGAAAATACTTTATCTAAATGACACAATACAAAATGGTAACATAATCTTCTTTTAGACCCTTGCACAAAAACATGGATTGTCGCTTAAACAAAGCTGGTGACCTGTAGATATCTCATACCACTTTTAGTTGGACACTCTCTTACAATAAATCATGAAATGGAAATAACACAAAGGAATTATATCAAAGATGTATCTGACATTGATAGATAACCTCTTTTCAAAACAAAATGCAGTGTCTCTCCGCCAATGGCTGGACACACAACTTGGGTTTGCCATTCCAGATGATGACTGAGTCTCCATCTGATAATCATACTAAAAGCCAGGCCATAACTTGGTTGCTATAAAATCCTACATCAATGTAAACCAGTCCCAGGACAAATCAAAAAACACAAGCTCTATACATAATTATCAAAAAGAAAAATAAGCATAATATACCATAATTTTAATCATCCAAAGGTACCTCATCGAGACCTGTAAATCCAGTGCCTACCTACAGCTGAGCCCAAGTAAGTCAACATTCCTGCAAAAGACAACCAAAAAATAGTAGAGACCTTTCTCAACAACATGAACTTTGAAGCCCTCCAACCCCAACTTTCACTAAATGCAGAGTGTCAAGCTTTTTTGCCATCATATGATCCTAGCTTGAATTTGACATGGAGTAAATGAATCCTGAACTAGGCCTTTCTGGGGCTGTCAAATGAAAAGAAGTAACAGCAGTGAGCAGGCTCAGAACTAATCTAAGCATTTGTTTTGGCCAAAATTGCACCGCCTGTAGCAAATGTTACTAAACACAGAGCTGTGCATGCTTGTGTACAGCTCATGCACTACCACATATCTTTTTTGAGTTAATGCAGGTGTAGGATATAGTACAGTCTCGCCAAAACCAGCGCACACGCTCCTGAGCCTGTGCTTGGGCACCAAAGACATTCATGACAATTTTGTATTATGGAATGTGGCTTCTGTAAGTTAGGTTTTTTTAGACATCACCATGTAAACCTAACAATACCAGTATTTCCAACAGTGTTTAATGAGAGGGCACTTATTCTGGAGGCATCTGTATGCACAGTGATGTTTGTTGCAGCATTCTTGATAAATAAATAATCACTAAGCAAATCTCCTCTACTGTCAATGCATGAAGAATACATCAGGGAGGTACTGCTTGCCCTCAAATGAGACACTGCCTAGAATTCAGCTGTGCACCTTCTGCCAACTGCACGGCAATAGACAGCAGAGTGAAAGCTCAAGTTTTGTGAGGTGATCCATCCCAACTAAGAACATGGTCTGAGTCAGTCATAGCGGGAGCACACATAACTGAAAAGTGCTTAGAGTTAGTGGTGGCACATATACTGTTTGACTCCAGAGGGAGCCAAAGCAGAAAAAGTGAGGGAACATCACGTGTTTTCAGCTTCAATTGTAAAGCAAATATTGTTTTATTGGTTGTAACTGGAAACCCTACTCACAATGAAATACCAACGTAATAACAGTCCAATAAATGGCTAGCTCTCCATTCTCTCAGTGACTGTATGAATACCTTTGAACTTTAACAGCAGGCCTAGAGTTGTTGTGCTGCCTTTTTGTCTAGGTTTACACTATATGAATACCCCATACATACATACATACATACATACATACGTATGGACATGTTTATGACAGGGAAAATGGAAAAGGGAACCTCAAGGAGGGATCCTTCTCTGCTTGCACCTACATAGTTTGAGGGATAAAACAGGTGAAGTAGCTTTTATTGGTGAATAATGGTGATGTATGTGCTGTTTCATAAGGCAGTGCAATAGCAGATGAAAAGCCTTAAAGCATGACCCACCACTGCTTGTGTATTTGTATAGGTAGTTGTGCGTAGGTGTCATACATTTCCATCAGGTCGACTGTTGTCCTGTTGTGTGCCCTGTTCACATCAGGTATGTTTCATTGAAGATATTACTGTTTTTCATAATATTATCCAATGTAGGTATATGTGATAACTATGAATTCCTATTTGTGCACAACTACATACACAAATGGATGTGTGAGTTGATCTATGGGTTAGTGAGTGGTTGAGTTAGTTGGTGTTGGGGAGATCGAGTGTATGTTTAAGTAGCTGTATGGGTGAATGACTGGGTTTATGAGTGGCTGCATTGCTTGAGTGAGTGGGTGTGTGAGTTGCTGTACAGATGAGTGGGTGTGTGACTGCTTAGAGGGGGGAGTGATGGAGTGTGTTTGTGATTATATCAGTGAGGGAGTGGGTGAGTGTATAGGTGAGCGAGTGGATGTGTCAGTGGCTTTATGCATAAGAGTGTAGATGTTTCAGTGACTTTATGGAAGAGTGACTAGATGTGTGAGCAGCTGCATCTGTTAGTGAGTGGGTGTGTGAGTGTCTGCATGGGTGAGTGAGTGGATTTATGAGTGGCTGAATGGGTAAATGGGTGTGTGAGTGCTTGTGTGGTTGAATTAGTGCTTGTGTTAGTGACTGTATCAGTGAGTGCATAGGTGAGTCAGTGACTGTAAGGGTGAGTGAGTGGGTGTATGAGTGACTGTATACATAAATGACAGGATGTGTTAGTGACTGTTTGGGAGAGAAGGTGGATGGGTGAGTAGCTGAATCGGTAAGTGAGTTAGTGTGTCAGTGATTGTAGGGGTGAGTGTGGTAGTTGTGGTACGGGTGAGTGGCTTTGTGTGTGAGTGTCTGTATCAGTGAGTGAATTGTTGAGTATATGAATACATTCCTGAGTGCCTGGGGTGTGTGACTGGTTGTATGAACGAGTGAGTGGGTTAGTGGCTGAGTGGGGCTGTTATTGGTTTATGTGAGTGGTTGTACAGGCGTATGAGTTGGTGTGTGAGTGGTTGCATGGGTGTGAGTGGGTGTGAGTGGGTGTGTGAGTAATGCTATAAGTGTATGAATAGCTCACTTAGTAATGTATGGGTGAGTGAGTCAGTGTGTTAGTGGCCGTGTGGGTGAGTTGGTGTGTTTCAGTATTCTTATAAGGTTTATGAATGAGATGAATGAATAGTTGTGTGCGGATGTACAATTGTTTGTATGGGGGTATGAGTGGGTGTGTGTGCATTTTTGTGCATGATGTCATCAGTGATGTCATTTGAGATGTTATCATTGATGTCACGGACCATGTCATGAGTGATGTAATATGTGAGGTCATAAGCAGTGCATTACGTGGCACAAGTTCTAGTTAGCTGAGGTAACTATAACTGCTGAATTTCTATGTTTTTTTATGTGTGAAATGTGAGCCTAAATATAACATCCCTGTAATCTTTGTTTTTCAGTGACTATCCATCTATCTATTTATCTATCTATCTATCTATCTAACTATCTCTCTCTCTCTATATATATATATATACACACAAACATATATATATATTTATATAGACACACCTCTAATTATGGTATGGCATTCGCCAAACATTTTGCCTTCACACCTTCTTTTTGCTGAATTTGTTTTTGTTGACTTAATGACTCTCTGCACTTTGCCACTCATAACCATTGCTAAAGTGCTTGTGCTCTCTCCCAAAAACATTATAAAACTTACCTGCATCTACTGCCTAGTTTAAGTTCCTAGTTCAGTGTTCTAAACGTAGCCAGGGCCTATTATTTAAATGCTACTGGCTTGCCTGCAGCGCTCATGGTGACACCAACTAAAGGGACACTGTAAAACCTGTCACAGCCTGTGTGGATAGTTTTAAACTGCCATTTTGACTTGGCTAGATCAACCTTTCGCCGGACCTGAACCTTCCTTTTTAACATGTATTAGTCACCCCTAAGGTAGGCCCTAACCACCCAGAGGGCAGGGTGCATAGTATTTAAAAAGTATGATATGTGGGGTTAAGTTTGCTCCTTATGTTTTCACTGTTGTAAGGCCTATCTCTTCCATTGACTAACATGGGGTCACCCTATTATATTTAATAAGTGTTACCTTTAGATTGGAAGCAAATAGAGATATGTTGCTTGTACTCAAATACATTATATTTTATAATCATCTTTAACTGTGAAGTTGGATTTTGAGTTGCAATTCTGAAAATGCCACTTTTAGAAAGTTGGAAAAAAGATGGTCCTAGCTATCTGTGTCTTCTGCCAAAGGCACTTGACACCATGTCTGCCTTGCCTTTTGTCATTCCCAAACATTTTGAAGCCATGCCAGGGGATGAACTTTCTAGAATCAGATGTGGGATAGGGCAGAGAGTCCCCCCTCACAAAGGTTGGCACTAGGTATACATTTCGGACCTCCAGAGCCACTCATCAGAGCATTCTGGACCTGTGGAAGTTACAGAAAAAGGACTGCCCTGCTGCCACAGTACTGCCCTCTTGCTTGAAATACTTCCTTGCTGTCTGAGAAGGAAGATTGGACCTATTGTCCTTCATCCCAGGCTTCCCAGGGTGACTCCAAATGTCAGTTGGCTGACCTCCTGTGTGAGCTACATGGACATAACATGCTTCAGAGGCCCTCCTCAAATTGCGCAGCTGCCCGACTTCAAATGGACTTGCTGGACCTGCAACTCAACTGCCTGAGATTTGCTTCTGGCCTCTTCTGGAGTAGGTCCCTACCCCCCAGTGGTCCTGGACCCTTGGCTGACAGGAAAGGGAAAAAACCCTGAAGTTTGGCTCCTTGCGACATGAATGTGTCTTGTTCACCTAGACTCTCTTATCTGCAGCAATGCAAAGCTCTGGTGAAATCACGATTTATGCTGACAGTGATTGTCTGCAGCAACCGGTAACTGCTACAGCAACGACTGATGGCAACATCATCATTTATGAAGCTACAGCAACAATCAATGTCCAACTGGCTCTTAGTACTACAGTGACAACCGTCCACAACGCCTTCCTGTTTTTCGCACTACATTGATGATGACCATAGATGATCTCCCTTCTCCTTGTGACCTCCTCTGTGAACGAAACTGTTCGCACCGGACTGAGAAGATAACTTTTCAGTGGGGCTAACCAAGTCCCTGTATCTGAGCTGCTCTCCATCGTTGTTGACCTGAGCATGTGGCTTTCCCCCTAGTCTAGAGCTGCCATATAACCCCGTGCGACTCTTGGTTCTTGTTGGCACTACTTTCATTAAAATAGGATTTTGTTTTTTTATGAGTGGGGTTTCCATTCTCTCAACCAATAATCGAATTTCTTACAACATCCATTAAAAGTTACATTCTGAGAAGTGACGCTTATACTTTCATAGACAAAGACGTCTGGATGCCCACTCATGATTTACATGACAAAGAAGTATGAACCCACACCACTCTTGCACGTGTACATTTGTGAATAAATTATTTCTGAAATAATAGATTTGCACACCTACATAGAAACACATGTATACAAGCTCAGTTTTATTAACACTACTAACCTAGGAAAAAATCATATAAAAGAAAGAAAACTTTCCCTTACTCCTGTATAACAGACAAAGGACTCCTCACATTTGCTGGTACACAAGGACTGGAACTACTGTCCAAATATCAAAGGTCATTCGTCTCCTATCACCTGCGACCAGGACATGAAACACACAAGTACTCCTAACTCCAAGAAGGCTCCTGTGGACCACATTAGAATAGCCCCCCCAATGGCTAGTGCAGGACCTGAGGCCTAAAAGCCTACCCCAATGGGCTGAGAGCTGCAGGAATGATTAGGAGGAGCTTTTTCATCAGCTAGAGAAAAATAGGATTTACGTATTTTTTCACATCCAGAGTAGCGGGACAAGTTGCTGAAGCCCCCCTTCCACATTCAATTGACAAGACAACCAGGTTGCCCCCTATTAGAGCTTTTTTGCAACACTGAAAACTGGTTCTGTGGGACCACAAAGTGGAACTTTTGTTCTTGAAAAAACACCTGATGACCCTCTCAGTCTGATAGTTTTCTCCCAGGGTGTGGGGGAACATTATTTGTTTTCTATCCCTCACTGCCAGGTTTTTCTGTGAGGTGATGAACAAAATAAAAAGCATCAGACATTTTACTTTAAAAAGAATAAATGGTGTAATGGCATCCCCCTGATGGCTCCTAGTATGTCACGTGGTTAGAGGTAGATTTCTGTCACAGGAACCAAATGTGGAAGATCAGCTGAAAGTTGACAATGTACCATCTCTAAATGAGGCAGGCGAGCTATTAGTTTGGCAGACAGGATACTTCATTGTGTTTACTACAAAGTACCATATCTGTAAAACTATAAATCAATTCCTGATTCTGAAGATACAAATTACAATACTTCAACAGCTACCGAAACCATCTTTTTTCTAGCTCAGAACATTTGTCACTGGCACCCAAATATTCAGCCGGTACCTCAAGGAGGACATATCAATTGTTTAGGTACTCTGACTCAAGTATTACCAAGTAAAGCCGACATTCACTGACATGTGCTGCCCTGGTCCTTTGCCCATCATTTATATAGATTGGGTGGGCCTAACTAAGACGTGAAGGTTGTGTTGCTTCTCCAAAATCAAGATGACCGAGGCATTATTCTTGCCATCTGTACTTGTTCAAAACTTTGTGATTACTCTCTGCATGCTCTGTGATTACCCCATAAAACCAAGTTCTCACTCACAGAGGTTCCCTTTCACAATGCATGATTTGTGATGTCAGCAGCCTAATACGTATTGCAGCATATCCTTCTGCAGCATCCGTGCCCTTCTAATGTGGGCATTGCCATTGCAGGGAAGACTGTTCACCACCAGAGACCAGCGGAGGGCACTATGTAGAGCAATGGATGGCGTTCTCTTGGCGTCCTCTGGTATGTGATCACCACAATGACCTATGAAGCTCTTTTTGAGTCCTAGCAAAAAAATGTAAACTGTATGTCTGAACAACCGCTTTCTGAAGTTTATCGGTCGTGTTTTGATATCGTGCTCAAACTGCCTATAACGTTATAGTTACTTTACTTAATTGTGACTAACTGTCAGTGTAATATTGTTGAGCATTGAGTCTGGGTACTTATGTATTGTAAATGGTTCTGTGTAAAATACCCTGACACTCGTCATGTTACTGCTATTTAAAAGTCCTAAATAAATAAATAAACAAACACAAAATTATTTCTGTGAGCTAGACGCATTAATAGTAAATCACAAAGCCTCCTAAAAAGAAGCTAAAAAATACCTATGAATTATCAGGCTGGGGCCCTGAATGGAACATGCATTAATAGCATATTCCGTGAAACTAAAAATGTGGAAACGTATAAGAAAGGGCAGCATCGGCAACATGTACCTAATTGCAGGATCAGTAAAGAGACAAAAATAAATCTTTCGATGAGAGGGTTTTTACGGTGACGTGAACTGTTTCAAAGGCTTGAAACATGTTCTAATGTTTTGTCCTCATTGTTAACAGATAAGAAGATATGGATTAGACACATTCCAAGTCACACGTGATCTTGACGGGCTAAAGAAGCTCTTCGCTGGATGTTATCAGATAATGACAATGACACTAGTTGACACTCTTCCGAATGGTTCAGCGTCATCCATTATGCTCTTTACACTAATCTGATATCCATCATCCTTTTCATTGAGAACTGCAAAAATGGTCACCCATTAGCCACTAAAGAATATACAATAGATTCTCATTAATGCCTATTGTGGTAAGAACTATGAATACAACTGCCAGATGTGTGTTTCAACATTAAGGCAGAGGCATTACTGAAAATGCGTAAAGACATCTGTAGCCCATCTTTCTAGTTTCCTGTAACTGCAGCTGAATTATTGGTTGATTTGAAGGCAATCGTGACTCCAAAATAGTTACAATATTCGGAAAAGGAAACATAAAAGATGACGTGTGCAACTAAATAGTAACTATGAGACCTATCCACAGACTGCATTTTAGAGTATATTTACTAATGCTATGATAGTACTAGTAACATACTACAAAATACTATAAACTAACATACATATGAAGGTGTATGTCTCTGTCACCCCTATATTTTACAGAGAGCTCCACCCCAACTGCTGAGATCACAGCACTCGTAGGTGTAAGGTTTTGGTAATAAATGTGGAGGTGGGTGGAAAAAACGGAATACTCACAACTAAAGAGGAAGGGTTTAGGAAAAGTAAGGAGAGGCCACAGGAGGACTAGGAAGGGGTTTAAGGAGGGACAGTCACCCACCCAACAAATGATTATGCACAAACTGCACTTCTAAAATTACTATAGCCAAAAGGACCCAAACTCTAGTAAATGTACTCCAAGTCAGACCTGGAGTAAGTCCAGCATCACATATGGCCAACCCCCGGCACTGCAAATCTCTTGAATAGAAAATAGAGGTACTGACTCAAAATAGAACTCTACAGGAAATAGTCTTGAAATAAAATAATGTATTTTACCTTTTTTTAAATATTTACATGTAGGTTAATGTTAAAAAATAAATATAAATTATGAATACATATTTTTTTACATTCGTTTATCTACATTTTTATTAAAAAATAATTGCAAAGATAATTTATAAAAACGTAAACTAATTAAAATTCATTCCATACATAACTTTAATTACCTAATAATACATTAAAGACCAATATAAAAAAATGTACTTTACTTGGATTTCTTTTGAATATGTGATTAAAACCTAATATACATTTAGGGCCATATTTATACTTTTTGACGCAAAACTGCGCTAACGCAGTTTTGCGCCAAAACAATTAGCGCCGGCTAACGCCATTCTGAAGCGCCATGCGAGCGCCGTATTTATTGGATGGCGTTAGCCGGCGTTAGCCGACCGGCGCTGCCAGGTGTGCGTGAAAAAAAACGACGTACACCAGGCAGCGCCGGCGTAGGGAAAAATGGCGTTTGGGCATCCCAAAATGGGGCAAGTCAGGCTGAGGCAAAAAAATCGTCTTAACCCGATTTGCGCCATTTTTTTGGGGCGCCCAGACGCCATTAACATGACTCCTGTCTTAGCAAAGACAGGAGTCATGCCCCCTTGCCCAATGGCCATGCCCAGGGGACTTATGTCCCCTGGGCATGGTCATTGGGCATAGTGGCATGTAGGGGGGCACAAATCAGGCCCCCCTATGCCACAAAAAAAAAAAAAAAAAAAAATACTTACCACAACTTACCTTTTCTTCCCTGGGATGGGTCCCTCCATCCTTGGGTGTCCTCCTGGGGTGGGCAAGGGTGGCAGGGGGTGTCCCTGGGGGCAGGGGAGGGCACCTCTGGGCTCATTCTGGGCCCACAGGTCCCTTAACGCCTGCCCTGACCCAGGCGTTAAAAAGAGGCGCAAATGCAGGGTTTTTTGCCCCGCCCACTCCCGGGCGTGATTTTTGCCCGGGAGTATAAATACCACGCACATGCCTGGGAGTCATTTTTTAAGACGGGAACGCCTACCTTGCATCTCATTAACGCAAAGAAGGTGTTCACGCCAAAAAATGACGCTAACTCCATGAACTTTGGCGCTAGACACGTCTAACGCCAAAGTATAAATATGGAGTTAGTTTTGCGTCGAATTTGCGTCGAAAAAAACGACACAAATTCGGCGCAAACGGAGTATAAATATGCCCCTTAATTTAATACACTGAAATTATTTAGAGATTTAGGGGGTCATTACAACATTGGCGGTAAATGCCGCTTACCGCCGCGCAGAAGACCGCCAACACACCGCCGCGGAATTCTGCCACAGCTATTACGACCCACAGCTCGGAATCCGCCAAAATCCAGACACCCACACAAGTCCTCCACACCAAAGGTCAGTGATAAACTGGTTATAACAAAACCGACACCGTCACGCCAACAGGAATACCCCCACACTATCACGACCCACGAATCCACGCAGCGGTCTTTCAACAGTGGTATTCCATTGACGGTACATACCGCTGCGCTCAAAATACACACACATTTACAAAACACTACCACATTGGACAATTCCAAATACACACACCTGATACACATACACACATCACTCCCACATACTCAATACAATATAAAACACACACCCACAAACCCTTACGACCAGAAATTTAGACGAAGGCCAGAGAGACAGCACAGCAAAGACAACCCCACAATACAGAGGCACACAACACCATCACACATACACATCCACTCACAAAACACCAAACACCCCTAAACATAACCCCACACATCACAACACACACCACCTCACACATCACCCCATGGCACCGCAAAGACACCCCAGGTTTAGCCACAGCTATTCGGATCACAGGTACTGCACACCACCATAGCTAGGAAGATGGAGCTATGGCGCAGAATCGTGGACAGGGTCAATGCAGTGGGACAGCACACAAGAACTAGGGATGACATCAGGAAGAGGTGGGACCACCTACGGGGGAAGGTACGTTCTGTGGTCTCAAGACACCACATCGCGGTTCAGAGGAATGGCAGCGGACCCCCACCTCCTCCCCCGCAACTTACAACATGGGAGGAGCAGGTCCTGGTTATACTGCATCCTGAGGGCCTCGCAGGAGTAGCTGGAGGAATGGACTCTGGTAAGTCAAATCTTTCACTACTTCATCCCCCACCCTACCTGCATGCTATCACATACCCCCACCCTCGCCCTCACCCCCAACACTCCAACTCCTCGCAGATGTCCCACTATCACAACCCAAGCCCTGCATGCAACACTAAAGCATGGACACCCATCACCAATGCATGGCCACTGCACATACCCACACACACCCCTAAACAATTATCACACAAGGTCCTACACAAGAATGCAAGCACTGGGATACAGGGTCACCCACCCATTGCACATCATGGCACACACAGATGCAATAATTATGCCTTTACACCCCTGCAGGACCCCTACCCAGCGTCACTGGACAGGAGGTTCCAGACATGTCCACTCCTCCCCAAGGAAGAGGCCCACAGTGATGACAGCAGCTCTGTCCAACTGGATCTAGATGACCAGCCCGGCCCATCTGGGACCTCAGGACAGTTGGTTCCCCTCACACTGGTACAAGCCACAACAGAGCCTCCTCCCTCTGGAAACACCAGCACAGCACCCACCCAGGGGCCCATACCTCTGTCCCCGGGACACATCAAGCAGCAGTGTGTCTACCACTACAGGGAACCCAGGCTAACCCACCACCCCAAGAACAGCAGGGACCTGGGGGCACACGGTGCAGGGGACAGAGGCCCAGGAACACAGGGGAACTGGGAGGGCTGCTGTGCGACAGGGGGAGGACAGGCCCAGGGAACCCATTCGCCACGAGGCCCTCTCCAACATCATGGGAGCCTACCACCATTCCCAGGAGATGATGGCAACGGTACTGGCCAAGTTTCAGGAGACCCAGCAGGAGGAACAGTATTTGGGGTTCAGGGAGGAACTCAAAACCATCAATACCACCCTGGGCACCATTGTAGGGGTGCTGAAGGAACTTGTGAACACCAGGAGGGACACTGTGGCACAACAATTGGCCCCTGATACTAGCCTGGATGATGAACTGCCCACCACCTCCGCCGGCGCTAGTGGACAGGAGGCACCGCCACAGGACCACAACACCAGCACCCCACCCCCTGCAGATGGAGAACCACCCCGCAAGCGGTCCCTGAGATCCAGGACAAAGACAGAGAACAATGCCAAGACCCCTGCCAAGAAATGAGACCACCCTGATTGTCATCCTTTTGTCCCACTTTGTCACCCTGTCCATCCATCAACTACCCCAGCTCCACTTCCTATGCCCCTTTGGACAATGCACCTGTGAGACTAATAGACTGGAAACTGCCATGGACATTCCTCCACCATCACCCCTGACCATTTTACAACCCCCTTCAGTATTTAGCACTTAAATAAACACCCTTAAATCACAAAACTATCTGGACTCAGTCTGTGCTTTAGAAAATGTGTATTTGCAATAACTGAGGAAAAATGCAATATCCATTGTATTGTCAACATACCTATGTCACACAGCTCTAGTCCATGAGGAAACAAAGCAGAAGTCACACAGTGGGACCCACATCTGTGAAATCGAAAGGGAAAGTGACAACTCAGGGTCCATACATTGGGTGAAAGTGACAGACAGATGAGAGGTAGAACAAGTGTATCAGATGTAGCAGGCAGTGATGTCTTCTTACCTGTGTCTCACTGGAAGTATTGATGAATCACTGTGTGTCTGTTGTCGATATCCTCTTCTTCTGCTTCTTCTTCCTCACTGTCCACAGGCTCCACAGCTGCCACAACACCTCCATCTGGTCCATCCTCCTGCAGAAAAGGCACCTGTCATCGCAAAGCCAAGTTGTGAAGCATACAGCAGGCCACTATGATCTGGCACACCTTCTTTGGTGAGTAGAATAGGGAACCACCTGTCATATGGAAGCACCTGAACCTGGCCTTCAGGAGGTTGAAGGTCCTCTCTATAACCCTCCTAGTTCACCCATGGGCCTCATTGTAGCATTCCTCTGCCCTTGTCCTGGGATTTCTCACTGGGGTCAGTAGCCATGACAGGTTGGGGAACCCAGAGTCATCTGCAAATGTCGAGGGACAACTGTTAGGCACACACTAACCCTTAGGGACAACCCCAGACCCAGACACCTAGTCACACTGTATAGGGTCCATGTCCTCACCTAATAGCCACACACGGTGCCTCTGGCGTTGCCCCATCACATAAGGGATGCTGCTATTCCTCAGAATGTAAGCGTCATGCACTGAGCCAGGAAATTTGGCATTCACATGGGAGATGTACTGGTCGGCCAAACACACCATCTGCACATTCATAGAATGGTAACTCTTCCGGTTTCTGTACACCTGTTCACTCCTGCAGGGGGGACCAAGGCCACATGTGTCCCATCAATGGCACCAATGATGTTGGGGATATGTTCCAGGGCATAGAAGGCACCTTTCACTGTAGGCAAATCCTCCACCTGAGGGAAAACGATGTAGCTGTGCATGTGTTTCAGCAGGGCAGACAACACTCTGGACAACACGTTGGAGAACTTAGGCTGGGACATCCCTGATGCTATGGCCACTGTCGTCTGAAAAGACCCACTTGCCAGGAAATGGAGTCCTGACAGCACCTGCACTAGAGGGGGGATACCTGTGGGATGGCGGATAGCTGACATCAGGTTTGGCTCCAACTGGGCACACAGTTCCTAGATTGTGGCACGGTCCAGTCTGTAGGTGACAATTACATGTCGCTCTTCCATTGTCGACAGGTCCACCAGCGGTCTGTACACGGGAGGATGCCGCCATCTCCTCACCTGCCCCAGCGGAGGGGCTCTATGGAGGAGAACAGCGAGCAGAGGGTCAGCCAACACTGAGGTACCAAAACACAACTTTATTGCACACATTTTTCAATCCGCTATGTCCCTGTCTTAATGTGTATGCAAGGCCTAGATATGTGTGACGCATTTAAAAATAATGCCATGTGGCCCCCTGAAATGGCGGCTGCCTGACCTGCAATGTGGGACAAGGGGATGTGAGGTAACTGCGCTGGGGTTGTACACCGTCGCAGGAGGCGGTCGAAGACCGTGGCGCAATCCTGCATTGGTTAACATTGGACCCTATGGGTCCCAGGAGCCAATGACGATGTACGCCGGCGGTGACGGTACGCACCGCCGCGGACGTGACCGCAATTTTCTATCTGTCCACTCACTTGATATCTGATCTTCGACAGGAGATGACCTACACTGCAAGTGCTGCTGTGACCTCAGTCTGGAAGAGACAATGGCTCATGTGTCTGGGGAAAGTGCCCCTGCCCTCACCACGGAGGAGTTGGAGAAACTAGTGGATAGGGTAAGTACACTGTGAGCATGCTGTATGGGCAATGCCTTTGTGGAGTGGTGTGGATGGAAGATAGGGGGGGGAGAATGAGGCGTGCATGAAACGACGGTGAGTGCATGTGTGTCATGGCAAGGATAGGAACGCGGGCCAATGACTGTGACTGTCCGGACGGTTATATCTTCTCCTTTTCCCCTGTACTATTCCTGTAGGTCAGCGACCACCAGAAGAAGGATATTTGATGTGCCATCGCCAAGGAAGTCCGGACCCTGGGGGTCCACCACAGACAGAGCACCCACTGTGGGAAAAGATGGGAGGACATTCGCCGCTGGAGCAAGAAGACGGCGGAGGCCCACTGGGGATGGCCTCCCAACGTGGGAGGGGTGCCCGTCGCACCATGACCCCCCTGATGTTCCGGATCCTGGCGGTGGCGTATCCGGAGTTGGATGGGCGCTTGAGAGCATCACAGCAGACACAAGGGGGTGAGTACACTCTCATTCAGCTGAATCAGCACGCATTATGAGGTGTCTGGGTGGGGGAGGTGGGCTGTGGGTTTCCCAAGGCCAGGGCGAGTTTAGTAGGCAAGGTCCCTTCGTAAGGCAGGCCATGTGGCACCCCACCCCACCAATGTTCAGAGCCAACTACACCTAGTCAGGCTCGTGTGACTTCCATGTGTGCAGCAATCGGGCATAGGCCTTGTACCCATGTCCCTGTGATTAATTAGGGAACTCTAAGTACACGGCGTAGTGCAGAGGTCTTCTTTGTCTGTAGTGTCTGCCAACGGTAGCAGTATTGCATGCACTCATCATGTCTTTCTTCTGTCTTTCCCCCCTCCCCCTTTTTTTGGTCTCCCTGTTCTTGTGTGCAATAGCATCATCAGTCGGAGGAGCAGTGGCACCGGAGCAGGAGGGAGCTGCATCCCACATGGCCCCTGGAGGGCGAGACAACGGAGTCTGAAGGCACCAGTGGGACGGATGGCGAGGGGAGCTCCACGGCGGGGACAGGAGCTGAGACCAGCGAAACTGACTCCTCCTCTGATGGGAGCTCCTTTGCGGTGGCGGGCCCCTCTGTGCCACCCGCATCTACAGGTACTGCCACCACCCCCCCTACCAGCACCGCCCTCCAAGCAGCCCCTCAGCATGTGCCCCGTGGCTGCTCACCCAGGAGGGTGGGCATCTTCTTCGCCCCAGGCACCTCAGCCCCTACTCCTGTCAGCCCTGCAGCCCTCAGTGAGGAGGCCATTGACCTCCTCAGATCCCTCACTGTTGGGCAATCTACCATTCTGAATGCCATCCAGGGAGCAGAGAGGCAGTTGCAACAGATAAATGCATACCTGGAGGGCATTCATTCTGGTCAGGCACTCCAACAGCGAGGTTTTCAGTCTCTGGCCTCAGCACTGCTGGCAGCAATTGTCCCTGTGTCCAGCCTCCCCCCTCCAACTTCCTCCACCTAGACCCAAACCCCTGTACCTCAGCCTGTCCCAAGCACACCATCAGACCAGCCTGCACACACCTCAACACACAAGGGAAGCTCTGGCAAACATAAGCACCACACATCCCACAGGCACTCACACAATCATCATACCCATGCAGACATACAAACAGCCACTGCCTCCACTGTGTCCCTCTCCTCCTAGTCTCCCTCCTCCCTCCCTGTCACGTCTCCACTCACACCTGCATGCACTACATCTTCATCCACTACGTCCATCACCAGCAAACCCATCCCCACACACCGCTCATGTGCACTCACCATCCCCACCACCATTCACACATCCCCTGTGTCCTCTCCCCGTGTGTCTGTGAGCCCACCTCCCAAGGTACACAAACGCAGTCATACACTCACCCAACAGCCATCCACCTCACGACAGCCTCCAGCCCATGCACCTTCACCCAAAGTCAGCAAACGTACACCTCCTACAACCACTACCTCTTCCTCCTCTCCCAAACCCTCTCCATCTACCCGCCCCAGTGTGTCTAAAAAACATTTCCTGTCCAACCTTGACCTCTTCCCCTCACCTCCCCCACCCATTCAGTCCCCTAGGGCACGCCTTTCCAGGTCCCAACCCAGCACCTCAGCCACCACATCAGCGGGAACAGTGGTGCCAGCAGTAACCGGCTTCTGGAGTGCGCCAAGCAGAAGGGCAGCCAGATTGCCAAGGAGCCAGACCACGCACAGTCCCCCACCTCAGAAGCATAAGAAGTTGGCCACTGCCCGGAGGGAGAAGGGCAAAACACCTGCCACCAAGGGCTCTCCCAGGACTACAGTTGGGAGTGGGAAGACAGCTGCGCCACCATCCAAGGTGGGGAAGGGGCACAGAAAGAAAGGGAAATCCCCGCCAACCTGCACGGTGGACAAGACCGCCACCAGCACCACTGCCAAGGACTCCGCCGCCACCAGCACCGTTGCCCAGGACACCGCCGCAACCAGCACCGCTGCCCAGGACACCGCCGCCAGCAGCACCGCTGCCCAAGACACCGCCGCCAGCAGCACCGCTGCCAAGGACACTGCTGCCACCAGCACGCTCACTGAGCCACCCACCAGCACCGCAGGCCAATGAGCGCCGCAAGCACCGCCGCTACTGAGGCCGCCATGAGAAGGATGAAGCACTCTGGGCACAAAGCCCCCTCCAGAACCAGTGGAGATAGGCATCCACTACCTCTGTCCTTGGCAGGATGAAGCACTCGGGGCACAAAGCCCCCTCCAGAACCAGTGGAGAAAGGCATCCACTGCCTCTGTCCTTGGCAGGATGAAGCACTCTGGGCACAAAGCCCCCTCCAGAACCAGTGGAGACTGTTATCCACTTGTGAGACTGTGGCTTTGCACTCCCCAGGATAAAGCAGTGGGCAACCCACCCACTGGAGAGACTTGAGAGACTGTGGCTTTGCACTCCCCAGGACAAAGCAGTGGGCAACCCACCCACTGGAGAGACTTGAGAGACTGTGGCTTTGCACTCCCCAGGATTAAGCAGTGGGCAACCCACCCACTTTAGAGACTTGAGAGACTGTGGCTTTGCACTCCCCAGGATAAAGCAGTGGGCAACCCACCCACTGGAGAGATTTGAGAGACTGTGGCTTTGCACTCCCCAGGATAAAGCAGTGGGCAAACCACACACTGGAGAGATTTGAGAGACTGTGGCTTTGCACTCCCCAGGATACAGCAGTGGGCATGGGCCCCCTCGTGGATCTGGCGTTGTGCACTCATCCGGCTGAGGTGCCCCCCCTTACCTTCCCCCTGAGTAGCCTGTTGTATTTCTATCTGATGCCCCTGCAGTGTTCTCTCCGTTTTGATCGGGTATCTTGTGTGGGCTTCGCCCATGCATTTTTGGCCCAGTGGTCCACGGACTATAAATGGTGCAGTACCTGGACTTGTATTCTTGGTGTATATATTTGTTAATAGTGTATATATATTTGTGAGTACTGGATTTTAATTGATTACAATCGTTATAATCATTTCCTTTTGTTTTTGCATTCTTCCGGGGGTTGGGGGGTGTAACTGTTATGTATCAACATGTGGGTGTGTTGTAGTGGGTGAGGGTGGGGGTGGGGGTGTTGCGTGTTGCGTCTTTGTGTGTCACTCTCTTTTCCTTCCTCCCTCCCCTGTGTCGTAGGTGCAGTACTCACCGTGGTCTTCGCCGCCGGCGTTCGTGCTCCTGGTAGAGCAACAGGAAGACAAAGGCAGGTAGAGTATGGAGTTCTGGCTCCATGGCATCCTGGTTCCTCGTGGGGTGTGTAGAGGTGAGCGTTTTCCCTTCCAAGTCCTGTTTCCGCTGTGTTTTTGTTTGCGGTGAATCCGCCCCGGAAAAGGTGGCGGATTGGCCTGTTGTAATACTGTGGGTGTTACATTGTGTTCCGCCTGTCTGTTGGCGGTTACTGCCGCGGTGTTTGTTTGTACCGCCGTGGCGATCGGAGTGTTAAAGTGGCTGTCTTTGTTGGCGGTTTCCACCATGGTCGTGATTCCATTTGTTTTTCCGCCGGCCTGTTGGCGGTTTTACCGCCGCTTTAACACTGACCGCCAGGGTTGTAATGAGGGCCTAAATTCTAAATTAAGTTTATAGTGCTGTACCATTTTTTAAAATTCCTACTACTTTTAAAAGGAATATTTAAAATGAATTTACAATAACATAAAAATATTTTAATTTTTTTTTTTAACTTTAATAAACTTTTACACTTTCTCACCCGCCCCAATTGCAAAGGTCTCTGCCAAGTAAGAGGAATATCAAATACAGTCAAATGGTCACTACTAGTAGTAACGTTTTAGCTGCACATGAGATTGTTTTCTGACTTCACCCCCATTTTCAGGGAGGGGGGACCTACAAGTCTATACTTGTAAGCAACTTTATACTCATGAAAGGTAAATAGGCAAACGTAGTATAGTATTTCAAAAGTGTAAGAGTAACCTTGCATGTTTAAATTGACTCACATGTAAGTTTAACTGTATACATTGGCCCCTATATTTTTTTAATCGAGCGCAGAAGCGCTCCATCCCTGTTGTAATCCCTCTTTTGGCTTTTAACCACTCCCATGTAACACCTGTCATTTCATAGGTTCATGGGCTTGCTTTTTAAAATCTGCTTGATTTCATTAGTGAAAGGCATGCATATGTCATGCCTTTTCCGGTATTTAGCCCTTCCCCAGCGCACCGGCCAACTACTGCAAACATATGAGGCTCCATGTTTTCAGCATGGTTTCCAGCCTACTTTATGTTTTTATTTTCCATGCAGCGCAATCGCACTGTGATTTACATAGCATGATCAAACTCATTTTTTTTCTTTCATTTAGTGTGGTAAGAAAAGTTCAGTTAGGGGTTTACAACGTTAATAGCTCTAATGCGAGCAAATGCGAGACCCATTGCATTGCAAATGCTTGTTAATATTGTGATCAATACATAGTTGTTTGTTAAAACACTGTAAAAAAAACACACAGTTAAGTAAATATTTACTTGTTTATCATGTGGTGTGAGAAAACAGCCATTAAAAACAACATTTCAACTATTTCTTTTTTGGACTTTGTACTGCATAAGAAAGCTGTGGTATCGAGATGAAACATTTATAAAGTTTATGAAATTGCTTTCTTGACCAACTACCCTTTAAGCAACCCAAAAGACACAAGTTTCTATGTGTGTGAGAGAGAAGGCTAGATTAGATAATGTAACAAATTGGGTTGTTGGTTGACTGGACTGTGAGTCATGGTCAAGCAGCAAATACATTTCTTGTCAGGGTAAGGCACAAGCAAACCCCGAATTAAACTGAGCTCACCCGCTGGAAGCTAGGCACAGAGCAGTCAGGCTTAACTTGAAGGCAATTTGTAAAGAATTTGTGTGACTCTTCTAAAAGTAAAGCAATGAAAACTCCACACAAAAAGGATCTCAGACTATGTTAGAACAATAGTATTAAATGTAATAAATAAAACAAGACCGAAATATCAAAAATCCAAGAAGTAGAACTTTAACTATGAATATGTGAAGAATTAACTGTAAAATAGCGCTTAAAAAAAAGAAGTGCCAACCAGGGTTATCAGGTTGCACTGGATCAGGACAAAGTTGAAAGTTCAGGCTGTCCATGATGGAACAGGGCCTGGCTACAGGGATCCAGTTAGGTGAGCCGAACCAAAGAATCTTAAATACTGGTTGTGCAGCGTTGCATGAATCTGAAACAAAGATGAGTCAGCTCTGCTCCTCACCGGAGTGGCTATGTTTTGTCCCTGCAGCAGGGGGTGTGTCAGTTCTACTGGTACAAACACCTTAGGCCCACTTCCATGGGTCACCGACTGGTTTTGGACAACTTGGCAGGGCAGACTCACAGAAGGCAGAGTCCAGGCACAGAAGCAGGGTGATTGAAAGCCTTTTATGTCCCTGAGACTTCCAATAAGGAGGCCAGCCAACTAGCCCTTGGAGTCACTCTGGGTTCTCGGTTGGAGAGATGAAGGTCCAGTCCTTGTCATTCCCAGGCAAGAGGACAGCAGGCACAGGTCATCATAGCAAAGCAGGAGCCCAGTAAAACAGCAGTCCAGCAGAGTGGCAGAACTTCAGCAGCACAACGGTCCGTCTTCCTGGCAGAATATCCACTATCCACAGGTCCAGAAGGATACTGAGTTGGTGGTGTCAGAGGTCCAGTACATATACCCAGTTTGGCATTTGAAGAGAGGGAGGATTCAAAGGCAGGCCTTTGAAGTGCACAGAGGTCCTGCCCTTCTCACCTGGGCTCCAGACTCACTAAAAGGGGGTTATGCAGCCCTTTGTGTGGGGACAAGACAAATCCTATTCAAGTGTAAGTGAGACTGTGGCCAGGTCCTCCCTCATATCATGCCGGGATGGCCCATCAAGGCCCACCATGTGGCAACTAAGCTCTAGAGGAAATACACAAAGCCTGGCTGTCACCCTTTCCCCAGACAAGTGATAAGAGACAGGCAATAGGCACCAAATGGCTAAAGTAAAAAAATGTACCCTTTCTAAAAGTAACAGTATACAAAATATTATCTCTTACAGATTGGATTTTATGTAATGATTTTAGAGGCTATGTGATTATTCCCCGGCTCTCATATCCAACATTTATTTGAAATGTATTTATATTATTCTTCATTTATATCATCACACTTTAATACCTTTGATACTCACATGAAATAAATTAAGACGTACTGGCAGACATATGGCGCATAATTAAAAATAAATGTTACACAGAAAGTCTTTTTGCTATGGATTTTTTTTTATCTGTCCTCAAAATATATTCATAAGACAATACAAAATATAGTCACATGAATGATACTTTAAACCAAAAATAAAGACTTAGATACTCACATAAGTTACATAACTTTTCATCACATGCATTGACATTTTTCACATAGTAGTTCTATTATCATAATTGTCCAAAATGTATAGTGCTTTTTATATCAACAAGCCAAGAAAAGTGTCTAACAAAAGATATATTTTTATCACAGGGTGTATTAATTTCCTCCAAGTGTGTGGTCTTCCAGATACCATGGGGCCCTATGTGGTTTGTCACATTCTTTGTCAAAAAGTCAGATGTCTTGGAGGTATAAATCCTCTCAGTTTGTTTTGCTATGTCTATTTCTGGCTGTATGAAAGTATGTATGCCCTGGAGCCACACTTTACTAAGCCAACACATTTCAACCTTTCCAGTGGGCCTATTGGTTTAATGAAGGTCTTCCTCAGGGCTGTATACTTTTGTTGAGAAGAACACGGTATGTGGGACATAAGAAGTTGGGTAGATAATGGCTTACTTTAAAAAAGGTAAAACAACTTCATGTCAATAGCCATTGGGGCCTTAAACCTAGCACATACCATGTCTCTGTTCCTCTGAGATCAACTGGTTTTACCCATTGGCTCATCCTAGTAGGAAAGACACTGCATGATTGGGTAGGGGTTTCTCCATTTGTGGTTCAACCTTTAAATCAGGAAGAGGTAGAGCTTTAACGGTTTCTGGATTACACATTATACAAGGCACACATGGTGCAGCAAAAGCAGCTTGGCAGGGTCTTACTTGTGTAATGGGTGCTTGTGATCTCCTTCATATGAATCAATTCTGTATCACACATAATGTGGCATTGACACTGAAATGGGAGGACATCGTCTGTTGGTGAAAGAATAATAAGTCCCTGTCTGAAATGCCTTAACCATACAGTAGTGCTGGTTATCTGCACCACACTAGGTTCAGATGGTAATGAGAAGGAAAAAAGCTATCTACCGACCTTAACTCAACGGGTAGACTGTATGCGGGACATGAGCACTCGAGTTACAACTCAGCTGTTCACATCATCCATGGTCAGTGTGCCTGTAGCCGCTCCTGGTGCTAGTAGGGAGACAACAGCATGCATGCAGTCAAAAGATGAATTGTATTTCCTAGTCAGGTACATTAATATTTAAGAAGGGGGGAAAAAGGGGCGTACTCATGGGATGTAGGACGTACCTTCTTCTTTACTGCCCTGTGGGGCTCAGCTCCTGGTCCTGTCAGTCCTATGTGCATTGACTGCACCGGAGTTCCTTACACAGTAACTACTCAGCCGAAAATTTGTGCACAGCCATGAGAGTATAACAGGGCATATAGTTTTACACGCAGCTTGTCTCTGTTGAAATCCTAGATTTTCTAGTCTTACAGGGTACTGTCTTGGCAAACTTTATTTGTTGAAAGACCTGTTCCTGTAAACCTATATTAGTTTTAAAAGTCTCCAGGTGAACATGGAAAATGTAAATGGGGTTATATCTCAAAGAAATGCTTCCATAAAGGATTGCACCATGTGCCTGTACTTCATCTCCTTAAAAATGCATTCTTGGGGAGTTAGTCAGTGCACATCAAGAATTTTTTCACAGATACAAACCAAAAATTGATACAGTCATCATACGTTTAATACATTTTTGACATACAATTAAAATAAGAAACAATTGGTCATGCAGTTAATACCTGTAAATATGCACCTATGTGCTAATATAGCTCATGGGTATGTGGTGCATATGAGACTTCTTTGACATGTCACATCAACATGTTATTTAACATAACACTTTCTAGGTCACAGAGTTGTTGTGTGTTGAGGAATCATAATGGTGATGTACTGCCCCATTGGTTTATTCTCTTTCATGTTTGCATAGAGCACTTAGGGCCTTATGTACGAACACTTTTTCCCATAGACACAGAGATGGTAAAAACCTTTGCTACATCTGGCCCTTAATTCTTTTGCATTGTTTGGCCCATGGGATAGTGAGTGTGTAACTGAGTGACCCCCGTCTAGTTTTGCTGGTTCAAAAATATGGACTTATGTCCTACAGTGCAAGCAAGTTCCCTATTTCTGACATTTCATTCAAGCCATTCTCTGTCATGTGCATGCTAATATCATTTGTGCTTAATGTCTCAGCAAAATTGGTTCTGAGTTAGCTGTTTTAAACTGTCTTAGTACTGTCCATTTCATTTTGGTAAGTGAGTGCTTTTTCTCTATGTAACTTTGAATCATGTGTTCAAGATTTTACAGGGAATACACAACTTGTGCCTATCAATACTTTTTCATATTTCTCAATTTGTTTTCCTGATGTAGTCTTTTTCACATAAACAAATGACACAAACAACATTCTTAGTAGTGCAATTTGTAAACTCTTTGGGCTATATTTACAAGAAGTTTGTGCCGCTGCTGTGTCATTTTTTTGATGCAGGGGTGGTGCATTCAGTGCTCCATATTTATAAGGTGAAGCATTAGGCATAATGAGTCACTTTTCTCTGTCTTCTGTCCAGTGTAATTTTTTACTAGGGATACAACCGGCTGCGTCAGATAACGTTAATCGTACACAAGGTAGGCATTCCCTCTTAAAATCCCACTCAGAACTGATGTGTCCATATTTACAAGATTTTAGGTGAGTGACACACCGTTGGCAAAAGACGCACAGAGTCCAAAATGCATCAAAATCCCTATGTCTCCTTAACCCATTTGTATAAATTATACAGTGGCTTTTCAATGTGAATCTGAACAGCTAAAGTCACTTTATACAATAGAATATGTCTGTATTTTACTTCCCCTCTACTAGTAGTGGGTCTACACATGCGGCAATCGTATTGTAGGAGCCGTTGACCAGTTGGGACCATGCCATCTATTATTTCATCATCCACTGAAGCAAGGCAATGTGACATTGTTTATTGTTTACAAGAGAAAAGTCCAGCATTGTCAGTTTTACATGGAAGAAGGGATCCCCAAGTCCAGGTCTGCGTACTGCAAAAAACAACAGCTAAGTACACACATAAGCCAGTCATACATGTATTTCCACATTACCTTACACCATATACTTGTATTTATTCACATAACACTGTCACTCACAGTGTCACACATATTCAGGTCTCCACATACACATAAGTAGACTATGCCCACTGTATATATTACAAATAGCCATACTTCTTACACTACATCCCGGACCAATGTGAGATTGTACAAGCTGCTATTCCACTATTTTACAGTCTTTCATAATGGTCCTGATACAGGCTCAAAACTGACATAGCACCTCTAAATGTTGATGCATTGCTGAAGTTGTGCCAGTTCTGAGCCCAACCTCAGCAATGCACCACTTTTGGGGCTGATTCATTACAACAAAGTTCCCACAGATGCATCAGAATTTCTGATACGTCTTGGGTCCTTGCGCCACGGTGCCCCCTATTTTAAACATGGCACATCCATGGTGTCATAACAGACTTCTGTGCACTATGAGTGTATTTGATACATCATTGCTGCAATGCAGTGATGCATCATTTCTTGTGAATGTGTCCCTTTGAGTGTGATCTTGACTTATCTGTAACTGAATTTCTCTTCCTCAGTTGTGCTGTCACAACTGAAGCAGTTTCCACACTTGTGGTGTTCTCTCACTGGTTTTCCCTTTCAGCCCAACCCTGTCTGTGGGGGTATCAGTCCTTTGAGTGGGGTCAGGCCACAGCCCTTTGAAAGGTGAGTGAGAGCCCCTCTACCTTTCCTACCCCATCAATATGCAACTGAAATGCAGGGGAAGTTGAGTGTCCTGTATTTATGGCTGTCTGATGGTAAATTCAGCATGGCACTGAAAGAGAGGGTCTTGGTTTTTAGAGTGGTGTTTGATCTGATGAGTCTGTCTCGGATATCCTTCTTGTTTTTGAGCACAAACGGGCAGTTCCTTGAAGTATTGGAAGCCAGTCATGATTTTCGAGTGCTTCCTGATTGAGTTCTTCACTAAATGTATTGCTCCAGAAAAGGTTGTCACACATACCATCATGTCGCTCTTAGGCATATTTACTGGTTGGAGTAGGTTCTCTTGTGGGGTATACCAAGTGCTCCCAATGCTCATTTTACAGTTTCTTAGTGTAATTAATTTTTTGCAATTTGGAGAGTATGTTCCCTGCATTCATGAAGTAGTCCTCCCTCTTTTAGAAGTTCCTTCTTAATATCACTTCAGGAACTGGCTGTAGGTTAGGTTGCCCCATAAGGTTTATTTGGTAAAAGTTGGAGTAGTGCAGTAAAGTATTCCTGTGTGTCTCTTTCATGTAAAGGGAGGTACATATTTGGTTGTTCTCATCTTGCAAAATTCTATCAAGGAAGTTATTGGAAATTGGGTCTATAATTTGCAGAGGTTTGCACTCTCGTCAGGGCAAGTAAGCTACACACTAAAAGTTTGCCTCTGCTCACCCTCTAGTAGCTTGGCACTCAGCAGTCAGGCAAAACTAAAGAGTTTGGGTCCAATTCACAAAGGTAAACTTAAATGTTTGGTTTAAACAGACCAAACATCTAAGTTTATGACTTTGGGAATTCACAATGGGCATTTACGAGTACCATCTTTAGGTCTGCACTCGGGGGCTCTGCGAATCAAACTGGCAATGTGTAAAGTATTTGTGCATACTCACAGTAACACAGTGAAAACACCACAAAGGTGTACCACAGTAACCTAGTCTAAACACCAATTTAGAAAAATAGCCAATGTTTATCTGAGTCAAACAATACCAATGCAACAAAAATCCAGCATACACAAACCATGTTATGAATTCTGAAAATTAAATCAAAATGCAGTGCTTAGAAGACAATAGCTCCAACCGGTACTATTTGGTTGTACTAGGCAAGGGCAAATCTAAAAGCGCATTATGACTGAGATGGAGCACAGGCCAGGTACACGCAGATCTGCTGACAATACCTTTATTGAGTCAATGCTCAGTGACAATGTGTCACCGATTTATAACAACAGTCCCTTCAGAGAATACATCCATACATGGAAAAGATACATTGACAACGTGTTGATGATATGCAATGGTCCGGATGAAAAAATTGAGGATTTCACCAATTGATTAAAGACAAAACACAGAAATACACTTCCTTGGCATGACTTTGCAACATGAGAACAACCAAATATATACCTAACTTAATAAGAAAGAGACAGGCAAAAATAGTCTCCTGCACTACTTCAGCTTTCACCAAAGAAACCTTAGGGCCAATCTACCCTACAGCCAGTTCCTGCGGATAAGAAGGAACTGCTCAAAGAGGGAGGACTACTTCATGAACACAGGGAACTTACTCTCTAAAATGCAACAATGCAATTACCCTAAGAAACTGGCAACATGAGTAATAAAGCTTGCCTGGTATACCCCATGAGAGAACTTACTCCAACCAGTAAAATAAACCTAAGAGCGATTTGATGGCATATGTGACAACCTTTTCTGGAGTAATAAAATTGGTGAAGAACTCAATCAGGAAGAACTGAAAATACATGACTGGCTTACAACGCCACAAGCAACTGCCTGTGTTTGCTCTCAAAAGCAATAACAATATCCAAGACAGCCTCATCAGATCAAACTCTATTCTAAAAACCAAGACCCCTACCTTAAGTACCATGCTAAATTTACCAAAAGTAAGAGGACACCACAAGTGTGGGAACTGCTCCACTTGTGACAGCAAAATTAAGGGGGAGGAGTTCACTCACAGAGAAGTCAAGATTAGACACATGGAATTTACAAACTGTAATACTAAGAATGTTGTTTATTGTGTAATTTGCCCATGTGAAAAGTGTAGATTGCGAAAACAAATCAAGAAATACAAAAATGTATCATTCAGCACAAATCACATAATGGCTGTAAAATCTTGAACACGCCTATGGTTCAAAATTACATGAAGTAAAACTACTCACTTACTGACATGAAATGGACAGTACTAAGACATGTCAATGCAGCTAACTCAGAACCCATTTTGCTGAGACTTGAAGCACAAATTATATTACACATGTGCATGTCAGAGAATGGCTTGAATGAACTGTTGGAGATAGTGTGTCATCTTTGCATAGTAGAACATAAGCCCATATACTTGAATCAGCAAAACTAGACAGGGTTCACTTAGTTGCAAATTCACCATCTCATGGGCCAAAGAATGCAATAAGAATTAAGTACTCTATGCAAGCATGAAAGGCAATACACCAATTGGGCAATAGAAACACCACTATGATTTCTCGATACACAACAACTAAATGACCTAGAAAGTGCTCTGTTAAAAAAAAATGTTGATGTAACATGGCAAAGAAGCCTCATGTACGCCACTTACTAGTGAGCTCTATTAGCACATACGTGCATATGAACGTGTATTAACTACATGACTAGTATATGTTAATTGTATGTCAAAAAATCTGTTTAAGATAGGATGACTACCAATTTTTGGTTTGAATCTGCAAACAAATTTCTGGTGTGCACTGACTACATCCCCCAGAATGCACCTGTCAAGAGATCAAGTACATGTACATGGTGCAATCCTTTATGGAATCATTTTTTTGAGATATAACCTTCAAATTTTCAACGTTCCCCTGGAGACTATTAAAACTAATCTGGGTTTACTGAAACAGGTCTTCCAACAACTAAAGGTTGTCAAGACAGTACCCTGTAAGGTCAGATATCCAGGATTCTGTCCAGAGACAGGCTTCTTGTAAAACTATATGTCCCATGATACTCTCATGGAAGTGCACATACTCTCGACTGAGTAGTTACTAAGTAAGCAACTCCAGTGCAACCGATGCACACAGAACTGACATTGCCAGGAGTTGAGCCCTGCAATGCAGTAAAGGAGAAGGTAGGTCCTACATCCCATGAGGACATCTCCCTTTTATCACCTTCAAAAATAATAATGTACTCAACAAGGGAATACAATTCACTTTTTTGAGATCGCTGATTAAGTGAACAACTGAGCTGTAACTAGAGCGCTCACACCCTGCATACAGTCTACCCCTTGAGTTAAGGTAGGTAGACACCTCTTTTCCCTCTCATTACCGTTTGAGTCTAGTGTGGCGCAGATAACCAGGACTAGCACTTCAAGCAATTACCTTTTATTTTTTTGCCCACAGAGGATTTCCTCCCATTTCACTATCAATGCCCCATTATGTGTGACACTGGATTGATTCATATGAAGTAGGACACAAGCCCCCATTACACAAGTAAGACCCCACCAAAATGCTTTTGCCGCAGCTTAAATGTTCTACCTCTTCCAGATTTAAAGGTTGAACTTCAGATGGAGAAACCCCTATCCAGTATCTTTCGTTCTAGGATGTGCCAACAGGTACCACTGGTTGAACCCTAAGGAACAAAGACATGGTGTGTGCTAGGTTTAGGGTCCCAATGGCTATTAACATGATGTGGTTACACCATTTTTAAAACATGGCATTATTTCCCCCCTTTTATGTTCCACATACAGTGTCCTTCTCAACAAAAAGTGTACAGCGTTGAGGAAGACCATCAGTAAACCAATAGGCTCACCAAGAAGGTTGACGCGTTGGCATGGTACCATGTGGCCTGAGGGTATACATAGTTACATAAAGCAAGAAACAAATCTAAGATAAAAACTAAGAGGGTTCATACCTCATAGACAACTGACTTTTTGAAGAAGAACATGTCCTGACCACATAGGGCCCCATGGTGTCCGGAGGACCCCACACTTGGAGTAAAATTTTACAGCTGTGATAAAAATGTATCTTTTGTTGAACACCCTTCTTAGCTTGTTGATATAAGAACCACTATATATGTTTTACACTTATATTTGTTGATAACAGAAGCATTACGATTTATGTTGGACTCTTATGATGGTTGATAATCAGAGTCCTATGTGAAAAATGTCAATATATGTGATGAAAAGTTATGCTATTTGTGTGAGTATCTAAGTCTTTATTTTTGGTTTAAAGTATCATCCACATGAAAAAGTTTTGTATTGTCTCATGAATATATTTTGAGGACGGATCAAAAAAATCCATAACAAAGACCCTTCTGTGTATAACATTTATTTCTACTTGTGCATCACATGTCTGCCAGTTTTCTTGATTTATATGTTATGTGACTATCAAAGGAATAGAAGTGTGAGGAAACATATGAAGAAGAATATAAACACATTTCTAATGAATGTTGGTTATGAGAGGTGCAGAATAATGACACAGCCTGTTCAATCAATACATAAAGTCCATGGTGTAGGGGTATTATTTTGTATATTGATATTTTATGGACCCCGTCCCCTATTGCCACAACAGGATCACTCCCTGTTATGGTATAAACTTTTTAAAAGTGGTGTTTTCAGAATTACAATTCAAAATCTGACTTCACCATAAGTTGTGATTTTAAATAGTGATTTCTGAGACACTAAATGTGAAAAATCCATTTCTTTCAGACAGTGAATTACACTTATAAGATGTATTAAGGTAATCATAATGTTATCCCATGGGGAAGATAGGCCCTGCTTTAGTGAAAAGCAACTTTGGAAGTTTTTCATTACATGGGCACGTAAAACTTAAAAGTACATGTTTCTGCATTTTAAATACATTGCCCCATGGGTTATCAAGCTCCTACCTTAGGGGTGACTTACATGTATAGAAATAGAAGGTTTGGGCCTAGCAAAAGTTTTTTTTTTGCCAGATTGGCATGGCACTGTAAAACTGCAAATACAGATTCTGCAATGACAGGCCTGAGACATGAGTAGAGGGTACTTAAGTGGGTGGTACAATCAGTATTGCAGGCCCACAAATACAGTTCATTTACAGACCTTGGGCAGATTTAGTGAACTTTATTAGGGACTTATAAGTATATTAAATATGCCAAATAGGTATGAGCTAATGTTACCATGTTTGGAGGAGCACATTCACTTTAGCACTGGTTAGCAGTGATAAAGGGCTCAGCGTCTTAAAGCCAACAAAATTGAGGTCAGAAAAAGAGGCAAAACGTTTGGGATAACCCTTCCGAGAAGGCCATTTTCCAACAGGATCCCCTTCCATCCTAAAGCCAGGGTAAACAAATCAGTAACTTGATGGAGGTCCATTCTTAGGGTGATAGAACCTGGACAATGGCCCACTACTGCAGGGGGACTTGCTAGTTCTATGCTTCTGGATCCCTCTGTCTATACTCTCTAGGGTCACAGAACTGACCCTTGGGGAACCCTTCTCCTCACCTGTGGTCCCCATCTGTGCAACATCTAGCTTTAACTTGCTCACAGATGTATGCAGACAGAACCAACATGGCCAACAAAGTGATGTGGCCCACTCCACCTTTTGGGTTTGACTTCTGTCCCGAACCCAGGAAAAACTCTGCCCACAAGGACAGCAACTAACAGAGGCCATTGACAGCTGTTGGTGTTAAGAGCCACACTCCAGGACACCCAGGGCTCCGGACCTCTGATGTTTCTCAGAATGGGGGGCAGTAGCCCCAGGTGTCTTGCACCCTTTCTCTACTCTTCCTCCCATCAGTTCAGGGGTGGTAGCCTGAAAGTGGTCTTTCAACCCAGAGTCTGTATCGTAGGCTGAACAGGAGATAGGAGTAAGTCCTCTGTCACCCTGCCCCTACATCTGGGCTCCCAGGGGAGAGGTATTTCCAGACAACTGAACTGTGAGGGCACACTTGGTGGCCACCCCTTACAGTTCTCCTGCTGCCAGAAGTAACTCATTCCCCAGAATGTAGTCTGTGGGCATCTGTGGACTAACTATGACCCTCCACTGTGCCACTTCCCAACCCCACTCCAGGGATACCAGGGCCATTGGGTAGAAAACGTTATCCTCATGGGCCAGGATCACACTATACACCTGGGCAGTATACTCTTCTAGGGAAACAAACGATTCTACTATCATGGTGTGGCTAGCCCTGATGTCCCTCAGAGCAGTGACTGGGAACCCTTTCACTGGTGGAGGTGATGACTCTCGCCCTCAGGGACCACCAGCTGATCCTCTGAGTCTATATCTCAACTAATGGAGATCATGGCATGGTCTATGACTTGCCACAGGAGACTACTTGCCCCTAAGACCACAGTGGCCACCCCTGTAGATGTCCCAACAGTGGGTGTTTTCTTTGAACAGACAGAGTCCCCCCACTTGTGTCCTAACTGGGAGCACTTAGAGCAGACGGTATGGAAATGGATTGCCCTGGGACACCGCCCACCAGAAAGACCCCCTTGTTTCTCAGATGGGACATGGGAATCCTTTTTTCCCCTTTTACCCTTGGATTTGTTTGGGTCATTTTTAACCTTCCCTTCACTCTGTTGGGGGAACCTGAGCCACCCTTCTAGGGCCATTCCTATGTACCTTCTTGGACACTCTGGTGCTAGCCCAGAGGTCCGCCTCTGCAACAAGCTTCCACAGGTCAGTCAGCTTAATGTTAACTAGGTGCTGATGGAATTCTGTAAAACAGATACAGAGCATGGGCTCTCTCAGGATTAAATTGTAAAACCCAAAATAATCATTAACTTTGCAGCCGCTCTCCCAACCATTCAGAGCCTTACTGCAGTAATCAAAAAAATCTACCCAGGATTGGTTGGGGTGCTTCTGGCTGTCCCTGAATTTTGGCAAAACGTTCCAGAGGTCAGTCCCAATTTGACAAGTTAAATAGCTTTCATGGAGACACACATGTTTGGTCCACAACTTCTAGTATCAGAAGTGTCCCTCCTAAGTGTGGCCATGTCTTTCCACAGTGCACCTCCCTAGTGCTCTACTGGAACCCTGGGAACCTTCAGTGCAACTTCATAAGCAGCAAACCATTTATCAATGTCAAATCTCATCACATAATTGGGCACTAAATCCTTGGGCATTTGAACCTTTTTGTCTTCATAAGGTACTGCATGTAGGCTGCCATCATTGCTGGAGTCTGATTTCATTGCCCTCAGCTCCAGCTTCTTCAGGCTCCTTTCATTAGCCAATCTTTCCAAAGCAAGTTTTTCCTCCATTTTTAATTTTGTCATTTGCAGCCAAAATTCTCTCTCCTCCCTCCTCTCTGCTAGTTCCTCTGGAGAGAAGCCATAGGAAGAGACACTGCTCTCTGCCCTTGCAAGAAGCTTCAATTATTGGGCAATTACTTCCCCCTCTGCTGCAGGTGGTTCCTCAGAGCGGTGTTATTCTGGTGCAAGACGGACCATTAGTGATTGCAGAGAACACAAAGGCTTGATTTCAGCAGCCAAAAAACCACTTCCAAGGGCCCTTGGCATGTGAGCACCTCTTGGGGGCCAGGAGCTCATACAAGATGGGTCCAAGAGTTGTGGGCAGCCTGTTATGTCCCTGAAACTCCAATCAGGGGGCCAACGGACTAGCCCTTGGAGTCACTCTGGGGTCTTTGGTTCAAGACAAAGTGCAGGTCCAGTTCTCCTTCCCCAGGAAAGAGGGAAGCAGGCAGCAAGTCAGAACAAAAGGTCAGCAGTTTCTTGTAGAGCAATAGTCTAGCAGGGTAGCAGTGCTTGTGGCAGCAGAGCACCCCTTCTTCCTGGAAGAGTATCAAAAGGTCCAGATGTGGTCTGTGTTGGTGGTGTCAGAGGCCGAGTACTTATATCCAGTTGTGCCTTTGAAGTGAGGGAAGTTTCAAAGAAAGGTCTTTAAAATGCACAGAGGACACCCCTTTCTGCCCTGGCTCCAGACTCACTATAGGGCATTATGTAGCTCTTTGTGTGGGGAGGGGACACTGCCTATTTAGGTGTAAGCGTTAGCTCCTCCTTTCCATCCTGCCCAGGATGGCCAATCAGGATGTTGATGGCCCATCAGTCATATCTAAGCTCCCTTTGTGTGTGGCTGCCTAGATGGAATGCACAAAGTCCAACAGTCACCCCACCCCAGACATGTATTGGGGGCAGGCAGAAAGCACCAAATGGTTAAATTAAGACAATGCCAAATTTCTGAAAGTGGCATTGTCAGAACTACAATTTAAAACTCAACTTTGCTGTGAGTTGTGATTTTAAATTGTGATCACAGAGACTCCAAGCTTGAAAAGTCTATCTCTTTGCACTTGGGAATTGAACTTAAGAGAAGTATTAAATTAATCCTGATGTTAGTTTATGGGAGAGATAGGCTTTGCAGTAGTGAAAAATGAGCTTGGGAGTTTTTCACTACCAGAGAATGTAAAACTTAAAAATGCATGTTGTGCCTTTTAAAAAACATTGTACCTTGCTCTGTGGGTCATATAGGACGTACTTTAGGGGTGACTTATATGTATGAAAAGGGAAGGTTTAGGCCTAGCAGAAGATTTAACTTGTCAGGTCAACGTGACAGTTTGTTTAAAACTGCACACACAGGATCTGCAATTGCAGACCTGAGACACGGTGAAGGGGCTAGTAGCATTTAATGTACAGGCCGAAGGCACATATAGTACACTTTTCCTGGGAGTTATAAGTAAATTACAGATGCCAATTGGGCATGACCCATTGTTATCATGTTTTGAGGAGAGAGAGAGCACATGTGCTTTAGCACTGGTTAGCAGTGGTAAAGTGCTCAGAGTCTCAAGGCCAACATAAATTAGGCCAGAAAAAAAGGAGGAGGAAGGAAAAAAGTTTGGGGTCACTCTTCAGAGAGGGCCATTTTACAACAAGTATGATCCTAGTTTTTATACAGAAAGTATGCCTGAACTTGTTGGTTTGAAAGATCTGCAAGCCTTGTATGGAGACAATAATCTTTAATCTCACAACACATACACATGTATAACAAATCATTTTGGTTGTGCTGAACCAGAAAATAGTCTTCTAGATCCTCAGAACATTTTACGGCTTACTAATGTTTGACATTAAAACAACACATAGGCACAAGGATGCCCATTCTATTATATATGGCAATGACAATAGTGTTGTATTTTGTCTTGCCCTTGTCCATGTCGACCTTGATTGTGAATCAGTTTAGAGACACAGTAGTCTAGAATATTCTCTTTGCCTGTGAAACATCCTCTGGCTCCTACTCTTAGAGTATGGATCAGCTCTCAGGTGCGATTCTATCTGGATCTTTCTTGAAACAGAAAGATGTAGCATCTAGTCAAGCACCAGCTCTTAAGACTCCAACCCATATAATCCCCTTGCTTCATCTGCATTCTTGTAGTGTTTCATTTTGCTTGCCAGTGTTGAAGTGTAATTATTAATTATTTTCAGAGTTCGAGTTCCAGTTCATAATTCTTTCTTTGGTATTCGCAGAAAGACCAAGAGCTAAGTAAGATTAGTTAGTTAGTTAGGGATTCAGTTTGCACTAAAACTAATGGCTGGTGTACCAACTGCAAACTTTTACATGGTGTAACAGTGCTATGAACTTGGCATTCTTGTGCAGCATTCAAGACTCACCTAGTTTCAAGCAGGTGCCATGGATGCTTCTTTCGATTCATACTATTTCTAAAACTACAGTGTTTCTCACTTTTGTAACAATACGTGATATAATGCGCGAAAGAAAAGGGAATTCAAGAACATTTCACTATTAGTGTACTAGTGTGGAAGAATATTTCTGTTTAGTTGTTTGATAATTGTATTCCAGTAGTAGCTTTGCAGGCCTGTGTTAAACCTGTTATTTTACATTCACAGCACAGTCAAATCTCTTTAGACTAATAATCCTGGACACTGTGTTTTACAGAGAGGGCAAGAAATGCTTCTTTCTCAGGTGTATACCCTGATAGGGAATTCCAATATCAACTGTATAAAGGTAGACTGATTCCTTCCGAAGTAACAATTGCTATGTAACCTATTGTCTTTTTCAAAGTAGCACTCTTATGCCCAATACATCAAATCTAGACTATAGGGTGTGACCAGGCGGCTGTGAAAGGAAACCATCAAGATGGGTGTGAATCAATTAGTAGAAGTAGCATATTCTTTCTACCTTTCTATCTTTCCTATTCTCTTCTGTCCTGCTCATGTTGTAGATAGCCACAGGAGACTTAGGGAGTTGTGAATTGACATTGTTTCAACAGGATCAACATTGATACTATACATGTTTCAGACCTGTCAGAACGCAACCACTAACCTGATCAGTCTGGCCGGCAGGAATGATGGGTAGAAGATAGCCGGACCACTCCCCTTCGTGTTCTCCTTAGGAAAGTAATGCAAACAGCTCTCCCAAACCAAACACACAGGGGAAAGGGGGAGTGGAGAAAATAGTAAAGAACAGACATTGGATAATGGATGACCCTCTCCTGCTACATCTTTGGCTAGGGATTGCTGAGCAGCAGAAATAAGGAGTAACCCTATATGATGCCACCTGCAGAAAGGGCACAGAAGAGACTTTACTAACAAACACTCCTTTCTTCCTCCTGTTGCCCTGATTCACTCACTCTCCCATGAATAGTTACTCACTCAACATATGCCTAAAACTGGTAGTTGTAAATCTGCAGCCAGGTGCTAAGGTAACCACTCCTGCTCCAAGGACCATGAGCTTGGCTGACTTTGGAGCACACACACACTAAAAGACATGTGGACTACAGGGTCAATAAATCCTGTGTGTGGAGCTTTTAGAAATCAAAAAAATAAAGTAGTAAGAACAAAAAGTCTCATACACCAGGGATAACTCCTCTCTAGCACAGTCCAGTAAGCAAGCGTCATTACGCCCTATTTGGCATAGCAGGGCACCTTAAATGAAAAGCACTTCTCCAGCCTTGAGCGTGTATAATCTGAAGCTGCATCTGAGGTCAGAGAGACTAGACCTCAACAAACAGTGACGGTGAGTAATGGGAAAACCAGAAAAGTGCTCTTCTTTGCTGACAGTACCTTGAAATGAGCATCGCCTGAGTCTGATAAGGTGCTCATAAATCACCCAATTAATTGCTGGCTGTTCCATGATGTCAGCGGTCACCCGACAACGATGGGAAAACAATGTGTCCTCCTCTGAAAGAGCTGCTGGTGAGAAATTTGCACTGCCTCTCGACAGTGCGAAGAAGGCCATGCCCACCAAGATGAGCAGCCTGCATGCATTGTGAAAGTGTGGCGTTGACTGCTAACTGGAAACACAATTGCAGGAGAATTGTTGGGAGGCGACATGTCTTCCTAGGTACCATCAGGTTTGCTAAGCAGCATGCATGCTGGTGGGTGGAGCCTTAATACACCTTGAGATCCATCATGGCTGCCAGTGGATTGTTGCTCTCTTCTACCTGGTGGGTTTCTGGGATATGTAATCCTACAAAAACAAAGAGGGAGAAGGAGGTTGTGGGGCTGGGGCTGTCCTCCTTATAGCCTATATGCAGGTCAACTGTACTGTTGATTGTGAGAGTGCTTTATTCTCTCAGTCCCGATATTCATGAGTGCTGTTTCCCACAAATGGGGTGCAGTGTGCAAATAGGTGGCACCACACCCACAAACAACATATATAGCGGCCCATTAAAAATGGGGGCTATGATAACTATGCCTTTTTTGTATTTCCACAGGCATCAATGACGGATACCATAAACAATTGGTATCATCTTATGACACCACATTAATAAGGTCAATTGCACCATATCACAGAGCATGTATTACTTATGCTTTCATTAGAGGTAGTCAAACAAGAAGTGGCACCAGGGAGTCCACCTTGGTCCTGAAGAGGAGCCTACGGGTAAGGTTCCAAAACATGTAGACTAGGAAGTCAGGTACATTACATCCCCCACTCCCTCAGCCCCTTTTTAATCATACCGCCTCCAAGAGATCTATTAAATCATTGGTATTATAAGGAGACAGGTATTTTTAACTCACCCAAGACCCCACCACTCCTATCCCTCCTGTGATTCACATTGACAAGACTACATCAGTACTCCCATGTATCCTGTAGGTCGTAGCACACCCCACTCCGTAGCGGAATGGGAAGAAACCCAATAATGAAGCATGCCACCAAGGGGTAACCCTGGTGGATGAGGGTTTTTCTAATGGGAAAATCCTTTTTCCTATCCATCCTGTGGTAGTTTTTTAAGTTAGGCCCCTTTTGTAATGTTACATGTATTTCTAGCCATAGCCAATGCACCCCTACATTCACTCTTCATTTGTTCCACAGTGATCCTATTGTACCTCTGGGGTTACTGTAATGCCCCACAAATTGTGTGTACCCTTGTGCACCCGATACTGTGATACAGGGTGATAACAAAGGTGAGTGGACATCTTCCCCTTGCAATAGGTGAGCTCAAGATTATTGTCTTGCATGAACAACATGAACCGGTGATAAACTTAGCCAATTTTGCCAAAATACTAACTGACATTCAGAATAATACCCAAATCCTACACCCTGCTCTGTCACAGTTGCAGGGGGCACACAGTAGGATGAACAGGCAGCATAATTCATCCCATTCGCTGATGCTCAGTTGGGTTACTCACATCTATTGACCCTCATCTCAAATATTCTGACCATACCCACCTATTTGTTAACCAGCAATTTCACCAAGCACAAAGGTACCCACAGCATAGAACCCAACATTTTAGGTTGCAAATTGTCAAGGGTAGCATTTGTTTTATCTTACGTTTGGGGTCAATTCTTTAGTTGAACGGGACGATCCATTCAATTCAATGAATAGATGAAGAAATTAAAAACAATCTTGCGTTCAGCAATGGACAATGAGCTCTTGAATCTTAGACCAGGCTTCCAGCACCTTGCCTCACTGTTTATCTGTTTGGTAGCTGAGAGACGTTGGCCAGAAGAAAGGAGGCAGTCAGCATAGGATTCCCAGAATCCTACCGAAATTCATTGATCTGGTAGTCAAGTTAGACCACTGTTTGACCGAATGAAAAGTAGAAATGGAAGGAGTGACTTAATAATCATCAGCATTTGTAAAAGGTACACTGAAAACCGCAGAGAAATAGTTTTTTCCCAAACAAGTGGTTGGTGGGGATCATGCCCAGCTCAACAAAGTAGAGGATGAGAAGAGCCAAACTCACATTCTGTGAACAGGATTATTTCAGTAAGGAATAGCCATCAAAGTCATTCAGTGCTTGCTCAAATAGAATTGAGGAAGAAGTGACTTTTGAAGTAAAAGAGACCATACCTCTAAAACAATCTGATATGGTCTCACATGACCTGGCACAGACGAAAGCAATGCTACCATTCACATCTCTTAATGCAAGCTAATTTCCACCCATCAGAGTATGATTCTAGTGCTCTATCTGGTTATCCAATATGCCAAGTGTACTGTGGTATATTCACCTAAAACGAGATCTCAGTATCTGCTTGTGACAGAGCCAATATAAGTGTTAGTTTCTCTAAATACTTACACCAATTAAAAAAGTGTAACTGATTTTTAAAAAAATTATAAATGAGATGTCTATTCTTATTTTATTTAGGTAAGATTTTCACATGTCAAACTAATCTCTTAACCTTGCTGTACATCTGCTTTCTGCCCTCCTAATTCTCTTTAATAACCTCTATCCATCTTTAATTGCAACATCTCTTTGCTTGAAAACCTTACCTCAGGTGTATGTTAATGATAAGTAATTTGCATTTATTTAATTGTATTCCAGTGCCTAATTTGTTTGTTGGGTTTTGTTTTATCTGAATACATTTATTATTTGGTTGACCATAGTGGGAAATATTAAATAATGAAATAAAATGCATCAAATATGAGGCTCATTTCCAAGCATGTTGAAACAAATCATTTATTTTGGAATGTGCTTATGGTGGTTGTAAAAATGATTAATGATATCAAGGTGGCAATCTAAAGACTGCTGGATTCTAGTAACTAACAAGCTAGTTTCTGTTGTCCTGATTTCACCTTCTGTCAGAAATATGAGTTAGACACCAGCCCTCATCTCAGGTTTATTATGATCAGCGGCCATTGAGGATATAGGTCTCATTATGGGGGATTGAGATTGTAGGGCGTTATTGTTTGGTTTCCAATTTGTTTCAGCTCTAGATGACCTATTCCATTTTAAATTATTGTACATGTCACTGATACTTTAAGCTCACTACTGGATGAGGAATATGATGGGGCCAATTTAAACTTGGCCAACTTGAATTTCAAAGAATGACTCATTTTCCTAGCTGTGTAATACAACTACGTCTCTCCGAGTGCATCTCTTTCTTATATGATCTTACTTTTTGACAATAGAACACAACTTCTGTTTTCACAGTTTTGAACAACATGAAACCAAAGAACATTTTTAATTTGACGGAGTGGAATGGGGAACAGGGTTAAACAAAGAGTTACATTTTAATGCACCCTGTTGAGATTCCCAATATTTTATCAGTAGTGGCATGGTATAAAATCAACAACGGTGACATCTCTCGGGTTTTTAGTGGACAGATACTGAGAGAGATCAAGTTTTATTAATAAATTAGTGACATAGAAGTATCATATGTCAGCTAATAAATCTGTAGTTTCAAAGGCCTAGCAGAGAAAATAACTTAAAAATGAAAATGTACAGTTTAAGTTGTGGTGGACATTTGTGCCTACCATTCGTATTTTTACATCATGTTTAAAATGAAGACGCATTTGTATTTTGAGTGAATTATTACTGAATATTAATATGAAGGTATTATTTTTAAGTAGAACAGTAGAAATAAAATGTATTATGCATATTAAATGAATATGAATTAAACACACTTGCATTGAAATAAATGAATTCAATTAACATGCAAAGAAAAATAATGATATGTTTAAATTTGCTTTTACATTACATTAATAATATTTGATTTAGTCATTTGCTTTGTACATATGCTTTGAATTGTAAAGTGTGCAATAGGTTTATTACTGGATTAATGTATAATATGGTTTCCTTAAGTTGACTAGGCCTGAAGATGACAATTCTTTTTGGAAGCAGCAATGGAAAATTATTTGTTTATTCTGTCCCATCTGACCTGAAATCTTTCCCTAGGCAGCTAACGTAATAGTGAATGTTCTATTGTATTTCAGGAGAAGAGTATGTTTCAAATTTCGATGATGTAACAGTTGTTGTTCTAGCTGTTGACTGGGACAGGAAATTACAGTGTTCATATGAAAGAATATTAGTTTAGTTTACTGTGGATTGTGAAAGATGAAACTTAAGTTGAAAATTATTGGCAAATGTTATATTTTGGCAGATTTTCATGGAGTCACAATATGAACAATGGATTTTTGCTGAGAAGATTCCTAAAAGTATCACAACTTGGTGGTGCCATTGCTTACCATTGGATGCTGAAAGCAACGCCCAGAATGTGCCCACCTGAAGGACCAATCGAATGGATTTTGGTTGTTTTAATAAGTGAAAACTATGGAATGGAAGCCTGTTCCCTTCTGAACCTTCTTGAAGTCTGTCTGTCTTGAGATCTCCCAGTGTCAGTTCCATGTTTGCTTAAGTCTGCCCCCACATCCAATGCTCTGTGTTTCCTCTTAACTGCCCTGTTCTGTTATATGGTTCAGTATGAATAAGGCCAACTAATTCTGAACTGCTAATTTGTTCTATGTGCAGCTTCCACTGTCCTGATGGTAGTGCCAACTGACACTGGAAGAAGGTGACCCTTCCTGTGAAATCATCCTGAATGCTGTCCCATGAGGATAGGTATAATTAAATGTGGTCTCTTCTTTGCTTCTAAGCTTAGTCACTTATACCAGTATATTTTACAGAGATTTATCTTAGTTAGATGTTTTCCAAACTTTTTTTGCCTTCTTTTATTTTTGATTTCGTCCGCCTGTGTTAGCACGTCCCACACATGCAGGTCCCAATTTTGGTTAGTATTAGTAACGACCCGGCTCTGAAATTAATTGTTAAAACTGTATTTTAATGATTTACTGATGTCAACATCATCTGCTTTGAATATTAATAATCATGTGCATATTGTACCGTCACTAATCTATATTATTCTTTTGGAGCATCTAGCAGTGTTGATGTTTAGTACATTGAATCTTTTTAGAAATTTCTGTCATGTTTTTCATGTATCTCTATAATAATTTACGTGACATTGATTTTGAGATTGTAATATAGCTTTGAAACTTGATTTGGTTTGGAGTTTGATTTAGTGTTTAAATTGTTATGGTGTTTAGTGTTGTTTATAGTACAATGTCATTGATTTGAAATTGAATGATTCTGACTACTACACTTTTCACCAAGTCCGAAGATTTAGTCAACTTCAGAGGGGGAGAGATTGGTGTTGGTATCTCAATCACTCCCAAGCACTGGTGGTTGTTGACCCTGGAGCTACAGAGTAGGAATTTTCCAGGGCCCCTAGCGCTCCAGCAGTTTTGGTAGCCGAGTTAAGGTTATGTCTTGTAAGGACGACAGTCAGAATTTACCCACATTGTGAGTTGTTCTTAGTGTAGTGTAAAGGTTAATGAAATCTTAGCGTTGTGTTATAAGCGTACGTTATGTGTCTTGCGTAGGGTTTTGCACTTGCAATGTTTTGGCAAAACGTGATGAAGTGTGATGTATGAGTGAAGTAGGGAGTTTGCGTACTCCAAGTAAGAGAGTGGGGAATTGGCATCCTCCAAGTGAATGTGGTGCTTTGTGCTCAAAAATTACCCACATTGTTGTTGCTGTGGTAACAGGTCCTGTGAGGCCTAAGACTCTGGAGTATTGTACAAGTGTATGGAGACACTTGGTTAATTTATTGTATGCAGGTAAGGTGTTGGTCGATTGAGCGCTTTCGACAAATGCCAATAGTTTTCCTTGAGTGTGTGAGTTGTCTGTTTGTATTAGGTGAATCCTGAATGCACATGGAGAATCCATACTAATCAAAGTGAGATTGGCAGGTCAAAACTTACTTGAGTTTGTGAGAAAGCTACAGCCAGAAAAGTTGCTGGTTGGACCAAAAGCCACAGTCAAAATTTCTGTACAGCTTCCGAAGTGTTTGAGTCCTACCCATAGAGAGCAGACAAGTTTTGTTTTTCGTGCATGCAATATTTGCATCTAGGCTTTGTATGAGAAGTGTGTGAGATGGCTCTGAAGTAAGTTGCAGCTGCTAAATGGAGTGAGTGTGACGTCATTTAGTCCACTCTAGGATAGGTTGGTTGATGAGAAAGCTGCGCATTGGTTGGTGGACAAGACTTCACTGCTATAGGTTGAGAACAGCTTGTGAAAAGGATTGTGGGTTTGAAAATCACTTCCTGGTTTCGTAGATTCTGTGTTTGTGAATTAGATTTGTGTAAAAATTAAGTTTTTCAAAGCTTTAAGGAGCAGGTTGAGAGGAAATGTCTTTATTCCAGTTAGGGGGTTGTTTCCAGCAATTACACAGGAGGGTGATGGAAGTGTTAAGCCTAAAGCCAAAAAGAAATCTGAGGAGGATGCAGGACAGATTCTGAGCAAAAATAAAAGGGGAGCAGATGTCAAGAGTGATTCAGATGATGAATTTATAACTCAGTTATCGCAGAATCAGCACCCACCGTATAATGCAGTTGAATCAGTAAATCAGAAAATAGTCACAAATGTTGTCACAGATCCAGTTGCACAAAGCCAGGTTCAGATAATTCGAAATGTTCCTACTCCAAGTGTTGTACAAGTGGCAGCGATTTATCCAACAGTTCCAAATGTTAACATACTTCAGAATGTTCCCCTTCCAGTTATGTCACAGCTAACTTAGAACGCAGGAATTCCTCAGTTTGAGTCCACACCTAATGTACAGACACTTGCACAATTTGTGAATCACAGACAGACTATGCCAATATATTTCCCAGTGATGGCACCACAGAATGTTGCCCCAAATCAGACTTTGGGTACAATATGAACAGGTCAAAATAAAGGATTATTGTTCTGCACCTGCACTTTGTTATGGGGACTCCCTGTCCCAGGATTCATCGCGCCTGCTGGGGGCAATAACTGATATCGCACGGGCGCTTATAAGTGCACCTCGGTGCCCCGCATTTCTTCTGCACCTGCACTTTGTTGCGGGGACTCCCTGTCCCAGGATTCATCGCGCCTGCTGGGGGCGGTAACTGATATCGCGCGGGCGCTTATTAGCGTGCCGCGGTGCCCGCCATTTCTTCTGCACCTGCACTTTGTTACGGGGACTCCCTGTCCCAGGATTCATCGCGCCTGCTGGGGGCGGTAACTGATATCACACGGGCGCTTATTAGCGCGCCACGGTGCCCCGCATTTCTTCTGCACCTGCACTTTGTTACGGGGACTCTCTGTCCCAGGATTCATCGCACCTTCTGGCGGCGGTAACTGATATTGCGGGGGGCTTATTAGCGCGCCGCGGTCTCCCGCAACGTGGGCCATGCCCGGGCAAAGCCCGGGCCAAGGGCAGGCCCGTCTGCGCCCGTCCGAGCACATTTGAGGCTGGGCTGGGCCATCCCTCTTGGTTGTAATGTAAACCATTAAAGAGAGTTCAGATCTGAGGTGAATACACCGAGGAAAGAAGGTACTGTTGTTTTATTTTTCTAGGAGGTGTGTGTGAATATTATATATAATGGGGAAAAGAAAGAACAGTCTTCAAAAGGGGGAAGGTGGGCTTGGTTCTTCAGTCCAACCATCCATTACCAGCTATCTATCCTCTGTAATTGGGGCTATTGAATCAGAACTGGAGCAAGTTGAAGAAAGTATTGGGGCTGTTCAGAAATCTGCCCAGCAGCCTCCCTTGGAGCCTTTTGTCCATATAATTACTAATTCAAAGGTTGGGTCATCTCCGTTGGCTTCGACTACCAGTATTACACAGTCTGTCCATTGTGATATGCCTCTACAAGATTCAATTAAAACCTCTGTCTTAAGCGTTAATTCATCCTTGGAATGCTCTCAGGCAGATTCCTGCCCACTGAAGAAGAGGAGAGCAGGTAAAAGGACCAAGAACATAAAAAAGGCCTTGGGTTCTAAAAAGAGAATCCATACTCCATCGGCAATAAGTGCCAATGAACCAGTTGTTTTGGTTCCAAACGATGAATATCCTACAATACTCATGTATCATGCTTTACTATGATAACCAAAGACTTGATTGTTTTTGTAACAACGTGATTAGTACTCTTTCCCAAACATTTAATTTAGGATTATCAAGTGTGGGAAAAGCATATAGGCCCTCATTCTGACCCTGGCGGTCGGTGATAAAGCGGCGGCCAACCCGCCAACAGGCCGGCGGTCCAAAACATGCAATTCTGACCCTGGCGGGAACCGCCAACACAGCCTGCCGCAACGGCGGAACAAACAAACAGCGCGGCGGTCCCCGCCAACAGCCAGGCGGCAGACAATGTACCGCCCACCCTATCACGACCCACCAATCCGCCACCTTTTCCGGGGCGGGAGCACCGCCGATAAAAACACGGCGGAAACAGACTACGAACGGGAAAACGCTCACCTCCACATACTCCACGCGAGATTCCGGCAGTATGGAACCCGAGTTGCAGGTCATCCCCGCACTCCTATACCTGCTCCTGTACCAGGAGCACGCCCGGCGGCGCGGAAGACATCGGTGAGTACTGCACCTACGACACAGGGGAGGGAAAAGATTACCGGCACACACCCACCCACCCACACCCACTACAACACACACATCAATGCATTCCCACAGATCACTGTCACAACCCACAAACCCCCCCCCTCCGAAATAATGCAAAGACCAAAAGAAGAGATCTTAAACGGGCAGATATATTGAAAAATGGACAGCAGTAATCCAAATAAATAAATAAACTATGTACAAAATATATACATCTACTAAATGTAGTCCAACCACTGTCCGTGGACCACAGGGGTCCTGAGCAAAGGGGCAAGGCCCAGTCCCACAACAAGAACTCCACGGAGAGAACACTGCAGGGGCATCAGAAAGAAAAAAGGACAGGCACCTCAGGGGGAAGGGAAGGGGGGGCACCTCAGCCACTTGAGTACACGACGCCAGATCCACGAGGGGACTCCATGACCACTGGGCCATCCTGGGGAGAGCAAAGCCACAGTCCATACAGTCCATACAGTGGGTGGCCTGCCCACTGGGCCATCCTGGGGAGAGCAAAGCCACAGTCAAAACAGTCCATACAGTGGGTGGCCTGCCCACTGGGCCATCGTGGGGAGAGCAAAGCCACAGTCCATTCAGTCCATACAGTGGGTGGCCTGCCCACTGGGCCATCCTCGGGAGAGCAAAGCCACAGTCCATACAGTCCATACAGTGGGTGGCCTGCCCACTGGGCCATCCTGGGGAGAGCAAAGCCACAGTCCATACAGTCCATACAGTGGGTGGCCTGCCCACTGGGCCATCCTGGGGAGTGCAAAGCCACAGTTCAAACAGTCCATAACAGACTCCACTGCCACTGGAGGAGGCATGTTGGCCAGAGGACATCCTGCAGCCCTGCCCGAGACAGATCCTGCCCTGCCACGTCTGCCAAAGGGCCAGCGGTTCCAGCCTGGAAGGGCCCAGTTCAGCGGTTCTTGCCTTGAAGGGCCCAGTTCAGCGGTTCTTGAGACGGCGGTCCCCAGCGGAGCGGTGCTGGAGACGGCGGGGCACAGTTCAGCGGTTCTTGCCTTGAAGGGCCCAGTTCAGCGGTTCTTGCCTTGAAGGGCCCAGTTCAGCGGTCCTTGCCTTGAAGGGCCCAGTTCAGCGGTCCTTGCCTTGAAGGGCCCAGTTCAGCGGTTCTTGAGACGGCGGTCCCCAGCGGAGCGGTGCTGGAGACGGCGGGGCCCAGTTCAGCGGTTCTTGCCTTGAAGGGCCCAGTTCAGCGGTTCTTGCCTTGAAGGGCCCAGTTCAGCGGTCCTTGCCTTGAAGGGCCCAGTTCAGCGGTCCTTGCCTTGAAGGGCCCAGTTCAGGGGTCCTTGCCTTGAAGGGCCCAGTTCAGCGGTTCTTGAGACGGCGGTCCCCAGCGGAGCGGTGCTGGAGACGGCGGGGCCCAGTTCAGCGGTTCTTGCCTTGAAGGGCCCAGTTCAGCGGTTCTTGCCTTGAAGGGCCCAGTTCAGCGGTTCTTGAGACGGCGGTCCCCAGCGGAGCGGTGCTGGAGACGGCGGGGCCCAGTTCAGCGGTTCTTGCCTTGAAGGGCCCAGTTCAGCGGTCCTTGCCTTGAAGGGCCCAGTTCAGCGGTCCTTGCCTTGAAGGGCCCAGTTCAGCGGTTTTTGAGACGGCGGTCCCCAGCGGAGCGGTGCTGGAGACGGCGGGGCCCAGTTCAGCGGTTCTTGCCTTGAAGGGCCCAGTTCAGCGGTCCTTGCCTTGAAGGGCCCAGTTCAGCGGTCCTTGCCTTGAAGGGCCCAGTTCAGCGGTTCTTGAGACGGCGGTCCCCAGCGGAGCGGTGCTGGAGACGGCGGGGCCCAGTTCAGCGGTTCTTGCCTTGAAGGGCCCAGTTCAGCGGTCCTTGCCTTGAAGGGCCCAGTTCAGCGGTCCTTGCCTTGAAGGGCCCAGTTCAGCGGTCCTTGCCTTGAAGGGCCCAGTTCAGCGGTTCTTGAGACGGCGGTCCCCAGCGGAGCGGTGCTGGAGACGGCGGGGCCCAGTTCAGCGGTTCTTGCCTTGAAGGGCCCAGTTCAGCGGTTCTTGCCTTGAAGGGCCCAGTTCAGCGGTTCTTGAGACGGCGGTCCCCAGCGGAGCGGTGCTGGAGACGGCGGGGCCCAGTTCAGCGGTTCTTGCCTTGAAGGGCCCAGTTCAGCGGTCCTTGCCTTGAAGGGCCCAGTTCAGCGGTCCTTGCCTTGAAGGGCCCAGTTCAGCGGTTTTTGAGATGGCGGTCCCCAGCAGAGCGGTGCTGGAGACGGCGGGGCCCAGTTCAGCGGTTCTTGCCTTGAAGGGCCCAGTTCAGCGGTCCTTGCCTTGAAGGGCCCAGTTCAGCGGTCCTTGCCTTGAAGGGCCCAGTTCAGCGGTTCTTGAGACGGCGGTCCCCAGTGGAGCGGTGCTGGAGACGGCGGCCATTCTATGGCCAACTGCTCATTGCCTGGTGGTGCCCTCCTGGGCAGCGGGGATGGTGCTCCTTCAATGCCCACCAGGGCTGTGGGTGGTGGGGCCCTCCTGGCCAGCTGGGCTGGGTCCTCCCTGGGCAGCGGCTATGGGGGTGGTGGGCTCTCCCGGGGCAGCTGTGCCGGTTCCTCCCTGGGCAGCGGCTATGGGGGTTGCGGGCTCCTCCTGGGCAGCTGTGACGGGTCCTCCATGGGCAGCAGGCCTGCTGCCTGACTTCTCCGCCTTGCTGCCCTTGCCCTTCTTAGTCGGGAGTCTGTGGCCCTTTCCTCCCTTTGGAGCTGTGGCTGTTGACGGTGGCTGGCTAGTGTCCTGGGGGGATATAGAACCCGGGCTCCGGCGGCGGCCCTTCCGCCTTCTGCTCCTCTTCCCAGGGGGTGGGCTGGCTGTCCCCTTGCTGCTGGGCGAAGATCCAGACCTGCGGGCTCCAATACCCCTGCACCCTTGTCAAGGGGGCTGCAAGGCTGGTGGTGGCTGAGGTGCTCTTCTTACCCCGACGAGAAGGAGGGGGGGGGCTCAGGGTCAGGAAAGAAGGTAGCAGTAGAGAGATAGATTTTCCTGGGACAATGGATAGTGGTAGGTACAGTGGGTATGGGAGTGGAGGGAGAGGATGTGGTTGTAGGCGAGACAAGTTTGCTGTCTTTGGGTGCAGGTGCAGGAGCGGGAGGCTGTCGTGAGGTGGATGGCTGTTGGGTGGGTGGGTGGCTGCGTTTGTGTGGTGTGGAAGAGGGGGTGACAGACACAGTGGGAGAGGACACAGGGGACGTGTAAATGGCAGTGGGGGTGGTGACTGCACGTGTGCGGACTGTACTGGAGGGTGTGCTGGTGATGGAAACACTGGCTGATGGTGAGGTGAATGAAGGTGTGAGTGTAGACGTCACAGGGAGGGAGGAGGGAGACGAGGAGGTGGGGGTCACAGAGGTGGTAGTGACTGTTGGCATGTCTGCATCGGAATGTTGCTTGTGTGAATGTCTGCGTGATCTGTGGTGCTTATGTTTGGATGAGCTGCTCTTGGGTGTTGAGGTGTGTGCAGGCTGGTCTGATGGTGTGGGTGGGATAGGCAGAGGAACAGGAGACTGGGAGGAGGGAGTTAGTAGAGGGAGGCAGGAGACAGGGACAATGGCTGCCGTCAGTGCTGAGGCCAGAGCCTGGAACGATCGCTGATGGGCAGCCTGACCCGAATGAATGCCCTCCAGGTACGCATTGCTGCGATGAACCTCCCTCTCCACCCCCTGGATGGCATTCAAAAGGGTAGTCTGCCCAACAATGAGCGTTCGGAGGAGGTCAATGACCTCCTCACTGAGGGCAGCGGGGGTAACAGGGGCAGGGCCTGAGGTGCCTGGGGCGAAGGAGATGCCCGGCTTCCTGGCAGATCGGGCACGGGCGAACGCTGAGGGGCTGCTGGGAGGGCGGAGATGGTGCGCTGGGTGGCGGCTGTACCTGTAATGGCGGGGGGCACGGATGGTGCCACCCCCGCAAGGGAGCTCCCTTCCGAGGACGTGTCCGTGTCGCTGCAGGGTCCAGTCGTCCCCGTTGTGGAGCTCCCCTCGCCCTCCGTCTCACTGGTCCAGTCAGACTCTGTGGCATGGCCCTCCTGGGCCATGTGAGATGCAGCTCCCTCCTGCCCCGATGCCACTTCTCCTCCGCCTGATGATGCTGATGCACACAAGCACAGAAAGACAAACAAAAAGGGGGAGGGGAGAGAGAAATAAAGAGATTTTGAGTACATGGATCACCGGTACAGTTAGCGGACATGACAGACACAGATGCCCCCTGCACTAAGTTGCGCACTTGGGGTCCCCTACGCATTCCGTGGAACATGCCCTACACGCCTAGAGTTGACAACTGCACCCATGGATGACACGGCCCAGGGATGGCTGTACTGGCACACTACTGAGGGTGGTGGCTGGGGACACAGGGGCTTACGGGGGTGCCCAGCCTACAGATATCGCCCTGGCCTAGGGGGACCCACAGCCCTCCTCCCCCACCCAGACACCTCCACTGCGCGACAACAGAGTAGATTATGCTTGTACTCACCCCCTTGTGTCTGCTGTGCTGCCCTCACGCGCCCATCCAAATCAGGGTAGGCCACCGCCAGGATCCGGAACATCAGGGGGGTCAGTTGACGGCAGGCACCCCGCCTACGTTGGGAGGCCATCCCCAGCAGAGACTCGGCGGTCTTCTTGGTCCCGCGGCGGATGTCCTCCCACCTCTTGCGGCAGTGGGTGCCCCGTCGATGGTGGACCCCCAGGGTCCGGACTTCCTTGGCGATGGCACGCCAAATCCCGATCTTCTCATGGGCGCGGACCTATGTGACACGTACAGGGAGGGAGAAATACCACGTTCAAGTTTGTCTGCATTTTCGTTGCCAGTGGCCCAACGCCCCCCATCCCCGCCAGGCCCCCCGCCAGGCCCCCCGCCAGGCCCAACATGCCCCCCAACCCCGCCAGGCCCCCCGCCAGGCCCCCCCGCCAGGCCCAACATGCCCCCCATCCCCGCCAGGCCCCCCGCCAGGCCCCCCGCCAGACCCAACATGCCCCCCATCCCCGCCAGGCCCCCCGCCAGGCCCCCCGCCAGGCCCAACATGCCCCCCATCCCCGCCAGGCCCAACATGCCCCCCATCCCCGCCAGGCCCCCCGCCATGCCCCCGCCAGGCCCAACATGCCCCCCATCCCCGCCAGGCCCCCCGCCAGGCCCCCCGCCAGGCCCAACATGCCCCCCATCCCCGCCAGGCCCCCCGCCAGGCCCCCCGCCAGGCCCCCAAGCCAGCCAGTGGCCCCAAATCCATATTGAATTAAACTCACTTGTTGGTCTGGAGGACCGTAGAGTAGCGCATACTGGGGGAGGACCCCATCCACAAGTTTCTCCAACTCTTCTCCAGTGAAGGCAGGGGCCCTTTCCCCAGGCGCAGCAGCCATTGTCCCTTCCAGACCGAGGTCACAGCAACACTTGCAGTATAGGTCCTCTCCTGTGAAAGTTCAAGTCGCAAGTGAATAAGTAGATAGAAAATGGCGGTCACGTCCGCGGCGGTGCGTACCGCGGCGTGCGTACCGCCACCGCCGGCGCCCTTCGCCATTGGCTCTTGAAACCCATAGGCTTCAATGTTAACCAATGCGGCTTCGCGCCGCGGTCTTCGACCGCCGACCGCCGTGGTGTGCCACGCCAGCGCATTGACCTCACATCCCATTGTCACACTTCACAGGTCAGGCAGCCGCCATTTCGAGGGTCCACATGGCTCAATTTCAACTGCGTCACACAGGCCTAGGCCTTGCATAGCCACTCAGACACGCCATTCACTGCATAGAGAATCGTTTACTGTGCAAGCTGTGAGTACGTACCTGTGGGTTGCTTGACTGTGTGCTCCATGTTGTCCTTCCTAGGCACCGTCCGCTGGGTTTGGCGAGGAGACGTATGAATCCTCCCGTGTACAGGCCGCTGGTGGACCTGTCGACAATGGAAGCACGCCACACTATCCTGACCTACCGGCTTGACCGTGCCACTATACATGAACTGTGTGCCCAGCTGGAGCCCGACCTGATGTCCCCCATCCGCCAACCCACAGGGATTCCCCCTCTGGTGCAGGTCCTGTCAGTACTCCACTTCTTGGCAAGTGGGTCATTTCAGACAACAGTGGGAATTGCTTCTGGGATGTCTCAGCCCATGTTTTCGAAGGTGTTATCCAGAGTGTTGTCGGCCCTGATGAAATACATGAGGAGCTACATCCTTTTCCCTGAGGTGGGCGAATTGGCTGCAGTGAAGGGTGATTTCTATGCCCTAGGACATATTCCCAACGTCATTGGTGCCATTGATGGGACCCATGTGGCTTTGGTTCCCCCAAGAGACAGGGAGCAGGTGTACAGGAACAGAAAAAGTTACCATTCCATGAACATCCAGGTGGTGTGTTTGGCTGATCAGTACATCTCGCATGTAAATGCCAAATTCCCAGGGTCAGTGCATGACGCCTACATCCTAAGGAATAGCAGCATCCCTTACGTGATGGAACAGCTAGAGAGACACCGTGTATGGCTATTGGGGGACTCTGGGTACCCCAACCTGTCGTGGCTACTGACCCCAGTAAGGAATCCCCGGACCAGGGCAGAGGAACGGTACAATGAGGCCCATGGGTGTACTAGGAGGGTGATCGAACGCACCTTCGGCCTCCTAAAGGCCAGGTTTCGGTGCCTGCATATGACAGGTGGATCCCTAATGTACTCACCTAAGAAGGTGTGTCACATCATCGTGGCCTGCTGCATGCTTCACAACCTGGCTTTGCGCCGCCAGGTGCCTTTCCTGCAGGAGGATGGTCCAGATGGTGGTGTTGTGGCAGCTGTGGAACCTGTGGAGAGTGAAGAGGAGGAAGACGACGGGGCTGAGACAGACAACAGGGACAGAATCATTGCACAGTACTTCCAATAGGACACAGGTAACAATTCAAACATAATTTTGTTAATGTAAACTACTCTCCAGCATCTCTGCTGCCTGTCTATTTGCCCCAGTGTATGATGACTGAGTTGGGGCTTTTCCCTCCCTATTTCAGATCTGGGGTCCCCACTACGAGTCCTGTGCTTCGTTTCCCCATGGACTACAGCTTTGTGGCAGCTGTTTGTTGACTTCACTATGTACAAGGACATATTTGCACTGTCATGTCAATTACAATATTTTGAAATCACAGCCAGACTCCAGATAGTTTTGTGCAAAATAGGTGTTTATTTCAGTGCTCAAAATGGGATGGGTGGTTTCAAGTGGGTGGGGGCTATGGTGAAGGAATGTCCATGGCAGAGTCCAGAGTAACAGTCACACAGGTGCATTGTCCATAGGCCTGTGGAGAGATGGAGCATGGGCAGTTCAAGGATGGACAGGGTGACAATGTGGGACAGTGGGATGACATCAGGTGGTATCCTTTGCTGGCGGGGGTCTTGACATCCTACTCTGTCTTCTTGCGAGATCTCAGGGCCCTCTTGCGGGGTGGTTCTTCTCCTGCAGGAGGTGGGGGTCTGGTGGGCTGCTGTTGTGCGGGGGCCTCCTGTCCACTAGCGCCGGCGGAGGTGGTTGGCTGTTCTTGGTCCAGGCTAGTGGCAGGGGCCCTTTGTTGTTGTTGAGTGTCCGTCCTGGTGTTGATGAGTTCCTGCAGCAGCCCTACCATGGTAACCAGGGTGGAGGTGAGGGCTCTGATGTCCTCCCTGTACCCCCGATAGTGTTCCTCCTGCAGTACCTGGATCTCCTGGAACCGGGCCAGAACCGTCGCCATCGTCTCCTGGGAGCGGTTGTATGCTCCCATGATGGTGGTGAGGGCCTCGTGGAGAGTGGGTTCCCTGGGCCCGTCCCCCCCCTGTCACACAGCTGCCCTCCGAGTTGCCCTGTTTCCCTGGGCCTCTGCCCCCTGGCCGGTGTGCCCACTACCACTGCCCCCAGGTCCCTGTTGTTGTTGGGTTGGTGGGTTATCCTGGGTGCCCTGTAGTGGTAGACACACCGCAGATTGACGCGCCCTGGAGACAGAGGCATGGGCCCGCTGGGTGGGAGCTGTGCTGGTGTTCCCAGAGGCGTTTGGGTCTGTAGTAGCCTGTGCCTGTGTGAGGGGAACCGACTGTCCAGAGGTCCCCGATGGTCAGGCTGGTCATCAGTGTCCAGGTCGACAGAGCTGCTGTCATCGCTGACGGCCTCTTGGGTGGGGGGTGTGGAGAATTCTGGGCCCTCCGTGGCGGTGTGTTGGCGGTCGGGTCCTGCAGGGGTATAGAGGTATGGTTATAGTTTCAATGTGTGGCATATGGGTGTATCTGTGGGTTCCCGTGTCCCCAAGTGCTGGCATTCGTGTGTGGGGGCTTTGGTGAGGGTGGCTTGTGGGGGGGATGTGTATATGCATTGGGCATGCTTTGGTGATGGGTGTCCATGCTTAGTGGACGCATGCAGGCCTAGGTTTTGGGATGTGTGGGTTGTGATGGTGAGACATTGGCAGGGAATAGGTGTGCTGGGGGTGGGGGTGAGGATGGTGGTGGGGGTGAGGATGGTGGTGGGGGTGAGGGTGGGGGTGAGGATGGGGGTGGGGGTGAGGGTGGGGTTCGAGGATGGGGGTGAGGGTTGGGGTATGATTTGGCATGCAGGTGGGGGGGAAGCAGTAGTGAAGCTTCAACTTACCAGAATCCATTCCTCCGCCGACTCCTGCGAGGCCGTCAGGATGCAGGATGTTCAAGACTTCCTCCTCCCATGTTGTAAATTGTGGGGGTTGAGGTGGGGGTCCTCCGCCAGTCTTCTGCACGGCGATGTTGTGCCTGGATACCATGGAACGCACCTTCCCCCATAGGTCGTTCCATCGCTTCCTGATGTCTTCCCGATTTCTGGGGTGCTGTCCCACAGCGTTGACCCTGTCGACAATCCTCTGCCATAGCTCCGTCCTCCGGGCAATGCTGGTGTATTGGATCTGTGTGCCGAAGAGCTGGGGCTCTACCCGAACGATTTCCTCCACCATGACCCTGAGTTCTTCGTCTGAGAAGCGGGGGTGTCTTTGGGGTGCCATGGAGTGGTGTGTATGATGTGTGGGGTGGAGTATGTGTAGTTAAGTGTGTTGAGTGTGGTGGTGTGTGTTGTTTTGTGTGTGGATATTGTGTGGGTGATGGTGTAGTGTGCCTCTGTGTGATGGTGTTCTGTGATCGCTGATGTGTCTCTCAGTGCTTCTTTTAGGATTTTGGTCGAAGGGGTTTGTGGGTGATGTGGGTGTGTGTTTTATATTGTATTGTGTGTGTGGGAGTGGTGTGTGTATGTGTATCAGGTGTGTGGAATTCAAATCGGCCAATGTGGCTGAGTTTTGTTCGTTTGTGTGTATTCTGACCGCGGCGGTGTGTACCGCCAATGGAAAACCGCGTTTGAAAGACCGCCGCGTGGATTCGTGGGTCGTAATGGCATGGGCGTATTTCTGTTGGCGTGACGGTGGAGGTTTGGTCACCTCCACTTTTCCGCCGACCGCTGGTCTGGCGGTCTGTTGTGGCTGTCGGATTTTCGGAGGTTTGGCTGCTGCGGGTCAGAATGACCGTGGCGGGTTACCGCGACCGCGGCAGAATTATGGAGGATTCCTGACCGGCGGTAGGCACCTTTTACCGCTGAGGTCAGAATGACCACCATAGTCTTTATGTTGTAATAAAAGATCATTTATTACCTATATCGCCATCTAAAAGATCTGGTATACCCATGGTCAATTCCTTGGTCAGCCTTGGTCAAGCTAATATTGCAAATGATTTATCCCAAGAAAAGTGTAAGTAAGTTTATTCCTTTCAGCCAAACCTTCCCCCATTCAACAAATCTATAAATCACGCAGAATTATTGCATTTACCTCCTGATTGTATTCCGTATGTTCTGGTGTTAACAAATGTGCCCCCTTTGGATAGTAACAAAAAAGAAGATACCCAAGCCTTAATTAGGAAGTCTGCTCACTGGCTGAAGTCTAAATTAAAATCGAATTATCATTCAAACAACAAGATCCTCATGGCGCGTAGAGTGAAGTGGGTTGGCTTTTTAAGAAAAGCAGATGATGGAGACTGTGTTGTAATTAATTTTGCTAACCCCTGTTCAGTTGACTATCTGCTGGCTAACTCTAAATATTATAATAGGTCTGAAAACGGGATTCAAATATACTCAATGTGCCATTTTTATGATCACTCTCTTTTACCACAATGTTCTACCGTTGACCCTAGCAATTACAGTTTGGACCCAGTTAGGCCGTATCTTCAGGTTAATGTTCCTGCTAGTAATCACTTCTTGGCTTTTAATTCTCTTGATGAGAATGATTGACTCATGGTTATCGTCAGCCCGGGATTCAACAATTTGGTGAGATTAATGGCTGATGATGACCATGACAAATTTTTACAGGAAGAAAGTGAGATCTTATTTGATACTTCCCCTTCTAAAAATATTGATAAACCGGTATTATGTTTAGGACTCAAACCCATAACATTGATCAGTTGGAACATTGCGGGGCTTCGGTCTAAAGTAAATAATTTGGATTAGACGAGTTTTATATCATCTTTTGACATAATTTGTTTACAGGAGACTTGGTCAAAAGATAAGTTTCTTTTGGATGGGTGTACATCTTTCTATCAGAAAGCATTAACTTCCTCAATGGGTAGGGCAAGAGGAGACCTTTTAGTTCTTGTTTCCTTACAACTACCACTATTGGAGGTGTCTTTAATTTGGTCCTCGCCTTATTTTATGATTGTTTTATTATCTATTAGGGGAAGTAAAGGTATTTTGATTTAAAAATTGTATAATAATGTTCTGCGTGGTCTCCTCAAGGGAAACCTAGAGGATGTAGTAGATTTTATTGATTCATCTACCGAATTGCAGGATGAAGATTTAGTTGTTTTATGGGTTGGTGATTTTAATATTCCCCTATGTTGTCAGGAAGCCCCAGAACTGTGTGCCATCCCAACTGAGGGCAGAGAGTCGTTAACCCATTTTATTCATTCAATTGAGTGAGAAGCTTTGAATTTCTTTCTATGTAAGTTTGATTTGGTTCACGTAATGGAGAAAGCGGCATTAAATACTTTAAATATCCCTACTTTTACAGGGAATTTGAAGGAGACTATTATGGATTTCATTCTTATTGGTTCCCCAGATTACCATTTAATTTCTGATTTTAAGATTATTCCCCATTGTGCCAGTGACCACAATCCCTTATGTGTTAAATTAGATTTAAATATTAATCAGGCCTTTAAGGACAAGGGATCGAGAAGAAGTACCTCTTTCCAAATAAATTCTGGCCTACGCCTGAAATGGGAAAAAATAAATCCAACAACATTCAATCAGGAAATTATAAGATCTAGGCTAGATTCTATTAATATTCGTCTGTCCCAGCAGCTAGACCATGATCTTATAGTCCAAGAATTTGAACTTTTAAGCAACGCTATTTCGAATGCCTTGGTGGCGTATAGGCCTTCCCAGGGTCTGGTTGTCCACAGTTGGTTTGATTCTGCATGTTCAACTGCCCATAAAAAACTAAAAGAAGCCCTTAAAATAGTTCCTCCTTCTCGCTATTTAATTAAATTAGCTAGGGCCAAGTATAAGGCCACTTTGGGAAAAAGGAAATTAGAAATAAGGACTAAGGCATGGGAAGAGCTTTTGGCTGCCACTGACTTGAAGGATACTTCAAAATTTTGGAAGGTGGTAAATCACTCATATTTCTCGGATAGTAACATTAAGGCTGATGATTGTCTTATTGCAGAGGATGTATGGTTGAATCACTTTAGGAAAGTATTTTATTCAGAAAATGATATTTTGACTAAGGAGAATAGTATTACTAAGCAAGTTACTATAGATTTTAATACAAATGCCTTAGATATTTTGTTTTATCTCCATGAGGTCCTTGGAGCCATTAATCGATCAAGGCAAGGGAAGGCTCCCGGCCCTGATGGTGTTCCTGTTGACATCTTTAAATGTATGCCTAATCTTTGGGACCCCCTAGTCACAAATGTGCTAAGAAGTGCTGTTAAAAGTAATATACCCTCCTCATGGAAATTGGCAACTATCATTCCTATATTTAAAAAGGGCAATAGACAAGATCCTTCTTGTTATAGACCAATATCTCTTATTGATTCTACGGCCAAGATTTTGGGCAGTGTGATTTTATCACGCCTGGAGGACTGGGTGACAGAGGCACACATTCTATCCCCAATTCAATTTGGTTTTAGACCTGGTTTAGGCACAGTCGAACAAGTATTAAACTTGCACCTTATTTTTAGTAAACACGTAATTGCCAAAAAGGAGTCCATTCATATGGCATTTATTGATTTAATTAGCACTTTCGATCTGGTAAATAGAGAGAAGCTATTGCAAATTATGGGAACCCTGGGGTGTGATGTGACCTTATTGGAGCTCATAAAGCGCCTACACACGGACTTAAAGGTGTCAGTTCAGTTTGGCCCATCTGGTCAGAGAAGTTCCTCCATTTCTTCAACCAGGGGAGTTAGACAGGGATGTATTTGAGCCCCTTTTCTTTTTTTGATATGTATAAATGGGCTTTACGATTTTTTGATAAAATACAGGAAGGATGTTTCAAAGATGGGCCAGAGATTTCTCCCAGTTCTACTATATGCAGACGATGCCGTATTAATTGCGCGCACTGCAAACGGTTTACAAGGCCTGTTGGACCTTTTTTTAACTTTCATGCTGGATCTTGATCTGAAAGTTAACTATTCTAAGACATTTGTTATGACATGTGGTCCTCGAAATACTAAGTCTAAACAATTTACTATGGGGGGCAATATTATTAATAAGGTGAAGAATTTTTGCTATTTAGGTATGCATGTGAGCTCTTCCATGTTATGGAATACCCATCTTAATTTTAAGATTTTAAGACCCAGCAAATGGCAAGGAATATCGAAGCGATTTTCCGTTTTACCCGTAAATTGGGCCATAGACCATCTTCCCAGATTGTAACGCTTTATAATTCCAAGTGTGTTTCAGCAGCCTTATATGGGGCAGGTGTTTGGGGCTATACTAAAGTACCTACTCTCCAACGTGTTGAGAATAAATTTATACGTAGGTTATTGATGGTACCTAAGTGTATAGCAAACATCATCATCCACGAGGAGGTGGGCCAACGTTTTTTAGAGGACATGGTTTCCATTGCCCCTCTTTGGTTGTGGATTAGATGTTGGACGAATCCAGCGGCATGTCTTGTACAGGAATGTATTACCGAATGTTTACAGTTGGCCAAATCAAATAGGTTTCCCTGGCTTTCATATTTGCAAATATCTTTTGAAAAGTTGGGGCTTAGGAACATGTTTGAAGAACCACAATCGTTAACCACAAATGCAAGGATTCTGCTGAAATTATGTCACTCTGAGCATATTTTAGATTTAAGATTCCATAGCTCTTTGAAACTGAAAACCTTTGATTGTTATGCTCAGATTGCTACGGCCTCACACATGGAACCCTATCTGACCTGGTTCTCGTGTCCAAAAATATATTTTCTTTTAACTTTATTTAGATTAAATTTGATTCAGTTTAAGGTGGCCTTTCCTAATCAGTGTATCTGGCAAAAAGAGCTACCACCTTGTCCTTGTGATGCTAGATCAAAGCAGAGTACCTCTCATTTCTTTATTTTTTGTACTCTTTATGCTGCCGCCAGAAATGTTTTTATTTTTCCTCTTTTTACGTAAATTAAGACCCATTCACTATAAGGAAGCTCTGACATATTTTCCGAAACTGTCAGAAATTCAAATTTGGTATTATGCATTACATTTTATAAGATCTTCTATTGCTATTAGGAAACAGTATTAACATTTTGTTAATTATTTATGTTACCACCTATATTTCCGTTTAAACTTATATATTGTTTGTGACGCTTTTGCGATTTTATATGGAGTGAGGATTTTTATTATATTTTAGGTTACTCAAAATGTTGGTATTATATTTTATAGTTTTATGACATTAGTAAATGTCTTGATAAGAATTATTGTAAGTTTGCACATTTCTAAGTGGCATCAAGATTATACTTAGTAAATGTATTTTTTATTTTTGCAAGGGCAATTTGGATTAGATGAATTTGGGTTGTTAAGGTAATTTACTTATGTTTTGGTATTTGGGTTGTGTATTTAAATTGTTTCTTATTTTGTTCTCTTGCTCTTAAGATGTGTGATTTTGTCTTTACTTTTATGGCAATTGCGGAATAAAGATCTTTGACTGACTGAAAGGATTATTGGTCTGCAAAGTCAGCCAATTTGTCAGGACCAGAAACATTAACAGTTCCTGTAACTACAGGTTCAATAGTCCTGTTGTATGTCCAGGCTAATAATGAGAATGGTCTCCAGCTTATAAATCCAGTATCAACAATTAATTCATCCTTTGGAACTAATGCAGAAGTGGAGAGACTGAGCACTAATATGCCAGAAATGACCCCTATGAAATATTTTGTTTCAAACCAGACACATAATGGAGTTGGTCCACTGACTGATATGACATATCACCCATGCTCAATGGGATCATCTGTGATGGCTCAAGAGCAGACTATAAGAGTGCCATATAATGTACCACAGTTTGTGCCTGAAACAATGGTAATAACATTAGTTTACAATGATTAACAGCCCAACAATTCACTGAATGGTTAGACAATTTGAGCAGAACTTCAGCCTCAGGGAATATGCTTGAGGGAGAAAGGACATTAAACATGGCTAGGTTAAAAGTGGAATTAAATGAAACGACTGAGGGAACCCTTGAGTTGAATACATTAGATTCTTATTATGAGAATATTCTGTGCTTCATGTGAATGGATGTTATTCTTTGTGCAGGACATGCTTATTAGAAATTGGCTAATTTGGCTGAGAAATATAAAATTGAAATCAATAAATCCAAGAAGTTGAAGAACAGATAGAGATTACAATTTGACTCAAGAGACATTGCAAACATAAGGTCACTTGGACTGAAAATGTACATTAAGGAGTTGCTTTAGAGTACCCTAACTTGGGAAGCCTTAGATAAATCGGAAGGCAGATGGGCAAAGGAAAGAGATCAGAAGAAGAAGCCGTCTACATCTTCAAATGATGTACACCAGGCTGAAGAAGCTGTAAAAATTATTCCAATGAGAGAAATACTGGATAGGAATTGTGCTCAAGTCCCTTGGAGTAGAAGTGACATACTGTCAGTTACAAATGATTAACCAAAGTTGAGGGAGAAACTAGTGGAACAGGAAGGTTTGTCAAGCTTCCAAAGTGTTTGTGGGAAGATTGAAACACCTTGTATAAGATTGTGGCTCTAATAGATTTGTGGGTTGGATGTAAAAGGAGTGTTGATTGGCCAATGCCTGAGCTGCCGAGAGATGCAGTGACAGGTGCACGATCTGAAAAGATGATAAAGAACTATTACAAAGTGATTGAGTTTCTGAAAACTATAGTTTCCCCCAAATGTATTGATTGTCAAAGAATCGACAGGACATCTCAGGACCCAAGGGAGTCTGTTCATGCTTATTATAACAGACTGCTGAAAGCATTCAGACAATACAGCGGCACAGAAATTATTAAACAAAGAAACATGATTCATTTTGTGCTTAGGTGCATTCAGGGAATGAAGCTTGAAATCACCAATATGATTAAGAGTCTTTTGATTTGCTCGCAATGAAAGCCGATTGATTAAAAAAAAATGCTGCCTTGTCATACATGCGGTTTCGGACACTGGAAGCGGGAGTGTCCCCTTAGTAATGTAAATAATTTGGTCAAGTTGGTGGTGTTGCGCAGGTGTTCGGCCAAAGACCCCAAAATCAAAGCATGAATGTTCCTACAGGAGCAGTCCAAAGGAAGGTTCCCCAACAACAAGTACAATTTCCCCAATAGCAAATTCTTGTCTCATAGCAGATACAGATTCCCCAAGCTTCGATGACACAGCAACAGGTGATGGGTCCTCAGCAGAATGCAAACCAAAGAATAAATGCAAATGCAAATCAGTTAATCACACCATACCCATTAATTGATTTCAGTGATGATGAAGTGAGTGAAGAATGCATGAGCAAAAGTTAAGAAGAGGAAGAATGTGTTTTGGCTGCCTCATTGGAGGTAGATCAGCACGGTCCTTATGTGAATGCAATTGTTATAAGTCATGACGTTTCATTCATGGTTGAATCAGGAGCAACTTGTTCCACTGTCCGACCTGCAGAAGTCCCTAATGTGGCCCTTTCAGAAAGAACAGTTCATGTATTAGGAGTAGCAAAATGTAATTTGGTACATCCCATTACAGTGCCCATTCTCATTAAGGTGGGCACCTTCGAGGACCTGTCTCGATTTGCGTTTTGTGATTCAAGCCCTGTGAGTCTTTTAAGTAGAAACTTGCTATGCAAATTAAAGTGTTCCATTACTTGTACATAAGAAGGAATAGAAATTCAAGCCAATAGAAATAATGATGTGCAGCACAATTAATTCACCAATTATGGGTCTGCAAACGGTCATTGGAAAATTTTGCAAAGTTCCGGATTTGAGAAAGATGAACAAAAGTATAGTATCCTGTTGTCCTGTAGTGCCTAATCCAGCAGTGATTTTATTTCACATTCCATGTGAAGCAGAATAGTTTACAGTTATTGACTTGTCACAAGATTTTTTCTAGTGCCCTTGCACAAGGATAGTCAGTTGCTCTTCTGTTTCCGATTCGGCAACTGTGAATATTCATGGTGTCGTACTCCACAGGGGTTTTTGGAATTAACATCCATTTTCAATCAGATCCCGAAGAAGAACTTAGGGCCAGATTTAAGAGGGCCTAGCACCTCCCTGCTCCACATTAGCATCATTTTTTATGCCAATGTGGCCCGATGAGGCCAAAATAGCTGCACCAGATTTACAAAGTGGTTTTTGCTACCCCTTGCACCACATTATGCCTGCACTAGGCATAATGTATGCAAGGGGGGCATTCCTCCATTGGGGGGGCTAAAAAAATGGCTAAAAGAAATCTAAAAGATTTCTTTGCACCATTTTTGCAGCATTTTAATGCCTGCACAAAGCAGGTGTTAAAAGGAGGCACCCCATTATTTAGAATGGGCCTCAATGTGCTTTGCAGGATTAACGTCAACATTTTTTATGCTAATCCTGCAAAGCGCCAAACTAGCATAAAAAATGTTGACACTAGTTCCCTGACTGCCACCATGGTGTGCTGTATATTAAATACAGCAAACACACAACGGCGTAAGTGGGTGCAAGAAATGCAGCTCTGCAGTGGATGCAGCACCACTTTTCTTAAATCAGGCACCTAGAGTCTTTGAACATGCCATTTCAGTCAGCTCTAGATGAACAGATGGTTGCATCCAAAACACATGAAGCTTGCAAGCAAGATACCATAGCATTATTGAATCACTTGGTTGAGAATGGACACAAAGTTTCCCTTGCTAAGTTACAGTATTGTCTAAAAGAAGTAAAGTAATTGGGACACTAAATTGAGAAAGGTGCAAGGAAAGTGTCACGAGAAAGAATTGCAGCAATGATGCAAATGAATTCCCCAGTTACACAGACAGGTGTTAGTATGGTTTTAGGCATGGTGAGCTGATGCCGCCAATGGAGCCTGAATGTTTCAGTAATTTCCAAACCGCTGCAGAAATTGACACACAAGGAAGTCACAGACCTAGTCCCCTTCAATGAGGAGTGCATGAAAGCGTTTACTGAACTGAAAGAGAGTTTGTGCAGAGCTCCAGCTTTAGAAATGCCTGATTACATTAATGGTTTTGTGCTGTTTTATCATGAACATGATGGTTGTGCTCTTTCTGTTTTGACTCAGTCACATGGAAGAACAAACAGGCCAGTGGCATATTTTTCCACCAGATTAGATTCTGACGCTGCTCCTTGCCCGGCTGTTTGAAAGCCATGGCTCCAGCTAGTGTAAGCATCAGTCAACACAAAGGCATTGTGTGGGGACACCCTTTAACTGTCTATGTCACACACTCAGTTGAAATTCTTTTGACCAGGTCTAAGACCCAATATTTGACTAGTACCTGTCTTAGTCGTTATGAGTTAGTAATTCTTGGATTCCCAAATGTTGTAATCAAGAGCTGTTCTACTTTGATTCTCACCACATTAATGCCTGTAAATGTTGATGAATCAAAAGATGTTAAGAAAATGGAACATGACTGCCTCCGTGTCACTGAACTGTGCATCAAGTCCAGACTGATATTCAGGACACTCCTTCAGAGGGAAGACCAACTTGTCTTTGTTGATAGCTCCTTTTTAAGAGATAGTGAAGGTACTCTGAGTGCTCGTTATGCTGTTTGTACCCTCTCAGGAGTGGTCGAAGCCTCATGGCTTCAAAGAGTCATTTCTTCCCAAGTAGCCAAATTAGTTGCTCTTACAAGAGCATGCTGTGCATCAGAGCAGCTCAAAGTGACAATATTGACAGATAGTAATACAGGTTTGGTGTTGTCCACGACTTAAGGCTGTTATGGCACAAGGGAGGTTTCATGACCTCGTCTGGATCACCCATTTGAAATGGTGAAAGAATTAATAATTTTTTGGATGGTCTACAGCTATCTGAGAAGATTGAGGTTGAAAAATGTACCTTGCATGTAAGATCAAATGACTTTGTATCATTGGATAATGCCTATGCTGACCAAATTGTCAGATATTGTGCACTTCATTGTGTCACCTTCTATGAAGAGTGGAGTAATGGAAGTGACACCAGTGAGACAAATCAACATTTCTTAATGTCAGTTGTTGACACGTGGGATGAGATTAAGAGGTTGCAGGAAGAGGCAACAGAGGAATAACACAGAGATTAGATAAAAGTAGATTGTTCTCAAAGGGAGGGAGATGATGTCTGGATTTCAAATGAAGGGAAAGTTGTGCTGCCATATTGTTTTTTTAATTCAATGGCGAGGTATTATCATGGTCAGGTACATCTCGGCAGAGATGCAATGATTCACACTTTCAAACAGACATGGTACAACCCCAGATTTAGATTGGCTGCAGAAGTGGTTTGTCAGAGATGTGGTAGGTGTTAACAAATGAAGGTAGGGAAAAGCACAGAGGTTAATTTGAGCTGCATAGGCAGATCGGGAGGTCCATTTAAAAGAATGCAACTTGATTTCATTGAGGTGCCTGCCTGAAATGGAATTAAGTATTTGTTAGTCATTGTGTGTGTTTTCCAAGTGGGTTGAGGCATATCCAACACGTAGTAATGATAGTCTCACTGTAGCTAAGCTGTTACTCAGGGAACTAATACCATGTTATGGATTCTGTACTTCTGTGGAATCAGATTGAGGAACTCATTTTAATAATGAGATCATAAAGTGATTATGTGCAGCACTGAACATTGAGCAAAAATTGCACTGCAATTACAGACCAGAGGCATCTGGATTGGGGGTGCCTCTACAGCATTGAAATAACCTAATGAGTTGCCACTTGTCCTGATGAGCATGCGTAGCACCCCGGGCAGGAAGACAGCACTGTCCCCATGAAATCCTGATGGGCCATGCAATGAGACTACCAGCAGTACCTCTAAATGTACTTGTGAACAAAACAGATGACTCAGTGCTGGATTATGGCAAAGGTCTGGCTGATGTGGTTCACTCTTCGTTTCATTAGGTTGAAACAGCAACAGTTCAACCAGCTGAAGAACAGTGCCACAACCGGAAGGCTGGGGAGTGGGTGCTGGTTAAGAACCATGTGAGGAAGTTTTGCCTGGAACCAAGGTGGAACCAAGGTGGAAAGGCCAATTTCAAATCATCTTTGTGACGACAACAGTTGTGAAGTGTACTGGTCTTCCAATCTGGATAAAAACAAGCGGCAAGCACAAAGTTCATTGTCCTCTTGAAAACGTAGTCTGATCCTGCAAGAGTGAATGTTGATGAAGAAGGGGTTCGACTTGAACAAGCTGTGAGGACGGAACCTGTGGATGAAGCAGAAAACATGCAAAGTGGTGAATGCACAAGTGGTCTGCATACAGATAACGGTTCTGATAAAAGCACAGATAAAGTCACTGACAAAGGTGCAAGCAGCCTGCAAAGCGAAAAAGGTGTAGGAGAATAGAGTCAAAATCAAAGTCAACTGATTCCTGCCAGTGCATCAAATGTTGTGAAAACTGTTGCATCTGGAAAGAGAACTGTGAAAGGAGATAAATAGCCTGCAGCTGACCATGAACCAATTGATGATAAACTCCCATCAGTAACAGAAGTGGGCAAAAAGTCAAACCAGAGTGCAGATGAAAATAGTGCTGTAAGGAGAAGGAAAAGAGTGCCAATTTGCAGAAACTCTTCACCTGTTTCTTTGAGCCTACACGAACGTTTGGCACAGCATATGCACACAGTAATAACCAGACATACTCTCACACAGGTAGAAAAGAAGTTCATTAATCAAGTCGATGATAGAAGAAAAGCAGTGAAAGAAAGTATAGATGAGGGTATAGTTAGTAAGAAATCAGTTCACATTACACCTGATGCACAGAGACACAGCTTTAGATTGGCAACATGTAGGAAAGATTTGTAGATGAGGGTATAGTTAGTAAGAAATCAGTTCACATTACACCTGATGCACAGAGACACTTAGCTTTAGATTGGCAACATGTAGGAAAGATTTGTTTATATAGGCCACAATCAAAAACTGGCAATAACTTTGTAGGAACGAGTGAATGCAGACGTATTCCTGTTCAAGAGGTATGGGGTTTTATGGTAAGTGGACAAGACCTCACTGTACCTAGTGTCTATTACATATATGGTAAGAACGCTTATTATAAGCTACTGAAAGGCTGGTATGGTACATACTATTTGGGAGTGGTTTCCCGAAAATTTACCAAGTGGACAACATTGACAATCCAGAATGGATTGAGAGAACTAAAATGATATTTAAAAGAGGAGCTAGTGGATCAGAGATTATACAAGATATTTTTGGAGCTATTATTCCATCAGTGGGTGTAATGTTGAATGACATATAGATAAGGAATTCAACAATGATTGTAGATAATATATCAACTGATATTTCAGGTGCATTGCTCCTAATGGACACAAAAAGGGTGGCTGCAAGCTCTATGATTCTTCAGACATTCTTTTAGCAATAGAGGGCAGAGTCTGCAGTGTTTTGAAATCACAACACTGTTGCACGTACATACCTAATAACAGCAAAAAGATAAGGGAATACTTATCTAATCTGATGAGTCTGAAAAATGACTTAAGTGTCCTAAAATAGACAAATGTTTTGTAAACAATAGGTGAAGGATTTTCTAAGGTAGGATCTTGGTTGGGTAACTTGGGAAATGGTTTTGTGAAGATGATCCTGAAACCGTTACTGTGTGCATAGTATGTGCACTTGGATTTTACAAAGCTTACACTTTCTGGAAAAAAAACAAAGAGCAAAGAATAAACAGAGGAGGGAAGAAATGGAAATGGAGACTATGAGAAACAGGTATTATCAGACGATGAAGAGAATTACCAACAATCGCAAATCTAGACCAATGTGTTATCAAACATCCAAAGTTTTGACTTGTCTTAATGTAAATAAGAATAGTTCTTTTGTGAAGGCATATATTGCCGTCAGAGTGGGGATTGAAAGAGATCAAATTTTATTAATAAATTAGTGGCATAGAAGTAGCAGATGGCAGCTCATAAATCTGTAGTTTCAAAGTTCAAACAGAGAAAATAATGTAGAAATTAAAATGTACATGTTTAAATGGTGATGCACATTTGTGCCTATCATCCGTATTTTGACATTACGTTTAACATGAAGACATCGATTTTTATTTTGAGTGAATTATTAATGAATAGTAACATGAAAGCATTACTTTATATAGAAACAGTAGAAATAAAATGCATTATGAGTATTAAATGAAAATGAATTAAACACTCTTGCATTGAACTTAATGAATTCCATTAACATGCAAAGAAAAATAATTATGTGTTTAAATTTGCTTTTACAAAACATGAATAATATTTAAAATTAAAAAACTTGCTTTGAATGTATGATTTGAATTGTAAGGTGTGCAATAGGTGTATTACTGTATTAATGTATATTAATGTTTCCTTAGGCCAGAACATGAAAATTCATTTTGCAAGCAGCAATGGAAAATTATTTGTTTATTCTGTGCCCTCTGACCTGAATTCTTTCCCTAGGCACATAACGTAATATTGAATGTTCTGTTGTATTGCATGAGAAGAGCATGTTACAAATTTAGATGTTATACCAATACTTGTTCTAGCTGTTGAATGGGCCAGAACATTGAGGTGTTCATGTGAAAGAATATGAGTTTAGCTTATTGAGGATTGTGAGAAAGGAACTATAAGTAGCAAATTAATAGAAAATGTAATATTTTGGCAGAATTGCCTGTAGTCACAGTACAAACAATATATTTTTGCGGGAAAGATTCCTTAAAGTATCTGAACTTGGCGGTGCGATCACTTACCACTGGATGCTGAAATCAACGCGCAGAATGTGCCCACCTGAAGGACCATCTGAATTGATTTTGTTTATTTTAATTTGTGAAAAATTTGGAAATGGAAACTGTTCCCTTCTGAACCTTCTTGAAGTCTGTCCTCTTGAAATCTCCTTAGAGTCAGTTCCATGTTTTCTTAAGTCTGCTCTCACACTTCCTATGCTCTGTGTATCCTGATGAGTTTCCTCATCATGGTCTTAACTGGTCTATTCTACTATGTGGTTCAGTATGAATAAACCCAACTAATTCTGAACTATTGATTTGTCATATGTGCATCTTGTGTTCTGCACTGTCCTGATGCTATTGTCTACTGATTCTGGAAGAAGATGTCTGTCGCCTGTAGAATCATCCTGTATGCTGTCCCATGAGGAGAGGTATAACTAAATGTGGTCTCTTGTTTCCTTTTTAGCTTAGTCACTTACACCAGCATATTTTCATGGTGAGTTACCTTAGTTAGATGTTTTCAAAATTATTTTTGCCTTCTTTAAATTTTGCCCCCATGTGTAAGCCCATTCCCGCACATGCTGGTCCCAATTATGGTTAGGATTATGAATGTTCCAGCCCTGAAGTTAATTGTTAAAACTGTATTTTGCTGATTTGCTGATGTCATAATAATCTGCTTGGAATGTTAATAGGTATGTGTGTATTGGTGTGTTGCTAATCTATAACATTATTTTGGAGTGTCCAACAGTGTTGATGTTTATTAGATTCAGACGTTTCAGTCAACCTATGGTTTTCATGTATGTCTATAAGTTAGTTTTGCGCACCATTTATGTGACATTGATTTTGGGACTGTACTAAAGCTTTGAAACTTAATTCGGTTTGGAGTTTGATTTAGTGTTTAAATTGATATGGTGTTTAGTGTTGTACATAGCACGTCATTGATTTGAAATTGAATGAAGTACACAGATTCAGTCTGCCTCAGAGGGTGACAGATTGGTGTTGGTGCTGGTATCACTCACCCACGTGTGCTGGTGGTTGCTGGCCCCGGAGCTGGAGAGTAGTAATTTTCTGGGGCCCCCACTGCTCCAGCACTACTTTCCAGAAAGTGTTGATACATTCCATTCTTGATAGAATTTGCTACGCATTTCTTGTTGAAATAGTCAAATTCTTGTCTCAAATAGTTACAAATCCTTCAACAACATTATTCCATTGACCCTAAGATATGTGTAGGGTACCTGGAAAATGTCCTGTTTCTGAAAATTCACTCTTAGTGACCCACTTTTACCTGGAAGGAATTCAGCTGTAATCAGTGTTAATCTCCACATTCAGAGCATTTCATGTGCGTTGCTGCCAAGGTGGACCAAAATGTAGCCCCCAGGTTGGACCTCTTCACACCTTGCAGGAATGTTATGGTTGTTCATTGAATACATTATATTTTTATCATAAGGCTAAAGTGAACTATAAGGACTAGGTTTTGAACTGGAACGCCTAGTGGTGTATTTACAAGCCCCTATCACCTTCCTGCGTCACATTAGTGTTTCATTTTACTCAAATGTGGAGTTAGGAAGGCTTTTTTGTTGCATCATATGTACAAAGTGGTGCAATGCTCACACTGTGCCACTTTGCACCCCCTTGCGCCACATTATGCCTGCATCAGGCATGATGTATGCAAGAAGGGCGTTCCAGCCCTCGAAGGCCCGCAAAAATGATGCAGTGAAATCTACAAGATTTCACTGAGCAAGTTTTGGGGTAATTTTTAATGCCTGCTCAAAGCAGGTGTTAAATTGACGCACCCATAGAAAACTATTGGCCTCCTTGCACTTTGCTGCACCAGTGTCAACATTTTTTACGCTAGTGCAGCAAAGCGCCACAATAGCATCCAAAATGTTGATGCTACTGGCCTAACGACCACCATGGTGCACCCTATTGTAAATACGACTCACCCAAGGTGTCGTTAGGTGGGGCAGGAGTGACAGAAGAAAACTGGCGCATCAGCATTGATGAGTCAATTTCATGTAAATATGCCCCATAGTCTATTGAGCTAGGGATAATCTTAGCACTATTTCCCAAGATCGTTGCAGTGTAAAATAAACTATTTTACACGCAGGTGATGGCTGACTACTCCTGGTAGGAAAGAAAAATGTCTGCCTTTCTGGAAAATGGGTTTCTGTCAGAATATCAACGGCAAAAATATTGATGTGTCAGAATATTGTGGCCTCAACATCAAAGTACTGTGAAGATGTGCAGATCTTCAAGTTACAGAATTCTGGACAGAAGAATACTAAACCCAATCTCATCTATACTTATCTCCACAATAGTCTGGTAGTCTATGCTATGGTCACAATATTTAGCAGGTCGACAGTTTTTTCCTCAATATTCTTTACCTTCTCTTCTTTAAGTGTAAGGTCTGCCTTTAATGATCTTGGCACTAAAGGTGCGTTCCTTTTTAAAGAAATAACAGTCTTATAACAGATTTCATTTTGTCATCAAAAGTCCATGGATTGTGCAATTATATCATTATTGTTATTTTCCGACCATCATCACCCTGATTTGATTGTAATACGAAAGGCAACAACAACGCTATTAGTAATTCAAGTTATACGTAATATTACAAAATAATGAAAATATGAATACTGAAAACAATAATAATCATAAGAATGGCAATGACTATCTTCACAAAGTAAACTGTAGTACACTCTAAATGCAAAACAGTTGGCGATGACTCCTAATCAAAAGCAGTACATTGTTTATGATTTTTTCTAGGCTGTTTACATCGTATATTCCAAAAAAAGATCCTTCCATTTCAGCCAGGGCCCATTCTGCTTACAGAAAGCTGAGGACCCACAACAGTAGCAATGAAACCAGTCTGCTTTATTAGATACCACTTAACCACTCAGTATTTTCTACATGCAGATAAAGTGCCGCCTGTATTCGGTTGCCTTTGAATTGGGCAAAATGCATTACTTATGCAGAGACTGTTTTAATGTAACAAAGGGAAGGAATCAACATGCCCAGCAACTGTTTTATTAAAAACAAATTCCCACAGTAAATACATATGCACGATGGTCCCATGGTAAGGGAAAGCCTTAGACATGACAATTAAGTGCTATGTGAAGCACTTATAAATTACATGAAATAAAGAAAAACATTGTTGCCTGGGCATCAAGGATGAAATGCTGCAGTTTGCAATAAATTAACACAGAACTTTACTTCCCCTCTGCCAACAAAGCACCCATTTGTCTGAATAACCCACATTCAGCTATGAGTTATATTTTCTCAACTGCGACTGCATTCATTTGCAAATTGCCCTGCACTGTTAATGCTTAGGTTTCAAATACTTCGAAGAACTAATAAATGAAGAGAAGAAATAAAGGAAGAAAAGAATTTAGTATAAACCTAAAATGTTACTTTATTTCTGTGTTTATTTTCGTGTCGTAACGTTTTGCTGTGTGAAAATGTTTTTAAAATATGCTTTGCTTTTTATGTTTGAAGTATTCAACATTTCTTTCACTTCAAAGAAACATTTCATAGTCAAATGAATAACTCTAGGTAATAAAAAAGATGCGCATGTTTTAATGCAAATATATTTTGCCTTGACAGAATAATGTGTAATCTCTATTCACGCTTGTTTTTTAGTCGAAAGCTTTTGTCTTCTATTTTTTTGGGTGCTAGACGTGGCCCAGAAGATTTCAAAAGGAAAGTAATTTACTATGAGTTATTTTGACAGTACAACAAAAACTCTCTTTTGAGACATACACTTTTCTCTTATGAATTGGTGCGAGATCTCGTCGGGTTCTCTGGCTCCTTTCCTTTAAAGTTTCAAAATAGATCACCTGGTGTATACACGAACAAATATGGGTTAGAAAAGCTGGCTATTTCGAAGAAAAGGGCAGCAGCCTGTTTTAGACGAGCCTGAGGACCTGATCCATTTAAACATATTATGTAAAATAATTTACTATGAACAGTTTTGAACAGTCATCACTCTTTGAAGGACAAGTTCTCCATTGCCGTCATAACATGAGTTTTCCACAGTGTTTAACACCTGTAAATTTCTTGTGATTTCTGGGGATTACCACATCTAGAAGTTCAAAAGAAATAATAGCTATTCTCACCAATATTATGCAAGTCTGCACTGCTTTGGAACAGGCGGACACTGCTGATTCTTTGTATGTGGCTCCAGGAATAACATCTTCGACAAACAGATAATAAATGATTTATGCATACAGAAAAATCAATCCTTCTATCTATGTATCTACGGGATAGAGTGCTTTTTATCAATCAGAGATTCTGGATTTACAGATTGGGAGCCAAATTAATTAATCCAGGAACTCTGAAAAGTCACGCTACCCAACTCCATGTACACAGCACTAAATTGGGAAATATCAAGAAATATAAGGCTAAAAGGGTACATGCTGAGCATACCCTGAAGCCACAGGCCCAAGTGGGATAACATATATCCCCCTTGCATTAAAATACTTTTGAAAAGTGGATTTGGTTTGTTTCAGATTTGGTAATCCTCAGCACTTCCTTGGTCCTGCAGATTTTCCAGAGGTTTCAGTCAAAGGTCACAAGCCCTGAAAAAATATTAAAGTGCCACACTTTAGTTATTCATTGCCTGTGGGTGTACACAGAGGGTGTTGGGCACGCACACTTGTTAGGCACAGGTCCTTGCCATGTGGCCCACATCCACTGATCTTAGCTAAAGGCTATGCACAGTATGAGTGAGGCAAATATGGGAGTTGAGCACAGATTAAAAGCCATGTATTGCAGATAAACCCTGCTCTGCATGTCTCTAAGAGTGTTCAACATGCATAGTTGATGGAGCACAGAACCTAGCTGGTGATTGTGGATGGAGGCAAACACTGTGTGCAACACGGTGGGTATGTATGTGGGTTTGATGAAGATTAAGCCTTACACGTATCCCCCACTGTGCACAACATTTAGCTGTATGCAGGACTCTTAGGCACAATGAAGAGATGTGCAGTGTGTATGTAAAGAACCCTAAATGTTACTCTGAAAAAATAGATAAAGTGAAGTAATGATTTCTTTTGTTCTGAAAATGTAAAAAATATCTGAAAAATCTTTCAAATTCACTTTAAAAATCACCACTGAAATACAATTATGATTAGGAATGAAAACTGAGTTCCCAGAAAAATCCTCAGTTATGGTTATCTTCTTAATGCATAACTCGCTCAACAGTCCTGCAAACCATAACTCAAACAGCAATGTTTATGACCTCATAAAATGTATATCAGTAACTACACCACAAAGCACATCATCATTAAATAAATAGACATAGTTAAAGAAATCACCTCTATCCATTGCTGTCATATTGATTATGCTGTTGGAAACGTCATGTGTCATGTCACTTTGAAGTTATTTATGCCATTCATGATGTCACGTTGTGATTGATGTAAAACTCTCTCTCAACTCAGTGACTCCTCTGCAATATCATTGTAATCATTTCTCTGGAAATTCTCCTCGACCCTTTCTCAACTTGGTGTACCAAATATTTCACTGATTTCTGACAGTACTGCAATTTCAAAGGTGACACTTTATGTCCAAATTTTCCCAAATGATTCAACAGGGCAATCGAGTCGTACTTACACTCGTCCCTTGTTTTGGATGCAATCAGCATCTAATTAATGTACTGTAGCAGAGTCGATTGGTACAGTAGTTCCAATGACTCCAGATTCTTTTTCAACATCTGGTTGAACAGAGACGGTGAATCCGTGTACCCTTGAGGAAGCCTGCACCAGCTGTAGACTCTATCTATGAATTTGAGACTAAAAAGAAACTGAGTGGCCTCATGGAGAGGCACAGAAAAGAAAGCTTGTGACAAATCAACCACTGTGAACCACTCTGCATCACATGGAATCATAAGCATATTACTGCTGGGTTCGGCACTACAGGACAAGACTTGACCACCAGGTCGTTCACTTTTCGCAAATCTTGCACAATTCGTACTTTCACACAAGGCTTCTTTAAGCCCATTATCAGTGAATTACATGGACTGCTCAATACTTCATTCAAAACCACTTGTTTCAGAAAATCTCCAATTATCTGCGCCACTTTCATCAGAACATCCTGTGCGATGTTATACTATGGAAGCTGCGGAAACACTACATTTGGCTTCAAAGTGACCTTAATCGGCTCCACTCCATTGATCAATCCCACTTCTTTACCTGTCAGGACCCACACATTTTCCTGTACTGTTCCCTGTAAGTTTGCATGCAATTCTTTCACAGTAAACATCAGGAAAAACTCAATCAACGGATACTCTTCATTAATGGTTTAAATCTCAGTTTCAGGAGCTTGTTCTTCCTCGTCATCACTATTTGTCTAAACCTCTATTCCAGTAGTTGAACAGCTAATTTAACATCTGGTTTTGCACAACAAGTCCCTTCCCAGTAGGGACACTGGAATTGAGTCACAAACTACAAACTTGTGCAGTCCCTGGAAGTTGCCAATCTCAACCTGTACTGGATGTGTGATCAGATTTATCAACAGTCTATTAGCTACCCCTACAACCTGAACTATTCTGCCTGAAAGAGGTAAGTTTGGCACTTCTTCACTTCTCACTGTAGAGTGTGTAGCTCCTCTGTCCACTAAAAATGAGACCCTATGACTCATCACCTTTCCCTTTACAACAGGTCTTCTCTGATCTACCTCTAGGGACGCTGCGAGCATGCATGGCTCCTCATCTGAACTCTCACACATCCATTTTTGGTTTATTCCATTCTCACTATGTAAGGGGAATTGGTGCACTATGTCACTACTTCTGTCTTGTCTCTGACCTGTGACCTGCTGAGTAAGCATCATCTGTAGCTGTTCCATCGGGGCTTGAGGTATCTGCATTTGCTGTCTAGGTACCATAGGAACCTGCTGCTGCATTGGTTGCAACTGTGTCATTTGTGCACGTGGCATTTGCATCTGCTGCACGGGTTGAAAATTCTGGACTTGATTCATGTTATTCTGAAAATTCTGATTAAGTCCTCTCATTCTAGGGACTTTTACAGTTTGAAATGTATTGGCATTACCACTTTGCTGAACAACACCATTCTGCACCATCATCGGACACTCCCGCTTCCAGTGTCCCACGTTTCCACAAAGATGACATGGTAACATCTATTTGATCCCTTGCACATCATTCTGAATCACTACTGTATTCAAATCCGGTCCACGATTCATATTGATTCTGTGACCCCTACCTCTAGCTTGGGGTTGGAACATGACAGTTCCCTGCTGCTGCGTTATCTGTTGCACTAACGCTCCCTGCACCCCAGTTTGAGCTCCATTAATCTGCATCACCATCCCTTCTCCTTCAGCTTTTTCTGCTTTAACTCAATCTCATCACCACAGTATTTCGCATACTGCAATACCTCATCAATCGGCTTCGCTTGCCAACAAATCAAATGACTCTTAATCATCTGACCTACTTCAGATCTCAATCCTTCCACAAACCTAAACACAAAGTGCAGCATGTCTTTTGGCTCAATCGCTTACTTACCACTGTACTCCTTGAATGCCTTCAACAATCTCTCATAGTAAGTATGTATTGATTCCTTTACTTCCAGCACTGTCCTGTCAATTCTCTGCCAATCAATGTTTTTAGGTGATATTCTTGTTTTCAGGAACTCAATCACCTTATAATAATGTTTCAGAACTTCAGGTGATGGTGCACCTGTAACTTTGTCCCTTTCTGGTTCACTCATCGGCCAATCCACTGCTCTCTTGCACTCAACCCACAAATTGGCTGGAGCCACTATCTCCAACAGACTATTCAAGTCTTCCTACAAACATTTCGAGAGCTTCACAAATCTATCCATCTGCTGGTACCATTCAACCGGTTTTTCTCTCAATTTTGGATAATCATTTGTGAATGACAGAATATCACTCCGGTGCCAGGGAATATGAACAAACTGCCCTCCTGGAATTTCCCTCATTGGTAAGATTTTTACTGGTTCTTTTTCTTTCTGAACACTTTCTGATCTTTCTTGTGAATCTTGTTTCAGTGTATCCTTCTTCTTTGCCCATCTACCTTCCCTCTCCTCTAATGTTCCTAAATCTCAGCACTCTGTTTCAGATGTGCCTTCATTCCCGCTGACCTCATGTGTTCAAAATCTTTTGCCTCAAAATCTAACCTGTAGCTTCATTTAAAGTGCTTTGTTTTCTCAATTTCTATTTCATGTTTATCTGCCAGATCCGCCAACTTCTCTCGTAACTCTCAGACACAAATATCTCAGCTCTTCTTCGGTGTAGGATTCTAGCCTATTCACTCCCATCGATCCTTCAACTAATTCAGTTATTTCGGTAGCCAGCCTTACACGATTAATCTGCTCTTCACCCTTGGATGTATTTCGAGGGGAATTCAGACTGTCTAACCACTCATTTAACAGCTGTGCTGTCAATCACGGTAAAGAAAAATTACTGGCATTCGGCAATGGCACCTGTTGTACCAATGCGCCTGGAGCTTGTGGTGTCAAAAGCTTCAAGCTCTGACTTACACTTGGGCCATTTACGGCATATGGAAGCGCAACAAGTGGACTAAGGTCCATTAATGGCCTGGATCCATCAAAGGTCTGACCCATAGATGAAATTACCTGCACGTGATCTCTCACCCTCCTCCTCACGAGAATCTGTGATATTTCACCCTGTTCTCCTGCAATCGGCTTATTTTGTGCAAACAATGGTACCACTGGACCAACAGTAATCAGCAGGGATATTGCATATGGTGCCGCTCTGAAACCCGCATTTTGTGGAAGGGCTACTCCCATGCTCTGGTTCATCACTGGTGTCACACCTGACTATGTCCCTGTCATTGGTGTGAACTTCGGGAAACCCTGTGGCTGTGCCTGAGGCATCAACATTGGAGTTGGCTCAGTCTGAACTAACATCAGCCTCAGAACCACTTGCTCCATAGGAAACACTAAGTTTGAGGTTGTCTTGAGAATTGAAACATTTTCTGTGTCGGTGATCGGTGCATCTGCGCATGGACCACCAAGGTAGTCACTGCTTTAGGAGTACTCTGCACTAGCCCCTTCTATCTGTCCATTATCTAGTTGTACTGGTCCAGCTGTCCCCGACACTTGAGCTGGGGCAGTTGGAGCAGAACTAGTGCTTGGACCCCCTTCATGTATCGCATGTGGTGGAGGTCAGTCCCTCAACACCTGAGTAATAAGATCCTCAACATCTGAATCTACCTCTTCTACATAAGTCTTCTTCTTCTTCTTACCCCCTGACAAACTCTTATGACTCTTGCTAGTATCCTCTTTCTCTTCTGACTCATCTTCCTCTGTAATAGCAGGAAACAACTTAACACCTTGCAATGTCGCCATTCTCTACTTTTTCTGTTCCCAATCCCATATTGCCTCTGATAAAGACTTCTCTACCTTCCTTATTCTCCTCTAGAATTTCATCTCTTTCTGCTGTCTTGCTATGAGCTCCCAAGCCTCTAATGCCTCAAACTGTGCTGGTCTCAGAAGTGGCTTTGTCTCATACAGTGTCATTCGAAACTGATCCAAAATTCTCAAATTAAATGTTCCATGTTCTGGAAACGCAAAAGCTCCCTGTTTCTCTGTCAATTAGCACCACTGCTTTAACCAAAGACATAGCTCAACACCTTGCTCCTCTATCACAATAAATGCCGGAAAATTTTCCGGTGGGGTAGGCTCCCCCACTGTCGCCCTAATGTATGTATCGCCCTTCATGGCACTCCTCAACGCCTTGAAAAACTTCATTTTTCTCTGTTATATTTATTCGATTCAATAAGGAAATGACTTTTACTCCCAGGATTCCCTTCACCCACTTTCTCAACCAATTGCCTCTTACTGACGGCTGCCAATCTGCTCACGACTCTTCTCACTAACCAACCTAACCCAGAGAGACTCACTCTGACGCCACACACACACACTACGGCTGACAAAGTCTTGCGGCTTATCCTCCTAATCTTCAACTTACACAAAACTAATGCAAACATTTTGCAAGCAGTAACCAAAAACCAATAACCAAAAAAAAATCAGCTGGTTTACTACAGGAAGTTACACAATCGCTTCACAGACCTTATAGGTTTTCACTGATGGCCCTTTCGCTCATGCAGCTATTCCTCCTTTTCAGTCTCCCACATTCGCGAGTAAAATTTGACCCGCAAATTTACTCTAAACTGATCAAAGTGTCTGTCCGGGTGCACATAGGACTCGACAAATCTCAGTCAAAATTTTCGCTTACTCACTTAATTTACACACCGACTTGAAGCCACACCCAATCAACCTACTAAACAAGACAGATTACAGCATATAACCAAGTGTCTCCTACACTTGTCAATGTACTCCAGAGTCCGTACATCACCAACAACCACGTTTACAATTTTTGAGCACAAAGTGCCACACACATGTGAAGTTCGACGACTTCCCTTCTCCTATACTGCAGAGTATGCACACTCCTACTAAACCTCAGCTGGAGTAAGCAGACTCACTACTTTCCCCACATTCATCACAATACACCTGCGGTCTGCATAAGCCTTTGCAAGCGCAACCTACCACCTTCACACTATCAATAGAACGCAGAGAACATACCCAACTTACTAGCGGGATCCACGATCTGGGAAAGTCATTTCTGGGCTTAAGGGTACATCATCTTTGCTACAAGTGCCATTTCAGAAAACAAAATTCAAATCTCATAAAATTTATAACTAACCCTAATTTAAACTACCGCCATAACCATTGGTCACCACATAACTAGTTCTCCAGGGAAACTAACCATCAAGCTGCTACCAAAAACTGTTAGCGCGCCTGGTCCTTAGTAAGTAAACATACAAGGGGACGCATATATGTCGATGAACCTTTTGATTCGCATGAAATATCCTAGCTATGTAGTAATCGATTGCCATCAATAAAAATACACAAATCAATAACCAATAAGCAAAACCATTAATCATCTGTGAATAGCTTCAACATCTCATGAACAACCATAACTCAATTAGACATTTTATCTATTTTATTTCCCTATTAGTTACAATACTAAGTCATAAGGTTAACTCAAACTTTATTCAAATCCACTCAAGATTAATTATTTAGTGACCACCAATAACATAACCTAAACAGAACTTCAGAAAACATGCGTTCTAATGCCTCAACATAAGCCAATAAAGATGAATGTGTTAACATGAATAGCAGAGTTCAGACAATCAGTCCATCAATCATTTGTCACCGTATATGTCAACGTCGCAGAATAGGAACCCTACCTAACCCAGATTAGCATTAGCATGTGGGACTTCATGCGAAAACAATTTGGAACATGAATTTTGAGAAACATCTAGCTAGGAGAAAACTATAAAACAGTGCAGTTGGTACCTAGAAAGAATAGGCACAAAAAGTTAATCATTCACATTGTCATAGCTACCTATCCACGGTATGGATCAGCAACAAAGTCAGTCTTCGTCTTCAGGTCATCAATCGATCAGCAACGCATCAGGCTCTCAAGAGCATCAGCCCAACGACAGAATCTTGCATTAGTTTAGGCAAAAGGTCTCTCCCGATCATTTGCCTCTAACATCTTCCCATCAGTTCTGAAGTTTTTCCCCTTTGTCACGACATTGTATTAAAGTTACTCAGCCTATCCCCCAGATCCGGCTCATCAGGTATCGAAAATGTTGCATCTTCTTCTCCAGTCAGTGTCTCTATTGTTCGAGTCCTGGGAAAGAACATCTTGTCTGCTTTACACTGAATTGGTTACATAATCTAGTCCCTCATCTCCTGTCCATCGGTTCATTGCAGAATATTCTAGCTAAGCAAATTCTATTAATGCAAGTGGTTCAGGGTCAATTTCAACACATCAGCTTTCTCTACATTGCATGATTATTCAGCTTATGCATGAGGCCTGGCAACTAGGCCACAACTTTGGCTAAGTTAGCTCTACAATATAATGTAAAACATTTGTTATATCTCTCACTATGACATATTACTACATTATTATTACGCATTTTCAACATGTTCACATATTTTTTGTCATTTTAGTATAATTCGTGAATTTTTGTAGACACTCTCCGTGGTCACATTCTCAAATGTGCACATTATTTTTCTACACTATTTTTCTCTACGATTTATTATTATTATTCAAAATGCATAAACACTCATTCATAATTTTAATTAACATATCTTCTTCAGCAAGGACATTTCGTTTGAGGACAAAATATTCTACAAGCTAGTTTCATGTACATAGCATTAATCCTGTAGATAAGGATGAAGATCTATTGAGGATGTTAAAAGTCATGACATAGCATAAACCACTGAACAGATTTCCGTCATACTTGGGAGAGTTCAAGCTGCATCATCCAACCATGCTCCTTTTATCTTTTGATCTTTTGAAACTAGGCTTTGTACCCAGTGCATGTTTATTTAATTGTGGTTTCATGTTTCAACATTTATTTGGCAGCCTGCTGACTTATGGGAGGAGTCTGCAGTACTAAAACAAGAAATTCCTCTCAGAAGTGTTTAAAAAACTCTGATTGGTTAGAACACTACAGGTGTTTTTGAATCAGAGAGCTGTTTTTTCTGTGTGAACATTAGTGATCCTAAATTTAAGGATCCAGATTTACTAAAGCTTTGCAACAGGTCTATGTTACTTTTGTAACTGTAACTCTAGCCAAAGTGTTATGGTGAGACTAACTATCCACATCAAATCTGGATATGAATTGGGTAGTATGCCAAAGTAATGCAATATTTTGCAATGAGCTGCCTTGTGTTGCTTTGCTTGAAAGGTGTATTCCATGGGTGATGCATTGGGTGTTCTGAAGCAACCACACATGGTTTATGACACAAATTCCTATGTACAAAAAGTCAAAGACAGATATTTACACCAACCAAAACCTTACAAATCTTTGAGGCAAGTGCAAGGATGAGAAATGTTTTCATTTCTCCTCATTTTTCCTAATTTACATGTTTGCACAGCTCACATTCCAAACAGGAAAAGCGTTAAAGCATACTTTTTGTACTGGACGGCACCACCTCTAGTAAAAAAACTATGCTATAGAGAATACAGACAGGCTTGCAGTATGCCACAAGTGTGTCTGCATTGACGAATGGGTCCAAAAGTGTGCCAGTGCCGGGAGAGAGGATAACACCTTTAAATTTTAGTAGATATTGTGCTTTACTGCCTTCACGCTTTCATGCTGTGCAGCAACTGCCTCGCTTCTTAGTAAATATGGCCCAACTGTCATCCACTCATACAGGTGTGATGCATTTGACATAGAACATTACCAATAATACACAGTCTGCAGGTTAAATAACAATTGCCTGTAGTCTTTATGTGCAGCATACTTGTGCAGGTCGCACCCCAATGAATTGGCAAAAGTCACATACAGCAGAATATTTAAAAGGTATTTTGAAAAAGTAAACGTCTCTGGTTAATAAAATACATGTCCTTCCAACATAAAAAAAAAACCTTAAACGGGATTAGTTTTGTTAAAGATTCACCACTTCATCATTGACTAAAGAATAACAATCATTACCCACAATTTCATTTGAAGATGAACATGGTTGACAAAGCAGTTACCTGAAACATAGGAGTCTGAGACATCTATTGAACCATCAGTGGGTGCTTACAGTGACTTTGTGTATGAAGTCAATATTGTTGTAGGGACTAGAGGATGGGCCTGGAGAGGTTGTGAAGAATGTGTTGCTTTCTGATTCTAAAAAATAAAAAAGAGAGAAAATGTAAAAAATTCAAAGCAGTCACAGACCATACATCTTCAGAATATGGAGCACAAAGCACAATTTCTGGAAAATGCTTTAAATGTGTGTCATGAAACAATGATCTAACCCAAAAAGATAAATATTTTTTGCACGAAGTGCAACAAATGCATTTCCAAAGGAGAACAAAACATAGCCTTTTCTGCATAGTTGGTTCATGAAGGGCTACATCAATTTCATAAATAATATATCTTTACATCAATCAATGTTCCCCCCAAATTATTTCAAATAGTTTATATTGTCACTAGTAGTGCGAAATCACTCCCAATCTTTATTTGTTTGGAAAAAGAAAAAATGCATAGGACCACAAGCACAGAAAAAGGGGCAGATTTCCAGTTTTTCATGTAACACAGTGTAGCAACCACATTTGACTATGTGGGAAAACAAAGTGCAGAATCACATTTATTACGAATGATATATTGCTGCTGGAATCCCATCCAATGGCACTCTAAAGGACTGCCTCACATGGTTTGCACAAGTCAGTGTGGGATGTCTAGCATATTCAAAATGCTGGAAGCATATCCTTCCAATTGTCTAGACAAACAGAAAGATTTCACACTCTGGGGCCCAGATTTATGATGATTTTTCTGCTGGGGCTGAGTCACTTTGATGGTGCAGCCTGTTGCAAAGACCATTTTAGCTCTTACTAAGCCACGCAAAGTTTATTTGTGTGACTGTGCTTGGTTTAGTAAATACTAAGTAACATTAAGCATAGCATAGCACTGCACTGCCTTGTGTTACTTTGCATTGGGTAGGTGTTACACATGTGGAGCATAGGTGTCCTGTGCATCCACCCATTTACTGTGACACAAAGCCAGCTTTTACAAACACTTGTAAACATGGGTTTGCATCTGAGTGGTGAACATACCCCACAGAGGCTTAACAAGGGGATTTTTTGAACAAAAAAAATATTTAGATTTGGATGTGATTACGGATACATTATACATACAGTCATAATGCGTAGATAAAACAATATGTGTGAGTATAGGGTAACAGAGGACAACTTGACAACAGAGAATGTTTGTATTTGGAAAAAAGAGTAGCTTAAACTGGAAATGAAACATTGAAGGCCTAATCTGATCTAATAGCTTTGTTCCCTAATTATTTTAAGCTTGAGGGTGGCTGCTTTTGTTTTGTAAAGCTGAAAAGGAAGTGCCCATTAATCATATACAGTAGAGGGTGTCTGATTAATCCATTCTCTAACAAGGCATAAGCGAGCAACAATGATTTCAATAAATATTAAAGCAGAGATGTCTTAACTGGCATCAGGTTTGAATCATTACTCAGCTGCAGGTCAAATAACAAATCCTGGGATAACCGCTGGGTGATCTCTGCCCAATATTGACTTATATTTTGAAAGATATCAAAAATGTGTTTATGGCTGCAGGCTACATCCTACATCTTGGAAACCTGTTCCTGCTAACAGTTTTATTGTTAGCCCAAATGGATTTTCTCTCAGGTGCACAGTCGATCATATGGAGATCATACAGAGAAAACCAAGGGTTTTCTTTATTTCAAAGGCATCTGAAACATCCGGTGGCTGAATTCCCAGTCCAATTTTGACAGTCTATTTATGTGCTAGGTTAGCTAGATCATCCTCCTATAGCAATTTCTAATTCTACAGAGTTCTCTGATAAATATCTTATCTTCAGCAGAGTAGATATATGCAACTAACTCTAAGTTATTTAGAGAGATGTTGCAAGAAATTCTACAATGCAAGTAATCCCACATTTGAAAATACTTGAAAAAGGTATTTTGTTGGAGGTTGTACTCTGATTGTAGTGTGGCAAACATGCTGAAACCATGGTGATTATGCCCTTTTGTTTTACCTCTGTTAACATGCAATATCTAGCTGCTGAATCAAGAAATATGGCAGTAGGGATGGATTACTGCAGAGACGTGTATAGTGATGTGTAAGGATTATATGGTAATCTATGGAAATATCTCCTCAGATTTTAGGAAAATGTTTTATCCCTGCTTAAAGTAATTGGGATCCCAATGTCTACATAACAAAAGTTTACAATCAGGACTGCAGTCTTTGAGAAGACACCTGTTTCTTGGCCAAAAAGCTGGAAAAACAAGGTCTTAAAATCTGAGCATGACCATATTCCTTCAATGTAAGGCAGCCTAATAAACCTAACATCTCATCTAGCTCTCATGTAATACCATATAAAGCTACTGATGGCCCCGTCTAGCTGCTTGAAAAAGAGTTAGGTACAAGTAATGGAATGATATGTAAAAGATAAGTAAATTTAGGTATGATGTTGATTTTGACAATGTTGCAGCACCCAATCATATTAACAGGAAGCCAATTCCATGCCCATATTTTAGTTATACAATGTTTAGGTAACTGCTCATAATTGAGTTGTATTATATGGTTAATGCAACCAATAGCTGCGGCAACATTTACTTAGTTTTTTATAGGTGTATAGTTAAGAATTCCTGAGATTTCGGTAAATTTAGTTGATGTCCAGAAATAGCCCCAAACCTTTCTGCCTCAGTTGCAATTTGTTTGACAGCTTGCAATGGATCAGCTGAGAATACCACAATATCATCTGCATAGGCACTTATTTTGAGTACCAACCCATTTGACATAAATGGTACTATCTCTGTGTTATTAATTAGATGCATGGCTAACAGTAATGGAGATAATGGACACCCCTGATGGTTGACCCTAGATATTCTGAATCCTGATAAAACCAGTCTCTGAGCAGGATTCAGAATATCTAGGGTCAACCATAATGTCTCCTACTAAGACCAGGCTGGTCATTGGGTTCTGGTAGAGGCTCTTCACCCATTTCAGATGTCCCACCAATACCCATATTCTAAAGTCTTATGTTCTCCTCATTGCTTCCTCTTTCCATGTGTGCTTCATTTTGCTGCACTCACAGAAAGAGAAATATGCCTTAAAGGATTGTTTCTTGCACAAAAACAATTCTGTCTATAACAAAGGCACCCTTGTAACATGGATCAATGATGCTTGCACTAGTGCTAGATAGCCACATGTGCACCTGAACATAGAGGGAGCTGAACAGTGCCATATCTTGGTAAATATTGTGCTACTCACTTTTCTCCTATCTATGCATCCAACACAGCTCCTTGCCTTGATGTGCTGCATTGCGTGAACTATTAGTAAACATGCCCCTCAATGTGTGGTGTGCTTTTCAGTACACAAGCAATGTCAGTTTTTAAAAAAAACAAAGAAAATATTTCTCCTGGTTAGTGTCTGCATCCAGGAGGTGATGGTTTGGATGTGAAGCCTGGTCTATTTGGTTGGTTGGTCCTTGCATCAAAACCTTTGAGTGTTTGCACTGATCCAGCCACAGAACACCCCAATAACAGCCCTTTGATGCAAAGCAATGCAAAGCAGTTCAATCTATTTTTTGAGCTGAGAAAAGGGAATCTTTCCAGTGCAAGATGCCTTTTGTACTTGAAAGGAAATAAAATGTCGCTATGAGTCAATTTGAGTCACTTAGCACTATTCTGGCCAATAAATCTCATTTCAAATGAGTCTATTATGGATTAAAATGTAGCTTTCTGCTTCTTCACTCTTTGTTATTATATACTAATTTCTAGTCAGAATTCTAGTGTCCCTTGTTAATGTGCATAGTTTTGAAACTTTGTATGTGATAAGCAAGGTGTCTAATATTGTTTAGATAACAGATGTGAGGTGCAGTTGGACTGCTGATGTCTGTTTGCCTTTTTGAGGTTAACCACAGATCTTAATCTAAGGCCAGGTTCTACACCCAGCTCATTGCCCTCTGGCACACAATAAAATTCTGTGGACAGCGAATGTACTGACTGACCTTCGGTGATGAAGTGTGCTAAGTATCCATGTCGGCATAGTTCTTAGCACACAGCAAAATGCAGTGGGCTACGTCTGCAACTGCATTGTACAGTATGCAGTGGGTTATGTTAAGATGGAAGCTGACTACTATATATGATAAAATAACTGAAACATTTAAAATTTAAAAAATCATGTTGAGTAGGATAAGTTATGCTTACATTTAATTTTGAAACCATAGTCGGTATTTATAAAAGCTTTGAAAATTACACCAAAAACACAGATAATGGGACATTATGGTTTCCGTGTGGAAAACCTAAAACCGTTGAAACTGGTCAGTTATGGTTAGCTTGCATACAATTCCTCAGGAGATATCAAGTGCTAATCACGACCTCACACAAAACATCACAGATGACATCTCAAATAGCTTCATTGATGATATCTCTCATGAAGTCATATATGACATGAACAATAACTTGATTAATGACATTAGAAGTCCGAAAAATGACCACCAAATTGCAGAAAAAAAGATTTCAATTTAAAATCTAAAATTAATTTTTGAAGGCATACCTTGAAAGCATTTATCTTCACTCGCCACCAGTAATAACATATGAGCAAAGTCTCTTGTTTATAAATAACCTGGGGCCAGATGTAGCAACCCGTTTGCGAGTCGCAAATGGCGAAAATCGCCGTTTGCGACTCGCAAACGTGGGTTTGCTATGCAGAAATGCATTTTGCGAGTCGGATCTGACTCGCAAAATGCATTTCAGACTCGCTAATAGGAAGGGGTGTTCCCTTCCTATTAGCGACTCGCACTGGTATGCAATTCCATTTGCGGCCGCGAAAGCGGCCGCAAATGGACTCGCAGTTACCATCCACTTGAAGTGGATGGTAACCCAGTCGCAAACGGGAAGGGGTCCCCATGGGACCCCTTCCCCTTTGTGACTGGACCAGATATTAATTTTTCAGGGCAGGGAGTGGTCCAAGGGACCACTCCCTGCCCTGCAAAACCGAAACTAAAGGTTTCGGATTTTTTTAAAGTGCAGCTCGTTTTCCCTTAGGGAAAACGGGCTACACTTTAAAAAAAAAAAACCTGCTTTATTGAAAAGCAGGTCGCAAACATGGAGGTCTGCTGACGACAGCAGGCCTCCATGTTTGCGAGTGCCTATACTCGCAATGGGGCCCCAATTTGCGACCCACCTCATGAATATTCATGAGGTGGGTCATTGCGACCCCATTGCGAGTTGCAGTCGGTGTCTGAGACACCGTACTGCATAGCAATTTGCGAGTTGCAAATTGCGAGTCACAGGGACTCGCAATTTGCAAGTCGCAAATTGCTTTTTTCGTACATCTGGCCCCTGGTGTACAATTATGTCCTATATTTTGTTGACTTACCCAATGTTTCACAATTATCTTGCACTGATTTGAAGTTTCAGTTAATCCACTATGAACAATGCTTTCCTTTAATCTCACCATGCAGTTTCCAGCTTACCCCCTTTGTGCCAGTTACTCCATCTTTCTTTTCCTACTTCTTTCCCGTTTGTGTTTTTGTCTCTCCCTTGCTCGTGGTCAAGATCTGATGAGGAAAAATAAATGGCATTCCACACTAATGAGTGCCAGTGGATCCCACGGGCAACCACCTTCTCAAATCAAGCACTGTCAATTTGCAGCTAGTAACATTTATACAAACAGTATGTCCTTAAAGTACACATTGACATCTGACCCCTTTTTACAAATATTAACTAAACAGATTGTCAGGCTTTTTTTCTGGGAGGTAAATAGTGTTGGTTATTTTAAGTAATTTATTTTGCTTACTTGACGCCCACATGTTCTAAAACATCAGTATGAATGGTTATATATTTATAACTTACCCTTAAGGTAGGCCTTATTGCCCATTAAGGCAAGGTGCACTGTCTTTGAAAGTAAAACATGGAGAAATTAATTTAGCTCATCCTGACAGTGAAAAGGCATCAAAAGCCCTTTTCATTGTGGCAAGGCTAGCTTTAGTCATGAAAAAAACACTGAATTAAATTGCACCTTATTATGATGACTTTGGATTGGAAGCAGATGAAAATATAAAACAAGAACTCATTTTAAGATTTGATCAAAATCCAACTTTATGGTTAAATTGAATTTTGACTACAATGAAAGAGTTTTTTAAAACATATATATATATCTCCCTGCCTATACCTCTGGAGGCTTTTTCTGTAGTGTGACTGTCACCAAACTATTCATAGCTCCCCTGTGGTGAGTTGAAAAATGTACTTAGGTGGAAGAAGGTATTGTCCTTCTATCAGCAGAATGGCTTGGAGGCTTTACCCAAGGACTATTTTCACTTTAAAGTGGCCTATCCTGTTACAAGCAGATGAACCTGATGCCTGGCCCTGTTCCTTTTCTCCCATGGTCAGCTTGACTCCAATCCCAGTGGAAGGGGCACCAGCCTCATAACTGGTCTGGAGTGATCACAAGGTAGTGTGTGCCCATTATTATACGGACACCTCAGGGTGCACCCATGGAGCTCTGACTATGGAAATAAATACCTTGCCATCTTGGATTGTGGTAGAGAGGCGTGATGTGGTTTAGTTTATCATAAAGCACACACTGATGTTCTGTAAAAGTGATTCTGGTCACCTCTGGGAACTCTTACCTCATTAGCTGGAGTATGGATGGCACTGGACATGTATGTATGATCCCCATGCCTTCCTCAGAACCCTCATGGTCCAGAGAAAAATCAGAAGAAGGACTTCTGTCTGAAGAACTTTAAGGACAACTGGACTTGCTTGTCTTGAACCCTGGACCCCAGAAGTGACACCAAAGGTCAGTAGGATAACCTCCAGTTTGAGCTATAAGGGTACAGCTAGCTTCTGGATTCATTTTCCTGCTTCCCAACTGGACCTGACCTGGTTCCCTCTGCTGGCCTCTCTGGGAGTGAGTTCTGACCCCCCATATACTGTCCCAAAGGTCCTGGATCCTTGCCTGTGCAGAATGTACTACCCTTGCCCAACTGACAGCTTAAGTAGACTCTACACTGACCAGCACCCAGTCAATGGCTTCCCCAAAGTCAATGTCAAGCACCACCTGATCAATGGCTTTACCGGACTCGACACCAAGCAGCATCCATGCAACGCTGACAGCCTTCGCTGATGGCTTCATCGGGGCCCTATGTTGAGCAGCCTCTGATCAGCTCCGAGACATCATGATGAGGTCCCTGTCCTTGTCGAGCCCTTCCTCGGATCCTGTTGGCAGGCTAGCCCTACTGAAGATTTTCTGCCTCCATAAAGGTTTCTCAGCAAGAAGGTCATTTTGTAACCAGGACAAATTTGATCCTTGTATCCCACACACAATCCACTGCTGTCAAACTTAAACTTTACCCTTTTTTCTGTCCATGTCTACCAGTTGCCCGTGATTAGTTTTCAGGGATTTTTCAGACTATATTTCAGTACAAAGTTTAAACATTCATGACTCTGGTTCTGCTAATTGGAAGTTTATTGTCCTGTTGTCATTTTCTCTGCTAAAATATTCCCTATTTTTCTAAATTGGTTTGGGATTATTCTTGTGTTGTGTTTTCACTTTATTACTATTTGAGTACTGCATAAACACCTTACACATTGTCTCTAAGCCTGTCTGCTCTGTGTCATAACTACCAAGGGGTTGAGCTCAGGTTTATTTAGTGACTTTTGAGGTTCACTTTGGCAAAGATTTTGATTATTTGAGGTGAGTTCTCACACCCCTCAAGTAATTCCCCAGTTTCTTACAGATGTAATTTAGGATGTCATTGATGATGTCATGAGTCAGATCATGCATAGCTCTTGATTGGGCATGAGTTAGGATTTACTCACTTAACAATATCAGCTCAATATCTAACATGAAAAGACATTTGCAAGTAAATGAGAAGTGTGTGGCATAATGGTCAGAGCTTCTGATTTTGGAGTTGGGAAACTAGATTCAAGGCTCGACTTAACCACAGAATCCTATAATTTTGGGCAACTCATTTAATCTCCTTGTGTCTACCAAAAATTAAAGTGTCCTTGTGTAATGTAACTGGTGCTCATGTAAAGCACTTCAATACATTTGGGTCGAGTTTAAGATAGTTAAAAAAAAAAACTGCAAATAAAAGTGCAGTCTTAACTGTAGTTTCCACTACTGCCCTATCATTTACCTTTCGCTCTCATCCCTGCCATCAAATGTGGAGATCGAAAATAAGATTTCATCGAGAGACAGAGCAAGAATTGAGTAACTTGAGAGACACAAAACAGAAATGGTGATTGTAGATTATATATTCATGGGCCAAAATATTGGTATTTGCAAAACATGAGAGGGAAGCTATTAGTGACTGATGTGTTAATAAGCTCAAGATTGTTGTTCCCTTTAAGCTGCACACCTCAGCAGCTCAGTACACGTCTTCATATCACTAGCATAAGCTAGGAGAACACAATCAGAACAATGGTATGTGCAACTATGGAGTAACCATAAATCCTTTTTAGACACAAAGCGGGTTGCTTCAATGGCCACTGATACATAATACAGTTATGGTCTGATTACAAGAACGTGGGTGTATTACTACCCATGTGTAAACCCCAGTTTACTCTTGGTTTGGAGTTACGAGTTTCGTTGCATTAAACACATCTGCTAATTATCAGATGCATTAAATATCTCAAACTTTGTTAAATTTTGGCAGGTCACACCTGCTGAAATTTAACAGGAAAAAACATTTGGGCACATATTTAAAAAACCCTTGCACTGCCAAATGCATCACTTTTTATGACACACCGGCGGGACAGAGTGCAGACCCCTATCCCCGAGGCCATGCAAAGCAACTTTGCATGGCTTTTATGACCTTATAAATATGGTGTAAAGGAATGCAGCACATGTCGCTGTGTTACCTTACACTGAATTAGTGTTCATTCCAGGGGTGTTGTGGTGGGTTTTCCCATGCAACACTCATGAGTTTTGATGCATTCGCAGATTTACAAGGACGTGTAAACCGGGGAATGCATCAAAACCGTACGCCTTCCCAGCAGAAGAGTAACAAGGATAAATATCTTTATTTCTCCAAATGTTTTCCTCTTTCTATGTCTGCTGCAATCTTCAGGACACATAGAAAGAGGAAAATGCCTCCACTACCCCTTCCTGCACAAAAACAATCCTGCCAGCAATGGGGACACCCTTGCATCATGGTGCAAGGGTGTCTGTGTTGGCGCTAGGCACTAAATTGTGCGCCGGCACTGGCTGAAAGGACAGGAATGCATAAATACGGTGCATGCCTGTCTTTTTGAATTGGCATAGGGCAGCTCAGCAAAAAGGCCCATATTTCTGCAATGCACCAATTGTTTGTAAATATTCCCCATGGTCTTTACTATATCATGCATATTTTGGTGCACTAAACACCAAAATCCATGTGTAATTCTTCACAACCTCATACTGAACGGTATCTATTGTACCCAATAAATAATGGCCCCTCTGATATTCTTACTCATTAGGTGTGATAAACAGCACCTATACATGTAATCAGGGCCTTAGTGCAGGAGGGCACTTTGATGCCTTAAGAAGAATACCCTCTAGTGATTGTCTTGCACTGTGAATACAACACAAGCTGTGTTAAGTGCATAGCTTATATCTAACTGGGAAAGGGGATCTACAGAAGAAAAGGTGAAATGCACAGCACACCTTTGGTCACTTGCGTATTTTTTGTGATGTTAAAAAAGTCCTGTGAACAGTAATAGCAAAGGGTTTCTAGCCCAGCAGGGGGCCAGTTTAAAGTCTTTGGTCCAACTCACTGGCCCAGCCAAGCAAAATCCTACTACTGTTAATGCCAGTCTGCTCTCACATCAATGCAAAGAGTCCATGTAAACTAAAAATTTGCGGGCCATATTTTTGCTGCAAAGAATTACATCTTCTGTTGCTTTTGCTTCTTTGAAGGACATTTGAAGCCCCAAAAGCCACTGTTTAATACCATTCTTCATACTTTAGTACTGTCATCCTCTAGGAAGTGAGACATTACCGTTCAAAGATTAAGGGCCTCATTATGAACACAGCGGTCCGGACCGCCAAATAATGAACCAAATGAAACACAAGCATCCAGAAAACCACCCACCGCCAGTAGAGGAGTGCCGACGATGACGGCAGAGTCTGCCTACAGGCCGACAGAAAGGCCCAACCCTCCCATCAAATTATGAACCACTAGTCCGACGCCAGTTCCGGGGTGGGAACCACCGCCACGCAAAGCCAGGAGGAAATGAACCAAATCCAATTAAATACTCACCAAAGGCCCACGCAACAAGCCGAAGCAGACATGCATAGAGAGCTGCAAATCATGCCAGCCCTACTCCTTGCCATGTACCTCCACGACCGTGACCGCCGGCGAAGACGACGACGGTAAGTACCGCAACCTACGAAACAAGGGAGGAATGGGCACAGTTAGATACCCACCCACTACACCCACCCTGCACGCCCCCACAACCCTTCACAGCAGCACAACCCATACACCCCACAGCAAGAGGTACTTACTCGAACCAAGGAAATCCAACTTGACCATAGTACATGCAAATGCCCCACACCCATAAACAATGAAACGAAAGACCAGAGTTCAACAGTGTGCCACGAAAACACAGGCCACACAGAAATATTTTATAAAAGCTCACAGAGCCAACTACTTTAAACAGGGCCAATGGCCAGTCCGTAGCACTACGAGTGCCATGGCCACAACGGGCCCAACCTGACTCCCAAAAGTGCACAGTACTCCACCTAATGGGGAAACAAAGGGGCATCCAGGCACCTCACGGAACGGGGGCAGGGGGTGGGGATTTGCAACAGGGGTGGGGCTTGGACTTTCGTTTGGAAAGTGGAGGGGGTGTGGGTTTGTCCTTTGAAGGTGGGGGGGTGTTTCGAGCAGGTGGAGCCAGATAGACTTGGCTCTGCCCTGGCCTTTTTTTTCTCTGGGGAAGGGGCACGGGAATGTGAAGGGCGGACAGGGGTGGGCTGTGAAGTGGAAGGAGTGGAAAGGGCAAGGAGGTGAGCACGCTTAGGGACAAGACAGGGTGGGCCAGTGGGTTGGAAGAGGTCAGCATGGGAGAGGAAAAGTTTCTCTGGAGCAATTGGGGTGGTCCTGGATGAGGGCGTGGAGGCAGAGGCAGTGGATGTATATGGTGTAGGGGTGTGTGTAGTGTGTGCAGGAGACTGGACTGTATGCTGTGGTGTGGTGGATCTGTTATGGGTGGGTGTCTTGGTGCGTTTGTGTGTTTTTGGAGGAGGGGGTGGACACAGTGGGAGAAGACAGGCAGCTAGTGTGGATGTATGTTGTGTGGGTGTCTGCAAGTCTGGTGAGTGTGCTGCCTGTGTCAACTACAGTATTTGTGGTGAGTGCAAGTGTGGTGTATGGGGTGCACGTATGGATGTCTGCTATGGTGGTGAGTGCAGTAAGAGGAGCAGCAACAGTGACTGAAGGTGCAGTGCATGAGGGTGTGGATGTAGAGGGGACAGACAGGAAGGTGGAAGAGGTGGGCACACTAGGGGAAGTGGATGTTGTTGTGTGTGCATGTGTCTGTTGGCTGTGTGAATGCTTTTGGTGGGAGGTGTGGTGCTTGTGTTAAGAAGCGTGCTTCTTGTGTGTTGATGTGCTTGACTGCGTGTCAGAATGTGTGCTTTGGACGGGTGAAGGGAGTGGGGTGCTGGAAGGGGTAGAGGAGGTTGGAGGGGGGACGGAATGGCCAGGGAAATGTGCTGCCGTCCAAGAGAAGGACAGAGCCTGAAAAGATCTCTGTAGGGTATACACTGCACCGTGAATGCCATCCAGATAGGCATTTGTCTGCTGTACCTCTGATGCTAACCCCTGGATGGCATTGACAATGGCTGTCTGCCCTACAGAGATGGTTCTCAGGAGGTCAAAAACCTCCTCTGTGAGGGCAGCAGGGCCGACTGGGGAAGGGGAGGAGGTGCCTGGGGTGAAGGAGATGCCTACCTTTCTGGGTGAGCGGGCACGGGAGGGCGGTGATGGAATGGGGGGTGGTGGAAGATGTCACTGTAGTGGTGTGGCCACTAGGATCAGCCACTGCCAGGGAGCCCCATCGGAAGAGGTCTCGGAGTCACTACCTCCAGTGGTAGTTGCCTCCCCTGTTGTACTCCTCTCGCCCTCCTACCCACTGGTCCCCTTGGCGTTGGATGTCTGCTTCCCCACTTGCCAGTGCCTCAGCTCCCTCACCAGATGTTGTTGCTGTACCAAACCAACACAAGAGAACAGGGATGGGGAGACAAAACAGGAGAGACACTTGTGAATAGCTGAATGGAGGTACATGGTGGCCATACATACACCCACCCAGAAGACACACCCAACAGGCAGCACCGTTCACTATGCCCATGGCCATGCCCCTGACTACTGACCAGAATACTGCTCTACACCCATCCCCTGGACTACCTAAGGAGGCGACGTGTGGGAGACCTGACAAAGACACCCCTACACCCTTTGGGGACCATTGTGTACATGGCCACCAGTCAGAGTCCCTTCCTCTGCGCAGCATGAACCCTAATGCCCACTCAGACATACCCCCAGACTGAAGTTTGTGACATGAGTACTCACCCCCTTGTGACTGCTGTGCAGCCTTCAAGCGCCCATCCAGGTCTGGGTATGCCACAGCCAGGATACGTTGCATGAGGGGGGTCAGTGCCCGATGGGTACCCCTTCCACTTTGGGAGGACTTCCCCAGCTGGGCCTCACAGATCGTACGCGCCCAGCACCGCAGGTTCTCCCACCTCTTTTTGCGGTGGGTGCTCGGCTGGTTGTAGACACCCAGGGTCCACACCTCCTTGGCGGTGGCATGCCAAAGTGCCCTCTTCTGGTGGGCGCTGACCTAAAAGGGGGACACAGATATGGAACACAGAGGTCAGGCACTTGCAAGATAGGTACAGCTGGCTATTTGTCCACTATGGGACGGACAGCACTCTCAGACTTACAAGCCATACGCTCACAGCATGCCATGCACCACGGCGCATGCAGGCTCAGAGGTGCACACATATGTCCATTTAACACCACTTACACGTAAACAGTGCCCCCAAACCCAGACTCACCTGAACCTCTGGCTGTCCGTAGAGTTTTGCGTACAGGGGCAGAACCCCATCCACTAGCCTCTCCAGTTTCTCCTGGGTGAAGGGCGGGCCCTTTCCCCTGCAACACGAACCACATCCATGACCAGAGGCAGACCACAGCAGTTCACACAGTGGAGTACCTGTCCGCACGAGATCAGGGAGTCAAGTGAATAATAGATGACGAAATTGCGTACGTACCATGGCGGTGTGCACCCTCACCACTGGCGGCAATCATGATACGCCAGGATTCCCTATTGGCATCCATGTTAACCAATGACGGTGCGAACAGTGGTAAATACCGCTTTACGCTGTGACATCAACCGCTAGCGGTATGAGGTCACATCCACAACAAAAGGCCTGGATTACAGTGGGCAGACATTTTGGCAGTAACTACGCATCTATTAATACAAATGTGCACAATGCAGGCCTTACTAGTCACATCAAGCACCTATGCATGTGACCATTCCGTAATATACCACACATGAAAAACACTGTTCCCTCATTGAGGTGTAGATATAGATCTGTCAAGAAGAAGTCAATGTTGAGTCACTACAATGAAATATGCATTGCACAATTGATGACAATGTGTGCCTATGTATGTGTGTTCATCACACCTTTTTGATACCCCTCGTTCGTACCGACCCTTGTGACGAGGAAGGGCACAATCGATGTACAGACCACTTGTGGATATGAGGACCATGGTGGAGCGTCAAATCATAATCAATTACAGACTCACACTGGCAACAATTCAGGAACTTTGTGCTATAGTGGATCCTGCACTAACTCTGGGAAATCGTAATCAGCATGCCATCCCTACTGAAGTGCAGGTGCTCTGCACACTCCATTGCCTGGCCACGGGCTCATTTCAAGTGACAGTGGGCATGGGTGCTGGATTTTCACAGCCAATGTTCAGCATGGTACTGACAAGATTTCTAAATGCATTTGTACGACACCTGCAGTCCTATGTGAGGTTTCCCCAAAGTACTGACCTCCCTGCCATCAAGTCTGAATTCTATGCCTTTGCCAACATAACCCATGTGATAGGTGCCATCGATGGCACCCACATACCGATCATTCCCCCAAGAGTCAGTGAACAGGTGTACAGAAACAGAAAGAACTTTCACTCCATGAACATCTAATTAGTATGTACTGCAGACCAGTACATCTCACATGTGAATGCCATGTTCCCAGGTTCAGTCCATGATTCCTTTGTGTTGAGGAATAGGAGTGTGCCACAGAGGATGGAACAACTCCAAGAGGACAGAGGGTGGATCATAGGTAAGTGTGTCTGTCACTAACTGACACATAGCAGACAGCCAGGCTGTCTGACTAACGGGCTTAACAATGACTACTCTGTATTGCACCTTTTTCAAGGTGATTCTGGCTATCCAAACTTGTGTTGGCTCCTGACACCAGTGAGGAATCCTAGGACAGATGTAGAGAGGAATTACAATGAGGCCCATGCACGCACTAGGAGGGTGATAGAGTGCACAATAAGTCTCCTGAAGGCTAGATTTCATTGTCTACATATCTCTGGGGGCTCCCTGGCCTATGGGCCTGAAAAGGTGTGTAGAATAGTGGTGGCCTGCTGCATGCTGCACAGCGTGGCAGTGAGACATTCTATCCCCCTCTCGGAGGTAGAGGGTGCTGTATGTCCTGATCAGCTACCTCAGAGAGGAGAGGAGAGTGATAGTGATGATGCGGAAGGGGAAGATGTCAATTCCAGGACCCAACTGATACAACTCTACTTCCAGTAACGGTGTGGGACTTTGGGCTGACATTGGGGTTTGTGACACACTGTCAGTGTGCTCAGTCATAAGGGGTGGGTTGATAATGATATGTGAAACATGGTCCAGTTCTGTATGGTACAGATTTATATTTTCTGCATTTACTTAGGGCCCACATTTAGGTACTTAGAACTCCCTTCATGCAATGATTTGACAATAAAGTGGTTATCAGCCAGTTGCATCCACGCTTTACTTTGTTCACATTTTAACACAGGAGGCAGTGTTACAGGTGTGATATGTGTTTTATTGGTTGCAGGGAGTGAATAGTGCTATTTACAGTGATGGCAAGTCGTAAGAGGTGGGTGTCCTCAAAGCCAACATGGTGGCAACCTTGTTGGTAGTATTGATGGGTCCATCCTTTCTTAAATTAGTTCATATTGCCTCTTAGCAATGTGTGATGGCTGATTGAGTGGGATGGTTGCTGTGCAGATTGTTGCTGAGTTACTTATTGAAGGGGACCTTGTTCTTTGCTGGGGTTCTAGTGCCATATCTTGGCCTGAGGGTCTGTTTGGGCACCTGTTGTTGATCTTCAGGGGATGACTTGGTAGGTCCTTGGGTTTCCTGTGAGGGAAGTTCCTGGGATGTTTCTGCTGATGGTGTAATTTCATGGTGGGTGTCCAGTGCTGTAGTGGGGGCCTCCTGTCTTGTGTGGGTCTCAGACTGGGTTTGTACCAGCTGCAGCAGTGCTCCTGCTATGGTGGCTTTTGTGGCGTTGTGCTGTTTCCACTGCTCTATGGCCTGTTGGTGGTGTTCCTGCTGCATCCTCTGACTGTGCTCCAGGGTGGACACTATCTGTGCCAGCCTGTCATAGGTATTCTGGTAGGCCCCCAATAGCTCTGATATCACGTCCTGGGCTGCTGCATCCATCCTGTGGCCTCCCCCCTGGCCCACTGACTCCCTTGCACTTGCCCTAGCCCCCTGTACCTGTGTCCCCTGCACAGGTCTGGCAGTACCACTTGTACTGGGGCCCTCGCCTTCTTGCATGTTGGGAGTGGAAGACTGTGGCCTCTGTACCTGTGTTCCACCAGTCTGTGGCCTGGATACACTGGTGTGGGGACGCTTGCGCTGGGCTGCTGGTCTTGACTGGGTGGTAGGGGTGACAGTGGTTTCCTGGGTGGGGCTGCTGCATGGTGACAGTCCAGGACTGTGTTAGGGGCCTGCCTGCTCATCAGTGTCCAGAGATCATTCACCAGTGTCCTGTGAGGTGCCTCTGTCTCCCTGGGGGGCACTGGAACTCCTTGTACTGTCCGTTAGGGTGTCATGGGTGGTGGTGCCTGTTGGGAGACATAGGCCCTCATTCTGACCTTGGCGGTCGGCGGAGAGGCGGCGGTCGGACCGCGAACAGACCGGCGGTATTAAAAATGGCATTCTGACCCTGGCGGGAACCGCCAACACAGCCCGCCAACTTAACACTCCGACCGCCACAGCGGTACAAACAAACAGCGCGGCGGTTCCCGCCAACAGCCCGGCGGCAGACAAAGTACCGCCCACCCTATTACGACCCACCAATCTGCCACCTTTTCCGGGGCGGGAGCACCGCCGATAAGAACACGGCGGAAACAGACTACGAACGGGAAAACGCTCACCTCTACGCACTCCACGCGAGATTCCGGCAGTATGGAGCCAGAGTTACAGGTCATCCCCGCACTCCTATTCCTCCTCATATACCAGGAGCACGCCCGGCGGCGCGGAAGACATCGGTGAGTACTGCACCTACGACACAGGGGAGGGAAAAGATTACCGGCACACACCCACCCACACCCACTACAACACACACATCAATGCATTCCCACAGATCACTGTCACAACCCACAAACCACCCCCCTCCGAAATAATGCAAAGACCAAAAGAAGAGATCATAAACGGGCAGATATATTGAAATATGTACACCATTAATCCCAATAAATAAATAAACTATGTACAAAATATATACAGCTACTAAATGTAGTCCAACCACTGTCCGTGGATCACAGGGGTCCTGTGCAAAGGGGCAAGGCCCAGTCCCACGACAAGAACTCCACGGAGAGAACACTGCAGGGGCATCAGAAAGAAAATAGGACAGGCACCTCAGGGGGAAGGGAAGGGGGGGCACCTCAGCCACTTGAGTACACGACGCCAGATCCACGAGGGGACTCCATGACCACTGGCCCATCCTGGGGAGAGCAAAGCCACAGTCCATACAGTCCATACAGTGGGTGGCCTGCCCACTGGGCCATCCTGGGAGAGCAAAGCCACAGTCCATACAGTCCATACAGTGGGTGGCCTGCCCACTGGGCCATCCTGGGGAGAGCAAAGCCACAGTCCATACAGTTCATACAGTGGGTGGCCTGCCCACTGGGCCATCCTGGGGAGAGCAAAGCCACATTCCATACAGTCCATACAGTGGGTGGCCTGCCCACTGGGCCATCCTGGGGAGAGCAAAGCCACATTCCATACAGTCCATACAGTGGGTGGCCTGCCCACTGGGCCATCCTGGGGAGAGCAAAGCCACATTCCATACAGTCCATACAGTGGGTGGCCTGCCCACTGGGCCATCCTGGGGAGAGCAAAGCCACAGTCCATACAGTCCATACAGTGGGTGGCCTGCCCACTGGGCCATCCTGGGGAGAGCAAAGCCACAGTCCATACAGTCCATACAGTGGGTGGCCTGCCCACTGGGCCATCCTGGGGAGAGCAAAGCCACATTCCATACAGTCCATACAGTGGGTGGCCTGCCCACTGGGCCATCCTGGGGAGAGCAAAGCCACAGTCCATACAGTCCATACAGTGGGTGGCCTGCCCACTGGGCCATCCTGGGGAGAGCAAAGCCACATTCCATACAGTCCATACAGTGGGTGGCCTGCCCACTGGGCCATCCTGGGGAGAGCAAAGCCACAGTCCATACAGTCCATACAGTGGGTGGCCTGCCCACTGGGCCATCCTGGGGAGAGCAAAGCCACAGTCCATACAGTCCATACAGTGGGTGGCCTGCCCACTGGGCCATCCTGGGGAGAGCAAAGCCACAGTCCATACAGTCCATAACAGACCCCACTGCCACTGGAGGAGGCAAGTTGGCCAGAGGACATCCTGCAGCCCTGCCCGAGATAGATCCTGCCCTGCCACGTCTGCCAAAGGGCCAGCGGTTCTTGCCCTGAAGGGCCCAGTTCAGCGGTTCTTGCCTTGAAGGGCCCAGTTCAGCGGTTCTTGCCTTGAAGGGCCCAGTTCAGCGGTTCTTGCCTTGAAGGGCCCAGTTCAGCGGTTCTTGCCTTGAAGGGCCCAGTTCAGCGGTTCTTGAGACGGCGGGGCCCAGTTCAGCGGTTCTTGCCTTGAAGGGCCCAGTTCAGCGGTTCTTGCCTTGAAGGGCCCAGTTCAGCGGTTCTTGCCTTGAAGGGCCCAGTTCAGCGGTTCTTGCCTTGAAGGGCCCAGTTCAGCGGTTCTTGCCTTGAAGGGCCCAGTTCAGCGGTTCTTGAGACGGCGGACGGTCTATGGCCAACTGCTAAATGCCTGGTGGTGCCCTCCTGGGCAGCGGGGATGGTGCTCCTTCACTGCCCACCTGGGCTGTGGGTGGTGGGGCCCTCCTGGCCAGCTGGGCTGGGTCCTCCCTGGGCAGCGGCTATGGGGCTGGTGGGCTCTCCCGGGGCAGCTGTGCCGGTTCCTCCCGGGGCAGCGGCTATGGGGGTTGTGGGCTCCTCCTGGGCAGCAGGCCTGCTGCCTGACCTCTCCAACTTGCTGCCCTTGCCCTCCTTAGTCGTCGGCCTGTGGCCCTTTCCTCCCTTTGGAGCTGTGGCAGGTGACTGTCTCTGGGTGGTGTCCGGGGGGGATGTAGAAGGCGGGCTCCTGCGGCGCCCCTTCCGCCTTCTGCTCCTCTTCCCAGGGGGTGGGCTGGCTGTCCCCTTGCTGCTGGGCGAAGATCCAGACATGCGGGCTGGCGGGCTCCAATACCCCTGCACCCTTGTCAAGGGGGATGCAGGGCTGGTGGTGGCTGAGGTGCTCTTCTTACCCCGACGAGAAGGAGGGGGGGGCTCAGGGTCAGGAAAGAAGTTAGTAGTGGCGAGGAAGAGCTTCTTGGGACAATGGAGAGTGATAGGTACAGTGGGAATGGGAGTGGAGGGAGAGGATGTGGTTGTAGGTGAGTCACGTTTGCTGTCTTTGGGTGCAGGTGCAGGAGGGATAGGCTGTCGTGAGGTGGATGGCTGTTGGGTGGGTGGGTGGCTGCGTTTGTGTGGTGTGGAAGAGGGGGTGACAGACACAGTGGGAGAGGACACAGGGGACGTGTAAATGGCAGTGGGGATGGTGACTGCACGTGTGCGGACTGGAGTGGAGGGTGTGCTGGTGATGGAAACACTGGCTGATGGTGAGGTGAATGGAGGTGTGAGTGTAGACGTCACAGGGAGGGAGGAGGGAGACGAGGAGGTGGGGGTCACAGAGGTGGTAGTGACTGTTGGCATGTCTGCATCGGAATGTTGCGTGTGTGAATGTCTGCGTGATCTGTGGTGCTTATGTTTGGATGAGCTTCTCTTGGGTGTTGAGGTGTGTGCAGGCTGGTCTGATGGTGTGGGTGGGACAGGCAGAGGAACAGGAGACTGGGAGGAGGGAGTTAGTAGAGGCAGGCAGGAGACAGGGACAATGGCTGCCGTCAGTGCTGAGGCCAGAGCCTGGAACGATCGCTGATGGGCAGCCTGACCCGAATGAATGCCCTCCAGGTACGCATTGCTGCGATGAACCTCCCTCTCCACCCCCTGGATGGCATTCAAAAGGGTAGTCTGCCCAACAATGAGCGTTCGGAGGAGGTCAATGACCTCCTCACTTAGGGCAGCGGGGGTAACAGGGGCAGGGCCTGAGGTGCCTGGGGCGAAGGAGATGCCCGGCTTCCTGGCAGAGCGGGCACGGGGCGAACGCGGAGGGGCTGCTGGGAGGGCGGAGATGGTGCGCTGGGTGGTGGCTGTACCTGTAATGGCGGGGGGCACGGATGGTGCCACCCCCGCAAGGGAGCCCCCTTCCGAGGACGTGTCCGTGTCGCTGCAGGCTCCAGTCGTCCCCGTCGTGGAGCTCCCCTCGCCCTCCGTCTCACTGGTCCAGTCTGACTCTGTGGCATGGCCCTCCTGGGCCATGTGAGATGCAGCTCCCTCCTGCCCCGATGCCACTTCTCCTCCGCCTGATGATGCTGATGCACACAAGCACAGAAAGACAAACAAAAAGGGGGGGGGAGAGAGAAATAAAGGGATATTGAGTACATGGATCTCCGGTACAGTTAGCGGACATGACAGACACAGATGCCCCCTGCACTAAGTTGCGCACTTGGGGTCCGCTACGCATTCCGTGGAACATGCCCTACACGCCTAGAGTTGTCAACTGCACCCATGGATGACACGGCCCAGGGATGGCTGTACTGACACACCACTGAGGGTGGTGGCTGGGGACACAGGGGCTTACGGGGGTGCCCAGCCTACAGATATCGCCCTGGCCTAGGGGGACCCACAGCCCTCCTCCCCCACCCAGACACCTCCACTGCACGACAACAGAGTAGATGATGCTTGTACTCACCCCCTTGTGTCTGCTGTGCTGCCCTCACGCGCCCATCCAAATCAGGGTAGGCCACCGCCAGGATCCGGAACATCAGGGGGCTCAGTTGACGGCAGGCACCCCGCCTACGTTGGGAGGCCATCCCCAGCAGAGACTCGGCGGTCTTCTTGGTCCCGCGGCGGATGTCCTCCCACCTCTTGCGGCAGTGGGTGCCCCGTCGATGGTGGACCCCCAGGGCCCGGACTTCCTTGGCGATGGCACGCCAAATCCCGATCTTCTCATGGGCGCGGACCTATGTGACACGTACAGGGAGGGAGAAATACCACGTTCAAGTTACTCAGCATTTTCCTTTCCAGTGGCCCAACGCCCCCCATCCCCGCCAGGCCCCCCGCCAGGCCCCCGCCATGCCCAACATGCCCCCCATCCCCGCCAGGCCCCCCGCCAGGCCCCCCGCCAGCCCCAACATGCACCCCATCCCCGCCAGGCCCCCCGCCAGGCCCCCCCGCCATGCCCAACATGCACCCCATCCCCGCCAGGCCCCCCACCAGCCCCAACATGCACCCCATCCCCGCCAGGCCCCCCGCCAGGCCCCCCGCCAGCCCCAACATGCCCCCCATCCCCGCCAGGCCCCCCGCCAGGCCCCCCGCCAGCCCCAACATGCACCCCATCCCCGCCAGGCCCCCCGCCAGGCCCCCCGCCATGCCCAACATGCCCCCCATCCCCGCCGGGCCCCCCGCCAGGCCCCCCGCCAGCCCCAACATGCACCCCATCCCCGCCAGGCCCCCCGCCAGGCCCCCCGCCATGCCCAACATGCACCCCATCCCCGCCAGGCCCCCCGCCAGCCCCAACATGCACCCCATCCCCGCCAGGCCCCCCGCCAGGCGTCCCGCCAGCCCAACATGCACCCCATCCCCGCCAGGCCCCCCGCCATGCCCAACATGCCCCCCATCCCCGCCAGGCCCCCCGCCAGGCCCCCCGCCAGCCCCAACATGCACCCCATCCCCGCCAGGCCCCCCGCCAGGCCCCCCGCCATGCCCAACATGCACCCCATCCCCGCCAGGCCCCCGCCAGCCCCAACATGCACCCCATCCCCGCCAGGCCCCCCGCCAGGCCCCCCGCCAGCCCCAACATGCCCCCCATCCCCGCCAGGCCCCCCGCCAGGCCCAACATGCCCCCCATCCCCGCCAGGCCCCCAAGCCAGCCAGTGGCCCCAAATCCAGATAGAATTAAACTCACTTGTTGGTCTGGAGGACCGTAGAGTAGCGCATACTGGGGGAGGACCCCATCCACAAGTTTCTCCAACTCCTCTCCAGTGAAGGCAGGGGCCCTTTCCCCAGTCGCAGCAGCCATTGTCCCTTCCAGACCGAGGTCACAGCAACACTTGCAGTATAGGTCCTCTCCTGTGAAAGTTCAAGTCGCAAGTGGATAAGTAGATAGAAAATGGCGGTCACGTCCGCGGCGGTGCGTACCGCGGCGGTGTGTCCCGCCACCGCCGGCGCCCTTCGCCATTGGCTCCTGAAACCCATAGGCTTCAATGTTAACCAATGCGGCTTCGCGCCGCGGTCTTGGCCCGCCGCCCGGCGCGGTGTGCCACGCCAGCGCATTGACCTCACATCCCATTGTCACACTTCACAGGTCAGGCAGCCGCCATTTCCAGGGCCCACATGGCTCAATTTCAACTGCGTCACACAGGCCTAGGCCTTGCATAGCCACTCATACACGGCATTCACTGCATAGAGAATCGTATACTGTGCTAGCTGTGAGTACGTACCTGTGGGTTGCCTGACTGTGTGCTCCATGTTGTCCTTCCTAGGCACCGTCCGCTGGGTTGGGCGAGGAGACGGATGAATCCTCCCGTGTACCGACCGCTGGTGGACCTGTCGACAATGGAAGAACGCCACATTATCCTGACCTACCGTCTTAACCGTGCCACTATCCATGAACTGTGTGCCCGGCTGGAGCCCGACCTGATGTCCCCCATCCGCCAACCCACAGGGATTCCCCCTCTGGTGCAGGTCATGTCAGTACTCCATTTCTTGGCAAGTGGGTCATTTCAGACAACCGTGGGAATTGCTTCTGGGATGTCTCAGCCCATGTTTTCAAAGGTGTTATCCAGAGTGTTGTCTGCCCTGATGAAATCCGTGAGGAACTACATCATTTTCCCTGAGGTGGGCGAACTGGCTACAGTGAAGGGTGATTTCTACGCCCTTGGACATATTCCCAACGTAATTGGTGCCATTGATGGGACCCATGTGGCTTTGGTTCCCCCAAGAGACAGGGAGCAGGTGTACAGGAACAGAAAAAGTTACCATTCAATGAACATCCAGGTGGTGTGTTTGGCTGACCAGTACATCTCGCATGTAAATGCCAAATTCCCAGGGTCAGTGCATGACGCCTACATCCTCAGGAATAGCAGCATCCCTTACGTGATGGAACAGCTACAGAGACACCGTGTATGGCTAGTGGGGGACTCTGGGTACCCCAACCTGTCGTGGCTACTGACCCCAGTAAGGAATCCCCGGACCAGGGCAGAGGAACGGTACAATGAGGCCCATGGGCGTACTAGGAGGGTGATCGAACGCACCTTTGGCCTCCTAAAGGCCAGGTTTCGCTGCCTGCATATGACCGGTGGATCCCTAATGTACTCACCTAAGAAGGTGTGTCACATCATCGTGGCCTGCTGCATGCTTCACAACCTGGCTTTGCGCCGCCAGGTGCCTTTCCTGCAGGAGGATGGTCGAGACGGTGGTGTTGTGGCAGCGGTGGAACCTGAGGAGAGTGACGAGGAGGAAGACGACGGGGCTGAAACAGACAACAGGGACAGAATCATTGAACAGTACTTCCAATAGGACACAGGTAACATTTCAAAGATAATTTAGTAAAAGTTAACTACTCTGCAGCATCTCTGCTGCCTGTCTATTTGCCCCAGTGTATGATGACTGAGTTTTGGCTTTTCCCTCCCTATTTCAGATCTGGGGTCCCCACTACGAGTCCTGTGCTTCGTTTCCCCATGGACTACAGCTTTGTGGCAGCTGTTTGTTGACTTCACCATGTACAAGGACATATTTGCACTGTCATGTCAATTACAATCTATTGAAATCACAGCCAGACTCCTGATATTTTGGTGAAAAATAGGTGTTTATTGAAGTGCTCAAAATGGGATGGGTGGTTTCAAGTGGGTGGGGGCTATGGTGAAGGAATGTCCATGGCAGAGTCCAGAGTAACAGTCACACAGGTGCATTGTCCAGAGGCCTGTGGAGAGATGGAGCATGGGCAGTTCGAGGATGGACAGGGTGACAATGTGGGACAGTGGGATGACATCAGGTGGTATCCATTGCTGGCGGGGGTCTTGACATCCTACTCTGTCTTGCGAGATCTCAGGGCCCTCTTGCGGGGTGGTTCTTCTCCTGCAGGAGGTGGGGGTCTGGTGGGCTGCTGCTGTGCGGGGGCCTCCTGTCCACTAGCGCCGGCGGAGGTGGATGGCTGTTCTTGGTCCCGGCTAGTGGCAGGGGCCCTTGGGTGTTGTTCAGTGTCCGCCCTGCTGTTTACGAGGTCCTGCAGCAGCCCTACCATGGTAACCAGGGTGGTGTTGATGGCTCGGATGTCCTCCCTGTACCCCCGATAGTGTTCCTCCTGCAGCACCTGGATCTCCTGGAACCGGGCCAGTACCGTCGCCATCGTCTCCTGGGAGCGGTTGTATGCTCCCATGATGGTGGTGAGGACCTCGTGGAGAGTGGGTTCCCTGGGCCTCTCCTCCCCCCCCTGTCGCACAGCTGCCCGCCGAGTTGCCCTGTTTCCCTGGGCCTCTGCCCCCTGGCCGGTGTGCCCACTACCACTGCCCCCAGGTCCCTGTTGTTGTTGGGGTGGTGGGTTATCCTGGGTGCCCTGTAGTGGTAGACACACCGCAGATTGACGCGCCCTGGAGACAGAGGCATGGGCCCGCTGGGTGGGAGCTGTGCTGGTGTTCCCAGAGGGGTTAGGGTCTATAGTGGCCTGTGCCTGTGTGAGGGGAACCGACTGTCCAGAGGTCCCCGATGGTCCGGGCTGGTCATCGGTGTCCAGATCGACAGAGCTGCTGTCATCGCTGACGGCCTCTTGGGTGGGGGGTGTGGATAATTCTGGCCCCTCCGCCGCGGTGTGTTGACGGTCGGGTCCTGCAGGGGTATAGAGGTATGGTTATAGTTTCAATGTGTCGCATATGGGTGTATCTGTGGGTTCTCGTGTCCCCAAGTGCTGGCATTCGTGTGTGGGGGCTTTGGTGAGGGTGGCTTGTGGGGGGGATGTGTATATGCATTGGGCATGCTTTGGTGATGGGTGTCCATGCTTAGTGGACGCATGCAGGCCTAGGTTTTGGGATGAGTGGGTTGTGATGGTGAGACATTGGCGGGGAATAGGTGTGGTGGGGGTGGGGGTGAGGATGGTGGTGGGGGTGAGGATGGTGGTGGGGGTGAGGATGGTGGTGGGGGTGAGGGTGGGGGTGAGGGTGGGGGTGAGGGTGGGGTTCGAGGATGGGGGTGAGGGTTGGGGTCTGATTTGGCATGCAGGTGGGGGGGAAGCAGTATTGAAGCTTCAACTTACCAGTATCCATTCCTCCGCCGACTCCTGCGAGGCCGTCAGGATGCAGGATGTTCAAGACTTCCTCCTCCCATGATGTGAATTGTGGGGGTTGAGGTGGGGGTCCTCCGCCAGTCTTCTGCACGGCGATGTTGTGCCTGGATACCATGGAACGCACCTTCCCCCGTAGGTCGTTCCATCGCTTCCTGATGTCTTCCCGATTTCTGGGGTGCTGTCCCACTGCGTTCACCCTGTCGACAATCCTCTGCCATAGCTCCGTCCTCCGGGCAATGCTGGTGTATTGTATCTGTGTGCCGAACAGCTGGGGCTCTACACGAACGATTTCCTCCACCATAACCCTGAGTTCTTCGTCTGTGAAGCGGGGTTGTCTTTGGGGTGCCATGGGGTGGTGTGTATGATGTGTGGGGTGGAGTATGTGTATTTAAGTGAGTTGAGTGTGGTGGTGTGTGTTGTTTTGTGTGTGGATAGTGTGTGGGTGATGGTGTTGAGTGGCTGTGGCTGTTATGTTTTGGATGCTGGTGTCTCGCTCTTGCCTTCTTTACGATTTTGTAAGCGTAGGGGTTTGTGGGTGATGTGGGTGGGTGTTTTATATTGTATTGTGTGTGTGGGAGTGGTGTGTGTATGTGTATCAGGTATGTGGGATTCAAATCGTCCAATGTGGGTGAGTTTTGTTCGTTGGTGTGTATTCTGACCGCGCCGGTGTGTCCCGCCAATGGAATACCGCGTTTGAATGACCGCCGCGTGGATTCGTGGGTCGTAATGGGATGGGCGTATTTCTGTTGGCGTGGCGGTGGAGGTTTGGTCACCTCCACCTTTCCGCCGACCGCTGGTCTGGCGGTCTGTTGTGGCGGTCGGATTTTCGGAGGTTTGCCTTCTGCGGGTCAGAATGACCGTGGCGGGTTTCCGCGACCGCGGCGGGATTATGGAGGATTTCTGACCGGCGGTAGGCGCCTTTTACCGCCGAGGTCAGAATGACCACCATAGACATGTCTGTCACAGATGCATGAACATTTAGGGTGCACAGGACTGGGCTATTTTGTGCTGGAGTTACTTTCAGTGGCCTTACAGAGTGGCTTTGTGAGGTTTACACTGCCTTTTGCTTCGACTGTGGGATTGCATTGTGGTGGGGGTGTCGCTGCATTGTGGGTACTTGCAGGGGTAGATGGTTGTGCACAGGGGGAGGGATGTGGGCCTGTTAGTGGGTTTGTGGTCATGCAGGAGGGGGGATTTAGTGGCTGTTGCCTGGGTGGGGTGTTGGTCTTAGTGGGTGTGGCTGGGGTGGGGTGGTGCATGCATTACAGGTATGCTGTATATGCAGTACATGTTGATGACTTACCCGAGTCCATTCCTCCAGTGAGTCCAGTGAGTCCCTCAGGGTGCAGGATGGCCAGGACCCTTTCCTCCCAGTCTGTGTATTCTGGTGGTGTTGGTCCTCCCCCAGTCTTCTGGACTGCAATGTGGTGCCTTGATGCCATGCCCCTGACCTTCCCCCGCAGGTCGTTCCATCTCTTCCGGATGTCCCTGGTGCGTGGATGGTGTCCCACTGCATTGACCCTGTTCACAATGGTCTGCCATAGCTCCATCTTCCTTGTGATGGGTGTGTGCTGCACCTCGGCCCCGAATATTTGTGGCTCCACCTTCAGGATCTCGTCGACCATGGTCCTTAACTACCTTTCTGTAAAGCATAGAGGTTTGGGGGTGACATGGTGAGTGTGGTGAATGGTGTCGGGGCTGGGAACGCAGTGAGGGTGCTCTTCTGTGGGTCGGTGTGCGTCCTGTGTATGGTGGCGTTCGGTGTCTGCCTCTGGTGCTCTCCGTCTTCTTGGCCTGGTTTTGTTGCAAAGGATTGTGAGGTATGTCTAGGGGTATTTTATGGGGTTATGGATGTGTGTCAGGGGTGTGGGTTGCACGCTTATCCAATGTGTGCACTTCTTGCTGTCCGGCCTCCACTGTCCGCCAAGGTGATTTGTGCATCATCATTTGGAGGGTGGGATGTGGGTGTGCTCGGCGGTGGCGGGGTGGGGAGTTCCAGGATTCCTGTCGACAGGGTCATGGCGGGGAGTGGTGGTCTGGTGATTTTGGGCAGGGTCAGAATTTTCGTTCATTATATGGCGGGTTTCCGTTCACCGCCAATGGTGGCCTTCTGTTCACCGCCAACACCGCCGTGTTTATAATTACCACCTAAGAGAACATTTGAGTCCTTTAGGTTTCTATAAAAGCTAAACCCTAGCAAATCCACGTTGGAAATTTGGATTTTGAAATTTGAAACCTTTCTTGAATACAATCACAAGTGTATCCTTGCTTTGTGGAGAATAACACAGCTTCTCCCTACATCATCCAACAAAGGGTCTTGCACAGAGCTTACAACAGTCACTTTTTGGCCTAGTCAACCTTAAGAGGAGACCACATCCAGTGTTTTAACTGTAACAATCACCCCAGGAATTCAAAAATTGGGAGGACATCAGCAACAATGGGATGGACTCCTAAAAAATGAGTCAAATGTGGCAAAATCACCCACAGCAGGTACATGGTCTGCTAGTAGACCGTGATAATTTTTTGAAAGTTTGTCCCCAAAGATAAAATCAATAATAATTTGTGTTCATAGAGAGTTGCATATCTCTTTCTGACCTTTCAAGGCATTATAAACAACAGTTGTTAAGACTGAACAAATTAATAATTCATTAACAATGGAAGCACTGCAGGTTGATTTTACTTTGCGTTGGTTGAACTTGTAATATAGAGGGAATGCATATGTTAATCACTGGCATTTAACTCATTGGGCCACACTGCACAGTAACATCATTGTGACTTGAATATTTGGTCACAAATAAACTGCGTTTTAAGATTACTTTGTGTTTCAATGCACCTGATTCAGAGATTTGTACATCCCCAAGACCCTGTGGTATCTTACTGCTGTCTTGCTGCTGTATATGGAGTTTAAATCTTGTATTTTAGAGGTCAATTGTTTGACTTGTCATATATTAGCATAGGATGTTTTTGAGAAAACAACGGTGTGTTATTGTTTGATACAATATGCTCTTTACTGCCATTTGATATTGTAATTAGTATTGTGTAGTTGTGAAAGGTTTTTGTTGTTAGAACTCATCTGGCTGCCAGCATGCATTCATTATAAATCTAATTCCCAATTTTAAATTGCGTATTGTTGTTTTGGATTTGTCAAACCCGGGATCATTTAGAGAAATGCGTATTACTGTTTGGGATTTAACATTAAATGATTGCACCAGTGACAGGTTCTAAAGTTCCAGAAGTTTCATAATATATTAATTTAATGTAAATTCGGAGTTTGAGTCAGAAACACTATTACACTCCATGTAGAGCTCATCTAACTCATTTACAGTAGGCCCCCTTTGTTACTGCAAACATAGTCGCCTTTATTCCACCTCATGTGCGTGCCATTTTACTGACAAATGGCCAACTGCGAGCACGTTGGTGGCACATTAGTCACCTGTCTTGCACCTCCTGTGCCACAAAATGGTGCAGGAGAATCAGGATGCTAGCAGCAGACAAATTCTTTCGCTGACCTTTTTTTCTACTGAAAACAATGCGACGGGCTGCTGTGGGCTGTTCAAGGACTCCTTTTATGCAAATGTTTATTTAGCAATTAAAAAAAGGGCTCTGGTCTAGCTGTGACCTATCATGAGACCCTCTGCCTGGCACATGGTATTTGCCAAAGATGGTCAAATCAGCTCCCAATATTCCCTGAGGCAATGTTGGAGCAAGGTGTCAGGGCAGCTGTCATGCTTTTCTGTCAATCCTCATTTGTGGACGGCAAGAAGGGCTGGAGGTGGGTGATAAATGCTCTGCCGGCTGTCGGGTTCAGCTTTTAACAGACTATCTACTTGCATGATCAGGAGGGGGGGCTAGTCACTTACTCTGAGCTTGCTCAATGGTAGAAGAGCATTATCTGCCTTTAGACTCTCACCTTGCCCTCGATTGAGGGTTGTATAAGTCACTGCCCTCCCAAAGTTGCCATTATTGAGTAGCGTTGGAGAATGTACGGACCTTGCCTTTGCCAAAGGTGCATATGTATTATTAGAACATTGGAATGCTGGGGGCTCCATTGAAAACAATGGAGTGCTGCGGGCTTTTACTGGCCAGTAAAAGCCCGCAGCGCCAACATTCCAATGTTCGCTTTGTTCACAGCAACAGCTGTGAACAAAGCCTCACGGAGCCCGAGGGGATTTAAATCCCCTCGGGCTCCGTGAACATATATTTTTTTTAATAGAACATTCTGCCCTGTGTGGCAGAATGTTCTAATAGCCTTAGAACCCGCCGTAGCGGGCTCTACCGGCTATTAAAGTCCCTCTCCCTTGTTAAATGCCCTCGCCTTCGGCTCGGGCATTTAACGCGGGGAGCGGGCCTTTAATAGCCGGTACAGCCCGCTACGGCGGGTTCTAAGGCTATAGTAAATGCCCCACCTTAACCAATGGCTTTAGGCCTCTGCCATTCCAAAGAGCAGATGTGGCTTCACTGGCTGTCCCATTCATCCAAAAGGGTTTAGGGTGTGTATTTCTCCCATGTCATGCCAAAGGACATAGCAGACATACAGGGGCTGATTCCTAGCCGCCCGCCAAGCGGGACCCGCCAGAAGACCGTACCGCGGTCAAAAGACCGCGGCGGTAATTCTGGCTTTCCCGCTGGGCGGGCGGGCGACCGCCAAAAGGCCGCCCGCCCGCCCAGCGGGAAAGCCACAGCAACGATGAAGCCGGCTCCGAATGGAGCCGGCGGAGTTGCTTTTGTGCGACGGGTGCAGTTGCACCCGTCGCGATTTCCAGTGTCTGCTATGCAGACACTGGAAATCAATGTGGGGCCCTGTTAGGGGGCCCCTGCAGTGCCCATGCCATTGGCATGGGCACTGCAGGGGCCCCCAGGGGCCCCACAACACCCGTTCCCGCCAGCCTGGTTCTGGCGGTCAAAACCGCCAGAACCAGGCTGGCGGGAAGGGGGTCAGAATCCCCATGGCGGCGCTGCCTGCAGCGCCGCCATAGAGGATTCTGCAGCCCAGGGGAAAACCGGCGGGAAACCGCCGGTTTCCCTTTTCTGACCGCGGCTTTACCGCCGCGGTCAGAATGGGCCTGGATGCACCGCCAGCCTGTTGGCGGTGCATCCGCGGTCCCCTACCCTGGCGGTCTCGGACCGCCAGGGTAGGAATGACCCCCACAGTCTGAAACCGAAGCCTGAGGCACCTGACAGCTGGTCAAATTCCAGCTGTGGCTCTTGGACTGTGGCTGCAGCTCTCTTAGGGGTTTCAGTGATGTGATCCATTATGTTACTGATATAATTTATATTTTTGTGATGCCATTTGTGACATCCTGTCTCATGAAACCAGACGATATATGCTTAGCTCAGCAAATCTGATGAGGTTTAGTGATTTTTTCGATTTTAAATTATTAAAATGTCTCTGTCACTGACTTCATTTTCATGCAGTATCAATTTGTTGTAACAGATAAGATTTGGCACATGAAAAAGTGAGAAGATAAAAAATATAATAGCTACTTTCCTCACAAATAAGTCGGAGATAGCGCAGTGATTTGATCACGGTAACACAAGCGAGTAACGATTCTTGCTATGCTGTATGTTGCACAAATAAAGTCCCACTTTTAAGATGCTAAGTCCATTGGATGTCACAGAAAGCTGATGCTGCAATGTACGTTATTTTCAGCTGTTCTGAAATGTTTTGCAAAATGGATGCGCATGAAAACGTTTATGCAGTTTCTTTGAAGATATTCATTTAAGCCACAGATCAGTGGTTTAGGGATGAACATGGGATTTTTTCCAAACTTCACAATAGTTGAATTGGGAAATCTGAATGTAAAACTTTGTAGAGCCCTCAATATCTGAATTCAGAAATGCCTTTGCAGGGCTCCTACTTAGTGAATAAATGCAAGTACTTGGCAAATATCCTGATTCAGTCACAAGTTACTGTTTGAAACAGTATTTTGGGTTGTGCGCAAATAGTGCAAATATAACACAACCATGAAAAATCTGACATTAAAATGGAAGTAAAGAGACTTACCATGCAGTAATGAGGCGTGAAATTCAAGGACCCCATTGCATGACTCGGTTTGACCTCATCTCTAAAAGACACACGTAAAATAAACAAGTGTGATATCATATTCTGTGGCACTAGTATTATAAATAGTGCACGCAGGAACTGACCCTTTTTTGGAGGGTCATCCATTTTGCCTCCTTTCTCTTACTTTTTCTGACCTGTTTTTGTTGGCTTTGAGACTCTGGGCACTTTAGCACTGCTAACCAGTGCTAAAGTGCATATGATCTGTATCTAAGTTGCATTGGGGTTGATGATAGCTGGGCTTTGTCTATTCCCAATAGACAGTCACACACATAAGGAGCCTGGGTGTGTCATTTGGCCATCACCAGGCTGATGGCTCTTCTTGGGCTAGATGGGTAGGAGGAGCTGACACACCTGAATAGGGTTGTTCCTCTTCTCACACAAGGGGCTGCATACCTCCCTGTATATTGTCTGGGGGCAGAAAAAGACAGACAGGGGCCCTGTGATCTTCAAAGATCTCTTTGAAGTCTCCCCAACATTAAAGGCAGATTTGGGTATAAGTACTGGACCCCAAGCACCTTCAAATCAGAACTCTACTAGAACCAAGGACATTCTTCCAGGAATAAGGACTGTTGTGCTGCCAGGAAGGACTGTCACTCTGCAACTGCATTGATGTGCTGGCCTACTGCTTTCTGTGCACTGTACTGTAGGAGGGACTGCCACTGTGCTACTTGCTTTGCTATCATGGCCTGCTGCCTGCTGCTTCTTGCCTGCATTGAGAAGGAATTGACCTGTTCCCTACATTCTTGAACTCAAGATTTTCCAAGGTCTTGTTGGCTTGTCTCCTGTTCTCCTAGAGTATAAGGGACATAAAAGACTGCCTAAAAATCTCCTGGTGCTGCTGGATCGTGCCATCTGTGAGTCCTACCCTTGCCTGAGGTACCCACCTTCAGTCCTGGGCTTCAGAAGTGTGTTCTGCAGCTAATTTCTAAAAAAAACTGATGCATCGTCTCGAGTGTGTGAGAAAAATCGGTGCATAACTCCTTTCACTGATCCGCTCATGCAGAGGTTGATTGACGACAGCGGATTCACAGCCTGTGCAGCCTGACGATGAAGCTCTGTGCAGCTTGACAACGACTCATCGAATTCACTTAATTGGAGCCTGACGACAAAGCAGTGACCTCACTGTGTGGGAAATACCAACACATCATGCCCTTGATGTCAATGCTTTGTTCCATCAAAAGTACTGTTTCAGCAGACCCTGCGTGAGTTCTGTAGCCGAAAAACACAAAAAGTTATGGGGTTCACTTATATTGAGGAGCTTAACCCAAAGGAGATTTTCCTGGAGCTCCTTGACTTCACTGGGTATATGAATGAAGTGTAAGTGCTGTGAAGTGGTGATGGGGGGGTGTTTCCTTTACGGACTAGGTGGTCTCACACACTATATAGCTTCATCATTTGACCACCTGGCCCCACCCAGGTAGGACAATGCCACCTGGGCGGACTCAACCTCACCGTTAAAAGTACGGGAGGGAGTGCGTAAATTATTATTTTCTGGAATTAGTGGGATCCAGCTAAGCTAAGGAAAGATATAAAAACACCTAAGCAGTTCTGTAGCCGGCCTACCCTCCATCACTGTTGGCCTGGATTTTGGATTTGCATTGGTCCTCAACCTCAAGTAACCTTTTAACCACTAGTGATGTCTAAGCACTGTTTTCACATTGAGGGTCGGATTTAGATGTTGGCGGTAACGGCCCTGCAGTCGGTTTTGCGACTTGAAAAATCACCCGCCGCCATGAAGGTCTGCCTGCTGTATTTAGATGTTGGTGGTCACATACACTTTAACCTACCCGAGGCCCGCAGACAGCGACAAGGAATCCTATCCTCCACCATGGCACTGTAGGAAAGAGAGGCTGACGGTGGGACTTCAGCTACACTTACCTCTGAGCAGATTTAGATGTGCCATACCGCCAAGCAAAAAGTGGTGGTCCGACCTCACCTTTTCTCCAGATTCAACATCCATTTTCAGCTACAGAGGACTGGACACGACCCTCGGTCACTGCTGCCATAGGACCCCAGAGAAACCAAACCCCCCATCACTGGCCACGAAGGAGGGCAACCCACTGAAGACATGTACATGTCACAGTATTTTTAAAAAAATTATTGTAACATGCATATTTCGAGGGCATCAGTGGGGACACACTGGTACAGAACACATATCAAACACATACACAACTGTCATTGTGATGTCAGTATTCATTGCCAAAGGGGAAAGGTACCTTGTGAAATCTCATTTTCCATTTCCTTAATAGGAAATTGCAAATAGGGACTTCATATTTGGGATTTCTTGGCACATGTACAAAACATTTCCTAAATGCAAAATGAGCATTTAGGAAATGCAATTGCCATCGACTTCAAGTCAATGGTAACCATGTGCAACTTAAAAAAAAAAAGCACTCAAAATGCTTTTTTTAAAGTGCAATAAAACGCATACATGTCCCTAGGGCAGGAGTGTGCTTTACATATGCACCACATTTTTGGGGTTTCAGCAAGAAGGTACTTAGGCTGAACGTCACCCTTGCTTTAGCATTTCCTAATTTGCGAATTCCTATTAGGAAATTGTAAATTAGGAAATGCTAAACCATTCATACCTATGGGACAAATAGTTTGGTATTACCTAAATAGTGATTTCCTAATAGCCATTCCTACACTGTTAGGGAATCTCTATTTTTCTCCATACCATTCTGCATTTCTTAAATACCGATTTCTAAGGAATCACTATTAAGGAAATGCAAAATAAATATTTTGTACATCTGGCCCATAGTTCTTTAGTGATGGACTTTTTTTTTTTTTATCCAAATAAAGCTTGATTGATTGACTCACACAGTGTTGGGCAGAAGCCAGACAGCAGGGTACAATTCAGGTCAAGTGCCCACTGTTTAGCTGTGCAGTGGCAAGATAAGATCACTTTTAGCTTTTTGTAGCTTTGACAGAAAGCCAGCCTTATAACCCTTGGAGTCCACTTCTTTGTTCTGGCTACAAGAGAAAGAGCAGGTGTAGTCCTTCAGGTCTCTCCTCAGATTGCAGATGACCGGTTTAGTCCTTTTCTGATCTTCCTCAGGTCTGGCAGTGATTTGATGTGGATGCCTGGGGGCTGACTGCACACTTTGGGCATTTTCAAGACAGCTGAAGTCTTCAGTCTTACTTAACTGGGTACACTATACATACAGGCAAATTAAACACTCAGGTGTATGCCATCTTTACCATGTTTAAAACATGATCACAAGCACTTTACAACTGGTAGCAGGGGTTAAGTAAATAGAGTTTTACAGCCAGCAAAAATAGGATTCAGCAAAAAGTCAGGAGAATGCAGGGTGTTCCTGCAGGAAGGGCAGATGTGCAACAAGAGACAAGACCCACTTGCTCAAAAGTGCAAAGCAAGAAACCTCCATCGGCAGTGATCAAACTGCCAGAAGGAAAACGAGTTTCTCTGATCACCAAGATCTGTTAACTCCAACCAGGCCCATGTGGATAAGCATCTGAGAACAGATGATGGGTGTCTAGGCCCATGTGGAAAAACATCTGAGAACAGCTGATGGATATCACTGAGATTCATTTAGACAGACTAAAAGAATCTTCATGGCAATCTATTCAAAAGAACAATCAGCAATTAAAACACAGTCAATATACGTTTCTTATACAAAACCACTGAAAGGTGCATTAGAAACAGAACATGCAATGACAGTCTCTCAGGTCAACAGGATAAATAGACACGCCAGGGTCAATAACATCGTGCAGCCATACAAGTATGTGAACCTCACATCATCCCAAGCAACAGGGCCAGCTTGATTAGCTCAAGAAAGAAATTATTGTGTCATCATTATTTAAAAAGTAATGAATTTCTAAGATGCCATTTGAGTATATTAGGCCCTTTCTGGACAGAGTTATGCGATGTCCACAGTCAGGACATATCATTATTTCTGCAGGGACTGGACAAGAACAGCAGGGAGGAGCAGGGGTCTCCAGACTAGAGTGGCGCAGAGGCTGCATGGGTGGAGTCAAGCCTCCCTAGAAGTAGATAAACAAATGCTGTAGAGAAGTCATGGCAATAAAATATAGGGAACCCATACAGTCGTTTCCAAACGCTTCTAGGATGGCATTTGTTTTGGTGTTGCTGCACTCTACTCTGTAATACCTGCTGCTCAGCCGCAGCTTCTTCTCCTTTATTGTTTCACTCTAAGAAGGAAAAAAAGAAAACTGAAGTTAAAAAATACTGAAAATAAATGTCAATAGAAAGCAGTTTCTAGAATAAAGGTTCAAAGATTAAAAAGATGAAGATGACAATTGAAAATGCTAAAACATTTAAAACGTGTCACAATTTTTCCTTGCACAATTTGCTGTCCAAACAATAAACTGAGGTTCTGAAGAATTATATAATTTGAGCACATGTGTAAGTAGATAAATGAGTGGCACGGAAATGGAGGCTGCAATACATTTATAGTTGTGTGTCCACCATTGAACCACTATGTAATACAGACATAAGCATTATTACAACACATTGATATTGTTCTGGTTATTCAAATTTACTTCCGTGTAAATTGCGAACGTGTGCTTGACTGAAAAAAACAATTGGGGTGAGGCAGATTAAGGGATAATGGTGGGTGTAGGATTTCCTTGAGATAAAATCACTTTTCTCGTTAAAAGAGTAATTTCAGCTATACATCTTCTGTAATTTTTTTAATCACTTAGTGATTACTTGCGTGGTGCCATTTGATTCATTGACCATCAGCCCCTGATTAAAATTCTATGCTTGAGACATCATTACTCTGTGATATGCTCTCCGTATGGTGTTAGTGTTGAGCCAGTGCAAATCCCTCAGCTTACCATTGTATATTCTATTGAAGGCGGCTGTGCGGAAATGCTGATATTAGCATATGCTCTCCCATTTTTAATCTTGACCTTTATCTGTGGCATTAGACCTACTCCAGATCTTTGCTCCTGATGCAATAAGAAATTGGGTTGCCATTGTAAAATTAGCCATCTGTCACTGCAAGTCCTTATTAGCGCACAAGTGAGCTGAATAAAATTACCCATAGTTTGGTTAACTCTTTTGGATTATTCGTAACGACTGTAACTGCATCTGTACCTTTTGTCCTGTCTCTGCACATTGAGGACAAATTAAATGAAAACTGTAGGAAACTTTAATGCTGTTTTTCATTGTTTTCATTTGTAATTTGTTTTACAATTCAACTGATTAAAGATGACCCTCGTGTCATGTACTGTAATGCGATGTAACATTTTTTTGTTCGGAATCTTAAAGGGTTAAACATTTTTCCAAATGTTAGCGTTCAGTTTAACTCGGAGACTGAATGAAGTTTCAGCTGCACTGCTGCAGCTGTAAAATTTACTGAGCCGATGATATTTTGAAAATCATTAAAGTAATCGAGTTATTAAAAAGAAAATAATAATCATCTACTTGAATAGAATGCGAGGAATGAAGAGAATGATGAATGGATGGTGAGAAAGAGGGGTAAAGAGAATAATAGAGAGAGGATGAGTGGATGAATAGGTGGATGGGTGCAGAGATGGACGGCTGAAGAAGAGCTCAATGGAGAAAAGGGAAGGAAGGAAGCAAGAAAGGAAGAAAGGATTGGCTGTTAGCTATGCTTGCCACACACATACATACACACAGTACCATTTAGAACCAGTTTCAAGTATGGTGTATTTTATTATTCTGGTGACACTTTTGGATATGCCTGAGCTGTTTCTTCTATGTGTTCTATTTTTCCATTTGCAATTAATGCTGTATTTCATATAAATATTTGTGTGTTTGGCTTCGGCCAAAAACATGATATGATAGCCCGCTAAAGAACGCATTCCAAATGTCTATGAACTTGTAAAACTTCGATACTCAACAATTGTTCAAAGCTGAGAGTGCATGTCAGGGTGGGGGTGTCTGTTTACCTACCTCATATCCATTTTAGGTAGCAAGTACAATGGTTGACAATGAGCAAATTCAACTATTTGTCCTGTGAAACATATGTGGTCAAGAACTTCCATGCAAGTTGAGGTTTCATAAGAAAAGTGGGGCATTCACAACTATTTTGCGTTCTCACTGGATATTGCTAAATGTATTGTGATTGTTGCAAATTGTGGAAGATCTAGACCTGCTGTGATAAATTTCTAGTTTTATCAGTGTTTCCTTTAAGGGAGACCTGGCCTGGGTGTATATATTGTTGTCGAATGCTTACATTTATTCAAGTTTAAGTAACCCTTTCAATTTGAGCACGAGCATAGGAACCTCTGAATTTGTTTGCATTTGTGTGGCATATTAATACCATGCTTTTTAGAATAAGATTATGTTTTAATACCAGCAAACATCATACTTGTGTAGATGATTATGCATCCATTACTTACCGTTAATGGCATTACTCCTAGTCCTACTCACTCGCCTTCCTTATTAACCAATGAGGCCCCTTTGCCTCACCTAGACCCCTCCCTTTCCCTTTTAAAAACTCCCCCCCACCCAAACTCCCTACTGTACAGAAGCAAGCCAATAAACAACTCAGTTGTCCCGTACCAGGAGGGTGGGAGAGAATTGTAAGGAATGAGAGGGAGCAGGTCTAGGAGCAATGCCATTATCAGTAAGTAATGGATGCATTACCTCCCCTCCCTCCCTCGCCTTCCTTTTTAACCAATGAGACATGGCAAGTAATCATGAGTCAGACAACTGAGTTGTAACACAGAAAGACTTTAATCACATCCAGGTAGGGCACAAAACACCCCTATTCCTTCATAGAGGACAAAACCCTGTGCCCCAAAACTGCCTCCAACTGTTCCAACCTAGCAATTCTATAGTGTTGAACAAAAGTGGAGGGAGTGGCCCAAATAGCTACCCTACAAATCTCCACCACAAAAGCACCCTGCAGTTCAGACACTATAGCCGCCATACCACAAGTGGAACGGCCCTGAATCCCAAGAGGGGGCACCACCACCTTCAAAGCATAGGCCAGCAACACTATAGACTGGATCCATTAACTCAAAGAAGCAGTAGAAGACTTCTCCCCTTTACTAGCAGGCCCAAATTCACAAACAAGGAATCCCCCTTCCGAAAAGCAGCAACAACCTTCAGGTACCATCACAAAGTCCGACACACATCCAGAAGAGCAAAGAGGTGGACAAAAAGCAGGCAGGATCTTCTCCTACTCCTCCCTTGGGTCAAAACCATAATAAACATTTCTGTGTTCAGACTCTGAAATGGAAGTCAAAAATCTCCAATGGGATGAAGCAGACGGTTGCAACAAAGAAAGTTCCACGAAGCCCTATACCCCTTTGGCAAAGAACTGCTGAAGCAGATTTGCTGCTGCTGAGAAGAACATAACAGGAGGAGCCACAATGTCAATTCAATCGGTGATGCACCTCAGGTGAAGAGGAGAGCAGATCGCAGTCTCTTCCTGGTTCCCAGAGCAGTTTTTAGCCAAAAACGTTCTAAGTCCCAACTTTTGGGTTTTGACTATTTGGTCACATTCAGCATCAAACCCAAGAGTCCAGGGCTGGTGGGGCTCCTCTTGGAGGATCAGGAGGCTGAAGGGAGCCTTTTGTGTACCTGAGGCTCAGTTCAGGAGGCCAGCTAACTAGCCATTTCCTGATTCCCCTGCCGTTGTCCCATGCTGACTACAGTGACATGGGTAGGTGTTAGTCCCTTTGTGTGAGTTCCGAGAACTCCCTATTCAGTTCCAAGATGGACTGTGCTCATCTCTGCCCTCTTACACTGGCATCAGAAGATCCCTCAAGGCACACCTTATCTCTCTACTGTGTGACTTTCTGGGAGGAATTCACTAAGTCTAACTCTCAATTACATCCAGTCATTTGACCCAAGACAGGCTACAGGCACAAAAGGGCTAGGGGGAGAAAAATGCCAACTTTCTAAGAGCAAATTTGTCAAAATGTCAATAAAAAACAGACTTCACCATAAAATAGTGATTTTAATTACAATTACAAAGACAGCAAACACAATATAGCTACCTGTAAGAAAACAGGCCATTAGTTGCATAGCCTGCACAAGTAATGGTTACACATTTGAACTACAAGAAGGATTTTGACTTTTGACACCCAGCACGATCCCAGAGCGCATGGAGCTCTGTGGTCCAGATGATTTCTTCCCTGGAGTTGTTCAGGGCCCGCCGGTCACCTCAAGAAAAGATCTGAGTAACACAAAGACATAGAGCTTTCAGAGGGCGTGTGGGCCACCCCTCCCGGATTCACCAGAAAGCCCGAGGCCCCCAGCTCCCAGGCTGGTTCAATACTGGGGAAGGATGAATCCCATTTTCAGGCCCCCAAAGGCTGCCAATGTTGAGCTTTCCTTGCACTTCCAGGATGTGAGAAGGGGCCCAGAACCCCATTCCTGGCAATGCATAGAAGGTCAGGTCCAGTACCCCCTTTCTTTTGGCCCTGCTCTCTGGACTGTTCAAGGCTCAAAGAAGCTGGGTACACAAAATGGAGGAGGCTACCTTGGAGTTCCCTCCGCAAACTTAAGTGGCTGTGCAAGGTGTGAGGGGAAGGAGAAGTCGTGCTGAGGTAAGTGTGGGCCAATCACTTAACAAGAAACGTTCTGTACACAGAGGGAGGGAAATGCACTCCAGCTCACAATCTCCATGAAGACAGACTATGTCAAAGCATGAAGTCCATTAATACATATTTTATTCATTCCTTTTCCAAACATCCCATATTTCATGTTGAAGAACAAAATATAGCATAATGTTTATTTGAGAACAGATTTGTTCAATCAACTGCCTTCCACAGTTTACAATCTGTATGCATTTCTCTTTTAGAAGTGATGATTGTGGCGTGCTATGCTAGACCCTAAGCAGAATACACATCTTATGCAAATATTATTAGGTTTTCATTGAACATGAAGCTCCACAGATCAGAGGGTATTTTTTGTTATATCTCGATGGCACTTAGCTTAAAATCATTTCCTCTTTGGAGTTGGTACAATTCCAGGCAAGTCAATGAAATGGTGTGTAATTGTGGTACCCTCCCCTTTCAACCTTCCCGCCAACCTCGGTGACTTGCCAATAACTTCCTGCTGTGTTTTACTAAGCCCTCAGTGCTCTTCACAAGAAAGAAAAAGCAAACTATCATGTTCTCGTGTAGTTGGTATGGAAGGAATGTCAAACAAGTTGTTTTCCTTGCCAAATTATTTCAGAAAAAGTTGCTTATTTTATGATTTGAAGGGCGGCAGTGTTTAATACATTTCCAAAGCAAAGCACAGAATATATGTTTTGGCCATCTGCTCAAATTACAAGAAGAAGGCTTTCTAATGACAGCAAACGTAATGGTTCTTTCATCACTGTGGCAAAAATCGTTACATATTTAGTGACGTATTTAAAAGGAGGTGGTGCAGCGTGGTACTGTTCCAAAATTGGCAGCACCATGCTGCATTTCTTCAGAAAAGCTAGGATGCACCGTATTTACAACAATACAGCGCACCCCTGTGTTTCCCCTGGCGCTTGTGCTAAATTTAGCTGCCTAGCGCCAACGCAGGCACCCTTGCACCATAGTTGCAGGGAATGATTGCTTACGTGCAGGAAGGTTTCCCTTCCTGCACATAAATGATCAATAATGGTGATTTGTTACTTCTATATGTACTGCATAATGCAGCATACATATAAATAGCAAAAACAAGGAGAAATAAAAGTATTTCTCCTCATTGCGCCACTCTAATGACACATTAGTTTTTGGCACTGCCTAAGATTTATGTTTCCTTTTAAATCTGGGGCAGTGTCAAAAAGCACACCCACAGCAACACCCATTGCACACCCCTCTGCTGCAGAAAAACTGTGTGGGGTCCCATTTTTACAAGGTGAAGTTAAGCCAAAAAAGTGGCTTAAAGCCACCTTGTAAATACACAGCACCACTGGAGTGTCACAAAAAGTGATGCTCCAGTGGTGCTAGGGGCTCGCAAATATGTCCCTTCATTTTTTATGAGGAAAATGAACTATCCTAATGACATGGAAACACTTACACATTGTGCTGATGCAGAGAGGCAGATTTCATGATAGGGGGCTCCTGACATCACTGGACGAATCAGTCGAGGGTGGTTTGCCTAGTTGCTTACCACAATGAGCTTTGTTTATTGAGCTAATGCCAAATTGCAAAGGGTGGTGCCCCAGTTGAGCCCAGAATCCCCACCATGATGACTTAGAATTATTATATAGGAAAAGATTAGGGATTAAATGGTGTATAAGTGTATAAAACATACTTAATTATTTGTAATTGCATTTCTAATCTTGAATATTGCCCAGCATTTTATATAATCAACATATTTGAAGTAGGTTATGTTCCACAACACTCTGCTCTTCTTCGGCCTAACCTCCACTTACAAAATGTGAGGATTAAAGATAGGACTAAGGAAATAAATACATACATAATAAAATAGATAAATAAATGTATACACCAGCAACTGCATTATGAGTTAAAGAAAAATAGAATTCTGTTTTCCAACTGGTGAATCTGCAAGTAATGCTGCAATTTTTTTTAAATATTTTCAGGTTACACTTAATTCACATAAAACTTTTGTGGTAGCATTAACACCTTTGACAAAAATGACATTTTAAAGTATATTTTTCACTTTTAGACTTGGAATGTATAACTTGCTTACCATATTGTTCTAAAGTGAAAAAGCCTACAGTTAAACCCCACTGAAATTATATTAGCAGCTAGGGTATCTTTATATGAAATTCACAAACTTATTCTGATATCTTTTAAATTACAATTGCTTAAATTCTGATTCTGTGAAGCAGGATTTGATAATTCTGATTAAGTTAATATTTTCCCATTGTAATTTTCATTTATTAACACTGAAGATATCATGAATCACACCCACCTAAGCTTACATTCAAATGAGCATTTCAAAGGCTAGGGATTTTCTTGCCTGGTCCTGTGTTTATGATAGATGTGAGATATAAATACACAGATAAATATATATATATATATATATATATATATATATATATATACTAGGTAGGTATAGGGCATAGTTTCTATAGAAAAAGCGTTGTTTACCCTCCTAAATCTTTGGTGCTGGTTGATGAGTCTTTACAAAATGTTCCTAAAAGATTTGACGCTCACTTCAGCTGCAATATAGAAAGTTTTGAGGTGATTCATCAAACGGGGGCAGAGAAAAAGGGGTGGTCCCAAAACTTGCTTTCCACATGTTAATTCCCATAGGGTTTTGAACAGGTATACAGCCTGAACCGCTGGATGGAATAACACCAAGTTTGACAGAAAGTTAGCTCTTGGTCCAGAAAGCGCCTTTTTTGGTACTTGGTGTAAATACATTCAGTAGTTTTTGAGATATTAAAGATAATTACAATTTGTATGTATAGGGATGCGAAGGCTCCACAAACCCTCCCAATCATGGGCTAAGATTAATGCGAACACTTCAACAAGAGAGTGTTGGCAGCCATCTTGAGATTCAGCTTAAGCCTAGTCCCTGAGAAAAATGTAAAAAATAAAAATGGGGCCAGGGTAGGGACACCCTAATGCCTTAGCATTAGTGCTGGGGTCCCGGAGGGACCATGCCAAGAAAAAAAAGCATTTTTAAAATTTTTACAGAGAGTCGCGGGGAATCTGCTTTTATTGGAAAAAGCCCCTGGCTGGGCCGGATTGCGTTATTTAAACAAAAAAAAGGAGAAGGAGTGGGGTGCACAGGGCCCCCCTACTGATGCTTCTTGAGCCCTGGGGACCACTGTTGTGTAGGCATTGTAGTTATAGTTTCATACACGTTATTTTAGCAGCTAGGCCTGCCGCTGTGCACTTTAACCTAGATATATTATATTCAGCTTCGTTTATTATTTTAACTATAGCCACATTTGCGGTCTTCTTTTATTTCTCTCTATCTAGCTGTTCTTTGCCTAGGTCAGCACTGCATTCTTAAACAAGAAATTCCTTTTGCTCTGTGCTTTTCTCAAGGCTGCAGTAAGATAGGTTGCCGGCAAACATGGTAACACTTTGTCTCTAGTATTCATAGAAACATACACATCCATACATAGGGATTTTTTCTCAGAAAATCAGCTATTTTACTATAAAAACACTTCTCTGTCCCATACACGTTAGAGGGAGATTCCATCCAGATGACCACAACTGTATGCTGATTGCTGAATGCTTCGCAACAGCTGCTTATGTAGACTACAGGCCTCTTGCTCAGGTATGAGGGATGATGTCTTCCCAGGGGAACATGAAGTGCAGAAATAGAGCTTAACAAGCTGTGCTCTAACATAACCTAGGTAGGAAATATTTTAACGATTTTAGTGACAATATGGTAGCGTTTTTAATCCTGTCATGCTTTATCATCCTGGTTATTGCAGTACATGCTTTATTATCTAAGATGCAGTTGCTTCATTAAAACTTTGTTGAAACATATACTGCCTCTGATTGTCCTTGTATATGTGAGACTAATGTAAATGAGAGAAACAGATGCGATCTGAGTGACCATGATTTCCCGGAGGAATCAATTGTGTCATGTGCTCGGCTGCCCTATCATCCCTGCTCTTGAGTAGAGATGAGGTACTGCTAGTTAGCCGGAGCAAAACCCAGATTAGGCCGACAGGTGTCACCTGTAGTGGGTTAGACTCAGTCCCCCACAGCACAAGCGATTCTGCCACCCAAGTCCAGTAGTCTCATTAGAATAATGAGAGCCTACGCGACATGGCGCTGCCAATGTTTGGTCAGGCTCTAATTTTCGGGTCCTCCTGCGTATCTCTCCAGCAGTTGATGGGAACACAAATACATTTCATCATTTTACACCTGCAAATATACCTGCACAATACAGAGCATATGCATGTTTAGAAATACCTCTATCTTATCCAGAACATAATAATTAGCTTGATGGCGCCCTACCCCACACCATTTTACATGTTAGGTTAGGTCCTCTAAGTAATGATGGTCCTACCCAGCCTTATTGGCCACTTTTATACCCCACCCTGATGCAGCAACCTTGAAAGTAGCTGAAGTCCGCCGCTTACATGCTGAGCTGACGGAAATATACAAACGATTAGTACAGTTTGTAGTGCAAACATTGAGTACAAACCCAGCATGTGCTGCTCCAGGCATTAATTCTGCGACTGTACATTCGACCATGGGTAAAGTACCTGCCAAACGAGAAGAAATTCACTTTTGGTTAGCTCAAAATAAACGCACTGGAAGCAGTATTTCCCCATGAGGGATCTCAGGATAAGAATAGAATATTAACTATGTGCTTGCCATTTGGAATGGTTCCCACTATAGATAACTGCAGTACATGGGGAACAGTATTTGTCACTCTCTATACTACAGCACATGGTACGCTGACACTTGCCAACTTACCGGAAGTGTTGAAGCAAATTCAAGATGAATACAGTGCTGCCCCAGCCCTGGACTTAGGGATGCAACTAATGGGCAATGTTGGGACCACATCGTAAATATATATGACATTCTACTGGTCAAAAGGTATTGGCCACCTGAATTTGTCCATACTTGCCATATGGGGAAGATATTATAAAACCTTCTTTCTCACCTCTTGTTCCCGATGAGCTCACAGAATCCAACGCCATCAATTGGGCATTGGTGCAGGCACCCGGGTTATATCGCAACCACGTAGGATGGGATAGGGATTCCCCCTATCATGTAATTCCAATTAAAAAACAACCTCAACCTCAACCACAGTATCCAATAAAACATGATGTTAAAGCACCCTTGAGGGAAATCCTCACACAACTAGAGAATAAGGGTGTAATCGAACCCTGTGTCTCACCAATGAATAATAATGTATTCCTAGTAGCTAAACTGGAACATTCATAAAGTATAGTCAAAGACTACAGACATCTAAACAGTCATACACGCACATACGCTATACAAAACTCACATAGCACAGCACTCATGAACAACATAGTGCACAAAAAATACAAAACAACACTGGATATTTCCCATGGTTTCTTCTGCCAAAATATAACACCTGAGAGTAGAGACTTAACAAGTTTCAGTGCACTAGGCTCCCAGAACAAATTCTGTTGTTTACCCCAGGGGTACAAGAAGAGTTCAGGACTGTTTCTCAGCTCGTGAGGCTTCAATATTGCACAACATTGACCCTGAAGCATTGTCCTATGTAGATTATATCTATCTCACAGATGATGAATTACTGCAACATCTAAGACAGGTAACCCACTTTGTTGTAGGATTTGCCAAATTTGGCAATAAATTAAACTTTAAGAAAGCAAAAATAGCCTTCCGTAGCGGTCTGTTTTTGGGATATGAGCTATTAAGTGAAGGAAAGAGCCTAGTGCCACAATTCTTGGAAACATTTGTATTTGATTTCTACTATTGTGTCCAGTCTTTCAATTAATACCTGCATTACTGGTGCCAGAATGGGTTCAGAGATTCTAAAGGCAACACCATCAAACACAGGCGTCTGTGGAGGAAAGTAGCAGGTCTGAAGGAAACGCTACCAAACATCCATGTTGTACATACACTCGGACACCAGGGCATTGGAATACACGTTGCAGGAAATACACTCGCTGATGAAGCAGCCAAATCAGCAGTAGCTATAGCTGCTGTTGCTGCAGTAGACTGTTCTGGAATGAAACCGGACGATGACATATGAAAGCCGCAGCTGAAGGCACCCTATCCAAAAGCATTTCCTGTTAAATATTCTTACCGAATGATAGGCTTCTTTGACGCCGAAGTAAAGATATCAGACATGGGAGTTCGAGTAATTCCCAACAAAGACATGAGACCAGAGTTGATTAAAGCAGCGCATGAGGGGGTTGCATCTGCCCATGCTGGTGTGGCAGCTACAATTTCATTATTGCATGCACGTTATTGGTGGCCAGGTCTATAAAAACAGACCTAGAAGTATGTCCTTTGTTGTGACATCTGCGAACAACTTAAGGGCTCCACCGTCAAACGCCCACCACAGCCACCCCTCCTAATTTCTAACAAACCATTACAATGTGTGTACTTGGACCATTGTGGTCCCCTAACACAAGACAGCGCATACAAATACACCTTAGTCGCTGTTGACTCTTGCTCCAGATTTCTATGGGTGTTGCCACAATGCTCAGCTGACGCTCGGACTGTTATTTAATATTTGCAAGTCTTTATCGGTACATATGCAGTTGCGGCTTTCCACTCTGACCAGGGCCCTGCTTTTGGCTCAAGGGCATTCAGGGACACCCTGACTTTGTTAGGGGTCCAACTCTATTACTCGTCTCCATTTCATCCCGATGGAAATATTGTTGTGGAGTGACAAAACTGTGATTTAAAGCAGTCCTTAACAGCCAAAGTCTTAGGTATGGGTCGTAGTTGGCTTATTCACCTTTATGGAGTCCAGAGAGCACTTAATAATATGCCTAGAAGGTCCCTGGTGGGTCGTACTTCATACGAGTGCCTGTTTGGAACTCAAATGTGTGTTCCAGATCTTGATGGTCTTGGCGTGGAGGCGGCAGAAACACCTTTTGACATAAATAAACATGTCACTGTCTTGCAGGAATTACAACAGTTGCGTGATGACACTGCATCTGCCAGTGCTGCCTCCACAGGAATTAAGGACGTACCAATAACATCCACTGGCTGGATTCCTAAAGTTGGGGGTCTAGTACGTGAAAACGTTGCTGTGAAAAAGGAGTTTGGTCCTTCTTATCGTGCACCTGTCCCAGTCTTGGGAATACACAGTACCAGAACTGTCATTCTACCACTGTTGGCTGGTGCCAAAGAAAATCGCATTGTATCTATCAACAATGTCAAGTTACACCATGTGGGCGATCCTACACAGCAGACCCAAAGGAGCAGCCAGTAGTTCCCGAATACCTCTCACTTCTGGTCAAGATGTCCCTCTACAACTTTTGAGCAGCAACAACGACACCTCTCCGAGCTGGGGAGGGTGGAAAATGATTTTGCATTAGTTCCACTAACATCTGTTATAACAAACAACATAGAAATTACTGATAGATTTGACACAACTTCAACACGGACGGATGGCGTTATTTACTGTGAACCACTGCGGGAGACCCCTACCAGTTCTCCTCCTACAAATACGGCTCCAGTTTTTGCACAAACTGCTTCTGGATACTTTGCCGACATCAACAACACTTCCTCAGACTCATTTGCCTCTTCTACATCTGAACTGCCAAAAACACGGAAGCTGAGAAAGTGGCTTAAAACAAATTACTTTATTTTCCCATGGAACTATCTATGACTTTCTTTGACTGTATTAGCTTTCCTCCTTTGGATTGGCTTTGTCATAACATTCTTTCTATTAATACAAGGTCATTTTTGTCCTCAAAGATCAACAGTTGAACTGGTGGATGAGGTCCTACAACCCCATTTTTCTTCTTACAAGGTCCGTAGAGACTTGTCTTTGGTGAACATTTCTGCTATACCAATTCCTTGTGGGATTGTTTGGGAGGAAGTCACATTTGATATATATGGCCCCACGGAGGTCATTCAAATACCATCTGTGTTTACACTTTCAATGAATGATGTAATAATACCCAGAGTTGTTTCTGATGGCTGGTATGTGAAAACAGTTGGTTCTATGATGATTGAGTTGCAGTATTTCACTGTATTTAAAAGTGAAGATGTTTATCAATCCAAAGAGAATTATGGTGATATGTTTTGCTATAATTATTATGGTCACCATTTCATTCACAGAGCAAGTACCCCAAATACTATTTTCAATTACACACAATGGGAACATTGTCCAACTCCACCACAAGGGAGTTCAAAAACGTATTCTGCAAAATTTGCATATTTTTCTGGGCACAATGTTAAAAATGCTGAGTCATAATATTTCAAATTGCCATTGATGGAAACTATACATATATTATTGACAGATACTAAATTCCGATTGGGTATAGAATGCCATGAATATTAGTTGAGGTTGATTGACTTAAAAAAGTGTGTGGGGAACAAAACAATTGGCAAATAAGGGGGAAGGAATATTTATTTAGAGCATGCCTGATAACTGTTCAAATTATATATTTAAATGAAACTGTACAACAGATAAATTGTTTAGGCTTAGCAAAGATTAAGGAATTGAATGCGCCCAGTATTCCTGCCCCTGCAAAATTTTACAAATGGCAAAAGTATATAAATGCAGTTGAAGATCAGCTTGATGAACGGGTCCAGAATGGCACATTTAGGCCCGTATTTATACTTTTTTTAGCGCTGCATATGCGCTGCTTTTTGGCGCAAAACGGCGCAAACCTACAAAATACAATGGCATTTTGCAAGTTTGCGCTGTTTTTGCGTCAAAAAACGACGCAAATGCGGCGCAAAAAAGGTATAAATACGGGCCATAATGCTTCACTGTCATGTCCTGGTGGGTGGTTATTGTGGCCAATATATACCAATAAGTGTCATAAACGTTTTATAAACTCCACGGGGGTTTTTGAACAAGTAGGCCGGACCCTCTCTATGTGTCATCCAAACATGTAGGTATAGTAACAACATACAGTGTAGGGAAACTATGCCAGCAATGGTTGAAGTGTTCCTCACTAGATGCTGTTAGAGAACACCTCAATCTACTATCTAATAACAGGATTTCCTGTCAGGCCCCAGAAAACAACGCCGAAAGCGCTTCTTATACACAGTCTATAATGAAATTTGGAAGCTTTCCCAATAAGAAGCTGCTACCTGGTTCAGGCAAATAGATCAGGAAAACTTACAGAAGGCATTAGCTGTTGTAGATAATGGGATTAATACCGTGTCCGACCAGATATACACCTTAAACAACATTGTTTCTTCTGCAACAGACATAATGCAAAGTGACATGTCTTCTTTACACCACGGACAGAGTCAACTATGGTCCATTATGCAGGTGGGTTGGACACTACAAACACTGAAGGCAGGTTGCGTTCCCTGGCAAGACGTGAGTGCAAGGGATATATTTTACACATTTAACTTAATGTGACAACAACAACTAATAGCTAAAAAACAAGCGACTGTCATGTTAAATATTGAAAATTTAGAAAAGTTGCCTTTTACTGTGGATGAAATACCATCTGCTGAGTGGTTAACACACGGGGTCATTAATCTGCCTATTTCAACACTTCAATTCACATCCTGCTTAAAACACATTCCAGTAGGCAGATATGAAAGGCTAGGATATAGTTACATCCATGAGGTGTGGGAGCTACCCTTCTCATACAAATGTCTCAGTGGCATGAAAAAGGTCTTTCTTAGCAGTAGTGAGTGTGAGACTTCTGTCAGCCATTCAATGTTTTGTAAACAGCAGTCCCTGCATGGTGCGTGGGAAGCTTCAGCAGTGAACTTGGCTTGTTATCTGGCAGCTATGTCCTCCTCAATAATGAAAACTGTTGTGGGATGCAAGTGGGAATAGTTTATGTTGTTTTGGTCTCTAAGATTGTTACATGCTGCAGAAGCATACTTTTCTTCCTACACAACACAGGGAAGTAGCTGGGATTTGGCCCCATATCACTACTTCAAATGTGAATTTTGACAAGTTCAGCAGATTCAAGGCTTTATTGTTCCAAAAATATGTGGCGCTCACATCTGCACGCGAGATCTATGCGCTTCAGGTGGCAAGGCCATCAGCAGAGATACAGTCCCTTTGAAGTACCAACTTTCCGAGACACTTTGGTGAGGTCATGGGATGAATATTTAATGCGTCCTATACTACTGGAATCCCAAATTTCTTTCAGGCTGTTGGTTCTGGTTTCATTCACACCTTTTCCTCTATATTCGGATTAATACCATCAGCTATTCCTTCTATATTCTTCAGTATTTTTGGGGGATTTACGATAACTTTGGATATGATGGGTGGCATCTTGCTATTGATACTTTTTCTACGCAATGGCTGTCCTGCTCCAACAAGGAGGACTGAAAGTGCTCCCCACAGCGCAGCTGTGTCGTGAACGCATGATGCAGTACTTTGGGGCATCACTCCTTGAACAATTGGAGTGTGACTGGTCTCTGTCATTCAGACTGGTTTTGAATTGTGTGCAGCCCATGTTTCCGTGCCACTGGTGCTCGTTTGAACATGCACTGACAGCGTGTCTTTCTATGTTGCGCTTGCTTTTTTTGGCCGCTGATCTGTTGATGTTCTCGCTGAGGGCTCATTACCAGACATGCGCGTTGAGGGTGCTTTTTCTACGGGAAGCTGCTTATGAGTTTCCCTTCATGGAGGATGCAGCCCTAAGCTCGCTGTTGGGCACACCACAGAATGCTGCTCCCTTCACTGGAGCTCAGGCTTTGGAACACAAATGCTCCTTGGTTTTCCTTGGCGATAAATAATGACTCTGACTCTTGAAATTTGGCCATTTTTAACACCACAGTTAACATTTTCAAATTGACCTTTTTATACATGCTCAAGTGTCCTTTTGACTTGTCATTATCAAAATTTTTGTATATGCCTTAAGTTAGATTTTAATTGCTTTCACATATAATTAGGCTGTGAACCACCTTTGAACCGGCAAGGGGAGGGTGTTGTGTAGCCATTTTAGTTATAGCTTCATACACGTTATTTTAGCAACTAGGCCTGCCGCTGTGCACTTTCACCTAGATATATTTTATTCAGCTTTGTTTATTATTTTAACAGTAGATAGCCACATTTGCTGTCTTGTTTTATTTCTCTCTATCTAGCTGTTCTTTGCCTAGGTCAGCACTGCATTCTTAAACAAGACATTTCTTTCACTCTGTGCTTTTCTCAAGGCTGCAGTAACATAGATTGTCGGTAAACGTGGTAACGCTTTGTCTCTAGTGTTCATAGAAACATACACATCCTTGCATTGGGACATTTTCTCAGAACATCTGCTCTTTTATTATAAAAACACTTCTCTATCTCATACACGTTAGAGTGAGATTCCAGCATGATCACCATGACTGTATGCTGAATGCTTTGTTACAGCTGTTTATGTAGACTACAGGCCTCTTGCTCAGTTATGAGGGATAATGTCTTCCCAGGAGAACCTGAAGGGCAGAATAGAGCTTAACATGCTTTGCTCTAACATAGCCTAGGTAGGAACTATTTTAACGATTTTAGTGACAATATGGTAGCGTTATTTTTATGCTTCACTCTCCTTGTCACAATTTCAATGCTGTCATGCTTTATCATCCTGGTTATTGCAGTACATGCTTTATTATCTAAGATGCAGTTGTTTCATTAAAACCTTATTGAAACATATACTGCCTCTGATTATCCTTGTATATGTGAGACTAATGTAAATGAGAGAAACGGATGCGAGCTGAGTGACCACAATTTCCCTGAGGAATCAATTGTGTCATGCGCTCAGCTGCTCAATCATCCCTGCTCTTGAGTAGAGATGAAGCACTGCTAGTTAGCCAGAGCAAATCCCAGATTAGGCCGACATGTGTCACCTATATTGGGTTAGACTCAGTCCCCCACAGCGCAAGTGATTCTGCCGTCCAAATCCAGTAGTCTCATTAGAGAATGGAGACTACACCACAACACCACCTTCCCCCAGGGACCACCTGTTCCCCGGGGCTAAATATTAGTAAGCAGGAGGGCTGCCCAGATTCCCCCAAGCCCTGGGGACCACCACTTCCTTTGGGTTGAATCTTTGTAATGTCTGGGCTGTGGTGACCAGCCTGGGCCCCGGGGACCACTACCTCCCATGCACCAAATTATTACTAATAAGGGGGGCCTCATGACTCCCCCTACCATTCCCCATGGACCACCACCTCCCTAAGACTCACTTTAAGTAATGGGGGCATCGCAGACCCCCCCGGTCTTGGGGACCCCCACCTCACTGGGACCAATATAACTTTTGGAAATGGAAGGGGGCCATGTGGCCCCCCTCCCAGCCTTTATACGGCCCCGGGGAGCACCACCTCTTGTGAAAACATGAGAAGAGGGCAGCGTGTCCCCCCCTTCCTAGAGCCAATTATGGCCCTGGAGATTGCCACCCAGGGGCAGCTCCTTCTATGTCCAGGGGTGCCCAACCCCAGGACACAGCTGTTTACTCTGACTTGGGGGGAGCTTTGCCAGCTTCTGCCAAGTCAGAGCACACACAACTCAGCTCGCGCCCTCGCCATGCCCTACTAATTACCTCAGATATTACAGCACTCATTTCAACTTCTATAATAGCATTAAAAATATAAATGAAACATTAGCAGTCAAAATATTGAAGAGAAAAAAACTGTGCATGGCAGGGGCCCAACATATAGTTACCTTTGGGCACTTAATAACTTGAAATAACTCTAACTATATCTTCTGAATTTCTATGGTTTTGTGCGAGTAAATTCAGAACCTAACTATAACGTCCATGTAACCTTTGATTTTTTTAAAGAGAATTTCTATGTTTCTTTACATTTTTAAATTCTGTTTCCTAACTATTATATCCCTGTAACCTTTGTTTTATTCAGTGAATTTCTGTGTTTTTATTTACCCAACCATATGCAAATGACCCTACTCCCCATAGGAACAGTGCAGCCCAAACAGCCAGGTCAGGTCCTCCCTGAACCAGAAACAAGCATTGTCAGACCGGTTTCAGGGTATCACCCCTCATCAGCCAGGCTAGCTTTATTCCAGTGGCACAGTGAGTAAGGGATCCATGTCTGGGCATACCCTTCCTGGTTAGGGTGACAAAAGCAAAAAAAAAAAAAAAAAAAAAGATGATGGACAGAATGTTGAACAATGCAAACATTCACTACTGTTAGATAAGGGTTTAATCAACCAGTTTTTTTGCTTGCCAAACCACCCCAGTTTGGATCCAGTCCCTATGCAAATCAGTCTTGACCTTACTCCCCTTGGAAACTCCCCAACCCAAACTGCCAGGGTAGATCCTCCCTGGACCCTGCATTTTTCAGCTTTACATCCATCGTCTGTTCTTTTTGCTTCCTCTTCTTTTTGCTACTTCTTCTTTTTGCTACAGTTGAAGGAAAGTCATGAAACCCTAAACTAAAATGTAAACTATAACTGAATGTGTATCATAATGAGAATCTTTCATTTCGTTATATAGAATCATAATTTAAAAGGTAACAGAACAGGGCTAAACTTAATGGATAATACAAGAGAGCATTGTAGGCATTTGGTAATTGAACTCCTATCTTTCTATGCATCACCACCATCAGATATAAAAGATATATAAGACATCACTTGAGAGCCTGATTAATACTCTGTCTGTCTGATCATGATTAATAAGTAGAAAATAACCTTACATATGTTTGTAAAAAAAAGCAAACCAGAAACCATGTATGAAGAGGAACCTTCAATTCAAAATAAAAACAAATGGTACTGGTACTGCATGTACTCTCACTACATGATCTAAAAACAACGTGGACATTTTTTACCGACAAACAGCCATTTTCTCAGGATACAATGGGATAATACACTCAATTGGATTAATGCTAGATAAACTATGTATTGAATGCATTGCACAGGAGCAGTTCCAAAGTAAAGTGAGTACATAGTGTAAACGTCTTCATGGTTCTTGTTCAGATAGGGAAAAGGCAAAAATGTTCCACATCTACAAGATACAGCGCATTTCTGTCCTCTCCCCCTGTGGTGGTGCACAATGTAAAGCCTAGCACTGATGCAGGCACCCCTTGCACCATGGTGCAAGGATGCCTGCATCACAGACAGTATTGTTTTTGTGCAGGAAGGGACACCTTCCTGAACAACAACAATCCACGTAGGCTTTTTTTCTCTTTCTATGTGTGCTACAGAATGCAGCACACATATAAAGAAGGAAAAACAAGGAGAAATAGAAATATTTCTCCTTGGTGCACCTTCCCTGAGGAGGCTTAAGATTTTGACACATTCCCAGGTTTACAGATTCTCGTAAATCTGGGAATGTGTCAAAACCCATTGGTGTTACATGGGAAACCCCACCGCAATGCCCATGGAACGCCTCTATGATGCACTGTGAGGCAACACAGTGACTTGTACTGCATTGCCTTACACCATATCTACAAGGTCATGAAAAGCCACGCAAAGTGGCTTTGTGTGGCCTTGTAGATATGGGCCTGCACTATGTGCCCCAATGTGTCACAAAAAGTGACACACTGGCAGCACACAGGACTCGTAAGTAAGTCCCTAGATATCTGAATGAATAATTGCTCATCTAAAGATAATAATAATAGATACAAAACGGAGGTTGTAATGACTAAATAATGTATTTCTCCCCACAGATTTCCCCAATATAAAGTCTCTGGTTGTAAAATCTTTCTAGAAACTAACGTTCAAAACCATTTTCAACTCTGCCTGCACCTTCAGCCACACACTTCCGATCAGTCGTTTCCACTTCTGATGTAATGCCTGTTGTAAAATATGAGGAATCTATGACAGCTAGAAGTGGAACTATATTGTCTATTGAAGTTTACCTATCACAAAAACTGAAAGATTAGCCAGGATAAAGCATTGGACTTCCTGTTGTTTTTCATCGGTGGTATGCAGTCACAAAATTACAACCTTCATGGAATTATGTCAAAGTCTGCTTCCGCAAATACAATTCTGTGAAAATCTACAACAAAGTAACAATACGAAAATCTGTAAAAATCTGAGTTTTATACCTATACAAAAAAGTCAATTTGCAAAAGATTTGTTTTTGAAGGAAACATCTAGAAAACCCTTTTGTGTGAAGTAAGAAATTCTAAAAACATATAATTTGCTCTTAATATCAGCACTGGAGAAGCCCACTAGATGAAGGAGGTGTTGTCTTTTTTAATCCATCTTGATGTTTTGTAGTGAAATGATCATGACAATGTCATGTCAGATGTTCCATTGAAAAAGCCTTTATTCAACTCAGGGTACAATATTTTCGTTTATACATTTTGCAACACTGCTTTGGCCTGTCCAAAGTGATTTGATTCTGAATTGGAAAAGGGTACCATATTGTCTCTGTAGGAGATTGTAAAAACGCTAATGCATCCCTTTGTAAAAGTGTTACAATTTCTGAACGTGGTATTCATACCAGAAAACTTTGTTTGATATACTGTTTTACACCTGTATTGCTGGCTCATTGCCATACAAGTTTGTATATACCCCAAAGGTCTAGTTTCCTAAACGTTTCTGCATCCTTCACAGGCAAAGGCAATCTATAGCACTTCCTGTGATCCAACAGAGAGCTCAGTAATCATTAGATGTATCAGTCAGTCAATAATACTTTATTTGGTTAATAAAAAAATCATAAAAGCAAACATACAGATTAATCACAATAAATAAATTAAAACATATCAGCTCCATAAAACAGTTGTAGTAATATTGAAAGCAAAATACAAAGACTTCTTCAACATTTCAAATTCCTATTCCTGCTTCTAAGGGCACTGGAGAGAAAGCTAGGTACATTAAAACAAACTGGAACACTTAACAACATTTGAAGGTAGATTAAAGCAGGTCTGACATGGCAGAACCCCATTCCCCTCAGCAAAGGTATAACATAGCGGAGTTGTAATTCAGTGTAGTGACCACAAAACATAATGAAGTGTGTGGTATCTTGAGGCAAAAAGTTGTCACATGAGCAAGGCCCCATATCCTCCACGTTACGTTTACCTTGAGGCTCCGCATGAACCAATGCACAAGGTTCAATCTAAAATGTATTCAAAGAAAGCAGTGGTGAGGTATTTGTTACCACTATTAAATATGGCTACATAGATGGTCCACATTTCACAAGGGAATGACCCCTAACCGTTGGTTTAGAAAGTTCAATGGCTTCTATATCATCCTTGGCCCTAAGGTAGACAACATATGGCTGATAAATTTCTTTTAATCTTCCTTTGTGGAGTTCAGGAGCCTCACTCATCAAAGACCACTTTTAAGTATGGGAAGGTGCTTACTTTTGTCACTTCCAGACCTTCTCCCTAGATTTCTTACTGAAATTTGCTTCTACTAACAGTAACCATTATGTGGGATTTAGAGTAGTTAATATTCATATCTGATGAGGTCATAAATTTCGTAAAAGAATCTAATAAACTCTGGAGGCCCACTGCTGCTCTTACAATTAATATGGTATGAGCTGCATATGGGAGGCGTGTTTTGAGCAGCCAAGATGGCGGACGTGGATTAGCGACACTCCATGGCGAAACCCCAATTATACACTTTTTGTCCGTCACTAGGCACAAAACCGGGCATAGCTGTGTGAAGAGATGGCAGAGCTGAGCCTGGAGATCCCGGACGGTGGACCGGCATCTGAGCGCCGCAGCTGGGAGAGGAGCCTGAGTTGCCGACGTATACGTGGATGAGGCCGGTGGGTGGCAGGGGCTACAGCAGGTGGCAGCCTGTGTGCGGCTGCCGCCAGGTTCAGCCCTGATTTGGTCCTAGCTGAGACCCCCGGGGCGGAGAGGCCTGCTGCAGGAATGAGGGAAGGAAAACTGTAGTGAGTGAGCCTGCAATGAAGGGCAGTGACACGAGATGAGAGGACCAAGGGGACAAGTGCTTCAAGGCCTAATGGGTGCTGGAGGGCGTGCCTCTGGGCCCTGAGCCATTATTGTGCCTCCCTCCTGGATCCTAACAGTGGGGGGAGTGCCAAATGTCTGCTCTTGCCTTGCACCAGACCCATTGCCTTGATGGGAGGCAGCTCGCATGGCCCTCACTTCATTGGACCGAGGCCTGGCCTCGCTGGACAGCCCCTCTCTACCCCTCTGCTTCACTGGAGTACCTGAAGTGGACCCTAGGTGCAGATGAGGGGTCCTGGATCACCAGGAGGCCATCTCATTGCAGCCTCATAAAACTGAAGGATTGCAGAGCAGGGTATGGAGCCTGGATCATATGTGGCCGTGGGGGTGGCCTTCCTGGTTGAGACCTGACCAGGGACCGAGTTGGCAGCTGCATAATGGCAGCTGATATATGGGAGGTTGACCGCGTGGAAGCCTACCGTGCTGACCTGAAGCTGCTGCCTACGCGTGGAGGCTACTCATGCTCCTGCACCTACCTTGAAGTCACATTGCACAAGGAAGGGGGCCTCCCCGTGTCCCTGCACCCCTGTCATAGTAGCTGAATTCATGCTCACATGTACATGCAGCTGGAGAACCGTACGGGTGATCGCCCACAGCTAAACTGAGGACACTGGCTGACTGGCCTGTAGTGGGCAGGGCACTGAGGCCCAGGTCACTGTTGGCAGAATGCTGTTGCGCTGAAAACTTTGAACACTTAGCCCCGCCAGCCCTGGCCACTTGGACCCCGAGTTCATTGAAATGTGCTGTCTCCTATCGGACATGGGGCAACCCTCAGGCGCTGGGACCTGATACCTTGACGTCCGCTTGCCATAAGCTGGACGGGGTGCTGGTAGCGGTGAAACGTATTGGCGCATCCTTCGACCAGACACAAACATCGCTAGGGAACAAAATTGATAAGGTGACTAGTGACCTCACTTTGCTCCATGCAGACCATCGAAAATTGGCAGACAAGTCTCGCTCACTTGGATGTAACTTGAACAACCTCGCTCCCAGGACTTGGTAACTGGAAACCTCAATGCAGACGTTGCTTGACAGGTAACAACATTGGAGCATCAAGCAGAACACATTGAAGGATGCACTAGGAGGAATAATATTTGTGTTGTTGACCTTCCAGAAAGAGCTGAAGGCACAGATGCTGTTTCCTGTGTAGAGAAATGGATCCGTGAGCTGGTCCCCGCTGGGTCGCTTACACAGTTTTTGTCAGTTGAGCATGTCCATTGCATCCCTGCGTGGCCTCCACCACTGGGATCAATCCGGTGACCCTTCTTGTCTCGACTGTCACACTATGTGGACAGAGACTCCATTTTGCATGACTGTGATCGCTCCCGGTCCTCCAGGGTGACAATGCCAAAGTAAACATGTTTCCAGACTATACCATCGCTGTGCAAAGACAGAGAGGCTCCTTCTTATCCATGAAGTGCAAGCTGTGAACCCTTAATTTGAAATGCTCCCTCCTATTCCCCGCCAGACTGCATGTCTTGGCTCAGGGAAAGACGTGATTTGTCGACATCCTTGATGCTGCTTTGGAGTGGTTGGAGTCAACGGGATTGGCTAACAAGCAGGAGATAACAGCGGACTGGGAGGAGTCGTGGGACTCAAGGCTCCACAAATGAAGGAGTTATCGGTGATACAGAACACCCCCATGCAAATGGGTCATGCCCCTAATTTAGAGCAGATCATACAGGAGCAATGCTTCACCCTGCAGACTGCGGTGGCTATCAAAGAGACAGCAGCTGCTTCAGACACCGAAAGAGAACTCAAAGACCCTGGTAGCGAAGATGACTTTCTTGATGGAGAACTTTCAGAGGCTGGGTCCATGCCCCCCCCCTATTGTGATGCCCCGGACGTCAGATGACATAATATGAACCAGTGGTAGTGCTGCATGCTAATTCTAAGGATAGCTCTGGTACTTGGTACCATTGTCATAAATTGTTGAGAGCCCGCGTTGCGCAATTACAGCTGTACAGGACATCCAGGAGAGTTGCTAAGTTTTCCTTTTTCTTCCATCTTTTCCTTTCCTTTTCCCTCCCTCTTCCCCCCTCCTATCCTCCTCTCCCTCCTCTTTTTATTCAATTTGTCACTCCATGTTGCTCCCTTCTTCCTTGGTAGCGTTGCAGGTGATGGATCTGTGTGTATCCTGATGGGTGGCTGTCTGGCATGTTATAGCGCATGCTTGGCTTCTACCTGTGTATATGAAGTAACAGGGATATTTGCCACTGGGCATTCTTGGTGAAACCACCCCCCCTCAACTTTCTTGTTTGTGGGTACCTTATTTCCCCACACTAGTTATACCAGATGGGCGGGTTAGGAGGTTTGGGCAGACACCGATTGTCCCTCTGCTCTGATCGTTTTCTATTGTTTTAGACATGAGGCACTTGTTTGTTTTATGCTGCACTTGGTTGCAGTTGAATGGAGTCCGGTTTCTCATTATTCCCCTCTTCCCTGCAGCCTGTCTGACCGCTATGCAGTGCTGCATATCTTAGGGAGCAGTACTTTAAAGGCCACTTACTCCATTAGCTGCCTATGACTCCCACTAATAGCCTTACATGGAATGTGAGGTGCATCACACCTTAAGCAGCAGTTGATCCACATATCGCTCCTGCAGGAAACTCATCTTGCACTGCTGGAGACCATTAGGCTGCAGCAGCGCTGGCGTGGACAAATGTTTGCAACTAATTTCTCCTCATATGCCAGGGGGGCTAGTTTTGGGATCTGGCCAGGTACTCCTTTTGTGGCTGAGGAATGTGATACTGACACTGAAGGTCATTATGTATTTGTGCGCTGACGCTTGGATGGGCATGCAGTGCTGTAAAGATCAATGTATCCTCTAAACACAGACCAAACCTCTTTCCTCTGTCGCTTATTTGGCAACCTTTCTCACTGGAGTGGCCTCCCGTGGCTTGTGGGAGGGCATTAATAATAGTGTTCTTGACCCGGAACTTGATTGTTCCTTCCCACCATTATCTACCGCATCCATAGTCATTGCTGCATGCTCGCTGCGAGAGTGGCTTCAGCACTGGCAACTGATAGATCCATGGTGCCAACGAAATGCTGCGGTAAGATCTTTTTCAGCCCCACACCAGTTGCATGTGCGACTTGACCGAATTCTTTGCACAGTTAACTTCAGCTCAGTGGTGTTACACACCGATTAACTAAACTGCACTCACTCTGGTCATAATCCGGTCATAATCCACAGCTCCTGCAATTAGGGTGGGGCAACCCCCCTGCTGTCCCTACTTGGCGGTTACGACCTGAGATGGATGCACTGTTTATGGCGTCAGTGGGCACTGCCATATCTGAATATTTTGATCATATTGATGGCACTCCATTATCGGGCTCATCGAGTAGGATGTGTTCAAGGTCATCATAAGAGGGCACTGTAAGGGAGCACAATGTAGCATGCACAAGTACATTGAGCGCTTTTTAACTCAAGTGGGGGAACTCTGCTGCAATATGAGAATTGTGCTAGCCAAGACCCTCCAGGAAGACACTGGTGTGCAAACAAATGCGAGGAATACGGGACTGTGATAGAGGGGCTGCACTTATCTATGCAGCTCACATGCTGCAGCCGATAGTTCATGCCAGCTGTTAGCTTGGTTGATCTGCCAAGAGCAGGAACACACCCCTATCCTGGAGCTGTGCTCAGCAGCAGGATGCATGCTCTACACCCACGGTGAGATACATGATGAACTTACAAGTCACTACACAACCTTGTATCAACTGACTGCAGCAGCAGGGCCTGCGGACTTCGAAGAATTCCTCTCTTCACTCCTTCTGCCCTGCCTAACAGCGGACAGCAGGTAGAACTGGATGAACCTTATACGCTACTTGAGAAACAGGACAGTATATGCGCTTTGGCAGCTGGCAAAACCCCAGGTCCTGACGGTCTACCATCAGATTTTTATAAGACATACTCCTCAACGGTTGCTCCTCGCCTGCTGCAGATATATGAGGAGACTCTATTGGCAACATCCCTGTAAAGAAATGGCTCCCTGTTGCAGTTACCCCCCACTTTTTGCCTGATACTGATACTGACTTGACTGAGAAGTGTGCTGGGACCCTGCTAACCAGGCCCCAGCACCAGTGTTCTTTCACCTAAAATGTACGATTGTTTCCACAAGTGGCACAACCCTGGCACCTAGGTAAGTCCCTTGTAACTGGTACCCCTGGTACCAAGGGCCCTGATTCCAGGGAAGGTCTCTAAGGGCTGCAGCATGTCTTATGCCACCCTAAGGACCCCTCACTCAGCACAGACACACTGCTTACCAGCTTGTGTGTGCTGGTGGGGAGAAAATGACTAAGTCGACATGGCACTCCCCTCAGGGTGCCATGCCAACCTCACACTGCCTATGGCATAGGTAAGTCACCCCTCTAACAGGCCTTACAGCCCTAAGGCAGAGTGCACTATACCACAGGTGAGGGCATAGGTGCATGAGCACTATGCCCCTACAGTGTCTAAGCAAAACCTTAGACATTGTAAGTGCAGGGTAGCCATAAGAGTATATGGGCTGGGAGTCTGTCAAAAACGAACTCCACAGCTCCATAATGGCTACACTGAATACTGGGAAGTTTGGTACCAAACTTCTCACAATAATAAACCCACACTGATGCCAGTGTTGGATTTATTAAAAAATGCACACAGAGGGCCTCTTAGAGATGCCCCCTGTATTTTACCCACTTGTTCAGTGCAGGACTGACTGGTCTGTGCCAGCCTGCTGCTGAGAGACGAGTTTCTGACCCCATGTGGTGAGAGCCTTTGTGCTCTCTGAGGACAGAAACAAAGCCTGCTCTGGGTGGAGGTGCTTCACACCTACCCCCTGCAGGAACTGTAACACCTAGCAGTGAGCTTCAAAGGCTCAGGCTTCGTGTTACAATGCCCTAGGGCACTCCAGCTAGTGGAGATGCCCGCCCCCTGGACACAGCCCCCACTTTTGGCAGCAAGTCCAGGAGAGATAATGAGAAAAACAAGGAGGAGTCACTGGCCAGTCAGGACAGCCCCTAAGGTGTCCTGAGCTGAGGTGACTCTGACTTTTAGAAATCCTCCATCTTGCAGATGGAGGATTCCTCCAATAGGATTAGGGATGTGCCCCCCTCCCCTCAGGGAGGAGGCACAACGAGGGTGTAGCCACCCTCAAGGACAGTAGCCCTTGGCTACTGCCCTCCCAGACCTAAACACACCGCTAAATTCAGTATTTAGGGGCTCCCCAGAACCTAGGAACTCAGATTCCTGCAACTTATGAAGAAGAGGACTGCTGAGCTGAAAAACCCCTGCAGAGAAGAGGGAGACACCAACTGCTTTGGCCCCAGCCCTACCGGCCTGTCTCCCTCCTTCAGAAGAAAACTGCTCCAGGGACGCTTTCCCCAGGACCAGCGACCTCTGAATCCTCAGAGGACTGCCCTGCTTCCAAAAGACCAAGAAACTCCCGAGAACAGCGGCCCTGTTCAACAAAGACTGCAACTTTGTTTCCAGAGGAGCAGATTTAAAGACCCCTGCAATCCCGCAAGAAGCGTAAGACTTGCAACACTGCACCCGGCGACCCCGACTCGACTGGTGGAGAAACAACGCTACAGGGAGGACCCCCCGGCGACTCCGAGACTGTGAGTAACCAAAGTTGTCCCCCCTGAGCCCCCACAGCGACGCCTGCAGAGGGAATCCCGAGGCTCCCCCTGACATCGACTGTCTGAATCCAAAATCCCGACGCCTGGAAAAGACCCTGCACCCGCAGCCCCCAGGACCTGAAGGATCAGAACTCCAGTGCAGGAGTGACCCCCAGGAGGCCCTCTCCCTTGCCCAGGTGGTGGCTACCCCGAGGAGCCCCCCACTTGCCTGCCTGCATCGCTAGAGAGACCCCTTGGTCTCCCATTGAAACCTATTGAAAACCCGACGCGTGTTTGCACACTGCACCCGGCCGCCCCAGTGCCGCTGAGGGTGTACTTTCTGTGCTGACTTGTGTCCCCCCCGGTGCCCTACAAAACCCCCTGGGTCTGCCCTCCGAAGACGCGGGTAGTTACCTGCTGGCAGACTGGAACCGGGGCACCCCCTTCTCCATTGAAGCCTATGTGTTTTGGGCACCACTTTGAACTCTGCACCTGACCGGTCCTGAGCTGCTGGTGTGTTGACTTTGGGGTTGCTCTGAACCCCCAACGGTGGGCTACCTTGGACCCCAATTTGAACCCCGTAGGTGGTTTAATTACCTGCAAGAACTAACAATAACTTACCTCCCCTAGGAACTGTGAAAATTGCACTGTGTCCACTTTTAAAATAGCTATATGTGTTTTATGTAAAAAGTATATATGCTATTGTGATTATTCAAAATACCTAAAGTACTTACCTGCAATACCTTTCAAATGAGATATTACATGTAGAATTTGAACCTGTGGTTCTTAAAATAAACTAAGAAAATATATTTTTCTATACAAAAACCTATTGGCCTGGAATTGTCTCTGAGTGTGTGTTCCTCATTTATTGCCTGTGTGTATGTACAACAAATGCTTAACACTACTCCTTTGATAAGCCTACTGCTCGACCACACTACCACAAAATAGAGCATTAGTATTATCTCTTTTTGCCACTATCTTACCTCTAAGGGGAACCCTTGGACTCTGTGCATACTATTCCTTACTTTGAAATAGTGCATACAGAGCCAACTTCCTACAATCCCTGACTGTAACGCAGCAGGAGGCGCTATTAATCTCTCTTCCTAAACCTGTTAAAAACCCAGTTGAACTGGGTGCCTATAGACCTCTGGCGATGCTCAACACAGATTATAAGATCCTGGCCTAAATTTTGGCAACGCAGCTGACGCCCTGGTATCTCAGTTGATCCACCCTAATTGGAACGGTTTTGTGCCAGAAGGCAGCACTTCTTTAAATATTAGATGGTTATTCCCTGCCATGAAGTACTCTGCACAAAACTGGCCTGAGGCAGGCTGCCTAGTATTGGATCTAGAAAAGCCCTTTGATTCATTGGAATGGCCTTTCTTGTTTGATGTGTTGGCCTGCTTTGGCCTTGACTCCCGCTTCTTAGGGTTGGTGAAATTGTTATATTCTCAAACTCTGATCTGGGTCAAAACTTGCACATCTATTTCTGAGCCAATTATGGTGGGCAGAGGGACTCGTCAGGGCTGCCCCCTTTCCCCACTGCTGTTCTTGCTAGCAATTGAGCCCTTGGTAGCGGAGCTTTATCAACTGGGGGAGGCCTGGAGTATCCCGCTAGGAGATCGATGGCATACTGTGTTTCTCTATGTGGGTGATCTTCTTCTGTACTTTAGAATTGTTTCCAACATCCCCAATGAATTTGCTGATATCCTACAGTGCTTTGCTACTCTGTCTGGGTTGTGGCAAAACTGGGCAAAATTATTCCCCTTTAGTCCAGATCTGCCGAACCTGGTTCTTAGCCTATCCGGTTCACTCATTCTCTGGCAGCCTAGGACATTGTGATACCTGGGTATTAATATATATCACGCTATGATAGAGCTGCACGATGGGAACCTCAAAAGAGCAGTCACATCTATCCATGCCAAATGAATTTCCGGCAAGCACTAATGCTCTCGGTGATGGGAAGAGTGGCTTTTCTGAAGATGGTGGGCCCCACACGGATGCTACACTACTTCTCCAAATTACCGTTATATATTCCAGCCGAAGTATTTTAGGGAACTGGAATCCAGAATCAGGGAGTTTATTTAGAACAAAGGCCACTGCAGAGTGGCGCTGATGAAATTGTACTCGAACAGGTGGCCTGGCGGTGCCGAACATGGATCAGTACTATTTGGCTTCTCAGCTGCAGTGGGCGGCCAGGTGTCTTTCTGGATTTCAGGTGTCAGACATGGCTGCAGTGTCACGGCCCGAGGTGTCCCATCTGTTTCACCCAGTCACACGCGTGAGGATGCCGGACTCACTCCTGGTGAGTGTGGCACACCACTTACTGCAGGAGTCTTCACCTCATGTGCATGGTGACCCCTTACACACCGGCTTTGGCTCTGTTGGGCACGCCATGCAACGCGCAGCTCATGACTAAGACAGAGCTGGAAACTTAGCATGTTGCTGGACTTCATACACTGCTAGGTTTGTATAGTGAAAGCGCACTAATCCCATTTACTACACTAGCAAAAGAGACCGGCTTGCCACTGGGGCAGTTTTTGCTGCACAACTCCTTGATAACAACACTATCCCGACACTGGGGAGACATCTCTGCTGAACCACCAATGCATCTACTGGTACAATACATGCAGGTTATGGAGCAGGGTAGACACCTGGTGCGTTGATTCACCAGTGCACTCAGGACCCACACAGTTCAGGCATGCAATGCCTTGTGGGCCAGTTGAGAGGGTGAGTTGGGCCCTATGCAGATAAAGAATGTGATATAGCACTGAGAAGCCACACCAACATATCGCGTAATGCACGATTTTGTCTTATCCAATTCCATATATTACATAGAGCATATCTTACTCCAGCTAAAATTAAACTATATTTTCATTGCACAGATGCAGCTTACCCTGTTGTGTGCTAGTGGCGGCCGAGCTGCTACACATGTTATGGTCCAGCCCCTACTTCTGATCCTACTGGCGAGATTGTACAGCACGCCCACTGCGGTGGGTAAGAGGATTATCTTTAAATCTCTCTGCCTTACCTTTAAAGCACTATATGGGGATGGTGCGGAACACCTGGTTGACAGACTCAGGTGGTATCGTCCAGGACGCGTCCTAAGATCGGAGAAGTCTTTCCTGATCCAGGTCTGTAGAACCCATAGAGTTAAGTGGGGAGATAAAGCGTTCACAGTGGCGGCTGCCAGATATTGGAATGGTTTTCTGCTTGATATCAGGAAAGAACAGAATTTCTCGATTTTTAGGAAGAGGGTGAAAACCTGGCTGTTTCCACGGTAGGGCTATTGGCTTTCTGTCATCCTCTTATCTTTTATGTCCTCAAGCGCTTCGATGCTAAGGCCGGAACGCGCTATATAAATGCCCATATACATATATACATACACTTGGAAGGCATGTATGCTGGGCCTTTTTCCTAAAGCTAAAAAGCAGAAAGCGTCCATGAGATTCCTGGACCTGGGCCTTCGCATGGCCAAACGCCTTATTACCAGGTGATAGAAACCCTTGGACCCCCCTTTAATTGAGGCATGGAGGAGGTCATTTGCGGTGTGGGCAGAAGCAGACGGGGTGTTGCTGCGGAGGAAGGACAGTCTGGAACTCTGTAAATACGCACTGACTTCTGGATAGGACGAAATGTTGTCTGAGCTTCGAGAGCTGGGGCATGGGGCTAATGCAGATATTATGAATGTAGGAATCACGCCAGAAACTGCCTGTTAAACTGGTTGTGGCAATGCATTAGGTCAACACCCTTGGCAACGGGCTCTACCTCCCCTCTCAGGGGTCTTGGTGAGATGAGTTTGGTGGAGCCACGCTGCTGCCATGACCTGGGTGGGCGGAGCTGGCGGGGATGTGGATGTGTGAGGCAAACACTTGGGAGCTTTGGGAACTGATTCCAGTTATAGGTACTGATTTGATGTTGTATTGTTGAATGCAAGGATAATGCTGGATCTTAACTTCTTTACTGTGCAAAACAGAGGCAACTGCCCATTAAGAAAGTACTCTGGTGTATTATATGCCTCACAATACTGAGTACTCCGAAGACTGGCGGCATGTGACAGCTCCTCATCCTGATATACCACTTTCTCAGCTCTGTTTATGAATCCTTGTTGTCAACTGATTTATGGATCTCTGCAAGTTAGCACGATTTAACCAAAGAGACTTTGTGCTTTTGGTTTTTCATTACTGCAGTAAATGTACACAAACTGTAAATATTTTTAGAACTGAAATGAAATAAAAAGATTCAAGTAAACAAAAATGTATTATCCATATATATAAATGCAGGGATAATCTGCGATCCCACCTGAGGTACATCTTGAGAGGAAAGACATAAAGATGGGCCAAGGTGGTTGATATGTAATGTAAATAGGAGTGGGGTTGAAATGCAGCCCTGCCTAACCCCCCCTTTGGACCATTATTGGAGACAACAGGGACCCGTTCTGTTTATATCTAACTGGAGCTATGAGGTCCTGATGGAGATCATGGAGAAAAAAAACAAATCCCGATCCAGCCCTACATTGATCAGTATGGACCACAACTTGGCTCGAATGACACGATTAAAGACCAAGGACGAAGGTTAAGGCACTGATCCAAAGTGCCTTTACCTTGCCTAAACCCATACTGGAGGAAGGAAATTACATTCCTCTGATCCAACCACCCATTTAGTCTGGCTAGAATCACCCTGCCCAAGGCCTTTACTGTTGAGTCTATCAAAGAAATTGGCATTTACTAACAGGGATAGATCTGTCTCCCTTTTTAAATACAGGGAAGATGATTGGTCTCTGCCAAGAAGTCAGAGGACCATTTATTCAAGAGGCATTAAACACACAGGTTAGGATTTTTGCCCAAATCAAAAGATCCTTCTTAACTTAAATAGATCTGCCTGGAACACATCCGTCCCTGGAGCCTTATCTTTAGCCATATTTACAATGGCAACAATGACCTCTTTCACAGTAATAAAAAGGAACACATGTCCAATCTTGGGGTTTTCATTTGCAGATCTGGGGTTACCTCCAATGTATTACCGTAAATGCCCAGAAAATGTTCAACCCAAGCCTCTGAATAGATGGTACACGTACAGCACTATTTGCAACACCAGTGAAAAAAGACTGATTTATAATTTCCTAAAACTTGGTGTTGTTGCTAAGGGGGAGTGGATGTAACAGGTCATCCCAGGCTCTCTCTTTAATTTCTCTTTTATGGTTCAATAAGGCATTTTTATAGTCTTTACCCCTCTTGGCAATCTCATCCCTATTTCTAGGGAAGGGTTTCAGTGCAGTTATTAAACTTTGACTGGTTTGAGTACAGCAGGAGTCAAACAATTTTTCGCCTTTAGTGCCCTTATAACTGCTACTAGTGACCTGGAGACTTTTGCAACATGTTCTCCAATCCTAGTGAAGGCATATAGAAGGGCAACACCACTTGTGGAATCCTGCAAACATAATAAAAAGTCATGTTTGCAAGTGGAATTAAAGAATCAGGTGAAACCTTAGTCTATTTGAATCTTCATCCCTGGTCATGAGGTACTAATTCATAAATGCCAGGGCTGAATTCTGTATGTGTGTCTTCAAGCATGCTTCCCTCCACAGAATGCTCAAAATCATTTCCCAGATTATATTCCATTATATCGAAGTTGTCTGAGCTATTACAGTCAAAGGGACAGTAGGCTAATTAAAATCGCTCAATAAAATGACTGAATAAGACAAAATATGTCTGCCCTCAAATTCCTCTAGGAGTGACCTTGGAGATTGTAAATGTTATGTGGGAAAATCCCTAACAAAAGAGTTATAAAAGTTTAGTAACACAACACTAAATGAACCCTCAAAATCCAGCCATCCAGCTAACAATTTATCAGAGCCGGATTCCACTTGGCTAATCATACACCACAAATAAAGGGACACCAAGGTAATCAAACCACCCTTAGCCCTGTTGGTGGAAGAAGGTATAGCCAGTGAGAAAAATGAAACATATCCATCCATATAAAAAGTAGTCACTGATTTCCAAATTGTAGGTCTCCAGGTTTCGTGGAGACCTACAATTTAGAAATCAGTGACTACTTTTAACCAAGCCTCATTTCCCCATTTATTCCCCATCCTGAGAGAAGGGGCCGTGTAAGGACAGTCGGTTGTTCCTCCTCCTAACCTAGGTGGCTGCTGCAGCTCATGTATATACTTTCTGCAGTAAAGAACATTGTTGTTGTCATGTTTAGAACCTCCTGTCGCCATTCTTTTAGAGCAACAATTGTGCTGGAGCAGATGTTCTGCTCATTTTTGTGGCGAACAACTTTCAGGCTGAGATGCCAGTATTCAGCTGCAATGGCTCCTAAGAATGTGAAAACCCCCAAGCCCTGGGGTGGATCTGGAGTGATGAGTTGTGTAGCTGTGGGCTTGTGGTGAATGGAGGGGGCTCTCCTGAAAAGGACGCTTGGCTGGCAAACCTCAGAGCTGAGCTCTGGTGGCCCTACCAGCTTTAGACTCTGTGTCAGGCCCTGTCCTGGCCCTCTCAAATGGCCAAAACATCTCAGCCAACCCAGCAAGGTGAAGGATTTGGTAGCAGCAGGCGAATGTGCTACCCCCATGATGCACCTTCTGTCAGCTTCTGCAAGGCACGATATGGCTGAATGCGCTCCCGCCAATGACGGAGAGAGATGCTTCCTTTGGCTACCTCCGGCTCTGAGACTGCACTGAGAGGGCTCACACTTGGTGGGCCTGCCTCCTTTGTGCAGCTGGGTGGCTGTCCTGAGCTTGTGGAGGTAGTCAGCACAAAAGTAACGTATCTCCCAGATTCAGACACACTCAGAGAAATTCTTGCTACCAATGCCTGGAGCGGTGTACAGAACCTTGATAGCAAGGGAGGAAAGGATATGCTTCAGGGCCTGGTGACTGAACCTGGTAAGGCTCCTTGTATTGCCTCTGCTGATACGGCAGGCATTATAGACATGGCTGCTATGGCTGTTAAAAATCCTTTTTATACATTAGCAAACTACGATCAGTCACAGGCAAGGATTTGTATAGAGGCAGATGCAGGGGATCACTTCTTCTCTCTATCTGATCAATCTGACTTGACAGATGAGGATTATGAAGCCACTGGAGGGCACCACAGCAGAGTCTTGAGGGGGGTATATCAAGTGTTTTGAGCAGCCTAGATAGTCCGGAAGGGAGGCATGGGATAGTAACTCAGAGGCTCAGCTTGCCTTATTCAGAACAATGAGAAAGGAGGTTTTACTGCAAGAAGATACAAAAGCAGGGGCTAAAATAGGCATTAAAGGATGTGAACTTCTTTGGGATTACTGTACCACCCCTCCTAGAGAGAAATACCCTGGGAGGAGATAATCCATCTTGAGACTCTCCAAAACTGTAATCTCTGGAAGCAATTTATCAAAGTATTATTGCTCATCTGGAAGAAACCTTGGTGAACAGTCACAAGTCTCAAAACGCTTATCCAAAATTGCAAGGCACTATCCGCCGAATGGCCGAGACTTGTTCTGAGTTCTAGGAGACGATAGATGCACTGGACACTGGGATTGTAACTCTGGAATCTGAGACATCAGAGCATAACGCAACACCAGACTTCCTGGAGACTCGAATGTCCGATATTGGTAACTTGAAGCCTTTAAAAATAGACTTAGGCGGAATAACTTGAGAGTGCTTGGTGTTCCTGAAGGATCAGAAGGAGGAGAAACCTGCAAATATATAGTGAGGCTCTTTAGGGGAACTTTCCCTGAAGTTTCTGATTGGAACTGGGAAGCAGAGGTTCACCAAGCCCACAGATTTCCCTTCAAGCCAAGGGCTTGTGAGTCGCAGGAGGGTGACAAACCAAGTGCAGTATTGGTATTTTTTGGTAATGTTCTGCTACGCCAGGCAGTTTTTGATCTGGGTCAGCCGGATCAGAAATGGTCTTCTGACGTTTTTCATGAGACCTGATTTTTGTCACATTACAGTTGGAAGAAGATGACGCCTCAGGCAACTGATCCAACCTTTTAAAAACAAGGGCTCACAGGGCTGTTTAATTAACCCACCAAAACTTGAAGTTCTTGTACAAGACAGGACTCATTTTTTTCCCTTCACAAATCAAGGCCAAGGAATTTCATGATACTCTGGGCCCTTGCTAGGCTACGGAGCCCTTCCAAGCCTGGCTCCATTTCCCTCTGGTGCTATCCTTTTGTCTCTTCATGAGGGCTGTAGAATCATTGTAGGTTTACAGAATCAGTGTATGTTGAGGCATGATATGTGCTGTAGGACTCCCATAGCCACACGTAGATGGCTTGGTGGGTTCCCAGGAGCACTTTAGTGTTAGCTCTGTGTGATTTAGTGAGGTAGCTATCTCTGCATTAGGTTTTTCTCGTTTAGATGATGGGGGGAGCACCAATGGTTGATATGGTCTTGCTATTCTGCAGGTTGGAAGGGGGAGCCATCTCCATCAACAGACCTGGCGAGTCTAACTGTCTTTAGCAATTGGTGGGGGAGTGTGTGAGGTGGGGGATGGCTGAGGATAGGAAGGAGGGGTGTGGCAGGAAGAGAGGAAGGAGGAGGGGTAGGATGGGAGAGGCAAGGTTTTTGAATTTTAACACAGCAGGTAAAAATCAGTAATAAGATAAAGATAGGGATTTGGAATTCAAGGAGGTCCTTTTTTGCACAAGAGATGAGTGCAGTCAATAAAAATACCCAAGGATTCTTTCCAATCAGAGTGCACTGACTCTTGAGATCCTGATATCTGGTACTCCTAAATCCTTAAGAGCTTGGTCTACTGATAAACAATTTCTGCTAGATACTCTGTTCTTAGATCACATGCGTAAATGGATTACCAGGTTCCTGGAGATTAACAGAGGGTTGGCTCTGGAAGGTCTGGTATGGGATGGGAAACCAAGAAGGCTGGGATTAGGGGTGAGGTACTCAGTTTTGGCTTATTTTAACAAAAGCAAAAGTACAGCAAGATTCAGGTACTATTTAAGGAAGTCTCTTCGGCAGAGGAGAAGTTAGTTCAGCTCTTGACTCAAGGTCTGGATTTTTTTAAGGGCTCAGCAAGAGATAGCCATTTTAAAATCCACAGCTAATCAGTACATTAGCAAAAAGGTTGCTGCAAAATTCTCTCAATATAGGTCGGAATACTATAAGTATGGAGAGAATACTGGAAGGCTATTAGGGAGACGGATCAGGCAAAGGGGAGGTAGAAATAGAAAGTTGGATATTACATATTACAGACAGAGAAGGTAGGCTGTGTGAAAATCCTTCTGATATTGTGGGGGTTTTCAGTGAGAATTATAATACCCTTTATACTGAGGATCTGGAATGCCCCGCAGAGGGACATGAGAGCCTACTCGGTGGCCTGGAGAGATTTAGTTTAACTGAAGAAGAATGCACCATTTTGGACTCCCCAGTGTCTATGGAAGAGATTTGGGAGGCTCTAAATTCTCCAAATTGTAAAGTTACGGGCCCATATAACTTACCTCTAGGGTTCATTAAGACTATTTTTAGTGAGTTTTGACAAGGTTTATTTCAAGTTTTTTGACTGACACAAAAGGGGGTAACTCCAGCTTTATGGCAGATGACCAGCATAGTGGTTTTTAAGAAGAAGGAAAACTCTCCATTGTATCCTGGCTCCTACAGGCCGATCTCCTTGGTTAAATGTGATGGCAAAATCTATGCCAAAGTTTTTGCTAATTGGTTGGCGAAGGTTGTCTCAGGGCTGGTCTTATTGTGACAACATAGCTTTATCCTGGGATGCAGCACAGTTGATCACTTTTGTTGAGGGATCTCCTTGTTTGATGTTGCCAAGGCGTCAAGAGCTTCAATGGGCCTAGTCTTACTCGATGCTGAGAAGGCCTATGACGCGGTTTCATGGGGGTTTCTATGGCCAATTTGGAAAAGAAGGGCTTTGGGGGAATTTTATTAGAGTAATTAAAGAACTTTATAATGCATCAAAGACCAGGCTACAAGTAATGGGGGTGGAGTAGGAGACTATCCAAATTTCAAGAGGCAGTAGGCAGGGATGCCTATGTTCTCCTCTGTTATTTGCACTATATATTGGTCCTTTTAAAGCCCTACTGGAGAATTGTTCTTGTATCAAATCCTTTGAGGTAAACCAAGTGGAATAGAAAGTGCTGGCTTATGCAGATGATGTGGCAGTAATTTCAGCCAATCCCTCAACTGTTCTCCCCTCTATTGAACAGGTGGCTAAGGGTTTGGGGTCTACTCTGGTTGTAGGCTTAGTGAAGATAAGACACATATGCACCAGGGAAACAGCATGAAGTGATCATTGGGTAGCCCCAGACCATGGATAAGTTGGTAGAACTAAACATGGCACCATTGCTGGGAGGAAACCAACAGGAGTTGGCCAGAGTCAGCCATCTGCCTCTCTCACTTTTGGGGAGATGAATTGTATTAAAAACTACAGTTTTTACCGCCACATTATGCCAATGTACCACTCCGACCGCAATGCCGGTAGCAGCCAACAGGCTGGGGATTAGATTCTCCAGGCTGGCGGCCGCCATTGTGCCACCCCACCAGGGGTATTATGACCCTACCTTCCGCCATGGTTTTTGTGGCGTTCGTAACGCCACGAAAACTTTGGTAGTAGGCCATATCAGTGCTGACGGCCGCCAACATACCGTGACCGCAGCGGTATCCTGTTACGGGTATTATGACCCACACAGAGAAATCTGCCACTATACAGACACCCACACAAGTCCGTCACACCAAAGGTCAGTGATAAACTGGCGATAGCAAAACCCACACTGTTACGCCAACAGGAATATGCTCACAGTATCAGGACCCACGAACCACCGCAGTGGTCTTTCAATCGCAGTAAACCATTGGTGGTACAAACCGCTACGCTCAAAATACACATCCACTATAAAACACACACCCGCATTACCCAGAACCCTTTACGAGAGAAAAAAGATTGCCAACAGAGAGAGACACAAGCCAGGAGCAGACGTCCATTGCTAGGAAGATGGAGCTATGGTGGAGAATTGTGGAGAGGGTCAACGCCGTGGTACAGCACCCAAGAACAAGGGATGACATCAGGAAGAGGTGGAATGACCTAAGGGGGAAGGTGCGTTCCAAGGTTGCAAGACACCGGGTAGTAGTACAGATGACTGGCGGTGGACCTCTACCTCCTCCCCCACAACTAACAACATGGGAGGAGCAAGTCTTGGCGATCATGCATCCTGAGGGCCTCGCAGGAGTAGCAGGAGGACTGGACTTTGGTAAGTCAAATCTTTACTACTATATCCCCCACCCTACCTGCATGCTATCACAAACTCCTACCCCTACCCTCACCCCCATCACTCCACCACCTCACATATACTCCACTATCACAACCCACCCATCCCAATACCAAGCCCTGCATGCCACACCAATGCATGGACCCGAATCACAGGCCTGTATGGATACCCATCACCACAGCATGCCCATTAGAGAGAGTCACCTAGCCCACAAAATCAACACGCACACAAGGAAAAGATGACAAGGCAATCATAGCCATACAGGGAAACACACCCATGCAAAGATGGCACACGCAGATACAATAACACTGCATTTGCATCCCCATAGGACCCCTATTCAACATCACTGGACAGGAGTGGTCACAAACATCCAGTCCCCCCACCGAGGAGGCCCACAGTGATGACAGCAGCTCTGGACGCCTGGATAACGATGACCAACCTGGCCCATCAGGGACCTCTGGACAGTCGGTTACCCTGCCAGTCCCGTACCACCACAGAGCCTCCCCCCTCAGGAGACACCAGCACAGCACCCACCCAGCGGGCCCATGCCACTGTCCCCAGGACATGTCAATCAGCAGTGTGTCCACCACTACAGGGACCCCAGGCAACCCCACAAACACAGGACGATCAGGGACCTGGGATCAGTGGCAGTGGGCACACAGTTCAGGGGACAGAGGCACTGGAAAACAGGGAAGCTGGGAGGACTGCTGTGTGACAGTGAGAGGACAGGTCCAGGGAACCCACTCTCCAGGAGGCAATCACCAACATCCTGGGAGCATACCACCATTCCCAGGAGATTATGGGCCAGATACTAGCCATGTTGCAGGACACCCAGCGGCTGCAGGAGGGACAGTACCTGGGGATCAGGGAAGACCTCAAACACATCTACACTATCCTGGTCACCATTGCAGGGGTGCTGGCTGACATGGGGAACACCATGAGGGAGGCAGTGGCACACCAACGGGCCCCTGACACTAGCCACACCGAAGAACAGCCCCCACCTACGCCGGCGCTAGTGGACAGGAGGCCCCGCCACAGGACCAACAGGCCACCGGCACCCTACCCCCTGCAGAAGGAGAACCACCCTGCAAATGGTCCCTGCGATCCAGGCAGAAGCCAGAGAACATTGCCAAGACCCCCGCCAGGAAATAAGACTCTCCAGATTGTCACCCTTCTGTCCCACTCTGTCACCCTGTCCACCTTGAACTGCCATTGCTCCCCTTCCTATGACCCATTGGACAATGCACCTCTGATACCAAGAGACTGGACTCTAACTGGACATTCCTCCACCATCACCCCAGCCCATTGCACATCCCCCTCTACTTATTAGCACTTAAATAAACACCCTTGGAACAAATACAAATCTGGAGTATATCAAATGATGGAAATATGTATTAGTACAACATTCTGAAAACATTGCAAGTCATACATACAGTTATATATACATTGGTATGACCTTTAGTGGACAGCAGTAAACATACCAGGAGCCAGAGTGGGCCACAGAGATCTGAAAATAGAGATGCCAAAGGGTACAGTAAGTGACCATAGACATAGGGAAATCAGGCTGTCATGTACAATGTCCAATACAAAACTGAAAAGTAAAGGGAAGTGAGTGTCTTACCTGTGTGTCACTGAAAGTACTGTATGATATTACTTCTGTTGTCCACATCTTCTTCCTCTGCCTCCTCTTCCTCAGTGTCCACATGCTCCACCGCTGCCACAAGACCATCTCCAGGCTCATCCTCCTGCAGAAAAGGAACCTGGTGTCTCAAGGCCAGGTTGTGCAACATGCAACATGCATCGATGATCTGGCACACCTTCTTGGGTGAGTAGTACAGGGATCCACCTGTCAGATGGAGGCTCTGGAACCTGGCCTTGAGGAGGCCGAAGGTCCACTCAATTATCCTCCTTGTTCGCCCATGTGCCTCATTGTAACGTTCCTCTGCCCTTGTTCTGGCATTCCTTACTGGTGTCAGTAGCCATGACAGGTTGGGGTAACCAGAGTCACCTGAAAACATTGCGGGACAACTGTTAGACACAAATTAACCCTTAGGGACAAACCCATACCAAGACACCAACATATACTGGGTGGGGACCTTGGGCCCACCTATTAGCCACACCGGTGCCTCTGGAGTTGAGCCTTCACATATGGGATGGTGCTATTCCTCAAGATAAAGGCATCATGCACAGAGCCAGGATACTTGGCATTCACATGGGAGATGTACTGGTCCGCCAAACACACCATCTGCACATTCATAGAGTGATAGCTTTTTCTATATCTGAACACTTGTTCATTTCTCCGGGGGCGGGGGGGGGGAGGGGGACAAATGCTACATGTGTACCATCTATGGCACCAATGATGTTGGGGATATGTCCCAGGGCATAGAAGTCAGCTTTCACTGTGGCCAGATCCTCCACTTGGGGGAATACGATGTAGCTGCACATGTGTTTCAGATGGGCTGACAACCCTTTGGTCAACACGTTGGAGAACATTGGCTGAGACATCCCTGATGCCATGGCCACTGTTGTTTGGAAGGAACCACTTGCCAAGAAATGGAGTACTGACAAGACCTGCACTAGAGGGGGGATACCTGTGGGCTGGCGGATAGCTGACATCAGGTCTGGCTTCAATTGGGCACACATTTCTTGGATTGTGGCCCGATCAAGTCTGTATGTTAGTATAATGTGTCTGTCCTCCATTGTCGCAGGGTCCACCAGGGGTCTGTACACTGGAGGATGTCTCCAAATCATGTTCACTCTCAGCAGTCGAAGCCTATGGAGGAGAACGGTGAGCAGAGGGTCATAATCACACATCTATTGCAATAATGATGCTTTTCTACATTTACAGAAGCAGTATGTGAATCCAAAGGTCAGTTGCTGTGCCAATGTCTGGTGTGACACAGTTATGTGCCATGGCCTGTGCCCCCCTGAAATGGCGGCTGCCTGACCTGTGAGGAGGGACAAGTGGAAATAAGGTTATTCTGCTGGTGTTGACCGCCGCGCAACTTCAAATTGGTTATCATTGGGCCCTATGGGTTCCAGGAGCCAATGGCGATGTACGCCGGCGGTGACGGTATGCGCCGCCGAGGAAGTGACCGCCATTTTCTATCTATTCACTCACTTGCTACCTGACCTTCAATAGGAGAGGACCTACACTGCAAGTGCTGCTGTGACCTGTGTCTGGAAGCAACAATGGCTCATGTGTCTGGGGAAAGGGCCCCTGCCTTCACTGCGGAGGAGCTGGACAGACTGGTGGATGGGGTCCTACCCCAGTACACTTTACTCTATGGTCCTCCAGACAAACAGGTGAGTACACTGTGAGCATGTTGCGTGGGCCATGAATGGATGGAGTGTTGTGTGTGTAAGCCACATGTAGGAGGTGCTGAGGCGTCCTGGCCAGAGTGCTGCATGTATGGTGGTCAATGTATGTGCGTCAGGGGATGGGAGGGATATGGTGGGTCATGAGTGTGACAGTCCGGACGGTTAACTAATTCACTTTTCTGCTGTCTTTTTCCTGCAGGTCAGCACCCACCAGAAAAAAGGTATTTGGTTTGCCATTGTCAAGGAGGCGCGGACCCTGGGGGTCTTTGACAGGCGGAGCACCCACTGCCACAAACGGTGGGAGGACCTGCGCCGCTGGGCAAGGAAGACGGCAGATGCCCAGCTGGGGCTGGCCTCCGAACGAGTAAGGGGTGCCCATCATACCCTGACCCCGCTGATATTCCGCATCCTGGCGGTGGCCTATCTGGAGTTGGATGGGCGCTTGAGGGCATCACAGCAGCCACAAGGGGGTGAGTACAAATTCAGATTCATAACTTTGTGCACGTTAAGGTGTTACCTGGGTGGGGATGTGGACTGTGGGTGCCCCCAGGACATGGTAAACATGGCAGGGCAGGTCCCATGTTGGGCAGGCTCTGAAGCACTCCAACCCCAATAGTGTTAGTGGGCATCTACTACTGGTTAGGGACCTGTTAGGGGAGGTGCAGCTGATGGCGTTAGGCATTCTACCCCATGGGCTGGTGACCAGCATTGTAACTGGTAGTGCATGGGATAGTGCTGTTTCCTGTGAGTTGTGTACGAACAGTAGTGTTGTTGCTGGCATTGACCATGTGTATTCTCTGTCTCTCCCCCGCCTTTTTGTTTTGTCACCTTGTCCTTTTCTGCATTAGCATCATCACCTGGCAGAGGTGCAGAGGCACCAGCGACGGAGGGAGCTGCATCCCACATGGGCCAGGAGGCCAAATCCACTGACGGTGAGGGCACCAGTGGGGTGGAGGATGAGGGGAGCACAATGACAGGGACAGGAGGGGACACCACAGACAGCGGCTCCTCCTCCGATGGAAGCTCCCTCTGTGCCCACCCCAACAACGGGTACAGCCGCCACCCCCCCACCAGCACCGCCCTCCCAGCAGCCCCTCTGCATGTTTCCCATGCCCGCTCACGCAGGGGGGTGGGCATCTCCTTCTCCCCAGGCACCTCAGGCCCTGCCCCAGTCAGCCCTGCTGCCCTCAGTGAGGAGGCTATTGACCTCCTGAGATGAATGCCATCCAGGGTGTCGAGAGGCATTTGCAACAAACAAATGCATACCTGGAGGGCATTCACTCTGGCGTGGCGGCCCAACAGAGAGCATTTCAGGCTCTGGCCTCTACACTGATGACAGCCATTGTCCCTGTCTCTAGCCTCCCCCCTCCAACTTCCTCTACCCAGTCCCAATACCCTCAACCCCAACCTATCCCAAGCACACCTTCAGACCAGCATTCACCCAAGTCAACACACAGAAGTGGCTCAGGCCAACACAAGCACCACACTTCATTTCACAAGCACTCACACAAGCACCATCCCCATGCAGACACACCAACATCCACTGCCTCCACTGGGTCCCCCTCCTCCTCCTCGTCCACCTCCCTCCCAGTAGCATCTCCACTCACACATGCATGCACTACATCCTCATCCACTACCTTCATGAGCAGCACGCCCATCACTACACACCCTTCACAGGCAGTTACCACCACCCATACATGCACATGTCCCCTGTGTCCTCTCCCACTGTGTCTGTGACCCCTCCTCCCAAAGTACACAAACGCAAGCACCCACCCACCTATCAGCCATCCACCTCACTACAGCATCCAGCCAATGCACCTGCTCCCAAACTCAACAGACAGACACCTCCTACAACCACTCCCTCTTCCTCCAACTCCCAAACTTTCTCCTTCTTCCTGCCCCAGTGTCCCTAAGAAGCTTTTTCTGGCAAACACTGACCTGTTCCCTACCCCTGCCCCCGTCCTTCCCCTTAGGCCAGGATGGCCAACACCCTGCCCAGCACCTCAGCCACCAAGTCCATGTCTGCTGTGGTTCCTGCAGCTGTCAGAGGCTCAAAGGGGGCACCCATCAGGCCAGCCAGTGTGGCACCAACCCCTGCCAAGGCAAAAACCATTGCGCCACCTGGCAAGGTGAAGAAGGGGACAGCATCCAGCAAGGGGAAGGAGCCACAACCACTCAGCAAGGCCTCCTCAAAGACTCCAGCTCGCAGACCCAGGGTGACACCACCATCTACCAAGAGCAGGAAGGGGCACAAAACACCAGGTAAGGCTCTTCAGCCGTCCGAGGCTGCAGGAGAAGGGTTGGTTGCTACCAGCACAATCGCCAGCACCTCCACCTACACCTCGGCCAGCACTGCCAGCCGCCCCGCCGCTAGCACCGCCGCTAGCACCGCCGCTAGCACCGCCACAAGCACTGCCACCTACACCGCCACCTGTATCGCCGCAAGCACCACTACAGACAGCAGCAGCAGCCCCAGTGGGCAGCCGTCTAAGGCTGCAGGAGAAGGGCTGTACCCTCCCCCTGCCACTGGCATCACCAGCACCTGCACCGCCGCAAGCCCCGTCACAAGCACCGCCTCCTGCACCTCTTACAGTAGCACCACTGGCGGCAACAGCAGCAGCCCCAGTGGGCAGCCGTCTGAGGCTGGAGGAGAAGGGCTGGAGCCTCCCTCCACCACTGACAGCACCCCCACCAGCACCAGCACCACCACCACTGTGCAGCAGGAGATGCCGCCAGATGGATTGTAGCCCTTCCTCCATGGACTATTATGCATCATAGTCACTGCAAATCTTGTGGCTCAGACACCCAGATGAGGGACTGTGAACTGCCACCCCCCCAAGTGTTGCATCACTGGGCACAAAACCCCGTCCAGAACCAGTAGAGAAATGCATCCACTCACCCTATCCTTGGCAGGATGAAGCAGACTAAGCACCAAGCCCCCTCCCGAACCAGTGGAGAAAGGCATCCACTCACCCTATCCTTGGCAGGATGAAGCAGACTGGGCACCAAGCCCCCTCCAGAACCAGTGGAGAAAGGCATCCACTTGAGGGACTTGAGAGACTGTGGCTTTGCACTCCCCAGGACCAAGCAGTGTGCAAACCACCCACTTGAGAGACTTGAGAGACTGTGGCTTTGCACTCCCCAGGACCAAGCATTGGGCAAACCACCCACTTGAGAGACTTGAGAGACTGTGGCCTTGCACTCCCCAGGACATTGCTGTGGGCATGTAGACCCCCTCAGGAGCAGTGGCGTTGTCCCATCTTCCGGCTGAGGTGCCCCCCATTCCCCGTCCCCCTGAGGTGCCTGTGTGTTTTCGACCTGATGCCCCTGCAGTGATCTCTCTGTATTGAGGCAGGAGTCAAGTGTGGGCTAGGCCTATGAGTTGTGGCCCAGTGGTCCACGGACCTTTTGAGTGGACAATGTACTGCCTTATGTGCATATTGTATATATTGTGAATACTGTTTTTGAAATTGTAACATATATCTGACTATTTCCAATATGAGACTCATTTGACTCCATTCCTTTTGTCCTGGCATTATTCCAGGAGGTTACGGGGTGTGTATGTAATGTTGATGCATATGTTTGTGTGTATGGTGTTGGGGGTAAGGATGGGGGTGAGGGTGTTGCGTGTGTGTGTCACTCTATTTTTCCTCCCCCTCCCCTGTGTGTTAGGTGCAGTACTCACCATGGTCGTCGCTGCTGCCGTTCGTACTACTGGTAGATGAGAAGATACACCAACAATGGTAACACCTGTAGTTCGGCCTTCATGGCTTCCTGGTTCTTCGTTGAGTGTCGAGAGGTGAGTGGTTTCCCTTGTGTGTACTGTTTCCGCTGTGCTTTTGATGGCGTTGGTACCTCCCCGCAAAAGCTGGCAGATGGGTGGGTTGTAATGGGGTGGGTGGCATATTGTCTTCTGCATGTCTGTTGGCGGTTACCGCTTTGGTGTTTGTTGCTACCGCTGAGGCGGTCAGAATGTTAAAGTGGCTGTCTGTGTTGGCGGTTTCTGCCGTGGTCGTGATTCATTTTTTGTTGCCGCCGGCCTGTTGACGGTATTAGCGCCGCTTTAACACTGACCGCCAGGGTTGTAATGAGGGCCTAAGTCTTTTTGGCACTGAGACTTCAGAAAACATGAGGCAAGTGCAATCCAGGCCCCTGGAGGGTACTTCTCAGCAAAGTCAGAGGGCAGCACAGCAGCAGTCCTTCACGGCAAAGCAGTCCAGATGAGTCGTTTGGGCAGCCAGGCAGTTCCTCTTGACAGTTTGCAGGTTCAGGTCCAGAAGTGTCTGATTTGGTGGGGTTAGAGACCCAGTTTATATACCCAAAAATGCCTTAGAAGTGGAGGAGACCTCAAAGAGTGGCTTTGAAGTGCACAAGGTCCCCTTTCAGTACAGATCTGTCAGCCGTGGTCCCAGTATGGGGTTTGGTAGTCCATTGTGTGAGGCGGGCCACTAGCCACTGAAGTTGAAGGCCTTCCACCCTCCTAGCCCAGGAAGACCAATTCAGTATGCAGATGAGTGCAGGTGTGGCTGAGTATACTGTGTTTGTGGTTGTCTGGGTGAAATGCACAAGGGAGCTGTCAACCAGCCCAGCCCAGACGTGAATTTGAGACAGGCTGTAAGGCACAGATGGAATTTAAGTGCAGTGAAATGCTCACTTTCTAAAAGTGGCATTTCTAAAATAGTAATAAAAAATCCACCACCACCAATAAGCAGGTTTTTGTATTACCATTCTGGCCATTCTAAATATGACCTTTCTGATCAGAATCTACCACTCAAACAGTATATGAGGGTAGCCCTCATGTTATCCTATGAAAGGAGCAGGCCTCACGGTAGTGAAAAACCAATTTAGCAGTTTTCCACTACCAGGACATATAAACCACACAGGTACATGTCCTGCCTTTTAACTACATAGCTCCCTTACCTATGGGATATATTTTAACTACATAGCCCCGGCCCTTAGGGGTGACATATGTAGAAAAAGGGGGGTTTAGGGCTTGCCAAATACTTTTAAATGCTCAGTCGAAGTGGGAGTGAAACTGCACACACAGGCCTTGCAATGGCTGCCCTGAGACATGGTTAAGGGGTTACTTATGTGGGTGGCACAACCAGTGCTACAGGCCCACTAGTAGCATTCAATTTACAGGCCCTGGGCACATGTAGTGCACTTTACTAGGGACTTACGAGTAAATCAAATATGCCAATTGGGAATGAACCAATGTCACCATGTTTAAGAGAGAGAGCATATGCACTTTAGCACTGGTTAGCAGAGGTAAAGTCCTAAAACCATCAAAAACAGTGTCATAAAAGTGGAGGGAGGGAGGCAGGGAAAAAGATGGGGTATGACCACCCAAAGGCTGTCAGGTCTAACACATAGCTAAGAAGGTCTAGTTAAAGGCTGTTCTGAAGACTCAACATTTCAAAACAGCATTCAGTTTATATTATACTTCAGCTAAGGTGGCTAAATGGGCTGGTAAGGCTAGTGGCAACTGATGTGGTGCAGAGCTGGCTTAAATTGTGCCTGCTTTTTTCTCATGTCCCAAGTTAGAGTCTCTTATATCTGAAATTTGGTCTTCTTTTTAGCCCAGTCATTGCTAGGCCAGTCCAGGTCTCACCTGTACTGCTGGTTCTGGCAGACTTAGACCACTCTGAGGTGAATGAGGTAATAAAGAAGCATTCATACCTTCTGTTCATTGCCATGGCTGTGACTCGACTCTGCACTGCATCTGAATGGCTTAGTCCCAACACCCCCCATAATTTTCAATGCGGAGAGCCAGATTTCTGGCAATCTATAACATGGAACTAAGGCCCTCATTCTGACCCTGGCGGTTTGTAACCGCCAGGGCAGAGGGCAGAGGAAGCACCGCCAACAGGCTGGCGGTGCTTCCGGGGCAATTCTGACCGCGGCGATAAAGCCGCGGTCAGAAAAGGGGAACCAGCGGTTTCCAGCCGGTTTTCCCCTGCCCCAGGGAATCCTCATGCAGCGCCGCCATGGGGATTCCGACCCCCTTCACGCCAGCCTGTTCCTGGCGGTTTACACCGCCAGGAAGAGGCTGGCGGGAACGGGTGTCGTGGGGCACCTGGGGGCCCCTGCAGTGCCCATTCCACTGGCATGGGCACTGCAGGGGCCCCCTAACAGGGCCCCCTTAAGATTTTCAGTGTCTGCAAAGCAGACACTGAAAATCGCGACGGGTGCCACTGCAAATCCATTCGGAGCCGGCTTCATCTTTGCTGGGCTCTCCCGCTGGGCCAGCGGGCGATCTGCTTGAGATCGCCCGCCGGCCCAGCGGGAAAGTTGTGATCACCGCCGCGGTCATTTGACCGCGGTGCGGTGTTTGGGCGGTTGAGCTCGCCCGCCGGGGTCGGAATGACCCCCTAAATCTCTATAGATACAAAGGGCGTGAGAAGCAGATATGGTAGGATAGATCTGGTCATCCATTACTGCCCGGGTGGAAACTTCACCTGCTAGTTGCTTAATTTTTATGGAGGTTAGTCTTCTCTTCTTGTATGTTTCTGTCTTCAAGCTACTTATTTTGTTGGGGTGCACTGCTCCCTGGCTTTTCTTTATACTGTGTTCTACAGTATTTTATCTGTGTCTCCTTATTTATTTTCTACTTTTGCTCTTTTCTTTTCTCTTGTCTCTTTTTTTCTTTTCGCCCTTCTTCTTTGGTTTTAGAGCCCCTAATAGGGACATTATTGCTATAGCTTTTCAAGACATTTTTTGATGGTAGTTATGTCATTGGTATTAATTGTTGGTGTTATCTTTCAATTTGCCTACTGTACTTGTTGATGGATGTTCAGTAAAATTATTTTTTTTAAAACATCCCCCCTCGCAGTAATATTCCAGCTACAGATTTTAAGAACAGGAAAATCCTTATCTATAATCTCAGTCACGGAAGCCACACTAACATGAACTGGATCTTCAGTGGTCTGTGCAGGGCATCCCATGACAGAAGTGAGTCAATCATCACTGTCTATGTCTTCCAATGGCTGGAATCTATTTTGTACCTGGGATGAAGATGTAATGGTGTTAGTTTGGGGAACCCTACTACCCTTGAACTGAGCACGTGCATACCTGGGTTTTCTTTAGATCTTGGGGGATTAAAGAAGCCCAAGGGAAGTGACTTAATTCCCAACCCCTGTAGATCACTTGCCGCACAGCTTTGCAACCTATGTGCAGCTGAATCAGGGTAATTAAAGGTTATCACAATACAATCTCCCTTCATTAATTTAATGCCAAAACACACCCAAGCCACTTGTCTAGCCAAAATAATGTCATCACAATCATATCTGTTCAATCCTCCTTTTGAGGTGCATAACTTTGTTGGTAGATTCCACACATCTGACTTTAGGGGAGGGGTACCTGCCAAAACAACCAGCAGCAGGGACGTTTTAGGAGGAAGTAGTAGGTTGCGAACTGGGTGTAGCTCTCTTTGAGCTAAAGGAGGCAAAGTCTCCACCCTTTGCACACATCATTGCAGGGGGTAGGCCTAGCAATAATTGTTGCTGTGGTTGTTGTTGCACAGAAGACTTCATAACAGAACCATCCTTCACAGAAGTGACTCTGTACCCTGGAAAGCATCCTGTTGGATCATCCGGCCCTATGGAGTAGGCAACAGGTGAAACCCTATTTGTAAAATTGCTTTGGTCTGCTGGTGAGGGTTTTGCAAGGCTCCTGCTAGGGCTATCACCAGGTACAGGTACCGCTGGGTTAGCAGCACAATTAACATCAGTGTTTGCTGAGTTTGGACATTTATCGGCTGTCGCTAAATATGGGATTCTATTATTTACAAATGATCTTTAACAGGTTTGAGTTGAACTTTTAAGATTGCTGAGAACCTGCTATACACTTCATCAAGGCCACTAGGTCCCAAAACCAATGTATTTGCCTCTCTCCTGGGCCCAAATTGACCCAGCTGTATATTTGCTTTCACAGCTCAGGCAGTGGAATTCTTACGTTTACTAGCTGGCTCAACTGGGAAGTTAGGACTGGTGGACTTTGACAATGCCAAAGGCAAGCCGGGGTTAATTGTACCATAGTATCATGTTGCATTGGCATAAGGTCATAGGGAATTATGATGTTGCCAACAGCTTTCTCGTCAGCTGCCCATGACTGACTACGTCTGTAACTCCCTCGTGATTAGCCACTAGCCCAATCGATAAACTATGCTCCTTTAAAGCAATTGCATTAGCTACTTCCCCAATTGCTCTTTACAACACAGCATCTATGCTTGTTGGCTTGTGCAGTATGGATAGGTAGCCCCCAGCTTTTCTCTTGTCCATTCCAAAAGTAAATTGTATCAAGAGGAAGTCACCAAAGAATTATAAAATTACCTCTTCTGTCAGAGGGGTGGCCCACACCAGCCTTGCCTTGCCTCAGATAGGAGCAGATGGGCCGGCTCATGCCCCAGGCATGCAACCAGGTACACCCATGCCACAAGACCAGGTAGAGTGTTATGTAACACTTTCCCAAATTGGCTTTAGGTGCAGCACCAGACTAGAGGACGCAGCTCCAGCCGCATGGCAGGCTGGTTGTGGTAGACCCCAGATAGCTGCTCCCCATGCTTTGGGACTGGGAAGAGTATTATGTAATGCTTCCCCAAATGCACTTCAGGTGCAGCAATGGGCATGAGGACCCAGCTCCAGCAACAAGGCAAGGTGGTCATGCTAGTCAATCAGATAGCTGTTCTTCATGCAGCGGGACCATACAGTGTTATGTAGCACTTCTCCAAATGTGCTTCAGGTGCAGTAACGGGAGTGAGGATGTGGCTCCAGCCGTAAAGCAATCTGGTCATGGTAGGGCCACAGATAGCTGCTCCCCTTAGATGTTTATGATTTTTCACACTTCTAGGGAATAATACAGGAGAAAGTGACTCAAGAATAAAGTGGTAAATAATGTGTTTCATTTCATTTTTCTATATGCTTTTTGAAATGTTGATTTTACTTCTTAAGAAAAAGCATAAATTCCACCCTAACTTACCTGAGCGCCTGTTGCAATCAAAGGAAGACATTCATTAGCCCCCATTGTTAGACTCAATTTTCTTAAATAATTCAGGCATTTTCTGAGTTGTTAACAAATACCATCAGTCTACTATGTAATGTTTGCATAAAGAAACTGAGATAACAGGCACTTTAGTCGGGTGTGGGGTGTTTTCTTTCTCTGCAGCCCCATTTCAGTAACAGGAGTAGATCAGCAAACTTAGGTAAAAGAGGCTGTGAGTGTTTCCTAATTAATAGCTCATTTATGTAGCTTGATCAAGAAATACCTCATATAACTGAGTATTCTGGGTTAAGATTAAGTCACATATATTAATATTTCCTAAAGGTTTTTAAAAGTATTTGATGTTTGTCATAATTGAACTGCCCACTCCATGCATTGGTTCACTTTGTGTTTTTCTTTTGTAGTAAATCAACTGTATAGGCAAATATATTGTCCGCGAACATGTCAGAATCTCAGGAGTCTATTTATACTTTACTTCCTTATGATTAAAAGAGTCAGTGTCTTGCAGAGTTGTGCTTGCACTCAGGGAATTCTGGATGTCTTTTGTGCCTAGCACGCTGAACTCAGACTCTGCTCGAAGCAATTTACCTTCATTGAATGTGTAGGGTATCTCAATGAGCAATTGTATTAACACATTTCCTGCAGTACAGACATCGGTGTTGTTTCCTCGTTTTTGCATTTCCCATTTACTTAAAGAGATATTGATCTATTTTCCAATCAGAAATGATTTGATTGATGGTAGACTTAAGGTTGTCTTCCCCCAAACATTTTGACTCACTCCTCCATTTTTGCTGATTTTGTTTTAGTTGGCCTGAGAACTCTGTGCTCTTGACCACAGCAAACCAGTGCTAAAGTGTGTGTGCTCAGTCTCTAATATTTGGTAACATTATCTGAAAACCAATTGATACATTTAATTTACTTGCAAGTCCCTAGTAAAGTGGAACTACATGTACCTAGGGTCTATAAATTAAATGCTACTAGTGGACGTGCAGCATTGTTTTGGCCACCCACTGAAGTAGCCATTTAAATAACATGCCTCAGGACTGCCATCTCTGCCTTGTGTGGAGTTGTGCACTGCCATTTCAAACTGACAACATAAACCTTTTGCCAGGCCTCAACCTTCCTTTTAATACATCACTAGGGTAGGTACCTAAACTGCCCACAGGGCAGTATTTTTTAAACAATTGGCATATAGTTTTAACTTTTACATGGAAGTAGAAGTGAAAAACATTTGGACTCATTTTTTGCTATTACAAGGCCTACCTCTCCCATTGGATGACATTTGGCTACCTTATTACATTTAATAATTGATAACTTTCAATTGAAAGCAAGTAGGAATGCTAGGTTTGGTGTCTAAAGAAATGTAATTTAAACCCCTCTTTACTGGTGAGTCAGATTTTAAGTCCCAATTCTGAAAATGTCACTTTCAGAAAGTTGGCATTTTCTTGTACAAAACCATTTGGTGCATACAGCCTGTAAACCAGGACACATGACTAGGTAAAGTTGGAATTTGATCTTTGTGTATTGCACCCAGAAAGTGAGACAAGGGGGAATAGCTGTTGGCAGGATTGGCCATCTCTTACTAGAGAGGAAGATACATCATAAAGGCTCTGCCCAGCACACTCACAAAGGGTTTGAACTAATTTGTTGTGCCCCAGACAAGCTGGGGCCTGGGCAATAAGGCAGGAAATTTCAAGCATCTTCTCCTACTTCAAAGCTTCATGTGTAAATATTGGACCCTCAAGCCCAATTTCAATGGCTAGTCGGCTGGCCTCCGGGGCAGAAATGTTTTTATCCAACTTGAAACCAGCACGGGACTATGCTGTGATTCTTGCCTCCAAGTGGTACTTCCCTAGTCCTGGACCCTTGGAAGTCAGCCTAAAGTTGCTTTTCCAGCACAGCTGTGGCCTTTTGGGAAACACTGATGCAGCTCAACAAATTCTCAACCCTGGATCTTGCAATGCTCCATAAGCAGGATTTAAGGTACTTTATTTAACAGGTCTAGCTAAGTCCTTGCATCTGGCCCTCAATCCATCATGGTCAGCTTGAACGTGTGACTTTATCCCTGTCAGGCATGACCAGATAACCACAGTTGATGTTTTTAGGCACTAATTTCACTTAAATGTTTAAAATTGCGTATATCTAGTTCTATTAATTGGATTTTTTTTGTTTTGCTCTCAAATAATTTATCTTACTCTATGTTTTTAACATGGCATGTGATTTTTCCTGTGTTGTGTTTGCACTTTATTACTGTTTGAAGTGCTGCATAAGTACTTTACATATTGCCTCTAAATTAAGCTAAGGCATTTCAAACACTTGGATTATAAAATGGAGTTTGATGATGAGTGGGAGGCGTTATTAGGAGATCTTTTCTCAAAAAGCACATCGAAATCGGAAACATGGACCATTACTTTATCCAGAAATTAAGGATTCAAAGAAAAATGTGTGAAATTGGAGAAATTGAAGAAACAGGAGCTGGCGAAATGGTGGGATGGTGCCACCCTCAAGAAATATGAACAAAATAAATGAATACCAAGAGGATTTCCAAATTGTGAAGATCTGAAAGTGGATCTTCTACAAGAGTGGGGAGAAGGCTTATATGAGGCATCCTATGAAATTATGGGTATTTTAGTTGTAAATTCAGAAAGAAGAGTAAAGAAACTGAGGGAAGAAATGATCCAACATGAGAAGGAGATTAAAGAGATGGACTTCTCAGATACAACGCAGAGGAATTATGAGATCTTAAAGAAAGAGATGGTCAGCTATCAACTATATATAAAGGATAAAAAGCAAAGAAAAATTAACTGTGATGATGGGTACTATGAAAGAGGTTGCATTTTCACTTTTGCCAAAAGATATGATGATGTTAGAGTTTGATCAGGCCCTGTACATCAGGATCGCAATAGACAGATAAGTACCTCATCGAGTAGCATATCTCTATCATCACAGGACAGTGATCCTAGAGAGGGTAGCAGCAACAACAATACAATTAATATTAAATAAGGTTTTTATGCAAGGTATAGAGATTAAGATTGGGCAACAGAAAGAAGGCTGCTGAAGCAAAATAGGCAGGTTTAGAAGAGGAGGGAAGAAACATAAAAACAGGAATTCAAACAAGATTACAGTCCAAGAATTCACAAGAGAAGAAATACATTTAGAAACAAAACTGTTTAGATAGGCAAAAAGATAATACATTTGATATAATAAAGGACCACGCCTCCAATGTGTTAAGGATTGTAAATTTGTCTTCCAGGGCCTTAACAGAGGAACAATTAATAGTCCTCCGTGAAGGTCGAAGTTTTTCTCTAAGTGAGAAATGCAATGATTATTTATTTAATTTTGTAAGAAATGTAAAATTAAAAAATACTTTAAAGAGCATCCAATCAAACATGATCTCTTTGTGGATACTCCTGTTCTATCCAAGTTCTCTATTGCGGACCTAAAGGATATACACACAATAGCTAAAATAGAAGAGACAGAGGATGTAGGTGATTTGACACACATAGCAAGTGATCTTGAAATACAAGAAAGGATGGGGACACACAGCCACTTCAAGCCTCCATCTAAATATATGCCACCAATCGTACAGGATACTGTAATTGATGAGTTTTATGAGAGTGACCTACGATTTATATAAAAGTGAAGATCTACATCATAATGATAAGAAATGGGTACATAAATTTAACTAGACTAAAAGAAAGAAGGAAATCGTAAATAGTCATTTGAATCTAATCATACGTGAGGCTGATGAAGGTGGAAATATTGTACTCATGAACAAGATTGATTATTTAAAAGAAATTGAAAGACAGCTGCAAGAGGAAACTTGTTATGAGAAATTAAAAAATAATCGCACCATAGAAATACAGCAACAGATGAATGCTCAACTTATAGATTGGCATGAATCATGTCTACCAACGGATGATGAATATGAATATTTAAGAGTGTGTCACCTAAGATTTCCATGCATAAACATTCTCCGAAAAATTAATGAATCAGGGATTTTTCCCCCTGGAAGACCCATTATTTCTAGAAATGGGTCTCCCACAGAACATTTGGCAGAATATGTAGATAGCTTTTTACAACTTTTGTCAAGAACTTGCCATCCTATTTGAGGGATAGCAAGGACTTACTTAATAAACTAGAGGATTTTTCATGGGATAGCACCGATCTCTTTTTTGTAACCATGGATGTTGAGAGCTTAATATGTGCATACAAATGGAATGTGGATTAGAAGCACTTAAGTTATATATTTTTAAACAAAATGCAAGCTTTTTGGAACATACATTTATGCCATTAGATATGGGCAAAATGATATTGACTAAGAATGCCTTTCTTCATGATGGAACATGGTTTCTACAGAAACAAGGGGCCGCTATGGATCCCAGGTTCGCTCTATTGTACGCAAACCTTTTGATGGGTTTGTTTGTGGTGGAGCATGCCGGGGTCCCCAAAGCGTGTGAATGGATAGATAACATCATCTTCAATGGAAGATATACAGACGACATTTTAATTATATGGAATGGGAATATAACTCACCTTCTGGCATATTATTTCTTCTTAAATAAAAATAGATTTAATATAAAACTTACTTTAAAATATGATAATCATAAGATTGAATTCTTGGACTTGTGTTTGTATATACAGGATAATGTTTTAACAGCAAAATTTTTTATAAAATGACTTCCTGCAACAGGGTACTTCATGCTACAAGTGCCCATCCTAAAAAGACCATTGAATCAATACTTTATGGTGAAATGGTTTTTGAAAAGAGAGTATTGGCTATAGAGCATGATTTCAAGAATTGGGGGTATGATGTTGAAATTCTTAAAAAGGCTAAAACCAAAGCGATTGGATAGAACATCCACTTTGAGAGAAGATTGTGCAAAAAAGAAAAACAAGGAAATAAATGAATGATACTCTTTATCACAAAATATAATATATACAGCAATCATATTCACATATCAATGTGATAAGGAAAAATTGGCACATTTTAGATTCTGCTGTGTTACCGGAAGGCATTTTGCCAAAGAAGCCCAAAATAGTTTATCGCAGGGGCAATACTTTAAGAAATATGTCATGCCCTAGTTATGTCAAAAGTAATTATAACAAATTAACTGGAGGACATGGTTGCCAGATAAACCGAAAGCCTTTTTCTTTTTGTAGAGATTGATCGATATGCCAAATAGGAGTCAATAAAATCAAGATGTTCAGATACAACACTCAGACAGAATATACCATTCAATAATTTATTAATTGCAACACCACGTTTGTGGTATACGTGTTAGAATGTGCATGTGGAAAGCTCTATGTAGGCAGCAGTGTCTGTAGACTAAAAGTAAGGATAAAAGAACATGTTAGGGTCATTAAGAATGACGATGAAAGATATCCGATGGCCATAAAAATACACTTGGCTCCTCCTACCAGTACACAAATATGGTTTCATGGTCTTGAACATGTGATGCTCCATGAAAGAGGAGGAAATAGGGAGCTTTTGCTTAGGCAGGCAGAAGCAAGATGGATATACCGTTTAAGAACTGTATATGATGGCTTGAAAATCAACAATGAATTTCATCATTTTTTAAGGGTGAAAAAAAGATTGTAGAGAAGGGATCATTGAGGGGCAATTTTTAGAACCTGATATATCAGGGAAGGGCACATGTTCTCTTCTAGATGAAATAGTGTATGTATGTGCTTTTTTAGATATACGTTTTAGGACGAGCAGCTTCATGTGCTTCCAAGCAGATTCTTTGGATTCCCATTTTCCCGTGTGAATGTACTTTGGGTTTTAAAATGAGTATTTTGAATATAAAAAGGTATGCATATATGATTTGATATAAGTACTTGGAATGAGATAAACATAAATAGTCGATTAATAATGACCGCCGTTGTTTGAAATTTACAGCTGATCGTATAGATGATGACCTGCAATTTTTTTATACATTGTTAATAGTATTTTAGGGTAATTGTTTTCAGTAATCAAATATGTTTACATAGCATCACTACATCAACATAAAGAATAATCGGGATATGAACACACGATATTGGGTCGTATACATATGCACTTAAATATGGCCACCACAATTGCCAATGGTACTAACTGTTAGCTAATAGAAAACTGCAGGCATTTCAAACTGGTTTACGTATATGTATATGTGCTTGTTTTAATGTTACAAGTACATATAGGCCCTCATTTCGAGTTTGGCTGGCGGCGGTAGCTGGCAGCCAAACGGGAACCGCCACTTGGCCGCTCCGCGGTCAAAAGACCGCGGAGGCCATTCTGCCAAAGGAGCGCCCGCCGGCCCAGTGGGAAAGGCCCTGCAAAAATGAAGCCGGCTCCGAATGGAGCCGGCGGAGTTGCAGGGGTGCGACGGGTGCAGTTGCACCCGTCGCGATTTTCACGGGCAGTGCAGGGGCCCCCAGGGGCCCCACGACACCCGTTCCCGCCATCCTGGTTCTGGCGGTGAAAACCGCCAGAAACAGGCTGGCGGGAAGGGGGTCGGAATCCCCATGGCGGCGCTGCAAGCAGCGCCGCCATGGAGGATTCTCCCAGCCGGGGGTAATATGGCGGGAAACCGCCGGACCCGGCTGGGCAACCGCGGCTGTGAATACAAACGGAAGCACCGCCAGCCTGTTGGCGGTGCTTCCGTGGTCGTCGACCGCCAGGGTCAGAATGACCTCCATAGTGTCTCAAACAATGGATACATGATATGTTCGTAAAGAATGTTTGTAATAGCGATATGCGGGTCAATAGACATACGAGGCATAGCAATCAGAATTCGATATGCACATGACAATATGGCCGCCACAATTCCCCCGTGCTCTACCAAAGTATACCTGAAGATCCCGGTTGATACCGATCACCTCAGAGTTTAAAAACATGGCGATAGAGGTTGGAATATTTTCAATGATTGCCATTAAATGGGACGATGCCGTAAGAACATCAAGTAATGGACACCTGAGGTAAGAGTCCGTGTAGGTCGAGCTTAACGTTTGCCATTGTGTTTTGTGGCAACCTTTTTCATTATATTACCTTGTGCCGAAGTATTTCGAATTCTATCAGTCATCTCCTAAATTAGGATATGCATACGCATTTGTGGCTGTTTTAACACTGAAAGCACACATAGGGGGTCATTCCGACCCCGGCGGTCAAGGACCGCCGGGGCCGGGGTCGGCGGGAGCACTGCCAACAGGCTGGCGGTGCTCCCTTGGGCATTCTGACCGCGGCGGTTTGGCCGCGGTCAGACAAGGAAAACCGGCGGTCTCCCGCCGGTTTTCCACTGCCCTGGGAATCCCCCATGGCGGCGCAGCTTGCTGCGCCGCCATGGGGGATTCCGACCCCCTCACCGCCATCCTGTTCCTGCCGGCTCCGACCGCCAGGAACAGGATGGCGGTGAGGGGTGTTGTGGGGCCCCTGGGGGCCCCTGCAATGGCATGGGCACTGCAGGGGCCCCCGTAATAGGGCCCCACTTTGTATTTCAGTGTCTGCTTTGCAGACACTGAAATACGCGACTGGTGCCACTGCACCCGTCGCACCTACCCACTCCGCCGGCTCCATTCAGAGCCGGCTTCCTCGTGGGGAGGGGTTTCCCGCTGGGCTGGCGGGCGGCCTTCTGGCGGTCGCCCGCCAGCCCAGCGGGAAAGCCAGAATGGCCTCCGCGGTCTTTCGACCGCGGAGCGGCCATAAGGCGGCTCCCTCCAGGCGGGCGGCTCCCGCCGCCCGCGGGGGTCAGAATGACCCCCATAGTGCCATCTTGCATTATATATCAATAAGAAATGTAATCATAAATTACATATAAGTCAATGAAAATACAATTCATTACAATTGAAATTAGATACTCATGTTGCAATCTGGCTGCCATAATTCCCCCAGTTTCATGGAAGCAACAGTAAGAATCTAAATTATATTTTCCTTCTAAAATACAGCGATACGATAAATTTCATCCATGTAGAAAAATTACAGTTAGATATATGCTTTGTAAATTGAGCTCCATAATTCATTGTCACCAGACAGAATGTCCTAATATAAATTTTTGAGAATGAATAGGTGAGCTAGGATGTAATGTAAGTAACTTTGGACTATACATTCTTCTCCTCTTTTGGTGTTAAATAACTTACTCCAAAAGATACATATATCTAAAAGAGATTTGACTTGATGTTTCATGGAAATGTAAAGTATAACCATATCTCTGTCGGACTTAATGTATGAAATTATAATTAGGGAAATGTAAAATAGAACCATATAATACAATATTGGATCCGCCCCCTTACCTGTGACTCCAATTATTCACTAAAATACAGCAATTTAGCAATGCTTATGACTAATTTGAATGAATATGTTTTAGAGGTATAGTTGTTAAGGGAATTTGTATGTATATTTTTTTCTAAGCGAATGCATATATTTATGGTTTGTTTCTTTGTACGATTGTAACCCTGAAGAAGTCCTTGCAGACAAAACATGTTGGCTACTATGGCTATTATAAATTGGGATTCATATTCTTTATGGACATTATGAACCTAAAAAGAAAAGGATCATCAAGAATACATTTCCTTGAATAAAGATTTGTCTCGCCAATAAGGAGTGTTGGACATTTGTGCCATTTATTATTGCAGCAACAACATTTGTGGAATTATTTATAGTATTAAGAGAAATATATTGGAGTGCTGAGTCTAAAGAGAAAGAAATTGCCTCTAAGTTAAGCCTGACTATTTTGTACCAAGCTACCAGAGGGTTCAGCACAAGTTACCTTGGGGTTGCTTTGGACTTAACCCTAACTGAAATTGTGATTCCTATTTGAATAAGGTTTCAGCCCTCTCAACCAGAAACCCAATTTCTCGTAACTGCAGTTTCTACTAAAACCCAGTATTGGATCTCAGTATAGATCATGATTAAATAATGTCCCGTTTAGTCTTTTCACTTCTATTTTGTATATTGTTTTACCAGACCAATTAATTTAGCTAGCATGCCTGCAAAATTTACTAAATGATCCACTATACTTACTAAGCCTGTTCTTCTCATTAGTATTTGGTTCCTTGTGTTGTAAAAAGGGTGCATGACATCTGATTTTATTTGGTCAAGTTGTTTCTATGCATCCAGCTTCCCTAGGTGTAAGCATAGATTCTATACATATTGACAGTCTGCCATGTTCTGCACTGGCAGAGACAGCTCATTGTATTCCATGGAAATTACAATGGGTCCATAATCATGCAGCAAACCCACAAGGTAGGTGTGCTGCTGGAGTATTAAAGACATGCATAATTCAAGCCCATTTGTGCCCAACAGACTGCGATGGACCAGTGGCCAGTAAAGCTACATATTGCTGCTCAGGATAATATTTTGAAAGTACCAGTGCTTGGATGAATCTGAGGAGAAAAATCTCTATGATCCCATTCCTCTCAAGAAAATACCTTACTTCCACTTTTCAGAGGAACATCTGAAACTAGGTCCCATTGAATTTCTTTGTAACTGTTAAACACACTGTCAGATGTCAAAACAGGTTCTTGATTAGAGACTTTTAAAGGATGAAAACATATCTAAAATAGCCATCATTGAACCCTAGTGAATTAAAATTGCTCTGTGTTAGTTGAGGAGCTTGATTTTGCTAATTGTAAACTACTCAGCCTTGATCAAAGTTTGCAAAAAAGACAATGCCATGTTAATTATTAAGAAACATCTAGCTACTAACCACTATTCTGGCCTACAATTTCAGGGAGCTTGCTTTTTTCTTACTATTGTCTAAATGCAAATCAATTGGTTTCATAGATTTACACAGATCTCTCAGTTATGTCTGAATAGTTGAATCCACAGAATGGATCATGGTTAAATCAGGGTCCCATTTTAATCTTTTCACTTTTATTCTGTATATTGTTTATGACACAGATGAACTTGTGGTTCACTATATTTGTAGTACTGTCCTATTCTTAACGTGCTCCTTTAAGATGTGGAGGCATTTGAGCTCCATAAGGCAGTACCTGACCCTACACACTCTGCAGATGCTGCATAGCTATTTTTAGTACAGGTAAATACTCTGCTATCTGTACCCTGATTTAGCTCCTCTATATTGAACATTTTTTCAATTTCCTTTTTTTATAAAGGGTTCCTGGGCATTTGGTTACAAGCTAATGGTTCTTCACAAATAATCACTGTTAGGTCCTTAGAAAACTAGTACTGACCTTTCCTGGAAAGTAAGAGATTTTAACTCAATAGTTGAGGAATCCGTTCGTCCATTGAGTAATCAGTGATGGTCAAATGCAGTATATGTAAATAGTTTACTCCCAATCTCAATGCAGAGAACAATGGTCTTAAACAACTTGAGTGAGCTTAGAGGAAAGGTTAGGATCCAGATGCATATGTCTTTACTGCTGCCAAGGAAGGAAATATTTCCGAGAGGAAGAGAAATCATTATTTCCGTTTAAGATCTCTTCCACTGAAAATGTGTCAGGATTCTGTTTAAATTATCAAGGAGATGTGAACTCCTTTAGCCACGACGAATGTGATAGTTCCCCCTAGAGATTTAGTAGAATCCCTCTCTAATTTCTTCATAAAAGTGATGTTGATTAGGCATAATATCTATTGAAAAGAAATGCCCTGCTACTTGCCCTGATTCCAAGATGGATGTTTGCCCTAACTCCTTCAGCTCACTTCAGCATCATCATCATCAACAAAATTTTATTTGACTTCCAAAAGAAATAAAAACGCATATTCCACTCATAAATAGACACAATATAATAATAACGATTAAAAACAGGTAAAAATATGGAATAAAAGTATGTAAAAAAATAGTAAAAATACAGAGCCCACATCCCTGACAGGGAGCCTACATATCGACTAGGAAAAAACGTCCTAATCTTGTGAGCCTTTACCAGGAAACTATCAACGTTAAAACAAATAAGAGGACTGTTTAGTGTTTGAAGGTACAACAGTGGCAGATTGACCAGCACAAAAGAGCATTCCCCGAGCAAAGGCAGAATATACCTGTGCTACGGTTCACTATTGTACCCACAAAAAAAGACAAAGTGCGCAGTATCTTGCAGGGAAAAAAATCATCGCCCGGAAATGGGTCTCTCTCTTCCACCTAATGTCTCCCCTGATGAACCACAAGAGACCAGTGTAACAAATTGTCTAAAACTAGTCAATAATGGTTGATGCTGTGGCTACGGAACAGTAATCAAATAAGGCTCCATCATGGGGCTAGTTTTTAACATAACATAAGAGCGGACAGTAGGTTTACTAAGCTCTTGTGCCTCCCTTTCCATCTTCATCATACAAATAAAATGTTGTTTCACCCAAATCAAATCACTTTTAGTAATGACAGAAGGATTCTCAAAAAGTTCAGAATGGCCCAGATTCTGAGTAACATCCTTGATATATTTTAGCCAAGGAATACATAGTGCTTTATCATGGGTCTTGCAATCCTCGATAATAGCACGGTTTAGATCTAACGCTGGATTGGACCAGACCCTAAACCACCTAAGCATTGGAGCTAGAACTCACTGGTCCTCAATATACCCAATCCACAGCTCCTCATTAATAATGTACATAGGAACAGACTGAGGGGGCGACAACATATTTTCCACTGTCTGGATTTCTTTCAAATTCTGAGAACACCAGATGTCACTACCATATGACACAATTAGGACAAACTTACCTTTCTAGACCTTAATAAGAGCATGAATCGGTTTTGCCCCCAGCTTCTTGGTGAAGTCCAACTTTACTGCAGCTGCACAAGAGAAGGCATTCCTTTTTAATCTCATTTGGGGACCCCAGGACCGTTTTCATCAAAAAGAACTCACAAAATAGAAAAGGTTGGGACTCTGACCAACTCCCTACCCCTCCCCTTAAAAAACACTTTTCTGTGATTTTCTAGTCCCAACAAACATTGTGTGTGCCTCAAAATATTTGGTACTCAAATCCAAAATACTCATAAAAGATATGAAAAAATCAACAAGACCTTAGAGGTCCCAGCAATTAGAACTGAGTCATCTGCGTTCAAAAGGGCGGGTACAAATTGTGAACCAGCCCTTGGTATGTCCTTACAAGCTATATAATTGATACTATATAAAATAAATAAAAGGGGGCCAAGATACAACCCTGCTTCACCCCCAGATAAAATTCACAAAGTCAGTGATATGCCCTGCCTCACCATAGCTTACGTTGGCAACAAAATCCTGATACTAATTGGCTAAGAAACACACCACACTTCGGTCCACCCCCAACTCAATCATTATTCCCCACAATGTCCTTCTATTCACACAATCAAACGCAGAGGTAAGGTCCATAAATGGCAGGTGTAACAGAATCATGTTGGACACTCTATATTTCCCCATAATCAATTGTAAGTTCAAACATTGGTCCAAAGTTCCTTTCCCAGGTATAAAACTGTATTGAATTACTGAGATTATATGGTTTTGATCAGACCTCTCCATAAGCCAGAATAAAATAACTTTTCCTGTGACCTTAACTTTCGAATCAATCAGAGAAATAAGGCGGTAACATTTTCAATCCGGTCTTGACCCCCTTATTAAAAACAAGAACAATTATAGCTTTGGACCAAGTTTGTGGGATGATTTGACTACGCTTGTTAAAATTGTAGCCCAATTTTGAGGTTTCACTATGAATAAGTCAGCAGGCACGAAGTCCAAGCATATAGGTCATCTGCACATCTCCCTGGCTCAGAGGCTGGGTATCCCCCTCAAATTCACCATACAAACTCTGAAAACTCAAGACCCAAACATCGGAAGTAATTACACAGTTCATGGAATCATTACTATAATACTTAAAAAGAGGTCTATTGAGCACCTCCCAAAACTTTGCACTATCATTCAAAACACTAACTTGCAACAGGTCATCCCAAGCTTTGTTTTTTTAACTCCAATTTCCTACCGGCCATAGGTTGTTTATAGATTTTTCTCCTCTGCGCAATTTCAAAACCATCCCATTGGTGCCTTTTTCAGGGCCTTCCTTAAATGCCAATAAGCTCATGAACACTTCTGATCAAAGCACCTGCAACCCTCTTTAACCTTCTTTCCAATGGGCCTGCTAAGATTATTCACTACATACCTGCCTGCATATCCGTTGGAATGCACATACAACCTCCTTATCAGACTGGCCCTGGGTTAAGCAAATGTTGAAACAGAGGTATGCGAACTATAAAGTTTACTAAGAACATTTTCAAGTATTATGTCATCCCATTTGATCTGGCGACATTGATCCTTTGGTTGAAACTCCTTTCTGCCATATCTCCCCTAAAATATCCATAACCCCACACCCAACTCTAACTCAACAACCAGGGGGTTATGATCACTAAACTCACTCCACCTTACCAAAAATATTTCACCCTATCATAAACTGGTCCAATTTTTAAGTTATAACCCCTGCCAGTGATAAGGCATTGCATAGTGCAGTCAGCAAGGATGGAGTCAAGAAATTCCCCATCAGTAGTATGTTCAAAATGAATGGCCCCAGAACGCTCCATACAATATTAATCCATTGTTGCACACCCTGTCTGGAATATGTGCACATTAAAATCCCTCACTTTTCTCATTCTTATGAAATTGCCCCTTTAGAGAAGTAGAAAAGTTAATGAATGACAGCAGAGCATCAGGCACTGCTACTGATAGTTATGATAGCAAACTTCTAAAAAAATGAGTAAGAGTTAAGGTCTGATTTAGAGTTTGACAGAAGCATTACTCACAAAAATGATGGATATCCTGTCTTCCATATTACATGTACATTATATCCAATGGAACTTGTAATATGACGGACAGTATAGCCATCATGTGTGTGACAGAGTTACCCATCTGCCAAACGCAAATCAGACTCTTAGATCAATTATTAAAGGTACCCTAAATGCCACTCTTTTCTCACAACATGTTCAACTGACCTTAAAGAGTGAGCTATAAGGCCTCTCCGAGAAAACCTTTTCTCCACCCCTAAAGACTTTGAACTTTTGACCTATGCTGTTATGCACACAAATTATGGAAAATTGTGTTATTGCTTAGTTACAAAACTTACTTCAGAAAACCCAACTTTATGATTCACATTAGTCTAAGGTGCACATATGTTTTACAATGGAACTGGTCATGGTCACTGCGGTGAATATGTTGAGATCAAGTGTGAATGATGCTGTTGTCAGAGCTCTGATTTAACAAGTCTCTGAGCAGCCTTGGGCACCATTTACCACCAGACACTACTTCTTCAGTTATTTGAGGCTTCCATTAATAGGACAGGGGTAAAATGGTAAAATGAGTGACATAATTCCTTTCTAACAGGGCACAATGTGTTATTTTTTTACCTTTTCTACTCCAGACCTAGGCCAGTGGCATCCAGTGTGCCCAGAGTTTGTGACTGTTCCCCCTTATGTTCAAATTCTATCTGCATCCTCTTGTCCACCCACTACTGGGATGAGCATGAATTGTTTTGATGCAGAGAAGCAATCAGCAGAATCTGTTGGAGATTGGGAATAGGAAAGTATCTGTGCTTGAAGTACAGCCACTGGTGCTGTGTAGTGTAAAGTGATGGATGAAGACAACATTTCTAAATAGGAATGAACTTACTGACAAAATTGAGGAAATCCTTGAAAACTTGGCTACTTGATCAAAATAGTTAGGGATTCTATGAAATTTATTGCTGTTGCTTTGCTCTGTAGAGCCAAGAAACATCTCCTGAAATGTATGCTCTTGCTCTCCATATTGCCGCCTATATTTATAAACAAGGATTGAAGCATTCTGAAAGATGAAAGTCCTCTTCACTTCTGGCCAACAAAACTAAAAGCAGTCAAGCATGTCAATAGATCATAGGTTCCCTGACTCACTCTTAGTAGCTCTGACACCCTTAGAGTGGTCTTTCCCCCCAACGTTTTCCCTACCTCCTTTATTTCTCTGACCTCGCTTTTCCTGGCTTTAGGACTCTGTGCACTTTATCACTGCTAACCAGTGGAAAAGTGCTTGTGCTGTAATAATGGCTTATCCCCAATCAGCATATTTAATTTACTTATAAGTGCCTGGTAAATTGCACTAAATGTTCCCAGGGCCTGGAAATTAAATGCTACTTGTGGGCCTGCAGCACCGATTGTGACACCCACTTAAATAGCCATTTAACCAAATCTCAGGCCTGCCATTGCAGAGCCTGGTTGTGCAACTTTACACTTCCATGTCATCCTGGCAAAATTACCTCTTTGCTAGGCCCAAACCAAACCTTCTCTTTTCATACATATAACTTATCTCTAAGCTAGGCCCAGGAAAACCCAGAGGGCAGAGTGCAATGTATTTGTACGTTTTTCACTACAGCATGACCTATCTCTCACATAGGATAACAGTGGGATTACCCTATTATATCTTATAAGTGTAACTCACAATCTGGAAGAGATATACTTTTCACTTTTGGTGTCTCTAGAATCAAGTTAAAATCACAGCTTATGATGGAGTCAGATTTTAAATTGAAATTCTGAAAATCCCACTTTTAGAAAGTTGACATTCTTTTATTTTAGATTTGTGGCTCCTGCTGCCTGTTTCTGATCACTTGCCTGTAGCGGGTGACAGCTGGGCTTGTGTATTCCTCCTAAATAGCCACACAAATGGGAGCTTAGGTGTGACTTGGGCATCCTGACAGGACGGATGGCAGGGGGGTGGGAGCTCGCCACAGCCTCACTTATACCTCAATAGGCCATTTCCTGCCCCCACACAAAGGGCTGCTGCATACCCTCTGTGAATGTTAAGCCACGGCAGGAATAGCAGGACCTCTGTGCACTTCAAAGCCTGTCTTTGAAATCTCCCCCACTTGAAAGGCCCAACTGGGTATAAGTACTGAACCTCTGACACCATCAACTCAGTACATTCTGGACCTGTAAAGACTCTGCCAGGAAAAAGGACTGTTGTGCTTCTGATGGACTGCTGCTCTGCTAGACTGCTGTTTTTCTGGACCCCTTCCTTGGTGAGAAGAACTGTACCTGTATCACATGAACCCAGAGTGACTACAAAGGCTAGTCAGCTACATAACAGACTTCCAACCAACCTGCTTCTGGACCCTACCATCTGTGAGTCTGTCCTGCCAAGTGGTGCCACCCCAGCCTAGGACCATTTGAAGTGGACTTAAGGTGCTTGCTATAGTTGAACTTATGCAACCTTTGCTGCAGGAGCAGAAATGACAAATTGCTGCTGGTGTGTTGATGCAATTGAGGCATCACCTCTACGGCATGGGTCAGAAGCAGCACAACCAGGATTGTATCACCGCTGTACCTCGCATCTTGACACCAGGTCCTCACATCCCTATAGATGGCAGCCTCAACAACAATGCCAAAAAAACTCCACAGTGCAGCCTCGCTGCATCCCAGAACTGACACGCCACTGCTGTTGCATGGGAAAAAGCAATGCATCCCCTCGCCTGAAATATTTGGAACTGATGCATTGCTTTGCAGCCTGGATTTAAGGTACGTTTGTTCAGCTGGCCCAGCTGAATCCCTGTAGCTGGCCAGCACTCCATCGTGGTCAGTCTGAACTTTTGACTTTATCCCGGTCTGGCATGACCAGATATCCCCGCTTGGAGCATCTTGTTTCTAAGTGCTAATTTACAGTTTAATCTTTAAAAATTCATATCTCATTTTCTACCTATTCCATTTTTGGCATTTTGGTCTTTTTAGTTCAAACTTTTTCTAATTTGTTGTGGGTTAATTTTGTGTGGTGTTTTCAATGTTTTACTGTTTGAAGTGTTGCCAAGATACTTTACACACTGCCTCTACGTTAAGCCTGACTGCTCTGTCCCAAGCTACCAGAGGGTGAGCAAAGGTTAATTTAGAGTTTGCCTGACAGTTACCCTGTCTAGAACTGTGGCTGCTGCTTGACCAGGGCTCATGCCTCAGTCCACCAAAAATGCATTATCTATCAACTCTTATCAACTAATTTTCTATTGCTTGTCCTGCAGATTGGCAATTAAGACCAATTTTATTTCCTCTCCAAACAACCCAAAATGTTTCTTTGTACAACACCCATTCAGAGGGGATGAGGCACATTGTGTATGACTGGACAGGGTTGAACTTAGAACAAAGGCTGTTGGAAGTATTCTGTCTGGGAGAGTCCTTTAACTTCTTTCCTTAATCCTCTCTTTCACTATTTGTGTTATTGGAGTCATCATCTTCATTGGTAGTAGGGGCACTTTATTGAGAGTATTGACAGTGGCTATTAAATTATGCTGGCACTAATACAATGGTAAATGTATGGATTGCATGCCCTGTGAAAGCACATGCTAAAACACACTCAGATGCTAGATTATCTGTGGGCAGTACAGTGGAACCAGTAGCAAACATGTGGCTTGATTTCAATTGATTATAAGTGCCGCTTTAAACTGTTGATCCATGTTGTGACTCATCTAAAAAGGTATGTCCTGTGGCATTATAGTATGTTGCCCATGGGACTGAGTTTCAACTTGGCAATTAACCACTGTAACACTATGGCAGTGATCAATACTTATTAGCAAAATGAAAGCAAATAATAAAAAGCAGTAATAAGTTCAATTACTCAGTCAACAAGCTCAGAATGCATTGCAGTGTTAGTTGAATCTCTGGTTAGGAGGAGACTTAAACCCCAATGGACCCTTCCCACGTCTTCCTTACTATATGAAAGGCTGCTATTCAGTAGTTGTCTTTAAATTAGAAGGGAATGAAGCCTGAAGGGATGTCACATGTAGACAAATGGTGGTCTGAAATCTTCAGTGTGGATCAGGATGAGAATTTTAGGAGCACCCAGCTTAAGCAATCTTTCCACTAATGCCTTATACTGCTTCCAGATCAAGAGGGGAACCACAAGTGAAGCATAGGTCCTGTGATGATGCACATACAGATAGCAGCCTGCCTCTCAGCTCTCCAACCTCTGAAAACAATTCAAGCTTTGATTTCCAATGATTTTTCCAATTCAGTCTCTCCCATTTAACAGATAATTGACAAATCAGCCACCTGCAGTAATTGGACAAAGACCTCTGAACAGTGGGCAGGACCACATAGGATCCCTGTACAATCATGGTATAAATACACTCTCCTTTTAATAGTGAGTACAATAGCTTGAAGTGTAGCCAACACTCATACTAATCCAGAACTTGTGCTCATACTGAGTCCTAAAATGGAGCATAACATATGTGGACTCCTTGTTCTGGGACCATTAGGCATGAACTAATGAAATCCTACTTCATTCTTTTCATCCATGCACAGTGGCTAAGAGAGACTGCCACTCTGCACAAAAAGAGTGGACTTGAGACCAATGGTTGAGAACCTGGTGTTAACATAAATGTTGTTTTAGCCTACCTATGACCTAGAGGTGTGAGTTCTTCCCTTCTCTGGAAGTATAGTGCCTCGAATGTGGATATTTCATGTGCATGGAGGGTATTAAAAGTATAGGCTTTCTCAATTCCCTTAGCTTACCCAGGGATGTTTGGTGCTGTTTTCCTTGCTACTTGACCCTAAATGGTGGTCAGCAAGCTGTGTATGCACACGATTTGTGCTGCAGAGCACGTGTCCCGTCAAACCATTGCCCCTGCAGTGCCCCTGATAAAATGTTTTGAAGGGCCAAGGCTCAAAACAGGTATACTCTGCTGCTGAGCAGTTCAGAGATTCACAGAGGAAGCAGCCTGTCATGATCCATGACCTCTCAATGTTGTTGGTATGGTAGGTAGATGTTAGGTATGCTGGGTGTTCCAATGCATCCGACCTTGAGCTTGTAGGGCTGCACTGAATACAGTCAGCCTCAGTGGGGACTGAAGACATGACTTAGCTGCCTGCCTTTCCCAAAAAGGAGGTTGGGATTAAATTCACAAGAAGACTTGAATGTCAGTCAGTGAGGAAGAGCTTGTGGCATCAGTGGGGGAATGTTATGATATCTTAAACAGAGGTACTCTTTCTTCCTGATGATATGCTAATGTTCTATAATCTGTGGCACTGAAAATATTCAATTCTACAACTGTTTTTCACATGATTGTGGATTTACCCCAATTAACACAAAACCAAATCTATTGTTTTTTTTCAACCTGATCAAAAGTCACAAATATTACCACATATGGTGCATCTCTTTGTCAGAGTATCTGCAGAGGCTAACAGTTCGCCTTTCAATTCCTAAGCTAGTACTAATGAAATGAAATATTTGTGCAGTCAGTACTGATGTGTGCTAAAATTATTAAATGATAAAATAGTACCATAACAGAATTTACTACAATATATCACACCAATTTTCTTTTTCATGATTTGGGGCCAGATGTATCAAAGCTTTTTGCATTCTCAAACGGTGTGAATGCCCGTTTGCGAATGCAAAAAGCCCTTTCAGAATGCATCAAAGGCATTCTGAATGCAATTTTAAGGAATCGCTTTTTGGCATGTGTTCACCTTACATGTTGTTAAAAAAATGTTGGGGTGCAGCAGAGGGGGCCTTAGGCCCCCAGCACCCTGTACTTTGCATTTCCCAAAATTGCGAATTCCAGTTAGGAATTTGCAGTTTGGGACATGGAAAATATTCGCAAATATTGGCGGACAGGCCAATAGATGCGAATGGGGGCCGGTATCGCAATTTGCGATTCAGTAATAGCATTTGTGATTTTTAAGAAATCGCTATTACCGAATGGCAAATACGATACATTGCATTTTGCAAATCAGAAATAGCGATTTCTTAAAAATCGCTATTTCCGATTCGCAAAAGGCTTTTTTCATACATCTGGCCCTTAGTCCTCTGTGGCAACATTATTCAAATTGTCTTGTGTACCCTTCCCTATGGAGTGCCTATTGGTTGCTGTCAGACTATATTATATACCAACCTAGTTAAGTGTTACATTTGCAGGTGCCTCCACATGCTTGAAAGCCTAAGTGCATCAAGCACAACCATACATGAAGGTCCTGATTTAGACCCTGACAGATGAGTTACTCCATTACAACGCTGAAGGATATCCCTTCCACTGAAATGTAATTCCCATAGGATATAATAAGATGAAAATTTTATCGGATGGGAAATCCGACACTGTTGTGACAGAGTAACTCATTCTCCAAAATCTAAATCAGACTCTTAATCTTTTCCAAGTACAGTTACATGATAGCATCAGCAAGAGGAACATATCCCAAATACCGGGCCAGGGTACACAGATCAAAAATAGTACTGTGGCTTGCTACATTTGCTCTTTGAATCATAGAACACACACATATAAAATGTTAACTAATTATTTTCATCCATGCATAGTGGCTAAGATGAACTTCCACTCTACACAAAAAGAGCTGCTTGATTCCAATGGTTGAGCACTTGGTATTAACATACATTTTGTTCTGGCCTACCTATGATCTACCTTACCTCTCTCCTCCTAAGGAGCGTGCGTTGCCTTGAATTTGGATATTTCATGTGCATCATAGGGTATTTTCTGTGCACACTATCCCAAGTCCTTCAGCTCACGCACTGGATGGTTCATGTTGCTTTGCGTTGCTACCTGACCCTAATAGAGGACAGCAGGATGTATATGTCACACGAACAGTGCTGCAGTTGCATGTGTCCCATTAAACCCATTGCTTCTGCAGCACCCCCTGACAAAATTACTTGAAGCCTAAGGCTGAAAATGGACACACTCTGCGGTTGAGCAGGAACTCCGAGAGAAGCGTGCTACCACCCATTCGGTTTGCACAATATGGTGTTTGTGATTATTTTACATCCCTTAATATAGGCCAGGGTCCACAGACCAAAAATAGTGCTATGGCTCTTTCCAGCTGCTTATAGAACATGCACGTATAGAATGGTAACTCCGAGGATCAAGAAATTCACAGCAAGAGCTAAAAATTCCATGAAGAAATTAAGGAACTTTGGCAATTTTGGGGTATGTAAATACAGATCTTGAGCCCAAATACGTCCTACCTGAGCTCAATGGATGCTACCCCTGCCACTTTAAAACACCAACCTCCTTCGCATTTCATAATTCAGTCATGAGAAAAATTTCATAGAATGGCCAACTACTCAAAATATGACTACATTGGGTTCCTTCAGTAAGCCACAGATCCACTTTGGCCAAAGACAAATATTGTTCACTTTACAAAACACATCTTTAGATTTTTTTAATACTTTGTGGACCTAAATGCACAGATGATCCATGCATAAACTATCAAGATACATAGCTGATAAAAGTTTAACTCTTTTAGTAAGATCGGAAAACTACTCAAGGGAATGTGATCAAAAATCAAGACCCTGGAGGACACAAAGAGTGGTGGTCAACAAGATGGAGAATCAAGGGGATTCAGAGAAAGGGAAAGTAAGGGGAGAGTCAGGAAATTTCAATGACGAGGATGACTACATTTGGCTATCAATGCATGTCTGTGTCAGCTTCACCAAATATGTCACATATTTCAAAGAGTTTAAGGATGTACATTGGTGGTTATTATGGTTAGAGGTTGTGAAGTTAGAAACGTGTGTAAGCGTAGTCTAGAGTGCGAGGAATAGCAGATGTTGTGAGCAATGAGATACTGATTCTGTTAGAGACGAATTGCTTAGGATTTTTTTTTATAAATGAAGGCATGAACACTAGCGGAGCAGCAATTGCTGGCAGAGGATGGGACCACAAATGAATTTGTTGTATGAACATAAGAAGAATAAGAAACCTAAATCAGGGACTGTACGTGGCATAAAAGGAGACACATCACAATATACTTAAGTTTGTTTGGACATTTGAGTGACGGAAAGGGTCCTAATGATTTGAAGTACTAAAGATAACATGAGATACCTGTTTCAAAAAACGAAATCAGCCACAAATGAGGAAATGAACATTGGGGAGGAGGGTTAAATGATAGAGGAATTGATGAGACGAATTATGGTAAACAGTGTGAGAAGAGAGGAAAGAAAAGTTGTGTTTATTTGGTTTGGCATTAGTTCGGTGGTAGTAAAGTCATTTACAATGATGTGACCTTGTAATTGATCGGAAAGATATCAGGGGCCAGATGTAGCAAACGTGCTGATCGCAATTTGCGACAGTGCAAAATCGGAAATGGGATGCAAAAAGCCCATTTCCGACTCACAAAAAGCGATGTGCCCCGTTTGCGAGTCGCACCCGTTGCGACCCCCTTTTGCGACCCGCAATGTGCGAGTCGCAATTTGCGAGTCGCAACCCATATGCAATTGCAACTCGCAAATTGCGACTAGTCGCAAAAAACCCAGTTTGCAAATCGCATTTACCACTAACTCAAAGCAGGTGGTAACCATTACCAAAGTATAGAAGGCATCTGGGTCACTCAAGATGGCGGACATATACCTGATAGCAGTGAGGAGGAGAGTCTACGCAGCCCAGCAGAGGAGGAGGAGGGGCCACAGACAGGAGAAGATATATAGAACAAGGCAGACCCTTTTCCAGCAAACTGAAGAGGAGATCTATGATAAATACCGCCTTAGCAGCGCTGCCATTCTAGAATTAATAGATTTACTAAAACCACAGCTAGAACACAAGACTCTGCGTGGCTGCGCCATCCCTACGCATGTGCAAGTACTATGCGCACTGCACCTCTTGGCCTCAGGGAGCTATCAGGGGGTCATTGCCGTGGCAGGTGGGGTATCCCAAAGTGCAGTGTCAAGGTTCCTCAGGGCATTCCTAGATGCCTTAGTAGCGCACAGGTCTCAGTTCATATACTTACCAAGGAATGAGGCAGAAATTAACAGCACGAAGCTGGACTTTTACCGCATTGCCCACTTCCCCCATGTCATTGGATGTGTAGATGGGACACACATTCAAATATGTCCCCCCGCTAATCTGGAACATATTTTCCGCAACAGAAAGTGTACCCACTCACTCAACATACAGGTTGTTTGTGATGCCCATTACGTCATCACGGACATCGTAGCTAAGTTTCCAGGCAGTACCCATGACTCATACATTTTTAGACATAGTGGGATACATCAACGCCTGGAACGTGGGGAGTTTGGAGACGGATACCTCCTAGGTAGAGCTGCATACACCTTGCAGACATACACACAGGTCACTGTGCACGACTATCTGGACTTACTAACAGTGTACTTTTGTGCCCAACAGGTGACAGTGCATATGCTCTAAGGCCATGGATCATGACTCCATTTTTAACACCCAGCAATGATTCAGAGAGGCAATACAACAGTGCGCATAAGAGGACCAGGAACCTCATAGAGCGCACCTTCGGACTCCTGAAGGCAAGATTCCGATGCCTCCACCGCAGCGGAGGCGCCCTCCAATACACCCCCATTACCGCCTTCAAAATTGTGGTCGCATGCGCCATCCTCCACAACATAGCCACCAGACGTGGGCTACCTCTCACCCCTGCAGACCCAGATCCTGATGAGGAAGAGCAAGAACAACCACACCGCCATCATGGGGATAGGAGTCTAGCTAATCAAGGCAGACTGAGACGGGAACACATTGCAACGCAATATTTTGGACGGTACGTGTAAACTCCCACCATACTCACCCATTAACCAAACACTCCTTTTGTTAAGTGGAAGAAAAATAACTGTTTTAATAATGTAATGCATGAACTATATACAAGATGAAATTGTCCATGGGCAGGGAAATGCCAACCACTCATGTGGCACATTAAAGCCATGTGCCACATTTGTTTGTCCGGGCTGTTGGCTAACTTCTCCTGCCCCTCCTGCCAGCCTGGCTGGTCCCAGCCGCATCTATGGTGCTCTGCCTCCCACTCCTTAGCACCCTACTGTCAGTGGCAGATACACTGCTCACTGTGGAGCCCTCTTCACTATCTTGGGGTGTTTCCCCGGTGGCCCTCGACATCTCACGTGTCTCCATTAGTTCTATGATATGTGTGAGACGTCCCAGGCCCCTGGCAACATCCCCAGCAAAATGGCCCATCTCAATTTGCAGGCCAACTGTCCTCCTCGACAGGCCTGTTGTGTTGATGGCTAGCCTGCCGATTGATGTGGCCATCCTGTCCAGTCTTAACATAATCTGCCGATCCCTGCGCCGCCCAGCCTCTGCCTGACCCAGCAGTCCGGCTGCCAGTTCCCTGATGGCAGAGGCAATGACCCCAGTGTTCTGGCACATCAGGTCCATCCGCCTGTTGAGGTGCCGCATGCTTGCATGGTTTTGTCTTTCAATGCGGTGCAGCACCCCACTGATCCTGCCCAATATTGTGTTCTGCAGGCGCTGACCCCGCAGCAGATGTGCCTCACTGCTGGTTGGAGGATGAATCCGGAAATCAGACGCTCTTGCCCTGCGATGCCTGCGCAGTGGTGGCTGCCCTGTCCTCGCACCTGTATCCTCCCTGGCTGTTGCTGGGGCAGCTCCTGGCGTTGCTGTTGCAGCAGGCGTTACAACTGCAGGAATGCTGCTGACTGTGCATGTGGGGGTGCTGGAGGGTCCTGGGGTGTCCTCCTGGGCCTGGGTGCTTGGGGTGTAGGGGGTGTCTTGCTGGAGACCTGTGGGACATGGGGAACACACTGTCAGTGTCTAGTATCTTTTGCACAATTCCTAATAAACATTTGCCTATGCACTGCCTATTGGACTACATTTCCCATAATGCATCATTCTGGCTTTTTCTACCCTGAAATGGAGCTAATTTGGTTGTGCATGCACATGTGTACATGGTGGGTGGGGTATGACATTGATAGGGGTACAGGCTTATCACATGGTACTCACCGGTTGATGTGCTGGGCTCTGAAGTGTCCAGGTCCCCAAATCCACACACTGCCTCCGGCTCAAAGGTTTGCTCAATCCTGTCTTCAAGGGGTGTGGGTGGTGGCACAGATGATGGTCCCCCTCCAGTGCCTCTCATCTCCCGGAGCCTTTCTGCCACCCTCTCCTTCGTCCGGGAGCGGAGGTCATACCACCTCTTCCTTATGTCCTCAATTGTCCTGTGGCTCACCCCCAGGGCATTGATTTTCTCTTGCATTTCCTGCCAGATTTTCTTTTTGGTGGCCTCTGGAACAGTGAGGGCAGCTCTCCCAAAGAGCTCATCATGGTGCTGACAACATTCTTCGGTCAGCACCTCAAGCTCCCTCTCAGAGAATTTAATTTTCCTTTTTCGGGGGGTTCCCTCCATGGCTGCTGCAGCTAGCTCAGTGTGCAGACTGGCAGTTGTAAAAGGGTGTGGTCCAGCCTCCTCCCAGGTGTATTTGTTAACTTCCTGGCTGTGATGTCATCATCATGTGCCAGGAAGTGTTTCCAGAGTGTTTTGGTGTGCTTTCTGGAGTGTTCTGCTGCACCTGCAAGCAATTTTGAGGGAACTCGCAATTTGCGACTCCAACTCGCTAATTGCGAGTTCGTTTTTTGCACACTCGCAAACAGCGACCTCGCAATCTGCGGACTCGCACCCAGCGTTGCGAGTCCGGATGCGAGTCGCTAAATCGGACCGGTTTATTTCCTGGCATACCAAATTGCGAGTCGCATTTTGCGAGTCGCATTGACTCGCAAAATGCGACTCGCAATTTTTATTTTTCCTACATCTGGCCCCTGGTTCGGTAAAGTAACTGGCGTGTTACACACAGTAGTTGAGTTTTGGATGATATAGATTGTCAAGGGAAAAGGGAGGTGCGTTAAATGTGAGTGAGGGTGCACAGAAACATAAGTACGATGTTCAGTAAATGATTGCATGCACATAAATTAATACATCTGAGATAAAATTTAGAAATCTACACAGATTTTTTAATTCTGTACTTCTTACTGCCTTCTATATTGTGAAAAAGTTCCGTAGACTGAAATTACCTTTTGAGAAGTTTTTGTTCTGTGCGCTAATTACTAGATTAGAGTCTACGCTTATAATAAAATAGCCTTTTAGTGTATTAATAACTAAGGACTATCATTAAAAAGATGTACCCTGAGTAAAAAAAAGTGTTCTGAATGCATGTTTGTTTTTAATTAAAAACAAACAAAATCAGAAACAACGCGTGTTAAAGATATGTCCAAAATCTAATGATAATAGTTGACTCCTAAACAGTCAGGCAAATTATAGTCATTGAAAGTGCGGGACAGGAACAAACACCTCTTAATTGCACTTCATTATAAAGTACCTTTCTCTGCTGGGTTGTATATATTAATTATAAAAATCATGTTGCAGAGACGAGCTTCACAATAGGTTTTTTCACTAACGCTGTCTGCAAAAGGATGGAAGAACAATATCATCTGTCATCGACAAAAAAAGCTTCCAAAGACAGAATCATAAAACGAATGAAAGGCTATTATGAAAAAGAGAAAAATGCTTTGATCTGTCACATTTTAAACTTATTAATGTTAAGACTTTTAGATTCTTTTCAAAACATCTTTCTATTGTTTCTGTTTATATGTTCATAGAATATCACCTTTTGATAATCATATCTGATGGCGAGGTATTGTGTTGCTAATTGCGAAAAGGACTCACTTCATATATATTCCTGGACTTTCTCAGGACAAAAGCAGCAAATATATTCAGTGTCAATCCTTTGGACTGTATTTGAAGATAGGTAGATAGATGGGTAGATAGATAAACAGATAGATAGATAGATAGATAGATAGATAGATAGATAGATAGATAGATAGATAGATAGATACATACTTTTTAAGATTTAGACACTCAGTTCCAGATGTTCGGGTGGACAATAGTTTATCACCCATTTATCTTATTTTATGATACGTTTTTTATTTACTGTTTTGTCTAGTGAAGCCTGAAGAACATTTGCAGGCTTATTTAGAGATCGGGTCGTTCTGCCATCACATGAGGCTGGAGGAGTTCAAAGCCTCCATCATTCTGGCAGTCGATCTTCTGCCTACCTGACTGAGATTACTGTGTTTTCAAAGAAGCAACTTCAAAATCAGTTCCTGTGAAGACACTGTAGATTTGCTCAGTGGCTGCTATGTCTCTGCAGTGCAGCAGAGTTTTTTGTTTTTGAAAACAAAACAGCCCTGATGCCCTGAGAGTTCTCTCCCAGCATATGTGGGTAATTTTTCCTGGTAATCCCAAACAGGAATAAAGTTCCTCATAACATCCACTCTAAATAGGGCGGACAGTTTGAGATACTTTAGATACAGTTAGAACAAACTGATGCAACAATCAAGATGCACCAGTTTGCTTGCGCCTCCCTGCGCCCCCCTTAACTACACCATGGTAGCATTGTATTTATGATAGAGCGCACCATGGCGCTCTAGCACAGCTGCATCAGAATTTTTTACACAATTGTGGCGCATTGCTGGACTAGAGTGAAAAATGTTGACATTAGTCCAGCAAAGCTCGGAGAGGTCCATTGAAAACAGCTTAGCGTCACTTTAACGCCTGCCCTGAGTGGGCGTTAAAAAATGACAGTAGAATGATGCAGTGAATTCTTGTAGATTTTACTGTGCCATTCCTGCAGTCCTCCTAGCGGGGGAATGCCTCCCTTGCATACATTATACATGGCACAGGAATAATGTGATACAAGGGTTTACTAACTGGTGCAATGGTACCATTCCACCACTTTGTAAATATGGCAGGGGGTGGGGACTGTTTTGCGCTTCTTTAATGTCAAAAACAAATTACGCTATGGCGGCGCAAGAGGCTTGTAAATGAGCCCCTCAGACTGATGGCCTGATGTCCATCAGTCTACATAGCTCAGGGTGCTCGTCTAAGGCCTATGCAAAAGCACCTTGTCCACCAAACCCTAATTAAGCCCTTGGACTTTTAGTGAATTTGCAGCTTAGTAAAGTTTGGGCGGTGCCATGCAAGAATTGCTCAAGAGAACAAGTTACTGATATTTGATTCTGGCTTTAGCTGTACACATTATTGCTTGCTGCATTTAAACTCATTTTTGACTTAAACCAAGTGCTATGCATGTGGCAACATTCTATGTCTTTTGCCACCAAACCCTTTGTGACAGGCCTGCATGCAAATTGCTGTAGTAGTCGATCATCAAGATACTTATTAATTCCAAGAAGAGAAATATAAATTGAGTAGAATGAGATCTACAAGAGATTTGAATGCATTTAAATGAAAGTAAATGCTCTTTGTGATTCACAAAATGTGAAGCTGACTGGATGAAAAAGAGTAAAAAATAAGTTGTATTTGTTGGATCTTATATGAACAATTGCCTAGAGTTTTAAACATCCAGAATTATGTTTAATTTGGGTCATCTGAGTAACATCATCATAGGGCTGATTTTCCTCTACCCGAGTGTCAAGCATTTTAAAAAGATAGTTAAGTAGAGCTAAATTGAGAATTACAAAAAGGAAGAAAAATGAATCCTGTCAGGAGTGAGTTTAAGAAATGTTATTGACTTCCAGTTGTGCAGACTTGAAAAGAGTTCTGTTTGAACTTGTTGCTCTTCAGATTATTATCCATAGATCATGGTTGGCACCAAAGAGTGTTCCTCAACTCAAAGAGTCAGTATCTTGCATCTGTCCATCCACAGTCAAGATATTTGACGACAAAGGGCAGCAACATTAACCAAAGCAATCTTTGAGATAGCAGTGTTTACTGATAGCAGGGTTAACAAAGTTAGGTCATAAGTGGCCCTCACTCTTGTAATTATCAGACAAAAAGTCTTTAAAAGGTAGTTTCAAAAGCTTTCCGTTCTATGTGACACAGCTCATACTGTAAAAGGCTCCCAATAATCTTGCCAAAAAATAAGAAACCCTAATGCTTCTTTCTGGCCCAGGCATCATAGAAATGGGCACCCCATGAAGTCATTATGGGTTATACATTCCTACTGAAGGTCCCACTTCCTATCCTCACACGAATCACAGGTACAAGCACACATTACCAGTGCTGTAAGGAATATGTACAGTACAGTCACTCAGTCAAGGGAATATGGCAGACTCATCATGAGGCAAAGTGTTTTGGTGTGCCTGGCATTGCCACAATTCTCTAGTGATTTACATACTACGAATGTGCTCATAGGTACAGGCATATTAGCTGAAATTCTCCTGGGCTTGCTAATTCATTGATTTAAAAAAAATCATCTATATCTCAGTCAGCAGGGTGCTTGATCAGGGCACCCCCTCCCCACTTTGCACTGCAGAGGACATCTCCTCATTTTCCAAGCAGAAACACACCTCTTCTTCAATGCAACTAGGCTTAGTCACAGCATCGAAGAACTGAGTAACAGGCTGTTCTGTTTCTGCCATGACAACTTTCTCAAAGTTTCAGAGGTTGCTTGTAAATTCCAAACAAGTACAATTTAACTACCTCAACATCAGTGAATTATCACAAAATGTGCTACTTTTGAATATCCACTCTCCAGCAAAACATAGCATACCTCTCTTTGCATGGATTTCCTAGGCTTTCCCTGCTTAAGTAAGGGATAGCAAAAATGGGTCAGGGGTTTAATTGTTTAAATTGTGACGTTGCAGGCTACACATTCAAATTACACTCAAACTATGGATGAACCAGTCAAACAAGCTGCAGTTAGGTGATCCTGTAGGGCCTTTCGCTGGACTGGATGTGGATTGCAGTCCAAAAGCAGATCTTGATAAAAACCACTACAGGTTTTCCTGAGGCACCAAACACAAGATGGCACATAGGATGAGAAAAATGGAACAGCTTTAATCATAATGTCATGAACATCTACCATGTGATACAAACATTTTATTTACTTGAAAAGGATACCCTTCAAATAGTTCTGAATCTCATACATGCTACATGTATTACAGCTACAAGGAACAAATTGAGGGAAATGTAAGATCACGATTATGAGCCTAATGAATTTTAACCAAACAACATGTAGGCATCTCTTCCAGGCATACAGGTAAAGTGTCCTGTCCCACATGCTATTAAACAACTCCCACCAATTCCATGCCATCCTGTAGACAGCTGAGTGGATACTACCCAACTTTTATTATTGGTGGAGGTACATTCTGGTACACCCTAACTTCAGTAACATCTAGTGCTTTCCTTGAGGAGCAAATAAAACAATATTGAGCCCTTCAAGTGGTATCAAAGATGATGAGAACAGTGGGGTAATCCACATGGTCAGAGTTGCTTGGTTGTCCACATTATGAGTACTTTGATCTGTATACCAGCATTAGTGTTTTCTAAATGTGTTTACGGTACACATTGCGTGTATGCCCTATGCACACATAAATTCTCCATGGCTGTGGAGAAGTAGGTGTTCCCAGTGAAGAAACAAAAAGTGAGCTAAAGTCTTTATTCTTTGTCTTTCTGTGGGAGGAGGATGTTTCAAGTGCTGGTGTTTCCACATGCCTGATAGAATGAGTAAACCATGGGATATATAGTTACGCGTGAGTGAGTGTTCCATCAACACCACTGATGCCGACAGTCATGCAAGTAACGGAGGGAGAAAGTAAGCCTACTTTTATGGACTTCCTTGCATGTACCACTCTTCAGTGACCAAAATATTAAAATAGCACCTTCGTGCCTGAAGGTCACTTTGTTGCAGAATGGCAAAGAACATTAAATGTAAGTGTAATGGCTAGACTCACAGTAGAAAGTTATTGGTGTTCACAATCATTTAAAAATGTATTTACTGCACTTATGAGACCACCTAATGTCCGTCTAAATCCATCAGTGTAAATAATGATTTTCCAGAAATAAAATTGCACATAATTTATATAATGTAGCCCCTATTTGATCACCTATCTGCAATTTTAAGCACAAGTGAATGTAAGATTTGTAAAACGGATATAAAAATGTAATCATTAAAAATACTGTATATCATTAGTAGAGGTGCAATGTTTTTAATATGCAAGCTTATGCATGCTTAGTTTCACTTAACTGACCAACCCTATTTTCAAAGTTTCACACTTTTCCTACATGGCTGCATACATTTCTCTTGTGACTTAGTTGTTACAATTCATTCACGAGCATGTTCTATGCAATTCCATGCCATGTTTAGTGTTTTCTCTTAAATACTTTGGGCCAGATTTACAAGGACCTAGCGCCTTCTAGCACCACACTAGCATAATTTATTTTATGCTAATGTGGCGTTATGGACGCCATTCTCCTTCATCATATTTACAAAATGGTGCAATGCTTACATTGTGCCACTTTGTAACCCCTTGCACCACATTATGCCTGCACCAGGCATAATGTATGCAAGGGGAGGTTTTCCCCGTAGGGAGGCCCATAAAAATGGCACAGTGAAATTTACAACATTTCACTGTGCCATTTTAGTGTCATTTTAACGCCTTCTCAGAGCAGATGTTAAAATGATGCTCCCATTATTTTCAATGAGCCTCTCTTTACTTTGCAGGATTAGCGCCACAATTTATGGTTCCAATCCTGCAAAGTACCACAATAGTATCATAAATTCTGGCGCTATTGTCCTAACGTGTGCCATGGTGTGCCGTATTGTAAATACAGTGCATATATGGTGTTAGAGGGAACAATAAAAGTGGTGCATCACAGATGATGCACTGCTTTCTTGTAAATCTGGCCCTTGGAGATCATTGTTTCAGAGCAGCTTATATGTAAGTACACACAATACATTACTTTTTCTGGTGACTGGCAACACACAGAACACTCACATACCAAATGCCTGTGAAAATGCCAGTTTTCACAGGAAAGGCGAATCCTCATAGAATTTTGCAACCTTTGCATATTTTTCATAGTATTTGTGGAAAATATGAAAAGTTTGAGGGAAATACATTTTGCAACTTTACACACCTACAACCATTGTACGTTTGGCAGCTAACACTGCATTCCCACAATTTTCCCAAATACATTTTGGCAGGCCTAACCTGGCACAAAATTTACTAGGAAAACCTGCACATTAATCGCAGTGTCTTGTATTATTTAGAATGGAACCTTTTGGGCTCCTCGAGGTTTCTGTATCAAAGTGTGAGACAATCGCTAGAATAGAATGCATGAAAGATTGCTTTAGAATGTTGGCACTCACAGGTACATGCAGAGGAATAGAGACATGAATTACAGCTCTGTGTGGCCTAGTCATTCAGTGGGTACCAGGCTGAGGAAGACCCTACAACTGGCAATGAGATTTGGGATAAGTAACCCGAAGAAGAAAGAGCTCGTCTGGGGAGTTTACTGTGGTCTCAGAAACTACTTGTTCATGCCAGGTGTGCCTTCGTCGAAATGGCGAGTCAATGGTTGGCATATGTGGAATCAAAATGCAACTCCAGCTGATGTGAAGTATGTGAAAGAAAAGAGCTTCACAGAAAGGTCTATACATCACTGATTAAGAAACTACAGCCAAGATACTACAAAGAGGTACTGCACTGCCACACAAAATAAAGTTATACAATATACAGTGTTAACACTAAAGCCAGATTCAAACAGGCTTACAAAGACAGTTATTAAATACCAAATAGTGCTGAAGGTGGATTAACCAGGGGTGAAACAAGACTAAGTGAAATGTAAAAAGAATAAAATAAAAGAATTACCAAACCCACTAAAGAGAGATATTGTGCCACAACAGTCACCGAAGTGGCCCAGGAGAAATGCCTGGGGTTGTGCTAAAGGAGCAGTCCACATTTTCAGTGGCCAAGAACGTGGCAGAAGGCCATTCTGCTAATGAAGCCCGTCAAGGATGACCCCAAGGCTGGTTCATTTCAGGGCCAGAGGTGGGGCATGAATGGAACTGATTCTGATTTCCAGTCAGAGATGCCAGGGAAAGTGTTACTCTCAACATCAGTAAGTTCCACACTGGTTTACAAGGCTGCTGCCTTCCTCAAACCCCCATCACCATTCAACACTGCCAAAAAACAAAACATTGGTGATAAATGGACTGCCTGGATAGAGACATTTGAAGATTTCATTGATGCGCTTGAAGAGACTGATAACAGGAAGACTATCAAATATCTCAAAAATCGTGCTGGTTATGGTGTGAAAGAAGTCATAAAGAACATGTCAAGAACTGACGAAGAAGTCACATGCCATCAGATTAAAAATACATTGAATCTCAAGTTCAATCCAGTACCAAATGTTGATTAAGAACAATGGGCCAGATGAATCAAAAAAACAAATTGCATTTCTTAAATAGCAAATTTTAAGAAATCGCTATTTAAGAAATGCAAAATGGTATGTATGATTTTTGCAATTCGTTAATAGCGATTTCTTAAAATTTGCAAATGCTGTTACCGAATTGCAAATACAGAATCCAACTTCATTTGCACCTATGGGCCTGCTGCAAATGGTTTTGCATTTCCTAAATTGCGAATTCCAGTTAGGAATTCGCAATTTAGGAAATGAAAATCCCAGGGTGCTGGGGGCCTAAGGCCCCCTCTGCTGCACCCCAAAAATATTTTTACGGACATGTGAAGCACACACATGCCTTAGGGGCATGTGTGCGCTACATGTCAATTTAAAAAATGCATTTAAAATGCATTTTTAAAATTTGCACATGGTTACCACCAAACTTTTGTTGGTGGTAATTGCATTTCCTAAATGCCCAATTCGCATTTAGGAAATGCTTGATACATGTGCCTAAGAAATCGCAAATAAGGATTCCTTATTTGCGATTTCCTATTTAGAGAATTGCAATTTGCGATTCTCTAAATGGGGTCGCAATTTTAAGGAATCGCTATTTTAGCGATTCCTTAAAATTGCACTGCAAATGCCTTTCATACATTCTGAAAGGCATTTTTGCATTCACAAATGGCCGAATTTTGCAATTCGCACCGTTTGCGAATGCAAAATCGCTTGATACATCTGGCCCAATATGTTTTCAGGCAAGAATGTCAAAGAGTTGCCAACTCAATTGATAAATACGTAGAAAGACTCGACACACTCATCAAACACTGTAAGTCCAATTAATTCAATGATGAAGAAGCTATGCAGCTTAGAGTGATCAATGGATGTTTGTCAAATTCATTCAGAAGACAAACGCAGAGAGGAACTTTTAGTCTGGAGCAAGTGTTGATGGCTGCTAGCGCTGAGGTATCTGCTGAAAGACAAGCTACCGACGGAGGTGCCCAGAGCAATTCAGTCATGAGTGTGAAAAATAATTTGAAACAAAAGACTGAAGGACACAAATTGATGTCTACATGCAAAAAGAAGTTTCAAATGTGAATTTGGGTTTCCACACAAATGAAAGTGTCCCACCATTGGTCAGATATGGAAAAGCTGTGGTGAACAGAATCATTTTGTGACGATGTGTAGAGTGAAAGGAAAAGTAAGTATGTCACGGCATGAAGACATAATGGCTGCCACAACATTCCAGAAGCAATGTACATCCACAAGGCCAAGCAGCAACATCATTTGAGGCAAATAGATAATAAACAAAGTCAATCGTCATGTAAATCATCATCAAACAGTTCTTCTGCTTCAGTAATAAGTGAAAGTGAAGAAAGTGATTGTGTCATTTCAAGGCTTACCTCAGAAAAACATGCGCATGTCGGACTGGTTGCTTATGATGAGAAAAGTCAGTCAAAGAAGAGTTGATATGTCAAAGTAGTGAAATCATACAAACACTGTCCAACGATTACACTGAAAATAAACAATGAATTGTCTCTGCTACAATGGCTTACACCATCAAAACCCAAAGTATTCACTTGGGCTACATCGGCACCCATGATGAGTAAAGGTTTATTTGTAGCAACAGTGAAATGTAAGAAAAAGAAAGTCCAAACACTGATCCATGTACTTCAAGGTATAGCAGCAAGTGCCAGCTTGCTCAATTTCAATACGTCTGCTGATATGGGACTGCTTTCAGTGAATTACAACAGTAGTGCTTATCACAAAATAGTAAGTCAATTCTCTTCATTGTTTAACGGTTTAGGAAAGTTACAAATTATGAAAGTAAAACTGCATATTAATGAGATGTCTGTCCTGTTGCTCAGAGTCAGACCAGTTGCTTTTCATTTACAAGAAGCTTGAATCATTTCTTAAGCATGACATTATTGAACATTCCACTGGTCCAATGTGATGGCTTTCTCTCATAGTAGTGTCTAAAAAGACCATGAAGGAGCTTTGCGCAAATACATTGACATGCACCAAGTGAACAAAGCAACTGAATGAGAGCAACATCCAGAGTCGCACATTGCTGACATGATTATGCAATTGAATGGTGCCAAAATCTTCTCTTCACTTGATTTGAATAAAGGTTATCATCAGAACTAGAAGAAAATTGTAGATATACTACAACCTTTGCTACACATGTTGGTTTGTTTAGATACAAGAGCCTCATTTAAAAGAACGTATGTATTGCTGTGTTGCAGTAGCGATATGTCAAAAATACTCAAGCTTCTGTATGACAGAATCCTATGCCATTGAAGCAGCATAGTTACAATACAATGCACCATGGTGTAAAGAGCATGGGGGCGCCAAAGAAATTGTGCATCCCTGTGCACCTTGCTTCTAGGAAATCTGATGCTCCTGCTACAAAAGTAATGCAGAGATGACCTGCAGCAAGTAAAGTGAGTGTAATCAGTCCTGCATCACTTTTGAGTGTGGAATGCTTGAAAAACCTATAAAAAATGATGCATTGATAGAAAAATAAAGCTGTCACACTTTACAGCTGGTTGTCATGGAGCAAGCAGTAGATGCAAATAAAACCAAAGCACAGGCCAGGATGTCCAAACAGACTCCCAGGGGAAGAAGAAGTGCAACTTCACTGAGGAGGAGAATGAGATTTTAATCACTGAGGTGACAGAGCACTAAAATCAGCTCTTTGTCACCTCAGAAGGGCCACTAGTGAGGAAAGAGGCCATTTGGCAGTGAATTGCAGAGAAGATAAACAGCGTGGGACAAGCAAAAAGGACTGACACCAACTGCAAAAAGGGGTGGCACGATCATAAGCACTGGACAAAGGAGAAACTGAGCAACAAATTGAAGGGAGCAATGCAGACCAGAGGAAGGAGCCCTGTGCCCCAAGTGATGCTAGATGTCTTGGAAGAGCGGGTTGCAGCTGTCATTCCAGACAAGTTGATAACTAGAGTCCCCAGACAAGACAGTGCAGCATACAAGGAACAACCACAGACACAGGGTAAGTATTATCAAGCGACAATGGGGGAAAAGAAGGCCATGTTGTGCAGCGCATCTAGCTATGTTGCAGTGATCCATTGTGCTGCCTGCAGGGCAAAGGGCAGAAATCTGTATCATGCCCAGTTAAATGCCTCTGAAATATCACTCACACTGCCCAGTCATATATTGGACAGCTCAGTCAGCCTACCTCATGTTTATCTATTATTATATGAGTGATGTCCAGGTCAACCTTTGTACACTGGCATGTGTAGTGCAAAACAGAACACGAGCAACCAGAACAATAAGTCATTCAACACAAAGTCAAAAACATGGAAGCCCACTCACATGCTAAGTGGTAAAGGGCAGCAATGCAAATCACTTTGTTGTGCTGCCCTAAGCAAGAGGAGGAAAGGCCTGTACAAACTACATAACATGTATTCCTGTTTCCTTCCCCTGCAATGATGCACACTGGGCAGGACAGTGGCAAATTGGCAGGACCCTGGCACCATGTAGCAAGGATGCCTGAGTGGTAGACCCGATTGTCCCTGTGCAGGAATGAAGACCCTCTTGCACAACAACAATCATGTCTGGATTTGTTCACTTCCTGTGTGTGATACAGAATTCAGCACACATATAAAAATGAAAAACAAAAAAAAAACAAAGAGAATAAAAAACAGCACTCCTTGTTACGGCTCCCCTTTTGAAGGTGGATGAAATTATTGCATTCCCTGTTTCACGGAACCTTGTAAATTCTGGAATGTCACAAAAACCATGGCTTTGCCATTTGAAACACAAAGTAAAGTCCATGGTATGGCACGCTGATGCAGAGTAAGGCAATGCAGCCATTTGCCAAGCGATTAGTCACTCCACAGCTATAAGGCCAGAAAAAGTCATGCAAAGTTTACTTATCGTGGCCTTGTAAAAATGGGTCTGTAGCTTACCCCGCTTGTGTGTTACAAAAAGTGATGTACTGGTGAATGAAGCTGCATGAACATATGCCACAGGGACTGCAACAACATATCATGCATGGACACATGAACCCTATGCAACCTGATGGGAACAATGCAGGCCGCCTTGCACCATGAGGCCTAAACAAACATGCACTGTAACGGAAGCCAAGGGCATGTGACTGTCAAAGGAGAAACAGCTCAACTGAGGGGGGGGCAAGTGTGCAGTATGTGAAGTATCGACACATACAAACATGCCAAAAGTCAACTGAATATTAACTGACATGACAAAGCATAGCACATAGCTGCCCTGACATGCGTGGTGAGACCACACAGGTGTAATTTTTCATGGTAGGGACCACCAGAACTCATTCTATGTACTAAATATGATTGTGTCTGAGTCAATGATGCACTTCAGAGGATCATGTGTGTTGCACCCCAATCTAATGTGTTGCCCTGGTGGACCAATGGGTGTGCAAAGCAGTGTAACGTCTGGCTGAGTAGGTGGAATTGCCACTGTGTCTGAATGTGGAGACATTGCCTAGCAAGGAGGTCAGAATGGATATGTGTACTGCAAGGTAGCCGGACCTGTACAAATGCACTTCTGTGACTGACAGTGTAATGTTTCTGTTGCAGCTGGGAAGGGATGACAGAAAAGCAAATTGGGGTACAGAATCCTACATGTGATGTGGTCTTGGATGAAGATGTAGCATGTGGCAGGAGGGGGCTGAAGGGAAAATGGCTCACCATGCAACTCATGTCTCAGTTGGAGGATGTGAAATAGGGATATGTCAAAGAACACTAAAACCTAGTCTACCACCACACATGGCAGCAGTCAACGATGTGTGGAGACTGAGGTGGATGTGGCCAGTCATGTTTCAAAATTGGATAGATACATGTCAGCAATTTTAACACTACTACCATGTGGGGTACAGCTTGATCCATAGGCCTCAATTACAGCAACACAGGTCAGTACTTTGGAAATGGTCTCACATGTTGTTAGTGTTGTAGGTACATGAGAGTCAATGTATGATCTGGGTTACATCACTCTGTGGCAGTAAGTTAAGTTAGGAGGGGCAGACAAGGCATTCAGAAGTACAAGTGAGTGGGTAGAGTCAAACGATGTGCCACACTATGCAGACATCCAAATCTGGCAATCGTAAACTGGAGTGAGTGTCAGTGGTAGCAACCTACCTAGTGTGACATTGACCATTGCCTCTGATTTGATATCACAAAGGCTAGTGTGCACAGTGATGGAGCCAAATGTATATCCAATCAAATCATTTGAGGCGACAGATATAGGAAATACATGTGAAGCACATGGCCTCACACATGCCGCCAGTGTTTCAAGGCCTATTTGGTGTGTAGAGTTGGGCCGGATAAGTGTTATCAAATCAATCCACACCCACAAGAATGCACAATGTGCATGCAAGACAGCACAACAAGGCAGCATGCCATAGTGTACACTGTGAAACCCAGATGGCATAATGATTGCAAATTTAGGACCAAAGCCACATCGCATGCACAGGAGCAGCATAATGGCCATGGGGAGTGCAGGCATCCAGGGGATTAGATGAAATCTAAACAATTGTGGGGTCAACATATAAAGACACAATCACTATAGACATCATGAAAAAGAATGCAAATCATCTTGACAGATCTGGATCTGTTGTCTTCTCATATGTGCAGGAGTAGTAGGCTTAGTGACCTGTGTCACTATGTTGCAATATGTGCCATGACACAAGGTCAGCCTTGTCAGTCACACAGTGGTTGTATTAAGAATGTGGAGATACTGTAATCTGAAAGGTAAATATATAGTGCAAAATAGACTCTAAACCGCTGAGTAACATACATCCTATGGATCAACGTTGTATAGAAAGTCAAACATTACCAAGTCAGATGACAATCAGATTACTTTTGTCAACATCTAACCTAGAACACAATTAACATTGCTCTCTCTCACTACAGAGGATGTACCTACACCTCTTGAGCAACTGTCTGTCCAGGAAGAAGATCTGGGTCAGTATGACAGCCTGCCAACACTTGATCAAGACATCTCTGGGAAATTCTGACCTCCTTCTATGCACCATCTCTGGCTGTGGGAAGGGCCAACAGCTTTGCAGGATCTCCAGAGGATCTGCCAAGCACACAACAAACACCTCCTGCCACACCAGCCCCAACCCTGGACTCCGAGGACTGACAAGTAGAATTTCAATGTTGTGTTGTAGGAGTCCAGTGGGAGAAGCTAGATATGGAACGGGCGGGATGGACACCATCGCAGGCACCCTAAAAGCAGCCGATAGGTGCTGCAGTCCATATAAGTATCACAACAAGCACATTCACATGAAACTCACTTATAAGTAATATACAATCAAGCAGGACTTCCATAAGAACATCCTTTGGACAACAACACCATTTTGGCTATTGCACCTCAGACACCCTACCTCAGATGTAACTGATATGCAGTACTCAAAGGAATGCACAGGTACCCATGATACAGAGATGACATTTGCAACATTTAATGATATAAGTGTTATAAGTGGTGCAGCCAAGTTAGTCATTGTTACAGACAATGGACTTACTCATAGAATAAAATGGGGTAAGCGACTTGCACACTCTTTTTGCAATCATGGATGACACATGTTGACTATGCCACATCAGAAATACATAAGCAGTGTCTATAGTAGTAAGGAATCATGTTTAGGGATGATGACCCAGCTCACATGATGAGCCAAGTCCATTGTAGTACTGATGTTGTATAGTCACTGAACCACTGGTACATGTATCGATCTCAGAGCAATAATCATTTTGAGTGGCATGAATGTCTGACATGCCTACAATCAATCAAACTGTACCATACAACATTTAGGTCACTTATTTCAGGGGACATGTTGTCACCTACTTTCCGTACTACGTGTGAAATACTTTTGGACTAATGCACATCTGTTGATATCTAGGGAAGGTGATGGAGCATAAGCATCAAGAACATAGCTGCCACAATATCAGGACATCCGATTCCGATACATCCTTCATGTGGGCCTGCATACATAGGAAATTGTACTACACTTCAAAGTAGCCTTTTCTATTGCACATGTCACTTTGCCCTACTACTGCTTTACATGCATTTACATGTCAGCTAATGCTTGTTTCTGCTGACTGATGATACACCTGACACATCGCACAACAAACAATATATTTGAACACAAACATTCTTTACAGTGCACATAAGGAATCATGAGACATTCACTGGTAGCATCAGGATCCAGGTAGGTGTCCACCTCGCCACGGGTGTAGTGATCAGGTCCACATTCAGGACAAGAAAAAGTACAATGCTCTGTGAATGCTGAGCATCTATACAGTGTGCATGTGAAGCACATTACATTGACTTCAATAATGCCTGGTATTGCCAGTACATTGGACATGTAGCATAGGGCTAAGTTGGAATGTCCAGATGTTGGATGTATAGTTGCCATGTTGCATGGTATTTAGACAATACCTGGCACCTCACATATCAGGTGCACAGAGTGCAGATAGGGTACCAGACCAACCTAGCTTGCTACATGATGCAAGGGTACCTTGATATGATGGTGATGGGAACAGGTAAATTTGACGAAACATACTCTGCATCGCATGTTGATGCTTGGGCCTTCTCAAGTAAATACTTGATCTTCACTGTAATACACAAATCAGACAATATCCATGCTTGTTATTCTTTTTCACTTAGCTCCTTACATGTAAATAATGCACTGTAAATGATCCTTCAAGCCCGGTACATGCTGATGACGGACTCAATACAAACACAATAGCACAATATATACATATGTTTTTGAATTTGGAGAGATCCAAACACCCTGTCTAACCTGTGGCATGATGACATATGAGTGTGCTCCCCAGTAATAATCGTGCCCTCACATTTGTGAGTCAGTCATGAACTACCAGACTGGGTGAAAATACTTCCTAAACAGTGCTGGATGTCTCACAGACCTCTTATGTGTTTAGTCTTCACAGAATGGTCTGATCTTGTAATTGTAATGCCACTGTTAACAGGCCCCTGTGACATGTTATGTTCATTTATCAGAGGGGAGGTCTATCGACGCATCCTAAACAAAATAAATATCTAAGCCTTCCTGACAAATCTTTAGGAACGTCTTTACAAGCCCCTCTGTGCCACTGGAATGACAGTCCAGCAGAGCACAACGCAGAGCCATATCTAAAAGACCACTGCACCGCTTTTCATGCCCTTGTAGATAGAAGTGAACCAATGCAGCTCAGTTCACAGCACTGCCACACACTGCGAAGGGAAGCCGTGCCATAGGTGTTACGATGGGTGTTCCCGTGCAACACCCATTATTTTTTCAGACATTACCCTATTTACAATATTCTGTAAACCTGGGAATGCATCAAAAGCCCAGGCCTCCCCAGGGGAGGCATAACGAGGAGAAATAACATGTTTCTCCTCCTTTTTCACAATTTAATGTTTGCTGCAGTCTGCAATACACATAGGGGGTCATTCCTACCCTGGCGGTCCGAGACCGCCAGGGTAGGGGACCGCAGATGCACCGCCAACAGGCTGGCGGTGCATCCAGGCCCATTCTGACCGCGGCGGTAAAGCCGCGGTCAGAAAAGGGAAACCGGCGGTTTCCCGCCGGTTTCCCCTGGCCTGCAGAATCCCCCATGGCGGCGCTGCAGGCAGCGCCGCCATGGGGATTCTGACCCCCTTCCCGCCAGCCTGGTTCTGTCGGTTTCGACCGCCAGAACCAAGCTGGCGGGAACGGGTGTCGTGGGGCCCCTGGGGGATGGCATGGGCACTGCAGGGGCCCCCTAACAGGGCCCCACATTGATTTCCAGTGTCTGCATAGCAGACACTGGAAATCGCGACGGGTGCAACTGCACCCGTCGCACAAAAGCAACTCTGCCGGCTCCATTCGGAGCCGGCTTCATCGTTGCTGTGGGTTTCCCGCTGGGCGGGCGGGCGGCCTTTTGGCGGTCGCCCGCCCGCCCAGCGGGAAAACCAGAATGACCGCAGCGGTCTTTTGACCGCGGTACGGTCTTCTGGCGGTTCCCGCTTGGCGGGCGGCGACCGCCGCCCGCCAAACTAGGAATCACCACCATAGTATGAGGAAATCACCCCCATTGATTGTTTTTGTGCAGGAAGGTGTCCCTTCCTGGTGCAAGTGTTCCTGCGTTGGCAAAGGGAAGCCAATTGTTTGTGAGCACTATAGAGAGTGCATGGACGTGCCATATCTTAGAGACAAGGAGCATTCCTGTTCTATTCTTTTGATGCAAGACAGCACAGCATGAATGCTTACAGTGCTGCTCTGCACCAGAAACAGTACATGTACTCCTTAATATTTGACATTTTTGCAAACAACACACAGCTACAAACTCAGCCTATATGTGGACTTACCGGTAAGTCCACCAACTTAATTTCCAAGGTGATCAATGAGATCTCCCTCTCGGCTGACAACATCTGCCCAAAGGTGTGTCAAACCATTTTTTATCCTTTGCAGGAATGAAATGCTCACCAAGGTCGATGGACCTTTGGACCCAGAAAGTAGTGTGGCGAACCATCAACAAAATTTCAATGACACCCATTCAACTTAGACACCATGATCAATGTGGCCATGGAAGGAAAACTCCAATCAGGAATAAAGGTAAAAGATTTGTCACAACCACAAACTCAAAGTCATGAAGACAGTGCGCAAAACTAAATTATAAAGATACTTATTCACCAAGGGTTGCCCAAGGTATCAAAATAGGTTCAGGCAAACTAACATTAATAGAACTAAGCATTCAAGAAGAAGAATACATGACATCAATGAAAGTATCTGAGACACAGATATTATTTGCTGCTCGGAATTTACAATCATTAGTCAATTCAAAGTTAGCAGAGTCAACAATCTTTGGCTAGGGCAAAGGTTAGTCCTACGTCTAACAAAATGGGGGAAAGACATAGGTGGGGAGAAACACGTGTGAGTAAAATAGAAAAAGTACAAAAAGGACAAAAATATTTAGGAAAAAGATAATTTCAAATTGCAGGTCACTAACTAAGGTTTAAAGTGAAAGCGTCAGCAAATCAAAAGCTCACTTATGAGTCCTCTGAAGGGGCAAAATAAAAGGATAACTAAGTCTAGAAAGCCCATTTCAGGGGAAAGGGCAAATGGCAGGGAGGTAGATGCCTCTCCAAAGGATACAGCATTCAAGGAATCCATATCAGTAAACACCAGGGCAACCTCTGCAAGCTGCAAAGGTCTGCTCGGGGATGCTCAGGAAAATGCTGCAGATAGAACAAAGTTCAAATAACCATCACCAAAGGTATCACATCGAGTTAGCATCAGCCAATGAAGGGTAATGACTCAAAATTGAAATAATAACATATCTTCCCAGGTCTGTCATGGGAACATCTCCTTTCTGTGGGACTCCAAGCAGGTTTGAAACAAATGTATACAATCTAAGTCCATGTTCCTGCAATGTTCTTTGAACAATGAAGAATTCATCTTTTCACATTTAAACAATGGGTCTGTTACAAAAGGACTTTGCTTCTCATGAGAATGAAATCTGAAAGAAGACTTCACATTATAAAAAGCAATTTTGACACTTTTACATGACTGCAAAACGCAAGCTCTGCATGCCTTATTTATGCTGACACAGGGAAAAATATAAAATGCATTTAATTAATATGTTTCAGTAAAACACATATAATATGCAGACTTATAAATTGAACATTAATAATATTTCATCAGTATGAGTAATACATTTTAATTTAAAACAAAAAAGCTTTATTATTGCATTTCATTAAGTATAACAGAGAAGTGCATTTCTCTCACTTGCATGTATTTTCAAGCTCATTAATCTTTCAATCATAAGAAATTCAATATCGTTCTACATGCACTGTTAGTCTAGAGGATACATTACATTTTAACATCAATTTTATGCTTCTAAAATATGATTTAATTCAAAAGGTGCCTAAGTCAAACTTTGAAATACGAGCAATAGCAAATTTTAAATGCCTGTTAGTGCAGCTTCCCACGTTAGTTTTTCTCACCTTTACTTTCAAAAACTCAAATTTGTCCATCTTGATGACTTTTGTGACACAAGGGACAGCACTAATTTGTAAGCTTTAATAGGTGTTTGTGTTGGTGGACGCTCCGCTGTACACGGAAGATCCGTGACATCTGGTACTGAACCTTGGCCCAAAGCTGTTGCCGCTCCTGTGTTGGGTAGCCTTTGCTGAACCATCCTCTAGTGCCTATTGTGTTGGGCAAGTAGTGAACCAGCAACTACAACAGGCCCCAAACTCCTCCTCAGACATGTTTTCCGCTCTTTCCATTCCCAACATGTGAAGTAAGAAAAAAAAAAACCTGAACCCACAACAAACAACAAACAAACCCGTCCCCTACCCCAAAACCTGCAAAAGCCCTAAAATGACAAGGCAATAGAATGGAAAATATTGAGCAATATAAAATAACAAAACACAAATGCCAGTAAATATACTCAAAAGATACAACAGAAAAAAACAACAGGACCAAAAAACATACCACTTCCACAGAGCACACACCAAACACCTCCACCAGCCAGCACAGAGACATAGGCCCTCATTTCAACATTGGCGGGCGGCGGGCGGCCGCCAATGCAGCCGCACTCCCGCGGGGTCTATTTGGAGATCCCTGCTGGGCCGGGCATCTCGGCCGCATCACGGGAGTCGGCTCCAAATGGAGCAGGCGGTGTTGCGCCTGTGCGACGGGTGCAGTTGCACCCATCGCGCTTTTCACTGTCTGCTGTGCAGACAGTGAAAAGCTCCATGGGGCCGTGGCAGGGGGCCCCTGCACTGCCTATGACAGTGGCATAGGCAGTGCAGGGGCCCCCAGCAGCCCGCAACTCCCCTTTCCGCCAGCCTTTTCATGGCGGTTCATACCACGATGAAAAGGCTGGCGGAGGGGGACTAGCGCTGCCCTGGAGGATTAAATCCGCCGGGACAAAAGTGGCGGGAAACTGCTGGGACAAAAGTGGCGGGAAACTGCCGGGACAAAATCAGGTCAGGGCTGGGGGGGTTCAGGCTGGGGTTGGAAGGAGGTTGGGGTAGTTTTTAGAACGGGGGCACGGGGTAATTTTTAAGACAGGGTGGAGTAGATTTTTTGGTTTTGGGCGGAGGGTTCAGGGTCATTTTTAGGACAGAGTGGGGTAAGTTTTAGGGTTCAGGGTGGGGGCGGCAGGGTCAGGTTAGTTGTTACGGCAGGGTAGGATTGAGGGTTCAGGATGCAGGGTCGGTGGTTTTTAGGACACAAAGGGGTAGGTTTTATTGTTCAGGGTGGGGGTGGAAGGTCTAGGTAATTTTTAGGACAGAGAGGGGGAGGTTTTAGGGTTGAGGGAGGGGTTCAGGGTAGTTTTCAGGACAGGGCATGGTAGGTTTTAGGGTTCAGGGTGGGGATCGGGTACATTTAGGTTTCAGGGCAGGGGCAGTGGTCAGGGAAGTTTTTAGGACAGGGTGGAGTAAGTTTTAGGGTTCAGGGCGGGTGGTCAGGGTAGTTTTTAGTACAGGGTAAAGTAGGTTTTAGGGTTTAGGGTGGGGGCAGGGGGCCAGAGTAGTTTTAGGATAGGGCGGGTAGCTATTAGAGTTCCTGGTGAGGGTGGGGGGTTTGGTAGGTTTTACGACAGTGCAGAGTAAGTTTTAGGGTATAGGGTGGGGGGCGGGTAGTTTTTAGGACAGGGCAGGGTAGGTTTTAAGGTTTAGGTTGGGGGTTCGAGGTAGTTTTTAGGACAGGGTGAGGTAGGTGTTAGGGTTCAGGGTGGGAGTGGGGGGGTCAGGTAGTTTTTAGGACAGTGCCGGTAGGTTTTAGGGGACAGGGCGGGGGGCTGAGGGCAGTTTTAAGGACAGGGCGGGTAGGTTATGGGTTCAGGGCAGGGGCGGGTGGTCAGGGTAGTTTTTAGGATAAGGTAAGGTAGGTTTTAGGGTTTAGGGTGGGGGCAGGGGGCCAGAGTAGTTTTAGGATAGGGCGGGTAGCTATTAGAGTTCCTGGTGAGGGTGGGGGGTTTGGTAGGTTTTACGACAGTGCAGAGTAAGTTTTAGGGTACAGGGTGGGGGGGGCGGTAGTTTATAGGACAGGGCAGGGTAGGTTTTAAGGTTTAGGTTGGGGGTTCGAGGTAGTTTTTAGGACAGGGTGAGGTAGGTGTTAGGGTTCAGGGTGGGAGGGGGGTTGTCAGGTAGTTTTTAGGACATTGCCGGTAGGTTTTAGGGTACAGGGTGGGGTGGCTGAGGGCAGTTTTAAGGACAGGGCGGGTAGGTTATGGGTTCAGGGTAGGGGCAGGTGGTCAGGGTAGTTTTTAGGGCAGGATGGGGTAAGTTTTAGGGTATAGGGAGGGGTCGGGGTCGAGCTAGTTTTTAGAATAGGGTGGGGTAGGTTTTAGGGTTCAGGGCAGGGGTGGGGTGTCGGGTAGTTTTTAGGACAGGGCGGAGTAGGTTTTAAGGTTCAGGATGGGGCACCAAGGTAGTTTTTAGGACGGGGTGTGGGCAGGTTTTAGGGTTCAGGGTGGGGGTGGGGGGTAGGGTAGTTTTTAGGGCAGGGTGGGGTAGGTTTTAGGGTTCAGGGCTGTGGTCTGGGTCATTTTTAGGACAGGGCAGAGTTGCTTTTAGGGTACAGGGCAGGGGGAGGAAGGGGCAGCTTTAAGGGATTAGGCGGGGTGGAGTATGGTATCAGGTGTAAAGGGGCTGGGCAGGGGAGAATTTACCACACATGTTCTTTTACCAAACATGCTTTTACGACAAAATTTGTTGCAATGGCATGCGTGGTAAAGACTTGGTCGTTGTTGAGACCGCATTGTAAAGGCATGCATGATATAGGCATGAGTTATTCCATCATACATCCACAGTGGAAAACATCACTTACAATGTGGTCATTGCAATGCTATGCATTGACCATGCTGCCATTACCACACATATGCATTTATTACGCATGTGTTTACCACACATATGCATTTACTATGCATGTGTTTACTAGACATATGCATGAGAACGGCAAAGAAAGAGGTCTAGGTGTCTGGACGGAACAGGAAGGAGCAGTCAGGGGAGGAGAGAGGTAAGTGGGGCTGTGTTTGGTGGAAGGTTAGGGCAGTTTTTAGGACAGGGTGGGGGTCTGAGTAGTTTTTAGGACAGGACAGGGCAGGGTAGGTTTTAGGGTTCAGGGCAGGGACAGGGAGTTGAACTGGGTTTGAGAGGGAGGTTGGGGTAGTTTTTAGGATAGGTTGCGGTAGGTTTTAGGGTTCAGGGTAGGGGTGGGGGTCAGGGTAATTGTTTGGACAGGGTGGGGTACGTTTTAGGGTTCAGGTTGGGGGGTCGAGGTAGTTTTTAGGACAGGTCGGGTAGTTTTAAGGGTTCAGGATGCAGGTTCCGGGTAGTTTTTAGTAAAAGGTGAAGTAGGTTTTAATGTTTAGGGTGGAGTGAGAGGGTCGGGTAGGTTTTAGGACATGGTGGGGTAGGTTTTAGGGTTCAGGGCAGGGGTGGAGGGGCAGGGTAGTTTTAAGGACAGTGCCGGATAGGTTTTAGGGTTCATGGTGGGGGGTCAAGGTAGTTTTTAGTACAGGGCAGGGTAGGTTTTAGAGTTCGGGGGCAGGGGTTGGAGTAGTTTTTAGGACGGGGCGGGTAAATTTTAAGGTTTATGGCATGGGCGGGGATGGGGTAGTTTTTAGGACAGGGTGGGCACGGGGTACATTTTAGGATTCAGGGTGTGGGCGGGGGTGGGGCAGGTTTTAGGACAGGGCAGGGTTACTTTTAGAGCTCAGGGCTGGGGGGTTTAGGGTTCAGGGCAGGAGATGAAAGGAGCAGTTTTAAATGGTTGGGTGGGGTGGTGTATGGTATCAGGTGTAAGGGGTCATGGTGGGTGAGAATTTATCATGTATGTTCCTTTACCAAACATGCTTTTACAACAAAATTTGTTGTAAAGGCATGGGTGGTAAAGGTATGCATGGAAAGATGCGGTCGTTGTTGAGACTGCGTTGTAAAGGCATGCATGATATACCCATGCACTGTTCCATCATACATCCAACACAGTATCTCTGCATGTCTAGTAATATGTTCATTTGAGATTTGTATTATAGATGTGTCCAGAAGAATTATACCAGTATGGAGTACACCCCTTCTACATGTGCACTGTAGGCCTTATTTAAACGTTTTGTGATGCACCGGCTGCACAGGTTGCAGGCACTTTGTGTGGCTTTTCATGGCCTTGTAGATAAGGAAAAAGGCAAGGCAACACAAGTCACTGTGTTGCCTTGCTCTGCATCAGGGGGGCATTCCATGGGCATTGCAAGTGGACTTTCCCATCCAACATCCATGGGTTTTGATGCATTTCCATATTTACAAGATGCTGTAAAACTGGGAATGCATCACAATCTCACTCATCCCTAGGTGAGGCATAACGAGGAGTAATATCTATTTTTCCCTCATTGTTTAGAAAGAGGAAAACACCTCTATTGATTGTTTTTTTGCAGGAAATTGTGTCCCTTCCTGCACAAAAACAATCATGCCAACTACGCAGACACCTTTGCACTATGGTGCAAGGGCGTCTGATTTGCCCCCGGCACCAATTTGTGCACTTATGCAGGCAGAAAGTATAGGAATGTGCCGTATGTCATTAATGTGACACATTCCCGCCCATTCTTTTTGACACAGAATAGTGCAGCAAGAAGTCTTGTGGTGCTGTCTGGAACCAAAATGTTGTAAATGAGGCCGTGTGTGAGTTACCACACACAGATATGTCCATTAGGTAATTCCACATTTTCTGTTTTGAATCAGTCCTGTACTTCCAGTAGGTCATTCCCATACTGCATATTCACACTAGAGGACAGAAAAATATACCTGGTCTACGCGGAGCCGGGGAGCGGTACAACAAGCAGCACCATACCCTTGACGAATGTGTGACTACAGGGTGGTGCTCCCACCCGGCAGTGATAAAAGCGAGTAATAATGAAAACTCAATAACAGAGTGTGTTGACTTATGAGAAACTATCTCAGAACATGAATAATTAAGTCTCCTGACTAAAGGACAGGTAGGGGCACACATAAATAACGGGACAGGACAAAGGTCCTGGAGAAGGCCTAATGACCCTAGGTGGCAACCCTAAATATCAGAAACATGCTGACCCTTTACAGATATTGGGGTGTACAGGTAATTAGTTCCTGGTAACACCACCGATGGCAAATTTTAACCCTGTCCAGGCTACACTGGAATAAAATTGAAGGAGTGATTAGCCTGAGGCAGTTTTATGTTTTTTCTGTTGTTCATCTTTGGTCCCTGTGCCATTTTTGTTGGATTTGTCTGATGTGTTTCATGTTTCCCTACCCTTACTGCTCCACTCCGAAGTAGATATATATCTCGAAGTGTGTTAGCAGGGCCCTAATTGTGGGTGAGGGACGTTTTTTACACATGGGTGTTGAACCCCCTGGGTTTCTACACCAGGTATATTTTGCTGTCCTCTAGTGTGAATATATAGTTACAGGGAGGTCGGACAGACAAAAACTTCCTCTCACCCCTCCACAGTGTTTTGTCATTCCCATATTGGCCATTCTGGAATCTCTTGTTCATGATGGAGTGGTGGAAGAAATGCATGATGCACACTCTCAGGATGTTTGGCCAGGAAGTTGGTAAAGAGGCCAGCGTGATCCATGATGCCCTGGATATTCATGAAGTACATGTGTTTCTGGTTCAAGTAAATGTGTGATGTAGCTGTTGGGGGAACAAGTTGCACACGTGTGCAGTCCATGGCACCCAGCATATGTGGGAAGCTGGCACTGGCATAAAACCCTTGTTTAATCTCCAGCTGCATTTGTTGTGTGTTAGGGAAGAGGCACTACTACGGTGTTAATAATATGATGGCATCCAGGACAGTGTTTAGGAAAGCTGAAAACGATGGCTGAGAGATACCACCCACTGTGGCTGTGGTAATCTGGAAAGAGCCCGATGCCAACATGTGGAGCCATGAGCAGCTTCTGTGGTGGGATGTTGGTGTACCGTCCTGCTGGTGTTTAGAGTTTAGGTGCTATTTGATGCAGCAATTGGAAGATTGACTGCTTCTGTAACTGGTAGTGGGTGATGGCCTCATCCTCCCTTAGGTCAAGTAGGCTAATCCACTGCCGATATATGTGTTCCCTTTTCCTGCGCTGCATTTGTGATGAGGGGGTGGGTGGAGGTGCGTGTGGTTGGGGTGGCAGGCATTGGGGTCTTCTCCATGCCACTACCAGCTGCAAAATGAGGAGCCCTATGATGTTGTTAAGCGTACCAGACTATTCTGTGTGAGTTCTCTTTTTTTCACCTAGGTTGCTGTTGCACAGGATTTTTGGCACATCTGTTCACTTGTGGCAAACTCTCATCCGATGCATCACTTTTCAGTTTCCTTGTAAATGTCCATGCGCCAGTTTTACAGCGAAACATTCCCAGGATCACCTACCTTGCCTAGATTCATACTTACATGACACAGAACAATCAAGCGCAGGAAATGTTTGACACAGGTCAACTAAACAGTGAGACATTGGGCTAGATGTGTCTCCTTGTAAATATGGAGTGCTGCCTCTGCTGCCAATGCATCAACATTTTTTGATGCACTGGCAGTGCAAGCTCCTTGTCAATGAGGCCCCTAGCTTTGGTGTGCCATCAGCTAAATAACTTTTCCAAGATATCATGCGATGCATCATACAACCTGTTGTAAATGCATCTAGCTATAGCGATGCCATATCGGATTTTGGGGCTCCTCACCACGAGCACGATAGAGCCCTAACACAAGTGTGTCAATTACTCAATGATGCAGATTTTACTTTAAATGCAGACAAGTGTGAGTTCAATGAGACAAAACTGAAATTCTTTGGCAATATCTTTTCTGGTGGAAGTATGTGCCTGGTCCTGCAAAAGTCCAAGCTTTAACCAAAGCTGAACCTGCATAAGATGTTTTAATGGTATGTTCTTTTCTGGGAATTGCCAGCTACTGTTCACAATACATAAAATACTTTGCCATTGGCAGTGCTCCATTAAGAGAGTTAACCAAGAAGCTGTTTCTTTTAAATGGGTACGAGAATTTAAAAGGAGTTTCAAGCGAATCGAATATGCCATAAAAAATGTGTACTTCAATCCAAAGCCCTATACTGAGATCGCAATTGACGCTAGCCCCTTGGGTTGCACAGTATAGTGGACGCCCAAATGCAAGACAACATATTGTGGCCTATGGCACCAGTGGTTCCCAAACTGGGCGCTTCGACTCCCTGGTGCGCCATCAAAACTAGCCAGGGGCACCGCACACAGTTTGGAAACCACTGAGCTATTTCCATTTCAGACACAACAAAACTACAGCCAGTGGTTCCCAAACTGTGTGCGGCGCCCCTGGCTAGTTTTGATGGCGCACCAGGGAGCCGTGGCGCCCAGTTTGGGAACGACTGGCCTATGCTATTAGAAGTTTTCTTCAAACAGTACATGCTTACTCAGAGTCTGAAAAGGAAAGTTTGGCTGTAGTATGGACTTGTGAACATTTTCATGTATTTCTGTATGGCAAGCCTTTTACGCTGGTGACTGATCATCAAGCATTGCTGACCATCCTCTGCAATCTAAAAGCCAAGATTCTTCCTCGCATTAAACAATGGGGACTAGGATTGCAAGAGTATGAATATACAATTGTGCAGTGGCCAAGTAAGGATCAAAAAGAGATGCTGACTACTCTTCAAGAGTGCCTATTCAGTGTTATGGTACTCCATTCAAATCTCCTGAGGCCTACATCAATTTAATTGTAAGGTCATGTACACCAGCTATTTTATCATTAGCCCAGATTGTCACTGCTACAAGTGATGTCATTGACCTCCTCAAGTTAAGACAAAGGGCTTGATTTAGATCTTGGGTGAGGGGAATACTCCATCACATACGTACCAGATATCCTGTCTGCTGCATTAAAATCCCATTATATCCTATGGAGATTGTAATACAATGGACAGGAAATCCGTCATGTTTGTGATGGAGTATTCCATCCACCAGGATCTAAATCAGGCCCATTATTACACATCAGTCATGTAGTAAACATGTTTGACCTCTCAGTAATGATGGTGAACATTAAAATAACAAGAATGTCAAAGGTGAATTGCCCATAATTCAGGAAGGAGTTATTCTGCGAGGATTGAGCATCCTGATTCCAGAGAGTCTACATAAGGTGATAAAAATAATTAAATTAAACTAATCAAAAAACTTGACAATGGCCCACTGGATTCAAGATAGCCTGGCTGATGAGAGGCGATGCCTCGAAACCGGTCCCATGATGTTTGTTTCCAGTCCACTGAGGACCTGGCCTGGCAGTTTGGGCAGGACTGGTCCCATGGGGAGCAGGGTCAAGACTGATTTGCATATGGCTGGCTCCAAACTGGGATGGCAAGGTGAGCAAAAGAACGATGGAATTAACCCAGATCTGTGACTGGGGTTGAGTGTCTGAAAAGGTTCAGCACTCCGTCCATCATCTTGTTGTGTTGTTATTTTCACACTATGTGGCCAGGATATGCCCAGATGTTAATGCCTGCTCTCTTTGCCAATGGATTCAAAATAGCATGGCTGATGAGAGGTGGTGCGCCAAAACCACTCCCAGGATGCTTGTTTCCGGTACAGGGAGGACCTGGCCTGGCAGTTTGGACTGGACTGTTCCCATGGGAAGCGTGTTGAAGACTGATTTGCATATGGCTGGGTCGAATCTGGGGTGGCAAAGTGTGCAAAATAAAAATGGATTTAACCTAAATCTGTGACTGAGGGTGAGTGTCTGAAAACTATCAGTACTCCGTTCATCATCTTGATGTGTTGAAAATGGTCCACCCTTCAAACAATATAAAAAATTTCTGGAGCATCTGAACGTTAAGCATCAAAGTATCGAACCCTTGTGGCCATAGGCCAATGGACTTGTTGAGCGTTTCATGAACACGCTAAAGAAAGCAGTGCAGCGTGCAACTAATTAGAACTCAGTCTTAAAACAGTGTTCAGCTCTACTTTATGAGCTTATCGCTCAACACCCAACTCAACCACCTGTGAAAGTTCTGCAACTTTGATGTTTGGGAGAGCAATATCAACACAGATACCTCGGTGCACCACAGAAAGAGATAGTTATGAAACCCTAATTCATGCAAGGTACTTGGTTCAAAAACTGAAAATGAAAGTCCTTGCAGACAAGAGGAGACATGGAAAAGACCTCTCATTTAGAAAAGAAGATTTGGTGATTGCTCAGCGGCTATGGAAAAGGCAATCTGATGCTGCTTATGATGCTGAACCTTTTCAAGTAGTGTCTACCAAATGACACATGATGACTGCTCAGTGACCTGGGAAGTCCCTTACCAGAGACTCTTCTCACTTCAGGCCTGTGTTTCATCAGTCTTCAACACGAGATGGTGAAAGAAATACTGAACTTGAAAACTCAATGATTGTTGCTGATTCATTACAGTCATTGGCAGTTTCCAACATTGAAGATAACGGTTTACAGCTTCCAGTAACAAGATCAGGTCAACAGATGAAAGCGCCAAGAAGATTGTTTGAAGAGATATTTTTGTACATGTTTCTAATTATTATGTAGATATTTTTGTCTGTCTCACACTTTCTAAAAAATGTTTTCAATTCTCCATTTAACAGAAGGTGAGGTGTAGTGTCTTGCGTGATTTAGAACAGAACCTTTCTGGCTCCCCAAGGACTCCATATCAGTGTGTGATGTAATTGCTATAACAACATTTTTAAAGCTTACTTTAGAATGTTGGAAGTCACAGGTACAGGTAGAGTAATAAGGACATGTGATTTACAGCTCGTGTGTGGCCTAGCCATTCAGCGGATACCAGGCTGGAGAGGACACTACAGTAATCACAAGAACATGCAGATTTTGGAGGGTAAGCAACAAAATCCTAAAGTTATACCCTAAAACATGCAACGAGTGCTATTTATTGCACTCAGTACATTCAGAGGAGTAGATGTTTCTTGTGTGTGAACAATAAAGCAGAAGTCACTGTGCCATTAAAAATGCGGGCATAGGATATAAGTGTTATATATACTTGTTGCAGTGGTGATGTGCATAAATTCCAAAAGCACAAATAATTATACAAATGCATAAGGTACAGATGCCATATTAGATGTGTGTTTGTGAATTAGAATGCAAGTAACTTACTTCAACTGCTCCCACTCCCTGCTTTTCAATATATAAAATTATTTTTCAGGTAAAACATGGATTTAAAATTATCTGAAGCTGTAAAATAGAAAAACGTTATACTAAGGTTTAAGGCTCAGAATTGTCACAGTCATGTCCTAATGTACTGGTTGCACAACAATAATATGTTCTTATTGGCGTGAACAGTCCCCCCAATCAACCTTTATATTTCATATGTTGTTTAAATCAGCAACCTTACTTCTTTACTGGTGTTTTGCAGTACCCTGGAGCCTTGCTGTTGGAGATTCACTATCCTAAATCATTTATATCTATGTTTACACATCTTATCTGAAAAGGTGCATATCATGACATTCTGGTAAATGCTAGAACATTTGTGTGAAATGACACGAAGGACTCGGGTAGTGAATCATTTAAAGCTTTTTCCTGAGAAATCAGCAAAAGCTTGAGCTAAATTCCTAGAAAAAAACATATTTGAGTTAATATTAAATACAATATTGGGCAACCTTTTTGTTTTACAGTTTGTGTTTCTGTCCTTGGATCTTGCCTGTTTCGCTTATGATTAATGAGTGACTTTTTGAACACTGGCTCTTTCATTTCATATGTTACTATCAATTGGATGTGAGCTTTTGTTTGATGAAGGCAAAAGCAAAACCACTTATTTATGTGTGAATATTGATAACATGACACAAAAATGCATGGGAACAACAGTGTTACCGTATTGGCAATGATAAATTTCATTTTTTTTGTCACAGAAATGATTTTGCCATTAAAGAATGGAGCAATCTAAAAGTCATTTTCTCACAAACGTGGGCCTGTCCCACGTAGTGGTAATATTTTCGAGTTCAAATTCTTGCACCCAGTGAACCACTGTACCATGACTGCAAGACATAGTCCAGTTGCTTTTTCAAATGTCAAAAGATTCACAACATTGGAAGGATGGATAGATCTACATTCATGTCATCGGCCATCTGGAATCTGAGTGTTCCATGGAATCAAGGTTAGGTACCCAATTATCTGCAGTCATTGCAGTTCATCTGAAAAGAAGTGTTTTGACTATGGAAGAAAACCCTAGGTACTAAGGCTGAAATGTACTAAGATTTTGTGTCATGGTTGTATCACTTTTTTAACAAAACCCAGACGTAAAATCTATTTTTGGTATTTACTAAGCCACACATAGCCCGATTTGCATGGCTTTGTAAAAATAATGAAATCCTCCCATGTATTTTGATGCATACCAATATTTGCTAAAGTCACTACACATGGGTTTGTGCCACAATCACACACCTTCATGAGACTTGATCAGTGAGGTGAAATATTTTTATTTCCCCTTGTTACTTCCTTTTTGAATGCATACAGAGGATTAAGGGCCAGATGTACTAAAGAAGCATTTTGCGAGTTGCAAATAGCGAGTCTTAGCGACTCGCTATTTGCAACTCGCAAAATGTCATGCAGAACGGTGTCTCAGACACCGTCTGCGAGTCGGTATGGGGTCGCAATGACCCACCTCATTAATATTAATGAGGTGGGTCGCAAATTGCGGCCCCATACCGACTATGGGCACTCGCAAACATGGAGGCCTGCTGTAGTCAGCAGACCTCCGTGTTCGTGACTGCTTTAAATAAAGCAGTTTTTTTTTTTTTAAGTGTAGCCCGTTTTCCTTAAAGGAAAACGAGCTGCACTTAAAAAAAAAAACGAAACCTTTAGTTTCGGTATTTTTTCAGGGCAGGGAGTGGTCCCTTGGACCACTCCCTGCCCTCAAAAAATGTTTTTGGGTCCAGTCACAAACTGGAAGGGGTCCCATGGGGACCCCTTCCAATTTGCGAGTGGGTTACCATCCACTTGAAGTGGATGGTAACTGCAACACCATTTGCGACCGCATATGCGGTCGCAAATGGTATTGCATACCACTAGGAATCGCAAATAGGAAGGGAACACCCCTTCCTATTTGCGATTCTGAAATGCATTTTGCGAGTCGGTCCGACTCGCAGAATGCATTTCTGCATAGGAAAATGCGATTTGCAACTCGCAAACGGCAGTTTTTGCCGTTTGCGAGTTGCAAATCCTTTCCTACATCTGGCCCTAAGCCTCTAAAAATAGGTATTGCTTCCTTCCCAAAGCTATTCTGACCACAACACAGGCTGAACGTGCCAGTAATGTGAGAGAGCAAAACTGTGCCATGTCTTAGAAAACCTGGCTCATTTCTGCTCTCACCCTTTGATGCAGCATAATGCAGCAACTTCCCTTACTTTGTTGCGTTGCGCCAAAGTTTAGTAAATCTGGGCCAGGTTCTTTAGCACTGTGTCAATGGAGGATCTGCCCCATTTTGAAACAGTTTTGCTGAGGTATGTGAATTACTGGCTATGAAGGGGCATGAAATAATTAACATTCGTCAGTGAAAATATTGTTTCTGGCTTAAATTTACTACTGTTAGGAAAGATTCGCTCACTATCAAATCTGCTTGCGTCTAAAGGTCCAGGTAGAGAGTAAAATGCTGTCACTTCATTTTCCTAAATTGACCCTTGGCAATTCTCTAGCCAAAACTATGATTACAAATGTTACTAAACAGTACTTCATGTGAAAGAACATAACGTGGGAAACATGAGGTAAAAGAGGAAATGCAGTCTGTCGAAATATGTCAATAAGTTAAGTCTGATTCATGAAGTAACATTAAACAAGTGTCAGCCTGTCTCGTGTCCAGAACAGAAGATGGTTAGAATCCAATGATGAATAATTTGTTTTCTGGATTTCGTGAATTTGACCAAGATGACATCATTTTTACAGCTTTACATCCAGTGGTGGTGGCAATCTGCCAGTAGGCACCCAAAGAACAGTACCGGAAATTATGCTAATCTCTTTATATTTTAAGTAGTGACAGTGTGAGTAACACACAACTAGGTAAAACCCACTCTTCACCCCCACATTGTACACCACAGGCGCACACTAGCAGATATCAAACAATTGCACAATACACATTTCAGGGATCTTCTAACAACCAGAACTTGGCAAAAACATACAATGTAGATAAACAGTGAAACAAAAAGTACCTAGGAACTACACCCTTCTCACTAGTTGGACAAGACCAAAACACCCACATCAAAATATAGAACTCGGAAAAAACTCTGTCAAAGTAGAAAGTCACAGTAATAACTCCTCTTAAAGTATGAACAATGAAATAACAGTACAATATGTTACTATATGCTAAGAGCTTAGTGAAGAATATAGGATGTATTTACAAACAAATAATAAATATAGAAAACACGTCTCAAAGCTAGGCCTGAAACCCCATTGTGCAAAGTATTCCCTATCTAACTCTACATCTTCTCGCACAGATGCCTCAAGTCCTTGAAATGTTATAGACCTCCAAGACTGAAAATAACTGGGACAAAGTCTTAGTTATCTTTTTAGTCTATCACAGGCGAACTGATAAGAGCCCTAGGACACGCTGACTGTACTCCCAGTGATGTCTAGAATGGCTTTTGCAGAGCATGTAGCTAGCCTAAAATTCATAATGACAACCCAGACAACTTTAGAAATGGCAAACCATCCTCTCAATATGTCATAAAGAGAAAGGTACATATTTCCTGCTACAATGTAAATAGCATTCCATTGAGTCAAAACTAATTTCGGCCCTCATTTAGATTCTGGAGGGAAATGAAAAGGGAAAAGCCTTCAATTTCTAAAGCAAACTATTAATATGGCATTATATCAACCGGTTAAATTTCCTCCAATATAAGGATATTATTGGGGAGAAAAGTTAACCAGTGTACTCTACTCCATATTTAGAAGCTCCTCCAGATCTATTAGTTCTCGCCACTAACATATAAGGAACATGAGTTATGTTATATTATGTTATGTTATGCTATGTTATGTTATATGTTATGTATTGGTAAAGTGTGTAAATACCCCAGGGGCATTCTGGCACTGAAAGAGCAGGGAAGTAAAGGACAGCAAGAAAAATTGGGTGGAGATATTAGAGGATTTGGTGAACAATCAGGTTTTTAATTTTTGTCCCAATGAGATTAACTCAGATACGCTTTTAAGAGCAAGTAACAAGCTTTTCCAGAGTCAGGAGGGAAGTTAGGAAAAGACATGACTGCCCAATCAGTTATCAATCTGAATTTCCTTCAGAGGTACTGCCATAATTCTAAAACATAAAAAATGACTTTGAATGCACATCATCACCAATCAAAGGTTAAGTAAGGTGTCTCCAGCTCTAGATCTATTCAGTCTGGGCATGAATACCTCAGAACACATAACAAAAGCACTGTTTTCTCATGCCCAATAATCACCTCTTACAAAAACATAAGTCTTACAAGGGTCAAAGATGAATCATTAAAATGCCAACTTTCATGACTTTTTGCATGCCCCATAAGAAATCAGGACCCATGTTGATGAAGTGTTTGTCTCTCCATTAGATCACGCAAGGTGACACAAGGTAATGCAAGCCCTTAAGTCAGATCCCCTAAGTCAGATTTATTATGCCATACCAAGCCACCTTATGTGGCTCTGAGTGGCATAGTAAATCTGGAATAATGGAAGGCAGCACAAGTTTTGTAACTCTGCATAGGGTAGGCATTCCATGGGTGGAACATGGGTGTTTCAATGCACCTACCCATGGTTTTGACAGATTCCCAGATTTACTAAGACTAGTAAACCTGTGAATGCATCAAAATGGTATGCCTTCTAAGTTGTGGAGTAACAAAGCAAAATATGCTTATTTCTCCTCTTTTGTTCTCTTTCTATGTGTGCTGTATACTGCAGCACAACAGCAAAGAGGAACATGCCTCTGAGGAATATTTTTGTGCAGGAAGGTATTCATTCCTGCACAAAAATAATCTTGCATGTAACGCAACATCCTTGCACCATGGTGCAATGTTGTTTGAATTGGTGTTTGGCATCCACAAGTGTGCCCACACAGGAAGAGAGGAAGAGAACCCACACCGTTACACCAACAGAACTACACCCATCACATTATAACCCACGAATCACTGTGGCAGACATTCAATGGCGGTAAACCATGGGCGGGACATACCACTGAGCTCAAAATACACTCACACATATAAAACAACACCACACTGGACAATTCAAACTACACACACCTGGCACCCATACACACACCACACACCCACACCACTATGAAGCACCCACCCACAATATCCACATCCCCTTATGACTAGAAAGAGTTGCCACCAGAAAGAGATACAGCAAGAGCACCCACACAACCAGAGCCACATAACATCATCACCTATACACCATCGACGCACCTTACATCACAAACCCTGACACATCACCCCACACACCCTCACCCACACCACTCACACTACACTTATGGCACCACAACGACACCCCAGGTTCTCAGAGGAGCTAAGGGTCATGGTGGAGAAAATCATCCGGGTAGAGCCACAGCTATTTGGATCACAGGTGCAGCAGACATCCATGGCTAGGAAGATGGAGCTATGGCGGAGAATCGTGGTCAGGGTCAATGCCGTGGGACAGCACCCCAGAACAAGGGATGAAATCAGGAAGAGGTGGAACGACCTACGGGGGAAGGTGCATTCTGTGGCAGCAAGACATCAACTAGCTGTACTGAGGACTGGTGGTGGACCCCCACAACTAACAACATGGGAGGAGCAAGTCTTGGCAATCATGCATCCTGAGGGCCTGGCAGGAGTTAGAGGAGGACTGGACTCTGATAAGTCAAATCTCTATTACTATCACCCTCCCTACCTGCATGCCATCACAAACCCCACACTTACTCTTACTCCCATCACATCACCACATATCCCACCATCACAACCCACTCATCCCAAAACCAAGCCCTGCATGCAACACCAATGCATGGACACCCCTCACAGACCTGCATGGACACCTATCCCCACTGCATGCACACTGGAGAGAATCACCTAGCCCACCAAATAGCAACTCACACAAAGCCAAATCTGCCAGGGCAACAAGAACCATAGAGGGCAACACACCCATGTACAATATGTCACACCCAGAAACAATAACACTGCATTCACATCCCCACAGGTACCCCAGCCAATGTCACCGGGGAAGAGGTGCCAGCAACATCCTGTCCCCCCCAGAAGAGGCCCACAATGATGACAGCAGCTCTGGTCGCCTGGATCTGGATGACCAACCTGGCCCATCAGGGATCTCCAGACAGTCGGTTACCCAGGCACAGTCTCACATCACAACAGAGCCTCCCCCCTCAGGAAACACCACCACAGCACCCACCCAGCAGGCCTATACCTCTGTTTCCAGGACACGTAAATCCGCAGTGTGTCCACCACTACAGGGACCCCAGGCCACCCCACAAACACAGGATGATCAGGGACCTTGGGCAAACGGTTCAGGGGACAGAGGCAGAGGACAACAGGGAAGCTGGGAGGACTGCTGTGCGAGAGGGAGAGGACAGGCCCAGGGAACCGACTCTCCAGGAGGCACTCACCATGATCCTGGGAGCATGCCACCATTCCCAGGAGACGTTGGGCCAGATACTGTACAAGTTGCAGGAGAACATGGGGCTGCAGAAGGGACAGTACCTGGGAATCAGGGAGGATTTGAAGGACATCAACACCACCCTGGTCTCCATTGCAGGGGTGCTGGCAGACATGGCCAACAATATGAGGGAGGCAGTGACACTCCACCGGGCCCCTGACACTAGCCAAACTGATGAACAACCCTCCACTAGTGGACAAGAGGCCCCGTCACAGGACCAACTGGCCACCAGCACCCCTGCAGAAGGAGAACCACCCTCCAAATGTCCCCTGCGATCCAGGCAGAAGCCAGAGACTATAGCCGAGCCCCCCATCAGGGAATAAGACTCTACTGATTGTCACCCTTGTGTCCCACTCTTTCACCCTGTCCACCTTGAACTGCCATTGCTCCCCTTCCTATGCCCCCTTGGACAATGCACCTGTGATACAAAAACACTGTACTCTATCCTTGACTTTCCTCCATCATAAACCCAGCCCATTCCACTACCCCCTCTACTTATTAGCACTTAAATAAACACCCTTTGATAGATTACAAGTATGGAGTATGTCAAATGATTTAAGTATGTATTCTTTTAACAAGGTTTAAACATTGCAATTCAACTGTACAGTAATGTATACATAGGAAAGACCGATAGTTGGCTGCAGTCAACACACTAGGAGCGATAAAAAAAAAAAAAAAAAAAAAAGGGAGCACACTGCCTCACACTCCAGCAAAAAGTTGGCCCCAATGCATCTTGGTAAATGCAGTCAGATTCATTTCACATTATCAAAAGTAATCAAAGTCTTTCACCTTAGTAGGTGCAGCAAGTGCTGTGTATCTCTGGACACGTGTTTCTGGGTTTCGCCCGTCATCAGCAGAGAGCAGCATATTTTGTGGGGTTGCTTGAAATGCCACCAAACGTCTTCTCAGGTTTATGTACCACTCTGGTGCGCAGGTGCCTCACCAAGGCTCGTCAGCCCGTTAGCTCAAGGGAGCCGTCATTCGACACAGTACAAAAAAAAAAAAGGGAGCACACTGCCTCACACTCCAGCAAAAAGTTGGCCCCAATGCATCTTGGTAAATGCAGTCAGATTCATTTCACATTATCAAAAGTAATCAAAGTCTTTCACCTTAGTAGGTGCAGCAAGTGCTGTGTATCTCTGGACACGTGTTTCTGGGTTTCGCCCGTAATCAGCAGAGAGCAGCATATTTTGTGGGGTTGCCTGAAATGCCACCAAACGTCTTCTCAGGTTTATGTACCACTCTGGTGCGCAGGTGCCTCACCAAGGCTCGTCAGCCCGTTAGCTCAAGGGAGCCGTCATTCGACACAGTACAAAAAAAAAAAGGGAGCACACTGCCTCACACTCCAGCAAAAAGTTGGCCCCAATGCATCTTGGTAAATGCAGTCAGATTCATTTCACATTATCAAAAGTAATCAAAGTCTTTCACCTTAGTAGGTGCAGCAAGTGCTGTGTATCTCTGGACACGTGTTTCTGGGTTTTGCCCGTCATCAGCAGAGAGCAGCATATTTTGTGGGGTTGCTTGAAATGCCACCAAACGTCTTCTCAGGTTTATGTACCACTCTGGTGCGCAGGTGCCTCACCAAGGCTCGTCAGCCCGTTAGCTCAAGGGAGCCGTCATTCGACACAGTACAAAAAAAAAAAGGGAGCACACTGCCTCACACTCCAGCAAAAAGTTGGCCCCAATGCATCTTGGTAAATGCAGTCAGATTCATTTCACATTATCAAAAGTAATCAAAGTCTTTCACCTTAGTAGGTGCAGCAAGTGCTGTGTATCTCTGGACACGTGTTTCTGGGTTTCGCCCGTCATCAGCAGAGAGCAGCATATTTTGTGGGGTTGCTTGAAATGCCACCAAACGTCTTCTCAGGTTTATGTACCACTCTGGTGCGCAGGTGCCTCACCAAGGCTCGTCAGCCCGTTAGCTCAAGGGAGCCGTCATTCGACACAGTACAAAAAAAAAAAGGGAGCACACTGCCTCACACTCCAGCAAAAAGTTGGCCCCAATGCATCTTGGTAAATGCAGTCAGATTTATTTCTCATTATCAAAAGTAATCAAAGTCTTTCACCTTAGTAGGTGCAGCAAGTGCTGTGTATCTCTGGACACGTGTTTCTGGGTTTCGCCCGTCATCAGCAGAGAGCAGCATATTTTGTGGGGTTGCTTGAAATGCCACCAAACGTCTTCTCAGGTTTATGTACCACTCTGGTGCGCAGGTGCCTCACCAAGGCTCGTCAGCCCGTTAGCTCAAGGGAGCCGTCATTCGACACAGTACAAAAAAAAAAAGGGAGCACACTGCCTCACACTCCAGCAAAAAGTTGGCCCCAATGCATCTTGGTAAATGCAGTCAGATTCATTTCACATTATCAAAAGTAATCAAAGTCTTTCACCTTAGTAGGTGCAGCAAGTGCTGTGTATCTCTGGACACGTGTTTCTGGGTTTCGCCCGTCATCAGCAGAGAGCAGCATATTTTGTGGGGTTGCTTGAAATGCCACCAAACGTCTTCTCAGGTTTATGTACCACTCTGGTGCGCAGGTGCCTCACCAAGGCTCGTCAGCCCGTTAGCTCAAGGGAGCCGTCATTCGACACAGTACAAAAAAAAAAAGGGAGCACACTGCCTCACACTCCAGCAAAAAGTTGGCCCCAATGCATCTTGGTAAATGCAGTCAGATTCATTTCACATTATCATAAGTAATCAAAGTCTTTCACCTTAGTAGGTGCAGCAAGTGCTGTGTATCTCTGGACACGTGTTTCTGGGTTTCGCCCGTCATCAGCAGAGAGCAGCATATTTTGTGGGGTTGCTTGAAATGCCACCAAACGTCTTCTCAGGTTTATGTACCACTCTGGTGCGCAGGTGCCTCACCAAGGCTCGTCAGCCCGTTAGCTCAAGCGAGCCGTCATTCGACACAGTACAAAAAAAAAAAAAGGGAGCACACTGCCTCACACTCCAGCAAGAAGTTGGCCCCAATGCATCTTGGTAAATGCAGTCAGATTCATTTCACATTATCAAAAGTAATCAAAGTCTTTCACCTTAGTAGGTGCAGCAAGTGCTGTGTATCTCTGGACACGTGTTTCTGGGTTTCGCCTGTCATCAGCAGAGAGCAGCATATTTTGTGGGGTTGCTTGAAATGCCACCAAACGTCTTCTCAGGTTTATGTACCACTCTGGTGCGCAGGTGCCTCACCAAGGCTCGTCAGCCCGTTAGCTCAAGGGAGCCGTCATTCGACACAGTACAACAAAAAAAAAGGGAGCACACTGCCTCACACTCCAGCAAAAAGTTGGCCCCAATGCATCTTGGTAAATGCAGTCAGATTCATTTCACATTATCAAAAGTAATCAAAGTCTTTCACCTTAGTAGGTGCAGCAAGTGCTGTGTATCTCTGGACACGTGTTTCTGGGTTTCGCCCGTCATCAGCAGAGAGCAACATATTTTGTGGGGTTGCTTGAAATGCCACCAAACGTCTTCTCAGGTTTATGTACCACTCTGGTGCGCCGGTGCCTCACCAAGGCTCGTCAGCCCGTTAGCTCAAGGGAGCCGTCATTCGACACAGTACAAAAAAAAAAAGGGAGCACACTGCCTCACACTCCAGCAAAAAGTTGGCCCCAATGCATCTTGGTAAATGCAGTCAGATTTATTTCACATTATCAAAAGTAATCAAAGTCTTTCACCTTAGTAGGTGCAGCAAGTGCTGTGTATCTCTGGACACGTGTTTCTGGGTTTCGCCCGTCATCAGCAGAGAGCAGCATATTTTGTGGGGTTGCTTGAAATGCCACCAAACGTCTTCTCAGGTTTATGTACCACTCTGGTGCGCAGGTGCCTCACCAAGGCTCGTCAGCCCGTTAGCTCAAGGGAGCCGTCATTCGACACAGTACAAAAAAAAAAAGGGAGCACACTGCCTCACACTCCAGCAAAAAGTTGGCCAGAATGCATCTTGGTAAATGCAGTCAGATTCATTTCACATTATCAAAAGTAATCAAAGTCTTTCACCTTAGTAGGTGCAGCAAGTGCTGTGTATCTCTGGACACGTGTTTCTGGGTTTCGCCCGTCATCAGCAGAGAGCAGCATATTTTGTGGGGTTGCTTGAAATGCCACCAAACGTCTTCTCAGGTTTATGTACCACTCTGGTGCGCAGGTGCCTCACCAAGGCTCGTCAGCCCGTTAGCTCAAGGGAGCCGTCATTCGACACAGTACAAAAAAAAAAAGGGAGCACACTGCCTCACACTCCAGCAAAAAGTTGGCCCCAATGCATCTTGGTAAATGCAGTCAGATTCATTTCACATTATCATAAGTAATCAAAGTCTTTCACCTTAGTAGGTGCAGCAAGTGCTGTGTATCTCTGGACACGTGTTTCTGGGTTTCGCCCGTCATCAGCAGAGAGCAGCATATTTTGTGGGGTTGCTTGAAATGCCACCAAACGTCTTCTCAGGTTTATGTACCACTCTGGTGCGCAGGTGCCTCACCAAGGCTCGTCAGTCCGTTAGCTCAAGCGAGCCGTCATTCGACACAGTACAAAAAAAAAAAAAGGGAGCACACTGCCTCACACTCCAGCAAAAAGTTGGCCCCAATGCATCTTGGTAAATGCAGTCAGATTCATTTCACATTATCAAAAGTAATCAAAGTCTTTCACCTTAGTAGGTGCAGCAAGTGCTGTGTATCTCTGGACACGTGTTTCTGGGTTTCGCCTGTCATCAGCAGAGAGCAGCATATTTTGTGGGGTTGCTTGAAATGCCACCAAACGTCTTCTCAGGTTTATGTACCACTCTGGTGCGCAGGTGCCTCACCAAGGCTCGTCAGCCCGTTATCTCAAGGGAGCCGTCATTCGACACAGTACAAAAAAAAAAAAAAAAAAGGGAGCACACTGCCTCACACTCCAGCAAAAAGTTGGCCCCAATGCATCTTGGTAAATGCAGTCAGATTCATTTCACATTATCAAAAGTACTCAAAGTCTTTCACCTTAATAGGTGCAGCAAGTGCTGTGTATCTCTGGACACGTGTTTCTGGGTTTCGCCCGTCATCAGCAGAGAGCAGCATATTTTGTGGGGTTGCTTGAAATGCCACCAAACGTCTTCTCAGGTTTATGTACCACTCTGGTGCGCAGGTGCCTCACCAAGGCTCGTCAGCCCGTTAGCTCAAGGGAGCCGTCATTCGACACAGTACAAAAAAAATAAAAAAATAAAAAAGGGAGCACACTGCCTCACACTCCAGCAAAAAGTTGGCCACAATGCATCTTGGTAAATGCAGTCAGATTCATTTCACATTATCAAAAGTAATCAAAGTCTTTCACCATAGTAGGTGCAGCAAGTGCTGTGTATCTCTGGACACGTGTTTCTGGGTTTCGCCCGTCATCAGCAGAGAGCAGCATATTTTGTGGGGTTGCTTGAAATGCCACCAAACGTCTTCTCAGGTTTATGTACCACTCTGGTGCGCAGGTGCCTCACCAAGGCTCGTCAGCCCGTTAGCTCAAGGGAGCCGTCATTCGACACAGTACAAAAAAAAAAAGGGAGCACACTGCCTCACACTCCAGCAAAAAGTTGGCCCCAATGCATCTTGGTAAATGCAGTCAGATTCATTTCACATTATCAAAAGTAATCAAAGTCTTTCACCTTAGTAGGTGCAGCAAGTGCTGTGTATCTCTGGACACGTGTTTCTGGGTTTCGCCCGTCATCAGCAGAGAGCAGCATATTTTGTGGGGTTGCTTGAAATGCCACCAAACGTCTTCTCAGGTTTATGTACCACTCTGGTGCGCAGGTGCCTCACCAAGGCTCGTCAGCCCGTTAGCTCAAGGGAGCCGTCATTCGACACAGTACAAAAAAAAAAAGGGAGCACACTGCCTCACACTCCAGCAAAAAGTTGGCCCCAATGCATCTTGGTAAATGCAGTCAGATTTATTTCACATTATCAAAAGTAATCAAAGTCTTTCACCTTAGTAGGTGCAGCAAGTGCTGTGTATCTCTGGACACGTGTTTCTGGGTTTCGCCCGTCATCAGCAGAGAGCAGCATATTTTGTGGGGTTGCTTGAAATGCCACCAAACGTCTTCTCAGGTTTATGTACCACTCTGGTGCGCAGGTGCCTCACCAAGGCTCGTCAGCCCGTTAGCTCAAGGGAGCCGTCATTCGACACAGTACAAAAAAAAAAAGGGAGCACACTGCCTCACACTCCAGCAAAAAGTTGGCCCCAATGCATCTTGGTAAATGCAGTCAGATTCATTTCACATTATCAAAAGTAATCAAAGTCTTTCACCTTAGTAGGTGCAGCAAGTGCTGTGTATCTCTGGACACGTGTTTCTGGGTTTCGCCCGTCATCAGCAGAGAGCAGCATATTTTGTGGGGTTGCTTGAAATGCCACCAAACGTCTTCTCAGGTTTATGTACCACTCTGGTGCGCAGGTGCCTCACCAAGGCTCGTCAGCCCGTTAGCTCAAGGGAGCCGTCATTCGACACAGTACAAAAAAAAAAAGGGAGCACACTGCCTCACACTCCAGCAAAAAGTTGGCCCCAATGCATCTTGGTAAATGCAGTCAGATTCATTTCACATTATCATAAGTAATCAAAGTCTTTCACCTTAGTAGGTGCAGCAAGTGCTGTGTATCTCTGGACACGTGTTTCTGGGTTTCGCCCGTCATCAGCAGAGAGCAGCATATTTTGTGGGGTTGCTTGAAATGCCACCAAACGTCTTCTCAGGTTTATGTACCACTCTGGTGCGCAGGTGCCTCACCAAGGCTCGTCAGCCCGTTAGCTCAAGCGAGCCGTCATTCGACACAGTACAAAAAAAAAAAAGGGAGCACACTGCCTCACACTCCAGCAAGAAGTTGGCCCCAATGCATCTTGGTAAATGCAGTCAGATTCATTTCACATTATCAAAAGTAATCAAAGTCTTTCACCTTAGTAGGTGCAGCAAGTGCTGTGTATCTCTGGACACGTGTTTCTGGGTTTCGCCTGTCATCAGCAGAGAGCAGCATATTTTGTGGGGTTGCTTGAAATGCCACCAAACGTCTTCTCAGGTTTATGTACCACTCTGGTGCGCAGGTGCCTCACCAAGGCTCGTCAGCCCGTTAGCTCAAGGGAGCCGTCATTCGACACAGTACAACAAAAAAAAAGGGAGCACACTGCCTCACACTCCAGCAAAAAGTTGGCCCCAATGCATCTAGGTAAATGCAGTCAGATTCATTTCACATTATCAAAAGTAATCAAAGTCTTTCACCTTAGTAGGTGCAGCAAGTGCTGTGTATCTCTGGACACGTGTTTCTGGGTTTCGCCCGTCATCAGCAGAGAGCAGCATATTTTGTGGGGTTGCTTGAAATGCCACCAAACGTCTTCTCAGGTTTATGTACCACTCTGGTGCGCCGGTGCCTCACCAAGGCTCGTCAGCCCGTTAGCTCAAGGGAGCCGTCATTCGACACAGTACAAAAAAAAAAAGGGAGCACACTGCCTCACACTCCAGCAAAAAGTTGGCCCCAATGCATCTTGGTAAATGCAGTCAGATTTATTTCACATTATCAAAAGTAATCAAAGTCTTTCACCTTAGTAGGTGCAGCAAGTGCTGTGTATCTCTGGACACGTGTTTCTGGGTTTCGCCCGTCATCAGCAGAGAGCAGCATATTTTGTGGGGTTGCTTGAAATGCCACCAAACGTCTTCTCAGGTTTATGTACCACTCTGGTGCGCAGGTGCCTCACCAAGGCTCGTCAGCCCGTTAGCTCAAGGGAGCCGTCATTCGACACAGTACAAAAAAAAAAAGGGAGCACACTGCCTCACACTCCAGCAAAAAGTTGGCCAGAATGCATCTTGGTAAATGCAGTCAGATTCATTTCACATTATCAAAAGTAATCAAAGTCTTTCACCTTAGTAGGTGCAGCAAGTGCTGTGTCTCTCTGGACACGTGTTTCTGGGTTTCGCCCGTCATCAGCAGAGAGCAGCATATTTTGTGGGGTTGCTTGAAATGCCACCAAACGTCTTCTCAGGTTTATGTACCACTCTGGTGCGCAGGTGCCTCACCAAGGCTCGTCAGCCCGTTAGCTCAAGGGAGCCGTCATTCGACACAGTACAAAAAAAAAAAGGGAGCACACTGCCTCACACTCCAGCAAAAAGTTGGCCCCAATGCATCTTGGTAAATGCAGTCAGATTCATTTCACATTATCATAAGTAATCAAAGTCTTTCACCTTAGTAGGTGCAGCAAGTGCTGTGTATCTCTTGACACGTGTTTCTGGGTTTCGCCCGTCATCAGCAGAGAGCAGCATATTTTGTGGGGTTGCTTGAAATGCCACCAAACGTCTTCTCAGGTTTATGTACCACTCTGGTGCGCAGGTGCCTCACCAAGGCTCGTCAGCCCGTTAGCTCAAGCGAGCCGTCATTCGACACAGTACAAAAAAAAAAAAAGGGAGCACACTGCCTCACACTCCAGCAAAAAGTTGGCCCCAATGCATCTTGGTAAATGCAGTCAGATTCATTTCACATTATCAAAAGTAATCAAAGTCTTTCACCTTAGTAGGTGCAGCAAGTGCTGTGTATCTCTGGACACGTGTTTCTGGGTTTCGCCTGTCATCAGCAGAGAGCAGCATATTTTGTGGGGTTGCTTGAAATGCCACCAAACGTCTTCTCAGGTTTATGTACCACTCTGGTGCGCAGGTGCCTCACCAAGGCTCGTCAGCCCGTTATCTCAAGGGAGCCGTCATTCGACACAGTACAAAAAAAAAAAAAAAAAAAGGGAGCACACTGCCTCACACTCCAGCAAAAAGTTGGCCCCAATGCATCTTGGTAAATGCAGTCAGATTCATTTCACATTATCAAAAGTACTCAAAGTCTTTCACCTTAATAGGTGCAGCAAGTGCTGTGTATCTCTGGACACGTGTTTCTGGGTTTCGCCCGTCATCAGCAGAGAGCAGCATATTTTGTGGGGTTGCTTGAAATGCCACCAAACGTCTTCTCAGGTTTATGTACCACTCTGGTGCGCAGGTGCCTCACCAAGGCTCGTCAGCCCGTTAGCTCAAGGGAGCCGTCATTCGACACAGTACAAAAAAAATAAAAAAATAAAAAAGGGAGCACACTGCCTCACACTCCAGCAAAAAGTTGGCCACAATGCATCTTGGTAAATGCAGTCAGATTCATTTCACATTATCAAAAGTAATCAAAGTCTTTCACCATAGTAGGTGCAGCAAGTGCTGTGTATCTCTGGACACGTGTTTCTGGGTTTCGCCCGTCATCAGCAGAGAGCAGCATATTTTGTGGGGTTGCTTGAAATGCCACCAAACGTCTTCTCAGGTTTATGTACCACTCTGGTGCGCAGGTGCCTCACCAAGGCTCGTCAGCCCGTTAGCTTAAGGGAGCCGTCATTCGACACAGTACAAAAAAAAACAAAAAAAAAGGGAGCACACTGCCTCACACTCCAGCAAAAAGTTGGCCCCAATGCATCTTGGTAAATGCAGTCAGATTCATTTCACATTATCAAAAGTAATCAAAGTCTTTCACCTTAGTAGGTGCAGCAAGTGCTGTGTATCTCTGGACACGTGTTTCTGGGTTTCGCTCGTCATCAGCAGAGAGCAGCATATTTTGTGGGGTTGCTTGAAATGCCACCAAACGTCTTCTCAGGTTTATGTACCACTCTGGTGCGCAGGTGCCTCACCAAGGCTCGTCAGCCCGTTAGCTCAAGGGAGCCGTCATTCGACACAGTACAAAATAAAAAGGGAGCACACTGCCTCACACTCCAGCAAAAAGTTGGCCCCAATGCATCTTGGTAAATGCAGTCAGATTCATTTCACATTATCAAAAGTAATCAAAGTCTTTCACCTTAGTAGGTGCAGCAAGTGCTGTGTATCTCTGGACACGTGTTTCTGGGTTTCGCCCGTCATCAGCAGAGAGCAGCATATTTTGTGGGGTTGCTTGAAATGCCACCAAACATCTTCTCAGGTTTATGTACCACTCTGGTGCGCAGGTGCCTCACCAAGGCTCGTCAGCCCGTTAGCTCAAGGGAGCCGTCATTCGACACAGTACAAAAAAAAAAAAAGGGAGCACACTGCCTCACACTCCAGCAAAAAGTTGGCCCCAATGCATCTTGGTAAATGCAGTCAGATTCATTTCACATTATCAAAAGTAATCAAAGTTTTTCACCTTAGTAGGTGCAGCAAGTGCTGTGTATCTCTGGACACGTGTTTCTGGGTTTCGCCCGTCATCAGCAGAGAGCAGCATATTTTGTGGGGTTGCTTGAAATGCCACCAAACGTCTTCTCAGGTTTATGTACCACTCTGGTGCGCAGTTGCCTCACCAAGGCTCGTCAGCCCGTTAGCTCAAGGGAGCCGTCATTCGACACAGTACAAAAAAAAAAAAAAAAAAAAGGGAGCACACTGCCTCACACTCCAGCAAAAAGTTGGCCCCAATGCATCTTGGTAAATGCAGTCAGATTCATTTCACATTATCAAAAGTAATCAAAGTCTTTCACCTTAGTAGGTGCAGCAAGTGCTGTGTATCTCTGGACACGTGTTTCTGGGTTTCGCCCGTCATCAGCAGAGAGCAGCATATTTTGTGGGGTTGCTTGAAATGCCACCAAACGTCTTCTCAGGTTTATGTACCACTCTGGTGCGCAGGTGCCTCACCAAGGCTCGTCAGCCCGTTAGCTCAAGGGAGCCGTCATTCGACACAGTACAAAAAAAAAAAAAAAGAAAAAAGGGAGCACACTGCCTCACACTCCAGCAAGAAGTTGGCCCCAATGCATCTTGGTAAATGCAGTCAGATTCATTTCACATTAGCAAAAGTAATCAAAGTCTTTCACCTTAGTAGGTGCAGCAAGTGCTGTGTATCTCTGGACACGTGTTTCTGGGTTTCGCCCGTCATCAGCAGAGAGCAGCATATTTTGTGGGGTTGCTTGAAATGCCACCAAACGTCTTCTCAGGTTTATGTACCACTCTGGTGCGCAGTTGCCTCACCAAGGCTCGTCAGCCCGTTAGCTCAAGGGAGCCGTCATTCGACACAGTACAAAAAAAAAAAAAAAAAAAAAGGGAGCACACTGCCTCACACTCCAGCAAAAAGTTGGCCCCAATGCATCTTGGTAAATGCAGTCAGATTCATTTCACATTATCAAAAGTAATCAAAGTCTTTCACCTTAGTAGGTGCAGCAAGTGCTGTGTATCTCTGGACACGTGTTTCTGGGTTTCGCCCGTCATCAGCAGAGAGCAGCATATTTTGTGGGGTTGCTTGAAATGCCACCAAACGTCTTCTCAGGTTTATGTACCACTCTGGTGCGCAGGTGCCTCACCAAGGCTCGTCAGCCCGTTAGCTCAAGGGAGCCGTCATTCGACACAGTACAAAAAAAAAAAAAAAAAAAAAAAGGGAGCACACTGCCTCACACTCCAGCAAGAAGTTGGCCCCAATGCATCTTGGTAAATGCAGTCAGATTCATTTCACATTAGCAAAAGTAATCAAAGTCTTTCACCTTAGTAGGTGCAGCAAGTGCTGTGTATCTCTGGACACGTGTTTCTGGGTTTCGCCCGTCATCAGCAGAGAGCAGCATATTTTGTGGGGTTGCTTGAAATGCCACCAAACGTCTTCTCAGGTTTATGTACCACTCTGGTGCGCAGGTGCCTCACCAAGGCTCGTCAGCCCGTTAGCTTAAGGGAGCCGTCATTCGCACAGTACAAAAAAAAACAAAAAAAAAGGGAGCACGCTGCCTCACACTCCAGCAAAAAGTTGGCCCCAATGCATCTTGGTAAATGCAGTCAGATTCATTTCACATTATCGAAAGTAATCAAAGTATTTCACCTTAGTAGGTGCAGCAAGTGCTGTGTATCTCTGGACACGTGTTTCTGGGTTTCGCCCGTCATCAGCAGAGAGCAGCATATTTTGTGGGGTTGCTTGAAATGCCACCAAACGTCTTCTCAGGTTTATGTACCACTCTGGTGCGCAGGTGCCTCACCAAGGCTCGTCAGCCCGTTAGCTCAAGGGAGCCGTCATTCGACACAGTACAAAAAAAAAAGGGAGCACACTGCCTCACACTCCAGCAAAAAGTTGGCCCCAATGCATCTTGGTAAATGCAGTCAGATTAATTTCACATTATCAAAAGTAATCAAAGTCTTTCACCTTAGTAGGTGCAGCAAGTGCTGTGTATCCCGGAACACGTGTTTCTGTATTTAAATGACTGCATTTACCATGATGCCTTGGGGCTATTTTCCGCTTGAATGCAAGGCAGTGTGCTCCCTTTTTCTTTTTGGATGTCTAAATGACGGCTCCCGTGAGCCTCTTGCTGACGAGCACTGGCGATGCACCTGTGTGCCTACTGAGTGGTACAAAAACCTGTGAAGACGTTTGGCGGCATTTCAAGCGACCCCTTCAGTTTCATACGCTCTCTGCTGATGACGGCCGAAAGCCAGAAACACGTGTCCAGAGATATGGCACTCGCTGCACCTACCTTAGGTGAAAGACTTTCTACTGCGATACGGCACTTGCTGCACCTACTAAGGGTGAATAATGTTTTGAAAAATTCTTGCTATTTATATTTAAATGACTGCATTTACCATGATGCCTTGGGGCTATTTTCCGCTTGAATGCAAGGCAGTGTGCTCCCTTTTTCTTTTTGGATGTCTAAATGACGGCTCCCGTGAGCCTCTTGCTGACGAGCACTGGCGATGCACCTGTGTGCCTACTGAGTGGTACAAAAACCTGTGAAGACGTTTGGCGGCATTTCAAGCGACCCCTTCAGTTACATACACTCTCTGCTGATGACGGGCGAAAGCCAGAAACACGTGTCCAGAGATACGGCACTCGCTGCACCTACCTGAGGTGAAAGACTTTCTACAGCGATACGGCACTTGCTGCACCTACTAAGGGTGAATAATGTTTTGAAAAATTCTTGCTATTTATATTTAAATGACTGCATTTACCATGATGCCTTGGGGCTATTTTCCGCTTGAATGCAAGGCAGTGTGCTCCCTTTTTCTTTTTGGATGTCTAAATGACGGCTCCCGTGAGCCTCTTGCTGACGAGCACTGGCGATGCACCTGTGTGCCTACTGAGTGGTGCAAAAACCTGTGAAGACGTTTGGCGGCATTTCAAGCGACCCCTTCAGTTACATACGCTCTCTGCTGATGACGGCCGAAAGCCAGAAACACGTGTCCAGAGATACGGCACTCGCTGCACCTACCTTAGGTGAAAGACTTTCTACAGCGATACGGCACTTGCTGCACCTACTAAGGGTGAATAATGTTTTGAAAAATTCTTGCTATTTATATTTAAATGACTGCATTTACCATGATGCCTTGGGGCTATTTTCCGCTTGAATGCAAGGCAGTGTGCTCCCTTTTTCTTTTTGGATGTCTAAATGACGGCTCCCGTGAGCCTCTTGCTGACGAGCACTGGCGATGCACCTGTGTGCCTACTGAGTGGTACAAAAACCTGTGAAGACGTTTGGCGGCATTTCAAGCGACCCCTTCAGTTACATACGCTCTCTGCTGATGACGGCCGAAAGCCAGAAACACGTGTCCAGAGATACGGCACTCGCTGCACCTACCTTAGGTGAAAGACTTTCTACAGCGATACGGCACTTGCTGCACCTACTAAGGGTGAATAATGTTTTGAAAAATTCTTGCTATTTATATTTAAATGACTGCATTTACCATGATGCCTTGGGGCTATTTTCCGCTTGAATGCAAGGCAGTGTGCTCCCTTTTTCTTTTTGGATGTCTAAATGACGGCTCCCGTGAGCCTCTTGCTGACGAGCACTGGCGATGCACCTGTGTGCCTACTGAGTGGTACAAAAACCTGTCAAGACGTTTGGCGGCATTTCAAGCGACCCCTTCAGTTACATACGCTCTCTGGTGATGACGGCCGAAAGCCAGAAACACGTGTCCAGAGATACGGCACTCGCTGCACCTACCTTAGGTGAAAGACTTTCTACAGCGATACAGCACTTGCTGCACCTACTAAGGGTGAATAATGTTTTGAAAAATTCTTGCTATTTATATTTAAATGACTGCATTTACCATGATGCCTTGGGACTATTTTCCGCTTGAATGCAAGGCAGTGTGCTCCCTTTTTCTTTTTGGATGTCTAAATGACGGCTCCCGTGAGCCTCTCGCTGATGAGCACTGGCGATGCACCTCTGTGCCTACTGAGTGGTACAAAAACCTGTGAAGACGTGTGGCGGCATTTCAAGCGACCCCTTCAGTTACATACGCTCTCTGCTGATGACGGCCGAAAGCCAGAAACACGTGTCCAGAGATACGGCACTCGCTGCACCTACCTTAGGTGAAAGACTTTCTACAGCGATACGGCACTTGCTGCACCTACTAAGGGTGAATAATGTTTTGAAAAATTCTTGATATTTATATTTAAATGACTGCATTTACCATGATGCCTTGGGGCTATTTTCCGCTTGAATGCAAGGCAGTGTGCTCCCTTTTTCTTTTTGGATGTCTAAATGACGGCTCCCGTGAGCCTCTTGCTGACGAGCACTGGCGATGCACCTGTGTGCCTACTGAGTGGTGCAAAAACCTGTGAAGACGTTTGGCGGCATTTCAAGCGACCCCTTCAGTTACATACGCTCTCTGCTGATGACGGCCGAAAGCCAGAAACACGTGTCCAGAGATACGGCACTCGCTGCACCTACCTTAGGTGAAAGACTTTCTACAGCGATACGGCACTTGCTGCACCTACTAAGGGTGAATAATGTTTTGAAAAATTCTTGCTATTTATATTTAAATGACTGCATTTACCATGATGCCTTGGGGCTATTTTCCGCTTGAATGCAAGGCAGTGTGCTCCCTTTTTCTTTTTGGATGTCTAAATGACGGCTCCCGTGAGCCTCTTGCTGACGAGCACTGGCGATGCACCTGTGTGCCTACTGAGTGGTACAAAAACCTGTGAAGACGTTTGGCGGCATTTCAAGCGACCCCTTCAGTTACATACGCTCTCTGCTGATGACGGCCGAAAGCCAGAAACACGTGTCCAGAGATACGGCACTCGCTGCACCTACCTTAGGTGAAAGACTTTCTACAGCGATACGGCACTTGCTGCACCTACTAAGGGTGAATAATGTTTTGAAAAATTCTTGCTATTTATATTTAAATGACTGCATTTACCATGATGCCTTGGGGCTATTTTCCGCTTGAATGCAAGGCAGTGTGCTCCCTTTTTCTTTTTGGATGTCTAAATGATGGCTCCCGTGAGCCTCTTGCTGACGAGCACTGGCGATGCACCTGTGTGCCTACTGAGTGGTACAAAAACCTGTGAAGACGTTTGGCGGCATTTCAAGCGACCCCTTCAGTTTCATACGCTCTCTGCTGATGACGGCCGAAAGCCAGAAACACGTGTCCAGAGATATGGCACTCGCTGCACCTACCTTAGGTGAAAGACTTTCTACTGCGATACGGCACTTGCTGCACCTACTAAGGGTGAATAATGTTTTGAAAAATTCTTGCTATTTATATTTAAATGACTGCATTTACCATGATGCCTTGGGGCTATTTTCCGCTTGAATGCAAGGCAGTGTGCTCCCTTTTTCTTTTTGGATGTCTAAATGACGGCTCCCGTGAGCCTCTTGCTGACGAGCACTGGCGATGCACCTGTGTGCCTACTGAGTGGTAGAAAAACCTGTGAAGACGTTTGGCGGCATTTCAAGCGACCCCTTCAGTTACATACACTCTCTGCTGATGATGGGCGAAAGCCAGAAACACGTGTCCAGAGATACGGCACTCGCTGCACCTACCTGAGGTGAAAGACTTTCTACAGCGATACGGCACTTGCTGCACCGACTAAGGGTGAATAATGTTTTGAAAAATTCTTGCTATTTATATTTAAATGACTGCATTTACCATGATGCCTTGGGGCTATTTTCCGCTTGAATGCAAGGCAAGGTGTGCTCCCTTTTTCTTTTTGGATGTCTAAATGACGGCTCCCGTGAGCCTCTTGCTGACGAGCACTGGCGATGCACCTGTGTGCCTACTGAGTGGTGCAAAAACCTGTGAAGACGTTTGGCGGCATTTCAAGCGACCCCTTCAGTTACATACGCTCTCTGCTGATGACGGCCGAAAGCCCGAAACACGTGTCCAGAGATACGGCACTCGCTGCACCTACCTTAGGTGAAAGACTTTCTACAGCGATACGGCACTTGCTGCACCTACTAAGGGTGAATAATGTTTTGAAAAATTCTTGCTATTTATATTTAAATGACTGCATTTACCATGATGCCTTGGGGCTATTTTCCGCTTGAAGGCAAGGCAGTGTGCTCCCTTTTTCTTTTTGGATGTCTAAATGACGGCTCCCGTGAGCCTCTTGCTGACGAGCACTGGCGATGCACCTGTGTGCCTACTGAGTGGTACAAAAACCTGTGAAGACGTTTGGCGGCATTTCAAGCGACCCCTTCAGTTACATACGCTCTCTGCTGATGACGGCCGAAAGCCAGAAACACGTGTCCAGAGATACGGCACTCGCTGCACCTACCTTAGGTGAAAGACTTTCTACAGCGATACGGCACTTGCTGCACCTACTAAGGGTGAATAATGTTTTGAAAAATTCTTGCTATTTATATTTAAATGACTGCATTTACCATGATGCCTTTGGGCTATTTTCCGCTTGAATGCAAGGCAGTGTGCTCCCTTTTTCTTTTTGGATGTCTAAATGACGGCTCCCGTGAGCCTCTTGCTGACGAGCACTGGCGATGCACCTGTGTGCCTACTGAGTGGTACAAAAACCTGTGAAGACGTTTGGCGGCATTTCAAGCGACCCCTTCAGTTACATACGCTCTCTGGTGATGACGGCCGAAAGCCAGAAACACGTGTCCAGAGATACGGCACTCGCTGCACCTACCTTAGGTGAAAGACTTTCTACAGCGATACAGCACTTGCTGCACCTACTAAGGGTGAATAATGTTTTGAAAAATTCTTGCTATTTATATTTAAATGACTGCATTTACCATGATGCCTTGGGGCTATTTTCCGCTTGAATGCAAGGCAGTGTGCTCCCTTTTTCTTTTTGGATGTCTAAATGACGGCTCCCGTGAGCCTCTCGCTGATGAGCACTGGCGATGCACCTCTGTGCCTACTGAGTGGTACAAAAACCTGTGAAGACGTGTGGCGGCATTTCAAGCGACCCCTTCAGTTACATATGCTCTCTGCTGATGACGGCCGAAAGCCAGAAACACGTGTCCAGAGATACGGCACTCGCTGCACCTACCTTAGGTGAAAGACTTTCTACAGCGATACGGCACTTGCTGCACCTACTAAGGGTGAATAATGTTTTGAAAAATTCTTGCTATTTATATTTAAATGACTGCATTTACCATGATGCCTTGGGGCTATTTTCCGCTTGAATGCAAGGCAGTGTGCTCCCTTTTTCTTTTTGGATGTCTAAATGACGGCTCCCGTGAGCCTCTTGCTGACGAGCACTGGCGATGCACCTGTGTGCCTACTGAGTGGTGCAAAAACCTGTGAAGACGTTTGGCGGCATTTCAAGCGACCCCTTCAGTTACATACGCTCTCTGCTGATGACGGCCGAAAGCCAGAAACACGTGTCCAGAGATACGGCACTCGCTGCACCTACCTTAGGTGAAAGACTTTCTACAGCGATACGGCACTTGCTGCACCTACTAAGGGTGAATAATGTTTTGAAAAATTCTTGCTATTTATATTTAAATGACTGCATTTACCATGATGCCTTGGGGCTATTTTCCGCTTGAATGCAAGGCAGTGTGCTCCCTTTTTCTTTTTGGATGTCTAAATGACGGCTCCCGTGAGCCTCTTGCTGACGAGCACTGGCGATGCACCTGTGTGCCTACTGAGTGGTACAAAAACCTGTGAAGACGTTTGGCGGCATTTCAAGCGACCCCTTCAGTTACATACGCTCTCTGCTGATGACGGCCGAAAGCCAAAAACACGTGTCCAGAGATACGGCACTCGCTGCACCTACCTTAGGTGAAAGACTTTCTACAGCGATACGGCACTTGCTGCACCTACTAAGGGTGAATAATGTTTTGAAAAATTCTTGCTATTTATATTTAAATGACTGCATTTACCATGATGCCTTGGGGCTATTTTCCGCTTGAATGCAAGGCAGTGTGCTCCCTTTTTCTTTTTGGATGTCTAAATGACGGCTCCCGTGAGCCTCTTGCTGACGAGCACTGGCGATGCACCTGTGTGCCTACTGAGTGGTACAAAAACCTGTGAAGACGTTTGGCGGCATTTCAAGCGACCCCTTCAGTTACATACGCTCTCTGGTGATGACGGCCGAAAGCCAGAAACACGTGTCCAGAGATACGGCACTCGCTGCACCTACCTTAGGTGAAAGACTTTCTACAGTGATACGGCACTTGCTGCACCTACTAAGGGTGAATAATGTTTTGAAAAATTCTTGCTATTTATATTTAAATGACTGCATTTACCATGATGCCTTGGGGCTATTTTCCGCTTGAATGCAAGGCAGTGTGCTCCCTTTTTCTTTTTGGATGTCTAAATGACGGCTCCCGTGAGCCTCTCGCTGATGAGCACTGGCGATGCACCTCTGTGCCTACTGAGTGGTACAAAAACCTGTGAAGACGTGTGGCGGCATTTCAAGCGACCCCTTCAGTTACATACGCTCTCTGCTGATGACGGCCGAAAGCCAGAAACACGTGTCCAGAGATACGGCACTCGCTGCACCTACCTTAGGTGAAAGACTTTCTACAGCGATACGGCACTTGCTGCACCTACTAAGGGTGAATAATGTTTTGAAAAATTCTTGCTATTTATATTTAAATGACTGCATTTACCATGATGCCTTGGGGCTATTTTCCGCTTGAATGCAAGGCAGTGTGCTCCCTTTTTCTTTTTGGATGTCTAAATGACGGCTCCCGTGAGCCTCTTGCTGACGAGCACTGGCGATGCACCTGTGTGCCTACTGAGTGGTACAAAAACCTGTGAAGACGTTTGGCGGCATTTCAAGCGACCCCTTCAGTTACATACGCTCTCTGCTGATGACGGCCGAAAGCCAGAAACACGTGTCCAGAGATACGGCACTCGCTGCACCTACCTTAGGTGAAGGACTTTCTACAGCGATACGGCACTTGCTGCACCTACTAAGGGTGAATAATGTTTTGAAAAATTCTTGCTATTTATATTTCAATGACTACATTTACCATGATGCCTTGGGGCTATTTTCCGCTTGAATGCAAGGCAGTGTGCTCCCTTTTTCTTTTTGGATGTCTAAATGACGGCTCCCGTGAGCCTCTTGCTGACGAGCACTGGCGATGCACCTGTGTGCCTACTGAGTGGTACAAAAACCTGTGAAGACGTTTTGCGGCATTTCAAGCGACCCCTTCAGTTACATACGCTCTCTGCTGATGACGGCCGAAAGCCAGAAACACGTGTTCCGAGATACGGCATTGGCTGCACCTACCTTAGGTGAAAGACTTTCTACAGCGATACGGCACTTGCTGCACCTACTAAGGGTGAATAATGTTTTGAAAAATTCTTGCTATTTATATTTAAATGACTGCATTTACCATGATGCCTTGGGGCTATTTTCCGCTTGAATGCAAGGCAGTGTGCTCCCTTTTTCTTTTTGGATGTCTAAATGACGGCTCCCGTGAGCCTCTTGCTGACGAGCACTGGCGATGCACCTGTGTGCCTACTGAGTGGTACAAAAACCTGTGAAGACGTTTGCCGGCATTTCAAGCGACCCCTTCAGTTACATACGCTCTCTGCTGATGACGGCCGAAAGCCAGAAACACGTGTCCAGCGATACGGCACTCGCTGCACCTACCTTAGGTGAAAGACTTTCTACAGCGATACAGCACTTGCTGCACCTACTAAGGGTGAATAATGTTTTGAAAAATTCTTGCTATTTATATTTAAATGACTGCATTTACCATGATGCCTTGGGGCTATTTTCCGCTTGAATGCAAGGCAGTGTGCCCCCTTTTTCTTTTTGGATGTCTAAATGACGGCTCCAGTGAGCCTCTTGCTGACGAGCACTGGCGATGCACCTGTGTGCCTACTGAGTGGTACAAAAACCTGTGAAGACGTTTGGCGGCATTTCAAGCAACCCCTTCAGTTACATACGCTCTCTGCTGATGACGGCCGAAAGCCAGAAACACGTGTCCAGAGATACGGCACTCGCTGCACCTACCTTAGGTGAAAGACTTTCTACAGCGATTCGGCACTTGCTGCACCTACTAAGGGTGAATAATGTTTTGAAAAATTCTTGCTATTTATATTTAAATGACTGCATTTACCATGATGCCTTGGGGCTATTTTCCGCTTGAATGCAAGGCAGTGTGCTCCCTTTTTCTTTTTGGATGTCTAAATGACGGCTCCCGTGATCCTCTTGCTGACGAGCACTGGCGATGCACCTGTGTGCCTACTGAGTGGTACAAAAACCTGTGAAGACGTTTGGCGGCATTTGAAGCGACCCCTTCAGTTACATACGCTCTCTGCTGATGACGGCCGAAAGCCAGAAACACGTGTCCAGAGATACGGCACTCGCTGCACCTACCTTAGGTGAAAGACTTTCTACAGCGATACGGCACTTGCTGCACCTACTAAGGGTGAATAATGTTTTGAAAAATTCTTGCTATTTATATTTAAATGACTGCATTTACCATGATGCCTTGGGGCTATTTTCCGCTTGAATGCAAGGCAGAGTGCTCCCTTTTTCTTTTTGGATGTCTAAATGACGGCTCCCGTGAGCCTCTTGCTGACGAGCACTGGCGATGCACCTGTGTGGCTACTGAGTGGTACAAAAACCTGTGAAGACGTTTGGCGGCATTTCAAGCGACCCCTTCAGTTACATACGCTGTCTGCTGATGACGGCCGAAAGCCAGAAACACGTGTCCAGAGATACGGCACTCGCTGCACCTACCTTAGGTGAAAGACTTTCTACAGCGATACAGCACTTGCTGCACCTACTAAGGGTGAATAATGTTTTGAAAAATTCTTGCTATTTATATTTAAATGACTGCATTTACCATGATGCCTTGGGGCTATTTTCCGCTTGAATGCAAGGCAGTGTGCTCCCTTTTTCTTTTTGGATGTCTAAATGACGGCTCCCGTGAGCCTCTTGCTGACGAGCACTGGCGATGCACCTGTGTGCCTACTGAGTGGTACAAAAACCTGTGAAGACGTTTGGCGGCATTTCAAGCGACCCCTTCAGTTACATACGCTCTCTGCTGATGACGGCCGAAAGCCAGAAACACGTGTCCAGAGATACGGCACTCGCTGCACCTACCTTAGGTGAAAGACTTTCTACAGCGATACGGCACTTGCTGCTCCTACTAAGGGTGAATAATGTTTTGAAAAATTCTTGCTATTTATATTTCAATGACTGCGTTTACCATGATGACTTGGGGCTATTTTCCGCTTGAATGCAAGGCAGTGTGCTCCCTTTTGCTTTTTGGATGTCTAAATGACGGCTCCCGTGAGCCTCTCGCTGACGAGCACTGGCGATGCACCTGTGTGCCTATTGAGTGGTACAAAAACCTGTGAAGACGTTTGGCGGCATTTCAAGCGACCCCTTCAGTTACATACGCTCTCTGCTGATGACGGCCGAAAGCCAGAAACACGTGTCCAGAGATACGGCACTCGCTGCACCTACCTTAGGTGAAAGACTTTCTACAGCGATACAGCACTTGCTGCACCTACTAAGGGTGAATAATGTTTTGAAAAATTCTTGCTATTTATATTTAAATGACTGCATTTACCATGATGCCTTGGGGCTATTTTCCGCTTGAATGCAAGGCAGTGTGCTCCCTTTTTCTTTTTGGATGTCTAAATGACGGCTCCCGTGAGCCTCTTGCTGACGAGCACTGGCGATGCACCTGTGTGCCTACTGAGTGGTACAAAAACCTGTGAAGACGTTTGGCTGCATTTCAAGCGACCCCTTCAGTTACATACGCTCTCTGCTGATGACGGCCAAAAGCCAGAAACACGTGTCCAGAGATACGGCACTCGCTGCACCTACCTTAGGTGAAAGACTTTCTACAGCGATACGGCACTTGCTGCACCTACAAAGGGTGAATAATGTTTTGAAAAATTCTTGCTATTTATATTCAAATGACTGCATTTACCATGATGCCTTGGGGCTATTTTCCGCTTGAATGCAAGGCCGTGTGCTCCCTTTTTCTTTTTGGATGTCTAAATGACGGCTCCCGTAAGCCTCTTTCTGACGAGCACTGGCGATGCACCTGTGTGCCTACTGAGTGGTACAAAAACCTGTGAAGACGTTTGGCGGCATTTCAAGCGACCCCTTCAGTTACATACGCTCTCTGCTGATGACGGCCGAAAGCCAGAAACACGTGTCCAGAGATACGGCTCTCGCTGCACCTACCTTAGGTGAAAGACTTTCTACAGTGATACGGCACTTGCTGCACCTACTAAGGGTGAATAATGTTTTGAAAAATTCTTGCTATTTATATTTAAATGACTGCATTTACCATGATGCCTTGGGGCTATTTTCCGCTTGAATGCAAGGCAGTGTGCTCCCTTTTTCTTTTTGAACTCTAGGAGCGATAGTGGGGCACAAATATCTGCAAATAGAGATGCCAAAGGGTACAGTGAGTGGCCATAGAAGTGGGAAAAGCAGCCTGCCAGTGACAATGTCAAACAAAAAACTGTCAATTAAATGTGGATTTACTCTGTCTTACCTGTGTGTCATTGGAAGTATTGACAAATTATTGCACTTCTGTTGTCCTCATCCTCTGCCTCCTCATCTTCACTGTCCACAGGGTCCACTGCTCCCACGCGGCCATCTCCAGCCTCCTCCTCCTGCAGAAAAGGCACCTGGTGACGCAAGGCAAGGTTGTCCAACATACAGCATGCCACGATGATCTGGCAGACCTTCTTGGGTGAGTTGCAGAGGGATCCACCTGTTAGATGGAGGCAATGAAACCTGGCCTTCAGGAGGCCAAAGGTCCTCTCTATAATTCATCTTGTTCGCCCATGTGCCTCATTGTAACGTTCCTCTGTCATTGTCCTGGGATTCCTCACAGGGGTCAGTAGCCATGAGAGGTTGGGGTAACCAGAGTCACCTGTAAATATCGAGGGGCAACTATAAGCCACACACTAACCCTTAGGGCCCACACCATACCCATACATCAACACCCACTGGGTGGCAACCAGGGCTCACCAATTAGCTACACCCTGTGCTTCTGGAGTTGAGCCATCATATTTGGGATGCTGCTATTGCTCAGGCTAAATGCATCATGGACAGATCCAGGATATTTTGCATTGACGTGGGAGATGTACTGGTCAGCCAGGCACACCATCTGCACATTCATGGAGTGAAAGCTCTTTTGATTTCTGAACACCTGTTCATTTCGTCGGGGGGGAACAAATGCAATACGTGTACCATCAATTGCCCCAATAATGTTGGGGATATATCCTATTGTATAGAAATCAGCTTTCACTGTGGGAAAACAATGTTGCTGCACATGTGTTTAATCAGGGCAGGCAACACTCTGGTCAACACTATTGAGAACAATGGCTGAGATATTCCTGCTGCCAAGCCCACTGTCACTTGGAAGGAGCCAGTTGACAGGAAATGGAGCACTGATAGCACTTGCACAAGAGGGGGGATCCCGGTGGGGTGACGGATAGCAGAGATTAGGTCAGGCTCCAATTGGGCACACAGCTCTGTGATTGTGACCCTGTCCAGTCTATAGGTGAGGATAATGTGCCTGTCCTCCATTGTTGCCAAGTCCACCAGGGGTCTGTACACAGTGGTATGTCTCCATCTCCTATTCATCCACAGTGGTTGCAATCTATGGGGCAAAATGGTGAGCAGCTGGTCATTATCTCAAAATTCCAACCACTACAGTTCAATGCATGTTGTGATTGTAACAGTATTTTGTTGGAGATGTCCAAATGGTGCTTTTGTGTACTGTGACGCAGTTAGGATCCATGGCCTGCCCCCCCTGAAATGGCGTCCGCCTGTCCTGTATGGAGGGACAGGTGGAAATGAGGTAATTCCGCTGATATTGTGCACCGTTGCGGGAGGCGATCAAAAAACCGCCATGCAACTCCTCATTGGTTAACATTGAGCCCTATGGGGTACAGTGGCCAATGGTGATGTACGCCGGCGGTGACGGTATGCATTGCTGCAAATGTCACCTCCATTTTCTATCTGTTCACTCTCTTGCTACCTGACCTTCAACAGGAGAGGATCTACACTGCATGTGCTGCTGTGACTTGTGTCTGGAACGGACCATGGCTCACCATGGCGGAGTGGGAGAGACTGGTGGATGGGGTCCTACCCCAGTACCGAATGCTGCATGGGCCTCCACACCAACAGGTGAGTACACTGTGAGTACAATGCTTGCTGCATGAATGCATGGAGTGCTGTGTGTGAAGGCCTCAAGTAGGGGGTGGGTGGTGGATGGGCCCTGGGCAGCGTGCAGCATGTATGGTCAGCAATATCTGTGCTAATGGGGATGGGAAGGGGCATGGTGGGCCATGATTGCAAAAGGCAGGACGAGCGGACTAATACCTTTCACTGTGTCTATTTCCCTGCAGGTCAGCGCCCATCAAAAGAAGGCTATATGGTGTCCCATCCCCAAGGACGTGCGGACCCTGGCGGTCTACGGCAGGCAGAGCACTCACTGTCAGAAACAGTGGGAGGACCTGAGACGCTGGGCACAGAAGATGGCGGAAGCTTCCCAATGAGGAAGGGTTGCCCATCGAACCCTGACCTCCCTGATGGCCTGCATACTGGCAGTTGTCTATCTGGAGCTGGATGGGTGCTTGGGGGTCTCACAGCAACCACAAGGGGGTGAGTACAGTCCCCCAATATACAACTTGCACCTGGTGGGTTGGGATCCGGGTGGGGAGTGTGGGCCCTGTGGTGCCCCTAGGCCAGGCCTGGTATTGCAGGGTTGGTCCCATGTTGGGAAGGGTTTTGATGTGAAAGTACTCCAACCAAGCTAATAGGCATCCACTACTGGGCAGGGGCATGTGGGTATCAGGTATGCTGCAACTAGCATTAGGTGTCCCTATCCGTGGCCTGGTAACTAGCGTTGTGACTGGTAATGTATTGCCTAGTGGGTAGGGCTGTTCCCTGTATGTGTGTGCCATGTACGCCAACGGTGGTGTTGTTGGCACCATTGACCAAGTGTATCCTTTGTGTCTCCCCCCCTTTTGTTTTGTCACCCTGTCCTCATGTGCATTAGCATCATCTGGCGGAGGAGCAGAGGCACCGGCGATGGAGCTGCATCCCACAGGACCCAGGATGCCGAATCCACCGATGGTGAGGGCACCAGTGGGGTGGAGGGCGAGGGGAGCACCACGGTGGAGACAGGAGGGGACAGTTCGGACATGGATTCCCCCTCCGATGGAGCTCGCTGGTGGTGGTGGACACCTCTGTGCCCCCGCCAGCTACAGGTACAGCTGCCACCGCCTGTACCAGCATCGCTCTCCCAGCAGCCCCTCAGCGAGTGTCCCGTGCCTGCTCACCCACGAGGGTGGGCATCTCCTTCGCCCCAGGCACCTCAGGCCCTGCCCCAGTTAGCCCTGCTGCCCTGAGTGAGGAGGCTATCAACCTCCTGCAATCCATCTCTGTTGGGCAGTCAACCATTGTGAATGCCACCCAGGGGCTGGCAGCCCAAATGCAACATAAAAATGCATTCCTGGAGGGCATTCACACTGGCATGGCGGCCCAACATGGATCAATCCAGGCTCTGATGGCAGCCATTGTCCCTGTTTCTAGCATCCCCCTCCAACTTCCTCTACCCAATCCCATTCCACTCAACCCCAACATATCCCAAGCACACAGTCAGATGAGCATGCACCCAGGACAACACACAAGAGTGGACAGGGCAAACACAAGCACCACACTTCATCCCACTGGCACTCACACAAACACCATTCAGAATCAGACATACCAACATCCACTGTCTCCACTGTGGCCCCTTCCTCCTTGCCGTCCACCTCCCTCCCAGTTTTGTCTCCACTCACACCTGCATGCACTACATCCTCATCCACTACCCATCACCAGCACACCTAACAGCACATGCCCCTCGCTGGCAGTCACCACCCCCACTTCCATGCACACATCCCCTGTGTCCTCTCCCACTGTGTCTTTGCCCCCTCCTCCCAAAGTACACAAACGCAAGCACTCAGACACCCAACAGCCATCCACCTCACAACAGCATCCAACCCATGCACCTGCACCCAAACACAGCAGACAGACTTCTCCTACCAACACTCCCTCTTCCTCCACTCACAAACCATCTCCCTCTTCCTGCCACAATGTCCCTAAGAAGCTTTTCCTCTCCACCATTGACCTCTTCCCTACCCCTACCCCTGGTCCCTCACGTCAGGCCAGGGCAGTCAAAACCCAGCCAAGCACCAGAGCCACCCAGTCCACGGGCACAGTAGTGTCCACAGCTACTCCAGGTGGGAGAGGATCCCAGGTACCTGGCAGCCACACTGAAAGGGTGCCTGTACCAAGTGCTGCAAGGACGGGCAAGAAAGCACCCCCAGCTGCTAAAAGGAAGGGCAAAGAGGCACCCTCAGCTGCTGAAAGGAAGGGCAAGGAGGAACCCCAGCTGCTAAAAGGAAGGGCAAGGAGGCACCTCCAGCTGCTGAAAGGAAGGGCAAGGGGCCTGCACCAGCAGGCAGAAACGACAACTGGCCGGGTTCACTGACTCAGTCGGAGCCCCCACCATCAACCATGGTGGTTCAGCCATCAGTAGATTCAGGGGGGTCGACTGGAGCCTCCCCCCACCACTGCCAACACCGTCACCAGCACCACCACCAGTAGTAGCAGCCCCAGTGGGCAGCCGTCCAAGGCTGCAGGGGATGGGCTGAAGCCTTCCCCCACCACTGTCAGCACCACCACCACCACCAGCAGCAGCAGCCCCAGTGGGCAGCTGTCTGAGGCTGCAGGGTATGGGCTGGAGCCTCCCCCCACCACTGCCTGCACCACCACCAGCACTGCCACCAGCACCGCCACCAGCAGCAGCAGCCCCGTGGGCAGCAGTCCGAGGCTGCAGGGGATGGGCTGGACCCTCCCACCACCACTGCCAGCACCACCAGCAGCACTACCACTGCCACCACTGAGCAGCCGTCACCGCTGGCAGACAGTGTGTAGTCCTACATCCATGGGCTGTTGTGCGGCCTGGCCCCAGCAAATCATGTGGGTCTGACACACAGGTGAGAGACTGTAAGCTTGCACTCCCCAAGATCTGCATCACAGGGCACGATGCCCCCGCCAGAACCAGTGGAGAAACCATCCACTCACCCCATCCTCCCCAGGATGAAGCTCATGAGGCACAATGCCCCTCCAGAACCAGTGGAAGAAGCCATCCATTCACCCCATCCTCCCCAAGATGAAGCTCACTGGGCACAATGTCTCCTTCAGAACCAGTGGAAGAAGCCATCCACTCACCCCTTCCTCCACAGGATGAAGCTCACTGGGCACAATGCCTCCTCCAGAACCAGTGGAAGAAGCCATCCACTCACCCCATCCTCCACAGAATGAAGCTCACTAGGCACAATGCCCCCTCCAGAACCTTGGAAGAAGTCACCCACTTAAGTGACTGTGGCCTTGCACTCCCCAGGACCAAGCCATGGGCAAATCAACCACTTGAAAGACTGTGGCCTTACACTCCCCAGGACCAAGCAGTGGGCAAATCACCCACTTGAGAGACTGTGGCCTTGCACTCCCCAGGACAGAGCACAGGGCATGTTGCCCCCTCCAGGACCAGTGGCTTTCTACCATCTTCTGGCTGATGTGCTCCCCATTCCCTGTCCCCCTGAGGTGCCTGTCTATTTTCGACCTGATGCCCCTGCAGTGTTCTCTCTATGTTTTTGCAGGAGTAAGGTGGCCCACAGACATTGAGGACTGGGCAGTGTCCCTACATTTGTAAATATGTATATACTTTTTGATTTTATACTATTTTATCTAATTACACTCACTTTAATCATTTCCTTTTGTCCTTGCATTATTCCTGAGAGGCACGGGGTGTATATGTAATGTTACTGCATCTGGTTATGTGTATGGTGTTGGGGGTGGGTGTGTTGCGTGTGTGTGTCACTCTCTTTTTCCTCCCCCCCTCTGTGTGCTAGGCGACAGTACTCACCGTGGTTGTCTTCGCTGGCGATGGTGTTCATAATGGAGCAGAAGGTAGAAGATAATGGAGAACACATGCAATTCGGGTTCCATGGTGGCATGGTTCTTCCCTGAGTCTCCACAGGTGAGTCCTTTGACTTCTGAAATCTGTTTCTGCCAGGCTTTTGATGATGTTGGTACCGCCCCGGAAAAGATGGCGGATTGATGTCTCATAATATAGTGGGCGGAACATTGTCTTCCGCCTGGCTATAGGCGGTTTCCACTGTGGTGCCTGTTGGTTTCGCCCTGGCAATCGGTGTGCTAATGTGTCTGTCTGTCTGCGCGGTTTCTGCCGTGGTCATAATTTCATATTTATTACTGTAGGCCTGTTGGCGGTATTACCGCCGCTTTATCACCAACTGCCAGGGTCGTAATGAGGGTCTTAGTGTTTTTTTAGTGCATAGAAACAAAGGCCCATATTTATACTTTTTGACGCAAAACTGCGCCAACGCAGTTTTGCGTCAAAATAATTAGCGCCGGCTAACGCCATTCTGAAGCGCCATGCGGGCGCCGTATTTATTGAATGACGTTAGCCGCCGTTAGCCGCCGGCGCCATCTGGTGTGCGTTAAAAAAAACGACGTACACCAGGCAGCGCCGGCGTAGGGGGATATGGGGCCTGGGCGTCAAGAAATGGGGCAAGTCAGGTTGAGGCAATTTTTTCGCCTCAACCCGATTTGCGCCATTTTTTTTCACTCCCAACCCCCATAGAAATGACTCCTGTCTTAGCAAAGACAGGAGTCATGCCCCCTTGCCCAATGGCCATGCACAGGGGACTTCTGTCCCCTGGGCATGGTCATTGGGCATAGTGGCATGTAGGGGGGCACAAATCAGGCCCCCCATGCCACAAAAAAATAAAAATAAAAACACTTACCTGAACTTACCTAAATGTCCCTGGGATGGGTCCCTCCAGCCTTGGGTGTCCTCCTGGGGTGGGCAAGGGTGACAGGGGGTGTCCCTGGGGGCATGGGAGGGCACCTCTGGGCTCCTTCAGAGCCCACAGGTCCCTTAACGCCTGCCTTTTGCAGGCGCTAAAAAACGGCGCAAAAGCGGCCGTACGTCATTGTTTTTGACCCGCCCACTCCTGGGCGTGATTTTTGCCTGGGAGTATAAATCCGACGCACATGCCTCGGAGTCGATTTTTTAGACAGGAACGCCTACCTTGCATATAATTAACGCAAAGTAGGTGTCCACGCAAAAAAATGACGCTAACTCCATGGACTTTGGCGCTAGACGCGTCTAACGCCAAAGTATAAATATGGAGTTAGTTTTGCGTCGAAATTGCGTAAAAAAAAAGACACAATTTCGGCGCAAACGGAGTATAAATATGCCCCAAAAAGCGTCAATCTGGTCACCTGGTCGCACCTCGACTGGGGCAAAGTCATGGTTAAAAGCTCACTGTGATGGAGCCCTGCTCGACTACACCAAGCGGGAGGCCTCGGTCAAAAGTTTACCTTCAGACTTAGTCATTTTCTTGAAGATTTTCTTCAGCAAGACAAAGTGACCAGTCTGATCTGACCTTCCTGGTGCCCTTCTGTGGATACACTTTGCTGGAGCCCTTGGTGAATATTTCTACAGTCGGACTTAGACAATTTTTCGAGTTGAAAATCCTATGACCGGGTGGAACCTGAATCTTGATCCAAAGTTCCTGGAGCCCTCTTCGGATAGACTGCTCGGAGGTCCCGGTAAACTTTCTACGTTCGGACTTTTTGGGAGCTTTTCTTCAGCGTGATGAGCCTGCAATTCAGGCCGGGTCGCGGGTGCAGTAAGCCAGCTAGAGTTGCTGCGGCGGGTCGGTCCCTTTATCGAGCTTTTTCCAGAAAGCTCTCCAATCTTCTCCAAACTTCTGGATCTTCTTCCAGAAGATCTTTTAAGGTTCCAGAAGCTCTGAGTTGCTCCTTGAGGGTGTGAACCTCAACTCCCAGAATGCACCTGGGTCAAACTCCAAAACTGCCACTTGTCAGTGGTCAGCTGGTCAGTTTCTTCAGGATCTGAAGCAACGGACTCTGGTTAGCAATTTTTCACCTGTAGCAAACAGTGAGTCCCTCCTTGAACCAGTTGAAGCTCGGCAAAGTCCTTCTTGTGGTGGAGCCCAAGAGTGCAGCTTGTGCAGTCCTTCAGAGTGCAGTGTCCAGGTGCAGGTCAGTGGTCCAGCAGGGGAGTCCTTCTTCTTCTGATGTTCTTCCGTATAGGGATCTGATAGATGTGGGTGCAGCTCTGCCATATTTATCCATGCTCCTGGGTGAAAAACAGGGGGGTCCTGCTTCTCCAGTCAGATGCAGGGTCTTTCCTCCTGTGATTACCACTTTCTGGGAAGTGTGGCAAAAATCAATCCCAGGGAGCAACATTCTTCAAATATCCATCATGGCTGAAACTGATTTATGGAGGTTACATTTGGCTGAGCCCACCCACTGGTGTGTCTAAAAATCCTAAACACACCCCTCTCCTGCCCTCTCCTAATCTAATCAAGAGATCACCTAATTGTCTGGGGTTGTAGGATGTGAGGGAGATGCTGGGTTGCTCCAAATGTTCTTTCCTGCCTTTGAAGACCAGTTTTGAAGCCCTCCCCCGTTCCTGCTTTCCCATCTGCTGGCACATCCTTTGTGTTCAGCCCAGGTTACTTCACACCTCATCAAGGAAGTCCGGCGAGGCTGTCAGAGGCTCGCCAATCAGAGAAGGGCACTACAGAGCTGAAGTTGGTAACTTTTTAGGAAGAATTTAAAACTCTTTACCTGAACTAGTAATGTTAAATCCAACAATTATAAGTTGTGAGATTTATACTAACAATTATTTGATACTAAACTTGAGGTATACAACACTTAAGAGGACTTTGTTAATTAAAATAAAGTCTCCCTATTTTAGCCTATTGAGGCTATTTACTACAGTGAGGGAAAAACAAATTTGGCTATTTTACCTCACCAGGGCTTATAAAACAATTTTATAATGTCCCTGCTTATTTACAGGGCACCCAACCCTAGGGACACATAGGGCACAACTTAGGGGTGACTTATGTGTAAAAACAAGGTAGTTTAAGACAATGGAAGTACTTTTAATTCCAAAGTCGAATTTGCATATAACTTTTATTAAAAAGCATCCAGCAAGGCAGGCCTGCCTTCCTTTAAAATGACACTGCGCACCTCAGCAGTGAACCTATGGGTGCACTGTCTGTGCTGGGGTCCCTAAACCTACATGTCATACCATATACTAGGGACTTATAGGTAGGATGACATAGCCAATTATAATTAGTCTAATTTTTACACAGCGCACAGGCCGTAGGACTGGTTAGCAGTACCCAGGGCACCATCAGAGTCAGGAAAACACCAGCAAAAAATTTAAAATGGGAGCAAAACGTTAGGGGGCCTCTGCAATCAGCCTTTTTTTCTCACACAGAGAAACGGTATCAGACATTCATTGCAGCTGGCGTCATTTTCCATGACAAATAAAGGCGAGTCCATGGAAAACCACATGAACTGCATGATTTGAAAATCACTGGATAGTTTACATTTTGAGGGTTCAAGGGACAGTATTTGGGCTTGCTGATTTTTTCTTCATCCAGGGAACACAGAAAAGTATCAGTGACATTTCAAGGATTCGTGCCCATTTTTTCTTTACCTGTTTATTAGGCAATAGGCACAACCATATGAAACGTCTGCATCCTTTTGTACATCAGCTTTTTTATTCCTTATCTAATCATTCACTAATTTTCGTTTTCCAGTAAATGCATGGGGGAACGAGAGTTCCAAAGTCCAGAAGTTTATTAACAGTATTGTGTCACCGCTTCAAAATGATCTGCTGACATGCCATTTGACCTTTGCTTGGCCTAATAATGTGGTTATGTTTTTCACAAATTGTGCAGAACAATTTGTTCTTTGGGATTACTCACCTCTGACTAAACGTTGTCATAGTGTTCTTCCCAGTGTCAATATTTGTAACTTAATTATTTTGCTGTGCATTACTGAAGCTAATTCCAACGTTTCCACCTGTTTGCTGACAGGATCTAAGCTGAAAACTCTGAGTTGTGTTCATGATTTTCTTCTGTTTTTGCACTCTGTTTAGTAGCTATACTTTTATAAATTGCATTCATATCACACTACAAATATTAAGACTGTGCAATATTTTTTTTTTAAATCAAGTTACATATTATATTGAAAACCACTATGATGCACGATATCAATCTTTATTTGCTATAACATGTATTTTTAAAAATATTACAATTATTTTATGTTACATTTTAATGTTAATTAATTTTATATATTTACTTTAAATGTAGAACAAAATAACAAAAATACTACAGCACTATTAAATTAAAGTTGAAATAAAGCTTTAGTTAATTGACGTTCATTAAATTACGATTATTTTAAGTTTAAATTAAATGAGTGAATATTAATTACTAAATGAGATGGGTAGAAGTAATTACAATAATGTAATTGTTCTTAATAAAATGTATTGTGACAAAAAAAATGTAAAATGAAAATAGGTTAGTAAAATATTTTATAATTAAATACCTCTCCTTGATCATGGTTCGAGGAGTCAACACCCAGGTACCACATTTATTGTTCTACTTACATTACAATCAGCATGGATGATGAATAGAATGTCACATATCAAATGTGGAATCTGTTCGACATTGGTATAAAGTACTGGCCACGCTGCATCCTTATATATATATAATGCATAACATAAAAGAGGGAACATACATCAAGTAATGTTAGATAATAAACAGAAAGATGATATTTAGCTGCATGATTATTATTGTGGAGCTCCACGTACTGTTGATTCTTGTGGAGTGCACAGCACTGTTTCAAATATCGTTGTCTTTTTATGTCAATCATAGAAAAAATGTATGTATATACATAGCACAACACCATACCACAAACTTCTCTGTCCCCAAATCGTGGCACGTTAATGGGTCTGGGAACCCGTTATAGCCATCTAGTGCATTGCTGTCAATAAACTTCACCGGCTGAATCTTCTACAGGGAGTGTGCATGATTTTATCCTTTATTAGAAGTGTTTTTGGATGGAGATATATATATAAAATAAAACAAACCTCTCTTTCCAGTATGTAGAAAGGAAAAGCCGGCACTCCAAATCGGTGTTATCCAAGTGATTTATTCTGGTTAACATGTTTTGACCAACAAGGTCTTCCTATTAGCCAAGTTCTTCCCCCTGGGCTGGCTCCTGCTATGCCCAAGGGTACCCACCCCTGGGACATAGCTGTTTGCTGTGGCTTGGCTGCAGCTTTGAAGCTGCCACCAAGCCACAGCAAACACTCCGGTCCGATGAAGGAAAAGCTGTCAAACAGACCCTGTGGGAAACCTCCGATGTTCATGGCCAAAGGCCGTGATCAATGCATGGTTGGGTGATTATAGAGGTTGGCAGCAGGGCCTGGAAGCAAACCAGGCTCTGTGGCCAACCACCACTGTGCGCAGTGGTGGTTGGATTAACGTATAGTAATGAAAATTACTTCACGTTAAAAAAGACGTAGAGATTCACTGAAAAAGCAAAAGGATACAATTACGTTATCGTTAGGAAATAGAATAAAAAAAAACATATAAATTCAGTGAAAAAAACAAAGGTTACAAGGACATTATAGTTAGGTTCTGAATTTACTCTTACAAAACCATAGACATTCAGCAGCTAGAGTTCTTTCAAGCAACTATAACTCGTGCCCTAAGGTAACTATAACTTGCGCCATCATCATGCACTGCTGATTAGCACATATATTACAGCACTCATGACAACTGCTATAACATCATTAAAAGTATAAATGAAACATTATCACTCAAATTATTGAAGAAGAAACTGTGCATTGCGGGGCGTGAGTTACAGTTACTTAAGTATGTATATATATATATATATATACATATATATATATATATATATATATATATATATATATATATATATATATATATATATATATATACACACACCACAGCTCCAGGTTACCAGCCAAAACATGTTGTGTCCTTGCACACACTTGTTTACCACTGCAATATATATATATATATATATATATCACTGAACTCCATTACCCTTGTGGTGATCGCAACTAGTTGGTTATAGTTAGGACCTAGTTTCCAGAGAGGGGGCATTTTTTGTTTTGCCTATATCTTTGGCACTGCTTGACGAATATTCACAAAATGTTCAAAACTTATACTTTGGTCAGTTCAGCAGTTGTCTTGAAAGTTTCGGGGTGACCTATCAAGTGGGGGCAAAGAAAAAGGGGGGTCCCAAAAGCAGTTTTCCCTATTCATCTTTCCATAGGACCTTTAGACACGCGTACAGCCCAAACCGGTGAACAGAATTACACCAAATGTGGCAAGAAGCTAGGTCATGTTGCACAGATCACATTTCTTGTGGTTCAGTGGGAATCCTTTTAGTAGTTTCTGAGCAATTTAAGGCCAGAAAATATAGATATCTGTGGGCGTGGCTCATCCGCCGATCCACAGCGGGCCAATCCATGGATCCATGCGCCACAGAAAGAGTGTGGTTGGCTGGCCGCAAGGTGAGAGAAATGTTGTGGCTGCCATTTTATTGTGATGAGAAACAGTCCGTGGGGCTGAAATATGGGGGGCAATGGAGTTGATGGGGTCAGGATTGAGGTTCCCTGACCCCATGGGGGGTGATGTAGTTGTAAAGCAGGTGTAAATAATGGTTTAGAAATGCTCGAAAATATATTGTTGATGGTTTTCAAGATCCCTGGAACCACCCATGGGCAGGTTGTGGGTGTTGATGTGTCTTCAGGTAGGTATTGTTTGTGTGCATGTTGGTGGTGGGTCTTTTGGTGCATGTGTTTGTCAGCAGTACCCTTGGATGTTGAGGTGGGTGCATGCTTGTCTGTCTGTGTGCTTGGCTGGGAAAAAGGGTGTGGGATTGGGAAGACGAAGGTGGAGGGGGGACGGAATTCAGGATGGTCGACTGACCCATAGAGATCGACCTCAGGAGGTCATAGCCTCCTCACTGAGGGCAGCAGGGCAGACAATGGCAGGGGCAGAGGTGCTTGTGGTTAAGGAGATGCCCACCCTCCTGGGTGAGAGGGCACAGACAATTGGGTGGGGAGCTACAGGGAGGGATGTGGTAGTAATGGGGGTGGCAAACAAAGATGGTGCTGGGGTGGTCCCAAAAGGGTTCACCGCCACCAGGGAGTGTCCACTGGATGAAGATTTAGGAGATGATGAGGTGGAAGATCCAGTCTCCCCTGGCACTCTCCTCGCCCTCCGGGCCACTTGGTTCCTCGCTGTTGGTGGTTGCAGCACTCTGGGACCCATGGCCAGCAGCATCTGCACTCACCTGTGCCCTGTCTCCTTCACCTGCCAATGCTGATGCACACAAATAGAGAGAGAGGGAGGGAGAGAAAGAGAGGGAGAGAAAGGGTTAACTTATTCCACACATACACACATGTAAGCATGCACAACTGTATGTAAACATCTCCTGGCTAGGCTTTCTCTGTTGGCAATACACATATCCTACATCATGTCACAATAGGTTACTACTATCTGCCCCTTTATATCATCCCTCACACCCACATCAAAACCCAAGTTAATTTGCATGCCTGGAGTAATCCTAATCATCACCAGTAAAGCCATGTAAGCATGCTCATCATGCCCTGGCTGAAGTAGAAATATCTAGCATAATCCTGATTCCTCTCCACACTCCTATCAACTATAGGAAGAGCAGGTGACAGATCACAACACATCAAGCATGCCCAGAAACTACACCTGACCATTCCATGTCCATTAGTAAAGTCCCTTGATGGTGAAGACTACTCTATTCACAGACCACACAGCACCTGACAGTCATATCTCATGGCTGGCCAAACCCTCTGACATATATGCCAATATGGATACATTAACTAATGTAACCACAACAAGTAGGACTCCCATTCAGGTGACATCTGATGTGTAGAATACAATCTCTGAATAACAGGCATGTCATAACTTTTACACAATCACAGAGGACTATCTGCAGCCACTAACCACAAATACACCAAATCACTTCATACATGCAGGTGAAGCTACAATGGCCTACATAGCACACATGATACATCCATAGTCAATCAGAGTGCAGTCTCACAACAAATAAACTTTAGGCAGCCACAAAATACCTCATATGGCACGTACCATTCCACCTGACATGCAGTTGCACATGAGTAAACTAACATTACTCACACAATGACATGTGATTACCTGTACCTATGTCCAGACAACACACATCACATAGAAATGACATGTCAATATGATGCCCACATGGACCTAAACTGCTGCCATTGCACTAACGTATCCCACTGTAACAAAAGGCTGCTTTAGAAACAGTGGGACAACTAAATTATGTCATGTTGATCTCATAAGTCATTGAAAACCTAATCTTGTCCAAAGTTCCCACATCAGCTAGGGCTAGGGTACCAATGATTGTCCCACGTCATAAGAAGTCCCCCAAGTAACAATTGAGACATGATGTAGGCATCAATTAAGCAATGTTGCACTGTAATTGGTAGGGCATTGGCAAACATAGCATTGACATTGCATATTGTCAATGGCTAGCTCTGCCTAGGCACGTACCACCTCTAGAACAAAGCCATTGGGTTACGGGTGAAATGCCCACATGTCAACCTCATGGAAATGTATGATGAGTCCAAATATACCAAATCATACAACCATATTAGATTGTCCTTCCGTTGCTACCTTCACATACCCCATAGAAAGAAGATGAACGGCCAATCGAGATACAACTACAAACCCATTAGTACTGTCCTCTACATGCCACATCTGTGGTGTAAATGAGATGGCTGCCTCACATGGAGTCCATACCTGTACCAGTGCTAGATATTAATAGTCCCTGTACCAAAAAAGTGAGTCACTCAGTTGCAAATACAGGTGATCAACACAGATGGAGTGTACAGACGCCTTAGAGCCACTAACGCTCATATGCTGATGGAGGGACCAGGTTACACTCAATGGGTAGGTTGATACACCAGTTCACATCCATATAAATGGCAGGATGGAGTCACACATGTGGCTTTGTCATTTGAGCATCTCCACATGCAGTCATTTTGATGTATTGATACAAGGGATCTAAACGTACACATAGCAAACCATTCTGCCACATCTACATCAAATAATCAGGCACGGAGGGAACAACTGTTTTCCACTAGTCTACATACATGTAGCACCTACTCCATTTTCACAGAAGCTACAGTGAGATGGCAAACACCATACAACCAGAGCCAAGTACCAGAATACTGCCAGTCCTTCCCCCTTTGTGGCTGCTGTGCTGCCCTCAAATGCCCATCCACCTCAGGGCAGGACACCACCAAAATGCAGGCCATTAGGAGGATCAAGATCCGACAGGCGCCTTTCCCTCATTGGGACATGCACCATACCAACTGGATTGGTCACTACACATCTGCCACAGCAAGTGCTGTCACAACACATCTGTCACAGCAAGTGCCCACACATACCCAACCTCTCTGCTCACACACCTTCACTATATGCCATCTGCATTCATGTGCTCCCTCACCAGTATACATCTCTGATTCAATGTCATATATAACCTCTATCACACATGGCTGGGGCATTGGACTCACCTGCTCCTCTGCCCCATATAGCTGTTCATACAGGAGTAGGACCTCCTCCACCATCTTCTCCATCTCTTCTGGGGTGAAGGCAGGGGCCCTACCACCTGCAGGACATGGCATGATGTCTCCCAGAGGCAGTACACTGCAGTTCAAGTTGTGGAGGTCTTGCTAGCAACAGTGTCAGGAGTCAAGTGAGCAAGGCTACAGAAAATCGCAGCCACGGTTGCCACGTACAGGACTGTCACCACCGGTGGCCATCACCATTGCCCCCAGTCTGCCAAATGTAGCAATGTTAACCAATGACAAGTTGCAGGGCAGTTGCCACCACCTACCGCCATGACTACTTCTACCTGCAGACATAGGTCACTTCCAACTGTCCATACAGTAGGCCAGGTGCCTTCCATTTTGGGCACATGCAATGGATGGATGTGCTTAATTAGGCTGGTCCAACACTTACTCACCCAAATATCTATGTAGCCCTACGTTGTGCCATCGTAATTGTGCAACATAATTTGACAATCTTGCCACAGTGACATGTTGAGGCTGTATATATGTTGATAGCTCTGTTAAGCTACTCGGAGGTACATAGGTGATGGCTTAATATAGGTAGATTAAAAATATATATGTGTGATCAGTCCAGGGCTGCTCAGTCACCCACACATGTTCAGCTACATATGTTACACATGTCCTATACGACTTACATGTTAGCCAATGTGCAACAATGAGGGTATAACATTTGCACATCCATGGTCTGTATGGTATATGTCAGCATTGCTACGCATTCGCTACGGATGTTCGCTGTGAGTTAATATACCATGTGGTACAGACGTGTGCGTACTGCATGACTCATTGTACATTCTCTCCTCTCATCATAGATATCCTGCAATGAGGAGAGTGATGCAACCACCATTGTACCGTCCACTAGTGGACCTGGCAATCATGGAGGATAGGCATGTTATCCAGACATATCATCTGAATGGTCAAAACATCATGGACCTTTTGAGACAGTTGGAGCCAGATCTGATGCCAGCCAGTCGCAATCCCTATTGCATACCTCCCATAGTACAAGTATTGTCAGTGCTACACTACCTGGCCACAGGCTCATTTCGGAATACTGTCATCTTACCACCAAGGACGTCTCAGCCCATGTTCAGTCTGGTTTTGAAGGATATACTGTGTGCTTTGTTGAAACACCTGGACAGCTACATTGGTTCTCCCAAAATAGCAGATTTGGCCTATGTAAAGGCAGGCTTTTATGAGATGGGACACATTCCTCATGTGGTAGGGGCCATGGATGGCACACATGTAGCCCTGGTCCCTTCCAGTGCCAATGAACAGGTGTATGGGAACAGGAAGAACTACCCATCTATCAACATGCAGGTGTTGTGTCTGGCACACCAGTACATCTCACATTTGATAGCCAAGTTTCCTGGATCAGTGCATGACTCCTACATATTGTGGAACAGCAATGTCCCACACATGATGGCACGACTACACAGAGAGAGGGCCTGGCTGCTTGGTAAGTAGGCAATGTTATGTGTTTCAATGTTATGTCACCTGTCATCACATTCTGGCCAGTCGCTGAGCCTATTATTTCAATTGTCCTAAAATTATGTTCACAAGTGACTCTGGCTGGCCAATCCTTCCTGGGCTGTTGACACCAGTGAGGAACCCAGCCACAACAGGGGAACTCAATGAGGCTCATGGGAGGACAAGGCGCATAATTGAGCAAACTTTTGTCCTCCTGAAGGCAAGATTCATGTGCCTGGACCAATATGGAGGTGCCCTCCTCTACTCGCCCCACAAGGTTTGCCAAATCATCGTTGCCTGCTGCATGCCCACAATCTAGCCCTGAGACGTTAGATACCATTGCTAGCTGATGAGGGTGAGGCAGCTGGACCAGTGGCTGGAAATGCTGATTGGGGAAGTGATGAAGAGCCAGAGGAACAAGGAGCACCTGACTCTAGGATGGAGCTCACCAATCAGTACTTTCAGTGACTTACAGGTATGTTGAGTGGGCCTTTTCAAGTCTTGTATGTGTACAATCAGAATTGGATTGCTGACATTACACCTCCTGACTTGATTCATCACTGGGGTTGTAATGAGGTCCAATGTCATGGTTGAGTTGTGGAAGCAGACAGATAGGTTGTAATGTGCACAGTAATAATGGTTCAGTTCTAACATGTAATTCCAACAGATTCCAACATTCACTTCTCTAATGGACTACCAGTATTGACCTATGTTCCCTGCATTCTCCTATTATTTCCTTTTACCCACTGAATATGCAATATATTCTATGGATCTGCTACCTACGGCTTGAGGTATTCATTGTCAGTATCCAATGGAAATGTATTACAGACATAAGAGATATACATGACAGATAGCTGGTAAAATTGATTTTGTCTAAAGCCTGTGACTGGTGATGTATAGATTCAATCTGGGTGCCCCTGCTTTGGAGGTATTCTACAATGGGCATGACATTTATGACCTGCACATGTGCTTTGTCTGGCACCATGCCTTCCATTCTGATGGTACTCCTAGTAACGCTCTCATTGCAGATTGGTATCCGGACTATGTCCTGGTGTTGCTTTGGATTTCAGCCTCACTCTCTGACATCTGTCCAGTACCATTACTGTTGTGATGTGTGTCCTGCTGAGGGAGGCTCCTTCTCATGGCCATTACACTGCCAGTTCGAATCAGGAGGCCATTACCAGACCACAGTTGCAAATCATTACATGTGTTGTTGTATCATTAAAGACACATATGCAGTAGCTGTGTCGAAATGTGATTTATTGTGCATATAAGGTTTTTAACAGTAACAAAAAATGTGAATAAAATAACAAAAAGGTGATGAGTGGTGACATGGTAGGTGGATTACTCAGAGCAGCTGCTACAACTCTTGGTTACCCAGGTCCAGTGTCCGTGTACTATAGGAAACTGGAGTTCTGTCTCAGAACACTCAACAGGGTGATTCAGTGGCACACAAGGGTGACAAATCAGGAGAGGTTCACTTTTTGGCAGTGGCTTTTGACTTGGCATCTGCTCCAGTCGGATGTCTGGGTGGACATCCACGTTTGCGGGGGGTTCTTCAGCTACAGAGGGAGGGGTGTCTGAGGCATGTGGTTCCCATGGCAGGGACTCCATTCCACTAGCTGCCGCTGATGTAGATGGGGCAGATGTAACGTTGACAGTGGAAGGGTTCTGATGGTGGGTTGAGAAACCATGCAGGTTTAATGCTAACTGAAACTAACAGTACATCTTGACTGTTAGGCTTTCAAGTAGCATGCTTCAGTCATGTCTGTGTCTAAGTGGAGGTGAAACCATCTCTATAGTTTCTCAATACATTTGTGACTGCTTAGAGACCCTTAAGCTGTTTTTTTTCACTGTAGAAAGTGAAGGAGTCAGATAGAGCGTATGTAGGCCACAGAGGAGGTTGCTGTGTGCATAAAAGATAAAAAGGTGATATTAGGTTTTACTGCCTTAAAACTGCACTTGCTATATAAGTTATATACAGTCTGTAATCTATACTGTTATCCACAATCAAAATAATAAAAATATAAAGGCAGACTAATAGTCAGTTATATACATAAAAAGCCACTCATATATTCATGTACATATAGTGATAATAAGAATATATGCTGGAGCAAGTTATGTGGATAGGAACTAATACAGTGATGGCAATATGAAGTTTCAACATTAATAGTATAGATCCTTATTTAGATAAATTTATGGTTTAAATGTGGTTTAGGCTAGTAATAATGACACTAACTACTCAGTTTTATTTTTAACTTGAGTTAGTATTAGCAAATGTGTTTAAGAAGCTTTCTACACCCAATTTACAACAGGGAACTCAATCTTTAAGTGAGATATATGTGGGCCATAGAAGGGAGTGTTTTCTTACTAAAACATGAAAAATGTGGTTCTGAGTTTCACTGACTAAGCTTTTAGCTTCCAGACCCCTATACCCAGGTATATATGTACTAAAGTAGAGATATGGTATTTTTGTAGGTAATAACAAAAAGATAGAGTCAGTCACATATCTAGTAAACCACTAAGAGGGTCATTATGACCCTGGAGGGTCACGTCGCGGTTGGACCGCCTAAGTGGTGGTTCGACCGCAACATTTTGGCAGTACCAGCGGTTTATATCTGCCAGCGCTGCCCAGTGGATTAACAGTCCCCATCTGCCAACTTGTCCATGGCGGTAAACACTGCCATGAAAAGGCTGGAGGTATGGGGGCCTCGGGGAGCCCATGGGGACCCCTGCACTGCCCATGCACTTGGCCCAAATTACAGGGAGTGAATTGCACGACGGATGCTGCTACACCCGCTGCACTGATGTATTGCCGCTGCTGCTGGTAATAGAGCCAGCTGCAATGTTAAGGCCCTGTTCCCCTCTGTTTCCTCCCGCCAGCCAGGCAGGGAAACCATAATAGGGCCACTGCCCACCAATGTCATAATGAGGGCCTAAGTGAGCTTCTTGTACATTGTCCCCTGCAGACAGTAACATTCCCAGTCATACACCAAGGCTCACACTAATGGATACACTAACCCAACCAGGCACACACTAATGCATACACTGACACACCTAGGTGCACACTCTGATGCATACATTGAGACACCCAGGTGCACACTAATGAATACACTGAAATACCCGGGCATACACTGACATGCACTGACACACCCAGGTGCACACTGATGGATTGACTGATGTACCCCGGTGCACACTAATTCATATACTGCAGCACCAAGGTGACAGTGATGCATACACGAACACACCCAGACACACACTCACATATCCACTGACACACTCAAGTATGCACTGATACATACACTGAGGCACACAGACACACTCTCAAATATACTCAGACACACCCAGACACACACTGATGTATACACTGACACACTCAGAAACACTCTCATACATGTACTGACACACCCAGGAACGCAATCATGTGTGTACTGACACACTAAGGCACATATTGGTGCATGCCCTGATACACCAAGGTACACACTGATCCATTCATAGAGACATTCAGATGTACAGTGATGCATATACTGAGATACCCAGACACAGATGGATGCATGCACTGACGCACCTAAGGCCACACTGATGCATACACTTCCACACCCAGGGACACTCTGATACATACACAGATACACCCAGGCACATCCTGATATATACACTGATATGCCCAGGCACATTCTGATGCATACACTGATACAGCCAGGCACACATTGATGAATACACTCACACAGCTAGGTATACATACAGTGATACACCCAAGCACACACTCATGCTCACATCCATGCACACACAGGCACACACTGATCCACCCAGGCACGCATGCTCTGACACACCTAAACACACATTCATGCATACACTGACAGACTAAGTCACACACATACAGTGACACATTTGAGAGGAGACTCATCCATACACTACAACTCTCAAGAACACACTAATGCATACACTGCCACATACAGGGTTGCACTCATGGATATACTGACACAGGCAGACACACAGTGTAAACAGACTGACACACCCAGGAGAAACTTATGCATTCACTGACGACACAATGACGCACCCACGCATTCATACTCTCACAGACCCAGGCACATACTGATGGAGTGTACGTTTGCATATTTACTATCAACTGAACTGTGTATTAGAAAGTGTTTTTCTTAAGATTTTTTTTCCTGTATGGGTGAATGTATTCTTTATTTGTTTTCCAGATAGCTATTTGTAGCTAAATAAGATGATTCACAATGCCTAACAAAAGAGAAGGAAGAAAAAAACAGAAACACTCTACTACCTTCTTAAAACTGACAGTAAAAAAACTAAATAAGGTGGAAAATGTTCAGAAGAAGAAAGTAATCACTGGAGAGAGTACTAATGATTTTGTTTTTAAAAAATGCCATAAATGTAAAATGAGAGAAAGATGTTTTTTTTTTTAAAACTTGAAACATTGTAATAAAGAGGAATGAATTGAAGTTATGAGAATTAGAAACACAGAATTTCATACAGAAACTATGTAAGGAATTAAGAGTAAAAATGTTTCGAAACAGAGTACTTCAATATTTGTGGAACAAGCGAAGAAGTATAAGAGGAGAAGTGCTATTATAAAGCAAAGCATCATATTGATAACATAGTTGACAAAGCAATTGTGAAGAAGAAGAAACTTTTTTTTTGTATTGAACAGAATGAAGACATAAGATTAAACAGTTGTTTCCATTAGGAAAACAAGATTAAGAAAGAGAGTTATTAACAAATGTCATTTTTGCAACATTTTTAAAGGTGCATGTGTGCACACATTTAGTACAGAACTAGCTTTTACTGAAGAAAGTTATTTTCAGTATAATACGTTAGGGCATGCAGTTTGCACAACTGGTTATTGTTCTAAAGTAAAATATGGTAATCCTGTAAAAAAGGAAGGGATAGTTGCTAGGAATGTAGAAGAAGTGATAGTCAAAGTAGTACAAGGAAGGAGTAAACAAGCTCCTGTGCACAAGTGGAAGTGTAGTAGTATTTGTAGTATCCGTCAGGAATCAATTAATAAATTGATAATTTTCTTAAGAGAATTTTCATGGAAAAGCCTGAAAAGAAATTTAAAATGCTTCCTGAATTAGACCCATGCAGAGTTAGTAAATACACTAAAGTGCATGACCATTCATTGTCATGTCTTTCAAAGAAAGTGTGTTGAAGCACTTTTCATCACTGTAGAAAGCTAGCTGTGCATCATTCAATAATGCAAAATTTGGTAAAGATACTTTATTATGTGAAAACGCCAGCTTTATATTTAGGAGATTTGAATAGAGCTCTCTTACACAGTACTGTAGCAGAGGTTGAGAAAGTTTCTGAAGACATTCAGGCGGTGATTATGAACATGGCGGGAAAGACCGCCGACCGCCTTGGCGACGGTGAACAGAATCCCGCCGTCGGCGGAGAATGGAAACCCGCCATATAATGAACAAAAAACCCAACCCTGCCAAACATTCCCACACCACCACTCCCTGCCAGGATCCTGTCGGTGGGAATCCCGGCCCACCCAACCCCGCCATCGCCAAGCACACCCACATCCTGCCCTCCAAATAATGATGCACAAATCACCTCAGCGGACAGTGGAGGACAGACGACCATTGGCGGCTGCGACAGCCAAGGGCGGCAGGTGGGCCTATCAGCAACCAGTGCACACATTGGCTAGGCTTAGCACCCACACACCTGACACACATCCAGAACACCATAAAACAGCCCCAGACACACCCCACAATCTCTTGCAACAAAACCAGGACCAAAACATGGAGAGCACCAGAGCCAGGCAGAGAACGCCAGCAGACAGGACACACATAGCGACCCACACAGGAGCACCCAAACACCGTCCCCAGTCCAACACCATCCACCACCCTCACCATGTCCCCCCCAAAAATCCACGCTTCACCGAAAGGGAGCTAAGACCATTGTCGACGAGATCCTAAAAGATGAGCCACAAATATTCGGCTCCGAGGTGCAGCACACACCCATCGCCCGGAAAATGGAGCTGTGGCAGACCATTGTCAACAAGGTGAATGCAGTGGGACACCATCCACGCCCCAGGGATGACATCCGCAAGAGATGGAACGACCTGCGGGGGAAAGTCAGGGCCATGGCATCCAAGCACCACATCGCAGAAGACAGGGGGAGGACCGCCACCCGCACCACCCGACTACACCGACTGGGAGGAGAAGGTACTCGCCATCCTGCACCCAGAGGGACTCACTGGACTCACTGGAGGAATGGACTTGGGTAAGTCATATACATTTACCCCATATACACCATACCTGTAATGCATGCTCCACACCATCCCTCCCACACCCACCTAGACCCACACCCCTACCAGCCATTACCCACCAAATCCACTACCCTGCATCACTCGCAACTCACTACCAGGTCCACATCACTCCTGCTGTGCACAGCCACCCACCCCTGCACGTACCCACAATGGAATAATAGCCCCCACCACAATGTAACACCAGCACTGCCACGAAATGCAATGTCCACCTCACAAAGGCACCCCTGAAGGCCACTGAAAGACACACCAGCACTAAATTGCACAGTAAAGTCCACCTCATGCATATGTAACAAACATTTCTATGTCCCTCAACAGGCACCACCACCCATGCAACCCTAATGAAGGGGACAAGGGGTGCCACAGTATTCTAGGGAGACAGAGGCACTTCACAGGACACTGGTGAAGGATCCCTGGACACTGATGAGCAGGCAGGCCCCTCACACAGCCCTGGATGCTCACCATGCAGCAGCCCCACCCAGGAAAACACTGTCACCCCTAACACCCAGTCAAGACCAGCAGGCCAGGGGAGGAGTGCCCACACCAGTGGACCCAGGGCACAAACAGGTGGAACACAGCAACAGAGGCCACAGTCTCCCACCCCCAACATGCAGGAAGATGAAGGCCCCAGTACTAATGGCACGTCAAGACCTGCGCAGGGGACACAGGCACAGGGGACCAGGGCAAGGTCAAGTGCCCCAGTGGGTCAGGGGGTAGGGCACCGGAGAGATGCAGCAGCCCAGGACGTCATTGCTGAGGTATTGGGGGCATACCAACATACCCAAGACAGGTTGGCACAGATTGTAACCACCCTGGAGCAAAGTCAGAGGATGCAGCTGGAACACCACCAACAGGCCATGGAGCAGTGGAAAGAACACAATGCCACAATGGTCACCATTGCTGGAGCACTGCTGCAGTTGGTCAACAAACCCTCAGACACCCACACCGGACAGTAGGCCCCCAAAACAGCCCTGGACAACCAGCAACAGTTGTCCCAAGCAGCTGTAACAGCACAGGAAATACCCTGCCAGGAATCACAAGGCCCAACCATGTCCCCCCGAGTAGCTCCACAGCAGGCGCACAAACATAGTCTCAGGCCAAGATATGGCACTGGAAACCCAGCTAAAATCAAGCCCCCTTCCAACAATTGACACTGCTACTACTGCCAAGCACCCATCCCACCCATTTACCAACTACATTTAGCTGAGGGTTAAATAAAGTACTATACTACAAATAGGACCCACCTATGATATCAAACAGTAACACTGTCCCCTGTCTTCAATGTGGAACAAAGTGGAGTAATGATGCAACAGGCAGGGATAAACTTTATTGTAAAATTGTGCATGGTGGTGGTACAGTGTGTTTCAAAATAGTCAAGAAGGGAATGCATATATTGTCTTTCTGTGCCATGCTGAAGAGGTCCATGACTCGCATTTCATGACCAATTCCCCCTAGTTGACATGGCAGACTTACAGTATCAGTCACTAACCACATATACAGGCTGAAGTCCCAGACAGTTATTGGAAATAGAGTTGTATCAGTTGGTATCTGGAATTGGCATCCTCCCCTTCCTCATCCTCACCATCACTCTCCTCACCTCTCTGAGGTAACAGAGCAGGACCTATAGCACCCTCCACCTCCAAAAGGGGGATTGAATGTCTGACTGCCACGTTCTGCAGCATGCAGCATGCCACAACTATCCTACACACCTTATCAGGCCCATAAGCAAGGGAACCCCCAGAGATATGTAGGCTCCGGAATCTAGCCTTCAGGAGACCTATAGTCGCTCTATCACCCTCCTAGTACGTCCATGGGCCTCATTGTATTTCCTCTCTGCATCCATCCTGGGATTCCTCACTGGTGTCAGGAACCAACGCAAGTTTGGATAGCCAGAATCACCTAAAGAAATGGTCAATACAGAGTCATCATTGGAATGTCCTTAGACTGACAGGCTGTTTTTCTGCAATGTGTCAGTTAGTGACAGGCACACATACCTATGATCCACCCTCTGTCCTCTTGGAGTTGTTCCATCTTTTGTGGCACACTACTGTTCCTCAAAACAAATGAATCATCGACTGAACCCGGAAACATGGCATTCACATGGGATATGTACTGGTCTGCTGTACACACCAATTGGATGTTCATGGAGTGAAAATTCTTCCTGTTTCTGCACACCTGTTCACACACTCTTGGGGGGGATGATCGGTATGTGGGTTCCATCAATGGCACCAATAACGTGGGGAATATTTGCAAGGGAGCTCAGCACTTTGGGGGAATCACACATAGGATGCAGATGTTGTACAAATGCATTCAGAAATCTTGTCAGTACCTGGCTGAACATTGGCTGTGAGAGACCAGCACCCATGCCACTGTCACTTGAAAAGAGCCTGTGGCCAGGAAATGTAGTGCGGAGAGCACCTGCACCTCAGTTGGAATGGCATGCTGATTACGATTTCCAGGAGTCAGTGCAAGATCCAGTAATGCACATAGGTCCTGAATAGTTACACGTGTGAGTCTGTAAGTGATAACGATCTGACGCTCCACCATGGTCCCCATATCCACATGTGGTCTGTACACAGATGGTGCCCTTCCTTGCCACAAGGGTCGGTACCTGTGAGGGGTAAGAACAAGGAGTCATGTGCACACATACACTGGCATATTTGCTAAACACATTCACTGCATTCTTCATAGTAGTGTCTGTACAATAACTGCAACCTGACAGATGTGCATTGACATCGCTAAGAGGGAATGGAGTAAATCATATAGGGCCTGATTCTAACTTTGGAGGACGGTGTTAAACCGTCCCAAAAGTGGCGGATATACCACCTACCGTATTACGAGTCCATTATATCCTATGGAACTCGTAATACGGTAGGTGGTATATCCGCCACTTTTGGGACGGTTTAACACCGTCCTCCAAAGTTAGAATCAGGCCCATAGTCTATGGATAGAGACATAGGTGCTTTGTATGGCTAGTAGGCCCAGCATTGTGAGTAACTTGAATTTCAAGATGCGTAGGTGATGGCAAAATGTCTGCCCAATGTAGTTCTGCCCCTTTGTTGTGGAAGTGACCTAAGACCGCTAGCGGTTGACGTCACAGCGTACGGCGGAGTTGACCGCTGTTCACACCCTCATTGGCTAACATGGATGCCAATGGGGAATCCTGCCGTATCATGATCGCCACCGGCGGTGACGGTGCATTCCACCGCGGAACGTACGCGTGTTTGTCATCGTGTGATCACTTGACTTCCTGATTCTGTATGGACAAGTACTCCACTCTGTGTACTGCTGTGGCCTGCCTCTGGCTACGGATGTTCCATGTGGTGCAGGGGAAAGGGCCCCGGCCTTCACCCAGGAAGAACTGGAGAAACTGGTGGAAGGGGTCCTGCGCCTATACGGCAGACTCTACGGCCGGCCAGAGGTACAGGTGAGTCCGGGTTTGGGGGGTACTGTGTGTCTGTCTTCTCCCACTGTGTCCACCTCCCCACCGCCCAAAACACTCAAACGCACCAAGACACCCACCCATCAGACACCCACCACACCACAGCATACTGAGCAGTCACCGGCACCCACTACACGCATACCTACACCGCATACATCAACTCCCTCTGCCTCCTTTACCACGCCCTCATCCACGCCAACCCCAATTGCTCCCAAAAAACCTGTAGACCTTATCCAACACACTGGCCCACCCCATTTGTCCCGAAACGTGCCCACCTCCTTGCTCTTTCCGCTCCTTCCACATTGCAGCCCACCCCGGTCCAGCCTTCCCATTCCCGTGCCCCTTCTCCAGTTAAGAAGAAGGCCCGCTCATAGCCTAAGGCATCCTGCTCCGCCCGAGCCAAATAGCCCCCACCCACTTTAAAGGAGAAGCCCAACCCCCTCCAACCTCTTCACGCAAGTCTAAGTCCCACCCCCATCGTAAATCCCAACCTCCATCCCCCGCCCCCATTCCGTGAGGTGCCTGGATCCCCCTATGGTGCCCTGTTGAGTGGAGTACCCAGCACTTGTGGGAGTCAGGTGTGGCCAGTTGTGGCCAAGGACAATTGACTGTTTATGGACTGGCCATTGGCCCTGTTAGCATTATTTAGCTCATTGAGCTACTGAATAAAGTTTCTGTGTGGCCTGTGTTTGGGCTGCACGCAGTTCCACCCTGGTGTTTGTTTAAATATTTTATGGCTGTGGTGCTATTGTATGTCCTATGGCCAAGTTGGAGTGGCCTTCGGTCGGGTACGTCCCTCTTGGTGTGGGGTGTCTGGCTCTTGCTGCCGAGAAGGGTCGAGGGGCTTTGCGGGGTGTGTGGAGTGGGTGGGTATGTGACTTTGCCCTGTCTTCCCTTGTTTTGTAGGTTGCGGTACTTACCGTCGCCGTCTTCGTCAGCGGTCTCGGTCGTGTAGATATACGGCAGGGAGCAAGGCTGCCATGACCTGCAGCTCTCTGTCCATGGCTGCCGCTGCACGTTTTGTTGACCTCCGGTGGGTGTTTCCTTTTATTTGTTTCTTTTCCGCCTGGCTTTGTGTGGCGGTGGTTCCCACCCCTGAACTGGCGGCGGAATGGTGGTTCATAATTTGATAGGTGGGTTGGGCCTTTCCGACGGCCTGTGGGCGGTCTCTGCCGTCGTCAGCGGGACTCCTTTCCTGGCGGTGGGTGGTGCGCGGGATGCATGAGTTTCGTTTGGTTCATTATTTGGTGGTCCGGACCGCTCCTCTGTTGGCGGTTTCCACCGCCACTGCCGGCAGTGCGGAACAGACCGCCATGTTCATAATGAAGGCCTCAGTCACGTTTCTTTTGCACTCAAGAAGAGAATAGGGAGAATGAGCAGATACTGATTGCAGGTGTAGAAGAAGTAGACACAGAAATTGGTATTGAAAAAAAATGTGAAAAGAAATAAACAAGTTCCATTCATTGTCTTCTGAGAAACAAGAGTATATTTGTGTTTCTTGTCGCCGTACTCACTTTAAAACCCAAATTTGTAATTTATTTGTATTTTCTAAAACTGAAAAAGACAGCTATTATAAGTGGCAGGAAATTGGTGCACATCTATTTGTAGAATAATGGTTTAATTTAGCCACAAATCAAATCATAGGTAAGTATTGTTATGACACATTAGAAGATAATAAAATGCCAGCTATAGCAATTCATAATAAATTAGAATTGTACGCATGCCACAAGAACGTAATGTATTAAATATGTATGAATCAAGTTCAATGCTTTGAAAGACAATATTCAATGTCCAATATTTCCTTACTATATGAAAATGTTAAATGAAGACATTGAACAAGAAGAAACAATTGCTACTGAGATTGCAAAGGAAAGTTCACAAAGCAACCAGAGTTCTGCACCTCTCAATCAAGATCCTCTTGTACAACCAGTAACAGAAAATTAATCTGCCATTGAGATGAATGAAGTGGAGACAGCAATGCAACAAGTAAGAGAAGAAAATGTTAGGTTGGAAGACTTAGTAGGGCAACTCAATAATGAGCAGAAAAAGTATACATGGAAGTGAAATAGAAAATGGACCATGGATTCCTGCATGATATAAAAACAATGGAACCATTCATGTTTTAAGCCAATTCTTTTGTATGCCAGTGGGCAAGCAGGCACTTGAAAAAGCTTTGTAATACAAGTTCTAACTACATATCTACAGAAGACTACAGCCTGGATTAGCTGCACACAATATCAAGGGAATTACTTTGCATTGCCTACTAATGCTCCCTGTTGAACACAACAATAAACTGGAGTATCAGAAGTTATCTGGTGAAGCTTGCCACAAAGTTTCTAGAGTTTTGAAGAAATTAAATCTTTTAATTATTGATGAGGTGAGCATGATCTCAAACTTAATGCTTGCCTTTGTGCATTTGAGAATGCAACAGATATTAAAGACAAACTATGATGTACTTTTTAGAGGAAAGCATATAATTGTTTTCAGTGATTTACTACAACTTACCCCTGTGAAAGGGTAACCTATTTTTAAGACCCTATCACATGAAGAAACTTGTAATTGTTTAGGAACCATTGGAAACGTAAATATTTGGTTACATTTTCAATACAAATAACTGATTACAAATGTGTCAAGCATCATATATAAAATGTTTAAGTATACTGAAGGATATTAGGGTAGGAATACTGTCAAAAGAAGGACAATGTTGTTTGGAAACCTGATTGCACCTAGTGCAGCGCTACATTCTTTGCGCCCCTTAGTGCCCCTTCTGCACCCATGTTTGTGCCATATTTAAAATACAGCGCACCATAGTGCAGGGTGGGGAGCAATAGTGTCAGAATTCCTGACGCTCTTGATGTATTCTGCAGGAGTAGCGCTAAAATGTTGCCAGTTGGTTTAGGTCATTAAATTTATTGCTGCATTACGGTCCCGTGTGAACATCTCTCTTTTGAAGAGAATCTGTTGTGGCATGGGACTTCCTTACTTCCTTTTTGGAGCTATGGATGTCCGTATATATATATATATATATATATATATATATATATATATATATATATATATATATATACACAGGTGCACATAGTTTACAGGGACGTTATAGTTAGGTTCATGTTTTACCTATAGAAATTCAGCAGTTACAGACAGTTATACTTATAGTTTCTTAACATAAGTAAAACTATAACTCATTGGTCAAAATATATATATATATATATATATATATATATATATATATATATATATATATATATATATATATGCAGTGAAACAACATCTCCTATTTCTGGTTGTCACACAAAGGGTAGGGCATTTAAGCAGAATTTTGCCAGCAAACATGAATAGAGAAATGATGTTGAGTACAATAATTTGAGAGATGGAATGATATTATTAATATGTTTTGTGTATTTTCTTTAACTTGCTATTTGTTGAAGGAGCAGCCCACTTGGGCGTGACAATGTAATAGAATTGTGTCTAACTAGAGAGAAATAGCATAGATGATGATGAGGGCTCTTGAGTATGTAAAGGTGTTTCAAAACCTAGAGGAGAGTGGCAGCAGAGTAGGAAAGTTCTCTTTTTTGCCATGTTCACTCCAAAACCGTTTGGACAGATACTGGTGGTTATTGACACTTGGCTGTGCCCTGGGTACTGCTTACCAGTTCCACGGCTAGTGCTCTGTGTAAAGTGGATATGCAAATTAGGCTAATTATAATTGGCAGTGTTAACCTACCTATAAAGCCCTGGTATATGGTAGGGCATGTAGGTTTAGGGACCCCAGCATAGGTAGTGCACCCATAGGGGCACTACTGAGGTGCCCAGTGTCACTTTAAATGCAGGTCTCCCTTGCTGGCTGCTTTTAAACTAAAGTTATATGCAAATTCTACTTTGGAATTAAAAGTGCTTACAAAGTCTTAAACTACGTTATTTTTTACATATAAGTCACCCCTAAGGTGTGCCCTGAGTGCCCCTAGTTTTGGGTGCCATGTAGTTATAAGCAGGGACCTTATACAAATGTTTTATAAGCCCTGGTGAGATAAAATAGCCACATTTGTTTTCCCTCACTGTAGTGAATGCCTTCCATAGGCTAAAATGAGGAGACTTTATTTTAATTAACAAAGTCCCCTTAAGAGACAGATACCCTGAGTTTGGTATCAGATTAACTGTAATAATACATCCCACAGCTTGCCATTGTTGGATTTAATATAACTAGTTCAGGTAAAGAGTTTTAAACTCTACCTGAAAGTTACCATCTTCAGCTCTGTAGTGCCCTTCTCTGATTGCCAGCCTCTGGCAGTCTGGCAAGGCTTCCTTGATGAGGTGTGAAGTGGCATGGGCTGAACACAAAGGATTTGCCTGGGAAAGGATATCCACCTCAGAAGATGGTGAAACAGGATGGGGGGAGAGAGCCAAACAGTTTTTTAAAGGCAGGGAAGGACAGTTGGAGCAGCAATGGACCTCACCCTTTTCCTGCAACCCCAGACAATTAGGTGCCCTCTTGATTAGATTAGGAGAGGGCAGGAGAGGAGCGTGTTTAGGATTTTTAGCCACACCAGTGAATGGGCTCAGCCAGATCTAACCTCCATAAATCAGTTTCAGCCATGTTGGATTTTTGAAGAATTTAGCTCCCTGGGATTGAATTTTGCCACACTTCCCAAGAAGTGGTCATCCAAGGGGGAAGTGGCTTGCCCCCCCACCCGCTTTTCACCCAAGGAGCAAGGATAAATATTGCAGAGCTGCACCCACACCTCAGATCCCTACAAGGAACAACTTCAGAAGAAAAAGAACTGCTCTGCTGGACCTCTGACCTGCACCTGGACACTGCACTCTGAAAGATTGCATTAGCTGCACACTTCACCACAAGAAGGACTTTGCCTGGCTTCAACTGGTTCAAGAAGGGACTCCCTGCTTGCTACAGGTGTAAAATAGCTAACCAGAGTCCCCTGCATCAAATCCTAAAGAAACTAACCAGGTGACCACTGTCCAGTGGTCATATTGGAGTTTGAGCCAGGTGCATTCTGGGAGTTAGAGTCCTAACCCTCAAGGAGCAACTCAGAGCTTCTGTAGTGAGCTGTTGACTCCTAAAGAATCTTCAAAGACCTTCTGAAAGAAGATCCAGAAGTTTGGAGACGTTTGGAGAACTTTTGGAGAAAAGCTCCATGAAGGGACCGACCCGTTGTCGAGAGTCAAGCCGGCTTTCGACGATCGTCACCCGGCCTGACTTGCAGTTTCATCCTGCTGAAAACCTCCGAAGCCCCAGACTTCCAGGATTTCACCGGAAAGGCAATCCGAAGATGTCGACTCAAAATCAGCTTGCTGTGGAAGGTCATCCGACGTCAGAGAGAAAAAGCTCCACAACAGTGACTAAGTCTAAAGGTACACATTTGCCTGGGACTTCCCATGCAGCATACCTATCCAAGGAGGGCTCTAGGGACATCGGATCAAGATTCAGCTTTGGCCCAGACAAAGATTTTCATCCTGAAAAATCATCGAAGTGCGAACGTAGAAATCTTCACCGAGGTCTCCTGAGATGCGTATCCGAAGAGGGCTCCAGGGAGGTCAGATTGGATTGGTGACTTTGTCCAGCTGAAGAAAATATTTTGGAAAATGGCTTAGTCCGATGGTAAACTTTTGACCTTTGTCTTCCGCTTGCTGTAGCTGAATAGGACTCCATCGCGGTCAATCTGAAACTTTGACTTTGCCCCGATCTTGGTGCGACCAGATGACCAGATTTGCACTTTTTGTTTCTATGCACTAGAAACTTAGGCCCTCATTATGACATTGGCGGTAAATCCCGCTTAACTCAGCGGTGACACTAGACAACATACCGCTGAAGTGACAAATATCCGTTCGTCATATTATGACACACACACACCAATCAGACAGAATACAGCCACATACACAAATCCGCCAGCCTAAAGGTCAGTGCTAATGTGTCGGTCCCAACACCCATACCGTTACACCAACAAAACAACGCCCATCACATTATGACCCATGAATCACCATGGCGGACATTCAACGGCGGTAAACCATTGACGGTACATACCGTCGCGCTCAGAATGGGCACCCACATACTTAACAACACCACATTGACCACATTGACCAATACTAAAGACACACACCTGACACTCATACACACACCACACCCACACCACAGTAAAACACACACCCACATTACTCACAACCCCTTGCAAATACAATACAAATACCACAAGACTGACACCAAGACCACTGCGACAACTAGACACACACACCACTCACACCCATACATCCCTCATGCACCCCACATCACACACCCTACCACAATACTCAACACACTTTCACCAACACACAACACCCATGTCCCCACAAAGGTGGAGGAAATTGTCAGGGTAGAGCCACAGCTGTTTGGAGCACAGGTACAGCAGATATCCATTACCAGGAAGATGGAGCTATGGTGGAGAATCGTGTACAGGGTGAACGCCGTGGGACAGCATCCAAGAAAAAAGGGGCAACATCAGTGTTAGAAATGGGGTTTTTGGTTGGCAGTCAGGTTACCCCCTGTCCAAGCAAAAGCCCTCACTCTAGTCAGGGTAAGTCACACACAATCCAAGATTATCCTCTGCCCACCCTCTGGTAGCTTGGCACGAGCAGTCAGGCTTAACTTAGAAGGCAATGTGTAAAGTATTTGTGCAATAAATCATACAATACCACAATATAGCACCACAAAAATACGCCACACAGTGTTTAGAAAAATATATAATATTTATCAGGATAATTGTAGGTCAAAACGAATAAAGTTGCAATGTGAATTTGTAGAGATATCACTGAAAAGTGATATAAAGGCCCTGATTCTAAGCTTGGCGGGCAGCGGTAGCCGCCCGCCAAGCGGGAACCGCCAGAAGACCGTACCGCGGTCAAAAGACCGCGGCAGTCATTCTGGGTTTCCCACTGGGCTGGCAGGCGACCACCGAAAGTCCGCCCTCCAGCCCAGTGGGAAACACCCTTCCCAGGAGGAAGCCGGCTCAGAATGGAGCCGGCGGAGTGGGAAGGCTCCATTCTGAGCCGGCGAATTTCAGTGTCTGCAAAGCAGACACTGAAATTCTTTGTGGGGCCCTCTTACGGGGGCCCCTGCAGTGCCCATGCCATTGGCATGGGCACTGCAGGGGCCCCCAGGGGCCCCAGGACACCCCATACCGCCATCCTGTTCCTGGCGGGAGAACTGCCAGGAACAGGATGGCGGTATGGGGTGTCAGAATCCCCATGGCGGCGCAGCAAGCTGAGCCGCCATGGCGGATTCCCATGGGCAGTGGAAAGTCGGCGGTACACCGCCGGCTTCCTGCCTCTGGCCGCGGCTGTACGGCTGCGGTCAGAATGCCCGGCGGAGCACCGCCAGCCTGTTGGCGGTGCTACCGCCAACCTCCGCCATGGCGGTATTTACCGCCAGGGTCAGAATGACCCCCAAAGTGTCTTAAGTCTTTAAAAAGCAAACAAAGTCTCTTTCAAGCACAAAGTACCTGGTTTGGAGTGGAAAATCTCCTCAGAGGGCCACAGAAGAAGAGATACGTGGAAAAAGAGTGTGTGCGTTGATTTCTCCCCAGCACACACGGACTTGCGTCGTTGTTTTTCACGCGGGGAAGTCGTGCGTCGTTTCCCGGCGCGCGGACAGTCTCTTTCTGTGGATCGCGGGGATTACCAGATGTCCCGGGTCTGTGCGTGGATTTTCCTGCTTGTTTTCCGGCTGCGCGTCAAAATTTCGATCTCACGGCAGGCGTCGCGTCGATTTCTCCTCTAGAGGTCGGGCGGCGTTGTCCTTGCGAAGCCGTGTGTCGAAGTTCCGGTCGTCCCGAAGGCGTCGCGTCGATCAGCGTCGGTGTGCGGCGTTTTTCTCGCTGCGGAACAAGCTGTGCGTCGAAAACTTCGGCGCACGGAGCGTCCAAGTGAAAAAGAGAAGTCTTTTTGGTCCTGAGACTTCAGGGAACAGGAGGCAAGCTCTATCCAAGCCCTTGGAGAGCACTTTCACAGCCAGACAAGAGTTCAGCAAGGCAGCAGGCCAACAGCAAGCAGCAGTCCTTTGTAGAAAGCAGACAGGTGAGTCCTTTGAGCAGCCAGGCAGTTCTTCTTGGCAGGATGTAGTTTCTGGTTCAGGTTTCTTCTCCAGCAAGTGTCTGATGAGGTAGGGTAGAGGCCCTGTTTTATACCCAAATGTGCCTTTGAAGTGGGGGAGACTTCAAAGAGTGGCTAAGAAGTGCACCAGGTCCCCTTTCAGTTCAATCCTGTCTGCCAGGGTCCCAGTAGGGGGTGTGGCAGTCCTTTGTGTGAGAGCAGGCCCTCCACCCTCCCAGCCCAGGGAGGCCCATTCAAAATGCAGATGTATGCAAGTGAGGCTAAGTACCCTGTGTTTGGGGTGTGTCTGAGTGAATGCACAAGAAGCTGTCAACTAAGCCCAGCCAGACGTGGATTGTAAGGCACAGAAAGATTTAAGTGCAAAGAAATGCTCACTTTCTAAAAGTGGCATTTCTAGAATAGTAATATTAAATCCAACTTCACCAGTCAGCAGGATTTTAATATTACCATTCTGGCCATACTAAATATGACCTTCCTACTCATTTCAGATCAGCAGCTACCACTTCAATACTGTATGAGGGCAGCCCCAATGTTAGCCTATGAAGGGAGCAGGCCTCACAGTAGTGCAAAAAATGAATTTAGGAGTTTTACACTACCAGGACAGGTAAACTACACAGGTACATGTCCTGCCTTTCACCCACACAGCACCCTGCTCTAGGGGTTACCTAGGGCACACATTAGAGGTGACTTATATGTGGAGAAAGGGGAAGTTTAGGCTTGGCAAGTACTTTTAAATGCCAAGTCGAGGTGACAGAGACACTGCACACACAGGCCTTGCAGTGGCAGGCCTGAGACAAGGAAAAGGGGCTACTTAAGTGGTTGGCACAACCAGTGCTGCAGGCCCACTAGTAGCATTTAATCCACAGGCCCTAGGCACAGAGAGTGCACATTACTAGGGACTTATAAGTAAATTAAATAGTCCAATCATGGATGATTCAAGGTTACCATGTTTTAAGGGAGAGAGCATATGCACTTTAGCACTGGTTAGCAGTGGTAAAGTGCGCAGAGTCTAAAAGCCAGCAAAAACAGTGTCCAAAAAGTGGAGGGAGGCAGGCAAAAAGTTAGGGGTGACCACCCTAAGGCTGTCAGGTCTAACAATCAGGAAGAGTTGGAACGACCTACGGGGAAAGTACGTTCTATTGCAGCAAGGCACCAGCTCGCCATACAGAGGACTGTCGGTGGACCCCCACCTCCGACCCCACAGCTCACAGCATGGAAGGAGCAAGTCTTGGCATTACTGCATCCTGAGGGACTCTCTGGAGAAGCCGGAGGAATGGACACTGGTAAGTTAATATTTACCACTTATCACCCCCTTACCTGCATGCCATCTCACACCCTCACTCCCATCACTCCACCGCATCCCACGCACTGCACCTACACATAAGACTAACCCCAATACCAAGCCCTGCATGCTATACCAATGCATGGACAGCCCTCCCAGCCCTGCATGGACACCCATTACAAAAGCATGCACAGCATAGGGAAACTAACAATCACACATTACATCACCATACACAAGCAAAAGGTGGCAAGGCAACACCAGCGATAGAGGGGAAGCCAGGGATGTACAATATGTCACACACATGAAGCATAATACATCCCTTACATTCCCACAGGTACCCCAGCCAATGTCAGCGGACAGGAGGTGCCACGACTATCCAGTCCCCTAACAGAAGAAGTCCCCAGTGATGACAGTAACTCTAAACTTCAGGATCTGGATGACCTACCCTGCCCATCAGGGATCATGGGACGGCCGGTCACCCAAGCCCACTCACAGTCCACCACAGAGCCTCCCCCATCAGTAATCAACACCACAGTATCCACCCAGAGTACCCACACATCTGTCCCCAGGACATGTCAATCAGCAGTGTGCCCACCTGTACAGGTGCCCTAGGCCACACTTTATACCCAAGACAGTCATGGACCTGGGGTCAGTGGCAGTGGGCACACCATTCAGGAGACAAAGGCACAGGGGAACAGGGACACAGGGAGGCCTGCTGTGTGCCAGGGGAAGGACAGGACCAGGGAACAGACTCTCCAGGAGGTGATCTCCGAGATCCTGGAAGCCTATCAACATTCCCAGGACACGATGGGCCAGATCCTTGACAACGTGCAGGAAAAAAGGCAGCTGCAGGAGGGACAGTATCACGGGATCAGAGAGAACTTGCAGGCCGTTAACACCACCCTGATTTCCATAGCAGGGGTGCTGGCAGACATGGCCAACATTATGAGGGAGGCAACAGTACACCAGCAGGCCCCTACCACTAGACAGTCTATTGACCAGCCCTCCACTTCCGCTGCAGCTAGTGGACTGGAGGCCCCACCACAGGACCCACAGGCCACCAGCACCCCTCTCCCTGCAGAAGGTGAACCACCGCGCAAACGTACCCTGTGAACCAGACAGAAGCCGGAGATACTTGCCAAGACCACTGCCACAAAATGAGACTCTGCTGATTGTCCCCCTTCTGTCCCGCACTGCCACCTTGTCCACTTTGAACTGCCTTTGCTCCCCTTCCTATGGCCACTTGAACAATGCACTTGTGCTACAAACAGACTGGAACAATACCCTGGAGTTTCCTCCATCATCACCCCTTTCCATTACACTTCCCCTCAATTTCGTATCACTACAGTAAACACCCTTGAACACAACTTGACTACTAGTGTTTAATGCATTGAAAATGTGCATTTATGGAAACAGTCACATCTAGTGAAAATGAACTGTACACTGTGAGAGCATAGAAATAATGAACTGTAGCTGGCTGTAGTCAGCACATCAGTACCCAGTTGTTATATCACCAACATCTGTAAAATGACAGTAAATTGAAATCCAAAGGAAGTTAATGCCATCATGCTACAGCCACATAGAATACACCAATAGTCATAGGAATGTACAGTTGCACTGTCTCACCTGTGTGTCATTGGAAGTATTGATGGATAACTGATGTTCTGTTGTCCTCATCCTCATCCTCTGCCTCCTCATCCTCACTGTCTTCAGGGTCCACTGCTGCCACAGGGGCATTTCCAGTCTCCTCCTCCTGCAGATAAGACGTGTCGTCAGAGGGCCAGGTTGTGTAACATGCAGCATGCCACTACTATCTGGCAGACCTTCTCGGTTGAGTAGCACAGGGATCCACCTGTCAGATGGAGGCATCTGAACCTTGCTTTCAGGAGGCCGAAGGTCTTTTCAATAATTTTCCTGGTTTGCCCATGAGCATCATTATAACGTTTCTCAGCCCCTGTCCTGGCATTCTTCACAGGGGTCAGGAGCCACGATAGGTTTGGGTAGCCAGAGTCATCTGCAAGTATTGAGGGGCAAACATTAGCCTTACACAATGGTATAGGGTCAACAACAGAAGCAATACACTGACATATATTGGGTGGGGAGTCGGGCTCACCAATTAGCCACACGCTGTTCCTCTGTAGTTGTGCCATCACATTTGGGATGCTGCTATTCCTCAGGACAAAGGCATCATGCACTGACCCAGGATACTTGGCAGTGAGGTGGGAGATGTACTGGTCAGCCAGGCACACCATTTGCACATTGAGTGAGTAGAAACTCTTCTGATTCCTAAAAACACTTGTGAATTCTGGTGGGGGGGACAAAAGCAACATGTGTCCCATCAATCACTCCAATAATATTGGGGGTATGTCCCATTGCATAGAATCCGGCCTTCACAGTGACCAAATCTTCCACCTGGGGGAAAGAAATGTAGCTGGACATGTGTTTCACCAAGGCAGACAAGACTCTTGCCAGCACGAATGAGAACATTGGCTGTGACATTCCTGCTGCCAAGCCCACTGTCACATGGAAAGAATCAGTTGCCAAGAAATGGAGCACTGATAGCACTTGCACAAGAGTAGGGATCCCAGTCGGATGAAGGATAGATGAGATCAGGTCTGGCTCCAATTGGGCACACAGCTCTGTGATTGTGGCCCTGTCCTGTCTATAGATGAGGATAATGTGTCTGTTCTCCAATGTAGCCAAGTCCACAAGGGGTCTGTACACAGGGGTATGTCTCCAACTCCTATTCATCCACAGTAGTAGGTATCTAATGGACACAAGAGTGAGTAGGTTGTCACAGTTGAAACAATGGAACCACAACTTCAGTGTACTTGGTGCACTTATGTAATGGGACAGTGTTAATGGTGAGGTATGTGCCAATCTAATCTGTGATGCAGTTAATGGTGACCGCCTGTCCTGTATGTAGGGACAGGTGGAAGTGAGGTAATTCCGCCAACACTGGGCTTCGTGGTGGAAGGCGATCTTGTACTGGTGTGCAATTCCTCATTGGATAATATGGGGCTCTATGGAGTACAGTGGCCAATGAGGATCTGCGCCGGTAGTGATGTTGTACACCGCCGTGGATGTGACCACCATTTTCTATCTGATTCCTCACTTGTTTCCTGACCTTCAACAGGAGTACACCTACACTGCGTGTACAGCTGTGACCTGTGTCTGAAACCCACCATGGCCCCTGTGACCGGGGAAAGGGCCCATGCCTTCACCTCGGAGGAGATGGAGCGACTGGTGGATGTGTGGGAGAAGAGATTTTACTGATGAAATTTATAATTAATAATGTACTGATCATTGATTAACTAATTTGTGATGTTTTCTACTGAGTGCTAACAAAACAGGTGGCTTTTGTATATGGCCACAATAATCCATTTTGTTTTCTACTTAGGTTAACTTCAGCTTATACTACAGTTGTTTTTCATTGCTCATTGCTCATTGCTCAATGATTACTCATAAAGAGTGTAATTAATAGTTTAGAGACCTGTAAACAGCTACCCATAGTGGGATTTTGTGTTATGCCTTACAAGGTCAGATTTCTTAGGTCATTTCTAAAGTTGGACTGTCTTATTGTTTAGAAAAATGTCACTAACATGTGATTTTTCCTCAAGGATGGAAGTAGTTGCAACATTGTTAGACGTTTCTTCCGGAACATGACATTTTGACGAGACGGAACAATGGATCCACAGACGAGACGGAAGAGAAGAAGACATTTTTACAAATTGTGTTTAGTTAGTGATGTCCTCAATGAAATTCTGGTGAATTAAAACGTAGTGTATTATGAATGTGTAACTTTTAGTTATCTAACAGTAGTTTTATTGGCTGAATGTACAACACCCCATGCCCTGACCAATCATGAGCTTTGTGAAAATTAATATAACATTCTGTCACTTATTCTTTGAGTCAGACTTGAGAGATTTTAGGAGACTTTACAAGAATTTTCAGATTTAGATTAATGAGGGAGTTTTGCGGTCATGGTAGACTTCAGAGATTTTCAGATCGTCTCTACTGATTGTGGCCCCTTGCTGAAGTGATTCCCATTTTTGCAACTCGCAAATTAATTGCTGCATAATATTACTATTTTTTATATGACCTTAGATAGAATGGATTCTAAATTTGTGTTTCTAAACCTTTTAGATGAAACCCAACATGTTAATGCTAATTATTGGTTAGAAAGGGAGTTTGTCTTTACATTCTCATGATTCGTGTTGACGTTCTTTGATTTATTGCTTCAATGTATATTATCTCATTAACACAGATTTTGGTGATATTAAGTTGTGTTATGATTCTTGAGTAAATTTGTTTACTTGCTTTGATTAAACTCAGATATATAAGATGTTCTAACCAACCATTATTATTCTTTATATGTATCATTTGTGCTTGAGAATTATTTTTGTGACTTTAGCATTGATAATATAGGGAAATAAATGTACAAACCTACTGAATAAACAGGTGTGGTCATTGCAGTGTAATCAGATGAATGATTTCTTGTTTTTGTTGTTTATTGTGATGATTATTACATATACTATTGACATCCCCTCTGACCTGTGCCATGTCGGCTCATCGGCCTAACACGCAAAATCCACTATTTGGTCTGAGATAATAGTTAGGATTTCTGCGCGCTGTAGCAGATGGGGTCCTACCCCAGTATGGACTGCTGTATGGGCCTCCAGACCAACAGGAGAGTACACACTGGGCACAATGCATGTGGGAAGGATGCATGGGGGTGTGTGGGTAAGCATTGTGTCATCTGGGGGTTGGGGGGGAATGTCCTGTGGTGGAGTACATGGTGTGCGCCGGGCAATGTGTGTGCCAATGGTGATGGAAACATGTATGGTGGGCCATTCGTGTGACTGGCTGGACTGTTTGTTTAATGATGTTCTCCTGTCTGTATTGCCTCTGCAGGTCAGTGCCCATCAAAAGAAGGGATTATGGCGTGCCATTGCCAAGGACGTGCGGACCCTGGGGATCTATGGCAGGCGGAGCATCGACTGTCGGAAACGGTGGGAGGACCTGAGACGCTGGGCACGGAAGACCGTGGAGGCCCAGCTGGGGATGGCCTCCCAACGAAGAAGTGGTGCCCGTCAGAACCTGACCCCCCTGTCAGCCCTCATACTGGCGGTGTCCTATCCTGTGCTATATGGGCGCTTGAGGGAATCAAAGTAGCCACAAGGGGGTGAGTACAATGGGTATCATTCCAAAATTTGGCAGGTGGGGTGGGATCTGGGTGGTGGATGTGAGTTAGTGGGTGTCCCTGAGGCCAGGCCAGATATTGCAGCATGGGTCAACTCTAGGGTAATGGGTGTATATCAAATGCAGGTAACCTAGGTAATAGGCATTCCATTTCAGGCAGGGCTTTGTGGGTACCAGGATGAGGATGGGTACAGTTAATGGTGTGTGGCCCTCATCTTGTCTTAGCATCTAGCCATATCACTGTCAGTGCAATGCATAGTGCTTAAGCCTGTTCCCGGTGTGTGACGATGCTGTGTATGCCAACTGTAGTGTTGGTGCAGTCATTAACCCACTGTTTCCTTTGTCTCTCTCTCCCCCCTTTTTTGCTCTGTCATCCTGTACTTGTGTGCATTAGCATCATCCGGCAGAGGAGCAGGGTCACCGACGACAGAGGGAGCTGCATCCAACAGGACCCAGGAGGCAGAGTCCACTGACGCCGAGGGAACCAGTGGGACGGAGGGCGAGGTGAGCAGCACGGCGGAGATAGGAGGTGACAACACAGACTCAGATACCTCCTCTGATGGAAGCTCCCTAGTGCTTGCGGACACCTCTGTGACCAACTCAGCTGCAGGTACAGCCGCCACCCCATATGAGCACAGCCCTCCCAGTAGCCCCTCAGTGAGTTGCCCGTGCCTGCTCACCCAGGAGGGTGGGCATCTCCTTCGCCCCAAGCCCCAGTGAGACCTGCTGCCCTGAGTGAGGAGGCTATTGATCTTCTGAGATCCATCTCTGTAGGGCAATCAACCATTGTGAATGCCACCAGGGGCTGGCATCCCAGATGCAGCAATGCAATGCATTCCTGGATGGCATTCACAGTGGATTGGGGGCCCAACAGAGATCGATTCAGGCTCTGGTCTCCTCTCTGATGGCAACCATTGTCCTTGTTTCTACCGCCCCCCTCCAACTACCACTTCCCAGTCCCAGTCTCCTCAATCCCAACCCATCCCAGGTACACATACTGACGAGCATGTACACAAGAGTGGTACAGGCAAATACAAGCACCACACTTCATCCCACAAGCACTCACGCAATCACCAGACAGTTGGAGACACTACAACATCTACTGCCTCCACTGTCTCCCCCTCCTCCTCCTTCTCCACCTCGCATCAGCATACTGCCCATGCACCTGCACCCAAATCCAGCAGGCATACACCTCCTACAACCACTCCCTCAACCTCCACTCCCATCACTCCTCCCTCCACCTACCCCACCGTCCCTAACAAACGTTTCCTTGTCCAACTTGACCTCTTTCCTCCCCCCAATCCCAACGACACAGCCAGCACCTCAGCCACAGTCCACGGGGTCAGTGTTGGCACCACCTAGTCATGGTGGGAAGTATACCACACCTCCAGCCAAGAAGGGGAAGGAGCCTGCACCTCCAGCCAAGAAGGGGAAGGAGTCTGCATCTCCAGCCAAGAAGGGAAAGAAGCCTGCACATCCTGCTTTGAAGGGGAAGAAGCCTTCGACTCCTGCCTGGAAGGCTAAGGACCACATACAACCTGCCATGAAGGGGAAGAAGCCATCAACCCCTGCCAGGAAGGGTAAGGATTCCACACCCCATGTCATGTAGAGGATGAAGCTCTCTACTCCAGCAGAGGCTGTCAGGGTGACACCTCCACCACCACCACCGGACACGGACCCCCAGCGCCAACTGAGGAAGTGCAGCCATCACCACCTGCAGAGGCTGCCCAAGAGGCACCTCCATCTGCTGCCACACTGCAGCCATCACCTCCTGCAGAGGCTGCCCAGGAGGCACCTCCATCTGCCACCACACTGCAGCAATCACCACCAACAGTAGCCATGTAGGCCACCCTCCAGGGGCTGCTGTACAAGAAGCCCCCTCCAGAACCAGTGGAAAAGTCACCCACTCCAGAGACTGTGACCTTGCACTCTCCATGACAGAGTATTGGGCATGGAGCCACCTCCAGAACTAGTGGGAAAGTCACACACTCCAGAGACTGTGGCCTTGCACTCCCCAGGACAGAGTCATGGGCATGGATCCCCCTCCAGAACCAGTGGGCTTGTTCCCGACTTCGGCTCAGGTGCCCCCTGTCCCCCTGAGGTACCTGCCTACTTGCAAACTGATGCCCCTGCAGAATTCTATCCGGATGAAGCCAGGATTCGAGTTGGGCCTTGCACTGTGCCCTGTGGCCATGTGGGTCCTTTGAACATTGTACTGGGCAGTGTCCCTTTGTGTACATGTGTACATATCTGTTTCAAGGACAATTCAATTATTTATTAGCTGTTGATATGAATACATTTACCATGGTGCATTCCTGTTGTCCTTGCATTATTTTGCTGTGTATCGGGTGCAAATAGTTTTTTGTGTACAGCTGGTTGTGTGTATGGTGTGTGTGTGAATGGAATGGTGTGTGTTGTGCATGTGTGTGTCACTCTCGTTTTCCTCCCTCCCTCCGGGCTGTACTCACCGTTGTCATCTTTGTCGGCATTTGTGTTCCAGGAGGAGCATAATGTAGAAGATCATCGCAAAAACTTGCATTTCGGGTTCCATGGTGGCGTTGTCCTTCCTTGTGTCTCCGATGGTGAGTCTTTTCTCTTTAGTGATGTGTTTCCGCCAGGCTTTTTATGGCGTTGGTACCGCCCCGGAAAATGTGGTGGATTGTACGGCCTTAATATGGTGGGCGGTACTTTGTCTCTCGCCTGGCTGTTGATAGGCTTATGTGGTGTTCCCGCCCTGGCGGATGGTGTGGTACATTTGGCTGTCTAAGCGAGTTCTCACTGCCATGGTCATAATTTGGCAGTAATAACCGCCAGCCTGTTTGCGGTATTATCACCACGTTATCACTCACCTCCAAGGTCATAATGAGGGCCTTAATTTTTTAAAAATTCATATCTCTGGTTCCCCTTATCCGATTTTATTTGTTTTGGTGTCAAATTAAAGATATAAATATTTCCTATTTTTAGGAATTGGTTTTGGATTTTTATACTGTTTCCTGTGTTTTATTTTATTATTGTTTTGTGATACTTGAATGCTTTACACACTTAGGAGGTCATTATGACCCCGGCGGACGGCGGTAAAATGGAGAAAAGTACTGCCAACAGTCTGGTGGTACTTTTCCCCATATTATGACATTGGCGGTTTGGCTCAAGCCAAACCGCCAATGTACCACACCGTCCACCACGGCGGTAACAACAGCTGGGCTGGAGACTTCAGTCTCCAGCCAGGCGGCAGTCAGTAGGCCGCCCATGGGATTATTACCCCACCTACCACTATGGTTTTTGCGGTCTCCTAACCTCCACGAAAACCATGGCGGAAGGCACTATCAGTGACAGGGAATTCCTTCCCTGTCACTGATAGGGGTCTTCCCTGCCCCCCTCCCTTGGTTTCCCCTACCCCTTCTCCCTCACCAGACCCCCCATGACATACACACACCTTCACTCACCAACGAACACATGCATACACTCACTCATACCCACATTCATCCACGCATGCATACATCCACACACACACACACATCCACATACACTTACATACATACATGCACACACGCATGTACACAACACAACATACACGCACTCACACATACATACACTCACACACATACAACATGCATTACACACCCGCATACATGCACGCACAGAAACACACGCACACACACTACACCCCCCACCCCTTTCCCTATTGGAGCACCTGACTTACCTGGTGTTCGGGGTCCTCCAGCAGGAGATGGGACGGGCGCTGCTGCCAGCAGCATAGTCCGCCAGCAGAACACCACCAGGCCGTATCATGGGTCATGATACGGTCTGCGGCAGTCTACCGGCGTGGCGCTGCTGTTGGTAGCAGTGCCACCTTACCGCCATCCGCCGGCATGACCACAGCTGGATTTTCGCCATTCTTGTGGCGGAAATCCAGCAATGGTCATAATCCAGCAGACGGATGGTACCCGCGGTGACGGTCTTTGACAGCCGTTGCTGCGGCAGTACCCGGTATATACCGTCAATGTTATAATGATGGCCTTTGTCTCCTAATTTAAGCCTTGTTGCTCATTGCCAAGTTACCAAGGGTTGAGCTGGGGTAAATTTATTGAGATCTAACTGAACCTAGTGGGGATTAGAGACTTATTGCTAAATGTAGGTACTTATCTGCCCTTACCAATAATCCAGTTTCTAACAGCAGTGAAAGTAACACTTTGTGATTGCCCATTATGGAAGATGTAATGTGTAATGGATCTACATCATTATGAATAATTTTAGTTGTAAAACACGAGAAATGGAAAAAGAAAACAGTGATTATATGTATATTGTTTTTGCAACACGAAATCTGCTGCCCAAGAATAATGAAAATATACGGAATTATTTGTTTTTAAGTTCCCCAGAGTAAGAAATTGTTTTGCATAAATTTTGTTGAATACGGTCTCATTATGTTTTGTTGGACAAGTGGTGTGGATATCAGAACTGTTTAAATGCAGAGGCAAAATAGAATTTTACAGGTTTTGAAAGGCATGTTCTGTTTCCCTTCTTACAGTTATATGTATTGAAGACACCGCTGAGCACACATAAGAAGTGCCTGTTTCTTTCTGAAGGATACAAAGGATTGTGTATATAAGATATATATATATATATATATATATATATATATATATATATATATATATATATATATATATATATTTGATAGGCTGCGTGCTCAGCATCATGCCATAAGAGGCAAGGCACTGGTAAGAGATGATGGTTCAGAGGTCGAGAGTGATGATCTCATCGCTTCCCAGTTCAGGGATTTCTACGAGGACCTGTACTCAGGCCAGTCCTTCCCCCAGAAAATTTTGACTGCTTCCTTCAAAGTGCACACACGCCACAGCTCACAAGAGTTCAAGCAGAGGAGCTAGATTGCCCCATTCACTAAGCGAAAGCACTATCAGCCACAGCCCTCCGGAAACTCTTCATGTCGCCAGGACTGGACGGCTTCCCAGCGCTCTTCGATAAGACCTTCTATAACAGACTGACCTGACTAGTCAATTCAATGAATAGTCCTCTTACAATGTCCCCATCTATGATGAAACCATCCATTGTTGTTATTCCCAAGCATGGAAAAGACAAACATAAGTGTGGGTCCTACCGACCCAGCTCCCTCCTCAATGTCAATGCTAAGTAACTTACCAGAATCCTGGTGGCCCTCATGAACTCGCTTATACCTTGCCTGATCAGTCCTGACCAGGCGGGATTTGTCCCCCATAGGCAATTCAGTGGCAATACCAGGAGAATCCTCCATATATTTGATAAGGCCAAGAGCTCCAAACCTTAAATCTTACTACTAGCCATAGATGATGAAAAGGTGTTTGATTGCATCCACTGACCCTATCTGGGATTGACACTCACTCACTTTAGTTTTGGGCTACAGTTCCTCAACTTTATGCTGAGCAATTATGGCCATCTGAGAGCTACTGTCAGAGAGAAAGGTCATACGTCAACCTCCTTCCCCATTTGTGGGGGGGCGAGACAGAGGTGTCCACTGTCACCCCTGTTCTTTGCGCTTTACATGGAGTCCTTCAATCAACGAGTGTGTGATTACCCGAACATCACTGGTGTTTGCTTTTAGGGGAGGACCATACCATCTGCCTGTAAGTGGACGATGTTATTGTGGCCCTGGACAACCCTCTGATGGCCCTTCTGGAATTCTTGTAAGAGACAGGGCGTTTTGGGGAGGCAGTTGGTTTTGGATTAACATTCATAAATACCAGGCCCCCAACCTCTCAGCTCCCTCACACATAGAAGCACAGCTTTCCTGTTGCTTTCCTATACAATGGACCTCAACTTCCATCCCCTGTTTAGGGATCCAACTGGCCCGACAGTGGCAGATACCGCAACATTAAACTCACAACTTACTTTTGCAGGTCACTCAGGACCACGGCCACTGGCAATTATACCCCCTTTCTTGGTTCGGCCAGACTGGTGATCCTAAAATTACCACTCACCCATGAAATCTCTTTCTATTCCAAACTCTCCCAATCAAACCTATTGCCGAAACAATTAAAAGCTTACAACATGCGATGTTTCACTTTGTATGAGCCGACAAATGTCCATGAAGGAATCTCAAGCATAGCTACCGACCTCATACGGAGGGAGGGCTGGGCTTCCCAAGTCTCTTACCAGACTATCAAGACGCACAGCTCTGCTGCTTCGTCAGGTGGTCTTTGTGGACTGGGTGGTCACAGTCTTGCATCTATGAAAGGTTCCATTCCTGAAGAGGTCATAATGTGCCTGGGGTCTATAATCTTTTCCGATTCCCAAGTCAGTACTGAAGGCCTGGGACAGTGTGGCAATCTGCACAGGGTTGACTACATTTCCTTCTCCCCTCACACCCATAATAGTCAACCCAGACTTTACTCCGTTACTCAACCACATTGCGTTCCAATTATGGCAATCAAGTGGATGCTGAACCATCTGCCACCTTTCTGGGGTGGACAGCATTCTCTCCTTTGATCAGCTGCAGCAGGACTTTAAGCTCCATGAGACGTAGTGGCTCCGCTACCTGCAGGTCCGTCAATGGCTTTCTCACTCCATTATAAAGGCCAAAGCCCAAAGATCCCTAGCAACCTTTGTGAATTGGTTTCTTGTGAAAACTACAGACAAAAGTATGATTATGGAACTCTATAGCATCTATAGCATCTTACTCCATGCCTCCTCACTGTCTAAAACCCCAGGGCAGAAACACTAGGAACTGGAGCTGGGCAGTCAGTTAACACTTAAGAAATGGGGTGAGATACTTTATAGAGCTCGTCACACCACATGCAACTCTTCGATTATCGAGACAGCCACTAAGATCATCACCTAACATTATCATACAGCTCTCCGCTTGCAGAGGTGCTATCCTACATGCAGTGCGGGCTCTTGGCGCCAATGCAGGTTGTTCAGCTCGCTACTTCATATATTGTAGGAATGCCCTAAAATTTTGCATTTCTGGAAACAGGTCCTTAATGATATAGACACGCACTTAGACAATCAAATGCCTGGATTTTCCGCCTCCACAATCTTGGGATTGCCCTTTTTAGGGGTATAGGGTGGGAAATTAATTAACTAATAACTAATTAACAATTAATATAGAATTGTTAAATAATTGTTAGTTAATTAATTTCTCACCCTATACCCCTAAAAACGCAGCATCTGGGACCTAAAACATAACAAAAATATATAATCATTGCACAATTTATATAATTAATCTATTAAATAATTATTAATAACATAATAATGAATTGGTAATTAATTATTACTTAATTAACATCCCACCCTATATCTCTACAAACCTAGCAACCTGCACCTAAACTATACCAAAAATAATTCAGTATTACATAATTTACATAATACCAATGACATAATTAATTAAGCATTTGTATTTAATAATCAGTTTTTGCATAATTAACTTTCCATCCTATCCTCCTACAAACTCAACAGCCAGCTTCAACACTCTAAATTACTACTGACAGAGTGAAAGAAAAGCCAAAAGCTATTTCACTGGGTAGACTTTGTTTAATTTGTACATGCCTAGATAAGATTAAAATCATTATTAAGAATTTCTGCTTGAGAAACTGCTAGATATGTGCCTCAAGGCTATTTCCTGCTTAATTTGCAAAATCTGATTTAATGATGAAATCAGATTTTTCATAACTGAAGTGGAAAAGTAATACACATCATTGACTCTTCGAGTTAATAACTCTAATTCAGAGGTGAATAGCCTTCCTCTGCTCCTAGTTATGGTGCATTGGTTTTACCTCATCATCTAGCTATCTTGGAGTAGATAGGAACAACTGGAAGAACAAAACACAGCCTAAGCACTACCTCTTTTGATTTGCAGATGCTAGGGAGAGAATCCTTTTTTCCTTCCCAGGACCCTCCCAGACAGCCAGGCTCCAGTAATAGTAGAGGAGAGAACTTATCTAACTAGGGGAGTGGGCACAGAGCTGAAGATAGGCCTGCTTGGTGGAAAGCAGATTCGGCCATCTTGGAATAGGGGCTCGTGGGTAATTTTACATTAACAATTCTGCAAAAGATGCAGGGACAGAAAGAAAATAGTTAAGATTGTGTGGTAGACTTTCTCAAATTCAGGATAGTACACATGATAAATATGGCACCTCAACCACCACCTACTCACAACATTCATAGACATGGGAAGACACTGCCTGAAGAAGGCCCTGCTTGAAGAAGAAGAAGAAGACTCAAGCCTCACTGTGGAAAAAGAGGATTCAATGGTTTAAGAACTCAATGACTGCTCACTGCTGCTGGCAACAATGGATTGGGACTGCTCTACAAAAGTCAAGTGGTTGTCCATTTGTTTGCAGTGGCGTATATAGATGTGAAGTTCTCAGCAGAAGTTGGATGCTCTCAGTGGATTGGCCAAGCCTGTGTGCACATGGGAAATTGGATGAATATGATCAGAAAACCCCAGCAATTCATTGAAAAAACAAATGTTAAAATGACTTTATGGTGACAATAAAGTTAAGTATGGTAAAAATATGGCGTAATTAAATCTCAGCTTCCATTAAAAAAAATACCTTAGAAATTCAGTTAAAAACAAATGGTAACATGACATTATAGTTAGATGTTGAAATCAGAAAACATCTAATGTTTAAGAAACCAAAAACTGAGCTAACTGTACCCCACAATGCACTGTTTATGACCTCATATAGAAACATCACCAGACCCTTCACCTAGCTTTGCTACATTCACCCACTCTCCTGCTGGTAGGCAGCTTCCTGCTGTGCACAGCCTTGTGCTGAATGACCTGTGAGAGGGCAGCCTCCCACTGTGCTCAGCCTTCGGCAGTGTGCAGCCAGGGGTTGAATGCATGGACTAGCTCCTGCCCAGGCCATGTGCCTAACCCCGCTGTGGGCAGCCAAACGATGCTGCATGGAACTAAATGCCAAACCTGCTGTGAGTGGCCAACCTACATACCACACGGCCGAAGGCCATGTAGAACAAGAATTGGCCTCTGGATCCCTCTCCACAAGTGTCAGGGAGTCAGGATGTCCCTATCTTGCCCCATTATACTTTGTTTTCAAAATACTTTCAAGACATGAGGATCAAGTCTATGAGTCCGTTAGTGGCAGCTACCATACTTCTCTCTGGGATTCAGCCAGCCAATCAGATTGTTCAGTACTGCGGGACCAGCACCCTGTCCTCAGTTCAGATAGGGAAGTCCAGAGGAAATGCTCCCTCGGCCAATCAGAGGCCCCCTATTTTTTACCATTTTGGGCCTTTGAACTCCTGCAAAAACAAGCCATCCAGATATACGCACATTTTTAATCCTTACAAGCCCAACCTGATCACCTCTTTATATATGAATTTGTTGATAGTGGCTGAATTTCTTTTCACCAACCCAGAAAATGTACAGTTTCTGAGTAACGCTGCAGCTTTTTGCCAAATCTGGAGTAATTTTGTTCAACTGTTCTTTTCTGTACCATAGAGATCCAAGTTTCCGATGAGAATTAGCAAAGAAAATCTACTTTTTGGGACCTTCCATTTTTCTTGCACCTCCCCCCCACACACACACACACTTGGTAGATCATCTAGAACCTTTACAGGAAGGAAGACAAGTGGAAAAACATTTTGTTTAGGAAAGATTTGTGAAGATTTATCAACAAATAATTATAAAAATAAAAAATGCCCTTCTTCTTAAGGAAATTCTGATCTAAATATAACAACACTTTGGTGACAGCCTGGTATGTTCAGCTACTGTGGTGAAGGGCCAACAGGGAAGGGGTAGGACAAATATTTCGGGAGTACATGCCTATATAGGCCCCTTTTGAGACACCACTGCTTGTTTGCCTGCTTTACGGTCACAAATAGCAGAAGGAATCGCCCTTCCAAGAAGACCCATCAGACTACAGAAGACAGGACCTGCAGGATGCCAGGCTGGAGAGACAAGTGACACCTAGAAACCTACCATGAGGTGGTAAGGCCTAAGTAAACTAACTATTACATTGCAAACTGGGTCAGTGTGACCTTGCAGCAAAAGTTTCTGGCCTCCTGCAGCCCTCCCCAGCTACGTCTATCAGCACCATCTCACTGGAATATTTTGACTACCAAAAAAGTGGCTGCATGTAAAACCTTGGACCAGGGGAAGGTTACAAATCTACCTGACCCACTATGCAACCTCCATTACTATGAAATCCTTGTTTGACCAGCCAGGAGATTTTGGTTTCAAAACAGTTTTAGTGGGAGCTTGATGATGACTTTTCTAACTTTGTGAAACCCCTCGCCAGGGACAGCCTGGAAATTTGGCCCATGGGAAGATTTTTAGCTAGATGTACTCATTATTCATGGGGAACAGCTTCTAAATGTGTTGTTCTGCAGTATGCCAGGTTGAAACAGTACAGAGACACAGCTACAAAGACGGGCCTACTGATGATATCATCCCAAGTGCTGGCACTCTCATTTGACATCCTTGAGTTATGCACAGCCTCACATCATGGTGCAGAAGTGAATGTGCTCTGTCTAGTTAAGAATTTGTTCTGGAAGGATACCCTTCTAATTCAGATTCCTGTGCTTAGGCAAACACAGTAAGATCACACATTGGATATGTTAGTGCCTAATTCATTGAAGCAGTAGTTTTTTATGTAAAGCCCTATCTAGCTATCTTAATAGATCAGGCTTTGCATCAGAACTGGATGATGGTGCTGATCCATCCAAGTAATGCATCAGTGACTCAAAGCGTCACAAAGAGACACAAAACAGCACAAAGTGCTCAAAAATATCTAACTTGTTCATTACTATGGCATCTCCCAGCCTTGTCCTCAACAATTTTTTTTTTTTTTAGTTTCTTTATGGTTTGAGACGAATGCAAAAAGTAAGTTTATGTCATATTCTATTGAGGATTTTGGGAAAGCAAAATACTGGATCACAATGAATATGAATGTGTATCAGGTAATGAATGGCAAGACGGTGGAAAATAGTAAGCTAGTGGTTCATTTATGTTGGCCAGTCACAGTGACTGGACTTGACCACAGACACTGGATCCTGCCCTGGAACATTAGAGGTATGGTCACCCTAACAAAATGTTATTAAGTGAATAGTTATGTATGAAGACAAGGGGTTGACATTGCCTGTTTAAAAGAAGGACATACAATTGAAGAAGAAGGAGCTAGCTCAAGGAAGAAATGGAAGGATCAGCTATATTATAAAACAAACCCTTCATATCTGAGGAATGTGTTTATATCACTGAGGCCCAAAATCCTCTTCTTGGTACGAAAGGTTCACAAACCTCCTGATGGAAGATATGTATTTCTGGATGGATCTCTTGACAGTGTCTTCTTCCCTACTTCAAGACAAAGGGACTTTGTGGACAGGCTACACCTCTTTATGCAGTTGCTGGTGGATCAGCCTATTATTTGATGTGGGTATTTTAATGGTGTCCCAACCATTGAAATAGATGTGTCAAAATAATTCCCTTTTGGGAGCATTGTCTGTCTGCACTTATGCAGCATTGCGAGGTCGGACATATTCCTGGCACTGATAGATAATTGGTTTAATACACGCCCTGGTTACGTAGAATACTCTCACGACCCACGCATACACAGATTGTACTCTAGACTTGATATAATGTTTCACACAACACATGTACAAACTAAGGTTTACCATAGTAATTATCTTCCTCGCAGATCATGGATCATTTCTGCTTCATTTAGATTGGGGGCATTGAAAAAAAAATAGGAGGAAGATGGCAGAATGTTCAGGGATATCCCTGCAAAAAGGGCCAGGTCTAACAGTTACAAACGGAAAGTAGTGGCAAAAGGAAACAGTGGCACAATAATACAACTAACTCCAATGATCATACAAAGCATATGAAATCTGAGCAAGTAGATATTTATTGTAGGCCATGTTGAATCCCAACAAAGAGTTATACAGCAACATCAAATATGTTGAAAAACTGACAGCACCTAACTAGACAAGCTACCACAAAGAAAAGAGCTCATGTGGTCACCAGCTACTGTGGCCATACCTAAAACATATGCAATCAAGCTGAAAATGTTTTGTCTAAACCTTAGTGGAGCTAGGTCAAATGGATGGCCACAATTTAAAGTAGGTTGATCAAGCTGAAAAAATACCACTGTGCCAAGATCACTTTTTATGTATATACCCCTAATCTGCTTGGAAAAGGCTTTTGACTCTTTGCAGTGGGAGTCGTTACTCACAGTGATAGAGAGACTGAGATTAGGAGCCAGTGTATTAAGATGAATAGGAGTGCTGTATACCCATCCAGAAGCCAGACTTCATCCTCTGGATGTTATCTCTGAGTCACGGCCAGTAAAATATCGAACTCAGCAGAGTATTCCATATTTCGCCATGTTGTTTGAACTAGCATTGGAGCCAACAACAGCAGTGTTTAGGCAGTATGGTGATAGATCATATTATGATGTTTCCACTGGTCAGCCCGGTGGAAAGAGTGCCACGGCATTGACCTCGGCTCCCTTAAGGGATCCAAGGGCAATGCTGTTGCACAACAACACCCTTGGAATGTTCACTGTAAGCAGTGCAGACAGTGCTCTTTCTAAGGGTGCTCACATGAACAATGAAGAGGCTCCCCTGTGGCTCCTAGCACTAGCTTTCCTCCAGCCTTTTCATGGTGGGGACCCCACCATGAAAAGGCTGGCAGGAAGAGGACTTGTGAAGAGCATGGCAGCGCTGAACTCAGAGCTGCCATGGCTGACCATGACTCTGACCACTGCCACCCAGGAGGGATCTGGGATTCTGGTGGTGGAGGTGGTCCCCTAGCGTTCCGACTGCCAAGGTCATAATCTGGTGGTCACACCTCCCGAAGTTAGGCTGTCCAATCACCACAGCGGGTTTGGAGGTCCTCGGAACACCAAATTTGTAATTAGGCCCATAGGTACATGACTGCCCATATATATTACTCCAATGTGGATTTAATTGACAGAGACATAGGAAAGGGATTAGTGGTCATGCAAGAATCAGTGATTTTCTGGAAGAACTCCCTTTATCCGCAAAAGTTAGAACTGCGTAAAATTATAGCAGTTTTTAGGCTGCTGTATTTGTTTGTGACTCTTCAATGTGCTTACCCACAAAGATGTTTGCAACAATATGTTGATAGCCCTTGTTTGGGAACAAGGTAGGCATAAGTGCTCACTTAGTAAACTACAGCTTTCAGACAAAGACAGAGGGTAGGGAGCCCCTGACTATTAATTATACTAAGAGGCAGCAAAATTACAGTGACTAATTCAATGGACAGCAAGTGTGGTCTGTCAGGAGCTGCAATATGTATATGAACTAAATAATAGAGGGGGCTTAGCTTTGTCAGTAAGATTGGGGGATGAACTTCAGATTTCCCAAGAATCACGCAAGTGTTCTTGTGAAAATACTTTTTATGAGAAGCAGGGTATGCAGGTGGCTTAGCGGGCATTGCGTGGAGTATTTAAGACATAATGTTGTTCAAACTAACAACATTTAGAAGGCTTTCAAAACAGAGATTAAAGAGCAAGTGTGAGTGTGTTTTTTTCTTTGCGTATGTAACACTCTGATGTGAAATCTGACAGACATCACACCATCCTTTCAAAAGAATCTGAAAATGACAAGGGCAAGAACAAGGTAAATGCATGAATGACTGCTTCAGGCAAATTAGTTTATTTTCTAGCCCTTACCCTACTAGCTTCCTTTTGCCACACAGTGCAGTCTTCCCTACAGATCATGCCCCAAAGTCACTGGGATTGTTTAGAGATTATGCAAACTCATGTAGTGGAGTGAGGCTCTGGCACATGCCTTTGGAGATAAAGGAAAAGGGTATTTTGTGTAATGTGATTTTATGGCACTCTATAGATATAACCCCTTGGTGCTCAGGTTTCGTTTGGTGTTTACAGTTCCGCAGTCTGGATAAATTTAAAGAGGCCTGGTCTGATAAATTTAAAGAGGCCTGTAATACAGTGAACTTACCTGAGTAGAAAATAAAGCCCACTACCTTAGGTGTGTGTGTGTTTTAAGTGACATTGTTTATACCTGGATATCATCACTGGGCCGCTCATTAAAACACTGAAGCGCTGATAAGAATGTAGTGCTTTGGTACAAATTTGACATCCACTATTTTTCTTGAAAATTACAGGATGACTTTTGACTCAGACATTGTCCAGCTTTACATGTCCCTGTTGCCTGCAGTGATAGTGTTAACGCTGATTTAGTATTTAAATTATTAATGAATATTCATGTATTTTGAGTGTTGAATTTGCATAGAAAATGTAATAATATAGAGAAAGATAATGCACACATTTGAAAGTGTAACCACGTGAGTGGCCATCAATGTTCACAAATTGTACTTATTATTGGCTTATTAATATAAAATGTTGAGCTTTTGTTTGGAATAAGTAGTAAAATGTCGTATTTAGGGTTATGCATTATGTGTTAGCTTTATTTACTGTAGGCCTTAACTTAGCGGAGGTCTTGGCCTAGTTGCACGGTCAAGCTGAATTTCTTAGGCATTTAATGAAATGTCTGCTTAGCAAATTAAACTGTCATTTTCCATTGTACTGTCCATGTGCTTGTAGCTAAAAAGTATTTTTCATAAGAACTGCATGCTAGGAGATGATGTACTTGCTAATGCAACATTTTTTTATCTAATGTGTGTGAGATTTACTTTCTCAGGAGAATACAATGGAGACTCTGACTGGGGTGTAAGCAGCAACAATATTGTTATCTGACGAGCCGGATGAGAACAGTATGAAAGGAGCCAATCATCGACATGTGAACAGTATACTAGTAGAAATGTAGATTTGAAGTTAAAGTTTTATTGGACAAAGTGTGAACATGCTATCCCTTCCTCAAGAGGGACTTGGGAAGTAGTTTTTGGAAATCTAACGTAGCCGGACTGCACTGAGAAGAACACAGCATTTGCCCATTTTTCGGTTGCGATGCCACCATTACTTTCTTGACCATCTTTAGATGAAAAGTGCTTAACATTATTGCTTAGAGACTTGCCATTTCTGACCTTTGATGCTGAATCATGATGCCTTGCTGACCAGACTGATATCCTGATGACGAAGACTGCCTCAGCTTGCCGATCCAAGCTGAGGATAGGTATATTGACTTTGATGTTGTTTGCTATGTGTATTTGCTTTTGTTTCTAGATACCAACCACTATTTTGATAGAGCCATAGTTAGATGTTTTTCCAAATTTGTGTTAACGAAATTGTTTTGCATGAAGCCCAAACATGCTAATTCTAATCTGATGTTAGTTAGGGAGCTCACTGATGAAGTTCGCTATATGAAATAACAGCTGATGTCTTTTCTTTACTGAACCTAAATGTGTGTGATATCATTTGCACAGTTGTTCTTGTTATTAATTTGTACTGTCATTTTAGAATGTGTAGTAGCTCAAGCTTTGATTAGATTACGATTCTTTCATTGTTTCGGTCAGCCAGTGTTGTTTCTGTATGTTTATCAATTGATTTAGAGATTAACCTCCATCACATTAGCATTGTTAATATAGGGAAATAAATATTCGAACTTTTACATAAAGTTGTGGTTATTTATGACTGCGAGGTCATAGTGTGTGACAATTACTGACTCCAATTAATTATTAATGTTATTGATTGTTATTGATTATTGATCTACACATACTGGATATATGGTGGAAACATCTTAAGTGCAGTCAAAAGGTTCATCGACCTATTTGTGTCCCCTTATAACTTTACTTATTAAGATCAAACGCGCCAACAATAGTAGTTAAACTAATTACATTATTTTGAAATCCGTATAAGCAGGTATGACTAGGGTCAATATGGAACAGTTCTAGCTTTCTACGCCTCAGACCAAATTATGCATTATTTCCATCAGTAGATTTCTATGCAGCACTGCTGTCTGTGGTCTTTTCCATCCAGAAAATCTGGTGTCAGCTGTAGGCACCATGCTCAATCCTACCCTTCTTACTCAACCCCCCTACCTTCCTTGGAAGCGTATGTTAATTTTTCTTAAGGAACCACAGAAGACATAAACACAGCATACCTCAATCAGTATAAAAGAAAAGAAAAAGACAATAGGTGGTACATCTTTCTCTGTTCAAGCAGCCAAACTATTGCATTCATTACCCCCAAATATAAGATCCAGGGATAGCTATTTTATCTTCAGAAGGCTACTCAAGAGTTGGCTCTTTCCTAAATAACTACCATACTCAAACACTAATGTATAGCATATCCCTGTGTATGCAAACGTTTATAATTTGATTATATGTATATATCTAGATATGCGTATTTTATTATAAAAATATGTATGAAAACTATGGGTTTTAAAATATATAGATATTCTTAAGGTCTGCTAAACAAATGTATATATTGCTTAGGGTTAAATATATATATATATATATATATATATATATATATATATATATATTTCAATGCTTTTATACAACTTTAAGTATCAATATATTATCTTTCTTAAACATATATAGGTACAAGACTACATAGAAAGGGTATATATGTATTACTTTACTCCAACTGTACAAGAGAAAAAAACACTCTCTGCAATGCACTACTTTGTCTCACCCTATTGTTTACTGGAATAATTAAATCTTTATTAAAAAGTAGAAAGTTAAATAAAATCGCTCATTATAAAGGATAACATATTCTGCGTACATTTTTTCTGTCAAATTGGAACTATGAACTAACTAATAATTAAGTAATGTGCCGGCCGGTTATGCAGTCGCGGCACATGATAAAGCATTGACCCTTTTCCCATGGGAAGTTATTCCATATTATAAGGACGTGGAGCTTTAGTCAATCACATTAACCTCATAGTCGCTCTTAAATAGATTCACTTTAGTTACCGAAATTCTCTTCTTCTGGGTTTCTTTTTCAGTTTAGGGGACTTTGAAGCTCTTTCGCATTATCGGCCTGTAACCTGCTAGCGCGCTTCGGATCAGTAGGACCTCTGTGGCCCACAATTGTTTTGCTAATCAAGATTATTGCCTCCATTGAAATGTGGAAGGTATAGCCTGTCTGACAAAATTTGTCAGCTTCCCATGAAATACTTCTGTCTGTTTAGTCAGGGACCAGCTGTCATTAACATATAAATGACGCTTCCCCCTTCTTTACTAGCTGCAGAGAAAATATAAACACGCACAAACACACAAAAAGTCCTCTGTACCTAAATCAAACAAGTTCTCTTTCTCAGCTGAGGCCAATGCCCTTGGAAGTGGTCGGGCTTAAGAAGAGGAATTCGCACAAAACGACTTTTAAGGAATTAAGGAAACACACCCCTCTCCCCTGCTGATAGCCGCAGGAGATTGATTACGCCTGCAAAAGAACAAATGGCCTGAATGCAGGAGGCAGACCTCCAAAGCAGCATGTTCTGTGGGGTGCTTTTACATTTTATAGCAGTGGTTTGGGTACAAAGTGGGAACGTGAAACAGAGAGAATGAATGAGTTGTATTTGCCGAGAGGTCAAACATATATGGATCTCTCGAACTATTTCCAGAAGATGGCCATAGCACTCACTCCGGGGATTTCTTCTCCATTTTTTTTTTAACTTTCTTTAACTCAGTCTCACAATTTATTTGACACCTGTTATTTTTGGATCATTCTCTACTGTTTGATGAACTGCAGTAGGAAACTGGATCTCCCTAAATCATATTTTCTTTTTTTTTCTGTTGCCGTTTCTTTTCTCCACGTGCATTTCCACGTTTTACTGGGGGCTTTGCAGAACCTTTTTAATACCTGCTCACAAATGTGCGTTTAATTCTTTTGGCCTTTCTTGATAGAATGCTATTAGTTTGGCATAGTGTTTGCGTCTAGGTTGCTGATATATTGTTAGGGTTATTTGCCACGTCTTTTGTACCCTCTGTGTTTTCGCCTAGGAGTTCACCCTAATATATGATTCAAACACACTTTCGGCGTGTCACTCTAAGTAGAAGACGTAGTTTAATGTTAAGTGTTCTTGTCGTTTGAGACAAGTCTTTGGTGTTGATGCTGCCTATGGTGTTCTTTAATGCATCTCCCTATACGTTCACGTGCACTGTAAGAATAAAATACATGTTAGATTTCACAAAAGACAATGCTGATGGCATACAAAGGCATATCATCGACGGTACAGGGCTCTATTTAGCTATTCTGAAATGCTTTTCATAAATGATTTTTGTAAACAGAGCTTACACATGCAGATACCCCTTTCTGTGTAATGTCTGCGTTTTTCCTAATGAAAAAGGGTGCTTTCCAGTACTTAACTAGAGAACTAAGCATTTGCAATGCAATTTGTCTCACATTTGTTCAACTTAGAGCTATTAGAATTGTAAAGTCCTAACCGGACTTTCCTTGCCACTAAAGCACCACGCCATGAGCAGGAGCGTAAAAGAGAAAAGAGCACACAAAAGGAAACAAAAGTTTACTGCAGTCCAAAGTATCAGCAGTTATGCAATTATCTATGTAACAGGGTTGATGTCATGCAAATCGCTCTACTAATGCCCAGCGAGATAGCTCAACGTAGGAAATAAAAAGTAGTCCAGAAGTCATGCAGAAAACATGGACTCTCGCATGTTTTCAGGGGTTTAACAGTGCTGTCGAGGAGGGCTACACACCGGAAAAGGCATGACGTATGCATGCCTTTCACAAACGAACTTAAGCAAATTTTAAAAGGCAAGCCGACAAACCAACAAAACTGATGTGCATGACATCGGCATGGTTAAAAGCCCACAGAGAGATTACAACAGGGGCAGAGTGCTTGCGCACTCCACCCTAAAAAACAATTCCATCTCACTAACATTAGAAGAATTTGCAACAAAATTGAATAGCTAACACAAATTTTGAAAATGTAGCTGAAAACATAAAAAATAATACAACATGATTACATTAATAGAATTACCAGCGAAGGATGCACCCTTAGATAAAGAATGAAAAAACAGCCTAAATTGCAAGTATGCAATGCTTCTTATGGTATGTTATTGTTGTTGTTATTGCACTCTAATCGCCCCTGGGGGTATCCAGGCACTAGGAAACATTGTAGCAGGTGTATGAAGTCATCCATGGGGCTTTACTTGAAAAGCCAAGTCTTCAGCTCCTTACAAAAGTCTGGAAGAGAGAAAGGGGCTCTGATGTCTTGTGGGAGGTCATTCCCGGCTTTAGGGGTCAGGAACAAGAAGGTGCGTCTCCCTGCTCTGCTTTGGTGCATACATGTGGTATGTGCTAGTGAGGAACTGGCATAGCGGATGTACCTGTAAGAGAATGCGGCTGTTAGGGTAGGCAGGGCTTAACATTACAATTCCTACATTGATACATATTCCAGAGTACAGCCAGAGACAGACTACAGCTCAAATTTAACCGACTTTGGCAAAGCAAATCGGTCTGGCTTTGCTAATGATTGTTCGTTTCTGGTTTCCACTTTGTCATAGCTTTTAAAATTGCCACACAGCATGAGCAAAGCCAATAGCAATGATGGGCTATTTTGGAATTTTAGTTTACAAGATTCCTTGATAACATTGGGAATCACTGGATTGTAGGGCTTTCCGACTCAAAAGCTGCATGTTTTTTTATTTTACAGGCCTTTTTTCAAGGAGTAAATTTCAACTGACTTGACAAACAATAAATTAGTTGGGATAAAATCTGAGTATATAAAATAACGATCCATGATGGCCACAACTTTGCACCTGGGTACAGCGTGGCATCCATGTTTCTCCTCAGGAGAAAGGGTTGGTCTGGTGAAGGGCTGCTGTGCATCATACCCCTTTCCATGCAGGCACCACTCACCCACAAGTCCTGCCTATAGGGGAAGAGGTGGCATCTGGCAACTGCAGCTGTAGGGATAAGCACAATGAAAACTATGACCCTTGAGGGGATGGCAGTCAATACACCAAGGCACTCCTAATATATACCAACACCATGAAAGGAGCTGGAAGAACTGGCAGGCAAGCTCTGCTTTTATGCTTCAGCTCCCTCCAGAGGGGCCCTACCCTCTCTCAAACACATCCAAGCAGCACACCCTAAACTATCTACCAATCAGGGAATTGCATGAATAAAGGCACAGTCATAGAAGGAGATTGCCTCAACATTTTCTGTAATAGAAGAGATAAACATCTAAGACTGTTTCTGTTGACTAGACCTGCCTTCTGCCTTGAATGATTAGGTATTTGGACTGTGCACTGCCCTTGGTCCAGTTCATGTCTTACGTTCCTTTCTCTTTAAGGACCAACCCCTTGATTATTTTCCTCCCTGAGTTTGACCCCTCCCTAGCCCCCCATTATTTGGATCCATGTCCATGTCCATTTCAGAGTCAGTGAAGTTATCCTTGAGGGTTCCCTTTCACTGATTACACATATGCCATCTTTCAACCATTCACCATTTCTCTGAATTTGCAGTTGCAAATATAAATTATCAGGAACCATTCATTCAGGATCAACTAGTTAATTTGGGAAGCCTGGCATTGGGTCATTTGGGGGGGGGGCTGAAGAACCAAAAACATACACCCACATTGCACCATAAGACCCTTTTTTCATTTCAGCTGTCTTGATATCACTGCCATTGGATTCACTACTACATTGAGGCAAGAAACTCCTTGCTGTCTGGTCTGATATACTAGTGTGCAGTGGTCATGTGTGGGGGTAGAAAGACACCTGTATAAGGCTACATGTCTTCAGCAGCCAGAACTTGATGGTTTCCCTTGTTCCTCATCAGTATGGGCTGACTCTTTCTTCTCAAGCGAAAAACAACAGTGAATTTCAATTTCAAATCTTTTTCAGGTTTCTTGTGCTTTAGCTCCAACCTATAAATATTCAGCTCAGATGGAAGTAAACTGTAAGGACACACTGCCCCCATCCACAAAAACAAAGATGAAGATGCTCCCTGAGGCCTGCCATTCAATGCCTTTTCATGCACTGTTGCCTCTTCAACTTCCTCATTCTCTTTTTCCCAAGAGGTGATCTATAGTTTTTCCAGGCCCTGAAGACTTTCTCATAATCCAACTTCTTGGACTTATGGCTCAGTATGAGCTCCCTCTTTCTACACATGGTCTTCATCTCCACCACAACAAGGCCAGCCAGAATAGCGAGCTTCACATCCATTTCCCCCAAAAATACAGGAGCAAATATTTGATCAAAAATTAAAAAGATTAAGCATGTGGACGGCCTAGTTAAAACGTTTCAGGTGTGCCTCTAAATTTGGAAGTGATGGATGGAATGTTTACATTAATCACAACCACAGGTAATTCCCAGCCCGTTGTTATCTTGCACACCATGCCACCTCAGTTTGAATCCAGCTGTTAGACATGTCAGCTTTAGGGTGGTCTCCCCTTAAACCTTTTGCCTTCCTCCATTTTTGCTAATCTTGTTTGCTTGTCTTAGGACTTGGTGCACTTTTGTGAACTTTAACACTGCCTACCAGTCCTAAAGTGCATATGCTAACTCCTTAAAAGATGGTAACATTGACTTATCACTTATTGGCACATTTAATTTACTAATTAGTCCCTAGTAAAGTAGTACTGCCTGTTGTGATTCCCTCACCTAGGTCTAGCTCTTGTGTTGTGTGCAGGCAGCTACCCCAGGGATGCTGGCTCAATCATGATACATTAAATATTAAATGCCGTTAACTGCATCGAATTGCCTTTGCTGGGTTTATTCAAGGCTTGTTATTTGTTGCTGTTACTGTTCCCAGTTGTCATTGCCAAGGCTTGTTTATTCTATTTTATTCTGCTCCCAGGAGGCCGGTTTGTAAACACCTGAGACTCTGCACATTTCTAGACAGCTGCTGTCCTGGTTGCTAAGCAACACCCTCCTGCTCTTCTGTTTGCCATGTGCTACACGTGACTTCTTCCAAGAGAGACTATAAATAGCCTCACACAGGTCAGGCAGTGCTTGGCTTTGTTTCCTGTTTCTGCAGAGCTGAGGTCAAGAGGGTCAGCCAACTCTTCCAAGCTTCTTTACTTTTGCCAGGCAACCAGGGAAAGAACTAAGCTGAGTTGGAGAGCCAGCCCAAAAGAGAATTCCCCAAGGCTTTCTCACTGCTGCTCGGCAACCAGGATCCAGGACTTCTTCCAGTAAAGCTAAGTGACAAAATAAAAGGCACGCACAGCAGTGTAAATGCTTTTGAATGCTTTTGAACTAACCCTTTATGTATTTTTAATAAAGACTTTGATGACTTTAATTTCAGAAAGAGAGACATTCAAGGTAGTTAGCAAGAATGTCTGAAAGACTGTTTAGCCTTGATTATTTTTATTATTACTCTTATCCAGTCAATGTTGTCTTGAACTTGTGACCTGTGAAAGAAAGCAACACACCTAAAACTGTGTTCTAAGAATATCACCATCATTAATGTTTCTGTGCCGCCTGTTACTGACAAAATCAAAGATTTCTACAAATCATTATCAGCATTGATCCATACTCAATGTCAGTGATTGTCACGAAAATGAACATGGGGGCAATCACGTTTTGAAAGCTCTCTGAGCTTTAAGGTTCAACCAGAGCTTATGCATATTTGCTGGTGGGAAGAAAATGTTCCTGTTTTGGGTGTTTTAGTTAAGTTACATGTTTAGTGTGTGCAACAACGTCAAGAGTGGTTACTTAACACAATATAGGAAAGAGAGAAGTCCCAGGCAATAGTGGCCATTCCTGCCAGCCCTATGGAGTGGAGAGAAAGTACAAGGAAGTGAGTTGAGTGACAGGTGATTATCTGGGGGGTCTGAGTGAGTGCATGAACGTTAGTTGCTTAGTGGCCTGCATGTCACTCATACCTGTTCCTTTCCCCTAAAGAAACTGACTCCTCAACAAGTCAGTGACACCAACCACCTGCACCCTCAAGAGTAGGGGTCTGGCTGGACCAGGCAGCAGTGGAACTATCTCTCTCACTGTCTCTGTCATCCTAATCCACCTCTCTTTGGGGACACCTGCCGGGACTCCTATTTTAAGATTGACAGTGCTGAGAGGTGTCCTAGGAGGACGGGGGAACCGTCATCGCCCCTGCAGATGACCTGCTTTACAGGTGAGTGTTTGCGCTCTCACACCTGTATTGAAGGCCTGAAAATTAAATGCTACTAGTGGTCTGCAGCACTTATTGTGTCACAAACCTAAGAAACCTTTAAACATGTATCAGGCCTGCCATTGCAGTCTGTGTGTGTGCAGTTGAAACTGCCATGTCAATCTGGAAATTTAAACCTTTTGCCAGGCACAAACCTTTGTTTAATACATATGTCACACCTAGAGTTGCCCTGGATTGCCCAAAGAACAGGATACATTGTATATACAAAGGTGGACATGTCCTATTAAGTTTCACATGTCCTGATAGTTGGAAAAACCCTGCCGTATTACATTTACTAGCAAACAGCAGAAGGGGGAATCCCTATTACCCCACTGGATCAGGGACAAAAAGCAATATTTCAATCAAAATATCCAGAGGGGATAAATATATAACCGACTATCACTGTGAAAAACTCAATTATTCACTGAAAAATAATTTCTTTTATTTCCAATTAAACCAATTTAACTGTAGTGCCCACAGATTACCTGTGCACCCAAAAAGAATCTTATATACAACTAATAAAAACACTAATTATATTTACACATATAACACATAACAAAAATCATCAACCAACAGTTCCATTAGAGCACCATGATATATTGGATGTAATCTGCGTAGCCATCCAATGGCCAGCAGTCACAGAAGAAGGAGATGACAGTTGTCCAAGGAACGTATCTCGCCTCAGTGAAAGAGAACAGTCACCGAAAAAAAGTCCGATACAATCCACAAATTCTTAGATCCCACTGTTCGTAAATTCCAATAGTCACTCCTCACAAGGTACAGTCGACGCGTTTCGGCTTTAACAAATTCGGCCTCCTCAGGACAATAGAGGCCAGTGCATGTATATACAACATACGAAAATTACCAAAACCATTATGGTTCATAACAACTATATACACTACCAGGTGAGGAAATACCACACCTGTTCACCATAAAGACACCCCTTGGTGCACAAGAAAATAATAATAGCAAGTGAATGATGACCAAATTAATGAAAATACTTCCAAAAACAAGGCAATTAGCTTGTAGAAATGTGGTTGAAAACAAATCACATGCAGTCCCAGAGATGTAAAGACACACAACCATGTGGAAAAATTACACAGTATCCTATAACAAATATATAAAAAACTACAAATAAGATGTAAAATAAAAATAAAAGAAGAACATATAATAGAACATATATTAAAACGTGTATATGAAAAATGTATATATATCTGGATATTTTGATTGAAGTATTACATTTACTAAGCTGTTAATTTGTGTCTTTGGAATTGTATTGGAAAATCCTTCAGGGCAAAGTCAGATTTCAAATTACAATTTTGAAAATGCCACCTTTAGAAAGCTGGCATTTTCCTGTCTTAGCCATTTAGTGTCTGCAGCCTGTCTCTAAGTCACGTGACTGCGTGCAGCTGACAGTTGGGCTTTGTGTATTCTTTCTAGACAGCCACAGTCGGAGCTTAGGTGTGTCTGGATGGGCCAGCAGTTGCAGGAATGGAGGGCGTATCTGGGCACAGTCCTACTTGCACTTGAACAGGTTGTGTCCTACCTCCACAAAAAGGGCTGCTTACCCCCTGTAGTTAGTATGGAGCAAGGGCATGGGAGTCAGGAAACACTTCGAAGAGAAGCCTCTTGAAGCTTCACACATTAAAAGGGAGCATCTGGTGTAAATACTGGACCTCATATGCTAACTTTTCAGTGCACTTCGTGACTTTTGGAAGACTGCACCATGAAGGAGGACTGCTGTGCTGCTGAAAGGACTGCCACTGTGCCCCACTGCTGGCCTGAAGGACTTCTCCCTGCTGTACTGCCCTGCTGTATACTGCCCTCTTACCTGGGTGAGAAAGATTGGACCTGCAACATGTACCCAGGACCGCCAGGGTGACTCTATGGGCTAGTATCTTGCAATCAGCACCTGGATTCTGCAACTGTGAGTTCTACCCTGCAAAAGTGGTGCGAACCCAGTCCTGGACCCTTGGAGGTGGTCCAGAAGGGCTTCTACCAGCCTATCTGTGGATCCAACAGAACTGGCGCATTTCTTCTGCTATGCGATGTAACCCACAGCACAATCAATGCATTGCCTCTGCTGTAAGGCTTCTCCCAGCACAAGGACTTTGCATGGACCTCACAGGCAGCATCTAAACCTCTGCTGTGTAAAACAGCCCGAAAGCTAACCTTCACATCGCAAATTCCTCATTGACTCCAGCATCAACAATGATGCAGAATCTTGCATCTCAGCCTTGCAGCTCCTTGAAGCCGATGCATCGTCTCAGCTGTGCAACTTTGCATTGCAAGCTGAGCATTACCTGACTTCGCAGCGCAAGTCCTCGTCGATGGGATTTTCAATGATAAAGCATCTCGCATTGTGGCTTCTCAGCTCATCGGAACTAACACTTCACTTCAGCTACACAACGCATCCTCCATGTGTCACCTCACAAAGCTTCACAGCCAAGAGTCAAAATACTCTTGTTCAGCAGGCCTAACTGTGCCATAGTAGCTTTCCTGCTCTCCAGCACTGTGATCCTAAACTTGATACTTTGTCCTGGTCCGGCACAACAGGATATCCATAGTTGGTAGTTTGTGCTTTTTGGTGTTATTTTCACCTACATCTTTAAACTTGCATATCTCTGGCTCCACTGATTAGGGTTTTGGCATGTTATTCTTGCTTAATTTATTTAAAAATATTCTATTTTTCTAATCTCGTGTAGGATCCTTTTGTAGTGTGTGTTCATCATGTTTCTGTTTGATGTGTTACACAAATCTTTACACATTGCCTCTGAGCTAAACCTGACTGCTCTGTAACAAGCTACCAAAGGGCTGAGCACAGGTTCATTTGGGGTTTGCTTGTGACTTCAGCCTGGCAAAGAGTTTGGTTCCTGCTTGAGTAAAGTTTCATTGGCCCTCAACCAATAACCTAATTTCTCACAACAGCCACAGGCAAATCATTCTGGACTCTGCTCCAGTGGTAATAGTTCAGCCTGAACTGCAAGGGCAGGTCCTCCCTGAACCAGAACAGAAGCATCAGGATAACTTTCACCTTAGATAGGGCTCATGAGCTAGGTATAGCTTGGTTTCAGAAACACAGTATCTTATTGCAACTATCCTCCCATCACCGTTTGTCTGTGTGATATATTGCCCTGTGTGGCCAAGGGTATCCCCAGACTTGTGTCCCTTGATCCCTGTACCACAGGAACCAAGTTACACCCATCTGAAGAGATCCAATCTGTCTAAACGTATCTTCAGTTGCTTCTGTTCTGGTTCAGAGAGGATCCGGCTTGCCATTTCAGGTTTGGCTGTTCCTATCAGAGCTGGGTCACAACTGATTTTCATATGAATGGGTCTAATCAGAGGTGGCATTGTCGGCAAAAAAAGAATGAGTTGGAATGTTACATGAGCGACTGCCAGGGGTTAGACTTATTGCAAGCATCTTCCCATCATCTTTTTTTGTGTATTAGGTACTGCTCTAAATGGCCAAGATTATGCCCAGACATGGGTCCTTTGTTCAATGTTCCACTGAAATCAAGCTACACCTGACTAAAGATCCCCAATCAGGGTGAAACCAGTCTTAGGTTGTTTGAGTTTCAGTTCAGAGAGTAGCAGGGTAGGCAGTTTGGGCTGGACTGCTCCCATTGGAGCAGGGTGACAACTGATTTGTCAATGGCTGAGACTAATCTGAGATGGCATGGTGGACAAACGAACAATTGGTTGGAATGCAACCCTAAGTGATTGCCTGTGGGTAAACTTATTTTAAGCATCCTCCCATCAGCTTTTGTGTGTGCGATCTAAACTTGGAAAGGTATTTTCAATACCCAACTCTGAATGTTGAATGATACATATTGGACATATTCTAACCCACTCTTAACAAGGAGGTAAAAAATTGGATTATTAATTTGGGAGGGAAGTGTCCCCCCCAGGTAAATAAGTATAATTGTGTTGGGTTACAAAAATGGCAAACACAGTAGGCAATTTCCCAGAGAAATTAGTGTTAAATAGTTTTAGACAACATTAAAGTTAAGAAGACAATTGAAAAAAATCCCCAAGCATTTTTGAAAAAATCATGAAAAAGACACAAAAATTGTTAAACTCACCCATGGGGAACCTGAGAAATGGACTTTAAAGGTTTTAAGGAAACAAATGTGAGGAAAATACAAAGCACCGATTGAAAGTAACAGTTCACAGATATTTGGCAAAACCCTGCCAAGCTCCCCAGCATGACTAGCTGCTCCAAATTTCTTCTTCAAATTCTGGGCCTTTAAATTGTGATTATACCATATTAAAACCAGGAATACAAATCACAGAATTCAAAGAAAAATATCTGAACTGGAGCAACTCATCGTGGCTTGACGTAGGAAACTTGGCTGCTATGGAACAACGATTTCGAGGCTGACCAGCAATAGAGCAGAGGTCAAGTTGCACACTTTTCCTTGGTACTTAGAAGATCTGATTCTCAAAGTCCTCCAGCAGAATCAGGTAGTATGCTGTGGATAAAAAAAGGTCCCACTGTTATTAGATAGAAGCAGTGGTGTAGCTTTCCCTGCTAATGCTGGTGATACAGATCAAATGTTACTAATATATTAGTAGCATAGAAGTTAGCATATGGTGACTTATAAACCTTCTTTTAAAAGCCTAACAGAAAAAATTAACATGAAATGTAAAAATGTGCATGTTTGGAATATGACGGACATTGTGACTGCTTTTCGTTTTTGATCTCAGGTTTTGCCATGAAAGATGTTGTGCATTTATATTCAAGGGAAGCACTGACATGAATCAATATTACATCTTTTTGTTTTTAGAAAAATAATAAAGATGAAGTATATTATGAGCATTACGTGAACATGAGTTAATCATACTTTTATTGATTTAAATGTGCAAAGAAATAAATGCACATTTAAATAATTTTTAATGTTGTAAATATTAATCAAAATAAAAAAAATTACTTTGTATATTTGATTCAAATTGTATGATGCACAATAGGATTTATGTGTATTAATTGCATTAATTTTTATTTAGGTTTTCTTAACTAAACTAGGTCTGAATATTCATTTTGCAGCAGTAGAGGAAAAGTACTAATTCATCCTGTTTCCTTTGACCTGAATTAATTCCTAGGCTGCTGATGTGTTGGTGAATGGTCTATTGTATTAAAGACAGAGAACATGTTTTAACTAATAACAAATGTTATAGTATTTGTTCTAGCTGTCGAACAAGACAGGACGTTACCTTAAGTTCACATAAGAACTCTTTGACTCATCCTGTGCACTGTAGGAAAGAATTTCAAAGTTACAATTGATGAACAAGTGTTATATTTTGTTGCGGAACTGTATGAATTCCTCAAGGTGACTTTGCACACTCCCTGAGAAAAAATACGGAATAGTTGCAAACTTGATGTCGTCATTGGTTTTCCATTGGATTTTGATTAATTTGCTCAAGATAAGCTGACATGGAGGACAAATCAGAAACTGGTGTTCATTTCTAGTTATGGAGAGACTTTTGAAATTTAGGGAGTTCTTTCTCCTTGTGTGTTCATGCTGTCTCCTCCTTTTCCTCTCCAAGCCTTCTACCATATTTAGGGGCATATTTATACTCTGCAACAAATTAGCATAATTATTTTTTACTCTAATTCGGTGCAAAACTAACTCCATATTTATACTTTGGTGCTAGACCCTTCTAGTGCCAGATTTATGGAGTTAAAGTCATTTTGCGGACGTGGAAACCTACCTTGCCTTAATGATTTTCCCATGCAAAAAAATGACTCTATGGCCTTAATGCCATATTTAGACTTCCGTGCAAAAATGGTGCACTGGAGGGGTCAAAAACTGATGCAAAGCTTGCTTTGGCCCATTTTTTAACGCCTGGGTCAGGGCAGGCATTAGGGGACCAGTGGGCCTATTTCCATGATGGAACACCATGGAATAAGCCCACAGGTGCCCTCCCCAAGCCCCCGGGACACTCCCACCCACACCAGAGGGACAGCAGAGGATGGGGGACCCCCATCCCAGGTAAGTACAGGTAAGTATTTTATTTTATTTTTTAAAGTGCCATAGGGGGTCCTGAAATGGGCCCCCATACATGGCACAGGGTGCAATGGCCATGCCCAAGGGACCCTGGTCTCCTGTGCTGGCCATTGGGTGGTGGGCATGACTCCTGTCTTTTTTAAGACAGGAGTCATGTGGTATGGATGGTTTTGCATCAGCAAATGACTCTAGGCAGGTTAGAGTCATTTTTTTTACTCTAACCTGTCTAACGTAATTTTTTGGTGCAAAACCCACCTTCTTTCATACTGCCAGCCCCACCTGACTAACATCATTTTTTTTTTACACTAGCCTACCCTTTGCACCGGCTTGCACCACTCCATAAATATAGTGCCCAGCTGGTGCACAGAGATGGTGTAAGCCGGTGCTAAACGTTTTGATGCAAAACTGCGTTAGTGCTGTTTTGCCCCAAAAAGTGTAAATGAGGGCCTTAGTGTTCATGTTGTGAGTTTCCCTTTCGTCTTATATGCCCCGTTACTCATGCTGTTCAGTACAAATATGCCAAATAAACTCTGAACTGCTGACCTACCTTACGTGCAGCTTGTGTTCTGCACTGCTCCTTATGCTGCTGTCTACTGATGCGGATAAGCTATGAAAGTTCTGAATTGACAAATTTTCCCATCTGCTGTCCCATGAGAAGAGGCATTATCTATAATATGGTTCCTTGTTTCCTTTTCAGCTTAGATGATTACACCTGTGTATTATTATAGTGAGTTACCCTAGTTAGATGATTTTCCAAATTATTTTTTTCTCTTTTTTTGTTTTGCCCGCATGTGATTACAGTTCTAACACATGAAAGTCTAAATTCGTAGTAGGGATGAGGATGGCTCAGCCCTGAAAACTGATTGTTACAAACAGAATTTTGATGATTTACTGATGTCCCCATCATCAGCTTTGAAATCTGATTTCAATGTGCATATTATTGTTCTATTAATTTGTGTTATTCTCTTAGAGTGTTTAATGCTATTGATGTTTATTAAACTTAAGCCCTCATTACAACATTGATGGTAAAAACTGCCTACGGCGCTGTGACAACTGGCAAAAGACCGTTGTCACGGCTATCAGCCATCCACCATATTATGACCACAATGGATTTCCGCCAGAAGGATGGTGGAACTCTGGCTGTGGCCATGCGGCAGATGGCGGTAAGGTGGCACTGCTGCCACCAGCAGCATCAAGCCAGTAGACCGCCGCCAACCATATTATGACCCATAATACGGCCTAGTGGTGTTCTTTTGGCGGACGCTGCTACTGGCAGCAGCACCCCATCTCCTGCCGGAAGACCCCCTGAACACAGGTAAGTGGGTGCTCCAACAGGGGAGGGGGTGGGGGGTGTTGTGTGTGTGAATGTTTGTGCATGCGTGTATGCAGGTGTGTGTTTAGTTTTGAATGTGTGCATGTATGGAGGCGTTAGTGCATGTATATTGTGTTGTGTGAATTCGTGTCTTCGTATATGTATGTAAGTGTGTGCAGATGTGTGTGTGAATGGATGTATGCATGTGTGGATGCATGTGTGTATGGGTGTATGTATGCATGTGTGAGGGGTGTGAATGTAGGTGGGTGTTTGGAGAGGAAGGGTGGTTGGGGAGGATTCTGGAGAGGGAGGGGGGGAGACCCCTATTCATAACAGGGAAGGAATTCCCTATCACTGATAGTGCCTACCGCCATAGTTTTCGTGGCGGTAAGGAAGCCATGAAAATCATGGCAGTAGGCGGGGTCATAATCCTGTGGATGGAACAGTGACATAGATATCTCCAGCCCAGCGGCTGTCACCGCCATGGCGGTCGGAGTGGTACATTGGCAGGTTGGCTTCAGCCAACCCGCCAATGTCATAATATGGCAGTAGGTACCCCCAGTCTGTTGGCGGTACTTACGGCCATGCTACCACTGACCGCCGGGGTCATGATGACCCCCTTAATCTCTTTAGATGTTTTGGTCAACCTATGATTTTCATGCATGTTTATAACTTAGGGCCTCATTTTGACTTTGGCAGTCTGAGGACTGCCATGTTAGTGTGCGTATATTACAAAACCACAGAGGGTACCCTGTAACACCCAGAGGGGCTGGGTAAGAATTAACAAAAGACTACAATGCCCACTCGGGAACACATATCATATTGTAAATATGCAGCATAATGAAGACAATTTAGAAAACACATCATTCATTACTATACAAAAATTATTAATCACATACAAAATTACACAACCCCCCTATCGAAAACGTAAAAATCCAGAGGGCAGAAAAAAGTGCTCAGAAATAAAGTGCACGTGATTCTAGCAGAAAAGGACAGAAAAGTCCATCCAATAGAAACATAAATTCATCAATAAGGAGCCTGCTGTTTCAACTTTTATGGTGGGCGTGTTCATAAAGGCGGACCAGTGTGGAACATCTTATTCAAGGGTTCCACACCATTTTGTGATTAAGGTAATAAAGTCGGTTATATAAGAGCGTTGTTCCAACGTCGCTTTTCCTTGATTGACGGCTGAACGGGGATGTATGCTGCCAGTGTTTTTACACGTTAATGTTGAGATATTTTAAGGTATGTGAGTTGTTTTATTGGAAGTGGAATTAGTGAAAAATGGTTCTTTTATTGGTGTTAATGGGGATTATAGGTATGTGTTATTATGAATGTGGCATTGTGTAGTAATAAGTTATAACTAGATGAATAAGTTGGTTATTGTTGGAGATTTTTATGGTTAATTTATGTTTTTGTTCCTTAAGGAATTATTGTGAAGTGATTGGTTATAATGAAGATGGAAGGAATAATTTCTCAGTAATTTCTGGTAAGCATTAGGTTTTTGTTTGGTGTGATTCAGGGACATGTTGTAGTTTAGTGATTTGGTCATAATGGTAAGGTGTTTTCATGCTTTTAGATGTGATGTGAGGTGGTTACTTAGAAGAGGATTCTAACAATGGAACTGCACTCAGCGTAAGTAATTTGTGGAATGGATTTGTAGCAGCATAATAGGGTATTTTTTATTTTCATAAGAGTGTATTAAGACTGATTATTATGTGTTTGACTGTCTTATTAGCCCCTTATCGTTGTAGTCCTGATGAAGACACGTATGTGAGCTCGGATTTAGTCCGAAAGTTGGATGGGTCGAAACGTCGACGATAATATTTTGAGCCTGGATGCAGTCTTTCTTTTAGGATGAAGGGAGGACTTGAATGAGGACTTATTATCTATGCCTTTATCTTAAAGATTCAAGGCTCCTTCTTGGTGAATTTATGTTTCTATTGGATTGACCTTTCTGTCCTTTTCTCCTAGAATCACGTGCACTTTATTTCTGAGCACTTTTTTCTGTCCTCTGGATTTTTACGTTTTTGATAGTGGGGTTGTGTAATTTTGTATGTGATTAATAATTTTTGTATAATAATAAATGATGTGTTTTCTAAATTGTTTTAATTATGCTTCATATTTACAATAAAATATGTGTTCCCAAGTGGGCATTGTAGTCTTATGTTAGTGTGGCGGTCAGACCACCAACAGGCTGCCAGAGAGGACCACCAAATTATAATTTTAGCGGTGATGCATACAGAATCCCACCAAAGCACCAATGGCACCGCCAGTGCGGACAGACCACCACAGACAATTGAAGGCACGAGCAGGCCGGCAGAGAGCAAGTTTCCTTCGGATGTATCACAAGGTTGCACACCGCTAACATTTCCGTCGTGGTCAGACCACCACAGAAAGGCAGACGAAAATAAACTGGATAAAAAGAGACATTCACCTCCAGCTCCTCTAGAGCTGGAATGGAACCACTACTAGACATCCTGCAGCTCCAGCTCCCTGAAAGGCAACGGAGCTTTCGCCACCAAAATCATCCGTAAGTACACACACTAACCTGTTACATAACATACCATAGGGAGGGTGCTGAAAAGGTAACACACACATGTAACAGTATACTGACATGCACACTCATATACAACAACAAAAACACCCACACATGCACAGCACGCACACTGCAGCCAGCACCCGCACACCACACATCAAGAACACACACTTATGCACAGCAATACAGCACAGGCCCAGTCTTGTACAATCCCATATAACATACCAACACTACAACCGCACCGTCAAAAACACATTGTCAATCACTCACAACTTACACTGGCCAGGGACTCATCACACATACAACACAATGTACAACGTCAGGGAACGAATACACACAATTACACACTCATACAACTTAGCAATTGACACACACACATCAGACACACAGCACATCATACCTGCCATACCATACACTATACACTCACACTCACACACCACAACAAACACATGTCAACACAAACACCACACAATACCATCACATCAACATGTATGCAACATACACATGCCCATCACACAACACACGCCCTATTCCTGGGGTACAAAAGCACTTGACACACCCTCACATACTGCCCATCAATACAGGAAGCATACCAACCACACACATACAAAGACTCGGAGACAACCAATGTCAGGCAGGAACAACTCAAACCTGGGAAAGAAACGCAGGACAAAGATGTAACTTGAAAACCAACAACTGGTTGGTCAGAAGATATATTAGCCATAACATATGGAAAAGTTCAAGGCCATAGGCCAGTCCAATTTAAAGCAATGTAGTGTGCCAAAGGCACTAAATGGTGCCGCAACTTAACTCCTGACAGGCATGTAACCTCCACAGGTAGGGGCATCAATGGGGCAGGCAGGCACCTCAGAGATGACCTGGGGGGGTTGGGCAGGGAGTTTGGGATTAGGCTTGCGGGGTTTGGGCTTTGGGTTCGGAGGAGGTTTTGGTGGAGGCTTGGGGAGGGTTAGTTGGCTCTTCTTTGAAGGGGCCAACTTCTTGGCAGGAGAAGGGCCATGGGTACTGGCAGGTGGGTAGGGGTGGCCTTGGAGGTGAAAGGGAAGGCCTTGGGGAGGGAAACAGATCATTTAGGGGTGTCACAGGGAGAAGGAGTAGAGAAAAGATCAAACTCAGAGAGGAAAGACTTTTTGTACACACAAGGATGGTCATAACAAAAGGGCTTGAGTGAGGGAGAGGGAGTGCTTGTATGAGGTGTTATTGTGGATATCTTGGGTTCATGTTTGTGGGAGGTATGCTTGTGGGTGATGGGTGTCTGTTGGGTAGGTGAGTGAGGGCATTTATGTGTCTTGGGCTGAGGGAAGTGGAGGTGCTGGGGGATGCCCTGGTGGGTGGGTGGCTGTCTATTGGGTTGGTGACTGCAGGGACTGTAGATGTGCTGCATTTAGCCATGTCAGTGGTTGTGGTGTTGTCACTAGGCTGGATGTCTGTGGGTCTGTTGAGGTGATGTCTGTGGGTAGGATAGGTGTGGTGGCTGGATCAATGAATGTTGGTGTGGTGTCTGCAGCTCTGTCAGGTGTTGTATCTGTGAAGCTGGGGGTGGTGGGGGTGTCAGGGCAGGTTATGACTGTTGCTGTGTGTGCAGGTGTATGTTGCTTGAGGGTATGCAGGTGGTGTGTCTTGTTGTGCTTATGTTTCTCTGTGCTACCCTTAGATATTGAGGTGGATGCATGTTTGTCTGTTTGTGGGTTTTGGCTGGGTCTGGGAAGGGGAGATTGGGATTGGGAAGCGGAAGATAGGGGGCGGTAGACAAAGGGTGGACTAGCTGCCATCAGTGTGGAGGCCAGAGCCTGAAAAGATTTCTGTAAGCCAGCCAGTGCACCATCAATGCCCTCTAGGAATGCATTACTCTGTTGTATCTGAGTTGCCAGTCCCTGGATGGAATTCACGATGGTCGACTGACCCACAGAGATCAACCTCAGGTTAATAACCTCCTCACTGAGGCAGCAGGGCTAACAGGGGCTGAGGCAGAGGTGCCTGTGGTGAAGGAGACAATCACCCACTGGGGTGAGTGGGCATGGTCAACTGGGTGGGGAGCTACATGGAGGGCGGTGATAGAAAGAGGTGTTGCGGACATAGATGGTGCTGGGGTGTTCCCAGATGGGTCCGGCTTTGCCAGGGAGCATCCACTAGAGGAGGATTCTGAAAATGATGAACGGGATCCAATCTCCCCCGTAGCACTCTCCTCGCCCTCCAGGCCACTGGGTCCCTCAGTGTCGGTGTTCTCATAACTGAAGGTCCAGTGGCCAGAAGCTTCCCACTCGGCTGTGCCCCATCTCCTTTGACTGCCGATGCTGGGAAACAGAAAACAAGGTAGGATCATCACATTCTTTGCAAACCACTTCATCACATTGTACACATCAGTAAAATCATACCTAGTTGTACAAACCCCCCCAGGTTGTACCAGTTTAGTGCCAACATTATGTCACAAGATACAATGTACATCCCTCAGTCATAACAAAGTCACACACCAGCTAAGCTACCTATTCACACCTACAATACCATGGTCTCAGCAGAGCTATCACACTAACCATTCAATGACAGGGTTTCTTGCCCACATGATACAGGGTCCCTACCCACAGCAACATAGACAACCAACAACCGAGCTATGGGAAATAGATGTAACATAGATTTCCACATATCACATACACAAACTAAACACATACCGAGGAATTGGCCTGATGCCATGTACCAGGCAAGGAAGCATGTTGTACAGTAAACACAATACAGCATGTTGCACACAAGCCATAGCCACTTCATGTCATTTAGGTCACAACCTTCACAATGAAAATGAGCAAATATGCAACTACTCTAATTGGCATAACTAAATGTTAGAAGATGAATGAGTCAGAATACATCACCTACATATGTACCAACAGTGTTGTAGAAAAGGATTATGGGGGTCATTACAACATTGGCGGTAAAAACCGCTTACCGCTGTGCAGAAGACCGCCAACACACCGCTGCACCCGCGGAAATCCACCACAGCTATGATGACCCACATCCCGAAATCCGACAAAATTCAGACACCCACACAAGTCCGCCACACCAAAAGTCAGTGATAAACTGGAAAAAAAAAACCTCCACCGTCACGCCAACAGAAATACGCCCATGCTATCACGACCCACGAATACACGCGGCGGTCTTTCACCCGCGGCATTCCATTGGCGGTGTACACCTCCGCGCTCAAAATACACACACATCTCCAAAACACCACCACATTGGATAATTCGAAAGACACACACCTGATACACATACACACACCACTCCCACACACACAATATTATATAAAACACACACCCACATCACCCACAAACCCCAACGACCACAATTGCGACAGAAGGCCAGAGAGAGACACTACAATCTACAACCAAGCATCCACAGGCACACAACACCATCACCCACATAACATCCACGCACAAAACACCACACGCCACTACATATCACCACACTTATCACCACATACACCACCCCACACATCACCTACACCACCCCATGGCACGGCAAAGACACCCCAGGTTCTCGGAGGAGGAGCTCAGGGTCATGGTGGAGGAAATCGTACGGGTAGAGCCACAGCTATTTGGCTCACAGGTGCAGCACACCTCCATTGCTAGGACGATGGAGCTATGGAGAAGAATAGTCGAAAGGGTCAATGCAGTGGGACAGCACCCAACAAATCGGGACGACATCAGGAAGAGGTGGAACGACCTACGGGGGAAGGTGTGTTCCATGGTCTCCAGGCACAACATTGCGGTACAGCTGACTGGCGGCGGACCCCCACCTCCTCCCCCACAACTAACAACATGGGAGGAGCAGGTCTTGGCAATAATGCATCCTGAGGGCCTCGCAGGAGTCGGTGGAGGAATGGACTCTTGTAAGTCAAATCTTAACTATCATATCCCCCACCCTACCTGCATGCTATCACAGACCCCCTCCCTCGCCCCCACCCCTATCACTCCAACTCCTCACAAATGTACCAATATCACAAACCACCCATCCCAACACCAAACCCTGCATGCAAAAACAAAGCATGGACACCCATCACTAAAGCATGCCCACTGCACATACCCATAACACCCCCCTCAACCATCATCACCCAAGCCCACACTCAGGAATGGCAGCACTGGGGTACATGGTCACCCACCCATTGCACACCATGAAACACACAGATGCAATAATCATGCCTTTCTACCCCTGCAGGACCACTACCCAACGTCACCAGACAGGAGGTTCCAGACATGTCCACCCCACCCACAGAAGAGGCCCACAGTGATGACAGCAGCTCTGTCCAACTGGACCTAGATGTCCAGCCCAGACCATCGTGGGTCTCGGGACAGTCGGTTCCCCTCCCACAGGCACAGCCCACCACAGACCTTCCACCCTCTGGTAACACCAGCACAGCACCCACCCAGCGGGCCCATACCTCCGTAACCAAGGACACGTCAATCAGCTGTGTATCCACCACTACAGAGAACCCAGGATAAACCACCACCCCAACAACAACAGGGACCTGGGGGCAGTGGTAGTGGGCACACGGTCCAGGGGACGGAGGCACAGGAACACAGGGGAACTGGGAGGGCTGCCGTGCGACAGGGGGCGGACAGGCCTAGGGAAACCACTCTCCACGAGGCCCTCTCCTCCATCATGGGAGCATACCACCACTCCCAGGAGACGATGGCGACGGTCCTGGCCAAGATTCAGGAGACCCAGCGCCTGCAGGAGGAACAGTATATGGGCTTCAGGTAGGAACTCAGAACCATCAGCACCTCCCTGGGCACCATCGTAGGGGTGCTGAAGGAGATACTCAACACCAGGAGGGACACTGTGGCACTCCAAGGGGACCCTGACACTAGCCAGGACGATGAACTGCCCACCATCTCCGCCGGCGCTAGTGGACAGGAGGCACCGCAACAGGACCACCACACCAGCACCCCACCCCTTGCAGACAGAGAACCACCCCGCAAGCAGTCCCTGAGAACCAGGAACAAGACAGAACACGATGGCAAGACCCCCGCCAAGAAATAAGACCACTGAAATGGCGGCTGCCTGACCTCTAAAGTGGAACAATGGGATGTGAGGTAACTGCGCTGGCATTGTACACCGTCGCGGTAGGCGGTCGAAGAGCGCGGCGCAATGCTGCATTGGTTCACATTGGACCCTATGGGTCCCAGGAGCCAATGACGAAGTGCGCCGGCGGTGATGGTACGTACCGCCGTGGACGTCACCGCCGCGGATGTGACCGCCATTTTCTATCTGTTCAATCACTCGATACCTGATCTTCGACAGGAGAGGACCTACACTGCAAGTGCTGCTGTGACCTCGGTCTGGAAGAGACAATGGCTCATGCGTCTGAGGAAAGGGCCCCTGCCTTCACTGCACAGGAGTTGGAGAAGCTCGTGGACGGGGTCCTCCCCCAGTACACGCTACTCTACGGTCCTCCAGACAAACAGGTAAGTACACAGGGAGCACGTTGTATGGGCTATGCCTGAGTGGAGAGGGCTGGTTGTAAGAAGGAAGGGGCCACAGTTCTGCGTGCATGATGGACTGTGAATGCATGTGCCACATGGCAAGGGTAGGGATGGGGGCCACTCACTTCGATGGTGCAGTTGCTAATTACTTCTCTTCTTCCCCTGTACATTTCATTTAGGTCAGCGCCCACCAGAAGAAGGATATTTGGCGTGCCATCGCCAAGGACGTCCGGACCCTGGGGGTCCACCAGAGATGGAGCACCCACTGCCATAAAAGATTTGAGGACATTCGCCGCTGGAGCAAGAAGATGGTGGAGGCTCAGCTGGGGATGGAACGTGGTAGGGGTGCCCGTCGCACCATGACCCCCCTGATGTTTTCGATCCTGGCGATGGCCTACCTGGAGTTGGATGGGCGCTTCAGGGCATCACAGCAGACACAAGGGGGTGAGTACAACATCATTCAGTGGACTTTGCATGCAGTGAAGGTGTCTGGGTGGGGGAGGAGGGTTGTGATTTCCCCTAGGCCAGGGCGAGTTCCGTAGGCTAGGCCCCTCCATAATGCAGGCCATGTGGTACTCCACCCCACCTCTGTAGAGTTCCAAGTACAGGTATACATGCCCCTGTGTCATCTATGTGGGCAGATGTCGACCATAGCCATGTAGGCCATATCCCAGGAACTGCATCTGTAGAGCCCAACAGCGCGGCGTAGGGCAGGGGGCTGCTGTGTCTGTATTGTCCGCCAACGGTAGCGGTAAGCCATGCACTCAACCTGTCTTTCTTCTGTCGTCCCCCCCCCTTTTTGTGGTCTCCCTGTTCTTGTGTTCATCAGCATCATCAGGTGGAGGTACAGTGGCACCGGAGCACGAGGGAGCTGCATCCCACTTGGCCATGGAGAGCCACACCACGGAATCAGAATACACCAGTGGGACGGAGGGCGAGGGGAGCTTCACGGCGGGGACAGGATCAGCAACCAGCGAAACGGACTCGTCCTCCGATGGGACCTCCCTTGTGGTGGTGGCAAAATCTGTGCCCCCCACTTCTACAGGTACAGCTGCCACCCCCCCTATCAGCACTGCCCTCCCAGCAGCCCCTCAGCCTTCGCCCCGTGCCCGCTCACCCAGGAGGGTGGGCATTACCTTCACCCCAGGCACCTCAGCCCCTGCCCCTGTCACCTCTGCTGCCCTCAGTGAGGAGGCCATTGACCTCCTCAGGTCACTCACTGTTGGGCAGTCTACCATTTTGAATGCCATCCAGGGTGTAGAAAGGGAATTGCAACACACTAATGCATTCCTGGAGGGCATTCATTCTGCCCTTCATCGAACCCTGCAAACTCTGGCCTCAGCACTGATGGCAGCCATTGTCCCTGTGTCTAGCCTCCCCCCTCCAACTTCCTCCACCCAGACCCAGTCCACTGTACCCTTGCCTATCCCAAGCACACCATTAGACCAGCATGCACACCTCACCACACAAGGGAAGCTCAGGCAAACATAAGCACCACACATCCCACAGGCACTCACGCAAGCATCACACACATACAGACACACCAACATCCACTGCCTCCACTGTGTCCCCCTCCTCGTCGTCTCCCTCCTCCCTCCCAGTCTCGTCTACACTCTCACCTGCATGCACTACCACTACAGCCACTAGGTCCCACACCAGCACACCCACCACCACACCCCGCTCACGTACACTCACCACCCCCACTACCATTTACACGTCCCCTGTGTCCTCTCCCAGTGTGTCTGTGACGCCCCCTCCCAAAGTACACAAACGCAGGCACACACCCACCCAACATACATCCACCTCACGACAGCCTCCAGCGCATGCACCCACTCCCAGACCCCCTCCAGCTACCCGTCCCAGTGTTCCTAAGAAACTTTTCCTGACCAAGCTTGACCTCTTTCCCACCCCTCCCTCCAATTCATAAGCCCCGTACTAGCACGTCAGCCAAAAAATCTCCAGGACCAGTGGTGCCTGTTGTTAGAGGTATGTGGAGTGCACCGGGCACCAGGGCAGCCAGTGTGACACGGAGCCAAAGCACAGCCAGTCCCCCCCCTGTGAAGCACCAGAAGTTGGACAGTGCCCGGCGGGAGTGGGGGAAGACTCCAGACAGCAAAGCTGCTCACAAGGGTCCTGGGGGAGTGTCCACTCAGCTGTGACTCCTCCCAAGGTGCGGAAGGGGCAGAAAAAATCTCCAAAGTCTGGGAGGAGCAGCACGGCGGAGAAGACCGCCATCAGGAGGTCTCCGCCAGCCCAATCATCAGTGGCCAGGAGGCCACCGCCAGAGTCAGTGCCCAGGAGGGCAGCCCGATCGTGAGTGGCCAGGAGGCCACCGCCAGAGTCAGTGCCCAGGAGGGCAGCCCAATCGTCAGTTGCCAGGAGGCCACCGCCAGCCACAGCCCAGCTGCCCAGGAGGGCCCCGGCAGCCACAGCCCAGCTGCCCAATGAAGGACCGCCAGCCCCAGCCCACCTGGGCAATGAAGGAGCGCAATGGCAAGCACCGCTGAACAGGTCAGAAACTTCAAACTCAAGCACTGCTGAACAGGGCAAGCACCGCTGAACAGGGCAAAAACCGCCATGGCAAGCACTGCTGAACAGGGCAAGCACCGCTGAACAGGGCAAAGACCGCCATGGCAAGCACTGCTGAACAGGGCAAAGACCGCCAAGTCAAGCACCGCTAGCCCATGAGCGGCAGAGGCAGTGACGCAACTGGGACCGTCATGGGGAGAGTGATGCACTCTGGGCACCAGTCCCCCTCCAGAACCAGTGGAGAAAGGCATCCACTCAGTCTGTTCTGCACAGGATGAAGCACTCTGGGCACCAGTCCCCCTCCAGAACCAGTGGAGACTGTTCTCCACTTGAGAGACTGTGGCTTTGCACTCCCCAGGATGTAATAGTGGGCAAACCACCCACTGTAGAGACGTGAGAGACTGTGGCTTTGCACTCCCCAGGATGTAACAGTGGTCAAACCACCCACTGTAGAGACTTGAGAGACTGTGGCTTTGCACTCTCCAGGATGTAACAGTGGGCAAACCACCCACTGTAGAGACTTGAGAGACTGTGGCTTTGCACTCCCTAGGACGTAACAGTGGGCAAACCACCCACTATAGAGACTTGAGAGACTGTGGCTTTGCACTCCCCAGGATGTAACAGTGGGCAACCCATCCACAGTAGAGACTTGAGAGACTGTGGCTTTGCACTCCCCAGTATGTAACAGTGGGCAAACCACCCACTGTGGAGACTTGAGAGTCTGTGGCTTTGCACTCCCCAGGATGTAACAGTGGGCAAACCACCCACTGTTATCCACTTGAGAGACTGTGGCTTTGCACTCCCCAGGATGTAACAGTGGGCAACCCACCCACTGTAGAGACTTGGGAGACTGTGGCTTTGCACTCCCCAGGATGGTACAGTGGGCAAACCACCCACTGTTATCCACTTGAGAGACTGTGGCTTTGCACTCCCCAGGATACATCAATGGGCATAGAGCCCCCTCGTGGATCTGGCGTGGTGCACTCATCCGGCTGAGGTGCCCCCCCTTCCCTTCCCCCTGAGGTGCCTGTTGTATTTCTATCTGATGCACCAGCAGTGTTCTCTCCGTTTCTGGTCAGGTATCTTGTGTGGGCCTCGCCCATGCATTTTGGGCCCAGTGGTCCACGGACAATGACTTGTGCGTTACCTGCACTACTATTCGTGGTGTATATATTTTTTAATGTGTATATATATATATATATATATATATATATATATATATATATATATATGTATATCTTGGTTACTGTATTTTGATATATTACAATGGTTCCACTCATTTCCTTTGGTCTTTGCATTCTTCCGGGGGGGGGGGTTGGAGGTTGTTACTGTAATGTTTGGATATGCATTAGTGTGTGTGTTGTAGTGGGTGAGGGTGGGGGTGTTGCATGTGTGTGTCCCTGTCTTTTGCCTCCCCCTCCCCTATGTCGTTGGTGCAGTACTCACCGTTGTCTTCGCCGCCGGCGTTGATGATCGTCGTACAGGAGCAGGAAGACTAGTGCAGGAAGTATTTGGAGTTCCGGCTCCATGGTGTCCTCCTTCCTCGTTGAGTATGTAGAGGTGAGCGCTTTCCCTTTGAAATGGCTGCTTCTGCCGTGTTTTTATCCACTGTGAATCTGCCCCGGAAAAGGTGGCGGATTGGTAGGTTGTGATACTGTGGGCGGTACATTGTCTCCCACCTGTCTGTTGATAGTATATCTACTATTTCAAGACAATGGACACCTGCCATGCACATAAAGGTGACATACAGGGCAACCTATCATGCAATTGTTCCAACAATAGCCCAGTGACTGAGTGACAACAGCACTTAACACACAGCAGACATGACTAGCCTTACATCTGTTTGGGAAATATTCAGAGAGCCAAACCACATCTGAGGCTACCAGGACAGATACACCCACCATGATGCAAGCCAAATGCCTTAATACACATATCATACCACTTACATGTGTATGTCAACTACCACACCTGCACCACATTGGTGTCAATGCAAACAATAGGTTTCCATCGGAAGGACTCAAAGCATATCCAAAATAGCAACAGAAAGAATGTTAACTCATTTCAATGTGGAATCATGATGGAACCTTTCAATGTACACTTGATGTAGGTAAAACACAGTCAAGATTGTAACTGTCAGTAATATGTCTTTGACTACTGATCATGCCTACGACACAATGGCTAAGGAAATAGCTGTGTAGCCACTTCCCACCTACAGAACATGAACATGATACTAACATTCATAGCCCTGAAACCAATGTATGTGACCCAATAGAAGTCTAGCAATACCGCCATGGTTACCAACATGTAGGATGACCACTCAGATGACATATCACACAGGTCTATGTACATCCCTTACTTACCAAGGGGGTTCAGCTTGTACCAGGTCTGGATAAGTCTTGCAAGTATGACATGTGGAACATCAGATGGACAGCACAGCTTCACATGATGCTGTCACTCATCAGAAACCTTTTGAAAAATTGGAATTACTTCAAATTGTCAGACTCTATGTTGCACATAGACATGGATCAAGGGACATTGGAATGGAGAGACAACTTACCATCATGATAATGGGAGTATTGGCCTGTAGGTGAAAAGGAACAACCACCAGGGTATGAAAAGCTGCTGAGTGGTACACACATTTGACACAGTCACATGTGCATCATCATACTCTTCTGTACAAAGGGGGCAACATAGGAGAGTAATATGGCCCTATACAAATTAGAATATGCCCACACGTGTACCAGTGTTGGGGACTGTACATCAATGTGTTCCTTGGAGAGCTTTGACCCTTTGCACTTACCACATTGTCACAGCTTGGAAACTTTCACTTAATACACTAACCTGTTAAAGGGATGAAAATGTGTCAAATCTGTACCTACCCCTTTGTGGCTGCTGTGCTGCTCTCAAATGTCCATCCAACTCTGGGTATGCCATCGCCAATATGCGGGCCATTAGGGGGTTAAGGTCCGACTAGCACCCCATCCTTGTTGGAAGGACATCCCCAGCTGGGCCTCTACTATCTTCCAGGCCCAGCCTCTCAGGTCTTCCCACCGCTTCCTACAGTGGATGATCCACTGGCTGTGGACCCCCAGGGTCTGGACTTTCTTGGTGATGGCATGCCAAATCTATTTTTCCTGATAGGCATTGACCTGCATGGATGACACAGACAAGGCAATGCAAGGCATTCTTGCAGGCAGGTCGCTTCCTCCTCACCACTTCTCCACTAAGTGTTGCCATTGTTTTGGGCTTGCTTGGGATTGTTTGGGCTTGTCTGGGCTTGTCTGGGCTTGTCTGGCCTTGTTTGGGCTTGTTTGGGCTTCTTGGCTTCTCCTCTCCCGGAAGGCCCTGCCCCCCTCCCTCCTCCTCAGAGCTCTTCACGCTCCTGACTCCTGCTGCCCCCGCACTCCCATTGGAGGTTTCCCTCTCTCCTCCCAGGTGCCACTCCCCCCCACCTCCCCTCTTATGCTGGCCGCAGCATGAGGTTAGAAGCGCCTCGGACCCTGAATCCTTGCAGGCAGGTCGCTTCCCCCTCACCACTGCCCCGGTAAGTGCTGCCATTGTTTTGGGCTTGTTTTGGCTTGTTTGGGCTTGTCTGGGCTTGTTTGGGCTTGTTTGGGCTTGTTTGGGCTTCTTGGCTTCTCCTCTCAAGGAAGGCCCCGCCCCCTCCCTCCTCCTCAGAGCTCTTCCCGCTCCTGACTCCTGCTGCCCCCGCCCCGCACTCCCATTGGAGGTTTCCCTCCCTCCTCCCAGCTGCCACTCCCTCCCACCTCCCCTCTTATGCCAGCCGCATCGCGGACATGCCGCTGGCGCACTGAAAGCACACCAAAGGCAAGCCCGTCTGCGCCCGTCCGCGCCAAGACCGCGCCCAGCGCCAGACCCCTGGCCAACACGCCTCCCGCGCCACCAAACACCTTTACACTGCCAGCGAACTCCACGCCCTTCATCCAGGACGCTCCTCCATCTGCTTCCAGTCCACACCGACGCGCACTAAAGGGCCCTTCTCCTGCAAAGCCTGCTATTTCACCTGCAACCTAACCTTCAAACTCCAAATCAAAATAGACAGCCGCCTAAGATGCATCCTACTTAACACCCGCTCCGTCCACAAACATGCAATTGAACTCTGGGACCTCCTGACCACATACACGCCCGACATCGCATTCCTCACCTAAACCTGGATGAATTCGGCCTCAGAACCAGACGGAGCCATAGCCATACCAGAAAACTACAAGAACACCAGGAGAGACCGAATCAACAGACCAGGAGGAGGAATCGCCTTAGTCCACAAAAACACCATAAGAGTCTCCACCAACTCCTGAACACCATCAACTCCGCCGAGCACCTCCACTTCAAAATCCACATCAACGCCAACAACACACTCAGAGGAACACTGGTCTACAGACCCCCTGGACCCTGACCGCAGTCCTGTGACGACATCGCCGACGCTCAGCTCCCAAGCCCTCGCCTCAACAGACTACATCCTCCTTGGTGACCTAAACTTCCACCTAGAAAATAACAACAATATCAACACCACCAAACCTAATCGACAACCTCGGCAACTTTGGCCTCAAGCAACTCGTCACTACACACACCCACTCCGCAGGCCACACACTCGACCCATCTTCTCAGCCAGCAACCACGTCTCTTTCAGCCACACCACCGAACTCAGTTGGACAGACCACCGCTGCATCCACTTCTCCTACCAAAAACCAGTCACTCACCACCACCGCACACAACCCCCCCGACGCAACTGGAGCAAAATATCAACGGATCAACTGATCTCCACTCTCGCCCGGGACCCACCCCCTGGGACCCCAGACCCCAACATAGCCAGCACCAACCTGCATCGCTGGATAGAAGATTGCGCCAACACCCTCGCACCGCTCAAAAAACTCCTAAACACCTCCCACAGAATCAAGGCCAGCTGGTTCACCCCAGAACTACCGGAATCCAAACGGCTATGTAGCAAAATGGAATAAACCTGCCACCTTGACCCTACCAACTCCAACCACATCGCTTTCAAGGATGCCCTACGCAAACATCACCAACTGATCCGCACCACCAAAAGGACCCACTTCAAAAACCACATCAACGCCAACGCTCACAACAGTAAAGAGCTCTTCGGCATCGTCAATGAGCTCTCCACCCCCAGGACCTGCTCCAACGAACCCCTGCCATCACAGGAGTTCTGCAACTCACTGGCAACCCACTTCAGTCGAAAGATAGAAGAAATCCACAATAGCTTCAAACCCCAGACACACCAGCTGACTACAAACACCCAAGAACCCAACGCTCCAAGCAACACCCACCTCATCCACACCTGGACCCCCGTCAACATAGAGGACACTGCCACCACCATGGCCTCCATCCACTCTGGATCACCATCGGACCCCTGCCCACACCATATCTTCAATAAGGCAAACATCATCATCGCCCCCCACCTCTGCAAAACCATCAACAGCTCCTTCGAGTCAGCCACCTTCCCAGAAAGATGGAAGCACGCAGAAATCAACGTCCTGCTAAAGAAACCAAAGGCAGACCCAGACGACACCAAGAACTACCGGCCGATCTCCCTCCTCCACTTCCCAGCCAAGGTCATCGAAAAAATAATAAACAGCCAACTATCCCGGTTCCTGGAAGACAGCAAGGTACTCAACACCTCCCAATCCAGATTATGCAGAAACCACAGCACTGAGACTGCACTCATTGCTGCCACAGACGACATTAGGACCATGCTCGATGAAGGAGCAATAGCAGCACTCATCCTCCTGGACCTCTCCGCAGCTTTTGACACGGTATGTCATCACACTCTCCGCACACGCCTACACAACGCTGGAATCCACGACAAGGCACTCGACTGGATCTCGTCATTTCTCTCAGGCAGAACCCAGAGAGTCCACCTCCCACCGTTCCTGTCAGAAGCTTCCAGAATCATCTGTGGCGTTCCCCAAGGATCTTCGCTCAGCCCCACGCTCTTCAATGTTTACATGGCCCCCCTCGCCAACATCGCACGAACCAACCACATCAACATAGTTTCCTACGAAGACGACACTCAGCTCATCCTCTCCCTCACGAAAGACCCTACAACTGCAAAGAACAACCTCCACAATGGACTTCATGCCATCGCCAGCTGTATGGAATCAAGCCACCTCAAGTTAAACACAGACAAGACAGAAATCCTCATCTTTGGCAACAACCCCTCAATTTGGAATGACTCCTGGTCGCCCACCTCCCTAGAACCCGCGCCCTCACCCACCACCCATGCACGCAACCTAGGCTTCATCTTGGTCTCCACATAACTCAGCAGGTCAATGCCATCTCCTCTTCCTGCTGCAACACTCTCCGCATGCTCTGCAAAATCTTCAAGTGGATTCCTGTCGAAACCAGGAAAACTGTCACCCACGCCCTAGTCAGCAGCCAATTGGACTACGGAAATGCCCGATATGCAGGAATAACAACCAAACTCCTAACAAAACTGCAAAGAACCCAGAATGCATCCGCCCGCCTCATTCTGGACATCCCACGCAGTGACCACATTTCCCCCCACCTCAGAGACCTTCACTGGCTACCAGTATCAAAGAGGATCACCTTCAAACTCCTCATCCAGGCACACAAGGCCCTCCACAACACAGGCCCAGCCTACCTCAATGACAGACTCACCTTCCACACCCCCACACGCAATCTTCACTCCGCCAGCCTCGCCCTCGCCTCCATCCCCGCATCTACTGCACCACCGCCGGAGGAAGATCCTTCTCTGACCTAGCTGCCAAGACCTGGAACTCCCTACCGCTCCACCTTCACCAGACCCAAGACCTCTTGACATTCAGGAAACACCTCAAGACATGTCTCTACGACCAGTAGCTCCCCCCTCAGCACCTTGAGACCCTAAAGGGTGATTAGTGCGCTCTATAAAACCCTGATTGATTGATTGATTGAAGAAGAGAATATCATGTCCTTATACACAATACCAAAACAAGCAGGATAAAAATACAGGTTGGTGCAATTAGCCACACACAGACTGTCTCCAACATCCCCTTTAATGAGGGATGACTACCTGCAGTCAGGCCATGTGTGATGTTGAGACAGGCATACAACATGCATATTCAGCACCTGGTGTCAGCTTGAAACTTGTGACCAGAGCACAAGTATGTCTCTAAACATGGTATATCTTTCCAAATATTTTTCACACCACATTCACTGATCATGTATTACAGTCCGCTGTTGGGTCAGGGTACATATATCACACACACTCTACTATGTCTCAGGGCTCAAAATCTATCTTTAACCATATGCACATGCCCATCTACCCACACATTTCACCACAGTACTTCATTCCACCACATTGCCTGAACATCATCATACACTTAGCCCTTAAAACATTGCAACTGCATTGCAATTACCTGTTCCTCTGGTGCACCACAGAGCTGTTCATACATGGGAAGAACCTCCTCTACCAGCTTTTCAAGATTCTCAGGGGAGAAGGCAGGGGCCCTATCACCTCTAGGATGTGGCATAATTGTTCCCAGAGGCACTACACAGCAGCTCAGGTCATGGAGGTCTGGAGGCAGCAGTTTCAGGAGTCAAGTGAGGATAAAGTATGAGATGGCAATCAAGTAAAAGAGTGTCACTGCCGGTGGACATTGTCCTTAGCCCAAGATGCCAAAGGCAGCAATGTGTTTCAATGGCAATGTCCACTGTGGTTGTATCCACCTACCTCCATGATGACTTTCACCAGCGGACTTGGGTCACTTCTTAATTTCCAGTACAGTAGTCAGCAGCTGCCATTAAAAAATGTATGATGCTTAAGGCTAAGAGCCAATTTTAACTCACTTGTCTCTCCTACTTTCTTTCTCACAGTCAGTATTCACTTCAGACCTAACTATATTTGCTACACAACATTCAGTAGAGCACCAGTACCATTTTTGAGGTGGTCCGCCAGACATTGCAGCACCGGTCTGAGGAGGAGATTTCCCAGTGATGAAACTTGGCATCCTAGTGGATGTTTGAGGGCTCTCCTAAAACTACTGACTCTGTCCACCCTGCATATACATGCGTTGGAACAGCCCACTCCCACTGGGGCCAGGTCCATCATTGTCAGGGTTTATGACAGGAGACTCAGGTACCTATACTAGGGAGCAAAAGATACTGTCCTTGGAACACAGTTTTGGGGGTGAATGGTTGCCTATGATGTTGAAGCAACAGTGCTGGGAGGAGTTGGTGTGGGCAGGGTGAGGCTCACAGTTGTTGACTGACCCAGGTGTCCCAGTTGGGCCCGCTTCACCCTCAATGTCCACACATCCAGGCATGTATTCCTCACTGAGGGCTTCATCCAGAGGGTTAGTGGCAGTCTCAGGTGTCCTTCCCATGGTGGCATTGGATAGGTTACCTGTAGGAGAAATAGAAAACAGAGTTGCTAAAAGTAATGCAACAAGTGATATCAAAGTTTGACCACAATATGTGCTATGTGACATGCACAGAAGGCCTTTACTTGACAATTACACCTACTTCCACATCTGGATTAGTCCTATGTGGGACACAGAGATTTCCAATTGCATACACCTTGCTACAGGATGTTGGAGTATCTTGGTGGGTAGATGACTGTTCATGAACTTATATCTTGTCTGCACAACGTACTATGGTAACAAAGCTGGCCAAAAGTATTGGTGTAACGATTATAACTGGGGCTCTGTATGGGTGTACTCCAAGTACACCCAACTTCCTATATTGGTGCCCCACCAGGTGAGTACATGACATTGTTTGAATGGTGATTTAAAGGTCAGTTTAGTATGGAACACAGATGTAGCCGTGTGTTGGTTGTAATAGTACTGGCAGATGGCTATAGCATTGCTGTCATTGCCATGGACTGTACAATAGTGGAGGCATCAGGTCAGTTTATTTGATTGTTAGTTTCACATGCAAGTCTATTAAACTTTCAGCACAAAGTTTTGTTTTCCTTAATGGTAGAACAGTGCATGCTGGGAGTTGTAGTGCTGTCAGTCCCTGTACTACCCATGCCATACACATCCAGTGGGCCCCCAGGTGAGCTTAGTTGATATGTGGTATGCCTGAGAGGGGTATTTGGACATTTGGTCACAGAGGTGGTGAGAGGGTTGGCAGTTAAGGTGGCCAAAGGTGATCAGTGAGCATGCAGCGCACTGCAGTCTGGTGACAGTTGTTGTATTGTGATTTACCCAGCTCCACTCCCCCAGGTATTCCTGTCAAGCTCTCAGGATGCAGGATGTCCATGGCCTTCTCCCCCCATGATGTGAATTGTGGGTGAGGAGGTGGGGGGCCACCACCAGCCTTGAGGACCACCAGATGGTGCCTGGCAGCCAAGGAATGTACCTTCCCCCTGAGGTCTTCCACCTCGTCCTGATGTCCTCCCTTGTAGGTGGGTAGCTCAAACCCCTCCTAAGTCCAATGCCTTCCCTACTGTTGCATGAATTGGAGGGAGAACAGAAAATCAAACTCCGACAAACTTCAAACGTTCCCCTAATGTTTTATTATTGTTTAATTACATTTGCTATATTTATAATGTTGTTTTTATAATGTTTGTATTACTATTATTAAAAAAATGTTTTATGTATTGTGTTATATTTTTTGTATGACATTAATACTGTTTCATTTAAATAATTTGACTTATGTTTGTTTGTTAATATTATTATTGTAATTTTCAAATAATTGTATAATATTTTCATCAAGTTTTTAAAATGCATCTTTGTTTTAATTTTTTATATAAAATTAATACTGTTACATATCTATAATTACATTATTTTTGTTTGGTGATATGATTTTTGTAATATTTAAATACATTTACAACATTTCCATTAAGGTTTAAATTATTTGTGGATATTATTTCTATAGTTAGTGTACAATATTAAGCAAAAGTATTTTTCTATGTTTATTTGGATATTTATATATTTATATTTTTTATGTTCACTTCAAAATATACATATATATCTATCTCTATATTTATCTATATATCTATCTATATATATATATGGAGAGAGAAAGATGGATAAATATAGATACAGACATAGAAAGAGATATGGATATGTATAGACATACACGTGACATATCAAAATTATGTACATGTATAAATATGAAGTTATGTATATTTATTAAATAAATTATTAACACAAATGGTTTAACATTGCATTAGTTTTAATTAATTAAATATTTTAAATAAATGAATTTTAAGTCAATATTTATTAAACTATTAATATTCTTACATGTTTCTGTTCAGTCAGTCAGTCAAAAAAAATGTATGCATCCAGAATAAGCCATAAAGAACAAGTTCACATAATAATTAAATGATTAACAAGGAATAATTACATTTGAAAGAAATAGACAATCATGCCAAAAACTCAAAAGGCGACAACTCAGGTTAGAACAAATTAGAATCATCATAAATATATCAAATTGTAAAATACAAAATCAACAATTGTATTATTTTCATGTAACCTGTATTTCCCTTGTTTAAGTATTCACTTGATAAAATTCACTTTTGTCAAACACACACTCATAGAGAATAATGATAATAAATAAAAAATGCCTTTCTTATATTTTAAAATGTTCTCTTTTGAAAGATGTAGTAAAATGTGTTTCCTGATATCTATGTCAAATTTGCAAAACAACATAAGGTGCAAAGTGACTTGTACGAAGAGTTGATCACAAGGGCATGCATCAAACTCACTGCATGCCTGACCGGTTATGAAAAAGCAAGCATAATGTGCAGTTCTTAACCTCCGTCATGTCAATAAAACCTGATGAAATTTGTTGTTTATCCAGATACTGAGGCCCATATTTGTATTTTGTAAGTTTGCGCCACTTTTGCGTCAAAAACTGACGTAAATGTGGCGCTAAAAAAGTATAATTATGATCCTGAATATCTCCGTACCAGGTCCAGAATTTAAGAGGCTGTGCTGACAAAACTATACTTTTGGCATACTCCATAATATCTCTTTTATTTCTACTCAACTCCAGAAGAATGCTTACACTCTATATACTTTTACCGGGGAATCTTGTTCACGCTGTCCAGATTCATGCAGTCACTGAGCACCTTGCAGTTAAAATGTGTCTCAGGCTTTGGCCAAGTAGACAGCCACAAAAGCGGTTGAACTTGAATGAAAACACTGACATAGGAAAGGCCCAGTTCTATGTGACAGTTGTGAGTAGCATTACTTTCAGGGGCTGCCAACAGTCTTTGAACATACTCATTTTCAATTCTCTGTACAGCGGAATAATCTTTGAACAAGTCCAGAACAATAAGTTGCTATTGCTACACACTGTCACTAGTTTCCCAAGGGGTTTGGAACCCAAATTCATCATTAACTTATTAAGGGACTAATTACGAGAATGGAGGTCCTTGGACAGCCACTCTCACAGTAGCTGTCGGACCGCCACGGTTGGGACGGTCGGTCCAACTGCCACATTATGAGGTTGGAGGGCAGCCCTGCCAACCTACCGCCATCTCTTCCGGGATTGGAGATCCTGACGGGCTGACTGTGCTGCAGGTTGAAATCAGCTAGGGTGGTGCTTAACTCAACATCGCCCTGCTTATTACAACCTGGTTATCTGCCAGCCTTTTCATGGCAGTTTCACTGCCATGAAAAGGTGGTCAGAGAAAAGGCGCAGGGGCCCAGAGGGGGAGCCGGTGGCATGGGCAGTGCAGGGGTCCCCTTGCCAAGCACTCTTGTAATGTGCAATGCATTGCGAAGGTGCTGGTACCCCCTGTGGACTGCAGCATTGCAGGCTACTTGATTACAAGCTGGCGACAATGCTGTCACCACTTTCCCTCTGTGCTGACCATCTTGGTTTCCACCGGTCAGCCCATCGGAAAAATGCTATTCGGGCCAGCTGGGAGGTAGCCAGCATGGTGGCAACCACCCTGTCGGGAGTTTGGCAGACAAGAGTTCCCATATGTCAAGCTCATAATACGGCCCACACTTTTGGTGAACTTAGCTGCCATGACAGTGCGTAATGGGCTCCAAGTACAATTTTAATCCAAAATCACTTCCAAGTATAGAAAAGTAGGGAATGGCACAATTTGACTTCCATTTACAAAAAAACTTGTTCCTATACCTCCTCGGCTCATAAATCATAATGTGAGTTTTGGGATGATTCACTGTTAACCTCAAGTTGTTTGTTACGCTAATAAAGTAATCAAGCAACTTCAGCAGTCCAGGCTGCATTCTGGTAATAAAGACAGCATCACTCACGTAGAGTAACACAGGAACGAAAATGAGTCCTATAATGCGGTATGTCCACATTTAAGTTAATAAGATATTTTTCCAATCCATTTATGCGCAGTGTGATTAAATATTGTGCCAAGACTCAACCTTGCTGTACTCACTGGGAAGGATTAAAAGGTGCAGTGATTTCTCCCATCAAGCCACACCTCGCACTGGCTGATAACTCATTGAGTAATTGCCCTAGGAAATTAACTATGTTTACCTCGTCTCCCATGTCTGGTTTTTATGCCCCAGAGCTTTGTGTGATTTACCTGGTGAAAAGCAGATTTTAAATCCCTTTAAACAAGGTAACATTCCCTGACTTAGCAAAGGTGTATTTATTATAAGTGTAAATTGAGGCACTGCTCTACAGTCCCTTACCCCACCTAGAACCTACACTGCAATGTCTGATACAATGTAATTTTCGTGGGCCCAAACCTCAAGGTTTCCCTTCCCTTTGGCAAATTGGTTCCCACCTCCTTCATGGAGTCAGTAAAGTATGAATACTTTGTGAACACATTTTAAGTGCAAAACATTCATAATGTCCCTGTGACTCGCTTTTAGGAATGGACACCCTTAACACACCCCTTCCTAATATGGAAACATAAACCCTATTTTGCGAGTCTGTAATAGGTAACCATCTCACAAATTAGGGTTGCTAGATGGCAAAAGGCCATTTAGCATTTACAAATGGTCCAATTCACTGCTTTTGAAAGCTAAATATTTTTGAACTGTTGTCCCATAGTAAAGTATAGCCTACCATTGAAATACTTAAAAAACTATCTGTGCACACTTGGAGACTAATGTCATAATGTATTTCACCAAAATGCACTTTGGGTTTCACTTTATGCACACAATATTCTGCTGTAGTAGGACAATTCTCATATCTCTGCATTTTTTTTAATGACATTTCAGTTTGTGGTTAGAATGGGTTATTATTTCATTAATAAATGCCCCTTTTTTACTCTATGTGAGATTTATTTTAATTAATTTGTTACTTTTGGTATTTCGAATAAACCTCTTTAGAAGGGGTTTGTTGTACACTCAAAATGCACTGAACTAATTCATTTGTAACTTACAATGACTGTGATTTAGTGACGATTGTCATTAAAACTTATGCTTTGAGAGAAAATAATAAAAGAAGCTGAGATCTTTTGCTGGACAACAGTTTGATATAGTGTGGTGCCCTGGAACATACCTGTGACTAAAAGAGTTCCCACCAACCACTCCTGAAACCATTCAATCCTGTTCCATCCCATTCCACCCTATCTATTTTTTCATTTTACTCCGACCTCTCCTTCCCTTTGTTCTTTCTTATAGTCTCTGCTCTTTCTTACCTTTTAGACTTTTCTTTTTCCGCTCTGAATCCATGTATCCTTGTTGTTACCTCTCCTTTGTTTTCCCACTCCAAATTTATCACCTTGCTCTCCCTTTTCTCCTGTTACCACAGTATGATCTCACAATGGGGGCCAGTGTTGAGCCAAGGTGAGCCATGATGTTCTAAGGGCAGAAGGACCACCACTCTATGGACTTTACTTGTGAAAGTGGGGTTCCTACCACCCTCTGTATACTGACCCAAGTCCAAATGCCACCTCTAGCCAGTGCCAACCAGTAGGTATCAAGGATGAAATAAGAGGTGATGAAAGATTGAAAAGTGTCACCCTTAACCCTTATTAGGTTGGAAATAACATCCATAGTTGTTGTTTATATGGACCACTCACCTCCCTGGGCCCCTGTGACACAGCACTTGCTGCATTATTGATGGCTACATTCTTGGTGCCTGCTGGTTCAGGCAATACCTTGGGTGTACAACAGGCCCAGAACTTAATGTAATAGCCAGCTAACAAAATGCTCCTTTCCCATTTATAACTGGAGTGTACTGTACTCTTTAATGCTCTTGGCCCAAAAAGCCACTACAACTGCGGAAACTATGGCTAGCTAAACCACTGTTGCCTGCTGGTTCGGGGTGCTGAGTGGAACTTACATGTGTGCGTGTGTGTAGGGGGTGCTTTTGCCTTCCGAACAAAATAATCCTGTGAGATTACCATGGTGGGTCACATGTGACTATGTACCAGATCTGGGCCTCAAAGTGAAATTCTCCCACACTGCACCAGTAGACTAAATACATTGCCCAGGCGATGCATACAACTTGGTAACACTAGTGAAATTCGTCCCAATGCCCTACCTCCCCTCCATAATTGAGGTTTGCTGTGCCCTTAGCCCTTTTGCATTATGAATACTTACGCCCCTGGTGCATGCTGGTGCACGGAACTGCTAGGGTCATTCCGGGGGACCAAAACCCTAAGGTATTCCTAGGAATACATTGCTTATAGTGTAGTACAGATAGGGAACCACTGGAATACCCTTTAAGGCACGGATGCTGGGGATTATCTTGCCTGTAGAACACTATGCATTGCACAGAACACAGGACAAAGAGCCCACATCCCCCCCATTCTTAAGATCAAATGCAATTGCCAGCAAAGACACAACATGTTATTACTCCTCTCATCCCAGCATACTTCCAAGGAAGCCCAATGATGGGGGACAATATGGCACAAAATTTAAATGTTAGACAAGTAAGATTGAGTGCTAGCTAAAGACTGTACCCATGACAATGCAAACATGTATTTTATTGCTTATGGAACCACTGTGTTTGCAGCTTCCTTCCTTTGAATTTCCCAGTTATAGAGGACTTGTTGTAAGAAGATTTCAATGCAAACAGTTTTTTAAAGTTTGCTAACTGATGACTTGCTGCTGCATCAATCAGGGGTTGTGAGGTGCCCCGCCCACCACTATCATGCCCCTAAGAACTTTACTGCAGCCTATTGTTGAAGCAGGGTTCTGGAGGCATGCATGAGGGGCTCAGACCCAAATGAAATCCCACAGATGACCTTGCCTGGGGTGTAGGAGCACCCTTGCAAAAGATAAATTTGGGAGAGTCACAATCTAGTACCATAAAATGCAGTACAGTGAAGTCTCATAACACCCGTTAATCAGATCTCACTCTATATCCCAGGCAATGTAATCCTGGGTATTATCCTGCCTTGTGAACATCTAATCAAGCATGAAGCAGAACAATGATGTTGAGTGCTCCTCTAACTTATCCAAAACTTAAGGCCATATGCTGTTGTCTTCTGGGGCAACACACAGCTGGGGGCATGGTAAGGCCTCCGTTTGGACCCCAAATCTAAGGTAATTCTCAGAATCATTAAACTTGACATGTATAGACACTGTGACAAAACTGAAAGGTTTTGTATGGTATTGGAGAAAAAAACTCTGTTTTCTTTTCAAGTGGAGTAGAGCTTCATGGAGATCCTGGAGATTAAGTTGCCCAGAGAACTCTTTTCCATACAGGGAGAAGAACGCCAGAAGTGCACTGTCCCACATGACCATACCCAAAGAAAGATACACAAGGACATTGAGGACACAGAAAGGGGTCAGTGGGAGCACATAAATATGAGAGAAAGCATAGCTTTTGTAAGATCTCTGCAACAAGTATACACTGAGATGGTGAGTAGGCAAGGTTTATCTGCAGTGAGGGGGAGAAAATCATGGCCATCATGCATCTCTTTCCTACAGCATGGCATCCGCATTTTAAAAGGTCACAAACTGCCCAGAAGCCTTTATGGGCATTGCCTATTCCGTCCATGGAAAATGGAATGAGGTTAACTCAATGGTCTCACAAAAGCAATCCAAAAACAATCCACTGGATGTCTGTACTTGTACTGCTTTGGCTCCTTTAGTAGACAAAATAGTACAACTTCAGGCATGTGAAAAAGATCATTGTATTTCAGTTAAAATCCTGTAAACTAACTGAAGTGTTGACAGGATTTTCTTGAGGAATATTATTTTAAACCAATATCTGAAAAGTCTACCCATGACCACATTCTAGTTTCACCTCCTGTTGTGACTAAATAAACTGTACTGCATGTTGAAAAATCAGTTGTGGTCCAGCTATAAAGTTCTTCCATAGCTCTGGGACCATAACTCTTAATTGTCTTCTCCCTTTGGAGAACTATGGGTTTAGTGGGGAGCATGTCTCCGCTCCCCTAAAACTTAAGTTTGGCCCTTTGCCTTAGAGTTTAACTTCTTCCCTATGTCATAAAACATTGCCTTACCTCTGTAGACTTGACTGAATAAAGATAAATACAAAAGAAACAATAGATCCCTCTAAAAGATGGCCTATAAAACAACAATCTCTCTCACCTTATATTAAGCTACTGGAATGCTTTTATATTTCATTGAGCTAAATCCCAGTTGTGATATACTTGCCAACTCTTAAAAATGTCTTATATTCCTCCTCATTTTCTCTTTGGTTAGCTCTGTTAGCTCTGTTGCAGTGTAAGGTTAAGCATATTTTTCTTCACAGGTACAGTTGCATGTAAAGCCAATGACAAAAAAGGGTTGTACAACTGAATAATGTGGAACTATTTATTCCTCAATAATCTAATTCATGTACCCTTTATCTTTGCTAAGTGAGACACCAACTTCGAAACCCATGAACAGTAAGATTGGGGTTTGTTGTATCTCAAGTGTCAGAATTCTAGTGACATCGCAAGTATGTCCTGATTATCAGAAGGATAAAATCACCCTAATGTAAATGTTAAGAGTAGTTGAAAGTCAGTGAGGAGCCATGTGAATATATAAGGAGTGATGTATAAACCTGAGTTCCTTTACAAAGTCACAGATTCTGATGAGTTGCCTACTATTTTAATGTATGCCAAAGAGTTAGTTGCATATTAAAGCCCTCATAAATGAGTGGCCTTTTAATTCCGATGGGTTCGGTAACAGGAGTTACTTGCCCCATGTGCACTTTGAGATCCATAAAGTTTATATAGATTTTTTTATTTTCACAAGGAGGCTTGAGATGATAAAATCAGCTGAATCCACAGTGTAAAAATCCTGAGGAAAATGAGGAATTAATGAGGGAACTGGAGCTGGAATTACTCGTTATGCAGGTCATTCATACCACATGACTCCTGTCTTATAAAAAACAGGAGTCATGCCCACCAACCCAATGGCCAGCACAGGGTATATGATACGCTGGCATGGCCATTGCACCCAGTGCCTTGTAGGGGGGCCAATTTCATGGCTCCAAATGGCACTTTAGAAATACTTACCTCAACTTATCTGGGATGGGGTTACCCCCATCCTATGGTGCCCCTCTGGTGTGGGTGGGAGTGTTCCTGGGGCTTGGGGTGGGCACCTGTGGGGTCTCCCCATGGTGTTTGACCAGGGAAATGGGTCCTTAGGTCCCCCAACGCCTGCCTTGACCCATATGGTAAATAATTAGCGCCATTATTTAGGCCCTCCTCCCCCCGTGCACCATTTTTGCACGGGAGGATAAATAAGGCGATACGGGCTTTGTGTAATTTTTTGGGACGGGAACGTCTACCTTGCATCTCATTGACGCAAGGTTGGTTCAGGCATCAAAAAAATCACTTTAAGCATCAAAATATAAATATGGAGTTAAATCTGCACTGAATTAGGTAAAAAAATGACGCTAATTGAGCGCAAAGAAAGTATAAATATGCCCCTAGGTCTTTTTCTCCCTCTGATTTTCCATCTACTGCAAAAATATCCACTCCAAGAAGAAATTTGCAACTTCTTGAAATTCTATTTAATACGCGTTTAATGTAAATAACTATTAAAGATAGCTTTCAGGTTTCAGTTGTAATAACGTGCAAATAGCTCTGCTGCACTGAACTCAGGGAAAACACTCACCATAAATGCATAGTTATCAGGTAATGACTGTGAATCAGTAAAACAAAAAGAGGACTGTAGATGTAGTCAGTGATTAGATTGGTATTCTGTCCGGGGAGTAGTTTTTCATTCAAAGTGCTAGCCATGGCGGCAGGAATCATAATGTCACAAGACAATTTAAATAACAATTGTTACTGTATAGCTGTGAAATTGTTTTTTCAGTTACTGGCAAAGAGTGATGTCACAACTAGAGGACAATAAGAAAGCTATATATTCATTATAGGGAGTGTAGCATTGAATGTTTTAAATGACGTTAAATTATGAATTAATTTCTTGCTAACGAATACATGTAATTCACTCATGACCTAAAGAGGTTGTTACTTTAAGCTAAGTGGAACTATTTCAGAATTTAAGTGGGGTATCTAAAAGAAGACACGGCAATTCTAATTAACTTATCTATTCCGAAATTTACGAAGACGTCTATAGTTGTTCATCGGATTAAGTTGTGCATAAAAATGCTGACATCTGCAAGCAGTCCTAATCACCTTGGAAAGAACATTAAAAGTTTAAGTTTTTAATTTTCAAATGGACCATTATTCAAATATATTTCCCATGTGACTCTTCAAAATTTTTCATTTTTATCACTGAACAAATACGTACCTGTTCTTTAATACTTTTTACGACTCGAAAAAAGGAGAAAAGCAAATGTTCAGGTCCCGGAAGTAGCATTCTGGAATGCCTCAAAAAGCTTAAGTATGATGGCGCAATGCTGCCTTGCCCAGAATTACGAAAATTATGTAGACGTGCATGTAACTGAACAGCATTTGAAAATCATCAAGTTTAGTCATTTTAATAAGAGGAAATGTGACCATATGGAATGAGGGGAGCTTAAACCAACCTCGCACCCGTGCAGAATTGTTTAAGGAAACCAAACCACTGGGCATTTCCGCGGTTATGTTAGTAACCAGTCAGTTCTTGGATCGAAAGTCATTTACATTAGGTACTCAGAACGCATTGATATTAATTCATGTTTTGAATATTGCAGTTTACTTAGGAAGTCCTTGCGTTAGGTTTTATTGTAGGAGCAAGGAAAGGATGTTTATATTTTGGATTTCAGATGCATGGGTGCTGGAACTTTCAGAGTGGGAGTGCTGCCAATAATGCTAGATCATAGAAGCTGAGAGAGGATGTTGTGTTACAGGCAGAACTGCCTACTTTGGAACTGTGGAACCAAGTTTGAGTCGTAGCGGCTCAACATCCTGTGATGTTAGGCAAATCATTTGGGGCTAGATTTAGATCCAGGCAGAGAGGGTTACTCTGTCATAAATGTGATGGATATCCTGTCTGTCAGACTATACTCCCATTATGTCCTATGGGGATCGTAATTCGGCGGATGGGATATCTGTCACTTTGTGATGGAGTATTCCCTCAAACCAAGATCTAAATCAGGCACTTAATCTCCCAGCACCTAAGAACAAAAAAGGTAATGCGACCTCAAGTAATGTCACTGGTACTCACGTAAAGCTTTGCAATACTTTTGGGTTGAGTTTGCACTATATAAAACTGCAAAAAAAATATGTGGATTAGAAAGAAAGTGTAGCAAAGGAGCCACACCCATTCAGCAGGAGGGTGGTTAGGGTGTCATATGTGTCGGGTGGTGCACTTTGGTGCGCACTGTCCTAAGTAGATCAATAAAGCATGGAGTGGTATTGCACTTCACTATCATTTACACATAGCTGTTTCCATTGAGATGGGCACTTAATTTGAACACACATACAGTTAGAATATAATTTGGAACCACAAATACTCGAATCATGCATGCCTAAACAACGCGGTCAGAACAACAACCGCGTTGTTACCAAGAATGCCTTTACCACGAATGCCTTAACAATGATTTGTCATTGTAAAGGCATGCCTGGTAAAGGCATGCCTGGAATGGCATGTGTGGTCCCAGCATTCGACCCCTCCCACCCCTAAAACAATTGTACACAAACCTCCACCCCTCCCCTAAAAAAACATTCTACCCCTACCCCACTACCCTGACCCCCACACCTAAAACTTAAACTACCCTGCCCCTAAAACTACTGCGACCCTGAACCCCTAAAAACTAAAAATAGCCTGACCCCCCCACCTCTGCCCCTAAAGCTACTACAACCCCAACCCCTAAAACCTAAACTACCCTGACCTCCCACCCCAAAAAACTAAAAATACCCCGAACCTCCAGCCCTGCTCCTAAAACTATCATTACCCCCAACCCCCAAAAACCTAAACTACTCTGACCGGCCTCTAAAACTACCTCTAAAACTAAAAATTCCCTGACCCACCACCTGCCCCTAAAACTACTGCGACCCACCCACACCCTAAAACCCAAACTCCTCCGACACCCCACCCCTAAAAACAAAAAACACCCTGACCTCCCCACCCCGCCTCTAAAACTACTGTGACCCCCACCCCGCCCCCAAAACTCCGTGACCCACCTAAAATCTAAGCTCCCCCACCCGCACCTAAAAGCTAAAAATACCCGATCCCCCACCCCTAAAACTACAGCAACACCCCCTAAAACCGAAACAGCCCTGACCCCCCAACCCCGCCCCTAAAACTACTGCGACCCCTTACCCGCCTAAAACCTAAACTACCCTTACCTCCCACCCCACCCCTAAAAATTAAAAATACACCAAACCCCCACCCCTGCCTCTAAAACTACTGTGACACCCCTAAAACCTAAACTACCTGACCCCTCCCCTAAAAACTAAAAACACCTCAACCCCCTGCCCCTAAAACTAATGTGACCCCCCACTCCCCTAAAACCTAAACCACTCTGACCCCCACCCCGCCTCTAAAAATATTCCAACCCCCACCCCTAAAATGGCCCCAGCCTCACTTACGTGACCGCGTCCTCCTCAGAAGCCGACTCCCTTCTTCTGTGCCTTAACCACGCATGTGCATTGTTCAGCACATGCATGGTTAAGGCACAGAAGAACAAAGTCATGGTTAACGAAAACATTGTTCCATTGTTCATGACTTCGTTCTTCCGGAGTCATGGTTCGGGATGTTTCCCATACAGCCATACTGAAAAAACGTATAGTGCACAAATAATAATGTGTGGATTTTTTTTTTCAGAGAATAACATTTGGGCATCATGAAATAAAAGTGTCTTGATTGATTTGATACTATTAAAGTTTTTGTTTTCATCACACTTCAAACATAAAAATGTCCCTGATTTGTGCTTTTTGCTGCAAATGCATTTTGAAATCATTTTGTTATGGTTTAGAAAGAATGCCCCCTCCACCACCTCCTCAGCCGTTCTTTTCACACTTCAGGTACTCCATCTAGATTGTCCCATAGTTCACTTTTCAAAGCTCCCTCACATTGTAGTCAGAGAAATGAAACATGAACACCAATATACCATTTACGAAATCAGCAACAAATTGTGAGAGGGCATTGCCTGATACTTGATCCCTCCCTTAGAACGCAAACAAATGGGGCAAAATATAAACAATCTTTAAAGGCAACTTTATTGCTCATTAGCCTTCTGAACTATAGCATGGATATTTTGTGGGTCCCCCCGTACACCTACTTCCAGCGTCTTTGCTCAGTTGACTCAGTGCTGAGATACTATGGGGCATATTTATACTGGATTGCTTTTTTACGCAAATTTGGTGCAAAACTAACTCCATATTTATACTTTGGTGTTAGTCTAGTGCCAAACTTATGGAGTGAAGTCATTTTTTGGAAGTGGAAACCTACTTTGCATAAATGGGGTGCAAAGTGGGCGTTACCGTACAAAAAATGACTCTATGGCCTTAGCTCCATATTTATCCCCCTGTGCTACAATCACGCACAGGAGGGAGAAGGGGTCAAAAAATGGTGCAAAGCTTGATTTGCACCATTTGTTAATGCCTGCGTCAGGGCAGGCGTTTGGGGACCTGTGGGCCTATTTCCATGGTGGAACACCATGGAATAAGCCCACAGGTGCCCTCCCCATGCCCCAGGGACAACCCCACCAGAGGGACAGCAGAGGATGGGGGACCCTATCCCAGGTAAGCATAGGTAAGTACAGGTAAGTCTTTTATTATTTTTAAGTGCTTTTGGGGGCCCTGAAATGGGCCCCCCTACATGACACTGGGTGCAATGGCCATGCCCAGGTGACCCTTGTGCCATGTGCTGGCCATTGGGGTGATGGGCATGACTCCTGTCTTTTCTAAGACAGGAGTCATGTGGTATGGATGGTTTTGTGTCAGAAAATGACTCTAGGCAGGTTAGAGTAATTTGTTTTGTTACTCTAACCTGCCTAACGTCATTTTTTGGTGCAAAAGTTTTTATACTAGCCTACCTTTTGCACCTGCTTGCACCATTCCATAAATATGGTGCCTGGCTGGTGCACAGAAATGGTGCAAGCTGGTGCTAAACATTTTGGTGCAAAACTGCGTTAATGCAGTTTTGTCACAATACTAGGTTTTAGAAAGCCTACCTACACCACTAAGGTTCTATATTGCAGCACAGCACTCTTAGCCCTAACTCGCCCTTTAAGACCCCTGCAAAGACACCATCCCCCAGATCTGATTATGGAAGTAGCAAAGAGGGGTACTGGTCTACTAAGATTCTTCTCCCATGTAGGTGGAAAAGCTGTTTAGTCTCAGATGACAGCTGCCATGAATCAAACAGCATGCAGTGGCAACTTGTTCTGGGGGAGCCACTCACCTGAATTCCATGTGTTCCAAGGGGAATATGACAATTCCCCAATCCCGATGAGGACTAATGTGATGTGACAAACAGTACATTGCCCTCTTGCAAGTCCTGAAGGGGAAGGAGGTTTTAGGAAGAGAAAAAAGAGAAAATACCAGCTTCTGCTTCATGGCCTGCAGAATTGGACAACAGGATCCCGGACTGTGTGTCGTGTTGGGCGTCAGGACTTCTGATTTCTCAAAATACTGGGTTCTTGGTTTTTTAGGATTCTGAGCTGCTAAAGAATTACTTCATTAATCCATTGAACTTGCATAAACTACTGTGCATTGCATAATGTCTGGTATTGTTGACACATTTTGCATACATTTCTATGAGGCTGAACAAGTCTCATCTTTTTGTACAATAATTTCAGAATCTCTGAAGCAATGTCCAAACTCAAAAACAATCAACTTCACTAGAGGGCTTCTTTGTGTTCTGACAAAATTTATTGCCAATAATAGTTCTGATTACATTTCTCTATTTCCAATCTCCTAATTCTCAGAGGAGCGCTTGTTTCAGGAAATACGTCTTTCCTTAATGTCAGTTTAGCGATATCCTGGATTCCAATCCAAACAATAAATCACACTAGTTTCTATTGTCTTAAGTTATTTAAATGACAGAGTTCTGTTTCATTTAAATTAAGTGACTAATATTTATTTACCTTGAAATGAAGTTATTTGCTTAAAAATTGCAGAAGAACCCACACTGTTTTCAAACTTTTTTTCTCTTCTCTCTCTTACAGGAAATATGGGACCATCAGCAGAAGAAGGAAGAGGATACCCGGGGCTCTGCAGGAATCCGATTAGTGGGCGAAGGTTGCCAGAAAACGACTGGAGTTGCCTAGAGGACGAGAAGTGCTGGAACTCAACAGGAAGCTGGTTAGAGAACGAGAAAAACTGGAACTCGACTTAAGGCATGCTAGAGAACAAGGAACTTGACTTGCCCTGGAACTCAACTGGATGTAGGCTAAAGGACAAGGAACTCAACTTGACTGGAAACAGGTAAGCATAGCAATAGGTACCAAGCTGAGCAAGCCTCAGACTCACAAGCAAACTAAATGATATTATATGCACATGTGCCTTTTGGCAGTTGCTTGCTAAGCAAATAAACAAGTATGCTCCTGATTGTGGCACATGTTCAATACATATCACATTGTGAAAAGCACATGTTTTGGCAGTTACAGTTGGAGCAGCTAGAAAGGTAGTTTGTTGCTTGTTAAGGAAATGAGTAATTATCCTCCAGATTGTGGTACATGTTCATTACAGATCACATTGTGAAGAGCACATGTTTTGGCAGTTACAGTTGGAGCAGGAGGACTACAATGTGCATAATCAACAGGCATTGGTTATAGGAAATGAGACATTTAACAAGCATTGGTTATTTCAAACTTGATATTCAAGGATGTAATGAATATAATTAAATAAGTCTGAATGTTGCAAGCAACATTCGAGCTCTTGGACATGCCAGTGTACCCACAACACATCTTCTGACTGGAATTTCCCGATAACGTATTGGTGGCAGAGTGATGTTTTATAATAAAACATCTGATGTTCTAAGAAAAGTGCCCTAATGTAAAAATACCTATGTTTCTATGAAATGACAGGGAATACGATGTTCTACTGTGTACTGACAATGTTATCGTGTACAGCCTGAAGATGTCGTGCTAAGAAATTAAAATAATGCCTAAGCAGAGCAAACAACAGAATAAAGAATAAAAATATCACTGGAAGATAAGGCTTCTGCTAAAATAATAACATTTATTATTTTCTAGGCTAAAGGGCAGAAGCTGCTGGTCTATGGCTAAAGTAACATGTCCATAAAATGATGCTAAAATAACCCCACGACAAGTCAAGGGTAAAAAGAAAGTAACTTTATTATTGAATTGGACTCAAATAGAATTGTACAATGGTAAATCAGAAAACCTGGGATCACTCCTGGCTTTCCCACCTCACCAAATTGTGTGATCCTAGGCACTTGTTTTATTTCACTTTGCCACCTCTCACTTCATTATCACATATAATAGTACACGGAAATATATGCATCCAGGATCTGAGCAGAACAAAATCTTCTCTAGTTTTTGATTTAATAAATTATAATGTTTCACATGTATAATAGCAACCAAGGCCACCCAAAGCGGACTGACTTGCCTTTTAGTTTGTTATTGGAATTGATGTCAGGGTTGGAAGAATCCTGAATGTTTCTATGTTCATTTTTTAAAACAATCCTTTTAAAAAAAATGCTCCTCAATGCACTGATATATTCTGATGTGCTTAGGAGAGACTTAACACATTAATTGCATGTTTGTTGCAAGATGTCTTAAAAACTGAATGTGTTCCTAAAGTTAAGTATTGTAGGGTACCTTATGTGCTTCTTTTCTTTTACTTCAGTTAGCACGTAAATAAATGCAGGCCCGTTCATTTAACATCTTTCTGAATGTTAGTGCTCTTTCAAGTAAACAGCTGGCTAGTGCTGCTGTTCACCAGGGAGCTGCATTTGTCCCTAACTTCCTGGGACCATTGGATAAGCATCAGTGTCTATTCCTCCAGCCTAAGCCTAAAAGCTTGGACTTTCAATAATGTTTGCCAAAAGAACCATAGGATTTCACTGGATCTTTGCCAAGTTGCAGCTGCCAATGTTGAACTGCCAGTCAGGACCGACTTGTGGGTTTGCCCCGCTAAAATCATCCTAACTTCCAAATAAGTTTCAAAATCCAAATGTAGAGGAATTCTCCAAAACCAACACTAACCAGCATCCCACCAACGATGACAAAATCCTGCCAATAATGATACCTTCTTAGGCCTGATTGCCGGCGTTTGTCCACTGGGAGTTTTTCTGCCTCAGATGTTGAGAACCATAAACATACTGCCAATTCCAAGGCTCCCGCTGAGGTCCTGCACCTTAGTCAGACGACATCCACAAGCTCCTCTTCAGATCCAGCTAGCACCTAGACCTGCTGACGCCTTCCTTGACGAGGATATTTTCCCAGAAAAAGACTAAGGGCCTCATTATGAGCCGTGGGGAGGAGACCGCTATGGAGCTGGGGGTCTCTCACCCGGCCCAATTATAATGTTTCTACTGGGCTGACCAGCAGAAACCTCAGTATTTCCAGAAACTAATGGAACAGAGGCCAGTGCCATTGCACAGAGGGTGTTCCCAGCACCCTTGGAATGTGCACTCTCTGCTCTGGCAAAGAGTGCACATTCCAAGGGTTCAGGAAGGGGGGGCTCCTACACTGCCCACAACATAATCGTAGGCAGTGCAGGGGCCTCCTTGTGCCCACCAGCACTGCCTTTCCACCAGCCTTTTCATGGCGAGGTCCCTTCCATTAAGAGGCTGGCAGAAAGAGGACTCATGATCAGCATTGTGATGCTGAACTCAGTGCCGCCATGGCTGACCATGACTCCGCTCGCTGCCAACCCGCCAGGGTGGCGGCTCTCCCCTGGCAGTCTAACTGCCAGGGTTGTAATCTGGCAGTTGGACCATCAGGAGTGAGGCAGTCCGACCGTCACTGCAGGTTTGGCAGTCCTAAGACCACCAAACTTGTAATAGGGGCCTTAGTCAAAAGGCAATCTTTTCACTAGACTGAACTTGATGCATACGTCTGACCCATGTTCCATTGGGGTTGGCTTTAACTTTTGACCCAAGCTAATGCTACCAGTTACCAGCAGTTTGTGCTTTGCTCTTTTTGGTGATCCAAACATCTAAAACATTTGGGTGGTCATTACGACCCTGACCGCCAGGGGTAATGTGGCGTCCGTACCGCCAACAGGCTGGCGGTACGGAGGCCCTTATTACGACCGCAGCGGTAGCGCCGCGGTCGCACCGCTGGGGCCGGCGGTTTCCCGCCGTTTTAGCCCTGGCGGTGATAATCCGCCAGGGCAGCGCTGCAAGCAGCGCTGCCCTCGGGATTATGACACCCCTACCACCAGCCTGTTTCTGGCGGTTTGCACCGCCAGGAAGAGGCTGGTGGTAAGGGGTGTCCTGGGGCCCCCTAACAGGGCCCCGGCCAGCTTTTCACTGTCTGCATAGCAGGTAGCCGCCCGCCAAGGTCGTAATGACCCCCTTGTTTTCTTATATCAGAATTTAGTTGTTTACTTTTCAACAGCTGGTCAATTGAAAACAGTTGAAACAAGAGGTGCTGGTAACCAGTTCATTTAAAGAGAATATAAAAAAATCACATGATTAGGTGGACGAGTGAATTACTTTCAATGCAACATCAGTCTGGGACAATTAATACAACAGCCACATGTGAGAGGTCTTACACGGAGACACAATTGTAAAAAAATACAAGTACAAAAGATACAGCTGCAGATAGTGATAATAGAACGAGACTCTACTGGATAACTTATATGAAACATCATCATGTATGAGGAGAAGGGATGAGAAAACTTAGATCCCCACCTGGATGTCCCACCACAGTCTAAGATGCTACTATGAGTTTGGGACCAAGATGCAAGAGGTACTCTAGTCACCGAATGGCTTTTTTGAAGCAGCAAAAGAATTGCTCTGTCTACATTTTAACCCTAGGAAAAATGTGAATCAAGAACGCCACATGTTCAACACAGCATGGTAGAAGCCAGTTGGGTCCTGAATAGCAATCATGGTGAGGCTGGAAACACTAGAAACATATTAAGCCTTTAATAAATTCATGTACAACAACATAGTTGGACTGAAAATAATTAAGGGGGGCTGTCTGTCCCCCATAGACAGATCAATTGAATGAGGCTAACACTAAAGAGTTGCATATCACCAGAGGCATATAGCCTAACACATTGTAATTGTAATTGTATTTATTTAGTGCTTACTACCCCTGATGAGACATCAAAGCACTTTTTGGTGAGTAGCAGGCTACTTTGGAACCCAAGAGGAATTAGTGGTGGATTAGTATTGGGAAATATGAGTACAGTATTAGTATCAGTATGAGTTCATTTGTATGGAGGATATGTGGGTTAATTAGGTGGATTGACTAGAGTAATTGAGGGACAAAGGGGGGAAGAATCCAGAAGTGTTAATTGGGAGTTTACAGTCATAGGATGAGGCTTGGGATGAGTAAAGGAGAGATGGAGGAGGGAAGAGTCTGTGGAAAGGGGTTAGGGAGATTATAATAGCAGGAGGGGTTTTGGATGAGTCAAAGGTGAGATAAATGAGGGAGAATATAATAGGATTGTTTGGGAGATCATAATAGTAAACTAAGGTTTGGGGTGAGCTAGATGCAGTAGAGGAGGGAAGAGCTTAGGCAGAGTTATATTGGACATCAAAAAAGTAGAATGGGTTTGGGATGAGTCAGAGTGGGGATGGATGATAGATTGAAAGCGACATAGGGTGATATGTAAGAAGAGTCAAATAGTGATACATTCCATAGACATGGTACAGAAATAAGCCAAACCAATAGGTGAGAAGATGAAAAAAGAGACAGAGTTATAAAATACGTCATATTCCAGAAATCAAAACACAAATACACCCACAAAGGACACCACAAAGGGAGGTATGGCATGAAAATACAATTCCCAGCATGTTGTCTAACAAAAGTTTTTTTGTTTTAAATTTTACTTACAAAAATATTCTCCCACCAGAGTTAATAATTTACACCCAATGGGACTAATATGTGAGGCAATCTATTTGTGTACAATATTCAGACATTAAACCAACACGGGAGAGAACTAAGAAGCAAAGGTTAATTTCACAATAGAGGAATTTAGAAAAGGCATACACAGCCTGAAGAAATGGAAGAGGAGACACCCTCTAATGAAGCCAATACCAACATTAGACCATAATGAGAAATAATGTGAGTCAGATTTCAGTGAAGCTCACCATTCCCATGATCTATACTTGGTGGCAGGTTATATGAATTTAGCTGATGCATGAAAGCAATGAACTGCTACAAAGATTCAATGGCCTGTCATTGAATTCACTGAATCTCCACCTGAAGACTCGTCATGCTCATAAAGCATGTTGTGACAATCTCTGGGATTCATGGAGTCATCAGCCACATCATGGTCTAGAACAAAAACCTGTAGACTATCACAAAAATACAAAGCAAATTGTTCCATTTTAAGAGCAGCACAAAATATTCAGATGACTCAGTTCAACCAGCAGTAACAGGCCACAATGCACAACATTAGTGGGCCCACACATAAACATGGCCATTACACCAACCCCAGGGTCATGAGCAGCTTTACTGACTCCACAAACTCAGAGCTTGCCGGAGCAGATAAAACAAGCTTGAAAGAGTTTCTTATGTAGTACATGAAAAATGTGTTATCTTTCTCTCGGAAGGGGGAGATATCCTCTCAGAGATGTGTCCAGGTCCTCACAGGTCCTCAGTCGTGGGCACATCTATGGACTTGGCTGGAAGTATAGAGATGAGAAAGGTAGTACAATCTCAGATAGAGCAAGGACAGCATGGATGGAGACAAGTTCTCCAAAGTAAAAAATAAAGTAGACAGAGAGTAAAGTAATATTAGAATGGAATAGAACATTAAGGGGGTCATTCTGACTTTGGCGGGCGGCGGAGGCCGCCCGCCAAAGTCCCGCCGGCAGAATACCGCAGCGCGGTCAAAAGACCGCCGCAGTTATTCTGGGTTTCCCGCTGGGCTGGCGGGCGACCGCCAGAAGGCCGCCGCCAGCCCAGCGGGAAACACCCTTCCATGAGGATGCCGGCTCCGAATGGAGCCGGCGGAGTGGAAGGGGTGCGACGGGTGCAGTAGCACCCGTCGCGATTTTCAGTGTCTGCATGGCAGACACTGAAAATCTTGGTGGGGCCCTGTTACGGGGGCCCCTGCAGTGCCCATGCCACTGGCATGGGCACTGCAGGGGCCCCCAGGGGTCCCTGACACCCCATACCGCCATCCTCTTCCTGGCGGCCAACACCGCCAGGAACAGGATGGCGGTATGGGGCTCCCCCAGGGCAGCGGAGAACCGGCGGTACACCGCCGGTTTTCCGTTTCTGACCGCGGCTGTACCGCCGCGTTCAGAATGCCCAAGGGAGCACCGCCAACCTGTTGGCGGTGCTCCCGCGGTCGTTGGCCCTGGCGGTTTTTACCGCCAGGGTCAGAATGACCCCCTAAATGTCTCCAGTTGATCTATTACTCTGCACTCCGGACAGCACTGTTTCTCCTAATTAAGCAGGTGAAATGACCAGGTGAAAAACAGGACTGCCATGGTCTACCTGCTGATCATTTAATCCCCAGTTAGGTTATCATCTGAATTGAAATCACCAATCCAGTCAAAATGAGGGCATTAATAATAGCAGCAAAACAGAATATTTTCTTTTTTACATCGGCAATAAATATTCAATAATCTTCAGTAGAATGTTACTTTTTGTAAGGACATCTATTATCAGTATTGGTTGAATTCCTACTGACAATTACATCATCTTTTTGGATTATACCATGGACATGAAAAGCATTTCATTTTTAGAAGAAAAAGATAATGTCCCTCATCATGACTGTTTTTTCCAAAGACCGGGGAAGCTGGCGGTGCCGAAATACCACCACTGCTGAGGGTCTTAAGATCTCCCTAATACGACTGATCTCTGACTTCAGCCTGAAATCTGGTGTAATTCTGAAACCAGTCGTGCTGGCGGTTGGCTGTGCAGAGGCGCTACCACCACTGGTACCACCACGCCAAAAAGAGACCACACACCGTATTACAACCCATAATACAGTGTGGTGGTGTCCAGATGGTGAGACACTGCCAGTGGTGGAAGCGCCAGGGCCTCTCCCCTTCCGGATGACCTCCTTGATGGACGTGGGATGTAGATCATCCAACAGGGGAGGGGTGTGTGTGTGAGCGTGTGAGTGTGTGTGTGAATGTTGTGAATGCAGGGAGTGGGGAGTGATTTTGGGTGCGTGTCTGCTTGTGTGAGTGATTGTTTGTGGATGGGGTGAGTGAGTGTGAATGGGGTGAGGTGGTGAGTGAGTGTTTGTGGATGGGGTGGGGGTGTGTGAGTGTTTGTGGATGGGGTGAGTGCATGAGTGAGTGTGTGCAGGTGTCAGCGATTGAGTACATGAGTGCAATTGAGCAGATGAAAGGGGTGAGTGCGTGTATGCATGTGGAAATGTATGTAAGTAGACTGGGGGGCTGTGTTTGTGTGAGTGAACAGGGGAGGGTGGTGCATGTGTATGTAGATGGACGGGGAAGGGGGTGCGTGATTGTGTGAGTGAACGTGGGAGGGGGTTGCATGTGTATGTAAGTGGCCTGGGATGGAGTGTATGTTTGTTTAAGTGAACGGGGAGAGCAGGTGAATGTGTGTCAGTGAATGTGGAGTGCAGGTGAGTGAGTGTATGTGGTGCAGACAGGATTGGGGTGTCAATGTATGTGTGCAATGGTGAGGGGGTGTGAATGTGTGTATGTGCATGGGGAGGAGTGAGGGGGAGTGAATGTATGCTTGTATGCGGTGCGGGGGCGTGTGTGTATGTGAATGCATGTATGTGCATAGGGGGAGGTGGGAGTGAATGCCTGCATGTATGTGGTGTTTTTGTTTGTCATTGTGAATGGGTGTGTATGTCATGTTTGTGTAGGTGAGTGGGGGTGTGTTTGTGTGTAGAAGTGTGTGAGTGCATGTGTGCGGATATGTGGACATGTGTGCGAGTGTATCTTGGTGACAGGAATACTTATTCCTGTCACCAGGGTGCAAAACCACCAGCTTTTTCTGGCACCTTGTGATACTACTAGTGGTATCATGCCATCTGCCGTGCTGGAGGTGCTCATCTCCAGCCCAGCAGAGCACGGTAATGTGGCAGGATGGTTGGATGCTCAGCAGTTTGGCTTCGGCCAAACCGCCAAATTCCTAATTTGGCAGTATCCATCGCCAGCTCATCGGCGGTGACACCACCATAGCTGCTCTGGCAGTCTTCGAACCTCCAGGGTCGTGATGAGGGCCAATATAGTATAAAGGGATGTTCATTTGTTTAGCTTAATTCTACACATACAGCTTTTTTGTGATTTAGGGGCGGTTGAAATTCCATTTATTTCTCAACAGAGTATTTGCAAACAAGTATGATCCTTGACATGATCATGGTACAAGAGTTGTGCCATTATATAGAAAACAAATTAGTTACCTGCACAATTTAGCTTCTTTTTAAAAAAAATAATTTTTTATTGAACAGGATAAACAAGAGAGCGAGACAAGATTTCTTAGAAAAATGTGCAAAGGAAGCATCTTTTACGTAGTTGGGTATAAAATAGACAGTACAATACTGTGAAGTGCAGCAGGTATACAACAAATTTTGACACAACCAATTTTGACACAACATCCTTGCTGCTAAAGTGCAATTTTGACCTCTCCTATTGACCAGCTTTTGGCAGACATGCTAAATTGCATATATGCATCACAAATATTACTGATTAATTCACCACCACCATATACATAGCATATATCTGATACTTAAAGTGCATTTGTGCTAATGAAAAATGCTATCAACCTTACACATCACAACTTATCAAGAAATATATTAGGGTGCATAAATGTGTAGCAGATCTCACTGGTTTAATCCGTCTTTCCGCAAGTATGTTAATGTGCATAGGTGTATATCATAACTAGCTGACCTATTCAGCAGCCTCCCTAATCACAGCATGCTTCAAATACTTAAAGTGCATTTGTACTGTTGAAGTGCATTTAAATGTCTCCCATTAAAAAAATGATTAAGTAAATAAAGTGAATCTTAATATGTATTAGGGTGCATAGATGCATAACAAATCTCACTGGTTTAGTCAGTCTTTCAGAATATATATTAAAGTGCGTAGGTGCATACCAAATCTTGCTAACTTCTTCAGCAGTCTCCTTGATCACCCCCTAGTCAATCAGTCAGTCAAAATTCTTTATTCAGCAAGTACCATAAAAGCACAGAGAATTCATACGAAATTAAAAATTGAAATACATTAAAAGAAAATATGCAAAATATAATTTACAGAGCAAAGCAATTCAGCAGCATGACCCAATGGCAAAGCTGATTACAGTACCATATCAACCAAAACATATCAGTTCCTGGTAGCAATAGCGAATCGGATACAATTTTAAACAAAATAATAAATTTAGTACCCTTGAAGTTTATGCGAAGTCTTAGCAGCCTTATAGTGCAGAACTTTTGTCTGAATTATAAAAACTATATAAAATTATTTTAAGTTGTTCAAAGTATCCAATATAAAATGACAAAGCTCACTCACATCAAAATCACAAATGCATTTTAAAATCATATCTGATTCCAGGTTAAACCATTCTACAACTGTATCAGCAGATTCATATTGTTTCCTCATAGCAATAGCAGATCTAATAATATTTAGTACAGGGAAACAGATTTGAATTTCTGACAGTTTTGTAACATAAGTCATAGCATCCTTGCAGTGTGTGAACTTTAATGCACGTAAAAGAGACAAAATAAAAACATATCTAGGAGTAGTATAAAGTGTACAAAAAAAAAAAAAGTGCTCTGCTTAGATCTAGCATCACAAGGGCAAGGTGGTAACTCTTTTTGCCAAATACATTGTTTGGGGAAAGCCACTTTATAATGAATTAGGTTTAATCTAAATAGAATTAAAAGGGAACATATTATTGGACTCGAAAACCAAGTTGAATAAGGTTCCATATAACCACGGTTGAAATCTGGACATAAGTTTCAAAAGTCTTCAGCTTCAGGGCACTATAAAATCTGAGGCTCAAGGTACAATCAGTATGCTGTTGTTTCACCACCTCCTTTGCGTTTATAGGCAAAGTCTGTGGATATGCAAACATGTTCCAAAGCCGCAAATTTTGAAAAGATGTTTGCAAATATGAGAGCCAAGGAATTCTATTTGATTTGGCCAAATGTAAACAATCAGTCATACAATCTTCTTCCAGGCTGGCTGCAGGGTTTCTCTAGCATCTGATACACAGCAAAAGTGGGGCAACATCAATCAAGTCCTCTATATGTCGTAAACCCAGCACCTCTCGGCAAATAATATTTGCTACACTCTAGGGTACCATCAATAATCTGCGGGCAAATTTGTTCTTAACATGTTGAAGCATATCTACTTTAGCGTAACCCCACAGACTCGCCCCATATGAAGCTTCTGAAACTCACTTAGAATTATAGAGCATAAAAATCGGAGATATTGGTCTATGGCCCAATTTACAGGCAAAGCGAAATATTGCTTCTGTATTTCTTACCAGTTGCTAGGTCTTAAAATGGGAGTTCCATAACATAGAGGAACTCACATGGATACCTAAGTAGCAGAAGTCTTTCACCTTACTGATAATGTTTCCTCCCATAGTGAATTGCTTGGACTCTGTATTTTGGAGGCCACACGTCTTACATACGTCTTTGAAAAATGTACTTTCAGATCAAAGTCCAGCATAAAAATTAAAAAGAGATCCAGCAGGCCTTGGAGACCTTTTGCTGTATGTGCAATTAATACAGCATCATCTGCATATAGCAATACTGGGAGCAGTCTCTGACCCATCTTAGGGAAATCCTTCCCACGTTTTATTAAAAAATCACAAAGCACATTTATATATATCAAAAATAGAAATTGGGCTAAAATACATCCCTACCTTACTCCTTGACTTGATGGGATAGGGGAGGTTCTCTCGCCGTGCAAGCCAAACTGAACTGAAACCTTTAGATCTGTACGTAAACGCTTAATTAGCTCCAACAGATTCAGATCGATCCCCGGGGTTTCCATAATTTGCCAAAGCTTCCCTCTATTTACCAGATCAAAAGCGCTTGAGAGATCAATAAATGCCATGTGAATAGATTCCTTTTTGGCAGTTATATATTTGCTAAGGATGAGATGCAAATTTAGTGCTTGTTCCACCATCCCTAGACCAGGCCTAAAACCATATTGAATTGGGGAGAGAATCTGTGCCTCCGTCACCCAGTATTCCAGCCGTGATAGAATCACGCTCCCCAAAATCTTAGCCATAGAATCAATTAGGGAGATTGGCCTATAACAAGTAGGATCTTGTCTGTTACCCCTTTTAAATATAGGGATAATAATGGCCAAGGTCCTTGAAGAAGGAATATTACTCTTTACTATACTTTTTAGCACGTTTGTAGCTAATGGACCCCAAAAATTTGGCATAGATTTAAAAATGTCTACAGGGACCCCATCAGGTCCAAGTGCCTTTCCTGGCCTTGAACGATTTATTGCTGTAATAACCTCATGAAGGTCAATAGAAATATCTAAAGTGTTCAAATTCTGGTCTACAATATTCTGCTTAATGCTTTCATCCTCCTCAATCGGAAAATCATTTCCTGGGTGAAATACTCTTGTGAACTGTTTCATCCAAACAGCTTCTGATATTGAACAATCGTCAGCTTTAATATTACTATCAGAAAAATATGGGTGGTTAAACACCTTCCAAAATGTTGATGTATCCTTCAGTTCAGTAGCTACCAGAAGCCCTTCCCATGCTTTAGTTCTAATTTCCAATTTCCTCTCTTCCAGCGTTGCCTTATAATGACCCCTTGTCATTTTAACTAGATCGCTGGAAAAGGGAATAGTTTTAAGAGCTTTTTTTTAGGTTTTTATGAGCAGATGTACATGCAGAATTAAACCATCGATGTACCACTAGACCCAAAGAAAACCTGTCCATAACCAGTCCATCAGAGATGGCATTACTTAATTGTTCATATTCTTGGACTATGAAATCATGGGTTAACTGATGTGACAGACAAGTATTAATAGAGTCTAACTTAGATTTTTAAATTTTCTGATTGAATGCATTTGGATCTACTTTTTCCCATTTCAAGCGAACTCCAGAGTTTTTATTAAAATCTGAATTTCTTCTCTATTCCCTATTCTTTAAATCCAGTTTAATATTAGATGCTAGATCAATACATAGGGGAGTATGATCACTGGCACAGTGGGGTATAATCTTAAAATCCTAAATTAAATGAAAATCTGAACAACTAATAAGAATACAATCAATAATACTCCCCTTCGAATTCCCTCTAAATGTGGGGATTTTTTGGATGTTTGCAGATGCTTTTCCTCTTGCGTATACAAGCTCAAACTTCCACATAAAAGAGTTTAAAGCTTCGCCTTCGTTTGAGTGAGTAAAATGGGTTAAAGTCTCTCTACCCTCTGTAGGTACGCTGCACAAATGGGGAGTTTTCTGATAGCACAGGGGACTATTAAAGTCACCAACCCATAACATAACTAGCTCTTTATCCTGTAGTTGAATAGACAAATCCAAAAAATCTATTACATCCTCAAAGCTTCCATTTAAAAGGCCACGTGGTATATTATCATAAAAAAAAGTATTATCAGGATACCCTTACTCCCCTCAATTAGTAATAGAACAATCATAAAATAAGACAAAGAACAGATTAAAGTTGCCTCCAGTTTTGGTAATTGTAATGATACAAGAACTAAAAGGCCCCCTCTTGCTCTTCCCGCTATGGAGGTTATGTAGATATAAATCTCAACCAATCTGGGTTTTTTATTTTAGACCGGAGCCCTGCAATATTCCAACTAATTAGTGTTAGAGGTTTACATTCTAATCCTGATACCAGTTTTTTCATTGTAATGTCATGGGCCGTGGCACTAGGAGGAGTACCTATCAGGTCCACCCCTTCTTCTAGAGATAATGTGTCATGGCCTTCACCTACCGTTAACCCCTTCAGTTTATCCCTACCATGCCTATCTGTATCTATGAGTTAGTCATTCTTATCTAAGGAATTAAGAACCTGAAAGTGATTGGTAGTGGGAACGCTTGCCCAAAACTGAGGGATAAGCGACCCTGGCCTATTTTTACAGTGAGCTACAGTAGAGTGTAAAAATAAAGTAGCCGGGTCATAAAAATGACTTAATGTATACATTTGAATCCCTTCTTTAGTCCTGGAACAATAGTCCAGATCAACCAACAAGCGCTTGACTAAACAGGGATTAACAAAATTAATCAAAATGCAATGACCCTCATAAGCTTTCCTTGATGGACTAACCCATTTCACTCTACATGCCATAAGAATGTTATTATTTAAATCCTCTTGATGTTTAAGTTTAGACCTCAACCAGTAAGCAGACTTCCTAATTAAGGCTTGAATATCTTAATTTTTATGGCTGTCCAAAGGAGGCACATTTGCTAAAACCAAGACATACGGCATGCATTCAGGAGGTAAATGCAACGTCTCTTCACAGCTGTTAATAAAATGAGTGGAAGGGGGGGTTTAGACAACCAGGGTGAGACTCCTTACGATTTTCCAATGGTAGCTTATGCTCAATAGGTAAGGATCCAAGACCATCTGAAAGTTGAGCCAAAAATGGACCAATTCCTTTTGATGGAGAATTAAGTACTACGTTTTCAGTTTTGGACACGGAGACTTGATTGTATGGTTTCCCAAAATTAGATGGCCCTAGATTAATAGTTTGAGAAAGTGTACCAATCACGTTATTAAAGAAACAATTGAGTCTCTTAATTAACAGATTAATACGTTTCTCCTCCATTGCTACACAAAATGGTTTAAGTATGGAGTCAATTATATAGGTGGGGCCAATTAAGATATCTTTCTTCTCGTTACATTCACTTGTTGTATCCAAATCTACCATTTGTCTGGCATTATTTCCCGACTGCATTTAACTTCTCTTTTTAGACCCTGACCCTGGAAGTTGTTTCATATTCTGAGCCCTTCTTCCCTCTCTCCTCTTTTTCAGGGGTAGGGAAATCCACCTGAGAGCAGTCAAGGGTTAAAGTTATATTTGGATCCTTATTTTTGCCTAAATCTTGCAAGGATGGAACACTAGGTCCAGGCTGTAAGGTACCTGAGTTTGAATCCTTCAAAGGTATCTGATCCACTTGTGTAGAATTTATAAGAACAGTGGGCTCCAAGTGTGGCCTCTGAGCAGATTTCATAACAGCCCCAATTTTTTCCTCTACTTGCTCTAATTCGGATTCTATGGCTCCAATTACAGATGATAAGTAACAGGCAATTGATGTTTGGGCTGAAGAGCCTAGACCACCCTCCCCCTTTTGCACGCTATTCTTTATTTCCCTGTGGATAGTTCACATACCTTAGAGATTCTACGTGTATCAAATCAATTAGCCAGCACACAGTAGAGGTGGCCCAACCCCAGTCTATAGCAGGGGGGCATTTTCAAGTGGCATAGGGGCCGAACTCCTCCTCTGCATAGCACCTCCTAGCAATGCTTAGTTCAATCTGGAATCCTTTCCAGGGGTGTCAACAATAGCATTTAACAGGGGTACTTTCCTTCTCCTTCTCTTCTGGGCGAACCTTGTATAAATATTTTTCCTCAGGGCCAAGAGGGATGTCCCAGCCCAGCCTCTGTCAGCCTCGGATGGGTGCAGATGGGCCCGCCCTTGGCCCGGGAATCACCTGGTGTGTCCCGTGCACGGGAATATCAAGTGCTATTTACCGCATCTGGTGGTGTGTGCTCCTGCGTCTGGCATCCTCCGTCGCCACCCCCTATGACCCTGGGGGCAGCAAAAATTAAAGTCAAGCCTCATGCACCACGGGAATATCAAGCACTATTTGGCGCCTCTGGTGGTGCGTGCTCCTGCGTCTGGCGTCCTCCAGTGCCGCCCCCTATAGCCCTGAGGGCAGCGTAAAGGAAAGTCAAGCGTCCCGTGCAGCAGGAATATCAAACGCTATTTTTTTAATCAAAACCACTCAAACCTACAAAGTGCATCTGAACAAAAAAATATTTGATTGTTAACTAGCCTCATTTGCAAGCTCATGCCAGTAGGGTCCTGGGCAAATATGAGGAACTGTGTACCGCAGATCATCAGCACCTTTGTAGTGAGAAATCAACAGTATATTTCAGTTGTTGAATCATTCTCTGACAACTTTGTGGGAGAAATAAAACATATACAGTTCCCCAAAGTTGTCAGGAACTTCGGAAGAGCCCCCACTCTTCTTGTGTAAGCCTCCTCAAACATTTTGGCCTTCATCATTTTTTTCCTCCCATATCTCAAAAGTGGCCACCTTGGTTGATCTCCAGTTTTGCAACATTAGCGAGCGTGCTAAACATACAATTGTGAATATTTGCCAACGCTACCCAGAGTAAGGGAGGAACCAAATAAGGCCAATGTAAGTTTGGGGGATATCTCTACCTGTATTAATTTCAAGAAACACCTTAATCCAAAATTGTTGTAATCTAGGACATGTAAAAAAGATATGTCCCCAATTGCCTCCTCCTATTATGTCACAGTGAATATATTGCTTAGGTTGGGTTTGATACATTTTATAAATTCAATATGGTGTATAATATGTGAGCTACCAAGAGAAAAAAAAAAAAAAGCAATCCTCTTATAATTGGCAGCCCTTAGTGATTTATGTCCCAACGCACAAGTATACTGCCATTCACCCACCAATAGCTTACATCTGGTCTCTATATATACTCTCACTAAAAAATCTGGTACCACTGCTTGGCTTGAACTTTTTGGCAAGTACGTACACCAAATGCACACTCCAGAGAGTTTATTCTCCCACAACAATTTAACCAACCCACAGGTTTCCGCCTTCCTTTCCTGGTAGTTTACTTTTAAAAAACATCTTAGTTGTCTAAGTCGGGGACCCAAACTATCACTCTCAAATCACTGAATTACTTGGTCCCAAATTATAACATTTGTACCCATATAAAAATCCTCCATTCTAATGAACCCCTTAGCCTATCACTGGTGTAACATTGGGTTTGTTAACATCAGTTCCCAGATTTCCCCATCCTGTAACAGGGTATATGTATGGCAAGTTGGAACTTCCCAACACTTAAAAAATACATGAAGCATTGTTCTAACACCCCCAACATGTTATATCTGGATTTTTTCAGTAGTTTCACCATCTTCAAAATACCACGATTTTAATCTTGCTTTCTCTAACTATAAGGTTCAACAAAAAGTAATCAAACTCCCTAGTTGATACTGAAAGCTTGACCAGATTGTCTAAAAGGGCTGCCTGATAATAAGTCCTAGAATGAGGAAATTATAATTCCAGCTGCTCACCCTACAATTCTAATACTGCTTTCTTTACCCTATACTTTTTATTCTGCCATAAAATTATCTGAAAGATAATATCACAATCTTTAAAATATGAAGTTGGTACCCATTAAGCGAGCTTTATAAAAATAAATAAAAACAATGGCAGTATCAACATTTTAACTAAAGCAACCCTGCCATTTGACGTAAGTGGTAGGAAAGTCCACCTCTCAAGTAACGTTTTGATCTTATTAAAAGTAGCTCCTTAGTTTAGGTGGAAAAGTTCAGTAAAATTGTTGATGACATAAATTGCTAGCTAGCACATGGGACATGGAGTTAAAGCTCGTACACTGTCTGGGAGGTCTGATCTATACGCATTAAATAATTGAAATTCTGTTTTAGCCTCATTGATCTTACAACCTTCAATACTGGAAAACCCCTACTTTGGTTGATCAATCACTGTACATTCCCACTTTCCACATTTAAATACAATATAATGTCATCAACAAACAATTGTATTTTGGACATTCCTCCCAGAGGCGGCATAATCCTATCATTGTTCGGAATCCCAATTGCTAATTGCTCTTAAAAAACTAAAAAGAATTGGGGATACAAGGTACCCCTATTGGGTGTCACAATTGATCCTGACTCTCCCAGCCTCTTTAAACTTAACAATAACCTTTGCTCCCACCCCCACATTTAGATTCTTCGTCATCTCTAAAAACTGGGCTGGAAACCCAAATTTCTCCAAGATAAAAAAACATTGCCTGCAAGTTTACCAAATCGAATGCTTTTTTCACATCCATCATTAAAATTACAGCTCTCTGCTTGTTGACTGAAAAGTAATCAATTGCTTGCATCAAAAACTGTATGTTAGCTGTCATCGACCTTCGGGGTAAAAAAGCCACTCTGGTCTTTATAAATCACCTCCTGAGCTCCTAAAGCAACTCTATCTGCCCATATTGTCATGAATAACTCATAGTATGCATTTTGCAGAGTTATACTACATATGAATTGGGATATTTTTGCACTTTCATCTTTTTGAGTCAACTATTGGGGGTACTATAGATTCTTCAAACGCATTTGGGACCTCTATTCCCTCACTGATTTGATTGAACAATCTGATCACAAAATGGGAGGAGTTCCTTTGAGACATTTTCTAAACATCTAATGGTATCCCATTAGACCCTGTTCACATTTGCCATCTTTTTAAGAGCATTAGCCACCTCAGTCTGCTAAACTTTTGCCCTCATTACAAGTTTGGCAGGAATCGGGCAATACTGCCTTGCAGCATTGGCGACATAGCGGCCGCCGGAATACGAGTCACAAAACACAAACCGCCAGAATACGGACACAGAACCAACACCGCCAGGCCAACCCATGGCGAAAGAGTGACTGTTCAATCACAAGCCCCACCACGCCGACACCATTCCAACCGTCATATAATAACCTCCGGCACTGCTGAACATGCACGGCGGACACCAGAGGTGGTTCAGACTGCGATGGAACAAAAAGGCACTGCGGAAAGTAGTCAATACCACATTGGCTAGTTGAAATATCCCACACCTGATAACCATTCACACTCCTCGCACACCTGAAAAAGTCACTGCATAATCCCCTCCAAACAAGCCATTGCGAGACATATGAGCAGCCATTGCTACGTTCGAGAATAAGCACACCCTAAACACAACAAAAAAATATCTCACAGCACATATTGCACAAAAAAAAACACCACAGGACACCAGCACACACAGCCAAACACCCCACATCATCACACACCCTGTTCTGCACCTAGCACGCACAACACATACCCACCCCACAATATGTCACGCCAGAAGCACCCACGGTTCACCGACAATGAGTTGTGGGTCATGGCGGACGAAATCATCAGAGTAGAGCCACAGCTCATGGGAGTCCAGGTACAAGAACTATCCATAGCGATAATGACCCCCAATGTATCCCGAGGGCCTGACTGGCATCAGCGGAGGGATCGACGCTGATAAGTCAGCAATACCCTCCAAGCACCAACCACTTATGCCCAACATGCCTCCCCACCACTCTCCAACCCAATGCAACCCAAGCCACTGACCCAGTCCCAAACACCCGACTCCCCTCCTCTGCATGCCACACCACCCCAATCCCACAATCCCTACTCACACACCTCATATGCACGGATGTCAACCACAATGTGAAGAACCACAGCTCCCACAATCCAATACAAATCAATGTTTGCAGTGCAGCAGCTGTCATTGCTATCACTGGGAAGTCATGACATTTCATGCATCACAACAGGGATACAACAACAACAGTCACACAACTAACATCTACCCTATCCATCCACAGGTACCCCTGCCACTGCCATCCTGCAGAGGATGCCAGACTCAGACAGCTCTCCCCAGGGTGAAGACCCCACTGAATGTCTGGAGGAGGACGACTTGTCTGGGCCATCTGGGGCCACTGGGCACTCCGCCAACGGCACACCCACCCTGGACACACCAGAAGACCATACCCATGTGGCAACAACACCACAGCCGGACACCAAAACTCATGCCAGTGCCCCAGGGTCCCATCAATCAGAGGTGTGCCTGTAGTACAGCAACCAGAGTCACGGGCACCCACCCAATACAATGACGAGCCTGCTGCTACTGGGAGTGGGCACAATGTGCCAGGGGCACAGGCACAGGGGGCCAGGGGTAGGGGGAGGGGAACTGTTGGCGAAGGGCCGGGAAAGCCACACCAACAAAGTCCTGGGTGTATACCAGCACACCCAGGACACAGTGGCCCAGATCCTCGCTATTTGATAGGAGACCCAGCAACTGCAGGGGCAATACCATCAGGAGGCCACACAAGAGTGTTAAGCCCACAATACCACCATGACCTCCATAGTAGGGGTCCTCAAGGACCCGACCACTGCCACGCGTGAGTCCACCACTCACCAGCAGGCCTCTACCACAGGCCACATCCCATCACAGCCCTCCACGTCAGTGCCAGCCAGTGGCATGGACTCGCAGAACTCCAGCACCCTGACCCCCTGCAGCTGAGGTAGGTACCCCGACGCAAACGAGGACTTCCAAGTAGACGTCCAACTGGACATGATAGCCAGGCCACGACCACCACCAGGAAGTGGCCCTCTCCTGAACATTCTCCCACGTGCGTGACTGTGACTCCCTGTTGACTGTCCACTTGCATATTGCACAGTCTCATAGATTGTAACATGTTGCCTGCAAGTTACAATCCCCCACCACAGATCAGAGAAGCAGTGAGGTGTGCCAACATTCATACCACATACGTTTCCAATGAGAAGCTGAGCAGACTGAAGGCGCTACTGTTCCAGTAACAAATCGCGTTGACCTCGGCTAGAGAGTCATGTACCCACAAGATGGCAAAATAATCAGGCGAGACACAATCCCAATCACACTCCTACTGCACAAAGCACTCTTGTGAGCTGTCATCCAGTATAGGCAATGCTGCAAGCACTACAGGGAATGTGCAATGGTGTAAGTCTGTCGGGCCTGGATTTATATACCTCTTCCATACTGTTTTCAGACTCATTCATGCAGCCATCAATCATTCCAATTAAGTGTGTTTTGCATCTAGCCTGTGACTTTGCCATCAATAAGTGGGAAACTACTGCTGTAGTACCTGATATGCAGTGGTTGTTTCTTTCCAGCAAGGCAGAGTAATGAAGCTAATACCAGCAGCCTAGCTGTGTCATGATGGCATGATACAGCTCTTTGGAGCTCTGTTACTGGAGGAACTGGAACTCAACGGGTCCTTGTCATTGTGACCATAGCCTGTCTTTTAATGCACATGGTGCCACTTTGTAAATCTACTTACGGTGTGCCTTGCTGTTCCGCCAGTGCCTCCTGTGGACCAGGAGCTGCTGATGTCCCCACTGAGGCTCCATTCACAGTCGTGGCCCCTGAGACTAAGGCTGATTCATGAGGCCACTTATGAGCCATTCTTGGTGGATGTCTGGGCCTTATTCAGCACAATGGATGTTGCTGGTCCTGCAGATGTCTCTGCACATGAAGCTGCAGTGCACTACTGCACTGTGGATGTGTCAGCCAATCCTATCATTGATCTGACATCTGATGAGGTGGCCTGCATCCTGAGTGCAATTCCTTCTGATGGCATGGACGACAAGGCAGGACGTCCGCCCAGACATCCTGATGGTCACGGCCCATCAGAAGAAGGGGACAGGGCATGCCATCGCCTTGTAAATGCGAACCCTGTGGGTCCATGCCCGGCAGTACACCCACTGCAGAAAGGGGTGGGAGTATCAGAGCCTCTGGGCCTGGAAGACTTTGGAGGCCCAGCTGGGGATGTCCCCCCAACATGGGAGAGGTGCCCGACGGACCCTGACCACCCTCATGGGCCGCATTCTGGCGGTGGCCTAGCCTGAGGGGGATATGCGCTTCATGGCAGCACAACACCCACAAGAGGGTGAGTACACAGTCTCACTTACAACAAATGTTGCCATGGTGGATCGGGGTCAGCACTACTGGGGAACTGCAGCGTGGGTACTAAGTGGATTCATTTCCACTTTGGGTATGGGACTACCGGGTAGGATTGGCATCAGAGATGTGTAGCCATGCCATGCAGTTAGTGACTAGAGATGCAATTACCTCCAATGTGGTATCTGTGTTGTCACCTACTACCATGTAAGGGCTAGGCAGCACATGCCAATAGGATCATTGCATCTGGGGTGTCAGGCCATTGAAATATGTTTTTGAGAATCAATGTGCCTGGGGCGAATGTTGAGGCGTCAATCTGCTGGCAGGTACTGTGTGTTGTGAGGTAAGGTGGGGCAAGACGCTGCTGTGCAATTGGTCAATGGCCTAGTAGGCATGCCAACTTCCCATGCAGGTTCATGTAGGTTCAGTTGTCCTGGAGGTGTGTGTCTCAACGGTCATGGAGATTGGGCAGGTACTGGGCTGTTGTGGTGGCTATGCCTCTCACCATGTATACGATTGCTCCTGTATCAGCGTCAGTGGTAAACATGTGCTTTCCCCCATGGTGTTCCATTGCTGTTTCATTTGTAGGTGAGGGCATGGTGTGTCATGGCATGACATCAGAAGATGATGTCTCCCTCTCCTGCTCTGTCCTTGTGAGGATCAGCATCATCTGCTCATAGAGAAGGGGCACCAGTGAGCAGGGAAGCTGCAGCCCACAAACCCGGAAGGCTGATTCCAGCAGTGCCGAGGGGAGGAGTGGGCTAGAGGACGAGGGGAGTACCACAGGGGAGACAGGATCATCCACTCCATCTTGCGATTCCTCCTCTGGTGGCGGAACCATCTGGGCCCATGCCTGCACCTTCCTTGTCCACCACACCCCTTGCCAGCACCGCCCTCTCGTAGCTCCCCACCCAGTTGCCTGTGCCCACTCACCCAAGAGGATGTGCATGTCCTTTGACGCAGGCACCTCTGCCCCTGCCCCAGTCAGCCCAGCTGACCTCAATGAGGAGGCTATTGACCTCCTGATGTCCATCTCTGTGGGCAGACAACTATCGTGAATGCCATCCAGGGACTAGCATTCCCGATGCTTCAGTGCAATTCGTTCCTGGGAGGCATTTACAGTGCCTTGTCTGGCCTGCTTAGATTGTTTCAGGCTCTGGCCTCCTCCTTGATGGCAGCCAGTGTCCCTTCTACTTCCATCCCGCTGCCACCTCTCTGCATTTCCTTCCCACCTCCTCCCAGTGCATCTATACGGCCTCAGTCACCCACCCAACATTCCCCCAGCATACCCAGATCATCCACCCTCGCACCTGCTCCCAAGGCACCTCCACGTACATACCTCACAACCATATCTACTCTCTCCACTTCCAAGGCCATGCCCAGAACCCACCCCCCCAGCTAACCCACCCCCTCCAAGGGCAAGCCCAAGGAACCCCAATTAAACACCACCCCTGAGGACCCCCATCCAGGGCCAGGTGATGGGTTCCCCTGCCAAGCCCAAGGATCTCCACCCCACGCCCACCTCCCCCATACCCCTGAGGTACCTGCATTCCCTATTGGTACACCTGCCCTGTGTGGGCCTGCACTTTTCAGTCAGGAGTCAAGTTGGGGCGTCACCTTGTGTCCACTGTGCTTAGAGCACCTATTGGAATGGCCTTGGGTCTGTGTATTAATGGGTCCATTCACATTTTTGTCCTTTCTAATATATCTGTGCCACAACACCTTTGGTGTCGATGGTACCTACCTTGTCCTGGCTTTCCTTCCACATGTATGTGTGGTGGCTGTGGGTATTAGCGTGTATGCATGTGTGTATATATGTGTGTGAGTGTAGGTACGAGTGTTTGTTTGCATGTGAGTGGGCGTGGCTTCACGTGTTGTGTGTGTGTTGTGTGTGTATACTGACCTCGTTCCCTCCAGTGTTTGCTAGGCTGATGTACTTACGGTTGGTGTCGCCGTCGCTCATCCGGGAGTTGCAGTACCAGGTGGAGGATTGGGAGAAGTTGTAATTCTCGTGGCATGGTGCCTACGAAATTGCCTGTGTTCCTGTAGGTAGATGTTCCTATTTATATTGTCCACTTCCACAAGGCTTTTGGTGGTGGTAGTTCCGCCACGGAAATCCTGGTGGTGTGCAACCTTGTGATATGGTCGTGGGATACTGCCTGACCATCAGGCTGACAATGACTGCCGTCTGGCTTGCCTGCCCTTCCGCTGTGGCGTTCCGAACTGTAACTTGACTGTATTCTGTAGGTGCATTCCCCATATTTGTGATATGGCAGTCTTCACCACCAGGCCCGAGGTGGTGCATCCTCCAACTCCACTGCGGTGGCACGCTGACCGCCAAACTCATAATGAGGGCCTTTATCTGTTAGAGCTACTATTCAGGAATTTGATAATTGTGGCATCCCAAATATCTCAAAATATTGTTCCAGTTTAACTCAGAGGACATCCTCCAACTCCTCGTATATATATTTATAATGTTGTAAAAACACCTCCATAATTGCCCTCACCTCCACTACCCATCCTTCAGTGATTGGGTTTTTTATTTTTCTTATCACTTGACTGTCTTTTTAACGTTTAGTAGATCAGGCCAGATATTTCCCACCGTGTTAATTTTCCTCATAGAACGTTTCTGGAATGCTTTGTGTCCTGAAATTTCCTGTATTAAAAACACATCCTTCAAATCTTGTTTGTTATGCCTTATCAAGCAAATCCTTTTTTTCCTGATATTCAGCATAGGTTGCCGATTTACCCCCAGCTACCAAAAAATCCTTCTTAACTTTATTGAATCTAGCTTGGAGTATGTGGATTTTCACCAGGCAAACCTTCATACATCTTACTTTATATGTTATTACGTGCCTCCTAATAGAGCTTTAAATGCCTCCCAAACCCTAAAATCGGTTGCGGTATTACAATTGATTTAAAACATCATTTTATAGAACCCCTCATCCCTTCCATCCAACCCTGGTCCAAAAGGAGTAATCTGTTAAAATGTCACCTTGGCGTATTGTTGGGAATAGACGCAACTTTAAATGGAAAAGAACTATTGAATGACCAGAAAATGAGTTCAGTACGATTTCGACCACCCCACATTCTACTATACTCGTTACCATCTACATCTTTTAGAATAGTATGTGTATTGTGAAAATTCTGGGTGATTCACCCGCCAGGGATCAAATAAACTAAGATTTTGTTTAATTATTGTCAACAGCTTGGCCTTTATTGGTTTCAGCTGTTTTTTACTGTATTTGAGATGTATTTTATTATATCTTGGATAAAGTTAAAATTCCCACTCCATTACTATCACCCCCTCTGTTTTCATATCCAATTCATTCATTTGTTGTACTAGCTATAGATAATCCACCACAGGGCCAGAATAGTTAACAAACATGACCGTTATATCCTTAAACCAAAGACATGACACAGATCCACCTCCCATTTCTGTCCCTTTCTTTCTCTTTTATTTGCCATTCCACTGTACCTGTAAATGCAATTGCTACACCACTCCTTGCTTCCCCAGCTGAGGCAAAATAGGCTTGGGTAAATCTTCCTGGTAGGTGCAGATTCAAGATATCACTCTTAAAATAAGTTTCCCGTAGATAGATGTCATCAGGCTAAATGAAAAGAGACATTTCATCAAGGAACCACATTTACTCCTATTCCTTAAACCATTGACATTACACATGATGATCTTAACATGCTGCATTACCCAGATTTTAACCACTTCATCACCTGTTGTCACGTAATCCAAGCCTACTCACTTGCCCAACAGTTGAGTCTTTGTGTTCTTATTCACATTTGTGTTCTCCTTGAACTTTAACCATTCAAGACTCCTTTTTACCCTGCTCTTTTCAACTGCTCTTCAGCCCCCCACTACCACCACCACAACCGCATCGAAGTCCCATTCCTCGAGTCTCAGGATTCTCCACCCTCCATGATCCTTACCCATGATTGGGCCCTGACACTGTACCATGCGTATGTTGTGTCCTCGATTGGGCCTAGACACTGCACCCTGCGTATGTTGTGCCCTCCCATACTCTCATCCCCTTGTACATCTCGAAAAGCTCAGCCCAGACTCTGAGCATCATGGGGACTGTCCCAACTCAAATGCTTCACTTTTTTAGCATTGAAGGCATACGGATTTTAGACAGAAAAACCTGTGCTTCTCCAATACTCGAGAATACATGCAATTGACCATTAGCCAATGCTTTCAACTTAAACTGTTGGAATAATGAGGCTTGCACTACCACAAAATTAAACGCCTTAACCAGTCCTTGAAAAGCTCTTCGTCGTCAGGCCACTGTTATTGCAGTCTCATATAGTTATTGTCTGATAGCTTGAAATATTTTTTGTTGATTGCTTTCCTCAGAATTTCCTCTCTAATTCGGTAATCAGAAGTTGACCAGAACTGCTCTTGGGTATTTCACATTTACTGGCCATTGTGCCGGAACTCTGTGGGCCCTCATGATTGTCAGGTCGGCTGGTGGATCCAGTAGAATATGCTTCCTAATGAGAGAGCCTTTCAGCTGTATTACGTTCTGACTAGAGCCTAGACACTCAATTCCTTCTGGAATCCTGAGTAAATGAAACGTTTGACCATCTTGCATGGTTTTTCATTTCTTCGACGTTGCACTATAAGTATCCAGTCTTTTTTTGCTCACCCAGAATCTCCTTATCAAATGAACCTAATTTATCTTCCAGATCAGAGAGTCTCTGTTCTGCTTCTTGCAGCCTTCTTGGAACTTGACCAATCTGCCGTTCAATCTTGGTCAGTCTTTTTTGTAACTTCTCTTTCCCTTGTACCTGCTGCCATCTTAATTCACAGATCTCCACAAGAATCATACCTGAGCCCAAACTTAAAGTCTCCTTACTTGATTGTTGCTTTTGCTTTGTCTCCTTGTCCATTTGGATACTAGCAGCTTTCTGAAAAAGTTGGTACTCCTTAGCCTTTGCTACCAAACCTGCCCCAGGGGTGCTAACAGTGTCAATTTTCCCGCTGCAGAACCCAATTGTGGTGCCAGGGTAAATGCTCAACAATTATCCCAGCTACAACTTTTAGGATCCCTGGACTTGAAAAAGTCCAACTAAAGTGTTCCAGTGAGACTGGGCTAGAGAACGAATAATTACCCTCCCTCCCCCACCTCTCTGGGATAGCGCTGGGAAGAAAAAGAAACAACATTGACTTAAAACCTTTGGCGCGCAATAGGCTTCCTCCTTGGTAACTCTAGAAGCTGTGGTCTGCACAAAATCTCCTCTGTTCTTCTCTAGGCATGTGTCTTCACCTGCTTCTCTTCGCACTGTCCCTCTTTAGCTTCTCAGTTTTATAGTATCACACAACTCTTACTACTGAACTGTTAACGCGTCCCTCTATGTCAATTTATACACATTAGGACTCGTTTTAGGCCGATGAATCTTTTGACCCAGTGGTGAGATACCGTAGAACGAGATAACTGATATCAATGATATCAATGATATTATCAACATATATCACCACAATATACTTCACTTTAGACATTGGTTAAACTGTCAGCGCAACCATGACCTTTCAGTCATGAAGAACCACACCTTTAATGAAGTTTTATTAATTTTATTCCCTATTGATTACAATCTAATAATAAGAGTATCAATCTCAAAAGCAAGAAGCAAAAGAGCATAGTCACGATATGGCAACTGTGATAAGATTTTGACAAATCAAAGATCACAAACATAAAAGCACCAATGTAAGATATATACAGGTCAGTGCATAGAACATTGTATACGTCTTAGTTCAGCATAGCACAACGTCAGTTGCGTTGGTTACGTTAGTCAAGGTGAATGCTTCATCTAACCACTAATTAGCATCAGCATGTTGGACTTCATGCAAAACAATTTAGAACACTAATTTAGAAAACGTCTGACTAGGGTCTCTATCCAAAAATACAGCAGTTGGGACCTAGAAAGGAAAAGCAGATAGACGAATTACAATAGCAATTGTCATAATTACCCTCCTCGAAATGAGTCAGCATACAGGATCAGTCTTCGTCTTCAGGACATCAGTTAGATCGCCGACAGTCTACTTCATCTAAAGGACAGGGGACACTTCCCTCATAAGGAGGAGAAGTGTAAAGGGGCAGTCTATGGATAAGGATGGTTTATTTAAATCTCAAATCACCAAACAGAGTGACAGAGTTTCTGGATGCAATCAATATCATTCCCTACCTAGTTCTCTCGAGTCGCCTTGTCATGGGTTTTTATCCCTTTTTCGCAATGCCTTCCCCAAAATTCTATTGGATAGTCGCTACACCCCACTATCTTTAACCTATCAAATTGTACATTAAGTAATGCAATTGTCACCCCACGATAATTTATAACACTTTGATTGGTCTTCATAATTGACGTCTTCGTAGGTGGCACATCCGGGGTTACTTCATTCTCTGGCACATTCTTCGGGTCAAAAGTTCTCTTTTCCATGGTCGATTGTCCTTGGATGTTTCAAATAATGTTGCAAAAACGTATAAAACTTATACTAAAACAGCTAGCATGCGGGTGAGAAAGATCCTCATTTGCAACATAAAACAAAGAAAAATAACACATGCTGGGTCATGGCCTTTTGCGAATCAGCACACTGGATAAACAGAAAAATATGCTTTAATATACGAGCTACACAGCTAAGTTTTCAGCTCACGCTAACTTAAGACTTATGGATTCTAATTAACGCAATCTTCGTAGATGTTAACATATTCAATTAATCATAATGCAAGCAATTATTTCTTATAGTCGACATTAGTATATGTGTACAATCATTTCTTCACTCTTATAAGTATGTTTAGAATACATTCAGACGAATAATACCTTATGTCTTGTTATTTCAGCATTGGTAAATATAAGCATTTCACATCTAAAGTATGTAAAATTTAAACTACGCTCTCTCAGTCCCTCCTCTGATGACGCTCGTCATCACACAATCTTTCTTTGATCGAATTTTTCACCTTGCGCATAATACGCATTTCAACATCTTGTCCTTTATGTGAGCTTTCCCATATCTCATTGAACATTTTCTCTCTTTCACTTTCTTCATTTCTTCTGGTTCTTTTAGTCCAATTTCTTTTTTTTTTGTCATTAATTTTACATGCCCCCCATAATCCTAATAGACAAACCAAAACAATTAGTAAACCCATCAGAATTTTTACAAGTATCCCATTCCAAATGTTGGTAAACCAGCTTCCAACTCGGGCAATTCCCTTTCCAAATTTCTCCCAAACACCAAGTTCTTTCAAATCTGTACTATCTCTAGTAAGGCTAGTAAGCATGCTTCTAATTTTCTTACTGTTATCTGGAATAAATGAGCAACAATGACGCTCATTGAGCATTTTGCAGACCCCTCCACTCTTTGCTAAAAGAATGTCTAAAGCAAGTCGATTTTGAAGAGTCATAGCCCTTTCTGCAGCAAGTTCAGTATCCATCAGGAGTATGGCTCCTGTAAAATTTGTCAACATGTTATCCACTATAGTAGACAACTTTTGAATTTTCATGGAATTCAAGATAACCCCTACTGATGGGATTATGGTTCCAAATATATCACCAATGACAGCCGCCACTGATTCTCGTTTTTGCCTAGGATGTTGTAATTCAGATGTTTTAGGTATTTGTTTTAAGTCATCAATTTGGTATATCTTTGGGAATATTATCCCCAAATAACATGTCCCATACCATCCCTTAGGGAGACGGTAATAAGCATTTAGCCCACAAATGTAATAGATTCCAGGGATTGCTGGATCTTGTCCATTTACATAAAGGTCTGAAACAAAAACACATGCCTACATTCACTCGTACCCACAAACAAATTGTCTTGATCAGATTTTGGCCTATATACACAGAGCCTACCTACATGTAATGCATCTATAGCTAGTTTGCCTTGTGTCTTGATTGCAGTATAAGCATAATCATTTGCATAGGTACGTTTCTCTAATCCTTTTTCTAATCTTTCTTTCAGTGCTTTGCGTCTATCATCTGTGTGATCTAAAAAGCTTTTTTCTACAGGCGACAGTAAGCAAGTCAAATTATTGCGATGTGCATAAGCAGTTCCAAATGTAAGTGTTGGCTCAAAGAATCCCCTAACTATTTTTATATCGTGCTATTTAGCTAATTTATTTAAGAATTCAATCACAGGCACAAAGGAAAACACAACATCCAAATTTGAATAAAAGGATTGCACATGCTCTTGATTATAGAATCTTGTTAGTAGCAAGCTGCAACTAATTCCATAAGTAAGAGGGAGACTATGATAGGTAACTCCCTCCTGCACAGATGAAGGAATTTTAGTACATACATAACAATCTTTCGCATCCATGGTTTCCACATACTCATTTAGTAAGCGATAGAAGACATTAGTAGATAGTTCTCCCTTTGCATTAGTCCCTTCATGCATATGTCTTGCATCCTGCTCAAATCTCTCCCACGGTGTTAGTGTAGTAGTTTCAGGTTTTGAAGTTGCGTTAATAGTTTTTTTCTCTCTCCATGGCATTCCCACAATCACTCCCACTATTATCACTGCACACACAACACCTATTATAAGACCTAACCAACCACACACCTTACTCCCTTTGCTACTATTTCTATTGTAAGCCATGTTTGTACAGAATCAGAATAGCAGATCAACAATCAACTTGAGGATAAACCTTTCTCTTTTTTTTTTCTTTCTTTCTGTGTATATTACAGCGTCTTCATTCACTCCAGGACCCTTTCAGTCAAGTCAGGTTAGCAGCTTGTCATAAGCAGGTTTCTTTAAAAGTCAAATTTGGTTTTAGTGTCACTTCCGGTAGTTTCTAGAGTCTCTCTCTTTTCAGTTTTTCAATTTTAGGCCAAATTTTTTTTCGAAACTCATTCAGGTGCCGTAGTATTGGCCTGGTACTTCTCGATCAAAACAGAATGCTAGGAATTCTTGTTGCCATTCAGAGGTTGTAGCGTACACCCATTCAGGACCCGTATATCTTCTGTTTGCGATTCTTTTTCTTTTTAATCTTCGTTCACCTTGTTGTTCTCCCTCACTCAGATCATCTGCTTGTGAGGTATCACTCTCTTCTATTATTGTGTCATTTGATACCTCTCTTATCTCAGGGTGTGGCTTGTCTGGCCAATTGTCACCTCTATGTGTCTTTATTCGATGTTTTCCTTCAGGACGTTGGACAGCACCCTCCTCTTGTGATATGGTGTTTTCTCTTGACGGACCTGCAATTGGTTCAGGGGACTCTGATACGTTTTGGTTTTTCTCTACGGTTTCTCCTTCTCTTTCTTCTTCAGGTTCTATGTTGGGTTCAGACTCTAATCCGTATTCGTCTACTTCTGGGAGAACCTCTCCTTGATTTAGTTTTCCTGCTGCCTCTACTGAGATAGGCACTCTGTCACCTCTCTCGAACTCATTGATAGTTTGAGGGACAAGGCTGTTCTCAGTGGGCTCTCCGGTAGTCTCAGTTCCTTCTTGATTGTTCTCTAACCCTGAGACGTCTCTTTCTAAAGTTGCTGTGCCGGGAACTTCAAGTTCCTCTTCAACAGGACACGTTACCCTCTTCTTATGAATGGCATGTATCCAGTTGGGAACCCCGGCACACTTCACAGCAGTGGTGGTCGTTAATATTACTTGATACAGCCCTTTCCAACGTGGTTCTAGACACGATTTTCTCACCTGCTTCTTGACAACCACCCAATCACCGGCTTGTAGAGAGTGACCTGAATCGCCAATCGGCGGCAACGTGTTAGCTTCCACCTGGTGAGAAAAAGAGCGAATCACGTCAGCCAAACCTTTGCAGTAATCCAACACCATATCATCTGTAATATTCACTAGTGCATTTCAGGTACTGCTGGTAATCTCATAGCTCTGCCCATGAGGATTTCATGGGGGGACAGTCCCGTTTTCTTGTCTGGGGTGTTTCTCACTGACATCAGCACTAGAGGTAAGTCATCTGCCCACTTCATATTAGTTGCTGCGCACATTTTTGCCATCCTTGATTTCAAAGTACCATTCATCTGCTCTACTAATCCTGATGCTTCAGGGCGATAGCTACAATGCAGCTTTTGTTCAATGTTGAGTGCGGCACACAGGAGTTTAATCACCTCATTGTCGAAGTGTCTACCCCTATCTGATTCTATAGAAACCGGAAACTGGAATCTTGGTATCAGTTCCTGAGTAGTAGTTTTGCAACTGTAAGACTGTCATTCCTACGTGTGGGATATGCCTCGATCCAATGACTGAAAGCACACACAATCACCAACACGTACTTCAATCCTCCACAAACAGGCATTTGGATAAAATCCATTTGCATTTTGTTGAATGGACCTCCAGCTCTCCCAATGTGGCTCAAAGTTACCACAGTTCCTTTCCCAGCATTCATCTGTTGACAGATGACGCACCTGTGGCAAGTGATTTCCGCGGCATGTCTGAATTTTGGATTGAACCAATCAATCTTAAAGGATCTGATCATGACATCTCTTCCCAGATGTGCCTGCCCATGATAAAGCTGGGCAAACTGTGACAAAAGGCTATTTGGCAAGACTAATTTTCCCTCCTCTGAAACCCATAGATCATCAGCTCTTTGTACACATTGCATTCTTTGCCAAGAGCGTTTCTCTTTTTTACTCGCGTGACCTTGTAATGTTTTTAGTTCATCTAAGGTGTCAACCACCCGTAATGCTAGATTTAAACACACATCATTTTCAGTTTGTGGTAACAATTCCCATTGCTCCTTAAACGATATACAGTTCAATGCACAAAATCTTGCGACTTGATCTGCATAGCCGTTTCCCATAGACACAAAATCTTGTGATCTGATGTGAGCACTGCACTTCACCACGGCAACTTCGAGAGGTAACTGAATCGCGTGTAACAAATCTCTTATTTGTTCACTGTTTTTCACAGGAGAACCAGAGGAAGTCATAAAACCCCTCTGTGACCAAAGTTGGCCAAAATCATGCACAATTCCAAATCCGTATCTGCTGTCAGTATAGATAGTGACTTTCAAATTTACAGCTGCGTGGCATGCCTTAGTAAGGGCGATTAATTCTGCCACTTGTGCTGAAAACACTTTCTCAAGCCAGGAGGCTTTGACAATGCCAGTTATGGTACATACCGCATAACCAGCTCTCAGGGTTCCTGCAGAATCTCTTAGACAGGACCCATCGACAAATATGATGCAGTCATTTTCTTTCAGTTGAGTGTCCTGAATATCGGGACGAGGCTTGGTGCACAACTCAGTCACCTCAAGACAATCATGTTCAAATTCTTCCCCATCTTTAATTTCAGTATTTTCATTTGGTAGCAAAGTTGCCGGGTTCAGTACAGTGCATCTTCTAAGAGTGACATTAGGCGATCCCAGTATGATCGTCTCGTACTTAGTGAGACGTGCATTTGTCATGTGCTGAGTCTTAGTTCGTGTCAACAGAATTTCAACTGAATGTGGAACCATTACTGTCAGAGGGTATCCCATGACTATGCCTTCACATTGTAAAAGGCTCTGAACAACTGCTGCAACTGCACGCAAACAACCCTGTAAGGCTGCTGCGACAGGGTCCAAAGTAGCTGAAAAATATGCTACATGGCGATTCGCATCTCCGTAGACCTGTGTTAAGACAGACAAAGAACAAGCATCACGTTCATGACAAAACAACAAAAAAGGTTTCTCGTAGTCTGGCATTCCCAAAGCTGGTGCTCTGCTAATGCATTCTTTTAATTCTATGAATGACTCAAGCTCCTCTTTTGACAAAGTTATAGTATATGGCTCATCCTTGACTTCCTTTCCTGTCAGTTTTATTAACGGTTTTGAAATGATTGAGAAGTTGGGTATCCACTGGCGACAGTAGCCCACCATTCCCAAAAACATCCTGACATCTCTTTTTGTTGTTGGGGGATTCATTTGCAAAACTGCTGTTATCCTTTCTTTTGATATTCTTCTGGATCCTTTCTCAATCAAATGTCCCAAGTATTTTACTTCTTTCTGACAATATTGTAACTTTCTGGGTGACACCTTGTGCCCATTCTTTCCCAGATGATTTAGTAATGCAATGGTATCGTATTTGCAACTGTCTCTTGTTTTGGATGCAATTAGCAAATCATCGATGTACTGTACAAGAGTTGAATTAAAAGGCAGCACAAGAGGTCCCAAATCCTTTTTCAATATCTGATTGAAGATAGATGGTGACTCTGAGAACCCTTGAGGAATTCTGCACCAACTGTACACCTTATCCAGAAATTTGAAACTGAACAAAAATTGACTGTCCTCATGAAGAGGTTTCGAAAAGAAGGCTTGTGATAGGTCTACTACGGTAAACCATTCAGCATCACAGAGAACCTGGAACATTATTACTGCTGGGTTAGGTACCACAGGGCAACATTTTATCACAATTTCATGTATTTTTCTCAAGTCTTGCACAATTCGGATTTTTCCACAGGGCGTCTTTAAACCCAATATGGGAGAGTTACATGGACTGCTCAAGACCTCTTTCAGAACTCCCTGTCTGAGAAAGTCTGCAATTATTTGTAATACTTCAATGAGGACGTCTTGGGTCATTTGATATTGTGGCACTTGTGGTAACACTGCATTCGGTTTTATCTGAACTTTGACTGGTTCTACTCCCTTTATTAATCCTACTTCTTTCCCGGTCAAATCCCACACTTTCTCTGTTACTGTTCCTCATAGTTCGACAGGTAAATCAATCAAAGTATGCATTGGGAATAAATTAATCAAAGGGTAGTCTTCATTTGTCTCTGTTTCTTCATCTATAATTTGACTTTCATCTCCCTCATCATCACTATTTGTCGGTACTTCAATTCCATTGTTGGAACAGGTAATTGAACATTTTGTTTTACAGAGTAAGTCCCTTCCCAGTAGGGATACTGGACTTGAATCACATACAACAAATCTATGTAGCCCTTGGAAGTTGCCAATTTCAACTTGTACCGGATCGGTAAGCGGGTTAGTCAAGTACCGATTTGCCACTCCGACCACTCGTATAGTACGCCCCGAGAGAGGCAATCTTGGGACTTCTGCACTTCGAACTGTGGAGCGTGTAGCTCCTGTGTCAACCAAGAATGAAACCTTATAGCCCATCACCTTTCCTTCTACATATGGGCCTCTCTGATTCACCTCTAGGGATGCTGCAAGCCTGCACTCTTCACTGTCTGAACTATCATCTGACCAATCCTCATTCATCCCATTTTCACCTCGTAGTGGGAACTGTTGTACAGTATTGTTTTGACTTGTTACCTGACCTGTGACCTGCTGAGGAAGCATCACCTGTTGCTGTCCCATCGGAGCCATTGGTAATTGCATTTGCTGTCTAGGCACCATAGGAATCTGCTGTTGTACTGGTTGCATCTGTATTGACTGAAAACGTGGCATTTTTATCTGCTGCATGGGCTGTACCCCTTGCATTTGTACCAAATTATTCTGAAAATTTGGATTTTGATGTCTTATTTTTGGACCTCGTGAGTTTTGGAATGTACCAACATTAGTGCTCTGCTGAACTGCACCATCCTGCACCATATTTGGACATTCCCGTTTCCAGTGCCCCACTCCTCCGCACGCGTGACATGGTGACATCTTTTTCGCTCCTTGAACATCATTTGGAATAACAACGTTATTCATGTCTAACCCGCGGTTCACAAACCCTCGACCTCGGCCTCTCGGCTGTGCCTGAAACATGCCATTCATTTGTGGTTGTTGCTGTATCATCTGCTGAACTCCATTTCCCTATATTCCAGCCTGACCAGCTCTTATCTGCATCACCATCACCTTTTCCTTCAGCTTTTTCTGCTTCAACTCAATCTCATCACTACAGTACTTTGCATACTGCAATACCTCATCAATCGGTTTAGCTTGCCAACAAATCAGATGATTCTTAATCATTTGGCTAACCTCTGGTCTCAATCCTTCGACAAATCTAAACACAAGGTGGTTCATATTTTTCGGTTCGATAGTCTCAGTACCACTGTAATGCTTAAACGCTTTTAACAATCTCTCATAATAAGCATGTATTGACTCCTTAACCTCTTGAGAAGTCCGGTCGATTTTCTGCCAGTCAGTCACCTTCGGCGACACCTTTTGTTTCAAAAACTCAATCACTTTATGATAATATTTCATCACCTCTTCTGAAGGTGCCCCGGTCACCTTATCTCTCGCCGGTTCCTTCTTTGGCCAATCTACCCCTCTCTTGCACTCGAGCCACAAATCAGGCGGAACAATGATCTCAAACAAGGTATTCAAGTCTTCCCAAAGACATTTTGCGAGTTTCACAAACCTGTCCGTTTGTTGATACCACTCGATCGGTTTCTCTCTCAATCTGGGATAATCATTAGTAAGGGATAGAATATCTCCTCTAGTCCATGGCACATGTACTAAAACACCACCAGCTGTTTCTCTCATAGGTAATATTTTTACCGATTCCAAATCAGGTGAAGTCCTAGCTTGATTAGACCCTGGGCTATCACCCTTTCCCTTATCTCTTTTCTTCGCCCATCGGCCCTCCCATTTCTCCAATGCACCCCAAATCTGTGCACTTTGCAACAGTTCTCTCAAATGTGCCTTCATGCCTGCAGATCTCATATGTTAAAAATCTTTTGAGTCAAAATCTAATCTGTAACTCCTTTTCAAATGCTTAGTGTTTCCGATATCGATATTGTATTTGTCTGCTTGGTTCGCTAATCTCTGATGTACTTTGCCTACCTCCTTGGTAATCTTGGGACACAAGTATCTTAGTTCTGCCTCTGTGTATGATTCCAATCTATTTACTCCCATTGTTCCTTCCACTAACTCGGCAGCTTCTGCCCCTAGTCGTACAAAGTTCAGGTATTCGTCTTGTTTTTCTTTCTCAGGTTCAACTGTAGTCACTGCAGTCTTTTGTGAAGTATAAGTTTTTTCTAACCATTCATTTAACTGTTGAACTGTAAAACCCTGCAGTGAAATGTTCCCTGCATGTATCATTGGAGAATGTGAGGTATTCGTACTCATGGTTTGCGGAGTTAAAACTCCCAACCCTGCTTGACGCATTGCTTCAAGAGGTGCCCCCACTGGACTAAGGTCCATTAAGGGTCTGGGTGGTTCATTTTCTTGTTCTCCAGGGGCCATTATCTGTGGAGTTCCCATAAGCCCTCCTCTTATCGCTTCCTGAGTTATCACTCCCTGGTCACACACCCCTGCTTTACCTTGTGCATACAATGGCACTGGGGGACCAACAGTAATGGGTAACTATATAGCGGCAGGTGTCTGACCTGGACCCAGACCACTTGGAGCAGCAACTCCATATGTCTGTTCCAATGTACCCGGAACAGGTACTAACGGTGGTCCCGCTATAGGGTTATACCCTGGTATTAACTGTGGTTGTGGTTCAGACATTAATTTCGGAGTTGATTCAATCTGTATTAGCTATGGCTTTGTGTATATCAGATCCGGCAGCACTATCAAATTCGTAGTAGTCTCAAGCACTGGGACATCAGGGTAGATTCTCTTTATCTGTGGTGGAGGCTGCAACTGTATCTGCACGTCTGGTGCAGTGGGTACACTGTCACCATTCTGTATCAAAGCTGTATCGCTAGTCTGTACCGTGTCAGCAACTCCCTTTTCCTGCGTCTGGTTCCCAGGATCCAAACTATTACTTGGAGTGCTGTCGCTCACCGCTTATGGTGGTGGGCGATCATGTAACAATCTATCCATAAATTCCTCATCATCTGAATCATCTTCCTCTTCCTAGGATCATTATTTTCTTTAGATTTGCCTGAATCTTTGTCGGTTTTACAGGAGGCTTTCTTTCCCTGCGTTTCTTCTCCCTGAGTTATTGCTGGGAACAACTTCAACCCGTCTACAATTCCCCGTCTCCACATTTTGCTCTCATTATCCCATCTGGCCTCTGCATAGGATTTTTCCGCCCTTCTCAGTCTTCTCTGAAACCTTTCTTGTCTATGCTTAAGAGCCATCAAGTCCCAAATCGCCAAAGCCTCATATTGTGCCGGTCTTGGAGGTGGTTTCTGCGTACTTAACATCCATCTTAGATTTTCTAGTACCTTTGGATTAAATGTCCCATGTTCTGGGAACGCTAGACACCCTTCTTTCTCTGTTAATTTGCGCCACTGTTTTATCCATAAACAAGGCTCAACACCTTTTTCTTCCATAACCGTATAAGCTGGTGTGCCCTCAGGTGGTGTAGGTTCCCCATCGGTTGCAACAATATATACATCTCCCTTTAGAGCGCTCTTGAATGCTTTGACAAAATTCATTTTTTTGCGATTCTCTTATTTCATATTTAATCAGAAATAGCTTAGTTCCCAAGATACTCTTCACCTGCCTTTCTCAACCTATTGCCTCTCACGGACGGCAGCCAATCCGTGCGCGACCCCTCTCGACATCTGACCTATCTCAGCGTGGCACCACTGACGTCACACTCATACACACTGCGGCTGACAAAGTCTTGCGGCTTGTCCGCTTCTCACTGAACCCCTACAACTCACACAACTAATGCAAATTATTGCGAGCACCTTAAAATGACAACACAAATCTGTCGGTTTACTACAGGAAGGGTAACACATTCGCTTCAGAATTTTACAGAGATTTCACTTGAAGCCTCAGCCGCTACTCTCTCCTTATCAGTTCCCGCATACGCAAGCAGAATTCGACCCGCAAATTATACTCTCGATTTGTCAATGACTCCTTCTAGTGCACTTTAGAATTTGTCAAATCTCCATCGAAGGTTTCATTCACACATTATAACTTAAACTCGACTTGTCAACCACGCCTGATTGACCTATTAAACCGCACAGATTACAACATAAATCACATTTATCTTCATACTCCGGAGTCTTAGACCTCGACAGGTCCGTACACAACGACCAACCACGTGGATAATTTTGAGCAACAAGCGCTACATTCACATAAAGTACGCCGACTTCCCTACTCTCATACTGTGGAGTACGCCCACTCCTGCTAAACAACACTTAATTTGGCCTAAATACACACACATTTTCACAATCACCTGCAAGATGCATAAGCTTAGGCAAGCGCAGAGACCCTAACCACACACACTATGGCGCCGAGAACATTCCCAACTCATTTAGGCAGGCTTCGAGATCCCGGGAAAGCCATGGTGAACTTCGAAACCCATCATACTTCCGAATTGCATTATCACAGAAAAATAAATCAAATAATGAATCTCCGTCCTAAGGCCCCCAAGTGCCAAACCGTCGCTCTGCTACCAGAACTGTTAACGCGTCCCTCTATGTCAATTTATACACATTAGGACTCGTTTTAGGCTGATGAATCTTTTGACCCAGTGGTGAGACACCGTAGAACGAGATAACTGATCAATATGTCAAACATTATATCAATGATATTATCAACATATATCACCACAATATACTTCACTTTAGACATTGGTTAAACTGTCGGCACAACCATGACCTTTCAGTCATGAATAACCACACCTTTAATGAAGTTTTATGAATTTTATTCCCTATTGATTACAATCTAATAATAAGAGTATCAATCTCAAAACCAAGAAGCAAAAGAGCATAGTCACGATATGGCAACTGTGATAAGATTTTGACAAATCAAAGATCACAAACATAAAAGCACCAATGTAAGATATATACAGGTCAGTGTGCATAGAACATCGTATACGTCTTAGTTCAGCATAGCACAACGTCAGTTGCGTTGGTTACGTTAGTCAAGGTGAATGCCTAATCTAACCACTAATAAGCATCAGCATGTTGGACTTCATGCAAAACAATTTAGAACACTAATTTAGAAAACGTCTGACTAGGGTCTCTATCCAAAAATACAGCAGTTGGGACCTAGAAAGGAAAAGCAGATAGACGAATTACAATAGCAATTGTCATAATTACCCTCCTCGAAATGAGTCAGCATACAGGATCAGCCTTCGTCTTCAGGACGTCAGTTAGATCGACGACAGTCTACTTCATCTAAAGGACAGGGGACACTTCCCTCATAAGGAGGAGAAGTGTAAAGGGGCAGTCTATGGATAAGGATGCTTTATTTAAATCTCAAATCACCAAACAGAGTGACAGAGTTTCTGGATGCAATCAATATCATTCCCTACCTAGTTCTCTCGAGTCTCCTTTGTCATGGGTTTTTATCCCTTTTTCGCAATACCTTCCCCCAAAATTCTATTGGATAGTCGCTACACCCCACTATCTTTAACCTATCAAATTGTACATTAAGTAATGCAATTGTCACCCCACGATAATTTATAACACTTTGATTGGTCTTCATAATTGACGTCTTTGTAGGTGGCACATCCGGGGTTACTTCATTCTCTCGTACGTTCTTTGGGTCAGAAGTTCTCTTTTCCATGGTCGATTGTCCTTGGATGTTTCAAATAATGTTGCAAAAACGTATAAAACGTATACTAAAACAGCTAGCATGCGGGTGAGAAAGATCCTCATTTGCAACATAAAACAAAGAAAAAGAACACATGCTTGGTCATGGCCTTTTGCGAATCAGCACACTGGAGAAACAGAAAAATATGCTTCAATATACGAGCTACACAGCTAAGTTTTCAGCTCACGCTAACTTAAGACTTATGGATTCTAATAAACGCAATCTTCGTAGATGTTAACATATTCAATTAATCATAATGCAAGCAATTATTTCTTATAGTCGACATTAGTATATGTGTAAAATAATTTCTTCACTCTTATAAGTATGTTTAGAATACATTCAGACGAATAATACCTTATGTCTTGTTATTTCAACATTGGTAAATATAAGCATTTCACATCTAAAGTATGTAAAATTTAAACTACGCTCTCTCACTACTTTATGCATCAAGCCGATTGTGGACTGCATCTGAATGATCTGATATGCAGTGCACTACTTATGTATGCACATGTGCCACTGCACATTTGTTGAAATTTCACACATCACATACAGTACCATGCTTCAGTACATTGAAAAATGCATCAATGAGCTAATTAATAGTGCCCATTGATGGCATGTTCCAAGTGCAGCATCAAGAAATCCCTTCATATGGACCTTGCTCCTGTCTCCAAAAAGGCCAACAGTATACAGCACAGGCACTGAGGGGTGACTTTTTATGGTCTGGCTTGGCAGTGCAGCTGTCGCCAGACAATTATGTATCACCAGTAGAGAGTATTTGGCCCTGCCCACATGTTGGGAGCCAGGAGTACATGTTTTCATTGGGGAGAAGTTGTCTGCTTCCAAAACAAAGTACTTGTTCTCCACACAGCTGGAATCATTTGTTTATTTATCCAGCTGTCTGACCTTTTAGGGGCACACACATGCAATTACAATGCTAATACAATGTGTTAAATAACTAGATAATGTGTGGCATTTCTGACTGCCAGCAGCACAGATGGGAGTAGAGAAGTCATTAACATGTATGGATTTTTAGGTCTGGCTTGACAATGCACTCATAAGCCAGACCAATGGGCACTGATAATGCTTGTTGAATGTGTGTTTTATTTTTAAAAATAGATGTGACCTTGCATGGCCGATCATATAATAGCCTCAAACCAATTTACAATGAAACAGGCTGTGCATGCTACCTGAATATGAAAATAACAAATTAAATTTCATGGTACTGTCAAACATCATAATCGCTAGGTCACAGCATAACCATGCAGATCTGCTATCTTAAAGACTAGCATAAACATTAATAAACTGCCATTATTACTATTCTTATAATATATTACAACAAACCATCTTGATTCATGTTCCAATGCAATGTTCAGTTTAGAATGGACTTGTTTCCCTCACTGTGAGTTCCTCCTTTGATGTGCTTGTGGCAAATCTATGGGCGAGTAAGAGAGGTCTGGGTCAAATCATAAATTGAGAATGCCCCCCCAACATCATTTTAAGTGTCTCAGGATCTCCTTGTATTGGTTTTCATCTGTTTTCTTCCCAGTACTGGATACTTTTAAAGGAAACAATATTAATGAAGTGACTCTACATCAATTCACCTGCCAGAGAAGCCAAATAAAAAGCATCAGCCAGTCCAATTAGACATATTTTCAAGGTGGCCCTTACATCAGATGTAAATTAATGACTGCCAGCATCGGCTATTTAAGTTGTATCTGGGAGAGAAAGGCTGGTGGAACTTACAATTAAAAGAACAAATGTGGCTATATCAGATTCTGAAACAAGAAAAAACAAAGAGCACCAGTTTTGAATATGCACAGGTCTGGAACAAAATAACAGTGTGCCGCTATGAAACAATTCTGTAAGTACTAGGCTTTCAGGAAAATATGAGCACTCAAGCTCCAGAGCTTTTTTAAAGACACTCACTCACTCTCTCATACTACTGTTGATAAGCATAAAAATGATTTCAGTGTACACCATGATGGGTGCCAGAATAACAATGAACCTGCATTCCTATTGTCAATTCCACCGGACATGATCTCCCTGTCAAACCCGAGCCAGAAGTACGTGGTCAGACGACCCTGTGACCCAAGCCTGAAGCAAGTGAGTTACAGATCACAAGTGGGAGTGACACGTAGCCTATAGACAAAGCCGCAAAACAGGATAGACCCTGATTGATTCCACAGACAGGCAACAACACCACAAAGGTCCTAGGGAATTGGCTCCCAATAAAACACATTTGGCCAGAGGGGTACACATTCCAAAAACCCCAGAAAGTTAGATGCCATATGAGGTTAGGAACACCCAGCCATTCAGAACACAGCACATATACTACGTGCAGTGATCATGAGCTCCCCGTGCCGGACATCTGGACAAATTACCTACTGGCCCACACTATGTCCACGCAAGTTTAAGACCCATTTGCACACTTTATTGGATTGTCAGATTTATGGCCTCATGACTAGGCCCAGATTCCTTTTTTCGAACAATGTATTCAATCATTTTATTGCAGCTCAAGACAATGTATGAAAATACCTTCAAAACTCTGTAACTTTGAGAGACTGTCATCAGTAGAGTGACCAGATTTGTAATCCAAAAAACTGGGACATTTCGCAAAAATGAAAAAAGGACTACCATTTTATATCAACCGAGTGCACAGACTGATAGCCCTCATCAACCTCGAATCACAGAAGAAGAACTAAAAGATTAATGAAATGCAATTTTTCAAATCCTGTAAGATACATTTTAATTGAATTGCATCCTATAATTGCTGCTAAATAGTCATGAGTTGTAACACACAAATACATACCTCCCTCTGTTTTCAGTCGACTCTCTCCAAAAACCCGGACATAAGCCGAATTTGCCTACAACTGAGAGGACAGGACAGCTGGTGAAAAAAGAGGACTGTCCCTGTAATTCCCAAACACCTAAAACCAGTACTGTCCCAGCAAATCCGGGACGCCTGGTCACCCCAGTCATCAGACCCCGACTCTGTACTTCTCTCTCTCAGCTGTTGCGTTTAATTAAACACACTGCTCCTGCTTTGCCAAACACCTCGTCTTTCATTTATGTAAGGTAAATCCGCATTCGAGCAGCACTACTTCTACCATCCACCCAACAAGGATGGTCAAACTCTCAGTTTGTACAGTCAGGGAGGAAATCAGAAGTGGCACACAAGTGTTCCTCGAAAGTACCTTGGTAAATTAGAATGTCCTACCCAAACCTATGTCTACATTGGAGTGGAATTATAAAGTTCACAGAAGCATTCACACAAGCATAAAATAACTAGCAATCAGACTTCATAAAGGTGTGATTTCCCAAAATAATAAATAGACTTTCACATTCATACATCACTGCCATAAACAGGTGTACGAACCCTGCTCTCGTTAGATTGTTATGCATCTATCCTTTGCATCGTTATGGAAGATCGTATAATTGTAATCATTTAATGTTCTATGATCTGCGGGTGGCATTGACAAGCACAAACACACACTCAATAAACCCTAGTAAGAGAATGAATGGAGAAAGTGAACAGACCGCTCACAAAGATGACCAGAGGACTATTCTTACTGTTTGCTCACCTTAGGCAAAAGAACATACTAAGGGAGGTAGTACTCATAACAAGACTAGCACTGCATCCTTTATTGAGGTGAGGATTTATTTGGCAGTTAGCCGTATTCTCCTTCATTCAAAGAGTGCCCTTCCATCCGACTGAAGAATCCCACCCATTTTGCAGCCATAATCAGGATAGCTACTTTGACACAAGAATAGGGAGGTGTGGAGAAAGAGAGACAGCTCTTACTGTTCCCTCTTTTTCACTCTTAACCCTGAAAACGTCATCTTCTGGAACTGCCTACTAATTCTGACGTCACTCAAAATCACGAGGATCGGTGAGCGGCATTCTAGGTCATATTCCGTATTACGCACCCATTTGTTCTGCTTTACTTACTTTCCACTCTTTACTTTTAAAAACAACGCATTTTCTCGTAATTTTCGTGAAATGCAGTGTAATGTCACAATCTACCAAGATCTCCAGGATTCCCAGTTTATTTGCACAATAGCACGTATATTTTTTAAATGTTTTAAAAACTGTTTCCTTCATCATTATCACGCCACTTATATCCAAGAGTGCATGAAAAGCTAGAAAATCTGAATGAGTGCAGGAGAGAAGTGGGTTGTTTGATCTTACATCGATTTGTAACAAGGACATACTCAGGGGCATATTTAAGTCCCCATAGCTCTTCCTTGTGCCACATTAGCGTCATTTTTAAAAAAAATGCCAATATGGTCCAACGAGGCCAAACTAGCTGCGCCATATTCACAAAGTGGCTTTGTAACCCCTTGGCCTCAGCAGGCATAAAAAGTGCCAGAAAAAAATGAAACAAAGAAATCTCTTCGATTTCTTCGTGCCATTTTTTTGGCCTCCCTAATTGGGGAATGCCCCCTTTGCAAACATCATGCATGGTGCCTCATTGATGTAGCGCAAAGGGTTACAAAGTGGCACAATGCATGAATGATGTGTCATTAAATGGCTCAAGGGGTTCCTAAATCTGCCCCAGAGTATGCAAGGGCGGTGTTCTCCCATTGGGGGGGGGGGGGGGGGGGGGGGGGGGGGGGGGGGTTCTCACGAAAAAATGGCACAAAGAAATCTAAGAGATTTCTTTGCTCCATTTCTTTCAGCATTTTTAATGCCTGTACAGAGCAGGCATCAAAATTAGGCTCCCATTGTTTTCAACGGGACTCTAGGTGCTTTGCAGGATTAGTGTCAATATTTTTGTCGCTAATCCAGCAAAGCACCAAACTAGCATCAAAAATATTAATGCTAGTTCCCTAACTACTGCCATGGTGAGCCATATGTTAAATACGGCACACGCATGGTGACGTGAGGGGCGCTAAGGGGCGCAGGGAAAGTGGCGCAGCACTGGGTGCAGCACCACATTTCTTAAATATTACCCTCATTTTGGTTGATATTACGCTCCTAATCATTTGAGATGCATATTGTCTTGCCCCTTTTCTGGGACTAAGGGGCATATTTATACTTTTTGGTGCAAAACGGCACTAATGCAGTTTTGCACCAAAAGGTTTAGCACCAGATTGAGCCATTCCTGAGCACCAGCCGTGGCGCCATATTTATGGAATGGTGCAAGCCGGTGGAAAGGGTGGGCTAGCATAAAAAAAAAAAAAAAATGATGCTAGCCGGGTGGGCCTGGCAGTATGGTAGAATGGAAATTTGCACTAAAAATGTGCGTTAGGCTGGTTAGAGTAAAAATAGAGGACTCAGCAGCCTAGCATCATTTTCTGATGCATAACCATCCATACCACATGACTCCTGTCTTATAAAAGACAGGAGTCATGCCCATCACCCCACTGGTCAGCACAGGGGACTAGTGTCCCCTGGGCATTGCCATTGTACCCTGTGCCACAATGGCACTTTAATTAAAGAAAAAAATTACTCACCTGTACTTACCATACTTACTTGGGATGGGGTCCCTGTCCTCCGCTGTCCCTCTGGTGTGGGTGTTCCTGGGTCTTGAGGAGGGCACCTGTGGACCCATTCCGTGGTGTTTAACAATGGAAATGGGTCCACAGGTCTCTTAACGTCTGGTCTCACCCAGGCATTAAATAATGGTTCAAAGCAAGTTTTTCACCATTATTTAACCCCTTCTCCCACCCTTGCATCATTTTAGCATTGGGGATAAATATGGGGCTATTGGGTTAGCACCATTTTTTAGATGGGAACGCCTACCTTGCATCTCATTGACACAAGGTAGGTTCACACACCAAACAAATGGTGCAAACTCCAATATTTTGACTTTAGACGTGCCTAACGTCAAAATATAAATATGAAGTTAGCTTTGCGCTGAATTTGCACAGAAAAAAATGACTCAAATTCAGCGTAAAGGGGGTGTAAATATGCTCCTCAGTGTTTTTAATCAAACAAAGGAACTACGTTTCTGGTGTGATTATAGCACCAACAGGTGACAAAGGTGGAAAATAAAGTAAATATTTTCAAAAAGGACTAATACATAAACTATTTAATTTTGTAAACAGATAAAGTAGTTCATGGATTTTACACATGTATTTTGAATGTTAAAATGAAGTGCCCAGACGAAATGTAGAATTGGAGGTGTCATTGTTTCTCTGTAATAATGGAAATTGCCGGTATGACCATCATTGGGTAAACATGCTAAATCAAAAAATAATTTCTGTGATTTCTTTTAAAATTTGTACACCTTCTATTCGACCATCAATAATCTCACAACAGTTTTGCTATAATTATATGTTTGAACTATGCGACAGAACGAGTGCTACTTAAGTGCTTTGTGTTCAAATGTTCTTTAAACGCCAGTGTGTCACTGTTAGCGAGGCTAGCTTGACTGATAATTTGTTTTCCGAATTCATCTTTTGTTGAATTATGCAGTATTATTTGTAAGGATTCATTTTTGAGTGAAGCTGATGATTGCCTTTTGAACACAATCTGAAGTCTGACATTCTAAATGATCTATTGTCTGTTGAACATCAGTGCAGATGTCATCATTCATAAAATTACTTAAACATTTTTTTCATATTAGAATTGTGAAAGTGAAGCCATACAACCTTGTGCAGACAATTCAGTTTCATGTGAATTGCAATGGAGTATAAGAAATTATTTTCTATTAATTATGCTGGTTTAAAGCTACAGGAAGCATATTTTAAAGATACATACGATATTCTGCAACACAACCACACCTACAGTAACTCGACTTCAGCTCTGATAAAAATGCTAAAATGCTCTCATTCCAGGCCTGTTCATTTCCACCGATAAATACCCTTACATCTGTTACGATATTTATTGGGTGTCCAATTACTACACAACTATGAGTTTTATCAAAGTCACCTGCCATTCATACATTTTCACCGTCAATGCCACAATGCTATCTTTTGTAGCCTCTATATTCACTTATGGAAATTAGTCTGGTATATTGGTGGTAAAACCAGTAATGGCTGATGTCAAAGAAAAGTGGTGCAACAATAACAATACAAAAACAAACAAAAAAAGAATGTACCTGTCACCCGCCACATCTCCGCTCTTCTGCTCCTCTCGCTCCAATGTAGCACAGGCTCCCAAACTCCTCTATGTCCAATCCAGATGTTGCACTCATGCTGTTGGTAGCATGAGAGAAGTGCTGGGATCGGCCTGAGGGGAATGGAATTGCGCTCCCATGGGGACTGGGAGCTTCTGCCTGCTGTCTCCAACCCGGGAACACAGATCGGGTTGGAGACATCTCAGTGCACATGTCGGTTTGGTCGTCCTAGGATGGCCAGCCAAAGCCACATGCACACTTGTAGCAGTGCCCACCACTCCTCCTCCATAATACCAGAAGTGGGGTGTGACTTTGAGAGAAAAGGCAAAAAGGTGCTCTAGGATATAGAGAAGGCACAGGGTAAACAAAAGGTGCCATCACAGGGGACAACACCCAATCCCCTAATATGTTTACAAGTAAACAAAACAAAACTACAACTGACGTGAGGCACTCAAACCAAAAGTACCATTTTCAAAAAATGTACTTGTAATATCTCCAATAAGAGGTTTCACAGTTCAAATGATCGATCAAAGATCAGTTCTTAGATTGCCTTGAACAGTCTTATATTTTATTGTTTAACATATTCTGGTGTGCTGTAGATCAGAATTCTTGGGCGATCAGTCAAATCTTGAGCATATTATCCCGAACACTTGCCAGTCAAATCTTGCGCATAATATCCCGAACACTTGCCAACACATGTTTCAGGGCTGAAAATGTTACCAAACAAGACACTTGAGCTGTGAAACAGAATGCTAGATTAGCAAATTTAAACCCCCAAATGGGTGAGTGCAAAACAGAGAAAGTAAACCGGTGAAACCCTGGATGCCCAAATTGGAAAACAAACATTACAAATGGAAAGGACCCATCGCACAATTACCTGATGTGATAAGTCACTAACAGAGAAAATATAATCCACAACATGCAACTCAATGTATCCCCCAGTGTGAGATATCCAAAATCCCCATGTCAAAAGTCCATAACCATGCAAAAGAACTATTCAAGAAAAGACATATTGTATGCCCCAAACAAAACACCAGCGTTTCCACAATCAGATAGTCAAATACCAAAATACTCCACCAATACCTAGCTTCGGAGCAAAAACATATACTCAAGATTATTAGTCATCCAATGTCGTGTACATCTTCACCGTGGTTAAAGTAACAAAGCCCGCAAGTGGCTAAAATGAAAAAAATATAAATTAAAACTGCTGTTATTAATCAACAAAGGAACATCAAATGTCGTTCAAAAGCGTGTCCTCCACCCTGAATGCATGAAACGTGGTCTACAATACCTCACTCCACGATCCAGTGTATTACTTAAGGGTTCACGTGTCCATGAATAACATGTGCGAATAGTTCATTCCTCTGTAACTGAAATACCGATGTACGTAAATGACTATACACAGAGAAAGTTGACGTAGACGTCGTGCAAGTAGCAGATAAAAAATATTTAACCCCAAATAATCAGCCCAATAAATTCCCCAGTCTGTCTGACCGCCGACGCTGTAGCAAGTGCGCTAGCTGCGGCGTGTGAGTCGAAATGCTTTAGGTTAAATTAGAAAAAACAACATGAAACACCAACTAATGGCCCAATCAATTTCCAGTCATGCAGTCTTATCTATTAGTATTCTATCGCTCTGGTGTGAGAACCAGAATATCCGACTGCCGAAGCCGCAGCGAGAACCCTAGCTGAGGCGTGCAAATCGAAATGCTTTAGGATAGATTAGTGAAAACGACATAAGAAACCAACTATTGGCCCAATCAATTCCCAGTCATGCAGTCTTACCTATTAGTATTCTATCGCTCTGGTGAGAGAAACAGAGTATCCGACCGCCGTAGCCGCAGCGAGTACACTAGCTGCGGCGTATGAGTCAAATTGCTTTTAATCCAATCAGTGAAAATGACATGAAAGACGGACTGTCCGTAATAGAAGTAGAAAACGGACAAAACATCCCGAACACCAAGCGGTTCTATTTATAAAACAAGAACCATCAGAAAGGTAACCAAAGAAACCCACTACGGTAGAAAAGTAAGTATTACTCAATGGCCATATTTAAAAACTCAAACAAGAAAATATGTGAACACTAAATTACACAACGATCTATCTAAAAAACATTTAAGGGAATCCAATGGTATAATCTCAACTCCTAGCCCTCAACATCATAATAATGGAATACTAAAAAAAAAGAATGACCAATGCAAATGAAAAGATAAGTATGAAAAGTAACGCATTATGGTTGTCACCTCAAGTGTATTTTGGGCAAGAGGTCATAAAATGCATATACGATCACAACAAAACAATACAATATAACCCATTATATCACGGTTGGTTGCTCATACGTCAATCCCCCAGGAAATATTCCAACTCCCTATCTGAATTAAGACCTAATACAACTGCTTTGAGCCTTATATCCACAATGCTTCCTTTCTACGAAGCGTAAGTTCTCTATTACTGCCTCTGGGGTCCCTAGGGACATGTTCAAAACCAAAGAATTCAAACCTTTTGTTAGTATCCTGTGAGTCACAGGTTAAAATGTGTGTCACAACAGGATATCTCTCGTCACCATTCTTGAGTGCCCTGACATGTTCCCCAATCCTGATTCTGAGTGGGCTTTGGTCCTCCCGATATAATTGCAGGTGCATTTACAACGTATCAAGTAGATAACAAAAGTAGTGTTACAATCAATTGTTGAGTTGATCCTAAAGGCTCTGCATCCATTCGCCTGAAATTCTTTGATCCCTTGACAGGCCCAGCGACACACACCACATTGGCCCCCACTTGTGTTTTTAACCAAGTATTTGAAGGTGTGACAATTGAAAAACTTGGACTAAGGGTGCTCCTCAGAGTTCTGCCTTTACGGTAGGATGGCACTACTCTATCTGATATGAAATTGCTCAATGTCTCATCTTGGTGTACAATACCCCAATGCTTATTCATAAATTTCCTCAAAACCAGAGATGAATTGTTGTAATCAGTTCTGAATCTAACCTTATTAGATTCATTATTAAATGTATCTTGACTCCTTGTTTTCAAAGTATCATTCCTAGCAATCTGTTTTGCCCTATGTTGTGCTTTTTTGATCACACTGCCTGTTAAGAATGCTCAGAGACATAAAAGTGTTCACCTTCCAGTGCCTGGACTCTTCTGCTGAGAGTCCTGACTTGCAAAGTGGTGCCAAATCCAGTCCCTGGGCTCTTGGAAGTGAAATTTGTATCCTGAGGCAGAACATCTTAACAGGCGGTAAGCTCAGTTCAAGCCCTTGGAGTATGTAGAAAGTAAAGTCCCACAACAGAAGCAGCAAGGAGCAGGCCAGTACAACAAAGCAACAGGCAGAGGCAGTTCCTCCTACACCATCCAGCATTTCTTTCTGGTAGAATGTCCACAGTCCAGAAGCGTTCTGAAGTTTTGGTCTCAGAGGCCTAATACTTAAGCTAATTTCTGCCTTTGAAGTAGGCAAAATTCAAAGGAATGTCTTTGTAGTGCACAAGACCCTGCCTTTCCTGCCCTGGCCCCAGACACACCCCAAGGGGTTGGAGACTGCTTTGTGTGAGGACAGGCACAGCCCTATTCAGGTGTAAGTGTTAGCTCCTCCCTCCACTCTAGCCCAGGAAGACCCATCAAGATATGCAGGGCATATGTCAGCTCCATTTGTGTGACTGTCTAGAGTAAATTCATAAACAGCGTGTCATCCTGACCCAGATTTGTTTTCCACAGCTGGCCAGAGGCAGAGAATGGTTAAGAAAGAAAATGCCCACTTTCTAAAGGCGGCATTTTTAAGCTTACAACTTAAAAAACAACTTCAACAAAATATGTATTTTTAAATTGTGAGTTCAGAGACCCCAAACTCCAAGTCTCTATTTGCTCTCAATGGGAATTTACACTCAAAAGATATTTCAAGACAATCCCCATGTTCACCTATAGGAGAGATAGGCCTTGCAATAGTGAAAGCAGTACTTAGCAGTACTTCACTATCAGGACATATAAAACACACTGCCCATTGGCTGCCTTGGGTCTACCTTACTGTAGGAGTGACTTAGATGTAATAAAAGGGAAGGTTTGGGCCTGGAAAGTGGGTACTCTTGCCAAGTCGAACTGGACGCTCCAGACTGCTTACACAGAGACTGCAGTGGCAGGTCTGAGACATGTTTACATGGCTACTCATATGAGTGGCACAATCAATGCTGCAGGCCCATTCTTAGTGTTTGATTTACAGGCCATGGGCACCTCTAGTGCACTTTGTTAGGGACTTACTAGTAAATCAGATATGCTAATCATGGATAAACCAATTACTAATCCAATTTAGACAGAGAGCACTTGCACTTTATCACTGGCCAGCAGTGGTAAAGTGCCCAGAGTCCTAAAGCCAGCAAAGATTAAGTTCAGCACAGGATCAAAACAGGGGATCAGATGCCAAAAACCCAGGGGAAACCATGCCAGGAGCTGACAGGTCTAACAATCAAGAAAAACAAGCAAGATACAGTACAAACCAGGCTCAATGACGTGAACATTGACAGCTTCGAACCTGTCTCTCATTGAATGACAAATCACTTGGATTCACCCTGGAAACCAACTTCTTCCTCAAGGAAAACATTGTACCAGCTCTCGCTTCTAAATAATGCCAAACCATTTCTTCCAGAAAGCCTTTTCAGAGCTTCTGTTCAAGTCCTTGTAGTCTGGGTGATGGTAATGCTTACTCTATGGCCTCCCAGACTCCACTTGAGCACCACTCAAGGGCATCGTACATACAGCAGCATGTGTCACCCTGAAAAATGATCACCTCACTCTTCCCTGATGGAACTCTATTGGCTCCTGTAGGCAGCTTGCACCATGTTCAAAATGAACTGCGTCATTTATAAAGCCATCACAACAAGCACCCCCACCTATCTTGCAGACACACTTACCATCATTGGTGGTTCTCATAGACTTGCAGCTATGAAACCATCAGACTGCAGCCTAAGAAGTGTAAAATATAAAAACAAGCCTTTTCTATCTACGCACCCAAGATCTGAAACAACACCTCTGCATCCATTGGGACCGCCGTAATTTAGGAAAGAGTTGAAGACTCAACTCTTTAAAGAATACCACAACAATGCTTTAACTCTCAACAGCTCAGCTATTACTCGCCTACTAGAAGTTGCCTTTGATCATGTACAGTGCTTTGCTAAGTTCTGGCTAGGTTTCTGCATAGAAACACCGTATACATACATAGATACACACATACTGCATACACACATATACTTTGTGATTACTTCTTTAAGGCCATTTGACACCTGTGTAGAAAAGAGTTTAAGCCTCAGCAATACCGACCCACTCTTCTATTGTTTAGAAGATGGTGAAATGTGTGTCATTATATTGGGTAGTAGAAACAGCTGTTATTACAAATGACTTTAAATGACAACGCTATGATGTGTAGCACCGTATGGAAATGTATTAATATCTAGGTCAGTGTGTGTGGTTATTGCATGTACAAATCTATTACTTTTTTGTTGATTATGCCACAATTGAAAAGACTGACACAAACATTATTGTTTTGTCAAATTTGGTGACCAGCACACACTTAAATAAATGTACCACTGTCTAACTGAGATTTTCACCACTTCTCCATTTAAACATGACAGGGGATGTATAAGCAATCCTTGTCTTTTTGGCAATATTTTGCATTAGTTAGTCTCAGATCAGAGAAACATTTGTAGGCACCAAAACCAAGCCATACTTGGTTCTGAACAAACCATTGTATAGATATGCATTTCGCTGGCACCTACCATCTATCATATAACTCTGAAGTGCATATAACACTGCAGTGGAAATCAACAAACCAGCGAAACATAGCTGATACACAGTGACAATAATTTTCAATAACTCCTCTCACCCCTCCATAGAGGCACACCTTCCCTATACTCTCTACCTGTAAGTAATATACCCATGGCAACTAGTGTAAACCGGCCCTTTCAGTAGCTAAACTCAACAAAAAAATATTGTGGTGAAGGTTTATTGTTAAATTAGGAGATGTAATATTTAAAAGCATATTAGTGAGAGATTAATTTATTAAAAATCTGTTTTATCATAAACATACAGCACTTGTTTTAATTGCAGAGCACTCTGACTCAGTAAATGTGCAAACTTACTTTAAAACGATTGGTATGCCTCATAAAAATCAGTTCTTAAAGCTTCTCAACTGTATAAAATGTCGAATTCAAGCGCAAAATGTGACATTCAGAGACTGCCTAGAAAAACAGATATCGCATATACTTATGTTGCCTAGAAGTATTAAAAATATTAAGCAACTGGCTGAACAATTATTCAATTAGACTTTATGAAGTCATTAAAATGTTAAGTTCCAGAATAATGTTTTTGGTAAATGAAAACCACACACCTATCTAAAAATAGGCACAAAATGAAGCCTGCAACTGGAATCACTACTTGCAGTGTAAACAGTCATGAATTTTAGTTAACTTGGAGAGATGACAAAAAAGGGAGCCTAACATGTGGCAACTTCTTTTTATTATTATTCTCCCTCTTCTCTGTCTTCATCAAAATGTTTGTTTAGTGAACGGCAATTTTGCTAGCTTGCAAATGTCATCATATATTTTTGTTGTGAGCAGTGATATAAACACTGTAGTTGTGTTTATTGTAAGGATTTCAATAATTTCCTGGGATTTACCCTGGAAATTCGTGTGCCTTTTGGAACATATGATAGAGATCATGTCTACATAGTGAATTACTTTAAGTGGCTTTATAAACCTTATTTATTTCCTGGTCATGGCATTAAATGATCCATTACAGCGTCCCATATACAATAGGGAACTGTTGTACCACCCATGTGCCTCATTTGCATTTGTATTATCCATGCTTGCTCTGCAAATTTAATGTTTTCAAGTTTACAGGGGTAGTTAACAATCAGCTCTCTGCAGTTTTTTCCAACATAATTATTGTCTATTAGAACTTAGATATTTACACTTATATGGTGAATATTGGCGCTGCAAAGTTTTCCAGCCTTAAGAAGTGCGTGCTATTGTTAATTCCTTTCAATGTTGCAATGTCTTCCTTCCATCATTATCAATTTCTAGTGTGACTTGTGTTTGTTTGTGTGTGTGTGGCCTCATTGTAAATGCTTATTCTGTGATGAGATTAAAATGTCAAATAGTCTTGTGACATCATGTGTGTTAAAAATGGTAGCTCTGGTCTTGTCTTTTGTAATCCTGGTATCAGGGTCATGAACACTGCAGCAATAATGGAAAGTAAATATCAGAGGCGACACTGCCATCACCAGCATGACAGCAGCATCTTCATTTGTCTGAGTAGCCTGCTTCGTCACTCGGACTGGGATTGGGAGCCTGGGCATGTTCTCCATTCGCCTGTGCAATACAGCCGGGTAGAAAGCATGCAAAGTGTGCAGGTCTGTTTGGCCGGCCCAACACAAGAGGCCAAACAAACATGCGCACTTCGTGCAGCAAAAGCCCTCCTCCAGTCCCCTCCCTCCAGCCCAGTCCCTCCCCTTATTCCCGGGAAAAATAAAATAAAAACATCGCGTTATTATCATTTTATTTTTCCTGTCCCCACAGTCCAGTGGGGCAATGCTCCACCGCCTTAGCGGAAGAGCTGCCCCTAGTAAATAGGATTCTAAGAGCCCTACATTACTATTTACAGTTTTCTCTCCTTGCCCATCTACTGGTCCCTCAGCAGTCAACAATTGATGAGCTAAGGGTGTGACAAAGAGTCAATGTGATGACCTCATCAGACTACAGAGGGTGCCTAAAGTAATGTTCAGTATCCCGACTTTTAACAGTATTACACTGCTGTCTTGTATTGTAACAATTTACATGTCATCAACTGCTAAATTTTGCTCTCTTCACGTTTGAATAAAATAGCAACTGTAAGTAATATGTTTATATTCTAATAGTTTCCTATATATTTATTAATAAAGAATGAGTGATACTGCTTTCCGTCTGTTCAAACACAAAACCTGATCCAGGGAGAGTGTTATAAATTTGAGAAAGATGGAATAACTCTGTGTAACTGTGCTACTGTGCTACCCACTCTGTTCACTTTAATCTGTACCTCAAAAGACTATGTGCTTCAGTAAAGGACTCTGGCTTATCCTGCAACCAATATGCTTATGACATGCAGCTTTACCTACAAATCTCATATTTATCTAAAAATATCTTTTTGGCCACCAGTCTTGACAAAATTAAATCCTGAATCTCTCTATGCCATCTCAAGCTTGAGTCACAGAAAGCAGAGCTATTCCTGTTTTTGCCCCAATCATCCTCCTTGTCCAGTCACGAATGGTTAGCCTCAACTATGATTCTCAGATTCTCTCTCTCAATTGCAGAAAATGCAAAATCTCTTGGTTTAACCTTTAACCTTTGACAGCAGGCTGAACTTCATCAACTATATAGAAATCTTAGTCCTGGCAATGAGAACATCTACACTTAAACGCATTTGTGGAGTAAATCTATGCTTAAAAGTTTTAAAACCTTGGTTCTCACCACAGGAGAGCTAGTCTTCCCGGTATTCCTAATTCTTTTCTTGCCCCCCATCAAAGTCTCTCTGAGTGTTGCTGCCACTGGATCTAGTCTTTCCAAGCATACCTCCTATGTCCTGTCATCCATAGGCTGGATCGCCATCAATGGTAGATCCAGGTATAAAATTGCTTGCCTTGTTCACAAGATGATACACCCACCAATCTCACCTCTTGGCTAACAATCTAAAGTTCTGCACCAGCTCTCACATGCTACAGAGCACTGGCTCATTTCTTCTTGAAATCCTTTCATTCAAGAAAATGTGTGCTCAAAATCAGACCTTCTCAGCTTGTTCACCTAGAATCTGGAATTCACTCTCATCTCACATCAGGACCGTTTCCACTCCTCCAGCTTTAAAAAAACACCAGAAAGACTTCCTCCCGGTGAATATGCTCCCAAACTCTGCTTCTGCATAGTCCCTGAGTGTTGCCACAGATATTGTATTTATGCTGAACAGTTTTTTGATTATTGCTGTTCTTCCTTTGTATGTGCATATCCTGCTTCATTTTACTTACAGTTACCTCTCCACTTGCCATTTTCCAGTCCTTTTTTGCTTTTACTTGCTTTGAATTCTTCTTCTATTATTTGTAAGGTGGTCTTATGCTCTAAGGCCTTGTACACCCTGTAAAAAAAATGAATAAATACAGTCAACCTTTTTTTTACATGTACAAAAATTGGTTCTTCCTGAAGTAAGTTTCAAACATCTCTTTCAGTCTTATATTACCAAGCGTGTGTCTGGAAGCCATATTTCTGTTTAAGATTCAGGGTATGCAACTCCTCATACCATCAATTATTTTTCAATAAAAAATACGAAGGGGCTGTTGGTCCTCCAATCACTACTTAACTACCAAAACGTTTTTTTTTTTTACTTTTATACAAAGCAGTAATCTTTGTGCATGAAACTAATAGACCACTTCAACAAGTTATTCATGAAACGTAATTGAAAAACTTAAAATTTATGATCTACAGCCGCTGCCAGATAAGATTTGAACTGGGTCTACCTTACTTATAAGTCTTGAATCGAAGCAATCTAACCAACTATCAATGTGACTACCAAAACTTTAATACAAATGAAATGAAAGGTATAATAAAAGAAGGGTACAAGCTACAAAACCTGTTAAAAAGTATTAACCTTTCATCAATATCTCCACTTTCAAAAACAATGAAGCAGGAACAAAACTTTTTAATCAAGAAAAATAAGGTCATTTTTCTACTTTACTGACAAGTAGCTTATCACCAAATTCAAAAACTCAATCTATACAGAAAATACTTGTAAAATCAGCGGCAAAGCTTCTTGTAAATAACTATGCCTCTCAAAATGAAAAAGTAGTTCTTAGATTTAGAGGCCGATTATGACTTTGGCGGTTCGGCTGTTGGACCACCAAAGCCTCAGGGATGAGGCTGCCCTCAAGCGGGCGGCCTCACTCCCCTTCCTATTATGATGTTTCCACCAGGCTGACTGGCAGAAATGTCATATAATTACATTTTTACCGGTCAGCCCAGCAAAAACCATGAGGCAGCATTTGCCTTGGCTCTCTTAGGGAACTGAGGCCAATGCAGTCACACACCAGCACCCTTGGAATGCACACTGCCTGCATAGCAGGTTTTTGGCAGGGGGCCACACCTATGGTGACATGGTTGTATGCAGTGCATGGGCCCTCTATGGCCCCTAGCACTAGAATTCTACCAGTCTTTCTATGGCAGGGATGCTGCTATGGGAAGGCTGACAGAAAGTAGTGTTGTGATCAGCACGCCAGTGCAGAACTCCGCGCAGCTTTGGATGACCACAACTCTAACCCCGCCAAACAATTAAGATCTATGACCCATGCAGTGGTTTCTTGGTGGTCTGAGCACCAGGATCATAGTCTGGCGGTTGGATCACCAGGGCGTGTGGTGGTTCGACAACCACCATGGATTTGACAGTCCTAGGACCACCAAACCTGTAATCTGCCCCTTTGACTCCTCTGAATCTCATTACTGTAATATGAAGGGTCCTGGACACTCCCTGAAAGTACAGAGAACGGAAATTCTGTTTGTGCCATGTTAAGGAGGAAACCATAGGACATATTCTATGTCTGTGTCCCCTTTTGATGGACATAAGAAAAATACCAAACACCAGCATTCAGGAAAAGTGGAGCATTAACAGTGAAATTAATGTCATATGTTTCAGCAGATTGACTCAGAAGAATATTGGCTATCCAATAGAAAATGTAACCCTAGCAGACAATTGCATACAGAATAATAACTGTAGTGTGAATTTGAATAAGGGTAACATAAAATCATTAGCAAATTATAGTGGTCTCTGAAATTTTAAAATTGTTTTTATGTATTTATGGGGACTTGTTATACTATTATTAACTTTTGATTCTCTCTATATATTACATGGTAATTGGTTTAAATTAGCTAACACAATAAACTACTTACCTACCAGATAGGTTAGGCATCATAGGGAATTTTCACTGTACTTTTCTGTTTATCTTTATTTATACAGAAAATTATGAAGGAATCACATTCTTAACTGTCATAAAATTTGAAGAGAAACTCACCCACTTTCCATGCAATTTTAAAGAAACTGTTTTTGGTGTATATTTAATAGTCATTCAAAGTGGGAATGTACTTGCAGATGCTTTATGAAACTTGCAATGTTCAGAATGTGTGTGGGTTTCCAAGACTTTTGCTTGACCAATCACTGTTCCACACATACATTTTTTCCTGCTCCTCTTTTCTGAAATACTCAAGTGAAAAGTACTCCAGGTCGGTAGTATTTGCATTTGTTAGGAATGACTTTGTGCAGAGTTATCTTCAAACTTTTTACCTCTGACCCCCTGTTTCTGACCGTGTGCTGTATTTAATTTTTGCTGGCTTTAGGACTCTGGAAACTTCAATATTGCTGACCAGTGCTAAAGGGCAAGTGCTCGCTGTTTAAATTGTATTAGTGGCTGGCTTATCCATGATTGGCATATTCAATTCACTTGTTAGTCCCTAGTAAAGTGCGCTAGGTGTGTCCAGGGTCTGCAAATCAAATGTTACTAGTGGGCCTGCAGCACTGACGATACACCCACATGAGTAGCTTTGTAAACATGACTCAGAGCTGCCAATTCAATGTCTGCATGTGCAATTTTAAACTGCTATTTCGGCGTGGCAAGTGCACCCACTTGCCAGGCCCAAGCCTTCCCATTTACTACATGTAAGTCACTCCTAAGGTATATTTTTGAAGTGGATGAATATTAAATAACTCTCCTATTTTCAAGGAAGAATGCTTATCATGTGATCACATTGCCATCAGTATCTCTTTCAGAGGAAGATTATCCAAGTTACATCTAGTTGCTGATATGAAGTACCATTTTCTTGACTTTAACTCTCCAAGCAACTGTAATTTTCTATGAGACAGAGTTTTTACATGTTCTCTATAAGATTCTCAAAAAGATGGTTTGAAATGGAGGTTGATCATTTTTCTGCCTATTTGATGAGAGACATTCTGGATCTTTTGTGTATAAAATTTTAGCTGGCAGTCATTTTTAAGGCCTTCATAGGGAAGCATTGATGCAGCTGAAGTAATCTCTTCCAGAATTCCTTGGTCCCTACACTCCCTATGCTTTAACCTGCCCAGAATATCTCTGCAGCTACAACTTTAATGTGTTATGTTTGAAAACTTGTGGGTGTTGTTATATAGGGCCAGATGTAGGTAGCCTTTTGCGCCTCGCAAACGGTGAAAAACGCCGTTTGCGAGGCGCAAAAGGCCTCACGCGATGCAGAAACACATTTTGCGAGTCGGTACCGACTCGCAAAATGTGTTTCCGACTCGCAAATAGGAAGGGGTGTTCCCTTCCTATTTGCGACCGCATCGCGATGTAAAGTTGATTTGTGACCACGAAAGCGGTCGCAAATCAACTCGCAGTTACCATCCACTTGAAGTGGATGGTAACTCATTCGCAAACGGGAAGGGGTCCCCATGGGACCCCTTCCCCTTTGTGAATGCAAAAAAAAAAAAATTTTCAGAGCAGGCAGTGGTCCTATGGATCACTGCCTACTCTGAAAAAAAACAAAACTAAATGGTTTCGGTAATTTTTATTTTTGCAGCTCGTTTTCCTTTTACGGAAAACGGGCTGCAAAAAGAAAAAAAAACTGCTTTATTCTAAAGCAGTCACGGACATGGGGGTCTGCTGTCTCCAGCAGGCCACCATCCCCGTGAGTGCCTAGACTCGCTATGGGGTCGCAAACTGCGACCCACCTCATAAATATTCAAGAGGTGGGTCTTTGCGACCCCATAGCGAGTCGCAGAAGGTGTCTGAGACACCTTTCTGCATACCAGTTTGCGAGTTGCAATTTGCGAGTTGGAAGGATTCGCAATTTGCAAGTCGCAAATTGGTTTGTACTTACATCTGGCCCTTAGTGATGATTTGTTGGAAGCAACGTGCTGACACATAAGTATATAGCACATCTGGATGGTTTGCACAAAGTTTCATCCAATAGGCTCTGTAGGAAGATGAGTTGGTTTTCAGTGCTGTTGGGGACACCATGACACCCATCTAAAGGCAAATCCTTGTACATTGGGTGTGCGTTGTATGTTCTCTTTTGAGTGCACTGTTAGGCTCACCCACAACGCAGTGCAAAAACAATAAGAACAATCTCACAAAGGTGAATGGAACTCATAAATTATTTAGAATAAGAGTTGGCATTTATTGAAAAAGGTATGTTTCTCACATGACAATAGGGTAACTGAGATGGTGTTTTGAAAGTAATATCCCCTGACATTTTTGGCTGGGGCTGTATCTCACTCTACATAGTTGTTGACATCAACCAAACCAGTGGGGATTGTATCAGGGACATTTATCTTGATCCTGAGCATATCAGATACACATGGTGCATTTGTTATCTTCGGATCTTACTATACAGAATCATGGCTGCTGATGGTGGATGGGCACTCAATATTTAACTTCTGTTAGTGTATCCACAGCAGGATCCAATTCTGGGTATTGATGTGGATGAAACTAACATTTCTGAAAAATACAGTGAAGGAATTTAGTGTGCACACCACTTCTATATATTGAGGGGTGGGCCAGCTGATGAGGTTTGGCAAATTTAGTTTGCCCAAAAAGGGTGGGTCAATGCCAGTGCCCTATTCACTTTGATACAAGTTATTAAAAACATGTATTGACTCTTCACAATAACTGATTCATTCATAGGAAAAACTGATTTGTTACCAAACAAATTGATTTGTGAATAAATGAAGTAGTCTGTAATTCACAAATCTATATCCAGTAGAAAAACATGCCCAGTTCAGAGTATGATGAACCAGCAGTTTTAATTCTAATATGCAATTTTGCAACAGAGACTTACTGCCCAACAATTTGTAAATCAATTTTGCAGCTAAGGTGTTTGCTCATTTTCTGATATTTGAACAAGATATGGAGTGGCTCCCTAAGAACCAACTTTTGCTCAAATATTAGATCTGGAGATCTGGGCCTGTATCACATAAAGTGAGTACTCCAAGTGTACTTTGTGGTTGACTGGTGTCTTGCATAGTTGACATTCTAATACAGTTTAATTTTACAACTTGAGATGGGGTAAATGGTTGTTTGGCAGAGGAACTTTAAATATGTGTGCTGCTTTCAGCTGGGAATGAAGTAGTATTTGACTAAGTAAACAAAAGAACATAGCACTTTAACATATACAAGGCAGCATAGCACATTTAAAACATAACAAAGCGGAGGATAACACAACAGCCAAAACTGAACACACCACATGAACTACAGTACAAAACAATCACATTGTATTTGAAAAACACAATAGTACAAAAAAACAACAGAAGACACCGTGGCCACAACAATATACTGATGGCATGGTGAGCAAAAGAATTGATGGATTAAACCAAGATCTGTGACTGGGAGTGAATGTTTGATATTTCCGCATTCCGTCCATCATTTGTGTTTTGCTTTGCTTTTACTGCCATAAGTGCGCCGGGTATGCCCAGACGTGGGTCCCGGGCTCACTATGCCACTGGATTCAAGCTAGCCTGGCTGATGAAGGGTGAAACCCTGAAACCAGTCCCAGGATGCTTGTTTCCAGTCCAGGGAGAACCTGGCTTGGCGGTTCGGGCTGGACTGTTCCCATGAGGAACAGGGTCAAGACTGATTTGCATATGGGGTGGCATGGTGAGCAAAATAATTGATGGATTAAACCCAGATCTGTGACTGGGGGTGAATGTTTGATTGGTTCCGCATTCCGTCCATCATTTGTGTTTTGCTTCACAACAATATACTACACAACAAACGTGCACAAATTCTTGACACACATGCCACTTCCAGAAACCTGCTTTCATAATAAGGTGTTAAAAGATGGTTACACCACTTATCGCCGAACACAAAACAGCACCAATCAAAAATATTTTGCAATATGTCCCAGAGTTCATCATCAGAAGAAATCATCATGGTCTCAACTCGTTCAGTTACAATATTTGATTAATGTTTCCATCTTTAGAAAGGACTCATAGTCTTTCTAAATTTAAATAGATGTTTGTCTCTATAGTGAAACTTATTCTACAAGATGTGTTATGTTATTATAGGTTAATTTATTGTGAGGTAGTGAGGTAATCTGGGTTCACTGTTGCATCACTTCATATGTGTCTTTGGTCCCACTAGATAACAAACAATAATCAGTTTTTGTTTTTTTGTGTTAATTTACTTTTTGATTTTGTAACCAACGTTTTTGAAAGATTTGGTTAACCACTACGGTGCCTTGGACGAGGTGATCTCATCCAAGGCACCGGTTCCCGGGTGCCTTGGACAAGATCACCTCGTCCTGCACCTGGGAACCGGGAGAGCGCTAGCGCTCCCTCCCGGGCCCCCACCCACCCCCACCGGTCGTGGATGGAAGGGGAATCCCTTCCCCTTCCACCCCCGATGCGCCCCCGTGACGTCAGTGCGCATTGCGTGCTGACAATCACAGAGGCCTCCTCCCATCGCGCTGGAAGCTCAGCTTCCAGCGCGATCGGAAGAGAAATGCAAAGCATTTCTCTTCCGATCACGTGGAGGAGGTCGGAGAGGCTTCAAAGGGAAGGAAATTAATTTCCTTCCCTTTGAAGTCTCTCTGAGCGTTTCAAAAGCCGGATGGTAAAGCAATCCAGCTTTTGAAATGCCCACTAGACACCAGGGATTTATTTAGAAAAGGAAACTGGCATGAGGGGAGTGACCCCTTGGGCAAGGATCGCTCCGGGGGGGGGGCATTTTTTTTAAAGGCCCCCCTGGGGGCAGATCGGCCTATTATTAGGCCTATCTGCACTAGGGGGGGGGGGCAGAAACCTCTAGGCGCCAGGGATCATTTTTTTGTTTTTGTTTTGTTTTTGATTTTAGAGGTGGGGAGCAACCCCTTAGGCAAGAGTCGCTCCCCTAAGGGGCAAATTATATTTAGGCCATTTCTGCCCCCCTTGGTGGCAGATTGGCCTTTGTTATTAGGCAGATCTGCCCCCAGGGGGGGCAGAAACCTCTAGATGACAGGGCAAAAAATAATTTTGTGTTTTTGTTTATTTGTTTTTTTAGAGATGGGGAGCGACTCATTAGGCAAGGGTCGCTCCCCTGGGGGGCAAATTGTATTCAGACCATTTCTGCCTCCCTTGGGGGCAGATCAGCCTATTATTATGTGGCCAATGTGCCCCCAAGGGGGACAGAAACCACTAGACACCAGGGAGATTTTTTTTTTCTTTGTGAATTTCACACAAGGGGAGCGACCACTTAGGCAAGGGCCACTCCCGGGGGGGGATCAGCCTATTTTAATTAGGCCGATATGCCCCCAAGGGGGGGCAGAAACCACTAGGCACCGGGGATTTTTTTTGTTGTTGTTGTTTTACAGATGGTGAGCGACCCCTTAGGCAAGGGTCGCTCCCCTGGAGGGGCAAATTGTAGTTAGGCCATTTCTGACGCCTTTGGGGGCAGATCGGCTGATTTTAGGTCAACCTGCCCCCAAAGGGGGCAGAAACCACTAGGCATCTTTTTTTTGCGCCAATTTCATGCAAGGTGAGCGACCCCGCAGGCAAGGGCCGCTCCCCGGGGAGGTGAGGGGCGATGGGGGCAATTTTTTTTTAGGCCATTTCTGCCCCCCGGGGGCAGATCGGCCTATTGTTATTAGGCTGATCTGCCCCCAAGGGGGCAGAAACCTCTAAGCGCAAGGGCAAACATTTTTTTTGTGTTTTTGTTTTTGTTTATTTGTTTTTTTAGAGATGGGGAGCAACCCCTTAGGCAAGAGTCGCTCCCCTAAGGGGCAAATTATATTTAGGCCATTTCTGCCCCCCTTGGTGGCAGATTGGCCTTTGTTATTAGGCCGATCTGCCCCCAGGGGGGGCAGAAACCTCTAGGTGACAGGGCAAAAAATAATTTTGTGTTTTTGTTTATTTGTTTTTTTAGAGATGGGGAGCGACCCATTAGGCAAGGGTCGCTCCCCTGGGGGGCAAATTGTATTCAGACCATTTCTGCCTCCCTTGGGGGCAGATCAGCCTATTATTATGTGGCCAATGTGCCCCCAAGGGGGACAGAAACCACTAGACACCAGGGAGTTTTTTTTTTTCTTTGTGAATTTCACACAAGGGGAGCGACCACTTAGGCAAGGGCCACTCCCGGGGGGGGAATCAGCCTATTTTAATTAGGCCGATATGCCCCCAAGGGGGGCAGAAACCACTAGGCACCGGGGATTTTTGTTGTTGTTGTTGTTTTACAGATGGTGAGCGACCCCTTAGGCAAGGGTCGCTCCCCTGGAGGGGCAAATTGTATTTAGGCCATTTCTGCCGCCTTTGGGGGCAGATCGGCTGATTTTAGGTCAACCTGCCCCCAAAGGGGGCAGAAACCACTAGGCATCTTTTTTTGTGCCAATTTCATGCAAGGTGAGCGACCCCGCAGGCAAGGGCCGCTCCCCGGGGAGGTGAGGGGGCGATGGGGGCAATTTTTTTTTAGGCCATTTCTGCCCCCCGGGGGCAGATCGGCCTATTGTTATTAGGCTGATCTGCCCCCAGGGGGGCAGAAACCTCTAAGCGCAAGGGCAAACATTTTTTTTGTGTTTTTGTTTTTGTTTATTTGTTTTTTTAGAGATGGGGAGCAACCCATTAGGCAAGGGTCGCTCCCCTGGGGGGAAAATTGTATTTAGACCATTTCTGCCCCCCTTGGGGGCAGATCGGCCGATTTTAGGTCAATTTGCTCCCAAGGGGGGCAGAAACCACTAGGCACCGGGGATCTTTTTTTTCTCGTCAATGTCACGCAAGGGGAGCGACCCCGTAGGCAAGGGTCGCTCCGGGGGGGGGGGTTGGGGGAGCAAATTTATTTTAGGCCATTTCTGCCCCCCTTGGGGGCAGAAACCACTAGGCACCGGGGATGTTGTTGTTGTTGTTTTACAGATGGTGAGAGACCCCCTAGGCAAGGGTCGCTCCCCTGGAGGGGCAAATTGTATTTAGGCCATTTCTGACACCTTTAGGGTCAGATCAGCCGATTTTAGGTCAACCTGCCCCCAAAGGGGGCAGAAACCACTAGGCACCGGGGATCTTTTTTTTTTCCGCCAATGTCAAGCAAGGGGAGCGACCCCGTAGGCAAGGGTCCCTCCCCAGAGGGGTGGGGGGGCACATTTATTGTAGGCCATTTCTGCCAACCGAGGGCTAATCGGCCTTTTGTTATTAGGCCGATCTGAAACCTCTAGGCGCCAGGGCTAATTTATTTTTTTGTTTTTTGTTTGTTTGTTTGTTTGTTTTTTTAGAGAAGGGGAGCGACCCATTAGGCAAGAGTCACTCACCTGGGGGGGCAAATTGTATTTAGACCATTTCTGCCCCCCTTGCGGGCAGATCGGCCAATTTTTGTTAGGCCAATCTGCCCCCATGGGGGCAGAAACCACTTAGGCACCAGGGATTGGTGTGTGTGTATGCGTGTGTTTTTTTTAGGGAGGCAGCCCCTTGGGTAAGGGTCACTCCCCATGGGAGCACATTACTTTTGGCCATATCTGCCCCCCATTGGGGGCCGATGGGCCTATTTTTGGAAGGCCCACCTGCCCCGGGGGGTCAGAAAGCCCACCAGAGGCCAGGGACGTTTTATTCCAAAAATAAGAGGGTGGGGTATGGCCATACCCCCACCCCAAATAAATGGGGCCAAAGTTGTTCTGCCCAATATTGGGAAGATTTGGCAATTACCCCTGATCCACACCCCGGGGGGCAGAAAGTCTACTAGATGCCAGGGAATTTGAACAAAACAAAAAATAGTGAGGTGGTGGCTACCAACCAGTATGGGCCTAGTTACGCCCCCACCTCAACTGAAGGGGGTAACAGTCTTTCAGCTCTCCCCCGCACTCTAAAACATCTTATCCCACAGCAAGCAAGAAGGCATTTGATAATCTGGGGTTTTAGTTTTACATTTGTGCCATGAGAACTTGGCTTACTCTCAAAATCATCCCACTTGGAATGGTGAGGGCTGCACATTCTGGACTTTGGGACGCTGCCATGTAGAAAAATCCACAAGACCTAGACACATCTGAAAACTAAACATCTGGGTGATTCCAGACTGGTGTGTTTCACATCCACCCCACACCATTTTTGTACCCACAATTCCCTGGAAACCTCCAACTTTGCTGGAAATCACACATTTTTCCCAAATTTTTGTGATGGAACCTGCAGAAATCCAGAATCTGCAGAAATCCACAAAATTCCTACCACCCAGCATTGTCTTATCCACACCGATAAAAATTCTGCTTCACTTGTCAGCCTAAAAATGTTTTTTTGCAAACTGCCCTTTTGGACCTCCTTTGTTCCCCCTCAATATCGACATGTTTTTGGCTCTTCCCTTTCACAAGCACTTGGCCCAACTACACAAATGAGGTATCATTTTTACCGGAAGACTGAGGGGAACATTGGGTGGTATGAAATGTTTCCCAGTGCGATGATCCCACACAGAAATGTGGGAATAATTAGATTTTTTAGCTAAATTTGAGGTTTGCTGAGGATTCTGGGTAAGAAAACATTGGGGGATCCACGCAAGACACACCTCACGGGACTCCCTCGGGTGTCTACTTTTCAGAAATGTCTGGGTTTGGTAGGTTTCCCTAGAAGGTTGCTGAGCCCAGGACCAAAAACGCAGTCGCCCCCCTGCAAAAACAGGTAGTTTTGTATTTGATAATTTTTATGTGTCCATGTTGTGTTTTGACCCATTTCCTTTTGTGGGCGCTAGGCCTACCTACACAAGTGAGGTACCATTTTTATCGGGAGACTTGAGGAAACGCTGGGTGGAAGGAACATTTTGGCTCCTCTCAGATTCCAGAACTTTCTGTCACCGAAATGTGAGGGAAACGTGTTTTTTGGCCAAATTTTGAGGTTTGCAAAGGATTCTGGGTAACAGAACCTGGTCAGAGCCCCACAAGTCACCCGAGCTTGGATTCCCCTAGGTCTCTAGTTTTCAAAAATGCACAGGTTTGGTAAGTTTCCCTAGGTGCCGGCTGAGCTATTGGCCAAAATCTACAGGTAGGCACTTTCCAAAAAACATATTTGTTTTCTGTCAAAAAACGGGATGTGTCCATGTTGTGTTTTGGGGCATTTCCTGTCGCGGGCGCTAGGCCTACCCACACAAGTGAGGTATCATTTTTATCGGGAGACTTGGGGGAACGCTAGGTGGAAGGAAATTTGTGGCTCCTCCCAGATTCCAGAACTTTCTGTCAGCGAAATGTGAGGAAAATGTGTTTTTTTAGCCAAATTTTGAGGTTTGCAAAGGATTCTGGGTCTCAGAACCTGGTCAGAGCCCCACAAATCACCCAATCTTGGATTCCCCTAGGTCTCTAGTTTTAAAAAATGCACAGGTTTGGTAGGTTTCCCTATGTGCCGGCTGAGCTAGAGGCCAAAATCCACAGGTAGGCACTTTTCAAAAAACACCTCTGTTTTCTGTCAAAAAATGGGATGTGTCCACGTTGTGTTTTGGGGCATTTCCTGTTGCGGGTGCTAGGCGTACCCACACAAGTGAGGTATCATTTTTATCGGGAGATTTGGGGTAACGCTGGGTGTGAGGAAATATGTGGCTCCTCTCAGATTCCAGAACTTTCTGTCAGCCAAATTGTGAGGAAAATGTGTTTTTTTAGCCAAATTTTGAGGTTTGCAAAGGATTCTGGGTAACAGAACCTGGACAGAGCCCCACAAGTCACCCCATCTTGGATTCCCCTAGGTCTCTAGTTTTCAAAAATGCACAGGTTTGGTAGGTTTCCCTATGTGCCGGCTGAGCTAGAGGCCAAAATCCACAGTTAGGCACATTGTAAAAAACACCTCTGTTTTCTGTCAAGAAATGGGATGTGTCCATGTTGTGTTTTGGGGCATGTCCTGTCGCGGGCGCTAAGCCTACCCACACAACTGAGGTATCATTTTTATCGGGAGACTTGGGGGAACGCTGGGTGGAAGGAAATTTGTGGCTCCTCTCAGATTCCAGAACTTTCGGTCACCAAAATTTGAGGGAAATGTGTTTTTTAGCCAAATTTTGAGGTTTGCAAAGGATTCTGGGTAACAGAACCTGGTCAGAACCCCACAAATCACTCCATCTTGGATTCCCCTAGGTCTCTAGTTTTCAAAAATGCACAGGTTTGGTAGGTTTCCCTAGGTGCCGGCTGAGCTAGAGGCCAAAATCCACAGGTAGGCACTTTGCAAAAAACACCTCTGTTTTCTGTCAAAAAATGGGATGTGTCCACGTTGTGTTTTGGGGCATTTCCTGTCGCGGGTGCTAGGCCTACCCACACAAGTGAGGTATAATTTTTATCGGGAGACTTGGGGTAACGATGGGTGGGAGGAAATTTGTGGCTCCTCTCAGATTCCCGAACTTTCTGTCACCGAAATGTGAGGAAAATGTGTTTTTTAGCCAAATTTTGAGGTTTGCAAAGGATTCTGGGTATCATTTTTATCGGGAGACTTGGGGGAACATCGAATAGCAAAACATGTGTTATTGCCCCTTGTCTTTCTCTACATTTTTTCCTTCCAAATATAAGAGAGTGTGTAAAAAAGAGGTCTATTTGAGAAATGCCCTGTAATTCACATGCTAGTATGGGCACCCCGGAATTCAGAGATGTGCAAATAATCACTGCTCCTCAACACTTTATCTTGTGCCCATTTTGGAAATACAAAGGTTTTCTTGATAGCTATTTTTCACTCTTTATATTTCAGCAAATAAATTGCTGTATACACGGGATAGAATGAAAATCCACTGCAGGGTGCCGCTCATTTATTGGCTCTGGGTACCTAGGGTTCTTGATGCACCTACAAGCCCTATATATCCCCGCAACCAGAAGAGTCCAGCAGACGTAACGGTATTCAGAATTTTGTCTACTTTACAGAAATGTTTAGGTTTCTGGGATCCAGGATTGGTTTCACACCCATTTCTGTCACTGACTGGAAGGACAGCACAAAAAATCTGCCTGTTCCAGAAAGCTGGGAAGCGAGTGATTTTAGCACCGCAAACCCTTTGTTGATGCCATTTTCAGGGAAAAAAACACAAGCCTTCTTCTGCAGCCCCGTTTTTCCAATTTTTTTTTTTTTTTAAACAAAATGTTCACTGTATTTTGGCTAATTTCTTGGCCTCCTTCAGGGAAACCCACAAAGTCTGGGTACCTGTAGAATCCCTAGGATGTTGGAAAAAAAAGGACGCAAATGTGGCGTGGGTAGCTTATGTGGACAAAAAGTTATGATGGCCTAAGCGAGAACTATTCCAAATAGGCAAAAAACAGGCGTGGCACAGGAGGGGGAAAAGGCCTGGCAGCAAAGGGGTTAAAGAGTGATACTATGCTATTTCTCAGTAGAACACAAAATGATTTCCGCTCAAAGGTTTAATAATACTACTTTATTCATATTTGGCAAATTTCTTGTTCTCGATGCAAGTTCTTAGCACAAAATATCCAGCATTTTCTACATTAAAGGCCAGATTTACAAACATTTTGAACTGTGTTTGCATCACAAAAGTGACGCAAAACCAGCATGCAATGTTGTTTTTGGTATGTACTTCCCAACACAAAACTTGTTTTGCCCTGGTAATTGCCTAAAATGCAAAACAAAATTGCACAAAACACTGCTTTCCCTTACTTTGCTTCAACAGAGTGTTACATGTGTGGTGCATCTGCCTGCAAATGCAACCACCCATGCTTTTTGACACAAAAAGCTATCTACCAAAAGTTTGAGACAGGGTTTTGCATCAAAAATGAAGGCCACTGGAAAGCAGATGTTAAAAGGAGAAATGTTTTACTTTCTCCTTTCTTTTCTGATGTGTACTGCACTGTACAGCACACATACAAAGTAGGAAACATTTTAAAAGTTGTCTAAGCATGGTATTTTGTACTAGAAATGAAAGTAATGGAAAGCCGTGCATTGCACTGCCTTGTGTTACTTTGTGACAGGGAGGCATTCCATGAGTGGTGCATGGTCGTTACTGATGAAAAACCCATGTTTACAAACAATTTTAGATGTGTTTACATCAAAATTAAAATCATGCTTCTGCTTCGGGCTGGCGCCATGAGGAGAGATATCTTTATTTCTCCTCTTTGCATGTGTTCTGCTTTCTTCAACATACATACAAAAAGAAAAAGCCTCCAAGGACATTTTCCGAGCAAAAATGAAAACCATAACGTTGGCACCCTTGCAATATGGCACAGGGGAGACTGTGTTGGCTGCATGCAGCCCAAAGTGAACCAATGCATTTAAAATATTGTGCAGTTCGGCCCTCTCCTTTTCACGCAACGCAGCGTAGCAACTTGAGTTGTTGTGCTGTGTTGCATGAAATGTTAGTGAAATCGTGCAGGATCAAGCTCCGTGGTGCAAGGAGATGTGATTAATGGTGTTATAGCTGTTTGGTTGTGGTATCACGGGTTGACAGTTGTCTCGTCTGCGGAGATACCAGAGTATATAAATTCTTAGGGCCATATTTATACTTTTTGACGCAAAACTGCGCTATCGCAGTTTTGCGCCAAAAAGATTAGCGCCGGCTAACGCCATTCTGAAGCGCCATGCGGGCGCCGTATTTATTGAATGGCGTTAGTCGGCGCTAGCAGACCGGCGCTGCCTGGTGTGCGTGGAAAAAAACCACGTACACCAGGCAGCGCCGGCGTTGGGGAAAATGGCGTTAGGGCGTCTTAAAATGGGGCAAGTCAGGTAGAGGCAAAAAAATCGCCTCCACCCGATTTGCGCCATTTTTAACGACGCCCAGACGCCATTTACATAACTCCTGTCTTAGTAAAGACAGGAGTCATGCCCCCTTGCCCAATGGCCATGCCCAGGGGACTTATGTCCCCTGGGCATGGTCATTGGGCATTGTGGCATGTAGGGGGGCACAAATCAGGCCCCCCTATGCCAAAAAAAATTTAAACAAAAAAAAAAAATTACACTTACCTGAACTTACCTGAATGTCCCTGGGATGGGTCCCTCCATCCTTGGGTGTCCTCCTGGGGTGGGCAAGGGTGGCAGGGGGGGTCCCTGGGGGCATGGGAGGGCAGCTGTGGGCTCATTTTGAGCCCACAGGTCCCTTAACGCCTGCCCTGACCCAGGCGTTAAAAAGAGGCGCAAATGCGGGGTTTTTTGCTCCGCCCACTCCCGGGCGTCATTTATGCCAGGGAGTATAAATACAACGCATTTGCGTCGCAGTCATTTTTTTAGACGGGAACGCCTACCTTGCATCTCATTAACGCAAGGAAGGCGTTCACGCAAAAAAAATTACGCTCATTCCTCATACTTTGGCGCTAGACGCGTCTAACGCCAAAGTATAAATATGGAGTTAGTTTTGCGTCGAATTTGCGTCGAAAAAAACGACGCAAATTCGGCGCAAACGGAGTATAAATATGCCCCTTAGGATTCTATTTAAATTTACTTTTTAAAAAGACATGGTGCTTCCTAAAAATTCTGCCATAAGCTCGTCAAATGATCTTAAATGTTACCCCCTTATGTTGGAAAAGGTGAATATTGTGCATTTTCTCTGAAAAAATCTGCTAAATGCAGTAATAACTTATTGAGCAAACTTGAGTGGTGCACTCTGCTAACTATTTTGGAAAATAGTATAAGCCATTAAATCCTATGCCAAGGTAATTATTTTAGATTGCTTTTCCTAAGATCCTACTTCCTGTGTTACATGTTGATGCAAAACGTGTCTACGAGTTTCAACGGGGAAAAAAATGCCTGCAATTACAAGGCAGCAAAAGGTCACATAATGCAGGGGCATCTACAATGTCAGGTAGACTTGAAGGAACGCTGTGTTACCATGGAAATGTAAAATATGATGGCATTATTAAAAAGGTTAAGATAGACGCAGTACATGTATGAGTAAATGAAGACTATATTCCAAAAGTATATGACACGAGCTTTGGCAATTTCATCTAATTCTCCTTTAGCAATAATGAACAAGAAAATCAACAGGTACATACCTTCTGAATCTGCTCTTAGCAGACTGGTGAAAGATGACTTTTCTTTACAGTTTTGTTAATCTAAACTACCGGATTATGCTGCATTAAAGCCATCCCCGAGTTAATTTTATTTTTTATTTAGGTTTCCAATGTCATTGTTAAATGAAATCGGACTTCGGAGGCCTGGATGTAATTATGCTGGGTGTAAACAGAGCAATGGGTTGAGTTTACTTGTAATTCTTTCATGTGAATTACATGTTACAACGGACTGCATTAACATGGCTGACTGTCTTTTCTTGCATCTTGCTTTTTATTCCCCTCTAAACAGGAACGAACTTGTGTTTTCCGAAATTGTTGTAATGGAACTTAGAAAGGGGATGAGTTCTAAGCAGCAGCAGCCAATCGGAAATGACTTTTTCCTGGCAAGAAGAGTGTCTGTCAGGCTGAATAAAGGCCAGCCTGACAGACAATCTTGTTGTTCAGGTCAGGCAGCCAGGAGCTAGACATGCACTAAATGTGCATGCTCCTGGCTGCCTGAGCATTGTCAGAAATACAATGTTACTGCTTTGTGGATGTGATCTCCTCAGCCTGGCAAAAGTGCCTCAAGGCCCTCCCTGTCTTAACACACGAGAGCGTCACTGACGTTTTAAGCCCTGAAGTCCCCAGGACTGGGTTTTTCGCACAGTGACACCTCACCACAAAGTGGGATAGGGTCAGCAGTCTCACTGACCCCATCCAACTTTGGGACGAGTGAAAGGCTGCTGCCATCCCAATGAGGGAAGGCATCAGTCCCAACTGTCCTGGGACTTCTAAGGCTTACTTCGCGGAGAGCTGCAGTGAAGGTAGGTTTTATGTGCATTTTATGTTTGTTTTTATGTGTGTATTTGCGAGTGAGTATTGTGAAAAGGTGTCTGTGTGCAAGGGTGTAAGTCAGTGTGTATGTGTGATTGTGGTCCCCTGCATCCATCCCTGGTAAAATTACCAGGCACCACTGGTTCTAAGGGTACCTCTGTTAGAAGTACTAAGGTTTCAGAAGTCAGTGAAATAGTTCAGTAGACTGAGTGCCTGCACATAAACTTGCATGTCAAGTTTTTCTTTCTTTTCAGTGTGTCCACTTTCATTAAAAAAGAGTACCACTGAGCTGCTTATGATCATTAACATTAGTATTCCTACTTTTATTACCATTATCATTATTAGTAGTAATATTATCAGTAATAGTATAGTCATAGTAGTAGTCGCAAAATTCGTATTATTACTATTATTTATTTAATTAGTTTCAATAAAAATAGACATTTGTAGCAAAGCCACTTTTTTCTGTATAATTACCCTTGATTCTTGCCTTTTCCTGAAACCAGGTGCCTTTGCTGGTGTTATGACCCAGTGGACTGGGACGCTGTTATTCAGTACCACAGTGTGTGCTCTATCCCTAAACCAGTACTGTATAATTGCTTTTACACAATTGGTGTATTTACATTTTCAGTAAGGCCATTGTAAGCTGACACATGAATTGTATCACTGGCATTGCAATTAAATGCTGTATATGGGCTACACTGTTACACCTCTCCAAAATATATGGCTTCATGTAACACCATTGTGATCTGACTCATTTGCAGTTTAAAAACACTGCAGTGCTCCATGGCAAGGAAATGTGCCTTTGCCATGTTGGAAACCCTATTTCAAGTATTAAATAGGTCACCTTAAAATTTTGTCTTGAAACCCCATAGAGCTAGTTGCTTATCAAGTATAAATGCTGCATACTACATATTGATACTTAAATGCCCTGACAGTAAAGTTGCTTATGTAGTTACAGTTGCATTTTCCATGAATGGGTCTACCTATAATTATATTATTTTATATCTGCACCTTGCAAAAATATTAGAGCAATGATTAAACCGTATTTTGCACTTAGTTTCAAAAATCTAATTTGATTTTCCAGAAAGCAGGGCTGTTGTTAACAAGTAGTCAGTTAGTAAAGATAAGCCTTCCTCGAGGGGCTCAGCAACAGTTGGCAAAATAAAATGCACTCATCAGTTCTTCCTTTCACTTGTAAATGCCAAATGGGGCTGGCAGAAACTACTAATATTCATTCAAAGGGCTCCCCAGACTTCCTGACTCCAATCCCAGCAGGAGAGGTCGGTTTTGTTCCTGATAAAGGGGAGAATATCTCATCTCCAATGGGAAGTTGTTTGTGGGGGGCACAGCTCCTTTAGTTGCAGGATGGCAGAAGCCATTTTGTTTTAAGGCTACTGTGAAGGTTTGAAGTAACTCAAGAGAGGAAGACGTCACTTCTGTGAAGAAATATGAGTGTGTATTAGGAATTACTGGTTGGTGCACAGGATAAGACTGGCACCTCCTCACCATCTCCTTTGAATATTTGTAGATCTGGGAAGAAAACTTCTTTCAATAAGATGACTTTGTAGGACTGCTGGAGGAAGAAGACTCAAGGACTTCCAACTAATGCTGGCACTCAGGAGCTGGAATAGCTGTCCAAGGGTTGTTGCCTGCACCAGGAACACAAAAAGCAGTGCTTGTGACTTCAAGAAGGCCAAGCTGACCACTGTGGGCAGGGCCCAGCAAGAGCACTGGTTGGGGTAAGAATTGATAACTACAAGCATGCCCCTAGGACATGAAATCCTTAGGAAGAAGTTTCCATGAGGTGGAACTTAGTTATGTTTTCCACCTTCTAATGATCAGGAGAAGGTGCTCAGGCATTTCTTGAGAAGGCACTACCTCAGTGGCAAAATACAGGTTAATCTCACTCAGATTTTTTTGCCACACTGAACTGAAATTTTGGCAAACATATCTGGCCCCTAGCAGGTCTGCCTGACTAAAGCTTCCAGTGCTGCCCCGCTGAGCGATATTGAGAATCAAAAAGTGACAAAGGGACTTTAAAGTTGGCTGATGGGATGCTCTATCAAAATATGATGACTGTCTTGTACGCCATAGGCTTTAATAAACTTGAAACATGTTGGATAGCGCATCTGTCACATTTACCATGCCCTAAGTCCAAAAAGGTACCCGTCGGCGACCAGAGGAGGCCGGGCTGGGCCATACCTCTTTACTCCTCCTTTCTTGGGCCCAGAAATTTTAATTTTGATCGTCAACAGAGTGGTCTAGTGAGTTCTAAGTCTACTGTAGGTGGGGTGTTCCACTGTGGTGTGCATAGTAGGGCTCTAGTTGGAGGGAATAGAGGGGCTAACCATGTTTAAGCAAGCACCCGAGCGAGGAGTCTGCAGACAAGTGTGAAGTTGGTGGAAATAAGGGGAAAGGATGGGCAGATGGAAGGGGGTGGGAGCCCAGGAAAAACATGGTAACAATAAAACCCTAGACGGATTTCTCCAAAAGGCTGTTGGAGCATTAGAAAAAGAGATAGAAATGGTCCAGCGTTGCTTAATTGCCCCTATACCCTCGGCCCCCAGTTGTCAAGACCTACAGCCACTTCAGTTATTAGACTCGCAGTCTGCACTGGTTATCCCTCCTACCATCCCCCCCAGAAATCCTCAGGAAATTTCAGGTAATTCTCAGGAGCTCCCAGTCGCAACTCTGGATGATTCCACTGCACTATCTGTATCGATGCTGCCCAACCCGGGCCCTTCTAAGGGTGGGTCCCAATCTTTTGTAGATACCAATAATAAAGGGAAAAGGAAAAGAAGGGAGACTGTCATAAGGAATAAACAAACTTGTATCTTGAGCTCTCCTAATCCGGACCCTGTTTCCGGGAATGATGATATTACAAACCTCCAAGATAGTGCCAATGGACGACCCATAACTGACTACATAATGGAATCTATAAAAGAAGACCTTACCAAGATACACCACCCTATAGCAGCTCATCTTAAAGCGATTGAGGAGAAATTGGAAGGGCTTATTAAGACCCAGTTGTTGGCTACTACTCCCCAAGTAGACTTTCAATCTTATTCCCATCCCTCCCACATGAGTCAACCTTGTGTCAGTGACGGCAGACTTCCTGCACTAACGAGCAAGGTTTCTAAGTTCCCCAAGAACCATGAGGGGGATCTAACTGATAGAGCTGTTATCATCTCAAAGGCCAAGTGTTCTGATGTTTCCGCCCCCCTCCCGAAAGGAATTGGAGGATCAGCCTCTTGTAGTGACACAGTAATAAAAGTCTGCACAGCTAATTCCGCTTATGAGCATCATCAATCTGGCACTCAGGAGACGGCGCAGTTTAATGGTGGGGCTAGATCCAGAGCTTTACACCTTCCACCGGAATCTTGCCCTTATGTTCTTGTTATTACAAATGTCCCTGAACTTAAAACTAACATCTCAGAATCTTTCACTGAACTGAAAAATAAGGTTATACACTGTCTACACAAAAATGCTAGATTTGCATTTCAGATGGTACCCTCAATACTGATGGTGAGGAGGGTGAGGCGAATGGGTTTGTTGGAAAGGTTCGGCATGGGAGACAGTATTGTCATTAACTTTAACTCTCCTGTTCTTGTTCAGCAGCTTTCTTTAAATGCTCGTAGACCCTATACTTCAGAAGGGGAAGTTTCTCTGTGCAGACTCCAAGTGTTCTACCCTCCAGCAGCTACAGCTGTCAATGGTGAGCTGCTAACGGCGCCCACAGATTACCCCTGTGTCCAGCCACAGTCTGCCCCTGAGTTAGGCTGTAGACTTCCATCATCTTCCCTCTCTTAGGTAGATTGACTGAGAGATGGACCATGGGGAATAGGAACAAGTAGCCCTGAGAACGAGCAGATTGTTTACCCAGTTCTTAGGGGTTTCACATTACTTATACCGTCCACTCTGATAGATCCCTGTAACCTGGGAATCAGTGAGAATATCTTCCCAGGAGTCAGTGAGGAGGGGGGAACCTTTGTGAAAAGCGCAGCCTGCAACCCTGGGTTTACTTCTCCTGCCAAGTCACTGGACATTAATATGATCGGATTCGAACCTAGCGGGGCGAGTAATCTACAGGGCAATAAGGTAAAGGGTTATGCTAGCCCAAGTAGCCCAGTTAGGTTCATGAGGGATACTAAGCCTTCTAGTTGTACCACTTCTAACCGAGTGCAATCCCCTGGTGAAGCACAGCAAGGAAAAGCAGATGCATTAGATACAGTTCCTAGCTGGAACATAGCAGGGTTGGAGAATAAAATGTAAATTCCTGAATGGGGCCAATTTATAGACAAACATCAGATATGTCTTTTTCAAGAAACATGGGCATTGGGGCCAAAAAAATGTAGATCTGGCTTTAAAAGCTACTGGGTTGCAGCACGTAAGGCGACCTCCAGGGGACCTTCGGGCGGGCTGCTCATATGGCTAAGCTGCTCTCTTAAGTGTCAGGTTGAAGCTGTAGATATGGGTTGCCGTGACTTACAGGCCTTAAGAGTATCAACTCTTAAGGAGAGACCTCTCCTAATAATTAACATCTGTAACAGGAGCGCGGGCAGTAATTATGAGTCTGACTCTCTGACCATATTGGACAGCTTCCTTCACAACAATACTTCCTCCTATTTCATTTTAATTGCAGGGGATTTTAATGTTACCTTTGAGCCCTATTCTTTGGCTCAAGAATTATATAAAGAAGAGGATGCCTATTGGGGCATCCCTCAACTAGTGTAGAGTAAAAAACCTAGAATGAATAGAATAGCTCATCAAGTTGCTGATATTACACTAACACATGGTCTTTGAGCCTGCAATGGCCGATCCCGCTCAGATGCTAACTCTCAACTTACTTTTAGGCGCGGAGCCCATAGGAGTCAGATTGATTACATTTTATTTGAAATCCGATTGTGAGGTCACACGATCGACATGAGAGTGTTAGAACATGAAGAAAGTGACCACGATCCACTGATTTTATCGACCAGGGGTCTGCTGCCTTCGCTTGAAGTTCCCCACTCTAAGGCACATGCACAACAGCTTGCTCTGACAAATAATAGACGTAATGTCAAATGGGAGTCTGTTAATACCTCTCCTGGTTCCCTTATACCTTTATATAGTTTACTAGCAGACCAAATGGAGCATATGCTTTTGTATCTAGAGGACGGCAATGGGCTTCTAGCAGTTCATACCGAACTGTTTAACTCTCTAAAGCATTTTTTTTTACTAAAGAGTTTGTCAGTAAACCTAGAAAGAAGTTCAGCGCAAGGTGGTTTAGCAACACTTGTAGGGAAGCCCAGCATAAGTTATTGGGAGCCCTGAGAGGGGGTTATGTAGAGCATATAAAACAAGCAAGGAATGATTACAAACAGGAATGTCGTAGGGCGCGAAGGAGTTGGGAGGAGTCTAGATGGGTAGCTATCCTGGAGACTGCAAAAGCAAACAATATCTCCAGGTTCTGGAAATTGATAGCAGATGACAGTGGGGACTCATCCCCCATGCCTGGTACCTCAATCCTGTCCGCAGTGTGGGCTGAGCACTTTGGTCGATTATGTGAAGGGTCTCCTGACACTACCATCGGGAACCTTGACGATAGCTCGATTTCCGGGGCCACCCCAATTAAATTCAGTCTAGCAGAAACTAAAGCTGCAATAATTTCACTCAATTGGGGAAAGGCCCCGGGTCCTGATAAGATGCCTGGCGACCTATATAAGAAAAGACCTGATATTTGGGCCCCTTACTTAAATCTAGTCTGCAATGCAGTCCCGGCAGGAGCACCCGTCCCATGCTCTTGGAAAGGAGCCAAGATAGCCCCTCTTCAAAAAAGGTAGTCCTAGTGACCCAGCTAACTACCGTCCATATGCTTACTTGATAACTCTCAAAAATATTTTGTGTAGCAAGTTTTGTTCCATCTTGACGAATGGATTTCAGAGTCTGAAGCTATCTCTGATCTACAGGCAGGGTTCAGACCTGCAGTTAGTACCACAGATCAAGCCCTGAGGTTTTTAGCAGTCAAATGGAAGACCGTGGACCTGGGGGGGAAACCTGTATGTGGTTTTCATTGACCTCAGAGCTGCTTTTGATTTGGTCCCCAGGAACTTGTTATGGTTGACACTATCTAATATGGGCGTTCCAAAAGGTCTTCTGAAACTCATTGTTCGATTGCACGAGAATAATTATGCACAAAGAAGGTGTGGTAAGGATGGCGAATTGACGGACCCAGTAGCCATCAAAAGAGGAGTCAGACAAGGTTGTGTTCTAGCCCCTACCCTCTTCCTTCTATACATAAACAATTGTATTCAATATTTATAGAACTGTATCAATGACTCGCCCAAGCTGGCTGGGAAGAAAATACTGTGTCTGCTTTATGCAGACAACACTATCCTGCTAGCCAAATCACCGATGGGAATCCAAAATTTGGTTAATCCATTCTGGGCTTTCTGTAGAGATTATGGGCTGGATGTTAATGTCAAGAAAACAACATTTATGATACTTAGGGCCTCATTATAACATTGTAACCGCCGGGCGGCCGCCAATGCCACCGCACTCCCGCGGTGGCCATTTGGACATCCCCGCTGGGCCAGCGGGTGGAAACCAAGTTTCCGCCCGACGGCCCAGCGGGGATGTGGGCCGCAACATGGGAGCCGGCTCCAAATGGAGCCGGCGGTGTTGCGTCCGTGCGACGGGTGCAGTTGCACCCGTCGCTATTTTCACTGTCTGCTGTGCAGACAGTGAAAAGCCGCATGGGGCCCTGTCAGGGGGCCCCTGCACTGCCCATGCTGGTGGCATGGGCAGTGCAGGGGCCCCCAGGGGCCCCACGACTCCCCGTACCACCAGCCTCTTCCTGGCGGTGCAAACCGCCAGAAACAGCCTGGCGGTAGGGGAGTCATAATCCCCAAGGCGCTGCCCTGGCGGATTATCACCGCCAGGGCTAAAATGCCGGTATACCGCCGGCCCCGGCGGTGCGACTGTGGCGCTACCGCCACAGTCCAAATACGCCGGGAGGCACCGCCAGCCTGTTGGCGGTGCTCCCGTCATTTTGGCCCTGGCGGTCAAAGACCGCCAGGGTCATAATGACCCCCATAGTGCCTTGAGAAAGAGATTATCTGCAAAAATAGTTTTTAATTCAATTCCCCTGTAAAGAGTCACAGAGTTTGATTATTTGGGTATCAGGCTAACGGATTGTGGTAGATGGGAGGCAGTTATCAGAAAAGGGGCACTCAATATAAGCCAAAGAGTTGGGGCATTAGAACACAAGGCTAGAGTTGTAGAGAGTCCCCCTTTGAATCCAATCTCCGAGATTTATAAAGTCCAAATCCGTGCTGCGGCTCTGTATGGAGCAGAACTCTGGGGTTCCTATAGACAACTGGATATTTTACAAACTAAAGAAAATCATTTTCTTAGGCATGTAGCCAGGCTAGGGAAGGGCACACCAATGATCCCTCTTAGACTCGACTTAGGACTAAATTTGTATTAAAGACACAGCGGGTCTGAGACCGCTTTTATACTGGATTCGATTATGGAAAACGGATGAACTTTAACCATTTAGGGTGGTATTAAGAGATCTCATAACTTCCCCACAGGGATGGGAAAAAATCTTATGGTTGAGGGAGATGAAATCCGCATGGGATAAGTAAGGTTTCCCTCACTATTGGAAGTACCCCGAGTTTATCCCCGCTAACGACAGACAACTTGTTAAAGGGAGATACTGGGGGAAAATCAACGATGAGCTTATCCACCACAATGGGGTAGGCCGGTTAACAGCAGAATTCTTGCAGGTAAAACATGAACCCCGGCCTGAGAATTTCATGGACCTCCCTATAACCGCACGTGCCTGTGCTCTATTCCGTCAGCTAAGATATGGCACTTTACCTGTTAATAGTTTCACAGCCCACTGGTCGACAAGTAATCCCACGACTGATAGATGCATAAATTGTCACCGATGTAAGGAAACACCAGAGCACGTGTTGTTCTTTTGTCCCCTATATAAGAGCCCTAGAAGAAGGTGGATCATTCCTTTGTGCAAAGTTTTACTACTGCAGGACCGAGCTAATGCCTTTAGAATATGTAAATACGATCAATCTATGTTGGTAGTAAGCTCAGTCACCAAATATCTGTCTGCAGCTTGGTCCTTCCGTTATAGGTTTACCCTAGACCCGGGGCTCTGAGTTGGATGTTTTTTTTTTACTTTTGGACAAGTCTATCAGATTTTAGACTTATGGTGTTGTTATGTATTTCAACTCTGATGGGGAATCTTATCTAACCAATGTACGGATTTTAAATATATCAGGATCAATGGGGGGATCTAGGATATGGTCTTTTTGGAATGTATGTTTCATCCCCAATTACTATTAACCAAGGTTTCCGGTGATTTTATTGACCTCTTTATTCCCTAGTGCAGTTTAACTGGCACTCAATGTACCCCAAAATTGTGGATTATTTTTAAAACCGTTTATACAATCTAGTCTTTTTATTAGGATTGTTTTTATGTGAGTAACCCCGGTTTTAACAATCTTTACAGAAGTACTTTTAGCCTAAATTGCATGGTACTTTTTAAATTATATTGACATGACAAGAAATGTATCAGTCCATAAATTGATTATGTCATTTGTTTCAGTTTTTTTAAGGAACGTATTAACTGTATTTATTTGAATGATGGATATGAGGTTTTATTGTTGCTATGTATGATTGTTCTATTGTATTCTAATGTTCTAAATTTAGACTGAATAAATAAATAAATATATTTACTTCTGTATATATAAACATATTTTATTTGATATAGCTGTTAAGATAGAATTTGTTTTAAATGTGTGTTTAGAAAATAATGGTAATTTGTAATACACAGTTTATAAACAGTTCATATTAAAGGAACTTAATAGATTTTTTCCTAATAGTTATTGAATGGAATATGTACTTTAGCCCTAATTGTTTTACGTTTATAATTAATTGTTTTTAATTTTGGGTAAAAAAATAATAGCTGTTAATAATATATCTACAGTCAGAGCCACTTGGATTATTCAGCAGGGGAGCAAGAAATTATGTGGCAGAGTTTACTAAATTATGCAGCAAAAAAAGGCATAACAGAACATTTTTTATAGCATTACTCCTTTATTTTGTAATTTTTTCATATGGTAATGGTATCTGAGCAAAGATTTTGCTTCCTTAGTACCAATTTAACAATCAAAAACAGAAATAAGCAACGGAAATATGACCTGTTAACCTTTGTGATGGGACTTCCGCACAAACCTTTGTTGCAAGGTTTCAGTAACACTGGAACCATTTGAGCTATAATCTATCTGCAGATTATGCAGCAGATGATTGAATATGTGGCAAATATCGCAAATCCTTAATTATGTGAAAGAAGCCTCTGTAACAGAATCGCTTAATTCCAGTGGCCATTCCTATAGTTGAAATTAAGGAAATATGAATGTAATGAATAGTAATGTCTTGAAACATCTACTTTATAACTAATTAAGTTAAATGTATAATTAATGTATTTATGTCATGTGTATTTGCTTTTTAAATTAAATTTCTAATTAAATTGATTTTAAACTTTTTTGTAAGGGTGTTTATGGTTTGGTTGCAAATTGTGTCTGAGGGTAATAGTTTGTTTAAAGTTCAGTTGTTATGAACACTTTGCAAGTTCCAGTTTTAACTTTACTAGTCCCACATCTGCTTATGTCAAACTCTACTATTTCTATGCTGTGCCTGTTCTCAGATTCTTCTATCGCTCATATAAAGTGCAACGCTTAAAAGATGTGGATAGAAATGTTTGTATTCTGACCCCTTACTATTTAGGGTAACATGCTTTAATCAATGTGATAAATGAGACGTCAAATTTGTTGCCATGATTGTTTAGTCTTTTTGATGTTTTGGTATCTGCAAACTCTGCATTTGTTTCCATGATATAAGATCTAATCGCTGATCAGATACTATAAACCCTTAGTTGTTTAACAATAGTCAGGAAAGCTATTACAATTATGGCTATGACTATCACACTAGAAGGCGCACCGGTTTAGAGCGCCAACCAGCCTCAGTCTGAGGCAAAATCAGGGTCAGCTTAAAGAAGTGGCCATACCTGAAGATGTTTATTTTCCCCCTGAACAAGCTGTAAAATAGGATATCTGACTCACTATTTCATAAAGAAAACACAGGCATACTATGCAATACTTCTTAGAAACTCAAACACATGCTTGCAATTTACAGCTTTAACTAAAACTTAGCATAGCGCTTAGAAATAGTCTGATGATGTTAAGATAAGAAAAGCTCAACAATCATGTTAACAATGTTCTCATCTTCATGTTGTTTTCACTGATTTATTCTTGCATTCTGTGTGGTTACCATTCATGTTTATTGCACTGAATTAAGAAAAAAAATACATGTCCTTCATAGTTTGTGTTATGTTATGTCATATATTTGTAAAATGCAGTATCACTGGTAAGGATATCATGACCTTGAGCACATGTGTGTCGAGCCCTGCCTTAATAGGTAGGTTAATTGAAAAGCCAGGTCTTTAGCTCCTTGTAGTGTTCAATCAGTGTTACTTGGTGATACTGATATACAGGATGTTCCCATAGTTCAACTTACTGGTGACTATGGTGTGAGTGACAGTTTTTCTAGTGCTGTTTGGGTGACATTTGAAGATCATCCTCAGTAGTTTCAGAGTGTTGAAGAAGGATGCAGTGACGATGTGGACTTCTTCAGTCATTCTCAGTTTTCTGTTTCTATCTCCGTTACTAACATAGGTGCTTAGTGTGGGTCTGAGCTCACCTGGCCACCATTTGGAGTCCCATGCTGAGGTGAGGTGTTATTGCTGAACATCACTGCTTTTGCCTATCAACATTGAGGTTGAGACAGTTGGCTTTCATCCAGTTAGCAACTTCAATCATGCAGATGATGATCTTCTTTCTTGTATTGGGGTTTTGTCTGTGAAAAAGATTATGAGTTGCTTGTCGTCATCATAGGAGAGGATGTTGATGTTGTGGGTGCTGATGATAAGTGCCAGAAGGATCATGTATGCATTGAAGAGGGTGGGGTGGGGTGTAGCGATGAACTTGATATAGTCTGCAGGTGAATTTGTAGGCATCTGATGAGTAACGTGACAAGCTGGCAGCTGGTGTTCTATCTGTTAAGAAGGAGCAGATCTAGCAGGGAGCAGGTCCTTCAATGCCAATCTTATCAAGGTGCCTTATGAAGATTGTGTGTGAGACCATGTCAAATGCTGCATTGAAGTCTAGGAGAATGTGGGCTACTGTGCCTCCTCTATTAAAGATTATGCGGATATTATATATGGTGGCAATGAGTACTGTTTCTGTACTGTGATTGGGCCTGAACCTAGACTGCATGGCATTGAGAAGCTGGTGGCAGCTGAGGTGATCGGTGAGATAGTGTTGTTGGGGCAAAGTCAGCTGGGGCCCCTGAGCAGATGGTCTTCATGGTTGCATTGATTTTGACTGTGGTGATGGAGGTCCACAAGGTCACGATTTGTTCTTCAGCCCTCATGGGAAGTTGAATTGCAATGGTTGAGGGTCGGGATTGCTGTAAATGGAGGTGATTTTGCTACAGAAAAATTCATAGAGCTTGTTGAATGGTCATTTCAAGGGGGATGTAATTGCATGTGGCATGAGGCAGTGAAATCTTAATGATGGTGTTGTTAGTTCTGTTGTCAATAGGATATGCAAGAGCTGTCCCCTTAGTGTTCTATATCTTCTGGTAGTAGTGTCTAATGACTGATTTGAGGATGTCTTTACCTGTGGTGTCTTGACTTGTTCTCCATTTGTGCTCCAGTTGCTTGAAATTGTGTGCCATCAGCCTGAGTTCCTCTGTGTACCATCTGACCTGTGGTCAGGCTCTTGCTGTTGGGTTGCGATTTAGGGGATCCAAGGTGTCAGTGCTTTCTCAGTTTTATTATGGAGTGTGTTATCCATTTGAAAAGAGGGACTGGAGTTCCACTGCGTCCCTGAAGTCATCTTGTGAGTTCAGGAAATTCTTCCAGCTCAGTATAGCTCAATGCATTGTATATGTGTTACAGTCCAACCTGATTTCTAATTCCTATTGGTGAATTGAGTAAGTCTTTGTACCAACAGATTAGAAGTTTGGGGTAGGAAGTGATTTGGTGTGTAGGGTTTTTTAGGTTTCACATTTGAGTAGTGACTTGGAATGTAATGTCTTTTAGGGTTCAGTCTCGGTAGTGATTTGGGGACAAATGGCTTTCTTGGGTTCAGGGATAGGCTGGATTTATAGTGAAAGGGGTATTTTAGGGTACATAAAAATCAAAGTTTGAATAAGAACCAAAACAGTTATAATATTCTAATAAGTTTATGTAAATAATTAGATCTATAATTAATATAAAACACTACGGAAAACTCTACAAAAATACATAACAGGTAACATGATTAATATTGGTCTATTTTATTGAGGGATTCAAAGGACATATACAAACCATTTGGCCTTTGACCTTTTAGCTTATATATGTCCCCAGAACTCCTCGAAGGCAATATAGGTCAATATTACATATGGTACAAAAATATAGTATATCTACCTCTCTGAAGAGCTCTAACTAGAGTGAGCAGATGTCAGGGGCTGCTTTTATTGATTCCAGGTTAGATTTAATGGTATTTTACCAATCCAAAGTGGCAAAACTGTGCTTGGAATGGGAAAATACTTTTGTCATTTTTCAGTTTAGTGTGGATGGCACTTGCTAATCCTATGCTTAAATACTCCAGTCAGCAGTTTTGGGGAAAGTAAGGATCAAAATTGTTTGGACATCTGGATGGTTGGGTTTGAAGGGCTCTTGTGAGTGCCCTTTGAACTCATTAAATAAATAGAGCATTTTGATTGGCCTAGAAGGCTTTTTCCCTTGGGCCATCTTGCTCTCATAGGAATGAAGCTCTTGTGGGAGTGAGACCTCTGCCTGGCTGCTGCAAAATGAGAAAAAATGTTGCAGTCAGCCCTTACAGAACTTGAGGACTTAGGGCCAGATGTATCATCACGGCCCTTTGCGATTCGGAAATAGCGATTTTTAAGAAATCGCTATTTCCGACTCGCAAAGTGCCATATATTACATTTACGGTTCGGTAATAGCGATTTCTTAAAAATCGCAAATGCTATTACTGAATCGCAAATTGCGATACCGGCACCTTTCGCAGCTACGGCCCATAGCTGCAAATTTTTTGCATTTCCAAAATTGCGATTTCTGAACCAGAAATCGCAGTTTTGGAAATGCAAATGCCCAGGGTCCTGGGGGCCTATGGCCCCCTCTGCTGCACCCCAAAAATGTTTTGGGGGACATGTAAGGTGCACACATGCCAAAAGGGCATGTGTGCTTTACATGTTCAATTTAAAAATGCATTTTTAAATTCCGCACCAGGTTACCACCTGGTTTCATTTCATGGTATTTTGCATGTGCAAAATGCCATTCTGCGAAAAATCGCAATTTGCGATTTTTTGCAGCATCGCCTTGCGATGTGTATTTTGCGAATCTTATTCGATTTCTTATTTGTGGTCTGCGAATGCCTTTCATGCATCGCAGACCACTTTTTTGCACTAGCAAACGGCCGAATTTTGCGATTCGCACCGTTTGCGAGTGCAACATTTTTTCATACATCTGGCCCTTAGTCCCCTGTCTTATGATTGCTATTTAAAAACATATAGGGTGTCAGGGTATGGATACCCTTGTTTGCTAGCCCTTGCAGTTGGGGGTCCCTGACGAAAATGATTTTTAAAAACCTCACTATTGTTTTTTTCTTTTTTTTCTTTTTTTTATTTGGGAGGACATGAGTGGGCCCCTCCAAGCCAGTCTTGATCCTCGGGGACCCCATCTCTTGGGACTGATGTCATATTAAAGGGGCTGGGCTCCATCCCCAAGCCTCTTAGGCCCCAAGGACCCAGGGCAAATACTTTAAAAAAAGGAGGAATGGGTACTCTCCCAAAGGCTGGTAAAGTACAACAGACCTCATCTCCTGGGGCCAATACTTTTAGTAAAAGAGGAGGGGACATGTGGCCATCTGAACCTGTTGAAGGCCCAGGGACCAATCACCTTAGGCTATTATTTTTAGAAAAAGGTGAGGTGGTGTGTGACCCCCTCCCCAAGCATTTTAAGGCCCTGGGGACTCCTTCCTGCAGGGCCAATACTTTAAAACAAAGGGTAGGGGGCATGCAGCTTCCATCCCAGAGTCTGTTAAGCCCCCAGGGAACCCATACCCTGGGGATGGCTCAATGGCAGTGTCCTGAGGAGGCCACCCCTGGCACACCGTCATTTTCTTGGCCTTAGGAACATGGGCAGGGACGGTCTGTCTGCTTCCACTCAGCAGCAACTTTAAAAATGCTCCTGAAAAAAATGCTTCTGCCATTTAGCAGTGTACTGGGGCACCCACCAGAGACTCCAAGGAAGGGGTCCCTGGAGCCCAAAGTGGCTCAGGGAGGAGCCAAGTCCCCTCCCCTTAAAAAAGAAAGACCCCACAGGATGGGGTACCTGGGACCCAAAGTGGCTAAGGAAAGGGAGGACAAGCACCCTTTTTCTTTTAAAAGGCCCCCAGGTGTGGGGTCCCTGGGTCCTAAGGTAGCTCAGGCAGAGAGGCTACACACCCCCTCCTATTAAAAAAAGAAACTCCCTGAGAAAGGGGGTCTTCAGGGCCCAAAGTGGCTTGGGGAAGGGGGCTGCACACAACCCGCAGGGATGGGGTCCCTGAGGACCAAAGCGGTTTAGGGAGGGGCCTTTGCACCACCACCCCTTATTTATTTTTTTAAAGCCTGGTATTGTGGTACCCATGGCCTACAAAGGTTTGGGGAGGGAAGGTCTGCAAGACCATCTGCATGTTGCACATGTCAGAAGACCCTATGTGGAGTTGGCTCCTTGCTTGGACACAGGGCTTGTTTACAGATCAGGCCCTGTAGACAACCTCATGCTGCACATGGCCAAAGTCCCTGCATGACAGGGGGTTTGCTGCCTGCAGTGGTTGGATGCCGAAGGCCAGGCATGGTGTGGCATTTGCATGCCTGCAAGAGATTTCATGTTTGCGGCCAGGTCTTACGGGCCAAACAGCCCCATATGCATGACTAAAGGCCATGTGCGTGGGAGGCTCGCTTTATGTACAGTAATAAAATATTACTTGATGTAAAAAAAGAAAAAACTAGAAATTTACTGAAAAAAAACAAAGGGTAATGTGATATTATAGTTAGGTGAACATTTAATGACAATATAATGTTTTAAACTAAAAATAAAACTGAAATGTACCAGTTATAATTAAGTCAAGTAACTATACCTTGTGTCCTAAGGCAACTACAACTTGGGCCCTCACCATACACAACTAATTATCCTACACTCATGAAATGTTCTATAACATCATTGACTATATCACTGCAAAATTTGCAATTATATCTTTAAAGAGAAAACCGTTCATTGTGAGGGAATTTAAGTAGTGAAATTTTCCACCTAACTATGATGCAGTGCTTAGTTTCAGCTAGTGGCTTCAAGTGCCTGGAACTGGCACATACTGGTCCACACTAGTACTTATGACAGTCTGCCACATGGTAGTGATGTCTGTCTAATTTAGAGATGAACACAATAACAGTTGTTTTTTTCAATAAATATGCATTAAAATGACTAATACCTGCTGCCCAAGAAATTCTTACACCTCTGGAGGCATGGAATAGTCTGAATTGTCACATGTTCTAGAGTATGAAAGTGAGTAAGTGTGATGGTATGGCAGTTGTGGCAGGGGCACTGGGTGGTGCAACTGCAGTGGCCTCCTGACATTGACACTGGCAGTTTTATTTTTGTTAATGTTTAGCACTACTATAACATCGCTTTAACCCTTTTTTATCAATGTAGATAGATAGATAGATAGATAGATAGATAGATAGATAGATAGATAGATAGATAGATAGATAGATAGATAGATAGATAGATAGACAATGTATTTCCTAGTGGCGGTCACCACTGGGTATTTAAAGTTAGGATTATGCTTTCATAGGAAATTAATTTTTTATGTTCTCAATTCCTTTGGCATAGTTTGACAAATCTCAATGAAACTTTCCAAAAAAGTGCTACTTTTGACTAGTTTGTGCATGGAAAGTTTTGTGATGTGTCAATTGGGGACCAAGAAAAAAAGGTCCCAAAACACATTTTGCCCATTTATTTTTCCATATGTACTTTAGGCACAATGTATTTACACCAAATTTAGCCTAAAACTAGATCATGGTCTAGAAAAAAAACTTTCTGGTAGATAAGCTGTCACACAACATTTCTTGGCAAATGGGCTACCGAATGGGTGGTGGAGATGTTATGTTTGTGATTGAGGCACACAATGCATACAAAACAGAAACATTTTACTCATGGGTCAAGTTTACTGCAGACAATGCAAGCACAAATACATTTTAAACATATACATGGTGGTAAACCCACCGGCACAATACAGAGCATACAATTATTTACCATTATCATATCAAGAACACCAGCACTGGTTTTGAGATGCCCTCCCACATATAGTTGCACACATTAGGTCAGGTCCCATCGGCAATGAAGGACCAACATGGGCAGTATTGGGTACATATACACATTATGCAGATGTACAAAACTTTCAAACAGTGGATTTACGTCCCTTTCATAATAATTTAGTAAACCTGTATAGATGCTTAGCACAATTTGTTATGCAAATATTATATACTGCCCCAGCAAAGAATGCTCCAACTTTGCAACAGTTGCCTACATCCGGGATAAACCTGGTAACAATTAATTCCATTATGTGTAAAATTCCTGCCAGGAGTGAAGAAATTCCTTTCTGGATTGCACAAAAACAAAATCAGTTGGAAGCAGTGTTTCCCTATACAGGACCCCATCATAAACACAGAATTCTCACAATATGCTTGCCATTTGGGATAGTGCACTCCATTGATGATTGTGCTACAATTGACACACTTTTTGCTGCAGTTTACACAGTAACGCATGATGCACCATCTCTTTCGGTTTTTCCGGAGGTATTGAAACTAATTGAAATGAGCAGGGGGCGGCCCATGCCCTGTATTTGGGGATGAAATTAATGGGCAATTTTGCCAAATTCTCCTTAATTATCTTAGGAAATATTAAAGAGGAAGCAGCAGCATTGTACCCCAGTGGCTCACTCAAATTCCATAGATAGACCAGGAACGTAAGCTACCGAAAATAGTTTCTGAGATTTATATTATTATAGGAGGGGTAATTTGCGGGGGTGCCTGGCGGGCACTGGTCGTCCGGGGCAGCGGCACTGGCGGGGGCAGAGGGAGATGGCGGAGTACCTGGCCTCTATCTTCAGCACCGAAAACAACAAAGTCAACTGTTCCTTCTACTTCAAAATTGGAGCATACCGCCACGGAGACCGATGTTCAAACTTGCACAATAAGCAAACGTTTAGCCAGACCATCTTGATCCAAAACATCTATCATAATTCCAAAAACAGTGCACAGACGGCTGACAACTCCCACTCCTCAGATGGCCCAGTCACTACAGAGAGGAATCAAAGTCTCTGCCCTGATCTCTGGACGCAGCTAAGACCTGGTGTGGTGAGCGATGTGGAAATGCAGGAGCTCTATGATTAATTCTTTGAGGAAGTCTTCACAGAAATGGAAGAGAAGTACAGGGAAGTGGAGGAGAGGAACTTTTGCGAAAACCTAGGGGATCATCTTGTGGGGAATATCTATGTGAAGTTTCATCGAGAAGAAGATGGTGAAAAGGCAGTGATGGATCTCAATAACCGTTGGTTCAAAGCACAACCCATTCATGCCGAGCTTTCACCTGTGACAGATTTCTGGGAAGCATGCTGCTGCTAGTACAAAATGGAGGAGTGCACACGAGGAGGGTTTGGTAACTTCATGCACTCAAAACCTATTTCCAGAGAGATTTTTCGTGAATGGTATGGTCACCTATGCAAGAAACACAGAACCAGGTCACGGTCCTGTGAGTGCTGCGCCAGGTCCAGGAATTGTGGCTGAGGAAGTGGTGGCATTGGGAGTACACCTGGAGGAAGAGACCGGGATAGAAGGCAATACAGAGAACAATTGTGACGGTTCTGAGCCAAGTAAATAGTTTTTACCCTGTCTGCTATGATTTGTTGTAGACTGTGACCAAACCAGTTCATAATGGGAGAAGGGGTCAGGCTATTCTTTTAAGATGGGCTTCTGAATAAAATATTTGTAGTGAGCACATAAAAAAAAAAAAAGGAGGGATAACTTGGAGGCCAGACCAGTACCAAGCGATCACAGGAGTTTTGTAAACAATGCTGGGACAAACCAAAATCTAAAAAAGATAAAGCAAAATAATGGGGATAATCTCTGCATTCGGACACCTCGAAAAAAATGTATAATTTAAGAAATCGTGACAATCTGAAACAGAATGAAAGGTATCAGTATACTGATACTTGCCCTTCTATTTCGTTTCGGGACTCATCTGAAAAATGAACAGAGAAAGGTGAGGAGTCTGATTGAAGAAATGAAGAGTATGTGAGACCAAAAAAGTACTAACAATGCTCACCTGATGCCACGATAAAAAAGGAAGAGAAACTTCCACAACAAAAAACACAGTTCAAAAAGAAGAAGGTTGTAGCGATTTCTGCTAAGTAGGCAACCCATATTGAGGCCTTTACTGAAAGATAGAACATGGGAAATGAGCGCAGCATTGGTCACAATAGTTTGTCAGAATCTTCAAGAGTTTCTGGATGTGAAAGCAACTAACAAATATATTGAAGTTGAAACACCAGACATGTGGGCCGCCCCTTCTGATCGTGTTTATGAACTAAATATCCAAATCGAGGGGGACATAATGCACACAATTAAAGTAATATTCGCGGATAGATTAATGCTCAGCTATGACACCCTTCTGGCAGAGAATGATTGGCCACAAGAATTTGTCAGAACAGTATCAACACAGGGAATATGTCATTTTGCCATATTTTCCAGTCATAGTTCCAGATCAAGTAAAAGAAGCCTATGCCGCAGACTGGGCTCTGACACAAGCTCTGTCCCTGCACCAAACTACGTCGGTTAGAATAGGAACTCTCCCTTCCATGTTATACTTATACGCTCCAGCCCACAAGTACAACCACAATAGTAATTGAGTAATTGAACCCTGTGTTTCTCCAATGAACATCACTTTGTTTCCCGTAGCTAAGCCAGACCATTCATACCAAATAGTCTTACATTACAGACACTTTAATAGCCATACCCGCACATTTACAATAAAAAATTCATGTAGTACAGCTATAATAAACAATATTGTCCATTAAAAAAATACAAAACCACCTTGGATATTTCTAGTGGGTTTTTCTGCTAAAATGTAATACCTGAAAGCAGGGACCTAATCACCTTTTTAGTGCTCGACTCACAACACCAATTTTGTCGACTCCCCGAAGGGTGTAAGAACAGCCCTGGGTTGTTCTCAGCTCATTTAGCATCTATGTTGCATGATATTGATCCTAAGGCATTGTTTTATTGGATAGACATTTATCTGATGGATGATGATCTCAACAAACATTTGGCCGGGGCAGATCACATTGTATTGGGATTTGCTGAACAAGGGTATAAATTTAACTTCAAAAAACAAAAAAATTGTTTTCCTCAGTGTGCTATTTCTGAGCTTCCACCTCTCAAATGTGGAGAGGAGTCTGGCACCTCACTTCCTAGGGAAGTGCGTACAATTACAATCTCCAAATACCATACAATCCTTGAAAAGATTCTTCAGTTTTGGCAGAACATATACACCAGACTAAGCACAATGCATAAAATAACTTTATGATTTAATTTGCCTTGATTTTTCTACCAAACACTGGACACTGCAACATACACTAATACTCAGAGTATTACAGACATGCTTGAAGCAAAACACTTACATACATGTGAGACTAAATCTAATTTGAGCATCCGAAAAGCATACCCAACAGGATATTCCTACCACTTGAGAGCCCAAAACATTCCTTACGTAACAATACAAGGGGTGGGCAATCGTGTAATCCCCAATCAAGATCGTAGGCGTGAACTTATGAATGCAGCGCAAGAGGGTGTTGATTCTGCCCATACTGGTGTGGCAGCTATTATCTCATTGTTACAAAAGGTTATTGAGGCATGGCCTATACAAACAGACCAAACAGTACGTCCTTAGATGTGACATCTGTCAACCAATCCAAGGCTCCACCATCAAGCTCGTACTTCATGTACCCCTCTTAGTGTCAAACAAGCCTATACATTCTGTGCACTGGAACCACTGTAGTTCTTAAAATTCTGATTGTGTATACAAATATATTCTACTAGCTGTAGATTCTTGCTCCAGATTCCTTTGAAAGTGGTCACAACGATTAGCTGAAGTTTGCACTGTTATTAAAGATCTGCAAGACTTTATCGAGACATATGCAGCTGATGCATTCCATTCAGATAAGGGCACTGCTTTTGCCTCTAGGGCTTACAGGGATGCCCTTATTTATCCTCTCACAAAGTACAAAGAGACTTGTCCTTAGTGAACATTTCTGCTGCTCCATTTCCTAATGGGATTGTTTGGGATTACATTCCATATGGCATTTTTGGTCCTATTGAAATGATACAGATTCCTTATGTTTTTAAAATTCCTATGAATTATATTATCACACCTGGGGTTGTGTTTGAAGACTGGGACATTAAAACAGTGGATTCTCTGCTTTCAGAGATTTATATTATACTGTGTTTAAAATTGAAAGTATGTACATGAATTCCGCAAATGTTGGCGAAACGTTCTGTTACCATCAGTATGGACGCTATTACCTGCACAGAGCTAGTACCCCATGTATTGTTTTTAATTATGTAAAATGGGAACATAGTCCAACTCCACCATTGGGGAACTCTAAAACATATGTAAACAAATTCATGTATTTTACTGGGCATGATGCTATTAATTCTGAGTTATGTCATTTTAGATTACCGACAAATATAAAAAGGAAAACCCTGCTTATCAATACCAAATTGGTTTATTCATATGCCTTTGTTTCCAAGTTAGCTATAGAAGGTTATGGATATGGGAAAAAGACAATTGATTTGAAAACAGTTTGGGGAACGAAGGATTGGCATATAAAAGGCATGGATACCTTATTCAAAGCATGCTTAATTCCATTGCAAAGGATTTTTTTGAATGACACTTTCAGAAAACAACTTGCTTGGGTTAGCAGAAGTGAAAGAAATTAATGTGTCAAGTATTTTGTCAATAGCAACATTTAAAAATTTACAGAATATTATGAATTTAACAGTAGATCACCTCAATGGTATGGTTAAGAATGGCACTTTTATTTCAACACTTGCACGTCCCGACAGGTGGTTATTGTGGCCAGTGGACACAAATGGTTGTCATGCACATTTCATTAACTTTGCACTGGGTTTAAAGCAAGTAGACTGGACCCTCGTTATGTCACCACATAGCACACAGGTATAGCCAACACAAAGGCCCTCATTACAACCCTGGCGGTTGGTGATAAAGTGACGTTAATACTGGCAACAGACTGGCGGTATTAAATATGAAATTATGACCATGTGGACACCGCTCAGACAGACAGCCACTTTAACACACCGACTTCCAGTGCGAAGTCAACAGGCACGATGGCGGTGGCCACCTACAGCCAGGCAGAAGACAATGTTCCAACGACTGTATTATGAGACACCAATCCACCACCTTTTCCAGGCCGGTACCAACAACATCAACAGCCTGGCGGAAACACTGCACAGAAAAGAAATGACTCACCTCTGGACATTCAAGGAAGAGCCACGCCACCATGGAGCCAAAGTTGCATGTGTTCCCCATGATCTTCTACCTTCTGCTCCACTACGAACACCAACGCCAACGAAGATGACCACGGTGAATACTGCTGCCTAGCACACAGGGGAAGGGGGAGGAAAAAAGAGAGAGACACACACACACAACACGCAACATCACCCCCCCCAACACCATACACACAAGCAGAAGCAAAAACATTACATATTCACCCTGTACCCCTCAGAAATATTGCAAGGACAAAATGAATTGATTAAAGTGAGTGTAATAAGATAAATATAGTAGCAATATGTGCATCCAAATCAACAAGTATATACATATTTATAAATGTAGGGACACTGCCCAGTCCTCAATGTCCGTGGGCCACAGGGCCACATCACATAGTCCAAGGCCCCACCTCACTCTTGCAACAACACGGAGAGAACACTGCAGGGGAATCAGGTCGAAAATAGCCAGGCACCTCAGGGGGATGGGGAATGGGAGGGCACCTCAGCCGGAAGATGGTACAGCGCCACAGGTCCTGGATGGGGCAACATGCCCATCACTCTGTCCTGGGGTGTGTAAGTCCACAGTTTCTCAAGTGGGTGACTTGCCTACTGGCTCTGGAGGGGGCAACATGCCCTGTGCTTGGTCCTGGGTAGTGCAAGGCCACAGTCTCTCAAGTGGGTGACTTGCCCACATGCTATGGAGGGGGCAACATGCCCATTGCTCTTTGTCCTGGGGAGTGCAAGACCACAGTCTCTCAAGTGGGTGACTTGCCTACATGCTCTGGAGAGGGCAACATGCCCTGTTCTTGGACGTGGGGAGTACAAGGCCACAGTCTCTCAAGTGGGTGACATGCCCACATGCTCTGGAGGGGGCAACATGCCCTGTGCTTGGTCCTGGGGAGTGCAAGGCCACAGTCTCTCAAGTGGATGGCTTCTCCACTGGTTCTGGATGGGGCATTGTGCCCAGTGAGCTTCATCCTGGGGAGGATGGGGTGAGTGGATGGCTTCTTCCACTGGTTCTGGAGGGAGCAGTGTGCAGAGTGAGCTTCATCCTGGGGAGGATGGCGTGAGTGGATGGCTTCTCCACTGGTTCTGGAGGGGGCATTGTGCCCAGTGAGCTTTACCCTGGGGAGGATGGGGTGAGTGGATGGCTTCTTCCACTGGTTCTGGAAGGGGCATTGTGCCCAGTGAGCTTCATCCTTTGGAGGATGGGGTGAGTGGATGGCTTCTCCACTGGTTCTGGAGAGGGCATCGCGCCCAGTGATGCAGATCTTGGGGAGTGTAAGGTCACAGTCTCTCAGCTGGGTGTCAGACCCACAGGATTTGCTGGGGCCAGGTCGCACAACAGCCCAAGAACGCAGGACTACACACTGTCCACCGGTGGTGATGGCTGCCCTTTGGTGGTAGTGGTGGAGCTGCTGGTGGAACTGGCAGTGGTGGGTGGAGGCTTCAGCCCTTCCCCTGCTGCCTCGGACGGCTTCCCACTGGGGCGGCATCTGCTGGCAGTGGTGCAGGTGGGGGTTCTGGTGGTGGTGCAGGTGGCGGTGCTGGCCGTGGTGAGGGGAGGCTCCAGCCCTTCCCCTGCAGCCTCGGACGGCTGCCAACTGGGGCTGCTGCTGCTTGCAGTGGTGCTGGTGGCGGTGCAGGTGGCAGTGCTGGAAGTGATTGGGGGAGGCTCCAGCCCTTTCCTGCAGCCTTGGACGGCTGCACCACGATGGTGGGGGCTCCCCTTGCACCTCCTTCCTGAAGCTGGGGCTGCATCCTTGTCCTTTCTTCCTGCAGCTGCGGCTGCCTCCTTGCCCTTTCGTCCTGCAGCTGGGGCTGACTCCTTGCCCTTCCGTCCTGTAGCTGGTGCTGACTCCTTGCCCTTCCGTCCTGCAGCTGGGTCTGACTCCTTGCCCTTCCTCGACGTAGTTCAGGCTGGCACCCTGTATGTCTACCTGGCTGGTGGCCGGGATACTTTCCCACCTGGAGTAGTTGTGGACACTACTATGCCCGTGGACTGGGTGGCTGAGGTGCTTGCCAGGGTTTTGACTGCCCTGGCCTGACATGAGGGACGGGGGAGGGGTAGGGAAGAGGTCATGGTGGAGAGGCAAAGCTTCTTAGGGACATTGGGGTGAGAAGAGGGAGATGGTTTTGGAGTGGAAGAAGAGGGAGTGGTGGTAGGAGCTGTCTGTCTGCTGTGTTTTGATGCAGGTGTATGGGCTGGATGCTGTTGTGAGGTGGATGGCTGTTCGGTGTCTGAGTGCCTGCTTTTTTGTACTTTGGGAGGGGCCACAGACACAGTGGGAGAGGACACAGTGGACGTGTGCATGGAAGTGTGGGTGGTGACTGCCAGTGAGGGGCGTGTGCTGTTAGATATGCTGGTGATGGGGGTAGTGGATGAGGATGTAGTGCATGAATGTGTGACTAGAGACAAAACTGAAAGGGAGGTGGGCGACGAGGAGGAGGGGGCCACAGTGGAGGCAGTGGATGTTGGTATGTCTGATTCTGGATGGTGTTTATGTGAGTGCCTGTGGGATGAAGTGTGGTGCTTGTGTTTGCCATGTCCACTCTTGTGTGTTGACCTGGTTGCATGCTGGTTTGACTGTGTGCTTGGGATAGATTGGGGTTGAAGGGAATGGGATTGGGTAGAGGAAGATAGAGGGGGAGGCTGGAAACAAGGACAATGGTTGCCATCAGAGAGGAGGCCAAAGCCTGGATTGATCTATGTTGGGCCACCATACCCGTGTGAATGCCCTCCAGGAATTAATTTGTCTGTTGCATTTGGGCTTCCAGCCCCTGGATGGCATTCACAATGGTTGACTGCCCAACAGAGATGGATCGCAGGAGGTCAATAGACTCCTCAATCAGGGCAGCAGGGCTAACTGGGTCAGGGCCTGAGGTGCCTGGGGCGAAGAAGATGCCCACCCTCCTGGGTGAGTGGACACAGGAAACTCACTGAGGGGCTGCTGGGAGGGCGGTGCTCATACGGGGGTGGCGGCCGTACCTATAGCTGGGATGGTCACAGAAGTGTCCGCCACCAACAGGGAGCTCCCATCGGAGGAGGTATTTGTGTCCGAACATATCCCCTCCTGTCTCCGCCGTGTTGCTCCACTCGCCCTCCATCCCACTGCTGCCCTCACCGTCAGTGGATTCAGCCTCCTGGGTCCTGTGGGATGCTGCTCCATGCGGTGCCTCTGCTCCTCCACCAGATGATGCTAATGCACATAAGGACAGGGCGCCAAAACAAAAAGGGGGGGAGACACAAAGGAAACACTTGGTCAGTGGCACCAACAACACCACTGTTGGCGTACATGACACAGTCACACACAGGGAACAGCCTTACGCACTAGGAAAGGCACTACCAGTCACAATGCTAGTCACCAGGCCAGGGATAGGGACACCTAACGCCAAACGCAGAATACCTGAGACCCACAGACCCCTGCCCAGTAGCAGATGCCTACTATCTTGGTTGGAGTACTTTCACATCAGAACCCTGCCCAACATGGGACCAACCCTGCAATACCAGGCCTGGCCTAGGGGCACCCACAGGGCCCACACCCCCCACCCGGGTCCCACCACACCAGGTGCAAGATGTATTTTGGGGCACTGAACTCACCACCTTGTGGCTGCGGTGATGGCCTCAAGCTCTCATCCAGCTCCGGATATGCCTGCACCAGTATGCGTGCCATCAGGGAGGTCATGGTTCAACGGGCATCCCTTCCTCGTTTGGAGGCCATCCCCAGCTGGGCCTCCGTGGTCTTCTGTTCCCAGCATCTCAGGTCCTCCCACTGTTTCTGACAGTGGGTGCTCCGCCTGCCGTAGGCCCCCAGGGTCTGCGTGTCCTTGGCAAAGGCATGCCATTTACGCTTCTTTTACTGGGCGCTGACCTGCAGGGAAATGGACACAGGGAAAGGTATTAGTCCGACCATTCTGCCTCTTACACTCATGGCCCACCATGCCCCTTTCCATCCCCATTAGCACAGACACAGCCCACCATATATCCTGGATGCTGCCAGGGCCCATCTACCACCCACCTCCTACATGAGGCCTTCACACACAGCACTCCATACATTCACACACAATGCATCGTACTCAAGGTATACTCACCTGTTGGTCTGGAGGCCCACACAGCATTCGGTAATGGGGTAGGGCCCCATCTATCAGTCTCTCCAACTCCTCCGAGGTGAAGGCAGGGGCCCTTCCCCCAGTCACACAAGCCATGGTCAGTTCCAGACACAGGTCACAGCAGCACATGCAGTGTAGGTCCACTCCTGTTGAAGGTCAGGTAGCAAGTGAGTGAACAGATAGAAAATGGTTGTGACGTCTGCGGCAGTGCACACCGTCACAGCTGGCCTACATCACCATTGGCCACTGTACCCTATAGGGCCCAATGTTAACCAATGAGGAGTTGGACAGCGGTTTTCCACCCCCTCCCGCAATGGCGTACAACGTCAGCGGAATTACCTTATTTACTCCTGTCCATTCATACAGGACAGGCGGACGCCATTTCAGGGGGGGGTGCAGGCCATGGATCCTAACTACTTCACACTGCACAAATGCACCATTTTGGCTAAATGAACAGGTGTTCAGAAATCGAAAGAGCTTTCACTCCATGAATGTGCAGATGGTGTGCCTGGCGGACCAGTACATCTCCCAGCTCAATGCAAAGTATCCTGGGTCTGTGCATGATGCCTTTATCCTGAGGAATTGCAGCATCCCAAATGTGATGGCCCAACTCCAGAGGCACAGGGTGTGGCCAATAGTTGAGCCCTGGTTCACACCCGGTATATGTTTTTGTATGGGTATGGTGGGGGCCCTAAGGGTTAGTGTGTGGCAAACAGTTGTCCCTCGATATTTGCAGGTGACTCTGGTTACCCCAAACTCTCATGGCTACTGACCCCTGTGAGCAATCCCAGGACAAGGGCAGAGGAACATCACAATGAGGCACTTTAGTGAACAAGAATTATAGAGAGGATCTTTGGCCTCCTGAAGGCCAGGTTTCGGTGCCTCCTCCTAAAAGGTGGATGCCTGTGCTACTCACTCAAGAAGGTCTGCCAGATCATTGTGGCATGCTGTATGTTGCACAACCTTGCCTTGCGTCGCCAGGTGCCTTTTCTGCAGGAGGAGGAGGCTGGAGATGGTCGTGTGGCAGTAATGGACCCTGTGGACAGTAAAGATGAGGAGGCAGAGGATGGGGATGAAGACAACAGAAGTGCAATAATTCATCAATACTTCCAATGACACACAGGTAATACAGTGTATCTTCACATTAAATTGACAGTTTTGTGTTTGACATTGCCACTGACAGGCTGTTTTTCCCACTTCTATGGCCACTCACTGTACCCCTTGGCATCTCTATTTGCAGATATTTGTGCCCACTATCCCATCAAGGTGTGTTGACTGCAGCCAACTAGAGGTCTTTCCTATGTATACATTACTGTACAGTTGAATTGTTTAAACCTGGATAAATGAATACATACTTAAATCATTTGACATACTCCATACTTTTATTTTTTCAAAGTGTGTTGATTGCAGTGCTCTGAAGAAAAGTGGGAAGTGCAATGGGCTGGGTTGATGATGGAGGAAAGTCCAGGGTAGAGTCCAGTCTGTTGGTAGCACAAATGCATTGTCCAAGGGGGCATGGAAAGGGAAGCAATGGTAGTTCAAGGTGGACAGGGTGACAGAGTGGGACACAAGGGTGACAATCAGGAGAGTCCTATTTCCTGGTGGGGTCTTGGCAATAGTCTCTGGCTTCTGCTTGGATCGCAGGGAATGTTTGTGGGGTGGTTCTCCTTCTGCAGGGGGAGGGGTGCTGGTGGCCTGTTGTTCCTGAGGCGGGGCCTCCTGTCCACTAGTGGCAGCGGAGGTGGAGGCCTGTTCATCGGTTTGCCTAGTGTCAGGGGCCTGGTGGTGTGCAACGGCCTCACAGTGTTGGCCATGTCTACCAGCACCCCTGCAATGGAGACCAGGGTGGTGTTGATGTCCTTCAAGTCCTCCCTGATTCCCAGGTACTGTCCCTCCTGCAGCCGCATGTTCTCCTTCAACTTGTCCAGTATCTGGCCCAGAGTATCCTGGGAATGTTGGTATGCCCCCAGGATCACAGTGAGTGCCTCCTGGAGAGCCAGTTCCCTGGGCCTGTCCTCCCCCTGTTGCACAGCAGTCCTCCCAGCTCCCCTGTTGTCAAGTGCCTCTGTCCCCTGAACCGTGTGCCAACTGTTTGTATGGTGGTCATAATGTGGTGAGCATAGTTCTGTTGGCGTAACGGTGTGGGTTTGGATACCGACAGTTTATCACTGACCTTTTGGCTGGCGGACTTGTGAGTGTGGCTGCATAGTGACAGATTGGTATGTGTGTGTCATAATATGGTTGGCGGTTATCTGCCGCGGCGGTGTTACGTTGGCGAAAGTCAGTAAGTTGGATTTACCGCCAATGTCATAATGAGGGCCATAGTGTCATGTGCCATTGACATCATCCGGAATGACATGTCATCATTATAACATGGACAGAGCCAGATTAGGACCATTATGCAGTAGAGTTGGACTTTGCAAGTGTAGAAGGGAAATCAAATGACTTTTATGCACATGAACTCTACAGAGTTATTTGCTCTTTCAAACTTACAAGGAAAAAACAGATAATGGCAAAAACGAGGTCTTAATTTAGGAAAATTATAAAAGTTGCCCTTTATAGGGGCAGAAGCACCGTCATCAGTGTGATTACTACATGGGGCGATATCACTGTCGATATCCAAATTCCAGTTCACTTAATATTTGAAACATTTTCCAATTGGCAGATTTCAACATTTGGGAGAGAGGTATATTCATAAGGTGTGGGAACTACCTTTCGAATACAAGTGTATGAGTGGGGAAAAGGAAGCTTTTATCAGCAAAAACAAGTACAAGACTTCTGTAAGCCATTCAATGATTTGTAAAACAAAGGGCATTGTATGGAGCGTGCAGTGTGTTGGTGGCTAACTTGGCCTGACACTTGAATGTTATTCCCATCTCTTTGATTCGCCCAGTTTGTCAGTTACTTTCAAAAGGGATTTACTTAATGCTGAGTGATCAAGGCTGCTATACAATGAGAGCAGGTGTGACTTCTGTTCCTCAAATAGTGACCTGCTGTAGAAATGTAAGTTTTCCACCCAGGAGATAAAAGTAGCAAATTTGTGCCCCCACATTGCTATGTCAAATGTCAATTTTGACAAGCTGAGCAGACTAAGATTACTATTCTTTCAGAAACACATGGCCTCACATCTGCCAGTGATACCTATGACCTACAAGTTGCAAGGTCATCAGCTGAGATTCAGTCCCTCTTAAATACTAACTTCCCTAGACACAGGTGAATTTGTGAGCTGTGTTTTTAATACATTCAACACCACAAGGATTGTACACTTTTTTGAACTTGTGGGTTCTGGAAATCTAAGCAGTTTCCACACTGTTCGGGGTTATACCATCGACCATACTCTCACTCTTTTCAAGTGTTTTTGGAGGTTTTCCACTTCTTTCGGCATTAATTGACAGTATTCTGTTGTTGCTATTTTTGAATTGCAATGGCTGCTCCATCTCAAACAAGAAGAAGAATGTCCACCTGCCCAACTGTGTTCTCAACACATGACATAGCATCACTACTAGAGCAACTGAATAAGAAGTGGTCACCTTTGTTCAGGCCAGTGTTCTGCCATGTGCAACGTGTTCTCCATTGCTTATAATGCCCTTTTAAGAATGAAATGGAGTTGTGTCTTGTTCAACAGATACTTTCTACAGACATTAATCTGATGATGTTCCTTTTGAGGGCTCATTCCGGGAGTTGTCCTATGAGATTGTGATTGTTCTGTGACACTTCTATGAGTCATCTTTCCACAACCAGGTTGTCTCTGTGCCCTGTCATCTGGCACTGCATAGAACGCTCCTCCTCAGCTGCAGCTGAGGCTAAGGATCACATGTGCTCCTTTGACCTTTTGGATGAGGCTCTCGTGGTAATGTCATCTGCCGATGTGGAGTCCCTCTTCGATTCCATCCACACTGTTTGATGATCTCTTGCAGGAGTCTAGTGACTTTTAATTTGAACCCATTTTACTGAACAAACATCTTTATTGGCTATTTACTTCTTTGCACTCTTCTACTTGTCGACATGGACTTTCTGTGATTTTTTTAGACTTTTTATAGTTTTTTATTATTTTCTAGTGTTCATTCGTTTACGGATATTAGAATCTGCACTCCTAGGCTGTTAAAGGGAGGGTGTCATAAGGCCCTTTTCAAACCTAGTTTGGTCATCACTGTCTTAACCCAGTTCCACGCCTTGTGTCTACTTTACATTTCCATGCATTTTTATTCATATTTGTAGCATGCCTGCTTTGAACATTTGTTTTTACATATTTTATTGCTGCCTCTTTAAGGAATGCAGAGTTCAGACATGTTTAATCTGCCTTGTACTACAGATAATCTGTACTCTTTATCCAAGACTGGGATGCACAGGACATAATATGCTAACTTGTATTTGTCAATCAGGGAGTCAGCTTCTGTCTCTGAGACACAGCATTGCATCAGAGCGTCTGCCCAACTGAGGCACGAGTCATTATATTAACTACACTTAGGCCCAAAGTGAGTAGAGTGCATTCTGGTCATGATCATCCTGGGATGATTTTCTTTTGACTGGCAGCTTCGCTGACGCTGCTATTTCCTGAGGAGATTTCTATCTGCATCACTGACAGACCCCTGCTATTCTACTCAGGTATGGGTTTGGAGCAAATCCTTTAGTTTGTGCCAGGCAGAGGGTTACAACCAATATGCTCTCAGATTTAGATTTCGGGTTTTGGTAGTAACATCTACACTCTCTAGAAACATGCAATATGGTGATGTCGTTTATCTTCTTCACTCTTGCTGTGATGTTGGTTACTGTCTCTGTTTCATCTGCCTAATTATCATAGCGCATGCTTTTTTTAATAATCAAATGTGATTTTTTCAATAAATACATTGGAATCCATTTTGTATCTTGTGTTTTACCTTAGGGTGCATGGGTAACTGAGCGAAAGGGGTGCGATCTGTTTCTACGTCTCCCTGCGATGTCCTAGAGTCATGTTGAGATTGCTGTAATCACCTTTTGCCCTAACTGGTTTAGTGGTCAGGGTGAGGTACTGCAAGCTAGCCAGGAGTTAGTTTTACAGCTGTCAAGTGGTATGAGGTGTACTCGGTCCCACACTCGGTGGTGCTGCCACCCTAAACATGCAGTCCTATTACCAAAATGGGAACCACATAGAAACACAGACTAAGTGGTAGTGTAGAAATCTGGACCACAGAAGGTGCAAAAATTGTCCTGCCAACAAGAGGGCTTATCTATGTGAGATTAGAATTACCTTGCTCATATCTTATGTTGCCCAAACCAATGCCTTTAACAGGCCCTCATTCAGCCTTGTGCAATTCTTTTCAGATAAAGCCTGCAACCTAGCCCTGTTGGAGAATGTCACCTTATGTTTCAGAGACTAAGGGCCTGATTCATTTCTTGATGATGTTACTGCCAAGCCACATTGATGGCGAGCCCAAAAAGACTCTCAAATCAGAGGTGTTCCACCTACCATATTTAGATGTAGTGTGACTAAGTCAAAGACCACCACGACCGACTGATCCAACACACAAGCTGTACCCCACAGCCGACGTGGCTTACTCCAATACTGACAAGAAGGCCCTCCATCGCCGTCTTTATGACTTGATCCCGCAGAGCCTATTTAGATCACACATTCATGCTGGTGGTGTATCAGTTGAGGGCATATGACTCAGGAGTACGTAGTGAGGCCCACTCAGTAGCGTACTAAAGCTTTGGTCATTGGTTGGATGCTAGTAGCCCAGCCTAGTGTATACTGGTCAATTGCGAACACCTGCAAAATATAGCCAAATTTAAAGCATCGGAGACAGTTTTTTTTCTGTGTTCCTCTCCCTCTGTTTGCCTTGATGGCAACAATACACAGAAAACTTGTCTGATCCAATCACCAGAACTTCCATCCAATCAAAGTGCAAGTTGTCTCTGTACAGGATCCATCCATCCCAAGTCGGTGTCTGTCCCAGGATCAACACATGTTTACTTTGTACTTTCCAACAACAACATATCACTGCAAATGTCACAACTTTGATATGTCCACATGAAGATGACATGGTGAAGGACCCTGAAACAGAATAACAAAGGATAATGAATGATTCCACATAACCAATTAGAATCAAATTGCAAGTTAGGAGGACACATATACTTAGCACAAGCAAAGTTAATCTATGGCAACAAACACAGTAGTCAGGGTAGGGAAACTCTGATCCATTAACATCTTTTCCTTGAACTTTCCTGATCTGATCATTTCTACCAAATTACCATTGCAGACTGATATGTTCCCTCTGTCACAAGTGTACTGACATTGGAGGTTACAATATGTAAAGGTACACTTACTCCCAGGAGAAGACGTAGCCAATAGGATCTTGATGTAGGTCAATTCCTTCTTCTTCACCACTGTCATCTTCATTGGGTATTTCAAAAACCTCACCAGGTGGTTCTTCATGGGCTCCCTCCTCAGAGATTATTGGGATGTTCTGTTGCAGGGCGATGTTGTGGAACATTCAGCAGGCAGCTGTGATTTTGCATGCCTTATCAGGTGAATAGAGAAAGTCTCCACTGCTCTTGTCCAGGCACCTAGATTTGGCCTTGAGGAGCCCAAATGCCTGCTCCACTGTCCTCTGTGTTCTTCGGTAAGCCTCATTGAAGCACACTGGCCTTGTTACATTCCTTAGTGGTGCCAACAACCATGGTCAGCTAGGATACACTGAGTCTAGTACATGGAAGCAACACATTAACAAACTAATATCATAGCTATGCCTGGGTGGAGCTCGCAGAGTTTCACTCTGTGGAATTTGGCAGAGTTACCAAAACATTCTGGAGTTCTCCATGAGGGTAAAGTATTTGCTAGATGACTACCACCCCTGCCAAGGACTGGGAGCAGTAGAAATGCGTGCGCTCAGCTTGTGCATAGTGTGCCTGAAAGGCTCCACACATTAAGTGAAAATAGAAGCATAGAATCGACTCCAGATACTACCCATCATAAAGTGTAATATGAATATATTATTTGCTTTATCAACTCTGTGTACAAAATACTTTTAAGTTAACATTAATAGTGTTTTTGAACAGCTGTTTCACCTTTTTTCCACAGTGCAGGTATTACATTTTAGAAAGAGTCAGTGTTTGTCACAGAGGGCATGGAAAAAATGTGAAACAAGTCCACCTTCTCCCTCCTTTAATTAAGATGGACGCCACTCCTACGGCCATTGAGTCGAATCCTTCGCCAGACCCCAGGCCTGCCCATCCCCCACAATGGATTATTTTCTTTGTCTGAGGCATGGCCTGTCTCCTTTGCATGCTCTGGGCAAGCTTTTGTTTTTATTAGTATTAGTAAAGCAGGAAAAGTGCTTCTCAACAACAGAAAGAGAAATAGTGAACACTAGGTGTTGATGAACTACAACACTCATTGGAGTTTTTTTCACACTGCTCAAACTAATCTATTTCCTCACCTGTCCCAGTTGCCTCCATGCAGTTCTTCCCCCCTACCCCTAGTTCTAACATGCATTTCTATCCAGTGAGTGCAATGGGTCCTACAGCAGGCATGGGCATCAGGCCCCACAAGTCCTACTCTATAATTTAAAAAAAGTGAAGGAGACCCTCTCACCTTCATGAGTGCTGGTTCCACTATTCCTGAGGTACTATTGATACCTATGTCCCTGATTCTCTATGGTGAGCATACTTTAAGGCTGCAGTGACATGAAGCGCAACTCCAGGGAGCCTTCAAATCACTTGCACACTGAACCAGCATAAACAACTCTGGGTGTTTTCATGCACACCTCAAACACCCTATGAGGAGTGATTATTTTCAATCCAGATGAAGCTAAGAAAGGATACCTGAGAGGCAGAGACATGGCCCATAAAACATAGGCCCTCATTACAACATTGGCTGTATTGACTGCCTACCGCCACGGCGACGGGCGCCAACATACTGCGCCGTGGCTACCAGCCGGCAACGCGTATTATGACTGCCGACGGTCATGGCGGCTGACGGCAGAAAGGCGGCGCTGCTGACAGCAGCACCGCCACACCAGCAAAACACTGGCGACTGTATCATGAGCAATGATACGGCCTGGTGGTGTTTTGCTGGTGGATGCTGCTGCTGACAGCAGGGCCGCGGACCGTCTCCAGCCGGAGGACCCCCTTCAAGCAGGTAAGTCGGGTTCTCCGACCAGAGAGAGGGGTGAGGGGTGTTGTGTGCATGTGGCGGTGTATGTTTTGGGATGCGTGCATTCGGGTGTGAGTCGTGTTGGGTGCATGCGTGAATAAATGATTGTGAGTGTTGTGTGTTGTGGCTGTATGTGTGTGTCAAGGTATGTTGGTGTGTGTTGTGGTATGTGGGTATGTATGTGTGCATGCGTGGGTGGAGGTGGGTATGCATGTGTACATGTGTGCATATGGGTGCGCGTGTGGGTGTGTATATGTGCGGGGGTAGGAGCAGGTGGGGGAGGGTGAGGGAGGACTCTGGGAGGGGCGGGGGTGGTGCTGAGACCCCTGATAGTGCCTACCTATCAGTCCTGATAGGTACCGCCATGGTTTTTGTGGCGGTACAAACACCGCGGAAACCATGGCGGTAGGCCGGGTCGTAATCCCGAAGGTGGGAATGTGATGGACGCCGGGCTGGAGACCGAAGTCTCCAGCCCACCAGCCGTTACCACCCTGGCGGTCAATGTGTTAAAGTGGCGGTGTTGGATGGTGGTAACCACCAGGGTCCAAATCTCATTTTTTTACCGCCGACATGTTGGCGGTATTACCGCCACTTTGACATCGACTGCCAGGGTTGTAATGAGGATTATAGTCTCATGCAGGCACACAAGGGCTTGTCGCCAAAAAGCGCACAATTGTCTCCCCTCAGCACAAGGGTCTCCCCTCAGCCATTGTGACTAAAGTTCTCAACTCTCAAACAACAGACTTGTTCACAGCCCTGCACAGGTGGGGTATGCACTATGGATGGTTGCTCTTTTGGAGGGTGCTCCAGGCCCAGAATCCTGGGGGGGGGGTTGCAATACAGAAGAGCCAAAGGTGTTTTACGGACACCACACTCATCTTCAGCCCAGCTGTTTTTGCGCACCGTATGGATTCCAGATGATTGAGAACGACACACCAGTCCTGCAGAAAGTCATCACAGTGGAAACCATCAGCAAAATCACTGGAGAGTCCAGCTGTGTGGACGACAAAACCATTCAGTCTCAAAGTGCAGTTCAAGTAGTCCCCCAGAGAGAACATCTAGAGTAGGGAGGAGTGGCTGATCTGACCCTTTCAGCCAATAAAGTGTGGGTGTAAGCTCTAGATTCCCCCATCTCTTACTTCCAGATCCACTGTCTCTCCGCCTCCCATCTCTTACTTCCAGGTCCACTCTCTCTCTCTGCCCTGCAGGTTCCTACTTCCACTTCACCCACCTCCTCCAGCTGGCTTCCCCTCCTCAAAGGTGTCAGTATACAGGGAATTTCAGTCCCCACAGCGCTGCAGATGAAAAACAAAAGCCCTCCTGTGGGCAGCGGCACCACTAAAACCCTGCCACCCTGCCACCCTGCAGAGATGGAGCCTTTGCCAAACTATTTTCTCTGATTGGAGTGCGGAGTGGCAAAGGCTCTGTGAACTCCACCAGCAGAGCAAAGTTTACCACCCACCTTCAATCATAGCAAGCCATTGTCCTAAACTAGGATTAAGGCAAAAGATCCTCAAGTCATATTGTACCTACCAACAAGCCAGGTCCTCTCAGACCCAAGTTGTGACATTTGCAGGGGGTGTGGTGCTGTTCCGTAGTGCAAAGGAATGATGTGTTGACCCACCAAAGTGGACACGGACACTTGAGATACACAAATCTTTTAAGCAGACAACTTGCACATTGATGGATTGGAAGTTTTCCGATTGCATAACACCTGTTCCTTTGCATGTTGTGGCACCAAGGCAATATGCACGCAATCTATTGCTCAAACCACATGTGGTTGTCCACCCAAACCATAAATATCTCCCTTCACAATGATCAAATACTATTGTTGTGGAAACTGGATGTAGCTGTTGATGTGTCTCAGCAGTGAAGAAACAACTTCTTGTAGCACACCACTGTAAGTTGGTTGGAATACTACCATAGTCCAATGAAAAGAGCCAGTGGCCACAAAATTAAGCAATGCCACGTTTTTCACTATTGCTGTTGGATTCATCTTGTGAGGCAGAAGATCCAGCTTCTGTTGGCGGCACAAATCCCAGATATTTTGCCTCTTTAGCCGAAACGTTTTTAATCACATTCCTCTCCTCCATGGAGGCCAGGTCTGGAAATGGCCTGATGACCTGAGACCATTATCTATTGATGTCTGTGTTCAAATGTCTGTATGTATTGAAAAGAAAATATCAGCTTAAATGGTCACACCATGCCCTGATAATTAGCACACATTTTATATCTTTGTAACATTATGAATCTCGTTTTGACATAAATGCAATACAATGTTCCAAATATTTTCTATAGTAAAAAAAAAAAAAAAACTTTCTCCCTGTTTCTCCTTTACTTATTTTGTGTGGAAATAATGCATTTGAAATTATTATTTGCACATTTTCTTTTGCATTTTTTTCTAAATACAGCAGTAATACTTCCCCTACGGCACTGTTAATATCAAACACTGTTGCGGTTTACTTTCAATTTGTCACGACAAACATTGTCGTTCGTATCTGACATTTGTAAATAAACTAGCCTCCATTTTGAGTCCTGATGATGTACTAACAATCCCAAAATGCACAACTTTGCACCCTAAAGTGGCAGGTGCCTGACCTTGCGGTGAGGACATTGACTACCCAACGGCCATTGGTGGAAGTTTACCTCATAGTAGATGTCACCCTCCATGGCGGTCCCTGACATAGGCTAATGTGTGGGATGGCGACACACGAAAGCCAATGGCTGTGTCTGTCTGTGTCACAGATCGCATCCACTGTGCACTTGTATGGCACATATTGAAAAGAAGCTTACTTGCCTCCAAACACTACATCCAACAAGACCTCTTCATTTTTTGCTGCTGTTACCAACCTCTGGGAGCCAGGATGCCAGGAAAAGTAGGTGACAGGGACCCTGCCTTCAGAATGGAGGAGATGAAGCTCCTTGCCAAGGACGTCCTGTCCCTGTACAGACAGCTCTATGGGTCCCCAGAGGAACAGGTACATGTCTGATTGGGAAACATTTGACTAACATCTTGCTTCCTTGTCCACATCCTAATTTGTTCCTTTTAGTTCATAGGTGAAGTGATGTGATTGGGGTGGAGTGAACTGAATGTTTTTGCTGGGGACAGAATATTGTTTGTCCTTTTAGAAATGTCTCTGCATGGAAATGTAAAGTCGTCTGAAAGGAGAAGATGTAATATCTGTCCATGTAACCTACAATTCTAGTTTCATCAGACAAACTGCAGGTCCCTTACTACTAGCAACCAGTAGACAGTGTACCAGTAGTAAACATACAACCAATATCAATATAATAGTGATGTTAAGTGGCAGAAAATGTTTTAATTGTGGAATTGTCTGATGATGTCCTGTGAAATGGGATTACAGCCCATGTTGTGGCATAGGATGTTCTACATGGTTTTATACATGTGATGGTGCCACATATAGGGAAACCTTTTTCCTGTGCTGCAAGTTCAAATGATACACAAGTATATCCTATTCCTACACACACTTGTTCATAGAACCACCAAATCCCTGCTCTCACTGATACATAGCTGCCCTTCTGTACTGCCCTTAGTCACTGTATGTGATGCAAACTGTGGGTTCTGACTCTTATGAGTTTAGGGCTGAAGACAATGTAGCTGTGTGTGGGGTTATGTGCAAGAATTGTACAGGTTGTTTAGCCTTTAGTAGCTCACAATTATTGTTAGTAATTAGGTGTGGGCCTCACAACAGAAACTGTTTCATAGCCCAGGCCTAGATGATGTTTTGGGCCTGAATTGGTGACATTAGGAAATAGACAGTGTTGGGTGTTCTCAAACACTTACAGCAATTCAGTATTTCCAAGGAACCTCTGAATGTTTTTGGAAAATATGTTACTGGTTGGTGAATGCATGTGGGCAATGCTACAAAATTGTGTCAGCAATTCAGGCAAAAGAAACCACTCAAAATCTCTCTTCTTGTTCTTTTCTATCATCCATACAGGTCAACGCCCATCGAAAGTAGGAAATATGTAAGGCCATCATTATGAATGTGTGGAACCTGTGGGGCCATAAGCGTTCAGCCTGCGTTATAGGAAGAAGTGGGAGGACCTGCAACGCTCAACACCCATGTCTGCGGAAGACCAGCTAGGCAGTCCGCCAATGATCCAAGCGGATGCACCACACCATGACCCTCATATGGCCCGCATCCTTGCAGTGGCCTACCTGGAGCTTGATGGACAGTTCAGGACCTACAGCAGCATCAAGTGGGTAAGTTATTGTCCGTCGCTGTTTTTGTTGTTTGCATTGGCATTAGCAGGAGCTGTCCTATTCTGTGACATTCCAGTTGATCATGTCTCATGTTCATTAGTCTTGATGTATGTGACTGTACATAGTTCTGACATGCGGACTGTCATACATCAGAATATATATGTCACACAGGTATGTCTGAATCAAATATATTGAGGTTTGGGGGTGGCAAATATATGATGGGTTCATCCTCTGCAACAAGATAGAGATATGTTAATGGTGATCTCTGCTAGATGATGACATGAGTATTCACGTTGACATTCACGGTTCCAGATGTGGCACTTTCAGCACCTCATTGACTAGGCCCTAGCGGCACACTGCACAACCAGAGTATAATTTATTTTGATGTTCCTGTGGTGCTGTGTCCCGGCCCACATATATAAGCCCATGGAAAGCCAGCTTGCGTGGCTTTTCATGACCTTGTAAATATGGACCTCTTTCACACATGGCACTACATGTAAGGTGCATTCCATGGGTGTTACCGTGGGTGTTTCCACACAAAACTCTTGGACTCCAAAGCAGCTGACATATTCCCAAATGTACAAGTGTGAGAATGTGTCAGATTCCTACACCACCTTGAGGGTAGCATTGAAGTGGTGCAACACGGAGAAATAACATTTGTCTGCCTGTTTTCCCCAGGTTCTGTGTGTGCTGCATTCTGCAGCACACATTGAAAGAGGAATACACCATCAATGATTAGGTGCCGTATGGTGGCCCTTCCTGCACATATTCAATTAGCCCTTGGTGCAAGGATGTCTGTGTTGGCACTAGGCAGCAGTTTGTGCACCTGCGCTGAGGGAAGTACAGAGATGGCTTGTATTGTCAATATGAATATGACACTTCCCTTTACTGTGGAAATGATGCACCACTACACAGCTAGATGGATTGCTGCACCATGTTGTGTCATTTCTTCAAATGTGAGGCACTCAGTTCAACACTGATGAGTAGTGAATCTGTTAGGCATGGGTATTGATGCGTAGTTTCACAGCATTTCCATTATAAATGGCAGTATCTCTGCATTGTTCTTACAAGAACTATTTACCTACTCTGAGGTGATGGGCCTTGTCGTACTAGGTAGTTTAAGCTCCCGGATATTCCCCCAATTTCATCATGATCAAAGTTGTTTATCTGTAGATTGTAACATGTCATGTGACAGAGGCCCACCCCATTGTATGTGTACATGTATCCTCTGATTACCCACGTTTGTGTACTGGTACACTGTTAAGTGCCATACAGTGATCATACCCAGATCATACTTTACTTGTCACATACATACGACACATGGAATATTTGTGCCCATCTAAAATAGTGCTACATGTTGCTTTGTTATAGGTAGCTATTAGTGCAGCATTACCCACATGATAGTAGTGATGTGAATAGTGGCAAGTACCTACATATGATTTCCAGATCATAGGGCCCACCCACTTCAGCCTCGTTCTTCCTTGAGTCTTGTAATTTGTGATGGCTATGTTGTTCTTAGTATCCATTGTCAAGTTCCTCTTTGACATCCCACATCTTTTACATATGGCACCATGAGACAATGCTGCATCAGACTCATTCCTGGCACGTGTTACATGTTCCCCCAGTCCACATCACATGTAGGTTGCAGTCCCCTAATGGGCAGATTACTGCCATCCCTCCCCAGGTGTGCCACAATCGTTGCACAGTCGACCCAGCAGTGCATGTGTATTTGTGTTATCCACGATGCAGTACACATGTTCATTCCCACCACCCCAGTATACACTCCCCACTCAAGCCAAATGTCATTTGGACATGCACAGTCAGCACCTACATTGCACAGTAATAGTAGTGCTGTGCAATCTCCAGACATCATCATTGATTTGTACACACATGGTTCTGTGGTATGCATCTCTTACATTCCCCCAACCCTCCAACTGATTATTTGTGGGGAGTTCCTATGTTCCCTTCCATGGCGTATGACACCTGTGTGCACTCACCCTGCACACCAGGTCAGCTGGGTTCAATTTAGTTTCATGCAGAGTACCACAGGCATGTATTTTGTCATGCCCATGTGTGTCAATACCTCCCACGACCACACCTGCCCCCCTCTCAAATGAGTTTTTTCTCCTGTGACACAGCCATTCCATTCTGTGGCATACAATTCTAGATTATTGTGCATAGGCCCAAGTGAGACCGAGTAGCTACATGGTGCAAGGTGTCTTCAATTGTAAAAGTAAGGTTGTGCAAGGTGGTAGTGTGCATGCTTGGTGTATTGTTCCAGTCCATGTTTTTTGCTATGTAATGTGGGAGTTGTAGCTGTGGTGACTACTGTTGTACATTGCACTGAAAGTTCAAAAAATACAAAATTATCTAAACATTGACTGATGCTGCACTTTACACAATGAAGAGAGTAAGGTGACGGTTCTGGACTGAGCTGTGCACATTCTGGGTGTGCATTACATGTCTGCCTTTGAAGTTTGAAAACATCAAAGAAAAGTCTTTGCAGTGCACAAGACCCTATCTTTCATGTACTGGCCCCAGATACACTCCAAGGGGTTGGAAACGTATTTGTGTAAGGACAGGCACAGCCCTATTCAGGTGCAAGTGTAGGCTCCTCCAACCACTGTAGCTCAAGAAGACCCATTGGGATATGCCTGGCACACCTCAGCTCCCTTTGTGTGACTGTCTAGAGTGAATTCACAAACAACCCAACTGTCATCCTGACCCAAACATGTATTCCACAGACAGGCAGAGGCACAGAATAGTTAAACAAGGAAATGCCCACTTACTAAACTTACAATTTAAAAAACTACTTCACCAAAATATATACTTTTAAATTGTGAGCTCAGAGACTCCAAACTCCCAATCTCTATCTGCTCCCATTGGGAAATTAACTTGAAAATATTTCAAGGCAATCTCCATGTCAATCTATAGGTGATATGAGCCTTACAATATGAAAAAACAAATGTAGTACTATTTCACTACCTGGGCATGTAAAACACACCAGTACATGTCCTATCTTTTAAATATGCTACACCCTGCCCTTGGGACTGCCTTGGGCCCACCTTAGAGGCGACACATGTTAAAAGGGAAGGTTTGAGCCTGGTAAGTGGGTGCACTTGCCAGGTCGAAATGTCAGTTTAAAACTGCACATAGACATTGCCGTGGCAGGCCGAGACATGGCTACCCATGTCGGTGGAAAAATCAGAGCTGCAGACCCACTAATAGCATTTGATTTACAGGCCCTGGGCACACCTGGTGCACTACACTAGGAACTTACTAGTAAATCGAATATGCCAATCATACATAAACCTATTACCACTACAATTTAGACAGAGAACACTTGCACTTTAGCATGGGGCAGCAAGCCAGCAGAAACTAAATGCAGCACAAAGTCAAAAAAAGGAGGTCAGAGGCGAAATGTTTGGGAATAACCCTGCAAAAAGGGCCATTTCCAAACACAACCCCCTCCCGGCCTAAAGCCAGGGTAGGCCAATCATTACCTTGCTGGACTTCCCTGCTTAGGGTGATAGAACCTGGCAAAGAGCCACTACAGGAGGAGCTTTTGCCAGTTCTATGCCTCGCTGAACCCAGGTGGATCCCTAAGCCTATACTCTCGGGGCCCACTGAACTAACCCAGGGGGAACCCTTCTACTCATGTGCAGACTCCATATGTGCAATACTTAAACTTACCTTGCTCACAGATGCATCCCCGTAGTCAGACAGCACCACCATAGTGAACAGTGTGATCTGGCCCATTCCACTCCTTGGGTCTGACTTCGGTCCTCAACCCATGGAAAACTCTGATCTCAAGGACACCAACCAACAGAGGTGATTGACAATTGTCAGTATCAAGAGCCAGGTCCCAGTCCATCCCAGGGTCTCTAGCCTCTGTGTTGTTGAAACGTGGGGGGCAGTAGCCCCAGGTGCCTATCACCCTTTTTCAACTTCCCCTGCCACCAGTTCAGGGGTGGTAACCTGAGACTGGTCGCTCAACTTAGGATCTGTACCCTCAGGCTGAGCAGAGGACAGGGGTGGTTTCTTCCTCTTCCTGTCCCTCTTGCTCTGGTCCCGTGCCTGCTTCTTTGGGGTGGTACACCCAGAAAACTGAACATTGAGAGTGTCTTTGGCAGCCATCCCTCCTTGTTCCTCTGACACCAGGGGCAACTCATTCGCCAGAATGCAGTGTACAGGCATCTGGGGACTGTGATGGTATATGACCTGTCCCTGGGCATTATCTTCCCCTAAGGCCACATTGGCCACCCCTTTGGACTGGCCATCAGTGAGGGTTTTCATAGGACAGATAGAGTGCCCTTTCTTGTGTCCTAACTGAGAACACTCAAAGCAACTGCACTGAAAATGGGGTGCCTTAGGCCTCTGCCCACCACAACCTCCTCCTTCCCATTAGCAGGGACATGTGAACCCTTTTCTCCCCCTTAATCCTGGGAACTGTCTTTGTCTCCCTTGACCTACCTCTCATTCTTCTGTTAGGGACCCTGCCCACCCTTGTCTGAGACTCCCATATACAACTTCTTTTGGACTCTGGTCCAGTGGTACGCCTCCTTGGTAAGCTTCCTGGGGTCAGTAAGCTTGCTGTAAATCAAGTGTTGGAACAGCTCTGGAAAGCAATGACTAGTCAAGTGCTTCCATGCCACCACATTGTAAAGCCCCTGATAGTCTGTTACCTCACCGCCCTTCACCAAACCATCCAGTGCTCTGCAGAAAGAATCCACATACTCAACACAAGTTTGAGACCCAACTATACTACTCTTCCTAAACTTTACCCTGCAACTCTTTGGGGTGAGACCACACCTACTGGTCAGGGCATCCTTCATGGCAGGATACCTCATCTGCTCCTCTTCTTCTATAGCCAACAAGGTGTCCCTCCCCCTCCACTGATAAATACTTCCACAGGCCTGCCCTCAGTCTCTTTTAGGAACCCTGTGCATCCTCTGTGTCATCTCATGACCCCTGAACCACTGCTCTATGTCACCTTCACAACAAAATTCTTCACCACAGACATTGGTATGTGCACCTTCCCCTCAGACTGCACTGTAGAACTGATTCCACCATCTGTGCTGGACCTGCTCTTTAGATCCAGCTCTTACCAGCTCAGCTCTTGAACTAAAAACAGTTTTTTCTCCTCTATGGTGATTTTCTCTTTCTCTATGGGAATTTTCTTTTTCTCTGTCTCTCTTTTTAACCTGGCTAGTTCCAAATGAAGCTCCATCTCATGCTTCAAATTGAGTTTCTCCAGCTCCATTCAGAGCCTCCTAGCCTCCCACCGGCCTTCTAGCTACTCTGGGGTCAGACGTCTTGAGGAAACATTGCTGCTTGCCCAGGAAGATGCCTTTCTCCCAGGCAATCCTTATTCTCCATCAAATCATCATGCAGGTTTTGCTCCTCGCCCGTCCACAATAGCATTCTCCTCCCCTGTGTGCTCATCAGCCTTCTTTTGTTGCCAACCAGGCCTTCTGCACCTTTTGCAGCTCCTCCTTTTTAGTAAGGCTTTTAATAGGACATTTGAGCTCCTTGCAGAACGTTTTGAGCTCAGGCACCGAATAGGTCTCCAGCCTCTCCTGCTCAAACACCAACTCTGCAGCTCCAACTGATGACTAGCCAGTTTAAGACATGATTGTGAATCAAACTCAAATGTTGCAAAAAGAGAAAAATCAAAACAGTATGTTGGGGTGTGATGGTCTGCGATTTTGAAGAAGTGTACACCAATCACTGTATATAAAGTAAAAATAAAAGTCCTATCCCACCACTGCCACCAGTGTTAGAAATGGAGACTCTAGTTGGCAGTGGTTTGCACCCTGTCCAAGTAGGGCCCTAACTCTAGCCAGGAAGAGGGAGTCACAAGCTAAAATAACCCTGCTCACCCCCTGTTAGCTTGACTCAAGCAGTCAGTTTTATCTCAGAGGAAATGTGTGAAGTATTTGTGCACACACACACACAGTAACACAGTGAAAACACCACAGAAGTACTCTATATCAGTTTTAAAACATAGCCAATATTTATCTGAGTAAAACAAGACCAAAATGACAAACATCCAAAATACACAAGTAAAGATACAAATTTTCAAAGATTAAAGGCCTCATTATGAGCTTGGCGGCTGGACCGCCAGACCGCCATAGTGGCGGCCACCGAAAGACTGCCATGTCGGCAGTCATACAGACCGCCGTGTTCTTAGTTACCCTGCCATGACTGGCAAAAGCCAGCCAAAAAACAACACCACCAGTTTGTTGGGGACAGGAAATAGGCAGACTGACCATCAGCACTGACAGTCCGTTAACCAAACACTGAACCTATTACAAGTTCAAAAATGCAGTGGCAGTCATGGTCCTCCAATGATGGTCAAAACCACGGCGGTTCTCGACCACCACAGTAATACACAATACCACATTTGATGAACTTAAAAACAACACAGCTGACGCACATCCATACACCCGACATACCTACAAAATACACCCTTCACACACCATAATCCTTTGCAACTCCCACACAAAAATGCATCATACAGAGCGCCCACAAAACACATTTTTCAATTTTAATGGCACCCCTCCATCTCTCACTGAGCAAATATCTAACACCTCCAACTCGCCCACAACACACCCATTTGCACCCCTCCACTCCATTTACTTCCTGTCACCTTCTAATTTCCCAGCAACTATCTTCATTATTGATTATTTTATTCCACCACCATGCCACCCAAGAAAAATCCCCATTTCACCGAAGATAAGTTAAGAGTCATGGTGGATGAAATCATTAGAGTAGAGGCACATCTATTTGGAGCCCAAGTCCAGCACACTACTTTTACCAAGAGAATGGAAATGTGGCAAAGGATAGTCTGTAGGCCCTACTCAGTACACAAGGGACAACATCAGAAAGAGTTGAACCAACCTCAAGGGGAAGGTCCATTCCAAGGCATCCAGGCAACAGCTACAGCTCCAGACGACTGAAGTCCTCCCTTACAACTCACATCATGGGAGGATAAGGTCTTAGCCATCCTTCATCCTGAGGGCTTGACAGGAATAACTGGGGTATTGGAGTCGGGTAAGTCACGACAACAAAAAAGGCACCAAAATATATTGAGATGCATGTTCATTGCTCTCATTTTGCCACCTTCACTGTCACCCCACTCAACAGTCCGTAGATCCCCGTCTGGCCTCCAATATGTTAACTAGACTCACCTGGGGAACTACATCTCTGCATAGTGGGTTTAGTACAGGGACTGACAGCACCACAATTCCCAGCAGGCATTGTTCCAACATTATTAAAACCAGAACAGTGTAGCCTACTCACAATTAACATTTATTTCCAGGACAGGCACTGACAGGAATGCTAAGGCAGGGAGGAACTGCTACTCTTACTCTACTCAGCCACTACACTGTCCTCTGCCACTATGACCCTTCTCCCTCTACTCAACCAGTAAACGCACATGAGAGGATGGCATCTGTACAGTCTGTGTGTATGGCAGGTACAGGCAAGAATGCTAAGGCTAGGAGTCACTTCTACTCTCACTATACTCAGCCACAGCACTGTCCTTTGCCACTAGACCCTTTTCCCTCTACTCAACCATTAAACTATACTCACTTGAGTGGATGATATCTGGATAGTCTGTGTGTAGGACAGGCACTGACAGGAATGCTAAGGCCAGGAGGCACTGTATACCCAATGCTAAACCTCAGCCCACTGTGCTTCTGTCCAAGTATCCCTTACATGAACTCTCAATGGAATGGTACTCACCTGAGAGGATTGCCCAGGTATATTGTGTTTATATCTTGAAGTAACATGACTGTATAGCAAAGGAGGGCCAGTCCCTGTAACTCCAAGAATCGGGTTGGTGTCCATATTAAAATGTGCCTCTGCCTGTGAACTAACAGATGAAGTTTACCCACCCGGGAGGGGCAAAGGTACAGCTCATGGTACATTCTGTGATGTGGCTTAAAACCTAGACTCATCTTGAGCTGCTATGGCAAGATGAAAACATTGTGGACAGGAAGGACAGCTGAAACTGTGTGCAAAAATAACATGAAGGACAGATCAAATGTCCCAAAATTAATCGTCTGAATGATATTGGCAGCAGACATATTCCCAAAGCAGTGACCCCATGATGACAACTATCACATATACAGCAAGTTTCTGGATCTGCCTGCATGACAGTCAACTAGCCCAGCCACTGTTTTCACTGCACTGCTGGCAAGATACAAGTCAATGACCATCCCTCCCAGTGCTAATAGACTCAGATATCCTGAAGCTTGTTCACTGAAATGGAATTGGTATGTTACCCAAATGTCAGGTCAACACAGTTGATAGCATGTGTGCCTGTCACATAAGGAAAATAGGCGAATCCAATTTTACATGACGTTAGTCAAATGTCACTGTTAACTATTGGAGGTAGATGTCATGATACAACCTAAAAAATGCAGTCTCTTGCATCAACAGGTCTACCTGCAACTCGAAACACAGAAACCACTCAAGACATTGCCACAACCCCCATGGATGAAGCTCTCAATGAGGACAACACTCCTAGATGTGTGGACGTTGAGGATGGTTCTGGCCCATACGGGCAACGTGGTCAGATGACACCTGTCAGCTTCACCTTGACCACATTGACACTGACCAGCCATGTTGCATCAACATCCCAGGCAACCAGGCACCCCAAACCTGTGTCCAAGGACAGTGACAACAATCTTGTGCCCCCTAGTCCAGGGTCCTGAGTCACTTCAAGACACCTCCCACAATGATGGTCCTGGAACCAGTAGTAGGCAGCAAACCATGCAAAGGACGCCGGCACGTGGGGGTGGGTGAGTGGGAGGGATGATTTGGGATAGTTCTGGCCAGGACACCATCACCCAAGTTTAGGGAGCATACCAACAATCCCAAGGCATGATGGGCCAGGTGCTCACCAAACTCAGGGAGATCAAGGAGCTACACAGGGACTTCGACAGGGAAATTTGGGAACAGTGGGAGGTGCACAATACCAACAAGTCCTCCGTAACGGGGTGCTGAGAGAAATCAACACCACCCTGAGCAGGGATCGTCAACAACACTAGACCCCTTTATTTGCCAGTCAATTCCAGCCCCTTCTACATCTGTGGCATCCACTGGAACAGATGCCCTGCCAGGGGAAGGACCTTCCTCGGATACCCCTGCCTCTGTAGCTGAAGAACCCGCCAGAAGCCGGGACCTCCACCCAAGACTCCAGGAGGTGTGGATGGCAAGACACAAACCACTGCCAGGAAGTGAACCCCTCTTGATGAAACTCCTTTGGATGCCACTGATTCACTCTGTTGACTGTTCTCCAACCCCTTTCCATTTTCCATGCTAGTCGGATGCTGGACTTTGGACTGCAAATGCTGTGGCATCTACTATAATGATTACATCAATTATGACTAATTCCTTCACTGTCACTTTCTTATTTTGAGTTTGACCTTTCTTTCCTGTACACATGTAAATTAACACACCTAACACTAAAACAATGTCTAATGGTAATTTTTGAGATTGAGATGTTGAATTTTAAAATCTATGTGATACAAATGATGAATACATAAGAAGGTAGTGGCAGGACGGATGTGTCACAGGTAGTGTGGCATGCAGAGGTTTACTACCAACACAATGAAACAAGTGAGTAGCCACACCAAACATTTTATTGCACTGTACAGCACACAGGCTGCTAAAATGTCTGGACTGTCATAGCCAAGAATGGCAGAACCATGTTGATACAGGCTAGATATCTCAAGGTACCGTCCCCCAGACCACCGAAGAAAGGGCTATGTCAGACCTTGTCCTGTAGAACAGGCTAACAGATTAGTGGATGTTGTCACCAGCCTGAGTCTTTTCACATACCAAAGCCAGGTCTACCAACTTGACATACGCCATGACACAGACAGAGGGCAGTACAACAGTCCCTAATTATAGGTTTATCCTATTACAATGAACAAGCATCTTTTGGTCTGATACACACCTATGTCAGTGTTGCGGCACATGCACTGTGGCCCGAAATGAGGAAACTCTTCGACAACTAAACAAAGCTCATACAGGATCATTGTCAACATAATGTGAAGGGAGAATGCATGGATTGCACTGGATGACAACATGTTTCAAGTCCATATGATCACACACATGAGAAAATTGGATCAACACACCACATCAATCAAGTGTACTGTGCACTTCAGAATTCCACCCACCCACTGTCATAGCTGATTTGGCAAAGGACTTATGTACCACAATTCTGTGACCAACATTACCTGCATCAATCCATGTCCACTTCATATGTCAGGACAGAAACAGCTACATGCCAATGTCACAACTCTGAAACACTCACATAAGGATGGCATGGTGAAGAGACCTGTAATAAAACACAATGCAAGGATTTAGGCAGGAAAATACATATATTTGACCATAACCTCATATTAGACTTCATTAGATCCTTTCACATTTCCATGAGACTGACACAAACAAAGGATATAATGATGGTATTAGATGTGTTGCTGTCTGAATTTGAAATCACACCTTGACTGTACACTACAAGGCATGAGATTTCCCTTTCCTTTGTGAAAATCATGCCCTACTCAATACATCGTGTCAACTACAGTTTCCCATACAATCACAGGAATCACATATTATTAAACACTTACACTCAAGTAATGTATTGATTGATCAGATCTGCTTCAAATCTTCACCTTCCTCCGCATCACTGTCATCCTCACCTGGCATTTCAGGATTCTCACCCGGTGACCCTGCTAGCTCCCCCTCATCTGGTATATATCGGATGTTCCTCCTCGAGGTAATATTGTGGAGCATACAGCAGGCCACAATGATCGTACATACTTTTTTGGGTGAGCAGAGGAGGGCTTCACCAGTCTGGTCTATGCTCCTAAATCTGACTTTCAGGAGTCCAAAAGCCCACTTCACAACACGCTGTGTCCTTCCATGGGCATAGTTGAAGCAGACTTCTTTTGGGGTAGTTGGGATCCTCACACGTGTCAACAACCATGGATGGTTTGAGTATGCAGAGTCTCCTGTAATGGAATGGCATATAAGTGCAACAATTATTCCCTCTAATTGTTTCTTCTGAAGCACACATTTGATATAAATACACTGGACATAAGTGACTTACCAACCAGCCAAGCCCTCTCTGTGTTTGTTGTGTCATCAGCTATGGAATTGTGCTGTTCCGCATGGCAAAGGCATCATGGACTGAAACCTGATAAGGGGCACAGATGTGTGAGGTCCGCCAAGCAAACAACTTGGACATTGATCGAATGGAAGTTCTTTCTGGTCCGACAGACTTGTTCATTGCCATGCGGTGGAACCAAGGCAACATGTGTATTATCAATGGCTCCTACCACATGTGGCAAAATCCTCACGTTGAGGAAAATGAATATAGCTGTCCAGGTATTTAACATTGTTGAGAGTACATCCTTCAATACAAGGCTGAACATAGTCAGGGAAATCCCAGCAGCTAGGGCCACTGTATTTTGGAAGGACCCTGTTGCCAAGAAGAGCAACACTGCTGCAACTTCTACAATAGGTGGTATGCTATTTGGATGAGACATTGTAGGCAGAGATCCACAATTGTTTGCCTATTTAGACTGCACATCTGGATGATGTGTCTTTCTTCCATGGCCTGATGGTCTGATGGTGGACAGTAGAGGATGTCTGATCCTTCCCTGGGTACCTATGTACCCAGGGAAAAATTAATAAAGTTATCATCCAATGTATTTATTGCAACCTACATAGTGCATGTTATTGACATACTATGACAAGGCATGCCATGATTTAATGACCTGATGCTCAGTACACATTACCACTGTTAATTAGACTGAAGTAACATATTTCCCCATTGCTTTACCACAGATGTGTACATATCACCTATCCGAACAGCAATGATTTTTTTACATGAAACATGCTACTTGGAAAGTGACATAGGTTGCCTAATTTAAAATGACTGGGGGTTTCTGTGACCAAAATAAACTTGCCTTATGTGCCTGGCAATGTACAAAGATTGCTGTCAAAGTAGAAGGATGTGCATGACAGGACAAGACCAGCACTTAACAGTTGTTTAGACCATTTTTCAGAGTTGTTACGCAGCGTTTATTAACCAAATACACATAAAATGCTTTTAAAATGGCAGGTGCCCAACCTACTTCACTGGACACTAGGAACTGCTCATGTCTGCCGGCGGAAGTAATCATGGCGGTAGACAGTTGCAGCCATGGCCAACACATCCATAGGCTAACGTTGTTGCCAGTGATGGTCTAAGACCAATGGCTGTGTCTGCCAACAGTGATGGCCGTGTACGTGGTGGACGTGACCGCCATGTTCTGAAAAATTCCTGCTGTGTATCACCTCTGGAAGCAGTCATGGCACCTACAATAAGTGATGGAAAACTGCCTTTTCTCCAGAGTAGTTGGGGAAGCTGGTGGTGGAGGTTCTACTCCTGGATGGACGGCTCTTTTGTGCACCAGAGTAGCAGGTAGGCGAATCATATCCACTTTTTTCCCTGTACTTCACCATATATTCCCTCTCACAGGCTAGATTGTGCCCATGTGTGCTAAAATGTGTAGTAAAGGACATGGAGCTGCAGTCGCTGTGGCATTGGAAGTCCCAAAGTTGTGTTGTGTCCCATAGTTTTTGAAATCTCTGTCATAATGCCAGGGCATACCCCACACAATGTCAGTTGATCAATGTAGTTAGTGAAGGGCCTGGGCAAGGTGGCGGTTTGGTCTTCAGATTGGGAAATATTTGTAGTCTTGTCCATGTACTTAGTGACTGGTATGTGTCCCACTTGGACATTTTGGGAAAAACAGATTGTTCACTGTAGTGTGTACTGACATGTATATGACTCTGCCGTTTTGTATGTGATCTGAGACATAATTTCCTGTTTTGTGTTTGTACATACATGCAGGGCAATGCCCATCAAAAGAAAGGGATTTTCAGAGCCCTTGCCAAGAAGGGGCCACAGCCAGTGGAGTGCCCACTGGAAAAAGAGGTGGGAAGACCTGAGACGCTTGGCCCGGAAGATTGCGGAGACCCAGTTGGGGCTGTCCTCCCAATGTGGGTGGGGTGCCCATCGGACCATGAGCACTAATGGCCGGCATTCTGGCGGTGGCCTACCCAGAGGTGGATGGGCGTTTGACGGCAGCACAACAGCCACAAGGTGGCGAGTAAACAGAAAATTCTTGCTTCTCCCATTGACAGGTGATTATGTGGTGTACTGACTGCTCCCCCTGACACACTGGGATGAGCCATGTGTTGCACAATATTTGGGAGATCATTTGTGTTGACATGCCATGTGTACCTTACTGGTGTGCCTTGCCTTCTGAACCTGGGACATAGTACAAACCCTGGGGAAATTCACAAACCACTTACTCTGCAGGGTCCAGAAATGGCTGTGTCCACTTCTCATTCATGCACTATTTGTTGTTGTAGTGGGTGTTATTGGTAAGCCAAAAATCACTTCCCGTGAATGTCACAGACAAAAAGGTAATTGCATTAAGGATCACTGTCCACTGCCATGTGTCTTTACATATGTGTATGTAGACATCTGACAAATAAAAGCAAGTTATCCTCAGTATATGATGGGTACTGGTGCCTCATTGTAGATTCTGCTGCGTTGGTGTCATAATATATGTGACATGGCTTACATGGATAATTGTCTGCAAATGTAGCGAACCACTTTACCTTTGGAAGTGGGGAATGTTCATTGACATGAATCATGTCCCATGACTGTTGACAACATTCATTGTGCCTACATGCCAACATGTGTCCTTTTCCCTTTAGGAAACATTAATTATCAGAAATTTCAGGCATGTCCTAGCCATGATGATGGTATGATGTCTGTATCCCCTCGCATATGGTGTTCCTTTTACTGACACCTGTTAGGCCTCTTTGTGTGACACTGTTAGTGCCTCCTTGACTATATGGTGACAGGTGTCACTTGCAGATCTGTGTATTGTTGACTTGTGTCCATGATGACATGGGTATTTCTATTTCCAATACTCTAGGATATTGCACTTTTCTATCAGAGTTAGCTGGATGTTGTTAGCTTCATCCCAAATTGCTGCTACATAATGAAAATGCAAAATGGATGTGTGCACAAACTTGTGTGTGGAATATGGGTGTGTATTTTACAGTGGGATACTTTTGTTGGCTACAAGTTAACTGGAGTCTGCTGCATGTGGCACATTATTAGGGATGGAGAGGGCACCTAGATGTGGTATGGTGATGAGGTTTGCCAGACTTCATCCATGCCATTGTAGTAGTCTGACATCCTAGTTTTCTTGTGGGTAACTTTGGAAAATCCAGATGGCATTCAATCATATGTTATTGCACATGTGTGTGCCACTTATGAGTACATTTTTGCTGGGACCTACTTGACCTGATGGTATTGTTTGTCAATCAGAGTTGTGACTGAAGTGTTAGGAGGTACATGTTGTGACCCTATTTCTCTTTGTATTTGCAGCACTGGCAATAAAAGGAGACGGGGCACAGCAGGGTGGGGAAGTACCTGGCCCTAGGACCTCTGGTCAAGATACCACCAACACAGAGGGATTCAGTGGCCCTGAGGGTGAGGGGAGTGCCACCTGGGAGATGGGGTTGACATCCTCATCATCGGATTCCTTCTCCAGTGGCCACTCCCTAGTGGTGTCAGACAAATTGGGGACCCCCCTTGTACCATCCTTTTATGGCATCCTCTGTTTTATCACTGCCCTCCCTGTTGCTACCCACCCAGTTGGTTGTTCCCGCTCATCCAAGAGGTTGGGCATCTCCTTTGCCTCAGGCACCTCCTCCCCAGTCCCTGTTAGCCCTGCTGCCCTCAGTGAGGGGGCTATTGACCTCCTGAGAAGTATCTCTGTGGGTCAGTCCATCATCGTGAATGTCATCCAGGGATTGACAGGTCAACTCCAACAGACCAATGCATTCCTGGAATGCATTCATGGTGCAATGGTTGTCCTCCAGAGATCTTTTCAGGCTGTGGCCTCCACACTAATGGCAGCCAGTCACCCCCCTTCCATGCCAGTCAATATCAATTTTCCCAGTCCAGATACCACCTTCTCCCACCTACCCAAAGCATGCAAACAGATCCTCAGGCATCCACCTCAACAGACAAAGGTAGTGCACACAAACACAAGCACCACAAGACACACCACCAGCATGCAAACAAGCAACATCCACCAGCAGACACAGCAACAATCATTAGTTTCCCTGACACTTCCACCACCCCCAGCATCACACACAGGACATCAAACATACCCACAGACACCACCACAACAGTTACAGACATCCAGACCCGCAGACATCCAAACCCCAAACATCACACGTGCAGAGACCACAATTACTGACACACTGACATCCAGCTAATCCACCATACCTGCAGTCACCAACTCAAGTTATACTTACCCACCACAGCATCTCCCAGAACCTCCAACCCCTATGCCCAAGACACATAAACGCCCTCACTCACCCACCCAACAGATATCCACCACACACGCATACCACCCATAAGCACCCACCCAAGACATCTACAACTACACATGAGACAACCACATTTTCAACCTCTAAATCCCAACCCCCTTCTGATGGCCATCACAGTGTGTCCAAAATCCCTTTCCTTTGTGAGCTAGACCTTACCCCTGTCCTTCCCCTGTATCACACCCAAAAGGTCCTCAACCATCTCTAAGGCCATCCCTTCCACCTCCAAGGCTTCCCCTGCTGTCCTGCAAACACCTATAACCCTCCCCCAAAAGAGAAGCCCACCCCTCCTAAAAAGGAGCCCCCCTCCCAAACCCAAACCTCCCTTCCCAAATCTGACCCCCCACCATCAGATAATCCCGGAGGTGCCTGCCTGCCCCCTTGATGCCCCTTACTGTGGTGGTTACATGGCAGTTAGGAGTCAGATTTGGGCACCACACTGTGCCATGATTTGGGTATTAACTGGACAGGCCAATGGCGTTTGGATATTGCTGTTATCCATATTGTTGTTGGTATTAAACCCAAAACCTTTGTCCTGCAATTCCTTTCCTAGCTTTATGTTGTTCCTGAGCAGCTTTGGTTGACACTCTGACTCCAGTTGTGTGTGTTTGTGCCTCCTTGCTGCTCCAGGTGTTGTTGTCTGCAATATGTGTGTTTGTCTGCAGTGCTTTTGACCCCCACGGGAAGGGTGTTGTGTGTTAGGTATGTGTGTGTGCATATTCAACGTTGGTCTCATGGCATTGTGTTCTGTTTGGTATTTAATATATTTCTTTTTGTGTTGTCTAATGTGGGCATGTATGGTGTTAGCCTTGTCCCCCTGATATGGCTATTGCATACATGTATTCTTGAGTTTTGTTAGTGCAGACATGACGTGTGTTCAGTTGTACTAGGTTGCTTGGCATTTGGGTGTGCATGTGTCCATTTAGGGCACACGAACACCCAAATGCAGATAGTTCGTGTAGATGTATGTCCCATGGTGCAGAAGTTGTATGTGTTTTGTTGACGTGCCTTCCCCATTGTGCAGCTGTGTATGACAATTGGTTTTGGTATTGTTTGTCCCTGAGATTCATGTAGGTCAATTTTCTCTGTGCATGTTGTTTGATGGGCCTGATCAACGTGGCATGTGTCCTAGTGAAGCCTCCTTCCGTGTATGCTCCTGATGTTCCCATCCCAACTGTGCAGTTATTGTTGATACTCTTTGGGCTTCATTACAACCCAGGTGGTAAATCCCTCTTTCCGCCGTGGTGAAGACCGCCAACATACCGTTGCGGCAGCAGAATTCCGCTACAGGTATTACGACCCACAGCTCGGAATCCGCCACAATTCAGACACCCACACAAGTCCGCCACACCAAAGGTCAGTGATAAACTGGCGATATCAAAACCCACACCATCACACCAACAAGAATATGCCCACACTATCACGACCCACCAATCAACGCAGCGGTCTTTCAACCGCGGTAATCCATTGGCGGTACACACCGCTGCGCTCAAAATAAACACCCTCTTACAAAATACAACCACATTGGACAATTCAAAATACACACACCTCATCTACACACCCACAACACTATAAAACACACACCCACATTTCCAACAAACCCTTACAACGTGAAAGTTTGAACAAGACCAGAGAGAGAGATTAGCAAACACAACACCAGCATCCACAGACACACAACACCATCACTTATACAACATCCACGCACCTCAAACAACACACACCAACACAACCCCCCCACACATCACAACAGACAGTACCTCACACATCACACACACAACATCATGGCACCTCAAAGACATCCCAGGTTTTCTGAGGAGTATCGAAGGGTCATGGTGGAGGAAATCATCCGGGTATAGCCACAGCTATTCGTATCACAGGTGCAGCACACCTCCATTGCGAGGAAGATGGAGCTATGGCGGAGAATCGTAGACAGGGTCAACGCAGTGGGACAGCATCCAAGAACACGGGATGACATCAGGAAGAGGTGGAACAACCTACTGGGGAAGGTGCGTTCAGTGGTATCCAGACACCAGATTGCTATACAGAGGACTGGCGGTGGACCCCCACCTCCTCCCTCACAACTAACAACATGGGAGGAGCAAGTCTTGGCAATACTGAATCCTGAGGGCCTCCCAGGAGGACTGGTCTCTGGTAAGTCATATCTTTATTAGCATATCCCCCACACCTCATCTGCATGCCATCACATACCCCCACCCTTACCCTCACTCCCATCACTCCATCATCTCACATATGTCCCACTATCACAACCCACACATCTCAATACCAAGGCCCTGCATGCAACACCTATGCATGGACCACTGTCACCAAAGCATGTCCAGTACAGATACCCACACAGACCCCAAACCAACTATCACAAAAGGGCTAACACAATGATGCAAGCACAGAAGTAGAGGGTACCTTACACAATGCACAAGATGGCACACACAGGCACTAAAACTATGCATTTACACCCCAACAGGACCCATACCCAACATCACTGGACAGGAGGTGCCAGACATATCTAGCCCCCCCACAGAAGAGGCTCACAGTGATGACAGCAGCTCTGCATGCCTGGATCAAGATGACCAGCCCGGCCCATCAAGGACCTCGGACAGCCGGTTCCCATGACACAGTCCCAAACCATCACTGAACCTCCCCCCTCAGGAAACGCCACCACAGCACCCACCCAGCGGGCCCATCCCTCTGTCCCCAGGACACGTCAATAAGCAGTGTCTCCACCACTACAGGGAACCCAGGCAAACCCACCAACCCAAGAAAATCAGTGACCTGGGGTCAGTGGCAGTGGGCACACAGTTCAGGGGACAAGGCACCTTTACAGGGGTGCAGGCAGACCTTGTCCACATTAGGAGGGACACAGTGGCACACCAACGGGCACCTGACACTAGCCTGGACGATGAAAAGCCCTCCACCTCCGCCAGCGCTAGTCGACAGGAGGCACCGCCACAGGACCAACAGGCCACCAGCACCCCACCCCCTGCAGAAGGAGAACCACCCGCAAACGGTTCTTGAGATCCAGGAACAAGACAGCGAACATTGCCAAGACCGCCGCCAGGAAATAAGACCCTCCTGAATGTCACCCTTCTGTCCCACTTTGTCATCCTGTCCACCTTAAACTGCCATTGCCCCCTCCCTATGCCCCATTGGACAATGCACCTGTGAGATCAAGAAACTGGACTCTGCCATGGACATTCCTCCACCATCACCCCAGCCCATTTCACACTTATTTGCACAGAAATAAACACCCTTGAATCACCAACAAATCTGGAGTCAGTCTGTGCTTTCGCAAATGTGTAGTTGCAAAATCTCTGGAATATAGCAATGTCAATGTACTTGTTAATATACCAATGTTACACAGCTGTAGGCCAGTAGTACACACAGCACAGGGCACAAATTGGGACCCAGATCTGTGAAATGGAAAGCCAAAGTGACAAGTCAGGGTCCATACGCAGAGTGAAAAAGGCAGACTTATGCTAGGTCCTACAATAGTATGAGATGTGGGAAGCATTTCCATCTTCTTACCTGTGTCTCACTGGAAGTATTGCATGATGATGTTGTTTCGGTTGTCTACATCTTCTTCTTCTGCCTCCTCATCTTCACTGTCCACAGTCTCCACAGCTGCCACAAGACCAGCATCAGGCCCATCCTCCTGCAGAAAAGGCACCTGCAGTCGCAAAGCCAGGTTGTGCAACATACAGCAGGCCACGATGATCTGGCACACCTTCTTGGGTGAGTAGTACAGGGAGCCACCTGTCAGATGGAGGCACCAGAATCTGGCCTTCAGGAGGCCGAAGGTGTGCTCAATTATCCTCCTAATTCGCCCATGTGCCTCATTGTAACGTTCCTCTGCCCTTGTCCTGGGATTCCTCACTGGGGTCAGTAGCCATGACAGGTTGAGGTAATCAGAGTCACCTGCAAATATCGAGGGACAACTGTTAGACATCCTCCAAACATTAGGGAATCTCCCATACCCAGACACCAAATGAAACTGTGTGGGGACTTTAGGCTCACCTATTAGCCACACATGGTGCCTCTGTAGTTGCTCCATCACATAAGGAATGTTGCTATTCCTCAAAATGTAAGTGCCATGCACTGAGCCAGGATTCTTGGCATTCACATGGGAGATGTACTGGTCTGCCAAACACACCATCTGCACATTCATAGGATGGTAGCTCTTCCGATTTCTGTACACCTGTTCATTCCTGCGGGGGGGGACAAATGCCACATGTGTACCATCAATGGCAAAAATGATGTTGGGGATATGTCCCGGGGCATAGAAGTCACCTTTCACTGTGGGCAAATCCTCCACTTTGAGGGAAAACGATGTAGCTGCGCATGTGTTTCAGCAGGGCAGACAACACTCTGGACAACACGTTAGAGAACATTGGCTGAGACATCCCGGATGCCATGGCTACTGTTGTTTGAGATTACCCACTGGCCAGGTAATGGAGTACAGACAGGACATGCTCTAGAGGGGGTATTCTTGTGGGATGGTGGATAGCTGCCATCAGGTCAGGCTCCAACTGGGCACACAGTTCCTGGATTGTTGCACGATCAAGTCTGTAAGTGATAATGATTCCATTGTCGACAGGTCCACCAAGGGTCTGTACACCAGTGGATGCCGCCATCTCATCACCTGCCCCAGCGGACGTGCCCTATGGAGGAGAATGGTGAGCAGAGGGTATCACAAGGCTGTTTTGCAAAAAAGTTACATTTTCTCTATGTGCCTTTGTCTGACCGTATTCCTGGCCTAAATAGGTGTGATGTAGTTATTTTGCCTGCCCTGTGGCCCCCTGAAATGGCAGCTGCCTGACCTGTGAGGTGGGACAAGGGGAAATGAGGTAACTGTGCTGGCGTTGTACACCTTTGCGGTAGGCGGTTGAAGACCGCGGTGCAATTCAGCATTGGTTAACATTGGGCCATATGGGTTCCAGGAGCCAATGACGAGGTACGCCGGCGTTGACGGTACCCACCGCCACGGACGTGACCGCCATTTTCTATCTGTTCCCTCACTTGATACCTGACTTTCAACAGGAGAGGACCTACACTGCAAGTGCTGCTGTAACCTGTGTCTGGGAGCAACAATGGCTCATGTGTCTGGGGAAAGTGCCACTGCCTTCACTTTGGAGGAGTTGGAGAAACAAGTGGATGTGGTCCTCCCCCAGTACACGCAACTGTACGGTCCTCCAGACAAACAGGTGAGTACACTGTGAGCATGGTGGATGGCACATGATTGTATGGAGTGTCGTGGATGGAAGGGGGGGACAGGCCACAATGTGAGGTTAGAGTGTGTATGTATGTCTGGGCCAGGGTAGAAGGTTTTTAGGCAATGTGTGAGAAGAACTGTACAGGAGAGTAACATCCATTATAACTTCACTTTTCCTCTGGGTCAGCACCCACCAGAAGAAGGGTGTTTAGCGTACCATCGCCAAGGGAGTGCGGACCCTAGGGGTCTACCATAGACAGAGCACCCACTGCCGGAAAAGATGGGAAGACCTGCGCCGCTGGAGCAAGAAGACGGCTGAGGCCCAGCTGGGGTTGGCCTCCCAAGGTGGAAGGGGTGCCCATCGCACCATGAACCCCTGATGTACCGGATCCTGGCGGTGGCATTTCCTGAGTTGGATGGGCGCTTGAGGGCATCACAGCAGCCACAGGGGGGGGAGTACACTCTCATTCAGCTGACTCTGCATGCTTGACGAGGTGTCTGGGTGGGGGTTGTGGGTTCCCCTAGGCCAAGGCAGACGCGCAAAGGTAGATCCATTGATTTGCAGCCTTATTCCCACTCCAACCCCAAAGGTGGTATTTGCCCTCTACACCTAGTCAGGCTCCCATGGGTTCCAGCTGTGCATGAAATGGGTCTAGACAGAGTCCCCCTTGGGCATGTGGTTTTCCCCTGCACTGTTAGTGCATGGCTTAGTACATAGGGCTGCCCCCTGTGTGTTGTGTCCGCCAACGGTAGTGGTGTGGCATGCACTGGCCATGTGTCTCTTCTGTCTTCCCCTCCTTTTTGTTTTGTCACCCTGTCCTTGCATGCATTAGCATCTTCTGTCAGAGGAGCTGCATCCCACATGGCCCTGGTGGGTAAAGTAACGGAGTCTGAAGGCACCAGTTGGACGGAGGGTGAGGGGAGCTCCACGACGGGGACAGGAGCATGCACCAGCAACAGCGACTCCTCCTCTGATGGGAGCCCCTTTGTGGTGGCGGGCACCTCTGTACCCACTGCATGAACAGGCACAGACGCCACCCCCCCACCAGCACCGCCCTCCCAACATCCCCTCAGCGTGTTTCCCGTGCGCGATCACCCAGGAAGGTGGGCATCTCCTTTGCCCCAGGCACGTCAGGCCCTGCCCCAGTCAGCCCTGTTGCTCTCAGCGAGGAGGCTATTGACCTCCTGAGATCCCTCACTGTTGGGCAATCTACCATTTTGAATGCCATCCAGGGTGTTGAGAGGCATTTGCAGCAAACTAATGCATACCTGGAGGGCATTTATTCTGGCCAGGTGGCCCAACAGAGAGCATTTCAGGCTCTGGCCTCAGCACTGATGGCAGTCATTGTTCCTATGTCCAGCCTCCCCCCTCCAACTTCCTCCACCCAGACCCAATCCCTTGTACCTCAGCCTATCCCAAGCACACCATCAGACCAGCATGCACACTCATCAACACACCAGAGTGGACATGGCAAACATAAGCACCACACATCCCACAGGCACACACACAAGCACCATCCCCATGCAAACACAGCAACATCCACTGCCTCCACTGTGTCCCCCTCCTCCACGTCTCCCTCCTCCCTCCCTGTCTCATCTCCACTCACACCTGCATGCACTACATCCTCAGCCACTACCTCCATCACCAGCATGCCAATCACAACACACCGCTCACGTGCACTCACAACCCCACTACCATTCACACATCCCCTGTGTCCTCTCCCAGTGTGTCAGTGAGCCCTCCTCCCAAAGTACCAAATGCAGGCACACACCCACCCACCCAACAGCCATCCACCTCACAACAGCCTCCAGCCCCTGCACCTTCACCCAAATTCAGCAAACGTACACATCCTACAACCACTATCTCTTCCTCCACTCCCAAACCCCCTCCATCTTCCCGTCCCAGTGTGTCTAAGAAACTTTTCCTGGCTAACATTGATCTCTTCCCTACACCCCCCCCGTCCCTCCCGTAGGGCCAGGCTGTCCAGGTCCCAGCCCAGCACCCCAGCCACCAAATCAGCAAGCACAGTGGTCCCAGCAACTCCGGTCTCATCGCAGGCGCCACCCAACAGGGCTGCCAGTGTGCCACTTAGCGAGGCCAAGGAGCAGGCCATTCCACCACCTGCCAAGGTGAAGAAGGTGCCCACATACCAGAGTGAGAAGCCGCACCTACCAGCAAGCAAGGGCTCCTCCAAACCAAAAGGGGACAGTGGCAAGACGCCAGCAGCGACATCAAAGTTGGGGAAGGGACACAAGCCGAAGAGCAGGTCAGGATAGGGTACAGAGGCTCCAGCTGAGGGACCAGAGTCACCCCTTCTGTCAACCACAACACCAACTTGTACGGCGGTAGACACCGCCACCAGCACCACCACCAGCACCGCCACCTGCACATCTGCAGCCTCAGCAAAAGTCCCCAGCATCATCCCCAGTGGGCAGCCGTCCAAGGCTGCAGGAGACGTCATGCTGTGTCCCTCAACAGGTGCAGACACATGCACCACTGCCAGCACCTCTGCCACAGACACCACCGCAACCACACCACCAGCCCCGCGACATGCTCAGACAGTGCCACCACAGCTGACATTGCAATCATCTCCAGTGGGCAGCCGTCCGAAGCTGCAGAAGATGTCCTGGACCCTGCCCAGCGTCCATGAGAAATGACTCCCAGCACTGTTTGTACCTGCATGTGGCAGGCGAAGTCGCAGCAGGGTGGAGTGTGTCTGTAGCTCCATGGTGTATCATGCTACCTGTTCCCAGGCAATCTTGTGGCACACACACCCAGGTGAGGAAATGGGACCTGCCACACTTCAGGTGAAGCAATCTGGGTACCAAGCCCCCTACAGAACCAGTGGAGAAAGGCATCCACTACCCCAGTCCTTGGCAATATGAAACACTCTGGGCACAAAGCCCCCTCCAGAACCAGTGGAGATTTACATCCACTACCTCAGTCCTTGGCAGGATGAAGCACTCTGGGCACAAAGCCCCCTCCAGAACCAGTGGAGACTGTTATCCATTTGAGAGACTGTGGCTTTGCACTCCCCAGGATACAGCAGTGGGCAAACCACCCACTGGAGAGACTTGAGAGACGGTAGCTTTGCTCTCCCCAGGATACAGCAGTGGGCAAACGACCCACTGGAGAGACTTGAGAGACTGTGGCTTTGCACTCTCCAGGATACAGCTGTGGGCAACTCACCCACTGGAGAGACTTGAGAGAGTGTGGCTTTGCACTCCCCAGGATACAGCAGTGGGCAAACAACCCACTAGAGAGACTTGAGAGACTGTGGCTTTGTACTCCCCAGGATACAGCAGTGGGCAACCCACCCACTGGAGAGACTTGAGAGACTGTGGCTTTGCACTCCCCAGGACCAATCAGTGGGCAAGGAACCCCCTCGTGGAGCAATGGCTTCGTCCGTTCATCTGGCTGAGGTGCCCCCCTCCCACTGCCCCTGAGGTGCCTGTTTATTTTCCATCCGATACCCCTGCACTGTTCTCTCCGTTTCGAGTTGGGTATCTTGTGTGGGCTTCGCCCATGCATTTTGGGACACTGATCCACAGACAAGGATTTGATTAATATCCAGACTTGTGTAGTTGGTGTACATATTTGTATATACTGATTTTTTTTTAATTGCCCTATCTGATTTTTATTGATTACACGTGTTACATTCATTTCCTTTTGTCCTTGCGTTCTTCCAGGGGGTGACGGGGTGTATATGTAATGTTGCTGCATGTATTTGTGTGAATGGTGTTGTGGGTGAGGGTGGGGATGGGGGTGTTACGTGTTGTGTGTGTGTGTCACTCTCTTTTCCCTCCCCCCACCCAGTGTTGTAGGTGCAGTACTCATGGTGGTTGTCGACGGCGTCTTTCCTGCTCCTGATACAAGAGGAGGAAGAGCAGCATGGGCAGGACCTGTAGTTCGGGCTCCATGGTGTCCTGGTGCCTCGTTGGGTGTTGAGAGGTGAGTGGTTTCCCTTCCAAGTCCTGTTTCCGCCATGCTTTTTATAGCGTTTCATACCGCCCCAGAAAAGGTGTCGGATAGGCCTGTTGTAATACATTGGGCGGAACCTTGTGTTCCGACTGTCTGTTGGCAGTTACCGCCACAGTGTTTATTTCTACCACCGTGGCGGTCAGAGTGTTAAAGTGGCTGTCTATGTTGGCGGTTTCCGCCATGGTCGTGATTCAATGTTTTTTTCCGCCGGCCTGTTGGCGGTATTACCGCTGCTTTAACACCGACCGCCAGGGTTGTAATGAAGGCCTTTGTCTATTTTGTCTATTTGTCTCTCTGTATATTGTGTATTGCAATTACCATTGTGCTTCCATTGTGGTGTGAAGTGGGTGTCAGTTGCAGGGTTGTTTAATGTTGGTGTTGTATGTATTCTAAGCCACATCGATAAATATGTGTGTTGTATGTGTGGACAGTCCCTGGCCATTGTTGAATGTGAGTGTGTGAGTTATAATTTTATATGTACTAGGTGTGTTGTTGTTGCTCTGTATGACAATGTTGTGTTGCCTTCAGTGTCCCTGTGCCTGAGTTGTGTTGCCGTGTGTGTTTGTGTACTGTTGTAGTGTAGTGTGAGTGTGCTGACCAAAGAGTGCGGATTGTGAGTGTGTGGGTGTCCATGTTGCTGTATGTCAGTGAGTTTGTGTGGTTTGAGGTGTGTACCTGCTGCCCATGGCGTACCCCTCCCATGATGTGTTTGCCGGCACTACAAGCTGATTTTCAGGTTAATAATACAGGTAGGTGTGTGTACTTTTGGTTGCTGTCGTCCACGGTGGCGCTGATTTTGTTGTCTTTCGGTGGGCATGAGCAGCGACATTGCATTGGCAAAGGGCTTCATGGAGGCTCTGGATGTGTAAAGCTATGTGCAGGTGAGTGTCTCCCTTTATACTGTACATTTCCACCAGCTTCTCCCTGAATGTTGGACCTCTACTGTCACATTGGCTGTGTGCAACCTCGTAATGAGTCCAAAAGTAACACAGGCTCTACTGGCCTGTTTGTGCTTCCAGGTGACCGGAGCGATGTGTGTTGGCCAGCAGTGCTGGCGGTCTTCTGTTTCTGTGACCACCAAACTCGTAATACGGTGGTTCACTTTGCCAGACCATTGGCGGTCATCCACCACCGACAACATGGTGGTCACAGAACAGCCAATCTTGTAATCAGGTGCTAAACCTTAGCAAAGCACTTAGAAACACAAAAGCTCCAAATAGGGCTATCACGACCTCTTGACAGAGTCGTTCTCAACAGTCCAACCCCACTCGCGAAAGAGTGCAGGCCAGTCATGGAGTCGTACAGACCCCAGGTACAGTACCTTGGAAAATGAGGAAACAAACATGTTCATGGAGACAGGGAGGTGATACATCCCTGCAGCCAGTGCAGCGTTGGTTCCTTACTGCTACCGGGGAAGTGAAGTGTCAGTTCCTTACTGCTAGTCAGGGGAGGTGAGCCATTGGTTCCTTATAGTTGCAGGGCAGGTGTTGTGACTTCGGTGGTGAGGCACTGAATCCAGCAGTTCAAGACGTGAGGTGTCGACTTTGTGATGTCACAATCACACTACTAGGCCTCAGGTGCTGTGGCGGAGTCAGAGTTGGGTGTCAGTGACACTGCACTCTGGACTCTGTTCTGGGACTTCTGACGTGCTGCTACAGCATTGGTGTGGTTGTTGCATTCAGCGGGGACCACAGCTCTGGTACAGGCAAAGGCGTGGAGTTGAACAGCAGCGCCAGTCCCAAACTCATTCTGGGGCGCATGTGCTTGTTTCTTCTTGTTTACACCAGAACTAACTCCCAAGGGCCCAGGAACTGGATTTGGCACCACTTGGCAAGTCAGGACTCTCAGCAAGAGAACCCAGGTGCTGGCAGATGAAGTCTTTGATGTCCCTGAGACTTCTTAACAGGAGGCAAGCTCAGTCCAAGCCCTCGGAGAACATTTCCAAGGAGGATGTAGAAAGAAGAGTGCAGTCCTTTCACTCCCAGGAGAGAAGCAGCAGGCCAGCACAGCAAAGCAACAGGCAAAGTGACAGTGGGGCATATTTATACTCTGTTTGCGCCGGAATTGCGTCGTTTTTTTTTACGCAATTCCGACACAAAACTAACTCCATATTTATACTTTGGCGTTAGACGCGTCTAGCGCCAAAGTCCATGGAGTTTGCGTAATTTTTTAGCGTGGACACCTACTTTGTGTTAATGATATGCAAGGTAGGCATTCCAGTCTAAAAAATTGACTCCGAGGCATGTGCGCCGTATTTACACTCCCGGGCAAAACTCACGTCCGGGAGTGGGCGGGTCAAAAAAAATGACGTCCAGCCGCTTTTGCAGCGTTTTTTAGCGCCTGGACAAGGCAGGCGTTAAGGACCTGTGGGCCCGGAAGGAGCCCAGAGGTGCCCTCCCATGCCCCCAGGGACACCCCCTGCCACCCTTTCCCACCCCAGGAGGACACCCAAGGATGGAGGGACCCATCCCAGGGACATTAAGGTAAGTTCAGGTAAGTATTTTTTTTATTTTTTTTTGTGTCATAGGGAGGCCTGATTTGTGCCCCCGTACATGCCACTATGCCCAATGACCATGCCCAGGGAACAGAAGTCCCCTGGGCATGGCCATTGGGCAAGGGGGCATGACTCCTGTCTTTGCTAAGACAGGAGTCATTTCAATGGGGTTTGGGAGTCAAAAAACAATGGCGCAAATCGGGTTGAGGCGAAAAATTTGCCTCAGCCTGACTTGCCCCATTTTTTGGCGCCCAAGCTCCATATTCCCCTACGCCGGCGCTGCCTGGTGTACGTCATTTTTTTTCACGCACACCAGGCAGAGCCGCCGGCTAACGCCGGCTAACGTCATTGAATAAATACGGCGCCCGCATGGCGCTTCAGAATGGCGTTAGCCGGCGCTAATTTTTTAGACGCAAAACTGCATTAGCGCAGTTTTGCGTCAAAAAGTATAAATATGGCCCAGTGTCTCTTACAACATCCAGCTCCTCTCCCTGGCAGAATGCTCTCAGTGCAGATGGATTCTACTTTTGTGGGGTTAGAAGTCCAGTACTTATACCCATTTCTGCCTTTGGAGTAGGCAAACATCAAAGAAAAGTCTTTGTAGTGTTCAAGACCCTCCCTTTCCTGCCCGGCCCCAGAAACACTCCGGGGGTGGAGACTGCTATGTGTAAGGATAGACACAGCCCTATTCAAGTGCAAGTGTCAGCTCCTCCACCACTCTAGCTCAGGAAGACCCATCAGGCTATGCAGGGCACACCTCAGTTCCATTTGTGTGACTGTCTAGAGTGAATTCACAAACAGCTCGACTGTCATACTGGCCCAGACTTGTATTCCACAGATAGGCAGAGGCACAGAATGGTTAAGCAAGAAACTGCCCACTTTCTAAAGGTGGCATTTTCAAACTTACAATTTAAAAACCAACAGATGTATTTTTAGATTTTGAGTTCAGAGACCCCAAACCCAATATCGCTAGCTGCTTCCCACTGGAAATGACACTTGAGAGAAATTTCAAAGCAATCCCCAAGTTAACCTATGGGAGAGATAGGCCTTGCAATAGTGAAAAACTAATTTAGAAATGTTTCACTATCAGGACATGTAAAACACACTGGCACATGTCCTGCCTTTTAAATACAATGCACCTTGCCCATGGGGCTGCCTTGGGCCTACCTAAGGGTGACTGACAGGTAGTAAAAAGGGAAGGTCTTGGACTGGCAAGTGGGTACACTTGCCAGGTCAAAATGTCAGTGTAAAACTGTCCACACAGATACTGCAATGACAGGCCTGAGACATGTTTGCATAGCTACTCGGGTGGGTGTCACAATTAGTGCTACAGACCCACTAGTGGCATTTGATTTACAGGCCCTGGGCACACCTGGTGCACTGTACTGGGGACTTTCTAGTAAATCAAATACATCAATAATAGATAAACCAATTACCAATACAATTTATTCAGAGAGCACTTGCACTTTAGCACTGGTCAGCCGTGGTAAAGTGCCTAGAGTTTTAAAGCCAGCAGAAACAAAATGCAGCACACAGTCAAAAACAGGAGGTTAGAGGCAAAATGTTTGGGGATAACTCTGCAAAAAGGGCCATTTTCAACACTAATGAAATGGCATACTTCAATCTAAAGCTTCATATAGGATTTGTGTTCAACGCTAGCCCCATCGGGATAGGCACTATTCTTGCACAGCATAGTGGATGCTAAAATGCCTGATGGCATATTGTGGTCTATGCTAGTAGAAGTTTGTCATAGGTAGAAAGTCCTTACTCACTACCTGGAGGGGGCTTTGTGCCCAGGGTGTTTCATCCTGCCAAGGACTGAGGTAGTGGATGTGGTTCTCCACTGGTTCTGGAGGGGTCTGGCTGGGACCGCCAGAATACCGCTGCGCGGTCAAAAGACCGCCGCAGGTATTCTGGGTTTCCCGCTGGGCTGGCGGGTGACGCCAGAAGGCCGCCCGCCAGCCCAGCGGGAAACACCCTTCCATGAGGATGCCGGCTCCAAATGGAGCCGGCGGAGTGGAAGGGCTGCGACGGGTGCAGTTGCACCCGTCGCGATTTTCAGTGTCTGCATGGCAGACACTGTAAATCTTTGTGGGGCCCTGTTACGGGGGTCCCTGCAGTGCCCATGCCATTGGCATGGGCACTGCAAGGGCCCCCAGGGGCCCCACGACACCCCATACCGCCATTCTGTTCCCGGCGGCCAAAACCGCCAGGAACAGGATGGCCGTATGGGGGTCGGAATCCCCATGGCGGCGCAGCAAGCTGCGCCGCCATGGAGGATTCCCCAGGGCAGCGGGAAACTGGCGGTACACCGCCGGTTTTCCGTTTCTGACCGCGGCTGTACCGCCGCGGTCAGAATGCCCATGGGAGCACCGCCAGCCTGTTGGCGGTGCTCCCGCGGTCGTTGGCCCTGGCGGATTTTACCACCAGGGTCAGAATGACCCCCAAAGTTTATTAAACCTCATGAGGTGGTACTACAGTTCAAACAGGACCCTTCGGTAATGCTTGAAGTAGCACACTGAACTACGAGAGCATGGTCCTTTTATACCCACGCGGGGGCTAAAAGAAGGTGGTACAGTTATAGAAGCAAGACTTACATACATATAAGGTCATCTAGAAATGCACAGTCGACAGGTATATGGAGCTAACAGTTTTCAAGGACTAGTTGGCACATTACTGTCTGTTACTGATTACTAACAGCTGCAGATCTTACTGGGCATGTGCGAAAGTGGGAGATGCTAAATATAACTTGTCACTAGACAGATTTTCAAGAGTAGGTAACAGAAAGGTAGGACAGAGCACATGGCGAGCACATGACAGAGAAAATGGCTGCCATGAATACAAAACGGATTCCGCGAAATGTTCACAATAGTTGCTAAATACAAGATGTCTTCTGCTAATGTTTAATCTAATCGCTATTAAATTACAACAGACGACCCTTTCAGCATTAGCTGAAGATATTAGTCTTTCTGGGATAATCTAAATATTTATCTTGCATATTTATGCTTATCATTTCAGGTATTTCCTTATCTAACATGTGTTGTGCTTTAATTTCTGTAATATTTCTTTTGGTAGGCATACAAGCAGTAATACACATGGAGCAGAACATTCAACCACACTGAATACAGATACAGCATGTGAAAAATATTGCAATAATTACACACAGGATAGTCACTAGTTTCCAGCCCCAAGCGGAAACAAGAGCCCAAAACCATCCAGAAAATGTACAAGTACCAGTCTCTGTGTGGATTTCTGCAGCAATTTTATGCAATTTAGATATTGCATCATATACTGAAGGTGAGCAATCTGGAATAAAAACGCAGCAACTACTACCGATGATGCAACATGGACCACATCGATCAGCTAATATCACATCTAGTACCATATGATTTTGGAGTGCTACAATCCTCACAATTTGGAGCTCCTCTGTAATATTCCCAAGTGCGAGAGCTGCCTGATTGGTAACAGCTTCCACAACCCTAGTCCATCGTCTCACTTTCCTACTGTTAAACGCAGCACCCACAAAGGAGAACAACCCTAAATTAAAGTCAACATATTGTTGCAAGCTACTGTCCGTTTGGTCTACCTCATTTGTACTTATTGTCCTTTTATATCTATTTTTAATGATGTAATTGAACAGTTTAAAATCTTGGTGATATGATGCAGGGGCTAAAAACACAGGGGGTAATAGAAAAGATACATAACACACACCTGACCACCCAACAGGTAGTTGGTAATATCCATAGTTAACACAAACAAAATATGTATTATGTGAAGCTGTAAAACTACTATTATTTACACCCTCAATAGTTAAAATCAAGGTACAATCGCTTATCCCTACTGGAATTCGCCCAATGCTACGTATACATAAATCTGCTTTAGTTTTAGTAACAGAAAACACAAATTGTTCTTTCTTGTCAGAGTCTCTTATATTTGTGAAGACATATGGTATTGAAACATTGTCTGGTTGATACTCTTCCCATTCCCATTTAGTTCCTTTGACTTGGGGATACCCATCTTTGTCTTGGTAGCATACTTTATTAAGGCGAAAAAGAAGTCCGCCCTCTGTACGTTTCCCAGATGCAAACAAAAGCGTATACCAAGCTTGACAAGAACCATTGTGTGAAAAAGGAAGAGGAATGAAAGGTGTTCCTCCTTTCTTTTGATGCGCAGGTATCATTCCACATACCCAACAGTTAGTAGTATTTGTAGCATTATGAGTATGATGCAACATCTGAATGAAAGTATTATCGAAGTACGATTGACGGTTCTTCTGCTCTTGATAGGGAAGCGTAAAGTAATAGTGATCCTCTGGTGCTGGAGTAGTGGCAACAAAAAACTCACGAGCAGGAGCCTTCTTTTCAACAAACCAGGTGATTATTGCTCTAACCACCAAAACAACAACAAACCCCATAGTACTAATGATCAGTTTGTTATTCATTTTAGAAACAGCGATAATCGACCCTTTCAGAAATTAATTAAAAACAATTGTTGGAGCTCTTATCCCTAGGCATCCGCTGATTTCTTCACCACGGGCCAAGACGGGTGTCACTACTCTAATGCATGGCTGACCCCCCCCCCCTTGCCACATTGGCTCTCCGTTTCACTAAACCTGGGCGGTGGCTCAACCACTTTTCTCCAGCACTACGGGGTCTTTCCCCGGTCTCAAATTATATTGCGAGACTCCAGAAATCGTATGGTCCTGGAAGAACTCTGCATATTCGTCAGGTGATATAGCACGGCCTTTCTCCGTAGTCAAAATCTCTTGATGATCGGTCAGCACAGCAGGTTCCACCAAGGTAGGTAGCACTCTCTTGCAGTGAGTACTATGGACCCAATTCTTTCGGTTCGTCACTCGAACTGCTGTCCTTGTCGCAAGGAGCACCTGCTCTGGGCCTCACCACATTGGTTCCAATCTGCTTGATCTTTCAAAGGACTTAATCATCACCTGGTCACCAGGTCGGGGTTCATGGCCTTCACCTGTAGATCTGTCAGGAAGTACTTCTCGAACCTGTTGATGAATAGAAACCAAATTGTCGGTTAACTGTGTCAAATAATCATTCATCAGGACACAAGGTACATCATATACAGAATTTGGCTTAGGAACTCCCCAAATGTTCATTGGCCTTCCAAACACTACTTCATAGGGAGTAAGGCCAATTCGAGAGTGTGGCACTGACCTAATAGACAATAATGCCAACGGTAATGCATCCGGCCAAGTTAAGGATGTGGAAGCCTGTATCTTCGCTAACTTCAGCTTCAAAGTAGCATTATACCTTTCCACCAACCCTGCTGATTGTGGGTGGAAAACCGCATGGAACTTCTGTTTGATCCCTAATCCTTTCAGGACATACTTAATAACTTCCCCAACAAAATGAGGTCTGTTATCATTCCATAAAAGTCTGCAAACACCAAATCTAGGGAAAAATTATTTCAAAAGCACCTTCGCTGTGGTAATGGCAGTATAATCCTTTGTGGGGTACGCCTATATCCATTTACTGAAGGCACATACCACCACCAAGACACACTTTAAATTGTTGCAGCGTTCAAGCTGAATATAATCCATTTGTAGAACTTCGAAAGGTGCAGTTGGTGTAGCAAACCCTCCTGCAGGAGTACGTGACCCTTTTCCAGGATTGTATTGTAAACAGATCAAACAAGACTGTACTACTCTCCTAGCTGTACTGGAAATTTCTGGATGCTCCCAAGCTTGCGTAAGCAACTTCGTTATTGTTGAAGCTCCAACATGTGCCAGCCCATGTGCCATCTGAACCATAGGTTGTACAAAAGCTATAGACAATTTCCATTTATCCATCTGCTTATTCCGCCAACAGTCCTCATCATCCAATTCTCCTTCTTCAGACCATTGCTCACGTTCTTTCACAGAAGCAGATTTCTGTATATCTAATACGTCTTGTCTAGCATTATGCCAACGTTCAGCTTGTGACTTCACTGCATACATAGAAGTAGTACTTCGCTGTATCGCAGTCTCATGTGCTACGCGGTCCGCAAGGGCATTACCTTGCCATATCTTATCGGTCACTTTCTTGTGTGCACTACATTTCACAATAGCTAGTTTCTTTGGATATGTCAATGCAGTCAAGAGGTTATGCACTAATTATCTGCATCCCGTGGGATGTGAGAAAGCCTCTCTCCTTCCAAAGCAAACCAAAATCATGAGCCACTCCAAAAGCATAGCGGCTGTCTGTATAACTGTTCACACATAAGTCAGTACTAAGCTCACATGCTCGTGTCAAAGCTATTAGTTCAGATGCTTGAGCTGACTTTTGTGGTATACGAGCTGTCTCCACTACCGTGTGTATTGTGGTGATTGCATATGCAGCTGAGGTCGTACAGTCTGGCAACTTCAAACAAGACCCATCAACCCACAATTCCCCGTCTACATCTGGAAGGGGCGTATCTTGTAAATCAATATGACCCTTAAGGGGTAAGGAATATACAATCATGTGTTTCTTGTGACTGACACTGAGTCACCGGCTATGGCAACAAAGTGGCTGGATTTAGTGTTGCACATTTCTTCAGTGTAATGTGAGGAGCCAGCAATGTCAATTCATATCCTGTCAGGTGAGCGCTAGTTAAATATTGTGCCTTTGTTTGATTTAAAAGAGCATCAACCGCATGGGGTACTAACACCAACAGCTTATGTGACAAAACTATCCCTTCACTCTGACGTATTGAAATAGCTGTTGCGGCAACTGAACGAAAACACCCAGGCAACACTTGACCGACAGGATCAAGTACCGCTGAAAAATATGCACAGGGATGCTGCTTATCGCAATGTGTCTGTACTAAAACTGACAATGCACATCCATCTTTCTCATGTACGTAAAGTGCAAAAGGCTTCGTGTAATTTGGAGTACCTAACACTGGTGCTGAACAAAGGGCTTGTCGTAGCTGCCGGAAAGCAGTCTCACATTCATTTGTCCATGGGAGGGGCATTGGAGTATCTTTAGTCAAAAGTGCTAGCAAAGGTTTGACAATGTGTGAAAACCCTAATATCCATTACCTACAAAAAGAAGTAAGACCAAGGATTGCACGAACATCTTTCTGAGTAGAGGGTACTGGTGTGTCTAAAATTGCTTGAATAAGATCTGATGTAAGTGCACGGCCCTCCTTAGACAAAAGGTGACCTAAATAGGTTACCTTTGGTCTACAATATTGCAATTTCTTTCGTGACACTTTATGATGGTGTGAAGCAAGAAAAAAAAGTAAGGACAAAGTGCACTTTTCACATTGCTCAGGGGTATCAGCTGCCAACAAAATATCATCAGCATATTGTATGAGAGCCACACCTTCAGGCAAAACAAAAGAATCAAGTTGTCGTTTTAACGCTTGACTATAAATACTAGGACTCTCAATATAGCCTTGAGGAACTCTGCAAAATCTATATGATCGTTTATTCAAAGTAAAACCAAACAAATATAGGCTGTCAGGATGAATGGGGATCGAAAAGAAAGCATTCTTCAAGTCTATCACAGAGAATGTAGTTGCTGTCGGGGGAGTGTTGTGGTGTCAGATAGCACAGGATATTGTGGTACCCCAATCTTATTGACTTCTCATAAATCAATAATGAATCGGTAAATCCTAGTATCAGTATCCTTTTTCAGAATAGGAAGAATCAGACTGTTACAAACATTATACGGAACTTCCTCAACAACTCCAACTGCAATAAGATCATGCACAATTCGTGTGAGTGCTTCTTCGCCCTCCTGTGAAATTTTGTATTGAGGCAAACGTAGCAATACAGCTCCCTCCTTGACACTAATATGTACCGGTGGAATAATCATTTGTCCCACATCAGTATCTGAAGTAGCCCACAAAGTACTAGGGAGTGAAGCTAATGCAATATCCTCTTTAACAAGACAAACTCTTTCCATCACAGGATGATTATCATTCAAAATAACACGCACCCCTTCAGGAGAGCATCGTATTGTAGCCCTGAAATACTTGAGTAGCTCCTGTATCAACCAGAAACTGATCAGTAGAACCCAAAACACGTGCTGTAACATAGGGACCCCTCTGATCTACTGGAACTTCAACTGATTCCTTACCCCATCCTAGGCAATCCTATGCAAAAGCAGAATCTTGGAAATCAGGCTGCACATAGTTAGACATCTGGTATTGGTTCCGTCTATCAAAAGTGTTAAACCCATCCTGCCCTCGTACATTAGCATCAACCCTAGCATGATCATTCTTGCTTCTTCTAGGCCCTGAATATCCTGAGCGATTTCTCATTTGTCCCCGACCACGTGAACACTGCTGAACACGTAGTGCTGGACAATCGGCAGCCCAATGCCCAAATTTCTTACAATACGCACACTGATTAACAGACAAATTCGAACTAGTGTAAGAAGAACCATAAGATCCACGTCCACCTCTATCACTACCTCTAAAAGGCGGCCAATATGCTTGAGCCAACATAACCTTCATCTTTAATTCTTTAATCTTTTTATCCTCGCTACCTTTTGCTTCTAATTCCTGACGTTCATAATACTGAGCCATAGTCAAAAGAGAAACCGGAGTAGAGGTAGTCCATGAACTTTCACTAGCTTTTAGACGACTAGCTGTTCCTGGTAACAGATTTGCAACATATTTATCGACAAACAAATGTCTGCCCGTATCATCTGACAATAACTGCCAGCTAAAATCATGAAATGCTTCTTCAAAGCGTGTAAAGAAATCAGAGACCGATTTATCTGCCTTTTGCTTACAAGACGCTAAAACAGTCCAATCTATCTTTTTAGGGGGAATAATCATTTTTAACTTAACTAATATGGCTGCGTGAAGATCTAGAATCAACTGATATGGCTTTTTCACAGGTTCCCTATCCCCGTCCATCTGTTCTAATTCTTTCCATGATGCCCCAAAAACTACACGATCATCAACTTTACGAACAGTTCTCCACATATCTGGTGGTAATATCAATCCGAAAAATAAATCAATGTCAGCCAAAGTCATAGTACAAGAACTAATTGCTCCCTCAACTTCATCATAAAAGGCGGCTGGATTTTTCCGCGGGTCAGGTAATGCTGTTTTAAGTGCTATTACATCTGCCCTATTCCAAGGAGTATACAACCAATTATAAATAAAATAACCCTTAAAATCAACAGAAGTTTTATCATCCCTTGTACCCAATCCTTTAGGAGGAACATACAAAGGCGCGGCCTCCTGCATTGGTTTCGCGTGAACTATTATAGTCTTATCTGTTCCGAAGATAGAAGCTTGCACCCCGCCGGTCTGAGATGTCCGTGCAACTACGTCCATGGCCCTTTTCTCTTCTTGCAAACGGACTGCCACAACACATAATTTCACCAAACGCCTGATTGCATCAGCCACCTGGGAGAAAACAAAAAGACCATCACGCATTTGCTTATGATCAGCTGCTACATCATCGGGCTCTAACTCATCAGAATATTTCCGAAATAGTTCAATAACCTCTATGCCAAATGCCTCAGTAAAATATAGCTGCTCCTTTTCCGTCCACCCTTTCATGTTGTCTAAAAGTTCAAAAGCAGAGACAACGCTACAAATTGTTTTACGAGCAATAGATCTAAGCTCAGACGCACGGTCAGCAGGCAACATAGAGCGACTGTCTCGTATCTTCTGTTGCTTCGAACCGGAGACCTCAGCTAACTCATGAGGGGCAGAAGGAACAACATACGGAGGTGGAGGGCGATCTAGTAACAAAAAATCATCGTGTGGTTTATTAAGGATAGGATAGAGAGGTTGCCTAACAGTGTATTGGCCAGTCACCTGTAATTTACGTTCTTTCTCTTCTAGCTCCTTTAAGTCATTTATTTATTTATTTCTCATTTCCAATGCTTTCACATATACATTCTTCCGCTGCTCTTTCTCAAGCAAGGCTTGCTTACGCTTCACTCATCCACGCACTTCTTTCTCCCACATTTGTACACAGTCAAACATATCTTGCTTAGACCTTTCCTTACACATACATTGTTCCACATACTCAATCTTTCGCAAATCAAATGAACCATGCATAGGCCAACGTAACTCAGGATCCGCACAAGTGTATTTATTCCATAATGTGCTGTACATTATAGAAGAAAGACCATGTTTAACATACATATCTCTATTAGGCGTCCCCTCTGGGGGTGCCGGATGCGATTCTTCCAGTCTCAAATTGGTACCATAACAAAAGCAACACATCCTACGAAGTGCGCAAAAAACAGGCATGCCAAAAATAGTGCAGAATATGCAATATTATAATCAAAGTAGCACTTAAGGTGCCGTTCAAATCAAAATTAAATTGGAGAAAATTCTCCTCATTACCTGCCTATATAAATTGCAATTTATATATCAATTCAAAGGACACAAATTGACTAGTCACCCAAAACACGAGAGCCACAGTAAGTGATGCTAAACTTCATTACCAAACTAAGGCATCAAAACCCACAGCAAGTGCCATAAAACGGCTCTTACCAATCACAGGGCGTCCAAGTTCCAACTGCCAAGTTCTAAAATTGACCAAATGGTCACTGAATGACAAATGAACAAAAAGGATCTCAGTCGAGGACCGGCGCCACCTGGATGGTCAAATCAGAAAGAAGGGAAAAACGCCGTGGTACCAAGACTCGGGTCTCCTCAGACATTGATCGTCCGCAGCGAGATCCCAATCCTTTGTCGCGACCAATCCGTCGGGTGTTCGAGTCGCCGATGAGTCTCTGTTCGGGCGCCAATTTGTTGAAGTAAGCCTCAGCCAGGCCTACTAGTGCAAGGGGTTCACCCTTCTCTACACAAAGTCCTCAGACCATATAGGAAGAAGTTGGCACAGAAACTGAAGTAAAAGACAAAGTTTATTAAACCTCATGAGGTGGTACTACAGTTCAAACAGCACCCTTCGGTGATGTTTGAAGTAGCAGACTGAACTAAAAGAGCATGGTCCTTTTATACCCACGCAGGGGCTAAAAGAAGGTGGTACAATTATAGAAGCAAGACTTACATACATATAAGGTCATATAGTAATGCACAGTCGACAGGTAGGAGGAGCTAACAGTTTTCAAGGACTAGTTGACACATTACTGTCTGTTACTGATTACTAACAGCTGCAGATCTTACTGGGCATGTGCGAAAGTGGGACATGCTAAATATAACTTGTCACTAGACAGATTGTCAAGAGTAGTTAACAGAAAGGTAGGACAGAGCACATGGCGAGCACATGGCAGAGAAAATGGCTGCCATGAATACAAAATGGATTCCGCGAAATGTTCACAATAGTTGCTAAATACAAGATGTCTTCTGCTAATGCTTAATCTAATCTCTATTAAATTACAACAATTAGACAATACTTCCAATGACACACAGGTAAGACAGTGTAACTTCACATTTAATTGACAGTTTTGTGTTTGACATTGTCACTGGCAGGCTGTGAATTCCCACTTCTATGGCCACTCCCTGTTCCCTTTGGCAACTCTTTTTGCAAATATTGGTGCCCCACTATCACTCCTGGTGTGTTCACTGCAGCCAACTACAGGTCTTTCCTGTGTATACATTACTGTACATTTGACTTGCAATGTTTAAACCTTGTTAAACAAATACATACTTAAATCATTTGACATGTTTATTATAGTGCTCTGAAGAAAAGTGGGAAGTGCAATGGGCTGGGTTGATGATGGAGGAAAGTCCAGGGTAGAGTCCAGTCTGTTGGTAGCACAGGTGCATTGTCCAAGGGGGAATAGGAAGGGGAGCAATGGCAGTTCAAGGTGGATTGGGTGACAGAGTGAGACACAAGGGTGACAATCAGGAGAGTCTTATTTCCTGGCGGGTTTCTTGGCAATAGTCTCTGGCTTCTGCCTGGATCACAGGGAATGTTTGCAGGGTGGTTCTCCTTCTGCAGGGGGAGGGGTGCTGGTTGCCTGTTGGTCCTGTGGTGGATCCTCCTGTCCACTAGCAGCAGCCGAGGTGGAGGGCTGTTCAGTAGTCCGGCTAGTGGCAGGGGCCTGCTTGTGTGACACTGCCTCCTTCATAGTGTTGACCATGTTTGCCAGCACCCATGCAATGGAGACCAGGGTGGTGTTAATAGCCTTCAAGTCCTCCCTGTTCCCCTGGTACTGTCCCTCCAGCATGTTGTCCAGGATCTAGGCCAGCGTATCCTGGGAATGTTGGTATGCTCCCAGAATCACAGTGAGTGCCTCCTGGAGAGTCGGTTCCCTGGGCTTGTCCTCCCCCTGTGGCACAGCAGTCCTCCCAGCTACCTTGTTGTCCTGTGCCTCTGTCCCCTGAACCGTGTGCCCACTGCCACTGACCCCAGGTCCCTGAATGTCTTGGGTTTGTGGTGTATCCTGGGGACCCATAAGTGGAGGACATACTGCTGATTGACGTCTCCTGGGGACAGAGGTGTGGGCATGCTGGGTGGGGGCTGTGGTGGTGTTTCCTGAGGGGCGAGATTCTGTGGTGGTGTGGGACTGTGCCTTGGTAACCGACTGTCCGGAGGTCCCTGATGGGCCAGGTTGGTCATCCAGATCCAGGCGAGCAGAGTTGCTGTCATCACTGTAGGCCTCTTCTGCGGGGGGACTGGATGTTTCTGGCACCTTTTCTCAAGTGACATTGGATGGGATACCTGTGGGGATGTATAGGCAGTGTTATTATTTATGTGTATGACATATTATGCATGGGCGGGTTGCCCTCTATGGTTGTTATTCTCCTGGCAGCTTTTCCTTGTGTGAGTTGTTATCTGGCGGGCTAGATGATTCTCTAGTGTGCATGCTTTAGTGATAGGTATCCATGCAGGTCTGTGAGTGGTGTCCATGCATTGGTGGTGCATGGTGGGCTTGGCATTGAGATGAGTGGGGTGTGATGGTGGGGTGTGTGGGAGGTGGTGGAGTGATGGGAGTGAAGGTGGGGTCGGGGTATGTGATGGCATGCAGGTAGGGGGGTGATAGTAATAAAGAGTTGACTTACCAGAGTCCAGTCCTCCTGCTACTCCTGTCAGGCCCTCAGGATGCATGATTGCCAAGGCTTGCTCCTTCCATTTTGTTAGTTGTGGGGGAGGAGGTGGGGGTCCACTGCCAGTCCTCTGTACTGAGAGCTTGTGTCTTTCTGCAATGGAACGCACCTTCCCCTGTAGGTCGTGCCACCTCTTCCTGATGTCATCCCTAGTTCTGCGGTGCTGTCCCACGGCGTTTACCCTGTCATGACCTCCGGCCATAGCTCCATCTTCCTAGCAATGGATTTCTGCTGCACCTGTGATCCAAATAGCCAATGGCTCTACCCAGATGATTTCCTCCACCATGACCCTTAGCTCCTCCTCAGAGAATCTGGCGTGTCATTGTGGTGCCATGGTTGTAGGGTGAGTGGTGTGGGGGAGGGTGTGTAAGGTGATGTGTTGGGGTGTGTGATGTAAGGTGTGTGGGTGGTGTATAGGTGATGGTGGTATGTGGCTCTGATTGTGTGAGTGCTCTTGCTGTCTCTCTCTGTTGGCAATGGCTTGTAGACGTTAAGGGTTGTGGGTAATGTGGGTGTGTGTTTGTTGGAAAATGGGTTATTGGCAAGGGCAGGTAAGTACCTACACGTATAGAAACAATGTGAGCCCCCCCCTCAATATTAACAATTACAACAATCAAAATGTATATTGACCCACTTGAGTATAGTTAGAGAAAACAAATGATTCAAATTTAACACAGTTCCGCAATGTCCAATCCAGCCCAATGGTTTATTGAATCAAATCTTCAAATCAATCAGCAACCCATCCAAGAAAATACATTTCAAGCCAACACGTGTTTCGTCATGGGAAATTCTTACATCCAAACGACTTCTTCAGGGCTGAAATTGTAAGCAAATTGTTTGAGTTAGAAACCAAGATGCTCAAACTTCATAGTTAGGTATTAAGTAGAAATCCCAGATTAAAACCAAAAGTCCAGAACCCAATAGCCAAGTGAGAGGAAAGAAATACTGTTGTGTTTGAATTGAATATTCTTGTCTTTACCGGAAAAAGAATAAACACTAATAAAAACCACAATAAACGTTCACCAATCACCAAGTAAAAACCCTATCTAACATGCATTCACAAAATTGTGTAGTAACAAGAGAAACACCATTATCTTTAAAAACACACCCTTTCGTGTCATGCCAATGATAACCTATATATGTTACACATGCACTATACAAAGTAGTGGCTCACACGGTGACCCCGGAAGTCTAATTTAGCTTCTGGGATCAGGAGCACGAGTTGCGTACTCGCAGCTTGGCGTTCCCAACACGATAACGCTGTTTTTGGATTGAATACCCTAATTTGGTGAGTGACTGGGGGGGATGGGTTCTCCCTAGTGTTTTTATGTTCCGGTTCAGAAAAGATTCAATGATGAGATTCTAGCAACAAAGAAGCATTTATATTCAGTACTTGTTTCTCTTTTTTATAGCTTACGGATGGAAACTATATGAACTTTGAATCATCATATATACTATTGGGTCATAAATTCAAGGTATTCTATATGGTGTTAACTTAGGAACCACATGTTTGGAGTGTGGACTTAATACATTGGTGTTGTTTTGTTTTCTGTAAGTCATTTATACATTTATTCGGTTTTTCTCCCTTTGTGGTTAGATTTGGATAACTTTGATCGGAGTGTCATATTATTGGCAACGGCTAGTAACGGACAGGATGATCCGTTTGCATTGGATTTCGTTTACATATGAGGTACTGCTAGGGGTTATGTGGAGCTACTTAGACATTAATTATGAGATCCACACTATTAATCCACTTTGTATAGTGCATGTGTAACATATATAGGTTATCATTGGCATGACACGAAAGGGTGTGTTTTTAAAGATAATGGTGTTTCTCTTGCTACTACACAATTTTGTGAATGCATGTTAGATAGGGTTTTTACTTGGTGATTGGTGAACGTTTATTGTGGTTTTTATTAGGGTTTATTCTTTTTCCGGTAAAGACAAGAATATTCAATTCAAACACAACAGTATTTCTTTCCTCTCACTTGGCTATTGGGTTCTGGACTTTTGGTTTTAATCTGGGATTTCTACTTAATACCTAACTATGAAGTTTGAGCATCTTGGTTTCTAACTCAAACAATTTGCTTACAATTTCAGCACTGAAGAAGTTGTTTGTGATGTAAGAATTTCCCATGACGAAACACGTGTTGGCTTGAAATGTATTTTCATGGATGGGTTGCTGATTGATTTGAAGATTTGATTCAATAAACCATTGGACTGGATTGGACATTGCGTAACTGTGTTAAATTTGAATGATTTGTTTTCTCTAACTATACTCATTTGGGTCAATATACATTTTGATTGTTGCTGCCAAAGGCTTGCCAATCAGAGCACAGCAGCAAAAACAATGCAGGGGTGAAGTTGGCAACTTTTCAGGTAAAGTTTAAAACTTTTTACCTGAACAAGTTATATTAAATCCAACAACTGGAAGTTATGGGATTTATTATAACAATTAATTTGATACCAAACTTCTGGTATCTGTTACTTAAGGGGACTTTTAAAATTAAAATAAAGTCTCCCCATTCTAGCCTATAGAGGCTATTCACTACAATGAGGGAAAAACAAATGTGGCTGTTTTTACCTCACCAGGGCTTATACAATTATTTTTGTAAGGTCCCTGCTTATAGTTACATGGAACCCAGCCCTAGGGGCACATAGGACACACCTTAGGGTGACTTATATGTAAAAATAAGGTAGTTTAAGACTTTGGAACTACTTTTAATTCCAAAGTCGAATGTGCATATAACTTTAAGTTAAAAGCAGCCAGCAAGGCAGGCCTGCCTTTAAAATTACACTGGGCACCTCAGCAGTGCACCTATGGGTGCACTACCTATGCTGGGGTCCCTAAACCTACATGCCCTACCATATACTAGGGACTTATAAGTAGGTTGACTTAGCCAATTATAATTAGCCTGATTTGCATACTGATTTTACACAGAGCACAGGCCCTGGGACTGGTTAGCAGTACCCAGGGCACCATCAGAGTCAGGAAAACACCAGCAAAAAGTGGAAAATGGGGGCAATGGGTTAGGGGGCCTCTGCAATCAGCCTGTTCTCTCACAGTGCCTTATAGTGGTGTGGGTGTGTGGATGTGGTGTGTGTATGGGTTACAGGTAGGTGTAGTTTGAATTGTCCAATGTGGTGTTGTTTTATATGTGTGTCTGTATTTTGAGAGCTACGGTATGTACCGCCAATGGTTTACCACCATTGAATGTCCGCCGTGGTGATTCGTGAGTCATAATGTGGTGGGTGTTGTTCTGTTGGCATAACGGGCAGGGTTTTGATACCACCAGTTTATCACTGGACTTTGATGTGGAGGGGTTGTGTCTGTGGCTGCATAATGACAGATTGGTGTGTGTGTGTCATAATATGGTTAACGGATATCTGCGGCGGTATGTTGGCGGAGGTCAGCATGGCGGTAAGTGGGATTTACCGCCAAAGTCATAATGAGGGCCCTAATTCCTGATTTAAGAACCTGGCGGATGGAATACTCTGTCACAAGTATGATGGATATCCCGTACGCCATGTTACTTTCTCAATAGAATATAATCAAATTGTAACCAGGTGTATGGGATATCTGTTATGTTTCTGGCAGAGAATTCCCTCCGCCAAAACCTAAACAGGTCCATAATTACACATCAGTCATAAAACAAACACACTCAACCTCTCAAATAATGACGGCGAATATCAAAAATACTAAAATGTCATAGATGAATTGGCTATAACACTGGAAGGAGTTATACTACAAGGGTGAAGAATCCTGACTCCTGTCTGCAACATTAAGTGATTAAAGCGGTTCACGAAAGACATTGTGGTATAGTTGCCACAAAAAGATTTATCTGAGAATGAGTTTGGTTTCCATAGTTAGATGAAAGAGTTGAGAAAGAAATCCAGGACTGTCATACGTGCAACAGCCTTTCTACAAATGTTACTCAACATACTTTGAATGTGTTAGAACTTCCTAAACAAGCATAGGAGAGAATAGCTATTGATTTCTTTGATCCACTTGACAATGACATCATCTAATGATAGCTGTGAATGAATACTCACATATCCCGTTGGGTGAAGCTGTCTCATCTACGACTCATGCACGAGTAATTGAAGAACTTGATGGCCTCTTGATGAAGGGTGATACCCTGAAATCAGCCCCAGGATTTTTTTTCTGGTTGAGAGAGGACCTGGCTTGGCCGTACAGCCTGGACTGTTCCCATGGGGAACAGGGTCAAGACTGATTTGCATTTGGCTGAGTTCAAACTGGAGTGGCATGGTGAGCAAAAAAAACTGATGGATTAAACTCAGATCTGTGACTGGAGGTTAATGTTTGGTTTGCTCTGCATTTTGTCCATCATCTGCTGTTTTTGCATTTGTCGCCCCAAGTGGGAAGGGTATCCCCAGATGTGGGTCCCGTGCCTGCTATGCCACCAGATTCAAGATAGCCTGGCTGATGAAGGGTGATGCCCTGAAACCGGTTCCAGGATGCTTTCTTCTGGTCTAGGAAGGACCTGGTTTGGCAATTCGGGCTAGACTGTTCCCATGGGTCAAGACTGATTTGCATATGGCTGGGTTCAAACTAGAATGGCATGGCAAGCAAAAAACTGATGGAATAACCCCAGATCGGTGACTCGGGTGAATGTGTGATTTGTTCTGCATTCCATCCTTCATCTGTTGTTTTTGCATCTTTAAGACATGGGGCATACCAGCCATTGTAAAGTCGGACAATGGCCCTCTTTTCAACACTAAAGAATTGAAAGAATTTCAGGGGAATCAGAACGTAAAGTATCAGGCCAACGGACATGTTGAGTGTTTTATAAGTACACTAAAAAAAGAAGTACGAAATGCAACTCTTGAAAAGCTCAGTTTGAAAACAGTATTGAATTCTACTCTATGAGGCTAACATTCCACACCCCACTCAACCACAAATGAAAGTCCTGCAAGTTTGATGTTTGGAAGAGCAATTGAAAAACCAAGTTACCTCAATTTTTTCACCCACAGAGTTATAAGTGAAAACATGATTCATACAAGGGGCTTGGTTAACAAGAGGAAAGCAAAAGCTTATGCAGATAAGAGGCAACATGCATAATAAATCTTGTTTAGAAGAGGAGATTGGGTGGTTGCCCGACAGAAGCACAAAAGAAATTCTGCCGCTCCATATGATGCTGAACCTTTCCAAGCAGTGTCTACCAAGGGACACACGGTGACTGCCCAGCACCCTGTGAAGTCTATTACAAGAGACTCTTCTCACTATAGTCCTGTGTTTCATCAGTCGTCAGCTGGAAATGGTGACAGAAAGACTGACTCCGAAGACTCAGTGACTGTTGCTGATTCTTTACTATCATTAGCAATCTCTGCCACTGAAGATGATCGTTTGCAGCTTCCAGTAACCAGACTGGGTTGTATGATCGAAGTGGCAAGAAGACTGATTGAAGAGATATAGTGGTACATGTTTATATCCATATATATATATATATATATATATGTGTGTGTAGGTCCACTGATTTTATAAAAAATTAAATTTTTCATTTAACAGCAGGGAAGATGTAATGTCTTGCATGCGCTAGGATGGAATCTTTCTAGTTCCTAACAGACTCTGTATCAGTGTGACGTAATAGCTGGAATAGAATGTAATGAAAGCTAGGTTTAGAATGTTGGAGTTCACAGGTACATGCAGAGGAATAAATAAATGTGTTTCACAACTTCATGTGTAGCATAGTCGTGGGTACACAGACTGGGGAGGATGCTACAACCTCCATCTTCATGTTCTTCTACCTTCAACTGTCCACAGATTTTTGGTTTGAATCAAATCAGACGTGTTAGAGGTAAGAAGATAGGGGACAAAAAAGCAATGCTCAGAAGTTGTCACTTTGCTACTTCCTTTATCAAATCCACTGAACAGAAATCAAATATCAATAAAGCACACATTAAGTAATAATGACGTTTGCAAAGGCTCTTCAGAAAGTGTGAATTCTCAATAGTCCATCAGGCAGAACTATGGGGGTCATTCCGACCCCGGCGGGCGGCGGGCGCCGCCCGCCGGGCGTAGACCGCCAGAAGACCGCACCGCGGTCAAATGACCGCGGCGGTCATTCTGACTTTCCCGCTGGGCGGGCTGGTGACCGCCAAAAGGCCGCCCGCCCGCCCAGCGGGAAAGCCCCAGCAACGATGAAGCCGGCTCCGAATGGAGCCGGCGGAGTTGCTGGTGTGCGACGGGTGCAGTGGCACCCGTCGCGATTTTCAGTGTCTGCTTTGCAGACACTGAAAATCTGAATGGTGCCCTGTTAGGGGGCCCCTGCAGTGCCCATGCCATTGCCATGGGCACTGCAGGGGCCCCCAGGGGCCCCACGACACCCGTTCCCGCCAGCCTCTTCCTGGCGGTGTAAACCACCAGGAACAGGCTGGCGGGAAGGGGGTCGGAATCCCCATGGCGGCGCTGCTTGCAGCGCCGCCGTGGAGGATTCTCTGGGGCAGGGGAAAACCGGTGGGAAACCGCTGGTTCCCCTTTTCTGACCGCGGCTTTACCGCCGCGGTCAGAATTGCCCCTGAAGCACCGCCAGCCTGTTGGCGGTGCTTCCTCCGTCCCCCCGCCAGGGTCGGAATGACCCCCTATGTGTTTTTGCCTGTTTCCTTAAACCTTAATTTTGCCATAGGTTTGTTTAACCAAAATGAAAGCTCAACTATAAAAAAGATGTTAAATCATGAATTATGTTAAAAACAAACTGAAGGGAGCTTAGATGTCATTGCTTAGTGGGAGTCAACTTAAGATGATAGGAAACATGAATTTTTGATGAATAGCTAATTTTGCAATTTAGGAGATAAGGTCTGATTTCACTTACTAAATGAATGTCTAAAAGAGTATGACACTTTGGTTGTGGGCACTAAAAGGGGAGGAATTCTTTCACACAAAATCTAAGCTAAGATAGCTACACTTATTTAGGTACTTTTTTCTTTATCATATTTAAACATCCAACAAAACAAGGAACTTCAGAAGGTAAATAACATGGGAAAGATCAGTGAATCGAGTCGAAAATATAATCTGGTAGATCCTCAGAGGTGCACATTGTGATCTCTACATTCTGTGTACACTGACAGTAGCAGATAGCCTCTCATGCCTCAGTATAGCCTTCAAGATCTATACTCTCAGTAGCCCCTGATTCTATTCTAAAACAAAACTTATCTAATGTCAAGCGTGTATCAGGGGCTGAAGGTGTCCTTGGCAAGTATGCATGATCTACTAATGCACCCACCTCAAATCTTCACAATACTAATGCTCCAGCAGCATGTTGCGTAATATACAAGAACACTACTGCTCTTCTCTCTCTATTATTTACCCAGTTTGTTTACACCTCATCCATCTCAGCATGCATAATTGCCCTTTTATTGCACCAACAGATACTCAACCAAGGGACTGTGCTTAGCCTATACCAGTAGATCCCCACTCCCTTCTAAGAAATTAATCAATCCAAACAGTTGCCCTAAAAATTGCTGCAAAATCACCAGGAACACATAAAGAATTAGGCTTATCCAGTGCTCCAATATATCTGACCATCTTCCCTGACCATGTGTTTGACGTAGCAACACTACCTCTGCCTCACTTAACTCTTTTGTTTCACCTAAAAAAGATTTATGATATTCCACATTGATGACAACTGACATTACAGCAGCATTTCCACTCTTGGTGGGACACAAGGATTTTATTGAACCTTGGTCTGGTCTGTTCACAGAGATAAGAATTTAATCAAAGGGCCATTTTGACACTAGCCTCGTGGATCTGTAAGACGTTCACCTCTGACAAAAGGCTTGTAGCTCATTAGCCTTTATCTCCTCCCTAATTTAAGTGAATTTACACTAGAAAAGGCTATACGAGCCTGACAATTTTTTTGAAGGTGTCTGTTGAACAGAAACATGTACACCTCTCCGTACTGGTTGAACTATTCCCCGTCCTTTTGAATCCATGAATGGAGGTGCAATTAAAGCTTCCGGTTTTCCGCCAGTATGTAGTTTTAGCTCAAACACTTTTCCCCTGAGCATTTCAGTTTCTCTACCTAAACATCTACACCTGCTCTTCAGAAGACCTGCTCTGTTTCTCGTAAAACCTCCATGAGCTCCCATTCATAAGGGCACCAGCTCCCACTAGTATTCCCCATACTGTTGCCTGTAGGGGTCCAGTGGCATGGCATGCTACCTGCATGTGGGTAAGGGCTTTTTCTCCAATAACTGAGCTCTATTGGATGATTTTATGGTAACTGCAGGTTGTCTACACTGATCTATTGATGTCTATGCAGGGAGTATCTTTAGTAAATTTGTAGTGCATGGAGGATATACGTATTACAGGTTTCCCTTATTGTTCCCTTTTTAATGACTTGATGATTATCTGCAGTAACCACCGTCACTTAAGTAAGTATTTTAGAACCGTCTTAGTTGTTTAATATTTTTGTCATTGCTTAGCTTCATGGTTTGTTGTAGATCTGCTTATTTGCACTCCGGATTGAGCCATATGGTGTGTTTTGTTGCCAGTATTCATTATTTTTACGGTCAGAAAGGCGTCTCTGGTCAGCCATACGTTAAAACAACAAATGCCTCATAGTCTGACCTCAACATACCCCGCCGAAGTCACATCTCCCCTCACCTAAAGGAACTCCACTGGCTCCCGGTAGACAAGAGGATCACCTTCAAACTCCTGACCCACGCTCACAAGGCACTTCACAACACCGGACCCTCCTACCTCAACACCAGACTCAACTTCTACACTCCAACACGTCAACTCCGATCTGCCAACCTCGCCCTCGCCATCGTACCCCGAATCCAGCGCAAGACATCCGGCGGCAGATCCTTCTCCTTCCTCGCCGCCAAGACCTGGAACTCTCTCCCCACATCTCTTCGCCAGACCCAGGACCTCCTCGCATTCAGAAGGCTCCTCAAGGCCTGGCTCTTCGACCGCTAAACCAGCAGCGCTCCCCCCCCCCCCTCAGCGCCTCGAAACCCTGACGGGTACATAGCGCGCTTTATAAATACTATGATTGATTGATTGATTGATAGTCTGTCTGAAAGAAGCTCGGAGTGCAGGATGCTTCATCTCCTACCATATGCCCCACTGAGCCATAACGTTAGGCAGAGAATTAGAGAAGCCCTGTATGAGCAACGCACAATACATTTCAGAATGACAACTCAAATTATTAGCATTTAACTCTTTAACAACATCTACAAAGCAGCTTAAATGCCTAAGTGGACCCTGCTACGACCTACTATTGCAAGATATCCAAAATGCCATCCTGTGGATGAGAAAGCCAAAGCCAGTCTAGATTTGCTAATAAATGGTTCAACAAAGAACTGGTACAAGACAGTAATGCCCACTTTAAGAGACAATTGCAACATGATATTGAACACCAACAATACACATAGAAGTGATTCTGAACATAAGTACAACGAATTAGCTTATCCCGGGAGCTGTGCAATCAAGTAGCTTTTAAACAATCGAAGCACATATGGCAGCCCTAGGAGAATCCCCTGATGACTTCGAAGTGCAATATTGCAAAAATGTTCTATTGCATCACAAGAATTCTAAGCATTCACCGCTCTTACCCACTACATCAACCCTGAAATTGATTACATTTCCTGTTATGAAACCTTGTGAAAAAGAGGAAATTATGATTTTGGCTCTACCCTGCCTCTGGTATACCTTAGCTTTTTTCTATAAAAAAGATGTGTGATATCCCCAGAAAAGTTGAGAGGAGCAGTAACCCCTCCACAGAGCACTAAGGCTCCAGCCTCCTCTCTGTGCAGTGACAAGGTAAAGGACCATTGCAAGCAGATATTTCCGGGAGCAGTGAGCTGATTTTTTTCACAACAAATGTATTTTAGAGATAGTATTAAGTATTTATAACATGATTTGTGGGATCGTATTTTGCAACTAAATTGAGAGTATCCAGTAACAAAAAGGACTCAGGTCTGAATCATAGTAAGTCAGGTTACCCTTCCATCCTGAAGGGATTGGTAAATCGAATACAGTTAAAAGCAGCTATGCTATGTGTTATATTTAACACTGTATAAACGCCCCAACAAATTACAGTAGGAAACAGTTTTGAAAGGTCTATTCGAATGAGTGGATACTACAAGCTTCTCAACTTTGGTTGTTTGTTCTTGAAATAAAAATATAATCATTTAATTTGTTGTATCCGTTCCACTTTTCCGGTTGCTGACAAATTCTGTATAGAATGTATGGCGTTAACCTCAGAAAAAGAATAATTCCAAATGTTCCACTAAGTGTTAGGACTTTGGGTGCCCTAAACGGGGTTACATGTTGCTGCATTCCTACCCCACATGGCCTTGTATTTAGTTTTAAATGTTTTACGGGTGTTCAAAACCCCACCGCTGCCAATGTTGGTATCGAGATTTATTACCTTGCTACAGAAAAAAAAAACTACGTGGACTGCATAAGGGCTGTACATCCAGGGTTAATACTGTGTCTCTCTATGTAATACTGTGCCTCACTATTGTGGAGATGTTTTTACCACATCGTGGTATTACATTGCAATTAAAACTCCGCGCTAAATCAGGTCTTTTGAGTGAAGTATTCTCTTTTGAAAGCTTGCCAGTCATTTATGAATTAAATATACAAGAATGGATTACTTTGACGCTCCCCTCCCACCCACTTGACCAGTTTGAAATGCAAAGTCTATTTCTACTTTCTTTAACAGGCCCACAAAAACAGTACAGGAAAATTCTGCAACTGCTTGACTGTTAGGATGGAACACAAAAATCATATAAACGGCACATACTTTTTATATTTAAAATATTGAGATTTCATTATATATCTAAATTTCTCTTTAGAGAAAGAGACATTCAAGCCCTGTGGAATGAAACAGCAACAGCACATTATTATAGACTCTTGACTACTTCTTACTAACCTTTGACTCATTCTCGTAAAACCCACATTTATTTGCAGTGCCTGGGCAATGCAGGAGCCTTTCTTCAACACAAAAAAATGTCTCCATAATTAGAAAGAGCGTCCCAAGTTCGTTTCCACAAAAGAACGGGAGCTTAAAGACTAGTGTTTAGACAGCCCTGCAAGCCCCCTTGTGACCTTACTGTGATATTTAACAAAACATTAATCTTCTTGCCAGCAATTATAAAGGCTACAGTGATGCAGAGAGTGCCCAGTAAGTGAGTAATAGTAATGCCATTGTTCTATTTTATTTATGCGGTGGCTGTACCAGGCAGATGAGGTACATTGCTGTTTTTCACGTGTTATTATTCAGATCTGGCAATACATAAAGGTTGAATACACAAATATCTGTCTGTTTCCGTAGCACTGCTTCACACCTCCTTACAGCTCGCGATCAAAGCGACTCGACATTTCATAATGAAGTAATGAAATTCCCCTCTCTAGTTTGCATATGAATTATAACCTTTTCTTTTAAACACTGGTGTACAACAGGGAAAGTGTCATTGGAACCAAGGAGCAAAACAAGGTGTTACATTGTGTTTTTAAAGGCTGTAGCTTAATGATTGTTACCACAGAATGATGTTTTGCCAGATTAGTTCAGTCTCTCTGCGGAGTATAAAAGCTTCAAGCATCTTTCTGTAAAGATGGGGCCGCGGATGTTTAATTTCAAAGAAAAAGAAACAGAACAACTATAAATTTGTCACAATGTATAGGAGATGTGAAAAATACCCATTAATTATTTTTGCACATTGAAAACACAAAACATTCTCACTAAATTTCAGTTTCAAGAAATGAATCATTTGTTTCTTTCATTTCTTTTTCTCTGAGACAGAGGTTGCATCAACACAGCATGTTCTTAGCTAATGAGTGTCTAATGAATATATTACTTAACAGTAATCTTCATTACACTAGTCCAGTTCCTCCTCAACACAGTCACAACCACTCGATGCGACTCTCCACTGAGATAGTTTAGTAAAACCTTTAATCCTTAAAAGAAAGACTTCTTGGTCTTTCGTCACCCACCATTGCAGCGCCTTGCATAATTATTTCCTGCTGCCCTATCTGGACACCCAGCGTTTCCCAGTCGAGAGAATTTGAGTTGCAGATCCTCTAATATATAAGGGACGGAACTTACTGTGACTAGGAGGACTTGCACTAGGGTAAGGTAGAATGCAGCTAAGTAATATGCATATTACCCCAACAACAGTCCTCCTCGTCACACTCTCAAAATACGTGAAGATTTACCCAAGCTATAAATGTATGCAACAAGACACAATTGTGATATGCTAATCAATCGTTCAATCAATTACTTCTTTGCTGATTACAATAAAGTTAAAAAAGAACTGGCAGCACAATTTTTTCTGAATATCAGAATTTTTATTAAAGGTTTAGGTTTCATTTTAGGGCATGTGCGCAAAGCCACTTTTGGTCGCAGAATAGACAAGGCATCCATTGTCCAAGCCTCCTGACACCATGTCTCCATACTAAATCAAGGGAGCAGAGCATTCATGTTTGATGCAAATAGGTCTAGTTAAAACTGACCGAGGAGATCCACCACCAGATGAGAAGCCTGCTGATTGATAGGAAACATCACAAACAAGCATTTGCTATGCAATGGGTCTCGCGTTTGCTCGTGTTAAAGCTATTAGTATTTTAAACTCCTAACAGGACTTTTCTTGCCACATAAATTGAAAATGAAAAGTAAAACAGTTTCACATAACTAACTTGACTTTTCTTGCCATATAAACTGAAAAGTAAAAGTTTCACATAAGTGAGCCGATGGCCATCATGAGTGCAACGCAGACACACAAAGGGAAATAAAAGTTCACTCGCAGTGAAACCTATCGGCAAAAGTGCAATTATCCACATAACAGGCAAAAGTGCAATTATGTATTTAACCTGCAAAAGTGCAATTACCTATGTAACAGGATTGATGTTATGCAAGGCGCTCGAGTACTGCCCAGTGGAATTGCGCTGCATGGGAAATAAAAAGAAATAGTGCAGAAACCATTTGGAAAACACAGAGCCTTGTCTGTTTTCAGTAGTTTACCGATGCTCTTGAAGAGGGCTAAACACTGGAAAAGGCATGACGTATGCATGCCTTTCACTATTGAAAGCAAGCAGATTTTGAAAGGCAAGCCCATGAACCAATGAAAGTGACTGAAGTGACATGGGCATGGTTAGAAGCCCAAAGAGATATTACAAAACGATATGGATCGCTTTGCGCTCGCCCCTAAAAACAACATGTTTCGTCTTAGTCTGTCTGCGTGAAAGTTTTGATCCTCTGGAAGTGTACATAGCTCTCAGAGATAACACATTTTCTATAGCCAAGATAAACATGAGCTGTGATAGTCTAGGCAGAGGTCAGATTTTTCATTCCTGTAGTGATTTATGTAACATTTTGATACTCTGTTATATGTCTTGATCAGAACTTCACTTTTTTCAATATTTGGGCACACTTCTAGAAAACACACTATACTTCTGGCAGTTTTATACAGCTGGGGGTCTGTAACCTCTCTGACTGAGACCAAAAGCCTTTGAACTCCTGAAGGAGACCCGCCATCCTCCATAGACTGCACCTGTTTTAGAACTAAGTGGAGAGGATTTTGAATGGCCCCCTTTCTGTAAATTCTGTGGCATCACCCACCACATCTCAAACCATCTTGGATGAGACAGGGATCATCTGTTAAAGGTTTTGTGATGCATGAGACAAGTGTTCCAATGGGGGATTCACTAATGGCTTTAGAACAGAAGAAGACAAGCCTATAGGTGTGGTTTCTGACATTAACCCCTAAATCCTTAACCAAGTGGAGCTGACACATGTTTGTAATTTAAAGGTTGTGACAGCTATGTCTCAAACTTCAATCTCCTGTCTCCCACGTGTCAAATAGAACACAGTTGAAAGCCTTATTGTGCAGGATGAAGGTGACGTTTCCTGCCGGTTTCGTAGACACCTCAGGGACTCTAGACAATGGCTATTTGTTCTCTTTCTAATTGAAAGCTACCACCCAGGTACCAATACCTTTATGAAAGCTATTAGGATAGTGACAATCCAATTGGGAGTATTTTGAACTGGAAGATTAATTCCTCTACTTCAAAAATCAGATCACTTTGACTGTACTGATTTATTGGACAAGAAAATATGCATCTGGTATATAAGGAGCAAACAAATACTCCTCTTTTAAAATTAAAGGCATTATATTCCGAAGAGTGATAGGTTTGACCAGATTGTACTGTACATATTTATTGACGTTCTTTAGGTCCAAGACTGGTTGAAACCTATGTATGGTTTTGGAAAAGAAACAACCACTGATAGAATCCATGATTCCATTGTAACTCTGGAACTGGAGAAAACACTCAGGCCCTGACTTATAATTCTTGGTGCAAAATTGCACTACCGCAGTTATGCACCAAAAGGTTTAGCACCGGCTTGCACCATTTCTGTGCACCAGCCAGGCACCATATTTATCGAATGGTGCAAGCCAGTGAAAGGGTGGGCTAGCGTAGAAAAAAATGACTTTATTCGGGTGGGGCTGGCGCTATGGAGGAAGGGGGTTTTGCACCAAAAAAGTATGTTAGGCAGGTTAGAGTTAAAAAAATGACTCTAACCTTCCTAGAGTCATTTTCTGATGAACAACCATCGATACCACATGACTCCTGTCTTAGAAAAGACAAGAGTCATGCCCACCACCCCAATGGCCAGCACAGGGGGCCAGGGTCCCTTGGGCATGGCCATTCCACCAAGTGCCATGTAGGGGGCCCATTTCAGGGCCCTCTATGGCACTTTAAAAAATAAAATCCAATACTTACCTGTACTTACCTGGGATGGGGTCTCCCATCCTCTGCAGTCCCTCTGGTGTGTGCCGGGTGTCCCTGGGGTCTGGAGAGGGCACCTGTGGGTTTATTCCATGGTATTCCACCATGGATATAGGCCCACAGGTCCCCTAATGCCTGCTCTGACCCAGGCATTCAAAAATTGGGGAAAGCAAGCTTTGCACCATTTTTTTACCTCTCCTCCCTCCCGTGCACCATTTTTGCACAGAAGTATAAATATTGCGTTAAAACCATAGAGTAATGTTTTGCACGGGAACGTCTACCTTGCATCTCATTAAGGCAAGGTAGGTTACAACTTCCAAAAAATTACTTTAACTCCATAAATTTGGCACTAGATGGGTCTAGCACCAAAGAATAAATATGGAGTTAGTTTTGCGCCTAATTAGAGTTAAAAAAAAATACGCAAATTCGATGAAAACCGAGTATAAATAAGCCCCTAATTTCTCCAACAGCGAACTCAACGCCTGAAGCATGGCTTCACTATCCCAATCTAATTTAGGCAAGGAAGTCCAAACCACTCATGCCTCTGGGGATGAATGATTGAATAGCCATTCTTTACAATTGAAAGAACTCTATTGTGTCACTTACTAAACATTCCCATCTGGCAAAAAAGTATTTCATCCTTCCCTCATCATAACACTTCGATTTTCAAGATTTTAGGTTTGATATCCTAGGATAAAGTTTAGTTTCTGTTAACGTAGGCTCAAAATACACCGTAAAGACAATATCTTCATCATTTTCTCTAACCCACTTTAAGCATCTCCTAATTTAAAACATATTTATGTAAACTTACATTTCCATATAATTAGTCTTGATTGGCATAATCTACTGATTTTCAGATTTTCCAGAAATGGGTAACTACATGCTTCTTTGACAGTAGGACAACGCTTCCGAAAATAAAACATGAACAAGATTATGATGTTCAAAGTTCTGCTCTGAGTGAGAGAAGACCATGTCTGGACACGGCAAATGAGAAAAGGGTCTCAGTAAAGGGGGTACTGAGAGGCACAGGAGGGTGCTTTGGGACAACAACCAGGGCATCATCGAGCCTGCCATTCGCTCGCCTAGCATGCTGTGGAGTAGTCAAGAGCATCTCTGGCCTTAACTATGAGGAGACCCCCGATATGCTCAAGGTTTTTCTGGAAAATGTGATACAGGTCTCCATCACATACATTGAGCATTCCAAGAGGAAGACTGTCACCGCCATGGCAGTGGTGTATGCCCTTAAGTATCGGGGCACACTCTATATGTATTTGGTTACTCCCAAAAACAACATGGAATAATTTAAGCATAATTTTGCAATTTCGAACAGGTCCCACTTACTACCAAAACTGGAAGCTTGCTTGGTTGTAAATTTACATTCCATCTGATTACTACACACAAATCTAAATATAAAACAGATATGTTTGGTAAAATTCCACTTCTACTGTATTGGCTATGCCTTCATATGTGGTACGTCTTTTATATCCTTCCAGATCGAGGGGACAGATTTACAAATCCCTTGCATTGCCCTTGTATAACACAAGGCGACACAAGGCAATGCAAGAGCCTAAGTGAGATTAATTTCACCATGCAATGCCACTTTTAGTGGCTCTACCTGTCTTAACAAATCCAGAGTAATGCAGGTAGCTCAAATCGGCGAAGGTGATCCCATACGTTCACCTATTGATTTTGGTGAATTCCCAGATTTACAAAGACTTGTAAACCTGGGAATGCATCAGAGTGGTACAGTTTCCAAGCAGAGGGTTAACAAGTAGAAATGTCTTTATTTCTTCTCATTTGTTCCTCTTTCTAAGGGAGATGCAGCACACGTAAAAAAGATGAAAATGCTTCAAAGGATTGAAGGTGTCCCTGCACATAAAAGCAATCTTGCCTGTAATGCAGACATCCTTGCACCATCGTGTGTTGGTGCTAAGCAGCACTCCATACACCTGCGTAGGGGGAGAGGAGGGATGTGCCATATTTTAGTAGATATAACACATTCTTGCTCTCTCCTTGTCACGCAGTGCAGTTCCGGAAGTTGTTGTGCTACTATTGAAAAATTAAGTGGAGATTTAAGGAAAGTGGTGCTGCACCCAGTGCAGCACCACTTTCCTTGCACCCCTTAGTGCAATATATGGTGAACCATGGCTCAGGGTATGGGGCAACAGCATATTTTTTATTGATGTACTCTGCAGGAGTAGTGCCAAAATATTGGTGCTACTCCTGCAGAGTACATAGGAGCCCATTGTATTCAATGGTGTACCTCCTTTCAACACCTGCTCTGGGAAGGCGTCAAAAGTGCCGAAAAAAATTACGTAAGGAAATCAGTTAGATTTCCTTGAACCATTTTTTCATCCCCCCTAAAGGGGGTACGCCTCTTTTGCATACATTATGCCTGGCGCAGGCATAATGTAGCACAAAGGGTTACAATATTGTAGCACTTGGTAAATATGGCGCAGGGATTTTGGTCATCTCACGAAACATTAGTGTCAAAAAATGAAGCTAAGGTGTCGGTAGATGGGGCTAGGGAGTCTTAAATATGCCCCTAGGTCTCTATTTGGCAGAGGAATGCGGCCTGTCCAAGTCTGGACCACAATCCTAATCAGGGTAAGTCAGATGCACAACCTAAATTAACCGGTGCTCACCTTCTGGTAGCTTGGCACAGAGCAGGAAGGCTTAATTTAGAAGGCAATGTGTAAAGAATTTGTGCAACACAGTTACAGTAATCACAATGACCCACCCCAAAAAGGACTTCACCTGGGGAGGTTATTTATCTGAATATATCAAGACCATAAATGACAAAAGTCCAATGAATATTCACTTTCAAATGATATCACATTAAACACACTGTGTTTGAGGCTTATTTTAGAGTCTTAATGATATTGTGTGAGAATATGAGTATCACTTTGTGAGGAGCACATAGTAGCTTGGCCATTTGGGAGCAGCCCAAGTGAAGAATCCAAAGTATTATTGTCCTCAGTGTGCAGAGATCGCAGCAGAAGCTGAAAGGCCGCTCCGGTCTACGGACCTGGGAAGATATCACTGCTACTCCGAGTTGAGGCTAAGTGATCTGAGTCTGGTCAGCATGATGGCAGAAGGAGGGTTGCACTTGAGCATGATCCACCGGTTAGGGAAGGCTAGCACGTATTGGACATCTCCATCATTTGGCAACTCGGGCGGCGGCCCTCACTGAAGCTGCTTCATAGTCCTGTTGAGATGGGCAGTGGTTTGGGTCGAGAGTGCTGTGAATTCCTGACGGGGCAAGCAGCAGATCACAACTAAGCTGTGCTCAAATATTGAGAAAAAGGGAGTGTCAAGCTGAAACAAAGCTGTGCTGAAATCTTTGTTAGATGTGCAGCAGGCTGCAATAAAACTGCACTGAAAGATTGGTTAGATGAGCAACGAGCTGCAATGAAGCTGCGCTGAGAAATTGGTTAGATGAGTAGCAGGCTGCAACAAAGCTGCTCTGAAAGCTTGGTTAGATGAGTGGCAAGCTGCAATGAAGCCATGGTGAAATCTTGGTTAGATGAGCGGTAAGCAGCAACAAAGTTGCACTCGAGGTCTTTGATGTCCTGCAGACCTGGTGTAGAACAGGGGGCAAGTTGGCAAGCCCCTGGAATCACTTTGCGGGTGATGGTTGAGTCTTGGGTTGCAGGGCAGAGATAAGCAGACAGCAGGGCAACTCAGCAAGACAGGGCAGCAGTTCCTGGAAACTGCCAGGCACAGTAAAGGGGTGATCCTCCAGCATGGCAGTCTTTACTCCAGCAGAGTTACCTAGAATCGAGAAGTGTACTGCTTTTAGTGGGGCAGAAGCCCAGTATTTATACTAGAAAGTGCCTTTGATGTGGGGTTTGACTGCAAAAGATTAATGTGAAGTGCACATGTCCCTCTTTCAGCTCAGTCCCAGCTCCAAACTATCAGTGAGGGGTAATCAGCCCTTTTGTGGGGGCTCTTGGCACTACCCTTTGAGATACAAGTGGCAGCCCTTCCCAACCTCCTACCCAGGAAGACCCATCACCATGCTGATGTAGTTGAGTATCCTGAGTTGTGGAAGTCTGAAGGGAATGCACAAGGGTAGCTGTCACCTACCCCAGGCCAGACATATACTGGAGATAGGCTGCAGAAAATAGGGCCAGGAAAGCATGCAAATGTCCTCTTTATAAAAGTGCAATTTCAAAAATAGCAATGATAAATTTATCCTTACTAGTAAGGAGGATTTCCAATTACCAATCTAATGAGACTAAACATGATGCAGCTACTTCTCTCAGATCAGGAATTGCAGCTAAAAAGTATTATAAGAAATTCCCAATGATGGTCTATGAGAGGGGCAGACCTCACGGTAATTAAAAAGGACTTTCAGAGTTTTTGTTGTTGCCAGGAAATAAAATACTTAAAAGTACATGTATTGCCTTTCACTTACATGGCACTGCCTTATGGGCTATATAGGGCCTGCCTTAGGGGTGACATATGAAAGGAAGAGGGTGTTTAAGACCTGGCAAGAGGTTTTGAATGCCATGTCAGGGTGGCAGTGAGACTGCACACCAAGGCTCTACAGTGTAGGTCTGAGACATGTTTACAGGGCTACTTAAGAGGGTGGCACAACCAGTGCTACAGGCCCATAGTAGATTTTAGGTTACAGGCCCTAGTTATATGATGTTTAGGGGAGAAGCACATACACTTTAGTACTGGTTAGCAGTGGTGAAGTGCTCAGAGTCGTAAGGTCAACAAGAGGTTAGAGCAACAAAATCTGAGGTAAAGGCAAAAAAGTCTGGGGTAAAACCACCATAAGGATGCCAGGTCTAACAGCTGTGTTGTGTGACTTTAAGATAAATATGCCCCTTCATTTGCAGCTATCCTGCTCGATTCGTGCTTCGGGTATCCATCTTGACAGTGTATTTATGAGTATGAAAGAGCATCTCAAATAACTCTTGCTAGGATCATAACATTATTGGTCTCTTTTGCAAACCCCCATCAGGATAGCTTAGCCTATGAGACTCAGATTGCATGAATGTCAGAGCTTCTTGCTAAACAAAGCCAATAAGTCTTGCCCATGTGAGATTTATTGCTTTCGATAATGTTTTGCTATGTTGCAAATGGCTGAAACTATTGTAAAAAGGCTGTATGACACAGCCAGCATTGTCTGGGTTAACACACTTTCTTTTTATTTTCAGTACTGCAGTTAAAGCTGCGGTATAATATGGCTAAAAAAAAGACAAAGCCAATGAATGTTACATAGGCAAGAGCTATTAGATTGCCAATGTTTGATATGGAACACCATATAGTAATTTATACGTATTTATATAGAGTTTACAATGCCTGAAGTGCTAATGTTATAGAATGGAGACTGCCCTTGCCAAGGTGTTACTGTGTCCAGATTCAGAGGCATTTTAAGACTACACAAAAACTGTCAAAATGTGCCATGTAAATGCACTGGACGTAACACGAATTGTAGGTAGAATGAAAAGTCCAATGGATTATAGCTTTTGTTACAGTTATGGTTTAGGCTATGTGTTACTGTGGGTGCAATAGTTACAAAATAGTCAAAAGAACACTCCTAACTGCTTGTTTAGTAGTAAAATATAGGAATAATTGGTGTTCAGTGGGTTTCTGTTAGCTTTTGGCCCCTGTGCCACTGCACTTGCTGCACCCTTCAAATCATGGCCCCTAGATGCCTGCAAGGTATTTGCACTTGTGGCTGCTTGGTCAGTAGCAACATACAGGAATAATCGGTGCTCAGTGGGTTTCCTAGAGCTTTTTGACTCTGTGCCAATGCACCTGCTGCACCATTCAAATAATGGCCATAGCGCCTGCAATGTAACTGTATTTGTGACCGATTGTCTAATGGTAACATACACCAGTAAACGGTTCTCAGTGGGTTTCCTAGAGCTTTTGGCCCCTGTGCCATTGCACCTGGTGCACCATTAAAATTGTGGCCCTAGGGCCTGCAAGGTAACTGCGCTTATGGCTGCTTGTTCAGTGGCAACATATAGCAATAATCAGTGCTCAAGGGGTTTACTAGAGCTTTTGGCTCCTGTGCCACTGCACCTGCTGCACCATCCAAATCATGGGGCTGAGTGCTTGCGAGTAACTGAGCTTGTGACTGCTTGTTCACTGGTAATATATAGCAATAATCGATGCTCAGTGGGTTTCCTAGAGCTTTTGGCCACTGTGCCACTGTGCCACTGCACCTGCTGCACCATAAAATGGCAGCCCATAGTGCATGTAAGGTAACTGCACTTGTGATCGCTTGACAGTGGCAACATATAACAATAATTTGTGCTTGGTTGGGTTCATAGAGCTTTTTCCCCAATGCCACTGCACCTGCTGAACCATCCAAATTGTGGTCCTAGTGCCTGCAATGGAACTGCGCTTGTGACTGCTTGTTCAGTCGCATTATACAGAAATAATCAGTGGCTTTCCTAGAGCTTTTGGCCCCTGTGCCACTTCACCTTCTGCACCTTCAAAATCTCACACCCTTGCCTGCAAGGTGCGCTTGTGACTGCTTGCTTAGTGGTAACCTACAGCAATAATCAGTGCTCGTGGGTTTACTAGAACATTTGGGCCCTATGTCACTGCACCTGCTGCACTATCCAAAACATAGCCTTAGTGCCTGCAAGGTAACTGCACTTGTGACCGCTTGCCTAGAGGTAACATATGGCAATAATTGTTTTACGGTGGGTTTCCTAGAGCTTTTAGCCCCTGTAGCACTGCACCTGCTGCACCATCCAAATCATGGTCCTTGCACCTGCAAGGTATCACAAGGAAACCATTTATGCCCAAGGATGTAGTCAAAGATACCTTTTGAGATGGGTACGTCACAAAATAAAATTGAAAAAAATACACCAGCAGGATCAATGGAGAAAGGCTGCATTCCTCTTTCCCAGAAAATTGTCACTTTGAAGTCAGCAGAAAGCAAAATAAAATAACCAGGTTCCCACAAAAACACAGCTTAACATTTGACCTAATTTTTTGATTGCCCAGCAAATATGACAGATAAGAACAAGATTTAAAGGCTTGTTGACAGAAAAGGAGTTTGTGGAAGTGTTCAGGAAACATTGCTTTATCATCAGACGGGACAAACTGAACCTGGAGTGCCTAAAATAAATACAGCCAGCAAATGGGAATTAAGGAAATGTGAATCACAAACCATAAAACCAATGGCAAAGGACTAGCAGAGTACATTCCTAGGTCTACTTTCAGAAAGTGTCCAAGATGTCTTTAGAAAACCAGACAGCTCTGCTGTCTGGTAGGCTGCGACCTAAAAAACCAGTGGGCCTTATGGTGATTTGATGAGATGAGCAAGGTTTGGATGGACACTTCCCAAGAGAATCACAGTCAATACTGATTTTTATTAGCTGGGCCTCTTGGAATGATTTAGAGTTTGGTTGACAGGACTCCATTGCAACAAAGAAGTACCCTGTCTGCCAAATTCAAGGTCAAGTCACCCAATTTTGAGTGGGGCAAACCTCATGTTTTCCACCCCGGGAGTAAAATTTACTCAGTATAAAGATTCCCCTGATGGCCCGACAAAGAATGTTCCATCAGAGGTGAGCCATTCAACCATCTGGAATATTTAAAGAATATATATTTTTTTTTTCTCAAAAGCAAATTCCTGTTTTGGGAGTTAAAAAAAAAAACTTTGAAAAGGTTTGATGGGCAGTCACCATGCTTAATGGAACCGTCCTTCAAACTTTTCCTGCATTTACAGGAACCATCATGATGGCAGTTCCTGCCTATATATTGAGATGTCCAAGGTGACAAGCAGACATCTCTAAATTTGGTGGTCAGAGTAAAGGCAGGGTGGCAAACATAAAGCCCTCCACCACCCTGTTTGCTTACATTCTATCTTTCAACCCCCAAATCAGGTACTAGAGTGGCACAGTGGGCAAACATTATTATTTGCAATGCTAGCCATAGTGATTGCCAGTGGCTAAACTATTTACAAGAGTTAGGATGCTGGTGATATTTATCAATCCTTTATTCGTCTGGTGAACATGTTTTTTTGTGACAGTGATGGACAGGAAAAGAAAAAACATTAGATTGTCACACCCAAATTAGGACGGGAGATGTAATGTCCTTCCTCCGATGATCCCCATATTCTGCTGGAGTAAGGTTTCCATTGGTGGAGCCAACAGTGGTTCCGTCAATGAAAAACTTCAGGTCAGTCAGCCAGTTCCTCAATTAAATAGGTGAACCAAGGCTTTGGCAGGCAGGGTACTCTGCTGCCTTCGTATCGGAGTGCCCTGTCCACCAAACTCAAGATCTGGCCCCTAGACTAAGAATAAACTCTCTTTGATATGTCCCTGGAGACATTTCTGACAATAGATGCTACCATAGATACGAATGAAGAGCAGGAGCTCGCTTCACCTTCAGTTTACCCCCATACCATTCATTCCTATGACAAAATACAGGCTACACTTCTCTTTCTCGCAGCTTGAGCTTTTCCACTTTACCACCAGGGACCTAGTTAGCATCTCATATACAAGCAAAGCCTGGTGCTTGCCCTGAGTAATGTGAGGCATCACTAGGCAAGTGCACTAATATATTGCCATGCCACAATCACAGCTGGAAAGGCGATGGCTGGCACAGCAAATCTATGCCATTGACCAATCTTAATTTCTATTAATCTCACCCATTTGGAGCTTTAGCAGCGTCACCACAGAGCACAGCATTTTTTCAATAGACATCACTGAGACTCCACCAATCAGGAAATTATCTGCAATGCTGGGGGAGAGGGGAAGGTCGCTCACAGATATGTATGCTATTATGCAAAGGCACACACACACAACACCTTAATTTTCCGCGGTACACAATTACTAGGGGTGGATATAACTTGCTTAATTCTGTGTAGTATAATTACACTGAGTTACATAAAAATTCAGCAACATTACACAGAATTTGTAAGAAGAGTAATTCCTCATTTTGCACTGTTGTCTTATTGGAAAAATGCCCCCTTGTGTCCAAAATGGACACAAGGATAAATATAATGCTAATAAATAGCGCTAAATGCAACAGAACATCAAAGCAACGTGAGCAGACACTCACACTCTGTAAATGTGTACTTGGGGTAAGATTTTACCCCCAATTTACTTCCGGTATTTAGGATTAGTTTTTTAGTGCAAAAAGCACACTTGAATCCAAAATGGATGCAAGGATGCATTTTGTGCTAAGAAACTAGCTCTAAATGCAACGGAAAACAAATAGCAGCATCACTAAATGTGCTCTTGGAGTATGATTGTTTCTTCCAAATTACCCTTAACAAAGAATTTCTGAAATTACTCTGATTAGTCAGGCATAACTAAAGTTACTGCCAGGCCTAGCCATTAAATGCCAACTGATTGCTAAGGTGTTGATGAAATGCAGCTACTAGATAAATACACCTAACTGACACTCATGGTAGCAACATTAATTGCATGCATGCTTGGAATGTCTGGAGCATTGTCATGGTACCAAATGCAACCTAATATGACATGCCTGTGCCGCAAATAATGCTGTCTAGAGCACTGCGTCTGCTCACCCCCTACCAAAATCCAGCCATCCTGCCTCAACAGTGGTACAACAAGACCTCCACAAACACACAAGGCATTGTTGAACACACTTTTGGCATTTCAAAATGCCTTGACTAAATTGGACTATTCAGTCCTCCCTGGAAGTAGTGACCTTTTGCATTTTCCACATCTCCATGTAACAGATCATACATGTAGATTTTAACCATCGTTACAGTACTAAACTGATCCCTGGGACAGGTCATATCCCCGAAGTCGTATGCATGACCAACTAGTAGTCTCACATTTCACTTAAGGCATTATGGTTGATGCACAACAGCAAATGGACAGTTTTGAATCAATGAAGAAATGTGGACTATACCACTGTTCAAACATACAGCTGTGAGACATCACTTTTGCAAGCCCATACCACTATAATACCATATTCAAACTTGCTCTTGTAAATGTTCTATGGATCTGCACACACATCACTCATTTATTGATGCACATAATCCCTCTGTGCTTACTTGTCACACTTATCCACTCTTGTAATCTTCCCTCAAATCATGGTACTGTATATACACTGTGTGCAGAGAAATGCACCTAAGCATGTAATGCTACACCTACATGACTTTGATTTTTCACACATAGGGCCTGATTAGAGTTTGACAGAGGGAGTTACTCTGCCACAAATGCAATGATTACCCGTCCACCATGTTACAATTCCATTATATCCTATGGAACTTGTAATACGGTGGCCAGGATATCCGTCATGCTTGTGACGGATAATCCCTCCACCAAACTCTAACTCAGGCCGATAGTTTTTTCCAAGAGTGTTATTTCAATGGAATGTGATGTGTGATGCTACTAAGTTGCTCCATTAACCCATGCATGGTGTACACTTCACTTTCTCACTATTTCACTAGTTTTTCTGCTCCCAATATGTAGACCTGTAAAGCAAGGCAGACTTCTCCACCAGTCACAACAAACAGTTATTCACATAGAAGTGAATAAATGGACATTCTGGATCAATCTTTCCATTTAACAGCATCCTCGTCTGTCCTGTGCTAAATTCACTCTAGAAATATCCAAAATGAAGGAGGATCATAGCGAGAGGGCCCCCAAATCTGACTATGAAAAAGGCAAAATTATCACAGAAGGATTCCTTGAGAACCACCCTCTGCTCTGCAGACAGCCTACGACTTAGCAGAGCAACAATTCACCCTTGCTCATAATCTTTTTCGTGAAACAGTTCTCACAGATTTGCAAACTGGCACCATGCTTCCTGTCTTAAAGAGATCTTGGCTGGTCCCATTTAACACATATCTTTTTTGGCCTATCAGCCTTTTGCCAGCTGCTGCAAAATTCTTGCAATCCCACATGACTAAACAACTGGTGGAATTATTTATTGTTTGGTGTTCAACTGTCGCACCAAGCTGGTGGAGGTCACAACCTCCACCACCCTAGAGGATGACCTCCTTTCATATTGAGAGACCCTAACTTGTCAAGGGGAGATGTCTACCTTCAGGACAGTCACCATTATGGTGGCTTCTCTGAAGTTTCTATGAGTTTGCTGAGCATGCACATGTTCATGGGGCTGCTCAGCAAACCTTTATGTTTTTTCTTTAACTCCCAAAGAGTGAATTGGTTTGTAAAATGCAATCCAATAATGGCTTGAGACACTGGGAACTTTATTCAAGTGTGTGGGATTAATTTTTGCTGTTCAGCTTGGAAGAAACATGGCAGCTGGTCTGACTCTGAATCAAATGGGTGGCCTGTCAGTTTGGCAGAGTACTCCACTCCATTTGTGAGTGAGAGCAGTGAGTGTGGTACTTTCCTAAAGTTATAGTATGGCTTGTGAGAAGTCAAGACTAAAAGCTGACAAAACTACATTCTGCTTGCCACCCCCAGTGTGGGCTCATGTAGTATAGACCATTATTAAATAATGTATTGGAGTAGTTGTGCTCTCAGCCTCCTTGTCATTCAATAAAGGCTAAGGAGGAGTCAGGATGAAGACCAAGAGGGTCTGAAAGAACACCTAACTAGAATGGTGGTTTCTCTCAGAGAGTGAGGAGGCAGTAAAGACCCCAGAGATCCAGCTTGATGAAGTTTGGCATATGCATGAGTTTAAAAGTCCTGCCTTAGGAGGGATAATCGCCATCTCTGTCTCCTAATTCACGGCTGACCTAGTGCACATCAAATGGCAAATTCCTAATATATATGTACTAAATATGAAAATATTTTGTAAAAAATTGCAGATGGGTATGGATCTTTATTCTGGTTTAGGTAATGATAATGAAACCGCTCATTAAGCTGTTCGAGCAGTGTATATTCAAGGGCTATATCCCAGTCTAAGGAACTGTACACATTTTGCACAGGGTGGCAAAGCAAGACTACCTAAATTTCACTCTGTTGTGTTGTTCTAGAAATAAAGAGTCTGCTGAAACTAATTTAATGTTTCTGCAAATACAATATATTTAACAAAAGGTCAGCGAGAGGGGCCAGGCAAAAATGGGAAGACAGAATGACCATGATGGGCAGGTACAAGAAGGGTCCAAGTGTACAGGAAGGTGTGATTCTATTCCACCTGGTGTTTCATCATGTTTAAATTGGGCAGTTAGGACACTGGAGAAGTGATTGCACATGATCAGCCTAAACAACCTGAAGTCACCAGGTTTCACAAAAAGGGATACCCTACCTTCTATAACAACCCTAGGGGAATCAACAGTTCTGTGTATGCATTCATTACTGTAGAAAGCCAACTCATGTCTTAGTAATAGCAGGTAATAGCAGAACTAATAGAAAGGGGTGGGCATAATGTGTAATTTGTTGGAGCTTAATTTCACACAAGTACAACAAATTACATGACATTACACAGAGTTACCCTAAGGGTGTAACTCTGCATTTAGTGCTGCTTTCTTATTGCAAAATGCACCCTGGCATCCAAAATGAGGCAGTGGATGCATTTTTCCAAAATAAATGAGTGCAAAACCTATCAGAACAGGAACAGCAGCAGCCTGGAGCTGCTCACACTGTAGTCTTGTTAGGCATTTTCCCCCAAACTACCCTGAATTATGTGAGTCGACATAATTGCATACCTTATACCAATCACTCAGATTACTCCAGTGAAATTGAAAATGTTTCCAGTCTTACTAAAGATCTGCATGGAAAAGTCTGTATTGTTCTCACTGCTTCTTCCTGCCTAAATGATTGATGCAATTAGCATTATTTTCTCACACGTGTAGTCCTCACACCACTACTGATCCTATATCTATCTCAAATGGATGTGGCCTTATACACAGTCCTGCTGAACCCCCTAATTTGGGAGGGAGCACGCAAACATGGAAAAACTCCTGTTTTTTACCAGACTCTCCCCCACATTTTTCTATGTGGCTTGCTTCATCATCGAGTTCCCACCCGGTAATCTGGAAAATATTGTCAGGCTCAACAGCATGTTTGAAAGAACCACTCTGATGTCCTGAAAAATTACAGCATCTGGACCAAGGCAACAGAAGTTTAAAATGTCTCAGGGTGTCACTGTCCAATTTCTGAACAAAGTTTATTTAAAGGGCACCCAATAATAGGGTAAAAACACAGTGGGATGTGTCAGGAAAACCAATGTTTCCTCAATCCAGGGATCAATGTGTTTTAGTTGGTTATTGAAAACCGCCTTTCCAGGTCATCCAGTTTTCATCAGCATCCACTGGATCACTAATGGTTATTGTCATAAGATTCACATTAACTTTACAATCACAGTTGGACCTACAGTCAATCATGCTATGACAATACTAGATTTAGTTGTCCGTAAAATCCTGGGTTACTCAAGTAAACCATGATATATGCAGTTGGATAGTTCAAACTCACCTGTGTAGCACACGTGAATTACTGCATGTAGTCATACTAAAGATTTTCAGAATGTATTGTGTAAAGTGACGTAATTCATGCAACTCACAACCAAACTCATCAAAATGGGTTCATCTACCATACAGCCTGGAAGTGTGTGGTTTCTGTGACCCCTTTTTCAAAAAAGACACACACATCATCAAATTCACCAGAATGTTTACCCTGAGTAATTTAGATTTGGGCAAACTATCACTCTATAAGTTTTGTACAACATTATTAAGGGCTTCTACTTAGACCTAAGAGCCTGAATGCTTTAGGGTCAAGCAGAACATCCGTCAATAACTTCAAAACTTTCACATATATTTTTGCACATACATTTTTTGTGCTTCTGTTTAGCCCCATGAAATATTATGGGTAGGTTAATCCTTATGTCACACACTGGGAGAAGAGTAAGTCACCCCTGAAAGATAGCCACAAGACCAACATAAATGCAGTTTAAAGATACATGGATTCACCTGGTGGTTTACCTATGGCAGACCAGCAGCTCCCAAATGTTACAGTGTCAGTGGTGGGCTACTATCTTTATGCTGCATTGTTCATGTCATCATGGAACATGCACAATGATGCCAGAGATGCCTATGAGCCAATAAAAAAGAGGGTAGAGATTTTTTTAACTAAATGTGAACTACATAGGAGGCGACCACAGTCAATCCATTGCTCTAGGCAGTTTACTGAGAGCTGGCTTGTAGGGTGTACCAGTAGTTCTCCAGGGATCCATGAACAGAGGGAACAGTTACCGACTAACAGTGTCTCTCTCTCTCTCCTTGTCTCTGTCAGAAGTCCACATTTCACTCGAAAGACAGGATGCTAAGAGCATTAAGTGAAACATAGAGGATTATTTTGAGCCATCAATTTATGTCTCATTTCTATGCTCTCATTAGTGTATGTGCTAACGTAGAAACAATGGGGATATGAACAAAAGTAACTTACTCTTTCGAGTAATTTACATCTGAAGTTTACTCTTACATATTTGAGTAACTTTACTTCTTTGGGTGATTCACAAAATCCATCTGTATAGTTCCTCAAAAATGGAGAGCCAAATGCCCAAGTGTAATTTACTATTGCCAAAAAAAGAAACAGTAGTAATTCCATTACCACACAAGGCCAACCCCTGGTACTGCAATCTGGGGAGAGGGACTTAAATTATAGGAAATAATATTGAATTAAATTAAATAATTTAAAATAGTTACAAATATATATAACTTCATGTTAAAAATATCTCCAATTAATATATATTTATTATTCAAATATAAAATATAAAAACACCTTTTTTTTATTTAAAAAATAATGTAATAATACATTTTAATAAAAATAAATTACTTCCAATTGATTCTATACATCAGTGCTGATAATTATTAGTGCATATTAACAAATATTAACTTTTGGTCAGAATGTATTTTTTTAAATTTAAACTTCAGCAAAATAATTTTCATTTTATTTAGTAGTAGTACAAAGACTTTATTCGACTTTCAACAAGTCATAAAAGTAACAATATTTTACATTTTAATATACAATATACAATAAATAAATACAATAAATAGGCTAAAATCTTAATGGTTTACAATAATAAAAGGTCTAAAATAGGTCAGGTTATATTGCTACCCCCATGCGCTTTCTTGTGCTTAGTACGGAGCATAAAAAATTGCCCAAGGTTCCACACATCTCTATGGATGATAGAACCTGGAGGCTAGCGTACGCAGTACGACACTGAGGGAGGTTGATTAGCCTTAAGAGAGGGGCTACTAGGCGCTTTCTTTGCTTGGCGTACAGTTTGCAAAATAAAATCACATGGATTGTGGTTTGTAGTGACTTTGCGTCACAGGGGCAGGCCTTCAAGGTGGTGCTCCAATCATTCATGGTTGGGAAGGTTACTAGTCGATGGAATGTATCCAGCCTCAGTCTGGTGAGCACAAAACGATGGCGGGGGTTTATCACGTTCATCAGGTAAGGCTGGATAGCCTCCGTTGACAGGATTATTTGATTATGAATGACAGTGGGCTTTTTTGATTCAGCCTCCCATCGTAAGTCTTCTAAATATTTTAATGCCAAAGCGCTCAGGTCCTTCCTAGAGATTGTTTCCAGAAGAGCTGGATTTGTGTAAAAAGCTTTATTGCCCATGTTTAAAAAAAAAGTCATAATGTATTTTAGCCAAGGCACCCTTGTTGCGTATATAGATTCCATACAGTCGGTCAAAATGGCCTTATTTAGTTCAGTATGTTCCGAGGTCCAGATTTTGTGCCATAACAGTAAGGGTTGAATCTTTATCAGATCGGTAATAAAAGGGGATCCCAGTTCTGAATGAATTATGTAAGATGATGTACCTTTTGGAACCATCAGTAAATATCTTAAAAAGTCGTTTTCAACCGTCTGTACTAGGTTACAATCAGTATGCCCCCAGATGCCGGACCCGTACGTGACTGCTGGGATGCACTTTGCTTTGTAAATTTTTATCATGTTTGGCGGAGTAATCCCCCCTATTCTTTTAGAAAAAAGCCTTATGGCCATCGTTGTTTTTATAAGCTGGGCTTTTTTTGACTTCCTACAATTGGCCCAAGAGCCCTGATTGTCAAACATTAGGCCCAGATAGGAAAAGGAACGCGCAGTTTCTACTCTCCCCTCCGCAGTTGTAATGTTGTAGGATTTTCCGCGTTTCCCACCACAATTCATAATGAATGTTTTTGAGTGATTGACAGTGAGACCCAGTTGTGACATGAATGTGATACAAGTAGTTAATAATTTTTGTAAGGCTAGCGGGGTCCTGGCCATTAGAACTGCATCATCTGCATAAAGTAGGACCGGGACAGCGCGATTGCCTATTTGGGGTAGATCGTTGCAGTTAGTAGCCAACACATTTTCTAGGTTGTTTATATACATCGAGAATAGGAATGGGGCGAGAACACAGCCCTGGCGCACACCTCTAAATATGCCAAAAGGGCGAGTACTCTCCCCCTTTAGGCCATACCTCACTCTTGCTCTGCACCCTGAATACATGTCTCGTATAAACTGGATTATAGCTGGTTCTACCCCCAAGCTGGTTAAAATGTCCCATAACTTGTCGTGTAGTACACAGTCAAATGCTGATGATAGGTCAATAAAAGCCAGGTACAGATTACCTTCTTTGATCCTTGTATATTTTCCTATAATAATACTTAGATTCAGGCTTTGTTCCACTGTCCCAATGCCTTTCCGAAATCCATATTGGACAGGGGATAAGACTCTTTTTTCTTCTGCCCATGTTTGCAATCTATTCAAGATAATTCTCCCTGCTAGTTTAGCTGTTGAATCCAGCAGAGAGATGGGTCTATAACAGGCTGGGTTGAGACGGTCACCTTTTTTATATATAGGAATTATATTAGAATCTCGCCAAGATGGTAGGGGACATTGGGTGCAAATGTCCCTTAGTGACTGCGTTAGTACAGGGCCCCATAGGTGGATGTTGGCCTTGTATATATCTATCGGGACGCCATCGGGGCCCGGAGCTTTTCCTGATTTGCTTAGAGATATGGCTTCCTCTACCTCCTCAAGGCTAAATTGTGGGGTTATTAACGGGCGTGTGCCTTCCTGTAGGGCTTGATCATATACGGACAGTGTAGGGTTCTCTACGCTGACTCGCGCATATATTTTGGAAAAGTGTGCTATCCAGTCTTCTTCGGATATCGCTATTTCCATTCTGGGGGGGTCTCTATCCCCAAGCATAGGTGCGTTAATGGTTTTCCAAAAAAGAATATTATCTTTTGTGCGTCTAGCTGTATGAAGAGTTTCCCACAATGTTCTTTTTAGGGACATTTTCCTTCCCTTCATTGCTGCTTTATATTCTTGTCTACACTTACGTATCTCGGATGAAGATCTTTTTGGGGCTTTTAAAGCTTTTTTCAGTTTCTTATGTGCTTTTTATTTAATATATTTACATTAATTCAATTTTAATGCAATTTTTTACAAATAAACTTATTTATGATAACATTTAACATAGAAATATTTTACTAACATTTTCCAAGTTTAATAACCTTTTGAATTTTTCCTATATTGTTACTAGGCCTGAGCCAAATTGTAATTTACCCAACATAATGAAATTTAAGCAAAAATACTGAGATTATAACATTACTCCACACTGTGTAATTTTGGGGGCAAATTTTAACTTGAGATGTACCTCACAGGTAATGTTTGAACGTGAGTGGCATTTCAGGTAGATTTTGTACCTGACCATTGGGGTAATTTTTTAGCTCCAAACTACAAATTTAAATGTTTTGAACACGAGCGCCTAGAAATCAATTTGAAATTATATTTTTGAATTTTATTTTTACCAGAAAGGATCTTTTTTTTGTGTGACATTCATTTCACGTAATTACGCATACTTTTGCATAACTTTGCAGTAACTTTGCTTATCGATGCTACAGCAAATTATGCAAGTTTCACACACCCCTATATCTTACCACATGGAGATCTCTGCCACTAAGGTGGAGATCTCCATATTTGGCAAAGTATGTAGAATCTCTAACTGTAGTTTACTATTTGGCAATATCTACTTTGGCTTTGGAGATCTCCCTGTGGTAAATAAACGGAGCATTTCCCCATAATTACTATAAGACATCTTTGACCCATCTACGAGTCTCTCTGTGGTACAAAACTTTCAGTGGCAGAGACGTCCAAGTAGAAAGGTCACCCCTTTGGAACTCACTACCACTACAGATTCACAAGAACAGACATTTAGGTCATCCATAAAACCCAACTCTTTAAGTAGGTTCATGATTAGCCTGCTCACAACCTACTGTGGTTCAATCTGCTGCAGGAAGGTCAAATATATAAGACCAGCCATTACCTTCTCTTCCTAGCTATCTTTGTGATGGCTCTTCCAACACTTTAAGATCAAACCTTCTTTCAAAATTTATCAGTTTGTGTGCTGTTACTCTTCTTGCACTCCAACCAGCACTTCCATCTTTAAGACTACCTTGTAGGCTTTCATTCTTATATGCTTACCTACAAGGACCTGACTCTACTATGGAAGTTCCATAAATTGATTTTCAAAAAACACAACTGAATATATAAATAAATAAATAAACTTAGGTTTTGTCAAATGTAAGGCTCAAAGTGTAATTTTTTAAAGCAGGTATTAGGAGTCGACCACAGTCAATCCATTGCTCTAGGCAGTTTACTGAGAGCTGGCTTGTAGGGTGTACCATTAGTTCTCCAGGGATCCATGAACAGAGGGAACAGTTACCGACTAACAGTGTCTCTCTCTCTCTCTCCTTGTCTCTGTCAGAAGTCCACATTTCACTCGAAAGACAGGATGCTAAGAGCATTAAGTGAAACATAGAGGATTATTTTGAGCCATCAATTTATGTCTCATTTCTATGCTCTCATTAGTGTGTGTGCTAATGTAGAAACAATGGGGGATATGAACAAAAGTAACTTACTCTTTTGAGTAATTTACATCTGTAGTTTACTCTTACATATATGAGTAACTTTACTTCTTTGGGTGATTCACAAAATCCATCTGTATAGTTCCTCAAAAATGGAGAGCCAAATGCCCAAGTGTAATTTACTATTGCCAAAAAAAGAAACAGTAGTAATTCCATTACCACACAAGGCCAACCCCTGGTACTGCAATCTGGGGAGAGGGACTTAAATTATAGGAAATAATATTGAATTAAATTAAATAATTTAAAATAGTTACAAATATATATAACTTCATGTTAAAAATATCTCCAATTAATATATATTTATTATTCAGATATAAAATATAAAAACACCTTTTTTTTATTTAAAAAATAATGTAATAATACATTTTAATGAAAATAAATTACTTCCAATTGATTCTATACATCAGTGCTGATAATTATTAGTGCATATTAACAAATATTTACTTTTGGTCAGAATGTATTTTTTTTAATTTAAACTTCAGCAAAATAATTTTCATTTTATTTAATATATTTACATTAATTCAATTTTAGTGCAATATTTTACAAATAAACTTATTTATGATAACATTTAACATAGAAATATTTTACTAACATTTTCCAAGTTTAACAACCTTTTACATTTTTCCTATATTGTTACTAGGCCTGAGCCAAATTGTAATTTACCCGACATAATGAAATTTAAGCAAAAATACTGAGATTATAACATTACTCCACACTGTGTAATTTTGGGGGCAAATTTTAACTTGAGATGTACCTCACAGGTAATGTTTGAACGTGAGTGGCATTTCAGGTAGATTTTGTACCTGACCATTTGGGTAATTTTTTAGCTCAAAACTACAAATTTAAATGTTTTGAACACGAGCGCCTAGAAATCAATTTGAAATTATATTTTTGAATTTTATTTTTACCAAAAAGGATCTTTTTTTTTGTGTGACATTCATTTCACGTAATTACGCATACTTTTGCATAACTTTGCAGTAACTTTGCTTATCTATGCTACAGCAAATTATGCAAGTTTCACACACCCCTATATCTTACCACATGGAGATCTCTGCCACTAAGGTGGAGATCTCCATATTTGGCAAAGTATGTAGAATCTCTAACTGTAGTTTACTATTTGGCAATATCTACTTTGGCTTTGGAGATCTCCCTGTGGTAAATAAACAGAGCATTTCCCCATAATTACTATAAGACATCTTTGACCCATCTACGAGTCTCTCTGTGGTACAAAACTTTCAGTGGCAGAGACGTCCATGTAGAAAGGTCACCCCTTTGGAACTCACAACCACTACAGATTCACAAGAACAGACATTTAGGTCATCCATAAAACCCAACTCTTTAAGTAGGTTCATGATTAGCCTGCTCACAACCTACTGTGGTTCAATCTGCTGCAGGAAGGTCAAATATATAAGACCAGCCATTACCTTCTCTTCCTAGCTATCTTTGTGATGGCTCTTCCAACACTTTAAGATCAAACCTTCTTTCAAAATTTATCAGTTTGTGTGCTGTTACTCTTCTTGCACTCCAACCAGCACTTCCATCTTTAAGACTACCTTGTAGGCTTTCATTCTTATATGCTAACCCACAAGGACCTGACGCTACTATGGAAGTTCCATAAATTGATTTTCAAAAAACACAACTGAATATATAAATAAATAAATAAACTTAGGTTTTGTCAAATGTAAGGCTCAAAGTGTAATTTTATAAAGCAGGTATTTGCTGTTTCTGTGCCATCACTTTCCCTATGCAATTGTAACATCCTTTGTGGACATGCTATTTTAAATGTTTTGCAAGAGTCAGAATCCCATTTGGAATGGTTTAGTGAAAACTGTAATTAACAAATCCTGCATTGCTTTACTTAGATAGATATTTGTTTTCAGTCTCTAATAACATGTGGCATTTGCAAATGTGTCTGGTCTCTTGCTTATTCAGGTGCAATTTGCAGTTGTTATTCTTCCTCTAATGCTATGTTCCCTAATTTCACATATTTGAATCTCCTTTGAAAAAAACTAAGACATACGCTTCAGGAATGTGCCCAAGAAGCCAAACATTGCATTTGCGCAAGTTACCGAAATCAGTTTTTAGTAGTGTCAAACTCAGATGACAAATGAGGAACTATCAAGTATAAATTTGAGAAGAAGCATTTTACTGCATGATGTCATTGCTTTGCATGTCAGTTTCTCTCTTTCTAGAGTAGCACCATGGTTGATATTATTGTACTTTTGAACTGTTCAGTTCTTGGGTTCTGTTTTGTTAATCATTTCCAGATTCCAATAAATGACCCCAGCACTTTCTTTTACAGAAATATCAATTAAACATTAAAAAGAATGAACACATGTTAGGCAGTTTGACTGGGGGCATACAAAATGTTGTTTAAGTTTAAAACAAATGTTTTAATGACAGGCTTGCATGACGATTGTGTGCAAGAAATCTAAAGTAAATAAAACTGAGTGGTACTTTCAAAACACTCAAACAAGGAACATCAACGCATGAGCAGTGTTCCTTCCTAAATACTTAAGGTTCTATTCATAAACAACACTTTGTAGCACATATTATAGTACTAGAAGAGTACTACTCTAATACTACAAAAATGCTATTCTAAAACCTACAGGTGTAAATTTCCACCTCTCCCTCTCTTACCTTTGTACATGAGGAGATCTCAACCCATGTACATTTATTACATCAAGTAAATGTGGAAGGGTCCAGGAGGAAGTGGTAGGAAAATGAGAAATATCTACCATAAATAGGGAGTGTTTCAGGGGGGAGTAAGGAGGGATTTAGGAAGGTGTAAGGAGGGGTTTAGGGAGGGACGTGTAAATACAAAAACCCACCCACAAAAACAGTAAGCCCATTGCAGTCACAAACTGCACTTTTAAGGGTCCTGCAGGCCAAAAGGCCACAACACAGTCATAAATGTACTCAAGGCCAGTTGTAAAGTAAGTATAGCACCACATATGGCATTCACAGGTGCTGCAATACCCGCCCATAGAAGGCAACAGAGGCATGGACTTAAAATAGAACCTAATAGCAAATCATTTTAAAGTAAACTGCTTTGTCTAAACTTTGTAAACAAGTTGTATGCTTTTGATTTAATGTTAAAAAAAAACATAAATCAAAAGAATATTATTTTCTTATAAAATATAATATTGCAATACAATTTTTAATTAAAATAAATGTAACTTCTATTTTTTGAAAACTATTTGAAATTTTGTCTACAACAAACATTTAGTCATATGATACGGCATAATAAAAAATATAAATATTTTACCCTGGGTGGGGATATTTTTAGATACATTTTTTAAAAAGCTATTCTAGTTTAATATAGCTAAATTAATTTTAATTGTATTTAATTGAAAATTAAGGGATTATTTATGTAGCTTTTTTGATTAATATAAAATGAACTTTATATTTAACATAAAATGTTTACTATTTTTATTAAGCTTAGAAAACATTTTAAGCAGTTTGTGCAAATTTGACTCCACACCCTCTTTCTTATGGTGAAGACAAATAAGTGTACACTTTGAAGTGTAGTAAATGTACACTTGGAAATGATGAACAGCCAAATCTAGTAAATATGCTGCAAAGTGTATGATTAAAAATGTATGCTTCTTGATTTACTCATGTGCGTTTACCTTTTTGCATAGGCCTGTGCAGGATTAGGTTGCATTAAATACAGAATAACTTTATACATTCAGAAATCTTAAATTTGTTCTGCTTTACTAAAGACATGGCATGGGTATGACTATAGAGATTTAATTCTTCTTGTATTCATCTGGCTGTTTTTAGAGTAGGGCAAAGGCTCACCTGTTGTGTTAATTTATTTTTGTGGTCCTGCTTAAACTACTGGATGCTCGAAAAACCATCTTGGACTACCTGAGTAAAGCGGAAGTTGAAACGTTGTAGTGGAAATATATATTTTTATGTTTGGTGAGACCATCTGTTTGAGTCACTTCTTTCTTGGATATTTCATTTTCTTGTGACTCATTATATCCTATGGGATCCAGATTTTTGTCCCAGCTGGCTGTTCTTTTCTTGTGATCCTTCATCTTCTAGTATATGCCTCCTTCCAGCCACAGTGTTCAATTTCCTGCAGACAGCCAACATCCCCAGTACATGGCCTTCAGCTCTAAGCAGAGAGGGTTTTGCCTCCCACCAGCCCCTGCGACCACAGCACTCAACTCTCTGCTGACAACCAACACCCTCTGTATACGTGTTTTGCAAATCTACAGCGGAGGGTTGACAGCAGAGCCAAAGGTCTTGGACAGGTCCTGCTCCTCTCACTGCATGTGGTCAATCCCCATTAGTAGCAGTATCTGTGCTATAGTTAGTTATTTTTTCAATATTTTCAGGATTCCCTAGAACTATGCTGGATTCATTAAACCTAAGAACAAGGAGGGTCACCAAGACTCAAGCAAATTCTATGATCTGCTAGTCCACTATAGGATTTGTGAATCCCATGATAAAAATATATATATATTTTTATTTTAAAACAGGTGGTCCATTTGGTCCACTCCCACATAGGTGTGGGAGTCAAAGTAGGTTGACCTTACCTGCTAACGCCCTTTTTCTTTTGCACTTCCCATCATGGCGCTCAGTGCACTGTGTTAGAAAATGGCAGCCCCAATAAAAATGTTTCTGTGATGGCCACCCAATCAGAACGCAGCAGATTCTCAAATTTGGAGTTGGATTTGTGAATCTGAAATGCACAAAGGCTCTCTAGCCCAATCTTTTAGGGTCCTAATGTTTCTGTGAAATCACAAAACCACAGAGGATCCATGAATTGATTATGCAGTTAGCTCTAAAAAGTAACTTTTACATGTTCAACCTGAGAACCTATTTAAATTCTTATATCTTGACTTAATAGATTCACACCAAGCACCCAAAAGCACAATCATTGAATATGGTTCAACCTTTCTGCCACATTTGGTGCAAATCTGTTCAGTGGGTTATTCCTTATCAAAGAGGAAAGAATCAGTTGGGAATTAAAATGGGAAATGGCACTCATGAGCCCCTCTCCCTCTTTTTCCTGCTCCTGTTTGATGGATCTGTACAAAACCTGCCATGCAAAACACAGAATGGGCAGACTTTTCTTTGAAACATTTTGTGCTGTAATGGATCCAAAGTTATTGAGAGAAAACCTCTGCTCTAACCATAACGACACTGGCACTATTGCTACTAGGGTAATTCACACTGTGCTGCTATCTACTTTGGCATAGAGCATGAGGCAGTGAGATAGCCCGCTTATATCACTGATTCTTTCCTCCATGAGTGACAACGCTCTGCTAAAATCTAATGATATCACCAATACAGAAAGTAGTCCCTTCAGTGCCGAGGACTTGTGGGCAGTTATGGCCTTATTTCGAAGCTGACAGTCCGCAGGCAAATCCACTGCTGTACCCGCCAGGATCAGTGATTCCAATGGGCTGCAGCAGTCCTGGTTGAACTTAGCACTGCTGATTACAATTCTAACACCCATGAAAAGGCTGGTGGAGAACAAGTGCAGGGGGCCAGACAGTGTGCATCCACCGAGCACATAATCAGCCCCCTAGTTATTTCATTTTTTATATCTTTTTTAAAACTTTGTGAGTGTCCCACAGGTCCTTGGGTACTGCTATCAGGCACTTGTAAACACTTTCTCTGTACTATATTTGGCATGCACAATGCTTTTGGCCTCTTTGTTTGTGAATGTTTGTATCTACTCCATCTCTTTATGTTTTTGTAACACATGCCACAATGACCACCCTTTTGTGCACATGCATATACAATGGTGACAATCTTCTAATGTTATGTAAAACATTCTTACAAAAAATTTCAAAAACGTCCGTCTCTGTGTTTGCATGGGCATGGGTGACTATCTTTGAGTATTTCTGTACAACTTTATTACAAAACCATTCAAAGATACCCACACATCTTTTTGTAATGACATTTACAGAAACATTAAAGAAACCAACAGGCTGACAGTCAACAACAGACTGATCAGCTTTGCCAAAACATGTTAGGACATCTGACTCATAACAGACTTTGTTGAGATACAAAGGGTTTAATTTGTAGGAATGTTTCACAACTATTTCCACACTTAAGGCAAACAATGGATGCTTCAAATGTTGAACCGAATGTTAAATATTGAACACTTCACTAAAAGAGCCCAAACTGAATTTATAGTAGGTCATTTTAGCCCACAGTAGCCATGGGATGTAATTATAAACCTTTTCACAGAAGAAACATGTCAAACAGTACATCAATGAATGAAGAAGAAGTTAAATTATCTATCGCTGTGTGTCTCCAAATATAGTATAATTAATTTACCCTAAATGTATAATAGTTAGTTTTCACCACCCTGTCTCTCTAAAATACAATTGAAATAAGTTACATCAGTGCATAATGCTAATTTGTTAAGAAGATACAGTCAGAAAAAGCCCTGAAGTATCTGAAAGTGTCCCACTAATGACCCATTTTACAATGCTTATTTGGAATAAAATGTATTCATGGAATTACTCTAGATCCAAAACAAATGTTACCGAAGCCATGCTTTCGATTGACACCTTTTTTTAAAATTAGAGAACTAGTCAAACCCATAGCATAGCAGTTTTCAGGCAAAAACAGATGCAAATAGACAAATATAGAATTTTCATTATATTAGTAGTAAATGAGATTTTGTGCATGTTGAGGAGCACCCAGTACAGCCCTGACCAGTTAATCCTGTTCCACAGTTGCAGCCTTAGTTATTTCAAAATTTCCCTCAGCTCAGATTAAAAGAGAAATGTAAGCACTTAAAATTCTGTGAAATGTTTCCTTTGCAGAATTGACACCTAAAAGGTAACAATGACTCCCTTTTTATTTTTTTCATCACCTTGCTTCATTCTGAAACAGGCTGACAATACTTTAAAACATTATTGAAAGGCCTTAGCTCTGTAGGAAATCAAAGGATAGATTATCTAACTCCCAAATCAACTTTGATTAAATGATTCACTGTTCTTAACAAACCATTTGACCCTATGTGAGTTTATTGCCAAAATTTCTAATCATTCAATAATATCCTTTCAATGTTAGAGGCTGTACATTATTGAAGACGTTATTCTTGTTAGTCTAGGTGCTATATTCCGTTGTCACCCAATGAAGAATTGAAGAATGAATGAATCATCGACTACAGAAAAAAAACATTATTTTAGATTATTGCCATGCTGTATTGATGGCTCCCCCAAGCTATCTCCTTGTAATGCAGCTAGGTGTTACCTTAACGAATGCTACACATGTTTGATCAAGTTAGGCATAGTGCTCTCCTTTGTTGGGATACAGCTACACCTGATCATGAATCGACTGGTGCAGAAACACTGGACCTGATATTACTGGCCAGAAACTCCAGCAAGTAAAATCTCTTTAGGTTTGGGCTACTACTAAGGCTTAGCCCTGGCGCCTGGCCTCAAGTTCCTGCTTGCCATAATGCATCCTCCTCTTCCCCCAGACACCCTCTCTGTCCCTCTTTCCCCATATCTCATTCTACACTGTCCCCCCACTCACAATTACCAGAGTTACAGAGCAGTTTGTAAATGGCAGTGTTAGTAATTCATTCTGGCATTTTACTTGGAAATACCAGGCAATTGCTGCTGTTCCTTATTCCATGGGGATTATCTCACATTAAGAGGATTTAAGGGTAGAGTACTTGATGAAATTATGAATTCCACTCACCCTATATCTCTGCAACTAAATCCACCCTAGTTATAATCATGGCCTGTTAGAGGACAATCATCTTTGAGATTTCAATGTAGCCAACCAAGGGCAAAGAAACGTGCCAGCAAGCTAAAATATTTTTCTGTAATTTAGTTAAAGCAGGCCCTGGACTCTTCTATTCAGCATAATTCCAAGGTACTTAATTGATTTTAAATGGCCTGGCAGTAAATGTCAGTTAAGATATATTGTTTCTTCTTCTACTTTGGTTTTAGGGGCATTGAAATTGTAACTTGAGTTTTGAAATATTTCACAATTACCTTGCATACAAATTTCAAATGTTCTTTCTCTGGGTGCAGAAATATTGTGTTATTGTCAGAGTAAAGGTGTTTTTTTGACAGATTGTTTAATTAATTTTCATTCGTTTAATTAAACATTTAATCTGTTGGATCATTGCAATGAAAATATTAAATCAATCTCTGAAATACTGTTAATGTAAGGTGAATGTGAGAGAACTTAACAGATTTGTACTGTGCAGAAACCAAGGCCATTAGCTTTAAGTGAAGCTAAGTGATAAATATATAGATATTTCTGATCTTCCACCTAAGCATACTCAGAAGATAGTTTTGTTCCCCCCAATTCTCTAGACTGTACATTATCGATTGGGGTATATACTAATGGTATTGTTCAGTTCTTTTTTATGAGTCTGTTTCTTTACCTTATGTAGATGAAACCAGACAGAATTATGTGAAAAAGCCAATTGCAAAGAAGGTGAAGGCAATGTTGAAGTTGAAGAAAAGAGAGCAAGGAAATTAAGAGGAAGAAACAGAGAACTAGAAGATGAGCCACACAGTATAGGGAAGGTGCCTTGAGCTCTTTACTTTGTGAAAGCTTTAGTTTATACTTTATTTTATTATAGCTTTACCCCATCACTTCTTGGGCTTTGTTTTACAAAGCAACCTGATTTTTGTGTCTTTTTGCTAGGTGTTTCTCCAGGACAAAGAAGTTTTGTTTAGCTTTGTGTAAAAATCACTCAGTCACTATTCTCTCATTCAGCAATGCTTTGTTGAGGGTGAGCCCTTCTCTACATATTTGATAAACAACCTAAAAAAAGAAGCCAACTTTAGTGTGGGCTCATTAAACTGGATCCATGAGATGAACTTTGCAGTAGGATTTCCCCCAGAAACTCCTGCTACTCCTGATATAACAGATTGAGTTGAGTAGGATGCTTCCAATATATTTGAGTGACTTTTCATTGCAGTGGGATTCCATCTAAAAATCCTGTATCCACTTGTGCTTTGTTCATGTCCATCCTGCAGGTTCATTTTTGATAAGGCAACACAGCTTTAGTCTTCTAGCCTAGACTTTTAGAAAGATATGGTTTTGTTCTGATTTCAGAACGAAAGCTCACTCGAGGGAGTTTGTTTAAGAGATCCCATGGGCTCAGGATATTCCTGATCATTCAGTGATGTGTATTCTCTTTTGAGCACTGATGTGTCAACTGAGTAATTTACAAGTGGTCCATAAAACATTAAGATGTTGATTAACACATTTAAGCTGTGGGCTTCCAGGGCCAACTTTTCATCCTTGATGGCTTTAGCTACAATTAGCCCTTCCCAGCGTTTGTCAGTTAGATGAAATGACATGCTTTACTTTATTCAGCTGCCCAATGCATCATCATATTGTAGCATTAGAGTTCTCCCAGTATAATGGCACTGCCAGAAAGGAGGGGTGTAGTTAGTGTTGCCTGTCTTAGCTGGTATAAAGATTTCCACAGCTTTCTCTGGGGAGCTTCAATACCTGAAATTCTTTAAATAGGTGACCAGGTCTCTGTGCCTCAGGTACTAATGTAATTAATTTTTGCTTGGATTATAGTTGAGATGTAGAACACAATTCCACCACCAAAGCCAAGGATGGAATGCTTCTGCTAATAATTTCAGCCTTGCTTGAAATCACCTCTTCATGTGTGATATTCAGAAGTTTGATGCTGCAAATGTTATCCCCATTTACACCCTTTTTATTGCCTCAACCTCTGATAAAGAACTACTTGGATTCAGGTTCTTATTCTGGCAATCCCACACCACAATTTTGCTTTTGTCTGTGTTAGTCATGATTCTATGGAAATCTTGACCTGACAACTTTGGCGTGGTATTGACTTTTTTCCTTCAAGCCTTGATTTTTGGTTAACCTTGTTGTAGTCAAAATTAATGCTAACTAATGGGAAAGTGTTGGTACTCTCTCCTTTAAACATGGTCAAAGTGGTATACATCCAAATGCCAGATTTAGGCCCCCCTTATGACATTGGCCGTAAATCCCACTCACCGCCACACTGACGGCCCCCAACATACCGCTGCGATGGCAGATATCCGTTCACCATATTCTGACACACACACACTAATCTGACAGAATACTGCAACATACACAAATCCGCCAGCCCACAGGTCAGTGGAAAAGTGGCAGTCCCAATACACATACCGTTACCCCAACAAAACAAGGCCCATCACATTGTGACCCACAAATCACCACAGCGGATATTCAAGGGCAGTAAACCATTGGCGGTGCATACTGCTGTGCTCAGAATGGACACCCATGTACAAAACAACACTACATTGGCCAACACCCATACACATACCACACCCACACACCCACACCACTATAAAACACACATCCACAATACACACAACCCCTTACGAATACCAATAGCTACCAGTAGACTGAGAAGAAGAGCACAGAGACAACTAGACACACACACACCACTCACACCCATATACCCCTCACGTACTACACATCACACACCTCACCACATTACCCAACACACTCTCACCAACACACATCACACAACACCCATGACACCACAAAGGCACCCCCATTTCACTGAGTAGGAGTTAAGGGCCATGGAGGAAATTGCCAGGGTAGAGCCAAAGCTCTTTGGAGCACAGGTACAGCAGATTCCCATTGCAAGGAAGATGGAGCTATGGTGGAGAATCGTGGATAGGGTCAACACTGTGGGACAGCACCCAAGAACAAGGGATGACATCAGGAAGAGGTGGAACGACCTACGGGGAAGGTATGTTCCATTGCAGCAAGGCACCATCTCATCATACAGAGGACTGGCAGTGGACCCCCACCTCCTCCCCCACAGCTCACAGCATAGGAGGAGCAAGTACTGGCAATACTGCATCCTGAGGGACTCGCTAGAGTTGCCTGAGGACTGGACACTGGTAAGCAACATTTCCTACCTATCACCCCCCCAATACCTGCATGCCATCTCTCACCCACACCCTCACTCCCATCACTCCACTCCATACCATACACTGCACCTACACATATGACTAACCCCAATGCCAAGCCCTGCATGCCATACCAATGCATGGACACCCCTCACAGCCCTGCATGGACACCCATCACCAAAGCATGCACAGCATAGGGATACTAACATACCCACAATACATCACCCTACACAAGCAAAAGGTGGCAGGGCAACACCAATGATAGAGGGGAAGCCAGGGATGTACAAATGTCATACACTTGAAGCATAATACATCACTTACATCCCACAAGTACCCTAGCCAATGTGAGTGGAGAAGAGGTGCCACCACTACCCAGTCCCCCAACAGAAGATGCCCCTAGTGATGACAGTAACTCTGGACTTCAGGATCTGGATCAACAACCTGGCCCAACAGGGACCACTGGACAGCCGGTCACCCAAGCACAATCACAGTCCACCACAGAGCCTCCTCCATCAGGATTCAACACCACAGCACCCACCCGGCCTACCCAAACCTCTGTCCCCATGACACGACAATCAGCAGTGTGCCCAGCTGTACAGGGACCCCAGGCCACAACTCACCCCCCAGACAATCAGGGACCTGGGTTCAGTGGTAGTGGGCACACCATTCGGGAAACAGGGGCACAGGCCAACAGGGAAACTGGGAGTACTGCTGTGGGCCAGGGGGATGACAGGACCAGGGAACCGACTATCCAGGAGGCACTCTCCGAGATTCTGGGAGCCTGCCAACATTCCCAGGATATGATGGGCCAGATACTTGTGCAGGAGAACAGGCGGCTGCAGGAGGGACAGTATCAAGAGATCAGGGAGGACTTGCAGGCCATCAACACCACCCTGATCTCCATTGCAGGGGTGCTGGCAGACATGGCCAACATCTTGAGGGAGGCAACAGCACACCAGCAGGCCCCTACCACTAGCCAGTCATCTGAACAGCCCACCACTGCCACTGCTTCTAGTGGCCAGGAGGCCCTGCCACAGGACCCACATGCCACTAGCATCCCTCCCCCTGCAGACGGTGAACCACCCCACAAACGTTCCCTGCGGCCCAGACAGAAGCCAGAGACAATTGCCAAGACCACCGCCAGGGAATGAGACTCTCCTGATTGCCCCCCTTGTGTCCCACACTGTCACCTTGTCCAACCTTGAACTGCCATTGCTCCCCTTCCTATGGTCCCTTGGACACTGCACCTGTGCTACAAACAGACTGGAACAATACCCTGGACTTTCCTCCATCATCACCCCATTCCATTGCACTTTCCCCTCAATTTCTTTGCACTACAATAAACACCCTTGTAAACAACTTAAATACTTGTATTTCATTTTTTTGAAATAGTGTATTAATGGAAACAGTTATATCCATTGCAAATGAAATGTACAGTGTAAGAGCATAGAAATAATGACCTGTAGCTGGCTGTATTCAGCACTTCAATACACAGATGTCATTGCACTAACACCTGTAAACTGAGAATCCATATAAGACATTAAGTAGAGGTAAAAAGTGGGGAATGCCATCAAGCCACACAATACACCAATAATCACAGAAATGTTAAGTTGCACTGTCTTACCTGTGTGCCATTGAAAGTACTGATGGATAACTGTGGTTCTGTTGGCCTCATTTTCATCCTCAGCCTCTACATCCTCACTGTCATCAGGGTCTACTGCTGCCACAGGAGCATCTCCAGTCTCCTCCTCCTGCAAAAGAAGTATGTGGAGTTTGAGGGCCAGGTTGTGCCACATGCAGCATGCCACTACTATCTGGCAGACCTTCTCAGGTGAGTAGCACGGGGATCCACCTGTCAGAGGAGGCACCTGAACCTGGCCTTCAGGAGGTCGAAGGTCCTCTCAATGATCCTTCTGGTTCGCTTATGTGCCTCATTATAACGTTCTTCAGCCCTTGTCCTGGCATTCCTCACAGGGGTCAGTGGCCACAACAGGTTTGGGTAGCCAGAGTCACCTGCAGGTATTGAGGGACAACATTTAGCCACACACCATCCTATGAGGTTAACATCGGAGGCATACACCAACAAACACCGGGTGGGGCTCACCTATAAGCCACACCCAGTGCCTCGATAGTTGGGCCATCACATTTGGGATGCTGCTATTCCTCAGGACAAAGGCATCATGCATCGACCCAGGATACTTAGCATTGACGTGGGAGATGTACTAGTCCGCCAGGCACACCATCTGCACATTCATGGAGTGGAAACTCTTGTGATTCCTGTACACCTGCTCATTCTGGCGGGAGGGGGGGGACAAAAACAATATGTGTCCTGTTAATCGCCCCAATTATATTGGGGATATGTCCCATTGCAAAGAATCCGCCCTTCACAGTGGCCAAATATTCCACCTGGGGGAAAGCTATGTACCTGCACATGTGTTTTACCAGGGCAGACAACACTCTTGCCAGCATGATTGAGAACATTGGCTGTGACATTCCTGCTGCCAAGCCCACTGTCACTTGTAAAGAACTAGTTGCCAGGAAATCAAGAACTAATAGCACTTGCACAAGAGGGGAGATCCCAGTAGGATGGCTGATAGATGAGATCGGGTCAGGTTCCAACTGGGCACCCGGCTCTGTGATTGTCACCCTGTCCAGTCCATAGGTGAGGATAATGTGCCTGTCCTCCAGTGTAGCTAAGTCCAACAGTGGTCTGCACATGGGGGTATATCTCCATCTCCTATTCATTGGGTAGGTATCTAAGGGACACAAGAGTGAGTAGGCTGTCACAATTGGAACAACTATACCACAACAGCAGTCCACATTGTGCACTTATGTTTTTGGACACAGTAAATTTTGAATTATGTGCTTATTTAACCTGTGAAGCAGCAATTCTCGATAGGATTGTTCACCCCCCTAAATGGCGACCGCCTGTCCTGTATGGAGGGACAGGTGGAAGTGAGGTAATTCTGCTGAGGTTGGGCGTCGTGGAAGTAGGCGGTCGTGCACCGCCGTGCAACTCCTCATTGGATAATATTAGGCCCTATGGAGTACAGTGGCCAATGGGAATGTACGTTGGCAGTGACAGTGTACACCGCTGCGAACGTGAATGCCATTTTCTAACTCAATCCTCACTTGTTTCCTGACCTTCAACAGGAGAAGGCCTACACTGCGTGTGCTGCTATGACCTGTGTGACTGGGGAAAGGGTCCCAACCTTCACTTTGAAGGAGTTGGGGTGACTGGTGGATGGGGTCCTACCCCAGTACAGACTGCTGTATGGGCCTCCAGACCATAGGTGAATACCCCTTGGGCACGATGCTTGTGGCATGGTTGCATGGAGATGTGTGTGAAGGCATTGTGTAAGGGGGGAATTCTCTGTTGGCGGTGTACATATTGTGCGCTGAGCTATGTGTGTTCCAATGGTGATGGAAACGGGTATGGTGGGCCATGCGTGTGACAGGCTGGACTGTTAATTTAATGGAGTTCTCCAGTATGTATTACCTCCGCAGGTCAGCGCCCATCAAAAGAAAGGATTATGGCGTGCCATTGCCAAGGACGTGCAGACCCTAGGGGTCTATGGCAGGCGGAGCACCCACTGTCGGAAACAGTGGGAGGACCTGAGATGCTGGGCACGGAAGACCATGGAAGCCAAGCTGGGGATGGCCTTCCAATGAGGAAGGGGTGCCCGTCGGACCCTGACCCCCCCTGATGGCCCGCATACTGGCAGTGGCATATCCTGAGCTGGATGGGCGCTTGAGGGAATCACAGCAGCCACAATGGGGTGAGTACAGTGGGTATCATCACATCTTTTGGCTGGTGGGGTGGGATCCGGGTGGTGGTTGTGTGTTAGTAGGTGCCCCTAAGGCCAGGCCAGACATTGCAGCGTGGGTCATCTCTAGGGTAATGGTTACATGTCAAATACAGGTAACCTAGCTTGTTAGTAGTCACTTTCAGGCAGGGCATCATGGGTCCCAGGCGTATACTGCAGTTGGCAGTATGTGCTCGTCATCATGCCTTGGTGACTAGCCATATCAATGTAGTGCAATGCATATTGCTTAGGCCTGTTCCCTCCGTGTGAGGGTGCTGTGTACACTAATGGTGGTGCTGGTGCAGTAATTGACCCAGTGATTCCTTTTTCACTTTCTCTCACCTTTTTTGTTCTGTTTTCATGTCCTTGTGTGCATTAGCATCATCTGGCAGAGGAGCAGGGGCACAGGCGACAGAGGGAGCTGCATCTCACAGGAACCTGGAGGCAGAGTCCGCCGACGCCGAGGGAACCAGTGGGATGGAGGGCAAGAGGAGCTCCACGGCAGAGACAGGAGGAGATGACACAGACTCAGATACCTCCTCTGGTGGGAGCTCCCTGGTGGTGGCGGACACCTTTGTGACCACCCCAGCTACAGGTAGAGCTGCCTCCCTCCGTACCAGCACCACCCTCCAGGCAGCCCCTCTTCGAGTTGCCCGGGCCTGCTCACCCAAGAGGGTAGGCATTTCCTTCGCCCCAGGCATCTCAGGCCCTGCCCCTGTGAGCCATGCTGCTCTGAGTGAGGAGGCTATTGACCTCCTGAGAACCATCTCTGTTGGGCAGTCAACCATTGTGAATGCCATCCAGGGGCTGTCAGCCCAAATGCAACAGACAAATAGTTTTCTGGAGGGCATTCACACTGGCTTGGCGGCCTGACAGAGATCAAACACATGTGCAGCTACATTGTTTTCCCCCAGGTGGAAGATTTGGCCACAGTGAAGGCTGATTTCTATGCAATGGGACATATCCCCAACATAATCGGGGCAATTGATGGAACACATATTGCATTTGTCCCCCCCCGTCAAAATGAACAGGTGTACAGAAATCGAAAGAGTTTTCACTCCATGAATGCGCAGTTGGTGTGCTTGGCGGACCAGTACATCTCCCATGTCAGTACTAAGTATCCAGGGTCTGTGCATGATGACTTTATTCTGAGGAATAGCAGCATCCCAAATGTGATGGGCTAACTACAGAGGCACAGAGTGTGGCTTATAGGTGAGCCCTGGCTCCCTCTTTACTATGTCAACATAACTGTACAGTTGAATTACAATGTTTGAACCTCGTTAAACGAATACATACTTAAAACATTTGACATACTCCATACTTAAGTGCTAAGAAGAAGGGGGCAAGTGCAATGGGATGGGGTGATGATGGAGGAAAGTCCAGGGAACTGTTCCAGTCTATTTGTAGCACAGGTACATTGTCCAAGGGGACATAGGAAGGGGAACAATGGAAGTTCAAGGTGGACAGGGTGACAGAGTGGGACACAAGGGTGACAATCAGGAGAGTCTAATTTCCTGGTAGGGGTCTTGGCAATAGTTTCTGGCTTCTGGCTGGATCGCAGGGAACATTTCCTGGGTGATTCACCTTCTGCAGGGGGAGGGGTGCTGGTGGCCTGTTGGTCCTGTGGCGGGGCCTCATGTCCACTAGCGGCAGTGGAGGTGGAAGGCAGTTCATATGTCTGGCAAGTGGTAGGGGCCCGCTGTTGAGAGACTGCCGTCCTCATAATGTTGTCCATGTCTGCCAGCACCCCTGCTATGGATACCAGGGTGGTATTGATGGCCTGCAAGTCCTCCCTGATCCCCTGGTACTGTCCCTCCTGCAGCTGCCTGTTCTCCTGCACGTTGTCCAGGATCTGGCTAAGCGTATCCTGGGAATGTTGGTATACTCACAGGATCTCTGCAAGTGCCTCCTGGAGAGTTGGTTCCCTGGGCCTGTCCTCCCCCTGGTGCACAGCAGTCCTCCCAGTTTCCCTGTTGTCCTGTGCCTCTGTCCCCTGATCCATGTGCCCACTGCCACTGACCCTAGGTCCCTGATTGTCTTGGGTATGAGGGGTGCCCAGGGGTCCCTGTAGTGATGGACACAATGCTAATTGATGTGTCCTGGGGACAGAAGTATGGGTACGCTGGGTTTGTGCTGTTGTGGTGTTTCCAGATGGGGGAGGCTCTGTGGTGGTGTGTGACTGGGCTTGAGTAACCAGCTGTCCAGAAGTCCCTAATGGGCCACGTTGGTCATCCAGATCCAGGCGACCAGAGTTGCTGTCATCACTGTGGGACTCTTCAGTTGGAGGACTGTATAGTGCTGGCACCTCTTCACCGCTGACATTTGGCTGGGGTACCTGTGGGGATGAAAATGAAGTGTTAGTGTTTCTGTATGTGACATATTGTGCATCAGTGGGTTGCCCTCTTTGTTTGTATTTGCCCTGGCAACTTTCACTAGTGTACGTTGGTATATGGTGGGATGATTAGTTCTCTCTAGTGTGCATGCTTTAGTGGTGGGTGTCCATGCAGGTCTGTGAGTGGTGTTCATGCATTGATATGGCATGCAGGGCTTGGCGTTGGGATGAGTGAGATGTGATGGTGGGTGGCACGTGAGGTGGTAGAGTGATGGGAGTGAGGGTGTGGGTATGTGATGACATGCAGGTAGGAGGGGAATAGTAGTAGAGAGTTGACTTACCAGAGTCAAGTCCTCCTGCTACTCTGGCCAGGTCCTCAGGATGCATGATTGCCAAGATTTGCTCCTCCCATGTTGTTAGTTGTGGGGGAGCACTGCCAGTTGTCTATACAGCGAGTTGGTGTCTTGCTGCAATGGAACATATCTTCCCCCATAAGTCGTTCCACCTCTTGCTGATGTCATCCCTTGTTCTGAGGTGCTGTCCCACGGTGCTGACCCTGTCCACGATCCTCTTCCATAGTTCCATCTTCCTAGCAATGGATATCTGCTGCACCTGTGCTCCAAATATCTGAGGCTCTACCCGGATGATTTCCTCCACCATGACCCTTAGCTCCTGCTCTGAGAATCTGGGGTGTCTTTGTGGTGCCATGGGTGTTGTGTGAGTTGTCTAGGTGAGGGTGTGTAGGGTGATGTGTTGAGGTGTGTGATGTGGGGTGCGTGGGTGGTGCATACGTGTAGGTGGTGTTTGGCTCTCTTTTTGTCTGTAGTCGTGGTGTCTGTCTCGTGCCAATGGTTTGTAATGGTAAATAGATGTGGGTAATGTGTGTGTGTGTTTTATTGTGGTGTGGGTGTGTGGGTATGGTGTGTGTATGGGTGTCAGTTGTGTGTTATTTAAATTGACCAATGTGGTGTTGTTTTGTTTGAGTGTGTGTATTTTGAGCGCAGTGGTATGTACTGCCAATGGTTTACCACCATTGAATGTCCGTTGTGGTGATTCATGGGTCATAATGTGGTTGGCGTTGTTCTGATGGCGTAGCGGTGTGGGTTTTGATACCACCAGTTTATCACTGACCTTTGTTGTGGCGGTCTTGTGTCTGTGGCTGAATACTGACGGATTGGTGTGTGTGTGTCATAATATGGTGAACGGATATCCACCGTGGCAGCGGTATGTTGGCAGAAGTCAGCGTGACGGTAAGTGGGTTTAATGAGGGCCTAAATCTCTTGTCTTTCTTTTTCATATCTTCAGTGATTTGTTTAAGGATATAAGTGTCCTAATTTATTTGAGAGACATTGAGCATCAAGTTCTCTTCATCACTGATACGTTGCTCCATAGCAGAGATCCTATTTTTAAGCAATAATCACCTTTCTTCTAACTGTTTCAAAGTAGCAGTAGTTTCAATGACAAAGGACCACAAAGATTTCAACTCATCCATCCAGTCATCAAGATTCAATGACAATGGAGATTTGGGAGAAGAGTCCCAATCTTTTTTGGGCCTCCTTACCAAACTTGAAGCATTAATATTTTTAGCAATGGCCCTGGAACTCTGAGTTGGAGGCGTTGTTTCCTGACTGTCTAAAGTAGGAAAATCTTTGCCTTTCATCATAATCACTTTGGACTTAGGCCTGATTTAGATTTCGCCGGACGGGTTACTCCATCACAACGGTGATGAATAGCCTGTTAGCTGAAATATAAGTCTCATTATTTCTTACGGGATTTATATTTCAGCTGATGGGATATCCATCGTAACCTGTCTGCCAAAGCCAAAATCAAGCCCTTACTTTGAAAATATACAATCTTTGATATGGACGTCTCAAAAGTCTCATGGATTTTTTAAATTTCTGACAATAAAGCAATATATGATATGTGCAAGTCAAAAGAAAAGTAATAAAAGGAAAGCCTATAGTCTCTAAGGCAGCATAAAGAACAACCCAGTTTTGGAAAATACATCCTTTAGGTAATTTCAATGAAATCAGGCCATTTTTGGATCAAACTAAATAAATAAAATCAAATAATATCTCTCAACATTATATATATACTGTATATATATATATATATATATATGTAAAGCCTGAAGCCTTTTAAATGCTTAGGGAGAAGCGTACAGCTCACATCTGACATGAAAATCAAAATGGCTGCTGAAGCATATAAGTGTTTACATTGTCATCATATTCCACCCTAAACTGCTTAATTTTGTGGTCAAAAGCAACAGGACACATTCCCTATCTCAGCAGCAGGGTCAGCAGGAATGCACCACCATTAATAAAAAGTGAACAGCACTATAAATGCCCTGTTATGTAAAATAAACAAAATGGCAGGTCATTTCTCGAGGCTTAGAAGTATAGGACAATAGCCTTTTCAGTTAGTAAATATGCTCCCACAAATCGTGGAACGCTGGTAGCTACCTTGACAGTCTGTAAATTTACCTGGAATCATTCCTTATTTTGGCTGTTCATCGCATAATTAGTCCGATGAGCCAGGATGCCGCTGAACTTCAACATAATGTGGCCATCTTCGTTGGTGACAAGATCATGCCTCCCTGCCTCATAAGTACTAAAAAGGAAGGATTAAGCCTAACAATAGGTTTATTTTGTCAGGTTCTAATGACACTTTGAAACTGCATGCAAGCTGCAGTAACAGGCCTGAGACATGTTTTTAAGGAAGCCACTTTAGTGGATGGCACAGTAAGCGTTGCACCCCACTTGTAGCATTTAACTTAAGGTCCCTGGGTACAGGCAGTAGCACTTACTATGAACTTGTAAGTACATTAAGGCCCTCATTATGACCCTTGCCGTGAGTGATAAGGTGGCGGTAATCCCTCCAACAGGCTGGTGATAAGATCCGCCAAATTATGACGATGGCAGTGATAACTCACATAGATAGCCAATGTACCACATCAACCGCCATGGTGGAAACAACATTTACCACGGCGGTAGCCAACAAAAGCCAGACGGGACACAAAGTACCGCCCACCATATTAGACACACAAAACTGCCACCTTTTCTGGGGCGGTGCCAATGCCAACAAAAGCCTGGTGGAAACAGAGCTCAGAAGTGAAAGGACTCACCATTGGAGACACAGGGAAGAACTACGCCGGCATGGAACCTGAACTGCAAGTTTTGCCAATGATCTTCTATGTCATGCTCCACCTGGAACACCAACGCCGCCGACGACTGTGAGTACAGCTGCCTAGCACGCAAGGGAGGGTGGGAGGAAAACGAGAGTGACACACAAACGCACAACACACACCCGACACACACACACACACCATATACTCAACCAGCTGCATACGTAAACCAGTGGCGCACGACACACGGCACAATTAAACACGGACCACAATGCTGGAGTACCGACAATGTATTAGCATAGCAAAACCCACCACACGAACCGAATATATTTACAGATGTACATAAAGGGCCAATGCCCAGTCCAAAGTCACAAGGGCACCCAAGGCCACAGGGCACAGTCCAAGGCCCAACCTGTATCCTGACACATTCAAAGAGAAAACTGCAGGGGCATCGTTTTGCAAGTGGGTAGGCACCCCAAGGGGATGGGGGGCATCGCAGCTGAATACGGTAACGTCCCTACTGGTTCTGGAGGGGGGCAACATGCCTATTCCTTTGTCCTGGGGAGTGCAAGGCCACAGTCTCTGAGGTGGGTGACTTTTCCACTGGTTCTGGAGGGGGCAACATGCCCTGTGCTCTGTCCTGTAGGAGTGCAAGGCCACAGTCTCTCAAATGGGTGACTTGCCCATATGCTCTGGAGGGGGCAACATGTCCTGTGCTCTGTCCTGGGGAGTACAAGGCCACAGTCTCTGAAGTGGGTGACTTGCCCACTGGTTCTGGAGGGGGCAACATGCCCATTACTTTGTCCTGGGGAGTGCAAGGCCACAGTCTCTTAAGTGGGTGACTTTCCCACTGGTTCTGGAGGGGGCAACATGCCCATTAATTTGTCCTGGGGAGTGCAAGGCCACAGTCTCTGAAGTGGGTGACTTGTCCACTGGTTCTGGAGGGGCCAACTCGCACAGCAGCCCCTGGAGTGCGAGGCCTACATGGTGTCCACTGTCAGTGACGGCTCCACTGTGGTGGTGTTTGAAGGAGCCTCCTGGGCAGTCTCTGCACTGTCCGATGGCTGCACTGTGGTCATGGATGGAGGAGCCTCATTGGCAGCCTCTGCACTGTCCGATGTCGGCACTGTGGTGGTGGATGGAGGAGTCTCCTGGGCAGCCTCTGAACTGTCCAAAGGCTGCACTGTGTTGGTGGATGGAGTAGCCTCCTGGGCAGCCTCTACCCTCACTGTTGGCTGCACTTCCACAGCTGGCGGTGCGGGCCCCGTAACAGCTGTGGTGGTGGTGGTGTCAGCCTGACAGCTTCCGCTGGTGTAGAGTGCCTTGTCTCCTCCTGTACATGGGTTGTGGGTCCCTTACCCTTCCTGGCAGGGGTGGATGGGCTCTTCTCCTCTCTCCCTGGTGGTGCAGGCACCTTCCCCTTCTTCACAGGGGGTGCAGGCTCCTTCCCCTTCTTCACAGGTGGTGCATGCTACTTCCCCTTCTTCACAGGTGGTGCAGGCTCCTTCCCCTTCTTCACAGGTAGTGCAGGCCCCTTCCCACTCTTCCCTGGTGGTGCAGGCCACTTTCCACTCTTCCCTGGTGGTGCAGGCCCCTTCCCCTTCTTCCCTGGTGGTACTGGTTCCTTCCCCTTCTGTAATGAAGGTTTGGTATCCATACCACCACAAGTAGGTGGTGCTACCACTGTTTAGCTGAGGTGCTGGGCTGTGTCCTTGGTACCCTGCCCATACGTGAAGGATGGGGGAGGGGGGAGGGAAGAGGTCAAATTGGGAAAGGAAAAGCTTTTTAGGGACGGGGGGGCAGGGAGAGGGGGGAGTAATGGGAGTGGAGGATGAGGGAGTGGTTGTTGGAGGTGTATGTCTGCTGGACTGGGTGCAGGTGAATGGGCAGTATGCTGATGTGAGGTGGGTGGCTGTTGGGTGTGTTTTGTTCCATCTGCCGGCTGAAGTGCCTCCCATTCCCCATCCCTCCTGAGGTGCCTGCCTATTTTCCAACTGATGCCCCTGCTGTGTTCTCTCCGTGTTGGTGCAGGTGACAAGTGGGGCCTTGGACTTTGGCCTGTGGCCCTGTGCCCTACGCACAATGAGGGCTGGGCAGTGTCCCTTGAACTGTACATATGCATATACTATGAGATTGACTTTTTGTATTTATACTGTGTTGTTATTATTACAGTCACTTTAATATATTCCTCTTGTCCTTGCATTATTCCTCAGGGGTGTGGGGTAAATATGTTTTATTACTGCAGCTGATTGTGTGTATGGTGTTGTGGATGGGGGGGTTTGGTGCGTGGGTGTGTCACTCTCTTTTTCCTCCCCCCCTCCCTTGTGTGCTAGGCGGCTGTACTCACTGTGGTCATCTTCGCCAGCGTTGGTGTTCGTGGTGGAGCAGGACGTAAAATATCATAGGAAATATTTGAAGTTCAGGCTCCATGGTGGCGTGGTTGTTCCCTGTGTCTCAAATGGTGAGTCCTTTAACTTCTGAGCTCAGTTTCCACCAGGCTTTTGATGTTGTTGGACCGCCCGGAAAAGGTTGCGGATTGATGTGTCTTAATATGGTGGGCTGAACATTGACTTCCGCCTGGCTGTAGGCTGCTACTGCTGTGGTGGCTGTTGTATCCACCCTGGCGGTCGGTGTGGTAGAGTGGCTGTCTATCTGAGTTCTCACCACCATGGTCATAATTTGGGGGTAGTTACTGCCAGCCTGTTGGCAGTGCTACCGCCACTTTATCACCAACCGCCAGGGTTGTAATGAGGACCATAATCTCAGGCTCTATGACATCCGAGAAGGCTCACAAATGATTGCTTTTCTACAGTCACTATTACCACAGATTGTTCAAAGCAATCTTAGAAACCTATGAAGCATTCGGAGAGCTCACTTTTTAGGTCCAAAATCTCCATCAATGTCAAGAGCTCAACTTAAAGGTATAATTATATTACTCCTTCAATACACTAATCTGATGAAAATTCTCAAAGCCACAAAACTACAAGAATCTCTTCAACGGTCAGGAAATAAGATTTGTTTGTCTCAAGATGTCTCCAATGCAGCTTCTATTAAGAGCAAACAATTCCTTGACTTAAAACCTCTACCTTGGACTATGAACGCAAGATATGGGTTGGTACATCCATGTTCCTTCAAGGTCACTTACAGAGACAAAACCACCACATATAATAACCCTACTGTTTTAATGGATTTCATATGCAGTGATTAGACTGAAAATATGGAAACAAATGCTGATGATATTGGTTATGTGTATTTTGTTGTGATTGGATGTATTAACAAATTGATTATTTATCCTTTTATCATCCCTATGTTGATTGTGTATAACAATCCATCATTTTCTCTTCCCTTGGAGACTCATCTGTATTTGTGATATGTTGTGAAATAAACTTGTTCTATGAATATCAGTTGTTAAATGTTGTTAGTTTCCCATCCTGTATATCTGTCCTATTTGTAGGTAAGTGACAGTCATTTCTTTCATGGGTAATTCTCGCCTAGTATTGTTCACTTCACAAATGTTCTTGTAATTAATTTGTTGTTCTTGTCATCTACTTGTATGAGCCAGGATTGACATATTTTCCTTTGGTTGTTTCCGCTCCCCTGTTCCTGATATGATGAATGTCTCATGGTTTGAACATTTCTGAATGTGACATTTTGAATGGTCACCTTTGCTTTTTGTACTTCTAGTTTGGGATGTTTTTTCGCATTTCTTTTTGTACTTTTTATTTTACTCTTCAATTTCTATACTTCTACTTTTCCATCCTTTTATCTGTTTTCCTGCTTCTTTCTTTCTTTTACATTCACCAGTCTTTCCCACAGTGAGAGTTACTGGTATATTCAAAAGTATGTACAATGAACCCTAGGGTTATTACTTGGAATGATAGGGGCCTAGAAAATCATATTAAGAGACAACAAGTTTTGTCCCATCTGTTAAGGTTGACAACATGAGAAACTCATTTATCAGAAACTGACATTTGTAATCTTCAAAAACAGTGGGTTGGAGAAATGTTTAATTTGCCTGCTTTTGGTAATAGGACTGTAGTCACTATTTTATGTCATAAGCGTGTAACTGTACCGTTGCTGATAGGAGAGAAAAAAACTATGTTGGTCAGTGGGTAATGGCTCGTAATATGGTCAATGACACTCAAAATTGTATTGTTAACGTCTATGGTCCCAGTAATCCTGACCCTCTAGTCTGGTTTACCTTATCACAAACAATCCTAAAATGCTCTGTGGATAATTTCATTTTGGGGGTGATTGTAACTAAATAAAAGATCCCTTTTGGAACAGACACTTTATGGTTAAATCCATCGCCAATCCAACCAATAAGTCATTTCAGAAAGTCATTCAACCATAGAGAACTAATAGATGCATGGAGATTGGTGAATCCAGATGACAAGAATATACTTTTCATTACGCAAAACATCAGTCTCAATCAAGGATTGACTACATTTTCATCAACAAAATATGACTCAGAGATTGGTTCTATAACCATTTCAGACCATGTCCCATTTTTGGTAGACTTTGACGTTCTGCATAATAAATCAAAATCCTCATTCTGGAGGTTCAACAACATTTTACTAAGTGACCAGACTTTTTTTTAACACAATACCAACATTGTGCTCACAAATTTGCCCACTTGTTTTTATTATGAATGACAATATTGCAGAGCACACAGTTTTGGATGCATTTATACTGACATCCGTGGAGTTTATCATTAATCATGTTTCTGTAAGGAAAAAGAAAGCAGTAAGACAGGCTCTGACACTACTACACAAAATTAAAATGCTTAAACATAAATTCTGCACCACAAGACATGAGAAAAAAGCAGTAAAACAAGCTCTGACACTACTACACCAAGTTAAAATACTCAAACATAAATTCTACACCACAAAACATGATAAAGAAAACTCATTAAAGTTAAGCTACAATGTAACAAAAACTCCAATAAAAGGGCTTCAGGTTTTTCATTAAAAATCAATGCTCACCATAATGGAAGAAGGACTAGATCAGATACGCTTCTTGCCAGTTCTCTAAAACTTAAAAAAGAGAAGAAAATGCCAATTCCATTCTCACCCCCCCACAAGGTTCTATAGTTTATAAAGATAAAGAGATTTTAAATTGCTTCCTTCAATATTATACAAACCTATATTCTCTAGAAACTACCCCTTTGAACACCTGAATAAACAACTACGTCTCCTCCTTACATAAGGAGATTCCTCTCCCTTTAAATCTCACTTCTCTACAGCAGGCCTTCATAATATAGGAACTCTTAACCACACAAACAAAATGGCCACTGGCACATCACCTGGATCTGATGGTTTCACAGTACAATTGCATTTATGGTCTTGTAATTTGTTGCTTGCCCTTCTATAAAACCTATTACCTCTTTTTCCCTCTTCTAATTCATCTAAAGGCTCTTTTACAGAGGTTATGATATGTCTCATACCAAAAACTGGAAGAATTTGATGCAGTGTCAGAATTGTAGACCAATCTAATTCATCAACATGGACTGTAAACATTTCTCTAAAGCTCTTTTGATTAGGAACATATTTGCCAGATATTATTTGTCCCAAACAAACAGGTTTTGTTAAAGAACAAAGTATCTCTGACAACCCTTGTACTTTTCTCTACATAATCAATAAAGCTCCTAAGCTATAGGATTCTTTGGAAGCTATATCTTTAGATGCTGAAAAAGCGTTTGACAGGGATAATTGGAAATTCCTGAAAAACACTAGAGTTGCATGGCTTTGGCCCTACGTTTTTTGATTTAATATTCCTATAGTATTCCTCTCCTCAATCCTCCATATATGTAAATGTCAACCAATCTTCCTATTTTCCTTTGAAAAGCGGTACTAGACATGGTTGTCCACTGTCACCATTTCTTTTTATCTTCACCCTTGATTCTTCTTTATGTCAAATAAATTCCTTTCCATCCTACTCTGGTTATAGAAACTCATTATACTTACAGCTTATGTTCATGTCATTTCCAGAATCTTCCTTCCCTGCTTTCTTTAAAGAACTACCACTATATTCTGAAATCTCTGAGTACAAACTCAGTACTAATAAATCAGAGGTTTTACACCCTCAATAAAATATTGTGTAAAGGGACAATTTGACCAATCGGTATTGAAATGGAATTCTACTCAAATTAAAGTCCTGGATATTGGGTAATGTTATTCAATTCAAGATACTCTTTAAGCAAATACCAAAGAATTATTAGACAAACTCAATGCGTATACACAAAAAAGCACATACTTAAAACAATTCTAGGGAAAGGAAAGAAAGCATGTATTTCTCTGACTCGCCTGAAACTCCCCAAGATATATGGTGGAGTTAATTACCCTGACTTTCCTCAGTAAAACTCTAAAGTATTGTCTGTTAAACGAATTGAAACATTCCTATGGTCTCCTACTCTTTCTCCCAGATAAGTTATGGTTCAACTTGGAAATATCCATTCACATACCTGCATGTATTATTTATGTTTTCACCTCCTAAGTACTGGTTACCTTCTGTTGTTTTACACAGATTGAAATTATTGAGACCTTTTATGGTGTATTATACCCTGCCCTTGAATCAATTTACTTCTAATCCCATTTGGTACACTAACAATCTTACACATAAGGGCACAGTACTTCATTGGAAGGATTGGATGGATAAGGGAAGAATGATGGTCTCACAGTTGCTGCATAAGGATACCTTCTTCCATTCTATGACATTTCCTCCAAAGTTCAGCTACCAATTCTCGTGGATTTTCTCAACTTCCTTTGGACCCATCTAATAGCTCAATAGGCTCTATACTTCATAGTAAAACATATATCATATATAAGTTAACTGGTCCTTCACATCTTATTCGAATTGAAACTAAGGTTGAAACCCTCTGAGAATCTGGCTTAGCTTGCTTAAGCTCTGTGGATTTGTGGGATAAGATCTGGTTGAAGTTACACTCTACTGCACGTGCTGCCTCTCTAACACAAACTCCACTTTTCTTTTATAACAGAGACTATTATACAGCTGAAAAATTATCTAAATTTGTATCTGTGGGCCAATAGTCATGTTGGAGATGTAATGGTTTAGATAGCTCATATATGCACATGTTTTCTTCATTGCCCTACTGTATAAAAGTTTTGGAAGTCTGTTTGGAAAATTGACAGACTTTCTGGTTGCTATTGCTATACAGGTTACCGCATCTAACTTCAAAACAAAAGAGGATATTTTCAATAATGGTGAAATGTAATGTGTTACAATCACAGATTAGATACATATCTCCTTCATGCAAGCTCTTTAGCAATCAAACGTGATAGATTGTGGTCTCCTGTTACTAATTATTTAAGATACACTTAACTTGGTTTCATCTTAACCTTTAAACATGTTTCTATTACCTTGTGAAATTAGAATTGTCATTATATGGTTCATGACATTTATATATTACTGTTATAACTATTAGATAGTATCTTTGTTTAATACGTGTATAATTACACTCTCATAATCATCTCAGTCCCCTCTGCTTTTTTCTACTTTCTTTATTTCTTTTTTTTTAAATCTTTCTTACCTTAACAAGCTCATTGCATTGGTGCTTATGTGTATTAAGTTTTACTGCAATACTTGATTATTGATGTATATTGCACCTTTTTACCTTTAATTTAACAATAAAAACATTTAAATAAAGCAAATAAAAACCCTTTTAAGTTATCCCTATGGTTGGCCTTAAATTATCATAGGGTGGGGGCATGATATTAAGGACTTAGGACATGTGTGCTTACATTTTACATGTTTTGGAAAGAGCTATATTTTAATTTAAGTTACAATTTTGAAAATGCCAGTTTTAAATATTCGGCATTTGTCTGTTCAGACCAACTGTTCATTTCTGACACTGTCCTGAGTGACATGCTGTGTGTGTCTCGCCTGTTGTGAGGAGTGCATAGCTTCCAGTCATTGAAACCAAAGAGGCCTAGGTGTGAAGGGAGACTGTCTTTGTGACAGGATGGCTGGGGAGGAGTTGATACCTGCCCTGATTACATGTTAAAGGATCCTGCCTTCAGCACACACAAATGAACCTGACTCCAGGCCTGCCCTTCCTTTGTCATCCTAGACAGTTCGGAGCCAGGTGAGGGGAAGATGCACGACTAACTAGAACCAGTTTTGGGGGTTAGCAGGGAGGTCCCTCACACAAAGAATGGCACCAGGTATAAAAGTGGCACCTTCAGAAACTCTCATCAGAACACTTCTGGACTTGTGGAAGATTCAGAAGAAGGAATGCCCTGCTGTCTAAAGAAGGATGATTGGACCTGTTTGCCTTGAACCCAGGCTCCCCAGAAGTGACTCCCAAGGACAGCTGGCTTACATCCTTTTGAGCTACATGGACACAACATGCTTCCAGAGAGAGAGTCCTCTCTACAAATGCCCAGCTGACCACCTGCCTAGACTTGCCTGAGCCCTACTGCTGGCTTTTGCTGGAGTGAGTCATGATCCCTAAGGAGTGCCCCAAGATCCTGGATGTTTGACTAGCATCAAAGTGTACTCTTCGTGAAGAAAATATGAATATGCAGATGGTTTGTGCTGCTCACAACAGCAAAGAGACTTCTTCACACATCAGAGTGACTGCCTGTGATGACTTCCAATGCAGAGCTCCAGTAAAATCTGCTATTTACACCATCTGTGACAAACACTGCTTGCATGGAATTGAGAAGATAACTCTACAGTCGGATGTGTCTGATTACTGTATGCGAACTGTGCTCATTGCAGTTGGCCTGAACTAATGACTTTCCCCCAGTCCAGCACAACCAGATTACTGTGAGTGGTTGTCAGGAACAGCTTAGCATGTCATTGTGTTTCCCTTAAAAATACCTTTTGGAGTCTTGGTACCGCTCAGTCTAAAAAATATCTGTTTTGGAGACGGTTGAGCCCCTCATGGAACCAAGCTCAGAACATAATTCTACAAAGTGCAAACTTCCTAATATGGATACCAGGAACGCAGTCTAATAGTCATGGCAGAAAGATCAATCCACACCTCCTCAATTGAGCCTTATGAGAAGAAACATATTTCCAGTGAGCAGTGTTTCGGCATGACACGTTTTCTGAGCTGTAAAAGTGACAACAAGTGGAGGGAAGTGTTCTTAATTAAAGCACACATCTCTCCACTTGTTGATTAAAGCAAGGTTTTTCTGTGGAGATAAGTGTCTCTGGAGTGCTTCTTTTTAAAGTCTTGTGCTCTGAATTAATAGAGAAAGCCCAAAGAGATTAGTGTTTCAGAAGCATCATTTGAGTTCTTTACGTATTGTGTATTGACTGAGAAAATTTTCCAGTTTGGTTGATAGAGTATTTTCTAAAAACCTCTAAGAAGTCGAATTCCATTTCAAAGTGAAATATAAAGACTGAATAGAATTCCATACAGTATATTGACAAAGAGTGTATATATATATATATATATATATATATAGATATAGATATATATATACTTATAATATAATTGTGCACACTAGGAATAGTGGAAGAACTATCTCTTCAAAAGGAGATTCAGAAATAAGAGAACTGATAATTAATAGGTGGTAATAATACTAAGTTGCAAATAGCATTACATCACACAATTTGATAACTACAAATATAGAGAGGAGCCATCCCTCCGATTGACACGTGTAATTAGAGAGTAGCTGGTAAAGAATATTGTTGTTAATACAAATTGCTAACAAGAGATTGATGTTAAAAACTATAATTGTGTTTCATCTTAGGTGCCCATGAGACGACTAGTAAACTAGACCAGTTGGTACCAATTGAGGTTAAGTACCAGAAATCTGATTCTGTCTTTGTAGGAAATTGGCTCTGTATGCACTATTTCAAAGTAAGGAATAGTATGCACAGAGTCCAAGGGTTCCCCTTAGAGGTAAGATAGTGGCAAAAAGAGATAATACTAATGCTCTATTTTGTGGTAGTGTGGTCGAGCAGTAGGCTTATCCAAGGAGTAGTGTTAAGCATTTGTTGTACATACGCACAGGCAATAAATGAGAAACACACTCAGAGACAATTCCAGGCCAATAGGTTTTTGTATAGAAAAATATCTTTTCTTAGTTTATTTTAAGAACCACAGGTTCAAATTCTACATGTAATATCTCATTTGAAAGGTATTGCAGGTAAGTACTTTAGGAACTTTGAATAATCACAATAGCATATATACTTTTTACATAAAACACATATAGCTATTTTAAAAGTGGACACAGTGCAATTTTCACAGTTCCTAGGGGAGGTAAGTTATTGTTAGTTCTTGCAGGTAAGTAAACCACCTACGGGGTTCAAATTGGGGTCCAAGGTAGCCCACCGTTGGGGGTTCAGAGCAACCCCAAAGTCACCACACCAGCAGCTCAGGGCCGGTCAGGTGCAGAGTTCAAAGTGGTGCCCAAAACACATAGGCTTCAATGGAGAAGGGGGTGCCCCGGTTCCAGTCTGCCAGCAGGTATGTACCCGCGTCTTCGGAGGGCAGACCAGGGGCTTTTTGTAGGGCACCGGGGGGGACACAAGTCCACACAGAAAGTGCACCCTCAGTAGCGCGGGGGCGGCCGGGTGCAGTGTGCAAACAAGCGTCGGGTTTGTATTAGGAATCAATGGGAGACCAAGGGGTCTCTTCAACGGTGCAGGCAGGCAAGGGGGGGCTCCTCGGGGTAGCCACCACCTGGGCAAGGGAGAGGGCCTCCTGGGGGTCACTCCTGCACTGGAGTTCCGATCCTTCAGGTCCTGGGGGCTGCGGGTGCAGGGTCTTTTCCAGGCGTCGGGATCTTAGAGTCAGGCAGTCGTGGTCAGGGGAAGCCTCGGGATTCCCTCTGCAGGCGTCGCTGTGGGGGCTCAGGGGGGACAAATTTGGTTACTCACAGTCTTGGAGTCGCCTGGGGGTCCTCCCTGTAGCGTTGTTTCTTCTCCAGTCGAGTCGGGGTCGCCGGGTGCAGTGTTGCAAGTCTCACGCTTCTGGCGGGAATTGCAGGGGTCTTTAAAGTTGCTCCTCTGGAAACAAAGTTGCAGTCTTTGTTGAACAGGGCCGCTGTTCTCGGGAGTTTCTTGGTCCTTTTAGAGCAGGACAGTCCTCTGAGGATTCAGAGGTCGCTGGTCCCGGGCAAAGCGTCGCTGGAGCAGTTTTCTTCCGAAGGGGGGAGACAGGCCGGTAGGGCTGGGGCCAAAGCAGTTGGTGTCTCAGTCTTCTCTGCAGGGTTTTCAACTCAGCAGTCCTCTTCTTCTTTAGGTTGCAGGAATCTGAGTTCCTAGGTTCAGGGGAGCCCTTAAATACTAAATTTAAGGGTGTGTTTAGGTCTGGGGGGTTAGCATCCAATGGCTACTAGCCCTGAGGGTGGGTACACCCTCTTTGTGCCTCCTCCCAAGGGGAGGGGGTCACATTCCTATCCCTATTGGGGGAATCCTCCATCTGCAAGATGGAGGATTTCTAAAAGTTAGAGTCACCTCAGCTCAGGACACCTTAAGGGCTGTCCTGACTGGCCAGTGACTCCTCCTTGTTATTCTCATTTTTTCCTCCGGCCTTGCCACCAAAAGTGGGGCCGTGGCCGGAGGGGGCAGGCAACTCCACTAGCTGGAGTGCCCTGTGGTGCTGGAACAAAGGGGGTGAGCCTTTGAGGCTCACCGCCAGGTGTTACAGCTCCTGCCTGGGGGAGGTTATAGCATCTCCACCCAGTGCAGGCTTTGTTACTAGCCACAGAGGACAAAGGCACTCTCCCCATGTGGCCAGCAACATGTCTCGAGTGTGGCAGGCTGCTAAAACCAGTCAGCCTACACGGGTAGTTGGTTAAGGTTTCAGGGGGCACCTCTAAGGTGCCCTCTGGGGTGTATTTTACAATAAAATGTACACTGGCATCAGTGTGCATTTATTGTGCTGAGAAGTTTGATACCAAACTTCCCAGTTTTCAGTGTAGCCATTATGGTGCTGTGGAGTCCGTGTTTGACAGACTCCCAGACCATATACTCTTATGGCTCGCCTGCACTTACAATGTCTAAGGTTTTGCTTAGACACTGTAGGGGCACAGTGCTCATGCACTGGTGCCCTCACCTATGGTATAGTGCACCCCGCCTTAGGGCTGTAAGGCCTGCTAGAGGGGTGACTTATCTATACTGCATAGGCAGTGTGAGGTTGGCATGGCACCCTGAGGGGAGTGCCATGTCGACTTACTCATTTTGTCCTCACCAGCACACACAAGCTGGCAAGCAGTGTCTCTGTGCTGAGTGAGGGGTCCCCAGGGTGGCATAAGATATGCTGCAGCCCTTAGAGACCTTCCCTGGCATCAGGGCCCTTGGTACCAGGGGTACCAGTTACAAGGGACTTACCTGGATGCCAGGGTGTGCCAATTGTGAAAACAAAAGTACAGGTTAGGGAAAGAACACTGGTGCTGGGGCCTGGTTAGCAGGCCTCAGCACACTTTTTTTTCCATTCAAAACATAGCATCAGCAAAGGCAAAAAGTCAGGGGGTAACCATGCCAAGGAGGCATTTCCTTACAGTCTCTTTCTCTCAATCCACTTCCTCTTTCCCCCCTGCTGTTGTATGTATTAGACTGTATCTGGCTTTTGCATGCAGTGGAGAAGTGGACTGGGAACTAGTCAACTATGCCTCTAAGTTAAACTTGACTGCTTTGCACCAGGACATCCGAGGGTTACACAGAGGTTAATTTAGTGACTTTAGTGTTTCACCCTGACAAGAACTGTGTTTATTATTTGAGCTGGGCTTCTACCCCTCTCAGCTAATAATCCAATGTATTACATGGTCTCTGTACAATAATTTTTAGTTTGATGTAGTAGACACTGCAAGACATTGGTGGTGTATGCAAATAACATAGAATCATCAACAAATAAGAGGTAAAGTGGCATATTTTATCTTTATTCTCTGCCCACTGCTAGGGTGCATCTGAATGGGACTGTTTCAGCCCCTTTCTATATTACATGTGCCATTGCTGTTTGCTCTGGTGGTTGAACCCCTAGCAGCCAAATAGCATCAACGCCATCATGTCTACACCATTCACTACCCTACTAGGCCTATATTGATATCCCTATATGCTGGTGATATCACACTATACTAAAGAGACCCACAGATCAGTTTGAATGGAGTATTGTGCAAATTTGCCTAATTTGGTGGATTAACAGTCATCAATATCAACTGGACGATGTCTTTCCTGTTTCCGCTCATGCCCATCATGGCACGCTTTTAACCAGATTTTCCACTTCAGTGGTGTGTCTCGGATCTCAAGTACCTGGATATAATTATAACACGAGACTAAGGTGAATTAATCTGCATCAACTATGGGGTCACCTTGGATGAAATTACGGATAGAATACCATCCTGGATTACACTACTTCTCTCCTTTGCAGGCTGCATCACCCTAATGAAAATTGTTCATTGTGCTCAAGCTTCTGTATTTATTTCTCAATACACCTCACCCCCAGGTCATCACTTCTTTAAGCTTCTAAAAGCACCACTGATTAGACCTGCTTGGGTTGCTAAACAGCCACCCCTTCAATGCAGAAACTCCCACAACCCTTTGCAGTGGGTGGCTTTGGTGCTCCAGATATGCTGCTCTATTCCTTATGTGCCCAGGTGCATCAAGCGGTTTATTAGTGTAAACACCCACCCTATATGCTGCAGTTGGCCATCGAACAGGGATACATGGCTCCTCTCCCCAGCTTCGCTTATATGTATGCACAGACTGGTTGGACAAATAACTGAGGCTCTAAAGTCACAAGTACAACAGTAGCATGGGACAGAATGGCAGAAGCTTGGTAGGTCCCCTACTCAACTCCCTGCTGGTCCCACTGCCTTCTCACTCTGCACTACCAGTCACTCACAAAGCGACATGAAGAGCCACTCTTACCAAAGCTGATGTTCATACCTCAGTCGATGTTTATACAGGGGAGTGTTTGTTTAGATAGAGAAAGTTTTTTTGCTGAGGGCACGCTGACCCCATTGGGTATGTTTTTCTGCAAAAGAATATGACATACTGTTAACACAATCACTCCTGATTTCTGAAGAAAATCCCCACCTTTCAAACACTGCACATACTCCTCACATCCTCGGGTCCCAGACATTTAGGGGCAGATTTATGAAAAGTGGCACTGCACCCAGTGCAGCACCACTTTTCTTGCACCCCTTAGCTCCCCCCTAACTCCACCACGGTAGCGGCGTATTTAAAATACGGTGCACCAAGGCGGTAATAAGGGTGACTAGTGTCATAGGTTTTGACGCTAGTCCAGCACTTTGCAAGATTAGCGCTAAAAAAATTATGACGCTAATCCTGCAAAGCACCCAGAGGCCCATTGTAATTAACGGGAGCCTCTGTTTAAGACCTGCACTTAACAGGCATTAAAAAAAATGGCATTAAAAATGGAACAAAGGAATTTCATGGATTCATTTGCACCATTTATATGGCCCCCCCAGGGCCGGAATGCCCCCCCCCTTGCACACATGACTGGCGCAAGCATAATGTGGTGCAAGCATTGCGCCACTTTGTAAATATGACGTTAATGAGGTGTTGGAACAGTGCAAGGCCAGCATAAATCTGGCTCTTAGTTTCAGCTCTATATCATACAGCACAATCTGAATCTTTGGAGCATAAGGAGAATACAAGAGCTCGCTGGGAATCAGAACTCGGCTTAACACTGATGGATAAGCAATGGTCTTATTGCTGTCAACAAACCGAATGTGTAACTTCAAATAGTAGACTAAGGATTATACATTTAAAATTCTGGAGCTGAATATACTAAACGCCTGCCAGACTGCATAGATGTCGACTACGTCCAGATTGTAGATGCAAGAGGTGTGGAGCAGAAGAAGTATGCTTTTAGGTTGAACGCACAATCGCTCTGATGTGTCGTAATCTATCTGTGGGCATTTAGCTACGCCCACCACACACCTCTCACTATCACTCGTTCATGGGCTTGCCTTTCACAAATCTTTTGTTCTCACTGGTAAATGCTTTACGTTTGTCCCTCCTTGGGGCAGTTTTGATACTGCCTTGGCCATCGACACTGTTATATGGATAATTGCATGCTTGCCGATATGTTTGACTACGAGCGAACTTCTTTATCCTTTTGTGTCTCTACTTCACGCTCATGCTGATGGCAGCCGTGGTGCTTTTAATCAGCTTACTTATGTTAACTGTTTTACTTTTCATTTTGAATTTATTGTGGCAAGAAAAGTCCAGTTAGGTATTTACAAAGCTAATAGCTCTAACTCGAGCAAATGCGAGACCCATTGCATTGCAAGTGCTTGTTTACACCTGGCATGGGAATGTGATCCTGTTTGGGCGTACTGGGGGAAGAATGCAGATGCACTGTCTATCATGATCAAACTGGCTCTACTAGGACATAATGCAGACATTGAGAGTGGATACTGGAGATTTGTGGCATTAACTCTTCTCTTGGCCAAGAGACAAATTGCTTGTAGGTTGGGTAGGGGAAGAGCACCCAAATTTAAAGAATTGCAGTGAGATCTCATATACTTTAGAGACCAGCTAACTACCTACTCTGAACTCCTTCCCCTGAGTTCAAGACCTGGGGACATTTAGGGCCCCTTACAGATGTACCTATTAACACAAAGGGTTGAGAGACAAGGAGAAGACGCCCCCATCATACACACACCTGACCATACACAACGGTTAGAGAGGTAGACCTATTTGGCAGGCTTATAATACCTGTTCTGTCCTCCACATTGCTCTGTCACCAGAGTTGCACACTTTTTAGATGGTAGACGAAATTCTATCAATATTTCCTAGATGTAAATCCGAGATTTTACATCTAACATTGCTGTTCAGGCACCGCAAACTTGGGACGATGCAAAGGTTGCTCATGCCCTGTTCAGATGCCTGCCTTGAATGATATTTTTACACAATTTTCCCCTATCGAATGCGATCGGACGGCCCACAATAGAACATAATTAAAGCCAATTGTACATGTGGAGATTAATGCTAATTGTGTTATGTCTAAGATTTTATGCCTTTTTTCATGGTGTCTTAAGGAGGTAATTTATAGAGATATGTATAAAATGAACCAGAAGACACCCTCTGTTCTACTTCTGTTTTCAAATTAAATGTTGGTCCGATCCTCACCTGCTCAATTGTATCCACATACCGCTTCTTGTTTAGCAGGTTTCTGTAAGAGTTCATTATTGTTCTTTGTACTGACCAAAGTTTCACTCTGTCTTTGTGCTCATATAGTACTAAGATGTCCAAAAGTTCAGCCTGCAGGTGTTGTCTTTTTCTGATTAGAGAGTTTTGACAACAGACACTGTAGGAAGAAGATCTGATCATTTGTATCTAAATCTACCTTAATAAGCTAGCAGGAGGCCTATGTCATCTTGTCCTCTTCTCAATCCTCAATATTTTTCAAAATTACGCAGAGGAAATTATGGCACCTTTAGCTTAGGCTTTTAAATCTGTCTGATATTTGGTCCGACATATTACCTTTCTTGTAACTGACAACGTTAAGCTAGGAATCTTGGAAAAAAAGTTGTAATGTAATTATAATATAGTTTCTGTATTATCTTCACACAATAATCGGGTAAGCATTTGAATTCCTGTATGAATAGTCAGAATCTTGGGACCAAGTGGTTTGCAGTTTTTCGTGTCAAGGAATATTTCTTCGAATAGGATTGGTGAGAACCAGCTTTTCACTTCACCAATGCTCTTCTGTTGCCCATCAGCTGGCATTTGACCAGATGTTTCAGAGGTCATATCTTCTTTGAACTTATTTCTAGATTCATTTTGGAAAATGTTTTGGTATTGGTGTAGCCAAATAGCTTGGGAATTTTAAAATCAAGGAGAAGGAGGGGAATAATTTATGTTGTGCCCTGGGAAAACGTTTGCCATAAATTGTTTGAACCTCATTCAGTCCGAAACATTGGAATTATTTCCATTTCATGTAGAACAATTAATCTTTATGTGCCTCAGTCCATTCTGTGTTTTGTTTCCTTGTTTTTTTGAATTATCAAACGGGACTTATGGCACACTTTTCATCAAACCCTGTTATCTTTTGATTGGTTTTGAAATATGTACCTATTGGAGCCCTTATGATTCCGACGAGCTAAAGTTTTACATTATCTCTGCAAAGACAGCCAATCTCATCAGTCTGAAGTGTGGGCAGTATTCAGTTGCTTCGAATCATCCTCCAAAGCCTTATGGCTTATACCTTGACTTTGTAGGATTTAGGTTCCCCCTCTACACACCTTGACAATTGGTCTGGTATATATGGCTAGGTTCAACTTGGTGAAATGTGGCAAAAAACTCATACAATTGATAGTATACATTCAAAAGCCTTTTCACACGTGCAAGAAAGTGATGGTGAGTTATATCTGCATATTCCAAAGCATCCTTTACATAGTACATTTTCATTGCCAGTGACCTACCATGCACAACCCCGGTTTGCTCTGGTCGGACTACTGTTTGAGAAACATGTGCTTTGCTGTTAGCAAATATTGTATTCAAGACGTTACAGTCTAAATTCAACAGGATCTATCTAGCTAAAAGCATGCTACAGGGTTTGCTGTCATCCACAAAGGAAAAGGAGTTGCTTCCTTCATGATATTGTCACAGTCGCACCATCTGAGGAGTCATAATTGTTCCAGTGAGCTTGCTCATATTCGCACATATCTCTGTATTTATGTATCTGTTTGTGCACGTATTTATGTTATTCTCATGCTGTTTTCTAGCAACTTCTTAGCATAGGAGCATTTATAGCTCCATGCCATTTACTGGGAGTTACCTTGTGGGTGCTTTGGAAACAAAGATTTTTATTAGATCGGTGTTGTAATGTGATTTAAAGTAAAACATGTGTAAACACTATTTTCGTTGCAAGGAATAGTGAGATGAAGCATTTCCAAATTCCTGTTTAGCAGTTTCATAAATAATTCTGGTGGAACGGGCAGAGATCAACACTGAACAATCTTTACAGAACACTTTTGTGGAGCGTGTCTTTGTTGAGGATGTCCTATATCTCAAATATTTGATTGGATTTTAAGTGGGTGGCCAAATATTTCCCGGTTCTGGGATACTATTGCCTTCTTTGACCATCTGTTGAGATTCCCACCTGTTTGTTGGCGGATCAGAGCAGGATCTGAGGACCCCCACCATCTGCCAGAGGTACTTCTGTCTATTTCCATAGAGTGCCTTGAACGTGATCTATAGAAAGCCATTCGATGGTTTCCAGACTGGGTGCTGTATTGCCAAATGTATCAAGGATAAAACAAATGTTTACGTTCTGTTTTGTATTCTCTAGACTTTCATTATTTGATTTTTATGATGGTGTGAGTTGATGCTGGTACAGTAGTCTAAACACGATTTTATCTCGTGTTAGCTCTACAAAGTGGTATGTCTGTAGAAGTGAAAGAACTTCATAACATAATGGAAACTAGAGTATCCATGAGAGCTCCTGGGAAGTGTGACCAATATTGCCTTGTTTGACGACATATTTAAATGATGGACAACACTTGCCAGTCCAATAAATGATTACGAGAGGCAGCAGGATCATTTCTGAATTCTAGAGGCAGAGGCTCATTAGAATATACCCACAAAGCATAGCCTTTATCTCTAAGAAAGCTGTGCCAACTTCTTAGATTTTCAAAACAAATATATAATAACAATATTTTACCAAGGTATGCTTCAGTTGCTGATGTATAAAATATAGATTTTCAAGTAGCGATTAATACAGCAAGTCTATTCAACTTTCTTTTGTGAGAAATATAAGCGAACATATTCCAGTTTTAATGTAGTGCCGATTGAAGCAACACATTCCCCATGTTCACACTGGTATTAAAGTCAGGGTGTTTAGTAATCTACAAGAAAGACGCTTCTTATTTTAAATTACGGAAAATAATATATTTAAAACGAAATTTACAAAAAGGAATATTCATCTTGATCCTGATGGTATTTACACTAGCAACCATAAAAAATAAATTATTTCCCGGGACCAGTTTGTGATTAAGAAACTGGAATATAAATCAGTTCGGAAAAGGTTTGTTGTTTGAAAGGAATGTTTTGCGCTGTACTGTGCTCATATATGGGCCCATATTTATACTTTTTTAGCGCCGCATTTGCGTCGTTTTTTGACGCAAAAGCGGCGCAAATGCGGCGCTAAAAAAGTATAAATATGGGCCATGGTATCTTATGCTATAGTATGACGGTCATGCATGTGCGGAACTGTGTTATGCATGCGATAGGGCATGCTGCAACATTTTGGCAGTGCAGTACAGAGGAATGCTGCCACCATCAAATGCCCACCCATCACACGGCCCCTGATTTAGGTGGCCAAGCGAAGCGCATTTATAACGAGCCCTTGATAAAACATGAATTTTGCAGGTTTTGCAAATTGTAGACCATTTCTGATAAATCTTGTATACGAGCATAGGTAGATAGCCCTGTTTTCAGTATCTGAGTTCTTGAAACAGATTCTGGGCATCGTATTATGAGAACATTGGAAGTACTAATTGAAGGCAGGACTGTGCCATAGTTTTTTGATTGGTGTCTTAAACAATTGAAGACATGGAGCAACATAATTTTATTACAATAGGTAGTGGTAAATTGTTGGTTATCACTGGAACGCTAAAGGAATATCCTGCTTTGGCTGGAAATGTATTAGTATTTGTTGATATCTCAGAAGCAACTCCATAGCACAACACAACACAGCCCAACAACAAAGGAAAACAACAGCACAGCAAAAACATGACAGGTCACAATGCAACGAAACGGTCAAAACATAATGCAAAAGAACTACTATAGTGCAATACTACAATAACACAGGACAAAAATGGGACAAAAAAACACAACAGCACAAAATACAGGGCGTCAACACCACAACAAAATGCAGCATAAAAGATATTGTCTCACCTTACCACCCACAACAAAATTGTTTTTATAATACTATGGCAAAATTAAACCAACGATATGAAACAACGCCAGCCAAACATGTTTGTGACAAGGCCTCTCATGTGTAAGCATTCCCCAAATGTCCATCTCTTAAGTACTATGAATCTTTGTTCATATTATGGCTCTAACCACAATAGAAAGTGCTGAAAAATGCCAAAGTTTTAGGACAAAACTGACACAAATGGAAGCGACAATCCATGCTTTTTGCTTAATTCCCTTCTCTCTGTGGGTTAATATGCGGCTGTTAGCTCAGTGTAGTGGCGTAGCCACCTGGCTGGCCCGCGTCTGGGTGCATTCTCAATGAAACTGCCAAACCACCGGTGCTTACAGCGCAAATCTTTTCCCTTCTGCCGTCAAATTATGACAGGCAACGCGAAGACAGAAAGCGTTTAGCAAAAAGGAATTATTTACAGGGCGGCTTTAATCCCCGCTGCCTGAACAGGAGAACATGTGCTGAAATTACAGACCCCGAGTAAACTGTGGGAATGTTTTTTGTCACAAGTCTCTCATATCTCGCCTGGTGACAGTGTACCACAGACAGCAAATGAGAACTTCAAACACCACACCCATTACTGAAAGAGGATATGTTTACTAAAAAAAGAATTATGACACGGCATTCATAAATCATTATGAATGCCCTCGTTTTTACTGATGGGATTATAATTCGCTAGTACAAATGATTTGACCGCTTTTATGTTCGCCCCCTCATTCTTAGGTCAGAGGTGTGTAAAAGGAAGTAATTTTGTTAAAAGATTTAGCACTAGGCCTGCATTGTCATTGCTGGTATTCATTACATTTAGCAATCAACCAGATCTGTGAAATACTTTTAAGATTATTTTTCTATGTTATAAACAATACTTGTAATTCTCTGAATTGTTTAAGCAAATATACTAGGTGCTGAGCACAAATAGGATAACAAAGATTCAGAAACATTTACTAGTACTGAAAGAAGTTCACTTAAGTTGAGCCACTGCTGCTCTAAAGAAATATTAGTTCAGGTTGTGGCCTATTCCTAGCCAAAAGGATGCACCGATTAAACACTAATAATGGTATAAAACTCGAGCAGATGTTATCAGTTGTGTGAATCCTGTTCTAAATTCACATTGTATTTAATATTATTTGTTAGACTAACCAAAAAATAGTGTTATTATTATTTGTTTTTCTTCAAACCTTTTTTTCATACTGCATTGTCCTATTTTGTGCAGTCTTGCCCTTACCCCTTTCTGCAGTTAGATCTTTTAAAGGGTTTTTACTAGAGATAGGTGCATTCTATACAGTGCCCCAAAATTATGTTTTCTACAGAATCAAATCAAACCAAATCAATGTTAATAAAGGGCAGCTACTCATCTCTAAGAGTCTGAAGGTGCTGAGGGGGCTTGTCCTCTGTTTTCCAATTGAAGAGCCAGGTTTTAAGGTTCTTCCTGAACTAATGCAGCGAATGTGACTGCCTGAGGTGCAGGTGCAGGGTGGCCCAGCACTTTGCCATGAGGAAGGCGAAGGATCTTCCACCAGCTGAGGTCTTCCGTACATGGGGAATTAATCGGGGAATGGATCTGTCAGGTGTATGTTGGCAGATCATTACATAGGATTTACGTAAGGTAGAGAGAGATAGTGATTATATTGAAGAATCTTTAGCTTGACAGACACAGCTGTCCATATTTCAGAATTTATAATATAGTGTCTTGAGCCTTGTTTCCTTGAAATAAGCTAGTTCAGAAGTTCTGAGGCTGGTGTTTGGTATCCATACAAATCTAGAAGGGGTTATATTGTTCCCAAAAGGCCAATGACTTGGGATAACCTTAGTGAAAAGCAAAATCAACTATAACATTTTAGAGAGGGGAGAACCCAGCCACCTTTACTTAAATGCTGTTGCAGCTGAGTTAACACTCTTTTTTGATCCCTATAATGCTAAGTAAACTGAGACCATACTCAATTGACCTTAAGAATGAAGGTATTAGGAAAGTATTAGGAATCATAATAGGTAGGACACGAAAAAGGAGCAAAAATCTAGGAAGAATTATCATCTTATTAATGTTGCACTACCCTTGTATCTCAATAGGGAGCTTATTCATTTGTTAAACTTTAGATAATAGCATCAAGAGTTGTCCATAATTAAGTGAGGCTATCTCTGAGATTTTAGGAGCAATTTGGACCCCTAGGCATGTCACTAAAGTAAAATAATGTTTAGTGTGTATCAATGTTGCAGCGTATATACGATTTCAGTTGTATCTATATTTAGGGAGTACACCGATAGTGCTCCAAATCTCATTTCATTTTGTTCTTTTGCTGGGAATGCAGTTGCAGGATCTAATGTAAATATTGCTAGATCATCCACGTAAATAGCAATCTTCCTTGTGGTGCCATTAAGAAACAATGCAAACATATCTCCTGATTGATTCAGTTTTTTAATGTCTGACTCTTAATAGTGGATGAATAACTGGAGTGACATCCCTGCCAGGTTTCTCTCACTATGGAAAATGTTTCTGAAAGTGAGCCCATTCAAACAGCTTTAGGAGAAATGTCTTTATATAAGGGTTGTATTCTCTGCATCATCGCTGGACCAAATTTGATGTTTTTCAGAAGGTACAACAGGAATGGCTTAGAGACCCTGCTAAATGGCATAATCCAGTAAGATCATCCTGGCCGAAGCCCCCTGCTCTGATGGAATGCCAAAGATTGAGATGGCCAGGTTTGTAAGAAGTGTGGTATCTTGTTGCAGTATGGTGTTAGCCATCCTTTTGTTAAATACATTTTTGAGTTTGTGTTGATCAAGGAGATAGGGTGATATGACCCACTGTAAAACAGATCTTTAATCTTCTTTATTAATGCAGCAATGAGGTTTGCCTTCTCTGAGGGTGGTACTGTTGATTATCCCCTATGGAATTGATAGGTAGATAAACAAACACATTCTAACAGGACCAAAAGTATTATAGAGCTTCAGCAGGATTGAATCTGGGCTTTCTGTTTTTCCTGTGGAAAATCTCTTGTTTGCGCTTTGTATCTCATCCTCTACAAGGCTTCTCTGTGTATCTCGCCCCCTACAATAGGCGTCTTTAGGTATTGCGTTGCAAAGAAGTATTTGTTGGACTTGAGAATATTATATTAGAACATAATATAATGATATGTTATATCATAATATATTTGAAGATTCCTGACTCTTCAGATGAGTATTCCTCTCTATAAAGTTATTCATATTAGTCATGGAATGTAGAAATTATCCTTGTGCTCTCATGACTAATGTTTTCATGAGAGTCATAAATACCCTCTGTATAGTTCTTATTTAGGGTTTCCTTAAATTTAAAAGCCAGGACTTTGCCCATGTTTTCACTATTTTCAAATTAGTTCAAATGATTCTGCTGGTACCGGCTAGTTGCCATACTTGTTTCTTTAGTAATATTTTAGTTGCATTTGGTTTAGAATTAATTCCTGAGTACAGAGATTGTGTTGCATACTTAAAGAAAATGTGTGCTCAATTCTAGTCTTTGAAGTATGTTTCTTAATACATAGCTCATGTCTTGTAAGCATATGATCTCTAGTGGCAGATAGTTCTTTCCCTTTCTGTATGTTTTTTTAGGATTAGTTTGAAGGCTATTAAAGTTCCAGGTGATTATCCTTTAAATTTGCAAGTTGTGTTGCATAACCATTCTAGCCTGCATCAATGCAGTTATTATTGTGCCTTATTTGTTTTCTGCATTTTTGTTTTTTGTATTTTTTCCTACTAACCCATGTCCTTCATCCCTCTCTCTTCAACAAAGCCCACTTCTTTCCCTCAACTAAAACCCAGTCATAGCAAGGCCCTAAATTCTTACCCACTCCCAGCCTCTGTAGGAACTGAGATACCGTTTGTGCCTTGCACCATACAAACAAACGGGTTCCCACCGCCAATGTAGCTCTCGGGAACAGATTGCAGTAATTTATGGGAAATCAAAAAGATAAGCAGTGACCTGGGAGAAGAAAAAGAAAACCTTTAATCATAAAGTCTTCTCATGACTGGGTGTATACGTATTAGGGACTGATTAGTACAAATTAATTGCTTAGTTACTGTCTGACAGTTCACTCCTAAAGCATTGTTCCAGCAATATCTCTACCTGCTGAGAGGAGTGCAAAAATGAGTACAGGATTTTTATATACTCTTCCGTTGTGTGGGCTCCTGTTAACATATCTGTGCTCCTTAAGACTGTTGTGTAGGAGCAGGGAAAGAGTCAAGTGAAGGAGCAGCCTCCACCTCTTTAGGGCATTCACTGTTTTAATATCTATAACTGGCAATGTCGCCATCAACATTATTAGGAGTCTTTGATAAATTATTTTGAATTACCTCATTATCAGGAACTCTATTAGATGCTGTATTGACTGGTCACAGCAAAGTCACCAAAAGTGAACAGTCATCAACCTTTTCATCAGTCCTCCAATCCTCATGGGCTTATCTCGGGTCCTGTATACTCTCCTGACTCAGATGCCCTTTCAGATTTTGCATGGGGGAAGGTTTACAGAAGTAGATTTAGTATGTACTTGCCCCAGAAAACATCAGTAAGAATTTTCCCCTAGCCAGAGGTGCATGTTGTAGGCTGACACTGTTTTGTACAACATGCACATGTGGAAAGGGGAAAACTCCTACTGACATATTCTGGTTTAGATGGCATTAGGTAAAAACTCTGTTATTTCTTTTAGCAACTTTACATATAGCCCCACTGTCACCAGGCAGATAACAAACACACTGGAGCCTATGGTACTCCAAGAATATTCAGTGTAATAAATTGCATCTAAACCAAAATGCCCTTAAGATGGAACTAATCACAGTAGGAAAATATCCCTTGTAGAGTGAAATGTCCAAAGAGTACATCTGGCATAAAATGACTTCCCATGCCAAATATTGCAGCCATAAACTGTTTACCACCATAGGGTTTCACACTAGTCTGATCATGCCCAAGACAGCTTTTACATCTTTTAGAAGCTCTGCCAAAGGATGTGTAATGCATGTAATGGCAGAATCTCTGGAATACTGTGATTTTTATGCAGCACTTCCAAAAATGCATAGTCCTTCCTTACTGGTCTTGCTTCAACAAAACAGCATTAAATTATTTTTTAATACCATGAACCATAAACCAGTGCATTGCCATTTAATACAAAACTAGCAAGCATCACTCCCTTTGCAGTGGACATCATTCATTTCTCTCTGTTAAAAAGGTATGGTATCTGGTATTTTATTTTTGACTACTTGACATATCAGATCTCAGGTGAAGAAAATTACCCATTGCAGCTTTCTTCTTGCCACTACCTAAAGGTCTGGCATGATTGTCATATTCAGGTTTAATTGGAGCAGTAAATGATTCTTCAACTATTCAATTAAATGTAGCCCTCTTCATGGCAAATAGATCAATTTATTAGAAGCATCATTACTCATCTTACAGTTGGTTATCTATTCCAGTTATATGCACATTCAGTTATTGTAATCTCTTTCTGGCATTAAGTACAGTACATGGAATATTTGACAAACCACAACATACTTCGATGGTCGGAAGAGATTGTAAATATAAATAGGCTGGACGGCATTGGTGTGGATTGTGAGATCTTAATAAAGACATTACATAACGCTTCCTCTGGCTAATGTATGGCTTACAAAATAAAACAACATGCATTGTACTTTGTAATGAAACAGAATCACAGGGAGAATTCATTAATGTAACAGACCAATCATTCAAATCAGGGAAGCTAATCAAGCGTTGGAACATGTGCAATTTCAGGCAGGTAGGGACAAACCTGTGGCTGGTATTCATTACAAACTTAAGGTAGGGCTGCATACCATCAATAGTCAACATAAGATGATTCCTCAAGATGCAAGGTTTCTGCTATTCTGCAGACAGCCTAAGGTCTGCTAGATGAGAGAGACACTCAGATCTTTTCTCCTTCTTGCAGCAAGTAATTCTGGCTTCTCATAATAGTCTGAGTGACCCAGATCATTACAAAAATTCTTAATATAGATCAACCAAAGAATTCTCAGAGGAAGAAGTGTGTCTAAGCAGTCCCTCAAAATGGCACGATTTAAATCGGCATGCTCTGATGTCCCAATTTTTGCCATAAATGTACTGGCTATACCGTTATTAAATCTGTGAGAAAAGTAACCCACATTTCTGTATGACAAGAAAATGATGAGGTGCCTTTTGGTACAGATAGAAGAGATCTCAAAAAGTATTTTTCCAATGTTTGCAGCACACTACACTTGGTATGTCCCCAGACACCCGCCCTATATGTAGCACTAGACTCGCATTTTGCTCTATACATTTTTAACCTTTCTTTGGGAGGATTCGTCCCTAACCGCCTGCCAAAATTCTTTACAGCCATTTTAGCCTTGATAAGCTGTAATTTTCTGGCATTGACACACTGTGACCAGGTACCTTCTATGTTAAAAATAATTCCCAAATATGAGAAGGTTGCTGTGGTATTGATTTTTGCACCGTTTACAGTTATATCGCATAACTTAGCTGACCTACTACCACATTTCAGAATAAAAGTTTTAGATCGATTGATTGTGAGTCCTAAATTCTGCATGTAACTTAGAAAGCTTGTGAGAAGTCGCTGAGGATCCATTGGAGTCCGTGCCATGAGGACGGCATCGTCGGAGTAGAGGAGGGCAGGAATTGCACAATGCCCAATTTGAGGGAAATCCTTACACTTGTTAACTAACTCTATCTCCAAACCATTTCTGTGTAGCGAAAATAAGAAGGGTGATAATACACAGTCTTGTCATACCCCTCTCTCTATACTAAATGATTTGGTACACTCTCCACTTACCCCATATCTGACCTTAGCTCTACATCCAGAATACAGCTCCCTTATAAAATGAATAATTATGAGATCTAACCCCAAGTCTGCCAGGATGCTCCACAGTTTACCATGAATAATAAAAAAATAATGATAACACAAGCCAGACATAAATAGCATTTCTTAATCTTGGTGTAGTTTTGGATAAGAATACCTGAGGGCAGAAATCATATTGTAGATCTGACAAAATGTCATTCGTTTCCACCCAGTCCTGTAATCTGTTCAGGAAGATTCGCCCAGCTATTTTAGCAAGTGAGTCAAAGAGTGAAATGGGCCTATAACAAGCAGAATTATGGCGATCATCCTTTTTATAGACAGGAACAATGATAGATTCTACCCAAGTTGGTATATACCCTGAAGTGCAACATGCTCCCAAGACCAAGATCAATAAAGGGCCTCAAAGTGAAATGTTTGCCTTATACACATCCACTGGGACTCCAACTGGTCCTGGGGCTTTCCCACTTTTGCTGCATTAATGGCCCTAACAAACTACTCCAAACTAAAACGGGGTGTAATGATGGGCGAGTTAATTATATGATCAATTACACCAACAAGGGGAGCCTGCCCCTGTATATCTGATTTAGAGATAAAAGATGTATAACTACCAGACAAGTGGTCAACCCACTTTCCTTCCATAATAGCCATCTCCATTCCGGTGCATTCGTTCTCTATAATTCATTGGCCTTAGACATCTGCATCTTAATTTAGTTCATGGTTGTCAGAGATTATGTGGGCCTATTCCCCTCATACATCAGGTTATCTCAATACCTATAGTAAGATATCACCTATTTGTTTTATCTCTTTAATTTGAGTGTGGTGTTCGCAAGTTGCCTCACTTTCTCTTACAAATAATAATTACACAAACCCCTTACTTGACTTGCTCTTACTTGACTTGCTCTCTTTGTTTGGTCTGAGCTCTCATTCATATTGTAAACATATAACAAGCAGATCTACATCACGGTGACTGGCAGCACAGATTTTTTTACTGCTAATCGCAGGCCTAAATACATCTGGACATTAGATAACAATCACATTTCAGGAAGGGTTCTGCAATCGCTGCCCCGTCCCATCCACACTTTGATACTTTTACCTCACACCAACAGTCCCATACGATGATCCAGATAGTGAGTGGGAGCAATTTACTTTCTTTAAAGGATCATGTGATATTCTCTATTGAGGCAGATTTTCCAACTCCTCTCCCTAATGTAGACCTTTCATTTGACCTGTTCAAACAGTTAACACAGATAGATCACTATTGGAGCTAACCCACAGCCCTCTCAAACTAATGCAGCATGACAGCAATACTTTGTATGCCAGCATCACCACTTGTTTGAATCGGCAGCTTTAACCGGCCTAGAATGTAAAAGGTGGAATAGTCAAGGGGCTTAGCAAAGGGGCTATGCTTTTAACCTGGGATGGTACCTATATTGACTTTCTGTGCATGAAAGATTTTGATTGTTATGTAAATGCCTTAATCACCTTCCTACCTTCACAATACAACTAAGATGTACAATCCCTCATAGTCTTAGACATGCTTATCATGGCTTATTGGATGATAAAAGCCTAACCTTTGAAAGTAGCTTTCTTGTTCAAGACTCTTTAGTTAGAACATGATACCTTTAACCTAGGATTAGTAAAAAAACATCAAAACCTTTTACAATTCCTAAATTGTCACCCACTTGAGTATCTTAATTTTCATTAGGTTGTAACTGACTGAGGATTCACAGTGCCTTGTAGTCACTCACAGGGCTCAGACATACTTATTTCTGCTCATAATTCTCATACATGTTACATGCTCTATGCCTACTATGGAAACATATTGGTCTCAATTACAAGTCCTTCATAGTCCTTCATTGTTTCTGTATTATTTAGCTCATCCAATAAATAATGATATATTGGGGTGCTTCTTTATTTAATTAATGCAATACTAAACAATGATTATGGGTGTCTCCCTAAAAATGGGCATTAAGATACAGATTGTTTTGCTTATTGCACCAAATTCTGCATACCCCAGCACATAACGGGCATTTTTCAATAGGTTGGTAAAATTGGCTAAATTTATATTTTTGAAACCTATGCAAAACATGGTTTGCACAGGGAATTGTACATAGTACTTGCAATCCTGATCTTTATCTGACTTCGTTAACCAGCTACATTAACACTATCTCAATCAAATTCGAGACGCTGTGAATGTAGGATTTTATTTCATTTGAGTTATTCTAAGAAAAGCTTGTGATTTGCTCAGGTGCTAGATCCTGATAGAATAAAAGTAATAGTAAAAAAAACGTCAAAATACTTTTTGCTTTGTGGCAAGATGTAACTTGTCTTATAGCTAAGTACAGTTGAAATATTCAATATATTCTAATGACAGTTATTAGGGAAGTGTTCCTACTGAATAAAAGCTCTCAATGAATCTTTCAACTTGGCCGGGGAACATTTTTAGGTCAGGGTAACAGCACAGGTTTCCGCAGATGTGTTGTTACCAATTCTTTAAACTATACTAAGAGTGGGCTTCAGCTTCACTTAGTGGAATATTACTCTATCACCTCATCCTATTGACTGCTTGGTGTATTATTCATTACTGTGTGTGAGGGTCTATTTTCCATTTTAAATTACTCTCGATCAATACACATTTGATTCTTTGTTTCGAACATGCACTCTATGCAGAATACAACCTTATTTTGTATGTTTTTTTACTGCAGTTGGCTTGTTTTAAATTACGTTGTCTGGACGTGAGTATGAGCCATTGCTATCACCACCTTTACTACTACCATCACCATTACCACCAAAACCACTATCATCACTACCATTACCACCAATACATAACTACCATTACTATCACGGCAGCCATTCACACCAACACCATCATTGCCAAGATTACCAGTTGCATCATTACCACAAGAACCGTTAACACTGCAATTATCATCACTACCATTATCAAAACAACCATTAAACAATAATTATCACCAGGATTATCACCACCACTATCGACACCAGTATCATCACCAGCATTAACAGCAGCATCATTACCACTACCATTACTACAATTACCATCATCACAGCATGTTTGCATGCTTCTGTTTTCATGCTCTATCAGAACTTTTAAATTTGCCAGTGCTTGTTTTAAAACGTGGCCCACAATTTGATCCGGGGCGAATTTGAGTGAGTTTGCAGAATAATGTGACTGACTGAACCTCTGACATGTGTTCAGCTTCATTTGAAGCTTGCTTCTATTTTGCAATTAATGCAACATTGCATTTTGATCCAATAGAAACAGATACCTGCATGAACAAGGGTATTTTTGAGGCAGTGGACGATCCACTCAGATGCAGCTACAGACCTTGAAGTTCATCTTTTTTATACAAATTCTATATTTATATACACATAAATCATCACCGTTTTATAGGTGCCTGAAAATGTCTTGCTTCAGGTTTGGCTTTGTATTATCCTATGTGTTGACTAGGTATGGGGTCATATAAGGGGAACATATAAGGTATTCCAGTGTCTTCAGTCTTCCTTTGCGGTTTTGGTCGAGCTGTAGGCAGAATAGACAGGTCAGATATCTGAGGGTTTTTGCATCTCACTATACTGTAGTTTATTTTGTCTTTGATTTTCATATTTTATTTTACAAAGTCTCTCCGTTGGCTCTCAGCCAATGAAAGATTCTAGAACCCTCTGTCTCGTGCACAAAGCATTAGACAGCCACGCTGTTCTACCATTCTGATTATTTCCCAACACCACTTCTTAGATCTACCAACAAAAAACTACCGTCCAGGCAAATGATGTGTTACAAAAATATGGTGGAATATATCTCTAATCAAGTAAGTTGATTGTTAAAAGCCCATTTAAAATGATAATTGTTCTATACAACTAATTTGTTATTATTCTTAGGTTTAGGAATACATCATGCAGTGTGACACTGTATACTAACTTGTCTCAAACGTATTGCATCGCACATATCGCACAATGCTGCTATGCCACTGCAACACCACTGAGAATGCAAGACTGCGGGTGCTGCCCGCCTGCCATCTGCCTGCTGCCTCACCAACAGCCCCACTGACTGCCTACTGTCGACCTATTGAACAGCCTCCTGCCACATATGCTGACCGGTGCCAACTGGAAGACATCAGAAAGACACCAGCCCGCTGATTGCCTCGCTGGTTTCCCTGGCCCCCACCTCTGTGGTTCAGGAAAATACCAGGAAAGTACCAGGGAAGGCCAGGGAAGGGCAACGCAGGAAGATCTGATAACCAGTGGTATGGAGAAGTGAGGCTGGGCAGCACAACTATATTCAACTGTTGGGCAGTGGAGGTGCGTGCAGATGCATGTGGTCCAGTCCAGGTGCTGTTAGGGCTATGGGAGATATTGGTTTGTAGTAGAAGAGAATGCACTAGACTGTGGTGCGGTATGCTGTCCCACTTCTCCTGGCTGAGGCTGCCTCCCTTAACTGAGACAGCAACATCTGCTACAGCGACACCACTATAGCAACCTGTATAGCCCCATAGCCAATGCAGCTCATTGGAATTGGGTATTCAACGGGGATCGAGACCCCAGGGATGCACTCAGAGCACTGAAAGCCTGGGGAGCTTCGAGAGCACAAGTGCACTGCAAGTATTAGCACTACACACTCCTGGAAACAGAGGGGAATTTGAGAGACTCAGACTTTAGGGGCTTGCAATTTACAGTTGGGGAGGGGATTGTGAAGTGCAGTGAAGTGGCATGCTGTGGCCGTGGTTGTGGTCGTGGGCCTCACAGCAAGGGAGGCTAGGAAAAAGCTAGCATTGTCCCCCACAGAAACTTCAACTGTGGTGCACAGCGGCACAAAGCGAAAACTCCTCATTAACCCCTAACAACCTTCAGAAAAGGGAAAAAGGAACTCACTTCTGAAACTGAAAGGGTGTCGTCAGGCTTCTGCAGGCACTAACTCTGAAGTGGCAAATAAAGGTGAGGCTCTAATTATTCCAGTGCTCGAAGAAACAAAGTCAGATTTAGCCCCAGTGCCCATAACACAAAGTCATCAGCTAAAGACCTTCACCAAATGTACCTTCCAGAAAGATGCCAGCACAGTCTTGTGCTCTAGCAGTGATAGAGTAGATGTACTCCCCTCACCGCTACAGCCTGAGGTTATCATTCACACCAAGGAGAGCATGGAGGACCAAAGAGCCAACTGAAGAGTGGGAAGATACTGATACACACCCAATGCTCCACTCTACGAGAATAATCAATTTCCCAAAAGTAATCCGAAACAGGAAATTTAAGGCCAGACAGACAATGTCTGACCTACACTGCTGAACACCATGCTGCTTTTGGTAAATGCATTGCAATATCAATCGGATAAGGTGGACATACACTCTTGCTACTTAACACCTTAGCCATCTCAGTCTTTAATATAAATAAGAAGCTGGGGGGTCAAAACAACCTCATTAACCCCTTCGCTGCCAGGCCTTTTCCCCCTCCTGTGCCGGGCCTTTTTTTGCCTATTTGGGGCAGTTCGCGCTTAGGCCCTCATAACTTTTTGTCCACATAAGCTAACCAAGCCAAATTTGCGTCCTTTTTTCCAACATCCTAGGGATTATAGAGGTACCCAGACTTTGTGGGTTCCCTTGAAGGAGGCCAAGAAATTGGCCAAAATACAGTGAAAATTTAGTTTTTTTCAAAAAAATTGGAAAAAGTGGCTGCAGAAGAAGGCTTGTGGTTTTTCCCCTGAAAATGGCATCAACAAAGGGTTTGCGGTGCTAAACTCAGCAGCTTCCCAGCTTTCAGGAACAGGCAGACTTGAATCAGAAAACCCAATTTTTCAACACAATTTTGGCATTTTACTGGGGCATACCCCATTTGTGCAATTTTTTGTGCTTTCAGCCTCCTTCCAGTCAGTGACAGGAATGGTCATGAAACCAATGCTGGATCCCAGAAACCTAAACATTTCTGAAAAGTAGACAAAATTCTGAATTCAGCAAGGGGTCATTTGTGTAGATCCTACAAGGGTTTCCTACAGAAAATAACAGCTGAAAAAGAAAAATATTGAAATTGAGGTGAAAAAACCATCAATTTTTCTCTACGTTTTACTCTGTAACTTTTCCCTGCAATGTCAGATTATCGAAAGCAATATACCGTTACATCTGCTGGACTCCTCTGGTTGCGGGGATATATGGGGCTTGTAGGTTCATCAAGAACCCGAGGAACCCAGAGCCAATAAATGAGCTGCATCCTGCAGTGCGTTTTCATTCTATACCGGGTATACAGCAATTCATTTGCTGAAATATAAGGAGTAAAAAATTGCTATCAAGAAAACCTTTGCATTTCCAAAAAGGGCACAAGATAAGGTGTTGAGGAGCAGTGGTTATTTGCACATCTCTGAATTCCGGGGTGACCATAGTAGCACGTGAATTACAGGGAATTTCTCAAATAGATGTCTTTTTTACACACACTCCTATATTTGGAAGGAAAAAATGTAGAGAAAGACAAGGGGCAATAGTACTTGTTTTGCTAATCTATGTTCCCCCAAGTCTCCCGATAAAAATGGTACCTCACTTGTGTGGGTAGGCCTAGCACCCGCGACAGGATATGCCCCAAAACACAACATGGACACATCACAGAAAACAGAGCTGTTTTTAGCAAAGTGACTACCTGTAGATTTTGGCCTCTAGCTCAGCCGCCACCTAGGGAAACCTACCAAACCTGTGCATTTCTGAAAACTAGAGACCTAGGGGAATCCAAGGAGGGGTGACTTGTGTGGCTCGGACCAGGTTCTGTTACCCAGAATCCTTTGCAAACCTCAAAATTTGGCTAAAAAAACACATGTTCCTCACATTTCTGTGGCAGAAAGTTATGGAATCTGAGAGGAGCCACAAATTTCCTTCCACCCAGCGTTCCCCCACATCTCCCGATAAAAATGATACCTCACTTGTGTGGGTAGGCCTAGCACCCGCGACAGGATATGCCCCAAAACACAACGTGGACACATCACAGAAAACAGAGCTGTTTTTAGCAAAGTGACTACCTGTAGATTTTGGCCTCTAGCTCAGCCGCCACCTAGGGAAACCTACCAAACCTGTGCATTTCTGAAAACTAGAGACCTAGGGGAATCCAAGGAGGGGTGACTTGTGTGGCTCGGACCAGGTTCTGTTACCCAGAATCCTTTGCAAACCTCAAAATTTGGCTAAAAAAACACATGTTCCTCACATTTCTGTGGCAGAAAGTTCTGGAATCTGAGAGGAGCCACAAATTTCCTTCCACCCAGCGTTCCCCCACGTCTCCCGATAAAAATGATACCTCACTTGTGTGGGTAGGCCTAGCGCCCGCGACAGGATATGCCCCAAAACACAACGTGGACATATCACAGAAAACAGAGCTGTTTTTAGCAAAGTGACTACCTGTAGATTTTGGCCTCTAGCTCAGCCGGCACCTAGGGAAAAAAATTTGCCCTGGCGCCTAGAGGTTTCTTCCCCCCCTGGGGGCAGATCGGCCTAATAATAGGCCGATCTGCCCCCAGGGGGGGCAGAAAAGGCCTTCCCAAAAAATTGCCCCCCCTGGGAGCGACCCTTGCCAAAGGGGTCGCTTTGTTGCGTGACATTCGCGCGCAAAAACAAACTCCCTGGTGTCTAATGGTTTCTGCCCCCCTTGGGGGCAGATTGGCCTTATCAAAATAGGCCAATCTGCCCCCAAGGGGGGCAGAAATGGCCTAAATATATATTGCCCCGTAGGGGAGCGACCCTTGCCTAAGGGATCGCTCCCCACCTAAAAAAAAAGAATTCATCAAAAAAAAAAAAAAAAAAAAAATGGTCCCTGGTGCCTAGAGGTTTCTGCCCCCCCTGGGGGCAGATCGGCCTAATAATAGGCCAATCTGCCCCCAGGGGGGGCAGAAAAGGCCTTCCTAAAAAAATGCCCCCCTGGGAGCGACCCTTGCCCAAGGGGTCGCTCCCTTTTGCCAATTTCAAGAAAAAAAAAAAAGTCCCTGGTGTCTAGTGGGGTTTCAAAAGCCGGATTGCAAGCAATCCAGCTTTTGAAACCTGTGAGAGACTTCAAAGGGAAGGAAATACATTTCCTTCCCTTTGAAGCCTCTCGGGGCCTCCCCCATGGGATTGAAAAAGAAATGCAAAAGCATTTCTTTTTCAATCGCGCTGGAAGCTCTGCTTCCAGCGCGATGGGGGAGACCCTGTGACTAATCAGCGCGCGCTCGCGCGCTGACGTCACAGGGGGGGTTGGGGGGGGTCGGGGGTGGGAGGGGAAGGGCTTCCCCTTCCATCCCTGACTTGGGGGGGTGGGGGGGAACCCCACAGAGGGAGCGAGAGCGCTCCCTCTGGGCTGTGTGCCGAGGACGTAGTGGTTACGTCCTCGGCACAGCAGCACTGTGCCGCAGGACGTAACCACTACGTCCGCGGCACAGAAGGGGTTAAGAGAGATCAAAACAACATACAAACTTTGCTACCAAGCGTCTCTAGTGCACCAGTTGTGGAAAAACTAGTAACCTTGTCATCAATGGTGGCTGACCTCCTGGCTGACCTAAAACAAACAACTAAATTCCCTTATGTGACAGACTAAATGATCCCTTGCATGGGGAGGATGGCACTTGCCATGGACACTACTTCACTCTGTCAACAAGCTCTAGTGGCAAAGACAAGCATAGACCTTACACAACAGCAAGGTAGAAACTCTCAAAGCTACTCAGGACCAAATGACCCAGCAGTATGTGCACAAGGGGTTCCTTCTGGGCGGGAACAATCACCAAAAGAGATGGTCCCAGCCTCACCCACACCACCAATGGTCCTAAATGATACACAAGAGCTGAGTAGTGGCTCCAAATTGCACAGGGAACCAAGGAGGAAGGGCCGGAAACCAAAGACCAGCATTTCAGCCTTCCTTTCGAACGGGCTCCACAACTCAAGCAACTCATATTGCTCACCATTGATTCCTCAATGTGGCAACTACTTGCGTCAACAACACCTCCAGCCACATCTCTCTGGAATCAGCACAGCAGAATAAAAAAATAAAGGGAACCACCACAGTTCAGTTCAACCTCAACACAGGGAAGGGCAGATAAGTCAAGACCTTGATATGACAACACATGGGGATTATTTTATGCGTGTTTGTGTGCAGGGATTCATGCAGAGTCAGCCACCTCAGAACAGGGAGATGTCACATCTACTAGAGGCTTGTGGCTCATTCACTGGCAACTTTAAGCAGAATGCCTCAGCAACCCCAAAACAAGTATACAAGAGAGTAGACTGAACACAAACACTGAATCAGCAAGAACAGATATACACCAAGTGAAAGAATGTGCTTGATTGGATAATGAGATGCCCTTGGTTCTTCTGTCACCTGACGCTAGGTCCTTGGACCATGTATTACATGGCAGTGCAAACCAGTTGCAGGAACAGGCAGAAACCAGCACAACTCTCTTCATCCCAGAACAGGAATCTAAAGGCCATGGTGACATCCTAAAGAGGGGGAATATATTATGCATGCTATGGGAAATCAATGGCATGAGAGATCTAAAATCATCTGACCTGCAATTTATGGAATTCCCCGGAGCCAGCAAGGATCCAGGCATTGATGCAACAAATACTACCTCGTCAACCCTGGCCACTGTAAGAAGAATATTAGACTTACAAGTGCAGCTCAAGCATTGGGGAATTAAGCTGACACCTTATTACAATCCAGGTTATCCCGAGCCACTGCTCAAAAAGCCTCAAACTTCCCAAGGATTCCACCAGGAGAACTCTTTGAGAAATCCCTCAGAGGAGCTCAGGGAACATTCCCCATGCATGTAGCCAAGCCACATATCCAAATAGCTGCACTGCACCTGCCAGGAGGCGAAGTCATACCAGACTACTCTACCATCAGAGGAGCATGGGGGACAACCCCCACACATACACCAAAATCAAGCGCTCAGAAGGCCTGTCTACATCTGCCAGGAGCTATGGTAACTACATACTTGTCCTAGCTCCCTAGCTCTATAAATGGGCAGCATACCAATGACAAGGTAAAAATTATGGTCAAACCCAGAAAAGAAGCTTATGCCGATGCTCATGGAACATCAATGGATTAAGAAACAAAATCTCATAAAACAGTATCTACCGTAATTTCAATCTTTTCCCCTCATTGCACTGCAGGAGTCGTGGTTGGACCAGCCAATTCGTCTACAAGGGTTCACTATTGACCACCTTCCTACCCATAAAGGCTCAAGATTTGGCCATCTACAAAGCAGATTAGCAATATACCCCTCAATTGCAAGCATCAGCAAGGTCATGGAGTTGCACCTCCCAGGATCCTCAGCAAACTCCCTGCAAGCAATCAGAGCAACAGTTAAGCGAGACCATAAAGAAACACTGATAGTTATAATAAATGTATATCAGCATAGAAGGCAAAGGGATTCATTTGATTGAAGTCAGGTCACAAGGCTGCTAGAGGAGGAGTTGCAAGCCGCCTTTATTATCACGGAGACATTACCATGCACTTACTGGGGTCCAACAACCATGATGAGCGTCGGGAAAAATCAATCTTTTCATCTGAACATTCCCCACAGGCATTGTACAACAATAGATATTAATTTTGCAAGATTCTCACTTTTTCAAATAATAACTGCATTCCAAGAAGGTGAGAGAGAGAATAATAACCATCTCCCCCAAGAAATTACACTCAAAGTAAGACCAATAACAACTGCCCAATCAGCAGAAGCCTGACACACACTGAACAATAAAAGAATCAAATGTGAAATCGGGTCACTTGATATGGCTATGAGATTGGCAAACATTGTGCTTGGAGAACAAGGAGAAGCAGACAGGGATCCACTGGCAGTCTGAGAGGGCTTCACAAAAGCCATGGGCACAGCAGATGCAACCACAGTCAACGCTGAAGGCTGTCTCAGGAAGGGGGGGCGACATGAGTGGGGTACAGCTGCCCAGGTAAGACAAATCAAGAATCTTAAAAAAGCCATAGACAAAATCCTAAAAAAATGTGTTTCTGCTATTCAAACAGCAACTTACAAGATGAGCCGATACAGCAGAAAGCAGCCCTGAAATGGCTAATCTGGTCATTAAAGAAGGACGAACAAGAATTGTGGTGGGCCTAGCTACTCTATGATACCAATAGTAACAACAGAGCTTGTTTCTGGTGAAGGCTGAACTCCTTTCTGCACTCCTCTCACAGTGGTGACCACACAGCAGAATAAAGGCAAAAGGTGCACTAAATCTTGAGCCTCACTCTGCCTTCCAATCAAAATTACTGCCAGCCACAGTAGAACAAACCAAGATGCAGATATCCAAGGGCAGACGGAATGTGGCATCTGGGCCCAATGCATACTCCCACACATTTCAGGGTGAACCCTGCCTTTTTGGCCAACAGACTCGTACCACTGTTACAGTTCACCATAAATGAGTGGGCAATCCCGGCATCTTAGAGGGGCTTGAACATCTCACCTATCTACAAACATGGTGTAGGAAAGTACCATCTTGCCTGGCATGTTACCCCCATAGTTCACTGTATATATGTTGTTTTAGTTGTATGTGTCACTGGGACCCTGCCAGCCAGGGCCCCAGTGCTCATAAGTGTGCCCTGTATGTGTTCCCTGTGTGATGACTAACTGTCCTACTGAGGCTCTGCTAACCAGAACCTCAGTGGTTATGCTCTCTCTTTGCTTTCCAAATTGTCACTAACAGGCTAGTGACCAATTTCACCAATCCACATTGGCATACTGGAACACTCTTATAATTCCCTAGTATATGATACTGAGGTACCCAGGGTATTGGGGTTCCAGGAGATCCCTATGGGCTGCAGCATTTATTTTGCCACCCATAGGGAGCTCTGACAATTCTTACACAGGCCTGCCACTGCAGCCTGAGTGAAATAACGTCCACGATATTTTACAGCCATTTACCACTGCACTTAAGTAACTTATAAGTCACCTATATGTCTAACCTTTACCTGGTAAAGGTTGGGTGCTAAGTTACTTAGTGTGTGGGCACCCTGGCACTAGCCAAGGTACCCCTGCATCGTTCAGGGCAAATTCCCCGGACTTTGTGAGTGCGGGGACACCATTACACGCATGCACTATACATAGGTCACTACCTATGTATAGCGTCACAATGGAAACTCCAAAAATGGCCAGGTAACATGTCTAAGATCAAGGAATTGTCACCCCAATGCCATTCTGGCATTAGGGAGACAATTCCATGATCCCCCGGTTCTCTAGCACAGAACCCGGGTACTGCCAAACTACCTTTCCTGGGGTTTCACTGCAGCTGCTGCTGCTGCCAACCCCTCAGACAGGTTTCTGCCCTCCTGGGGTCCAGCCAGGCTTGGCCCAGGAAGGCAGAACAAAGGACTTCCTCAGAGAGAGGGTGTTACACCCTCTCCCTTTGGAAAAAGGTGTCAGGGCTGGGGAGGAGTAGCCTCCCCCAGCCTCTGGAAATGCTTTGATGGGCACAGATGGTGCCCATCTCTGCATAAGCCAGTCTGCACCGGTTCAGGGATCCCCCAGCCCTGCTCTGGCGCGAAACTGGACAAAGGAAAGGGGAGTGACCACTCCCCTGACCTGCACCTCCCCTGGGAGGTGCCCAGAGCTCCTCCAGTGTGCTCCAGACCTCTGCCATCTTGGAAACAGAGGTGCTGCTGGCACACTGGACTGCTCTGAGTGGCCAGTGCCATCAGGTGACGTCAGAGACTCCTTCTGATAGGCTCTTACCTGTGTTGCTAGCCTATCCTCCTTCCTAATTAGTCAAAGCTCCTTTTCTGGCTATTTAGGGACTCTGCTTTGGGGAATTCTTTAGATAACGAATGCAAGAGCTCATCAGAGTTCCTCTGCATCTCTCTCTTCACCTTCTGCCAAGGAATCGACCGCTGACTGCTCTGGACGCCTGCAAAACCGCAACAAAGTAGCAAAGACGACTACTGCAACCTTGTATCGCTGATCCGGCCGCCTTCTCAACTGTGTTCCTGGTGGTGCATGCTGTGGGGGTAGTCTGCCTCCTCTCTGCACTAGAAGCTCCGAAGAAATCTCCCGTGGGTCGACGGAATCTTCCCCCTGCAACCGCAGGCAACAAAAAACTGCATCACCAGTCCTCTGGGTCCCCTCTCAGTACAACGAGCGTGGTCCCTGGAACTCAGCAACTCTGTCCAAGTGACTCCCACAGTCCAGTGACTCCTCAGTCCAAGTTTGGTGGAGGTAAGTCCTTGCCTCCCCACTCTAGACTGCATTGCTGGGTACCGCGTGATTTGCAGCTGCTCCGGCTCCTGTGCACTCTTCCAGGATTTCGTTGGTGCACAGCCAAGCCTGGGTCCCCGACACTCTAACCTGCAGTGCACAACCTCCTGAGTGGTCCTCCGGCGTCGTGGGATCTTCTTTTGTGACTTTGGGTGAGCTCCGGTTCACTCTTCTTTGTAGTGCCTATTCCGGCACTCCTGCGGGTGCTGCCTGCTTCTGTGAGGCTCCTTGTCTTGCTGGGCGCCCCCTCTGTCTCCTTACGTAATTGGCGACATCCTGGTCCTTCCTGGGCCACAGCAGCATCCAAAAACACTAACCACGACCCTTGCAGCTAGCAAGGCTTATTTTGCAGTCTTTCTGCGTGGGAACACCTCTGAAAGCTTCTTCACGACGTGGGACATCCATCCTCCAAAGGGGAAGTTCCTAGTCCTCTTTGTTCTTGCAGAATCCACAACTTCTACCATCCTGTGGCAGCTTCTTTGCATCCTCAGCTGGCATTTCCTGGGCATCTGTCCAATCTCGACTTTGTTACGACACTTGGACTTGGTCCCCTTGTTCCACAGGTACTCTCGTCCAGAAATCCACCTTTGTTGCATTGCTGGTGTTGGTCTTCCTTGCAGAATTCCCCTATCACGACTTCTGTGCTCTCTTGGGAACTTAGGTGCACTTTACACCTACTTTTCAGGGTCTTGGGGTGGGCTATTTTTCTAACCCTCACTGTTTTCTTACAGTCCCAGCGACCCTCTACAAGCTCACATAGGTTTGGGGTCCATTCGTGGTTCGCATTCCACTTTTGGAGTATATGGTTTGTGTTGCCCCTATACCTATGTGCTCTCATTGCAATCTTTTGTAACTTTACACTGCTTGCATTACTTCCTTTTGCTATTACTGCATATTTTTGGTATTGTGTACATATATCGTGTGTATATTTGCTATCCTCATACTGAGGGTACTCACTGAGATACTTTTGGCATATTGTCATAAAAATAAAGTACCTTTATTTTTAGTATATCTGTGTATTGTGTTTTCTTATGATATTGTGTATATGACACCAGTGGTATAGTGGGAGCTTTGCATGTCTCCTAGTTCAGCCTAAGCTGCTCTGCTAAGCTACCCTTTTCTATCAGCCTAAGCTGCTAGACACCTCTTCTACACTAATAAGGGATAACTGGACCTGGTGCAGAGTGTGAGTACCCCTTGGTACCACTACAAACCAGGCCAGCCTCCTACACATGGTGAAAAGAACAACTCCAAAAATTACAGGCTTGTGGCCCTTATTGACAACAGAGCCACATACTTTGCCTGGGTAGTTTTGGGGAGGCTATCTAAAAGGGCAAACAACAATGACATGATCCCTCTAAATCAGACTGGCTTCTGCAAGCTGGCAGGCCCTTCCATTAACATCCTAGTCTTTCCTTATTTTTTAATACCTCAAAGGGGACAAAGCGACCACTGTACCTCTGCTTCATATTTATAGAATACAAAGCAGCCTTTGAGCACATAGATAGAGGCAAACTGGGGCAAAAACTGCACAAGTGTAAGATCCCACTGACGCTCTTGAAACTACTGATCCAGCTACACACAAACACCTGGGGACAAGTCAAGCAGGGGACTGGCACTCACCTCTCGAGACAGATTCTCACCTCTAAAGGACTAAAGCAAGGCTGTGTTTTAGCCTGCACCTTGCTTAATCAATTCATGGCAGATTAGATTTAACACTGAGGCTGAACTCCTGCAACTTCCACACACCAAAATGGAGCAGTATGGTCTCACAAACTTATTTAATGCAGACGACCTGGCACTTAGAAGTCAGACTCCAGTTGGTCTACAACATCAACTAGATGCCACTCAGTCATATTCAGATGAAAACGGCCTGAGCATTAAATTAGATAAATGTAGATTTTCCTAGTTTATGACGGAAAGTCTTAATTTTATTAAAGACACGGAGGCGAAGGCTAATGGATCTGGGCGCCAACTGTAAAATCGAGGAAGCTGTGTGTTGAGACGGGATGCAAAAAGGTCTATGGAGAGCGGACCCCATAAGGATTGTATCTTGTGGAAAACTGAAGGATGAAGTTTCCAATCGCTGGAATCTCGAAGATGACGAAAATGCCAGTCTGCCACTGAATTGAGGACTCCTGGAAGGTATTCTGCATGAACCGAAAGATGGTTTGAAAGGCAAAATTCCCCAAAACTCTTGGCCAAATCCGCCAGAGGTTTGGACCTTGTACCTCTGAGATGATTTATGTACCTGACTGCAGATATATTGTCCATTCTGAGAAGGATTGCACAATGTACCTTGTGTTTTGCCAGGCTTCTGATTGCAAAGGAGCCGGCAAGCATCTCTAAACAATTGATGTGCAATTTGGACTCCTCGATAGACCATGTACCCCCAGTCGAGATGGGACCACACCGGGCCCCCCAGCCTAGATGGCTTGCATCGGATTCTAACACAAGATCTGGGGCTGACAGAAATATACTTTTCCCGTTCCAAGCATCTAAATGGTCTATCCACCACTGAAGCTCTGTGCGAGATTCGAGATCTAAGGGCACGAGGTCGGAATAAGACAGTGCGAAGAATCTGAAGAATTTCCGACTTTATGGATTTTATTTTCGTTGTAGGAAGAAGAAGAGTAGCCGAAATGGAATTGATCTGGAAACCCAAGAATTCTAGGACTTGGGAGGGGGTTAGGAGAGATTTTTCTCTGTTTATTATGAAACCGAGGTCCTCTAAGAGAGAACAAGTGATCTGCAAATGGAGTAGCAGAGTTTGGGGAGACTGATTCAAGATGAGGATATCGTCTAAGTAGATTAGGAGCCTTATACCCTGAGCCCTTAGATGAGCAACTATGGGCTTGAGAAGCTTGGTGAAACACCAAGGGGCAGACGATAGACCGAAGGGTAGAGAGGTAAAGTGATACGTTTGATCTAACCATAGGAACTGCAGGAATTTTCTGGAATCTGGATGTACAGGAACCACTAGGTAATCGTCCTGAAGGTCCAGTCTGACCATCCAGTCGTATTGGAGAAGTATATCTCTGAGATGAAGAATTGTCTCCATTTTGAAATGTCGGTATACCACAAACCGATTGAAATGTTTTAGGTTGATCACCGGACGCATCTTTTTGTTTTTCTTTTGAACTAGGAAAATTGGGCTGGTAAATCCCAAGGGATGAGGGCGAGTGATTGAAATCGCTTGTTTTTGTAAGAGAGAGCTTACCTCGGCAGATATCAACTCGTTCATTTCTGCAGAGAAATGGGGAAGAGGGGGAAAATATGTTTGCACCGGAGTAGAGTAAAGCTCTATGTTGTAACCCTGTACCGTGTTTAGAACCCACACATCTGCTGTAATTGTTAACCAATTTGAAAGAAAATGGAAAATACGACCCCCTGTTGGAAAGAGACCAACTTGAGGGCTTACCTGTAGGGTTGGAGGCTCTAGTATGTCTGAAGGACCTGGCACGATAACCTCTGCCACGTTGGGGGTAGAACTGAGGTCTGAAGTCTTGTTGGTAGGAATTACAGTACGCTCTGGAGCCTTGATTGGAAAAACCACAGCTGGTAAAGCGGCCCCTGCCTCTACCGGCCCTGGCAAAAACCCGTTGGTTGAACATCTTCCTCATGGATTGTTGGGCTTTATCCAGGGAGGTAAAAGTGGCTACATACTTGCCGAGGTCCTTTATGAAGGAATCTCCGAACAGTTGTCCCTCAGTATGGATCTGAGGATGTACAGTCGCCAAATTAATTAATTTAGGGTCCAATTTGATCAGGAGGCCTTTACGTCTCTCGTGAATAAAAGCGGAATTGGCATTCCCTAAAAGGCAAAAACAATGTTGAACCCACAAAGAAAGCTCCTCTGAGTCTAAAAAGGTACCCTCCAGTCTGGCCGCCTCCAACATGTCAAAGATTCTTGTTAATGGGCCAATTACAACGAGGAGTTTGTCCTGGCAGGACGACCACGCTTTGTCTACCCCTTTGCGAGGGTCCTTGCCTTGCTTGGTAAAGAAGGTTAACATCTGCTGGTCAATGGCAGGAGTAGTAGTTGCCTTGTGCGGAAGCACAGGACGTGGACATTCTGATTTCAGTTTGGCTTTGGTTTGTTTATCAAGGGGGGAGAATAATTTTTGAGCCACATAACCACCAACATGTTCAGCTGGGAACCATTCTGTGGAATTGGGATGTAGAATGTTGGAGGGATCGAACATAGGGAAGCCTTCTGCATCCAAGAGGGGGGAGACCGAGGAAACTTTGGGTTTCTTTGGAGGGGAAGGCTTAAAAGAATCATCATCATCTTTATCAGAAACGTAGTAGTCTGAATCAGCGTCTGGCATGTCCTCATCAGTATCTGGAGCAGAGGCCGTGGGAATAGAAGGGGGTATATTATGTTGTTTGGATTTTCTTTTTAAAGAGGGTCTGGAAGCCATATTATTATACTCCTTGGCAGGAGCCCTGGGAGGAACCGCGTCCTCTGTCATGTGTGAGTTAAACTCACTCTCCTTATGAGTCAAACCCGAGGGGTTGACAGGCAGGCGTTGACTGCATTCCCCCGCAGTCTGGGCCGAAGATTTAGACAATAAATTAGAAAAATTTGATTCCAAGTTTTTTGATAGTTTTTGAATGGATGACGCCATTGCCTGCTTAACAGAAGTTTTAATAAAATTACGCAGATCATTCCTTATTTCCTCTACACTGGAAACACTGTGTTCCACTGGTGAGGTATTAGGCTCCATTATAAAGGAAAATATATTATTTAACTGTAAGGTAAAAAATCTCAATCAAAAAATAGAAAGGAATATGTGTAAATAGTCAATAGGGTTAAAACCCAGGCAACCGGGGGTTAATGGAAGAATAAACCGACTTGGAGCAGAAAACTCCTCCTACTCTTGGGCGGGGCCGAGGAACAAGTTGCACGGGGCTGCCAGAAGCTGGGGAATAGCTGAAGGCGTCGGAGGAAGCAGTCCAGGTAGGAGCAGCAAATGAGGAGAATATTCCTCGCGTCAGGGAAAAAACCCGAGTAACGGTTGTTTCCCCGACGCGAGGGAAGCGAATTTAGAATGTCGCGCGCGAGGCGCGCACAGAACCCTTGTGTTTCTCGGCCCGGGAGCAACCGACGTTGCTACCCGGTACCGGGAAGGGTACGCGAGCGCAAAGGAAACACACTGAAATTAATGCGGCAACATGCCGGCAAACAAAATATAATAGCGGAACACAATTGCATCAATAATTATAGATACACATGTTAAAATAAAGTAACGTCATGAGAGAATTTTTTTTTGAACTTATCTTGACTGCAGCAGCAAGAGAAGAGGGCTGCTTGCAGTCAAGTGACATCACAATGGTATGGGGTCGTTCCTATTGGTTGTCATATTCTCATACTACTTTTTCAATCCCATTGGCTGTCTGTCTTAGCCTCATGGGATTTGTAGTTCTTCTTGACTGCTGCTGTATAAATAAAGCAAGAGAAGAAACGCATAATAGGAGCCTCCGGTCTTGTCATAAAATCCAAGATACTGGTCATGAATTCAAACCAGCGTAGGAGGGCCTACAGCTCAATTTTAGCCAAACAGTTGTTGGAGAGATTAAGTGAGCACAAATACTTGGGAGTGATACTGGACGGCAAATGCTCCTTCGTACAGTAAAAGGAGGCACTGAGGAGGAGAGGGACCGCATTAGCACTGGTCCTCAAAAATTTAAAGAATACCATAGCCAGCTCAAACCCCAGTCCACTACTTCTGTGAATTCAGGCCAAACTGGTCCCAACAATCACCTGTGGGAGTGAAGTAATGAGAGGCAGAGACACATCCAGCTTAGACAGCATCATAGTAAGTGCGCACAGAATGATTTTCAGCTTCCCCAGGTTCATGTTGGCTGCTCAAATAAGACTGGAGTTTGCCCTGCATAAGCAAGAGCTGTCGTGAAGAGCGGTGTATACCAGATGCTGGAGTAAGATAAAAGGAGTTCAGCTGGGGTCTATAAATGCACAGCTATGGCCCGAACTATCAACCAGTGAAGCCTGCCCCACAAGAAATTATCTTCAGAATTCTCTCAAGATCCTAGGTGCTGAGAACCTCTAGGAGGTTGCAGTTTCCCATCAAACTTACAGACAACGAGTCAATAAAATGGTGAAACAAGTCTCTTTGATAGCAGACAAGGCAACACTGGCAGACAGAGCTCATGTCTGGTTTCTACTTCACAGCTACATCAGGGCCTTCCCACAACCCTACCTGCGTATGAGATTTACCCAGTTGGTGAAAGAGAAATACCTATGCTATCACCTGGGTGTGCTTCCTCCACTCATACACCTGCTGCCATGAAAACAAAGTCCAGTCGTAACTACCTGCAGGATGTGCGGTTTAGGCAGAGAACGCCTTTTGCTCCTGATCGGCATATGTAAAGATCTCCTGTCTGAGCGCAAAAGCATGCATTCTCCTCTCTTTAATGCCGGAGGCATTCGCAGCTGCAGACATGCGGTCAAGGCATGCCTTGCTGCAGAGAACTTAGAGCTAAACTGCCGATTGGTAAGATTTCTGAAGATAGTCAAAAGGAAACAAAAAGCCTAGTGACAGGGCACACAAAGCCATCTTACGGCTGTAAATAGAAGCATTCACAATTTAGCTTTTAATACAAAGTAGTGATCACAGGAAGACACTTTATGGCCTGCCAGTGATTCACACTAAATGAACATCATAGTCTATATTAATCTTCACATTAACCCTGCTGCTGCCAGGCCTCTTCCCCTCCTATGCCAAACCTTATTTTGGCTATTTGGGGTAGTTTGCGCTTAAGCCATCATAACTTTTTGTCCACGCTAAGCTATCCACACCAAATTTGAGTCTTTTTTTCCAACATCCTAGGGATTTCAAAGGTACCCAGAGTTCTTGGGTTTCCCTGGAGGAGACCAAGAAATTAGCCAAAATATATCTAAAATGTGTGTTTTTTCCCTATGAATGGCATCAACAAAGGGGTTGCGATGCTAAAATCACCATCTTCACAGCTTTCAGGAACAGGAAGCCTTGAATCTGAAAATCATATATTTTAACACAGTTTTGACATTTTACTGGGACATACCCCATTTTAACTATTTTTGTGCTTTCAGCCTCCTTCCAGTTAGTGACAGTTAAACATTTCTGAAAAGTAGACACAATTCTGAATTCAGCAAGGGGTCATTTGTATAGATCCTTCAAGGTTTTCATACAAAGTAACAGCTGAAATAAAACAAATGGAAATTGAGTTGAAAAAAAAACAGCCATTTCTGTCTATGTTTTCTTCTCTAACTTTTTCCAGCTATGGCAAATTTTTTAAAGCGATATACTGTTACATCTGCTGGAGTCTTCTGGTTGTGGGGATATATAGGGCTTGTAGGTTCATCAAGAACCCTAGGTACCCATAGCCAATGAATGAGCTGTACCTTGCAATGGGTTTTAATTGAATACCGTGCATACAGCAATTAATTTAGTGAAATATAAAGATTGAAAAATAGATTTCAAGGAAACTTTGTATTTCCAAAATGGGCACAAGATAAGTTGTTGAGAAGCAGTGGTTATTTGCACATTTCTGAATTCCGGGGTCCCAATACTAGCATGTGAATTACAGGGCATTTCTCAAATAGACTTCTTTCTTACACACTGTCTTATATTTGGAAGGAAAGAATGTAGAGAAAGACAATGTGCAATAACACTTGTTCTTTTATTCTGTGTTCCCCCAAGTCTCATTAGAAAAATGGTACCTCACTTGTGAGGGTAGGCATAGTGCCCACGACAGGAAATGCCCCAAAGTGGACACATCAAATTTTTACATTGAAAACTGACGTGTTTTTTTGTAAAGTGCCTAGTTGTAAATTTTGGCCTCTAGCTCAGCCGGCAACTAGGAAAACCTACCAAACCTAAGCAATTTTGAAAACTAGCCCCTAGGGGAACCCAGGATGGGGTAACTTGTGGTGCTCTATCCAGGATCTGGTACTCAGAATGTTTGGCTCTGCAAAGTTCTGAAATCTGAGGGGAGCCACAAACTTCCTTCCACACAGCATTCCCCAACATCTCCCAATAAAAATGGTACCTCACTTGTGTGGTTAGGCCTAGTTCCCGCGACAGGGAAGGATCCAAAACACAACATGGACACATCAAAATTATCTATTACAAAACTACCTGTTTTTGCAAGGTGGAACCTACGTTTTTGGTACTGGACTCAGCAGCCATGTAGGGAAACCTACCAAACCCAGATATTTCTGAAAACTAGACACCTGAGGGAGTCCGGGGAGGTGTGACTTACATCGATCACCCTGTGTTTTCTTACCCGGAATCCTCAGGAGATCTCAAATTTAGCTATAAAATCACATTTTCCTCACATTTCTGTGTGGGATCCCTGCACCGGCACAAATTTCCTACCACCCAACGTTCCCCTCGGTCTCCCAATAAAAATGATATCTCACTTGTGTAGGTGGGCCAAGTACCTGAGATAGGGAATGGCCAAAAACATGTCAAAATTGAGAGGGAACCAAAGCGGGTCTAATAGGTCTGTTTGACAAAAATTGTTTTTAGGCTGACAAGGGGGACATAATTTTTGTCGGTATAGATGCAACATTGCTGGGTTGCACACCACCAGGACCAGCCCAGATGTTTAGTTTTCAGATGTGTCTAGGTCTGGTAGATTTTTCTAGGTCGCAGCGTCCTAAAGTCCAAAAAGTGCAACCGCTCACCATTCCAAGAGGGACGATATTGAGAGTTAGCCAAGCTCTCTTGGCCCAATTGTAAAATCGAACCCAAAATTATCAAATGTCATCTTGATTGCCACTGGGATAAGATCCTTTAGTTTGCAGGGGAGCCTGAAAGACTGTTACCCCCTTCAGTTGGGTTTGGGGGGGCATAACTATGCCCATACTGGTTGGCAGCCCCCACTCCTCTATTTTGTTTTTCTTAATTCCCTGGCATCTAATTAGGCTTTCTGCCCCCTGGGGAGTGGCTTGGGGGTAGTTACTCAATCTGTCCACCGGTGGGCAGAACAACTTTGTCCCCACCCTCTTTTTTAAAAACAAAGATCTTCTCTGGTGTCTAGTGGGCTTTTTGCATACCTTGGGGGCAGCTGGGCCTTACAAAAATAGACTGATCTGCCCCCAAGGGGGCAGAAATGGCCAACAGTTGTGTGCCCCCTTTGAGGAGCGACCCTTGCCCAAAGGGTTGCCTCCCCACACAAAAAAAACTGAAAAATTCCATGCCGTCTTTTTGGTTTCTGCCCCCCTTGGGGGCAGTTGGGCCTAAAAATAATAGGCCGATCTGTCAATAAATACTGAAAACAAAACAATCCCTGGAGTCTTTGTGGCTTCTGCCCCCCAAAATAATAGTCTGATCTGCTCCCGGGGGGGGGGGGAGGAATAGGCAAGAGTTATGTGCCCCCCCTTTGAGGAGCGACCCTTATCCAAGGGGCAGTCCCTACTAAACAAAAAACTCACACAGATCATTGGCGCCCAGTGGGTTTCGACCCCCCTGGGGGCTAGATCGGCTGCAAAAAATGACAGATCTAGCACCAGGGAGTCCCAAAACATACAAAGATATATTGCCCCCAGGGCAGCGACCCTTGCCCAAGGGGTCACTGCCATAAAAATAACATTTTCAAAATCCCTGTTGCCTGGTGGGTTTCGACCCTCCCCGGGGGCAGATCAGCCAAATAAATGGCTGATCTAGCCCCCAGGGGGGCCAGAACACAGATCGAATATTGCCCCCAGGGGAGCGACCTTTGCCTAAGGGGTCTCTCCCCTAAAAAAACAAAAAAATATCCTTGGTGCCTAGTGGGTGGATTACTGCTCCACAATTCTGTGCCTCGTCCACGATCGAGGAGCAGGAATCCATTCAAAACAGGCACAGTGGGAAAGGAAAAACTCTTTCCTTTATCCCTGTATCTGTTTTCCCCTCACCAATTCCCCCCAAAGAAGGACTCACTGAAAGGGAGTCCTCTCCCCACTGCGCGTTGGAAGCAAATGCTTCCAATTCATCCCTGGCAGCATCTGATGACGTCAGCGCTGAGTGCCCGCTGACGTCATCAGATCATCAAGGGGGGCTTCGGGGTGGCTGCCGAATGTCTTCCGCTGCCATTCCTGGTGGTGGTGAGAGACCCCACGGGGGGAGCGCTAGCGCTACCCCGTGGGTCAGTGCCAGGATGTAAAGGTTACATCCGTGGCACAGCAGCGCTGCGTCACTGGACATAATCGTTACGTCCATGGCACAGAAGGGGTTTAGGCCTTCAAGATTAAATACAGACTGTCCTATACTGTAATGCAATTTTGCACAATGTACTAATTCATTATAAGTCCTTTTTAGCATTTTTAGAAATGACTGTGGAAATGGATGCATAGATGTTATCAGATTTTATAAAAAGATTGAGACTGCACATAGACGCCTTATGGCATGCCTGGGCTTTGCACAAAATCAACATCATTGCCTATATTAAAATTTTTACATCAAGGCTTGCATGTCTTAATATAGACCATCTTACTCTTTGATGCATTCTTGCTCTGATCATTAAAATAGAAGCCAGCATATAACCATAGTTTTTCACAAATAAGATGGCGATTGCACAAGACACTTTATGGCATAAAATCCAGAACAGTGTGGGAAAGAAGTACATCATGGCTTGTACGTTTTAATATAGTTAGTTTTATTCTATGACGGTGGCGACTGCACACAGACTCTTTATGACCGGCATGATTTGCATACAATCAACATACTTGTAATGGTACATCATGGCTTGCGTTTTTTAAATTTAGTCTGTTTTACTGTATGACGTTTGTGCCTTGCAATGGTTTTAATTAACCAAGCGATTCAATTAAAAAAATTGAAGGGCAAAGATAAACTTGAGTACCGAGATACCCCTCTTGGGGTGATTCGTGCGCTATAAATTAAAATAACATAACGTCAACAAACTTGAAACTGTATCAGCAGAAAATAATTTACACTCTTCAACTTGACATTTTCCTGATGTTCAATTGCAATGTTGTCATGACACAGCTCTACTTTCTGTATAGTTATATGCTTTTGTTATATTCTTGAATATACATTCCTTAGGAAACATTTTTTAACATTTAAATATATCAATTCAAGCAAATATACGGTTAGGCCTACTGCCCCACCAGGTAGGATAAAAGAACAGGTACCCCTCTTTCAGATCCAGGCTACTTTCAACTCTGTCCACAAACCATTGATGAAGCAGAAAATGAAGGTTTTGATTTATTAACGCATAAACGTAGTGTGAAATAATCATGTGCGACATTAACCGAACTAATAAAGATTGTACAGGGACAAAATGTGCCCTCAGAGTAGTTTGCCAACATTTATACGCGTGCTTCATATAACGTGGTGTATTAGAATTGCACTAATCCGACATAATCATAAACGTGTGATACGATTTGCTTGTTTGAAATGCATTAGCTTAGCATTACTTTAGCGGAGGCTTTGGCCTAGTGGCCTGGTCTCACGGTTTAGATGCTCATATTTTTCCAATGTGCTATTAAACGTGTATTTCTGCTTGAAGCTGTACTTTTCCACAGAAACTGTTCACATGCTTATCTTAAAGTTTCGTGCCAGCCTGGCATATTTTCTCTTTAATTCAAGGTCGACTTGCAGGTGCGGACAATGGAGGCTCTGAAAGTGAGCTAATTGGTAGACAATGTTGCAACTTGCGTACCCATCTCCAAGGATAATGTATGCTTAAGTAAAAGCTTGAGAACTGTCGTTTTTGATTGGACAATTTGAAGCTAACCTATGAACCCTCCAATGGAGACCCTACTGGATTCGAACTGTTGTCTATAAAAACCAGGTGCACGAGAAGAAGGTAGCCATTTTGAGCCATTACAGCCATTGCCAGCTCGATACCCGCCATTTTGCAGACTTCGTAGCTATTATGGCCCACTTTGCTGCGACGCCATTTTGAGAGACTTTGATGCTTTCTCTAATCGAGAGAAAGAGACTTTAATGATTCTTGCCCTAGAGACTTTAACTTTGATTTGTCCCTTTGCATGAAGTAGTAGTTTTACCTTGCCGCCGTGAGGCAATTGCCCGTCCACCCTGCCCCTTTGTCCCGTCCCATGCTGATCGAAGAACGGTACCTGTGAGACGAAGACTTCCTTGTATGCTGATCGTAATTGGTAAATATGAAAGGAAATTGTAAAATTGCATTGTGTTTCTTTTAGGTAACCAACTGCTGATTTTGATAAGAGCCCTAGCTAGGAGTTTTCTAAATTTATGTTGCTAAATTGTTTTTGCATGAAGTCCCACATGCCGATGCTAATTTGAGGTTAGATGAGGATTCCATATGTTGCACGATGCAATTTGAGATCTTGTTATGCTGACTAAATGTATGCAATTAGTTCATTACAGATTATCGTATTAGTGCTTTGCATTGCCATTATCGAATGCCTTGTGATTCAAATGCTACATAGATTACACTTGTTTCGACGTTATGGACAGCTATTAATGTTCATTTATGTTTATCATTTGGTGTTGAGACACATCTATATCGTGCTAGCTTTGTTAATATAGGGAAATAAATTCACTAACTTTGCAATAAACTGGTGTGGTTATTCCTGACTGAAAGGCCAGGGTTCGCCGAAATGTATTCTGGATTAATCGTTAAGTGTTATGTTGATCAAGGTATTGCTTATGTCCGATATTGATTATTGAAAGAGGAAATTGATCGATTAAGAGTACAGAGAGTTCCCACTTAGTCAAAAGATTCATCGGCCTAAAGAGCGTCCGAACACAGGTAAATTGTTACTACGGTTCGCTCTATCAGTAGATGGTAGCAGAGGACGGTTACGTCTTTTGGGACCCTGTACTATTAGAGTACATGGTGTTGGATTAACGGTTACGCATTTTGAGGCCTCATTCGAGAAGTTGAATTAGATTTTTTTGGATAAAACTGATTGACAGAATGATGATGGGCTAGGTCCACCGCGACTTTCCCGGGATCTCGGAGCTTGCGAATGGAGAGAACGGAGGTGTGGAAGCAGCGTTGGCGGTACTAGTGATGGTATGAGTGATGTTAGGGTTTTGCGCTTGCACAGCTTATTGCCGCAGGGTGTGTGAAAAGGGTGCGAGGGATTTTTTTTCTTTAAAGGATAGCGGAGGTGCGACTCCGAGTGTAGAAGTAGAGAAGTCGTCGAACTTCATAGAAATAGTGGAGGTGCGGCTCCGAGTGTGAGAGTAGGGAAGTCGTCGAACTTCATGTGCGTGTGGCGCTTTGTGCATAAAAAGGTCCACGTGGTTGTTGTTGTTGAGACGGGCCCTGCGAGGTCAAGAGACTCCGGAGTATGTTGATCCATGTTGTGGTCTGGGCGGTTTAGTAGGTTGATCGGGCGTGGTCAACGAGTCGGTACATGTGTTAGGGAGTGAAAGAAACTTCGACTTCGGGCTTTGACAAGATTCTAAGTGCACTAGAACAGATCATTGACAAGTTGAGAGTAGGTCTGCAGGTCAGATTTGCTTGCGAACGTGGGGACCGAGAAAGACGGAATAGCGGCCGAGGCTAGTGAAAGGTCCCTAAGGTCCTGAAGCGATTGTGTTACCCTTCCTGTAGTAAATCGACAGATCTGTTTTAGTTTTTGGTAGCTTGCGATACATGCAAGAAGTTGTTACGAGAGGAGCTGAGTGAAGGAAGACTAGCCGCGAGGCTTTGTCAGCCGCAGTGTGTGTGAGTGTGACGTCACTAGGAGCCGCGCTGGGATAGGTTGGTTGGAGAGAAGGGTCACGCACGGATTGGACGCAGTCCGTGGGGCTCGATTGGAAGGGGAAAGGCAGGCGAAGAGTATTCCGGGAATTAAAGTCACCTATTGATTACAAATTTTGTGGAATAAAAGTGACCTATTGATTATAAACTTTGTGAAATAAAAGACGAAGAAAATGAAATTCCTTAAAGCATTTAGGAGTGCGATGAAGGGGGAGTCTTACATCAAAGCGAGCGTAGGAGAGGAGACGCCGCCCGAGGGCACACCAGCTTACATTGTAATGGAGGAAAAAGGGGTAGCTCCGTGTCTTTGGCTAAAGCAATGGCACAAACTGACAGAGAAACATGGGAGCGTAGCGTTCCCGATACATGGGACATTCAATATAAGGATCCTAGAGAATTTGAGATTCACGATGTATGACATGAAGGTGCCTCCAAGGCCAGCACAGTTTGAGGCTCTAGCAATCTGGGAATTAATGGCTAGACAGCAACAGAAGAATAAGTTTGAAACAAGGATGAGGAAGGTAGAAAAGACACTAGCGGATGCTAGGTGGGATAATGCGCAGAAGGTGTGGAGGTCAGATGTATTGCAGGGGATAAAATTGTTTCCCGCAATTACTAAGGAAGAAGAGGAGACAGGTAAGAAAGCTACCTGTAAGACAGACAGGAAGTGTTCGAAGGATAGAGAGGACGAGGAAATGTTGAGAAGAGAAGAGGAGTTAGAGGATGAGGAGTTAATAATGCAATTGCTGAACGACCGTCCACCACCTTATGCGGAGAATGGACAAGGTCCAAGTACCAGTTCTGCCCCTCCGGCACCGGTACAGATCAGTGAAACCCAGAGTTCAGGAGCATCATCGGGATCTAAGGACCCGAGTTTACTGTTCACCCCGCAGATACCGCAGGTTAGGAGAATATATCCAGATGTGCCCATAATGAAACCAGCAGAAAATTATCAACCGCAGATGCCAGGGTACTACAGCAGTGACAATAGTGGAGGAATGGTTCTAGAACAAACAGTAAGGGGAGTACAGAATGGTCACAACCCAACAATGATACAGGCTGGATCAACTCAGTTTATGATGCCTCAAAAGCAGATGCAGGGAGGAAACGCACATGCTCAGATGACGGGGAGTCAGATGGGCATGCCGGCAATGATGACCCATAGTATGGGAATGAGCATGCCTCAGAACATGGGAAATGGACAGAACCCAGACGCGATATCACTACCCATTACTGTAGGTCCACCGGTACCTCTGTACAGTCAGCCTAACTTAGGTATGAGCGGTCAGGGATCAATACTGCAGAAGGGGACAGAAAGGAGGTGCATAGAGAACACTCCAGGGATAACTCCTATAGCGGCTCAGCCAAATGGATCTGGATCCTTGATGGAGTTTAGTCCCATATGTGCTCAGTCTACACTGGTGAGGTCGAGTCCCCCACTGATAATACCTTTAACATCGAATACTGAAAAGTTGCTGCAACCATCAATGGCAGTCGATGTGAATGCTACACTGATGGGGGTAAATGCGCAACAGCTGACACAGTGGTTCAACAGCTTGAATTCCACACAAAGTTCAGACAGTGGGAAAGGAGAAGATTACTTGAATAGGATGAGGCTGAACATGGAAGCACAAGAATTGGTGGAAGGGAATATGGGTGTGAATAGGTTAGAGTCCTACACGGAAGAGGAGCTGAGGTATCTATGTCCAAAGATCACGAAAGAAGTGAACAAGGTACATAAAAGTTTGCAGGAAGTAGCGGACAGAAACGGGATTGACATAGGCAAGACGAAACACTTGAGCAGGAGCTATAGGTTGGATTTTGGGACCACAGATTTTGAACACATGAGGTCAGCAGGTATGAAGGCACACCTTAGGGAATTGTTGCAGAGTGCCCAAGTGTGGAGGTGCTTAGACAAGTGGGAAAGCAGGTGGGTAAAGAGGAAGGATAAGAGGAGGGACAGTGCTACAGAGCACAACGAAAAAAGACCGCAGAGCAGCGAGACAGTAACCATGTTACCAATGAGGGAGACAGCAGGGAGAAAATTAATACATGTACCATGGCACAGAAGCGATATTCAGTCATTTACGGATGATTTCCCCAAACTGAGAGAGAAGCCGATTGAATGGTATCAACAGACTGATAGGTTTGTGAAGCTTGCAAAATGCCTCTGGGAAGACCTGAATACTCTCTTTGAGATCGTAGTTCCAGCAGATTTGTGGGAGGATTGCAAAAGAGCTGTAGGTTGGCCGACAAGTGAACCAGAAAGAGACAGGGAGACGGGTGCACCATCACCTATGGTGATGAGCTTTACTATAAGGTGATTGAGCATTTGAAGACGAAGGTGGCCGCGAAAAATGTGGATTGGCAGAAGATTGATCGAACTGCCCAAGAGGCTAAAGAATCGATTCATAGTTAGTATGAGAGGTTGTTGAAGGCGTTTAAGAACTACAGTGGCACGGAAACAATCGAGGCGAAAGATATGCTTCATTTTGTGTTCAGATTTGTGGAAGGGCTGAGACCGGAGATAGGTCAGATGATAAAGTCGCATTTGATTTGCTGGCAGTCGAAACCGATTGATGAAGTCTTGAATTATGCGAAATATTGTAGCGACGAGATTGAGGTGAAACAGAAGAAGCTGAAAGAGAAGGTGATGATGATGCAACTTAAAGCAGCTCAGACAGGTCTGCAAGGTTTGCAAGGGATGCAAGGGTTCCAACAGCAGGTACAGCAGCCGCAGCCGCAGTTGCAGGGAAACATGCCGTTTCAGCCACAGGCTAGAGGCAGAGGCAGAGGAGGTTTTGTGAATAACGGTCCGGATTTAAACACTGTTGTAACGGGTGTGCAGGCAATGAAGAAGGTGATGCCGTGTCACGTGTGCGGAATTGTAGGTCATTGGAAACGCGAGTGCCCGATGGTGGTGCAGGAAGGTGCAGGTGCAGGTGTAGGTGTTGGTCAGCAAAACAATGATGTCAATGCATTTCAGACAATGAGGGGACCGAAAATGAGAGGTCCAAACCCAAATTTTCAGACCATAAATCAATTGCAGGGATTACAACCTATGCAGCCGCAGCAGATGCAGATGCCTCGTATGCAGATGACGCAAATGCAGCCGATGCAACAGCAGTTACCCATGGTACCTAATCAGCAAATGCAAATACCTTTGGCACCAATGAGTCAGCAGCAAGTGATGGTTCCTCCACAGGTCTCGGGTCAGGTAATGAGTACAAATGGCACCGTACAACAGTTCCCATTACACAGTGAGAGTGGAATAAACAATGTATGGGAGAGTGAAAGCTCAGAAGAAGAAGGAGATTGTGTGCTTGCAGCATCCTTAGAAGTTGATCAAAAGGGTCCGTACGTAGAGGGAAGAGTAATGGGTCATCGTGTTTCATTCTTGGTTGACACAGGAGCCACACGTTCAACTGTTAAGAGTACTGAAGTACCGAATTTGCCACTCTCAGGGAGGACAGTTCAAGTGGTGGGAGTAGCAAACAGACATCTGACGAACCCAATAACAGATCCGGTACCAGTCAGCATCGGTAACTATCAAGGGGTGCATCAGTTTGTGATATGTGACTCAAGCCCGATAGCACTGTTAGGGAGAGACCTATTGTGCAAATTGGGTTGTTCGATCATGTGTTCGAACGAAGGAATAACAATACAGACGAGCAGTGATGGAGAAGAAGAGGATAGTGTAGAGGGAGATGAGATGGAAACGGTAGATGAAGAGTATCCTCTGATTTGTCTTTTCCCGATGATAACTGAAGAAGATATTCCAGCCGAATTACGAGAAACAGTCGGAAAGGAAGTGTGGGACATGACAGGGAAAGAGGTGGGATTGATGAAAGGAGTGGAACCAGTGAAAGTAACTGTAAAGCCCAATGCAATCTTTCCCCAGACCCCACAATACCACATGCCACAAGATACCCTCATGAAAGTTGCTCAACTTATTGATGAATTTGTAAAGCAGGGAGTACTGAAAGAGGTGTTAAGCAGTCCATGTAATTCACCAATAATGGGACTAATAAAGCCGAGTGGAAAGGTCCGACTTGTGCAAGACTTGAGGAAAATAAATGACATCATAGTCAAATGCTGCCCAGTAGTACCGAATCCAGCTGTGATAATGTTTCAAATTCCTTGCGATGCCGAATGGTTCTCGGTCATCGATTTGTCACAAGCATTCTTTTCTGTGCCTCTTCATGAGGACAGCCAATTTCTCTTTTGTTTCAAATTCCTAGACAGAGTGTACAGTTGGTGTCGAATTCCTCAAGGGTTTTCTGAGTCACCGTCGATATTCAATCAGGTTCTAAAGAAAGACTTGGAAGAGTTAGAGTTGCCATTCGAGTCAACCCTAGTACAGTACATTGACGACTTACTGGTTGCATCAAAGACAGAAAGTGGCTGCACAGCCGATACCATTGCTCTGTTGAACCATTTGGGAAGGAATGGACACAAGGTGTCTCCTTCCAAATTACAGTTCTGTCAGAAGAAAGTGAAATACTTGGGTCACCAAATAGAGAAAGGGTCACGGAGAATAATGAAGGAAAGAATTACAAGTGTACTTCAGATGAGTCCGCCCAAGACGAGAAAGGAGGTGAGGAAGTTCTTGGGAATGGTGGGCTACTGTCGACAGTGGATTCCCAACTTCTCGACTCTAGCGAAGCCTTTACTGAAACTGACCCAGAAGGATGCTTTGGATCAAATTGAGCTGAAAGGAGATGAGATGGATGCCTTTGTTGAATTGAAAGAATGCATGTGTAGGGCTCCAGCTTTAGGTATGCCTGATTACACAAAGCCTTTCACATTGTTTTGCCATGAACGTGATGCATGTTCTTTGTCTGTCTTGACTCAAGCCCATGGTGGCGTAAACAGACCAGTAGCGTATTTTTCAGCTACTTTGGATCCGGTCGCAGCAGCACTCCCAGGGTGTTTGCGCGCCGTAGCAGCAGTTGGTATCAGCCTCACTCAGAGTGAAGGAATAGTGATGGGACACCCAGTAACAGTCATGGTCCCACACTCAGTTGAGATACTTTTGACCCGCTCCCGAACGCAACACATGACCGGAGCAAGACTCACAAGGTATGAAACGATTATTCTGGGCTCACCGAATGTGCAGCTGAAAAGGTGCACTACGTTGAATCCAGCAACCTTGCTTCCTGGAGAAAATGTTGAAATTGAGAACGCTGAAGACGTCGAGCATGACTGCCTTCAGGTGACTGAATTTTGCACAAAACCCCGACCGGACATTAAGGATACGAAGCTTGATGAAAATGACCAAATTCTTTTTGTTGATGGTTCATGTCTAAGAGACGGGATGGGGATTTTGAAAGCAGGATACGCTGTATGCACTGTAACAGGGGTCTTGGAAGCGGGATGGCTCCAAGGAGTCTATTCTGCACAAGTAGCAGAACTTGTAGCCCTCACCAGAGCATGTCAACTGTCTGCATTGATGAAAGTCACCATTTACACTGATAGCCAATATGGGTTTGGGATTGTGCATGACTTTGGACAACTATGGTCACAGAGAGGGTTCCTGACTTCTTCAGGATCCCCAGTGAAGAACGGGGAGAGAATAAGGGAATTGTTACACGCTATTCAAGTGCCAGCCGAAGTTGCAGTGGTAAAGTGCAGTGCTCACACGAAAGGACAGGACTATGTTTCTCTGGGAAATGCATATGCGGATCAAGTCGCAAGATTTTGTGCCTTGAACTGTATATTACTGAGAGATGAATGGAACTCAATAAGTGAGCCAGAACTCGAACCAGCTGAAGCATTTGCCTTGAAGGTCGTAGATACAATAGAGGAACTAAAAGCACTACAGAATAATGTCAGAGAGGATGAAAGAGATTCCTGGATTAAATCACAATGTATAAAGAGACAAGACGAGTTATGGGTTTCACATGAGGGAAAATTTGTTTTGCCAAACAGTCTCCTATCACAGCTTGCGCGGTTCTATCATGGGCAAGCTCACCTAGGGAGAGATGCCATGATAAGATTGTTCAAAACTGATTGGTTTAACCCCAGATTTCGTCAAGCTGCAGAAGCAGTTTGCCATCGATGTGTCACTTGCCAGCAGATGAACCCAGGAAAGGGAACAGTTGTGAACGCGAGTCACATTGGGAGGGCAAGCGGGCCTTTTAGTCGTATGCAGATGGACTTCATTGAGATGCCCGTGCATGGAGGTCTGAAATATGTGTTGGTGGTTGTGTGCATTTTTAGTCACTGGATTGAGGCATACCCCACACGTAGAAATGACAGCCTTACAGTTGCCAAGCTATTATTGAGAGAGTTGATACCACGTTTCGGATTCCCGATCTCTTTAGAATCAGATAGGGGAAGTCACTTCAACAACGAGGTGATAAAGTTACTTTGCGAAGCGCTGAACATTGAGCAGAAACTGCATTGTAGCTATCGTCCTGAAGCATCAGGACTGGTGGAGCAGATGAATGGTACACTGAAATCAAGAATGGCGAAAATATGTGCATCAACAAATTTGAAATGGCCTGACGCATTGCCCTTAGTGCTAATGTCAATGAGAAAGACCCCTGATAGAAAAACTGGATTGTCTCCGCATGAAATTCTCATGGGCAGGGCTATGAGACTTCCTGCAGTTCCCGCAAACGCGCTTTTGAATATTACAGATGATATGGTGTTAGACTACTACAAAGGTCTGGCTGACGTGGTTCGCTCTTTCTCTCACCAGGTGGAAGCAACCACCTTGCCACCGATCCAAGGTCCAGGACACGCACTGAAAGCAGGTGACTGGGTCGTGGTAAAGAAGCACGTGAGAAAGTCGTGTCTGGAACCCCGTTGGAAAGGCCCTTTCCAAGTGATCCTGACGACAACTACCGCTGTGAAGTGTGCGGGGGTTCCCAACTGGATTCACGCCAGTCACACAAAGAAGGTGTTGTGTCCCACAGATGAGGAAGTTGAAGCGCTGAAATTGCCAGTGCCTGATAAAACAGTGCCGAGTGCTGAGACAGAACAAAACCGAACTGAAAGCGGACAGGCAGAAGCAGGAGAGAGAGAGATATTATTGGAGAACGAAGAGTCCGACTCACTTGGGGAAGACCAAGGGGAAAGTTCAGACAGCGACGAAGAAGCTACAGGTGACAAAGAACCTGAAGCAGCTGAGGGTAGCAAAAAGCCTGAAGCAGCTGAAGGTGACAAAGAACCTGAAGCAGCCGAAAGTGATACAGAGCCTGACGAAAGTAACGGTGAGGAAGGGCTCGAGAAAGGTGAAAAAGCAGGAGAGCCTGATCAGAAGAGGGCTTTCCCAGAAACAGATGATACAGAAAAAGAAAAGGAGAACGTGATCGATTCCCCTGAAGGAGGGGACAAGGCAGAGCAGAACGAAAAAGTTCAAACCTCTACAGAAAAGGTCGCAGGTCCATCAAATGGACATGGTGCAAAGAGGAGATTAAGTATTTCACCAGTAAAACAAAGGTCCGGAGAAGGTTTGAACGACGGAGAAAGACCAAAAGTGAAAGAGAAAAGAAAAGAAGTGTCTGTCGTGATACCAACCTCGAGTGAAGAAAAAGACTTGACAAAAGAGGAAAGTACCAGCGAGGCAGAATCGAAAAGAGAAGCAAAATTGAAAAGGAAAAGGATACCGAACAGAAGGTATTCCGGTCCAGAATGGGCATATGCAGTCAATGACGATTGGACTGACGAGTTTGTATCTCTAAGCATCGAGAACGAAGAAGAGGAAGAGATACCAATAGAAAAGAAAAGTTTTATGGACAGTGTTGATTGAAGGGGTGATAAATGATATTGCTTACTACAATCTAACGTGAAAGAAATAACCGGATGAGACATTTGCTAAACCGATAAAGACTGAGTTCTTGCCGAATTGAGACAAGTGCTGCTAACCGATAAGTGACTGGCCTCTTGAAGAAGACGGTGTGAACATTGCGCTCGCTCAGCTTTGTAACTGAATTGCTAAATAAGTATCATTTATAAGTACTTCTAGCTCTCTGATTCTATACAGATCATGACGCAAAGCAATAGAAAGAAATATTGTAAATATGTGTGTATAGGCTTGGTAATTACATGTGTACTAATAGTAATGGCAATTGTGCTTGGAATGCATGGAAAGGGTGAGAATGAGAGAATTGAGGCTTCTACTTTTGCTCCTGTTACTGTCACTGAACTAACCGCATTGAAAAGGCTAGCGCTGGATGAAAGACTCTTGCATGATAGGAAAGAGCTTTCGTATAATGTTTTCTATCGCTTACTAACAGAATATGTTGAGACAATGGATGCGAAAGATTGTTATGTGTGTACCCAGATACCGACATCAGTGAAGGAAGGGGTGACATATCACCACATGCCTCTTACATACGGGATTACATGTAGTATAGTAATGTCTAGGTTTTATGGTCAAACTAACATACAGTATTTTTACTCAAATTATGATGTTACCTTTGCTTATGTTCCTATAATAGCGCAGCTAAGCCAGATTGCTAAAGATTGGGATGCTAAAATTATGAGGGAATTTTTCGAGCCAATGCTAACTTTTGAAACGGCTCACGCTCATAGGGAAAATCTTACCTGCTCGCTCTCTGCAGTAGAAATAAGCTTTTTAGATCGCACAGATGATAGAAGGGCTCAAATGAAGGCGAAATTAGAAAAGGAATTACATAAGAGGACTTCAGTAGATAATTATGATTTTGCTGCAATAAAGACACAAGGGAAAATTGCTTTAGATGCTTGGCATGTAGGGAAATTTTGTATATATCGAGGTGAATCTTATTATGACAACATTTTTGTAGGAGCGAGTGAGTGTAAACACACGTTTATCTTTAAGGCCAAATGGACATTCATGATGGACGGACTTGACCCTGTCATTCCAGGGATATATTACATTTGTGGGTATAATGCCTATTATCGTCTTCCAAAGGGATGGTGGGGAAGATGTTATTTGGGTATAGTGTTCCCAAAGGTTTATCAACTGGATGACCTATCGATGATTCAAAAGACATCTGGATCCCATCGTATCCAGAAAAGAGAGACCGCAGCTGCTGTGGTAGGTGATATATTTGGAGCCATGATTCCTTCATTGGGAGTTGTGCTGAATTCCATCAAAATAAGGAAGTTGTCTACTATAGTGGATAACATGTTGACAAAGTTTTCAGGTGCTATAATCCTGATAGATGCTGAACTTGCAGCGGAAAGAGCTATGACTCTTTAAAATAGGCTTGCTTTAGACATTCTTTTAGCAAAGGATGGTGGTGTTTGCAAAATGCTTGGTGCAAGACACTGTTGTACCTATATACCTGACAATAGTGTGAAAATTAAAACTATGCTTGCTAATCTAACAAAAGAAAGTGCAGATTTGAAGGAACTGAAAGAACCAGGAGTGTGGGAGAAGGTTGGAAAAGGACTTGCTTCAGTGGGACATTGGATTGGGGGAATTTGGAATGGAATATTGATAAAAATAATAGAGGGAATTTTAATAGTGATAATTTGTGTATTTGGAATTTGGGGAATAAAAAGGGGAATAATAATGATTATGGAAAGAATTAAAAGAAGAAAAGAGGAGAAAATTATGAAAAGAATGGCAGAAGAATACAAAGCGCAAACTAGGGGAACTAAAAGGAAAAGAGAACTGACAGAATTTTAATGGAATAAAATTTGTGGGGTTAATTTGTGTGATGACAAGTAGTCATCAGAGGAGGGATTGATGAAGCAGAAAATGAAGGTTTTGATTTATTAACGCATAAACGTAGTGTGAAATAATCATGTGCGACATTAACCGAACTAATAAAGATTGTACGGGGACAAAATGTGCCCTCAGAGTAGTTTGCCAACATTTATACGCGTGCTTCATATAACGTGGTGTATTAGAATTGCACTAATCCGACATAATCATAAACGTGTGATACGATTTGCTTGTTTGAAATGCGTTAGCTTAGCATTACTTTAGCGGAGGCTTTGGCCTAGTGGCCTGGTCTCACGGTTTAGATGCTCGTATTTTTCCAATGTGCTATTAAACGTGTATTTCTGCTTGAAGCTGTACTTTTCCACAGAAACTGTTCACATGCTTATCTTAAAGTTTCGTGCCAGCCTGGCATATTTTCTCTTTAATTCAAGGTCAACTTGCAGGTGCGGACAATGGAGGCTCTGAAAGTGAGCTAATTGGTAGACAATGTTGCAACTTGCGTACCCATCTCCAAGGATAATGTATGCTTAAGTAAAAGCTTGAGAACTGTCGTTTTTGATTGGACAATTTGAAGCTAACCTATGAACCCTCCAATGGAGACCCTACTGGATTCGAACTGTTGTCTATAAAAACCAGGTGCACGAGAAGAAGGTAGCCATTTTGAGCCATTACAGACATTACCAGCTCGATACCCGCCATTTTGCAGACTTCGTAGCTATTATGGCCCACTTTGCTGCAACGCCATTTTGAGAGACTTTGATGCTTTCTCTAATCGAGAGAAAGAGACTTTAATGATTCTTGCCCTAGAGACTTTAACTTTGATTTGTCCCTTTGCATGAAGTAGTAGTTTTACCTTGCCGCCGTGAGGCAATTGCCCGTCCACCCTGCCCCTTTGTCCCATCCCATGCTGATCGAAGAACGGTACCTGTGAGACGAAGACTTCCTTGTATGCTGATCGTAATTGGTAAATATGAAAGGAAATTGTAAAATTGCATTGTGTTTCTTTTAGGTAACCAACTGCTGATTTTGATAAGAGCCCTAGCTAGGAGTTTTCTAAATTTATGTTGCTAAATTGTTTTTGCATGAAGTCCCACATGCCGATGCTAATTTGAGGTTAGATGAGGATTCCATATGTTGCACGATGCAATTTGAGATCTTGTTATGCTGACTAAATGTATGCAATTAGTTCATTACAGATTATCGTATTAGTGCTTTGCATTGCCATTATCGAATGCCTTGTGATTCAAATGCTACATAGATTACACTTGTTTCGACGTTATGGACAGCTATTAATGTTCATTTATGTTTATCATTTGGTGTTGAGACACATCTATATCGTGCTAGCTTTGTTAATATAGGGAAATAAATTCACTAACTTTGCAATAAACTGGTGTGGTTATTCCTGACTGAAAGGCCAGGGTTCGCCGAAATGTATTCTGGATTAATCGTTAAGTGTTATGTTGATCAAGGTATTGCTTATGTTCGTCATTGATTATTGAAAGAGGAAATTGATCGATTAAGAGTACAGAGAGTTCCCTCTTAGTCAAAAGATTCATCGGCCTAAAGAGCGTCCGAACACAGGTAAATTGTTACTACGGTTCGCTCTATCACCATTGAGGATTTATCATTGTAATTGCGATATTCCTGGGAGAGAGTTCTCTCCAGCCAACTTTACAAGTTATCTGGCTGTTTGACTAGTTCTCTGTTTCACTCCAGCTTTCACTATCAATGTCATCCCAAGGTCGTGCTTTGGCCTGTCAATAAAACACAAAATTAGAGAAAATTGAATATAACTGCTGGAATCAGTTGTACAACACATTCTAATTATATCTGACTAAAATGTTTTTTGCCTAGACTAGATTTATTTTTAATTTTGGAAAGGAAGTAGGTGGTTTTAAACCCTTCAAGTTGATTTCTTGCTTGTGAACATAAGACCTTGTTTGTTCGAACTATGTATATTTGTTTTGATCAAGGCCCTGGTGCAACTAATGAGGTTTGGTTAATTTATGTTTGCATAAAATATATTGAATTGATTGGTGCCGAACTAATAAATGCCATATATCAGAAAAAATATGAGGTACTGTATAGATTGTTTCAAGTTTCTTTTAAGCATTATTACTTAATCAGTAAATCAATACAATAATTTGATTACTTTACGCGTTAAACACGCTTTTTGTATTAGATAAGCATAAGCATTAACACTGCCTCCTTCATTCAAGTAATATGATCTGTAGCCAAATGTTACTCCTTTAGCCACAAATAACGGAAAGGGTTTCAACACTCCCAAAACTGTGCTGTTCAGAGTTACACTCCTCCCTCCTCATGAATGCACTCTGGCAGTCACCATGTCAATGCATTGAAAAAAAGAGGACAGGCCACAAAAGGCATGCTACAAAAACCTTCGGTAATGGTGGTCCTCCCTCATGCCCTCAAAGACATGTAAAATGTAAAATTGCAAGCCTCCGTATTTATGTGTCTCTTTTGTAGAAACAATGGAATTTATCACACGTGTGTCATAGGATATAAAAAAATATGTTTAGGGTTTTTGTAAATTGTCATGCTATACTTTCATCTTTATTTTCAGCATTCTTTAAAAAGGAAGATGATTATATGGGCGCTGCATGTGCCATTTTAAGCTCGGTGTATTATCAAGAGTCACTTTGAATCAAAGGGTGGAAACAAGACTTCATCAGAACAATCACCAGGAAAACCCTGGAATGCTGGGAAGCCAGCCAAGGCATTTGGCTAACAGGATTAGCATGTGTCCCCGCTGTTATTAATCCTGTTATAAGGCGTCTGACTGTCAGTTTTGGTAAGAAATGTTAATATGTGGTAGCTCACAAAGACCACGGATTATTGGGGAATCTGGCACTTCTGGGCTGTTCACTGTCATGCTCCAGTTTACAGAGGTATTACCGAAATGGCATGTGGCATCTCTGCTCAGTGTTAACATCCTTTGTCCAAAGAGCTGAGGCCATACACGAGATACTAGCTAGAGCCTTCAACAATCAATCAACACCAAAAGCTGACCTGTGCAGGGGCCAATAAGAACTTAAGTTGCTCTCTTTTTCGTATGTATGGTATTACTGTTTTTCTTGATTTTCGAGTGCCTACGCTATTGTTAATATTTTCCTCCCTCATCACTAATTGTAATATCACTAATTGTAATTGCGCTTTATTATAGTACACTGTTTATAGTTTGTGATGGTCTGTGCTTCTTTGTGTCCTGTATATTTTTACAACAACCCTTTAGGCCAGATTGGAAATATATAAAACAATAAATAAACAAACTGGATACGCGGCCTGGTTGATGGTGAGAGCATAGAATATAGATAGATAAGTTAATTAGTGCTACCCAGACATTATCTGGAATATGACTCGCACTAACTCGCCCTGATAAACGTCCCACAATACTCTTTAGCACACATACTCTGATGTTCAGGAGTATGCACCAGTGCTTAATTTGTGAATGTTGTTTCCGGTGCTGAGCACCGGCACTTATTTTTGAGGGCCTGGGGCTTATTCTCCTGCCTCAAGCATTTGCTGCGAACAAAAGACACATATCGGAAAGACGGATGAGCAGAAAACGAAAAAGCGTCACAAAGGGAGAAAGTAGAAAGCTGCAAGAGTGAGCTGAAGGGGCAGCGAGCCAGTTCCTGATGCATTCACTTTCCACACTGAAGGTTGAGTAGGTTTTACAAAATTAAAAATAGATCTATCTTCTCCACAGTAGCAATTGTAGCTTGCTTTCAGATGCTATTGTTTGTTTTAAATCATATCTGTCATATGGACAGAGGAAATAAACTCTAACCATTGTCTCACTATAGACAATAATGTTTCAAAATCTGTATTGTTAAGTGCACACTGATAAGTTTTTTAAGTGCTGGCATCAATCTCTAAATCAACATAAACAGGTCTTTATCTTGTCTTGCAGATTGTCAAATAAATCCTGCTGCTCAAAGATAATGAACTTTACTTAGATAATAAAATCTTAGGTAATTACGACTAAAATATACACATACAAGCCACACTGTACATTTGAAATAATATATTTTTCTTTGGACCTGTAGGCGAATGCTGCTTGGTTTTCTAAAGAAGCGGACCCAAAGTTGCTGAAATCCCAAATAAATGTTGTGGGAAAACATGGCTAATTGCAGAGGCCCCCTGACTTTTTGTCCCCATTTATCACTTTTTGCTGGTGTTTTCCTGATTCTGATGGTGCCCAGGGTACTGCTAACCAGTCCCAGGGCCTGTGATCTATTTAAATTGAGTATGCAAATTAGTCTAATTATAATTGGCTAAGTCAATCTACCCAGAAGTCCCTAGTATATGGTAGGGCATGTAGGGTTAGGGACCCCAGCATAGGAGGTACACCTGTAGGTGCACTGCTGAGGTGCCCAGTGTCATTTTAATGGCATGTCTAACTTGCTGGCTGCTTCTAAATTTAAGTTACATGCAAATTTGACTTTAGAATTAAAGGTACTTCCAAAGTCTTAAACTACCTTATTGTTACATATAAGTCACCCCTAAGGTGTGCCCTGTGTGCCCATAGGGCTGGGTGCCATGTAACTATAAGCAGGCACCTTATAAAAATAGTTCTATAAACCCTGGTGAAGTAAAAGAGTCACATTTGTTTTTTCCCTCATTGTAGTGAATGGCCTCCATAGGCTAGAGTGGGGAGACTTTATTTTAATTTATAAAGTCCCCTTGCGTGACAGATACCTCAAGTCTGGTATCAAATGAATTGTTATAATAAATCCCACAATTTACAATTGTTGGATTTAATAGAACTTATTCTGGTAAAGAGTTTTAAACTTTACCTGAAAAGTTGCCAACTTCAGCCCTTCAGTATTTTGCTGCTTTGCTCTGATTGGCCAGCATCTTGCAGCCTTGCCAGGCTGCCCTGATGAGGTGTGAAGTGGCCTGGCTCAACTCAAAGAGACGTGCCTGGGGGAGGAGACCTTCCCTCAGCAGATGGGGAAGCAGGAAGTGGGGAAGGATGCCAAACTGGTCTTCAAAGGCAGGAAAGAACATTTGGAGCAAGCCAGCACCTCCCTCACATCCTGCAAAGCCAGACAGTGAGGTGCCCCTCTGATTAGATTAGGAGAGGCTAGGAGAAGGGTGTGTTTATGATTCTTAGCCACACCAGTTGGTGGGCTCAGCCTGATGTGTCCTCCAAAAATCACTTTGCAGCCATGATGTATTGTTGAGGAATCTTACTCCCTAGGATTGATTTTTGCCACACTTCCCAGGAAGTGGTCATCACAGGGGGAAGGACCCTGCACCTGATTGGGAAATCAGGACAACACTGTTTTTCACCCAGGAGAAAGGGTAAAACTGGCAGACCTGCACCCACACCTCAGATCCCTACCAGATTGCAACAAGGAAGAATTTCAGAAGAAGAAGGATTGCCCAGCTGGACCCCTGACCTGCACCTGGACACTGTACTCTGGAGAACTGCACCAGTCGCACACTTGGGCTTCAGCACAAGAAGGACTTTGCCTGGCTTCAACTGGTTCAAGGAGGGACTCCCTGTTTGCTACAGGTGAAAAATTTATAACCATAGTCCCCTGCACCAACTCCTTAAGAAGCTAACCAGCTGACCACTGTCCAGTGGCCTTTTTGGAGTTTGCGTGAGGTGCATTCTGGGAGTTGTACTCTGCACCTTCAAGGAGCATCTCATAGCTTTTGGGACCTTGGGGTGAACTGTGGATCTCAAAATAACCTTAAAAGAACATCTGGAAGAAGATCCAGAAGTTTGGAGAAGTTTGGAGAACTTTTGGAAAAGAAGCTCCATAAAGGATCCTACCCGCTGTGGCAACTCTAGCCGGCTTGCCTCAACCACGACCTGGCCTGACTTGCAGGTTCGTCCCAGTGAAGAAAATCTCTGAAAAAATGACTACGTCGGAATGTAGAAGGTTGACCGGGACCTTCCAGGAAGTGTATCTGAAGAGGGCTCCAGGGACGTCGGATCCAGATTCAGGTTTCCCCAGTCGAAGGATTTTCACCTAAAAAAGACAACTAAGTAAAAAAAAAAAAAACTCCACAGAGGTCTCCCGCGTATCTGAGGACGAGTTCCAAGAGGTCAGATTGGACTTGCGACTTGGTCCTGCTGAAGAAAATCTTCAAGAAAACGACTAAGGCCGAATGTAAACTTTTGACCGAGGCCTCCTGTGAGCTGTGTCTGAGCAGGGCTCCATCGCGGTAAGCCTCAAACTTTGACTTTGCCCCGGTCGAGGTGTGACCAGATGACCAGATTGGCACAATTCGTTTCTAAGCGCTAAAAAGCATTAATTCATTAAAAATTCACATCTTCGGTTCCCCTTATCCGATTTTAATTGTTTTGGTGACATTTTAAAGATAAAAATATCATCTAATTTTACAAATTGGTGTTGGATTTTAATTTTGTGTTTTAATTATTTACTACTTTGTGATTTTTAAATGCTTTACACTTTGGTCCTGATTACAACTTTGGAGGATGGTGTTAATCCATCCCAAATGTGACGGATATACCACCTACGGTATTACAAGTCCATTATATCCTATGGAACTCATAATACGGTAGGTGGTATATCCGTCACATTTGGGACGGATTAACACCGTCCTCCAAAGTTGTAATCAGGCCCTTTGTCTCCTAAGTTAAGCCTTGCTACCAAGGGTTCAGCTGGGTTTAATTTATTGAGTCCTAACTGGACCAAGTGGAGGTTAGTGGCCTATTGCTTAGTGTAGGTACTTACCTGCCCTTACCAATAACCCATTTTCCAACATTCATGGTGCACAGTGGTGGGATCCAGAACTTGTGTTTAATATCACATTACACTTTTAAGTGAAATAAGTTAAACATCCTCTAAATTGACATAGATGAAAAGTATTTTGGATTTTTCAAATTTGGACACATTTTTTAATCACTTCATTTTTGATTTTTCTAAATTGTTCTGATCAATTGGTGCCAAAGATTTTTTAAGGGACACAATGCTAAGTGTAGGTACTTACCTGCCCTTAGCAATAACCTATTTTCCAACAAATGTACAGATGAGAGAGCATAGCATGGGTCACCCTTACTGCTCACAAGCACGGCTGTAAGTAATAGATGTGACTAATATGAGAATTCACACCACAGAAGGCCACTGGTCCTACTGGATCTAGTGGTCTCTCAAGTTCTGTTAGAGAAGATGCTGCAGGCTCCACATCAGGGCAGCCTGTGCTCAACCTAGCAACAAGCAGAGATGATGCTGAATATATTGGGTCTCCAAATCAATAACATCCTGCTCAACAACCAGGAAGATGGGTTCATGTTTGCCATTGAGGTTTAATTAATTAACTTTGAAAGCAGCTATATATTTTCCCTCTCATTCAAGGACACAGCCCAGTAGACCACTCCCAAGGAGAGGCGCACATCCCCTTAGTGATAGAACAGCAGCCGGAGACAACTATCTGGGAAGAGGAACAACCCAGAAAGGTGCAGTAGCAAAGCCCCACAAAGAGGGAGCAAACCCGTCCCTACTGCCTCAGGAACACCATACACATCCACTGTAGCAGAACCGCCTGACTTTGTCACAGTGTCTGCAAGCAATGTTCCGGAGAGAACCGTGCTCCCCCACGAGAATGCCGCCAGGCCGGGAGACTGCCACCGGGAGCACTGGACCCCACCATGATCCAGCACTGAAGACCCCCAGGCCCTGCCATGGAGGAGGAAAGACGTCAGTCTACAGGTGAGACAAAAAAGAACAGGACGAGGAGAGGGGTGGAGGGAGTTTCTATTTAGAGGAGGGAAGGGTCTATTGGAGGCAAGGGGCCTCATTGGTTAAGAAGGAAGGCGAGGGTGTAGGACTAGGAGTAATTTCATTAATGGTAAGTAAAGTACACACTATCTTAGCAAATTGCCCAATGATCCTTCTATTAGCTTTCCATTACACCAATCTATGATAGCTGCCGTTGTGCCTACTATAACTTATGACAGTTTCTGATAAAAGAACACAGTAAATTAAGGGCAGTTGGGCCCGATGTACAATGTGATTTTGTGGTCGCAAAAGGCAATTTTTGCCTTTTACTACTGCAAAATGGCCTTTCTTAATGTACCATCCCTATTTTGCAAGCTGGCATGCAAATACCGACTCACAAAATAGGGATTGCGATTCGCAATTAGGAAGAGACATTTCAAGGGCGTCCCTTCCTATTTGCGAGTCGCAGTGGCATGTATGATTGTTTTGTGACCGCAATCGCAGTTAACACCAATTTCAAATTGGTGTTAACACATTTGCAAACGGGAAAGGGTCCCTGAGGGACCCCTTCCTCTTTGTGTATGGAAGCCAAAATATTTTTGGGGGTGATTTATCAAGTGGAGGCCGAGAAAAAGAGGGAGTCCCAAAACACTTTTTACCCATTCTAAGTTTTTCAATTTTTTGAACACAACTACAGCTTGAACCGCTGGACAGAATTACACCAAATTTGACAGAAAGCTAGCTCTTGGACCAGAAAGCATGCTTTTAGTGATTTGGTGTAAATCTGTTCAGTGTTTTAGAGGTATACAAGGGTAGAAAATATAGATATCTGGGCATGCTTATGCTCCGTGGATCCTCTGCAAATCGATCTGCCGAGTCACGAGCAAAAGGAAGATTATGATTGGCTGGCCACCATTTTGTTTTATCAGGGAACGGTCCCCAGGACTGAAATGTTGGCTGAAATTCATATGAAGGGGTCAGGGTAGAGGTTCCCTGACCCCAGTGCGAAGTTGTAAATGTTCCTGATGAATAAATAGTTTGTAGAAAAGGAGTAAAACATATTTGTTTGATGATTTCCGAGATCCACGTATCCATCTGCGGGGCTCAGCATGGCTCCCCCATGTGAATTTGCTGGTGGATCCGCAGATCTCGGAAAACATAAAAAAGAATATACTACTAGCGCAAAAACTCAGGCATCCGTACAGACTCTCTCACACAGAGTCACATACACTGTCAAACCCACTGTAACAGCCAGACACACACTCTCACATCCAGCCTCAGAGCCAGACACACTTTCGCACCCAGTCTCAGACCCAGTCATACGCGTTCACACCAAATCTGTTATTCTAATATGCCCTCTCACACCCACTCTCACACCCAGACATACCCTCTCACACCCACTCTCACACCCACACAGACAGTCTCACACCCACTCTCCCACCCACACAAACACTCTCATACCCACCTCTACACTGAGGCAGACATTCTCACACCCACTCTCCCTCCCAGACAGTACATGTATATATATATATATATTTATATCTATACATATATGTGTAACCTACTGCCAGTCACAAGTAGGTAGTTATAGTTAGAACCACGTTTCCATTGAAAAGGCTTGTTTTAACTTGGCACCGTTTGACAAATCTTCAGGGAAATTTGCAAAAAGAACTGTGCTGATGATTCTTGTTGTCCACGGAAAAGTTTCAGGGTGATCCATCAAGCTGGGGCTGAGAAAAAGGGGAGGTAAAAAAACATGTTTCTCCCATGTTAACTCCCATAAGAGCTTTGAATACGACTACAGCCCGAACCACTGGACAGACTCACACCAAATTTAGCAGAAAGCTAGCTGTCTGTACACAGATTCTGCTTTCACTTATTTGGCACAAATCTGTTCAGCAGTTTTGAAGATATTAAAGGGAAAATACATTTAGATATATAGGGCTGCAGATCCTTTGTGACGATTTTACGCAAATCACAGCGAATTTGCACATTCTCGCATCATCAGGAATGCTTTGATTGGCTGGCTGTGACCTGACCAGAAAGTTGCAGCCACTTTTTAAGGTCCTGGGGCTGAGAAATAAATTGAAAAGTGTCATAAGGGGTCAGAGGGTTAGTACCCTGACCACAGAGCTGTCATGTAGAGGTCTCTGAGGGGGACATGAGATCCTAAAAAAAAAAAATGTTCATGCCGCAAGATATTTGTGAATTCATAGTGACCATCATGTCGCAAGGAATTTGGGAATAAACAAAATAATTTAAAAAAAAATCATTATCAGACTCGTTCATACACTAATTCATTCACTCATAGATGCACTCAGAGACTCATGCACCCACTCACACAGCCACTCCTACACTCATGCACACATTCAGACTCACTAATAAACTTATACACTCACTTTCAGACCCACTCAGACACTCAAGCACCTGCTCAGAGATCAACTCACAGAGAGAGGCCCTGTGGGCAACCACTGCTGTGCACGACCAAAGGCTGTGCATGGTGTGGGGTTGGATGTGTATAGAGATTGGCTGCAGGCCCTGCGTGTTTGGATTAACATATAGTATGTAAAATTACTTTACATGAAAAAAAAAACATAGAAATTCACTGAAAAGCACAAAGGTTACAGGGACATTATAGTTAGGAACTAGTTTCTGGGGAAAAAGCTGTTTTTTACTTGCTTGTATTTTTGACGCCGCTTAACAAATCTTCATGAAATTTTCACAAAATAGTTGACAGTCATGTCAGCTGCTTACTGTAAGGTTTTGGGGTGATCTGTGAAGCAGGAGCTGAGATAAAGGGGGGTGAAAAAGGAGTATTTCCAATGTTAATTGCCTTATGAAAGTTTTAACAGTGAGAGTACTTAAACCACTGGACGGAATTCCACCACATTTGGCAGAAAGGTAGCTTTTGGTCTAGAAAGAGCCATGTTTGTTGTTTGGTGTAAACTTGTTTAGTTGTTTTTGAGAAAATAAAGACAATCCAAATTTGTATATATTGGGACGCAAAGGATTTGCGACCCCTACGCAAATCCTAGCGCCACCAGGAATAATGTGATTGGGTGGCCGCACACTGTTCACAAAGTTTCAGCTGCCCTTTTAAGAATTGGGGCATGGTACCAGGGGATGAGAATAAAAGCTGAGAATAATAGAAGGGGCCAAAGTAGGGGTTCTCTGACTCCATGAGGGCTATTAAAGGGTGTGTGAGGCCACAGTTGTTAGGTTTAACAAATTTTAAACCATTTTTTGGCAATGATCATGAAGTCATGTGTCCATCATGGCCTTCAATTTGGCTCTCCGTATAATGGTGTTGCTACTCCAGCCGAGAGAGGAAAAAAATAAATACATTTATGTACACTCCCTCACACACTAATACACACTACTGACAGACACATTGAGACTGTGACTTACTCTCTTACTGATCTATCAGTACACTCATACAGACACTGACACACCCACTGACAGACCCACACAGGCACTCATGCACCCAGTCATAGACCCACTCACACAATGACACAGGCACTCACGGACTCACTGAGGCACTTACGCGCCCACAAACAGACTCACTCAGAGACTTGTGGACTCACAACACACCCAATCACAGACCCACTCAGACTCCTCCTCACCCACCCACTCACAGACCCACTCAGACACGCACTCAGAGACCCACTCAGGCACTCATGCTCCCACTCATAGACCCACACAGACAATTAGGCACCCATTCACAGACCCACTCATACACTAATGCACCCACTCACAGACCCGCTCATACTTTTATGCACCCACTCACAGACCCACTCAAACACTCATGCTCCCATTAACAGACCCACTCATACATTCCTGCAGACCCTCACAGATCCACTCAGACACTCATACACCCACCCCCAGAACCACTAACTCATACACCCACTCAGACACTCATGCACCCCCTCACAGGCCCACATACCAAAGGTTACAGGGATATTATAGTTAGGAAATAGAATTAAAAAAAATATAGAAATTCACTTAAAAAAATAAAGGTTACAGGGACATTAAAGTAGGGCTCACATTTTAAACGTATCAAACCACAGAAATTCACTAGTTATGGTTAGATATATCTCAAGTAACTATAATTCGTGTCCTAAGGTAACTATGACTCATGCCCTCGCTATGCACTGCTAATTACCACACACATGTGCTCCTTCACAATGAAAGACACTTTGGGCCAGATGTAGGTAAGTATGGTTTTGCGAGTTGCAATTTGCGAGTCATAGAGACTCGCAAATTGCAACTCGCAAAACCACATGCAGAAAGGTGTCTCAGACACCTTCTGCGAGTCGGTATGGGGTCGCAATGACCCACCTCATTAATATTAATGAGGTGGGTCGCAAATTGCGGCCCCATACCGACTATGGGCACTCGCAAACATGGAGGCCTGCTGTCGTCAGCAGACCTCCATGTTTGCGACTGCTTTTCAATAAAGCAGGTTTTTTTTTTCAAAGTGCAACCCGTTTTCCTTAAAGGAAAACGAGCTGCACTTTGAAAAATAAACCGAAACCTTTTGTTTCGGTATTTTTCAGGGCAGGTAGTGGTCCATTGGACCACTGCCTGCTCTGAAAAATTATTTTTGTGATCATTCACAAAGGGGAAGGGGTCCCATGGGGACCCCTTCCCGTTTGCGAATGAGTTACCATCCACTTCAAGTGGATGGTAACTGCGAGTTGATTTGTGACCGCTTTTGCGGTCACAAATCAACTTACATCGCGGTGCGAGTTGCAAATAGGAAGGGAACACCCCTTCCTATTTGCAAGTCGGAAACACATTTTGCGAGTCGGTTCCGACTCGCAAAATGTGTTTCTGCATCGCGCACAGGCATTAGCGCCTCGCAAACGGCGTTTTTCGCCGTTTGCGAGGCGCTAATGCCTTGCTACATCTGGCCCTTTATTTCAATGTTATCAACAACAACGCGCATTCTGCTTTGCAGCCTTTCTTAAGTGGAGTGCTAATCGCCCATGGAGAATAAATACAGCAACCAAATCACCATTAAAGGGACATAGTTGAAAGACAATGCCACTACATGGTTACCAAAACTGACATCGATTGTATATCATCCACGTCATAGCCATGATTATTTGAAAAAATATATATCAGATGAAATACAAATTGCAAATCTGAAAATAACCACCAACACCTACCACATCTTTCCCTGAGTAATTTTATAATCACGTTTTAAAATGCTTCTAAATGTGACTAAATTCAAAAACTTAAAAATAGGAAATGTAACTATTTGTTGTGTTTGTGGTTTTTACAGCTTTTGAAAGTATTCTCTTCAATATTTTATGCCCCTATCAACTTCATAAAAGTGGGTGGCGAATTGGGAAACACTAAGGGGCATATTTACAAGCCCCTAGCGCTGCCTTAGCATAATTTTGTATGATAAGGTAGCGCTAACCAGTCCCCCACTCAGTGCTATATTTACAAAGTTGTGCAATGCAAGCATTGCACCACTTTGTACTCTTTTGCGCCACATTATACCTGTGCCAGGTATAATGTAAAAAGGGGGCTTTGCTCCAAAGGAAGACCCAAAAATATGACGCAGTGAAATTTACAGGAATTTCAGTGCGCCATTCCTGCGTCATTTTTTAACACTTGCTCAGGGCAGGCGTTAAAGTGTACTTAATGCATTAGACTATGGGCCAACCTGTGTTTTGCTGGATTTGGTGTTAGTCCAGCAAAGTGCCATTTTAGTGTCAAAAATGTTGATGCTATTGACCTAACATGTGCCATGGTGTGCTGTATTGTAAATACAGAGCTACCATGGTGTCATTAGGGGGGTGAAGGGTGACACAAGGAAACTGGCGCGTCGGAGCTGATGCACCAGTTCCTTGTAAATATGCCCCTAATGCTTTTGAAAGGACCATTCAAACACCAGAGATTATTGTAGAATTTCTATTCTGCAAAAAGGAAACATTGATGAATCCCTTTTAAAGGTGACGAAAAACGACACAAAAAAGGGAAATCTGAATCCCTACAGTAGGAACCAAATGAACAAAATTAACAACAGAACTCTTCCTCAGAATGATAGCTATCACAATAGATTTTCAATCCATCAAAGCTTCAAAAATAACTGCCAGTTTTTACTGTTCTGACAGTTGACAGTTAATTAAATTGACAGATGGACCTTTTACATGTAATCTTTTCATAAAAATATTTCATTTTATTTTTTACTGTTGAAGAAAGTGAGTCAGTGGTGGAGGTCACACCAAATAGTTCCTTTGCAATGATTTCTAATGCATTAATTTTGGATGTGACTACGAGTTTTGCTGTGTTATAACTACAGCGGCATTCACATGAATTTAAGAGTAAAGACCAACAAATAGTTAACAATATTCATGATAATTAAATTTAGTAGTTGTGTATAAGCACATGGCCATCTTTACAGTTTTGCAAACAGGATATGTCAAAATGTGACAGTTATTCCGTCCGTTGAATTACACGTGCCGTGAGATATAATGCACTTGTAATGCGATGGACAGAATATCTACCATGTTTGGTACAGAGTATCCCTTCCTCCAAGTCTTAATAAGGTCCACTGTTTTAGAGTGAAAGTGATGTGAAACGTTAGAATATATGAATTCTGAATTCTGATGAGACATTGATTCCAGTCTCATACATGAAACCAAATTTAGTGAAGAACCTCAAACTAGCAGTTTTGTTGACATTGTCAGACTTTTTTGCAGATATATTTCCACCCCGAAATTGGTCGGAGAAGTGCTCCTCCTGACAAAGGCAGTAGTAAAGTCAGTTCATGGCAGAATGGGAAAGGAAGCAGGGCTTAAGTGTATTAGTTCTGCAGGGGACGGGGTACGGAGGCTCAAAGCATCCTATGGATCAGGCATTGGAGCCTACTGACCCCAATTATGGCTGCCTTTTAGCTCTAACTAAAGAGGCATGGCCCTAAGATGACAATAGAAGATGTTTTTGTTATCTTTTCAGAGGGACTGTAGGGACAAGGACGTACATATTCAATTGTTTTACTTTAAACACGTGAAACACATTAGTAATAAAACACCTAGCCTACAAGTGTACGTTTTGGCAATCATATTTCTCAAGGCGTTCTAATGCACTGTCAATCTAAAATACTCGCTACATTCTGTCTGAAGGATCACACCTTTAACACACTTTAAACTATGGCCCAGATTTATGGATCCCTTGTGCCATTCCAAAATAGCGTAATCTTTTACTCTAATGTGGCTTTGAAATGGGAAAAACACAGGGCCATATTTACAAAGTGGTGCAATGCATTCATTGCACCACTTTTCAACCTCTTGCTCCACATTATGCCTGTGCTAGGCATAATGTATGCAAGGGGGGCGTTCTGGCGCTAGCGGGGCTGAAAAAGTGGCACAAAGGAATCTATGAGACTCCTTTGCGCCATTTTTATCAGCATTTTTCAAAGCCTGCTAAATGCAGGCACTAAAAAGAAGCTCCCATTGATTACAATGGGCCTCTGGGTGCTTTGCAGGATTAGCAACATAATGTTTGACACAAGTCCTGCAAAGCACCGGACTAGCGTAAACAATTATGACACTAGTCACCCTAACTACTGCCATGGTGCTCCATATTATAAATATGCCGCTACCATAGTGGCGTTAGAGGGGCACTAAGGGGCACAAGAAAAGTGGCACTGTAATACGTGCAGCACCACTTTCCATAAATATGCTGCTACTTTACATGCACCTGGGAAACATGTAGGCTATCCTTGTAATATGTTTTGCCATTTTCTAAGGAACACCAAGGCTCAGTTACCAATGAAAGCTCACTGAAGTCATGTTCCTCCTTTCTAGCCTGTGACTTCCAAGGGCAACTGAGATGAAAGACTTATTGTGAGATGGCGAGGCAGATATAGAAAACGGGATATAGTAATGACAAAAATATTACTCACCAATCAATGATTATTTTTTTAATAAAAGAGCTGAGACTATAATTCATAATAGGTTAAATTGTTTAGGGTTAATGCAATGACTTTACAGTTATAACAGTTGAACATTTCAACCCATATTTTTTTAATTCTCTCATGTTTGCTATTTATTATCAGGTATGTCATGTGTCTCAGTGCCCTATGTGTCCCTTTAGCAGTGACGGAAGGGAACTGGCAATATCTGCAGATGCACAATTGGGTACTGACAGATGCGGGCTGACAGCCAGGTTTAAAACAGGCATCTGGGGATCGGCAGTCATTTGGAAATATACTCTGATGGAGGGTGGATTAGGGTCTGAGAACATAAAAAGCAGTGTCTGCAGGTGGGGGCATGCTGGTAAACAGCAAATAGAAGGTGATAGGTGCTGTCTGATGTGTTATGCACTTTTCAGTATGGCCATCAGCAAGTGGCTGGGGAATGGAAAAGTATAAAAAGGTCCAGGAAACCTGTGACTAGTTCTGGGAGGAAATATTCACTCTGCTTGTGCAGTTTATAGAATTCAGGCACTCCGCGATACATGAAATAAGGTGGAGTTCTCAAATTCGACTCTCTGTTAGCATGAAATTAGAATTGTTTTTGGTGCATGCTCACAGTCACAACGATAGTCTCATGCTGCTTGAGAGTGCACATGAGATTTTATGCCTGCTGGCATGGCTTCTGGCCAATATGGTGCCAATATAGTGCTGCTCACGAGGTCAAGCAATCACTGGTGCACCTTGAGCAGGTTCCCTACTCAAGAAGCAGTTAAATCTTCTTGAAAATACATTTTCAAGTGTTTTTTCTAATCCAACAGACCGTTCAAGTTGTTTTTTAGTCCTAAAGCCTTTTTTAAAACTTTTGTAACAGCAGGAAGGAAGTGCCCCAGACACCTAAACTTCCTGTTAGTCTCCATCAGGCTCCCCCCAGTGCTTTGTTTATCTCCTGGTTACTTTTCACATGGATTTTGAGGTGGAAGTGTTACTCTCTTATTCTGTTGAAGACATACCTTTTGATGTAAGAACTTTCTTTTTGGCATATCATGCAAGTAAGTTTGAAAACTATAGTATGAAGGTGTTGTTTGTTTGATTGGACATGCACAAGTATTTCTTTGTACTTTTATTTGATTTTTAAATTTCATTGTGGCCTTAAGTTTCAGTAGGGGCAAAGTAATTTGTTTGCATTTCAATTTTCATCTCTTGTGAAGGAAAAATGTTGCACAGTTCAGTACCTTTTCGTCATGATTGTTACATTTGCGGTATTCATTTACTTTTCTATTTGGTCTGGTCTGCCAACTGTGCCATCTGGCCATTAGGCCCAGTACTAGTCATCAGTGCATGAAAGAACTGTTTGTGTGGAGCATGTTGCTCAATTAAAACAGAATTTAGGGCAGGGATAGGATTGAATTAAATAAAAAATGTTGGTTATTGTTTCACAGGTTTTTCTGCAAAAAGTATATATGTGGGGTAATATTTGATGCCATAGGAAGATGTGTGTTGTTGCAAAATGTTTATAGCTATGTTATTTTTTGTGTTTGGAATTACTGAATTAACCCTCGGATGCCCTGGACAAGCTGGTCTTGTGCTTGGCCATGGTTACCGCATGCCGAGGACGAGACCAGCTTGTCCTGCTATGGGCCCTTGGGGGGATGGAAGGGGAATCGCTTCCCCTTCACCCCTGACCCCTCCATGGCGTCTTATGATATCAACACGCGATTGCACGCTGACCTCATAAGAGGCTGCCCACTCCGCACTGGAAGCTCAGCTTCCAGCGCGGACGGTAGGAAAAATGCTTTAGCATTTCTCTTCCGATCACGTGGAGGGGGCGAGAGAGGCATCAAAGGAAAGGAAAGGTTGTTCCTTTCCTTTGATGTCTCTCTCTGCATTTCTGCTGCCCGATCGCAGAAGAAATGCCCACTAGGCACAATGGAGTTTTCTTTTTTTGTTTATGCATAAGGGGAGCGGTCCCTTGGGCAAGGGCTGCTCCCTAAGGGGGCAAATTATTGTTAGGCCTTTTCTGCCCCCCCCCCTCAGGGGCAGATCGGTCTTTTCTAATTAGGCCGATCTGCCCCCGGGGGGGGGGGGCAGAACTACTAGACACCATGGATTATTTTTATTTTTTACGTTTTATGTTTTTTTAGATGTGGGGAGTGACCCCTAGGGCAAGAGTCGCTCCCCTGGGGGCAAAATGAACTTTAGGCCACATCTGCTCTCCTTGGGGGCAGATTCGCCTATTTCTATTAGGTCAATCTGCCCCCAAGATGGGGGGGAACCACTACACACCAGGTATTTTTTTTAGGTCAGTTTCATGTGAGGGGAGCAACCCCTTAGGCAAGGGTCACTCCCCAGGAGGGGGCAAATTTGTTTTAGGCCATTTATGCCCCCCTTGCGGGCAGATCAGCCTATTGTAATTAGGCCGATCTGCCCCATTGGGGGCAGAAACCTCTAGGCACCAGGGATCATTTTTTTTTGTTTTGTTATATTTTTTTAGAAGTGGGGAGTGACCCATTAGGCAAAGGTAGCTCCCTTGTGGGGAAAATTATTTTTAGGCCATTTCCGCCACCCCGGGGGCAGATTGGCCTATTTGTTTTTTGTTTTGGCCAATCTGCCCCAAAGGGGGCAGAAACCACTAGACACCAGGGATTTTTATTTATTTGCGTCACTTTCTTGCAAGGGGAACAACCCCTTAGGCAAGAGTAGTTCTTCTGGGGGTCAAATTTATTTTAGGCCATTTCTGCCCCCTTTCAGGGCAGATAGGCTTATTTTATGAGGCTGACCTGCCCACAAATGGGGCCGAAACGCTAGGCACCAGGGAGTCTTTTTTGCACCAATTTCATGCAAGGGGAGAGACCCCTTAGTCAAGGATCGCTTCCGGGGGGGGGGGAGGAATTATTTTTAGGCCTAGTTCTATTAGGACGATCGCCCTCCAGGGGGGCAGAAACCACTTAGCCACCAGGGATTGGTGTGTGTGTGTTTTGTTTGGGGCAGGGTCGGTCCCCATGGGGGTACATTACTCATGGACATATCTGCCCCTCTTGGGGGCAGATTGGCCTATTTAAGGAGGGTGGGGGTATGGCCATATTCCCACCCCAAATCAATGGGGCCAAAGTTGTTCTGCCCACCATTAGGAAAATGGGGCAATTACCCCTGATCCACTCTTGAGGGGGATGAAAGTCTACTAGATGCTAGGGAATAAAAAAAAAAATAGTGGGGTGGTGGCTACCAACCAATACGGCCATGGTTATGCCCCCACCCCAACTGAAGAGGGTAACAGTCTTTCAGCTGTCCCCCGCACACTGAAACATCTTATCCTACTACAAGCAAGAGGACTTTTGATTATTTGGGGTTTTGGTTTTACATTTGGGCCATGAGAGCTTGTCTAACTCTCAAAATCGTCCCACTTGGAATGGTGAGGGCTGCACTTTTTGTACTTTGGGACACTGCCATGTAGAAAAATTCGCAAGAACTAGACACATCTGAAAACTAAACACCTTGGTGAGTCCAGGGTGGTGTGCTGCACATGCACCCCACACCATTTTCTTACCCACAATGCCCTGCAAACCTCCATCTTTGCTGGAAATGATATAATTTTTCCACATTTTTGTGATGGAACCTTCCGGAATCTGCAGGAATCCACAAAATTCCTACCACCCAACAGTGTCACATCTATACCGATAAACATTCTGCCCCAATTGTCAGCCTAAAAATGTTTTTTTTTTAAACTGCCCTTTTGGACCCGCTTTGGTCACCCCCTCAATTTTGACATGTTTTTGTCTCTTCCCTGTCACAGGCACTTGGCCCACCTACACAAGTGAGGTATAATTTTACCGGGAGACTGAGGGGAACGTTGGGTGTTAGGAATTTTGTCCGGGTGTGGTGATCCCACACAGTAATGTGGGAAAATTTGGATTTTTTAGCTAAATTTAAGGTTTGCTGAGGATTCTGGATAAGAAAACACTGGGGAATCCACGCAAGTCACAAATCCCTGGACTCACTCGGGTGTCTAGTTTTTAAAAATGTTTGGGTTTGGTAGGTTTCTCTTTATGGCTGCTGAGCCCAGGACCAACCAAAAGCTCCGGTGCCCCCGCAAAATCAGGTAGTTTTGTATTTGATAATTTTGATGTGTTCACATAGTGTTTTGGGGCATTTCATTTCGAGGGCACTAGGCCTACACACACAAGTGAGGTATCATTTTTATCTGGAGGCTTGGGGGAATGTTTGGTGGAAGGAGAATTGTGGCTCCTCTCAGATTCAAGAACTTTCTGTCACTGAAATGTGAGGGAAAAGTGTTTTTTTGCCAAATGTTGACGATTGCAAAGGATTCCGGGTAACAGAACCTAGTGAGAGCCCCACAAGTAACCCCATCCTTGATTCCCCTAGGTGTCTAGTTTTCAAAAATGCACTTGGTTTGGTAGGTTTCCCTAAGTGACGGCTGAGCTAGAGGCCAAAATCTACAGCAAGGCACTTTGCAAAAAACACGTGAGATTTCAGTGTAAAAATGTGATGTGTCCATGTTGCATTTCCTGTCATAGGCACTAGGCCTACCCACACAAGTGAGCTACCATATTTATCGGGAGACTTGGGGGAACACAGAATAGAAGAACAAGTGTTATTGCCCCTTGTCTTTCTCTAAATTTTTTCCTTCCAAATGTAAGACAGTGTGTAAAAAAGATGTCTATTTGAGAAATGCACTGTAATTCACACGCTAATATGCGGACCCCGGAATTCAGGGATGTGCAAATAACCATTGCTTTTCAACACCTTATCTTGTGCCCATTTTGGAAATTCAAGGGATTTCCTTGATACCTATTTTTCACTCATTATATTTCAGCAAATGAATTGCTGTATACCCGGTATAGAATGAAAACACAATTGCAAGGTGCAGCTCTTTTATTGGCTCTGGGTACCTAGAGTTCTTGATGAACCTACAATCACTCTATATTTCCGCAACCAGAAGAGTCCAGCAGATGTAACAGTATTTTGCTTTCAAAAATCTTACATTGCAGGAAAAAGTTACAGGGTAAAACATGGAGAAAAAAGGCTGTTTTTTTCACCTCAATTTCAATATATATTTTTTTATTTCAGCTGTTATTTTCTATAGGAAAACCTTGTAGGATCTACATTAATGACCCCTTGCTGAATTCAGAATTTTGTCTACTTTGTAGAAATGTTTAGCTGAGTGTGTTTCCAGCATTGGTTTCTTACCCATTCTGTCACTAAGTGGAAGGAGGCTAAAAGCACCAAAAATAGCACAAATGGTGTATGTCCCAGTAAAATGCCAAACTTGTGTTGAAAAATGTGGTTTTCTGTTTCAAGTCTGCCTATTCCAGAAAACTGGGGAGAAGTTGATTTTTGCACCACAAACCCTTTGTTGATGCCATTTTCATGGAAAAAAAACACAAACCTTCTTCTGCGTCCCCTTGTTTCCATTTTTTTTTTTTAAATGAAATTTTTGCTGTATTTTGGCTAATTTCTTGGTCTCCTCCAGGGTATCCCACAAACTCTGGGTGCCTCTACAATCCCTAGGATGTTGGAAAAAAGGGTGCAAATTTGGCGTGGGTAGCTAATGTGGACAAAAAATTATGAGGGCTTAAGCGCGAACTGCCCTAAATAGCCAAAAAAAGTCCTGGCACCTGAGGGGGAAAGAACTGGCAGCAAAGGGGTTAATAGTAGTATTTTTGTCAGTGTTACCATGCCTCCTTTCTCTGGCCAGTGTGTTTGTGAGTGTTCTTGTCATAGGTTACCATTTGTCTTTGTTCTCAATGCCTTGTAACCAGGGGTCATTTTGTGTAGTCTGCTTCCATGGGCCTAAATATGTTCTTTGTTTCCCATTCCTCCTTGGTTGTTGGTTCACCATGTGGCTGGTGGCCATTTTGTGTAGCCAGCCGGTGTCATTTTGCCATATACTTGCTTACGTTCTTTGTTCTCCATGCCTCTTTGAGCGCTGCTTTTGTTGACCATGTGGCAGGTGGTCATTTTGTGCAGCCAGCTAGTGTGATTTTGGCATAGGCTTGCATTTGAGCTTTGTTCTCCATGCCTCCTTGATCCCGGTTGTTAGTTTGGCCATGTGGCTGGAGGCCATTTTGTGTTTGCCAGCCAGTGTGCTTTTGCAATAAGCTTGCATGTGTTTGTTCTCTATGCCTCCTAGCTCACTGTTGTTGTTTGACCACGTGGCTAGCGGCCTTTTTGTGTAATCAGCCTTCGTACTTTGCCTTAGGGTCGCATGTGTTTTGATCTCCATGCCTCCTTGTTCGCTGCTGTTATTTCACCATGTGGCTGGTGACCATTTTGTGCAGTCAGTCAGTGTGTTTTTGCCATAGGCCTGCATGTAATATCAGTTTATTATTATGATTGAGGATCATTGTGGTATATGTGTTTTATGAAAATGATTATGATGAACAGTGCTTTTTATCTGCATAAAAACAGGGGAACCCTATAACTCTACTCGGCCTAGGGTAAATATAACGTCAACAAAGAGAAAAAATGGCAGGTAGAGACAAATTTAATCCTAAGTGGTAAGAACAGACCTCTATTCTGTAGCTTCTGAGTTTATTTCTTACTCAAATTTATTTCAAACCAATTTTTAAATAGCAAAAAAGAATCTGGGAAGACGTAAAACATACATACACTACAATAATAACTGTACACGTAAAATTGACAAAATATTCACAATAGACTTCATCACAAAAAAATAACAGTATAAGGAAACAATGCTCTATATATTTGACTGGTGGTCACTGTTATAACTCCACATGTGATCCACTTCTAAATGCTAAGACACTGGGCTTTAACGTACACTCACTTATCAAGGTGTTGTGCATTACTTTCACATAAGTGTGATATAGTGCACCTTAAGATTTTACAATATATTCCATTCTTTAACAAGCCCAATACACTTGCAATACAATAAGTCAACGCGTTTCGGCCTACTGATTTAAGGCCTCATCAGGACTGGAGAAGGGCAAATGAAATTCTAGAAAAAAATCTAAGAAAACAACAAGAATGCTTACAAATATGCATCTGTACATGTAATAAATAAATCAATAAACAAGACAAATCAAACAAGATTATAGTGCATGCCTACAGGATATCTGGTGTTAAATAAAGCTTAAATATATTTAAAAACAGTCTTAGCTTAATTAGATAGCGTCTTCTACTCTTCGGAAAATCATCCGATAATTTTATAGTAATTTTGTAACTGGCTATGGTACAGTGCTGCACTGCTTGTGGATTTTTTAGAAATGTAAACTCTATTTAAAATGTTTATACTCTATCAGAGATATAGAATATTGAAACCACATATCTTTACCTTAATTATACAGATCAAAAATGGACCCAAAGACTCCTGTATAACTTCTTCCATTGGCTTAACCGATGGACCCTACTACTTAGAGCCGCCCATCTAGAGTCAGACAAGATTGCTGTTTATATCATCTCCCTGGTTAAGGAAACAAATATACAAATAAACATCTACTCCATCCGTCTTATTCTCTCATGTCTAAAAACGGCTATCGAAACTGAAAAAATCTCTACCGCTGCCGTCTTACCATGTTTGGCGCGTCCAGATCGAATAAATCGCTGCAGCGCGTATGTTTGAAGCCGCGTCTTCCGTGATAGATTTGTAACTAAGCAACGTCGCGCCCTAGCGCTGTGCTGACGTTTCCAGTATATACGGCCAATCATAACTCAAACGAGTCGAATTCTGGGTAATGTAATTCATGGTGAGGCACGTCAAAACTACAGCGGCCATCTTAACGCAGGGAATACACCTGCCTCTGTCATTGTGTCGGCCAGTAATTGTACATTCCAATAAACACCACTCCACTAAATTAAACTGATACCATCAACAGTGCCGTTAAACACTTATATATCCCCTAAAATAAGAAACATTTTTTTATAAGGAATCACTTATGAAAAAGTTAGAGGAAGTGAGCGAAGGATTAACACAAACCGAAACCGGAAACAAGCCCAAAACTAATGGGCAAGCACTAAGGCTGTACACCGATCTCTTCACTCTCCCTTATTGTGCAAATTCCTTGTGATCTCATGCCATTATGCTAAAGTGCCCTTTCATTTTTCATGCTTTTTATCTATGGTGATCCTTAAAAGAGTCCCAGAAGGCAATGAACAGTCAATATATTAATTAAGTAAGATCTGATACTTACCGTAAAAAGTGTGTCAACTGAGTTGGCACTGACAGTATGAGGTTATTACATGCATAATAGTTATTATAACATCAGACACAATAGGTTGTTTAGAGACCAATATATTGACTGTTCATTGCCTTCTGGGACTCTTTTAAGGATCACCATAGATAAAAAGCATGAAAAATGAAAGGGCACTTTAGCATAATGGCATGAGATCACAAGGAATTTGCACAATAAGGGAGAGTGAAGAGATCAGTGTACAGCCTTAGTGCTTGCCCATTAGTTTTGGGCTTGTTTCCGGTTTCGGTTTGTGTTAATCCTTCGCTCACTTCCTCTAACTTTTTCATAAGTGATTCCTTATAAAAAAAAATATCTTATTTTAGGGGATATATAAGTGTTTAACGGCACTGTTGATGGTATCAGTTTAATTTAGTGGAGTGGTGTTTATTGGAATGTACAATTACTGGCCGACACAATGACAGAGGCAGGTGTATTCCCTGCGTTAAGATGGCCGCCGTAGTTTCGACGTGCCTCACCATGAATTACATTACCCAGAATTCGACTCGTTTGAGTTATGATTGGCCGTATATACTGGAAACGTCAGCACAGCGCTAGGGCGCGACGTTGCTTAGTTACAAATCTATCACGGAAGACGCGGCTTCAAACATACGCGCTGCAGCGATTTATTCGATCTGGACGCGCCAAACACGGTAAGACGGCAGCGGTAGAGAGTTTTCCAGTTTCGATAGCCGTTTTTAGACATGAGAGAATAACACGGATGGAGTAGATGTTTATTTGTATATTTGTTTCCTTAACCAGGGAGATGATATAAACAGCAATCTTGTCTGACTCCAGATGGGCGGCTCTAAGTAGTAGGGTCCATCAGTTAAGCCGATGGAAGAAGTTATACAGGAGTCCTTGGGTCCATTTTTGATCTGTATAATTAAGGTAAAGATATGTGGTTTCAATATTCTATATCTCTGATAGAGTATAAACATTTTAAATAGAGTTTACATTTCTAAAAAATCCACAAGCAGTGCAGCACTGTACCATAGCCAGTTACAAAATTACTATAAAATTATCGGATGATTTTCCGAAGAGTAGAAGACGCTATCTAATTAAGCTAAGACTGTTTTTAAATATATTTAAGCTTTATTTAACACCAGATATCCTGTAGGCATGCACTATAATCTTGTTTGATTTGTCTTTTTTATTGATTTATTTATTACAATTACAGATGCATATTTGTAAGCATTCTTGTTGTTTTCTTTGATTTTTTTCTAGAATTTCATTTGCCGTTCTCCAGTCCTGATGAGGCCTTAAATCAGTAGGCCGAAAGGCATTGACTTATTGTATTGCAAGTGTATTGGGCTTGTTAAAGAATGGAATATATTGTAAAATCTTAAGGTGCACTATATCACACTTATGTGAAAGTAATGCACAACACCTTGATAAGTGAGTGTACGTTAAAGCCCAGTGTCTTAGCATTTAGAAGTGGATCACATGTGGAGTTATAACAGTGACCACCAGTCAAATATATAGGGCATTGTTTCCTTATACTGTTATTTTTTTGTGATGAAGTCTATTGTGAATATTTTGTCAATTTTACGTGTACAGTTATTATTGTAGTGTATGTATGTTTTACGTCTTCCCAGATTCTTTTTTGCTATTTAAAAATTGGTATGAAATAAATTTGAGTAAGAAATAAACTCAGAAGCTACAGAATAGAGGTCTGTTCTTACCATTTAGGATTAAATTTGTCTCTACCTGCCATTTTTTCTCTTTGTGAACAGTGCTTTTTATAACATGCATTTTTTTTTTGCATTTTCACCTGCACCTCCATGCCTCCCAATATGCTTCTCGTATCCCACAGTGCAAACTTCAGCAATTATTTTTATTTTTGTAATTCACATTTATATTGTATTTTTCAATTGTATTTTTAAAAATATATATTTTTGTATTTTTATGGAAATTTGTATAATTTATTTCATTTCTTTTACTTGTTTTGTTTTGCATTTTGCCTCGAACCATGATCAATCAACCCCCTGACTGCCATAGGTGCACAGCTACACAACATAATTCATTTTTTGGTATCATTTCCCCTGGACCCACTGCCTGCCAAAGTAGGTGCACTGCACACACACACCAGCGTCATTAATTTTTTAAGGATTAGTCAATATCCCCCTGGAACTCCTTGCCTGATGGGCACACACCAGCCTTCATTTTTTAAAGAGTATTCTCATGCACCTCCCTGACTGCCGCAGGTATCTCTCTTAGAATAGATGCACATTACGCCAAGACTAGTTACATCCGTATGTTGTTATCCTGATTGAAATTAAATTGTATGTTATGGTGGACTGGTGTGGTTTGACTTTAAAATGGTTGGATATATCTTTAGTTATCTAGGATAAAAATGAAGTAATCAATAACAATAAATTGTATTGTCTTAGCCCGTACTAATTCAAACTGCAACAAAGCCATGTTTCACTAAATGGTTTTCTTGCTTGTTTGCTTTTAGGTGAACAGGAGAAGAGGCATCACCCACAATACTGCCAGACAGAAGGCCTGTACAAAAGCACACAACATCAGTCCTCCAATCTCTTCCACCTGTGCAGCTCAGTGAGACTGCCAACTGACAGTTTCAAAATGTCCCCTAAGAAAGGTCCTATCTTACTTTTAAGGGCATTCACCAGCATGCAACAACAGCCATGTTTGCCATTGAGCAATCCCATACAGCAACAAACATCTTGGAAGACTTTAACAGCAAGGTATTTGAAAGGCAGCGACACTTGGGTCTCTGAAAGGAATTTGTTGACACAGACAGTGGCAGTAATGTAGTCTAGGCAATGAAAAATTGTAGCTATTTCAGGGTCCTGTGTCTGGTGTAATACATCAACCTGGTTGTGCAGGATTTTCTCAAAAAAAGAAGACACAGTCAGCAACATATGGACCACATGCAGAAGAATCTGCACTCATTTCAGCCTTTCGTTTAAAGCTCGGAAGCAGTTGAGGATTATTCAGTTGGCTAATAGAGTACCACTTAAAGCCCTGCTGCAGGAATTGCAAACATGTTGGAACTTGACCTATTACATGTTGCAATGTCTATTTGAGAAGTACAGACAGATCAATGAGTATGTTATTCAAAGAGGAGGGGATGCAAAAGGGAAGAGAATGACCATGAATGCAGACAAATGGGCCCTAGTCAAATGCCTGACACAGATTCTACTCCTTTTTGAGGTTTTCACACGGGAAGTTAACAAGGAGGACAATACGATGGGCCAACCTATCCTGTTGTTGCATCAGGTACAGGATTAGTTAAAAAAGGTGTCTGAAAGGTACACACTCATAGATGTGAACAAAAATGCAGAAGCATTTGCTGTAGTTGAGAACTTAGGGCCAGATGTAGCAAAGACTTTGCGACTCGCAAACAGCGGAAATCGCAGTTTGTGAGTCGCAAATGCGTCTTTGCTATGTAGAAATGCATTTTGCGAGTCGGAACCGACTCGCAAAATGCATTTCCGAGTCGCAAATAGGAAGGGGTGTTCCCTTCCTATTTGCGAGTCGCAATGGTATGCAATTCCATTTGCGACGCAAATGGACTTGCAGTTACCATCCACTTGAAGTGGATGGTAACCCACTCGCAAACGGAAAGGGGTCCCCATGGGACCCCTTCCCCTTTGTGACTGGACCAAAAACAAAATTTTCAGAGCAGGCAGTGGTCCAATGGACCACTACCTGCCCTGAAAAATACCGAAACAAAAGGTTTCGGTTTATTTTTCAAAGTGCAGCTCGTTTTCCTTTAAGGAAAACGGGTTGCACTTTGAAAAAAAACCCTGCTTTATTTAAAAGAAGTCATGGACATGGAGGTCTGCTGTTCCCGAAACCGGTCCCAGGATGCTTGTTTCCAGTCCAGGGAAGACCTGGCCTACCAGTTCGGGCTGGACTGTTCCCATGGGGAACAGGGTCAAGACTGATTTGCATATGGCTGGGTCCAAACTGGAATGGCATGGGCAGCAAAAAAACGATGGATTTAGGCCCAGATCACTGTACTGGGGGTGAATGTTTGACAATGTTCAGCATTCCGTCCATCACTTGTTGTGTTTGCTTTGTCGCCCTAAGTGGGAAGGGTATGCCCAGACGTGGGTCCCGTGCTTCCCATGCCACTGGATTCAAGCTAGCCTGGCTGATGAAAGGAAAAATCCTGAAACCGGTCCCAGGATGCTTGTTTCCAGTCCAGGAAAGACCTGGCCTAGCAGTTCGGGCTGGACTGTTCCCATGAGGAACAGGGTCAAGACTGATTTGCATATGGCTGGGTCCAAACTGGAATGGCATGGGCAGCAAAAAAACGATGGATTTAGGCCCAGATCGCTGTACTGGGGGTGAATGTTTGACAATGTTCAGCATTCCGGCCATCACTTGTTGTGTTCCCAGCAGGCCTCCATCCCCGTGAGTGCCCTGAGTCGCTATGGGGTCGCAAATTGCGACCCACCTCATTAATATTAATGAGGTGGGTCTTTGCGACTCCATAGCGACTCCCAGAAGGTGTCTGAGACACCTTTCTGCATCCACTCGCAAATTGCAAGTCGCAATTTGGGACTTTCCTACATCTGGCCCTTAATCCTTCCCTTGCCTGTTAATACAAGGCTTCAAAAAGACATCAAGTTGTCCAAAGAGCACATCAGTGCCACATTACTTGATCCAGGGTACAAATGCATTATGGCACATCCATTCCTTTTTCTGAAGGGGATGTTTCAAAATACAAGAGGCGGATTGGTGAGCAAGCTGCAGACGAGGGAGAAGAAAGGCTGGAAATTACTAGAGTCCCACTCCTGGGCAGAATTTCTGGAGTGCTGTCTTCAACTTCCAGAGAGGGCAGTCTTGTCTCACAACAGCCAACACCAGCATCAACACCACCGGCAACAACCACAACTATAGGAACAGAAGAACTGGCCTCAACCTCTGCATTGGCTTGGTTTCAAGTAGCAGGTCTTAAGATCAGAGCAGAGGCAAAGGCAAAAGAGGTTGAGAAAGTGGCAGCACCAATGACCATTGAGAGGATGTTCCAGAAGTATCTGAGTGACCCATAAGAGGTCTATGTCGACCAATACCCATTTGTGTATTGTTGTGAAAAGATGTGCCAATGGCCAGTGGCTCAGTGCTCAGCAGGCTGACAATAAAGTATCTGGCTTGTCCAGTAGCCAGAGAGTCTGCTTAGCACAGTTTTCATAGTGAGTAGGACCATTCTCTTGCCTCAAATCATGGAGAGATTGACTCAACAATCATACCACACAGTTGCACAGTTCCAGAAACAGCAGAGGAGGAGGAGAAGGATGATTGGTCAGAATCATGTGTGTTAGCTGACCACTTTCTAAGCGAACCACCTGAGTATGAGGATGAACTCTACTTCCCTGACTAAGGACTGAGTATAATACAATAGTACATTTTAATAACTTATTGCTGAATGTATTTCTTAGCCAAGAAAAAGGATACAGCTAGTAGAACATTATGTTTGTGTCTGATTTATGTTGCCCCACCATTTTTAGTCACATGTATGGTGGGATTGGAGTTGGACCAGTGTGCAGTGAGAAAGCCTCCCAATTCCCTTCAGGACATTGGAGACAATGCCTGTCTCCTTCCTCTGCCTATCCTTTTTTTGCATAATCTAGCAGGGCTGCCCCAGAAGATCATTGCTTTACAACTCCGCAAATTTCAATGTGTTGCTTGCATCAAAGAGGGGACACAATTGTATACCTACCACTGTGCTTGGATTGGAAGAGATAACTATTGCACCAATGAGTGATGCTATATTATCGAGTGATTGTGAGTGATGAGTGATGATTTCTGTGGTGGCAGACAGAAAGGGAGGATGTTCAAATAATTAGTAATCTCGGTTTTGATTATTTGCAATGTTTGGGCCCCGATGGGTGATCATTTTTCCTGAAGGTGATTGGCCCATTCAAATTTAGTGGAATTTACCTGCAGGGTCCCATCCTTTTTTGTTTTTTTACAGACCAGTCACTTTTGTTAACAAACACAAATCTATCCAAATAATACAGTTCTGTTTCTCTACTTGTTTTTCAAAGCAGTGCACTACAGTGTCGCGTGGGCTCTCAAGAAGATTCCGACGAACTATTGTGACCTCTGCTGCGCTGTCTAACAGTGCTAACGCCCATGTCTTGGTCTTCAAGAGAACTCTCTTCTTGTGTGGCATGTCTAACTGAGACTGCCGCCACCTTCTTCTTTGTAAATTGCTGTTTCTGTTGGATTGGTTTCTCTTCTTTCTTGACAGAAACCTCCGTTGAGCGTTGTGATTCCTGTCTCGGTTTCACATACTCTGTTCTCCGCTCCGACCGCCCACCTCTCTCACTTCTCTTTTCCGATGAGTCCTGAAAGGAACGAGATTGGCGTGTATCAGTATATTGATATCTGTCAGGCGTTTTCAAACTATCCTTATTCCTCAGATTGTACCTATTCTGCGGGGTCTCCGGTCGCGGAGATTCTCCCCTTTCTTTTTTAGGTGTTTGCTGTTTTTCTCCCAGCGCTTCTTATTACCCTCAGGTTGCTGTATTTTAGTAGAATCCTTACGTTGTTTACCCTGCAACTGTGGTTTTGCGGTCGAGCCCCTAGGCTATCACGACCGATACTCGAATATGTTTCCGCTATTATCCTCGGCAGCTCCCGTTCTTGATTAAGCTGCAGGATGTCTCGAAGATGCATACGCACCGCTAGTGCCACTGCCTCCCCTTTGAGATAGCTTAATATAATAGAAGAAACTGCAGCAAAGTTGCCCATCAGTTGCATCCCTAAATCTAAGGCTGGGGCAGCCCCATATTCATCTTGAATTTGTTTTAACACTTCCGGTAAATTCACCAATGTGGGCGTACCGTGTGCAGTAGTGCAAAGCGCGGCAAAAACCGTGCCCCAGGTATTACAATGATCCACAGTAGGAACCATTCCATACGGCAAACACATCGTCAATATTCTATGTTTATCCTGAGGTCCCGTATGGGGAAATACTGCTTCCAGCGTATTAATTTTTTGCGCCAACCAAAATGGAGTTTCCTCCAGTTTAGCTGGTACTTTACCCATTACTGAGTGTACAGTGGCCGGATTAATTCCCGGTACCACTGCATGTGGTTTTGCCGGAGCAGCACGCGCTGCATTTGGAAGAACCTCTGTCACCTTTAATCCGGTTTTGCTCCGGCTAACTAGCAGTGCCTCATCTCTCCCAAGGGGAAGGGATGATTAGGCAGCCGAGCGCCTGACCTCTATTGAACCTCTGAGGGAAGTCATGGTCACTCAGGTCCCAACCAGCTCTCTCATTTACAGCATGCTCTCATATATAAATGACAAAGGCAGTTTATGTTTTATATATTGTTTTTAATAAAACAACTGTATTTTAGATATTAAGGCATGAGCTGCAATAACCAGAACCATACAACACAGTAGGATTAAAATAGTCACTATGAGAGTGAAACATAAAAACAACGCTATCATGGTGTTAATAGGTTCTATTCTCTCAATAGATTATATTTAGAGCACAGCATGTTAAGCTATTAGCTTGCCTTTCAGATTCCCTAGGAAATCATCAACCCTCATACCTGAGCAAAGGCCTGTGATCTGGTTCAGCATCTGCAATGAGGCAGTCAGCGTCTAGTTGTGGTTCCCTGGTCCGAATCTCCCTCTTGCGTGTATTAGGACAAGGAAGTGTTTTTATAACTAACATGTCAGTGTGATCACAAAATGTCCCTACGCAAGAATGTATTCAAAGACTAAACTCCTACCACTTCTATCGGCAATGTACCAGACTGTATCCTTGACTGGAGCCCAGAGTGAGCAAGAATGTGTTATTGAGAACTCCAGCGCAGAAATAGGCTAAACAGTATGATACCGAAAAATAAAACAAGACCGTGGAACTGGCTATTGAAAAATAACAGTACGAAGCTGAATAAAATGCATTTAGAGCAAAGTGCACGGGGCTCAATGCTGCAAGCAAAGGAATAAAAATACACCAGGGCAAAGTGCACAAAGGCCTAATGCCTGAAGCAAACGCCTAATGGATACATAAACCTAACCACACTACAACAGGTCTATCTCACTCAGATAGGGATTGGGACTGAGCTACCCAGAGTCAGGAGGAGGATGACGGATCGGAGTCAGGAGGAGGATAGAAGGACTCAGGGTGGGACTATCTCAACAGCCAGAAAAAGGACGTCATCGACTTCAAAGGGGAAAATATGATGATGACTCTGAGGCCTACTATTCAGCTCTGTGGAATGGAGAGACATAAGTTGATTTGGGAAATGCTGCTGAGTTTGTGTGCTGCATTGCTGGCAAACATGTGTTCTGCGCTGCTGGTGAACTTGTTTTTGCTCTGTCTCTGAATCTTCTTGGTAAACACCTCATGAAGCTTACCTTCCTTCTGTCCTTCTCCTTGACTCTACAATACAGTTTCTGTTTTGCAATCCACATGCCTTCTCCTCTCTGGCATGAACAAAATGTGAAAGCTGATCTCAACACTCCTGCTTACCTACCATTCCTGTTAAGTCAAGCACCCAGTAGTGACAGACATTCTGAGAAAGAGTGCAGATGCATCACCTAATTAGGCAATACAGTATAATTGTTCTTTTAACAATCATATTTTTTAGAACTAGGTGGATTCACTTCACTCCTCCATAATTTGTATTTTTCAAACTTAGATGACAAAACATTTCTAATAATAACTTGGGTCTCTGGAGAAGAAGGGCTGTTTACAATGCATTCAACTGAGCTGTGTCATACTAATTCTTTCATTATCTTCCACAACAGACTTATGATGATGTGCTGCTCATTACGCTGATGAATATTGTTGTTGTGTTGTGTTTGCCTTTTTCACACCTTTCCCCAAATTCCCCTGTCCACCCATTCATCAAATGCCTAACCCTCTTCTCCTGACCTGTGTGATTTTTTTGAGGTGGGGCTTTATTTAAATTTAAACCAAATGGATCACACACTTGGTGGGGAGGTTGTGGTTAAATGTGACACCAAATCACTGTAGGATGTTCTAGTATGTGAGCACTTGCCCACATCAGCACTACTTACCCAACCACGCATAAAAGAGCTTAATTGTCAACATCAGGATTATCATTCAGACCTTTGTTATTTGTAAATGCTCAATCTTGTCCAATTCAGTCTTTGAGTACACTTTTTCTGACTCAAGTATTTCGTAACTTTGGTTTTCAGTAAATTTCATGCTACCTATTGCTCAAAATATTTTACTATTGCTAGTTTTTATTATAATATCTGGTATTCTTTGCTGTGTAATGTGCTATTAGTCTAGTCTCAGTGTTTCTAAAGTTATTATTTAAAAGTATATCCCACTAACTCTTTTTTTTTATTTCAATTTAGTTGCCTATGATGGAAAATCCTTTTGATTAATCCTACAGTTGCAGTTTGCTTAGGTGGGAGTGGGACCTCACTTGTGATGCCTTCCTTGTTAACATACTACCACTACCAGGAACAAGGCACCTGGAGAAACCCTTTAGCATGTTTTGGAAGATTGAGAAAGGTAGCAGCCATTGCTTCATTTCTTTAGGTAAGAGAGCCATGGAATAAAGTGAACTAGTTTAGTTAGTATGCAACTAGTGTCCACCACAGATAGGAAATTGTTTATCTAGGTTGCTGTAGGCAACATAGGGAATGGCAGCATGCCCCCCAATGGTAAATTTCATTACAGAGGGTAGTAGAACAAGAGTATAGTTAACTATAACTAACTTGCATACACTTTTAGAAGCAGATTAAAAAACAGTTTGCAAAAAGGCATCAGTGCATAGTTAAAGTAAAACACAAAAACATTCTTCAGGCATAAAGTATGCCAAAACAAAAATTGTAAAAAAGGGCTCAGAAGTGGGCATTCTCTAGGATGGTCTACAGTTCTTGAAGCTGGACCTCAAGGTGTGCCATCTGACTGCCCAAGTGAGCCAGCTCACACAGCATGTGGTGATGTAATTGGTGGTCTGATGGGTGGGCAGACATGGTCGTACAGGTGTGGGTGGCTGGTGGTGGTGCTGGTGTTGATGTGACTTAGAATCTGGAGGTGCAGGTGGCTGGCTGTAGGAACTGGGGCCCGGGAAAGAGGCATGTGCCTCACCCTCCTCCTCCACCAGGCGTTGATACTCTGCCCTGGTGGCCTTCAACCTTTGCCGCTGCAGCTGGCTGCTATCTCTTCCCAAGTCGGTGGCAGTGGTGGACCAGCAGGAGTAGCTATATCAAGAAAGAAAAAAAGAAAAAGGACAAATTGTAAACAATGTGCTGTGCAAACACTTGTTTAAAATTAAATAGTGGCACAGTAGCAGTACATTGTAGGTCCCCTAGCCCAACTGGAATTTTTAATGTGGTTAGGAGAGTCACAGGGACATGATTTTACACAGACATGCCTCACATGAAAAGCACTGACTGGCTGAAAGGAATTAAGACAGCTTAACTCCAGATCAAAACAGGGTGTTTTTTTCATGTAAAAGGATTTTTCTAAAATAACACACAGACACTTTGGTCCTGATTACGACCTAGGCAGATGGGATTACGCTATCACAAACATGACGGATATTCCGCCCACCGATTTATAGGTTCCATAGGATATGATGGAACTTGTAATATGGTGGACAGGATTTCCGTCATCTTTGTGATGGAGTACTCCCCTCCGCCAAAGTCGTAATCAGGCCCTTAGTGTGGAAAAAGAAAAATAACTCTCACTAATGAGTAAGGCATCATCCACTATTGAGTACAAGTATTTTATTCTTAGTGTGCTAAATGAATGGAGGCATGCTAGCTAGTGCATTGGGTACTACACTGCTACTCTCTGCACTCTGCGCTGGGGCAGGTGCAATGGACAATTATCTTTCTTTGATTCCAGTCGCCCTGCTCTTCACCAAATGCGTTTCAATTCTACCCTGACTCCAAAGAGGCACATGAACAATATTTGTAGTACACATCATGCAGATAATACATATTTTATTTGCGGTGGGAAAAACTATGCACTGCAGTACAGGGAAAGGAATAGTATATTTAGATTCTATTGGACAGTTTGTCATCGAGTATCCCTTCTGCAAAACATGAAATCACAGGCACTTATCCCACTTTACTTCCAGGCCTCACCATCAAACACAAATTATTTTAAACAAGCACATTTACTTGGCAGAAAGGAAAGGAAACTTGACCTACTCTACTGCAGGGTAAGACAGAAAAGGCCAGGTAGATAGAGGCTTTGCTATTGAATAGTGGTTTGAAACTGATCATCATGTGTCTAAGCTTTGGCATAGTCAATCAGTGTGGTTGAAAGTTGAGGAATGTCAAAAGGGAAACATTTGAACATGTGTAAATCCATTATGGAAGCCATGAAAAAACTATATGAACCACTTGGCCATAAAATGTAGCACATGCCAAGAATGGATTTTTCATTTTGGTATGGTAGGTTTAAACATAGAAATGAATAAAAGAGTGGAGTACTAAGAGGTGACTTAGTAGGCACTAGAAGGGAAGGGAAATACACCTTATTTTCGTTTTGGTTTGCAATGCATTGAAAACTTTGCAAATGCTGCATCAACTTAAGCCGACGTATATTGCACAACCAACACTGCAGTGCTGAATTGAACCATGCTGCAGTTAGATCATGGCCAATGGATCACGAAATGTCATGGGGCATGGAGGTCATGAATGATGATGGGTGGGATCTGCCTCGCTTAACAAATACAGTGGGTATACTAGTAATCGTCAATAACCAAGCAATGTGACTTGCCACCGTCTGTCCCTGCCTCCGCAGGGATACCCTCTTCAACTGCAGCATCATCTGGCACACTGCCAGTGGCCCCAACACTGGTTGTCTGTGTGGATAGAAAACACATTGCACATTTTATATGCCTGATACCCCTCCCCATTTAAAAAAAAATTATAAATACAACCACCATATATCACTACAGTTCAGTTTGCAGTATCTTATCTTCAACTGAAAATATCACTTTGGGCATTTTGTTGGTTGACAATGTTAGAAAAGCCACATAGTAAAACCATCCAAAAACTTTTGTAATGGAGGGGCAGAGATATGAAGAGGACTGTGAGTCATTTGAAGCGCAATAAAGGGGTAGAATAATTTGGTCAATAAAGGAAATATGGTTTTGGTTGGAAAATGCAATGGGACCTTCCTCATACTACTTTTCTGCCATGCTGCACTGTCATGGAAACTGCTGTGATATTGAATAATGCATTCAACACAACACTGGGTGGGACACCATAACCACGGCCACTATCTCATCATTTTACTGTTTGAGCACGAGCAAGAAAAAGAAAGCCTTCTTCACAAACAAGCATAGGATAGCTTCTGTGTGTCTGCAAACTCTGCAACAGACTTCACAATAGAGTAGCTAATCTATTCTCTTAGTTTTACAGTACCCTTCAACAGGACATGTAAGGTAGGGGAAAGGGAAAGCTTAATAGCCAAGCAAAGGAAAGCTACAGACTAGTACAGATAGGTAGGAAATCAACTACAGTAGCAAGAAATATAGAAAAAGGGATAACACAGAGTTGGATAACAAGAATTAACAAACATTAAATAGAACAAAGAGAATGTAAAAAAAATAGTCACAGTATAAAAGAAACAAGGAAAAACTATTCTAAATAGAGCAAGGTAGAAGTTAGGGAAATCAATAATCTTAAAAGGAGAACTTACTGTGGGCAGTAGAGCCATCAGCCGTTGCGCTAGTGGTGGTGGTGGGACTTCCACCCAGTTTCCCTTTTCGATGCATACTACACATCACTGGGAGATTGCTTGGGACTGTACGACCTACATAAAAAGAAACACACAGTGAACACTAAGTCACTGATATTACTACTACCACTGTCTTAGTGACAGGACAGAGAAGTCCACATGAATTCTTAAATGATTAGCCCAAGCGAGTGTCTACAGCAACTAGTAAAACTAGGTAACACCAAGCATCTGGCTCACTGAAATTGGATCACATAATATACGTAACATTACGTGCACTGAACTTACCTCTGAGTGTGAGCAGTATGTCATTTGGAAACCATTTGTAGCATTGTAGGACATAACAAATACGTAACTACTCATAAAGTCCTGCAACCTGGATGCCCAGCAGGTCCAGCAGGTCGAGAATGGCAGTCTAGTGGTGCATCAACTGCTGCTGGGTGTGCCAGTCTCCAGTTTTTCTCTATAAAGACCAACGCTCCCTCCCCCACAGCAGCCATTGCTCCCACAGGCAAAACCCACTCTGCGGCCTGAATTCTGCTGTCAGCAGAGAGGGGAGATGGTGCTGGTGGTGGCCATGTCCATCTCAGAAATATTGGTACGGGCTGTATCCCTTTGCAAGGTGCATGGTTAGCTCTGCCATGGCGCTGGATGGGAAAAAAAGAAATAAGAAAAAGGAAGGAATAGAAAGGAAGACATGAGGAAGTAAAGGGAAAAAAGGACAAAACGTTACAAAAAAAAAGACAAAAATAGAAAACACACAAACACAAATACATACACTAATATAATAAGGGTAAAACAGGGATGGATAAGTGGGATGGGGAGAATTGGAGAGATAAAGAGGAAATTTAAATATAGGCCCATCATCATGTTCAGAGCAGGTAAAGCAAAATTGCTGCATGCGCATACAACTGTGTGGTGCAATTTGTGCTTGCTTAGCAGCACAGAGCGCACTACTAGCACCAATCATCCCAAACGGGCGGCCAAGCACAAATCCGCCCGTTCACAGAATGAGGCAGAGTTCTCGCAGAGTTTTTTTGTCACTTTTTGCGGAATTGCACATAGCAGAACTCCGCAAGTTTTTGCCCACACGTATCTGTGACCAGATAGACAATGGGATGGAATGGCAGTCTGAGGGGAGAAAGAATACTTCTTGCACCCTAAACAAACTCAGCGCTTCAACTAACAGAACTCTTCCCTTATAGCATACAAATGAAGCCTTGAACAACAAAGGTATCTCTCACAGGGGATTGTGGAGAGAGGCAACAAACAGAATCTTGATTTTAATTTAAGTCTTCTTGGGCCTTGTTAGAAATGGGGTTACTGGCTGGCTGGGGTATGCACCTAAGCCAGGCAGAACCCACCTACTCTAGTCAGGGCAAGGGAGTTACATATCCAAGATAACCCCTGCTCACCCCCTTGGTAGCTTGGCACAAGCAGTCAGTCCTGACCTGGAGGCAATGTGTAAAGTGTTTGTTTGCACAACACACCAAACACAAGTGACACAATAAATACACCACAAAGGAACACAACACCAAGTTTATAAAAATAAACTGCATTGCACAAAACATAATTAGACCAAACATAACATGTCAGTAATACCTTGCTACCTTAGCAGTTGTCAGAACAGCACACAATAGTTACTCTGCAGAACCAGCAGTAGTCACATACAACACATAGGTTAATTATTATTAAGCAACATAAGCAGTAGTCAGGAATCATGTTACTAAATATATGCACTTGTCATAGAAATATCCTAAATGCACATATCAGGAACATCATAAAGCATATGGCAAGTCATGAAACACATAATGGCATAGAATGCCCAAAAATCAGCAAGCATATATGGTACTTCATCAGAAGAGACAGGTACACATATTACTCAATCATGTTCATATTAGGAACATTTGGAAATCCTAGGTCCAGAAAAAGAGCACCTGTTTCTGTGATGGGAAGGCGTTTCCAGTAACATGAAGCACAAGGGGCCCCCAGCACTCCTTGTTCTCCACTGGAGCCTCACACTGCTTCTTGCTTTTATAACAGGCCCCTCCTGGGGCCCGCAAACTCTGGGCCCTCCACCCCGAGCTGTAGCTGGCCCTCCGGGGGACTAAAGCCAGCAAAATAGTGTGGGGTAAAGGGAGGATCCTGCGGTGCGGGGAGCCTGAGGTGAGGCTTCCAGCCCACCCGTGGTCCTTCAGGGAGCAAAGCAGGGGCCCAGTGGGGTGGGTCAAAAAGGGTCAGAAAAATCAGGAGGAGAATGCAAAAAGTTTGGGGAATGAACCTGTAAAAAGGGCCAGGTCCAACAGGCCTGATGAGCAGCATGCAGTTTCAGGATAATGCTAGGATAGCTATTGGGCATAGGCATCATTTACTCGAAATAGAACCCATAGCTATTTGGCTATATTAGATCATAAGGAATCCTGCCCCCTATGCACTAAGTGTAAGAAACAGCACGCCATTCTTCCTCAGTCCTGGAGTCTGGGTATTACTACTACAGGAGGGCAGCTATATTTCCCAATATATCTCCAAGGTATGTAGATGTGGAGTCGAGAATAGTAAATCCATAACTCCCTCTGTGCACCTATTTGATATTTTGTTTCTCAATATTCTTACCATGGTTATCATGATATTGTGACCCTTTGATATTCTGTCGTCGATATTTCCCACCACCAACATTTGATATTATCTCTCTTCTTCCCTCCTCTTTTCCCTACTCTGTCCCCTTGTAGGGCATTTGGCTTACGAGTTAATCTGATAACTGTGTAATTTGATAACTGTACTACTTGTGGTGATTATTCAATCTCTTGGAATTGGGTAAATGGCTGTGATACTGTGGTGATGTTGAGAAGCATGCTCCACAGTTTATTTTGAAAACAAAATAAATATAAAGACTATTTGTGTCAGTCTATGTGTGTGTCACCAGGGTCAATTCAAACCGTACTATTCAGCTCCTCAAGAATGGTTTAACAAGGGAGACTTAGAAGGACTAAAACCACATTCAAGAACTTCTTCCCTGACACACAGCCTAAAATCTATGGTAACCAACATTCCATAATGCCCTAGTATATCTGACTCAAAGGTGATGGCAGACTTCCCATAATGCCCCAGAGAATCTGAACTTTTTCCAGACAGTCTTAGCTAGGTTTTGTCTCTCTTGAGAATGTTGGCCAGAATGACGGCTGGGCAGGTAGAACCTCCATTTATTCTGATGATTGGAGAAACCATACCTTTGGTCATTACCTTTGTACAGCTGTTGCATGTTGCAGGTCAGAGAAGGACCTTACAAAGTTGTTTCATTTCAAATGCGGTGAAAATAAACAGCCTTACTATGGTCCTTTGAATCAGGGTAAAATGGCCTGGATAGACCTACCAGTAAAATGTATGGCAGTCTGAATGGCAATTCACAAGTTTGGGAGGCTACATACATAAACAAAGACCCATGATGAGGGCTCACAGAGCCTTCACATTTATTGGAAACCACCCATATACTCATCACCCTCCAGGAATGTATTTACTCATGAAGGTCTCCATAGATTTACTAGGTATCCTTCCCAAACAGGAGTACAGGTTAAAAGGGCTGGACCCATGACTATCGATCAGCTCTACCAACCAACATTTGTATCATGTCACGGACATGGGAAGAGAAGCCACACAAGTTAAAAGGAGTTCATCTTTGGGTGCATTCCCATCTGTAGAAATGTAGGACCCACTGGTGGGTTATAAACGTCAGAACTATGGTGAGGACCTGCAAGGGAATTAGTGATAAAACTCCCTTACACAAGAAAACATAGTAGGTTTGTCAGAAATTTTAGCAGGGGGGCAATAACATAATTTATGTGTCTTTTTTATTGTTTTCAAAGAAGACTCGCAGCCATCATCAGTGATATTTCTCTCTCTTTACAGATGAAGTGCCCCAGTACTCAATTAGCTTCTGCATAGTGCAGTCTAGCTTCATTCAGCCAGGATGTATGCCAAACTCTGTATGCACATGTATAGCTTGGTGTCAGCAGTGGACTAGATGTAGGTAACTTGAATCATTCATAGCAGGGTAGAAACTACAGCCAAGCTGGGACATTCAAATGTGTGGATTATGAATCCTTCTAGCCTTTCGAAGAAACCAGCCCTCAAGAAAATGTATTTGTTCTTGTAAAATCCCTAAACTGTTTCCAGCCAACAAAGAAAAACCTTTTTCTATATGCCATTAAATCAGAATTTAGATAACTGGTCAGAGGAGAACAGGCTCTTGCACAAGAACAGTGACAGGAAGATTTTTGTGTTTTAGGGAATATCAGATGTTCAGAGAAGAGACTGTGAAAGTATAATACATATGAGAACATATATCATGATATAGGGGTAGATGTATTTTAGTGCGTCTGACCTTATTTGGTTTCTTATCATTATATTATAAGGGGATATGTTAGAGGTTCGAGGGACCTTTTGACTGTGCTTAGAGCAGTTCCCATCATGAGACCCAGTTCCAATACAAATCAATAGCAATACCAATCAATAATATCAATAATCTTGGGAGTCAATAAGTTTCACGCACCATGACCCCTTGGCCATGAATAATCACACCTTTAGGTAAAAGTTAGAATGTTTATTTCCCTATATTAGCAATGCTAATATCACATAAACTAATCTAAGAATCAGATGATAAGCATACCTAAACAATACTGGTTGACCGAATCTTCTAAAGAATCTCAATTTAATCAAAGCGTGGATCACTGCACATTCTAGAGCTACAGTACAAATCAAGAGCAAGAATAACTGTGCAATAGAAATGGCATGCATTCAGGTTCAGCAAAGAAAATACATCAACTGTTGTTAATATTTAGCCAGGATCATCAGTGAGTATCCTAACTAACCTTCTGATTAGAATAGCATGTTTGGGATTCATGCAAAACAATTTAGTCAACACAAATTTGGAAAAACATCTAACTGAAGCTCTATCAAAATTCGTGGTTGGTACCTAAAAACAAAGAAAATAGACATAGTAATCAGTAACATCGTCTTATACCTTGCATCTATTTGGTTCAGCGAGCGTTAACAGTCTTCATCAAATGGACACCTGTTCAGTCAGCAAAGCATCGGAATTCAGCAATAGAGTCCAAGACAGAAATATTTCAGGAACAGACATAATAGAATGTCACTTCACTGCAACAAAGTTAAGGAAAAAGTTAAGCGTGTCTTCTCCCGGTACGAGGTGGTTATGTCCACTGCCGTGGCACTCAGGCACCAGGGACTAACCACCTCACCCAGCTACCAGCCCTCGGAGGAAGTGCTAGCGCTCCCCCGAGGGCCTGGCAACCGCCTCCCCTGGGCAGGGATGGAAGTGGAATCACTTCCCCTTACCCTCCACCCCCTGACCCACCCATGGCGTCTGATGACATCAATGCACGATCACGTGCTGACCTCATCAGAGGCCTACCCCTCTGCGCTGGAAGCTCATCTTCCAGCGCCTATCAGAAGAGAAATGCAAAAGCATTTCTCCTCTGAATGCATGGAGAGGGCGAGAAAGGCATTTAAGGAGAGGAAAGGACTTCTCCCCTTTCATATCTATCTGTGTATTTCTGCTGCCTGATCGCGATGCAAGGGCCACTCCCCAGGGGGCAAAATATTTTGAGGCCTTTTCTGCCCCACCTGGGGGCAGATTGGCCTATTATAATTATGCTGATCTGCCCCCATTTTTTATATGTGGGGAGCGACCCCTTTGGCAAGTTTCATCCTCTGGGGGGAAAATTTACTCTAGGCCATTTCTGCCCCCATTGGGGGCAGATCGGCCTATTTTTATTATGGCAATCTGCCCCCAAGGGGGGCAGAAACCACTAGACACCAGGGATTTTTTTATTTATATTATTGAGTGAGGGGAGTGTCCCCTTGGGCAAGAGCTGCTCCCCAGGGGTGCAAAATGTTATTAGGCCTTTTCAAACCGGCCTATTATAATGAGGCTGATCTGCCCCCGGGGGGGCAGAAACCCCTAGATACCATGGATTTTTTTGCGACAATTTCACACAAGGGGAGCGCCCCCTTAGGCAAGGATCGCTTCCCTTTATTTTAGGCCATTTCTGTTCTCCTTGGGGGAAGATCGGCCTATTTTTATTAGGCTGACCTGCCACCGGGGGGGCAGAAAGCCCTTGGGCACCAGGGATTGGTGTGTGTGTATGTGTGTTTTGTTTGGGGGGCTGCCCCTTTGGAAGGTTCGCTCCCCATGGGCACATTACTGTTAGCAGATCAGCCTATTTTTGGAAGGCCCATCTGCCCCCAACGGGGGCAGGAAGCCCACCAGAGACCAAATAAATGGGGCCAAAGTTGTTCTGCCCACCAGTGGGCAGATGGGGCAATTACCCCATATCCACATCCTGGGGGGGGGCAGAAAGTCTACTAGATGCCAGGGAATAAAAAAAAATGGTGGGGTGGTGGCTACCAACCAGTATGGGCATGGTTATGCCCCCACCCCAACTGAAGGACGTAACAGTCTTTCAGCTCTGCCCCCGCACACTAAAACATCGTATCCCACGACAAGCAAGAGAATGTTTGATTATTTTGGGTTTTGTTTTTACATTTGAGCCATGAGAGCTTATCTAACTCTCAAAATCGTCCCAATTGGAATGGTGAGGGCTGCTCTTTTTAGACTTTGGGATGCTGCCATGTAGAAAAATCCACAAGACCTAGACACATCTGAAAACTAAACATCTGGGTGATTCCAGGGTGGTGTTCTTCACATGCACCCGCACCATTTTCTTACCCACAATGCCCTGCAAACCTCCAACTTTGCTGGAAATCACACATTTTTCCCACATTTTTGTGATGGAACCTTCTGGAATCTGCATGAATCCACAAAATTCCTACCACCGAGCATTGTCTCATCCATTCCAATACAAATTCTGCCCCACTCGTCAGCCTAAAAATGTTTTTTTTTTTTCAAACTGCCCTTTTGAACCCGCTTCGGTTCCCTCTCAATTTCAACATGTTTTTGGCTCTTCCCTGTTACAGGCACTTGGCCCACCTACACAAGTGAGGTATCATTTTTACTGGGAGACTGAGGGAAATGTTGGGTGCTAGGAAATTTGTCTCTGTGCAGTGATCCCACACAAAAATGCTAGCTAAAATTGAGGTTTGCTGAGGATTCTGGGTAAGAAAACACTGGGGGATTCACGCAAGTCACACCTTCCTAGACTCCCTCGAGTGTCTAGTTTTCAGAAATGCTTGGGCTTGGTAGGTTTTCCTAGATGACTGCTGAGCCCAGGATCATAACCCAGGTGCCCCTGCTAAAACATGTAGTTCTGTATTGGATGATTTTGATGTGTTCAGATAGTGTTTTGGGGCATTTCTTTTTGCAGGCAAATGCACAGGTTTGGTAGGTTTCCTTAGTTGCTGGCTGAGCTAGAGGCTAAAATCCACAGCTAGGAACTTTCCAAACAACAGCTCTGTTTTCTTTGAGAAAATGTGATGTGTCCATGCTGTCTTTTGGGGCATTTTCTGTCACGGGTGTTAGGCCTACCCACACAAGTTAGGTACCATTTTTATCTGGAGACTTGAGGGAATGCTAGTTGGAAGGAAATTTGTGGCTCCTCTCAGATTCCAGAACTTTCTGTCACCGAAATGTGAGGAAGAAATGTTTTTTGGCCAAATGTTGAGGATTGCAAAGGATTCTGGGTAACAGAACCTGGTGAGAGCCCCACAAGTCACCCCAACTTGAATTCCCCTAGGTGTCTAGTTTTCAAAAATGCACAGGTGTGGTAGATTTCTTTAGGTGCTGGCTGAGCTAGAGGCCAAAATCCACAGCTAGGCACTTTCCAAAAAACAGCTTTGTTTTCTTTGGGAAAATGTGGTGTCCACATTGTGTTTTGGGGCATTTCTTGTCACGGACGCTAGGTCTAACCAGCAAGTGAGGTATCATTTTTATCGGGAGACTTGGGGGAATGCTGCTCCTCTCAGAGTCCAGAACTTTCTGTCACCAAAATGTGAGGAAAAAGTGTTTTTTTGGCCACTTTGCAAAAAACAGGTCAGATTTCACTGTAAAAATGTGATGTGTCCATATTGCATGTCCTGTCGTGAGCATTAGGCCTACCCATGCAAGTGAGGTACCATTTTCATCGGGAGACTTGGGGAAACGCTGGGTGGAAGGAAATTTGTGGCTCCTCTCAGATTCCAGAACTTTCTGTCACCAACATGTGAGGAAAAAGTGTTTATTGGCCAAATTTTGTGGTTTGCAAATGATTCTGGGTAACAAAACCTGGTGAGAGCCCACAAGTCACCCCATCTTAAATTCCCCTATGAGGCTTGTTTTAAAAAATGCACAGGTTTGGTAGGTTTCCTTAGGTGCTGGCTGAGCTAGAGGCCAAAATCCACAGCTAGGCACTTTCCAAAAATCAGCTCTGTTTTCTTTGGCAAATTGTGATGCGTCCATGTTGTGTTTTGGGCATTTCCTGTCGCGGGCACTAGGTCTACCCACACAAGTGTGGTACCATTTTCATCAGGAGACTTTGGGAATGCTGGGTCGAATGAAATTTGTGGCTCCTCTCAAATTCTAGAACTCTCTGTCACCAAATTGTAAGGAAAAAGTGTTTTTTGGCCAAATTCTGAGATTTGCAAAGGATTCTGGGTAGCAGAACTTGGTGAGAGCCCCACAAGTCCATCCATGTTAAATTCCAATAGGTGTCTAGTTTTAAAAATGCACAGGTCTGGTAGGTTTTCCGAGGTGCCGGCTGAGCCAGAGGCCAAAACCTACAGTTAGGCACTTTGCAAAAAACACGTCAGATTTCAATGTAAAAATGTGATGTGTCCATGTTGCGTTTCCTGTCCTGAGCATTAGGCCTACCCATGCAAGTAAGGTACCGTTTTTTCGGGAGACTTGTGGAAACGCTGGGTGGAAGGGAATTTGTGGCTCCTCTCAGATTCTAGAACTTTCTGTCACCAAAATGTGAGAAGTGATTTTTTTGCAAAATTATGAGGGTTGCAAAGGATTCTGGGTAACAGATCTTGGTCAGAGTCCCACAAGTCACCCCATCTTGGATTCTCCTAGGTGTCTAGTCTTCAAAAATGCACAGGTTTGGTAGGTTTCCTTAGATGGCGGCTGAGCTAGAGGCCAAAATCCACAGCTAGGCACTTTCCAAAAAAACAGCTCTGTTTTCTTTGGGAAAATGTGATGTGTCCACGTTGTGTTTTGGGGTATTTCCTGTCGTGGGTGCTAGACCTACCCACACAAGTAGGGTACCATTTTTATTGGGAGACTTGGGGGAATGCTGGGTGGAAAGAAATGTGTTGCTCCTCTCAGAGTCCAGAACTTTCTGTCACCAAAATGGAGGAAAAGGTGTTTTATTGGCCACATTTTGAGGTTTGCAAAGGATTCTGGGTAAGAGAACCTGGTGAGAGCCCCACAGGTCACCCCATCCTGGATTCTCCTAGGTGTCTAGTTTTAAAAAATGCACAGGTTTAGTAGGTTTCCCTGGGTGCTGGCTGAGCTAGAGGCCAAAATCGACAGCTACCCACGTAAGTGAGGTACCATTTTTATCGGGAGACTTGGGGAAATACAGAATAGCAAAACAAGTGTTATTGTCTTTCTCCACATTTTTTCCTTCCAAATGTAAGACAGTGTGTAAAAAAGACATCTATTTGAGAAATGCACTGTAATTCACATGCTAGTATGGGCACCCCGGAATTCAGAGATGTGCAAATAACCACTGCTTCTCAACACCTTATCTTGTGCCCATTTTGGAAATACTAAAGTTTTCTTGATACCTATTTTCACTCTTTATATTTCAGCAAATGAATTGCTGTATACTTGGTATGGAATGTAAAACCATTGCAAGGTGCAGCTCATTATTGGCTCTGAGTATCTAAGGTTCTTGTGAACCTACAAGCCCTACATATCTCCGCAACCAGAAGAGTCCAGCAGACATAACGGTATATTGCTTTAAAAATCTGATTGCGCAGGAAAAGGTTACAGAGTAAAACGTGGAAAAAAATGGCTGTTTTTTTCACCTCAATTTCAATATTTCTTTATGTCAGCTGTTATTTTCTGTGGGAAATCCTTGTACGGTCTACACAAATGAACCCTTGCTAAATTCAGAATGTTGTCTACTTTTCAGAAATGTTTTGCTTTCCATGGTCCAGCATTGGTTTCACACCCATTTCTGTCACTAACTGAAGGAGGCTAAAAGCACAAAAAATAGTAAAAAAAAGGTATGTCCCAGTAAAATGCCAAAATTGTGTTGAAACATGTGGTTTTCTGATTCAAGTCTGCCTGTTCCTGAAAGCTGGGAAGCTGGTGATGTTAGCACCACAAACCCTTTGTTGATGCCGTTTTCAGGGGAAAAAACATAAGTCTTCTTCTGTAGCCCTTTTTTTCAATTTTTCTGAAAAAAATAATTGTTGTTGTATTTTGGCTAATTTCTTGGTCTCCTTCAGGAAAGCCCACAAACTCTGGGTACCTCTAGAATCCCTAGGATGTTGGAAAAAAAAGGATGCAAATTTGGCATGGGTAGCTTATGTGGACAAAAAGTTATGAGGGCCTCAGCGTGAACTGCTCTAAATAGCCAAAAAAAGGCCTGACAGCTTAGGGGGAAAAGGCCTGGCAGTGAAGGGATTAAGGCCTATTATTAATAAATCAAGTACATAATACATAGCCATTAATATGACATACTACTATATTAATCCAAACAAGAGTACGAAAATGTATATTAATAAACTGTTAACAAGTACACTTCCTGATTATTGGTGGTCATTGAAGTAGGCACATTTTCAAACTTGTGTATTAATTTTCTATATTAACTCATTCTGTATGCAAATGTACCATTCAGAATATGTGATTATTGATTAGTAAAATTGACATACTACTATATTAATCCAAACAAGAGTACGAAAATGTATATTAATAAACTGTTAACAAGTACACTTCCTGATTATTGGTGGTCATTGAAGTAGGCACATTTTCAAACTTGTGTATTAATTTTCTATATTAACTCATTCTGTATGCAAATGTACCATTCAGAATATGTGATTATTCATTAGTAAAATTTCAGCATTAAGAATCCCTCCTCTGATGACTAAATATGTCATCACACTTAAATCTTCCCACACAAATGTTTGCTTCAGTTAAACTTTTTCATCTCTATCCCTTTTAATCTTCGTTCCCTTTTTGAATTTTCCCTAAACAAATTTCCCTTTTCATTTCTTCCCTCCTCTAATCATTTTTCATTTTGTTTGTTCTAATCACATGATACAATTTACATATTCCCCCCTGCTCCACTTATGCAAATCACAATAATCAATATCCTTTTTATTATTTTCAATAGTATTCCTTTCCCAATGTTGCAGAGATAATTTCCCAGTGAAGCAAATCCTTGCCATCTTTCTCCCAAACACCTGGTTCTTTCAGCTCTTTTAAATCACCACTATCATTAGGCAGATTAGTAAGTAATCTTCTAAACTCTTTGCTATTATCAGTAATATATGAACAACAATGCTCTGAATTCAGCACTTTGCAAACTCCACCATCCTTTGCTAAAAGAATGTCTAACGCAAGGTGGTTCTAATGAGTCATAGATTTTACTACAGCCATTTCTGTATCCATTAGGATCATGGTTCCTGAAAATTTTGTTGCATGTTATCTACAATAGTAGATAACATACGAATCTTTATAGAATTCAGAACAACTCCTACTGAAGGAATCATTGATCCAAATACATCTCCCACTATATTAGAAGGAGAATCCCTTTTTTGTATTGTATGATGTAACTCAGTCATTTTCGGTAACCTTATCAAGTCATCAAGTTGAAATATCTTTGGGAAGACTATCCCCAAGTAACATGTGCCGTACCATCCTCTTGAAGACGGTAATAAGCATTTGGCCCACAGATGTAATTAATTCCAGGAATTGCTGGATCCTGTCCATTCAACATGAACATCCATTTATTCTGAAACAAAAACAAGTCTACATTCATTAGTTCCCACAAACAACATATCAGTACTAGATTTAGGCCTATATATTCAAAGCTTTCCTACGTGATGCGCATCTAGAGCTAACCTCACTTGTATTTTTATTTCACTAAATACATAGGCCCTCATTACAACCCTGGCAGTCGTTGATAAAGCGGCGGAAACACCACTAACAGGCCAGCGGTCAACAAAATGGAATCATGACCATGACCGAAACTGCCAACACAGACAGCCACTTTAACACTCTGACTGCTACAGCGGTAGCAACAAACACCGCGGCGGACACAACAGGTGGAAGACAATTTACCGCCCATACTATTACAAGGCAGCAATCCGCCAGCTTTTCCGGGGCGGTACCAACGCCATCAAAAGCACGGCGGAAACAGTCTTTGGAAGGGAAACCACTCACCTCACAACACTCAACGAAGAACCAGGACGCCATGGAGCCCGAACTACAGGTCCTGCCCATGTTGCTGTATCTCTTAATACACCACGAAGTGGAAAGAAGGCGGCGGTGGCGACGACCACGGTGACTACTGCACCTAGCACACAGGGGAGGGGAGGAGGGAAAAGAGAGTAACACACGCACACAAAACGCAACACCCCCACCCCCACCCCCACCCACAAAAACACACACATATCCAATAACATCACAGATACACCCCGTCACCCCCTGGAAGAACACAAGGACCAAATAAAATGAGTTTAACTAGTGTAATATTCGAACAATCAGATCGACCAAGAGAAAAGCAAATAAGCAGTATACACAAATATTTACAGCAAGTACACAAGTCCGTACACTGTCCCATGAAAAGTCTGTGGTACAGTGGTCCAAAAAAGCATGGGCGAAGCCCACAAATGACACCTGCCTCAAAACGGAGAGAACACTGCAGGGGCATCAGGTCGATAAAAAAACAGGCACCGCAGGGGGGGCACCTCAGCCGGATGATGGTACGATGCCACTGCTCTTCGAGGGGGTTCCATGCCCACTGCTTGGTCCTGGAGAGTGCAAAGCCACAGTCTCTCAAATGGGTGCTTTGCCCACTGCTTGGTCCTGGGGAGTGCACAGCCACAGTCTCTCAAGTGGGTGCTTTGCCCACTGCTTGGTCCTGGGGAGTGCAAAGCCACAGTCTCTCAAGCGGGTGGTTTGCGCACTGTTTGGTCCTGGGGAGTGCAAAGCCACCTTCTCTCAAGTAGGTGCTTTGCCCACTGCTTGGTCCTGGGGAGTGCAAAGTCACAGTCTCTCAAGTGGGTACTTTGCCCACTGCTTGGTCCTGGGAAGTGCAAAGCCACAGTCTCTCAAGTCGGTGACATGTTCCACTGGTTCTGGAGGGAGCTTTGTGCCCAAAGTGCTTCATCCTGCCAAGGACTGTGTTAGTGGATGCTTTTCTCCACTGGTTCTGGAGGGGGCTTTGTGCCCAGAGTCCTTCATCCTGCCAAGGACTTTGCTAGTGGATGCTTTTCTCCACTGGTTCTAAAAGGGGCTTTGTGCCCAGAGTGCTTCATCCTGCTGAGGACTGTGTTAGTGGATGCTTTTCTCCACTGGTTATGGAGGGGGCCTTGTGCCCGGAGTGCTTCATTCTGCCAAGGACTGTTTTAGTGGCTGCTTTTCTCCACTGGTTCTGGAGGGGGCTTTGTGCTCAGAGATGCTGCACTTGGGGTGTGGCATGTTGACTTCATCTCACCTGGGTGTCACAGCCACGTGATGTACCCAGAACAGTAGCATGATACTCCATGGAGGCAGACCCACACTCGATCCTGCGGCGACTTAGGCTACCAATTGCTGGTTCGTGTCAGTGCTGGAGGTGATGATTCAAGTGGCGTGTCCAGGGTCCAGGACGTCAACTGCAGACTCTGACAGCTGCACACAGGGGACGGGTCTGACGTCTGACAGAGTGGCATCGGCAGTGCATGTGGCGGTGCTGATGGTGGTTCAGGCGGCGGTGGCTGCGGCGGAGGTGCTGCCAGTGCTAGTCGTGGTACAAGTGACTGTTGGGGTGGATGGAGACACCATACCGTCCCCGGCAGCCTCGGATGGCTGATCCTTGGGGAGGATGCTGCAGACTGACGTTATGGCAGCGGCGGTGCAGATGGCGGTGCAGATGGCGGTGCAGGTGGCGGTCGGAGCAGCGGTGGTGACTGTGGTGCATGTGATTGCCATCCCTGATGATTTGGTGGTCACCAGCCCCTCCCCAGGTGACATCATGCCCAGAGGTGATGTGCCCTTTGGCTTGTGGCCCTTCCCCATCTTTACAGCCACTGCAGGGACATTGGCACTGTCCACTCTGTGTTTGTGCGAGGCCTTGCTGGGTGGGTGGTGTGACTATTCCCTGCTGGAAGCCGGTCCCTTTTTGAGCTTTGCAGGTGGTGGAATAGGGTGGTCATTCTTTTCTGTTGGTGGCACACTGGCAGCTCTGACAGGTGCCCCATTTGACCGTACTGGAGTAGCAGGGACCACAGCGGATGCAGATTTGGTGGCTGAGGTGCTGGGCTGGGATCTTTACATCCTGGCCCTAGGAGAAGGACGGAGGGGGAGGTGTAGGGAAGAGGTTCAGGTTAGCTAGGTACATTTCTTTGGACACACTGGGACGGGAAGATGGAGGGGGTTTGGGAGTGGAGGAAGAGGTAGTGGTTGTAGGAGGTATACGTCGGCTGAGTTTCAGTGAAGGTGCATGGGTTGGAGGCTGTTGTGAGGTGGATGGCTGTTGAGTGGGTGTGTGCCTGAGTTTGTGTACTTTGGGAGGAGGGCTCACTGACACACTGGGAGAGGACACAGGGGACATGTGAATGGTAGTGGGGTGGTGATTGCATGTGAGCGGTGTGTAGTGATGGGTGTGCTGGTGATGGAGGTAGTGGCTGAGGATGTAGTGCATGCAGGTGCGAGTGGAGACGAGACTGGGAGGGAGGTGGAGGACGTGGAAGAGGGGGACACAGTGGAGGACGTGGATGTTGGTGTGTCTGCATGGGTATGGTGCTTGTGTGAGTGCCTGTGGGATGTGCGGTGCTTATGTTTTCCTGAGCCACTTTTGTGTGTTGATGTGTGTGCATGCTGGTCTGATGGTGTGGCTGGGAGAGGCTGAGGGAGAGGGGATTGGGTGTGGGTAGTGGAAGTTGGAGGGGAGGCTCGACACAGGGACAATGGCTGCCATCAGTGCAGAGTTCAGAGCCTGAAATGCTCTCTGTTGGGCCGCCATGCCAGAATGAATGCCCTCCAGGTATGCATTTGTTTAATGCAAATTCCTCTTAACAACCTGGATGGCATTCAGAATGGTTGACTGGCCAACAGTGAGGGATCTCAGGAGGTCAATTGCCTCCTCACTGAGGGCAGCAGGGCTGACTGGGGCAGGGCCTGAGGTGCCTGGGCCGAAGAAGATGCCCACCCTCCTGGGTGAGCAGGCACGGGAAACACGCTGAGGGGCTGCTGGGAGGGCAGTGCTGGTAGGGGGGTGGCGGATGTACCTGTTGTTGTGGTGGGCACAGAGGTGCCCGCCACCGCAAGGGAGCTCCCATCAGAGGAGGAGTCGCTGTCGCTGGTGTCCCCTCCTGTCCCCGTTGTGGAGCTCCCCTCGCCGTCCGCCCCACTGGTGCCTTCACCCTCCATGGATTCACCCTCCTGGGCCATGTGGGATCCAGCTCCCTCCGTCTCCGGTGCCTCTGCCAGATGATGCTAATGCACACAAGGACAGGGTGACAAAACAAGAAGGGGGGTACGACAGAGGAGACACATGGTCAATGCCAGCAACACCACTACCGTTGCGGACACAACACACAGGGAGCATCCCTATGCACTAGGCCATGCACTAGCAGTTAGTAGGAAAATCACCTGCCCATGGGGGACTATGCCTAACACCATTTGCTGCACACCTGGAACCCACAGGAGCCTGACTAGTTGTAGATGACCACTAACACTTTTGGGGTTGGAGTGTCTCAGAGCCTGTCTAACAAGCGACCTACCCTACCAAGTTTGCCCTGGCCTAGGGGAACCCACAGCCCACATCCCCCACCCAGACACCTCATAAAGCACGCAGAGTCAGCTGAATGAGACTGTGCTCACCCCCCTGTGGCTGCTGTGATGCCCTCAACTACCCATCCAACTCCGGATATGCCACCGCCAGGATCCGGAACATCAGGGGGGTCATGGTGCGACGGGCACCCCTTCCACATTGGGATGCTAGCCCCAGCTGGGGCTCCGCCGTCTTCTTGCTCCAGCGGCGCAGGTCCTCCCATCTCTTGCTGCAGTGGGTGCTCTGTCTATGATAGACCCCCAGGGTCCGCACTTCCTTGGCGATGGCATGCCAAATAGCCTTCTTCTGGTGGGTGCTGACCTAGAGGAAAGGTACAGGATGAAAGGAAATTACTCTCCCGTCTGGACCATCATACTCATTGCCCACCAGTTCCCACCCATGCCCTGCACATACACTCACCATCCTCACATGCAGGCCTCAGCCACTCCCCCACATGTATCTTCCATCCACACCACTCCATACATTCATGGCCCACGCATCATGCTCACAGTGTACTCACCTGTTTGTCTGGAGGACCTTAGAGTAGCGTGTACTGGGGGAGGACCCCATCCACCAGTTTGTCCAACTCCTCCACGGTGAAGGCAGGGGCCCTTTCCCCAGACACATGAGCCATTGTCGCTTCCAGACTGAGGTCACAGCAGCACTTGCAGTGTAGGTCCTTTCCTGTTGAAGGTCAGGTATCAAGTGAGTGAACAGACAGAAAATGGTGGTCACGTCCATGGCGGTGCGTACCGTCACCGCCGGCGTACCTCGTCATTGGCTCCTGGAACCCATAGGGCCCAATGATAACCATTGCTAAATTGCAAGGAAGTCTTTGACCGCCTATCACGACCTGCACAACACCAGCGCAGTTACCTCATTTCCCCTTGTCCCTCCTGACATGTCAGGCAGCCGCCATTTCAGGGGGGCACATGGCATGGCACCTAACTGCCTCACAGCACATTTTGGCAGAAATACGGGCAAAGTACGCCACACACGGATTTACTCACATTACAGCAAAAAACACTTGTGCAACCTATGTGGTACATGACCCTCTGCTCACTATTCTCCTCCATAGGGCACATCCGCTGGGGCAGATGATGAGATGGAGTCATCCTCCGGTGTACAGACCCCTGGTGGACCTGTTGACAATGGAAGACAGACACATCATTATCACCTACAGACTTGATCGTGCCACAATCCAATAACTGTGTGCCCAAATGGAGCCAGACCTGATGTCAGCTATCCACCATCCCACAGGAATCCCCCCGCTCCATTTCCTGGCAAGTGGCTCCTTTCAAACTACAGTGGCCATGGCATCAGGGATGTCTCAGCCAATGTTTTCTAACGTGTTGACCAGAGTGTTGTCAGCCCTGCTGAAACACATGCACAGCTACATCGTATTCCCCCCAGTGAAGGATTTGCCCACAGTGAAAGCTGACTTTTGTGCCCTGGGACGTATCCCCAGCATAATTGGTGCCAATGATGGTACATATGTGGCATATGTCCCCCCCCCGCAGAAATGAACAGGTGTACAGAAAAAAAAGCTACCATTCTATGAATGTGCAGATGGTGTGTTTGGCAGACCAGTACATCTCTCATGTGAATGCCAAGTATCCTGGCTCTGTGCATACCGCTTACAGTTTGAGGAATAGCAGCATCCCTTATGTGATGGGCCAACTCCAGAGACACCGGATGTGGCTAATAGGTGAGCCCAATGTCCCCACACATTATGAATAGGCGTCTGGGAATGGGGTAGTCACTGAGGGCTAGTGTGTGTCTAACAGATTTCCCTCGACATTTGCAGGTGACTCTGGTTACCCCAGCCTCTCATGGCTACTGACCCCAGTGAGGAATGCCAGGACAAGTGCAGAGGAACGCTACAATAAGGCACATGGGTGAACTAGGCATATTATTGAGTGGACTTTCGGCCTCTTGAAGGCCAGATTCCGGTGCCTCCATCTAACAGGTGGCTCCCTATACTACTCACCGAAGAAGGTATGCCAGATAATCGTGGCATGCTGCATGTTGAACAACCTGGCTTTGCGATGCCAGGTGCCTTTTCTACAAGAGGATGGGCCTGAAGATGGTATTGTGGCAGCTGTGGAGCCTGTGGACAGTGAAGAAGAGGAGGCAGAGGAAGAAGATATTGACAACCGAAACAACATCATCATGCAGTACTTCCAGTGAGACACAGGTAAGAGACTGGCACTGCTCATCTCACAACTCACTACTGTAGGACAATGTATAAGTCAGCCTCTTAACCTCTGTGTTTGGACACTGACAGTTCACTTTGGCTTTCCATTTCACAGATCTGGGTACCTCATTCTGCCTTCTGCTATATTTACTGCTGCCCAACAACTGACATACATTGGTATGTGCAAATGAACATTTACATTGATATTTGTGGATGAAGTTGTAATTATACATTTGTGAAAGTACAGACTGACTCCAGATTGGTTTGTGATTCAGGGGTGTTTATTTATGGGCTAATGTGTATGGGGGTATGTGGAAGGCACTAGGGTGATGGTGGAGGAAGGTCCATAGTAGAGTCCAGTCTCTCTGTATCACTGGTGCATTGTCCAGTGGGGCATAGGAAGTGGAGCAATGTCAGTTAAAGGTGGACAGGGTGACAGAGTGGGACACAAGGGTGACAATCAGGGGAGTCTTATTTCCTGGCGGGGGTCTTGGCAATGTTCTCTTTCTTGTGCCTGGATCGCAGGGACCGTTTGCAGGGTGGTTCTCGTTCTGCAGGGGTGGGGTGCTGGTGGGCTGTTGGTCCGGTGGCGGGACCTCCTGTCCACTGGCGCCAGCGGACATGGAAGGCTGTTCATTGTTCGGGCTGGTGTCAGGTGCCCGGTGGTATACCACAGTCTCCCTCATGGTGTTGGCCAGGTCTGCCAGCACCCCTGCAATAGTGACCAGGGTGGTGTTAATGGACTTCAAGTCCTCCCTGATCCCCAGGTACTGTCCCTCCTGCAGCCGCTGGGTCTCCTGAAACTTGGCCAGTACCGTGCCCATGGTCTCCTGGGAATGGTGGTATGCTCCCATGATGTTTGATAGTGCCTCGTGGAGGGTCGGTTCCCTGGGCTTGTCCTCCCCCTGTCGCACAGCAACCCTCCCAGCTTCCCTGTTATCCTGTGCCTCTGCCCCCTGAACTGTGTGCCCACTGCCACTGACCCCAGGTCCCTGATTTGCTTGGGTTAGTGGGTTTGCCTGGGGTCCCTGTAGTGGTGGACACACTGCTGATTGAAGTGTCCTGGGAACAATGGCATGGGCTTGCTGGGTGGGTGCTGTGGTAGTGTTTCCTGAGGGGAGAGGTTCTGTGGTGGGTTGGGACTGTGGCAGGGGAACCGACTGTCCAGAGGTCTCTGATGGGCCAGGCTGGTCATCTTGATCCAGGGTGCAGAGCTGCTGTCATGCCTGTGGGCATCTTCTGTGGGGGGACTGGATATGGCTGGCACTTCCTTTCCGGTGACGTTGTGTAGGGGTCCTGTTGGGGTGCAAATGCATTGTTATTGTATCTGTGTGTGCCATCTTGCACAATGGGTGTGTTTCCCTCTATTACTGTGCTTGCAATATCGCCTTGGCCCTTGTGTGAGTGGTGATTGTGTGCCCTGGGTGAGTCTCTCCCTTGGACATGCTTTGGTGATGGGTGTCCATGCAGGTCTGTGATGGGTGTCCATGGATTGGTGTAACATTCAGGGCTTGGTATTGGGATGGGTGGGTTGTGATAGTGGGGTATATGTGAGGTGGTGGAGTGATGGGTGTGAGGGTAGGTGTTTGTGGTGGCATGCAGGTATGGTGGAGGATATGGTAGTAAAGATTTGCCTTACCAGAGTCCAGTCCTCCTGCTACTCCTGCGAGGTCCTCAGGATGCATGATTGCCAAGACTTGCTCCTCCCATGTTGTTAGTTGTGGGGGAGGAGGTGGGGGTCCACCACCAGTCCTCTGTACGGCTACCTGGTGTCTGGATACCACGGAACGTACCATCCTCCGTAGGTCATTCCACCTCTTCCTGATGTTATCCCGTGTTCTTGTATGCAGTCCCACTGTGTTGACCCTGTCGACAATTCTCCTCCATAGCTCCTTCTTCCTCGCAATGGATGTCTGCTGCACCAGTGATCCGAATAGCTGTGGCTCTACCCGGATGATTTCCTCCACTATGACCCTGAACTCCTCCTCAGAAAACCTGGGGTGTCTTTGAGGTGCCATGATGTGGTGTGAGTGATGTGTGAGGTGATGCGTGGGGTGATGTTTTGGAGTGTGTGGTGTTTTGTGTGTGGATGGTGTATGAGTGATGGTGTTGTGTACCTCTGACTGCTGGTGTGGTCTTTGCTTTTCTGTCTCTCTGCTTCTTCAAAAATGTTCATTGTAATGGGTTGTGGGTAATGTGGGTGTGTGTTTTATATTGGATTGGGTGTGGTGTGTTTATCTGTATCAGGTGTGTGTATTTTGAATTGTCCAATGTGGTTGTGTTTTGTAAGTTTGTGTATTTTGAGCGTGGCGGTGTGTACCGCCAATGGTTTACCACAGTTGAATGACCACCGTGTTGATTTGTGGGCCATGATAGTGTGGGTATATTCCTGTTGGCGTAACAGTGTGGGTTTTGGTACAGCCAATTTATCACTGACCTTTGGTGTGGCAAACTTTTGTGGGTGTCTGTATTGTGGAGGATTTCTAAGTGTGGGTCATAATACCCGTAGCGGATTTCCGCTGCGGACACGGTATGTTGGTGGCCGTCGGTACGGCGGTCTGCGGACTTTACCACCAGGGTTGTAATGAGGGCCATAATAATTTCTTAATGTTCTCTAAGCCCTTTTCTATTTTCTCCTTTAATGCCTTTCTCCTGTCATCTGTCTGATCTAAAAGATATTTTCTAGTGGTGAAAGCAAGCATGTTAGATTGTTTCTAGGTGCATTTGCCGTGCCAAAGGTCAATGTAGGCTCAAAGAACCCTCTCACTAATTCTATAGTATTCTGTTTAGCTACTCTACTTAGGTACTTAATTATAGAGACAAATGAAAACACAAAGTCATAATTGGAATAGAACTACTGGATGCACTCCTGGTTATAATTGTTAGTAACAGACTACAGCTTATCCCATAAGTGAGGGGCAACCTATGACAGGTAACTCCTTCCTCAACTGACGAAGGAATCTGCGTGCAAACTGACAATTTGCCGCATCCATCCTCTCAACATACTCACTTAATAAGCGACAGAAAACATTAGAAGAAAGCTCTCCTTGTGCATTATCTACGTGCAGATACTTCTCATCTAACCTGAACTTCTCTATTTCTTTGAGTGCAGTAGTTGTCTCTAAAGCTGAAGTATGATTGGCTTTGCTCTTGTCAAGAACAGTCATTCCTACAATCAATATCAGGTACAGTATCATGCCAAACCAATACCTAAGTATTTACAACACCTATTCTTTCTACCTTGCTGGGTAATGTTCTGTAAATAACCAGAAAGTAGACGAGAAAAATAATAGCTATGCAGCAAAATCAAAAACAAAATCTTCAATCTTCTTTCAGCAAAATTTTTCCAGCTTTCAGTCTTATTTCCAGGATCCTTATGTCAAAAAGTAATTTCTGGTTACTTTCAATAGTCTCTTTTTCTTGTACTTCTCTCAGCTTACAGTTTCAATAGTTCAGTTCATAGGTTTCCTTCAAGTGCCAAAATATTGACCTGGAATGTCTCGATCAAAACAAAAATACAAAAATTCTCTTTGCCGTTCACTTGTTGTTGCATTCGCCCATTCAGGACCAGCATACCTTCGACTTGCAATTCTCTTTCTTTTCAACTTTCAATCTCCATTTAATTCTCCTTCACTCAGGACTCTCCTTGTCATATCTACTTCCTCCTCAATAGTTGTCACTACAATTGCTTATTTTCTCTTTGCTTGTGACTGCGGCCACTTATCTCCTTTCAGTGGACCTTTTGTCAATGCTCTTTAAAGTATCCAACTTGTAACTTCATCTTGCGCTGCTGGACCTTCCCTTGACCAACCTGTGACTGGTTCAGGAGGGGTCAGATCACAATGGCTTTGATCCGCCTCAACTCCTTCCTCCTCGGGGTCTGTTGTTTGCTCTGTTTGTCTGTCAAGATTGTCAACTTCTGGGAGAGCCCTCCTCTGACTTGACTCTCCTGCTGCCTCAATTGAGATTGGTTCACTTTCATTTTCCTGTAGGTCTTCTCCTTCGTCTCTCATAGGAGTGGTTGAACCGCTCTCATTTTGCTCGGACCCGGTCTCAGTTCCTCTTTCTACTCTTTCCAGCTCTGAGGTTGGTCTAGTCATTGTTGGTACTCTCAACAACTCTTCTTCATTGCCCAAAGGACATGCCACTTTTCTCGTATGGCTTGCGTGGATCTAGTTTGGAACTCCAGCGCACTTCACAGCTGTGGTAGTGATCAAAACTACCTGGAAAGGGCCTTTCCACCGAGGTTCCAGACATGTCTTCCTCACGTGTTTTGTGATCACAACCCAATCACCCACTCTCAGGTTGTGTCCTTGATTTTCGGACGGTTGCAGTGTGGTGGCTTCCACCTGACGGGAGAAAGAGCTAACCACATCGGCCAGACCCTTGCAGTAGTCCAACACCATATCATCCATTATGTTCACAAGAGCATTTGCAGGAATCGCTGGCAGCCTCATTGCTCTGCCCATCAGGATCTCATGAGGTGACAGTCTTGTCTTCCTGTCAGGTGTGTTTTTCATTGTCATCAGATCTAACAGTAGTGTGTCAGGCCATTTCAAATTCATGGACGCACATATTTTCGACATTTTTTATTTCAAGGTTCTATTCATCTGTTCCACAAGTCCTGATGCTTCAGGGCGGTAACTACAATGGAACTTCTGCTCAATGTTTAAGGCTGAGCATAGTAATTTAACTACTTCATTGTTGAAGTGACTTCCTCTATCTGATTCTAAAGAGATTGAAAACCCAAAACGTGGTATCAGTTCCCTAAGTAGTAATTTTGCTACTGTGAGACTGTCATTTCTTCATGTAGGGTAAGCTTCGACCCAATGACTAAAGATGCAGACAATCACCAACACATATTTCAATCCTCCACAAACAGGGATCTCAATAAAATCCATCTGTATCCTGCAGAATGGACCTCCTGCTCTTCCAATCTGGCTCAAATTGACCACTGTGCTTTTACCCACATTCATTTGTTTGCAATTGGCACAACAGTGACAAACTGCTTCAGTAACCTGTCTAAATTTTGGATTGAACCGATTCTGCTTGAACAATCGAATCATTGCTTCCCTTCCAACATATGCTTGGCCATGATAATATCTATCCATTTGAGTCAACAAACTGTTCGGCAGTACCAATTGGCCATCTTCTGAAATACACAGTTCATCCTGACGCTGTACACCTTTCATTTTGGCCTATGTACTTTTCTCCTCCCTATCAACATTATGGCCCTCATTACAACCTTGGCAGTTGGTGTTAAAGTGACGGTAATACCACCAACAGGCCAGTAGTATTTACTGTCAAATTATGACCATGGTGGAAAGAGCTCCGATATACAGCCAATGTACGACACCGACCACCAGGGCGAAAACAACAGCTACCACAGCGGTAGCCGCCTACAGCCAGGATGAAGTCAGTGTTACGCCCACCATATTATGACCCTGCAAACCGCCACCTTTTCCGGGGCAGTACCAACGACATCAATAGCCTGGTAGAAACGGAGCTCAGAAGGGAAAGGACTCACCATTGGAGGCACTGGGAACAACCACGCCGCAAAGGAGCCCAAACTACATGTCTTCCCCATGATTTTCTATGTGGTGCTCCACCACGAACACCAACGCTGGCGAAGACGACGACGGTGAGTACAGACGCTTAGCACACGAGGGAGGGAGGGAAGAAAATGACAATGACACACACTTGCACCACACACACACGCCCAACACTATACACACAATCAGCTGCATTACTAAAATATTTTACCCCGTACCTCGGATGAATAATGCAAGGACAAAATGATTTTAAAAAGGGAATGTATTGAGAGCAACACGTCAAGATAAATAAGTGAGGCAAGATAATAGATATATACACATGTACACAAATAGGGGCACAGCCCGGTCCACAATGTACGTAGTCCACATGGCCGCAGGCCAAAGTCCAACACCACACATGGCACCTGCATCAACACAGAGAGAACACTGCAGGGGCATAATTTGGGAAATAGGCAGGCACCTCAGGGGGACTGAGGACGGGGGCACCTCAGCTGGCAGATGTAACAGGACCACTGGTTCTGGAGGAGGCAACATGCCCTGTGCTTGGTCCTGGGGAGTGCAAGGCCACAGTCTCTCGAGGGGGTGACTTGCCCACTTGCTCTGGAGGGGACAACATACCCTGTGCTTGGTCCTGGGGAGGGCAAGGCCACAGTCTCTCGAGTGGGTGACTTTGCCCACTGGTTCTGGACGGGACATTGTGCCCAGTGATCTTGATCCTAGGGAGTCTGGGTTAGGTGGGTGTCCTACCCACTGGTTCTGGAGGGGGCATTATGCCCAGTGCTCTTGATCCTGAGAAGTCTGGGTTAGGTGAGTGTCTTACCCCCTGGTTCTGGAGGGGGCATCGTGCCCTGTGCTCTTTGTGAGTGTCTTACCCACTGGTTCTGGAGGGGGCATCGTGCCCTGTGATCTTGATCATGGGGAGTCCGGGGTAGGTGGGTGTCCTACCCACTTGCCCAATGCTCTTGATCCTGGGAGCTTGGTATAGATGGGTGTCCTACCCACTGGTTCTGGAGGGGGCAATGTGCCCAGTGCTCTTGATCCTGGGGAGTCAGGGTTAGGTGGGTGTCTTACCCACTGGTTCTGGAGGGGGCATCATGCCCTGTGCTCCTTGTGGGTGTCTTACCCATGGGTTCTGGAGGAGGCATCATGCCCTGTGCTCTTAATCCTGGGGAGTCTGGGTTAGGTGGGTGTCTTACCCACTGGTTCTGGAGGGGGCATCGTGCCCTGTGCTCTTGATCCTGGGGAGTCTGGGTTAGGTGGGTGTCCTACCCACTGGTTCTGGAGGGGGCATCGTGCCCAGTGCTCTTGATCCTGGGGAGTCTGGGTTAGGTGGGTGTCCTACCCACTGGTTATGGAGGGGGCATTGTGCCCAGTGTTCTTGATCCTGGGGAGTGCAAGGTCACAGTCTCTCAGGTGGGTGTCATACCCACTGGCTTTGCAGGGGGCAGGCCGCACAGGATCCCACAGAGGCAGGATTACATACAGTCCGCTGGCGGTGACGGCTGCTCAGTGGTAGTGCTTCTGCTGGTGGGGAAGCTCCTGCCCATCCTCTGCAACCTCGGATGGCTGCTCTGTGGAGGTGGTGGTGCTGCTGCTGGTGGGGGGAGGCTCCTGCCCATCCCCTGCAACCTCGGAAGGCTGCTCAGTGGAGGTGGCTGGGGAGGCTCCTGCCCATCTCCTGCAACCTCGGATGTCTGCACAACCATGGTTGATGGTGGAGGCTCTGTCACAGTTCCTGCCCATGGCCCCTTGCTCTTCCTGCCTGCTGGTGGTGGTTCCTTGCTCTTTCTGGCAGCTGGGACAGGCTCCTTAGTCTTCCTGGCTTCTGGGGCAGGCTCCTTTGTCCTCCTGCCAGCTGGGGCAGCCTCCTTTCCGTTCTTAGCAGCAGCTGGGGCCGGCTCTTTTCCCTTCTTAGCAGCAGCTGGGGCAGGCTCCTTTGTCTTCCTGGTAGCAGCTGGGGCAGGCTTCTTTGTCTTCCTGGCAGCAGCTTGGGCAGCCTCCTTGCTCCTTCCGGCAGCTGGGGCAGGCACCTTCACCCTCAGGCATGTGCCCTGGATCCTTTTCCACCACGAGAGGGTGTGGTGACGACTGGGCCCGTGGAGTGGGTGGCTGAGGTGGTTGGCTGGGTTATTCCCACCCTGGCCAGACTTGCAGGATGGGGGTAGGGGTAGGGAAGAGGTCAATGGTGGATAGGAACAGTTTTTTAGGGACACTGGGGCGGGAAGACAGAGAAGGAATGGGAGTGGAGGAAGAGGGAGTGGTTGTTGGAGGTGTCTGTCAGCTCATTTTGGGTGCAGGTGCATGGGCTGGATGCTGTTGTGAGGTGGATGGCTGTTGGGTGTCTGAGTGCTTGGGTTTGTGTACCTTAGGAGGGGGGACAGCCACAGTGGGAGAGGACACAGGGGACGTGTGCATGGCTGTTGTGGAGGTGTCTGTCTGTGAGGTGTGTGTTCTGCTTGGTGTGGTGGTGATGCTGGTAGTGGATGATGATATAGTGCATGCAGGTGTGGGTGTAGCTGGAACTGGGAGGGAGGTGGAGGAGGAGTATGAGGGGGAGACAGTGGAAAAAGTGGATGTTGGTGTGTCTGCATCTGGATGGTGTTTGTGTGAATACTTGTGGGGTGAAGTGTGGTGCTTGTGTTTACCTGTATCACTCTTGTGTGTTCTCTTGTGTGCATGCTCGTCTGCCTGTGTGCTTGGGATAGGTTGGGGTTGAGGAGAATGGGATTGGGAAGAGGAAGTTGGAGGGGGGATGGTGGAAACAGGGACAATGGCTGCCATCAGAGAGGAGGCCAGACCCTGGATCAATCTCTGTTGGGCCACCAAGCCAGTGTGAATGCCCTCCAGGAATGCATTAATCTGTTGCATCTGGGCTGCCAGCCCCCGGATGGCATTCACATTGGTTGACTGCCCTACAGAGATGGATCTCAGGAGGTCAATAGCATCCTCACTCAGGGCAGCAGGTCTCACTGGGGCAGGGCCTGAGGTGCCTGGGGCGAAGGAGATGTCCACCCTCCTGGGTGAGCGGGCACAGGCAACTCGATGAGGGGCTGCTTGGAGGGCGGTGCTGGTACAGGGTGTGGCGCATGTACCTGTAGCTGGGGTGGTCACAAAAGTGTCCACCACCACCAGAGAGCTTCCATCGGAGGAGGTATCTGTGTCTGAACTGTCCCCTCCTGTCTCTGCCATGGTGCTCCCCTCGCCCTCCGTCTCACTGGTGCCCTCAGTGTCGGTGGACTCTGCCTCCTGGGTCCTGTGGGATGCAGCTCCCTCCGTCGCCGGTGCAACTGCTCCTCTGCCAGTTGATGCTAATGCACATAAGGACAGGGTGACAAAACAATAAGGGGGGGAGAAACAAAGGATACACTTGGTCAATGGCTGCACCAACACCACCGTTGGCATACTCAGCACACTCACACACAGGGAACAGTCCTACGCACTGTGCATTGCACTACCAGTGATATTGCTAGCCACTAAGGCATGAGGAGGGGTACATACCGGCAAATGCCGCACGCCTGGGACCCACTCAGCCCTGACCAGTAGTGGATGCCTAAGAGCTAGGTAGCAGGATTATCCCTTCAAGAGCAATCGGATAGGGTGATGATGGAGGAACGTCCAGGGTACTGTTCCAGTCTGTTTGTAGCACATGTGCATTGTCCATGGGGACATAGGAAGGGGAGCACTGGCAGTTCAAGGTGGACAGGGTGACAGGGTGGGACACAAGGGTGACAATCAGGAGAGTCTCATTTCCTGGTGGGGGTCCGGCAAGTGAATCTGGCTTCTGTCTGGATTGCAGGAAACGTTTGCAGGGTTTTTCACCTTCTGCAGGGAGAGGGGTGCTGGTGGCCTGTTGGTCCTGTGGTGGGGCCTCCTGGCTACTAGCAGCACCGGAGGTGGAAGGCTGTTCAGATATCTGGCTAGTGGCAGGGGCCCGCTGTTGTGTGACTGCCTCCCTCATAATAATGGCCATGTTGGCCAGCACCCCTGCTATGGAGACCAGGGTGTTGTTAATGGCCTGCTAGTCCTCTCTGATCCCCTGGTACTGTCCCTCCTGCAGCCACCTGTTCTGTGCTCCCAGGATCTTGGGAAGAGGGAGTGGTTGTTGGAGGTGTCTGTCAGCTCATTTTGGGTGCAGGTGCATGGGCTGGATGCTGTTGTGAGGTGGATGGCTGTTGGGTGTCTGAGTGCTTGGGTTTGTGTACCTTAGGAGGGGGGACAGCCACAGTGGGAGAGGACACAGGGGACGTGTGCATGGCTGTTGTGGAGGTGTCTGTCTGTGAGGTGTGTGTTCTGCTTGGTGTGGTGCCTCCGGTAGAGTTGGTTCCCTGGGCCTGTCTTCCCCCTGACACACAACACTCCTCCCAGTTTCCCTGTTGTCCTGTGCCTCTGTCCCCTGAACTGTGTGCCTACTGCCACTGACCCCAGATCCCTGATTGTCTAGTGTATGAGGTGTGCCCCGGGGTCCCTGTTGACATGGACACACTGCTGATTGACGTGTCCCAGGAACAGAGGTATGGGTACGCTAGGTCGCCGCTGTGGTGGTGTTTCCTGATGGGGGAGGCTCTGTGGTGGTGTGTGACTAGGGGTGGGTAACCGGCTGTCCAGAGGTCCCTGATGGATCAGGTTGGTCATCCAGATGCTGAAGACCAGAGTTGCTGTCATCACTGTGGGACTCTTCAGCTGGGGGATTGGATATTGCTGGCACCTCCTCTCCACTGACATTGGCTGGGGTGCCTGTGGGGATGTAAATGCTGTGTTATTGTTTCTGTGTCTGACATATTAGGCATCCGTGGCTTGCCCTCTTTAGTTGTATTTGCCCTGGCAGCTTTCACTTGTATAAGTTGGTATATGGTGGGATAGCTGACTCTCTCTGTTGTGCATGCTTTAGTGATAGGTGTCCATGCAGGGCTGTGAGTGGTGTCCATGCATTGGTATGGCATGCAGAGCTTGGCATTGGGATGAGTGAGATGTGCTGGTGGGGTGTGTGGGAAGTGGTGGAGTGATGGGAATGAGGGTGAGGGTGGGGGTATGTGATGGCATGCAGGTAGGGGGTAGTAGTAGTAGAGAGTTGACTTACCAGAGTCCAGTCCTCCTCCTACTCCGGCCAGGCCCTCAGGATGCATGATTGCCAAGACTTGCTCCTCCCATGTTGTTAGTTGTGGAGGTGGGGGTACACCGCCAGTCCTCTGTACAGCGAACTGGTGTCTTGCTGCAATAGAACGTACCTTTCCCCGTAGGTCATTCAACCTCTTCCTGATGTCATCCTAGTTCTTGGGTGCTGTCCCATGGCATTGACCCTGTCCACGATTCTCCGCCATAGCTCCATCTTCTTAACTATAGATCTCTGCTGCACCTGTGCTCCAATTAGCAGTGGCTCTACCTTGATGATTTCCTCCACCATGACCCTTATCTCCTCCTCTGTTAATCAGGGGTGTCTTTGTGGTGCCATGTGTGTTGTGTGAGGTGTGTAGGTGAGGGTGTATAGGGTGATGTGTTGGGGTGTGTGATGTGGGGTGCGTGGGTGGGTGGTGTATAGGTGTAAGTAGTGTGTGGCTCTGGTTTTGTCTGTGGTCTTGGTGAATGTCTTGTGGCAGAGTTGTGGGTAATGTGGGTGTGTGTTTTATAGTGGTGTGGGTGTGTAGGTGTGGTGTAGGTATGGGTGGCAGGTGTGTGTTATTTAAATTGACCAATGTAATATTGTTTTGTATGTGTGTGTGTATTTTGAGCACTGCGGTATGTATTGCCAATGGTTTGCCGCCTTTCAAGGTCCGCTGTGGTGATTCGTGGGTCATAATGCGGTGGGTGTTGTTCTGTTCGCGTAACAGTGTGGGTTTTGATACTGGCACTTTATCACTGACCTTTGGTGTGGCAGAATTGTGTCAGTGGTTGAATAGTGACGGACTGGTGTATGTGTGTCATAATATGGTGAACGGATATCCGCCGCGGTGGCAGCAGTCAGCGTGGGGGTAAGTGGGATTTACCGCCAATGTCATAATGAGGGCCTATGTCTTCAACTCTTCCAAGGTATCTATAACATATAATGCATAACTCGGACATGTCTCATCTTCCTCAGGTAACGATTCCCACTTATTTTTGGATGATATACAGTTCAATGCGCAAAATCTTGCGACTTAATCTGCATATCAATTTCCCATTGACACAAAATCTTGTGATTTCAGATGTGCACTGTATTTTACCACAGCAATATTTTCAGGCATTTGAATAGCTTGCAACAACTCCTGAATTCTCTCACCATTTCCTACTGGTAAACCAGAGGAGGCCAGGAAACCTCTCTCAGACCGCAACTGGCCAAAGTCATGTATTATCCCAAATCCATACTGGCTATCCATACTGTATAGATGGTAACTTTAAACTGTGCAGAAACATGACATGCTCTAGTAAGGGCTACCAGTTTCACTACTTGTGCAGAGTATACTCCTCAAAGCCAAGATGCTTCAAGTATACCAGAAATTGTGCACACAGCATATCCTGCTCTCAGTATTCTCATACTGTCCCTTAGACATAAACCATCAACAAAGATAATTAGATCATTTTCTTCCAATCAGGTGTCTCTGATATCAGGTCTCGGTTTTGTGCACAGATCAGTTACTTCAAGACAGTCATGCTCAATATTGTCCATTTTTTCAATTTCAACATTTTCATTGGGAAGTAAGGTTGCCAGGTTAAGCACTGTACATCTTTTCAATGACACATTTGGGGACCATCACAATGCCTTCACACTGTGCAAGGCTCTGTCCAACCGCAGGGACTGAACGCAAACAGCATAGTAAAGCTGCTGCAACTGGGTCCAAAGTAGTTGAAAAATATGCTATTGGGCGGTTTACACCACCATGGACTTGAGTCAAGACAGGGAAAGAGCATGCATCACACTCATAACAGAACAACATGAAGGGTTTTGTGTAGTCAGGCATTCCCAAAGCCAGGGCTTTGCACACACTTTCTCTCAAGTTAGAAAATGCTTTCATTCAGGCCTGATCTAACTCTTGGGGATCAGTGACTTCCTTGTGGGTCAGCTTCTGCAATGGCTTCGATATGACTGAAAAGTTGGAAACCCACTGGCGACAGTAGCCTACCTTCCACATAAACATCATGACATCTCTCTGTGTGGCTGGGGTACTCATTTGCAACATGGCTGTGACCCTTTTTCTGGATATGTTCCTAAATCCATTCTCAATTTGGTGACCCAAATATTTCACTTTTTTCTGGCAATACTGTTATTTAGTTGGAGTAGTTTAGTAAGGCAATCAAGTCATTTTTGTACTCTTCCTTTGTTTTGGATGCAATCAACAAGTCATCAATGTACTGTACCAGGGTCGATTGGAAAGGCATTTCCCATAACTCCAGGTTATTTTTCAAGATCTTGTTGAAAATGGAAGGAGATTCTGAAAAACCTTAAGGAATTCTACACCGACAGTAAACTTGACCAAAAAATTTGAAACAGAAGAGACATTGACTATCCTCATGAAGAGGCACAGAAAAAAATGCTTGTGACAAGTCTATAACAGTGAACCATTCAGCATCACAGTGAATCTGAAACAATATCAAGGCTGGATTTGGCTCTACGGACAACATTTAATCACAATGTAATTTATTTTTCTCAAATCTTGAACAATTTGAACTTTCCCACAGGGCTTTTTCAAGCCCATTATCAGCTAATTACATGGACTGCTCAACACTTCTTTCAAAACCCCTTGGTCCACAAATTCTGCAATTATGGGAGCAACCTTTTCAATTATGTTCTATGTAATGTGGTACTGGGGAATTGGGGGAAAAATTGTGTTTGGTTTTACTGGAACCTTAACTGGCTCAACTCCCTTTATCAGACCAATGTCTTTCCCTGTCAAATCCCACACTCTCTCTTTGACTGTTCCTTGTAAGTTGGAAGGAAGATCCTTTACAGTGAAGACTGGAAAGAATCTAACAGGGGGTAATCCTCATTTATTATTGCACACTCTGTCTCTGGAGCTGGGTCATCCTCATCATCACTGTTCGTCTGTATCTCAATTCCATCATTCAAGCAAGAAATCAAACATCTGGTTTTACACAGCACGTCTCTTCCCAGTATGGATACCAGATTTGAATCACAGACTACTAATTTGTGTAATCCTTTAAAGTTGCCAATTCAATTTCAACCTGAACTGGTTCTGTAATTGGGTTGGTCAAATACTGATTCACTACACCTACAATCTGGACTGGTTTTCAGGAAAGGTGCAAGTTTGGAACTTCTGCAGTTCTCACTGTAGAGTGCTTAGCTCCTGTGTCAACTAAGAATGAAACTTTGTCACCCCTTACTTTTCCTTTCACATACAGACCCTTCTGATCTACTTCTAAGGAAGCTGCAAGCACACATTCCTCTTCGTCCAAACTCTCGCTCATCCAATCATTGTTTATTCCATTCCCACTGTCTAATGGGAATTGGTGTACTGTGTTATTACTCTAGGTCAGGGGTCTTCAAACTGGGGGGCCTCAAGTGATCCCAGGGGGGCGCCAGGCTCTGGCCGAAAGAAGCATTTCACAGATAACAGTGTTTTGCTTTAAGCAGAAACATGTTATTGCATTTTTAAAATGGCAACAGTACTTACCTGCAATGTTTAAATATATCTAGACATATTTAAACATTGCCATCTTTATAAAATATTTGTGAAACATTCTGAAGGGGTGCCCAGTGATTTTTATTTTTCAACTGGGGGGGCTCGGCATTAAAAAGTTTGGAGACCTCTGCTCTAGGTAAACCTTTGACCTGTGAGCTATTGAGGAAGCATCACCTGGTGCTGCTCCATTGGGGCTTGAGGTATTTGGATTTGCTGTCTAGGTCCATTTGAACTGATGTTGCATTGGCTGTGACTGTGTCATCTGCATATGTGGCATTTGCACCTGCTGCATGGGTTGAACATTTGGCATTTGATTTGCATTACTTTGGAAATTTGGATTATGACCTCTCATTCTTGGTCCTCTCATGTTTTGAAACAAATTGATGTCACTTGTTTGCTGAACAACACCTTCCTGTACCATCATCAGACACCCCCACTTCCAAAGTCCAATCCTTCCGCAAGCGTGACATGGCAACAATCTCTTCATTCCCTGCACGGTATTCTCAACCACTACAGTACCTAAATCGGGACTCCGTTTCTGTTTCTAATTCCTCCGCGATCTCTACCTCTCGACTGATTTTGAGATACTACATTTCCCTGCTGTTGCTGCTGCTGCAAAAAATTTCCCTGCATCCCTGTTTGTGCTGCTTTATTCTGCATCACCATTGCATTCTCTTTCAACTTTCTCTGCTTCAACTCAATCTCGTCACTACAGTAATTTGCATACTGCAATACCTCATCAATCGGCTTTGCTTGCCAGCAAATTAAATGACTCTTAATCATCTGGCTAATATCAGGTCTCAGTCCTTCCACAAATCTGAACACAAAGTGAATCATATCTTTCGGCACAATTGTTTCTGTGCCACTGTAATGCTTAAACACCTGCAACTATCACTCATAACATGCATGTATTGGTTCTTTCGCTTCCTGGGCTGTCCTGTCTATTCTCTGGCAATCAATGTTTTTGGGCGAAATTCTTGTTTTCAAAAATTCAATCACTTTATAGTAATATTTTATCAACTCAGGAGATGGTACACCTGTAATCGGATCTCTCTCTGGTTCCTTTGTTGGCCAATCTACGCACCTCTTGCACTCAATCCATAAGTCTGCTGGAACTACTATCTCTAATAGGGTGTTCAAATCCCCCCACAGGCATTTTGCAAGTTTCACAAACCTGTATGTCTGCTGGTATCATTCTACTGGTTTCTCTCTCAACCTTGGATAATCATTTGTAAAGGACAGAATGTCACTTCTGCTCCAACGGACATGGGCAGAATTCCCTCCTGGATTTTCTCTCATTGGTAAAATTTTAACCGGGTCATTGACCTACTGCACATTTGCAGTAAGATTTGTAGAATCCCTTTTCATTTTATCTTTCTTCTTTGCCCATCTGCCTTCCCACTTGTCTAATGCTCCTCATGTCTGGATGCTTTGAAGCAACTCCCTAGTGGGTGCCTTCATTCCTGCAGATCTCATGTGTTCAAAATCTTTGAGTCAAAATCTAACCTGTAACTCTTCTTCAAGTGTTTTGTTTTCTCTATTTCCATGCCATATTTCTCTGCTAAGTCTGCAAGTTTTTGATGCACATTGCCTGCTTCCCTTGTAATTTTCAGGCACAAGTATCTCAATTCTGCTTCAGTAAAGGATTCGAGTCTGTTCACACCTATAGCTCCTTCAATCAGTTCACTTGCTTCTATCCTTAGTCTAGTATAGTTCAAGTACTCTTCTCCCCTTGGAGTACTCTGCAGGGTATTCAGCTTATCTAACCACTCAGTCAATTGTTGGGCATTCAAACCTTGCAGTGAAATGTTCTTGGGCTGAGTATTTGCCAACAGCTGTACAGCTAAGACTGCGGTGTCAGTAACTTTAGGCTATGACTGATGTTTGACACTGTTCCATTATTTGGAGGGACTCCGAAAGGACTATGGTCTAACAATGATCCTGTTCCATCAAAAGCCTGTCCCACAGGAGAGACTACTCTGGTACTCTCGTTGAGTCCTCCTCTCATTGAATTCTGACTCAGGACTCCCTGTCCGTTTGTGCTGTTATTTCCCTGGGCCAACAAGGGGATGACTGGACCAATGGTGACAGGTACAGATACAGCGCCTGGGCTTGGTCTATCATTCGGGTTCTGTGGGTGCATAATTCCTGTATTCTGAATCAACAGTATAGACATATCTGACTGTGTTTCTGTTATAGGGGTATACTTTGGCATTGCTTGTAACTGCACTTGAAGCAGTAAGAGTGGAGTTGGCTCTGTCTGAACCAAAGTTGGTTTCTGGAAAACCTGTCCTGTTGGCACTATTAAATTTGTGGAGGTTTCCACAATTGTTACATCAGGGTAAATTATCGGGACATTCATCTGTGGCATTGGATTTTGAGCTGCCGAAGTAGTAGGTAGATTGAGACTGTTCTGCATTGGGCTCTGTGTCATGCTAGGATTAATCTGCACTGGAGTCGTCGTCATGTTAACTGCTGTCCGTGCAGAAGGGTTTACACTAGTGCTCAGACCACCCTCTTGTGCTGCATATGGTGGGGGACGATTTCTCAGTAACTGTAAAATAAACTCATCATCATCTGACACTTCCTCAAGTGTTAAAGATCTCCTGGACTCTTTTGATCTACGCTCCCTGCTCTTGGAGGGACTTCTGTTTGTCTTTCTGGTAGCTTTCCTTTCTTCTCTCTGGCTGTCCTGTGTAACTGCAGGAAACAACTTAATTCCAAGTAAAGTCTCGGTTCTCCAAAACTTCTGATCGCTGTCAATCTAGCCTCTGCTAGTGTCTTTTCTGCCTTTCTCATTCTCCTCTCGAATTTCTGTTGCTGTCTATCTATTAGTTCCCAGATTGCTAATGCCTCGAACTGTGCTGGTCTCGGAGGAGGTTTCAGATCTTATAACCCCCTCCTCAAATTTACTAAACTCCACAAATTAAATGTTCTGTGGGCAGGAAACGCTAAATTACGATCTTTCTCTGTCACTTTGCACCACTGTTTCAGCCAAAGACATGGTGCAGAGCCCTTTCATTCGATTACAATGTAATCAGGTGTACCTTGTGGCAGTGCAATATCCCCTATACTTGTTTTAATATACATATCTCCCATTAGGGCACTCTTTAAAGCTTTGAACAATGTCATTTCTGTGACCTTTATGTTTTTATATAAATCAATTCAGGAAGTGACTTTCAATCCCAGAATCCCTTTCATCAACCTTTTCAATCAATTGCTATTCATGGTTGTCTGCTAGTCCGTGCGCGACCCTTCTCACTAACCAACCTTTCCCAGCATGGCTCTAATGAGGTCACACTCACATGTACAGCGGCTGACAAAGTCTTGCGATTGTCCTCCTAACCGCAGATTCACACTCAACTAATGCAAAATTATTACGAGCACTAAACAAAATCAAAACCCAATTTGTCCATTTACTACAGGTAGGGGAACTCAATTGCTTCAGAAACTTTGTTGATTTTTCACTGACGGCCTTTCGCTCTGGCAGCTACTCTTCATTTCTCAGTTTCCCTGATTCACAAGCAAAATTTAACCTGCAAATTTTACTCTCAACTGATCAGTTGGTCTGTCCTGGTTCACATGGGACTCACCAGATCTCAGTCATAAATTATTTCACTCTCTTTGAGTCACACTCTGACTTGTCGACCACACCCGATCAACCTACTAAACCAGACAAATTACAACAACAACCAAGTGTCTCATACACTTTTCAATATACTCCGGAGTCTTAGACTTCACAGAGCCCTTATACCAACAACCATGTGAACAGTTTTTGAGCACAAAGCGCCACACACATGTGACGTTCAACGACTTCCCTACTATGACACTGTGGAGTATGCAAACTCCTTCAACAACTTCATTTGGAGTATGCAAACTCCCTAAACCATCACAAACATCACAATTCACCTGCGATTTGCATAAGCTGTGCAAGCACAAAACCTATTTCTTTCACTTTGTCATTAGAATTCCAAGAACATCCTCAAACAATCATTGGCAAGCTCCAAGGTTCTAGGAAACTCTTTCTAGGTATTTAGGGATACATTTCTCTCCACCTTGTATCATCAAATCTGAAAATCCAAACTTTCAGCAAATTATTTTCTCTTACAGGGACTAATCCTATGGGGTCTTTCTGATGGGCTCTTAACAAGACTAACCATCATACTCTGCTACCATCACTGTTAGCACGTCTGATCTTATTTGGTTTCTTATAATTTGATTATAAGGTGACACGCTAGAGGTTTGATGGACCTTTTGACTGCTCTTTGAGTAGTTCCCACCATAAGACCCAGTTCCAATACAAATCAATAGCAATACCAATCAATAACATCAATAATCTTGGGAGTCAAGAATTTCCACGCACCATGACCCCTTGGCCATGAATAATCACATCTTTAACTAAAAGTTAGAATGTTTATTTCCGTATATTAACAATGCTAATATCACATAGCTTAATCTCAGAATCAAATGATAAGCACACAGAAACAAAACTGGTTGACAGAATCTTCTAAAGAATCTCAATTTAATCAAAGCATGGATCACTACACATTCTAGAGTTAAAGTACAAATCAAAAGCAAGAATAACTGTTGTTAATATTTTGCAAGCATCATAAGTGAGTATCCTAACTAACCTTCTGATCAAAATAGCATGTTTGGGCTTCATGCAAAACAATTTAGTCAACACAAATTTTGAAAAACATATAACTAAGGCTAAGGCTCTATCAAAATTAGCGGTTGGTACCAAAAAGACAAAATCAAATAGACAGAGTAATCAGTTACATCGTCTTATACCTTGCCTCAATTTGATTCTGTAAGCATCCTCTCGGGACAGTCAAGAAAAAGTGCGGCTCTCAGTACAGTCTGGCTAAGTTACATTCCCTAAAACTACTTCCCACGTTGCTATTGGTCAAAGAATTGTACGTTTACATTTAGTCCAATGAAAGTAGAACCTCAAATCTAAGAATTTACTAAACCATTGTTCCCATGTCGACGATTGTCCCCTCTTCTCCTGTTCCCGTTGTTGTGCTCATCAGGTAACAAATTTGCATCAGCTCATACTCCAGTTAGTGCTTCCGTTGTCAGCTCCTGGGAACCTCGCCTTTACACACATGTATGTTTTACAATGTATCCATAGCTAGTACAACATTTTCTACCAAGCAGTTCTCATGGGAAATAAATTTTAGCTATTATCCTTCGGTCAACGCAATGGAAAATTACAATTTAATTCTCTAAGCAGCCATTTTATGATTCGTATAAGCAATGCAACTTGACATGAGGCCGTGCAACTATAACCATGACCTCGCTAAACTAAGGCCTATTATTATTAAAGCAAATACATAATACTTAGCCATTAATATGACAAACTACTATGTTAATCCAAACATAAGCATGACATTTTACATTAATAAGCTGTTAATAAGTACACTTCATGTTTATTGGTGGTCAGTCAAGTACGCACATTTTCAAATCTTATACTAATTGTCTCTATTAACTTATTCTCTATGCAATTTTAACATTCAAAATACCTGAATATTCATAAGTAAAATTTCAGTGTTAACATGTACATAGCTTTGTTTTTTCGATTTCCTAATTGTGAATCTTTGTGATTAGCAATTAGGAAATTGCAAACAGCTATGCACTGCAGTGTGTTTTACACTGTTTGCCATTCCCACTGGGTCGCAGTCTAAAAGTAAACGCAGACATGGTGATCTGCTGTCCCCAGCAGGCCACAATCCCTGTGTTTACTTTTAAATAGCGCAACTTTTTTTAAAAATGCAGCCCATTTTCTTTGCAGGAAAACGGGATGCATTTAAAAAAAAAAAAAAAAGAAACATTTCAGTTTCATTTCTTAGGTGTAGGCAGTGGTCCCTGGGACCACTGTCTGTCCTTATAAACATTTTCGCCTGCATTTACATAGGGGAAGGGGGACCCTTGGGGACGCCTACACGTTTGCAAATGGGTGGGAAAAGGGAATGTTTTGCAACCGCTATTCGGTCGCAAAACATTAACACATACCACTGCAAGTTGATATTAGGAAGGGATGCCCTTAACACACCCCTTCCTTATACCAAATCACTAAACTATATTGCAATTCAGTAATAGGTTACTGTATTGCATAATAGGGTTTACAACATTGATAAAAGGTTTTTGCCAGCCGCAAACGGCCTGATTCTGCAAATCAGGCCATTTGCAACCTGAAAAAAGCTTTGTACATCTGACCCATAGTGTTAGGATGGGATAGTCCCCTGCATAGTGTACAGCTGTAGTCCCTTCCCTTATTGCCTCACTATGTGAATCTGGTTTCCTAGTTTTTTATTTTAGTCCAAGTGTCACAGTTATCTAGCATGTGGGCATAGGACCTAGGCCTGACCCCTGACATGAGTTAAGTCTTGCACTTGCCCTGTGACCTAGAGGACCTCACAAAGTGTGCTCTCATTGTCAGACAGTGTATTTTTGTCCTATCTCTGTCCTATGTTTAGCACATATAGCAGTGGTGCCAGTGTACCATGTTTTCGGAATCCAAGCTTGTGGTCATTTATGTTTTGGTGTCTCACTGTTCCACTTCTATGTGCACTTTTGACATTGATGTCCTGTGTGCCTTATGCATGTGCGAGTGTGCCAGAGTAATGGAGGACTGTGGATTCATTTTGGATACCCCAGGATTGGCATGTGCACAATATGGGAGTGAGGTCGTTTTCCCGGATAATGGAAGTGTATAGCTGCTTTTACGGGAAGTCTAGAAAGAGTTTATATTTGTTGGTGACTAGGAATCACATTAAAAAGATACACGCGGACACAGTACTCCTTCCTTTTATTTCACTGTCTATAGTTATATTCTGAACAGCAGCTTTTCTAATCTTGCATACAAAGGGTATGCCTTGCATCTTTTTTCTATGGCTAATGCCTGAAAGAACATGTTTTGCAAATTGTCTGATTACAGGATATAGAGTTCTTGCTCTCAAGGTTCACGTGATTAGGAAGGGAAAACGAAATGAAAAAGACCATTTCCTCTTAGCCATACAAATGTCTTGTACAAAAAAAGACAATTATGACGGTTCTGAAGTAAATACGCCTTTTATCTGTTACTTCAAACATTTTCATGACACAGGCCTGCCTCTTCATATTTAGCAGAATTTGTATTTTGTTTAAAAAAAAAATCTTTGTTGGAAGTTGCTTCTTAGATTGTACGATAAAATGCGTGTTCCTTCAATGGATTTAATGTTTATTGCCGTGATGTGAAGAGTTACATTCAAGTTAATTTAGCCTTTCCGTTCTTTTATTCCTTTAGAAGGTAGGGAGAGTAGTCAGTGTTGTTTTTTGTCATGTTTCATTACAGCCATCTCGAAAATGTAGTGTCCATCTGTTTTGAAATTAACCTTTGAAGGGCAATTTGCAAGCATGTTTGAACAACCATGTCACAGCAGGGCTGATGCGTTATTCAGACACTCCCCACTGCCCCCACCCCTCCACCTCAAAGTAAACACATTTGCACATTTGGGCGATTTTGCGTATGTGGATTTCTGTTAATGGTTGCGCGACTTTTGATCTTTAAGCATTTTAGGATGTTGATTTGCAGTTTGCAAAAGAAGGCTAGTTTAAACTGTCATAGGGAGTGCCCACTGAGAAAACTGCTTTATTTGAAGATTATCACAATCAAAAAAGCTGAAGCATTTTTCATTTGGGTTGTGAATATAAACGTACATCCTATTTTATTTCCCTTTGTAATAAATAGTACGGGAATTTAATAAAAAGTCGTTCATTTTATATGGCATGTCTTGCATTGTGAGGTAAATCAAAATCTTTCTAGAATATGAAACACTAAACATATTTTCATATTGTCTTTTCTAGCATTTGATAATATAATCTGCTTCGAAGCAAATGTCAAGTTTATGAAAACTTCTGTAATAAAAATTACACGTTCCAAACCTTTTTACACTTTTATCTGGACAAAATTGCAGAATGCGCAGATGCAAATTACTCTGATTCACACGGTTTTAAGTAATACTCTCCAACTCCATATGCAAGTAAAACATTACTAGTACTACCTAACAAAATATCCATTACCATTTTTTTTTCATTTATGTGACCATTGTTTCAAGTTTCTTAGGACAAAAAACTCTGCCACACATACATTGTCTGAGGTTGTTTCTTTCCTGGTAAAACTGCTTCAAATTTCACATGATGTCAATTCACAAAATTTGAAACACTTCAGATATTTATTCACTAAAGATTCTCCTAATTTATTCCTACCTAATTTATGCAAAAACCTACACTTGAGAAAGTGAGTTAGTGAGAAAGGATAAGAGTTCAAATGTCCTAACCATGAAAAGCACAGAGGGCCTAATTCACTAAGAATGCTGTGTGAGTGACTGTGATTTACTCCTGGATTACTCCTGGCTTATTTGTGAATTTCAGGAATATGTCATAAGAACTTCTGATTTACTCATGGAGTTGAGGAATACTGCAAGAGCAAGTCACAGAAAAGTCTTATTGAATAATGCCCAGTGTGAATATGGATATCCAAAACAAATTATGAGTACATCCACAATATAGCAGACCGTTTCTGAAATTCTTTTTGAAAAGCACTTACAAACAACCGGTGGCAAAGACAATAGGTCTCAGGTATGAGGAAACTATTAATTTTGTCCATTTTTTTTATGTCTTTCCTACAACAGCACATGTGCTGCAGGGGCTCTCACTTCTGAGGGATATTGTTTACAGTAAAGGAGTTGGAGCCCGCCCATTGTACCATTGTGTACCATTTGTTGACTTCATTGTCACTCTTATTTGCTGCCTAATTGGCCAGCACCTGCCAGTCGTACTTTTTTTCTCTCAGTGGAGCATGAACCAGGCATAGATTGAATCAACCCTATTAGTGTCTGTCCGCTGATCATGCTGTGATTGAGGTACGTGCTTCAGGACACTTCCTTTATTTCCAGTTCTCCTGCTGCTTTCTTCTGTTGCTCTGTTTTAAAAAAAATTTTGGACATTGTTTATCTATGCCTACATCTTTTGGCTTACTCATACAATTAAAATAAAATTACATATGACGTGAGTTGGATTAAGCCATGATAAAACATAAATACCACACTAACAACACATTTACACCTTTATAATATTTGCCGCTGCATACCTATTTTTGTTGCCTGTTAGCCATTTATCCTATATAGGCCTCATACCTTTGCACTGATTTTAAGTTTGGTTCCATGTTTAAGTTACTCACACCCAAAACTGAATTACTCTACACCACTTTACTCTAAGTTACTCCAAGCCATGCTACTCTACTTCACTCTATGCCGCTCCACTCTACACCTCTACATTCTACTCCACTCTACTCTAGGCCACTCCACTGCAGACTACACTATGCCACTCCACTTTTCGCGAGTTCACTCAGCACTGTGCCACTCATTGCTGCACCTCTCTACAACACTCCAGGCCACTCCACTCTACGCTCTTCTTTGCCACTCCAAGCTACTCTACTCTATGCCACTCTACTCTACACCACTGTACTGTATGTGACACCACTCTTCTTTACTCCCCTGCATTCTACTGTATGCCACGCTTCTCCACTTTACCCCACTCCAGTATATGCCACTCCACTGTAGGCCACTCCACTGTAGGTCACTCCACTTCACACAACGCCACTCTACGGCACTCTAAACCACTCCATTGTACACCACTCCACTCTACTTTCCGTACCCCACTTTACTCTATGCCTCTCTAGTCTACACCACTCTACTCCATACCACTCTACTCCAACCCACTCTATGCCATCCTATGAAACTCTATGCCACTCCACTTCACTCTATTCCACTTCACTCTATGCCCCTGCCCTCTACTCCACTCCACTGTACTATATGCCGCTCTATTCTATGCCACTCCATTCTACATCACTCCACTTCACTCTATGCCACACCACTCTATGCCACTTCACACTAAACTAATTTACTCTACACCACTTTATGTCACTTCACGTTTCCCCACTTCACTCTACACTCTACACCACTCTATCTCTATGTCACTCTATGCCACTTTACTCCATTCTATGCCACTCCATGCCACTCTACACCACTCTATGCCACTCTATTCCACTCTACTCTACACCACTCCATGCCTCTGTACATCATTCCATTCTAAATCACTCCTCTCTATACCACTCCACTCTAGTCTGCTCCACACCACTAGACTACACTCAATTCCTTGGTTGTCTTCCTAAATAAACAGGACCAAACATGGAAGGACTTTAACAACCTGTATATCTCTGCCAGGTTTCTCAGCAGCATTGGAAAATGGCAGCAAAACTTAATTACTTCAAGGTTGCATACTCCTCAGCTCCAGGTATGTAACTATAACATCAAGCAGGATCATCAGTGGTGCTGGAACAATTTTCAAAATTGGAGTGCTACCATCAACCTTACATCAGTGAAGTCATAGAAAAAGTGTCACAAAGAACAAGCACAACAAATGAGCCATAACCATCAGGATAATGGTATGTAGTGGGTGGTGCATTTTGGAGCACACTGTTGCAAATATGTTACTAAAAATGTATGGTGTAGAAGTGACTGTCGTTATACAGACAGCACATTTTCCATTGAAATGGCCACAAAATTTGCACTGTCATGCATTTTCACTGATAACAGTATACAGTGCACACATAGGGGGTCATTATGACCCCTGTGGTGAGTGTTAATGTAGGGGCAGTACCGCCAACAGGCTGGTGGTACATACTGCCACATTATGAGAATGGCGGGTTCACTGCAGCCAACCCACCACTGTCAATCTCCAGCCCGGCGGCCAGCACATGACCACTGGTGGCTTTATGAGCCTGCCTACTACCATGGTTTTTGTGGCGTTAGCAACGCCACAAAAACCATGGTGGTAGGCCAGACTGTTGACAGGGAATTCCGTGCCTGTCACCAGTAGGTGGCTCCCCCACCCCCAACACTCACCAGACACCCCCACCCCCAACCATCCAAACTCCCCCACCCTCTCCGATCAACACACACACCTCCGCCCCTCCGATCAACACACAGCCCCCCATCCTGTCTGATCCACAAACACCCCCTCTGACCAACACACACACATCCCCCACCTCCTCTGATCCACAAACACACCCCCCACTCCCTCCGATCCACAAACACACAACCCCACCCCTCCGATCAACACACACCTCCACCCCCTCTGATCCACAAACGCCCCCCGATCAACACCCCTAACCCCTCCAATCCACAGACACACCCCCTCCCCCTCCGATCAACACACACACCCCCCCACCCCCTCCGATCCACAAACACACCCCCACCGCCCATACAGGCACACACCACACAACTGACCCCACAGCCAAACACGCACACATCACCCCCTCCCCCGCCAGCCACAGCGCCCTCACCCCACACCCTCATCCCTGCATACACGCGCACAGACACTCAGATGTACCATGTATACACCCATTCACTAACGCTGCCATACACGCATTCATACACACACTGCATACACACATTAATACACGCATACTTACAGACATACTGACACACATTCTTACACGATCAAACTGACATGACACGCACTCACTTCACCATTCTTACATGGATTCACTCACATGCATACAAACACGCAAACTACAACACACACAGACACAGTCACACATGCACTCACATACTCAGACACACACACACAACACCCCCACCATCCCACCCTCTTCCCCTGTCGGACGCCGGACTTACCTTGTCTGTGGAGGAGATCATCCAGCAGGGAATGGGAAGGGGCACTGCTATGTCCAGCATCACCCCACCAGCAGAACACCGCCAGGCCGTACAAATTGTCATGGCCAGTGGCGTTCTACTGACTTGGCGGTGCTGGTGGTAGCAGCGCCAGCTTACCACTGTCCTCCAGCATGATCACTGCAGGATTTCTGCCCTTCTTGTGGCGGGAGTATGGCAGTGATCATAATATTGCCGACGGATGGCAGCCGCGTGATGGTACTTTGGTGGCCGTCACTGTGGCAGTAGCCTGTTTTTACTGCCAGTGTCAAAATGACCACTGGAACATGTGGAAGTGTGAGTTTCAATAAATTACATTCCCACATCACCAAGTAAAGTGATTTGATTTGTTTTGATCCTATTCAAATGTTTGTTTCCATCACACTTCAGAATTACAAAAAAGTGCTTAATTTGTGCTTTCCTCACTATTGATGTATTGTACAGTTCATTAACAGGTATTTAAATGCAAACTGACCTCCTATATTCTGTTCTTTCACACTCTGTGTTCCACAAGATTGTCAGATAGTTCACTTTACACATTCCTCTAACTTTGAAACTTCTAAATTTGCATTTAGAGAATGAAAAGTAAACAACAACAAAATAAAATGCAAGAATTTGTCAGAAGACATAGCTTGGCATTTGACTACTATCTCTTAACTCACAGGGAATGTGGAAAGATAAAAACAAACTTTCAAGGCTTCTTTTTGCTCATTCACCTACTGAAATCCCCCCAATGTCACCCATACTTTCAGCTCCTATGACGACGATGCACATTAAGAGAGCTGCATGTCAGGAATCAGTGGTAAATTTTGTATTATACAGTCCATAGCTACTGGCTTTTGACTGAAAAACAGAAACTGACACTAACTTAACCCTAATGCTACAAGTGTTGTAATTAATATGCTCTGAAAGTATTACCTTTGGCACATTGCCAGAATACAGAAAAACAGAACACTAATTTAGGAGCCCATAAACTAAAGAGCAATAACTTTACTTGTACATAGAAAAAAGACTTTAAGCGTATTTTTTGCAACATTGTTCTGCATCAAACAGATAACAAGAAGGCATCATGTGATGGAACAGAGGTGTCTGCTGAATGTTCATTGAATCACTGGAAAAAAGAAAGGTATATAATTACAGCATCTTTATTTTGGTATGTGCAGCTATAGAGTTGTGGTAGTTATTACAAGAATTTGGTAATTAATCTGCTTGTGTATGTGTGTTCTGTTTCTCTGTAAAATCATAAATCAAACAAAAAAATTCATAATAACACACTACAAAGAGCATAGGACTAAATCTTTAACGGATACCTAGGAGGGGTAAGGAGTACTGAGTATACTACTTTTAGACATATACATCAGTATGTCTGCTCATTAGTATTTCCTTGTGTTTAAGCTTTAATTCTTTAAGACCGCAGCAATTAGAGTATAGCCAACAAAAGGACAACCCACATAGAAAAGTGACTGGCAGAGCATGGTCTGACCACCTTCCAGAACACGGTTTGAAGATTCAAGGGCATATTTATGAAAAATGACACTGCACCCAGCGCAGCACCAATTTACTTTCGCCCCCTTAGAGCCCCATAATGCTATCATGTGTTCACCATATTTAGTAAACGGTGCACCATGGCGGTAGCTAGGGAACCAGTGTCAGAATATTTTGTGGTAGTTCGGCGCTATGCAGGATTAGCGTCAAAACTTTTGACGCTAATCCTTCTAAGCACCCAGAGGCCCATTGTAATCAATGGAAGAATCCTTTTAACGCCTACTCAGTGCTGAAACGGGGGATGCCCCCTTTGCATACATTATACCTGTCGCAGGGACAGGGAATGGCGAGATGTGCTACACCGAGCACGCGTAACAGCTTGCAACATGAACACCAAGGAACTATTCTTGAAAATAGCGCACTAATGTTATTATACTTCAGTGTGAGTGGCCGGATGGCGGAGAGCACCACGGACCGTTGCTGGTGGGGGTGTGGACAGAGGGACACACTCACACATATCCTATGGCAATGCCCACACTTAGCCCCATTTAGGGAGAACACTTTGAATATTATAAACAGAATATATGACACATCCGTATCACATTTCCCCAGCTACATCTTACTAGGACTACTGAACCTGCAGACATACCCTCTCAAGGCCCTGAAAGGTAGAGCCATTACACTGGTGATCAGCCCCGCCAAACAGCTGCTTTTAGCTCGATGGGGTAGAGAGACGATTCCCTCACATACTGACTGGCTACATAAGTTGTGGGACATATTGGGGATGGAAAATCTGACGGGATCCCTGCCCAATTGTGAAATGATATGGGGCCCCTGTATCTCTTAACTCTTAGATGAGTTCAGGGAGCTGACATGCCCACACTACTAGTGCATGCTGCACTTGAATAACTCAGATAAAGGCCTGACCGGGACGGCTATGACATAAGATGGAGAGGTGGCCTACGCAATGGGAGGAGGATGAGCAGGCTCTATAACAATGTACAGATATAGGTACGGGGGCACCACGTTTGGTTTCTTGTTTCCTTTTTTATTTTATATCCACTGGCCAGTGGTTGTTGGTAGAATAGTTGTATAAGACAAAATGTTAATAAACAGATTTAGTCCTAAGATAGTGACTGATGGGCAGCCAAAAAACAAACATAATGGGCAAAAAAATACAATAGGATTTACACTAACTCTGTTGCACTACAGGCCTCCCATAATAACAATAATGATGAATATCTCTACTGATCTTGAAATAAACTCACTAACAGACCAATCGACTGAGTTTGTTGTGGCAGTTGTCACTGAAGAATTGACACCAAAAACTGAAAAGACCAATGACAAATGAGGGATCAAAAATGTCCCTTGAATGATCTGAATGAAGGAGGAAGAGCTATAGAATTTTATGAATGTACCTACCCACAAAACCCTCTCAACAAAATTTGAAACTGTACATAGAGAATAGAATTTACAAAAAAATATTAATTATCCCAGATAACCCCATTGAGACAATTGAAAGCACAAACCCCCATCCCACTTTAATAACTCAATACACAAATGCCTGCCTATCTCATGTAAACTATCTTGCTCTTTTTAAAATAGGCTGTCTCTACCGAGAAACAAAAAACAGGCATTGACTTTGAAGATCAAACAACTTTTGCTCTGTATGTATCATTCATTTGCTTGTAAAAGTATTGAGAAGCGGTTTTGGAACTCAACTGAAACAATACATCTCACAAAACATGCTTCCTTATGGTATCCCTGTCTAGCTTCACATCAGGAAGTAGCACTGAGACTTCCAAATTGCAACTAGTTGATGCATTTTGTGTCCAGTACAACAGAAGTTCCTGCTACCTATTTCTCCTCACTTTGCCATCAGCCTTTGGGTCTATAAACCTATCATCCCTTATTAAAACACTGGGAGTCAGATGGGGATAAAAAGAACAGTTCGCAGATGGTTCTGTTTCTATTACACAAATGTGTCTTCAGTAAGTAAAAATATCTGTCCCTCTTTCTCTCGTCTTTGCTTCCCTAGAAGGTACCACAAGGCAGCATCCTACACACACCTATCTATATAATCCATATCTTGAAACATTGACAGCTTGCTCAACAAAAACTAGAATCTTGAAGCACACTTCAGTTTACAGGCACAAAAATGTTCATTATCAAATCATACTCCTGATTGGGAGTAAACATTAGAGGGCAGAAGATGATCTAAAACTAATGCCCAATGCCTCAATCTCTGTAGTATTGATTATAGAAATACTATAATGAGTGGCAACCACAATTTCCCTCTAGCACCTTGCAAGGGTGATGTTCATGCCACTGCAAGGATAATATCACGAACCCGGAAATTTGACCAAATCATTCCTACCCCAAATGACTGCTGATTGAAGCCTATAGTATATTTAAGTGTGCATAGTGCACAGAATTCTTCACATTTCCTCACCTCAATACCTGGTATACATACTAACAACCTCAGAGAGAACTTAATTTCAGAGTTCATAAAACCTCCTCCTCCTTCAAATTCCAAACCAAAAGGAAAAACAAACACTGAACTAGACATTCTTAGGGTTCGCATCCTACATATGGAACTCAGATCCCACCTTCCCTCTGCAATTACAACCACCCCCTCACCCTATATATGGAACTCAATTCCCACGTTCCCTCTGCAGTTAGATCAACCTCCTCATATGAAGTGTTTTAAAGGAAACTGAAAGACCTTTTATTCTAATGCCACTACAAGCAGAACACCCTGCCTTCTTCCTTTGTATATCTCTATGCCGTCACAAGTTTGTGATATATTGCTAGCCATATTGGCTGATAAGAACTGATGTTGTGCTATTTAGCTGCATAGGCATGGCTATCATATTCATATTCTTACCACGGCACATATCTCTTTACAGTGCACATTTAACCCTTCGGATCAAGTCTGTACTATAAAAAAACACAAATAAATAAATACAAAATAAATACTTTGATTATTATGCGAGCCTTAAACTTCACTTTCTGCTCAGGAGATCCTTGGCAAGCTCTTTTAGTCAATGAAGAGTTTGAGCCACCTCGGTTTCAACTCCTCTCAAGAAATCTGTGTTGGATCCTTTGGAGCTCTTCATTTTGCCTCCATGAGGAAACTGCAATGTTCCAGCTCTTCATGGACCACCTACTGATCTTTCATGTAGGGACTACCAGGGCATATATACCTGACATTATCCTCTACAGTATGGATTGGGGAATCCTTCACACTTATTTAATGGTGTCTTTCATGCCATACAGCAGATATACATGCTCATTCAAAAATCACTCTTTACATCTATAGAGATCCAGTACTTAGATTATGTTGGGTAAGGTGGAATTCAACCAATCCTTAGCATTTCCTAGAGTTAAAGGTGACCTCCAATCGTTCCTGCACCTTGTAGGATAATACAGGTACTGTATTCCTCGCTATGCTGATTTTTTGGGGGGGAAACAGGTGCTTCCAAGATTAGAAACAATCTCACAAGATCCTTGGTTTATGGGTATCAGGGCTGTGCTGTCTCAAACTAGCCCTGGCATGAAAGAACAAATGCTTTTGTACATCAGCCATAAGCTGTTTTGCTGGGAGACAAACTATTCCATGATAGAAACGGACTGACTGACTTTCAAATGAGACTTGGATTTTCTGTAATATCTCCTGTGTCATTATTTTTGGAGGAGCCACGATAAAGTTAGACGTATAACAGGAGCACTTGACAGTAATGTCTAAAGAGGTAAGGGCTGAATGCTTAATAAACAGTACTGACACCTTGAATTATATCGCCAGGCTAGTGAAGATGCTTTTGGTCAATCAGCCTTCTTTTTTACAGATCAAAACAATCTGATTTGCAGACAGTGCACAGGGGACTACTGCCCCACAACACACTGTAGCTGAAGAGGGAAAGTGGACTCAGCCCCGCCACTTGATGAGTGCCTTATAGCGCAAAATGTTCTCCCACTGTGCCAGACTCATAGATGCTGCACAGGGGACTACTGCCCCCAAAAATCACTGGAGCTGAGGAGGGAAAGAGGAGCCAGTCCTGCCTCTTGGTAAGTGCTATATAGCACCAATTGTTCTCCCACTGCCCACAGACCATGGACAGGCAAAACCCAGACAAAGGGCAGGCCTCTAGCCCCGAAGAGGTCAGAGTAGAGGGTTGGGCCCAATCGGCAGGCCCACCCTTTTGGCTTTATCTCTTCTTTTTGACTCCTTTCTTCAAGGTACCATATTGTTCACCTTGAACTTGTACTTTCAAACTTAGATGCACTTGCCTGGTTACTGACTGGATGGAATAGGGAAACACAAGGTTGTAACCAATCAATCTAAACCTTCAAAGAACACCTCATTAGATGGCTTTCTCCAGTGTGTTGTTAGTGTAATTAGTAAAGAAATTGAACACGCAGAATGCTGGTTATTGTTCGCATCCAACACAATGGCCCAAATGGCTTGTTCCTCATCCCATCATTTGCCACCACTAGAGGCACCATCAGTGACAGTCAGCACTATCCCTGCCAAGATGCCCTGCACTTCCTTTGCTGCACTTTCTACATCTTTGTCTCGTTCCCCTGTTTCACCAGTTATGAGGCCTCCTGTGAAATGGAAGAGATGATTGCATTCTGCTAGGGATAAGGGCAACCAGTCAGTAATTCTTGACTGACAGATTAATTTTACTGGACATAATCTAGTTGATTTGGCTGCTGTGGAAAGGTTATCATGTGGGAAACTAACTGTCAATCTCGAGACTAAGTTACTATCTAGTTATGATCGTTTGGGGAATATCGAACCTGTATTGTCCAAATTGAATTCAGTTGCATTGCTCCCCCATCCGCTTGTACTCAGACTCATAAAGTAGCACCAGGAGGCTCAGTATTTTCTAATCTCCATAAACAGGTACGCAGCTCTAGTTCAATGTCCACACAGCTTTCAGATTGCAGAGTTAATCTCTCTTCTAAGAAGCCATCTGTCTGGGGCTGCTCTGCAAATAATTGACTTAACCCTCTGTTATGGCCTTCCAACTTGTGATGACCATTCTCCTTCCAATAGCACTCCTGCCTCCACCTTCAGGAGTGAGGCTTATACTAGTTACATTCACTAGTTACATATACTAGTTATATTCTCCTCAATGCAAGGATATAGAGATCTAAGTTGGACATGGTGGATGTAACTAGGGATGAGAGTGACCATAACCGTTGAGGACTTAATCCCTTCTTTCCTGTTGATGGTTATCTCACCCTGTGAGAATGTGTTGGCGTTGACTAACAACTGCAGGAATGTCAATTGAAATGCCTTCTGTTCCTCCCTGCAGCAATCTCGAGCATTTACAATAATGTGGTTACCTGCATCACCATGATGCTTGAAAATTGGGTATTTGGGTATTTTGATTCTTAATGAGCACAGTAATTTATTTGTGGTACCTAAAGATAACTTTGTGAAGAGCTATAAGCAGGCTTTCAGGAATACTAGTGCCCAGTAGTGGCACACATAAAATGGCAGGAGAGCACGTGAAACACTACTGCTGCCACCAGGCCATGAGACAGGTCCTTGATAAGTAACTCTAGAATTTTATATAGGGCTGCAATGAGGACTGCAAAGGCAAATTGTGGAAATGAGAAATGGGAGAACCTTTTAGTGATAGAAATCATAAAACATTCTGCCAGCTAGTGAGTCAGGGAAGCAAGCACTTGGTTGAATCTCTGGGGACGTCCATTCAAACAAGTGAGTGGGTAGCTCACTTTGAAAAGCTCTATTCTCTCTCTCACGAGTCTATCAAAGGACAGTCTTTTAATAGGTCAGGAGTCGCACAAAACCTAGCTTGTCCTCATCCCTGGTTTCTTATACCCTCATAGAGACAGTAACCGTAGTTTTTTGCGTCGCAGAGGCAGGGTAAGGCTCCTGGGTTGGACCAGATTTCATCTGACTTGTTTCGATCCAATCTGCTCATGTGGGTGCCCTGTATCAATGTTGTCTTGAATGCAATTGCTGCTGGTGCTGTGATTCCCAGGACCTTAAAGTAAGACAAGATTGTTCCAGTCTTTAAAAACGGATGAACTAGTCTTCCTAGTAACTTTTTGGAAGTTTTATTGTATTGTAGTTTTGTAAGGACTTTGGGCCTGATTTAGATCTCGGCAGAGGGGTTACTTCAACACAACGCTAACGGAAATCCAATGTGCCAGAATCTAAATACCATTGTTTTCTATGGTATTTGGATTTCGGCAGACAGGATATCCATCACCGTTGCAATTGAGTAACCCGTCAGCGAAGATCTAAATCAGGCCCTAGTCTTCAATATTTTACTATTGTATTTTAAATATATTTTTACTCTTTTTTATAGTGTCATTTTGATACTGTATCTTATAAATTGTGTATGGCAGAATATTTTATAATGAGTTTCTTTTTTTAACTTTGTATTTGTCAATTAACTATAATATTCGATCTGTCAACAAATATGAGGTATCTCCTGCACCAACCTCTGTGCTTATTATTTATCATGCACTTTGGTTTGGCAATTGAAGATAAACATAGCAACCAGAGAATAGTACACACGCTTTTTGCCCAGAAAGCACTTTTAGTTTTAGGTTCTGCATCATTAGGGTACCCTTCAAATACATTTTAACTTCTTGTCCATATATCCTGCTTGTGCTTTGCTCTATCACGAGTGGTCATGGGGGTGAGGTGTTACATAATACTTGTTAGAAAAAACATATTGTGCCTTCCTCATTATAGCCAGAAGACATGATAGCAATGTACCCAGAGGACAGGAGGTCAAGTAGCCAGCGTAAGGCTGACAAGAACAGAAACAACTAAGTTGATGCACACCGTCAGGATGATTGGTACTATACCTGAAATAGTAAAGCAAGACTATCCGGAATAAAGCAAGAAGACAATGGAGATGCAGACAAATGAAGCAAAAAGCAGACAGAACATCACAGCTGAACTTTACATCACAAGACCACATCAAATACCTGACTATTCTGCAAGAGGACTCAGCCACTGGGGAGAGCGGAGCACTCTATCACCTAATGCTGTGGTCGTGAGGCCAGAATGCGGCATTAGATGAATATTGGGCAAATGTTGGGCTCACCTAAAGAATACGGTACAAAGGTTACCCACAGAATTTAAAAGGGTCAGGGCTTATTCCTTTTTCGCAATTTTACTGTAATTTTTTGGGCACCCCAGGGGTTATCTAAATGATGAAGAGCCCTCTAAGTGTAAACCTTAATTTTAGAGCTTTGCCAAACTCAGAAACTGATTCTTGTGTTTGAAAGCATAAAGGTTTTCAAATGTATGTTTTAGATCTCCACCAAGTGTCTTGTTTTAGGTAATATGCATATTACCAATAAAGTCAATCAGTCATTCGAAATCTTTTGAACAGTGTTTGAATCCTACAGGGGCTTTGACCGAGTACTTATAGAAACTGGCCTTATACAAAAACATCAGGCCAGCATCTCAGGTCAACCAACGTTACTCTTATCATTCAAGTCAAATTCAGCTATAAGAAGATTGAATGCAAGACCATCAGCTTACAGGGCCCCTCCCTGTTAAACTCTGTAGAAGCGTAACATATTCAGGGCTGATGGGAATATGGCCATGGTGCTTTTGTATCACTAGTGATGACAATGTCCAATTGGAAATTTGTTTTGAGATAGAAAATTATTAAAGACCAATTGAGTACTGTCAAAAAGATTCAAAGGTTTATAACATGAGACAATAGGAACAAACGGGTCTAAATTTGTAGTAATGAAACGACATAAGCTGTATTTTCCAGATGCACAAATTTGCTCCCCATTCTGGTACAAACAATTTTGACTGACAGGTAATGCACTATTAATGTTTGTTATTCCCAGCCTGGAGGTGCCCACATTAGCAATGTTGGCTATTTGCTCTTGAAGTTTGTGCTAGGTGTTTCCTGGGGCACAAACCCCCAACGGAGAGAATTTGTATCTTGGTTATAATCCCAATTAGGAAGCACATGGGATTTTGTGTAAGAATCGAAATTTGAACAAGACCAGAAATGAAAACCATACAGTGCAACTAGGACGATCTGATCAGCTCATCAAAATGTCAAGGTCTATCCATGTTAAAACACTTGCATCTATTACACATCATCGCCTGGAGATTCAGAAGAAATGGCAAGGATGAAAATAAAATGTTAAAGGAATACAGATTCCCTATCCGTTTCCCCAATCATAAAATCTTTGGTTGTATCTACCCTACAAATTCTTGGGAGAGAAGTGGCCATGGAAACTCGCACATATAATGGTTGATTCTTGTCTTTGAATTCAGTTTCTCAGCCTGGGCATTTAAACAAAATATATATTCTCAGATAAAAAAAAGTATTGCCGTGAAATGAAAAGGCAACGTTAAAGGTTTCTATGGTCGCCAGCTATTTTTATATTTGAATTAACAGCGATGTTGTAGCCAAGCTCGGGAAACCTTTTTTTTATTAAGGTCGTAAAAAACTAAAATGCATGGCACTACTTGAACAAAAGGAGAGGAATTATGCCACTGTAAATGGAAACCTCATCATATAAGGTTCAGAAACGTTTACTCAAGTTCTTTTTTGAGTGAAATAAGTGTGCTTTGCTTCTGCTGTTTCTCTACTAGCTAGTTTGTTTAATCAGGTGACTGCAAGAATCATTGCCAGCCAAGGTTTTATATGGCACATAGTTTGCTTAAAATTGTTGACTAGGTTATTGTTATCTTAGACCTGTAGTGCTCCACAAAGTTGGCATGAATTGAACAGCCTTATGGCACTGTGGGGATGTTTTGGAAAGCTCAGTGTTTTCGTTTAAAATGTATTTGTCCTTTATCTAGTAATGACTCTTTCAAAAACCTTTCTTCATATTATTCAAAGGTGTAATAACATTAAAAACTACTAGGAAATCTGGAGCTAAGAATTCCATTATTCTGGATTATATTTATTATTGAGAAGTAATCTGTTTTTCTATGCATTTCAAAATGACATCTCATTTTTACTTGTAGTTCGATCTTGTTGGTGAAAAACCACTAAAACGCCGCCTCCATTGCTCTTAAATGTACTGTATTGTAATAGCATTTATACAGTGCTTCATAAAACTCAAAAAGTGCCAAAACGCATTAGCGCATGGGCATCACGTTACATCTTGAAGGAGTGCTTAGGTGCATATGTGTCATGTGTGCGAAGAATTCTGGTGTCGTAAATGAGTGATTGGTGTAAAATTGATGCTTTGTTTACATCACTGTGCCTAGGGTTGTATGATGAGAAGAAGGCTCAGATAGAATAAATGCATTTTAAAGTAATATACCCGTATGCCTACTTGAGTGGGTTTCTATAGAATCCACCCAGGAATGACAGAGGAACTGCCCTAGCATGGACTGGATACAAACTAACATTGCATGCTGCTATCTTTCTCTTTAAGCATTTCAACAAATGTTTGACCTCCTTTGATAATATATATCCTTAATATGGCCAGGGTGTTCATACACAAACCAAGCATACATGGCAATCGCAGGCAATAAGCAAATCTCTTATGCGTATGTGTACATATCACACAAAAGACCCATTTAAGTTTGTGGCGGTGTCATTTCCGTTTTAAAGTTCATGTACAATATGCTTGTTTTTGCATTTACAGCCTCTATAGGAAACAACGTAAGTTTATCTTTACTTGGAGCACCTGAGGACCAACAGTGTCACAATGGTGACATTCTGTCTACGAGTGGAGGATGGTAAGAAATCCGGGACAAAACTCAATCCTGCTGCAAATTGCTGTCTCTGTGGACTCCACCACTGCTGTAGAGGAAGAGGAGATTATTGGTCTCACTCAAAATGACACCTTCGGTACCTCCAGTACCAGCTCTCAGACAGCAGCCATCTCTGTTGACTCCGTTGCTGAAGAGGAAGCTGTGATTGTTGGCCTAAATCAAGATGACACTAGTATCGTAATATTAGCCCCGCTGCCCCTGCGGTGTGGCGGGCGAACACCGGGGGCCCCCCTCAGCAAAGCTGGGAGTGTGCACATGCTGCAGGCCCATGGTCCGAGAGATCCCCAGTGGCTCTGGGGGGGACTCCCCCTTGTACTTTTGTACGTTGCAGTGGGTCCTCCTCAAGATTGGTTACGCCACTGGATGACATCTTCAGTACTACCTGTCAGAAAACAGTCTCAATCCATTGGATCTCCCCGGAATGCAAATCACTAGGCACCAGCTAAAAAATCACAGAAGCTCGTTCCCGCTGTGCAGGGTGCACCTTTAACAACCCCCCAGTCATACATACTTCAGTTACCTTCTCTGTTGCATTTTTCTACTCAGGTGCAATTCTGGTGTTTTTTCCATCTTTTTATGGAGAAGAAGCCTTGGTTTAAATTGATTTCTGCATCATGTTTGTTACCTCCTGTGCACCAGTGGGGAAGCTACTCCTCACCTGTTCACCAGATGAAAAGCTAATTTTTTATCCATTTCTCAAAGGAGAAGGACAACTATTCCTTGTGGTTGTCATCTGGACAGACGATAGTAGAATGACATTCACCTTCGGCAGTGTTGGATCCACTCTTCTGATCAGTGCATAGCTGTGACTTTTTGTGACTGTTGGGCTTAAGCTGCTTTGACCAACAGGTGCATGACCTTCCACCTGGGTCTGTTGTGTCTGTGCCACGCAGGATGCTGGGACCAAAACACGGATGAACATCTGGGTCAGGAGGAAAACCATGACGGGTAACCTCTCTTTAACCAGTGGGCATGGCCAATCTTTCAATTAGATATTTAGCCCCTTTAAAGATGGAGGAGACAAGAGGCCTCACAAGAATTCCCAAGGAAAAATGGGTACCAAAACGTCCCCCTCCTCTATTCATCTTCCTCTGAATTACAATTCATGAATTAGCCCTATAACAGGAAAAATAAATACGTTTTCACTGCATCAAAATGCAGTCAAACTTTATTTTTCATTGTGTTTGTCATCCTATTACTTCATATTTTCTCCTCAAGATTTTGGAGGTGTTTTCCTCATCTGCTCATAGTTTTCCTTCTACATATCTGGATATTTTTAGTGACTATCCCTATGAGTAATCTGCTGTTTTAAAATCCTGGTTTTCAATTGTACCCTGCTCTAGGTCTTTTGCCTTAGTGCTTTTCTCCCAGAAAGAGACCCTTTCAAGGAGGCTCTTTTTTAATGTCTTGACCAGTGCCCTGCCCTTACCTTTCTGGGCTCTGCAGCACAGATGGCTCCTTAGGTATGAAACAGCAATATTCTGAATTTACAGGTCCTGTGTACATTTAGCGGAAGGAAAGGCTGGCAGTGCATATGGAGAGCTGGCGATGGTTGGAGCGTGGCTTTGCTTCAAAGAATGAGTGTTCATCCAGAAAAAAGCATTTCTGACTGTGCCAATTAACTCTCACAGTGTTTGCAAATGGTAGTAGCCACTTTGATGTTATCAGTTTAATTCCTTGTGGCTCAGATGCCCACGCTGGACACTTAAGATATATTGTTGCGCAAGCCAGAAATTTGCTACCAGAACCCATTTGAAAACTTGGAAATTGTTTGTTTTACATTTTGGAAATATGATTGAAGTCCAAGTTGAAAATAAAGAAGTATTCATAGTAATTTAATAATGGAGAAATGCACTTCGATTGTAAAAACACTGTATGAGAGATAACCTTTAAGGAGTATAAACGCACATTTGTTTTGCACTGTTTGCTAATATACTTGAGGAAAAGGAAGTATCGTCATCTCTGTGAAAGACCTTTTAACATTATTCTTATGATGTATATACTGTATAAAGAGGAGATGTGAGATATGACAAGTGATTATTTGCTATCAGTGTCAACTATAATTTTCCGATGAACGTTTAATATATTACTGTTTAAGAAAACACCGTTGAATATATATATTCTAAAGAAGGTAATGCTCTCACAAACAGAAGGCAGTTAGACAGTTCAAGAACTAGTAATACGTTGAGTACACAGATATCATTTATGTTTCACTTACAGCAATGTCAGGGTTCCATTTGTATACACAGCGTCTGAGACATACAGCTATTCAGAAGGTATATCTTTTGTAAGAGCAAATGCTAGGTGTGAAATATATTGATAAGGTAGTAAATATATTAATTTTGCCTTTAGATATCAGCTATGTATATCAGTAGGCATCAGTAACTGCAGAGTGGTAAGTCGGAGTGGTGATATCTAGTGTCCGTGTTTTCTCTTTTATCCCATTCTCCTTTCCTCAGTCCTTCTATTAACCAACATATTTGTTGGAGTGGATTTGGGGGAGTGTGAAACAGTTCATTGCTACAATTTCGGAATTTTGGGTTAGTGTATTCTGACACATTAGCATGAACATGTGTTATCTGATAAGGAAAGGTGGCTACTGGGGGACGTAACTCTTATATTGGACAAGCAAAGCAAGAACAATTGGAGCACCATTATGGACTCTACTTAATACCTCATCGAAGAATCCCCACCACAACCTCACAGTTGTCAACCCTCTATAGCAGGAAACCAGTTCTCTAGATGAGGCAGCCAGGCATGCAGGGCATGGCATGAGGAATTACTGTCCTCTAGCAGGATAATTTCCTTAAACAGCAGTGTGTGGTAGGATATTTTTGAAATGAAGGTGGACATAAACAACTGCAATCACTCTTCCGATATTGAAAAAGAAAAAGACTTTGGTCTTGAAGAACAAAAACAAATTTCCCAATAACAATTCAAAGTTGCATCTAAAACATCTCTGGTTGTTGGGAAAGGTAGATGTAATGCACCATGCTATGATCATGCAGCTCATACCGGCCTGCTGCACAGTGACCCATCTCAAGCTGCAGGGCCACATGAGGTATCTCAGACAACTGGAGGTCAATTACTATCTGCAGGGAACAATTTCCCCACCAAACCCCATCAACAGAACTCCTATTAAAAAAAACACCTGTTTGCTGTGCACCACCTGGTTCCCACCCAAATATGGGGCCAGTATTTTGTAGATGGGAAATCAAATGACTCGATGGATGTAAACAGAAACCACCACCCACGAAGAATATACACACCAGTCACTGCCTCATTTAAAAAAAACACAGGGCAACCTTTGCAATCAACGATTCTATCAATAGAGTATCTATATGAAAAACTAATTTTGAGAACAATTCTGAATATACAGAATCGCGTAAAACCTTAGACCGGTGAGCCATCACCTAGGACTGGAGGTCGGTATGTATGAATAATGAGGAAAATTAAGAAAATGAAGTAAATTGTAATAATGATCTAAAGTCCCACATTAGTGCTTAACTCCAATGAAAGTCCAAGCCCACCATAAAATGAAAGCCAGCCTCTCAACTCAGATGCCATCTTAGTTTGAGGGCAATGGTCCTGACCATTCTCTGGTTCGGACTGTAGGACCGAAAGGATCTCCATCCCAGCATAGAAACCAGCATAGAAACTTGGAGATCTGGGTGAAAACACATTGGGGCCCCACAACACCGTGGGTTGAGTTGGAATGTGTTTCAAAGTGAGAGGTAATGGCTGTTGTCTATGATGACAAATCACAGAAGAGTTCATGATGCTGGCCAGCCTGTGCATTGGGGTTAACCTAGACTGCCCCTACCACCTATCAAGGCCCATAGAGAGCACATGGTGACCAACAAAGTCCTCCTGGACTCATGCCCTCCTTGAAAGCAGCCATTGTGATATTCTGAAGATGCTGGGATTGGGTGACACAGGAGAGCACAGTGGTGTACTCCAGATTGGCACTCTGTGGAAGAGGAGGGATGATATGTCAGGAACCATTTTCAGACTTGGGATCTCAAGACATCAAGCCTACACAAAGACATTCTCATCCAATTATAACATTGTTTTCCAGAGGTCCTAATGAGTTACAGATTGGCCCAAACATACACAGGCCTGGACACTCTGGAAAACAAAGAGATAGAAACTGGACATGCCCTTCACCACTGGGGATAAGAAGATCAGGCCTGAAGAGTCTGCTATCAGTTTTGCTTCCTGGTTATGAAAGGCAATGGCAGTTAAAAGGTCAGCAAGCATGGAGTACTATGCGTTGCAACAGAGGTTGATGGGCTTTATCCTCTTTTGACTCAGTCCAACCCATTTGATGGCCCCAAGTTTGTAGAGTTTTCCCTTCCCATGGTTCCTTCTGAAGTTACCTCCTCATTAGACAGGGTTTTACCAGACCTTCCTGTAGCCTCAGTTCCTCTGCAATCCTGTGATACCAATAGGTGTGCCTCAATTATTTGGTGCTCACTTACCAAAGTCTACACGATCGAAGCTCCACTGAACCGATGCTGCCTACCCTTTCTGTTGACTGACTGTAGTCTAGTAGCCAGCCTCCATTATTCAATTCCAGCATTCACCATACAGAGTCTGAGTTTGAAGTGATGCATCCTTTTTAACATGTGTTTCTAATGTGTTGTATGCTAATGCTATAAAAAGACATACCAAGTTTTTATGATTTCCTGAGAAGTGTTGAGCTACATTACCATCAAGACGTATCCCCCCTCGCTCTCACTCTCTCACTCTCTCTCTCTATGTCTCTCTCTCTCTCTCTCTCTCTCTCTATCTCTCTCTCCCTTCTGGAACCTTTTCCATGGAGTAGCATTATCTTCAGGAGTGTTACTTGTCCTACTGAGAATGTGTAGTCTTAGGGAGAGAGGCAGATTCTCTCCTCTCCTAAAAACACTCTCAAAGTCTAACATGATAGGTGTGCAGGCAGTGGTGTTGTTAGGACCTCTAACAAAAGGAGGGGCCTGTTGTTGAGATGCCACAAATGTTACTTCTTCCTGAGCAGGTGAAGCCCCATTGTCAGCCTTCCATGAGCATGTTTTGTCCAAATAGCCCACCACCTTTATAGTGTCCTAACCCTCTGCCAAGAATTGTTTGGATTGTGATCCTGTCACCCTTCAGCTGAGCACAATATGCCTGCTGGTGCACTGACCCTCCCCCTCCTCCTCAGTGATGGTTGAGCCTTCTGGCACCTACCAAGTGGCAAAGGTGATTCTCTTTCTTTGCTCCGAGTCCTGTTTCCCCTGCTTCCTTATAGGCTGCCCGATGAAGAGGAAAGACAATAAAAGTTATTATCTCCATAACTTAATGTGCATAAAAATACTCAACGTTGTTATTATAATATTCACTATGACAAAGATTGGCGTAAACAGTTACCACAATACCCTGTCTCATGCAAGGTAGATATTCCCACATACCAATTTTAAAAGTGGATGATTTAGGGCAACAAAAGAGCAACTGTACTTCTGTTTCCAACGTGAAAGTTTTGTAAGAGATCTGTACAAACAAATGTCACCTTAGAGCATGGGATGCCTTGAGTCATTCAAACAATGGCACTCTCAACTTCTATTTAGATGACAAGTAAGAATGTAGGCATAATACTTAGGTGAGGACTGATGGGTGTATAATGCATAGTTGTTAGATGGACATGTGAGGGGGGAAAACTTCCAAATATACATTGTTTATACAAAACTTGACAATGAGCATTTTGTCTGTGTTATAATAGCAGGCTGGCTGATATAAGTGGGTCATAATGTCTAAGATTTGTGTCTGGCATGAGAAAAATAGACACAGGAATGGATCTTATTTGGATTTAGTAATACAACATGTCACAGTTCGAAAACATGAAAACAACAGTGTATACGTGTGGTGACATGAACATTCTTCACATATTTACACAACTCTTAGCATAACTAAGTTCTTATGTGCTAACATATGATACAACAATATTTAAGACAATCTAACAAATCCAGACAATAGTTACATTGACCATGTGCTCTCAATTACCCAATTCCAGGGACAACGTGCAATATTGAAGAAACTGTCATGACAAGTCTCATTAAAAAAGAGACAAGACAAATCAATACTTCCAAACCACAAATGAAGGGGTACACTTTTTATTTGGAATGACTTATTGCCATATTACTACTTTGAAGCCTCCAGCTGAGTGTGGAAGGATTCCAAGTTTTCTGGGGACAATCCTGTGAAATGGACAGAACCTGGTGTACCACATCTGGTAATTAATACCCCCATGACATCCTTTGTGACCAGGTGTACCCAGAATCAGAGGTCCTCTCTGTCCTTTGGGCATTCCCTTGGTCTACGAGTGTGAACACTGCACTGCAACACTTGGTGATCAACTCAAATGTCAATGTATTCTCCTTTGCTCAGCTGGCGGGACAGTCATCCATAGAGCTAAGGAGATATTTGTTGAACTACCACCTGATAACTTCCAATTCCTCTTCAAGAGACTGGAGATTTGTCCAATTTGGGGGATTTTAGACCAAAAGGGGCAGCAAAAATGAGGAGGATCATGCTGTGGTCCTAGAATGGCTCATGAATGGCCTTATGTCCTGTTCCTGTATGTAACATCCTGTTTATCATTGCTGGTGGTAAGCTCCAGTTCCAGTATGCATTTTTTCCACCTCCTCTACAAAAGTCTTTGCCTTTGCTATGTAGTTCTGCACCATGTAGTTGTAGAAACTAGGGAAAATGAGAGAGAGTGAGTTGACAACATGCATGGAGTATGAATGGCACCCTAGTAATACCATACAATAGTTTCAAGTGATACAACTCACTGAGAAAATAAAATGTAAAATGTGTAAAATAATGTATGTGTGTGCAATTTTACACGTTATGTATATTTCTTTATACAACAACATGTGCTGTCCTAATAACAAATGTGGTGTATGATGTCTGTAGATGTATGATTAACTATGCTGAACAAGTGAGTGATGGTTGTGCAAACACATATTATATTTAAAATTGCAAGTTTGGTTGTGACATCTGCAGGCAATGACCTCTGGATGGTGGCGTACCCTGGAAACTTGGATCGGTCTTTAGTTTAAGGATTTTGTCTATATGTAATCTCCATATCATGTCAATGTTGTGCTATACTATCATTACTAAAATGATGCTGCAAAGACACCTGCAGCTTCCTAGAGCACGTGCTGCATGATTAACAGATCTGATGAGTGACCTGGGGATGCTAAAAGTGCACTAAATTATGGCTTTCATATATGTGTATGTCGGTTGTAAATCTGTTGAGGCAGAGTAGTTGGACTTCAGAATGAGAGAGGTGAAGTGGAGAGAGGGCTTACTTAGTATCACCTGCAAAAAAATACATTTGATTTTTGTTTTAATGTTGTTACTATGAGAATGCTGCATGAATTGTATAGATACTATTAATTATAGTTAGTCTTGTGGGTGTTTTAAGATGGGGTAATGCTATGAATGAATAGCTTTCTAAAGTCAGTTGCAGGTACACATACAGTCACAGTGCACAGTGTGTGTTAGTTACACTTACCTACTAGCCACATGTCCTTCCCAACCCCAGCAAGTAACTCATGTGCATAAGGCAACTGCCTGAAGATGCAGTTGTTGTGTGCTCATGCAGGACAAGCAGCAGACACATTAGTAAAGCACCCCCTGGCACTGAAGACAGCTTGCCCATTGATGAAGTACCAGAGCTATCTTTTGTGGAAATTATGCTAGCTGTGTTGGAGTGGCTGAAGTGCTATTGATGGTGCATAAGACCGGACAGAAGCAGACAATGGAGTAGAACTACCTTGGCATGCATAGCACTTTAGTGAAGAATCGCAGTAGCTGGCACAAGCAAATTGATTGGCTTGCCAGTGAGATGTCTACCATGTCTCCAGTGACGCTCTGTGAGAATGATTTTTATAGGAACAGACTGATTTTGAAGAAGCAAAGTTGCAAATGATGCTGGCATAAGGTAAAGAACAAAGTAAATTATATCGTAGGCCAATATGCAGTGCTGTACAAAGTTGCTAAAGTGGGAAATTACAACACGAACCATGACATAGGCGTGAGGGGAAGGATATCAAACAATAAACAACTGATCACAAATGATGTGGTCTTATGGGGGACTCTTGTTCCCCGCTGTGATGTTTTACAAAAAAAACTTGGTGCTCATCCAGTAGTAGAGACGGAAACCAGATTGATCACCTGATGATAAGTGGCACCAAGAGAAGCTCATTGCAGAGTGTTAGAGTGAGGAGGGGTGCAGATGTAGGCAGTGATCACCTTCTAGTGACTGCTCCTGTAAATCTAAATCTTAGAAAAACAGAAATCAAAAATAAGGACAACAGTGCTTCAATGTGGCAAAATTACAGCACTCAAAGACAGAGAAAGAAGTTGTCTTACAAATCAAAAACAGATTTCAATTTCCGGCAGACACAGAAGACTACTTTGGGCCACCTGCAGACACAGTTAACAAGAAATAGGACTAGGTGTCTTCAATATATGCCAAGAAGTGAAACATTCATGGGGATCAATCGAAGGAAGAGGAAAGAATGGATAATTCAAGACACATAGAAAGCTTTTGAAGACTGGAGGGAAGCATTAAAGAAATTCATGGAGGCCACATGTGAGAGGCTGCAGGAGAAGTGTAAAGAAGCACAGACAAAAGCAGGCAAAAGATTGACAACAGCAGGCAAGCTAGCATACATGGATCACCTTCTCAGCCAAGCAGAAGAGGCAGCCAGCAGAGGAGAATGGGGCAAGGATTCCAAGATCATGAGAATGGTAAGTGGTAAATCTAGTGTTACAGAGAACAGCTCTATCAAGGACAAGCAAGGCAAACTACCCACAACAGAGAAAGAGCAGAAAGCAAGCTGGGCCGAGAACCAAAGAATTCTTGAACTTGGATGTGAAAACCTCACTGCCGAAAGAAGAAAACTTCACTGCCATCCGAGCTCTTATTAGAGCTCGTCAAAGAGGTATATCTTTTGTCCAGGTACAAGGGAGCCCCCAGTATAAGTAGATGTTGGTAGTGTTGTAGAATGCTCCCTTTGAAGGAGCTGCCCTCCACTTAAAACATGGAACTGCCTTGGACTCCCCGCTTCCTTTTTTGCATAATGTATGCAGCACTCTCAGCTTGAAAGAGTATTACCTTGACTCATACTGGATGCTCCCTTGTATCTGGACCTCTCTGAGGAGCTCTAATAAAAGCGAAATACATGTCTAGCATTGTTTTCTATTATTCCAGGTTGGCTTGGATGGTATTTTACCAGTTACAAGCTGTAATATGTGTGTGGCATGGTAACAGGGTTTAGTTATTTTTCAGCTTGGTGTGGCTGGCACTAGCTAATCCCATGCATAAATACTTTGTTGCATAAATGGCAAAAGACTTTGTCACTCTTTCAGCTTGATGTGGGTGCTAATCCTATCTGTAATAACTCTGCTAGAAAAAGAGATGTTATAGATGAGAGGCTTTAGAGTGTCATTGGTATTGGAGAGTGTTATATATGAATGAGCTGGTCTCCGCATAAACCTTGGGAACTATGATAGCCACTATGTAGTTATAGTTAGGTCAAAGTTTCCCTAGAAAAAGTGCTATTGTTTCGCTGATAACTTTGGTACCATTTAACAAATGTTCACAAAACTTACCAAAAAACGTTTACCCACTTCAGATCCTTGCTGAAAACGTTTGGGGTGATCCATTGTGCGGTACAAGAAAAAAGTAGTTCCCAAAACTTTGACATCACATGATTATTCCATGTAGGACATTTTGTGAAAAAATAGCTGAATGGAATTACACCAAATGTGACAGAAAATTGGAACTTTACTCAGAACGTGTGTGTTTTGTTATTTGGCATAAATCCATCGAGCTGTTTGTGAGAAATGTGCTTTTAAAGAGGTGCTAGGGATGGTTAGGAAGGGGTTTAATAATAGGTACATTGGGACTGTTGGTGTCTGGATATGCTGTGATGAGCCACTTTAAGGGAACTAGTCAATCCTGACTGGCTGGCCACAACTTGAGCCATATATAATAGCAGCTATTACAGGACTCATGAGCAAGGCTCCCTGTGTCTTAAACTTGAACTAAAAAGAATATAAGGGGGCAGTGTGAGCACACCCTGGCCCCAAGGAGTATGGATGAGGAAGAGGTCCCAAAGGACCCCTTCTTGATTGTCTGACCACCCACAACATGGACAACATATTATGGCTGCCATTACTGGGCTTGTGGTCATGGTCCACAATGAAATGAACTGCAGTCTATGGCAGGTTTTAAAAGTCCCAAAATAGAGCATATATAAATGGTGATAACAGATTTTAGTCACAATATAAATCATTTGTTGGTGGTACCATACTCATTTTAAGGAATTGTGGTATGTTCTAAGGTTAATTTTACCCAGTGAGTATGCTGATCATCTGCTGAGATTTGGTGAACCATGTTTGAGAGAAAATTGTTTTCTTTCATGCTTTTCTCATTCAGATTGTGGAAGGTGATCGAGAAGCTGAAGTGATAGCACATTTTGTATAAATTCACCTATTGTCCTCAGCAATGTGAGAGCAAATTCTTATATTCTTAGTAAAACATGTACTTTTGACAGAGGCAGCAGCCTGCTAGTTGATTTCCCAGTTTTCTACTGCAGCCTCCCACAATGCCTAATAAACCACTAGAGTGGTAAAATTGTGTATGTATGGCATACCTGAAGCCATCTTGATGGAATCAAAGCTCTAAAACCTAAAGCATTTCCTTTAGAAATTAACAAAATGAGGGGGTTTATTTTCTCATAGAAATTATGGTAAGTGCTATAGAAAATCTAAAATGAAGACACATTTTCTATAAGTTTTAAAATGTACTTCTCATACGTCAGTAAATATTTTCAACATGCAGAGTAAAACATGAATTTTCAACAAGAGCAGCAGTCTGCCTATTAACTCCTGTTGCTATTACAGTTTGCCACGGTGCGGTAAACAACTATAGCATTAACGTTTGCATTTATGACAAATGTGTGGCACACTTGACATCATTTTGATGGAATTAAAGCTGTAAAAGGTAAAGCATTTCCTATAGGAATAAACAGAAATGAGTGGTTCATTTTGTCCTGGAAAATATGGGTAATGCTCTAGCAAGCTAAAACGAGAACACATTTTCTATGAATTCTCAAATGTATTTCTCATCCATATCAGTAAAAAAATCTGACATACAAACTGAAAGGTATTTTAAGCATCAGTTAATGGCCCAGTTTGCTCTTGCAGCGTTATGGATAAAGAAGTGTAGGGGGGCAGGGGCAACAAGCTGACCAGGCAGGGCAGGTGACAAAGGCAGTGGCAGCACAATGGGCTGTGGAGGGAGAAAGGAGGCAATACCAAGCACATGGTCAACAGAGGGCAGGGAGGTGGGGGCAGAAACATCAGGCTGACAAGTCAGGGCAGGCAGCAAGGGCAGTGACAGTACAATAAACCATGGAGGGCAGGAAAGAGATGAAAGGTATGACTCGGGCTAAGCAACAAGGACAGTGGCAGCACACTGGACTGTGTGGGGAGAGAGGGAGGAGACAGGGGCACACATACGGACCGTGAAAGGCAAGAGGAAGGAGGGCAAAGGCAGCAACCTGATGAGAGGGGCAGGTGGCAGAGGCAGTAGCAGGTACAGTTGAGGGCAGCAAGAATGGTGCAAGAACCCCTACACAGACAATGGAGCGCAAGGGGAGGGGCAGCAAGCTGACCAGGGAGGGCAGTTGGCTGGGCAGTGGTAGCACAATAGACCACAGTTGACAGGAAGGAGGAGGCAAGAGCATACACAAAGAAAATGGAAGGCAAAGGGGAAGGGCAACACATTGAAAAGGCAGGCAGCTGAATAAGTTTTGCGGTATCAATAATAGAGATGATTGAGTACCGAGGTGGTGCAAAACCTTTTTTCCTATAGTGTTACTGAGTGTTATTCAGATCCATCAATTTCATCTCAGTTCTTTCATCATTTATTTCCTCAGTTCTTCTGCTATCCCTTGGAGGAAGAAGAGGGCTCAGGTAAGTATTCTTCCTTTTTATTACAAAATTCACTCCTGGTGCTAAATGGGGATTGCTTGTAGTGGCAACCAACAAGTTTTATGGTTTGTGGGGAAATAGCATTTCACTAGAACGTGGCGGACTGTACATTCGAACAGCGTCCTTCTTGCTGGCCTGTAACGTCTGGTGTTTCCACTACGGCCGCCTCTGGGTTTGCTACGCCTTCGATATGGCTGACGCTCCGTCCTCCCTTTTCAGTCTTGGGCTGTGGGTGTTTCTCGCTTTGAGGGTTTGTCGCTCTGCTTCTTCACCTCCACACACCGTGGCTCTCTCCTCCCTTGTCTCAAGGCCCGCCTTTTCCTTTCTAATGTTTTCATTCCTCCAATCTGATCCCATCTCTTCACAAGCCTGCTTAAAGGAACACAGCCCTGGGATGGTTTCAGACATTTGCCGTTTGAGAAAGACAACGGAGCTTCCAGCAGCCCCTCCATGCCATGAGTCCCCATCATGACCTTTTTCCACCACTGGAATTGGTATTATTGGATGGTCTGGCTCGAAAGAGAAGGTAGGTGTATCAACGCCACTGTTCCAATGACCACGGTACTGCCTACTGTGGCACTGTTGGTATGATAGATCAGGTTTCGGAACGCCGGCTTTGTGACAGAGTGGCAGCACAAAGGACACCGTAGGATGGGAGAAAGGGTATGCACACAGATAAATGGAGGGCGGGGGATGGAGGCAGAGGCAGAAAGATGAACTACCAGGACAGGTGGCATGGGCAGTGGCAGCACAATGGACCAAATATGGTAGGGGAGCTGAGGCAGGAGCACACACACAGATAACTGAGGGATGGGGCAGGGGTGCAGGGGCAGCAAGGAGACTATTGTGGGCATACCAGCATGGACAGGTGCAGCACACCAGACAGCGGAGGGTAGGGGGGAAAGGTGAACACACACACAGAGTTTAGGCCAGGCAAAAGCAAAAACAGACATTGGCAGCAATCAGCAGGAGCAGTATGCTGACCACAAAGGGCAGGTAGGAGTGGGCAGGGGTATACAGATGGAAACCAGAGGGCAGGTAGGAGGGGTACAGGAGTAGGGTCAGCTAGATAATTATTCAGGGATGGCTGGCATGGACAGGGGCAACAAGCTCCCCATGGAGGGCAGAGTGAGACAACAGTGATATGCAGACGAAGACCATAAGTGCATGCAGGAGCAAAACATGGGCAGTGGTATTAAACTGACTACAGAGGGCAGGCTGCTATGGGTTAGCCACACATAGGGGACTGGCCTGGGCCAACCCTGTCTGTGTACAGCTAGCAGCCATGCACAGTTGGGGAGATGGCTGAATATGATTGAAAAACAACAGAAATTCACCGAAAAAGCTAAATTTAGTGATGTTATATTTAAGTATTATAGAATGATCCTATCTTTCAATAAAAGAAAACAACAGAAATTCACTGAAAAACCAAATATTAAAATGACATTGTTACAGTTAGGTGTTGAAAGGGATAAAAACTTAGGGCATGATTTACAGTTTGGCAGGGGTTACTCCATCACAAACGTCACAGATATCCTATCCGCCGTATTACGGTCCCATTATATCCTAAGGGAATCGTAATACAGTAGACAAGATATGTTTGTGACATAAGAACTTGTCTGCAAAACTCTAACTCAGACCCTTACTGTTTCTACACCAAAAACAATTCGCTGAAATTCACCAGTTATAGTTCAGTGAACTAACTGTAATTTGCACCTCCGCCAGGCACTCCTTATGACGGCATATATCGCATTAGTCATGACATGTTGAATAGCATAATCGATGAAATCGCTGAGGACATCTCGAATTACATCACTGATGACATCACTGACTTTACATTTGTATAGCTTCAAAGACCATTGTTATGGAATTACAGAGATGTTTCTATCTGGGCACCATTCAAAGTGGATCTGGGAAGGTTGTCATTTGAAATGGAGTACCTATTGTTTGATAGTGTATGTTGTTCTGTAGGTTTTCAACCACTTGTGGTTGTAGAGAGGTACTTTATAGTGTTTTTAAAATGGTTTGTATAAGTTAATGTGGAATAACCAATACTAAAATGTGAGTGTTTTATGTATTAATATAATGGTATTGGCAATTCTCAAAGTGAAAAAGGGTGGAAGCACATTTGGGGCAAGGCAACATTTAACCTTGTGGACGTGCACTGATGGAAGAGTATGAGTCCATTTTGTGGCCTATGAAGAAAGTTACTTTCTGTTGCATGTAGTGATCCTAGAGTAATTGTCCTGTATAAATACAAAGGGTATGAGAGACAGGATGATTAAACTTACAAAGATGCTAACATGTGGATGATAAAATGTGTTTATTCAGTGTGTGAACTCAATGTGGCTTGCTTAAAAATTGTTTTAGGGCTTCATTGCCAGTTGCACATTATTTGAGGGAGGGACACCGGGAAGTATATAACTAATATAGTGTTATAGTTACTACAAATTATTTCACCTGGATTCAGGAATAACATCTAGACCATGGAATAACACATACTTTTCAGAATCTCATTCTACTTTCCAGGCCAAATAAAAAGTGATGCTTCCTTTAAGCATATGGTATATGGATGCAGGGGTAATGCAGTGATTTAATGGCTGGTGTAGGGACCAGGTTCAGCAGGATATACAATGCTAAGCAGAGCATTTTATTTTCAGCCCAACATGCTGAAGGTACCGGATAAAACGTGATTCTGTCTGTAGCCCTTCTCGCAAATTCCCTGGCTGTGGATCCATACCCGAGAAAATCTGCCTGGTGCTTCTTGACTTGGGTTTACCAGAACTGTGACTTGCATGACCAGTAATCACAAATCCTGAAACACCACAACACTTATAGTTGCCTGGAGTGGTATGCTTCTGTATATACATTGGTGCAACTCATAAGGCGGATTCATCTGTGCAACTAGTAAGGCGGATGATGGTTTTGTACATGTGTGGTAGAGACTGGTCATATTGCATCACTGAAAACATGAAGCTGTGCATATTTGTAGAGTGGAGCAAAGAAGAGTGATAGATTTCTGCAAATGATGTTGCGCCGACTAATCTAGAGTTGATTTGTTCCAATTTCCAATCCTGCTTTCTGCGTCATCCATCCTAGTGATTGTAACTTGTGTTGTCTGTTGGCATGTAAACCTTTATCATCATCAGGTTGGGAATAGTTGTCTCTTTACTGCCATCCTAAATTCTGGGCAATCTCAAATGTTTTCTTTTGTTGCTGTAGAGAGTGCTACGTGAGACATCCTAAAAATCTTGGGGCTTATTTACAAGGAGCTTGCACCGCCATTGTGTCATTTTTTTTTTACTCAGCGGAGGCCAAGTGCTGGCTCCATATTTACAACGTAATGCAGTTGGCCAAATGTGTCATTTTTACTGGCCCTGCATCAGAAAAAAACTGTGTTTTGCTGTGTCACATAAGACTTAATGGACGCAGATTGGGCGTTCAATCAGAAAAAATGACTCACTAATGGTGCAGTAATATTTTCAACATTTTCCCCGTTTGACTCTTCTTCTAGATGGGTCACACATAGCCTGCCATCCGTCAGAATTCCTACGCCACCAAAACCCAGACGTAAGGACTGGTGCAGTGACTTTAAAACAGGAATCTGGCCATCTGAAGTCACTTTACACACTAGAGGATGACTGATTTGCACCTCACCACTGGTTGTAGTAGGTCTACATGTGCAAATCATTTTGTAGGACCCCTTGACCAACCATAGCACTCATGATACCATCATTCACTACAGCAGGACAATGTGTTGCTGTGTACTTTTTGCGAGGTACTGGCCAGAAGTGTCACTTCTACAAGGAGGAATGGGTCCATAAGTCCAGGTATGCATTCGCCAAAGGACAACAGGTAAGTACCCATATAAGGTAGGTGAAACATGTATTTCCACTACACATTCCGAAACATACTTATATTCACGCACATTACACTGTCACTCACTATGTCACACATACTCAGGTCCCCACATACACATACGTAGTTTATGCACACTGTAATGTGACACATAGCCTTACTTCATACATTACCGCTTACACACAGGATCAATTTAAAAGTGTAGATGGTAATATTCTACCATTTTACAGTATCTTACGTTGGTTCTAAAACATTATGCTCAATGCGTCAATCTGTACCGATGCATCGCCTCTATTTTTGACACTTTGCTAAAGTTTAGTCAGTTTGTGGCCAACTTCAGGAATGCAACATTTTTTAAGAAGATGCCTTGTGGCATTCTTCCCTCGGATGCGTCAATATTTCTGACACAACCTCATACCCTACACCATAGAGCACTGTGTTGTAATTACTACGCATCCATGGCATTGTATCTTTTATTTAACGCATTGTTGCTGCAATGCAGTAAATCATTAATTCTTGTAAATGAGGCCTCTAGAATGGATCAGGCTCCCATGGAGCTACAATGAATGCCTCTGGTTAGACCTGGCATCCTTGGTGTGGTCTCCCCTGTCTTTTTTGCCTCCTTCCTATGTTTTGACTGTGTGCTGGACTCTGTTTTTGCTGTTTTTGGTACTCTGGGCATTTCACCACTGCTGACCAGTGCTAAAGTGCAAGTGCTCCCTATGTAAATTGTATGTGTGATTGGCTTTTCCATGATTGGCATATTTCATTTACTAGTAAGTCCCTAGTAAAGGGCACTAGAGGTGCCAAAGACCATAAATAAAATGCTACTAGTGGGCCTACAGCACTGATTGTGGCACCCAAATGTGTAGCCCTGTAAACATGGCTCAGACCTGCCACTGCAGTGTCTGTGTGTGCAGTTTTTACCTACCAATTTGACCTGGCAAGTGTACCCACTTCCCACGCTCCAACCTTCACTTTTTATACATGTAAGGTGCCCCTAAGGTAGGGCCTAGGTAGCCCCATGGGCAGGGTGCAGTGTATGTTAAAGGTGGGACATGTATTGATGTGTTTTACATGTCCTGACAGTGAAATACTGCCAAATTTGTTTTTCACTGTTGCAAGGCCTATCTCTCTCATAGGTTTACATGGGGGTGGGCTTTAAATTTAAATATCCTTAAAGTGCAGTTTCCCTTTGAGAGCAGATAGAGATGTGGAGTTTGGGGTCCCTGAACTCGTAATTTAAAAATACATCTTTTGGTGAAGTTGTTTTTTAGATTGGTAGTTTAAAATGCCACTTTTAGAAAGTGGCATTTTCTTGCTTAAACCATTCCGTGACTCTGCCTGCTTGTGAATTACCTGTCTGGGTCAGACTGACAGTTAGTCTGTTTGTGAATCCCCTCTAGACAGTGACACAAAGGGAGCTGGGGTGTAGCCTGCATATCCTGATGAGCCATCTGAGCTACAGGGGAGGGAGGAGTGGTCACTTACACCTGAAAGAACTGTGCCTGTATTCACACAATGCAGTCTCCAACCCCCTGGTGTGTGTCTGGGGCCTGGCCTGGACAAGGAAGGATCTTGCAAACACTTGAGATTTTGCTTCGCAGTTTGCCTACTTTAAAGGCAGAAAGGGGTATGATTAGTGGACCTAAAACCCCAGACTTTGGATTTCTTCAAGATTACTTCTGGAACCAAGAGGAACTTCTGCCAAGCAGAAGAGCTGAAGAGATGTAGGAGGAGTACTGCCCCTTTGCCTGTGACTGTGCTTTTCTTGGTTGGCCTGCAGTTGCTGCTTCTGCCTGAATGAGGATAAAGACTGGTCTTTGTGGTATATTCCTTCTTGTGAAGAATCTCCATGGGCTTGGATTGAGCGTGCCTCCTGTTTTGAAGTCTCAGGGCCATCAAAGACTTCCTCTGGCACCGCCTGGACTCTCTGCTGAGTCTCCTGCCCTGCCAAGTGGTGCCCTACCCAGTCCCTGAGCCCTTGAGAGGTGAAGTTGGTAGAGCAAGGACTGAAATTCACGCACAGAACACCGTGCAGGGAACATTTTGACTCACCACCTGCAATGCGGCTGAGAAATAACGCGCCACCCACTTTGCAGCTAAAATAGCTGTTCCACCTGCACCGTGGCTTGGAGATTGATGTATCATGACTGGAGAAACAACACAACATCCGCTTGCGGCTGCTAATGATGCAAATCCCACGCAGCACGTTTTTTCCAACATCGCTGGGCATAAAAAATCAATGTAAGCCTGCGTGGATCCGAGGTGTCCCATCTGGAAAATGTTTGATGCTAGTTTGGAGCTTTGCAGGATTAGCATAATTTTTTTTGACACTAAACCTTCAAAGTCCATTGAGGCCCATTGCAAACAATGGTGTGCCTCCTTTTAACGCCTGCTTTGAGCAGGCGTTAAAAGTGCCAAAAAAATGACGCAAGGAAATCTCTTCGATTTCTTTGCGATGTTTTTTTGGACCTCCTAACGGGGGAACACCCCCTTTGCATACAATATGTCTGGCACAAGCAAAATGTAGCGCAAAGAGTTACAAAGTGAAGCAATGCATGCATTAAGCCACTTTGTAAATTTGGCGCTGCAACTTTGGCATCATTGGGCCACATTAGTATAGCAAAAATGACGCTGATGTGGCGCAAGGAGGCGCTAGGGACTCTTAAATCTGCCCCTAAAAGTTCAATCGTATAGATCAGGTTGATTAATCAAACCAGACCGAGGGTTCTACTTAAGCACTGAATATGAATAAGCCAAATTAACACAGTCTAGATGATGGTATGAGCAGGTGAAACGTTCTTTACACCAGAACTCTCATGTTTCCCATGTCCATGTGTGATTGTGTGGTTAGCTCATCTAGGTCCAGATGTATCAAAATTCCATTTTGCATTTCCTAGATAGTGAATTTTAGGTAATCGCTAGTTAGGAAGTGCAAAATGGAATGTAACAAAATAGCTATTCCCTAATAGTGATTCCTCTAGAGTCATAATCGCTATTAAGAAATGCAACCCCGTTTGTTCCAATGAGCCTTCAGGCCCATAGGTGCAAATGGTTTTGCATTTCCTAATTTGTGATTTCTTATTAGTGAATCACAAATTAGGAAATGCACAATCAAGGATGCTGAGAGCCTAAGACCCCCCTTTGATGCGCACCAAAAATAAAATGCACACATGTGAATTGCACACATGCCCTAGGGGCATGTTTGACCTACATGGCACTTTTAAAAATGCATTTTAATTAACTTTTAAAAATTGCACATGGTTAACATCAGCTTGAAGTTGATGGTAATTGCATTTCCTAAATGCCCATTTCACATTTAGGAAATGCCTACAACATGTGTAGGTAATGCCTATTTGCTATTTCGGTATTTAGGAAATTGCAATTCCCTATTTGGAGTCGCAATTTTAGGGAATCGCAAAAAATTGGAATTCCCTAAAATGGGACTGCCTATGTCTTTCATACATTCGGAGAGGCTATTTTCCATTCGCAAATGGTGGAATTTTGCAATTCACACTGTTTACAAATACAAAATACTTTGATTCATCTGGCTCCTAGTCCTTTATAAAAATAAATCTACATGTTCCAGAATGCACAGCAAGAACTTGGACTGCTCGAGCTCCTTACATATGAACTGCACATTCTGACAGCTGTGGTACACTCACGCTTTTGCAGTCCTTTTCTGAGCTGTAGACCTTGTTGTTCAGCCATCTGAAGCTAGTTTTGTGCCTCAATGTTATCTCACAATAAAGATAAGCATTACTAATTTCTGCTCTTGCATAACATGCATCAAGTATCCACCCCACGATTAACGTTGCTGATTATGCTGTAACAGTGTGGGGAAGTCTCAAGCCCTGCAGGATGTCAGTTTAGTGTTTTGGCCAAAGTCCACAGCGTTCCAGGAAAACTAAATTTACATGGCATATATTAATACAACCGATCACAGTTTGTGCAAATGTGCCTAGTTATCCAGTGCTTTGTGTGATTCTTTAATCTATATCTGCCATTTAAGCAGTCATAGCTCTGGCTTCTAGAGGTTGTAGTTTTGAACGCTCTTAAGTTTCTATTGTCCATGCATGAGTAGCTCTTATAATCCAGGTTTTTTCTTGACATTCTTGGACATTTAGTTCTGATTTTATGATGGGATCAAAGAACTATGAATCCAACAATGCAAAGTACCGATCCCGATGAGCTACTCATGAGCGCACTGATAAGCTTGAGACCTTGCGTTTTGTTTTTATTATTCCATGTACTTGCTTCCAGGTGCCTGTGTTCGAAGCTTGGCTAAATAGCCAAGACTGGCATATAATGTCTCACATGACACTTGTCCACATGGCGGCTTTGTGTAAGTTTGCTAGATGACTCCAAGCCATCAGGGACGCCATGTTCCAACCCTGCTTTTTCCATTTAGAAATCATTGTTTTAGTGCGTTAGTCCAACTGACTTAGTAAAAAGAAAAAAATGTTAGTCCAACTGACTACGTGAAATGAACCAACAATCAATATAAACCGTATTATACATAGGGCCCCTGCATCACAATGGGCATGCGTGCCCCCTTCTTGTACCGCGAGGCACTGTGATTTTTTCAGGAAAGTGATACAGACACTTATTGCACAGCTCTTTGTGTAATATGGATCATGCAAGTGCTAAATGTGTGCTAGTGGGATCTTAAGAGGGGTATGTAAACTTTAGTCTGTTGACTTTGCTCAGCATGACACTTACCCCACAGTATTTAGAATGCAGGTAAGTGATTCCCTATTGTTTTTTATCTTCGCCTCGCACTACTTTACTCAGAAACTAAAGGTGCCGGTAGAGGTAAGGGGGCTTAGAGTCATTTACGGATGGATAGATGTAAATAGGTTTGTGTGAATTTATTGTAAAGAGGTAGGTAGTGGTAAAGGAGAGAAGGGGTCATTTTAGTGGTAGCAGTATCTTTAGGTTTATGGGCTGGACAGAGGTGAAAGCTTTGTAAAGGTTAAGGGGTGAATAGAGATAAAGGGAGGTAAGGCATGATATCAGTGTTTAGGGGAGGGTAGAGGTAAATGGAAAATGGTGAATGTCAGGAAAAGCAGCAGATAGAGGCAAATGAGGTAAAACGTTTGTTAGGGTTTAGGGGCGGTTAGAGGTAAAGGGAAGTATGTTAGTTTAAAAAAGAGGGTTTTGGATGGGCAGCCCCAAAACCGATCCCACAAAAGGGGAGTTTGTTGGGGCTCACATCCCATAACATCCTACAAATATATAAATAAAGGGTCATTCAAGGGGCAGGGGTGCCCTAGGCATTCTTCTGCAAGTGGGTGCAGTCACTCACTGTGCCCCATTGAAGCTGAATCCCCGACACACTTTACAGCGGAGACCATTATCTCCAGTGAACGGCGGACCGCTGGCTTCCAATAGCCGGGCTACCTTTCACGAATGCACTGTTTGCAGACCAGCGGCAGGTTTATTGTAGCTGGTTTGGGTACAGTGCATTTGCTGTGCTACGGCGCACTGTGCCAGTCTTCTTCCGCCTCGTTGACCCTATGTGTAAAGCAGTCTAAGATCGTTAACAAAAAGCTTATATCTGGACAATAGGGTTCCAGGTGGCATAGGTAACATGACATTTCCAGGTACCCTTAGCTATGGTATTTCAAAACATGGAGTCAATCTATTCTGGAAATTGAGCATGGTAGATTCTCTTTCTTCTTTGACTATACCCACCCGTTTCACAACCTAAAAACAGCACACATCAGCTTCGCATTCGTGAAAATATAAGCACTCTGGGAAACCAACAAGCTGCGCACTGAGGCACCTAACCTCGTTTCAGTGTGGCCTCCGAGGAGGCTTTCCTCGACCTCTCACCCCGCCCAAGCGATCCCTAACATCGAGGCTCCCACCCCTCCTTTCTGCATCTTGCTTATGCAGCTGCTCGGTATAAATTCCGTGCGTACATCCATGTACATTGGGTTTATTTTTATAAACAATAAATAGCCAGGCATTCCTGCGGGGTTCCACTTCACTCAGGCCGGCCCTGGCAGCCATTTGCCGGGAGGCCAGTGGCTGGATTAGCGAGGTTAGCACAGATGGCGAGGCTCACTTCAGAAATCTCATAAACAACAAGCACGTGTAAAGAGCTCCTTTTTTCGTGTTTGATCACTATAGATTATCGGGGTCTACAAATCACTCCCAGATGATATTAAGTTGCTTTGATAACACTCTAGGTCCCTTCCGGTGTGATATTTTTCTTCATTAGAAAGGATGGCTCAGGCACATGAAATCCTCTTAGTCTTTTCTCGAAATGTATAGATCACGGCCTCTAAACTAATTGTTACTTGAACAGCATGCCTAAAGCTTTGCCCAGACGCAGCAATTATAGCCACTGGCCCTGATTAAAGGCGTGGAGGAAACGCCAGTGCAAAAAAAAAAATCAAAAAAATAGAAACCCACGCTGCTGCCTTTGCCGGATGTCATTGCTGCTGCCTGCCCTTTTTTTAGACTTTTGTTGATAATAGTGTGTGTGGAGGGCCCGGTGGTTATCCATCAGGGACCCGTGTTCAAAGGCAGCGACGTGAGAAGCTTGTCACAGGCTACTGGTTCCATTTATGAAATTATGAACAAAGGAAAAGCCTCTCAGCATCTATGAGTTCATGCCCTTAAAAGCTAGGGTGTGTCCTAGATTCATTTTTGTTTTTAAACATTGTTTTTCCTTTTGACCTGTGGATTTACGCATTTTCAGGTAGACAGTTCTCCTTATTATTCAATTCGCTTTTCACGGATGAAGTAGTCATGCCGGAAACATTGGCAGATAAACATCAAATGAGTGTTCCTTTTTTTTAAATGCAAGTGAGCATTTTAAACGAAAACACTCATCAAAGGGGCACTGGTGTTTCCACTGTCACAGACAACAGGCAATCAAATGTTCTACCTGCCAACCGTCCCGTGTTGTGATGGTACCTCATATCGAGTCCTGGCTTTTCAGACAACAAAAAGTATATATAACTGTAAGAACTTGAATATTATTGATGTGGGCCAAAGTCAAGTCTATCATTTACATAGCTATGGCAGAAATGGTAAGCACTGATTAAAACACTTTTTAATAATTATTAAAACTGGTGCCTCCTCACCACCTTGCACTACTTTATTGAATGAAGAAGCTTTTGGGGAGACGGCAGTGAGTGACTGACCTATGAACATGTTAACATGCAAATCCTAGAAAGGCAACAATTTCAATTCTACGAATGTTGCTACAGAAGTTGAGGCATCTCCAGTAGCGCAAATACTTTTTTGGGGATTTTCTGAAATACATTTGAGATTTTTCCATTAGTGTCCATTAAGGCTTTGAGCATTAAATGTAACTAAAAGCAATGTAAAGGGAAAAAAGAAGTGAGGGATTCGGAAATTCTTCTTTTTTGGATTAGATAGGTGTTACAATGAATTAAATAATATATATACACATATCTAAAATCCACAAATATGGCTGTTACGATTTACCTCTTTGCGGCAGGGATGGACAGCACCACAGGATGGAGCTAAAGTATTATTTATTTATTATTCACTAACAGTGCAAAACAAAGGATAGACAACATGTTTTGGCGTTAGCCTTCCACAGGACTTTAGTGTTCCGCCATCTAGAATGTCTCCATTAAAAAGTGTTCAACCACAATTAGTCCTTTGTCCATGTTCTTACCAGCCACAACTAGGCTGCAAGCATATACAAACAGAATTGCTGAGTGTTATCCACCGTTTTGAGGTATTCACTCTCTGTTTACATTTTTCATATACCAGTAAACTGCTATTTCATTATAATTCTTTTTAGATGGTCACTATCACAATCCATTACATGACTGAAATCTATTGCAGTGACTTTCTCTTCATACAACGTTCATTTTCTCTTTGTACTTGAGAGCTAGTCTAATGTTAGCTCTAGTATATTCCAATTTGCAATATATGCCTGATTTGTTATTTGGAAAGTAATTGATCAGTTTTAAAGGACACAGATCTTTACCATTATATTACATTTTAATCCTTCCAATAAATTTCATCATAATGAATAATAAACAACATGAATAGATAGAAGTCTGTCATTAGTGAAATTAGAACAATTTTTCTGGAGGAGCAGAGTGCAAGACCCGGGGAGAAATTATTTAATGCAGTAATATTATACATCGCAAACATGTTCAGATATAATCAATTCATCAAACTATAATATGATTCATATTAAGATGTTCTAATTCATAAAAATCACACAAGGCTAATAATGTACAATATCATATCTTTAAAATGAAAATGCATCCCCCTCAGTTTTCAAGATACAAGATGTAATTCAAATTGCAATTTTACAAGTCCAGAAGTTTACGATGTGCAAAATTATACACTTGATGTGCATACTTCTATCTCCATTTCTAAAGTGCAACATGTAATACTCATAAAATGCAAGTTCATAATTTCTAAAATCTCAAAGTTTGTTTCAATGTACCCTATTGCAACTCTTATGGTGTAAGTGTGTTACTTCGATTCAAACCTATTTATCTCTCACTCTCAAAAATATGAGAAAAATAAAAAAAAATGAAAGAAATATGAAAAAAGTATGAATAATATACAAAATTATATTTCTCAGCCCTAACAATCTAACTCCATACAATATCACAACCGTTATAATATAAATGTTGTGCTTCCAACCATATCCACCTACTCCCATAAGGTGGGCAAGAACGTATTTAACGTTCAGACATACCACTAAAACACATTTAGATTAGAGAGGCTCATACTCAATATGGATTATTGTGAAACACCTGAAATTGCACCTTTCGAGGAGTGTATACCTCTATGTATCTTGATGTACCCTATTGCAACTTTTGTAACATAAAGAACCATTTTCCAATTTCTTTGATGCTCTTGTGGTTACTCCAATCTACCACATCTTTTTATAGGGTCTAGGACCCTTTCTATCTCCAAGTATATCAACAAGGTGCATTTGCATCACAATCAATAAAATATTTGTTTTTTTACACCAACAATTGTTTCTCAATTATTATTGTTTCGAAAAAAGTCTCAAATTGTTTATACCTAAAAATGTAATTTACAGTAGTGCAACCACATCCCACATTTTCCTTTCACATTGCCCCCTACGTTTATTTTCAATCTCACTGTGTAAATGGTCATACTTTCAACTATTGGATCTGGCTTTACATATTTACTGTTTCCACACCTTAACCTTCTGTTTTGAGCCAATAAGAGTTACCTTACCTTACACTCCAAGTGAGATATTGTTCAAAACTTTGGAGCCAACTATATTGCTCCTTACTATGCAAATGTATTACAGGTTGTTAGACATGGGGTCTCTAGTTGGCAGTCGGTTTGCACCCTGTCCAAGTAGGGACCCTCACTCTAGTCAGGATAAGGGAGATACCTGCTCAGATAAACCCTGCTCACCCCCTTGGAGCAGTCAGGCTTAGTTCAGAAGCAATGTGCAAAGCATTTGCACAAAACACACAGTAATACAGTGAAAACACTACAAAAAGGCACCACACCAGTTTTAGAAAAATAGGCAATATTTATCTGTGTAAAACAAGACCAAAACGAGCAAAATCCAACATACAGTCCTAAAGATATGAAGTTTTGTAAGATTTAACTTAAAAATACAGTTCCTTGAAGTCGATAGCTCCACCTGGGACTATCACGGCGATGTGATCAACAAAACCAACAGTTCAGGCCGACCGCAGAATCGTGGGCCAGCTATGGTGTCAGGAAGACCCGCAAACAGTACCTTGGATTTGCAGGGTGTCGTGATCCTCACAGCGAACTCCAGATATCGGCGTCGCTGGCATCGTAGTGTTGGTTCCGGAGTCAGTGCGGGAGTCATTGGCCCTTGAAGTCCAGGCTGATGAAGTCAGGAGTGCTGGTGTGGATGGCGTTGGGGCTGCGGTGTGAAGCGGAACAACAGCAATGTGCGGTGCCCACAGGTCACGGTACAGACAGCTGCTCGGTGACGCCGTCCAGCGGCATCGGTGAGAACAGGGCTGCGGTGTGAAGCGGGGAAGTTTGACGTGCAGTGTCACCAGGCCACAGTGTAGGCAGTGGTGTTATCTTTGCTGGAGCGCTGTCATCAGTAGGCCCAAGTCGGCGGTGCTTCACGGAACAGCTCCGGGTGGCATCTACAGGTTGCGGTGCAGAGAGGGACATCTGTTGATAACATTGAAGTCAATAGTGCTGGAGTCAGTGGACCGGGGCTTCGGTGCGGGACCGGATGCTGCTTTGTGTTCCTCATGAGTGGTGTCCACAGGCCACGGTGCAGGTAGAGGCATCGGTGTCCACAGGAACGTCGTCGTCAGTGATGCCCAGGCTACGGTGTGAGCAGGCAATACCGGAGTGCGGGGCCCACAGATCGCAGTGTGAGCAGCAGCTCGGTGAAGTGGTCCAAAGACGGCCTCGGTGAGACCAGGGTCACTGTGTGAAGTGGGGCAGTGCAGCTCCGTGCGGTGTCGGCAGGTCACGGTGCAGGCCAGCGGCATCGTTGACGGCGTTGCAGTGGGTTTTCTTCTTTTACAGCACAGAACACACAGTTCCCAGTGCTGCAGGTCGAGGAAACTGAAGTCTTTGGTGTTCCTGCGACTTCCAACAGCAGGCAAGCTCTTCTCCAAGCCATTGGACTACTTTCTCAAGCAGGATACACAGCAAAGTTCACCCTTTGCTCTCTTTTATGGCAGAAACAGCAACTGCAGGCCAATCCAGAAAGGCAACACAGCAAAGGGACAGTACTCCTCCTCCAGCTCTTCAGCTCTTCTCCTTGGCAGAGGTTCCTCTTGATTGCAGGAAGATTATAAAAGTCTGGGGTTTTGGGTCCACTACTTATACCCCTTTCTGCCTTTGAAGTTGGCAAACTTCAAGGCAAAGTCTCAATTGTTTGCAAGATCTTTCCTTGTCCAGGCCCCAGCCACACACACAGGGGTTGGACACTGCATTGTGTGAGTGCAGACATAGGCCCTCATTCCGCCGCCCGCCAAAGTCCCGCCGTCAGATTACCGTTCCGCGGTCGAAAGACCGCGGCGGTAATTCTGACTTTCCCGCTGGGCTGGCGGGCGGTCGCCTTCCGACCGCCCGCCAGCCCAGCGGGAAAGAGGCTTCCACGATGAAGTCGGCTCGGAATCGAGCCGGCGGAGTGGAAGCTGTGCGACGGGTGCAGTTGCACCCGTCGCGTATTTCACTGTCTGCGCAGCAGACAGTGAAATACATGTAGGGGCCCTCTTACGGGGGCCCCTGCAATGCCCATGCCAGTGGCATGGGCACTGCAGGGGCCCCCAGGGGCCCCGCGACCCCCCCTACCGCCATCCGGATCCCGGCGGTCCGACCGCCGGGATCTGGATGGCGGTAGGGGGGGTCGGAATCCCCGCGGCGGTGCAGCAAGCTGCGCCGCCGCGGAGGATATAATGGGGCGGCGGTACACTGGCGGGACCCCGCCAGTGGTGCCGGTCCGACCGCGGCTTTACCGCCGCGGTCGGAATCCCCATTGGAGCACCGCCGGCCTGTCGGCGGTGCTCCCGCGGTCCTCCGCCCTGGCGGTCAAAGACCGCCAGGGTCAGAATGACCACCATAGTCCTTTCAGGTGTAAGTGACCACTCCTCCCTCCTCTCTAGCTCAGATGGCTCATCAGGATGTGCAGGCTACATCCCAGCCCCCTTTGTGACCCACACAGGGACTCCACAATCAGGCAGAGTCACAGAATGGTTTAAGCAAGACAATGGCTACTTTCTAAAAGTGGCATTTTAAAAAAACCAATGTAAAAACAACCCTTACCAAAAGATGTATTCTTAAATTGTGAGTTCAGAGACCCTAAACTCCAGATTTATATCTGTTCTCCAAGGGAATCTGCACTTTAATAATAATATTTAAAGGCAGCTCCCATGTTAACCTATGAGAGGGATAGGCCTTGCACAGTGAAAACCAAATTTAACAGTATTTCACAGCTAGGACATGCAACACACAGAAGTACATGTCCTACCTTTAACATACACTGCACCCTGCCCATGGGGAAACCTAGGGCCTTCCTCAGGGGTACCTTACATGTAGTAAAAGGGAAGGTTTAGGCCTGGCAAGTGGGTACACTTGCCAAGTCGAATTGGCAGATTAAAACTGCACACACAGACACTGCAGTGGCAGGTCTGGGCCATGCTTACAGGGCTCATAATGTGGGTGGCACAACCAGTGCTGCAGGCCAACTAATAGCATTTGATGTACAGGCCCTGGGCACCTCTAGTGCACTTTACTAGGGACTTACCAGTAAAGCAAATATGCCAGTAATGGACAAACCAAGCAACAGTACAATGTCTATAGGGAGCACTTGCACTTTAGCACTGATTAGCAGTGGTAAAGTGTGCAGAGACAATAAACCAGCAAAAAAAGAGTCCAGTACACCATAAAAACAGGGGTTCAGAAGGCAAAAAGACAGGGGAGACATGCCAAAAAGCTGCCAGGTCTCACACAGGTCATAAATGAATGTACAATTCATCATCCGAGTTGTGTCCTATAGGTGCTAAAGAGCCCATCATGATGATCAACCTCGATTCCATCCTTTTCAGTGTTAATTTTCAATCTCCGCCCTCTCACTTTTCTTAATATGTTGGAGACCAAAGTACTCTAAATATTTTGTATTTCCCTGATGTTTTTCCCAGAAATGCTTTGGAACCGGATATGAGAAATCTTGGTTTTTGATCTCTTTAAGATGCTGTAAGATCCTCAACTGCATTTTTGTTCACAATACTTCCCAAGTAAAACTTGTCACAAGGACATTTTAAGGCATACACTACAAATTCAGTGTTACAAGTTATATGTTCTCACATTTTTTTCTTCTTCATTTTGTAGCTTGTAAGATGGTTGCCAGTAGATAAGTATAGTTAGGACCACGTTTCTATTTAAAAAAAGTGTTGACTTGCCTATATCTTTGGCACCGTTTGACGAATCTTCACAACATTTTCCAAAAAAGTGTTAACTTAGGTCTTGTTGTTCATGGAAAGTTTCTGGCTGATCCATCAAGTAAGGACTAAGAAAAAGAGTTGTAAAAGAAAAGTTTTTTTAGACATGACTGCAGCTCGAACCACTGGATGGAATTACATCAAATGTGGCCAAAAGTAAGCTCTTGGTACAGTAAGCACCCCTTTTTATTTGGTGTAAATCCTTTTAGTAGTTTTTGAAATATTAAAAGAAAACCAAATGTATTTTGTGTTCAGACCCCCAGAACCCACCCAAACCATCCACAACTGGTCCACACTCACCACAGAGGAGACTGAAATCATCATGGGCAGCATTCACTCCGGAGCTCCAACAGACCCCTGTCCTCACCACGTCTACAACAGAGCCAGTGCATCCATCGCCCCCATACTCTGCAAGACGCTAAGCTGCTCCATCACAACAGCCATCTTCCCTGAAGATTGGAAATATGCCAAAGCCCTCCCCCTCCTGAAGAAGCCCACAGCCGACTCATCAGAGCTCAAGAACGTCTGACCCATCTCGCTGCTACCCTACCCAACCAAAGTCCTGGAAAAAACCATAAACTTGCAGCTACAACAATTCCTCGAGCACAACAACTCTCTGGATATCTTCCAGTCTGGATTCCGCAGCAACTACAGCAAGGAGACAGCTCTTCTTTCAGCCACCGATGACATTCGCACACTCCTCAACTGCAGATACACCGCAGCACTCATACTCCTTGACCTCTCAGCAGCCTTCGACATAGTCTCCTACAGCACCTTATGCACCAGACTCCACAATGCAGGAATCTGGCGGAAAGCCTTGCAATGGATCCTCTCCTTCCTCACCAGAAGAACACAGAGAGTCAGGCTCCCACCCTTCATATCCAAACCAACAGAAGTCAGCTGTGGAGTCCCTCAGGGATTCTCCCTGAGCACAACGTTCTTCAACATATACATGGCCACACTGGCAGCCATCGTCAAAGACCACGAAATGAACATTGTGTCATACTCCGATGATACCCAGCTCATCGTATCCCTCACTGAAGGCCCGGACAAAGTTAAGAGGAACTTTCGCTCCAGGATGATAGCTGTCACCGCCTGGATGAGGGAGAGCTGCCTCAAGCTCAACTCGGACAAGACCGAGCTCATCATCTTTGGAAACTCCACCTCAGCCTGGGATGACTCCTGGTGGCCCAAGTCACTCAGCACACCGCCTACTCTGACTGAACATGCCCGCAACCTAGGAATCATCCTCGACTCTTCCCTATCAATGACCCGACAGGTAAACGCAGTCACCTCTTCCTGCTGGAGCACCCTCAGCCAACTCCGCAAAATCTTCAAATGGATCCCGGTCAACTGCAGCAAAATAATCACCCACGGCCTAGTCACTAGCAAGCTCAACTACGGCAACGCACTCTAATCTGCACCACAAAAAAGAACATCAGGAAACCACAAATCATCCACAACACCGCTGCAAGACACTTCCTGAACCTCCCCTGCCAAGAACACATCTCCCAAAACCTAAGCTCCCAGTAGAGAAGCGAATCAACTTTAAACTACTCACCCACACATACAAGGCCCGGCACAACATCAGACCGGCCTACCTGAACCATCGCATATCCTTCCATAACCCTGCCAGACCCCTCCGCTCCACCCAGCAGGAGCTAGCTACCATCCCACTCATCCGGAAAACCGCAGCCGCAGAAAAGATCTTTTGTATACCTCACAGCTAAGAGCTGGAATAACCTACCCACGCACCTCAGACAAAGCCCATCTCTCACCATCTTCAGGAAGAACCTGAAAACATGGCTCTTCGAATGAGGTCCAGATCCTCCATCAGTGCCTTGAGACCTTCACGGGTGAGTAGTTGCGCTTTACAAAAACTGATTGATTGATTGACTAATTGCATATCTAGAGGCGTGAACCCTTTTCGCAATTCTGCCCAATCTCAGGCAAAGATCTGATTGGCTGCCTACACTTCAACCAGGAGATTCTAGTCACAGTTTAGTGCATACTCTCGACTATGTCAACAATGGGGAATTTAGAGTTCCCTTTTAACTCCAAGCACTTCTTCAGTCTCCACGTTATTGTAGAGGACAATTGGTTTTAACTTGTGGAAATTCCTCCAACTGATTCAAATGAACCACCAGCTTGAGTCTAGGGTATGAGATGCTTAGACAGACGGCCCATAATCATCATACCACGGAGCCCTAGGGGTTTGCACCACCTACTCAGGTGGCCTGCTACAAACAAATGACATAATTTTAGCAGATTACAAATATGTGAGTGCATGTGTGTGTCTGTGTTTGTGTATGTGTGTGTATATATATATATATATAGATAGATAGATAGATAGATAGATAGATAGTTAGATAGATAGATAGATAAAGATATATATATATATAAGCAAAACATCAAATTGAAAATGTTAAAACTGTAAATTTGGAGGAATTTAAAATTGATGGCTAAAAGTTAGTTAGTATACTTAGTACTATTCATAAGAGCAGTACATGTACATCAAACAAAATATACTATGGACGATTGGCGGCCTCTAATCAAGCAGTGTAATGCATCAACAAAAAGAGAGCATGCATTAAGAGTAAGAGGTACAAATAGATATGTGTTAAGAATAATAAAATATATATGAGTGTTGCACATACTCGCTACCATATCAAAATTGTGGAGTTTAGAACTCCCTTTTAACTCCAAGTTCTTCTTCAGTCTCCAAGTTTTTGCAGCGGACAAGGATTTTAACTTGCAGCTTTCCATACTATGGGAACTTCTCTCATTACTTCAAATAAACACCAGTTTGAGGTGAAGAGAGTTTTAAGTATGAGATTCTAAGACCAAAGGTTCTTAATATGTGGTCCACGGATGCTTGCAGGTTTGCAATTCCTACTCCTCTGGTGGTCTGCTACAAATGCATTAAATAGTTTTAGCAGATTAATAATCTAAATACATATAAAAAAGCAAAATATAAAACTGAAAGGTTTAAAACACTTTGAGAATGCAAAGAAATGTGAAACTGAAGGCTAAAAATTAAGTTTGTATCTGTTATAAATGGGGTTTCTAGTTGGCAGAGGTACACACCCGTCCCAAAAAGGAACCACAATCATAGTCAGGGTAAGTCAGTTACACATCGTAAATTAACCTGGGCTCACCCTTTGATAGCTTGGCACATAGCAGGGAGTCTTAACCTAAGAGGCCTATGTGTAAAGCATTTGAGCTTAAAACAGTAAAACAGTGAAAACATGACACAAAAATAATCCACATCAGATTTGTAAAATAGATCTTAATTTAAATACTAAAACAAGACCAAAATAACAAAATTCTTATTAGTAGAAGTCAAGATATGATTTTGGTTTTAAAATATCTGCAAATATAGTGCATAGAAACTCAAAGTGCCAAGCGGTACATCTGATTGCACTAGATTGATGTAAATCTAAAAGTTTAAGCCCACCAAGATGGAACGCAGGCTGCTACAGAGACCAAACTTGTCACGCTGTGACAGTACATTGTGTGGAGGGTTGGGTCAACGCCGAATGTCCGTTGTGAGGAGCAGAAGATGACGCATAGGCTATGCATCAGTTCTGAGCTGTGCAGTCAGGGATCCTTCATCGTTGACCTGTGCAACCTGCAATGCAAATGCAATGGGTTGGAGCTGAGGGCGCTGCACTGATTCCAAGCCACACAGTTGGTGCTGCTGTGTCTTTGTCTGCAGCTGTGATGCATCAGTATTGAGGAGAGATTCAGTGTTTCACATCAGCACAGTGACAGTGAAGCATGGATTTATGAAGAAAATAGCTGAAGAACCCACTTTCACAGACCCAGGACTGGATTGGCATCACTTGGCACAAGGCACTTGGCACTAGGACTCACAGTTGCTGTAGCAGAGTGGAGTCAAGTCTTTGATGTCCCTGAGACTTCAGAACAGGAGGAAGGGGTCCTTGGAGTCACTTTGGTACTGAGGAAGTAAAAATGTAGGTCCAGTCCCTCTCTCTCCCAGGCGAAGAGGGCAGTAGGGCAGACACAGCAAAGCAAGAGTCCAGCAAAGTTCAGCTTAGTTCCAGCAGAGTGAGAGTTCATTCAGCAGCACAGCAGTCCTTCTTCCTGGCAGAATGTCTTCAGCTCCAGAAGTGTACCTTTTTGGTAGGGTCAGAAGTCCAGTTCTTATGCCCATTGGTGCCTTTGAAGTGGGAGGGCTTCAAAGAGAGGGCTTTGAAGTGCAGAGACACCTTGACCTTCCTGCCTTGGCTCCAGACGCACTGCAGGGGGGTTATGAGGCCTTTGTGAGGGCTAAGAACCCATCCCATTCAGGAGTAAGTGTCAGCTCCTCCCTCCAATCCTACCCAGGATGGGCCATCAACATACAGATGGCCATCAGTCACACCTAAGCTCCTGTTGTGTATGGCTGTCTGGAGGGAATGAACACGAGCCCTGTTGTCATCCACGCAGACGTGTATTCAGAGACAAGCAGAAGGCAGTAAATGATTTAAAGTAAGAACATGGCAACTTTCTAAAAGTTACATTTTGAGAAATACAATTTAAAATCTGACCACCATAAGTTGTGATTTTAAATTGTGATTCCAGAGACACCAAACTTGGGGGTCCCATCTCCTCTCAATTGGAAATTACAATAAACAAATGTAGTAAGGCAATCCCAATGTTAACCTACATTAGAGATAGGCCTTGCAGTAGTGAAAAACACATTTTAAAGTTTTTCACTACCTGGATATGTGGAACCTAAAAGTACATGTCCAACCTTTTGCCCTTGGGACTGTCTGGGACCTGCATTAGGGGTGACATATGTATTAAAAAGGAAGGTTTGGGCCTGAAGGTTACATTGCCAGATCCACACCGCAGTTTAAAATTCCACATGCAGCACTCATTACAAATCCTAAATAAAAAAATAACTAAAAGCAGTTGTAAAATGGTAAAAGACCTCAGAGCAGAGTGAAATTTTGAACCTTTTTTTCAAAGCTGGGGAAAGTTGACAAATGTTGCTATTTGAACAGTTTTCTCACTTTAAGAACTTTGCTTGGGTTGGAAGTTGCCTCAATGAAAAAAAGCTTTTGCGAGAGAATGTTTCTTTCAAAAATGTTTCTTTAGTATTCTTATGATAAAAATGTTTATGCAGAGACTCTGCCAATTTCTCCAGCAAGCCTTCATTTACCTGATGTTATTTCAGTTTGTGACAATCACAAACACTTTGTAGTCCTAAACAATTCAAAAAGCTGCAGCAGAAAAAACCTTTGCAAGTTTGCACACTCCAAAATAATTTAGATGTCCAGCACCAAGAAGGTTTAGTCTCTAGCTGCTCATAAAACTGTTCAGAAAATCAGTGTAGCCAGTTCCAGATATGTAAATAAATATCGGTAGCTCACTATTTCCCTACTCAATTAGAGAACCTAAAGTCCCCCGATGTAAAGATGGCAGCTATTCCACTATTTCTAATTTGATGCTTTGACTGCCAATATTTTGACTGCCAATCTATCAAATGAAAAAGATTTGCTGAGTGAGCTTGTAAGGGGTACACATTTGTATGTGTAGTATGTCTTGCTACTTGTTGATTTGCTTGAAATTTTGGCACTGTGAATGAATTACATTTTGCAGAACTTTAGCAAGATAGGCTTGATTCTCTTGTTTTCAATTTTATACAGATAGATTAGGAGGCAGTCCCTTTAAAAAGGGGATAGCAAAATATGTACATTTGCTGATAACTTTGCCACTCTGTCGGGGGTGTGGCGTTATACAAGATGCCCAACAGGATGGATTCCTGAATGGCTCTGCTTTAGCCCCACTTGATCCTGTATAATCCTGCTGTCACTGCAACCTCAATGGCCCAGAGGCTGCGGGATTCTTTACTGCTCCCCACTGGCGTCATGGAAGTCGAGGGTCGGTGGCATTGCTCCTGGGGTGGGGATTCATTTGGAACGTGCAGGCTTTTTGGCTGTGGGTGGAGGCCTGCCTGGGCCTACAAGACAAGGCTGTGCCCGGGGGATCTTTAACTCACCGCCCACTTTGAGCAATGCTGGGGTGATGGCTGCGGCTGGAGTTTGCTTATTTTTCCCCCTCCTCCCTGGACTCTGCACATACACAGGCCACACTGCTTTGAGCGAGTGGTGCACAGTGCAGCGTACTCTTCTGTACACCCGCCTGCCCCCTGTGAGGAGCATTGCTGGGGCCGACCAGGACTCATGACCTGGGGGTATCTCTTTTTTAAACAGTGGCCTCCCTAGGGGACCTGACATTCACCCTGGTTGGGGGCCCAGAGCTCTGACTTTAAGCAGACTGTGCTGCATCGAGTGAGAGGTGTGTAACGGGGCAGCTACCGCTATGCGTGAGTCAGCTACCTGTGTGATGCACTATTAAAGCCTGCTGAAGCACTCACTGTGGGGGCATTTCACTCTTCATTGGATTTTGGCCTCCCCGGGACTCCTTCATTATTCTATGATTGGGACCCATTGGTGCCTTGCACACTGCTCCTGGGCAGATGGTGTGTGTTGGCATGGGGAAATTACCTGGTAGAACTGGATGGGACTTATCTATGTATGGAACTGTGATGTGAGAAGAGGGCCTTCCCTTGTAGGGGACTTTTACTGGACATTGAGGAGTCCCTGCTACTTACTCTGCCTACTGCTGATTACTCACTGAGGTCATGCCTGGCCTTCATAATGCCCCTTCATGGAGTGTGTCCTCCTTTACCTTTCACCTAGAAGCACTCACTCTTGTTGAGTGATCGGGGATCCCTGGGGTCCCACTGGATTATAATTGCAATTGAGTGTTGGTGATGGGGACAGTGGTAAAGTCTTGGTGGGGGCTGGAGCTACCTCTAACATAGAGAGGAGACTGGCTAGTGCAACAGACACCTGGGATTGGGGGTTTCCTGACCTTCATATGGGGAGGAATAAGCAGTCAGGGCCCCCACAAGAGAGCATGATGGAGCACTACACTACGCTAATGTCCTCCATGCAGAGACAAATGTGCCAGGGTGGTGGTCAGGGGGACCCGGCGCTGGCTTCTTCAGCTGTGGAACCAGAGATTCTTGCAGATATCCAAGGTTCCCATGTGGCACTAGTAGGCAAAATCAAGACAGCAGCTCTTGAGGTGAACTTTCTCCATACCAATTTTCAAAAAGAATCAGGCAAGGTCTGTGTTGCAGATGCAATCCATTGGTCCACTGTGGAACTACAGTCGGAGGTGGCTTCACTCAGGAAGCAGGTGGCTGCTGTCACTTCTAAAACTGTGGCCTTGGGGCGAGAGTGGAGTATGTGGAAGGGAGATCCTGCCATAACAATGTTCATCTTCTGGGTTTCCCTGAGCAGGCTGAGGGGGGGTGAGATGGGGAACTTTGTGGAATGTTGGATCCGGGACATATTACGGTCCACTGGATTTTTCTCATTCTTTATTCTTTACAGTTAAAAGGCAGCACTGGGTGTAGGTGGCCCTCTTTAGCCAGAGTCACCGCCACTGGCAATTATTCTGCGTATTCTTAATTACTAGGATAGAGACTGTATCCTGCACGCGGCTCGGGAGACTGACAATGTCCACTTTGAAAATCATAAGATCTCTGTCTATCCAGATTACACTCAGAAGGTGTAGGTTGAACAGAAAATGATTTTGGAGGTTAAGGGAAAGCTACGGTCCATGGGCCTCTAGTACATGCTTCTATACCTGGATAGTCTGCCGGTGATCTCTGAGGACAAGTCTCATTTCTTTGATTCACCGGAGGACATATGGTGGTGATTGGAGATGTGGTACAAGGCCCCCTGGGACAAAGATGGTTTGTGGAGATCTGGGACCTGTGCTGACAGAGGATCACGTAACCCGAACTGAAGATCGCAAAGGGGGCCCATGGCTGGTGGATCTCGGACCCTAATGAATGGGGTCCAGAACAAAAAGGCATGAAAGAGGATAGCACCACAGCGCTAACAGTAGCGTCATGACTGGAGGATGTCATGTCCACCCCAGAGGACGCTACGGTGTCAGAAGATCCTACTACATGAAGGGGGGATTTATTTGTGTTTTTTTGTGTTGATTTACTGTCTATCACTCCTTTTTCTCTTTTTCTTCTAGTGGGGGGGGGGGAATCCTGCTAGGATGTGGACGGAGTCATGTTCAAATATTGCTTCTCATCACTGTTGGTGTTGCTCGTTGATGTGTTGTTGGCACAGCATTGTGAATTGTGTGGGGCTGTGTGGAGTCCTCTCCATGATTATTGGTAGGTCATGGTTGTGGTTGGTGGGTTTAGGCTGCAGGTCCTGGTTGTATTGATACAAATGAACTGCTGTTTGTGAAGGAGGGTTTTGGGGCTGTTTGTTAAGTTTGCCCTCTGGGTTGGTTGGGGTGTGGTTATGCTTCCAGTGGGACTGAAGTGCTACTTTACTCGGTCTCTTTTGGAATGATCACTGGGTTGGCCATTGCTGCAGGATGGTATTTATCCAGACTTAGCAGGAGGGGTTATCACAAATGATGGCTAACTGCACGAATATGCCGAAATGGAATGTCAGGGGATTGAAGGGCTATGCCAAACGATACAAGGTGCACTCGTACCTCAGATGTAATAAGGTGCAGATAGCCTGACTTCAGGATACCCATTTCATGGTTAATAAATCCCAGAAATTGGGGAAGGAATGGAGGGTCAATTCTTCCCTGCAACATACTTATCATACACTAGGGTGGGGTGGCAATCTGGATTGCACTGGGTGCCTTTTTCTTCATGTATACAGTGAGATGGATGTCAAGGGGTGTTATGTCCTGCTCAGGGAATGCTGGATGGAAAGGATATCACTATTTTAAATACTTATGCACCTAATGTTGGTGACAGGAGCTTTAATGAATAAAGGACTTACTTGAAGGTAGTTTGGGGTCCTCTGTGATTTGGGCACGGGACTTCAACTGCATTTTGGATGGCAGTAGGGACCGGCACCTGCCTAGGCAGGGGATGAAGCCACTCATGACCCACTCCCTTGCCTCAGTCAAGCAGAACACGGGCCTGGATGGCTGGTGTGTATTGCACCCGGAGGGCCTTGAATTCAGTTGCTATTCCTTAATTCTTAATACCTATAGCCGTCTGGACCACTTCCTGGCTGCTGGGGTTGATCCTGCACAGCTGTGGGTGGTGACTCACCTGGGGACATATCTCTCTGATCAGGCACTGGTGTTGCCCTGTTTACATTGTGGCGATGGTCCTTGTCTTGCTTGGACTTAGTGTATGCCCCCTTAACTCCTGACTGACCCAGTTTGAAGGGACTCACTGGTGACTAAGCTCACCAAGTTTCTGATGCTAAATTGGGGAACCACTGATGCCAGGGCTACAGAGTGGGAAGCTCTCAAGGTGGGTATGAGGGGTGCATGTATAGAAACCACCTTTGGTGCTTGATGGCAATTGGAGGCAGATATTCAGGTGCAGGAGAGCCGTTTAACAATACTTCATAGGTCAGAGGTGAGATCTATCAGGACACGCGCTGGGTTGGGGCAATCTCAGCGGGCCATCCAGGAACTATGGAACTCCCTGATATGTGCACTCTTAAGGCCTACCGCCAGCATTTGCAGAGGGAAGGGATAGGTCCGGAAAGCTCCTAGTTTGGGTACTGAGGCATGAATTGCCAAACCCCCCTTTCTGCATCCTCACACATCAGATGGGGATTTGGTGATGAGTAGGTGTAGGAAAGTACCATCTTGCCTGGCATGTTACCCCCATTTTTCACTGTATATATGTTGTTTTAGTTGTATGTGTCACTGGGACCCTGTCATCCAGGGCCCCAGTGCTCATAAGTGTGCCTGAATGTGTTACCTGTGTAGTGACTAACTGTCTCACTGAGGCTCTGCTAATCAGAACCTCAGTGGTTATGCTCTCTCATTTCTTTCCAAATTGTCACTAACAGGCTAGTGGCCAATTTCACCAATTTACATTGGCTTACTGGAACACCCTTATAATTCCCTAGCATATGGTACTGAGGTACCCAGGGTATTGGGGTTCCAGGAGATCCCTATGGGCTGCAGCATTTCTTTTGCCACCCATAGGGAGCTCTGACAATTCTTACACAGGCCTGCCACTGCAGCCTGAGTGAAATAACGTCCACGTTATTTCACAGCCATTTTACACTGCACTTAAGTAACTTATAAGTCACCTATATGTCTAACCTTTACCTGGTAAAGGTTAGGTGCAAAGTTACTTAGTGTGAGGGCACCCTGGCACTAGCCAAGGTGCCCCCACATTGTTCAGGGCCAATTCCCCGGACTTTGTGAGTGCGGGGACACCATTACACGCGTGCACTACATATAGGTCACTACCTATATGTAGCTTCACAATGGTAACTCTGAATATGGCCATGTAACATGTCTATGATCATGGAATTGCCCCCTCTATGCCATCCTGGCATAGTTGGCACAATCCCATGATCCCAGTGGTCTGTAGCACAGACCCTGGTACTGCCAAACTGCCTTTCCTGGGGTTTCACTGCAGCTGCTGCTGCTGCCAACCCCTCAGACAGGCTTCTGCCCTCCTGGGGTCCAGCCAGGCCTGGCCCAGAATGGCAGAACAAAGGACTTCCTCTGAGAGAGGGTGTTACACCCTCTCCCTTTGGAAAATGGTGTGAAGGCAGGGGAGGAGTAGCCTCCCCCAGCCTCTGGAAATGCTTTCATGGGCACATTTGGTGCCCATTTCTGCATAAGCCAGTCTACACCGGTTCAGGGACCCCTTAGCCCTGCTCTGGCGCGAAACTGGACAAAGGAAAGGGGAGTGACCACTCCCCTGACCTGCACCTCCCCTGGGAGGTGTCCAGAGCTCCGCCAGTGTGCTCCAGACCTCTGCCATCTTGGAAACAGAGGTGCTGCTGGCACACTGGACTGCTCTGAGTGGCCAGTGCCACCAGGTGACGTCAGAGACTCCTTCTGATAGGCTCCTTCTGGTGTTGCTAGCCTATCCTCTCTCCTAGGTAGCCAAACCCTCTTTTCTGGCTATTTAGGGTCTCTGTCTCTGGGGAAACTTTAGATAACGAATGCAAGAGCTCAGCCGAGTTCCTCTGCATCTCTCTCTTCACCTTCTGCCAAGGAATCAACTGCTGACCGCGCTGGAAGCTTGCAAAACTGCAACATAGTAGCAAAGACGACTACTGCAACTCTGTAACGCTGATCCTGCCGCCTTCTCGACTGTTTTCCTGGTGGTGCATGCTGTGGGGGTAGTCTGCCTCCTCTCTGCACTAGAAGCTCCGAAGAAATCTCCCATGGGTCGACGGAATCGTCCCCCTGCAACCGCAGGCACCAAAGAACTGCATCACCGGTATCTTGGGTCTCCTCTCAGCACGACGAGCGAGGTCCCTTGAATCCAGCAACTCTGTCCAAGTGACTCCCACAGTCCAGTGACTCTTCAGTCCAAGTTTGGTGGAGGTAAGTCCTTGCCTCCCCACGCCAGACTGCATTGCTGGGAACCGCGACTTTTGCAGCTACTCCGGCCTCCGTGCACTTCCGGTGGAAATCCTTTGTGCACAGTCCAGCCTGGGTCCACGGCACTCTAACCTGAATTGCACGACCTCCTAAGTTGTTCTCCGGCGACGTGGGACTCCTTTGTGCGACTTCGGGTGAGCACCGTTTCACGCATCCTTGTAGTGCCTGTTTCTGGCACTTCTGCTGAGAGGGCTCCTTGTCTTGCTCGACGTCCCTTCTGTCTCCTGACGCAATTTGCGACATCCTGGTCCCTCCTGGGCCACAGCAGTGTCCAAAAACCTTTACAGCCCGATTTGCAGCTAGCAAGGCTTGTTGGCGGTCTTTCGGCGGGAAAATACTTCTGCACGACTCTCCACGGCGTGAGGGATCCGTCCTCCAAAGGGGAAGTCTCTAGCCCTTGTCGTTCCTGCAGAAACCAAAGCTTCTACAGTCCAGAAGCAGCTTCTTTGCACCCGCAGCTGGCATTTCCTGGGCATCTGCCCATCTCCGACTTGCTTGTGACTTTTGGACTTGGTCCCCTTGTTCCACAGGTACCCTCGACTGGAAATCCATCGTTGTTGCATTGCTGGTTTGTGTCTTTCCTGCAGAATTCCCCTATCACGACTTCTATGTCCTTTGGGGAACTTTAGTGCACTTTGCACTCACTTTTCAGGGTCATGGGGTGGGCTATTTTTTCTAACCCCTACTATTTTCTAATAGTCCCAGCGACCCTCTACCAGGTCACATAGGTTTGGGGTCCATTCGTGGTTCGCATTCCACTTTTGGAGTATATGGTTTGTGTTGCCCCTATCCCTATGTGTCCCCATTGCATCTTATTGTAACTATACATTGTTTGCACTGTTTTCTAAGACTATTACTGCATATTTTGGTATTGTGTATATATATCTTGTGTATATTTGCTATCCTCATACTGAGGGTACACTCTGAGATACTTTGGCATATTGTCATAAAAATAAAGTACCTTTATTTTTAGTATAACTGTGTATTGTGTTTTCTTATGATATTGTGCATATGACACTAAGTGGTACTGTAGGAGCTTCACTCGTCTCCTAGTTCAGCCTAAGCTGCTCTGCTAAGCTACCATTATCTATCAGCCTATGCTGCAAGACACCCTATACACTAATAAGGGATAACTGGGCCTGGTGCAAGGTGCAAGTACCCCTAGGTACTCACTACAAGCCAGTCCAGCCTCCTACAGTAGGCAAGATATCTTGACCCCCTTGAGGCACACTTTCGAACTCTGTATTGCATCTGTGCAGTGGAACATCTGGGTGCGGTAGGAGGAGTTTCTCGAAGGATTGGGTTGCCTCCCCTGGCACCTGGGAGCACACGAGAGCTAGATGATCTGTTCACTCTGGAGGAGTTAGGGTGGCTCTGAGTTAACAAAATAAATCCACGGCCCCTGGTGGGGATGGCTTCCCCATTGAGTTTTCTCAGATCTCTTCCGTGGAGTTTAAGGAAAATCTGCTTGAGGTACTACTTGAAGCCCAGAAAGCACTAATTGTTCTGCCCACTATGTGCAAGGGCATTATATGCCTCATGCTGAAGCCCTGTGTGGACTCTGTGGACCCTTCCTTGTATAGACCACTCACTAAGCTCAATTCTGATGTTAAAATTATTTGCCAAATGCTGTCAATGAGGATTTGGGGTGTAGTGGTGGTGCATGAGGATCAGTGCGGGTTTCTGCCAGCCCGTAACACCACATTTAATCTTTATTGAGTCATCCACGTTTTACATGAAACTATGGTAGATAATCAGGACCTGGCCCTTGTTTCCAAAGATTTGGAAGAAGCCTTTTACACAGTGGAATGGAACTATCTAATGGCAGTGTTACAGCAGATGAGATTTGGACCCATGTTTTGGGGTTGGGTGCAGCTACTTTACACTGATCCTGTAGTACACATCAAAGTTTAGGGGACCCTCTTGGACGTTTGGGTAGTGGGAAGGGGTATGCGATAGAGTTGTCTCTCTGATGGCTCCCATTCACCCTTGTAATTAAAACCCTGCCATTTTTTTACCCATAGGTTGAAGCCCTTGGGTGGGCAGTTCTAACCATATTATTTTGCTCTATGCTGATGATGCACTCATTTATCTTCATTCTCCTAGGGAAGCAGTACCGCACCTGATGAAGCTGTTGGCTGAGTTTGGGGTGGACTTTGACTTGCCGGTTAATGTTCAGCAGACGCTGTTGTTCCCTATGAGTCAGCTGGTGGGGACCACTCCACAGCAGCTCCTGAACCTGGGGATCCATTGGGAAACAGAAAGTTTTAGATATCTAGGCATTATTGTCACACACACACAGGCCTTTCACTTTCTTTAGAATGTAGAAAGGACCCTAGGGGGTCTGGCAGGTTCAATTCACTTTTGGAATGTTACCCCTGTTGGTGATGGGTAGCACGACATTTACTAAAATGGTCCTTCTCCTGCGCTACCTCTACCTGGTACAAAATTCTTTATTACCACTGCACTCACAATCATTTTATCAGCTTATCGGTCTATTGATATTACTGATTTGGGCTGGGCAGCTGAGCATGGTGGTCATGTCAGTCCTCCAGAGAGACATGGAGGATGAAGGCTTGGCCCTTCTGGGTATGCAATATTACTATTTTGCTGCTCACTTGCCGCATGCTGCTCAATGGCTCTCAGTGCCCAACAATTGGGAGAAGTGATTTTGCCAGGGCATACTCTGGACGATACATTAGCCAGTGTATTAATGTGTGGTAGCCGAGCGGAGTGGTCTGTTCCATATCTGGTTAGGCATACCACTGAGATATGGTAGACAGTAGTTAAGGTGGTGCATCACAGGGCTCCATTTGATAGAGAACTGGTCTAATGGGATTTGGAGCCATTCTGTGTGATAGATTCAGACATGTCTATGGCCCAATTTCGAGCGGGTGGGTGTCAGGTGACCGGGGGCTTATACCCAAGTGAGATTTTTCTCTCTTTTTCGAGGTACAGGAGGCCTTCCACTTGAGGTCAGGACACTTCCTGCATCATGCTAAGCTAGAACACATGGAACGGGAGGTCTGGAATAGTTTCACAGTGGCACCCAGCATTCCCAGGTGTTGGGGGGTCTGCTGTGATGGGATGAGGGCAGACATCTGATCACACTCTTTGATAAGGCTCTCCGAGGGGACAGGATACAACCTCCTTATAAGGCCAGGCGAACTTGGGAGACTGAATGGGACAGCCCTTTGCAGATGTGGATTGGGCAAATGCTGTGAATTAGAGAGGACAGTGTCTTGTTATAATAGATTTAAGCTGCTACAATTTAACTATCCGCATAGAACCTATGTTACCTCTTCCCAGCTCAATAGAATAGATCCTGCTAGAGCGGCAAGGTATGTATGCTGCAGCCTGGTGGATTCTACCTGCTTACATCTTTACTGGATATGTCCTGCTGTACAGGGGTACCTGAGGAAGGTGGTTCCCAAGACTGAAGTGGCAACTGGCCTCAAAATCCCCCTGACATCTGGGGACTGCATGTTGGGTATGGCGGTACAGCCCAAGGAACAGAAGATTCCTCATAAGATTTCCGAGCTTGCGCTTCTCCTAGCTAAATGATGGGTGGCAATAGGATGGCTGGGACCCAGGGCACCACAGGTTGTCCTGGATTAGAGACGTCCTTGAGTGGGGAGTGTCAGAAGAGCATCATTTATGTTTATCCTGTAGAGCTGACAAGACTGCTGATGATATACTGGCTTGGTGGTTATTATTGGATAGATTCAATGATGATGATGACCCAGACTCTGACTCTAGATTTGGGGACGGGAGGTGAAGATATTGATTTTGCGCCTGAGAGCCAGCCTGCCAGGTGTGGGGGTACTTTTGATCACTACATGATAGTTCGGCTCTATAGCTTGGCATGTTTCCTTCCCTGCCCTCAAGATGTTCTGCATCGCGCTGACTTGGGATGCTTCTCCTCAGAGACTGATATACAGTTAATTTATGTACTCCAAAGAATGTAGCTGGAGCCTTTTGTTCTCGCACTGCTTATGTTGTTGGTTTCATTAAAAGCAAATAAAACAAAGTTTTAAAAAACTTTGCCACTGTGACGAATTTGTGTGCAATTTGGTAGAAGCTTAGAAAAATTTATTTTCTATTGATATGTCAAGCTTTGTGACAGTCCGTCAAAGGGAAGCAAATTAAGGGGGGAAATAAAATGTTCATTTGCTAATGGTATTAGAGTGTGTGATAAATCTATGTTAAGCAAGTTATACCGATATTTCAGGTTTCATGCAAACAATTCCTCCAAGAAGGATGATACTGGTACTCCAAAGTAGAAAATATTCTCCTTCGTTAGGGTGCTTACATATTTCGGCAAAAGCCTTTATCAAAACAAAATCCAACACACAATTCACACTAGATAATATTAAAATCATTAATGGAAATCGCAAAAAAGACTTCATGCAAAGAAGTCCTCAAAACTAATATATCAGGAGGATCTCATCAGACGTGTTTGATTTCATTATTCACTCATGACAGGAGAAATGATCATTCCAAACTTTGTTAACAATTAAATACAAAAATTAGTAAGACACTTTCACTGATTTTGCATATCAATAATAACAAAAGACTATCAGCTGCCTGGTATGTAATAGTGCTAGATTTGAACAAAGCCAGGGAAGTGCGAAAAAAAAGCAGTAAAGGTTCTATTAGCAGAACATAGTGTATGTGTACAATTCTAACATCCGATACACAAGTCTTATTTGGCTGTCTAATGAAAGCAAAAACCTGGAAAGCTACCATAGAAGTATTTAAATTATAAATTAATATGAGGGAATATGGAAGTAACTCCCCAGTTTGTACAAAGGCACGAAAGATGCAAAATAGGATCCAAGTTGGATTTCCCAGTGATAGCTCATTGACCCCTGTAAAAGAATGTAGCATCTATAGGCATCTGTACGCATGACAATCACCTATATAAATCAAGCCTTTGTGGGCATAACTTTGTATACAGTAATCAACAATCTCCCATACTGTGATGCAAGACTGATATATGGATAACGACAAAGGTGAAATGGGAACACAGAAGGACCCTGAGTCAACGATCAAAGTAATACTTCATGGGGAAATCTTAACAGACAACAGTTAAACAAAGTGTGGGGGGCCGGGATAAGACAGTGGAAAGAGAACACTGGGAGGGAGAAAGACCAAAAAAAGCACGTAACCCAATTATTGCTACAAGCAAAATAAAAAGTAGTTTCCTGAATGTGAGCAATGGAAGGATACAAGTCATAAATCGAAAAGAATGATAAAGATGTTATGATCCAGGTAAGAGATAAACACAAGAAGAGGAAGAAAACACATGGAACATCAATAAAGCAAATGGGATTTTAAAAAAAACCAGGCAATTACATGAAATGGGCTGACCTAAATCCTACTTTAAGTAATGGAACTGTTCACAATAGGTCTTTTGATGTCAGGAATTTGTAACACAAAAGGTAAAATGACATGCTCCTTCCAAGATGGAACATATTAGAGATTTTACCATGTAACTGCTCTGAAAAATAATTTTTCTCCATCAAACTTACATAAAAGTTAGCATGGTGATAGTATCACAGTAAGTCTACTCATAACTATTTTCTCCTATTTAGAAAGTGCAAATTAGAACACCCTTTTTCACAGGACCCATTGTGAATTTTACAACCCTTTCAAATATTGTTGTAGGTAGTTCATTCCATAAATTATTTTGAACATTGTTGTTGTTATTTATTTACAATAATATAAACACTCACTTCGCTAATAATATTACTACTAATAATAATTATAGCAATAATGATTTAGTTTTGAAATCTAATAAAGCTGTCATGGAAACTGCAACTGCATCTCTTTTCTCAGCAGAGACCATCATAATTTTTCTGTTGCAATATACAGAGTTGATTCTATCTGAAGTTCAAATAAAATACATTATATTATTTTTTTCCGTTCATTGTCTTTATGAAATGTGAATGTCATGGCTATAAAGAAACAAACAATGAACAATCAGATGTAGAGATTTCAGGCACAATGTGTATAATTATCCCAACGGTTCCAGCATTCGCAAGTTCTATTGAGTTCCTCTTTAGAGAAAAATGTATAATTACCTACATTGAAAGTCATATCTTTTTGTAATAACATATGGGTAAATTGTCACAATCTCACCATGACATGTAAATCTAGCTGGTTGACGTCCGCGCATTGGCTATGAACCTGGAATAATTTAACACTATGTATTTTTCAGCAAACCTGTAGGGATTACTGTGCACGTTTTGCTGGGTTTGGGATAGGGGAAACTAAATCTTTGTGAAAACGAGACACATCTGAAAAATCGTGTGCACTGATAATTGCCTTTAATAGCGAAGTACTGCGTTGATCTCCGCAGATCTAACAGATTGGAGTCATACACATAGACTGTAAAAGTAAGGCCAATTGACATTTCCTTGTGCTATCATATCATACAATTTTATTTGAGGTAACTGAAAACCACCAAACCTTACATTATCTGCGAGACATAACATGTTGAAAGTTGGTCAATTGCAACTATTTGTTTGGTGTGCACAAGTAATTCGTATAGTTTTCCTGAGATAATTATTCACATTGTATTTACGTATGCAACCTATGCAGTGGTAGCATTTCAATAGCCACACCCAAAAAAATTCAATTTTTTGATATCGCATTATCTGAGGGTGCTAAAGTTCTGCTAGGTGATAACCACTGGTAACTATGTTAAAACCTTATCGGAACACTACCTTTCATAAATGTGGCTGCAATGGTTGGCATTCTAAGCTGGGGAGGGGAATACACATTCGGCTGTACACACCACTCATCAGCAGTAGCTGACAAGCATAGTAAATAAGCTCATTACCAAGGGGCCAACACTCTTGCAAAGGAGTTCTGTCCTTGTAACTGTCAATACTGTGTCATATGTTTTGATTATTGTGCAGGTGGTGGCAGTGGAGAACACTAAAAACTGAGACTAAAACTTAGCTGCACATATTCTGACTGGACTACACAAGGGAAAACAATGGATATGTCTTTAACCCATAAGAATGTGATGGGTGAGGATGATGGATGAAAGGGGGCTAGAGAAGCACAGTTTAGTGAAGCTGATATGAACCATTATGAGAAATGCATTTTGTTTAAATTTAGCATATTGCTCTGATGATCGAACCATAGCATTTGAAAATAAGTACCCTGATTTAAAAATATTATTAATGCAAAATGCTCAAAGTTCAGTGCCTGGTTTCTTTAAAAGCTCTAGCGTTCCAGTTATGTACAAGAAATCATTTAAACCCAGATTAAACTACATACTACAACTCACCAGATGATCTACTTATGCAAAGCTGCCAGGTGTGTGAATCACTAATTTTCAGATAATTCTGAAGATCATGCACTTTTAGTAAATCTGTTTTGTCATACAAAGCATTAAAAATTAAAGAATTAATGAAGGTCACCACTGTAAGAAGATTATCAAATGAGCATATTAGATGAGGAAAGGATGCCACAATTGTTCACGGAACCTATTTGAAAATAAATAGTAGCCTCCCCCAGCCTCTGGAAATGCTTTGATGGGCACAGATGTGGCCCATCTCTGCATAAGCCAGTCTACACCGGTTCAGGGATCCTCCAGCCCTGCTCTGGCGCGAAACTGGACAAAGGAAAGGGGAGTGACTACGGAAAGGGGAGCTCCTCATCCTGACGGCTTTCTCGACTGTTTCCCGGTGGTGCATGCTCTGAGGGCTGTCTGCCTTCACCCTGCATTGGAAGCGAAGAAGAAATCTCCCGTGGGTCGACGGAATCTTCCCCCTGCTAACGCAGGCACCAAACTTCTGCATCACCGGTCTTCTGGGTCCCCTCTCATCCTGACGAGCATGGTCCCTGGAACACAGGAGCTGGGTCCAAGAGTCTCCCACAGTCCAGTGGCCCTTCTGTCCAAATTTGGTGGAGGTAAGTCCTTGCCTCCCCACGTCAGACAGTAATCCTGTGTACTGCATGATCTGCAGCTACTCCGGCTTCTGTGCACTCTTCCAAGGATTCCTTTCTGCACAACCTAGCCTGGGTCCCCAGCACTCCGTCCTGCATTGCCCAACTCGCTGAGTTGGGCTCCGACGTCGTGGAACCCTCCTTTGTGACTCTGAGTTGACTGCTGTCCTCAGATCTTCTAAGTGCCTGTTCTGGTAATTCTGCGGGTGCTGCCTGATTCTGTGGGGGCTCTCTGAGTTGCTGAGCGCCCCCTCTAGCTCCTCCTCCAAGTGGCTAGTCCCCAGCAGCACCCAAAATCCTCAACCATGACTCTTGCAGCTAGCAAGGCTTGTTTGCAGTCTTTCTGCATGGAAACAACTCTGCGACCTCCAGCACGCTGTGGGACATTTCCTGACAAAAGGAGAAGTTCCTGGCACCTTCCGTTGTTGCAGAATCTTTGGCTTCTTCCACCCAGAGGCAGCCCTTTTGCACCTTCATCTGGGGTTTAGTGGGCTCCTGCCCCCCCTTGGACACTTGCGTGACTCTTGGACTTGGTCCCCTTCCTTTACAGGTCCTCAGGTCCAGGAATCCGTCTTCAGTGTTTTGGTGGCATTTGTTGTTCTTGCAGAATCCCCTATCTCAACTATACTGTCTTTCTGAGGTAGTAGGGTAACTTTACTCCTATTTTTCAGGGTCTTGGGGTGGGGTATTTTTGACACCCTTACTGTTTTTTCATAGTCCCAGCGACCCTCTACAACCTACCATAGGCCTGGGGTCCATTCGTGATTCACATTCCACTTTTGGAGTATATGGTATCTGTTGCCCCTAGGCCTATGTCTACCTATTGCATACTATTGTGATCCTTCATTGTTTGCACTACTTTTCTTTCTGTTCCTTACCTGTTTTGGGTTTGTGTGCATATAATTTGTGTATATTACTTACCTCCTAATTGAGGGTATCCTCTAAGATACTTTTGGCATATTGTCACTAAAATAAAGTACCTTTGTTTTTAGTAACTCTGAGTATTGTGTTTTCTTATGATATTGTGCTATATGATATAAGTGGTATAGTAGGAGCTTTGCATGTCTCCTAGTTCAGCCTAAGCTGCTTTGCCATAGCTACCTCTATCAGCCTAAGCTGCTAGAAACACCTCTATTCTACTGATAAGGGATAACTGGACCTGGCACAAGGTGTAAGTACCACAAGGTACCCACTATAAGCCAGGCCAGCCTCCTACAGGGTGTTTGTGGGTGCGTCCATGTGTGTGTGATTGCGTGAGTGCGAGTATGTGGAGGAGGTGGTGAATGCATGCGTGTATGTGATTGAATGTGACTGTGTGCATGTATGTGAGCATGAATGGGGGGTGTGTCTACATGTATGCACATGAATGGAGGGATGTGTCTGTATGTATGCGAGTGAATGGGGGTGTGTGTCTGCATGTATGCAAGTGTGTGGGGGTGTCTGTGTGAATGTATACATATGATACATATGCCGAGGGGTGTATTTGTGAATTCATGCATGTGTGAAGGGGTGGGCGGGTGTTTGTAAGTGTACGGACTAGTGGGGGGGGTTTCTGCATGTGTGTGGACATGTAGTGTTGCATGTGCTAGTGACAGGAATGGGGATTCCTGTCGCTGGGTGTGTTTCCGCCAGGGTTTTAGTGGTGGGGTGACTGCCACGGAAAGCCTGGCAGTCTGCAGTCTTGTAATCCGGCCGGCAGGCGACATTGTGGAGGTTTGGCGTTTCTGGCGGTCTTTACTGCTGGGTCTGCAGCAGTAAGTCCGCCATGGTGAGGGATGCCTGAGGACACCAGCCTCAAAATGAGGGCCTAAATGTGAGTAACACAGAGGCATCCATAGCTGAACACAGCCTTGTTAATGTTTTAATAGCTGCACATCAGCAACAAAGGAAGGGTCCATAGGTGTGAACGAGTTGCAGGCAGAGAGAGTTAAAACTGTAAAGGGTTGCCTCAGGAGGGAGGGGGTCAGATGAGCACATGTTGAATAGGGACAGCAAGGAAAAAGTTCACATAATGTCCATCCAGGAATGATACAGGAGCAGCCCATGGTATTCTCTGGATGCAGACAGTCATCGGATATGATCTAGAAAGTCATTTCAAGAGCGATGCACTTTTCAGCAAGGAAACACCACATTTGGTTGCATTATGTCCAATAAATTTACCAAATGAACTCATTTCTCAACACTATTTGACAATCACACTCTCATTTAGTGCTACATGGTGTCCAAAAGTGTTTTTATATGATATGAATAAAGATCAATCTTGATTGACTGCTGAAAATCAATGTTTTTTCGATGCCATTAAACATGTTTTATAGGCAGGATTTGGTTCAAATAAGAAGTCAGAGGCTATCATTTTTTCTTGTATGTCAGAACCACGCATGCCATTAGCACACATGCCTTTACAACATGACCATTACCATGCATATGCCTGTACCACACACATTTTTACCATGCATATACCTTTACAATGCATATCTTTACAACAAAATTGTAGGTATTTCTCAGGTAAGTGAATACATACCCAAATGCACCTAACCACCCTAAAATGACCCTTGCTGCCAAAATGCCCCTACCCACCCTAAACGCTAAAACTACTCTTGCCGCCCAAATGCCCCTCCACACCCTAAACCCTAAAATTATCCTTGGTTGGTGTATTTGTCTTCTCTTTAACTGAGCAAGAGCTAAGAAATCAATTCCAGACCGCCATAATGAGGTCCTAAATATCATCATGGTATTAAATCTAAATTCTATCAAATATCTCAATGAAAATGTGAAGTCTGTCTCAGTTAAAAATCTATTTAATATTGAATATTTGGATTAAACATGATGCACAAAATACACTCAAGATTTTTTTTACAGGCTCTTTGCATTAAACTCAAACAAGACATGCATAAGAAATGTCAGTCATGCCATGAACATCATATCTGCGCATGAAGACCTGGGCCACTCCTTGTGCGCATTTCCTTTCATTAGCATGCTAGGACAACACCACCTAAAGGACAGCATCATATATTTTATAAGACATCAGGGACTTATTTGATTGTTTGCTGTTGTCTTCTGATAGGGGGCCTTTCAGCCCTCACTGATGCAGGAGAAGATGCTGATAAGGACACATAATAGGACCTAATTCCTTCCTAGATTCACAATGTTCCCACTGTCACCAAACATGATATATATTCCTGTGAAAATCTATTGTCGCTGTCCATTTGGTCATTTGCTGGTGGAAGTGCGTGGCACTGGGCACTCCCATGCTACAAGAAGCAATCTGCCACTATGGCTAGCAGAGTCCATTTTGCAATGGAGCTGCCAGTTTTCAATATTTTGAGCCTGTTTTTTAGTAGACCTATTGTTATTTCTCTGCTAAAATTCCTACACTAAGGTGTTTGGAATTTCTCGTATCTGATCATTTTCACCTAGTCCGAATTTCCGCTGTACAGCATTCTGATTTTTATGCTTACAGCACAAAGATCATCATGTCTTGTTTAATATAGAGTCTTTTACCCTCATAAAATTCTGGCACTTTTGACCTGACGAAATTTAACAAAGGATGCAATCTTTATCACACCTGGTAATTCCAGTTGTGATAAACATTATACCACATGTAAATTTAATCCCTCCACAAACAGGTCTTTGCAAAGTGATCGCAATTTTATGAGACACATAAGTATGCTTTTAGTACCTTTTCACACCTGGAATTGGCAGGGCTATGAGCCATTTACTACAAACCACAGACAACCAGAGATTTACCTTACATCATATTACTTGGTATTTGACTATGTGCTTCCTGCAAGCTTCGATTTGTGGATAGTGATTCTTATTGGTGTTTTTTACCAACTAAGATATCCCATAAGGGCTTTTATTTCTGAGTCACATTTTGTGTGAGTGGTTTGAAGTGTGTATGTTATCCCTACAGAGGTGTTTTGTAGAAGGGTGCTCTAATTGTTGAAAATGACCCTTTCTGCAGGGTCACCCCGAAACTTTTTCCCTTCTTCTTTCTGTTCTTCTGACTCCTTTTTGCTGACTTTTAGAATTCTGGGCACTTTACATCTGCTGACTAATGCTAAAGTGTAGGTGCTTTGTACTCTAAACATGGGAACATTAGCTTCTCCACTATTTCCACTATTTCCCTTAATTCCCTTGTAAGTCCTAGTAAAGTGGACTATATGTGCCCAGGACCTACAGATTAAAAGGTACTAGTGGGCCTGCAGAACTGATTGTGCCACCTCTACAGTAGCCTTTCAAACATGTCTCAGGCCTGCCACCTCAGAGCCTATGTATGCATTTCAGCCTGGCACTTGTACCCACTTGCCAGGCCCAACCCTTCCTTTTTTATTACATGTAAATCCCCCCTAAGGTACGCCCTAGTTATCCCCAAGGGAAGAGTGCAGTGTATTTAAAATGTTGGATATTTACTTTTAAGTTTAACATGTCCAGATAGTGAAACATTTTTTAATTCGCGTTTCACTATTGTTAGGCCTATTCCCATAGAATATCATTTGGATTACCTTAAAACATCTTTTAAGTGTTATTGGGAAGAGATAAACATATGGAGTTTGGTGTCCCTGAACTCACAATTTAAAATCACAACTTATGGTGAAGTTGAATTGTAAATTGTAAGTCTGAAAATGCCACTTTCAGAAAGTTGGCATTTTCTTACTTTAACCATTCTGTGCCTCTGCCTGTCTCTGGATACACGTCTGTAGTTGTTGATAACTGAGCTTTGTGCATTCCCTCTATCCACTCACACACAAAGAGAGCTTGGGTGTGGCATTTGCATATTGATAGCACATCACCAGGCTGATGGGTCTTCCTGGGCTAGATGGGTGGCAGGAGATGACACTTACGCCTGAATAGGCCTTTGTCTCTCCTCACACAAAGGGCTGCATAACCCGCCGTAGAGTGTCTGGAGCCAGGGAGGGTTGGACATTGACCTTCAAGGGAATATCCAGATGTTTTTTCCACTTTCCAGAACCAGGGCATCAAAGCATAAATACTGGATCCCAAACCCCACCCCACCAAACCAGATCTCTACTGGTACCAAGGACAATCTAACAGGAATAAGGACTCCTGTGGTGCGAGGAGTGACTGCCACTCTACAACTGCATTCCAGTGCCGGTTTACTGCTTGCTGGGATGTAGAAGGGACTGCCACTTTGCTACTTGCTTTGCTGTGTTGGCCTGCTGCTTGCTGCTTCTTTCCTGCAGTGAAAAAGACTGGACTTGATATCTACATCCTTGCACCCAAGAATCTCCAAGGGCTTGTCCCTTGTTCTTCTGCAGTCTAAGGGACATCAGAGAATGCTTGCAACTTCCCTGGTGCTGATGGACACTGCCATTCATGAGTCCTTCCCTTGCCTGGGCCTCAGAGGTGGGTTCTGCAGCTACAAACTTAAAAAAGCTAAGCATCGCCCTGAGTTTGGAAGAAAAATCAATGCATTGCATTTCTGATGATGTTACAGCGGCTTCCCTGATGACAGTGGGTTCACCTGCTGCATGGCCCAGCAATGCCACTCTGCATGGCCCACCAGTGATGCATTGTATCCACTTCTACAGAGCCTGATGATGACGCACCACCCCTAGTGCGGCAGAAATATTGACACATTCGGCCGTCGCCTTCAAAGCATTGCTCCAACAAGAGTACTGTTCAGCAGACTCTGCATGGGTCTTGTAGCTGGCCTCTCCTTTTGCGGTCGGCCTGGATTTTAGATTTGCACTGGTCTCTCACAACCTCAAGTAACCATTCACTGCTATAGACTTCTAAGCACTGTTTTCAAATTTAATACATACAAAATCATATCTAGTTTCATCAAGTCTTTTTGTGCTTTTTATTTCAAGGCGCTACTCTACTTTAAGTGCTACCCAAATACTTTACACAATGCCTCATAAGTTAAGCCTGACTGCTCTGTGCCAAAGCTACCAGGGGTGAACACAGGTTAATTTAGGGAGTGTAACTGACTTACCCTGACTAGGATTGTGTTCCCTACTTGGACAGGGTTTCTAACACTAATGCACGTCTCGAGTGCGAAGGGGATTTTGTCTGCATGCTGGTTCACAGTGAGGCTGTAGGTCTTGAGAGACTTCACCTAAATTATACAAACTATTGAATGTAAAACGATACAGTGTGAAAATTACAGTATTTGTCCTGCAGAAAAAAAGACCTAATCTTTCACAATACACCATATACTCTGGCCCCTGATTGCCAGCGAGACAGATTAAAACTGCTCTCTAAAAATGATTCTGACCTAAAAGAATGCTAACATCGAGGCCCCTTATCACCCAGTGCACGTGGTAACAGTGAGAGCTCTGTGTAAAATATAATCTTCAAAGGAATAAAAAAAATATTTTTTCAGCACTGGCTTATTTGTGTACACTTTTTGAATAAATATTTTGCAGCCATGCTGTATATGAAAGAGAAAGTTCATGCTGCTCATAGTTACCATGAACTTTGCATTATTATCTGTCTTTACAGGTGGTGTCTGATGCAAGCATTTGGACACATGCAATCTCTCTGGCAGCTGTGTTTGCTTCTCTCCCTTTTCGTGATTTCACCATTACATATTTCTTTAAAACTTGAGGTGAATTCACATGTGCTTTAAAGAGGTAGTCATGTGGTTCTTCTTGAGCTGTTTTTATAACTTGCTTGCTTTAATAGTTTTCATGTCTGCCGTGATATCACTCAACGGTACAAGTTTTTTTTTTTTATAATTTAGAACCACATCTTTAGAATTTAATTTAAGTGCTTTGGGAACAAGATTGCATGTTTAATTGTTTATGGTTTTTTTCTATTTGAACTAACAACTGTTATGTGTTCACTATTTGTTACTTCACATGGTATAAAAGTGGGCATTCGATGTTTTCTGAGGACCATATATGTACACATGTTAAACCGTGTTTTTCACATGCCATTTTTGAAATGTGATTCTATTGAACAAAATAAACTAAAATGCTGCTCTGGTCAAGGGTCTAAACCTATTCTGTCTTCACTTTGAGTGCTTTAAAAAAAAAAAATACCGTTGTGCACAAATACAAATAATAGCATATAATTTAAAGCATGAACAATAAAAACACTAATACAGAGCCTATAATTCTAAACTGAATAATTAGGGCAAGGGTCATAGATTGCAGTTACTTTTGAAAGGAAACTTTATGTTGAAATATGTTGGTGTGTTTGTAATTCATGGACAAAAAGCATCCGAGAAGCATCAAGAATTTAAAGACTCAGTAAAGATCGATTTACTGACTATATTAACAGCACATAGACAACCCCTGACTAGCCTCTTTTAACGCTGCTCTGATTAACTTAGCAAACAGTCTTAACCTCCAACTCTGGGTTGGGGCGAGAGGGGGGCTACAGCCAGAGCCGACCTTTCTTAAGGTAGCGCCCTGGGCATGGAAGGAGAGAAATGTGGCGCCCTTGCTAGTGGTAGTGAATTTAATGAGGCAGGAGGGGGCTCCCTTATGTGGTTACTGATCAGAACTTAAATGAGCAGTGAATGGTCCCTGAACACAAACATTCCCCAGCTCATCTAAATCACCCATAGCTTAGCTGCCTCACTCAGATGATATTTTTTATGTGTCAGCAGGAGTCAGAGGGTGAAGGGAGGACAAGGAAGGGGGGCTAAAGAGGTGTGAAAAACAAACCCCGTGGTATGAATATGAAGGAGTAAGACCACATTAAACTGGCAAATCAGAGAGGAACGAAAAGGCAGGAACAAAGACAAAGCTAGAGCAAGATGAGAAGCGCACTTCTTTTGGCATATAACCTTAATCCTCACAGCTCCATGCGCCCCCTCAGAATATTGGTGCCCTGGGCCCAGCTCACCCATTTTAAAGGCGGGCCCTGGCTACAGCATTCAGGAAATCACATTAATTGGACCCCCTCATGCCGCCTGCTGCTTGCTCACTTATGCAGCGAGGGCCAGGAAACTTAACTTCCAGCTCAGACCTCAGTCCAAACTCTTTTCCTGGTTGCAGTGACACCCAGCCTACACCTAACATACTAGGATTTTGTTTAGAAGCATGCTTTTTTGTGTATCTTAATTTTCTTGTTCGGCGTACAGTTTTATTAATTTCTGAGTGACCCCAGGCTAAATCAACCATGAATATGTGCCAAAAGAGGGAGGCTTCATTTGGCGGGAGGCTAATAAAAGTGAAGGTGTCTCTATATTCCCTGGGACAGTTGCAAGGCTGGGCAGTTGAGGATACTAGCCTGTGATAGCTTCATCTTTCATGGGAACTATATTCTCCTGGTCTAAGGTCGCCTGATGCAAGTAAACCCAGGTGTAGATGTTACAAGTACTGCATCGGTTGTATATAACCCTGATGCTTGTTGGTTAATCAGGCTACCATTCAGCATGGGTTGCGTCACCAATGACTGACCAACCCATTAACTGTTTAATAAACTTGTAACATCATTTTCCTCCTTCTCCTGTCATGCCATTTAGTTTATTTGGTCTGCATAGGTTATAAACATTCACACATTCATGAACTTGTGTTCATGAGTTTCCATTTCAAGGGAAGCAGAAGTGAGACTTAAGGGTGGATAAAACAAAGAGAAAAAGCAGAGGTGATATAGCGAAGATAAAATGAAAACTGCAATAGGAGTCTAGGCACATGTTTACCAAAACTTAAATAAGGAACCAGTAGGATTCTGGGGCCTCGGGCAAGACATACTTTGGGGGATTGTACAACATGAAAAAAATCCCCAAACAATTTAGAAAACTAGGGGTTGTTTCGATGAATAAATTGACATCAAAATGAAACGATCCATTAAGTGGAAAAAGATATGTGATTTTTAAAATCATTTTCAGTCAAAATAGTGCCAAAAAGCACAAAACGCGAATCATGGTTACCTGGTTGAGCTGGACCAGGTAAGAATCAAAAGGCTGACAGCACTGGAGTGTGGGTTGTATACAGGGACAAGATTCTTCCCAGTGGCAAGTTTAGCTTCTAATTTACTCCGGTGTCACACAAGCTCTTGTCTATGAGATTGTCAGCAGTTGGGCTGAAGACTGGATCCAGAGAAGAGCTTATCGGCTGCAGGTGGCTGAATTCCTAGGACTCCGTCAGAACTTCACATTGTCAGGAAACCGCGGGGCAGTCCTAGTCAGCACGAAAAGCTGGTGAGTAATCGAAACTTTGCACTGGTGTAAAACACAGGGCGGTTGTTGTTTATGCAAACAGCTCTGTGCAGATGAAGTCCAGGATTTGTATCCAGGAAGGTCTCACCGAAAGTCAGATGGGGCTCCCGTGTTAACCTTGGTAAAGTCAGCTTACATTCATGAGGATGGTTTTTTCAATAGAAAGAACCGGGAGTCTCTGTTTTTTTTCACCTGGAGTCCAAGTCTTTCAGGTTTGAGATTGGAGAAATGCCCTCTACACAAACCTATGGTCCTGGACCTGGGAGGGTGCCTCTTGAGAATTAGGGCTTACTCCAGCAGAGGCCAGCAGCAGGGACCAGGTAGGTGCAGTTGGTGCTGGTCAGTGGTAGGGAAGGCCTTTGGAAGCTTAATATATCCATGTAGCTCAAACAGAAGGTCAGCCAACTGACAGTAGGTGTCACTTCTGGGGTCCTGAGTTCAAAGCAACCAGATCCATTCTTCTTCAGGCTTCAGACAGCAGAGCAATTTGAGTCTCCACAAGTCCAAGAGTGTTCTGATAAAATGATCTGAGTGTGTCAAGTTTTTCTCCAACTTGGATTGTCTCCATTCGTCTCAGCAAGAGACTTGCTGCCCTCCAGGATGTGTTTTGCCCTTGGGCAGTTTCCTTCATTTGGGGGCTCATTCTGGCAGGCACCTTCTACTTAGGCTATACCAAGTGTCTGCAGGATCTTGGCTACAGAAGGGGCCGCTCATCCCTTTGGCAGACTAAGGATTATTAAAATCTGGACTTCCATATTGATTTGACAATTAAAATGAAGAATTATTGACAGAAAAGAAAAAACTACAAAAAATAACCCTGGGATTCCCAATCCACCTTCAGCCTTAGAGCTCTGGTTAGGCATCAGTTCTCTAACAGTTTGCGATACCCAAGATCCAGTCCTGGTTCAGAAGATAGAGATCAACCTCAAGCCGTTACCAAGTTAGCTCAGGTTGATCATGCCTAGGTTTTTCACCAGACTGCCCAGCAACAGATGCAAGAACTACAACAACTTAATTGTGAAACTCTAGCTCTATGACAAGCTCTTGCTGCAAGGGCTGCCAATGTTCCAATGGTCTCTCTGGCTACTCCATGCCTTTTAGGGGACCCAAGCAAATTGAAAGAATTTCAGGATTTCCTGTCAGTCTTATTTGTCTTCCACCCTGCTCAATAGGGCTAAGGTTGGTTTTCTATTCAGCACATTTTCAGGACCAGCCTGGGAGACCCATATAGTAACTGCAGAAAACCCCTGCCTGCCAAGTTATTCTACCTTTCTGACAACATTCAGACAGGTGTTTGAGGGACTATACCTTGAGTTTTCAGTAGAGAAAGGGCTCTGTTACATTTAGCAGGGAGATCAAGATGTCTTGACTTATATTAGCTGTTTTTGCCAGCTGGCAGCAGAAACCATATGTGTAGAACAAACCCTCAATACCCTTTTTTGCAGAGGTCTCATAGAGTCAGGATGAGTTAGTCCACTCTATCCAGGATTACTCTATCTCAGTGCTGATGTGTCAGGCCTTACTAATCAAGCATCACCTGCAGCAATAAGGGTCTGAAATATGAAAGGCCCAACACTCCTCAGCACTGGGGGTGCTTGATTGCCCAGTTACAAAGTGAAAGTTTCCTCCAAAGAATCATCCATTTGCTTTGGTGAAGAACCAATGCAGATTGCTTTAGACCCTGGAGCACTTTCTGATACCAAAAGAGAACACTGAAGGAAGTATGGGTTATATATATACTGTGGATCAACAGAGCATTTGGTTTGCACCTGCCCTGTTCATCCCCAGAAGCCCCCAGGAAATGCTTGGTCCCATCCCTTGTGAGAGAAGAAAGGATAGGAGTATTCATTGGAATATCTGAAGAGTTAAAAGCTTTGCTTTTCCTCCTATCTGTCCAGTTGGAGTTCCCTAATGAGATAAAAAAGAAGATTTTGTCACTCTTGGACAGTGGGGCCAATGAGTTATATCTGGACAAAGGTTGGGCCTGAGAAAGGAACATTCTGTAGATTTCCAAAGACCTCCTGAGCAAGTTCAGACAGTGGATTGGACACCTTTGGTTTCTGGACTGGTAAAAAAGACACCTTTGAGGCTGACTTTGAGCAAACACCACTAAACTGCATAATTCAATCTTATTGCTTCTTCCAAACATGCTGCTGTCTTATGAGTTCCATGGCTTGCTCATTACAACCCATTTATTAATTGGGAGACTAGAACATTTCCCCTATCCTTCCAATTTTGTCACAGGTTTTCTTATTTTTCTGCACCGCCAAGGAGATTGCCAAAGACCTTGTGGTGGATCCAATTAAAGGCAAACTCCTTCAAGGCATCCTGGCTCACTATCAAGATTTTGAGGATCTCTTTAAGAAGCCTACGGAACTATTGTTGCCTCCTCATCAAGAGTTCAAAAGCATCTTTCCCATTGAACCTGGGACCACTGTCACCTTTGGAAAAACATACCCTCTGTCTGAATCAGAAAGACCCAATCCTCAGCTCCTGTTGGTGCCTCAATGTTTTTGTCCCACAAAAATCTAATGAACTATGATGACCCAGTATCAGCATCGAAGGTTTACATAAGATTACAGTCAGGGACAAGTACTATTTACCCATATTTAAAGGATGTACTGGAATCTATCAATCCATCAAAGGTTCTAAGATCTTCACTAAGTTAGACCTTCATAGGGCGTACCACCTCCTGCAAATAAAGAAGAAAGTGAGTGGAAGACAAATTTTAAGAACCTCTCTTGGACATTTTGAATGATCATGTTGGGTTGAAGAATCATGTTTCCGTTGACATGCTTAATCAATTTGTTGTTGTATACTGTGATGATATCTTGGTCTTTTTAAGAGATCCCCTTCAACATCATCAACATATCAGCTAAGTGTCAAACAAACTGAGCAAAAATCAGTCATTCTGTGAACTGGAAAAGTGTAAATTTGATAAGCCTGAGATGGAGAACCTATGCTTCCACTTAAACAATACTTTGGAGACTAAATGGATCAGCATAACCTTTCTGCACTTCTAGATTGGCCTTGGGTTTGCCAACTTCTATTGACAGTTTATCTGGGATTTTACTCAACTAACAGTGATATTCCCCGGATGTTGAAGAAGGATATGCTTTGCCAAGGTTTTCAGTGGGATGTTCCAGTTGAAGAAGCCTATATAAGGTTTAAACACACCTAAAAGCAATCCTGAATTTTGCCATACCCAGATCCAACTAAAAGGTTTATTGTTGAAACTGAGACTTCTAACCAAGTCATTGGAGTTGTACTTCTACATCTTCCGGAAGACAGTGGCCCAGAACACCCCCTGTTTTTTATCTCTCCGATATTTGACTCTGAAAGAAATTACTCTATCCTAGAAAGAGAACTTCTGGCAATGAAAATAGCCTGTTCTTAGTGGGACATTTTTTGATGGGGGCTCAAGAATCCCTAGAAATTCAAACTAATCGTCATAACCTCTAGTGTCTTAGAACTATTCAGTGTAGGAATAGTCATTAGGCTCGTTGGGCTTACTTTTTCAATCAGTACAACTTTTTCATTACTCATATTTCCGGCACTAAGAACACCTTAGTGATGCTTTTTCGTACATATACTCAGCGGGTCAGTCACTTTTGGTCAGAATATTCTTTCTCCACACCAAATTATTGGGGTGGGACAATCTTTCCTTCAATATATGCAAGCTAGCTATTCAAGGGTCACTAAGAAAGACTCGGAAACCTTAAAGAAACTAATTTATGAGCAAGGCAATCTAGAAGGGAAGGAATTTATTTGTTCCAGCCAAGGACCTGAGACTTGACATTTTTAAAATATGTCATTATTCACCTATTTCTAGCCACAGGGGCATTAACTTCACTTTGGAACTCATACTTCATTCCTTCTCATGGCCTTCAATTTAAGAGGACACTGAACTTTATGTCAGCTCTTGCCCTGTTTGCACCCAAAATAAGACTTCTCACTCTTGACCTTCTGGGCTTCTTTGACCTTGGCATGTTCCACTGGGGCCTTGACATACCATGTCTACTGATTTCATCACAGTATTGCATCTGTCTGAAGAAAACAGAGTAATGGCTACTGTTGATCCCTTTTCTAAAATGGCACATTTCACTGTCTTGAAGAAATTATCCACTGCCAAGACCATGGAACGTGGGCTACCTCAAGTTATTATCTCATGCCGAGGTCCTCAGTATATCTCTCATAAAAAAAAAAAATCCTTTTATAAGTCCCTTCAAACTGAAATTACCTTGTCCTCTGGTTTTCATCCCCAGACTAAATTTCAGATGGAACGGCTCAATCGGGGTCTTAAGCAGCATCTCCAATGCTTTTTCACTTCCACACACAGTCAAAGGTCTTCTTTTCTATTTCTGTTTGGGTTTTCTTACAACAATTCTATTCACACTGCCACCACATTTTCACCATTTTACTGTCTTCATGATCTTCACCGTACAACATTTCCCTCTGTTTCTTAAGGTTCTGGCTTAGTTTCTTCGGCCACCATGTTCTATCAACAGACTATCAGATGTAAGATTTTTTTGTTATCCCCAAGATTGTAAAAAGAAGATGTAATCTTATACTTGACGTTCATCAAACTTCTCCTGACTATAAAATTGGGAACAAGGTGTGGCTCTCCTTTAAATTTCTACCTGCTCATCTTTCCCTAACAAAACCTCAAACCTTGATTTTACGGGCCTTTTAAAATTGTCCAGATTGTCCAGATCATTAATCCATTATCTTTCACAGTTCAATTACTACTGAAATACCATTGAACTGGAGGACTCATCCTTTGTTTCATTCCTTTCAATCAAAATCTTATCAGATCAATCCTTTTCAGCGTCTTTTTTCTATACTCCTTCCTATTTTGGTTAATCATACTCCTGAATTTGAAGTCCAAAAGATTTGTGATTCAAGTTTCTTTAGGAAGAAACTACAATTCTTAATTCATTGGAAGGGATACCCACCTAGTGAGATATCTTCGGAGGATACTTCTTTTGTTAACCACCCAGTTCTGTTCAGTGCTCTTTTAGACAATTCCCAGACAAGCTTAGAGCTTTTTGATTGGGGCATACTGTTGCTTCCTGCCAAATGGCAACTCCTGAGTTGGTGTCAGATAGGCAGAACCCACGACTTACTGGGCACAAGAGGTGTATTGTGAGTGCTGGTGGGCCTCCGTGCTCCCTCAACAAACTAACCTTGTGGCAGCTGGCCTGCCGGTACAGACTTCTGCGCCCTCACTCTTCTTCCAGGGGCCCCGGAGGAACTGTGATAGGAGATACCTTCTGTCCCTATATTCTACCAAATCTTCCTTCTTCCCAGAATCCGCTAGTGTGGATTCCTAAAAAAAATATATATCGCCCATTCCAAGATGGCTGTTACACCATTATTGCCTAAAAGGGTTTTTAATTCAATATGGCAGCAGCACAGCCTTTGAGTAAATTTCCTGTTGTAAGGGTATAATTGGAAGAAAGTCCTTTATGCCATGGATTTCTTTTGCTGTGTTTGACCTACTCTAGGTGATTCATCATTTAGTCAGTCTCTTAGTTGCTCCAGTTACTGGCTGCTCCAAGGTTTCCTCCAGCATTATCCTGCTCTTTGGAAGTATTCCTTCTTACATTTGATTTGCCTATATTCATCTTACCTGGAACCTTGCTGCCATCTAGATGATGCTTTTTGGGCTTTTTCCTCCATTCAGCACTCATTCTGCAAGGCACCATCAGCTTAGGTGCTACCAAGCGTAGTCTCATTTTGGCCACTAAAAGGAGCCACCCTTACCTCTGTGAGACCAAGACGATTAAAACATGGGGTGCCTGACCTACCAGCAGCCTGAGATCCTCTTATACTCTAGGGCCTACACTTTGGGTGACTTAAAAGTATCAAAAAGTAATGTTTAGCCTGGCAAAAGATTTATTTTGTCAGGTTGAAATGGCAGTTTAAAAACTGTACTCCAGGCTGTGGTGGCAGGCCTAGGATGTGGTTTACGGTGCTGCTTAAGTAAGTGGCACAATGAGTGATGCAGCTCACTTGTAACATTTGAAATACAGGACCTGGTTACATGCAGTACCATATAATAGGGACTTTCACATAGATGAAATGGACCAACTAGGTACCAATGTTATTATGTTTAAAAAAGGATAACACACACACTGTACCCCTGTTTAGCAGGGGTAAATACAGAGTGCTATGTCCAACAAAAACAGGCTCAGCTACTTAAGGCAAAAATCTGGGCAATCCTGCAAAAAGGGCACATTTTCAACAGGAAGAGATGTTTAGAAAGAAACATAGAATGGACAACAGTTAAACAGAGATACGGTTCACTTGCCCAGAGCCACCTTAAAAGGTGGGAGCCCTAAGCTATTACCCACTTTGTCTGTACCTTAAAACATCCAGTTTGCAACATTAAGTATGCCATTGTATTAAAACCCATTGTCAAAATATTACCCGAAAGCCTTGCTGATTATAGAGTACATTTCAGAAAAGGGTGTGATGATCTATGACAGTAGGGAATATGTGCCAGTTAATGAATTCTTAAGAACAGAAAACATTGATAAAATAAAAAAGTTAACACTGCATGCACAGTAACATTGAATATATGGCATTATGAATAAAAATGTCAAAAACTCTAATGGGTTGTATTGTACTAGCCTTGTGGTTTATGCAGATATGGGGCCAGATGTATGAAAATATTTTGCACTCGCAAACAGTAAAATCGGCCGTTTGCGAGTGCAAACTAGTGGTCTGCAATGCATGAAAGGCATTCGCAGACCACAAAGTAGAAATCGCTAAAATTGCGATTTCTAGCGTTGCGACCTGGGTTTTGCAATTTGCGATTCGCAAAATCCAGGTCGCAAGGCAATGCTGCAAAAAATCGCAAATTGCGATTTTTTGCAGAATGCCATTTTGCACATGCAAAATACCATGATCTGCAACCAGGTGGTAATCTGGTGCAAAATTAAAAAATGCAGTAAAACTGCATTTTTAAATTTAACATGTAAAGCACACATGCCCTTATGGAATGTGTGTACCTTACATGTTGAAAAAAATTATTTTGGGGTGCAGGAGAGGGTGCCTTAGGCCCCCAGCACCCTGGCCTTTTGCATTTCCAAAATTGCGATTTCTGATTAAGAAATCGCAATTTTGGAAACGCAAAAAATGTGCAGATATGGGCCAACAGGCCCATAGGTGTGAATGGGAACAGATTCTCTATTTGCGATTCGGTAATAGCATTTGCGATTTTTAAGAAATCGCTATTACCGAATTGCAAAAATCATACATACCTTTTTGCATTTCTGAAATAGCGATTTCTTAAAAATCGCTATTTGAGAATCGCAAATCGGTTGTATGATACATCTGGCCCTTAGAGCACTATTATATTCCACTTAGTGTGTGGTAAAGAAAACCTGTTGTTCATGGGCAAAAAAGATGAAAAATAGGTCAAAACGTTATGCAGATACTACAGCATCAAAAATTGGAGAACAGGTTTTTCAATATATTGCTCTGTGAAGTGTTCCCACCTCCATCACCTCAATATTTATTTGATATTAATCACTTGTGTGTGGCAAGACTTCCGAATTAATGCCTGTCTTTATCACAACTCAAATTTAAGTAAATGGTGGCAAACGTTCCAGGTAGAGGGTGGAATTAAAAGATCTTGAACCTTAGCTAGTAATCACTCATATATTTGCCTTTTCTTCTATACCATGTCCCAGTAGTAAGATGCAGAGGGGAGGAGCTGATGAAGAGGAAGTTGTGAAGCAACCTTTTTGTCAGAGGTTTGTGTCAAAAGGATAAAAGTGACTAGAAATAGGATTATCCTTTATCCCATAAAATCTCACCGAGAGGCATGTGCTAAAATATGACAGACAAGAAGACAAAAACAACTTTATACATTTTGGAGTATTATCATAGACAGACACTGCAGAATCAACTAAAATGTTTTCCTAAAGTTAGGTATGGAGAGAACATTATTAAATATTGAAGAATTGTCCAGGACTGTGTCCAATGAAGCTCTCTCATATTTTCTTTGTAATTACCCTGAGAAAAGGCAACACCTTCAAGGAGCCACAATCTAATCAAACACTCAATATATGTAAAGATGTCATGTGTGTCCCTAAGATTTAAGAGGAAAAAGCCACAAACGAAAAAAAACTCCTTCGAATTATTGATAATTCTTGATAGAAGATGAAGCGTGTTACACAAAATCAGAAGCAAGACACCAGAGATAGAGTCTAGATGGAGTCTACCATAAACTTCAAAGCTGAAGAATTCAAAAGAGGAAAATAGCTGCAAAAATGAGGACAAAAATCCGGCCAAAAATTATATAAGGTAGGTGATGAGTGTGATGAAAAATAAGGAAATTGAAAGCATTGGAACACAATCTTGTAATTTCCAAGCTCCCTTACATATGTGTAGAACAAGAAAAGACTTAACAGAAAATATGACTAACACCATATTGACCAAGAAAGCATAAACTGGGAAGACAACCATCTTGAAAATCAAGAAAATTATGTTGTTCTTGATAGAACAATAGAAACACAATGTCCGATATCCTGCTCTTGATCCATCTAGCATCTCTGATCAACTGTACTACCATATATTTTCCTCTAAACTCCTAGCCCAGTATCCTGGATTGTGTGCATAGCAGTCCACTGTTGGCAGATGCCCCACAGGGCTACTGCAGCCATGAGTATGCCAGTGGTGTCCAGAGGTCCTGGACAGAGCAAACAAAAAAAAACTTTCTGCACACCATATGCACACCATATGCACTGCCCCCTATATGCTGATACTGAATCAGATGACCACATTTCTGCAGAACTAAGCTTGCTCTCCTGTGAGGTCAGTCTGAGAATGCGCCTTTTCCATGCATTGTTTAATCCCTTTTATTTAATAAAAATTTTACCATTCAAAGTTATAGCATTTACAATTACACTATAACATTGCTAATCACATGATTTGTAAGAACACAGTGAATGCTAGAGTGGTAAGTTTTCGTTAATATAGTGTGGCTACCAAGTTGAACACACTGTGTTTGGAGGTGCATGAGTTAAAATAATTGGAAAGTGTTGCATACATTATAAATTAAAGGTATACGGTTCAAATTTATAATTTTTGTGTAGCTTTTGTTTGGTTTGTGTCTAAACAATAAATGAAGTAATAGTAATTTAAATGTGGTGTGTAAATTTGAGGTATAACTATAACTTTAGCATTTGTAGTGTTTGTGTAGTTTAAGTTTACTTTCCATGGAGAGACTAGATAAAGTGTTCCTAATTACAACAAAGGTTTATCCTTTTTTAAATTGGATTTTAATGTTTTTAAAAAATAAAACTGTATTTCAGAGCATACAGTTTTGTGTTGTCAAGTTGAGTGTCGTTAAGTGGAGTGTCATGCACTAGAGCGGTGGACAGTGTCTTGTCCCATAGTATCATAGAGTGTAGTGTTGTATAGCGGAGTAGAGTAGAATGAAGTAGAGTGGAGTGTGGTGAAGTGGGGGGCATACAGTGGAATAGCGTACAGTGGAGTTGTGTAGACTGGAGTGGTATAGAATGGGGTGTGGTACAGTGGAGTGGTGTATACTCAAATAGCTTAGAGTGTAGTGGCATAGATTGGAGTGGACTAGAGTGGCATACAGTGGAGAGGTATCGAGTAGAGGGGTGTAAAGTGTAGTGGTGTACAGTGGAATAACGTAGTGTGGAGTGGCATACACTGCAGTGGCATACAGTGTAGTGGTTTACAGTGGAATAGGATACAATAGAGTGGCATGTATTGGAGTGGCATACAGTGTAATGGCTTTCAGTGAAGTTACATACAATGGAGTTTGATATAGTGGAATAGTGTACAGTGGAGTAGCATAGATTGTAGTGGCATACAGTGAAGTGGCAAAGACTGGAGTGGCATAGAGTGAAGTGGCATAGAGCAGAATAGTGTAGAGAGTAATGGTGTATAGTGAAGTGGTGTTGAGTGTAGTGGTCTAGAGTTCAGTGGAATATAGGGAAGTGGTGTACCATTGAATAGCATACAGTAAAGTGGCATATAATGGAGAGGAATAAAGTGGAATAGCTTAGAGTGGAGTGTCATACAGTGCATTGGTGTAGAGTGAAATAGCATAGAGTGGAGTGGGGGAGAGTGGATTGTCGTACAGTGGAGTGGCATAGACTGGAGTGGTGAAGACCGGTGTGGCAAAGAGAATAGCATTGAGTAGTGTGTTGTACAGTGTAGTGGGGAGAGTGGAGTGGGGTATAGTGTAGTTGCACATACTATAAAAGGGTAGAGTGGAGTGGTACAGAGTGGAGTGGAATAGAGTGGCATGTCAGAGAGTGACATAGGATAGGGATCAGTGGCATAGCGTGGTGTGCCACAGAGTGGAGCAGAATGCAGTTTAGTAGTGTAGAGTGGAGTGGTCTAGAGTAGAATAGCTTTCAGTGTAGTGGTGTGCAGTGCAGTGGCATACAGTAGAGTGGTGTACAGTGCAATAGCATAGAATGGAATAGTGTAGAGGCGAGTGGGGTAGACTGTAGTGGGTTTGAGTGTAGTGTTGTAAAGTGTAATGTCACAGAGTGGAGTGGTGTGCATTGGAGTAATGAAGAGTGGAGAGCCACATAGTGACATAGCATAGAGTTTCATGGCATAGAGTAGAATAGCACATAGTGGAGTGGTTTAGAGTGCAGTGGCAAACAGTGGAGTAGTGTAGAGTGGAGTGGTGTAGAGCGGAATAGTGTGGACCAGTTTGCAAAATTGGGTTGCGGTCTTTCTATGCCTCTCCTGAATATGTCATTTCCAATGCTAAGATCATTCTAAAGACAGTTTATGGGAATATTTTAGTGGGCAAGTGGCACCATTCAACCAATTTAGGCTCCCTGTCACTTCAATTTTTGACTTGCAAACCAGTCCCAAAATGTAAGTGTTACCTTGATGAGACTACCCCCTATAGTGAAAAGCTTATATATTACACTTTGCCTTGGCATTTTGCCCTTGGGGGCCTTTACCTGCAACTAGGCAGGAGATCCTTCTTCGACGACTGATTGTAAACTATGTAGGCACAAACGTGAGGATATTGACCTCGTCATATTTTTTTGCTCTTCTTATTTGCATGCTTGACACAAATGAATTCACCCCCTGTGCCTCACCATGGAAATTGATAGACTCTCTGTGGCTCCTTAGATCCTTACAACTGATCCTTCAAGGATTATTGTATTCACCACCAGCCGATATCTCTTTGTGGCATGGTCTATATGAGCTAGACATCTTTCGATATATTCTAAGAGCTCACCTTAAACCTTACATCTGATCTCTGCATTTACTACTGTATATATGTATTGACATGTATTTTGCTGATCCTGTATTCTACATCTATGAATAATATTGTTCCAAAAAAGGATAGGTCAGTATATGTATTGTCCTTTCCTTTGTCTATTTTCATTTTCTTTCTTATTTTATATATTTATTTGCCTATTTTTCCCTAGCTTACTGGCTATTTGGCCTGAAGAGATCCTAGACCCACCATTTATAGTGGCCCAACGGGTGCTTGGTCTTCCCCCAATTGTAGTTCAAGTTCTTGGATCCAACAACAGAATTGTAGAAGCATATAGCAAGCCTGGAATAGAGGTTTTGTCCTCTTCTCTTTTTACTTGAGCTTTCAACCCATTCAGCTACTATGCATTTGTCTCTGGTGTGTAATCGTTAAATAATGTCATTACTCTCATTTTGTTTATGCAATGTTTTGCATAAATTGGGGTGTTAATTGCACACCTGTTCTTTAAGCTTCGTGTGTCCTCCCTGGAACAAGTTTTATTTAACTGAGGTCATAAAGAGCCATGTTGATATGTCACCATGCACTCTACTCAAATGTTTTCCTTTTTCTTTTTTCTCATTGCAGTTTATTCTTGTAACGTGTGCTTTCCAATTAATGTAATACTTATAGACGGCTGACTGCTGCTAAACCTCTGTCTTTGTTTTTATCTTATACCTTTATGGCCTCACGGTTGAAATAAAGTTTTACTACTACTACTATAGTATCATAGAGTGGAGTGGGGTGGGGTAGTGTTGTGACCTCGAATGGCATACATTGTAGTAGCATACAGTAGAGTGCCATACAGTAAAAATAGCATGCAGTGAATTGGCATAGAATGGAGTGGCATACAGTGGAATGGAGTACAGTGGTGTGGCATGCAGTATAGTGCTACGGAGTGGAGTGTCATAGAAGGAACAGCATTATGTGGAATGAAGTAGAGTGGAATAGCATGGAGAGGGGTGGTGTAAACTGGAGTGGGGTAGAGTCTCGTAGAGTACAGTGGTGTGTCATCCAGTGTAATAGCTGACCGTAGATTGGGACAGAGTTGAGGAACATATAGTGAAGAAGTGTAGAGTGCAGTGGTATACAGTTTAGTGGCATAGAGTGGAATGGCACTGAGTGGAATAGCACAGAGTGGAATGGTGTAGAGTGTAGTGTAGTAGAACTTAACAGTATAGAATGGAGCAGCGTACAGTGTAGTGGCATACAGTGCAGTGGTGCACCATGAAATACCATACCGTGGAATGGTGTAGAGTGGAGTTGGGTAAAGTGGAATGGTGTAGAGTGGAATAGTGTAAAGTGCAGTGAAGCAGAGTGTAGTTGTGTATAGTGATACAACGTATAGTAGATTGGTGTAGAGTGGAGTGGGGTCCAGTGGAATAGCGTGAGAGTAAAGTGGCATGGGCTGGTGTGGCCTAGACTGGAGTGGGGTACAGTGGAGAGGTGGAGAGTAGAATAGTGTACCGTGGAGTGGTGAAGAATTGAAAGGCATACAGTGGAGTGGTGTAGAGTGGAGTTGGGTAAAGTGCAATGGCATACAGTGGAATACACACAGTGTAGTGGGGTAGAGTATAGTTGCATACAGTGGAACAGCATACAATGGATTTGCATAGAGTGATGTGGTTAGAGTGGACTAGCAATGACTGGAATGACATTGAGTGGAGTGGTGTAGAGTGGAGTGGCCTAGCATGTAGTTGTGTACAGTGGAATAGCAGAGAGTAGAGTGGCATTGGCTGGAGTGGCGTAGACTGGAGTGGGGTACAGTGGAGTGGTATAGAGTGGAATAGTGTACCATGGAGTAGTGTGGAATAGAATGGCATAGAGTGGAGTGGCATAGAGTGGAGCTGGGTCAAATGGAGTGGCATAGTGGAATACATAAAGTGTAGTGGGGTACAGTGGAGTGTCATAGAATGGAGGTGCATAGAGTGGAATAGCGTAGAATATAGTGTTGTAGAGTGGAGTTGCACACAATGGAATAGCGTACAGTGGAGTAGCATAAAGTGGAGGGGCGTACAATGGATTGGCATACAGTGGAGTGGCATAGAGCAGAATGGTGTAGAGCAGAAAACAGTAGACTGTAGAGGGAAAGAGTGGTATTGGAATGACTTGGAGTGCAATGGAATACAGTGGACTGGCCTGTAGTGGATTGGTATAGACTAGAATAACGTTGGGTGTAGTGGCATGCTGTTGAGTGATGTGGGCTGGTGTGCCATATAGTGGAATAATGTAGAGTGTTGTTCAGTGAAATAGTATAGAGTGTAGTACTGTACAATGGAGGGTTGAGCAGAGTGGAGTGTTGTACTGTGGAATACTGTAGAGTGTAAGAGAAACACCTGAGAGACATACACTGGAGTAGCGTAGAGTGGAGTGGCAGAAGGTGGAGTGGTACACAGTGTAATAATGTATAATGGAGTGCACTGGAGTGTACAGCATAGCATTGTAGAGTGAAGTTGCATAGTGTGGAATATCTTAGAGTGGCGTAGCATACAATGGAGGAGCGTACAGTGTAGTGGCATAGACTGCAGTGTCATAGAATGGAGTAGAGAAGAGTGTAAAAGCATACAGTGGAGTGTTAGAGAGTGTATTGGCATAAAGAGGAATGGGGTAGAGTGGAGTGGCATACATTGGCTTACCATAGAGTGGAGTGGTATATAGTGAATTAGAATATAGTGGAGTGGCGTATAGTGGAGAGATATAGAGTGGAGTGGCATAGAGTATAATAGTGTAGAGTGGAGTGGTATAGAGTAGAGTGGCATAGAGTGAAATGTGATACTTGAAAAAGATGTAGAGTAAAAGTGGGTGAAAAGGATGTAGATGTAATGTGCCAATTATATAAATTATGAGGTTTAAATGCTAATTAATGGGATTAGGTGTAAACAGTGTAAAAATACCTAGTGATATATTGTTCCGCTGTATACCATGGTAATTTTGTGTTATTCTGCAAAACATGCAGATAGGAAAATAGTATCTGATTAGCTAACGGCTCTCTTTACAAAATGTAGAAGGCAGCCATGTTGTTTTCACCACACTTTCACTGTGTTCTGACTTAGAGCCTTATATCTTGGTAAATATTAGGTTTTATTTTTGTTCCCTATCTATTACCAGTTTATAAATGTGATAAAAGTAAGAGAAATGTATTTCTAGTTTTCTATATATTTTTATAGCAGTGTAGGAAGAAAATGCACATTTAAAAAAAAAAAATCAGTAGCATTGTAATTTGTAGGTAATCCTGCGGTACTCCATATACTTTTTTATGAAGAATTAAATATGTTAAAAATAGTAAATACACTGTAGTGAACTATATTTTTGGAATTTTAGGCCAGATGTACGGCGGTATGTTTTGTGACTCACAATTTGTGATTTATCTGCGAGTCCCAAATTGCAAATCATAAAACCAAATGTACAACAGTGTCACTGACAGTGTTTGCGATTCCCAATAGGGTCCCAAATGACCTGCCTCATTAATATTCGTGAGGTAGGTTGCAATATGCGACCCCATTGGGAATGGCTGCACTCACAGAGATGGTGGCTTGCTGGGGACAGCAACCACCAAGTCTGTGGCTGCTTTTTAAAATAAGAATGGCTTCATTTTGCTACACGCATATAAGACACGATACATCGTGACACGTCTCCAGGAGCTTGCTGATGATTGCCCTGGCTTGATCAATATGATACCATCAGAATTTTCTGATCAATAACCTGAGCCCCAGATAACATATGTATCTAGACCACACACCATCCACTGGATAATTGTTGACCCCAGACGTTGGGTACCTCCCATTACCTGAAGATGTCCCTGACCACCAGATTGCCTTGCTACACTGGAGTTTAGGTGCTACTAGCTGAATTTTACTGTCCTGATGATGACCCCCATTTGATTCTTCTTTACAACGGGGTCGAAACGTCGACATACCCATAAGAATGGAATATATAAACATAAAGAAACCTTATGAGACTCCAGGGCTTCCTGGACTGAAGGCGCCACTAGAAGTTCATAATTTTCTTAAAGCCACCTTTGTACATACTGCATATATCACCTTCACTTACCTGCACTTTTGCATCACCTTCACTGTTTTTACTAGGAGCACCTATTCAGACGAATGCAATCTTTACGTTCAGAATAACATGTTCAACGAAATATAGGTTTAATGTCTGGAATAACATGTGCAAAGAAATATATAATGCAATAAATGTCTATTGACGTTACATTGGTTGTACGCATAGAATTACTTTAGCCATTTGATTACCGTGGTAGTCTAGGTTACTTCCCCCTTGCATTGACCATTAACCTATCAATATTTACTACCCTGGTCATAAGGGTTAGAGGGTAATTGCCTCATCGTCCTTTACATGATTTTTAAATAAAGCTTTTTTTTTTTTTTTTTTTTTTTAATACAGCCCGTTTTCCTTCAGGGATGCATTTCTAAAGAAAAAATGAAAAGTTTTATTTTAATTTTGTCTGAGTAGGCAGTGGTCCATGGGATCACTACCTGATCTGAAAAAATATTTTTGCTTCCATTCACGAAGGGGAAGGGTTTCCCATGGGGACCCCTTCCCATTTGCAAATGAATTACCACCAATCTGAAACTGGTGGTCACGGCAGTTGCTTTGCAGTCGCAATTGTAGTCGCAAAACAATCATACATGGGTCTGCGAGTAGCAATTAGGAAGGGACACCCTTGGAAAGTACCTTCCTAATTGCAACTAGCACTCCCTATTTTGCGAGTCGGTATTTGCATGTCGGCTGGCAAATTAGGGATTGTACATTGGAATAGGCCATTTTGAGGTTGCAAAAGGTGAACTTCACTCTTTGCAACCATAAAATCACATTGTACATTGGGCCCATAGTGTAGTACAGTGCATTTTTAATTTTGTAACATATGTTTTGTTATTCTCTTTTTTTAAATGCTGCAGAACTTCCTACACATTACTGCGGTACTCCAGACATTTTAAAAAAAAAATACAGAAACTTATCAATATTTTCCCTGCTAATTAACACTTTAATAAAAGGGAAAACATATCAAATCTAATTCTTACCTAGATCTTAGGGTGCAAGGCAGAACACATCAAAATGTACCTAAAACAACATGGCTGCCTTTCACTTTTTTAAGGCAGTCATTAGCAAATCACATAGGGGGTCATTACAACATTGGCGGTAAAAGGCGCTTACCGCCGTGCAGAAGACCGCCAATACACCGTTGTGGCGGCGGCATTCCGCCACAGCTATTATGACACACATCTTGGAATCCGCCCAAAATCAGACACCCACACAACACCGCCACACCAAAGGTCAGTGATAAACTGGCGGAAACAAATCCTCCACCTCCACGCCAACAGAAACACGCCCATGCTATTACGACCCACGAATCGACGCAGCGGTCTTTCAACCGCGGTATTCCATTGGCGGTACACACCGCCGCGCTCAAAATACACACACATCTCCAAAACACCACCACATTGGACAATTCCAAATACACACACCTGATACACATACACACACCTCACCCACACACCCAATACAATATAAAACACACACCCACATCACCCACAAACCCCTACGACCAAAAATCAGAGACGAAGGCGACAGAGAGAGAGCACAGAATAGACAACCCCACCACACAGAGGCACACAACACCATCACCCACACAACATTCATGCACAAAACACCACACACCACTACACTCACCACAACCATCACCACATACACCACCCCACACATCACCCACACCACCCCATGGCACGCCAAAGACACCCCCGCTTCTCTGAGGAGGAGCTCAGGGTCATGGTGGAGGAAATCGTACAGGTAGAGACACAGCTATTTGGCTCACAGGTACAGCACACATCCATAGCCAGGAAGATGGAGTTATGGCGCAGAATAGTGGACAGGGTCAACGCCGTGGGACAGCACCCAAGAAATCGGGAGGACATCAGGAAGAGGTGGAACGACCTACGAGAGAAGGTGCGTTCAACGGTCTCCAGGCACAACATCGCGGTACAGCGGACTGGCGGCGGACCCCCACCTCCTCCCCCACAACTAACAACATGGGAGGAGCAAGTCTTGACCATCTTGCATCCTGAGGGCCTCGCAGGAGTCGGTGGAGGATGGGACACTGGTAAGTCAAATCTTAACTATCATATCCCCCACCCTACCTGCATGATATCACACACCCCCTCCCCTATCTCTACAACTCCTCACTAATGTACCCATGACACCAACCACCCATCCCAACACCAAGCCCTGCATGACACAAATAAGCATGGACACCCAGCACTAAAGCATGCCCACTGCACATACACAGTACACCCCCACAACCATCACCACACAAACCCACACACAGGAATGCTTGCACTGGGGTACACAAACACCCACCCATTGCACACCATTACACACACACATGCAATAATCATGCTCTTATGCCCATGCAGGAACACGAAGGACCGTCACCACACCAGAGGGTCCAGACAACACCATTCCACCCCCAGAAGAGGTCCACAGTGACGAGAGCAGCTCTGCCCTACTCGATCCTGATGACCAGCCCGGACCATCGTGGACAGTCGGTTCCCCTTGCACAGGCACAGCCCAACACCGACCATCCACCCTCTGGTAACACCAGCACAGCACCCACCCAGCGGGCCCAAACCTCCCTACCCAGGACAGGTCAATCAGCGGTGTGTCCACCACTACAGGGAACCCAGGATAACCCACCACCCCAACAACAACAGGGACCTGGGGGCAGTGGTAGTGGGCACACGGTCCAGGGGACGGAGGCACAGGAACACAGGGAAACTGGGAGGGCTGCTGTGTGACAGGGGGCGGACAGGCCAAGGGAACCCACTCTCCACGAGGCCCTCTCCTCCATCATGAGAGCCTACCACCACTCCCAGGAGACGATGGCCATGGTCCTGGACAAGTTGCAGGAGACCCTGCGCCTGCAGGACGAAATGTATTTGGGGTTCAGGGAGGAGCTCAGGACCATCAGCTCCGCCCTGGGCACCATCGTAGGGGTGCTGAAGGACATACAGCAGACCTTAAGGGACACTGTGGCACTCCAAGGGGCCCCTGACACTAGCATGGACGATGAACTGCCCACCACCTCCGCTGGCGCTAGTGGACAGGACGCCCCGCCACAGGACCAACACACCAGCACCCCACCCCCTGCAGACGGACAACCACCACGCAAGCGGTCCCTGTGATCCAGGAACAGGACAGAGCAAGATGGCAAGACCCCCGCCAGGAAATTAGACCACCCTGATTGTCACCCCACTGTCCCACTTTGTTACCCTGTCCATACTTAAACTGCCCCAGCTCCACTTCCAATGCCCAGATGGGCAGTGCACCTGTGAGACTAATAGACTGGACTCTGCCATGGACATTCCTCCACCATCACCCATCACCATTTTACAACCCCCTCCCATTTCTGAGCACTTCAATAAACACCCTTGAAACACAAAACAATCTGGAGTCAGTCTGTGATTTAGTAAAAATGTATTATCAATGGCAGTGTCATAATGGGTGTACCATTGTAAAGCTAACATACCTATGTCACACATCACAAGCCCTTGAAGGATGCAAGCAGTTGACACCAGGGTAACCACACCTGTGAAACCGTAATGGGAGGGTACAACTCAGTTACCAAATAGTGATTGAAATCGAAAAACAGGATAGAGGTAGACGTGTGAAAGTTAATGTAATGCTAAAAATGAAAATGTTCTCACCTGTGTCTCACTGGAGATATTGCTGTATGACTGACTCCCTGTTGTCGTTGTCTTCTTCATCAGCTTCATCCTCATCACTGTCCACAGGCTCCACAGCTGCTACAACACCGTCATCAGGATCATCCTCCTGCAGAAAAGGCACCTGGCGTCGCAAAGCCAAATTATGGAGCATGGAGCAGGCGATGATGATGTCGCACACCTTCTTCGGTGAGTAGAATAGGGATCCACCTGTCATATGGAGGCACCTGAACCTGGCCTTCAGGAGGCCGAAGGTGCGTTCGATCACCCTCCTAGTCCGCCCATGGGCCTCATTGTAGCGTTCCTCTGCCCTGGTCCTGGGATTCCTCACTGGGGTCAATAGCCAGGACAGGTTGGGGTAACCAGTGTCCCCCAATAGCCATACACGGTGCCTCTGGAGTTGACCCATCATATCAGGGATGCTGCTATTCCGCAGGATGTAGGCGTCACGCACTGAGCCAGGGAACATAGTATTAACCTGGGCGATGTACTGGTCTGCCAAACAGACCATCTGGACATTCATGGAATGATAACTCTTCCTGTTCCTGTACACCTGTTCACTCCTGTGGGGGGGGACCAGAGCTACATGGGCCCCATCAATAGCACCTATGATGTTGGGGATATGTCCAAGGGCATAGAAGTCACCTTTAACTGTAGGCAAATCCTCCACCTCAGGGAAAATGACGTATCTCCTTACGTGTCTCAGCAGGGCAGACAACACTCTGGACAACACGTTGGAAAACATAGGCTGGGACATCCCTGATGCCAATGCCACAGTTGTCTGAAAAGACCCACTTGCAAGGAAATGGAGCACTGACAGCACCTGCACGTCAGGGGGGATTCCAGTCGGATGGCGGATTGGTGACATCAGGTCTGGCTCCAACTGGGTACATAGTTCCTGGATTGTGGCACGGTCAAACCGGTAGGTTACGATGACATGTCGCTCTTCCGTTGTCAACAGGTCCACCAGCGGTCGGTACACCGGAGGATTCCGCCATCTTCTCATATGTCCCAGCAGACGGTGCCTACGAAGGACAACAGCGAAGAACCAGTCATTATTCCTCCAGGTATGTACCCACAGTCACACACAAGACTACACCACTCTCAAAACCCTTCCTGGATGTGTGTTGAGTGTAGGCCTAGCTATATGTGACGCAGTAGTAAATGAAGCCATGTGGGCCCCTGAAATGGCGGATGCCTGACCTCTAAAGTGGGACAATGGGATTGTGGGGTAACAGCGCTGGCATTGCACACCGTCGCGGTAGGCGGTCGTAGACCGCGGCGCAATGCTGCATTGGTTAACATTGGACCCTACGGGTCCCAGGAGCCAATGAACAGGTGCGCCGGTGGTGATGATGCGCACCACCGCGGACGCCACAGCCGCGGACGTCACCGCCATTTTCTATCTCTTCAATCACTAGATACCTGACCTTCGACAGGAGAGGACCTACACTGCAAGTGCTGCTGTGACCTCGGTCTGGAAGCGACAATGGCTGCTGCGTCTGGGGAAAGGGCCCCTGCCTTCACTGCACAGGAGTTGGAGAAACTGGTAGACGGGGTCCTCCCCCAGTACACGCTACTCTACGGTCCTCCAGACCAACAGGTTAGTACACAGGGAGCACGTTGTATGGGCTAGGCCTGGGTGGAGAGGGCTGGTTGGAAGAGGGAAGGGGGCAGAGTTCATAGAACATTAATGCATGTGAATGAATGGGCCACATGGCCAGAGTAGGGAGGGGGCCACTCACAACGACGGTGCAGTTGGTAATGACTGTTCCTCTTTCCTTGTGCATGTCATGTAGGTCAGCGCCCACCAGAAGAGGGACATTTGGCGTGCCATCGCCAAGGAGGTCCGGACCCTGGGGGCCCACCAGAGACGGGGCACCCACTGCCGGAAGAGATGGGAGGACATTCGCTGCTGCAGCAAGAAGACGGCGGAGGCTCAGCTGGGGATGGCCTCCCAACGTGGGAGGGGTGCCCGTCGCACCATGACGCCCCTGATGTTCCGGATCCTGGCTGTGGCCTACCCGGAGTTGGATGGGCGCTTGAGGGCATCACAGCAGACACAAGGGGGTGAGTACAACCTCATTCTGCGGACTTTGCGTGCATTGGAGGTGTCTGGGTGGGGGAGGAGGGCTGTGGGTGTACCTAGGCCAGGCCGAGTTCCGTAGGCAAGGCCCCTCCGTAATGTAGGCCATGTGGCACTCTACCCCACCTCAGCAGAGTGCCAAGTAGAGGTATAGTTGCCCCTGTGGCATCCATGTGCGCAGATGTCCACCATTGCCATATAGGCCAGATCCCAGAAATTGCATGTGCAGAGGGCAGGAGCACGGCGTAATGCAGGGGGCAGCTGCGTTTGTCTTGTCCGCCAACGGTAGCGGTATGCCATGCACTAAAACCCTCTTTCTTCTGTCTCCCCCCCTTTTTCTGCTCTCCCTGTCCTTTTGTACATCAGCATCAACAGGCGGAGGTACAGTGGCACCGGAGCACGAGGGAGCTGCATCCCACAGGGCCATGGAGGGCCACAACACGGACTCTGAATGCACCAGTGGGACGGAGGGCGAGGGGAGCTTCACGTCGGCAACCGGATCAGCAAGCAGCGACACAGACTTGTTCGACGATGTGGGCTCCCTTGTGGTGGCGGCACCATCTGTGCCCCCCACCTCTACAGGTACAGCCGCCACCTCCCCTATCAGCACCGCCCTCCCAGCAGCCCCTCAGCGTTTGCCCCGTGCCCGCTCACCCAGGAGGGTGGGCATCACCTTCGCCCCAGGCACCTCAGGCCCTGCCCCAGTCACCCCTGCTGCCCTCAGTGAGGAGTCCATTGACCTCCTCAGGTCACTCACTGTTGGGCAGTCTACCATTGTGAATGCCATCCAGGGTGTAGAACAAGAGTTGCAACACGGTAATGCATTCCTGGAGGGCATTCATTCTGGTCAGGCTGTCCTTCAGTGAACCCTGCAATCTTTGGCCTCAGCACTGATGGCAGCCATTGTCCCTGTGTCTAGCCTCCCCCCTCCAACTTCCTCCACCAAGACCCAATCTCCTGTACCCCAGCCCATCCCAAGCACACCTACAGACCAGCATGCACACAAGTCAACACACCCAAGTAGCTCAAGCAAACATAGGCACCACACACACCACAGGCACTCACGCAAGCCTCAGCCACCTACAGACACAACAACATCCACTGCCTCCACTATGTCCCCCTCCTACTCTTCTCCCTCCTCCCTCCCAGTCTCGTCTACACACACACCTGCATGCACCACATCTACAGGCACCATGAATCGCACCAGGACACCCAGCACCACAAGCCGCTCACCTGCACTCACCACCTCCACTGCCATTTACACGTCCCCTGTGTCCTCTCCCAGTGTGTCTGTGACGCCCCCTCCCAAAGTACCCAAACGCCGGCAATCACTCACCCAACATCCATCCACCTCACAACATCCTCCAGTACCTGCACCCAAAACAGCTAAAGTGACACCTCCTACAACCACCTCCTCTTCCTCCACTCCCAGACCCCCTCCAGCTACCCATCCCAGTGTTTGTCAGAAACTGTCCCTCTATAAAGTTGACCTTTTTGCCCCCCCCCTCCAATTCATCAGTCCCGTCGTAGCACCTCAGCCAAAAAGCCTTCAATACCAGTGGTGCCTGTTCAAGGTTTTTGGAGTGCACCGTCCACCAGGGCAGGCAGTAGGACCCGGAGCCAAGGCACTGGCAGCCCACCCCCTGTAAAGGCTCTAAAATTGGAGAGTGGACGACGGGACCGTGTTAAGACTCCTGGTGGGAAAACAATTGACATGGATTCCAAGGGGATTGGAGAGTCAGCTGTGACTCCACCAAAGGTGGGGAAGGGCCAGAGGAAGTCTCCCCAGCCTGTTGTGAGTGTCACGGCGGAGAAGTGCGCCATCATTTCCGGCGGTCGAGACACAACCTCCAGCACCGTCGTTACTGGTCCAGAGACCACCCCCAGAGTCACAGCCCAGGAGGGCCCAAGTATCGTCACTGGTCAGGAGACCACCGCCGGAGTCACAGCCCAGGAGGGCCCAATTATTGTCACTGGTCAGGAGACCACCGCCGGAGTCACAGCCCAGGAGGGCCCAGGTATCGTCACTGGTCAGGAGACCACCGCCGGAGTCACAGCCCAGGAGGGCCCAAGTATCGTCACTGGTCAGGAGACCACCGCCGGAGTCACAGCCCAGGAGGGCCCAAGTATCGTCACTAGTCAGGAGACCACCGCCAGAGTCACAGCCCAGGAGGGCCCAAGTATCGTCACTGGTCAGGAGACCACCGCCGGAGTCAGTGCCCTGGAGGGCCCCGGCTGCCAAAGCCCCGCTGGGCAATGATGAAACGTCATGGCACACACCAATGTCCAGTGTAGAGAACGTCATGCCACACACCAATGTCCTTATCAGAACCGCCAGGTCAAAGCACCGCTGAACAGGGCAAAGACCGCCATGGCAAAGCACCGCTGAACAGGGCAAAGACTGCCATGGCAAAGCACCGCTGAACAGGGCAAAGACCGCCATGTCAAAGCACCGCTGAACAGGGCAAAGACCGCCATGGCAAAGCACCGCTGAACAGGGCAAAGACCGCCATGGCAAAGCACCGCTGAACAGTCCTGAACCACCATGGCAAAGCACTGCTGAACAGGGCAAAGACCGCCATGGCAAAGCACCACTGAACAGGGCAAAGAGCGCCATGGCAAAGCACCGCTGAACAGGGCAAAGACCGCCATGGCAAAGCACCGCTGAACAGTCCTGAACCGCCATGGCAAAGCACCGCTGAACAGGGCAAAGACCGCCATGGCAAAGCACCGCTGAACAGGGCAAATACCGCCATGGCAAAGCACCGCTGAACAGGGCAAAGACCGCCATGTCAAAGCACCACTGAACAGGGCAAAGACCGCCATGGCAAAGCACCGCTGAACAGGGCAAAGACCGCCATGGCAAAGCACCGCTGAACAGTCCTGAACCGCCATGGCAATGCACCGCTGAACAGGGCAATGCACTGGGTAGGAATGAATGGAGCGCCACATCAGGCATCCTTATCCCATGTGCAGCTGGGACAGTGGCAGGACACGACCTTTCACGGGGAGACTCATCCAGTCTGGGCACCAGCCCCCCCTCAAGACCAGTAGAGACCTGCATCAACTTGAGAGACTGTGGCTTTGCACTCCCCAGGATGGCACAGTGGGCAAACCACCCACTGTAGAGACTTGAGAGACTGTGGCTTTGCACTCCCCAGGATGGCACAGTGGGCAACCCACCCACTGTATAGACTTGAGAGACTGTGACTTAGCATTCCCCAGGATGGCATAAATGGGCATGGAGCCCTGTCGTGGATCTGGCTTTGCAGTCATCCGGCTGAGTTGCCCCCCCTTCCCTTCCCCCTGAGGTGCCTGTAGTATTTCTATCTGATGCCCCGGCAGTGTTCTCTCTGATTGTGGTCAGGTATCGTTTGTGGGCCTCGCCCATGCATTTTTGGACTGTTGGTGCACGGCCATTGTTATGTACATATCTGCACTACTTCTCGTCTTGTATATAATTATGACTGATTTTCAAATATATATCTGTATATTTTTGAATGACATGTATATTGGCACATTACATTGTTTGACCGATTTTCGCTTTGTGTATTCATTCTTCCGGGGGGATTGTGGGTTGTTACTGTGAGTTTTTGTGAATGCATTGGTGTGTATGTTTTAATATGCGAGGGTGGGGGTGGGGGTGTTTGGTGTGTGTCCCCCTAACTTTTGCCGCCCCCTCCCCCATGTCGTAGGTGCAGTACTCACTGTTGTCTGCGGCGCCTACGTAGCTGTTGGTCGTAGAGGAGCAGAAAGACAAGGGCAGGGAGTATTTGGAGTTCCGGCTCCATGGATTCCTCGTTCCTCGTGGGATATGTTAAGGTGAGCGTTTTCCCATAGCAAAAGCTGTTTCCGCCGTGTTTTTATCCACAGTGAATCCGCCCCGGAAAAGGTGGCGGATTGGCGGGTTGTAATACTGTGGGCGGTACATTGTCTTCCGCCTGTCTGTTGGCGGTGACCGCCGCGCTGCTTGTCTGTACCGCCGTGGCGGGCGAAGTGTTAAAGTGGCTGTCTTTGTTGGCGGTTTCCGCCAGGGTCATAATTTCCTTTTTTTGTCCGCCGGCCTGTTTGCGGTGTTTCCGCTGCTTTAACACCGTCCGCCAGGGTTGTAATGACCCCCATAATGCCTTGTCATCACAATGAACTGTGGTACTTCTGCGAAATACCACACAATTATCTGAAAGTACAGTGACAACAGATATCACCAAGTTAAAGTGCCTTATAATCTAACACAATACTTACCTGTAATACACAAAAGGATCATCTGTGTACCATAATGTATAACCCTGCCAAATTTCAGGGGACTCTGCTACCCTGTTTTTGACCTGCCTGAGATACAATAGCCTATGTAAGGTGCATTGGTGGAAAAAACATGTGTTGGGACCCCCCCTTTTGTCTATGCAACCCCTGACCAGTCACCTCAAAACTTCCCATCCTCTTTCAATGTAGAAAAAGCTATGTCTGATAAGTACTGTGGAGATTTGTCAAACGTCTTATTAGCAACCAAAAATCTGTGGGATTCCTATACCTGGAAATCCTAACTATAACTACAAAATGTCTACTACCACTCTGTAAGATATAGGTATATATATTCACAGCAAATCTGACAATTTTACTTTGGATTCGCCTACATAAGTTTTGCACTTGGGTTCATTATTTCGTTTGGCTCCAGCAACCCACTTGGGGCAAAATTAAAAAATTGCAGGACCACCATAACCAGCATGCACTGTACTCACTTGAGAGGCCCACTGGGGCTGACTGGTATTTAAAGAGATTAATCAGGTGCCTGCAATTAGACAAGCTGAATCCATGCCGGTCTTTTCAACAAGAAAGAAATGCCTGGAACACTTCCAGCACTGGCTGCACCTACGAGGGTGAAACACTTCTATATTTTTCTCTGCTGAAGAAAGGATTGACCTAGAAACACGTGTCCAGAGATGATTTTATAACCAAAGGCCTGGAATAATGAAACTGTTTAAAGAAATCCACTGTGAGTTGCTGGCTTTGCTTTTTCTTCCCGTTTAATTAACCTGTTGGGAGTGCGCTTTCACATGAGGACAACTTCGTTTTTGATATATATATATATATATAGTGTCATTAATACCATTGGCACCGCTTACTTAATCTCCATAAAACCTTTTAACTTGGTGCTGCTATTTGACTAGTTTGTCCAAGGAAAGTTTTAGTGTGATCCATCAAGCAGGAACAGAGAAAAAAAAGGTAGGTCCCAAAATGCAAAATTCCCATGCATTTTCCATAGACTTCTTTACGAAGCGCTATGACAATAACTACTAATCGGAATTACACCAAATTTGGCAGGAAGCTAGATCTTGGTCCACAGATTGTGCTTTTGTTGATTTGTTGTAAATCTAATTAGTAGTTTTTGGGAAATTAATGTTCAAAATACTTGTATATCTTGAGCCACTCCTGTTGCCTCAGCAGGTCCGCTTTTGCTTCCTCAGCAAGTTTCCCAGACTCTGCATGTTGGCTAACTGCTTCTGCACTGTCTCCCTCTGTGGTGCACTCATGCTGCCCATATCTTACTCTTTGCTACCTCGATTTAGCTATGTGCTGCCTGTAAGTTACTTAGCTGCATTGTTTATTTAGCCTCACTATCTGTTTAGCCGTATTTGTATAAAGCAGTTTTGATTTGTTAGCCACTTTGTTTTCTTTACTATTTTTCTTTGAATTTAGCCTTTGTGTGCCTGCATTGAGATTGTACACCAACTGTCATATTACCCTTGTTGTAAATGTATCCTTTTTCCCCAGGAGCCTCGCCACATGCTCCTTTTTCTTGGCACTCCTGCTTTCCGCCACCCGGGGCCCCGCCCCCAGCTTAGGACCTACTTAATGGAGGCTGCAGCGTAACCCCCCTTAAGCTGATCCTAGATCTGCACTTGCTGCTTCAGCAGGTCTTTTGGACTCTGCCTGCCAGTTAATTGCTCCTGCAATGTCTCTCTTCTGCAGTGCACTTGTACTGCCCGTATCTTGCTCTGTGCCATCTCATTTTAGCAATGTGCTGTCTCTAAGTTACTTAGCCTCATTATTTATTTAGCCACACTGTCTACTTAGCCGTATTTGTATTTAGCTATTTTGGGTCTTTAGCCACTTTGTTTTTTTTTATCCTTTTTTTGTGAATTTAGCATTACAGTATCTGCATTGTGAATGTACATTAAGGGGCAGAGTTAAGAAAAGTGCAGCACCACTTTCCTTGTGCCCCTTAGCATCGCCCCTACCCCAACCATGTGTGCACCGTATTTAAAATATGGCACACCATGGTGCAGGGCAGGGTAGGTGGCAATAGTGCATATATTCTTTGATGCTATTGATGTGCTCATGTATAAATAATGGTATGCCCCATTTTAATGCCTGCTCTGAGCAGGTGTCATAAGTGCTGAATAAAATGGCACAAGGAGATATCTAAGATTTTCTTGCGCCATTCTCCCCCCGATGGGGGAACGCCCCATTTGCTGACATTATGCCTGGCGCAGGCATAATGTGGCACAAGGCTTTACAAAGTGGCACAATGCATGCATTGCACCACTTTATAAATATGGCACAGGGATTCTGGCCTTTTTGGGCCACATTAGCATATTAATAAAATTACGCTAATGTAGTGCAAGGAGGCACAATGGGCTTTAAAATATGCCCCTAACTTTCCCTGATGTTCCCAAAGCAAGCGCTCAGACCCCTGCCCCCGTCCCCTACTGAGGATCAGCTAAATTGTTGCCGCAAAACTGCTGCAGATACTCACAGGGCCATTCAAACGGTGCACCGAAGGCAAGCCTGTTGGCACCCATCAGTGCCCAAACCGTGCCCACCAACAGAAACCCTGGACCTCCAACCATCCACAGAAACTCTGCCAAAGGGCTCTTGGCCTTGGACTCCAGATGCTTCAACAACTGCTGCATTGCATCTCCACAATCAACTGTAGGATCTTTTACCTGCTGCCTCTGCCTCTTCATCTGAAACTCAGGACCTCCCACCATCACGAAAACCCCAACCATACCCACATCACTAACCACGACTGCCGCAGCACTACTCCACTGCCTCCTGCTCAACACCCGATCACTCTGCAAACACGTCCTTGAAATCTGGGACACCATCTCTACCCTCAGCCCTAAAGTCATCTTCATCACAGAGACCTGGTCAACACCACATCCACCTCTGACTTTGCCACTACAATGCCCAGGGCTACAAGATAATACACCTGGACCACACCAACACATTTGAAGGAAGCATCGCCATCATCCACAAAGAAATCATCCGATGCACCACCACGGAAGACAACACCAAACCAATCATAGAACACCTCAACTTCCAGCTTCAAACTGACGGCAGAACCACCATCAAATGCACCCTCTCCTATAGACTCCCAGGACCACAACCCAGCGTCAGCAACATCACCTTACTTGCCATTGACTCCAAGCACTACATGTTCCTCGGTGACCTTAACGTACACCTCAATGACCTTCAAGATGCAAACACTACCAACCTCCTGGAAAGCATGAGCAAGATTGGCCTCACCCAACTGGTCACTGACCCCATACACAGCGAAGGGCACATGCTCGACCCGATCTTCACTGCCAGTGACAGAGTCAAGTAAAGCCATGTCACCAAATTCATTTTGACCGACCATGCAATCTCCACTTCACCATTGCAGGACCATCATGCAGCACCATCAAGCCTCCCAGCTCCTCCACAGCAAAAGGAACAAAGTGACAGAGACCCAATGGATGGACGACCTCAACACCACCCATCCATACTCTGCTACTAACCTTGAATACCCATCAAGAACGTTTCCGTATGGATCACCAACTGCGTCAACAGAGTCACCCCTATCAAGCCCGCAAAGACCAGCAGATCCACCAAACAATCCAGTAGGTTCACATCAGAACTCACAACTATGAAATGCAACTATAAACTGCTAGACTCAAAGATGGCAGACCAGCAAAGACCCCACAGACTGAACCATCTCTAAGTCAGTCTTCAACAAATACCACCAAAGCCTAAAAGACACAGAAAGAGACACCCTGGCAGACTACATCAAAGCCAGTTCCAACTAAATCAAAGAACATTTCAGCATCATCAGAGAGTTCTCCTGCCCAGCAGCCACCAAGAACACTATCTCCCTTTCCCAGGAACTCTAAGACTCCCTGGTGGACTACTTCCACAACAAGATATCCACCATCTACAGAAACTTCAACCCCCAACCCACCAACCTCCACAATCTTATCAGACAAATGGATGCCACCCACAACCACCCACTCACCACATAGGAACAGCACACCACAAAGAGCACCAGAGCCATCATGAACTCCATCTACTCTGGAGCATCCACAGACCCCTGACCCCACCACTGCTTCAACCTCTGGAGCAAGGAAATCAGTGGCAAACTCACCTCCATAATAAACATGTCCATCAACACAGATGACTTCCCAGACAGATGGAAACACACAGAGGTCAGACCCTTCCTCAAGAAACCAAGCAATCTCAAAAACTACCACCCCATCTCTCTGCTCCCTCTCCCATTAAAGTCCTTGAAAAGGCCAACAACTGTCAACTCACTGAACGCCTGGAGAGCAATGGACACCTTCCAATCCGGGCTCCACGCCAACTACAGCACTGAGACTGCCTTGATCACTGCCACTGATGATATCAAAACCCTCCTCGACTATGGAGAAACAGCTGCCCTAATCCTTCTCCACCTCTCAGCAGTATTTGACACCTTATCCCACCGCACCCTCATCAAGAGACTCCACCATATCAGGATCCAGGGAAACTCCCTCAAATGGATTGCATCCTTCCTCACATGACGAACACAGAGAATCTTCCCCCCACCCTTTACCTCAGAACCCAATATCATCTGCGGCATCCTCCAAGGTTGATCCCTCAGCCACACCCTGTTCAACACCTACATGACACCCCTGGCCAACATCGTCAGAAGCCACATCCTCAACATTGTGTCCCATGCAGATGACACTCAGCTCATTAGAAGACTCATTCACCACCAGGACAAAGTTCCACAGCAGCATGACAAGTGTCGCCGACTGGATGAAGACCAACTGCCTGAAACTCAACACGGTCAAGAAGAAAGTGATTTTCAGAAACAACACCTCCTCATTGAATGGCACATGGAGGCCCTCTGAACTCAGACCCACATCCACACCCATTGACCATGCTTCCAACCTCAACATCATCCTGGACAGCATAATCAGGGCCTCATTTAAAAAAAATCTGACGCATTGGCCCAGATGCGTAAGTTTTTTTGCGCTGCTCTACAATCCCCTAACGATGACATGGATGTGCTGTATTTACAATACAGAGCCCCATGGCGCACGTGTTTACAAATGCATCAGAAAAATCTCTGCATTTGTTGCTGCTAAACTCGTGCATTGTTGGAGTAGTGTTATTAAACTAATGCAACTCCAGCAATGCAGGGAGTCTCCCATAGGAAAAAACCCTGAGTCGGCTTTACGCCTGCTCTGTGCAAGCAATAAGATTGTGACACAGTGAATTTGCAAATGATGCAGTGACTGTATCAGTGCTGCACGGCTATTCCTGTGGGAACGCCTACCCTGCATACATCATTCCTGGAGCAGGTACAATATGACACAGGGCTTTACAAACTGACATATCAGGCCTAAAGTGTCAGTTTGTTAATATGGAGTAGTGTAGTGCACTGCTAGCACCACCGCTGCGTCAAAATAAAATGAAGCAGAGGTGGTGCGAAGGGTTTGCAAATGAGGCCCTCGTTATGAGGTGCCAGATAAATGCAGTCGCCTCATCCTACTTCCACATCCTCTGCATTCTCTGAAAGATCTTCAAATGGCTCCCTGTCAACACCAGAAAAACATCACTCAAGAATCACCACCCAACTCCTGAAGTGACTTGGCAATACAGAACATGGCCGCCAGACTCATTCTCAACCTCTCCAAATGGATCCACATCAACCCCCACCTCAGGAACCTCCACTGGCTCCCCATTCAGAAAAGATGCCAATTCAAGGTGCTGATACACGCCTACAAGGTCCTCCACGACCAAGGACTAGCACACACCAACCACCTCTTGAACTTCCACCAACCCGTCAGAAACCTGTGCTCTGCCTCCCTCGCCCTCACACACACTACCCACATCTGCCAAAGCAACAGCAGAGAATGCTCCTTCTACTACCTCATCCCCAAGTACTGGAATTACCTTCCCCATCACCTTCGAACACTATCTTCTCTCCTTGAATTCAAAAGAGGCTAAGGACCTGGCTTTTCAGCTGATCCCAGCAAGAAACTTGCACCTTGATACCATTGCAGGTGACTAGCCGGGCTAGACAAATACTGATTGATTGATTGATTGATTATCTTGATGGTTGGGCTCAAGGGAATCTTGCAAGAGTCCCTCAAACCCAGGTTTGAAAAATACAGCATTCTAATTGGTCGAGGGAGCTTCTATTCCATTGGGCCATCTTGCTCCTGGACGAGTCAGACACCTGAGGGAGCGAGCACTCTGATTGGCTGCCAGTAACATGAGAAAAATGTTTCTGGCAGCGATACAGGACTCGGAGACTTAGATGCTCATTTTGACCTTGACGGTCTTTTGCCAAGACCACCATCGAAGCGGGCTCCAAAAGACCATTAGTGTCGGTGATCTGAAGACCGCAACATTACGACTCACCAACGGATTTCCACCCATAAACAGGCAGAAATCCGACACCATAGGCCTGACCGACGGAGGGTGAGAGGTGGAATTTGGCACGATGGTCCTTGCACAGCCATGCGGCATTGGCAGTATAACCGCCGACATCCAGCCCCTCCTGGACGACTACCTTGACGTGGGCTGCTGTGTAGCCCAGACAGGTAGGTGGACCGACTGAAGGGGGGTGAGTGTTGTAGGTGCATATGTGTAGTGTGTGCATGTATGTGTGCGAGCATGTGTGTGTGTGTCAGAATGGGTGTGCATGCGTGCATGCGTGTGTGTCTTTATGCCAGAGGGGGGTATGTGGGCATGTATACGAAGGGAGGGGTGTGTGCATATATGCAAAGGGGGTATGTGTGTGCATGTATGCAAATGGAAGTGTGTGAATGTATGCAAAGGGGTGTGTGTGTGTGTCTGAATGCACGACGGGTGTTTGTATGCATGCATGCGGTCAGGTGGGGGTGTTTGTATGTATGCATGCGGTCAGGTGGGGGTGTTTGTATGTATGCATATGATCAGGTGGGGGTGTTTGTATGCATGCGGTCAGGTGGGGGTGTTTGTATGTATGTGTGCAGCCGGGTAGTGGTGTTTGTATGTATGCGCGCGGTCAGGTAGGGGTGTTTGTATGTATGCATGCAGTCAGGTGGGGGTGTGTGTCAGGAAGTGCAAGGGTGAGTGGGAGTGTGTGTCAGGAAGTGCATGGGCGAGTGTGGTGGGGGTCCGTGTGGCAGCAACAGGAATGGATGCGTTACCGCCACGTTTTTTGTGCCAGGGCGATTGCCGCAAAAAGTCTAGTGGTTTGCTGCCTCATAATACAGCTGGTGGTCTTTGGTATGCTGCCGGCCCAGAGGTGCTCACCGCCAGCTGCGGCAGTCCGATCACACCAGCAGGACAGACTTCGGCCTTCGGCCAAACCACCAAACTCATAATGCGGTGGTCTTTCCCACCGGGACCGCTGCAGTAAGACCACCACCTCGAGTGTGGTGGTCTTAAGACCACCACACTCGTTACGAGGGCCTTAGTCTCCTATCCGGAAATGGTATGGAAAAACAATATACGTTTGCAGAGTAGGGCTACTCTGCCCCTTTAGGTCCCATGAGGGGACCCAGTGGGACCACCCCGGGCTTAAAAACTGAAAATAATTCAACACATTTTTCCACCCTACTGCTGTGATTCACAGAATCGAAAATAATGGTGGCTTGTGGTTCCATTATTTAATTAAGGGGAGGGGAGTATGGATTTCCTACCTGAGCCATTTTCGGCCCTGGGGGCCCCAATCCCCCTGGGCTCCATTTATTAATATGAGGAGGGAGGCATGCAACCCCGTCCCCAAGCTGTATTCGGCCTAGGTGACCTAATCCCCCAGGGCATGATTTTATAAATATGGGGAAAGTGGCATGAAGCCCCCTCCATGAGCTGTATGCAGACCCGGGGAACCAATCCCCTGGGACCCAATGTATTTTTTAAGGGGAAGGGAGGTGTACAGCCCCACTGCCTGAGCCTCTAATGGTCCCAAGGACCCCATCCCCATAGGTCAGCTAACATACTGTGTCCCAGGGAGCCCATCCTGGATATAGTAGTTTCCCTGCCTGCACCGGTGCAGGAGCAGAAATTTGGGTTTATTTCCACCTGGTGTGAGTATTTTTAAAACTTCCACCAAATGGAAAGAAACACAACGTCTGCTCCCAGCAGGTGTGAAATTTAAAAATGCTTCAAAGGGCTGAAATACGATTTGCTCCCACCAGGTGGGAGCAGCACAAATATCTGCTCCTTGAAGATGGTAGCAATGCCCCATGGGGGGCAATCTGTTGTTTGTGGGTACCCCAGGTGAGCATCAGGGCACCCACCCATATTAGCATGAGGCCCCAGGGAATGGGTCCCTGGGCTATAACAATCTCAAGCCAAGTGGACTGCCTCACATGCAAAAAAATGCCCTGTGGGACGGAATCCTTTAAACCAAAAACAGTCCTGGGGGATGAGGTCCTTAGGGCCTAAAGAGGCTTGGGTGAAGGGGGCCCCTCCACTCATGTTTAAGTTTTAGCCCCAGGGTATAGAGTCCCTGGGGCCTAATTATGTTCAGGGAGGGGGCCATGCACCTCCTCCATTTGTTAATTACTTAGTTCTGGGGGAATGGGGTACATGGGGGCTAATAAGGCTCATGGAGGAGGGGCACGTGGCATATCCACACTTTATAATGTAATGCAGCCCAGGGAATAGGGTCCCTAGGGCAAATTAACGGTTGGGGAGGGGGCTGCACACCCACTCCCCAAAATATATATGCTTTGTCCCAGTGGGTGGGGTCCCTGGGGCCCAAAGGCCTACCCTACACTTCACATGTCAAAGAACGTTTGCAGTGTGGGGTTAGCAGTCTGCTGGGGATTTAGTCATGGGCCTGACAGCTAGCCAAGCCCTGTGGCCATCATCCAACTGCATACAGTCAAAGGCTGTGCATAGCATGGGGCTTGCTGCCTGTGGGGAGTCAAAAGCAGGCCCTGGCTTTAAGGCAGGCCCTGCAGCTACTCCTACGCCATGCATGACCAAAGGCTGTGTAAGATGTGTGGTTGGCAGTCTCCCAGTGGCTGCCAGTTGGGAGTTGGACACAGGGCCTGGCTGCAAGCAAAGCCCTGTGGCCAACTCCACGCTGGGCATGTTGAAACGCCCAGGGTTGGCCGCCTGTATAGGGGATTATGGCTTCCATTTGGGTTGGCCACAGGGCCTAGTCACTGGCCAGGCCATGTTGCCAGCCGACTGATGTGTGCAGAGTGGGGTTGGCTGCCTGTGAGGAGGGTTTTGCCATAGTGCCTGGTCACCATGCAGCCAGCCTCCCCCCACGCAAGGTGTGTGGTAGGGGTTTGACTTTACTTATGGTAATAAAATATTACTTTATGTCATAAAAACCCTAGCAATTCACAGAAAAAAATAAAGGTTAAAGTAATGTTATAATTAGGTGTGATAAAAAGATCTGTTTATGTTTATAAAAAAAAAACCTTAGAAATTCAGTCAAAAAAAGCCAAAGGCTAAAGTAACTTTATAGTTAGGTGGATATGTCAGTGACAACATTAACAATTTGAACTAAAATAACACAGAAAGTCACAATTTATAGTTATCAGAGCTATCTCTAACATGCACCAGCCATGCACTGCTTTGGACCTTGTATATGACATCATTCATAAATGTTCTATGACATCATTTATGACATCTCTGATGACATCTCATATGACATCATTGATGAGATCACTGATTACATAATCCAGTGAGTGTTTAGCTTGGCCGACAGCAATGTACCCTGGAGCATTCACTTTACAACTGTGAGAAGGAGCAAGGTCTAGGCTTATTCTGACAGAGCAAAGGTAGTACCCTCCTTGCTGGCATCCCACACTTCCACCTGACTCCCTAAAGAGTGCCCACGAGAAACTGGAGTGACTCCTCAAAGCACTGCGGTTGAATTACTGCTCACTCAAAGACTCCCATTGGCTCCCTTTACCTACGTGCATCATTTTAATGTCTGATTGGTCATTTTTAGAGTTGTGAAATCCAAATTGCCATCTTTCTTTTCAAACATGATCACAACCTCCTGTAGCTTAACATCATATAACAGGCACATCAACAAGCTCAAGACAAAGGAGTGTAAGCTCTGGAACACTAGCTGTCAATTTGTCTCTTGCTAGGCAGGCACGATTTGGAATCCAGTCAAAGCATATATTCAAGAAGTACTCTTTCTCCCCTCCCAATAACTTGGAAACTGTTTGACAAATCTTAACAAAACTTTCTACAAATTAGGTCCATCCACGTTATTATCTCCCTGAAATGTTCTGGGGTGATCCATCAAATAGGGACAGAGAGAACGAAGGAGCCCAATGCATGTTTCCCCATAAAATTTCCTCTAGGAATTTTGGACAGAGTTTTTTTGACAAATAAAGGTTCAAAATGTATAGATATTTCAAGCCTCTGTACCTTCACATGACTTACATGGAGTGCAACAGTAAATATATTTAAAAATGAATATTTTATAGTGTGCCTTAGTATGAAGATGCAGTTTACCCTTGAATAAATTTACTCTAAGCCCCAAATCAGGATTATATTGTATAGGTTTCGAAAATCTGAAGCACCTCCAACTCGCCAGAAACCAAATGCACCACTGAGCATGTTTTCTAAACAAATCACGGCACAGTATCCGTAGGAGTAGATTTCGAGGACACCATCTGTCTTATAAGATGCCCCAGACAGCTTTGCCGGCTCATTGACATCATTTGTAGGTAACGCCTGCTATGTGGCTGGCTGGCAGTCGATTACCGAGGATGCTCCATCTTCGAGTAACCCAGGAGGCTATTGCGAAGGAAATGAAAACGAGGTTATTCTTGAAAGCTGAGCACCCCATGAAACCTCCCATATTTTTCAGGCATGAGAACACGGTTAACAAAAGGTTTTGATCGGGAAAGGTGGCTTAACTTCTCTGATGCAGGAATAGTCTTTATAATTGGGATTTTTTAATAATCCTGATTAAGACGGATTGCAGCTGTAATCATTTTGAACAACTCCATTTTAATAACGAGCCCGATAGGATTAGCCATGAGACCCTAGTTCCTGCTCCCTTCCACTCAAACGCCAATTTTAGCTTTATTTAAAAGCTAGCAATTTAGGCAGTATGGGTTTAAAATGTCTATTAATTAGAGAACAACGGGCGTACATCGACAAGCTTCATTATTGAAAGTCATATCTCAGCAAGTTCCCAGGAGGAAATAAAAGGTCATATCGCAAAACAAAGAAACCTCTTTTCTCCTGTATTACAATGTAGATATGTGATTGTCACAGCAACGGCTTTCGTTTTGACTGGATTATCTATGGAACTATAAATCGCAGTGAGTGAGGGCGTAAAAAATACAATTGGTCAGCCTAACTACAGGAATGGTGACAAAGCTCTTCAAATTAGAGGTGCAGAGGAAAGCACCAAAGCATATTCTGTCTGGAACGACCTGTGGAACTGTGTGGCAATTGAGGACCAAATTACGCAGCAGGATTGACTGGCAAAAAAAGACAAATTATGAGGCATAATGAGGCTCATTCTGCCGCAGTATGATTTCCTTATTCTGTCTAACTGACACATGTTAAGACAGTGTTGACAAAAGTTGTGAGTGCCACGAGTCTGACTGTAAAAAAGTGAGGGTTGCCCACAAACATCATTATTACATTGTATGTATTTGTTCAAGTGAGTGTTGTGTTTGGGGTCCTTTGGTTTGCAGGCGAGGCAGAGTTGTATTTTTTTCTGTTGGTGCCAAGAGTGTGGGAGACGCAAGGAGGATCGTTGTAGTCCCCAGATTATATGAAATAGTGGAAGTGTTTGTTGTGTTTACCATGTGTGAGAGAGGGGTTGGCAGTGCGTGGGTCCCACCTAGACATTTCAATTAAATTGAATTTGGGAATGTTTTAGCTGTTTGTCACCTGAGGCACAGGTTAGGGGAAGAGCATGAATTGCATGAATGCACAGGCCCTGTGTCTTTGACCTAAAACATTGGATGATATCTGTGCGCATGTTTTTGACAGAGAGAAAGTATGGGTGTATGCATGTACGTGTGGTATTTGCATACCATAAACCTAGGCAAAAGGCAGGGGGTGCTGTACAGAGTGGAAGACAAACATACATTCATCAAGTGATTAAAGAGTTGGCAGGGTGCTGGGAGAAGAGTTGGCCTGTTTCTGCATCATGATACAGTCTTCTTTAAACAGATGAGTCTTGAGCTCTTTCCTAAAATGAAGTAGGGTTGGAGATTTTGATATTGCTGACGTGCCTGGTCCTTAATAAGTAAACTTACAAGGAGATGCGTATAGGCGATGAACCATTTGGATCGCATAGAGTATCCTAGTCATGTAATGATCAGTGACATCAGTAATCAATGTAATCAATCAAAACCACTAAGAGAATCATTAGTTATTAGCCAAAATATAACAACAATTCAGGAATAACCACAACTCAATAAAGCGTTTAACAATTTTATTACCCTATTAATTACAATTCTAATGCATTCGGTTATCTCAAACTTTATTTAATCAACTCAGAATTAACTATTAGCGACCACCAATAACATAAACTAATCAAAACCTGGTAAAACATGTGCTCAAAAGCTTCAGCATAAGCTAACAAAGATGAATATATCGACATTAATAGCAGAGTTCAGCAATCTGTCCGTCAATCATTTGTCACTGTCAACGTCACCCAGAAAGGAACCTACCTAACCCAGATTAGCATCGGCATGTGGGATTTCATGCGAAAACAATTTAGAAAACATGAATTTGGAAAAACATCTAGCTAGAGGAAAAACTATAAAACAGTGCAGTTGGTACCTAGAAGAAAAGCCACAAAGTTAATCAGTCACATTGTCATAGCTACCTATCCACGGAATGGATCAGCAACAAAGTCAGTCTTCATCTTCAGGTCATCAATAGATCAGCACCGCATCAGGCTCTCAAGAGCATGAGCCTAATGACTGAATCTCAAACCGCGTCTCTTTATGTCATCAGCATTCACCCCTCACATCTCGAATTGGCCTTCGCATCTCCCGTTTTAGCCCCTTGTTATGACCTTTTATTAGAGTTTTTCAGTCCATCGCCCTAATTCCTAATTGGCCAATACTTTTTATTCTACATATCTATGAGTGCTAGCATTTCGTCTTTCTCAGTTCATGGATTGGTCCACTGTACGATGTCTTCATCATCCAGCTCCTCAGGTATCGAAAATGTTGTGTGTTCCTCTTCAGTCAGTGCACTCATTGTTTAAGCCCTGGGAAAGTACATTTAGCCTACTCTACACATAATTGTATCAAATTGACTTCATCATCTCCTGTCAGTCGGTACATTGCAGAAAATTCTAGCTAAGCGACCTTAACATGGGGTGGTTCAGGGTCAGGTTATCATTGCCGCTTTCTTCCAGCATGTTCTAATAGTTCAGCTACTGTATGAGGCCTGGAAAACTAGGCCACAGCTTTGGCTAAGTTAATTCTACAAATTAATGCAAAACATAGGTTATACATCTCATTATGGCACATTACTACATTATTAGTACACATTTTCATTATTTCACACAATTTTAGTTATTTTAGTACAACCTTCGTATCAGTGGCTGCCATTCTCCGGGGGCACATTTTCAAATGTGCACATTATTTTCTCTACGATTAATTTCTCCACGAACTTTTCACTAATCAAAACATAAACATTCATTAATAATTTCTAATGAACATACCTGTATCAACAATATATATAGACATATTGTTCCAGATCTAGGGTGCAAAGATGGAGAAGGCCTGTTGCCTTGTTTATTTTTCAAATCAAGTCTGATAGTGCTTGGCTGCCAGTGTGAAAAGAGCCACTGGAGATATTGAGCTTTTGCAGACAGATATGCGAGGTTGCTAGCTGTGATGGTTATATAAATAATGCATCCAAAAGAAAGAGAGTTATAGAAATATGAGCCCACATCCTCTATGTCTCTTATACTATTATTTGTGTGAGTGCTGGTATTGACAGCTGCTTTTGTGAGCATGACAGGGAGTAAATCCTTTTGATGAAAAGGTCATGTTACTCCTCTTTTTTTTCTTTGATGACCAAATACCCACAAACCTAGTCCTATATGGTATAGAGATTGTACTGGCCTATGACCAAGTTCAATTCACCAACATCTCCACTCGGCAGTGGATTGAGTGCGAATGGGGTATTTGCTGAGCAGTAACTTGCAGGAGAATACAATGGTTAAAATCTGGACTCTAGGAAATCACAATGAACTATTGGTTCAACAGTTCATGAGGACTCAGACACATTTTTCGTTCACCTTTTCTCTCTGCTTGTTTCATGTTCTAAGAGTTTTGTGTCTCAGAAATAAGTTCCAAAACCAAAGGAGTGATCTCTCTAGTTTTGAATCATTGTGTATTGTTCATGGAGATGTCTTATGTCAGATTTCTATTTTGTATAATTACCAAAAAGATAATTCGTACCCCCAAAGCCATAAACAGAGTCTACAACAAACTGTTGAGAGAGCTTCTTCATTGTAAAAACTCTTCACATTCTCTTTCCATAACATGCAACTAGTGACTTTCAGAAACTAAGGGAAGTATGAACCCCTGGAAATCGTGTGTACTTTCCACATATTGGGCACTGTGTTTCTCTCCAAGTTCCTTTGGAACTTGCTTATTTGGGCATACGTTCTTCCCCTTCCTCAAGATCTCACCATTCTGCAGCTGTGCTGCACCGCTGCAATACACCAATTGAGGAACCACATTCACTAGTGGTGCTGTCTGGGCAGAGCTCCATTTTATTCAAGGACTTTGTTCATAATGGCTGCGAGGTCTCAAGAGGCTCCTGCATTATTCAAGATGGCCACCAGCAATGAAATGCAACTAAGATTTCTCAAGTAACCAACATGTGTCCCACTTTTCCTGTTACACTTTGTAGGGAAATTCTTTAAAAGGACCTTTTTAGAAGCAGTGTGGATGAGGCCACAAGATTCCTGCCACACTCAAACCTAGAGGTCTTAAAACTTGTGTTCCCATGGAGAATGCAGTGGACAGAGCACTGTTTCGAACGAATCTGTGGTGGCAACTGGGTGGATTAGAGAGAGCCCAATGGGGCAGGAGACAAAGGCCAAATTGAAGAATTGAACCTAGGGCGTCTATCACCCTATTTCAAGAGACTGGGGTGTGATGGGGTTTATCATTGGCTGCTGTGCGGAAGCCTAATGTAGGGTTATTTTATTTGTGGTTATGTGGGTTGTTCTTTATGACTTTTGGAAAGCTGAGGGGATTTTTGGTGGTAAAGGAGCTGACAGAGAGCAGCAACAGAAAAATTAAAAGTAAAGGAGTTAACTTTAGCTTGGACAGAAGGGCAATTGATACAATAATTGCCTACTGGTCAGGGTTAGAGACACATTTAAAACAGAACCAACAGGTATGATGTACCCTATAGTGAGTATAACTTGCTTCCTCGCCATGCACAGTGTTGTTATCAATGATGTAATTTCAGATTTCATTAGGGATGTTGCCAATGCAGTCATTGAACATGTCATTAGTAATGTAATAAGTGAAGATACAAGCAGTGCATATCAATGGCACAAGATACAACTACTTTAGGGCACATGTTATTGTTACTTAAGATAACTATAATTGTGAGTTTTCGTTGTTTTGTTAGTTTAAAAAGTTGTTTAACTGATATTTTCACTTAATTATAATGTCCCTTTAACTTTTGATTTTTTCAGTGAAATTATACTTGTTTTTTTTATGTATGGGAAGATGTTATTACGATTCCTTGCTATGAAGTCACTTTAACATTTGCATTTTTTTCAGGAATTGTCTATGTGTTTTTAAAATAAATTGAGATGATCATCACCATGCCAGGCCCTGAGCCTGTGTCCAACCTCCTGCAGTTGCCTACCCCTTCACAGATGGCCAGCAACCCACCATGCAATACTACTGCAACTTTAAAAAAAATGTTTCTATAGGAGCTGCTGCGCTCCATTGCCGCCCCACCCCCTCCCCCCCACAGCATTTATAAAAGCTTGGTGGTGCCCTGCCCTTTCTAGGGGTGCCATAAGCATGAGAAAGTCTTGGAAATCTTGAAAAAAGTCCTTTCAGTGCATTATGGGGCACTCCCCAGCTGGGGCAGTGAACATGAAATTAGTGTTTACTCTGCTCATTTCACATACATTCTTTATATTTCTTTTCTTGTTTGGGGAGTGGGAGTGTGCTCCCATCCCCGAGCGATATACTGGACCCGGGCCCTCACCTCTGGGGTCTGCAGCACTTTTAGATGGGTATGAGGGCATGGGAACCCTCTTCCCTAGCTTTTTAATGGCCCTGGGGTTTCATCCCACTAGGTCAATCTCTTTTTTAGTGGATAGGTGGTGTGCAGCCCTCCTCCCTAAGCTTGTTGAAGACCCCAGGGACCCCATCCTGGAGAGCCGATTTCTTGTTTAATAGGGTGGGTGCCATGCAGCCACCTTCCTGAGCCTTTTGAAGGCCCCAGAGGCCCCATCCCCACTGGGCCGATATTTTTTTTAATGGAGTGAGGGGCATTTGGCATCCCCTAGGGCAGATGTATTTTTATTTGGTGGGGGGGGTGCATGAGGCTCCCTCCCAGAGCCATAGTTTGGCTCCGGTGACTCCATCTCCTTTATTAAAGTGGTAATAGGTAGAAAAACGATTTATACGTTTCTATATATTTTTTTTAAAATGTACAGGGTACAACAGTACTTCCTAGAAAGCACATTGGTCCTTAAAACGAACTTTAAAAAAGACATGTTAAAAAATTAAAAATGCACTGAACTAAATTGTATTTTACAAACTTATTGTACTACTGCGGATTTTCTATTTTTAACATACGTAAATCTTCACAAAAATGTCTATGGAAAAAAAATTGCAGTTCTCTCTGAACTGCTGTAAATTATAAAAAATTATAAATACATTTCTCTAACTTATCACTTTCATAAAGTAAAAATAGGTATGGAACAACAATAAAACGTAATCCTCACCTAGATGTAAGGCCATAACCCAGAATGCAACAAAATTGTCCTGAAAAATATATGACTGCCATATATTTTGTAAAGACAGCCATTAGCCCATAAGATATTGCCTGCTTATTATCATGTACCGCAGTATAGTGCGACGTTACAGCAGTGTGTTGAGAACAATATATTGTTAAGTATTTACTTACACTATTTACACCTACTACAAAAGGCCACTCCAGTATATACCACTTCATTCTATGCCACTCCACTCTACACAACTCAACTCTACACCATTCCACTATACACTATATCACTCTATACCATTCCATTCTATACCACACCAGTCTATGCCACTACAATCTACGCTCTCTACTGTATGCTATTTCACTGTACAAAACCCCAGTGCCTGTGACTTCACTGAATACTATTACGCTGCATGCCATTCCACTTTTTGCTACTCCACTTTACACTACTTCACTGTATCCTATTACACTGCGCACCATTCCACTCTACGCTACTGCAATGTATGCTACTCCACTCAATGTTATTCCAGGGTACACCACTACACTTTACCTCACTCCATTCACTGTCACTCCATTTACACCTTCTCACTCTATGCCACTCTACTCTACACTATTGCACTCTATGCCAGTCTACTCTACACCTCTCCACTCTACACCACTCTGCTCTGTGGTCTTCCACTGTACATCACTGCACCATACCATACTTCACTATACGCCACTCCACTCTACCGTACTCTACACAACTATTCACCACACTCCACTCTACTCCACTCCACATTACTGTATGCTATTCCACTGTGCACCACTCCACTGAACTCCACTCCACTCTCCTTCACTATACAGCAGTACACTCCATGACACCACAGTGTATGACACTGTCCTCCACTTTATGGTACGGCACTCCACTGAATGGGAATAAACTGTACACTTTGAAATGCATTTTTATAAAAATAAAAAAGCATTCAAATTCAATGAAAACTGAAAACACCAAATGTTAAGCCTTTGTTGTTTTAGAAATACTTTATTTTTTCTTTATATACCACTCAAACCTAAACTACATAAAGATTACAAGGTCTAAAGTTATAGTTATACCTTAAATGTATAATTTACACACCACCTTTAAATTACTATGACTTTTTTATTCTTTAGACAGATATCAAACTTAAACTACACAAACATTATTAATTGCAAACTTATACCTTTAGTTTATACAATACTTTCAAATTATTTTAACTCGCACACCTCAAGATATACAGTGTATTGGACTCGGTAGCCACACTACATTAACTACAACTTGCCACTCTAACATACACTGTGTTCTCACAAATCACATGATTTGTGATGTTATAAGTGTTGTTGTAAATGCTATTATTTTTGATGGTATAACTAATGTAATATAAAAGGGTGTAAGCAGTGCAAAGTAAGCCATAAATTATTCAATTGAAACGTAATAAATTCATTTAGTTTGGACATCTGTATATCACTACTCTACTCCAAGGGTTGTCTTTGATCTTCACAAACAAGCACACTATCATAGTCTTAGTAGACCATTGAAACATGAGAAAAGTGATAAAGCATTTGATCTCCAAAAAAATAATAAGTAGATGAGGGGAAATCATGTGGGATGGCACTAGGAGAAAAGGCAAATAAATGAGACCAGAGGAGTTCAGACATAAAACTTGCACCGAGAGGTAACAGAATAGGCACTAGATTGGACTATTGCAGCACTGTTTGTGTTGTTATGTGTAAGTTGGTACAAGACACATAAAGAGATTTCAGAAATATGAGAGAGAAGTGGATTGGCTGAACCATGGTGATCATAGCAGCCTTATGCTTCGGAAATTGCATTAGTTTCAAAATAATAATTAAATCAATTTATGTGGTTTCTTCATAATCTTCAAGGTAATCCACTGGAATGGATTGACAAGACAAGAGTGCTGCAGAACAGCTTTAAGTACTTGAAGAACTGCTGTATGCTTACAAAAAACAATTCCTATATACTAGCAAAATATTGTAGTAATTATGAGTGAAATTATACAGTCCAAATCACCATACGTCCAATGATCAAAAGCTGGAAATGAAGAAAACAGAGAACTAGAGCTGCTGTGTTCCCTTACATGAAGTAGACTAAATGCAAGAGTTGAACCAGCAGAATAATAATTTTGGCTCCATGATGCTCCTGGAGTTGTAGCAGATATAACTTATACATCAATGGCCGAGTTTAAAAACTTCCCAGAATTCTCAGAAGAGTTACAGTAGCAAAAAGCTGATTTATCAACAGATTATATCATTTTATTGAATTCAAAATCACTTTAGCTTATGATAGTAGATTTTGACATTGAAGTTTCTTTTAAGTATTTTCTGCGCTGTTGGTGGAAGAATAGATGATCTCTAACTTGGGAAATTATTTCCTGGGACTGAAGAGTCATGGACCTTGGCATCCAACCCTCTAAATAATGATTGAGACACAATTCAGGCATACCAGCATGTACGCTTTGATCTAATAAGACAGTTGCTATTGACTCATGAAGAATATATGTTGCAGTGCTGGCAGCTGTTGAGTTCATGCAAAGTGTCCTACCAGAGGTCATTACTGGATCTATAATGAGGTTTGGCAGTGAGAGAGGCTTAGGGATAGCTTATTTGAGTGAGTGACACTCAGAGACAGATGTTCTGTAGGACTCTTGAAAGTTTCTGTTACTCCCCTTACTTGCACTTACAGCCTCCAGTATGTGTGTTAGACCTGACATCCTTGGTGTGGTATTCCTCCAAACCTTTTGCCTTCGTCCTTCCTGTTTGCTGAATTCATTTTTGGTTGATTTAGGAGTTGTCACACTTTACCACCACCAACCAGTGTGTTCTCTCTCCTTCAAACATGGTAAAATTGGCCTACAGATGAATGGCACCTTTAATTTACTTGTAAGTCCTTAAAGAATGGTACTATATGTACCCAGGGCCTGTAAATGAAATGCTCTGTGGTGCTCATGGTACCACCCACTACAGTAGTATTTTGAAAACATGGCTGAGGCCTGTCACTAAAGCCTGCAGTGCAGTTCTCAAATTGCCATTTTGAACAGGAAAAACAAACCTTTTCCCAGATTTAAGCCTTCCTTTTAATACTTATAACTCATCCTTAAGGTAAGCCTCAAAGGTTCTTCAGGCAGGGAGTATTGTATTTAACATGTAGGACATGTGTATTTATGTTTGACAAATCCTGGCAGTGAATTACTCCTAAAGATATTTTTCACTTTTGGAGGGCCTACCTCGCCCGTTGATTAACACTGAGTTACCGTAATACATTTAATAAGTTCTAACTTTAGATTGGGAGCTTATGGAGAGATGCTGTTTGCATTCAAATTAACTGTAATTTAAAATCCTCTTTAATTATAAGTCATATTTGCAGTTAGAATTCTGAAAATGGCACTTTTAGAAAGTTGGCATTTTCTTGCCCCAACCATTTGTGCCTTTTGTTGGTATCCTAAGTCACATGCCTGTGAATGGCTCTGCTGTTAGGCTTTGTGTATTGTTTCCAGATAGGTAACAATGAAGGGACTTAGGTAAGGAAGGGATGGGCCATCCTGACAGGATGACTGAGAAGGGGCTGTACCCAGACCCACTTACATTTCAAAGGGCGTTGCCTCCTGTACATACACAGGAACCTAAAATCAGACTTGTCCTGTCTTTTGTCACCCCCAGAATGCTTGGAGTCTGGTCAGGGGAAGAGGAAGAACTTTCCAGAACCACTTGTGTTGGTAGAACAGGGAGTTCCCCAAGGAAAGATACCGGGTTTGAATGCTATGGCTCCTATTCCACTTATCAGAACAGTCCTAGACCTGCGGAAGTTACTACCCAGCTGGCAAAAGACTGTCCTGCTGCTTGAAGGACTGCCTTGCTGTCTGCAAAAGAAGATTGGGCCTGCTTTCCTTTATCCCAGACTACCCAGAGTGACTCCAAGGGTCAGTTGGGTGAGCTATTGTGTGAGGTACAGGGACACAACAAGCTTCACAGGCCTTTGTGCAACTGCCTAGATGACCTACTGCAACTGTTTCTGCCTGAGCCCACCTGATATCCTCTGCTGGAGTGAATCCTGACCCCCAAAAATGTTCTCCAATGTGCTCCAATGTGTTGGACCCTTAACTGGCATCAGTGAGAGCTTCTCCTGAAGTTTGGGATTCTCATGACCGCAAACTGGCCGATTCACACCAAGACTCTGCTGACCATGAAGTTCTGGTGAGACCTGTTCTTTTCGCCAGAAGCGACAACTATCAATGCTAGACCTGCACTTCACACTACAACAATGACAGTCTGTGGCAATTGTCAACACAGAGATACAGCAACATCCCTCCAAGATGCTTGACTGGCTCTTCATGCTACACCAATGATGGTCCACAACACCTGACCTGCTGTTTGCCTTATAGCAATGACTTTTGCGATGCTCATGACTCCTACTCATGGCCTCCTCCACCATGAATTGAACTCTTCGTGCCAGACTTAAAAGGTAATCGTTCAACTGAGTTAACTGGGGTCCCTGTATCGGACCACCGTTCCATCGTGGTAGGCCTTGTTGTGTGACTTTTCCCCTATCTAGTGTGAATACATGACCACAAGTGGTGCTTTGTTCTTTTACATGCTATTTGAAAACTTGGCAACTGAATATCTCTGGTCCTATTGATTGGATTTTCTTTGTTTTGTCATTCTGGTGTCATTTTATTTCTTAAAATGTACTTTATTATTCTCTAGAAATTCTCAATTGGTTTGGGATATTTTTGCATTGTGTTTTCAGTTTATTACTGTTTGTTTGCTGCATAAAGACTGTACTCATTTTCTCTAAGCCTGACTGTTTTTGTGCCAAGCTACCAGAAAGTAAAGAACAGATTAATTTAGTGACTATATCTAGTTCCACCTGACAATGATTCTGGTTGTTGCTTAAGTAGGGTCCCCTCATCTCAACCTACAACCCAATTTCATACAATGGTACATTGTTGAGTAAAAGTCATCTAATGCTAGCGAAGAGTGTTCAGGAGGCAGTGGGGCCCGAGCAGGCCTGGGAGTGAGGATCACAAAGACCAGCATTCTCAGCCAGCTGGCCCGTCCCAGTGCAGATGCCCGGAGGTACCTGCCTTCAAAAACATTGTAGTGCTCCTACAGTGCAGGAAGAGTGTTCAAGAGGCAGCAGGGCCCGAGTCTGGCCAGGAGTGAGGATCACAAAGACCAACATTATCACCCAGCTGGCCCGTCCCAGTGTAGACTCCCAGAAGTGCCTGCCTTCAAAAACATCAGAGCGCTCCTGCAGCGAGGAAAGAGTGTTCAGGAGGCAGCAGGGCCCAAGTGGGGCCGGGAGTGAGGAAAACAAAGACCAACATTCTTACCCAGCTGGACTGTCCCAGTGTAGATGCCCAGAGGCACCTGCCTTCAAAAACATTCCTGCAGTGTGGGATGCATGTGGGACACTCTGAGGTGCATGCCCGGGCCAAGACCGGCACCATCTGTGCCCATCCACGGACGACTGAGCTGTGCTGGGCCACACCTTTTAGTTCTCACAACTGAGGTATGTGATACATTCTTGCCCTGTTGCCGCTTTACCATCCATTGTTTATCCACTGTTTTTAGAGGATTGTGGGAAGAGTTAAATAAAGTAGGGAATAGAAAGGTGAGAGGGGTTTTTGATGACTGCATTTGTTAGTCTCTAGATACATTTTGTTTGTGTGGATTTTGAGGGATTTTATGTCCCGGTTCTGTTTTTAAGTTGATGAGGTTGATTGGTCTGCATGAGGTTCCATCAAGAGTTCACAAAGACCATGTGTGAACAATTGTTCCTGAAATAATATCCATCATTTCACAAATTGATCCACTGTAGGACTTACGTCTGGGGCTTTTTCTGGCTTTAACATTCTAATTAAGTCAATGATTTGCCTTGGTGTGAACCAGCCAAAATGTTTTGCAGTTTCTTAGGGTCACAGTTGTTGTGTTTTTCTGTGATTCTACTAGTTTGATAACTGCAAAGATTAAGGGATAATGATCCAGCTGTCCTGCGATGTTTTATTCTAGAACTCTGCTCAAACCTCATGTCAGCAATTTCAAATTGTCTTTGTGGCTTACTTTTTGGCCAGTAGCTTGAATTCTGACTACCTCTCTACCAGAATGATTCTGTTTTCAGCTGTAATGTTTATGGCTGTCTAGTCATTCATATTTTGTGTGAAAGTCTCTAGGTTGTTTTTAATGATAATTTTCAGTTCCACATATTCATTGATGACCCTTGCTTTAATGTGGCTCTCAAATGTTTTTGCTTCTGTTGTGAGTCTGTCTTTAAAATCCAGTTTATTTTATGATCTAGCCATGTTCTTAAAAACTTTGGGGATTTTTGTTGGGGATACCTTACTTTTTTGTCCCGAAGTGGGCAGAATTCTTCCTTTTGAGTACATGGTGAATTCAGTCATTCCTTTCATTAGTTCACTCTTTTCCTTTTTTTATTCTTCCCCATATCAATATGGATTACTTCCCTGATTACACTGATGTTGTTTGTCATGCCAATGACCTTAGTCTGTATTCACCTGGCTTTGCTCGAGGTCTGTGGTATTAAGTTGTGGTCTCTTTCTTTTCACCATCAGAAACATATTTCTGTGATATTAGGCCATTGGCTAAGGGGAAAATCTGAAATCTATCACTAATGTCACAAATGTTTCCATTGAGTTGCTCCCCAGTGGCTGTTTAAGACCATTTGATGACAGACCTGACTCTACACAAAAGAATGGTAGTTTGGCTCCATTTCTGTGTTATCTCCTAGATTTTGGTGTGTCTGAGCTAGTTCTCTTTCTAGGTATTTTCCATCCTTACATTCATTGTTGCACAACACATTTTCTTCTTTATATTTTGTTAATTATATCAATTATGTCACGCCTCTAGGTAATCAGCTGTCTGTAGAGTTTTAATTCTTTCATTCTTGGTGCAAATTCACTGCGGCTGCACCCGTGGGTACATATTCTAGTAATAAGTAATAGGTTGCTTTCCTGTGGCACTGTACAGTTTTTCTGGACATAAATAACATTTTAATAGTGCTTGATAGACCAACCTCAGAAGGACGAAGGCCTGTGTCGGCCTTACTGCAATTCAACATCTTCACCTGCAGACCACCACATGTTTCAGCAGTCGATGATCAAGTCTCTGAGACTTCCTGGCTGTGTAGTACTTAGCACTGACATTTCAGGTAAGAGGTCTCAGTGTGATAGTATTTAGAAAGTTCTTCCCTTCACTTATAAAGGGTTCAGTAGAATTGATCTGGGCTCCACTTCCTCTATTTCGTGAGATTGTAAAGTCTTTTTACAGTTTCTCTAAGCCTTGCAGAGGCTTATCTCAAATGATTCAAAGAGACAAGTCAATATACAGAAAACTGCATAGACTGTGTTCACTCTGATGGAAAACAGCAAAGTTTATTTTACTCGTGAGCAATATTTAACAATAAAGGTAAAATCTATGCCAGAGTTGGAAAACACATACTTATGGCTGTATCTAAAAGTGTGCGTTTACTAGAATCCATGGCTAATGTAAGACAAGGAATCTACATCATCATCGGGCTCCTGATCCCACTTCCTCTTCCTCACCCTGCCCTTTCCATGCCAGAGTACTTCAGTATATATTGGCAAGGCCTACTTCAGGGACCACTGAAAGTGAGGGTGCCAGTGGAACAAAGTACATAAGAAACTCAGGAAAAGATAATTGAAACATACAGAATAATTATCCATGGCTATAAAGAGGGCCTGAACTCCCTCCTCAACTTCCCTGGAAATTGGGCTGCAGCTCCATCAGTAACACCCGATTTACCTCGGCAGTACCCGAAAAGCAAAACCAACCAGAGCGTTAAGACAGGGGTGGAGCTGACCACACCATAATCTCAGAAAACAGGAATGGCTCTCTTCTACAGGCACGAAAGGGTGCAGAAAAAGATATAAAACAGACTATTGTAAAAATAGGGGTTCCCTATGGGGGAAGAAAAATGCCAACACAGGAGGAAAAGGGATATAAAACGCACAGATAGAGGAGAAAAGAACAACGCCGAGACAGGGGTCAAGAGAGAATGGGAACTGTAAAGGGGAACCAGCGGAGGTGAAGCAGAGTGCCCAGAGACCGGGAGAGATCCAGGCGAACTGAACAAGGAGGTGACTGACTACGGAGACCTGCAGGAGTGGAGTGAGGAGTGGTGGACATTGCCAACTTTTGCCCACAACTCAGGTGAATTGTGGCTACTTGGGTGAGTGATTTGAGCATGCGCTCCCTCACAAAGGATTGTTACATTACAGGTTTTGTTCCTTCTTTCTATGTTTTTCACTATTCCTTACTATTCTTTTGCTGGCACAATTTATTTTTTCTTCTAGGGAAAACTTATGCTTCCTTGGTGTGTGTGTGAAAACCAAATCTCTATCATTTGTTTTTCTGATACATAAATAGGTGCATTCTCCATTTATCTATCCTTCATGGCTCTTCATGTAATGGAGACACCTGACTTGAAAGCCCCAGAATTCCCAAATCAAACACTTTGGTTAGAAGTTGTTTTTCTCTTTCTTTTAATCCAGCATGTGTGACTGGTGACAGACCCTTTAAAAACCTATAATCAAAAATGAATAGAAGGAATTACTAAGACATGGAGGGGGAGAAACAAGTGACTTATCTCACCTGTACTTACCAACACATTCTCCTGTTCTCCCACGGGTGCTGGTGGTGACCATTCTAAAAAACACCCTGCATAGAAAAGGACACAGATAAGAAATGATTACTAGAGTGACAACTGTTCTCCGTGAATCAGAAGAATGACTGTCACTAAAAACACTGAAACTTCCCGTCTGTGCAAACTTTCTTTTTTTCTCCCCCCATATTATATATCTTGTTCTTAAATAAAGTCAACAAACATAAATCAAAAAAACCTCTGAAGCCATATTTCTGCCTATCTCTCCACAATGGCCATGATGAACTGGGATGTAACAAGCAAAGGAGGGGTCAGAAAATAGATTTATTTTAGTAATATCTATGCCAAGGAGAAATACAGAACAGCAAAACACCAGAGGTTCAAGAGCTATGTAGAGAAACAATTTGTATTTTTATAAATTTCAGCATAAACGTCACAAAGCAATCCTCCATTTGCTAAGGCTGCTCGAATAACCGCTCATCTTCAGGGTGCACCTAATATGTTCTGTAAAGTATTTGTTTCCTTCATCCAAGAGTTAAGACCTAGTATTTACAGCAAGGTTTGCAGGTTTATTAACACCAAATATTCCAAATGTTAAGAAGTTCTATTGTATTTGCTACCCCTTACCCTTGATAATTGCAAATATTAGTATAGGTGAAGCCATTAATTCTGGGTTGATAGTGTGCCAACAGTCACTCAGTGGATGTCCAAACTGTGTAGACCACCTGTCCAAAATTTGTTAAGCACTTCTTTTGGCACCACATCTTGTACTCTTCCGGGTTTATTAAGATAAAACAAATGACAGCAGCTGTTTGGTGATGAGTTCATTCTATGCTTCCATGTAGCAGTTCACCTTTCACGGGAAATTCTTTATTGGAAATAGGAAATCTAAATTCAACTAAAACATCTACATTAGCTCATTCAGACAAACAAACATAATAAATACACAGTTTAATACGAAGGGCTGCAGGCAAAAACATAGACGTCTGGGACACACCATGAAGGAACTTACAATAGCTAGAGTACTCGCTACGAAAAGATGGACACCGATGCCTTCACACATCAACTTTGATAAAACACTGTAAATTCCAGAGCATACCAAGGGGGCTACACCTACTCCTCAAATCATCATTAAGTGCATGAAATAAAAATTTAAAGCAAAGTGGAATGTGATTTGCAAGAAATGCTGTTTGGACTTAATTTTATTGATGATTGAGGTATTGGAAAACATTCTAAAAGATCTTGAACTAGAAGTACAGGCAACTAAAACTTGCTTAAACAAGCACTAGAAATTAGATGTGTGATAAAAATCCTTGTTGACACAAACAAAAAAGTAGACAAATCCACCAACTAAATTAATCAGTAAAGATAAGTAAATTACTTAGGGCACTTTTATTACAAAAAATAGTGAAGTATACCCATCAACAGAGACACATGCTAAAAGAAGAGCACAGAACTAGGAAATATCTCCAACACAAAATGCAAGTGGATCAGAGAATGTCATTCCACAAAGTCAGGGAAGTAAACAAACATTCAGATTAGTTAAACAAATTATTGCAATGTACATGTAGGACCACAATTTGATATAATCCTCAAGAATACCCTTTGGATAAAGTGCATCTGAATACAGTTCACCCATAAGATGAGTAGAGTAGTTGCAGTGACAAACAGAAGGTAATTTTAAATAAATGCTTAGACTAATGCATCTCTGAATCCAGAGGATCCAGAGAACCATTCCCATCTTTGTTTTGATTGTATGTGCCACTACAAACGGAAATCATGCATAAGAAAAACTGTATTGAACTTACTCATAGGTGTAATCCTGCCCAAATCGCTTTACTACATCCACAATACATGGGGACACATGTAACCCTAGAGAGATGTTTGTTTTTTATTTAGCCCTATCAAGTTGCAAATTAAGCCACTTGGAAAATAATTTCTCATCAACACAGCCAAAACATCATGGTCGGGTCAATACTGTCTTTCACACTTTCGGAACCCTTGTGGCATTCCACAAGCATGATGTCTTTTTACTTTTCAACATTGACCTAAAGACTGCTGGGTTTGTTTCTGCCTCAATATTCCCTCATCTGATCAGGTTTTTTTTTTTTTTTTGGGATGTGGGGGATATAGGTACATTGATTGTGATTCCTATTGCTTGTTCTATTTTGGATCTTACCTCACACAATAATGTGTTGCTACATTCCTGCATAGCCTAGTTAGAGCACATCCCTGAATCTTACACACAAAGCCAAAATGTATTAATCATCTGCTGCATCTCAACCAACTGTCTTCAGACCATGCATAACAAATTGATTAGCTACTAACTCAGCCATCCAATGTGCAATTAGGAGCCTCATCAGTAGTCTGGAAAATGATATACAATTGCTGAAATACAAAAACAATGCAACCACATTTACTGGAGAACAAATATCTAACTAGGCATGAATCCCTGCTCCCTGTGATGGGATGGCAGCCCTCTATGTTAAAGCCATAGAAAGAAGAATGAAATTATTCTAGAAACATAACGACTGAATGGTCATCTTCCTTATGGCAATTGTACATTTGAAGAACTTTTGTCTGTTTGAGGGCAAGAGTCACAAACTATGCCCAGAAAAATATGCACCTACACTACACCATCACCAATGACAGCAGCACCCTGATAAGGATGTCCTAATACTATAACAATTCAGGATGCACATCACAGCAACATGTATTGCCAATGAAGAACCAAAATACCTCTAGTGGACAGTCCTCCACCTCATGAGGACATAAAAGCTAGGGGTGTGCAAAATTCAAGTTACTCACTTTTGTATGATTTTGTGCAATATCTGTAAAATTCTGTGAAACTGCATATAATTACTCAATATAAACAAATCTGTCATTTAGCACTATATTGTAGCATGAAATTATGCATTCTGATTTCAGATTTTGAGGCGAGGATGCATTTTGGACTAAACAAATTGCAAAAAAATTAAGCCACCATGACAAATACCACTCATGTTCTGCTATTCTATAGCATTTGTGAGACAATACATAATATGTTTGAAGCTAAAGCAATATATAAATCAACACTATGGTTGTTTTGATAACTAGCATAATTATAAAAATCAAAATAACCGAGTAAGACCTTCTGTGGAGAAAAGAGTACATTAGTCTGAAGGATTTCATTACGTTAGAACATTGCCCCACTGGCTAAGAGCCAGCAGCAGAAAAATAAAATGATACTTTGTGAGAAAACAGGGCTGATTGCACAGGCCCCCTACCTTTTTGCCCCCATTTTCCACTTTTTGCTGGTATTTTCCTGACTCTGATGGTGCCCTGGGTACTGCTAACCAGTCCCAGGGCCTGTGCTCTGTGTAAAACGGATATGCAAATTAGACTAATTATAATTAGCTAAGTTAACCTACCTATAAGTCCCTAGTACATGGTAGGGCATGTAGGTTTAGGGACCACAGCATAGGTAGTGCACCCATAGGTGCACTGCTGAGGTGCCCAGTGTCATTTTAAAGGCAGGCCTGCCTTGCTGGCTGCTTTTAAATTAAAGTTATATGCAAATTCGACTTTGGAATTAAAAGTAGTTCCAAAGTCTTAAACTACCTTATTTGTACATATAAGTCACCCCTAAGGTGTGCCCTATGTGCCCCTAGGGCTGGGTGCCATGTACCTATAAGCAGGGACTTTATAAACATAGTTTTATAAGCCCTGGTGAGGTAAAAACAGCCATATTCGTTTTTCCCTCATTGTAGTAAACGGCCTTCATAGGCTAGAATGGGGAGACTTTATTTTAATTTTTAAAGTCTCCTTAAATGATGCATACCAAGAGTTTGGTATCAAATTAATTGTTGTAATAAATCCCACAGCTTCCAGTTGTTGGATTTAATATAACTTGTTCAGGTAAAGAGTTTTAAACTTTACCTGAAAAGTTGCCAATTTCAGCCCTGCATTGTTTTTGCTGCTGTGCTCTGATTGGCCAGCCTCTAGCAGCTTGGCCAAGCTGCCTTGATGAGGTGTGAAGTGGCCTGGCTTCACACAAAGGAATGTGCCTGTGGGAAGGAATCTCCCCTCAGCAGATGGTGAGGCAGGAAGGGGGAGGGCTGCCAAACTGGTCTTCAAAGGCAGAGAAGGACATTTGGAGCAACCAGCAACACCCCCACATCCTGCAACCCCAGACAACTAGGTGCCCCCTTGATTAGATTAGGAGAGGGCAGGAGAGGGGTGTGTTTATGATTTTTAGCCACAACAGTGGGTGGGCTCAGCCAGATGTAACCTCCAAAAATCAGATTCAGCCATGATGGATTTTTAGAGAATGTTGCCTCCTGGGATTGATTTTTGCCACACTTCCCAGGAAGTGGTCATCACAGGGGGAAGGACCCTGCACCTAATTGGAGAACCAGGACCCCCCTGCTTTTCACCCAGGAGCAAGGATAAAACTGGCAGACCTGCACCCACACCTCAGTTCCCTACCACATCCAACAAGGAAGAACAACAGAAGAAGGACTGCCCTGCTGGACCCCTGGCCTGCACCTGGAACCTGCAGTCAGAAGGACTGCACCAGCTGCACACTTGGGCTTCACCACAAGAAGGACTTTGCCTGGCTTCAACTGGTTCAAGGAGGGACTCCCTGTTTGCTACAGGTGACAAATTGCTATCCAGAGTCCCCTGCACCAACTCCTGAAGAAAGCGACCAGCTGACCACTGTCCAGTGGCCAAAAAGGAGTTTGCACCAGGTGCATTCTGGGAGTTGTAGTCCGGGCCCCCCCCCCCAAGGACCATCTCAGAACTTCTGGAGCCTTGGGGTGAGCTGTGGACCTCAAAAGAACCTTAAAAGGACATCTGGGAGAAGCCCCAGAAGTTTGAAGAAGTTTGGACAACTTTTGAAAAAAAGCTCCATAGTGGGACCGACCCGCCGCGGCAACTCTAGCCAGCTTGCCTCAACCGCGACCCGGCCTGATTTGCTGGTTCGTCCCGGTAAAGAAAATCTCAGAAAAAGAGACTAAGTCCGAAGGTAAAAAGTTGACCGGGACCTCCCAGCCAGCGTATCCGAGGAGGGCTACATGGACGTCGGATCAAGATCCAGGTTTACCCCGGTCGAAGGATTTTCACCTCGAAAAAACGACTAAGTTCAAAGGTAAAAATCTCCACCGAGGATTACAGCATCGCGTATCCGGAGAAGGGCTCCAGGAGGTCGGATTGGACTGGCAGGTTCGTCCCGCTGAAGAAAATCTTCGAAAAAAAGACAAAGTGTGAAGGTAAACTTTTAACCGAGGCCTCCCGCGGCCTGTAGCCGAGCAGGGCTCCATCGCGGTCGGCCTTAAACTTTGACTTTGCCCCGGTTGAGGTTCAACCAGATGACCCTATTGGCGCTTTTTGTTTCTAGGCGCTAAAAAAAAAAAAAGAAAATTTAAATTCATATCTCCGGTTCCCCTTATCCGATTTTATTTGTTTTGGTGTCATTTTAAAGATAAAAATATAATCTATTTTTATGAATTGGTTTTGTATTTTTAAACTGTTTCCTGTGTTTTATTTAATTACTGTTTTGTGATATTTGAATGCTTTACACTCTGTCTCCTAAGTTAAGCCTTGGCGCCCGTTGCCAAGCTACCAAGGGTTGAGCTGGGGTTAATTTACTGAGACTTAACTGGACCTTAGTGGAGGTTAGTGGCCTATTGCTAAGTGTAGATACCTACCTGCCCTTACCAATAAACCATTTTCCAACATACTTGAATACTGTTTTATTTTTCTGCTGCTGGCTCAGCCAACATGTGAAGGGAGGGGTGGGGCTGGGCCATGGGAGGTGCCATTTGGGATGATGGATTGTGTGCACTAAGTGCACATGTGATTTTGGATGGCCCAAGACGGAAGTATAAAAAACACATATGCACTTAGGTTTGTCCAGCCTGTTGTGTACACAGCCAGACTGGAGAAACTGCACAGGTCGCAGGGTTGTGTCTGAACTGCAGTCTTAGCTGCTCAGACGAACACTGATGCTGTTTCCATCCTAGTTTGAACATGAACACAGCGCCAGGATTGTTGGGGAGTCTGTTCGTGTGTCATAGTGAATTCTGGGACACCAGAACAGGTGAGAGAATGAGCGAGGCGGCAGGAGAGAACAGCAGCAGGTACAAATGGTAAGTCTTTTTTTTATTTATTTATTCCCCCATCACCCCTGCCCCTCCCCTTGATATTTGCTGCAGCCACTGCTGGAAGCAGGTACAGGAAGCATTCTGTTATAAATGAAAAACAATGTTTGAGTAAGTTTAACACATCTGGTGGCTTATTTACAATATTTCTGTGCAGGGCAGTGCTGCAAGGCTTCCTGCTGCACTGCCCTGCCTCAAAAGAAAAGGGAAGGAATGTACCTTATCAATGAGATACAGCACATTTATGTTCTTTTCCAATGTGCTGGTTCACAATTGGCAGCCATGTGCCAACACAGGCACTCTTGCACCATGGTGCAAAGGTGTATGCATTGTAGGAATGACTGTTTTTGTGCAGGAAGGGACCATTTTCTACACAAAAGCAATGGAGGTGTTTTACTCCTTCTATTTGTACTGCAAAATGCAGCAGACAAAGAGGAAAATTAAGGAGAAATAAAGTTATTTTTCCTTGTTATGGCTCCCCTGGGGAGGCATAGGCTTTTGACACTATCCCAGGTTTACAAATCCTTGTAAATCTGGGAATGTGTCAAAATCAATGAATGTTGTGTGGTAACACCCGCCGCAACACCCATGGAATGCCTCTTTGACTCAGAGTAAAGCAACGCAGCGACTTGTGATAAGTTGCCATACTCCATATCTATAAGGCTTTAAAAAGCCATGCAAAGTGTCTTTGTGTGTCCGTGTAGATATAGATCCAAAGCCTTTGTCGCCATTGCGTCACAAAAAGTGACACACTTGTGGCGCTAGCCGCTTGTAAACATGCCCCCTAGAGTTTAAAAAAATCTTTGTCTTAACAGAGTCCAAAGCTGATTGTCCCAAGAGACATGCACACCTTGTTCCAAAGCAATCTCATATTTAAACTTAGGTTTTAATTACAAACTTTGTTGGATGATTTCCCCTAAATATTAGTTTTTGTTGTCATTTTAAATACACCAGAGTAATCAGAGTAATTTTGGCAATTCTGCATTACTGTTTGACGCGGAATTACCAATAATTATGTGATTATACGAAATTACAAAATTAATAATATATCGGGGGAAATAGCCCAGATTTAACAAATTTAATAAGTGTGAGCATCTCTTCTAGCTGCTTACACTCCTGTTTGTGTTGTTTTGCATTTTGAGCTATTCACCCGCATCTCCATTTTGGATGCAAGTGCACAATTTAGGTTCAAAAACTAGTTTAAATACTGGGAGAACGTTAGGGACAAATCCCCAAGGACACATTTAGCGAGTGTATGCTCACACTGCTATTCATGTTATGTTGCCTTTAGCACTATTTCTTTCAGCAAAATACATCCTCATTTAGTGGCATTTTTGGCTAAGAAAATAGCACTAAATGCAGATTGCTCTTCTAACAGAAATACACATAGGGCCTCATTACGAATTTGGCGGTCCTTTAACAGGACAGCCGAAACTGCTGCAGGCAAAAGACCACCAGTACTGGATGTCTTTTGCATGCCATATTAGCTGTTCCACTGGGTGAAAATGTTGTGGTGCATCAGGTGTGATAGCACCTGTTGCGTAGTGAAATGCATGATGGGGCTGTGCATGGGGCCCCTGCACTGCCCATGCTTAGTGCATGGGCAGGGGCCCCCAAGGGCCTCCCGACACCCCCATTGCACCAGCCTTTCCATGGCAGTGTTAACTGCCATGAAAAGGCTGGCCAATAGGGACTCTTAACCCCCAGGGCAGCGCTGCCCTGGTGGATTACAACCACTGGGACTGCCAGGCTGCAGGCAGCCTGGAGATGTTGGCAGTTAGACCATGGTGGCTCCAACACGGTGAAAATGGGGTGGTCAGACCGACCTGTCTGCAGTGGTCAGACCGCCATTGCGAGGCTGGCAGTATTTAGACCATCAGCCTCGTAATGAGGCCCATAATCTCACTGAATATTTAGGTCAATTCTGCATGATGACACTATATAGAATTGCGTGAGTTATACCCACCTCAAAAAAATACTGTGCTGCTTTGGGAATCAAGTCCCTCCAAATAGGAGCAAACAATTGAGAGTGGGTATTGGGTTTATGCAGAGACTTTCTGAAAGAACTATATTTGTTCAATAAAAAGCATATCAAATAAGAAAATGTAGAGTGGTTCAAAGAAGAGCATGGAAAGTGTAGAAAGGGTATTTGGAGCTATAAGCATGATGACTGTATCTAATTGACCCTATGATAATAAAGCTGATGGGGCCCAGACACAAGAAGGGGAATAAGCTATTCCTTCAAAGAAGTAAATGTATAATCAATTATGTATGTATTATAGAACACTAGATAGTGAAAAATTAAATTGGTTGGAGAGACCATTTAAAATGTGAGTCTTCCAATATATTACATTCAATATCTATTTAAAGCAAAATTTTAGCTTTGGTAAAATTAAGTACATATCCTGAAACCAAATAGTAAAGTAATATTGCATTAAAAAAGGGATAAACGGTGGTAAAGAATTAATTGGATACTCCATATAAAAGAGTTAATCTATTGTAACAAAATCACACTGATCAGATTTAATAAGATAGCAATAATGGGCTACAAGCAAGTGGCTAAAGTTTTTACCCAAATTTTGCAATCACTGTCATTTTCAATATCAATGATCTCCATCTTGTTTAGGTATAAGTGAAATAAAAGCCTTCTAGAAAGTCCCACATGCATGAGAATTATTTTGGGGAAAAAATAAAATATTGTGAAATAAATTCAGTAAAAGATCACGTGGGCCATAGGTTTTACATTTTTTTAAAGAATGTATGCCATGGTAAATACCTTCAATAAAAACATTTTTGTCAAGTTCTAAAAACTTAAGCTATCAATTGTAGAAATGGAAGAAAAGAAATTGCCAAATCCCAGTTGTCTATGTTTTCAATCATTAGTTTATAATGATGTGATTATACTTTTTAAATGATGTAGCAATAATCACATTAGAAACTGCCATTAATTTATCGAACTCATTAATAATCCAATTGATTTGTTCCATTCTTTTTGATTTTTAAGTAATTAGCAAACAATTTACCTGCTTTATACTAGCCACGATAAAACTTGATTTAACATGCAATTAAATATCACAAGTGTTCTGAGTCTCAATTTTAGTAGGACTATATTGGGTTGCAGTAAGATTATTAAGTATAGAATAATTTACAGAGGAGTTATACTTATCTTTTATATTTAACAATTTAATGCACTGAGGCACTTTAAAGGTATCATCATTTCTAACTATGGATGTGCCAGTTTGGGTGCTAAATAAGTTCATTATGCAAAATTACAAACTTTTCAATGAATTTTCAATCAGAAGACGATAATCATTAAAACCCCATTTGCCTATTTCAGGACAAACTTCAGAAATGTAAATTTTGGTGTTAACAGCAATGTGGTCACAAAGAACAATGGAGCCCTTTTGAGCAGACTGTAAATTGGTATTCCGAGATTTTCTAACCATCATAGAGTCAATGCAGGGTAGAATACCATGAACACGAAAATAAAAATAAAATTCAACCAGGTTCGGATTACACAGTCTCCAAACATCTGTTAAGTCTCTGAATGTAAAAGTAGATTTAAAAAACTATTAAGATTTATCAGAAATCGAATTAAATTTCTATACATAAATGGATCAAGGGTATTATTAAAATATGTATTATCAAAAGATTCACCAAATATTATATTACCAATAGAAATAGTGGTTAAGTTTGTTGTATATTTCACCAAAATATAGTAACAGGTTCCAAAGGATCATAAATATTAAATAATGAAAAACAAATGTTTTTTAATCATCATCACCTAAAGCCAATCCACCATCTGTCTCACATTCCTGCGAAACAATTTGTAAACTAAGGGCCTCATTTACAAGCGGCCTGCGCTGCATCACTTTTTTTGATGCACTGGTGGCGCAGGTTGCAGGACCATATCTACAAGGCCACGCAAAGCCACTTTGAATGGCTTTACATGCCCCCCTTTCACGCATTACTCTGTGTGAAAGGGGCATTCCACGGGTGTGGGTGCTGTGGGTGTTTCCACGCAACACCCATGAAATGTAACACATTCCCAGATTTACAGGGTTTTGTAAACCTGGGAATGTGTCCGTTTTCTACACACCCCCAGAGGGGTTGTGTAAGGGTGACACAACAGGGAGAAATAACATTATTTCTCTCTGCATTCTGCAGCACACATAGAAGGAGGAACAGCCTGCTTGTGTTTGTTTTGTAGAGGAAGGTGTCCCTTCTTGCACAAATACAATCCTCCCTGCACCATGGTGCAAGGGTGCCTGCATTGGTGCATGGCAGCAATTTGTTCACCAGAGCAGGGGACAAGGACAGGAATGTGCCATATCATGTAGATGTGATGAATTCTGGTCCTTTTGTTTTATCAGATAAAATAGCAACACCAGATTTGCTCTTATAGACCTGTCAGCCTTAAGGTGGTCTTCCCCCAACCATTTTACCTTCACCATTCTATTTTGCTGAATTTGTTTGTTTTGATGGCTTTAGGACTCTGTGTGCTTTACCACTGCTAACCAGTGCTAAAGTGTTTGTGCTCACTTTCTAAAACATGATTGGCACATTTAATTTACTTGCAAGAACCTCGTAAAGTGGCATACCATATACCCAGGGTCTGTAAATGCTAGTAGTGGGCCAGTAGACTAATTGTGCCACCCACTTAATCTGCCCCTTAAACATGCCCCAGGCCTGCCATTGCAGCATGCATGCAGTTTTGAACTGTCAGTTTGACTTGGCAATATAACCACCATGACAAGCCTGAGTCTCCCCTATTATTATTACATATAAGTCACCCCTATCATTAGCCCTCGGTAGCCCTCAGGGAAAAGTGCATTGTAGTTAAAAAGCTGGACATCCTCTTTAATGGTACAGTCAGATTTTACTGTAAGTTCACATTTTGAAAATGCCACTTTTACAAAAGTTATAATATATAATAAGTGTAACATGGAATTTGTGAATTAATCTCAACCACTGGTAATTAACCAGGCCACATATCAGTCCATCATTATTTTGCATGCCAGGCCACCTCAGTTTGGACCCAGCAATATGCAAATCAGTCTTGACCCTGCTCAAATTGGAACAGTCCAGCCTGAAATGCCAAGCCAGGACCTCCCTGAACCAGAATACAAGCAATTGAGGACTGGTTTCACCCTTATTATTGACTCATTAGACAGATATTGCTTGGTTCCTGTTAGAAATGGGGTTTCTGGTTGGCTAGGGTAGAACCCACCCACTCTAGTCACGGCAAGGGAGTTACACATCCCAAAAAACTCCTGCTCACCCACTTCGTAGCTTGGCACGAGCAGTCAGGCCTAACCCGGAGGTAATGTGTAAAGCGTTTGCACAACACACACAACACACGTTACACACTATCCCCACCACAAAGGGACCACAACACCAAGTTATATGAAAATATACTGTATTGTACACAAAGCATTTACTAGACCAAACATCACATATCAGTAGTATCCTGCTACCTTAGCAGTTGTCAGAACATTACACATTAGTTACTCTGCAAACTAGCAGTAGTCACATATAACACACAGGTTTCTCAGTATTCTGAAATATAAGCAGTAGTTAGGAAACACGTTATTACACCAAAGCACTTGTCATAAGAATATCATAAAGGCCCATAATAGGAACATTATAAAACGTATATGGCGAGTCAGAAAAACATATTAGCATGTTATGCCCATAAGAGGAACATTTGCATACACATATGAAACATCCTAAAAACAGGTAGGCAACATATAAGGTAATAAAGTCTCTAACAAGAACTTATGTTATATATATTGTCTTTTGGTAGTACCTGGTGTACGATGAAGGCACCTCCAGTGCCCAAAGAACGAAGAAGGGGCCCCCGGCACTCCTCTCCACAATGTGGGGGCTTCTGGAGGGTTCTGGGTTAGAGGGGGCGGCACACACCCCCTTTGCATTACTGATGGGCTCCTCCAGGGGGACTGCTATCACTGGGGCCCCCCCAGGCCTCCACTGGCCCTCACAAGGGGAGGGCCAATGTCAGCAATTACCTTTGGAAAGGAGGGGGGTGCCACGCACCCCCTCCGCTTTAAGGAAAGGACCGTCCTGGCGCCCGTGATCACTTGGGGCTTCCCGGGCCTCCACCAGCCCTCACAAGGGGGGCCGAGGTCAGGCAGAGATCCCAGAAGGAGGGGGCAGCACGCACCCCCTCTGTTTTAATGACGGGTCCCTCCTGCGGCCCGCAATCGCTGAGGGGCCCCCCAGGCACTCACTGGCCCTCCATGGGGGGGCCATCATTCAGGCATTGGCCCACAGGGGCCACACAAAAGGGACTGGTGGCACGGGGGCCTATGATGCGGTCCTGATGTGGCTCTTCTGTGCTCCCACAGGGCAGGGAGAGACTTCCTTCTCCCCTGCCCGTCTCGTGCCTCGTATGGGCCCAAGTAAGGGCCTTCTGGTGCCCCAGGGGCGCTCCTCGGAGAGATCCTTGCCCCGGGGGCACCGCTAGGAGCACACTTGCTCCAGGTTCCTCAATCGTCGATTTTCTCATGCCCTGGGGGCACAAAGGGCAGCGCGACTCTGGCGCTGCATGGCACACAGCCCGGGTCACGGCAGTGATGTTTTTCACAGCATAAAAAGTGCTTTTCAAGCACTAACAATATAAAAGAAGCAGCACTTCCCTCAATAAGCAATAAGTCCATTAAAGGTAAAGTGCTTTCCAAAGCGCTAAGTCTTTGCCCAATATTGAAGCACTCCTCGTGCTACCCAAGGTTGCAGGGGTCAGGGGATAACAGCACCCTGCCCCTGAAGAGCAGAAATTAAGAAGCAGGCCCACAGGTGAAGGGGCTCAGCAACAGACCAGCACACAGAGGATGCAAGCAGGTGGCAAGTCCTTTCAGTGACCAAGCAGGTCACAGGTCAGCACAGCAGCAGCAGTCCATGGCAGTTCCTGGTGAGTCCTTCCAGCCTTTTGTGTCCAGTTCCAAAATGATTCGCAGAGTCTCCAAATTGTGGGGAAAATTCCCCTGTACTTATGCTCAGTCCTTACAGTGTTTTATAATAAAAGTGGAGAGGAGGTTCCAACCAGTTACAACTGGTTCTGGGAGTGCCCCTCTCTCCTCCAGCACAGGCTCCAAACATTAGTTGGGGGTAAACGGCCCTATTGTGTGAGGCCACGGCACAGCCTTTACAAATGTAGGTGGCCAACACCTCTCCCTTCTCTCAGCCCAGGAAGATTATTCAGTATGCAGAAGCACCTCTGTGACACCTCCACCCTCCCTTTGTACAGGCTGTCTGAAAAGTATGCACAAAGCCCAACTGTCACTCTGCCCAGACGTGGATTGGAGTCAAGCGGCAAAACACCAGAGTCATAAGCACAGAGTAATGCACACTTTCTAGAAGTGGCATTTCTATAATAGTAATAAACAATACACCTACACCGGTAAGCAGGATTTATTATCACCAGTACAACCATACCAAACATGCCTAAGCTACCCCTCATAAATCAGACAATACCCCTTACACATAAGGCAGGGCATTTTTAATGCAATCCTATGAGAAGGCAGCACTCACAGCAGTGAGACACCAAGTTAGGCTGTTTGTCACTACCAGGACAGGCCACGCAACCTAGCACATGTCCTGCTTTCTACATACATGGCACCCTGCCCATAGGGCTAGTCAGGGCATACTTTCAGGGTGACTTGCATGTAGTAATAGAGGAGTTCTGGGCCTGGCAAGTAATTTTAGATGCCAGGTCCCTGTGACAGAAAGCTGCTCACACAGGCCCTGTGCTTGCAGGCATGAGACAGGTTTGAAAGTCTACTTCAGTGGGTGGCGCAAGCAGTTCTGCAGGCCCATTAGTAGCATTTAATTTACAGGCCCTGGGCATAGAGATACCACTGTACAAGGGACTTACAGGTAAATTAAATATGCCAATTAGGTATAAGCCAATCATAAGAACTTTAGATGGGAGAGCACCTGCACTTTAGCACTGGTCAGCAGTGATAAAGTGCTCAGAGTCCTAGAGCCAAAAGCAACAGGTCAGAAAAAATAGGAAACAGGAGGCAAAAAGATTGGGGATAACCCTGCATAAGGAAAAACGTCCAACAGTTCCATTGATACACTGTGCACAGATTCATGTTTGCAGAATGGTCCCTCTTAGGGTGCTTTAATAAACTATGCAAAAAGTGATGGTTGGAATGCTTGAATTAATCTCACACACTTGTATCACTCAGAGCCACATACCCGACTATCATTAGTTTGCACTCCATGCCACCTCAGTTACCAGTGCCCATCGTATGAGAGATGGGTAAGCCTCATATGACAGAAGAGCCACATATACAGCATACAGATTTTTGAAGGTCTAATATCACAGGCATATGGTGTGAATGAAGGAAATAAAAGCAGAGCTCCCAATGAGTGCAATTGGTCCATTTCTATTACCATTTCAAAGAAGCTCAATATCCACAGTGGAGGTCGCAATATAAACAGTACTTTAGTGTGAATAACAAAGCTCATAAAAAAACTCTGTTTAACAATGTCACTTGATATCACTTGGTAATAGTGGTTGGTTCTTTAGGAGGCATTACACTTCAAAGTCCTCCTTTTCTACAGTGAATGAGTCCAAAATGTTGCAGTTGTCTTGTGACACACTCTGCCAACAGACATTGCTTCAAAGCATATTGGCCATCTTGACCAGCGCTAAGCCATACTCCCAGATGCATCACCTTCAACAGATTATGTTAATTATACAAAACACAGAAAATCAACATAAAATGCAGTCCATACAACCAACGCTAGAAAGTTGTTTTGTAAGCTGAGCAAACTAGGCTCTCTTTGATATTCCGTTATCATTTTGCACAAGTCTCCATCTCATACCAACTGCAGCCACTATCAAAATCTCCATGAACTACCCCCACTCCTCGTTAACCTGTTCAAATACACCTACCTCAGTGTATTCTAAGCTGTCCAACATACTTGTTTTATTTCTGAATTCATCCCTCAACTTAATCTAGGATGCTTGGGACCTCACAGTTTCCTGACTGAACAAGCAAGTAACATCAAAAAACAGCAGGTTATGCTCCCTGTTCTCACAGATAGAGTTCTATCAAACCAATCCTGAACTGCAAACCCTGTGTACCTGCAGAGCTTCCAAAATTCCTTGCCGACATTCTTGTGTCACTGCTTAGTTTTCAGTAAATACATTTTGATTGTATGTTACTTCAGCTTCTGGATGGATGCCTTTGACATGCATTGTTCATCCAAACTCTGTGAGCTTTTGCACACTTATAAACTGTTCTTACTCAGCTCTTTGTACTCTCACATCAAGAGCTCTTGACTAGAGATGATCATGTATACATTTCCATCAAACTACAGCCTCCTTCACTCTATCCATGGTCAACCACTTCATAAATCTTTTCTGCATCACAGGTCACTCCACTCACCACATAGCTTTTCCCAAAGTCTGAAAGATGTGAAAATATTTTTTTTGTAGTTCCTTGGTAAAACATGAACAATACTCATGGTGAAAAGTGTAAAAGTGCCTTACAATTTAAAGAGAATATTAGTACAATAAAACATATGTATAATCATTGGGAGGAGACAATCTGTACTTTTATGAAAAAGTATGTGTATAGAAGGATTTAAACAAGAAAATGTGAGATACCTGTGGCTTGTTATCATGTTTGTATTTCTTTGGCCACTAGCTCTGAAATCTAGGGTCCAATTTACTAACGTATACACTTGTACAAGATAGATAATATTAGATAGTTGGATACATATAGCAACGTTTTTGTTCATCATAGTCTCCCTTGACAGTCCATTAGAGACACAATCTGTGAGCCAAAAACTGGTTCAATTTTAAGTCTAGCGTTAGCCAAGACCTTTGGATTTTACTAAAATGGTATGTATAATATACTTACTTATAGAACTTCCAGGCAGCCCTCTAAGATTCATTGGTCCGCTATTGTGTAAATTACATTTTCCTTCACCCATTATAGCATAGAGCAATTGGTTGACCCACTTAAGTCACTGCCTAACTCACTAAGAGTGATGGCATTCTACCTTTTTACAATGAGCATATTAATACATCAAGAAATTTAATTTAGTGTTTTAGTACTACAATGGCAATGTGATCTTTTTGAGATAAGAATTGTGTAGTTTTAGCTGCCATGAAATCATGTTATGCTAAAAACTCATCAATATTTTGCATGAGTCCAGTTCATGAACAGCTTTTTCTTGCATGTACACTGAAACTGTGTTGTTCTGGTAACTCATTAGCATTTGTATGCATGAGTGCCCTGCTAAGCTTCACCTCAAAAGTCACTCAACACACAACTTGTGTAAAAGATTTCAAAAGTCTTGCCTCTGTGCAGAAACACCACACGTGCGAACTACTGACTCTCTACATTGTTTGTTGTGAAATATGGATACTTCATAGGCATAAGACTAAGCTACTTCTCATGGTTTTACTCTGTACTAGTTGAAGGCAGATTACTGAGCATTAACTCTGATTCTTTGACAACATTATTGTTATATATATATGTTGCTATGTTTATAAACATGAATTGTAATGGTGTAGTTATGATATTTCCACATGCATGTAAGAAAGCAGGTTAAAAAAGAAGCGTTCTTGATAGTTCCTTGCTTTCTTACGTTATTAATAAGTGCTGGACTGTGTGCTCGATGCTCCACAAATAAAGGAGTGGGCCGGTCATCATTGCTCTAGTATAAGCTTAAAAGACAGGGGAGGCCTATCCACACAGGTATCCTGGAGAACATAAATTAGTACTCCTGTAGCACTCTTATAAATAATCCATCCTAACTTTGTAAATTGTCCCAAAATATCTGAAATGGGAAAATTGGGAAACTATTCAAATACAATTAGTACCAATAGAAAGTCTGTGCCCTCCTTGCACTTGTACTAATGTAGAGGTGGAGGTTGGAGGTTTTAGAATGATATAGAAAGGCAGGTCAGCAAATGTAAAAGAGTTCTCCTAAAGTAGCACTTTCCTATGCTCATGAATGCTTTTGTGAATCAGCCCAGGAAGTCCATAGACATCGGAACTGCCTTTCTATTTTTCAGTAAGAGTGATATAATCTCTTACGCTTTGAACAATTTGGATGTCATAAATCTTTCCATGACATTTTTGTGTCTCCCGATTGACTCATATCTGTCTTAGTCACTTGCAGAGGAAACATAAAATGCCGTCTTTGTTCATTGTGCAGCATATGGCAGCTGAGATCAGCTGCAACTTAATATGGTCTCATCATATAATATTGCAGTTTTATGCGGAATGATCATCATAAGGTTGTAATTGAGTAACATCGTCGTATGATTTGAGGGTATTGAACTGTTGCCAATTCCAGGTGCCATATGTCTGTTTTTCCCGTTAAAGTTTTTTTTTGTATCATTCTTTCAAAGAACCCACGAGGCACATTTGTGCAATGAGAGTCTCCTATAAAAACAAAAGCAAGCATGTGTCTAATGCCAGAGAAGAAATGACTCGATGCTGAAAAGAATGCGTGCATGCCATCTGCGAGCAGAACCTTCAATGGGCGGCAATGGCATAAAGAAAATTCACAATAGCCCTGACAAAAAAATGACTGGGCATTGCTGAAGTTTCCTTTAAATAATACTTCGCCCCTTTACCAGAGTCGAGTTTCCACAGGGTTATCACAATCCCGAATGCATATGAAATGTGCATTCGATACTCTCCTTGTTGTGCCTTTGGGCTGGGTTACACGAGCGCCAAACTCTGTCTAATGCTTCATAATTGAATTACTTCTAAAAAGTCAATTTAGGTGTAGTAGATGCATCATTAGAGTTTCACCTTAGACACATACATTTCCTGTTTGTAGTATTGCCAATGTTAGCTTATATTTTGCATCCTCGTTTCAAGGAACGCTTTGGTAATAGTGAATAGCGTGCAATTTTCTTACTTCCAAGCTAGTTTTGTGGGCCAGTCAAGTACACACCGAGAAATGATTTCATATGAGTGTATGGAATTTGATCATAAGAATGCACTATAAATTTGCAAATATTTTCTTTGCACATTTGTCTGATGCATGTTCTCTGTTATGGAAACAATGAGAAACGTGAATTTGATGTCGTGCATATTTATGTTTTAATGTACTCTCAATTTTCACAGTAAAGAGCAAAAAGGCGAAATAGAAAGTGAGATTTGCAGTTTAGTTAAGTGTGGCGTTTGGGTTTGAAAAATGTGACAAGCAGACAATAATTTGAAAATGTAAAAAGAAAAGCACATGCATGTGGAATAGAGCAATTTAAACTCTATCTTTTACACATCATTGCACAAGATATTCATTTACATTTACATTATATTGACTGTGTGCTTTAGTATTATCAGCATAAACTAATGTTAAAACTCATTAATGCAAGGTAACCACTGAAAAACTGAAGCTATATAAATGTGCATACTAAAGTTCATATAAAAAGCCGGATTACGACATTGACGGTTGGGCTATTCCATCACAAATGTGACTGCTAGCCCTACGACCATTTACAAGTTCCACCAAGGTCGTAATCAGGCCCAAAGTGTTTACATGTATTCTTTATTCCCATTTTACATTTACACTTTAAGTGGCATTTATTGAAGTAGATTGTGCTCCTCTTTTCCACGTTTATGTTAATCTGAAAAGTTAAGGTGTGCATGTATAACCATATATTCGAAATGTACATTTAACGTTTAGTTAAAGTCAGGCTAACTTAACTGACTGAAGGCCTCAATTAAAAATATATTTTGCCTGGACAGCGTGTTCTTTTCCTTTGCAGGTGTGTTTCAAGTCTTGGTTAGCTAGTGAAAAGGAGTATTATCTTATATATCAGTTTTGCTGAAAGCAAGGTCTGAGAGAATAAATCTGGGCAAGAAATCTGAAGATTTAATGAGCAGCTGATGCCTCCTATTCATTGTGTACCAGGACCGTAGGATGCCCAAGGTCATAGTAACTATCCGGGATCTGTGGGATAAGAAATTCAGATGGTGTTGAAAATGCACAGGATAGATCCAAAGCCGATTTATCCTTGGAGGGGAGGAAACCGATTACTTTCATGTTGAAGATTCAGTTTTTTTAATGAATGCTTATGCTGTTCAAAGTTAAGACAGACTTCCCTTCGGCTTTGAGGGGTACAGACCTCTCTGCTTCTCTTCTTCTTGCAAGTGTTAAGCTTGATGCTAACCACTTATTCATTTTTCTGGAGGTTTTCTACCAGTGACAGATGGCTTGTAGTTATGGCGGGGGGGAGGTGTACAATGATAATAATTGTTTTTTTAAAGTAACTTACCTCTGGGTCTCATTCTCCCCTCAAAGCATCCTCTTCTCCTCTCGTCATGGGAACTCCAACGTGGCTTCGGGGAGAAGGAAAAAGCACTAACAAATCCTGGTGCTGCTTTCATGCTGGTAGCCAGCATTAAAGCAGCATAAGGATTGGTGGAAGTGGGCTCTCTCAGCGCTCGCAAGAGTGCTGGAGGCCTGTGCTTTCTCTAACCAACCGCTAGGTTAGAGATGTTTAAAGTGCGCATGTCAGGCAGGCTGTCACAAGTCGGTCGGCCAAAAGAACATGATCACTTTAAACAAGTGCACAGCTCCCTGCTGCCACTCTACAGCAACTGCCCCGCCCGTCCTGACACGTGGTTCTGGATGAGCTACTGAAAAATACAATTGTAATAAATAAAGTTTTTTATAATTTTTTTCAGTTCTGGAGCATCTTTTGGGGCATTTTTGCAGCGGGGGGACACTCCTTTGCTCATGTGGAGGGGCCGCCCCTGCTTTCTACTGAAGCCTTTGCTTTGCTGACACCTCGCATTTCCAAACTCCTTTAAGATTCTATTCCAATTGTGCTTATTTTTGACCTAGGATTCTGACTAGACTTCCATGTTTAGAAGAGAGAAAGTGTTTCTTCATGGAACACCTAGGGGGTCATTACAGCCTTGGCGGACAGTGTTAAAGCGACGGTAAGACCGCCAACAGGCTGGTGGTCTTTTTTTTTTAATTATGACCATGGCGGTTACCGCCATGGTCATCCGCCGCTTCTCCGTTCCGCCCGCTGGGCTGGAGACCTGGGTCTCCAGCCCGGCGGCCGTGACAATACCGCCACCGGTAGTTTGACCCGGCTTACCGCCGTGGATTTCCAGCTATAGAAACCACCATGAAATCCATGGCGGTAAGCACTATCAGTGCCAGGGAATTCCTTCCCTGGCACTGATAGGGGTCTCCCCCACCCGACTCCCTCTCCTACACCCCCCACCACTCCTGCCACCCCCCAAGGGTGGCAGGACCCCCTCCCCACCCGACCCCCGACATTACCTTACACATACACACCCGACACGCACGCAGGCACCACCAACACACAAACACCCACACACACCGACACACATGCCAACATCCACACACACAGTCAGACACGCACACCCACATTCAAACATACATGCGCACATCCATACAGACATACACGCACTCATTCCCAAAACACGCACCACCCCCGCAAGCATACACGCACTCACACACCCCCTCTACATACACCCACGCACACCCCCATGCACCCACACAACACACCCCTACCCCCCTCCCCTGACGGACGATCGACTTACCTGTTCTGTCGATCCTCCGGGAGGGGACGGGAGCCAAGGGGGCAGCTCCGCTGACACCACACCGCCAACAGAATACCGCCGCACAGAATCACAGGACGTGATTCGCTGGGTGGTGTTCTGTTGGCGTGGCGGTGGAGGTGGAGCAACCTCCACTTCCCCGCCGCCCGTCACTATGGCTGTTGGCGGCTCTCCGTCGGAAAAACAACGTAGAGCTCCCAACAGTCATAATACGCCGAGCGGAAAACCGCCACCACTGGCGGTCTTCAGCATGGCGGTCCCTCGGCGGTCTTGTAAAAAGACCACCGAGGTTGTAATGACCCCCCTAGTATTGATTCTAAGTTTCTGTATTGCTTTGGTTGCTTTATGTCTTACTTTGATGAGACTAAACCAATTGTGGTATTTCAGATTGCCAATTGTAACTCAGTATATTTTCAACATTTTCATGACATGTATATTGGATTGATTATTGATTGGAGATAAATCACTTAACTTTAATTTCTGATTTGTGGTCCTTATTGTGTGACCAAATGGGCTTCACAGAAATTCCCCGATGGTTGAGATTTCGCTTGAGTGTGAGTCAGATTAGGCCAAAAAGCTCTCAACCATTTCTCGAGTGAAGAAATACTATTGATTCTTTAGTGAAGCATGTAAAGTTTTTGAAATTGTGCTTGGGATTGTTATTGTGCTTGTATTGCAATATTTGTGAAGAATTGTAAAGGGCAGTGAGCCGCTGCTAGGGTGAGATAGACGTCACAGTATGCAATGCTGGTACTGGATGGTTGGTGTGGTCCTTTGCTGTTCTTGATTGACTATGCCATAGAAAGCCGCGCTTCTATTGGTTGTTAACATCAAACAGGTATTGTGAACGAAAATAAATTATTTCCAGGTTGAAAATTGAAATTGTGCCTGTGATTGTTAACATTATTGTGGGCAAAATGAAATTCTTTAAGGCTATATGAAATTTGAATAAGGGACATGTGAGAATGCCTGTTTGAGAGGGAGAAAAGGCACTACCTGAAGATACACCAGGCCATTATATGGTTATAAATGTAGGGCTTCACATGTGTATTTGGCTAAGTCAATGGCAAAGGATCACAGAGAAGGAAGGTGCATTGTTGTTTCCACGCTATTACACATTTAATTTGGGAATACTTGAAAATGTTAGAAGGGTATTGTATGAAATGAATCCACCTCCTAGACCTGCATAGTTTGAAGCACTTTATGCTTAGAAGCACACAACTCATGTTAGGGAAAGGGAAAAATATCAAGCGAGAGTTAGAAAGGCAGCGCTTAGCTGTGCCACTGTTAGATGGGATGCAGAACAGAAGTAATGGAGGACTGATATGATAGAGGGAACTAGATTTTACCCTGCATTAATGTGTGAAGAACTTGAGAAAAGCAAATAAAAGAAGAAGAAGGAGAGGACAGGAAATTCAGAGAGTTGAGGTGAAGACAGTGATAATGATTCTAAAGATGATATACTAGATGTGGTGTTATCAGCATGCCCACCTCCATATAATGTGGCCCAACCCAAAGGAATGAGTGATGCAGTAGCCAGTGTAAGCTCTGAAACAGTCACAGTTCCAGTAAATTCAAGTCAGAACCAGATTGCAGAGAGTTTGAGGATTAATGTCCTGTTAACTCCCAAGACATCAGATGCGTTCACGGTTCCAGTCACTATTTGTCTCTCAGTTTCCTTGTATAATCCTGATTTAGTGGAAACCACAACACATACCTTGACAGTTTCTACCGCAGAAGTTATGCCAGCTAGTACTTTTGTGGTACCAGGAATGGGAGGAACTCCTCTAGCCTGACACAGGTGAATACACCTTGAATTGTCTCTCTGGTGTCAAACATAAATCAGACAGGACTTATTCCTGTTGAAGGGTCCACTCCAACATTGCAAACTCCTAACATGTCTAACTGGAATTCAGCTCAGGGTGTTATCAATGATAGTTCCAGAGAAAGGGTAGAGTCTAATATTCCTGTAGTACAAATTGGTATTAATTCCTGAGCACTAGACGATTTGGTTAGATTTTGCAATGGGTCCCCAAGAGAAAATGAAGGTTCAGGATCAGGCAGAGAAATAATTCAGACCTGAGTGAGGGAAAATGCGGTGGATGTGGTCAAATTAAAGTTATAATTGGATGAGATGATACTTGGAAATCTAGATCTTTCCTGGGTAGGCACTTACCAGGAGGACAAGCTTGTGTTTATGTGTAAAGATGGTTTTAAACGTGCAGGGCAAGCTCACGATAAATTGTCTGAAATAGACCAAACGTGTGAGATACATTTGAAATGAACCAAGTCATTGCAGAAAGGTTATTGTGTGTGTTTTGAAGAGAATGATATTTGCAGCATGAGAACATCAGAAATGAAATCATAAATAAGATTATAATAATTAAAATAATTAATAATAAAAATTTAAATAATTGGTAGCATATGAAAATAAAGTGAGTTGAATAATTGGGAAAAGGTAAACTAAAGAAAGGGTCGCTTCCACCTTCACAGGATGGAGAGGGCACTTACAATTTTCTGTTTTAGGAAGTGCCTGGTGAAGGTTATGGCCATGTGCCTTGGAGTATGAGTGATTTTGTGTCATTTACTAGTGATTTTCCAAAATTAAGAGAAAAACAATGGAATGGTATAAAGAGGTTGAGTGGCATGTGAAGATTTCACAAGTCTTGTGGGTAAATTTGAATACCTTATTTGACATTGTGGTCCCGAGTGACTTGTGGACAGAATGTAGAGCGGCCAGAAAGGGAACCTCAGAGAAATCCTATATCAAATGCTCCTTCACCATTAGTGATTAAAAAGTATCTGGAGGTGATAACTTTCTTGAAAGGGAAAATACCAGCTAAAGATATTGATTGTGTTAAAATGTTCGGGACGACCCAAGAGCCCAAAGAGTCAGTGGACACCTATCATAAGAGACTGTTGCAGGTATTCAAGGTGCACACTAGAATGGAGGCTCTTGAAGCTAAAGACATGGGAAATGTGTCTCGGTTTGCAACAAGATTGAGACCTGAGATTGGCTTGATGATTCTGCAACACTTGATCTGTTGGCAGAATAAGTCAGTTGATTACATCCTGACATATGCAAAATATTGTAGTGATGAATTGGAAATGAAACAGAAGTGATGGAAGGAGAAGTTGATAGTGGCACAGATGAAAGAAGCACAGAGAGGAAGTCAGAGTCAACCTTTTGTAGGGAATGTTGGTTCTATGCACAGCGTGTATCAGCAGGGAGTTTCTGTGAAGCAAGGGTGAAATGGGTTCCCACAACAAGGTAGAGGTTGTTGAGTTCTAATTGACCAGAGTACTGTGACGGATGTGGCTTTGATGTGATTGCATCCCTGTTATTATTGCAACAAGTTAGGCCATTGGCAGCGGGAACGCAGTCTTAATCTCAAGAATGATGAATGAGAGCAAGGTTCAGAATTCAGGGTTTGTATAAACCCAGATTACCAACCTCATACAGCCACAGAATGGTCAGAGACCAAGAATACAGAGTTGGTGTTCCAAGCTCCAGTGATGCAGGTTCCACAACCCCCAATGCCACAACAAAGTGCAAATGGTCTTTGATTTAATTCAAATCCATCCCCAAATTTAAACCAAAACTCCTTCCAAAATCATAATCTCTTTTAACAGTTTCCTTTGAAGGCTACACTTCTGATAAGTCACAATGACTGTGTCTGAATGTAGAGGAAGATTGCGTAATTGGCACAGTATTAGATGCAGACCAGAGTAGTCCATTCATAGAAGGTGAGATGAAAGGCTAACCTGTGTACTTTTGGATACAATTGGTGCTACCCACTCTACTATAAGAATAGTGGAGGTTCAAACTTACCCCTCTTGCGAAAAAGGATCCATGTTGTAGGAGTCACAAATTAACAAATAACAAACCTGTAACAGATGAAGGCCCTCTTAAAATAGGTTCCTTTGGTGAGAATCACCTGTTTGTGTCGTGTGATTCATGTCCTTTGAGCTTAAAAGGGCATCATTTATTGTGCAAGTTAAATTGCACACCAAAGGGTGTTGAGTTTCAAACTCATGATGAGGACGTAAGGTTTAAATTGATGAATCAATGGCCAGAGATTGAGTTGTATCCTGTAATGATATCTGAGGATTTACCACCAGATCTCAGAGATATGGTGAAGCCTGAGGTCTGAGACTTTCAGGAAAGGACATTGGTCTCATAAAAGAAGTTGAGCCTGTTTGCATTAAAGTAAAGTCCAATGTTGAGTATCTTAGAACTGCACAGTACAATCTGACCCCCGAAACAACTGCTGCAATTGCTCCTATGATTGATGGGGAGTCCATGTAATTCACCCATTATGGGCTTACAGAAGGATAGTGGTAGGCACTGTATAGTGTAGGACCTGAGAAGGATCAACAACATTATTATTCCCTAATGACATGTGGTACTGAATCCAGATGTGATTTTGTTTCTGATTCCATGTGAAACTGAGTCGTTGGTATCATCGATCAGTGTCATGCATTCTTGTCTGTTTCCTTGCATGAGGACAGCCAGTACCTTTTCACCTTTTAGTTCTAGAACCATGTTTTTGTATGGTGCCAAGTTCCACAAAGGTATACAGAGATCCTCTCAATTTTTAACCAGATCCTCAAAAGGAATCTTGAGGCCCTGGTCATGCCTTGTAATTCTGCCCTAATTTAGTATAGTGAAGACCTTTTGATGGCATCTGATACTCAATAAGCTTGCAAATGAGACACCATTGCATTACTGAACCACTTAGCTGAGAATGTACATAAAATATCCCAGAGTATGCTGTAGTATTGCCAGAAAGAAGTTCTTTATCTCAGACATCACATTGAGAAGGGAGCAAGGAAGATATCACAAGAAAGAATCACGGCAATTCCTAAAATGAATCCATTAACCACCGAGATAGAAGACAGGATGTTTTTGGGAATGGTGGATTACTGACGCCAGTGGATACCCAACATTTTCAAGTGTCCAAACCTTTCCACCGGCTGACACACAACGATGTGTCTGATCTAATACCATGGGATGACAACTGCTTGGTTGCCTTTCTAACCCTGATAGAAAGTCACTGTCGTGCCCTGGAATTAGGAATGCCTGACTACAATAAAGCTTTTACATTTTTCTGCAGTGAGAGGGGGGCTGTGCTCTCTCAGTGCTTACACAAATGCACAGAAATGCCAGACTCCCTGTGGCCTACTTTTCTGCTACTACTGACCCTGCGGCCACAGGACTGCCCTGCTGTCTTAAATTTGTGGCATCTGTAACGATTAGCATCGAACGATCCGAGTATTGTAATGGGCTTTCCCTGAAGTGTTTTGGGCCGTATTCAGTTGATATAGGTTGATACATACTTGCATTCAGAACCTTACAAACAGCTACTTGACTAAATGTGAATAAATTATATTTGCATCTGAAAAACGTTACCCTTACGGGTTGTGCTACTTTGTATCCTGCTACCATCACGCCTCTCCCAGAGAATAAAAATGATGATGGAGAGACTGAGCTTGAGTGCCTCCATGTTACTGAACTATGCACAATTTTTAGTTTTAGGGACGGTTTAGGTTAAGGGGCGGGGGAGGGAAGTCAGGGTATTTTTATTTTTGGGGTGGGGGTTGAGGTATTTTTAGGGGTGAGGGGTCGGGTGGTTTAGGTGTAGGGGTGGGCAGGGGTTGTTGGGGCATTTTTAGTTTTAGGGGCAGGGTGGGGTGTCAGGGTATTTTTACTTTTAGGGGTGTGGTCGGGGTGGTTTAGGTTTTAGGGGTGGGATGGGGGTTGGGGTGGGGTTAGGTTTTAGGAGCGGGGGTGGGGGGTTGGGGTGGTTTTAGGTTTTAGGGCCCGGGTGGGGTGTCGTGGTAGTTTTAGGGGCAGGGTTGTTTTAGGTTTGGAGTGGTTTTAGGGTTTATGGGTGGAGGTGGGAAGTCAGGGTAATTTTAGGGGCGTGGGTGGGGGTTTGGGGTGGTTTTAGAGTTTAGGGGTGGGGGTTGGGGTAGTTTAGGTTTTAGGGACAGGGTGGGGGTTTGGGGTTGTTTCAGGGGTGGAGTGGGGGGGATTGTGGTTGTTTTAGGTGCAGGTTGGGGGTCGGAGTAATTTTAGGGGCAGGTGGGGGGTTGGGGTAGTTTTAGGGGCAGGGGTTGTGGGGTTGTTTTAAGAGTGGGGGGTCATGGTAATTTTTAGGGGCAGGGGTGGGGGACCAGGGGGAACGCATGCTGGAACCATGCATGCCGTTTACTAATGCCTTTACCAGGAATGCCTTCACAGGGAAAAATCTTTATTAAGGCATTCATGGCAAAGGTATTAGTGATAACAACACGGTCGTTGTTCCAACCTCGTTGTTCAGGCATGCGTTGTTTCAGCATGCATTGTTCCAGCATACATTCAGAGGAAAGGACTCCTGTGACACTGAGCCATATAGGAAGATCACAAGGGCCATTCAACAGAATGCAGATGGACTTCATTAAAATGCAACTGGCTGAGATATGTCCTGTAATTGTGTGCATCTTCTCACGTTGGGTGGAAGCCTACCCAACCAGAAGAAATTACACTCTCACAATAGACAAACTGTTGTTGAGAAAGTTGATACCTAGGTTTGGTTTCTCGACTTTGTTGGAGTCAGACTGAAAAGCTCATTTCAATAATGAGGTTCTGAGAATATTGTGTGCAGTATTTAAGTGGGCCAAAGACTACATCGCAGCTATTGACCAGAGGCTTCTGGCATTGTGGAGCTGGTGAACGGGACGTTGGAAGCCATATTGGCCTAAGTGTGTGCATCATCATCTCTGAAGTGGCCACACACTTTGCCTCTGCAGTGTCTTTAACAGGAAAACAGGATTGCCACCTCGTGAGATAATCATGGGGAGAGCTTTGAGACTGCCTGCAGTGCCTGCAACTTGCTTGTGAACATTACAGATGACATGGTTCTTAACTATTGCAAGGGACTAGCTGATGTGGTCCATTCTGTGTCGCACCAGGTTGAAGCTTTTACTGCCACTCCATGTCTGGAGCAGTTCCCTGATCTCAGTCCTGGCAATGAGGTCATGGTGAAGAAGCATGTTCAAAAATCATGTCTGGAGCCTAGATGGCATGGACCGTACTAGGTTACCCTAGTGACAAAAACAGCTGTCTAGTATGGGGGTCTTCCCAACTAGATTCATGCAGCCCACACTTGGAGAGTGTAGTGTCCCCTTGATGATGTGACAGTGTCTCTTCCAGAAGTGCAACCCACAACCGAAACACTGCAAGGCAAAGGTGCACAAGGCACTGTGAAAGCACATTGTTAGCCTAAGGGGGGTCTTGATGAACTGACATTTAAAGAGTCTTGGCTTAAACCGCTACCTGAGCCAGCTCAGACCCCAACAAAGGGCCTATTGCTGTTTCATGCCGAGTAGAACCTGAGCAGAGTTGGCTGAGGAGGCAGGAAAGAATAATTTTGATTGCCTGAGGAACGAGGACTGAGCAGTGTTCCAGAGGATACTGAGGAGTCTGACCTGAGTGACAATGAAAGTGAGCGACCAACATTCAGAAGATCAAAAAAGCTAGAGTCCCATATCAGAGTTACTCATCCCCTGAATGGACATACTTTGCTGCTAATGATGATGGAAGGGGAACTTGTGATTTGAAGGAGAAAAGTGAAATTCCAGTGGAGCCTTCGTAAATTGTGAACTGTAACCTGAACTGAGTTTACAACTGCACTCTTACCTACTGAACTGAGTTGAAAAATTACTGATTGTTTGAACTGAACTTTGATTTGTAAATATTAAAAAGGACATTGTTAAAAGAATTAAGAAGAGTCCCCAGGCTTGAGGCAGCTGAAGGATCACAAGGGTGCCATTTAGAAGGACACGCAGTAGGGTTAAGGAAGACTCATGAAGATTTTGTAAATAACTTCATAATATTTTGTTTGAACTTTGCTTTGCCATTTGCTATGTATGTATACAATTGCCTGCCTCAAACACAGAGGGCATCATGCACCATTATATTCCTCTGACTTATGGTGTTACTTGTAGTCTTTTATTGAGTATTTTCTACGGACCGGGTCATTTTCAGTATTATTTTTTGAGTTATGATTTAGGGCCTCATTACGAGATTGGCAGTCCACAGACTGCCAAATTTACGATGGCAGTCGGACCACTGCACCCCTGGTGGCCCAAATACCAGATTACGATCCTGGCTGTCGGACCACCAGGAGTCCACCACCACCGCTAGGATCACGGTGCTCAATGGTTTGGGGTAGTTGAACTCATAGTCAGCCACAGCGAGGCCCATGATGTCACCGCTGTGCAGATCACAACTTCAAATTCTGCTAACCTGCCCACCATGAAAAGGCTTGCATTAAGCCATTGCTGGGAGCCACTGGGGGACCCCTGCACTGCCCACAACCATGTCATGGGCAGTGTAGGTTCCTACCCTGCTAGCACCCTCAGAATGCAGACAGTGCGCAATCTGACGATGCTTGTGTGTGACAGCAGTGACTTTGGCTCTCTAAGGCAGCCAAAGCCAAGGCCGCTGCACTGTTTACACTGTGCTGACCAGCAGAAATATTGTAATAAGACGTTTCCAGCGGTCATCCCAATGGAAACATCTTAATATGACCGGGGTGAGGCCACTTGCTTGACAGTGGCCTCATTCCCATGGTTTTGGCGGTCCGACCACCAAAGTCATAATCAAGCTCTTCGTTTTTCAGAAATTCACATACTTCAGCATTGGAATCATTGCCCCGGTGTTAAAGAGATAAGGAAAAATGCGAGGTTCTTTAAACACACCATGACATTAGATGCTGCCTATGCTCACCAGAACAATTTGAATTGCATTTTGACGGATGTTGAGAAGAAATTTCTTAATGTAGTTGAAGGCAGGAGGAGAGATATGGAATCTATGTCAGAGACAGACAAGCACCTTAAGAACTAGCATAAGGGAGCTATAGAGAAAATTGAGCATCTAGTGTCAGGAAATCAAGCGGCATTGTTTTTGGATTGGAAACATAAAGGGAAATTGTGTATACTTACAGATAAATTTCAGTTGACACTATATTCATGGGAAAGAGTGAATGTGATCACACATTTAAGGTTAGAGGTAATTGGGAATTATTTTTGCAGGTAAAGATCCTGTTAATTCTAGGGTTTACTATATTTGTGGAGAAGATGCATATTTAAAGTTGCATGGGGATGGTATGGCGTATATTATTTCTGTGTAGTCTTCCCAAACATACATCTTGTGAAACATTTTAGTGATCCTATATGGGAGACAAAATCTAGAACTAAGCAAGGTGATAGGCGTGCTGAAATTGTGGGAGACATTTTTGGTGATATATTCCCAAGTGTAGATGTAATTTTGAATGACTTCAAGATTAGAAAGCTGTCAACCATAGTGGATAAATTGTCCATGAGTACAGCAAGTTCCTTGTTGGTGGTAGATCCTTGAATGATAGCTACAAGATCCATAATTTTGCAAAATCGTCTTGTGCTATACATTCTTCTTGCAAAAGAGAGTGGATGTTCCATTGCAGGTGTGTTTCAAGGCTTTGTTAGCTTGTAAAAAGGAATATTATCTTATATATTAGATTTGCTGACAGCAAGGTCTGAGAGAATAAGGCCCTCATTTCAACCCTGGCAGACGGTGTTAAATTGGTGGTAGCACTGCCAAATTATGACAATGGCGGTTTGGCACATGCCAAACTGCCAATTCACCACACCGTCTGCCACGGCGGTAACGACAGCCCAGCGGCCGCCACTAGTTCGCCTGCGGGATAATGACCCCGCATACGGCCATGGATTTCGTGTTTTTGTACCACCACGAAAACCATGGCGGTAGGCACCATCAGTGCCAGGGAATTCCTTCCCTGGCACTGATAGGGGTCTCCCTCGCCCCCCTCCCCAGAGTCCTCCTCAACAGCCACAACCCCCCTACCCCCCTCCAAAGGTAATAGGGCCCCCGCCCCCCTGAACTCCATGGGCCCCCCCAGACATACCCCCGACTCACACACCGCACGCACACACCAGTCACACACATACACGTGCACACACATGCACACCCACATACACGATACATCCCCCGACACACATCACATCCCCATTCACGCACTCACCACACAACACCCCCCCACCCCCTCCCCTGTCGGACGATCACCTTACCTGCCTCAGTGGTCGTCCGGGAAGGAACGTGTTCCATGGGTCCTGCTCCGCCATCAGCACCCCGTCACTAGAACACCGCCACGCCGAATACTGAAACGTAATTCAGTGGGCGGTGTTCTGATGATGTGGCAGTGACGGAGGAGCAACCTCCACTGCACCGCCAACTGCCACTATGGCTGCAGGCGGCTCTCCACCCAAAATATGGCGGGGGTCGCCAGCAGTCATAATATGGTTGGCAGAAGACCTCCGAGGTCACAATGAGGGCCTAAATCTTGATAAGAGAGATTTAATGAGCAGCTGAAGCCTCCTATTCATCAGGTACCAGGAACATAGGATGCCCAGTGTCGTAGTAACTGTCCTGGATCTTTGGAGTGACAATTCAGACGATGTTGCAAATGCATACGACAGATCCAAAGCCGACTGGTCCGTGGAGGGGAGGAAACTGATAACTTTCATGTTGAAGATTCTGTTTGTTTTAATTAGTGCATTCACTGTTCGAAGTTAAGACAGACTTTTCTTAGATTTGAAAGGTACATGCCTCTTTGCTACCCTTCTTCTTGCAAGTCTGAAGCTTCATGCTAAACACATTTTCCTTTTTCTTGAGGTTTTCTACCTAAGCCTTTGCTATGCAGACACCTTCTCACATTTCCGAATTCCTTTGAGATTCCTTTCCAGCTATTCTTATTCTTGAACTAGAGTTCTGACTTGATGATTTTAGAAACATTCCATGTTTAGAAGAGAGAACAGGGGTTTCTTCATGAAACACCCATTTTTGATTTTCAGTTTCTGTATTGCTGTGGTTTTTATTGCTTTGTATTTTAATTTGATGTGACTGAGCGATTGTAATATTTTAGCTTGCCTTCTGTAATTCTCTATCTTTTCAACATTTTCATGACCTTCATATATATAGAATTGATTGGAAATAAATCCTTTGTTGTCTTCGTCAACATGAAAAGATCTATCTGGTGAGAGATTGAAAACATGCTTCATTTGCGCTCGCACATGTGATAGAATTTTGTTGCCAGATTGACCGTCAGATGGATTTTGAACACTAAAAATAAATTTATAAGCCTTTTACCACAATTGTTGTTACCAATTTCTTTCAAAAGCCGTTCCACAATGAGCTAACATTTCAATCCTAAATTCCAATAATGCCAAGGACTCCAGTATAAGTAAACACCACAGTCAAGGCCAGAAAAAAATGTAAAAAATGACATCTCAAGATTGCATAAACTTTACTCATGATAAGCATTTTAAATTTTCTCTGCAATTAAATGGATGGCCTGGTTACTTACTGGTAATCTTTGTTACTCTGAGTTCCAGTCTTCCTCATAACAGTCCTCACAACTCGAACCATAGACAATCTAACCCAAAAAAATTATTTACAAGGCTAATATTTATCAGTTCCCTGATATTTCCCAATTCCAGACCGAACCCTTGCCACTCACACATAAAATCAGAAAGAAAACTAAACACTTCCTGGATTTTAAGCCAATACCAGAAAGAGGGCAAGTGAGAAAACAATTCTCTGTGCAGTGGGAGGGAACCAAGGATTGTGAGGGGAAGACCTAGACTTGGAGTAATGAAAATTACTAGTAAGTAACCAGGCCATTACCTCTTTGTCCCAGTCCTTACAAGTTAAGGCAATACCTATGCATAAAAATAGGTAGACTGGGACACAATTATGCCATGACATATTCAACAAGTTGCAGTTAGCCAATTGTTTTAAAAAATGATATAAAACAACAAAGGAAAATACATCATGTGTTTACAGCACTCAGAACATTGGTGGCATACTATGTGGACAGTCACCATTCCACTGATAACAGTTAGTGCAGCATAAAAGTGAAAGGAGTAAACTAGGTGATCACATTAAATATGACTTTTAAATAGCCCCTTCAAATGCCACCCAAGAGGGAGAAATACCTGTGGCTGACCATCCCTGTAAATAGCAAACCAGGTTCAACAGAATCAAATAGCTAAAGTAGGACATTTCCCTTTGTGCTGCTGAACATAAACGGGCAAACAAAAAAACTTGACTTACAAATATCAGAGGTTCTATCCAAAAAAAGATAAGTCACATTGCACAGCTTCAGCATTCCTCCATTTTTAGAGCGGTAGAATGAAAAAACCTGGAAGAACCATGCCTCAGAAGTAGTGGAAAACAGAAGCAATCATTGAAGAAAATACAGGGAAGGCCTTAACGCCATTGTTTCTGGAAAAAATGCATGCATGTTTTTCCAATATTAAGGCTCTTAACGCACCCACCTTTTTCATGACCTGATTGCCTAACTCAAGAAGAGGATTTACAGCTTCAATCACGAAGAATCTAATCATCACCGTAATCATGATACAACCTAAAGGCGTTCGGAAGCTAGCCGAAGCAATCAGGCAAGAGATCGACCTACATTGAACAAGGCTTACTAACCACTTGAAAAGATAAAGATAAATTAAATGTGGCTCCATAATGAACAAGGTGACCGCTGTGGGTTCATGAACTAACTTCATCCACAGCTCAAATATAGATGTAGAAATGGACAAATTGGATACCACATGGTTGAAGTGAATTGTCCAGCAGTTCTGTGTCTGAAGGAGAACCCATAAACTTGTGCAGGGTTCGAAACACATCAACAGTGTTAAGAACCATGGAGTGCAGTGAAAAGACGTAAGTGGCACACAGGGAATGTTTGAGTAGAAAGTTACATAGGATAAATCCCTGTCAATTGCCTGTTTGAACACACACAGAATTTGCACCCTCTGGTTACAGCCCAAAGGGCAGGGGCTATAATTAAAATTGAATTGTTACAGGCCCCCAACGGGCGTAGAATTTCAGAACTAGGACATATTGTTTTTTTGTACAAGCCAAAGAATTATGTTGCCATATGTTAATTCAATTATGTTATTTGTGATGTGGGTTACAAAGAGTGTTGATGTAATGTATGTGTTGCTTGTTTGTTGTTCCACTGTTTACGATTACTTTAAAAAATAATCACAAAAAAAGTGCTGCATACACCATGGTGAAAATAAACGATGGCCACAGTAATTTAATTGTGTGATAAATATCTTGTGTAAATAAGGTCAGTACTGGCACCTGTTAATTTGATATTTTATAATGGCCTTGCCTTGCTGACATTAAAATGGCCCAACCCCTCTCAATTTGTCAGACTTTTAGAATATTAGCATTTTTGTCCTCACTATTTGGTCCCGCAGCCTGCATCCTGGGTCACATGACTAGGTACAGCTGGCCTTTCTGTATTTCTCCAAGACAATATTACGAAGAGGGACTGCGGGTTGGAAGGATGGGCCATCCTGACCTGATGGAAAGGATCCTGGGACCAGGGCAGGGAGGAAGGAAATTTCGGAACCATATGTCAGAGAGGAAGTCTAGAAGTTTCTCCCAATTCAAAACTGGCACCAGTGATAAACATCAGACCACCAGACTCACTCTTTAGTTCACTCTTGGACCTGTGAATGCTCCAGAAGAAGGACTACCCTACAGTCAGAGGACTGCTCTGCTGCTTGAGGCCTGTCCTGCTTTCTGAGCAGGAAGATTGGGCCTGCTCCCTTCATCATAGTCATAATGACTCAGAGGTTCAGAAGGCAGCCCTCTTGTTCAGAGATACAGGCACACAACAAGCTCCAGAGTCCTTCCTGCAGCTGCCTAGCTGAACTGCTGCAAATGGACCTGAGAGGATCTGCCACAAGACCTGCCTGAGCCCTGCTGGTCTCTGCTTCCGTGAGTCCCTAATCCCCAAGAGGTGTCTCCTCAGGTCCTGGGCTGCACTCCTGCACTCCTCCAAAGAAAAGAAAAGCATGAAGTTTTTGGCTGTTTACAAATGTGAATGTGCCCATTTTTGCCTCGATATCGCAGCCCATGATGGCTGCCAAAGCAAAGCTCCGGGCGGTGAGGGGTTAGGGCCTGACTGTTCACACTACAGCAACAGCTAGCAATGACCAGCAACACAAGATCTGCACTTTGCTCTACAGCATCAACAGCTCATGGTGACCACCAATATGAAGCTTCAGCAATGATGCCCGACAGGATATTTGCTCAACTGCAATGACCGTCTATGACACCCGGCCTGCTCTTTGCGATACAGCAGCTTTGACAAGCTAACTTTTTTCAGCAGGTCTGATGTGGCCATTTATCTGGACTGTTCTCCACCACTGCTCGCCTGAACTTGTGGCTTCCCCTGGTCCAACATGACCAGATATCTCAAAGTGGTGCTTTGTGCTTTTGGGCGCTATATTCACCTACATCTTCAAAACTGCATATCTCTGACTCTACCTATTGGATTTTTGTCATTTGAGTGTCAAATTGTTTATTTGACTTTATTGTTTAAAATAATGTGAGACTTTTCCTGTGTTGTGTTTACACTTCATTGTTGTTTGAGTGCTACATAAATACTTTACATATTGATTCTAATTGAAGCCTGACTACTTTTGTGCCAAGCTACCACAGGGTTATGCATAGGTTAATTTAGTCTTTTTGTGGTTCATCCTGACAAGGATTGTGGCTGTTGCTTGAAAAGGGTTTAACTCCCTTAACCAACAACCCAGTTTCTCACATCAAAAATCTGAACCATTGAACTAATTCAAGCATCTATTACACTTCTGTTGAGCTCTTGAAAAAGAGGAGGCAGAATTCGGCCAGTCATTTTGAAGTGGTAAGACTTAATATCTCTAAGAGTTATAATATACACCAGAGGAGCTAGTTCTTTTCTGAACACTCAGAAATTAGGAAAGGATGAATGGCAGCACCTGAAACTAACAATAGTGGTCAAGAAAGCAGAAATGGGAGTTGCATGGGATCACCCTTGCAATGTCAATGGAATGCCTTCCCAGGGAAGAGTAAGGCAGTTCAATGATTTGTACTGCAATACCTTACTCCATAGATCTGGAGCCACTCAAAGCCATGCAAAGTGGCTTTGACCAACTTCAGAAATATGACTTAAAGTTTGTGTCACGCACACAGCACATTGTGTGTTTGCAAGCATGATGCAAACTGCCCATAAATATGTCCCTTAGTTTGTGGTTCATGCATGAACTAATATGTTAACAGGAGGTTGTTTACAACAGGCATGCAAAGGTCCTGTATGGTGTAAATATGCAAAATACTTTACAAGTATTCAGACAGGTGCATAATTTCTATTGGGATTGAGAGTGGTATGCTCTGACTCATGAACAGGATGGTGTTCGCTTTCCGTTACTTGTGCCTATTTTTGATGGGTTGACCATTGTGTGACAGTAGCTTTAAAGTCTCTTTAATTTTGTGATAAAGGACAAATGTTGTGCTTACTTATGAGAATTAAATGTTTTAATTTTGAATATTAGTGCTCTGTAGTCTTATACTGCTGATGTATTAAAGGGTAATAATGGCTCATCATTTCCAATGGATTCTAATAGTGAGAAATAAGATCTTTACTTTCTAGTAATTATCCTTGCCTTGCGTTATTTGAGAAAGAAGACAGGGTTTTATATGGGCATGTCGTCAGTAATAATTTCAAATTGAGATAGATGGCAGGCAAGCCCTAAGAAGAATACTCCCTCATTGCCAGACCCAGTTTGATGGGCCACAGCACAGACAGGTATTGGCCCCAACCGTGATGGTTGAGGGCATATGTCACTGGCAATCTGGGCCCTGTCATACTAAGGCTCTGCAAACCGGGCAAAGTACAACCCTTTCCACACTTAATTCTGGGGGTAATGAGGGTGAGCAGTGACAGGCTTCTCATGAAGGTTGAGTAGGGGGACAAGAGCTCAGAACTCAACAATCAACAGATAAAATAGTATACTGCCCAGACCAGTGCCTATCTTCTTAGAAACAAGAGCACTTTTAATTTAATTTCACAGCAAAACTAAATGATACACAGTTCAATCAGTCTAACATACAGAGTTGTCATAAGTTGCGCCAATCAAGAATTACTACACTCCCCTTCCCCAGAACACTTTGTGCCTCCCTCTGAGTCCGGGGATCCACTACTAGTGCAGGAAATAAAGGGAGAGATTAGGAATTAGGCTCAGGATTCTCTTGGGTCTGTTATGTAACTCACTTCAAACTCTGTGATAACTTTAAAGATCTCACAGTTTCAGGAAGCATGCCAGTTTTACCCACACGCATCTCAGTGTCTCTCATCAATAGACACAGGTAGACCTAGTGGTTACCTATTTTTGTTCAGTGGTCACCTGGACTACGCTGCGGGCATGGAGGGAATTTCTGACTGAACATAATGGTCTCCTCCAGGGCTTGATTATGGCAGGAGTAGCTTTGGGTAGAACGATGTCAATAGACTTGGCTTAGGATGGCTCTTGCTGCAGACCTAGTTCTTAGCTCTTCAGTTGGCATTTGTGGCCAATTGTGCTTGTGTTGGCTGTTCTCCAGTCGGTTGCAGAGGTAGCACCAGTCACATTGGCCCATAACAGGCTGCCATGTTGTTTCACGATGGCACGCATCTGATACATATTCAAAAGCAGTATCACCAATACTACACAACCACTATAGGACCCCATCTCAGCACAGGTCACTCCTGATCTCTCACTCAGTTGCCAACTTCCTCTTGGTACACCTCACTCACACTGGAAACACACTAGACCTCTCTTTCCTGGATAGTCTGTCTTCCTTCAGGGCCAAACACAAACCTTTCCTCTCTTAGTAGGCATGCAGGCTTTTAGGTGTTTCAGGCAGATACTTAGCTCCTCCAGCGGAAAGTACTGGCTTCTGTTGATAGCACCTCTCATCTGGGATTGGCTGTCAGGCATACACTCTTTGTGTAATCAGCAGATCACTACATTCCTTGGGCAAGAAGAACTTTAGACATGAACAAAGTGGGGTGGTTTGGATTCCACTCTTACACACGTTTTGTAGACAGTGGATGTGGATTCTCTGCTCATAATTCAGAACTCATTTCTGGTGGTTTTCTTTCAGGTGGCCCTCTCAGGCTGCCCTGTAGCACAACCTTTTTTGTAAAGTGGTCGTCTCACAGCAGGTAGCACTGGGGCTGTCTCGAAGTAAGAGCACCCACAGCATGGGTACAATGGAGTGTGAGTTTTCTGCACCTTGCTGTCATCAGCCTTCCTGAATCAAATTTAGAGACAAAGGGGTAGACATGGCCTAGAAATGTCCTGATCTAGCACAACAGAAACAGGATTCACACTCTTCGCTCCTACCATCTCTCAAATGTCAGTTCTCAGGAAGGATGAATCATTAGGTGTGTGTAAGATTCGCATAATTTGCTTTCACGTGATACAACATTTCAGCAAAATTATGGGAAATTACAAGTAATTACACAAAATGCAAAAGTGTCAATTTGTACTATATTTAAGCGCAAAGTATATCCTCATGTAAATTTTTGGCATGAGGATGCATTTAAACAAAAGCACAGCAAACAACACCCAATCAATTCTAGTGTTCATGTGCGTTCATGGTAAAAACAATTACTGTCAATGCAGCCGTTTTTTTACACCGTATGGCATGTTATTACGCAAAGCGGAGTATTTGCATAATTTAATGAACTTTGAGTGACACATTTAATTCAAAATTCCCCAAATTATGCAAATTACACCAACGTAATTTAAATTACACCCAGGGCTACCAAGGAGCAGCCCATTGCAAACAAAGTCTTCATACATTTTGAATGGTAGCCATGCCACCTTCTTACTCATTTTAGTACTGGGTCTCCTCCCTCCAGCCACAGGAATACAGACAATAAACTTCTATCATTTAGGGAAGCTATGCTAGCCCTATATCTTGTCCCATGCTAAGCCAGGAGCATCCCACTAGCTCTAGTACTCATATTCACACAAAGACAGTCCTATTACCCCAGCATACCGAGGCTCATGCACATATACTTTACATACACATGGGATTTCAGCATAAAGGCTTGGATCTTATATAACAATGGATCTTTACATGAGATGGCTCAGTAGGCCAAGCTATGCCTGATACTGAAAAAACTGTCAGGTCGCAGTATACTGTATCAAACATGGTACACTGCCACCACTGCTTTTACTAATGTACCTAGAACATGGGCAGTAGTTCACTATTCATGGTGAGGGCATGCTTGGTGCATCCCTCCTATTCACAGGATTGGTCCTGAATCTTTCGTAACCAGGGACAGGCCTAGGTCTCTGCATATGTGCTACATTAGCCTAACACCAGACAAAAGCAAAAGTCGAGGTGCTGGATTCACATGCAGTTTGGCGCTCACAATACAGGAACAGACCCATTTGTCATAAAGGCAACATTTACATCCCAACATTCATGGCCAGAAACCCACTTTGTGTCACCCAGACAGTTAGAATGTTGTGCTCTTTTACTGTGTGAAGAAAAGTGTCTGCCTGATGTCTGAGGTTTAATGTACTTGCATATCGAGTCTTGTTCAGTGGGACTCAGACGTCATTCTATCATTGATAAACTGAGAGAGACTGGAGAACAACTGACAAATCCTCACCATTGACAGGCTGATGACTCTAAAGTGAATGCCATGGCTCTAACATCCAACAGCGGAAGGAGTCAAGAGCATGGCAGAACAGAGGCTTTTGGATAGATCTGTGTCACAACTGCTTTAAAGGTTCCTTAGCTGCCTCAGAGAATACTGCCAGTAGCATTGCTGTAATTGTATCAGTCTCAAAGAGATGACGTCAGCTCAGAACAAATTAACCAATCGGAGTTGTGAGATTAAAGCATGCCATCTGAGGCTGCCATAATGAGTGGGATAGCAAAGGGTTAGCCTATATGCCAGAGCAAGAGGCTTTCTCTGCTTCAATCTCAGTATTGCTGTTTGAAGTCAAGTGTAAACGTTGGCATCTGCAGGTCACAGCTTTTCTACATACCACAAAATGGAGCCTGCTCATGCTGACATCATTGTACGGATGGGCACAGGAGAAGACTCCTGTCTTTAAGCTTTAGAGTCCGCTTAGTAGCTTGCCTAATAGCATTTCAACCCAGTCATGCTGTCACAAAGGATGTTACAGACTTAGGGCCAGATGTATCAAGCTCCCGGTTTGCATTACTTAAATAGCTCATTTTAAGAAATCGCTATTTAAGAAATGCAAAATGGGATATATGAAATTTGCGAGTCTGTAATAGCGATTTCTTAAAATTTGCAATCGCTATTACCTAATCGCAATTAGGGAATGGGATTCCATTCATCCCCATGGGCCTGTAGGCCCATAAGTGCGAATGGTTTTGCATTTCCCAGCTTACAAATTGCATTTAGGAATTCGCAAATTATGTAATGCAGACCCCAGGGTGCTGGGGGCCTACGGTGCCCTCTGATGCACCCCAAAAAAATATTTGCGGACATGTGAAGCACACACATGCCCTAGGGGCATGTGTGCTCTACATGTCATTTTAAAAAATGCATTTATAATGCATTTTAAAAAATTGCACATGTTTACCACCAAATTGGATTTGGCGGTAATTGCATTTCCTAAATGCCCAATTCGCATTTAGGAAATGCTTGATACATGTGCTTTGGAAATCGCAAATCGGAATTCCCTATTTGCAAATTCCTATTTAGAGAATCGCAATTTACGATTTTCTAAATGGGGTCGCAATTTTAAGGAATTGCTATTTTTGCGTTTCCCTAAAATTGCACAGCGATTGCCTTTCATACATCTTGAAAGGCATTTTTGCATTCGCAAACGGCCGAATTTTGGGATTTTGCTAAATTGCTTGATACATCTGGCCCTTAGTGATCAGCATCTAAGTCCAGGAAGACTCTCATGATTGATCCAAAAGCTTTGCCTCGAAGACAAAGAGATCCATGGACTGAAATCCTGAAAGATCTACCTGTCACATGAGCAACCAACAGATTTACTTTACAACAGATGGCCAAGCATTGATGGGTAGTTGTACTAAAAATGCATTCATCTAAAAGTAGAAGAGTAACACTTTGCAGGGTTATGAGGTGAGCCTGATGGAATATCCCGCGTGATTGAAAATTGTGGGGCAGAGTTAACAAAAGTGGTGCTGCACCCACTTCCACCATCCACCAAGTGTGCGCCGTATTTAAATAGGACGCACCATTGCGCAGGGTAGGGGTCAATATCATCAACATTTCTTACGCTATTGATGTACTGTTCAGGGTCAGCGCCAAACTTTTGGTGCAAACCCTGAACAGTACATAGGGGCTGATCATAAATAATGGTGTCAGTCATTAAAAATGCCGCCAAAAATAGTGCAAAGAAATATTTTAGATTTCTTTGTGCCATTTTTTCGGCCCCCCTAATGGGGGAACACCCCCCTTGCATACATTATGCCTGGCACATGCATATGTGGTGCAAGAGGTTACAAAGTGGCGCAATGCATGCATTGCACCACTTTATAAACCTGGCGCAGTGATTTTGGCCTTGTTGGGCCACATTAGCGTAAAAAATGTACTCTAATATAGCACAAGGAGGCGGTAGGCCCTCATAAAATCTTGGGCTATGTATGTCACAAATATATCTGAGTGCCACGCCCCCATATCGTAAGGATGCCCAGGCCACGTTTTGAATGTCAGCCACCGATCCATCACTAGCGCCAGACCCTTAGGCTGCAGAGCTTTCACTTTTCCTGGGGAGTGAGGTGTGGAGGTCTGCGTGTAAGTGGGACCCTTGTCACAGCAGATTTGGGGGATGGTTCACAAAACCCTAATGCACGGCCTTAAAATCTGATGACTGTAGGAGAAAAACAGTGTTCCAGAGTGATGCCAGGCCACCAATAGTTGTTCAGTCTTCCAACTGTCCAAAGGGAGCAAAGGGGTGCTTTCTCTTTTGTCCCAGAGCCTTACCATGGAAACTCCAGGGATATTGGATTGCAAAACACTTTCGCTCTTTCTTGCGTTCTCAAATAAAGTCTTTTGAATCTACCAGCGCAGACTTAAATGCTCAGGATTTAAGTCAACTTCCCTCATCCTCACCCTGGAAGGGTGTAACTAAATGAGTGAGGGTGCCCTCACTAACCTGTGGCACACCCACCGACTTGTTGATCTACGTGTGATGCAATCGGCTCATGGAACTCAAAGAAAATGCATCTTAAATTGACAAATTATGGACACACACTTAAATGAATGTAGACAGTTTGTTACAGGTAGGCACAAGACAAAATGGAAGTGGCTTGTAGAACACGTGGCTGCAGACCCTTAATTGGGGTCCTGCACTGAATGCCATCCTTCTAGAGGACTGTCGTTTGCAGTATTGTCCAGGCCCATACAACAAGTCAGATATGACTTGTGGACTACTTTTGGAAACAACCCTGGAAAGAAATAGAGAATTGTTTGGCCTGCATGGCATAAACTCAAGCAGGGGATAGGGTTATCTCTCCCTGCCAATAACAGGCCACACACAATGAGCCAGTGCTAGTAAACATTTATAAATTTCAAAGACATTGTCGTTACGATAAATATTGAAAAATAATTACCAATCAGAAAAGACGACTCTGGGACACAAAACAATAATATTCAGATCAGTATTGCTTTGGAGAAATGTGTGCGTTTATGAAAAAGTAACTTGGATTCAGAGACTGGACAGAAATTCTCTCAAAGTCTGAGCCACGTCCCAAAGAAATAGATGATTGATATCTAACTCCATATGAATGGTGGTCTATGGTCCCAAATCGTAATTTGTATTTTAAAAATACATTGCATTCTGGGAGATGCAGTCTTCATTTGTTCCAATTTAACAAATGCACATATTAACCTTTATTTACAGTAAAATAAAAAAGTCAAAGACAGCTGCCCTGCTGACATTAATCAATCTGGCAATGCTGCTGAATCCGCCAGGTTAGCAATGCTGCATCTACAGTGCTATGGCTCATGTAGGCAATTAGATGACGGATGCTTTGTGGAAGTCGCCATTCATCTTGTCCATTCTCTTGGGAAGCTGGAGGGCTTTTTTTAAAGTTGGTGTTGCAACATATCAACAACCCCACAAATGGGGTCAGGTATAGCACACCGGTTCTGATCACTTCCAGGATGACAGTAACCCGGAAAAAAAGGAAATGGAGACATCCCTGCCACATTCCTGGCACACTCCTCCTGTCACTGATAGGGATAGAAATAAGTACTGGCAAAGCCAATATGTCTTGGTTGTGTAAATAATTGGCTTTGCTTATATTTTGTCATTCTATATAACTGTATTCACAGGCATTTGCTTTGGCTGTATTTGAAATGCATTTGGTTACATATTACTCAATGCATTCAAAGATGTTGTCATGGATGTATTGACATCAACCTTGGCCATTTTTTGAAGCATTTTGTAATAGTTTAAGGAACCTTGTTTAAACATTGTTGCCTTGGATGTGGGATGTCCATGGATGTGTATGGATCTGTGGTAGCCATCTTTCAATGAATTTTGTTTTATTTAACACATGTCATTCAAAGATGGCCTTTGTGGCCACCTTTGAAAGGGAGTTGGCAAAATAAAATAATATCTACTTGAAGATTGCCCCCTTGGATGATTGCATGCACAAACATGCACACCTCTGTAGCCATCTTGCAATTGTGCAAAAATCAGTTTAAGATGGTTGCCTGCCATTAGCAGGGTGGAAAGATCTGGTAAAAGAGGGTGTGATGGAAGAGGGGGTGAAGGGGGAGAAGGGAGAGTAAGAGGGAGACCACATAGTCCACAGTTTAAAAATACATCAACCAATCACAACACTGTGAGACCAAATCGCTCCTGGCCGGCCAAACAGAAGAATGGGGACAAAAGCTATTGTGCCAGGTGCATGGAAGTGGAAGAGAGAACAAAGCTATTCACGCTCGAGCAGGGGTCTGCTGAAAAACTTACTTTATGTATGTGTAAAAATTGGAACCCACAGGTCTCCAACAGCTAGCTAAAGCTGTAGCCAAAAGGGACAATACAGTGCTCTGTCAGTGAGGTGCCAATCTTATCTTGAAATACAGGGATTTCTCATTTTATGATACCCAATCATCAATTATTAAGATATGCACATGGTGTCATTTTGTGAAATCTTATAAAAAATATAATTTGTGTTATTACTGTTAGTTCTAGTATTTATTTATTTATTTGAGTTCATTCGGTCTAGAGATGTAGGCCATTTTGAGTAACAAAGATAACAATCATACATGATAAAATAGTATTTGTTAAAAACAAAAAAAAGATAACAATATAGAAACAGTAATAATCAGGACAGTATAACAATAAGATCAACAAGACTAAGTATTTGATTGTAGATAAAAAGTACAATAAATAAGACATGGCTAAAATGTTAAGAATAAAAAAGATAAAAGCTAGGATATAAAATTCTGTCTAACATACCAATGTGTGCAATTGTTTTCCCGTAAGACCTGGCCCTCGTCAATCCTCATATAGAGGCAAAAAATAACAGTTGAGACTCCTTCTGTCGACTAATGTCAGGATGGCTCACATGCCCTTTGAAACAATAAGCCTACGCCGGATGTACCAGGCCTCCACTAAAAATTTGGTAACTGTAATAGCTACCACGGAGGATGAGTCGTATGTACAGATTCTGGTGGCGTTTGCTCTATCATGTAATGACATATTTTTGCAGAGGGGAATGATCCACCTCCCTCTGGGACTTTTATACAGAGGGCAGAAAAATAGTATATGCTCTGTTGTTTCTTTACAATTTTGGCAAGAGATACATCTATCATTTGAAGCGATGTTAGATGACCAGTGAGCCGTAAAACCATTAATAGGCAGTGTACCATATCTTAGTTGGAGATATAAAGCACGGGCGTACGGAGGCATGGGAAGATTCAAGAAGTTCTCAGGCGAGGGCTCGTGCTTGAGTTGGAGAAATTCCATTGTTAGCCTGCCAGCCCCTTTTTGGTGCAAGGAGACTTCATTAACTTTCTCCCAATATCTTTTTGTGACAAGTTTCTTTGCATTATCGGGGATTTGATCCGGATATTTCCAGTAGGAAGGAAAACCTATTTTGACCCAGGCAGATTTCATTTCCTTCAGCCATGGGATTTTCTCCAGTGCCTGGGGGGTGGCTATGAGCTCTCTTATAGCCAGCCTATATGGTTCGAGTTCAACAGATTTCCATAAGCGAATCCAATAGGAGAGAGGCCTTAGGGCTGCTGTGGTTTTGATACTGTTTAGACCTAGGTCTAGCCTTAGAGGGGTCATTGGTGAGCCCATACCTAGCCGGGCAATCTGTCTAAGGAAATGGTTTTCCTTGGTTTGCAGAGTATCGAGGTTTTTGTGGGACCCCCAAAGTTCCGCTCCATAGAGGGCCGCTGCTCTGATTTGGACATTGTAAATCTCTGCAAGTATGTTCAAGGGGGGACTCGGAGCCTTTCTCGATCTACGGACAAGGGCCCCACCTCTCTGGCTTATAATGAGAGCCCCTTTGTCAATGGCTGCCATCCATTTGCCTGTGGTCGATAGTCTGAAACCCAAGTAGTCGAATTCTTCTACTTTCTCCAATGGAATCGAGTTCATTTCTATGCTAACGCGCGAGCGTTTCTTGGAGGTACTATATATCATGAGTTTTGTTTTCTTTATGTTTACGTCCAGACCATAGTCACTACAAAAAACACAGAATTGGTTGATCAGGTTTTGGATTCCCATTGGCGATTTAGATATCAAAATTGTGTCATCTGCATATAGCAGACACGGGATTTTTTTCCCAACCAATTTAGGTGAATCATTTATACAGTTCTCTAAGTAGTGGATGCAATTATTGATATATAGCAAAAAAAGAGTGGGTGCCAGAACACATCCCTGTCTAACTCCTTTTTTAATATCTACGGGGTCAGTCAACTCGCCCCCCTGGCCACATCTAATTTGAGTGAAAGTATTTTCATGCAGTTGAGCAATGAGTTTCAGGAGACCAGATGGCACTCCCATGTTTGATAATGTTGACCACAGCAGGTTCCTGGGGATCAAATCAAATGCGGCTCTGAGGTCTATGAAGACCACATAGAGATTACCCCTCCCCATGTCAACATTCTTCCATTTTATTGACATGAATCTTAGGGCTTGGTCAACTGTACTCACTGCAGGTCTAAATCCTGCTTGTAGGTCAGAAAGAGCTTCGGACTCCATAATCCATTCCTCAAGATGGAGCAAAAGATGCTTTGCATAGATTTTTTGGGAGTTAGCAAGGAGACTAATCGGACGATAATTGGCAGGGATGTTCGGATTTCCTTTTTAAAAAATGGGTACTATTTCGGCCCCTTTCCAAGTGGGTGGAGTGGGGGCCCCTGCTGCAATAGCATTGCAGATAAGGTTGAGATATGGTGCCCATATATCTGGTCTTGATTTGTATAGATCGCCTGGAATCTTGTCTGGGCCAGGGGCCTTTCCCCATTTCAATGAGTCTATTGCTGCTCTTGTTTTGGTTAGAGAGAATGTGATCGGGGTGGTCTCATGGTTTATTGGGGCATCAGGGGCCCACAAAGATGCTTCAGAAAGCCCTTCGTATAGTTGCCCAAAGTGCTCTACCCATGATGCTGAGAGAATTGAGGAGCCAGGTGCGGCAGGGGAGTTGCTACAGTCATCAGTTATTAGTTTCCAGAACCTAGATGTGTCATTAGATTTAGCAGTCTCCAAAATAATAACCCATCTGGCCTCTTCCCAACTTCTGCGTGCCTTAGAACATTCCTTCTTATAAACTTTTCTGGCTGTTCTTAACAGCCCAACATGGCCATCTTGTATTGCTTCCAGGAGAGACAGTTGTGCTTCTCTGCAACAATTGTCAAACCAAGGAGCGCAGTGCTTTTTGTTAGGATGATTAAGAAACTTTTTTGTAAAAAGATGCTTTAAAGATTGTAACAAGTCAGTGTGGGCTGCTAAGACTCTATCACCCTCCCCATTCTCATTTAGGCGGATCATATACTCCATATGGTTGGCAAGCAGGTTGTAAATAGATGCCAGGTGTTTAGGGGAAGAATTAACAAATTCCCATTTTAGGTTGCGTCTGTTATTAGTTATAGCCATCTGGGAGGCATGGCTCTTGGAGTAGGGCACAGTAAACAAAGGAAAAAGTCCTCTGGTCGATAAAATCAACGGGTCATGATCGCTCTCAATTTGCTTTTGGACCCTCATATCAAACATGTGGCTCCACAGTCGGATGTCAAGAAGTATATAATCAATACGACTGCTGAGCCCTCCGCGCCTAAAGGTAGCTTGTAAATTTACGTCCGAGCGTGAGCGACCGTTGCAGGCTCGGAGGCCATGGGCTAGTGTGATGTCGGCCAGAAAGCGCGCAGATTTATTCAGCCTTGGTCTTTTGTTGGAGACTAGCTGAGGGATGCCCCAGTGGGCATCCTCTTCTTTACATATTCCTTGGACTAGAGGATTAGGTTCAAAAGTGACATTAAAATCCCCTCCAATCAAAACAAAGAAGGAGGGGTTGTTTTTAAGAAAACTGTCCAAAATGGACAGGACATCAGAATCAGCGTGGGAGCTCACATTCCTGTTATAGATATTAATTAAAAGTAATGGTCTCTCTTCAGAAATCATTATTAATAGGACTTGCAAGTCAGGGCAACCCGTATCTATTTCTTCTATCTTGCACCTAAGAGAAGTGTTGATCCACACAAGCAGCCCTCCCGATGGTCTCCCAGAAGAGGACTTGCGTGCTGGAACCCAATAGCTTTTAAAGCCTAGTCTATATTTGGGTTCTAATGCCCATGTTTCTTGGAAGAGGCAGATCAGGTGATCATCAATAAGACTGCCCCAACCTGGACTTTGTAGTTTGCTTTGCAACCCTGCTATATTCCAGCTGAGTACCTTATCGAGATCCTCTGTTTTTATGGACCCTGCTTTATTCTGAGGATATTTCCTACAGGGGGAGGAGCTGCTAGGAACCATACTAATTCCCTCAGGTATATTAGGACCAGTGGCTTTCTCGCTATGTGCCATGTGAACCTCGCTGGATGTGGCCCCAGCTATATATGAATTAGGTAGGTTGGGCATACGAGTGGACCCCAGAGTGTATGGAACAATTGACAGGGACGGAATACATTCCTCGCTGACTTGGCTCGTGGTGCTTGTGGGTGATCCCTGGTTAACAGGATCTGCCAAGGTCGAAGAGGCAACAGAGTTAGAGATGCTGAGGGCAGTAGGGTGAATGTCCTCAGCCTCACCATTGCTCGGAGCCACTTCCAAAAGGTCATCTCCTAGTCAGTCTGTCTCAGAAAGAGATGACGAAGGGCATCTGGGGCCAAATAGAGGGATAGACTGTGTGTGGATAGCCAGGGGAGCCCCGTGTAATGTTGGCAGTTGTCTACTCCAAACTGGCGTGGGAGGTGGATAAAACACTTGTAACCTGCAAAGGGAGGCTTTTCCAGTTATAGGATAAGGTCTATTAGCGTTTAAAAAGAGCCGTTGGACAAGGTCTGGAGAATTGAAGTTGATAACTATGCAGTCCCCTGAACCGATCTTCGCTAGGGAACCCACCGACCCTACCCTTCTCACCATCAGTATTGAGGGTGTCATGGAAAAAGCAAACCCTGCATTCACGTGCAACCAATGAATAACCTTGTTTTTAAGTTCGGTAAAAGATTCAGTGGAATGAGGTCTGAGTTCAGGAACATTCGATATAATGAGTACATAATGACATGATTCTGGTGGCAAATGGAGCACTTTTGGATCTGGCAGACCCCTGATCTTGTCGCTCTTCTGGTGTTCTGTTTGCAGGTGCTCCCAAGTGGGGTTGCCATCACCCGGATTAGTTACTGGGTTATTTCATGGGGCGGTTCCTTTTAAAACGGGAACTGGAACCATATGGGGCTTATTCATTAAAATACTAGCTGTTTTGACGGAGCTGGACCAATCTTGGTTTAAAGAGGAAAAAGGGATTTTTGCTATTTGGCCAGTGGGTCTGTTGGCAGTGATGAGGTCATGGTTGGCAAGGGGATGGGATTGAATTTCTACGGATGGAGCAATTTTTGGTGGCTGGCTATTGATAAGGCTTTCCTATTTGTCCTCAATCGATTGGAGGCAGGTTAAAATTGGAAGAAATAGTTTGGAAAGCTCATCTCTTATGAAATCCCTGGTGTACTCATTTGTATGACACTCGTTTGTGTTGTGTAAGGGGATTGATACCGTATCCTTATTAGAAGGTTGGGCCATGTTAGAGGGGCTCAAAGTCCTAGATCGTTTGTTTTTAAAAGCGGGTTCCCTTCGCTTCCTTTTTCCTTTGGTATTGGAATCTGCTAAGGTGAGGGGGCCTTCGTTTGGGGGACTCTGGGCCAGCGGAATAGGTGCAGCACAGGTGGTAATTACAATTGGGGTTTCGTCCTGATTCTCCTGGGAATTTTTGGAGGGGGAAGGGAAAGGGGTAGTCAGTACAGACTGTAATTCTGGTTGCGGGGAGGGCTGTGGGGCTGAGCTATCATGAACTAGGCTGTTGGTTGAAGAAGGGGGGGCAGCTAAGCGTCGCTGCACTAACTCTATTTCTTTTTCAAGTTCCCCAACAGCCTTTTGCAGAAAACCATCTAAGGTTCTGTTAGAGTGCTGCTTACCTTCCAACCCACCCCCACGTCTACGGCCCATTATTCTTTAAATCAGGGGCCTTTAGTGGGCCCCCGGCTTATAGGGGTGTGTAGGCCTTGGGACCCAGCCACTGACACTAAAGTGTGATTAATAAGCTTCTCAGACCCTACTGTTAACAAATCCCAAAGACAAGACCACAGTAAGACGCCCAAGCGTATATATATAAAGCCTGGCCCAACCACTTATCGGGCACAGACAGGCGCAGAGCGGGTAATGAATTATGGGCTCCTGCCCTTGGGAGAAGAAGAATGGTGCCGCCTCCTTCCACCCTCCAAGAAACGTGATTCAATAAGCAGTTATAAGCAGTTATATGATGAACTGAGATAAATTCAGCTGAGTACACGGAAAAACCTGCAAGTATCCAGTTTAGGTTAATAGTTTTCCACGTGCTTGATGGGGCCTGGGGCTCTATAGGAGAACTACCCATGCACCGAGCAGAGGAACTTGAGATCTCCTTCAGGCAGCCATCGACAAGTTTGCTGTATGGACCACGTCTTTGGGTTGATGTCAGGGGGGTGGCCCTGCCCTGCCTCTTCCTGGCAATGACGGGCAAGGACGGGCCCGCCCTTGGCCCAGGCTTCGCCCGGGTGCCGTCCGCGCGCGTCCCGTGACGGCGAGAGCGCAAATTCAGTTTAAAGGGCTCCTGCCCCTTGACAAGCCTCCCGGCACCAATCAGCGCGTCCCGCGACGGCGGGAGCGCGAGAACAATTTAAAGGGCTCCTGACCCTTGTCCTTCCTCCCGGCACAAACAGCGCTTCCCGCGACGGCGGGAGCGCAAATTCAGTTTAAAGGGCTCCTGCCCCTTGACAAGCCTCCCGGCACCAATCAGCGCGTCCCGCGACGGCGGGAGTGCGAGAACAATTTAAAGGGCTCCTGCCCCTTGTCCTTCCTCCCGGCACAAACAGCGCTTCGAATTATGGCAGGCAATAGATCTGGCTCCAACTGGGTACATAGTTTGTCTCTTCCAGGGTTGCAAGGTCCACTAGCGGATGGTACACTGGCGCATGTCTCATTCTCCTCAGGGTATCTTAGAGGCGTTACATTCCGGTGTCCGAAAATATCAACAGTTTTGGCGACCGGTAAGACTTCCTCCAAACGGACACGAGTACGCAATCCTAGTACTAGTTCTAGTATTAAGTGTTCATAGAAACGCAAAGTTCAATTCCTGCTAGCTTGTTATCAGCATAAATTAGTGCTCCAAGCATCTAGAAATATCCCCTGGACTTACTGTATGTACAGACGAATCAACATACATATAAAGATATATATGAACGTCCCTTTCCCCCAATCATTTGCCTCTTCTCTTAGCCCCTTCTTGCTTTGAGCACCTCCTGCCGCAATGTTGGCAGGTGGCCATCAGCGTTTTTTAACCATTCCATGATGGACGCACAAGTACACAATCCCATGAATGCGCAGGAGGCATCTTCGAATGTATTTTGTTATATTTTAAGAAATCTCATTAAAAAAATATTGCCACAGATAGGCGCACATTCGCAATAACTGTCTAAGAAAAGCAAAAAAAATCCAGCATTGGCAAAGTCAATAGGTTTCGCCAGTGAGAATTAATAGCTTTGCCAGTGCTTGTTTTTAGGTCTGGATTTAGTCAGGACCTTTTCATTGTACTATCATTATATATAAGTTATGTACTTATAGTGTTTTCCATCCAGCTCTCTTCATCCATTATCCTGTTGTTGTGACATCAGTGGGGGACCTTAGTGGAGCCTGCCAGATCCTTCATTCAGTAGCTAATATTGAGTGAGATCTTAAGAGAAAATATGATTTGGAGGTAGGTTTTGACTTTTTTTAACCCATGTATGTAAGAGGTATGTATCCACTATAAGAATGGCAAATGTTTCTATCTTTATGAGTAATTACTCAATGAATTAAATAACACTTACTCATTTAATTTTTTTATGTAATTCTTTCATAGCGCTACATATCCCAATGCAGGTTGTCAGAGCACTTTGCATTATACACATTATACAGATAAAATAAATCATACAAGTGTGTAAATTAATGTACATGGAATGTTTCACAAGATATTGAGTGTTACAAGGTTTAGGAGTCATATATTAGCCATACTGGCATGTGTTATAATTTAAGAGTGCATGGTCAGGACAAAACACAAAGTCGGGATTTATAATGTAATGCAGGTATTTTCATTGCCTTTATTATTATTAAGACTTTATTAATACCCAAGAGAACCTTTTTTTAGCAACCTAAGAATGACAAATGATAGAGAGAAACAACAAAAAGGTGCCTTGCAATTTTCATGCAGCTCCTTGATGCCAGTTCATAGTGCACTGTGCTATATAAGAAATATTGCAACTTATAAACTACATGTAACAAAAGGATCTCTTTGTCAAAAGTAATAAGCCACTGAGCTATCGACATAAAAGCACTAATCTATGCCCTGCGTGTTATAAGGAGTACTTTGCAGCAGACATATTAAGCCTCATTGTTATTAGTCAAATCAGGGATTATTCAAAATACAGATCCCTCCAGCAAGTACAGTAACCACCAGAGTTATCTTTCCATTATTAGAATGTTCTGAAAATGCCATGAATGCAAAGATCTGAGCAGCAAGTGCCTTAACGTTGTAGGATATTTTAAAATGCACTCTCTTTGTGACCAGTTCAGTTAGCCTGGACAGATAAAGTGTCATGATTGTCCTTGTTGCCAATTTCTCTCACACATAGGCCCTCATTATGACCTTGGCGGTTGGCTGTAATATGGTGGGGAGTACTTCCAGCAGGCTGGCGGTACTTTCCTCCATATTATGACATAAACCACGGCGGGCATCACTGTACCGCCTGCGGTATGGTGACCCCACCTACCGCCAAGGTTTTCGTGGCTTCCTTACTGCCACGAAAACCATGGCAGTAGGTACTATCAGTGACAGGGAATCCCTTCACTGTCACTGATAGAGGTCTTCCCCACCCCAACCCCCCTCCCCAGATTACCCCACTCCCCTTCATCTCCAAACCCCCCTTCATTCATGCCCCTCCCTTCACACACGCACACACGCATACACACACCCATACCCACATTCATCCATGCATGCATACATCCTTTCACACACACATCCGCACACACTTTCATACATACACGCAGACACGCATTCACAGAACACAACTTACATGCACTCACACATCCATACATGCACACACATTCAACACGGAACACACACCCACATACATGCACGCACAAACATTCACACACACACCCCCAAACACACACACAACACCCCCCACCTCCCTCCCCTGTCGGAGCACCCACTTACCTATGTGCAGGGGTCCCCCGGCAGGAGATGGGATGGGGCGCTGCTGCCAGCAGCAGCGTCCACCAGCAGAACCCAGCCAGGCTGTATAATTTCTCATAATAGGGCTGGCGGTGGTCTACTGGCGTGGTGCTGCTGCTGGAAGCAGCGCCACCTTACCACCATCTGCTGGCATGGCCACAGCCGGATTTCCGCCATCCTTCTGGTGGAAATCCGGCTTTGGTCATAACATGGTGGACGGCTGGTGGCCGCGGCGATGGTCTTTTGGCAGCCATCGCCACGACAATAGGCGGTCTTTACCGCCAATGACATAATGAGGGCCATACTTTTTTTTTAAATGTATAAGTCGATTATTTGACTCTATCTCTCTTAAGTGTACCCCTTTTTGCTGCCACACCTTGACCACCATTTATGGGTTTCTGGAGTAAACTTTTTCCAAATTCAGCACAGTGTCTTACAGCATAAGGCATGGGACAGTGTGGCATCCTACTTCAGCCACTCTCTTTGTTCACTGTGAGAGATGGAATTCAGCCCTTTCACAATGAACACTTCTCTACTCAAAGCAGTTCCCATCAGAAACAGTGACTGCCATGGTAATGTGTGCTTTTTGAGATCAAAGTATGTTTTTTACTTTTGGAAAATTCGATTTTGTAATTGGTAGGGAGTGGCCACTCCCCTATCCGTAAAGATTTAGAAAAAATATGGCAAAACAAAACATGCTCTGTCAAAGTCAAAACGCTGGCAGACTGACCTACTCACTAAGTCCGTGCTTATTTTTGGGCTATTTCAGCATGCTGAGAAGCAGATATGCCTGGCTAGCATTGAGCATATTTACTCACATGGGGTGCAGGCTGGTTTTATTTATTTGATTAATCTGATGCTGCTGAATTCGAATCTAACCACTACAGTCACATAATGCAAGATGATTGGACCCCCTGCAGAATGGGATGAGGGACTCCTGAGTTTCCTATATCTAACCTCATTGACATTGGGCTGAATGAGGGTATGTAAGAAACTGGGTTATTGTTTGAGGGGGTGGAAGCCCCACTCAGGCAACAACCACTGTCTTTGTTAGGATAAACCCCAAAAGTCGCTAAATTAACCTGTGCTTAATCAACCCTCTGGGGGCTTGCACCGAAGCAGTCAGGCTCAGGTTAGAGACAGTAATTAATTATCCATGCATCACACAAACATTAATGAAATGAAAACACAACACAGGGAAATAACCAAACCAATATAGAAAAATTGAGTCCATTTATAAAGCAGTCAGGCTCAGGTTAGAGACAGTAATTAAGTATCCATGCATCACACAAACAATAATGAAATGAAAACAGAACACAGGAAAATAACCAAACCAATGTAGAAAAATTGAGTACATTTTAATAGATAAAATTACACTGAAACAACTAAAACACAATCAGTAGTAAAGGAGATATCCAATTTTAAAGTTTTTATTTCAAATGGAAACTAAAAGCACAAAGCACCACTCACTGGCATCTGGTTGTGCTGCACTGGGAGAAAGTCACAAGTTCAGGTCAACCACAATGGGGCACGGACTGGATACAGGGACCCAGCTAGTCACTTTGAAAAGTTACCTTCTTAAGTCCAATGCAAAGAGTTAATACTTGCGTAGAAGGAGGACATGAGGAGCATTCAGTACAAAGAGCAAGCCAAGCTTCGTGGACAATCGTTGCTGTAGTGTGAGAATTCAGTTGTCACTGGAGCTCTGTATTGGTGGTTGTCATGGGCTGTAATTGCATTAGTGTGAAGTGCAGGTCTTGCATTGCCAGTCCTCGTGGACTGTCACTTTCAGAGCAAAGAGCAGTTCTCACCAGAGGTTTGCATTGGTGGTTGTAGAGGCTGGCTGTGTTTCGGTGTGAACAGACCCGTTCACAGTTTCAAGGAGCTCATTCGCAACCGTGAGTAGTCCAACTTCAGGATTTTCACCTTTTCCCTCCTCAAGAAGCTTCAACTGATGCAAGCCAAGGGTTCAGGACCTGGGGACAACTCTTGGGAATCAGAACTCACTCTGGCAGAGGCCAGTAACAGGGCTGAGGCAGGCCAAGCAGGTCCTGTTGCAGCTAGTCAGTTTCAGGGAGGCCTCTGAAGATTGTTGTGTCCCTGCAGCTCACACAGGAGGCCAGGCAGCAGACCCTTGAAGTCCCTCTGGGTTGTCTTGGAGCAAGGCAAGTAGGTCCAGTCTTCCTTCTTCAGAGAGAAACAGCAGAGCATTTCTCTGGCAACAGGGCAGTCCTTCTTCTGAATCTTCCATAGGTCCAGGAAAGTTCTGATGAGTGGCTCTGGAGGTCCAATACTGGTGGCAGACTTTGTGTGGAGGTGCTCCCAACACAACACTTTCTCTGGAAGGTTTTTATGCTTTCCCTGGCCAAGCTCCACGCTGTCTGGGGTGACAAAAGGCAGAGCAGGTGTGCTACCAGGTTCTATTGTGTGTGATGTAGGCAAAGCCCTTTGAAGTCTAAGTAGGCTAGGTACAGCTCCTCCCCTGTCATCCAGGCAGGATGACCCATCCTGTCCACACCTAAGCCTTTATTGCTCACTGTATGGAAGCAATACGCAAATCCCAGCAGCTGAGCCCTTCACAGTCATGTGACCCAAGACACTGGCAGAAAGACACAATTGGTTGGTACAATAAAATGCTATCTTGCTAAAAGTGACATATTCAGAATTGTAACTGAAAATCTGCCTTCACCGTTAAAGAGGAATTTACATTACAATTCCTTTTAGTGTAAACAACATATCTATATATGCTCCCTATCTGAAGTTAGCACTTGTTAAATGTAATAAGGTAAACAAGTTTTAATCAACCGGAGAGATAGGCTTCACAGCAGTAAAAAGAGACTGTAGGATTTCTCACTGTCAGGAAATGTAAAATGTAAGTACACATGTCCTAATTTTTATATACAATGCACCCTGCCCTGTGAACCTTGGGGCCTACCTTAGGGGTGATTTAAAAGTATTAAAAAGGGCTACTTAAGTTAAGTGGGTGGCACAATGAGTACCGTTGCCCAGTAGTTTAACTTACAGGTCCTGAGTACTGGTAGCACTATTTACTAGGGACTTACAGGTAAATTAAATGTGCCAATTAGGTGTAGTCCAATTTTACCTTGTTTGAAGGGCAGAGTACAAGCTCTTTAGCACTGGTTAGAAGTAGTACAGAGCTCTAAAGCCAACAAAACAAATTCATCAAACAAGAGGGGTGAAAGCAGGGGAAATACCACATCAACGATGTCAGGTCAAAGAGGACCCTCTGATGTTCTAGTGCCCCCCTGAAGGATTGGACTCCCCACCCCTGCATCGCAGGGGCTGAGGGGCCTGCATTACACCCTTAAACAATGATGTATGCACCTCTTGCCCATAGTTAGTTGCTTCTTGAGAAACTGTTGTTTCTGGAATTCCATTACTTTCTGTTTTGCAACATTTGGTTTTTTTTTGCCGCTGATGCATTCATGCATACCCCCACGTGCACTAAACGAATAAAAAAACTAACCAGATAAATCAATTATTGCTAGCCATGATCGTATGGTTCTGAAGAAGACATGCATGTTGCCCATCAGAAATAAGTAATGGGGGCCTCATTTACAAGGTCCTTGCGCCAGCGTTGCGTCCTTTTTTTTTTAAGCAGCGGTGGCGCTAGCAGCGCTCGACGCTGCTCAATAGTTACAAACTGATGCATTGGCCACAATGTGTCAGTTTGTAAACCCCTGTGTCACATTATACGTGTGCCAGGTACAATGTATGCAGGGTAAGTGTTCCAACTGTAAAAGTCACACAGAACTGACGTAGTGAAATTTACATTTCACTGCGTCATTCTGCGGCTTGGTTGTGTCAGAATTTCACCCTCTGCTCAGAGCAGGCATAAAATTAACTCAGGACTTTTTTCTAATGCTGCCTCCGTGCATTACTGGAGTAGCGTCATCAGAATTTCTAATGCATCTGTGAAAACGTGCACCATGGAGCTTTGTATTGTAAATACAGCACATCCATGGCGTTGTTAGGGGATAGTAGGGCAGGGCAAGAAATCTGACGCATCTGGGCCGATGCGTCAGTTCATGTAAATGAGCCCCTTAGTCATCCTGTCAATGGCGTCTGCAACTTTCTGCCACAAGTTGTACAGCCACCTACTACAAAAAAACCTAATAATCCTTTATCTGCTCAGATGTGGTTTATGAGAGGGAAAAGAAGGCTGTAAATTCATGGTGGCAAACGAGAAAGGAAAGCCCGAAGCTGCGAGAATCCAAGAAATAAACGACCTCGATCTCACAACGTAAACCGCCATTTGACAGAGACGCATGAAAAGCTCATAACAAGGGGACCCGGTGCAATCTTTCATTCGTCTACCAGCTGAATCCGCGCCATTAAACTCGCCGAGCAAGCAGCCCTCCCAGACGGAGCAGCTCTCGAGGCATTGTTCGTTGGCACAAAGGCGCCTAGCCCTCTGATTGCCACTTCACCCCTTTAATTCTTAAAGACTAATAATTATTGTGAGCCGCCTCCAGCTAGCAATTAAAGGACACCAAAAACTTGAATTCCACGCTTTTCTCAGTAAACGAATTCACATGCAGGCACTCAGAGCGGATATTTTATGTGATGAATGTTCAGACGCTGAAGATGAGTAAATGTTACATCATCAGCGGCCAGTCCCGGCGGATCTGACGCTGACAAGTTCACTCGCGCGTTTTTTCTATTGTTTTATGTGCTACGCTTGTTGTCTGCACCTATAACGAAACAAAGTTGTGACTAAAAAATACCGGTCAGTCTAATATTAGTGTCATGTTTGGCGAACTCACAAAGCAGCAGGTCAGTGGGGCGGAAAGGAAAGCGGCATTCTTTTAACTTAGTTGAGCGTGAGGGGGAAGCGATGACAAGGAAGGGTTATTTCATAACTTGTTTTTAGCGTTCCATACCTCACTTCTGTCGAGCCTAAGCGCTTGCTCGTTGCAGGTGTTATTTCCCTCCTTTTAATGGTAGTAACAAAATTACCAAGATCAGTAAGTAGCACGAGAGCTGGGTATATCGTCCCTGGATTCGAACCCTTCTCCATTAGACTATCTTATTCGTCAGCGACACATCCTAAACTTGTTGATGAGTATGGTGCAGCAGATAACATCATCGTTCAGATACCAAGGCCCGTATTTATACTTTTTTAGCGCCGCATTTGCGCCGCTTTTTGACGCAAAAACGGCGCAAACTTACAAAATACAATTGTATTTTGCAAGTTTGCGCCACTTTTGCGTCAAAAAGTGACGCAAATGTGGCACTAAAAAAGTATAAATACGGGCCCAAGTGCTATCTATCTGTGAATAAATTAGCCAATAAAAAATTCACTTTGCCATGAACACAGAAACACCCGCTGGACTGGATGAACTACTCACGTCTTACACGAAAGATTTTGTTAAATTTGATAACATCATTCTTACTACTTTAACATACCTGGTCCGTACATGACACACACGAGTGACTTCCAGGCAGTCCTGGCTTTTCACCCCGCAAAACTAAGGGGCAGATTTAAGAGCCCCTAGCGCTGCCATGGCATAATTTTTTTGACGCTAAGGCGGCACTAAAGTGGCATTTTCCCCACACCATATTTACGAAGTGGCGCAATGCATGCATTACGCCACTTTGTAAACCCTTGCGCCACATTATGCATGCTCCAGGCATAATGTATGCAAGGGGGGGGGGGCTGGAGAAAATGGCACAAGGAAATCTAAGAGATTTCCCTGCGCCTTTTCTTCTGCACTTTTGATAGGGGGAACACCATTATTCATAATGGGCCCCCATGTACTCTGCAGGAGTAGCGACAACATTATGGTGCTACTCCTGCAAAATGCAAAAATAGCGTAAAAATAAATGACGTTATTGCACGCTGCCCTGCGCCATGGTGTGCCATATTTTAAACAGCGCACACAGTGGCGGTCGGGGGCCTAAGGGGCGCAAGGAAAGTAGCGCTGCACGGGGTGCAGCACCACTTTTCTTATATCTGCCCCAAAGGGTGCTGGGATGTATTGGAATGTTTACGATTGTTGGATGACTAACCTTCATGACACGTGGCCATTGGGTAGCCATGTTTCCTATATCTCGAACGCGCGTTTGGCAACCTTTGTTTTATTTGAATGCAACTCCTTGGAATACACGACCCCACTTGCTCTGATGAAAACCTTTAAAACAATGGCTAAGTTTGAGGGGATATTTTCAAACAGCAGATTGTTCAGCGTGTATTGAATAAATTACACAGCAGAGTAAACAGAGGATCTTATCTTCGCGTGCCGGCTTTATTGTTCTGCCAGAATGTCCTCCTTTGTCATAAAACAATAACTCGCTCTAAGTAGTACTCTCTACGCTGCCATTCAGACAGACTAATTGTATCTTTTCATCCGGGTCAAACTGCTCTGGTTTGTTATAACTTGACTTGGAAAAAAATGCCCCTAAAAGGTGGGGCACATTTGCAAATAATTTCGTTGTAAAATTACACTCCTGATAAATGCTAATGACTAAAAGAAATTACTTCTTGAGAAACCCCAAACCCATTTGTCATGTGCTCTTGTCGACAGGACAAGGGTGGGGTATGTTTCTCCCAAGGAACTTACTGTAAAGCTGACCAGTTCGATTGATCCTTAGGGCTTGAAACAAATGTAAGTAAAGGCTGTATGTGGTTGTTCGTCATTTACAGCACAGCCATGAATTCGCGTTAAAGGCCTAAACTGAGTTAGTACCAAGGTGCCACATGTAATCTAACCGCAATAAAAATATGCAGATGAATAGGTAAGAGCAAGATCTAAAATAAATTTCTGGGACATCAATGCACTGCAATCTCCCCCAGGCACTCCTACTGTTTGTTCCATTCTCTAATGCACAAACAGCACAAGTTGCACACAAATTTACCCTGTTTTTGTAAGAGAAACTTCAAACTTGGATGGTAGAAATGTCTAATGTAATCTCACATGTTCTGACTTGTGTGTATGATATAATATGATCAAAGGTAGTGGTTCCTAATTTTTTGACTTCCGTGGACCCCTACTTAATCATTACAGGAACCAGAGGACCCATACTGAATCATTATTGGAATCCTGAGACCCCCACAGAGTCGTTAATGCAAGCCGAGGAAGCCGACCTAAGCATTTTTGATGATCTGAATGTCAGTAAAGTTATTCCAAAAATACAGAAACCAGCCTACCTAACAAATACAGAAATGATGAAATATTTCATTTAATTGAAAAACAATAGTTAAAAAATCTAAACTTTTAAAGGAAGGTTAGCGCTTTTCTAAATTCAATTGAGGGCATTCATCGTCCATAGTATATGATGCACTTGCACTGCTCCTGCAAATCAATCCGAGGATTATAACTTACTTTTGGCCCACAATTTCAAATTCCTTCACATCTATAAAGTGTTTTTACATTTTTAAGTGTGCGTTTTGTGTCTTTATTTTATATACATTTTATGAATCTGTTAACATTTAATTTTCTAAGCAGTCACAAATCCTCTGCGTAGGCTCCCCTAGGGATCCCCAGATCACAAGTTAAGATCCAAATGTATCCTAGTATCCCACTGTAACAAAAGCCATTGCAATGAAGGTTTTTGCTTTTAAAAGAAACATTGAACATGAATGTATTGAGGTTGTTTGAACAGTGTATGCACATTATCTACGTTAGTGATGGTGTGGTCACTAAGACTAACGAACAAGGTGCCAGAGGAAGTCTGAAAAAGTACCATATTTGACATGAGATACTAACCTCTCACTGTTGTTTGTCTTTTTCTATTCTTTTTGTTTGTTTTTTTTCCCAGTAGATTTAGTAGGATCAGGCAACAAATTTGCTGCATACTTCATCAACCGCAGGATAGGGGCAATTGCCTCAATTCCCCACAAAATTATGTGAGAAAAAGTGTGAAATGTACTTTTTTAGGCTTGCGCCTATATTTGCTGCAAGACGGACTAGAATAAATACCCCACAAACACTGACTTGAAATCTCTGTCAATAGTTAAAAGGTTTGCCTTTATCTCTCAATAGATAACGATGTGAACTTAGATATGCACTGTCTTCACCAAGAATATCTGCAGAATTATTGCAGATTACCCTCCCATTAACAGATATTCAAATGTTAACCACCCTACTCCGTTACTAAATTCGAATGTAAACATTTCGTATCAGAAATATATGACTGGAAAGCAATTAAATAAATGAATTGTTTAAACATACAAGTATATGCAGGATGAGAAACTACCTGAAAATAGTTTGCAGGCTTTTAACACAATGCCTCATTTACACTCATGATGCTTGTGGTACGTTGCACTTCATTTATATACCAATATTAATGCAGCAAAATTGAAAAATGGTGTGGTAATCTGATTACTACACAGTTTGCTGTTATTGCACATTTAAACAGTGAATAAAATATTGTGGCTCTTCATGATAATTTAAGAACTAATTATATTCTAAAAGCCTTGTGTCGTCGAGCAAGGAAATATTGTCCTTGGTCTCACAATGTTTCCCCATCCACATCCAGCGCCAAAATAAGTATTGTTGCTGGGCGTAAAAGCTGGATTTGGCATCCTGTTTGAAAACAAATGTGTTTCTTTTTTGGTTTGTATTTAATAGTGGGGATGCAAAATTGTATTTTTTTGTGAAATTCTGCAAACTGTTCTGAAAACATTTTGAAATTATGTGAAAGTACACTTTTAGAGCGAAATGTGGTTTGTCGGTACCCTGTGTGCTCTTTTCTTCACAAACAAGTCAGTGTGAAATTCATAATGTAATATTTCGGGAAATTTAAAAAAAATTTAATAAAAGGAAACTTTGAACTCTACTGGCATTAATTACATTTCGCTCAGGCACAGTACGAACCAACGACACTGTTGGTGTTTTAATAGTTCAGTATATTTATGGCACCTGATAGTCTTTCTTCAGCGGCTAAAATAAGACGTCGGCAATACACAAATATATTCCCTGTATAGTCCTCTTCCTGATCATAGATAGTAGTATTTAAATAGATGCACTTCTGGGAAAAAGAGCAAGACATTTTCAGGCACACCCAGACTTGTTGCAATGGAAAGAGCTGTAATTTTCATCATAAAGTTGAAAGTTTCCATGATCTGTATGGATGGATGTAGATGATGCTACACGTTTGGAATCTCTTTCTCTACCCTCTGCAAATACTCTTGCTAAATTTGTGGGTCACTAAAAGGATGCATGCTACTTCCCAACAACATAGTGCGGCTGAAAGCCATGATGTCAGCTGAGGGGGCGCTTGTGACAGAGAGAACATACCATAAGAAAAGGTGAAGTCTTAATGAAGCACATGGCTTTGGCCTGGATGGTGCTGTGACGCTGTTACCTATCACGGCAGCTGTTGTGGGCATGACTCTGGCAAATCAAAAGGAAGGTATGTACATAGGAAGTCATCCTTACCACTTTTTCTTGCAACAAGAGCTGTTTCGGTTCTGCCACTTTCAAGTTAGTTCACACCCAAATCATCGTTCCTGCATCTTTGCTATTTTTCTGACTATCTCTTTTCTGGGGGTCCCTTGCCCACCTGCACTGATTTGATGTAAGGTGTGTTGCTGCTTACTAATTTTCCATTTCTTTAAGTTAAGCAGAGGCTTCCTTAGGCGTTCCAGACAATGTTGTGTATGTTTGTAGCTTCGTGACTGCTGATTCATTGAAGGAACTGGTAAGCCACAGTGCATTATCAGTATGCTGGATAGCAAAGCATGTATTTGATTTTTCATTGATTTATTGTCATCTTCTTTTCCTTAGCTATAGAAATTATGCTCAGCTCTCCTGGGATGTGGGTGATAGAAGCCTGACCTAATTTAACTGAGGAGGAAGACATGCTGATCGACTGGGTTTGTTTTGCCTTTCTTTAAACCCCCTTCCCTCTGGTTCTAACTGGAGTACTTCTTGAAAGTGCAATCTGGTTGTAGAGCTTCAAGAGGTGGGTGGAAGTCCATCAATATCTTACTTGCAGGATCTTACTTCCTTCACTGCAAGAATAAAGAAACAATTATGTCACATGATGGCATCAGATATGTATTTTTCGTTTTTATGTTACCATTTCTCTTCATGAGTAGCTGAGTTTGTGTGTATCACCTTGGTGAGTCACATCTAAACATGATTTACTTGCGGTATCCTCCTTTTTTGCCTTTTTGCCTCCCTTCACCCTTTCTATCCTACTTGTATGCAATAATGCAGGTGAGAAGTAGGTTAACGTTTGAGTGGCATTCTCTCATATTCAGGTTAGACCACTTTAGATAACTTAGCTAATTTCTTTGTGTTCTTCTCTTTAAATTTTTGTTGTATGAGAGGAGACCACTTGACTGGACAGCCTCAATGGTAGTAGTTCAGCACACTTTTTAGCATATGCATAGCCATCAAGATATGGAGCTCTTGCAATGAGATTGGGAGGATGAAGTCCTGAAGAATTTCTAAGGACAGCTGCATTTCTTCTTTTCTTGCTAGTTGACATGCTCTACATCTTATTATCAGTAATCTCTATCTGATTGCCCGTTTGCTACCCATGGTCCCATCAGTCAAGCTAAAGGAATATCATTTTGAGCAAGACCAGTGTAGAAGTCTAGAGTCTCACCTTACTGGTAGCAGCATTCCAAACCTAACTTGGTCTTTCCAGGTGACTGGTTGGAGGGTGGATTTGGTAATTTTATCATGCCTGATCAGCATGTTCCTTACAGGGATATTGCATCAGGGAAAACAGGTCCTGGTTCAGAATATACCATACTTTTTGTTTCATGGTCCTGACAGCAGGGTAGGATGTGTTCTAAAGAGTAAGCTGGATAAAACTTTAATCAAGTTGTGGTCTCCTGGGCATAAGTGTGGTACACTGATGGCAGTCAGTTATATTCCACAGAGAGCATGGCAGGTACTAGATCTAATGCTACCTCATGGCCACTTCGTTGTTACTCTTGCTCCTGTGTATACTTTGCTGCATGTGCCTATTGCTCCTCACTCTATACAATGCACTAGCCATATGGCAGGCCTGTAGTCTGCTTTCCTGGTCCTTCAACAGGGCTTTGCTCCCACTGTAGTACTAATTTATCTGAAGTGCTTCACACTGTTCTAGAACACTGGAGAGTTCCGTTTTTTAACCCTCTGAATGTTGTGATTGGGCTACAGATCATGTGCAGTTACTAGGAATCACATGGTTTGCTTGTGTCTCTGATATTGATGAGTGAATCATGAAACTGGATAGATGCCTGAAGGAGTTTCATCGACTTTGATCTGAGAACAATTTTGTGGAGAAGGAGGTGCTCAGACTCCACCATCTGTAGGTAGAACATGTTGAACAATGCCAGTCTCCTGCAAATGCCTGATTCAGAATACAGTGCTTCTGGTAGCAGGTGTAAACTGAGTACCATTTACTTGGATTCCTATGTACCCACTCCTGACTTTCCTTGAACCTGCACAATGTCAGCTCTCAGTCATTAGATTAATTATCCAGATGCCCAATTCCCAATGTACTAATGGTGTATGCCTGTGCATATAGCTTAGATTGTTTCACTTTTCCCTCCTATGCTCATTGTTTGACCCTCAGATGCTAATATTCTGCAATATGTGCAACTTCTTTGTCCACAATCAGAGGTCTGTTTTTAAGAGATGATGCTGATTAGCCTAGAGATTCCTTTTGGCTGTCTTAAAACCTTGAAGAATACCCTTCCAAGCTTCAGAGGAACTGATGCTGATTGGATTTCAGTAATTTATTTAGCAGATCCTGTTATGCTGATGTGTACTGTCACATCTTTAAGCCTTTTCAAGGAAATACCACACTAGGCTACAGCTTTTTGGTCAATCAGCTCTTGGCCCCTCTTTTTTAGGGCTTAGTTTGATATTATGTTCACTTTGAGCTACACGCTGTCCCTTTCTAAATAAAGCATGCTTCAGAATGAAATTATTAAAGTTAGTGATCTGGTGTTATGGGAATTGGATGTTGTCAGCTAACCTTGCCTTCCGCTATCTACCAATCCAGGCACCTATCAGCTGTCAGGTTTTGCTCATATCATTGGGGGGGTCTCTTCTTGGATGGGCAAAAGTGTGGGCATCTATTCACTCAAGGAGTTCATTCCCTTGTCCACAAAGGAATTTGGGCCCTTCCCTTAATAATCTGTGAATTAATTTTATTTCACACAGGTTCATTCTTGGTGCATTGACCTTGGTTATGAGACTTCATGCACAAGTACCTTTCTATGCATGAAGCCCTTCTAATAGGCTGGCCAGACCTAGAGGGACTCTGTTGTGGTCCAGTGTTTTTTCACTGGATTTAATTCAACTGAGAGAATTGCATTCCTTCTTTCTTTCTGTGGCATCTCTGGAAGACAGTGCTGCAGTGCTACTCTGTTATCCATTGGTCCATGGCATAGTGTACCAGGCTCATCAGAAATGCCTTCAGCTATTGCTCTTATCTATGCTTTTTGTTTGGGGGTTACTCCTCCAGGTTCACTTCCTGTTGGCCGGACATTACATCCACTTCTTTTTCTGAGATGTGTGGACAGCTGATTGTGCCTTTCATCATGCTTTTGATTGTAATTGTTGAACTCAGGGATTGGACATGGAGGAACATGACTCTTCTGTCTGGTGTCTATTCCATTCTTGTATGTTTGTGCTCTTCTTTTGTGGAGGGATCATAAGAGTTCGCAGCTTTGGTGGCTTTTTGTGCAGTTCTTCTGTTCAGAAATAATTAATGGGACAAAGAAGAGGGACACAGGAGTACATAGAGGTAAAACCTAGTTTCCTTATCAGACATATATCCATCTCTACTGGTTCTAATAGTTCTTGCCACAGTGCCTGTTGCATGTATGGCAAATGGTCTTGATGGGTGAGGTCTCATTTTAAACATTTTATTCTTGAAGCTTATATCATCCTCTTTAATAACAACTGTAATTATGTAGAGGAAAATTTGGCATAATGATGATTATCAATATATTACCTGGGTTTTTGCCTCTATTCCTTACCCTGTTCCTATCATTGAGATCTCCTATCATTTATGCCATAGATCACATGTAGCCCATGATCCGCACTCCTTGGCAGCTTACAACTATTTGAACAGACCAAAATTATAACATATTACGATACACAAAACACCAAACGTATATAAAACAAACTAGAGTACAACACACTGAAGAACCAGTGTAGGGTAATATTTAGATTTTGTTTCAGGAAATACTTTGCCATTTTATAACAATGTGAGACAGCAAGCTTATTATTGTGCTGTAAACAATAATTTCTTACAAAATGTTGCTTAATTGTTTCTTCAACAATTTCCTGGAAACATTTATCTGTCTTGCAAAGGCAGCCACCTCAGACTATAAGGATGGCCTCTTATGTTTCCCTTATATGGTATATGCCAAACCTTGCCGAATCCTCAGTGTTTATTTATGAAACAACTGGCCCTTGATAGGAGTGGGACACCTTTGCTATTGCTTGCAGACCAACTCTTCCTCAATTAAGACATTTCTCCTTCTCTCTAGGACTATAACTCACATCTTTTCTTTTCCAAACGGAGACTAAGAGGTACTTAGTATTATGTGCATAGTGTAGCCCCTCTGCACTGACAAATCTGTAATGAAATATAATAGGTACAGCGGATAAATATTATAATCTACTATTGTGATGTTTTCAGTGTATTTAGTACTCTAAATGGTTGTGATATTCTTTTCATATGCTTTTGAAATGCATTTCTTTTTAAACTCTATTTCGAAGTGGCATGCATTCTAGAAGCATGTCCAGTGTAGTTTTACCTCTTTATGGGCCAGATTTACAAGAAAGTTGTGCGTCAGCTGTGATGTGCCACTTTTCTTGCACCCCCTAACAACACCATGTGTGCTCTGTATTTACAATACGGCGCACCATGGCAAAAGTTAGGACAATAGCGTCATAATTTATGACGCTATTGTGGTACTTTGCAGCATTAGCGGCATAACTTGTGGCGCTCATACTGCAAAGTAAAGGGAGGCCCATTGAAAGTAATGGGCATGTCATTTAAATGCCTGCTTTGAGCAGGCGTTAAAAATGGCGCTAAAAATGGCTCAGTGAAGTATTGTAAATTTCACTGAGGCATTTTTACGGGCCTCCATGTGGGAAACGCCCACTTGCATACATTATGCCTGGCGAAGGCATAATGTGGCGCAAGGGGTTACAAAGTGGTGCAATGCAATCATTGCGCAACTTTGCAGATATGGAGGAGAATGGTCTCCTTAACACCACATTAGCTTAAAGAAAATTACACTAGAGTGGCACTGAGAGGTGCTAGGGTCTTGTAAATGTGGCCCTATGCTTAGAAAAGCCTTCCTAATAAGATATTTATCACATAGCTTCCGAATTTTAGCGACATAGACTTCCGAAAGTGATGCTTTTAGCAGAGGTTGGGGGATGAATAAGGAGGTGTTGCTGTTCTGTACAGTCTCCCCCTAAGCAGCAGACCTCTTATACAGAACACTGAACAGTGAGGCCATCATTTAAATTATTATCCCATTAAAAAAACAGAATCTGAATTACTGCCCGAATGGAATGAGTCTACCTGTTATAGAAAAAGTGGATACACTACCTTTTGTAAAAATGCATGTGTTAAAATGCAAGGGGTGATTCTCCTTGTGAAATTGCAGGATGTGGGGGGATTCTAGCTCAGTCCCTGGGACATACAGGGACAAACTCACTGACAAGGACAAACTCACTAAAATTAATTCTGCAAATTGGCACTGCTTTATAGCAGGTAGTAAGGTAGCCAATACTGGACTTGTGCGGAAGAAGCCTAAGACTTCTCACATACACAAACATCCCCACCCACAACCGAAGTAGAAATACAAAAAGACTAACACAGAAAGGCAGACAGAAGAGAGACATGCAGAAATAATTTTCATTTAATTTAAATTTAAGATCTGCATCATCTTTGAGTAGCCTAGATAAGGACCAGAATTCAGAAAAAAAACATTGAAAACATAATCTTTCTTCCAAATGTATTTAAAGTGTAACTACATAAAATGACTAATCTATTTGAATACATTAGAATTTATACTCTGAGCATATCGAGCAATGTAAAGATTAAAGTACAGCTCTAAAACTGTTTTTCCGTGTGAAATATTAACATACTAAGGACAAAATGTACGAGTATCTTTTAGCAAATTACTGGTCCAAAATGCGACCAGTATTTCATAGGTCAGTTTAGAAAATATTGAATGCAGTTGGTGGCAGTCCAACCTACCTCATGATTCGCATGGCCGCAGATTGCAACTCACTACATTTGAAGGACATCACTGGGATGGAGGTTTCTTGAGTCCAGCAGACCACCATACCTATGATTGCCTTTCAAAGAAGTAAACCTTTATTACATGGAGCCCGTTTTCCTTATGATAGATTTTTTAAACATTTGTTTGAGAGTTGGCAGAGGTCCCCTGAGCCACTACATACTTTTAAACACACTTTTTATTACGTTCACAAAGGGGAAGGGGTTACAAGGGGACCCCTTCCCTTTTGTAAATGCCTTACCACATTCTTAAAGGTGTTGTTAAAATATCAATGTTTTGTAACTGGATTTTGGCGGTAAAACATGAATGCATTTGTCAGTGATTCGGTATGTAGAAGAATCTCCTACAATACTTCCCTATCTATATACTCAAACAGTATACAGTCACAATCCCATTTTAGGAATCGGAAAACCTTTAAGACTCATAGGAAGGGATTAGTACAGAAGAAAACTTTTTTAATAGTTGGAAACGCCGATTTGGGGCATTTGTGAAGGTTAAAATGCTAGTAGATTGGCCCTAAATAAAAGAAGCATGTGGAGGAAAAAAGTGCACCAGGGGCCAGATACAAATGTGAAAATCTGAGCCCGAGGTTAGTTCGAATAAATTTGATCTTAGTCTGTGATATTTCTCCGGTTCGCCTGGTACACATTTTGAGAGTATGGCCCACAGACAGCTTTCACCTAGGACAAACATGAATATATTGGAATTATTACTAAGCCTCATTGCAAACATAAGCGTGCACGTTTACAATCATTTCCAAAAATGCAATGTAGAAGGTTGAAGGAACGTGTTAATGCGTTTCTTGCTGTTTGCTGTCACATTGGTCAAACCAAATGGTCACTGCTTTTGAACGTGCAGTTTTTTAATGCTCTGCACTTAAAATACCATCAGTATCAAGTCGCACACATCCAATTCAAACTCTAAACTCTGTGGCCCATAATTACGGGCAAGAAAGCCTCATGCATATTTACTGGGCCTTCCAAAATAAAGGATGAGGAATTTAGGCACGGTTAGGAAAGGAAGCACAGCTTAGGCATGCATTAAAACAGAAATAGATAAGATGAATTGGACATGGAAAAATATTTGTCTTTTCTCAAATGAGTTCTCTGTACATTTGTAGCAGACCCTGAAATTGGAGCATTATTTAATATGTTTTCTATTCACACACATACACACACGCACACAGATACAAACATGGATATAGATATGTGTGTGTATATCTATATATATGCATACACATTATATATGTGTGTGTGTGTGTGTGTGTGTTTATATATATATATATATTCACTGAAAAAACAAATGTTACAGGGACGTTATATTTAGGAAATAGAATTTAAAAAAAACATTCAAATTAACTTAAAAAAAACAAAGATTACAGTCATGTTATGGAGTGGATGTGCGAGTGGGACAAATTGATTGAAAGAGAGAAAGAAAGTGAGAGGGAAAGATATAGTTTTTTTTAATGCTTTAGTATCTCATATACTCAAAATGAGATATTTGTGTTTGATTTAAAATAAAAAAAATATATATAGTATTTTAAATAACTTTTTATTTAAAAAAATGCCTTTATGGGCTTTCTTGGACTGGTCACTATTTAATTATTTATTCTTCTATATTTTTAATAATCCAAAACAAAAATATTTTTTCATAAGAAGTTCTTACAGGCTATCTGGTGCTGCGGAGGAAGCTTTAAGGCTTCCCTTGTACTGCCATTGCTTCAGCAAGCTTGACTGCTTTGACAGCAGTTCCGTGCTTGCAGAAGCGGTTAGTCTCTGTTCCCTGCACACGTGTAGGGGACAGAGATGAAAGCATCAAATTTTGACGGGGGACCTGCCTTACAGGTCCCACTGTCAAAACCTGAAGAGATTGCTGTGGCTTGCCGGCAGCTGCAGAACTGCAGCCAAGCTACAGCAAACAGCTATGTCCTGGGGGTGGGCACCCTGGGTAATAGCAGGAGCCACCCCTGGGGGTTGGCAGTCCCCAAGGCCAACAGTGGCTCCCTCCAATGTGAAGATAGCCCGGGGGTGGTGGTCCCCTGGGCTAATGGGGGTTCCAAAGGGTCCCTCTTTCTTATCCGAAATATTTGCCAAGGGGGTGTTGGTCCCTGGGCAGCAGGTGGGCCAGAGGCCCCCCACATATTTTTACGGGAATGCCACAAGGAGGTGTTGGTTCCCTGGGCAGTGGAGGGGGCTGGGTGGCACACCCTGCACATTACAACAAAGCCCTGGAGAAGAGGCAGTCCCCAGGGCAGTGGGGCACACCACATACAAATAATAAGCACCGGGAGGGTGGTGGCCCCTTGCAAATAAATTACATTTTGCCTTAGGGGTGGTGCTCTCCTGGGCGCAGGAGGGCCATAGGTCCCCCGCACAGTATAATGTGAACGCCCTGGGGAAGTGGTGGTCCCCGGTGCAGAGGGAGGTGATCGGGCAGCCCCCCCCATATTAACACACAGCCCTGGGGAGGTCGTGGTCTCCAGGGCAGCTGGGGGGGCACGTGGCCTTCCCTCATGCAAATCATAAGCCCTGGGGAGGTGGAGGTCCCGGGGCAGTGGGAGGGGGCCAGGAGCCCCCCCTGCTTCTTTTCTTACACAGAAGCCCCTGGGATTTGGCCCACCTGGGGGTAATATAGTAATGAAGCATGGGAGACCGTGCTTCATTTTTTTAAAATTTCACTACAGATTCACGGATCCACTGCGACTCCGCTCGTAAAATAAAACAAATGCTTTTTAGCCCGGGGGGGGGTCGCTTTGAGACCCCAGCACCATACCTAAGTGGTCAGGGTGTCCTTACATTGTCCTTTTTCTTTTTGTTTTACTTTTGTTTGGGACTCAGCTTCAGCCGAGTCCCAAGATGGCTGACAACATTTCAATGACTTCTGTTGTTTAAGTGTTGTCAGCCATTCAGATCTCTACATGAGAACGGGAGGTGTAGAGAATCCTTTGCGTCCCTAGATATACAAATTCGTGGGGGTTGCTTTTACTCATTCCAGATTGGCTTGGATGGTATTTTACCAGTCCAAAGCTGAAATACTGTGCCTGGAGTAGAAAATGGCTTTTGTCATTTTACAGCTCGGCAAGATTGACACTGTGTCAAACCTATGCTTAAAGACTTTGCTGTACAAATAGCAAAAGACTTTGTCCCTATCTAGCTCGGCGTGGATAGCACTGTGCTGATCCTATGCTTAAAAACTTTGCTAGATAAACAGACAATTGAGGTGAGCAAATCTAGAGTGTTGCTGGTGTTGCAGGGTGCTCCTTACTAGAGCTGCTCTCCACCTAAACTTGGGAACTACCCAGAACTCTCCATTCTTTTTTGCATAATTTATGCGTCACTCTAATCTTGAAAGGGATTTGTTTTGACTTATAATGGGTGCTCCCTTGTGTCTGGACAAAGCGAAATCTCTCTGATGAGCTCTAATGAAAGCAAAACACGTGTCAGGGGTTGTTTTCACTTATTCGAGGTTGGCTTGGATGGTTTTTTACCAGTCCAAAGCTGTAATACTGTGTCTGATGTAGTAAATGGCTTTATTTATTTTACAGCTCGGCAAGGTTGACACTGTGTCAAACCTATGCTTAAAGACTTTGCTGTACAAATGGCAAAATACTTTGTCCCAATCTAGCTCGGCGTGGATAGCACTGTGCTGATCCTATGCTTAAAAACTTTGTTAGATAAACGGATGGTTGAGGTGAGCAAATCTAGAGTGTCGCTGGTGTTGCAGGGTGTTCCTTCTTACAGCTGCTCTCCACCTAAACTTGGGAACTATCCAGAGTTCTCAATTTTTTTGCATATATATGCAAAAGAATAGAGAACTCTGGGTAGTTCCCAAGTTTAGGTGGAGAGCAGCTTTACTGAAGAGCACTCTGCAAGACCAGCAACACTCTGTGAATCAGGCCATTTCCAATAGGAAATAAGTTAAGTACATCGGGTCCTATGTGTTTTGATTGGGTAAAGTTGTGTGCTCCCACAGGAAAAGTGGTTATGCTCCAAGGGCTGTAATCATTTGTTTATTAAGTTGCATGAGCCAGAACATTTTATCAAGTCAAACTATTGTGTTACAACAGAGCTTGAGCTTTAGGTCAAACACACACCACTGCAATGCTATGCCTCCTAGGTAATGAAGGTGTTTGTTCTTCTCTGGCAACAGCACAGATGGGAGGAGGATAGCCAGGAGGAATGTGCTCTTATCTTGCTGTCCCAGCCACCTCAGTCCTTCACTTTCTATCATCAACTTCAGGGATACCTTAACATAACCCTCCATGTGAGAAGGTTTTTTTTTTTTTTAATTTAGAGTTTTAAGATTAATGGACTGGAGATACTTTCTTAAACTTCTCAGATATTATTTTAATAATTAATTGTAATTTACAATTTAATTTTTCTAAATTACATTACGTTTTTTCCAACGAATATACTTAAAATGTAATGTTTTTATATTTTAAATTCAATTAATTTAACTATTTACTATACTGTGATATTAAATGGTCTTTCCTTGAATCCTAAAACCTCTATACTGCCCTATAATCCTTCTCTTCCCTGAACCCTTGAATCTCTCACTTGTCCTTAAATCTACCCTTCCTGAACCACAAAAATCCTTTTACTCCTGTAATGTTACCAATCCCTGAACCTTAAAATAATCCTTTGCCATCCTTTATAGCTACTCATACCGTAACCCTAAAACCCCTTGCTGCCCATTACATATCTCAATTCCCTACACCTTAAAAGCTGTTACTACCCTTTAATGCTACCATTCCTTGAACCCTAAAAACTTCTTACTAACCCTTTAAGCTACCATTCCTTGAACCCTAAAAGCCCCTCCTACCCCTTAATGCAAACTTCTTACTGCCATATAATGCTCACTTAAGGACCCTGCCTGTTGAAAGCAGAGAATCCGGACCTTGGAAAGCTCTGTAGAATCGAGAATCAAATTGCTGATTGCCCTGGTACTTCCTTATTTCTATGACACCTTTGAGAGTCCCACTTGCTACCCCTGTTATGTCTATCTCCATCTGACTCCCTGTTGTTGTTAATGTCCCTGGCATAAGGTACTCTGAGGAGGATTTATCTGGTGATATCAGGGACATCTTTATAAGGCCTTCAGAGGCAGTGAGCAACACAAAAAGCATACCTCTTTCGAGTGAAAAGAAGAAGTTACGGCATTGCTAGAAGCATTTTCAGGACTACATTCTGCTGTCCAGTGGAGCTGTGCTCCATATCCATCTGGTAGAAATAGGCACTGCCTCACTAATGCAGGCATTTGCAGAATGTGTTTTTGTTTGCTGGTATATCGCAATTCGATAATAGCATCACCACAACCGAGTATCATAACATTACCACAAACTTAGAGATAAACATACAAGCACTGATTCTGTCTCTTTTTCCACAATCATTGGTTTAAAATTAGGACCAGGTTTTTGTTTGCATTCTGAGACTAATAGGCTTTGAAAGGATTATTTTTCTCTTTATACAAAAACAGTGTTAAATGCATGGAAACCACTTTTTATGCATTTCTACAGATTTTCACAGCTTCCTACATATTCAAAACAACCCTCAAAGTACTATGTCCACGAAATACAAATTACACCAAATGTTAGTGCATGACTATTCTAAATGTTCCATAATAATATCAATTCTAGCTAAAATAATATTCCTTGTGTAAATCTGGCTGCACAGCACAGCTGCCTGGATTACATAAAAGATTGGGTTTTAGCTTGGTTCCACCCAGAGGAGTATTACTCTCTCACCTCATGATAAGAGCCAGTGATTTATCATTCAACCTTCTAGAAAGTTCCTCTATTAGAGTGCACAAGGAATTATTCTTATTCTGAGAAATAACTCAAGTATGCTGTGTGTTCCATTCTGTTCTTTTCTCCTGTCATATTTTCACTACGTTTTTCGGCACTGCAAAATCAAGTAGGACATGCTATAATGTGATGAGCAACCTTTAGACACACAAGACATACAAACAGCATTTGTGAATGCCTGTGTTCACAAACGCTGGCACATTAGAGATAGCCTTATTGACCTGGCCAGTTCTTGCTTTAACTGGGCTTGATATTAGTCCGTTCGTCACTGTTGGCGTTGGATATGGAAAGATTATGCATTTTCTAAATCCACACATGGAAACAATACAAAATGTGTGTTGCCAATAAAATAGTCCAGTGACCTCACTGTTCATCTTCCTTAGACTGTTACTAAAGAGGAAGTTCTACCCCACAAATAGCAGCTGCTTTGCTAGCTGCCACCTAGATAAGTTTGTCTCTGAACCCTTTCTAACCCTTGACCTTCCCTTTCATCTGTTGTTTTTCCCTGTGGAATTAAAGTCTGATCTTATATGAAAAGGTTTATTCGTTTGCTTCCACCTTTCCCTTTTATTGTTACCACCAATATATCAGGATTTGGATTAGTTTAGGCCTCTTTCTAGGTAGATTCACTTCAATGTTTACCATCGGCATGAAGAAGATTGAGAACAATATCTCAATGATTTGTTGATTTGCATTCCCATGACTAATTTAAGAGAGAAATGTGTTTTCATATTATTGTTCGCTGGTCCTTATTTGAATATTAAGTACTGTACATGTTAAAGTGCTCCCATGGGTGACATGAGTTAAGGAACGGACATCTGTGGGGCGCTGAGCCCATACCCTTATTACTCATGACCATCAATACTTAACAAAGCACGGGGCATGGGGACATATACCTGCTGCTTTGTAACATAAGGATGGCTGGGCTGAAACAACAATCGCAGCATCCGTGTTTGCTCCTAGGCCACAAGACTCCATGAAGAATAGGAGCATGTGGGAAAACAATGTGCCTTCACAGTTATGAACGAGCATTTGCACCGTCATAAATGAGATACTCTACTTCTGTGACTTGCATATATCTCGAATTTCCCAATAATTATTTTGACGGAGCACTTCAGCAATTTATTTTTTCTATGCTTTCGATTTTGTGTAAAATACTCAATCATTACTGTTGAGTTTCTATTGATAATTCTGAGTATTGCCATGCTCAAATTTTCTAATATGATTATATTGAAACACTCTGTCGAAATTCATGACTAGTGAATATGTCCTATTATACCTAAATAATTTTCAGTACCTCTTACTTCCAAGACGCGTCACCTACATGCCATTTGTTAGTGGATGCATACATTTGTAGCCTGTAATGAGGTAGATAAAATCACAATCTTAGTTGTCATACTATACTATTTGATGCACGTTTTTTTCTCGATCAGGATCCCAGGACCAAACTATTAGTGATAATAAACAATAATCAATAATGATTCAAACAATAAAGAACATTCAACCAGTAAAGATATAAATTGGGTGTAAGCTGTAATTTCCCTCCACTAAAAATATAGCAATGATATCTGAGGTAACAGCATGGCCTGTACATATCTCAGGCTATTAAATTAATCTATGGGTTTCGGATTTCGAAGCCAAGAGTATTTTCTCCACTGTTTTGTGAAATTTGATCAGTCTTAGCTTTGCTTTTTTTTTAAACCACTGACCGTCTGCCCATTCTATTAATAGTTTGATGGACTGTCATGTTTCTGCCAAAGAAGCCCCTGCAGGTTCTGCCAGTGGAAACATTAACTCAAATGCCCAATTGACTTGGGATCTGTCGGTGGAAGTACATCAGAACGTCCAGCCTATTTAAAAGAAAAAAAATAATCCCTCACCCTGGAAGAAAGTTCTGGTAACATTCCTACCTCCGCTCATACATTACATTTTATCATTCATCACAAGATTTCTAAGATTGTGGCTTCATATACAGTACATCTTGAGAACAATCGGTAGCCATAGAAAAATTTTTTTGTATCTTTTTAAAATTCAGTTGTATATAATATTGTTTTTTTTTTAAATTGTTTAGTTGACTTTTGTGTTATAATGTATTATTTTATGTTAAGTATGTATATTTTTCAGTGTGTGATTTTTGCTGATATATATTTTAAGTTTTTCCATTTTAATGTAAACTGTTTGGCTGGTTGTGGATTTTGTAGATGAATAGGGTGGAAAATGTTTTAAATATTTATTTTTTAAGTGATTATAAAATTGTGTTATAGTATTTAATTATTTAATGATTTATTTAAAAACGGTTCTACATTTTTTATGTTGGTCGAATTGATAATCGAGTATGTTAATTATATAATCATTTTTGGAGGATGTTGCCTCCTACCATCCATGACGGCTGTGTAGTTGCCGGGTTCTTGCTCCTTAGCTCCGACAAAACACCTTGATTTCGCCCATCTGCATATGTCCTGGCACACAATAAAAAGAAGTGAGTTGTGTGGCCCAGCTGGTTCTGGTCTGGCCATGAGACTCTACTCTGTGTGCGCTGTGGGTATAGGGCTGCTGACCGCTGCCATGGCCTGGTTGTGAAGTGTAGATGGGGCAGCAGTGCACAAGGCTACCTGAGGCTTGAATGCTGCTGCATGGAGATAGAAAATGTTGAGAAGCATCGTCGGACCTGAGGTCATAGGGTATAGGCAGGAAGAAGCTCTTACTTTACCCTGTGAGATCTGCCCTGATGGATCTGATCCTCTTGGGATACCGACACTGCGGGCAATGCATGAAGTCTGAAATAGCCATCTTGAACATGGAGATTAGTCTTAACACAGTAAGGAGAGCACCCGGCTGCAATTTAACTGCACCACAGAGGATTAAAGCACCATTCACTGCAATCTTTGAACAATATGAGGCAGATTTAAGAGCAACTAGCATTTCCTTGTGCCACATTATCGTCATTTTTTTAATGCTAATGTGGCCCAATGAGGCCAAAATTGCTGCACCAAATTTACAAAGTGGTGCAATGCATGCATTGAGCCACTTTGTAACCCTTTGCGCTGGCATTATGCCTGCACCAGGCATAATGTATGCAAAGGGGATGTTCCCCCATTAGGGGGGCCAAAACAAATGGCGCAAAGAAATCTAAGGGATTTCTTTGCATCATTTTTTGGGGACTTTTAATGCTTGCTCAGAGCAGGTGTTAAAACGAGACACATCATTTATTACAATTGGCCTCAATGGCTTTTGCTAGATTAGAGTCAAAAACAATTACGCTAATCTTGCAAAGCTCCGAACTAGTGTCAAACATTTTTACGCAAGTTCCCCTAACTACTGCTATGGTGTGCCTTATCTTACATATGGTACACTCATGGTGACATCAGGGGGGCACTAAGGGGTGCAAGAAAAGTGGTGCTGCACTGGGTGTACCTCCACTTTTCTTAAATCAGGCTCTATGTATTTGTTTGTCTGAAATAAATAGTACTGGTTGCCTGACGTTCTGCTCTGCATTGTCTGGTATTTGAGGATGCTTAGTCTAGGCCTCATGTCTGACTGGGTGGCTTAGAACTGGAGTGCAGGATTATGTGACTTCAAGGGTCTGTTTGGTAAGTGGAAGTCCAATATAGGAGAGGCCTCCACCAATAAAGACCATCAGTTTCTGCCTGCGCCACATTGCCCTGTCAGTTAGATGGAGGCTCCTACTGATTGCGGATAGTTACCTCCATAAGTAATCAGATTTTAGAAGACAAATGTATCATACAAAATGAGGGAGATGTCAGGCAGAGCAAGATTACATTTCACCAGAAGAGATCTGCAAGTACATGATCAAGACCCATGTCCCTCTAGGTGCTCAAAACACTGGAGATGCAAACAGCCAGGCCAACACGGATATCAAATCGATTCTCCTTGGCATGAAGTCAAATTTACGAGTTATTGATGCCAAAAATGATCATTTAACAGTAATAATGGATCTAATGAAAGACTGACTGGGCAAACATAGTGATGGACAAGATTAAGCTAAATGAAGACTCTCTAATCTCGAAGACGGCACCATACCAATTAAAATATGATACTGTGACTTGAAAAGGAGATGTCCAAGATTGATGCAAAGAATGAAGATCTTGAGGCTCAACCATGCAGAAACAATATTCACACAGTGGGGCTTTCTGTTTTTACCAACCTTGGTAAACCTTACTGTTGATACACTACTTGTTGGGCAGGACCAACATTTTGGAGCTTCTGGGTATCCAGAAACAACATAGATCACTTGGCCCTAGGCCAGGAAGGAAAAAATCTGCTCACATGCCAGGAAGCAGCAGGATTTTGATACTCAACCCATTTGCACACACTGCATCAGCCTGGCAAACTGCTTTATATCAACAAAAAATTATTGTTGCTGCCTCTGGGACACTGGGGGGCTACCCAGTTGATTGCAGTAACATGTCATCAGAAGAGGAACTTATGATTGCTACTCTATTATACGGATGTTGCTAAATATGGCTTTAGTGGAGAATTTAGGCTAAGGGGCTCCAAATACAGAGTCGGTGTAATATTTGGATCAATAGAAGGCAACTGGGTCCTACTTATGCAGAGTTCATTATTTCTGGGACATGGGGATGGATGGCAGTGGCCTTTTTTCTCTGATTGATGTTTACACTGGGGGATGTTTTGTGGTTAATAACTATTGTACTGAACGTTGGGGTGATCAGTGTGGGAGTAAATGATGGGGAAGTCATACAGGCAAAGGTTGAACTGATATTTCTTATCGGCCAGAAGGATTTAAATTAACCTGCAAGGATTGCTGGGTTGTAGATATCATTCCAATTTTCAGGCATCCAGCATGAGTGGGGCAATGAGGATCTTTAAACTAATGACATAGATTGTTTGTGGCTTGAGCAATCCCAAAAAAATGATGCCTTTTCTTGGTGTACCTTAAAAGATATAGCATTAAAGTGTTGATGCTGCAGGAGACTCAGATTGGTAGTGTGCCTTCTAGTTCTTTTGCTCAAGCATGAGGTCAGAGCAGATATTTTGGCTCATGCAGTACATACTCCAGAGCCATCCTGATAATAAAGTCCCTATAGTTTAATGGATGCATTTGCATGAGGACCTCGAAAAGGCAGGTTCCTGTGTGTGACTGGTATACTACATGAAACCTCTGTCATTTTTAATAACACAAGTGCACCCAACATAGACACCCTCAAATTCTTTGAAGAGATCATGCCGCTATGCAAGCAACATAGTGCACAGAATGTTATGTGGGACCGAGATTTTAATCGGACCTTACATCACACACTTGGCAGTAATAATCCCTGTATGGTCGATCACTTATCAGCATAGGATATCATAGTCTTGCAGAACATGGATTAGCTGAGGGATGCATGGAAGGAGCATAAGGGTGCAGATAGAGTTTACTCCTAATATTCCACTGTCCATGATACACACCAAGCAGGTTGTAAGACTTAACAATGTATGCATTACCACACAATGCCTTTACCATGCATTGCCATTAGAACGCACCCCTTTACCACACATATGCCTTTACCACGCATTGCCTTTAGAATGCAAGCCTTCACCACACATATGCCTTCACCATGCACATGCCTTCACCAAGCATGCCTACTAGGTCACTCTAGACAGAGAATGAGCCATATGGAAATCAGACTTGGTCCTGCTCCAATACAAACAGTATAGCCCGAAATGCCAGGTTAAGTGCTCTTGAGATGGGATCACAAGCAACCCCAGAGCAGTTTCCGACTTTCTGAACCTTGTCATTGAGGTGTTTCTTCAGAACTATGTCAAAGTAGGCATAGACCATATCTGCGCATGGCCCTTGCAACCAGGGGATCTCTCTTCGAAAAAAAAGAAGGAATGCTTGAATTAATCTCAGCCAGTGGTAATTCTATTTGCCACATTCCGGGCCATTGTTTTATTGCTGACTATGCCACTCTAGATAGAAACAAGCCATAGCCAAATCAAACTGGATACTACTCCAATAGCAAGACCTGAATTGTGAGTGAATGCAAACCCTGCTCTAGATGAAAACACATTCATCTCTTTCATTAGCTCTGAGAATGCAAATAAAGAATTCCACACACATTCATTCATGGGTGATGCAGTATTAGGTTTGCAATTTTGGCAGGGGTCATTTCTGATCCCTGCCTGCATTGCTTCCTTTTATTTGCATCCATGCATCAAATATGCAGATATGCAAATATTTCCTTTTGGGGGATCTATATATTTGTAAATTGAGTGCTTAGTGGCAGAAATTAGCTATCTCTTCCTTTACATTTTTTAAGAAAAACTCAAAGTAACATCTAATAAAAGTTATCACGTCCCCTCACTTTAAATCATGTAAAGTTCCCAACTAAATGTTATAAAACTATGTTACCTATATAAGTTCTCGTTTGCCAGCATTCATGTTCAACATAATCCTAATGAGACATATCAGGTTCGGGCCTAATTTATAATTTGGCAGGGGGACCGTCCACAGCCAGGGCGATGGAGTAATTAATTCTGTCACGCTGGCATTGGTTTTGACCACCAGATAATGAAATGTCGATCAGCCCTATGGACATTTCATGCATTCACAGGAAATGCTGTCAAGGTGTTTCCTGTGAATGCAGTTCAACTTTACCCTACGGCTCCATCAAACATGAAACAGCCATTCTGCGAAATTTGCTAAGTTTTTATTATTTTATTTTTAAAAACGAAATCTCCAAACTGTGTTTTTGTTTTTGAAAATAAAAAGAAAGCAATGTCCCCCTGACCATGCAAGTCATGTTTTTTTTTTAACTGCTCTAACCGCCACGGTTTTCCTGGCGGTGACAGGTAGTAAAAAAAAAAAAACATCTATATATACACCCATCCAAATCAGGTGGGCAGAAACAGCCAATTCTCCCATGGCTTTTACTCTGTCAAGCCGCAGGAGAAGTTTGGCCCCGGTGGAAATGGAGTAGTCTCTGCCATGGCCAAAGTAAGGTCCACTCACTTTTAATTTTGGTGGGCAGACCATTATGTTGGCAGCAAGCATATGTTGTCTCAGTTGCAATGGATATGTTTATAGCCAACATATAAATTGGGCCCTTAGACACTCACTTAGAGATTGATTGACTGTGCTCACGTCCACCAAGGCACTATAATAATGTATTGTGCTGAACTGGTAGACTAGAGCCTGACTTTTTCAGAGATCTTCACCAGACAGGCTCAGATCCCTATGACTTCAGATGAGCTTCGGTCTTGTTGCCTACTCTGGAGCTTTGCTGTGCGTGGACTTGTACAAATCTTTTATTTTTGAAAAGCAAACGCCAAAAGTAGGAGTTTGTTTTTAAAAACAAGTTTCTTTGAAACACACCATCTTTTCTCCAATGTCAGGGGGTCATTTATTTATTTTCCTCTTCAGGTCAACCACGTTTTTCCTGTTGGCTCAAACAGTAGAAATTAGTGAAAACGTTGGCTTTCAATATAACAGATAGTCGGAGTTGTTTTGCTAGTGTCAGTTTAGACATCAATCAGTAGATTCCACCAGTGGAGTCATTAGATGCTCTACCGACATCAACATGGCTGATCCCCTTACTCTACGAAGATCATGGGATCCACACGTTTGACGGAGTACTGCCTCCCCCAAACTCCAAATAAGGCGACTAGTGAGAGAAACCTTTTCTGAGTTTCCGAAAACAATTGGCACGGCACAGCTGTTTGGGTGTGTTTTCCAAAAGCAATATTAACGTGAAAAGTTTGCAATATATTGTGTGATGAAGCTGCATAGAAAATGTGTTAACATAGAAAATAATGCACGCGTTTGAAATGTGCCTACGGAGAGTGGCTACCAATGTATGCGAAGACTAATGAAACTTATTAATGATGAATTAATTATGTACTAATGTTTTGAATTTGTATTAGCATATCATAATTAGAGTCATGTATTAGGAGTTTGCTTATTAAATCGTTAGGCCTTAGCTTAGCGAGGGTCTGGGCCTAGCTGCCTGGTCTCATATTAAACTGTATTTTCTAACATGCAATGTGCTGTTTTCCTGAAGGACACAAAGCTGTACTTTTCCAGAAGTTATGTGTGTGTAGCCGTAGTAAATTCTTTCTCTTGGGACTCGACTTGCTCAAGGAGACCTTCTTGCAGAATGCAACAGTGTAATTCTCAACAGGTGCAAGGCTGCCTGGAGTAGAGGAAAACAATGGAACCACTGACTGGAGCGTACAGTGTAACTTTTCTTACCTGACATTCTAACTGATGAAGACGTCAATAACATGGACCAATCAGCGACATGAGAACTGTGGTTTGTGGAAAATTCTAGTAAAGTGCGTGGAAGATTATTGGACAAAGATAAAGATGCACCAAGTATTATCCAATGAGGAATTATGAGCTAAGTAGGTAGATTTGATTTAACAGAGTGACCCAAAGACAGACACAATTCCTTTTGAGACGCAGAGAGACAGAGACTTCACTTCTTTTGCTTGTCCTTTTGAACCATCCTTTACTTACTTTATACTTACTTCGCCTCCATATGAGGGAAGATTCCTATTCCTTAGCTATGCTACATAGAGGCTTTGCCCCGTCTTAGCTCTATTGGTGATGAATCAACTGATGTCCTGAGGACGAAGACTGACGCTGTTTGCTGATCTGTTGGACTGGTGACTATCTGATGCAGAAATTGTAATTGTCTGGTTGCCTTTTCTTCCTAGGTACCAACTGCTATTTTGATAAGAGCCATAGTTAGATATTTTCTAAATTTGTGTTTGATAAAATGTTTTCCATGAAGCCCAACATGCTGATGCTAATTCAAGGTTAGTTGAGGTGTTCACAAATAATCTGATGCAAAGAGACAAATGACTGAGTTCTTGCTTTGTTGAATCATGTACTAATGAGACTCTGCTAAGTTGATTCATATTAATGATGTGCTTAAATACTAAATGATCATAATTTATGCCTTAATTAAGTTGTGTTCTGATTGTCAAATAATAGTGGTTTTGACGAGCTTATTGCTATTGAGACTAATAAACATGAAATTAAATTGTAACCAATAGGGAAATAAATATCCTAACACTTAACTAAACTGCCGTGGTTATTCATGACTGAAAGGTCATGATGTGTTCAACTTATTGATTCGTATTAAATGTTATTGATTAGTTTGTTGATCAGTTACTGTGATTGTTTGATTGTGTTATTGATCCATTGATCTGCGATGCCGAAAAGACTTCTCGTCCTGGGAAGTCACCGAACGTGGTCCAAAGGTTCACCGACCTAGGCGTGTCTCCTTGTAAGTTTACTTATCAAGGCTCTGATGCGCTAACACAGTTTTATATACAGGAGTCAAAGCGATTTAATTTTAGGGTTCTTATTTTTACAAACAGAAAAGTATCAATGGCCTTCAAGAAAGTGCTCCGACTACTATTAAATTATCATTTTAGCTAATGTTTAGAATGTGTAAGCAAAATATTGAAATAACCATAATCTCATGAGAGCAAAATACATACATTGCATGTTCGTCATCATATTATGGAGAAATGTAGATTTATAGCAGGGCGTGTATCAATACTTCCCATTTGCATAGGGATCAGGAGTTCACTAGGAGGTAGATTTCCCTTGGTCTTGCTGCAAGGATTGCCACCTAAACCAAATAAGAGAAACGTTTTAAGTCATGCACATAGTACGTATGGTGCTCAAGTGTATGGTGACGTGTTGCCACTATTGCTTTTCAAGTACATTATTCATGATTTAAATGTAAAACCTTCAGCGAGATCACAAATAACAAGTATTGGAAAAGTCAATAGAACCAGCCAGAAGTGAAACTGAATTAGTGTAATTGTGAAACTGGGAGAAATGTTGAATTCATCAATGGTTTCATGAATTGATTAGTGAACGGATGAATGTAAATGAATGCAAGGCATTTGAAGGATCAGGAAGTACACAGATGGGTGAGTGGATGAATGCATTGGTGAATGGGTGTGTGAGCACATTGAAACAGGATTGAAAAATAAATCTTACAGTCTGAAGCCTTAGCCAGCAGAAGCGATAATGTTATAAAAATGCCACTACCTACCAATGTTATACCAGCACAAGCATTTCATGGCTAAGCATTGGTTGCTCCCTCTTGCCAAAAAGAATATATTAGTATTCTGGGCTTGTCTCTAAAATATTGTGGCTCTCTAGAGGTCTGGTGTTGCATTAATAAACAATGACTGACGACTTCATGTTTGAATTTATCTTCAGATTACAAATAGGGTGTATTTTCCGTCATGCTGCAACAAATAATGTACGCAACATGAATGTGTTGTTGCAAGGGTAATGCCTTGGCCTGAGGAGCACATGCAAGCAATTGGCACGAGAGATAAAATGACCGAGTATCAAAGTTCTAATTAACAGCACAGTAATGGTGGTTATTTTAGGGGTACCTATTTATGGGAACCTGTTTATTGTCTTAGGTAAATTAGTTCATTTCCAAGCTTCTGTCCAAAATCAATATTGTGTTTTGTAAACTGTTGTGTGAAGTTTCATACTGGCATGAGTTTATGATGAACTTACTGCATGCCATGCTGGTGAGACACTGTGGAGGGACCACTCACTGTATTGTGTTGAAGAGGTCAGATACCTCATTAGTGAGTTTCAAAGAAAGGGAGCACACTGCCTACACTCCAGCAAAAAGTATGACCCTAAGGCATCATGGTAAATGCAGTCGAATTCGAAGTCCATTAAAAAAGTAAAAAAGTATTTCACCCACATAGGTGCAGCAAGTGCTGTATATCCCTGTATACGTGTTTCTGGGTTTAGCCCATCATCAGCAGGGAGCAGCATGGTATAGAGGCTTGCTTGAAATGCCGCCAAATGTCTTTTCGGGTTTAAGTACCACTCATGGCGCAAAGGTGCCTCCCAAGTCTCATTAGTGAGACTCTTGGAATATGTTGAGACCTGTAGAGATGTGTGTGTGTAAATATAGGATGGATGATGGGTCAATAAGGAAAAAAATATGCAGTTAGAATGCCTGAGACTGCTTCAGGAAGTAGGTGCAGGGAATTCCCTACAATGCACATGTCCAAATCTGATGTCATTTTTAGTTCTCGACTACCAGACATCGCTAGCTGTCTGGCTGCAAAATACTAATTATGGTTTGACCAAGAACTTACATGGACTTACAGCCCATTACTTACCATTAGTTTGCTTTATTGTCACTCTCATTTCCTTGCCTCTTATTCAATGGATTTCCTCGTCCATCTTGTGTATGTCTCTCCCCTGAGGCATAAGCTCAGCATCTCTTTGATTGGTAGACTTCTAACCCTCCACTGCTCACTTCTAGGGAACTTTTTATTTTTATTTTGGTTAAGCAATCTATGAGGGTGCGTGTGTTTTTCTCTATTGATTGCGTGTTACCCACCAAATGCTCAGCCCCCTGCTTTGTGTAGCTCTCATACTTGTGCTGCTCTCTTGTTTACTTCTCCCCTACCCTCCCATGCTCTCTGTGTTGCTCACTCCCTCATGTGCTTCTACCTGCTTTGCTTTCACCCTCATTTGCACCCCTGCGTTGCTCCCCTTCTCTATAGCTTATGATTCTAGCCCTTACTTCCCCACATTGTTATGTCTTTTGTGTACTTATCTCCCTGCCTTGTGTAGGTGTGTCCATCATGTTCTCCTTTTACCCTCCTCCAACCTGTACGCTCCTTCCACCCACAACTCAATCATGCCCCATCCCAGCTCCACCATTGTCTACCCCACCCCAGTAGTCCTGTTTAATTTTGCACATTTATGCTTCAGAAAATCTATTTTTTTCATTTACTGATCCAAGTGACGCCCTTCATCTTGAATTGGAAAATAGAAAAACAAAGCCAATGGCATCAGCATCATTCCGTTGGTGCACATGCGATGTGACACATAAGTGCTGTTACATCATCACACATGCCTGCGGAGTGACACAACCTTCAGCAGTGTTCATGTCATTGAGTTTTTTTCTTTGTTTTGCTGATGCCACAGCATCGGGAAAAAACATGTGCCCACCCCAGCAAATGATATAAAATATAGGCAAACGTCATAGGCAACACAATAGGTTCCAGTGCTTGTTTGGAGTGTCACTTCAAGTGACGTCATTACAATGCATCCATAATAGGATGGAAATAGTCTTCTCCCTAAAATATTTAGGTTGTGCCCTCTGAAAACAACTTTTGCGCAGAACATTAGAAGGGGCGTTACAATAGACATTCGAAAAGGAGAATGCGAGTATTAATGCCCTCATTCTAAATTAAAAGAAATTATCATGTGTCATCCACCCTTAGAAATATTGACATAGTACCAAACAATCTTTCTCCCTGTGATACAGCTGTCCGATTCCGAATCGCATTTCTGTGTGAAATGTGCATGTGTAAAACTTTCAGGAGTGAGAAATGTAATGCCCATGTTGGAATATCGAATGACCACCTCTAAAACTCAGTATGAGGACACTAATGCTGCATCATTTCAAAGAACGTAAAAGTGATGTAGGTTTGCGTCATCCATCTTGTCTGGTCACTTCTACCTAATCATGTTATAGAGTTGAACGAGTGAACTAAACACTAATATTCACGTCTCTGTCCCTTTCTATTTATCAGAAATTATTTTAAAAAAGAGCTATGTTACATTCGGTGTGTTAATTTTCTTAAAATGTTGCTATTTTTTAAAAGTATGAACCAATATTGATATATACATGGTTAGAAATGCAATTTATACAAATATTTGTGGTTTAAAAATAAGTAATTCACCAAATTCTCAAATCAAAACGTGATGGGGTAAAAAAAAAAAATCTTAGGACTTGCTGTGTGGCGATGCAACTGATTTTTCAAGGTGAATCGCACATTAGAAGAAGAAAAATAATTTCTTAGAACACTGGAATATAGCATAAGATTGCATCAAACTGTGAGCAATATTATGTCTGCTATGTATTTAGAACACAGGCTTCAGTAGCTGTTCACAATATGTTAAGATACCTTTTTTGTTCATGGATGAGAATGTCAAAAGAAGCAGATTTATATAATGAACCATTTTTCAAAAGACTGATGCAAACATTTCAAATCGCGCTCCTGTTTCGTTTATGTAAATACATTTGTACGCGGATTACTGATTAATGGGAGACCGGGACTCTTAGTAGTGCCTCTGGTTGAGTTCATTTAAATGAGCTTTACATTTGATATATTACCCCAATAAATATTTATAAAGACACAAATGAAGCCTTGTTCCTCACTGATTCAGATTCCTTAGCAACTTGCGCTCTTCACCCACACCCCCACAACAAACCCCACCTAAGAGCTGAGCCTGCAATCTGGCTGGCTGCCTTTGATTTTTCCAAAATGCCACACATTCAAAGGAATCGGTACTTTTACTTAAGATAGTGACATCCTTATTCTCTTCTTCTGAACTTCAAACCAGTTTATTTGATAATAATTTGAAACTCACTGATATGCAATACTAGACCTTTGCTAATGAATTATATCGTCACACATTGTTAAAGATTCTGGGACAAAATTACTAAAATTTTGCATCAGTGTTATATCACTTTCACGGAACAGCCCCAACATAAAATCAGAGTTGAGATTTGCTACGCCACTTAGCGTGGCTTTGTGTGGTTTAGCAAAGATCCTTGCGTTTTTTTTTGCATCAGGGTGGCGTTCCATGGATAGAGCATGGTTGTTCCCATGCATCCAACCATGGATTTTGACACAATCCCAGATTTACAAAAGAGTGTGTCAAAATGCTAGACCGCCCTTAACCCCTTCGCTGCAAGGCCTTTTCCCCGTCAGGTGGCAGGCCTTTTTTTGGCTATTTGGGGCAGTTTGAGCTTAGGCCCTCATAACTTTTTTGTCCACATAAGCTGCTCACACCAAATTTGAGTCCTTTTTTCTAACATTTGAGGGATTCTAGAGGAACCCAGAGTTTGTGGGTTCCCCTGGAGGAGACCAAGAAATTAGCCAAAATACAGCAACATTTTCACAAAATAAAAGGGAAAAAAAGGGCTGCAGAAGAAAGCTTGTGTTTATTTCCCCCTGAAAATGGCATCAAAAAAGGGTTTGCAGTGCTAAAATCACCATCTTCCCAGATTTTAGGAAGAGGCAGACTTGAGTCAGAAAACCAACATTTTCAACACAATTTGACATTTTACGGGGACATACCCCATTTTTACTAATTTGGGTGCTTTCTTGTGACAGAAATGGGTGTGAAACCAGTGCTGGATCCTAGAAAGCTAAACATTTCTGAAAAGTAGACGACATTCTGAATTCAGCAAGGAGTCGTATGTGTAGATCCTACAAGGGTTTCCTACAGAAAATAACAGGTGAAATAAAAAAATATTGAAATTGAGGTGAAAAAAAGAGCCATGTTGTTCCACGTTTTACTCTGTAACTTTTTCCTGCAATGTCAGATTTTCAAAAGCAATATACTGTTTCATCTTCTGGACTCTTCTGGTTGTGGGGATATATAGGGCTTGTAGGTTCATCAAGAACCCTATGTACCCAATGCTAATTAATGAGATGCACCTTGCAATGAGTTTTCATTGTTTACCGGGTATACAACAATTCAATTGGTGAAATATAAAGAGTGAAAAATAGGTATCAAGGAAACCTTTGTACTTCCAAAATGGACATAAAATAAGGTGTTGAGAAGCAGTGGTTATTTGCACATATCTGAATTCTTGGGTACCCATTCTAGCATGTGAATTATAGGGCATTTCTTAAATAGATGTCTTTTTTACACACTGTCTTACATTTGGAAGGAAAAAATGTAGAGAAAGACAAAGGGCAATAACTCTTGTTCTACTATTCTGTGTTCCCCCAAGTCTCCCGACAAAAATGGCACCTCACTTGTGTGGGTAGGCCTAGTGCCCATGACAGGAAATGCAACATGGACACATCACATTTTTGAAATCTGATGTGTTTTATGAAAATTGTCTAGCTGTGGATTTTGGCCTCTAGCTCAGCCGGCACCTAGGGAAACCTACCAAACCTGTGCATTTTTAAAAACTAGACACCTAGGGAAGTTCAAAATTCGGTGACTTGTGGGGCTCTCACCGGGTTCTGTTGCCCAGACTCTTTAGCAACCTCAAAATCTGGCAAAAAAAAACACTTTTTCCACAAATTTCAGTGACAGAAAGTTCTGGAATCTGAGCGGGGCCACACACTTCCTTCCATCCAGCATTCCCCCAAGTATCTTGATAAAAATGGTACCTCACTTGTGTCGGTAGGCCTAGTGCCCACAACAGGAAATGCCCCAAAACATAACATGGACACATCACATTTTCCCAAGAAAAACTGACATGTTTTTTGCAAAGTACCTAGCTGTGGATTTTAGCCTCTAACTCAGCCGGCACCTAGGGAAACCTAGCAAACCTATACATCTCTGAAACCTATACACCAGGGGAATTCAGAATGGGGTAACTTGTGGCACTCTCACCAGGTTCTGTTACCCAGAATCCTTAGAAAACTCAAAATTTGGCACTTTTTCCTCACATTTCGGTGCTGCAAAGTACTAGAATCTGAGTGGAGCCACAAACTTCCTTCTACCCAGCATTCCTCCACATTTCCCAATAAAAAATGGTACCTCACTTGTGTGGGTAGGCCTATTGCCCGGGACAGAAAATTGCCCAAAACACTACGTGGACACATCAAAATTATCAAATACAAAACGACCTGTTTTTGTGGGGGGGGGGACACCTGCGTTTTTGGTCCTGGGTTCAGCAGCCATCTAGGGAAACCTACCAAACCCAGACATTTCTAAAAACTAGATACCCAAGGGAGTCCAGGGAGGTGTGACTTGCATGGATCCCCCAGTGTTTTCTTACCCAGAATACTCAGTAAACCTGAAATTTAGCTAAAAAATCTAATTTTTCCCAAGTTTCTGTGTGGGCTCACCACGCCGGCAAACATTTCCTACCACCCAACGTTCCCCTCAGTCTTCCAATAAAAATGATACCTCATTTGTGTAGGTGGGCCAAGTGCCTGTGACAGGGAAGAGCCAAAAATATGTTGAAATTGAGGGGGGACCAAAGTGGGTCCAAAAGGGCAGTTTGGGAAAAAAAAATTTAGGCTGACAAGTGGGGCAGAATGTTTATCGGTTTAGTTCCATCAATGCTGGGTGGTAGGAATTTTGTGGATTCCTCCAAATTCTGGAAAGTTCCACCACATAAACTTAGGAAAAATATGTGGTTTTAAACAAAGTTGGAGGTTAGCAGGGCATTGTGGGTTAGAAAATGGTGCAGGTTGCATGTGAAGCCCACTGTCCTGGACTCACCCAGATGTTTAGTCTTCAGATGTGTCTAGGTTTCATAGATTTTTCTACATGGCAGTGTCCCAAATTCCAAAAAAGTGCCTCCCTCACCATTACAAGTGGGACAGTTTTGAGAGTTAGATAAGCTCTCATGGCCCAAATGTAAAACCAAAACCCAAAATAATCAAATGTCATCTTGCTTGCTGTGCGATAAGATGTTTTAGTGCGCGAGGTAGAGCTGAAAGACTGTTACCCTCTTCAGTTGGGTGGGGGTATAACCATGCCCATACTGGTGGGTAGCCACCAACCCACTATTTATTTTTAATTCTCTGGCATCTAGTAGGTTTTCTGCCCCCCCGGGAGTGGATTGAGGGTAATTGCCCCATCTGCCCACCGGTGGGCAGAACAACTTTGTCCCCATTTACTTGCGGGTGGGGGCATGACCATACCCCACCCTCTTTTTTTAACAAATTATTCCCTATTTTCTAGTGGGCTTTCTGCCCCGCCCCCCGGGGCAGATGGGCCTTCCAAAAGTAGGCCGATCTGCCCATAAGGGGGACAGAAATGGCCAACAGTAATGTGCCCCCATGGGGAATGACTCTTGCCCAAACAAAACCCACAAACACCAATCCCTGGTGCCTAAGTGGTTTCTTCCTCCCATTAGGGCAGATCGGCATAATAGAAATAGGCCGATCTGCCCCCAAAGGGGGCACAAATGGCCTAAAATAAATTTGACCCCAGGGGAGCAAACCTTGCCTAAAGGGTCGCTCCCCATCCGTAAAAAATAGAAAGAAAATACCTGGTGCATAGTGGTTTCTGCCCCCTTAGGAGCAAATCGGCCTAATTAAAATTTAATTTAATCCCAGGGGAGCGACCCTTCCGTAAAATTGGTGCAAAACAAAATCCCTGTTGTCTAGTAGTTTCTGCCCCTCTAGGGGGCAGATTGGTCTAAGAAAGATAGGCCGATCTACCCCCAAGGGGGGCAGAAATGGCCTAAAATAGATTTTGCCCCCAGTGGAGCGACCCTTGCCTAAGGGGTCGCTCCCTACATGTACATTAGTAAAAAAAGAAAACACCTGGCGCCTAGTGGGTTCTGCCCCCAGGAGCGTCAGAAAAGGCCTAATTTAAAAATGCTCCCCAGGGGAGTGTCCCTTTCCAAAGGGGTCTCTCCCCTGTATTGAAAGCATAAAATAAACAAAGATCCCTGGTGTTTAGTGAGCCTTTCCACAGCCCGATCGCTTCACGATCAGGCTGCAGAAATGCTCAAAGAGACATCAATAGAAAAGAAAGGCCTTTCCTTTGCTTTGATGCCTCTGCTTGGCCCCACCCCCACGATCGGAAGAGAAATGCAAAGCATTTCTCTTCCAATTGCGCTGAAAGCTGAGCTTTCAGTGCAATGAGGGCGGCCTCTGATTAGGTCAGCACGCGATCGCGTGCTGATGTCATCAGATGTCACTGGGAGGTTGGGGGTTGGGGGTGGAAGGGGAAGCGATTCCCCTTCCATCCCTGCCCTGGAGGGGTAGGTGGAAGGCTCATGGGGGAAGCACTAGCACTCCCTCCATGAGCCAGTCGCAGGATGTAACGAATACATCCTTGGTGCCTCAGCACCGCGCCAAGGACGTAACCGTTATGTCCTTGGCTGGGAAGGGGTTAACCAGGTTTAACAAGGATAATTAAGTTTATTTTTCCTTGTTACTTTATCTTTCTATGTGTGCTGCATTACACAGCACAAATAGAAAGAGGAGGATGCTTTTAAAGATTGTTTCCTTGCAGGAAGGTATCCCTTCCTACACAAAAACAATCCTGTCTGTAACACAGGCACCTTGCAAGGGTGCCTTCTTTGGCAGTAGGCAGCACACAATGCACCAAATCTAGAAAACACCAGAAAAGATACATATTGTAGGAGAGACGGTGTAATTCTGTTGTTCACCTTTCATGCAATGCAGCACAGCAACTTTGCTAGCTGCCTTGTGTTGCTTGAAAAATTATTAAATATCCCCTTCTGCTCAGGAGTAGTTGACTGTGATGATGATCTCAATAGTAGGTGTAGGAAGACGTAAATTGTAAGTGGTGTTGCAGATAAAGAATCAATATGTGGAATGTTAGTATTTTGTGTCCACACTCCTACATATATCTACTGTTTGAAGGATTTTCATAGACATCTTTCACTAAATATGTTCACATTTGAATGAGTACCTGTATATAGTGAATAACAATTAGCGCATAGCAAGCCATTATAGATTCAGCTGAAGATTGAACGTCGCAAAAACCAAAAGATGACCGATCCCAACCTGCAGCGAAAGGAAACATCTAAAAAAAAATCAGAAGCACTAACCATGTGGAGAAAGCCGAAATATCCAGGCCTGGTGAAAGGAAAGAAGTAGGAAATCTGTTTGAAATAGAGTGAAACGCTCAGTGGAGACAGGTGTGATGCTTGGCAGAGCACCAATCAGGTACCGCCTAACAGTGAGCCCAGAAGCGGGAATGACATATGGGAGCATCAGTGCCAGGAGGAGGCACGTGATCACATTTGTAGTAGGCATAGCAGGATCCCCTGATGAAATGTAGAAGTGCAGTAGGGGTCCACCCAATGGCAACACATTGAATGGTACAGTGGGGGGTGAATAGTGAGACCCATGGAACAACTGAAACCACAGAAGCATGGAGCAGACCCCTCGCCCATTGACTGTAACAATTGATAACAGCATTATGATTGTCCATCTGTGACTCGCACAAAGGGGTATATCTGGAGATCTTGCTAAGAAGGAACAGACGGTTCGCTTCCTCTGTGGAAGGGTTTGATGGTGCTGTGGGGTCAGACAAGGCGACCTGCCCTCAGGGAAGCAGGTACTTCTGAACCACCAGTCAAAGAACCTGCAACACCCCTACATGCCACACCGACTGTAGCTCTGCAAGCCTGCAGTACATAGCAAAACAATAAGTCACAACCCAGCGGGGTTATATAAGACATAATGGAAAAAGCAGACAAGGCCCAACCAAAGTTGCCTTTAATATACTAAAATCAGCTAAAAGTAACGAGGACAATGGTGCAACCTCCTGAGCCAGCAGAGACTCACAATCACCAGCCATGTATGAGAACCTCGGACCAATCCTCAAAGAAAGGAAACAGTCTAGAAAGCATAGATGGGAAAATCAATGCTCTGATATACAGAATGGACAGAATATCAGAAAAACTGAACAAGCACGCTGAAAGACTCAACTTGGCTAGGAAGAGGATGTCAGAGATGGAGGGCGAGCAGGCAGCACAAACAGCAACTCATACACAATTGGTGCTAATAATAAGGACCTCAAGGCAAGATTAAGACATAACTGTCATACCTGCTGTGCACTGCGTTCTGAATGCGAAAGGGTGGAGTATGAGGGTATAAGGCTTCCTCCATATAGCAAGAAACTGCTTGGCATTATAGCCTATCGTGTCTGCAGTTGTTCTGCCGGTTATTAGGTCGGTACCTCGATAACTCCCTGAACCTCCTGACATCTTCTGTAATTAGCCTAATAGAGTGAAATGGCCCGGTTAAATACACAGCAACATAGTGAGCAATCATGTTTATTTTGATGTCATAACCATGTAGCGAGTGAGACAGGGAAGATCCCAGCATACTGAGCTATACACCTCATATAGGGTTCCAGGTGAAGAGCAAAAATCAGTGTGGAGATAGAGGACACCCCTGTCTAGTGCCACACATTACCCTGAATGAAGAAGAAATAGACTCAGCTGCCACAATACTAACCGTTGTACACTGATGTAAGAACTGGATCCCTCTTAAAAACCTATTCCCTATGCCCATGGTTTGAAAAATTAGCCACATACAAGGACAAGGAACGTGATCAAATGCCTTTTTGGCAACACGTAATATCATGCCACCTCGTATACAAAGGGTATTAGAAGCATCAAAAAGCGATATGGCAGTGTTAATATGAGTGGTAGTGTCTTTTCGCAGAGTGAAACCATGCTGCTGCACAGAAAAAAGCTCTTGAATACAGAAAGCAAGCCAAGTAGCCAAGGTTTGAGTGAAACATTTAGCATCCACGTTGCTCAAAGAGATCGGGCAATAAGACCTTCTGTTTTTTAAGAAATATCACAATACTTGCATGGCCGTGGCAATCAGGGGTCACCCCTGTTTGTTCCGCCTACTGGAAAAAGGTCACAGGCAGAGGTGCCAGTGTATTTCTAAATGTTTTATTAAACTCCACAAAGAGCGCATCATTGCCAGTAGCCTTGCCTTAAGGAAGAGTTCTAATAGCATCCATAACCTCCTCTGGTTACTCCAATGCCTGAGCATAAATAGAGCTAAGTTTTGATATCCTAATCTATTACTCGATTTTCTGTGAGCCCAACTGACAGGTTTCCATATAACATTTTTAACAAAATAGTGTAAAGTGCTAGAGGATTTCCTAAGGATCATAATATGTATTGTGGTGGCCATCCTGAATACATTGAACTGCAGTTAGATGCCTACTTTCAGCAATTTTGTATACCAAGACCTTCCCCATTTTCTTGCCATATTCACATAGACCGACCCGACCATTAAGATAGGAATCAGCCGATTTATCTCTCTGAACATGATCTAGGCAGTTCTGGCATTTTATCAGCTCAGATGCCATTTTGATAGCACAGCCATGAGTGCCTTTGCTCCCACCTCAACAATTCTAGGCAAGCAGACTGCATCAAGGCTTTTCAATCCTCATTCTGTTGGGTAATAAATTGAGCTATAAACCCACATACATAAGCTTTTAAAGTATCACAGATGGTACGGGTGCTGAAGAGCCAATATTCAATGAGATAAAACTATTAAGCTCAGCATGCCTTCTTCTAATATATGCAGGATCCAACAATAAAGATCTAGGGAAGGTGCATCCTCACAAAATGCCATTGATGCCATCAGTATGAAATGTTATTATAGAGGATAATGCTCTGAGGTGATCTTTAGGCAATTCTATACTCAAGAATTATTGATTAGGGCCTAGGCAGTGAAGATCATTTCAATTTTAGAGTAAAAGCCATGAAAGGCAGAGAAGTACGTACAGCCTGGGTTAGTTGGATGTAAGGTTCGCCAAAGATCAACTAGATCATGCACTCTCACAAACTCCTTGATAGCCCTTTGGTATTATTCATACATAGTGTGGCAGCTCTGTTGGCTGTATCCTGCATTTATCTCTGTTAGAAATGGGATCTTTGGTTGGCAGTCAGGTTACCCCCTGTCCAAGCAAGGACCCTCACTCTAGTCAGAGCAAAGGAGAGTAGGTAGCTTGGCACGGACAGAAAGGCTTAACCCAGGGGCAATGTGTAAAGTATTTGTACCAACACACATAGTAACACACTACAAAGGCTCAATACCAAGTTAGAAAAATAGCCAATATTTATCTAAACAAAACAAGACCAGAAACACAAAAGTCCAACATACACAGGTCAAGTGATGAATTTTTAAATAGTAAATTTCAATATAGTGCTTAGAAACACAAATGCTTCAAATTGGAGATATCACGGCGTCATTACAGAGTCATTCCCAACATTATGGCGCTAATGGTGCCAGTCAGGAGTCAAACAGACCCCCAGGTACAGTACCTTGTAAAATGAGGATACAAGCTGGTGCATGGAGTCAGGGATTGCGGCGTCGCTGCATATGAGGTGGTGTCAGTTCTGGTGCTGAGGAGCTGCCTCATTACTGTAATGTAGCTCTCTTGGAATGGCTGCAAACTTTATTCACAGTCCGAATTGGACTGTGAGCAGGGCGGGGGGCTGCAGGGATGCTGTTTGCTATGAACGCATCAGAGATTGCTAGACAGATATCACAGGGTGTTCTGAGCCCTACCATATCGTTAGACCTGAGATTCTTGGTGTGGTCTCCCCTGTCTTTTTTGCCTCTGCTTCCCATGTTTTGACTAAGTGCTGGACTCTGTTTTTGCTGTTTTTGGTACTCTGGGCACTTTACCACTGTTGACCAGTGCTAAAGTGCAAGTGTTCCTCTGTAAAATGTAAGTGTAATTGGTTTTTCCATGATTGGCACATTTGATTTACTAGTAAGTCCCTAGCAAAGTGCCCTAGGGGTACCCAAGGCCTGTAAATCAAATACTACTAGTGGGCCTGCAGCATCGATTTTGCCACCCACATTAGTAGACATGTAAACATGGTTCAAACCTGCCACAACAGTGTCTGTGTGTGCATTTTCAAACTGACAAATTGACTTGGCAGGTATACCCACTTGCCAGACCTAAACCTTCCCTTTTTATACATGTAAGGCACACCTAAGGTAGGCCCTAGGTAGCCCCTTGAGCATGGTGCAGTGTATGTTAAAGGTGGTACACGTACTGATGTGCTTTACATGTCCTAACGTTGAAATGCTGCCAAATTCAGCTTTCACTGTTGCAAGGCCTATTTATCTCACAGGTTAACATTGGGGCTGCCTTTAAATATCCTTAAAGTGCAGTTTCTCTTTGAGAGCAGATAGAAGGGTGGAGTTTGGGGTCTCTGAACTCACAATTTAAAAATACATATGTTAGTGGAGTTGGTTGTTAGATTGTTAGTTTGAAAATGCCACTTTTAAAAAGTAGGCATTTACTTACTTTAACCATTCTGTGACTCTGCTGGTTGTGGATTCCCTGTCTGGGTCAGACTGACAGTTGGTCTGTTTGTGAATCCCCTCTAGACAGTGACGCAAAGGGAGCTAGGGTGTGGCCTGCATATCCTGATTAGCCATCTGAGCTAGAGTGGAGGGAGGAGTGGCCACTTTCACTTAAAAGGGGTGTGCCTGCCCTCACACAATGCAGTCTCCAACCCCCTGGTGTGTGTCTGGGTCCTGGCCTGGGCAAGGCAGGATCTTGTGAACAGTTTGTCTACTTCAAAGGCAGAAAGGGGTATAAGTAGTGGACCCAGAACCCCAGGCATTAGATCGCTTCTGGAACCAAGAGGAACCTCTGCCAAGGACAAGAGCTGAAGCGCTGAGGAAAAGTGCTACCCCTTTCTGTGACTGTGCTTTGTTGGGCTATCCTGCAGTTGCTGATTCTGCCTGTGAAAGTGGACAGACTGGACTTTGTTGTGCATTTCTGCTTGAAGAAGAATCTCCAAGGGCTTGAACTGAGCTTGCCTTTAGTTTTGAAGCGTCAAGGCCATCAAAGACTTCCTCTGCCAGCTCCTGGACTCTCTGCTGAGACTCCTGCCCTGCCACGTGGTGCCCTATCCAGTCCCTGGGCCCTTGAAAGGTGAAGTTGGCAGAACAAGGACTGAAATCCACGCACAGAACACTGTGCAGGTGTAAGAGGCTGGCCTGGCTTGTAGTGGGTATCTTGTGGTGCTACACCCTGTGCCAGGTCCAGTTATCCCTTATTAGTAGAATAGAGGTGTTTCTAGCAGCTTAGGCTAAGAGAAGGTAGCTATGGCAAAGCAGCTTAGGCTGAACTAGGAGACATGCAAAGCTCCTACCATACCACTTATATCATATGCACAATATCATAAGAAAACACAATACACAGAGTTACTAAAAATAAAGGTACTTTATTTTTATGACAATATGCCACAAGTATCTCAGTGCGTACTCTCAGTAAGAAGATAAGTAATATACACAAGTTGTATGTACACAAACCCAAAACAGGTAAGTAAGAGTAAGAAAAGTAATGCAAACAGTGTAGAATTACAATAGGATGCAATAGGTGAACATAGGTCTAGGGGCAACACAAACCATATACTCCAAAAGTGGAATGCGAATCACGAATGGACCCCAGACCTATGGGAGCTTGTAGAGGGTCGCTGGGACTGTAAGAAAACAGTCAGGGTGTCCAAGATACCCCACCCCAAGACCCTGAAAAGTAGGAGTAAAGTACACCTACTGCCCAAAAGGACACAATAGTCGTGATAGGGGGATTCTGCAAGAAAAACGAACACCAGCAAAACACTGAAGATGGATTCCTGGACCTGAGGACCTGCAAAGCAAGGGGACCAAGTCCAAGAGTTGCAATAGTGTCCAGGGGGGGCAAGAGCCCAGGAAACCCCGGATGAAGGTGCAAGGAAGCTGCCTCTGGATGGAAGAAGCTTGGAATTCTGCAAGAATGAAGAGGACTAGGAACTTCTCCTTTGGATTGAAGATGTCCCACGTTATGATGAAGGTTGCAGAAGTGTTCCCACGCAGAAATACCGCAAATAAGCCTTGCTAGCTGCAAGGGTTGCAGTAGAGGTTTTTGGGTGCTGCTGGGGACCAGGAAGGATCAGGATGTCGCCCCTTGGAGGAGGAGACAGAGGGGGCGCTCAGCAACTCAGAGAGCCCCCACAGAAGCAGGCAGCACCCACAAAAGTACCAGAGCAGGCACTTAGAAGATTTGTGAACCGGAGCTGGCTCAGAGTCACAAAGGAGGGTCCCACGATGTCGGAGGCCAAATCAGTGGGTTGAGCCCTGCAGGACTGAGTGCCGGGGACCCAGGCTAGGCTGTGCACAGAGGAAATCCTGGAAGAGTGCACAGGAGCCAGAGCAGCTGCAAATCACGCAGTACACAGATTTGCAGTCTAGCGTGGGGAGGCAAGGACTTACCTCCACCAAAGTTGGACTGAAGGATCACTGGACTGTGGAAGTCACTTGCATAGAGGTTCTCTGTTCCAGGGACCACGCTCGTCAGGATGAGAGGGGACCCAGAGGACCTGTGATGCAATCTTTTGGTGCCTGCATTAGCAGGGGGAAGATTCCGTCGACCCACAGGAGATTTCTTCTTGGCTTCCAGTGCAGGGTGAAGGCAGATGACAAAGCAAAGCAAAGCAAAATACAAACGCTGTGGGATAGCGTAACTGGATGGACCCCCAGAGCATGCACCACCAGGAAACAGTCGAGAAAGCTGGCAGGATGAGGCGATACAATGTTGCTGGTAGTCATCTTGCTACTTTTTTGAGGTTTTGCAGGCGTCCTGGAGCAGTCAGCGGTCGATCCTTGGCAGATGTCGAAGAGGGAGATGCAGAGGAACTCTGGTGAGCTCTTGCATTCGTTATCTGACGAATTCCCCAGAGGAGAGACCCTAAATAGCCAGAAAAGGAGGTTTGGCCACCAAGAAAGGAGGATTGGCTACCAAGAAAGGTAAGGGCCTGTCAGAGGGGGGTCTCTGACGTCACCAGCTGGCACTGGCCAATGTGCCCCCGACACCTCTGTTTCCAAGATGGCAGAGGTCTGGGACACACTGGAGGGGCTCTGGGTACCTCCCCTGGGAGGTACTGGTCAGGGGAGTGCTCACTTCCCTTTCCTTTGTCCAGTTTCGCACCAGAGCAGGGCTGGGGGATCCCTAAACCGGTGTAGACTGGCTTATGCGGAAATGGGCACCATCTGTGCCCATCAAAGCATTTCCAGAGGCTGGGGGAGGCTACTCCTCCCCAGCCCTTCACACCTATTTCCAAAGGGAGAGGGTGTAACACCCTCTCTCAGAGGAAATCCTTTGTTCTGCCTTCCTGGGCCAGGGCTGCCTGGACCCCAGGAGGGCAGAATCCTGTCTGGGGGGTTGGCAGCAGGAGCAGTGGAAACCCCGGAAAGGAAGTTTGGCAGTACCCGGGTTCTGTGCTAGAGACCCGGGGGATCATGGAATTGTCCCCCCAATACCAGAATGGTATTGGGGTGACAATTCGATGATCTTAGACATGTTACATGGCCATGTTCGGAGTTACCATTGTGACGCTATACATAGGTAGTGACCTATGTATAGTGCATGCGTGTAATGGTGTCCCCGCACTCACAAAGTCTGGGGAATTTGCCTTGAACGATGTGGGGGCACCTTGGCTAGTGCCAGGGTGCCAACACACTAAGTAACTTGGCACCTAACCTTCACTAAGTGAAGGTTAGACATATAGGTGACTTATAAGTTACTTATGTGCAGTGAAAAATGGCTGTGGAAGAATGTGGACGTTATTTCACTCAGGCTGCAGTGGCAGGCCTGTGTAAGAATTGTCTGAGCTCCCTATGGGTGGCAAAAGAAATGCTGCAGCCCATAGGGATCTCCTGGAACCCCAGTACCCTGGGTACCTCAGAACCATATACAAGGGAATTGTATGGGTGTACCAGTGTGCCAATGAGAATTGGTAAATTTAGTCACTAGCCTGCAGTGACAAATTTAGAAAGCAGAGAGAGCATAAACACTGAGGTTCTTGTTAGCAGAGCCTCAGTGATACAGTTAGGAACCACACAGGGAACACATACAGGGCACATACTATGAGCACTGGGGTCCTGCCTGGCAGGATCCCAGTGACACAAGGGCTAAAAACAACATACATACAGTGAAAAATGGGGGTAACATGCCAGGCAAGATGGTACTTTCCTACACAACCCCCCCCCCCCCAAACGAAGGACAATAAGACTAGCACTGTCCTGATGAGTCTTCATTGTCTAAGTGGAAATATCTGGAGAGTCCATCTGCATTGGAGTGGGTACTCTCAGGTCTATGTTCCACTCTATAGTCCATTCCCTGTAGAGATATGGACCACCTCAACAATTTAGGGTTTTCACCTTTCATTTGTTTTAGCCAAAGTAGAGGTTTGTGGTCTGTCTGGACAATAAAGTGAGTGCCAAACAGGTATGGCCTCAACTTTTTCAGTGCCCAGACCACAGCAAAGACCTCCCTCTCTATGGCAGACCAACACTTTTCTCTAGGGGTCAACCATCTGCTGATAAAAGCAACTGGTTGATCCTGGCCCTCAGAATTCAGTTGTGATAAGACTGCCCCTATTCCTAATTCAGATGCATCAGTTTGAACAATGTATTTCTTGGAGTAACATGGGCTTTTTAGGACAGGTGCAGAGCACATGGCCTGTTTGAGCTCCTCAAAAGCTTTCTGACAGCTAGCTGTCCATAACACCTTCTTAGGCATTTTCTTGCTTGTGAGATCATTAAGAGGGGCTGCTATGGAGCCATAATTCTTGATGAATCTCCTGTATTACCCTGTGAGGCCTAAAAAGGCTCTCACCTGGGTCTGAGTTGTAGGGGGAACCCAATTCATGATTGTCTGGATTTTCCCCTGTAGCTGTGCAATCTGTTCTCCACCAACTAGGTGGCCCAGATAAACCACTTTCCCCTGCCCTATCTGGCACTTTGAGGCCTTGATAGTGAGGCCTGCCTTTTGCAGGGCCTCCAAAACTTTCCATAGGTGATCATCCCCGGTTGAGCTAAAGACAGCAATATCATCAAGATATGCTGCACTGAAAGCCTCCAACCCTTGCAGGACTGTGTTCACCAACCTCTGAAAAGTGGTAGGTGCATTTTTCAAACCAAAGGGCATTACTGTGAATTGATAGTGCCCTCCTATAGTAGAAAATGCAGTCTTTGGTTTAGCATCTTCTGCACATCTGATCTGCCAATACCCTGCTGTCGAATCAAAAGTGCTAAGATACTTGGCAGAAGCGAGTGTATCAATTACCTCATCTGCCCTGGGTATAGGGTGAGCATCAGTTTTTATTACCTGATTGAGCCCTCTGTAATCTACACAAACCTCATCTCTCTCTTTCCATCTTTGGTGTGAGGTTTTGGTACAAGCACCACTGGGCTAGCCCCTGGGCTTTCAGAAGGTTCAATCACCCCTAAATCCAACATTTTCTGCACCTCTTGTTTTATGCAGTCTCTGACATGGTCAGGCTGCCTATAAATTTTACTTTTGACAGGCAAGCTGTCTCCAGTGTCAATTGTGTGTTCACACCAGGATATTGTACCTGGTACAAGTGAAAAGAGGTCTGAAAATTGGCTTAGGAGATTGATGCAGTTGTCTTTCTGTTCTGCAGTAGGACAATCTGCTAAAACTACTCCCTCCACTAAGGCATCTGCTTCAGTGGTGGAGAAGAGATCAGGGAGAGGGTCACTCTCTTCTTCCTGTCCCTCATCTGTTGCCATGAGCAGGGTGAGATCAGCCCTGTCATAGTAGGGTTTCAGGCGGTTGACATGAATCACCCTAAGGGGACTCCTGGCAGTGCCCAGGCCTACCAAATAGGTAACCTCACCCTTCTTCTCAACAATTAGATGGGGTCCACTCCATTTGTCTTGGAGTGCTCTTGGGGCCACAGGCTCCAATACCCACACCTTCTGTCCTGGTTGGTACTGGATCAGAACAGCCTTCTGGTCATGCCATTGCTTTTGCAGCTCTTGGCTGGCCTGAAGGTTTTTACTGGCCTTTTTTCATGTACACAGCCATTCTGGATCTTAGGCCAAGTACATAATCCACTATGTCCTTTTTAGGAGTTTTTAAAGGTTGTTCCCAACCCTCCTTCACAAGAGTAAGTGGACCTTTTACAGGGTGCCCAAAGAGGGGTTCAAAGGGGCTGAAAGCCCACTCCCTTTTGGGGTACCTCCCTGTAAGCAAAAAAGAGGCAAGGTAACAGGACATCCCATCTCCTCCTGGGTTTTTCAGAGAGTCCCCCCATTATCATTCCTTTGAGAGTTTTATTAAACCTCTCAACCAGTCAATTGGTTTGTGGATGGTAAGGGGTGGTGAACTTGTAGATAACACCACACTCCTTCCACATTGCTTTTAGGTATGCAGACATGAAGTTGCTACCTCTGTCTGACACCACCTCTTTAGGAAAATACACTCTGGAAAGGAGTCCCAGGAGGGCTTTTGCTAAAGCAGGAGCTGTAGTGGTCCTTAGAGGTATGGCTTCAGGATTTCTTGTGTCTATTGCCTGAAGCAGTAGGAGGGTCAAGGGGGCCAACTATGTCAACCCCTACCCTTTCAAAGGGCACCCCTACCACTGGGAGTAGAATTAGAGGGGCCTTTGGAGTGCAACCAGTCTTGCCACTGGCTTGGCAGGTCACACAAGACTTGCAAAAATCTTTGGTGTCCTCTGACATGTGAGGCCAGTGAAACAAGGGGACAAGTCTTTCCCAAGTTTTCGTTAGGCCCAAATGCCCAGCCAAAGGAATGTCCTGTGCTAGAGTGCGAAGAAACTCTCTGTACTGCAGGGGAATGACCAATCTCCTGGCTGCTCCAGGTTTTGGGTCCCTTGAATCTGTGTACAAGAGGTTATCTTCCCAGTATACTCTATGACTGTCACTGACATCCCCATTTTGCTGCTTGACAGCTTGCTGTCTGAGACCATCTAATGTGGGACAGGTTTGCTGTGCCACACTCAGCTCTTCCCTGCAGGCCCCCCTCCACCCAAAAGCTCAGCAGTGTCTGCTGCCAGCTCCTCTGGTGTAGGTTCTGCACAAGGAGGAAATTCCTCTTCCTCAGAAGGGGAATCATCTGTAGAGGGAGGGATAATGGGTAGGGATTTACCCTTGCTATCCCTAGCTTTAGGGAGCACTTGGTCCATTGTTCCAGGATCCAAGTTACCCTGTCCTTTTTGCTTTTTGGACTGAGCCATGGTTAAAGCAAAAATATGCCCAGGAATGCCCAGCATTGCTGCATGGGCCTCAAACTCCACTTCTGCCCAAGCTGATGTCTCTAAATCATTCCCTAGTAGACAGTCTACAGGTAAATATGAGGCAACCACAACTTTCTTTGGACCAGTAACCCCCCCCCCCCAGTTGAGATTCACAACAGCCATGGGGTGGCTAAGAGTGTTGTTATGAGCGTCTGTCACTTGGTACTGTTGACCAAGTAGGTTTTGCTCAGGGTGGACCAGTTTTTCTATCACCATAGTTACACTGGCTCCTGTGTCCCTGTAGGCCTGAACCTCAACACCATTTATTAGGGGAAGTTGCTTGTAGTCATCCATATTAAGGGGACAAGCAACCAAGGTGGCAAAAGTAATGCCACCATCAGAGACTAAAATAGCCTCTGTGGTCTCCCTAACAAGACCAACCCCAACTACATTGCCAATAGTGAGCCCAGCTACACCCTTGGATTGGCTATTAGTAGTAGATTACCCACCACCACTGCTATTACTGGGGGCACTAGAATTTGCAGCAGGTGTTGTGGTGGTGGGAGGTTTGGTGTTTTTCTTTGGACAACTGGAATCAGTTGCCCAATGGCCTTTGACTTTACACAAATAACACCAAGGCTTTTTAGGTTGATTATTAGAAGAGGATTTGGACCCACCACCCCCAGAGGATTTTTGTGGGCCTGATGAAGACTCAGAATGTTTACTTTTGTCCCCACCATTCTCAGAAGACTTACCATCCTTCTTCTTGCCATCCTTGTCACCCCCTGTATGAACTTTTCTGTTCACCCTTGTTCTGACCCACTTGTCTGCCTTCTTTCCCAATTATTGGGGAGAGGTCAGATCCGAGTCCACTAGGTATTGGTGCAACAAGTCAGACACACAGTTATTCAGAATATGCTCTCTCAGAATAAGATTGTACAGGCTTTCATAGTCAGATACCTTATTGCCATGTAACCACCCTTCCAAGACCTTCACTGAACAGTCCACAAAATCTGTCCAGTCTTGAGAAGACTCTTTTCTGGTGTCTCTGAACTTAATCCTGTATTGTTCAGTGGTTAATCCAAATCCATCCAAGAGTGCATCTTTTAAAACTTTGTAGTTGTTGGCTTCACTTTCTCTAACAGTAAGGAGACTATCCCTACTCTTTCCAGTGAAAGATAGCCACAAAATAGCAACCCACTGCCTTTGAGGGACCAACTGTACCATACAGGCCCTCTCAAGTGCAGCAAACCACTTATTAATGTCATCACCCTCCTTGTAAGGAGGGACTATCTTGTGCTGATTCCTGGAATCTTGCTCTCTAACAGGATTGCTATCAGGAATACTGCTGCTGCCACCATGGGGAACTAACCCCAACCTCTGTCTTTCCTTTTAAATGTATAGGGATTCCCTATCTAAGGCCAGCTGTTGCTGTTTAAGCTTCAGTGTGGTCTCTTCAACCCTCAACTTTTTGAGTTCCCTCTCTAACAAGTTATCCTCAGGGTGGGTGGGTTGGGAATGCTTTGACACAGAGGGAATTTGGGAAGTTACAGAGAGGGCCCTGTCCCTAACTGTCTGGACCCTGGTAACCTGGCCTCTAGGGAAAAAGGATGCCCTACTGTGATGGGAACCTTTATCACTACCAGCATCACTAGGTGCCCTGCTAGGGGGCAAACCCTTGTCAGAACCCTCCCCAGCTTCTCCAGGGAACTCCTCTGAACCAGACTGGGAAGCTTCTCCCTTTTCTAATCTCTCATTTGATGGTCCAGACTGGTTCTGGTCATCTACAACAAGCATATTGAAGAGAAACAATTTTGTAGGGTTCTTTACAATACTTAAACCTCTATCCAGGCGGAGACCCCTCAAACTCTTACAGTTCAAACTCTCATATGTTGCATCAATAGTTTTGAGAGTGGAATCTACAACAGACATGATAGTATAGGTTTAAGCACAGTGAGAAAAGAGAAAAAGTATTTTGAACTTTTGAAAGCACAGAGAAAAAAACATTTTCTAATTTTTAGAAAACTTTTAGAAGTTTTAAGAAACATTTCAGTACTTTGTAAAAAGTTTTAGGATAGAAAAGCAAACTTTTGGGGTTAAGTGTACATACACTGAACTGTTTGGTATACGATTCTCTTATGAAAAGTACAAAATGACAAAGTGGTAAAGCAGTTGTAAGTACTTATCCCACCGCTGCACCACCAATGTAGGAGGCTGGCCTGGCTTGTAGTGAGTTCCTTGTGGTACTTACACCCTGTGCCAGGTCCAGTTATCCCTTATTAGTAGAATAGAGGTGTTTCTAGCAGCTTAGGCTGATAGAAGGTAGCTATGGCAAAGCAGCTTAGGCTGAACTAGTAGACATGCAAAGCTCCTACCATACCACTTATATCATATGCACAATATCATAAGAAAACACACTACACAGAGTTACTAAAAATAAAGGTACTTTATTTTTATGACAATATGCCACAAGTATCTCAGTGAGTACCCTCGGTAAGAAGGTAAGTAAAATACACAAGTTATATGTACACAAACCCAAAACAGGTAAGTAAGGATAAGAAAAGTAATGCAAACAGTGTAGAATTACAATAGGATGCAATAGGTGAACATAGGTCTAGGTGCAACACAAACCATATACTCCAAAAGTGGAATGCGAATCACGAATGGACCCCAGACCTATAGGAGCTTGTAAAGGGTTGCTGGGACTGTAAGAAAACAGTCAGGGTGTCCAAGATACCCCACCCCAAGACCCTGAAAAGTAGGAGTAAAGTACACCTACTACCCCAAAAGGACACAATAGTCGTGATAGGGGGATTCTGCAAGAACAACGAACACCAGCAAAGCACTGAAGATAGATTCCTGGACCTGCAAAGCAAGGGGACCAAGTCCAAGAGTCGCAATAGTGTTCAGGGGGGACAGGAGCCCAGGAAACCCCGGATGAAGGTGCAAGGAAGCTGCATCTGGATGGAAGAAGCTTGGAATTCTGCAAGAAGGAAGAGGACTAGGAACTTCTCCTTTGGATGGAAGATGTCCCACGTTGCGATGAAGGTTGCAGAAGTGTTCCAACACAGAAATACCGCAAACAAGCCTTGCTAGCTGCAAGGGTCACGGTAGAGTTTTTTGGGTGCTACTGGGGACCAGGAAGGACCAGGATGTCGCCCCTTGGAGGAGGAGTCAGAGAGGTCACTCAGCAACTCAGAGAGCCCCACAGAAGCAGGCAGTACCCGCAGAAGTACCGGAGCAGGCACTTAGAAGATTTGTGAACCGGATCTGGCTCAGAGTCACAAAGGATGGTCCCACAACGTCGGAGGCCAACTCAGCGGGTTGAGCACTGCAGGATGGAGTGCTGGGGACCCAGGCTATGCTGCGCATGGAGAAAATCCTGGAAGAGTGCACAGGAGCCGGAGCAGCTGCAAATCACGCAGTACACAGGTTTGCAGTATAGCGTGGGGAGGCAAGGACTTACCTCCACCAAACTTGGACTGAAGGATCACTGGACTGTGGGAGTCACTTGGATAGAGTTCCTGTGTTCCAGGGACCATGCTCGTCAGGATGAGAGGCGACCCAGAGGACCGTTGATGCAGTCTGTTGGTGCCTGCGTTAGCAGGGGGAAGATTCCGTCGACCCGCGGGAGATTTCTTCTTGGCTTCCAGTGCAGGGTGAAGGTAGATGACCCCCAGAGCATGCACCACCAGGAAACAGTCGAGAAAGCTGGCAGGATGAGGCGCTAAAATGTTGCTGGTAGTCGTCTTGCTACTTTGTTGCAGTTTTGCAGGCATCCTGTAGCAGTCAGCGGTCGATCCTTGGCAGAGGTCGAAGAGGGAGATGCAGAGGAACTCTGTTGAGCTCTTGTATTCATTATCTGACGAATTCCCCAGAGGAGAGACCCTAACTAGCCAGAAAAGGATGTTTGGCTACCAAGAAAGGAGGATTGGCTGCCAAGAAAGGTAAGGGCCTATCAGAGGGGGTCTCTCACGTCACCTGCTGGCACTGGCCACTCAGAGCAGTCCAGTGTGCCCCCAACACCTCTGTTGGCAGAGGTCTGGGACACACTGGAGGGGCTCTGGGTACCTCCCCTGGGAGGTACTGGTCAGGGGAGAGGTCACTTCCCTTTCCTTTGTCCAGTTTCGCTCCAGAGCAGGGCTGGGGGATCCCTGAACCGGTGTAGACTGGCTTATGCAGAGATGGGCACCATCTGTGCCCATTAAAGCATTTCCAGAGGCTGGGGAGGCTACTCCTCCCCAGCCCTTCACACCTATTTCCAAAGGGAGAGGGTGTAACACCCTCTCTCAGAGGAAATCCTTTGTTCTGCCTTCCTGGGCCAGGGCTGCCTGGACCCCAGGAGGGCAGAATCCTGTCTGGTGGGTTGGCAGCAACAGCAGCTGCAGTGGAAACCCCGGAAGGGCTGTTTGGCAGTACCCGGATTCTGTGCTAGAAACCCGGGGGATCATGGAATTGTCCCCCCAATACCAGAATGGTATTGGGGAGACAATTCCATGATCTTAGAAATGTTACATGGCCATGTTCGGAGTTACCATTGTGACGCTATACATAGGTAGTGACCTATGTATAGTGCATGCGTGTAATGGTGTCCCCGCACTCACAAAAGTTCAGGGAATTTGCACTGAACGATGTGGGGGCACCTTGGCTAGTGCCAGGGTTCCCACACACTAAGTAACTTGGCACCTAACCTTCACTAAGTGAAGGTTAGACATATAGGTGACTTATAAGTTACTTATGTGCAGTGAAAATGGCTGTGAAATAACGTGGACGTTATTTCACTCAGGCTGCAGTGGCAGGCCTGTGTAAGAATTCTCTGAGCTCCCTATGGGTGGCAAAAGAAATTCTGCAGCCCATAGGGATCTCCTGGAACCCCAATACCCTGGGTACCTCAGTACCATATACAAGGGAATTATATGGGTGTACCAGTGTGCCAATGAGAATTGGTAAATTTAGTCACTAGCCTGCAGTGACAAATTTAGAAGACACAGAGAGCATAAACACTGAGGTTCTGGTTAGCAGAGCCAAAGTGATACAGTTAGGCACCACATCGGGAACACATACAGGGCACGTACTATGAGCACTAGGGTCCTGCCTGGCAGGATCCCAGTGACACAAGGGCTAAAAACAACATACATACAGTGAAAAATGGGGGTAACATGCCAGGCAAGATGGTACTTTCCTACAGCGGGGAAATATTGGACGCATCATCTGCCGCGCGGCTGATAAACAATGCGCCACCCGCTTTGCGGCTGAAATTGACACTCCACCTGCATCGCGACTGGGAGATCGACGCATCAGGGCTGGAGAAATGACGCAACACCCACTTGCGGCTGCTGATAATGATGCGAACCGCACGCACCATGGTTTTCTAACACTGTGCGACCGGATTTCTCACGCGTTGTCGCAGGGCGTCAAAGTCTTCATGAACCTGAGCGGATCTGAGTTGCTCTGTCCTGAAATCTATGCATCGCTCTCTTGCGAGGGAGGAAAATGACACATCACCTACCAGACCAGAGAAGAAACGATGCATAGCCTCCATTGCGAGTAAGGAATCAATGAATCGCTGACACACGCTTGCCCGTGTAGCTTTATTTTTGACGCAAACTAGGTATTTTGTGTAAAATCAACATTTCCATTGTTTTCTAAGGAGTAAGACTCTTAGGGACATTTTTAAGAGCCCCTAGCTCCTCCTTGTGCCACATTTGCATATTTCTTTTACACAAATATGGCCCAACGAGGCAAAAAATGTGGTGTCATATTTACAAAGTGGCGCAATGCTTGCATTGTGCCACTTTGTAACCCCTTGTGCCACATTATGTGCCAGGCATAATGTATGCAAGGGGTGCATTCCGTCACAAGGAGGAGGCCATAAAAATGGCAACTAAGTGCAGGTGTTAAACAGTGGCCCCCATTGAATACAATGTGCCTCTGGATGCTTTGCAGGATTAGCATTATAATCTTTGACGCTAATCAAGTGCCAGACTAACATCAAAAATCATGACGCTAGTCACCCTAACTGCTGCCATGGTGCGCCATGGTGGTATTTGGGGGACATTAAGGGGCGGAAGAAAAGTGGTGCTGCACTATGTGCAGCTCCACTTTTTTCTTAAATCTACCCCTTATTCTTTTAAAAATGCATATCTTGACTTGTGTAAGCTGGATTTTTGTTGCTTTGGAATTGTTTGATTTAGATAAATATTACCTATTTTTCTAAACTGGTGTGGTGTCCATTTTGTAGTGTTTTCACTGTATTACTGTGTGTGTTGGTACAAATTATTTACACATTGCTGCTTATATAAGCCTGATTGCTTTTGCCAAGCTACCAAGGGGGTTAGTCTATTTCTCCATTGCCCTGACTAGAGTGAAGGTCCTTGCTTGGACAGGGGGTAACCTGACTGCCAACCAAAAACCCCATTTCTAACACATATCAGTACTGCTACTTACATAGGGGGCAAATCACCCTCATCACCTATGAGATGCTTAGCGACCCCCTCAACCCCGGCTGTCAGTGCCATTGGACATTCCAGCCTCCAGCATACCCGGTGGCCTCCCTGACAGAAAGTCTCACTGTGTACCCACTGTCCATATGTTCAGTGGCTATTTCAGATTCTCCTAACATATCAAACTGAGATGCCTCACTGTCCAAGGAACGTGGGTTCTCAGGCCTCAAGTGGTGCAGAAGAGGATGAGGGTGCAGAAGAGGATGAGGGTAAAGCAGCCCAAGTCCCCTCTATTACTGCATTCATTACCTAGATTGCAACAGGGGAAATAGTAGAAGAAATTGCTGAAGTAGGCGGTGCCCCAGTACTGATAGCACAAACAGAAATGGCAGGGGCTGGGCAGTTGGCAAAAATATCACTCACAGGCCTGCCATTCCTGGTTGTAGCACCAGTGCTGCAACGAGGTGCCGGGTTTTCGATTATATGCACAGCTGTGCTTGCCCCTCTGCACTGCACAGCTGAGGGGGCATGTTGCTAGATCTGCTTTGCCCGACAGCCATGCTTGAAGGCTTTCAAGGGGACTTGAAGACTGCCCAAACCACCCAGACACAAGCATTTTGAGCAGGTAATTGTAGAGAAGTTTGCAGAAAGTCAAAGCCAGGCAGCGGTAAGGTAGATATGGAGTGCGGGGAGCTAATGTAAGCCATTTGTTTAGCAAGTACTCTGCTTTGCTCCTGCCCCCTTCAGCAGTCTATCATTAGAAAGCATGACCCGCAGCCAGCAGAGGTTAGCAGCCGGCAGTACTTAGGTGCAAGGAAAAAAGGGGGGCTCATCCTTTCAACCTATAAGGAAACTACAAGCCAGGCAGGAATGAGTTCAATGCCACACTCTAGCCTCGTTGTGGCAAGTTCGACTATTAGAGACAGCAGAGAAAGTGAAAATCAGCAAAACAGTATTTGCTAGGCAGACAGAAAGTATAATCATTTCCTGAGGGCCTGCTGTAATGCTGTAGCTCTGTGGAGCTATGTTGCTCCGACCAGTAGCTGTCCACCACACAACCGTCTGGCTATAGGCCTTGCTTGGGTCCAAACTTCAGCCCTACTGTGGTCAACAGCTGAAGAGCAGAGGCTTTATAGTCTGGAGTCTGTATACATCTGAGGTCGGTCAGGAATCCAATGCAACATTGTGGCAGATTCAATGTTACAAATGAGGTTGTGGAGAAGTCAGCGACTGGTAAACGTTGTAAGAAAAGTTTTGGCGTTCATGGAGAGGCTCATGAAGAAAGTGCCAACAACCACAGCAGTGTCAGCCCGGCCAAAAGGCAAGCAAAATTACAAAGACTACTCAAATCTGCGGTAGTGTTGGAATAGCTCAGCTGGTCCCAGGAGCAGCTCCAGAGCTCTGCAGCACAAAGGCCTCCAAAGGCTCATCAGTTTTGTTGCACAGTGGCTCCACAGGGCTCTGCCATTAGCAAGATATAGAGGGCTAAAGAAAGAGGAGTGAGGAGGGCATCTGAGACAGCCTCAGCCTGCCACCTTCTTTCTTCCCCCTGATCAACCAGTTATGCAGTTTTCTCAGGAAAGGAATATTTGGCTGTCCCTTGTTGCTTTATTATTGAATGAGATGGGCATTAGTAGCCCCATGACATGTACATGCTATGTGTACATGATGCATTACTGATATTTTCTTTTTCTTTTGAAAAGCATTGGCAAAGCCAATAGGTCCCAAAGGTGAGACCTATTGTCATTACCAATGCTTGCTAATTCTTCCTATTGAACAACAAGCTCTCAGCATTCCACCTCCCCTACCCAGATTAGTGGCTCTACCCTTGACTCAATTATCATGATGAAATACTACACACCACTCTGAAATCCATTCAATCGGAATTACCCTGACCACTTTTTCAATACTTTCAAAGCCCTAACCTTACCCATCACTCCTCATGCTAAATGAAGCATGGAAATGGTAAAACTTGTCAAACACATTGACTGCAAGCATTGGAAAAATGTGGCTTTAATGTGCTTACTCATGGAAATACAATAATGTGCAAATGCTGCCAGGCTATTTGTGCCTTGTCCCCATCCAACCAGTCGCTCATATACTGACTATATATGTGCCCTATTTTTCATTCAACAAAATAACAGTGGTGGTGTTTTTCATTTTCAAAGCTGGAAGTGCTGGTGCCATGTAAAATCAGGACACTGACTTAGACACAGGAGACAAGGATATAGGCAATCTGCACAGACACATGGTAAGCATTGATGTGTGTGCATTTGATCAAATCTGTGTTTGCATACACTAGTACATTAAAGCCAGAACAGTTCACTTTTCCAAAAATGCATTTGTTCAAAATTGCATCTTTTGCACAATGTACCCCCTAGATTTCTGCTTTAACTATTTTTGCTGGCTGTAGAACTCATCTATGCAGTAGTAAAGTGCCTGGGTTCCTCTTTTCAACATTAGGGAATATGCCTGATTGGCATATTTAACTTACCTATAAGTCCCTAGTATATGGTACAAAAGGTAAACAACACCTGTCAGTTAAGTGTTAAAAGTGAACTGAAGCCACTACAATGGGTCATCCACTACAATGACAGTGTAAACATGACTGCTGACCTACCATGCGTACCCTGGCTGTGCAGTTTTTAAACTAAGTGCAAATTCAAGCTACCAAAATATCATTTTTTAGACTGGCTTAAGCACGCCTTTTAAATATTGATAAGTCAGCTGTAATTAGGCTTTACTGCCCATAAGGCAGAGTGCATGGTATTTAGAAGGACATGTGAAAATGTAATGTGGAACTTGCCCTTACAGTGCAAAAGCCCTAAAAGCTTTTTCCACTATAGCAGGGTTGATTGTTCCATTGGGAAGTACTGGGTTATAATTTTACATTAAATAATATTATCTCTGGATAGGAAACAGCTATGTTTGTTTATATTGTCTGAAATATTGGCTACAAGCTCAATTCACTGAGGAAGTCAGATTTGCAAGAAATATTTAGTAAAAGATACTTTTAAAAGTAACCTTTTCCCGACCTAAAGCCTCCAGAGACCCATATGCCTACTCTTCAGCTGTCACGTGGCTGTTAAGTAGCCTCCTTGATGAGGTGTGAACGTGCTCCCAGAGCTGGGACAAAGGCCTTGGGTGTGGAGAAGTGTTCTGTTCCTTTGGCATGATGACCATCTTGAATGTGCCCAGAAATTGGTTAATTACAAAGAGACTTACCCTGTCACAGGCAAATGTTAGATGGCACCTGGGCTAGCCCTTTTTTGTTACCCGAGCCAACCTGACGTGAATCCCAGTGGGGGAGGAGGTACCCTAAAACTGGTTTAGAGCGACCACAGAGGAGAGGGTGCTCATTTCCCTGGCTACACCTCTGGGGTTGATACAGCAGCTCTGCAAAGGGGAAGAAAGGTTCTGCCAACTTGGTTTTAGGTAGAGTGGTGAACCGTGGCATTGCTTGCAGTAGGGCACACAGCAAATGCTGCAAAAGTGGGTAAGGTCACCCCTGGAAACTTTTAAGTTTTTAGCTTGGGGAGAGCGAGGAGTGATTCTTGCCCACAGGCTGGTGCCTGTATTAATATGGCAGTGACAAAACCCTACTCATTTAGAAGAGCCTAGAAGATTAGACCTGCTCTCCCTATTGTAAACACTTATGCAGAAGACAAAGAAGCGGACTCCAAGGGTCCTAAGGCTGACTTTCTGTTTAATTTACATGGAAAAAATAACCTGCAAGAGGCCTTTTCTACAACTCTCCAGCTGACCACTACCAACTGGACCTGCCCTGACACCTGCCGCTTGCCTCTGCTGGAGTGACGTTTTACCCCTAAATGTAGTGTCCAAGGTCCTGTATCCTTGTCTGGTGTAAAAGTAGACTTCTACTAACCTTCTAGGTCGGTCTTACGAAGGTGCATTTTCTGAAGAAGCAAATTTGATTCAGCGTGACCTCATAGAGAAGGTATCCAGCCTCAAGAGCCCTCTTTGGCTACAGTCTGCAGCCTTTCCCAGTTGGAAGGATCTGACTACCACAAAAGTGACTAAGTCCAAAGGTAGAAATCTTCACTGTGTAAATGCACCAAACGTACCCAGCTAGCAAGGAATCTTCTCTGGAGATAAAATACAAATTTCCTGTACTCTAAGTTTTTTCATCAAAAGTCAATGACTTCATCAAGACCTCATCCTTTGACCTTCTGATGACTTGGAGCTCTCTTTGGCCACCAGCCTGCTCCCATGCCCTATTTAGGATTTTTGACTTCCATTTCAGAGACTAAAGGACATATTTCCGAGCCCCTTGCACCGCCATGCGTCACTTTTTTGATGCTCTGACAGTGCAGAGTGCACACCCTTATCTCTGAGGCCACACAAAGCCATTTTTCATAGGTTTTCATGGCCTCATAGATATTATGTAAGGCAATGCAGTGCAAGTTGCTGCGCTGCATTATACTGTGTCAGCGAGTCGTTCCATGGGTGTTGCGATTGATTTTCCCATGCAGCACCCATGGGTTTTGATGCATTCCCAGATTTACAAGGACATGTAAACCCTGGAATGCGTCAACACCATACCCCTCTCAAGGGGAGGTGTAATGTGTGTGCTGCATTCTACATTTTAAAATGTCTGCTAGTCCAGCAGACATTTCAAGCATTGACAGGAACTGCTGTATCAGTGGTTCCTGGCAATGCATTGTAAGTTTGACGGATGCCTGCGTCAATATGAAGGAGCTGTACATCAAACTTTCAACTTTTTTATATTCTCAAAAAGAAAATCTAAAACCAGGATTTTCATTTTGAAAAAAAAAAACAGTGCCTCTTTTGCCATGGGCTCTTTCCTTCCATGACGAGAGGGGCATTGAGCACTTCTCATTGCCCCTTCCGACTAGGTTTTTCCTGGCACTGAAGGGCATTGAAAAATGGCTATATGTCCCTCCATCTAAATTACGTGGGTGGACATACAGCCAAGCCTCTTTTACGCCCTTGCTACGTTGGGCAGTCAGAGGAGTTTGACCACGGCTGAGACAGAGTACTATCCTCCATTGTAGAACTACAGTTGGCACAAATTTAAATCAGGTGGTGAACCATGATGTTGGTGGGGAGGGTACTCCATCACAAATACGATGGAGTTCCCTCTCTGCCAATAATTAAAATAGGGTCAACAGTCCTCACACAGACACTGCATAACTTGAACTCAAACACAGCTGACTTTGTTAGAAAATCCACTGTTATTCTCTGTATTGCTCTTACGTGCTTTAAATATTATATCCTTGCAACCAAGGTTATTTAGTACCTCCAAATATTACTGGAGTTCTTACTTGCCATTTGTTGGTTATCACTTGTTGTGTTTTATAATTTCACAAAACATGCTTTGTTTAGTACAAACCGTAGCAGCAACCCTGCCTTACTCTAAATTTAAACATCTATGAAACTGCCAAATTTACATTTTCTCTTTGCCAGTGGTATCTGAACAATTGTTTTTAACAGTATTATGTTATAGACAGGTCAGCTTTTTAAATTACTTTTGGGGGGATTAAGGGCCCTGTGTCATGACTGCAATGATGCACCAGCTGAAAAGGGCAACACATAATTGAATGCTCCTCCACTCCCCGGACCCATATAAAAACACCTTTTAATTCGGCCTCCATCACTGCCTCAACAGAAATAAGGGTGAAACAAAAAGCGGATAGTAAACTTTGTCCCTCTGTGCAACCTGTTAGAAATTCCCCGCTCCCCTTGGCATCTCTGATGTGCATCTAATTGCGGAATCAGGATTGCTTCACCCTGGCACAGGTCTTCCTTGGACACCTCTTGTTGTCCACGGAGCAGCTCAACATCATGTGTATGTGCTGTAATCTCTGCTGCAGTTTGTTCCTTTCTTGTCACACAATCTTTTCAAAGGACCACAGTATCACTGCTGACATAGCACAGCACACCCAAGCACCACCCATGAACAAGGTGTTACAATGCATTATCAGATATATCAAAGAATGCATCACTACAGCACAGATGTGCACTCCATTCTAAATATAGCCAACAAATTATATTCTCTAACACTATTCACATATGCTAATTGGACAACTAACTGTACAACTGTGGAATTGTACCTACTGGCCAACACAACAATTTCTTTGTCATCAAAAACATTGATACTCGGTCACAAGTCATTTGTGACCCTGAAGCAGGCATGCTGAAAGTAATGGGCATCTTCAAAGTTCAAGCCTACAACAGTGACATCTTTAGGCAGTCATTGGTGGTGTAATTGTTCCAGAGGAGGGCATACAAAAACGTGATTGCTGGGTGTACAGAGAAATGTGTGTGGGAATCTGCATGTGTGTATTAAAGTACTCTTGTACTTCGCAGATGCCTTGCATTCTTCCAAACAGAAAACATAATAAGGGGGCTTAATTTAACCCCAGAACATGCTTTGGTATTCGTTCCATAGGCAATACATGCAATCCTCTTTAATGGAGTTGATGTGGGAGGGGGGTCTCTCCCAAAAACACATCAACACAAATAGGGCCAATGAATACGGCCCATTGGCTTGAAAGTAAATTTATGAACTATTCCATTATATCAGGGTCTGACACAGGGCACATAGCTATTATTTGCCACCAGAAGCAAATCATGGAGATGCTTCTAAAATTGTATATGGTTCTCTCTCAGTGCAGCGTGTGGTGCTGGAGAAAAAACATCCTTTAGCTCTTTCAACCTCTCTTTAAAATTTTGGGTGGTTTTCCCTATATCCCACTTAGTCTCCCTTGCCCTAAGTAGCAGTTGGTTGTTGTTGGAAATTTGCCCATTCTGCAGGGACACTCCAGATGTTTGCTTTCTGTTTCTGAACCCATATATTGTTGTCCATAGGACTCTGTGAACTTTAACTCTGCTAGGCAGTGGTAAAGTGATTGTTTTCTCCTCTCTAATCATGATAAATTTGGTATAACCTGACTGGCACATTTACTGACAGCAGTGGACCCGAGTACTCCATCAAGTAGACGGTGTTCCTTCTGCCATATTTAGATGTATTGTAGGTAAGCCAAACACTGCCACAGTGGAGTGCTCTTTCTAGCCGTCAGGCAGGCAGGTTCCCGCCAGCCATATTTGTATCTTGCAGCTCTACAGGTGGTGGCATGCTGGTGGATTGCTGATGGAGGGAGCCTGACACTGGACCCAATGGACATGGAACAATGGCAGTGGCTATGGAATACAGGTAAGTCACACACGTGCTGTACCTTAGCCATATGTGAGCCCCTTCACAACACACGACTCAACACACCATATACATACCATTATCCATTGCATTGCAACACCACACAACCTGTACATGCTGAACACACCCATTGCCATACATCCATGACACAACATACACACACCATTGACACTGCGCCCACACACAACACAACCACAACAACCAACATAACTACACTCAGCTGCACAAACACACTCACATTAAAGCACAACTATGCACATCAAGAAAACGACCACCACAAAATAATAACACTCACCTGAATGTGTGACACAGCAGCACAAATCACAACCACACATACACAACAACCACATCACCCACTCCACCTACCGCCACCTCAACCAGTTAATCCAGTCATAGACGCACACACATACATGTACTGACCCACATACACAGGTGAAAGCACAACCTTACCGGTACAGGTCCTATTGCAATGCGCACACATGGACACAGTTTAAAAGAATGATTGTACTGCCATTGTAGTGTCAGCATTCATTTGGCAATGAGTAATGGCACCACAATCACATGTGTGTATGTGTGTTTTGCCAGTGCATCCCCAACCATGTGTGACACAATTGTGTTCCAGACATATGCATGTCACAGTAATTCAAAAACATTGCTGTAACATGTATATGTCTGCAGTGGTCCCAACCTCACGTGCAGTGCCCATCCATCGTACTTTGGCAATGCGGGTTCCCTACCTTTGAGTCCATTGAGCAAATGGTTTGTGTTTTCTCCATGGGTCAGGTGTAGCAGGGACAGAAGGCTTTGTCCAGTCGTGTCCTGTCAGGAACGAAAGTGTAATCAGGGGAAAAGGTATGTTTTTACTTTATTTCCCCCCTTCCCCAAATCTACCAAATCAATTGTGAAGGTCAGACCACCACATTTGGCTTGGCGGAAAGGCACATCCAAATCTGCACTACGGAAAGGTGGCTGGAGTCCCGCCGGCAGATACTGAGTTTCTTGGTGGAGACTATGGGACAAATGCAAGGTATTGCCTATGTAAGTAAGTAGTTAAGTAAGTAATTTTGGTTTATTAGTTAATTAAAAACATAAACAAGAACAAAACAACACTTCTAAAATCATACATTTAAATAAAGAACTACAACTTTTACACACATTCGACAACTATGAAATAGTACTCTTGTCAATGGAAAAAAAGGAGCAAAATTTAGCTATACAGTTGGTAAGCAATGCCCATCACAACTTCACCAAGCACACCAAGTCATGTGGAAGTACATAATGCAGTAGTAGAGAACAAGCAAAGCACAACAAGGTGCGTGAAAAATGCACTGTGCAAACCTAAAAAGTGAAACAACAGTACTGAAAAACAGCATCTTTCCTAAGCTAGGGTCCAGGTGACATACTCAAATGCCCGTGTCTAAACCATCTATGTGGTTGGGATAGGAGTAGATGTTCTTCCCGATTAATCCTACATACATTATATGCTCAATTAAAAGACTAAAACTTCATGAGAAGGGACATACACATCTGACAACTGTTAGGTCGTAGTCTTGTCTAAAAACAAATAAAAAAGTAACAGGATTTTAACAGTATGAGCTTAGTAAGCAATACCTATTGCAACCTGACTAAGCACAGCAGGTCATGTGAAAGTGCATGGTGCAATCATAAAGAACAGGCAAAGCACAACAAGGTATATGAAAAGTGCTTGTTCTTCATGATCAACCCATTGCAACCCTGTTCACAGTATCCAGTGGGCAGGATAGGGGTCAGTTCCTCATACTCTACCCTTAGCAACCTGGCCAAATGAATAATTCATAATAGCGTAACAAGCCCAAGTAACAAAGTCCACTGCATTAGCAATAAGGCCCTTCATAACCCATTGGCCAATACTCTGCTTAAGTCACAGATAATGCTTTTATCTGGTTCTTATAAATTGTTAAGTACGAACACTCAACATAAGGTTTTGAGGGTTTAGGACCTCAATGGCCGCTGGCTGGCAGTTTCTTACTCCAAGGGCTGCAAATTCTTCACACCACATGGCATTGTGGTACACTAATAACTGAGGACATAGACAGACTATGTGCATGAATGTATTTTTCATTTGATGCCACAAACAACACCGTTTATCCTTTGTTTGCCCTTCATCTGCCATTTTGGGGTAAAATCTAAGGAGTGGAGAAGACCAAATTGCATTTTCATGAGTTCTTTCCTGATGGTCCAAGAGAGTGCTACCTCAAAGTAGAGTTGTTCATTGCAGGTTTCATCCAAATTCATCACCAGCCACCCGTGGGCTTGTTTTGCTAATAGCATCTTGTTCTCCAGATGGCTCTTCTGCTGGTTTAATTTATTCTGCGTTTTCTTAAAAATTGTATCACTTCCATTCAGTTGCCATAAGTCTGAAAGACCAAGGTTCTCTATGCTATTCTATAGATATTAAGCAAGGTGAATTTTCCCCCTTTCAAGATTAATTTTGACCCAGACAAGTTAGACTAATGTCTCTTCAGGAGCACTCCTTAAGTGATGACAACATCTACTATAGGTCCTTTGTCTGGTTAACAATTGTTTTACCAAAGAGAACTGAAGTTAAACTTGAGGGGGGAAGGCAAACTTTGGTAACTGAAACACCCACTTGTATGTTTGCAATATAAGCTTCTCCAGAATGGATACGTCCTCCCCTAACATTATCTCTCTCCCATAAGATAAAGTGGGAGTCAGCTTTGCTTTTATCACTGTGATCAGTGCCTTAAAATTATGTCCCCACAGATTTTTTCTTAGATTAAAAAGGGATAATTGAGTGCATTTGCTGTGATTATTATACTCTTTTTTGTGCAGCAAATGACCCCCTTGCGTCTAATTTAAACCCTAGATACATATATGATGCTGTTTCGTCGATCATGAAACAGTTAAGATGCCATTTCCTACGTGTGGAAATCTGGTGGTTTAAAGGTATAATTTTGGCCTTTTTAAGATTGATTGCAAGCTGGTTATTAGCCAAAGTCTCTGGCAGCCTATTGATCAATCTTTGTAGACCTACTCGGGTGTTATTTAACAGTATTAGGTCATTAACATATAGAATATTACACAGCTGCTAACCTCTAATGACTTAGGTGTGGCTGTCTGATCAACAGCTGTGGTGGCATAATTCTCCAGATCATATCATGTTGAGCATTGAACTACGGCTGATGTTTCAATAACATGAGAATCTATGTTAACAAATGGCAATAGATGGAAGGAGCACCATACAGGTATTTTGGATGTGCATGTCAACAAGGGGACTACAGTTAAAATAAGAAGGGGTGCAATCTACATGCTCACAGCATGCAGCATATAAGCTAACATAATTGCTTCTCAAACAATGTATAAACACACAATTAGTTGAGCGGGTAATATTGAAGTTCAATTACATGAAGTGCATTTGGTGGGGCTTGACACCATTTAAGTGCTGTGAAACAAGGAACTCTAAGTGTGATGTACAGTGTTGAATATGTATTTTGATGTGTGCCCACGTTCACCGTGGGGATTTGTGGAGTGTATAAACACCTTAAAATGTGACATATGAAGTCTAAGTATGCAGTAAGTGTTTATTGATGAATTGTTTCTAAACATTGCTGGATAAAATGGTTGAGTATTGATGGGCAGTCCTTTATAAACCAGTCAGCAAGACTAGGGGCCAGATGTAGCAAATTTAAAATTTGCGAGGTGCAAAGTGCGAGTCCATGCGACTCGCACTTTGCATCTCGCAAATTGGTATGCAGTACGGTGTCTCAGACACCGACTGCAACTCGCTATGGGGTCGCAATGACCCACCACTGAATATTCATGAGGTGGGTCGCAAATTGTGGCCCCATAGCGAGTATAGGCACTCGCAAACATGGAGGCCTGCTGTCGTCAGCAGACCTCCATGTTCGTGACTGCTTTTACAGGAAAATGAGCTGCACTTAAAAAAAAACCCGAAACCTTTAGTTTTTTAGTATTTGGACCACTCCCTGCCCTGAAAAAATATTTGTGGGTCCAGTCACAAACTGGAAGGGGTCCCATGGGGACCCCTTCCAATTTGCGAGTGGGTTACCATCCACTTGGAGTGGATGGTAACTGCGATAAATGGTATTGCATACCACTCAGACTCGCAAATAGGAAGGGAACACCCCTTCCTATTTGCGAGTCGGAAATGCATATTGCGAGTCGGTACCGACTCGCAATATGCATTTCTGCATAGCAAAGAGGCATTTGCACCTCGCAAACGGCGATTTTCGCCGTTTGCGACGTGCAAATACTTTGCTACATCTGGCCCTTGGTGAGGTGTGCCTTGCAATGTTACTATTGAGTATTTGCAATATAATGCAAATCCTTTGTATCACAAATGTGCATGTGTGACTGTTTAAATGTCTATAATCTAAGACTTTTCTACAAAAGTGATCCGGTTTAGCTACTGAAAATAAAGGATTGTTCATAGGAGATTATGGTGGACTATCATGACCTCTGCCACACTGTCCAGCAGAGTCACTGCCCATGTCCTGTTCTGAAGTAACGTTCTCAGTATGTGGCATACTTAGCCAAAATTCCTGCAAACTTTTTCTTTTTGAAACAGGGTTTTTGCTGTAGAAGTTTCTGTTCATTTTTTATGATGATGTCAGATGAGCATTGTGAGTCATTTTTCAGTTTTGCATACTCTTCTTCTCCGTGCTCTCCTTGTCTGCGCTCTGACTGCCCTGCTCTCTCAGACCGTTTGTCAGGCGAGTCCTGAAAGGAACGAGAAGGGTGTACTGATACCTGTCATGTTGTTTCAAAGTATCACAGGTCCTTCAATTGTAACATTTGACAACTCTCTCTAGTTGCAGAGATTCTCCCCATGACTTTGCTATTTCTTCATTAATTCTTGGTTTCTGCCAGATTTTCTTAGAAGACTCTGGTGCTTGCTTGTATTGTCCTTTTCAGAACTACCTTTAAGCTATCTGGACCTATAGGTGGATAGGTGTCTGCAATCATTTTTGGTAGCTCATGCTCCTGGTCTACTAACAGAGGCTGAGTGAGGCCATGGTATACTGCCTGTGCTGCTGTTTCCCCTTTAATATTTCCTAACATAATTGAGGATACAGTGACAGAGTTGCATATTAGCTTCATCCCCAAGTACAGGGCAAGAAGAGCCCCGTATTTATTCTGAACCTGTTTTAACACACAAAGAAAAACAGCGAGTGATCATGTACCATGCGTTATGGTATATATAGCAGCAAAAACTGTGCCCCATGTGGCACAGTCATCTATGGAGGGTACCATCCCGAGTGACAATCACATTGTGAGAGTTCTATGTTTATCTTGGGGTTCCATATGAGGAAACACTGCTTCAAGCTAGTTTGTTTCTTGAGCAATCTAGGATGGAATTTAATTCTGTCTATTTGGTATTTTACCCATGATAGCATTGATAGTTACTGGGTAAATCCCAGGCATAGCCAATTGGGGTTGAACAGTTTGAGTAGCCCTCCCTAGGGCAGCTGTTAATGCATATATAATAGACTGTGTTAAATGTCTAGTTAGTGTAACTAAATTAATATATAAAGGGCACAAATCATCCACAGGTAAATTGTGTGTATTACAATATGGTGTGTAGCTAGCTAAAACTGGCCATGTGGACCCGCCATTACTGAGCGGATCCAGTCTAACATTTTCAAAAATGTGTGGTAGAACACCTTAGAACCAATTTTGATGTTCCTGGAATGGTAATGATATTTCAAAATTATGACAAGGTCTGTAATCCCCTGGTACGTTGGGGGCTGTGTGTGTGTGTGTGAAATGTGTTTATATTTGCATCAATTGCAGGAAAGGTGACACATGAGTAAAATACTTCAGTTTTGCATACATTGGGAGCCTCAACCACGAAGGTAACATCGTCACCCCCATTAGGTAGCCAAAGTAAATAAAAATGTGCTGTGACAGCATGCCCACAGTTATCAGGAATATTAATTTGATTCACCATTTTGATATATGAAATTCAGGGAGGGAAGGTCTAAGGTGGGGTATCCTTTCAGAAGGTAATTATGGCAACCTAAACATGACAACTCTGACTCCCAAAAGAAAACAGACCTGACCCTTTTGTTGTATTACTCATGCATACCCAGGTGAAAACACAAAAGTGATACAAGATAAGTTTTCAATACATTTATTGAAGTAATCATAATCTTGCATAGAGAGAATTCACTGCAATAATTAGGAAGCGGGAACAAAGAAAAGTTATCAGCATTATGAACATGGTGAAGAAAAATTAACAATCCAAGTATGGTGAATGATTTCTAGAAATTCTTACATAACCCTAAGCCTCTACTAAGAGCATAGTGAGTGTACCCTCTACTTTTACCCAATCTATGGGTTTAGACTTAGCCCCATACCTGGTGACCTGCGTCACAAGTCAGCCTGTTGTGGGAATGGCAATACTTTCAGGAAGCTGGTAGATTAGTAAATCTGAGGCAGCGTCAAAAACTTACTCCACCCCTGGGGTGGCATTAGCATGGCGCAATGAGGACAAATACTTTTATTTCTCCTAGTTTTTGCTTTTTCTATGTGTGCTGCATTCTGCAGCACACATAGAAAGAGCAAAAGGCCATTTAATGATTGTTCATGTGCAGGAAGGTGTCCGTTCCTTCACATAAACAATCATTCCCTTCGACTCAGACACAATTGCACAATGGTGCAAGGATGGCTGCATTGGCGCTGGCAGCTACATTTAGCGCCAGTGCTATGGGAAATACAGGGGTGCACCGTATTTGTGTAAATACGGCACATCCTTACATTTATAAGTGACGCAACGTGGTACTGACAATTTGGGCGCAGCACTCCTCTGCTCCACTTCTGTGTAAATTTGCCCCTAAATCTTCTCAGCAAGCATTTGGAAAGTATAGGGTAAGGTCAAAGAGATCTGTACCTTTCAAAGTCCAAGGGGTTTCTCCCACCGCAGCTAACTGGAAACAGTAAATTAAAATCCAAAGTGAATGATGATTTGTCCATTGCTTACGCCAATGGAATGAAAGATTTCCATTGTCCAGTCAGGACACATCATATGACAGACAACAACAATATCCAGACAAGTTCCCCATACCATCATGGGAAGATAGCCATCTTTAATCTCCTGCACGACTTTGCAACAATTTATGAATAAGTCCAATCTTCACGTTCTCTGCTTCTCTGTGTATTTTCCTCAAGGTTACTTTCTGACAATAGCACATCTATTCCCAAATGAACATTTCATGTGAATTAAATCTGAAAAGAAATGACATGTTTGCAAAAAGTAAGACAACTTTCTCACATTCTTTGTGGCTGGGGCCTAGCAGGCCTTAACACAACTAACCAAAGCAAAATTAAAATGGCACACTTAATTCATGTTAAACAAACACATATAAAGATTTCAATAATAAAACCATTAATTAATAAATCTTGTTTAATTTTAGACTACAGTAAAACGCAAAAGTAAAATAACTGGTTAATACATGTCAGTAAATATGATGGGAAACTACGTTTTCAACTTTAGCATATAACATTTCATATACATCCGTCAAGAAATTATCGCTTCAATGATAACTATTCTTTTACGTCATTAGGTAATGTGAAATCAAGTTAAATGACTATTTTTTAGTTAACATGCCTATACCATAAGCATCAAATTACTACTCTACAGTAAATACACCTTAATATGGATTTTCACTGCACCACTTTATAATGAGCTTGTTGCTAATTCACACAATATAATGTCAATATGGCCACATATAGATCAACAATGTGACATCAAGCGTAGTAGCCAAAACTCCACTGCATCAGATCTTAAGTAGTTTCTACTACAACAGGCCTTTTATTTCTGCATTTTCAAGCTCTGAATATCTTCACCTGATGAAAACAGTGAGTGATATTTCATGCTCCTCTCTCACCTCTTCCTGAGTCTGTGCCTTTATATTTGCCAAGCAATATAGATTTATGAAAGAGTATCATAGGGGACCTTTACTTGTTGCTATTTAAATTCATTTGTTGTAGGACACCTTGGCCCATATTTATACTTTTTTGTGCCTCATTTGTGTCTTTTTTTGACGCAAAAGAGGCACAAACTTACAAAATAATTGTATTTTGTACGTTCATGACGCTTTTGCGTAAAAAAAAGACACAAATGCGGCACAAAAAAAGGATAAACATGGGCCCTAGTTTGCTTTTTTAGGCTACCAATCCCTGTTTCTCTTCAAGTAGAACTACCTTCAACACTGTGCAGAATGCAACAGACTCTAAGGCCCATATTTATACTTTTTTCAGTGCCGCATTTGCACAATTTTTTGTTGCAAACGCGGCACAAACTTACAAATATAATTGTATTTTGTAAGTTTGTGGTGCTTTTGCTCAAAAAAATGACACAAATGCGGCTCTGAAAAAGTATAAATATGGGCCTAAGTGCTTGAGTTTCATGGATGGGTTACTCCGTCACAAACGTGACAGACATCCAGCCCGACATATTATGATTTCCATAGGATTAAAGGAATGGTAATATGGCGGACGGGATATCTGTTTACATTGTGACGGAGTAACCCCATCTGCCAAACTCTAGATCAGGCCTACTACAATGAGAATAAGAGCAATACTGGTAACCATATTTGCAGATGATTAAGGCAATCATTTGACCATCTTCAGCGCTCTGCAGCTTTTCTGCATAAATAAATAAATGGTCCTGCATATACCTGTTTTATCTCTTTAATGGCTACCTTTAAAACTTATAGAAAGCTGAAGAGAAAAGCTTCCTTGGTGCTGTTGATGCTTGCCACTTGTCTACTTGAGGTAGCATTAATGATGCCATTAACAATGTTTTTCTTATGATACAATTTTGCCTTCCCTTGATGGAAGTGACAAAAGGGTGTGTTGGGCCATGTGCAGAAGGTGTGGTTGTAGCTGAAGTTGTCCTCATGCTTGCAAGCACAATGTTGCTTCTCGTGGTGAAAATCTAAAAGCTTGATAACTTGCCAGCGCTGCATTTTCTTTAAGAGGTGCTACTGCTTATCTAGTATTTTATTCTTCCATCTTGTAGTTCATCTATAGCCAAGGCCAAATAGTCAAAAATAATATCTAATAGTATAACCATTATATATACAATATGAAAGTTGACAGCCAGGAAATTTAATTTCAAACATTATCTCAAAACTCAAATTCAATAAAGGCCAAAACACCTCCTCTGCACAGACCACACGCAGCTAATGTCAGTAGTTCTATGCTTATGGATCCCCACTTCGAAGGCTCTATATTCTGCTCTACCAGATCATTAAAAACTGATATGATATGCGGCATGGTTGCGTGAGGTTTCTGTTTAGGATTTATCACTTACACGCTGTTGCAGAGTACAGAAAAATAACTAAAATGTGCAGTAACCGAGATGCCTCACAATTCTCCCATTTATGCAGATTTAGAGGGTGGCAGCAATTCTGCAGAACACCCGTGGCCCTTAGCATAAGGTAGGTGGAAGCCAAACACATAAAGATGTGGAAACATTTTCAAGTTAATAGCAAGAAGAAACATTATTTTTAGTGCCTAAAACCATTTAAAGATTTTTCCGCATACTAGATCATGTTATCATTAAGCATGTTAACAGATATTTTGAAGATCGGGCAGGATCTATCACGTGAAAAATTCTTCAGATGATCAGAAAACTGCTCACTAGTCACAAACATAGCCTTAATGGTGAAATGTAATGAGATACATGTAGCTTGTATCCTATCTGACCATCTGAATGTAACAGTCCTTATGCAGCACTATCAAACTGTTTTCTTTGTTTCTGAACCCTTCATCATCATTAAATCACTTTATGACCTGCTCATCTTAATAAGGCGAGAAGGGATGACTTGTCCTGCAAGGCCTCTTCAGGTTCTTGACACAATCAACCTGGGGCCCAGCATCCCTGCACAAATAAAGTAATCCTAACTTTGTTAGTTGTTAGTTTTAAAGTTAGATCAAGTACTACTCACCATGGAAAAAAATTTCAGGGCCTTCTCCTTACCAACTCTGCAGTATCTGAATACTGGTACTCAGATGGCATGCAAGGAATCCTATGTATCCTATGTATTTCCTTCATCACTGAACAGAAATGGAAAGGTATTGTCTTGAATAACAAAGAAAGCTAACCTAAACTAATGTACCTGAATCTGTACCCTCAAAGTTAAACATTGTACAATCTCTGCTGCATAGTCCACAATAACACCTCCACATTTTATAAAACTGTTCTTTTTTACTGACTCCAACTTCATCGTCAGCTGTTGTTTAGCTCTGAGTCCTCATGCCACAAACTCTACAAAGATGATCTTATACACGTTGCTACCCAAAGTAAACTTCATAATTTCAAATTCAAATGCTAAAGTGATAATGCCCAAAATACAATGTAAAGTGAGGCATGAAGCTCATCTGGCCTTCTTTCTCCCTACAGTATGCTACTGTTACTAATGAATATTCATGTAGTCTGAATGTTGAATTTGCATAGAAAATGATTTAATGTCGAGAAAAACAATGCACATGAAGTTGCGCCCACCTGAATGGCCATCAATGTTCTCTAAGTGTACTTATTAATAGCTTATTAATGTAAAATGTTAAGCGTATGTTTTATTAATGTAGTAATATGTCATATTAAGGGTTATGCATTAATGTATTAGCTTTATTAATCACAGGCCTTAACATAGCGAGGTCTTGGGCCCAGTTGCACGACCTCATGTCAAGCTACATTTCTTAGGCAAGATATAAAATGGCTGCTTAGGAATTCAATTGTGATTTTCCATTGTACTGACCAAGTGCTCGAAGCTGAAGTTCGTTCTCATGAGAACTGCTTGCTAGAAGGTGATGCACTAGCTAGAGATACATTGTATAATGTAGTATGCGTAAGGGTGACTTTCCCAGGAGAAGACAATGGATGCACTGACTGGAGCATAAGCTGCAACAGTATTGGTACCTAACGAGCGCAAGGACGAGAACGGGAGAAGATGAGCCAATCATCGACATGTGAAGGGTGTACTAGTAAAGTTTTAGATTTGGGGTTTAGTTTTCATTGGACTAAATGCAAACATGTGATTCTTTGACCAATAAGGACGTAGGAAGTAGTTTTAGGAAATCTAACTAGCCCAGACTTCACCAAGAGGAGTGTGCCATTCTCCCCAATCTTTTTGAGTGTCTAGTTAGTATTCTTTTCCGAGCTGCATGAAAATACTTTACTTTTTCTGAACTTTAATGCTAAATCCTGATGCCTTGCTGACCGAACTGATGTCCTATCGACAAAGACTGTCACAGCTTGCTGAACCATATTGAGGACAGGTATAAGACAACAATACTGATTGCTATGTCTAGTTGCTTTTGTTTCTAGGTACCAACTTCTAATTTTGATAGAGCCAAGTTAGATGTTTTTCCAAATTTGTGTTAACTAAATTGTTTTGCATGAAGTCCAAACATGCTATTCTAATCAGAAGGTTAGTTAGGGTATTCACTGATGATACTTGCTACAGGTAGTAACAGTTGATGTATTTTCTTTGCTGAATCTAAATGTATGTTATTTCGTTTGGGCAGTTATTCTTGCTATTAATTTGTGCTGTAACCTTAGAATGTGTAGTGGCTCAAGCTTTGATTAGATTGCAATTCTTTTGGCGCTTTGGTCAGCCAGCATTCTTTCTGTATATTTAACAGTTGAAATTGAGACTAAGTTACGTGACATTAGCATTGTTAATATAGGGAAATAAACATTTTAACTTTTACATAAAGGTGTGGTTATTCATGGCCGCAAGGTCATGGTGTGTGTAAATTACTGACTCCTATTGATTATTGATGTCATGGATTGTTATGTCTATTGATTTGTATTAGTACTGGATTCATGGTGGGAAAAACTCGAAGTACAGTCAAAAGGTCCATCGGCCTATTCACGTCTCTCTTGTAAGTTTACTTAATAAAGCCTTATGTGCTAAGAGAGATGGTAGCAGAGATTGATGGTTTGTCTTCTTAAGAGCCCATCAGAAAAGCCAGGTCTATGGTTTGTCTCCTTAAGAGCCCATCAGAAAAGCCCGGTACTTGGTTGTCTCCTGAAGAGCCCATCAGAAAAGCCTGGTAGATGGTTTGTCTCCTTAAGAGCTCATCATACAGTCCGAAGGTAGGTAGAAGAGTATTTGGTCCCAGAGATAGTAAGTGAGGAATAACAGGTGTTCACAGAGATAATAGTGGGGTAAGAGTTAGTCTCCTAGAAAGAGCAAAGTAATTCGCAGATTGGGTAAAATTGGTAAAATGTTGGGTTTTTTCAGATTCGATGATACAAAGTGGAAAGTAAATGTGCCGCTAAGTACTTAAAATGTCTTTCACAGAATCTTGGAGCTTGCCAATGATTGTTTGAGGTTGTTCTCGGCGTTCAGTGACAGTGTGAATGAAGTAGGTTTTGTGCTTGCACAGCTTATACAAATCGGAGATGAATTGTGATGTCTGTGAGGGTTAAGGGATTTGCATATTCCAAGTGAAATTGGATAAGGAGTGTGCATACTCCGAAGTGTGAGGGTAGGGAAGGAGTCGAACTTCACATGTGTGTGGCACTTTGTGCTCAAAAATTGTCCACGTGGTTGTTGATATACGGACCCTGTTGGTCTAAGACTCCAGAGTATATTGAAAAGTGTATGAGACACTTGGTTTTTGTTGTAATTTGTCTGGTTTATCAGGTCGATTGGGTGTGGTCAACAAGTCAGAGTGTGAGTCGAAGTGTGCAAAATAATTTTCTGACTGAGATCTGGCGGGTCCTATGTGCACCAGGACAGACCCACTGATCAGTTGAGAGAGAAATTTGCCAGTCAAAGTTTGCTTGCGAGTCAGGGAAACTGAGAAAGAATGAGTAACTGCTAGAGCGAAATGCCGTCAGAGAAAAATCTGTAAGGTTTCTGAAGCAATTGTGTTACCTTACCTGTAGTAAACAGACAAATTGTTTTTTTTATTTTGTTTAATGCTCACAATAATTTTCCATTAGTTTCGGATGAATCTGAGTTTCGGAGGACAAGCCACAAGACTTTGTCAGCTGCTGTACATGTGAGTGTGATGTCATTGGAGCAGCACTGGGATAGGTTGGTGAGCACAAAGGGTCGCGCACTGATTGGCAGACAAACCATGAAGCACAATTGGTTGAAGAGGTGAGTGAAGAGAATTATGGGATTAAAAGTTACTTCCTGATTTAATTTAGAAAAACATAAAAGGTTGCAGAAATGAAATTTTTCAAAGCTTTAAAAAGTTCTTTAAGAGGAGATACATACATCACAACGAGTATAGGGGATATTGCACCGCCAGAAGGTACTCCAGGTTACACTGTAATCGAAGATAAGGGTGCCACGCCATATCTCTGGCTGAAGCAGTTGGTCAAAATGACAGAGAAATATGGGAGTTTAGCATTTCCTGCCCCTGGAACATTTAATTTGAGGAGCTTAGAGAATCTGAGGAGGGTGCTGTATGATCTGAAACCCCCTGCGAGACCAGCATAGTTCAAGGCATTAGCGATCTGAGAATTAGTAGCCAGACAGCAACAGAAATTTGAGAGTAGGATGAGAAATGGAGAAAAGACACGAGCAGAGACTAGATGAGACAGTGATCAGAAATTTTGGAGACCTGGGACTTTACAGGGGATAAAGTTGTTTCCAACGATTGCACAGGATTGCGAGACAAAAGGAAGAAAAGCCACCCGATAGACAAGCAGATGCACCTTTGAGTGTAGGGAGCAGAGAGGGAAAGAGTCTGGTACATGGTTTGTCTCCTTAAGAGCTCATCCTACAGTCCGAAGGTAGGTAGAAGAGTATTTGGTCCCAGAGATAGAAAGTGAGGAATAACAGGTGTTCACAGAGATAATAGTGGGGTAAGAGTTAGTCTCCTAGAAAGAGCAAAGTAATTCGCAGATTGGGTAAAATTGGTAAAATGTTGGGTTTTTTCAGATTCGATGATACAAAGTGGAAAGTAAATGTGCCGCTAAGTACTTAAAATGTCTTTCACAGAATCTTGGAGCTTGCCAATGATTGTTTGAGGTTTTTCTCGGCGTTCAGTGACAGTGTGAATGAAGTAGGTTTTGTGCTTGCACAGCTTATACAAATCGGAGATGAATTGTGATGTCTGTGAGGGTTAAGGGATTTGCATATTCCAAGTGAAATTGGATAAGGAGTGTGCATACTCCGAAGTGTGAGGGTAGGGAAGGAGTCGAACTTCACATGTGTGTGGCACTTTGTGCTCAAAAATTGTCCACGTAGTTGTTGATATACGGACCCTGTTGGTCTAAGACTCCAGAGTATATTGAAAAGTGTATGAGACACTTGGTTTTTGTTGTAATTTGTCTGGTTTATCAGGTCGATTGGGTGTGGTCAACAAGTCAGAGTGTGAGTCGAAGTGTGCAAAATAATTTTCTGACTGAGATCTGGCGGGTCCTATGTGCACCAGGACAGACCCACTGATCAGTTGAGAGAGAAATTTGCCAGTCAAAGTTTGCTTGCGAGTCAGGGAAACTGAGAAAGAATGAGTAACTGCTAGAGCGAAATGCTGTCAGAGAAAAATCTGTAAGGTTTCTGAAGCAATTGTGTTACCTTACCTGTAGTAAACAGACAAATTGTTTTTTTTATTTTGTTTAATGCTCACAATAATTTTGCATTAGTTTCGGATGAATCTGAGTTTCGGAGGACAAGCCACAAGACTTTGTCAGCTGCTGTACATGTGAGTGTGATGTCATTGGAGCAGCACTGGGATAGGTTGGTGAGCACAAAGGGTCGCGCACTGATTGGCAGACAAACCATGAAGCACAATTGGTTGAAGAGGTGAGTGAAGAGAATTATGGGATTAAAAGTTACTTCCTGATTTAATTTAGAAAAACATAAAAGGTTGCAGAAATGAAATTTTTCAAAGCTTTAAAAAGTTCTTTAAGAGGAGATACATACATCACAACGAGTATAGGGGATATTGCACCGCCAGAAGGTACTCCAGGTTACACTGTAATCAAAGATAAGGGTGCCACGCCACAGGATTGCGAGACAAAAGGAAGAAAAGCCACCCGATAGACAAGCAGATGCACCTTTGAGTGTAGGGAGCAGAGAGGGAAAGAGTCTAGAGGATCTCTTACACTTGAGGAAGAGTCAGACGATGATGATTTTATTTTGCAGTTGTTGAAAAATCATCCCCCACCTTATGCAGCACAGGAGAGCAGTCCGAGCACTAATTTCAATCCTTCAGCTCCGATACAGGTTAACATGCAAACCAGTCTAGTGCAGATTAATCCTATTATGACACAGAGCTCAACGCAGAGCAGTCTTAATGCACATACAACCCGGTAGCACAAAACCAGGCGCCAAAGTCGAATGTCCAGAGAATTTACCCTGATGTACCTATTGTGGAAACTGCCACAAACTTAACAGTGCCAAAAGGACAGGTATTTCCAAAACCGATATTGGTTCAGACAGAGCCACCTCCACTTTTACTGCCCCAAGTGCAGTCAAAAGCAATGCATAACAGGGACCCAGACAGAAACGTCTGTATTGATGAGCCAGAATACGGGAATTATGCACCCACAGAACTTGAGTGTTAGATCAAGTCCAGATGCTGTATCTGTACCTGTCACCATTAGTCCAATTGCCCCTTTGTTTGCACAAGAGAATAACCGTGCAATTGGACAGGTAGTCTTGAGTCACAATGCAATGAGGGGGGGAATTTATGAGAATGTCTGAGTAGTCTCTCCTATGGGACAGACCTTTGACGGATCAAGATCATTGCTAGACCTTAGTCCATTCTGAGTTCCCCCGGACACTGTGATAGGGTTGAACATTAGTAAGAGCCTGAAACTAATGACACCGCAGTCTTCAAGTGTAGTTGTGCAACCAATGCCACGTGCCCAGGCCAGCAACATTTTGTTGCAAGGTTTGACTGCCCAACAATTGACTGAATGATTGGACAAGCTGAATACTCTGCAGAGTGCTCCTAGGGGAGAGGAGTATTTGAACTATACAAGTCTAGTAATGGAAGCAGGTGGGCTCATTGAAGGAACTATGGGTGTGAACAGACTAGAATCCTATACTGAAGCAGAATTGAGGTATGTGTGCCAGAGAATTATGAGGGAATCACAATGTGTATCAGAAGCTAGAAAATTTGGCAGAGAAGTATGGCATAGAAATAGAGAAAACAAAACATTTGAAAAGGAGTTACAGGTTAGATTTTGACACAAAAGATTTTGAACACATGAGATCTGCAGGAATAAAGGGAAACCTTAAGGAGTTACTCCAAAGTGCCCATACATGTGAAGCATTAGACAAGTGGGAAGACAGATGGGTAAAGAAAAGAGATAAAAGAAAAAGGGATTCTGCAGAGCTGACTGCAAATGTGCAGCCAAACAAGGATTCGGGGAAAATTTTACCAATGAGAGACATTCCAAGAGGGAATTTTGTCTATGTCCCTTGGAGCAGAAGCGTCATTCTGTCTTTTACAAATGACTATCCTAGGTTGAGAGAAAAGCCAGTAGAATGGTATCAGCATGCAGACAGGTTTGTAAAACTTGCCAATTGCCCATGGGAAGACTTCAACACTCTATTAGAGATAGTAGTCCCAGCTGAATTGTGGGTGGAGTACAAGAGTAGCATAGATTGGCTGACAAAAGAACCAGAGAGAGATCCTACTACTGGTGCACCATTTCCTGAAGTATTGAAATATTATAACAAAGTGAGCAAATTTTTGAAAACAAGAATTTTGGCCCAAAAAATAGACACACAGAGAATAGACAGGACAGCTCAGGAAGCGAAAGAGTCGATACATGAGTATTATGAAAGATTGTTGCAGGTGTTTAAGCATTACAGTGAAGCAGAAATGATGTAGATTAAAGTGACACAAACAGGGATGCAGAGAAATATTCCACAGCAGCAGCAGGGAAATGTGGTATTTTAAAATCAGATGAGAGGTAGAGGTTGCAGAGGTAATGAAAACCGTAGTCCTGATTTGGGTACTGTAGTGGTTCAGAATGATGTGCAGGGAATGAAAAGATTTTTGCCTTGTCACGCTTGCGGAGCAGTCGGACATTGGAAGTGGGAATATCCGATGATGATATGGGAAGGTGTTGTTCAGCAAACAAGTGACATCAATTTGTTCCAAAACATAAGAGGACCGAGAGTGAGAGGTCATAATCCGAATTTTCAAAACAATGTGAGCCAAATGCAAAATTTTCAACCCATGCAGCAGGTGCAAATGCCACGTGTACAAATGACACAGATGCAGCCAATGCAACAACAGGTTCAAATGGTACTAGACAGCAAATCCAAATACCTCAAGCCCCAAAGGAACAGCAACAGGTCACAGGTCAGAAGTCTAACCAAAGTAATAACACAGTACACCAATTCCTGTTACACAGTGAGAATGGAATAAACGATGATTGGGTGAGCGAGAGTTCAGATGAAGAGGAATGTGTGCTTGCAGCTTCTTTAGAAGTAGATCAGAAAGGCCCATATGTGAAGAGAAAGGTAATGGGTCACAAGGTTTCATTCATGGTTGACACAGGAGCTACACGCTCTACAGTAAGAACTGCAGAAGTTTCCAACTTGCCCCTTTGAGGAAAGACAGTTCAGATTGTAGGAGTAGCAAATCAGTATTTGACCAACCAAATTACAGAACCAGTTCAGGTTAAAATTGGCAACTTTAAAGGATTGCACAAATTCATAGTCTATGATTCAAGTCCGGTATCCCTCCTGGGAAAAGCCTTGCTATACAAAACCAGGTGCTCGATTACTTGTTCAAATGACAGAATCAACATACAGACGAATAGTGATGAAAAGGATGACTCAGCCCCAGAGATCGAGCGTGAGACAATAAATGAGGAGTACCCCCTGATTCATTTCTTTCCACTATTCACAGAAAAAGATCTTCCTCTTGACTTGCAAGGAACAGTTAAAGAGAAAGTGTGGGATTTGACAGGGAAATAGATTGGCCTGATAAAGGGAGCTGAGACAGTTAAATTTCCTATAAAGCCGAACACAATTTTTCCTCAGATTTCCCAGTATCACATGCCACAGGATATCCTTATGAAGGTTGCCAACATAACTGTCCAATTTGTAAACCAAGGGGTCTTAAAAAAGGTGTTTAGCAGCCCATGTAATTCACCGATAATGGCATTGAAAAAACCCTGTGGAAAAGTTTGAATTGTCCAGGATTTTAGAAAAATAAATGACATTGTGATCAAATGTTGCCCTGGGGGGCCAAATCCAGCTGTGATCTTGTTTCAAATTCCATGCGATGCTGAATGGTTCACCATCATAGGCTTGTCACAAGCCTTCTTTTCTGAGCCTCTACATGAGGAAGGTCAATTTCTCTTTTGTTTCAAATTTTTGGATCAAGTTTACTGTTGGTGTAGAATCCCTCAAGGGTTTTCAGAGTCACCTTCCATATTCAATCAAATCTTGAAAAAGAATCTGGAGTCGTTGGAATTGCCTTTCCATTCTACATTGGTACAATACATTGATGACTTGCTGATTGCATCCAAAAACGAAGGAAGCGTGCAAGTATGACACGATTGCCTTGCTGAACCATTTGGGAAAGAATGGTCATAAAGGGGGTCAATCTGACCTCGGCGGTAAAAGGCACTTACCGCCGGTCAGAAGACCGACATAACACCGCCGCGGCCGCGGTAAACCGCCACGGTCATTCTGACCCGCAACTGCCAAACCGCCGAAAACCCGACATCCTTAATAATCCGCCACACCAAAGGTCAGCGAAAAAATGGCGCTGACCAAACCTCCACCGTCACGCCAACAGAAATACGCCCATACCATTCCGACCCACAAATCCACGCGGCGGTCTTTCAAATGCGGTATTCCATTGGCGGTACACACCGCCGCGGTCAAAATACACACACCCATAGAAAACTCAGCCACATTGGTCAGTTCGAAATACACACACCTGATACACATACTAACACCACTCCCACACACCCAACACAATATAAAACACACACCCACATCACCCACAAGCCCCTACCACCCGAAATCATTGACGAAGGCTAGAGACAGAGCACAGAATAGACAATCCCACAACACAGAGGCACACAACACCATCACCCACACAGAATCCACGCACCAAACACCAAACACCACACACCACCACACGCACCACACTCATCACCACAAACGCCACCCCACACCTCAACCACACCACCCCATGGCACCCCAAAGACACCCCAGGTTCAGTGACACCGAATTCAGGGTCATGGTGGAGGAAATAGTCCGAGTACAGCCCCAGCTCTTCGGGGCACAGGCGCAGCACACCACAATTGCCAGGAAGATGGAGCTATGGCAAAGGATAGTGGACAGGGTCAACGCGATGGGACAGCATCCACGCAATCGGGAGGACATCAGGAAGAGATGGAACGACCTACGGGTGAAGGTGCATTCCATGGTATCAAGGCACAACATAGCAGTGCAGAAGACTGGTGGCGGACCCCCACCTACTCCCCCAGAATTTACCACGTGGGAGGAGGAAGTCTTGCACATCCTGCATCCTGAGGGCCTCGCAGGAGTAGGCGGAGGAATGGACTCTGGTAAGGCAAATCTTCACTACTGCTTCCCACCCCCACCCCACCTGAATGCCAAATCATACCCCCACCCTCACCCCCTCCCCCATCACACCAACCCCTAGCAAAAGCCTCACCATCACAACCCACCCATCCCAACACCAAGCCCTGCATGCGACCCCAAAGAATGGACACCCATCACCAAAGCATGCCCACTGCACACACACATCACCCCCACAAGCCACGCTCACAAAAGCCCCCACAAGGAAATGCCTGCACATGGGTACACGGACACCCACCCATCACACGAAATGCCACACACAGAAGCAATAACCATACCTTTATACCCCTGCAGGACCCGAACGCCACAACACTGCCACGGAGGGTCCAGAGATGTCCATCCCACCCCCAGAAGAGGCCCCCAGCGATGACAGCAGCTCTGTCTCCCTGGAGCCAGACGACCAGCCCAGCCCATCGGGGACCTCTGGACAGTCGGTTCCCCACAGACAGCCACAGGCTACACCAGACCCAACCCCCTCTGGGAACACCAGCACAGCTCCCACCCAGCGGGCCCATGCCTCTGTCTCCAGGGCACGTGAATCAGCGGTGTGTCCACCACTACAGGGCACCCAGGTTGACCCACCACCCCAACAACAACAGGGACCTGGGGGCAGTGGTAGTGGGCACACCGGCCAGGGGACAGAGGCCCAGGAACACAGGGGAACTGGGAGGGCTGCTGTGCGACAGGGGGGGGACAGGCCCGGGGACCCAACTCTCCAAGAGGCCCTCTCCACCATCATGGGAGCATACCACCGCTCCCAGGAGACGATGGAGACGGTACTGGCCCGGTACCAGGAGATCCAGGAACTGCAGGAGGAACGGTACATGGGGTTCAGGGAGGAACTGAGGAACATCGGTTCCGCAATGGGGACCATCGCCCTGGCCCTTACCCAGATCGTCACCACATTGCGGGACCATGTGGCACCCCAAAGGGCCCCTGTCACTAGCCCAGGCCAGGAACAGCCTACCACCTCCGCCGGCGCCAGTGGACAGGAGGCCCCCACACAACGACAGGCCACCAGAACCCCACCTCCTGCAGAAGAAGAACCACCCCGCAAGCGGAACCTGAGATCTCACAAGAAGACAGAGTAGGATTGCAAGACCCCCCGCCAGCCTAAGATACCCCCTGATGTCATCCCACTGTCCCACATTGTCACCCTGTCCAACCTTGAACTTCCCCTGCTCCATCCTTCCACAGGCATATGGACAATGCACCTGTGCGACTGAGAACTGGACTCTGCCATGGACATTACTCCACCCCCACCCATCCCCGCTTCCCAATCATTTACCTATATCTAGCACTTTAAATAAATCACTTATTCCACTTAAATAAACAGGAGTCTGCTTGTATTCTTAACAAATGTATTACACATAATGGTTCAATAATGTCCAGTTACTTTGTGATGACAACATACCAATTTCAATAAGCTTTAGTCCATGGGCAAACAAAGCTGAAGTCAGGCAGTGGGTCATACAGCTCTGAAAAGGGAAGGGAAAGTCACAAATCAGTTAACAGGAACTGGGGGGAAACACAGACATTGGAGACGCATGAGGCCTTAAGTAAATGTAAATTGGGGTGGCTGTTTCTTACCTGTGTGCTACTGAAAGTATTGTTGTATGACTGTATCCCTGTTGTCCGTGTCGTCCCCGTCGTCTTCCTCTTCTTCACTCTCCACAGGCTCCACAGCTGCAACAACACCACCATCTGGACCATCCTCCTGCAGAAAAGGCACCTGGCGTCGCAATGCAAGATTGTGAAGCATACAGCAGGCCACGATGATCTGGCACACCTTCTTTGGTGAGTACATGAGGGATCCCCCTGTCATATGCAGGCACCTAAACCTGGCCTTCAGGACCCCGAAGGTCCTTTCTATGATCCTCCTAGTTCGCCCATGGGCCTCATTGTAGCGTTCCTCTGCCCTTGTCCTGGGATTCCTCACTGGGGTCAGTAGCCACGACAGGTTGGGGTAACCAGAGTCACCAATTAGCCACACACGGTGTCTCTGTAGCTGTTCCATCACATAAGGATGCTGCTATTTCGCATGACATATGCGTCATGCACTGACCCAGGGAACTTGGCATTTACATGGGAGATGTACTGGTCAGCCAAACAGACCACCTGGACATTCATCGAATGATACCTTTTTCTGTTTTGGTACACCTGCTCACTGTCTTTGGGGGGAACCAAAGCCACATGGGTCCCATCAATGGCCCCAGTGATGTTGGGGATATGTCCAAGGGCATAGAAATCACCCTTCAATGTAGCCAATTCACCCACCTCAGGGAAAATAATGTAGCTCCGCATGTATTTCATCAGGGCAGACAACACTCTGGACAAAACCTTAGAAAACATAGGCTGAGACATCTCAGATGATATGGCCACTGTTGTCTGAAACGACCCACTTGCCAAAAAATGGAGTACTGACAGAACCTGCACCAGAGGGGGAATCCCTGTGGGTTGGCGGATGGGGGACATCAGGTCTGGCTCCAGCTGGGCACATAGTTCATGTATAGTGGCTCTGTCAAGCCGGTATGTAAGTATGATATGTCGTTCTTCCATTGTCGACAGGTCCACCAGCGGTCGGTACACGGGAGGATTCATCCTTCTCCTCGCAAGTCCCAGGGGACGGTGCCTAGGAAGGACAACATGGAGCACAGAGTCAAGCAACCCACTGGTTCGTTCACACAGCTTGCACAGTACACGAATCGCTATGCATGGAACGGCTTGTATGAGTGGCAATGCAAGGCCTAGGCCTGTGTGACGCAGTAGAAATCATGCCATGTGGGCCCTTGAAATGGCGGCTGCCTGACCTGTGAAGTGTGACAGTGGGATGTGAGGTCACTGCGCTGGCGTGGCACACCGTGGCGGTAGGCGGTCGAAGACCGCGGCGCAAAGCAGCATTGGTTAACATTGAACCCTATGGGTCTCAGGAGCCAATGACGATGTGTGCCGGCGGTCGCGGTACGCACCACCGCGGTACGCACCGCCGCGGGCGTGACCGCCATTTTCTATCTGATTAATCACTCGAGACCTGATCATCCACAGGAGAGAACCTATACTGCAAGTGCTGCTGTGACCTCGGTCTGGGAGATACAATGGCTGCTGCGACTGGGGAAAGGGCCCCTGCCTTCACTTCCGAAGAATTGGAGAAACTTGTTGATGGGGTCCTCCCCCAGTATGCGCTACTCTACGGTCCTCCAGACCAACAGGTTAGTACACAGGGTGCACGCTGAATGGGCTATGCCTGTGTTGAGTGGGGTGTATGTAAGATGGTGGGGAGGGGAGAGAATGAGGAGTGCAACGCACAACAGATGGGAACATGTGTCACATGGCAAGGTTGGGGAGGGGGGGCCACTCACATCTACCATGCTGAAAAGTGATGATATTTCCTTTCCCACCCTGTACATGTCAAATAGGTCAGCGCCCATCAGAAGGTCAACATTTGGCGTGCCATCGCCAAGGACGTCCGGGCCCTGGGGGTCCACAACAGACGGGGCACCCACTGCCGAAAGAGGTGGGAGGACATCCGCCGCGGGACCAGAAAGACCGCCGAGTCTCTGCTGGGGATGGCCTCCCAACGTAGGAGGGGTGCCAGCCGCCAATTGACCCCCCTGATGTCCCGGATCCTGGCGGTGGCCTACCCCGATTTGGATGGGCGCGTGAGGACATCACAGCAGACACAAGGGGGTGAGTATCAGCACATTCTGCTATCTTTGCGCGCAGTGGAGGTGTCTGGGTGGGGGAGGAGGGCTGTGGGTAACTCAAGGCCAGGGCACTTTCTGTAGGCTAGTCCCCTCCGTTAGCCATGGCCCTGTGCCCCCGCCCCCCACCTCTGTAGGGTGCCAAGTACAGCTATCCATGGTCCTGCATCACCCATGTGTGCATTTGTCGTCCATAGACCTGTAGGCCTAGTCACAAGAACTGAGTAGTGTACCCCGATTGCGCAGCGTAGTGCAGGGGGCTTCTGTGTCTGTCCTCTCCGCCAACGGTGTTGCCAATGCATGCACTCAACCTGTCTTCATTTCTCCCCCCCACCCATTTTCTTTTTCTTCCTGTGCATGTGTGCATTAGCATCATCAGGCGGAGGAGAAGTGGCATCGGCGCACGAGGGAGCTGCATCTCACATGGCCCCGGAGGGCCATGCAACGGACTCCGAGTTCAGCAGTGAGACGGAGGGCGAGGGGAGCTCCACAACGGGGACCCGTGGAGACGTCAGCGACACCGACACGTCCTCGGAAGGGAGCTCCCTTGCGGTGGCGGCAACATCCGTGCCCACTGCAACTACAGGTACAGCCGCCACCCAGCGCACCAGCTCCGCCCTCCAAGCAGCCCCTCAGCGTTCGCCCCGTGCCGCGCTCGCACACCAAGGGGGGCATCTCCTTCGCCCCAGGCACCTCAGGCCCTGCCCCAGTTACCCCTGCTGCCCTCAGTGAGGAGGTGATTGACCTCCTCCGGACGCTCATTGTTGGGCAGTCTACCCTTTTGAATGCCATCCAGGGGGTGGAAAGGGAGGTGCATCTGAGCAATGCATACCTGGAGGGCATTCATTCGGGTCAGGCTGCCCATCAGCGATCGTTCAACGCTCTGGCCTCAGCACTGACGGCAGCCATTGTCCCTGTCTCCAGCCTCCCTCTTCTAACTCCCTCCACCCAGTCCCAGTCTCCTGTTCCTCAGCCGATCCCATCCACACCATCAGACCAGCCTGCACACACCTCAACACCCAAGGGCAGCTCATCCAGACATAAGCACCACAGATCCCACAAGCATTCACACAAACAACATCCAGAGGCAGACATGCCAACAGTCACTACCACCTCTGTGTCCCCCTCCTCCTCGTCTCCCTCCTCCCTCCCTGTGACGTCTCCACTCACACCTGCATGCACACCACCATCAGCCAGTACTTCCATCACCAGCACACCCTCCATTACAGTCAGCAAACGTGCAGTCACCACCCTCACTGCCATTTACACGTCCCCTGTGTCCTCTCCCACTGTGTCTGTCACCGCCTCTTCCAAACCACACAAACACAGGCAGCCACCCACCCACCCAACAGCCATCCACCTCACGACAGCCTCCAGCCCAAGCAGCTGCACCCAAAGACAGCACACTTGACTCTCCTACAACCACATCCTCTTCCTCCACTCCCATACCCACTGCACCTACCGTTCCCATTGCTCCTAAAAAACTTTTCCTCTCCAAAATTAACCTCTTTGCATCACCTGACCCACCCCCTCCATCTGGTAAGAGTCCAAAGAGCACCTCAGCCACCACCAGCCCTGCATCTAGTATCACCATAGTGCAGGGCTATTGGAGTCCACCAGCTCCTAGGGAAGGAACATCGGCCAGCAGCAAGAGGACAGCCAGCCCACCCCCTGGGAAGAGGACAAGAAAACTTAAGGGCCGGCGCGAAAAGCCTGAGACGGCTGCCACCAAGGAGAGTGGCCTTGCCACGTCATCTGCCACATCATCTAAGGGAGGCAAGGGCCAGAGAGCTGCAGCGAAGGAGGGCAAGGGCAGCAGGGCGGAGAAGACATGCAGCAGCCGAGCGCACCAGGAGGGCCCCACCAGCCCCATACCGGGTGTGACGGACGACACCCACGGGCACAAGACTCCATCACAGGAGGGCCCCGCTACCGCAAGGTCAGAGGGCGACTAAGCGGGGAGTCTTGGCCAGGTCTGGCTCCCTTGAAAGACAGGACAAGCACCGCTGAAGAGGGCCCCGCCAAGACAGGCACCACTGAACAGGGCCCCGCCGTGAAGAGCACCGCTGAACAGGGCCCCGCCGTGAGGAGCACCGCTGAACAGGGACCCCCGTGAGGAGCACCGCTGAACAGGGCCCTGCCGTGAGGAGCACCGCTGAACAGGGCCCCGCCGTGAGGAGCACCGCTGAAGAGGGCCCCGCCGTGAGGAGCACCGCTGAAGAGGGCCCCGCCAAGACAGGCACCGCTGAACAGGGCCCCGCCGTGAGGAGCACCGCTGAACAGGGCCCCGCCGGGAGGAGCACCGCTGAAGAGGGCCCCGCCAAGACAGGCACCGCTGAACAGGGCCCCGCCGTGAGGAGCACTGCTGAAGAGGGCCCCGCCAAGACAGGCACCGCTGAACAGGGCCCCGCCATGAAGAGCACCGCTTAACAGGGCCCCGCCATGAGGAGCACCGCTGAAGAGGGCCCCGCCAAGACAGGCACCGCTGAACAGGGCCCCGCCGTCTCAAGCACCGCTCCGCTGGGCCCTTCATGTCAAGCACCACTCCGCTGGGCCCTTCATCTCAAGCACCGCTCCGCTGGGCTCTTCCTCTCAAGCACCGCTCCGCTGGGCCCTTCCTCTCAAGCACCGCTCCGCTGGGCCCTTCTTGTCAAGCACCGCTCCGCTGGGGCCTTCCTGTCAAGCACCGCTCCGCTGGGCCCTTCATCTCAAGCACCGCTCCGCTGGGCTCTTCCTCTCAAGCACCGCTCCGCTGGGCCCTTCCTCTCAAGCACTGCTCCGCTGGGCCCTTCATCTCAAGCACCGCTCCGCTGGGCCCTTCCTCTCAAGCACCGCTCCGCTGGGCCCTTCTTGTCAAGCACCGCTCCGCTGGGGCCTTCCTGTCAAGCACCGCTCCGCTGGGGCCTTCCTGTCAAGCACCGCTCCGCTGGGCTCTTCCTCTCAAGCACCGCTCCGCTGGGCCCTTCCTCTCAAGCACCGCTCCGCTGGGCCCTTCATCTCAAGCACCGCTCTGCTGGGCCCTTCCTCTCAAGCACCGCTCCGCTGGGCCCTTCTTGTCAAGCACCGCTCCGCTGGGGCCTTCCTGTCAAGCACCGCTCCGCTGGGGCCTTCCTGTCAAGCACCGCTCCGCTGGGCCCTTCATCTCAAGCACCGCTCCGCTGGGCCCTTCCTCTCAAGCACCGCTCCGCTGGGCCCTTCATCTCAAGCACCGCTCCGCTGGGCACCGCCGTCTCAAGCACCGCTCCGCTGGGCACCGCCATCTCAAGCACCGCTCGTCCATTGACAGTGCCGGTTCTGTGTCGAGCAGGTGTTCACGAAGCACTGTGGGCACCATGCCTCCTCCAATACCAGTGGAGTCGGTTATCCATCTGATGGACTGTGGCTTTGCACTCCCCAGGATGGTACAGTGGGCATGGAGGCCCCTCGTGGATCTGGCGTCGTGGACTCATGTGGCTGAGGTGCCCCCCTTTCCCTTCCCCCTGAGGTGCCTGTTGTTTTATCATCTGATGCCCTTGCAGTGTTCTCTCCAATGGTATCCGGTCTCCTGTGTGGGCTTTGCCCATGTGTTTGTACACATTGTCCCACGGACTATGGATATTGAACGGACTGTGCAGGACTCATTGACTATGTTTATACTTTGCACTATGTTCATTATTTCTTTTGTATATTTCATATGGCATATTTACCATGACTTAAATGAACCTATTTTATACATAAATTTTAAACTTCATTTGAATTATGTCTTTGCATTCTTCCGGGGGGTTTGTGGGGTGTCACTCTGACTTGTTGCTCTGCATTGGTGTGTAGGTATTGGGGGGTGGGTTGGGGGGGTGGGTGTATCGCGTATGTGTGTGCCCGTAAGCTTTCCTCCTCCCCCCTCCCCTGTGTCGTAGGTGCAGTACTCACCGTTGTCGTCTGCGCCGGCGTTCGTACTCCTGGTAGATGAGCAGGTAGACAATAGCCGGTAGGATGTGTAATTCGGGCTCCATGCTGTCCTCCTTCCTCGTGGAGTGTGTATAGGTGAGCGTTTTCCCGTTCGTAGTCTGTTTCCGCCGTGTTTTTATCAGCGGGGCTCCCGCCCCGGAAAAGGTGGCGGATTGGTGAGTTGTGATAGGGTGGGCGGTACATTGTCTGCCGCCTGCCTGTTGGCGGTGACCGCCGCACTGTTTGTCGGTCCCGCCGTGGCGGTCGGAGTGTTAATGTGGCGGGCTGTGTTGGCGGTTCCCGCCAGGGTCAGAATTCCATTTTTTGGACCGCCTGCCTGTTGGCGGGTTGGCCGCAGCTTTATCAACGACCGCCAGGGTTAGAATGACCCCCAAAGTGTCTTCACTTAAAATACAATACTGTCAGAAAGAAATGAAATATTTGGGTCACCAGATTAAGAAGGGAATGAGGAAAATATCCAGAGAAACAGTAACAGTCATATTGCAGATGAGTCCTCCAACCACACAGAGAGATGTCAGGATGTTCTTAGGGTTGGTAGGCTACTGTCACCAATGGATTCTCAGTTTTTCAGTAATTTCTAAGCCCTTGCAGAAGCTGACCCGCAAAGAGGTTACTGATCCCCTAGTGTTAGACCAGGCTTGTATGAAAGCGTTTTTAGAGTTGAGAGAGAGTTTGTGCAAAGCTCCAGCTTTGGGTATGCCTAACTACACTAAGGCCCATATTTATACTTTTTTAGCGCTGCATTTGCGTAATTTTTTTATGCAAACCCAGCGCATACAATTGTATTTTGTACGTTTATGCCATTTTTGCGTCAAAAAGTGTCGCAAATGCGGCACCTAAAAAGTATAAATATGGGCCTAAGTCATTAACGTTGTTTTGTCATGAGCATGATGCATGTTCTTTGTCTTGACGCAGGTCCATGGAGGTGTAAGCCACCCATATCATATTTTTCAGCTACTTTGGACCCAGTTGCAACAGCTTTACCAGGCTGTCTGTGTGCAGTTGCAGCGGTTGGACAGAGCCTCACACAGTGTGAAGGTATTGTGATGGGACATCCTTTGACAGTTATGGCCCCTCACTCAGTTGAAGTTTTACTTACTAGGACCAAAACCCAGTACTTAACAGGTGCCAGATCGACTCGTTATGAGACGAGTATCCTAGGGTCACCAAAAGTGTCATTGAAATGATGTACAGTGCTTAACCCAGAAACCTTACTTCCAAATTAAAATGTTGAAATTGGAAGACAATGAGCATCATTGTTTTCAAGTAATTGATTTGTGCACGAAACCGAGACCTGACATTAGAGACACCCGATTGGAAGAAAATGACCAAGTTATCTTAGTTGATGGTTCCTGTCTAAGAGACAATACAGGAGTACTGAGAGCAGGATATGGTGTGTGCACAATCTCTGGTATACTGGAAGCATCCTGGCTTCGAGGAGTATTTTCTACACAAGTAGCAGAACTGGTAGCCATTACTAGAGCGTGCCATCTTTCTGCCCAGTTTAAAGTTACCATGTATAAGGATAGCCAGTATGGATTTGGAATAGTCCATGACTTTGGCCAGTTGTGGTCACAGAGAGGTTTCATGACATCTTCTGGTTCACCATTGAGAAATGGTGAGATAATTCGAGAGTTGTTGCAAGCTATCTAAATGCCTGAAAAGATTGCCTTGGTGAAATGCTGTGCACACCTGGAATCACAAGATTTTGTGTCGATGGGAAATGGATATGTGGATCAAGTTGGGAGGTTTTGCACATTGAACTGTATATCGTTCAAAGATAAGTGGGAATTGTTACCTGAAGAAGATGAAACATGTCCAAGTTTTGCATTGCATGTAATAGATACATTGGACAAATTGGGAACACTGCAGAATAGTTTTGACAGAGAAGAAAAATTATTATGGATCAAAATGAAATGAGTACAGCGACAGGATGAATTGTGGGTTTCCGAAGAGGGACTGCAGGTTTTAACATGGTCAAGCACATGTTGGGAGGGATGCGATGATTCGCCTCTTTAAACACAATTGGTTCAATCCGAGGTTTAGACAAGTTGCTGAAGCAGTTTACCATTGTTGTGTCATTTGTCAGGAGGTCCATTCAGCAGAATGCAAATGGATTTCATTGAGATGCCTGTATGCGGAGGATTGAGATACGTGTTCTTGATTGTCTGCATCTTTAGTCATTGGATTGAAGCGTACCCTGCACAAAGAAATGACAGCCTCACAGAAGCGAAACTGCTGCTTAGGAACTGATACCCCATTTCGGGTTTCCAATCTCTTTAAAATCAGATGTAGGGAGCCACTTCAACAATGAGGTAATTAATTACTATGGGCATCCTTGAACATTGAGCAGAAGTTGCATTGTAGTTAATGCCCTGAGGCATTAGGACTAGTGGAATAGATTAATGGCACCTTGAAATCAAGAATGGTGAAAATGTGTGCGTACACGAATCTGAAATGGCCAGATGCACTGCCTTTAGTTCTGATGACAATGAGAAACACACCGGACAGGAAGACAGGATTGCTCCTGCACGAGATCCTCATGGGTAGAGTGATGAGGTTACCCGAGGTTCCTGCAAATGCTCTTGTGAACATAACAGATGATATGGTGTTGGACTACTGCAAAGGTCTGGCTGATGTGGTTCGCTCTTTCTCTCAGCAGGTGGAAGCCACCACACTGCCACTGATCCAAGATCCAGGACATAACCTGAGAGCTGGTGACTGGGTTGTGGTCCAGAAACATGTGAGGAAGACGTAATTGGAACCTGGGTGGAAAGGCCCTTACCAAGTAGTACTGATCACTACCACAGCTGTGAAGTGTGCTGGAGTTCTGAAGTGGATCCACGGAAGCCACACGAGAAAAGTGCCAGGTCCTTTGGACAATGAAGAATAGTTGTTGAAAGTACCAACAACGGCAAGACAAGCCACAGAGCCGGACGGAGAAGAAAGAGGAACTGAGACTGGATCTGAGCACATTGAGAATGGTTCAGTGAGAGACAAAAGAGAAGACCTCCAGGAGAGTGACAGTGAGCCAGTCCCACTCGAGGCAGCAGGAGAGTCTAGTCAGAGGAGGGCTGTTCCAGATGTAGATGACTTTGAGAGACAAACAGAGCAAACGCCAGACCCCGAGGGGAAAGAAGTTGAGGCGGATCAAAGCCAATGTCGTCTGACTCCTCCTGAACCAGTTGCAGGTTCATCAATAGAAAATCCTGCAGAGCAGGAAGAAGTTTTAAGTTCAACACTGAAACGTGCATTGATCAAAGGTCCACTGAAAGGAGGTAAATGGCCGGAGCCACAAGCCAAAAGAAAGGAAGCAGTTGTTGTGACAACAATAGAGGAAGAAGTAGATACAACAAGGAGAGAAGATCTGAGTGAAGGAGAATTGAATGGAGTTCGAAAGTGAATAGCAAGTTGAATGTACGCAGGTCCTGAATGGGCGTTTGCTACAACAAGTGAATGGCAAATGGATTTTTTTTCTTTTTGTTTTTTATTTAGACGTTCTAGGTCAATATTTTGGCACTTGAAGGAAGCTAATGAACTGAACTGTTTTAAGAAAAGTAAATAGAAAAAGAAACTTTTGAAAGTAACTGGAAAAATACTTTGAAACCTGATTTGTCAAAGATAACCAGATTTGACAAGCTGCTAAACCGATTTTTGACAAGGGATCCTGAAGTCAGACTGAAAAGTTGTAAATAACTGCTTAAAGAAAATTGAAGATTTTTTGTTTTTGATTTTGCTGCATAGTTACTAAATTTTCTCTTCTACTTTTTGATTCTTTACAGATCATGAATAACATTAGCCAGCAGGGTAAGAAGAACAGGTGCTGTAAATACATGAGTATTTGTTTGGCAATTGTGTGTGTGATATTGTGTCTGATATTAATTGTGGAAATTACTGTTCTTGACAAGAGCAAAGCCAACCATACTTTAGCTTTAGAGACTACTACTGCATTCAGAGTGATAGAGAAGTTTAGGTTAGATGAGACGTATCTACACATAGGCAATGAACATGGAAAGCTTTCTTCTAATGTCTTCTATCACTTATTGAGTCAGTATGTAGTCAGTATGTTGGGACGATGGATGCAAAAAATGTTATGTGTGTATGCAGATTCCTTCATCAGTCGAAAAAGGAGTTACTTATCATAGCTTGCCTTCTACTTATGGGATAAGTTGTAGTCTGTTATTAACAAGATTCTATAACGAGGGGTACATCCAGTATTTCTATTCCAACCAAGATGTAGTGTTTTTGTTTGTCCCTATAATTAAATATCTGAGTAGAATAGCTAAGGACAATGACACAGTACTAGTGGGAGGTTTCCTTGAGCCTACATTAACTTTTAGCACAGCATATGCACATAGAAACAATCTGACATGCTTGTTACACCACTAGAAAAGAGCTTCTTCGATCATATAGATGACAAGAGGAAGGGGTTAAAGGAGAAGTTAGAAAAGGGCTTAGAGAAAAGGACTTTTAGAATTGATTATGCTTATAGTGCAATACAGACACAAGGGAAATTAGCTTTAGATGTAGAACACATAGGAAAGATTTGTGTATATAGACCTAACTCTAGTACTGACACTTTGTGGGAATGAGTGAATGTAGACGTGTTCTTGTTTCAGAGTAAATGGACATTTATGTTGAATGGACAGGAGCCAGCGATTCCTGGTATATATTACATTTGTGGACCTAATGCTTGTTACCGTCTTCCTGGAGGATAGTATGGCACATGTTATTTGGGAGTGGTTTTCCCAAAGGTATTCCAACTTGATGACTTGAAAAGATTGCCTAAATTGACTGAATTACTTCACACCAGGCAAAAGAGAGAGTTTCCTTCTAGTATAGTGAGAGATATATTTGGAGCAATGATTCCTTCAGTAGTAGTTGTTCTGAATTCTATAAGGATACGAAAGTTGTCTACCATTGTGGATTACATGTTGACACATTTTTCAGGAGCAATGATCCTAATGGATACAGAATTGGCTGCAGAACGATCTATGACTCTTCAGAACCGCCTTGCGTTAGACATCTGTTTAGAAAAAGATGGCAGAGTTTGCAAATGCTTAATTTGACGCATTGCTGCTCGTATATTCCTGATAACATTTAAGAAATTGAAAGCTTGCTTACTAATATGACTAACGAAAGTGCTGATTTGAAAGAGCTGAAAGAACCAGGTGTTTGGGAAAAAGTTGGCAAAGGATTTGTTTCAGTGGGAAATTGGCTCAGCAACATTGGGAAAGTGATATTATTGAAAATAATACAAGGGATATTGATTATTGTGATTTGCATAATTGGTGCATGGGGAATATGTTAATTGTGTAGGAGCATCAAATTAAAGAAAATGAAAAATGATCAGAGGAGGGAAGAAATTAAAGGGGAAAATTTGTTTATGGAGAATTTTAAGAGGGAATGAAGATTAAAAAAGGTAGAAATGACAGAATTTTAGCTGAAGCAGAAAGTTTGTGTGAGAAGATTTAGGGGGTCATTCTGACCCCGGCGGGCGGCGGTTGCCGCCCGCCTGGAGGGAACCGCCAGTTGGCCGCCCCGCGGTCAAAAGACCGCTGGGGCCATTCCAACTTTCCCGCTGGGCCGGCGGGCGCTGCCTAAGGTAGCGCCCGCCGGCCCAGCGGGAAAGGGGCCTGCAACACTGAAGCCGGCTCTGAATGGAGCCGGCGGTGTTGCAGGTGTGCAACGGGTGCAGTTGCACCCGTCGCGCTTTTCACTGTCTGCTAGGCAGACAGTGAAAAGCAGGCTGGGCATTGCAGGGGCCCCCAGGGGCCCCAGGACACCCGTTCCCGCCAGAAACAGGCTGGCGGGAAGGGGGTCAGAATCCCCTGGGCAGCGCTGCCCTGGCGGATTTGGCCAGCCGGGGGAAATCCGGCGGGAAACCGCCGGACCCGGTATTCCGACCGCGGCTTTACCGCCGCGGTCGGAATGGCCTTTGAAGCACCGCCAGCCTGTTGGCGGTGCTTCAGTCATCCGCGACCCTGGCGGTCAGAATGACCCCCTTAGTGTGATGACACACTTAGTCATCAGAAGAGGGATTGTTAACACTGAATTTTACTAATGAATATTCACGTATTCTGAGTGTTGAATTTGCATAGAAAATGATTCAGTGTAGAGAAAAACAATGAAGGCATTTGAGTGGCCGTCAATATTCACAAAGTATACTTAGTATTACCTTATTAAAGTAAAATGTTAAGCTTATGTTTTATTAATGTAGTAATATGTCATATTAAGGGTTCTGCATTTTGTATTAGCTTTATTAATAATAGGCCTTAACTTAGCGGGGTCTTGGGCCCAGTTGCACTGCCTCATGTCAAGCTACATTTCTTAGGCGACTTATAAAATGGCTGCTTAGAGAATTAAATTGTGATTTTCCACTGTACTGACCAAGTGCACGTAGCTAAAGTTTGTTCTCATGAGAACTTTTTGCTAGAAGGTGATTTACTAGCTAGAGATACATTGTATAATGTAGTATGTGTAAGGGTGACTTTCCCAGGAGAAGACAATGGATGCACTTACTGGAACATAAGCTGCAACAGCATTGATACCTGACGAGCGCAATGATGAGAACGGGAGAAGTGGAGCCAATCATCGACATGTGAACCCTGTACTAGTAAGGTTGTTGATTTGCACTAAATGCAAACATGTGATTCTTTGACCAATAAGGACGTGGGAAGCAGTTTTAGGACATCTAACGTAGCCCGACTGCACAGAGAGGAGATACACCATTCTCCCCAATCTTTTTGAGCGTCGAGTTATTATTCTTTTCTGAACTGCATAAAGAGAATTTGCTTTTCTGAACTTTAATGCTGAATCCTGATGCCTTGCTGACCGAACTGATGTCCTATCGACAAAGACTGTCACAGCCCTGCTGAACCATATTGAGGACAGGTATAAGACAATGATACTGATTGCTATGTCTATTTGCTTTTGTTTCTAGGTACCAACCGCTAATGTTGATAGAGTCACAGTTAGATGTTTTTCCAAATTTGTGTTGACTAAATTGTTTTGCATGAAATCAAAATATGCTATTCTAATCAGAATTTTAGTTGGGTATTCACTGATTATACTTGCTACAGGTAATAAAAGTTGATGTCTTTTCTTGGCTGAATCTAAATGTATGTTATTTTGTTTATGCAGTTATTATTGCTATTAATTTGTACTGTAACCTTAAAATGTGTAGTGGCTCAAGCTTTGATTAGATTGCGATTCATTTGGCGCTTCGTCATCCAGTATTGTTTCTGTATGTTTATCATTTGATATTGAGATTAAGTTACATGACAATAGCATTGTTAATATAAGGAAATAAATAATTTAATTTTTACATAAAGGTGTGGTTATTCATGGGCGAGTGTCATGGTTTGTGTACATAACTGACTCCTATTGATTATTGATGTCATTGATTTTTATGGTTATTGATTTGTATTGGTACGGGGTTCATGGTGGGAAAAACTTGAAGCAGAGTTTAATGGTCCATCAGTCTATTCGCGTCTCCCTTGTAAGTTTACTTAATAAGGCCTGATGCACTAACACTACCACTGTTTATTTATCATGCACAATTAGGAACTGAGAACACAGGAAACAATAAAGAGGCTACAACTTCACTAAGGTTTAAAGAGGAGCAAAATCACATCATCTTATAAAGTGGGTGATAGAGAGCCGACTAACCAGGTTATCTCTACATCCACCTGCCACCAAAATTGAGGCTGATATAACCCAATCACACTGACATAGCAGCACCACATAGACTGTTCTATGTAGACCTCTGTTTTCTAGACATTAATTTGCTGTTAAGAGCAACACATGCTATGTATACTGAAATACCACCTCGTTGATAACACCAGTAGTTTCTATGGTGCCTGCAGTATCTTATAGTGGAATCCTAATTTCATTTCAAACAGTTATGAACCTGGCTCTTTGTGAAGGTCTTTGATATACAGTGGGTGTGTCCCATGCTATAAAAACCTGCAATAAAATTAATATAAAAAGTGTTCCTTACACTACATTTTTTAGAAACCCAAATAAAATGCAAACTTTGCTGTGATTCATCAATGCTATTTATAAAACGAGGAATTAGGATTTGTTTTCTTAATCAAAGGGTCTGTTCTGGAACAGTTTATAAATCGCTATATAATAAATTTTACCATAGGTCTTTTATCTATCATAAACATGAAAAAACTGACGATATACATGTGACCTCAGAGATACATCGGAAAGTGCGAAGGCAGTTGAGGGAAAAAAGCATCACAAATATTATTTTTTTTTAAAAATACGATCCTTCTTAAGAGGTTAGGTCAGTTTGAAAGGAGCATTTGTGCATATAATAAGCCTATGAAAATCGCATTACTCTTGCTTCTGTTGTGGCCCAGATCCTTGTCTCATCTTATTATTTTATAATAGTGAGTGATTGGACGCTGACTTAAAGTTGATGAACCTTTTGCCTTCTATGGATAATATTGATTGCCAAATTGATTATTGACACATAAAACAAAAACATTAAACAATAATAGCATTCACCAAAGAATAACACGCCATGACTCATTTGGCCATGAATAACCACACCTTTTAGTTTCAATTAGAATACTTTTTCCCTACATTTAAAATGCTAAAGTCACAAAAGTTATTCTCAATACCAAATGGTACAAATAAAGTAGTATCACAGGCTTGTGAATTGCTCTGAAAAAAATCTTAGTTCAAACAGAGAAAACAAAACAATACACTCAATAATTAGAACACAAATCAATAACATGAGAATCTGTGTAAGAGAGATAAAATAAATTTGATTCAGCAATAAACAATGTCAAATTATAAGCACAGAGAAAAACACCTCACAACCTCAAATTAGCATTAGCCTTTTGGGCATCATGCAAATGTTTTGGCAACATAAATTTAGAAAACATCTAGCTATGGCACTATCAAAAACAGCAGCAGAATTTTAAGCAGTAGCAGTTTGGTACCTGCAAAACAAAAAGAAAACTACAAATACACAGAATTCATACAGTTACCTCTCCTTAAGGTAAACAGCACTCAGGTTACAGCTTCATCAGGGGGATCTCAGCATCAGAATAGACTCAGTGGAAAGGGGCGCTAATTCAGAAATTTGGACTTTAAATTCTCTGAACCATCAAATTAATTATTTAAGGCAGGCAGCACAGGCTTTAAACACTAAGATGGTCATTACAACCCTGGCGGTCGGTGTTAAAGCGGCGGTAAGACCGCCAATAGGCCGGCGGAAAAGAAAACGGAATTATGACCAACAAAGAGAGCCACTTGAACACTCCGACCGCCACGGCGGTACAAACAAACAGCTTGGCGGTCACCGCCAACAGACAGGCGGAGGACAATGTACCGCCCACAGTATCACAACCTACCAATCCGCCACCTTTTCTGTGGTGGATTCACCGTGGACAAAAACACGGCGGAAACAGGACTTCGAAGGGAAAACGCTCACCTCAACACATTCCACGAGGAATCCGGACGCCATGGAACCCGAACTCCAGATCCTGCCAGCCCCTATCTTCTTGCTCCTCTACCAGGAGCACGAACGCCGGAGGCGAAGACCACAGTGAGTACTGAACCTACGACACAGGGGAGGGGGGAGGGAAAAAACAGGGACACACACACGCAACAAGCAACACCCCCACCCCCACCCTCACCAATGACAACACACACACTAATACAGCATGATACATAACAGTTACACCCCCCAAACTCCCCCGGGAAGAATGCAAGGACAAAAGGAAATGAGTGTAACCATAGTAATATATTAAAATCCAGTATGGAAAAATATATATATACTCTATAAACAAAATATACACCAAGAATAGTAGTCCAGGTAGTGCTCCATTGAAGTCCGTGGAACACTGGGCCCACACGGTATGGGCAAGGCCCACACTCAGTCCCCGAAATGACGGAGAGAACTCTGCAGGGGCATCAGATAGCAATAAAACAGGCACCTCAGGGGGAAGGGAAAGGGGGGGCACCTCAGACGGTTGAGTGCACAACGCCAAATCCACGAGGGGGCCACATGCCCACTGTTCCATCCTGGAGAGTGCAAAGCCACAGTCTCTCAAGTCTCTACAGTGGGTGGTTTGCCCATTGTTCCATCCTGGGGAGTGCAAAGCCACAGTCTCTCAAGTCTCTACAGTGGGTGGTTTGCCCACTGTTCAATCCTGGGGAGTGCAAAGCCACAGTCTCTCAAGTGGATAACAGTCTCCACTGGTTCTGGAGGGGGCATTGTGCCCAGAGTGCTTCATCCTGCCTAGGACAGAGGTAGTGGATGTGATACTCCACTGGTTCTGGAGGGGGCTTTGTGCCCAGAGTGCTTCATCCTGCCAAGGACAGAGGTAGTGCCTGTGATCCTCCACTGGTTCTGGAGGGGGCTTTCTGCCAGAGTGCTTCATCCTGCCAAGGACAGAGGTAGTGGATGTTTTTCTCCACTGGTTCTGGAGGGGGCTTTGTGCCCAGAGTGCTTCATCCTGCCAAGGACAGAGGTAGTGGATGTGATATTCCACTTGTTCTGGAGGGGGCTTTGAGCCCAGAGTGCTTCAATCTGCTCGTGACAGACTCAGTAGCGTCAGTGCCCTTGGCGCTCATGGGCCAGCGGTGCTTGTTGCGGCGGTGTCATTGGCAGCGGTGCTTGTAGCGGCGGTGCCCTGTTCAGCGGTGCTTGTGGCGGCGGTGCCCTGTTCAGCGGTGCTTGTGGCGACGGTGCCCTGTTCAGCGGTGCTTGTGGCGGCGGTGACCAGTTCAGCTGTGCTTGTGGTGGAGGGGTCCTTTGCAGTGACTCAGCTGCTGGCGGTCCTGTCGGCCCAGCGGGGCTGGTGCTGGCGGTCCTGTCTCGCCCAGTGGGGCTGGTGCTGGCGGTCCTTCATGGCCCACGGGGCTGGTGCTGGCAGTCCTTCATGGCCCAGTGGGGCTGGTGCTGGTGGTCCTTCATGGCCCAGCGGGGCTGGTGCTGGCAGTCCTTCATGGCCCAGCGGGGCTGGTGCTGGCGGTCCTGTCTGGCCCAGTGGGGCTGGTGCTGGCGGTCCTGTCCTGGGCAGCTGGGCTGGTGCTGGTGGTGGCCTTCTGGGCAGCTGGGCTGGTGGCTGTGGCCTCCTGGGCAGCGGGGATGATGGCGGTGACCTCCTGGGCAGCAGGGCTTGTGCTGGCGGTGGCCTCCTGGGCAGCGGGATGACGGCGGTGGCCTCCTGGGCAGCAGGGCTGGTGCTGGCGGTGGCCTCCTGGGCAGCTGGGCGGGTGGCCTCCTGGGCAGCGGGGATGATGGCGGTGGCCTCCTGGGCAGCCGGGCTGGTGCTGGCAGTGGCCTCCTGGGCAGCTGGGCTGGGGGCGGTGGCCTCCTGGGCAGCAGGGATGATGGCAGTCTTCTCCGCCGTGCTGCTCTTCCCAGACTTGCTGAGTTTCTTGTACCCCTTTCCCACCTTGGAAGGTGTCGCAGCTGACTCCACACTCCCACCTGGACCCATGGGAGCGGCTTTGGTGGCTGGAGTCTTCCCCCTCTCCCGCCAGGCACTGGCCAACTTTTGATGCTTGACAGGTGGGGGACTGTCCGTGCTGTGGCTCCCTGCCACACTGGCTGCCCTGGTGGCCGGTGCACTCCAGATTCCGGTGACTACAGGCACCACTGATCCCGGAGATGTTGTGGCTGAGGTGCTAGGTTGGGACATGGAGATTCGGGCCCTAGGAGACGGACGGGGTGGGGGAGGTGAGGGAAAGAGGTCAAGGTTGGACAGGAAAAGTTTCTTGGGAACACTGGGACCAGTAGCTGGAGGGGGTTTGGGAGTGGAGGAAGAGGTTATGGTTGTAGGAGGTGTTCGTTTGGTGACTTTGGGTGAAGGTGCATGCGCTGGAGGCTGTTGTGAGGTGGATGGCTGTTGGGTGGGTGTGTGTCTGCGTTTGTGTATCTTGGGAGGTGGCGTCACAGACACACTGGGAGAGGAAACAGGGGACGTGTGAATGGCAGTGGGGGTGGTGACTGCACGTGAGCAGGGTGTGGTGGTGTGGGTGCTGGTGATGGAAGTAGTGGCTGTAGATGTAGTGCATGCAGGTGTGAGTGTAGACGAGACTGGGAGGGAGGAGGCAGACGAGGAGGAGGGGGACACAGTGGAGGCAGTGGATGTTGGTGTGTCTGCATGTGTGTGTTGCTTGCGTGAGTGCCTGTGGGATGTGTGGTGCTTATGTTTGCCTGAGCTTCCCTTGTGTGTTGAGGTGTGTGCATGCTGGTCTGAAGGTGTGCTTGGGATAGGCTGAGGTAGAGAGGATTGGATCTTGGTGGAGGAAGTTGGAGGGGGGGGGCTAGAGACAGGGACAATGGCTGCCATCAGTGCTGAGGCCAGAGTCTGAAAAGCTTGCTGAAGGGCCGCCTGACCAGAATAAATGCCCTCCAGGAATGCATTTGTGTGTTGCATCTGCCTTTCTGCACCCTGGATGGCAATCAAAATGGTAGACTGCCCAACAGTGAGGGACCTGAGGAGGTCAAAGGCCTCCTCACAGAGGGAAGCAGGGGTGACTGGGGCAGGGCCTGAGGTGCCTGGGTCGAAGGTGATGCCCACCCTCCTGTGTGAGCGGGTACGGTGCAAAGGCTGAGGGGCTGCTGGGAGGGCGGTGCTGGTAGGGGGGGGGGGTGGCGGCTGTACCTGTAGATGCGGGGGCACAGATGTTGCCGCCACCACAAGGGAGCTCCCATCAGAGGACGAGTCCGTGTCACTGGTGTCAGCTCCTGTCCCCGCCGTGGAGCACCCCTCACCCTCCGTCCCACTGGTGAACTCCTAGTCCGTTGCCTCACCCTCCAGGGCCATGTGGGATGCAGCTCCCTCCTGCTCCGGTGCCACTGCTGCTCCGCCTGATGATGCTAATGCACACAAGAACAGGGAGACCACAAAAAGGGGGACGACAACAGAAGAAAGACATGTTGAGTGCATGCATTACCGCTACCGTTGGCAGACACGACAGACACAGAAGCCCCCTGCACTACGCAGCGCACTTGGGCTCCACTGTTCAATCCCTGGGACATGGCCTACAAGGCTATGGCCGACATCTGCACACATGGATGACACAGGAGCCTGACTAGGTGTACTTGGCACTGTACACAGGTGGGGTGCTACAGGGTCTGCCAGAACAAGGGGACCTAACTAGCACACTCGCCCTGGCCTAGGGAAACCCACAGCCCAACTCCCCCACCCAGACACCTCCACTGCGCGCAAAATCAGCAGAATGAGACTGTACTCACCCCCTTGTGGCTGCTGTGATGCCCTCAAGCGCCCATCCAACTCCGGGTACGCCACCACCAGGATCCTGAACATTAGGGGGGTCATGGTGCGAGGGGCACCCCTCCCACATTGGGAGGCCAGCCCGAACTGGGCCTCCGCCATCTTCTTGCTCCAGTGGCGAATGTCCTCCCATCTCTTACGGCAGTGGGTGCTCCGTCTGTTGTAGACCCCCAGGGTCCGGACGTCCTTGGGGATGTGCCCAGTTGGAGCCAGACCTGATGTCAGCTATCCGCCATCCCACAGGAATCCCCCCTCAAGTACTGGTGCTGTCAGTACTCCATTTTCTTGCAAGTGGGTCATTTCAAACAACAGTGGCCATAGCATCAGGGATGTCTCAGCCTATGTTTTCCAACGTGTTGTCCAGAGTCTTGTCTGCCCTGCTGAAACACATGCAGAGCTACATCGTTTTCCCTCAGGTGGAGGATTTGCCTACAGTGAAAGGTGACTTCTATGCCTTGGGACATATCCCCAACATCATATGTGCCATTGATGGGACCCATGTGGCTTTGGTACCCCCCGCAGGAGTGAACAGGTGTACAGAAACCGAAAGAGTTGTCATTCCATGAATGTGCAGATTGTGTGTTTGGCAGACCAGTACATCTCCCATGTGAATGCCAAATTCCCTGACTCAGTGCATGACGCTTACATCCTGTGGAATAGCAGCATCCCTTATGTGATGGGTCAACTCCAGAGGCACTGTGTGTGGCTATTAGGTGAGCACCTGGAAGCAAGTCAGTGGGAATGGTTGTCTGGGTCTGGGGATATCCCTACAGGTTAGTGTGTGTCTAACAGTTATCCCTCGCCATTTGCAGGTGACTCTGGTTACCCTAACCTGTCATGGCTACTGACCCCAGTGAGGAATCCCAGGACAAGGGCAGAGGAACGCTACAATGAGGTCCATGGGCGAACTCGGCAGATAATAGAGCGGACCTTCGGCCTCCTGAAGGCCAGGTTCAGATGCCTCCATATGACAGGTGGATCACTATTCTACTCACCAAAGAAGGTGCGCCAGATCATCGTGGCCTGCTGTATGCTTCACAACTTAGCTTTGCGACGACAGGTGCCTTTTCTGCAGGAGGTTGGTCCAGATGGCGGTGTTGTTGCAGCTGTGGATCCTGTGGACAGTGAAGACGAGGAAGCAGAAGAAGAGGACATCGACAACAGGACCTCAGTGATCCTACAATATTTCCAGTGAGACACAGGTAAGAATACAAACCTGCCTTCTAGATGTACTTTAACACTACTTCCTCTCTGCTGTCTGTCGTTTTCACCCAGTGTATGGTCACTGAGTTGTCACTTTCCCTTACGATTTCACAGATGTGGGTCCCACTGTGTGATATCTGCTTTGTTTCCTCATGGACTAGAGCTGTGTGACATAGGTATGTAGACATTACATTTGAAAGAGCATTTTGACACTGTAATTGCTAATTACTCCAGATTGTTTTGTGCTTCAAGGGTGTTTATTTAAGTGCTCAATATTGGAGGGGGTTGTAAAATGGTGAGGGGGGATGGTGGAGGAATGTCCATCGCAGAGTCCAGTCTATTAGTCTCACAGGTGCATTGCCCAAATGGTCATAGGAAGTGGAGCTGGGGCAGTTTGAGGATGGACAGGGTGACAAAGTGGGACAGAAAGATGACATTGAGGGTGGTCTCATTTCTTGGCAGGGGTCTTGGCATCATTCTCTGTCTTTGGCCTGGATCTCAGGGACCGTTTGCGGGGTGATTCTCCCTCTGCAGGGGGTGGGGTGCTGGTGTGGTGGTCCTGTGGTGGGGCGTCCTGTCCACTAGCGCCGGAGGAGGTGGTGGGCAGTTCATAGTCCAGGCTAGTGTCAGGGAGGGGCCCCTTGTTGTGCTACAGTGTCCCTCCTGGTGTTAAGGACTTCCTTCAGCACCCCTACGATGGTGCCCAGGGTGGAATTGATGGATCTGAGTTCCTCCCTGAAGCCCAAATACTGTTCCTCCTTCAGGCGCTGGGTTTCCTGAAACTTGGCCAGTACCGTTGTCATCGTCTCCTGGGATTGGTGGTAGGCTCCCATGATGTTGGAGAGGGCATCGAGGAGAGTGGGTTCCCTTGGCCTGTCCTCCCCCTGTTGCACAGCAGCCCTCCCAGTTCCCCTGTGTTCCTGGGCCTCCGTCCCCTTGACCGTGTGCCCACTACCACTGCCCCCAGGTCCCTGTTGTTGTTGGGGTGGTGGGTTCCCTGTAGTGGTGGACACACTGCTGATTGACGTGTCCTGGGGACAGAGGTATGGGCCCGCTGGGTGGGTGCTGTGCTGGTGTTTCCAGAGGGGGGAAGCTCTGTGGTGGCCTGTGTGAGGGCAACCGACTGTCCCGAGGTCCCCGATGGGCCGGTCTGGTCATCTAGATCCAGTTGGACAGAGCTGCTGTCATCACTGTGGGCCTCTTCTGTTGGTGGCATGGACATGTGTGGACCCTCCTGTCCAGTGACGTTGGGTAGGGGTCCTGCAGGGGTATAAAAGGATGTTTATTACATCTGTGTGTGCTATGGTGTGCAATAGGTGGGTGACCGTGTACCCCAGTGCTTGCATTCCTGTGTGGGACCTTGTGTGATGGTGGTTTAGGGGGGTGTATGGGTGTGAGCAGTGGCCATGCTTTGGTGATGGGTGTCCATGCTTTGTTGTTGAATGCAGGGCTTGGGGTTAATATGTGTGGTTTGTGATGTTGGGACATTTGTGAGGAGTTGGAGCGATGGGGGTGAGGGTGAGGGTGGGGGTATGTGATAGCATGCAAGTAGGGTGGGGGATGTAACAGTTAAGATTTGACTTACCAGAGTCCATTCCTCCATCTACTCCTGCGAGGCCCTCAGGATGCAGAATCGCCAAGACTTGCTCCTCCAATGTTGTTAGTTGTGGGGGAGGAGGTGGGGATCCGCTGCCAGTCCGCTGAACCACAAGGTGGTGTCTTGAGACCACGGAACGCACCTTCCCCCGTAGGTCATTCCACCTCTTCCTGATGTCATCCCTATTTCTTGGGTGCTGTCCCTCTGCGTTGACCCTGTCCACTATTCTTCGCCATAGCTCCATCTTCCTAGCTATGGAGGTGTGCTGCACCTGTGATCCGAATAGCTGTGGCTCTACCCGGACGATTTCCTCCACCATGACCCTGAGCTCCTCCTCAGAGAACCTGGGGTGTCTTTGTCGTGCCATGGGGTGGTGTGGGTGATGTGTGGGGTGGTGTGTGTAGTGATAAGTGGGATGATATTTAGTGGTGTGTTGTGTGAGGTGCGTGGAAGTTCTGTGGGTGATGGTATTGTGTGCCTGTGGATGCTTGGTAGTTGTTTGTGGTGTCTCTCTCTGGCCTTCTCTCTGTAATTTTGTCGTAGGGGTTTGTGGGTGATGCGGGTGTGTGTTTTATATTGTAATGGGTGTGTGGGAGTGGTGTGTGTATGTGTATCAGGTGTGTGTATTTTGAATTGTTCAATGTGGTAGTGTTTTGTATATGTGTGTGTATTTGGCGGTGTGTACCGTCAATGGAATACCGCAGTTGAAAGACCGCCGCGTGAATTCGTGGGTCATGATAGTGTGGGCGTATTTCTGTTGGCGTGACGGTGGAGGATTTGTTTTCGCCAGTTTATCACTGACCTTTGGTGTGGCGGACTTGTGTGGGTGTCTGAATTTTGGCGGATTCCGAGCTGGGGGTCATAATAGCTGTGGCGGATTTCTGCGGCGGTGTGTTGGCGGTCTTCTGCACGGCGGTAAGTGCCTTTTACCACCAATGTTGTAATGACCGCCTCAAGTGCTAAATTAAGCACCAGCATTTTTTGCATGGAGCCTAGAATTAAATTAAATTAATTAAGTACCAGAAGTCAGTGGACTGACTGGCAAAACATGAAATGTCAAAGTGACATATCATAAGAAATGAGAAGTGAAGCCTCTGGAAACCAGGGAAAATAATGCAAAAATGGATGCCAATGTCAGATTCACAAACATTAAATTAAACTTGCTAAACTTCTGTGATTGGCTGAAAACTGCATATGTGCCCACATCATACAATCACAAACATCATCACACCAGAAAATATTACACTATTAACTTAAATATTTCATTTTCCTTTGCCTCCTCCTTTTTGCATAAGCACAAAAAGATATGAATTATTATTTCCTGCAATCTTCTCTGCAGGGGTTTTTTGAAGGTCTTTTGTTCAACTCATTCCAGAACGCCCCCGCTCCTGGACAATAGTCATGAAGAAATATTGAAACTTTTCAAATCAGCTCTATTCCCTCAGAAGAAATACATTCCTTCAGAATGAGAACACAGATTAAACTCATAATTCAAATAACTTTTAACTCAGTTTAGCAGACAGATAACTACACGTGATGTGATGACCGCGCTTACGTAAGACACAGTAGTGTTGAAAGAAATACATTTAATTCATAAAAGTTTTACACCGGTTTGAGATTCAAAAAAATCATGTTTTACACAGTAGGCATGAAATCATTCTACTAATGTAACATTTTAGGAACATTGTCAGACATTCCACATTAGCTCTGGCCTTGATCTGCTGAAAGGCACCGCAGAAAACTCAAGAAATAACTCACATTTATTCTAACATTATTTTTCAAACCACATGTTCTTAAAGAGAGAATATTTTTCTTTCATCACTAAGTTAACACATTTTAAAAAATATGTGCAGGCCTTTTCACTCTGATGGTGGCCACTCAACAAGCACACTTTCTATCTCATCATTTACTTTTTTAATTTGAAGCATTTCTCATGTTAGTGTATCAATGTGATTACATAAAATAATTATTTCATTTCAAGTCTGCGTTCACACTTTTATGGATGTCTAGGAAGGCAAATGTCTCTGGCTTGTGCTGGCGTGCATCTGGACGTTTTGGCTAGATAGATGGCTCTCTTCAGTTATGCTGCTTTATATGTGATAGAGTCCAACCAGCAAAACGGTGACTAGAGCAGCTGGTGTAAGGACTAAGTATAATAAAGATATCAGACTTCTTGGCTTTCAGAATCAAAGTGGAAATTACGTGAAAACCCACCTTTAAAAGTGAAATGTTGAATAGGGCACAGTGGTGGCATTTCTGCAATCCAGATAAGGGAGGATCAGAACAAATGACTGAAAAGGTATGGACTTAACAAAACCTTCTATTTATCTTAATAAATGGATATGACTGTGGGCTTAAAGCAGAAAACAGAAGAAACAATTGCAGGAGGTGTAAACCCCAAATAACCTGGTGTGAACGGCAGGACTTTATCACACCACTATTTAGCATGTGCAATAAAGACCATATGACTCACAAATCTGACTCATGTACAGCCAGAGAATTGTAAGTTGTGAATTGTAAAGAATTATTTTGAGGTGCAAAAATGAAAATTGCAGGTTAAAACTGAGTTAGCAGAATTTTTAGTCAAGCCTTAATAAGATACAAGCACTTCTTGGTGGGGGGGTGTTAATGAATGACGTGGGTGTAATTTTAGTTATTTTTATTTATAGAGCAAAGATGACAGACACCATTTGGAGCAGTAAATTAAAAAAACAATTTTCATATGCACCAAAGTGCATTTGTGAAAGTGAAGTGGGGGGGCAGCAAGCGTGACCTATCAGAACTTCCAAAAAATGTAAACATAAGAATTTTAAGGACCACGATTAGTGGGGGAGCAATGTAGGAGTGGGTGGGGGAAGCAATGGAGAGTGGGTGGGTGAGCAACCTTCTTGGGGATTTAAAGTTTATTGAAAAAGGAAAAGTGGAGGAAGAAGGGAGCAAGATGGAGTGTGTGGGTTATTATCTAAAAGGAAAAGCAAGCCTGAGGGAGGAAGGAGGTGAGGTAGGGTGAGCAACACAGAGTGCAGGTGGATAGTTTGTGGTAAGTAACACACGAGGGAGAGGCCTGGACAACACATGAAATCTCATGGAGGGCTTAAAAATAAAGTAAAAAGTAGTTCTGAAATTTGAGCGTTGAAAGAATACAAGTCAACCAAAAAAAAGGAAGGTAAAAAGGCTATGCTCCGGGGATGGCAGAACAAACATAAGAAGAGAAAGTCAAGCCATTGAATAAGAATCATGCTAACCAATGCTAAACAATGGGCCATCTCTAAGCCTGCAATAGGTTTTTTGGTATGGTCCGCAAGAGACTTTTGCCTCCAAGACTGCTAAAAGCTGCCTGAAAGGAAAGGCCAAAAAATGAATGGAAGGATGGGGGGGTACTCACCTGGATTCAGAATTTTGTGCAAACTGAGATTTTCCAGCTACGAGAGACACAAACTGCTCATGTAACATACCTAACAATCCCATATGAGCAAGCGGAGCAAACAAGCCATTATGCAATTGACTAAGAAAATCTTACACCTTTCGCAAATACTTCAGCAAACATCTAGTCTGTTCAGAACATTGGCCACCACCTGAAGAATATAAACCTCTGCACTCCTCTGAGATGCAAGTCCACTCTGATATAACTGCATTAAAGAATTGTATTATTAAAGCTCTCTGACTGAAAAGCATAATCTTTCTGATTTTAAAGAATGAAAAGTGAATAAACCGCCACCTATTGCGCAGCTCATCCATTTCTACATGTGAGTCCGCCCCCGAAAGATACACACTAGTAGTATAATCAAGTCTATACTCCTTATTTAGTACCACACGTACAGAATCAAGGGTTGTTTTGTTCTAGAACGGAAAGAAAAAGGCACAATTTCTTGAAACTTCCAGGCACTGACAGGGTAAGAATCAAATAATGTATCAGATCTCTTGTCTTGAAGAGCAATTTATGACTGAAATGAAAATACACACTCCAGGCAACAATGAATAGCATTGTTCATTTACTAGGCTGGAATACTCTGACTTGAGCAAATCTGTGTTGGCATGAGCTGTGCGAACTTTATCGCACCCGATAAATGCAGGTGTGGTGAAGTCTGCACCCAATGTTAAGTTTCGTCAGGTCAAATCTGAGTTGAATTAATCAGCACAAAGAGGCACCTGAATTAACAGTACATGCAGAATTGTGCTAAGCACCAAAATCAGCATGTTATTCTCCATTATTAGTGACGACTCTTAATAGGTGTTATCAATTGCATCTAAGTTCATCTGATAAATTGACGTTCTCTGGGTTAAAAGGCTTAAAACATCAATTACCCTTCTGGGGCACTTGTTGTAAATTAGTGCTTAAGTTTTCTTTGTCTTTTTTTCTCTTTCCAATGCAAAACATCCATGCATATTGAAATATAAAAAAAAAACATTCTGAACGATATTATCTTGAAGTCCTTTGATGCCGATAAAAATTAGAAAACTCTAACTGGCTTTGCTGTTCATAACTAGGTACAATAAAGAAATGAGGTGACCTCCATATTGTACAGGTTATGTATGCTACTTTTTATGTGCTTTTTTGTGATTGCGACGCATGATACTTTATTTACACTTGGATGTAGTGAAAATAATGTGTAATAAACCCAATAAACTGATGTCAAAGGTGAAATTATAAGTGCTGTCATAAATTATGGAGGAATGGCAGTCATTGCTCTTTAATCAAAGAAAAGCAGCTCAAGTTTGCAGAACTTGCCTATTAATCATACACACTGATCTAGGTCTTGGAGAGAAGTCATTTTTCCTGTAAGTTGAATGACGATATCGCTTTGTCTCTGTCATCCACATAAAGAGTGAACCAGTGTCTAGGCAGAGATTAGATAATCTGTTATCACCTCGGAGGAAGATAGACCAGGAAGACACCTGCAGTTTAACAGATGTTCTATCAATTATGGGAAATCTTGTGAAATTGCACTCCTCCCTTAAAGAGGACTCGCTTCGGAAAAGCAAGATAAAGCCTGGTTCACCGAAATCGCAGGTCAATATACAGTTTTTGTTGCTTTTCTTTAAAGAAAAGGAGTGAATTGAGGAGGAATACTTTCTGTCGCTGATTGAATGTGTCGTGATTCTAAGTGCAGAAAATAACAATATCAACCATTCTCGGCAGGAGTGTGTCTCATTCTGAAATGTATGACAGACTAGAAGGTGGTACCTTCTTTAGGGCTATGCAGATGACGAAAAGTTGTGTTTGTGAGCGGTATGTCACAGATAGATGTTCCTTGTTTCTCTCATGGGACAGTTATTCGTTTCGTTTTCTTTAGCTTTTTATTAGCGTTTGGCAAATGTAACAATCAAAGAGGATTTTCTAAATAGAAATGGTCAGAATATTTTGGCTGAATTAAAAAGTCATTCAAATTTGGTATGCCTTTCATTCTGTGAACATACTTCCAAATGTTTTAAGGAACTTTTCATTAAATATGTATATGTGTGTTTGTATTTGTGTCTGTTTAGGTTACTATAAGTAGGGGCAAAACCGATTTTACTGGGCCTTGACCTGATTACACTGAAAACTGAAGAAACGTGGCTGTCATAATTTCTTTCTCATTCTATGTTTTCCTTTTTTACAAAAAAGTCGAAATAGGCTCTATTTTGTGGTTCTATGCTGAGATGAAATGTAATTACTTCATGACACTGGAGAAAGCTGCGGTCTAACTGTACCTACTTCTGTTACAAGTCAAAGACATTTCATGCTCCTATGAATGATTCTAAAGTCTCCATTGCAAAGTTATGATGTGAATTTCTTTTATGTAGGTGGACGGGTAATTTTGATTATTCATTTTGGGACAGTTTCTATAGTAGCCTGTTATACTTAATAAAATTTCTAAGGTATTGATTTGTTTCTGTCACTTATAGCCCTTATTACGATCTGAGCGGGGAAACCCACGAGATCGGAGCTGACGGTCAACAGAAGACCACCAGCGGGCAGAACTCCCTGCTGGCCACAAAATAAACATCCAGCTGGGCCGGCGGGCGGAAACAGTGTTTCCGCCAGCCGGCCCAGCTTGGAGCAGGGCCTGAACATTGTGCAATGTAGCAGTGCGGCGGGTACAGCAGCACCCATCGTGCATTTTGGGACGGGGCTGTGCATGGGGGCCCTGAGTCACTCATTCCGCCAGCCTTTCAGAGCCTGGGAAAGGCTGGTGGAATCGGACTCTGAGTGCCCCAACAGGATGCACTGCTGAACTGGGGACACGCCACATCTCTCATTGTGGGCAAGAGTTATTTCAGCCTTGACAGCCCTGGGGAAACTTGCTGCTAATTTGAGCATTTTTGCACTGGAACACAATTGACCTTAAATCACTTGAAATCCGAGTCGTAGTGGACTCGAGACTCGGACTGCTAGTGAGACATTCCCTGGATTTTACTAATAGTTAATGGGGAATAACCATAATTGCTAAAGTGAAGAGCGAGTGGGGCAGGGAACCGCCAAAGAAATACAAGAGCCCGACCTCAGGAAGGTCAGTGTAATTATTTGTGAATGTTGTATTTTCTCTTTTTTCATAAAAGTGAGTATTTCATTGTACATTGATTTATTGCTGCTAATGCACACATGTTGACTTTTAGCCTCATGTTCACTAATCTTTATTCACCTCTCCCTTAAGGGAGCCTTAGACTGCTCAGAGCACTCTATCCTGAGAGTCAAGCGCAGAAAGGGTACTTTGCCCAATTGCTCAGAGTCCGTAATAGGACGGTCCCCGGGACATCAGGATTAAAAGGCTTCAACCATCCAGGATGGGTTCAGCTAATTCTGGTTGCCCTGTGGCCTTCTAAATGGAGTTCAGACAGGATCTTCTTCAACCAAGCACATGCCATTAAAAATTCAAAATTGATTGCCATAAATCGTAAATTTTATTCTCATGGAGTCTATCTGAAATCTGTTCAAAGCCAAATATCTCAGAACTACTGAACAGATTTGCATCAGACTACAAACATGTATCTCTTCTGAGCGAATTTCTACAATCATAAATACTTTGGTGTAAAACTATTGGCGAATCCCACCCACCATGCATGTCCAAAGTCTGTGCCCAGTGGATTATGTCCAGTTAAGGAATGGGCATGGTGCTTGGTTGAAGGTGAGGTAATGTGTGAGAACAGTAAATAGCCGCACATACCAACACAATCAGCATGTAACAGCACATATGCACATAAAGTAACAATTGTAGGTCCATAGTGATATCTTCAATAATGTCAATGGTAACGTGATATTTCCTATCACTAGTGATATCACTGATGATGGCAGTTGTGATGTCATCAGTAACATCATGCATAAAGCCATGAGCAGTTTATCAGGGCGGGTTGTGGTAGTGCACCTCAAAATAATGATTGAATTTTAGTGTTTTTTAATTGAAAATCAAATCCATAAGTTAACTTTGAGCTTTTATCAATGGATTTAGATGCTTTTTATAATCCTACATTAATGTTTTATGAGCCTAATAAGCATTAATGTAACGTTAAAAAACTGTCTCCATGGAAATTTGGGGTATTTTTATGATACATTCCGTCCAACTATAATATTTTCACATTATATTATACTGATCCCTACATAAATGAAACTCTGCTGACAGCAGCATTTGCACATGCGCAGTGCAAGTCAGACACAGGGTTTGTGTCCAAATTAGCATTGGGCAAACCCCCTGCACTATATGGCCTTTAGGTGTGAAAACTGAGCATTAATGGAAGGGACTGGCCTTCAGCCAGGCTTGGCACCTAACCTTCCCATTTTTGTACTCTGCCTTTCGCTGTGAACACCTAGGCTTTACCACAGGATGTGGCATACGGCCCTGACTCCTTGCATCCAAAGTACCATGAGTCCAACTCCAACGCTACATAGTTATTGGCTGTGCACAGTGAAAGTGGGCTGCACACAGCCTGACCAGATGACTAACCCAGTGTGTGGTCAGTCTCCACTGAGCACCACATTGTGTCATGCACAGAGCTGGTTGGTTGCAGGGCCTGCCTGTTCCCAGGACATTTATTGAAACACATAAAACAAGCCCTGTGTTGTGCATGACTTTCAGCTTAGGGCTATGCAATAAGTGGAAGAACCCAGGGACGAAGTTTTAAGGTTTCCAATTATTTGTATTGAGACTCGGTTTTAGCAAGTCTTGAGTAGGGACAAAAGTATGAATGAGGCACTTCAGAAAAGGCTGCTCCCCAGCCTTCGTTATCCTCCATGGTCTTCAGATCCAGTGCAAGGACTGTTTTCCTCCCTGTACGGCTGATCTCAGAGTGGGGATACCCTTGGAAAAATCCACAAGTATGAAAGTAAAATTAAACCCTGATTTAGGATGAGTGTACTTGTTGCCACCACCTGATCTGTGCCAGTATTTCCATCTTTATACACAACCAATCTGTGTAGTTTTGTTCACCACCATATACTGCCATGCAGAACTGCTCAAGATGTTTTAACATCCCTCTCTCTTTCTTAGCCCACCACCTCCACCACTGTGAGATTAAGGTTCTTGGCACTTGCCTCTGGCCACAACCCATCTCCAGGCCATGGCTGTGGTACCTGGGGCATTGCTGTCTCTCGTCAGACTGCCAGGCTTGTTCACGGTGCATACAATGTTGCCCTTTCTGCTGATTTCACCTTCTTTATCTCAAGCCTCTGTACCCCACATCCTGTCGCTTCCTGCTTGGCACTCCATATGTCAATGCAGTCGCTTCCTCATAGTTGGGCATCATTTCACCTTTCTCTGCTCCATCAACACTAGTTCTTCACCCGTTGTAGCCTCTCAACTGCCATTGGCAGCCACTTTGGATCACTTGAGTGGATCCCAGTTCCCTGTACACTGCTCTCCCTTTTGGAATGGCCATAGGGGGCATTCAGAGATAAGATGACAGGACAAGAAGTCCACACTTGTCTGCATTTTCCCAGGGTTGCACAGACTCTGAAATGAAAAGGATTTTAGAGCCAGGAACCATCATAATATACAAGGATTAGATTCTATATTTCACGCTAGACATGTCATTGGGACATGATTGGCTAGGACTATGAAGGAATGACCCACAAGGTAATATTCTAGGGCTTCGGTGGCCCATTTAATGCAAAGCATTCATTTTAAATTATAAAGTAATGAACTTCTTGGACGTACAGTTTGCGGCAGAGGTATAAGAGGGATTTCAGGGCTGCTTGATCATCCAGTTCGAACGAGACAGCACCCTGACCATTTCTGGAGGCATCTGTTTGTAGTACAAATGCATTGTGAAAATTGGGACAGTGGAGTATGGGGGCTTTACACAGTATGTTTCTAAATACCTGAAGCTTTGGTCATGAAGGGCTGTCCATGTGTATATGTGGGATGGATATTTATTTGTGAGGAGATCCATGAGGTAGCTAGTGATCTCTGAAAATCAAGGGACAAAATGCCAATGATACCCAACTAAGATGGGAAAGGACTGTATCTCTCTTTTTGTAGTGGGGGTGGGAATATTTTGTATGGCTTCAACCTTGTCCACTTGAGGTTGAATGAGGCGTGACTGGATGAAAAATACCATGTACTGTATCTGGTTTGTATCCAGGGTGGATTTCTTTGGGTTGATAGTACGCCCAACCTGTCATATGGTATCTAACACTAGGGCTAAATGGGTTAAATGCCCTTCCCATGTGAGACTAAAGATGACAATGTCATCTAAATACGCAGCAATGTATTGACAGTGTGGCTTCAGAATTGTATCCATAAGGCACTGAAAGGTGGCCGAGGCTCTGAATTGATACAGAACCTGAAGGGGTCAAGTTGGCTGTCTATTATCGGGCTTGGGGTTTCAAGGTGATCTGCCAATAACTTTTCATAAGGTCCAGGGCGGACATTATCCGCGCTTCCACCTGTTGTTTTATGAGCTCATTTATATGGGGCATAGGATATGGGTTGAATTTGGATGTGCTGTTTAACTGTCTGAAGAGTATACAGAATCTGGGAGTACCATCTGATTTGGTTATGATGACTGTTAGAAATTGGGTTTTTGGTTGGCAGTCAGGTTGCCCTCTGTCCAATCAAGAACCCTCACTCTAGTCAGGGTAAGTAACACACAATCCAAAATCAGCCTGTGCTCACCCTCCAGTAGCTTGGCACGAGCAGTCAGACTTAACTTAGAAGGCAATGTGTAAAGCATTTGTGCAATAAATCATACAACACCATAGCATAACACCACAAAAATACACCACACAGTGTTTAGAAAAATATATAATATTCATCTGGGTATCTTCAGGTCAAAACGATCAAAGTTGCAATACGAATTTGTAAAGATATCACTGAAAAGTGATAGAGAGTGTCTTAAGTCTTTAGAAAGTAAACAAAGTCTCTTTCAAACACAAAGTACCTGGTTTCTGGTGGAAAATCTCCTCAGAGGGCCACAGGAGAAGAGGTGCGTGGAAAACTGGTGTGTGCGTCGATTTCTCCTCAGCACACACGGACTTGCGTCGTTATTTTCCACGCGGGGAGTCGGGCGTCGTCTTCCGGTGCGCGGACAGTCTCTTACTGTGGTTTGCCGGGAGTACCAGATGTCCCGGGTCTGTGTGTGGATTTTCCTGCTTGTTTTCCGGCTGCGGGTCGTTCTGCGGGGCTGCGCGTCGAAGTTTCGATCTCACGGCAGGTGTTGCGTCGATTTCTCCGGCGGAATTGGGCAGCGTTGTCCTTGCGACGCCGTGCGTCGGATTCTCGGTCGTCCCAAGAGCGTTGCATCGATCAGCGTCGGTGTGTGGCGTTTTTCTCGCCACGGAACAAGCTGTGCGTCTAAATTTTCGGCGCCCGGAGCGTCCAAGTGAAAAAGAGAAGTCTTTTTGGTCCTGAGACTTCAGGGAACAGGAGGCAAGCTCTATCCAAGCCCTTGGAGAGCACTCTCACAGCCAGACAAGAGTTCAGCAAGGCAGCAGGGCAACAGCAAGGCAGCAGTCCTTTGTAGAAAGCAGACAGGTGAGTCCTTTGAGCAGCCAGGCAGTTCTTCTTGGCAGGATGTAGTTTCTGGTTCAGGTTTCTTCTCCAGCAAGTGTCTCATGAGGTAGGGCAGAAGCCCTGTTTTATACTAAGTTGTGCCTTTGAAGTGGGGGTGACTTCAAAGAGTGTCTAAGAAATGCACCAAGCCCCCTTTCAGTTCAATCCTGTCTGCCAGAGTCCCAGTAGGGGGTGTAGCAGTCCTTTGTGTGAGGGCAGGCCCTCCACCCTCCCAGCCCAGGAAGACCCATTCAAAATGCAGATGTATGCAAGTGAGGCTGAGTACCCTGTGTTTGGGGTGTGTCTGAGTGAATGCACAAGGAGCTGTCAACTAAACCTAGCCAGACGTGGATTGAAGGGCACAACAAGGTTTTATTGCAAAGAAATGCTCACTTTCTAAAAGTGGCATTTCTAGAATAGTAATATTAAATCCGACTTCACCAGTCAGCAGGATTTTATATTACCATTCTGGCCATACTAAATATGACCTTCCTGCTCCTTTCAGATCAGCAGCTGCCACTTCAACAATGTATGAGAGCAGCCCCAATGTTAGCCTATGAAGGGAGCAGGCCTCACAGTAGTGTAAAAACAAATTTAGGAGTTTTACACTACCAGGACATATAACCACACAAGTACATGTCCTGCCTTTTACCCACACAGCACCCTGCTCTAGGGGTTACCTAGGGCACACATTAGGGGTGACTTATGTATAGAAAAAGGGGAGTTCTAGGCTTGGCAAGTACATTTAAATGCCAAGTCGAAGTGGCAGTGAAACTGCACACACAGGCCTTGCAATGGCAGGCCTGAGACAAGGTTAAGGGGCTACTGAGGTGGGTGGCACAACCAGTGCTGCAGGCCCACTAGTAGCATTTAATCTACCTGCCCTAGGCACATGTAGTGCACTCTACCAGGGACTTACAAGTAAATTAAATAGTCAATCATGGATAAACCAATCAGTAGTACAATTTACACAGAGAGCATATGCACTTTAGCACTGGTTAGCAGTGGTAAAGTGCCCAGAGGTCAAAAGCCAACAACAACAGGTCAGAAAAAATAGGAGGAAGGAGGCAAAAAGTTTGGGGATGTCCCTGTCAAAAAGCCAGGTCCAACATGACCCCCTACCAGCCTAAAGCCAGGGGAGAACAATCACTATCCTGATGTACTTCCCTGTTTGAGGCGACAGAACAAGGACCCAGGCCCACAACAGCAGGGGCATGCTCCAGTTCTTCGCCTTCCTGAGTCCAATTGGATCCCTCTGTCCATACTCTCAGGGCCCACTAAGCCAACCCATGGGGAACTTTTCTCCTTACCTGCGGATCCCATCTGTGCAGCACCTAACCTTACCTTGCTCACAGATGTATCCCAAGAGCAGGATAGTACCACCATGACCAACACAGTGGTGTTGCCCACTCTACCACCAGGGTGTGACACTTGTCCCCTCCCCAGGGATAACTCTGTCCACCCGGACAGCAAGCCACAGTGATTACTGACAGCTGCCAGGGATGAGAGCCAGGCCTCTCAAAGCTCTCCAACCACTGTGGCTGTGGAGAGTGGGGGGCGGTAGCCCCAGGTGCTGGGCACCATTTAACCACTCTCCCTTCCACCAGGTCAGGGATGACAGCCTGAACCTGGTCCTCCCCTCTGGGGCTCTGTACCCTCCCTCCTGGAGCGGTACCCCCAGAGTCCAACATGGTCAGGGTGCTTACAGAAGTCGCCCTGTACCATTCCTCCACCAGTGCAGGGCTGTTAACCTGCAACTGGCCCTCCAACCTGGGGCCTGTACCTTCAGGTTGGACTAGGGCCCGGGGTGAGGCTTCCCTCCCCCTGCCCTCCCTTCTGGGGTCCAGCACCCTCCAACTAGGAGTGGCCTCCTCAGAAGACAACATGGTAGGGGCACTGTTATCAGTAGCCCCTCCCTCCAGGTCCGGGGGGACACCCTGAACCTGGTCTTCCAGCCCAGTTTCTGTACCCTCAGACTGGATCACTGCCTGGCAAACCAGGACTTCCTGGGGGGCACACCTACCCCCCACCAGGTCAGAGTTTAACCTCTGCACCTGACCATTCAACTCAGAGTCACCACCCTGAAGTTGAACAATTGCCTGGCACGCCAGGACTTCCTGGAGGGCACACTGACCCTCCACTAGGTCAGAGTTTAACCTCTGGACCTGGTTCTCCAACCTAGGGTCACCACCCTGAGGTTGGGCAACTGCCTGGCACGCCAGGGCTTTCTGGGGGGCACACCTACCCCCCACCAGGTCAGAGTTTAACCTCTGAACCCGGTTATCCAACCCAGAGTCAGCACCCTGAGGTTGGACAACTGCCTGGTACACCAGGACTTCCAGGGAGGCACACCTACCTCCCACCAGGTCAGAGTTTAACCTCTGAGCCTGGTGCCCCAACCCAGGGTCACCACCCTGAGGTTGGGCAATTGCCTGGCACGCCAGGACTTTCTGGGGGGCACACCTACCCCCCACCAGGTCAGAGTTTATCCTCTGAACCTGGTTAGCCAACCCAGAGTCACCACCCTGAGGTTGAACCATTGCCTGGCAGGCCAGGACTTCCAGGGAGGCACACCTACCTCCCACCAGGTCAGAGTTTAACCTCTGAGCCTGGTTTCCCAACCCAGGGTCACCACCCTGAGGTTGGGCAATTGCCTGGCACGCCAGGACTTTCTGGGGGGCACACCTACCCCCCACCAGGTCAGAGTTTAACCTCTGAACCTGGTCATCCAACCCAGAGTCAACACCCTGAGGTTGGACAATTGCCTGGCACAGCAGGACTTCTTGGGAGGCACATCTACCTCCCACCAGGTCAGAGTTTAACCTCTGAACCTGGGTATCCAACCCAGAGTCACCACCCTGAGGTTGAAACTTTGCCTGGCATGCCAGGACTTCCTGGGGGGCACTCTCACCCCCCACAAGGGACACACCGTCCCCAAGTGCCACACAAGAGTCTGGTTGGCGCAGGTCTCCCGATCTTTGCCCATCCGGCAGAGTCTGGGTTTCCCCCAAACCAGAAACGGTTTCACCTGGGTCATTCCTGGGGGGCTCTGCTCTCAGAGCTGTCCCCTGACTCTCAAGGTCCTCCACTGGGGTCGGCAACCCCCTCTCAACCCTATGTCTGGACTTCTGCACCCCCTCACTAGGAGGGGTACTGCCAGACACCAGAACTGTTGGGATGCTGGCTACAGTCACCCCCCCAAGTTCTTCTGACACTGCGGGGCTTCCCTCAAAAGGTGGCCCTACGGTACAGGCTAGGCTTCCCTCCTGGTGTTCCCTCATGGAACCCTCTAGGACCTGGGACCTACCTGGGACACTACAATCCTTCCCCACCACACTCGGGTGGGAACCACCTAGACCACTCCCTTCAGGAGCACCCCCAAATACCTCTTCAGACTCTCTGGTACTCACCCAGAAGTCTGCCTCCATTGAAAGTTCCCTGGGGTCAGAGAACTCACACTCCACCTGGTGTTGGCGTAGCTCTGGAAAATAAGGACCAGACATATGCTCTCCAGCAATTACATCACTCTGCCCTTCACATGTATTAACCACAGTACCATTCACCCAACCACCCAGTAACTCAACCTTGGAAAAGCACTCTACTTCACCCTCCTGAGACTGGTGAGACAGTATCTGTCTGTCCCTGACACTCAACCCATACTCTTCTGGGATGTCTCTACACTCTATATCCAGGACGTCCACCAGGGGGGAACCCTTTTCTCTGTCACTCTCTGCTAGAGTCAGTAAAGTGTCCCTCCCCCCAGTAGGAATAGGACTCCCTGTGCCAGTTCCCCAATCCTTCTCAGGGACCCTGTGCATAACGGGAACTACCTCATACCCTTGAACCGCCTGGGGTGTGTCAACTCCCTTCTTCAAGTTGGGCACCACATCTCTGGGCTTGTGCCCTCCTTCAGCAGTACTAGATGCAAGATTTTTGCTGCCACCATCTGAACTGGACTCTGCCCTTCCGGCCTCCAGTTTCAGCTCTTTACAGCTCAGCTCTTGAGCTGCAATCTTTTCTTCTTCCAGGGCTAAGAGTCTTTTTGCCTCAACCTCTGCAAGATACTCCTCTAATTGTTGCTCCTGTCGCCTTTGACCTCGGAGCCATTCATCTATTTCTGGGTCACTGTCCAAATCTGAGTAGTCTTCCTCCTCAGGTGCGTAGTCCTCCTCCTCATCTGAGGGGTACTTAGTCATTTGGTTTCTTGCTGCCTCTCTCTCTGCCCATCTTTCCTCCCCCCAGACTATGTAGTGATGGGGCATCTCTGCCTTAGTAGATCTCCTTGCTACAGGAAGGCCCCATCTTCTGCAAAGCTTCCTTAGGTCAGCCTTAGTGAGGTGGTCAGTACGAACAAAGAATGAGTAGGTACACAATCCCATTCTGATAAGATCTTATCAGCAAAAACCAAAATTCAAAGTCCAAAATATCAATAGTATATCCAGGAGGACATCAGAGAACCAACAGCCAAAAAAAGATGAAAAATCAAGTTGACCTTCAACTGTGGGTAGGTAGTGAAATACTTAGCTATTGTATGTCACTGCACAAACACAAGTCCTATCCTCACCGCTGATCACCAATGTTAGAAATGGGGTTTTTGGTTGGCAGTCAGGTTGCCCTCTGTCCAAGCAAGAACCCTCACTCTAGTCAGGGTAAGTCACACACAATCCAAAATCAGCCTGTGCTCACCCTCCGATAGCTTGGCACGAGCAGTCAGACTTAACTTAGAAGGCAATGTGTAAAGCATTTGTGCAATAAATCATACAACACCGTAGCATAACACCACAAAAATACACCACACAGTGTTTAGAAAAATACATAATATTTATCTGGGTATCTTCAGGTCAAAACGATCAAAGTTGCAATACGAATTTGTAAAGATATCACTGAAAAGTGATAGAGAGTGTCTTAAGTCTTTAGAAAGTAAACAAAGTCTCTTTCAAACACAAAGTACCTGGTTTCTGGTGGAAAATCTCCTCAGAGGGCCACAGGAGAAGAGGTGCGTGGAAAACTGGTGTGTGCGTCGATTTCTCCTCAGCACACCCGGACTTGAGTCGTTATTTTCCACGCGGGGAGTCGGGCGTCGTCTTCCGGCGCGCGGACAGTCTCTTACTGTGGTTTTCGGGGAGTACCAGATGTCCCGGGTCTGTGCGTGGATTTTCCTGCTTGTTTTCCGGCTGCGCGTCGTTCTGCGGGGCTGCGCGTCGAAGTTTCGATCTCATGGCAGGTGTTGCGTCGATTTCTCCGGCGGAGTCGGGTGGTGTTGTCCTTGCGAAGCCGTGCGTCGGATTCTCGGTCGTCCCAAGAGCGTTGCGTCGATCAGCGTCGGTGTGCGGCGTTTTTCTCGCCGCGGAACAAGCTGTGCGTCAAAATTTTCGGCGCCCGGAGCGTCCAAGTGAAAAAGAGAAGTCTTTTTGGTCCTGAGACTTCAGGGAACAGGAGGCAAGCTCTATCCAAGCCCTTGGAGAGCACTTTCACAGCCAGACAAGAGTTCAGCAAGGCAGCAGGGCAACAGCAAGGCAGCAGTCCTTTGTAGAAAGCAGACAGGTGAGTCCTTTGAGCAGCCAGGCAGTTCTTCTTGGCAGGATGTAGTTTCTGGTTCAGGTTTCTTCTCCAGCAAGTGTCTCATGAGGTAGGGCAGAGGCCCTGTTTTATACTAAGTTGTGCCTTTGAAGTGGGGGTGACTTCAAAGAGTGTCTAAGAAATGCACCAAGCCCCCTTTCAGTTCAATCCTGTCTGCCAGAGTCCCAGTAGGGGATGTAGCAGTCCTTTGTGTGAGGGCAGGCCCTCCACCCTCCCAGCCCAGGAAGACCCATTTAAAATGCAGATGTATGCAAGTGAGGCTGAGTACCCTGTGTTTAGGGTGTGTCTGAGTGAATGCACAAGGAGCTGTCAACTAAACCTAGCCAGACGTGGATTGAAGGGCACAACAAGGTTTTAGTGCAAAGAAATGCTCACTTTCTAAAAGTGGCATTTCTAGAATAGTAATATTAAATCCAACTTCACCAGTCAGCAGGATTTTATATTACCATTCTGGCCATACTAAATATGACCTTCCTGCTCCTTTCAGATCAGCAGCTGCCACTTCAACAATGTATGAGAGCAGCCCCAATGTTAGCCTATGAAGGGAGCAGGCCTCACAGTAGTGTAAAAACGAATTTAGGAGTTTTACACTACCAGGACATATAACCACACAAGTACATGTCCTGCCTTTTACCCACACAGCACCCTGCTCTAGGGGTTACCTAGGGCACACATTAGGGGTGACTTATGTATAGAAAAAGGGGAGTTCTAGGCTTGGCAAGTACCTTTAAATGCCAAGTCGAAGTGGCGGTGAAACTGCACACACAGGCCTTGCAATGGCAGGCCTGAGACAAGGTTAAGGGGCTACTGAGGTGGGTGGCACAACCAGTGCTGCAGGCCCACTAGTAGCATTTAATCTACCTGCCCTAGGCACATGTAGTGCACTCTACCAGGGACTTACAAGTAAATTAAATAGTCAATCATGGATAAACCAATCAGTAGTACAATTTACACAGAGAGCATATGCACTTTAGCACTGGTTAGCAGTGGTAAAGTGCCCAGAGGTCAAAAGCCAACAACAACAGGTCAGAAAAAATAGGAGGAAGGAGGCAAAAAGTTTGGGGATGTCCCTGTCAAAAAGCCAGGTCCAACAATGACTATGAGGATCACCAAGTGCTTTGGGAAGGTTCTTTGAGATCGGTTTGGTGCATCGGTTCAACTTCCTGTTTGAAAGCCACCCTTAGTGCGGCAGATATGCAATATGGTTTTAGCCTAACTGTGTGAGCCCCCAGGGTGACAATATCACTTGGGATAAGTGGGGACAGTCCGGGTTGACTTCAGAACAACCCAGGATCAGACTCTAATAACTGAAGGAGTTATTGCCTCTGTGCTGACCCTAGAGTTGTTTCTATACTGACTCTGTCTGTTCTTTCCATCTTTGTTGGATGTAATGTAATGTCTATTGGCTTAGTGGTAGTGACATATTGCATGGTTGTAGTGTTTTCTCTGTTGGGGTTATAATCTTCCCATTTCTTTAATAAATTTACGTGGAATATTCTACCATCCCCAAACCACTGTGGCATAGTAACTTCAGATGTGACTGGTGTTATCCATTTTTCAATTGTTAGTGGCATCTCCACTGTATTAGAAAATTGTTTTGGTAGTGGGGAGCAAAACATCTTCTGTGAAGTCTATCAGTTTGCTACCCTCATCAGAAACCCCCTTTTCTGTCCCTCCTGAGCCTGTTCTAGGTTGTTATGTACCTGTCCGTATAGGGTAGTTAGGGTTTCTTTTTACGTTGACTACATAATCAAATAGGGGTCTCCCTTCTTCATCCTCCTCCCACTGCTCTACCACCATTTTCCAAAAAATTTGCAGGGTTTAATCCCTGAACAATAGCTCAAAAAGGAAAACCCTGTAGATTTCTGTTAATTGGAATGGATACCAAATAGGACTACAGTCTCAATCCTTCCCAGTGTCATTTATCACCTTCCTTAACATGGTCTTTATTGTCCAGTTTTATCTTTCTTATGATATCATCATTAAAAAAGCGGAGAAAGGGAGGAACAGAGTCCTCGTGAACAAACTGGACTATTTGAACGAAATAGATCGACAACTTACTAATGTTTCTGTATATCAGAAACTCCTATACAACCCTTTAAAAGAAGTCAATAAGTGCATACATCAGAATTGAAATTCTGGAATGACATATGTCTCATCATAGACATGGAATACCGTTATATATACAACCCTACTCTTACATCACCATGTATAAAAATACTTCCCAAAATACACAAAACAGGTGCCTTCCCACCGGGCAGACCTATTATCTCAGAGATAGGATCCCCGACAGAGAAACTATCAGAGTACATTGATATCTTTCTGCAACCTTTTGTGAATAATCTACCCTCTTACATTAAAGACACCAAGTATCTTCTGTGTAAGATCAGTGATTTTGAATGGACAGAGGGTCACTTTCTAGTGAAATTAGATGATACATCATTATACAACAGCATTCCTAGAACAAAAGGCATTGTTGCCATACAACTCTTCTTAGATACACAGGACGCTAAATTCTTTGAACACTCTAGTATGCTGACAAACTTCATTGAAACTGTCTTAGACAATAACATTTTTTTACATAACAGTACTTGGTATCGTCAGACACAAGGAGTAGCCATGGGGGCAAAATTCTCACCATCCTTTGCAAACCTATATATGGGTTACTTCGAAAAAACACATCTCTGGAAAGAATGCCCTCTGGAATTGACACAACACATCCTATACTGGGGAGGTACATTGATGGTATCCTCCTCTTTTGGTCGGTGATGTGTATCTCCTTGACCTATTTTTCCAACACTTGAATACCAACACATACAACATTAATTTCTCATATCAACACAGTACTACATCAGTCAATTTTCTAGACCTTACTCTTTACATCAAACAAAGCAAAATTTGCTCTAAGCTATAAAGAAACCAACAGCCTGCAATGCCTTATTGGACGCCACTAGTTCTCATCCCATTTTGGCAAAAGCACTAGGATCAGACGCAACTGTAGTGAGGATAATGTTTTCTTAAAAGAACTCAATCAAATGAAACAACTTTTTGTACAGAGGGGTTACCACCAAAACATTTTACATAAGGCTAGCAACAGAACTAAGAATACGAAACGCTCAGATTTGCTGACCAGCCCCAAAAAAGTTAAGACTTACAATAAACTATCCTTAATCACTACACACAGCGCACTAAGTCCACAGATCTACAAAATTGTACATAAACACTGGCCATTTGTATTAGCACACAATACACTTGAAAAGGGCATTACCAATAGACCAAGTATCACCTACAGCAGAGGCCTCACACTACGGGACTCTCTGTGTCACAGCTTCACACCACCTGACATCACTGATACCTGGGTACCCAAACCACCTAATGGCTCCTATAAATGTGGGCATTGTAACATATGCTGCTACATAAAAGACAAGATGGTCAGTTTCCAATACAATACTCAGTCCTCACACAAAATCCACAAGTTTATCAATTGCAACACTAAATTTGTTGTCTACTGCCTTATATGTAGTCGTATCTATGTTGGCAGCACCATTAGATCATTGAAGGAGAGAATCCGAGAACATGTCAGGGCCATTTGCGCAAACAATACCAACTACCCTTTTGCTACACATTATAACACCACCCACGGACAACGTGAAATCGTAGGTATCACTGCACATGGGATAGATGTTGTTAATACCTCACCACGGGGCGGCAACAAAACCCTGACTCTGAGACGTCTAGAAAGCAATTGGATCATCAAACTCAGGGCTGTGGAGGAGGGTCTCAATATTGAAAAAGACCTACACTTTTTTCTTTAATCAATAACTTTGCATGCTGACATCAGCCCTCACACCCTCTCTCCTAGATATACACTGTATCCATCCTACATGCAACTCTCTTTGCAAGGGAGTACACGTATTAGGTCCTACATATATTCACTCTCACACACCCAATGCACAACATAATTGTGTATTCTACATTATTCAATGTATAAATATATATATGTATAAAGTTTATGCCTATTCGTTCTCTGTATGACATAGATCAGCTTTTTGTTACACATTCTCTGCTTTTGACTAAGATTGATGTTTTGTGATTGTTTCATGTCAGTTTGCTTTGTTTTTTTGTGTTACCAGGCTCTTTGTGAGTATTTATCTCACAAATCATAACTAACAACAATGTATTCACTGCTCTTGCAGTATTTAATCTATGCTTTCTCTCTTACTTCGTCCTTTCTTCTTGTTATAAACATCATTTTCACTCTGTTCTATCGATTTACACACTCAAAGATGGTGCCCGCTTTTCTTTCCTTCTATTTCACTTTTGGCGAGTCCCTTTTTTATTTCTCAGTTCTTATTTAAATGGCATAGTCAATGTATGCACGTAAGGAATATGATCGACACCAACCATACTGGCATAGGACACCAAAAACAAGGTGAACACGCTGTCCGCTATTATGGCAGACATGAGGACAACCTCGCTTTTTGTTCTGCTTATATGCGGCAATTTGTGCCGTCAAATTTTGATTTCACAAATACCATGCCATTTCTTTGTGAAGCGTTTCAAATTGCCCTTGTTCGGGTTACCGTTCCACTTGCAATAATGAGGAATACTATCCTCTCTTTTTCAATTGTTTAGTTTTTTCCATGACTAGTTAATTTTTGTTGGCCTCCGCCTCCGTCGGACTCTTTTGTTTGGCTACCGCCGCCGTCGCTCATTTTCACCAATAGCCTTTCGAGAGTGACAATCATATTGGCTAATGCTCCCAGTTACAGTCCGAGATAATGTTCACTATGCATTTAGCCAATTGATTTTTACTCTTCTACTTTTCTGGGGATTGCAAGTCCTTCTTTCTGTACTGTTTGTATGCTACAATCGAAAATTCCTCTTCAGGTTTACACTTACCTCCGAATAATATGTTACAATTTCAGATATAAACTCCACACACCATCTAGCTTCAAGGCCTTTAGTTTTTTTTTGCTATCTGGGTTACTTCCTTCAGACTCACTAATCAATTTTTGTATACACACCCTCTTACTAACGTAAATACTACACATTTACACCACTATGCGTATTAAATTTCGCAACTCTTAGACCTCTCCTTTCCCATTCAAATTTTTTTCTTTAGGCTTTTCATGGCCATATTATATAGATTTATTCTATAAAGGACAACCGGGAATCTGCTTCTGAAACTACAGGAATTATTTGCTATGGACCCACAATTCTCATCTTCTGAATGCAAACAGGAACCTACTTGACTATCCCATTGCTTGAACATTTTTTTCCAAACAACATGTCCTTAGGTATGTTTACAACATTCCTCGGAATGTTTTTAACTCTTCACCTGGTCTTTGGTGGCACCACAACCACAATAACATTTTACATAATATATGCATGTTTAGTGATTCTGTCACTTTCACATTGGCATCTTCTATGATCTCTTCCTTCACACTGGTCTGTACTTCACACGGAAGCTTTACAATATTAACCATCTTTCACACTGACATTTTGCTATCTACTAGAGGGCATGATCATCATCATAGTCTTTCACTTTCCTTCATGTCTTCACTTTATATTGCAAAAATCGCCTGTTATCTTTTTTTCACTATTCTTATTGTCATCCTCTGTTTTTGCCTATTTGATTTACAGCCTTGAGAAAGTCAATGTGACGAAACACATGTCGGCTGTTTGTTGGATGTACCACTTTTTGAAAGGAATAAACCTCGATCAACCAAATACCAGTGTTTTTTTACTTCGAATTTACTTCTCCACTTGGATTTACACGTTTGGACTACATTGGTATGCCCTGGTTTATATTAACATTGTTTAGGTCTGATTGATCCCCCGATCAGTGCTCTGACACCTCTGGTGGTTGGGTGTCACACCAGGCTGGCACCCCTGTCATCCGCCTATATATATATAAGTGAATTTTCCCCACAACTGTTTTCATAATTTGAATTGGATGTGAGAACTTTATGGTATCAATCACTTTGTTTTTGCATTATATCTTTCAACCAGACATTCAATTTGGGGATGGTAGATTGATGTTTGGTCTGACTTGCTGAATACCTAGAACCTAACACATCTGTGACATCAAGCAGGACATAAAAGAGGAGACCTGATCTTTCAACAACTCATGGGAGAATCATATCCTGGAAAAGAAGGTGATCGTAGCTTGAGTGACATTAGTGGTGGTCATAGTCTTTAAGGGTATTGCTTCCAGATAATGAGTAGCATAGTCCACAAGGACCAGAATATATTGGTGTTCTCGTGCTGAGGGGGTAAGGGGTCCCACCAAATCCATTCCAACACTCTGAAATGGTATATCAGTTAATGGAAGAGGATACCAAGGGGCTTTTTTTTTTATACCAGAAGGGTTCATCAATTGCACAGGAGGCACAGCACTTAGCAACATCTTGATATACCTCTAGCCAATAAAACCTATCCAAAAGATGCTTTAGTGTGTTATCCTTTCCATAATGCCCGTCCCCCTATTTGAATGTGGGCCAGGTGCATTACTTGTTCTCTAAAAGAACTAGGCACTAGCAATTGCTCAAGCTGTTGGGTTCCTCTTCTAATTACTCGGTAGGGTATACCCCTTTTTATCCGAAAGCAAGGTCCTACCTGATTGGGTTCTCCCTATCAAGCTCGCTCCCAAGCATGCACCAGCGTACCATCCTCTCTCTCTGTGCGGTTCGGAAGCTAGACTGAGAGGCCTAACTTCTTTCTGGATGTGAAAGGACAAAAATGAGATGTGGTCAATGATGTGACAGAACTTCCTTTTTCCTGCCTTCCTTTCTTGCCAAGGCTTTTTGAGTTTTCCCCCTGTTTGTTCTATCCCTGTTCCACTTAAGGGTGCTTCTCTCAGCCAGGATACTCCAATCAGTTTTGTGGTCTCTAAATAATGTTCAAACCTGGGATGGTCCGTCCCTAAGATTACTTGTGTACTAAATGAGGGTATCACCCCCACCTTCTGAAGATGAGGATTCCCCTCAATGTCTAACAGCGCTTCAGCTACCGGGTAGGTCTTCCTATGACCAGGGACTTAGGTGAAACAGACCTTCCCTCCCTCCCACAATTGAGCTCTGGGAACACGCCTTTGATTGGCTACTGTACAATGACACCCTTATCAAGGAGGTCCTATCGGGCTTTGCCATTAACGTGTTATCTTCCTGTGCTGGTTCTGGCTACTCCTCATTAGTAATATCTGCCCCTGGTGTACGCCACTTCCGTTGGCTCCCGGGGGGAGCCCACTCGGTATACTGTCAAGCAATGTGACCCCACTCTGGGCATTGGAAAGAATGTGGGCCATGACCACTATTTCCCTTTGGAGTTCTGGATAGAGGGTTGAGGGCCACGGGTGGTCTAATCCCTATTCTCATGCCTCTTCTGAGTGTCATATAGGGAGTCAGATTTGAGTTAATTTCTGGGGATCAATGAAAAACGCAGGCAAGTTCAACAGCACCAGTAGAGGTATGGTTGGGATGCTGTTTGACCCATTTGCGTGTGCTCACATGTAAGGCATCAAGGAATTGTTCCAGATATACTTTCTCAGTAACATCCACTACATTGGACGTATTGGGTCGAAGCCATCTGTTGCCCACGTCTCTTCTCTGATTTTAGGAAGCCTCAAGGTTGCCCCCCGTCGACCACATTTGGGGCCAGATGTAGCAAAGGATTTGCGCGTCGCAAACTGCGAAAATCGCCATTTGCGAGGCGCAAATGCCTCTTTGCCATGCAGAAATGCATATTGTGAGTCGGGACGACTTGCAATATGCATTTCAGAATCGCAAATAGGAAGGGGTGTTCCCTTCATATTTGCGATTCGGAGTGGTATGCAATACCATTTGCGACCGCATATGCGGTCGCAAATGGTGTCGCAGTTACCATCCACTTCAAATGGATGGTAACCCACTCGCAAATTGGGAGGTGTCCCCATGGGACCCCTTCCACTTTGTGAATGGACCCAAAAAAAAATTTTCAGGGCAGGTAGTGGTCCAAGGGACCACTGCCTGCCCTGAAAAAATACCGAAACTAAAGGTTTCGTTTTTTTTATAAGTGCAGCTCGTTTTCCTTTAAGGAAAACGGGCTACACTTAAAAAAAAACTGCTTTATTTAAAAGCAGTCACGAACATGGAGGTCTGCTGACTACAGCAGGCCTCCATGTTTGCGAGTGCCTATAGTCGGTATGGGGCCGCAATTTGCGACCCACCTCATTAATATTAATGAGGTGGGTCTCTGCGACCCCATAACGACTCGCAGACGGTGTCTGAGACACCGTTCTGCATTGGAAATTGCGACTTGCAATTTGCGAGTCGCTCCGACTCACAAATTGCAAGTCGCAATTTCCAAATTTGCTACATCTGGCCCCTACTTCCTAAACTTGGCACAGTATTATTTAGAGACACACTCTAACCTCTCCAACATAGCTTTCTTAATATACTCATAGGACGTTGTTCCTGTTGGATTGTCAGCTTGATATGTGCCTGAAGCTCACCGGCCAACAGAGGAGTTCTATGCTGTCTCTACTTCTCAGGGGACCATTCTGCCATTGAGGCAATGTGCTCAAAGTTGGTGAAGAAATAGTCTGGGTTGTCTCCCTCTTGATACTTTTGCAGCACAGTCCCTGGGACATTTGGATGCATCCTTGCACTAACAATAGCATTTGTTAGCCTGAATATTACTGTGTCATCGACCTGCTGATTACTGGTTAAAAGTACTGCCTGACCTTTTAGGGCCGTTAGGAAAGTCTCACATTCCTGTTGGGCAGTTTGGGCCTGCTGCTCAACAACTAACTGAAGTAACCATTGCCCTGCTCCTAATTGCATAATCTTTTCTTCTAGTTGCATGGGCAGTGTCATGATTATAGACACACTTTATCCGACTTCTGACACGACTTGTAATAAGTGGAAGGACCCAGGGATGAGGTTTTAAGTTTTCCCAAATGTTTACATTGAGACTAGGTTTTAGCAAGTCTTGGGTGGGGGAAAAAGTATGAATAGACACTTCAGAAAAGGGTGCTCCCCAGCCTTCTTTATCCTCCATACTCTTCGGATTATGTGCAAGGACTCTTTTCCTCCCCGTACGGCGGGTGTCAGTACGGATACACTCAGAAAAAAACACAAGTATCAAATTAGTAAGGCAAAACCCATTCTAGGGTGATCGTACGTGCTACCACCATCTATTCTGTACCAGTATTTGCTGCTTTATACACAGCCATCCTGTGTAGTTTCCTTCACCAGCGGATACTGCTGTGCAGAATTACTCAAGATGCTTTAACATCTCTTCCTCTCTCTCTTTTAGCCAACCACCTCCTCCACTGTTCCCTGCACTTGCCTCTGGCCACAACACATCTTCAGGGCCATGGCTGTGGTGCTAAGGGCATCCTTGTCTCTCGACAGGCTGCTAGGGTTGTTTGGGGTGGATTGGGGCTCTCAGGCCACCTGCTGCATTCGTCCTGCCTCCCTCCGTTGTTGCAGACCACATCATCCTCTCTGCCAATATTGCTGTTTATCTCCCATACCGGTGTTCCCCACATCCAGCTGCTATCTGCTTGCCTCTCCACAAGTCTGCTGCAGTCGCTTCTATTGTTGGTGTCTTCCTTCTTCCTCCTTGCCCTTCGTCCTTTCAATGCCACCGTTGGGCAGCGTTTCACCTTCCTCCACCCACATCAACTCTAGTCCGTCATAGCCACATGACTACCACTGGCAGCCATGTTGTATCCCTCACGTGGAACCTGGTCCTGCATACAAGCAATGTTCAAGGGGTGTTTGCTACAGACATCCAACCTTCCATGCAGGAAATCTCTGTGGTGCATGCAATTAGCAAGTTAAGCCTAATTGTGGTATTGCAACTATCATGCAGGTCCTTCAAATGGTTCCAAATGTATTAGCAAATCAAAGCTTTTTTGACACCCATTCACCTTTTTAACTTTACTCCACCTTGTCTGATCAGCATGAAACATGCATATTCATCAAATAGTGATAAAGTTATTAGCAACTATATTTTTCTGCCCCCCCCCCCCCGGCTTATCTTGGTAAAACCTGACATACCACTACAAAACTAAACATGTAATTGTCTGCAGAATTGTATTCAGATTTGGCAGACTCTGCCAATGCTATTACAAAACAAACACTATTTTAGCCCCTTGAACTGTGCCCCACTTGACAGACAGTCAAAAACATGGCAAGCGTAATTTAACCATTCTAATCTATCACATTTTGGGCAAATGTGTCTAATTGTGTCAATAGAATTAGTAAATAAATAATTTTAACCCCTCTTTCCCCTGGTTGATATGAACCTGTGATCCCTGCCCTATCCTTAATTTGCTATCAGCCTGACACATTTCATACAGGTTCATAAAAGAGCAACAAAGCTATTCACAGATGTTCTATGCTGTTCTGGTCTGTTCTGTTATTTATTTTATATTATGTTATGTTATGTTGATTTGTATAGTGTGCTAAAAACCCAAAAGGGCATCCAAGCACTTGGGCAGCTATGTAGGTTTGTGGTTCCTGAGGTACTTATACGAAGAGTAAGGACCTCAGCTTCTTGCAGAGTCAAGAAGTGATGAGGAGGCTAATCTGTTGAGGGAGGTTTTTCAATGTATTTGGTGCAATGTAGGAGAATGAGAAACCTCCAGTTTTGCTTTTGCAGATGCTGGGATTGTGTGTGACAGTGAAACAGAGAGTAGGTGTCTGGTGGGTTGGTGAAACTGTATGCAGCTGTATTAGGTGTTCTAGTCCTGTTTTGTGTGCGTTGTGCTTTGCTTTGTGTGTGTGTGTGAGAGACATTTGAATTGGCCGCCAGTGAAGCTTCCTGAGGGGTGGTGCAATTTTGGGTGTGGCGTAGGAGGTTTAGCATGAGTCCTGCAGCAGTGTTCTGAATGGTTTGGATTCTGTGTGGCAGTTGTTTGGAAATTCCAGCATAGATAGTGTTTTACCGTAGTCCAGCCTGCTGGTGATCAGTGCTTGCATGACAGTCCATCTGGGATTCTAAGGCAACAATTTGAAGATCTTTCACAGCATGTGTAGGATATGGAAGCAGGAGGTTCACACTGGGCTGACTTGAGCTGTCATGTTGAGCCTGTCATCTATGATGGGTCCAATGGGGAGGCCTTATTGCTGAAGACGAGTACTTCCATCTTGTCGGAGTAGAGCTTCAGGCAGTTGGATCTCAACCAGTCTACTATCATGGTCATGCAGCTGGTGAAGTTGGTTCTGGTGGTTGTTGTCTTGCCCACCAAGGAGAGAATAAGTAGAAGAGGACAGTGATGTCTTGTTATTAGATGATATTGGTGAGTGTGTCATGTATGTGTTGAAAAAAGTGGGGCTGAGGGACAATCCCTTTGGTACTAAGCATATCCGTTTCTTGGTGTCTGATGTTAAAGGTGAAAGCCTGACCCTTTGGGCTTTTCCTGTGAGGAAAGAACAGATCCATTTGAGATTTAGTCCTTGTATGCCAATCTTGTGGAGTCTTCTGATGAGAGTGTTATGGGAGACAGTGTCTAAGGCTGCAGAGAAGTCAAGCAGAATGAGGGCCACTGTTTCTCCTGGGTCCAGGATAATTTCAAGTGCTGTCAGTGGCCACGATGAGTGCTGTTTCAGTGCTGTGATTCTTTGTGAATCCTAATTGAGTGTTGTCTAAAAGATGGTGAAGTTTGAGGTGTGTTGTGAGTTATTTATTGATGGCCTTCTCAATCACTTTGCCTGGATAGTGAAGCAGGGTTAGAAGTTGCTCAGTTGATTTGAGTCGTCTGTGGGGTTCTTGAGGTGGATGTTAATTTCTGCTAGTTGCCATTTATCTGGGAGAGTGGCGAAAGGGTTGGAGGTGCTGGTGATGTGCGTCAGGATGGTGCTGATTGGTGATGTTCCCGGGTTCTAGATGTGGTGAGTGCATGGATCAGGTGATACTCCTCAGTCATTGGTCTGCATGATTGTTGCTGTGTTGTCTCTGGTGAGGGCTGGTCGTTCAGTCAGGTGGCTGTCTTGGTTGGTGGTGGGTAGGTTAGCAATGAGTTCTCTGGGGCCGGTTGATATGTGAAGTTGCTGTGGATGTTTGTGATTTTGCTGTGGAGGAAGTTAGGTAGGTTATAACAGTTTTGTTAAATGATAGCAAATGTATTGAAAGTGGCTGAGGGCCTTAACAATCCAGAATATCCTCTTGCAACTGGTGAAACTTTCTTTAATGTCATCCACCAGTGATATTTTATTGGTGTCTCTTTTTTGTGGTGGTGATTGCGCCTGGGTACAGCCTAGGAGGTAGTTCTGCTGGTGGTGTCATGGTTCACTCTCCATTTCCTTTCTAACTGTTCACAGTGTTGTTTGGTGTCTCTGAGGTTTTCTGTTCACCAGCTGGCCTGCTTGTTTGATTTACTATGCTTGTTAGGTTTGATTGGTGCAAGGGAGTCCTCGCAGACCTTGATTATTTTGTTGAGGTTGTTGATGTCCCTGTCAAGGCTGCCTGTGGGGCTAGGTTGATCTGTGCTGAGGGTGCTGAGTGAGCCTGCTTCTGTGACTTTGCCCCAGTTGTTGCTTGGAATTCTGGTAGGTGTGTTGACTTGATTTGGAAGTGGATGATTGAGTGGTCAGAACCAGTGAGTGGTGTGGTGGAGTTGTATTTGATGCTCTTGCTTAGGGTAAGGACGGAGTTCAGGGTGTGTCCTGTGGTGTGTGTTGGTTCTGAGATGAGCTAGATGAGTCCAATGTTGTTCAGGGTTTTGAGGATTGCTGTGATGCAGGGATCATTTGTGTCTATCAGGTGAAAGTTGAAGTCACCAAGTAGAAGTTATGCTCTGGTGTGGATGCTAAGTGGAGTGATGAAGTCAGTGATGAATTTGGTAAAAGTGACTCATGGTCCAAGTGTTTGGTAGGTGAGGGTTCCATTCAGGGAGACGTTTTAAGAGACTTGCAGCTTGGAGTGCAAGTGTTCCATGAATGAGGTGGTGTTCTCTGTGGATGTTGTGCATTTGATGGACTCCTTGTAGATGAGTCCTCTTCCTGGCTTGTGAGGGAGGTTCCGTTTAGCAATCTTGTAACTCACTCGGATTGTCATTTCAATGTTGGGAGCCAATGAGGGATTGAGTCAAGTCTCTATGATGAAGAGGATTTCGGGTGCATCTCTGCTCAGCAGATCCCGTATTTCAGTTATGTGTTTTCTGAGTGATTCTGTATTTAGAAGCATGCATGTGAGTGGGTGTTGATGTAAGGGTTTTCTGTTGTGTGTGGCATAGGTTGGAAGTGCAGTGTTTGTGCTTGTGTGGCGTGTGTATTGGAAGGGATGTTGAAGGCATAAGTGTGGGGGTTGTGGATGGCTGGTTGCTGTAGAATCGGGAGTGGGTACAAAAGAAAATTCCTAACCATGGTGTGAGGTGCAATGTGGCAGCAGTTTGTGTAACTGGGTCTCACAACCTAAGGAGTGCTGCAGAGTATTGCTGGGAGGTGATTGGACTAGGGTTTCTGGCACTGGGAGTGGTCCGGGCACAGAGGGGCACAGAAGGATTTCACACTTGCTGCATGTTCGTGCAGATTAATTTCATAACCCTAAGGAGGATGTAGAAGGGTCCCAGAAGAGTAGATTCTGTTACATAAAGTTGAGAAAATTTTGCAGTTTTCACTGTCTGACCCACATCTATCACCACACATTCATCAATGCCCTTTATTTACTTGTATTTGCTCTGCATATCTGGGTCAAATTTTCAAAGATATAGGAGCACACTGCAGCTGCAAAGTCACATCCCACATCCCCATTTTGGATCTGTAGATTTTAATGATTTAAAAAGAAAAGAAAAGAAAATCTACAGTGCAACTATGCACAGCTAAAGGTCATGTGCAGTGAGTGCTTTGAACCTATTGACTGGGTGCAGAGCTTGACCAAAGGTCATTCCTGCACTCAAGCCACACTCTGCTTTGCAAAATGCTGTTAAGGTGTTATGTCCATGTCGGCATGTGAGTGCTTTGCCTGGCCTAAATCCATCAACTTCTCTTTTGCATGGCTAAAGGCACTTCATAGTGGGTTATATCTACACAGAGGAATAAAGCTCAGTCTGGCCTTACCCTCAGTGTTGAGCCCAAAATCAATGATCATGGTGTGAGTCCAATCATGGCCTTTAGCTTGGCCCTCTCTCAACCCATGCAACTGTTGTCCATGTATAACTCTTTAGGTGTACAAGAGACTGGGCAAGGGGGTGAACCAAAGGTCAGGGCCTATACCCAACCACTCTTATGCGCAAGGCCTAAGCTTATGCTCAGGGGGAGTGGGAGAGTGTCTAAGGCAATTGGTATACAATTTGTTTTGGTGGCTCTCGGGCAGATGGCAGTATCAGGGCATAGGCCATACTGTGAACCCAGAGGTAGGTGTTAACTGTCAAAGCCCATGCACAGCCAATTGTGGTGTGATGAGGGCTGGGAGCAGAGCCTAATCAAAGGCCATGTGTTGTGCTACAAGAATTTCAGCGATTGGCAGCTAGTTTTGGAAGGATGGGGCCTGGTGTAATATATTATTTAAAACAAAAATCCCTAAAATAAGCTTGTTGAAGGTTAATTATGGTTATGTTTAATAATGAGAAATTAGCATTTATTTATACAAATGTCACTCCACTAAAATCTAAAGTTAAAGTGATATTAACAATGCAAAATCACAAACCTCTCTGATAGCCAAAGACAGCACCCTCAGAAAGAGAACATTATAAAACTAATGCTCAGAGCACAAGTTTGAGAACAGCTGGTTTGGGATCAATGGGAGAGGAATGCATGACATGGCAAATCACACCTAGGGCCCAGTCCTCACTATGAACGATCTAGGTCTGTGCACGGTTTCATCTGACTCTTTTGGGGTCCCAGGTTAACTGGCACACTGCTCACGCAGAGACTGTTATCATTCAATCCTGTCACAGATTCCTGCTTAGGAAATGGAGAGACAGCAGAGGGATAAGGTGGCATGCACCAAAGTATGCCACTCTGGGATGATTGTGCAGGAAGGCTGCCTGTGTGGGTGCTGGCTTCAGTAGAGGTATAGGTCCAAATTTAAGGATGGCCTTGCACTATCTAACACCACATTAGAGTCATTTTTCTGCTTCAGGATAGCTTCAGGAAAACAGCAAATAAGATAGTTCCACCACAAAATGTAGGAAACAGATACCTAGATCAGAAAATGCAGAAGGAATTCTCTGGGAACAGAGAGCAGGTCAACTGCCCTAAAGATCATTGGGTTAGGTTCGGTGGCATGTAAATAGAGTCTCTACTTAGCACGATTCCAAAATCTTAGTTAAAAATAAATTGCACCCGATGGCCGCCATGACAGGTTGAGAAATGTCTAATAGATTTACATGGAAAGGCAGTCATCATGAATGGGGCAGACAGAGTCAGAGTCTGAAGAAGGTGGGCGAGGCCCCGCTAATGCTCAGGCCTCTTCTACTGACATTAGTGCTGGTGGTGCATGAAGGCACAATTATAGGGACAATGCATCCTGATCCCAGATCATGTGGGTGAGCTTACGGAGGTGGAGGCCCCCGGATGTAGAGAGCAGTGGCTCTATTGGCTGGAAGTGCAGGGACCTCAGAAGCTTACACTCAGTCACTCGTGAGCCTCAGCATGCCCAGCGGTGTGCATGACCTTAGCTGCTGGCTCAGAGGCCCATCACTGCACCTGATGCAGCTTTCCTGTATTCCACTGTGGCTGTGAGAGGCCATCCAGGGAACATAAGAGAATGAGTCATACCTGCAATTTATTTTTGAAGTGAAGGCCCCTTGATGTTGACAACACGCTCTGTGTCGGTTGCAGGGACAGGAACCTCAGAAGCCGACACTCAGCCACTGGTGCGTGGGCCTTAGCATGGCCGGCAATGTGCGTGACCTCAGTTGCTGGGTCGGGGGTCCATTACTGCACTGGATGCATCTTGCCTGTTTTCTACTGAGACTATGTGAGGCTTTGCAGGGAACATGACAGGAGGAGTCATACCCACGGTTTCATTCTTTTTACCCAGTATCAACCGCACATAATGTTGGATCATGTTCAGCTCCTTAGCGCTTTAGATTGTAATGACCAATCAATTATTTTGCTCTCTTGTGCTCACAGATAATGCCACCCGATAACTTTTGCAGGAATACCCTACAAAAATTTGAGTTTTTTTTTTTGCACAGCGAGGAAATGTATGCCTTTATCATATTGTTTCCAAATGCAAAGTGTAGACTTTCGAAAGCAAAAATAATTCTGCATCTTGTTGTTCCAATATTTACCTGGTGAGGTAATGACTTCCTAAATAATGGCCACTCTTAATTAGCCCTATAGGTATTGCTATGTATGTCAATGCAATTTGTTATATTGAATTTAAACTATTGCTCATCATCAAGTAATGGTGGTTTACATTCATGAGTATTATAGCCACATGTGGAAGGCTGTCATTTTTTTGTTTATCAGCAGTGAAATCCGTGTGATGGTAACCTGCATGGTGGTGCATATAAATTTTACCCATTTCTCTCTATGGGCAGTTTGTTTTTCTTAGTGAAAAGAAAACAATTAATCCAATTTAGAACAGCCTCATGTCACAATACCGTCAATTATTGGGGCAGGATTATTTCATATAGAATCCTACATATGTTGGCAATACTCTAAATACACATCATCTGACCTACGCCTTTCAGTTTGATGCGGTCTGTTATCAACAGTGGTCATGCATGTTAGGCAACCTGTTGAATATTACAAACAAAAAAGTCAAAAAAAAAATCAAAGACATATTTGTTTTCAAAGTCAAACATGGAGCGACCTTGGCGTTTGTACTTTATCTCTACAGCCCTGCGCATTTGGTAACTTATAAATTAACAAGAATGCAATCATACACAAGTTTTTTAAAAAACTTGGCCAGAGTTGCTGCAGTACCTTCAACAGCTGTGTGAATATTAAAAGAAATACTGTGGGAGTTTAGGTATTGCATATTTCAAAGCGGGACTGTCAAAGTAACAATAAGGAAAGGGGATGTGGTGCAGGGTTAGCCAAGTGTTTGAAGTACAGTATGTTACTGGAAGCCAAACCAACGAAGTGGACAAGGTTTCTAGCATGTTGCACCGATGTCTGTATGTACTTAATAACAGATGTTTGATGTCCTAGGCAGAGATTTGTCCTGCTGTAAGGTTGGCTTGACCTGTGTGAATTGTGGTGTGCAATAGCGAAGCAGTTACAAATGATCCTCGCTCAGCTCCTTTTACTCGCTGAATGCTCAGCCACGCTTCCCTCTAAGCACATAATTACTCCGAAGCAACCGGAGCCCATACATCCTCTGGGCCTAATGGCTCTGAAGCCATTTTGCCATAATTTATGACGACAGGGTTCAAAGTTTTAATAATATTTGGATAATATCATTGCCAGGGTGTCTTTGAGCGGTGATGAATAGAACCAGAGTGGGCACATTTCGATTCTGTGCATGACAGTGGGAGCGTTAACAACTCCTTCCCCTGCTCAACCTTTATGGAAGCGTTCCAAAACCGGATGGGCTCATGAATTATAAATATGAGCATGAGGGATTGTCTACGGTGGCGGAGAGCACACAGGGACGCTCGCGCGCGAGGCCTACTCCTGCTAGCGGCGCGAGCCTATGCAGATAAATGTATTTCTGACGAGACCAAAATGGCTTAAATAAACCCTGCTCAGATAATGTATTAAGACATCACCATAAAACCCACATGCGCTGTGGCATGCTGTTGGATATTTATGTTTATACTCTCGGTTGAAGTGTTTCACAGATTTTTTTTGGCCGCCTATGGCTCCCCTAATAATTTCAGCTTCCTAACAGCACCTCTGGGTATGTTTATATGACAACCCAAGCTGTTCAGTGCTTTATGTGGCTTGTAGAATTTGGCTTTCACTGTCCCTGCAGTGCATGATAGGTTAATGATGTTAATCAAACCGAAATAAGACAAGACTTGAAACCCACCCTAACAAGCAGCTAACGCGCAAGGCCAAATTTTCTTGGATGTGAGCCAGGACACCGACACCACACAGGAATTTTTAATATCATCCTCCTCGAAACACATTCAAGCAGGAAAAAAGAATGGCTGTAAAGATTTACAAAAGAAGTGCCTAAACAAAAGAAGCGCCTAGACAAATGCAGTTTCACGAATATTACAGCAGGAACACCTGTTGAATGTATTCATGTTCACTTTATTGGGTAATACGCTGATAATTGGCCACAATTCTATTATGCACACACTTTGGTCACTAGGGCATAACAGTTTTAATTGTTTTGCCTGAAAATTTGCTTCGCCTATATTTTTGGCGTATAGGGCTGCTCTGATTCACAGTTTCTGTAACACATGGATGTTGTCCACATTTTTGAAGGGCATTTCTTCATCATATGGCACAATAATCTTTCATCTAAGCCCCTGTGTAATAGTTCCCTGAGAACAAATGTAGTCTCTGGTTGAAAGAATAGCTTTTGATATTCTTGAGTAATTATGTTATCAGAGACGCCATCTCACTGTATGTCTCCTCTTCAATTTTTAGTTTTTTTTAAACTAAGGCAGGAAAATGCATTTGAACTTCACAGGCTAATTAGGGATATTTCCGTTTATGGTATTTGTGGTCAAAGAATGTGAATGTCAACAGTGGCTAAACAAGTAATCAAGCATCTAACTAATACACTTGGAATTTAAAGCAATTGTGGTCAAATAACAAGCTACAATGAATTCCCAATGCTTTGGATGATAAACTAAGTGCACATTCTTTATTCTTGATTTTTGTGCTCAGGAAAAACATTTGCAGTACACATTCTGAAAAGTAATAACTTTCAAAGTTATCAGATTTACAGTCTAAAGCTTGTTTATACCTTGCTTCTAACCAGAGGTTTGTCAATTTACTTTTTTTGACGATTCCACAAAATCTCAGGGGTTTGCACTAGTAAATCTATAGCATAAGTAGTTTTCCAGGTCTAAGTCCTCACAACCTAATCCAGAACGGTTCTAAATCTAACATTTGTCAGGAAATTTGCAATTTTCTTTGAAATCAGGTTTTTTCTCCCTTCTTATTAACCACAGGTTTTTTTTCTTAATTAAGTACCATCGTATTGATTGTCCTTTTCCAGACTTGAAACAGAGGCACTCCTCTGTTTGTAGAAATAGTTTATTTGTACTCTCAACAGAGGAAGGTTCAAGAAAACCTTTTTTGATTAAACACAAAGGTACAATTTGGGGGGGATTTACAGGACTGCGTGGACAACCCTCCCTCTTCCGCTTAACCCCACCACCATCATGTTCTAAAATCTTTTTCCTCTTCTTTTCTCTCCACTATGGCAGAAGTATTAAGTAGCATTGTCCACTACTGAACTAGACGTCTCTGACTGAATCACTGCAGTTGTGCTCTGGAAAAATCTAAAAATCTACAAATTCTGATTAGTTGAATCTGGATTTCGAATTTATAATGGTAAAATTATTGTTTTTCTCAAGTAAGTGGTGCTTAGGTGTGCAGAATTTTTTGTTAAAGAGCCTTCAGTTTAGATGCCAAGAGAGAAAATGTGTAAAATGCAGATAAGCAATAGATAAAGTAAAAACAATGATAAAGGAAGAGCAACAATCTACATTTCATGAAAATATTATTTTTTCCTGTCTCTATGCCTCTATTGCCTACATGTTCCCTCAACCAGACATAAAGTGACATTTGAGCAGTATGCAAAACATATAAAGCGAAAACATAGTTGTTCATACAAATGTTTGGTTCTGGTGTCGTCTTCAAATAGGACTGTTTTCAGTTTGTTTCTAAACATCAGTTGGTTCTACTTGAGTTACATTTGAGGGAGACTTTGGGGCTTGATTTAGGCACTGGATGACAAGTTACCTTGTCACAATGGTGATGGACATCCTGTCTACCGAAATCTTAATCCTGTTATGTCCCATGGAATTTAGATTTCGGCAGATGGGACATCCGTCACCGTTGTGACAGAGCAACTCGTCCGCCAATATCTAAATCAGGCCCTTGATTCTATTGTAGTCTCCTTCTGGCTTGTTTGTGCCTATCAGAAAATCTCTGCAGTTTTTAGATGTGACAACAGCACACCTGTCTGAAAGTACTATTGTTAATAATTCTTTAAACTACAGCCAGAGTGGGCTTTGGCTTGACCCAGAGAACTGTCACTCTTTCACCTCACTCTTTGATGTTTCATTCCACCGCATATGGAGTGCTCACAGTGCAATGTATGCAGGAATATTTTACTTCTTGAAAGTACACTGAATCGGGACACATGCATTGTGTATTAGTTTGATGCATAGTTTACAGAAAGCAATCAGTTTTCCATTTGTTTTTTTTTAACTGCAGCGGGCTTCTTTTTAATATTTTAGCTGGGTGTCAAGATGCAAGCCAGACTTAGAGACTTTGCCAATGCTTGCTTTGCTAGGTGACATGAGCTAACATCTGGTTATGGAGATGCCTAGTTGGTACCTATACATGCATGCATGTATAATAATTTGTCATAGCATAAAGTGTACACGTAAATGGCATTACGCTATTGTCTTTAATATAAAATACTGGCAGAGTATGTGAACGAAGTTTGACCCAATACTTAGGAATATGCTGTGTGCATGACTAAAAATACCTGGGCATGCATGGAGTATCAGGATGATGTGTTTATTAGTCACTCTTGTAAAAAATGCACAGGTACACCTCACTGCCTGAAGAACCCGCAGTATGTTTAATGCGTTCGTTCTACCCAGTCCCCAGAGTCTTGTCAGTTGGCTATTCAGACAGAGATAACCCACATTGTTGCTGAGGTAAACATGACCTATTTATAGTTTGGTGGAGCTCAGCGCCTACCTTTGCTAGAGGGACTGAAGAATGGTGTTCAAGATATAAGGGACGTAAGGTACAGAAGAGGTACATTCCAAAACATTTTGAATTTGCGAACAGGAAAAATACTATTGTAAAAAATACAGAAAAAGTAGGAAAAAGAGAGGTTGTCATCAAAAGGGGAAAAGGTCAGACGGGAGTATGTGTGGCTATGGTGGTGAAAAATCATGGATGAAAACGTGTCAGTCTATTTGCAAATGAGCAAGTGTTTTTTTGTGTTGTTTTTTTACAAATGAAAACCAAGCTTTTCTGTTCACAAAACACGAAATTACACTTGCAAAGTGGTTTACTCACATGTAAAATATATCAGTATAGTCTGGGGTGTAGTGGCCATTGGTGCAGCAGGTGCAGTGGCACCAGGGCCCACTGTCCTGAGGGGGGGCATTCAACCCTGATAATTGCTGCATTTTACTACCCTAACAGCAGTCAAAGGGACCATATTCCTTGCTTTCACCAGGACCCATGGCATCCTTGCTAAGCTACTGAATATAGTGTAACAAGATCTACTTACAGAGCTAGGGAGTGGGTTTTCAAATGCATAGGAGCTTTGGAACCTACGTAGACAACCACACATTTCAGAAATGTTGATGATTATTAAACTTTTACAGGCATGTTCCCACACTGGATAACGTCTTAGATTAACATCTGTCAATGGCAAGGTAATTTTTCTCAGTGTGGGAATGGAAAATGAATGCCTCAGAGCGGAAGGAAATGCAGAGGAACGTACATCTTCACTCCTAAGAAATATTTTCCAGTGATGAAAAAATAAAGAAAAATGTTTTAAGTTGGACATGCTTTTACACGTGTAAATGTACTCCTTTTCCATTTATACATGTGACCATGCCTTTGAATCTGTGAGAAACTTGTAATTCACTGAAAAATTCCAGCAATAGTCCTGGAAGGATGCAACAGTCGTAAAATGACAGCGGTCGCAAAATGTACTCAAAACAGGTATATGCCTAGAAGAATACGTTGCTGATCTTTATTGAAAACAGAGCCATCGGTGTCTATTGAGATCTAGAACAGAATGAGGTCCTGTAGGTTATCTAGCCATCTTAAGTATGTATGTTTGAAAGCAGTATCTGATGGTGTTTTGTCAAAAGGTTGAAGAGGAGAAAGTCCACAAGTGGGAACCGGTACCATTGGACGGAAAGAGGAGATATTGTTTTTGGATTATCCCAGTGGTGGTTCTTTGGTTCTATGAGTACTAAAAGTCATTGCAGTGATAATTTTTGCAAGACATGCCAACCAAGATATTACTTTTCAGAACTGACTCCACATGGTGCTACCAACCAATGCTTATGGTTGTATGGTATTTTTTTCCAATTTGGAGACATATGGAGGATGTTATTTCTAGGTTCTTTAGTTTTGAACATTTGAATAGTCCAGAAATATTGTGGTGCACTGGTCATGCCATAATGAGAAGGAGAGAGAAGAGAGAAACAAGTATGGCCAGATTGCAGTCCCACATGGCTGGTGCTTCTCTTTAGTGCTGTCAAGCTCACTGTTTAATTGGAGAAGGCAGACCAGTCTCTAACTGCTTTCCCTTGACATCAATGGTGTCCTGGTGTAGCGGGTACTAGTTAATCATGTATCTGCAAGCACAGGATCTTCATCAGTGTTTCAGACTTTCACCCTGATATTCGTTACATCATCCCGCCTGTCTAGTGTGCTTGGTAGGTACACCCTGTAGACTCTTAAGAATTTATTTAGAATGTACATACCATGGTAGCAATGTGCAAAAAGTGGGTGCATTGACACTGGTCCCTCCGGACAGCTCAATATAAAAAGTCTCTGCTGCAGATTGTGTTCTTTTCTCCTGTCCCGTCCACAACACCAGTGCACTGCCTGGAGTTATGGTGGCATCACGTTGCACCTCAAGTTAGAGTATAGTCTATGATGGGTCTTCACTTTTGTGTTGTGCTACCAGGGGTGATGGAGCAGCACATAAATGGGTTAAAAGTATGGGTGTGTGAAATTCACATAATTTGCATAATTACACAAAATTCGGAAAAAATACAAGAAATGATGGAATATCATCATTTTCCAACATTATAGCATGTAATGCATCCCTCATCCATTTCAGATATGAGGATGCAATTTGTACTAATAAAAAACGGCTCTGAAAACACACATGCTGCCAACAACAGCCTCTTGCAGTTTAGTAATTTGTGTTGCTCCTGTGGTAGAATCTTCTGCCTGGCATAACTTCAGGAATTTCATGTAACAAGTGTTATTTTAAGAAATACTTTTATCCAAAATAAAGCACACAAAAATGTCATAGCAATTGATATATCACAATGCAGCACTGAGTCACAGTCCAACAGAAACAGAAACAGAATCCCTTCAGCCATTAGTGGTCCCCATTTCCCACCCACCCCATCTCACAGGACATTGTTAGAGCCTGAGCAAACCATACACCAATCATCTTGACTGACAGTCTCAGTGAAGGTGCATAGGCTGCCTCTGTGGTCATTCCATTTCCCCCATATTTTGGACCATTTATATGGACAGCCCCTACTCTCATAGACAACTTTCTCCGCCAACATGCACTAGCCCTTATCAAGCTCACATTCTCTGAGCTGTGGTACCGGATCCTCCCTCTACAGTTTCACAATGTTACACTTGGCCACCATTAACCCCCACGTCATCCAGATATGATCCATGAGTCTAAGGCCAGTGGGCTCCCAGATATACAAACCGCATCACTTTGCAAAGGTGCCTATGTTACTTAAGACCCTCACAGGTGAGTAGTGTGGTTTACAAATACTCTGATTGATTGATTGATCACTCCCACAAATCCTATTAAGACAAGTTATTACTTACTCCCACTGTTGTTGAATAGCTGGACAGCTCCACACCATGTGAATAAATGTTCCCTGTTGGCCACCTCCCCTGTGACAGAGTGCAGATGTTACCTTACCCATCCTTACCACAGTAGTGCATACATAGTAGTTGTACTAGGTTGAATCGAGATCTCATTGCCACTTGTGGGGATGCCAGGGCCTCCGGCCACTCGTCATCTTCTAGACCCTTGAGGTCTCCCTCCCATTGTAAATGGAGCTTGGGGAGGGTATCAGGGGAATTATTGATAATTTTTGCGAGATCGCTTTACCGGGCATGTATTCACCTAGCAGTCTGTTCTCTAGTGGTGATGATTCAGGCATATCTCCCTTTTGCAGTGACTTTTGCAAAGCATGGCATATTTGCAAGTGACGATAGGTTTCAGTATGTGGCAGTTGATACTCGCTCTGCAAGTCAGCGAATGTGATTCCGTGTTTCTGTGACCACAGACCTTCAACCTTAAAGAGACCAATGAGATCCTGTTTGTCAAAGATGAGTTGTGTTCACAACGTTCTCAATTGTGCAGTGTCCCAAGGAGGTGTCTTGTGTAACCCTGTCCCTCCACTGAGTTCTGTGTGCCAGAGGGTGAGTGTAACTGTGTTGGACTCAGGAGGGAAGCATAAATGGCCCTGAGGCAGCCTCCTGGGTGCATGACCTGCCTGTATATACAATAACCTAGCTCTTTTGGAGGAATATGGACCCAGTGATTGAAATCTGTAAGCTGTGTCACCCAAGAGTACTTTGTATGTCAGGCTAAGCAATGCAGCCATCAAACCAGCCTCTTGTTAGCTTTATAAGGGATATGCTTGCTGGGCTTCTATTCCACAGGAGAGTACAAGTTTCGTTTTCTAGCGCTTTAATACAAGTAGTAAAGACTGGATAGGGGGTGTTATGAAGTGCATACAAGAAATAGGGCAGCGTCATCATTTGAAATAGAGTGGCTTTGCTGTGGAGCAACAGTGGGATGGCCCTCCAGTGTTGCACATTGCATCGTAGTCGCACCAGGCTGTGGCTCTAGATTAGCTATTTAAAATATGTCAGGGTCAGTGGTGCTGTAAATCCCTAAGTAGCGAAGCCCATCTGTTGCAATGCGAGCTGCACACTCTCAGGGCAGATGCAGCACCATTCCATGAAGAAGGTAAATAAGTAACTTGTCCCAATTGATGATTTACCATGGTGCCAGGGTGCCTGCATTGCAGGGATGATTGTTTATGTGCAGGAAGAGACACCTTCCTGCAAATAATCAAGCATTAATGGCATTTTCCTCCTTCTGTGTGTGCTGCAGAATGCAGCACAAAGAGAAAGAGCAAAAAACGAGAATAAATAAAGGTATTTCTCTGCGTTCCACCACTTTTACACCACCCCTGGGGTGGTGGGTGAATCTGATGCATTCCCAGGTTTACAACACCTTGTAAATCTGGGAATGCATCAGATTCCATGGATGTTGCTTGTGAACACCAACAGCAACATCCATGGAATGCCCCTTTCATGCAGTTATGCGTGAAAGGGGGCCATATTTGCAAGGCCAAGAAAAGCCGCACAAGGTGGCTTTATGTGGCCTTGTAAATATGTGCAGGCACACAGCGCTGCCAGAGCATCACAAAAGTGACCCTCTGGCAGGGTTATTGTGCCGCAGGGACCTTTTAAATATGGCCAATAGTATGTCTGAGGGGACAATGTTTGATAGGCAACCCAGATTCAGATTATTTTATTTGCCAAAAGCGGAACTGTCTATACAAATAAGCTGACCATCTGTAAAAGTGTTGCTTGAAAGCAAGCATCAGCAAAGCCAGTAGCTCTTGGTTTAAAGTGCTAATGCATTCAACCTTAGCACATATGTGTTCCTCCCACTGGTAACCCAGGAACCCACAGGTGTGAGCACAGATGGCTATAGCTGTAAAGTAGTTCAGTACAACCACATAAGTGGGGGCAACAGGATACACCCAAACAGGTAATAGCATTATGTCTGAGACAAATACTCCACTTGGCTGAGGCGGGACACAATTGACAAAGTCTAATATCTATGGCTGAAAGAGTTAGTAAATGAAATGGGTGGGCCCAAAACCTGCTCTATGTCTTTTGGACTCTATACGTCTGTTTGACAGCTGTCAACCCCAGATTTAACAAGACATTTGATTTCAACCGATACTTAGTAGCAGCATTTGAAAATATAGAAAAGTGGCGCTGATTTCAAGTGGGTCACTTGCAAGTTCATTGAGGACTGCCACATTCTCTTGAGATGCTATTGTCATTGTACGAGACTGGCTCCTGCTCTAGGGCACCTCTCTGAAAATAGACTACCCAGATATTCATGCTTTATTAGACCTTGGAATATTCACCCCAGCCCAGATAAAAACTCAACCAGACAAGTTCAAACTGTTCCATGCTCACATCGCAAGCATGCTTCAAGACTGTCAACCTTGGTGTTGAACCTGTTCAGATTGTCAAGAGCCTCCACTGATATTTCCTTTGTTGTAAAACTTTTGAGCATGTCAAAGACGTTTCTGATGGCACAGAAGAAATCACATACAATTTGTGTGCCTTTGTAGTTGAATTTTCCCAACAATATATCATATTAGTTATATTTATAAATTAAGCATGAAATGTGACTATGTAAGTGTGAGTGTACACAAAATTGCAGGGCCCTTACATATACTAAGTTTTAACCTTTACACCTCCAAAGTCTTTTCTGTAACTATGACGCCGGCTTAGTAAGACGTTTTAGCAGGTACACCATATGCAATAGTATTTTTAGTAGTCTGTTGTTGCAGGTTACAACAGACAGCACTATGGGTATACTTACAAGCCCCTTGCACCTTCTTGCAGCATATTAGCGTCATTTTGTTTACACTAATGTGGCATTAATGAGGCATTATTGTCGTGCCATATTTACAAATTCTTGCTTTGTGCCACTTTGTAACCCCCTGCGCCACAATATGCCTGCACCAGGCACAATGTATGCAAGTGAGGCGTTTCCCTGTTAGGAGGCCCAAAAAAATGGTGCAATGAAATCTAGAAGATTGCGCTGCACCTTTTTTAGTATCATTTTTAATGCCTTCCTTAGGCAGGCATTAAACAGAAGCTCCCATTCTATTCAATGGGCCTCCCTTGACTTTGGTGGATTAGTGCCATGGTTTTTTACGCTAATCCACCAAAGTGCAGCAATAATGTCAAAATGTTTGGCGATATTGGCCTAACGTGCACCAGTATGGCGCACACATTGAGTCCTGGGGGGTTGGGGGGGGTCCAATGGGGCACAAGAAAAGTGGCACATCATCTATGATGCCCCTATGTTTATTACACGGCCGCTCTGTTTTTTCAGCATTTCAACCTGCCTTACGTCTTTTTTCATCCTACCACTGAGCCAGTCTGTAACTTGTGAAGACGCTTTACCACCCAGCGTTGGTTTCCCAAAACTTTAATTAAGGCACAGCAGCAACCCAAACGCCTTTTTTCTTTCTGGTTTCATTTCAGATCGTTTATTCCATCTGAGTCCTTTCCACACTGAGTTCGTCCACTGGTAGCATTGCGGCCGCGCTGCTCCAGTTTCTGCTTACATTGGCTTAGATTCCTGATTGGCAATTTGGGAGTTCAAGCCCTCTCTGAGCTCTAATTTGTCTTTTCGACTTCCAGTCTGCAGTTCAAAGCCGTCGGAGCTCCCTTGTAGACAAACGTTTGCAGTCATGTTACACAACATGCCAGCGTAATGGAGTGTGACATCTCTTCCAAGCGCAGTGCCACGCATGAGCATGCCAAAGAGAAACCTCTACTCCCCACCCCCAACAAACCTATTTAAAAGAGACGTAAGCTGTGCACATTATTTCATTACTGAAATATGTTTTATTCTTGGTGAAAGCTTCTGTTATGAAGAAAAGGCCTAAACCATGAAACCTTTCAAATGTTTAAAAAATCACGTTTATTTGCTGCTCTCTGCTAAAAAAAAAGTTATGTGAGAAAACTAAGGCCCTGATTTAGATGTTGGCGGCGGGGAATACTCTGTCATAAACGTGAGGGATATGTGGCGCCGAATTACAATCCCAGTAGGATATATTGGGGTCACAATAAGGCGGACGGGATATCCGTCCCGTTTGTGACCGAGTATTTCCCTCCTCCAACATCTAAATTAGGCCCTATGCTAATTGCCACTTCTGAGGCTATTATAGAAATCATCCTGCTTCCCACACCTTCATATATTACTTCCTAAAAGGTCACATAGAAGGAAACTCACAGAGTGAACATTTTATTAGGACTCTGCACCACCAGTATGGTATGGAAAGCACTTGTTTTATATAAACAGCCAGGGTCCCTATTACAACTCCATTGTGCACCTATACCAAGGCAGGAAAGGGAACCATGCCCCCATTTATATGCAAGCTCACTGTTAAATGGGGCAACATTCTTTGTGGGAAAATGACTGGTTTGATAAATGTTTGTCCCATGCGCAGATACCATAGTGCCAAAGATATTCCCTTTTTTTTTCATCACTGCCTGGATTTCCAAAAGGATTTTGACACCTGGCATCCTTTCAAAACTATTGACTCAAAACATGCTGCCGCCTCTTCCTGAATATGGGCACAGCTGGCCATATTGTCCCAGTTTTGGGAGCATCACACTGGCTACTAATAACACAGTGAACACAAGGCCAAGCAGGAGGAGCGAGCCCTACCATAATATTTCAGAAGTACCAACAACCAAATGCCCAAGGCCGACTTGGCTGAATCTGACGGCTACAAGTGCCTTTGTGGAAAATGTCTCCACCTTCAAGAATCCATTCTATGGAACCCCAAGTCCTCTATATAAGATTTGAATACGATTTCCAAAACCTCTCAGACCACGTTAATAACATCATGGCCCTTTAGGTACTTGGTCCAAACACTCCCTAATGGGTTAGGAGCAGGAAAAGCCTATATTCTCACGCTCCTCACACGCTTGCTGGTGGATGAAACATACCTGTTACTCACATTGCTAGTAGCCCTCTGCAGTTAAATGCTTTGGAATGATTTTAAAGCGGTACTGAGCAATTTACAGGAAAACAAAATTAAGTAAAGCCCCTTTAGCCCTCTACATTTTCAAAATCTATACGCATTTTGAGCTAAGTTAAAGAAAACATTGGATCTAGTAATGGACCTCTGAGAACTAGGCTGTTTGTGCTTACATTTGTGCAGCACATGTGGGTGCCATAAGCTCAAACACAAACACATCATTCATGAAACAATTTTCAGAAGGACAGTGAAATAAATAAAAGATGTGAAGCAGCAATAACAATGCAGTAACACAGGTAAGGAATGTTTAGCTATGAGCTTGATAGCCTCAAGTTTAATTTCTTCATGTAGGGCCCAATTTTAACATTCATGTGATGACAGTAATACCACTTATTCCAAGCCAAGCCACTCCAATTGATTTTCCTGCAAAAAGAGTAACAGGGCATTGGAATTTTTAACCTTCCTATGACCATGCTTTAGCTGTAATGTTTTTGTACTTTGGAATGTAGTCTATGGCTATTAGTGTGGGACCATCCTTATTCATGATGGATTAAAGTCCCAGCACGGGTGTTTAGGTGTTGGCCTCATATTATCATTTGATATGTACCAACGCTTGTTTGATAAATGGCATGGGGACATTTAAGGTGAGGTTACTCTGCCTCAATTATGACGGATATCTCCTCCTACTTTTTATAAGTGCATTATATCCTATAGCACTTGTCATGTGGCCACCAGGATATCCATCACGTTTGTGCAGAGTAACAGTCTGCCATACTCTGAATTAGGCCTATGGTCCCTTCCTACCACAGGGCACAGACTCCCCTTCCTTCCTCAGCTGGAGCTTCAATGTTTAAAAACTGCCGTTGGTTCGAACTCAAACAACCTCAATGTGGCCATAATAAAGAAAGAAGTATAGGTTTTGCACAGTGTGGCTGAGACACTGGTTGACATTTTATTTCATATTTGACAAACAGCGGGCTTTCAACAAGTTAAAAAGCATTAGTGAATCCATTGGGCCGCAAAACTTTAGATAGAAAAGTTTTTGGGATGCAGCATTTGTGTATATAAGCAGTAGTTTCTTTGTTTCCGCTTTTGATGGGAATATTGTTTAAAAATATTGTTCTGCTGGATATAGATTTTCCAATGTTAACTCCAATGTGGTAATCATTTTTAAAACAATATTTAGGTCAGGCACTATTTTGACAATGATATTCTGTTATCACGCTGTGGCAACAATCCATTGGGCACCGTGTTAGAAAGGAGTTTTTTTCTGTGTATCATGGTTCAGATTGTATTCTTGCACTGCTTTTAACTTTTTTGGAAACATAAAGCTCTATATTACCACATTTTATTTATCTCTGCAGTGTGTTTATTAGTGCTTCTAGGTAGGAGTGTGATGATTTTAATCAGAATTCCAGTCTTTGGTAAACAAATTTTACTCAGCTTGAATGACATGATTTCTGTCATAACTGGTTGGAAGCGAGTCACTTTCTTAGCATTCAGTATTGCATCTGTTAGAAATAGGGTTTCTGGTTGGCTAGGGTATTCACCTAAGCCAGGCAGAACCCACCCACTCTAGTCAGGGCAAGGGAGTTAGGTACACGTCCAAGATAACCCCTGCTCACCCCTGTGGTAGCTTGGCACAGGCAGTTGGGCCTATCCCAGAGGCAATATGCAAAACTTTTGCACAACACACACTACACACATGATGCACTACCACAAAGGAAACACAACACCAAGTTAGATGAAAATAAACTGTATTGTACACAATGCAATTATTAGACCAAACACAACATGTCAGTAATACCCTTCTAACCAACAAGTTGTCAGAACATTACACAACAGTTACTCTGCAGAGCCAGCAGTAGTAACATATAACACACAGATTACTTATTATTCTGCAACATAAGCTGTAATCAGGAGTCACATTACATACAAAATGCATTTGTCATTAAAGTATCATGAATGCCTATACCAAGAGCATTATAAAACACATGGCAAGTCAAGAAAACATATCAGCATGTCATGCCCATAAAAGGAACATTAGCAAACATATATGTAGCACATCATAAAACTAGGCAGGTTAACATATAAATCCATTATGTCCATACTAAGAGCCTCAGAAATATGTTTGTCCTTTAAAAGTACCTGTTGTTATGATGAAAGGCACTTCCAGTGCCAGGAAGAACAACAGGGTGCCCTCTGTGCGCCGTGCGCTTCTTCGGGGGGCCACTTCGATGATTGGGGAGAAGGGGGTGACACTCACCCCTCTAGTTTTATAACAGGCCCCTCCTGGGGCCTGCGACCTCTGGGGCCCCTCTAGGCTGCAACTGGCCCCCCAGAGGTGGGGGTGCAAAGCCAACAGAAACAGCAAGGGCCGTAAAACACTATAGGAGCATTCAAGCTCCAAATGCAGTGACCGGGGGAGAGGGACTCACCCTCACTCACCCGTGCCCTACCTCTCTGGGGCCAAAGCACTATGGGCACAATCGTCCTGCCGGGTGTGGCCTCCAATGAGGTTTTCTGGCCTCCCGATGGGAGAGGAGAGGCTTTGGCTGCCTCTCACACTCTGGGGTCAACATGTCTCTCCCCCGCCCCGAGCACCTCCTTTCCACCGCGAGGGCCCTGGGGTGGCCCTGGGGGTAAAGGGGACCTCCAATGAGGTCTCTCTCTCTCCTGGGGCTGTCCTACATCACTCGCCCCCACCCGACCTGGTGCGTGAGTGTTCCTCGTGGTTCCCGGGCTGCAGCGGTGACTTGACTCCAGTGAGTGCTTGTTAGTGCCCCCAGGGGGTGCTCCTCGGACAGGTGGCAGGGCCCAGCAGCAGGCTGGGGCAAGGGGGATGCAAGCAGATGTCAGTCTCTCCTAGTGATCCAGCAGATCACAGGTCAGCACAGCAGCAGCGATCCATGGCGGCTCCTGGTGAGTCCCTCCAGCATTCGGCATCCAGTTCCAAGTAAGTTGCAAAATGTCACTGAATTATGGGGAAAATTACCATGTACTTATGCTCAGTTTTACAGTGTGTTTACAAAGAAGGGGAGAGGAGGTTCCAACCAGTTACACCTGCTTCTGGGAGTGCCCCCTCCCTCCTCTAGCACACACTCCAAACATCAGCTGGGGGTAAACGGCTCTATTATGTGAGGCCAGGGCACAGCCTTTACAAATGCAGGTGTACCCTGCCTCTCCCTTCTCTCAGCCCAGGAACACTGTTCAGTATGCAGATGCACCTCTGTGACACCTCCACCCTCCCCGTCTACAGGCTTTCTGAAAAGTATGCACAAAGCCCAACTGTCACTCTACCCAGGCGTGGATTGGAGTCAAGCTGCAATACACCAGAGTCATAAGCACATAGAAATGATCACTTTCTAGAAGTGGCATTTCTGTAATAGTAATTAAAAAAAAACACTTACACCCCTAAGCAGCATTTCTCACTACCATTACAACCATACCAAACATGCCTACGCTACCCATCATAAATCAGACAGTAACCCCAAGACACAAGGCAGGGCATTTCCAATGCAATCCTATGAGAAGGTAGCACTCATAGCAGTGAGAAACCAAATAGGCTGTTTGTCACTACCAGGACAGGCCACACAACCAGGCACATGTCATGCCTTCTACATACATAGCATCCTGTCCATAGGGCTAGTTAGGGCCTACCTTAGGGGGGACCTACATGTAGTAAAAGGGAGTTCTGGGCCTGGGAAGTAAATTTAGATGCCAGGTACCTGTGGCAGAGAACTGTGCATGCATGCCCTGCGCTAGCAGGCCTGAGACCAGTTTGAGAGGCTATTTCAGTGGGTGGCGCAATCAGCGCTGCAGGCCCACTAGTAGCATTTAATTTACAGGCCCTGGTTATGGAGATACCATTGTACAAGGGGCTTACAGGTAAATTAAATATGCCAATTAGGTGTAAGCCAATCATACCAACTTTAGAAGGAAAAGCACCCGCGCTTTAGCACTGATCAGCAGTGGTAAAGTGCTCAGAGTCCTAGAGCCAACAGCGAGAGGTTAGAAAAATAGGAGGAAAGAGGCAAATGTCAGGGGATGAACCTGCCAAAAGGGCAAGGTTCAACAGTATCTGTAAATATAATATTTCCAAATGTAGTCATATGAATACAATATTTCTGGAGAGTTTTCACCAAACGTGAAGGGTTGGAGATATAGTTCAATCAGGATCCCTTCAAATAAATCAATTTCAAATGACAGTATGATCCATGTGGCCACACAATGAAATAAAGTTAAGGAGTTTATTACCAGCTCAGCCCCTAAGTCATGTAGACAATTCTCAAAACAAAGTTATAAAGAGAGAATCACTATTGATTGAGCGAGGTGTTGGAAAAAGATTTAAACAAACTAACATCAAAAGAATTAAACATTTGCCAATGAAAATACAAAACAGCAACAAAATAACCTGATGAATAGAAAACAACTACTGTTCAGTTTTTTAAAGCATTAATGCAATTTAAAAGTCATCTAAACTTAGCTAGCTAGGGAAAGGGAAATCCCTAGAGATTAGCAAGTCACAGGTTCATATGTGTTGGGCTAAAACGCGAATGGACAAAAAGCAAAAAGAAAAAGGACAAAGTGAATTTGAAAAAATAACATCTGGGGCAAAAGGTAAGTAAGCAAAGTAGGCAAAATTAGGTAAAAAGGGAAGGCGTCAGCATTTCAGAGGCTCAGTCAGAAGTCTTCTTCTTTGGGTCAGGGGACAATTTTTTTAGGTGTCAGCAAAGCATTGGCGTAAACGTTAAGGGTAGAGAGGTCTGTACCTCTATGAGTCCAAGGAGATCCAGCCAGAAGGGTAGAAAGGAGCAGACTGATTGAAGTCCAACTATGGAAAGGTATATTAAAGTCCAAAGTGGAAGATGGCACGCTCATCCATCACTTCCCATGACTCACAAGGAGTAATTGTCCAATAAAGTTCATCATGTGTCATGGAACTGCAACATCAGTGAAGATTTCCAATAGCAACATGTTAAAGGCACGTATCTTAACACATCCGTGTGGGTTGAAGTAATTGTATACATAGTCCGTTTCCTTAGTTCCTGAATGTACTGTACTCAAGGTTACTTTCTCAGACTCACTATGTGTAAATCAGTAGGGTATTTGTTACAAACCTTACATTTAATAGGAACGAAGTCTAAAGGACAGGTCACATTAATAAGAATGACTATACATTTTCTGCACAGTCAGGAAACAGGACCTTGCAGGCCTCACTTAGGCTAAGTAAAGGGAATTAATATGGCACATTCATTATGCAACTAATGCACATATAGCATTTTAAAATGATAAATTCAACATTAATAAGCTTTGTCAGTGTTCATTTTACAGTACATTTGAAACAACATAACTCTGTTACTACATTGCTTTAACTACTGCTTTAACTAAAAGTCACCAGACTTTTGCATGTAACATTTTAAACATTACTCTCTGAAATTCACTGTCATTTTAGTGCAGACTATTAATTAACATGATGAGAAATCACATAGAATTGAATTAATTTGTTATACATGAAGTTTTAGGGCTATGCCACAACACTTTAGTCTAGTAACCTACAGTGAATGCACATTAATATAGGCTTTTAGTGCGCCATTTTACGATGAATGAATTAGTGCTCCAATTAACAAAATGCTAATGTTGTCACATATAGATGATTACTGTGACATCAAAGGTAGTAATAACATTTTTGCTACATCAGTGTCAATGGCCTGCAATAAATCCATATAATATCTTGTTTGGCACACAGTTAGGGGGTCCTTCAAGGGCATGTTTGTCTGTGCCACTGTGTCTGTAATATGGCATCAGCAAACAAGAAAGATATTTCCTCATTTGGCCACATTCTCATGCAAATGATGGAATCACACTATGGTCCTCATTATGACTTTGGCGGTCTTTTCAGAAGTCCGCAGAATCACGGGTGCCAGAAGTCCACCACCATTTTACAAGTACTGAAGGATTTCTGCCACAATTTGGGTGGAAATCCTCCAGTAGTCGTGCTTGCAGTCGGAGGTGCAAGGGCGGTTCTACCACTGGCCCCACCCCGTCAAAAGGAATCTGACAGCCGTATTATGACCTGTAATACGGCCTGGCGGTGTCCTGGTGGTGAGGCACTGCTGGCGGTAGAAGCGCCTTTTCCTGTTCACTGCCAGACAAGCTCCTTGCCGGACAAGGTATGTTGATCGCCCGACAAGGGAGGGGGGTGAGAGGGTGGGGTTGTTGTATGTACACGGCTGTTGTCTGCGTGTGTGAATGTAAGTGTGCATGTGTTTGTGTATGCTTGTGTGTATGGGTGTTTGAATGCGTGTGTGTTTGGGTGTTTGAAAGTGTGTGTGTATGGGTGTTTGAATGCGTGTGTGTATGTGTGTGTGTATGGATGTTTGAATGCATGTGTCTATGCGTATGTGTATGGGTGTTCGAATGCGTGTATGATTGTTGAAGTGAGTGTGTGCTGGAATGTTTGTGTGAATGCGTGTATGGATGCATGTGAGTGAATGTGAGTATGGATGCATGTGAGTGAATGCATGTATGTAAGTGTAGGTGAATGAGTGTATGCGGGGTGTGTGTGCGTGTATGCTGTTCTGGAAGGGGGGTGGGGAGTATTAGGTTTGCGGGGTTGTGGGAGTGATCTGCCGGTGACAGGAAAGAAATTTCATGTCACCTGTAGCCTTTCCGCCACGGTTTTCATGGCGGTGCTACTGCCACGGAAACCGTGGCAGAAAGCCGACTCGTTATACCGCCCACGCTCTTCAGTGGACCACCGGGTCAGAGATGCTAATCTCCGGCCCGGCTGTCCAACTGCCCTTGCTGTACAAACAGGGATGTGGCGAGTTGGCAGAGGTCAACCCGCCACACTCATAATGTGGCAGTCTTCACTGCCGGCCCATCAGCGGTGAGACCACCACCGTGGACCTGGCGGTCTATGGACCACCAGTGTCAAAATGAGGGCCTATTTTCTGCCTGCACTAATTTTTAATTGTCAGGAACATACCTTTGTGCCTGTGCATTGTTTTTTAACATAGTTATCTTCACAAGCAATTAAGCTTACTACCAATAATAGGACAGGAGGACAGTAATGGGCTGAAAAGATTGTTATGCTTATGAACATATGGAACTATGATAAAAGACTCATTCTGTTACTGTATGGTCTGTCTAGCATTTGACTGCCACAGTGTCAAGAACTGGAATGTTTTTTTTATTGTAATACTTCAGATCAGAGATTGACCATGCCATTTTTTCCTTTATGATTTTTAAGGCTATATCCAAGGCTATATGTTTCAATGAATTAAATGTGTGCAGCTGATTTCTGTGTGACACATGAAGATCATAAGTTCCACTGGCTACTGGGCAAGAAGCAAATCACCTTCAAGCTTCTCACCCACACGTACAAGGCCATACACAACGCAGGACCAGCCTACCTGAACCAAAGCGTCTCCTTCCACACCTTTGTCAGACCCTTCCGCTTCGCCCAGATGGCCCTGACCACCATCCTTCACACTGCAAAACCACTGTTGGAGGACGATCTTTTATCTACACTGCAGCAAAGAGTTGAAACAACCTTCCCCTGCACCTCAGACAAAGCCCGTCGCTCACCATCTTAAGGAAGAACCTCAAGAAATGGCTCTTTGGATGAGGCCCCTCCCCCCCCAGGACCATGAGACCCCCACGGATGAGTAGCTGAGCTTTACAATTACTGATTGCTTGATAGAAGTATCAGAATGCAGTTTTTTCAGGTTAGACAATAGAGTATTTTTTAATAAATAAAACAAGACCAAAATGACAAAACTCCAAGCAGTAGAACCGGAGATTTGCAAGTTTAAAGATTTTAGTGAAAAAAGGGGCAAAAAGCACAATGCGCCAACTGTGGATATGTGGCTGTACCGGACTGGGTAAAAGTCACAAGTTCAGGCCGATCACAAGAGACCACAAGCCAGTTATGGGGCTCCAGTTAGGCCTCACTGAACAAAGTACCTTAAAATCCTGGTATTGCGGAGTATTGCAAGGGTATGTGTTGAAGATTAATTATTCAGCTGAAGCGGTTCATCAGTTCTGAGATGCAGCAAGGTGGTGATGTGAGGTCTGGGCTTGAATTGAAAAGTCCAACATTAAGGATGCATCACACAGCCAGGGCAATGCATCAGTTCAGAGGAGCTAAGAGGCTGGGATGCGGATTCTGACCTCGTCGTAGAGGCCGCCATCGACAAGGGTTATGAGGGCCTGTGCCGAGACTCCACTGAGCAGTAGCAGTTCCGATGAAGCAGTAGGCTGAGATACAGGTCTTTGTGATTCGGACGATCCACGCAGTGGTGGCGAACTGTCGGTTCTGCTCAGCCACACAGCAGAAAACATGCAAAGATTCTACAGGATACACACAGGCTGGTGGAACACTTTGGACCCACTTCCAAGGGTCCAGGACTGGGATGTCTCCACTTGGCAGCCTAGCCTCACAATTGTAAGAGTAGGGTCTGTGATCGAGGTTGCTTGAGCCTTCTGTCCTTGAGGCTCAATTCAGGAGGCCAGCCAACAAGCCCTTGGACTCACTACGGGGTCCTGGTTTCAACAGATGCAAGTCCAGTCCTTCTCACCAAGGAAAGAGGCAGAAGGCAGCAGATCAGCACAGCAAGGCAGCAGCCCTTCAGGGCAGTAGTTCAGCAAAGTAGCAGTCCTAGCAGGCCGATCACAGCCCCCTCCTGATAGGTTATCACCCTGCTAGGTAACCAATCATCCTTTCTGGACTATTTAGGGTCTCCCTCTTGGGTGGATCCTCAGATTCTACATGCAAGATTCCAGCAAGAGTCCTTTGCATTGTTTACTTCATCTTTTGGCAACTGGGACTGCAACTGGACCCTCGAGGAACCAACAGTCTGCAACTCCAACGATGACTCCACTTTGCAACATTGTTTCTCCAGCTCCTTCCAGCAACTACAACATTTCCCTGGCTGTGCATCCTCTGAGGGTAACAAGTTTTCCTTGGAGTGAAGGAGTCACTCCCCTGCATCCGCAGGTACCAACTGCAATGATGACCAGCTGCATGGATCTTCTCTCCTCCAGAGCTGCGTGGATCCTGCATCACAGGTGGTGATCTGGAGTGGTCTTCTCGGTCTTCTCTACCAGCTATCTAACTTGGGAGATGGTAAGCCCTTGCCTCTCCTTCCAGGACAGTAACCCTGTGCACTGTGACTCTTGAAGCTACCAAGGCTTGTTTGTTCCTCCTACACGGCATCTTCAGACTCCGTGTAGTCCCAGACTCCAGCACTTTTTCCTACAACACGCGGTCTCCTGCCTGCTGCTCCAGCAACGTTGGACACTTCTTCATACGTGCTGAGTGGACCTCACTGCGTCTCCTGTGCCTGCTGCCCGTAAGTCACCTGTGGGGGCTGCCTCCTCTTCTTATGAGTCTCCCAGCTGCTGAGGGTGACCCTGGACTCTCCTCCTTGGGTCGAGTTCCCTAGACCTTGCTGGTCCTCTTTAGTCTTGCAAAATCTTCTTCTCTGACTCTTGCATTTGCCAAGGCTTGTTGGTGATTTTCCAGCACCACTGACTGACTGCATCATGGCCGCTGATGATGGACATCATGCGCATTACTTTTGGAACTCCTCTTCTGCTCCTGTGTCGTACTGCTGACCTTCTTCATCGACTGTCAACCTGGTCCTGCACCCACAGAAGGGTGGGTAGTAGCTCCTGCCACATCCAAACACGCCAACTCAAACTGGACTTGGTCCCTTTCCCTTCAGGTCCTCTTCTGTCAGGATCCACCTTTGGGTCCTTCCAGCCTTGGTTAGGTCTTGCACAATGCTTTTCCAAAGTCCTCCTGTTGGTTTTGGCGAAAACCAGGTAATTACCTCTGCTCTCCTGGTGGCTGGAGGTCACTCTGGTACTCATCTCTTGAGGTTCCTTGTTCGTCCAGCTCCCTTCTACTGATTCCACTTCCTTGGGTGGTGGACTTCCTTTCACATTCCACATTTTTAGTATATGGTTTGCCTTCCTATAAGGCCCTCACTATTTACTATTGCTTCTACCAATTCCGTTTACTTTCTATGCAATTTGCTGATTTCTAATGTGTATGTAATAGTGTGTTTACTTACCGCCAGTTGGGGGATTGTCTATAGTATTTGGGCTACTATAATAAAGTACCTTAATTTTTGTAACACTGTGATTTTTTTCATGTGTGTAAGTGCTGTGTGACTGTAGTGGTATTGCATAACCTTTTTACGTCTCCTAGATAAGTCTTGGCTGCTCATCCACAGCTACCTCTAGAGAGCCTTGGCTTCCTAGCCGCTGCCTACACTTCACTGATGGGGGATACCTGGACCTAGTATAAGGTGATAACACGATAGTTGCTTTCTACACACCAGGCCAGCTTCCTACAGACACTAAGCCCCTTATTATGACTTTGGCGGTCTATTCCCTAGACAGCCGAAGTCACCGCAGCGATATGACGGCCTGTGTTGGCAGTCTGAAGACTGACATATTATGACTGCTGGCTTCTCTCCACCACTATTTGGCAGGGAAGCTGCCAGCAGCCATACTGGCGGTCGGCTGTCTAGTGAAGCTTGCTCCGCCGCCACCACCATGTCACCACAACACCACCTGCCATATTACTACATTGTAAACAGCATGGTGGTGTTGTGTTGGTGATACGCTGGAGGTGGAGCAATCTCCCTGGACCCCATTACTTCCCGGATGACCACAGCGACCACCTGGTAAGGTGATCGTCCGTCAGGGGAGGGGGATGTTGAGTGTTGTGTGCATGTGTGTGTGCAAGTGTCTGTGTGCTTGTGTGAATGCCTGTAAGTGGGTGTGGGGAGGTGTCGTGGCCATGTGTATATGTGTGTGAATGAGTGAGCGTGGATGTGCGCGTGTATGTACGCAAGTGTGGTGTGTGAGTGTGTGCATGGAACGAGGGGGTGGGGGTAGGTACAGGGATCGAGGGGGTCAGGGGGGCAGTATGGGGACCAGGGGAGGGGGTGTCACTGTTTGGGGTGCTGGGGGGGCTTCTGATGGGGTCGTGGGTGGGGGGCCTCCTACATGGAAGGGGGTTGGGAGAGTCCTGTTGTGGCAACAGGAAGTAGTATTCCTGTCGCCAGTATCCTTTCTGACAGGGATTTCATGGTGGGGCTGCCACCACGGAATCCCTGCCGGAGAGGATACTCATAATACCATCGGCGGTGTTAAGTGCACCGCCGGGTCGAATGTGGTCATCCTTCAGCCAGGCGGACTCACCGCCCTGGCGGTACAGGCAGTGAACTGGCTGAGATGCAGCCAGTTCACTGCCCATCGTCATAATTTGGCAGTCCTGCACCGCCACGCTGTCGGCAGTCTGACCGCAACCGCAGGCATGGCGGGGCAGGACCGCCAAGGTCCTATTGACCACCTAAATGCTAAGGCAGGAAAATAGCAACTTTTTAAGGTTTTTCAGAATTGTAACAAAAATTCTGACCTCATCATAAGATAGAATTTTTCACTACAATTTCAAAGACACCAAACATGAACTGGTTGATTACATACTCCGGTTTGGAAATTACAGCTTAGGCATGTTTAAAGGGCTACATAAGAGGGTGGCACAATCAGTGCTGCAGACCAACTAATAGCATTTAACTTGCAGGCCCTGACCACAGGTAGTGCCATTTTCCTAGGGAATTACAAGCAAATTAAATATGCCATTTGGGTATAAGCCAATTCTACCATGTTTTTAGGAGAGAGCACACACACATTTTTGCAGTGGTTATCAGTGGTAAAGTGTACAGAGTCCTAAAGCCAGCATAACATTAAGTCAGTAAACAGAAAAGTTGCAGGCACAAAAGTTAGGGGAAAACCACACCAAGGATACCAGGTCTAACCGCAATGCAAATGATAATTATGTGCTTTGTCCTAATTAGGAGATGGCTAAGAACATCTGAGTTACACTGGCCATGTTATCCCACAGGCACCAAGAGTAGAACTAGAGAAATCATGGTGAAACTTGGATCATCTTCAGATGAACATAATCAGACCTTCACAGTTGTATATGAACATATGAAGGATGCTGAGAAATGTACAGATGTGCTCCAATGCAGATCTTTTTGAACCTGACATAAAGAGGCTGACATAAAATGCTTTTATGTACTGCAATTCTTCCGAAGAAATCATTGTTAGGACATGTATGTGATTCTTAGGGCACCCAAACATTAAACTAGTGTCCAGAGGCTAGTGAAAATAGGCATGTTTTATCCATTCACCTTTGTTTCCTATGGCTTTATCACTAGTCAAGCGTGGCTTTATCACTAGTCAAGCGTAAATTCTGGCCCCTGCATAAGTAAGAGCCTACGAAGGGATTTGAAAGTATTGGTTGTGTAATGGTATTTACAGGGTGAGGTAAGTAGCCTCTAGATTCATACTAGGATCGGTAATTGATTGTGTGCGGCTAATTCTCACTCCACTGCTCCTCAGGCCACAGTAGTATTTCACCTGACCCGCTGGCACCAGATCAATGGGGTCAAATTGGGAGCACCTTGTTCCCTAATTTGCCTCTCCCGACAGCAACAATGAAGTGATTAGCAGAAGTCAAAACATGCTCTAAAGTGAGAGCAGTAGGTCTCGGATGTCAAAGCTGCTCGCCTCCATTGTCGGCCCCCTCAGCGCTAGCAGCCTCGAGCGGTCACTGCCAAGGCCTGGCCCTGCACAGCCTCGCGCGGATGCGGCACTGCCCTAGGGAATACACTCTCTCCGAAGCCCAGATCACAACTGTCACTACATGTTTTTTTAAAGCACCAGCCTCATTTCATGCACGGTGAGATCAAAATCTCTGACTTTAGACCAAAAGGCCTTGTAATTTCTATCCGTAGACCTACAAAATGGTTAGCTGTTTAGGGAATGAACGAAATAATCGTAACATGTGCAAGTGATTTGTAGAAAAGTAAATTCCCTGAATTATTTTGAGCAACGTACCTTATGGTGGACTGCACGTAGTGAACAAGTACAAATCTGACTTGATTGGTGCGCTGAAAGGGTTGCAACTTGGCACTTTAATGAGCAACCATCGGCTTACATGTGATGCAAAGTCTGAAAGGGTGGGTGTGGTTTGTCCACAAGCTCACCTCATCCACGAGCCCAAACAGGGTCTCTATTTTTTTATGTTTTCGTTTAAGCGCTGTAATACTGAATACTCAGCAACAGGCTTGATTACTTGACTTAGGCAAACTTCACAGTAAAATGCGTCTAATTATTCACTGTTTGCTTTCTTAAACATTTAGGGTCATATTTAGAAGCCCCTAGAGCCTCTTTGCGTCACATTAGTGTCATTTTTTATGCTAATGTGGCATTAAGGAGGCATTTCTGTCGTGCCCTATATACAAAGTGGCGCAATGCTTGCATTGCACACTTTACATCACCTTGCGCCACATTATGCCTGCGTCAGGCATTATGTATGCAAGGGGGGTGTTCCGGCATTGGGAGGCCTTAAAAATGGTGCAGTGAAATCTTCAAAATTTTACTGAGCCATAATTGGCATCATTTTTAACACCTGCTCAGAGCAGGTGTGAAAAATGATGCATCCATAGTAACCTATGTGCCTACCTGCACTTTGCTGTACTAGAGTCAACATTTTTGACACTAGTGCAGCAAAGCACCACAGTAGTAATTGGCCTAACGACCGCCATGGTGTGGCGTATTATAAATATGGCGCACCCATGGTGTCGTTAGGTGGGGAAGGGACAATGCAAGAAAACTGGCACATCAATGCTGATGCGCCAGTTTCTTGTAAATATGCCCCTTTGGGTGTTAAAGGTTCTAACACCCTGTACACCAAAGCAAACAATTTCTCAATATAACCAAGATTTGTTACAATATTTGAACAACACATTCTATTTTTAGAGGCTGAAGAGCTACTTGTCACTGGAAGCCTACTACAACTAAACTTTATTGGAAACTACTACTACTCGGAATGCATACATTTGGACACGTGTGACATATCAGTGTTTGAAATAGACAGGCACAGCCAAGATCAGAAGTCCTGCTCTTCAAGAAAGTAAAGACTGCCATATCCCACAGACATGGGACGTTTCAAAGGGTAGCGACAGTCACTTTTTGTTGGCAAGCAGGTATTCTGTGATAGTAAGAACCCTCACTTCAGTCTTTCGAGTTCTAGGATTATGATTTCTGTGCTTTGTAAATATGGTCTAGCTGATGGCTGGCTCCACTCCTTTTTAGCATTTTCTATGTTTTGTCCCACAGTTTAACAATATGAATGAATCATATCTGTGAAAAATAGGATTTTATAGGTTAACTCCCTAATGTATGTGGACAGTGTTGTGTTGCTGTAACAATGCAAAATGTATAGGAATAACTCATCAGATTAATACAGTTTACCAAGCTGAACCTTCTTGTCTAAAAACACCACTATGACTGAAGCAACTATGGGGCATATTTACAAGAAAGTAGTGCATTGGCCCCGATGCGCCACTTTTCTTGTGTGCCCCTACAACCACGTAACGACACCATAGTTGCGCCATATTTACAACACGGTGCATCATGGTGGTCGTTAGGCCTGTAGCATCAAAAATAATTGATTCTATTGTGTTGCTTTGCTGCACTAGGGTCAGAAATGTTGATGCTAGTGTGGCAAAGCACAAGGAGGCCCATTGATTTAAATGGGTGCATCATTTTAACACGTCCTCAGCAGGCATTAAAAAAGAAGCAAAAAATGGTGCAGTAAAACCTTGTAAATTTCACTTCACCATTTTATTGGGCCTCCTCACGGGGTAACGCCCCGTTGGCATACATGATGCCTGCCACTGGCATAATGTGGAATGAAACTGATGGAGTTTCATACATTCAAATAGTGATTACCTAAATGCGATTTGCAGAGGTTTGGAATAATTATACATATGGACCTAAGACTGTTTGAAAATGCAAGACTAAGTAAAACACCTTAACGTTTCTTACATTCAATTGTTCAGATATCAATCAATGTTTTTGACTGCAACAAAGTTAATGGTATGAATAGAGAGCCCAATAGGAAATCGTTTCAAAGTCCTTTTTTAATTTCTACCAGCTCTCAGACCCAGAGGTACCAGGTCCAACTTAAATGGAGATTTTCTTAACTTTCAGTGAAAGAAAGTCTTGATTTTATTAAAGACACGGAGGCAAGTATTATGCTTTCTTCTCTTGCTTTAATTTGAACAGCAGCCAAGAAAAAAAATACAACTCCCAGGATCCCTAGCTGGGTAACTACAAAAGATATGTCATAAAGAACTAACCAATCAGGACACCAAGTAAGTATAAACAACTGGACTGAGAGCAACAAGTCATCTTTTCTTGCAGAGCAGTTAATAAACTCTGAATAAAGGAAAAATGAGGAACAAAATAAAACAAGCTAAAACAATGGTGAAAAAACCTTCCGGGTGGTAGATAACGTTAAAAGTCTTTTCGTCGAGATCCGGAGCTAACACAATGTACCTGATAAGAAAAAAGGGAGGGTTAATGAAAGAGGAGGGATAATACTCGCCTCTGTGTCTCTAATAAAATCAAGACTTTCTTTCACTGAAAGTTAAGAAAATCTCAATTTTATTAAAAAACACGGAGGCTCTGATTATGCTAGTGCAAAGCATAGAAACTAACGAACTGGCAACATGAGAGACTGGTTTACAATAAAACGTTCTGAAAGTTGAAACATTTGACCAATCAGCCGATTTGAGAATGTCAGCTAAATTCAATCCTGCCCAAAGGGCCTTGGATGCCATAGCTCCTCGGTGGAATGAGCACCAAAAACAGAGATGTCAATACCCACCAGATTCATGATCCATTTTACCCAACGGGCCAGGGTGGTATAAGAAACAGGGTTATGCAGGGACCTAAAAGAGACGAGGAGTTGAGGTTCAGATGACTTTCTCAAATCATTTGTTCATGAAATATACTCTCTCAAACAACTTCCCACACATAGATTTGGATGATCTGGGAAGTACAGATAAAATACAGACATCAAATTAGTTTTTGGTCTTCTTCATACCTGAAAGAAAACACCTGCAGCAGTATATTGGACAGATGACACATCTAAAGCTCTAACATCAGAAATACATTTCAAAGATACTAAACAAAGGAGGATAGTTAGCTTAAGAGAGAAGAATTTCAGGTATAAAAGGGAATTAGGTTGTTATGTAAGTAAAAATTGTAGAATAGCATTAACATCCCACATAGAATTATACTTAGGTAAAGGAGGTTTAGAAAAACGTACTCCCTTTAAAAGGTGACATATTAATGGATGTTCACCGACCGGTCTATTGTTAACTCAAACATGTTCAGCAAAGATTGCAGACCTATACATATTAACAGTTCTATACACTCTACCTTGAGCTGCCAAAGAGGCTAAAAAATTGACAATCAGAACTACATCTGCTGAAAAGGGATCAGCACTCCAGTCCAAACACCAATTATGCCATACTGACCAAACTGACTTGTAGGCCCTGGTTGTTCCCAGTGCCCAGGCTTGATGTATGAAACTTGCAGCTTCCTGCGAAATTCCTAGGGCTCTCCAGGAAGACCCGAAACCATCCAAGCCACCAGTCGAAGTGATTGATTGATTATTAAATTGTGAGGCATTCCGAGTGGATTCAAAAGGAAGGAGGGAAATTGAGAAAGGAGAATTGGAAAATCTATTAACAACTAAAGGGCTGAAGGATTTTGTTAATCACCCTGCCAAAAAGGGGGTGACCAACAAAATCCTTGTAGATTGGCGTCTGATGTGCACCAAGACTCTGAATATCATAATGAAGGGAGGAAAGTCATAATTCGCTTGATTGGACCAATCCTGTTGAAAAGCATTGGTAGCTAACGGTTGAGGGTCCGGTCTCCAGCTGTAAAACCGAAGGAGCTGAGTATTCAAATGAGAGGCAAAAAGGTTGACAGAGAAAGGACCAAATCTGGAAGAAAGGTTTCTGAAAACAGAAGGGTGAAGATGCCAATCACTGGAATCCCGCAGATATCTGGAACACCAATCTGCAATCGTATTCATGTTTCCCTGAAGATATTCTGCTTGAAGGGAAATCTGGTTCTGGAGACAAAACTCTGCTAACTCGGCCAAAGGTTTTGACCTTGTGCCTCCTAGATGATTTATATATCGGACTTCAGATAGATTGTCCATCCGGAGGAGAATAGAATTACTTACCTTGTCTTTGGCAAATGTTTGGATCGCAAAGGATGCAACGACAACTCCTCTTTTGACCATAGACCTCCAGTCAAAAACTGACTACATCTTACTCCCCAACCGGTCCGACTTGCATTGGATTTTAAGACAAGATCTGGTGCTGTAGAGAAAATTGCTCTGCCGTTTCAGGCGTCTAGATGATCGAGCCACCATTGGAGTTCGATACGAGAATCGTGATCCAGACAGACCAAGTCCTCGTACCCGTAACCTTTGCAAAGATGTAGGATTTTTAACCTTTGGAGATCACGGTAATGAAGGGGACCTGGAAATATAGCTTGAATAGACAAAGCTAGAAGACCGATTATGCGAGTTAGACGTTTGGTAGTAAGCTGAGCTTTGTTCAAAACCAAAAGGATTTCTTTTTTATGTGAGAAATCTTCTGGGTTGGAAGTTGAAGGGTGGCTTTGATTGAGTCTATAAGAAAACCTAGAAATTCCATCTGACGAGAAAGAATGAGATTCGACATCTCTTTGTTTCTGAGAAAACCCAGGCTTTGGAGGAGAGATTCAAAATTCTCTAATTGATCTGTGAGAACGGACCTGTCCTGATGCAAAATGAGAAAATCGTCTAGATAAACCATAAGCCTGACACCCTGAGCTCTCATATGTGTCACCACAGGCTTCAACACCTTGGTAAAACATCATGGAGCTGAAGCAAGACCCAAGGGGAGGCATTTGAACTGGAAGAATTGGTCCTTCCACTGAAATTGAAGAAATTTCCTTAAAGATTGGTGGATTGGAATAGAAAGATATGCATCTTGGAGATCTAGACGAACCATCCAATCGTTTTCCAATAACGAGTCTCGAAGATGAAGAATAGTTTCCATCTTGAAATGATGGTATACTACAAACTTGTTGAACAACTTCAACTTTATCACTGGACGATATTTTTTGTTCTTTTTTTGGATTAGAAATAAAGTAATGACAAAACCTAAAGGATGAGGGGAGCAAACTTCTATAGCCTGTTTGTGAGTTAGGGAGTGAATCTCTTGGGAGAGAAGATCTTCTTGTTCTTTGGAAAAAAACAATGGCTTTGGCAGGCAATGTTGGACCGGAGTGGAGTAAAGCTCTATGCAATAACGTGAAATAGTTTGCAACACCCACGGATCTGCCGTTAACTTCTGCCAATTTGTTAGAAATAAACCTGTCCGTTCTCCCACCAACAATGGACCAAAAGACTGATCTCTTACCTGAGTTCTGGAAGCCTCTAGATCTGTAATCACGTCTGAATGAACGATTCTTTTGGGGATAAAATTGTGGTTTAAACTCTTGCGGGTATCCAACAGAGCCTCTGTTTTGATTGACCGCACCTCTGTGGCCAAATCGGCCGGCAAAGCGACTCCTGCCTTTGCCGGCCCTGCCAAAAACCCGAGAATGGAAAATCTTTTGCATGGACGATTGCGCCTTATCAATGGACGTAAAGGTGGCCACATATTTACTGAGCTCCTTAATAAAGGAGTCCCCAAAAAGTAAACCATTAGCGTCCTGTCCCATTTCTTTAGCAGCAAGGTTACTTTGTTTCAGAGCAATTTTTAACAGGAGACTCTTTCGTCTCTCCTGCGCTATGGCAGCATTAGTGTTACTAAAAGACAAATAGCCCTTCGGGCCCAATTTGATAAGATGACTGGGTCGACTTTGGTACCCTCCATTCTGGCTTCTTGAGCCAAATCCAAGATTCTCATTAATGGACCAGAATGATCCAACAATCTGTCTTGACAATTAGTCCATGCCCTGTCCACACCTTTCTTGGGGTCCTTGCCAAATTTAGTAAAGAACATTAGCATGTTAGGGTCAATCACCGGAGTGGATGAAATATTATTAGATAGAGAAGGCCTGGGACATTCTGATTTTAATCTATTAGGAGCCAATTTGTCTAAAGGTTGACGTAATTTATTGGAGACATATGATGCAACATGTTCGCAGGGCGCCCACTCAGTGGAATTTGGGTGATGGATAAGTGCAGGATCAAACATCGGTTGACCTGATAAATCTAAAATAGATTCATTAGAATTAGAATTAGAAGTCACAACTTTAGAGGACTCTCCCAGTTCATTTACAGAAGTTTTACGCCTCTTCTCCACAGGCCCTGACCAGATCATTTTGTTAGCCAAATTGTCTGTCCTTCATTTCTTGTTTTTTTTAGAAGTTGAAGTAGAAGCATCCAAGGTCAATAATTTCTTAACTGAGGCCTCACAGGACTTAGAAAAATCTGAAATGGAACTAGAAACCGCTTTTTCGACTGAGTCCTCAATAAAAGAATCTAAATTGTGCTTAAATATTTGGGCTTCTTCATCTTCAGAATAACTCTCCATAGTGTACATTTTAAATAAATATAATTTTGTAACCAGAAAAATAATGGTTAGAAATAACCAACTCCTGTGACTCAACACAAAATTCAATTGAGACTAGAAAGGGTTAAATCTTCTCAGTCAAAGATTCAGGAAGTAATTCTGACAGACAAAAAAATGCTACAGAGGAGAGGGGGAGGGCGTGCTTTGGCACTCCGAATGAAACGGAGCCTCGGCAACACACAAACAAAAGGAATTTAGATGAACCCCAAGGGAAAAAGGCTGAAATACGCAGAAGAAATGAAGCACCAGCTGGCCTTCACAAAAGAAAACCGCCGGTAAGAGCGCTACCCTCTAGAAATGACTGTTAAACAGTAGAAATAATAAACTAGTACTTATCTTGACTGCGAGCAGCAAGAAAAGAGGACTTGTTGCTCTCAGTCAAGATGTTTATACTTACTTACCGACGACTTCAACGCATCCAAAACGCCTCCGCCCGACTGGTCCTCGACGTACCCCGCCGATGCCACATCTCCCACCACCTGAAAGACTTCCACTGGCTCCCCGTGGACAAGAGGATCACCTTCAAGCTCCTCACCCACGCTCACAAGGCACTCTACAACGCCGGGCCCGCCTACCTGAACAACAGAATCAACTTCTGCGTCCCCTCCCGCCAACTCCGCTCTGCCAACCTCTCCCTCGCCATCGTTCCCCGCTTTCAACGCAAGACCTCTGGCAGCAGATCCTTCTCCTACCTCGCCGCCAAGACCTGGAACCCCCTCCCCACCCCCCTGCGGCAGACCCAAGACCTTCTCACCTATAGGAGACTCCTCAAGACCTGGCTCTTCGACCAATAGCAGCTCCTCCAGCGCCTTGAAACCCTAACGGGTATAAATGTCATGATTGATTGATTGATTGACTTGGTGTTCTGATTGGTTCGTTCTTTATGACATGTCTTTTGTAGTTTCCCAGCTAGGGATCCTGGGAGTTGTAGTTTTTTTCTTGGCTGCTGTTCAAATTAAAGCATATTAGGAGCCTCCGTGTTTTGTAATAAAATCCATGTTTTGCGGCAATAAGAGGAGTTAAGGAGCATTTCTGTAGCACCTTGCTAGTTGCAAGGTGAGAAAAAAACATCTCTTTGCTGTCACTTTCTCTTTGTTAATTGTGAGGGGTTGCAATGTGTGAAAAGTGATTTGCAATGGTAATTTTTCAATGTCACATTGTAATGTTGTTTCTTGCTAATTGGTATTTGCAATTACAAATTAAAATACACTATGTTTTACAATGAAACATGCCTTTGTGCATCAAGCCACCTGTCATTCACTCACCCAAGTGTCCTTTTTCAGGTTTCGCCTGCATGTGCGCTTGCGCGCTGCCTACGAAATATATTGTGAATAAAAAATAAAAAAAATAAAAGGGGCTTAGAACCAGCCCCTTACTTACCTGAACTTACCATTGGCTTGGTCCAACATCCCTCTGATTTACGTGCTCCTTATTGGCCAAGTACTCCTCCCAGTAACTTGACATTGGACGCTGGACAGTGTCCTTCCTCTGGCTACAACAATGAAACAGGGCAGGCATTAGGGTGGTATAGCCGCACCGGGTGCTGACCTGGATTGTGGGGCACTGACCTTAGGGGGTGAGGCGTTTAGCAATAACTTACAAAACTTGTGACTTAAAAGCACCAGCTGAAAAGTTCCTTGTTTGTCCAGCCTTCAGGAAGCACTTAAAATGTCAAGATACATCTTGTGATTAATGTTCCTGCTAGGGAGAGAGATGGGAGTTTTGTCTAGCGGCAGCTTTGACTCACCATAAAGTAGCAGAGAGGGCTATTATGCCAGCTGCAAAGAACAGACTTATATTTTACGTGGATAGCTGAGTGGATTAGTAAAGCCAGCCTTTAGAAGCACTTTAAAACAAATAAATATATGTGGAAGGGGAGCTATGGAGAAGTTATGGGTACATTTGCCATGTGGTAGTGAGAGAATCCAAGGAGGTGGTCATGGGGAAAGGGTGCAAAAAAAGATTGTCTCACAGGGCGCCACCAGCACTAAAGCCGGCCCTGTGCTGAAGACACTTCTTGTTTCTTTGTGCATGCCGTCTTCTTTCTTCTCTGACATCTTCATTCTGCGCTGCCGTCTTCTCTGTCTTCTTTCTTTGCTGCCATCTTCTTTCTTCTTCGCCACATGCCGTCTTCTTTCTTCACTGCCCTTCTTCTTTCTTATTTCTTCGCTGCCATCTTCTCTGTCATCTTTCTTCGCTGTCATCTTCTTTCTTCTTCACCGCATGCCGTCTTCTTTCTTCTTCACCGCATGCCATCTTCTGTCGTCTTTCTTCACTGCTGTCTTCTTTCTTCACTGCATGCCGTCTTCTTTCTTCACTCTGCTGTCTTCTTTGTCCATCACCGCATGCCATCTTCTGTCTTCTTTCTTCACTTCTATCTTCTTTCTTCTTTACAGCACGCTGTCTTTGTTCACTGCTGTCTTCTTTCTTCTTTACTCCATGCCGTCTTCTATGTCATCTTTTTTTGCTGCCATCTTCTTTCTCCTTCATCGTTTGCCTCTTCTATCTTCTTTCATCAATGCCGTCTTCTTTCTTCTTTACCTCATGCCGACTTCTTTCTTTTTCACTGTATGCCATCTTCTTTCTTCTTTATCACACGCCGTCTTCTGTCGTCTTTCTTCACTGCTGTCTTCTTTCTTCCTGTCTTCTGTCTTCACTGCCGTCTTCTTCTTTTTCGCCCCATGCCGTCATGCCAACGCGTTTCGTCTTTGTTTCTTCTTTCTATCTAACTGGATTACAAATATTACAAAAATGTTTTAATAATTATTGTTTAAAATTGTATAAACCATTAATAGTTGTTTATGTTGTTGTTTATTAAATCAACATACATCACAACATAAACAATAACAGTTTATCATATGTAAAACAATCATTATTATAGCATTTTTCTAATATTTTAGAATCCAGTTAGAAAGAAAAAACAAAGGCGAAATCTAATGGCTTTGCTATTGCTTGTTAAGATTCAAAGGCTTTTCAAAAGTTTTCAGCTGGAGGGCGAAGCTGACCTATGCTTGGAGGTTGGACACTTGTATTGTATAGACCTGTGTGTACCTCTAAGCATCAGTTGATGTAAAATAAGCTTGTTCTGGGGGGGCGACAGGTGTCTTAGGTCCGGACTGAGGGAAAGGCAACATAGCACTCATTTCATTTAGCTAAACATGTCTCCTGTATCAGCAAAAAAGGTAATAGGGCGTCATTAAGCACTGATTTAGCAGCTTGAGCATGAGTGGAAGTCACTGAGCAGCTATATCGAACATGAAACATTTAGGCTGTTGCTTATGTCTCCTTTCATGTTGATGATGGGGAGAAGGACTGATGATTAAAGGATGGTGGAAAAGATGAACAGATGGACAGAAAAGATAGTGACGGATAGAAAGAAGATAAGATGATGGATGGATTGATGGATGGACACAAAAAAGTCAAAGAAGGCCGGAAAGAATGTAGGTTGACTAGAAAGATGATGAAGAGGAATGGATGGAAAAGACAGAATGACGGATGGATAGAAGTACAGAAAGGATGGACAGAATGAATGGATGAAAGCAACATGGAAAATATTCGAAAGAAGGATGGAAAAAAGGAAGGGAAACAATTCAAGACTCTTAGAATTCCTTCGTCAGCAATTCCTCGACCAACTACGGGTTCACTTGCCTTATGTGCTCGGCTCGCGCTAAAATATTTGAGTCATGGTTCAAGGTGGGGGAGAGGGGGCATTTTATTTGTCCTGGCTACTTTCTTGGTACTCACCACACTCTGCTCAGCGACAAGAATAGAAAACGTCGCCATGTTCTTCGGATGCCAGCACGGCACAGAGCATTCCAAACGAAATATAAAAGGAAAAAAGTGTTCCGGTGCGTGACATTTGATGGGGGCATATTGTTTCAAGCGCGTTTCAGAGACTAGCTAACTCCCTGATCTGAGAAGCATAAATCTGCTCTCTCACCACAGCGCTCAGGCACGGCGCCTTCGCAATGCATCAGTCCCCTGCTGACCCAGCCAGAGCGAAGACGTGAACTTGTATCATCTGCCCAGCCGCAGGGCCTGCCCCACGCTGTAAATCTCTTTTATTGAGCAGCCTAGCAGCAGTTTGCTTCTATTTCTTACTGCCTTGCCTGGGCACTCAGATCATTCATGTCCTGTGAAGGTGTTGAAAGAGATATTAACTATGTTATAACTGACACAGAAGAACGTTTCCTTTCTTCCACAAACAGGGAATTTGTACAGGTTCTATTTGCAGAGATAGCTTTACCAAGCACCCTGAAGTAGGTAATAAATGTACAATAACATGAGCAGTACCGAAAAAGGACACTACACACTAACTTCCTGATTAGATAAAATGAGAAACATTTGGGCATTTTTTAAAACATAGAATTCCTGAGCCTCCCATTATGTCTAGAAGCTGCTTTGCAAATCTTAAATGGCATTATTGATATTTTGTGAATTAAATTTGATTTAAAAATCCCTTGGTTTAGAATAAATCAGAACCAAAAGAAATGCGTGCTTTAAGTAGTGATTTTGTTAGTATGTGACACCTTAGGTTAATGCACCTATTGCAAGACTCCATCCACAACCTGCAAATCACAGGTTGGAATTATGCAGTGTGTACTCAGTCTTTCATCCTTGCTAGGTTTAAAAAATGAGTTTGATTGGGAGGTGCATTTATTTGCGGACTTCCCTACACGTCTTTGGAACTTCATTGAGCAGAGTGCCTTAGTGGAAGAGGAGGGAGGTGGCCGCTCTCCTGAATAAAGCACTATTAATAGCGCCAACCACTCCTGTGGTGCAGGATACGCGCAGGTGTGGCCTGGTGAAGCCTGGCCCAGGGAAGGGAGCGTCGGTGACTCGTTTTATTCATCTTGCTTAATTTACATCTTTCTTTTTTTAATCTTTTTTTAGCTGGTAGGACAAGGAAGCTAACACCGTTTTCTGTGGCAGAATCGGGTGAGAAAAATAGACATTCCTCGCTGCTGGATAATTTTTTTGCTAAAGCTGCAGGAGCCACCATTGCTGACATTGATAGTGCATAACAACGTTTAGGCATAACTACTTGTGACAACATTGCCATTAACTCGCCCAAGGAAGTTTCTATGGTAGAGGCAAGGGTTTCTAGTGAGAATAATCCTGACTTTGATACTAGCTCTGCCTCTGATTCTAGAAATTAACTCTTGTGTGGGTCGGATGGCAGTTAATTAACCAATTACGACCTTTTATCTACTTCAGCTGATTCTTTCGGGCGAAATCACTGGGTACATTGAAAGTACTTTCAGACACTGTTCGTACATATATTAAATGTATGTGGGACATTTCTCTAAACCACAGATGTATCCTAACATACATGTTGTTCCTCAAATAAAGAATAATTAAAGCACTGAACTCTGTAATACCAACCTCAAATAGATTTTGCTCATAACTCCTCTGGAGATTATGACTGACTCACGTATCACCTTTCTACTAATTATGGTCAATTACATGACAATAAGTTATCTAGGGATCGGTCAAAATCTAGTGTTATGTCTTCTGCCGTTCTGAATTGCCCAGGTTAGATGTGACAACAGGATAAGCGTATTTTCTTTGAACTTGGCAGATACAGTATCTAAATGAAAAACAAAGAATAGCCTAACTTTGTCAGAGCTGTTATATCACGATCTTCCAATAAACATGAGATCCTGACTCACTACATATTGGTGGCTATTCTTCATATTCCATTATTGCTCAGTTGTCCTATTTGGGAGGAGCCAGAATTGGGCTTTTAATATGGATCTCTTTACCCTTGAGTTGCAGGGTTATGATATGGCACACAGGATTATCCAATGTGTAAATTGCTGAGTTATCTTTTGCTAATCATGGTTCTATTTTGTTTTATAATTTTTCACAATATTTTCAAGGGTTCAAATTGATCCATTATTGTTGCGCTTTTGAATGTAATTTATGAGTAATTTACCCAGTAATATACATCATTCTGGTCAGGAACCTCTTGTTATTTAGGCTGGTGACTTTATTATTAAATTGGGAGCCATGACCATTAATCTTATTTCTAGGGCAGAGGAACTTTTTCATAAAAGTTCTTTTTAGTCCACATATAAACATGGGGAGGCTTTGCTTAAGATTCTGTTTAAACTTACTATGTGCAATGCTTGCAACATGTTTTCCACCACTGTTTGTATTCCAACTTTTGGTTTTAGAGGGCAGCAAAGTGTGATTGATTACATCTTTGTCACTGCCAATATGATTGATTGTATCATGCATTGTTCAATATTGGTTAATCCATTTGGTTATCATAATCCCTTGTTTTAGAATTTTTTTGGGCCAAAGTAAGCGCCTGATTATTAAAAAAGTGGCGCTTCACCCAGTGCAGTGCAGCTTTTCTTGCACCCCTTAGCACCCCCTAACGCCAAAATGAGTGTGCTGTATCTAATATAGGGCGCTCCATGGCAGTAGTTAGAGAACCAGAGTCAACATTTTTTACGCTAGTTTTGAGCAGGATTAGTGTCAACAATTTTGATGCTAATCCTGCAAAGCCCATTGAGGCCTATTGTAAACAATGGTGCGCCTCCTTTTAACGCCTGCTCTGGGCAGGTTTTAAAAGTGACGAAAAAAATGACACAAAGAAATCTCTTAGATTACTTTGCACCATTTTTTGCCCCCCCCCCCTCAATGGGGGAATGCCCCCTTGCATACATTATTCCTGGAGCAGGCATAATGTGGCGCAAGGGGTTAAAAAGTGGCGCAATGCGCATATCCTTTTCTTTTGTAAAGCTTATGATAAGCATAGAAGGACATGGATCCGACCCATTTGCAGGAACCTAGGGGTTAAAAAGCGTCAAGAGGCTTTAAGGATTAAGAAATACAAATCAATTCCCTACTTAATATAAGGTTTGAGCAGATATTTACTCGCAATCGGTTTTATGTGCAGGTGGTTAAGTTTGACATTTTTATGATAATGGATTTGTTTTAGGGTGATCTTAGAATTTGTTTTGATGGAATATTAATTATTGTCTACTTTGTTATATTGTTTTTAGTAGTAGAATTGTTTAGCATTTAATGTACATTTTAAATATGTATTGGAATGTACTTGTGTATACTTTAATGGTTAATAACAGAAACAAAGTAATTTGATATGAAAATTTGTGAAGACCGCTATAATGATGCTGAATCCTGCAGCGGGCTGGTCCATTTGCATCTTCTTCTTTTATATGTCTAACTGGGTGAGGTTTTAATGGATTACACTGAACAACTTTTGTTTTAATCTCTAGTCATGCTGTTTACCCTATTTTAACTTTGTTCTGTGTTGGACCTGGCCCTTTTTGCAGAGTTTTCCCCAAACTTTTTGCCTTCTTTCTCCTATTGTTTCTGACCTCTTTTTGTTGGCTTTAGGACTCTGGAAGTTTTTCTACTGCTAACCAGTGCTAAAGTGCATATGTTCTCTGTCTAAACTTTATTGGTGAGTGGTTTCTCCATGATTGCCATATTTAATTTACTATTTACTCCCTAGTATAGTGCACCAGGTATGCCTAGGTCCTGAAAGTCAAATGCTACTAGAGGGCCTGCAACACTGATTGTGCCACCCACACCAGGAGCCCTGTAAACATGTTTCAGACCTTCCATTGTAGTGTCTGTGTATACAGTTTTAAACTCCCATTTTGACCTGGCGAGTGTACCCACTTGCCAGGCCCAAGCCTTCCATTATACTGCATGTAAGTCACCCCTAAAGTAGGCCCAAGGCAGCCCCATCAGCAGAGCGGAGCGTATGTAAAAGGTAGGACATGCACTAGTGTGTTTTACATGTCCTGATAGTGAAATTCCACTAAATAAGTTTTTCACTATTGGAAGGACTATCTCTCCCATAGGGTAACATGGGAATAACCCTGAATTATCTTTTAAAGTTAGTTTCCCATTGGGAGCAGATAGAGAGAGGGAGTTTGGTGTCTCTGAACTCACAATTTAAAAATACCTCTTTCAGTGAAGTTGTTTTTTGAATTGTGAGTTTGAAAATGCCACTTTTAGAAAGTGGGAATTTTTTTCTTGCTTAACCATTCTGGGTCTCTGCCTATCTGCTGAATACACGTCTGGGCCAGGATGAAAGTTGGGCTGTTTGTGCATACCCTGTAGACCATCAGACAAAGGGAGCTGAGGTGTGCCCTACATATCCTGATGGCCCATCACCAGGCTGATGGGTGTTCCTGAGCTAGAGTAGTGGGAGGAGCTGACACTTGCCCCTAAATAGGGCTGTGCCTGTCCTTAAACAAAGCAGTCTCCAACCCCCTGGAATATGTCTAGGGCCAGGGAAGGGAAAGACAGGTCTTTGTGCACTCCAAAGACTTCTCTTTGAAGTTTGCCTAATTCAAAGACAGAAATGAGAGTACTGGACCTTTGACATCACATAGTTAGAATCCTTCTGGACTGAGGAAATTCTGCCTTGAAGAAGAGCTGAATGCTGTGGGAGGGACTGCCACTCTGTGTGTTGCTTTGCTGTGCTGGCCTGCTGCTTGCTGCTTATGCCCTGGCAGTGAAAGGACTGGACTTGACTTTCTACATCCTGCTTCCAAAGGTTCTCGAAGGGCTTGGACTGAACTGGCCTCCTGTTAAGAAGTCTCGAGGACATCAAAGACGTCATCTGCCAGTGCCTGGGCTGAGAGTCCTAGCTTGCCAAGTAATGCCACATCGAGGCCCTGGGCACTTGAAAGTTCAAGTCAAGCTGGTGATCTGAAGGAGAAAATCCACACATCGATGCGCTTTGCCCAAAGAATCGATGCAGCCCTTGTCTCACGGCTGAAAAATCGATATAGCACTTTTCTCGCAGCTGGAGATTTGACACACCACCTGTTTCACCGCAGACCAATCAACACAGTGCATCTGGATTTTTCAAACATCGTCCCTGGGTGCCAATTTTTAATTGTGCCCGCACCGAAGTAAGGAACCGAGGCTGTGTGTTTGGAAATCGATGCATCGCCTTTCCTGCGAGGAACGAATCAATGCATCCCTCCCCTACCAACACATTGTTTCACCTGTGAGAAAAAAAATGGATGCATCTCCTCCCCTTCGCAGTAAGGATCTGAGGCATTGCTTTATTTTTCCTGCGCCTCACCTCCCCTGTGGCCCTCATCGTCTTTGTTTTTGATGCATCCCAGGTACTTTGTGATAAAGAGATACATCCATTGATTCCTATGAATTGAGACTTGCTTAAACTTTTAAAAGGAGATATTTTGACTTTTGTATGTTGGAATTTTGTCGTTTGGGTCTTGTTTTACTCAGATAAATATTGACTATGTTTCTAATCTGGTATGGAGACCTTTTTCTTTTTTTGTAGTCCTCATTTACCATCACAATCTAACTCAAGAGGGGAAGCCTTTAAAAAGCAGGGAGCCACCTTCCCCTCTACACCACTGTCTGGTGAAAGGGTCCTGTCTCAGATTAGAGCTGAGTTCTTGATTGTGAGCTGCTTTGGGTCCACAGAGAGAACTTTGAGAGTCAGTAAGCAATACACTCATAGGCCAATACCGGGCCTCTTAACATGTACCAGTTACCTTCTATTCAGTTCTGTCCAGCCACACTCTCAAGGAAGCCCAGAGTTTCTGTACCCTTTTTCCCTCTTAACATCCATAGTTAATTTATCGAAACATGCCTCCCTTTCCAGTATCGTCGGGGGGCAAGAGCTCACCCATTTCTTACAGATTTTACATCTGGCCAACAAAATCACATAAAAGAGTAGTTTTGCACTGTCACTCTTAATTGTCAGCTGGTTCTGATTCTGCAGGGATCCAAAAATCACGAAGAGGGGCTAACCTGACAATCCATGGAAAAAACTTTCTTTATTACCTGCTCCACCTCCTTCCAAAAACAGGTAATCTGGGGGCACCTCAAAGACATATGCAGATCATCTGCCATGGCCAGTCCACATTTCTTACATGCCATTGTGGGTCTATCCCCCATCTTAGATAACTTTGCCGGAGACCAGTAGGCCCTATGGATTGAAAACAGGTGATTCCTTCTTAAAGATTCAGGCCAAACTGCATCGTATAGAAGAGTGTTAGATATGCGTGCCATTTATCTCTTATCCGCTGGTCTTATGGAGACCTTTTCTGGTGATTTCACTGTGTTACTCTGTGTGTGTGTGTGTGTGTGTGTGTGTATGTATGTGTATACACAAATACTTTACACATTGCCTCTGAGATTAGCCTGATTGCCTGAACCAAGCTACCAGTGAGGTGAGCAGGGGTTATCTTAGATGTGTAAATCCCTTACCCTGACTAGAGAGAGGGTCCCTACTTGGACAGGGTGTAAACCACTGCCAACTAGAGACCCCATTTCTAACAGTCTGGTAGTCAACTAGACCTTAATGTGAATTGCACTGAATTCCATTGCCATTTTAAATATTCTGAGGGATCTTCCCCTTGGAGCTAATTTGCACAGTATTCTGTGGGCCATATTATAGTATGAAGAACTAGAAGTGTATCGTACTGAAATACATTGGCACCTTAAACTCTTTGAGGGGCTCTGTAGTGCAGGCTCCAAACTGATAAGCATTTGCATTTTAACTGTCTGTGAGGTGAGATGATAGGTTTTAATATGATTTTGATGGAATCATTTAATTGGGCCAAGAATTAATAAGGTACATAGTACTGAGCCCCTATTATTATGATCAGTATTCTGCCTTTGGGTGTAATATATATGTTATCATAGATTCAATGTGTTAATAATGAGTACTTAAAGTTTACTTATAGAACTGGGCTATCCCAGTAAATGTTTTTAGCTCAGGTTTTGATGAGTCTTTTTACCATTGCATTTTTGATATATTTCAACACAAATTAAATTTTTGTATTTTTTCCCATAGCTTTTCTCTTTTTTCACCATATAATTAATGCATGTCTTGCAATGATTTTAATTAATTGTGCAAAGAACCAATGCAATCTTAACATTTAAAATCACATTAAAAAAAAAACACCAAATTCAAAAAATTTAATCACCTATATGCTACATGTGGGTGCTCATTGAAACCTAACATTTGTAAAGCCAATCAGCCTGCTACTGGCTGCTAGTCTTTTGACTTTAGGAGTGCTTATTGTGCCACTATTTGTATAAAGCATTATTGTGAGAGTTGGTGAGGCCTCACCAATATTAAAAAAGAAAACATTGAGAAAAAAGAAAAAGAAATATCTTTGGTTTTCAACAAGCACACATGCTGTAATAGTCCCTGACACTAAAGGAGACATTTTTGTGTGTGGATGTGCCATTTGTGAAAGAGCAGAATGGCATCAGTTTCAGTAAAATAAGCCAATAGATGAAAAAGGCTGACCAATGGCCCATGTTGCATGCTTTAGTGAGTTGAAGAAAAATATGAATGGCACAACAACAGATCAATGGATGAAGAGGACTGGCGGAAAGCTATATCATTTGACTACAATCAAAAGGGTTTGGTTAACACCAGACCTAAAAGTAATGTAAGGCTTACTTGCCACAAGCGTTTATTCAAGCTGTCATGTGCCTGGAAATTCCGTAGAGTACCAATCACATAGTGTATTGAACATGTACTTTTTCTGAGGTGCATAGGGATGTTTCTCTACTTAGACTTCTCGCTGTGGTAACTGTTCACCACTGGCATCTGTCTTTAGCAAATCACAAGCTTAAATTCTCACAGAATTGGTTCAAGCCTTCATCCTTTGGAGGTCAATAAACTGAGTACAGAAAAAATGGATGATAGTGACATATCAGCACTACTCTGTAAAACTTCTGTTATCAAATGCCATTTCATTTTTTCTGTGTATTTTTAAAGCAGCACAGGGACAAAATTGAGGACTCAAAGATGCATTCAGAAATCCAGAATGTACAGAGCCAAGGGTCAGTAGAAATCAGCCAAAACCCAAGCGCCATACATCTCTCTGATATTCCTCTATCAGTGCTCTTGTTGTCCTTCGAGTATGAATACAGACGTCAGCCCCCAAGCAGACCCAGGGTTTGAGGTTATTCAATGCTCTCACAGCTCACCATCATCATACCTGATTTGTGGAACTAGAACATTAGATTTGGAAAGGAGACTATTTAGATGTATCATCTGTGACTGCTTTCCAAAACTCCTTATTTAAATTCATAAACTGCTTTGTTTGAAATTTCTGGATAGAGTATAATAATCAATTATGTCTACTTTAGGTGAAAACAAATCAAACAAGTAAGTTTAAGGGAGAATAAGATGGGATTTAGCACGTTGGCACAGAAGACACACACGTTTTTCAAATCAAGGTGAAGAAAATGAGAAAAGGGAGCGCTGATGGTAGTACAAGAGTCAAAGATGCTCAGCCTCAAACTGTAGTTAATTCTGACTCTTATGTAGATCGGTGGTTTATCCAGAGAACAGGTACTTTAAGAAGAAGAGTCAAAAGTGCTCTTCAAAGTAGACCTAACCCTGCAGTTGACACTGCTAATAATAGGTTGAAAGCTCAATCCCTGATCCATCTCCATAGTCTAGTGCATTACTTAAGTAAGTATCCTAAAACCAGGGAGGCACAGTCCCTCTATGATGGTTTTAGAGGAGGACTTATGATCCCATCTACCGGTGTTGCATTTGGTCTACCACCATGGAATTTAAAGCGTCTTACTCTTTTATCTCCAATAACGAAAGAGTGGCCACAGAAGGTTCTTACATGAGTGAAGATAGAAGATCAACACAGTGAACCACCTCTGGCAGACCTAATCTGCTCTCCTCTGACACTCATTCCCAAGAAAGATGTTGTGAAATTTGGAATGATGTACAATCTCTCCTTCACTGTTGGGCCTTCATTTAATGATGTCATCAACTCAAGATTATGCTCAGTGCACGGTGGAAGAAGTCATTGATGGTCAGATTAGATGCTGAGTAAGGTATTAGATTGCTCCCGGTTCACAGTCAAATGAATCCCCGTGGGTTGCTGGATGTATTTGGTGTATTTTGAGGTGTTTACTTGTTTTCTTAAACTTAGAACAAGCTTATTGTGATCTGAGAACATGGGGCCTGATGTTCTGTTCCCATTTGCAAAGCTAAGATCTGCAATTTGCACTCCAACTAATTTGAGAATGGGAATGCGATTCACGATGAGACCGATGTACCAGTAGGTCAAATCACAAAATCTTTAGTTGCAGAAGGCTCACAAAATGACTTGCCTTAAAAATCATAATTAGGTATGGCAAACTTGTTGCTCCGTCTAATTGGCTAAGAATGCAGGGATGGGGTCGTGGAGGATACAGCAGGGGCCTCATTACAGACAGAGGCCAAGGGGGTACAAAGGGCATGTGCATCTGTTTTCCTGGGGCACTGTTGTATACAGAAGAAGCTGGAGTGGTTTGCGCAGCCCTTTGTGTAATACTGGTAGTGAAGGTGCACATATATAGGACTGGCGCTAACCTAACAGAGTGCTCCCTCGTTTGCATAGGGGCATGGCCTCATACAATTGAAGGAAACACTTAGGGGCATATTTACAAGAAACTGGTGCAGCGCTGCACTAAATGTGGCAGCGTGGAGCATCAGTTCTGAAACACAGGGATGAACCTTATTTACAAAAATACAGTGCACCCCTGTTTTTCCCCTAGCACTAGCACTAAATTTAGCTGCCAGCGCCAACACAGGCATCCTTGCATTATAGCGCAAGGGTATCTGTGTTGAAGGGAATGATTGTTTATGTGCAGGAAGGTGTACCTTCCGGCACATAAACAATCTACAATGGCGAATGGCAAATCATCATTATTAAATGATTGTTTATGGCGGGGAAGGGACACCTTCCTGCGCATAAACAATCATCCATGGCTTGTTGCTCTTTCTATGTATGCTGCAGAATGCAGCACGCATAGAAAAGCAAAAACAAGGAGAAATAAAAGTATTTCTCCTCATTGCGCCATGCGAACGCAACCCCTGGCATTAGTTTTTGGGGCTGACTCAGTTTTATTATTCCTTGTAAATTTGCAGTAGTGTCAAAAGCAATGTGTGTTGCGGCGGAACATCCACAGCAACACCCATTGCATGCCCTTCTGCTGCAGAAAACTGAGTTTGAGGGGCCCATATTTATAAAGCAGTGTTAAGCCACAAAAAGTGGCTTAGCGCCGCCTTGTAAATATGGTGCAATGCACAGGGCCACCGGAGCGTCACAGAAAGTGAAGTTCTAGTGGCGCTAGGGGCTTGTAAATATGCCCCTCAGTCCAGCATTGTATCATGGATGCAGGAGCAAAGGTAGAAAGGCTGTGAGGAAGGGCACTTACTGTTGCCACCAAAATGTGGTGCACAGTCAATGGGTGCTTTGATGGCAAAGGAGGTAAAGAGAGTCCGGTGACCCACAAAACATCCCCCTGCAGTCACTCACTGCACCTACCTGCGGGGGAATCTCAGTCCCCCTTTGAAGTGCAGGTGGGTGCTGCCTGCACTGGCAGCTTCAGGCCTCTGCTCCCGCTTCCTCAAATGCAGTGCACCTGGAGCAAGTTAAAGTTCACAGCTGCCTTAGGGAAAGAGGCACCTTGCTAAAGGTGTGCCATGGTGCAAACCAGAGCAGTGTACCCTTAGCATAATACAGCCACAGATGTGCATCCCGCCATTTGCATTTCCAAACGGGAAACATTTTTTGAAGGAAACCCATGTCCATATGTTCCTTTTAAAGATTTGTTTCCTGTTTGGAACATTTTGGACCACATTCCTAGACTATTATGTTCTCTCCTGAGGCTGCCACTACAGTTTTGAAAGATCAATCAACCCCACTGGGATAGTGTAGGAAAGTAGCCTCTTACTAGCATGAGTACCCCTATTTTTGGCCTGTTTGTCAGTGTGTTTGACTGTGTTTACTGGGATCCTGCTAACCAGGACCCCAGTAGTTATGCTCTATCCCTCTAAATTTATTTGGTTGTTGGATACTGTTAACACAGCATTCCACTCATATTTGCCATACTGGTGCCCCCTATAAGTCCCTAGTATATGGTTCATAGTTACCCAGGGCACTGGTGTTCCAGAGGATCGCTATGGGAGGCAGCATTTCTTTTGCTACCCATATGCAGCCCATGCAAAGGCTTCTACAGGACTACCATTGCAGCCTGTGTGAAATGGTGCATGCGCCCTTTCACTGCCATTTATACTGCACCAGGTCACTTGTAAGTTACCCTTATTGCAGGCCTTCTAGCCCTGAAGGCTGGGTGCAGAGTACCTGAGTGTGAGGGCACTTCTGCACTAGTAGAGGTGCCCTCACGACCTCCAGGACCATTTCCCCGGACTTCGTGAGTGCGGGGATACTATTTTATGCGTGCACTGGACATAGGTCACTACTTATATCCAGCTTCACATTGGTAACTCTGAATATGGCCATGTTTGGTATCAAACATGTTGGAATCATACCCCAAGGCTTTTGCAAGCATTGGTTGTATGATTCCATGCACTCTGGGGGCTTCTTATAGGAACCCCAGTACAGCCATTCCACCTTCTGAGGTTTTCTAGGCAGCCCCAGCTGCTGCCACCTCACAGACAGGTTTCTGCCCTCCTGTTGCTCAAGCTGCTTGAGCCCAGGAAGGCAGATCAAAGCATTTCCTTTGGGAGAGAAGTGTTGCACCCTCTCCCTTTGGAAATAGGTGTTACAGGCACTGGAGGGGTAGCCTCTGGAAGTGTTTTGAAGGGCATAGATGGTGCCCACCTTGCATAATCCAGTCTACACCAGTTCATGGACACCCAGTCCCTGCTCTGGTGTGAAACTGGACAAAAGAAAGGGGAGTGACCACTCCCCTGTATATCACCACCCCAGGGGTGGTGCTCAGAGCTCCTCCGGAGTGTCCCTGGGTTTTGCCATCTTGGATTCCAAGTTGGCAGGGCACTCTGAGAGCATCTGAGTGGCCAGTGCCAGCAGGTGATGTCAGAGCCCTCCCCTGACAGGTGCTTATCTGTGTAGCTGACCAATCCCCCTTTCAGGGCTATTTAGATTCTCTCTCTCTTGGGTGGTTCTTCAGATCCGGATTGCAAGGTTCCAGCAGGAATATTCTGCATCCTTTACTTCACCTTCTTACTGACGAAACTGCATCTGGACCCTCCAGGAACTCTACAAACTCCAACAAAGAAGCAAAGACAACTTCTGCAAAATTGTATCTTCATCTCCTGCCAGCAACTGCGACTGTTTCCATGTTGTGCAGCCTGTCTGCAGCCTGCACCAGAAGAACAAAGGAATCTCCCTTGAAGTGAAGGAGTCAGTTCCCTGCCTCAGCAGGTACCCTTCTGTAGCGATTACTGGTGGCTTGGGTCCCCTCTCCTGAGAAAGTGCATGGACCCAGCATCACAGGTAGTGGACAAAGTGTTCCCGATGGTCCTGATATCCTGTTGTCCAACTTTGGTAGAGGTAAAAGCTTGCCTCCCCACGCAAGACAGTACCCCTGTGCACCACATGTTTTGCAGTTGCCAAGGCTTGTTTGCATATTTCCACAAAGTTTTTCATGCACTGTGCAGCTCCCGCCCCCAGCACTCTATCCTGTGATGCACAGCATCTTGCGTGGTTCTCCAGCGGCGGGGGATCCCTCTGTGCAGTGCTGCATAGGTCTCCTTTGCACCTTCTTTGTTCCCATGCTGTAGGACTCCTGTGCATGCTGCCTGGCCTTCTGAGAGTTCTCTGAGTTGCTGAGAGCCTCCTCTGCCTCTCCCTCCTGGGTAGAGTCCATCAGGTCCCTCCTGGTCCCGGGCAGTGCCATTTTCTACGAACCACAAGTTTTGCATGTGCCAAGGCCTGTTGGTAGAATCCAGTGAAGCAAGCCAGACTGCACTCGTCCATCTGGCATGGGACATCTTCTGCACCAACCAGGTACCCACATCTGTCTTCTTGAGTGCAATACTGACTGTTGTTCCTCACCGGTGGTTCTTCTTTTGCACCTTTGTCTGGGTTAGCAGGGGCTCCTATTCTCCCTGGACTCTTTAGTGCTTCTTGGACTTGGTCCCCTTCTTCCACATGTCTCCAGGAATCCATCATTAGTGTCTTGCAGTCTCTTCTGGTTGTTGCATAATCTTCTTTCTCGTGTTCTAGTGTGTTCTAGGAAAATTACTGTGATTTACTCCTGCTTTCCTGGGCTTTGGAGGAGGTTCTATTACTTACCTTTGGTGTTTTCTAATACTCCCAGTGCCCCACTACACTTGCCTAGATGGGAAACCAAATTTCGTATTCCACTTTCTTAGTATATGGTTTGTGTTCCCCCAGGCTCATTTCTAACTATTGTGATTTTGACTATATGCACTGTTTTCTAACTGTTTTTACTGCTATTTCTGCCTACTAGTGTATATCATTTGTGTCTTACCTAGCTCCTAAGGGAGAATAGTCTCTATGGTCTTTTTGGCATTTGTGTCACCAATATAAAGTACCTTTATTTTTGTAACACTGAGTTCTTTCTTTCATGTGTGTGAGTACTGTGTGACTACAGTGGTATTGCATGAGCTTTGCATATCTCCTAGTTAGGCCTTGGCTGCTCATCCACACTACCCCTAAAGAGCCTGGCTTCTAGACACTGAATACATTTCACTAATAAGGGATAACTGGACCTGGTATAAGGTGTAAGTACCTTTGGTACCCACTACAAATCAGGTCAGCCTCCTACAGATAGCTTCCACTTTGTGAATCTGTTGACACCCCAACTCAGGGATTGGTAATGGATCAGTAGTTCAGGACTGCAGTTGCCAGTGCAAACAGCTGATTTTATTACATATCCCCAATAGAAGGGTTGTGCCTCTTTCACACTGCCTCCTATTTGTGATTCATAATTGATAGCAAAAGCTCTTTTATGCATCTGAAATACTTTCCTGCTCATAACAGGGGATCTGACAAATATTAATAAGCATTTGCAGAACTAATAGACCTTGCATTTGCAAGAGCTGTTTACTTTACCAACATTTTTTAGCTAAGTTGTACACCAGGGTGGCTGCTGTCCTGCATGGCTAAAGGTTGCTTGTGTAACAGAGAGTGGAGTGTCATGGAATGGCATGTCCTGAAGTGCAGTGTCATAGAGTGGAGGGTCATGGAGTGGAGTGTCATGGTGCAAAGTGGAATTGAGGGGTACGGACTTGAGTTGAGTGGTGCAGACTGGAGTTGAGTGATGCAAAGTGGAGTTGAGTGGTGTAGAGTAGGGTTGAGTGGTGCAGATTACAGTAAAGTGGTGCAGAGTAGAGTGGCACAGAGTTCATAGGTGAGAGTGCAGGCATGCAGAGTAGATTAGAGTGGCTTACAGTGGATTGGCATAGAGTACAGTGGTGTAGAGTGGAGTGATGCAGAATAGAGTGGAGTAGAGTTCAGTGGCATTTAGTGGAGAGTTGTAAAGTAGAGGTTTGTAGAGTGTAGTGTTTTATGGTAGAGTGGCATAGTGCATTGGTATAGAGTGCATTGGCATAGAGTGTAGTGGCATAGAGTGGCATAGACAAGAGTAGTGCCAAGTGTGGTGCAGAGTAGAATAGAGTGACATAGAGAACAGTGACATAAAGTACAGTGCAGTAGAACAGAACGGAGTACTGTGCAGTGATGTAGAGTGTAATGTTAGAGTAGAGTGGCATTGGGTGCATTGGCATGGAATGTTGCAGAGTAGAGTATAGTGGTGTAGAATGCAGAGGTGCAGGGTAAATTAACATAGAGGTCAGTGGCATAGAGTGCAGTGGTTAGAGTCGAGTGGTGTAGAGTGCAGTGATAAAGAGTGATGCAGAATAGAGTAGAGTGGCATAGCATGGAGTGGTGCAGTGTAGATTCCAGTGGTGTAGAGTGCCGTGGCATAGAATGGAGTGGTGCAAAGTGGAGTAGAGGGGCATTCAGTGCAGTGGCATTAAGTAGATTGTTTCAGAGTAGAGTAAAGTGGTATAGACTGGATCAGTACATGGTAAAGTAAAGTGGTGCAGGGTAGAGTGCATTGGCATATAGTGCAGTGGTGCACAGTAGAGTGGTGTAGAGTTCAGTGGCAGAGAGTGCAGTGTTGCAGAATAAAGTGCCAGAGTGAAGTGACGTAGAGTAGACTGGTACAGGGCAAAGTGATGTGGTGCAGGGTAGAGTGACATAGAGCATAGTGGCATAGAGTGCATTGGCATAGTGTAGAAGAGTGGCTTGGAGTAGAGTGGTGAAGAGTAGAGTGCAGTGGCATAGAGTGCAGTGGTGCAGATTGCAGTAGTGCAGAGTGCAGTGGTGAAAATTACAATGAAATAGAGTTCAGTGGCATAGAGTACAGTGGCATATATAGAGTGGTGCAGAGTACACAGGCATATAGTGCAGTGGTGTAGAGTAGAGTAGCATAGAAAGCAGTGGTGTAGAATACACTGATGCACAGTAGCACAGAATGGCTTAGAGTGCAGTGATGTAGAGTGCAATGGTGAACAGTACAGTGGTGTAGAGTGCAGTGGCATAGAACAGAATGTTGCAGAGTAGAGTATAGTAGCACAGAGTACAGTGGTGCAGAATAGTGTAGCATACATTTGTTTTGACTAAAGTGGTGTGCAGTGGTTTAGAGAGAAGTGGTTAGAGTTGAGTAGTGTAGAGTGCAGTGTCATAGGGTACAGTGGCATAGCATGGAGTGGTACAACATAGATTCCAGTGGTGTAGTGTGTGGTAGAGTAGAGTGGTGTAAAGTGGAGTGACACAGAGTGGAGTAAAGTGGTGTAGAGTGCAGTGACATAGAGTGGATTGTTTCAGAGTAGAGTGGTACATGGTAGAGTGTAGTGGTGAAGGGTAGAGTGCAGTGGTGGGCATAGAGTGCATGGGTACAGAGAAGACTAGAGTGGTGTGGATTGGATTGGCATAGAGTGCACTAGTGTAAAGTGCAGTGGTAAAAATGGGAGTGCATTTCCATAGAGTGCGGTGACATAGAATGCACTGTTGGAGAGTAGAGTGGTGTAGAGTGGAGTGGTGAAGAGTAGTGTGGAGTAGCCTAGACTGGAGTGGTTTAAGATGCAGTAGTGAAGAGTGCAATAGGGCAGAATATAGTAGAGTACTGTGGAGAACATTGGCATGGAGTAGAGTAATGCAGAGTGCAGTCGAGAGGCATAGAAATAGTGGCAAGGAGCAGTGCAGAGTAGAGTGGAGTGGTGTTAAATGCATGGTGTGGTGACACCATTACAGACAACTCATCTGAAATGACCATTACATTTGCATAGACATACAGTTTTACTGATAAATGTACACAGTGCACGAATGATAATGTGCTTCATTTGTGCTTTCCTAATTTGAAATATTCTGAAATATCTATGCATTTCATTTACAGACATTTAAATTTTGTTGTGTGCTAGAAAAAAATAACATCCTACTGCCTTCTTCCAGAATCCCCTGCCCCCCAGTAGCTAGCATGGTTCTTCCATAAATCCACTCACTTTGAAGTAGAAAGAAAAGTAAGCACCAAGCTTCCTGGAAGACAGAGCCTGACATTTGATCTCTATCTTTGAATGCACAGAAAATGCAACTTAATCAAAAAGGGTATCCACTTAGAATTTTCTATCACAGGGGGAGGCTCACTCCCGAGGATGCTCATACATCCCAGGCAGCACCGCGGCCAGGAGGCCCACCCCTCGCCATCACGCCATCTGCCCCCGGAGGCGCTTTAAGGAAGCGTGATTTCCTGCTGCATGGGACGTGCTGAGAACTTTCTTTCACGGGGCAGCCTGACTCCAGGGGACACTCATACATCCCAGGCAGCACTGTGCCCAGGAGGCCTGCCCCTCATCATCACGCTATCCACGCCAGGAGGCACTTTAAGGAAGCGTGACTTCCTGCTGCATGGGTTGCACTGAGAACTTTCTTTCACAGGGAGAGCCTGGGGGTGATCATACATCCAAGGCAGACTGCGGGCAGGAGGCCCTCTCCTCGGCATCATGCCATCTGGACCTGGAGGTGATTTAAGGAAGCATGACTTCCTGCTGCATGGGATGCGTTGAGAACTTTCACCTGGGGAACCTGACTCCCAGGGACGCTCATACATCCCAGGCAGCACAGCAGCCAGGAGGCCCACCATACGGCATCACACCATCCGTGCCTGGAAGCGCTTTAAGGAAGAGTGACTTCCAATTGCATGTGACTCGCTGAGAACTTTCTTTCATGGGGGAGCCTGACTCCCAGGGATGCTCATACATCCCAAGAAGCACCGCTGCCAGGAGGCCTGCCCCTCAGCATCACGCCATCCATGCCTGGTAACGCTTTAAGGAAGCATGACTTTCCACTGTGCTGGACGCGATAAGAACTTTCTTTCACGGGGATCCTGACTCCTGGGGATGCTCATACATCTTAGGCAGCACAGCGGCCAGGAGGCCTGCCCCTCGGTATCACAACATCTGTGTCCGGAGGGGCACTTTAAGGAAGCGTGACTTCCCACTGCACGGGATATGCTGCGAAGTTTCTTTCACGGGGAGCCCGACTTCCGGGGAGGCTCATACATCCCAGGTAGCACCGCGGCCAGAAGGCCCACCCCACGGCATCATGCCATCCACGCCCGGAGGTGATTTAAGGAAGCACGACGTCCCCGTGTTGCAAACTTTCTTTCATGGAGGAGCTTGACTCCTGGAGACGCTTATACATCCCAGGCAACACCGCAGCCGGGTGGCCTGTGCTTGGCATCACGCCATCCACGCCTGGAGGCGCTTTAAGGTAGCAGGACTTCCCACTGCGTGGGACGCATTGAGAAATTTCTTTCACGGGGGAGCCTGACACCCAGGGACACTCATACATCCCATGCAACACCGCGCTAAGGAGGCCCATCCCTCAGCATCACACCATCCACGCCCGGAGGCGCTTTAAGGAAGCATGACTTCCCACTGTGCGGGATGTGCCCGGGCCAACACCGGGTCAAGAACAGGTCCGTCTTCACCCGTCATTGACCGGATGAGCCCAGGCCGGTCCCCATCTCTTTATATTTTCTCCCCAAACTTATTTTAGATGTACTTGGGCCTTTAGAGCTTTGGGGTAAATATAATGGGAAAGCGCAAACTGCAGGACAGTAAAGGAAAAAGAGATGCATTTCAAGAAAGAAAAAATGAACTGTTTTTACTGACATTCACAAAGGGGAAGGACCGTTTGCGAATGGGTTAGCACCAGTGTGACACAGGTGCTAACTGCGATTGTTTTGCTACCACATTCATGGTCACAAAACGATCATACATGGGACTGCGAGTCGTATTTAGGAAGGGAACACTGCTTCATAATTGGGACTCGCAATCCCTTTTTGTGATTCGGTAAATAGTTTACCCAATCACAAAAATGGTTTGGTACATGGCAAAGTGCATTTTGCACGTCGCAAATGTCCCGATTCGCCTTTTGCAATGTGCAAAATGGTACGTACATGTGGCCCTTAGTCTCATAATCAAATGATAAACATACCGAAACAACACTGGCTGACCAAAGCAGCGAAAGAATCGCAATCTAATCAAAGCTTGAGACACTACACATTCTAAGGTTTCAGTACTAATTAGTAGCAAGAATAACTGCACAAACGATATAACATACATTTAGATTCAGCAAAGAAAATACATCAACTGTTATTACAAGAAGCAAGCATAATCAGTGAGAACACTAACTAACATCAGATTAGAATAGCATGTTTGAACTTCATGCAAAACAATTTAATCAACACAAATTTGGAAAACATCTAACTATGGCTCTATCATAATTAGCAGTTGGTACCTGGAACCAAAAGCAAATAGGCATAACAATCAGTAACATAGGCCCTCATTCCGACCCTGGCAGTGAGTGATAAAGTGGCGGTAATACCGCCAACATACTGGCAGTAAGTACTGCCAAATTATGACCATGGCGGTGAAAACTTCCATAGATAGCCAATGTACCACACCAACTTCCAGGGTGGAAACAACACCCACCTTGCAGTAGCCGTCAACAGCCAGGCGGAAGACAAAATACCGCCCACCATATTCAGACACATGAATCCTCCACCTTTTCGCGGGCGGTACCAATGCCATCAAAAGCTTGGCAGAAACAGAGCTCAGAAGTGAAAGGACTCACCATCGTAGACACAGGGAAGAACTACGCCGCTATGGAATCCAAACTGCAAGTCTTCCCAATTAACTTCTACGTTATGCTCCACCTGGAACACCAAAGCCGACGAAGACGACGATGGTGAGTACAGCCACCTAGCACAAAAGGGAGGGAGGGAGGAAAACGAGAGTGACACACACATGCACAACACACACCAGACACACACACACACCATACACACAACCAGTTGCAGAGGAAAAATAATGGCACATAAAACACGGCACAGTAAAACAAGGCCCAGATTACAAAAGTACTGACAATGTATTAGCATAGCAAAACCCACCACATGAACCAAATATATACAAATGTTCATAAAGGGCCAATGCCCAGTCCAAATTCATGAGGGCACACAAGGCCACAGGGCAAAGTCTAAGGCCCAACTTGTATCCTGACATCATCCAGAGAGAACACTGCACGGGCATCAGTTTGCAAGTGGGCAGGCACCTCAGGGGGATGGGGGGGCACCTCAGCTGAATACGGGAACTTCCCCACTGGTTCTGGAGGGGGCTCCATGCCCATTACCCTTTTGTGGGGAGTGCAAGGCCACAGTCTCTCAGGTGGGGAACATGCCCCTTGGTTCTGGAGGGGGCTCCATGCCCATTATCCTTTGCTGGGGAGTGCAAGGACACAGTCTCTGAGCTGGGGAACATGCCCAGAGGTTCTGGAGTGGGTCCCATGCCCATTTCTCAGTGCTGGGGAGTTCAAGGCAACAGACTCTCAGATGGGGAACATGCCCACTGGTTCTGGAGGGGGTTCCATGCCCATTTCTCTTTGCTGGGGAGTGCAAGGCCACAGTCTCTCAGGTGGGGAACATGCCCACTGGTTCTGGAGGGGTTCCATGGCCATTATCCTTTGCTGGGGAGTGCAAGATCACAGTCTCTGAACTGGGGAAAATGCCCACTGGTTCTGGAGGGGGCTCCATGCACATTTCTCAGTGCTGGGGAGGGCAAGGCCACCGTCTCTCAGGTGGGGAACATGCCCACTGGTTCTGGAGTGCGCCCCTTGTGCAGCAGTCCCTGGCAGGTGGCCTACATGTCCTCTGCTGGCGGTGATAGCTGCACTTTCCTCAGCTGATGGGGAGTGCTGCTCTATGGCAACAGGTGATGGTGCCTCCTGGGCTGCCTCTGCTGGCTGTGATAGCTGCACTGCCTCAGCTGGTGGGGAGTGCTGCTCTGTGGCAACAGGTGATGGTGCCTCCTGGGCTGCTTCTGCTGGCGGTGAGGGATCTGTGACTACAGGTGGTGGGTTCACCCTCCCAGCCTCTGATGGAGTTGAGGGCTTCATTCCCTCCATGGCAGGAGGTGTGGGCAACTTCCTTTTCCTGGCTGTAGGTGTTGTGGGCTCCTTTCCCCTTCCTGTCTGTAGTTGTTGTGGGCTCCTTCCCCTTCCTGGCTGTAGGTGTTGTGGGCTCCTTCCCCTTCCTGGCTGTAGGTGTTGTGGGCTCCTTCCCCTTTCTGGCTTTATGTGTTGTGGGCTCCTTCCCCTTTCTGGCAGTCCTGCCCCCACAATTAGGAGGTGCCTCCAATTTCCCCGTGGACTGTTTTGGCTGAGGTGCTGGGCTGGCTGGTTGGCACCCTGGTCTATGGGCAGGATGGGAGGGAGGGGGGAGGGAAGAGGTCAAGTTGGGCAAGGAAAAGCTTCTTAGGGATGGTGGGGCAGGAGGGATGGGAGTGGAGGTTGAGGGAGTGGTTGTTGGAGGTGTACGTCTGCTGGACTTTGGTGCAGGTGCATGGGCAGTGTGCGTGTGTGAGGTGGATGGCTGTTTAGCGTCTGAGTGCTTGCGTTTGTGTCCTTTAGGAGTGGGGGACAGACATGGTGGGAGAGGACACAGGGGACAAGTTGATGGATGTTGTGGAGGTGTCTGCTAGTGAGGTGTGTGTGCTTTTTGGTGTGGTGATGCTGGTGGTGGATGTTGAGGCAGTGCATGCAGGTGTGAATGTGAAAGTGACTGGGAGGGAGGTGGAGGAGGAGCGGGAGACAGTGGAGGTAGTGGATGTAGTTGTGTCTGCAACTGTATGGTGTTTGGGTGAGTGCTTGTGGGATGAAGTTTGGTGCTTGTGTCTGCCTGTGTCACTATTGGGTGTTGTCTTGTGTGCATGCTCATCTGTATGTGTGCCTGGGATGGGTTGGGGTTGCGGAGAATAGGTACTGGGAAATGGTAGGTGAATGGGGGATGGTAGAAACAGGGACAATGGCTGCCATCAGAGAGGAGGCCAGAGCCTGAATCGATCTCTTTTGGGCCACCAATCCACAGTGAATGCCCTCCAGAAATGCATTGCATTTCTGCATCTGGGATGCAAGACCCTGGATGGCATTCACAATGGTTGATTGCCCTACAGAGATGTATCTCAGGAGGTCAATAGCCTCCTCACTCAGGGCAGCATGGCTCACTATGGCATGGCCTGAGGTGCCTGGGGTGAAGGAGATGCCCACCCTCCTGCGTGAGCGGGCAACTCACTGAGGGGCTACAGGGACGGTGGTGCTGGTACGAGGGAGGTATCTGAGTCTGTGTTGTCTCCTCCAGTCTCCGCTGTGGTGCTCCCTTCGCCCTCCATCCCACTGGTTCCCTCAGCGTCGGTAGACTTTGCCTCATGGGTCCTGTGGGATGCAGCTTCCACTGTCACCGGTGCCCCTGCTCCTCCGCCAGATGATGCTCATGAACACAAGGACAGGATGACAATACAAGAAAGTAGGGGAGACAAAGGATACACTTGGTCAATGACTGCACCACTATTGGCATACACATCTCCGTCACACAAAGGGAACAGGCTTAAGCACTATGCATTGCACTACCAGTGATATGGCTAGTCACTAAGGCAAGATGAGGACCACACACCGCCGACTGCAGCATTCCTGGGACCCATGATGCTCTGGCTGAAATGGACTGCTAACAAACTAGGTTACCTGTATTTGCCATGCACACATTACCATTCAGTTGACCCACGCTGCAATGTTTGGCCTGGCCTTAGGGGCACCAACTAGCACACATCCACCACCCAGATACTACCCCACCAGCCAAAATATGTATTGATACCCACTGTACTCACCCCCTTTGGCTGCTGTGATGCCCTCAAGTGCCCATCCAGCTCAGGGTAGGCCCCCGCCAGTATGTGGGCCATCAGGGGGTCAGGGTCCGATGGGCACCCCTTCCTCATCGGAAGGCCATCCTTAGCTGGGCCTCTGCAGTCTTCCGTGCCCAGCGTCTCAGGTCCTCCCACCGTTTCCGACAGTGGGTGCTCCGCCTGCCATAGACCCCAGGGTCCGCATGTTCTTGGCGATGGCACACCATATTCCCTTCTTTTGATGGCCGCTGACCTGCAGTGGCAATACAGACAGGAGAACACCATTAGACTAACTGTCCAGCCTTTCACACAAATGGCCCACCATACCCGTTTCCATCACCATTGGCATATACATAGCCCAGCGCACACCATGTACCCCACCACTAGACATTCCCCCCAAACTCCCCTCCCTCCTTACACAATGCTTGCACACATATCTCCTTGCATCCTTCCAACATGCATTGTACCCAATGTATACTCACCTGTTGTTCCGGAGGCCCATACAGCAGCCCGTCCACCAGTCGCTCCAATTCCTCCGAAGCGAAGGCTGGGGCCCTTTCTCCGGTCACACGGGCCAGGGTAAGTTCCAGACACAGATCACAGCAGCATACGCAGTGTGGATGTTCTCCTGTTGAAGGTCAGGAAACAAGTGAGGAATCAGATAGAAAATGGTGGTCACGTCAACGGCGGTATACACCGTCACCATCGGCGTAGATCCCCATTGGCCACTGTACTCCATAGAGCCCCATATTATCCAATGAGGAATTGCACGGCGGTGCAAGCCCACCTTTTGCCATGACGCCCAACGTCGGCGGAATTACCCCACTTCCACCTGTCCCTCCATACAGGACAGGCGGTCGCCATTTCAGGGGGGGGACAGGCCTATAGACAATTACTGCGTCACAGATTAGATGGGCACATACTTTGCCATTTACAATGTCCCAATACATAAGTGCACCATGTGGGCTGCAGTTGTGGTTTTGTTGTTCCAATTGTAACACCCTACTCATTCTTGTGTCCCTTAGGTACCTACCGCTGCAGATGAATAGGAGGTGTAGACATAAGCCTGTGTAGAGACCTCGGGTGGACTTGGCTACACTGGAGGACAGCCACATAATACTGACTAGACAGGGCCGCAATCACAGAGCTGTGTGCCCAGTTGGAGCCCGACCTGATGTCAGCTATCCATCATCCCACTGGAATCCCCCATCTTGTGCAAGTTCTTTCGGTGCTCCATTTCCTGGCAACTGGTTCTTTCCAAGTGACAGTGGGCTTGGCAGCAGGAATGTCACAGCCAATGTTTTCTATCGTGCTGGCAAGAGTTTTGTTTGTCCTGGTGAAACCATGTGCAGTTACATAGCTTTCCCCCAGGTGGAAGATTTGGCCACTGTGAAGGCCAGATTCTATGCGATGGGACATATACCCAAGTTTATTGGTGCGATTGATGGGACACATAATGCGTTTGTCGCCCCGCCAGTACAGGTGTTCAGGAATTGTAATGAATGTGCAAATGGTGTGCCTAGTGGACCAGTACATTCCCACGTCAATGCTAAGTATCCCGGATCGGTGCATGATGCCTTTGTTCAGAGGAATAGCAGCATCCCAAATGTGATGGCCCAACTACAGAGGCACAGGGTGTGGCTAATAGGTGAGCCTTGGTCCCCACACACTGTATGCCTCTGGTGTCATCCCCATTGGATTGTGTGTGGCTAAATGTTGTCCCTCAATACTTGCAGGTGACTCTGGTTACCCAAACCTATTGTGGCTGCTGACCCCTGTGAGGAATGCCAGGACAAGGGCTGAGGAACGTTATAATGAGGCACATGGGTGAACCAGACGGATCATCGAGAGGACATTCTGCCTCCTGAAGGCCAGGTTCAGGTGCCTCCATCTGACAGGTGGATCCTGAGCAACTCACCCGAGAAGGTCTGCCAGATAGTAGTGGCATGCTGTATGTTGCACAACCTGGCCCTCAGATGACATGTACCTTTTCTGCAGGAGGAGGAGATGCCCCTGTGGCAGCAGTGGACCCTAAGGACAGTGAAGATGAAGAGGCTGAGAATGAGGATGAGGACAACAGAACATCAGTAATCCGTCAGTACTTTCAATGACACACAGGTGAGACAGTGCAGATTAACATTTCTATGACTAATGGTGTATTCTGTGTGGCTGTGGCAAGATGGCATTAACTTCCTTTTACCTCTACTTACTGTCACCTATGGTTTGTCAATTTGCAGATGTTGGTGATATAACAACTGTGTACTGATGTGCTGACTACAGCCAGCTACAGGTAATTATTTCTGTGCGCTCCCAATGTATAGTACATTTGCAATGGATGTAACTTTTTCCAAAAATACACATTTTCAACACATGACAAATAGTTGAGTTGTGTCCAAGGGTGTTTATTGTAGTGCTAAGAAATTGAGGGGAAAGTGCAATGAAATGGGGTGATGATGGAGGACAGTCCAGAATATTTTTCCAGTCTGTTTGTAGCACAGGTCCAGTGGCCAAGGGGCCAAAGGAAGGGGAGCAAAGGCAGTTCAAAGTGGACAAGGTGACAGGGTGGGACACAAGGGGGACAATCAGGAGAGTCTCATTTCCTGGTGGTGGTCTTGGCAAGTGTCTCTGGCTTCTGTCTGGGTCGCAGGGCACGTTTGCAGGTGGTTTACTTCTGCAGGGGGAGTGGTGCTGGTGGCCAGTGGTTCCTGTGGCAGAGCCTCCTGCCCACTAGCAGAAGTGGAGGGCTGGTCGATTGACTGGCTAGTGGTAGGGGCCGGCTGGTGTGCTGATGCCTCCCTCATGATGTTGGCCATGTCTTCCAGCACCCCTGCTATGGAGATCAGGGTGGTGTTGATGGCCTGCAAGTCCTCCCTTATCCCCTGATACCATTCCTCCTGCAGCTGCCTGTTCTCCTGCACATTGTCTAGGATCTGGCCCATCATGTCCTGGGAATGTTGGTAGGCTCCCAGGATTTTGGAGAATGCCTCCTAAAGAGTCAGTTCCCTGCTCCTGTCCTCTCCCTGGCGCACAGCAGTCCTCCCAGTGTCCCTGTTACCCTGTGCCTCTGTCCCCTGAACGGTGTGCTCACTGCCACTGACCCCAGGTCCCTGATTGTCTTGGGGGTGAGGTATGGCCTGGGGTCCCTGTACAGGTGAGCACACTGCTGATTGATGTGTCTTGGGGACAGAGGTGTAGGTACGCTGGCTGGGTGCTATGATGTTGGATCCAGATGGGGAGGCTCTGTGGTGGTCTGTGAGTGGGCTTGGATGACCGGCTGTCCAGTGGTCCCTGATGGGCCAGGTTGGTCATCCAGATCCAGAAGTCCAGAGTTACTGTCATCACTGGGGGCATCTTCTGTTGGGGGACTGGATAGTCAGGGCACCTCCTCTCCACTGACATTGGCTGGGGCACCCGTGGGGATGTAAGTGATGTATTATGCGTCATGTGCATGACATAGTGTACATCCCTGGCTTCCCCTCTATGGTTGCTATTGCCCTGCCACCTTTGGTTTGTGTATGGTGATGTTTGTGGGATTGTTAGTTTCCCTATGCTGTGCATGCATTTGTGATGGGTGTCCATGCAGGGCGTGGAGGGCTGTCAGTGCATTGGTATAGCATTCAGGGCTTGGCATTAGGGTTAGTTATTTGTGTAGGTGCAGTGCATGGGATGTAGTAGAGTGATGGGAGTGAGGGTGCGAGATGGCATGCAGGTATGGGGGGTGATAAGTAGTAAATGCTGACTTACCAGTGTCCAGTCCTCTGGCTACACCAGCGAGTCCCTCAGGATTCAGTATTGCCAGTACTTACTACTCCCATGGTGTGAGCTGCGGGGGTCCACCGCCAGTCCTGTATATGGCAAGCTGGTGCCTTGCTGCAATGGAACATAACTTCCCCTGTAGGTCGTTCCACCTCTTCCTGATGTCATCCCTTGTTCTAGGGTGCTGTCCCACGGCATTCACCCTGTCCACGAATATCCATCATCTTCCTTGCAATGGATATCTGCTGTACCTGTGCTCCAAACAGCTGTGGCTCTACCCTGACAATTTCCTCCACCAGGACCCTTAACTCCTCCTCAGTGAAACAGGGGTGCCTTTGTGGTGCCATGGGTGTTGTATGTTGTGTGTTGGTGAGAGTGTGTTGGGTGATGTGGTGGGGTGTGTGATGTGGGGTGCGTGAGGGATGTATGGGGGTGTCAGTGGTGTTTGTTTAGTTGTCTCTGTAACCTTTGCAGTCTTTTGGTGTTGGCAAAGGGTTGTGGGTACTGTGGTGTGTGTTTTATAGTGCTGTCGGTTTGTGGGTGTGGTGTATACATGAATGTCAGGTGTGTGTCTTTAGTATTGGCCAATGTGGTGTTGTTTTGTCTGTGGGTGTCCATTCTGAGCGCGGCGTTATGTACCGCCAATCGTTTAGCGCCATTGAATGTCCGCTGTGGTGATTTGTGTGTCATAATGTGGTAGGCGTTGTTTTGTTGGCATAACTGTATGGGTGTTGGTACCAACACTTTAGCACTGAACTTTGGGCTGGCGGATTTGTGTGTGTGGCAGTATTCTGTTGGATTGAGGTGTGTGTCTCATGATATGGGGAACGGATATCCATCACTGCGGCGGTATGTTGGCAGCCGTCAGCGTTGCAGTAAGCGGGATTTACTGCCAGTGTCATAATGAGGGCCATAGTCTTAATACCTGTCATCAATATGGTTCAGCAAGCTGTGACAGTCTTTGTCAATAGCACATCTGTTTGGTCAGCAAGGCATCAGGTTCAGCATCAAGGTTCAGAAAAAGCAAAGTCTCTTTAAGCAATAACATTAAGCACGTCTCCTCTCGGGACAGTCAGGAAAATAATGGCAGTATGGCAAATGGAAAAATATACAAATGGTGGTCACCTCTCAGTGCATTCTGGCTAAGTTAGATTTCCTAAAACTACTTCCCACATCCTAATTGGTCAAGGGATCATATGTTCACTTTTAGTCCAACTAAAACAAAACCCTAAATCTACACTTCTACTAGTACATTGTTCACATGTCAATGATACGCTCCTCGTCTCCAGTTCCCATAACTTGGCAGGTATCAATATTGTTGTAGCTCATACTCCAATCAGTGCATCCATTACCTTCTCCTGGGAAGGTCAATATTACACACATTACAATATACAAAGTATCCTAGCTAGTACATCAACTTCTAGCAAGCAGTTCTCATGAGAAAGACTTTTAGCTACGAACACTTGGTCAGCACAGTGGAAAATCATAATTTAATTCTCTAAGCATCCATTTTATTAGGTCTTCTAAGAAATGCAGCTTGACATGAGGCCTTGAAACTAGTCCCAAGACCTTGCTAAATTAAGGCGTGCAATTAATAAAGCTCATACATAATACATAACCCTTAATATGACATATTCCTACATTAATAAAACATAAGCTCAATATTTCATATTAATAAGCTATTGATAAGTACACTTCGTGAACATTGGCGGCCACTCAGGAAGTCGCACCTTCAAATGCGTGCATTATTTTTCTCTACGTTAATTCATTTTCTATGCAAATTCAACACTCAGAATACATGAATAATCATTATTAAACTCAGCGTTAACAATTCATCTTCTGATGACTAAATGTGTCATCACACTAAACCTTCCCACACAAATGTTTGCTTCAGCTAAAATTCTGTCATCTCTATCCCTTCAAATCTTTTTTTCCTTTTTCAAATTTCTCCCAAACAAATTTTCCCTTTTTATTTCTTCCCTCCTCTGATTATTTTTTGATTTCCTCAATTTGATCCTCCTACCAATTTACATATTCCCCATGCTTCAATTATGCAAACCAAATTAATAAATGTTCCTTGTATTATTTTCAATAGTATACCTTTCTCAAAGTTTCTGAGCCAATTTCCCACTGAAGCCAACTTTCTCCCAAACACCTGGTTCTTTCAATTCTTTCAAATCAGCACTTTAGTCAGGTTAGTAAGTAAGTTTCTAATTTGGTTACTGTTATCAGGAATATATGAGCAGCAATGCCTAGAATTAAGCATTTTGCAAACTGCCATCTTCTGCTAAAATAGTGTCTAATGCAAGGCGGTTCTGAAGAGTCATGGCTCTTTCAACAGCTAATTCTGTATCTACCAGGATCATAGCTCCTGAATAATTTGTCAGCATGTTATCCACAATATTAGACAACGTTTGTATCTTTATTGAATTCAGAACAACTCCTACTGAAGGAATCTTTGCCCCAAATATATGTCCCACTATACCAGAAGGAGACTCTCTCTTTTCTCTACTGTGATGTAATTCAGTCATTTTCGGAAACCTTTTTGGGTCATCAAGTTGAAATATCTTTGGGAAAACTATCCCCAAATGGCATGTACCATGCTATCCTCTTGGAAGATTGTAATTAACATTAGGCCCACAAATGTAATATATGCCAGGAATCATTGGATCCTGCCCATTCAACATAAATGTCCATTTGCTCTGAAACAAAAACACATGTCTGCAATAATTCGTTCCCACAAATATAGTGTCAGTGAGAGATTTAGGTCTATATATACACAAAGATTTCCTACGTGTTGCGCATCTAAAGCTAATTTCCCTTGTGTTTTATTTCTCTAAAAGCATAATAGTTTCTATAAGTCCTTTTCTCTAAACCCTTTTCTAGCTTCTCCTTCAATGCCTTTCTTCTGTCATCTGTGTGATCTAAAAAGCTCTTTTCTAATGGTGTAAGCAAGCATGTCAGGTTGTTCCTGTGCACGTAAGCCATGCCAAAAGTTAATATAGGCTCAAAGAAACCTCTCACTAATACTATGTCATTGTCCTTAGCTTCATGTATCTAATTATGGGGACAAACAAAAACACTACATCGTGGTTGGAATAGAAATACTAAATATACTCCTGGTTATAGGATTTTGTTTGTAACAGACTGCAACTTATCCCATAAGTAAGGGGCAAACTATGATAGGTAACCCCTTCTTCGACGGATGAAGGAATCTGCGTACACACAAAACAATTCTTCACATCCATTGTCTCAACATACTCACTCAATAAACAATAGAAGACATTAGAAGAAAGCTCCCCTTGAGCATTACCTACGTGCAAATACTTCTCATCTAACCTAAACTTCTCTATTGCTGACAATGCAGTAGTTTGTCTCTAAAGCTGAACTATGGTTTGCTTTACTCTTGTCAAGAACAGTCATTCCCACAATCAATATCACAAAAAATATCACACACACAATTGCCAACCCAATACTCATGTATTTACAGCACCTGTTCTTGATACCCTGTTGGCTAACGTTACTCATGATCTGTAAAGAATCAGAAAGTATAAGGAAATTTTTTTTAGGAACTGTGCAGCAAATATCAAAAAACTCTTCAGACTTCTTTCAGCAGTTATTTACAGTTTTCAGTCTCACTTCCAGGATCCTTTGTCAAAAATCGGTTCAGCAGCTTGTCAGATCAGGTTATCTTGTCAAAATCAGGTTTCAAAAAGTATTTTCCAGTTACTTTCAACAGTCTCTTTTTCTTTGAACTTATTCTCAAATTCGTCTCAACAATTCAGTTCATTGATTTCCATCAAGTGCCAAAATATTGACCTGGAATGTCCGGATCAAAACAAAAAGACAAAAACTCTTTCTGCCATTCACTTTTTGTTGCATATGCCCATTCAGGACCTTCGTACCTTTGACTTGTTATTATCTTTTTTTCCAACTTTTGATCTCCATTCAATTCTCCTTCACTCAGATCTTCTCTCCTGGTCTTATCTACTTCTTTCTCGATTGTTGTCACAACTGCTTCCTTTCTTTTTGCTTGTGACTCCGGCCACTTATCTCCTTTCAGTGGACTTTTGGTCAATGCTCTTTTCAGTGTTGAACTTGAAACGTTTTGTTCTGCAGGATTTTCTCTTGGCAGTCCTGAAACTGGTTCAGGAGGAGTTAGATCACATTGGCTTTGATACACCTCAACTACTTCCCCCTCGGGGTCTGGCAATTGCTCTGTTTGTCTCTCAAAATCATCTACTTCTGGCAGAGCCCTCCTCTGATTAGACTCTCTTGCTGCCTCTATTGAGATTGGCTCACCGTCAACCTCCTGAAGGTATTCTCCTTCGTCTCTCATAGGAGCGGCTGAACAGTTCTCAACGTCCTCAGATCTGGTCTCAGTTCCTCTTTCTTCTCCTTCCAGTTCTGAGGCTTGTCTGATAGTTGTTGGTACTCTCAACAACTCCTCTTCATTGTCTAAAGGACATGCCTCTTTTTTCGTGTGGCTGGGGTGGATCGAGTTCGGAACTCCGGCATACTTCACAGCTGTGGTAGTGATCAGAACTAGCTGGTACGGGCCTTTCCAAGGCTCCAAACACGTCTTCCTCACGTTTTCGGACCACAACCCAGTCACCAACTTGAGTGTGAGATGGTACGTGACTTGGAGGTGCCAAAGTGATGAATAAACTACTTCAAACAAGTACAGCGTTCGTATTTTATTATAATTACAACACTGGCGACGAGGATGGGACATGGCTGTGCAGGGGACAGTGCAACACTTCCACCCCTGTGATTTCGGATGTTTAAAGCGCTGAGAAACATCATAAATAAGAAGTACAACTGTCATCATGAACAAGAAGGACGCAGCGTGATGACAGAGATAAGGTCAGTGTGAGTGATAAATTCTTAAAATGGTGGAAGTACATCCACATTCTTACGACAGACAGAGAAATGAATAAACTTACAAATGCGTGGGTTACTTATTATCCACATGTTTGGAACTTGCGGGAGATTGTTCTCTATTCGGTTCAGCAGTAGTATGATAATTAACTATGACGCAGCACTGACAGACTCAACCAGCACACTGTGAGGAAGTTTGCTCATGTTTTGGCACTGCCGCAGCTCTGGTGGACCCGATGCAGCACGCTTTCTTGTGGAGGTCATTACTGTTCCTTTGACATGGAGCTCGCACCTGACCAGAAAAACATACGGCTTTGGGACTATGATTGTTTTGAATGAGGAGGATGCGCGGGGTGAGCACAGCTTGATTTGTGCTCTCTGCGGTGTGCTAGCCTGTTACGCTGACATGCACAGCTCTCACTTTGCAGATGTAGATTGGGGCCGGAAGGTGCCCCTGGTAATCTCAGCGCTGTTCACCCCTGTTATGCTGTCAGGCACAGCACTCACGTCGCAGATGCAGACTTGGGGCAGAAGGTGCCTTGGTAATGTCAGCGCTGTTCTAGCCTGTCACGCTGACAGGCACAGCACTCAAGGGCGGGAGTTGCCCTCGAACGCGGTGGACTGGTTTTGAAACGGAACGAGCTGGAAGAGAGGAGGATGTTCTAGCCTGTCACGTTGACATACACAGCTGCGATAAGAATCCAATCGCAGAAGATATTCACAAGGGAAATAAAAAAAAAAAATACAACAACCTGAATATTAATATTTGATTTGAACCTTAAAGAATTGTACAAAAAAAGTCCTTGTTCATGTACAACAATGTTTTACAAATTGTTAGGTAAAGTTATATACTGTATAGTGTAAACCAAATATTGTAACACAGTATACATAGGCACCTAATGTATAACATGGCAGCAGCAAGCGTGTGTCAACAACTACTCTTCTTAAATGAGGTGGGTGAACTTCTACTATCCTGGAAGGAGTGGGTGAAATTATTTGAATCCTACTTAGTAGCCATTGGGGGTGAGAAGTTTTCAGCTTTCAGGAAACAGCATATATTATTACATATCCTAGGGGTTCAAGGAAGGAAAATATGTATGAAAAGGTAGGAGAACTTACATTAAGTAACAAAGATCCTGATACAGAGTCATTGGATGTATACCAAACTACCTTAAAAAAACTGGAAGAACATTTTAGTGGGAAAATTAATGTGCTTTTAGAGAGACACAAATTCTTTTGCAGGCTCCAGGAGAAGAACAAAAAAATAGCTAGTTATATTGCTGTACTCAGAACGGCTCGCAAATACAAGTGATTTTGGTACTCTAAATGATTCACTAAATCGGGACCAATTAGTCAGATGTACAAACAATGCAAAAAATACAGGAGAAGTTACTCACCCTGAATCCAGATCTGAATGATGCGATAGATACAGCCAAACAAATTCAGCATTCAGCCGAATGTATGAAAGAAAGAAAGCCACAGATTCACAATGAATAAATACATGAGTTACAGGATAGTGTGGGGAATAATTCTAAAATACTGGAAGTTAAAGAAAAACAGCCAGATATCAAATATAAACAGAACACTGTACAAAATAGTAGCAAATATAAATGTTACAGATGTGGTGACAGTAACCATCTAGCAAGTAACCTGAATTGTCCTGCCCGCCAAGGTACATGTAGGAAGTGCAACAAGAAAGGACACCATGCTAGGGTAAGTAGGAATAATGAGGTGAAACAAGTACATGAGATGGGTGGAGGCGAGCATACTAAAGAGAAATTTATATTCCAAGTAGAACCAGAGGGCATGTGTAACAAAAATGTATACTCTACATGTACCATAAGTATGGATGGAGAAGAAACAACTCTTTTTGCAGATTCTTGTTCTCCGTACACGTTAATTAATAAGGCATTGTTTGACAAAAAACTAGGTAAAAAAGGCTACCGACTACAAGAGGCTGACATAAAGCCCGTGGGTACAACAAAGATCCAATTCCAATATTAGGGATGACAACTGTATCCATACAATTTAAAGATTGCTCTACAGTGGGCAAAGTGTATGTAACTGAATGAGGGTAAAACCTGCTAGGATGGGGACATCAGAAGGAATTGGGAACACAATTAGACCCAAATAACCCAGAACAAGTTCTGTTGTGTGAAAGACCTTCTGTAGGAAATGAGATCTGTAATGAATGCCGAAAGTTGTTTCAAAACAAACTGGGACTCCTTAAAAACTACCAGCACAAAATTAAACTGAAGAACAATGCTCGTCCTGTAGTACACAAAGATTGGGTAGTACCGCACCTAATGGAAGAACCATGAAAAGAAGAACTCAAAAAGTTAGAAGAATTAGGAGTAATAGAATCAATAAAAAGTTCTGAATGGTTAGCACCCATTGTACTGTAGTTGCTAATAAAGGGAAAGGAAATGAAATAAGATTATGTGTGGACTTAAGAGACCTGAATACAAACATCTGGGTAGATAGATTTCCTCTGCCTAGAATACATGAGATGTTAATTATGACTGGTAAGGCCTCCCACTTCAGTGTGATAGACCTATTGTCAGCTTACCACCAAGTATAACTTCACAAGGACTCCAGATCATACACTTCTTTCATAACCCTATTTGGAGCCTACAGATACTGCAGAATGTCATTTGCACTGGTGTTCGCTGCTCCAGTTTTTCAAAGACTAAAAAATCTTTAAAAATAATCATAAAGTCTGTAGCTATCAAAATGACATTCTGGTTTATGGTGACTCTGAAGAGGAGCAAAAGAAATCCCTTAAATTAGTGTTCATGGCTTTACATGACACAGGCTTAACCTTAAAGCTGGAGAAGTGCCAGATTGGCAGGGGATCAGTAGACTATTTAGGACACACAATATCAAAAGGTGGAATACATTTTAAACTAGATTTGATTGAGGAAGTAAAGGATGCACCACCTCCACCCAATAAAGATGAATTAAAATCATTCTTAGGGTTAGTCGAATACATGCCATGATTTGTATGAAGTTTTGCAGACATTGATGTACTCCTAAGAGAGCTTATAAAAAAAGGGACTCACTTTGAATGCAATGAGTCAATGCAACAAATTGTTGAAACCATAAAACAAGCAATAATCATGGCACCCACACTAGGAAACCTTAATGTAAATCACAAAACTATGCTAACCACTGATGCAGGCAATAAAGGACTTGGTGCAATGCTTACTCAATTGGTAGACAACAAGGAACAGGTTATATTCTCAAAGGTGCAGAATTAAACTACTCAACTGTGGAAAGAGAAGCTCTTTCATGCTATTGGGCAATACTACACTTCAAGTATTTCTTATGGGGTCTTCCTTTTACTGTAAAAGTAGATCACAAACCTTTAAAATTCCTCTTAACAACTAAAGGATTAGGTAATTTCACACCAAATAATGACAATTGGCTCCTTGGACTGGAAGGATTTAATTACAGAGTAGAGTATGTCCCAGGTGAGAGAAACAAGGTAGCTGATTGCCTCTCCAGGTTACCCCTAGAGAAACATAAAGAGGTACACACAAAAGGAGAATGTGTATACGAAATCATCACTCCAGGAATCTCAAGGGAAGAGTGGGGGGCAGGTACGATTGAGGATGAAGCATTAACCTTACTGAATGCTAAAATTGTATAAGGTTGGCCGTACAAACAAAGTCAATGACCAGAACTTATCCAAGAGTACTGGAGAGTCAGACAAGAACTCAACATAGAAGGTAACCTGGCAAGAAGGGGGGAAAAGCTAATTCCACAAAAATAATTGTGGGACAGAATTGCTAGCTTAGCACATGAAGGACACCCAGGTAGGAATCTCACAAAAAACAAAGCATGTGCTCACTATTGGTTTCCGGGGATGGACAGGTTGAGGGAGACAATGGTTAAAGATTGTATAAGATGTGCACAAAGTGATAAAACTAAAGTAACCAAAAGAGTTCCAATATCCCCTGTAGTAATACCATGCAAGCGCTGGGTCAAGTTAGCATTCGATATAATATGGCCCCTTAAATTCTCAAATTGTAGTGGAAAGTATATGTTTGTACTGGTAGACTACCATACACTGTAGATTATAATGAGGGTGGTACAATCTATAACTACGAAAGCCTTGATTGAATTCCTACTAGACACATTCTACACTGAGGATATCCCTAATACTCTCATTACAGACAATGGAGTACAATTCACATCAGAAGACATGTGATTTCCTAAAAAAGTTGTCTATTAAACTCTTTAAGACTGCATTGTATTGCCCAAGGGCCAATGGCTTAGTTGAACGGGTCAATAGAATTATTAATGAATGCCCCCAATTGGCTGCTAATTCTGGGGATCCCTTAGAAGAAGCTTCACGCAACATGCTGTGGTACCACTTCTAGCAACACCACAGGCATTTCTCCGTTCTTATCTTTAAAAGGGAGGATTCCTGGAATGAAACTATCCCCGAACTGGCTGGGGGGAAGAGAACCAGTATGGATAGACAGGGAAGAAATTGGCACAAAAAGAAGACTACACGAATCCAGGTACAGGGTATACTACAACAGGAGACATAAGGATTGTCATAAGTAGTGGAAGATAGGAGTTTTGGTAGCAGTGAAGCTTCCCACCTCCTAAAGAAGTTCCATCAGCACGTTTCTACCCCAAAGACCATTACTGAGGTGCGTAGAAATGTGATTGTGTTAAATGATGGAAAGATTTGGAGTGTGGATAGGATAGCAAGACTTGACCCTATGATGAACAACACCCCCCATGGCTTTTTATCTGATGCTAAAACAAATTCCATGGTATATGTAAGGCCAGATAGAATGAGGAATAAGCCTCACTGGCTCAGAGACTTCATCATCAAGTAATTTTGTACCATATTTCCTGGTCAGCAAATCACACAAGTCTAAATGATCTGATGTATATGGAATCTTTCCTGTGGTCCTCAAATGGTATGATATTACAGTTAGGATGAACTTAAATTCTTGTCCTTCATAAATAAGGGACATGTGTTGTAAACTACATAGTTCACTTAATGGTATACATAAAAATTATATGTATGATATTTAGAAATAATGTACTCTCCATTTTCCCTAGTTATTAACTCTAGTCATGGTTTATTCCCACTCCCCCTTAACCATGTCCTTTGGAATCTCCCGGGGTCTAACTTAGAATTTTGACAGAGGAACTCGAGTGTGGAATGGTACGTGACTTGGAGGTGTCGAAGTGATTAATAAACTACTTCAATCAAGTACAGCGTTCGTATTTTATTATAATTACAACAGTACTGTACCAAAGTCAATTGGGAAGGCAATTCCAATGACTCCAAATTCTTTTTCAAGATCTGCTTAAATATGGAAAGTGACTCTGAAAACCCTTGAGGAATTCTACACCAACAATAAACTCGGTCCAAAGAATTGAAACAAAAGAGAAATTGGCTGTCCTCGTGAAGAGGCACATAAAAGAAGGCTTGTGACAAGTCTATGACAGTGAACAATTCACACATGGAATCTGAAACATTATCACAGCTGGATTTGGCACCATGGGGCAACACTTGATCACTATGTCATTTATTTTTCTCAAGTCCTGGACAATTCAAACTTTCCCACAGGGCTTTTTCAGTCCCATTATCAGTGAATTACATGGGCTGCTCAACACTTCTTTCAAGATCCTTTGGTTCACAAATTCTGCAATTACATGAGCAACTTTTATAAGCATATACTGTAGTATGTGATACTGGGGAATCCGGAAAAAAGTGTGTTGACTTTACAGGAACTTTAACTGACTCAACTCCCTTTATCAGACCAATCTCTTTCCCTTTCAGATCCCACACTTTTTCTTCATCCATTTCCTGTACATCAGGAGGAAGCTCCTTCACTGTGAATGCTGGAAAGAAATCAATCGGGAGGTACTCCTTATTTATAGTCTCACACTGGAGCTGGGTCATCCTCATTGTCACTATTCATCTGTATCTTGATTCTATCATTTGAACAAGTAATCGAGCACCTGGTTTGCACAGCAAGTCTCTTCCCAGTAGGGATACTGGACTTCAATCACAGACTATGGGGGTCATTCTGACCCTGGCGGTCCGAGACCGCCAGGGAAAAAATGACCAAAGCACCGCCAACAGGCTGGCGGTGCTTTTTTCAATATTCTGACCGCGGCGGTACCGCTGCGGTCGCACCGCCGGGGCCGGCGGTTTCCCGCCGTATAAGCCCCGGCATATAATCCGCAAGCAGCACTGCCCTGGGGATTATGACCCCCTTACCGCCAGCCTGTTTCGGCGGGCGCAGCGGGAATGTCGGAATGGGGGCCGCGTGAGTGCGGCCGCATTGGCGGCCGCATGGCGGTTTCCGCGTGGCAGGCGGCGGTAGCCGCCCGCCAAGGTCGGAATGACCCCCTATGCATTTGTGCAGTCCTTGAAAGTTGCCAATTTTAACCTGAACTGGTTTTGTAATTAGGTTGGTCAAATACTGAATCACTACTCCTACAATCTGGACTGTCTTTCCTGAAAGGGGCAAATTTGAAACTTCTGCATTCGCACTGTAGAGCGTGTAGCTCCTGTGTCAACCAAGAATGAAACTCTGTGACCCATTACTTTTCCCTTCACATAGGGGCCTTTCTGATCTACTTCTAAAGAAGCTGCAAGCAGACATTCCTCCTTATCGGAACTCTTGCTCACCCAATCATTGTTTATTCCATTCTTACTGTGTAACAGGAATTGGTGTACTGTGTTATTACTTTGGTTAGACCTGTGACCGTTGAGGACGTATCACCTTATGCTGGTCCATTGGGGCTTGATGTATTTGAATTTGCTGTCTAGGTACCATTGGAACGTGCTGTTGCATTGGCTGCAATTGTGTCTGGGCACTCTAAAGTAACTCCCTAAGATGTGCCTTCATTACTGCAGATCTCATGTGCTCAAAGTCTTTTGCGTCACAATCTAACCTGTAACTCTTTTTCAAATGTTTTGTTTTCTCTATTTCTATGCCGTACTTCTCTGCCAGGCCTGCTAGCTTTTGATGCACATTGCTCACTTCCCCCATAATTTTCAGGCACGGATATCTCAACTCTGCTTCTGTGTAGGACATTAGCCTGTTCACACCCATAGTTCCCTCAACGAGCTGACCTGCTTCCATTCCTAGTCTTGTGTACTTCAGGTACTCCTCTCCCTTAGGAGCACTCTGCAGGGTATTCAACTTGTCTAGCCATTCAGTCAATTGCTGGGCAGTCAAACCCTGCAATGAAATGTTGCTGGCCTGGGCATGTGGTGTCTGCTGCACAACTGTATTTAGGGTCTGCGGTGTCAATAATTTCAGGCTCTGACTAATGTTTGACCCTATTACAGTATCGGAGGAAATCCAAATGTACTAATGTCTAGCAATGATCTTGAGCCATCAAAAGTCTGTCCCATAGGAGAGATTACTCAAGTATTTTAATTAAGTCCTCTCCTTATCGCATTCTGACTCAGGACTCCCTGTCCACTTGCACTGTTATTCTCTAGTGCAAACAAAGGTACAATTGGACCAATGGTGACAGGTACAGATACAGCATCTGGCCTGGGTCTGACACTCTAATTCTATGGATGCATCATTCCCGGATTCTGACTCATCAATGCAAGCATTTTTGACTGTGTCCCTTCTATCGGAGTGTACTTTGGCATCGCTTGTGACTGCACTTGGGACAGTAAAAGTGGAGTTGGTTCTGTCTGAGCCAATATCGGTTGTGGGAAAACCTGTCCTGTTGGCACTATGAGATTTGTGAAAGTTTCCACAATGGGAACATTATGGTAAATTCTCTGGACATTCCACTGTGGCACCTGGGTTTGTGCTACTGGAGTAGTAGGTACATTAAGACTGCTCTGTATTGGGCTCTGTGTCGGGTTAGGATTAACCTGCACTGGACTTGTTATCACATTAACCTGTGTTGGAGCTGAAGGATTTACACTAGTGCTCGGACCACTCTCTTGCACTGCATACGGTGGGGGATGATTTCTCAATAACTGCAAGTAAACTCATCATCGTCTGACTCTTCCTAGAATGTCAAAGTTTCTCTAGCCTCCCTTGATCTTTGCTCACTACTCTCAGAAGGGCTTCTGTTTGTCTTTCTAGTGGCTTTCCTTCCTTGTCTCTCGCTGTCCTGTGTAATTGCAGGGAACAACATAATCCCCTGTAAAGTCTCGGTTCTCCAAAACCTCTTATCACTGTCTGATCTAGCCTCCACTAGTGTCTTTTCTGCCTTTCTCATCCTCCTCTCAAATTTCTGTTGCTGTCTGGATAGAAATTCCCAGATCGCTAATGGCTCGAACTGTGCTGGTCTCGGAGGGGGTTTTAAATCATACAGCACGCTCCTCAGATTCTCTAAACTCCTCAAATTAAATAATCAGTTGACAGGAAACGCTAAACTCCCATCTTTCTCTGTCACTTTGCACCATTGCTTTAGCCAAAGACTTGGCACAGCACCCTTTTCTTTGATTACAATATAAGCTGGTGTACCTTCTGGCGGTGCAATATCCCTTGTACTCGTTGTAATGTACATATCTAACCTTAAAGCACTTTTAAAGCTTTGAAAATTTTCATTTGTGCGACCTTTATTTTTCTAAATCAAATCAGGAAGTGAATTTTAATCTCAGAATTCTCTTCACCCACCTTCTCAACCAACTGTGCTTCACGGATGGTTGCCAATTCGTGCACAACCCTTCTCTCTATCCAACCTATCCTAGCGCGGCTCCAATGACATCACACTCACACGTACTGCGGCTGACAAAGTCTTGCGGCTTGTCCTCCCAAACTCAGATTCACACTAAACTAATGCAAAGTTATTGCGAGCCCTAGACAAAATCAAAAACCCAATTTGTCTGTTTACTATAGGTAAGGTAACACAATCGCTTCAGAAACTTTACAGATTTTTCACTGACTATGTTTCACTATAACAGCTACTCCTTCTTTCTCAGTTTCCCTTATTCGTAGGCAAAATTCAACCCGCGAATTTCATTGTCAGCTGATCAGTGTGTCTGTCCTGGTGCACATACGACTCGCCAAATCTCAGTCAAAAAATAATTTCACTCACTTTGACTCACACTCTGACTTGTCGACCATGCCCGATCGACCTATTAAACCAGACAAATTACAACAGAAACCAAGGGGCATATTTATACTCTGTTTGCGCCAAATGTGCATCAAAACTTTTGAAGCACATTCGGCGCAAACTGTGCACCGTATTTAAACTTTGACGCCCAAGCCCACGGACGTCAACATTTCTCTGTGTGCATCATTCTTTGAATGCAGGAAACTGCCTTGCATTAATGACATGCAAGGTACGCGTTCCCGCCCAAAAAATGACTTTGAGGCCTGTGCGCCTTATTTATACTCCTGCGTTATTTTGACGCACAGGAGGGGGCGGGCCTTAAAAAACAGGACACAGCCAGATGTGCACCGTTTTTTCACACCTGGGTGAGGGCAGGCATTAAGGGACCTGTGGGCTCACTTCCGTGGTCTCTGACCATGGAAGGAGTCCAGAGGTGCCCTTGACCTGCCCAGTGGGACACCCCCTGCCACCATCGCCCACCCCTGGAGGACACCCATGGATGGGGGGGACCCATCCCAGGTAAGTACAGGTAAGTTGAGGTAAGTATTTTTATTTTATTTTTTAAAGTGGCATGGGGGGCCTAATTTGGGCCCCCCTACGTGCCACTGTGCCCAATGACCATGCCCAGGGGACAGAAGTCCCCTGGGCATGGCCAATGGGCAAGGGGGCATGAGTCCTGTCTTTGCTAAGACAGGAGTCATTTCAATGGGAGTTGTGCGTCAAAAAATGGCGCAAGTTCGGTTTGAGTCACGATTTTTGCCTCAAACCTGACGTGCACCATTTTTTGATGCACAACTCCCATTTTCCCCAGCGCCGGCGCTGCCTGGTTTGAGTCATTTGTTTTTATTCTGACCAGTCCGCAGCACCGGCTAACGTCATTCCTTAAATAGGGCACCCGCATGGTGCGTAGGAATGGCGTTAGCCGGCGGTAAAAATTTTGACGCAAACCAGTGCTGCCGCTGGTTTGCATCAAAAAGTATAAATATGGGCCCATGTGTCTTTTTGATATACTCCGGAGTCTTAAACAACCCAGGAACCGTATACCAACAACCACGTGGGCATTTTTCAGCACAAAGCGCCAAACACATATGAAGTTTGATGACTTCCCTACACTCACACTTCGGAATACGTACACTCCTTCTACAGCTTCATTTGGAGTACGCAAACTCCCTAAACCCTCACAAACATCACAATTCACCTGCAATTTGCATAAGCTGTGCAAGCGCAAAACCTACTTCATTCACACTGACATAAGAATGCTGAGAACATCCTCAAACCATCATTGGCAAGCTCTGATATTCTGGGAAAGTCACTTTAATACTTAGGGGCTCGTTTTCTCTCAAATTTTATCATTTAATGAGAAAAATCCCAAATCCCTGGGAACACCTGTTAATTCTCACTCACTATCTCTGGGACAAATATTCTACCACCTATCTCTGGACTGTATGATGGGCCCTTGTAGAGAAAAACCATGTCCTGGGCCTCTATGATGGGCTCTTAAGGACCATTAATCTCTGCTACCATCTCTGTTAGCGCATCAGACCTTAATTAGTAAATTTACATGAAGACGCAAAATGGCCGATGGACCTTTTGACTGCACTTCGAGTTTTTCCCACCATGAACCCAGTACTAATACAAATCAATAGCAATAATAATCCATCACATCAATAATCAATAGCAGTCAGTAATTTCCACACACCATGACCTTCCGGCTATGAATAACCACAGCTTTATGTAAAAGTTAGAATGTTAATTCCCCCATATTAACAATGCTAATGTCTTGTAACTTAGTCTCAGAATCAAATGATAAACATACAGAAACAACACTGGCTGACCAAAGCAGTGAAAGAATCACAATCTAATCAAAGCTTGAGCCACTACAATTCCTAAGGTTACAGTACAAATGAATAGCAAGAATAACTGTGCTACCGATATAATATACATTTAGATTCAGCAAAGAAAAGACATCAACTGTTATTACAAGTAGCGATCGTAATGAGTGAGAATCCTAACTAACATCAGATTAGAATAGCATTTTTGGACTTCATGCAAAACAATTTAGTCAACGCAACTTTGGAAAACATTTAACTATGACTCTATCAAAATTAGTGGTTGTACCTAAAAACAAAAGAAAATAGACATAACAATCAGTAACATAGGGGGTCATTCTGACCCTGGTGGTCTAAGACCGCCAGGGCCACGAATGAAGGAAGCACCGCCAACAGGCTGGCGGTGCTTCCTAGCCCATTCTGACCGCGACGGTAAAGCCGCGATCAGAAAACAGGGGCCGGCGGTTTCCTGCCGATTTTGCCCCATCTGGGCTAATCCGCCATGGCAGCACTGCAAGCAGCGCTGCCATGGGGATTCTGACCCCCTTCCCGCCAGCCTGTTTCTGGCGGTTGTCACCGCCAGGAAGAGGCTGGCGGGAACGGGTGTCTTGGGTCCCCTGGGGGCCCCTGCACTGCCCATGCCACTGGCATTGCAGGGGCCCCCTAACAGGGCCCCGGACGGCTTTTCACTGTCTGCCTAGCAGAGCCGGCTTCTGTGTTGCAGCCCTCCTTCCCGCTGGGCCGGCGGGCGCTAACATAGTTAGCGCCCGCAGGCCCAGTGGGAAGGTCAGAATGCCGGCAGCGGTCTTCTGACCGCAGAGCGGCCAAATGGCGGTTCTCGCCTGGCGGGCGGCAACCGCCGCCCGCCAGAGTCGGAATGACCACCATAGTATTATTTTTTTGTGTTGTAATTTTTTAATGTTATTTCGTAACATTAGTCAGGGACATAAAGCAAACAAAATCCCCTTGTTTTGGGAGTATACAATCTTTTCAATCTGCGATCATTGTATACAGATATACCAAACGAAAAAGCAGTTTGAACCAGTATTAATATTTACATTTAAGAGCCAATATTGCTAGCATAGTGGTTTCATATCAACAAACAGTCAAGGTGTATAAATCCAGAGAGTGTTCGAACTTCGTCAATATATGATATAGCCATAGGAGTCTGATATATCCATATCGTAGTGTTACTGTATTACAGTACCAGTATGTTAAGAGTTGTATTTAGCATTAGTTTAATAATCTCTCATTAATATGGTCTATATCTCTAACGGAATTGGGTCATTGTGAGGTTATTTGTTGCTATCCCTAGTAGTAGCCCTTCTCTAATGAGTTCAGGGTGCCAAAAGGAGGACAATTTCACAGAGGGGATTGTAAAGACTCAATGAGTAATGATATGGGGGGTAGTGAATTCGGGCGGTTTCCGTTGATGGAATGTTGGTCGGAGATGGCTGTGTTGTTCTATCCTAATGTGTAGGAAAGCGATTTGCGGTATGTGTTAGAGTGGTGATGAGATGATCTATTGCTAAGGAGGGGGATGTTCCCATGATTAGAGGGTGTTCTACTTAGTTAGATAATACTGGAGAGGATGATGATGTTAATCCTGAGAAGGAAATGATAGATGAGAGGGGTCATGAGGGTAATAGTACCAATTATGGTAATAGTAAAATAGTAATAATAATAAAAAGGATGACAATGGTAATCGTGGTGATGACAGTGGTGGCTGTAACAATGGTGACATAGGGGGTCATTCAGACCCCGGCGGGCGGCGGGAGCCGCCCGCCTGGCGGGAACCGCCGAATGACCGCACCGCGGTCAAAAGACCGCGGCAGCCATTCTGTGTTTCCCGCTGGGCTGGCGGCCGACCACCAGAAGGCCGCCTGCCAGCCCAGCGGGAAACCCCTTCCCACGAGGACGCCGGCTCCGAATGGAGCCGGCGTAGTGGGAAGGGTGCGACGGGTGCAGTTGCACCCGTCGCGAATTTCAGTGTCTGCAATGCAGACACTGAAATTCTATGTGGGGCCCGCTTACGGGGGCCCCTGCAGTGCCCATGCCATTGGCATGGGCACTGCAGGGGCCCCCAGGGGCTTCACGACACCCCTCACCGCAATCCTGTTCCTGGCGGTCGGAACCGCCAGGAACAGGATGGCGGTGAGGGGGTCGGAATCCCCCATGGTGGCGCAGCAAGCTGCGCCGCCATGGGGGATTCCTCAGGGCATCGGAAAACCGGCGGGACACCGCCGGTTTTCCTGTTCTGACCGCGGCCAAACCGCCGCGGTCAGAATGCCCTGCGGGGCACCGGCAGCCTGTTGGCGGTGCTCCCCGCCGGGGTCGGAATGACCCCCATAGTCTTAATACCTGTCCTCAATATGGTTCAGCAAGTTTTAACAGTTTTCGTCTATAGGACATCTGTTCCGTCAGCAAGGTATCCGGTTCACATTAGCCCTTGTCTTGATGATATACTTAGAGACTACAGACCTAATATGGACTCTGACTGACCCAATTCCTGCAAAGTAACTTATGTCTCTTTTTTGTTAATATGCACTTGTTGCTTTTCTATTCGCCTAGAATTTTCTCACCATTTGAGAATTTGAATTAGTGCCATCTTATTCTATCTCATTTCTTTTATCAAGTTTGTGAACATACTGCATTAAGTACTCTAGTACCACAGTTGGTCTTCATATTCTTGAAAAATGTTTATTCTGTACCAGATGAGAAATGTTTATATTGTGGATAGTAGCTACATCCACCAATTTTATTAATATCATTTGAAAAAATACTCCTCTAGCGATCCTTTATGTGTGATTTATCCAAAGATTAAAAAGGCACGATCAGGTGTTATGCCTTTTCATACAAGCAGCTTGGTCCTGAAACAATCTACGCCTCTTTCGTCGCTCCATCCGGGATCCCCTGGCTTTCAGAAAAGCCATAAAAATGTGGTTCTATTCACTTTAAGTCTTAGTATAATAATAATAATAATAATAATAATAATAATAATAATAATAATAATAATAAAAGAAGAAGAAGAAGAAGCAGAAGAAGAAAACGATGTTTGGAAGACCACTATGGATGAGCTATTGCAAACTGGTTTTCAATATAATAGAAAGTTATTCTGACATTTAAAATATAAAGATGACCAAGGTCATGTCTGCCTCCATGCCATGTGTGGATGCACAGATAGGTTTGCATGTGGCATGGTGTTGGTTTTTCTTCACTGTTGATGCACTTAGGTAAGCAAGACTACGGGTCAGTTTTGTCAGACTTTGTGCGTCTGTAAAGTCCAATGAAGTGATTCAAATCACACAAAGTACTGATATGCCGTTTATTTACCAGTGCAAAACTTTGCATTACTTTGCATCAGGTTGCATTGCATGGGTAGTATCTGTACCTGCAGTAGCAGACCATGAGGTACACCTGCATGAGGAAAATGCAATCTGTTTGGGGAGACGGAAATACAAGCAAATAGATTTACTGAAAACACAAAGAAAACAAAAGCAGCTTACACAAGAACGATTTTGTAATTCAAATCTAACACTGAGCAACATAAAAAGAAGGGGAAAAGAAATGAGCAGGGTCAGCTAATTGTTGTTACCATGTTTAGAAACACTCTGCGAAATGTTAGTGTCTGGTTTTTATGGGCGGACGTAATATAATGATATTTTGGGTGATTGAAGCACAGGTTTTTTTTATTCTTTGTCTGTGCAAGGAGTTTTGCGACCCTTGGAGAATAGACATTTTGGTCCACCATCACCTGGCGATGAGGTTACATATGTTGCCTTAGCGGTTATTTGGGGTGCCAACCGCTGTCCGAGCTACAATGTATTTCTGCCACGTCTAAGAGGGAATGCAGAGTCTATATGAAACCAGTGACTGAGGAGAAGCATTCACTGTGTAACAGCACAGTGACTGAGCAGTGGAGACTGTTCCTAAAGGGACGGGGGAACAGAACAGACAGGTTAGACGTGAAAGGCGAGACAAGAGCAATCTGCAGAGATCTTTCTTTGCTCAGCATTTTTCATTGAATAATAGTCATGGCTAGATACCTCTGGAGGTTAATGTACTTGCTAGAAAGATCTGGGCTTTGTCTAGTCACAGTTTCGACTCATCATAAAGTAACACAGGGGCTTGGTTCTAACCGCAGACTTGTACTTTATGTAGCTGTAGCTAGCTCAGTGCACTTGTTTTTAATCCTTCTGATATAACGTGGTGAGCTATGAACCGGCATCAAAGAAACACGTGCAAACTGCAAGGCATACAATTGTATTTTGTAAGTTTGCGCCGATATTGTGTAAAAAAACTACGCAAATGCGGCGCTAAAAAAGTATAAATATGGGCCCTTGTTTTTTTCCCTGAACCTTTCGTGAGTTTCTAAGATTGATAAAAATGGTTCCCTTAGGTAGTAATACAATCGTATTAGTATGATCACCAGCAGTCACTGTGTCAGGTTTTAGAGATTGTGTTTCTCCTGAAAAAAAACCTCTTACGATATATTGCCCACCAATGCAGATGACGTGTGACTTCTTCATCTTGTGGCCTTCAATGTTTTATGTAACATTTCCTGTGCATTGATCTACACATATGTATGACTCATTGTTTCTGTATACCATGTATGTGTGAAGTAAAGTGCTAGTAAACCCGACATTGGGATGCTTAGCGCTATAAAAGAAATCAAATAAAAGTTAGACTGGGGAAAGGAGACATGAGGTTCTCTGTTGGAGGGTTTTAGTGAGGGAATTCATGGAGAAGGATGCCATTGGGGGCACCCAAAAAAATGGCTCTTCATGTGCCACCAACACTACAGCTGGTCCTTTATTGTCCTGACCCAGAACTATCTCCAAATGCAGGCACGGTGAATTATGTCCGTTAATTTGCTAGAGTCAGGTGCAAGTTCTACTCAGTAAGGAATAATGTAACTTTTAAATGGGTTGCGCATAACTCTGGTTTGTTCCTTTCGGCCATTACAAAGTATTTGATTATTCAGCAGGCATAGCACAGTAGGTCAGGAATAGCTCCAGTAGAGGTTCGCAATGTGGATGAGAGGTGGAGACGGCACACACTTACTTCCACCCATCCACTAACAAGCACTCACACATACTCAAACCCACTCAAGCACATTCACTCACATCCATCCATTGACAAGCACGCACACTTACACCCACCATTCATAAGCCCATGCATATGCACACTCATTCACAGCATGCACATATGCACATGCATTCATAGACACATACATGCACCCAACATTCACCAAGCTTACTGGGCCGAGGCAGAAACAGTGAGTTGTAGGAAGGAGAAACACAAATGCCTTGGAAGTTGCTGAAGGCTGCGTGGAGAGAATGGGCTCATGGAAGAGCTTGCTGCCTCCTCTCAATGACTAACTTTGGCAGCTAATGTCTTGCCTCTTGTCTTGTCTCTGAGTAAATCAGAGTCCTGGAATCAATCGGTCTCTCTCTGCTCCTAGTGTTGATGGCACAGCACTTGTCGCTTGGGGATGCTGGAAGTGGATATCATAGATTAGTTGGAAAGAAAGACGAGACTGGCTACTTATAAAAAGGATCATGGGAATTAAAAATCTGAATCTTAAATAAAGCTCAAAAAAGTGTGTTTGAAATTCTCAGATCGGCCTTGATTGTTTGCTGAAACTTAACCTACGTCCCTGCTCTGGAGATCTGTACATTGCTCATGTTATGCAGTTGAGCTTCTGGCCTACATTTTCCATACAGCCCCCAACCCCCAATGTAATAGCTGTCTATAGCCAGGGAAGGTCTGCAATGAAAGCAACAGTTCTTCATGTTATTACTTTCCCTGTCACATAGTCGTACACCTACACAAATGATCTAAATCCTTGTATTTCTCAAGCTCTAGGATATGTTAAACCTATTGTATGGAAATATTATTACTTTATATTGTTCTTGTGATAATTTTTACTTCACATCTATGCTTTAATGCGCAACCAGATGTTATGCTATGTTAGAAGAGTTTTAAAAAGTGCGCAACTGCCAACATAGGTGCCCTGCCCCTTACCCACCCATGGCACTATAAGACAAACCATAATGGAAAACATTTTGTTAGGCATTATTTTGCTGCAGGATGAGGAATGAATCAAGAATAACTGGGAATCAGAAAAGTCCTGAGTGACATTCTTGAATTCTTTTGCAGTCATGACCTGATAATGAGAGGCTAAGGTTACATGACCTTGGCCAGAACATTTGAATGCAGGTGTTGACTAGATGGCTCTTGAGGCTTGGTATAGTTTAAAATATGTGCAATAATACCTCAGTATACTAGGAGCACATTTTAAAATTACTTCTTTCTTGGACTGAAAGAAATAGCCATGTTGTGGGTTATTAGCATGGCCACTAGAATTGTGACTGTGTGGCTGCAAAGATTTCTGCATAATTGTAGATTTACCACAGTTGCCACATAATCCATCACCTGCTGCATAATCCACAGATTTTAACCCAAAAAAGTGTTGTTAACTCAAAATATTCAAAAGTTACTAAAAACACAGCAACACGTGTTGCCGTGCAATGGAAAACCCTCTGCCAAGGTTGACTGGTCACATTTTTGTAGCTTATTGCTATATTTGGGTGTTAAACTGGTACTAATAAGGTGCAACTAATGCCCAGACAGAGTTTACAAGTTTAAAAATGACAAAATAATTAAGTAATACGATCACAAAATATGCCACATAATGCCACATAACTTGCAATTTCTTGACACATAATTTACTCATCCCTGCCACATTATTTGGCCCTCCCCTGCAGCCTTGAATATTAGTCAAAAATGTTTGCTGCATAGCTCCGTAACCACTGAAGTCAAGCATGCAGATATTTATGTAAACTCAGAAAATAACAGCTTTGTAAAACAAAAGCTGAAATAGAATGTTTATTAAGACTGTTTAATAAATGTTTATTATGGAAGTGTCGTTTCCCAAAAATCTCCATTATTGGGTTTGGTTAATTTTACGTGACTTCAGTTTTTCTTACGATTAAGCTTGTTAAGTTATTTTCTTTTGCACGTGACTTGGTTCAAGCAGAAAATGGCTTCCAGGAACTGTGAAATTGGATGCGTACTAGAGGCAAATTTCACCGCCTGGCGTTTGAAACTGTACAGAAATTACATTGAGTTTGTATCTCACTTGCCTCTTGTATGAGATGGCATGACACACAGACAGCTAAGTCTCCATAGGATAATAAATATTATGTATGGAACCAAAAATTGAATTTTCACCCATTCCTTATGTGTAAAAGTACGATGGTTTAAGAATCAAAATACCCTTTTACTGTCTTATTTAGCATGGGTGAGGTCTGCTCATTCAGTAATAGCTCAGCATTAGCGTTCATTTCAAGTTTCTTATCTTGTGCTTTCTGGGCAGAGCTTATACATAAAGCTTTTGTCCTGATTCTGATAGTCCAAGCACAGCTGGAGCACTCCCTGTCAAGAGATCGAGCTTAGTAGAGTCCACTTCCAATTGAATATTGCACATCCCTTGTTTGATGATCAGTTGCAACACTGGTAATGTACCATATTCAGCTGCTAGATCTCAGACTAAACAAGTACTTGATATCATCTGAATAACTGAAAAAAATAGATCCCAGTAGATCAAATTTACCAGCGGCACAAAGTAAGCCTTTAAAAAGGCAGGCAGAGAGCAAAGCACTGTGGGGCATATTTATACTCTGTTCTGAATTAGCGTCATTTTTTAATGCTAATTCAGCGCAAACTCAACGCTATGTTTATATTTTGATGCTAGACTTGACTAGCATCAAAATATTGGTGTTAAAGTACTTTTTCAGATGTGTGAAACCTCCTTGGGTCAATGAGATGCAAGGTAGGCGTTCCCGTCCCAAAAATGATTCAAACCCTCTAGCCCCATATTTATCCACCTGGGCAAAAAAGACGCGAGGGAGGCGGACCCAAAAAATGACGTTAACACCGATTTACGTCAAAATGTAATGCCTGGGTAAGGGCAGGCATTAAAATGAGGCAAACACACCACTACTTAAGGAGAACACACAGAAGCAACATTACTAACCCACAGGAGAAGATGAGGTGATAATGATCCAGCTTGCAAGATGATGCAGAGGACAGCAACAACTCCAGCAACCACCACCACTACAACGCGGCCCACAAGCAACGCAGAAGGCAGGAGAGGGTCTTCAGAACCAGGACAACCCTCCTTGGCCTCAAGGACCAGGAGATTATTAGGACCTACAGACTGAACCGGCAAGGCATACTACACCTGCTGCACTACACTGAGACACAAATTACAGCCTGTACACCCCACACAACATACCGCCTGTGACAAATCTTCTTGCTGTCCTGCACATGCTGGCAAGTGGTTCCTACTAAACAACGGGTGCCCTTGTTGCTGGTGTTTCACAGCCGTCATTCTCTGCATTCCTGCCAAAGGTGTTAGACGCTATTATCTCCCTGTCACCCCACCACATCAGCTTCCCCAACACCTAGCAAAAGCAGCAGGAGAACAAAAAGGGGTTCTATCAAATCCATGGCTTCCCCCATGTACTCAGTGCAACTGACCTCACCCATGTCCATCTCGTACCACCTGCAGCAACAGAGCACTTATACCGGAATCGCAAGCACATGCATTCCATTAATGTGCAGGTCAAAGCGGACCACTGGAGACTCTTCATAAACATTTTGGCAAAGTATCCTGGGAATGTCCATGATGCCTACATATTCCGGCACAGAAGGATCAATGAACAATTCCAGGATGGACAATTTGGAAATGGCTTACTTGTGGGTAAGTCAACAAATCTAGCAATATACACACCAACCCTGTTGGACACACAAGACATACACAACTACATTAACACACAGCCAGGGTAACACAGATGTACACCTAACAACACATATCCACCATGCTGCAACACAGCACAATCAGTGGACACCACAAACACATACACCCACATGTACGTAACACACCCACAACTTGACAGGCACACCATGGGAAGGACAGGTGCAGATATGTACCCTTTGCTAACAGAAGAACTACACAGACCATGACAAGTGCCCACAGGTTGCCTACTATGTATACTTCACACACCGTACACCAAACAAAGAATAGCACAGACATGTCAATGGCATACACTATGCCCATGTCATGTAAGTTCCATATAGGGGCAGATCCCTCAAGTCATGCCGCGTAAATCACTGCCAGAACAAACATCAAATACCAGACAACTTGCGCCCATATCAACTACATCTCATCAACACAATCTCATCAATACAACCTGACTTACCTGTAGTGTGCAGAGACATCTGCCTGCCGCATTGGCTCACACACATTGGAATACAAGATCAATGCCCATCAAATACCATGTGCCAGATGTGTGATAAGTGGTACCTCCCCTACTGTAGTGCCACCTCACATGCAACACTCACTGACTCACAACACCATCATGTCTGTACCAGATGCAATAAATGGCCCACCATGGGACAGAGTCACTTTCAGATAGTGCAGATCATGGATGCCATAGTGGGACCCAGTAGGAGAAAACCGGATATCACTGACCTCACATGCACTGTGCCAAGGGACACATTTGCTAAGTAGCTGAGCTCCATCCCGTAGCCTGCACTGTGCATGTGCCAACAGTATAAATGCTGATTCATGTTTTAGAAGATCGGAGAGACACTGATAGTTATGTTGATCATCCTGTAACAATTGGGAACACACCCTTGGACACCTCATGGCTGCCACAAACATTAGCTGCCACTCTGGATCACCAAGGGACCTATGTAAAAGCCCACAGTGCCATTGCCATGGCCTGCCTTGTACGTACAACTTGGTAGATGACCATGTTATAATGACTTGAAGCCACATTGTAAATCTCCTGCATGTAGAGTGGAAAGGGTGTGCAATGTGTGTTGCTGCAGGTCTGTTACCACAAGATACATAAAAACATGATGCTGACTCAGATGTAGCTTTCACCTAAAACCTGAGGGAGTGCAAACAACAAACACCACCCAGGGGTGCTGTATGCAGGTTGCAATTAGGAAGTAGACTGTACTTTGAACTCAGATGACTGTGCCACCAATGCATGCTGCATACTGCTGCACACACAGAAAGAGCCAAGTGGCCATCAAACAGCATATGTATAGGGTGATGTCCCTTCCTGCACAGATAAATCCACTTCCACAAGGCAGCTAGCCAAGTACCCTGGTGCAAGTTAGGTAGTGTTGGTGCATGGCTGCATATGAGCAAGCGGCGCAGGGGACAACAAAAAGTTGCCAACATGTCACACATGGGGCATACTTGCATAGTCGAAATGTTGCAGGACAGTACAGCCAATTTGGAGATGTGTTGTGCATTCTCACTTACCAATTTCAAAGCCCCTAAGTGTCGCACATCATCTGCAGTGACACATGTCAAAATGGATGGGATGTCCAGGCTCTGTAGTGCTACCATGTTGCCACCAAATATGACCCCATTCTGTTGTGAGAATGTGCCATGCCCCTCTAGTGATAGCACATTGAGACAAAGGTGAATTACACAACGCATGGTACATACATTATGACCATCAGTTTGGAATCCAAATCATATGTCCCAGGTATTTGAGTCAAACACAAGATTGTCATGTCCAGCAACCCAGTACTGAGGAGATATTACACAAGGATAGGAAGTCATGCCATACCACAAATAGATATGAGTCACAACCAACTCAAAATATCAACTGCCATGCTACATGACATACCTGTTGCAAGCCCTAACAACAACCTACTCCTATAATCTTTTGGAGCGGATCAGGGTTATGGCATACAGCCATGGATAATGATCCCTTTTCCCAACCCAAGTACAGCAGCAGAGCGTGCATATAATTAGGGACATTAGAGGACATGGACTATTGTGGAGAGGACATTTGGCATCCTGAAGTCAAGATTCTGGTGCCTGGACATCACAGGAGGCAGCCTCCTATATGCCCCACACTTCTTCTGTAAGATTATTATGACATGTGCTATCCTGCACAACATATGTGTGTGGATGAACATCCCCTTATATGAGCAGGTTGATGACCTGCCTGAGGAGGAGGATGGTGGAGAAGAATATGAGGGGGAACAGCACAACACAGCTGCTGGGATATGCCGCAGACTGCACATAGCTGAAAACTTCTTCACTTAATAATCACATAACTCACCTTTTACTTTTTGTCTATATACTCCTCACAATCTCCACAAAATATACCTCAGGATTGTGAGTCTAGCCTCAGTGAGCATATTACAAACACTAATCAGATGAGTACTGTAGCAACATCACATGTGATGCATAAGATTGAACTGCTACCATCACACATATCACAAATAGCCTCATTACTTGAATGTGACAACTGATGGACACACTCTATGGACCACAACATATTATTTACATCCAAGTTGACAACTTGTACAGTAATAGCTCATCACACACAACTACAATATGTCCAAATAGGAGGTAAACAAGGGGCCACACACGAGGCAGTGGATGTCAAAATAGGGTGAGACTGTAATGTTTGAACAGACCGCTGACACAACTCAGTGGGAGAGTTGCAATGGCTGCATGGAGCATGTGTTACAGGGGGGGGGGGCATCATTGGTGACAATGGTCATCATGATTAGCCAAGGAATGACAAGCATTGGAAGAATCTGAGCCAGCGCAGTACACCCATGGAAATCAGTCCTGCCACTGCCAGGGGGCCCAATCCTGACACAGGGTACACATGACCTCACACTTTGCACGGACACATCTGTGGTATGCACACCAGAATGGATGAGAACATATGCAGCTGGGGCTGCAGGTCCACCACAAAAAAACAACAATCACTGCTAAATGTAATGACATTAATCTGACTATTCTGTTCAAAACATGATATGGGTGGAATGTAGACAGAGTGTGTCAATCACAGTATGTTCCAAATAAGTAAACATGTCAGACGTATGTGTGGTACACACACAAATCACCATATACTCAAGATCAACATATGGAAACAGTTGTTGGGTAACATTTCCTAGATAGCATTCATCAGTCATCATCAACAATGCCAGAGCTGGGTATGTCATCTAAAATGTTATGCTGTGTAAGACAACTACACACATCACATATGTAAACACAATTCACAATCACATACCATAACTGTTGCATAGTACTGACTGCCACACATATGTGGATACACTGTTGTCACACATGCATTCATATGCATGACGTGAACACATTTGCATGCTGTCGATTCTGTAACACACACATTGGTGTAACAGACCAATCAAACCCAAAACACATTGTTGTATGAACTACCACATGTGGCCATACACAAAGTGCCACACTGCAGCCCAGTCCATTCCATTTGTATGTTGATACAGGGTGCATCCATAGACAATGGAACAAAATCACGCAATCAGGAATAGAGTTAAACAAAATGATGCAAATGCGTCAAAAACATCCGCAAACGCAAAGTATATAACCCATGGGCCATTAGTGTGAATTCCAACTTCGCACTCATCTCAATGCTGATTTACTGTTAAATCGACGCATAAAGATAATGCATCCAAAAAAAAAGACGCACGTAGGTCATGCGTCTGAAATACTCACGCAAATATCAGATGCGTCAAATAATTACGCACATAACAGAAAACATGATGCACGGGGACAGGAAGGTGTGTTCTTCCTCTGGTTTGTATCTTGTGGAGTACCTCCTGTTGTCTTTTTGTAGTTGTTGACTGTACTTTGTCCCATTGTTAGTAAATTTGTGGGCTTTTTGTATCTATCATTCTACTTGTACTGTGGGGTGTCTGTCCAGGATAGTTGTTAAGGTGGGTTAGTTGGGATTGTTATTTTTGGGTGTTACATTTTCTTTATTTTATTTTTGTTTATAATCATAATTTTTGTCAACCTGTACCTGAGAGATATGTCTGGTAGGGGGAAGCTGACAAGGATGGGGAAGGAGGAGCTGGGAGGGTTTGTGTGGCTGGTAGTCCACTACCTCCCATTAATGTTGGAGATGCGGGCTGTGTGATCCAGGGCTATCCGATGGAGGCAAGGTGGCTGCAGTTGGGCAAAGTGCTCCGTCACCTGAAGAGGGTGTACCGCAGCAGCCGAAACAAGCACCAGCTGAAGCATCGCTGGGAAGATTTGGTGGTCGGGGAGCAGGATTTGCTTGACAATCTTGGTGTGGTGATAGGTGGCCCTGTTGGTGGGTCTCCACTGGCAAACTATTTACTGTTCACCGCTCTTGAGTGACAGTAGCAGATGTGTTGGCGTGCTGCATGCAATGCTTGTGGACAGGTTGCATGCAACCAGAATGAAGTTTAACTGCGCCAGTATAGACATGGACTTCACATATCCTACCATTTTACCAATGCAAGTCAGTTTTTGGTGAGTCATGCACAACCATCACTAAGTCACACATTTCAGGGGCCTTAGCAACACCTGTGCCCCAGCATAGTGTCATGTATGATAAGCCAAGACACAGCCAGCATAACATATGTAACTGGATTGCGAGAACAAAGTTGGGCAATCCATGTATAGCGCTACATTGTCATAATTTCACACACATTGTCCCTGCCATTATGTTAGCAAAGGGGGCATACCTGTCTTAGGGGGCACTGGCAATGGGGCATTTGATACCATCAGACAACTTTGACACATCAGTCATGGATTACTCAACGCATGATCATTGCAGACTAAAAATTGAGCCACTTGTCCTTCACAAAGTGCCTCTGTGTGCCTTGTAGGACAAGCCAGAATACCTGAGTCAGTTGTCTTGCAGAGCACCAGGGTAGTGTGATGTATCTGTCACCCTACTCCCCCTCATACCATGGAGTTCCATCTTCTGTAGATTGGCCACATATTGTTGTTGCAGGGTGCAGCACTACATGCGTCTCAGGCCCAGTGTAAGTGTGCAGATGTGTGGGTATCACTCACCTGAGTGTTATTGTGAGTTTGCAGTGGTGTGTCTGTTGCACTGTCTTCAACCTGGATAATTAGCTCACTTCTCTAAAATAGTACACACTGTAATATGTTGTCCACTAGTAGTGATAGTGATATGACACAAAGGGCCAGATGTAGCAAAAAAAAAATTGCGAGTTGCAAATTGCGAGTCACAGCGACTCGCAATTTGCAACTCGCAAAATATTATGCAGAAAGGTGTCTCAGACACCTTCTGTGACTCGATATGGGGTCGCAAAGACCCACCTCATGAATATTAATGAGGTGGGGCGCAGTGTGCGACCCCATAACGAGTCAAAGCACTCATAGGGATGGTGGCCTGCTGGAGACAGCAGACCACCATGTCTGTGACGGCTTTTAAATAAAGCAGTTTATTTTTTTTCTTTTTGCAGCCCGTTTTCCTCAAAGGAAAACGAGCTGCAAAACGAAAAACTTCCGAAACCATTTAGTTTCGGTTTTTTCAGAGTAGGCAGTGGTCCATAGGACCACTGCCTGCTCTGAAAAAAAAATTGGGGGGGCATTCACAAAGGGGAAGGGGTCCCATGGGGACCCCTTCCCTTTTGCGAAAGTGTTATCATCCACTTCAAGTGGATGGTAACTGCGAGTTGGTTTGCGACCGCATTCGCGGTCACAAACCACATGGTGATGCGGTCGCAAATAGGAAGGGAACACCCCTTCCTATTTGCTAGTCGCAGCCTCAAATTGCGAGTCGGTACCGACTCGCAATTTGAGGTTGTGCATCGCGTTAAGCCTTTTGCGCGTCGCAAACTGCGTTTTTCGCAGTTTGCGACGCGCAAAAGGCTTCCTACACCTGGCCCTAAGCATGGTTTTCGATCCATATCTTACAGGTGGATCTGTCCCCTACACCAGTGGTTCCCAACCTTTTGACTTCTGTGTACCCCCATTTTATCAATACTGGAGCCCGGGGACCCCCACTGAATCATTATTGGAACACGGGGACCCCCGAGGAGTCATTACTGATAGCTGGGACCTAATATTATTAAATGTTTTAAGCAGCCGCGGACGCCCTGAGGAGGCTTTGCCGACCCCCAGGGTTCCCCGGCCCACAGGTTGGGAACCACTGCCCTACACCATAAGGAAGTGGCAAGATTTGAGGACTCAGATGTATCCAGTAAATATGATAATGTCTGTCCTGTGTAGTAATTAGGGCTTTTGTGTGAGTGAGTCATTTGTGTGGCACACAATGCTAGAAGTGATGAGCTGTCAAATGATCAGATATTAAAGTAGGCTGGATGGTGCCATTGTGTCCCATTTAAGGGTTCCCCATGCATGAGCAGAGAGTCATATCTTGTGAGGCTTGTAGTGCTCAATGGCAGGATTGTGTAAACAAGCCACATGTAGGCCCATAGGTGACTTAGAAGTGCACCGTTGTGAGAAATATGGCACTGGGACACACCTTCATTCTCATAACACAGTGATGCACCATTTTGTACACAAACTGGTGCATCCCTTTATTGTAAGGTACATGTAGGACTGGGTGGGCAATTGTTCCCAGCATGGTGCCCCATATTTTGTACTTCACTTACATGCCACTTATATGGGATGTAATAGGCATGCATGCAGGTCATGGCCAAAAGTGATCTGGCATGGATATGGTTGTGTAAGGAATGGTATTGGCTGATCAGGTATTGATGGGTGTCTACACCTGGACACATGAATGCAGTTGTAAAAGACCTATGGATATCAGCTTCCTAGTTGTCAGCCCTCTTAATATATGGTCCACTCCCTGACTCGATGTATGAGTGGGCATGCCTTGGTGAATGACCTGCACAGTTGAGAGAATGGATTGCATGGCCATCCCCCCTGAGGCACAGAGGGTGAGAAACAACACATTTGTAGTATGTGATGCTCACAGTGTAGGTGACAGTCATTTTGATCAGGCTTGCATATATGCCTAGCAACACTGACCCCTTTAAGGTTACCAACTGCATCCCAATACTCCCAATGATAGATTCAAGAGACTGGTGATGTAAGGTTGAAAATTGACACAGATGATGGGGAATAGTGGCCGTGATCTATGTGAAGTTGACATTGCCTTTACATTGTTACACATGGCACAGAATCAATGCACACCTAATTTGTTTTTTTCCTAATCCTGTTGTGAGTGGCTTTGGTGTCTATGAAATTATGCTAAGGCAGTGTTGTTGTTTCATTCATCATGGCCATTATTTTATCCGGAATGTGAGTTGGAGTGCATGTGCAATTCGATGTAGAGTGTAAGCTAATAATCTGTACATACCCCACACGATGTAGCCTGTCTCAGTTTAACAGCTGCCAACGTGAATAATGAGGAACTGCATGGCTTTTCAGAAGAGGACAGTCCGCTATAGGTACATCCTGGCAGTGGAATCTGGGTTCTGGGGGATGGCACGCCGCTATTGCATGGAGCGATCCACCGGGGAATGGCGGGCATTCACCCAAGCGGGACCCACACTGCCCACACATGGAGGACCAAGCCCTACAGCTGGGCAGGGGGCCTCATCTGCCACCATCAGAACAGCCCCAGCTGCTACGGGAAACGCCCTGAAGGCCGACTCCAGAACAACGAAGTTGTGGGCAACGAAAGTGGAACTACGCTTTCATTAACCACAACTTTGTTGTTTTGTGCCTTAACCAAGCATGTGCTGAACAACGCACATGGGTGGTTAAGGCACAAACAAGGAAGTCGGCTGAGGAGGACGACGCGATGAGTCAGGTAAGTGGGGCGGGGTGGGGGGTTGGGGTTTCAGATTTGGGGCGGGGGTGGGGGGGTAGGGTATTTTCAGTTTTAGGGGCGGGGTGGGGGTTGGGTTTTAGTGTTAGGGGCAGGGGTGGGGGGTCAGGTATTTTCAGTTTTAGGGGTGGGGCGAGGGGTTGGGGCTTTAGTTTTAGGATGGGAGTGGGGGTCAGGGTATTTTCAGTTTTAGGGGCGGGGCGGGGGTGGGGGTGTTGGGGTTTTAGTTTTAGGGGCGGGGTGGGGGGGCGGGTTTTTTTTAGTTTCAGTGCGGAGGCGGTGTGGGGTGTTGGGGTTTTAGTTTTAGGGGCGAGGTGGGGGGTCGGGTCAGGTAAGAGGGGTAGGGGTGGGGGGTCGGGGATTTTTAGTTTTAGGGGTGGGGGTTTTAGTTTTAGGGGCAGGGGTGGAGAGTCGGGTCAGGTCATATGGGTGGGGTGGGGGGTCGGGGTATTTTTAGTTTTAGCGGCTGGGTCTTAGTTTTAAGGGTGGGGTGGGGGGTCGGGCTATTTTTAGTTTTAGGGGTGGGGGCGTTGGGATTTTAGTTTTAGTTTAATTTTAGGGGCGGGGTGATGGTTTGGGTTTTAGTTTTAGTTTTAGGGGCAGGGGTGGGGTGTCGGGTTCAGGGTATTTTTTGTTTTAGGGGCGGGGATGGGGGTTTGGGATTTAGTTTTTTGGGGCGGGGTGGGGGTCCAGGTCGGGGTATTTTTATTTTTTGGGGTGGGGTGGGGGTTTGGGGTTTTAGTTTTAGGGGCAGGGATGGGGGGTCGGGGTATTTTTAGTTTTAGGGGTGGGGTTGGGGTGGTTTTAGGGGTGGGGTTGGGGTAGTTTAGGTTTTAGGGATGGGGTGGGGGTTGGGGTTGTTTTAGGGGTGGGGTGGCTTTAGGGGTCGGGGTTGGGGTAGTTTAGGCTTTAGGGATGGGGTGGGGGTCGGGGTGGTTTTAGGTTTTAGGGGTGGGTTGGGGGTTGGGTAATTTAAGGGGCAGGGTGAGGGGGTTGGAGGGGTTTAGGTTTAGGGGCAGGGTGGGGGGCTCGGAGTAGTTTTAGGGGTGGGGGTTGGGGTACTTTAGGTTTCAGGGATGGGGTGGGGGTTGGGGTTGTTTTAGGTTTTGGGGTAGGGTGGGGGTTGCGGTAATTTTAGGGAGGAGGTGGGGGTTGGGGTAGTTTTAGGGGCAAGGGTGGGGGTTGGTGTGGTTTTATGGGGGTGGGGGGTTGGGGTAATTTTTAGGGGTTGGGGGCCAGGGGGGACGCATGCTGGAACAATGCATGCCTATCACTAATGCCTTTACCAGGAATGCCTTTACAACGAAAAATCGTAGTTAAGGCATTAGTGGTAACAACAAGGTCATTGTTCTGACCTCATTGTTCAGGCATGTGTTGTTTCGGCAGGCGTGGTTCCGACATACATTCAGCTGCTAAACCCTCAACTTCTGTGCACAGTTGACCCCACCTGCTTCCATGGACATGAGTGCAATTAAGGACCTACAAAAGGATGTCACACTAGTCCTCAAAAAGTTGGACACTCTTGAGAAGGAGGTGGAGAAGAACACCAAGAGACTGAAAATCATCAAGAGGAAACTAAAGAGGGCCGATCTGTGATTGGCTTAATGACTCTCATCCCCAGATCAGTCCCCTCCCTCCTCGTTTGTTTTAATGTTTTATAGTGGGTTTATAGGATTAGTGTCACGTTAGATTAGGTTATTAGTTTAGTTAGGAAAGTAGGTTTGGGGGTGGGTTTTCTACTTGTTACATGTTACTATGTGGGTGGCTGGGGGGTGATGTTGGGGTATTTATGTGTTGTATAAAAATTTGTTAAAAATAAAACAATATATAAAAATTAAAAAAATACCAAAAAATAATTATTTGTTTAGATATAGGTAGTTTATGTGTAGTTTAGTATATGTTGTCCTGCATGTGTTCTGTGATATAAGGATGGTGGGGGGCCAATGTTTAGAGTTTGTTGTTAAATGTGTTAGGTAAGTTTAGCATAGAGTAGTTAAGGTCAGTTGTTGGTTATGTATAGTTAGGCTAGGTTAGGGTAGGTTTGCTTCATTCTTTTTAGTTTAGTTTAATTCTAATTAAAATTATTTGGATAGTCCCTTACTTCATGTGTCTTATGCTTGAGTCTCAGGGTCTTCCCATGGGTGTACAGTGAAAATTGTGTGCTGGCCTAGGGATTCCGTCCTACCTCCAGAACCCTCTCTTGACATGTTCATCATCTTCTTACAACTGAGCTGTCACAGTGGCAGCTACAACACATCTACTTCTCTGTGCATCTGCCATCCAGTGTACCCACCACTCAAGGTGACTATGTTGACCATGTATTGGACAGGTAGATGTGGTAATTCAGCTGTCATTGTTTGGGTTCTGTGTCGGCATATTGGGCACTGTGGGACATCTGACAACAGCCTACATTTCATATCTATCCTGCTAGACTAACCAGTGGCAATTACAGATGAGGTTAAAATAGTGCCCGAAAACTGTTTCACAGGCATTCTTGCGGTATGTAGTGGGTGAAGCATACATGTGTTCAACATTTTTTACATACTCAGTGAATTGCTTCTAGGGGATGAGACCAGCATCAACGTCCATCATGTAGGTACCATGTGCTTAGATATGTGCCCCCATATTCCTGCACTCTTGTACTGACACTCTGTGACTAAAGACATGTTACCCACATCACAATTCCTAAGCATAGTAGATGTGTCACAACCCACAAAGACATGCTGGTTGTGTATGTGGTGTTTAATTACAAGTGTCATAGTGCAATATTTGTAATGTCCAGGTCTGTGACCCCCATTAGTGGAATCCATCCAATTATGACACAACACAAGTCCAGGGTTGAGGGACATGCCATGGAACATGCTTCGGTAAAGTGTCCTTCAGTGCAGGGAACATAAATTGCCAATTGAAAAGTTAGAGACAATGCAGTCCATAGCAGAAAGGTCAACAGTGTGTCAGTGCAGAGTGCATATCTGCAACAGTGCTAACACTGGTGTGATGTCAAGCACAGGACAAAGGAAAACACTGCCCATGTGGCATGGGCTGGTGCTACCAGGAACTCCTACGGGTGAAGATGATCTATTCCACATCTTCATCCTTTGATGTGTGTGGTGTCTCCTCTGCCCTTGGTAGTGGTAGTGGGGAATTAGAGGGGGCCACACACACTTCAGTGGTTGGAGATGTGGAATCCCAATTCCCGGCAGCTGCCATCTGTGGAACTAATTATGGCATCACTGCAACAAGGAGGAGCTGCTGATTTTTGAGTATAGCAGCAACATCCCTGTGGTAGGCAGCCATGTCTGCCCTGAGGGAGACCATTTCCTGGTGCATGGAGTCCATCTTGTCCTCAAGCACGCTACTGCTAGTTTAGGAGGGCAGTTGTTGTGGCCTCTACCTCATGGCAGCAGCTATGTCCCTCAGACACTCCTGAATTCCACGCATTGGGGACTGTGTGCCTGTGTGCCTGTCTGTTCAGTAGCCATTACCGGGCACGTGCGCATACCCTCCAGGCTGGCTGCCATAGTTTGCATCCTTACCCACACCTCCTTGGCCAGCTCCCGCTGTACTCCTACCACTGTTCTCTCAAAGCTGGTTCCTGGGTCCTCGGAGTCCTCACCTGTGTCAGCACTGGCAGGTCATACTATTGGGGTGCTAAGTGGGGCCTGTGGGATGTCTGCTACCTCAGTTCTCCTCCTTGTGACTGGAGGTAGTGTCTAGAAATATACAAGGACTTCTTGGATGGTCTATTGGCTGATTGTTTCCAGCTGGTCATCCAGGTCATCAGGGTACTCCATGACAGGCAGATCCACAGAAGAGCCATCCTCCTCTGCAATGAGATGGTGTAAAATCAGTCTATCTGTGTTGTGGCAGTTAATATGCCACATCACTGACTTGATATTTGAGGCTCATTGTCATCATATTGCCAGATTTATGGAAAAGTGGTGCAGCACGGTGCTTCACTGCAGTGCCACGCTGCATCACTCTAGTAATGCAGGGATGCTCCGTATATGACAGTGAATACAGTGCACCCCTGTGTTGTCCACTGCGCTGGCGCAAAATTCAGATGCCAACGCAGGCATCCTTGCACCATTATGCAAGGATGTATGCCTTGAGGGGTGTGATTGTTTATGTGCATGAAGGTGTCCCTTCCTGCACATAAACAATCACTAATGGCGCTTTGGCACTTGTGTGTGAGTGGTAGAATGCAACACACACAGAATTTCCAAAGCGTCATGTTCAAATGATTGTTTATGTGCAGGAAGGGACACCTTCACGCGCATTAACAATCATTTCTGGCATTTTGCTCTTCCTATGCGTGCTGCAGAATGCAGCACACATTTAAAAAGCAAATAACAAGGAGGAATAAAAGTATTCCTCCTCGTTGCACCCTGCTAACGTCACCCCTGAGGGTGGTCATTAGATTTTGGCGCTGCCTCAGGTTTACAAAATTCCATAAATCTGAGGCAGCATCAAAATGCAATGGGTGTTGCTACACCCATTGCACGCCCCTTCCACGCACAGTGCTGTGTGGGAATGGACCGTATTGACAATGTGACATTAAACCACAAAAAGTGGCTTAACGCCACCTTGTCAATACGGCACAGTGCTAAGTGCTACAGGAGCGTCACTAAAAGTGACAATCATTTGGCACTAGGGGCCTATAATGCTCCCCTGCATTGTTCCTTTACATCATGGCTGTAGTCTACAATCCTATGCCCCACCTGCATGTCACATGAAGGAAAGCACAGTTGGCACAATTGGCTGCCTCATATCTTCTAGGTGTGATGTCTATCCGTTTTGGGGCTTGACACCATCTTTTCGTTATCAACCCTCCCATTGCATTCATTTGCATGGTGAGGCCTTGCAATGGGTGTTGCTGTGCTCATGTCACAGCATCACACATGCAATTTTCAACTGTCACAGTCTTACATGTTTCACACACACCCATGCAGTGCTGAGACCTTGTACCACCTCAGGGATGGGCATTGCCAGTACACTATGCTCTTGTTACCATTGATGTGTTGTTGTTTGTGTATGTGTGCTACATTGCATGGCACTCATAAACCTGGAAGAGTTCAATTTCATCTTCTGCCTGCGTTGGTGTGTTTGCCTTCCTACACACCTATGTCCTCCCCCTCAAGACAGCCCTCCTTGTACTATTAAACATGGGTTCAGCATGGTGACAGTACAGCTAATTTGACACAAGCACAGGGTTAGAACCAGGGATGGGCAGCATGGTTATGACATTTCTGATGTGTACATAATTCTGTATGTGACAATGCCTGATGGTAAATGAGTCTATGGACATAGCCAGGTAACAGGAGTTGTACTTAGGTCAGGGCCTGAAGCTAGTTGAAGGTGATTCTGCAGGCAGTCATAATGGTCCCTCATTTCAAGTGCATCAGTCCTATGACCACCTGACTGCCATTGTGTAGTTGACCACCCCCAACAGCACAGGCGGTAGTGGCAACTGTTGTCAATGAGGAACGCCCCATGGGCCAGTGGTCTGGCACTGACAGGTTTCCAGCAGCTTATGGACTGGGAATGCCATCTGTCCTGTGACACCAGACCAGTATTACATTAAACACTACCCTCCAGGTCTGTTTCTGCATTTCCACCAGCCTTTGCATGGCAGTGAAACCCTGATGCAAAGGTTGTTGGTGATGTGGTGTGGTGTGCCCCTGGGTTCCCCTGCACAGCCCTTGCACTTGGCATGGGCAGTGCAGGGGGTCCAATGCCCTAGCCCTTTGCCCTTTCCATTGCCTGATTTGAAGGGCTGAGTGCAGCTTGTCCTGTCACACCCAATGCAGCCCAAAACTGGCACTGAGTCTATTTGGTCCATCAAGAATGTTGCGCTAAGTGCCCAACAGAGCTACCATGAGCCAACAGATTTCCAGCCACCATCGCAACGTGTGACTCATACTGGCAACAGCAAAGGGTACACTGCACTGGCAGTCTTACCAACACCGGACTTGCCTATGAACCATCCCCTGCCCGTCATTGTGGAATTATATGCCTTTATGTTCCCAGTCATACCCCATGTTTTGTATGTGTGTGTTTATTTCCCCAGTCACATGTGTCTGACATGGTTGTGTAAGAGTAGTTATGGTCTCAGCCTGTGACTGTTGTGACCTACTGTTTGCTATCTGTGATACATATTTTCAGTAGTGGCACATTTCAGTTCAGCAACAATATGTGTGGTTCGACAATACTTCTGTTTAGTTCGTCTGGGTAGTGACATGTTACCAATGATACAGGTCCAGCCTTCCATTCCCCCAGCGTCTGTTCAGTTCATTGTTCCATGCACCCAGGGGACACCCTGACTGCATGATGAAATGGTGTCTGCCTCATGTGGATGTGCTGTCAATGTGTGGTGTGGTGGTGCTACATGCACATGTCTGGGTGCTGTTGGGACAGTTGCAATGACTTGTGTGCTGTGAGATGCAGCACACATGCATTTGGGCCATGAGGCAAGGCAGTTGCAAGGTGTTACTGCAAGGGACACCACTATGATGTAACCCCAGGAATGGTATTGACTGACTACCAGGTCTCTGAGGTCTTGGTCGTGTTGGTGATGTTGATATGACTACATGCAAGGGATGTTGTGATGACACAGCCAGTGGCACAGTGATTATACATGCCATCCATCCTATGTGGTGCATATGTACATGTAGGTATGTATGCCTGGTGTCAAACCTATGTCTAAGTTGTGTATGTATCATGGTGCATGGCACTACCAAGGGGTGGGTACATGTGTAGCTTACGTCAGCATGGTGCAACTGCTTAATGTGCATTGTGTCCCTCTGTGCTCCTTTAACATTCATTGTGTGAGTCCTATGTGCCTCCCCCTTCTTGCACTTAACATTTTAGCATAGATTTCCCCCATGCAATGTATCCTGCATTTGTGGTGTTTCCTGGTAGTCTGCTCTGTCCTGCGATTCCTGTGACAATTTCCTCCAGGATGACCGCTGCAACCATCTCCTCCATCTCGTCCATCTCCTCTTGTGGTGCTGGACTCCCACCTCCAGTTTGCAGTGCTGCCTTCCTGTTCCTTGCCATTTTTTCCTTTGTCCTTCGCTTGCAGTCATGCCACCATTTCTTGCACTCAGTTGCAGTTCTCTTGACCTCTGGCACATTGTTTATCTTATCCACTATCTCCTGCCACATAGCCTTTCTCCTTCCAATTGGCAATTTTGAGGTAACGAAGAGTTGATTTTAATGCTCTGTCACCTCTCTCACCAGTATTTCGTGCTCCTCTGCGCTGAAACAACACTTTCTCTTTTTCTTCTCCTTCCCTGGGGTCTTGTGACTGTCCTCCTGGCTGGTTCCTGGTTTAAAGGGGTATCCCTGGGGTCTCTCATGGCTTCCTGGCTCCATTGTGCCTCTCCTTTGCACTGTTTTCTCCGTTTGCATCTGTATTTGACGCTATTGCAGGCAAAAATGCTGCGTTTCCATTTTGCGACGTGTTTACATGTCGTAAAACGGATTAGAGTCATTTTTCTTCTGTTAACGCAATTTTGCCTTACAACAAGGCGCAATGGTTAACATTGGGAAAAATGACTCTAACCAATTTTTAGAGCCACCCAGCATCATAGTATAAATATGACACCCGGGTGGTGTTAAAAAAATGGCGCTAGTCAGCGCTAACCTTTTTGACGCAAATCTCCATTAGTGCAGTTTTGCATCAAAAAGTATAAATCAGGGCCTGCATCACTTGGTGATTTAAAGGAGCCAGTGAGCAAAGTGGTTGTGTTCTTTCTGTCACGTATCAGCAGATTCAATCCAATGTTTTTTCAACATAAAAAAGCCAATTGTAAATGCTTAAGGCGGATTGTGTCGTCAAAAGCAACCGATAAACTCCATAAAATCAGTGAGTTCACTGCTGCCAATCTTCCAATCATAAATCTTCCCTCCTGGTGCTAATTGAGATTTTCCTAGCCTTGGTGTCTGAAAGGCTAGATTTTATTAAAGACACGGAGGCGAGTATTATGCAGTCTTTTCTTGCTTTAATTACGAACAGCAGCCAAGCAAGAACTACAGTATCCAGAAACAAAAGAACTACAAAATGACCTCATAGTGTAGTAACCAATGGGATATCACAATGCACTACTAATATCTTAACTGCGAGCAACAAGTCCTCTTTTCTTGATGCGAACTAAAGAGGAGAAGTAACCAAAACAATCACATAGAACATAAAAACCAAAGTCATAAAGTCCATGCAACCATCTCGAAGATGACGGAGACCGAAGGACGACTGGAAGGTATAGTCGATGTCGCACAAATCCAAGCTTGGTAAGAGACGTTGGTGTGTATCACCCTGAGCCAACACCGGAAGAGGGAGTTGGTACTGAAAGAGAGAAACAGGGCGGGTTAAATCGTGGTGGGATAATACTCGCCTCCGTGTCTTTAATAAAATCTAGCCTTTCAGACACCAAGGCTAGGAAAATCTCAATTTTATTACAAGACCGGAGGCTCCTATTATGCATGTTCAAAGCATTGCAATCACAGAATCTGAGACATGAGAAATCGGTTTACAATAAAAAGTTCTAAATGTATTTTCATTCGACCAGTCTGCAGATCTGAGAATATCCTGTAAAGAGGAACCTGCCCAAAAAGCACGAGAGGCCATAGCCCCCCTGGCCGAATGGGCACCAAAGGCACTAATATCAATGCCAGCAAGGGACATAACCCATTTAACCCAACGAGCCAGGGTAGGGGAAGACACAGGAAGGTGAGGTTTCTGAAAGGAAATAAGTAGTTGGGATGAAGAGGATGATCTCAAATCTGCAGTACGGGTTACATAAGTTTTTAAGCAATTTGCAACACATATATTGGGTTGAGAGGGAAAATATGGATAATTAATACTAGACAAGTTAGTTTTCGTACGTTTTTTGATCTGAAACGAAACACCAAGGGGAGAAAAGAAAAAGGAAGTAACATCCAGTGCTCTAACATCTGAGATCCGCTTGATAGAAACTAAACATAAAAGGATGGTTAACTTAGCCGAAAGCTGTTTGAGAGATAATAATTCATTATCAGGCCACGAGGTAAGAAAACGCAACACCAGAGTAACATCCCACATAACATTATATTTAGGAGACGGTGTATTAACGTATCTTACTCCCTTTAACAATTGACAGACCAGGGGATGCTCTCCAACTGGCCTACCATCAACTCTTTGATGTTCCGCAGAAATGGCAGATCTATACAAATTAATAGTGCGATAAGCCTTACCTTGAGAAGCCAAAGAAGCCAAAAAATTTATAATTAATACTACATTCGCTGAAAAGGGATCTGAATTCCTGTCCAGGCACCAGCTGCACCAAAGGGACCAAGCTGACTTATAGGCCCTGGAAGTTCCCGGGGCTCTGGCCTGCTGGATAAATTTAACAGCGTCCTCCGAAATTCCTGGGACTCCCCAGGACGACCCGAAACTTTCCAAGCTATGAGGAACAGGGATCCGTCGAGAATCAACTGATGTTGATGGCCCTGAGGATTCAAGAGGAGATCGGGAAATTGGGGCAGCCAAAGAGGCGGAGCGATCGCCAGCTCTAATAGAGTCGGATACCACGGTTGGGTCTGCCAGAAAGGAGTTACAATCACCAGAATAGACCGTTGCCTGCGCACCTGAGCGAGGACTCTGGGGATGAGAAGGAAAGGGGGAAAAGCATATAGAAGGGAAGTCGGCCAAATCTGAAGAAAGGCATCTGTGGCCAGGGCTTGTGGATCTGGCCTCCAACTGAAATATGAAGGAAGGTGAGAATTGAGGCGAGAAGCAAACAGATCTATAGACATTTCTCCAAAGACAAAAGAAAGGTGACTGAACACTGAAGGGTGCAGTTGCCAATCGCTGGAATCGTGAAGGTGTCTGGAATACCAATCCGCTACTGTATTGAATCTGCCTGGCAGGAAAACCGCCTTGACTGAAATCCGACGAGGCAGACAATATTCCCAAAGATGTTTTGCCAGAGAGGAGAGTATCTTTGACCTGGTACCTCCTAGGTGATTGATGTATCTGACCGCGGACAAATTGTCCATCCTGAGAAGGATGGTGCAACTTACCCTGTTCTTTGCAAAAGTGCGGATGGCAAAGGAACCTGCAAGCATCTCTAAACTGTTGATGTGCAAGAAGGACTCCTTCAGAGACCATGCGCCCCCAGTCGAGAACTGACCACATCTCGCGCCCCAACCCGTCCGACTTGCATCGGATTCTAATACAAGATCTGGGGCGGCAGAGAAGATAGTTCTGCCGTTCCAGGCATCTAGATGGGTTAGCCACCACTGAAGCTCTTCTTTGGATTCGGCATCTAAGACCAAGGGATCCGAATAAGCGAGACCCTTGTGAAGATGACGTATTTTGAGCCGTTGCAGGGCTCGATAATGTAAAGGACCTGGGAAGATTGCCTGAATGGAAGAAGCTAACAGACCTACTAGGCGTGCCAGATTTCTGAGAGAGATCTGCGGAAGGGAAAGGGAGTGGCGAATCTCCTTCTTGATCAATGAAACCTTGTGTTGCGGGAGCTGCAACACCGATAGAGTGGTATTTATTCGAAAACCGAGAAACTCCAAAGATTGAGTCGGAACTAAAACCGACTTTTGCACATTGATGAGAAAACCTAAATCGCGAAGGAGGTTTAGACACAGTTGAAGATGATCTAGAAGTAGATTTTTGTCCTGTGCCATCAAAAGGAAGTCGTCCAAATAGAGAATTAAACGCACCCCGTGAGACCGGAGAAAGGCTGCGACGGGTTTGAGAATCTTGGTGAAACACCAAGGAGCGGAAGAAAGGCCGAAGGGAAGAACTCGAAAGCGGTAAAAAGAGTCCTGCCATTGGAATTGAAGAAACTTCCTGTGTGAATGATGAATTGGGACTGTGAGATAGGCATCTTGCAGATCCAGTCTGATTAGCCAATCTCGGTGAAGCAGAATGTCCCTGAGATGGAGAATAGTCTCCATCTTGAAGTGACGATAGATTATAAAATTGTTGAAAGCCTTGAGATTCAACACCAGACGAAATTTGTGATTCTTCTTCTGAACTAGAAAGATGGTGCTGAGGAAGCCCGAAGAGTCGAATTGAACAGGCTCTATTGCGCACTTGGCCAGGAGAGATTGGATTTCGACGCGCAAAAGCTCGTTTTGCTCTTGGGAAAAAACTAGGGGTATAGGGACGCGACTCTGAACTGGCATCTGATAGAATTCTAACTGGTACCCTTGAACAGATTGAATCACCCAGGGATCTGAGGTGAGAGAACGCCATGAATCGAGACACAGAGCTAATCTGCCCCCTACAGGAGGAAGGCCAGAAGCGGAAATACTTACCGGAGGTTTGGTCTCCCCTGCTGGAGTAACCTCTGGACCGGTAGCCTCTTGAACGACGGGGATAGAACTTCGGTTTGTATCCTGAATAGGATTCAGGTTGAGATTGCTGGTTGAAGGAGTCTCTGTTGGAATATTGATTCCTGATGGAGCGGCCGGCAAAGCGACTCCTGCCTTTGCCGGCCCTGGCAAAAACCCGAGACGAAAAAATTTTCTTCATCGAAAGCTGGGCCTTATCCAGAGAGGCAAAGGTGGACACATATTTGCCCAAATCTTTAATAAAAGAATCTCCAAATAACAGGCCTTTGGCCAAAGGACCCTCATCTTTTGAGGCCAGAGAAGTTAATTTGGGATCGATCTTTAAAAGCAGACTCTTCCTCCTTTCAATCGAAAGTTGAGTGTTGGCGTTCCCCAGCATACAAATAGCACGTTGCGCCCAGTTTGAAAGGACCTCCGGATCAATAGGGTTACTATCCATTTTTGCTTCTTCCGCCAAATCAAAAATTCTGGTGAGAGGGCCCACCAAATCAAGAAGCTTGTCCTGGCAACCCGACCAGGCTCTATCCACGCCCTTTTTGGGATCCTTGCCGAATTTTGAGAAGAACATCAGCATGTTAGGATCAATTACCGGAGTTGCTGTTATATTATCCGGAAGAGAGGGACGAGGACACTCTGACTTGAGTTTATTACGAGCGGCTTTATCCAGAGGGTGACGTAAAAAGAAAGAAACATAATCCGCCACATGCTCTGATGGGTACCACTCCTTTGAATTTGGATGGACCATGAAGGAGGGATCAAATAAGGGTTCACCAGCATGGTCGACTAAATCGTGAGACACTAGGTGTACGTCACCACCGTCAGGAGGAGAAATTCTACGCCTTTTCTCCAGAGGCCCATAAGAAACTGGATCTTCTGATCCGTCCACATCGCCCTCATGGCTGGAAACATTATCATCGTCATCCGTGTCTCTTAACTGCGAAATATATAAAGGAGAAGGAGGGGGACCCGATTTATAGACCTCTCGGGTGGAAGGACCAGAGGAAACGCCTTTGGACGTCATTGGGAGAGTGGTCGCACGTTTCCTGCTCTTATTACAAGGCAATTTGGAAGAAGACATCATCTTTGAAACCGAGGCTTCAAAATTTTTGGTAACCTCAGACATGGAAACTGAGACTGCCTGCTGTACAGAGTCCCTTATGAAGGACTTCAAACTCTCCTGAAACACCTGGGAATCCTCTTCCCCAGCCATAATGTAAAAACACACTGGTCACCGAAGGGTTAATTTTTTGAGGAAAAAGAAAAAGGAGTGTCTGAAGGGGCGGGACCGAGCCAAGGGAGGCGGTTCAATGCAGTCGAAGTCGACTGACAGACGAGGGCAGGAGTTGAGAATGCCAAACGAGGCAAAGTGAGCCAATTATGCTCAAATAGCAAGCAAACCCGGTCGGAAATAAAGACGCGACGCGAGTATCAGCTGACAAGGTATGCCGGCCCAAAGAATGTGAGGAATGCTACGCGTGCGCTGAAAGGAATGCGCCGCGCTCGAGCGCGCGTCCTCAACGGCCGAAGACGGCCGTTGAGAGACGCTGTGTCGGAAGGACAGAAAAAAGGACGCGCGTTCCCTTATAATAACCGCGCGCTAAACACACAAGTTTCACAATGCAATAGTAATAACAGTAAGCACAATAAACAACCGAGCAAGTAATGTAGGTACTTATCTTGACTGCGAGCAGCAAGAAAAGAGGACTTGTTGCTCGCAGTTAAGATATTAGTAGTGCATTGTGATATCCCATTGGTTACTACACTATGAGGTCATTTTGTAGTTCTTTTGTTTCTGGATACTGTAGTTCTTGCTTGGCTGCTGTTCGTAATTAAAGCAAGAAAAGACTGCATAATAGGAGCCTCCGGTCTTGTAATAAAATCACCAACTTGTAGGCCTACCTGCAGTGCGAACTGGATGTGACCAGAAACATGAAAGATAACAACTAGTCTGCCACAAAAAAGACCTAGTCAGATGACTGCATCGCAACCGGGAGCAGAGGGTGCTTCACTGTGTGTATAGGTTAGTTGGTAATACAGTTCACTTGTAAAGCCTACCAAGAACAAATCTTCATTCTGGATACCTTTGAAAGATTACTTATTTTTGGCTGCTAGCTCCCAGCACCACGTAGTTCCTTTTTCCAATGCTTTTAAGAGCTATGCGGTCCTGAAAGTCCTCAGGGGTTAACACAGCTCCTAGGGTACATGCACCCCCTACTGTGATTCCCATTATAATATGAATGCCACGTCTGCTAATGTGCATGGTGAATCACATCAACTTTTACTCTTGTAATTCCAATAAAATGCATACCATTGATTTGAGTCACATATACTTTTTACAGCATTTAAAAATGGCAAAATTCAAAAGTAATGAATGCTACAGAACATTACAAGTTGCTATAATTGTTATTCTTCTGTACAAAAGGTACCACATTTCCAAGGTGAGTGTTTGAAGATAGTATTTTTCGCAGGGCCCAAGGTTTTGCTCTGAAACCCTCCTCTGGCGCTATACAACATCAGAGTGGCGAATTCCAAGGCTGCGTAGCCTTGTTTATACCACATTCCTCTTTAATCCACCACCAGACTCTCCCTGCCCCTTTTTTCTCACTCTTGTATATTCATATTGTTTCAATTTGTCACGATTTTCTGTCTTTCTCTTCCCCCTTCTCCATAGCTCGCATCTGTTTCCTCCTTTGCGCTGGGTTCTAAGTCTGATGAGGAAAAAAAGACAAGTGCCAGTGAGTGTGGGTGAGCCCCACCTGCAACCACCGGCTCAATTGAACCGCTGCATTTCTGGAATATTCTATAGGTGCTACTCCAGGACCGCACACATTGAACGAGGAGGCCCTTTTGTGAATGTTTCCGAAGATAGGAAATGCAGAGAATTGTTGCTGATTTTAAGAAGAGGTCCTTTTACCAGATAAAGTTTCAGATTTTAATTAAAGCGAGCACACCGGCGGCCTCAGGATCTGGGAGGTAAATAATACTAAATCCACAAACCAAAGAGCCATTTTTACAGTAAGCAAACTAAGGATGGGGCCTGTGTAATCAGGCATTGTTTAGGGGGAGCAGATTAACATTTTGCATACAGTGTAAACTCCTGGAAAACACATTAAGGGATTAACACCTCTGCTTTATGAAATTGAAGGGTGATAGGGGGAACAATAGACTGACAGCTTTGTGTAAACGGCAGCGTTTCATCGCACAAAGGGCCTGTTAAACTGCTCGAAATGAAGAATTACACGGAACAATGGAGAGATGCTTTTACCATATTGTCATTAATTAGCAAAGAGTACAATTGCTTAATTGTCCCTTTTTTAGAAATACTAAACTGTTAGGAAACTACAGGCACAGCGCAAAATAGATGATTCCATGTCAGGCTACTGACATCTGTATTCATGTCGGCTAAATGCTGCTGAGATTCACGCTGAGAAGAATTTTGAATTACATTCTACTGCAATCACTTCTGTAGCTTTTTTAAAGGGTATTATTTCCGAAATCGCGTTTTGCCTTTACCAGTGCGACACTAACGTATGGTATTCAAGAGACGATGTTCACACATGAGGAACTTTTGAAAGAAAACACTATTTTTTAGGTGCAAAAGATCACTTCTTTCTAATGGTGCACAGAATCACTTGTGAGATTTAAAAAAGTTATAACATTCCTGAAAAATGGCTCATTGAAGTATTTAATTACTTTCCGGTTGATTGTGTTCTTGTAAATTGGAGGTTCCCAATCCTTCCGATACTAGCTCATTCTTTCATAATTCTGAGGATGATAATTACAATAAATTCTGAAAGCTTTTCCTTAGGATCTCATTCACAATACTTTTTTTCACTTCGAAAGGCCTTGAATAAGGTCTGGATTCCGAGTTTATCAGAGTCTGGATGCTTTTTATCACAGCAGATAAACAAGAGTATCCTGGGGTACGTAATTTATTACGTGCTAAAAATTGTGCGATTACAAAGTTTTGGGGAATAATAGGTAGATTTGGATGCTTATTGCAGCAAAATCCACAGGGTACCATAAATACCGTAAACGTTACTGTGTTAAATTCCAGCTGGTTTGGCCTGCCGAAATTTAACATTTAAATATATGTAGTGCCTTCAATAAAGGACTGGCATCAGGGACCCACCATGAATGTGACTTATTGCATTATTTGTAATTTGTTTTAAATTACTTGTAGGAACACTACCTTCATGCCAAAACTGACCACTTATTAATTTCGAAATGAGCCTGCAGCTGTGTTCATGTTGAATGTTTACCACACATTTGTTAACCATGTATGAACGCCCTTCACAATTCTAATCGCAAAGACAACAAGCATTTGCAATGTAATGGGTCTCGTGTTTGCTCGTGTTAGAGCTATTAGCGTTGTAAATTCCTAACTCGACTTTCCTTGCCACATAAATTGAAAACGAAAAGTAAAACAGTTCACATAAGCAAGTCAATTCAAGGCGTCACGGCCGCCATGATCGTAAACGCGAAAGAGAGACACAAAAGGAAAAAGAAGGCCTCTCGCAGTCAAATATATCGGCAAATGTGCAATTATCCATGCAACATGGTTGGACCCCAATGTGATAACAAAACCTCCCTAAGGCGGGAGAAATGTAAAGCATTTACCAATGTCATCAAAGCATTTTCGAAAGGCAAGCCTAAGAATGAGTGAAAATGATGGGTGTGAGGTGGGCATGGTTAAAAGCCCACATAGATACCAACACGTCTGAAAAGCAGCTATGCTCGACCTAAAAATAAGAGCTATTTTCAGAGTTGAGTTTTTTCATTGTCTGTGAATATTTAAAATGATACACACTGATCTCTCTTTTTGCCTCATATCTGCAGAAGAGAAGCTAGCTCTAATTTGCCAAGCCAGCAAGAATTCAGTTATTTTTGTGGCGATTAACTTTTGAAACTCTTCTTTCAACCATGGTGTGACAGAAAAAAGTTGTTAGACCCAGAGTTGTACAGACAGGGCTGTTCTCTCGGAGATGGTGGCTTTTAAATTAAAAATAGACTCCATTCTAATTAGCTCTAAAAAGCGATGGCAGTAGAATGCCGCTCTACTTATAACAATATGTTTAAGATTTAGGGGCATATTTATACTCCGTTTGCGCCGGAATTGCGTCGTTTTTTTTTACGCAATTCCGACGCAAAACTAACTCCATATTTATACTTTGGCGTTAGACGCGTCTAGCGCCAAAGTCCATGGAGTTTGCGTCATTTTTTAGCGTGGACACCTACTTTGCGTTAATGATATGCAAGGTAGGCGTTCACGTCTAAAAAATTGACTCCGATGCATGTGCGCCGTATTTACACTCCCGGGCAAAATTCACGCCAGGGAGTGGGCGGGTCAAAAAAAATGACGTACGGCCGCTTTTGCGCCGTTTTTTAGCGCCTGGAAAAGGCAGGCGTTAAGGGACCTGTGGGCTCTGAAGGAGCCCAGAGGTGCCCTCCCATGCCCCCAGGGACACCCCCTGTCACCCTTGCCCACCCCAGGAGGACACCCAAGGCTGGAGGGACCCATCCCAGGGACATTAAGGTAAGTTGAGGTAAGTCATTTGTTTTTTTTTTTTTGTGGCATAGGGGGGCCTGATTTGTGCCCCCCTACATGCCACTATGCCCAATGACCATGCCCAGGGACAGAAGTCCGCTGGGCATGGCCATTGGGCAAGGGGGCATGACTCCTGTCTTTGCTAAGACAGGAGTCATTTCTATGGGGGTTGGGAGTCGAAAAAAATGGCGCAAATCGGGTTGAGGTGAAAAATTTGCCTCAACCTGACTTGCCCCATTTTTTGACGCCCAAGCCCCATATCCCCCTACGCCGGCGCTGCCTGGTGTACGTCGTTTTTTTCCACGCACACCAGGCAGCGCCGGCGGCTAATTTTTTTGACGCAAAACTGCGTTAGCGCAGTTTTGCGTCAAAAAGTATAAATATGGCCCTTAAATTTATTTTTTGTGATATGTTGTGCCTGACAACAGCTTTTCAGAAATCGGCTCTGGAGTTTAACTATAGATATTGACCAGATCAAATTACATAGCTATAACATGTTCTGAGTTCAGCGACTTCCTGACACAGAACTGTCCCGGGCCCTCCTCCTTGAAAGACATCCTACTATCTCTTAGCTCAGATGGCTTATCTAACACCTTTATTTATGCATTTGCCTTCACTCTACTTTAAAATCCCATTCCATATTTATTTCAAGATTTGAAGGGCAAAACCTTGGAGTAAGGCCATAAGTGCAGGATTATTGCGGGAGGTGTGAGGGTGGTGCATTGGTGAAGTACTGTTTTTTCTGCCTATGGCACTGCTATTTCCCCTAGAACTGTTTGTGTGATATGTGATCTGTTGGTTTCTGTAGAACTGGCAGCCCTCGCTGTTCACATTCTGTACATTACACAAACAAATTGAGGTACTGCTGCTTCATTGCATTCCATCACCCTGTGATCAGCTCACTATCACTGTATGTCTTCTCATGTAGTTTGTCAAGAAGGATCCCGGCTCCAGCTCGACTCTTCTGATGCGTTGCTTCTCAGCAACATTCATTGAACCTGGGGACAAATGGCAAGGCTTCAAGTGGCAAGGCTGGTGGGTAGAAGTGTTGTAGTTCCTTGTGCACACATTCCTGGCTGCCTCCCATAAATATGTTTAAAAAATAGCATAGTAGTAGGGGCTGCCTGTGCATTGACACTATGCTGTGCAAAGTGAAGACACAGTGAAACGTGCATGAATCCATGTGATGCACAGTTAGATTTGCAGGGATAGTGTGTGTATGGTGTTTGGGGCAGCTACAACTTATTAATTCTTTTTTTTGGCTGTGAAGGTAACTATACTTCTTTAAGTCTACCTGTTACAGCTCTTAGGTCAGGGCTTGTGGATGCTGAAGTTTACATGCTTCTTCTTATCTTACACTGGAACCTCAAACCTATCTCTCTGTTGCAACACTCCTCAAGTGTGCCTCTTTTTGAGAGCTACTTAATCCCCCCTTCACTTTGTAGTGCATGTTGCCAAGAACATGTACATGTTTACTCATAGGGTAATTGTATGGCTCCTTATAGCCAGTGAAGCATGAGCTAAATCTCTTCAGAGCTAAAAAAAGAAAGACATCAAACTTGTACTGAATCTGAAAATTCAATAAAAACAGAAGGATGCAGTTTTCTGCTAATGCAGTTGATTCCTATTTATTATTGTTCATGCAGCATACTTCTGCACACAAGCTGTTTTTTACTCAAAAGAAAGGTACATTTATTTAAGCAAGATTTATTTAGAAACACGCTGTTTGTTCTGAATGTGTTTATTGATTTGACTATGCGTACATAATAAACAAAAACACAGTGGAGCATCCTACCAACAAGAGAGCTACAATTGGTGGTCAAAATACACCTAAGGTGTTCAATGAGTGTAGTACCCTACTTACTTTGGGAGGAAGTGAGTCAGAATCACACACAGGTAACATATGAGAAAGAGCATGGATGTTCTCATGTTGCCAGACAAGCACTTTTCCACCATAACTCCAGTTGACACATTTACATATCATCTAAAACATATGACAGAAAGCAATGTAGTCAGCAAATATTCTCAATTGCCTGAGGACTTGGGGTTAATAAATGGATTCTCTTCAAAATACCAGTTACCTCTCACCTTCTTTCCTCCTTTGTGTGATAGCAAGAGGCCAACGCCACTGTCTAGGTATCAAAAGAGATATTCCTTTCAGAATATTTAACTCTTTGCATCATGGGATGAGGTAGACTATCCATTGCTCCCTGCATCAAGAACTACTTCCTTGCCACATTTATGGCCAAATTTAGTGTTTGGTTGGTGGCCTGCTCCATCACAAATATTACAGATATCCAGTTTGCTGTATTAAAAGTGCAATATCTCCAGGGCCACTTGTAATACAGCAAATGGAATATTCATTACATTTGTGACGGTGTAACAAGCCTGCAGAACTCTACATCAAGCCTACGTTTTTTTCTTATTTAAATAGTCTTGGGTTCCAGGTCAGAGAATAGCGAAATCTTATGGTCCTCATATGCATTTTAACAATTGGTGCCTAAAGAATGCTGCCATTATCTCACATGTCCGCAATTTAAAAGATTTGATGTAGCCCCCCCCTCTTTAGCTGCATCTGTTGACATTGTGTTCAATTGTATGGTGTGATACTTCCTTAAATAGTATCCTCTTATCAGATTCAAGCACCCCAATGATCCTTTGAGATCTAGGGGTCTGTCTGCATCCTTGATCCTCTGCGGCAGTTCCAAAACTCAGACTGGATTTAGTCACTTTATATTTTCAAGAGTTTCAGCCATTGACACCAAGGTCCTGAATAATTTTGCTATGCCAGACAGCTGCTTTTAAATAGTGGTTCGTTTTGGCCCACCTGTGCTTGCTGGTAGGTTATTCCATCCACTCTACCTTCTAGGACACCTGTTCTGCCCCACAACGAACACCTGTGTTTCATAATTGTCAAACATATTCTCAATAAAGGAATTCAATGATTTTCTTCTACTGCGGTAACCATGACTTGGTCTCCCATTGAGAATGGTGGGCCTTTTGGTAAATAGTCTTTGTGTTTCTGTTTTTGGCTCAGTAATACTATAGTTAAATGAATCATTGTAAATTGTCTTTCAATCCCCTTCTCCTTATCTTCAGACCTGGTCACTCTTTTGACGAGCAACTCTATTTTCATGCATTGAATGGGTTGCTTTCAATCAATGCGTCTCACTCTTTTGATGGGAAGCTCTATTTCAATGTTCTAACTGGACTACCTGTGCTCAAGATGGCCACACTTCGTGACTTAGTCTTTCTTCACAATTTTTCCTTCTACGCTTCCCAGTGGATTTCCAAGCAGTCATTGACAGTGCTTACACCAGTAGGATCCCCCCTCTTATTTCACTTTTCCTTCTATAGTAATGGGTGAGTGAATTGGTTCCTCATGCAGTCCATCCAGGAGGCATACAAAAACATGATCATGTACCTGAACTGCTTTTGTAAAAATATTGTACATTCATTATGTACAGGTCAATTGATCTGTTAGTTATGCATAAGGGATGTATGATGGAATAACACATGCGTATATCACGCATGCCTTTACAACGCGGTCTCTACAACGACTGTGTCTTTACCAAGCATGCCTTTATCACACATACATTTACAACAACATTAGTTGTAAAAGAATGTTTGGTAAAGGAACATATATGATTAATTCACCCCGCCTTGCACCCTATACCTGACACCATACTCCACCAGCCCAAGCCCTTAAAACTGCCCCTTCCACCCCCTGCCCTGAGCCCTAAGCCTCCGCCCCACCCTGTCCTAAAAACTATCCAACCCCCCTATAACCTACCCTGCCCTGACCTAAAACTTACCCTGCCCTGTCATAAAACCTAACCTGAACTCCCCGCCCTCAACCCTAAAACTTACCCTGTCCTAAAAACTACCCCACCCTGTCATAAAAACTACCCCGACCCCCACGCTAAACCCTAAAATCTACCCTGGCCTAAAACCGATCCCACCGTGTCCTAAAAACTACTCTGAGCCACCACCCTAAAACCTACCCTGCCCTGTTCTAAAACTACCCCTCCCCCAACCAAAACCCAAAAAGCTACCCTGCCCTGTCCTAAAACCTACCCCATCCTGCCATAAAACCTACCCTGCCCTAGAAACAACCCCACCTCCTGTCCCCACCCTAAACCGTAAAAGCTACCCTGCCTGCCCTAAACCCTAAAAGTTACCCTGCCTTGTCCTTATACCTAACCCACCCTGTCCTAGAAACTACCCCACCCTGTCCTAAAAACTACACGATCCCCCACCCTAAACCCTGCCCTGCCCTGTACTAAAAACTACACCGACCCTGCCCCCATCCTAAATACTACCCTGCCTTGTCCTAAAACCTACCCCGCCCCTGACCCCTTGCCCTAAACCCTAAAACTTACCCTGTCCTAAAAACGAACCCACCCTATCCTAAAAACTACCCCGCCCTGTCCTAAAAATGACCTTGTCCCTGCCCTAAACCCTAAAACCCTGCCCTGCCCTGTCCTAAAAACTACCCCGCCCTAAACCCTAAAAGCTGCCCTTTCCCAAAAACCTACCCCGTCCTGTCCTACAAACTATCCCAACTCCTCACTCCACCCTGAATCCTAAAAGCTACCCTGTCCTTAAAACTACACCAACCAAACCCTAAAACATTCCCCACCCTATCTTAAAAACTACCCCTACCCTCTGACCCTGTCCTATAAACTACCCCAACACCCCCCCAACCCGGCTCCACTTACCTTCCTCTCCTCTACTCCTTCTGTTCCACCAGGACTGCTCTCTCTGCTGTTAAGCCCTATATGCATGGTAAAGGCGTGCATAGTAAATGCATATATGTTGTAATGGTAGAGTGGTCAATGCATTGCATTGCATTGACCGCCTTGCTAGTGATGTTTCCCTGCATAAGGACATAACCCACTACTGTACCATGCACCCAGGTCTCACATCATTAACTAGCTAAGTATAGACTTAATTCACCCATGCACCCTTCATCTGTCACCATATCAACCAAACGCGCTGTGTGTGGTCTTCAATCAAGCACTCTGGGCGCAGACCCGGCTTTCAGTCAAGCCATTATCGTAACCCCACTATGGATATAACCCAATGCATATGCCCTTTGGCCATGGACACTGGAGGTTAAGGGCAGGCCTCGGCCATTGTGAATGATACCCCGTGGCATCATTGTGCCTATAGTCCAGAAACAGGTTTAAGGGTAAAACTCCTATTTATAGACAGTTCAATATACCAATAATGTTTTCTAGTTTCATAATTGTTTTAGCTTCAGTGAAACATTTGCATACATTTAAATTCTTTTATCTAGTTGTGCTGCTTTTTTTGCATTAATGTTTTCTTTTGCCTGCATAGAATAAAACTGCCTAGTCTGTCCATAATGTTTTCATGTCTGGTGTATAAGATAAGACAGTATGCAATGTCTCCAGTGATGTCATTGATTTTGTAATTTGTATGTCACCAGTGACATTATGTGTGAGATCAGTATCAATGCATTGGAGCATGTTATGGTTGCTCTGCTAACTGGGATTGGTCAACTTCAGTTGTTTTTCAACGGAAAGTCATAAACATAACTTCATTTTAATTGATAGTTGTTAGACTTGGCATCCTTGGCATGGACTCCCCTAACTTTTTGCCCCTGTTTCCCAGGTTGTTGATGTGTGCTGGACTCTGTGTTTGCTGTTTTTGTTACTTTGTGCCCTTTACCACTGCTATCCAGTGCTAAAGTGCAAGTGGTCCTAAGTAAAATGTATGTGTAATTGTATTTCCATGATTGGCATATTTGTTTTACTGGTAGGTCCCTACTACAGTGCACTAGAGGTGCCCAGGGCCTGTAAATCAAATGCTGCTACTGGGCCTGCAGCACTGGTTGTGCCACACACATTAGTGGCCCTTTAATTATGTCTCAGACCTGCCACTGCAGTGTCTGTGTGTGCAGTTTTAAACTGTCAATTCGACTTGGAAAGTGTACCCACTTGCCAGTCCTAAACCTTATCTTTTCTTACCTGTAAGACACCCCTAAGGTAGGCCTAGGAAGCCCCAAGGGCAGGGTGCAGTGTATGTTTAAGGTAGAACATATACTAATGTGTTTTATGTGTCCTGACAGTGAAATACTACCAAATTCGGTTTTCATTGTTGCAAGGCCTATCCCTCTCATAGGTTAACATGGGGGCTGCCTTTAAACATGATTAAAGGGTAGACTCCCTTTGGGAGCGGATAGACATGTCGAGATTGGGGTCTCTGAACTCACAATTTAAAAATACATCTTGTAGTAAAGTTGGTTTTGAGATTGTGTGTTTGAAAACGACACTTTTAGAAAGAGGGCATTTTCTTGCTTAAACCATTCTGTGACTCTGCCTGTTTGTGGATTCCCTGTCTGGGTTAGTTTGACAGTTGGTCTGTTTGCACCTCTCTCTAGACAGTGGCACAAAGGGAGCTGGTGTGTAGCCTGCATATCCAGATGAGCCATCTGTGCTAGCAGGGAGGGGAGGAGTGTTCACTTACACCTGAAAGGGCTGTGCCTGCCCTCACATAATGCAGTCTCCAACCCCCTGCTGTGTGTCTGGGGCTTGGCCTGGGCAAGGCAGGATTTCATAAACAAGAGAGACTTTCCTTTGAAGTAGACCTACTTCAAAGGCCAAAATGGGTATAAGAAGAGCACCCAAACCCCTGAAATATTAGATCACTTCTGGACATCAAGTGGAACCTCTGCCTGGAGAAGAGCTGAAGAGCTGAGAAATGCTGCCCTGCCTGTGCTTTGTGGAGCTATCTTGCTGCTGCTGCTTCTGCCTGTGCAAGGGGACAAAGACTGGACTGTGTTGTGCATTCCTGCTTGTGAAGAAATCTCCAAGGATTTGTCCTGAGCTTGCCTCCTGTTGTTGAAGTCTCAGTGCCATCAAAGACTTCCCCTGCCAGCACCTGGACTCTCTGCTGAGACTCCTGCCCTGCCAAGTGGTGCTCTATCCAGTTCCTGGGCCCTTGAAAGGTGAAGCTGGCAGACCAAGATTGAAAATCCACACACAGACCACCATGCAGGGACATTTTCGATGCACCTTCCGAGACGCGGCTGAGAAATGATGAGCCGCCGGCTTCGCGGCTGAAATCGACGCACCACCTGCATTGCGGTTTGAAGATCAAGGCACGCAGCTGGAGAAACTACGCACAACACCTGCTGACGGAGGCTGATAACGTCTCAACCCACACAGTGTGGTTTTCCTGATACCGTGCGGTCAGATTTTCAACGCAACTCAACATCGCTGGGTGTGGAAAAACAACACATTGCTCTCCTGCAGAGAGAAGAAACAACACATGCCGACAAGACCGGAGGAGGAGAACCAACGCACAGTCTCACTTTTGGATGAGAAATTGATGCATCACTATCCTTTTCCGACGCACACTTGCCCGTGCGTGTTATTTTGACGCTACCCGGTACTTTTCAACACTAACAGTGTTTAACTGTTTTCTCAAGGATTTAAGACTCTTTCTTGCTTTTTAATTTATAACTTGACTGGTGTATGGTGGACTTTTGTCATTTGGATCTTGTTTGGTTTAGATAAATATTACCTATTTTTCTAAACCTGTGTTGTGTCATTTTGTAGTGTTTTCACTGAGTTACTGTGTGTGTTGGTGCAAATATTTTACATCTAGACTGTGAAGTTAAGCTTGCCTGCCTGTGCCAAGCTACCAAGGGGGTGAACAGGAGTTACCTGAGGGTGATTCTCCTTTACCTTGACTAGAGTAAGGGACCTTGCTTGGACAGGGGGTAACCTGACTGCCAACCAAAGACCGCAATTCAACAAAGGTTTTCAATGGATTTCTTTGTTTTTAACTTCAAATTATTGTGGTTAAAGGTAATCATAACTTACTTTGAACTGTTTTTTTCAGTGATTTAATTTTAGAATATAAAGCATTATGTGTGAGATCAGTATCAATGCATTGGAGCATGTTATGGTTGCTTTGCTAACTAGGATTGGTCAACTTCAGTTGTTTTTCAACTGAAAGTCATAAACATAACTTCATTTTAATTGATAGTTGTTAGACTTGGCATCCTTGGCGTGGGCTCCCCTAACTTTTTGCCCCTGTTTCCCAGGTTGTTGATGTGTGCTGGACTCTGTGTTTGCTGTTTTTGTTACTTTGTGCCCTTTACCACTGCTATCCAGTGCTAAAGTGCAAGTGGTCCTAAGTAAAATGTATGTGTAATTGTATTTCCATGGTTGGCATATTTGTTTTACTGGTAGGTCCCTACTACAGTGCACTAGAGGTGCCCTGGGCCTGTAAATCAAATGCTACGAGTGGACCTGAAGCACTTGTTGTGCCACCCACATTAGTAGCCCTTTCATTATGTCTCAGACCTGCCACTGCAGTGTCTGTGTGTGCAGTTTTAAACTGTCAATTCGACTTGGCAAGTGTACCCACTTGCCAGTCCTAAACCTTATCTTTTCTTACATGTAAGACACCCCTAAGGTAGGCCTAGGAAGCCCCATGGGCAGGGTGCAGTGTATGTTTAAGGTAGGACATATACTAATGTGTTTTATGTGTCCTGACAGTGAAATACTGCCAAATTCGTTTTCATTGTTGCAAGGCCTATCCCTCTCATAGGTTAACATGGGGGCTGCCTTTAAACAAGATTAAAGGGTAGACTCCCTTTGGGAGCGGATAGACATGTCGAGATTGGGGTCTCTGAACTCACAATTTAAAAATACATCTTGTAGTAAAGTTGGTTTTGAGATTGTGTGTTTGAAAACGACACTTTTAGAAAGAGGGCATTTTCTTGCTTAAACCATTCTGTGACTCTGCCTGTTTGTGGATTCCCTGTCTGGGTTAATTTGACAGTTGGTCTGTTTGCACCTCTCTCTAGACAGTGACACAAAGGGAGCTGGTGTGTAACCTGCATATCCTGATGAGCCATCTGTGCTAGGAGGGAGGGGAGGAGTGTTCACTTACACCTGAAAGGGCTGTGCCTGCCCTCACATAATGCAGTCTACAACCCCCTGCTGTGTGTCTGGGGCCTGGCCTGGGCAAGGCAGGATTTCATAAACAAGAGAGACTTTCCTTTGAAGTAGACCTACTTCAAAGGCCAAAATGGGTATAAGAAGAGCACCCAAACCCCTGAAATATTAGATCACTTCTGGACATATAGAGGAATCTCTGCCTGGAGAAGAGCTAAAGAGCTGAGAAGTGCTGCCCTGCCTGTGCTTTGTGGAGCTATCTTGCTGTTGCTGCTTCTGCCTGTGCAAGGGGACAAGGACTGGACTGTGTTGTGCATTCCTGCTTGTGAAGAAATCTCCAAGGATTTGTCCTGAGCTTGCCTCCTGATGTTGAAGTCTCAGTGCCATCAAAGACTTCCCCTGCCAGCACCTGGACTCTCTGCTGTGACTCCTGCCCTGCCAAGTGGTGCTCTATCCAGTTCCTGGGCCCTTGAAAGGTGAAGCTGGTAGACCAAGATTGAAAATCCACGCACAGACCGCCATGCGGGGACATTTTCAATGCACCTTCCGAGATGTGGCTGAGAAATGATGCGCCGCCGGCTTCGCGGCTGAAATCGACACACCACCTGCATTGCGGTTTGAAGATCAAGGCACGCAGCTGGAGAAACTACGCACAACACCTGCTGATGGAGGCTGATAACGTCGCAAACCACAAAGCATGGTTTTCCTGATACCGTGCGGCCAGATTTTCAACGCAACTCAACATCGCTGGGCGAGAAAAACGACACATTGCTCTCCTGCAGAGCGAAGAAACAACGCATGCCGACGAGACCAAAGGAGGAGAACCAACCCACAGTCTCGCTTTTGGATGAGAAATTGATGCATCACTAGCCTTTTCCGACGCACACTCGCCCGTGCGTGTTATTTTGACGCTACCCCCGGTACTTTTCAACACTAACAGTGTTTAACTGTTTTCTCAAGGATGTAAGACTCTTTCTTGCTTTTTAATCTATAACATGACTTGTGTATGGTGGACGTTTATCATTTGGGTCTTGTTTGGTTTAGATAAATATGACCTATTTTTCTAAACCTGTGTTGTGTCATTTTGTAGTGTTTTCACTGAGTTACTGTGTGTGTTGGTACAAATACTTTACATCTAGACTTTGAAGTTAAGCTTGCCTGCCTGTGCCAAGCTACCAAGGGGGTGAACGGGGGTTAGCTGAGGGTGATTCTCCTTTTCCCTGACTAGAGTAAGGGACCTTGCTTGGACAGGGGGTAACCTGACTGCCAACCAAAGACCGCAATTCAGCAAAAGTTTTCAATGGATATCTTTGTTTTTAACTTCAAATTATTGTGGTTAAAGGTAATCATAACTTACTTTGAACTGTGTTTTTTCAGTGATTTATTTTAAAATATAAAGCATCCAGCTGTCATGATGACAAATGTAACGCCTGGCCTTCAATCAGGCTGTGTGCCAGTACCCAAGCCATTTAATTACTACCCATTATATTCTGCCAGATGTAATGGGTCTGGGGCATAAGGTCTGCTATACAGGTCCTGCACCAGCTAAGTGTATTTAAGCCAACTGCACACAGCCTTTGGCCATGCACAGTAGACTCTAAGTGAAGGGCCTGGCCTGTGGGCAGGCTTCACTTGTCCAGTGCATATCAAAAGAGCTATATGGTCTTCGACTATGTACTCCATGCTTTAGGCAGAGGACCAGGCTACATACCAGGCTCTGACCTGCCCTCCACCACCAAACTCAATAAACCTTGCCCTCAACCCACCCTCATAGCAACAGTGCTGTCAGTGCATGATCTTTGACTATGAACAATTGCACTATGAATTTTCAATTTGTCTTAATTTTATTTTCAAGGTTTGTAAAAAAATATTATAAATAAAAAAAAATTTAAAGTTACGGCTTCAACTCCATGAATTTGCTTGTGGTATCCACAAATTTGCTGATACATGTGCAAACCCTGCAATGAAAAGGAGTGCATTTATGTATTTTCTGGGTCAGTTTTGGCCCCTCAGCAATACCTTACCCAGATGCTTAGATGCTTGGCATCCTGTAATAGCCACTGAAAAATATTAGACTTTTTGCCAGCGTGCCATGTCATTCATATTTGTTGATCCTCCAAGGGTCACATATTGGCAGGATAGCTCTATCTTTTTACAAACTTCACCAAAACTACTTAAATGGATTTACACAAAATCACATAAAGCCCTATTATGAGTATTGTTCTAGTTTCAAGCTGAGTTTAGTGTAACCGTACTTAGAAGCTTGTGCTTTAGTGAGTGTCAACATTCCTAAGTTCCTACAGAACCTTGAATGTGAAACAGATTTTGTGACACCCCACCTAATTTATCTTACCCCAATTGATTAGCATGACATTTCACATACTGAAATGTAGCTAAATGTTCAATCAGTTTGCCATTGTGTGCATAGATTTATTGAACGATCCCATAGGTATGAACAAATCAACAAAAGTCTTTTGCAATGGAAAATGAGAAGGAAAAATAACTACACAGTCCCTATTGGCAGCTGTATAAAGAAACATTTAGAAATGTCTGCTTCGTGTTGGTCTATCCATGATCATGTGTCATTTAGTAGTCTGGCACTGACCCTCGGAACATCAACCCTCTTTTTGGAAATATGGGAGTAACAGCATTAGATACATCACTGGACACCTTCCATGTAGATAAAGTCATAGACCCTATTTGTATTTGTTATTTTATGTATGTGTATTTGTAAAGAACAAAATCACCCACAAGATTATCCTGACGCTGAATATGTGTCTGTGCCTACCTCTACCTATGGTAGGTTGGTTAAATAAAAAGCTACCTTATGTGGTGAAGGTGGTTGCTCCATGCTGTAGGAGTGATGTGAGAGAGCACTCTTACTTCTGATCTAGCTCTGTGTGTGTGCAGGATGTTATCGAGTAGAAGTCCTATGGAGCAGAGGTGTCTTGATGTTTGGTGGAAGGACATGTGATTGTTCGGGTAGGTGGGGCCTGAGTTGTGTAGTGCATTGAATGTGTGTGTGAGGAGTTCGAACTGAGAACATGTGTGTATTATAAGCCAGTGTAGTTTCCTGATGCGTGGTCTAATGTGAGATCTGTGTGGAAGGTTGCTAATGAGTCTGGCTGCAGAGTTCTAGATAGTCTGTAGTCTTCTAGTGAGTTGCTTGGTGATCCTGGCATAGAGTCCAAGTTGCTGGTGACTAGGGCGTGAGTAACAGTTTCTCTTGTGTTGCTTGACTGCCATTGGAAGATCTTTCTCAGCATCTTCAAGTGTGGAAGCAGGATGCAGTGACTGCTGTGGACTTGTGCAGTCAGGTCCAGTTTGCTGTTGATGATTATTCTGTGAGGCCTGATGTGGGTTCTGTGTGTGGGTCTGAGTTCGGCCAGCTACCAGTTGGTCACAAGGCAGATTTGGTCACTAAGATTGCATAAAAAAGTAGTGGTTCCAGCCAAGGAATCTTCTAGAAATCTTAGTCCATCTTGGTGACTCCCAAGTAGTGTTGCATTGTCAAATTTGTCACATGCAGCAGAGAGATCAAGGATGATTAGAACCAGTTACTGATCTTCTTCTCTTGCAGTGAGGATTTCCTCTCTAATGATGTTCTGAAACAAAATAGCTTTTTATATTGCAAATGCTAATCAGTCAGGTACTTAGCTCCATTAACTGGGCAACATAGCTGTATAAGGAATGTAAAGGTTACACATATAACAGAGATTTTAGTCTTGATCGTTTATCCGCGGTTACCCTTTTTAAAATATTACTAGTGTAGTCCCAGTCAGTAAGACAGCACCTACAAACCTGTAAGTGAAATACAGTTATTGATACAAAACATAATATTCTCTAAAATGGTCAACAAGAGCATTTCTGTAGACAAATACAGCAGATTCTAAACTTACATCTCTAGGTTGTATTTTGTAGCAGTGGTAGTTTCATATTGTTTAACTGAAGTATGGGATTTGCATGACTCATAATTACAACCAGTGCAGGTAATTACTGGGATAAATATAACAGTGCCAGTACATTCTCTGCCATGCAGCTGCTAAGAAATACTCAAGGACAGCAAGTCAGCGCCATTGTGACCATTACATTTTGCAATAAAGTAGAAATGTGTAGTCACATCCACTGCCTGCATTTGAAGACACGTTTCAGAGTTCTTGTCGGTCTTCAGCAATTAGTAGTTTTGTTTGTTAATATGTCTGGGGGTGCTCAAAATGCATATCCGGTAACATACCACTCCAGAGCATGAACGTGCATCACATGACCCATCATCAAAGGACGTCTGGAGGAACCTATCAATAGGGAGTGGGAGAGAGAAGCAAACTGCCAGCAAATCAGCACCAGTTTTCCAGTTAGGTCCTGGAAGATGCTAAATGAGAATAATGGGCTAGAGATATATTCTAACAGAAATAAACATTTGAACTGGAAGGGCAGTAAAATTAATACCTCGCCTCTCATTAGCACAGTGTTAGTAACTATACTACAGCTGGCGAGCGTTAGTTTTGAAATTACATAATACCAGCTCCAATATGATTTTATTTCCAGTGACAAGTGTTGATGTTTTTTTGAGTAATTGTTAAAGGCTGGTGATAATTTTATTACCACCATCTTTCACCATTGCCCAAAAATAACTTCATCAAGAACTAAAGTTGTGTGAAATTACATGTAATTATGTGAACTGCAAATCTGCAATGTTGTGCTATTTTATAGCATCAAATGTGTCCTCGGGTCAAGGCACATTTTGCTCTACAACATAATGCAAATAAAGCGCTGAGAAATACAGCCAATGAATTCACAGTAAGTTTTTTTTCCACAAACGATGCGAAATTACACAAAGTGGCGAAAGGTGTAATTTTGGGACTTTTGTTTAGCAAGTGAAAGGGAAAATTCACGAAATAAGGCAAAATATGGTATCGTAATTTATATTTTTCCCAGGTTTATCAAATGAGTTTCACTACAAATGCACCATTTACCACTGCTGGTTAGTATACCCCAAACAATGAAAATGTAACCAGTCGGTCAATGGGTGGAACACTGAAGACAGAATTCCTCAATGTGCTAATTGAAAATGGATGTTGAAATGATTACACATGGTTGACTATTTCAAAGGCGCATATTTTGCAAACTGAGAGAAAAGCTAAGTCCGACGACTTCCAAGACTTCAAGCGAGCGCTCTCGCATTTCCAGGGAAACACTGCAATTGAGTAAAGAATATTTGTACGCACAACACCTGAATCAAATTCCTAGGCGCAGGCTGCTTGACCGACATAACTTACAGTCTACTAAAAACACGTTTACAAGACCTACAAAAACAGAAACAAAACCAAGTGTTTTACAAGAAAAAGATCTATTCAACTCAGAAACATGTATAAAGTATTTATTGATTGCAACTAAAGTACCACAGCAATGAAAGAAACAGATTTAAAAACACTTGATAAGTCTCAACTAAAAAGAAAGCAGTATCAAAAAGAAAACATCTGTGAGTTTGCAATCACAACACATTCATTAACATGTCTTTATGACCCTGAGCATCTCCACCTATAAAAGGCCTTTTACTGGTCCCAAATCAGCCATCCTATCCACCAACGCAAACAGGAAGGGGATACGCATAACATATAAGTAACTAACACCTATGCGTGATATCAAGGGGAAGTGAAACCAAAGGAGAAGATTACAAAAAACAATGAAACTTCAGCTGTGTAATAGACCGGGAATAAGTACAGAAAGTCCACTAGAGCAGTGCTTAATTTGTAAATAACAACATGCCGGTGCCCAAAGCCCTCCTCTTAAGCATGCGGCTGCTGCAATTAAATGTGTGAGCACGGAATACTGAGGCAGAGTTATCCTGAAGCCATCTTGGGCCTCTTCAATCCATTTAAAGCCACTCCCTGCCCCTTCAGCTCACTCTTGCAGCTTTCTGCTTTCCCACCTTGTGACGCTTTTTCGTTTTTCCCTTCCTCTGTCTTTCCCATATGTGTCTTCTGCTCGCAGCAAATGCTTGAGGAATAAGAATAATCACCGGCCCTCAAAAATAAGTGCCGGTGCTCAGCACCGGAAACAACAAGCACAATTTAAGCACTGCACCAGAGAAAGAATATCATCCTAAACAATTTACCATTCTTGGTGACACCCAACATCTTGTACAAACTCCATCAAGAAAATGTGTTGTGCAATGTCTACAGAGCTGCGGACTTTGTTCAATACACCATTATAATGCAGGTTACCTCTAGAGCTTTACCAGAGACACATCAGACACATCAGAGGCACATTTGCTGTTCCACAATCGTCCATCTGCAAGACAGTGGTGTAGAATAGATTCAAGCACCACCTGCCATGCTCTGGTACATCTTCCCGCACAACACAAGAAATCTCAAAATCACGGAAAGGATTCTGCAACATAAGTGGCTTCCCCTTGCCATAGAGTTCATTTACTGTAATCACTACGCCATCAATAAACCGTCCAGTAGGCTCTTTGCTTGCTACAGCTGAAAGGAGAATATCCACCTTAGCATTCCATTACTATGCAATACCCACATATATTTCACAAGGTACCCCAAAACCCAGATTTACAAATACTTTGTGTTGGATTTGCTTACTTTTTTGATGCAAAATCAACTCAAAGTGTTGATTCGAACCCAAAGTAATGCAAGGCTGAACAATGTGCTGGTTGCATTATTTGGCATAAAAGGAGCGTTTCATAGGTGATGCATAGGCCCACCCATGCAACCACCAATGAGTTTGGATGCAAATCACCATCTATGAAGAACTACAGACAGGGAATTTCACCAAAATCCAGCACCTCCTCGAGGCAGTCTTAACAAAGAGAAATGCCTAATTTCTCCTCTTTTTTTCTCACTTTTCATTTGTGCTGCTTTATACAGCACATATACAAAGTGAGAAACTCCTTAAAGCATACGTATTGTACTGGAAGGAACGTCTTCCAGCACAAAACCTATGCTTCTCACAATGCTGACACCCCTGCACTATGGTCCAACGGTGTCTGCATTGGTGCATGACAGCCAAAAGTACATTAGTGCAGGGAGAGAGCCTCCTGCCGGGGCCAGTCTAGAGTAGGAGTTCTAATTATTCCAGATCTTTCCCCATTTCCTGGGGCAGCCCCTGCATTCGTATATTACTTTTTCCGCTAGCATACAGCTGTTTACATTGTGCTTACAAGTATATAATTAGGCGAGATCCCAGTTCCCCAAGCCTTGGCAATATTCCTTTTTGCTACAGTCAGACCAAAGTGAGGTGGTCCACACTTTTTGATATTTCGGGGCCTTCACCTCTTTCCACACATTCAGCACATACTTCTATGCTGAGCCAGTCAGTCCCATGCCCTATCTGTCTCATGCAGTCCGTGAGCTTTGCCCAGAAAACCTGTATTGCAGAACAAGTCCATAGGGTGAGAAAGAAGAATTCTACCTGACCACAGCCCCACAGACACAAATTAAAAACTGCTCTCCTCAATTTCTGGTGGGTCATTGGGAGTACTATAAACGATGTAGTATGTGTAACTGCACCAACCAAAATCCTGATTTTATGATGCCTCCCTGGTGGCACCTACGGCCTCCTGCCACTCTCCCTATGCAAAGTCTTACACAACCACTTTCCACCATTCTTTCAACTTTTGTAAAACATCAGGATCATAATTTAGGATCTTTTTTATGTGAAGGATGTGGCTTTTGTAGGCATGGGGTCACCCAACAGTCTGTTCTCCAGAGGGGAGGGTTTCTTCAGTTCTGTATCATTTGCTATCATTGATCTCAGGGCATGCCCAACCTACAGGTATTAATAGGTCGCAGAGGATGCTGACTGGTAATCTCTCATTAAGCCCTGCACAGGTAGGACATCTAATCTCACCCATAGGTCACCCATTGTGGAGATGCCAATTAAATCCCATCTGGCAAATCCCTTCAGCCCCCCCTCCCCCATCAGAGCAGCCAGCACTTCTGCATCCCAGAGTGAGGTAGCTTATGTAAGCTTGTTTCTCCATCCTAAGTATGTTGTTTCCTCTTTCCAGAGTTTGACCACTCTTTTGATGGGGGTGGGTAGATCACTCAGCAGGCACCCACCATATAGTGATGCTGGGTACCCTCTGTCACCCATGCAGTACATGTCCAATTGTAATGCCAGCTCGGTCTGCGCTATAAAGGACCAGTCATTGACCATGATCAGTCAGGATGCCAAGTGGTACTATTGGACATCTGGTAGGCCAATGCCTCCATACCTGCCCCTTGTCAGTTTGGACAGGGCAATCTGCACTTGGCCGCCATCTTATAGTTATAGTCAATTTCTGCCTCTATTGTTCTGAACTATGTTTTCAGGACCTCATAGGGTGTATTTTGTAGCACCAATAAAAGGCATAGTAGAGACATAATTGTATATGATGGAGCACTGACCAACAAGGAAAGCAGCAGGGCCAGCCAATGCTGCACATTGCACCTCAGTCTTTATGGCAATGGGTACAGATTCTGTGCATAGAAGAGCTGAGCATCGGTTGTTACATATATAGGAAATAAAATCTACTCGGTACCGTCAATAACCCCACGATCTGGTGGTAGTCTCAGTATCTTGCCATTAGCGGGTAAGGTACAAATTTATGCCAGTTGATGAAATATCCTGAGTATTTATCAAAATTTGTGAGCATTTGCATTATTCTGGACAACGACATCTCATGGTAAGTAATGTAGAGTAGCACACCATCTGCATATTGGGATATTTTGTCCTCCCAGGAACCACCCCAGCCAAGTCCCCTCTCCAGTTTATCTTGTTGCACTCAGATGGCCAGTGGCTCCAGTGCCAGAGCAAAGATTATTTGTGAAAGTGGGCAATCCTGCCTGCTGCCTCGTAGCAGTCTGAGTATTGATGAGAATACCCCATTGACCTTGACTCTGGCTAATGGGCCACTGTAGAGAAAGGGGACTCATTGCTATATATCATGGGCTAAATAATAATCTGTCCAGTACCGCAAAGACATGGTCCCATTCCAGCATATCAGAGGTTATCTTGGCAACCAGGGATCTTACCAATGCATTTTTGGATAGGTTTTGTAGCTGCCCCAGCACTCCATATAGTCACCGAAGGTCAAGCCTTGTGTTTTGGTTAGGCATAAAACCCAATTCATCAGGATGAATCAAAGAGTGAATCAAATTCCTCCGTCGTGTCACCAATGTTTTGGCCAATATTTTAACCTATGCTTTTAACAATTATATAGGCCTGTACGAGGCACACTTCTCTGTAGGCTTCCCCTCTTTGTGAAGAATTACTATCATGGCAAGTCTCACTGGTCTTGCAGGAGGACACCCCACCGTCTGCCCTCTGTTTTCATAGTTAATAGTTGTGGGGTGAGTTCCTTGGCCATAGCTTTTTAGAACTCTACTGAGAGTCTTTGAGGGCCAATGGTTTTTTCTAACTGCAGCTCTTGTATCCCCCCTTCAGTCTCTTAAATCTCTATATAAGTCTCTAGATAGTCTCTCTCATCCTGAGCCTATCATCGGAGGTGGGCATTCATGAGAAAATCAGCCACCTCTTCAGCAGTAGGGGTTACCACTGGTAAATATAGCTGGGTGTAATAGGTGGCAAATGTGTCACCAATATGTATATCTGCTCTGACCTGCTTGCCCGCCTTATTCTTAACAAAGAGCACCCAGTTCCAGGACTGGGCCCTTTTGTCCTGCCAGGCCAGGTGTTTCCCCACTTTGTTCCCTACATCAGACAGTCAGTGCACGGTGGCTCTGTGTGCTGCAAGCATAGCACATTTGGTGAGGTCTTCATACTCTTTTTGCTTGAAGGCAAGTCTATGGCACGCATCGGCACCAATTCCATTTGTGAGGAGGAGCTCCATTACCATAATTTCCCTCTCCAGCTCACCTAGTTTTCCCCTCCTGTCCTGCTTGATTCTAACATCAGTGAGAGTGTTTGCCCCCTGACCACCATTTTGTATACTTTCCATAGTGTAAGGGCTGAGTCCAGTGTTCCCTTACTTTCAGTGTTTCAGTGGTCTGTGCAAATTTGAAGTCCCTTCATGACCTTTTGGTGTTTAAGGTACCATGCACTGATTGGTCATACCCTCCCTCAAGTGTCAGGCTGTTTATATACAACTGCCCATGCTGGTGAATGAACCACAATTCCTCTAACCAGGTGTTGGACCTCCTAGTACAGGTGCACTTGTGTGTGGCAGGTGAGAAGGTAGTCAGTATGAGAGAGACTACCATGTGCAGCCGAGAAGTATGTATACAGTCTGTCGTGGGGGTTGTGGACTTACCTCTCCAAAGGTACGCCAGTCCCATTGTGGAAAAAAGTCTTGGAGTGGGCTCGGTTATTCCTGTGTCACCCTACATGTCGATCTTTCCCAGTCCTCCCTTAGAGCCATGTTAAAATCAGTAACAACGTACCTTCTGGTAGTTGCAAGTGTAGGGAGCACATGCCCGGCAGTGCTAGTACATGCAATTTGGGTGGGATGTAGATAGAGCATACATTTAGTGTCAAAATGTCACAGTTTCTGGAGAGAGCCATATGCCTGTCCTGTGGGTCTATCCATGTCCGCTGGGTGAATGTGTGGACCATTTTCGTGACTAGTATTCCCACCTCTCTGGAGCCCAAGGTGTACCCAGAATGGTCTAACATTTTGTAGCCCATCTATCCAAGGCTGTGTAAGTATTACCCATCATGTGCAACTATTAAACCATCAATATGTCAGGTGCATGTCTTTTAAGGTATAGTAGGATTACTCCCCTTTTTATCTTCTTTGTCCTCCAGGCCATTAACATTCCACAAACGTATTTTCAGTGACATTACAGTGGCCATGATAAGGCAATATTGTCCCTTCCCACGGGCCCACTCCATTTCGTTCTTATAGTCAGTGACTTGGTGCTAGACTGTTTGGGGTCAAGTAGATTTCCCTTTTTGTGTAGTTCTAAATTAAATCTATCAACAGAAAGAAAATGCCTAAAATAGGCAACTCTCCCACACAACTCTCCCCTCTTTACATCCATACATGGTAGGCTTATAGCTGCCCATTCCCCCCACCATTGCAGATCAGCTGTCATCCCAAAACCAGTGTGTACCTTGGTCATCTTTATTGATTAAACATAACTACCCCCTATTACTGATCATCTCTCTTGGCTGTGTGCCAGTCCATATTAGAAGAGATACACATTCTTGGAGATCTTGGTGTTCAGCACAGGTTTGCTTTGGCCATTTAGTCCATTTTGCCGGCCACTTCAGTGGGCTCTGCCAGGGGACAGCCGCTCTGTGCACTAAGGGAGAGGTTCATTCTGGTCCATTCCAGCCTTCACATCTGAAGACCCTCGAGGTCCTTGGCACCATCTGAGAGATATTGCTCTCCCTGTTCTCCTGATGGAGTCTTTCAGCATCCCTTGCAGCTCTTTGTGGCACTTTGGACCCATTTCATTGCACCTTTCTGCTGCAGCCTGGCCTCCATCATTCAAGCCAGTCCCAGCATCACCAGAAGATGCAAAGTACCATGTATTTTCCTCTGGCACTATTCTCAGCTTTGCTGGGAACATCATTAGGTATTTGAAGTCTGTCTGCCTCAGTACCTCTTTAACCACATCAAAACTGTGAAGGAGCCTTAGCACACTTAGGGGGTCATTCCAACCCTGGCAGTCGGTGTTAAAGCGGCGGCAAAACCGCCAACAGGCTGGCGGTAAAAAAAATGCAATTCCGACCCTGGCGGAAACCGCCAACAGAGACCGTCACTTTAACACACCGCCCGCCACGGCGGGACAAACAAACACTGCGGCGGTCACCACCAACAGACAGGCGGGAGACAATGTACCACCCACCCTATCACAACCCACCAATCCGCCACCTTTTCCGGGGCGGTAGCCCCACCGATAAAAACACAGCGGAAACAGCCATTTCAAACGGAAAACGCTCACCTCCATACACCCCACGAGGAATCTGGACAGCATGGAACCCGAACTCCACATCCTCCCAGCCATTGTCTTCCTGCTCCTCTACCAGGAGCACGAACGCCGGCGCAGAAGACAACGGTGAGTACTGCACCTACGACACAGGGGAGGGAGGAGGCAAACAATTACAGGGACACACATATGCGACACACCCACCCTCACCCTCACCCACTACAACACACACATCAATGCATAGCAACACATCACAGTTACCCCCCCAAACCCCCCGGAAGAATGCAAAGACAAAAGGAAATGATTATAAATTTAGAATTATATTGTAAGACTGAGTATAAAATATATCACACATCTATAACTTTATATACATAAATTGTCCAGTCCGATATGTGTATCAGCCATTGTTCGTGGGCCACTGGGCCAAAACACATGGGCAAAGCCCACACAGGATACCTGCCTCCAACGGAGAGAACACTGCTGGGGCATCAGATAGGAAAACTACAGGCACCTCAGGGGGAAGGGAAGGGGGGGTACCTCAGCCAGATGAGTCCAAAACACCAGATCCACGAGGGGCCTCCATGGCCACTGTGCCATCCTGGGGAGTGCAAAGCCACAGTCTCTCAAGTCTCTACAGTGGGTGGGTTGCCCACTGTGCCATCCTGGGGAGTGCAAAGCCACAGTCTCTAAAGTCTCTACAGTGGGTGGGTTGCCCACTGTACCATCCTGGGGAGTGCAAAGCCACAGTCTCTCAAGTCTCTACAGTGGGTGGGTTGCCCACTGTGCCATCCTGGGGAGTGCAAAGCCACAGTCTCTCAAGTGGATGACAGTCTCCACTGGTACTGGATTTGGACTAGTGCCCAGAGTGCTTCGTACAGCCCTGCCCGACACAGATGCGGGCCTGCCCCTTCCGCCAATGGGCCAGCGGTTCTTGAGATGAAGGGCCCAGCGGAGCGATGCTTGAGACGGCGGTGCCCAGCGGAGCAGTGCTTGAGATGAAGGGCCCAGCGCAGTGGTTCTTGAAACGGCGGTGCCCAGCGGAGCGGTGCTTGAGATGAAGGGCCCAGCGGAGCAATGCTTGAGATGAAGGGCCCAGTTCAGCGGTTCTTGAGACGGCGGTGCCCAGCGGAGCGGTGCTTGAGATGAAGGGCCCAGCGGAGCAGTGCTTGAGATGAAGGGCCCAGCGGAGCAGTGCTTGAGATGAAGGGCCCAGTTCAGCGGTTCTTGAGACGGCGGTGCCCAGCGGAGCGGTGCTTGAGATGAAGGGCCCAGCGCAGCGGTTCTTGAGACGGCGGTGCCCTGTTCAGCGGTGCTTGAGATGAAGGGCCCTGTTCAGCGGTGCTTGAGACGGCGGTGCCCTGTTCAGCGGTTCTTGAGACGGCGGTGCCCTGTTCAGCGGTGCTTGAGATGAAGGGCCCTGTTCAGCGGTTCTTGAGACGGCGGTGCCCAGCAGAGCGGTGCTTGAGATGAAGGGCACAGCGGAGCAGTGCTTGAGATGAAGGGCCCAGCGGAGCAGTGCTTGAGATGAAGGGCCCAGTTCAGCGGTTCTTGAGACGGCGGTGCCCAGCGGAGCGGTGCTTGAGATGAAGGGCCCAGCGCAGCGGTTCTTGAGACGGCGGTGCCCTGTTCAGCGGTGCTTGAGATGAAGGGCCCAGCGCAGCGGTTCTTGAGACGGCGGTGCCCTGTTCAGCGGTGCTTGAGATGAAGGACCCAGTTCAGCGGTTCTTGAGATGAAGGGCCCAGTTCAGCGGTGCTTGAGACGGCGGTGCCCTGTTCAGCGGTGCTTGAGATGAAGGGCCCAGTTCAGCGGTTCTTGAGACGGCGGTGCCCTGTTCAGTGGTTCTTGAGACGGTGGTGCCCTGTTCAGCGGTGCTTGAGATGAAGGGCCCAGTTCAGCGGTTCTTGAGATGAAGGGCCCAGCGGAGCAGTGCTTGAGATGAAGGGCCCAGCGGAGCAGTGCTTGAGATGAAGGGCCCAGTTCAGCGGTTCTTGAGACGGCGGTGCCCTGTTCAGCGGTTCTTGAGATGAAGGGCCCAGTTCAGCGGTTCTTGAGACGGCAGTGCCCTGTTCAGCGGTGCTTGAGATGAAGGGGCCAGCGCAGCGGTTCTTGAGACAGCGGTGCCCTGTTCAGCGGTGCATGAGACGGCGGTGCCCTGTTCAGCGGTGCTTGAGATGAAGGGCCCAGTTCAGCGGTTCTTGAGATGAAGGACCCAGTTCAGCGGTTCTTGAGACAGCGGTGCCCAGCGGAGCGGTGCTTGAGATGAGTGTCCAGGTCAGCGAATCCGGCCATGGCATGGATGTCACTCGCCACCTGACATGTGGCTGGCGGGGCCTTCCTGCCCATCTGTCTGGTGGCTTGCGGGCCCTCCTGGGCTGCAGTACCGGGCCTGTGGGTGTCCTTCTGCCCACCTGGGACGTGGCTTGCAGGGCCCTCCTGGGCTGCAGTACCGGGCCTGTGGGTGTCCTCCTGCACACCTGGGATGGGGCTGGTGGGGCCCTCCTGGCCAGCTGGCCTGCTGCCGGACTTGTCGGGCGTGCTGCCCTTCCCACCCTTCCCTGTTCGCCTGTGGCCCTTTCCCACCTTTGGCGGTGTGCCAGGTGGCACCCGACTTCCTGCCGGAGCCAATGAAGGGATTTTTGTCCCTGGTGTCTTTGGTCTCTCGCTCCGGGCACTGGCAATCTTCGGATGTTTTTCCGGGGGTAGGCTGGCCGTGCCTTGGCTCCTAGCTGAACTGGCTGCCCTTGAGGGTGGGGGACTCCACAGTCCATGGCAAACAGTCTTTACAGGTCCCGGTTTTGTGGTGGCTGAGATGCTGATTGGAGTCTTATGAGATGGACGGGGTCAAGTTTGGAAAAGAAAAGCAATTTGGAAAGAGAGGGACGGGTAGGTGTAGTGGGTATGGGAGTGGAGGAAGAGGATGTAGTTGTAGGAGTGTGAAGTCTGGTGTTTTTGGGTGCAGGTGCTTGGGCTGGAGGCTGTTGTGAGGTGGATGGCTGTTGGGTGGGTGGCTGCCTGCGTTTGTGTAGTTTGGAAGAGGGGGTGACAGACACACTGGGAGAGGACACAGGGGACGTGTAAATGGTAGTGGGGGTGGTGACTGCACGTGTGCGGAGTGTTCTGGTGGGTGTGCTGGTGATGGACGTAGTGGCTGAAGATGTTGTGCATGCAAGTGTGAGTGGAGACGTCACAGGGAGGGAGGAGGGAGACGAGGAGGAGGGGGACACAGTGGAGGCAGTGGGTGTTGGTATGTCTGCATGTGGATGTTGCTTGTGTGAATGCTTGTGTGATGTGTGGTGCTTATGTCTGGATGAGCTTCCCTTGGGTGTCGAGGTGTGTGCAGGCTGGTCTGATGGTGTGTCTGGGATAGGCAGAGGTACAGGGGATTGGGTCTGGGTGGAGGAAGTTGGAGGGGGGAGGCTAGAGACAGGGACAATGGCTGCCGTCAGTGCTGAGGCCAGAGCGTTGAACGATCGCTGATGGGCAGTCTGACCCAAATGAATGCCCTCCAGGTATGCATTACTCTGGTGCACCTCCCTTTCTACACCCTGGATGGCATTCAAAAGGGTAGACTGCCCAACAATGATGGTCCTCAGGAGGTCAATGACCTCCTCACTGAGGGCAGCAGGGGTGACAGGGGCAGGGCCTGAGGTGCCTGGGGCGAAGGAGATGCCCACCTTCCTGGGTGAGCGGGCACGGGGCAAACGCTGAGGGGCTGCTGGGAGGGCGGTGCTGGTGCGCTGGGTGGCGGCTGTACCTGTTGTTGCGGGGGGCACGGATGTTGCCACCACCACAAGGGAGCTCCCTTCAGAGGACGAGTCGCTGTCACTGACATCAGCACGAGTCCCCACTGTGGAGCTCCCCTCGCCCTCCGTCCCACTGGTGTATTCGGACTCCGTTGCATGGCCCTCCAGGGCCATGTGGGATGCAGCTCCCTCGTGCTCCGATGCTACTTCTCCTCCACCTGATGATGCTAATGCACACATGAACAGGAAGACCACAAAAAAGGGGGGGGGGAGAAAATAAAGACATGTTCAGTGCATGCATTGGTGACACCGTTGGTGGAGAGGACAGACACAGAAGCCCCCTGCACTACGCCGCGCACTTGGGGTCCACTACGCAATCCGTGGGACATGGCCTACAAGCCTATGGACGACAACTGCACACATAGATGACACAGGGCCATGGATACCTGTACTTGGCACCCTACAGAGGTGGGGGGCGGGGGCACAGGGCCATGCCTTACGGAGGGGCCTAGCCCACAGAAATTGCCCTGGCCTAGGGATACCCACAGCCCTCCTCCCCCACCCAGACACCTCCACTGCGCGCAAAGTCAGCAGAATGTATTTGTACTCACCCCCTTGTGTCTGCTGTGATGTCCTCACGCACCCATCCAAATCGGGGTAGGCCACACAGGTCAGGCAGCCGTCATTTCAAGGGCCCACATGGCTTAATTTCTACTGCGTCACACATACCTAGGCATTGCATCAACACTCATTCAAACCTTTCAATGCATTGGGAATCGTGTTATGTGCAAGCTGTGGTTACGTACCTGTGGGTTGATTGACTCTGTGCTCGCTGTTGTCCTTCATAGGCACCGTCCGCTGGGACTTGCGAGGAGATGGAGGAATCTTCCCGTGTACAGACCGCTGGTGGACCTGTCGACAATGGAGGAACGACATGTCATACTGACATACAGGCTTGACCGAGCCACTATACAGGAACTGTGTGCCCAGCTGGAGCCAGACCTGTCCTGATGTCACCCATCCACCAACCCACAGGGATCCCCCCTCTAGTGCAGGTGCTGTCAGTGCTCCATTTCTTAGCAAGTGGGTCTTTTCAAACAACAGTGGCCATATCATCAGGGATGTCCCAGCCCATGTTTTCCAAGGTGTTGTCCAGAGTGTTGTCTGCCCTGCTCAAACACATGAGGAGCTACATCATTTTCGCTGAGGTGGGGGATTTGGTTACAGTGAAAGGAGACTTCTATGCCCTTGGACATATTCCCAACATCATTGGTGCCATTGATGGGACACATGTTGCTTTGGTCCCCCCCAGGAGGAGTGAACAGGTGTACAGGAACCAGAAGAGTTATCATTCCATGAATGTACAGATGGTGTGTTTGGCTGACCAGTACATCTCCCATGTTAATGCCAAGTTCCCTGGGTCAGTGCATGACGCCTACATCCTGCGGAATAGCAGCATCCCGTATGTGATGGGTCAACTCCAGAGGCACCGGGTGTGGCTATTAGGGGACTCTGGTTACCCCAACCTGTCATGGCTATTGACCCCAGTGAGGAATCCCAGGACAAGGCCAGAGGAACGGTACAATGAGGCCCATGGGCGGACTAGGAGGGTGATCGAGCGAACCTTCGGCATCCTGAAGGCCAGGTTCAGGTGCCTCCATATGACTGGTGGATCCCTAATGTACTCACCAAAGAAGGTGTGCCAGATCATCGTGGCCTGCTGTATGCTTCACAACCTGGCTTTGCGATGCCAGGTGCCTTTTCTGCAGGAGGATGGTCCAGATGGTGGTGTTGTAGCAGCTGTGGAGCCTGTGGAGAGTGAAGAGGAGGAAGCCAAAGAGGACGACATAGAGAACAGGAACACAGTAATACAGCAGTATTTTCAATGACACACAGGTAAGAGTACACACCGGCATATTACATTTACTTAAAGACTCCTACCTCTCTACTGTCTGACTTTTTCCACCAGTGTATGGTAACTGTGTTGTGACTTTCCCTTCCGTTTTCAGAGATGTGGGCCCCACTGCGTGACATCTGCTTTGTTTCCCCCTGGACTACAGCTGTGTGACAGCGGTTTGTTGGCATCACAATGTGAATTAACATTTTGGCACGGTCATGTCTAATACATTTGTTCTAAATCACAGCCAGACTCCAGATTGTTTTGTGCAATAAGTGTGTTTATTCAAGTGCTCAAAATTGGATGGGTGGTTGAAAATCGGTGAGGGGTGATGGTGGAGGATTGTCCATGGCAGAGTCCAGACTATCAGTATCACAGGTGCATTGTCCAAATGCCTGTGGAAAGTGGAGCAGGGGCAGTTTAAGGTTGGACAGTGTGACAATGTGGGACAGTGGGATGACAATCAGGGCGGTATCCTTTGCTGGCGGGGGTCTTGACATCTTACTCTGTCTTCTTCCTGGATCTCAGGGCCCGCTTGCAGGGTGGTTCTCCTTCTGCAGGGGGTGGGGTTCTGGTGACCTGTTGGTCTTGTGTCGGGGCCTCCTGTCCACTAGCGCCGGCGGAGGTGGTAGGCAGTTCTTGGTCCATGCTAGTGTCAGGGGCCCTTTGAGGTGCCACAGTGTCCCTCAATGTGGTGACTACCTGATTCAGGGCCACTACGATGGTACCCATGGCGGAACTGATGTTTCTTAGTTCCTCCCTGAACCCCATTTACTGTTGCTCCTGCAGAAGCTGGATCTCCTGAAACCTGGCCAGGACCGTCGCCATCGTCTCCTGGGAGTGGTGGTATGCTCCCATGATGGAGGAGAGGGCCTCGTGGAGAGTGGGTTCCCTGGGCCTGTCCCCCCCCTGTCGCACAGCTGCCCTCCCAGTTCCCCTGTTTCCATGGGCCTCTGTCCCCTGAACCGTGTGCCCACTACCACTGCCCCCAGGTCCCTGTTGTTGTTGGGGTGTTTGGTTAGCCTGGGTTCCCTGTAGTGGTGGACACACCGCTGATTGACGTGTCCTGGGGACAGAGGTATGGGCCCGCTGGGTGGGTGCTGTGCTGGTGTTTCCAGAGGGGGGAAGATCTGCTGTGGCCTGTGGCTGTGTGAGGGGAACCGACTGTCCCGAGGTCCCCGATGGACCGGACTGGTCATCTAGATCCACGGAGACAGAGCTGCTGTCCTCACTGTGGGCCTCTTCTGGGGGTGGAGTGGACATTTGTGGACCCTCCTGCGCGGTGACCTGGCGTTCGGGTCCTGCAGGGGTATAAAAGTATGGTTATTGCTTCTGTGTGTGCCATAGCGTGCAATGGGTGGGTGCCCGTGTACCCCAGTGCTGGCATTCCTTTGTGGGGGCTGTTGTGACGGTGGTTTGGGGGGGGGTTGTATGTGTATGTGCAGTGGGCATGCTTTGATGATGGGTGTCCATGCTATGTGGACGCATGCAGGGCTAGGTGTTGGGATGGGTGGGTTGTGATGGTGAGACATTTGCAAGGAGTAGGTGTGATGGGGTGGGGGTGAGGGTGGGGGTATGAGTTGGCATGCAGGTGGGGTGGGGGGGATGAAGTAGTGAAGATGAGACTTACCAGAGTCCATTCCTCCAGCTACTCCTGTGAGGCCCTCAGGATGCAGGATATTCAAGACCTGCTCCTCCCATGTTGTAAATTCTGGGGGAGGAGGTGGGGATGCGCCGCCAGTCCGCTGCACCGCGATGTTGTGCCTGGATACCATGGAACGCACCTTCCCCCGTAGGTCGTTCCACCTCTTCCTGATGTCCTCCCGATTTCTTGGGTGCTGTCCCACAGCGTTGACCCTGTCCACTATTCTGCTCCATAGCTCCATCTTCCTGGCAATGGTGGTGTGCTGCACCTGTGCCCCGAACAGCTGTGGCTCTACTCGTACAATTTCCTCCACCATGACCCTGAGTTCATCATCAGAAAACCTGGGGTGTCTTTGCGGTGCCACTGGGTGGTGTGGGTGATGTGTAGGGTGGATTGTGTGGTGCTAAGTGTGGTGATGTGTATTGTTGTGTTGTGTGAAGTGCGTGCAAATATTGCTGGGTGACAGTGAATTGGGCGTCTGGGTGCTCGGATGTCTTTTCTCGGTGCGTGTTCACGAATCTCTAGGAGTAGAGGTTTGTGGGTGATGTGGGTGTGTATTTTATATTGTAATGGGTGTGTGGGAGTGGTGTGTGTATGTGTATCATGTGTGTGTATTTTGAATTGTCCAATGTGGCTGTGTTTTGTAAGAGTGTGTGTATTTTGAGCGCAGCGGTGTGTACCGCCAATGGAATACCGCGGTTGAAAGACCGCCGCGTGGATTCGTGTCGTGATAGTGTGGGCGTTTTTCTGTTGGCGTGACGGTGGAGGTTTGGTCATCGCCAGTTTCTCGCTGGCCTTTGGTGTGGCGGACTTTTGTGGATGTCTGTATTTTGGCGGTTTGCCTGTTGTGGGTCAGAATGACCGTGGCGGATTACCGCGGCGGTGTTATGGCGGTCTTCTGAACATCGGTAAGCGCCTTTTACCGCCAAGGTTGGAATGACCCCCATAGTGTGAAATCTGGAAAGATGCTGATGGTAGCATTTTCCTATTTAATGGGCGGACTTCGTCAGACAGCTTGTAGGATTGTGTCCTGACCCTGGTGACTGAGGACGCAGGCTACAATAGTTTGAGGTGGGGGCATGGGAGCACTCTGTGCATGCTCTACTGAAAAAGAACTCTCAGTTTCAGAGTATTCATAATCATGTCCTCCAGAAATGACCCAAACTAGGACCCTCCACTCATTCCAGGATACCACTGACTCTGATGGTATTCCTTCTGGATCGACCTTCAATGTCCTCAAGTTTGGTGCATGTTGTCTTAGCATCTGCCAGGAGAAGGTCTATCTGATCTCTAGGGGTCTGCATCTCCACGTGGAGTGTGCCCAATGGGGCTTTGCTTTCTGTTGCCCAGTTTGTGTACACCCGGATGTAGGAATGTGATTTCTGTTGTGACGGAGTCCATTTTACATCACAATGAGCCTCGGACCCCCTGAATTGTCCCCAATATGCCTTCTAGGGTGAGCTCAGTATTGTCTTACGTGTTGCTTGTGCTCACTCCTTCTTACCCTGCTAGGGTCAATACTTCATTTGTTGACTTGTATAGTACATATTTACCTATCTTTTTTGCTGCGTACCCTAAGTCCCTTTGCCTTCGGTTATTTTGGCTGTCTGTTCGTCCATAGACCACTGTATAGATTGCACTTGCAACTGTGGCTTCCGCCACTTGCTCCCTGAAGCTTTGCGGCCTCTGAGGTTTCCCAAGGCCTCCCTCACTGTCGCCAGGCTGAGGGCACCCTGGCTTTGCAGGCTTCATGTGTCGCTTCCTTTCTGCTCTCTGGTGTGTGGGTAGCTTGCTGCTCTTTTCACATGCCTGCCGGTGGCAGCTCCAACTGCCTCCTTAAGTTCTGGGACTCCCTGGGCTCCTCTTGGGGCCTGGTCACACTATGGTGCTCAAGTCCACTATCCTTTCCCCTTGGTGCTCAAACTCCAGCAATTGGGCCCAGGAGGCTAGGTATTTCTTTAAGGTACGATGCCCGCTCCAGTCACCTCCTAAGGTTTGGGGATCTTGGACTTACACCCAGCCACCAGCAACACTGTGGTGTTCTGTCCTCTCAGGAGCCAGATTCTTTCCCTCTCCCTTTCAGATCCATTGCTTCAATAATTGAGCCTTTGGACTCAGTCATGAAAGTAGGCTGCAGCCCATTGTCGGCCCCCAGCTGCTGCTCTGAAAGTGTTTAGTGGCTGGTCAGCCTCCCTACTCCATTCCGCATTCCAGGCACTAGTCAGTGGTGCTGGACGGTTCCTCGACGGTTGGCCACAACCCTGAGCTTGTGTCACTCTTAGGGCCTCATTTACAAGTTTCCTGCGCTGCCCGTGCATTGCATTTTTTACAGCAACAGCAATGCAGGCTGCAGGGCCATATCTAAAAGGCCACCGTAAAGCCACTTTGCATGGCTTTACATGGCCTTGTAGATATGGATTCAGTGGAACGCCTGGTGTGTGTTGTTTATCCTTTTTATGAGTGTCATGCATGAATTTATTATGAATATGTTGAGATATGTAGTCAGGTGCCTCATGCTGACATTTGCACTCTGCAGTGAAGTCCATTTTTCAGCCGAAACTTTAATGTCTTGAGCTCCTTGTCTCTCCATCAAGGTCAAGAATTTCATTGCGCGCATGCGTGTGTGTGCGTGTGTGTTGTGTCTGTCTGTCTGTCTGCATGCGCATGCGGGTTTGCACTTATCCAAGGCTTAGTACTGTGCATGGCAAATTTTAAGAGAAAGTGCAAATTACAATTGCTTATCGTCTTCTCCTTTCTAGCCTGTTCCTGTTTGATTGGTTTGTTGACAGAATATCAGCTACAGAAATGTCATGGAACGATAATATCCTAGCAAAAATATCAACACCAAAAATATTGTGAAGGTAAGTATGTAGTAGTAAGTACACAACTACAATTTTTACCTCCATCTCTACTGACCATGACAAGATATATTTCTTCAAAGCACATATATGTTTTGATAATTATAGTAAACTTATAGTTAAATATACTTAGCTTGTTGGTCTTTTTCTAGAATATTTTTGTAGAACGACATTTAAACATCGATAAGTTGGTACTACTCCATTGGTTGGTGGTCTCCGGTATGAGGGTTTGAATGCAGTATTGTCAGGAGTAATCCTTTTGTTGGTGCTTGAAGTATGTAGTGTGCACTGGAATGCCCATTTCTCCTGCCCAGGGCTGATGTGCCATCTGTGCTCCTAGAGTGTTGCTAGTATGGGCAGATTCCACTCTGGGTCAATATGAGCAGCAAATACAAGGCACTTGTGATTTGCATATTTCTTACCGGTTGGATAGCTATTTCTCCATGTTTAAAATTGGCCATTTCGTTGTTGATGAACATTTGCTATTCTTTTAGCTTTGAGTGGAAAAATAATTGTTTTCTCGAGAATTGATATTTTTTCTTTCAATATTAAAATATTTAAGTGAAAGCGTATTTACATTCTGCTTTCACTAAACCTATAGTGTGACATCCTCCAAGTTGAAGTGCATTTTCTTTTAGCATGGGCCTGATTTATAGCCATTCTCTCTTTGCGACTTTGCTTGTCCATGTCAGGAAGTCTAAGGGAAGCTGCATCAGATTGCTCACTACGTACTTGTATTCTTAATTTGTGGTTAGAGCATTAGTTGTTTTCATGTGAGTCACGATACTAATATGGCAGGTCCGTGCCTCGAAACAATGCAGCGTATTATATTACTCATGAAGACATACAGAACTGTCCTGTCTATAGTGCTTCAGCTGGCCTTATCTTAGAGGATACAATTTCCTTTCAGTTTGTTGCCATTTAGAAACACGCAACCCAAATCATAACAGCCTGACTGCGAGCTCAAAACAACAATAACAATGATCAAAAACAGTTTTAGCTTTCATGAGCTTTGATGTTCTAACTTCAGAGGCAAACACATTTTAATTTGTTGCTGCAGCTCAGTTATCAAATATTGACCATTGCTTTCAATTCAATCAAGTGTTGCTAGGGATTTGAGGCTTGTTGTCTAGTCTAATGGTGAAATGATGATTCGAAGACACATGGGTTTATTTTATCAGAGAAATACAGTATGTTCTGCTACAAAAGGGGCAAAAGATAAAATTAGAACATTGAAATGTTGAAAGCTCCATTGAAGACAATGAAGTAGTTCAGGGCTAACAATGGATTGTACAGGCCTTCTGCTTCAACCTTCAATTGTTTGTATTCAGAACATTCTTTCCCCAGTGTGTTGAATATTCTAATAGCATAACAGCCCTTCTGCCTCAGGCTATACTGGTTGTTAAAAGCCCTTGTGAGAGAACAGGGCATTGCAGAGGCCCCCTAACTTTTTGCCCCCATTTCCCACTTTTTGCTGGTGTTTTCCTGACTCTGATGGTGCCCTGGGTACTGCTAACCAGTCCCAGGGCATGTGCTCTGTGTAAAATCAGTATGCAAATTAGGCTAATTATAATTGGCTAAGTCAACCTACCTATAAGTCCCAAGTATATGGTAGGGCATGTAGGTTTAGGGACCCCAGCATAGGCACTGCTGAGGTGCCCAGTGTCATTTTAAAGGCAGGCCTGCCTTGCTGGCTGCTTTTAAATTAAAGTTATATGCAAATTCGACTTTGGAATTAAAAGTAGTTCCAAAGTCTTAAACTACCCTAGTTTTACATATAAGTCACCCCTAAGGTGTGCCCTATGTGCCCCTAGGGCTGGATGCCATGTAACGAAAAGCAGGGACCATATACAAATAGTTTTATAAGTCCTGGTGAGGTAAAAACAGCCAAATTCTTTTTTCCCTCATTGTAGTGAATGGCCTCCATAGGCTAGAATGGGGAGACTTTATTTTAATTTTAAAAGTCCCCTTAAGTAACAGATACCAGAAGTTTGGTATCAAATTAATTGTTATAATACATCCCACAACTTCTAGTTGTGGGATTTAATATAACTTGTTCAGGTAAAGAGTTTTAAACTTTACCTGAAAAGTTGCCAACTTCAGCCCTGCAGTGTTTTTGCTACTGTGCTCTGATTGGCCAGCCTCTGGCAGCCTGGCCAGGCTGCCTTGATGAGGTGTGAAGTGGACTGGCTTCACACAAAAAGATGTGCCTGTGGGAGGAGATCTCCCCTCAGCAGGTGGTGAGGCAGGAAGGCAAAGGGCTGCCAAACTGGTCATCAAAGGCAGAGATGGAAATTTGGAGCAACCCAGCAACACCCTCACATCCTGCAAACCCAGACAATTGGGTGCCCCCTTGACTAGATTAGGAGAGGGGTGTGTTTAGGATTTTTAGCCACACCAGTGGGTGGGCTCAGCCAGATGTAACCTCCAAAAATCACTTTCAGCCATGTTGGATTTTTGAGGAATGTTGCTCCCTGGGATTGATTTTTTCCACACTTCCCAGGAAGTGGTCATCACAGGGGAAAGGACCCTGCACCTGATTGGAGAACCAGGACCCCCCTGTTTTTCACCCAGGAGCAGGGATAAAACTGGCAGACCTGCACCCAAACCTCAGATCCCTATCAGATTCCAACTAGGAAGAACTACAGGAGAAGAAGGACTGCTCTGCTGGACCCCTGAACCCTGCACTCTGAAGGACTGCACCAACTGCACACTTGGGCTTCACCACAAGAAGGACTTTGCCTGGCTTCAACTGGTTCAAGAAGGGACTCCCTGTTTGCTATAGGTGAAAAATTGCTAACCAGAGTCCCCTGCACCAACTCCTGAAGAAACCGACCAGCTGACCACTGTCCAGTGGCCAAAAAGGAGTTTGCGCCAGGTGCATTCTGGGAGTTGTAATCCACACTCCCAAGGATCATCTCATAGCTTCTGGAACCTTGGGGTGAGCTGTGGACTCCAAAAGAACCTTAAAGGAACATCTGGAAGAAGATCCAGAAGTTTGGAGAAGTTTGGAGAACTTTTGGAAAAAAAGCTCCATAGAGGGACCAACCCGCGGCGGCAACTCTAGCCGGCTTGCCTCAACCGTGACCTGGCCTGACTTGCAGGTTCGCCCCGGTTAAGAAAATCTTCAAAAAAGAGACTAAGTCCGAAAGTAGGAAGTTGACCGGGACCTCCCAGCCATTGTATCCGAGGAGGGCTCCAAGGACGTCAGATCAAGATCCAGGTTTGCCCCGGTCGAAGGATTTTCACCTCGAAAAAATGACTAAGTCTGAAGGTAAAAATCTCCACCAAGGGCTCCCGCGATGCATATCCGAGGAAGAGCTCCAGGAGGTCGGATTGGACTGGCAGGTTCGTGCCGCTGAAGAAAATCTTCAGAAAAACGATCAAGTCCTAAGGTAAACTTTTGACCGAAGCCTCCCGAGGGCTGTAGCTGAGCCGGGCTCCATCGCGGTCGGCCGTAAACTTTGACTTTGCCCCGGTCGAGGTGCGACCAGATGACCAGATTGGTGCTTTTTGTTTCTAGGCGCTAGAAAACAATAATGCTTTACAAATTCATATCTCCGGTTCCCCTTGTCCGATTTTATTCGTTTTTGTGTCTTTTTAAAGATAAAAATATAATCAATTTTCATAAATTGATTTTGGATTTTTAAACTGTTTCCTGTGTTTTATTTCATTACTGTTTTGTGATATTTGAATGCTTTACATTCTGTCTCCTAAGTTAAGCCTTGTCGCACGTTGCCAAGCTACCAAGGGTTGAGCTGGGTTTAATTTACTGAGACCTAACTGGACCTAAGTGGAGGTTAGTGGCCTATTGCTAAGTGTAGGTACTTACCTGCCCTTACCAATAACCCATTTTCCTACAGCCCTCGTCCTATTCTGGACTATAAGAAGGATTTGGGGCCCTTACAACTGCTATAACCAGCACCAGTGGGCTATAATGTTTAATTAGATTTGCATTGAAGGGAATTTAGGCAAATGTAGTGTCAGAGGTAGATTGTAAGGTCAAACCTGAAGGCCTTTAGTGTGTGTTTGATTTGACCTGCCTGCCATGTTTATTAGCCTAAGGTACTCATTTAAGGAAAGCGGTGCTGCACCCTGTGCAGCGCCACTTTCCTTGTGCCCCTTAGTGCCCCCTACCGCCACCATGTGTGCGCCGTATCTAAGATATGACGCACCATGGCACAGGGTAAGGGGGAATAGTGCCAACATTTTTGACGCCATAGATGTACTCTGCAGGAGTAGCGCCAACATTTTTACACTACTCCTACAGAGTACATCAGGGCCCATTGTATTCAATGGCATGCCCCCTTTTAATGCCTGATCTGAGCAGGCGTTAAAAGTGCCGAAAAAAATGACGCAAACAGGGAACACCCCATTTGCATACATTATGCCTGATAATGGCATAATGTGGCGCAAGAGTTTATGAAGTGGCGCAATGCATGTATTGCACCACTTTCTACTTTTGGCACGTGTAAAAAGATGCTTCAGCGCCACCTTAGCGTAAAAAAAACAGATGCTATGGCGGTGCTAAGGTGGTGCTAGGGCCTCCTAAATCAGGCCCCAAATATTTTATTGAGTCAATTAGTTATGGATTTCAAAAGTCGCTTTCAAGTTGGCCCATGTAATTTGGAATTGAAAAGACAGGCCTTGTTTCCTGCTAAACGAACAGTTAAAAATCAGAAACAAATGTACCAAAACTACTTTGAACTGTACAGTAATTATTTGTTTCAGAATAAATGCAAAGCAAAAGAGGACAAGAGACACAAAGAGACAGTTTCAAAATTTAATTATGTATATGAGGATGAAGAAACCATAAAACCATAAAAATTGAAGATTACTTCTTTAAACTGTCTCCAAGTTGTGCAATTAAACTGTGCTTCTTTAGTCAAGCGTGGAAGCAATTTCTGTTTGTTTTCCAGTTAAATCATGTTGTTTCACTACTAAGAGAAACATTTAGTGATATCTACTTCCATCTACTAAGATGTTTGGTTGCACACAGTTTAGCATTAGCGGTATTGTGATTTGTTGAGAGTATTGGCCGTATCGCTAACTGATTTCTGTTAAAGGTACTTGGGGCCTCATTTACAAGGATCTGACGCATCATCATTGATTCGTCATATTTCTTGAGCTTTCCTAATATCCCCTAATGACACCATGGATGCTCTGTATTTACAATACAGAGCTCCATGGCGCCCTTTTTCACAGGTGTGTCTGACATTCTGATACATCTGTTGGCGCTAAACTCATGCATTGCTGGAGTAGTTTTGTTAAAATGATGCAACACCAGCAATGCAAGTAGTCCCAATTAGGGAAAAGCCCTGCATCAATTTTACACCTGCCCTGAGCAGGCAGTAAAATTCTGATGCAGTGAAGTCGCAGAATTATGCAGTGAAATGTTGTAAATTTCATTGCATCAGTCCTGTATGGCTTTTCCTGTGGGAATGCCTACCCTGCATACATTTTACCTGACAGAGGTATAATATGAGGCAGGGATTTACATACTGACACATTGGGCCCAATGGGTCAGTTTGTAAAGAAGGAGCAGGGTTAGTGCACTGCTAGCACCACTGCTGCATCAAAAAGAAAACATTGGCAAAGCCAATATGTTTTGACTTTGTTTATTCTTTCTATTTAACTGGATTACAAATATTAGAATAATGTTATAATTATGTTTGTTTTATATTTGATAAACTGCTAATGGTAAAGATTATTATAACATTTATCTACTATTTGAAATCTAGTTAGAGAGAAAGAATAAACAAAGATGAAACCTATTGGCATGACGGCATGTGACGAAGAAGAAATCTTGCAATGGTGAAAGAGCATCGCCTCCAGGAGCTGAAAGATAAAACATTTTTTTTATTTTTATTATTTTATCTTTCAGCTGCTGGGTCAACCAGCAGCAAGTGCAAGGAGGGGCAGGGCTGGGCCATGGGAGTTTGGAGGGGGAGGGAGTGCACCTAAGTGTGCATGTGTGTTTGGCCGGTGTCTCAGGCTGGCCAGACACACATGTGCACTTAGGTTTCTCCAGCCTGGTTGTCTTGAACAGCCAGGCTGGAGAAACAGCATAGACCCCAGGTTTGTGTCTGAGCGGCAGTTGAAGCTGCTCAAACCAATCCTGACACTGCTTTCATGCTAACTTTAGCATGAAAGCAGCACCAGGATTGCTCAGAAGCCTGTGCTGGTGTCCCAGTGAATGCTGGGACACCAGAAAAGGATTGAGGTGGCAGGTGGCAGCAGCAGCGATGACGGAAAGAGGTGACGGAAAGAGGTATGTTTGTTTTTGTCCCCCCCCCCCTCCTGCTCACCCCTCCCTTTGAGATTTGCGGAGGTCGCCGCTGAGAAAGAAGACAGCGAAGAAAGAAGACAGAATGAGGCATGCAGTAAAGAAGAAAGAACATAGCAAAAAAAGAAGACAGCATGCAAGAAAGAAGACAGCGAAGAAAGAAGGCACAAGACACAAGACAGCATGTAGTAAAGAAAAAAGAAGATAGCAAAGAAAGAACACAGAAGATGGAATGCAGGAAAGAAGACAGCGAAGAAAGAAGACTGCATGCAATAAACAAAACAGTGCAGAAAGAAGACAGAAGACAGCATGTGGGAAAGAGGATAGTGAAGAAAGAAGCCAGAAGGTGGCATGCGGTAAAGAAGTGTGCATTGAAGAAGAAATAAGACTGCGGGAATGAAAGAAGACAGAGAAGACAGCATGCAGAAAAAAAAAAAGACAGCAAAAAGAAGACAGCAATGAACAAAGGAAAAAAAACAGCAATGAAGAAAGAAGAAAGAGAAGATGGCTGCAAAGAAAAAGATGGCAGCAAAGTAAAAAGACAGCATCAGAAAGAAAAAAGAAGAAAGAAAAAAGAAGACGGCAACAAAGAAAGAAGACAGAGAAGACAGCAGCAAAGAGAGAAGACAACATGCAGAAAGAAAAAAGAAGATGGCATGCAGAAAGAAAAAAGAAGACAACAACAAAGAAAGAAAAAAGAGGGCAACAAAGAAAGAAAAAAGGAGAAGGCAACGAAGAAAGAAGACTGAGAAGATGGCAGCAAAGAAAGAAGACACTAATGAAGTAAGAAGACATTATCAGAAAGAAAAAAGAAGATGGCAATAAAGGAAGAAGACAGAGAAGATGGCAGTGAAGAAAGAAGATGTCAGTGAAGTAAGAAGACAGCATCAGATAGAAAAAAGAAGATGGCAACAAAGAAAGAAGACAGCAAAGAAAGAAGTCACTAAGACAGAAGAGGGCAAGCTAGAAACAAGACAGAGAAGAAATAAGACAGAAGGAAGCATGCGGTAAAGAAGAAAGAAGACAGACGATGGCATATGTTAGACAGGGAAGAGAGAAGGCAGAAGACGTCATGCGGTAAAGAAGAAAGAAGACAGCGAAGAAAGAAGACAGAGGACCTCATGTGGAAAAGAAGACAGCAAAGAAAGAAGGCAGATGACGACATGCAGGGAAGAAGACAGCAAAGAAAGAAGGCAGGTGACAACATACAGGGAAGAAGACATCGAAGAAAGAAGACAGAAGATGGCATGAGGGAAAGAAGACAGTGAAGGAAGAAGAACAGAAGGTGGCATGTGGTAAAGAAGATAGAAATAAAGAAGACAGAAGACACCAAGCATGCATTGAAGAAGAAGGAGGACAGCAGCAAAGAAGAAGACAGAGAAGATGGTATGCAGAAAAAAATGCAATGAAGAAAGAAAAAAGAAGAATGCAACGAAGAAAGAAGAAAGGCGGCAATGAAGAAAGAAGACAGAGAAGACAGCAGCAAAGAAAGATGACGCATGCAGAAAGAAAAAAGAAGACATAATACAGAAAGAAAAAAGAAGACGTCAATGAAGGAAGAAAAAAGATGACAGTAGCAAAGAAAGAAAAAAGAAGACACCAACGATGAAAGAAGACAGACTAGACGGTAGCAAAGAAAGAAGATGGCAGCGAAGTAAGAAGACAGCATTGGAAAGAAAAAAGAAGACGGCAACGAAGATTGAAGACAGAGAAGACAGCAGTGAAGAAAGAAGATGTCAGATAAGTAAGAAGACTGCATCTGAAAGAAATAAGAAGATGACAACAAAGAAAGAAGACATCTGCAAAGAAAGAAGACTGCATACAGAAAGGAAAAAAGAAGTACTTTCACCGTCGCAGCCAGAGGAAGGACACCAGCCAGTGGCCAATGGGAAGTGACCAGAAGGAGTACTTGGTCCAAAGGCAATTTGACAGCAAGACCGGCGAAGAAGGCAAAGAAGACAACAGGAAGCGAAGGGCCAATAACATGCTGGCCAATGAGAAGCTCGTGAATCAGAGCAATGTTGGAGTAAGCCAGTGTTAAGTTCAGGTACGTAAGGAGCTGGTTCTATGCCCCCTTTAATTTTTTTTTATTGACAATAGATTTTGCAAGCAGTGTGCAAGTACACGTGCAGGCAAAACCTAATGAAGCAGTGATGGCGCAAACAGCTTGTAAATGAGACCCTTGGTTTTGTCAGGGGAAACTCTGTCATCCTATTTTACTTTCTTAGCAAAAAAATGCGCAGTGTTTGAAGTTGACACCATATTGTACAGCAAAACCAGCTTTCTGTGTTGACTATGACAGTTCAATAAATAATTCACAGAGCAAATTACAATACCTTTGCTGCTTTAATCATTGCCAGGTTCACATATAATTGCCATAAATCTATTTACATAACTCTACCAATACCACCGATATATTCCAATCGCTACGAGAGCTCAAGTTACTTTTAAATAACTGTTTATGCCCATTTGAGCATTTTGTTCTAGAAATTGCTTGCTTAGTAGTGCACATAAATATACACTAAAATATGAATTCTCTAATGTCACACATTCACCTACTTTTTGACCAGTTATGAACAACTAAACCTCTACAGCCTCATACGTGTTAGGCAGAATAAGGTGAGGTATTTACCACATGTGGTAAATACCCCCTGTTCTGAGTTTTTGACTTGTAAGTGAGGCATAAAATGCGGAATCCCAATGAGCACACCAAATTCCGTATGTTTTGCCTTTTTTACAGTCCTATTCACTCAATAAATTCCAGTAGAGATGACATACCGGAACCTATCAGGGGAAACTTGCTAAGGTGTATTAATTACCACACAACTCATAATTCCGATCCACTGGCACTTGGTAATTAGGGTTGTAGGGTGTACAAAAAAGAGCCTAAGAGCCCTCATTATGAGTTGCCCATCTGGACTTTGATTATTATTGCACATTTTGAAATCCAAACCCATAGGGATCAGTATTTAAAAGAACCATAATTATCACTCATTTTAAGTGTTGCCTTTAAAATGGGGCACCAGAAGCGGAGTTTGTTTTGCACAAGAAAATCCCCATATGCGGGTATTTACTGGGTATTTTTCCTAGTAACCTTCGGCAGGTTTCACCTTCCAGAGTTTTCCTGTGAAAAAAAACTGCGAAGCCTGTGGGAATTATCACAAATCTTGCAATTCCGACTTCTGTACAAAGGCTAGTTTGCACAAGAATTGGAAAAGAACAGGTCAGTTGTAAAGAGGTCCTTGGTGGCGTGTTTAAACAACCGTCTGTTCAACCCTCTCAGAATAGAGAAATGATGGATGTTTCTGTGCTAAAACCTAAAAAGCTAGACAGCCACTCCAGACCTAGATGATTGCCAAGGTGATCACAGTAAGTTGGCTATACACAAATGATGTTTGGCTTATCGAACAACTGCTTTATTGCCTGATATGAAAACTTTGTAATTGTGGATGGTAATAATGAACGAGGGCAAGAATATTTTGCAAAGGGTTTTTGCGATTGGCAGGAGAAATAGTATTGCTTAAACCGGAAATGTGAACATTATCAAAGGTGGTTTGAACAGTTTGCTACCTTTTCAGTCGGTATATCGCAGGTTAAGTATACTTGACCTTTTATATGGCAGATAAGTGCATTGAGGTCGTGTTCAGTATCCATACATCTCATTACTCTGAATTGCAAGTAAGAGAGATTCAGTGAGGGGTGGAGTAAAAGGGTTGTGAGGGGTTTTAAGAGTTCAGAGATGGGCAGCTTTAAGAGGTAGTCAGTGTCATTAAGTATTCAACCAACGGTATTGGCTAGAGGTGGGCGTAACTCGCAGACTTTCACTCTGTGGAGTTACATAAAAACTCTGCAAGATTCCACAGAGTTCTGCCAGTGGGCAGAGATTGGTAGGTAGCGCTTCACCTGCTGTTTTTTAGTGCCGGGAGCTTTTTCTCCCTTGAGAAATCAATGAAAAAGCACCATGTGGCGCACAAGAGGGTGCTGCTGCTCAAGCTGGTTTTGCTGCTGCTTGAGTAGATTTTCTGCCCAAGTGGCAGCTTTTCCAATGCAAATGGTTGTGACTGCCTGCGTTGGGAAAATCTCGTCGGGTGGCCTCCCAGTGCCTCATAATCACACTAGGGGATGCCAATTGTAGTTCGACAACATATTGTTGGTGAGCCATGCTTGAATTTTTTTTTTGCTATGCAGTGGAGTGTGTAATTTGGTGAAAACTCTGAGTTGCATGCTTAACATGGAGTGGCCAAAAGTCTGCAGGCGGAGTGGAATTTTTTCATCCGCCCCTAGTGTTGGTAAGTGGGTAGCAAGGGGTTTTAAGGCGTCAGGAATGGGTAGGAGGAGTTTGGGTTTGTATTTTACAGGGATCAGTAGCATTGAGGGGTACGAAGGGGTGTTTAAGTTTCAGTGATGGGTAGGGATCAGGGTAGTTGGGGTTTTATGGTTCAGACGTGAGTAAAAGTATAGGGTAGTAAGGTGTGTTTAGTGTTCAGGGATGAATAAAGTTAAAGGATAGTTAGGGGTTTATGGGGTGTAAAGAAGGGTTTACATTTTAAGAAAATGGGATAAAAACTAACGTTAATTTACTGAACTAACTAGAACTTGCCCCCCTCAATGCATAGCTTTTGACCTCACATATTACAACACTCATGACGTTAAATGAAATCATTGATGACATCACTGATTACATCTCAAACGGCCCTTGGGAGGTCTGCGCTGGGTCATAGAAGAGTACCACAGTACCCCCAGCATGATTGTTTGAAAATAATTTGCTGCTCGGGGAGTTCTTCCAGGGTCCTCCCTCTTACAAGTGCTAAGGGGTCAAAGTGTTCCTACTGTGCCCTTTTATACTTGTTTTAGAAAAAGTTTTCAGGGCACAGGGATCAAGATGCCTATTCCTGTAATGGGGTCAGCAACATTTTCTTCTGAGTTGCGGCTAGCCAATTAAATTGTTAACTACCACGGGACAGGGACCAGCCCATAGTACCGAATTGGCCATATTAATTTACGGTACTTCAAGTCTACCACTGGGTCAACTGTTGAGAAATACTTACATTTTTAACCCTTTCAAGGTCACCCAGAATGCCTGTTTTTTTTTTTGTTCAAAACATTGTATTGAACTTTTTGTGAAAAAGAATACAACACAAAAGAGGAAAAGAAGTTACAAAATATAAATCAATATATGGCATGCCTGTATCGCACAATGGATTGCAGAAACCAACATTGATTTGCCTTAATGACTGTAAGAAAGAATATAATACATAAGAATTTTAGAGCGACAGTCATCCTAAAATAAAACACCTGTAGAGCCATAGCATGTCTATAATAAGGTAATTGGTTTAGGAGTCTAGGGAGATAAAAATTGGGGGAAAGGAAGGATGACATGTACGTCTGGGTGATACAGGATATTCTGTAGCACTGACAGTGCGAAAAGTATATATAGTTGTAAGAGTGTACCTTGGGAGATACCCTCAAACTGGTGATGTACAGACAAAGAGATCCAGGGTTTCCCAAACATGGGGTGAAGGTGACAGCTGAGTATTGCATTTTATTAGTGCTCGTATGTAACCCAACCACACCATGAGTGATAAGACACTTTTTTTTGTTGGACTTCCAATCAAATAATATTATTTTGGATATGACATTGAGAGGTCGACAGGAGGTTCCATCAGCAGTGGGCTCAGGATCACTGATGGGAATGAGAGGTTTATTTGGCTTTGAAAAATCGCTTCCAGTTGTAAGGATATGTTTTGCAAGTAATCGCATAGGTTGGGGCATGTGTAGAACATATGTTCCTCGTCACCAGTATCGGATTCGTATGACCAGCATGTATGAGGGTGTCTAAGGTTCAAGCCGGCTAGTTTAGCTGGAGTCCAGTATAATAAATGTGTTGCACACAATTTTTTCTGGAGAATAGAAGGGATGAGTTTATAGTTATACATAACTTGGCACCAGGCTTTCCAAGATCAGGGGTAGCTAAGTCTTTAGAGGAGAAATAGGCAGACCATTTCTGTACCAAAGGGGTAGCACGTGGTAGTTTGGAGGTATTAATGAGTTTGTATAGTTTTGAGGCTGTGTGACCTCCATTTAGAAATGTTTGAAGTTTAGGAATTATTTGGAAATATTGGAACAGGAGAGTTTTGAAATATTTGCTTTGAAGGAAAGGAAGGCATAAAAATCAAAGTCTGAAAGATTATGTGTAGCTTTGGGATTTGTGAAAGATAGGGGTTCTTTGTTTGAGTAAACATCCATTAACATTGCTACACCTTTGGCCGCCCATACTAGGGCAATGGTTGTTGAGAGTTGGGTTGAGATTTTCTTACTATGCCAGAGACATATACAAAAGGAATAGCGAATGCTGGTGTCTAAGACATCACTTAAGGAAATGAGTGCTCAAATAGTGCCTTTAACCATTTTTAATGAGTGTTTACCTGATGAATGGTACTTAGTGAGAGTGGATAATAATGGGTAGGGATAAGCAATGATAGATTCAATGTCTAACCAGATGACTTTATTCATTGGGTCTGTTTCAAACCAATGCATGCCCTGGGTGGCTACAAGAGCTATTTGGTAATGAATCCAGCTGGGGAAATTACAGCCCCCCAGTGAGGTAGGTGTTCTTAATTTCTTCAAACTGAACCTAGGTTTCTTGTTACACCAGTGGAAAGAAGAGACATCTTTGTCTAATCTGAAATAGAATTCTGGAGAAAGGAGTGATGGGATCATACTAGCCAGAAAGGTAGCTAAGGGTGAGATCATCATTTTAATTGTGTCCAATCTTCCCCACCAAGATATATGTTTTGGTGACCGTGTGGGCAGTAATTATTTAATTCTATATAAGGCTCTATGTTCATTGTCAGAAATTGAGTCAGGAAGATTATTGCTAAACCAAACCCCAAGATACCTGATGGAGGGATTCCAACGAAAGCTAGTTGAGCCCACTACAGTAGGATGGCAAAGAACGTTTGAGGGGGTATCTCCCTTTTCTCTTTATTCAGGGAATAACAAATGTTGTGCGTATATGTTAATATTGGACAGAAGAGTAGTGATGGCTGTGCCAGGTTGGTCAGTAAAGATCAAGATATTGTCAGCGTAGGCTGCCGTCTTATAGTATTTGTCTCCAAAAGGAATAACTGAGATGGCCTTATTCTCATTCATTATCAAAAGGAAAGGGTCAATTTCTAACAGAAAAATCAGTGATGATAAGGGACATCCCTGACGAGTACCTTGTTGAAGCAGGAATTATGGAGAGGTGGCACTATTAATCCTTAGCCTGGTAATCTAAATATGGTAACCGGCCATAATCATAGCTATAAATACCGGTCCAAAGTCATGTCGCTGTAAAACGGCATTGAAGAAGGGCCAGGAGTCTTTGTCAAATTCCTTTTCTGCTTCCAAGGCGATGGCTACGGAAGCCAGTGAGAGTGAGCTGGAGGATTTTTCAATGACAATGGAGAAAAGTTGGATATTATCACTGGCTAATTGGACTTCGATAAAACCAAATTGTGATGGGTGTACTAAAGTGGGAATGAGAGGGGCAAGTCGAACAGCTAACATTTTCGCGTACAATTTTGCTTCCATGTTTATAAGGGAAATGGGCCTAAAATTGTTTGGGACTGAATGGTCTTTCCATTCTTTAGGAATTACTACAATATGTGCCTCGGCAACAGAGTCTGTGACATTTCCTAAGGAAGCAAAGTGTGTTAATGTGTTCCCCAGAGTGTCAAGAATGGAATCTAAAGAGTTTTTGTAGAAATCAATTGAAGATCATCGGTCTGGGAGCTTTGTCAGAAGGAACTGATTTGATAGTGCATATTATTTCCATTCTGGAGATTGGCGCTGCCTCTTTCTGCTGATCTGATTGTGAGATTTGTTTATTGGGTAAAGCAGTTAGAAAGGCTAAGCAAGTGTCCACTGCAGTGGTGATTGAGGGAGTGTATAACTTAGTATAGAATGTCTGAAATACTTTGAGAATCTCATCAGAGGAGGTATGGATCTCGTTTTGATAATCTTTGATAGACACTATGAAATTTTTTTTTTTTTTAATTCAAGATAGGTAGCTAAGGATTTACCTGCCTTGCTAAGATAAAAGAGTTTCTTGCCCTTCTGTTCCTAAACCCATAGGTGGGCCCTTTTACTAATTGAGGTGTTGCATTCATATTTGAGGCATTTTAGTTTTGTCTCAAGAGATGGATCATAGTATGTCCGTATAGGTTTTCTGTGGGATTTATTTCTGTGGATAGATTTTGAAGTATCGAGGTCACAGTTTATTCCTACGTGCCATGGGAGTAATAAGATGGCCTCTCATAAATCCTTTGAATGACCCCATAATGTCCCCCGGGAGGATACAGAGTGTTGGTTTATTCTACTAAAGTAAGAAATTTCTTCTTGGAGTACTCTGATGGATATTGGGTCATCTAATACTTCAAAATGCATACACCACAATTTAGCTTTCGGGCATGTGGGGACGATATGTAGTCATAATGATATGGCAGCGTGACCTGAAATCGTGATCGATTTGATGGTGGTGGAGGCAGTACAATGTAGGAGTGACTTGTTGACCAGAAGGTAATCTATCCTCAAAAAGGAGTTATGTGGTGGGGAGAAGAAAGTAAAATCGTTCTCTGTGGGATTGTGCAACCTCCAAACACGTACGAGTTTGTTGGTGGTGCATAGGTTAAGTAAAGCTTTGTGTGATTTAGGAGTTCTGTACCAAAAAGCTGATTGACGGTTTAGAATGGGGTTCTTTGGTAAGTTGAAATAACCCCCCAATATGATACCAGCATCAGTTGGGAGGAGTGCTTTTTTAGCAGAGGGTGAATTCAAGAAGTGAGGCTCGTCGGTGATAGGAGCATCTACATTAATTGCTTCGAGTTCGGAATTTGCGCTTTGTAGGTGCTTGATTAGCCACCTTCTGTCATTATCAGGCTGAGAGGTTGGATGATTTTGAAATTAGTGTGAGGACTCCATTCTTTTTGGTGGAGGCAGGGGAGCAGATAACATCCACAATCCAACCATAACGCACAGACAATGACTATAACAAATCCATGTTTCTTGTAGAAAAATTAGATCACCATGACATGAGTGGCAATATTCAGCAAATTTTCTCTGCTTCTCTGGGTGGTTGAGACCTTTGGAGTTGAGGGAAATCACCTTCAGCATATCAGAATGCGTAATATTCGAGGTTATTGGATAGATAAAAGAAGCAACTGGATAATGTGTCTGATATATGAGAATTGAGCTGCACTGATTTTTTAAATGTCTGGTACATGTCTCATAAGGGGCAAGGGCAAAAAGGGAAAAATTGAGGTCCTAGGTGGGACAGAGACCATCCTAGGTATTTAGAAAAGTCTCAATTGACGAGGTACAGGATTCAAGGCGCTGGGCGCCAGTCTCAAGCATTCGACAAAAACTAGAATATATAACAGATACATTCAAAGCAAATGAGCAAGGATGAGCATTAACCCACCACAGACAGTACAACAGAATCACAACTGTCTCGAAGACCATGATACATTAGTTTGAAGAGAGCATCATTAAAACTCGGATAGTAACATTATCAATAATAAACATATCAGTAGAAAAATTGCATGGGAAGGAGCAACAGAGTGTAAACTGCAATTTTACCATGTACACCCCCAAAAAAGCACATGGTAAAACAAATTTCAAACATGATAGTATGAGATAAACAAGAGCCAAACCATGGGGGAAAGATTTGGATTGACCAAGAATGGAGCCAAGAGATCATAAGATAGTTAGAGATGGCTCTGTAAATAGTGAACATTACCCAAATAATGTACCATAGGCAAAATGAGCCTGGTGATGGCATATGCGAAATAGAAGACAAAATAAATACTAGTAATCCTGATGAATAAATATGGTTGCAAATTTGCAACAAGTACCCCTTGTTATTATAGGCCTTGACATGGTAGCCCATATAAAAATTTAAGGAAACTTTGAGTCACTTAAACATATCATAATTTTTGACTGGACGCAATATCATCCACACGCATCTCAGTGGTGTTGTCCAGGAAGGTGTGAAATTCCGATGGATCAGTGAATACATGGAACTGCCCTGATAGTTTATTTTGAATTTAGCTGGACCGATGAAAGAGCGCTGTATTGACCTGTCTATAAGCGTACATTTCAGCGTTAGAAAGCCTTTCAGTTGCATGACCGTGTCTCTTACATTGTTTTGTGATATACTTATCTTAGAGCCTTGCCATGACAGGAATCTTATCGTCTTCATGTGGCTGAGTATAAATGGGGCATGTTGAAAGCATAAAGGCCAGAATATCATGGCTCTAGGTGCATTCATGTTCTTGGGTTTATAGCTTGAAACTCTGTGAGCACATTCATTCTCAAAGTCCTTGTCAAAGGTGATGCCCAAGGATGATGTAATCCATGTTTCAAGAAAGGCAACGACTGAAGTAGATTTATCCTTGACACCCTCTGGAAGACCAAAAATTTGAAGGTTTCCCCGTCTATTACTATCTTCTAACTCAGTAATTTCATGTTTCAGTTGTTGGAGAGACTCATCAGTTCTATTAAGATGTTTGGAGTGCGTTACTAGACAGTCTTAAGATATACTTATTCGACTTTCTGCATAGGAAGTTGTATTTTGATTTCTTTAAGCTCTTTCCTGATAGCAGTGACATCCGCTTGTAACAGGTCAGTATTGTTTTTAGTGCTTTGTTCTATTTCATGTACGTTATTGAGTTTCTTAAGAATCATCTTGAAGGTGGAGTGACTTTCATGTTGTTCTTTGATTGGGGAATTAGGATTTGGCATATATAATGTTTTGATCTCTTTGCTGTCTTTTTCCTTCCTAGATTTCAGTTCACAGTTGTCAGCCATGGTAGATAATGGGTGTGTGTATCGGGTATACTGACCGTACTGAATCAGCGGCCTATATCATGCTATATAGTTATTCCACACTGAGGAGCAGTATTCGAAGGAGGCAAACGGAGACTGACATAGTTGATGCACCATAAGGGGCAGTATTGGAAGGAAGCAAAAGGAGGCAAATGGAATTGGGCAGAACACCATGTAAGGGAAGTGTATACTGATATAGCGCCTTGAGGATGTGGTATATGTTCACTGTGTTGGTTAACTCGCATCATTCAAGTAGGTACCCCCTTAGAAGAAGTTCACTTCAATCCAGTTCGATATACAGGCGATGAAAGTTCCAAGCCAGTCTCTCATATGCAGTCATTCCAGAGTCATTCCATATTCATTCCTGGACCATTCCATCCCAGTAAATATTCCTTTGAGCAATCTGTAGTCCTTTAGTAAATAGCGCTGGGCGGAGTGGTAAAACAATGAAAGAATAGTTTCTGATGATTCTGTTGCATCTGATGGTTCGATGTATACACCCACGTAGCGTTGTAATCACATGTACAGGTCCGGATAAGAACGCCTAGAGATTTGCCCGTTCAGTGTGATGTTAGTATTCTTGGTTCCTGATCCCAACTGGAACTGGATTTAGCAGCAGGTGGGCCGAGCATCCGTACCGCACTGATGGCATTGATGAAGCAGAAAAGGAAAGACTAACAAACATTTATATATCATGCAACAAAATCGTATAAGACAATGTGATTTTAGCAAAGAAAAACAATGTATGTAGAAAAATGTGCCCACGAAGTAGGTCGCCATTAGTATAAACAAGCTTAATTAATCATGAAAAACAACAAATGTACTAATATGTCATAATTGAATCTATATTCTATGATTTTCTCGTTAAAACTGTTATATGTTTAGCTTAAATTTAGCAGAGGCTTTGGCCTAGTTGCCTGGTCTCAATTTTATCTGCGTAGTTTTCACTTGTATTGACAAAGAAGTGTTTTGAATCTTTGAAAGCTGTATTTTTCCAGTAGAATGACTAATACCCTTATCTCAAAGTTGCGTGCTAGGCAACTTTCATCCCCTTTGAAGCTCAAGGTCAGTTTCTGCAGGTGCAGACAATGAAGATACTGATGCAGAATTAATTGGCAACTTTGTTGCTACTTATGTTCCAAAACTCCAAGGACACCTTATGCGTAGATGAGTATTAAGAGAAAATACACTATTCATTGGTCAAAGAGAAATCACCCCATGGACCCTCCAATGGAAGAACCTGAAGAATTTGGAACTTTTCTTACTTAATCCCATCGGACGAAGAGAAGAAAGTCATTTTTCTTTGATGCCATTTTGAAGCCAGATTTGAGAAGCCATTTTGATGACACTCTGATGCTTTTTCTCTATCCCAGAGAGAGAGACTTTAAAGAATTCTCACCCTAGAGACTTTAACTTTACTTTACCATACAATAACTTTTGCCCCCCTATTTTCCTTGCTGCTGCAAGGAAGACTTGACTTAAACTTTGCCCCTTTGAAGTCTGCCCCATGCTGATCGAACCGGTACCTGAAGAATGAAGACTTATCTTGAATGCTGATTGTATTTGCTAATTATGAAAGGATAAATGTACTATTCATTGTGTTTTCCTTCTTAGGTACCAACTGCTTATTTTGACAGAGCCTAAGCTAGAAATTTTCTAAATTTATGTTGATTAAATTCATTTTGCATGAAGCCCCACATGCCAATGCTAATTAGAAGTTAGTTGAGGTATTCATTTGATGCACCGTGCTGAATTTAAATCTTGCTATGCTGACCGATGTATGCAATTAGTCAATTTCAGTTACTTTTATTAGTGATTTGCACAGCTATATCAGAGTGTATAATTATTCTAGTTTTACGTAGGTTGCGTTTCTTCCGTCGCTATGGACAGCCAGTAATGTTCGTATTCGTGTATCATTTGATCTTGAGACTTACTTACATTGTGCTAGCTTTGTTAATATAGGGAAATAAACTCATTAACTTTAATAAACAGGTGTGGTTATTCATGACTGAATGGTCATAGTGTGTCTAATTACTGATTTCTGTTTAACTAATTTGCTGATCGATTACTAATTGAGTATTAGTTATTGATTATAAATGAATATCTATCACTGATTTGAGAGATCCGACGATTTCTTTGGATGAGGAGAACTCAACCCGGTCAAAAGGTTCACCGACCTCTGGCGTGTCCAAGTATAAGTAATTTACAAGGACTGGATGCGCTATCAGTAGATGGTAGCAGAGCTTGATGGTTTGGTCCTTTGGGACCACATCCGAACAATAGACGGGTCCAAGTTAGAATTTTCTTTAATAAAACAAGTTGGAGAGATGATGATGCCATAAATCCCCAATGACTTTCCTGGAATCTCGAGCTCACGAATGGAGGAAATGGAGGTGTGAGAATGTTTTCGGCGTTTCTAGTGACAGTATGAGTGAAGTTAGGGTTTCGCGCTTGCATAGCTTATGCCGCATATGAATTGTGAAGTTTGTGAGGATTTTTAGGGGGTTGATCAAAAGGGACTATACGTGGAAGGAAGAGTTATGGGTCACAGTGTTTCATTTTTGGTTGACACAGGAGCTACACGCTCTACAGTTAGAAGTATCGAAGGACCAAATTTGCCACTTTCAGGGAGAACCGTTCAAGTAGTGGGAGTAGCAAATCAGTATCTGACAAACCCAATTACAAATCCAGTGCAAGTCAAAATTGGTAACTTTCAAGGGTTACATAAATTTGTAGTGTGTGACTCAAGTCCAATATCCTTATCAGGAAGAGATTTATTATGCAAACTAGGATGCTCGATTATGTGCTCACATAATGGAATTAAAATTCAGACAAACAGTGATGAGGAAGAAGAAGACAGTTTAGAAGAAGAAGAAGAAATGGAAACTGTTGATGAAGAGTATCCCCTGATTACTCTTTATTCTATGCTCACTGAAGCAGATATTCCAGCTGATTTACAAGAAACTGTTGAGAAGGAAGTGTGGGATATGACAGGGAAAGAAGTAGGATTGATCAAAGGAGCAGAACCAGTGAAAGTGACTGTAAAACCTAATGTAAATTTTCCTTAGACTCCACAATACCATATGCCACAAGATACTCTTATGAAAGTCGCCCAACTCATTGATGAATTTGTAAAACAGGGAGTACTGAAAGAAGTACTAAGTAGTCCAGGTAATTCACCAATCATGGGACTAATAAAACCAAGTGTAAAAGTCTGAATTGTTCAAGATTTGAGAAAAATAAATGACATAATAGTCAAATGTTGTCCTGTAGTACCAAATCCAGCTGTAATAATGTTTCAAATTCCCTGTGATGCAGAGTGGTTCACAGTCGTCGATTTGTCACTCTTTTCTGTGCCTCTTCATGAGGACAGTCAATTTCTCTTTTGCTTCAAATTTCTGGACAGAGTCTACAGTTGGTGTCGAATTCCTCAAGGGTTTTCGGAGTCACCATCAATTTTCAATCAGATTCTAAAGAAAAATCTGGAATCATTGGAATTACCTTTTGAATCAACCTTAGTACAGTATATTTAGGATTTACTGATTGCATCCAAAACAGAAAATGACTGTACAGTTGACACTATTGCCCTGCTGAATCATTTGGGAAGGAATGGACACAAAGTGTCTCCTTCGAAATTGCAATACTGCCAAAAGAAAGTGAAATATTTGTGTCACCAAATAGAAAAAGGGTCGAGAAAAATCATGAAGGAAAGAAGAACGAGTGTACTTCAAATGAGTCCACCCAAAACAAGAAAAGAGGTGAGAAAGTTTTTGGGAATGGTGGGCTATTGTCGCCAATGGATCCCCATTTTCTCAACTCTAGCCAAACCTTTACAGAAACTGACCCAGAAAGATGTGCAGGATGAAATAATGTTGAAAAGAGATTAAATGGATGCCTTTATTGAATTAAAGGAATGCATGTGCAGAGCTCCAGCTTTAGGTATGCCTGATTACACAAAGCCTTTCACATTGTTGTCATGAACATGATGCATGTTCCTTGTCTGTCTTGACTCAAGCCCATGGCGGCGTAAACAGACCAGTAGCATATTTTTCAGCTACTTTGGATCCAGTTGCAGCAGCCTTAACAGGATGCTTGCATGCTGTAGCTGCAGTTGGTATGGGCCTGAATCAAAGTGAAGGAATAGTGATGGGACATCCTTTAACAGTTATCGTCCCTCACTCAGTCGAAATACTTTTGACACATTCCCGAACACAGCACATGACTGGTGCTAGGCTTACAAGGTACGAGACAATAATTTTGGGATCACCTAATGTGCAGTTAAAAAGATGCACTACATTAAATCCAGCAACTTTGTTTCCCAGTGAAAATGTTGAAATTGAAAATGCAGAAGGCATAGAACACAACTGTCTTCAAGTGACTGAATGTTGTACCAAACCAAGACCTGATATCAAAGATACTCGATTGGAAGAAAATGATCAGATTATTTTTGTTGATGGTTCATGTTTAAGAGATGCAGTAGGAATATTGAAAGCAGGATATGCTGTATGTACAATAACTGGTGTTCTAGAAGCATCTTGGCTTCAAGGAATTTACTCTGCACAAGTAGCGTAACTAGTAGCCCTTACTAGAGCTTGCCAACTTTCCGCATTAATGAAAGTCACCATTTACACTGACAGTCAGTACGGATTTGGAATAGTGCATGACTTTGGACAATTGTGGTCACAAAGAGGCTTTATGGCCTCTTCTGGATCACCAGTGAAAAATGGTGAAAGAATCAAAGAGTTGTTACATGCTATCCAGTTTCCAGGAGAAGTAGCAGTGGTAAAATGCAGTGGTCACTCGAAATCACAAGACTTCGTTTCTTTGGGAAATGGATGTGCAGATCAAGTCGCAATGTTTTGCGTATTGAACTGCATATTGCTCAGAGACGAATGGAATTTGATAAGTGAGCCAGAACTTGAACCAAATGAAGCCTTTGCTCTAAAAGTTGCAGACACACTAGAAGAATTGAAATTCCTACAAAAAAATGTTAGTAGAGATGAAAAACTCTCATGGAATAAATTACAATGCGTAAAAAAACCAGATGATTTGTGGGTTTCAAGTGAAGGGAGATTGGTTTTGCCAGACAGTCTTTTGACGCAAATAGCTAGGCTACATCACGGACAAGCACACATTGGAAGAGATGCCATGATTAGATTGTTCAAAATTGATTGGTTTAATCCCAAATTTCGCCAAGTTGCTGAAGCAGTTTGCCATTGTTGCGTCATTTGCCAACAAATGAACGCAGGGAAGGGAACCGTAGTAAATTTGAGCCACATTGAAAGAGCAGGTGGGCCGTTTAGCAGGATGCAACTGGATTTCATTGAGATGCCTATGCATGCAAGCTTGAAACATGTGTTGGTGATTGTGTGTATTTTTAGTCACTGGATTGAAGCATACCCTGCAAGCAGAAATGACAGTCTCACAGTTCCAAAACTACTCTTGAGAGAACTAATACCACGTTTCGGATTTCCGATCTCTTTAGAATCAGATAGGGGAAGTCACTTCAATAACGAAGTAATCAAATTACTATGTGCAGCATTGAACATTGAACAAAAATTGCATTGTAGCTACTGCCCTGAAGCATCAGGACTAGTCGAGGAAATGAATTGCACGCTGAAGTCAAGAATGGCAAAAATATGCGCATCCACAAACTTGAAATGTCCTGACGCGTTGCCTTTGGTGTTAATGTCAATGAGAAACACACCTGATAGAAAAACTGGACTATCACCACATGAAATTCTCATGGGCAGAGCCATGAGACTTCCAGCAGTTCCTGTGAATGCCCTTGTAAATATTACAGATGATATGGTATTGGACTACTGCAAAGGTCTGGCTGATGTGGTCCGCTCTTTTTCTCACCAGGTAGAGGCAACCACCTTGCCACAGATCCAAGGTCCAGGACACACCCTGAAAGCAGGTGACTGGGTTGTGATAAAGAAGCACGTGAGGAAGTTGTGCTTGGAGTCCCGTTGGAAAGGACCTTTTCCAGTGATTCTGACAACTACCACCGCTGTGAAGTGTGCAGGAGTTCCCAACTGGATTCACGCCAGTCACTCGAAAAAGGTGATGTGTCCCACAGAAGAAGAAATTGAAGCATTGAAATTACCAACAACTAACAGGAAAGTACCAGGCACTGAGACAGAACGAAGAGAGCCTGAAAGCAAACAAGAAGAAATTGAGACAGAAGAAATATTCACTGAGGAAGACACAGTCACTCCTTTTGAGGACAACAGAGAAGAAGCCTCAGGAAGTAACAAAGATCCTATCTCAGGTGAAAAAGCAGGAGAGCCTAGTCAGAGGAGGGCTTTCCCAGAAGCAGATGATAGAAGAAAACAAGGAGAAAAACTGACCGACCTCTCAGGTGAAGGAGACGAGACGGAGCAAAGTCAAATTTTTCGAACTCTTCCGGAACCGGTTGCAGGTCCGTCAGGTGAAAACAACGCGAAACGAAAACAAAGCATTTCTCCAGTGAAATCAAAGACTAGAGAAACATTCAATGAAAACAAATGGTCAGAATTGAAAGAGAAAAGAAAAGAAGTGTCTATCATAACCACACTGAATGAAGAAAAAGACACAGCCAAAGAACAAGACATAAGCGAAGGGGAATCGAAAGGAGATGCAAAATTGAAAAGGAAAAGAATAGCGAACAGAAGATATTCTGGTCCAGAATGGGCATACACAGCCACTAACGATTGGACAGACGAATTTCTATCTCTTAGTCTTGAAAATGAAGAAGCAGAACAACACTTTGGTACTTGAAAAATGAATTTCATGAACATTACCGGATAAGACATTGATAACCTGATTGACTTTGAAAACCAATTTTGAGACAAAGCTGCTAAACCGATAAAAGACTAAGCTGCTAAAGAAAACCGTGTGAACTTTGACCTCGTTAATCCTTTGTATATATCTGCCAATTTGATTTGATAAACTATCTTCAACTTTCTGATTCTCTATAGATCATGACGGACAATACTACACAAGGACATAAGATGAAATATTGTAAATACATGTGTATAGGTCTAATAATTGCATGTGTACTAATAATTATGGCAATAATTCATGGAATGCATGGAGGGAATTAAAGAGACGCGAATTATGCTTCTACTTTTAAAACTACTACTGAATTAACTCCTTTGAAGAAACTCGAACAAGACGAAAAATATTTACATGACTATACTAACGACTAGAAAGAACTCTCATCTAATGTTTTCTATCGCTTGCTGAGTGAGCATGTTGAGACAATGGACGCGAAAGATTGTTATATATGTACATAAATCCCTACATCAGTAATAGAAGGGGTGACATATCATAGCATGCCCCTTACGTATGGAATAACATGTAGTTTGTTACTAACCAGATTTTATGGCCATGAGTATATTTAATACTTCTATTCCAATCAGGATGTCGTATTTTCATATGTCCCCATAATTGAGTACTTGAGTAAAATAGCAAGAGATTATTATATAAAATTAGTTAGAGGTTTCTTTGAACCATTATCACCTTTTTCCACGGTTCTCGCTCATAGAGACAACTTTACATGCTTACTTTCACCCATAGAGAAAAGCTTTTTAGATCACACTGAAGATAGAAGAAAAATGATAAAGGAAAATTAGAAAAAGAATTACATAAAAGGACATCTGTAGATAACTATGCTTTTGCCGCAATAAAGACACAAGGGAAACTAGCTTTAGATGCATTACATATAGGGAAACTTTGTATATATAGACCTAAATCATATTATGACACAATCTTTGTAGGAACGAGTGAATGTAAACACGTGTTTTTATTCCAATAAATGGACGTTCATGTTAAATGGACTAGATCCAGCTACTCCAGGGGAATATTATATTTGTGGACTTAATGCCTATTATCGTCTTCCAAAAGGATGGTATGGAAGATGTTATTTGGGAATAGTATTTCCAAAGATTTATCAACTAGATGACTTAAAGAAATTTCCAAAGCTGTCTGAATTACATCGTATTCAGAAAAGGGAGACAGTTTCTGGTGTGGTAGGAGACATATTTGGAACAATAATTCCTTCAGTAGGAGTTATACTGACCTCAAACAAAAGACGAAAGTTGTCTACTATTGTGGATAACATGCTGACAAATTTCTCAGGCGCAATGATCCTGATGGATACTAAACTTGCTGCAGAAAGAGCTATGACTCTTCAAAACCGGCTTGCTTTAGACATTCTTTTAGCAAAGAATGCGGCGTTTGCAAAATGCTTAGTACACGTCACTGTTGCTCATATATACCAGACAACAGTAAACAAATTAGAAATATGCTTACAAATTTAACTAACGACAGTACAGATTTGAAAGAATTGAAAGAACCAGGAGTATGGGAAAAGGTTGGAAAAGGATTTGCTTCCATGGGAAATTGGCTCAGCAACATTTGGAACGGAATATTACTGAAAATAGTAAAAGGGATAGTAATAATACTAATTTGCTTAATAGGTATTTGGGGAATATGGAAAGCTATTAAAATATTGAAATCAAGAAACAAGAGAAGAACTGAAAAGAAAGAACAAAAAGAAATGGTAAAATTATGCAGGGAAAAATCAAAGGGAGAAAAACGGAAAAGGGAAATGATTGAAATGCAAAATTATTAAAACAAAATTTTAAATGAAATAAAATTTGTGAAGGAAGATTTAATGTGATGACATAATTAGTCATCAGAGGAGGGATTGATGGAGCAGAAAAGGAAAGACTAACAAACATTTATATATCATGCAACAAAATCGTATAAGACAATGTGATTTTAGCAAAGAAAAATAATGTATGTAGAAAAATGTGCCCACGAAGTAGGTCGCCATTAGTATAAACAAGCTTAATTAATCATGAAAACCGACAAATGTACTAATATGTCATAATTGAAGCTATATTCTATGATTTTCTCGTTAAAACTGTTATATGTTTAGCTTAAATTTAGCAGAGGCTTTGGCCAAGTTGCCTGGTCTCAATTTTAACTGCGTAGTTTTCACTTATATTGACAAAGACGTGTTTTGAATCTTTAAAAGCTGTATTTTTCCAGTAGAATGACTAATACACTTATCTTAAAGTTGCGTGCTAGGCAAATTCCATCCCCTTTGAAGCTCAAGGTCAGTTTCTGCAGGTGCAGACAATGAAGACACTGATGCAGAATTAATTGGCAACTTTGTTGCTACTTATGTTCCAAAACTCCAAGGACACCTTATGCGCTGATTAGTATTAAGAGAAAAGACACTATTCATTGGTCAAAGAGAAATCATCCCATGGACCCTCCAATGGAAGAACCTGAAGAATTTGGAACTTCTCTTACTTAATCCCATCGGACAAAGAGAAGACAGCCATTTTTCTTTGATGCCATTTTGAAGCCAGATTTGAGAAGCCATTTTGATGACACTCTGATGCTTTTTCTCTATCCCAGAGAGAGAGACTTTAAAGATTTCTCACCGTAGAGACTTTAACTTTACTTTGCTTTGCCCATACAATAACTTTTGCCCCCCTATTTTCCTTGCTGCTGCAAGGAAGACTTGACTTAAACTTTGCCCCTTTGAAGTCTGCCCGATGCTGATAGAACTGGTACCTGAAGGACGAAGACTTACCTTGAATGCTGATTGTATTTGGTAACTATGAAAGGATAAATGTACTATTCATTGTGTTTTCCTTCTTAGCTACCAACTGCTTATTTTGACAGAGCCTAAGCTAGAAGTTTTCTAAATTTATGTTGATTAAATTCATTTTGCGTGAAGCCCCACATGCCAATGCTATTTAGAAGTTAGTTGAGGTATTCATTTGATGCACTGTGCTTAGTTGAAATCTTGTTATGCTGACCGATGTATGCAATGAGTCAATTTCAGTTGCTTTTATTAGTGATTTGCAGAGCTATATCAGAGTGTATAATTATTCTAGTTTTACGTAGGTTGTGTTTCTTCCGTTGCTATGGACAGACAGTAATGTTCGTATATGTGTATCATTTGATCTTGAGACTTACTTACATTGTGCTAGTTTTGTTAATATAGGGAAATAAACTTATTAACTTTAATAAACAGGTGTGGTTATTCATGACGGTCATAGTGTGTCTAATTACTGATTTCTGTTTAACAAATTTGTTGATCGATTACTAATTGAGTATTAGTTATTGATTATAAATGAATATTGATCACTGATTTGAGAGATCCGACGATTTCTTTGGATGAGGAGAACTCAACACGGTCAAAAGGTTCACCGACCTCCGGCGGGTCCAAGTATAAGTAATTTACAAGGACTGGACGCACTATCAGCATCATGGGAATGGACATGGGCCATCACCAAGGCAGCCAGGATTCACCTGCAGCACCCCACCATCTTGGAGCTTGTGCGCTTTATTTGTCTCACAGTTAAAAGTCCATGTAGTGCCAGCCAAGGCGCACGATAAGGGTCAGGTCAGCGATAGCCTCAGGAACACTTACTCAGCATATTTTGAGTTTGGGTGATGTGGATGGTCCCGATGTTTGTTTCAAGTCACGGCGGGGACAGCAGAGCTAACAAAATGCTGCCATCCTGCATGGTACTAACTATGTCCCAACCCGAATGCCTCTTTAAGTGCAAATTTCTCAAAAATGGGATCCCATCACTTCATAAAAAGCACTCTTTCTGAGTAAAGTTCAAATGTTTTGCCAAATTCGGTGTAACTCTATTCTGCCAATTTTACTTCATCAGATCAAGATTTCCCATGGAAATTAACATGAGAAATCAGCATTTTGGGCCCCCTCATTTTCTTTGCCTCTACTTGATGGGTTGATGCAAAACTTTCTATGAATGAGCCGAGGTGGATCACATTTTCTTTTTAAGATCAATGTAGATTTGTGCAACATTGCTGATAGTGAAAGAAACACACACTCTTCCTAAGGAAACTCAGACATAACTGTAACTACATCACCACTATATTTAAAGAAAAGGAAGGCATGGATGGGTTTAACCCCCATAATGTATTTTTTTAAAAATAATGTTATATTTCATTTTATATGGTAGTAGTATTTTGAGTTCTACAGACATGCATTTTAAAAACAGATTTATATACTACTTACCTTGTAGGATGACATCTAAAGGTGACTTTGATGTTCTTACCTGACTTGCATCACAATATCAATTATCACATGGCTATTTACTGCAAGGTCCCCAGCGATGATGTAACGACTGACAATTGGATTGAATTTCTCAAAGAGAATATGGACAAGCAGCTAGAAGCTAATATGAATGATTACCAAGGACATCAGACACCTATAGTGTGGATGAACTTGAAATTACTTCTGCTCTGGAACCTGAACTGGGGGTCTGAATTGAACTTAGACCACATATTACCAACATTTCAACTGCCATTTAACAGTTTGAAAAATTCTCAAAACCACACAGGTGCCACCAGCAACTTCTCTGCAGAGAATGCCTCTTTAAGTGCAAATTTCTCAAAAATGGGATCCCATCACTTCATAAAAAAGCACTCTTTCTGAGTAAAGTTCAAATGTTTTGCCAAATTCGGTGTAACTCTATGCTGCCAATTTTACTTCATCAGATCAAGATTTCCCATGGAAATTAACATGAGAAATCAGCATTTTGGGCCCCCTCATTTTATTTGCCTCTACTTGATGGGTGGATGCAAAACATTCTATAAATGAGTCGAGGTGGATCACATTTTTTTTTAAAGATCAGTGTAGATTTGTGCACACAGTCATTTTTCACACTGGCAAAGCTGTCTTTCTCATAGGAAAACACTGGGTTACATTAAAATAATTTATCTTGCTTAACTTCAGTGTGAGACTGTTGGAGGGGGCATGTTCTGGTTGGCTGAGGCAAGACCCTAGCCAGCCAGCACCCGCCACTTATGTCAAGGGTGGATAATTATACTTACTGTATAACCTGTGCTCATCCTTTAATAGCTTGGCACAGAGCAGTCAGGCTTATCACATAGGAAATATTCAAAGCAAAGACACAGCACTTCCCTGCTACTACCATGCTGTGCAGCACAAAAGGAGAGTTTAAACACAGTGTACGTATAATAACTTTGTTTTCAACACAATTACCATGTCACTACTGTATGATAATAATGTAGCTCTGGGCCTATGCCCCAATTTGCAATGGAAGCCAAGATATGATTCCCAGATACGTTAAAAACTACTACTACTGTATGTAGACATGAGGCAAAGGGTACATTCCCTCCAGATGCAGCAAAGGGCACCGCTCTCCAGATATTACCAGTCGTTGATGTAAGTCCCTCTCAGGAGGTTTTTGATGTCACTGAGACCACCTCAGAGAGCAGGGGGGAAGCCATCCTTCCCTTGGACAGTTACCCTTTGAGATGCTACACAGCATCAGGCAATCAACCCCAGGCTAGTCTCCAAGCAGGAAGTGGGGATCGGATCCCCCTCATTGGATAGCTATCCTCCTAGACACAACAGATTCCTCTGGCAGTGTGCCCACACGGTTCAGTAGCACCAGTCCTGCATAGCCATAAAGGTTATTCGGCCTTGCAGATGTTGATTACCCCTAGTTATACTAGATGGGTCCTTTGAAGTTGGGGGTGGTTCAAAGGGTTCTCCTTTGAACCACAGATGTCTTTCCTAACTTTCCTCCCTGTCCACACTGAGGTTCTGGAATGCAGATCTTATCTGTACCATGCCCTGACTGCAAGAGGCCAAGTGTCAAAAACCTCTCCCCCCAATCTCTCTATCCAGACTCTAAATTGCAGTTTCAAATGGCGAGATCAGTCTTCCTGGATGCCTGAGTTTTATAGTGGTAACCTGGGAAATGCACAGATGAGCTCTACTCCTGTGACACATAAAATGACCCCACCGTTGCTGTGGAATGACCCCGCCGTTGCTGCAAAAGAAGTTTGAGGCCCTCCACAACCCGCAGGCACCCGCCTGCACCTCATCCCTGGTGCCTAGTGGTAGGCGTGTCTAGTATACCTTGTATTTCATTTCTATATTTTGTATTTCGTTTCTTGTAATTGTTTTTTCATCTTACACACTGTTTTTCTCTTAAACTGTGCCCATTTTCTTCTCTGCTTTGTATTTTGTGCTCTAAAATTGTGCCCATTATCTTTTCCAGCTCTCGCCGGTTACTCTGACCCAGCCGCTTCGTCCCCTGCGGCCCTGCCTCCCTCGCGCCCCCATTGGACACTCCCTCCCACCTCCCACCTCCCAGCTGCTCCTCCCTCCCACCTCCCCTTCTTAATGGCGGCCGCGTGCAGCAGCCGTCCCTGCCTGGACCTCGCCCAGCGCCCGTCCCCTTGGTCCACGCTCCTCCAGCCCCCCAAGCTCCACTACTCCTCCACAGAGCTCCTTGCTCTCAACCCTGTCGAGCACCCTGCCTGCGCGCAGGCCAACCCCAAACACACACACGGACCTTTCACATGCCACTCATGCCATTTCTCCTAAACTCACACCAACAACACCGACAAGCACCACAACAACACCAAACCCCCAATCACCTCAACTGCATCTTCCTTAACACCCGCTCTGTCCACAAGCACGCCATCAAGCTTTGGGACCTGCTCACCACAAACTCTCCAGACATCGCCTTCCTCACTGAAACATGGATGAACTCCTCATCAGAACCCGAAATCGCCGTAGCCATCCCAGAAGGTTACAAAATCACCCATAGAGACTGCACCAACAAACCAGGAGGAGATGTCGCCATAATACACAGAAACTCCATCAAGATTTCCACCAACACCAACGACACCCTAGACAACGCAGAACACCTACTCTTTCAGGTACACATCAACGCCAACACCACCCTAAGAGGAACCCTCATCTACAGACTACCATGACCCCACCCCCCCATTCTGTGACACAATCGCCGACACTATCAGCTCCCACACCGTCATCGCCACAGACTACATACTCCTTGGTGACCTTAACTTTTCACCTGGAAAGCACCCATGACTGCAACTCCACGGCCCTGCTGGACAACCTCACAAACCTCAGCCTCAAGCAACTGGTCACCTCACCCACCCACTCAGCCAGACAAATGCTAGATGCCATCTTCACCTCCAGCAGCCACATCACTTTCACTCACACCACCGAACTCCACTGGACTAACCACCACTGCGTCCACATCTCCTTCCTGAAACCCACCACCCACCACCAACAACCCCCTACCCCCTAACGCAAGTGGAACAAGATCTCTAAAGAACACCTGATCTCCAACCTCGCACAAGGTCCACCTCCCAACACCAGTGACCCCAACCTCACACGATGGCTAGAAACTTGCACAGACTTCCTCGCCCCTTTGAAAACAAACAACAACACCCGCACCATCAAGAGCGCCCCCAGTTCACCACAGAACTTCAGTCTTCCAAACGAAAATGCCGAAAAATTGAAAAAGTCTGGCACCAAGAACCCTCAATGAGCAACTTCTCCGCCCTCAAAACAGCCATGCGCAAACACAACCAACTCATCCGAACCACCAAAAGGTCCTCCTACAAAGAACGCATAGACAACGACACACACAACAGCAAGGAACTTTTTGCCATCATCAAAGAACTCATCAAGCTCAAATCCTGCACCATCGCCCCTCCACACTCCCAAGACCTCTGCCACTCCCTCTCCAACTACTTCCATCGAAGAATCACAGACATACACAACAGCTTCACATCGTCAGCACCCACCATCACCACCACAGATAAAACCAACACCACAACACCCTGCTGCACCAACCTGCTGAACACCTGGACCCCCACCAACAAGGAAGAAATCGGCAAAACCATGAGCTCCATCCACTCAGGCTCCCCAACAGACACTTGCCCCCACCACATCTTCAACAAGGCCAGCCAAATCATTGCTCCCCAGCTCCGGGCAGTCATCATCAGTTCCTTCGACACTGCAACCTTCCCAGATATTTGGTAACACGCCGAAGTCATCGCTCTTCTCAAAAAACCCAAAGCAGACCCTGAAGACCTCACAAACTACTGATCCATCTCTCTTCTCCCCTTCCCCGCAAAGGTCATGGAGAATATAGTAAACATACAACTGTCTCCCTTCCTAGAAGACAACAACATACTCAATGTCTCCCAGTCTGGATTCCGCAAAAACCACAGCAACGAGACCGCCCTCATCGCCTGCACAGGCGACATCAGGACCAGATTGGACAAGGGCGAGACCATTGCCCTCATCCTCCTAGACCTCTCTGCAGCTTTTGACACTGTATGGCACCAAACCCTCCGCACACACCTTTTCGATGCCGGAATTCACCACAAAGCCCTGGATTGGCTCACCTCCTTCTTCTACGAAAGAACCAAAAGAATTCGCCTCCCTCCTTTCCGGTCTACAACCACCAAGATCATCTGTGGGGTCCCCCATGGATTCTCCCTCAGCCCCACCCTTTTCAACATCTACATGGCTCCTCTCGCCAACATATTCCGCCCCCACAACCTCACCATCAATTCATACGCTGACAACACCCAGCTCATCATCTCCCTCACTAGGAACCCAGCTACCGCCAAGAATAACCTGCACGCTGGACTCCTCGACATCGCCAACTGGATGACAGCAAGCCACCTCAAATTTAACTCAGACAAAACAGAGATCATCATCTTTGGTCCCAAAAAGACAGCATGGAATGACTCTTGGTGGCCCATCACCCTTGGACCACCCCAACACCCACCACCCATGCACGCACGCATTCTTGGCATCATACTGGACTTATCTCTCTCCATGACTCAGCAAATCAACGCCATATCATCCTCTTGATTCAACACCCTTCGCATGCTATGCAAGACTTTCAAATGGATTCAGTTAGAAACAAGAAGAACAGTTACCCACGCGCTCATAAGCAGCAGACTGGACTACGACAACGCCCTCTACGCAGGGACCACAGCCAAGCTTCAGAGAAAACTCCAGTGAATCCAGAAAGCAGCCGCACATCTCATCCTCAACCTCCCTCAACACTAACACATCTCCACCCACATCAGATCCTTACACTGGCTGCCCATCAACAAAAGGATCATTTTCAAAGTCCTTGTCGACGCTCACAAAGCCCTTCACAACACTGGACTGGCCTACCTCAATGAACAAATCAACTTCCACATACCAGCTCGACAGCTCCGCTCTGCCGACCTCGCCCTCGCTACAGTCACCCGCATCCAACGCACCACCTCCGGCGGCAGATCCTTCTCCCACCTCGCCGCCAAAACCTGGTACTCCCTCCCCACCAACTTATGCAAGACCCAGGACCTCCTAACCTTCAGAAAGCATCTCAAAACATGGCTTTTTGAGCAGTACCCCCCCCGAGCCTTGAGACCCTACCGGGTGAGTAGTGCACTTAAGAAATTTATTTGATTGATTGATTGAATGAAGCCTAATTTACAGGACACCAGAACCATTTCAGCACCTAGAAATGTCCACCTCCTAGACGTGGCATTTCTAGGTCATAAATGACAAAACCACCTTTACCATCAAAAGAGGTTTGCCATTCTGAATACGATACTAAACAGCATAAGGCAATTCCACCGCAATCCTCTATTGCAGCCAGACCTAATAAGACTCATTCCCTGATGTCATCTTGCTGGCAGATCAGCTCTCATAGGTAGTGTAAACATGCCTGGGTATTTGGCACTCCCTAGGGAACATGTGCCCTGGCACACACCCATGCCCACCAAGGCATGTGGGACTCTTTTGTTAAAGCTGCCACAAAGGTGTACGTGCCAATACTGGCCTCGTCTGTCAGGCTCAGTTCCTATATTAAGGTACCCGTGCACACCCTGGCAAGTGATGCCAGCTCCAGTACCTATATAGAAAAACCACTGAGGTTCAGTATTCACCCATGGACGAGTTTTACTTCCAGGTGGAGAAGGATGGCACCAGCACTTTCACACTGTGCTTCCAGTGGGGAAGTGTCTAGGGCCGGTAGGTCCTTTGTGAAAACCAGCATCCTAAAGAAATGCAAAAAAGTTGGGGGGACCACTACCTCCGTGGGTCAGGTCTAACAGAGAGCAGCTAGAACCATGATTCAAGGACTCATTTTAATAGTAATTTAAAATCCATCTTAATGATCAAGTTGGTCTTTATATTACTATTTTACAAATGACACTTTTAATGGAATAAACTGCCACAGTTGCAACATAGATTAGGGCTTTGTTTAATTAAATATAAGAAACTCACTTCATTTATATTGCATGAAAAATCATCCACTGCTTGCCCTAAACTCTTTAAACTGAGATTTGTTTATGTGTGGGTATAGGGCTATTGCCCACTAACAAGGGCAGTTTGAATTGTATATTAAGCCTATTTAGGTTAGCATCATCCCAGGTCTTTGGCCTCTCTGGAATAGTACACAATTTGGGTTTTGGCAAATTGCACGACTTGACTCCTGCCAGCAGTGTGCACCTTTTACAATTTCCTGAATACAAGTGAATCTGTCATAAAGGACCGCACAAACAAAATGACAATGCATCACTAATTTCAGTACAAGGATTATATGCCTGAGAGCTTATGAGGCAGTGCCTAAGTAAGACCCCAGCAGGCACTTATGCTCACACACTCGTTTAGAAGATGTAACAGAAGGAGTCACAACAGACCTGGCAATTTGACTCATAAAACAATGTTGCTGTCAATTAAGTGGGCTATAAGAAACTAATCGTAGAGAGTGGTGGACTTGATATATTTTGAAAGTTGCATCCTAATTTAAAGCAGTGTGCATTTTATCTCTATAGAAGCAACTCACTTACATTTGACTCTTTTTAAGAGGTGAACTTCATGATAGAGTTCAGTTCAGAAATAAAGGTTCCACAAATAGCCGTAGATGACTGTGCTTACTTCTAAGAGTGGGCAGTGGTTGACAAAATGTGAAACGAGAACGGCACTGTAAAAACCATTACCGAATTAATTTACCAGTGGGCTACACAATGTGTGGATTTTGCAGAGTTTGTATTTTTCAAATTGAATAGTGAAAAGATAATTTTGTTTGGAGGGGGCAATCATTGACAATTCTGGTGACTAATTACAAAATGTGCATTTTAATCAAACAGTGGCAAAGTCAATAGGGCTAGCGTTGGATCATAAGCATTTGACTTTATCAATGCTTGTTTTTTTCATGGTTTCTCTGAACCTTTGTTGTTAGTGGAGCTGCTGAGTCCTCAGAAATATACGAAAAAGTGTTGGCTAAAATCACAAAAAAAAATCTTTTCACAGTGAAGTTAACCAATGGTTGAAGTGATCTGTCGTATTGCCCCATTTTGGATGCTGTGATATGAAAAGGAAAATATGTAACCCACATCAATAGACCAAAAGAGGAAGAGAGAATCCCCAATCCCTGCATAGCTAAATCTACCCCACACATAATTTGTGCAAAATGAATAGCTCTTGTATGCCACCAGATTGAAAAACGGTACAACGCAGAAGAGAAAGATAAGTCGTGAATATCCAATATCAATCTAATGTAGCACGGGATGAGACGTAATTCTAGCTGAATAAATTGAAAACAAGTAAATATGTTTAGAATGAATGAAACAGAAAGAAAAATATGAAAATTGTGACAAAAATAATGCTTTAGCTGCCCTTGCTAAGAGAGAGCACTACATGATTGCAAGAGATGAGATATGGGACAGAGAAGAGGAAGAATGCAAAAAGTGGCAGAGTCAGGATGTTTCATACTTTGAGGAATGTGCTACTAATCATCTTTGACAAATTATAATTTGCAGTCACTGATCCCAGTGCAAACATTTTACGTGACAGATTGTTGACTTTAATTAAGTCAGACCTATCCTCACGTCTGTACATTTATTTGACGTTGCATGTTCGAGACGCTACTCTCAGCAGTAAAAGATACTTGCTACTCACACTTATAAAATAGTTTTAACATTTATGATGAAGAAAATGCCGAGCGTTAATTAGATATCTGTGAGTAACAGAAGTTTCACTTTCAGATGCATTACTAAATTGTTGCTGCGCCTTTTTGGAACACTAGTCAATCAATCTGGCAGTGTCAACACCATTAGAACATTATTTTTTCTCCAAACATGAGCTATATACATAATTCTTTTGGTTGGTGCAGGCAAGCTATTGAAAACTACGCCTAGTTACTGCTATCTTTGCCTCGTTCGGGGGATGGGCTGCAGCGAACAGCGGTCGCACACGGCCTGTTACATCATGTATAGTGATGGCAAACTCAGAGCCTGCATTGTTCCGCTTAAGAAAGAAACTATCCTTCACCTTGTTGTTGTTTTCCATTCTTGAGAGATTCAGAATGAGGAAGAAGATACTCATCACGTTTCACAAGACACCTACAAGGAGAGATTTAGGTCCTCAATGGGAATATACAAATTTAAAAAATGATGCTGCCACGGAAGGATAGCGGCGCTGTCTGTGTATAATACGTTGTGGACAACTGTGCGAAAGATAGTTCCCTAGGCAGCACAGAACCCCACATGTGTGCTGTATATTGCTCTGCCATTTGCTGGTGCCGGCCTAAGATGTGCCACACGTGTTAGTGAATATGTAGAGACAAAGTTACCCTTGAGCTTTTCCAAAGCAGCATGCTCCTCTTGACTTCTGAGGGGAACCTGTGAAATCCAGAACACTCAAAGCTGCAAATGCAGCTATGAGTGGATAGGGCAAGAGCTACTCAAGAAAAGACTGTGCACAAGATTTGGTAGATGCTGGCATTAGGTAAAGGAAACAGCAAGGCCCATAAAATTAAGAATCTGATGGTGAATGGGTGTGCAGGTGTGAGCAATTCAAGGGCATCTCCAGCAGACTTACCAGTCATGGAATAAACCTTTACTCAGTTCAATGTTTGATTATTGTTTCGGTAGAGATTGCAGAAAATGATTCTGAAGTCTGCACTAGATTTAATTTTTCTTAAGCTGGAGTGCTCACTTCAAGGACCTGGAGTTCGAGGACTCAGTGGGAAAATAGGAGATTTGGAATGATATGGGAACTTGAACCGCATGCGTTTTACTGTTGCCCGCCGTATTCTTAGCTCTTAGTGGACATTCTCTATTTTGAATTTGTCATTCTGAGTTTTCTAGTGTTTCCAACCAGCCTGGACAGGCTGGGCACACACCTTGCAACCAGTGTACTTGTTTTATATAACCCATGGGCATTACAATGGCATTTTATAAATAGTAAGGACATAGAGGCAGGTTTGGCCTTCTCTGGACACGAGTTTGTCTACTCCAGTGGAAACGTAGTTCAGACAACATATTACCAAGATTAAGGTCTAAGGTCTTGAGCTCAAAGTGGTCTACCAAAGTGTTTTGACCCTTGTGAACTGTGCTCTTGTATTAAGCAGAACGGTTGGTCCCACCCTTTGATTCACCGTGGAAGGCATGTCCTGTTGAATGTCAGAGACAGACAGTGGAGTTGAAAGCAGGATGATCAGTGGATTGTGGGTGCAACCATTGCAGTCTCTTGCCATTCGATAGCAGAGAATACAGTTAAATCAGAGAAATTATTGGATTAGGCTATTTTAGTATCTTATGACAGGACTTTTCTACCAAAATAGATGGACCGCAATATTTCATTATTACTAGATTGTCAACTTCTCTTTGTTGAAGACACTTGTCATAGTGCCAGTACCAGTGGGTATTGATCGAAAATTAAGATTTGGTTATTTTATACCAAAGGTTTCAAGGGTTGATGTTTCTTTTTCCGGATTGTCTCTGGGCAATAGTTGGGCTCACTTGTAATTTGTCTTTCTTTACTTTTGTGATTAATTGTCCCTACCAAGTGATGAGAGCGTAGACTCTATAGCAGCTCTGAAAAACAAATAAAGGCACAGCTATTTCGAGGACATTAGGTCCATCCACCGTTTGATGACATACTCCATCACTGGGCCCTCATTGACACCAGTGTGAGCAATCCTTGTGCAAACTGCTACCTTTATTCAGGGGTTCTAATGAGGTCTTTACAAGGATGGTAAAGGGATGGGTGCTAGTGGACGAACAATAGTGGGTATTTTAAGAGGGAGCTGTGGGGCGGATGGAGTGGATATTGCTTAAAACAACTTATTTATGGAAAAGAGAAATGTTTGTTCCATCCTCAATGGTAGTTTACAAGAAGGCGAGGATTAATATGACCCACACAGAGACGTTGACATGGTTCTTCCTTGCAAGAACACACAACCGATGTCTGTATGGATTCATCAGGACAATATAGCCCTCTCTGCTGCCAAGGCACATCAAAAATGGTAATGGAAATGTAATGATAATGGATGCAATACATTTACAACCAGTGGTGAAGGGTCAGGTTTGTAGATGCACATGCTTGAGGACCTGTACTGGAAAGGGGAGAAAGAGTCCTGTAGGTCATTGCTTAAAATTATAAATATGAAAGTTCAGTTTATACACGTTGAGTGTGTGGGGACTAAACACTTATCTTTTTGTCAGTACAGACATTCAGCCTTATTTGTCTTTGCCTGGTCAAGCCTGTGCTCTCTATGGATGGACCAATGCCCATGTTCTCTAAATATAGATACAGACATGGTTCACAGGTGAAAGGGGGAGCAGTCAAGCATGAGACAGTCGAATAGTAAAATATGAAAAAGTCGTGCCACCCCACAGGGACGGAGATATATGTTATGTATAGTCATAGCAGCAGGAAAGTATCTCTGGGTCGCTGTAACTGGTTCCACAGTAAAAATGGCAGAAGAATTTTGCTGTAAAGCAAAAGTGCTCCAATTAAACATTCTTAAATGCCTCTGTTTCAAGGTCTACTTTGCTAGTAGACCAGGGGAAATGCTAAATTCTGTGCTGGGGCACAGAAGGGCACTAGTGTTAGGTATCTGGCGCCTAACAATGCCTCCATGGGTGGTAAAATGCAGGCCAGGGAGAAGTGGGATACCTACTGCAATTCTGATAGGTTGAAATCAGCCAGTCATATGGCTATTGTTCAGCATCTGTTTAACAACCATTTTTGAAGAGGGCCATGTGCGAAGCGCACTCCTATTGGTTGCTAATATCCGATAAGAACAGCCCTTTGGCAAAGAGCCGGTACCATGTGCATGACCCAGTCACCTTGAAGTCCTTTGACTGTTGCAAGATGACACCGGCAGATCATTGGTTTTTTTAGCCTGTGATAGGCAGAAGTGAATATCCGGACAAAAGGTGAATTTATGACAGAAATTGCCTCCACTTAACTGGGGAATGAAAAAAATACCCCAGCTAACTTCATAAGAAGCCTTTCACTATTAGTATTTCGAAGTCTGTTAGAGGTTCCATCCATGTATCCTAGTTTCAAACTCAGGCCGCCTCAAGTTTGTTTACAATGCAGGAGATAAAACCAACTTCCTATTGTGAACTGTAATAGTCACCAGAGTAATTAAGAACAAATAGTTCAGCACAATTGTCCAAATTGTTTGGGCATTACATACGTGTTTCAGGTCTGACAGCGTGATGTTGTAATCAATTTTTAATTCTGCAATCCACGTGATTAATAAAATCACTGGGTTTTTTAATGCAAAAGTGTCATGTGCACTCTGAAACCTATTTTACAACTTTATGATTCGTAAAAAATGTTCGTAATCCATTTAAAATCTCAATGAGGAGAGGACATGAAAGTGGCATCTTCTCCTAATTGTGAGTCACAATGGTATGTAACAACGGTTGGCAAACACAATCGTACTAGGAGAGCATTGGTCCGCTACTCAAAGGAGGCAGCAGCAACTGATTTTCAAAGGAGGACGTGTCCTCGTCTGTCCCTTTCACCTTTATGAATCCTGTTGGAAAGCCTCAAGGGGAATAGATAATGGTGCTTGGGATCACTGCGAGTTCCCCAGATGCTTTCCCAATGGGAAAATTTGCAATTTAAAAAAAAGCAACACTAGTTCCTATCAGGGGAATAGATACACAAGGGCACTGATTATTGCTTGAAGACCATCGTCATCATCTCGCTGTTTGTAGTGTTAGCGCGTCATACCTTATTAAGTAAACTTACAAGGGAGACGTGAATAGGCCGATGGACCTTTTGACTGCGCTTCGAGTTTTTCCAACCATGAACCCCGTATCAATACAAATCAATAGCAATAACAATCAATGACATCAATAATAAATAGTTGTCAGTAATTTCCACTCACCATGACCCAGCAGCCATGAATAACCACACCTTTGTAAAAGTTTGAATGTTTATTTCCCTATATTAACAATGCTAATGTTGCGTAACTTAGTCCCTCATTACGAACATGGCAGTTCAGACCGCCTTGCTGGCAGTGACGGAAAATACCGCGGCCCTCCACTACCGCCAGGCTACCGCCGACAGGCAGCCTGACGATGGCGGACTACTTTATACGACAGGGCAGCGCTGCTTGCAGCGCTGCCCTCTGGGTAAACAACCCTTGTTCCTTCAGCCTTTCCCTGGCGGGTTCCCCTGCCAGGAAAAGGCTGGCAGAAGGGGTGCTCAGGGCCCCCCCTGGAGTCCCCTGCACTGCCCTGCACTTGGCATGGGCAGTGCTGGGGCCCCTGTGCAGTGCCCCATTGCGCAGGTCACTGCCCGATTTATGGGCAATGATCTGCGCAACGGGTGCTGCTGCACCCGCCGCACAGCGGCAGTGACGACGGCTCCATGTCAGCCGTCTGCAATGTCCCGGCCCTGCATTCTGCTGGGTCAGCGGGCAGAAACACTGTTTCCACCCGCCAGCCCAGCAGAATGTATATTAGTCGGCCGGGGGACCCCCTTAGTCTCAAAATCAAATGATAAACATACAGAAACAACACTGGCTGACAAAAGCAGCAAAAAAATGGTAATCTAATCAAGGCTTGAGTCACTACACATTCTAAGGTTACAGTACAAATTAATAGCAAGAATAACTGCGCGAACGCAATAACATACATTTAGATCCCGCAAAGAAAATACATCAACTGTTATTACATGTAGCGAGCATAATCAGTGAGAACCCTAACTAACTTCACATTAGAATAGCACGTTTCGGCTTCATGCAAAATAATGTAATCAACACAAGTTTGGGAAACATCTAGCAATGGCTATATCAAAATAGAAGTTGGTACCTAGAAAAAAAGCAAATAGGCATCATAATCAGTAAGATAGTCTTAATAATTGTCCTCATTATGGTTCAGCAAGTTGTGACAGTCTTAGTCAATAGGACATCAGTTTGGTCAGCAAGCATCAGGTTCAGCATCAAAGTCCAGAAAAAGGCACAGTCTCTTTAAGCAATAAAGATGAGCACGTCACTTCTCAAGACGGTCAAAGAAATAATGGAGGGATGGCAAACGGAAAATGGGCAAATGGTGGCTTCCTCCCATTGCAGTCTGGCTAAGTTAGGGTTCCTAAAACTACTTCCCATGTCCCTATTGGTTAAAGAATTGCATTTTCGTTTTTAGTCCAATGAAACTAAAACCCTAAATCTACACTTCTACTAGTACATGGTTCACATGTCGATGATTGGCTCCTCTTCTCCTGTTGCCATCGTTTGACTTGTCAGGTATCAATATTGTTGCAGCTCATACTGTAGCCAGAGCATCCATTTTCTTTTCCTGGGAAGGTCAGTCTTACACACATTACACTAAACATTGTTTCACTAGCAAGTACATCTTCTTCTAGCAAGCAGTTGTCAGTAGAAAGACTTTCAACTACGAGCACTTGGTCAGCACAGTGGAAAATCTCAATTTCATTCTTGAAACAGCCATTTTATAGGTCGATCAAGAAATGCAGCTTGACATGAGGCAGTGCGACTAGGCCAAGTCCTCGCTAAGTTAAGGCCTTTGATTAATAAAGCTAATACATAATACATAACCATTGATATGACATATTACTACATTAATCAAAAACAAGCTCAACATTTTACATTAATAAGCCATTAATAAGTACACTTTGTGAACATTGGCGGCCACTCAGGTAGTTGCACCTTCAAATGCATGCATTATTTTTCTCTACATTAATACATTTTCTATGCAAATTCAACACTCAGAACACATGAATAATCATTATTAAATTCAGCGTGAACAGTAGCAAATCATGGGGAGAGAAAATAATTACCTGCCTGTTTAATATTCATTGGTAAGGTCCTTCTATAACTGAAGATTATAGATGATTTTGTGATGAAAACTATTTAGTGTGTAGATCATGTTGCAAAATTTGCAACCACTTTTTGCAACTTGTCTTTTATTAGATTGCGTAAGATTGTTATACTCTCTAACTTGGTAGTTTGCACATCTGCTGCTTTGTGGCCCACACCCATCAAACTCTAAGTAAGTCCCTTAGATGATGCACATGTAAAGACTGTCTAGTTGAAGCTTGTTAGACATGCCAGCCATAGGGTGGTCCTAGCCCCAAACTTTTCACCTTCCTCCTCCATTTTTTTCTCATCTCATTTTTTGGGCATTAGGACTTTGCACACCTTTCTGGTGCTACCCAGAACTAAAGTGAGTGTGCTCTCTCCTCTAACATGGAAAAATTGGTTTATCTCCATTGGCACATTTCATTCATTTATAAGTCCCTAGGAAAGTACCCAGAGCCTGTAAATTAAATGCTACTAGTGGGCCTGCAGCACGGACTGTGTCACCCACTTAAGTTGCCCTCTAAACATGTCTCAGGCTTACCATTGCAGATCCTCTGTGTGCAGCTTTAAACTGCCATTTTGACCTGGCAAAACAAACCTTTTGTCAAGCCTAATCATTCCTTTATAATACATATCAGACACCCCTAGAGTAAGCCCCAGACAGCCCAGAGGGCAGGGTGCAATGTACTTAAAGAGTAGGACATGTACTTTTAGGTTTTACATGTCCTGGTGGTGAAAATCTGTTAAAATCGTTTTTCACTACTGCAAGGCCTATGTCTCCCATAGGATATCTTTTTAGTTGCCTTATTACATTTTATGAGAGTAATTTCCAAAGGGGAAGAGATAACCACTCATTTTTGATGACTCTGGAAATGCAATTTAAAATCTTACCTTTTGGAGAAGTCAGATTTTAAATTGCAATTCTGAAAAAGCCACTTTCAGAACATTGGAATTATCTTGCCTTAGCCTTTTGGTGCCTGCATCATACTACCGATCACATGATTGGGTGTAGTTGGCAGTTAAGCTTTGTGCATCCTCCTTGGACAGCCACACACAATGGGAGCTTTGGTGTGACTGGATGGACCATCACTGGCAGGATGGGAGGAGCTGGGAACAGCCTCACTTATACATGACTAGGCTGCGTCCTGTCAATGCACAAAGGGATGCATACCACCTGTTGCCACCTGTAGTTAGTCTGGAGCCAAGGCAGGGAAAGCAGGACATGTGTGCACTTCAAAGGCAGGCCTCTAGAGGTTTCTCTTCCACTTCAAAGGTACAACTGGGTGTAAATACTTGACTTCAAATATCAACTCTTCAGTACAACTCTGGACTTGTAGATACTCTTCCAGGAAGAAAGACCAACTGGTGTGCTGCTTAAAGATTGCCACTCTGCTAGACTCCTGCTTTTCTGTGCTGTGCTGAGTTGCTGCTTGCTGCCTTCTGGCCTGAGTGAGAAGGTCTGGACCTGCATCTCTTGAACACAGAACTCAGAGTGACTTCAAGGGCTAGGTGGCTGGCCTCCTTATCTGAAGCCCCATAGACATAATAGGCTTCCAGTAACCTTGCATCTGTACCTTGACTTAACCTGACACATTCCTCATTGACGGTAGCCTCAACGATGACACCAGACTCCGCATCAGAGCTTTGCACTTTTCGGATCAGACGCGTTGCCCATATTGTGTGCTGCATCGCCAACGCTGGACTTTGTATCCTAGGCTCCACTGATGGAATCCCTGGCATCCCTGCAACAGTGCTTTGCACCGTATCCTCGCTGTATCTCAGAACCAAACATCACTCAACTGTGTGATACATCTTTGCTCTGCTCCAGGATTTAGGGTTCTCTGTTCAGTGGGCCAAACTGGGCAAAACTGGGTCCCTGTAACAAGTCCACACTCCATTGACGTCGACCTGAACTTTTGACTTTATCCCAGGCTGGCACAAACATGTATTTATGATTGGCACTTTATACCTTTTTGTGCTATTTTCTCTAAAAACATTTAATATCGCAGGTTCTACTAAGTGGATTTTTGTTTTCTTGGTCTTGTTTTATTTATTAAATTATGCTCTATTTTACTGATCCTGTTGTGGACTCTTATTGTGGCGTGGTTTACTTTATTATTGTGTGACAAGTTGCACAAATACTTTACACACTGGCTTTAAGTTAGTCCTGACTGCTCTGTGCCAAGATACCAGAGTACTGAGCAAAAGTTACTTTAGGGTTGACTTGTGCCTTACGCTGACTAGAACTGTGGTTGCTGCTTGATCAGGGCTCATACCCCAGTCAACCAAAAATTCAATTGATTCCAATGCTTGATAAATATTTTAATTCAGTTGCAAGGCCTCCCTAATGGTATTTATTAAAATGTAAATTTGAAAACTTGAAGTGTTTTCCAACTCATTTTCACTAAACACCTACAATATTAGATCATATTTCAGAACTGTTAATGCCATAAAGGCACAATTATTTGCCATTCCATCTTAATTGAAAGTGGGAGCATGTCGTATGGGAATTAATTACAACTGAGGACAAATATATCAAGTCATCTACAGATAGGCAAGTATAGATTTACACTTTACTTAACCTCACATCTTTGCACTTTGACTGTGTGGGGAGCAGCAAAGGTTTGTCCATCACGATTTATCACTTTTGACTACCCAGTTTTTGGAATTTTACTGTGAGTGAGTCTCATTACGTGAGTCTCACTTACTGTAAATTTAGGGTAATTAGATTGAGCGTGGTAACCACCAGTGTCCACCTTTAAGAAACAGCCACTGCTGCACAGTTAGGGTAAGAGGTTCTGGGCCTGTTACATGTGAGCACATATGCACAGACATGTGTGTATGTGTGCATTGAAGATTGCACATGTGAAACTACTGTTGTGCACAACCTGACATCTGTGCCGAGATTACCTGTCACAGAAAGGACTTTTCAGGGATTGGTACTGGCCTAGGGTAGGCCTTTTGGAATTTTACTGTGAGTGAGTCTCACTACATGAGTCTCACTTACTGTAAATGTAAGGTAATTAGATTGAGCGTGGTAACCACCAGTGTCCACCTTTAAGAAACAGCCACTGCTGCACAGCTAGTGTAAGAGGTTCTGGGCCTGTTATATGTGAGCACATGTGCACAGGCACTATGCAAACAAATCTGGGGCTGAAGCATATAGGGCAGCACCTTTCCCATTAGTCATATATTGAACTGGAGTCTATTACTATGGGTAAGTCGTACACGAGACTAGAGGATCAGCCCCCTAATCCCTAATCACCAAAAGGGGCTACGATAAAAAGCCAAGACTCAGTACAAAATTAATCCCAAATGTAAACAAAGGAAGACCTCCTTAAATCCATGCTTGGGAAATATTGCGTGTATACGTTATTCCATCAGTCAAATCTTCTATAGTCATGAAAAACGTTTATTAGTTAATTTGTAAATGTCTATATAAAACTCCATGTGCAATAAAAACAATGCCATGGCCAATGCGTTTCGTCCCTCAAGACTTCTTCAGGGCTAAAAGCATACAGATGTAAATAACGATAAATTAGTAGAACAACAAACATCATCACAAACAACAACAATTTTATTTTTTTAAGTAATCAACAATTTGGATAATTACATCTATACTTCTTCAATTGTTTTAATATTCACCAAAATATCTGTTGCCTACATGTTAATTCACAAGTTCCACATACAATTATTCCCATTTTATACTGAAATCACAACCCATGTGAAAAGACATCACCCTCCAGTAGACAGATCACCCATCAAGTTACACCCCAAACCCTAATATGCGTGCAAAACATTTATACATTCACTGTCCATTACCTTGTACATCTTTTTGTATTTGTCTATATGCATATGATATACATAACTTACAATGTCCAATGCTATATAGGAAAATTCCAAAATATCTATTACTAATGCTTAAAGGCAAGCATGCCCCAAATAAAATGTTTTTCCTATTTCAAACATCATACAAAATAGTCAGCAACCTCATAAAATTCAGATTCAAAATTAGAATGTACACGAAGCGATGAATTGTTAATATCACCAGAATATGACGCTGAAATATATTCCGCAGTTATATCTCCCATCTATTGCTCATCATAACCAAATATCTTATCTTCACAAAGCATTTTTCGTGTTATTGGTATCCAGAAACCACAGGTAACGGGGAGTCCTTACTGACGTAAATACACCACTTCCTTCCTCACAGCGTCAAATGGATTCCTCCTTCCATATGCAATCAACACTGCGACAGAGAAGCAAACCGCATGTGTGTATGTGTGCATTGCAGAAAGCACATGTGAAACTACTGTTGTGCACAACCTGACATCTGCGCCAAGATAACCTGTCACAGAAAGGACTTTTCAGGGATTTGCACTGGCCTAGGGTAGGCCTTATAATGTGAGTGGGCATTCATGGTGTAGGTATATAGGGCATATTGAAGGTATGTGGTGTACACACTGTGTACACAAACAAGGCAAAATATGCCTTATTTTTTATTATTATGCTTCCCAAAAGCATCCCCTCACTATAAAGCTATAAATAGTGCTTGAACCAGGTCCTGGGAATGAAAAGGGTAGTGAAGAAGTCTGCATTTGTTAATTAGAATGTCACACTGGTTAAGCTAACTGGAACAAAGGAGGAGGGCCAAACCTCTGGAGCCAACATAGGTGGGGCTTGCCTCTGAAGTTTTGGTGTGAAGAATCAGGAAGCTGTGTCATCAAGGAGTGGAGCTGAGGCCATAGCTTCTACTGCTTTCTAAACTACACTTGTAAACCCCCGAACAAGGGAGAGACAACTGAGAAGACCCTGGACCTATGAGCGACAATGGTGAAAAGATGCACAGCTAAAAGAAAAATAGCCCACCTGAAGCCCAGTGAGGATGTTTTGCAGGACTTTAATTCCAGATGAGTCCCAGGACTAGGGTGAGTATATTCTGGCCCAGTGACATTGGCACCCTTATGCCCCCTGAGGAGCAATTGGGGAATGGACCTGGGAAAGGATTCTGGATGGTATCCCTAAGATGTCTGTGAACTGGTCATGATCTCTGCAGACCCACAAGTGCCATTCAAGAAGCCATGGAGCTCTAGGGCCAGGAAGGGTGTTTTGTTGGCTGGTTGTGCAAGGGTTGCAAATGATGCCCCACCAACAGTAGAAAAGCACCAGGAGACAAGCAGAGCACCAGGCTGGTGCATGGAGAAAAAAAAACAGCTATCCACAAAATATGCCTCTTTAGAAGCTAGGGAGCTTGAAGAAAATGCTCCTGGTGGATAGGGCTGGCGACCAGGAGCAAAATGAGACCAAACTTGCTGTATTTGGCCCAGTGAGGCCTTAGCAATGTATCTGCGAAGTCTTGCCCCACTGTGCAAGATAATTAAAGTCCAAGGGCACCTTTGTGATTTCTTTAAAAGTCCCCTGGTGTGTCACACAAAATTGACTTTTTTGAATTAATACTCTCCTTGGAGGAGATGGAATCTGTGGGGCTCTCTCCTCAAAATGATTAATGACCCCCATCTCTATAGGGGTGGTGCAATCTTTTGTCCCTTTGTCCATAATCATTGTGACCAGGGGCATGTGCATCACTTCTGCCACAGGCAGGAACCAAGCAGATGTTGCTTGCATGTGGCAGGAACAGAGAGACATGTTGCTGGCTCCTGCACTGCACTAAAACAAGGCTGCTGTACTTGAAGAGATGGCAGGACTGAGGGTGCTTACAACCTCCCCTCTCAGTCCCCAACTTGCCCCCAAAAATGAAGAATGGCCTCTGGTGTCCCAGGTGGGACTGATGCATGTACATCAAACAAACGTACTGTGGCATGCAACCTCTATTTTCCACCCATTACTTATTCAGCAAACCGGGCCTGACGTGCCCATAATACCCTGTGCGGGGGCTAGAAACAGCATATTCCTATTATGTGGTGCCCCAAGGAAGGGCAAGGGCACTCCAAAAGCATTTACCAGATGTTGTGGGGGGGGGGGGAGTATGTAGTGAGTGCAGCCACCCCCCTCCAAATCATTTTCTGAAATTGCTCCCATAAGTCTCCCAGTGCTACAAAATTATGACACCAGGAGATGCTTACTAAGATTTTAAGCACTACTGGAGTTGGAGCATTTGCTCTTGGGGTCCAGAGTGTGGAGGGCCCTAGTGGTTGGTCCTATGACTGCAGAGGTAATTGTAGTAATAATAAAACAAAGAATACTCTGAAACATGTTTCTTCTGCTTTATTGACAACATTGAAACAATGGTAGTGCAATGTTGACTTATGACATATCGCTATTGTCAGCAATGTGGTGTAACCCTGTCAAAGCCAGTAGGCCTGCCTACTTAAAATGACACCCACTTATATTGGTATGATGCAGCTGGAGTCGTAGAGCTATTTTTTGATTATATGTTTCAGACCCACTGGGGGTGTACTGTGACACGAGGGTGTCACCAAAGTTATTAACATCTGATATACATGTTTTTAAATTCACATGTAGTATTTAGTAGTTTGTGTAATAAAAGTACTTTCCCTTTTTAAAAGAAAAATCAACAACTAAATAAAGATTTATTTAGTGTTGCTTATACATATTAGTGGACTGGGGCTACTAGCCCAAACCACCTCCCTTGACTAGGCATTTGACTGGTCTGCTTCACTACCCAGAGTCAAATGCTGCAATGTGTACTTGATTCCTATTATCAAGACTATTGCAGGGGGCATGGTATGGCCACGGTGAATGATGGCTGCCTGTGAGACATCCTCCTCGCTCCAGAGGGCTCCGAGTGGAGGCGGGGGGGGGGCTGAGACAGCAGTGGAGAGAACCCCAGGAGGACCGGGGAATTGTACTGACATAGTGCTCCGGCTGGGAGGCCTCACAGGAGAGAAGGAAGGCTGAAGATCTTGGTGAAGGGCGACGGCAGTGAGGTTAGGGCCTGCACAGTGCAGTGGCCTTGCGTGACGGCCGTGATGGCTGAGATCTGCTCGGCTCGACCCTTTACCTGTCTTTGGCGCTGCCGCAGGGAGCCCCGCAGTGAAAGACGATGCAGCAGGCGGACCGGAAAGAGGATGCGCCCTGTCGGTGGTGCCATTGGTGGAGAGGTTTGCTTGCCGGGCCAAGAAGAAGTGCAGCGACCAGAGAGGTGGTGCTTAGTGCCCATGTGTGAATTACGGTAAATTGGACACATGCAGCTCCTTGTCCTTGCTGCTGCTATATGGGGGTGCACTTGGAAGTTAGCATACCGGTGGCTGCCTGCAGTTTTAGGGGGGCCGGATGTCTGCGGGAAGCACACTCACACTCATTCTTTCACACACACGCACACACACATGCACATCCATTAACAACACTCATCAACATTCAAACATACACGCACGCACCAAACATTCATTTAAAAAGATCACATACACACACACACACACTTACCTTCAGCCTTGGAGGTTCCAGGAGCGTTGGGACTGCTGCCTTCCCTCGCTGGCTGACCTTAGGGGATTGGCTGTTGCGCCCAGGACTGGTTGCATTGCTCAGGAGATTGCCACCCCTTTCCCCCCTCTCTTCCTGAGCATCATGAAGATGTGGGGGCAGTAGTGGAGCACTGAGGGTTCAACTCATCAGGGTACAGAGGGATTAAGCAACCCTCCTCCCATACCTCCATCTACATGGCCCACGCAGGATGACTCTTCACCAGTTATAGTGATGGGGGACCAGAGCATACCGCTACCTCCCCTCCGGTACATCTGTATAACCTGGACTCTGACATCAACTCCACAGTGCTTCGTCCTGATTGACATCTACTTTGTGTTCTGGATGTGCTAGGAGGCTCACTTTACTCACTTTCATCCTCATCCATAGCCCCAGCTTTGCGGGTACTGATTATCAACTGAAGGCTTTGGCACCTTCAAACGCCAAATGGAACCTATGGACTAGTGGTGGCTTGCACACAGTAAGGGAGAGGCCTGACTTGGCGACGCATCAGGGGACGGCGGCCTGACTATTCTTCTTCCCCCTTTTTTACCCCCACCAAATGCAGTGGCAAGACGTGAGAGTTGTGCGGACAGCTGGGGACAACTTGAACAGGTGTATGGGACAGCAGAGGCAGGACCCGCCGTAGTCGTTCCCCACCCCTCTTCTGGTACAGCCATTGTTAGTTGGCAAACCCTGGTATTCCATTTGAGTGAGGAACAGGGGAGGGGCGGACATCTTCTCCCCTTTGTCTGGCGAAGGACACCTTCCGCTGCGCACAGTGTGCTCTTTGCCTCCTGCACAATGATATGACTGAGCACAAGCCTTACTGTAGGAGGCTGGACTGGCTTGTAGTGGGTACCAAGGGGTACTTACACTTTGCACCAGGCCCAGGTATCCCTTATTAGTGTAGAGGGGTGTCTAGCAGTTTAGGCTGATAGAAAAGGTAGCTTAGCAGAGCAGCTTAGGCTGAACTAGGAGACGAGTACCACTAGTGTCATATGCACAATATCATAAGAAAACACAATACACAGATATACTAAAAATAAAGGTACTTTATTTTTATGACAATATGCCAAAAGTATCTCAGTGAGTACCCTCAGTATGAGGATAGCAAATATACACAAGATATATGTACACAATACCAAAATATGCAGTAATATCAATAGAAAACAGTGTAAACAATGTATAGTCACAATAGAATGCAATGGGGGCACATAGGGATAGGGGCAACACAAATCATATACTCTAGAAGTGGAATGCGAACCACGAATGGACCCCAAACCTATGTGACCTTGTAGAGGGTCGCTGGGACTGTAAGAAAACAGTGAGGGTTAGAAAAATAGCCCACCCCAAGACCCTGAAAAGTGGGTGCAAAGTGCACCTAAGTTCCCCAAAGAGCACAGAAGTCGTAATAGGGGAATTCTGCAAGGAAGACCAACACCAGCAATGCAACAACAATGGATTTCCTGACGAGAGTACCTGTGGAACAAGGGGACCAAGTTCAAGAGTCACTATCAAGTCGGGAGTGGGCAGATGCCCAGGAAATGCCAGCTGTGAGTGCAAAGAAGCTGCCACCGGATGGTAGAAGCTGTGGATTCTGCAGGAACGACAAGGGCTAGAAACTTCCCCTTTGGAGGATGGATGTCCCACGTCGTGAAGAGTCGTGCAGAGGTGTTTCCGTGCAGAAAGACCACAAACAAGCCTTGCTAGCTGCAAGGGTCACAGTTAGGGTTTTTGGATGCTGCTGTGGCCCAGCAGAGACCAGGATATCACCAATTGCGTGAGGAGACAGAGGAGGCGTCCAGCAAGACAAAGAGCCCACTCAGAAGCAAGCAGCACCCGCAGAAGTTCCGGAACAGGCACTACAAAGTGGAGTGAACTGGAGCTCACCCGAAGTCACAAAGGAGGGTCCCACGACGCCGGAGGACAACTCAGGAGGTCGTGCACTGCAGGTTAGAATGCCGGGGACCCAGGCTTGGCTGTGCACAAAGGAAATCCTGGAAGAGTGCACAGGAGCCGGAGTAGCTGCAAATCACGCGGTTCCCAGCAATGCAGTCTAGCGTGGGGAGGCAAGGACTTACCTCCACCAAACTTGGACTGAAGAGTCACTGGACTGTGGGAGTCACTTGGACAGAGTTGCTGAGTTCAAGGGACCTCGCTCGTCGTGCTGAGAGGAGACCCAGAGGACCGGTGATGCAGTTCTTTGGTGCCTGCGGTTGCAGGGGGAAGATTCCTTCGACCCACGGGAGATTTCTTCGGAGCTTCTAGTGCAGAGAGGAGGCAGACTACCCCCACAGCATGCACCACCAGGAAAACAGTCGAGAAGGCGGCTGGATCAGCGTTACAAGGTCGCAGTAGTCGTCTTTGCTACTTTGTTGCAGGTTTGCAGGCTTCCAGAGCAGCCAGTGGTCGATTCCTTGGCAGAAGGTGAAGAGAGAGATGCAGAGGAACTCTGATGAGCTCTTGCATTCGTTATCTAAATAATTCCCCAAAGCAGAGACCCTAAATAGCCAGAAAAGGAGGTTTGGCTACTTAGGAGAGGGGATAGGCTAGCAACACCTGGAGGAGCCTATCAGAAGGAGTCTCTGACGTCACCTGCTGGCACTGGTACTCAGAGCAGTCCAGTGTGCCAGCAGCACCTCTGTTTCCAAGATGGCAGAGGTCTGGAGCACACTGGAGGAGCTCTGGGCACCTCCCAGGGGAGGTGCAGGTCAGGGGAGTGGTCACTCCCCTTTCCTTTGTCCATTTTCACGCCAGAGTACGGCTGGGGGATCCCTGAACCGGTGTAGACTGGCTTATGCAGAGATGGGCACCATCTGTGCCCATCAAAGCATTTCCAGAGGCTTGGGGAGGCTACTCCTCCCAGCCCTGACACCTTTTTCCAAAGGGAGAGGGTGTAACACCCTCACTCTGAGGAAATCCTTTGTTCTGCCTTCCTGGGCCAAGCCTGGCTGGACCCCAGGAGAGCAGAAACCTGTCTGAGGGGTTGCCAGCAGCAGCAGCTGCAGTGAAACCCCGGGATAGGTAGTTTGGCAATACCCGGGTCTGAGCTAGAGACTCGGGGGATCATGGAATTGTCTCCCCAATGCCAGAATGGCATTGGGATGACAATTCCATGATCTTAGACATGTTACATGGCCATGTTCGGAGCTACCATTGTGACGCTATACATATGTCATGACATATGTATAGTGCAAGTGTGTAATGGTGTCCCCGCACTCACAAAGTCTGGGGAATTTGCCCTGAACAATGTGGGAGCACCTTGGCTAGTGCCAGGGTGCCCACACACTAAGTAACGTAGCACCCAACCTTTACCAGGTAAAGGTTAGACATATAGGTGACTTATAAGTTACTTAAGTGCAGTGGTAAATGGCTGTGAAATAACGTGGACGTTATTTCACTCAGGCTGCAAGGGCAGGCCTGTGTAAGAATTGTCAGAGCTCCCTATGGGTGGCAAAAGACATGCTGCAGCCCATAGGGATCTCCTGGAACCCCAATACCCTGGGTACCTCAATACCATATACTAGGGAATTATAAGGGTGTTCCAGTATGCCAATGTAAATTGGTGAAATTGGTCACTAGCCTGATAGTGACAATTTGGAAAGAAATGAGAGAGCATAACCACTGTGGTTCTGGATAGCAGAGCCTCAGTGAGACAGTTAGTCATAACACAGGTAACACATACAGGGCACACTTCTGAGCACTGGGGCCTGGCTGGCAGGGTCCCAGTGACACATACAAATAAAACAACATATATACAGTGAAAAATGGGGGTAACATGCCAGGCAAGATGGTACTTTCCTACACTTACTCTCCCCAACATTGCTACAATATAGACTAGTGGAATAAGGTCCTGAGATGGCCACCCGAAAGTCCAGTGATAATTCCTCCGGCAAGCCAGTGAGACAGCTTTTCTTCTCTGAAGCCCTCCAACACTTCCGCCCACCGACCTTGCTCCCAGAATCACAGCCGACGAACTCGCTCACTCCTACTAAAAATCCAGAGCAAGGCACTACCATGGACCGTATACTCCAAGAAATACAATGGTAGGTCGCGGGCTAGAGGGAATGTACTCCATCATATCCACAGTGGCGGCAGAAACCAAATCCATGCGCCTGGATATTGCAGGCTTTCATTCCACAGTGTCAGACCTCGAACAGCAGTAATAGCAGTGGAAGAGCATTTAAACACTGTACCTGAACAGGATCAGGAACTTCTCTTCCTCTGCAGAAAGCCTATCAATTTGGAAGACAGGAGCCGTAGGGACAATGTACGTTTCTTTGGCTTCCCGGAACATATCGAAGGGACGGATATCCAGGCTTTCCTTTAAGAGACCCTCACTAATCTAATGGGCCTCTCCTTTGACCCCCCACTGAAGTTTCAAAGAGCACATCATCTAGGGCCAAAACAGGCAGAAGACCCACGCCGACCGCGCCCTGTCATCGCCTGCCTCCTGCGCCATACACACGCCTGGCAGCTCCTTACTGCAGCATGCTCCCAAGGTCCGTTTCAAGCCCACGGCTATGACATTCGCATTGCGGTGGATTTCTCAAAGGAAACAAACGAACGCCGCAAGGTATTCTTATCACTCCATCCTCACCTATGTCAACTGGAGGTGAAATATGGACTCTTCAAACTGGCACGCATGTGGGTTACTAAAAACTGACAGTCAAAAGACTTCTATGATCTGGAAGACCTACAGCTCTATCTTGATGACGTGTCGACCACGTTTATGGACCTGAACCCTCAGAATCTGCCCGCTGATGCGACTAAGAACTCCTCGGATGCAATACTACCGCTCATTTCATCGGAAGGACAGTGATAAAGAGACTCATCAAAGAGGTAGAGATCCTGTGAGACTTTCAAGACCCCAAGATGACAGAGGCAAAGCGCTCCTAGCCGTGGCGCATCACACCCAGCAGATGGACAGGGATAAATCTCGCTCTCCACTGAATCCCGTCCCCATCTTCACCTCAACTCTTTGAGGTATCCTGGGTCCGGCAAGCATGGAGAACCAGGGAGGGTTTGTGAGTAATACGCTTCACCCTAGCTGGGTGGCAAGCACCCAGCCACCTGTCTATGTGTGTGTTTGTAACTGCACGCGCTCTGGGCCATGCAGTACTAACCCCATGGGTCATTGTTTTATTGTTTCATTGTTTGAATGTCCGTAGTCTCGGCCCACCCGAGCTGTTTGCTATTTTGCTATATTGATTTATTGCCTTTTGGACACCCCATATTTTATCCCTTCTTAATACCTTCCCTCCTATTCCTCCCCCCCTCCACCCGATCCCTTCCCTCCTAAGACAAATTAGTCACTACTACCAAGGTGGGCTAGCTTAGTTTGCATCTCAGGATTACGGCTGAATTGTCTTTTACTGTTATTCATACCGTTCAATTTAAAATATATTCCGCAGACGACGAACTATGGTCGACGTTGATGATATTATCCCTGCGCTCTCATAGTATACCAGACTAATGGCGCCCCCTCCCCGCTCATCACCCCTGCCACATAGAATGGGTCTCCACTACGGCTGGTGTTATTATATAACCCCACCTTTTTACGCGGATGATATACTACTCACCTTAACAGACCTGGATTGCTCCATTCCGGCCTTGCTAGAGATTATAGATAGATTTGCACTCCTATCCAGATACTGGGTGAATTGGGACAAGAGTGAGGCACTACCCCTCTCCATTATTACTACAAGGGCAGCGGTTCATGGTTTCCCATTCCGATGGTAATCATCTCACCTTAAATATCTAGGAATCCTAGTAAATAGGGGCCTGGACCACATGGTGGCAGATAATCTAGACCCCCTCATGACTCGTGTGTCTCAAGACTTTGACAAATGGTCCCATCTGGTGCTCACTATGTGGGGTAGGGTCCAAGTGGTGAGGGTGGTCATCCTGCCGCGTTTTACATATGTCCTAGGTATGCTACCCATGCAAATACCCCTTACAACTCTCAGGGTAATTGAAGCATCAATCCGAGCCTTCGTGTGGGGCTCAGCTTGCCCCCTCTTATCATCTGCCAAGCTCATGGCCCACCGCTCTAGTGGGGGCACGGGACTCCTGTTAGCAGAACAGTATGCTCTAGCCCTCCAACACTCTCAATTGTCGTATATGTTACCAGAAACACCATAACCCCCACAATGGGTCCTTATTGAGTGTCAATTGCTTTCCAACAGCGGTGGCCTCAGTATCTTATACAGAGCACAGACAAGCCCTAAAAACCAAGTGTTGGAGACAACACTTATAGCTTGGCATCGGACACACCGCCTCCTTGACACATACCCCTATCTCCATAAAGGGGCCCCTATATGGGGTAATGACTGGCTATGCATAGGAAGGACCTCTTTCTACTGGACACAATGGAGCTCGGCAGGTATTAACCACTTGGACCAGCTCGTAGAGAATGGCAAACTCAAACCCTTTGCAAAGCTACGGGAGGAAATATCTGCAACTTTAGCACCGTCTCTGCAGCGCTATGGGGGTCCCGCCGGACCCTCCAAACGTCCTCTGTTCTGTCTTACTTAAAAACATGGGGATGTTCCAAAGGAGTGATGTTGGGTCTCTATGGAGTGCTCACTCATCACCTCTATTTGCGGCCCCTCTTTGCCGGCCTACGCACCAGATGGCAGTGCCGCCTCCAAACAGACTTTGAGGAGGAAGACTGCATAGATATTATGAATTCCCTGGACAGGGCTACGCAAGAGGCCTGCCTAAAATTTTGGCTCTTCAAAATAATTCATGACTGGTATTGAACCCCAGTAAAATTGTGCAAAATGGGCCTTTTGCCCCATGACAGCTGCTGGTGCTGTACTGAGAAACATTGCGATTTAATACACATCCTCTGTGATTGCTCCTCGATCCACCCCTTCTGAGAGACCATAAGAGCTACTCTTGATGGTTTTATTGCTCTCCGGCAGCCACTCCCTACCTCTCTTATTCTTCTCCATAATAAGAGGGACCTCCCTTATCTGTTTAGACCGCAACGCCGCCTCTTACATAACGCTCTTGTGCTAGCCAAGATATGCATCCTTCTCCATTGGAGATCACCCATTCCGCCTACATCAGAGGAGTGGATAGTGGCCATGATGCAAACTGCGGTGCATGAACTTGTCATCTATAAGTTACAAGACCAGGATGCCCTATTTATAAAGGATTTGGCACCCTTCCTCTCTGGAGAATCATAAACCGGAATAGACTACTCATCTGCAAAATATTCATAGAAAAATATCCTTGGAAAATTCATAGACTACACACTGGCGCATCCATACAGGATATCCGCACAACCACTTACATCCCTCTGTTAATCCAGACTGGTGCCCTTCACGTTATGTCGTATCATGTCACCCTCTCTCATTTATTTCTCTATGAACTCACTCACCTCTCCACTAACCCCAATGTAGATCCCCATCCCCACTGCGCTCTATTTTTCCCCCACTCTTTCTCCCCCTCCTCCTCTCCTCCCACAGACCATGGCGCTGGATGCCTCTAACTTGACACCCCCCACTCCCTCCCTCCCCTCCCCTTCCCCCTCCACTCTACACTATCTGTTGCCTCTCTGGATCCTTTGCTACTCTACAACACTCTCTTGATTCACCCTGTTCCCTCTGCTATATCTCCCTGTCATTATTCCTACATATTAAGCCTGCCCCAAGATGCACTGCAATAATGGGGCTGAATGACAGAATAAGAGATCAATCAGTGACTCATAACTATCCCACCCCGACTGACAGCACCACAACCTCTACGAGTGAGATAGTCCTGTGAACAGATTGAATAGGCTGATAGTCCCTGCTATAAGCCACCTCCGGGCACCGCGTACTGATCCAGAATACATACCCCCTCTTCCCGGAGTGTCCCCCATTTTAGCACCTTCTCATTCTCCCCCAGCCCTGGGTTTTCCCCCATCTTTCTCTTTCTCCCCTCTCCTGCCCTTTCTTCCCTCTCCCTCCTTTAAGATGACCAATTGTTGATTGACCATGTTTATGTCCTATTTCTTAGTAGTGACTGCACATGGTAGTACAATGTGCTTTGTATTCATGTATGTTTCTAACTCTCAAACAAAACAATTGCAACAAAAAAAAAGACTACTGAAAATGTATTATTGAGGACCCACATCTTTCAATCTAACCCAATGTCTTGAAATATATATTTGCAAGATTTGTTGATGTGAAGTTAGAAAAGCAACTCTATACCTACTTGCGTGAACTTTCATTCTCAATATTTTGACAGCAATATTTTGGTAGCAAGATATTTCTGAAACCCGAGGAATATTATCCAAATGTAAAGGATGTAAACATAAACCTTTTTATACTTAACTCCAAATATATGTAACTTCAAGGAGCATAGTGAAATTGTTGTTTAAACTGATGACATCCACTGCCTGATTTGTGCTGCAAAAAATCCAAATAATAAAATAAAAACATGAACATCTTGTAGGCAGTGGTAGCTTCACAAATTCTGGGGCATATTTGTGTCGCCTTTGTGCCATGCAAGGGGGTGCAAGTAGAGAAGCAAAACCTAAATGAGATTTATCAAGCCACGTAAGGCCACCTTGAATAGCCCTGAATGGCTTTAAACATTTAGAGTGACGCAAGGCAGCGCAAATCACTGCCTTGCGTTACTCTGCGGCAGGAAGGCATTCCATAGGCAGATTGTAGGAGTTCCTATGCATCCACCCATGGATATTGGCACATTCCCAGATTAACCATTAGTGGTAGACCTTGGAATGTGTCAAAATGCTATGCCTCCCGAGGTGAGGTGTAAAGATGAGAAATATCTTACTTTTCGTTTTTTTCCACTTTCTACATGTGCTGCATTCTGCAGCACACATAGAGGAAAATGCCCCTCAGGATTGTTTTTGTGCAAGAAGGTGTCCCTTCCTGTACAAAAACAATCCTGCCTACAACCCTTGCAACATGACACAAGCGTGCCTGCGTTGACACTACGCAGCCAAACTGCAACGGTACTAGGAAAGGGCAGGAATGTGTCATATAATGTGAAATACTATGCATTCCTGCCCTTTCCCTTTCACCTAGCATAGTACAGCAAGGTGGCTTGCTGCGTTGAGCTGGCGAAAGATTGATAAATATGGCTCTAAGTACTCCGCCCTGATTAGATGCTGTGGCTTCAGTTACAGTTTAGCGGTGTTCCATGTTGAACCACATCACCATTGGCTGTAGGGAAGTTCAAATGCTAAATAAAGTCAGTAGTCCATCGGTATGATTCTGGGCTCAGCTGTGACACTGTCTGCCCTAAGACGTTCTGAAGCTGCTGAGGGCATCACGATAAGAAGGCACTTGCCGTCCTGTGATAATTCGCAGGTCATCTATTTTAACGAACTGTACCAGTAGTTCTGTACGGCAGATTTTCATATCCTCTGATTTACAGTTGTCTGGCTCCGCGAAAAGCAATGTTTTCTCTGTGTCAGCCGCAAACTATATAGCTGGTCGTTGATTGTTCGAACTGAATGTTGTACCACGAAGCAGTGTACACATTAAGTATTCCCTGTATAGTTTTTGTTTAGAGCGCATTTCAGTAGTATGAATGTGGTGATTTTCGTGAAGTTTGTTATTTCAGCTGTGTGTCTGTTGGAGAAGTCGATGCAAGGTTGACTCAGTGTGCATGCATACCATTTTAAAGTTTTCTCAAGCATGTGAAGGGAACTGTTCCCTAGATATGGATTTGTTTTTAAAGAGGGAGGGTTTATGGCTCTTACTGAAATATTTTCAACAAATCTTGCAAAAGCGAGTTTTCATATCTTACAAAACAATTGATGTGAGACATTTTCAAATCGTTCCAAGCATACAACAAAATATACTATGATTAAAATGTTCTTTATTGATTGGTTTCCATGATGTAATCCCCACTCATACTATGAATTCAATTAAACTTCCGCTTCAAAACATAAAAAAATGATATCTTTTATCCTAACTTCCTTGTTTCGCAAGGGACTTAGCATATAAAAATGTGCATGGAAACTGACAAACATAACCATTTGCTTCCTCTTGAATCTTAGTGGAATGTAATGAATGAAGTGACAAAACCTCACTCTTGTGACGAATCAGTTAATAAGTGAAAGAAAAAATACATGGTGAAATTGTTTAGTGCCTCATTCTCCAGCATAAGGTTTCAAGTTGCTTGGCATATGTTAATACTTTGCTAGTGCTGATGGGATTCATTTTTTTCATTTTGTCCAAACAGCTGTTCGTGTTTGAGCATGTCATAAGATTTTAAGCAGAAGAGACCTCAAACTATTGCAGCAGTTTCCTTAATGACATTGAAGAATGACGTGGATTGCGTGTTTCATGCAGCCTTTAGTTGCACAATTGGGCACCCTGGAGCCGCCACTGTTTAAAATGAAAAATGTCTGAATTTAGGTAAGCATATTGAAAAGCCTCCTCAACTTAACCATCTTAACTGAGGCAGTCTATTTGTAGAGATGCGTGGACACAGCCCCCTATTATTTCCAAGCATGACGAGCACCTGTCAGGTTGGCAAAATCAGGGTAACAGACAATCGTGATGTTGGGGTATGTTAGAAATGAGGTCTCTAGTTGGCAGTCAGTTTACACCCTTTCCAAGTAGGGACCCTCACTGTGACTTACATGTGGTAAAAGGGAAGGGTTGGGCATGGCAAGTGGGTACACTTGCCAGGGCGAACTTACAGTTTAAAACTGCATGCACAGGCACTGCAGTGGCATCTCTGAGACTCATTTACAGGGCTACTCCTGTGGGTGGCGCAATCAGTGCTGCAGGCCCACTAGTTACATTTGATTTAAAGGCCCTGGGCACACAGTGCACTTGACTAGTGTAGGAGGCTGGACTGGATTGTAGTGGGTACCTAAGGTACTTACACCTTATACCAGGTCTAGTTATCCCCTATTAGTGAACTGTAGGCAGTGTCTAGAAGCCAGGCTGTCTAGAGATAGCTGTAGGCAGAGTAGCTGAGGCTGAACTAGGAGACATGCAAAGCTCTTGCAATACCACTGTAGTCACACAGTACTCACACACAAGAAAGACAATACTCAGTGTAACCAAAAATGAAGGTATTTTAGTGACACAAGGCCAAAAATATCTTAGAGGCTATACTCCTTTAGGAGGTAAGTATTATACATAAACTACACACTAGTAACCAAAATCAGGTAAGGAAGCAGTCATAGAATAGTGTAAATAGTGAAAATCACCATAGATCACAATGGGCCTAGAGGGAACACATACTATATACTAAAATAGAGGAATGCGAATGTTGGTTTCCCACCTAGACAAGAGTAGTGTGTAGAGGGGCGTTGGGAGTGTAAGAAAACACCTAAGATGAGTAATGTACCCCAGCCCAGGAAAGCAGGAGTAAAGTACAACAAGATTCCTCAGAACACACTAGAAGTCGTGATGAAGAATTATGCATAAACCAAGCAAGACTGCAGGACACCACCGATGGATTCCTGATCCTGAAGACCTGCGGAGAGAGGAGACCAAGTCCAAGAACAGCTAAAGAGTCCAGGAAGAACAGGAGCCCCTGCTAACCCGGATGAAAGTTAAAAAGTGGATTCTTCAGTGAGAAGAAAAAGTCAAAAATGCACCAAAGAAGACAGCTGCGGGTTCCTGCTTGGTGCAAGAGACGTTCCATGTCGAGTAGAAGAATGCAGGCTGGTTTTCGGCATTAGATTCCCCCAACAAGCCTTGGTAAATGTGAAACTCCAGTTTCATAGAAAATGGCGATGCCTGGGCCCAGGAAGGACCAGGTCGACTCTACCCAAGAGGGGGAGACAGAAGAGGCTCTCAGAGAGCCCTCAGAAGACCAGGCAGCATGCACAGGAATCCCACAGCACGGGGACAAAGGAGTTACAAATGGTGGTCATTGCAGCACTACACAAAGTATCCCATGCCACCAGGGAACAACTCACGAAGCTGAGTGTCACAGGATAGAGTGCTGGGGACCTGGGCTATGGTGTCCATGAAGGATTTCTTGGAGAAGCGCACAGAAGCCCTAGGAGCTGCAAAACACTCAGTGCACAGGGTTACTGTCTGGCCTGGGAAGGCAAGCTCTTACCTTCACCAAATTTGGACAGTTGGATCTTTGGATAGTCAGGGTCACTTCGGTCCGCAACCTATGTTCCGGGATCCACGTTCGTCATCATGTGAGGGGACCCAGAGTACTGGTCATCGCTTCAGTGAGGTGCCTGCTGAAGCAGGGAAGTGACTCCGTCACTCAACAGGAGATTCCCTCAATTCTTCTGATGCAGGATGAAGACAGGCAGTCCTCAGAGTGTGCACAACCTGGAAACTGTTGCAGTTGCTGGCAGGAGCTGAAGTTACAGAGTTGCAGTAGCTGGCTTGGATACTTTGTTGCAAGTTGTAGAGTTCCTGGAGTAGGTCTGCGGTTGATCCGACGGTAGAAGGTGAAGCAAAGGATGTAGAGGAGTCCTGCTGGAGTCTTGCAATCTGAATCTAAGGAAACATCCACAGAAGAGACCTTAAATAACCCTCAGAGGGGGATTGGTCACCTTTCCAGGTATGGACCTATCAGGAGGGGTCTCTGATGTCACCTGCTGGCACCACCCACTCAGATGCTCCAAGAGTTCCCTGACCATCCTGAAAACAAGATGGCAGAACCCAGGGACACTCTGGAGGAGCTCTGGGCACCACCCCTGGGGTGGTGATGGACCGAGGAGTGGTCACTCCCCTTTCCTTTGTCCGGTTTCATGCCAGAGCAGGGACTGGGGGTCTCTATTCCAGCGTAGACTGGATTATGCAAGGAGGGCACCATCTGTGCCCTTCAAAGCAGTTCCAGTGTCTATGGGAGGAAACCCCCCATGCCTGTAACACCTATTTCCAAAAGGAGAGGGTGTAACACCCTCTCCTCAAGGGAATGCATTGTTCTGCCTTCCTGGGATTGAGCTGCTCAAGCCCGAGGATGCCAGAAGCCTGTCTGTGAAGTGGCAGTAGCTGGGGCTGCAGTGAAAATCTCAGAAGAATCGCAGTACTGCGGGTCCATGGTGGAGCCCCCAGGGTGCATGGAATTGCCCCCCCCAAAACCCAGAATCAGATTGAAGGTACAAATTCTCAATCTTAGACTCCTTACATGGCCATATTCGGGTTACCATTGTGAAGCTATATATATGTATTGACCGATATGTAGTGCACACTTATAATGCCGTCCCTGGACTCACGAAGTCCGGGAAATTGGTCCTGGATAATGTGGGAGCACCTGTGGTAGTGCAGGGGTTCCCTCACACACAGTAACTTTGTACCTAGCCTTCAGTAACTGAAGGTTAAACATATAGGTGACTTATAAGTTACCTGGTGCAGTGAAAATGGCTGTCAAATAGTGCTTGCACTATTTCCCTCATGCTGCAATGGCTGTCCTGAAGAAGTGTTTGTATGAGCTCCTTATGAGTGGCAAAAGAAATGCTGCAGCCCATAAGGATCTCCTGGAACCCCAATGCCCTGGGTACCTAGGTACCATATACTAGGGACCTATAAGGGGGGTCCTGTATGCCAATTTGGAGTGGAATACCGGGTTAACAGTATGTAAGTAACAATTTGGAATCAGAGAGAGCATAAGCACTGGAGTTCTGGTTAGAAGGGCTCCAGTGACACAGTCAAGCATACTGACAAAACAGTAAAACATACTGACATGTAGGCCACAAGCAATGAGCACTGGGGTCTTGGCTAGAAAGATGCCAGTGAGACAGTAAAAACACACTGACAAATACTGACAAACAGGCCAAAAATGGGGGTAACCATTCTAGAAAGAGGGTACTTTCTCACAACTAGGGAGTTACCAGTAAATCAAATATGCCAATCATGGAAAAAACAGTCACTAATACAATTTAGACAGGAAGCATATGCACTTTAGCACTGGTTAGCAGTGGTAATGTGCCCAGAGTCCTCAAGCCAACTAAAACAGGACAGAAAAATAGGAGGAAGGAGGCAAAACGTCTAGGGATGACACTGCAAAAAAGGCCAGGTCCAACAGGGTTAGACAGCCAGCTGGTTTCCACGTGCAGGTTCATGGTAGCCTGAACCAAGATTTGCTGAGCTGGAGATCTCACAGCCCTGAGGTCAGTGACATTATGAGCCCACCAAAGCCTTGTGAGGATCTGCCCCTTGATGACCAGAGGTGTGTCATTGAAAGAGCCAGCTATGGGTATTTCAGGTTTAAACCCTGAAGTGCCCAGAGCTCACTGTCTATCAGTGACATCTTCAACCACCTTTTCTCAACTAGTCACAAAGTGGGGTGAATCAGCAGGTTTGACTGACCCAACCCAACTCCCCAATGCATAAGGGAAGGCTCTCATCTCATTGGCTGAGCCTTGGTAAAGTTAGCCAATGAGAAAAGTTAAAAGGATAATGTGGTTTTTCTTCACTTCCCGAAGTCTCCAGCTCCTTCTGGGGCCATCACATGTCTCCTTCCAGTCACTCAGTTGTCCAGCCTTCACTTTCGCTGCCCAGTAAGTACTTCATTGAATGTTTGCTTGCGAGTATGTATGCATGAATGTATGTGCATTTGCGTGTATGTGTTTTAAATGGTTGTGTGCAAGTGTGTGCATGTGCTTGTGAATGGATGGGTGTTATTATGTGCATGCTTGTGTGCTTCTGAATAAATTACTAGATATGCACATGCTTGTGCTTGCGAAAAGATAAGTGTGAGTGTGTATGATTTTGAATGGGTAGAAACGAGTGTACATATGTGTACCCCACTACTCCTCTATTTAACCGGCCACCACTGCATGTAAATACTATTAACATTTTAACACATAGAATCCCTTCATTGGGTATGGACTGCCCTCAACGTGCCAAATACGTATTTATGTATGTTTATATGTATGCATGTATGTATGTGGTATTTCTATTGGACAACCTGAGATGAAAAGGCAGCATACACTGTATAAGTTAAAGATGAGAATACATTCAATGAATTATAGAGAATACATTCAATGAATTATAGGAGAGGTAGGTGGTTTGTGAACTGTTAATGCATTGTGATGTATTGTTTAAAGACGTGCCTTCAACTGGTAATGCATTGTGATGTAGTATTGTTCGAAGGGACGAGTCTTCAACTGATAGAGGGATGTTAAGTGTGTACATTGGCGGTGGAAGGTTCGCTTAATGAGATACAATTTGAGATACAGGTAAGTGAAGATTTTGAACACTGAAAAGGCTGTTATCCTAACCTTGAACCTGGTAGTTTTTTTCCCTGATGTTTCTGCATCCTTAGCATGAAGAAATTAAAGAGCACCACGATTTTTCTGGGCGTCACAGTTGTTGGTGCTACTTGAGGTATTTGAAACATCAAGCTTGTCAGTAGTGGGCTACATGGATCCAATTTATCTGAATATGTTTGGAGGCACTGTAGCAGCAATTCACAGATGTCACAGTCCCTAGGCCACATGATCACTAAGTTACAAATTACCTACTCTTGGAACATTTTCTATTGTCTGTAAGTGAATTACTGCAAATCAGAGAATATCTCAATCAACTCGAGCACAGGCCCAAAGCCCCAGGGAATTACAGAGAGAATCGTCAATCCAATCAGCATTTCCCCATGAGTAATGGGGTTCACTGATACAGTGATGGTCATTCATAGAGGTGTCAGAACAGTAATAACATTAATGGTTGGATCTCTGGCCCATTAGGTGCTGATACCTCCATCCTGGTTGCAAATTGAATTTGTAAATACTATCTGCTTATTTCACACTGCATGTTATCTCCAGACCCATAACCAATTCCTACCAAGATGTTTAACTGCTCAGCCTTGCAGACAACACATGTTACCACTAAACCTGTGTCAAATTTTATTACGGAAGCCTAACCAAGTATAGACAGCAATTTTTGGGCTACCGGTACCATGTTTAATGTCCTGCTTTCCCCCATGCTTACCCTAACAGTGGAGTTTTTTAGTTTTGTCGAAGAGTAGTTTGAGTAAATCTATTTTGTGTGAAATATAAAACTGGGGGCCTCATTTACGAGATCCCAGAGGCACACTGCGCCACAAGGGCATAATTTTTTTCATCTTGTGTGGCTTTTCATGGCCTTGCCAATATGGACCCATTTCATGCATACACTGCGTGAAAGAGGGGTTCCGTGGGTGTTGCTTGGGGTGTTCTCATGCAAAACCCATGGAACCTAAAGGAATCTGATGCATTCCCACATTTAGAAGTCTAGAAATGCATCCGATTCCTATGCCACCTCTGGGGTTCGCACATAAACAAAGGTTTATCGGGTGTTTATCAAAAAATAGTCTTTTATGCGAACCAAATAGTAATGGGTGCCAGGCTAGCCATGCAACTGCCACCACAGGTGTCAGAGGGCCACACACTAAACAGTGGGTTGTTACCTGTACAACGAGAAAAGAGTGGCCAGGGCACACCCGTATAGTAGATCCAGATAATGTTCAGGAATTAAGTAGACGTCCGGCAAGAAAGGTGAAGTTGGATATTTATTATAGATGCAAGTGGGTAGTCAGAGTCTCATTCAAATGACTACGTGTACCATAAGTCCATGTAGCAGAACAGCCAGATGATAATGAGTGGTCAAAGTTACAATCAGATGACCACATGCAACAAAAGTCCATACAGCAAAACAGCCAACATGTGTTTCGTCTTCAAGACTTTGTCAAGGCTTAAGCTATGCGAACATACGTATGTAGATAGGAGTGAATAGTTTTCAAACTGATGGTTGTCATGGATCTCCAGGTGGAGTCAATTAGAGGTAGAAAAAATCAGGAATGGCCATGATAAGCCTAGTGAGGTCAGAAAACAAACCTGTGCCGGTCGCATCGGGATTAGAACAGATCCCCTTCCTGCACAAAAACAATCATCCCCACAATGCAGGCACCCTTACTCCATGGTACAAGGGTGCCTGCATTGGTGCATGGCAGCAATTGGTGCATCAGCGCAGGTGGAGAGGACAGAAATGCACCATATCTTGCATATACAGTGCATTTCTGCCCTTTCCCGGTAGTAGAGGAGAGTGCAGCAAGGCACTTGTTGTATTGCTCTGCCCCAGGGGCTGTGTAAATGAGGCCCTGGATGTGTGTCATGTGTGCTGTTCTAGTTCACCTACTGACTTAATAAGGAGGACTGTGGTGAAAAGTCTGCTCACGAGCATGTTATGTAAATGGAGATTTCCTCTTTAAAAGCATTGTAAGGCACTTGGTTTTCATGCCATGACTTAGAACGAATGAATCCCATGTTTCACATGAGAATTACGCATGGTACAACAATATACTGCTTTTCTCACTTCTATTTACACTCTGAGTGTGAGTCTTTGTCAGTTTTTACATAATATAATATTAGGCAATATCCTGAGACTCCAGTGGACAAAGGTATTCACTCACGTACATACTGCCAATTTACCATCGACAGCTCATAACATGTAAATCTCTGAAGATTTTTTGGCATGAGAGACCCCCAATTTTGGCCATGCTGGTTGACATTTAGCCGGATAGCAAGTAGGGAGTATAATCGGATGATTTCACAGAAACCCGATGGCCAGCGAAGAAGTAAAGATGTGTCTGGTTATTAACTCTTGATTAGGACATGTATACTTTCATTTGATGGGCACAGGTAAAAATATAAGGTTAGAAACAAAAATACAATAAGGGGAAGGATAGAGCGGTAGTAGGATCTCTTATACCATTTCTTTAGCCGTCTGCATAAGACACATTGGTGGGTGGGTAGTGGATATATACTCACATGGCTTTTTCAGAGAAGAGGAGTGTATGGATCACCAAAACATTTGCAGCAATTTGAGTAAAATTAATATCTGTCTGCATGTTACTATAAACTGCACACAGGAGTGAACTTAGATGATGGAACATATAGACAGCTTAAACGTGATCTATACAGTCCTTCCAAAGACCCAAGTTAACAATCTTCAAAGCACTAAAAACCAAGCCAAGATGTGCCTTAAAGTACAGATGTTTAATATGCCAGACCAACCCAGAATGCTCCATCCATGTTCTCAGTATATGTGAGGACATATTTCAAGGGACTCTGAATTAACCACAATGTTTGTTGGAACAAAGGTCCAATATATGTTAAAAAGCTTACTCTACAACACGTTCCTACAAAAAACCTCTACTCCACGTCGTAATTGACCCTACAGCTCCTATACAAATGACCAAAACAGAGTGACCCAAAACTCTCTAATGCTCTGGAAGAGCTGAAGCAAACTTTCTCCAGTACAAAAAACGTCTTGTCTCTAAATGGATGCTGTGATAAAAGAATGCTGGCTAACGGGTTTGCTCCTTCTGCTGGACTCTAACAATCCATTGTCCACTGACTCCTGTTTTTGCAATTACTAATGTCTGTACAAAGGCGCTCTGAAGTTATCAAACATTAGAACTAGCACTTTACAAAACACCTAAATAAATAAATAGATTTCAAGTGTGCTTTAGGATTTAGGATATTTGTTACAGGAAAGGTTATGGAGGAGATTGTCATTATAGTTACAATAAAGATCAGGTTAGGGTAAGAGGAAGGTAAGAATGAGTGTTCAGGTGAGGGTTAGGGTGAGGCCTAGAGCTGGGATTGAGGATATTCTTCATTTTAATGTTCAGTCCTCGGTCTTTGGTTAATGAGAAGCATAAGTATGTGAAGAGTGTGTGGGTATTAGTTAGGACGAAGCCTTGATAAGGTTAGCTTAGTGTTAGGGGGTGCCGCATGAGTCAGTACTTTTAACGTCAAATATTTTACTTGGTAGCTTGCAACATTGAATCCATTTGAGAATTACACAAACTGCATTGATTTTCAAATATTATGGGGCATATTTACGAGTCCATTGTGCCACCTTAGCGCCGCCATAGCATAATTTATTTGGAGCTAAGGCTGACCTAAGGTGGCTTTTCTGCCACGCCAAATTTACAAAGTAGCGCAGTGCTTGCATTGTGCCACTTTTCATCCCCTTGTGGCACATTATGCCTGCGCCAGGCATAATGTATGAGGGGGGGGGAGGGCGTTCCGGCACTGGGAGGCCCAAAAAATGCACTATTTTTTCTGTCATTTTTAAAGCCTGCTCAGAACAGGTGGTAAAATGACACACCAATTTTAGTCAATGGGCCTCTCTGCACTTTTCTGCACTGGTGTCAACATTTTTTATGCTAGTGTTAATGCGTCCCTATACGTTAATTTATTACACATTAGGACTCGTTTTAGGCCAATTAATCTTTTGACCCAGTTGAGAGACACCGTAGGACGAGATAACTAATCAATATGTCAATCAATACATCAATAATGTCATCAATATTTATCACAACAATACATTTCACCTTAGTCAAAGTCATTAATCAATTCAAGACGCTACCATGACCTTTCAGTCATGAATAATCACACCAGTTTAGTAGAATTTTATGAATTTTATTCCCTAATAATTACAATCTAAGATTAAGTGTGTTAATCTCAAAACCAAGAAACATAGCAACATAGTGACAATATGGCAACTTTGATAAGATTTCATTAAGGCAAGAATCACAAACATTAGAACATAGCACGGCGTAAACATAGATCAGAGTATAGCAGAGTATAAGATATTGTGTCAGTTCAACAAAGCATAGTCTCAGTCGTTTGTCTATTTGCGGTAATTTTAGGGAACACCTGTCCTAACCACTGATTAGCATTCGCATGTTGGGCTTCATGCAAAACAATTTAGAACACCAATTTGGAAAACATCTAGCTATGGTCTCTGTCAAAGCAGCAGTTGGTACCTAGAAAGGAAAAGCAAACAGACAAATTATAATTGCATTGTCATAATTACCCTCCAAAGATGAGGTCAGCGCACAGGTACAGTCTTCGTCTTCAGGACATCAGTCAAACGCCATCAGTCAGGACTTAACTAAAGGCAAAAGGGCACTTCCCTCATAAGGAGGAAAAGTGTAAATGTTCAGTCTAAGGGCAAGGATGGTTTCATAAAGTCTCAAGTCACCAAACAGAGTGACAGAGTTTCTGGATAAAATCAATAGCATTCCCTACCTAATGATCCCGACCTTTCTGTGACATGAGTTTTTATCCCTTTTTCTTAGTACATTCCCCCAAAATTCTATTGGACATTGACTATACCCCACTATCTCTAACCTATCAAGTTTAACATTCGGTAATCCCAATAGTCACCCCATGTTATTTTAGAGATTGTTGATTGGTTTTCATAATTGACGTCTTCAGAGGTGGCACATCCGGCGTTACTTCATTTTTTGGCATCTCTTGGCACGTCTTTTGGTCAGCAGTTTTCGTTGTTCACCAGTCTAAGTGACCTTGTACATAACATTAATCTACACTTGTTAAAATATTTTTTAACATTCATTTCAGAGCACCAAAGATGCACCTGGGAACGGATTTAATGTGGATACATTAGTCTTCCGAGTTTGAAGAAAAAGAACATTTGCAGGGTCATGGCCCCTTGTGAGTCAGTGCACTGGAAAACAGGGAAATGCATTTAATATGAGAGCCGAGCAGCTAAACTGCAGCTCACGCTAAGTTAAGGCCTATGAAGAATTTCAATACAGTTTCAACAATACGAACGTTAATATAAGCTTAATTGAACATAACATAAACATTTTATTCATCATTATTAGTTGCATTGGTGGCCACTCCTCGTGGTCACAATTCCAGTACACGTTTAAGCAAAATTGCTATTATTATAGTTTTCTACGCAGTACCGTCACACATTAATATATAGATATTTCGTTCTAATATAGGTTATATAAACTACGCTCTCTCAGTCCCTCCTCTGATGACGCTCGTCATCACACAAACCTCTCTCTTTGACCTTTCACTTTAATTTTTCACTTTACGCATAATGCACATTTCAACATCTTGTCCCTTGTGTTAGCTTTCCCAAATTTCATTGAACATTTTCTCTCTTTCACTTTCTTCATTTCTCCTGGTTCTTTTTGTCCAATTTCTTTCAATTTTATCATTAATTTTGCATGCTCCCCATAATCCTAATAGACAGGCCAGAACAATTAATAGACCCCCTAGTATTTTTGCAAGAACCCCATTCCAAATATTGGTAAACCAGCTTCCCACTCTAGCAACTCTTTTCCAAATTTCTCCCACACTCCAAGTTCCTTCAAATTTTTCAAATCTACACTATCTCTAGTTAGGTTGGTAAGCATACCTCTAATCTTCCTACTGTTATCTGGAATGAATGAACAGCAATGACTCTCATTGAGCATCTTGCAGACCCCTCCGCTCTTTGCTAAAAGAATGTCTAAAGCAAGCCGATTTTGAAGAGTCATAGCTCTTTCTGCAGCAAGTTCAGTATCCATCAGGAGTATAGCCGCTGTAAAGTTTGTCAGCATGTTATCCACAATAGTAGACAACTTTTGAATTTTCATGGAATTCACGATAACCCCTACTGAAGGGATTATGGCTCCAAATATATCACCAATGACAGCCGCCACTGATTCTCGTTTTTGTCTAGCATGTTGTAATTCAGAAGTTTTAGGTATTTGTTTCAAGTCGTCAATCTGGTAAATCTTTGGGAAAACTATTCCCAAATAACATGTCCCATACCATCCCTTAGGGAGATGGTAACAAGCATTAAGCCCACAGATGTAAGAGATCCCAGGGATCGCTGGATCCTGTCCATTCAACATAAATGTCCATTTACTCTGAAAAAAAACATGTCTACATTCACTCGTTCGCACAAACAAATTGTCTTGTTCAGATTTTGGCCTATATATACAAAGCCTACCTACATGCAATGCATCTATAGCAGTTTCCCTTGTGTTTTGATTGCCGTGTAAGCATAATCGTTTGCATACGTGCGTTTTTCTAACCCTTTTTCTAATCTTTCTTTCAATGCTTTGCGTCTATCATCAGTGTGATCTAAAAAGCTTTTCTCTATAGGAGACAATAAGCAGGTCAGATTGTTGCGATGTGCATAGGCAGTCCCAAATGTAAGCGTTGGTTCAAAGAAACCTCTAACTATTTTTATATCATGCTTTTTAGCTAACTTGTTCAAGAATTCAATTACAGGCACAAAGGAAAACACAACATCCAAATTTGAATAAAAGTATTGCACATGCTCTTGATTATAGAATCTGGTTAGTAGCAAGCTACAGCTAATCCCGTAGGTTAAAGGAAGGCTATGATAGGTAACCCCTTCTTGCACAGATGAAGGAATCTTAGTACACACATAACAATATTTCTCATCCATGGTCTCGACATACTCATTCAGTAGGCGATAGAAGACGTTAGTAGAAAATTCCCCTTTTGAATTAGTCGCCTCATGCAAGTGTCTTGCATCCTGCTCAAACCTCTCCCACGGTGTTAGTGTGGTAGTATCAGGTTTTGAAGTAGCATTAATAGTTTTCTTATCTAACCACGGCATTCCCACAATCACTCCCACAATTATTACTGCACACACAATACTGATTATAAGACTTAACCAACCACACACCTTACTCTTCTTGTTACTATTTCTATCATAAGCCATGTCTGTATAGAATCAAGTAGCAGAACAACAATCAACTTGAGGATGATATAAACGTTCCTTCTTTCACTCTCTTTTGCGTGTATTTACAGCGTTTTCATTTACTCCAGGATCCCTTTGTCAAATCAGGTTAGCAGCTTGTCAGAATCAGGTTTTTCAAAGTCAAATCAGGTTATCAGTGTCTCATCCGGTAATTTATAAGTCTCTTCCTTCAGTTTTCGATTTTCGATTTTTAACAAAAGTTTTATCTTTGAATTAGTTCAGGTGCCGTAGTATTGGCCTGGTACTTCTCGATCAAAACAGAATGCTAGGAATTCCTGTTGCCATTCAGATGTTGTAGCATACGCCCATTCAGGACCTGTATACCTTCTATTTGCGACTCTTTTTCTTTTCAGTCTACGTTCACCTTGCAGTTCTCCTTCACTTAAATCTTCCACTCGGGATGTATCGATTTCTTCTGTTATTGTTTCATCAGGTATGCTTCTTATCCTTAGAACTGGTTTCTCAGGCCAATTATCACCCTTATGTGTCTTCTTCCGATTTGTCTTTCCAGGACGCTGGGTAGCACCCTCCTCTTGTGATATGGTGTTTTCGCTTGATGGACCTGCAACTGACTCAGGGGATGCCGGAGTACTTTGATCTCTTTCTATTATCTCTCCTTCTTCTTCTTGATCTGTAACGGGTTCAAGTTCTAACCCGTATTCGTCTACTTCTGGGAGAACCTCTCCTTGACTTAGTTCTCCTGCTGCCTCTACTGAGATAGGCACTCTGTCACCTCTCTCGAACTCACTCACTGTTTGAGGGACAAGGCTGTTCTCAGTGGGCTCTCCTGCAGTGTCAGTTCCCTCTTGGCTGTTTTCTAGCCCTGAGACTTCTCTTTCCGGAACTGTTGTGCCGGAAACTTCAAGTTCCTCATCAGTTGGACACGTTACCTTCTTTGTGTGACTGGTATGTATCCAATTTGGAACGCCTGCACATTTCACAGCAGTAGTTGTTGTCAAGATTACTTGATACGGCCCCTTCCAGCGCGGCTCCAAACACGACTTTCTCACGTGCTTCTTGACCACCACCCAGTCACCGGCTTGTAGGGTGTGACCCGGATCTCCAATCGGTGGCAATGTGTTAGCTTCCACCTGGTGAGAGAAAGAGCGAATTACATCAGCCAAGCCTTTGCAGTAGTCCAACACCATATCATCCATGATATTCACTAGAGCATTTGCAGGTACTGCGGGTAACCTCATAGCTCTACCCATGAGGATCTCATGAGGTGATAGTCCTGTCTTCTTATCGGGGGTGTTCCTCATGGACATCAGCACTAAGGGCAATGCATCTGGCCATTTCATATAGGTAGCTGCGCATATCTTTGCCATTCTTGATTTCAAGGTACCATACATTTGTTCTACTAATCCTGATGCTTCAGGGCGGTAGCTACAGTGCAATTTTTGTTCGATGTCTAGTGCTGCACACAGAAGTTCAATCACCTCATTGTCGAAGTGTCTGCCCCTATCTGACTCTATAGAGACCGGAAACCCGAACCTGGGTATTAGCTCCCTGAGTAGCAGCTTTGCAACTGTGAGTTATTTCTACGTGTGGGGTAGGCTTCAATCCAGTGACTGAAAACACACACAATCACCAACACGTACTTCAATCCTCCACAAACAGGCATCTCAATGAAATCCATTTACATTTTGCTAAATGGACCACCAGCTCTCCCAATGTGGCTCAAAGTTACCACAGTTCCTTTTCCGGCATTCATCTGTTGACAGATGATGCACCTGTGACAGGTAACCTCTGCGGCATGTCTGAACTTTGGGTTAAACCAATCGATTTTGAATGACCTGATCATTGCATCTCTCCCAAGATGAGCCTGTCCGTGATATAACCTTGCGAATTGAGACAGACGACTGTTTGGTAAAACTAATTTCCCCTCTTCTGACACCCACAAGTCATCAGCCCTCTGTACACATTGCATTCTTTGCCAGGAGCATTTTTCCTCTTTGCTAGCACGACCTTGTAGTGTCTTAAGTTCATCTAGCGTATCAACTACCCTTCATGCAAGGTTCAAGCATGTGTCATTTTCAGTTTGCGGTAACAATACCCACTGGTCCTTGAACGATATACAGTTCAATGCGCAAAATCTTGCGACTTGATCTGCATAGCCATTTCTCATGGACACAAAGTCTTGTGACTTGACGTGAGCATTGCATTTCACCACGGCAATTTCAAGAGGCAACTGAATCGCATGTAACAAGTCTTTAATTTGTTCAGCATTTTTCTCCGGAGAACCAGAAGAGGTCATGAAACCTCTCTGTGACCACAGTTGGCCAAAATCATGTACAATTCCGAATCCACATCTGCTGTCAGTATAGATAGTGACTTTCAGATTCACAGCCTCGTGGCATGCCTTGGTAAGGGCGATTAGTTCTGCCACTTGTGCGGAAAACACTTTTTCAAGCCAGGAAGCTTCGATAATACCAGCTATGGTACATACAGCATAACCAGCTCTCAGAGTTCCGACTGAGTCTCTCAAACAGGACCCATCAACAAACATGAGGCAGTCATTTTCTTTCAATTGTGTATCTTGAATATCAGGTCGTGGCTTGGTACATAATTCCGTTACCTCAAGACAATCATGCTCAACTTCCTCTTCATTATTAACTTCAGTATTTTCAGCAGGATGTAGAGTTGCCGGGTTCAATACAGTACATCGTTTCAGAGAAACATTTGGTGACCCTAGTATAATTGTCTCATATTTGGTGAGTCGAGCATTTGTCATGTGCTGAGTTTTGGTTCGAGTTAACAAAATTTCAACTGTATGTGGAACCATTACTGTTAGGGGGTATCCCATCACTATGCCTTCGCATTGCGTAAGGCTCTGACCAACTGCTGCAACTGCAAGCAAGCAACCCGGTAAGGCTGCTGCAACGGGGTCCAAAGTAGCTGAAAAAAATGCTACAGGGCGATTTGCATCTGCATGGACCTGTGTTAAGACAGACAAAGAACAAGCATCACGTTCATGACAACACAGTAGAAAAGGCTTCGTGCAATCAGGCATACCCAAAGCTGGTGCCCTGCACATGCACTCTCTCAACTCCATGAATCACTCAAGCTCTTCTTTGGACAAAGCTATGGTATACGGCTCATCCTTGATCTCTTTACCTGTCAGCTTTATCAAAGGATTTGAAATAATCGAGAAGTTGGGTATCCACTGGCTCCAGTAGCCCACCATTCCCAAAAACATTCTGACATCTCTCTTTGTCGTTGGAGGGTTCATTTGTAAAATGGCTGTTATTCTTTCCTTCGATATTCTTCGGGACCCCCTTTCAATCAGATGCCCTAAGTATTTCACCTCTTTCTGATAGTATTGCAGCTTCTTGAGTGACACCTTATGTCCGTTTTTTCCCAAATGATTCAGTAAGGCAATTGTGTCATATTTATACTTATCCCTTGTTTTGGATGCAATCAGCAAGTCATCGATGTACTGCACTAAAGTTGAGTTAAAAGGCAGTACTAAGGATTCCAAATCCTTTTTCAATATCTGATTAAAGATGGAAGTTGACTCAGAAAACCCTTGGGGAATTCTGCACCAACTATACACCTTATCCAGAAATTTGAAACTGAACAAAAATTGGCTGTCCTCATGAAGAGGTATCGAAAAGAAAGCTTGTGACAAGTCTATAACGGTGAACTATTCAGCATCACACGGAACCTGAAACATGATTACAGCTGGGTTGGGCACTATGGGGCAACATTTTACCACAATCTTGTTTATTTTCCTCAAATCCTGCACAATTCGAACTTTCTCACAAGGCTTTTTCAGACCCATTATCGGTGAATTGCATAGGCTACTCAACACCTCTTTCAGAACCCCCTGTTTCACAAAGTCTGCGATTATTTGTGACACTTCAATAAGAACGTCTTGTGCCATATGATATTGCGGCACCTGGGGAAACACTACATTTGGCTTCATTTGTACTTTAACTGGTTCTACAACTTTTATCAGTCCCACTTCTTTTCCTGTCAAATCCCACACTTCCTCTGTCACTGTTCCTTGTAATTCAGCAGGTAGGTCAATCACTGTAAGCACCGGGAATAATGCAATCAAAGGGCAATCCTCATTTGTAAGTCCTGTCTCTAATTCTGAGAACTGACCTTCGTCTCCTTCATCATCACTGTTTGTTTGCACTTCGATTCCATCATTAGTACATGTCATCAGTGTACTGCAGCCACCCCGAACAATACAACTACCCATATCACTACTCAAACACTGCACTAGTGCATTGCCATGACTCACTAATTTAGGGTGTGAATCACAAAGGCAAACTTATACTTTCATGTAAGTTTATGATTATTTGCTATTCACAAATTAATTTATGAGTAGTATCTTTGTAAGTGGGGAGTCTCCACACATAAAATGATAGGTCTTTTATGTGTTTAGATGCCTCACTTGTAAAGATACTACTCACAAATCCCTTTGTGAATAGCAAACAATCATACATTTACACAAAAGTGTAGGTTTACCTTAGTGAATTAGGTCCTACGTGTTTAACCTCCACAACCCAACTACCCTAACACAAACTAGCACCTACAAGCACCACACTACCATCACCAGCACTGACATACTAACCCTCATCACTATTCCTTTTCATATGAAAATCACATTATCACTATTGTCATACCAAAATCAAATCAAATCATTAGCATTTATAAAGCGCGCTACTCACCCGTGCGGGTCTCAAGGCGCTAGGGACAAAGGGGGTGGTTATCGCTGCTCGAACAGCCAGGTCTTTAGGAGTCTCCGGAAAGCGGAGTGGTCCTGGGTGGTCCTGAGGCTGGTGGGGAGGGAGTTCCAGGTCTTGGCCGCCAGGAAGGAGAAAGATCTCCCACCCGCTGTGGAGCGTCGGATGCGAGGGACGGAGGCGAGTGCGAGGCCAGAGGAACGGAGGGGGCGGGTGGGGACGTAGAAGTTGAGGCGTCTGTTGAGGTATTCCGGTCCCTTGTCGTGGAGGGCTTTGTGTGCGTGGGTGAGAAGTCGGAAGGTGATCCTTTTGCTGACTGGGAGCCAATGCAGGTGTCTCAGGTGTGCGGAGATGTGGCTGTTGCGGGGTACGTCGAGGATGAGGCGGGCTGAGGCGTTTTGAATGCGTTGCAGGCGATTTTGGAGTTTGGCGGTGGTCCCAGCGTAGAGGGTGTTGCCGTAGTCCAGGCGGCTCGTGACGAGGGCGTGGGTCACGGTTTTTCTGGTGTCGGCGGGGATCCAGCGGAAGATCTTGCGGAGCATGCGGAGGGTGAGGAAGCAGGCGGAGGACACGGCGTTGACTTGCTTGGTCATGGTGAGAAGGGGGTCCAAGATGAAGCCGAGGTTGCGGGCGTGGTCTGCGGGGGTCGGTGCGGTACCGAGGGCCGTGGGCCACCAGGAGTCGTCCCAGGCGGACGGGGTGTTGCCGAGGATGAGGACTTCAGTTTTTTCAGAGTTCAGCTTTAGGTGGCTGAGCCTCATCCAATCTGCGACGTCCTTCATACCCTCTTGTAGGTTGGTCTTGGCTGGCGGGGTCCTTGGTGAGGGAGAGTATAAGTTGGGTGTCGTCGGCGTAGGAGGTGATGATGATGTCGTGCTTGCGTACGATGTTAGCGAGGGGGCTCATGTAGACATTGAAGAGTGTCGGGCTGAGTGATGAGCCTTGAGGTACGCCGCAGATGATCTCAGTGGGTTCTGAGCGAAACGGAGGGAGGTAGACTCTTTGGGAGCGGTTTACGAGGAAGGAGGCGATCCAGTCCAGGGCCTGGTCTTGGATCCCGGTGGAGCGGAGGCGGGTGATTAGGGTGCGGTGACAGACGGTGTCAAAGGCAGCCGAGAGGTCGAGAAGAATGAGGGCGACTGTTTCACCGTTGTCCATCAGGGTTCTGATGTCGTCTGTGACTGAGATGAGGGCGGTTTCAGTGCTGTGGTTGGTTCGGAATCCGGTCTGTGAGGGGTCGAGCAGGTTGTTGTCTTCCAGGAAGGTGGTCAGCTGTTTGTTGACGGTCTTCTCTATTACTTTGGCTGGGAAAGGCAGAAGGGAGATGGGGCGGAAGTTTTTCAGGTCGCTCGGGTCAGCCGTAGGTTTCTTTAGTAGGGCGTTGACTTCGGCGTGTTTCCAGCATTCGGGGAAGGTAGCAGAAGAAAAAGAAGAGTTGATGACGGTCTGGAGGTGCGGGGCGATGATGTTGTCGGCTTTGTTAAAGATGAAGTGCGGGCAGGGGTCCGAAGGGGCGCCGGAGTGGATAGAGTTCATGATGGATTTGGTTTCTTCCGTGCTGATGTGGGTCCAGTTGTTGAGGGTGATGGTCGGGGATGTGGGTTCGGTGGTGTTAGGTTGGGTCTGGTGTCCGAAGCTGTCGTGGAGGTCGCTGATCTTGCGATGGAAGAAAGTGGCGAGGGATTCGCATAGATCCTGTGAGGGCGTGACGGCGTTGGCGTTGGCGCTGGGGTTGGAGAACTCCTTGACGATGCTGAAGAGTTCTCTGCTGTTGTGGCTGTTTTTGTCCAGTCTGTCGGTGAAAAAATTCCTTTTGGCAGTGCGGATCAGGTGGTGGTGTTTGCGGGTAGCGTTCTTGAGGGCGGTCATGTTGTCAGCGGTGCGGTCCTTGCGCCAGGCTTTCTCAAGTGCGCGACAAGTTTTCTTTGATTCTTTGAGGGCGTCAGAGAACCAGAGGGGTTTCTTGGTGTTGTTCTGTCGCTGCGAGCGTTTGAGGGGAGCAAGGTTGTCTGCGCAGTTGGAGATCCAGTTTGTGAGGTTGAGGGCTGCGACGTTGGGGTCGGTGGTGAGGGTGGGTTGGTTGGCGGCGAGTGCGGCGAAGAGTTGTTCTTCAGGGATCTTGTTCCACTGTCGGCGAGGGATGGGTTGAGTGCGGAGGTGGCGGGTCTCGCGTCGGAATGTGAAGTGGACGCAGCTGTGGTCGGTCCAATGAAGGGCGGAGGCGTGGCTGAAGAAGAAGTGTTTGCTGGCGGAGAAGATAGGGTCGAGTGTGTGTCCGGCGATGTGGGTGGCAGTGTTCACCAGTTGTTTGAGGCCGAGGTTGGCGAGGTTGTCGAGCAGGGTGGTGGTGTTGGGGTCGTTGTTTTGTTCCAGATGGAAGTTGAGGTGCCTAGGAGGATGTAGTCCGGTGAGGCGAGGGCGTGCGGGGAGATGAAGTCGGCGATGGTGTCGCTGAAAGGGGTGCGAGGTCCGGGAGGACGGTAGACGAGGGATCCTCTGAGGGTGGTCCTCGGGTCGGTGCGAATCTGAAAATGCAGGTGTTCAGCGGCAAGAGGGGAGTCTTCAGTGGAGGTGGTGACGCTGATGGAGTCTTTGAATACAATGGCGATACCTCCTCCCACTTGGTTGGTGCGGTCTTTCCTGGAGATCTTGTAGCCTTCGGGGATGGCGGTGGCGATGTCTGGAGCAGAGGAGGCGTTCATCCAGGTCTCCGTGATGAAGGCGACGTCCGGTGCTGTGGAGTCTAGGAGGTCCCAGAGTTCAACGGCGTGTTTGTGAACGGAGCGAGCGTTGACTAGGATGCACTTGAGGTGGTTGATGGTTGATACCAAATAAAACCATACAAAGGCCTCACCATGGAGAATACCTGAACAGGATTCTTTCTATATATGGATGAGTGGATTCACATGCCCTCATTAGAAAGCAAATATTCTTTATCACTTATACTCATATGGGTGGGATAAAAGAGGTGCCAAAGTATTCCATTGTGGAAATAGATGTGTTTTTGATTGTTCTACACATTGAAGAGGGTGTTTAAGTTTTGAGGTGTTAGATACAGGGAATGAGAGGTGGAGCATACCTGGGGTAAAGCATCTGTTTCAGTTACATTGTTGATGGCAATGAGGATGAATGTTGGGGTAACCCAGTTAAAGCCTTAACTATTGAACTTGGTCGTGTTCACTGTAACCAATTACAATGTATGCATACATAATGGCTCAGCAAATCACCTCACCATTTAACATGTGCTAAGAATACTTGGGACATGCAGATGCTTTGTTCAAGTGGCACATTTATAGGTGCATAACTTCAAAGGCTTCATTCTAAACTTTTTGCAGAACAGACATTTGTTCTCATGATCTAGACGTTGACAGGGGTTGGGATATTGCTGGCAGGCCATCATCACTTTGTGGAGGGGAGGGATATAGTTCTGAATGGTACTTATCCAGGGACACAATTGCTTTTAGCATCTGTTTATGTTTTTGATCACGGCCATGATGACATCTTGTGTAGTTCAATCAAGAAGAAAGTTGGTTGTAACAATGGCCACTCATGGTTAGGGTCAAATATTAAATCTTATTATGTGTCCCTTACAGATGATTTCACAAAATGTAGTAATGGGGAATCACACTGATTGTTGCTACAGGGAAGCAATGGATTGAACAAATCAGACAAATTGGCTTACACTGTTGGACTATGGTGCACATTTAAACAGGTGTGCTGGTCACAAACAGATTAGTGCATCCTATTACATCACTGTGCTGTCCCCAGTGCAAATGAGAACTTATGCCTGCCCTGGGGGCAGCTCACTAGTGTATGATTGAGTGGCTGCTTGAAGCAGCCAATCTGTCATTCACTGTGCCAGCGACACCCACCTGCACTTCAAAGGGGAACATAGATTCCCAAGCAGGAGGTGCAGTGAATGACTGAACCTGCTTGCAGCAGGATGACTAGGGGTCCATGGAACACCTGTTGCTTATGTTGGAGTACAAATAGCAAATCTGCCATTCACAAAGTCCAGCACTTTCTCTACTGTTGATGAGGTTGGAGTGGGCAAGTGTTTTCTACACAACACGCTCAATAAAGGGCCACAGACCTATTCAGGGCAGCCTCCACATGAGGGCGAAGCATCCCATCTTCACATAAAACACCACAAAATAGCTGAGGCACCAGTTTGGGATTCATCCAAGGCCCTTATTAAAGAGTGAATAACAGCTCTCCTTTTCCAGGCATGTTTCGGTATGCAAGTGATCACAAAGCCAGTGCTTTTTTAATTGTTGATCATGTGACCTGACAATCACAAACTCCATGTCCCAAGATGCACCATTCGGTGTTCTTAAACTCTGCATCTCATAAAAGATTAGCCCTGGGAAGGTAGTGGTCCCCAGTGCTGTGGCGAGGGACCCAGCACCCCTATTACATTTCATTTGTAACTGTGCCCTAGCGAGGTGGCAGTCCCCAGAGTTGTGGAGGGGCCGGGTGCCCCTCCAACCAAAATTTTAATGACCCCAGGACCTGGCCTAATCAAGGGCTTCACTGAAACTTGTGCAGGAGTCCAAAAAATGTTTTAAAATACTTTTTTGCTCCGGGGGTCCTGCTGGGACCTCTGCACCAGAGCTAAGGAGTAAGGGTGTCCCAAACTGGCCCCTTTTCTTATTTTATATCTTTTTTTCCGAGACTCAGTTGAAGCTGAGTCCCAACATGGTTGCCAACACTTCCTTGTTGATCTTAGACCATTCTCCCGTATTGATTCATGTGGGGGGCCTAATACATGGAGGCTGGTTATTTCAGAAGTCCAGGGTTATCTAGCAAAAGGACTGTGAACCTTTCTCAAGCTCAACGATAGGTCAGTGAAGTCTCCGGGACCCTCTGAGTGGCAGGGAAGGCCTACATGTGGGGAATTGCATGATCATAGCACCGAGCTCGGGATCGCTAATCCGTACACCAAGTGCTGGAGCTGGGAGCCCAGATCAGCAGCTTCAAGCAAGACTCGGAAAGGAATTAGAAGGAACTCTTCCAAGTAGCATTTGATAGGGTGTCCCTCAGGTTGATTAGTCTGGATGATTCACACCAGTACTGCATCATGTCCAATAGATGAGTCTATGAATGGGATGACAAGTCCAGCAAGTTTTTATATTGGTTGGCTACCCACAGTGCGCCAGACAGGGTGGTTCTGAGCATCACAAACTTGACCCAGAGCAGATTATCCGACATTCAAGACATTACAAATTAATTTGCAGAATACTGCAAAACGTGATATACTGGATGGGTCAGATTATTATGGAGAGTTTCCCAACTCCCTGACCCCAGACTTGCCAAAGTCCACTCTTTCAGTGTCAGAGGGGAAGGATCTTGACTGCCGAATGGAACTGGAAGATGCTCTAAGTGGTATGAACTCTGGCAAGACACTTGGGCCTGGTGGGTTTCCAATTGAATATAATCATAGACTCCAGATAACAAGTTTGTAATAAAAGGCCACTTCCTTGTGGGACTTTAATCAGTAATGAAAGTGGTACTCCACAGGGCAGGGCAAGCCCCAGACAACTGTGCTTCATATATTCTGATTTCCTTAATGAATAATGAACTTAAACTGTATACAAAGATCCTGGCTAACAGACTTAAGGTCATGTCAAAACTAGTGCACCCTGATCAGTGCAGCGTCATGCCCCAGCATAGTTAGGCAATGCATCTGCAGAGTACACAGTAGCATAATGACACCTCTTGGCAGGCCATAGTGCCTTCCTCCTTATTGACTTCAAGAAGGCCTTTGACTCCCTGAACTGGGATTTCCTCTGGGACATGTTTAAACTAATGGGTTTGGACCCTGGCTCAATTTTTATGTGAAGGCAATATATGCCTCTCCCAGGGCACATGTATAGGTCAAGGGAATCATGTCAGATCCCTTCCCCATACAATGGAGAATCCAGCAGACCTATCCATTATCTCACATGCTCTTTGCCCTAGCCATGGAACCCCTTAGTGTCCTGGGTTTGACGGGATGCACTGGTGTGGGAATTCCAGTGGAGAGCTGACTTGGAAGATGCATTGCCCTGCAACAATGTACTCTTGATTATCTCTCATCTGGAGACCATGGGGTCCATGGCTATTGAAGATCCTGGACGTATTCGGGCAAGCGCCAGGCCCATGGATTAACTGGGACAAATTTCTATCTGCCCACCTGTCTGGAAATGTGGGAGAGTCAGAAAAGGGTGCCCAAACTCTGATCAGCTGACCGAGCCAATACCTGGGAATACACATGCTTTAATGTGCTATGCTGAATCACTCGAGGGGGTTTCCGAATTCAATCCCTTGTAAGCCAAACAACTCATGAGGCCACTAAGACAGGGTGGTATCAACCAAATCGATAGAACACTGGTAATTAACTCCCCTGACCTGCATGCCGAAGGGAGATCGAAATGGGAGTCTTGGGTGGGTCCCCTGAAGGACAGCAAGAGGACAGGGGCCCTAATGGCACCCAGGGAGTTAGGTGTCACAGCCATGCTGCGACTAATCCAGCTCAGATAGTTACATGTCACTTATTTCACACCACTTCAACTGGGGAAGGCCCAAAAGCACCCCTTGCATGCTTGTCCCAGATGTGACATGGAACGGGCAGACCTCTCCTACATGACCTCGTCCTGTCAAAGGATCCCCTTTACTGGAGAGCTGTGTTCTGGTCCCTGGCTCAAGTGTTAGATCATCTTACTCACCCCACATCATAAATTGTGCTGCTTGGCTTGATGGAGGACAGGTGGGGGCAACAGAGGAGATGGAGGCTCTGTGGGCCTGGGCACCTTAACTGCCAACAGTGACATTGCTCTTGTCTGGAGTTCCATGAAGACATGATGGATGCATGGCACAAGACAATGGACAAAGGAAATATAGGGTAAATGGACATCTCTCCTAACAAGTGAATACTTATGTTGGGAATCATCAAAGGTGCCATCTTTTCAAGCTTTTGTATGCACTTGTCTTCAAATTCTTGGCCCAAAGAAGCAAGGACAATTACTTGATTTGTGGAGCCAAGGTGGGCTGTGATCTATTAAGATTCTTGGCCTATATCAACAACATGTTGTTGGTAGTGACTGAGCTATGTCCTCTCCTCTGGTCTATGGAAGATAAGCTGGAAAGCTTTCAATTAAATATGGCTTTCAAGGTCAATTGTCGAAAATCATGTGAACTGTGAACTGGGAGGGAGTCAATAGATACTTGGGAATATGGTTATTGATTACTTAGTGGGGTAATGTAGGAAGGAATGTTACCAGCCAAGATGACACAATCAAAACAGGCCTCTTAAATTGGCAGAATCATATTCTCGTGGGAGTGGAGAGAATTGTGGCAATACAATTGGCAATCTTACAGAAGTTCCTCTATGTCATCAAGTCATCACCCCTCACCATAGAGAAAGCAGTTATTAGGGCCCTCCTTATAAGTTCCCAGTTAACTCTGTGGGAGATACAGAGGCCAGAATAAATGATTGCAGGTGGTATCTTCTTGTACATTAATAGGGAGTGCAAGTTATATTCCCCAGAACAGGGAATAACATATGGGCATGTGAACATTGGATCTTATTCCTCATGCTTTTTCACACTTTCAGGGGAATTACAGGGCTCAAATCCACACACAATATTGCTGGAGAATTTGTTTTTTGGCTCTAGGAAAGTGGAGGGGGTGGGATAACCAGAAAGCTGTTTCTTTTACTTCTGTGGGGGGGGTCTCCACTGCTGTGCTGAAGCATGAGGGTGGCATGGTCCAGGGGCAGCCGCAGCACTGGAAAACATACAGGAGCCTGGAATGTTATATGCCTAGGAATACCACTACATGTAAATTTTAATGAAGATTGAAGTGGCATAATGATTTCTGCAACAATTTCATTTGAGAGGGATAGGGGACATATAGACTGATGCTTAGAGACACACTACCCCAAGGAAGATGGGATTGGAGTTTCTTGCTTTTCACAATGTTATTAGCAACCCAGATGCAAAATATGGTTACGTTGTTGCAGGAGACAATAGATAATAGATAGTCTTTTACTGGGCACACCAAGGAGGGGCACTTGCTTTAAGAAGTGCTTTGGATGCTTTTTGCCTCAGAGATGGGACAGCATTATATGTCTTGGCTGATTGGAGTTAAGATTATGTTATAGGTAGGTCTGGATGCAATACATTGTCTGACTAGCTACTATTCATCATTGACCCCACTGTTTGATAATGGGATTTATTGTGAGCCTTCATAAAAAAAATAACTGACTTTTGTGACTGGGCAGAGGTGGATGCACCCAGATCTCTAAGCTGTCACTTAAAGGGGTGATCACATTGTTTGATAAGGGTCAGTCAAATTTTGATTTTCTGATAGAGTGATGAAAATGGGTACTACACCCTGGTGGGTGGTTGGATCTTCTAGATTCTCAACAAGTTCTGTAAAAAGCCTTTAGTCACTTCGAACACCTCATATGAAGTTTGGTGGTTATTTAAAGTTCTCAATATACGAAAGACCCTTCCTAACTTAGTGGGAGAAGGATCTGGGCAAACACCTAGATAATAATCAATTTGGTGGGCTACTTAGTAGGGCTAGTAATTTCACTAGGCACATGCAGGGCATGGAAGCACTCTATAAAATATCAGTAACAGGCCTGTTGGTGAGGTTGTGGAAAAAAGGCATTATTACACATATTTTGTGGGGCTGTTCTTGATCAGCTTAGTTTTGATCTGACGTACATAACATTACACAAACTGTGATCAGGGGACCATAGAAGTGGTCCAGACGTGGTCCTTGTGGGAAGATCATCATGTAAGAGTTAACCTCTACACTCCAATGTAGAGAGCTCCATTTACTTTGTGGTAGCAGCTGCACTGATGCTGCTGTGATTGTGGAGATAGACACAGCAGACTTGTTGTTATAGAGGGTAGTGGCCTTTGCTGGAATACTAGAAGTTTGTTTACAACGTCTAGGATCAGAATAGCAAAATTCAACAGCTTTAGAATATGGTAATTATGTTTAAATATTGTTATGATAGAGGACTGATGTGCCCCACCACCCAGCAGATCCTGGCCCTACTTAACCAATTATGTTTTTAGAGTTTGTCTCATGCAGGATATTTAGCAAAAAGTCTGCCCTATTTAGATTAATATACATGATACTCACTACTCATAGTGGCAATTTTTGTTGGATGTCCTGTATCCCTCAAGCTCTATGTAACCCCACAAATTTGTGACCGGTGGTGGGGGAAGAGTGGGAAGTTGGCCTTAGATTTTAAATTGGAAAAACCTTGGGTAGAAGTGGCACTGAATCCAGTGCAGAGCCACTTTCCTTGCACCCCTTAGCGCCCCACTACTGTCACCATATGTGCGCCATATTTAATATACGGTACACCATGGCGAGGGGTAGATGACAATAGCATCAGAATTTTTGACGCTATTGATGTACTGATCAGGCTTAGTGCCAAAATGTTGGCTCTAACCCTGGACAGTACATAGGGGCCCATTATAAATAATGATGTGCCCCTTTGAAATGCCTGCACTGAGCAGGCATTAAAAATGCCAAAACAATGGAGTAAAGAAACCTTTTAGATTTCTTTGCACAATTTTTTCGGCCCCCTCTAATGGGCGAACGCCCCCTTACAGACATTATGCCTGGTGAAAACATAGGTGGTCATTACAACCTCAGCGGTCTTTTAACAAGACCGCCGAGGGACCGCTGTGCGGAAGACCGCCAGTAGTGGCGGTTTGCCGCTCGGTGTATTATGACCGTTGGCTGCCCTCCGTCGTTTTGCTGACGGAGAGCCGCCAACAGCCATACTTGCGGGCGGCGGAGAAGTGGAGGTTGCTCCACCGCCACGCCAACAGAACACCGCCCAGCTAATCACGTCCTGTGATTCTGCGCGGCGGTGTTCTGTTGGCGGTGTGGTGTCGGCGGAGCTGCCCCCATGGCTCCCGTCCCCTCCCGGCGGATCGACGGAACAGGTAAGTCGATCGTCCATTAGGGGAGGGGGGAGAGGGGGAGTTGTGTGTTGTGTGGGTGCATGGGCGTGTGCGTCTGTGTATGTAGGGGGGTGTGAGTGCGTGTATGCTTGCGGGGGTGTTGCGTGTTTTGGGAATGAGTGCGTGTATGTCTGTAGGTATGTCTGTGTGGATGTGTGCGTGAATGTGTGAATGTGGGTGTACGTGTCTGACTGTGTGTGTGGATGTTGGCATGTATGTCGGTGCGTGTATGTGTGTTGGTGGTGCCTGCATGCGTGTCTGGTGTGTATGTGTAAGGTAATGTCGGGGTTGGGGTGGGGAGGGGGGCCCTGCCACCTTTGGGGTGTGGCAGGGGTGGTGGGGGGAGTAGGGGAGGGAGTCGGGTGGGGTGGGGGGGTGGGAGACCCCTATCAGTGCCAGGGAAGGAATTCCCTGGCACTGATAGTGCTTACCGCCATGGATTTCATGGCGGTTCCTACCGCTGGAAATCCACGGCGGTAAGCCGGGTCACAATACCAGCAGCGGTATTGTGACGGCCGCCGGGGTGGAGACCCAGGTCTCCAGCCCAGCGGTCGTCTCCGCCCTGGCGGGCGGAACGGAGAAGCGGCGGATGACCATGGCGGTTCATAATACTCAAAAAAAGGCCACCAGCCTGTTGGCGGTCTTACCACCGCTTTAACACCGTCCGCCAGGGTTGTAATGGCCCCCATAATGTGGCCCAATGAGTTACAAAGTGGCACAATGCATGCATTGCACAACTTTGTAAATCTGGCACGGCCTTTTTGCTATAATATTGCCACATTAGCATTAAAAAAATGACGTTAATGTGGAGATATCATGGCGCAAGGGGCGCCTAAATCTGCGCCCTTGTTTGTTGAAGGAAGGGATTGTCTTGCCTTTGGGTGGCAAGGGGTTTGGGAAGTTTGGCATGAGAGGAAGATGGTCAAAGACGCAGTTAGCAAAGGACGAGTTGCTATGCATTTTGGGCTCTTTAGTAACGCAGTAAGGCCCTCCTTATCTGTTTTATTTTTTTCTAAAATCTTAATTTGAATTTATTAAAGTATCGTTAGGCATGCAGTACCGCTGTGTGTGTTCATTGACCAGTATTCAAACTGGAAAATTAGTGAACTAATAATCATGAGTTAATAAGCTCGTCACAAAAAATTAAACACTGATTTGCGAAGTATTAATCAGTGTTTGGATTCAGAAAACTGACATGCGATGCCTGTGTAAATGATGACTTGAAAACTTATCTCAGCGTATGCTTGCTAGCCCCAGCCACATTCCTTCAGAATGCCAGCAGATCCGAAAATCCGCAGTCCTAGAGTTAGCAAAAATATATCAATTAACAATTGTTCCTCTATTTAATCCAAATTGATTTTTTTTTCTGATCAAAGAATGAAATAGTGTGATTATTCTACTACAGTTTTCCTTGTAATTAACGTATGGCCTTTCCTTCGTTTTCCACCATCTTCTGCATAATTTGCAGATTTGTAGAACCAGGTCTACCTCTTCCTTGCCTTACACTCCGTTAGCACCATCCATGTTTTCTACCAAGACACACTTGTGACAGTAGAAAAATATACCCTGGTGTGCTTGTAAAAAAATGTGCTCAGCCACATTCTGAGAATACAGACCTATGGATTGTGGTCGTGCGTGACACTTTTTACATACCTAAATTTCACTTACATGCAATATAGCTTTTGAGTCGGGCCCTAGATCCCTAGAGAAAAGCGTCTTGATACAAAAATTAGCAAAAGTGCAAGCATCAAAAGGGGATTATCAAAGTGATTGCTGCTTCTTCTGAACGTGTATGTGACTTGTTTGAAAATGCATGCGTTTTTCATGTTCAGTGTTAATACAAGTAATACATTTAATTTTCCTTAACTCTAGGTTCCTACAGCCTGCACAAGGCTCATGGGGACTTGAACACGTTCAGCTGTCAGTGCCCAAACATGTTGCATGTATTGCTGTGCTCCTAGCAAGGATGAATCGGGATTACACTTCTTTCCCAGCATTGCTGTGAGTGGGCATTAATATTCTCCTATGGCCCCTGCTCATCTGCTGCATCGACTGAGGGTCTGCTTTGATCTCGAGCTCTGAAACAGAGGGACGGGGAATAATAGCACAAAACTATCGGTGGGAGAAACTCAATATGCAAAGAATGCGCGCCATCGTAATAAGTAATGAGAACTAACTCCTTTTGTTGTTGTTACAGGAGAAAAATGTTTTAATATCTTTATTGGATTAACTCTCAAGGTACTTTGCCAATAAGTAGCCAAAGCTGTTAAGGGTGTTTTTTTTCTTTATCCGGTTAGGTAAACAATCTCTAATAAACAATGAATGGCTAGTGCCGATTTTTGATCTTGCTTGAATTGTATTAATGTACTTTATATGCTCAGATTTTTTTTATTCTGGCCTCAGCAGAGCAAAAAAAACAAACAAAAAAAAGAGTCTATTCTTTAGAAGCAGCTTGAGAAATGAGAATTTTTTTTTTAATGAACTGCACCTTTTAAATGTCTACTACAAATGACCTTGTAGATATAATGTTTGTTGACATTCGAGTAGGCATTGCCTGGCGGTGCTGGCACAAAATGGAATCGTTTGAAAGCTGTACTTCTCTACTGTTCTACCAGTAATGTGCTAAATACACGCGTTTAGTAAATGGAAACCAAAGTTATAGGTCTGTGTTTGTCAGTAGCTTACGATTTAAAAGCACCTGCTGCAGAGTTCCTTGTGGGCCACCTTTAGGCAACAATACAAATGTCAAGATTACTCTCATGACTAATATTCCTGCTACAGAGAGAGATCAGAGTTTTGTCTGTTGCAGTTTTGACTCACCATAAAGTAGTGCAGAGGGTTAATATGCCTGCTACAAAGAACATTTCTGTATTTTTTGTGGATAACCAAGTGGATAAGTGGATTAGTGAAGCCAGCCTTTATCACTGCTTTAAAGCAAATGAAATCTATGTGAGAGATGGGCTTTAGAGAGTTGAGGGGCACTTTTGCAGGATCTTAGTAAAGGAACTCGAGGAGGAGGTCATGGGAGGTGCCAAACAAGTTTGTCGCACTGGGCGCCACCAGCACTAAAGCTGGCACTGAGTACGAGGGTGTTTGCTTGGAGAAGAATTTGTGTTCTGTCCATGTGGAACATAAATGAGGAAAGCCCAGTCCTAACCTTAGTGATATGCCTATTGATAATGTTGCATTTTGTGTGACGAGTTGGATGTCACAATATCACTGTCAAAATATCAACTTGCAGATATACTTTTTGCAGTAATGTTGAGTACCAAAATATTGTATATAACCAGAGTATTCAGTTCCTTCTAGAGAAGGAAAGGGAGGATAAAAGGAGGTAGAAGGTCAGACAGACTTCCTGGGAGCAGAAGAGGATCCATTCCCTCAAGAAAATGAGCCCTCGCACACCCAAATGGGTGTCATGCTTCATTGTAGGGTTTGCTCCTTGTTGGACTGGTGCTGCAATGCCCAACGGGCACCCACAAGGGGCTCTTTATAGGGGATCTTTCCCAAGTGACATATGTGAAGCATCGGTGTAGGTCCTATTATTTGATCGGTGTGCCACAGTGAATGCATGAAAAGAAGAATGTGTTAAAAACGGCTAAATTGTCCTCTTCATGTTTAAAAAAAAAAAAATGTCAGTCTACTTGTCAAGTTAAAAACGTAGTGACTATCACCAGACACAATGATCTATGATAGCTTTTAAAGAGGTACCACAATATCATCGGGGTATGTGGAGTTTTACTAATATTAAATCTGTTGTGACAATATTTTGGAATCAGTGTTATTATCATCTCAAAGCTACAGGTCGATATTTTGACAGCAATATTTTGGTAGAACACAGTGGGGAGCAGCAGATGAAGGTGAGAGAATCATAATTCCTATCTATCAGGAATGTATGTGGTGCTGAAGGTAGTATCTCAACCCCTCAAGCTAAAATGTATATATTATTTGGCTCCTTAGAGGCTACTCACAGCTCCAAAGAACAATAGAAAGCAAAGGTCAGCGTGACCTTGTGATGAATTATGTACCCATTGTTCGCTCTAACAAGAATATAATGTTATTTTTTAACTATCTAGGTATGCTGACCTCAGACAGACGCTCATGTAGTCCCTGCCTATTCAACCTACACAGTGTGAACCTCAACTAAAACCTTCCCAGGTTGTCAAACTGGTCCCAGACAACCAACAAATATACGGGCACCACATTCTTGTCGAAAAAACAATGAAGTTGTATTGCATTAAATATATGTGAATATTCCTAGGGGAGACTTCTAAAAACACCAGTTTCAAAAGCAGTGCGGTGTATCAGATCACTTTAACCATCAATGGTTTATTTCTTCTCCCATACCCACCTCTAGTTCCCCTGGTTGCCTTCCACCTCAGACTTGGGCTGCCACCTTCTCCCCTTCAGTGTTCAAACCCTCAGAATAAGTGAGCCTACAGCCTAATTTTTCCCTCAAGGACTGGCAGGAATAGGAAGAGACCGCCTAAGTCAAGTTGCAAAACTTTAGTCTTTTTAGGGTCGAGTCTGTGAGTGCATGCACTTTCACATGTCTCATACGCGAGACGCTGTTGTGGTCAGTAAAGGGCTTGGAGCCCACCTGTCGCTCAGCATTTGTTGGTTTGCAAGGAACTCTTCTTTACAGCCTTGTAATTCGTCAAATCATGTCTTGCATCACTTCCGTTCCTCTGTGGGGAGCAGGGAACAAGCACTAATTGATTTCAACTTAATAAGTGCCTGTCCGCTGCTCCCGACGTGATGGAGGTACTATATTGTTCTAACTTCTTGTGCCCCGCAAACAGAAGGCTTGTGACTGGCAAAAACGTGCCCAGCAGGTCAAAGAAAATGGCAAAGTTTTATTTTTTAAAGATAGTTTTATTTTATTTTGTTAAGTTGCCTTTTCTCAGTTTCCACTCATGTTTTTGCTTGTGGGCGCTGTTGTCAAAAGATGACAATTAACTTATTTTTGTTGTGGGTGCGCGATACATGTGGATTGCATATACAGATGTGTTTCTGTTACATATAAATTAACGAGCCCATGCAGTTTTTGTAAAATTTTGTATGTCCCCTGGCGACCGCATCCTTCCTGTTAGAAATGGGGTATTTGGTTGGCAGTCAGGTTACCCCCTGTCCAAGCAAGGATCCTCACTATAGTCAGGGCAAAGGAGAAACACACCTGGTTAGCCCCCTCTTGCCCCCTTGGTAGCTTGGCATGAGCAAGCAGGCTTAACTCAGAAGCAATGTGTAAAGTATTTGTACCAGCACACACAGTAATACAGTGAAAACGCTAGAAAATGGACACCACACCAGTTTAGGAAAAATAGGTAATATTTATCTAAATCAAACAAGGCCAAAATGACAAAAATTCAACATATCCAAGTCAAGATACAAATTTTCAAAAGAATAAGATTCTTATTCCTTAGAAAACAATAGAAAAGTTGATTTTACACAAGGTACCTGGTTTGCTTAAAAAATAAAGCCACACAGGCGAGCGTGCATCAGAAAAGACAGTGATGCGTCGATTCCTTACTCGCAAGTGAGGCTGTGCATAGTTTCTTCTCCGGTCGGGTTGGTGATGCATCGTTTTTCTCCCTTGCAAAGAAGCGATGCTTAGATTGCCAAATGGGGCACCTCAGATATGCGCAGGGTCGGGATGATTTTGATGCCCAGGGACGATGCCTGAGAAATCCGGTCGCACGGTGGTAGAAAAACCGTGATGCATGGGGTTTGTGTCATTATCAGCAGCCACAAGCGGGTGTCGCACATAATTTCTCCAGCCACGATGCATCGAGCTCTCAATCGCGATGCAGGTGGAGCATCAATTTCAGCTACGAAGCTGGTGGCGTATCATTTATCAGCCTTGTTGCCGATGGTGTGTCGAAAAAGGGTCCAGGGACTGGATAGGACACAACTCAGTAGGACAGGAGGAGTCTCAGCAGAGAGTCGGGGTGCTGGCAGAGGAAGTCTTTGATGGCCCTGAGACTACAAAACAGGAGGCAAGCTCAGTTCAAGCCCTTGGAGATTTTTCTCAAGCAGGAATGCACAACAAAGTCCAGTCTTTGTACCCTTTCACAGGCAGAAGCAGCAACAGCAGGATAGCCCAATAAAGCACAGTCACAAGCACGGGCAGCACTTCACCTCAGCTCTTCAGCCCTTCTCCTTGGCAGAGGTTCCTCTTGACTCCAAAAGTGATCTTGAAGAAATCCAAAGTATGGAGTTTTGGGTCCACTACTTATACCCCTTTCTGCCTTTGAAGTAGGCAAACTTCACAGGAACTTCTTGGTTGTTCACAAGATCCTGCCTTGCCCAGGCCAGGCCTCCGACACACACCAGGGGGCTGGAGACTGCATTATGAAATGGCAGTCAAAGCCCATTCAGGTGTAAGAAACCACTCCTTCCTCCACTCCAGCACAGATGGCCCATCAGGATATGCAGGCTACACCCCAGCTCCCTTTGTCTCACTGTCTAGAGGGGATTCTCAAACAGCCCAACTGTCAAACTGACCCAGACAGAAAATCCACAAACAGGCAGAGTCACAGAATGGTTAAAGCAAGAAAATGCCTACTTTCTAAAAGTGGCATTTTCAAACTAACAATCTAAAAACCAACTTTACTAAAAGATGTATTTTTAAGTTGTGAGTTCAGAGACCACAAACTCCATATTTCTATCAGCTCCCAAAGGGAATTTGAACTTTAAAGTTATTTAAAGGCAGTCCCCATGTTAGCCTATGAGAGAGCTAGGCCTTACAACAGTGAAAACGAGCTTAGCAGTATTTCACTGTTAGGACATGTAAATCACAGCAGTACATGACCCACCTTTAACATACACTGTACCCTGCCCATGGGGCTACCTAGGCCCTACCTTAGGGGTGCCTTACATGTATGCAAAGGAAAGGTTTGGGCCTGGAAGTGGTTACATGCGCCAAGTCGAATTGGCAGTGCAAGACTGCACACACAGACACTGCAGTGGCAGGTCTGGGGCATGTTACAGGGCTTCTTATGAGGGTGGCACAAGCAGTGCTTCAGGCCCACCAGCAGCATTTGATTTACAGGCCCTGGGCACCTCTAGTGCACTTTACTAGGGACTTACAAGTAAATCAGATATGCCAATCATGGAAAGCCAATTACACATACATTTTACTCAGGAGCACTTGCACTTTAGCACTGGTCAGCAGTGGTAAGGTGCCCAGAGTACCAAAAACAGCAAAAAAAGTGTCCAGCATACAGTCAAACCATGGGAAGCAGAGGCAAAAAAGACAGGGGAGACCACTCCAAGGATGCCACGTCTAACACTTCCTAACCATGAACAGAGTAAATTCAAGGTTAAGTAATCCTACAACTGTATTCATTTGCGTAATGCATGATAATCATAGCTTTACATACAAGCGCTGTTCTATAAAAGCTATAAACTGTTGCAGTACTTCCTGGTTTAGCAGCAACTTGCCAGGACCTTGTTTTCGGTGCAATTTTCATAATACCTTCTTCGCCTTACGAGCTCTGATGCAGGTTGAGAGGGTGATGTGCCTGCATTTGCTTTGCTGCTGGAATGCTCAGGTTGGATGCTTTTTTAAGAAGCATGTCACTAGCAAGGGCTCCTGTGCCAACCCTGCAATCTGAGGAGAAGGAGAAAGCAAGCACAAGTGCACTTTATATGGGCCAGGCTGGACGTTCCAACAACATACTTCAGCTTCTTGCTGTACAAACTAAAATGCCCTAAAATGTGAACTGAACAACAGCAAACTAACCCACCACCTCTCCTAAACAGCTCTCCCACCCTTTTAAATTTCCCTGTTTCACCCCCTATGTATCATATCTATCACTCTTTCTTAGCAGCTCCTGACATATGCACTCTGATCTGTCAGGACTGGATAACCTGGTGTCCCCTTGATATGTCCCAGGATTTCCTTTCTGAAGGTTTGCATCACAATGTAGAACCACCAGCTATGTATAAAAGAACCAGTAGATTGTCAACACAGCCAGCAACTGTTAGGAGGTGAAGGGAACATCTGGCGAGGGGCGAACAAGTGTTTGATATAACTGATACAAAACCTTGTAGGCTGACTCCCTCTGAGGGACAGAAGTGTATTTGGGGGGATCATTCCTACTGTTTATCTGAGATAGCTTTCCCGATAACCTGATCCCATTTCATCTGAAATGAATGTTTAGCAGCAATTTTGCCATCATGAATAATGTGATAAGTTTTCTATATTAGACCATTCCACCATTATATTTACAAATTAGGTTTTCAAACAAAGTGAGGGTCCTAGTGGCTGCTAGTGCATTAGTTGCATGGAGCGTTCAGTGTCCGAATTGAAAATATTGAAAGTGAATATTTTCAGACACCTGGAACTCTTGTTTTAAATTTTCCAAGACTTTATGAGCTCTCCCTTAAAAAAGTTGCTTAATATTCTGCATTTTCCCTTTACCCATTCAGGAAAGGTTAGGGGTGTGGCTACTGGGAAAATGATCTAGGATCAGGGATATACATATGTTAGGTAACTGCCGCTTGATACCAGATGTCCCGTACTGTTTTAGAAGGAGTAGCAAGGAATACACTTTTAGGTCACAGTTGTCGAGAAAGCCATGGCAGGACTAAGACCATGCCACACCTCCTTTTCCCCCAATTGACATCAGGCAGGAGCTTAGCTGAAATATGGAGATTTTTCCATCCTCAAATGAACATGCCTAGTCCTTTAGGTCGAGCTCACAAGCGCTTTCACCTGTTGCAAGTATTGTGGGCTTTTAACTATGCCAACCGCACACCCATCACTTTCACTCATTCCTGGGCTTGCCTTTCAAAAATCCTTTGTTATCAATGGTAAATGCTTTACGTTTATCCCTCCTTGGAAAGGTTTTGTTACCACCTTGCAGAGAGCCTCTGTTACATGGATAATTGCATGATTGCTGATACGTTTGACTGCAAGTGATCTTTTTCTTTTTGTGTTTCTCCTTCGTGCTCATGGGTGCCATGGCGCTTTGAATTGGCTCACTTATGTCAACTGTTTTACTTTTCATTTTCAATTTAAGTGGGAAGAAAAGTCCAGTTGGGAATTTACAACGCTAAAAGCTCTAACTCGAGCAAACAACATACCCATTGAAAATGCTTTTTGTAAAATGGAAGCACTTTTGAAAATCTAAAAAAACAGGCAACAGCAGTGGACAAAGGAAATGTTACTGTAAACACAGCACCATTCAACAGATTAACAATGTGGCTGTAAAGGGTGCAAGTTATCAACAGGAATATAAGTGTGTTTTTTGGGCACATGAAACCCCAGTCTGTAAGGGCCTGGGATGTCCAGTAAATGGTCACATTGATTGCAACAAGGACAACTCAGACTGTCTGCAGCTTTGCTGCCAATTCTTAAAGACATTGATGCAGCACTTTGAGACTTATTCTCTACTTCTGTGCTATTGTATTTCCTGCAATGTTCAGCATGAGCTAGTCAACTGTAAATTCTCCTCCCTGAAGTCAAATGCTCGATGCTGTTCATTCACCGGTTGACCCTCAGGTTGGTTGTCCTTTCACTACTTGACATTTAGCCCCTTCTCATACAGGAAATTCCCAACTGCATGTATGTACTTATTTTTAGAGCAGGCCTGTGATTATTGATGGCCTCTGTGCTGCAGACATTGCTGAGTCATTTGATCTTGCACAAAAAGATTGAATTGTCGGTGTTAAATTAGTGTTATTGTCTATGGTGTCTGCAACAAGCTCAGCATATTTAAATGATATACGTTTCTTCTAATGTGCCATCCAGGTCCAGACACTATCTTGCTCCCATTACATGCTGTTGCTTTTAGCGGTTGTACCACAAATTAATGTCAGGCTTTGCTGCTGCTGTTGGCGCGCCTCTCCATTCTTAGTAAGCATTGTCATTCTTGCTTGTGCACTCAGTTGTTTCTAAGTTCTTTGTCACCAAATGTCCATATCTAATATGGATTCCTCCTTTCTCCCAAACATGAAGTCTGTTCAGTATTTAGATGCAGGCTGTGGAACGGCTTATAATATACAGTAAGTGCATTCCACATTGTTTTCTGAAGTCTGCAGTGTTGGGCTTCAGTTTGTTATATTGCTTGTTTGAGCATGTCCACAGATCCATGTACCACACTACTGTCTTTTGGTCAGAATGGTGAAATTGTATATTGCTTAAAATTCATGTACTCACAAATCTCTTACATTCATTGCTGGTGAAGCATAGTTTGTTATCCATCCTTACTGCGACTAGGATGGCCAGGTCGAGAATATTTCATCTAGAATTGGTATTATCTTCTCCACACTTGCTGATGATATGTTCCTAACTATGGGATTCTGGAACTTTTGTCCACCTTAACTATAAAGTGCATCTATGTTGCCATGGGTCCAAGTTAATCAGGTGCCACTTGTTCTCCTACTCCTTCAGGTAGTTCAGACATTTGTATGGGGACTGTCAATCAATCAATAAATAACTTTATTCGGATGTATCTTACATTAATAAAAGTGAATAGAGATAACATGCAATAAAAATCATAACATCAGAAATTTACAATAAAAAACATTCACAATAAGAAAATAAATACAGTTGTTAAAACGGTACAGATCCGCGGGCACGTACAGCCAACTTTGAAAAACACCCTACATAAAAAACAACTTCTGCATTGGCCATGAGCAGCAGAAATCTCGGAGCAGGTCTGCAATGTCCTCCACCATAAAACGTTTTTTTAAAGTGGAATTAAAAAGATCTTGGTATATTTAATGTAAAATGGGCAAAAAAATATAAAGTGCAACAAAGTTTGCCCGGATGAGTCATCAAAGGGACACATCTTGTCATCAAGGTTATGAACAAATCCCAGGGGAAAATAAAACAGATATTGTATGGTTCCGCCCTAAAACAGAAGAGCAAAGATCACTCCCAGCGGGTAAAGGCCATCCACATATAATCAGTTGAACAGTTCAATTCCCGCAGGCAGAGATATTTATTAATACTGAGTTGCCCTCTATGTCTCCAAGGTGCCTTTATTCCACATAATCATAAAGCGTTCTTGCTATTGCTTTCTTGTTTTCCCCAGTGCATACAGATCGATCTGTAAACAAATCTGACATGCCTCCTTTAGTAAGGTCCCTTATTACGTACCCAATCCAGGGTATGAGGAGGCCACAATCTAAAGACAGTCAGGGCCATATTTATACTTTTTGACGCAAAACTGCGCTAACGCAGTTTTGCGTCAAAAAAATTAGCACCGGCTAACGCCATTCTGAAGCACCATGCGGGCGCCGTATTTAATCAATGACGTTAGCCGGCGTTAGCCGCCGGCGCTGCCTGGTGTGCGTGGAAAAATACGACGTACACCAGGCAGCGCTGGCATAGGGGGATATGGAGCTTGGGCGTCAAAAAATGGGGCAAGTCAGGCTGAGGCAAAATTTTCGTCTCAACCCAATTTGCGCCATTTTTTTCAACTCCCAACCCCCATAGAAATGACTCCTGTCTTAGCAAATACAGGAGTCATGCCCCCTTGCCCAATGGCCATGCCCAGGGGACTTCTGTCCCCTGGGCATGGTCATTGGGCATAGTGGCATGTAGGGGGGCACAAATCAGGCCCCCCTATGCCACAAAAAAAAAAAATACTTACCGGAACTTACCTTAATGTCCCTGGGATGGGTCCCTCCAGCCTTGGGTGTCCTCCTGGGGTGGGCAAGGGTGACAGGGGGTGTCCCTGGGGGCATGGGAGGGCAGCTCTGGGCTCCTTCCGAGCCCACAGGTCCCTTAACGCCTGCCTTTTCCAGGCGCTAAAAAACGGCGCAAAAGCGGCCGTACGTCATTTTTTTTGACCCGCCCACTCCCGGGCGTGAATTTTGCCCGGGAGTGTAAATACGGCGCACATGCCTCGGAGTCAATTTTTTAGACGGGAACGCCTACCTTGCATATCATTAACGCAAAGTAGGTGTCCACGCTAAAAAATGACGCAAACTCCATGGACTTTGGCGCTAGACGCGTCTAACGCCAAAGTATAAATATGGAGTTAGTTTTGCGTCGGAATTGCGTCAAAAAAACCGACGCAATTCCGGCGCAAACAGAGTATAAATGTGGCCCTCAATACCTTATTATCTCTTTGGTCATTTCGGCCTCCGAATTTTGCCAGATGTCAAACCCTAACATAATTGGCCATACCCGAATCAGATCCTCAATATAGGGAAGTTCTAATTCTTTGTGACAAATGAAATGTGAGGGTGAGATGAGAATCAACAACATCCTTCTACAAAACGTGTTGTCCTCCCTTTGAAGGACCATACACTCGGCAATTCTCCATATCTCAGCCTTATAAATAGTGATGGGTACGCACTGAGAACTATAGATTTTTAACATTTGTGACAAAAAAAAACTACTCTTAGGCTGACAGAGGCTACATAGAGGCCCAATGGCAGACGATAAGTTGATAGAGTGCTGAACAATATTAGGGGTCCAGAAGCCCTGGGTAGAAAAGACAATACCCAAATAAGGGAAGTCCTTAATACTGCTCGGGTACTGGTTGCCAACTGACATATTTGATAAGGAGCGGCACTTAGGGCCACAGACCATAAGATGCGATTTGTTAAAATTGGTTTGAAGGGCCAAAGAAGACATGTAATCAATAAAAGCAAAAATTATCCAGCATAAAGCCCTGGGGGTGTGAGCTAAAAGTACTGCATCATCTGCGTAGAGAAGTACAAGGAGTGTATCGCTGGAACATCGGGAGTGCCCTGAGTCAAATGTGAGTGCAAATCATTAATATATAAAATGGATAAAAGAGGGGTCAAAACGCACCCCTGTCTCACTCCACGATGTATTCCCATATCACCTGTCACATCACCCTGCTTACTAATACGCACTCACACTCTCATATCCATATGCAAATGCAAATAAGCAAAGAAATGGACTAAAACTAGGTCTAGACCACGAGCAACAAGTAAATGCCATACTTTATCACAGTTTACTCAGTGAAATGCTGACAAGAGGTTCATAAACGCTAAATAAAGCGGACCCTTTTTGCCACCATATACTTGCCTAGGACTAAATTAAGGTTAAGGCACTGCTCAACAGTTCCGACTTTGCACCTAAACCTATATGGGCAATAGTACAAAACAGACTCTTCTGCAACCCAGACCATGACCCTATTATGAATAATTTGGCCAAAGATCTTGGCAATAGTGTCATTAAGTGATATTGGCTGATGACATGCTGGAGATCAGTGGTCCCGTTTTTTAAATATAGGGACGATAATCTGTGTTCCTCATGTCTCGGGTATGGGGGAGTAAGATAAGTTATTAAAGACATTGGTTAACAAGGGGGCTGGCTATCTCTCCTTCAGCATACACTGGCATTCAAACCATTCCTTAAGTGTTTTTTTTATAATTACTCCTAGTGAGGTAACATATCCCCAGCTCACCCTGGAATACCAGGCCAAGGAAAGTGCTGCTGCATGCTTTGGATCATTGAGACTCTTGAGAAAGGTTCTGGGAATACTCCCGCCTTTGGCGAGAAGACTCACTGTACAATCAATCATTCTGTCACGACTTAACTACGGCAATAGTCTATTTCTTGGCTCACCCAAATATGTGATCAACAAATTGCAGGTGGCTCCGAATGCAGCAGCGCGTCTTCTGCTTGACATTCCAACGCATAGTTCAGCCAAACGGGCACTGTCCACACTCCACTGGCTTCCGGTGGATCAGTGGTTGAATTTCAAGACTCTTTGTATCATTCACAGAGCATTACATAACAGAGGACCCCATCTGTTAAAATCTATGACAACTTTCTAGAAACCCGCCAGAGCTCTCAGATCGGCATCGACTGCCTTAGCCGTACTTCCCATTGTCAAGAAAGTCAGATGAGGGGGCTACGATGGAATATCGAGGAGCCAAACTATGGAATTCCCTCCCTCTAAATATTAGACTAATTAGTCATGAAATGAACTTTCGGAAATCAATCAAAACCTGGCTTTTTAAACTGTAGTTTCCCGTCCCTAGTTCATGTTGTTCTTTAGCACTGCGAGGCCTCCGGGTAGTTTGGCGCTTTATAAGTTCATATAACATAACATAACATATATATTCTCTAAGTACTTTCTCAAAGCTACAACGTCACCTGTAGCCTTTGTGTGCCACCTCTCTATAAGGTCACCAAACATGGCTAAACTTCAGCCAGGTTCTCCATTTTCAGCTAACAAAATGCAAACAAAATTGCTTGCCCCACGTCTAATAGACTCTTACTGGCTAATATCACATCTTGGAATGATGACTCCTTGATTCCCTGATGACAAGCCAGTACATGCCACCAGCCACTGAACTATCATTCACTGTTAGTTCTTGTCAAGTTTCAGGTCACAGTGTGCCATATGGTATGCCGTTGCAATTTCTAACTTGATGGAGTTAAACAGTTCATCACACTCATGTCGCCATTGGAATACTTCACCTGACATTTGGATCATTTAGAATGCCAGGTTTTCAGAGTCATTCACCTATTCCTACTTCCATTGAGAGATCCTCATCGGTCTTCCTGGGATCTCGTCGACAGCAGCACATCTACTTTTCTTTTCAGTCTGCTCTTCATTTTATTTCCTTTTTCAGATGCAAACCCTAAAAGTGGAGATAATTTTTTTAAAACAAAAAAAACAACGGCCCTCAAAATTTACTTTTCAAAATATCCTTGTGGGACATTGTTTGTTTTGCTTGGCCATGCTTAAGGACCTCGGCCTGGAAAATATGCTTTAATGGGACTGCATAAATAGAGTGGACCCCTCACTGCATCAAATGCAGAAATCATGTCGTAGTTGTCTTGCTGTTCATTTCAAGGTTCCCCCATCACTAAATAAGTCAGAGGAACTGTAAGTTTGGTGGGGCGGGAGAGCAATCAATTGACTATTAATGAACCATTTAGTGAGTTCTCATAATTGGATGCTAATTCTTACAGGGACCTTGATGTATACAGCACAGTAACTAATAATGTCATTGAAGAATCTTAGGGTCTGATTTAGGAGCCCCTAACGCCTCCTTGCACCACCTTAGCGTAATTTTATCTGATGCTAATGTGGCTCAATGAGGCCAAAATCTCTGTGCCAAATTTACAAAGTGGCGCAATGCATGCATTGCGCCACTTTGGAACCCTTTGCGCTACATTATGCCTGCGCCAGGCATAATGTATGTAAAGAGAGCGTTCCCCCAATTGCCTCTTTTATCGCCTCCTTAGAGCAGGCATTAAAAGGAGGCATGCCATTGTTTTCAATGGGCCTCAATGGGCTTTGGAGGATTAGCGTCAAAATGTTTGATGCTAATCCTGCAAAGCTCCGAACTAGCGTAAAAAATCCTGACACTATTTCCCCTAACTACCGCCATGATAAGCCGTATCTTAGGTAAGGCACACACATGGTGGTGTTAGGGGGTTCTAAGGGGTGCAAGAAAAGTGGCGCTGCACTGGGTGGAGCACCACTTTTCTTAAGTCAGGGGTTTAGTTGATAACCTTGAGTGCTACAATTATTGGAACTAATTGATCAACTTCTGTGGCTTTGAAAATCTTGCACTTTCATACAAACATTTATTGAGCAAGACGCTTCCACCCATACCATGTGTAAAGAAGTGTGGTGTTCCTAAAAGAAGCCCCTCACACATGGATACTCTTACTGTAGTTGTACATGTTCACCAAAGATAGTGGTACCATTCTGATGGCAACCAGAATTCTTCAGAAGCTGACAACACCCCATTGCAGAGATGCTTTACCCCACATGTATGATGAATGATGTAAAGTGTCTGGAGCTTTTCCAGAACATCTTCTCCTGATTGTTGACTTTGTTGACATCAATCCTTGAAAAAGTCCAGGTTCCATTAAGTTACATTATCATGTCATATACGAGCAGGTATGATTATTTTCTTGTTCGGTTGTCTTCTTTGCATAGGGCATTTCTATAAATATTCGGACCTTGCAGCAGCCTTTCTTGGAAAACAACTTCTACAGACAAAGCTCATGGTGTGGGACCCCTTGATTACCTAATGAATTCTAGAACAAGTAACAGTCTTGTAATTGTATCAGTCTTTTTGGCATGCTACCACATAATTTGGAAATCCTGCATTTTTTTCCAGTGCCTTAAACAGCGGTAATCATTTATCATTAGTTGAGGGACATCCATCTGTTGCAGCTGATACGCTAATATGAGAATATGCTAATGAGTTGCGTATATTTACTAATGAGAAAATTTGACATTTGATTACCATTATTTGAAAATAACATGTAATGTGCAAAATGTGCCAACGGGGAGTGGTCACCATCTGTGTTAACAGTACTAAATAATGTGAAAGTTTAATAATTGTACTAATGTGCTATAATGAGAGATATAAATTTATGTTATGATGCTTCATATTCTTAAATTAGCTATACCAGAGGCCTAGTCGGCACTGGGCCTTGTTTGCTTAAACGTGGGGACGCAATGAGCTGCCGCAGACTGAAACTGGAGAAAAGGACCTTGAACTGTACAGAGTTCACCATGAAACACTGCTAGAAAAATCTGCAAACTCACCAGCGGACAGGAGACGATCAGAACAAATTGATACAATTATGTGTAGAGTAGGCTAAATGTACTTTCCCAGGACCTGAACAATGGAGCTACAGACTAAGAGCTGGGAGCAACAAGTTTGTTACCTGAAGAACCAGATGAGTACTCATCGACGAGAGGACCAATCATGTTAATGGAATTTGACTCTCAAAATAACGTAGACAAGTGGTAAACAAAAACTATAGGTTAGAGTCACAACCCCTGATAAGGTTGACCAATGGGCAAATTGTGGGACGGACTGAGAGACCCTAATAAAAAGTCATGATATGAGAGGAGAAATCAGAATGGAGAGGCGAATGTTGATGACGTCAGGAGACGCTGTCCGAAGTGCTGAAATTTGTGCTTGCTCCTTGTGAGCCTGAGCCTGAGCCTAACTGATGACTGATGACCTGGAGATGAAGACTGACTCATTGCTGATCTGTCTTTGGATAGGTAGCTATATCTCAACTGATTAACGTGTGCTTTTTCTTCTAGGTACCAACTGCGCTGTTTTAAAAATGTTTTTCCCTTTAAATAGATTTTTCCAAATTATTGTTTTTTGACTAAATTGTTTTCGCATGGAGACCCACATGCTGATGCTAATTTGAGATAGGTAGGCTGATAATGGTGACTAAGGGTGACTTTGACTCAGACTGACTGACTCATCCTCCTGAATGATTCAATGTCCATGAATTGCTATCATTATTGTGATAATTCATTGCTCATGTTGCTAAAAAAGTTTGGTAGTCATGTTTCCGCTGAATAAAGGTTTTTGATTAGGGTTGTAACTAATAGGGAGTAAAACAAACTAACTTCTTATGAGTGATGGTATTTTCTTTTAGATTGGTCTTCGGTATTATGTGTTGATTTACATATTAATTTGTGTGGATGTTTTCCTTACTCAGTATACTTGACTAGGATACACTATGTGGTCCAAAAGATTCATCGACCTATACGCGTCCCTTTGTATGTTTACTTCCTAAGGACAAGGGACGCTAGCACATCCAATATGTAATTGATGGGTATGAGATCCATCACTTCTACCATAGATAGGCATGTTTCCTTCAGTACACGAACAAAGGTCATTTTTACATTATCTGTTTCAGAGCATTGCTTATATGTGTCCCAGACACTTAAGTGATTTGAAAGCTAACCATATGTTCACCAAAAAATTTGCATTCTCAATTGTGGGGGGATCCTTTATCAATTTTTTCGAAGTGATACACATATATAACCGAGGGTGGCGCCACTGTCTATAACTAATCGTAGTCCGAGTTTTCAGCTGTGGGGTACTTCTTTTTTCTGTAACGGTTGTTATCCTGCACAGGGCTGTAGCATTAAGGTTTATTTCAGCTAATCTTAATTTTGTTGCCACTTAAAAGCACATGAAGCATAGATCTGGTACATTGCCCTCTGGCACACACATAACTACATGCACTGATTCTCTCTAATTGTTTATTAGCACAGTTATTATCCCTAGCAGTCCAACATTTTCAGTACCGTCTAGTTGGAAGTTTTCAGCCTCAAGGTAGGATCGGGGTTCGAGAATGAGAATTTCACCCCACCCAGAACAATACATTTGTGTATGTCTGGATGTCATGATGTCAAGCATGAAGCTTGTTAGAAAACCCCTTCCTGCTAGTTGGAGGCTCTGCTTGCCTTCCTCTGGAATCAGACAAAGATGGTTTCATAGGATCAGCTTATACATCTGATCAAAGCTACAAATGAAAATGTTGCCCATCAGGATGGGCATACATATTGCAAGGTAGGACTCTTTTGTTTCAATGGCAATAACGCTCTCATTACTAGGTCCTGCCAGCTCTCTGATAACTATTCCCTTTCTCACATCGACAGCACAATTAACATAAAATGTATTCCTGTGGACATGCCTGGTCATATTTAAAACACTTAAATTGGTCTTTCAAAGGCTTGTGCTTTCTTGGTCTGTTTTCCTTGTCGTTTATTTTTGGCTCACTAATGACATTCCTTGGGTGACCCAAACTTTTTGTTTTGTTTTCCGAAATATTTCAGTGAAACAGCTGTAGTTTGCAGAACTTCTGGAATCCATGAAACAGAGGGGAAAAAAGACAAAATTCTGTGAATGTCTTGGCACTCTGGTGATTTTCTAATAATACTAATACTAATAATTTTCTAATAATACCACAAAATACTGAAACGTTCACAAAATATTCTCAAAATGGCAAGATCATCAAAAGCTGTTTATTAGTCCTGCAGCAAACATGTTTCATGCGATAAAATTGTTTGTGAGAGGATTTTACACACTTTGGGGCCCCAAACACCATTCTCATGCCACATTTGTGTCATTTTTTTTACGCTAATGTGACGTTAGAAGGCCAAAAATGCAGCGTCATATTTACAAAGTGGCACATTGCATGCATTATGCCACTTTGTAAGCCTTTGCATTACATTATGCCTGCGCCAGGAGTAATGTATTCAAAGGGGGCTTTCCCCCATTAGGGGGACTGAAAAAATGGCACAAGGAAATCTAACAGATTTCCGTGCGTCATGTTTTGGCACTTTTAACGCCTGCCCAGAGCAAGCGTTGAAAGGGGCCGTGCTGTTAAATACAATGGGCCCTTATGTATTCTGTAGGAGTGGCACTACTCCTGCAGAGTACATCAATAGTGTAAAGAAAATGACGCTCTTGCCCTCTACCCCGCGCCATGGTACACCATATTTTAAATACAGTGCACACATGGTGGTGGTAGGGGGGCGAGGAAGAGTGCAATAAAAGTGACGCTGCACTATGTGAAGTGCCACTCTTCTCAAATATGTCCCTTTGTATTCCCACAAAGGGTTTCATCCAGGCCAATTCCTTAGCAAACACTGAGAGGACTTGATTATTCAGTATTTGCAGGCTGGCTCTCATTCCCTGGGAAACATTGAGAGGGCTTGGTCATTCAATGTTTGAAGGCTGGCTCTCTGCGGTGTCACTGCATTCAGTCCATAAGTCATTTTATAGTAACAATCAACTGAAAGATTTATTGATTTTTCAGTGCTTGGCCAATTTCCGAGAGGGAGGTACAAACTCATCCAAAGATTTTCCTTTTATTTGGATGTTTTGTTTAATGTATATTGCTCATTGTCGTCATTATATTTTGTACCTTTCTGGCTTATATGTATGTTTTTTTTCGGCAGAAAACATCTCCATTAGATCTCTAATTTCACTTCACACTAGATTGCTTGGTATTTTCAAGATAATGTTTGCCATCATCCTCTTCCAGTGATTATATGCAATAATTAAATGTTTTTTGTTACCCCCCCCAATCCATCCCACCTCACCAGAGCTCTGGATGGATCATGAGTAGAAAGCTTCACCCCACTTATGTAGCTCTGAATTATCTTTATGATGCGTTGCCACTGTTGTGATTTGTCTATTTATTGCCACCCTGTACTTGAGTCCCTTGTGAGCTCTGAGAGGTGTGGTTCTATATCCTTAGCAAGCAACTATGACGTTTACTATGATCAGTATGAACATTTAATTAATGTGTGCAGTATTTAACAATTACTTTTCCATTTGAATGCTTGCCAGTTTGTTATGTTTGGGTGGTGTAACTGACTCTGTCATCCTTCCCATTTGATTGTCAGTGTCATACCAGTGCCTCAACTGAGTGAATGCACTCGACAACAGAGCTACACCCAGAAAATCCATGCAGGAGATTCTAAGATTGGTGTGTCTGGCTTACGATTGTGGTCAGTGTAATCATCACACCACATCAGCCTCTTGCTAGTGCTATTGTCAGCACTCAGTGTTCCGCTGCAGTGCCATTCACAATGAGTGCTTCTATCCCATACCATTCCTGGATCCAAGCACTGGTGCGCCTCTTCTTTGGTAGGTCCCAACTTGTGGTAAGAGCATTGACAGCAGATTGAAAGTAGGGTACTAGACAGGGAGCAGGAATGCAAGGAGATCATAATAGATGCTTCTGCCCTGTCTTCATTGCCTCTGCCCCTTCAAAGCACTCCATTTTGATTTTGGTATGATTTGGTTGCCCACTGATTCCCCCCTTTTTCATTGTTTTTATTGGCATTTTCAAGGTATGTGAACATTATCCCACAATAATGGAGAGAACAAAACATTGTAGGAACATCAGTATTCATAATCACTACTTGCCCCTCATCTGGTCTTTGCAGAAAACCTACAAAATTCTAGGGGGAACAATCTGCCAGCTGATATCTGATTGCCATTCTCCAATGTTACAATAATATCCAAACTTATTTTTAATATAAGAAATACCCCAATACAAATCTTGCCCCTAGCTTCCTTAGTTTGTTTGGTTATGAGGGGAATGGTCGACCAATCAATGTTAAAGATATCACTTAAACTTCACAATACAGCAGGCACCTGGAGGAAACTACAAACGATCGTGCCAGCATATTAACGATTAAGAGGTAGCTCTATAGTCCAAGAAGAACAGGTTGCCTATCATAGTGCAACCAAGACCCCCATTAAGATTTGAGTCATCGACCCCCGTGCTTCTAAGTCATTGGGCAGCTTATCATCACATCTAGTGCATCTCATATGGGCTTCTTCAGCTCCAGCCCATTCCATGTGGTCGTCTCTTCATATCTGGATCGATGGAGGTCTGGAATCCAGTCATTGGATCGCAATACACCTCTTGGACACCAATAGTCCTAGCAGGGAATAACATCTACTCAGTTTCTTTTTGGGATTCCCGGGAAACAGGCCCAAGAAGCATTGTTTTATATGGTGAGGAATCAACCAACCCGTCACACCGGTGATATGAGCTAAAACCTGTGTTCAATAAACCATTAGCTGGGAACCACCAAACCAAACAATGTGGAGGAAATCCGTTACCCCAACCCTGCAGTAAGGGCAATGTGAGGACCTGGTCGGGTAAATAGCAAGGAGTTTCTTGGGTGAGAGATACACCATATATACATAATTGTATTGTATCAGTTTTACCCTTGCTTTGACAGTTACATTTTTAACCCCAGCATGGATCTTGACCCATTTTCTAGCTGTGATCACATCATCATGGGCCTGTTTCCATTTATCCTCCACAAGGAGTGGAGTCCCCCCTTTGTCCTCTCGGAGAGCCCTATATATATATATATATATATGGGTTATCAACCGGCGACCACCTGTCAAAGCCAGCAGAGTGCCCAGTGTATGTGTGGGTGTCAGAATGTCTCCCACCAGGGTTCCTCTATGCTGATCTACTCTGGACATTAGATCTACACTGGTCCTTCGTGTTTTCCTTATTCCTGATGGGAAGTGGTTACTGTAGCTATTTCCTTGCCAACTCTCCCATTATTATTGTCCTTCATCTATTCTACCAGATGTCTCACGCTGTGTATTGTTTTCATAGTTCAAATATAAGAATCAGAAAGAATGTTTTAACAACCATTATTTTAAACAGCAACCTATGGATCCATAAAAAGTTGCTATTTTCTGAATAATATTTTTTTCTTATTTAGAAATAAATGTTTAAAGGGTGCATACAACCAACATCTCATGGCAGCCTCAAGGCTTACCACTCACAGTGACAAGATACATCAGACTGTTCATTAAAGATGCACAATGGAAATTATGGCAAATTAATTCATGTTTCTGTGAATGTTACATTAGGCAATTTACCAATTTGAGTTGCATTATTAGATACAGTTTACATAAACATGTGCGAAAGCAGGGGATCCCGGGATTATGACTTCCAAAAATTTACCTCAACAGAATGCCCACAATTAGATGAATCAGAGAGAGTGTTAACCCTCAAATTCATGAGGCAATGTGCTCCCTAGGAAAGACATCTCCCAGCACACACATCAAATATATGAGAAATACTGTCAATTAAGTAAAGGGCCCACTCAGTAACTGTGTTTTAGATCAGGAGAATAGCTTAAAGGATTTATTTAAAAAATTCAGACATCAGTACAGAATATTAGTCATAAAGGCTTTCAGCAACTAGAGCTTCACAGAGAAGTGCAAAATCACAAGCATTGGCAAAGTCAATAGGTCTCACCTTTACAAGCAGTACTAGTTTTGGCAATGTGTTTTTGCCATGTTGTACACTAGTGTGGTTTCTGTTCAGCATGTCTAAAATTTGGTGGCATGGTTCTCATAGAGTAGCATGTTGCAGAGTTTAATTGTTGGTGTAGAGTGTCGTAGTGTGGAGTGGAGGAGTAGAGTATGGTATCTTTAAGAAGTGAGGAGTGTAATTCAATGGTTCAATGGCAGAGAGTGTTGTCGGCTACAGTGTCATAGTGTTGCAGAGTAGATTTTTTGGTGTAGAGTGTTGTATAGTGGAGTTGGGGAGTGGAGTGTGGAAGAGTTGGTAGAGTTAAGTAGAGGGGAGTAGAATTCAGTGGTTCAATGGCAGAGAGTGTCGTAGACTACAGTGTCATAGTGTGGAATGGCATATAGTGGAGTGGAGTGTGGTGGAATAGGGTGGCTTGGGTTTGAGGGGATTGATGTAGTAGGATGGATTGGAATAGAGTAGAGTCTGGTGTATTGGATTCGGGTAGAGTTGGGTAGATTCAGTGGAAGGATTGAAGTGGGTGGACTAGATGGGGTTGACTAGATTCGAGTGTGGTGGATTGAAATGGGGGGAAGTGGATTGGGGTGGACTGGAGTGGGGTGGATTAGTTAGGACTGGAAGGGGGAGAGTCAGGGTGGCGTTGGGTAAAGTGAGGTTGGTTGGACTGGAGTGGGATGGATTGGAGTGAGTGGATTGGACTGGAGTGGGGTGGATTGGACTGGAGTGGGGTGGATTGGACTGGAGTGAGGTGGATTGGTTTGGACTGGAAGGGGGAGGGTCAGGGTGGCGTTGGGTAAAGTGAGGTTGGTTGGACTGGAGTGGGATGTACTGGAGTGAGTGGATTGGACTGGAGTGGGGTGGATTGGACTGGAGTGAGATGGATTGGTTTGGAGTGAGGTGGATTGGAGTGGAATGGGGTGTGGGATTGGAGTAGGGTGGGTTGGATGAATTGGATGGAGTGGGGTGGACTGAACTGAGGTGGGTTGGATTGGAGTAGAGTGGGTTGGACTGGAGTGGGTGGACTGGACTGGAGTGTGTGGATTATAGTGGGTGGATTGGGCTGCAGGGTGGTGGATTGTACAGAAGTGGGGTGGATTGGTTTGAAGTGGGGTGGATTGGAGTGGGTTGGGATGGATGGAATGGACTGAGCGGGGTGGACTGAACTGGGGTGGGTGTGGATTGGAGTAGAGTGAGATGGATTGGATTGGAGTGGGTTGGACTAGAGTGGGCAAAATTGTTTTGGATCAGAGTGCAGATTGTTTGGACTGGAGTGTGGCACATTGGAGTGGGTCAGATTGACTGTGGTTGGATTGGGGCAGATTGTTTTGGATTGCAGTTGAGCAGACTGGACTGGGGCAGATTGTTTTTGATTTGAGTGGGACAGAATGTTTTCAGGCATATTGTTTTGGACTGGAGTGGAGCAGATTGGAGTGGGGAAGATTGTTCTGAATGGGTCAGGTCTTTGGATTGGAGTGGGGCAGATTGTTTTGGATTGGACAGGGGTAGATTGTTTTGGATTGGAGTGAGGCAGATTGGGGTGAGGCAGAATGTTTTCGGGCATAATGTTTTGAATTGGAGTGGGGTCGATTGTTTTGGACTGGATGGAGTGTGGCAGATTGGAGTGGGCCAGATTGTTTTGGATTGAAGTGGGGCATATTAAAGAGGAGCAGACTGAAGTAGGACAGACTGTTTTAGATTGGAAAAGGGCAGACTGGAGTGGACAGATTGTTTTGGATTGGAGTGGGTTGGACTATTTTGGATTGGAGTGGGTGGACTCTGTTGGATTGGAGTGGGGCAGATTTGAGAGGGGCAGAATGTTTTGAATTGGAGTGGGGCAGACTGGAGTTGGGCAGATTATTTTGGATTGGATTGTGGCAGATTGGAGTGGAGCAGATTGTTGTTGAGCAGGGCAGATTGTTTTGGATTAGAGTGGGGCCAATTGTTTTGGAGTGGGGCAAATTGTTTTAGAGTGAGGCATGTTCTTTTGGATTGAGTAGGGCAGATTGTTTTGGATAGGAGTGGTGCAGATTGTTCTGGATTGGAGTGGGGCAGATTGGAGCTAGGTAGATTGGAGTGGGACCAATTTCTTTGGATTGGAGTGGGCAGATTGGAGTGGGGGAGACTGGATTGTGGCAGATTGTTTTGGATTGGAGTGGGGCAGATTGTTTTGGATTGGAGTGGGGTAGAATGGAGTAGGGCATTTCTTTGGATTTGAGTCAGTCAGATTGAAGTGGGACAGATTAGTTTGGGCTGAAGTGAAGTAGAGTGTTTTGGATTGGAGTGGGGCAGGTTGGAGTGGGGCAGGGTGCTTTGAATTGAGTAGGAAAAATTGGGATGGGCCAGATTGTTTTAGATTGGAATGGGCCAGGCTGCCATAGATTGGCGTGTGGGAGATTGGGTTGGGTGGAGCAGATTGTTTTAGAGTGGGGCCGGTTGTTTTGAAGTGGAGTGGGGCAGATTGGAGTGAGGCAGATTGTTTTGGATTGGAGCGAGGCACATAGTTTTGGATTAGAGTGGGGTGCACTGGGGGATTGCACTGGAGTGGATTGGATTGGGGTGAGTGATTTGTATTGGAGTGCAGTGGAGTGTATTGGAGTGGTGTGGATTGGACTGGTATGGGGTGGATTAGATTGGACTGGAGTGGATTGATGTAGGGTGAGGGGGGATGGATTGGCGCTCGTTAGAGTTGGGTGGATTGGGGTGTACTTCATGATTATGTGTTAAACGTAGCTTCAGAAATTACACATAACAAAGAAATAGTGTGGCTTTACAATATTTAGAACAGGATAATCATTATTTGAGAACAGTGCCCACCAGCAAAAACAAAAGAAAACATGAGAGCAAAGTGAGAAAAAAAGATGAGGCATAATAAAAGAAAGTTAAGTATAGAAAATAAAACTTTGCTATTTTGTTTGTTCTGATGGGCACATATGTGTCAGTCATACACCTTCTGTTTGCAGAGTACGAAAGGTTAAAAAGAAAAAAATAGTACCTCAGTCACATTGGGAGCAGCAGTCGGGCACTGATTAAGTTGAATCAATCAGTGCTTGGTCCCTGCTCAACAGCGAGGAACAGAAATGATGGCAGGCCTGTGATGACGAAGTATGAGGCTGTAAATAAGAGTGCCAGGCAATCCAACAAATGGTAAGCAACAGGTGGGCTCAAAGCCCTTTTTTATGAACACGTGTCTCACAAGCGAGATGCATTCGCTATTGCATGCTCTTACAGGCTCTGCCCTAAAAATGTGGACAGCAAAATCTAAATAAAACTGACAGCATCTCTAGCAGCATTAAGGAAACCTAGGGGTCACCCCCAAACTCAAGAACTTATGTACAGTATTTCAACAAAGGAAATCAGTAAAACTGCAGAATTCTCACGGTATGACCAAATGTGTTACATTCTCAGCTAGTCAGAACACAGACCCATTAAACATCATATTGCACTAACACCTAAGCACTATCCCACTACATAACTATTGATTCTGCCTAATCTTTGATAATGCCACCTGGTGATGGAAGAACAAACCAGATTCATAAACAACAGCAAGCTTTTTTGAATGATTAGGGTACAGTGAGTTATCGGACCAACCTTGAAGTTAAGTAACAGTTTTGTGACTGTGTCATTGAACATTCATTAAGAACATCATGAACAATGACAATAGAAATTGACAAAACAATTCTGCTCAACTCTGTGCTGCAGAAATAACAAACAGTGAAATCCACAGGAGGAAGACAAGGGTGCCCTCCATTTTGAAAAAGATGGCTGCTAGGCCCTTATTGAGGCCTCGTTAACAAGGGGCATGAAAACATACTACTACACATCATAGGAAATTTGTTTCAAAGACAATAATACTGTACTGGTGTATACACATATTATTAAGTGGAAAGAACACATTCTGTCATTATTAATAATCGACAAAACTATAAATGCATAAAAATCTCCGACATGTGTCATGTTTACTAAATTAATTATGGATTTGCAGCACACAAAATATAGCCAGCAGAGTGGACTCATCCTTTAAGATTCCTTGCATATGGTTAAGCACTAATGTCTGCGACAACTAATCTATCACACAGATGTGCTTATAAATATAGCAATATATGGCTGCTAATTCATTTTACAAGATTCAGTTGCAGACCATGTACTGTAGGGGTTTTGAAATTAACCTCAAATAACAATAAGGCAAGGCATCACATAGTGTGTGTGTGTGTGTATGGTATTAAAATAGACAGGACTAGCCTAGTGGTTGTGTCCTAGCATCAAATCCTAAACGTGTATGCAAGATATCTTCAGTCCAAATTCCTAGTTTGAAATTAATACTTTGAGGTCCTTCTTGTACTAAGGGCTCGCTCCAAATTCTGTTTATTTTTTAGGTCTAGTTTGATAATGCCTATTATTTTCAATTCTCTAACAAATACATAAATTGGGCTTTGACTCATCCAAACAAGAGTATTACCCTCTCAACTATTCTATTGACTGGTTGGTGTATTTAGTCCCCATCCTATGGAATGCTTGTCTTTCAATACTTGAGGGACTATTTTTTACAACTGAAAATCACACTGATCCATCACACATTACATTTAATAGCTCATAGACTCAAAGCAGTCGTTTTTTGTTTTATTTTTTTCACTGCAGCTGGGTTCTTCCAAAATATTTTATTAAGATCCAAAATGTAGATCAGACAATATTGGCTTTGTGAATGCTTGTGACCTTCAGGATGCCTCTGTCAGTCAGACAGTAATATGTTGCAATTCCATGTAAAGAGAAAGGATAGCTATGCTGAGGCAAATATCTACATGTGTGTGTGCACATTACAATACACTAGATTAGAGCTACTGAAAAAGGCCCACATTTCCAAAGGTTTGTACATCCATTTCCGCACAACGTCTGCATAAGGGGCGTGAAAAGTGATTTTTTTTTAAAAACACCTAAGCGTTCATTGAGCTTAGATTTTAAGTGGGCCTTTATCAATGACTGAGCTATTATCAAAATATATTGATGGATAATTAATTGGTCCTTTAGTTGCGAGACCTGCCCTCATTTATAATAATTTACAAGTGTTACAAAAACAATAAAATTAGGATTGAGCAAATGGTTACAAATGACCATCAATGCCTGCACGCAATTTGTATCCATCTACAAGACACAGAGATGGTTTAAGAAGAATAAGCACCATTTAGGAAAAAAAGATTTTTCCTTCAGTTAATATACTTTATGGATAATGTTTTGGATGGATGGATTGATTTATAGATACTGTTTAAAATACAAAGTCGCCCCCGAGTAATATCCATGTGGGTTTGAATGGCGTCTACCTCATTGATAGCTAGAAATGAAGCGACTCTACACACGGAACAAACAATATTCACATGGAATTGACATAATTCTAAAAATATATCAGATTCGTGTGAAAAAAAACAAACGTTAAGAAAGCTTCGTCCATAAAATAGTTTTGTAGACGTGGGCCCGAGACATCTAATGTGCACTCTGGTGCGGTGGTAAAGGAACGAGCCAATCTTGCACCACTTTTGCTTCTTATGATAGAGGGAATCGAATAAATAGGGTTTGCTTTGATTCGTGTTGATCATTTTATTCTCAGATAGCAATAAAGCACAAGAAGTTTGCACTATGTTGCTTTCATATGAAAAAAGCAAGCTAACTGTGTTTGCATCAAACCTAATCGCAGCGTTCTTGTTTGAAACGTAGATCATGCACGATTATCTCTGTTCCTTTTTTGCATGAACCGAAGATATCTCTCAAAATCGATTTGTTCTCTTTCTGTGACATAGATCAAACTTGTATTTCATAAGATTCCAGCTGAATTCGAAACAACCCGTGTTTGATTTCTTCCCTATGAAACACGCAACAGTAATGTTGTGACACCCCTTAGGGATTTTCATGTTGTATACACCAGGCAGATCATGTTTGCATCACTCTCATGATACAAGCAACACTCTCTGAAAAGCAAAGGAAAACATTGTCCTCCCTACAAGATCTGGTAGATTTTGGCCATTCCTGTGATTGGAGGAGTGATTGGTGCTGCTGTGGAATAGTGCATTTGAGAATGTGTAAGGAAATGCCTATTATGGGCAAAGTTCACAAAAATAATTTTGCGAGTGTGCAATTTGCTCGATACGTAGGTGTAGCTTACTCCTGAATTTCGTGAAGAAAGGTACACCTACTCACATAAAAAGCTTTCTGGAACTGGTCCTCTGTGTTTGATAGATTGAGTGCCATTTATTGCATGCACATCCTCCCAAGGATGCTACAGCCTTCAGATATCTTCTGCATGTTTACATACATGTGCAGGAAAACATATTACTGTAGAGCTGTGTTACAAAAAGAAAATATTATTACTCTTCTCCTGAACTAGTTCTTAACAGAAGTGAAAAGCGGATGTCTTTAATGGTCCTATATGCGCGCGCCCTCCATTCACTTTTCGCCAAAGCAGCTTTATTACAGAAGGACGTTTCAGAAAGACCAGCATACATAGATTTGAAATTGTCAAACCTAGACATCAAAGTTCCTCAGGGCAAAGAGTTATGATGCTGAGTTCAAACAAATGTGATATTTCAACGGATAAAGAAAGAGGTCACACTCAAAAAACGATCATCAGCAACTCGACAGGATTGGCACTAGCACTAGTGCCAATCCTAGTGCAATTCTGACTGCCTAACGCCAGCTCACGCACCCTTCTGCTATGTCACAAGGGTACCTGCATTGTGGTCAGAATAGGTCTTTTTCAGTAAGGGATACCTTCCTGCACAAAACTATTCTTAGAGGCTTATTATTCTTTGTACATGTGTTTCAGAATGTAACACACATGCAAAGAGGAGGTGACAAGGAGAAATAAATGGGGTTATAACGAGTCTGGCAGTCCAAGGACCACCAGACTAGCAGTGACGGTCAGGACGCCACACTCCGGGCGGTCGGGCTGCCCCACTACTCCCCTGGCCATACTGATCACACCCCCACTTACCTTTCCATGATGGGGACCCTGCCATGGAAAGGCTGGTGGTAAGCCCATGCTGGGAGCCACAGGGCGGCCCCTGCACTGCCCCGCACCATCGAAATGTACACTGTCTGCTTTGTAGACAGTGCGCATTCCAAGGGTGCTGGGGTGCTCCGGTATATACCGTAGCACTGTTTCCTTCGATTAGCCCGGCGGGAAAGTCATAGTACAATGTTCCCACCGGTCAGCCTTGTGGGAAAATTGTAATATGACGGGGGTGGAATGCCCCAGGCATGACAGTGGCGTCCTCCCTGCGGCTTTGGCAGGCTTGAGGTGGGAAAGCCAAAGTAATAATGAGGCCCAAAGTTACATCAGCCTCAGGTAGGTGCACCATTCTGGTGCAATTCTATGTTTATTGACTTTAGTAAAAATGGGTTTGCATCAGGATACATGGGTGGATTCACTGGAATGCCCATGTTCCATCCATGTAACACCTCTCTGACGCAAAGTAACGCAAAGCAGCTCTATGTGCAGTCATGTGTTACTTTTATTTTCTTTTTTTTTTTTATCAAGTCACACAAAATCAGGCTTTGCATGGCTTAGTTATATACTAACATAGATTTTGCTTCAGGCTCTGTGAAAACAGTAAAGACTCAATGCAAAATGTTCCTAAATATGGATCTGTATGCTTCAGAAAATCGGAAGTAACAGCTACTGGCAACAATCGTCTCTAAGCAAAGCTTTTTCTTAAAAGTGAGAGGCAGATTTAGAGTCTGCACTAGGATAGACATAAAAGAAATGTTCTAATGCAAACAATGAACACCAACGTGGTATTTACAATTTTAGTCATCTTTTGATAAGCAGGAGACCTGGTATAGTCTACAGAATTTAAATACATATTTTATCATGTGTACATATTCAATTGCAGGGTTATGAGCACAGTGTCTCTGTCATCAAGTGAGCTTTGTAATCGGATGTCCACGTAATGACATGATTGATGTGATAGATTATATATTAATCAAGTAGGCCAAATGAACCATATGCATGGGGAGGATCCTTGTCACTTGAATGGACCAATCAATGGCTGTAATTAATTGGGAAGGTGAGTCGCACCAAGATAAATTGAAATAATGATTTAAAATTAAGCGGTCACGTGTTGAAACAAACCACTATGCACCATATGGATTCCCATTATAGAGGCGCCTTTCAGACAACACAATGTTATTTTGTTTATTTAAATTGTTTTCAAAGTGCTGAAAAATAAGAATCCACATTTAAAAATATGGTGGTCGAAAATAAATATGAAATCAGCTGGAGTTTTTCTAAAAATTAGTGAACTTTGTTTCTAAGTTACAATCTCTGAATAAATAACTGACCTCCAGAAGTGAGGGAAGGAGGGCGCCTTCCTCAAGCCTTTGTTTTTCACTGAAATTCTTTGCTAGTGAATATATCTTTAAAGCACCTAAAAAGGGCAAAATGTAGCTTTTTTTTTGTCAGAGGTGCTACGCACCATTTCGTATGCATCGGCTTTTTACCACCCTGCTATAGTGACTTTGTAAACTCAGACATTGCCATACTCATACTAACGCCAATCTTGATAATTTACGGCCTGATTTAAGGAAAGTGGCTTTCCTTGTGCCCTTTAGCGCCCCCTACTGCCACCATGTGTGCGCTGTATTTATTATACAGAGAACCATGGCGAAGGGTAAGGGGCAATAGCGTCAGAATTCCAGACCCTATTGATGTACTCTTCAGAATTTTGGCACTACTCCTGCAAACTATATAGGGGCCCATTGTATTCAATTGCATGCCCCCTTTTAACGCCTGCTCTGAGCAGGTTTTACAAGTGCAGAAAAAAATGGAGCAAAGAAATCCCTTAGATTCCCATGCACCAATTTTTCAGCCCCCCACCCCAATGGGGGAACACCTTCTTTGGATACATTATGCCTGACACAGGCATAACATAGTGCAAATGGTTACAAAGTGGCACAATGCATGCATTGTGCCACTTTGTAAATATGGTGCAGTGATTTAGCCCAACTAATGCCACATTAGCTTAAAAAAATGATACTAATGTGTGTTAGGATGGCATTAGGAGCCCTTAAATCAGCCCCTTACTATTTTATTTACAGCAATAGCCAACTTGGCAGCTAGTACAAGTGTGTTCCACAACAAGTCTAGGCTATGGCTATGGCAGTGTCATACTGTGTGCAACTAAATCTTATTTATATTTCAGTTAAAAAAATCTACTAAAATATAAATTCAAAATGTGTTTCATTTTTTACTAAGATAATGTTTCTACTAGAAGCACTATAATGGTACAGACATAATATTAAAATACTTAAAACAATTTAAGCACTTGTAAAACAAAATAGCCATCCCACTGATTTCCAAAATGCCTATTCCATTTTTTCATCAGTCTTATTTGAATGTGGTGACATACCTCAAGGCAGGAAGTTGCCATTAAGAAAATAAAATACAAGACATATAGGTAAGTAATTGTCTTACGCCTTAGCTGCTGGGCCTCTCCCTCCCCCAGTGCTAAGTCCTTTTTTGGCTATTTGGGGTAGTTCATGCTTAGGCCTTCATAACTTTTTGTCCACATAAGCTATCCACACCAAATTTGTGTCCGTTTTTACCAACATCTTAGGGATTCTACAGGTACCCAGAGTGTTTGGGTTCTCCTGGAGGAGACCAAAAATCTATCCAAAATACAGCTAAAAGGTTTTTTTTCTTCAGAAAAATAGGAAAAAAGGGCTGCAGAAGAAAATCTGTGCTTTTTCCCCTGAAAATGGCATCAACAAAGGGTTTGTAGTGCTAAAATCACCATCTTCCCAGCTTTCAGGAACAGGCAGACATGAATCATAAAACCACATTTTTCAACACAATTTTGGCATTTTACTGGGACATATCCCATTTTTACTATTTTCCAGCCTCCTTCCAGTTAGTGACAGAAATGGGTGTGAAACCAATGCTGGATCCCGGATAGCTAAACATTTCAGAAAAGTAGACAACATTCTGAATTCAGCAAAAGGTCATTTGTGTAGATCTTTCAGGGTTTTCCTACAGAAAGTAGCAGCTAAAAAAATAAATATTGAAATTGAGGTGAAAAAAGTGCCATTTCTGTCCACGTTTACTTCCATAACTGTTTCCAGCTATGGCAGATTTTTGAATGCAAAATACTGTTACGGTTACATCTGCTGGACCCTTCTGGTTGCAAGGATATATAGGACTTGTAGGTTCATCAAGAACCCTAGGTACCCAGAGCCAATAAATGAGCTGCACCTTGCAATGGGTTTTCTTTGTATACGGGTATACAGCAATTCATTTGGTGAAATATAAAGAGTGAAAAATAGGTATCAAGGAAATCTTTGCATTTTCACAATGGGCACAAGATAAGGTATTACAAAGCAGTGGTTATTTGCACATCTCTGTATTCCAGGGTCTCCATACTAGCATGTGAATTAAAGGGAATTTCTCAAATTGACTTCATTTTTACTCACTGTATTGCATTTGGAATGAAAAAATGTAGAAAAAGACAAGAGGCAATAACACTTGTTCGTCTATTCTGTGTTCCCCCAGGTCTCCGGATAAAAATGGTACCTCACCTATTTGGGTAGGCTTAATGCCCACGACAGGAAACGCAACATGGACACATCACATTTTTACATTGAAATCTGATGTGTTTTTTAGAACGTGCCTAGCTGTGGGTTTTAGTCTCTAGCTCAGCCGGCACCTAGGGAAACCTACCAAACCTGTGACTTTTTCAAAATGAAACACCTAGGGGAATCCAGGATGGGGTGACCTGTGGGGCTCTCACTAGATTCTATTACCCAGAATCCTTTGCAAACCTCAAAGTTTGTCAAAAAAAAAAACACTTTTCCCTCAGATTTCGGTGCTGCAAAGTTCTGGAATCTGAGAGGAGCCACAAACTTCTGTTCCCCAAGTCTCCAGATACAAATGATACCTCACTTGTGTAGTTAGGCCTAGTGCCTGCAACAGGAAATGCCCCAAAACACAATGTGGACACATCACACTTTCCCAAAGAAAACTGACGTATTTTCTGTAAAATCTGTGGATTTTGGCCTTGAGCTCAGCCGGCACCTAGGGAAACTAAGCAAACCTATATAATTTTGGAAACTAGATGCCTAGGGTAATTCAGAATGAAGTGACTTGTGGGCTGTCACTAGAGTCTGTTACCCTGAATCCTTTGCAAACATCAAAATTTGGCAAAAAAACACTTTTCCCTCAGATTTCAATGCTGCAAAGTTCTGGAACCTGAGAAGAGCCACCAACTTTCTTCCACTTAGCATTCCCCCAAGTCTCCCGATAACAATGGTACCTCACTTGTCTGGGTAGGCCTAGTGCCCATGTCAGGAATGGATCACACAATGGTCAATGTTAGTCCTAACATGAGGGCAACTGTTGATCCTGGGGTTATCCATTCCTGACGCAGGCAGTAGGTTCAGGCCCCCAAGCCGGGTAACGTTTTTTTCAGGACAGGTGAGGAAACACTGGGTGGTAGGAATTTTATGGATCCCAGAATATTCCTGTAGTTTGTGTGACAGTAATGCAAGAAAAAATAGAGTTTTTATTCAACATTTCACTTTTGCAGGGAATGCTGGGTAAGAAAACTTACCTCTGTCATCTTCCCCAGGTGTCTAGTTTCCAGAAATGTCTGGGTTTGGTAGGTTTCCCTATATGGCCGCTGAGCCCGGGACCAAAAACGCAGGTGCCTCCCTTACAAAACCAGGTTATTTTGTGATAGATAATTTTGATGTGGAATTTGGGGCTAAACTAAATTGAGGGGCTCCCAAGAGAGCACTCTCTCTGTGCTTGCCACCACATGCACCTGCTCTCTGGGTTGGGCTTACCCTCTATTGTCTCGCTGCATAGACTGTGCTTGCGAAGGGACAGCAGGGCTGTCCTCATCTCCTCCCTCAGAATCACTGGAGGAGGAGTCCTCTGAAAAATCACTTCCAGAGTCTGAGCCATTGTCCTATCCCTTAAATGCTGCCTCAGTATCTGCTGTCTCAGTCTCCGATCCTACGTTAGAGCTGTACTCTATAACCCAAGTTAGGGCTTGAGCAGCAGTCATCCAACAAGACACGATCTCTGCTACTGGCTAAACTCTCACTCTCAAACACTAGCCTACGTAGACAGTCCCAAAATTGCTGGTGGGTGTGTGTGTGTTGTGTGCAACAGTAAAGGTCAGTCACCTTACCTTCGCTTCTTCCCTCAAGACACTCAAAAAAACAAAAGAGACACACTATTGCTTCACCTTGTCACATACTAATCATCACAGTCTTTAGCGCCTCTGGAGCCCAGTCCAACAATCATTATTGGAGTCTCCCACTCCCATGACCTCCTCCTCGGATTCCCTCACTACCACCCAGCAAAAGTGCCCTTCATCTCTCCATAGCCCCCCTCGCACATACATTTAATTTGTATTATAGCGCAGGTAATGTCTGGCTTTACTAATCCACTCAGCAATTTACATAAAATACAGATAAACCTTCTGCGCTACTTTATGGCATCAAAACTGCCACTAGACAAAAGTCAGATCCTTTCGTAGCAGAAACATAATCACAAGGGTTACTTGACTTTTCTATTAAGACACAAGGTACAAATGCAAGAGAACTGGTGGTGAATATATATATATATATATATATATATATATATATATATATATATATATGTATATATATATATATATATATATATATATAGAGAGAGAGAGAGAGAGATAGAGATAGATCACCTTTATATGTGGGTGTGGTTTTCCTGGGGGCTGATAGCAGCCGCCAGGGCAACCACACAAACTTTGACAAAAGTGATCTCGCACTCTCTCTCTCTCTCTCTCTCTCTATATATATATATATATATATATATATATATAATAAAACACCAACGTTGCCAGACATCCGAGGCTGCTACTTCAGTAGCGGTCCAGGCGTGGACCTAGCCATCCACATATTATTACCAAAAATCCTCCTGTTACATGCAGAGAGTTCCCGGACACCAAGTGGAGGTCCAAAATACTTTATTCACCAATGCTTCCTCCCAGAACAACACGTTTCAGCCGTAGCCGTTACGTGATGAAGGCTACGGCTGAAACGCGTTGTTCTGGGAGGAAGCATTGGTGAATAAAGTCTTTTGGACCTCCACTTGGTGTCCGGGAACTCTCTTCATGTAACAGGATGATTGTTGGTAATATATATATATATATATATGTATATATATATATATATATATATATATATCTATATATATATATAAGAAAGCAAGTCCTACAGCAGCTGACTACAACTACCAACGGGGCCGGTGCACGATTCCGGATGCAGGCTCCGTGATTATTAAAGAATTTTTCTCCCAATCCACCGTCAAAGGAGAACACCGGCACTCTGTACTTTTACTGCAAAATCGTAGATTTATTCCAAACCGGTAACTCGAACCTAAAGTAACATTCAAGGCTACGGGCAACGCGTTTCAACCTGAACGGTCTTCTTCATAGCCCACCTCATTTAAAAAAAGTGAATATATATACAAACTGCACCCCCTCCCCCCTCTTCATTTATATCCTGTTGCCCAATAAACATAGAAAAAATACTACCAATTCAACACTTCAGAAAAAACAATACTAAACGGCTCTAATAATTCAGAGATTCCCTTCAGATACCAATTCATTCTCACATGACTTCTCCCAAGAATTCATTATACAATATAGATTGGTAATCCTCTCATCATTTTTGACATTTTCACTAAATAATTAAATGAATAACCAGGATACCATTCATTATCCGATCATATCAATGTCTCCAATAGAGGATTTTACCCCATACTGCCAATATCGCTTCAAAATATTCACCATTGCTTTTCATCCAGCATTAAAAGTAGTAATACATCTTATCACCCTCTCATCACTAACTCGTTCTTTCAGAAAAAGAATGCTTTCCCGATTGATGTTCGCTACTTTATTACAAGCATCCTTAATAATACTTCCAGGATAATCTCTAGCTCTAAATCTGGCAATCATATTTCTCAGTTCTTTCTCAAAACCCACATTGGTGCTACAATTCCTTCTTGCCCTTAACAATTCCCCATAGGGTATACTCCATTTTAGTCTGGCGGGATGGGCACTCCTAGCGTGTAAAATACTATTACCTGCTGTACTCTTTCTGTATAGACTTGTCTGCACTGTGTCACCCTCTATTGTGATTAAAGCATCCAAAAACTCCATCATCCTCCTGTCCATTTTATATGTGAATTTCAGATTTAAATCATTCCTTTGCAAACCTTCCACAAATTCCAATAAAGCATCCTCCAGGCCATCCCATTTTATAAAAATATCATCGATGAACCTTGTCCAAAAAATTAAGTAGTAAGCATCCACCTGTCATTATCTTCTGTAATCACAAATTGGGTTTCCCACCGGCCCATAAACAGACATGCAAAACTCGGAGCAAAGCAGCTTCCCATCGCAGTTCCTGTAATCTGCCTGAACCATTTATCATTATAGAGAAAAAAGTTATTTTCCAAACAGAATCTCAACATTTCCGATAACATTTTTGTATGCGCATACATCTTCAAAGGTTTATCCCTAAAAAAGTATTCACAGGCCTTAATCCCTAAATCATGATTAATACTGGTATAAAGGGATACCACATCTATAGTTACCATAATGTAACTCTGTTTCCAAGGGATATCCTTAATCTTGGTAATAAAATCCATACTGTCCCTACAATACGAAGCCAGATTTAAAACATAAGGACATAGAAAATGATCCAGGTAAATAGATGTATTTTCCAGGAGACTACCTTTCGCTGATACTATTGGTCTTCCTGGCGGGTTCTCCCTATCTTTATGGATCTTGGGCATCATATAAAAACACGGTGTTATTGTTTTTTTCACCGTCAAAAAATCAAATTCATCTTTGTTCACTAAACCCCGGTCATACCAATCGAGGAGCATAGAATTGTAAATCACAATAGAGGCCCTGTATGCTATTTTTGTTGATGTCTCGTAACGCCCAGAGAGTTCCAACTGCCTCCTTGCCTCCTGCTCATACTTATTCACATCCCACAATACCATATTACCACCCTTATCTGCAGGCTTAATGACAAAGGATGTTGCATTTCTCAAGGTTTCAAGCGCTCGTTTTTTGTCCCATTGTCAAATTATTGGCCCAACATTTCACCTTATTTCTCCATAATTGTAATAAATCAAATCCTACTGCCTCATGGAAGGCATCAATATTATCATACGGAGTAGTTGGATTACACCTTGACTTAGGTTTCAAACCACTTCCACTTAAGTTGTCACAGTCCAGTCCTAATTCATCTAACAGATCCTTTTCAGTCTCCCACATTTTCTCTCCAATTTCTAATTCCCTTAAGGCAGCCAAACCCTCAAGGTCTCCTATACACAATTCCTTTGATGCTGATACCTCTCCCCCATTCTTGTTCTGCGACTCCTGTCCTTTTAACTTCTCTTTTTGTTGCGTGAATAGCTTAAACAGTTTTAACTTCCTTATAAACTGAAAAATATCTATTCGTGCTTTAACATAATCAAATTCCGCCATAGGACAAAATGAAAGACCCAATTCAAAAACAGAAAGTTCATCCTCAGTTAAAATATGGGAGGAAATGTTCATCACTGTCAACTTATTCACACTTACTACTTCTTCTTCCGAGTCTGTCGCAGAAATCTTCCCTGTTGTCCATAATCTCCTCCCAAACGACCTCCCTCTCCTCCTCCTTTTCCGTCGTCGCTTCCTCTTCCTCCTGGAGGCTTTCTCCGAGGTCGTTGGTTTAATTGTAAAAAACTATATTCCTCGGCTGTTGTTAATGGAACACCTAAACTTCCACCTGGGCCTGATTGTTCATCCATATCCGAAATGTTATCCGAGCTCAATCCCACCGAGAACAATTCCTGCTGTTGTAATGACTCATCACGTCGAAATTCCTGTCTCGCCCGATCAAATCTTCTTCCAAAGGTGAGAACTCTTCCCATAGCATAATCCATCTTATCCCTCAAAAATCTTCGCTTTTTCCTTAATTTAATTTCATCTTCATATTTAATCAATCTTACTTCCATTTCTTTCATGAAGGCATGGATTTCCTCCTTCTCCGGGCTAATTTCCAGGCTCCCTCTCAATTTTATAATATCCTCACTTGTTTCCTTCAATTCCATTGCTGCATATTTAGACAGCAATTCCAACATGCCCTTGCCGGTAGATGCCATTAACAAAGACCATTCCTCCAACAATTTCGGATGAGGGTTCGCATACGTGGGAGTGATCAAAATACGTAGACCTCGAGGGATCCTGCCCACCTCAATATAATTATTTAAAGAAATGACCTCCCAGCTTCTGTTTATCTCTTTTGTACATAAACGTTCCAGTTGCCATAATTGTTGCTTCGTACTCATATTCCCATTTATGCCGGCATTCTTCTTCCGATCCTCCATAGGGGATACTGATTCACTTTCATCAAAGAGATTACATGCCGACTCTAATCTTACTTTAACAGCTACCACCATCTCCATGCTGTTACTTCTGCCGTTCAGCAGTCCGCCCTATCCACTGTATGCAATGTGGGTCACCCTTTCTACAAATCATACAATTATTATATACCTGTGCGGCTCCCGAGAAAAAATCCTTGAAATCAACAGGGAACAGACTCCCGTTTCTTTCGTTTTTAAATCTCTGTGTTTCGTGTTTCCTTCGTTTTTAAATCTCTGTGTTTAGCATCAAATATTAAGTGCACCCCATTTTTAAGGAAACACTCGTCACTTTCCTCGCCTCCGTAAGGATATTATATTGTCTATGTTCTCCGACTTGGCTAAACACTTATATTAAAGGATACAATGTTTCCGCTTCCAGCCGTACACATAACAAAGATATCCACTACCAAAAGCTGCCAAAATTTCAACCGGGCGCCTTCAAAACCCTCAGCTCGAGTTGCCGGTTCAATTTCCTTCTCAGTGCAGACACACGTACACCGCTCAACTTGAGAGGAGCGGAGCCCCTGCCCCCGACCTCACATGATAAACAAACTTCCGCCGTTTGTTCAAAGTTCACAGCTGTTCTCACCTCGTGTTAAAGTCCTTTCAGGGGGCGGTGGGAGTCAGACCCATAAAATAAGAAAGCAAGTCCTACAGCAGCTGACTACAACCACCAGCGGGCCGGTGCACGATTCCGGATGCAGGCTCCATGATTATTAAAGAATTTTTCTCCCAATCCACCGTCAAAGGAAAAAAACGGCACTCTGTACTTTTACTGCAAAATCGTAGATTTATTCCAAACCGGTAACTCAAACCTAAAGAAACATCCAAGGCTACGGGCAACGCGTTTCAACCTGAACGGTCTTCTTCATAGCCCACCTCATTTAAAAAAAAGTGAATATATATACAAACTGCACCCCCTACCCCTCCTCATTGATATCCTTTTGCCCAATAAACATAGAAAAAATACTACCAATTCAACACTTCAGAAAAAACAATACTAAACGGCTTTAATAATTCAGAGATTCCCTTCAGATACCAATTCATTCTCACATGACTTCTCCCAACAATTAATTATATAATATAGATTGGTAATCCTCTCATCATTTTTGACATTTTCACTAAATAATTAAATGAATAACCAGGATACCATTCACTATCCCATCATATCCATGTCTCCAACAGAGGATTTTATCCCATACTTTTATCCCCACTAAAGACATTTATTTAACCAAATTCATTAATACTACACAAACTTTATAACTCATGATATAATCATATTCTCATAATGATTCATTTTTACAATTCAATTCAAAATCCGGGGTGAAGGTGTCAGCTAGTCAAATCATAACAGCGCCTAAACATCCTAAAAATTCACAAAAATGTATTTCTAAAAATTATTTCTTTAACCCACATGTACATACAGTTCTTCATCCTGGTTCAACCCCCACGGGGCTCTGCTATTAAGTCTAATAATATACTCCGATTCCATCTTTCTCAAGGTCCGTTCTCTATCTCCTCCTCGTGGGGATGATATCACACTGTCAATCCCAAAAAATAACATACCATCAACGTTCCCCTCATGAATTTTTCTACAGTGTCGAGCTATAGGGTAATTGACATCATTGTTCTTAATCGCCCTCCAATGTTCTAATATCCGTTTTTTAACAGGGAAGATTGTGCTACCCACATAACAGAGGTTACATGGACACTTAATAACATATACAGTAAAATCTGAGTTGCAATTTATAAATTTGTTAATTTTCCTTTCTTCCCCTGTGGGCAGCATATATGTTTTGCAGTTTTTATTAAACTTACATGCCTTACATCTCATGCATTTGTAAAAGCCTATCTGCTTCTGTGATGGCGCATGTTCTCCTGTTCAACTTTTGATGTGAATACAGTCCCATTTTGATGTCCACCAACTATCATCCAATGAGTACTTAAATCTGCTAACAGAAAGTTGCTTGTTTGATGCCAGCATTGAGAAAGGCGATTTTGCTGATACGTGTCTTCTTGGTGGAAATAAAGCTTATTTTTGATCCTGTGGAGTGCTCCTACTTCCTTGTGGAGATTTGAACTAAATTAACTGACTTAAGCCCACTCTCACATAAGGATGCACCTGTCCTGAAAAGTGTTCAACTGTAAAAAGTGGCTTTGCATCTGGATATAATTAACACTGTCAGACCGCCATGTCTCCAACATATGGCATACTTGTTGATACAGGATCAAGACATTACGAAATGTCAAGGCACTGATTACTAAACTTTTGATGTGAATACAGTTCCATTTTGATAGCCACGAACTATCATCCAATGAGGAAGAGAGTGAACGTATTTAAATCTGCTAAAGGAAAGTTGTTTGTGTGATGCCAGCATTGAGAAAGGCGATTTTGCCGGAACATGTCTGGTTGGTGGAAATAAAGCTTATTTTTGATCCCGTGGAGTGCTCCTACTTCCTTGTGGAGTTTTGAACTGAATTAACTAATTTATTTAGATTTTGTTTTAACCCCCTGAAGGTAAACTCACTTTTTTTTTTACAAAACAAAATGCACCCCCGGGGGAGGGGAGGATGGGGGGGGGACCGGGATCCAGAGGGGGCCAACCCCTTAAGCGAATTCCCTGGTGTCTAGTGGGGTTCCCTGCCCCTCGATCACCGCTGTGTTGCAATTGAGGGCCAAGAAACTGTTTCAGGAAGGCCTTGTTTGATAGGGGAGAATCTCCCCTTTCAAACGAGACCTTTCTGAATGGCAGGGAGGCCCAATTGGGCCTGTTTTCCCCACCAGAGTAGGAAGCGGCCTTACCTGTTGCTTCCTGCTCCAATGGGGAAAACAAGTGTGACGTCAGCGCGAAAGGGGCGGGTGGAGGGTCGGGAAGAGACATGGAAGCTCTTCCGTGTCCCCTGGGGTTTTAAAAAAAATAATAATAATCCTCCGGTGCAACGCACCAGAGGATTTTTTAACCCCCTTTCTGGTGTCGGCCACTGGTCGTGACCTGCACCAAAGGGGTTAAAGGGTTAGAACTGAAATGCATGTTTGAGCATATATGTACCGAATAAGATGAAAGAGAAGGCAACATGCAGGGCAATGACCAAGTGAAACAAGGAACAAATATTGCTAAATAGTTGGAAACATTGCTATTTACATTTAGGTTGGTAGGTAAGATTTTACTGTATATTTTCAGTAACAAATCAATACAATATATATGACAATATTAATCGTTCATCAAGTATGTTAAAATCTAGTAATAATATTATATTTACAGCACCTAAATCAGTTTATTTACACAAGGCCTTAAGGCACAACTGCACCCGTGTGAGAAGTTTGATTATACACCCAAAAGATTTATTGGAACTCCTAGTAAACAAATTTGAGTAGCATCTTTGAGTGTCCTTCTACCGACTTGAAGAGATAATGTTTTCACAAATTTGCTTCTCAAGTCCAAGAGTGTAATATGCAAAGGATATGTTCAACCGTTTCAGGAGATAAATTACACAAGTGTTATTCCTAGACGTTTTCAAGATCCCTCAAACTGCAATAGCAGAATATGTAAAAGTCTGAAAAGTAAAAATACTTTTTTCACCCATGCATTTAAAGTGGCATCTAAATATGATTGCCTATTACTTCTTTTATGTTATTTACAATTACTAAATCACAAGGAAAAACACTGCAAACCTTTTTAATTGACATAATTTATTTGATTTCTTTGGACTCAAAAATGTATTTAGAATTGATTGCACCTGGGCATTTAACACCCTATCATATTTATGCTTTGAAGATTGGTATCATTTATATATACAAATTCCACAAGAGAAGTGGAGCAAAGTTCACCACTTTACAACTTATTACAGATTACCAATGAAAAGGGACACCCTTATTTGCAGGATCTGTGAAATCTGGAGAAAACCACCTTAAAAGCAGAAGGTGTATTGAGAAGAATACTAGGTGAAATGGCACTTAAGAAAAAAAAGTGGACTTTGGCCTTATGTGAGAGTCAGAGGATAGGATCTTAAACATGGCTCCCTTGGCATAGGGTAACCAAAGACGATGGGCCAAATGGGAGCTAGATAAATGTAAGGAGTTGACATAGCTAATTGTATGCCAAAGCTGACATGAATAACTTTATTATGTTGAAATTCAGGAATGAAAGACAACATCTTTCTGAGTATGAGAAGACAGAAAAGGCAAACATAGTCACGTTGGCATACTGTACCAAACAGGCAAGTCAATGGTGAAAAATACCCCCTGGATTTCAAACCGTAAATACTTGTTGAGGAGACAGGCCAAATTCATGGTGCCATTAAGCAAATGTTAAAGATGAAGATGGAGTGCTGACAATCTTCACTTTGGTCTTATTAGAGTCAAGTTTTAGACAGTTGAAGCTCGGCCATTTAGCAAGAGACAATGCCCCTCATTAAGAGTTTGGCAGGTGTAAAAGGCCGCCCACCAAACTCCTGTGGTCAGGTTGCCATCAGTGCAGCTGTCTTCCCACTGTCCCCATAAGGAGTTCCCCGCTGGGTGGAAATGATGTTTCTGCCTGTTGGCCCAGAGGGCGAACAGCCCACAGCATTGACTCTGGCTCATAATTGAGCCGGTGGCAATGTTGCAGTGTTAAGCTGCCCTAAAGGATTAGGACCACCAGCACCACCAGTCCGTGCAGTGGAGGGAAACTGGTGGTGCTGGTGGTCCAACAGTGGCCCAACCTCCACGGTCATAATGTGGTGGTCTGACCTCTGCAAAAGTGGTGGGACCACTGCTTTGGCCTTGGCCAGACCGCCCAGTCGCGGTCGGACCGGTCAGACGCAGTCAGACCGCCACCGTGGCCCTGGCGGTCTGAAGACTGCCAGGGTCGTAATGACCACCAATGTCTCAAATGTCAGGATTGAATCAGTCACTACCTCCTGCTTCCTCACCTTCTCATTCCTCCCAAAAGCCCAAATCCTCTCACAGAACATGCTTATCTTATATTAAAACCAGATTCCCACCAAATGAAACCAGAGCGTGTGTTGTGTTTTATCTTTGCTCTTTGGGTCTGCTTGGCACTGCGGTGTGGTTGAATAATCTTAGCAGCAATGGGTATTCAAAACAACCTGTAGAATATGAACAAATGTAAACAGAAATTAATTTCATTTCTGACATGCATTGAGGTATTACAATGTGCTGTGTGAAGTGGTATTAAAACAATCTATACTGCAACAATGAAGATGTTTTTTTTAAATGGGCTAGACTACTTTTGGTAAGTTGTGCTCTAGTTGACACTGCTAACCTTATCTGTAAGGGTTAGCTGGCATTAGCAGCTTGATAAAAACATAAGACATAGCAATATTACAATTTAGAAAAAACATTAAAGCTGGTGGAATGTAAACACTCATTGGAATGCAGAACGGCAAGAATACTCGGGAATTTGATTACCTACATGTCTGTTGACACATGATGCCCTGTTGACATTGACTGAGTGAGATGTGTAAATGGAACTATCGAATATCTTGGGAATTTCTTTTCATAGGACTATACATATAACGGAATCTCAGCTTTTTTTTTATTTCTATTGGCATTTCCACACACCACTTTTAGAAAGTGCTATTACCATATTATATTCTCAAAGATTCAAATTCTAGTATTTGATTATCGGAGGAAATAAGTCAGAAAGATGATGCAAATGCCATTAGGCTCTTTTCAACATACTCTCAGGATTGTTGAGTATCCTTATCTGAGATGCAATTTCACTTTTATGGGAAATTAAGGTGTGCCAGTTTCTTTTCTTGTGCTGACAAAGACGCCTCTACTCCTTGTCCTCCTCCGTTATACCCTATGCACGTAACTGCTGGATGTTCAGAGATGTGCATATGATGTGAGAATAAAGTCGGATAAAGTGCAGCAAAACCTTTAAAAAGCTTGTGGAGTTACTGATACGTTTTACTATAAGCCCTACAAAGCTTTCCTCACCCAATGACCATTTTGCAGTTGGGCCAAATTGCAGTGTCAGAAGCAATGTGTGCCCGAGTTTAAGTGGGCACATGGTGCTCTCTATTTGATCATGGTGGTACAGCAAGATACTCTCTATTCCTCGGCATGCCTCCCACAATGCTAAGGGGGTGCTTTGACAGAAAGTGCTGTGGAGAAACAGTGCTTCCAGCAGTGACAAGTCACCCATTTTGTAAGGAATTGCCTCCACTGGGTTCATGGGACCTGTAAAAGGTAGTATTTTCAGACATGGCACAACATCATCAGACAGAATAACCTGCAAGCACAACAGGAACTTTGAAGACTGCAATACAGGGAGTGAGCTTCTGTTTCAATTTTGGAGTGATCTGTCAGCACACCAGAGTTTTGCACCCCTCTCTTGAAAGACGTATGTTAAGCATTCATAGTGATTCAGCTTTTCCTTGTGCCCATTATCTAATTAAAAGTAACAGGCACAGGGCCTTTCGACATATTCCATAAGTGCTCTGCAAGTGTAATCATGGACATTAAGGATGGGAAGTCATCTGCCGTGGATTCAGGGGTGTACAAAAGAACATTCAACAGATGTCTGGTGAGGAAGTATTCCCCAACAGTGTGTACAAAGAGGGCATGGAGACTCCTTTCAATATGGAGTAATTGCTGTTCCCCACCTGCTCCTGGCTTTAAAAACCACTAAATGTTTCTCCTTTTTTTCCATTTTACATCCTCTTCTTCCAGTACAGTTGGAAAGGAATGCCACCTTTTACAGTTTTTTAAATATATTTAGAAAAAAGTAAACATAGTTTTCAAATGAAAGTACTAATAATAAATGTCCAGCAAGTCAAAATTATAAAACGCATATCATAGTATTACTTTGCAAGGTACAAATTAGTGATAAGTGATTCTATAGATTATAGCACAGCCTATAGGAGAGCCTGGATCAGTGACATAATATTGATCCATCAAATACAGTGAAACACAAATATCAGAAAAAAAATCTTTAGAAAAAAATATTGACTCTGTGTACATAAAATCACTAATATCGAGCACACAAATATTATTGACAAAAATACAGATTTTTACATTTATCAAGAACGAAAATATCAGAAACATAAATATCGGGGCATGTCTGAGCCCTCAGCAAAGATGGTCGCACGGCATTGAAGCTCTGTCACTGTGGGCACCAGCATCACCTCTAAATTGACCCCAGCCCTTGTCCTTTCTGATCCCAGGCTCCCCTACACCCTGATGACATTGAAAGTGCCTGAATAGCTACAGATTTGGGGCCACACAGGCTCACTTGATGTGCGCACTGCTGGATGGGATTTCAGCCTGGCCTGCTTTGGAGGCCTGCCGGAGAAAGCGGCCACGCAAGAGCCTGAGGACTAAGGCCATGAGGGCCTGCTGGGTCGTTGCTGTCCCCCCAACCTCTGGAGCTCCCTAGCACCTGGGAGCATTGGGAGCTGTGCGGTGCTCATGTCTTCAGGACTGTGCTGCATCCTGGACTACAGCGACGCCTCCTGTTCCTGGAGCCCTGCGGTCTGGGCTAGCCCGAAAAGCTGTGTTGCTGCTCACCTTGCTGGCCCTCTCTGCTCAGCCGTGACCTGCAGTGACTTTCCCACTATGGACATGGCGTGCAGGGGTGCCAACCACCTCCTTCCACTTCTTGTGTGCAACTCTAGGAGACCACAGGGTAAGTATTCTTGCTCATCCCTAGCTCACATCTCACATAGCAGTGCTTCTTTTTCCTCCCGCCTGGATCCCATCTGTATTCTGCCACACCAGTAATGTAGTGGGCCTCTGAGGTGCACTCATCTCCTGACCCATTGTGTAGACAGTGCGTGGTCCCCATGCTCAGCACCTTATTGTTGATGGTGCATTGTGTATCCCCTATCTGCCTTCCCTGGGCTCGACATTTTGACTTGTGATAGCTCCTTCAACATGCTCCAACATGCTCATTGGCCCTGCATAAGAACAGCCCTTCTTGGCACTTAACTGCGTTTAGGGGCCCAGAAACTCAGAAAACGCCCTTTTCACTCACCCATATACCCTGGTTCACTGCTCTACCCCTCTCTTGCACTGCTACTGGTTACTGACTGGAGCTAGATCCCTCCTTTTATCCAACATCCTGAGACTTCCTCACCACGCCATATCGGATGGCTATTAAAAATGAGGACTTGGACGTCCGGGGCTGCCGTAACAACTTTCGCATCCGTAGAATAGCCGAGTCCACAGACACTGTTCATTTGGATCTTTTTGGGGAACACTTATTTTTGCATCTGTTTGATTGCCAACACTTTACTTCTACCTTTGTGGTTGAGGGGGCACACCGCTCCTTGGTTCTCCATCCTCCTCCCGGTGCCCCCCACATCTAATTGTGGTAAGATTGCTTAGCTTCTGTGACCAGGATACTGTGCTCCTGCTCACCCGGGAGAACGGGCCACTGCAAAGGCAAGGGTCTAAGATCTCCATATTCCCAGATTTCACAGTGGTGGTCCAGGAGGCCCACTACAAGTTTGTGTATGCTAAGGCTGCACTACAGGGCATGAGTTTGTGATATGGCATGTTATAATCAGCCTGCCTTCGGGTCGATGAATGCGGCAAAGCCAATTTTTTGGGCATACCTGCAGATGCCATGACGTTTTGCAAGCAGTACAAGAAAAATCAATCATCCCCTCAGCGCACAGCCCCGGAGTGCTCTCCACCTGACACTTATTCCACTACAAGCGCTGAATTCTTCCCACCAAATTCACTTTGCTCCTTATTGCCTGTACTTATACAATGGCAAACTGATCAAATGATTGTACTTGACACTCGCTTCCCCCCTTCTGTCCTGGCCACACCAGTTGCACTGGATCATGTTTACTGCTTTAATATATGGGTCCTGAAAATAAGAACCATCAACTTTATTGGATTGCTTGGGCCGGTTTCGTAGAGGCATTGCCCTCCCCGGGACACACAAATATGGTCACTTTTATTCATTTGTTATTTTGGGATTGCTCCTTTTGGGAATTGCTGGGCTGTTTCTGTGATTTAGTGTTTCTTACCGTTGCAGTTTCTAACACACACACACAGTTGTCATGCCCCATGACTACACCCCAGTGGGTACACCTAGAGGGCGTTGTGTCCCAATAGTGAACGTTAACATTCTCTCCTGTAACATAGGGGGCCCTAATCATCAACGCAAAGGCAATCACATTTAACACTACCTACTAGACATGGTGTGCATGTAGCCTTTCTTAAGGTAACGCATCTCCCTCCAGGGGGAGTCCCATCAGTACTTTTCTTGTTGTAATATGTATTTTCAGGGGGTCTGCGCTTGATTTTCACAGGAATCTTCCATTCCACCCATCTTTCGTACTTTCAGATAATGAGAGCAGGTAAGTTATCACGTGATCCCTAGCATGTCATAAGTTGTTGCTAGCCAATGTATATGCTCCAAACATGAGCACACCTGATTTCTTTTCTACCCTCATGACACACAAGGGACGGCTGGAGTATGATCATGTAGTATTGGGCAGGTAGCCTAATCTTCTTTTTGACCCCCAGATGAATTCCTCTGCACCAGCATCCACACACAAGCTGCATTCCTTACAAATCCTCCAAGACACATGCAGTACATTTCTCCCCCTGACCCCGGTGCCTACTCAGTGCCTCAACCACAGCATTCACACATCACTCCACACCACATGACACATGGTCCTGCTTCGACTGTTGGTTAGTATCTACCACACTAGTTCCATGGTTGGGGATATCTCCCATCTTGCCTGCACACTGTCGGACCATGCCCCTGTAAGATTATCACTACATCCACTGATAGGTGACAGGCTGGAAACACAGAGGCACTTTCCTGCTGTGGCACTGCATGATGAGCTCTTCCATTCCAAACTGTGCTCTGCGATAGTGGAATGCTTTGCTCTGAATGTGGACTTCGTTTCATCCCTGGCCACATTGTGTGAAGCCTTTGAAGTGTATAGTCAGGGAGTGTGCATATCCAAATGATCGGGGTACTGCGTGACATCTGAAATAGCCTGGCTGGTGTGGAGTCAGAGCTGGAAGATTTGGACAACCCTGCTACTCATTAGCAAGCACAGTGAGACATCAAATACTCAGTGCACCTCTCTCTTGGCTGAATTCTGGGATCTAGCTGATCATGAAGTAAACTTTTTAGGGAAATATGTTAGAGCTCATCGCTATTGATAGGATGAGTGCCCAGGGCATACTTTGTTGTGGCCCCCTCAAAGGTGCTTTCTATGTCCCCAAACTTCACCTCCCTGACGTTACCTGAACGGTCAATAATGAGAGTCTCTTGGCTTCACTGCTTCACTATTCTACTCTGCCAGTGGGCCAGGAGATATAATCGATTTCTCCTTGTACTTAAAAGTGGTAGCCATGGTCTGGCTCACTAGGGCTCATCAACAATTTCTTAGTGAACCTATCTCCTATCTCCTGCAAAGAAATTGTGTAGGTCATTGATCTGATGGATGGCAATAAAGACCCAGGCCCATACAGGTTTACTGGGACATTTTATAAGCAATTTAAACATCTTCCTGTGCCTCATCTCCTCGCCATGTATACAAAATCCCTCGATAAGGGGACTCTCCCTCCGACTCTGTGCAAAGCAGTCATTACGCTTTTGTTTAAACTCGGTAAGTGCCCCTGGCATTGTGTCTTCTACTGGCCTAAATCGCTGCTAAACTTTTAACAATAAAATATTGGCTAAAGTCCTATCTAATTGGCTCTCCCTTCTGATGGAGCAGATCATTTCCCCTGTTCAGTCGGTCTTTGTCCCCCCATTCCACATCTCTGAACCTGTGCACTGTCTTCTCGGTCCTTAAGCGAATCTCCCCAGGTACCGCCGCCAACGTGGCCCTACTTGATGCTGAGAAGGCCGTTGATTCATTAGAATGGCCGTTCATATGTGACATACTCCTTAAGTTGGGCATACCATGAAGTTTCGTCTCCCTGGTCATGCTTTTGTATTCTCAACCCACACTCTGAATCTGGGTCAATGGCTCCTTGAAGTCCCATTTTGCTGTAAAACGAGGAACCTGACAGGACTTCCCCCTGTCCCTACTACTCTTCATTATTGCAATGGACCCCCTGGTGTGGCATCTCCAGAAAAAAACATATGCATTGTGGCCAGCAATTAAACTCTGGGCCGCTACTCCTCTCCTTATATGCTTATGATATCCTGTTGTTTGTATGACATCCCTCGGACAACCTGTCACCTATCCTCATGAGATAACCCACCATAAAGAGCTCTCTAGCCCACATCAACTGGTCTAAATCCAACCTCTTTTCTCTTACCGATGCTACTACCCCTTTTCAGAGTGAATTCTCTCAACCTGGAGTGTGTGGGCCCCTTTCAATACTTTGGTATACTGCTCCATTGAGATAAAGAGCAAATCATCAGAGCTAACTATGGCCCAGTGGTAGATAAATTGAACTCCTAGGTAGACTCTTGGATTCATCTCCCACATTCTATGGTAAGCCGCATTGTCATAATAAAAATGCTGGTCCTGCCCTGCTTCTGTACCTGTTCTTAAACATCCCTATCCATTTAACCAATTCTTTCTTTGCTACACTACAAGGCCTTCTCCTGAAAATCATTTGAGCAAGTTGGAGACCTCATATAGGCTGCAATATACTGCTTCTACCATATGAATGGGGTGGTTTTAGCATCACACATCTACAATTATATTACCTGGCAGCAGAATGCCAATTTGCCCACAAGTGGTTTCATGCTGATGTCAGAATCCTATACACAATGCATGAAATTGACTTGGCCTCCCCGACCACCTTTGCATTCCTGCTCCCCATTGGTCTTCCACTGGACTCCACAGACATTCAGCCCATATCCACCAATTATTGGGTGTGGAGGAAGCTTCTCAGAATCCAGTGGGGGTGACCTCCTTTACTTCCCATTGTTGCATTTAGCGTCCAATCACTGGCTGTCCATCACTGGAGAAACATTAGTACAGCTCACTCTTGCATTACACACACTATGCTCCTTTGGTGACCTTTTCTCTGGGGTACAGGTGCTACATATATCTGACGAGAGCCATCTTCTCATCGCCTTGCACATGGAATGGTTCCTTATGTGATGCAGCCTGAGTGCACTTTGAGCCACCATTTCTTCCTATCACCTTAGTCCCGGCTGATTTCTCTTCCTTTACCTCTCTAATTGCCGACGAGGATGGGAGGCTACTGGTCTCTAAATTATATCACACGAGTATTGCACTCCTTGCCCAATGTGATGAGAAGCTCCGCAGTATGTGGGAGGCTGACATAGGGCAATTGATTACAGACAAAATGCGATCAGCTTGCTGTACTCAGACACTTCTCACTCAATCATCACCACAAAATCATACAATGCAAATTCCTGTGAAGAGCATAAGTCACACCAAGCATTCTGGTGTATTTAGACCCCTCCAAATCCTCAACCTGCCCCAAATGCCATAGCCCCAACACTAACTTCATCCATCTGCTGTCGAAGTGTACCCGAGTAGCCCCTTACTGGCAGGATGTTCACAACCTTTTGACCCAAATGATAGACCTTACTCTTACTCCTCATCCCTTAGTCGCTTTTTTGGGCTATATGCACAATATTTCCAAGTCAGTATGTCTCTTTACTGCCATTGCAGTATTACTAGCTAAAAGTGAAATAACACTCCACTGGGGCACCAGACATCCCCCACCATCAAGGCCTGGCTTCATAGCCTGACCTTCTGTGCCATCACTAGCGAACTATATGCATCCCTGCAACTCCTGACATCATGGGCAAAAGAAATATGGCAACCCCTTCGTAATTACCTCTTATCGGAGGGACATAATAGTCCATCCTCATGACCCTCTTCCCCTCTCCCCCAACTCTTTCCCCTAACCCTTTTGAGGCCCCCTGTATTCCTAGTTGCTCATTGACTGTTCCCTGGATGTCTTTCTGTTTGTGGAACGTAAAAAAAATTACCTTACAATTAGAAATTAAAATATATAATCTCCGCATCCTTATCACCTATCAACCCACCATCTTACTACTAAAAAAAAATCAATAATTAATAAAAAATCTAACAATTAAAAGTTATAAATTATAACCATTTAATAAATAAACAAATCTAAAATGAAAACATTAACAAATATATAAACATAGAATAAAATATACAATACATTACATATTATTAAACACTAAAAAATAATATGATATACAAGAATATTTACTACATCGATAGTTTTTCACATCAATAGTAAAAACAACACTTAAAGCAATATTTTTCCCTTCGATATTCCTCTCCACAATATATTTGAAATCCTGATATTCTTGACACAATATTTCTGCAACGCAATATTTGTTATCTGATATTTTGTCCAAACACCGGAGAATCTTTTATTTTAAATGTGAGAGAAATAAAGCAGACGTTCTTAATTTGTTATAATGGCAAAGAGACCACCTGTTGTTTTGTGGAATGTAAACAGGCATCTTCACAATCGGCTAATCGGGTGGCCAGTGTGCCAATTATTGGGAGATTTTTGGGCAGACTTCAAGGTGTTTTTTGACATAGGTCCCGATTTAGACTTTTGGGGAGGGGGTTACTACATCGCAAACATGAATGATATCCCATCTGCCCGTCTGCCGTAACTCAATTCCATTATAGCCTATGGGAACTGTAGTATGGCCGAAAGGATATCCGTCACAAATAAACCCTCTACAAAACTCCAAATCAGGCCCATAGTTTTATCCCTATTCTGCAAATGAAACTTCTTTACTTTTTGATGCTTTTCCTTTTCTCACAAAGAGCAAATGGGGAACGACCATCTTGATTGGATGCTCAATTAGATCAACCATAGTTAATCAAAATCTGAAATAGTGGGAGGGTGAGTAGTGGCATTATCACTATGTACTACAAGGTGATATTCTGACATATGATAGAATATGTGACTTAATTCTTATCTAGAAGTGTTTCATTGACTTACTATCATATTAACTGAAAATAGAGTAGTGGTAATTATTCTTAGAGGCATTTGGAATTTCACTTTGGATCAGATGGATTTGCTGGTATAACCTAGGCTAAATGGCATACCAAAATGAAAGACAGCTCCCCAGTCGTTCATCTAGGAGAAATACACTTGAAAGTTCCAGGTTTTAGTTTTGTTTCACCTTGTTACTAGAATTATTCCTGGATAGATTGTTCTTTTTAATTCACCCAAGACTTTACACCTTTTTCTAGACCTTATTTTTGCTGGCATTGGGATTTTGTGCACTTTACCACTGCTAAATAGTAATAAGATGTGTGCGTGTCTCCTCTAAAACATGTGTTAGACATTGGAACTCCCTATTTGGTTCCGTTAACTTCCCTCTAGGTCCCTTGTAAATGGTGCCTAAAGTGTACCTATGATATTGAGGCCCGTATTTATACTTAGTTTGCGCCGAATTTGCGTCGTTTTTTTCGACGCAAAATCGGCGCAAAACCAACGCCATATTTATACTTTGGCGTTAGACGCGTCTAGCGCCAAAGTATGGGCAAATAGCGTCATTTTTTGGCGTGAACGCCTTCCTTGCGTTAATGAGATGCAAGGAAGGCGTTCCCGTCTAAAAACAGACGCACATAGCGGTGCGTGGTATTTATGCTCCAGGGCAAAAATCACTCCCGCGCGGCAGGCGGCGCAAAAAAATGGCGCAAAGCATGAATAGCGTGAAATTTTAACGCCTGGGTCAGGGCAGGCGTTAAAATGGGGCAAACACACCTGTACTTAATCAGAACACACAGAACAAACAACAGAGCAGCAGAGCAGCAACAGGGAGACATGGAGGTGCTTTTTCTTCAACGTGCACGTAGACGCAGAGCCCTGCAGCAACAACAGCAGCCACAACAACAACAGCAGGGACCCCAAAGACAGCGCAGAAGGCAGGAGAGGATATTCCGCCCAAGAACAACCCTGCATGGCCTCAGGGAACAAGACATCATCCAGAGGTACCGGTTGAAGTGGCAGGCCATTCAGCAGCTGCTGACAAATATTGAACAGCAATTGGCCCCCACTTTAGTGACTCCACGCACTATCCCAACAGAAACAAAGCTGCTTGCCGAACTTCACCTGCTGGCAAGTGGCTCCTTTCAGACAACTGGTGCCCTGGTTGGTGGAATCTCACAACCATCTTTCTCCGCATTCCTGCCTAAAGTACTGGATGCCATCATTGGACTGACACCCCGCCACATCTGCTTCCCTAACACACTGCAGAAGCAGCAGGAAACTAAACAGGGGTTCTACGCCATCAGTGGCTTTCCGCACGTCCTTGGTGCAATCGACTGCACACACGTACGCCTTGTGTCACCTGCTGCGAGTGAACACCTCTACCGCAACAGGAAGCACACACATTCCATCAACGTGCAGGCCATAGTCGATCACCAAGGACTGATCAGCAACATCGTGGCTAAATATCCTGGGAGTGTACATGATGCATTCATCTTCCGTCACTGCACCATCAACCAACACTTCCAGGATGGACGGTATGGCAATGGACTACTTGTTGGTAAGGACAAAAATCTACTTATATACTCACTGCACAGAAACCCTCTAGGATAAACAACACATACACCACAATAGCAACACCTAGACAGGAACACACTGAGGTACTCACATCACTAGCCATGTGTCACAAGTAACCATTGAACCTCTCACACATTTGAATTTACTCCACAGCTTAGTGTGAAGACATTCATGACTGTGGTTGCCTAAATGTCACCTTGCAAATTGGAAGTCTCACAATAACCTGTACACTAATACAATGCATAACTTTTAAGGGATGGGATGGCCTGGCTATGTTCATATGGACGTTTCTAATACCCTTTCATGTTTCAACTCTGCATGGAACTATCATCACACCCCCAGTGAGGACACACGGACACCTGTGTCACAAGTCACAATGCAAGGGAGGGCACACTGTACTTGAGAAACCAATACATCCTGCTGACAAACAGTTAGACAACAAACACTTGCTCAGCCAAGGAAAAAAAACAATGCCAAAGTTTCCACCAACAACCATAGGTTGTCACATTAGTACACAAAATAGTCACAGACAACACAACACAACTACTGCCATCAAAGATACGTACAACAGTGCCTCCTACATCTAATTGATACCATTCTGTGTTTCTCTTTCAGCTGATCAGGGGTATGGCATCCAGCCTTGGATAATGACACCATATGGGAACCCAAATACTGCTGCTGAGCGGGCATACAATGACGCCCACAAGAGGACACGCAGCATTGTGGAGAGGACCTTTGGGATCCTAAAGTCAAGGTTCCGCTGCCTTGACATCACTGGCGGAAGCCTACTATACTCCCCAGAAATGGTATGCAAAATTTTACTCACTTGTGCCATATTACACAATATTTGTGTACAAAGGAACATTCCCCTCCTTGAACCGGACCCAGACATGCCTGAGGATGATGATGAGGAGGATGCTGGCCTGCAACAGGAGGGGGAACAACCTAACACCGCAGCAGGAGTGCGTAGGCGCCAACAGCTTGTGAACAATTTTTTTACTTAAGTCATTATAATCACTTGTATTCCACACTTGTAAATAAACACAGATCACAAACACCACATCATGCTTTGGCCTATTCATTTCTGACCACCTTTAGTTTGAAATAGCTGAAGATGAATGTCGTCTCATTGATCAAGAATGCCATTAAAAATCATCACACCAAAAATAAACATCACAACTGTATGCACAGAGGGTAGGATGTGACATGTTACATTACCATACACAGAGCCCAACAAGAGTACAAATGTGACAATTAGACATGCCGGATCCAAACAACTGAAACAGTCTCTCATCCAGCCCAAAATTGGAGATCATTTGAAAGTCACATCACACGGGTTCAGAGACAGGGTGGGACCATCCATGTGTACGTGAACATGTCATCAATGGCTTCTCTCAAGTGTATGATGTGAGCAATACACAATTGCAACAACATCAGCTGCCACTAACTCAGGAGGAGACCTTGAAGTTACAGTGACAACATACACACAGACAGGTCATACTGGATCCACATTCCCACACACATGTACACATATGTCATACAACCAACCTAATATTTGAAAGTAGACCATCACAGTTGTGTCCCAGTTTGAACCTAGCAGGAAGATTGTAACATGACACTAAACCAGTTTATGCAGAAAGGGACACAGACAAGCAAAACAATCTTCGCATTATCACATCGTGAACGCTGAGAGTCTTGCAAACTTAGGGGGTCATTCGGACCCTGGCGGTTATTACCGCCCTGGCGGAGGTCGGCGGTAGCACCGCCAACAGGCTGGCGGTGCACCGATGGGCATTCTGACCGCGGCGGTTCAGCCGCGGCCAGAAACGGACTTCCCGCTGCCCTTGAGAATCCGCCATGGCGGCGGAGCGCGCTCCGCCGCCATGGGGATTCTGACACCCCCTACCGCCATCCTGTTCCTGGCGGGTCTTCCGCCAGGAACAGGATGGCAGTAGGGGGTGCCGCGGGGCCCCCGTAAGAGGGACCCACAAAGAATTTCAGTGTCTGCTTTGCAGACACAGAAATTCTCCACGGGTGCAACTGCACCCGTCGCACCTTCCCACTCCGCCGGCTCCATTCTGAGCCGGCGTCCTCGTGGGAAGGGTGTTTCCCGCTGGGCTGGCGGGCGGACTTTTGGCGGTTGCCCGCCAGCCCAGTGGGAAAGCCAGAATGACCGCCGCAGTCTTTCGGCGGGAACCGCTTGGCGGGCGGCGACCGCCGCCCGCCGCGGGCAGAATGACCCCCTTAGTCATATGAAAATGGTATGCAACTTAGCTCCAAATCATCAATACTGCAAACGTCAAATGGGCTAATGAGATGAATGAATGGTCAACAGTCATTCATACCATATGGCCTTACATTCGCCCGCTGCTGCAGGTTTGCCAGGATATGATAAAAATACTCCATGGATACAGTAGCTATTCTGGATGGTCAAATCCTAGGGTGCTGGGGGACTAACTCCACCTCTACCACCCCCAAAACATACAGGAATCATGTACTTGTGAACTAAACACATGCATAAGGCACATATGTGGCCTCAATGTCACAAGTCCTACACAAATATGAAACACAAAATCATAATGGGACATGGTCAGCCCCCTAAAAACTGAAAGTGACTCTCCCACTCCCTGTTAGGACTACAGATAAAAGCATCCCCATCATAAAGGTGGGGACATTTTGGAGACGGAATACATAATGGTATCAAAAACCTCATTTCAAAATAGCCATCAGCAATTACACCAAATATGTTGTCAAATATGGTCAATACATTAGTTAACGTATCCCAGACATCACAGTGTGAAGGCCGTCTATACATAAAAGTACGGACATTTGTCAGATACAAACACAAATGTGTCTCACATCGCACCGTTTTACCATGACAAATCACCTTTCCAAAGCTAAACACATGAAGACATTTGGATCAATTTGCTCCATATTCTACACATACAGCATGGCCGTCATAATTTGTTCATGTACATGAGTGCACACAATGCAGAGTCAGATACAAATGTATCCAAAAGTGTCTTGATATTTCACCTTCAAATTATTATTTACATCCACAATATTTTTGACTCTGCATCATGTGCACTACTGTACGTGTAATAAAAACCACGCACATGATGTATGCGTGGTCAAAATGACGCTATATGCACAATATATTGCTCATTTCATGTACAGTATTAATTATTAATATTAATAGCATTTTTTTTGACTCCGCATCATGTGCACCACTGTACGTGTAATAAAAACCACGCACATGATGTATGCGTGGTCAAAATGACGCTATATGCACAATATATTGCTCATTTCATGTACAATATTAATTATTAATATTAATAGCATTTTTTTTGACTCCGCATCATGTGCACCACTGTACGTGTAATAAAAACCACGCACATGATGTATGCGTGGTCAAAATGACGCTATATGCACAATATATTGCTCATTTCATGTACAGTATTAATTATTAATATTCATACCATTTTTTTTGACTCCGCATCATGTGCACCACTGTACGTGTAATAAAAACCACGCACATGATGTATGCGTGGTCAAAATGACGCTACATGGACAATATGTTGGTCATCTCATGTACATTATCAATTATTAATATTCATATCATATTTTTTGACTCCGCATCATGTGCACCACTGTACGTGTAATAAAAACCACGCACATGATGTATGCGTGGTCAAAATGACGCTACATGGACAATATGTTGGTCATCTCATGTACATTATCAATTATTAATATTCATATCATATTTTTTGACTCCGCATCATGTGCACCACTGTACGTGTAAAAAAAACGAAGCCCATGATGTATGCGTGGTGTAATTGACGCTACATGCACAATATGTTGGTCATCTCATGTACAATTTGAAATTTTAATATTCATAGCATATTTTTACACTCCGCATCATGTGCACTGTAATGCATCAAAAAAATATGACGCACATCTGTGTATGCGTGAAAATATGACGCATTACGCGAAAATAAAAACGGCGGCCATTTTATGCAGGAAGTGATGTAATAGGATATCCTGTTTACCAAATCTGTACTGGGAGTTGACTTTCACTTTCACTTTGCAGTCTCAGAGTTATCTAGACTGTGTGGTTGTGTGAAAGGTGTTGTCCTGTGTTTTACTGCTTTAGTGTCCTGTGTGCCTTGTATTTTGTCTTTGTGTCAATCTTTTATTGTTGTCAAACATTGTCTCAGTCTGTTTAGTGTTGTTTTGTCTATACCTGTGATAGTTTGTATTGTCTGTGGGAGTCTGTTGTGGGTAGCATAGTTTGGGGTGTTAGTTGGGCTATTTTTCTCCTTCTTCTTTTTCTTTCACACCTCTACCTTTCCCCATTTCCCACTTTTTCTTTCATTTTTCTTTGGTACTTTTTTACACCTCGCATCATGTCAGGTAGGCCTCGCCTGTCCAGGATGGGTGAGGACGAATTGGGGGGCTTCATATGGCTCGTAAGCCATTTCCTCCCACTGATGCTGGAGGCTGGGGGCCGTGTGATACAGGGGTATCACACGGAGGCGAGGAAAATACGTTGGGAGAAGGTGCGCCATCACCTGGTCCGGGTCTACGGGAGTATGAGGAATGTCCATCAACTCAAGCACCGCTGGGCAGATCTGATCAGCAGGGAACAGGACCTGCTGGACCACCTGGGACTCCGGATTGGTGGCTATGTTGGTGAGTAATAATCAATTACATGGGAATAATAGGAATGTGTGCGTGAACATGTGATGATTGGTAGCCAATCTGCAAAATAAGTAGCTGACTGCGTGTTATACTAGGGAAACCTAGGCCCATGGGCATACACATAAATCCCCATTTTTGCTACACATGTACACCCAATAACAGCAGTAAAATGCAACATCTATTTGTATTTTGCTAAGTAGCCCCCTCTCTGCGTCACAAAATGATGCAAATGCTGCGCTACAAAGGTATACATATGTGTCCAAATGTGTATTTGTTGCCGGGTGTGTATGAAGACCTATGCTACCAAGCCGATGCCTTATCTTTGCAACACATACCAGATGGCTGTAGCTGCATGGAATGTAGTGTTGCATTTGTGTCTGAAAAGCAACACGTGAACTGCTCTATTTGTACTCTACTGGTCATAATGGCCAGTGAGTACGTCATGTAGAAACAACATACCTACATAAGTAAACGCCATAGCTAGACCGAAAATTGCAAACACATGATGATGCAACACCTGTGTGTTGCCTTCACGTCACATGAAGTTAGTCATGTTGTCCACACATATGTCACATGTGTGTCTGGTTGCTGTGTGTTGAACCTGTCCCCATAGCCTGTTTGATTGTGAGTGGTCATGCAGTCCTCATGGAACCAGTTGTGAAATGTTTCTCTCTGGGATGCACATGCTGAGATGTATGGATCACATGATTGTTCGGGCCTACTAATGGAGGAGTAACTTGGACGACACATGACTGTCCTGGCCACTGCATGAGTGTAGTAGGGTGTGTCACTGGAGCAGGAGACTCATCCAATGATAATCTAGAATACAAAGTCAGCCAGGCAGGATGAGCATGTGTGAAAGTGTATCATTACCATGTAATATTCACACACTGTCATTGTAACAGAAATTATTTGTCTGTTCACCCAGTCTGAGTATAATCTTCCTTTCATGCTTTACAGGTGGACCAGCCCCGTACACCGTTGGTGAGGTAGCCCATTTTGACGACCCCGATACCTACAGTGAGTGTTGCCTAAGTGCTATTTACATTGTTTGGAAATGAAGCATGATGGATAACTGTGTGTTCAGGACAATTCATGATATGATGTGCTGGCCGTTCATTGGCTTTGTTGTTTTGGTGTGATATCAAATTGGAATAATGTTTCGGTAAAGCAATCCCTAGTCATCTCTCAGATTGAGGGGCAGTAGGTCATTCAATTAGTGCGACTATTGGGAATAGCATGACTCATTTTGAACACACTGGTCAATGTTAGACTTGGTCAGGAACTTGCCATTAACTGAGTCAGCATATCAGACTGACAGTCTCCCAGATAGCTTAGGCACATGGCTTCGAAGACAAGTGCTTCTTCCTAGTTGAGGATGGACTGTGTACACTGTAGGTCGGATCTTCCGGGGGCATGTACTTCCACAAGGTGACCTCGAAGTGTGTGTGACTTGAGTGCAATGGCCTAGGTGTTCTGTTGAATCATGTGAATGGGTGTTCTACCTCCTCTGTGTGTGTTGTAAAACATGCCTCACTAATAGTATGTTATGTTTGGCTAAGTCATATCATTTTGACATGTGTGGACCTGGGATGTGACAAGGTTGGGCTGACTCCAACGTGTTGCTAGCCCTTCATAGGTGTTGTGTGTGAAGGCACATGCTTGTTGCACTTTCTGTACACTCCTGGTTGTGCATTGATCATGGGATTGTTGTTTGTTCTTCCCACACCACCCACAAAGACTGGGATGTTACTGTGAAACAGGGTACCTAGGACTGTAGCAACCAGTATGTTACACGTACTTAACACCTTTTGTGACTTGAGTTTGTACCTAGGTCCAGATGTAGCAAAATGTCTCCACATTGCAAATAGCATAATTTGATGTTAGTGAGCTGCAAACGTCTGTTTCCTAATCCGAAATGTTTTTGGTGGTCATGTACATATTCGCAAAATGCTTTTCTAAAGTAAAAAAATAAAGGAGTTTACCAGCCCTACTTGCAAATCACAGTGTTAGGCAATCCCATTTGCTAACGAGTACGTGGTTGCAAAGTGAGTAGCTGTTATCATCCACTTGAAGTGGCTGCTAACCAACTTGCTGACTGGAAGGGGTCCTCATTGTGAACCTTCACCTTTGTGAGTGGACCAAAATACTCCTGCACAAAACAGCCAGTGGTCTAGGGGAGCAATAATTATTGTGTAAATTACGAACAATCAATTGTTGTGAATTTAAACAAATCGCAGCTCATTTTCCTTTCAGATAAAGGGCCTACACTTGGTGAAAAATAACTTGCTTCATTTAAAAGCAGTCACGTCTATGGAGTTCTGCTGTTCCCAGCAGGCCTCCATCCCCGTGAGTGCCCATAGTTGCTAAGGTGGTGCAAGTTGGAACCCACATCATTGATGTTCATGAGGTGGGATTTAGGGACCCCATAGTGACTCGCAGACGGTGTCAGAGACACCGTTCAGCTTTGCAATTTGCTAGTTGATTTCCCATCAATTCCTACATCTGGCCCTTAGTGTCGACATATGATTCATGGCCAGGGGTTCAATCTTAGCACACAACTATTTCGAAATGCCATTGAGTGAGGAGTGTGATTCTTATCACATAGAATGACATATGTAGTGAAGTCAGTATGCGGACGAGCTGGTGCCATAATGTATAATGGCTTAGGTATGAATTGTAGGAGTAGTTTAGGGTGATGTCATCCATCATGTAGAGACATGGATATGCTATATGTGATATGCCCTTCAGTATGCATGATTCACATGTACTTCCTCTGAGCCTTCCCGTGAAATATGTTGTAACAATTGCTGCAACCAATACATTGCTAGTAATGGTCAAATTACCCATTGTGGTATTCAACCCACTGTAAATTCTATGCTCAATATTTGCCTTTTCCCTTCACAGCTGCAAACCTGAGTGCCGCAGCTCGCAACCAGTTTGAGCGCCGTGCAATGAGGTACAGGCACATCCTGCAGGTGCAGTGTGGGTATCGGAGGATGGCCCGCAGATACAATTCGGAACGGGCCTCCGGGGCGTGGTATGCCACACCACAGGCTCCACCAACGGTGCCACCTACAACCACCAGGTCTGCCCAAGGGGACCCAGCGACGGACCAGCCATCTTCCTCAAGACCTGGACCCAGCCGTGTGTTGGGAGCAGGGCTGTCCCGTGGCCACTCCACTCCAGCGACAATCTCCACCTCCACCGGCACGCAGACCAGCAGTGACCCTCCAATTGACCCTGCAGCCTTCCAGGCATTGTCTAGGAAACTGGACAGGTTAATTCAAAAGGTTGACAACCTGACGGAGGACATGGCGGAGGTTAAAAAGAAGGTGCACACTTCAGAGGGCAAATCCTTAGTTATTTTGCCCTCCTGAACTTTTACCCCTCCCCTCTCCCCTCTTTCCTCTTTTCATACTGTTAGTTGGGTTTGGGGGGTTAGTTGTAGGATAAGTATAGGTAATTAGCTTAGTTAGTGTTAGGTAAGAGGGTGGGGGGTCCTTATACTTTCTATCTAATATTTTTGTGTGGGTGGGTGGGTGGGGGGCAATGTTGGGATTCCTGTTTGATAAAAAAAATAAAAAAAAAAAAATATATATATAAAAAAATAAAAATACAAAAAAATATATGTTTGTTTAGGATAGTATAGTATGTGTGTAGGTTAGTAAGTGTTGTCCTGCATGTGTCTTGTCTCATAATGGTGGGTGGGGGGTTGATGTTTAGATCGTTTCGTTACATGTGTAGAGTAAGTTTAGCTTAGGTTAGTTAGGGACAGTTGTGGGTTAGTAGTAGTCAGGTTAGATTAGTGTAGGTTTATCTTTCCCTTAGTTGCCTCTTTTCTTACTTATTGGAAATAAAAAATTTGTTAACCCTTTACCAGATGCGTTAGGTGCTACCTTTTCATGGCCTTGACATCAGTGTAGCAGAAAGTTTTAGTATGACATTTGTGTCCTATGCTCGCTATCCCCAGGCTATTGAGGTTTAACATGCCAGCTACCCGTGTGCTAACTTGGTAAGTATCCACCGTGTGGGAGAGCCACCATTGGTAGTGTGCATAGATCATCAAGATTTGGGGTTGGTATGTATCCTACTTCACAAAGAGTGCTTCCAGAGTTGATTTTGTAGGTAAATAGATAGGTCGGACAGCATTGTGAAGTTCAGGGAGAGCTTTGTAGATGAGTATTTGTTCACACTCTTGTCTTGTTGCTGTCATTGCTGACCTACATCATGTGTGTACTGCTTGAGCATGACTTTCCTTCATGGTAGTATACGCTGTAAGGGTGATTGATGCAGTGTAATTTGGTTATCATTCCTTTCATTTTACAGCATAATGTATTGTGTTAGTATCGCAAGGTGCCTACATTTCTCATCCACCATTAGTTGTCTAGAATAGCTATGGATGGGGCCTCATTCTGTCCAACACAGCATGATTGTGTGTGCTTAGTCCCTACATCAGTTATTTTCCTCAGTCTAGTAAAGCTATGATGCAATCCTGGCCACTGCACAGATGTTTCAGTATACATGAAATCAGGACAGTAGTCTAGAGAATCAACATGGTTGCCACACAGCCACTTTGGAGTTATGTACTGCACAGTTGAAGTGTGAAATGACACAGAGACACAATTGGTGTGCAAGTGATATTTATTTTTAGGTGGAGTAGTGCAAAAAGTCCATTAACAATGTTAGGTGAGTCCGTTCTGGTGCATTCTTAAATGGTGATCCTATTTACAGGGTGTGGATGATGCTCCTGACATGCTGGGGTGATGTCACAGACGGTGCAGAGGAACAGGAATTGCCAAATGGTAGGAGAGAAACATTTACAGCCAATGTGGACAAGTTAAACAGTAGATTGCCGAACAGTCATTGAGGGTAGTTGGAGTGAGGCTGGCATGTGTCAAAACGTAGGACCTTGGTCAGAGTGGGGCATGGTGCAGGGACTAGGGCTTCCGGGTACTCTTGCGTGTGAATGTTATCTGTTCCATGTCTTCTTCTTCTGATGTGTGTGTTGCCTGGTGTGTCCTTGTTGTTGTTGGTTTTGAAGGGGCAACACACACCTCAGTGTCAGAAGACATGGAGGCAGACATCCCGGGGGCTGATTCCTGTCCAGTTATGAAGGGCAGTACTGCAGCAAGGAGAGCGTGCTGGTTTTTCAGAATGGCAGCCACATCCCGATGGTAGGCAGCCAGGTCTGCCCTGAGGGGTTCGATGTTGCATTCGTGCACACGCTGACTGGCTTGCTGTTGGAGTTGTTTGGTCAACTGGATGACAGCTGTGCAGATTGCCTTCTGTGTTACTAAAAGTTCCTCCAACAGCGATGTTCTGGCTTGCATTGCAGCTGCCTGATCAGCAGTTGACAGCATGCACGAACGCACCCCCTCAAGGCTGGCTGCCATAGTTTGCATCCCCACCCGCACCTCCTTGGCCAGCTCCCGCTGGACCCCAACGACTGTTCTTTCGAAGCTGGTGCCAGTGTCGTCAGAGTCCTCAGCTGTGTTGGAGCTGGCAGGTCTTACAATTGGGGTGGCGGGTGGTTCTACTGTGGTGGCTGCTTCATCTTGGCTCCTCCTTGTTACTGAAGGGGGGGTTTGGAGGCTTTCGAGGACCATGTCAATGGTCTCTTGTGTGAGGTTGATGTTCTCGTCATCCATGTCATCAGGGAACTCATGGACAGGCATATCGGTAGGAGATCCGTGTTCCTCTGCAAAGAAACAGGGTACAATTAGTGTGTCTGTGTTGAGATCATTTAGCACTAAGATACAAGCCTTTGGATGCCTTTACTTTGTACTCTGATTTTGTCTTGGTATCTGCTGTCTGTCATAGGGCATTGTTGTAGGCCTATGGCCCACCTGTGTGTCACATATATGATATGGAGCTATCAGACATGCCTGCCAGGTCATCTCTAGGTGTTGATTTGTAATTATTTTGGAATATGCATTTTTTTGTCCTACTCCTCCCTCTGTGTTTCACTATTGTTATGGAGGGACATTTGTTTGGGTGGGCTCTCATTATCCTACATGTGATTCTTGGCTTTCTAGGCAGCAGGATAGCTAATGGTGTGGGGGACTAAGTTTGACCCACTTGTAAATAACTCTGTCACCCAGATATTGTATTTAGCTCAGACAGACTAGCAGTGCCTCTGGTCTCCCACAACAGAGGAATGTTTAGAAGTCCAAGCCCATGACATCTTTGGGACTTCTCAGGGAAGTGGTGGTCACTCAGGTCCTACACATTTCTATCTTTTCCGGTATGTTCCCATACACAAATGACACAGACAGTATTTGTTGGATATGAAGTTTCATTGTACAACTGACTTGTAGGAATTTCGGTGTGAGCCCCAATAACCAAAACAATACACACAGTTAGAACTGAAATAGTCCGCAGGAGAGTAATACATTGGTACACAGCTATCATGGTGCCTAACAGTTTCTACTCTCCCTCTGCTTGTTCTATATATAGCACTGCATGTTAAGTTTGGAGCTTGGCTGTCTGAATCACAGGGGAGACATCATCCCTCATATCAGAGGAATGGGCTGGGATCTGGTTGTGCATCAGCAGCAAGGCAGGCAGCATCTAGATGTGATTTTCTGTTTGTAAACTCCCCCATGCGTGTCTTGGGACGAGGAAGTGAATTTAAAAGACATATGTCATTGTGATGACAAAGTTTCCCTACGCAGGAATGGCAAACCTTAACCCCTACCACATCTATCATCAACGAACCAGACGGTATCCTTGACTGGGCCACAGAGTGAATATGTTCTGGCAAACTCCAGTGCAGAAGTAGGCAAAACAGGGTGATTTGACTAATTGCCAACACCTTAGGACTGACTATTTGCTACATTAACTGATAGGAAGGGCAATGAGATTCATTTAGTGCAAAGTGCTCTGAGGCACTTAGATGTGAGCAAATGAGTATAAGTACATTCAGGGTAAGATGCACAAAGGCCTCCAGCCTGAGGCTATTGCGCAAAGTATACGTTTCACTTGCCACGCTACACTTTGACTGACTGTGGGTGTTGTGACTGCCCTGCCAGCACACTTGCCTCACAGGCCCTGCACCATACACTTTTTATTCACATTGCATGATCTGTACATGTTAGGTGGCATGACCTATGTATGTCAATGTTAGGATGTGGTATGGATGTAAACATTGTTGATGTTTGTATCTGATGGGGTCTCATGTGTGTCTTACTGGATTGGCCTGTTTATCGTATGAATGTCCTATTTTTTGGTTAGACTGTGCAGATGTGTTTCATTGACCAGTTGCCTGTGTCCCCTCGTCAATGTTGTTGTCTGAGCAGTATGACATTTGTGATGTAGCATTGTTAGGCAGGCACGTGAGGGACCCTGACGTATGCAGCATGTGTGTGTCGTTAGTGCTGTGTGGCTCCTATTGCTGTTTACTTAGGCTTATGTATGTGTCAGTTATGGACATTCGGCATTTAAGTGTACTGGTAGCTTTGTCTTATTTCTAGGAGTAGTTGCAGATGTCATCCTCACCCCCTAATTTAGGAATGTATGTTCCAGGGTGGGGTTCCTGCCATTTGGTACTATAGCTGCCCAGAGATGAGAGGTGTTATTGTCAACTGTGGTGGCAGTTAAGTTGCAGTTGTTGTATTTGCTACTGCATTACAGGTAGGGACCTAGTTGATGGGGAATAGTTTGTGCAAAACAAGTGCCTGGATGTGGATTCAGGGTAGTGTCCTTCCCACCTGTCACTGGTTTCCCTTGGCTCTCTTGTTGTAATTACAGGATGTCCCCATGGGACTGTAGTGGTGGCAGTATTTTGTCGTGCCCCGGCTATGGTCAGTACTGGGCATTCCCCCCTGCCGTGCCCCTTTCCCCATGCCACTTCATATATGTGCTAAGTTACATGCATTGTGTAGTAGGTATCCCCCCCCTGCTTACAGTCCCCATTATTGCATTGTAATTCCCCATGCGACTTACCCTGCATGTGCGTAGTGTCGTGGTAGTCTGCGCTGTCCAGTCCTTGTATCCCTGTGACAATCTCCTCTGGGATGACGGCTGCTACCATCTCCTCCATGTGGTCCAGAGCCTCCTGTTGTGCTGGACTCCCCCCTCCAGTCTGCATTGCTGCCTTCCTGTTCCTGGCCATTTTCTCTTTGGTCCTACGTTTACAGTCATGCCAGCGTTTCTTACACTCGGTGACTGTCCGGCGTTCTTCAGCCACACTGTTTATCTTGTCCACAATTTCTTTCCAGATGGCCTCTCTCCTACTGAGTGGCAATTTTGAGGATATGAAAAGTTGGTGCTGGTGTTCCGTCACCTCTTTCACCAGGATTTCCTGCTCCTCTGCACTGAAGCGACACTTTCTTTTTTTCTTTAACATGTCCTGGTTCCTGTGTGCTTCCTCCTGGCTGGGTCCTGGTCTGCTCTCATCCTCCTGGGGTCTGTTGGGGCATCTGGGATCCATTTTGGGTCTCCTCTCCTGTAAGTGCAGTTTTTGCGCAAAAATGTCACGCAATAGCGTGAAAAAAAACGGCGTATTCACGATAGCGCTGTCGTAAATCGACCCACAGTGATTTGCGTCACTTTTACGTGGGTTTGCCTTACGACAGACCGACGCTGTTTGCGTCACAAAATAATGACTCCCACCTGTTGGTTGCGCCGCCGTACGTCAAAGTATAAATTTGACGCCCGAATGGCGCATCCAAATGGCGTTAGACGGCGCAAATTTTTTTGACGCAAAACTGCGATGGCGCAGTTTTGCGTCAAAAAGTATAAATATGGGCCTGAATGTTAAATGCCATTTGTGTTCTGCAGAGTATACTACCCACGTATATGACAAAAATATATACTTGCCTGGAACACCACTGTACTCTGGGTAAGCTGCACTTCATGGGCCTTGTGGTGACACGTGGCAAGACAAAATTCCTTTGTCATGTGGAAGAACCTATCTTAATAGAGTGATAAGTCACCCTTAAATTATGCTTTATAAGTCCACAGGGCAGGGTGCTAATACAAAAAAATAGGATACACTACACATTGTCATTAGCGTATCTTTGCAGTGAAATAAAACCAAAAAGCAATATCACTGCATAGGCCCTGCTTGACTTTCCCTTAAGTAAGCTTATATGAGATATAGGGCCAGATGTATGAAACTTTTTTGCACTCACAAACGGTGCGAATCGCAAAAAACGGCCGTTTGCGAGTGCAAAAACGTGGTCTGCGATGCATGAAAGGCATTCGCAGACCAAAAATAAGAAATCGCAAAAATTGCGATGTTTTGCATTGCGACCTGGTTTTGCGAGTCGCATTTTGCTATTCGGTATTTCCAGTAGGAAATTGCGAGGTGCAAATTGCGATGCACAAAATCCAAGTCGCAAATGGATGCATAAAAAAATCGCAAATTGCGATTTTTCGCAGAATGGCATCTTGCACATGCAAAATACCACTAAGTGAAACCAGGTGGTAACCAGGTGTAACCTCTATAAAGAGGCCCAGAACGCCTGAGACTCTTTTCCACAATGGCTGGCACAATATAGCTACCACCAGGGGCATACCTGTAGAAATATGTGAATCTGAATCTGATGAGGATGATGATCCCAAACCACCCCTACAGCCAGCAGACAGCACCAGTGCAGCAGAGGGAAGGCAAAGGCGTGCTGACATCACACACAACCATTTCAGATGTAAGTATGAATAACACAAATGCACTGACAACTGTACCTGTAGTGAATTAAATGTATTACCTTAATGTCAGGTAATGTTCGTTCAACGAATAGCAAAAGAAATGAGGCAAAAAACTAGAGACAATAGAAGTTCAGAGTAATGCACTATTACGTCATAGTGAACACATTACCCCTCTGGCCGCTACAGTTTTTTTTGCGGCCACGCACACCACTCGTGTGCCCAGTTACCTCACTGGCACCTCGATTGTCCGCCTCAGTGGCAGAGCTGTGCCTGGCACTGCGCCGTCTGGTGTCCATTGCGGGTACAGCTAGACTGCTGAGGCTGGAAGTGTCCTCTGTGTCCCCCAGTGCAAGCTCACTAGGTGTGGCTGACCTCTGTCCCATGATGTTATCGATCACATTAGTGATTTGTACCAGTCCGTTAGCCACATCCCTGCTGCTGTGTGCTGCCTCCACCTGTGCAGCCACTGCACGACGTGCAATCAGTGAGGTTGCAGTGGCCACCCTGTTGACAGAGCGACAGAAGCCCCGAACATGTTCATGAATCTGCGCTCCTGTCTGCGGTGGCTCACCCTCTCATGGCACAGCTCCTGGCATAGTTCACGCACAGCATAAGTGTGCTCTCTTGTGTCCTGTGATGCCTGCACCTGTCCCTGATGCAGCAGTTCTATATTAGCATTCAGGCACTCAAGCTGGCGATGCAGGCCCCCCATGTTGGTGTTATGTTGCTGCATATTTTTTTGTAAGCCAAGGATCCTTTTGTTTTATAGGCGCTGCTGCTGCAACATAGCAGCTTCCAGCCCACCCAAGAAGGAGGGACCCTCACCTGCCTCATTCTGCTGTGCACCGGCATTTGTCGCCATCCTGCAGGGTGCTGTGGTCTTCTGACAACTGGCCTCCTGCATCTGGGTGCGCCTGCCAGTTGGTGATGGTGTAATTGGCCCTTCCTGCTGCTCATCTGAGTCTTGACTGAGCTCTGGAAGTGGCAGTGCCCTGGGCCTGCCTCGGACTGGCGCAATGGTGGGAGACCCACTTGTGTTAGAATCAGAGGCTGGATGGGTGTCAGTCTCATCTACGCTGGCTGATGATGTGGCTGCTGGGCCTGGCCCACCTGCAACGACAATATGCAGCATGTCAGTTATGTTTGTTGCAAGTAAGGGCACACAATGGTAATAAAGGTACAGGTACTTCTCTTCACTGTGTTGTGGGTGTTGTGTTCCTCTGGGTGTTGCTCTACTTAATTACATTGTACGTGCTACTTTCAGCTCTGGGTTGTGGACTGCCACTCCCATAATGCATTGTTGTGCTGCTTCTAAGATGTTGAATGGACTACTTCTCACAATGTTTTACATTACTTGCTAATTCCTAAGGGGCTTTTGTGCATACACATATGGGGTTACAATTCAATATTGCACTTACCTTGGCTGGTACTTGGTGTGCCGGAGGTGTCTATCTCTGTGACCCCAGTCACAGCTTCAGGGAGGAGTGTCGACTCCACTAGGTCCTCTAATGGGGTGGATGGTGCCTCTGTGGGTGGACCGCCTCCTGTGCCCCTGGCCTCCTGCAGTCCTCTTGCCACCCTCTCCTTCCCACGGGACCGCAGGTCATACCACCTCTTCTTAATCTCGTCGACCGAGTGCTGTGCCACTCCAATTGCGCAGATTTTGGTTTGAATATCTGCCCAGAGTCTCCTTTTCTCACTCTCCGGCACCTGGAGTGAGCTTTTACCAAAAAGGCAGTCATGGCTCCTGGCCACCTCCACTGTCAGCACCTCAAGCTTTGTTCGCTGAATTTGAGCTTCCTCTTTCTCTCTCCCTTCTCCTTTCCTTGGGCTGAGGTGTCCATCCTTGTTCAGGTGTGCTGCCTCCTTCAGAGTGTTGCTCAGTGTGGCTGGGCTGCTCTCTCTGGATGCTAGTTTGGGTGTGGCACCTGAAACTGCCTGGGATGACTCACGTCCTGCTTGTGATGTCATCAGGCTCCTCCAGGTGTGCTTTCTCGAAATGTCTCACAATTTGCGATTTTCAATTACCGAATCGCAATTTGCTAAAATGCAAATTGCGATTCGGTAAATGGGCCTCGCAAACCACAAATAGCGATTTTTAAGAAATCGCTAATTCTGATTCACAATTATGTTACATGGCCTATTGCGACTCGGAAATAGCGATTTTTATTAAAAATCGCTATTTGCGATTCGCAAGGCCATTTCTTCATACATATGGCCCTTAAATCTTAATTCCCTATCCCCATTTAGGAAGAGGCCAGAAAAGTGCTTCAAGCTTACTTCCTGCTTGATTTCCTGCAAATCATATTCTGGTCACTGAAGCAAGTGGGAAATGTATAAAAATTTACCAGAACCAACAGTCATCACCCCTCCAGAGTTGGAAAACATCCTTGGTTAAAAAGTTAACAACCCCGGCTCAGAAGACAGTGGCCACCCTCTGAACTGTGGATGAGCCACTAGCCACTTATCAGGGAGAAGTTATCCGAGAGTGGACAAGATCAGTTGGTAGAACAAAGGGCAGCTTTAGCCCTACCTCGTTTGACTTGGTGATACCAAGAAGGTCTTCTAATAATTCCCAGGACATTCCTAGACAACCAGGCTCCAGTCATACTAGTAGGGAGAAGTAGGGGAGCTACCCTGAATTGGGTAGTGGCAGAAGAGCTACAGACAGGCCTGCCTCATGACAGCTGGGTTTTGCCATCTTGAAACAGTGGTTCCTGTATAATTTTACAATAAGCCAAAGAGGAAGTACTGCAACAGAAGTTAAGGAGACTACAAGAAAATAGTTAGGATTTAGTTGAAGATTGCATCTGCTCACTGGCTATTGCACAGGATAAATATGGCACCTTTACCACCTACTCTTGAGAACATTCCTGGCCCCTAGGAGCACTCCATCTGAAGAAGAAGGTCTTGCAGAAAGATGACTTAAACAAGAACTCAAGGGCATCTGAATCCTGCTGGTACCCAAGGACTGGAACGGCTCTTCAAGTGTCAAATGATTGTCATCTCATTTTCCTACTTCAGGAACACAAAAAGCAGAAGAACTCCTGATCCCAAGAGGATACAGCTGAACACAGAAGACTAAACCATGCAGGAGACCTAGCCTGAAAACATTCTGGTGTCTAAAAGCCTGTCCCCAGGAGCTGAGGTCTGCAGGACTGACTAGGATGAACGTTACCAGAACTTTGACAAGTCAGCAATTTTTTCCATCTTTGGAGGACTGAGATAAGGTGCTGAGCCTTGCTCAGAAAGGTTGCTTCCAAGACAGGCAAGAAATCCACCCTCGTCCTTCTTGGGCCTTTTCGTTGAGTTAACATCTAGTTCAGCCAGATCTCTCTCAATATGTATTCAATCTCATGGAGCCATGCTAAGCTATGGTTTTCAGCCTTGCCTCTCTGGAAGATTTTGACTTTAAAAAAAATAACTACATTTAAAAATAAAACCTTGACCTGTGGAAAGGCTGTAAATCTATTTGATCGAAGCACCTTCAGTGACCACGAAATCTGGGCGTGCTCCCATTCTGAGCTTTTGGCTCCAAAACCAACAGCTATCAGAAATCACAATGAAGATGTATCTGGCTTGGACCTTACACTTCTGAAAGATTTAGAGCTTTGTTTTAAAGACTAAGGGGCATATTTATACTCCGTGTGCGCCGATTGTGCGTCAAAACTTTTGACGCACAATCAGCGCAAACGTTGCCCCGTATTTAAACTTTGACGCCCGCGGATGACAAAATTCCGCCGTGTGCGTCATTTTTTGGATGCGGCAACCCGCCTTGCGTTAATTATATGTAAGGTAGGCGTTCCCATCCAAAAAATGGCTTAAACGGCCGTGCGTCGTATTTATGCTTTCGGGCAAAAATGACGCACGGCCAGGAGGCGGAGCCAGAAAATGACGCACAGCCCAATTTGCGTCAAAAATTAACGCCTGGGTCAAGGCAGGCGTTGAAATGGGGCAAACACACCTGCATTTAATCAGAACACACAGAACAAACAGCAGAGCAGCAGAGCAGCAACAGGGAGCCATGGAGGTGATTCTAATCCAGCGTGCACGCAGACGCAGAGCCCAGCAGCAACAACAGCAGCTACAACAACACCAGCAGGGACCTCAAAGGCAGCGCAGAAGGCAGGAGAGGATATTCCGCCCAAGAACAACCCTTCAGGGCCTCAGGGAACACAACATCATACAGAGGTACCGGTTGAACTGGCAGGCCATTCAACAGCTGCTGCGAAACATTGAATTGCAGTTGGCCCCCACTTTGGTGACACCCCACACCATCCCAACAGAAATCAAGCTGCTTGCCGTACTTCACATGCTGGCAAGTGGCTCTTTCCAAACAACTGGTGCCCTGGTTGGCGGAATATCACAACCATCATTCTCCGCCTTTTTGCCCAAAGTACTGGATGCCATCATTCGACTGACACCCCGCCACATCTGCTTCCCTAACACACTGCAGAAGCAGCAGGAAACAAAACAGGGGTTCTACGCAATCAGTGGCTTCCCACACGTCCTTGGTGCAATCGACTGCACACATGTACGCCTTGTGCCACCTGCTGCAACTGAACACCTCTACCGCAACAGGAAGCACACACATTCCATCAATGTGCAGGCCATAGTCGATCACCAGGGTTTGATCACCAACATTGTGGCTAAATATCTTGGGAGTGTACATGACTCATACATCTTCCGTCACTGCACCGTCAATGAACACTTCCAGGATGGACGGTATGGCAATGGACTACTTGTTAGTAAGTACAAAAACCTACTTATATGACCTTTACATTAATACATTGCATAATTGTCAAGGTATGGGATGTCCAGGGTACTTTGATATGAACGTGTTAACAACACTTTCAATTTTAACTGTGCATGGAACTATCATCTCACCCCCAGTGAAGACACACGGACACCTGTATCATAAGTCACAATGCTAGGGAGGGCACACTGTACTGCAAATCCCAAAACATACTGCTGACAAGCGGTTAGCAGACAAACACTCGTTCAGCCAAGGAAACAACACAATGCAGATGGTACAGCCTACAAGCATGGGATGTCACATTAGTATACAAAAGAGTCACAGACAACACAAGACAACTACTGCCATTAAAGGTCTTTTCAATAGTGCCAGCTACATCAACATGATCCCATTCATTTTCTCTTGCAGCTGATCAGGGGTATGGCATCCAGCCATGGATTATGATACCATTTGGCAACCCGAGTACAGCTGCAGAGCGTGCATACAACGAGGCTCATAGGAGGACCCGCAGCATTGTCGAGCGGACCTTCGGCATCCTCAAGTCAAGGTTCCGCTGCCTCGACGTCACTGGTGGTAGCCTCCTATATTCCCCCGAGATGGTCTGTAGGATCATCCTCACATGTGCAATATTGCACAACATTTGTATCAGAAGAAACATTCCCCTCCTGCAACCAGAGCCACACATGCCTGAAGAGGAGGAAGAGGAGGATGCTGGCCTGCAACAGGAGGGGGAACTACGGAACACAGCTGCTGGTATACGCAGGCGGCAACAGATTGTAAATAATTTCTTCTGAATATGATCACCTTCACCACTTTAGTTAACTAATTTAAATAAACACCTATTCTAATCACCATATCATGGTCTGGCTATTCCTTTTTGCACACCTTCATCTCTACTTATCAGAATAAGAGTGTTGCTTCATGGAGCATTGATAAGATACTGAGTAGGACACGGAACATCCCAGAGCTAATGTGATGCCTAACATACAATGGTCACATACACACATACTCTTAATGACATATATCATGTACATATCTCCTGTGAAGGCCAATAGCAGAGGACCACAACTATTTCACACATACATGTTGAAAGCAAGGTCCAACGCAGCATATGGGACACAACTATGACACCATCACTCAATAAGGGGAAAACAACCCTCATACATGAGGCAGTCAATGTGCTTTGGCATCACTAACAGGAATGTCTGACAAGACCCTTGACAGCAGTTAGTCCAACTGCATCCAATATTTGCAAGGAATATCTGTGACTAGAGTTCCATAGAAGCAGAACATAGACAGCACAAGTGCCACACATATGACATGCATTGCGCACATGACATTCCATGCACATTTCAGCCCATTTCCTAACTCCAGACACACCCATGCACCTGTTCACAACCCACCTGTCGGAAGAGGTCCCTGGAATACTAACATGTGTACCCTAATAATACCACCTCTACACACACAGACCAACATTAGCAAACCAGTGTGCTACACCCTTTCCTAAGCTATGCCATTGTCATATAACATCTGACTGCATGGACGTCAGGTCAATTTATACACTGTCTTCTAGTTTCAAAGCCCTGTTAGCACATGTAGATTGCTTCCCCTTGTGAAAATGTCTGTTGGCCCTTAGAATGCAAGTCTCACCTACAGGACTGGTGAGAAACAGATGCAGCCCACACCTGTGATCACCTCCATGCACACCACCCATTTCAAAAAGCACTGCCCCGGATGATGCCTGGAACAGCATAGGAGTTGCCATTATGTCAAATACACCGTCAACCATTGATACTAATTAAGCCGTGTAACACAGCCTTTGGGTTCATTTGTCACCTTCAAAAACACAGGACGTACACAGTTTGACATGTCAACTGTCTAGTTTGTCCTCCAAACAGTCTCAGTCAGACCACTGATTATGTAACGTGTCCAGTAGCTGGCTCCTGAATCACCTTGCATTCTGTCAGCCTGACTGGCAACTGTCTGTGCATCACACTAAAGTATCCCTGTGTCTACATATGCAGCACACGTGCGTAAGAAAACCTCCCATTCATCAGGGGGCATTGGGTATGGGCTTCTTCCATGCATACCCAAATACATTGTATAGCATCATCTGCCTTTCAACTGTACCATTTGAGTTACATCCTCTTGGAAATGCAAAATTCATGGCCCATCCCTTGTCTGGGTTGCATATATGCATGAATGACAAAGTGTGACAGTGTCCCAGGGTCATACGCAGGGATTGGGTACGGGGCTTTCAGCACAACCATCAACCTCTGATAATGAACATGAATAATACACAAATGTCGGAACCATGACAGTTCACACACAGCATCACAGTGCGCACAACATAGTGATGGGCTGTGTGTGGTGAATAGCTGTGAGAATAAACAGCACAGAGGCTATGATGTTCCCACATGCAGTGGAAAGTGCAGATGCCAACCTGTGTATAAATGTTTTAATGACACCTGCCGGAACATGACAATTGAGACATTATCTCACTCAGCACACCAAGGTTGCCCTGTTGACTGTCTCATTACACGTCTTTAGTGACAGGGTGGGACAATCCACATGTTGGTTCACATATCCACATCTACTTTACACACATTGATCAACAAAGGATACTCAGTAGTTACAGGAATAGCTGCCACTGACTCATGATGAGTCCTGGTCCGAACTGTGACAAATTACACCCCAAACAATCTACAGGATCATTATTGGACCACACACATGAACAAGACACCTATGTGCAATTGATCACTGGAAATATGTGGACACGTGCTGTCTTGTATGCTGGTCCACCACAGCCACTTGATAGTTGTGTATGACTCACTGTGGGATTCATCAACTAGTGCCTAGGAAGCTCTTACCAATACTCTAGGACATAGGATTATGAAAATGTGGACCATTGACACGAACATGCGTCTGCCATCCATCTGGTGCATGCTATGTCACATGTGGTGTCTACGTGACCCTAAAACTTGGAAGTATACTTTACGGGTGTTGTTACATGTATGACTAACACATGCCCTTGCTCATTCCAAATTTGACCTTGCATCTTAGGATTGGACACATGGACGTCACATTCATACAACCATATGTACAATAATGCTTCATGTGATATACACACACACTTGGTCAACCAACACATTAGTTGTCAAAGCACACACTTTGAGCCAAAGGCATTTAGGTATTGTACATATGTGCGTCACATTGCTATCCTTTCCTTATGACAAACATGCACAATTTGTGCCACACATATATGTAGGCCACACTTATGACCATCTATGACGTCAGCCAACTGTAAACATACTGTGAAGGGTGTAGTGGATGATGTTCCGCTGCAGTATGATGTCACACATGTGAACATACATCATCAACACCATACTGTCTTCAATTAGCCAATCTCTGATGTGTTCCAAATGTAAAATAACCAAAAATCAATTAAAAATGCCCCAAACCAGTTAATGCACTGTAATTTTGACGTCCCTAGCGGTGTGCGTCATTTTTTGTTTACCAAAACTGTATTTGCGTCATTTTTTTTGATGCACAGGTGTGAAATTTAGCCCGCATCCAGATATTTGTACAGTCCATGTATCATTATGTGGATGCGGGTTAATATTCACGTCTGTGCGTCAAAAGAAATGATGCAAATACAGTTTTGTGCAACAAAAAATAACGCATAAGGCAAAAAAGGCGGGACTTTTCATACAGGAAGTGATGTAATAGGATATCCTGTTTACAGATCATGTACAGTGGGTGTACTTTCACTTTCACTTTGCAGTCTATGATCCTTCTAGACTGTGTGGCTGTGTAGAGAGTGTTGTCCAGAGATTTTGTGCTGTATTTGTCCTGTGTGCTATCTGTAAAGTCCTTTTGTGAAATAAATATTGTTTGTGTATACTGTAGTACTGTGTTTTGTCTACATTTGTCCATTTACCTTGTGTATTTCTTGTTTGTGGGAGTCTGTTGTGGGTAGTGTTAGTTTAGTGTTTAGGTTTACTTTTTTTCTGTCTTTTTACCCCTACTTTCACCCATTTCCCCTTTCTATTTCTTTTACCCCTATTCCTTATCTTCAACTATAAGTATGTCTGGTAGGCCACATCTTGGCAGGATGAGGGAGGAGGAGTTGGGGGGCTTCATCTGGCTGGTGACACATTTCTTGCCGCTCATGATCCAGGCAGAGTGCAGGGTCATACAGGGGTACCCGACAGAGGCGCGCAGAATCCGGTGGGGAAAGGTGCTGCATCACCTGCAGCATGTGTATGCCAGCCATAGGAGTGACCACCAGCTGAAGCACCGGTGGGCTGACCTCATCACCAGGGAGCAGGATCTCTTGGACCACCTGGGAATCATGATTGGTGGCACTGTTGGTGAGTACGACAATTGTTAATGTGCACGATTAAATGCTCTGTAATGACATCAGGGGATTAGTGCAATGTCTGCCAGCTAACTTGATGACTGTGTGTAATGCTGGGGAAATATAAGGGGATCATTGATGCACTATGGCAAGGATCACAATTGCTAGCTGTCAGGTAGCACGTGCTCAGCAAACTTACAGGTAACTTTATCATGAAGGAAATTGGTGCGGCCTTTTTGTCAGCACAGCCAACAAAATAGGAGCCAATCATGTCTATATAGGGTATTATTGACAGAGAAGTACAGATGTACCAACATTTAGGCCAACTATGTTGACGCAATTGCTAGACTGACTTTAGAATCACTACATTATGCTGAAAATGAGTGCTGCCTTCATGTCAATTGATAATAGCAAAGTGGCTCAAACATTGGTCTCATGTTAGTCTGGTGAGTGTGGAAGGAAAGCGTTCACAGAAGTACTATGAATGTGTGGGATTATTTGGTTTCTTGATCTTTTTGGATACATGTCAGTTCATGATTTGAAAACATCGTGAAAAGGTGTAAGGTGCCCTCAGCTAACATCTTAAGATGTTTGTTGGAATTAGTTGAGCCACAATCCCAATATGGATGGCAGTCCAAGTGTATGCACATGGCTTCACATTTCCATGGTTGGTGCAAATCACCATAGCTGGGCCACATCAATCGACTATACTGTAACAACAGGATGGCTTACAGGAGTCCCTGCCCCTCCCTCTGTACATTGGGCCTATGTGCAATAAATGTGTCATGGCCACAAGGCATATTTGACTGATAATGCAGTCCTCAAGTAACCAGGCGTTGGATGTTTCTCTTGGATGCACATGATGAGACGATTACACTCCATATTTTTTAGTGCTCACCAATTATGGGGCAAGTTTGCAACCACATGATAGTTAGGGCCAATGTATGTGTGCAGATATGTGTGTAACTGTCACAGGAGACCCATGCTATGTACAAGTTGTCCGTGAAATATCAGATGCAGTACCATCATGTCTGAATGGCTGCCATGTCCTTATTCAGCCTACACATTGTAAATGATTATGAAATTGTTGCACTGTGCACAGAATTTGAGCACATTTCTTCGTTCCATACCTTACAGGTGGACCGGCACCCTACACTGTGGGAGAGGTGGCGACATTTGAGGAAGCCGACCACTCCAGTAAGTGTTGATATGTCTGTTATGTGTTGTGTTTGCTGGTTATGGACTCGTGTGAGTTGGACGCATAGCAAGGTGTGATGCGTTGGGCAAGTTTTTCACTTGTTTCATGAGTGGGAATGCAGTTCTCACATGTTTTGAGTTTGCCAACGCGTATCCAATGGTATCATGTAGGGATTGTAGGACATCCCTGTAGGCCCCACTGTGAGTACAGGGGATAGTCATGTGTCTGACACTTGTATCACCAAGAGTCGCAATGGAAGTCAGCCCCTATTTAGTCAGCCTGTCAGACCCACATTCTCTAAGATTGGTGGAGCTAATAGCTTCCCAATAGACATCTGCTTCCCTATTTACCTACGTAAGTTTGAAACAGTAGGTAGAACCTCCTAGCAGCATGTACTTCCACATGTAGTGCATCAAGTCTGTGGAACTTGAGTGTAATGGCCTAGGTGTGCATGCAATTCATGATCATGGGTGTTCTAGCAACTCTGTGGCTGATGTAAGTCAGGCCTCACTGGAAGTATATGTTGTGTACTAAGTTCTGAATTTCCTGACATGTCTGACCCTATGAGTGCTCTAGGGTTTGCTGACTCCAAATTGTAGATAGACCTTCCCTGTGGTGTGTCTGTAGAGACAAACATGTGTGGAGTTGCCTATACACTCCTCGGTGTACATGTTGTTGGCAAATTATAGTTGTGTATCCACGGCCCCCCCTCAAACACGGCCGTGGGTTTGTGAATGGGGTACCTAGTATTGATGCTACCAGTATGTTACCCATACCTGTGAATAAGTGACGGTTTGGTTGCATACTAGTATACACACTCAGGTTTGGCACTTGGTACCATACTGGAAAGTCCAGTTACAACTTGCAGACCATGTGGCTTTAGTTTTGCTTTCCGTACACTGACATTTGTAGCCCAGCTCTTGGTGGAGGATATGCAGCATGATTCTTAGATGTTAACTGTCAGAACTCAGATTGCAAGTCAAAGCCAGTTGTTACCCATCTTGTGGGTTATGGATGTGCTTTGTGTGATGTCACCTTTGTTGTCTGGCCTGCCATATACTTCCTCAGGGACATTCAATGCTCTGTATCGTGATATGAGCTGTTACAAGTACATTAGATGTAATGTCTGATTAACTTGCTGTGCCGTTTCACACAATGCAGTTACTAATGTAGCATATCTGCATTTGTCTTCACAGCAGCTAACATGACTCCAGACCAGGTCCGTGAATTCCAGCGTCGGGCCATGCGATACCAGCACATCCTGCTGGTGGAGTCGGGGTTCCGGAGAATGGCCCTGCGATATCGCCATGAACGTGCCTCTGGGGCATGGCGAGCCTTCCCACAGGGTGGGTCTACTTTGCCCACCACAGCCACCACAGAAACAACCACCAATCAGAGCCATGTGGCCCCACCCACAGCTGCCACTGTTGATCCAACATCTGCTGGACTTCCTGGCCCCAGCATTGCCACCAGTGCAGGACAGCCCACACAGACCTCCTCCACCGGTACCCAGACTGCCACTGCTCCAGCTGTTGACCCTGCAGCCTTCAATAGACTTGAATATAAGATGGACAAACTTCTGCGCAAGGTGAGCCACCTGAGCCGGGACGTGCAGCACATTAAACGGCGGGTCAAGGATATAAAGAGGACCCTCCGGAGGGCCAACCTCTAGACAGTTGATTTGATGGACATGATACCCTCCCCTCCCTCCTCTTTCCTTGTTCTTATAGTTAGTGGGCTTAGGGGGCTTAGTGTTAGGTTAGTATAGGCTGTTAGTTTAGTTAGTGTTAGTGGGTGGGGGGTGGGGGGGTCCTGCTTGTTTCTTTTTTGACTTATTACATGTGTAGGTGGGTGGGTGGGGGGCTATGTTGGGGTTCTTGTGTGTAAAAAAAAAAAAAAACATATATATTTGTTTAGGATAGTATAGTATGTGTTTAGTTTAGTATGTGTTGTCCTCAATGTGTCCCGTCTCATAAGGGGGGTGGGGGTGGATGTTTAGAACGTTTCATTACATGTGATTAGTAAGTGTAGCTTAGGTTAGTTAGGGACAGTTGTGGGTAATGAGTAGTCAAGGTAGATTAGGGTAGGTAAGATTTTTCCTTCAGTTTCCTCATCTATGGTTAGCTTTTAATAAATATTTGGTTACCCCTTAATAGTATGTGTTGAATGGTTCTTGATCGTGGGTTTGGATTCAGTGTACATCAATTTTGTACTATAACATCTGTGTCCTATGCTACAAACAAATCCCAACTGAGCTGTGCGATTGGCAGCTAGCCCAGAGCTACCTTGCAAAGTGTCTACCCTTTGTTGCAACCACCAATCACAGTTAATATGGTTCCCAATGTGTTTCTGTTGATAAGTGTGTTTTCAAAGTCACTAATAGTGCTTCCAGACTTTATATTGGGGAAACAGTTTTAGGTCTGACTGCAGTATGATGATCATGAACACCATTATAAGATGAGTTCTCATTGGCAATCTTGTATTCTTGACTTCACGACCCTCATACATCATTTGTGACACAGTTTAGCATGATTACCTATTTGTATGTTAACTCAGACACCTTCATTTGTGCAGGTTTTTATTTTTATTTACTTAGCTTAGTGTGGCATGTTTATTGTGTTATTTTTGCATGTTGACAACATTTAGCGGGCACTATTTGATGACTTACTTATCCCCTGAGGAAGCATTCTTCTGTCCTACACAGCATGGTGGTGTATGGTTTCTCACTTCATCAGATTATTCCCTCAGGATGGCCAGAGTATGATGCAATCATGGTCACTGTGCCGATTTCTCTAACTACATAATATCTGGACAGTTGTATTGACAAGCTACGTAATTTGACAGTAGGCACATTTCAGTTATCTACTGCACAGTTGATATGTCACATTACCCAGAGACAGATTTGTTGTGTAAGTGCTATTTATTGAAAAGTGCTGTAGTGCTATATGTACATTGTCCATGATTGTGAGTCCATTATAGTGATATCTTCCATTGTGATCCAACACAAGGGTTTACCTAAATGCTTTTGTCATGCTGGGGTTGCTGTTTCAGACAGTGCAGAGGGACAGACTTAGCCAATGAGTAGGAGAGAGACAATCACTGGGCTGGGTGACAAGATATACAGTGGTTAGCAGAACAGTGCTTGAGTACAGTTGTTGTAAGACTGTCATGTTTCAAAACGCAGGACTTTGGTAATAGTTGGCCATGTGGCAGGGACTAGTGCTTCCGGGTACTTTTCCTTGTGAATATGATCTGTTCCATGTCTTCTTCTTCTGATGTGTGGTTTGCCTGCTTTGTCCTTGTTGTTGTTGGTTGTGAAGGGGCAACACACACCTCAGTGTTAGAAGACGTGGAGTCAGACATCCCGGTCGCTGCTCCCTGTGAAGGTCTTAAGGGCAGTACTGCTGCAAGGAGGGCCTGCTGGTTCTTGAGAATAGCAGCCACATAACGATGGTAGGCAGCCAGGTCGGCCCTGAGGGGTTCAATGTTGCATTTGTGCACGCGTTGACAGGATTGCTGTTGTAGGTGTTGGGTCAACTGTATTACAGTTGTGCTGATTTCCTTCTGGGTTTTCTGCAGTTCCTACAAGATAGATGTTAGGGCTTGCGTAGCTGCTGCCTGATCTGCAAATGACATCATGCACGAACGCACCCCCTCAAGGCTGGCTGCCATATTTTGCATCGCCACCCGCACCTCCTTGGCCAGCTCCCGCTGTACTCCAACTACAGTTCTCTCAAAGCTGGTGCCAGTGTCGTCTGAGTCCTCAGCTGTATTGGAGCTGGCAGGTCTTACAATTGGGGTGGTGGGTGGTTCCTCTGCGATGGCTGCTTGTTCTGTGCTCCTCCTTGTGACAGAAGGTGGGGTCTGGAGGGTTTCAAGGACCTTTTGGATAGTCTCCTGGGGAATGTTTATTGGCTCGTCATCCATGTCATCAGGGAAATCTGGGACAGGCATACCGGCAGGAGAACCATCTTCCTCTGCAATGAAACAGGGTACAATTAATGTGTCTTTGTTGTGGCAAATTTGATGTGACGTGCCTGCCTTTTGATGAATTCACTTTGTGATCTTGTTTTGTGTTAATATCTGCAGTCCTTCAGATGGGCATTGTTTCAGGCCTATGGCCCACCTGTGTGTCACATGTATGTTATTGAGTTATTAGACTTGTCAGCCTCATCGCCTCTAGGTGTTGATTTTAGCCAAATAGAGAATTGCCACCTTCTTTTCCTACTCGACCCTCTGTGTACATCCATTCTCATGGTGAGACCTTTCACTGGCTGTGGGTGTTCTGATGGCCCTGGCAGCACACTTAAGAATCTGGACCTGCCCCAATCCCTGATCGTTCACATCGACTTAAATGTAATTGACATGTGGCATATCCTATGCATGGCAATGTTATGATCCGATATGGATGTTGACATTGTTAATGGGTCCTGCTGATGTTGGGTAATGTGTGTTACATTGGATAGCCCTGATAGTCGTATCAGTGTCCTATTTCCTCCTCTGACTGTGCAGGTGTATTTCAGTGACCAGTTACATGTATCCCCTCCTCAATGCTGTTGTCTGAGCAGTATGACATTTGGGATGTTGCCTTGTTACCCAGGCACAGGATGGACCCTGACATATGCAGCATGGGTGTGTCCTTAGTGTTGTGTCGCTCCTATTGTTGTTTACTTTGGCTGATGTTTGTGACAACTATGGGCATTGACATTTGAGTGTACTGGGGCCTTTGTCTTGTTTCTGGGGATTGTTTCAGATGTCATCCTCACCCCCTAATTTAGGTGTGTATGATTCATGGAGAGGTTACTGCCATTGGCTACTTGAGCTGCACACAGATCAGAGGTGGTAGTGGCAACTGTTGTCGCAGTTACATTGCAGTTGTTGGTTTGGCTAGAGGATTGCTAATAGGGCCCTAGTTAATGTAGGAGGTATGTTGGCTGACAAGTGCCAGGATGTAAGTTTGACGTAGTGGCCTTCTCTCCTGTCGTGGCTTTCCCTTTGCTCCATCGTTGGCATGACAGCATGCCCCCATGGGACTGTTGTTGGTGAAGTGTAATGGTGTGCCCCAGCTTCTGTCTGTGCAGGCCATGCCCCAATGCCATGCCCCTTTACCCATGCCACTCCATGTATATGTTGACTTCCATGCATTTTGTGGTCGGTATCCCCCTGCTTGCAGTTAACATTTGTGCATTTTAATTCCCCATGCGACTTGTGCGTTGTCTCCTGGTAGTCTGCGCTGTCCTGTCCTTGAATCCCTGTGACGATCTCCTCAGGGATGACGGCTGCGACCATCACCTCCATGTGGTCCAGGGCCTCCTGGTGTGCTGGACTCCCCCCTCCAGTCTGCAGTGCTGCCTTCCTGTTCCTTGCCATCTTTTCCTTGGTCCTGCGTTTGCAGTCATGCCAGTGTTTCTTGCACTCGATGACTGTTCTGCGTACTTCAGCCACACTGTTAATCTTGTCGACAATTTGTTGCCATATAGCCTCTCTCCTACTGATAGGAACCTTTGATGTGACAAACAGTTGGTGCTAGTGTTCCGTCACCTCTTTAACCAGAATTTCCATCTCCTCTGCACTAAAGCAACACTTTCTTTTCTTCTTCAAAAAGTGTCCTGGTTCTTGTGTGGGTCCTCCTGGCTGGTTCCTGGTCTGCTGTCATCTTCCTGGGGTCTGTAGTGGCGTCTGGGATCCATTTTGGCTCTCCTCTGGTGAAATGGCTGTGTTCGCTGTGTTTTTTGACGCTATTGCGTTAAAAAAAAACAGCGTATATCCGTTTTTCGGTGTCGTAAATCGACCCACAGTCATTTCCGCCGCGTTAACATCATTTTCCTTTACGACTTGACGCCGCGGTGTGCGTCAAAAATAATGACTCCCACCTGTTGTTTGCACCGCCGTGCATCAAAGTATAAACATGTCGCCCGCACGGCGCACCAAAATGGCGTTAGCCGGCGGTAATATTTTTGATGCAAAACTGCGCCGGCGCAGTTTTGCGTCAAAAAGTATAAATATGGGCCTGAGGGCCTCATTATGAACATGGTGGTTCAGACCGCCATGCCGGAGGTGGCGGAAAATACCGGCACCAGCATGGCGGTCTGAGCTGCCATAAAATGTACAAGGGAGGGCCGCCAGAGGTGGCCCTCCGCAACTGCCGACAGGCAGCCTGATGATGGTGATATCATTATCCGGCAGGGCGGCCCTGCTTGCCAGATAATGAACCCTTTTTCCTCCAGCTTTTCCCTGGCGGGTTCCCCCACCAGGGATAGGCTGGCGGAAGGGGTTCTCTGGGGCCCCCCTTGGACCCCTGCACTGCCCATGCATTGAGCATGGGCAGTGCTGGGGGCCCCTTGCAGTGCCCCATCGCACAGGTCACTACCCGATTTACACTGCTGCACCCACCACACATCGGCATTGATGATGGCTCCATGTGGAGACGTCGGCAATGTCTCGGCCCTGCATTCTGCTGGGCCGGCGGGTGGAAACACTGTTTCCGCCCGCTGGCCCAGCAGAATGTTTGTTATTCGGCCGGCAAGGTCTCAAGCGGGCTGGCAGTCTATGAGGGAATACCTCATCACAAATGCGACGGATATCCCATCCACCATATGTATTTCCCTCCACCAAGTCCTAAATCAGGCCCATAGTCATATGGTGAAATGTTTGACCGGAATGACCTTCTTGCTTTATCTGACCTCTGCTCAATGGCAGTCAGCTTAAAATTGCATTATGTTGCGGTCTCCAGTTTCTCTTGACCTATTTTGATGATTGTTAGAAATGGGGTCTCTAGCTGGCAGTCAGTTTGCACCCTGTCCAAGTAGGGACCCTCACTCAAGTCAGAATAAGGGAGATACCTGCTCAGATAACCCCTTGGTGGCTTGACACGAGCAGTCAGGCTAATCTCAGAAACAATGTGTAAAGCATTTGCACATAGCACGCAGTAATAAATGAAAACACTACAAAAGGACACCACACCAGTTTAAAAAAAAATAGCCAATATTTATCCATATAAAACAAAACCAATTACAATAAAAATCCACCATAAAGTAATAACTATATACATTCTGCAAGATTTACTCAAAATTACAGTTCCTTGAAGTCGATAGCTCCACCTGGGGCTATCATGGCCTCGGGATCAACAAAACCAACAGTTCAGGTCAGCAGCGGCATCGTGGGCCAGCTCGGTGTCGGGAAGACCCGCAAACAGTACCATTGGAATTGCAGGACGTAGGAGAGCGGCGTCGCTGGTGTTGCGGTGTTGGTTCCGGAGTCGGTGCAGGAGTCATCGGGCCCTTCAAGTCACATGCCTTGCAGATCAAATTCTGGGCTGATGAAGTCAGGAGCACTGGCGTGGATGGCGTCAGGGCTGTGGTGAGAAGCAGGACGGTGCGACGTGCAGCACCTACAAGTCAAGTGGAGGCAACTGCTCGGTGACAATCCATCAGCATTGGTGAGAACAGGGCTGCTGTGCGAGGCGGGGCGGTGCGACGTGTGGTGTCACCAGGTCATGTTGCAGGCACAGGCGTCGTCATTGCTGAAGTGCTGTCGTTGGTAGGCGGAAGTCGGCGGTGCAGGGCGGGACGTTGATTTGTGACCCTCATGATTGGTGTTCACGGGCCACGGCGCGGGCCGGATGTCTGGTGACGACACTGGAGTCAAGGATGCTGGCATTGGTGGATCGGGGCTAAGGTGCGGGACGGGATAGTGATTCGTGTGCCTCACGAGCAGTGTCCACTGGCCACGGTGCAGGCAGCGACGCCGGTGTCAGCAGGAGTGGTGTCGTCAGGGATGCCCAGGCTGCGGTGTGAGCAAGGTGATGCCGGAGTGCGGTCCCACAGGTGATGATGTGAGCAGCAGCTCGGTGAAGTCTTCCGATGACTGCGCCGGTGAGACAGGGTCACAGTGCGAAGCGGGGTTGTGCAGCTTGGTGCGGCATCGGCAGGTCACGGTGCAGGCCAGTGGCGTCATTGCTGGCGCCGCAGTGGTTTCTCTTCTTGAACACCACAAAACACACAGTTCCCAGTGCTGCAGGTCGAGGAAACTAAAGTCTTTGGTGTTACTGAGACTTCCAACAGGAGGCTAGCTCTACTCCGAGCCCTTGGAGAACTTTCTCAAGCAGGACACACAGAAGTTCACCCTCTGCACTCTTTTCAGACAGAAGCAGCAACTGCAGACCAGTCCAGAAAAGCACCACAGCAAAGGGACAGTACTCCTCCTCCAGCTCCTCAGCTCTTCTCCTTGGCAGAGGTTCCTCTTGATTCCAGAAAGATTCTAAGGCCCATATTTATACTTTTTGATGCAAAACTGCACAAATGCAGTTTTGCGTCAAAAATTTTACCGCCGGCTAACGCCATTTATTTGCGCCGGCGGTGCAAACCACAATGCATGTAAGTCATGATAATCAGGGAGTGGAATGGGTAAAGGGGCATGGCACCGGGGCATGGCCCATTCAGAGGAAACCTGGGGCACAGTACTACACTACACCAACAATCTTTGTATGGGGGTATGCTGCCATGCCAAGGATGTTGGAAAGGTAAAGCCAGTCCAGGAGGGTAGGGTACAACATAAAACTGGCCTGCTGTCACACGAAAGCTGGTACTCTCCCTACATGAACTAGGGCTTAATTAACAGTCTCAGGCCACATCTGCAAGTGGAATTTAACATTGACAACAGTTGCCACTACCACCTCTGCTGTGTGTGCAGGTCAAGTAGCTAATGTTCTAATCCTGTCAAATGTGAATGTCCATAGTTGCTACAAACATCAGCCATTGTCATAAACATTATGAGGTAGACAGCACTGATGTCATACCCATGCTGCATATGTCAGGGTCCACCCTGTGCCTGGGTCACAATAGCTCCAATGACACCATGCACCATCCCAAATGCCATACTGCTCAGACAACAGCATTGAGGGGGAGGACATATGTCACCGGCTAGTGAAATTCACCCTCACAATCAGAAGAGGACATTGATTACTGCTAGGACCATCAGTGCACTCCAATGTAGCACACATTCCCCAACATAAACATTACACACTACCAATGCTGACATCTGTAGTGTGCCATGCCAATGCTATGCATAGTATATGCTAGGTCTCAGCAACATGTAGCTGGATGTGAAATATCTGAGACTGCCTCAGTTCCAGATTGTTAAGTGTGGTGCAAGTGCCATCAGAACAACCACAGCCAGTGCAAGGCCTCACCATGAGAATGGAAGTAGACGGAGGGTTGAGTAGGACAAGAAGGTGGCAACATACAATTTGGCCAGAACCAACACCTGGAGGATGTGATGCTGACAAGTCCGCAAACTGACCACACTACATGTGACATGCAGGTGGGACATAGGCCTTGGAGAATGCTAATATTAAAGACAGGATTAATGAACAGGAACCAAGGTCACAATGTGCAACAAATAGGAAGGCAGGCACGTCACATTACAAATCCCACAACACAGACACACTAATTGTACAATATCTCATTGCAGAGTATGATAGCTCTCCTGGGGATCTGCCTGTCCTGGACTACCCTGATGACATAGATGACGAGCTGACAAACATCAGCCAGCAGACCCTCCAAGATGTCCTTGGGTCCCTCCAGACCCCACCTTCAGTCGCAAGGAGGAGCACAGATACAGTAGCCATAACAGAGGACCCACCCACCACCCCAATTGTACGACCTGCCAGCTCCAACCCAGCTGAGGACTTTAACGACACTGGTACCAGCTTTGAGAGAACTGTAGTTGGAGTACAGCCGGAGCTGGCCAAGGAGGTGCGGGTGGGGATGGAAAATATGGCAGCCAGCCTAGAGGGGGTGCGTTCGTGCATGATGTCAACTGCAGAACAGGCAGCAGCCATGCAAGGGCGAACATCAATCTTGCAAGAACTTGAAAAAAGTGTGAAGGGAATCAGGACAGCTGTAAGAGAGTTGACACAACACCTCCAACAACAAACTTTTCAACGCGTGCATGAATGTAATATTGACCCCCTCAGGGCCGACCTGGCAGCCTAACACAGTGATGTGGTTGCTATTCTTAAGAACCAGCAGCTCCTCCTTGCTGCAGTACTGCCCTTAATAGCCCCACAGCTGGCAGCTAATGGGATGTCTGACTCCACGTCTTCAAACACTAAGGTGTGTGTTGCCCCTTCACAACCACCATCACCAAGGGAAGAGGAGACAACACACACATCAGAAGATGAAGACATGGAACAGACCACCTTCACCCGTAAGAGTACCAGGTAGCACTAGTTCCTGCCACCTGGCCACTTATAACCAAGGGCCTGTGCTTTGTAACATGCTAGTCTTGCAACAGCTGTTCTCAAGCACTGTTCTCCAGCCCACTGTTTATCTTGTCTCTCACTACCTCATTGGCAAATCCTGTCCCTCTGCACTGTCTGACACTTCACCCCAGCAAGTCCAATGACATGTCCTTTTGCACTTGCGTAGGATTGCAATGGAAGGTGTCACACTAATGGACTCACAATCATGGACAATGTAATTATAGCACTACTGCACTTTATAATAAATGGCACTTACACAACCACATTGTCTCTGTGTAATGTGACACATCAACCTTGAGGGAGATCAGTGATGTTTGCCTCATGTCAATGATGATAGAATGTCAATACAAATGGCATGAAAGAATGTGGTTAACTATGCACTGTGGTCTGGATTGTACCATCATCTGCCCTTCCTGAGGGTTAATTCTGAGGGAAATAGAAACTAAACAGTATAATGATGTTGGACAGAATAAGTCTTCCTCAGGGGATGTCTAAGCCAAAATTTATTGCCTTCAAATTTTTCTTCAAGCCAATCTTTACGTATGTGACATTTGACCCAAAACTTTCCTAACAGACACCATACAGCAGGAATGGATGTGTATGAGTGTACATACAAATAAGTAACCTGGCTGAACAATGTAACAAATGATAGGTGTGAGTTATGTATACCATACTACATGAGATCATACCACCACTCACCTTATAAGGCTTCACTTGAACATCAGGCTGCAGGCATACGTAACACAGTGTCCTCAATACCAAATCTGGTCCCAAAGTATGTGAGATTGAAAACATACACCAAAAATTAACAACACTTTGGGATCCATAGAAACCTTGAGTGGTGGGTGCAATAGATGGCAGGATCTTAGCAAAGTAGCTCTGGTGTAGCTGCCAATGTAACATCTCAATTGGGAATTGGTTGCCGGATGGGACACAAATGCAAATACTAAAGAGACACTGTTCAGCCATGGCAAGGCCCTGATTCCCAAGCATTTGACACATACTGTAAAAGATTACCTAAATATTTATTTAACAGTAAAAAAGGAAGATAAAACCTGGGGAAACACCTTACCTAACCTAACCTATCCTAACTACACATTACCCACAACAGGCCCTAACTAACCTAAGCTAAACTTACTTATCACATTTAACTAAACACTCTAAACATCAACTCCCCACCCCCTTTATAAGACGGGACACATGGAGGACAACATATACTAACCTAAACACATACTATCTTATACTAAACAAATATTTTTTTGGGTAATTTTATATTTTATATATATATTTTTTTATTAAAACCCCAAAACCCCAACATCATCCTGCACCGACCCACCCACACACATAATAAAAAAAAGATATTAAAATGATTATACCCCCACCCCCAACCTACTACTACTAACTAAACTAACAACCTATTCTAACCTAACACTAAGCCCCCTAAACCCACTAATTTAAAGAACCAGGAAAGAGGAGGGAGGGGAGTGAATCATGGCTGAGGGTATATTGTTCACAAGTTCGTCCTCTGCAGGGTCTTCTTGATGGCACGCACCCTCTTCTTAACTTGTGCCACCTCCTGCTGCAGCCTGTTCATTTTCCTCAACATATGTTTCAGGTCACGTTGCATCCGTTGGAAATCTGCAGGGTCAATGACTGCAGCAGGGGTGGTCTAGGTGCCAGTTGAAGATGTCTGTCCGGTTGTCGGTGCCATGCTTGTAGGAGGAGGTGCAGGTGGTGCTGTCATAGATCCGGGAGCAGTGGAGGTTGATGGACCTGCAGTGGTGCCTGATATGGTTGGTGCCACCTGGGTGGTAGTGGTGGTGCTGGTGGTGCTGGTGGTGGCGGCTGTGGTGGACACCAAAGGGCCCCCTGGGCAAATGCCCTCCACACTCCGGAGGCTCTCTCATGGCGATAACGCTGTGCCATGTGGCGGAACCAGACTCCACATCCAGAATGTGGCGGTAACGCATTGCACATCGCTGAAACTCCCGAATCTGGATGGCATTCATATTGGATGCTATTAAAAAAAGATAAAACCAAACATTAGGTACTTCGTTGTGTGATATAGCTACTGAAGTAAATCAGACAATACATCTAATGTAGTAGAAACAGGCTATATCATCATACAGATCACAGATTGTCCCTGAGGAAGTACATGCCAATGCAGCCTACACATTTCCTATCTAACAGCACAGCAATGCTCTAAAAGATGTGTAACAACTTAAATGACCTATGCATTATTGTTCAAGCATTTGTCACGTAAAAAATGCTGCAAGTCCTCCACATGTGACAGGCCAAGTAATGACTATCTTCTGGATGACAATCAAGGGCCACAAGATCTGTGATTTGTAAATGGAATTGCAGGGATGGTATGCAGTTGCTAATCATGAGTGGGTATCCTAGTTTTGGACAAGTGATTTACAGATTTACATGTCTGTGTACTAAACTTGGATCATCACTCCTAGGTACACATTTCATAACCCTAAGCCTGTGCCTGAGGTGGGGGATGGGCAAGCAACAAATACTTTCCAACATCTAGGACTCCCAGGAAGCTTTGGACAGCTGTACATGGGTTTGGGCAGTCCACCACAGGTAAGGAGGATATCCAACTAGGATACACCCAAACCTTGGACAAGCCCATCCACATTTATGTTGGAAATGCAGCCAATTGTCAACATCATTTAATACCACTAATACATGTCTTACAACAAGCAGATAGATGCAAGCACACATCTGGCCATGAGCTGCATGCACACCTATGACATTGTACTCAAGTGCCACATACACGTAGCACAACATGTGGAGCTACATGCTGCTAGGTAGTCAAACATACAGTTGAACATGTTCATTAGTGAACAGGGAGGCTCAAGTCTATGGGTAAGACTTTGGCATCCCTATTCTGTGAGATTCAGGGTCTGTCTTGCTGACTAAATCAGAAATATGGCCATCTGATACATTTTCTTAGTAAAACGTTTATCAACAAATGTCACCCTATTCACATGGCCATGCCTACAGGGCTGCACTACAATCCCAATATATAACTATACCCCAACGATTGTCCAACTCAAAGATGTAAAAAAAAATTATACTCCACTCAAGTAACATATCCGATCATTTCCCAGCACATCATACCTTGCTATGTGTCCAACACACAGGAGTCAATCACACAACAGCTGCACACACAACACAGAACTGAAATATCAACACTTACTAGAGATGTCTGGGTCCACAAATCGAGCCACCTCTCCGATTGTGTAGGGGGCATGTCCACCAGTAAAGCATGGAAGGGAGAAATGTGCTCAATGTCTGTGCACTGTACAACACTTCCAAATACAATTACTGTGTGTAACATTAAATCTGAAAGTCCAGCCTCTCAGGCATGATGATACTGCATCAGACATACCACTGCAAACATGTACAGACCCGGTCACTCCAGTGAGTGATACACACATATCTGCACACATGCAGTGGCCCTAACTATCATGTGGTGGCAAACATGCTCCATCAATTTTTGAAGACTCATTTATGGAGTGTACTCCTCACATCATTTGTAGTAATGACAGACATGCAAAGCCACTTTCCTGGAGCACTTCAATACCAGTCACTCAGGTATTGTGGCTTGTGCATCAAAGGACAATCATTTACTGTGTGACGCACGTGTGGGTTGATTTAAGGTCATGATTTATCATGCTTTCTATGGTCCCTTACATGTAGGGCCTGTGTTGTGTCTAGATTACATATGCTTTATTAACAGTGTACCCCGAGCCACATTTGCCCCCTATGACACCATAATGGCAGGGATCCTGTGCATTATTTGGTGACAGTTTGAGGCTAGCCATGGATTGACCAGTTTTAATAATTGGATACAACAAGGAGATATATGTTGACAGTGTATATTGTAGTCATCCAAGAGAGACTTCATGGGCACAGGTGTAGTCATTGCACCTGAAATGTGTGACTCATTGCCCCGTTTACCCATTATGGGTTTAGGAAATCACAGATGAGCCACATTCATCATCTTGCATTTGCCAAGTTGGTTGATCAGCGGATATACAGCAAACTGACACTATGATATTATTAACACATGGTTTAGCAAATGTACCACTGTGTGAATCATGCTGATGTAGGTTTCAATTTATATGTACCTTCGGAATGACAGCAGTCACAGGAATGTTGGTCTTCTGATCTTAGCATACACCCATGTCAGTGATAGCCTCCATACTGGGAGGTTAGTTATTAAACATATGCTGCACTAGATCAGCATGGGTGTGCCAAAATAAACTAGCAAAGTATTAGTGAACCTTATATGTATGATGGAATTGGTCAAGGGTCCCTTGCATGACATCATGCACGTAATACATTGTGATCATGCATTCCCCAACGTTAGGTATCCCATGGTGATCCCATAACTTATGAGAAGTTCATGGCAATAGAGTAACACAGATGGCAAATGCATTAGCTCTGTTCCAGCTATTGTGACTAAGACCAAAGTAAAACACACAGGCACAATGGACAGAGGGCCATGGACAGTTGTTACCCCTAAATTTGTATCATTTTCTTCATTTTATGTGCCACAGATATGGAAAGTAGCACCAAACATTTAGATATGAACCTGTGTGCATTACTTTTGGCATCCATCCCTAATTTACTTACGGCACAACCAAGTCAAACTGTCAGCCTAAGATGTTACCTGAGGTCAGAAATAACTTGTCACTTATGTGTCAGAATCCAGTTCAGACATGTATCAGAAATAATCGGGGGACACATTAATTCTTGAAAATATCTGGATTAAAAACATGCCTTTCCTGGTACACTCACAGACCATGCCTAAAACATATGTAAGAGCAACATTTTCATCATCTATTGACGTGAAGGCAGCACTAATTTATATGCTCCAGTTGTGTTTTGTAACTCAGTGCAGCTGTTACGTCAACAAATGACGGTAATGTGTAGGAATTATTGCATAACTCACGGCCACTGTATGTTTAACTTGCATTCCACATGTCCAAAAACATTGCCTGCAGCATATGAACAAATCTGCTGCTGTCACTACAGAGCATTTAAATGTGCACATTACTTTGAATTGTACTCACCAACAGGGTCACCAATCACAATCCCCAGGTGGTCCAGCAGGTCTTGCTCCCTGGCAACCAGGCCAGCCCAATGGTGTTTTAGCTGGTGGTCATTGCAAGGTGTGTTGTATATTCTTTGCAGATGGTACAGGACCTTTGCCCACCGGAGCCTCCTTGCCTCTGTGTGATACCCCTGTATCACCCGGCCACCTGCTTCTATCATCAATGGGAGGAAGTGGCACACCAGCCAAATGAATCCCCCCAGCTCCTCCTCTCCCATTCTACCAAGACATGGCCTACCCAACATGCTTGAAAAAAAGAAGGAATTAAGGGGTACAGAGGATAATGAAGGGAAAGGAGGAGAGGGAAATGAAAAGTAAATAACACTACAACAGCCCAACTGTCCCCAAACTAACACTACCCACAACAGACTCCCAACAGTACAAAGACAAAATTAGACACCAGAAATGACAAAAATACACTTACACAGGATACCACAGTCACTTAGAAAACACCAAAGGACAATATAAAGAGCACACAGGAGACAAATTCACAATATTCACAGAGATACAAGTCCAAGCACAGCCATACAGTCAAGAAAAATCACAGCAGAGTGAAAGTGAAAGTACACCCCCTGTACCAATTCGGTAAACAGGATATCCTATTGCATCACTTCCTGCCTCAAATGTGGTGCATTTTTATTCTTATGCGTCAAAATATTATAACGCTTATTGTCTGTGCATCATTTTTTTGGGACGTACATGCTTAGAAATGACCCCGCATCCATATTTTCAAATATTTTTCATAGTTAACCAATTTCATGGGGTACAGTGTGGGAATTACCGCTCAGGGCCAATGGATGTATCATGGCATGAAGCGTCATTTTTTTACACATATGCAGCATTTTTTGATGCATGTGCATCTTTTTTTACACATATGCATAAACATTTATGTCTTTTACTGGGTTTGGGTCTTTTCTCAAATGTTACAGTACATGACAGGTGTGACTATACAGAGATAGGCTGTTTGCACCTACATTGTGCATTCCGGTGTATGGGCACATGCGGCAGATCATACTACTGCGGACCATGATCCTCTAGTTTTTGTACCGGATTTGCACTCTTCACTGACGCAATAGATCCCCAAACGTGTGGAATGCAAATTGGTATTACCCAGTTTGGGCAGGTTGTGCGTCAATAGAAGATAGCAAGGCTACGCAACTCAATACAGTAACTAATTGCCTGTGTGTCAATGTGTGTGAATTGGCTCTTACAAATTTAGTTGTCCCACTGTGTGAACATCACAAGACGTGTTTTCATAAATGTGCTTGTATGCATGTGTTGTCAATGTGGCCAACCATCAGATGCTATTCAGTGTGGAAATGAGAAAGGAAATGTGTTTGCCATACACGTAGTAACAAATGCTGTGTGAACTTCCCAGATTTTTGGGACATAAGCACCTTCAATAACAAACCATGCACAGGTTAGATAGAAGATGGTCGATCATTGCAATGTTCCAAGACTAAGCCATCACATGTCCTGGAATGTTGGATACCACTTCCTGGTCACTTGTTTGTATACTACCCATGAGTCAGGCATTGGGAAATGCTATGTGGGAATGGTGTTTGTGACACCGAGTCCCAAAACCAATCCACAAATGTAATGTCACTCCAAAGTTTGAGTCGTATAAATGACCTATGTTTCTCCTGTGGCAGTGGAGGACCAGCAGACCAAGCAGCACGTGTTCACATATTTCCAGTGGTTAATTGCACAAAGGTGTCCAGTTCAAGTGTGTGGGCCAATGTGTAGCCTGTATCCTTATTGGGGTCCATGTTGTCACAGTTACGTGCAGGTCTAGTCATGAGTCTGTGGAGCCACTTCCTGCATTAACAAAGTATCCTTCACAGCTGAATTGAACAAAAGCCAAAGAGTAATTGACAACACACATAGGGATAGTCCAACTATGGCACTGCAGACGTTTTATGAGACGGACAACAGGGCAACCTTGGTGTGCTCACAAAGTTTATGAATCAGTAATTTTAAACTGGCAGGTTTCCTCACAACATTTGTACACAGGGTGGCCTCTAAAATTCCCACTGCATCCGGGAACATCAATGCCTCTGTGCTGAATAATCTCCCGGCTATTGACAACCATCTGGATGCTTAAGGGAGTTTCCCAGTTGTCATTGATGTGAAAATCCCTGGTTTTACTAAATCCTGCATGCTCCCTTCTCCTTACTACGTCTGAAATGAGCTGAGCACCAGAGCATAGCGTGAACTGTGTGAGAGGAGTGTAGAAATGCAAATATGGGATTGAATATCTTTTAAAAAAAACGTATTTTATTTTAAAGACCATTTAAGAATCTTATAACAAACTTTTTTGGGAGATTTCACCAAAAGTGCTGGATTCAGAATATCATGCTCCCTGCATATTAATTCATGAAAGTCATTAGAGAATAGACATCCTACAGATTGATCTGCTTTAAAATTAGTGAGATAATGCGCAAAAAAGGCATAGTAATAATCTTTAAAATTCTCTATCTGCATACAATGTGCTTAATGCGGCCCGTGCCTTTTGATTATGCCAAAGAAATGGGCGAAACATGGACTCCAATATTTAACAAAAATTTTGTGTTAAAACACACGAGATGGCCAAGAACAGAAAGTTGAATAATGGTAATGCTGACATTTTGATCAATGCAATTCGACCTAATATGGAAAGAGGGAGTGACCCCCATTGAGCAAGCAAAGCCGGAGTTTTTTAGAGCAACGGGGAGTAATTAAGGTCATGCAGGTCTCCTATATCGGCTGACAAATTAATCCTAAGGTATCTCTTTGGCCTAGCATTCACACAATGTCTTAAGTCGGGGAGCAGTTTAATAGATGAAGTGCCACACAGAATGTTATCGGTCTCACTCAAATTAATCTTGTAGCCACCAATACGCTCAAATTCGGCAAACACATTAAAAGCCGTTTCCTGGGAAGTGCACACTTCATCTAAAAACATAATAATATCATCAGCATAGAGTTTAATCTTCCCCATTGACTTCAAATGGGGTTGAATCTGATTATTTTTTCTGATTTTAATGGCAAAAGGCTCAATGAAGAGAGCAAAAAGTATGGGGGATAAAGGACAACCTTGCCGAGTCCCACGTTGTACTTGAAGTTGAGCAACAGACGCAGAATTAATAATAATATTGACTTCAGAGTTTGAATACAACCTTTGAATTAATGCAGAGACCTGAGAGGGCACCTTATAGCTAGACAGTACTGCAAATCAAATGCTTTTTCCGCATCTAATAAAAGGACAATGGCAGAAATTTTATTAGAAGCGAAATAATCAAGAGCCTCGGCCAAGAAGTGCGTATTAGTTTCAAGTTGTCGATCACCAATTAACCCGTTTTGATCGGGATGCACCAGTTTCTTGACGACCCCGTTGAGCCTATTAGCCAAACGTTTCGTAATAATTTTATAATCTGTATTTAGCAAGAGAATGGACGATATGCATTAGGATCTTCCCTGTCCTTATTCTTTTTGGGAAAACTAACCACATTCCCTGACTGCCAAGAATTGGGAATCTGTTCGCCCTTAAGCAGGCCATTAATTAAAGACAAAAAATCGTCAATGAATGCTTTAATGAAACCTTTATAAAATTCAGCCGGGAAACCATCAGGTCCACAACCCTTCCCGTGGGGAGGTTCTTGAGAACCTCAAGGAGTTCTAACTTCGTAAATGGCTGTATTAGAGCATCTTCTGTAAGATTAGGAATATCCAGTTTCCCCAAGAATCCCTTAATGATCCTAGGGTCAATATCCGGAACATGGCTGTAAATTCACTTATAATGCTCAAGCACAATTTCATCCACAGGTCTGGGGTCAGTATGTCTAACCCCGGTGACAGGGCATCTCAATGCATGTATCATATTGCCAGCAATTCGATCCCGAGCTTGCCATGCAGGGTCTAGCATAATTGCAGATATCTAAATTGAGATGTGTGTAGGCCATATTCTTCCTGCAGCGCATGATATGAGTTGAGGTGTCCCCCTTGCCAGACGTCAACCACTCTGAAGATCCCGATTTGGTCCCACCCACCAAATCCTGCTAGGAAGGACGTTTGATAGCTCCCCGCCCATGCATAGGGGGTTGCCTGTGTAATCTTTTGGTCCTTTCCCATCCACCGCAGAGTCATGGGCCAAGTCTCAAGGATCGCTTTGGTGGGCTTGGGAGGGGAAATGGAACAAGGGCTCTATGTAGTAGCTCCTCATTCTTGTCTAGCTGAAACGCTAGGCCCACCCATCCCCCACTCAGCCACTGATTGACCACCACCAGCTGGGCTGCCCAGTAATAAAGACTCACATCCGCCATAATCAGCCAGACATCCAATGTAGATTGAGTACATTTTCCATACATTATACAAGATGGTTGATCGAGCCACAAGAAGGCCCGAAGATTGACCTTCAGTTGGTGCCACCAAGACTATGGCATTTGTAGGGGATAGTTTTGTAAGGCATAAAGAACATGAGGGAGGATGATGATTTTGAATAGTGCAGTGTGAGCAAGATATTGCGAGACAGCTTCACCCAAGGTCTGAAGTTAAGTGGGACATCAAGGGAGAGACATTGAAGCTCCAGGTGAGACAGGGCTCTAAAGCCACATACATGCCCAGTTGCCCAAAGCTTGGTCTGCCCACTGCAGCTTGCACAGGCCATTCTATCTGACTCCGCCGCCCCCTCACCGGACTAAAACCTATTTGGTCGAGGTAATAGTCAGCCCGAAACATCCCCATACAGACCAAGCATTTGCTGCACCCGAGGGACCATGGTCTACAGGAACAAAATGTAGAGCGGCAAATCATCTGCATAGAGTGCTATACTGTCTTCCATCGCCAGGCCTCTTGCAGAATGCGATCCGGGCAATATAGTTGAGTATTTTGGCGCTAATCAGACGAGGTAAAGCCCCAGGGGGCGGCCTGGACACCCGGGATCTATGCGCTCAGTCAGTCACAAAACAGGAGGAAAATTGGTCAGAGGGTACCCGAGAGAAAAAACACTTCTCAAGAAAGCACTGCAGTGTCGCCCCCTCCACGCCCTCCTCAAAACCCATGAAGTGCAGGTTGCAGTGCTGTGCTTGATTATCTACATCCGCAGCCCTCTTCTCCAGGCATCATGCTCACTAATTTCATTACCTTAGCCTGCTGGTCCCTAAATGTGTCCTCCATTATGGAGACCCGTCCCTCCGCTTCTGTCGCTCTGTCTGTCACCCCTCTTAGGTGCAGGAGGGACTCCTCCATCTCATCCTCACCAACCTTGGTCTCCAGCACCAGCCAAAAGGATTGAACTGCTGACAGAATGGCTCCAGACTCACTCGCAGGGGAGGGTACCTGGTGGGGGCCCCAGGTCCCAGTTCTCTCTTGCGCTCGATGATTGGGTCAGGAAACGGTCCAGCTTGGATTGGCTCTGCACTCCGGTGGGCCTGTCATGCCCCATGGTAAAACCACCTCTGCTGGGCCCCAGAACAGTAACTGAGCTGAGCCCCAGCCACTTACTTCATGTCTCCAGAGTCCAGGACATGGCCCATCAGCTGCTTCATGGCCAACTTACACCGCCAAGCCTGGATGGGCAGCATAAGCAGCTGGAGAGCATCGTCATTGTACCCCACCAGCGCTGCCCAGTGTAGGCCTCCAGGCCCTTGCCTCCTTGTTCCATGCCTGCCACCGATCCCCCAACAGTCCAATGGAGCGAGGGGAGGAAGGCCCTTTTAACAATAGTCTGCTACTGTCTCACTCACAATTAGTGCCCTCCATTCCGACCCCAGCATCCAGTCTCATTTCTTCCCTTGACCCCACAGGCCTCTGTAGTTTTGTTATTATGCCCCAATGGGCCAGCACCAACCACGGTCCAGTCAGCTGGATGGGGTGTGGGGCAAAAAGGAAGAAAAGGAGACTGCAGTGCTTACACAGTCTTCTAGGCCACTCAAGGTCACTCCACTGCTTACAGGAGACGGGCCCGCTGATCGCTCGTGCGCAGTCTGTCTGTGCACTGATCATGAATCACGCTGGCTCTAAAAGGGCAACTGCCCTGTTCTCAGTGCTCGCACAGCGTAGTCTTCACCTCTGCAGCCCATAGGCACCTCAGTTAGGTGGAGAGAGGGAAGGGGGGTAGCTCCCCTCAATTTGAATGGTCCAGAGGTCACCGCTGGTGATGCGGCTTTAGACGGCTGCCGAGTTGCCGCCTCCGTAGCTCCCGCACTGCAGCCATCCAGGCAGGATCAGCTTCGCCAGGACCCCAGGGCAACAGGAATGTACTGCACAACCATGGGATTGCTGCTGGCAGGCTCCATCTGTCCTACCGGGCCTGCCAGCACTAAGATGGAGTCAGCCTCAGCACGGTCAGTGGGAGCTCTAACAAAGAGGGACTGCCATGATGGCCCCTAAGGCCATGCCGCTGTGTCAAGCCTTTTATTATCTTCATCACAACATGTGATTTAAACAAAGGCAATCGGTCCTGCAAACATAAAATGTTCGAAAGGTCCAACAAATAACTTTTAATGGTGAACACTGCAAGATCTTGGTGGGTGAAAGACAAAATAAACAAAAGAACATCAGACAGCTTGGACAGGGTCATTCTTGGGGTTACCACACCATGTCACAAACTTGTTTCACCTCCCTTCATGAAGGGCATCTTGTGGCGAAGATAACTTCTGCCAGCAGATTGAGCACAGTCAACTGCCACTGGTCAATCTCTATACATGGAGGTGCAACTTGTGTAGATTGGTGTAGAGGACCCTGTCCTGTTGCTGAGACATTAGGCCCTCCCGAAGAGGCAGCCTGATCGGAGAACATTTGCTCAGGCCCAAAAGCTCCAAGTCCCTTACTCTGCTGGCTCAATCAAGAGACACTAGAATGACTTGGGCCTGATCGTCCTTAATCTTTTTCAGAACTCTGAGCAGGACAGGCAGAGGCAGAAAGGCATGCAAGTCCTCTTGACTACGGTGTGTGTCCTTCGATGCGCCTCATTATAGGCACGCTCTGATGCTGTGCTTGGGTTTGCAAATAGGGTCATGATCCATGGCTGGATCCCATACCACTGATCAGCTGAAAGAGAAAATGAGTGAGAAAATGTTGTTGTTGCTAGCACCAATATTATCACTTTGCATGGCAGTTGTTATCTTGTGTTGTCTCTGACTCATCTGTGTTTGTGTTATTGTGTGGAATCCTAGGTTTCTAGGATGTACCATCTCTAGGTTGTTTCATTATCTGAACTGGTGTTTGACTGATTGACGGGATGACAGTGGTATTTTTGTAGAGTTGCAGTACATTGTGTACTTCCTTGCATTATGTCATGTGAAAGAGGTGTCCATGTGTCTTAACTGGGGGTGACATGATACCTCCATACACAGAATCAATTCCACAGTGGTGGTAACATGGTTGCATCTATATGGCCTGGACATCCCATCCAATTTAACATATGCAATAGAATTTGTTAAACATCAGTGAGACCCTTTGATTTGGCTAGGTGACAATGTACAACACATCTCCATAAGTTGTCAGCACTGGCGTGTTGATCATTGACAATGCACAACTATCCCATGTGTGACAAGTTCTCTGCAGACCTATTTCTCTGCCCTTGCCGAGTTGACTCATGTTCAAACGTGTACCTATACTACTGAACCTGGTCCAGTTCAGCTGGCTAACTTGGTTGTGAGGTTGTTATTTTGAGTGTCAGAAGGTCCATATGCCTGGACATCTGTTGTGTGTGTGTGAAATTGTCTCAATCCGTATGTGTAGGAATGCGCACTTTCAATATTGTCACATCAATATGTCTTCTTAGCACAGTCCAGTTGCTTATTGGTAGTGGGTAATGTCAGAGCAGGAGTGATGTGAGATATTGGTACTGCCTCAATGATTCCATGTCACCTTCATTGTAGTCATCATCGTCATCATGCTATGTGTCTCATGGTGTTTGACCTGCAGCAAAACACATTGCACACTCCTTACACAGTACTTATTGCTTGGAAGGGTGTTTGATTGAGTGTTATTGATGTGATGTTGAAAGATTCCTCTTCCAAGCTGTACTGCCAGTTGAGGCCATGTTATTGTTATTGTGTTGTTTTAAATTGTTCCCTTGTGTCTGTGGAGTGGCATCTGTTGTTATTTGGAACTGTAATTTGTCCATAGGTGTGTATCCCATTGGGTGATGATATCAAACATGGCTAGCAGTGTCACAACCTCATTGTCTTCCTGGCTACATGTCAATGTAGTGGTGTATGTGTTGTGTGTCCTGCAGGGTTGCTCTGCAGTGTTTATATAACTGGGTTTCTGTACTTACCAACAAGTAGGCCATTTCCATATCGTCCATCCTGGAAGTGTTGATTGATGGTGCAGTGACAGAAGATGAATGAATCATGTACACTCCCTGGATATTTGCCACGATGTTGGTGATCAATCCCCGGTGATCGATAATGGCCTGCATATTGATGGAGTGTGTGTGCTTTCTGTTGCAGTATAGATATTCGGTTGCAGCAGGTGGCACAATGTGTACATGTGTGCAGTCAATGGCACCAAGCACGTGTGGGAAGCCGTTTATTTGGTAGAAGCCCTGTCTGGTCTCCTGCTGCATCTGCAGTGTGTTGGAGAAGCTGATGTGGCGGGGTGTGAGGGAGATGATGGCATCCAATACCTTGGGTAGGAAGGCAGAGAATGAGGGCTGTGAGATCCCAGCAACCAGGGCACCAGTGGTTTGAAAGGAGCCACTTGCCAACATGTGGCGGGCAGCTATCAGCTTGGTTTCTGGTGGAATGGTGCGGGGTGTCTGCAAGCTGGGTGCCAACTGTGGCTCAATGTTGCGCAGCAGCTGCTGAATGGCTTGCCAGTTGACCCTGTACCTCTGGATGATGCCTTGTTGGCGGAGCCCCAGAAAGTTTGTCCTGGTGTGGAATATCCTCTCCTGCCTTCTGCGTTGCCTTTGGTGTCCCTGCTGGTGTGGTGGAAGCTGCTGTTGTTGGTCCTGTGCTCTGCGTCTGCGTGCATGCTAGATGAAAAGCACCTCCATGTCTTCCTTTTGGAGCTCTGCTGTTGCTTCTGTGTGTTTTCCTGACACAGGCATTATTATTTGACGCAAATCGGGCTGTGTGCCGTTTTCCGACTCCACCTCCCGGCCATGCGGGATTTTTGCGCAGTAGCATAAATATGGTGCACGGGTCATTTTTTGGACGGGAACACCTACCTTGCATGTCATTAATGCAAGGCAGTTTCCCGCATCCAGAAAATGATGCACACGGCGGACTTTTGGCGGTCGCGGGCTCGGGCTTCATGTATAAATATGGTGCAAGGTTTGCGCCGAATGTGCGTCAAAATCTTTGACTCACATTTGGCGCAGTGTATAAATATACCCCTAAAAGTCTGGGGTTTTGGGGCCTCTTCATATACCCCTTTCTGCCTTTGAAGTTGGCAAACTTCTAAGCAAAGTCTCAAGTGTTGGCAGGATCCTTCCTTGTCCAGGCCAGACACACACCAGGGGGTTGGAGACTGCATTGTGCACTCTTGCTCAGATGGCTCATCGTATATGCAGGCTACACCCTAGCTCCCTTTGTGTCACTGTCTAGAGGAGAGGTGTGAACAGCCCAACTGTCAAACTGACCCAGACAGGGAATCCACAAACCGGAAGAGTCACAGAATGGTTTAAGCAAGAAAATGCCTACTTTCTAAAAGTGGCATTTTCAAACTCACAATCTAAAAACCAACTTCACTAAAAGATGTATTTTTAAATTGTGAGTTCAGTGACCCCAAACTCCTTATTTCTATCTGCCCTCAAAGGGAATCTACTCTTTAAAGTTTTTTAAATGCAGCCCCCATGTTAACCTATGAGGGAGATAGGCCTTGCAACAGTGAAAAACGAATTTGGCCGCATTTCACTGTTAGGACATGTAAAACAAGCCAGCACATGTCCTACCTTTTAAATACACTGTACCCTGCCCTTGGGGCGAACTAGGGCCCACCTTTGGGGTGCCTTACATGTACCAAAAGGGACGTTTTAGGCCTGGCAAGTGGGTACACATGCCAGGTCGACATGGCAGTTTGAAACTGCACACACAGACACTGCAGTGGCAGGTCCGAGGCATGTTTACAGGGCTATTTATGTGAGTTGCACAATCAGTGCTGCAGGCCTACTAATAGCATTTGATTTACAGGCCCTTGACACCTCTGGTGCACTTATGCCAATTATGGATAAACCAATCAACTGTATAATTTACCTAGGGAGCACTTGCACTTCAGCACTGATCAGCAGTGGTAAAGTGTGTAGGAACAATAAACCAGCAAAAACAGAGTCCAGTAAACCATAAAAACAGGAGGTCAGAAAGCAAAAAGACAGGGGAGACACGCCAAAAAGCTGCCAGGTATGACAATGATCTTGGTGTCTTTTTCCTCATTAAATTTCTTTCTATTTGTCTAAATGAGTCTGGGAATGTTATTGTGTTGTAGTCTTTACTTTAAAGTTTTCAGGTACTGCTTGATGTTAGAACACACTTCTCTGAGGATTGCCTAATGGTTGTTCCATAGCTACCATGGGTTAAGCAGCGATTCTCTAATGACTGGTGTTTCCAGCTAACCAAAGTGTTTTTTTTAAGTTCCTAGCTATACCCCCACCACTAAGTTAATAACCCTTTTCTGACAATAGGACATTTTCCTGATTCTACAGATCTATTGTGTCTTCATATTTATAAATGTATATCATTATATCTACATCAAATTCCTCCTTGCTGAAGGATTAGGAGTTTTTGACTATTTTAGAAAATAAGATGAAGAATGTTTAACATACATATTGATGAGATTGAGACAGTTTGGATTTTGTTCTAGTCCTTTTTAGGAGGAGTAATTGCAATTATGGTTTATGAAATTCCATTTAAGGTATAACAACCCACATGGAACACCAATAAATATTTGGAATAAAAGAATGTATAGATTTTAGGTCCTGTCCTGCATATGCTGTTGGTTACATCCCATCCTAATGCAACTGAATTACATCCCATTAAATGCATAATGGTATATTTGCATTTTTAAGTGTACAATGATAACAAAATCCCACTGAATTGATTATGTAAGTAAATGTTGAAATTCTATTCATACTTAAAATAATTTATATCATACCAATTCTAAGCTGTAATACTGTGCATGGAGTGGTGAAGGATGGCACTGTGGTAATCCTCTGCCTAAAGACTTTGCTGTATAAATGGCAAAACACTTTGTCATCCCCTAGCTTGGCATGGATGGTACTATGCTAATCCTGTGCTTAAAACCTTTGCTAGAAAAAGAGACATTTAAGATGAGAAAATATAGAGTGTCACTGGTGTTGTGGGGTGCTCTATATTGGAGTTGCTCTCTACCTAAACTTGGGAACTACCCAGAGTTCTCTCTTTTGTTTTACATAATTCATGCATCACTCTAACCTGGAAGGGGTATGTTTTTACTTATCTTGGTTGCTTCCTTGTGTGTGGACAAGGCTAAACTTCTCTGAAGAGCTCAAATGATAGCAAAACACGTGTCAGGGGTTGCTTTTGCTCATTCCAGGTTGGCTTGGATGGTATTTTACCAATTCAAAGCTGTAATACTGTGCCTTGAGAGGTGAAAGGCTATGTAATTTTCAGCTCGGAAAGAATGGCACTGCGCTAATCCTATGCTTGAAGACTTTGCTGTATAAATGGCAAAAGACTTTGTCATTACCTAGCTTCATGCGGGTGGCACTGTGCTAATCCTAGAGAAACAGCCATTTTAGGTTAGCAAATCTAGAGTATCGCTGGTGTTGTAGGGTGCACCATACTGGAGCGGCTCTCTGCCTAAACTTGGGAACTACACAGAGTTCTCTCTTCTCTTTTGCATAATTTCTGTGTCACTCTTACGCTGAAAGGGTTTTGTTTTGACTTCTATTGGGTGCTCCCTTGTGTCCGGGCAAAGCTAAACTTCTCTGAAGAGCTATAAAGATAGCGAAACGTGTGTCAAGGGGCTGATTTTGCTCATTCCAGGTTGGCTTGGGTGGCATTTTACCAATTCAAAGCTGTATTACTTGGAGTGGTGAAAGGCTTCTGTCATTAACAGCTCGGCAAGGATAGCACTGTGCTAATCTTATTCTTTAAGACTCTGCTGTATAAATGGCAAAATACTTTGTCATTTTGAAGCTCTGCTGGGATGGCACTGTGCTAATCCTTTGTGTTAGACCTGACAGCCTTAGGGTGGTCATCACCCAACTTTTTGCCTGCCTCTCTCCATTTTTCTAACCCTGTTTTTGCTGGTGTTAGGACTTTGCTCGCTTTACCACTGCTGAACAGTTCTAAAGTACATATGTGCTCTCCCCTAAATATGGTCACATTGGTTCCTACCCAGTTGACATATTTAATTCACCTGTAAGTCCCTAGTGAAGTACACTACATGTGCCCAGGGCCTGTAAATGAAATGCTACTAGTGGGCTTGCAGCACTGATTGTGCCACCCTCATAAGTAGCCCTTTAACAATGTCTCAGGCCTCCAATTTCAAGGCCTGTGTGTGCAGTTTTATGGCCACTTCGACTTGGCATGTAAAACTACTTGCCAAGCCTTAACCTCCCCTTTTTCTACATATGGCACCCCTAAGGTAGGCCCTGGGTAACCCACTGGGCAAGGTGCTATGTAGGTAAAAGGCAGGACATGAACTTATGTATTTTACATATCCTGGTAGTGAAAAACTCATACATTTGTTTTCCACTACTGTGAGGCCAGCTCCTCTCATTAGAACTGCCCTCATATACGTTTGAGTGATAGATTCTAATCTTGAAGAAATGGCCCTGTCATGTTTAGTATGGCCAGAATGGTAATAGAAAATCCTGCTTACTGGTGAAGTTGGATTTAATATTACTATTTTAAAAATGTCACTTTTACAAAGTGGGCATTTCTCTGCACTTACTGCCAGCTGTGCCTTACAGCCTATCTCCAATCCACGTCTGGTCTGTCCTGGTTGACAGCTCCCCATATGCATTCCCCCTAGCCATCCATAAACACAGGACACTCAGTCACATCTGCATTCATCTGCATATTGAATTAGACTCCGTGAGCAGGAAGGGTGGCAGGGCTTTCTCTTAAATTTCAAAGGCCAGTGGCCTGCCCTCACACAAAGGACTGATAACCCCCGACAGGGATCCTAGCAGGCAGGACTGGACTAAAAGCGGAACTTGTGCACTTCAAAACCACTCTTTCAAGTTTCCCCCACTTCAAAGGCATTTTTGGGTACATAAAGTGAGTTTCTGACCCCACCAAATCAGACACTTCTGGCGCTACAACTGCAACCTGTAAGAGGAACTGCCTGGCTGCCCAAAGGACTCATCAAAGGAACACTCCTTCCTAATTGCGAGTTGCAATCCCATTTTGCGATTCGGTAAAAAGTTTACCGAATCACAAAACTGGGTTTGTGCATCAGGAACTGCATTTTGCACGTCGCAAAAAGACAAATTTGCTGTTTGCGACATGCAAAATCGTTCGGACATGTGGCCCCAGATCTTTAAAAATGTATAACTTTGCTTGTCTACACAGGGTAATTTGGGTTGTGTTGTGATTTACCCGGACTAGGATTGTGGCCACTGATTGGAGAAGGCTGCATACCTCTGCCAACTAGACACCACAATTTCTAACACTATGCTTAAAAACATTGAACAGTCATTTTAGGTGAGCAAGTCTAGAGTGTTGCTGGTGTTGTAGGGTGCTCTATACCGGAGATGCTCTCCACCTAAGCCTGAGAACTACCCTCTTCTCTTTTGCATAGTTTATGTGTCACTCTAACCCTGAAAGGGTTTTGTTTGGACACATATATACACACACACACAGACTCCTCATTTCACCTTCTTGAAAATATATGACACACACTCCGGCACTGTCATTGAAAGGGTTTATTTCATTTGTTCAGCTGTCAATTACAGCATACAGATGTGAATGAAAAGCACCATTTGGGTTTCAGATGCCTTGCTAACGGGTGACATGCTGTTTGTCCCTCTGTGATTTTAAAACACACCATGTGATGCTTTTAAAAACAAATGAAGGCCTTGCTAAGAGAATACAAATATAATTACATATGGTGGGCATCTTAAGTTAGCGAACAAATATATGTTTACTGGCACAAACTGTGCTGGATACGAAGATTATAGACATATTCAGATGCCACCACTGTAATTTTATATTCCTCTAACATATAATTGTGCATTGAAGGGTGACACCGGTCGACAAAAATCACATAGACAAACATTAAGGTACATTCATTTTCACGTAACTGCCTATATTGAATATTATCCCACAAATAAGTAACAAGGCAGTTGCAAACTCATAGTTCATATTTGTCAGAAATGGCCATTACAACCAGGTGGGAATTCTGTTACCCAATAGTTATACAAACAAACATTATAATAATTATATAATATGTTCCTCATTTTTGTCAAACGTCTCCTCAAACACTTTAATGATAATGAAACCAGTAAATTTAGTCAGTATTTCACTGAAGGTCTTTTGATGCTCATAATAATCCTTAAATCAGTAAAACATGCCACTAGGTGCACCGACACTTAAATGTTTATACAATTATGCCCAGGTGGGCAAATCATCCACATTAATTAAACACAACAACATCTTAGCTGGTTGGTCACCATAAAATGATGGGTACACACACCTCCTGTATTCCACGACACTGCAAAGGACAAAAAGAGAAAAGAAAGCATATACAACATGAAGATAGAAGTGTACAAACAAGAGAAAAAAGTTAGCTTCCATAAAAACAGATTTAAAAAACGTATATAAATGTTATTACAGTGAACAGGCTGAGATGAGAGATCTGTTACCGACTCTATCATTGCCCTATCGGACATATAATCAACGCAAATGACCATACATCTCTTCATCCACATTCAAATCATTTGGAGTTTTGGTGTTAAGATCCAGAATGTACTTTGACTCTGATCGTCTGTGTGCTCTTACTCTGTCATCTCCACTTTTGTTTAGTGGTATACAATCAATCACAATGAATTTCAATTTGGAGATGTCTCTATGAATGTATTGAGATAGCAATCTACTGGATACTGTTGGTCTGTGTTCTTAATGGATCTTATATGTTCCAATATCATTTTCTTGGTGGGGTGTATGATGCTCCCTACATAGCTGAATCCACATGGGCAATTCAGTATTTAGACTGTGAAATCATGGGTAAATATGTAATGTTGATTTTTTTTTGTTGACCAGAAGTGTTAGGGGAGACAAATATTCAGCAACCGTCATGCTGTATATGCAGGCTTTACATTTCAAGTAAGGGAAGACGCCCTTGAAATCCTTGCCTCTATTATGTCTTCTTTTGCTGACATCACTGTGACACAATTTGTCTTTCATTGTGGTGCCCTTTCTAAAGGTTCCTCTGGGATTTTCATTTACGCTACTTTCAGCTGACAAAATAAGCCAATGTTTGTGGAGGACCTTTTTCAAGTCACATGCTTTATTAGTGTATGTAGTGATGAATTAACTTTTCACAGTTGATTCATCCTCCGGGTTTTTTTCTTCTTCAGAACAAGAAGGTCTTCTTTCCTTAATCTGTCTGCCCTGTGTAAGTCGCTGCTTTAAAGGTTGTTGGTTTGTATCCTTTCTGTTCAAGCCTGTTTAGCATGACAGTGCATTCCTGTTGAAATGCTGCATCCATATTGCAGTTCTGGTGAGCTCTAAAGATCTTGTCATAGGGAATACTTTTAATTAGGGTTTTGAGGTGGCTGCTGGACACATATAGTAGAGTATTGCAGCAATGGCCTTCCCGAGCAGTCTAGTGGTGAGTTTCTAATCTAGGAATTTCACAGTTATGTCTAAAAATTCAATTTTGCTGTCACTTATCTGAGTTGCTAAACCTATGTTGAGGGAGTTATTATTCAGTTTGCCTACAAATTCTTCTGCTTCTGCGCTGGTTCCTTTCCATGTTACAAGTAAGTTGCATAGGTAGCGAAGCCACATGACAACTTTGATTTTAAATTCCTCCAGTTCTTTAACTACCTGCTGCTCCCACCATTCTATGAAGAGACCAGCGTAACTGGAAGCAAAGTAGGTCCCTATTGCTGTACCTTGCTTCTGCCTAAAGAGTTTGTTCTCAAAAATAAAGAAGTTGTCTTCTAGATAGAATTTAATCATTTCAAGGAGGATTTATTTGTGAAAGAAAAGCTATAGGGATCTTGCCTTAAGAAATGTCTACATGCTGCAATGCCATTTGAGGGTCTAACAACTGGATGCAAGCTATTGACATCTAAGGTGAGTAGCAAAAAGTAATCTTCCCACACCGTACTCTCAATCCCTTTCAGATATCCCCTACCATCCTGTTTGTAGTAGGGTAACACAGTTACAAAGGGACGGAGAAATAAATCTATGTATCTGGATGTGTTTCCTAGGGATGACCCTATAGATGACACAATGGGTCTCCCTGGAGGGTAAGTGGGATTCTTGTGCAGTTTGGGCAATAGATAAAGAATGGGTATTCTGTAGTGTTCAGAATACAGGAATTTTAACTCTTCCCATTCAATTAGTTCCCTCTCCTCCCTCAGCCACTTTTTCATGAGAACATGCATTGGAATCACACATATATCATGGTTCATGATCTCATAACATGCAGTGTCATTAAGCTGTTGTTGACCTTCTTTGATGTTTTGTTCTCTAGATAGGGTAACCACATTACCTCCTTTGTCTGGTTATCTAATTACTATGGTATTATCATTTTGTATTTCCCTCACTGCTATTCTTTCCAGCTCTAGTTAGGTTGTCAGAATACCAATACCGTTTCTTCCATACTCAATCTTGTCACCTCGCTCACCACACTACATTAATGATAACTCGTCCCTTCTTCATGCGTTCATTATACCCTTTCATATTACATGATTTACTGCATCTGAAACTATAGAATTCATAACAATACCCATGGCATCTGAAATTACATCATTTTGAAGAAAATTTTGCGTGGTAGAGTAGTTTATAATGGAGTGATGTACAGTACAGTAGCATACAGTGGAGAGGTGTACAGTTGAATTGTTTATGGTTGAATAGCACAGAGTGGAGTAGCGTAGACTGGAGTAGTGTACAGTGGATTGGCAGAGACTAAAGTGACGTAGAGTGGAGTGGGGTAGAGTGGAATGGAGTAGACTATAGTGGCAGAGAGTGGAGTTGCGTGGAGTGAAGTGGCATACAGTGGACGATCATTGAATGAAGTGATGTACATTAGAGTTGCCTACAGTGGAATAACATAGACTGGAATATTGTACAGCATGGTGGCATAGAGTGGAGTGGCATAGAGTGGAATGGAATTTAGTGGAATTGCTTACAGTGTAATAGCGAACAGTGAAGTGTTGTAGAGGTGAGTGGTGTAGAGTTGGTGGCATCTAGTGGAATAGCATATAGTGGAGTGTCAAAGATTGTTGTGGCATGGAGTGGAGTGGGGTAAAATGTAAAAGCATATTGTAGAGTAATGTAAATTGGAGTGTGGTAGAGTGGAGTGGTGTACAGTAGAATGAGGCAGAATGAGAGTGTAGTGACATACAGTGAAATAGCATAAAGTGTACTGGCATACAATGCAGAAGCATAGAGTTGGATGGTGTAGAGGGGAATGGCATACAGTGGAATGGTATACAGTGGAGTGGTGTAGAGCACAGTGACATTCAGTGAGTGTGGTAGAGTTGAATGGCACAAAGTGGAATAGCGTACAGTTGAGTGGCGTACAGCGGTGTGACATAGAGAGCAATAGAGTAGTGGTGAGCAGTGAAATAGCATAGAGTGGAGTAGCATAGAATGGAATGGCATCCAGTGGAATAGCGTACACTGGAGTGGGGCAGAGAGCGGAAGCAAAGAGTTGAGCAGCTTAGAGTGGAATGGCATAGAGTGGAATACAGTACAGTGGAGTGGTGTAAAGGGGAGTGGTGTACAGTGGAGCGGCATAGACTTGAGTGAGATACAGGTAGTGGTGTATAGTTTAATAGCGTACATTGTTGCGGCATAGACTGGAGTGGCACACAGTGGAGTAGCTCCAGTAGAGTGGTGTACAGTGGAATAGTGTATAGTGTAGGGGTGTAGACTGCAGTGGCATATACTGGACTGGCACAAAGTGAAATAGCACACAGTGTAGTGTCATAGAGTGGACTTGCATAGAGTGGAATATCATAGAGTGGAGTAGCTTAGAGTGGAGGGGCGTACAGTGCAGTGGCGTACACTGGAGTGTCATAGAATGGAGTGGTATAGAGTGTAATAGCATACAGTGGAGTAGTGTAGACTGGAGTGACGTAGAGTGGAGTGGGGTACAGTGAAGTGGTGTACAGTTGATTAGTGTAGAGTGGAGTGGCATGTAGTCAAGTGACATAGACGGGAGTGGAGTAGTAAGTGATAGTGTACAGGGGAGTGGCATAGAGGGGAGTGGCATAGAGTGGAGTATGGTACTTGAAACAAACGTAGTGTGAAATTGGGTGAAAGGATGTAGATGTAATGTGGCGGAAACATAGATTATGAGGAGTAAATGATAAATGTTGGTATTAGGTGTAAATAGTATAAGTAGTGTTAAAGTTATTTGTTGAAGTAGTTATATATTGTGCTGCAGTATACCGTGGTATATATGCTGTATACCGCAACGCATGCTGATGAGAAGGCAGTATGTGATTGTTAATGTCTGTCTTTACAAAATGTTAAAGGCAGCCATGTTGTTTTTAGTACGCTTTGGCTGTGTTCTGCGTTATGCCCTTACATATAGATAAGTATTAGGCTTGATATTTTTCCTTACCTAATATCATTTAATTAAAGTGATAATAGGTGGGGAAATTTACTTATAAGCTTCTTTAATTTTTGTAAAGGCAGCCATTACCCAATCACATAATGCCTTGTCATCGCTATGCACCACTTTAGTTTTGTGAAATACCACAAAAGTTTGTGAAACTACAGTGACAACAGATAAGTTTAAATGCCTTATAACATAAATAATATTTACCTACTTGCCTGCAGTACCCAAAAAGATCATCTGCACACCAAAACGCAGAACTCTGTTGAATGTCATGGAACTCCAACTGGGCATTTGGCTGCCAAGCTTGTGTACAAAGTTTATGGAAAATGCATTGGTGCTCAAATGTGTTTTGGGACCCCCATTTTGTCTTTGTTTTCCCTTGAACAATCACCATGAAACTTTCCATTCTCCACCAAAGTAGAAAAAGCAAAGAGTCTGGAAAGTTTTGTGAAGATTCATCAATCAGACACACAGTTATTAATTGTGACAAATCTGAGGAATTCCTATATCTGGTAACCCTAACTATACAGTGATCAAGCCATATTAAAAAAAGTTACCTAACTTATGATGAAATATAAGTTACACGTGGTGGTTGTACTGTCTTTTACTATCACCACAGTAAAAAACTATTCTATATACATTATCAATACAAAATCACAAGAAACTCTATGGGTCTCCTCTATGTCAATTATAACCTATAAGTAACAGAAAACATTTAGGCCTGAATTTAAGAAGGGCCTAGCGCCATATATCACCACATTAACGTCATTTATTATGCTAATGTGTTGATATTAGGGGAAAAACATCATGCCATATTTACAACATGGCACAATGCATACATTGCGCCACTTTGTAACCCCTTGTGCCACATTATGCCTATGTCTGCAGGGGGGGCATTCCCCCTTTTGGGGGGGCCGCAAAAATGGCACAATTAAATCTACAAGATTTATTTGCTTCATTTTTAGCTGCATTTCTAATGCCTGCATAGAGCAGGCTTTAAAAGGATGCACACCATTGTTTTCAATGGTCCTCAATGTGCTTTGCAGGATTAGCGTCAACATTTTTGGCACTAATCCTGCAAAGCGCCAAACTAGCATAAAAATGTTTGACAATAGTTCCCTAACTACTTCTATGGTGTGCCGTATGTTAATTATAGTGCACACGTGGTGGTGTTAGGGAACGCTAAGGGGCGCAAGGATAGTGGTTGCTGTATTAGATGCAGTGCTACTTTTTTTAATTCAGCCCTTAATATCTAAGCGGTCATTTAAATTTTCTACATTAAATGCCCCAAATCTCTTGATTCAAAATGCTTCTGAATATGGCAGCATATTTTCTCTGTTTCTATCAAAATGTATTTTATCAATTAGTTTAAGCTTTTGGAAATATATTACACTGCCAGTGGTGTATTAATGTTTTAAGCCCTATATTGCTGTAATATTCTATCAAAATGGTTTTAAATTTCATTTTTGCTTTGCTCATTCACCCATTTCTCAAATACATTTGATGTAATGAATACAAAAGGAGGCAGAGCATGCTGCATAATCCTTGAGCAGAATGTTTTCCTCGGAATTGTAATGATAAACCTATCAACATCCTTTGATCAGATTTAGAGTGGATATTATTCAAACAAGTGAACCTAGCCTACTTCAGGGTTTTCAAAATGCTTTGCACTTTAGTTTTTATTTTGTCTGCCAGCATCAACATTTCTTTTAAGTTCATCTGTCTTTCGTAAGCAAACTTCAGTTCCGGATCATATAAAACTTCCAGCTCATTATTCATTTGAATATGTTTGTAATTGTTCATCAGAAATATTTTTATTGACATGCTTTCAACTGTAAATCTTGATTCAAACAAAGGGACATATTTGCTAATATTTCACATAAAGCAGGGCAGCAAGCAAAGTTGCTGCACTGCTTGCGTGAAAGGGAGAGAGCAGAAGTGCTCCATATTTCTACAGATATGGATAATTTCTTGTCTCTCCTTGTGCTGGCTCACTGTGTGCTGCCTAGCACCAATGCAGGCACCCTTGTACAATAGTGGAAGGGTGCCTGTGTTAGAGGCAGGATTTAGTTTTGCACAAAAACAATTCATAGAACCATTTTCCTCTTTCTATGCATCCTGAAGAACAACCAATTTTGACAAGAAGGAACCCTACTTTAAAATATTTTCTATAACCATTTTTATTTAGTTATATTGGAAGTTATGACACATCACCATAATCACATAGCCTGCACAACACAGCACCCACTTAAAAGAGAGTTGGTTAACATGCAGAGTTCTTCTTGCGGATATAGTGGCCCCCATATGCCCCTCCTCCTCCACTCCCCAGTAATGTGTGGTCCAAAGTGCAGTGTGACCTAGGTGCAGGTCTGCCACAGTGTTCTCAGAGCAGCGCCCCTAGTGTTCTCCTCCCTTGTTGCCATGTGGGCCACCTCAGTCAGGCTCACCCTGCTGATATGCCTTCCAGTCCCCCCAGATCTTCTGATGTTTTTTGGAACAGTCTCTCACCAAATATACCTCCCTCTCCATGAATGCACAATGATTCATACTTCTCCAATTCCAGATAATCGAGTATCTCTGGAGAGCCACCTGCTGGCTATGTCTCTCTTAGCAACCTTACTTCCAATCTCCAACTGCAACTACTAAGAGACTGTACAGGCCTGAAATCCCCTGCATTCCAGTGGATTCCATTGTCAGTTGGGCCTCAAGGAGCCTGAACTGTGGAAGGGGAATGAGGTATCTCTGCAAGAGATCCAGCACGTGAATTATGCAGCTCATACTCATACTCATACTCCTCCTTAAGGTCCTCAAATACCCGCTAGTGTGACCCTGACTACACATGACCTACCCTTCAGTATGTTCTGCTTGGGAGTTCTATACCATTGGATATGGCGCAAAGCATCATGCTATACCCTGAGTGTCACTCTTGTCATCTTGGGCAGGTGTGTCAAGGCCCTGGTTTTATACAAGTAATGATGCATCCTCTTCTCCCCAATCTCCTTCAGTTCCAGTTGATAGCATGAGTTGAGATGATTGCCAAAAAGCCAGTCATTTTTTGCCAAGAGGGGGGCTGTCCAGTAATAGAGCAGCAGGTCTGTGGTGCTCATGCCCCAATCATAAGAATATCATGTACACTTGCCGAAAGTAATCCTGGGGTTGTCTTTCCATCCAGCTGTATTATCCATAGAAGGACTGAAGCCTACTGAAGACAGGCAGGGGTATTATGTAGGGTTAGTTCGGAAGGATAAATAAACAACACAGTAGTGCTATCATCTTATACAGGGCAATTCTGTATGGACAGAATGGACGGAGGGAGCGAGGCCCATCTCTTAAGGTCCCAATCCATCCTGGTCAGAAGTGGAGTTATTTTATGATCCCAGCAAACAGCCCTGTCCAGGGAGACCTGTGGTCCCAGGTAGCGGAACTGGTCGATGCAGCATTGTAACTGAGATAGCCTGCCTCATTCCTGCAGTGATCCCCTCAATGACATCACCATTGATTTATCCCAGTTGATCACTAGGCCATAGACCATACTCAATAGTTCCAGTCAATGGTCACTGGTCTTCTGAGAAAGAGCAAGATGCTGTCCTCCTATAAAGAAATCCTCCAATCGCTTCATCCGTCTAAAACCCCAGATTTTGGCATCCCTCTGGAGTAGCTCGGCTCGCGGCTCAACTGTTAGGTAGGCCTGTGCGGGGAGCTCTGCTCTGCTGGTGGAGCTAACAGAGTTTTTGGAACTCTGCTTGGAAGGTGGAGTTATCCAAAAAACTCTGCTAGCTCTGCCAGCGGAGAGAACATCATCCAGTGCACACTGCATTCCAGTATGGGATGCACAGTGCAAGCACACACAGTCTGCTATTGAGCTGTGCAGCCCATAACTAGATTGCAGCATGCACCAGAGCACAGGAGGCAGCTGCTGAAGAAGAGAAGACTTGTTGCATCCTCGTCTCTTTCATTTGTTGTCATTGTTTGTGCACACTGGTGCACAAACAAGGGCTGTAACTGCAGCTTTCGCTGCCTACAGCCCTCGTCATAGGCAGTGAAAGCTGCCGTTTCTGGCTTCTTGTGCGCCAGCCTGTCCCGTGTGCACAGCATTGAGGAGGCTGGTGCACAACAGGCCTGGCAGTTTGTGCACAAGCCTCTATTTGATAAACCGTTAATAGTTGTTTATATTGTGATGTATCTTAAATCAATAAACAACAACATAAACAACTATTAACTGTTTATCAAATTTAAAACTAACATTATTATAACATTTTTCTAATATTTTGCAATTCAAGAAGAAACAAAGGCGAAACCTTCTGACTTGATGGCATGTGACAAAGAAAAAAGTAGGAAGAAGACAGCAGTGAAGAGAGAAGACAGAAGACTGCATGCGGTGAGAGGACAGAGAAGATGGTATGTGATTAAGAAGAAAGAAGATGGCAGTGAGGAAAGAACATAGAAGATGGCATGCGGTGAAGAAGAAAGAAGACGGCAGTGAAAAAAGAAGACAGAAGACGGCATGCAGTGAAGAAGAAAGAAGGAGGAAGTGAAGAAAGAAGACAGAAAAGGCAGCATATGGTGAACAAGAAAGAAGGCAAGAAAGAAGACACCAGTGAAGAAAGAAGGCAGAAGATGGCATGCAGTGAAGAAGAAAGAAGATGGCAGTGAAGAAAGAAGACAGCATGCGGTGAGGAAGAAAGAAGACAATAGTAAAGAAAGAAGACAGCAGCGGTGAAGAAGAAAGAAGACGGCATACAGTGAAGAAGAAAGAAGATGGCAGTGAAAAAAGAAGACAGAAGATGGCATGCAGTGAAGAAGAAAGAAGGAGGCAGTAAAGAAAGAAGACAGAAAAGGCAGCATACGGTGACGATGAAAGAAGACAGCAGTGAAGAAAGAAGACAGAAGAAGGCATGCAGTGAAGAAAAAAGAAAATGGCAGCAAAGAAAGACAGAAGATGACATGTGGTGAAGAAGAAAGAAGACAGAGAAGAAAGAAGACAACATGCTGTGAAGAAGAAAGAAGACGGCAGTGAAGAAAGAAGACAGAGAAAATGGCATGCAGTGAAGAAGAAAGAAGACAGCATTGAAGAAGAAGACAGTAGTGAAGAAAGAAGACAGAAAAGACAGCATGTGGCAAAGAAGAAAAAAGACTTCAGTGAAGAAAGAAGACAGAGAAAACGGCATGCAGTTAAGAAGAAAGAAGACAGAAGCGAAGAAAGAAGACGTCAGCGAAGAAAGAAGACGGCATGCAGAAAGAAAAAAGTACCTTATGTGTTATAGCCAGAGGGAGGACACTGGCTAGTGTCCAATGAGAAGTGACCGGAAGGAGTACTTGGTCCAGAGGCAACACAACGACATGAACGGCAAAGAAGACAGCAGGAAGTGAAGCAGACGATGTGCAGACATGTGCAAATGACGTGCTGGCCAATCAGAAGCGTGTAAATTAGAGCGACACTTGACCAAGCCAATGGTAAGTTCAGGTAAGTAATGGGCGGTTTCTAAGCCCCTTTTTAATTTTATTTTTATCAACAAATAATTTCGTAAGCACAGCGTGCAAGCCACGTGCATATTAGCAAAACCTGAAAAGGAACTTGCTATTTTCCCTTTAAGGGAAGCATTTGGAGCTCAATGCTGGTGGGGAAAAGTGACTCTATGCCCCCATACCCATTGCATGTTGCTGCTCTACTCGGCACACATTGAGGCGGTCATTCTGACCCTGGCGGTCAAAGACCGCCAGGGCGGAGGACCGCGGGAGCACCGCCGACAGGCCGGCGGTGCTCCAATGGGGATTCCGACCGCGGCGGTAAAGCCGCGGTCGGACCGGCAACACTGGTGGTCTCCCGCCAGTGTACCGCCGCCCCATTGAATCCTCCAAGGCGGCGCAGCTTGCTGCGCCGCCGAGGGGATTCCGACCCCCCCTACTGTGGCGGTAGGGGGGGTCGCGGGGCATGGGCATTGCAGGGGCCCCCGTAAGAGGGCCCCTACAAGTATTTCACTGTCTGCTTGGCAGACAGTGAAATACGCGACGGGTGCAACTGCACCCGTCGCACAGCTTCCACTCCGCCGGCTCGATTCCGAGCCGGCTTCATCGTGGAAGCCTCTTTCCCGCTGGGCTGGCGGGCGGCCTGAAGGCGGCCGCCCGCCAGCCCAGCGGGAATGTCAGAATTACCGCTGCGGTCTTTCGACCGCGGAACGGTAACCTGACGGCGGGACTTTGGCGGGCGGCCTCCGCCGCCCGCCAAGGTCAGAATGAGGGCCTGAATGTGCAGTCCCAGGAAACAATTGTGATTTGTGCGATCGGTCTGGCTCTTCGCTTTGCCTCAACAATAGCAGCCAGAACCGAAGTACAGTCTGTTTCCATTCTATTCCAGAACAGACCTTTACATGATTTGACATGTTATAGGGTAGACTATATTGTTTGTTTTATTCGTGAAGTGGGATCAGGATTGTTCCAAGAAGGTAGCTGTGAATGTACTCCATTTTACGAAATACCCGAGTCAACTCAGCCTGAAACATGGATACAGCTCGCAGAACAAATCACTTACTCTCTTTCAAAAGTGTCATCATGAACCATTACTTTCCCAAACAGTTATACATATTTTCGGTGATACAATTCACCAGCCAAGAGTAACCAGTGCAGAGGTCCAGCACAAACATAAGCTCTTCCTGAATAAAAGTGCTGTTCTTTCTAACAAACGAATGTTTGCATTTCTGCTTCCCCACCTAATTCCCTGGATGATCTGTTGTTCTGCTCTGCCTCATATTTCCTGCTCACAAACGTATTTGAAGGTTAAAACGTGTTTCTGTAACGCGCAGCAATTCAACTGGATGTGAACGGGAGTTTAAAATGGCAATACTTTGCTACTGTTCTCTGTAATTTCCTCTGTGCTAGCTGTGCAAGAAATGTGCGGATTGTTCTGGGGCATTGCCTTGTCACTTCATTTTATGCCTACTGGCCACAATTGCAACTGGTGCTTTAAAACACATGCTGTCAGCATAATCGCTTGATCACAGAAACCGCATAATGCAACCTTATTATTTTTAATGTACGCCGTGTACACATTTTGTGACAACTTTTCATAGAATTGAGGGGGCATAGTTCTTAGAAGCCTAACTCAGTGTGGCTAATGTTTGTTTAGGCCGCTGCTCTCACAGAGATTTCCAAACAGAGATGAACGAGAAATCATATTCTGCATGAATTTCAGTGCCCGCGCGGCGTTCGCTAGGCTGATCAAAGGTCGGTGGCTCCCCGCCGGCTCAGCTCGGATCACCGGCTGCTGTGACAGGCAAGCAGGTTAGGAATCACTCTCTCATGAGGCACGTTTTGATGAGTCCTCAGTTTTGAAAATGCTAAATGGAAGCTGAGAAAAGTGCTACAAATATTTATGAAAACGAGCCAAGTTTGTTAATGTGCAACACTTTTATCCCATGGTCTGTTCCCTTGTGCCCTTTGCGGGTCACTAAGCTCTCACTGTTCATTGTGTCAGCTGAATGGGAGCTCTTTGGGATAGAAACAGTTCTAAAGATACAAACAGTTCAAAAGAGGCCGACAAACTGTTCACAACAACCCTTGGCAAAACTGTTGAGGCAGACAAAGCCAATAGTTTAGGATTTTGTGTGGTGAAAAAATCTTAGTTTTGCCTTCTGAAGGCATAGGGTTAGATTTATGTAGTAATAAATCAGTTCACAAGAAAGGGTTCGGAGTGGGTCACAATCCAACTCACCTCAATAATATATATGAGGTAGTTCGCTAATTGCAACTCTCTGTGACTAGAGGCCATCACCAGGATGATGGTGACTTGCTAGGTTCAGCAGATCACAATGTCTGTGATTGCCTCTCAATATATATATATTTTTTAAATGTATCCCGTTTTCCTTAAAAGAAACGAGCTGTGTTAAAAAAAAATATATTTTAAAGATTGTTTAAAAATTAGCAGTGGTCCCATGGACCACTGTTCACTCCCAACCAAACCTTCTAAAGATTTACAAAGGGGAATTATCTGAAGGGGACCCCTTCCATTTGGCGAATGCATTATACCCCAGCTCAAGAGTCTGTAATATTTTGGGACCAGATTTTGGTGACAAAACATTGATACATCACATACTAATGAACAGTTTAGAAGAGACACCTAAGCACACCCCATCCAAATTGCAAATCGGTACCCAGTCACAAAGCCATTTTAGAAGTTGACAAAAGTTTACTAATGAGCTAAAATGGCTTTTGTACATTGAAAATGCACTTTAATGGTTGCAAACACCGAAACAGAGTGTTTGCAGTTGTTAAAATGCTTAGTACACCTGGCCCTTCATTCAAGCATATTAGCAATCCTTTTTTATAAAGCAATTTCATACCACATATGTGCCATTGTAAAAGCTGTAAATAATGTGTGTTATTAACCAAATTAGTGGTAATCTACTCACCTAAGAAAGATGAAAGACTGAATTGATTTTGGTTGGAAGGATGGACTGGTGAGTCAGCCATGCTGGGTTTCAGTCTTAGGCACCATCAGGGCTGGACTGGCCGTAGCGGGCTTGGGGTGTTTTCCTGGTGGGCTGAAAGGGTGGGGCCGGTTTTGGAGCAGTGGCGGACAGTTTTGTGACTGGGAGCCGGTTTTGCAGTTTTAAGACCTCACTGTGTGTGCAAAAGCACTCCCCCCGCCGCAATTTGAAGAAAAAAGCTTTCTTAAGCTAACTAAACCAAAATAAGCAATAAATACAAAAACGTTACATAACCTGTACCATGAAGGATTAGGTGTCATTTAAAAAACAAAGGCCTTTGGCCTCATGGCTTTTTATAGAACCCCTTAATGGCAATATTGGACCATACTATAAGGTGACTCTTTTTGTATATTACACAGTAGCAACTGCCACTGTGTAGTTATAGCTAGGTCAGAGTTCCCATGGTAAGGATTTTTTTTTTTTTAAATAACTTTGGTGCTGTTTGATAAAGCTGCTCATAATTTTACAGAATTAAATGTAGAATAAATGTACTGTATTTTCCGCACCATAAGGCGCACCGGATTATAAGGCGCAGTCTCAATTACGGGATGTATTTCTGTACTTAACCCATACATAAGGCGCACCGTATTATAAGGCGCATGCTAAAACATACGGTCTACAAAAAAAGGTAATGATGTTCATAGTGTTGTAAAAACTGTGCCTCGTAAGCATGTCTCTTCACTGGTGCCATTTTCGGGGATCCTTAGACAAACAAATGTTGTTTTGCAGCACACCGGTAGTATACCTACCGGAGGAGTGGAGAAGGTAAACGTACGTACTGTACGTATTAAGTAATGTTCTGTGATTGGTTTATCGCTGCCAGCTTACTAGTGTACGCTTACCAAAATCGCACAACAACATTTTTACAGATTTTGGAACTCAGTGCACACATAAGGCGCACCGGATTATAAGATGCACGGCCAATTTTTGAGAAAATTTAAGGCTCTTAGGTGCGCCTTATAGTGCGGAAAATACGGTAGTTCACATTAACTTCTTCACTGAAAGTTCTGTTCCGATCTGTCAGATGAGGGCCAAGAAAAAGTAGGGTGTTTGTGTTTCAAAAGTGCAATTTCCCATGACAATTCCCACATGCAACATTGCTCTCCAATAAACGAAAAAATGGCTAAAGGGAATTCCAGGCTACCTACTTGCCACTCTGCCTCAAAAGGTGGCCATCTTTGAATGGTATTCTAATACTTTAACCTTGTCTTTCTGTTCGAAGATGGGCACAATAATTATGAACCCCCACAACCATTCATCAAGCACAATACAATTTCGAGATGGCTTCCAAATGCTATGTTTGTGTTGACACACATTTTGGAATGACATTGTGCATATTATATCATTGCTGTATCGTTCAGTGATAAACCAATTGGTTTCTTCTAAAAACAGTGGTCATTTGAAATGATAAAACAAAATTAAACTGTTAACCTATTGCAGTGCTTTTCAAAGATAGCAGTCCAGAGATGATATACTTTAATTCCACTACCCTTGGCCTCTAACTGCCATTCTTTTTTTTTCTCACTATGTCAGCAACCAAAAAGCAACAAACAAGCAATGGCAAACCTAATTAAAATCCAGATTTTTTGGCTTTGCCCTTGCCTGTTTTATTTTGTCAGATTATGTAATAGCACAAATAAACAGCCCTGGAGTGTATGTTCAATGTGTAGCAAATAAAGGAAGAAATCTAAAAAGAAGTTTGTGTGGCCAGATTCCTGACTTAATTTCAAATATCATTTAAAACTGTATTCAGTGAACAAACTCATCACAGGAGGGTTTTCAGATTCAATCTTTTTCTGTGAAACATTTGCCTTCTTTTCTGAGATTATCTACAATAATAAAAAGAATAGCTTCTTTAGTATATCATTTAATACTTCAGTTTTGCTGTTCCTAAGAATTATAAATAAAATATTTTACTATTACTCAGTGTTTAGTGCTCAGTGTCCCAACTCACAGGGTTGAAAGGTTGAGTCAACCTTGCAAAATTTCGGGCTCATGACTTACATCCCGCTGTTAGCAGTAAGGCCTTATCTCACTGACCCATCATGCTGGGTAAGTAAACCATTATGGTTATTAAGATTAATAATAATAATAATAATAATAATAATAATTTGCTTTTATTCAACAGTTAGTAGCACATTTCTGCCATTTCTAAGTGCTATAGATAACAGCACCTGTCAAGAATATCCAATTAAGGTGACATTTTCTGACAGTTTTATAAGTGGTTTAGAATAGGAAAGAGCTCAGTTCTAGGGCCTAGATTAACATACCCAATATAATTCACAGTGACCATCAGACAATTACCAAAAGGTTAATAACGACTTATTGCTATTTTATATAGTAACACTGAAATTGTAGCGTATCTATATAGTGATTTTCATTTTTTCTGATGATTTTAGCCCTGTGTATGATGCTTGGGGCCAGATGTAGCAAAGGTTTTTACCCATTCTGTGTCTATTGGAAAAAGTGTTCGTACATATGGCCCTTGATCCCTAAAGACTATAGATCAGCTTTGGGCAGTAATTCTGAAGATTCGTTTCCCATGGTCTCTGTTGCCTTAGTTAAAAATATTGCTCAATTCATCCCAACGCTTTTCTCTGTTCCATGTTCAAATAACAAGAGAAGTCTATAGTCTGAAACCCAATGTAAAATACTTGCTTGGTATCACATTCATTTTGTTCTGGCAAAGAGATGCAATTTTACATGGATGAATGTTCACATTTACCTGGGAGTTAGCTGCCAACATCTGGGTGACACTATGAAAAATGTATTGGTAAGTGATAGAATACTGGATCCATGGAGCATCGACTCACCAATCAGAAACATGTTTATCAAGCTGAAACATGTCAAGCAATAAGTAACCATCACAGAACAGTAATGTGAGTGAGGTGGGCATGAGTCTAGATTAAAAAATCAGGATGGAATGCGGAGAGTTAATTAGAATAAATAATTGGAAAACATACTAGATAACACATATTTAAATGATCTCATTCATGTTTACAATTTTAGGCAAATGGAAATGAAGTGATTTTGTAAAAAATCACACAGTGTTTGTTATTCAAGTGCCAAGCCAGATTCTCCGATCTTCTGTGTCAATACTTCTAACATTGTCAAGAGACCACATGACCACTAATTTGTTCCTCATTTTGAAATCTTCAGACATTCATTCCCTCACACAGCAACACAAATGGTATGTTTTAAGCAATGTACCAGACTAATAGCACCACTTACATGTTCATTTTTTAAGAGTGCACCCTATTTAACATACAGTGCACAATGGCAGTAGTTAGGGAACTAGCGTCAACATTCTTGATGCTAGTTCACTGCTTTGCAGGATTAGCATCAAAAATGTTGACGCTAATCGTGAAAAGCACCCAGAGTCCATTTAAAAACAATGGGAGCCTCATTTTAACGCCTGCTCTGAGCAGGCGTTAAAAATGCCGATAAAAATGATGCAAGGTAATCTCTTAGATTTCTTTGCACCATTTTTTCAGGACCCCCTAATGGGGGAAATGCCCCCCCTTGCATACATTATGCCTGGAGCAGGCATAATGTGGCACAAGGGGTCACAAAGTGGCGCAATGCAAGCATTACGCCACTTTGTAAATATGGCACAGTGCTTTTGGACATCTGACGCCACATTTGCGTCAAAAAAATGGCACTAGACCCTCTTAAATCTGGACCAAAGTTTGATAAGGTTGGTGAACCATCGCTATCAGACGCCTACTATTAAATGAGGTTGAATTCTCTTTAACATAGTCCACTAACGGAGGCCAAAATCAGCATAATGTACTGGCAAAAATTCAATTATCAATCAAATGCTTCTGAGAGATATTAGCAAGATTGTGCCTTTTTCACATAAGACATCATTCAATTAAATGAACGGGAGAAACAATTCAAGTACAAGAGCTGGTCACTTACTCAGGCAGAGGGAATATGTTATTCGCTCAACTAAACTGTTAATTGCTCAAGTAATTGCCTGCACAGGAGGCAAAGCGCAGATCTCTGCTTTTGACAGTAAGATGGAGATGTTTTTTGCTTTAGAAGCCTAGTCGCCTCTTGAAGACAGGAAGGAGATGATGATCAGGAAGAAGAAAGCAGAGAGGGGGTACATGGTGGTAGCTGGCGATCCCTCTTTGTTATCATGTGAAATGACTCCTCAAATATGACGATAAATCACGGCACGAATCAATCGGAGCGGAGGCAACTGCTCCATGCTGATAATGCATCAATCAATATTTAATGTTTACACTTTAATTAATCCGCACATAGGAAGCTTTCTTTCAGTGACAAAAAAGTGATGAGGAATAAAACACCTTTTATATCAAGCAGCGCCGACTTGCTGCCTATCTGTTAGGCTTTGACTGGGCCGCCCATTGATCATCGCGCCTTTTTTCCGTTGCACCGGTGCACAATGTGACATTTAGGTACAGCGCAAGCGCGGCTCTCTGAGACGGAAAGAGGGATGGGGTGGGGGAAGGGACTGGAGCACTCAAAATCTGGTTTTGGATGATTACAACTTAATCAAAGGAGAAAGACGAAGCAGAAGTATGGATTCTCTGAAAGGCTAGCATGAGGCAAATAAAATATAGGATTTGTTTCACCCACTCCATGTCATGGGCTTTCCTTAACTGATTTCTGTCTTCTTTGGCCAATGGCAAAATGTAGCATTTTAGAAGAAGAAAACACGTCTATTGACAAACAGAATTGTTTGTCTGTAGAACAAAATTGTATATCAAGCCTAACAGATGAAAGGCGTGAGCTATTGCTGCGTCTCAATGAGCCTTTCTTTCCTCACAATGCACCTGCCTCGTTTTTGTGTTTGGGATTTGTTGTAGGCCAACAATGAATGGATTAATATCTGTGAGAAACAACAAACATCTTGTGGAATACTTTTTAGAGCTCAGCAATAAATTCAAAACATGAAATTGCAGCGCCTTGTATTGGAAACCAGCTTTTCTCATGAATGCTTCAGAGGGTGCTGAGAACAGCATTTACTGAGGAGTAAATTTAACACTCCCATAATGGCTGTTGCAACACCTGTGGGACACATTTTGAAAATATATGGTAACTATAGTTGAGTAGACATAAGCCTATGTTTGTCAAAAGAATTACACTTTTTGTATATTCACAAAATTCCACAGTATTAATTTTTCCAATATTTGTAAAACTCCAGACATAATCCACAAACCATTTTTGGGAATTAGTTTGCAAATGCATTTCACACCTTCCTGTAAAACTGTTTTTCTGCACCATGCATTATTCTTAAAGCATGGAAAGACCTCCCACTACATATTAGAGCCTCCTCCTCTCTGCATGAGTTCCGCAAGAAGCTCAGGACTTGGCTTTATGAGTAACCCCTGCCCCAGGTACTCGGGATGAGGACAGTACACCAGCTGAGCACCAGGGTACCCTCATGCATGATAGGGCACTCTACAAGTAAGCATAACATAACACCACAAAATACATTTTTCCTCTTGAAGAACCCCCCATCCCCACACTCCCTCTAAATATGACAGTTCTTTCATTCCCTCACCCACTCCTTTAATATTGTTTGCCTTAAAAAGCAGAGGATTTCCGGGAGATTCCAGGATGGGTAACCTCATTGAAATCATTGTTTCAACACTACTGCTTTTCAGGTGTTCTCGGAAGTTAGCATTGCCACCTCACTGCACTTGCTTGATCCCTTTCTGTGCTCTTCTCTCACCACACAGAGGTGTAATAAAAAAGAAAAACTCAGTATGAAGGTGGACTTCCTCATTTGCAAAATTACACAAATCCGAAAACTATGCATTTTTATTTCGAACTCCTGATTGCCAATCCACCTCTTTGTATGTCCAACGTAAAATATAGGCACAAACACTATTTTGTGAATACATATTTATACTTTCAATCTCTGTACATGTAATTTGTAACTGCATTATTTTTCATCGGGGGTCCCTTGGATTCAAAGCTAAACCCATTATGTATGTGCTTATATTTTTGCCACTCTGTTACCAGCCAAAATGACAGTTGATAATTGGTTTGGTTACTATCACAGTAATAGGGAAAGGAGAGGAGAAAACCTAGTAAAAACCTTACATGAGAGTGATATGAATCATTTCTTTAAAATAACTAAAGCAACCCAGGACCAGTTTTGGCCCAATTGGGCCTCTTCAATCATGGGTAGCTTGTACCTAGCCACCCAGTGAGTAAAGGACCCATATCTAGGCATACCCCTGGCCACTTAGGGTATTACTTTGAACACATAAAAGATGATTGGAGAAATGCTCCCAGTAAGCCTAGCCACTGGCAAACACTCAGGGAAGCATTCCAGCCTATCATTCTTTTGCCCACCATGCACCTTTTATTAGACTCAGCAATATGCAAATCAGTCTTTGTACTTCTCCAGTAGGAACAGTCCACCCCAGACCTCCAAGCCAGATCCCTTCTGGTACTAGGATGATAAGGAGGCTTTATTGAAATAATTCCGTAGCTACATTTATGGGGTTTGTGGTTACAGAGCTAGATTTTGCTAAGGGGTTAATTCTCTTTGACCCATGTGTTTGGATAGCTTGCTTGAACATGGTATGTTTTTCTTCAATGCTGCCTCATTTCTCCTGGCTGTGATGCTTTGCTGAGCTGCTGTACAGAGTTTCTGGTTCACTATTCACCTTTCACTGATACCTCATTCCGCTCTGCTATCTGCCTTCTCTATAACCATTTGTTTGGGTACGGCCATCTTCCTGAAAAATTACATCATCCTGAAGATTGTCTTATGTATCTATAAAATACACAAGATCGAAAACTTGATAGGTTTTTTGCATCCTATTGGAATATTAATTAGAAAAAAGTGAATCTTACCAATTAGTCTAAGGTAGCATTCACAATCTTTTGTTAGAGTGTTGACTCTGTCAAGGATAAGTGAGAGTTAAATACGAAATACATAGTTTTACTTTTCTGGCCAAGAGACTAGAAACATCTCTATTGTTGGATGTTGGCAAAGCCAGGTTTCTCAATGGCCTAATAGGCACACCTAACATCAGCCCGTTATAGACCTGGTTAATTAACTACCTATTGTTATGGATGACATCATCCATAACAGAAAGGGGAAGCTGGATGTCATCAGCATGGATATGGAGATAGCCTCATTCACCTACATCCATAAACAGCCCATGCCAGCTGTGCATGCAGATAATTAACAGACCTGAGAATAGGGTGGAATCCTTTGGCACAAAACAAGTTATCAAAAAGCAAGGGGGCATTGTTCATCACACTGCACCTGCCTCACTTTGTTGATAAAGAATGATTTAGACAAGCGCCTCTCCCACCAGTTTGGCCAACCTCATTAAACATGTAAAATGTCTGTTGTTGCATTCTCCTTCTCTTCTGCTATCGGAGGGGGGAACTGGGGCATTCAGAAGAAGGGGAGATTGTCTACAGAAGGCATGTGAAAGCTTGGCTTGGTTTTTGCTCATGGGTCCAAGAGAACTTTCAGCTGATCTAGAGCCAGACTTCTAGCTTGAATCTGGCTCTAGTCTTCAGTGGCTCGAATACCTCTACTGGGAAGTCACCAATTTTTCCAGTATTTTCTTGCTAGTAGTGGATAATCATCAATCAAATGGTACCTGTCTCAATCCAAGGGCACAAGCGAAGATGCCTTCAAGAATGCAGAAATGCAAGCCTTATAAAATCACTCCTCCGGTGTTTTCTTACCTGAAAAAGTGATATAAATGATCATGACTATAACTAGGGAGAAAGAATGTATACAGTGATTCAGAATTATTGAGGTGTAGTATTCCTCTGTGGATTGCATGAGGTTTGTGTGCCCAATGAGCGAAGAAGTGAGTTTCAGGGTTAAGGCCGGGCATAGAATTAATCTGGTACCAAAATGCAACAGATACGTCTCTGAGCAAGGAGAGTTAGACATATCAGTAGATAAGTTAGCCTTAAGATCCACAATTGTTCTCTGTATTCTTTCCATAGTGGCCATTTTATTGGTAAAGAACTTCCTGATTGTAAGAGGTATTTCAGGCCTATGATTATAACAAGGGGAGCCTGTGCTCTGCCCCTAAAAGAAGCTGCAAAATTGTTTGGGCCATTGGTTTATCTAACTGTGCACTACGCCCATGATAGTTTGGAATCGAAACTGCAACAGCATCATGTAGGGCAAACGCTTAACCAAGGTTGCTGGGCATATTTATGGTGAATGACATTAACATTGTTGTCAAAATATTGTGACACCCAAATATCATAAAAAATATCATATTACTAGAATATTGTGTAACACAATATTGACGGTAAGAATATATTTCTTCTTAAACAGTTTAGTATCATAGTATACAATAATGCTATGGTATTATTTTGTAATGTTTTATGATTTTATGTGACAGACAGACAACACATATTTTTCGGCTGCCATACAGTCATAAAAAAAAACCAATAAATACAAAACTGTCAACAAACACATATGAAACCCATCATAAAGAGTAAAATAAAATTTTAAAACAAGCTAAAAAAAAAATCACACATTAACATCACATCGTTGAGAACAGAATACTTTGCTAAAACCGAATAACACAGAACCATCTCGGCACAGACAGACAGCCTAAGAAGGTACTTTGATTTACTCAGAGCACATGGTATTTCTTGCGCGGACCGCTACTCTCAGGAACAGTCTTACACAATGACAAGTCTCCTCGTCCTGTAACTGTAACAAAAAGTGATGAGCCTGGGCACAACACCGAAAATTTCTGGTTCTCAGGAATCTTACTCAAAATGTTTTTAAGTACAACTTGCAGCAACCACAAAAGAAAATAAAGTCTATCATAAATTATTTAGAGGATTTATTACAAGGACATATTTTGGAATCGAGTCTAGTCTGGTAACCCAACGGGAAGCATAAATAATAATGTATAATGCCTGCCCGAAAACAGAATAGCAATGCTTGGTCCCAGCTCCTAATGGTTTCCAAAGATAACCAGTAGTAGAAGCCGCAGATGTGAGTTGCAAATAGCTCAAAACAAACACTTTCTTTTCCTCTTCCCACATTCTTTCTAGCTGCTCGCGATCAAGCTGTAGGGCCTATATTGGCTTTTTGTCAGGGAGAAGACCAGATGGCATAACAGAAAAAAATATTAGTAAAGCCAATTTTTACAAGCATTTTTTCACAAAAGACTATCAAGGTAATAAAAGGCTTTTGTCACAGGCCAGGCAATCAGCCATTATACTTCTTGTTAAAGATGCTTCTTCCATATGTAAAATAGACTGCCACAAAAGGGGAGGACGGGTACAAATATAGTCGCTCAAATACATTAAGTCCAATTCCTTGTGACATATAAAATGTGAAGTTGATACCGGCGTAGATCGTATATCTTGTCAGAAAATGGTTCTCTTCCCTCTGTAGATGTAATGGGTCATTTGTACCCCAAATTCCTGCCTTGTATGTCATAATAGGAACGCACTGGGCGGAATATATCTGCAACAACGGTGCAACTTCCCTCCTTCCCTTTAGAGACAGTAGATTAAGCAGACAACCTGACGTGCAATATGGGGGGGGGGGGGGGACCAAAAAGCGTTAGAGCTGAAAGTAAACCCTAAATGGGGAAACATGATTGTGCTGAATAAAGTCTTCAAACCCACCTTAATTGAGGACATCCTGACATGTTTGCCCCACAAGACATAATAAAAGACTTAGAGAAATTAGTCTTCTTGTCAAGATTTTCCCAAAATTGATCAAATTAATGAACTAAAGTGCATAATGTTTTTCAAATATGTGCTAATAACAAAGCATCGTCTGCATATAGTAAGGCAGGCATAGCAATGCCACTTATGGAATGTGCACAAAGTGAGCTGCAAGCTTAGATCATTTATATATAAATTAAATAGCAAAGAAGCCAGCACACAACCTCGAGACACCCCACGCTCGATGTTGATAATATCAGACACTTCCCCCTCATTTCCAAACCTGACCCATGCCTTTGAACCAGTGTGCAAACAAAACAATAGGTGTGTCAAGGCCTGATCCATACCCAACCTAAAAAAAATCTGGCAAAGCTTCGAGCACTTTAAGCAATTGAAAGTCATCAATATATGCATAAAGGCTAATCGGGGTGGAGATTGCTTCACCACAGCGTATGTCCCTTTAAATAAATGGAGGTTTAGACACTGCTCTACCGTTCCTACTCCCTTCTGGAATGCAAACTGGCAATCATTTAATTATTATTATTATTATTATTAATAATAATAATCTATTCCAAAATTCTATTGTATAGCACTCATCCAAGAATCTTAGCAGGAATATCACTCGAAGAGTAGTAATCTTTATTGTTTAGTTAATGAAAACCATAACAATTAATACATTGTATACAATATATAAAATTCTATAAAAGAAGAACAAACAAAAGGAAAAAAAATCTATAAATTCTTTGAAATAAATACACAACTAAAGTGCAATGTGCCAGGTTCTTTGTTTTTTTTTTTGATTTTTGATAGCTTGCAATTCTAAAGCAGTCAAGGGGCGGAGTTATCATTAAACTAACTTTGCAGACACTTGATGCCCGTGGTGCGGTTGATGTTACATGCTAACTCGATGTGTACAGCCTGAGAACCTGCTGTTGCGCCTACGGGCTTCTCTTTTACCTTTTTAACTGAGTCATCTTAAAATGTGTCCTTCCACGTGCTATAACATTGTCAAAACTTTAATACGCAACTAATAAAATAAATGAACACTTAAAAGTGAGCCAACTGTCAGCTAAGGTGTGTCCTAAGTAGTAAGTTTATGCTTGCAGTGTGGACAGTCAGAAATTTGATGAATCTGCAGATTGACTGTGGATCATGAGGGTCAAACATTGACATCACTGCTGGCCGACAGGAACGAATCCCATTCCTCTCGAAGATTGGTTTTAACAGTTGTCGTCATGCTTCCTTTAAGGCCGGGCAAATACAAATCAGATAGACCATGTCTTCCTTGGGACCTTTACATAACCTACAGGAAGATTCTCCTCCATTCTTCCAAGATGGTTGGTCTGCTCTGGATGGTAGAGCGCCAAGACGAAGAGCCAGCAAACGACGCTTGATATGTAGTGCGAAAGTTGAAATTAAATATTGTGATGGCGCCAAGGTGGTATAAGTGTGCATAAGAAGCCAGGGGTGCGAGCGTTGTGCAAATTTAGATTTATCAGCTAGAAAGGACTGCAATCCTATTTCCTTTTTTAACGCTCGACACAACAGTGGATATGAGATGTTGGAGTCCCACAGGTGCATCATTTCTGTCTCTTGCAGAGAATTATACTGATACCTTTTATATACTGATTTTGGATTGTTGCTCACTGAATACCATAAAGCCATGACTAGGGGGCTGTTCATATTTTTACTTATTTTGTATCAGGACTTTAATGAATGCGCTTTCCTGCCCAACTGCTGTTGTATTAGGCCAAATTCTAGCTTGACCTGTGCGGGAGAAGCGGAGCCAGGAAGTTTAAAGACTTGCTTATAGATTTTTATTTGTTGTTGGTCCAGTAGCAGCGCGTCTTTCCCATATAAAGCTTTGCTTCCATATGTAGTGACTGGGAGGAATGTGGCCGACATAACAGACAGTAACGGCTTGTACGATGGGCCTTTTAATCTTTTTGCTAGGGTACAGAAAGCAAACGTTAAAGCTTTGCACTTCTGTGCAACGTAGCGCTTCTGCAGCGCAAAATTGGCCTTGTTATCGATAATGATACCAAGGTATTTATAGCAGCGAGTTGTTTCAAGGGTAATGCCATTCAACTTTATATTGTTAGCTAGATTCAGAGGACATCCCATGGACATGGTTTTGGTCTTTGAGGTATTAACTTCTAATTTGTTTGTCCTTGTGTATTCACCTAAAGTAGTGACCAACCGCTGCAGCCCTATTTTCGTGTGGCTTAGCAGAACAATATCGTCAGGGTATGAAAGGTGTGATAGGGTCAAACTTCCCATCCTTGGAGAGTGCGAGTTGGTTGCATCCAGCTTCAAGGAGAGATCTGCTGTAAAAAGGTTGAAGAGGTGCGGGCCAAGACACAGCCCTGTTTTAGTCCTATATTTGTCGGTATCCTCCTAGAAATTTTTGAGCCATCTGCTACCTTGACCTGCACCCAAGTTTTATCGTATAGCATTTCTATGCATCTAAGAGTTCGCTCTTGCAGGCCCCACCTTCACAATTTGCTCCAAAGAAGTGCTCTATCGACTCGGTCAAAAGCACTTTTGAAGTCCACGAAACATAAATATAGTTTTTTCTTTAAGCATTTTGCTCGGTTGGCAATGTCTCCTAGTGTAAGAATGTTAATCACTGTACCATATCCCTTCCTAAAGCCAGTTTGATTCAAAGGAACCAGGTTATTTGAGTTTGACCAATTGAGCAGGTCGGCCAGGACTAAGGTGGCGAAGTATTTGGCCTCGCTGTGAATTAACGCTATCAATCTGTAACTGGCTGGGTTTGCTCTACAACCCCCTTTGTATATTGGGTTAATGATGGATCCTCTCCAACTTTCTGGAATGATTGTGTTACACTCAACTTCAGTATACAAGATTGACAGTGTTGTTGACCAATATTCAGGGTCAGCCTTAAAGACAGCTTGCGGAAGACCATTAGGACCAGGGGCCCCGTCCCTGCAACCCTTCCTGACAGATATGGCGACGTTCTTGGCGCTAAACCCTGTCCCGCTGTGACTGACGTCTGTGAGTTTTATTGACTCCTTCAGAGGCTGATTTACTTCAGATGAGGTTGGTTTAAAGAAAATGTTGGCAAGGTATTCCACCCATTTTCCTTTTGGGACAGATGTGAAGTTTATTATTGTTACCTGCCGGCCGATTTCATTCATTGTTGTCCAAAAGGCCCTTGGATTAGCCTTCCTTGAATTATAAAGTAATTTGAGCCAGAAGTCGTCCTCCTTTTTGGTTCGCATTTGCCATACCTGATTCTTGTAATTTTTCCGTAGGGTTTTTATTTGGGCGCATTAGGTTACTGTAGGAGAGCTATCTTTTATTAGTCTAAGGTTGCGCCTCAGTTCCTTCCTTAGTTCTAACATTTTTACTGGTAGGTTTGAAGACCTTGCCTGATTATTATGTGGCAATTGACGCCTGGCGAGGCCAAAAGAGGGTACTGACTGAAGAAAAGTGGCCCACCTTTCCACTGTTTGTAGGTCCTGGCATATTGCCAAATGAAGCAAAGATTTTATGTTTGTGCACAGCCTTGGTAATGAAGACTCCGACCAGATCAGGCGGTTTAGGTTGATAGATGTTATTGTTCCTAGTTCCTTTATAGCTGGAAGAAGGCACAGAGTATTCCAAACGAGTTCTTTATGCTGAAATGAGTGGTCACTATGGAGAGTAGGTTTAATTTTAAATTTGCTAACATGAGCTAGCAAAGGAAGTGACACGGCTGTATAGTCTATTATTGTTGCGGACTTTGCGCTATGATAAGTGAAGCTTGGCGGGACGTCATCGTTGATCCTGCCATTTAGTACCCTCATACTCATGTGCTCTAGTGCCTCTACCAGTTGTTTACCCCTTGTGTCCAGTCTTTTCTGCACTGGCAGTTTTTGCAGCGGCACTGTCCATATGGCATTTTCAGGTGCCAGTTGCTCATCTGGTTCTGGAGTTTGCATTAAGTTAGCATTGAAGTCGCCTGTCACTAATAACTCCCATGCTGGATTAGCGCATCTTGTCCCTTCCACCCTATTCAATAATTCATCAAAGAGCAGTACTTTCCGATTTTTCCGCGGAAGGGCATATACATTAAAGATGACTAGCGGGGCGTGCTGATTATTACTAAAGGTGATTTTAATGGCCTGCAAGTCGGTCTTTGAGAAAGCTAACTGCTCTGTTGAAACAAGAGGTGCCATTGAAATATATGTGGCTAGACCACCGCTTGGCCTACCTGATTTCTTTGATTTTTCGGCACTAATGTGGTGTAGGGAGTAGGCTCCTAATTCAATGGGGTCCTCCAGCCACGTTTCTTGTGGTAGGATTATGGAATAATTGCAACTAGTCATTGCTGTGAACCCGTCTGCTATGATAGTTTTTGCACCGGCGATGTTCCAGGACATTATGGTGACAGCCAAACTTCAATCGAAGAGGTTGGGCGGTAATACCTTGACTCAGAGCGATTCCCTTTGTTGGAAAATTGGTACGATAGTATACGTCATCCACGTGTCAGGAATCAGTGAGGGAGACAGGCTATTGTAAACATTTGTCAGAGGAGGTGGCCAAATTCTCATCACATTTAATTAAGTAAATTGGAACAATATCTGGTCCCGGTGCCTTGCCCCCACACTATCATTGAATAAATGCCTCACCATCACACTCTACAGTGGCATAAATCCTCTTGAAATGCAACACCAAACCGCCCCCCCTTATAAGGCAGTTTATAGAGTAGGTGCCCCAATCTATAGTAACCATATAAGACACAGCCCTCCAGAAACACTGTCTTTGGTACAGGCTTTATCAGCTAGTACCACCCACTGATGAGTAACTACAGCCTCTCTCACTTTTTGTGTAACAACTTAATAATGCTTACGCTGGGTTGCTACCAAAACTGGATCATCGGGTCTCATATTTAATGCTCTCCACAGCAGCCAGTTTGCCCAAAAGCATTCATGATCAAAGCAATGATAGGGCTGGCATACCTGTTTATTAGGCGCAAATAGTGACTGCCTAATATTTCCACAGAGCATCCCAAAGGAAGCCATCACACACTCTGTGGTATTATCCTCTGCTAAGCACTTCATGAATAAAGCTACATTTTCGACCACAATTTTGTGCAAAAATTGCGAAGGATTAGGCAATTTCCATTGCACTTTAAGATTGTCCGGAGAAGGAACTAAATTACTAAGGCTAGGGCTGCAGGGAATCTCTCAAGAGCGTGCCTGAAGTATTATTTCAATCAGGTTGTAGTCCCCAAAATTGGCATTAATAATGGAACTATGTTTCAACAGACTCATTAAGTTCCGGGAGATAAAAATAATAATCAATTATTGATGAAGCATTCCACCCCCTATAGGTGGGAATACTGGGCCCTTCCTTCACCAACACATTATGCAAATCTGAACAAGCAACTAAAGCCTTCAATTCCTTACCCCTTACTTCTGATCTGATGGGGGCATGAACCCAGTCCCTGCAATATTAGACAGCAGACTAGCATTATAATCCCCCCCTAAACAGAGGTACAAATGCAGGCCTTGTTGGGATTTTTGGTTCACCAAACCTGTTATAATATCAAATAGGCCTTGAATCTTCCAATTGAGTACACTAGGAAAGTTGTTGTTATAAAAATTTACTAACAATAACAACTGCCAATCTTATACCAAATGGCCTGGAAACCTTTCCACAAGGTTTTCAGAAGCTCAGGACGTCCCCCAAGCAAAAGATTAACCCAAATAGATAGTCCTCCTGATGCATGACCAGAACGTGTTGGTAATGCCAATGAGCTGTGTTAGACCTGACATGCCTTAGGGTGGTCACCCCTAACTTTTTGCCTGCCTCCCTCCACTTTTTGGACTCTGTTTTTGCTGGCTTTTAGATTCTGCGCACTTTACCACTGCTAACCAGTGCTAAAGTGCATATGCTCTCTCCCTTTTAAACATGGTAACTTTGGATCATACCCAATTGGACTATTTAATCTACTTATAAGTCCCTAGTAATGTGCACTGTATGTGCCTAGGGCCTGTAGATTAAATGCTACTAGTGGGCCTGCAGCACTGGTTGTGCCACCCACTCAAGTAGCCCCTTTACCTTGTCCCAGGCCTGCCATTGCAAGGCCTGTGTGTGCAGTTTCACTGCCACTTTGACTTGGCATTTAAAAGTACTTGCCAAGCCTAAAGCTCCCCTTTTTCTACACATAAGTCACCTCTAATGTGTGCCCTAGGTAACCCCGAGAGCAGGGTGCTGTGTGGGTAAAAGGCAGGACATGTACCTGTGTAGTTTACATGTCCTGGTAGTGTAAAACTCATAAATTCGTTTTTACACTTGAGGCCTGCTCCCTTCATAGGCTAACATTGGGGCTGCCCTCACACATTGTTGAAGTGGCAGCTGCTGATCTGAATGGAGTAGGAAGGTCATATTTAGTATGGCCAGAATGGTAATACAAAATCCTGCTGACTGGTGAAGTTGGATTTAATATTACTATTTTACAAAAGCCACTTTTAGAAAGTGAGCATTTCTCTGCACTTAAATCTTTCTGTGCCTTACAATCCACGTTGGCTAGGTTTATTTGACAGCTCCTTGTGCATTCACTCAGACACACCCCAAACACAGGGTACTCAGCCTCACTTGCATACATCTGCATTTTGAATGGGTCTTCCTGGGCTGGGAGGGTGGAGGGCCTGCTCTGATACAAAGGACTGCCACACCCCCTACTGGGACCCTGGCAGACAGGATTGAACTGAAAGGGGACCTGGTGCACTTCTTCGCCACTCTTTGAAGTCTCCACCACTTCAAAGGCACATTTGGGTATTAAACAGGGCCTCTGCCATACCACCTCAGACACTTGCTGGAGAAGAAACCTGAACCAGAACCTACATCCTGCCAAGAAAAACTACCTGGCTGCTCAAAGGACTCACCTGTCTGCTTTCTACAAAGGACTGCTGCCTTGCTGTTGGCCTGCTGCCTTGCTGAACTCTTGTCTGGCTGCAAAAGTGCTCTCCAAGCGCTTGGATAGAGCTTGCCTCCTGTTCCCTGAAGTCTCAGGACCAAAAAGACTTCTCTTTTTCATTTGGACTCCTCGTGCGCCGAAAAATTAGACGCACAGCTTGCTCCGTGGTGAGAAAATCGCGGCACGTCGACGCTGATCGACGCGACGCCTACAGGGCGACCGGAACTTCGACGCACAGCCTCGCATCGACAACGCCGCCCGACTTCCAGAGAGGAAATCGACGCGATGCCTGCCGTGAGAAAGAAAATTCCACGCACAGCCTCCCGGAACGACGCGCAGCCGGATAACAAGCCGAGGAATCCACGCACAGACCCTGGGACATCTGGTAATCCCGCAAACCATAGAAGGAGTCGGCCCGCGTGCCGAAAACGACGCACGTCTCCCCGCGTGAAAAAAAATGACGCAAGTCCGTGTGTGAAGGGGCAAAACCGACGCACACACCATTTTTCCACGCATCTCCTCCTCTGCGGCCCTCTGTGGAGATTTTCCACTCCAAACCAGGTACTTTGTGCTTGAAAGAGACTTTGTTTGCTTTTTAAAGACTTAAGACACTTTATATCATTTTTCAGTGATATTTCTACAAATTCTTATTGCATCTTTTATTGTGTTGATCTACAAATATCCAGATAAGTATTCTATATTTTTCTAAACACTGTGTGGTGTATTTTTGTGGTGCTATATGGTGTTATTGTATGATTTATTGCAGAAATACTTTACTCATTGCCTTCTAAGTTAAGCCTGACTGCTCGTGCCAAGCTACCAGAGGGTGGGCACAGGATAATTTGGATTGTGTGTGACTTACCCTGACTAGAGTGAGGGTTCTTGCTTGGACAGAGGGTAACCTGACTGCCAACCAAAAAAAACATTTCTAACAAGCTGTAACTTGTAAAACCCTCAAATGCTATTGTATTAATTTCCCACGTCTCTTGGAAAAGCAATATATCATATGATTTGATAAACAAGACCCAATCCAGCTTAGAGCGAAGGCCAGTGATGTTCCAACTCAAAATTTTAAACATTGAGGGGGTCATTCTGACTTTGGCGGGCGGCGGAGGCCGCCCGCCAAAGTCCCGCCTTCAGAATACCGCTGCGCGGTCAAAAGACCGCCGCGGTAATTCTGAGTTTCCCGCTGGGCTGGTGGGCGACCGCCAGAAGGCCGCCCGCCAGCCCAGCGGGAAACCCATTTCCATGAGGATGCCGGCTCCGAATGGAGCCGGCGGAGTGGAAGGGGTGCGACGGGTGCAGTTGCACCCGTCGCGATTTTCAGTGTCTGCTTGGCAGACACTGAAAATCTTGGTGGGGCCCTGTTAGGGGGCCCTTGCAGTGACCATGCCATTGGCATGGGCACTGCAGGGGCCCCCAGGGGCCCCACGACACCCGTTACCGCCAGCCAGGTTCTGGCGGTCAAAACCGCCAGAACCAGGCTGGTGGTAAGGGGGCCGGAATCCCCATGGCGGCGCTGCCTGCAGCGCCGCCATGGAGGATTCCCTAGGGCAGCGGGAAACCGGCGGGACACCGCCGGTTTCCCGTTTCTGACCGCGGCTGCACCGCCGCGGTCAGAATGCCCATGGATGCACCGCCAGCCTGTTGGCGGTGCATCCGCGGTCCCCGGCCAATGACCCCCTGAATGTCTAGCTCGGAGAGACAAATAAAAAGACATTACATCAGAACTATTTGGTACAGATACGATGTTGTTGGTCGCACCAATTAGTGGATTTCAAGGCAAAGTGGTAATATAGGAGCAGTCCCACTATATTGGATTACTAGGAGCCACTACGCAAGCAGAAGGATCCTGTGACATAGCATCTAGTTCAGCAACTACTGACAATGGAGTCCCCACAAGCGGTCTGAGTACAAACTGTCAATTGAAGTCATTTAAATCTGCAAGCGCTGAGAACCTAATACTACAAGGCACTCTGCCCAAGGACCTAAGCCCGGGTCATAATTAGACAATTGTCACAAGTATCTAGATGGCTTGTAAAAATGAACCGGGGCACAGTCACAATCTTAGACCTGGCTGTAGTTTCCAGTGCACAGGGCCCCCACAGATTTCTCATGCTATACCAATACTTAAAATTGATGACAACACAATCTCCAGTTATGTTTTTCCTGGAATGGCCAATCCAGCCAACCCTCCACACCATTAAAATGTATTGGCTTCTATTGGTATTGAAATACTTGTGCATACATAACAATGGGTCACTTTGTTCCAGAACGCCACCCACGACTCCTCCTGGCTGCTTTCCAAAGGCGGCACAGAGCCACAATCAGAATATAAGGACTAGCTTCTGGAGGCAAGTTCAAGATCATTGGACTGGGCCCTACACCCATGCAGCTACTCCCAACAGCGTTGTTAGCTACATAGGCTTGACTGCTTCCTATGGGTACAGAGTGATCATTACCAATGTTATTGCCAATGTTATCCAACCCCTTTCAGGCAAGCAGTCTCAAGCCACACACTACGGGCCACAGCTGATAGTGCATTCATACGACCAGCCTTATCCTCATTCTGTGTAGACAAGGTGTGTGAAGGGGGTCCAGTGACTAAATAAGAAGCCTCCATACTAACAAATCCCCCTGATAGATGTGCCGGTGACCTGAGACACACTGTCCATCAGGCAGTCAGGACCTACAGATGTGGGAGAATTAATTGAACCTGTTAGTAATTTTTCAATAATATCCCACCAATCCATTAGTGGTTTTAATTTGGCTTCCAAAGTGGCTGACAACCTGCTGCATAGCACCTCAATATTGACACTCACTGTTCAGGATACACTCTGAGCCTTCTTGGCTAATAGGTTGCTTGACTGGTCTTTCTCCCCCAATACTCAAGTGCACTGTCTCTTCCTTTTAGTTGCAGGCTCAATAGGAGGGGAGGAGCTACCAGACCTCATGGATGCTTGAGCAGTACCCGAGGTTACTGCAGTTGTGGTTGTTGCAGGCATTGTAGTCATTGATATGCCTGATAAAGTTGGGGAATCATGATGACATTCTATATGTCATTTGCTCCCGACTGAGTGCACTTCCCTAGTACTATTGCCCTCGTCAAGGACAATACTGCTTCCCTCTTTAAGGGACAGTCTGCACTCTGTTAAAGCAATTTTTTTGATACCACCCCAATCGCCCGCTCAAACATGATATCAATCCTAGTAGGTTTTTGCAAAGCTTTTCATAGTGAGCCAGTGCAACTTGCTAGCTTGCATTTGCCCATTTTCAGTCAGAGTGAGAAACTCACCAATTCATCTGTGGTTAAATCGAGCACCTCAGAGGATGGGTCAGCCCATCCTTGGTCAGTCGCGGACGAGCGCAGGTGGGCCTGCACTTGGCCGGGTCTTTGCCCAGTCTTCACCTGGGCAGCCCCTCCTCCTCACACAGAACCTCCGTCCAAAGCAGGCAGATGCAGGGAGTGACATGCAGCCCTCCCTGGAAATGTAAGCGTGACTTTATGTGTTTTAAGTTATTAATGTGTTTATTTTGATCAGTTGTCATTTTTAGTTGTTGTTTTATTATTTGGTTACATTTTTAAAGTGTTGTTTCGAGCTTATTTTATTATTTTAAATTGTAGTCCTGTTGTTGGGTAATTAGAGCAGTAGGGTCGAAAGATATTTGAACATATCTTTTTTTAAAATGACAGTTTAATTCATTAGCTCACTTAATAATTATGTGATTTAATTGTTGTTTTATTTTAACACCATGAAAATTGTTATTTAATTTTGTTTAAATTGGTTAATTTTATTATTACTACTGGTATTTTTCGATTCATTGATTATTTATTTTTTCTTTCTAATTTTATATTGATTATGTTAATTATTCAAAATGTTTAATTGATTTAATTGATTAGTTTCAGAGTGTTATTGTCTTAAGATTTTATGTTTGATTTAGTGGTATGAGTTCACATTTTGTGGGTTGTTGGGACTGTAGGGGATTAAGGTGGGAAGTGTTTTTAATTAATTTTTTAAAGGGCTTTTAATTCAGACATGATGTTTACATTGATACATTTTTATGTTGTTTTATTATTTTATTAGGAAATTTAGTTATTTATAGATTACACTCCAATGAATATTGTTTGATATTTTGTATGTTAATTTTTAATGTTGCAATTTTTTAATATATTTTATAATAATTGTACTTTCCAACACCTCCCTACTGTTGCCTGGGTTGGAGAGGACCCAAAAAACCTGCCTCGCCCCAAAGTACAGCACTTTCCCTACTGTTAATCAGGTTGGAATGAGAATAGTAAAATTGCAGAATCTCACCCCTTGAAAGTCCAATACTTTCACCAATACTGTTTAGGTTGGAGTGGGAACTGGAAAGCTGAACCCCCCACTTCCCAAAGTCCAACACATCTTTACCGTTGCTTAATTTGAACTTGGATTAGTAAATCTGTTTCCTCCAACATCTGGTGCTTTCCCACTGTTGCTTAGGGTGGGTGGTGAGTAGTTAATCTCACTCCTTCAACCTCCAGTACTTTCACCAATCTTGTTTAGACTGGAGTCGGAATAGAAACCTTTGGTATTTTCAGTGAATTTCTAGTTATTTTTTAACAGAAAGTAATATTTTATTACCATATTTAAAGCCAATCCCAAGCCATGTACGGCATGGTGTTGGCTGTAGGGCCTGCATGCAAACTCTTTGGGCAGCCAACCCCCCTACTGTGCACGTCCATCAGCCATAAGCATCTTAGAGTTGGCCACAAGGCCTGGCCTGCAGCCAACACCTTACAGGTAGTCAACCCCATGTCACCCGCTGCCTTTGGACATGTGCTGTGTGTGGTTGGCCACAGGGCCTGCATCCAACCCCTTTCAGGCAAGCAGTCTCAAGCCACACACAGCAGAATGCATGCACAGTGTGCAGTGGTCTTGCAGCTGCGGGCCGCACTCAGGTAGACTTTCTGATTTTCTCCTCACAAGGGCTAGGGGCAGGGTATCCCCACCCTGGCACTTTATATCTTTTTTTCACTATTTACAGATCAGGGGACTAAGTCCACAGTGCTCCTGCTACATTTGTTTTCATGTTGCGTCAGCCTGTTAGAGTGCTTGTTCCCGCAGGAGCCTCACTCCTTTCAGGCCAATCTCAATGCTCCATGTTTTAAAATTGAGCTCAATGGATTCTCATGAGAGTCCCTCAAACCCAACCATCCAGCTATATAAATATTTTTGTACCTTAATTTTTTTTTTTAACTGTTGAGCGCGTCTACATCTAATCAGCAAATCATAAACAACTGGTGTAATTACGTTCAGCAGTTTTTGCAATAGCATTGTTAAAAAAAACATTAAGACACAGGTGGATCTTGTGTTGTTGGAACACCCTCCTTTTTCTCCTTTTTCTCGTGCAAGGCGGCCGCACTGGCATTTAGCAGCCAAAAGGGCACCAGTAAAGGGGGAAAGGACAAGAATTAGCTGTATTGGAAAAATATGGGGCATTACTGCCCTTTCCCTTTGACACAAGGCAGTGCAGCAAGTTGACTTGCTGTGCTGCCTTGCGCCAAAATGTCTCTGAGCTTACGGCACCAACACCAGCTGCTTCAGCAGGCGTTTGATGATGAAGTATTAATTGATGTTTCTGACTTCAAGTGACCCTTGCCAAATTCAGCTTTTGACCTTCTCTTACTGAAAGTATTTTAGCTCCCAAAAGTTCTTAAAAACTTTAATAGAGTCAACCCACTTGATGTTCTCAAACTAGGCTCCATCTCAGTTAGCCTGATATCGCAACTAGGCCACAGTCAACTGCAAATTGATATTTTACGTTGATGCTATACATTTTCTCAGCATTTTCACCATAATATTTTTTTAAATAATATCCTTAATAAAATCTTAGCTATTTTAGTTTCTTTTTGCTCATGAAAATGTTATCTATTTTTCTGAATTTGAGTTGAGAAATCTATTTTTTGTGTTCTTAACTTTAAAATTGTTGTACTACTTGAACTTAACACATATCTCTAGAGAATTGCTCGGTGCTTGTGCCAACACTACCACTGCTGGACAGAGATTCTCTAAGAACTGTGCCTTAGCCTATCAAAATAGTGTTCATAAATTTTCAAGGGTACTGCCCTCCCAAATTAATAATAATTTCTGACATCTATCATCAGTTCTTTGTCAGTATATTTTTCTAGATGCTACCATGACAACTCAAGCTAATAGTAGGATCATTTAAACATTACAAAATGGCTTTGATGTAAACCATATTAGACAGATGGGAGGACCAGAGAGTAGCAATGGTTCTTAGAGTGGGCCACCTTTCCACCTCCTGATTCTGCATTAGAGTGATATTATTAGTTTTAGTTCTACTGAAGAACAAATGTTCAGGACTAATTTTAAGTAACTAGTTATGCCCCTACCTGTTTCTTCCAGGACTTAAAGAACGTTATCAAGACTTTCCACTTGCCCTTCCTCCAAAACAATATAATTCTTGGCAAAAGTAGCTGTAACATACAAAAACCCTATTGTATACAGATGTTTCAAAGGCCTTAGCTTAACATTGACAAGCATTTTCAACTGCTGTTACAACAGGTTAAAAGGAATAGGCATGGCAAGGAGGATATTGACCATTCTTTAGGGCAGACGTCTTCAACCTTTTCGGAGCACCCCAACACAATGGATTCGTAGTAGCATTCGTAGGAGGGTGCAAAAACCTCAGCAAAGAAGTGTACTTGAAGATGGCCTGGAAGTGTGACTTTGTTAATTTTTCACGATTTCAGGCCATCTTCATCTGCATTAAGTTAGGCTTGCCACTTTTCTCAGAGTAAAATGCCAGCCATTTTGGTCACATATTATGATTCTGCAAAGGCCCGACATGATTAAGTAGAACTTTATATGAACTGTTCTGTATTCATTCTTAACATGGTTTTTCTGTCTTTGTTTACTTTAATTATTAGTCAGGGGTCATTCGGACACCTGTAGAACACAGCTTAAAGTGTTTTATTCTAACATTTTCTTTTTAAAGTTTATATTGATAACAGGAAAAAATACCAGCTTTAGGTAACTTTTCTAATTTTTGTAACAGACATTAAAATACTGGATATACTGGTTACACTGGCAAGCCCTGTGGTGGAGGGGTCAAAGGCTTGGATAAAAACAACAAAATATTCGAAAGGTATTTTTTTGTCTATTTCACCTTCACTGCAACTGTATATGAAATTATGCACACAACCTAAATGAAAGATAAATGGAAATTAAACTATTTAGTGGGAAATGCATTCCTTTATGTTATGAAGCATCAGTTGTGTCATGCAATCACTTAAGATTTCTGTGAGACCAGAGAGTCACAGAATTGAATCCAGCTTGGTGAAGAGCAGAATAATGACTTGTGTATTAACTGTGCTATGCAGTTGCTGCAAGTTTCAGAAAGCACTGTGAATATTTTAGTCATTATTTTAAAACTGTATTATACAGAGTATAGGATAGGCTGCCACACAATAATTTAGTGTATATGATAAAATACGCGTTTTCCAATAATACATATTAGTAATAGCTAACTAGACTGTAACTTGGCCAGATATTTTTATAGGCACATTCAAAAAAGCACTTTCCAAAAATTGACATCCTTATATTAGCTCTCAAAAATAATAAGTATATGTCATCATGATACTTCAAGTGACACTTTAAATTAAAGCACTTTAGCAACCCCTCCCTGTAAGCAGCCTTCAAATACTCCAGGCTCCCATTAACAATTCAGGGATTGTTGTTTTTTACCAAAATGTATGGGAACTGTTTTTGTAAAATTAAAAACACCTTGGTCCTCATCCCTGGCCAACTTCGACCTCTGTTTACATGCAGATAAACTCTCAGGTGAGTCGAGGGAGTGGCAGAGAGGAGGCAAAAAGGGTCAAAGTTAGAGCCCTGATCACCCTGACCACCTGGTACCTTAAAATAATAGCCCAGGAGAAAACAGAATAGCGCAAAATCCACTGAGAGCATCAAGGAAATGGCCTAGAGAAGGGTCCCTATGCGGGGAAGGGTCAAAATATTTTGTTTACAAATAAACAGAGAAAGCCTTCCCCCTTCTTCAAAGAGATGCCCTGAAGAAGGTGTTTAAAAGTGTGGACTAATCTTTCTTACAGTGTCATCACTACCATTAGTGCAATAGGTGCATCAGTATTGTTGCAAGGGTGTGATGGATCACTGCGCCCCAATTATAGAAATATTACTAGGAAAACGGAAGGTAGGGAGGCATTTTCCTTGTTAGCATTAGGCCCACATCCCCATTTCAAACAGAGAACAGGCCCCAAACAAGTGGTGATGACATGCGGGGCTTGTTCTACTTAATTAACACACAGTGACAGAGAGCCTGCTTTGGGTCTCAGGCCTAGGATGGCCCATTGTGTGGGAAGAGTAGTAGGCGTTATTGATGGTGTAGGTGCAGTGGCACCGGGGGCTCAGTGGTGTAAGGACCCAACTAAACCACTATCAATGCTGTTTTATCATCATTACTTGCTTGTATTAGGGCTCAGTGCATTCTTGCTGTCCCAGTGTTGCTTTGGTCATTGAACCAATGGCCCAAATGAGGAGGACACTGAAGCAGCAGAGACACGTTACCTTGAGCCTCAGAGAGATGGCACAAGGGAGGATGGGGTGGGTTAACAAGGTAGAGACTTCTTGCTTCTCAAGTCATTAGCTCTCATTATTGAGGCAGGTGCAGTGGGAACCAGGAGTTTGAAGGGCATACTGCATAACAATTATGACCAGTACCCTTACTGTAAAGAAGCAGGCAACACACAAGAGCTTGTGTTTTCTGAAAAGGACGGAATCTATCTTAAGATGAGAGTGATGGCCATGTTTGGTGGAAAAGTGGCGAAAGAGGGAGAGGGGACAGCCTGCTACTCAGAGCTGCAGCTATCATTACTGCAGAAGGTGTAGTAGAATTGGGGCCCAAGAGTGTGACAGGTTCACAAGACCCTCTATAATAGAAGTAGTGTTGTTTTCAGGTTTTTAAATGTATTTTCTCATTTATAAGTCTCACATTTACTGTGGTTTATGAGATAGTGAAAAAAGTATTTCTGGAATGATCTCCTATGCCTACCACCTGCACCCTGCCCTGCCCCTCTCACCCAAGTCTTTCCATAAAGTTTTGGAAGGAGGGTGTTGACTTCAAAACATTTTGAGTAAGAGGTTCAGAGCAAAAACAAAATTCAGATCTCTGCTCTAGGAGGTGATAGGTTTTCATTGCTAGATGTAATGGCTAGTGGCTATCACTTTAATCGAAAGAGCCTAATAGATAGCCCTAAAGATAGTAGGCTATTTAGCTAATATTTGTGGCAAAATCTGGACGTGACACAATGCAAACAAATGGAACATTTGATTCAATTTGGAGCAAATGGAATTATTGAAAATACGTATGAAAATAAATACGTATTTTGTTGTTTGAAGCATTGCCATACAAATCATCATCCCACGAATTTGTATCTTATCTATTGGGTTCAATATCATGTAAACAGAACACTTTCTGTATCTGTGTTGCTTTCAAGGCTGAGATAACTGAATGAACTGGACAACATGTCCTGGCCATTTGTCCAATCAATATATTCCATGTAATTAATAACTTTTTGCGCAGGTGTTACTACCAAACACAATGGTTCAAAACGACTCTAGTGCATTGTTAAAATGTAGCAATTTGTATTGAGCTAGTACATTTAAACAGCTAAAACGAGCACACAAAAATAAACAAATACATTATGTTGCCTTATAGTGAGGCCCAAACTAAATGTTCAAGATGAGTAAAGATGAAAGGATAACTCATGCCATCAGTAACCATGTCTATAGTACATATTCACCAGTGTCCACACAGGAGTACAGTTAAATGACACAAAGAACACGTCTTAGCAAATAATGCTATAGGATTCTTGTATGACTGTGCAAGATTAACAGCCTGTGGTTATTGCCATAGAAATCTAGCTGTCAGGTGACCTCAAGTACAATGTTCCTCCTACACAGGCAATGAAACACAGCACACATCATAGGAATGCAAATGCAAACAGTAATTGCCTTGCGCACACTATAATAATGTTTTTACATGATGACATTTCGGGAATGCACAGTAGGAGTAAATGCATTATTTTAAATTGTGTGGGACAGAAACACCAGAAGATGTTCCTGAAGATTTAAAAGCATCACAATGTCTTTCCTTTACTCAGTTCTTCCATCATAAATAAGAAATCGCGTGTGTGCTCAACTTGTACTTTCTCATCATTTACAGGATGAAAAAGAAAAAAATAATCAAGAAATTATTTTTGCTTTATTAGTGAGTGATTGCTTTCTCTGAATGCCGGTTATTGAGGCAGAATCCAAAGCAAGGCAGATTTCCTAACAATGTATATGGATCGAATCAAACGCTGACCCAGTGATCAGATTATTGTATGAGTTTTTTTCACCCTGTTCACAATAATTAGCAGTGGAGCAAATTTGAGATGCTTGATCTGTTCAAGAAGGCCTTGTGCAAACATTTCTGAATCTAATTTGTGAATGGACACGCTTAAGGCCTTCTCATGTTTTCTGATGTACAGAATTCTCAGAAAATGGCAGGATGTGCCTGGTGTAAATCTGAGCTAGCCCATGCATGTTCTCCAGGACAAGCATTAATGTATTTGATCAAAAACAGTTTAGCACAAACCTACCAGCAGTAAAGCACATAACGCAAAATCAATCCACTAAACACCTGAAAATGAAGAAACTCGGGTTTGATGTTCTCATTTTACTCCTATTCTATGGCTGTTCGGCCTCCTCCGTCACCATCACCAAGGATAAAAGAGATTAAAGAAAAAAATGCTCTTGGGTTGGTAAGCTTCTGCCTGCCACATGGAAAGATATTAAAATCTGATGAAGTGTGTTCTGACACCCATAATAGGTTCTTTAAAAAATCAGTAATAAAACCAGGGGCCACATTGGCTGCTAACTGCACTCACCTGCCAAGTGTGCCATCTCTCCTTTCCTTCAGGAAGTCTACATCTATTGCGCAGCCTTTCAGCTCAAACAATCCAGTCAGCTTATACCCAAAAACTGACCAAATGATCTAATTCCTATGCCCATTAGATTCAGGTACTTGCCAATATTTTATTAACCAAGCATGTCACTAGGTCACATAAAAATAAGATTGTCTCACCAATACTCAAGAAGCACATTGTAGAAGCTAACAAACCTTGTAACCATAGGCACATAACCAAACTTGAATTTTCGAAAGTCACGGGGAGATTGGCAGTTGCCCACCTCCAATTCTTTCTAGAATAGGACCCAACACTCTATTGACAACTGTCATATTTCTGTTCTCACCATGCCACAGAGACTGCAATGGCTTATGAAATGACATCTGGTATAGGTAGATCAAGGTCATGTAGCACGTCTGTTACTATTGAACCTTTCTGTCCCATTTCATCATATGATTTCCTCTGTCCTATTGTACAGGCTGGCGGTGTTGACAAATGCTTCAAACTATGCTGTAGCCTGGATCATGCCATTCACAGCTAAATAATGCATCATTCTGAACACACTATCCTAGATTGTGGACTCCCCATGGTTCACTCATCCTAATGAGCAATGAGGTCTGTGAGAGACAAAGGTTTGATGGATGGTCATTGTATGGTGCAGAGCAGATGGGTGGGTATCAGAGTAGAAATATGCTTGGTGCTGATGGATTGTTTTTATCTTCCAATTAAATATAGGTTAATGGCATTACCTTTACCTGTAGAATTTGGGATTAGAAAGTAAGCAAACTGTTGATGCAATATGTGCATCTCTTTAAAATACTTCTTCTTTTGCTGGAAGTTTAATTAATAGTCCCATTTCAATATTTGGCTTTAGCTAGCCTCATGGATTGTCCTCATGATGCTTGGAGGGAATTTAGAAATGTAGGGTCACCATGACATTTTATTCTTCACTATCTCTAGATGGAGATTTGTAGATTTGTTGTTGGTGAGGTCTTTAAAGTACTCTGGTGCTGAAGTATTCTGCTTCCATTTGTATGCTTTAGCTGAAGTGTAGGTGTTCAAATGTTTCCCAGAAATGTGTTGAAGTTGTTTAGGTGGGTATTGAAACTCGATGTAGAGGTGGCAGGATATAATAGGAGTTTTAGCTTGTCGATGGAGAAGATTCTGAAGGATCAAAAGGATAGTTGTTCCATTTAGTGTGTTGGTTGGATGCTGAGCTGGGTAATGAGAATGGTGAGGTGGGTGATCCTGTCTAGGGGCGTGGAAAGTTTGCATTGGATGGTAGGTGATGTCAAGAAAGCAAAGGTGAAGATTTGGCCTTTGCAATGCTTTGGTTGGGGATATGCTGTAACACATTAATTTTGTTGATGAGGTTGAGAAGGGTTTCTCTTCTGTTTTTTCATGCTTGAGTTATCTGAAAAGACCGAAGTCACTCAGTATGATAGTAGGATGAGAAGAGCTGGTGACAAGGTCTAATAATTTGTCAATAACATCCTTGCTATGTCCAGGAAACCTGTAGAGGAGGTAACTTTTGGAAGTTTAAGTTGTAGAGTAGAAAGTGCTTTTGGGCCGATCAATTGAGTAAGTGCACTTGATAGAGTTGGATGCACTATCAGGAGGATGTATGGATCTCAACAAGGCATCCTCCCTTCTTATGTATTTGGTTTGCGTGCAGGCTGTAATAGGCTGTGGAAACAAGACTATTTAGGATGTGCAAGGGCATGGGGTGAGCCATGCTTCTGTGATGAAGAGCTTATGAGGCTTATGATAGGTGAAGAGGTTTGAGATATTTGTAGCATGGAGTACTGCAGATCATGTGTTAATGAGAATGAATTGGAGTGTGTGCAGGAATGTTTTAGGTGAGTGATAGTGGAATGGATTGGGTTTGAGTGGATTTGTGTGGTCTACATCTGAGTATGATTGTAGGTATGGGTACTGACATCTTCCCTGCTGGGGTCCTACTGAGGTAGCAGTGGAACAGGTGTTCTGCCATCAGGCTGTTCCTGGCCCAAAAAATGCTTAAACCAATTACAAGGGTAGCCCTGGTGATGGGATGCCCCAAAGAGTTGAATGAAGTATGGGAGAAGGCAAGAGATATCAGGTGGGAACCAGCATGTCATTTCCAGTAAAGATGCATGCTATGTGATATAGGTGGTCATTCTAACCCTGGCGGTAAAAACCGCCAGGGCGAATGACCGCGGTAGCACCGCCAACAGGCTGGCGGTGCACCGCTGGGCATTCTGACCGCGGCGGTTCAGCCGCGGCCAGAAACGGAAAGTCGGCGGTGTACCGCCGACTTCCCGCTGCCCTTGAGAATCTGAGGATTCTGACACCCCCTACCGCCATCCTGTTCCTGGCGGGTCTCCCGCCAGGAACAGGATGGCGGTAGGGGGTGCCGCGGGGCCCCTGGGGGCCCCTGCAGTGCCCATGCCAATGGCATGGGCATTGCAGGGGCCCCCGTAAGAGGGCCCCAAAAAGAATTTCAGTGTCTGCCTAGCAGACACTGAAATTTGCGACGGGTGCTACTGCACCCGTCGCACTCCAGCAACTCCGCCGGCTCCATTCGGAGCCGGCTTCATCGTTGCTGGGTCTTTCCCGCTGTGCTGGCGGGCGGCCTTTTGGCGGTCGCCCGCCAGCACAGCGGGAAAGCCAGAATGGCCGCCGCGGTCTTGTGACCGCGGTGCGGTCATTTGGCGGTAACCGCATGGCAGGCGGCGACCGCCGCCCACCGCGGTTAGAATCACCGCCATAGTGTTGTTATTTTCTGTAGAGATGGTAGCTGAGAACGGCAGTGATGTTACTTTCTATAAAGATAAATGATGTAGTGTGAGGTCAGCTTCCCCAGCTTCTTCTTTTAAAAATAGTTTAGTCAGGAAATCAGTGACATCTCTTTCTTTAGAGGTGGATGCCGGATCTGCAGTGATGTCAATTCATGTATAGATAAATACTTTGAAATGTAAAAATGAATTCTGTGGAATAATATTCACCTCTCTGGCTTCTTTTACAGACAATTGTGATGGGAAACCATGGTTGTGACTTAACTTACCGCAGAGATGGATCCAGAGAACTGTAGTGATGTCATTTCCTATAGAGATGAATGATGTAGAATGACATCTGTGGCTGTTCCCATCTTTTAATTATGATTTTGGTGAGAAACCAGTAATGCCACTGTGCATTCTTTTGATGCCATCCTTTCACACATCAGTATGACATCACAAATATGGTTTTGCCAGAAACTAATGTTGGTTCTACAAATTGTGCATTCTACTCATATCACATTGGTAAGTATTTCATGATGGTGGGTGTTAGACCTGGCATCCTTGGTGTGATTTACCCTAACCTTCTGTCTTCTGTCCTCCTGTTTTTCTGACTTCATTTTTGCTGGCTTTAGGATTCTGTGGACTTTACCACTGCTAACCACTGCTAAAGTGCAGGTTCTCTGTACTCTAAAACATGGTAATATTGGCTTATCCACAATTTGGCATATTTGATTTGCCAGAAGTCCCTAATAAAGTGCAGTACAGTGTCCAGGGACTGTAATTTAAATACTAATGGTGGACCTTCAGCACTGACTGCAACACCCACTACAGTAGGCCTTAAAACAGGTCTCAGGCCTCAGGCCTCTCACTGTAAAGCCTCCATGAGCAATTGTAAACTGTCATTTCGATCTGGCAAGTGTAGCCACTTGCCAGGCACAAATCTTCCTTTTTATTACATATAAGTCACCCCTTAGGTAGGCCTAAGGGCAGGGTGCACTGTAGTTAAAATAGTTGGACATGAACTTTTAAGTTGAACATGTCCTGGTAGTGAAAAACAATTACATTCATTTTTTACTACTGCAAGGCCTATCCCTCCCATATGCTAACATTAGGGTTAACTTGAAGCAACATTTAAGTGTAACTTCCCAGTGGCAAAAGATAGAAATTTGGAGTTTGGTGTCTCTGTACTCACAAATTAAAATCACAACATATGGTGAAGTTGTATTTTAAATTGTAAATCTGAAAATGGCACTTTTAGAATGTTGGCATTTTTCCAAATTTAACCATGCTGTGCCTCTGCCTGTCCCTGAATACATATCTGGGGTAGGTGACAGCCGGGCTTTGTGCATTCCCTCTGGACAGTCACACACAAAGGGAGCTGGGATGTGTTATTTGCATCCTGATGGCCCATCACTGGCTGATTGGTCTTCCTGGGCTAGATGGGAGGGAGGAGCTGACACTTACACTGGATAGGTCTGTGTCTGTCTGCACTCCACTTTTCTTTTGTTTCATAAATTTATTCATTAGTTGATACATACGGCCAACCCCAGCAGATTTAGCCAGTAACTCTTCTGTAATCCTTTAACACCAGTTCTAATTCCAGTGTGCCCAGCAACGCAGCTGCCATGATACCCATGCATTCCTGAGCATTCTACAGCAAGCAATTACAAAACAACACATCTCCTTTTCATTAACACAGCAAAGCTAAATACAAAACATTGATATATACATTTTTGTTTACAATAAACAACTTATTAATACGTTACAACATAATAATCCTTAAATAAGCTGGCAAATTTCCTTTCCTTAAACACTAACAATACTGTATACAAAACATAGGTAATGAATTACTAATTTGTTTCTTTTACAATAAAATACTCATTAATACTTCACACAATAGAATCCTTTAAATATTCAGGCAGATTTGTCACTCTTCCACTCCTTCTTATTCCATCATATTCTCTCTTCTCTACCACATTTCCATTCTCACTTTCCTTCCTCATTTGATTTCTCTTTTCCTTGCCTTTGTCATAATTTCCTCTCCAATTTTGCACTTCTAACTCATTACATTTTACAACACTTCCCAATTTCAGTCTCATTCCATCATCCAATTCCACACTATACTTCCTTACCTTTCTCACCCGTTTTGGCACCGACCACTTGGACAGACCCTTCCTAGGTCCACTCAACCTAGTCCGCACCCAATCCCTATCTCTGTAACCACATACCTTCAACTCACCCTCTTCTTTCTTAACATATTCACACTATTTTTCATCCACTTTTCTCAATAACACTTCCTCGTTTATTACTTTCTTCCCTGTCTTACCCATCCATCCTGGTACAGATTTAGTACACGGTTTCCTACCTTTAAGCAACACAAAAGGTACTTCCATATGAGGAGTAGTGCAGTAACCCCACAGCAATGTTTTTATTTCTTTTTTCCAGTCTAACCCACTTTGTAAAGACAATTGTACATTCTCACTAAGAACTCTATTGAACCTCTCTACCAATCCATTTTCCCGGGAATGCGCTACTGCAGTCTTAATATGCTTGATTCCTTAACATGCCAAATATCCTTCAAACTCATCAGATGTAAACTGGTGACCATTATCGGTTACTACCTCTTCAGGATAACCATCCCTTCTCCCTATTTCTTCACAAAATTCCACCAACATACTCAACTTAACATCACTTACCACACTTACTTCAGGCCACTTGGAATGATGATCTATCATCATGAAGGGATATTGTTTCCACTACTTCCAATTTCAAAAGGTACGCATACATCCATTGCCACTTTTTCCCATGGCTTGCATAGAAATGGTACAGGAATGACTGGTGTTTTTTTTGCAATACATGTTTTATCACTACAAGCACAACTTATACAATTTCTTACGTATCTCTCCACATCTCGATCCGTTCCTGACCACCAAAAGTCTTCCCTCATCTTTCTCTTCATTTCTGACAATCCCCCATGACCCACATGTAAAATTTCTAACAATCTCTCTCTCAATGCATGTGGCACAATCAATTTATATCCCTTCCTTATTATACCAACCTGATTAGATAACTCTGACCACACATCTTTATACTTGATTAACATAGTCACATCTTCTCCCAACTTCAACCACTTCCTAGTTCAACTCCTTCCTAAAGTTTGCATTTGGTATCCTCTTATCCTCTGCAAGTTTTGCCTTCCATTCAATCTCAGATATAGCTGTAGCCTTAATATCCAATGTGTCTGCAACCATCCATTCTTCTTCCTCTTCCTCATCAACCTCTTGTAATGGCAATCTCGACAAACAATCAGCATTCACATTAGATGTTCCTGGTACATATTTCACTGTAAATATATATTCTTGTAATCAGTAAATCCACTTTGCAATCCTTGAAGGCGCTCGACTAACACCTTTTGTTGTAAAGAAGTCCACTAATGGTTTGTGATCAGTTCGTAACTCAAACTTTCTTCCCCAGATATAGGCCCTCATTATGACATTGGCAGTAACTGCCGCCTACCGCCACGGCACTGGCCTCCAACATACCGTCGCCATGGCTACCAGCCGGGCACACATATTATGACCATCAACGGTATTCTGCCAGAAGGCTGGAGGAATACCGCCAACGGTCATGGCGGCGGACAGCGGTAAGGTGGCGCTGCTGTCAGCAGCACCGCCACACCAGCCAAACACCGCCAACCGTATCATGAGCATTGATACGGCCTGGTGGTGTTTTGCTGGCGTATGCTGATGCTGACAGCAGTGCTGCGTCCCGTCTCCAGCTGTAGGACCCCCAAGCAGGTAAGTCAGGTGCTCCGACAGGAGAGGGGGTGGGCGGTGCTGTGTGTGGGGGGGTGTGGTGTGTGTGTGCATGTTTTGGTATGCGTGCATGCGGGTGTGAGTGGCGTTGAATGAGTGCATGAATGACTGAATGTAAGTGTACGTGTATGTTGAGTGTAGTGAATGTGTGTGTGCACCAAATTATGTTGGTGTGTGTTGCGGTGTGTGGGAATGTATGTGTGCATGCGTGGGTGGATGTGGGTATGCATGTATGTTAAGTGTTTATGTGTGTGTGTGTGTAAATGTGCGGGGGCAGGAAAGGGAAGGGGTGGGGGAGGACTCTCTGGAGGGGGGTGGGTGGGACCCCTATTAGTGCAGGGGAAGGAATTTCCTGGCACTGATAGTGCCTACCGCCATGGTTTTCATGGCGGTACGCTTGCCACGAAAACCATGGCGGTAGACGGGGGTCATAATCCCAAGGGTGGCATTGTGATGGCCGCTTGGCTCGAGACCGAAGTCTCCAGCCCAGAGACCGTTACCACCCTGACGGTCAGTGTGTTAAAGTGGCTGTCTGTGTTGGCGGTTTCTGCTGTGGTCATAATTCCATTTTGTTTACTGCCGGCCTGTTTAAAGTGGCTGTCTGTGTTGGCGGTTTCCGCTGTGGTCATAATTCCATTTTGTTTACCGTGGTCTGTTGGCGGTATTACCGCCGCTTTAGCACCGACTGCCAGGGTTGTAATTAGGGCCACAGTTCTTGAAATGCTGCACTTCCCACCAACAAATAAGGGCCTCCTTGTCTATTGTGGAGTAACTTTCTTCTGCCCCTTTCAATGTTCTTGAGGCAAATGCCATCACCCTTTCTTTTCCATTACTCTTGCATCAACACTGCACCAAACCCATGCATACTAGCATCCGTAGAAACTATAGTGTGATCATGCACAACAAAAGGCTTCAATTCCACAGCATTGATAATGCTTTTCTTAATAGCCTAAAATGCTTGCTGGCAATCATTTGTCTATTCATATTTCTGACCTTTTTTCATTAATACTCGGAAAATTTGTGCTTTATCTGCAAAATGTTTTACATATTTTTCATAACATTCTGCCAATCCTAAAAAAGACCTTAACTGATCTTTGTTAATAGGACACAGTGCTTTCTCTATAGCTTTCATTAACTTCATTTTAGGTTTTACTCCTTCATAAGATATAGTATGACCTAAATATTCCACACTTTGATGCGCAAATTTGCCTTTAGCAATTTCCACCATGAGTCCCGCATTTTCTAAAATTCCACACACTTTTCTGAATACATCATCATGCTCTTTATCGTTTTCCCTCGCACCAAAATATAATCTTGGAAAAACTTCACATTTTTTGTTTTCCAACAAACTTTGAATGGCCCTCTGAAATACTGCCGAAGCAGACGCGAGACCAAATGGAATACGCGCAAATCTGAATGCCCCTTCTGGTGTTATAAACAACGTAAGATGTTTTGAGTCAGGACATAACAATATTTGATGGTAAGCACTTGATAAATCAAGTGTCGAGTACACCCTTCCCACTTGGATTCCAACTAACAACTCATGATATTGGATATAGGATGTTGATCCCCCATATATTATTGTTGAGGTCTCTCAAATCGACACACATCCCAATATTGCCATTCGATTTCCAGGCTATAACCACAGGACTTAAGTATTCCGAGGACTCTATGTGCTCAATTACCCCCATTTCCAACAATTTCGTCAAATCAGCTTTTAACACATCTCTTAAAACTACAGGTACATTTCTCACTTTGTGAACTTTAGCAATCAATCCTTCTTTTAAGATGATTCTATGTTAAACATCCCAATTACTTGCAAATAATTTTGGGAACTCTCTTCCTTCTATTTTATAGTGTCCTCATGCATGATTGTTAACACTTGCTCATCAGTATTGGGATTTAATACGACATTTAGGCCCTCAATATGACATTGGCGGTAAACCCCACTTTCCGCCATGCTGACTGCCGCCAAACATACCGTTGTGGCAGTTGATATCCGTTCATTATATTATAAAACACACAGATACAAGTCCGCAACACCAAAGGTCAGTGATAAACTGTCAGTATCAAAACCCACACCGTTACGCCAACAGAACTACGCCCATCACATTATGACCCACGAATCACCACGGCGGACATTCAGTGATGGTAAACCATTGGCGGCACATATAGCCGCGCTCATAATACACACACACAAACAAAGCACATTGGTCAATTTAAATAACACACACCTGACACTCATACACACACCACACCCACACGCCCCCACCACTATAAAACACACACCCATATTACCCACAACCCCTTACGAATACAAACCATTGGCACGAGACAGACACCACGACTACAGACAAAACCAGCATCACACACCACCTACACTTATACACCACCCACGCACCCCACATCACACACCCCAACACATCATCGTACACACCCTCACATACACAACTCACACAACACCCATGGCACCACAAAGAAACCCCAGATTCTCAGAGAAGGAGCTAAGGGTCATGGTGGAGGAAATCATCAGGGTAGAGCCTCAGCTATTTGGAGCACAGGTGCAGCAGATATCCATTGCTAGGAAGATGGATCTATGGCGGAGGATCTTGGACAGGGTCAATGCACCTAAGAACCAGGGATGACATCAGGAAGAGGTGGAATGATCTACGGGGAACGTACGTTCCATTGCAGCAAGACACCAACTCGCTGTACAGAGGACTGGCGGTGGACCACAACCTCCTCCCCCACAACTAACAACATGGGAGGAACAAGTCTTGGCAATCATGCATCCTGAGGACCTGGTCGGTGTAGTAGGAGGACTGGACTCAGGTAAGTCAACTCACAACTATTTGCACCCCCATACCTGCATGCCATCACATACACCTACCCTCACCCTCACTCCCATCACTCCAACACCTCCCACACCCCTCACCATCACATATCACTCATCCCAATGCCAAACCCCACAGGTACCCCAGCCAATGTCAGCGGCAAAGAGGTGCCAGCACTATTCAGTCCCCCAACTAAAGAGGCCCACAGTGATGACAGCAACTCTGGTCGCCTGGATCTGGATGACCAACCTGCCCATCAGGGACCTCTGGACAGTCGGTTACCCAGGCCCAGTCACACACCACCACAGAGCCTCCCCTATCTGGAAACACCACCACAGCACCCACCCAGCATACCCATACGTCTGTCCCCAGGACACATCAATCACATCAATCAGCAGTGTGTCCACCACTACAGGAACCCCAGCGCACACCTCATACTCAAGACAATCAGGGACCTGGGGTCAGTGGCAGCGGGCACACGATTCAGGGGACAGAGGAACAGGACAACAGGGAAACTGGGAGGACTGCGGTGCACCAGGGGGAGGACAGGCCCAGGGAACCGACTCTCCAGGAGGCACTCACCGAGATCCTGGGAGCATACCAACATTCCCAGGATACACTGGGCCAGATCCTGGACAATAGCAGGAGAACAGGCGGCTGCAGGAGGGACAGTACCAGGGGATCAGAGAGGACTTGCAGGCCATCAACACCACCCTGGTCTCCATAGCAGGGGTGCTGGCAGACATGGGCAACATTATGAGGGAGGCAGTCTTACAACAGCGGGCCACTAGCCAGATATCTGAACTGCCTTCTACCTCCGCTGCCGCTAGTAGACAGGAGGCCTGCCACAGGACCAACAGGCTACCAGCACCTCTCCCCTGCAGAAGGTGAACCACCCTGCAAACATTCCCTGCGATCCCGGCAGAAGCCAGAGACTATTGCCAAGACCCCTGCCAGTATCCCACTCTGACATCTTGTCCACCTTGAACTGCCATTGCTCCCCTTCCCCTTGGACAAAGCACCTGTGCTACAAATAGACTGGAACAATACCCTGGACTTCCCTCCATCATCACCCCATCCCAATGCACTTGCCCCTCTCCTTATTAGCACTTCAATAAACACCCTTTGAAGAAATACAAGTATGGAGTAGTCAAATGTTTTAAATATGTATTCGTTTAACCAGGTTCAAACATTGCAATTCAACTGTACAGAAATGTTCACATAGGAAAGACCTGTAGTTGGCTGCAGTGATCACACCAGGAGCAATAGTGGGGCACCATCTGTAAAATGAGTTGCCAAAGGGTACAGTGAGTGGGCATAGAAGTGGGAAATAACAGCATGCCAGAGCCATAGATAAATCAAAAAATTACAATGAAATGTGAAGTACCACTGTCTTACCTGTGTGTCATTGGAAATATTTTCGAATCACTGCAGTTCTGTTATCCTCATCCTCATCCTCTGCCTCCTCATCCTCACTGTCCACAGGGTCCACTGCTGCCACAGGGCCATCTCCAGCCTCCTCCTCCTGCAGAAAAGGCACATTGCGTCTCAAGACAAGGTTGTGTAACATGCAGCATGCCACGATAATCTGGCAGACCTTCTTGGGTGATACACAGGGATCCTCCAGTTAGATGGAGGCACCAGAACCTGGCCTTCAGGAGGCCAAAGGTACGTTTTATAATCCTTGTTTGCTCATGTGTCTCGTTGTAACGTTCTTCTGCCCTTGTCCTGGGATTCCTCACAGGGGTCAGTAGCCATGATAGGTTTGGGTAACCAGAGTCACCTGCAAATATCGAGGGAAAACAGTTAGGCACACAATATCCTATATGGCCCACACCATACATACACACCAACATTTACTGGGTGGGAACCAGGGCTCACCTATTAGCCACACCCTGTGCCTCTGTAATTGGGCCATCACATTTGGGATGCTGATCTTCCTCAGGATAAAGGCATCATGCACCGACCCAGGATACTTAGCATTGACATGAGAGATGTACTGGTCCACCAAGTACACCTTCTGGACATTCATGGAGTGAAAACTCTTTTGATTGCTGAACACCTGTTCATTTTGCTGGGCGGAGGGGGGGACAAATGCAATATGTATTCCATCAGTTGCCCCAATTATGTTGGGGATATGTCCCATTGCATAGAAGTCAGCCTTCACTGTGGCCAGATCCTCTACCTGGGGGAAAACAATGTAGCTGCACATATATTTTATCAGGGCAGACAACACTCTTGTCAGCACTATTGAGAACATGGGCTGTGACATTCCTGCTGCCAAGACCACTGTCACTTGGAAAGAACCAGTTGCCAAGAAATGGAGCACAGATAGGATTTGCACAAGAGGGGGGATCCCAGTGGGGTGACGGATAGCAGATATTAGGTCAGGCTCCAATTGGGCACACAGCTCAGTGATTGTGGCCCTGTCAAGACTATAGGTGAGGATAATGTGCCTGTCCTCCATTGTTGCCAAGTCCACCAGGGGTCTATACAAGAGGGTATGTCTCCATCTCCTATTCATCCGCAGCGGTTGCAGTCTAATGGACAAAAGAGGGAGGGCCTGGTCTCAAGCTGAACATTGTAGCCACAACAGTACAATGCATGATGTTAATTTGTAATGTATAAGTGGTATTTGTCCTGTATGTCCTATTTTGAACTGTGACGCAGTTATTATCCAGGGCCTGCCCCCCCGGGAAATGGCGTCCGCCTGTCCTATGTGGAGGGACAGGTGGAATTGTGGTAATTCCGCAGACGTTGTGCGCTATTGCGGAGGCTGTCGGGAACCACCGTGCAACTCCTCATTGATTATTATTGGGCCCTGTGGGGTACAGTGGCCAATGGTGATGTACGCTGGCGGTGACGCTATGCATCGCCGTGGACATGACCGCCATTTCCTATCTGATCACTCACTTGCTACCTGACCTTCAACAGGACAGGACCTACACTGCATGTGCTGCTGTGACCTGTGTCTGAAACCTACCATGGCTTGTGTGACTGGGGACGCAGTTATTATCCAGGGCCTGCCCCCCCCGGAAATGGCGTCCGCCTGTCCTATGTGGAGGGACAGGTGGAAGTGAGGTAATTCCGCTGACGTTGTGCGCCATTGCGGAGGCGGTCGGGAACCACTGTGCAACTCCTCATTGGTTATTATTGGGCCCTATGGGGTACAGTGGCCAATGGTGATGTACGCTGGCGGTGACGGTATGCATCGCCACGGACATGACCGTCATTCCCTATCTGATCACTCACTTGCTACCTGACACCTACACCACCCCATGGCACGGCAAAGACACCCCAGGTTCTCGGAGGAGGAGCTCAGGGTCATGGTGGAGGAAATCGTCCGGGTAGAGCCACAGCTATTCGGATCACAGGTGCAGCACACCTCAATTGCAAGGAAGATGGAGCTATGGCGAAGAATAGTGGACAGGGTCAACGCAGTTGGACAGCACCCAAGAAATAGGGAGGACATCAGGAAGAGGTGAACGACCTACGGGGGAAGGTGCGTTCCGTGGTCTCAAGACACCACCTGGCGGTTCAGCGGACTGGCGGCGGACCCCCACCTCCTCCCCCAAAACTAACAACATGGAAGGAGCAGGTCTTGGCGATTCTGCATCCTGAGGGCCTCGCAGGAGTAGCTGGAGGAATGGACTCTGGTAAGTCAAATCTTAACTATTACATCCCCCACCCTACCTGCATGCCAGCACATACCCCTACCCTTACCTCCATCACTCTAACTCCTCACAAATGTCCCACTATCACAACCCACCCATCCCAACACCAAGCCCTGCATGCAACAACAATGCATGGACACACAGCACTAAACATGGCCACTGCACATACCCATACACCCCACTAAACCATCATCATACACGGTTCCACACAGGAATGCAAGCACTGGGGTACACGGTCACCCACCCATTGCACACCATGCCACACACAGATGTAATAAACATCCTTTTATACCCCTGCAGGACCCCTACCCAACGTCACCGGACAGGAGGGTCCACACATGTCCACACCACCAACAGAAGAGGCCCACAGTGATGACAGCAGCTCTGTCCAACTGGATCTAGATTACCAGCCCGGCCCATCACGGACCTTGGGACAGTCGGTTCCCCACACCCAGTCACAGGCCACCACAGAGCTTCCCCCCTCTGGAAACACCAGCACAGCACCCACCCAGCGGGCCCATACCTCCGTCCCCAGGACACGTCAATCAGCAGTGTGTCCACCACTACAGGGAACCCAGACTAACCCACCACCCCAACAACAACAGGGACCTGGGGGCAGTGGTAGTGGGCACACGGTCCAGGGGACGGAGGCCCAGGAACACAGGGGAACTGGGAGGGCTGCTGTGCGACAGGGGGAGGACAGGCCAAGGGAACCCACTCTCCACGAGGCCCTCTCCTCCATCATGGGAGCCTACCACCACTCCCAGGAGACGATGGCAACGGTACTGGCCAAGTTTCAGGAGACCCAGCGCCTGCAGGAGGAACAGTATGTGGGCTTCAGCGAGGAACTCAGAACCATCAACTCCACCCTGGGCACCATCGTAAGGGTGCTGAAGGAACTCGTGAACACCAGGAGGGACACTGTGCTAGTACAAGGGGCCCCTGACACTAGCCTGGATGATGAACTGCCCACCACCTCTGCCGGCGCTAGTGGACAGGAGGCACCACCACAGGACCACCACACCAGCACCCCACCCCCTACAGAGGGAGAACCACCTCGCAAACGGTCCCTGAGAACCAGGAACAAGACGGAGAAAGATGCCAAGACCCCCCCCAAAAAATTAGACCACCCTGGTTGTCTTCCTACTGTCCCACTTTGTCACCCTGTCCATACTTAAACTGCCCCAGCTCCACTTCCTATGCCCATTTGGGCAATGCACCTGTGAGACTAATAGACTGGACTCTGCCATGGACATTCCTCCGCCATCACCCCTCACCATTTTGCTACCCCCCTCCAATTTTGAGCACTAAAATAAACACCCTTAAAGCATAAAACAATCTGGAGTCAGTCTGTGATTTCGGAATACTGTATTAGCAATTACTGTGGCAAAAAGCTCTTTCACTTGTAATGTCAACATACCTATGTCACACAGCTCTAGTCCATGAGGAATCAAAGCAGATGTCACACTGTGGGACCCAGATTTGTGAAATCGTAAGGGAAAGTAACAACTCAGTGACCATACACTGGGGGAAAACGACAGACAGTAGAGAGGTAGTAGTGTTTAAGTACATGTAGTAGGCAGGTTTGTATTCTTACCTGTGTCTCAATGGAAATATTGCTGGATCACTGAGTCCCTGTTCTCCATGTCTTCTTCTTCTGCTTCCTCGTCTTCACTGTCCACAGGCTCCACAGTTGCAACAACACTGCCATCTGGACCATCCTCCTGCAGAAAAGGAACCTGTCGTCGCAAAGCCAAGTTGTGAAGCATACAGCAGGCCACGATGACCTGGCACACCTTCTTTGGTGAGTAGAATAGATATCCACCTGTCATATGGAGGCACTTGAACCTGGCCTTCAGGAGGCCGAAGGTCCGCTCGATCACCCTCCTAGTTCGCCCATGGGCCTCATTGTAGCGTTCCTCTGCCCTTGTCCTGGGATTCTTCACTGGGGTCAGTAGCCATGACAGGTTGGGGTAACCAGAGTCACCTGCAAATGGCGTGGGACAACTGTTAGACACACACTAACCTGCAGGGATATCCCCAGACCCAGACAACCATTCCCAATGACTAGCTTCTGTGTGCTCACCTAATAGCCACACACAGTGCCTCTGGAGTTGACCCATCACATAAGAGATGCTGCTATTCCACAGGATGCAGGCGTCATGCACTGAGCCAGGAAACTTGGCATTCACATGGGCGATGTACTGGTCGGCCAAATATACCATCTGTACATTCATCGAATGATAACTCTTCCGGTTTCTGTACACCTGTTCACTCCTGTGGGGGGGGACCAAAGCCACATGTGTCCCATCAATGGCACCTACGATGTAGGGGATATGTCCCAGGGCATAGAAATCACCTTTCACTGTAGGCAAATCCTCCTCCTGAGGGAAAACGATGTAGCTCCGCATGTGTTTCAGCAGGACAGACAACACTCTGGACAACACGTTTGAAAACATGGGCTGGGACATCCCTGATGCTATGGCCACAGTTGTTTGAAATGACTCACTTGCAAGGAAATGGAGTACTGACAGCACCTGCACTTGAGGGGGATTCCTGTGGGGTGGCAGATAGCTGACATCAGGTCTGGCTCCAGCTGGATACACAGTTCCAGGATTGTGGCACGGTCAAGTCTGTATGTGCTTATCACATGTCTTTCCTCCATTGTCGACAGGTCCACCAATGGTCGGTACACCGGAGGATGCCGCCATCTCCTCACATGTCCCAGCGGACAGTGCCCATGAAGGACAACAGCGAGCACAGAGTCAAACAACTCAGAGGTACGTACCCACAGCTTACACAGAACAGCAATCATAATCTAAAAAGTGGTCTGTATGTGCGTTGAGTCTAGGCCTAGGTATGTGTGACGCAGTTGAAAATGAAGCCATGTGGGCCCCTGAAATGGCTGCTGCCTGACCTGTAAAGTGGGACAATGGGATGTGAGGTAACTACGCTGGCGTTGTACACCGGCGCGGTAGGCGGTCAAAAACCACGGCGCAATGCTGCATTGGTTAACATTGGACTCTATGGGTCCCAGGAGCCAATGACGATGTACCGCCATTTTCTATCTCTTCAATCACTCGATACCTGATCTTCGACCGGAGAGGACCTACACTGCAAGTGCTGCTGTGACCTCGGTCTGGAAGAGACAATGGCTCGTGCGACTGGGGAAAGGGCCCCTGCCTTCAGCACGGAGGAGTTGGAGAAACTCGTGGATGGGGTCCTCCCACAGTGCACGCTACTCTACGGTCCTCCAGACAAATAGGTGAGTACACAGGGAGCATGCTGTATGGGCTATGCCTGTGTGGAGAGTGGTGGATGAAAGAAGGAAGGGGGGAGAGTGCGGCGTGCATGAAATGATGGTGAGTGCATGTGCCACATGGCAAGGGTCAGGATGGTGGCCAATGACTGTGACGGTGCAGTTGGTAATAAGTTTCTCCTCCCCCTGTACAACTCATGTAGGTCAGCGCCCACCAGAAAAAATATATTTGGCGTGCCATCGCCAAGGACGTCCGGACCTTGGGGGTCTACCACAGATGGAGCACCCACTGCCGTAAAAGATGGGAGGACATTCGCCGCTGGAGCAAGAAGATGGCGGATGCTCAGCTGGGGATGGCCTCCCAACGTGGGAAGGGTGCCCGTCGCACCATGACCACCCTGATGTTCAGAATCCTGCCGGTGGCGTACCCGGAGTTGGATGGGCGCTTGAGGGCATCACAGCAGCCACAAGGGGGTGAGTACACTCTCATTCTGCTGATTTTGCGCGCAGGGGAGGGGTCTGGGTGGGGGAGGTGGGCTGTGGGTTTCCCTAGGCCAGGGCGAGTTCCGTAGGCAAGGTCCCTTCATAAGGCAGTCCATGTGGCACCCCACCGCACCTCTGTAGAGTGCCAAGTACACCTAGTCATGGCCCTGTGTCATCCATGTGTGCAGATGTCATCCATAGCCTAGTAGGCCATTTCCCAGGTATTGAACAGTGGAGCCCAAGAGCGCGGCGTAGTGCTGGGGGCTTCTGTGTCTGTTGTGTTCACCAACGGTAGCGGTAATGCATGCACTCAACATGTCTTTCTTCTGTCGTACCCCCCCTTTTTGTGCTCTCCCTGTTCTTGTGTGCATTAGCATCATCAGGCGAGGAGCAGTGGCACCGGAGCACGAGGGGGCTGCATCCCACATGGCCATGGAGGGCCACACTACAGAATCGGACTTCACCAGTGGGATGGAGGGCGAGGGGAGCTCCACGGCGGGGACAGGAGCTGAGACCAGTGACACGGACTCGTCCTCTGATGGGAGCTCCCTTGTGGTGGCGACAACATCTGTGCCCCCCCATCTACAGGTACAGCCGCCACCCCCCTTCCAGCACCGCCCTCCCAGCAGCCCCTCAGCCTTTGCCCCGTGCCCGCTCACCTGGGAGGGTGGGCATCACCTTCGCCTCAGGCACCTCAGGCCCTGCCCCAGTCAGCCCTGCTGCCCTCAGTGAGGAGGCCATTGACCTCCTCAGGTCACTCACTGTTGGGCAGTCTACCATTTTGAATGCCATCCAGGGTGTAGAAAGGCAGTTGCAACAAACCAATGCACTGCTGGAGGGCATTCATTCTGGTCAGGCGGCCCTTCAGCAAGCTTTTCAGACTCTGGCCTCAGCACTGATGGCAGCCATTGTCCCTGTATCTAGCTTCCCCTCTCCAACTTCCTCCACTCAGACCCATTCCCCTGTACCCCAGCCTATCCCAAGCACACCTCTAGACCAGCATGCACACACGTCAACACACAAGGGAAGCTCTGGCAAACATAAGCACCACACATCCCACAGGCACTCACGCAAGCATCACACACATGCAGACACACCAACATCCACTGCCTCCACTGTGTCCCCCTCCTCCTCGTCTCGCTCCTCCCTCCCAGTCTCGTCTACACTCACACCTGCATGCACTACCTCTACTGCCACTACTACCATCACCAGCACACCCACCACCACACCCTGCTCACGTGCAGGCACCACCCCCACTACCATTCACACGTCCCCTGTGTCCTCTCCCAGTGTGTCTGTGACGCCCCCTCCCAAGATACACAAATGCAGGCACACACCCACCTAACAGCCATCCACCTCACGACAGCCTCCAGCGCATGCACCTTCACCCAAAGTCAGCAAACGAACACCTCCTACAACCACAACCTCTTCCTCCACTCCCAAAAACCTCCAGCTACCCGTCCCAGTGTCTCCAAAAAACTTTTCCTGTCCACCCTTGACCTGTTTCCCACACCTCTCCCACCCGTCCGCATCCTAGGTCCCGAACTAGCACCTCAGCCACAACATCTCTGGGACCAGTGGTGCCTGTAGTCACCGGAATCTGGAGTGTACCGGCCACCAGGGCAGCCAGTGTGGCACGGAGCCACAGCACAGACAGGCCCCCACCTGTGAAGCATCAGAAGTTGGCCAGTGCCCGGCGGGAGAGGGGGAAGACTCCAGCCACCAAAGCCGCTCCCAGGGGTCCAGGTGAGAGTGTGGAGTCAGCTGCGACACCTTCCAAGGTGGGGAAGGGGCACAAGAAACTCAACAAGTCTGAGTAGAGCAGCACAGCGGAGAAGACCGCCATCATCCCCGCTGCCCAGGAGACCACCGCCAGCACCAGCCCAGCTGCCCAGGAGGCCACCGCCAGCACCAGCTGCCCAGGAGGCCACTGCCAGCACCAGCCCTGCTGCCCAGGAAGCCACCGCCAGCACCAGCCCTGCTGCCCAGGAGCCCACCGCCACCAGCCCTGCTGCCCAGGAGGCCACCGCCAGCACCAGCCCAGCTGCCCAGGAGGCCACTGCCCAGCTGCCCAGGAGGCCACGACCAGCCCAGCTGCCCAGGAGGCCACTGCCAGCACCAGCCCAGCTGCCCAGGAGGCGAGTGCCATCATCTCCGCTGGGCCATGAAGGACCGCCAGTACAAGCCCCACTGGGCCATGAAGGACCGCCAGCACAAGCCCCGCTGGGCCACGAAGGACCGCCAGCACAAGCCCCGCTGGGCCATGAAGGACCGCCAGCAGCTGAGTCACTGCAAAGGAGCCCGCCATCTCAAGCACCGCTGAACAGGGCACCGCCGTCTCATGCACCGCTGAACAGCGCACTGCCGTCTCAAGCACCGCTGAACAGGGCACCACCGTCTCAAGCACCGCTTAACTGGGCACCGCCGTCTCAAGCACCGCTTAACTGGGCACCTCCGTCTCAAGCACAGCTGAACAGGGCACCACCGTCTCAAGCACCGCTTAACTGGGCACCGTCGTCTCAAGCACCGCTTAACTGGGCACCTCCGTCTCATGCACCGCTGAACAGGGCACCGCTGTCTCAAGCACCGCTTAACTGGGCACCGCCGTCTCAAGCACCGCTGAACAGGGCACCACCGTCTCAAGCACTGCTTAACTGGGCACCGCCATCTCAAGCACTGCTAAACAGGGCACCGCCGTCTCAAGCACCGCTGAACAGGGCACTGCCGTCTCAAGCACCCTTTAACTGGGCACCGCCGTCTCAAGCACCGCTGAACAGGGCACCGCCGTCTCAAGCACCGCTTAACTGGGCACCGCCGTCTCAAGCACCGCTGAACAGGGCACCGCCGTCTCAAGCACCGCTTAACTGGGCACCGCCGTCTCAAGCACCGCTGAACAGGGCACCGCCGTCTCAAGCACCGCTTAACTGGGCACCGCCGTCTCAAGCACCGCTGAACAGGGCACCGCCGTCTCAAGCACCGCTGGCCCATGAGCGCCAAGGGCACTGACGCTACTGAGTCCGTCACGGGCAGGATGAAGCACTCTGGGCACCATGCCCCCTCCAGAACCAGTGGAGACTGTCATCCAACACCTCTGTCCTTAGCAGGATGAAGCACTCTGGGCACCATGCCCCCTCAAGAACCAGTGGAGACTGTCATCCGCTACCTCTGTCCTTAGCAGGATGAAGCACTCTGGGCACCATGCCCCCTCCAGAACCAGTGGAGACTGTCATCCACTACCTCTGTCCTTAGCAGGATGAAGCACTCTGGGCACCATGCCCCCTCCAGAACCAGTGGAGAGATCCATCCACTACCTCTGTCCTTAGCAGGATGAAGCACTCTGGGCACCAAGCCCCCTCCAGAACCAGTGGAGACTGTTATCCACTTGAGAGACTGTGGCTTTGCACTCCCCAGGATGGAACAGTGGGCAACCCACCCACTGTATAGACTTGAGAGACTGTGGCTTTGCACTCCCCAGGATGGCACAGTGGGCAACCCACCCACTGTAGAGACTTGAGAGTCTGTGGCTTTGCACTCCCAAGGATGGCACAGTGGGCAACCCACCCACTGTAGAGACTTGAGAGACTGTGGCTTTGCACTCCCCAGGATTGAACAGTGGGCAACCCACCCACTGTAGAAACTTGAGAGACTGTGGCTTTGCACTCCCCAGGACTGAACAGTGGGCAACCCACCCACTGTAGAGACTTGAGAGACTGTGGCTTTCCACTCCCCAGGATGGAACAGTGGGCAACCCACCCACTGTAGAGACCTGAGAGACTGTGGCTTTGCACTCCCCAGGATGGAACAGTGGGCATGTGGCCCCCTCGTGGGTTTGGCATTGTGTGCTATCTGATGCCCCTGCAGTGTTCTCTCCGTCATGGTCGGGGATCTTGTGTGGGCCTCGCCCATACCGTGTGGGCCCAGTGTTCCACTGACTTAATTGGAGCACTATTTGGACTAATATGCTTGGTGTATATTTTGTTAATGGTGTATATATATTTTTGCGTACTTGCTTTTAATATATTACAATGGTTACACTTATTTTCTATTGTCTTTGCATTCTTCCGGGGGGGTCTGGGGGGGTGTAACTGTGATGTATCAATATGTATTCGTGTGTGTGTTGTAGTGGGTGAGGGTGGGGGTGGGGGTGTTGCGTGTGTGCGTTCCTGTTTTTTCCCTCGTCCCTCCCCTGTGTCGTAGGTGCAGTACTCAACGTGGTCTTCGCCGCCGGCGTTCATGCTCCTGTTAGAGGAGCAGGAAGACTATCACAGGGAGAATTTGGAATTCCGGATCCATGGTGTCCTCGTTCCTCGTGGGGTGTGTAGAGGTGAGCGTTTTCCCTTCGGAATCCTGTTTCCGCCGTATTTTTAACCGTGATGAATCCGCCCCGGAAAAGGTGGCAGATTGGTAGCTTGTGATACTGTGGGCGGTACTTTGTCCTCCGCCTGTCTGTTGGCGGTGACCGCCGTGCTGTTTGTTTGTACCGCCATGGTGGTCGGAGTGTTAAAGTGTCTGTCTTTGTTGGAGGTTTCCGCCACGGTCGTAATTGCAAAATGTTTACCGCTGCCCTAACACCGTCCGCCAGGGTTGTAATGACCACCATATTGTTTGCACATACTTCCTCTACCTCTTTACTTTGTGACTCCTCTGCTGTATCACACAGCATTATTACTTCAATGTGATCATCTTCTAATGAACCCTCTCCCTCATCCTCACTATCATTCTGTACAAGATTTATACTATCCTTGTAGAACATTTTCTTTTGATTGCACACCCATGAACAATGTCCAATTCTATTACCCTTGAAACATTTAGCCCTTACCGCAGGGCAATTTCCTGATGATGCTAAATGTTTAAAACTCCCACATCTCTAGCAAATTTTTTTTTACTTCGTCACTTGTCTTACAATACTTGTTTCCTCCTTTTTTTTAACTACCAGCTTTATTAAATACTTGTACACTTGTATCATCCACACTTTTCCTTTCCGATTCTTTCACATAACGTGAAGTGTCTTCTATACATTTGGCAATTGTTATGGCTTTTTCCAAAGATGGGTCTTTCAATCCTAACAATTTTTCCTGAATTTTCATATTCCTAGTGAAATTTATTATTTGATCTCTTATTATTTTTTTATGTAATTTCCTGAAATTACATGTAATTGCTAATGTTCGTAAAGCACTTAGATGTTGGTCAATAGATTCATTAGGTGCTTGCATTCTTGAAAAACATTTGTGGCCCTTCACCACCACGCTTTCTCACCATAGTGTTCCTTTAATGCCTTCATTGCAATAGTATATACATCATCTTCCTCGTTATCATCTTCTGACCCCCCCTCACCTTCATTGTTCACATTCACACATAGTTATGTCTTCAAAACATTTCAACCTTCCATCCCAAGATTATGTTTTAATAAAGCTAACTTCCTTTTTGCAAAAAATAAAGCTCCTCTCATGGCTTCTAAATAAGTTTCAAAAGCTCCTGCCAATCTTCCCATGAAATACTCGAATCCCCAGAGATAGCTAAAAATACAGGAGGAGACGCAATGGACTGCATATTGTTAACTCCAAAATTCTTAAGTTTACAACAGCAAAAAAAAAAAAGGAAAAGTTAAAATAACAAATGTAGCCACCGCAGTCTCTTTGTTCTTATACTTGATAACTCCTTTTCCTGACACCACACAAAACGTACCTTTTGCCACAGTACTTTACAGCAGTTATTTGGTCTAATGTGCCTGTCACCAAAATCCTCCTTGCAGGCACCGCTCTTTCCTTCATCAGATGAGTAGTCTCCCTCTCATCCGACTAACCGTTATTGTATTGTCATTTTAATATGAGAATTGAGATTTTCCTAGCCTTGGTGTCTGAAAGGCTAGATTTTATTAAAGACACGGAGGCGAGTATTATGCAGTCTTTTCTTGCTTTTATTTCAAACAGCAGCCAAGTAAAAAACTACAATAACCAGAGAAAACAAAACTACAATGACATCATAGCTGAACAGCCAATAGGATATCGAACACCAGTATTAATATCTTAACTGCGAGCAACAAGTCCTCTTTTCTTGATGCGAAACTAAAGAGGAGAAGTAACAAACAAAACGGCATAAAAAATAGAAACCAATGTTATAATGTCCATGCAACAATCCCGAAGGTATCGAAAGTAGAATGCAGCCTGAGAAGATTGGTCGCTGAAGGGCGAATCCAAAGTCGATAAGAGTAGTCCCTGTGAATTATGACGAACCAACGCTGGCAGAGGGAGTTGGCACTGAAACAAAGATACAGGGCGGGTTACAACAGTGGTGGGATAATACTCGCCTCCGTGTCTTTAATAAAATCTAGCCTTTCAGACACCAAGGCTAGGAAAATCTCAATTTTATTACAAGACCGGAGGCTCATATTATGCATGTTCAAAGCATAGCAATGACTGAATCTGAAACATGAGAAATCGGCTTACAATAAAAAGTTCTAAACGTATTTTCATTAGACCAATCTGCAGATTTGAGAATATCCTGTAGAGAGGATCCTGCCCAAAAGGCACGAGAAGCCATAGCCCCTCTAGCCGAATGGGCACCGAAAGATTCAATATCAATGCCAGCCAGGGACATGACCCATTTAACCCAACGAGCTAGAGTAGGAGAAGAAACGGGGTTATGGGGCTTCTGAAAGGAAATAAGCAATTGGGAGGAAGAGGATGATCTCAAATCTGCAGTACGAGTCACATAACTTTTCAAACAATTTCCAACACATAGTTTAGGTTGAGATGGAAAAAATGGATATTTAACACAAGCTAAATTTGTTTTAGTACGTCTCTTGATCTGAAAAGAAACACCAAGGGGGGAGAAGAAAAAGGAAGTAACATCCAAAGCTCTGACATCTGAGACACGTTTGATAGAGACTAGACACAAAAGCATGGTCAACTTGGCAGAAAGTTGTTTAAGAGAGAGTAGATCATTATCTGGCCAAGAGGTGAGAAAACGTAGTACTAGATTAACGTCCCACATGACATTATATTTAGGAGATGGTGGAAAAACTTATCTTACTCCCTTTAATAATTGACAGATGAGAGGATGTTCGCCAATTGGCCTGCCATCGACTCTTTGATGTTCGGCAGAGATGGCAGATCTGTATAAATTGATAGTGCGATAGGCTTTCCCCTGGGAGGCTAAAGAAGCAAGGAAGTTTACTACCAAAACTACATTAGCTGAAAAGGGATCTGAATTCCTGTCCAAACACCAGCTGCTCCAAAGGGCCCATGCGGATCTGTTGGCTCTGGAGGTACCAGGGGCCCTGGCTTGCTGGATGAGTTTAGCAGCATCTTCCGAAATTCCTGGGGTTCTCCAGGACGACCCGAAATCCTCCAGGCTACTAGGAATAAGGAACCACTGAGGATCAAGTGATGTTGTTGGCCCCGAGGATCCAGGAGGAGGTTGGGAAAGTGAGGGAGCCAGACGGGGCGATCGATTGCTAACTCCAATAGAGTTGGATACCAAGATTGAGCCTGCCAGAAGGGGGTTATAAGTACCAGAGAGGATAATTGTCTGCGTGTTTGAGCAAGGACTCGAGGAATGAACAGGAAAGGAGGAAAGGCGTAAAGAAGGGATGACGGCCAAGTCTGAAGGAAAGCGTCCGTGGCTAATGCCTGCGGATCTGGCCTCCAACTGAAATAGGAAGGAAGATGGGAATTGAGGCGGGAAGCGAAAAGATCGATAGACATTTCGCCAAAGATGGAAGTAAGATGCTTGAATATTGAAGGGTGCAATTGCCAATCGCTGGAACCGCGAAGATGTCTGGAATACCAATCTGCTACGGTATTCAGCCTGCCCGGCAGAAATACTGCCTTGACCGATATCCGACGAGGAAGACAATACTCCCAAAGATGTTTTGCCAGAGTGGAGAGAATCTTGGACTTGGTACCGCCAAGATGGTTGATGTATCTGACCGCGGACAAATTGTCCATCCTTAGAAGGATGGTGCAACTTACTCTGTTTTTTGCAAAAGTGCGGATGGCAAAGGAACCTGCAAGCATCTCTAAACTGTTTATGTGCAAGAAGGACTCTTTCAGAAACCATGCGCCTCCAGTCGAGAACTGACCACATCTTGCGCCATAACCGGTCCGACTTGCATCGGATTCTAATACAAGATCTGGGGCGGCAGAGAAGATAGTTCTGCCATTCCAGGCGTCTAGAAGTGTCAACCACCAAAGAAGTTCTTCTTTGGATTCGGCGTCTAAAACCAAAGGATCCGAATAAGCGAGACCCTTGTGCAAATGGCGGATCTTGAGTCGCTGAAGGGCGCGATAATGTAAAGGACCTGGAAATATGGCTTGGATAGAGGAAGCCAGAAGGCCTACCAGACGAGCCAGAGTTCTGAGGGAGATATGAGGAAGGGAAAGGGATTGACAAATCTCTTTTTTGATCAAGGATACTCTGTGTTGAGGAAGCTGCAGCACTGAATGAGTAGTGTCTATTAGAAATCCGAGAAATTCCAATTTCTGAGTTGGAATTAAGACCGACTTTTGGAAATTGATAAGGAAGCCCAAGCTGAGAAGAAGATTCTGACAAAGTCGAAGATGGTCTAGAAGAAGACGTTTGTCTTGAGCCATCAAAAGAAAGTCGTCTAAATAAAGGATTAGACGAACCCCGTGAGAGCGTAGAAAGGCCGCGACGGGTTTGAGAATTTTGGTGAAACACCAAGGAGCGGAAGAAAGCCCGAAAGGAAGAACTTTGAATTGATAAAAGGAGTCTAGCCACTGGAATTGAAGGAATTTTCTGTGTGAATGATGAACCGGTACTGTGAGGTAAGCATCTTGCAGGTCTAATCTGACCAGCCAGTCGTGTTGGAGTAGAATGTCCCTGAGATGGAGAATGGTTTCCATCTTGAAGTGCCGGTAAATGATAAAATTGTTGAAAGCCTTTAGGTTTAACACCAAACGAAATTTCTGATTTTTCTTTTGGACGAGGAATATGGTGCTGAGGAAACCAGAAGGGTCGAACAGGACGAGTTCGATCGCCCGCTTGGAAAGGAGAGACTGGATTTCGGCATGCAGAAGCTGGGATTGATCTTGGGAAAAAACTAGGGGTAGAGGAAAGTGGGACTGAAATGGGGTTTGGTAAAATTCTAACAGGTAACCTTGAATGGATTGAATTATCCAGGGATCTGAAGTGAGAGAAAGCCATGAATCTAGAAACAGAGCCAGTCTGCCTCCTACTGGAGGAAGGCCAGAACTGGAAAGACTTACCGGAGGTTTGATCTCCCCTGTTGGCGTAGCCTCTGTGACGGTAACCTCTTGATCGACAGGGATAGAATCTTGGCTTATAAGCCGTGTAGGTCTCAAGCTGGGATTGCTGATTGTAGGAGTCTCTATTGGCGTATTGGCCTCTGATGGAACGGCCGGCAAAGCGACTCCTGCCTTTGCCGGCCCTGGCAAAAACCCGGGATGAAAAGATCTTCTTCATAGAAAGTTGGGCTTTGTCCAGGGAGGCAAAGGTGGACACATACTTCCCAAGCTCTCTAATAAAAGAATCTCCAAAAAGTTGGCCATTAGCAGATGGACCATCATCCTTAGAAGCTAAAGAAGCTAACTTAGGATCAATTTTCAGTAATAGACTTTTCCTTCTTTCAATAGATAGCTGAGTATTGGCATTGCCCAGCATGCAGATAGCGCGTTGCGCCCAGTTCGATAGAACTTCGGGGTCTATAGGACTGTTATCCATTTTGGCTTCCTCCGCCAAGTCAAAAATTCTGGTGAGAGGGCCCACCAAATCCAGGAGCTTGTCCTGACAACCTCACCAAGCTCTATCAACGCCTTTCTTAGGATCCTTTCCAAATTTGGTAAAAAACATAAGCATATTGGGATCAATAATCGGAGTAGAAGTAATATTGTCTGGTAAAGAGGGACGAGGACATTCAGACTTAAGCTTATTGCGGGTAGCCTTGTCGAGGGGGTGGCGTAAAAAGAATGAGACATAGTCAGCCACATGATCAGATGGGTACCATTCCTTTGAATTTGGATGAACCATGAGGGAAGGGTCAAATAAAGGTTCACCCGCATGGTCCACCAAAATATGAGACACAGGGTGAACGTCACCTCCGTCACTGGGAGAAATTCTACGCCTTTTCTCCAAAGGCCCACACGAAAAAGGATCCGAAGACCCGTCCATATCGTCAGTAAGACTAGGAGAGTCATCATCGTCATCATCAGTGTCTCTCAACTGCGTAATATGGATTGGGGAAGGTGAGGGACCCGATTTGAACACCTCTCGGGTGGAAGGACCAGCAGAAACGCCTTTTGAAGGCACCGGGAGGGTAGCCGCACGTTTCTTGCCTTTGTTAGAAGGCATTTTTGAAGTGGACATTATTTTAGAAAAGGAGGCTTCTAGATTTTTGGTTATGTCTGACATGGAGACAGTCACTGCCTGTTGAACTGAGTCTTTGATGAAAGATTTTAAGTTTTCCTGAAAAACTTGGGAATCTTCTTCCTCAGCCATATTGCTGACAATAGGCAAAATTAGTAAATATATATTTTTACTAAAATAAATGTATTAAAGGCTTTATACAACAATTTTAAATAATATTTGGTCAGAAATGGGTTAATTGTGAGGCAAAGGAGAGAGGGAGTGGCCAAGGGGGGCAGGAGCTGAAATTAAGGGGTGGTCCTGAAAGGACAAACCTCCGGGAGGAAAACGAGTAAAAGCCGGGAGCTGTACAGCTCAATTGCGGAGGCTGGCTGAAGGGGAGAGACAAACGAGCGAAAATACGCTCGTAAACTAATCCGTTGAACTGCTCCTGGAGGAACGCGAATTCAGGTCAGTCAGGAATGCGAGGAATGCGCGTGTGCCGACGCGCGCCTCCAACGGCCGAAGACCGTTGAAGGACGGGCTGCTCGAGCGCTGTTTAAAAGACGCCCCGCTTATGAAAAATAGAACGCGCGTGCAAGGATAAACATACTGACATTAAATATGAACACAATAATAAACATTTCTCACAGATAATAAAGCGGAGAAAAAACATGTATACTTATCTTGACTGCGAACAGCAAGAAAAGAGGACTTGTTGCTCGCAGTTAAGATATTAATACTGGTGTTCGATATCCTATTGGCTGTTCAGCTATGATGTCATTGTTGTAGTTTTGTTTTCTCTGGTTATTGTAGTTTTTTACTTGGCTGCTGTTTGAAATAAAAGCAAGAAAAGACTGCATAATATGAGCCTCCGGTCTTGTAATAAAATTGCATTCTCATGCTCTGCACATTGTGAATACACATTTTCACATCATTAAGGATAAAGTTGCACAGAAACATTATTTTCTTTAGGAAATTCCCCTTGTCCACCAAACGTTTCACTTTATAAAGCAAATGATGTCTATTTTCAGAGGAAGTTCTGCTTACTCTGCAGTGTTTTCACATAAGCGCGAGCCTAACCAGAACTTGCTGCAGCTGCGCTTTGACTAGCGCAAGGTAAGCGCTCGTTAAATTTACCGTGATCCAACTGAATTGGTTTAGCTTGAGGCAAGCGCTCGTTAATTTACCATGCTCCGGTTGTTTCATGAAAGCTAGATTCTCCCTTAGTTTATCTCCCACAACAGACAGTCTCCTCTTTTCACACAATGAGGCAAAGTATGTCTCAATATAACACCATGACTCACACTATGCACGTTGTGCCCCTTTTTACGCTGCTTAACAGTTCACTGCAACTCATCCTCAATCATGACACCGCAAGGCGAGTCATACTTGCCGTAATCAAACCGTCCTCCCCTGCCAGCTTAACAGTTCGTACGTCACTTTAAAATCTCCAATGGTTGACTATGAACATCTGCTCCTTAACAGTGCATTGGGTTGATCCTATTAAAGGTGTATCTCATCCTGATTGCCACTTGGAAAGATCTGCACTCCACTTTTCTTTTGTTTCATAAGTTTATTCATTAGCTGATACATACAACCAACCCCAGAAGATTCCGCCGGTAACTCCTCTGTAATCCTTTAACCCCAGTTCTAATTACAGTGTGCCCAGCAAGGCAGTTGCCAGGATATCCATGCATTCCTGTTCATTCTACAGCTAGCAATTACAATACAACAGTCTCCACACACAGGACTGCATAACCATCTCTAGAGTGGCTAGAGCCAGGGAAGGAAGAGCACGGACCTTGTGCATTCAAATACCTCTGTATGAAGTCACTCTCCCCCACTTCAAAGGCTCAACTAGGTATAAGTACTTGGCCCCAAACCTCACCAAATCAGTACACTCCTGGATCTGAAGGGCATTTTGACAGGAAGACGGGCTGCTGTGCTGCCAGAAGGGACTGCTACTCTGCTCAACTGCATGGCTGTCTTGGCCTGCTGCCTCTTGCCTGGGAGTGAGAAGGACTGGACTTTGCTTTCTATATCCTCTACAGAACCAAGTTACTCCAAGAGATTACTGGCTTGTCTCCTGTTCTGGACATCTCAGGGCCATCAAAGACTTCCCCTCAACTCTACTACAGCTGCTGGACATGTCTTCAAACAACTCGTGACCCCCATGAGGCTCCCCTGCAGTCCGGGGCACTTGGAAGTAGTTTTTGGCTACTGAAATCAAGAGTTTTGGCTCTTTGTGACCGAGATCAGGCCCGCTTGCACCGAAGCCATGCCGCTTGCACAAAGGATCAGCTTGAGTGGGCGCAAGTTCGTTGTCTTCACAAAAGGATCCCCACAAATGGTCCCAACTAGTCCATCTATGATTCTTAGTGGCTCTTCGTACACCACGGACCACGGCCAGCAATGTTGTCCTTGCTCCTGGCACACTTCTACCACGCATCCGGGACTCTTGGCACAATTCTTGAGAAGGAAAAACTTCAGCTGGACTTATCTGGGACTGTATCTGACCTGTGCTTCATCGCGGTCAGCCTAAGCATTTGATTTTAACCCAGTCTATCACCACCAGATATCCCAGGTTGCCGCTTTATGTTTCTAAGCACTATATTGCAGTTTAATCTTTAAAAATTCATATCTTGAGTTCTACTTATTGGATATTTGTCATTTTGGTATTTTTTTGCTCAGATAAATACTGCCTATTTTTCTAAACTGGTGTGGAATCTTTTTATGGTATTTCACTGTGTTACTGTAATTTAAGTGTTTCACAAATGCTTTACACATTGCCTCCTAAGTTAAGCGTGACTGTTCTGTGCCAAGCTACCAGAGGGTGAGCACATGTTAATTTAGGTTGGATATCTAACTTACCTTGACTAGGACTGTGGTCCCTACTTGGACACGATGCATACCTCTGCCACCTAGAGGCTTACTTTCTAATAGTGGGTTTTTGTAATTATCTGTGGATAGTTTAAGACATGTATCAGATATTATTAAAAGGTCATACTGATACCAACATTGCAAATTACTCATTAGTCAAGAGAGAGTAAGGCAGCGATTTCTGTTGCCTTGCTTTACTCCATCTCTAAGAGACCATTCAAAGCCACGCAGAGTGGCTTTGTGTGGCCTCAAATACATGATTCATTGCTTTGCTCTGCTGCTATGCCACAAAAGTAATGCAACAGTGGTGCAAGGGGCTTGTAAAAATGCCCCTAAGTCTGAATTTAAAACTTCTGACCAGGTCAAACCTGGTTTCTATTTCTGACCCACGCTCTATTACAGTCGGCCTCAATTTGTGGCTATATACCAGTCAAGTGCAGCCAGATGACCATGCCCTTTTTTTAAATTGAAATTTTAAAAATTCATAACTTTGGTTCCCTTATTAGAGTGTTGTTGTTTAAGTGTCATTTTATTTTTTAAATGTACTCTATTTTTTCTAAATTGATTTGGGATTCCTTTTCTTTTGGGGTTATTACTTGAGGTGTGTACTCTCCTCCCTCAATTAATACAGCAATTCCCTATTATAAGGATTTCCATTTGATGGCAGTAGAAACTTAGGAAGCCCTACTGCTGATCATAGCCCATTAGACTTTATGGACGTGAAAAAGGAATGAATCAGCTGACCTCAAAAATTAATGGAGTCGATGTAAAGTGAAACAGTTGGATAAGGTGGGAATGTATCCTATCATTTATGGCTTTGTGCCTAAGGAAGGGAGTCTTGAAAATGGCCAGTTGCTTCAGAGAAAGCCAATGCAATTAAATCAATGTTAGGAAAATATTATCTATTTTCTTCTCATAGTTTATCTGGCAGCAGAGTTTTAAATTAACTGTACTTTTTGCAAAGTATAATTTGGAAAATCCCAATAATGGTTATTACAATAATCAATTCAGAAGAAAATAGATACATTCATAATGATAAAAAGAAAATAAATTAAAAGTTCATTTTTGAATTTGCAGCAGAAAAAAACAGGATCTGACCATGGTATTAATTTGATCACTGAAGCTAAGTTGTGAGTCAAAAGTTATGGCCAGATTTAGACAAACGGACAGTTATCACTAAGAACTTGTGCCCAAAACAGTTATTTCCAAAAAGGGAAGATCTGGAAGGAACAAGATTTCTGTCTTGTCATACGTTTATTGGAATGGTTGAAACACATCCAATTTTCTACGCCTTCAAGATAAACATGAAGATTAGATGCACATTGAATTAGGTCACTGAAGATCTTCAGAACGATGTAGGTTACACCTTCATACATAAAAGAACAGGAAATGAAATTACTGAATAAGGTGAACCAATGAAACCATGTAAATGTTCAAAATTCAAAGAGAAAGAATAAACCCCAAGACAACTCCACACTAAAGCGATATGGAGGAAAAAGCAATGGCAGTCAAAACATCTTGTTGGGTTCTAGTGCTTAAAAAGTGAGAAAAACAACCAAATGCTAAATCTTTGACTCTAAGAACACCACCTCTAGATGTAGGAACCTGATAGTCTATAGTGTTAAATACTGCCAACAAATCAAGTAATACCAGGGCTACAGATAAAATCTAATCTTAGAACATGTACTGTTCATTCAAAGAAGCTTCTACCACCGTCTTGGTACTTCTCCCTTCTTGGAAGCTTACTTGTATAGGATGTAGCACATTGTTTTTCCACATGTTCAGATTGTTGGTTAAATACCACTTTTCCCAAACATTTGGCCAAGAAACATGTTGGGACCTTAGCTGAAAGTCAGGCAAGCCATTACTGTCTAAAGGCATGCTTTCAAGCATTGTATTTAAAAGCACAGATTATGAAGCCTGAAGGACAACATCCAAAAGAATTATGTTTTTTACAAGCTGAACAAAATATACTTTTTCAAGCACAGTGAAATGAGTAAGAGTGCTAGTTGACACCAGGGAGGAAGAATCCCCCTTGATCTTAGGAGTACAGGTAACTCTGCAAACAGCAAGATGTATTTTTGAAAATTTAGCAATTACATTACATTAGAATTCGGAGCCTGGGATATGTGGGATCACAGTGAACTATTTTAATTCTTTGGTGGTGGCCATGTTTGGGGAAGAAATTATTTGATTTTGTTTGACTAAATGCAGGATGTCAAGAAACACTAACCTGACGATCTGGATCTAAGAGGAGCAATGGTAGGTTCTATACTTCCCCAAACCCAAAACCAATTCCACATTACTATTGTGGAAATTTTGCAGTAGGCATGGGGAAAGCAGGGCAAGACAGGAAATAAAAACAGAGACACTGGCTATCATAATATGGCTGGCGGCACTTCTTGGCTCAGTTTACACTGCAAGAACGTAGATATCTAAAAGTAAAAAAGATTTTTAGCATGATTAAATTTGTTCCCTGGAGTTTCAAGTTTATGTATTGTCCACAATATACATGTTACATTTCTCTGTATTTCCACTCTCTATTACAAATTGAAACTCAATATTTGTTCTAAGCTGAAATACAATATTAATTTGATACAGTTACTGTGAATCACCCTCCAGTTAAAAAAGGTTGTTTGCAAAAAGAGAGATACCTTCAGTGTTAGGAAATTACTTTTCATGCTTGGTTTGCTTTTGAAGTGGCACATGGAAAACTGTAACTTGTATTGCATGTTTAGTTTCTACCCCAAGTCATTATATATTTAATAATAGTAATATCAGCATACCACACCATAATAAGTCTGTGCCAATATAATTCCACTGGAGTTTACCAAAAGAGCTTATAAATCAAATAGGTTACTAACAAATGCAATAGAGTTCACAATCTTAAGGGATGGCTTCCTAGAGAAATAAAATAACCAAGTGCTTTGGGCAACAAGTGCAAGTCTATATTCTTGAAAGATACTTTTCTGGTTCCAAAATGTCTTTCACCAAATTCACTGAAGAACATATGACATATTTCTTGCAAAAAGTACCAGATGCAGTAAGTATGTTTCATGATTGCAGAGCAAGGTTATTATGGACCATGAGGAACTGAAACTGTTTGCTGTCACATTGGTCAGTCTTGTGAGGGTCTTTTGGGGTTATGGGACAATTAGTTATTTTTGTCTACTCAGGTGATTCACAAAACATACCCTTCTAAGATGCAAGGCTTTTTTCCAAGCAGGGCCACACCCTGTGAACCCTTCCATCCTCTTCTGCTACTGAAAACATGTATGTTGAGGGGCATCAGTGTAACAGGTCTTAAAAACCCACCCATAAGGCTAAACAAGTCCTGTGCTATTGCAGACAAAATCGCAAGTGTATAAATTATAGCTGAACATTGGTCATTTAAGTTTAAGAGTTGAAGCATAGTCATAAAGCCACAGGTGTACTAGGTTCTGAGTCCCCTGTCTCACTTTATTTATCTTGGGGGAGAACCAATCCTTGTTTGACTTGGCATGGTACTCACACTTTTTACAGGGTTGAAAAGTGCAATTGAGAAATCATTCCTTTTCCGATAAACAATCAGTTCATGCAGAGCAGTTTTTAGCATAAGCCAAGATCATAGTGCTAATAAAATGGAACACAATACTGATTGGACCAAAGTACAGCCAAAAGAGGATTGATCTGACAAAAAGGAATGCCCTAGCATTTGATGTCAAGAGCATCACCTTTCTTCTCTTTTGTGAGAGGATCTCTCTTTTTTAGATAAGAGTGCAAAATGTTCCTTACATTGAGCCATTATACATCTGGTTTATAAATCAAATGTTTCTTAGCTCGTTTTGGTGTTATAGATGGGCAGCAGGCTTCAAAGCTTGGCAGGAATGGGCACAGATGGTCTTGCTTTAAGCACATCTATTGTCAATATGCACCTCAACTCCAGTTGTATCACCACCTTGAAAGCAGCACTTTGAAGCTGTGAACAACTGGACCACCAACTAAGATGAAAGAGCCTCAAATTCAAATATGACACCCAAGTTTATGCCTTTCCAAAACTCTTGCATTCTCTACTACTAGTGTGGAAGCTATGCACTTCTGGAAAAAAGAAACGCTAAATCAACAACCATAAGCTAAAAAAAATCCAAAAAACATGCAAGAACAGTATCAACAATAATAAGATTTTCTAAAATATGAAATGAGTAAAATTTTAATGTGCACAGACAAAAAACTCAAACAAGTTATTACCTCAGAGTTGGTGGTAAGAAGCCACTTTGTCATGATGTCATGTTGTGTGGTGTGCTCATATCTGTCTGTCCGTCTCCTATAACTATAACTTGCTGTTTCTCCATGCACTAGTTATACCCTTGCATAATATATAGCTCATAGCATGTGAAATCATAGCAGTTATAATACGATTTATGCCATCTCAAACACATTTTGTACTCATGACACAGTGCATGGTAGTGCCTCAAGTTACAGTTAATGTAGGGTGGTGTGATTGAGGGAAGAAGAATGATTACAGAGGTGCGAAACTTGTAGTAAATTGAAGGTGGTGTGTAAATTATATATATAAGTTCTCTCCAGTGGTTCATAAATTACACATTTAAGTCATAACTATATTTTTATTTCTCCAGTTTGTATAGTTTGAGTTGGGTTTGTATATAAAAAATAAATAAGGTTTTCCTAACTATTACTTAGTTTTAATCTTTGGTCTTTTCATTAAATTAAAATGGTTTTATGTTTTAATGAAAATGTGGTTCATATCACAGTGCTGATTGGCATTTAACTGTGTTTTGTAGAGTATAGTAAAGGACAGTGTTGTACAGTGTACTGTCATAAAGTCTAATGTTTTGTAGTGGAAAACAGTGGATTAGAGAAGGGTGGAGTGGTGTTGCGTATAGTGTAGAAAAGTGTTATACTGGAGTGGTATGGTGTTTCATCTAGTTGAGTGGAGTATTTTAGAGTGTAGTGACGTGTTGCACAGTAGAGTGGCATGTCGTACAGTAAAGGCTGAGTGTTGTACAGTGGAATATAATTGACTGCAGTGCTGTGGAGTTGAGTTTGGTCGAGTGGAGTGCAATGTTGAGCGGCATAGAGTTGAGTAGAGTGTTGTATAATGGCATAGAGTGGAGAAGAGTGTTGCACAGTGCACTGTAAGAGCATTCAGTGTAGTACAGTGTCATACCTTGTCATAGAGTGTAGTAGAGTGTTGTAGAGTGCAGTTTTATAGTGCACAGTAGAGTGTAATAGAATGGAGCGGGGTACATTGGAGAGTCATACAGTGGCATACAGTGGGCTAAGCTGTTATATAGTGTAGTCGAGTGGCATGGCATAGAGTAGAGTGGACTAAAGTGTCATATAGCGTGGCATCTCGTACAGTAGGGTGGCATGGAATGTAGTATGCTGTAGAGGTATTGCATACAGTGTAGTAAAGTATTATATAGTGGAGTGATGTCGTATACAGTGGAGTGGTATGGAGTGTTGTAGTGTGTGAAACTGTTGTAGAGTGGAGTATAGTTTAGTTGCATAGAGTGGAGTACAATGTTGTACGGTCAAGTGAGGTAGTACAGACTAGAGTGTGGTACATTGCGCTACAGTCGAGTGGCATATAGGCCCTCATTACAACCCTGGCGGTCGGTGTTAAAGTGGCGGTAGTACCGCCAACAGGCCGGTGGTAAAAAAAATGGAATCCAACCATGGCGGAAACCGCCAACATGGACAGCCACTTTAACACTCAGACCACTACGGCGGTAGAATCAAACACCACGGCGGTAACCGCCAAGAGACAGACGGAAGGCAAAGTACCACCCACAGTATTTCAACATGCCTATCCGCCACCTTTTCCAGGGCGGAACCAACGCTATCAAAAGCATGGCGGAAACAGTACACAGAAGAGAAAACACTCACCTCTCAACACCCAACGAGGAACCAGGATGCCATGGAGCCCGAACTACAGGTGTTACCTATGCTGCTCTTCCTCCTGCTCTATCAAGAGCAGGACAGACGCCGTCGACGACCACGGTGATTACTGCACCTACAACACAGGGGAGGAGGGAAAAGAGAGTGAAACACACGCAACACGCAATACCCCCACCCCCACCCTCACCGACAACACCATACACACAAATACATGCAGCAACATTACATATACACCCCCCACCCCATGGAAGAATGCAAGGACAAAAGAAAATTATTGTAACCAGTGTAATCATGAAAAATCTGATAGTCAAAAATCCAAATTCAGTATATACAAATATGTACACCAACTACACAAGTCCGGATAGTGTACCAATCATTGTTCGTGGACCACTGATCCCAAAATGCATGGATGAAGCCCACCCTAGATACCTGACTGGAAACGGAGAGAACACTGTTGGGGCATTAGACTGAAAATATACAGGCACCTCAGGGGGAGGAGGGGCACCTCAGCCAGATGAACGCTCGACGCCACTGCTGCACGAGGGGGCTCCATGCCCATTGCTGTATTATGGGGAGTGCAAAGCCGCAGTCTCTCAAGTCTCTCCAGTGGGTGGTTTGCCCACTGCTTTATCCTGGGGAATGCAAAGCCACAGTCTCTCAAGTGAATGTCATTCTCCACTGGTTCTGGAGGGGGCCTGGTGCCCAGAGTGCTTCATCCTGCCAAGGACTGAGGTAGTGGATGTATCTCTCCACTGGTTCTGGAGGGGGCCTGGTGCCCAGAGTGCTTCATCCTGCCAAGGACTGAGGTAGTGGATGTATCTCTCCACTGGTTCTGGAGGAGGCCTGGTGCCCAGAGTGCTTCATCCTGCCAAGGACTGAGGTAGTGGATGTCATTCTCCACTGGTTCTGGAGGGGACCTGGTGCCCAGAGTGCTTCATCCTGCCAAGGACTGAGGTAGTGGATGTATCTCTCCACTGGGTTTGGAGGGAGCATGGTGCCCAGAGTGCTCCACGTGCAGTGTGGCCGGTACAATTCCCTCACCTGGGTGTGTGTGCCACGAGATTGGCGAGGTACAGGTAGCATGATATGTCATGGAGGCAGTGACATACCCCACACTGCTGCGGCTTCACCTTCCACCTGCAGGTGCAAACAGTGATCGAATTCATGCCTCATGGAAGCTGCCCAGGGTCCAGGAACTCTCCTCCAGCCTAGGACGACTGACCACTGGGGATGGTAGCCATGTCAGCGGCGGTGCCACTGTCCGAGTACGTTGCGGAGCCGGTGGCGGTGCTTGCGGCGGTGTCTGTGGTCGGCGGTGCATGGGTCAGCACCTGCTGAGGGACACAGCAGGACGTCTCCTGCAGCCTCGGATGGCTGCCCACTGGGGAAGAGCCTGGGGACTGTCGCTGAGGCTGTAGACGTGCCTGTGGCGGTGCAGGTGGCGGTTGTGGTGGCGGGGCAGCTAGCGGTGTTCGCTGCCGTACAGGTTGGTGTGGTCATGGACAGAAGGTGTGACACTGGTCCCTCAGTCTGTGCCACTATGCCCTCTCCTGACCTGCTCTTATGCTTTTGGCCCTTCCCCAACTTTGATGGTGCAGCAGTTGTCTTGCCACTATCCCCTTTTGTTTTTGATGAGCCCTTTGTGGCTGGTAGTTTCGGCTTCTCCCTCCGGGATGTGGGCACCTTTTTCACCTTGGCAGGTGGCGGAATGTCCTTGCCCTCACTACGTGGCACACTGGCAGCCCTGATGGGTGGCGCACTCGATGAGCCCGCAGTTGCCTTCACCACTGTGCCTGGGGATTTTGTGGCTGAGGTGCTGGGCTGGGACCTGGAAAGCCTGGCCCTAGGAGAAGGACGGGGGGGAGGTGAAGGGAAGAGGTGAAGGGTTGCCAGGAAAGGTTTTTTAGACACACTGGGAAGGGAAGATGGAGGGGATTTGAGAGTGGAGGAAGAGGTAGTGGTTGTAGGAGGTGTACGTCTGCTGAATTGGGTGAAGGTGCATGGGCCGGAGGCTGTTGTGAGCTGGATAGCTGCTGGGTGGGTGTGTGCCTGCATTTGTGTACTTTGGGAGGAGGGCTCACAGACACACTGGGAGAGGACACAGGGGATGTGTGAATGGTAGTGGGGTGGTGACTTCACATGAGCGGTGTGTGGTGATTGGCGTGCTGGTGATGGAGGTAGTGGCTGAGGATGTAGTGCATGCAGGTGTGAGTGGAGACGAGACAGGGAGGGAGGAGGAGGACGTGGTGGAGGGGGACACAGTGGAGGCAGTGGATGTTGCTGTGGCTGCATGGGTATGGTGCTTGTGTGAGTGCCGGTGGGATGTGTGGTGCTTATGTTTGCCATGTCCACTCTTGTGTGTTGATGTGTGTGCATGCTGGTCTGATGGTGTGCTTGGGATAGGCTGAGGTACAGGGGATTGGGTCTGGGTGGAGGAAGTTGGAGGGGGAAGGCTGGACACAGGGACAATGGCTGCCTTCAGTGCTGAGGCCAGAGCCTGAAATGCTCTCTGTTGGGCCGCCTGCCCAGAATGAATGCCCACCAGGTATGCATTTGTTTGTTGCAAATGTCTCTCTACACCCTGGATGGCATTCAAAATGGTAGATTGCCCAACAGTGAGGGATCGCAGGAAGTCAATAGCCTTCTCACTGAGGGCAGCAGGGCTGACTGGGGCAGGACCTGAGGTGCCTGGGGCGAAGGAGATGCCCACCCTCCTGGGTGAGCAGGCACGGGACATACGCTGAAGGGCTGCTGGGAGGGTGGTGCTGGTAGGGGGGTGGCGGCTGTACCTGTTGATGCGGTGGGCACAGAGGTGCCCGCCACCGCAAGGGAGCTCCCATCAGAGGAGGAGACACTGTCACTGGTGTCTGCTCCTGTCCCCGCCGTGGAACTCCCCTCGCCCTCCGTCCCACTGGTGGCTTCAGACTCCGTTGCTTCGTCCTCCAGGGCCAAGTGGGTTGCAGCTCCCTCCTGCTCTGGTGCCAATGCTCCTCTGCCTGATGATGCTATTGCACACAAGAACAGGGAGACCACAACAAGGGGGGGCACAGAAGAAAAACATGTTCAGTGCATGCAACACCACTACCGTTAGCGGACACAACACACAGGGAGCAGCCCTCTGTACTACGCCATGCACTAACAGTTCCAAGAAAATTCACCGGACCATGGGGTACGAGGCCTAAGCCCAATTGCTGCACACCTGGAAGTCACAGGAGCCTGACTAGGTGTAGATGGCTCTTACCACTAGTTGGTTTTGGGTGCCACATAGCCTGCCTCACAAGGGACCTTGCCTACCAAGTTTGCCCTGGCCTAGGGGAACCCACTGCCCACCTCCCCCACCCAGACACCTTGTAATGCGTGCAGAGTCAGCTGGATGAGAGTGTACTCACCCCCTTGTGGCTGCTGTGATGCCCTCAAGCACCCATCCAACTCCAGATACGCCACCGCCAGGATCTGGGACATCAGGGGGGTCATGGTGCGATGGGCACCCCTTCCACGTTGGGAGGCCATCCCCAGCTGGGCCTCCGTCGTCTTCTTGCTCCAGCAGCGCAGGTCCTCCCATCTTTTACGGCAGTGGGTGCTCCGTCTGTGGTAGGCCCCCAGGGTCCGGACGTCCTTGGTGATGGCACGCCAAATACCCTTCTTCTGATGGGCGCTGACCTAGAGGAATGGTACAGGGGGAAAGGAAATTAGTCACCCGTCCGGACCATTATACTCATTGCCCACCAGTTCCCACCCATGCCCTGATGCACATACACTCACCATCCGCACATGCAGGCCTCCGTTCCCCCCATGTATCTTCCATCCACACCACTCAAAGCAGGAATTAACCATGCAGCATGCTCACAGTGTACTCACCTGTTTGTCTGGAGGACTGTACAGTTGCGTGTTCTGGGGGAGGACCCTATCCACTAGTTTCTCCAACTCCTCCAAAGTGAAGGCAGGGGCCCTTTCCCCAGACACTGTAGCCATCGTCGCTTCCAGACACAGGTCACAGCAGCACGTGCAGTGTAGGTCCTCTCCTGTTGAAGGTCAGGTATCAAGTGAGTGAACAGACAGAAAATGGTGGTCATGTCCGTGGCGGTGCATACCGTCACCGCCGGCGTACATCGTCATTTTTCTCCTGGGACCCATAGGGCCCAATGTTAACCAATGCCGAATTGCGCCGCGGTCTTCAACCGCCCACCGCGACGGTGTACAACGCCAGCGGTGAGCGCCTCATATCCCTTTGTCCCACCTTACAGGTCAGGCAGCCGCCATTTCAGGGGGCCACATGGGATGGATAAAAACTGCGTCACACCTATCTAGGCCGGGAATACAGACAGATACCGGCACATTGCAGATTAATAAAATTTCTGCAAATAGCACATTGTGATACCTCAGTGTTGGATGACTCTCTGTTCGCTGTTCTCCTCGATAGGGCACGACTGCTGGGGCAGGTGATGAGATGGAGGCATCCTCCGGTGTACAGACCCCTGGTGGACCTGTCGACAATGGAAGAGAGACACATCATAATCACATACAGAATTGATCCTGCAACAATCCTGGAACTGTGTGCCCAGTTGGAGCCCGACCTGATGTCAGCTATCCGCCATCCCACAGGGATACCCCCTCTAGTGCAGGTCCTGTCTGTACTCCATTTTCTGGCCAGTGGGTCTTTTCAAACAACAGTGGCCATGGCATCAGGGAGGTCCCAGCCAATGTTCTCTAACGTGTTGTCCAGAGTGTTGTCTGCCCTGCTGAAACACATGCACAGCTACATCGTTTTTCCTCAGGTGGAGGATTTGCCCACAGTGAAAGGTGACTTCTATGCCCTGGCACTTATCCCCAACATCATTGGTGCCATTGATGGTACACATGTGGCATTTCTCCCCCCGCAGGAATGAACAGGTGTACAGAAACCGGAAAAGCTACCATTCGATGAATGTGCAGATGGTGTGTTTGGCAGACCAGTACATCTCCCATGTGAATGCCAATTATCCTGGCTTTGTGCATGACGCTTACATTTTGAGAAATAGCAGCATCCCTTTTGTGATGGGGCAACTCCTGAGGCACTGTGTGTGGCTAATAAGTGAGGCCAAGGTCCCTATACAGTTGACATAGGTGTCTGGGTATGGGGTTGTCCCTAAGGGTTAGTGTGTGTCTAACAGTTGTTGCTCGACATTTGCAGGTGACTCTGGTTACCCCAACCTGTCATCGCTACTGACCCCAGTGAGGAATCCCAGGACAAGGGCAGAGGAATGCTACAATGAGGCACATGGGCGAACTAGAAGGATGATAGAATGCACCTTCGGCCTCCTGAAGGCCTGATTCCGTGCCTCCATCTGACAGGTTGTTTCCTATACTACTCACCGAAGAAGGTGTGCCAAATAATGGTGGCATGCTGCTTTGCGACGCCAGGTGCCTTTTCTGCAGGAAGATGGGCCAGATGGAGGTCTTGTGGCAGATGTGGTGCCTGTGGACAGTGAAGAAGAGGAGGCAGAAAAAGAGGATATCGACAACCAAAACAACATCATCATGCAATACTTCCAGTGAGACACAGGTAAGAAGATGTCACTGCTTCCCACATCTCATACTATTGTTGGAGCTAGCAGAAGTATGTCATTTTCACTCAGTGTATGGACCCTGACTTGTCACTTTGACTTTCCATTTCACAGATCTGGGTCCCACTTTGTGCCCTCTGCTATGTTTACTCCTGGCCTACAGCTGTGTTACATTGGTATGTGGACAAGTAAATTGACATTGCTATATTCCACAGATATTGCAATTACACATTTCTAAAAGGACAGACTGACTCCAGATTGTTTTGTGATTGAAGTGTGTTTATTCCTTTGCAAATAAGTGGAGGGGGCTGTAAAATGGGCTGGGGTGATGGTGGAGGTATGTCCATGGCAGAGTCCAGTCTATTTGTTTCACAGGTGCATTGACCAAAGGGGCATAGGAAGTGGAGCAATGGCAGTTTAAGGATGGACAGGGTGACATAGTGGGACAGAAGGGTGACATTCAAGGGGGTCTTATTTCCTGGCGGGGGGTCTTGGCGATGTTCTCAGGGACCGTTTGCGGGGTGGTTCTCCATCTGCAGGGGGGGGGTGCTGGTGGGCTGTTGTTCCTGTGGCGGTGCCTCCTGTCCACTAGCACCGGCGGAGGTGGAGGGCTGTTCATCGTCCAGGCTAGTGTCAGGGGCCCATTGTGTGCCACTGTGTCCCTCCTGGTGTTGAGAAGGTCTGCCAGCACCCCTGCAATGGTGACCAGGGTGGTGTTGATGGACTTCAAGTCCTCCCTGATCCCCCAGGTAGTGTTCCTCCTGCAGCCGCTGGGTCTCCTGAAACTGGCCAGTACCGTGCCCATGGTCTCCTGGGAATGGTGGTAAGCTCCCATGATGTTGGAGAGTGCCTTGTGGAGAGTTGGTTCCCTGGGCCTGTCCTCCCCCTGTCGCACAGCAGTCCTCCCAGCTTCCCTGTTATCCTGTGCCTCTGTCCCCTGAACCGTGTGCCCACTGCCACTGACCCCAGGTCCCTGATCGTCCTGTGTTAGCGGGTTTGCCTGGGTTCCCTGTAGTGGTGGACACACTGCTAATTGGTGTGTTCTTTGGACAGAGGGATGGGCCCGCTGGGTGGGTGCTGTGCTGGTTTTTCCTGAGGTGGGGAGGCTCTGTGGTGGTTTGTGACTGTGTCAGTGAAACCGACTGTCCCGAGGTCCCTGATGGGCCGGGCTGGTCATCTTGATCCAGGCGTGCAGAGCTGCTGTCATCACTGTGGGTCTCTTCTGTGGGGGGACTGGACATGTCTGGCACCTCCTGTCCGCTGACGTTGGGTATGGGTCCTGTTGGGGTGTAAATGCATAGTTATTGTAAGTGTGTGTGCCATCTTGTACAATGGGTGAGTGACCCTCTACTCCTGTGCTTGCATTATTGGCTTGGTCCTTGCGTGATTGGTGATTTTGGGGCATGAGTGAGTCTCTGTACTGGACATGCTTTGGTGATGGGTGTCCATGCATTGGTGTTACATGCAGGGCTTGGTTTTGGGATGTGTGGGTTGTGTTAGTGGGGTATCTGTGGGGTGTTGAGGTGATGGGTGTGAGGGTAAGGGTGGCGAAATGTGATGGCATGCAGGTAGGGTGTGGGGGATAAAGTAGTAAAGATTTGCCTTACCAGAGTCCAGTCCTCCTGCTACTCCTGCAAGGCCCTCAGGATGCATAATTGCCAAGACTTGCTCCTCCCATGTTGTTAGTGGGTGCTGTGCTGGTGTTTCCTGAGGGGGGAGGCTCTGTGGTGGTTTGTGACTGTGTCAGGGGAACCGACTGTCCAGAGGTCCCTGATGGGCCAGGCTGGTCATCTTGATCCAGGCGTGCAGAGCTGCTGTCCTCACTGTGGGTCTCTTCTGTGGGGGGACTGGATATGTCTGGCACCTCCTGTCCGGTGACGTTGGGTATGGGTCCTGTTGGGGTGTAAATGCATAGTTATTGTAAGTGTGTGTGCCATCTTGTGCAATGGGTGAGTGCCCCTCTACTCCTGTGCTTGCATTATTAGCTTGGTCCTTGTGTGATTGGTGATTTTGGGGCATGAGTGAGTCTCTGTACTGGACATGCTTTGGTGATGGATGTCCATGCATTGATGTTACATACAGGGCTTGGTTTTGGGATGTGTGGGTAGTGTTAGTGGGGTATCTGTGGGTTGTTGGGGTGATGGGTGTGAGGGTAAGGGTGGCGGTATGTGATGGCATGCAGGTGGGGTGTGGGGACTAAAGTAGTAAAGATTTGACTTCTGTCAGAGTCACCTGATCCTCGGGGTCCGTGCACGTTCCCAACACTTCCACCACAAGACAGCTCCAATACTCTGATTAGATTTATCACAGAGTCTAAGAGAGTCCAAGTGGGGAAAAGGGGATTAGGACGGAAACAGCTGTGAAGGAGACCTGTAGGAAGCAAAAGGTTAAAACACAACATCAAAATTACATCTCATGAAATCAGTACCATGCTACAACTCTAAGCTTCGTCTTTTCCGAAAAACATGAACAACCCTAGAATAATCCTAAAACTGACTAGGCTTTAGATGACTGAATACCTGAGGAGGAAACAGGAAAAGTTAAATAGGACTTTCAGATTCAAGTACTTTCTTTAGCATGAGAATCATGAAACACTCTGAGAAATTTCTAAACAACCATATGAATCTCCTTTTAGGAATACATATCAGGAACACACAGAATTACCTCTAGAACTCTGGTATTGTGTTGTGTTCATCTCAGAAAAAACATTGGGAAGTAAATTGCGCACACTGCAGATTTTTATATTAGTATTAAACACCATAAAGGTTTGTGCACCATGAAATCACACAACGTAAATTCAAGGAATAAATCACGCGACGTGTCAACTTGAAATGCTACCAAGAAAATGTCTTAGAATGGTAGCGCACAGTAACGTACATTATTTATACACAAGGAAAGAATTGCGCGTCTTGCCGATTCAAATGCCACCATACAAAAGCCAAGAAATGGTAGCGCACAATGAATAACATGAAAAAACACTCAAGGAAAGAATCGCACGTGTTGCCGATTCAAATGCCACCATGTAAATGCCAGAAAATGGTAGCGCACAATGAACAGCATGAATTACACACGAGAAGTGAATCACGCGTTTCGCCGATTCGAATGCCACCATGTAAATGTCAAGAAAAGGTAGCGCGCAATGAACAACAAAGTTAAATGCTCATGAAACGAGTTGCACGTCTTGCCAACTCGTAAAACATCATGTAAATGTCAAGAAATATCAGTGCGCAATGAACAATAATGTAATAACGAAGTCAAATCTTTATGGAATAAATTGCGCGTCCTCCCTATTTGCAAACCACCATACAAATGTCAAAAAATGGCAGCGCACAAGTAATCTGTTATTCATTTAAGAATTAAAATCAAGAATATGAAGATTCTCAATTACGGTGTTGGGAAATGTCCAATGAGAGATGAGTGCAGGAGACTGGAAAATCCAAATAGGCCGCCAGGACAGGAGCTCAGGAAGAAGCTGCTGCTCTGCACCGGTACCTCTGAATAGTGAGCACTGGAAGTTGGGCTGACTCTCTTTTATAGAGTCTTGGCCCAGCCTAGAACCACGCCCAGGCATGTTGCAGGGAAAGTCTCCAGAAGGCCCTGGAAAGGGTAACACACTCTGAATGTCTGCAGCAACACATTGTAAATGTACAGTATTTATAAGCACCTTAAAAATGAATCTTTTGGATGGAATTCTGCAATGCAAAAGGTTAAACAATAACATATCATCACAATGCATAAATTACTTTATCTTGCGAGTGTTGGGTTTTTGCATTCTAGATGCCCGTAGAGCGCGCACTGTCCTGTCCTGGTGTTGACACCTTACCAGAGTCGAGTCCTCCTGCTACTCCTGCGAGGCCCTCAGGATGCATAATTGCCAAGACTTGTTCCTCCCATGTTGTTAGTTGTGGGGGAGGAGGTGGTGGTCCACCGCCAGTCCTCTGTACAGCAATCTGGTGTCTGGATACCACAGAACGTACCTTCCCCTGTAGGTCATTCCACCTTTTCCTGATGTCATCCTGTGTTCTTGGATGCTGTCCCACTGCGCTGACCTTGTCGACAATTCTGCGCCATAGCTCCATCTTCCTTGCAATGGATGTCTGCTGCACCTGTGATATGAATAGCTGTGGCTCTACCCGGACTATTTCCTCCACCATGACCCTGAGCTCCTCCTCAGAGAACCTGGGGTGTCTTTGAGGTGCCATGATGTGGTGTGGGAGATGTGTGAGGTGATGTCTGTTGTGATGTGTGAGGGGATGTGTTGGTGTGTGTTTGAGGTGCGTGGATGTTGTGTAAGTGATGGTGTTGTGTGTCTGTGGATGCTGGTGATGTTTTAGGTAGTCTCTCTCTCTGGCCTTCTTTCAAAATTTTAGTAGTAAGGGTTTGTGGGTGATGTGGGTGTGTGCTTTATATTGGATTGGGTGTGTGGGTGTGGTGTGTGTATGTGTATCAGGTGTGTGTATTACGAATTGTCCAATGTGGTTGTGTTTTGTAAGTGTGTGTGTATTTTGAGTGCGGGGTGTGTAACCGCCAATGGATTACCGCGGTTGAAAGACTGCCGCGTTGATTCGTGGGTCGTGATAGTGTGGGCGTATTCCTGTTGCCGTGACGGTGTCGGTTTTGGTATCGCCAGTTTATCACTGACCTTTGGTGTGGCAGACTTGTGTGGGTGTCTGTATTGTGGCGGATTCCGAGCTATGCGTCATAATACCTGTAGCGGAATTCTGCGGCCGCAGAGGTATGTTGGCAGTCTTCTGCTCACAGAAAGCAGGATTTACTGCCAGGGTTGTAATGAGGGCCATAGTGTTGTAAAGCGTATTACCATAGTGCACTGTTGAATGGAGCAGCATATAGTACAGTAGTATAGAGTGGAATAGTTCAGAATAGAGTGTTGTAGATTGGAGTGGCATCCAATGGAATAGCATCCAGTGAAGTGCTCTACAGTGGAGTGGTGTACACTGAAGTGGACTACAGTAGAGCAGCGTACAGTGGAGTTGTATATAGTGGAATGTCATTGACTGCACTGGCGTACAGTGGAGTGGGGTAGAGTGGAATAGTATACAGTGAAGTGGGATACACTGGAGTAGCATGCACTGCAGCACCATAAAGTGGAATAGGGGACAGTAGAGTGGCATAGACAGGAGTGTAATATACTGGAATAGCATAGATTTGAGTGGTGTACAATGCACTGCTGTAGAGTGTCACAGTGTACTGTAGAGTAGTGTACGGTTGAGTGGCATACACTTGTAATGGCATGCATTGAACTGGCATACAGTAGAGGAGGATAGAGTGAAATAGCATAGAGTGGAGCAGCGTAGAATGGAGTTGCATAAAGAGGAATACCGTAGAGTAGATTGGCAAACAGTGGGGTGGTGTAAAGTGGAATATCATAGACTAGAGTGGTGTATAGTAGATTAGTGTACAGTGGAGGGGTGTAGATTAGAGTGGCCTACAGTAGAATAGTATAAGGTGCAGTGGTATACAGGGGAGATGTATAGAGTGGCATGGCACATAGTAGAACAGCATACAGTACACTACCATACACTGCAATGGCATACAGTGGAGTAGCATACAGTAGAGTGGCAATAAGTGGAGTAGCACTGGAGTGTCACACACTAGAATGGCATAGATTAGAATAGAATACACTTGAGTAGTGTACAGTGAACTGTTGTACAGTGGAGTGACATAGAGTGGAATGGGGTAAAGTGGAATAGTGTACAATGAAATAGCACAGAGTGGAGTGGCGTACAGTGGAGTGGGGTAGGGTGGAGTGGCATACAGTAGAATAGTGCATAGTGGATTTTTGTAGAGTGTAGTGGTGTAGAGTGGATTGTCATAAAGTAGAATAGCAAACAGTGTACGGTGGTGTGAAGAACGGTGGAGTGTCACAGAATGGTGAGTGATAGACTGTAATAGCATACAGTGGAGTACTGTAGATTGCAGAGGCGTATAGTGGCGTGGCATACAGTGGAGTGATGTACAGTGCAGTGGCATATGGTAGAGTGCAGTAGATTGTAGTGGCATAAAGTAGAATAGCGCATAGTGGAGTGGCATAGAGTGGAATAATGTAGACTGCAGTGGTGTACAGTAGATAGAGTAAAGTGGAGTACCATTCAGTCACATAGTGTACAGTGTAGTAGTGTAGAGAGGAGGGGCATACAGTGGAGTGGTGTGCACTGTAGTGGTGTACACCACAGTGGCATAGAGTTGAATTGGGTACAATGGAATGGCATGGAGCGCAGTGGCATATAATAGAACTATGTACAGTGGAGTGGTGTGCAGTGAAGTACTGTACTGTGGATTAGCATACTGTGCAGTGGAGTACAGTACAGTGGGTAGAGTGAAGTGCCATAGAGTTGAATAGCATAGGTAGAATGGCTGAGAGTGTAGTTGCATTCAGTGGAATAGCATAGAGTGGAACAGCATGAAGTGGAGTGGCATAGAATTAAGTGGCTTAGAGTGTAGTGGTGTAGAGTGGACAAGCATATGGTGGAGTGAGGTACAGTGTGGTGGCTTACAGTGGAATAGCATGAAGTACAGTGATGTGGAGTTAAGTGTCATACACTGGAGTAGTGTACAGTGGAGCGGTATAGAGAGGAATAATGTAGAGTGTACTGGTGTACAGTATAGTGACATAGATTGGCGTGGTATATACTGGAATATCGTAGAGTAGAGTGGCATAGAGTGAAGTGTTGTAGAGCGTAATAGCATAAAGTGGGTTTTTGTAGAGTGGAGTGGCATATATTGTAGTGGTGTACAGTGGAGTGTCATACAGTAGAGTTGTGAACAGTGGAATAGCAGATAGTACAGTGTTTTACAGTGAAGTGGCACACAGTGGAGTGGCATAGAATACGATAACATAGACTGCATTGTCGTAGAGTGGAGTTGGTACAATGGCAAAAGTGTAAAGTGGTGTAGCTTGAAGGGACGTACAGTGGAGTCGGGTAGACTGGAGTGTGATAAAATGGAACCACATAAAGTGTAGTATACAGTGGAGTGGTGCAGAGTGCAGTGGCATAGAGTGGACAGAAGTAGAGTGGAGTAGTCTACAGTGGATTGACCTATAACGGAGTGAAGTACAGTGGAGTGATAGAGTGTAATAACATAGAGTATCGGGCACAGAGTGTCATGGCATAGAGTGTCATGGCATAGAGTGGAGTAGTGTAGAGTGAAGTCTGGTAAATGAAACAGACATTCATGAAAGTGTGTGAAATATATATGTGTGTGTGTATGCATATATATATATATATATATATATATACACATATGTATACACATATATATATATATATTCATACCTATTATATTCCAATCATGAAGGAGGAACAAGAGATTTCTTTGATCTTGGAAAAAAGACAATGATTTTTTCATCATGAAGGGCATTCACCAGAATGGATTTTGCATCCCAGAAATTCCATTACTCTGAAATTATTTTTAAGGAAAACGGTTCAGGGGGATGTTTCTTCAGAACAGGCAAACTTAAGTAGGTTTTTTTCTAGAATAACGCGCTTTCATGTTTTATGCCCTAAGTATTAATAAAGAACAAATCAGATCAAGAAGAATTTGTAATGCAGACAATTATGCGTATTTGCGCTATTTCTAATTTCTCTATTTTTCTTTCCTGAATTAAAAGAAATAAAGTTCAATAGATGTTGACAACGAATCGAGAAACAAGATTGACACCAGTAAGGCCGAATTAGGCAAAAAACACAAATGCAGAATAGTATATCACATTGAGCAAGCGGGTGTCTGTCAAACAGATGCCATTCAACAAATTAAATTAAGAGATACTGTTCTGCAGTCCCAAAAGAGAATGTGGTTCCCAAGGCTTATGGTTGGCCATTGTTATGAATGACACATTTTCAATACGGATCCCTGCTAGGCATCGGGAGTACAAATGTTATTAAATATTGCTAAATCAAATTAAGTTAGAAGTTTAAACCCTAGCCATGCAAGACAACTGAAAAACAGGTGTCGTAATTCAGCATGTAAGTGGGCTCTGTTTATGAAAGGTTACAAATTTCAACAATAAGTCTGCTCCGTCTTTGTGTGCCTTCTGAGCCGTGTCGAAAAGCGCCTTCCCTTCATTCAGCCACATATGTTTAACCAAATTAGATATCGCTTGGCTGCAGTATTGCTCACTTGAAGACCGTTACTCCAAAAATATGCACAATTAAAATAAAAACAACAGTCCTCTCTTTAGAACTAACCCACATTCCATTCGTAGTGAACATTAGAAAGCTTTTAATTTAGTACAGTAAAGTTTTTGAAAAAAAGGCGAAAGAGGAACTTTTTAGTACTTGAATTTAGGTCTTCAATACCAGACAGTGCACACGTTGTTTGTTGAGACATATTGTTAGGTTATGGTGGGCTTATAGCTCGCCTATTGCTTTCCATTGGTTGGCTTTTCTGTCACCCTCAGTTACTTGCTTCTTATTCCCAAGATTGTATGGGCTTTCCTCCTCTTTGTACGTTTGTTTCTCCCCTGAGCATGGACCCAATAATTCTGTCCTTCCTCTGCTCCCTTTTCAAGCCCTACATTTTTGTTGTCAAAAAATTCCACAAGAGCGTGTGTTTTCAGCGGTCTCCCCATGTATTTCTCTCACCTGTTGCATTCCATGTTCCAAGTCACGGCTCGTGGGTCACCGAGGGGGCAGGGTGGCGCACTTGGGGGTGATGGACACATAACATAAAAAATTATATTAAATAAACACTTTCCTCCGCTCCTACGACGTGACGTTCCTCTGCTCTTCCGTCTCTCTCCAGCACAGGCTCTCATCCTGCCATGTGGCCAATCCTGATGCTGCTTAGAGCAGCATCAGGATTGGCTGGAGCGCTCTCAAGGAGACTGGGAGCCTGTACAAGCTCTCTCCGAGAGACCCTTCTGCACATGTGTATGTGGTCGGTCCGAGACAGCCGGCCAAACATACATGCACAGTGAGGGGGAGTGCTGAGCACTCCCACTCTTTGTTCGTCACCCCCATGGCCCTGCCGCTTTTCCCCCCAAACTATGATAAACACAGTTTATTATAGTTTTGGGGAAAAAGGTTTGCAGCTGCCACTGCTGGCGGGGGGCAATGCTCCTCCACCCTTATGGAGGAGCCGCCCCTGCATGTTCTTCCGTTTCACCTGTGTGGTTCCCCACCATATTCCCGGCATTGCTTTCTCGCTTCTGTGCTTCTCTCCATCAGCTCTCCGTTGCTGTCTTTTGCCTGTTAGCTTCCTGGACCCGAGCCCTTTGTGTTGCTTCCCCCACCCAAGCCCCCTGTTTTGCTTCCACACTGCCCCATGCCCACCTGTGCTTTTTCCACTTCATACCCTCATTTCGTGGGCTCCCTCATCCTCATGTCACTTTTGCCCTATGTTGCATCCACCCACACGCATCTCCCATATTTTACTTCTCCCAGTATTGCTCTCCCCAGCCTCTTAAAAAATGCTTTAAATGCTTTTGCCATTTTTTTCTTTTTAGTTACTGATCCAACACTGAGCGGTAACCAAAAAGTTTTTTTTTAAAAGCAGACTTGTTATTTTTCAGGGTTGTGCATGGTGTGGCCCCCTCAAAAGATTTATTTAATAATTCTTTAGCCATGCTCCACAATTTTATAATTTTGGAGTTCAATTATGCTATCGATTCGTATTCATTTTTGTGTGTATTCTTTTACTTTTAACCTGATTTTAAAATTTATGGAAATAACTATAAACACCTAAGCATCATAATCTGTGTTTTTGTATATATTTTATATCTACATTACAAGCCAATTTATGCATAGGAGCAGTTTACATTATCTCACATTTCTGAACTGTACAGAAAATATTATTTCCTCATGATACAACATTTACTTATTATAATGTAATTAGGCCAACTTTAATTCATAACCTCTCCAATCACTCATTAATTCTAACATTGCATTTGATCCTGTACAGTGCTCCACTGCCTTTTGGCTAGGTCTGCCCTATACAAATAACATACATATATACATAATTATATCATTTTTATAAAAATATGATAGCTTTTTATATTTTTATTTTCTAGGGATGGGTTGTGAGTTGGGAGAGACCCAAAGTGTAGATCGTTAGAAATTGGTCCAATAGCAGATTAGAAGCATAAAGCTTGTTGTTTAATATAGCTTTACAGCCCGCAACCATGGGCTATAATAGTTGCTAGATGTCATCTTCCCAAATAATAGACCCAACCCACAAATAAAGGCCTATAAAGATGGAGAAAACCTTGAAACCAAAAGGTACTACAGGATCTTGTGTGGAGACATTCGCGCATTTGCTTGGTAGTTTGGTTCCAAGCACATAGGGGAACACCTTTGCATTTGAGCACGTACCATATTACTAACATTGGCACAGTGTAGAACAGATGCTAGTAGGCACACCCTGTGCATGTAAGTATTGCACAGTTTGTTTGCCCCCGAGGGCAAGTACACCTTAGCAAAGGGATGTAGTCACGCACTGCATCCACTTCAATATTGTCCTCAGCACTTACAATTTTGAGGCTGCTCTAGGAAATAGCCTTTTAATTTTACTAAAAATATATGTAGATGTACTTCTGCCAGCACTATTCATCCATTGGTCTGTTGTGTCATTCTTCTTCCATCCACAACAGCATGCAGCATGGGACACAAGGTCAGTGCACAGTCATTGGCTTCCTTAGTTGTAAGTCACAGCGTTCTGTCCTTCACAAGAAGCACGTGCACGCAGAAAGTATCTCCTTTTAGTGCCTAGAACGTTTACAGCAATGTGTGATTTTTGAGGCCAAAAACATGTTGGTTTTCATCTCTGTTTGTTTTTGGGTCAATGAGGGCCCAGCATCTTGCCGAACACTAACGTTTTACGAAACCATGAAAAAAACAAAAAAGTCATGTACAGAGCTTTGACAATTCGTGTTTTGTAACTGCAGGTATTGTCTGTGTCTGTGCCAGGCACCACCAATGAAGTTGGACTGTGGCCCATGCTAAAACTATGCGCTTTCAATATCATACTGTGGCAGGTTCTTTGCTTTTGCCCCTTTGCTTATCTTTGTTCTTGTGATTGTACTGCACATTGTTCCATGCCTGCTTCTCTTTGTACTACATGGCATTTCAGAAAGCAAAAGAATAAATAAACTGCAGCATCATAACCTTCAGTGTTAAAATCTTAAGTGCGAAACAGCCTAAGGCCAACCCTCGCACTACCTCTCCAGTGCCTCTGTGTCACCGCCCCCCCCCCGGTTCTCTGGACCAGAAGGATTTCTTTAATTTCTTTTCACCTCAGGCTGCCTGGGAAGCTTCCCGAGCAGCCTGAGTGTTTTCCCTCTGCCATCATTATAGGGGTGAGAAAGTAAAATGAGCCCATGGGCTCGGGGTCATATCCCAGACCCTAGCACTGGTTATCCTGGAAGAGCTATCATTGGAAAGGGGAGAATCCCCCTTTCCTATGAAATTTCTGCCCAGTAGATCCCTGTTTGGGATCATCACAGGAGAGTGATCCACAAGCAGGGATCTACCTATTAGACACTAGGGATTTGGGGTGAATGGCCTTGTGGGCAAGGGCTTGTGCTCCCCATCCCCTACTAATTTCAGCCTTTCTGCCACACTGGGGAAGATGGAGGTAGTTATCTCTCAATGTGGAACTATGTGGCTTTTGGGGTTCTGCTTTTGAGGTCCACCGACACAAGTGCGGTACTGTTCCTCTTAGGGTACACATAGGAACTCAGGGTGGTAGGAAACATGTGGCTCCCTGCAGATTCCAGAACTTTCAGTCTCAGAAATGTGAGAAAAATTTGTTTTTCTTTTTACCAAACCTTGACATTTGAATGGGCTTCTGGTTATACTTCCCTGGTTGTCTAATATTAAAAAATGTGCAGGTTTCTCTAGGTGCTTGCTAAGCAAGGGCCCAAATCCACAGCTATCCACTGTGCAATAAAAGGGTCAATTTTGAGTGGAAAATGTGATGTGTCCAAGTTGTGTTTTAGGCCCTTTCCTGTTGTGGGCACTAGGCCTACCTACACAAGTGAAGTGCCATTTCTAGCAGGTGACTTGGGGCATTGCTTGGTGGAAGGAAGTTTGTGGGTCCCTACAGTTTCCAAAACCATTTGGTTTTCACTGTATTTGTGCCTTCCCATATAAGCTTGTGTGTCAGAAAGAAAACTTTTTGAAAAATCTCCCTGAATCACATGCTAGTGTAGGAACCCATAAATTCAGAGATGTACAAATAGCAATTGCTTATAACCTCCGTAGCTGGTGCCCATTTCAGAAATACATTAGTTTCATTGATACCGATTTTTCCACTGCAGGAACGTAGAGCAAGATGGCGGCCGCGTAACGCAGCTGCGAAGCGTCTGCTCCGACCAAGGAAACCTCCCAGTGCTGCGGCAGCTCACCCGCGGGTCGGAGCCTCCTTTGGCAGCCGCGCTCACAGGAAACAATGTAGCGGCATTGTAGCAGCATTGTGTTGACTCGCGTTGCTTTACCTGCTCCCTCTTTTTTTGGGGATGACTGTCCCAGGGCTGTCAGGAGGGGCGGCACAGGGGAAATATTGCGGATGATATCATTTTTCGAAGGACTGCTTTTCATGTGAGGATTGTTTTAGGCTACTTGGCTCCTGGTTTTTGTGGGGCCTTTTTTTTTTTTTTTTTCTTCTGGGAGAAGCAAACTACGTGGATTTGTTGACAGAGGCTAAAAGGATTGCAAAGTGCCTCCCCGGGATGCGGTCTGGACTGCTCCTGTTCCTACCTGAAGACAACTACAGGTCTGTGCTCACGGGTGCCAATTGGGGGCAATTTTCGCCGTGGACTCAAAAAACGGTCAGAGTTTCTTTATTCTATTACAAGTATTTGACACTGGGCGTATATTATAATAACGCATTTTGCATCAAAAAGCAAAAAAAAGTAAAAATGCCACCTAAGGGAGTGAAAAATGTGACTCTGTCTGGACGAGGCAAGCCGGTAAGAGTAAGCTTGTCAGCACGGCAGGGGGGTGGTACGGATATAAAACAAGGCTTAGGTGAGAAGGTTGTCTCCAAAAACAAGAGCGCTTCACTGGACAGGTATTTTGAGAAAGGGAAGGACATACTGGTGGGGGGCACAGAAACCCCCCCCGCTGCCGTGGAGGAGGCCGATCCTCTAGTAACCGAGGAGATGGCGGCTATAGATGGGCCCCCCCCCCGCATGAAGATGGGCAGAGTGATGTTGTAGATGTGGCAACTTTACAAAAACAAGCTACCGGGAGTCAGATGGAGCAGAGGGAGCAGAGGGAGGGCGCACAAAGCGCTAGGACATTATCACAGGTGGAGCGGAGGCCGGTGGAATTACGTGATAATGAGACAATACAAGGAGACAAGTTTTTTTCACTATCAGATCATTCAAGTTGGTCAAGTAACGAGCAGCTGGATTTGGAGGCGGATAAAACTTCTTCTGAATTTGAATCTGAGGTATCCTCCTTGGCACTGGGAAAGGAATTACAGGAGAGTAGCAGGAGTGCCACTGTTAGGAAAAAACAGAGGAAGAGAAGTGAGCAAGTAGGACCTAATAAGCACTCCACTAACCCATTGGACACTAAGGGTCTTCAGGGGTTTCAGTGGGAGTATTCCAAGGATGATTTAACTCTATATGATAATGGTGAAAAACAGCCTAATCCTGTGTCACTGGAAACCATATATCAAAGCATTATGGAACACCGAGAGGAATCTAAATTAGAGAGCCGTAGGACTCAAATGGCTTGCCGCAAGATGCAAATCCAAATTCGTCGAGTAGCCAAGACATGTTCAGAGTTTACTACACGTATGGAAGAAGCAGAGACTCGGATCTCGCGTCTGGAGGATGAGGCTGGAGCTCGCCAGTCATCTCGAGAAATGATGGAGAAACAACTTGAGGACACTCAGTGGAAATTGACAGATTTAGAGGACAGAATGAGGAGGAATAATCTGCGCGTCCTGGGTGTACCAGAAGGACTTGAAGGATCAGACATACATAGTTTTATGGTCGCACTTTTTAAGGAAGCTTTTCCGGATCTACACCAGTGGGATTGGGACAAAGAAGTTCAAAGAGCCCATCAATTTCCTTTTAGCAAAATAGGACCAAACTCAGAAGGAGGAAGTGGTAGACCTAGAGTAATATTAATCTCTTTGCTTAATTATCAGGCAAGGTAGGCTATATACGACCGAGCTCGACCCAATGCTAGAAGTAAGGCTAAGGGATGTGAGTTTTTTGTGAGACCAGACTATTGCCACAGTACTGTTGAAAAAAGGTGGAGGCTCCGGCAGCTAATTCAGCCACTTCAAAGTAAGGGGGCACAGGTTTTTTTATTAAATCCGGCTAAACTGAAAGTAGTAATGGATAATAGGACTCACTTCTTCACGACAGAGGAGAAAGCAAGGGCTTTTTTGGGTGGACTTAACGGTCCGGTTTCCTAAGATAGATTTTCTGGATTGGGACAAAGGGGTGGGGGTAAAGTAGAGGGTAAAGTAGAGAGGGTTAGGAGTTAAGCCCTGAGAAGTCGAGCCGGGGGTAAGAGAGAAGCCTCTTAGGATTAATCCCCCCTTTAGGAAAAAAGAAAAAAAATATATATATATATATTTCTTTGGCTGAAACAGGGGTAGATAGAGAGAGATAAAGACAAAGAAAGGGAGAAAAGGAAAAAGAAAAAAAAAAGAAAAAGAAAATCATGCACTGGGTAGGGACGGTCGGAGCGGAAGCTTTACCATCATTAGGGACAGTGAGATCCCATACTCTCCATAAATTGGGTGTAAGGGTAGGGGTAAGGGGTGCAGGGGGGTGGGGAGGGGTGGTTGGTAGCAGGGTTGGGGTACAAGGGGTGGGAGGATGGGAGAGGGGGAGAGGGGTGATGGGGAGTGGGGGGGCACTAATATAGGCAGAAACGTTCAGAACAATTTAAGGAAGACATATCAAAAGAAGAGGATGTATAGGATTCAATATCAACAAGTTGGTTTCTTTAAGGGAGAAAGTATTGACGTGAAATTGGTACATCAAACTGAGTGATATGGCAAATAGATTAAGGATTTGTACATTGAATATTTGCGGTCTAAATAGCCCCCAGAAAAGGAAAAGAGTGGCAGCTGGTCTTAAACTAATTAAATCAGATCTATATTGCTTGCAGGAAACACACATTGCATGGAGTAAGCGAGAGCTCATACGAGAGCTTGGGTTGACGCCTCTTGTTTGTACCAGACAGGAGGTTTCGACACGTGGGGTGACGATACTTGCCAGAAATAACAATGTACAAGTTTGTAGATCTCGAGCAAGTAATGATGGGCGGTGGGCTCTCTTAGAATTATCCGTGAATACATTTAAATTTACCCTCTGCACTATATATGGATCAGTTTTGGACGAGGCTGAGCCTCTGGATACGTTGAACATGGAACTAGTTGGATGGCCCTTACCAATAATTATTTGTGGCGACTTAAATATTCATTTAGAGGTAGGTAGCAGGAGCATGGGCGCCCAGAGTTTATATCAGGGACGAAAGCCTAAAGTATGGAAAGCTCTAAGGAGGTTAGTAAGGGAACATGGGTTGAGAGATGTCTGGGAAAATATCAAAACTTTAGATCCAGGGTATACCTATTACTCGTTCCCACATGCTAAATTGGTAAGGTTGGATTATTTTTTTGTATCACAAAATTTAATCCATGGGGCTGAAATAGAATGCAAACCCAGATTCTTATCAGATCATAATCCATTAATATTGTCCATAACAATTAAGGGACCATCTAATCCGCGTCGTGTATGGACATTTGATAGGAAATTGTTGGTTGACCCAGGAGATATATCCCATATGAAAGAGTGGATTCACCACTTTTTTGATATCAATAGGAATACGGCAGATCCGGGGATGGTATGGGACTCATTTAAAGCTGCAGTGAGAGGTGAAACTCTTAGCTATAGTTTGGGAATACAGAAAATTAGGGGGAAGGAAATTGTAGAACTTCAAGAAAGATTAATAACAAAAGAGAGGGAATTAGCTAGTAAAATTACTAGTAGAGAAGACATTACTCTCACTCAGACCCAAATGGCGATTCTTAAGGCTAAAATAAATGCTTACTTGAATAAAACAGTGGCAGCCGTCTATCAAAGTCACCGATTGGAGTGTTATGAGTATGGTGAATCCACAGGAAAAGTCCTAGCTAGACGGGTCAGACAAAAGGCAGTTAAACAGAATATTTTGAATATAATTGATGGTAATGGGCGGAAACATACAGAGCTAGAAGGAATTCTAGAGGTTTTTAAGGGTTACTATCAGGAGTTGTATAGTGAAGATATAGTGTATTCTGAACAGCTACAAAAAAAGGTTAGTGAATTTCTGGGGGGATTAAAAAGTACAAGGCTCTCTTCTGAGGAACAAATTACATTAGATGCACCAATTTGTATTGATGAGATAATTGAGGCAGTAAGCTCCCTGGCAACAGGGAAAGCTGCTGGGCCGGATGCAATACCACTTGAATTTTATAAGACCTTCCTGACAGATATTAAAAAGGATATGCATAGCATTTTTTGTATAGCGCAGGCAGGTCAGGCACCTTTATCGTGGGAATGTGCAAGTATTATAGTGCTAAAAAAAAGGATAAATCAACAGAGCTCCCCAGTTCATATAGACCCATATCTTTGTTAAACGTAGATGGAAAGATTTATGCAAAGATTTTGGCCAGTAGATTGGCAAATGTGATAGTCAGGTTGGTTAGAAAACAACAACATGGGTTTATTCCGGGTAGAGATACAATAGATCATATAAGAAGAATAATAGCCATGTTTGATCTTGCAGAACTATATCAAACAAATTTAGGATTATTACTTTTGGATGCCGAGAAGGCATTTGATCGTGTATCGTGGAAGTTTCTATGGGAAGTCATGCGCTGGAAAGGTATAGGGAGTGGATATATTACAGCTATAAAAACTTTATATGTAGCCCCAAAAGCTAGAATTTGCATTGCTGGTTTGGAATCAGATATTATCTTAATCTCTAGGGGGACTAGACAGGGGTGTCCATGTTCCCCCCTGCTCTTTGCTTTATATATTGACTCTTTCTTGCTGAGATTAGAAGAATGCAAAAATATTCAACCTCTATTATATCATGGAGAAACATATAAGGTGTTTGCATATGCTGATGATGTAGCTATAGTGACAAGTAACACGGAGGAAGCTATTAAGGCAATAGAAATAGAGGCAAGAGAGTTTGGAAGATACTCCGGATATAAGCTGAACTCAGATAAAACACAAATAGTATGTTCTGGGCACGTTTCACTAGTAGATAGACGATTGGTATCTGAAGCAGTGTATTTGGGGGTGAAGATTACATCAGTGGTTAATCGGTTGGTGGAAATCAATTTTATCCCACTATTAAATAGAATAAAGAGGGATTTAGACCGAATGCATAATTTGCACTTATCGCTAGAGGGTCGCTGCAATGTATTGAAAATGATGGTTCTGCCAAAAATCCTATATTTATTTCGGGCTATTTCCCTTGAGGTTGATAAAAAATGGCTTAAAAGATTGGAAAAGATGGGGAATAATTTTTTATGGGGATATGCTAAAACGAGAAGGGCAATGAAGTATATGACACTTCCCAAAGATCGAGGCGGGTGGTCAGTCCCTAATTTTACACTGTATTACTACGCCTGTTGTCTTCAACATATGGATGAACTTATAAGGGGAAGTTTTAAGGGTAATGAAGAAGTAAAATCAACCCCTATTTATACTATGATGGCGGGTGGGGAGGCAAGTGGTTGGTTATCAAAATTTGAGGAACCAAGTTACTTTAAAAAAGTAAGATTTAAGCCTTTTTTGTCCGCCTTCAAGGTTTGGGCTCAGATAAAACGGAGTATGGGACTGGGAAAGATTACGGCTTATACACCAGTGAAATTCTCAGCTATCCCAAATCATATCTTTAGGGATCCTATATTAGATTTTTGGCGTTCTAGGGGAATAAATAAAGTCGGAGACTTGTATTGTAAATCCGGTTGTAAATCATTTACGAAATTTTTTACAGTCTCAGAAGTACGGTAGGGTACAGTTGTCGGAGATCCCGGTAGTTGAGGCTGTTATAAATGGGGCAAAGATTGGCAAGTTATATAAGCTACTAACAGAGTTACAAGTAGATGATATGGCACAACAGAATGAGCGATGGATTGCACGATTTGGGGTGGCTGGAGAGTGGGTGGACCAATCCTTAGCCATGGCTGAGACAACATTTCTATCAGCTAATTTGAAAACCCAGCATTACAAAACACTGATGGACTTATATTATACTCCAGCAAAACTGAAAAAGTGGGGGATATCCTCTGGAAGCTGCAATCGATGTGGGGAAGTTGAACCTGAGATAACGCATATGTTTTTTGTATGCCCAATGTTGCAGGGAATACTAAACGAGATAGAGGTATTCCTTAAGAAGATCACGCATTGCAATATTCGGGTTACTGTTATGCTGGTAGTATTGGGAGTCGTGGACTCACCTGAAAGTATGGAACCTGCACTGTATAAAATAAGGCGATTTTTATTTTTGTCCATGGCAATATACCGCTTATGTATTGCTACAGATTGGCTCAAAAAAGAACCCCCCACGTTTGAGAGTTGGCGCTCTAGATTACTTACCATCTATAATACTGAATTAAGTCTTTATAAGTTAAAGGGTCATAAGAAGAGACATAGAGGAGAACGAATGTGGGCACCAATGACTAGATGGTTGGAATATCAAGACACAGTTTAAAAAAAAAAAAAAAAAAAAAAAAATGCTAATTGTTTCGATATGTGATATATATAACTGTTGTATTTTTAAAGGTCTTCTTTCTCCCGTTGTTTTGTTTACTCTGCTTTCTTCGCACGGATATATTATGTCTTCTTCTTTTTTTTTTTCTTCTTCTTATGTAACCCCCTCCCTCCGACATATTAAAATAAAAAAAATAAAAAATAAAAAAAAAAGATACCAATTTTTCCATTTATATATTTTATATATTTATATATTTTATATATTTTACTATATGATTTGGTCTATACTCTGTAAGCAATCAAAAATCATCACACAAAGCCCACTTGTTGTCTTTGGGTACCTCAAGTCTTAGAGAATCTACAAACCTCATATATCCATACAATCAGAAGGGTGTAGTAGACGTAATAGTATATTGCATTTGTAAGTTGACCATTGTGACAAACAGTTATGGACAATAACGTTTTCACAAATTGATGCTTTGTTCCTATTTATTTTCAATATTTCTTCATTTCAACAGTTATTTAATTTAGAAAAAACTAAACAGATCTACATATTGACCTGTTGCTGAATTCAGAATTAAGTCTACTTTAAAAAAAAATCCTGGATCACCTATGGGTTTCTCTCTGGTTTCCACCACAAAGTGGAAGTAGGTTAAAAACACAAAAATGAGGAAAAATTTGCTACCTCTTAAAAAAATGCCAGAAATGTGGTAAGTAAATAATTATGTTGTTTCAGCTCTGCATGTTCCTGAAAACTCAAAAGATGGTGAATTTAGCATGCGCAAACAGTTCTATGATGCCATTTTTAGTGAAGAAACCAGACACTTATATCCTGCTCACTTTTTTCTGATTTTTTTTAAAAAAAGGTATATTTTGCTTATTTTCTGCTTCCCCTTCAGGTTAATACACAAATCCTTTGGGACGTCAGGAAAAAAGGACACAAATTTGATATGAATACTTCATGTGGATAAAAAGTTATGGAGGCCTATGTGCGAAATACCCCAACTAGACAAAACAAGGTTCAGCACAGGGGGGCCGGGGAGATCCAGCAGATAAAGGGAGGAAGTTTGGTTGCCTTCTAGTGAACATCAAGTGTTTGTTTTCTGCTGCCAAACTCACATAGTTAAAAAGGAGATATGATTCATTTGGAGAACTCTGAGAACACATACAGCTACTCCAGTGAGTCCCTCTGGATGCAGTATTGCTAATACTTTCTCCTCCCATGCTGTGAGCTGTGGGGGAGGATGTGGGGGTCCACCGCCAGTCCTCTGTATGGTAAGCTGGTGCCTTGCTGTCACAGACCGTACCTTCCCCGGTAGGTTGTCCCTTGTTCTTGTATGCTGTCCCGCAGCATTCACCCTATTCACAATTCTGCACCATAGCTCCATCTTCCTTGCAATGGATATCTGCTAGACCTGTGCTCCAAAGAGCTGTGGCTATACCCTGACTATTTCCTTCACCATGACCCGCAACTTCTCATCTGTGAAACCGGGGTGCTTTTGTGGGGCCATGGATGTTGTGTGGGGTGTGTAAGTGTGTGGGTGTTGGGTACTGTGATTGAGTGTGCGCAGTGGAGTGAGTGAGGGATGTTTGGGTGTGTGTGTGTGTAGTTGACGCAGTCGTCTTGATGTCTGTCTGATGGCAATGACTTGTATTCGAAAGGGGTTGATGGTAATGTGGGTAGGTGGGTGTGTATGGGTGCCAGGTGTGTGTTTTTTGAATTGGCCAATGTTGTAGTTTAGTATTTGAGAGTCCATTCTGAGGGCAGCAGTATGTACCGTCAATGGTTTACCGCCATTGAAAGTCCACCATGGTGATTCGTGGGTCATAATGTGGTGGACGTTGTTTTGTTGGCGTACCAGTATGGGCGTTGGTACCGACAGTTTACCACTGACCTTTGAGCTGGCGGATATGTGTTTGTGGCAGTATTCTGTCAGTTTGGTGTGTGTGTGTCATAATATGGTGAACGGATATCCGCCACTGCGGCAGTATGTTGGCGGCCGTCAATGTGGCGGTAAGCGGGATTTTCCACTAATGTCATAATGAGGGCATGTGTCATTTGAAAGTACGTCTTGATTGGAACCATTTTGAACAGCCCGCTCAGCATGAGACTTAACACGAAGGCCAGCTTCCTCTAATTTGCTGTTAAGTTCTTGAACAGTAGGTCCCATAGCTTTTGAAAATATATCTGCAGACACCAACTCCTCATTGACAATCATTCTACTTGCAATAATTGAACATTTAGTGTTGACTGAAGCATCAGCAATGTTTGGTGCATTAAAGTCCTTTAGGCTCACCTTGTTTGATGTTGATGATCATATTTTATCAAGTTGCACAGGTATAGGTGTCAAATCTTTGATGCAGGCAAGGTCAATTGTTCCATTTGTAGACATTCGTCTGATTCTCTCACATTCTTTGACAGATAGTTCATGATAACTGTCACAGACAATGTGCAGTTCTTGCAAGGTGCACACTGATTTTGATATCTGTAGAACAGTTTGAATGACCTCTCTGAAGTTTTGAATAGATGAAATCTTGATCATTCGCAATCGGACATATAGCCCACAACAACAGCGGTTTTCAATGAGGATACCTTTTCAAATGGAGGGGGTTTGGGAGTGGAGGAAGAGGTGGTGGTTGTAGGAGGTGTAAGTTTGGTGGCTTTGGGTGTAGGTGCATGCGCTGGAGGCTGTCGTGAGGTGGATGTATGTTGGGTGGGTGTGTGCCTGCGTTTGTGTATCTTCGGAGGGGGCGTCACAGACACACTGAGAGAGGACACAGGGGACGTGTGAATGGTAGTGGGGGTGGTGACTGCACGTGAGCGGGGTGTGGTGGTGGGTGTGCTGGTGCGGGACGTAGTGGCTGTAGAGGTAGTGCATGCAGGTGTGAGTGTAGACGAGACTGGGAGGGAGGAGGGAGACGATGAGGAGGGGGATACAGTGGAGGCAGTGAATGTTGGTGTGTCTGTATGTGTGTGATGCTTGCGTGAGTGCCTGTGGGATGAGTGGTGCTTATGTTTTCCTGAGCTTCCCTTGTGTGGTGAGGTGTGTGCAGGCTGGTCTGATGGTGTGCTTGGGATAGGCAGAGGTACAGAGGATTGGGTCTGGGAGTTGGAGGGGGAGGCTAGACACAGGGACAATGGCTGCCATCAGTGCTGAGGCCAGAGTTTGAAAGGATCGGTGAAGGGCCGCCTGACCAGAATGAATGCCCTCCAGGAATGCATTGGTTTGTTGCAACTCCCTTTCTACACCCTGGATGGCATTCAAAATGGTAGACTGCCCAACAGTGAGTGACCTGAGGATGTCAATGGCCTCCTCACTGAGGGCAGCAGAGGTGACAGGGGCAAGGGCTGAGGTGCCTGGGGCGAAGGTGATGCCCACCCTCCTGGGTGAGCGGGCACCGGGCGAAGGCTGAGTGGCTGTTGGGAGGGCGGTGCTGGTAGGGGTGGTGGCAGCTGTACCTGTAGAAGTGGGGGGCACAGATGTTGCCGCCACCACAAGGGAGCTCCCATCGGAGGATGAGTCCGTGTCGCTGGTTTCAGCTCCTGTCCCCGCCGTGGTGCTCCCCTCGCCCTCCGTCCCACTGGTGTATTCAGAGTCCGTAGTGTGGCCCTCCATGGCCATGTGGGATGCAGCTCCCTCGTGCTCCGGTGCCACTGCTCCTCCACCTGATGATGCTAATGCACACAAGAATAGGGAGACCGCAAAAAAGGTGGGGGGGAACAGAAGAAAGACATGTTGAGTGCATGGCTTACTGCTACCGTTGGCGGACAAGACAGACACAGAAGCCCCCTGCACTACGTCGCACTGTTGGGCTCTACAGTGCAATTCCTGGGAAATGGCCTACAAGGCTATGGACGACATCTGCACACATAAATGACACAGGTGCATGAATAGCTGTACTTGGCACTCTACAGAGGTGGGGTGGGGGGCCACAGGGCCATGCCTTCCGAAAGATCAGGTATCGAGTGATTCAACAGATAGAAAATGGCGGTCACATCTGCGGCGGTCACGTCCGCGGCGGTGCGTACCATCACCGCCGGAGTACATTGTCATTGGCTCCTGGGACCCATAGGGTCCAATGCTAACCAATGCAGCATTGCGCAGCGGTCTTCGACCGCCTACCGCGACGGTTTACAACGCCAGCGCAGTTACCTCACATCCCATTGTCCCACTTTACAGGTCAGGCAGCCGCCATTTCAGGGGCCCACATGGCCTAATTACCAACTGCGTCACACATACCTAGGCCTAGTCTCAACACACATACAGGCCACATTTTGTATATAAATGGTGTTCTGTGTAGACTGTGGGTACATACCTCTGAGTTGTTTGACTCTGTGCTCGCTGTTGTCCTTCATAGGCACCGTCCGCTGGGACATGTGAGGAGATGGCGGAATCCTCCGGTGTACCGACCGCTGGTGGACCTGTCGACAATGGAAGAAAGAAATTTGATTATCACCTACAGGTTTGACCGTGCCACCATCCAGGAACTGTGTACACAGTTGGAGCCTGACCTGATGTCAGCAATCCGCCATCCCACAGGAATCCCCCCTCAAGTGCAGGTGCTATCAGTGCTCCATTTCCTTGCAAGTGGGTCTTTTCAAACAACTGTGGCCATGGCATCAGGGATGTCCCAGCCTATGTTTTCCAATGTATTGTCCAGAGTGTTGTCTGCCCTGCTGAAACACATGCGGAGCTACATCGTTTTCCCTCAGGTGGAGGATTTGCCTACAGTGAAAGGTGACTTCTATGCCCTTGGACATATCCCCAACATCATAAGTGCCATTGATGGGACCCATGTGGCTTTGGTCCCCCCACAGGAGTGTACAGGTGTACAGGAACCGGAAGAGTTATCATTCCATGAATGTACAGATGGTATGTTTGGCAGACCAATACATTTCCCATGTGAATGCCATGTTCCCTGGCTCAGTGCATGACGCGTACATCATGCGGAATAGCAGCATCCCTTATGTGATGGGTCAACTCCAGAGGCACCGTGTGTGGCTATTGGGTGACTCTGGCTACCCCAACCTGTCATGGCTACTGACCCCAGTGAGGAATCCCAGGACCAGGGCAGAGAAACGCTACAATGAAGCTCATGGGCGAACTAGGAGGGTGATCAAGCGGACCTTCGGCCTCCTGAAGGCCAAGTTCAAGTGCCTCCATATGACAGGTGGATCCCTATTCTACTCACCAAAGAAGGTGTGCCATATCATCGTGGCCTGCTGTATGCTTCACAACTTGGCTTTGCGACGACAGGTGCCTTTTCTGCAGGAGGATGGTCCAGATGGCGGTGTTGTGGCAGCTGTGGAGCCTGTGGACAGTGATGATGAGGAAGCAGAGGAAGAAGACATGCAGAACAGGGACTCAGTCATCCAGCAATATTTCCAGTGAAACACAGGTGAGAATACATTCCTGCCTACTACATGTTCTTTTACACTTCTACCTCTATCCTGTCTGTCGATTTCACCCAGTGTATGGTCACTGAGTTGTCACTTTCCCTTACGGTTTCACAGGTGTGGGTCCCAAAGTGTGTCATCTGCTTAGATTCTTCAAGATTCCTTATGGACTAGAGCTGTGTGACATAGGTATGTTGACATTTCTATTTCATGAACATTTTGTCACTGTAATTGCAAATACACTATTTCAAAATCACAGACAGACTCCAGATCTTTTGGTGCTTTAGGTGTGTTTATTTAAATACAAAATATTGGAGGGGGAAGTTAAATGGTGAGGGGTGATGGCGAAGGAGTGTCCATGGCAGAGTCCAGTCTATTAGTCTCACAGGTGCATTGCTCATATGGGCATAGGAAGTGGAGCTGGGGCAGTTTCAATATGGACAGGGTGACAAAGTGGGACAGTGGGATGACAATCAGAGTGGTCTCATTGTTTGGCGGAAGTCTTGGCATCGTTCTCTGTCTTGTTCCTGGATCTCAGGGACCGTTTGCAGGGTGGTTCTCCCTCTGCAGGGGGAAGGGTGCTGGTGTGGTGGTCCTGTGGCTGTGCCTCCTGTCCACTAGCGCCGGCGGAGGTGGTGGGCAGTTCATCGTCCAGGCTAGTGTCAGGGGCCCATTGGTGTGCCACTGTGTCCCTCCTGGTGTTGAGAAGGTCTGCCAGCGCCCCTGCAATGGTGACCAGGGTGGTGTTGATGGACTTCAAGTCCTCCCTGATCCCCCAGGTAGTGTTCCTCCTGCAGCCGCTGGGTCTCCTGAAACTTGGCCAGTACCGTGCCCATGGTCTCCTGGGAATGGTGGTAAGCTCCCATAATGTTGAAGAGTGCCTTGTGGAGAGTTGGTTCCCTGGACCTGTCCTCCCCCTGTCGCACAGCAGTCCTCCCAGCTTCCCTGTTATCCTGTGCCTCTGTCCCCTGAACCGTGTGCCCACTGCCACTGACCCCAGGTCCCTGATCGTCCTGTGTTAGCGGGTTTGCCTGGGTTCCCTGTAGTGGTGGACACACTGCTAATTGGTGTGTTCTTTGGACAGAGGGATGGGCCCGCTGGGTGGGTGCTGTGCTGGTTTTTCCTGAGGTGGGGAGGCTCTGTGGTGGTTTGTGACTGTGTCAGTGAAACCGACTGTCCCGAGGTCCCTGATGGGCCGGGCTGGTCATCTTGATCCAGGCGTGCAGAGCTGCTGTCATCACTGTGGGTCTCTTCTGTGGGGGGACTGGACATGTCTGGCACCTCCTGTCCGCTGACGTTGGGTATGGGTCCTGTTGGGGTGTAAATGCATAGTTATTGTAAGTGTGTGTGCCATCTTGTACAATGGGTGAGTGACCCTCTACTCCTGTGCTTGCATTATTGGCTTGGTCCTTGCGTGATTGGTGATTTTGGGGCATGAGTGAGTCTCTGTACTGGACATGCTTTGGTGATGGGTGTCCATGCATTGGTGTTACATGCAGGGCTTGGTTTTGGGATGTGTGGGTTGTGTTAGTGGGGTATCTGTGGGGTGTTGAGGTGATGGGTGTGAGGGTAAGGGTGGCGAAATGTGATGGCATGCAGGTAGGGTGTGGGGGATAAAGTAGTAAAGATTTGCCTTACCAGAGTCCAGTCCTCCTGCTACTCCTGCAAGGCCCTCAGGATGCATAATTGCCAAGACTTGCTCCTCCCATGTTGTTAGTGGGTGCTGTGCTGGTGTTTCCTGAGGGGGGAGGCTCTGTGGTGGTTTGTGACTGTGTCAGGGGAACCGACTGTCCAGAGGTCCCTGATGGGCCAGTCTGGTCATCTTGTCAGGGGCCCCTTGTAGTGCCACAGTGTCCCTCCTGGTGTTCAGTACTTCCTTCAGCACCCCTACGATGGTGCCCAGGACGGAGCTGATGGTTCTGAGTTCCTCCCTGAACCCCAAATACTGTTCCTCCTGCATGCGGTGGGTCTCCTGAAACTTGGCCAGTACCGTTGCCATCGTCTCCTGGGAGTGGTGGTATGCTCCCATGATGGAGGAGAGGGCCTCGTGGAGAGTGGGTTTCCTTGGCCTGTCCTCCCCCTGTCGCACAGCAGCCCTCCCAGTTCCCCTGTGTTCCTGGGCCTCCGTCCCCTGGACCGTGTGCCCACTGCCACTGCCCCCAGGTCCTTGTTGTTGTTGGGGTGGTGGGTTATCCTGGGTTCCCTGTAGTGGCGGACACACAGCTGATTGACGTGTCCTGGGGACGGAGGTATGGGCCCGCTGGGTGGGTGCTGTGCTGGTGTTTCCAGAGGGGGGAAGGTCTGTGCTGGCCTGTGCCTGTGTGAGGGGAACCGACTGTCCCGAGGCCCACGATGGTCCTGGCTGGTCATCTAGATCCAGGTGGACAGAGGTGCTGTCATCACTGTGGGCCTCTTCTGTGGTGGAGTGGAGATGTCTGGACCCTCCTGTCTGGTGACGTTGGGTAGTGGTCCTGCAGGGGTGTAAAGGCACAATTATTGCATCTGTGTGTGTCATGGTGTGCAATGGGTGGGTGACCTTGTACCCCAGTGCTGGCATTCCTGTGTGGGGGCTTGTGCATTGTCTGTGCCACATTCACTGAGGTAACTTCCTGTACACTGAAACACAACTTTTGTCATGTGGAAAACGCCCATCATTGGATAAAGATCATCAAATTCTACTAGATTGTTCATAAAAATTTCAGCAGCAATACAGAATACAACTTCATTGCTGCAAATTGGAAGGATAGACTGGTCTTCAAGCTGAGCATGCACATTTTAGAAATTTTTTAGAGCTGTGTATAATGTTGCATAGTTTGTGACTGGAAAAACCCAACCATTGTCAGTGGGACGGTATTGTGGGAGAGCATGAATTCCAGCCCAAGGAGGAACTGGCTTTTCTTAGTCCTACAGTTCACACAGAGTAAGCGTTATGATAAATTCAGTTAAATCCGCTTTGCGGACATCAGGTAGAAGACAATCCATGTCCTCAGCCACTTTGAAAATTTCTGGTAGACTGGACGTGTTGATGGTTTGTAGTGATTTTGCGCACATTGGCAAGGCTGCTGGGAGTGTAAGTTTGCAGCTTTGTTTGTTAATACCTACATCTGACACAGCTTGTTTTCCATCAGCTACTTCACTGATACACTATCAAAAAATCATCATGGCAGTAACATGTGTGCTGGATGTTCCAGACAAAGAAGAGCTGTCTTCAAATCAAAATTATCAAGAGCAGCAATTGTAAATCCTTTCCTGGTAAAGTGACTTGGAAGTGGTGTGTTGTCGGATTCACAAGAATTTACAGCATGAGCTGCTAATAAGTTCCCGCTCCCTACTATGTCATTATAACCTTCTGATACCCCAGTCCTATTCATTGAAGTGATTATCTCTCTATTTTTGCACTTTCATAGATTGCGTGGGCAGTCATCATGTGTAGCCGCGTTTTCATTTTTGCCATGATGTAATTCATAAAACAGGATATGGAAAAGAATATATTTGTACAGCATGGGATAGTCTTCCACTCATTGGCTCATTTCTTTAAGGCCATCAACAGCGTAGTCAGCTTCTGTTCAGAATGCAAGAACTTTAGTTGGTAACAGTTTTGCTTTTCTGATATTAAACAATGATAAAACGTATTAAAAAAACATCAGGCATTCTTGTTGACTCTCACAATATACAGAGTTCTGGGGCATCACACAATTTGTCATTAAGTCCAAAATCGATATCTTTTCAGGACATTATTTCAAATGGTTCCTGCTGATTGTACTGATTCCTGTGATCTTATTTTGGCAGCAAGAACTTCAGCAAGAAAAAAAGCAGCTGAGAACACCATAAGTGGCTCATTCTTTTTGTCAGACTGATAAAAGCGAATTCTGTCATAGTACATTCTCACCAGAAACATCTTAATTTCATTATTATGGATCAATACAGTTTCGTCAATGTTGACCATTATTTCTCTGACCTCACTGAGTGTGAACCTATAGTCAGCACTCAAGAGTAGCTTTAAAACTTCATTTTCTTTTTTAAAGACTGCAAACTTAATTGAAGGCTGGTGGTTACATTGCTGCTGGAGCTCATTCTACATTCATATTTTCAAATGTATGCCCATGCAGTTCTGTTGGGCATACAAATCCGCTGCAAATACATTCACCTCACTGTTTAGAATAGCTACTCAGCTGAAAACTTTATCTTGGAAGAAACAAGCTACAGACAAAAACATGTTTGCCCTTTGAGACTCATATAGTCTATACTTCGTTCTTTCGACAATCCCTTTGGCCCTTGTTGTGGCTAAACCACAGATAAGACATTGAAGATCCTCTGCTTTCTAATCAGTTGTTGTAAGTGGACGTGTGGCAGTCATTGATCTTCTAAATAGATGGGTATTAAGTATGGTTGTTGTCGCTTTCTCAGAAGGCTCAGATTCTTGTTGTGATTTGCTGGTTTCTGCTACCTTTTGACTATTTTGTTCCAGGCTGTTCTCCATTGCATACAACTTGTAGCACTTGTTGTTACAATAATAAAATATTTGATCCTCTTGACCCATCAGTTTCAATCTTTTGTGACCTTCGCCTTGACATACTTCTGTCCTGCCACAGTTGCTGTTAGCTTTTCTTTCAGATTAGTTTGGCATATGACACAATTTTCTTTGTTGAAAGAGTCATCAGGTTTTGTAGTTAGCAACGACAAAAGATAAAGATCCTCTGCTATCACCTGCTTCACTCATATTTATAAATTTGAATCAATAGAAAACCTGAAACATAAACAATATTAAAATAAAATACCAATATGATGTCTAAAACACATCATTATAGAGCCACCATTTTGGACAATGGCAGGAGGGCTGCTCTGAGAAGTTATATTCTGTCTCTATAAGACTTCTTGACCCCAAAAAGCTATGTTTTGACACCAAAACGAAGTATATAGGTCTCATGGTTCCTGAAAAAATTTGTCAAAGAAATATCGCTCAGATTAGCAATATCTACCCAAGCTAAATTACTTCTGTAATGATGCAAAAAACGCACATCAAAAATGAAAATATTTGGACAACTTTTTTTTTCAGAGGTATATCAAAGGACCCGGGCTACAGGACTTGCTTAGCCATGTGGAGCAAAAATAATAAATAGTGAATGGGACATTGATTTTAAACAACATGGTGTTGAGATCTAGCCAGCATAAGCCAGGAAAATTCACTTTCACATATCACATCAAACTCATTTTAAAAGCAATAGCATCATATCAGTGTACACATGTGATTTTAAGTGTGGATTACTATTCTGCACATTTTAATAATGCGAATTTCCGATTTGTACACAACAGTATAATACATAATAATCATCATCTGACAGCAATGAAAGGTTCACTGGCTGCCCCAGACATAACTATCTACAAAGTGTGCACACTTTCCATGACAAAGATAGTAAAACTACACTTGTAAACGTTCAAATTTATGGTTCAATTCAATCAAATTTTTAGAAAACATAAGGTCTCCTTTACAAGAAAGTGGTGCAGCGAGGCACTGCGCCAAAATTGGCAGCGCCGCACTGCATCACTCCAGAAATGCAGGGATAAACCATATTTACAAAATACAGCGCACCTGTGTTTCCACTAGTGCTGGTGCTAAAATTAGCTCCAAATGTATATACCAAGATTGTTTTTTTATAGTTTTTGTTGAAAGAAGGGCAGTGATGCTTTCACCTTGGTCTCATACAAATCTGTTATGGCTTGTGGAAGCCTCTATTTGAGCTCATTGTCAGTAAGTGCTAATGAACTGCTTCAAAACAATACACTCTCTGACATGCAAATAATATTTCATGCTGCAGTTCGACATCCACAAATTTCATACTATCTCAAAAAGACTCCTTCCACTATATTTCTAAAACACTGACTGAAAAAATTCTCTTGACTTAAAACTATTGTTTCACAGCTTTTTATTTCCATTGAATGACCCTCGCCTTACCATCCATCATCTGGATGCATCCTCTGTCTGAGTACAACCTACTGGAAGTCACATGCCTCCCTGCTGTATTTTCTATGATTGTGTTTCTGCACATTGCCCACAAACCTAGGGGAAGATTTAAGAGCCCCTAGCACCTTGTTGCAAACCCATTAGCATCATTGAATTTTAAGCTAATGTGGCCCAACAAGACCAAAATTGCTGCACATCTTTTATAAAGTGGCACAATGCATGCAGTGCCCCACTTTGTAACCCTTTGCTCTACATTATTCCTGCACCAGGCATAATGTATGCAAAGGGAGCGTTCCCCTGTTTGCGGGGGCGGGGAAATGTTGCAAAAAAATCTAAGAGATTTCTTTGCATCATTTTTTTTGCCACTTTTACCACCTGCTCAGAGCAGGCGTTAAAAGGAGGTACACCATTGTTTACAATGTGCCTCAATAGGCTTTGCAGGATTAGCATCAACATTTTTGATACTAATCCTGCAAAGCTCCCAACTAGCACCAAAAATGTTGACGCTACTGCCATGGTGTGCCGTATCTTAGAGAGGGCGCACACGTGATGGCGTTAGGTGGGCGTTAAAGGGCGCAAGTAAAGTGATGCTGCACTGGGCGCAGCGCATTTTTCTTAAACCAGGCCCCTATTTTTATAAATCATAACTTCTCCTTCTATAAAGCTATATCCCTGCAACCTAACTATGCTTAGGCCCTTGTTTATTTGAACGTGGCGCAACGCGGTGCTGCACCAAAAATAGCAGCGTCGCGATTCACCAATTTTGAAATGCAGAGATTTTCAGTATTTACAGGAATATGACACACGCATTTGTTTTCTCCTGAGCCAGCGATAAATTAAGCTGCCTGCGCCAGGGCATCTGCTTTGAGGGGATAGATTTTTTTATGTGCAGGAAGGTGTCCTTTCCGGCACATAAACAATCTATTATGGTGATTTGGTACTTCTATGTGTGCTACAAAATGCAGCACACATAGAAGTACCAAAGCGTCATTTTGGAATGAATGTTTAAGTGCAGGAAGGGACACCTTAACAAATAAACAATCATCCATGGCATTTTGCTTCTTCTATGTGTGCTGCAGAATGCAGCAGACATAGAAAAAGCAAAAAAACAAGGAGGAATAAAAGCATTCCTCCTCGTTTTGCCATGCTAATGTCACCCCTGCTGTGGTGTTAGTTTTTGGCTCTGCCTGAGGTTTATGACAACTCGTAAATCTGAGGCAGTGTAAAAAATTATGGGTGTTGCAGTGGAACGCCTACTGCAACACCCATTGCAAGCCTCTCTGACACAGAAAACTGAATCGAAGGGTCCCATATTCATAAGAACGTGTAACTCCACAAAAGTGGCATTGCACCTCCTTGTAAAAATGAAGCAGTGGTTGGCGCCACCAGAGTGTCACGAAAAGTGGCGCTAAGGGCTTTAAATCTGCCCCTTAATCTCCTCTAGCCTATCTATTCATCCCATCTACATGAATTCACAGACCGCCAGGTAAGATTCACACTACATTTCTATTAACTTAAATTTACCACAAAAACTGTTGTAAATGAATGGAATGGTTTACTTGAGAGCATAAGACTAATCCTAATGAACATCAACAATCAATGCCCAAAGGACTAGTAATAGCTGTACTGCTTGCCAAAAAAGCCCTTCAAGGCCTCCTCAAAGGTAGTAAGGTCCATATTTATACTTTTTTTACAATTGTATTTTGCCAGTTTGCGCTGCTTTTGCGTAAAAAAAATTGCCCAAATGCGGCACTAAAAAAGTATAAATATGGGCCTCAGTGTCATATAATAGTAACTGCAATACAATAGAAAGTAAAGCGCTGCATCACCAGTCAAATGTAGCACCAAATTATTCCTACGGGACAAAGGAAACGGAGACTGCAAATGAATTCACGCTCTGTTGCTGCAGTGTAGTATTTTAAAATTTTCTTTAAAACATCAACACCATCAACATACAGATAAGAGTATTGAAAACTATTTTCCCAGAAAGTTGTTTTGTGATTTTGGTGACTTTAATGTGCAGAGGTTTGTTTCCTAAAATTGTATGTTACTGCCTCGAAAAGGGTTTGAAAATAGATTAAGTTAAATGCATGCCATTTTCGTTCAACGGCATCCATTATGTTATTTCATAGTTCCTGTGGCTTGAAAATCTTTGATAATGAATGCAAATTAGGGTACTTAAATATAGGCTCTATGTGACCAGTGTGTCTGAAGTTAGTGCCAGTTTCCTCTCCCCAGCGATATCCTTTATTATTCATCTGTCTTGTACCCAGAATATTTTTAAATGTACGTAATGAAATGTTTGATGTTTCGTCTTTGCACTTATTTCATCTGAACGTTCTGTGTCCAGCTTCAATCAGTATTTTTTTTCACTTTCAGTAGTTCAGCATATATTGTTTATGACACTTTGAATATCAGTTTCGTACATTGAAGGGAATGCATTGCTATTTCTTTTTCACGTTCCAACCCAGAATGAACAAATGTGAGAACAGAATATCTATTTCTGGGAGTATCCTGCTTTCTTGTCAAACAAGCATCTCTTCCTCTCTATTCTCCCATCTTCTTTATAACGGAAGGTCAGAGGTCAAAGACGCAACTATAGGCACTGTCTCTTTTAGATACCTGTGCAACTCTGAGTTCCAGTATGCACAGATGCACAGGACTCCCTTCTATCAGAAGAGGGGCGTAACGAAACCTGATAGGGCCCCCTGCGAAGTTGGAAGGAGGCCCCCTACTCACCAGTTTGCCCCATTGCCACAAAAAGAGTAGCACTGTTAAAGAAATTAAATACATTTGAGAGTGGGGCTAATGTGACATGAGGGGCATCAATGGAAATTGGGGAATGCACAGAGAAGGAGTTCATGGGGGGGTCTGCGTCCAGCAGCAGGCATCACCAACGCTAAGGTCAGTTTTGTAATTCCTGCACTCTCCTAATGTTTTAAATATTCTCCTGCAGTTTTCATTTTCTTTCCACATTTTTATAGCATTATTTTGTGGATAAAGTCTTTTTCAAAATAATCACATTCAGCTATCACTCATTTGTATGTTGGACAAATGCTCCACTGTACTTCAAAAATTATGGTACAGTAATTTCTAATTAACTATGTGCAATGCTATGTGCGGCCTGGGCAAGTGGTCGTCGTGTGGTAGCTTTCGTAGTGTGGGACCTAAGGCTACCAGTGGTGGATTGTGTTCTAGTGTAATTCGGTCTTTGATTTTGATTTGTAGGTGCTACCAAGGGACTCATGTCTCACATACTTTAGCAGCTTAATGGGAAGGAGGAGCGAGGGGTGAGTGAGCACGTGTGTGCCACTTGGCAGTATGTGTAAGATAACACCGTTGAACTGGTGGTAATGGCTTCTGTCACTCTGAATGGAGACACTGTCCTCCAAACAGGAACTCATAAGTAATACTGCAAGAGAACAACATAATGGAGCTGTGGAGTGAGGCAACAAAAGAGCACAGAAGCAGATAGTGAGAAATTAAAAGAGAGAACAAAGGAGTAGTGAATGGATGGGTGAAAGAAGGTTTTAGAGAAAGGATCAATGAATGGATGGAAGGATGAGAGATGAATGATGGAGAGATGGATATGTATGTGGAGGATTGCATCAATTGATGGCTGGAGAAAAGGATGGATGGATAGGAGAATGGTATGGATGAGTGAATGAAGAGAAGGAAGTATGGATGGCTACAATTCAAGGGAGCAGCCAAACAAGTGCCCAGCTAGTTCAACTCATTCACTAACATTCATTTGCAATGTGCCTGAAAGTGGAGGCGGGGGTATTTCATTTTTCTAGCTAGTTCCTTAGGGCCATGTTAATGGCCATGTCATGCCGCGAAGCACAGAAAGTCACCTTGCTGAGCTGCGCTGCTTGACAGGGAAAGGGCAGGAATGAATGTATTTAACTCATATGAAGCACACTGTTCCAACAATATAAAGAAAGGAAGCACAGAGAAAGCACAGGGGAACTCTATTACCATGAGCAGAAAAGCTCTCACACACCCAATAGGATGTCAAGCTTCATCACTGGGCAAGCTCCTCGTCAGACCAGCACTGCAATGTCTGACGGGCCCCCACTAAAAAATGGGGGGCTCTTAGCCGGAGATCTTTTACCAAGTATAGTTATGCAGAGGATGAATACAAACTATAGGCGTAGTCAGGAGAGAAGAAAAATAGAGGATAAAATTGGCCCTAAACCAAAACCATCATACTTAATAAATCAGAAATGGGCTTTGGCCAAGATTAAAAGCAGTACAGAGAGTGCTAGTAGAGATAATGCTCATATGCACTCTCACTTTATGTGAATCAAGGGAAGACGGATATTATTCTATCTCCTCCAATACTAGGTCGACATGTTTCGCGTCTTAGGGGTCACCACGGATCCAATGATGATTCTTCAGGACCCAAAACATAAACTCAACTTCTCCTTAGGATATTACATAGACCCTAATGGGACTCAAATTAACAAATACGCTCCGGTCACTTACTCAAACCAACTGCACATCTGGTCAGTCTAGTCGAAAGGTCGCCCGTCCCAAATTATGATAATGGCTCCCTAGGAGTGCACGAGCCCTCCAACAGGTGCGCAGTATCGCGTTTTGCCTGTTGATAACCGGGAACCTACCCGTGGGCCGCATTCCTGCAACAAGATGTATTTAAAAGTATCCAGTACATTCCTGCCTTTCTCCCTGTGTTGGTGCCATTTTGGCTTCCCAGCATCAATACCGGCACCCTTGCACCATGGTGCAATGGTCCCTGCATTGTAAACAAGATTATTTTTCTGCAGGAAGGGGCGTATCATTTTGGTTCATTCCCAGGTCTACAACTTCCGGTAAATCTGAGAATGCATCAAAATCCATGGATTTGTTATAGGAACGCTCATGAAACACCTATGGAATGCATCCCTGAGGCAGAATAATGCAACATAGCAATTTGCACTGTATTGCTTTACTCCAGATTTATGAAGCCCTTCAGAGCCACACAAGATGGCTTTGCAAAGCTTCATCAATCACATTTTTGGCTTGTGTTATGCATGCGCCATGTTGCGTGGTGCAAGAGCTATGGAACCTCACTTACAAATATGCCCTTTACTTACTAACATGTTAATTCTGGATCCTAAGTGCCAGATTTTACCATACGTATTTTGCATATTTCCTTGCCTGCAGTCTTATGATGCCCCTTGTGCCCTATCTATGGCTTATAATTAATATTCTAACTTAGCTTTTGCTGTTTGCGATTTGTGATCTTGGCCCTGTGGTCTTACTACGATTTTGTGATCCCGCCTACTCATCATGAAATTCTGAACTGCCTACTAAGAAGAAAACATGGATATGAAATTGTCCTGTTGTGCTCCATTTTCATCATTTTAGATCCCTTCGCCAACATACGAGTAGCAGCTTGTTTACCGAGGGAGATGTCTGATGGTTAAACTGTCTGCTGTGACATCCGATGACAAAACTTTTAACCACAGCTCCCTTACCTTCCAAAACTGTTTGATCCTAGGAAAAAACTTTATCTTCTTGTTACCTATGTGCAAAATTGCAAGTGACAGAAAATATGTTGTATCCTAATATTAAATGATATATATGAAACTACAAACCGAATTGGACTGTTTTAGGCTGAGTGTCCCTCAAGACCCCTCCCTCTGTAGCTCTGGCCTTTCACCTCTGTGCAGTTGCTCTTTCAAATTAATAAAATTTTAAGTGACAAAACAGTCACTGAGAACGTAGGGAGAGATGGACCTGCCATTCACGACTTGCTCTTTCAAATGTACCTTTGGAGTACAGCCTGCAGGTCAACTAAACGTTGGAAATACAGTTAGTTCAGGGGCATTGACACGCTCCTTATACTATGGTAAGGTCCTAAGACAGGAGGTATCTTGATGAACTTTCAACAGCCCCATTCAAGCTGGCCACTACCTAGTTATTAGGATCACTGGTGTCATGTGGCATTTACTATCTGTCCAGGGTAGGCCTTGGTGTGAAGTGCCTGTCGCTTTGGAGAGTACCAGGGAAGCCTGCTGTCCTCTCTCAGCCTTGTCAGGACACCGCAAACCTTTCTTTCTCAGCTTGTACAGGGTACACACTGGGTCTGGGTGAAAGTGGTCTAGATGGGGTTCCCCTAAAAGACCAGAAAGACTGGCATAGAAGCCTGTGGGACCTTATTGGAAGCATACATATCTTTTCCCAGTAGACCATGTACTGTCGATGGGTTGACCCACTATACTGCTTTATGTTCAATCAGATTGCATCAACACTTCTACGTAAGTCGGCAGAGAAAGGAGCTATACATGCCTTTTCTTACTGAGTCTCTGTGCTTTTAATTTGACAATTCCATAACTACCTATATGACCTAAAACACCTCTATTTGGACAGTAGACACATTGATCTGCAGGGCAGTCACAACAAAATGAGACGTAACAGGCGAGTCACTGCTCTGCATATTGTCATACAATTCTGTTTGCAGCAGGCTGCAATGTAAGAGTACTCAATACAAAGTGAGACACCGACAGTGCGTGTCACCTCTGCTCTCATCAAAGCACCTCCCAGTGACTGAATTCCCAGACTTGGGCCCAGATTTGAGAGGGCCTAGCGCCTCCTTGCGCCACATTAGCGTCATTTTGTTTGACGCTATTGTAGCCCACAGAGGCCAAAATCGGCGTGCCAGATTTACAAAGTGGTGCAATGCATGCATTGCAGCACTTGTAACCCCCTAGCGCCACATTATGCCTGCGCCAGGCATAATGTATGCAAGGGGGCATTCTTCCATTAGGGGGACCAAAATAATGGTGCAAAGAAATCTAAAAGTTTTCTTTGCGTCATTTTTTGCAGCATTTTTAATATCTGCACAGAGCAGGAGTTAAAAGGAGACACACCATTATTTATAACAAGCCTAAATGTACTTTGCAGGATAAGCATCTAATTATTGATGCTAATCCTGCAAAGTGCCAAACTAGCATAACATTTTTTGACACCAGTTCCCTAACTGCCACCTAGGTGCACCGTATCTTACATACGGTGCACACATGGTGGCATTAGGAGGGCGCTAAGGGGCACAAGAAAGGTGGTGCTGCATTGGAGGCAGCACCGATTTTATTAAATCTGCTCATTGATGCCTCAGTTCTTACCTCAGCTCAGACACTTTCCACATTGAGTGGTCCTGGGCAGATTAATTTATCCTTTTGTGGCATATTTAATTGATATGCCAAAATATGAATTTATTAATAATTTAACCGCTGAGATACTTCTAGTGAGGATAATAAAGGTCTGTTGTGCACGCACTCAAAATGAAACATTTCTTGAGGATGAAATGTTTTCCTACCTCCAGCAACCTCAGAAGGAAGACTTTGTGATTGAACTTGGGCTGTTGGAACGAGAGGTGCAATACAACGTTTTCACACCCCCAGTGGAATGGTGCAAACTCTACAATTATTCTACTGAACGAATGTTTGAACTTTTTATATCTTTACTACTTCTGCAGAACGTATTCTGCCAAAACGGGTTTTGGTGGGAAATTATGTAGCTTAATTATGAATGTAAGTATTACTTTCAGAAAATTGTGTGAGAATCACTTCTATGGCTGTTTCCCTCATTTTGGTCCGCGTTGTAAATGATACATTATTGGGTTTCTTTTCCACAAATACCGTTACTGGGCCTCACCTTCCCACAGCCCTCATACTAGAGAAAAAGCAAAAGACGAGAATGCCTTGGACTGCATAATATTTCAGTAACTCTTCTTCATCATAGAGCATTTTTGCAGTACTGAGTGTGCCGCCTCAACATGCACCCCATGTCCTTGAAGCAGGGCCACTGGAGCTAAGTGATTCTGCAACCACTGTTTTTTCCATACAATTATAGATACTCTGCTTTTATCACGTAATGTATCATCTGCTGAAAAATCTGCAGATTTTAACAAAAGAAACATGTTTTTCAGCTCAAATGGACCAAAGGCTACAAAAAATGAGGCAATATCTGCTCTTGCTTAGTAGAAGGCCCATCACAACGTTTAACTGGTCATCTTTCTGTTGCTTATTCCCATATTCCCTTGTTAAATATACTAATGAGATGAAATATGTGCACAGACAGTATTATTATATGCAAACATTACAAAATAATTAAGTAAAACCTTCAGAAAAGAAGAGTTGCATTAATCCCCTCAATTTGCCCTTTCTTACAGCATAACTTAGTCAACTCTGCCTCATAATTTGGTGCTCTCTTGCCACATAATTTGAGTTGCTCAGCCTTTAAATTAGGCTGCTAAATTCAGGAAAGAGGATTAAGCATAGAAATAGCAGAAGGTGAGTACATGAGAATAAGAGAAAAACATAATTTAGAGCATTTGTATGAAGATGAAACATTCTGCAGTTTTTAGGTCAAACGCGCAAGCGCTTTGACCTTTTGTAAGTATTGTTGGCTTTTAAACACGCCCACTGAATGCCCATCACTTTCATTCTTTCGTGGGCTTGCCTTTAAAAAATCTTTTGTTATCATTGGTATATGCTTCATGTTTGTCCCACCTTAGGGAGGTTTTGTTACCGGCTTGCAGACTGACCCTGTTACATGGATAATTGCAGGACTGACAATACTTTTGACTGCGAGGGAACTTCTTTTTCCTTTTGTGTCTCTCCTTCGCACTCATGTTTATGGAAGCCATTATGCTTTGAATCGGCACACTTATGTCAATTAATGTTTTACATTTTTTTTCAATTTATGTGGCAAGAAAAGTCCACTTAGGAATTTACGACGCCAATATCTCTAACTCAAGCAAATCCAAGAATCATTGCATTGCAAATGGTTGTTATAAATTGCACATCAGGCCTTTTCTGCTGTCACAGGAAACAGCTGGCCTCTAATGCATGCCTTAATTGCTTACTATAAATGTGCCTATGCTAGTACGCTGAAGTTATCATATCATGAAAAAAACGGTTAGAATACTTAAATAAATGCATGCACATACACCTATATATGTTCACAAGTCACTTTCTACATGAACACATATGAACATACATAAACACATACATTCTTGCATACATGCATCCAGAGTTATAGCAATAGAGAGGAGAGAAAGAGAGAAGAAGGGGAGAACAGCAAAGAAGTGGGAGTCAGAGAAACATGGTGGTTAGGAGGAGGAAAGAGAAAAAGCTAGAAAAGGACAGCAAGAGAAGGAGAGCAACATAGTTGGGGAAATTTCAAGATGGGGTAATATAGGGGGAGACACAGAAGGAGGATATGACGGAGAGCACCATGAAAGGAGAAATGTGAGAGATAGATGAAGGAGAGAATGAGCACGAGGTTCAGAGAGCAACAAGAAGGGGAAAGAGTGCCACAAAGAGGGAGACGTGGAGCTGAAAATATAATTATGAGGCAGTATCATGATGACCATTTGACAGAGCGCTGGGGTTTAAGTGGGATGAAAAAAGAGGGGGTCTCTAAAGGGCGTGATAGAGCGGTCCGTACTAATAATTTACCTGTATTCGGACGCTCTTTAGGCCGATGAATCTTTTGACTAAGTGGGAACTCTCTGTACTCTTAATCGATCAACTCCCTCTAATCAATAATCAATAACGAACATAAGCAATACCGTGATCAACATAACACTTAACAATTAATCCAGAATACATTTCGGCGAACCCTGACCTTTCAATCAGGAATAACCACACCAGTTTATTGCGAAGTTAGTGAATTTATTTCCCTATATTAACAAAGCTAGCACGATATAAATGTGTCTCAACACCAAATGATAAACATATATGAACATCAATAGCTGTCCATAGCGGCGAAACAAGTGCAGTCTATGTAGCATTTGAATCACAAGGCATTCGATAATAGCAATGCAAACCACTAATACGATAATCTGTAATGAACTAATTGCATACATTTAGTCAGCATAACAAGATCTCAAATTGCATCGTGCGACATATGGAATCCTCGTCTAACCTCAAATTAGCATCAGCATGTGGGACTTCATGCAAAACAATTTAGCAACATTAATTTAGAAAACTCCTAGCTAGGGCCCTTATCAAAATCAGCAGTTGGTTACCTAAAAGGAACACAATGCAATTTTACAATTTCCTTTCATAATTACCAATTCCGATCAGGAATCAATGAAGTCTTCGTCTCACAGGTATCGTTTCTCGGTCAGCATGGGCACCGTTTCGATCGGCATGGGACTGGGCAAAGGGGCAGGGGTGAACGGGGCAATCGCCTCACGGCGGCAAGGTAAAACTACTACTTCATGCAAAGGGACAAATCAAAGTTAAAGTCTCTAGGGCAAGAATCATTAAAGTCTCTTTCTCTCGACTAGAGAAAGCATCAAAGTCTCTCAAAATGGCGTCACAGCAAAGTGGGCCATAATAGCTACGAAGTCTGCAAAATGGCGTAGTTTCCGGGTAATGGCCTAATCTCTTCTCGTGCACCTGGGTTTTATAGACAACAGTTCGAGTCCAGTAGGGTCTCCATTGGAGGGTTCATAGGTTAGCTTCAAATTGTCCAATCAAAAACGACAGTTCTCAAGCTTTTACTTAAGCATACATTATCCTTGGAGATGGGTACGCAAATCGCAACATTGTCTCCCAATTAGCTCACTTTCAGAGCCTCCATTGTCCGCACCTGCAAGTCGACCTTGAATTAAAGAGAAAATATGCCATGCTGGCACGAAACTTTAAGATAAGCATGTGAACAGTTTCTGTGGAAAAGTACAGCTTCAAGCAGAAATACACGTTTAATAGCACATTGGAAAAATACGAACATCTAAACCGTGAGACCAGGCCACTAGGCCAAAGCCTCCGCTAAAGTAATGCTAAGCTAAAGCATTTCAAACAAGCAAATCGTAGCATACGTTTATGATTATGTCAGATTAGTGCAATTCTAATACACCACGTTATATAAAGCACGCATATAAATGTTGGCAAACTACTCTAAGGGCACATTTTGTCCCCGTACAATCTTTATTAGTTCGGTTAATGTCACACATGATTATTTCACACTACGTTTATGCGTAAATAAATCAAAACCTTCATTTTCTGCTTCATCAATCCCTCCTCTGATGACTACTTGTCATCACACAAATTTAGCCCACAAATTTTAATCCATTAAAATTCTGTCAGCTCCCTTTTCCTTTTAGTTCCCCTAGTTTGCGCTTTATATTCTTCTGCCATTCTTTTCATAATTTTCTCTTCTTTTCTTCTTTTAATTCTTTCCATAATCATTATTATTCCCCTTTTTATTCCCCAAATTCCAAACACACAAATTATTACTATTAATATTCCTTCTATTATTTTTAATAATATTCCATTCCAAATTCCCCCAATCCAATGTCCCACTGAAGCAAGTCCCTTTCCAACCTTCTCCCACACTCCTGGTTCTTTCAATTCCTTCAAATCTGCACTTTCTTTTGTTAGATTAGCAAGCATAGTTTTAATTTTCACACTATTATCAGGTATATAGGTACAACAGTGTCTTGCACCAATCATTTTGCAAACGCCTCCATCCTTTGCTAAAAGAATGTCTAAAGCAAGCCTATTTTGAAGAGTCATAGCTCTTTCCGCTGCAAGTTCAGCATCTATCAGGATTATAGCACCTGAAAACTTTGTCAACATGTTATCCACTATAGTAGACAACTTTCTTATTTTGATGGAATTCAGCACAACTCCCAATGAAGGAATCATGGCTCCAAATATATCACCTACCACAGCAGCTGCGGTCTCTCTTTTCTGGATACGATGGGATCCAGATGTCTTTTGAATCATCGATACGTCATCCAGTTGATAAACCTTTGGGAACACTATACCCAAATAACATCTTCCCCACCATCCCTTTGGAAGACGATAATAGGCATTATACCCACAAATGTAATATACACCTGGAATGACAGGGTCAAGTCCGTCCATCATGAATGTCCATTTGGCCTTAAAGATAAACGTATGTTTACACTCACTCGCTCCCACAAAAATATTGTCATAATAAGATTCACCTCGATATATACAAAACTTCCCTACATGCCAAGCATCCAAAGCAATTTTCCCCTGTGTCTTTATTGCAGCAAAATCATAATTATCTACTGAAGTCCTCTTATGTAACTCCTTTTCTAATTTCGCCTTCATTTGAGCCCTTCTATCATCTGTGCGATCTAAAAAGCTTATTTCTACTGCAGAGAGTGAGCAGGTAAGATTTTCCCTATGAGCGTGAGCCGTTTCAAAAGGTAGCATTGGCTCGAAAAATTCCCTCATAATTTTTGCATCCCAATCTTTAGCAATCTGGCTTAGCTGTGCTATTATAGGAACATAAGCAAAGGTAACATCATAATTTGAGTAAAAATACTGTATGTTAGTTTGACCATAAAACCTAGACATTACTACATGTAATCCCATATGTAAGAGGCATGTGGTGATAAGTCACCCCTTCCTTTACTGATGTCGGTATCTGGGTACACACATAACAATCTTTCGCATCCATAGTCTCAACATACTCTGTTAGTAAGCGATAGAAAACGTTATACGAAAGCTCTTTCTTATCGTGCAAGAGCCTCTCATCCAGTGCTAGTCTTTTCAATGGTGTTAGTTCAGTGGCAGTAACAGGAACAAAAGTAGAAGCCTCAATAGTCTCATTCTCACCCGTTCCATGCATTCCAAGCACTATTGCCATTATTATTATTACACATGTAACTACCAAGCCTATACACACATATTTACAATATCTCTTTCTATTATTTTGCGTCATGATCTGTATAGAATCAGAGAGCTAGAAGCACTTATAAATGAAACTATTTAGCAATTCAGTTACAAAGCTGAACAAGCGCAATGTTCACACCGTCTTCTTCAAAAGGCCAGTCACTTATCGGTTAGCAGCATTTGTCTCAATTCGGCAATAACTCAGTCTTTATCAGTTTAGCAAATGTCTCATCTGGTTGTTTCCTTCACGTTATATTGTAGCAAGCAATATCATTTACTCTTTCAATCGACAGAGTCTATGAAACTTTTCTTTTCTATTGGTATCTCTTCTTCTTCTTCGTTCTCGATGCTTAGAGATACAAACTCGTCAGTCCAATCGTCATTGACTGCATATGCCCATTCAGGACCAGAATACCTCCTGTTTGGTATCCTTTTCCTTTTCAATTTTGCTTCTCTTTTCGACTCTGCTTCGCTGGCACTTTCCTCTTTTGCCAAGTCTTTTTCTTCACTTGACGATTGTTCCACGACAGTCACTTCCTTTCTTTTCTCTTTCACTTTTGGCCTTCCTCCCTCGTTCAAACTTTCTTTACCCTTTTCTTTTATCGGTGAGATACTTAGTCTTCTCTTTGCACCGTGTCCGTTTGATGGACCTGCGATCTTTTCTGTGGAATCTTGAACTTTTTCCTTTTGTTTTGCCTCGTTCCCTCCTTCTGGGGAATCAATCACGTTCTCTTTTCCCTTTTCTGTATCGTCTGTTTCTGGGAAAGCCCTCCTCTGATCAGGCTCTCCTGTCTCTTCACCTTTTTCGAGCCCTTCGTCACCGTTATTTTCTTCAGGCTCTTTATCACTTTCAGCTGCTTCAGGCTCCTTGTCACCTTCAGCTGCTTCAGGCTTTTTGCTACCCTCAGCTGCTTCAGGTTCTTTGTCACCTGCAGCCTCTTCGTCGCTGTCTGAACTTTCTCCTTGGTCTTCCCCAAGTGAGTCGGACTCTTCGTTTTCCAATAATATCTCTTTTTCTCCTGCTGCTGCTTGTTCGCTTTCAGTTCGCTTTTGTTCTGTCTCAGCACTCGGCAATGTTTTATCAGGCACTGGCAATTTCAGCGCTTCAACTTCCTCATCGGTGGGACACAGCACCTTCTTTGTATGACTGGCGTGAATCCAGTTGGGAACTCCCGCACACTTCACAGCGGTAGTTGTCGTCAGGATCACTTGGAAAGGGCCTTTCCAACGGGGTTCCAGACACGATTTTCTCACGTGCTTCTTTACCACGACCCAGTCACCTGCTTTCAGTGCGTGTCCTGGACCTTGGATCGGTGACAAGGTGGTTGCTTCCACCTGGTGAGAGAAAGAGCGAACCACGTCAGCCAGACCTTTGCAGTAGTCTAACACCATATCATCTGTAATATTCAAGAGCATGTTTGCGGGAACTGCAGGAAGTCTCATAGCCCTGCCCATGAGAATTTCGTGCGGAGACAATCCAGTTTTTCTATCAGGAGTGTTTCTCATTGACATTAGCACTAAGGGCAATGCGTCAGGCCATTTCAAATTTGTCGATGCACATATTTTTGCCATTCTCGATTTCAGCGTACCATTCATCTGCTCCACCAGTCCTGATGCTTCAGGGCGATAGCTACAATGCAGCTTTTGCTCAATGTTCAGTGCTTCGCAGAGTAACTTTATCACCTCGTTATTGAAGTGACTTCCCCTATCTGATTCTAAAGAGATCGGGAATCCGAAACGTGGTATCAACTCCCTCAACAATAGCTTGGCAACTGTAAGGCTGTCATTTCTACGTGTGGGGTATGCCTCAATCCAGTGACTAAAAATGCACACAATCACCAACACATATTTCAGACCCCCATGCACAGGCATCTCAATGAAGTCCATCTGCATACGACTAAAAGGACCGCTTGCCCTACCAATGTGACTCGCGCTCACAACTGTTCCCTTTCCTGGGTTCATCTGCTGGCAAGTGACACATCGATGGCAAACTGCTTCTGCAGCTTGACGAAATCTGGGGTTAAACCAATCAGTTTTGAACAATCTTATCATGGCATCTCTCCCTAGGTGAGCCTGCCCATGATAGAACCGCGCAAGCTGTGATAAGAGACTATTTGGCAAAACATATTTTCCCTCATGTGAAACCCATAACTCGTCTTGTCTCTTTATACATTGTGATTTGATCCAGGAATCTCTTTCATCCTCCCTGACATTATTCTGTAATGCTTTTAGTTCCTCTATTGTATCTACGACCTTCAAGGCAAATGCTTCAGCTGGTTCGAGTTCTGGCTCACTTATTGAGTTCCATTCATCTCTCAGTAATATACAGTTCAAGGCACAAAATCTTGCGACTTGATCCGCATATGCATTTCCCAGAGAAACATAGTCCTGTCCTTTCATGTGAGCACTGCACTTTACCACTGCAACTTCAGCTGGCACTTGAATGGCATATAACAATTCCCTTATTCTTTCCCCGTTTTTCACTGGGGATCCCGAAGAAGTCAGGAAACCTCTCTGTGACCATAGTTGTCCAAAGTCGTGCACAATTCCAAACCCGTACTGACTATCAGTGTAAATGGTGACTTTCATCAATGCAGACAATTGACATGCTCTAGTAAGGGCTACAAGTTCTGTTACTTGTGCAGAATAGACTCCTTGAAGCCATCCCGCTTCCAAAACCCCTGTTACAGTACATACAGCATATCCTGCTTTCAAAATCCCCATCCCGTCCCTTAGACATGAACCATCAACAAAAAGAATTTGGTCATTTTCATCAAGTTTAGTATCCTTTATGTCCGGTCGGGGTTTTGTGCAAAATTCAGTCACCTGAAGGCAGTCATGCTCGACGTCTTCAGCGTTCTCAATTTCGGCATTTTCTCCAGGAAGCAAGGTTGCTGGATTCAACGTAGTGCACCTTTTCAGCTGCACATTCGGTGAGCCCAAAATAATAGTTTCATACCTTGTAAGTCTTGCTCCTGTCATGTGCTGCGTTCGGGAGCGGGTCAAAAGTATCTCAACTGAGTGAGGGACCATGACTGTTACTGCGTGTCCCATCACTATTCCTTCACTCTGAGTGAGGCTGATACCAACTGCTGCTACGGCGCGCAAACACCCTGGGAGTGCTGCTGCGACCGGATCCAAAGTAGCTGAAAAATACGCTACTGGTCTGTTTACGCCACCATGGGCTTGAGTCAAGACAGACAAAGAACATGCGTCACGTTCATGGCAAAACAATGTGAAAGGCTTTGTGTAATCAGGCATACCTAAAGCTGGAGCCCTGCACATGCATTCTTTCAATTCAACAAAAGCATCCATCTCATCTCCTTTCAGCTCAATTTGATCCAAAGCATCCTTGTGGGTCAATTTCAGCAAAGGCTTCGCTAGTGTCGAGAAGTTGGGAATCCACTGGCGACAATAACCCACCATTCCCAAAAACTTCCTCACCTCCTTCCTCGTCTTGGGCGGACTCATTTGAAGTACACTTGTAACCCTTTCCTTCATTATTCTCCGTGATCCTTTCTCTATCTGGTGACCCAAGTATTTCACTTTCTTCTGACAGAACTGCAATTTGGAAGGAGACACCTTGTGTCCGTTTCTTCTTAAATGGTTCAACAGGGCAATAGTATCGGCTGTGCAGCCACTTTCTGTCTTTGATGCAACCAGTAAGTCGTCAATGTACTGTACTAGGGTTGACTCGAATGGCAACTCTAACTCTTCCAAGTCTTTCTTTAGAACCTGATTTAATATCGACGGTGACTCAGAAAACCCTAGAGGAATTCGACACCAACTGTACACTCTGTCTAGGAATTTGAAACAAAAAAGGAATTGGCTGTCCTCATGAAGAGGCACAGAAAAGAATGCCTGTGACAAATCGATGACTGAAAACCATTCAGCATCGCAAGGAACTTGAAACATTATCACAGCTGGATTCGGTACAACAGGGCAGCATTTGACTATGATGTCATTTATTTTCCTCAAGTCCTGCACGAGTCGGACCTTTCCACTTGGCTTTATTAGTCCCATTATCGGTGAATTACAGGGACTGCTTAACACTTCTTTCAGTACCCCCTGTTTCACAAATTCGTCAATGAGTTGGGCAACTTTCATGAGAGTATCTTGTGGCATGTGGTATTGTGGGGTCTGGGGAAAGATTGCATTGGGCTTTACAGCCACTTTCACTGGTTCCACTCCTTTCATCAATCCCACCTCTTTCCCTGTCATGTCCCACACTTCCTTTCCGACTGTTTCTCGTAATTCTGCTGGGATATCTTCTTCAGTTATCATCGGGAAAAGACAAATCAGAGGATACTCTTCGTCGACTGTTTCCATCTCATCCCCCTCTACACTGTCCTCTTCTTCCCCATCACTGCTCGTCTGAATTGTTATTCCTTCGTTCGAACACATTATCGAGCAACCCAATTTGCACAATAGGTCTCTTCCTAACAGCGCTATCGGGCTTGAGTCACATACCACAAACTGATGTACCCCTTGATAGTTACCAATGCTGACTGGTACCGGATCTGTAATTGGGTTCGTCAGGTGCCTGTTTGCTACTCCCACCACTTGAACTGTCCTCCCTGAGAGTGGCAAATTTGGTACTTCACTACTCTTAACAGTTGAACGTGTGGCTCCCGTGTCCACCAAGAATGAAACACGATGACCCATTACTTTTCCCTCTACGTACGGACCCTTTTGATCAACTTCTAAGGATGCTGCAAGCACACAATCTCCTTCCTCTTCTGAGCTCTCACTCTCCCATACATTGTTTATTCCACTCTCACTGTGTAATGGGAACTGTTGTACGGTGCCATTTGTACTCATTACCTGACCCGAGACCTGTGGAGGAACCATCACTTGCTGCTGACTCATTGGTGCCAAAGGTATTTGCATTTGCTGATTAGGTACCATGGGTAACTGCTGTTGCATCGGCTGCATTTGCGTCATCTGCATACGAGGCATCTGCATCTGCTGCGGCTGCATAGGTTGTAATCCCTGCAATTGATTTATGGTCTGAAAATTTGGGTTTGGACCTCTCATTTTCGGTCCCCTCATTGTCTGAAATGCATTGATATCATTGTTTTGCTGACCAACACCTGCACCTGCACCTGCACCTTCCTGCACCACCATCGGGCACTCGCGCTTCCAATGACCTACAATTCCGCACACGTGACACGGCATCACCTTCTTCATTGCCTGCACACCCGTCACAACAGTGTTCAAATCCGGACCATTATTCACAAAACCTCCTCTGCCTCTGCCTCTCGCTTGTGGCTGAAACGCCATGTTTCCCTGCAACTGCAACTGCGGCTGCGGTACCTGCTGTTGGAACCCTTGCATCCCTTGCAAACCCTGCAAACCTGTCTGAGCTGCTTTAAGTTGCATCATCATCACCTTCTCTTTCAGCCTTTTCTGTTTCACTTCAATTTCGTCGCTACAGTATTTCGCATAAGTAAAGACTTCGTCAATCGGTTTAGACTGCCAACAAATCAAATGTGACTTTATCATTTGACTTATGTCTGGTCTCAGCCCTTCCACAAATCTGAACACAAAATGGAGCATGTCCTTCGCCTCAATTGTTTCCGTGCCACTGTAATTCTTGAACGCCTTCAACAACCTCTCATAGTAACTATCAATCGATTCTTTAGCCTCTTGGGCAGTTCGATCAATCTTCTGCCAATCCACATTTTTCGCGGGTACCTTCGTTTTCAAATGCTCAATCACCTTATAGTACAAGCTCATCACCATAGGTGATGGTGCACCCGTCTCTCTGTCTCTCTCTGGTTCACTTGTCGGCCAACCTACAGCTCTTTTGCAATCCTCCCACAAATCTGCCGGAACCACGATCTCAAAGAGAGTATTCAGATCTTCCCAGAGACATTTTGCAAGCTTCACAAACCTGTCAGTCTGCTGATACCATTCAATCGGTTTCTCTTTTAGTTTGGGAAAATCGTCCGTAAAGGACTGAATGTCGCTTCTGTGCCATGGTACATGTACTAATTTTCCCCCTGCTGTCTCCCTCATTGGTAACATAGTTACTGTATCACTACTCTGCGGTCTTTTCTCATTGTGCTCTGTAGCACTGTCCCTCCTCTTACGGTCGGTTCTAGAACCATTCCTCCACTGTTGTCACTACTGTAGTACCCTGGCATCTGCGGTTGATAATTTTCTGCTGGTTTCAACATGGGCACATCTGGATATATTCTCCTAACCTGCGGTATCTGCGGGGTGAACAGCAGACTCGGGTCCTTAGATCCCGATGGCGCTCCTGAACTCTGGGTTTCACTGTTCTGTACCAGTGCCGGAGGGGCAGAACTGCTACTTGGACCTCGTCCATTTTCCGCATAAGGTGGTGGACGGTCGTTCAGCAATTGCATTATTAACTCCTCATCTTCTAACTCCTCTTCTCTTCTCAACTTTTCCTCGTCCTCTCTATCCTTGGGACACCTCCTGTCTGTCTTACAGGTAGCTTTCTTACCTGTCTCTTCTTCTTCCTTAGTAATTGCGGGAAACAGTTTTATTCCCTGCAATACATCTGACCTCCACACCTTCTGCGCATTATCCCACCTAGCATCCGCTAGTGTCTTTTCTACTTTCCTCATCCTTGTTTCAAACTTATTTTTCTGTTGCTGTCTAGCCATTAATTCCCAAATTGCTAGAGCCTCAAATTGTGCTGGCCTTGGAGGTACCTTCATGTCATACATCGTGAATCTCAAATTCTCTAGGATCCTTATATTGAATGTCCCATGTATCGGGAACGCTACGCTCCCATGTTTCTCTGTCAGTTTGTGCCATTGCTTTAGCCAAAGGCACGGAGCTACCCCTTTTTCCTCCATTACAATGTAAGCTGGTGTACCCTCGGGCGGCGTCTCCTCTCCTACGCTCGCTTTAATGTAAGACTCCCCCTTCATCGCACTCCTGAATGCTTTAAAGAATTTCATTTTTTCTCGTCTTTTATTTAGCCAAGTTTATAATCAATAGGTGACTTTAATTCCACAAAAATTGTAATCAATAGGTGACTTTAATTCCCGGACTACTCTTCGCTTGCCTTTCCCCCTTCCAATCGAGCCCCACGGACTGCGTCCAATCCGTGCGCGACCCTTCTCTCCAACCAACCTATCCCAGCGCGGCTCCTAGTGACATCACACTCACACACACTGCGGCTGACAAAGCCTCGCGGCTAGTCTTCCTTCATTCAGCTCCTCCCGTAAACACTTCTTGCATGTATCGCGAGCTACCAAAAAATAAAACAGATCTGTCGGTTTACTACAGGAAGGGTAACACAATCGCTTCAGGACCTTAGGGACCTTTCACTAGCCTCGGGACCTTTCACTAGCCTCGGCTGCTATTCCGTCTTTCTCAGTCCCCACATTTGCAAGCAAATCTGACCCGCAGACCTACTCTCAACTTGTCAATGATCTGTTCTAGTGCACTTAGAATCTTGTCAAGGCCCGAAGTCGAAGTTTCTTTCACTCCCTAACACACGTACCGACTCGTTGACCACGCCCGATCAACCTACTAAACCGCCCAGACCACAACATGGATCAACATACTCCGGAGTCTCTTGACCTCGCAGGGCCCGTCTCAACAACAACAACCACGTGGACCTTTTTATGCACAAAGCGCCACACGCACATGAAGTTCGACGACTTCCCTACTCTCACACTCGGAGCCGCACCTCCGATATCTCTATGAAGTTCGACGACTTCTCTACTTCTACACTCGGAGTCACACCTCCGCTATAAAAAATCCTCGCAACCTTTTCACACACCCTGCGGCAATAAGCTGTGCAAGCGCAAAACCCTAACTTCACTCATACCATCACTAGTACCACCAACGCTGTTTCCATACCTCCGTTCTCTCCATTCGCAAGCTCCGAGATCCCGGGAAAGTTGCGGTGGACCTAGCCCATCATCATTTTGTCAATCCGTTTTACCCAAGAAAAATCTAATTCAGCTTCTCGAATGAGGCCTCAAAAACGCGTAACCGTTAATCCAACACCATGTACTCTACTACTACAGGGTCCCAAAAGACGAAACCGTCCTCTGCTACCATCTTCTGATAGAGCGGTCCGTACTAATAATTTACCTGTATTCGGACGCTCTTTAGGCCGATGAATCTTTTGACTAGGTGGGAACTCTCTGTACTCTTAATCGATCAACTCCCTCTAATCAATAATCAATAACGAACATAAGCAATACCGTGATCAACATAACACTTAACAATTAATCCAGAATACATTTCGGCGAACCCTGACCTTTCAATCAGGAATAACCACACCAGTTTATTGCGAAGTTAGTGAATTTATTTCCCTATATTAACAAAGCTAGCACGATATAAATGTGTCTCAACACCAAATAATAAACATATATGAACATCAATAGCTGTCCATAGCGGCGAAACAAGTGCAGTCTATGTAGCATTTGAATCACAAGGCATTCGATAATAGCAATGCAAACCACTAATACGATAATCTGTAATGAACTAATTGCATACATTTAGTCAGCATAACAAGATCTCAAATTGCATCGTGCGACATATGGAATCCTCGTCTAACCTCAAATTAGCATCAGCATGTGGGACTTCATGCAAAACAATTTAGCAACATTAATTTAGAAAACTCCTAGCTAGGGCCCTTATCAAAATCAGCAGTTGGTTACCTAAAAGGAACACAATGCAATTTTACAATTTCCTTTCATAATTACCAATTCCGATCAGGAATCAATGAAGTCTTCGTCTCACAGGTATCGTTTCTCGGTCAGCATGGGCACCGTTTCGATCGGCATGGGACTGGGCAAAGGGGCAGGGGTGAACGGGGCAATCGCCTCACGGCGGCAAGGTAAAACTACTACTTCATGCAAAGGGACAAATCAAAGTTAAAGTCTCTAGGGCAAGAATCATTAAAGTCTCTTTCTCTCGACTATAGAAAGCATCAAAGTCTCTCAAAATGGCGTCACAGCAAAGTGGGCCATAATAGCTACGAAGTCTGCAAAATGGCGTAGTGTCCGGGTAATGGCCTAATCTCTTCTCGTGCACCTGGGTTTTAAAGACAACAGTTCGAGTCCAGTAGGGTCTCCATTGGAGGGTTCATAGGTTAGCTTCAAATTGTCCAATCAAAAACGACAGTTCTCAAGCTTTTACTTAAGCATACATTATCCTTGGAGATGGGTACGCAAATCGCAACATTGTCTCCCAATTAGCTCACTTTCAGAGCCTCCATTGTCCGCACCTGCAAGTCGACCTTGAATTAAAGAGAAAATATGCCATGCTGGCACGAAACTTTAAGATAAGCATGTGAACAGTTTCTGTGGAAAAGTACAGCTTCAAGCAGAAATACACGTTTAATAGCACATTGGAAAAATACGAACATCTAAACCGTGAGACCAGGCCACTAGGCCAAAGCCTCCGCTAAAGTAATGCTAAGCTAAAGCATTTCAAACAAGCAAATCGTAGCATACGTTTATGATTATGTCAGATTAGTGCAATTCTAATACACCACGTTATATAAAGCACGCATATAAATGTTGACAAACTACTCTAAGGGCACATTTTGTCCCCGTACAATCTTTATTAGTTCGGTTAATGTCACACATGATTATTTCACACTACGTTTATGCGTAAATAAATCAAAACCTTCATTTTCTGCTTCATCAGGCGCATAGTGTGCCACTCAACAGGTAGTTTGGTACCTTGCTGCATTTTCTGTTATTGCATTCAGATACTTAATGCAACAACCAACATACACCTAAAAACCAGCAAGGACTATTGGTTTTGTCAATAGCTGTAAGATGTTGAAGATTGATGAATAACAATGATTAATATTTTTTTTTTTTAAATCTGAAATTGTGAGACTGTGAATTAAACATTACTGAGGCCTCTGGAAGGGGTAGTGATCTTCAGAGTGTCTCAATCACTTGTGTTGTGGTCACTCTATGTTAGACATGCATGCACTTTGTTCTGCACATCTCCTTCATTTAAAAATCTTACACCTCATCTCTTTCCTCTTGAAGGAAGGCATTGACTGCTTCACAGCGCTGCCAGCTGGGCGCATCGTGGGGGCAGCTGAGAGGTTTGTGGGCTTGGAATACGAGCATGTGTTTTCTGTGAGTCTGCTCCTCAGAGAAGATCTTAAAGAGCGAGTTTGAGAAAGCCATAATTTTGAGAGAATGAGGTGAGAAAGGTCAAAAGAAAAGATAGTGACGTGTAAAAGAATAAAAGTAAAGACACCCATCTCCTGCTTCATTATGCTATTAAAACATCACTTGTTCTTAGGTGCGCTGTGCCTGTGCACAGCAGACCACGATGCAATGTAGCAGAGGGCTTAGCTATAGGGTCAGGCTAGTTGGGAACTGGAGAGCAAGGCAGCACGGAGCGCTAGCCGAAAAACCAGCTGCCAGGTTATGTGTGAGCCAAGCAGCAAGGCTCAGATTCACAAGTGCAGTGAGGTTTGTGTGCAGTTCCACTGTGCATGACGACACGGCACACCAGGCCCTTAAACCAAAGGAGACAGCCAGGCATACAGAATATTGTTTTTTACTCTGAAACTCTGCTGAGGGCACTTGGGGGAGCAGCAGCACTGTGATTTTAGGAGGCAAGACCACTCAGTCAGTTAAATTACTTAGAGTATTGAAGGCATCCATCCATCCATCCAAAGTAAGCAGAAGCCCGGGTTCCCTGGCACCCGGGGTAGGTCCACAACATTATTTTCCATTGAACAAACTTGGCCAAGTGTCCGACTCAAAGGGGGCCACCTTAGACCAAGATCCTGGGACCCCCCTCCCTCCGCACCACACTGTGTTAGAGGAGGCAGATTCATGTTTTTCCACTTATCCTGGAATTCAGACACTTGAAGCTGCTGGATTCTACGTGTATGTAAGCATCTCTCTCTCACTCTCTCTCACAAACACACTTTATAGATATATATGTATATACATTCATAAATATTTATAAACACTCACATATATTTATGACAAAACCAAACTTTAAAGCTGCTAAAGTTAGGAAATAGTTAGGAAATATTAATTCTCAATAAAAGCCACGTCTAAACTACACAAACTTTAAAAATTCTAAAATTATAGTTATAACTTTCATTTACATTTTATCCACTGCCTTCAAATTATTATAAGTTGCAGACCTAGTTACATGCTCTTTTCAGCTCCCTAACCAGACAACACTAATCCTACTTCAGCACTCTACCATCCACTATGTTGTGACAAATAAAGTCATTTGCGAAGTTGTATGCTATAAGTGATGTAATAGGCAAGGGTATAGTTAATGTTGTGTGGTGAGTGAGGAAAGAAGTGTTTTAAAGTGGGTTATTAGTAAGTGCAGGTAGGTACCTACACATAGTAGTATGGCCCTAATCACACATAAGGTCCATTCAAGGTCTCTATGAATTAACTCTTGCTCAACCTTTGGTAGCTTGGTCAATGAGTAGTCAGGTTTAACTTAGGAGACAGGTGTGTAAAGTATTTATTAGCAACAAAACATTACATAAGTAAAACACAACACACAATAAAAATCCATCATCAAGTTATCAAAATAGAAAATATTTTTTTCTTTAAAATGACACCAAATTAACAAAAATCCAATGTAGATATGACTTTTAAAAAAATAAATCAATCAAAAAAGGTAGTTTCTAATGCCTAAAAACTAAAAGTGCCAACCGCTGCCATCTGGTCGCACCTGACCAGGTCAGAATCAAAGTTTGAGGATAACTGTGATGGAGCCCAAGTTGGATATGGTGAGCAGTAGGCATTGGTCAAACTTTTTAGTTCTTTCCTTGACGTCGAGTGTATCTCCTTGGCAGGCAGGCAGGCTTCTGACTCAACAATGGTGGCTTGCTTCAGCAAGAGGCTAACAATGCATCATACCCCTGAGGCCCCTAGGGCAGACCTTAAGGGTCATATATGTAAAAATAGGCTAGTTTAAAACTGTGTATGTACATTTAGTTCCAAAGTCAAATTTGGACTTAATTTTATTTTAAAAGCAGTCTGCAAGGCAGGGCTGCCTTTAACATGACAGCAGACACCACAGCAGTGCACCCATAAGTGCCTTAACTCTACTGATACCCCTAAACGTACATGCCCTACCATATACTAGGGACTTCCAGGTAGGTTGTCAGAGTCAATAATAATTATGCCTAATTACCATATGCCTTTTGAACAGAGCACTGTCCCTGGGTGTGGTTACCAGAGCCCAGGGCACAGTCAGAGTCCATAACCACCACCATCAGTCAAAAAAATGGGAGTGATAAGGACAAAAATAATGAATTTCTCTCACTGCCCCCTAGATGAAAGGTGAAGTGTAACTAACCTACATCCTGGTAGTCCTCATCCACTAAATCAGCTAAGTGGAAAAACCTGGAAGGTTCATCTGAATTGGAATCTCTGCATGGAAATGGACCATCTCAACAGTCTTGGATACCTCCTCCCCTTAATCTGCATGAGTCATTTGAGAGGTCTGTGGTCAGTTTGAACGTGAAAGTGAGCACCAAACAGGTATGGTCTCAGCTTCTTCAGGGACCAGACCACAGCAAAGGCTTCTCTCTTAATGGCACTCCATCTTTGTTCCTTGGGAAGTACTCTACCGCTAATGAAGGCAACTGGTTGATCGTGGCCCTCATTAGTACTTGTGTCAACACTGTCCCAATCCCTTTCTCTAAAGCAGCTGTTTGTACTATAAACTCCTTATTGTAGTTGGGGGCCAGTAACACTGGTGCTGAACACATAGCCTCCTTCAGAGTTTCAAAGGCCGTCTGACACTCTGGGGTCCAAATTACCTTTTTGGGCTGTTTCTTTGAAGCGAGGTCTGTCAGGGAAGACACAATGGTCCCTAATTCTTCCCAAATATTCTGTAGTACCCAGTCAGGCCAAAAAATGCCCTGATCGGTGTCTGGATTTTAGGAGCCTCCCAATCCAGAATGGTCTAGATTTTGGGGTGGACAGGCTGTACACGGCGTCCACCAACAAGTTGGCCCAGGTACATCACTGAACTCTGCCCTTTCTGGCATTTGCTTGCCTTGATAATCAGACATGCTTGTTGCAGGGGCTGAAGCTCTTCGTTTGGGTGGAGAAGGTGATACTTCCAGGTGGAACTAAATACAATTACGTCATCAAGATACGCTGAACTAAAGGATTCCAACCCAGAGAGGACTCTGTTCACCAATGTTTGAAAGGTGGCAGGGGCATTCTTCAAACCAAAGGGCATCACCTTTATTTGAAAGTGGACTTCTGGAGTGGAACGTGGGCCTTTGCACCTGAACTTAGGGCTATCTGCCAGTAAACTGAGGTCAGATCAAATGTACTCAGGTACTTTGCAGCCCCCAACCTATCAATGAGATTATCTGCTCTTGGTATGGGGTGAGGGCCAATCTTGGTGACTGCTTTCAAACCTCTGTAGTACACACATAATCTTAACTCCTTCTTCTGTTCTTGGAGATTAGGCTTGGGTACTAGTACCACTACACTTTGACTCCCTTTCACTTGCCCATACTCCCCGCATCTACTGAAGGAGAAGTGGAAAATGCTCTTTCGCACATGTTGCAGCAAAAACCTGGAACAGCCTCCCCACACAACTCCGGACCATCACCTCACTTCCGGAATTCTGAAGGGGGCTGAAGACCTTACTGTTCGAATAAGCCTCCGGGACCTGCAAGCGCATGGATACCCTATCGGATGATTAACTGCGCTTTATAAAACCTGATTGATTGATTGACTATTCTGGCCCAGGGACTATCAGAAGGCTTAATTATCCCTAGCTCCAGCGTCTTGGCTACTTCAGCCTTGATGTTGGATCTGTTCTGGCCAGACAACCTGTATAGCATGTTTTTGACAGGTACGCTGTCAACAGTGTCAATGTCATGGACACACCAAGTGGTGAGTCCAGGGGTCAGGGAGAACAGCCCAGAAGCTGTTCCAACACTTGTTTACAATCCTTTTGCAACTGATCTGTCAGCTTGGGAGAGTGTACCACTCCACTGACCCATCTTGCACATTGGTAAAGAAGAGATCTGACGTAGGCTTACTCTCCTCCTATCTTCCGTCAGCATGGTCACGTCTCTGCTGTCTTGGTGGGGTTTCAGTCTATTGACATGCAGGATCCAGTGTGGATTCCTGGATGTCCACCAAGCAGGTGACCTCACCCATTTTCTCCAAAATGGGTTAGGGCCCGGTCCATTTCTCCTGCAGGGCCCTGGAAGCCACTCGCTCCAACACCCACACTTACTGACCCTGATGGTACTCAGCATTCTGGCCATGCCTGAGCTCCATGAGCTTTTGGCTGGCCTCTAGGTTGCTGCTTGCCTTCCTCATGTATTGTGCCACGCAAGACCACAGGCCTAGTACATAGTCAAACACATTCTGCTTAGATCCCTTGAGAGGATTCTCCAAAGACTCTTTCATCAAACACAATGGCTCTCTTACATGATACCCCAACAGTAACTCAAAGGGGCTGAAGCCAACCCCCTTCTGCGGCACCTTCCTGTATGCAAACAGTAGGCATGGGAGGAGAATATCCTCCTGTGTTTGTCAGACAAACCCATATTCATGCTCTTCAGGAACTTAATAAACCGTTGCACAATACCATTGGTCTAGGGATGATATAGGATGGTGAACTTGTAGATAACACCATATTCATCCCACATTGTCTTCAGATACGCAGACATGAAGCTTGTGTCTCTATCAGAGACCACCTCCTCTGGCAAACCCACTCTGGTGAACACACCAAGTACAGCCCTAGCCATTTTGGGAGCAGTGACTACCCTGGGGGGTATTGCCTCTGGATAACTGTTGGAATGGTCCCCTACCATCAAGATATATCTATTGCCTGAGGCAATTGGTGGGTCTAGGGGACCAACAATATTGATCCCCACCATCTTAAAGGGAGTCCCAACCACTAGCAGTGGGATTAAGGGAGACTTTGGTTTGCCCCATGTGTTGCCACTGGCCTGACAGGTGACACAGGAAATACAGAACTCCTTCACTTTGGCAGACATATTGGGCCAATAGATATGGTTGACCTTCCATTCTAGGTCTTGGTCTGACCCAAATGTCCTGCCAAGGGGAAATCAAGGCTCAAAGTGAGGAGGAATTCTCTGTACTTCTGGAGGACCACCATTCTCCTAGTTGCCCCTGGTTTGGGGTCTCTGGCCTCAGTATAGAGGACTCATCCCAGTGGACCCTGTGGAAACAACCGACATCACCCTGCTCTTGCCTGGAGGTAGACTTCCTCAGGCCCTCAAGAGTCAGACACTCCCTTTGTCACTGACACAACTCTTCTCTGGTGGGTCCTACCTCATAAATCAGATCCTCCTCCTCTGGGTTAGATTCCTCCTACACCTCTGAGCCCTTTGGGCTGGCTCCCCAGACCCTGTGCCCTTTCTCTTGCTTTTGGGAGGCTTGGCCCATTGTTCCAGGGACCAAATGTCTAGCAACTCCCTTATGTACAGTCTGTGATCTAGTCACAGCACATACCCACTCAGGGACATCCAGCATGTGCTCATGGGCCATCTTTTTCACCCCTGACCATTCAGAAGCTTCAAGATCATTTCCCACTAGACATTATACTGGGATGGCAGGCGATACAACTACCTTCTCAGGGCCAGTCATACCTCCCAATTCCAAGCTCACTATTGCCATGGGATGGAGCTTGGCTCTGCTGCCTGAAGTTTGCTCATGACTATAGTCACACTGGTTTCTGTATCTCTGAGAGCCTAAACCTCAGTACTGTTGATTTTAGACTTCTGCCTGTACCTCCCCATGCTTGGAAGTAAGGCTGCCAAGACTGTAACTTCCACCCCACCCATGAACACTAAGGTTACCTCTGTGTATCCCTTTGCAACCTCTGGCTCAACATCCATCCCCACACCTACATTAACAATCCCTTGGAACTGCCCACCACAGGAGGGGAGCTTCTTGAGCAGACAGCAACTCCTCTTTTGTGTCCTGGCTGCAAGCAGTCAAAACACTTCCCTGCCTTTGAAAGGTCAAGGAACTTCCTTTGCAGGATAAAAGTGCTTCCCCTGATATCCCCTCCCCTTCGAAATGGTCAGCCCCCTCTCTTTGTGCAGGTGTTTGTGGATCTTTGGAGGACTCTTGTTTTTTTTCATTTTAGTTACCTAGGGCTTTCCCCTGGTTGGCGACCTGTCCTTCTTTCTTTTGATCACCCCCCTGGTGTTTCTTGGAAACCCTGGTTCTCACCCACTCATCAGCTATCCCACCGGTTCCCTTGGACTAAACAGCTTAGAGTCAACCAGATACTGGTGTAACCTCTCTGAGGTACAATTACTAAAGATGTACTCCTTCATGGCTAGATTTTATAGCCCCTCAAAGGTACTTACCTTGTTACCCAATAACCATCTCTTCAGTGCCTTAACTGAAGTGTCTACAAAGTCAACCCAGTACTGGGTATTGACTTTCTTGGTGTCCTTGAATGTCATTCTATACTGCTCTAGGATGAGACCAAACTTCCTGATCAGACATCTCTTCATGTGTGGGTAGGATTCTGCCTCTTCCCCCTCTAGTGTCAAGAGCATATCCCTCCCAGCTAACGGAATCAACTTCCACAAGAGTGAACCCCAATACTGTGGGCTAATCTTCCTCATCCTCTTTCGAATGCTGTCAGCCATTTGTCAATGTCATCACCCTCGTGGTATTTAGGGACTCTTCTTTGCTGCCACCATCTCTTCTCTCTTCTTCCCTTGCCTCCTTCTTACCGGCCAGGGCTACCTTCCTCTCTTCTAAAGCTATATAAGCTAACTGGGCTTCAAGTTCTTTCTCCCTGAGGGACCATTCTGCATCTTCTGTGGTGAATCCTCTCCTCCCACTAGCTCTAGTTAGGTCCCCTCTCACTGTGTTAGTGGAAAGACATTCTGACTGTTCATCACTGAGGTTGGATGGGTCCCTCTCCCCCTCCAAAATTGAGTCAGTAACTTAGAATAATAAAACAAAATAAATTAAATGAAGTTAGACCAAATTAAAAATCAAAAACTATTTTTACATTAGGACAATTCAGAGGATTTTTAATTGCCTCACTTAAATGCTGATTTGTGATATTAAACACAGGTACTTGATCCCACCATTGCACACAAAGGCCCCTATGTATACTTTTTTAGCGCAGCATTTGCGCCGCTTTTTGACGTAAAACAGCGCAAGCTTGCAAAATACAACTGTATTTTACAAGATTGTGCTGCTTTTGCGTCAATAAATGACGCAACTGCGGCGCTAAAAATGTATAAATATGGGCCACAATGTTGGAAAGTGGGTTATTATATTAGTAAGGGAAGGTAGGTATCTACATGTAGTAATAATGCTGCAATCACACATGAGGTGCAGTCAAGGTGTCAATAAATTAACCCTTGCTCAACCTTTGGTAGCTTGACTCACGAACAGTCAGGTTTAACTTAGGAGACAAGTACGTAAAGCATTTAATATCAACAAAACATTAAACAAGTAAAATACAACACACAATAAAAATCCAACACCTATTTATGTAATGTTTTTATCTTTAAAGTGACACCAAAATGACAAAAATTCAATGAAGATAACTGAAGGTATGAATTTTTAAAGAATACATTTAAAAATGCACTTTCTAGTGGCTAAAAAAGAAAAGCGCCAACCACAGCCATCTGGTCACACCTGACCAAGTCAAAGTCAAAGTTTGAGGATGACCATGATGGAGCCCAACTGGGACAAGCTGAGTGGAAGGCCTGTGTCAAAATGTTACCTTTGCACTTAGTCACTTTTTTGGTTCTTATTTCCCCAACATCAAGCGTGTCTCCTCAATAGGCTGGCTTTCAAGTCAATAAAGGCATCTTGCTTCTGTGCGAGGCTTTGGTGAAGTCCTGGAGGTCCTGGAGCTCAAGAGCTATCAGTGGCATGAACCTAAAAATCTAGGCTGGGTCGCGGTTCAACGTCTTTGGTTTGACTCTAGACAACAGGTCAGTTACCTTATGGAACATTTTTCCAAAAATGCTCCAAAGTCTCCAAACTTCTGGATCTTTTTCCAGGAAGCCTTTTGGCATCTTGAAGGGTTCACAGCACCAAACAAGGTTCTCAAGGCTCTGCATTGCTCCTTGGAGTGTTGGGACTACAATTTCCACAATGCACCTGGTCAAATCTTTACAAGTCTACTGGACGCTGGTCAGCTGGGCTCTAACTGCAGGAGTTGATGTAGGGGACTCTTGGTAGCTCCACTGTACCTGTTGCCTAGACGAAGTCCACTCCTGGATCTTTTTAAACAAGGCAAAGTCCTCTTTGTGGTGAAGCCCAGAGTATGCAGCAGGTACAGTCCTTCAGCGTACAGTCCTTCTTGGTTCAGACCAGGGGTTCAGCAGGGCAGTCCTTCTTCTTCTGATTTCTTTTGGCAGGGATCTGAGTTCATGGGCCTCTCTCCCCCTTTTGTCCAGGTTTCTGGGATGACAAGTAGGGGGGCTACCCTGACCAATGGGGTGCAGGGTGTCACCCTCTCTGATGACCACTTTCTAAGAAGTGTGGTACATTTATCTCCCAGAAAGCACTGTTTCTTAAAAAACATAAATGGAGGAAATCTCTCCTGGAGGTTCATGTCTAGCTATTCCCACCCACAAGTGTGGCTAACTTTTCCCAGCACTCCACTTCCAGCCCCTCACCTAATTCAATTACAGGGGCTCCCATCTGGCGGGGGCGCTGGAAGTGGGGGTGGGCCTGAGTCCTGCACTATCTGTCCTCCTCCCCTTTGAAGACCTGTTTGGCTACCCAGCCCCCTTCCTGCTCAGGCATCTGCTTTTTACAGTTCTCCTCCCACAAGATGGTTCCTTAGTCGCAGCCCAGGCCACACCACACCTCATCAGAGCAGCCTGGCCATCCTATCAAAGGCTGGCCAGTCAGAAGAGGCTGCTACAGGACTAACTAGGTAAAATTAGGAAAGAGCTCTACAACTCTTCTCCTGTAATAGTTAGGATAAATCTAACATTGGGAAGTTGTTAGATTTATCTTAGCTATTATTTTCACATTTTGAATCATATTTGTAGCTCACTCTCATCAAAAGATAGACTTTATTAGTGTTAAATAAAGCCTTCCGGTGTTAGCCTATGGAGCTAGTGTGCTACAATGGGGAAAAACAACATTGGAAGTCTTCCCCTCACCAGGGCATATAAAACATCTATTATAATGTCTCTGCTTATACGTACAATAGACCCTATCAATAGACACTACCTTTGAAGCTCCTGGGGCAGACATTAGGGGTGACATATATGTAAAAATAAGGTACTTTAAGACTTTGGAAGTATTTTTAATTCCAAAGTCGAATTTGGGCTTAGATTTATTTTAAAGGCAGCCTACAAGGCAGGGATGCCTTTAAAATGTGTGCAGACACCACAGCAGAGCACCCAAAAGTAGCTTAATTTCACTGGGGTCCCTAAACCTATATGCCCTTCCATATAGAAGAGACCTAAAGGTAGGTTGTCAGAACCAATTATGATTATGTTTAATTACCATATACCTTTTAAGCAGAGCACTGGCCCTGGGCCTGGTTAGCAGAGACCAGGGCATAGTCAGACTAAGAAAAAAACAGTATCAGTCGAAAATAGGGGCCAAACGGATAGCTTTCAACAACAAGACAATGTTCTGAGGTGCACGATTTACAGTAATTTAAAGGTGGTGTGTAAATTATAAGTTATAATTATAACTTTACAATTTGTAATTTTAGTCTATTTTAGGTTGGTTTTAATTTTTTTATAAACATATGTTTGATATCTCAATGTGGAGTGTCATTGTTTAGGAGTGTTATCGAGTAGAGTGTTGAAGAGTAACAGAGTGTACAGTGGAGGAGAGTGTTGTAAAGTCTATTTTCATAGAGTGTAGTATTGTAGAGTGGAATAGAATGGAGTAGAATAGAGTGTTTTAGTACATCATACAGTGTAGTAAAGTGGTATATAGTGTAATGGCATGGTGCTCCTCATATAGGGGAGTCAAATATCGTAGGAAGGAGCAGCGAGTTGTATAGGGGAGTGGTGTGTCAAACAGTAGAGAAGGGTATTGTGGACTGTTATAGAGTGGAGTAGAGTGTTTTAGAGTGGAGTAGGGTGAAATAGAATGGCATAGAGTAGAATATCATCAAGTGGAGTGTCATCGAGTACAGTGGAGGAGAGTGTCGTAGAGTGGAGTGCCCTGTCATATGCTGGAGTGGTGTATCATAGAGAGAAGTTGAGTGGTGTGTCATTGAGTGTCATACAGTGAAATCAGTGGAATAGAGTGGATGTGCATAGCGTGGAGTGTCATAGAGGGGCATAGAGTATAATGCAGCGTTATAGAGTGGAGTTGTATACAGTGGAGTACAGTGTCGGACAGTGGAGCAGCATAGAGCTGAGTAGAGTACAGTGGTGTAGAGTGGGATAAAGTGTAGTAGAGAAGAGTGGAGTGGAGTGTAGTACATTGGAGTGGGCTACTGTGAAGTGGAGTAAAATGTCATAAAGTGGAGAGGTGTGTCATAGCCTATAGTGGCCTGGAGTGCAGTCGAGTGGAGTGGAGTGGAGTAGCATACAGTCAAGTAAAGTATCATTAATTGGAGCACTGTGTTGCACAGTAGATTGTAGTGGGTGTTGCACAGTATTGGAAAGAGGTGTAGACTACAGTATGGTAGAGTGGCATACAGTCTAGTTGATGTTTGTGGAGTGGAGTGGTTTACAGTACAATACAGAGTTGTAGAGTGTGGTAGAGGGGACTGGCATACAGTGTTATAGAGTACAATGGCATAGAGTGGCATAGATTAGTGTGGCATACAGTAGATTAGTGGAACAGAGTAGAGTGCTGGGTCACAGTAAAGTGGAGTAACGTGTGTTGTAGTGGAATACAAATAATTGCATATAGTGTTGTATAGTCGAATATCATAAAGTAGAGTGTTGTGTAATTGCATACAGTATAGTACAGAATTGTACAGAAGAGTGAAGGAGTATAGACAGGATTAAAGTGTCTGAGAATGGCATATAGGGGGTCATTCCAACTTCGGCGGGCGGCGGAGGCCGCCCGCCAAAGTTCCCCCGCCAGAAGACCGTACCGCGGTCAAATGACCGCGGCGGTCATTCTGACTTTCCCGCTGGGCGGGCGGGCGACCGCCAAAAGGCCGCCCACCCGCCCAGCGGGAAAGCCCCAACAACGATGAAGCCGGCTCCGAATGGAGCCGGCGGAGTTGCTGGTGTGCGACGGGTGCAGTGGCACCCGTCGCGATTTTCAGTGTCTGCTTTGCAGACACTGAAAATCTTAATGGTGCCCTGTTAGGGGGCCCCTGCAGTGCCCATGTCAGTGGCATGGGCACTGCAGGGGCCCCCAGGGGCCCCATGACACCTGTTCCCGCCAGCCTCTTCCTGGCCGCCGTGGAGGATTCCCTGGGGCAGGGGAAAACCGGCGGGAAACCGCCGGTTTCCCTTTTCTAACCGCGGCTTTACCGCCGCGGTCAGAATTGCCCCTGAAGCACCGCCAGCCTGTTGGCGGTGCTTCCTCCGTCCCGGACGGGTCGGAATGACCCCCATAGTGTAGTAGAGTGCCGTAGAGTGGGGTTGCATAAAGTACAGTAGTACATGAAACAATGGAGCTGTGTACAGTAGACTGTTGTACAGTAGCACATAGTATTGTACAGTGGAGTAGAGTCAAGTTTAATTGTGTAGCATAGTGTGGAGTAATGTATGATAGGGTGTAATGGTGTGTCATTGAGTAGAGTGACATGACGTGTACTGGCATAGTGCAGGTAGTAAACTGTTATAAATTGTAGTGGGATCTAGTACAGTAGAGTGGAGTGCTATATCATATAAAAGTGTTGTATAGTGGAAGAGAGTGTTGTACATTGGAGTGTACAGGTATAGAGTGGAGTATAGAGTTGAACAGTGGAGTGTACAAGGATAGACAGAAGTAGAATGTTCTACAGTGCTATAAAGGTTGTGGTAAACTTTAATAGAGTGGGGTTGTATAGAGTGAAGGAGAGGGTCATAAAATGGAGTCGAGTACAGTAGATTGCCATACACTGTAGTGTTTTGAAGTGGATTACTGTAAAGTGGAGAAGCATGCAGCGGAATAACGTACAGTGGAACACTGTACAGTGTAAGGTAGAAGAGTGGAGTGGCAGAGAGTGGAATAGTGCAGAGTGAAGTGGTGTACAGTGGAGTGGCATAAAGTGGAGTCGGGTACACTGCATTAGCATAGAGTAGTGTGGTGAACATTGAAGTGGCATACTGAAGAGTTGAGGAAACTGTAATAAATTGTAGTAGTGTCTCATACAGTAGAGGGAGAGATGTACAGGGCTGGAAACTGTTGTAGAATGGAGCAGAGTGTTGTACAATAGAGTGTACAAGCATAGAGTTGAGTGCAAATATGGACACTGGAGTGTACAGGGATAGAGTCTAGTAGAGTGGCATAGAGTGCAGTAGAGTTTTATAAAGTGAAAATATATAGAGTGGAGGTGAGTACACTGGAGTGGCTTAGAGTGGAATAGCACACAGTGGAGAGGCATAAAGGGGAATAGTGTAAGACTGGAATAGCATAGACTGGAGTGGCGTACAGTAGAGCACCATAGAGAGTAACAGCATATATAGTGTAGCAGATTACAGTAGAGTGACATAAAGTGTAATAGTGTATAGTGTAATAGGGTGCAGTTGAGTGGCATATAATGAAGTGGTGTAGACTGGAGTGGTGTGTTGAAGTGTGGGATAGAGTGTAATACCATACATCAGAGTTGCTTAAAAAGGTCCAAGAGTGGACTCCCCGTACACAACAGGTACAAAGGAGCTACCAAGAGCCCCCTGCATCAACTCCTGCAATTAGAGCCCAGCTGACCAGCGCCCAATGGACTTGTGAGGGTTTGACCAAGTGCATGTTAGAAATTGTAGTCCCAACTCTCCAAGGAGCAACTCAGAGCTTTAGAACCTTGTTTGATGCTGTGGACACTTCAAAACCCTAAAAAGACTTTCTGAAAGAAGATCCACAATTTTGGAGACATTTGGAGCATTTTTGGGAACAAAACTCCATAAGGTAACTGACCCGTTATCTAGAGTCAAACCAAAGACGTTGAACCGCAATTCAGCCTAGATTTCAGGTTTGCCCCACAATAGCTCCAGGACTTCACCAAAGCCTTGCACTAAAGCAAGCTGCCATCGTCAACTTGAAAGTTGGCCTGCTGAGGAGACATGCTCCATATTGAGGAAATAAGAACCAAAAAAGTGACTAAGTACAAATGTAAAAATTTGACAGAGGCCTAGCGCTCAACTTGTCTGACTTGGACTCTATCATGGTCATCCTCAAGCTTTGATTCGGTCAGGTGCGACCAGATGGCTGTGGTTGGCGCTTTTCATTTTTAGCCACTAGGAAGTACATTTTTGAATGTATTATTTAAACACTCATATCTCCAGTTACCTACTTTGGATTTTTGTCATTTTTATGTAATTTTAAAGATAAAAATATTTCTTATTTTTATAAATTGATGTTGGATTTTTATTGTGTGTTGTATTCTACTTATTTACTGTTTTGTTGATATTGTCTCCTAATTTAAAACTGACTGCTCGTTAGCCAACCTTCCAAAGGTTGAGCAAGGGTTAATTTATTGACACTTTGACTGCACCTCATTTGTGTGATTGCAGCCTTATCACTCCCTGTAGATACCTACCTTCCCTTACTAATAACCAGCTTTCCAACATTTGGTGTGCAGTGGTGGGATTCAGTACCTGTGATTAATATCACAAATCAATTTGGTTGGCGCTTTTCATTTGTAGCTACTAGAGAGTGCATTTTTAAATGTATTCTTTAAAAATTCATACCCCCAATTTACTGCATTGGATATTTGTCATTTTGGTGTCATGAGTAGGGTAGAGTGGAATACCATACAGTTGAGGGACAAAGATTGAAGTTACATACAGTGTAATAGCAAAGAGTGGAGTGGAGTACAGTGGAGTGGCGCAGAGCAGATTAGTAAACAGTGGAATAGCATAGAATAGAATAGAATAGAGTGGAGTGTCATACAGTGAAGTGGCATAGACTGGAGTGGTGTACAGTGAAGTGGGGTAGAGTGAAATAGAATCTAATGGAGTGGCGTAGAGTGGAGTGGCATCTAATGGGCTAGCGTAAAATGGAGTGGCATAAAGTGCAGTGGTGTGCACTGGAGTGGCAATTGGGTGGAGTAGGTTATAGTGACGTGGCATACAATGGAATAGCATAGAGTGGAGTGGTGCGCAGTAGAGTGATAAGTAGTGGAATAGCATATAGTGGACTAGCATACAGTGCAGTGACATAAAATGAAGTGGTATAGGCTGGAGTGGCATACACTGGAATGGGGTACAGCGTAATAGCATACAGTGGAGTGGTGTATGGTTCAGTGACATCCAATAGAATGGCCTTGAATGGAATGGGGTAGAGCGGAGTGCTGTACACTGGAATGGCATACAATAGAGTAGAATACATTGGAGTGCCATACAGTGGAATCGCATACAGTGGAGTATTGTAGAGTAAAGTGGCTTACAGTTGAATGGCTTATTGTGGAATAGCACATAGTGGAGTAGTGTCCATTGGAGTGGTGTACAGTGAAGTGACGTAGAATTGAGTGGCATAGAATGGATGTGCATACAGTATGAGAATATAAAGTGTGGTGGCATACAGCAGCATTGCGTGCAGTGCAATAGTGTAGAATGGAGTGGTGTAGTGTGGAATCTTGTACAGTGGAGAGGCATAGAGTGGAGTGGTGTAGAGTGGGTAGCATATAGGGGATGGGCTACAGTGTTGTGGCATACAGATGTAGGTGAAATTTAGCAGTAATGTAAAACAGCAAATTGTGCTGCCTTGCTTTTCTCCAGATTTACCAATCAACGAATGGCCGTGCATGGTGGCCTTGAGTTGCTTTGTAAATCTCACTTAAGTATTGCATTGCCCATACTACACCAAGCATGATACAACAGTACCACAATCCAATAATAAAGTTAAGTCTTATTATATTTTGGGCCATGGTATACCATGAAAACTTTGCAATGCACTGTGGTACGTGATGATGACAAGCCATTATATAAGAGGGTAATGGCTGTTTTTAGTGGAAGAAAATGCAGCCATATTGTTTTTACGACACTTTGGCTGTGTTCATTGTTAGGGCCTGCGATATAGGTAAGTAGTAAGTCCCTATCTTTTACCATTTTATTTAAATGATAAGAGGTAGGGAAATGTATTTATATTTTTATATTTTTAGATGAGCTTACAGCCATTTACCGTGGTAGGTTCCCAAATGTTTGTGAAATTCCATGGAAGTACTGTGGTGACAGATATCACTAATTTTAAATGCCTTATAACCTAAAAAATACTTACCCTACTGCACTGCAGTATCCAAAAAGCATCATCTCTGCACCATAATGTAGAAGCTTGCCAAATTTCATGTAAAACCATTCTGACGTTTTTTGCGCTATGTTAAATACATTAATCTATCAAAATGCATTGCTGGAAAAACTCATTTTGGGACCCCCTTTCATCTTTGCACCCCCTTAGCTATTGATTCACCACAAACATTTACATCATCTCATAATGTAGAAAAATCTTTAGGCCTTGAAAGTTTTGTAGTGGTTCGTCAGACTGGTAGAAAGTTATTAGGGAACTAATATCAGAGGACTTCCTATCTTTGGAAATACTAACTATAACTATAGAGTGTGAATCAGATACAAATTTTTATCTATTGTATTTGTTATGCATTTGTTTATTGGTGTACATACTCATGTGACCATAAACATGTCTTTTAGTGGTTCATGCCATAATTCTGGCATTTTACATATATACTCTAGTGTATATTTTGTGCTTCCTTACTCCTTTTAGTAGGATCGGGCAACAGTGGAAGCCCAAAGTGAATTAAATCCAATCATTGCTGTTGTAAACATTAAGGCCCAGATTTACGAGCACCTAGAGAGAAAGAGAGGGAGAGGAAGATGGAGAGAGTTCTGTAGGCTTTGATATATTAGATACTTAGAATGAGATATTTCTGCACAAATTAAAAAGAAAAATGTATTTGTCATTTAAAAAGAGTAAGATTACCTTAAACGTTTGTAGTAAAAAAAAAAAGAGGGAAAGAAGTCCAGCTGGATTCGAATCCTCAACGCTCAGTGTGAAGGTCTGTGACGGCTCCCCTACAGTCCCTACATGTATTTTTGTATTTTATTTTTTATTTTACAACAAACCCTTTACGGGCGATATGGGCCACAGGAGGAGCCTCTAGGCCTCCCCAGGGTGCCATTGCTTCAGCAAGCAAGGAGCTTCGTTAAGCAGAAGCTTCGTGCTCGTTGAAGCATTTCATCTCTGTTTCCGGCACACATGCAGGGGACAGAGATGAAAGCTCTGGTTTTTGACAGCGGGACATGCTTGACAGGTCCCACTGCCAAAAAACAGAGTGTTTGCTGTGACTTGGATTCAGCTTTAAAGCTGTAGCCAAGCCAGAGTAAATAGCTATGTTCTGGGGGTGGGCAAGCCGGGACATAGAAGGAGCGAGCCCTGGGGGTGCAGGTCCTCAGGGCCATTAGTGGCTCCTCGAAGAGGGTTGCCCGACCCCACTCCAACTTACAAGAAGTCCCGGGGAGGTAATGGTACCTGGGGCTAATGGAGATCCAAAACAGACACCCTTTACATTATTTTGTATTTGCCCTGGGGAGGTAGTGATCTCTGGGGCTTTGGAGGGGTAGTGGGGCCACCCGCACCCTATTACATAACTGCCACAGGGAGGTGGAGGTCCCCATGGCTGTGGAGGCCAGAGTGGCCTCCCACACCTAATTTCTTAAATGCCCCAGGGTGGCATGGTGGGGGCCACGTAGCTGCTCATATTTAAATATTCACCATGAGGAGGTGGTGGTACCCGGGGACTGTGGGGGAGGCCGTAGGGCCTCCCCTACTTAAAAATAATAATTTTGCCCCAAGGGTGGTGGTCCCAGGAGTATGGGGGGGCTGCGTGGCCCCCGCTCACATTTTAATATTGTCCCAAGGAGGTGGTGGTCCCTGGGGATGTGGGAGAGGCTATAGGACCTCACCTCACTTTACAAAAGCATTTTGCCACGGGGGTGGTGATCCCCAGGGTGCAGGGGGCCCCTGCTCACATTACTTCAAGCTCCCTGGGGAGGTGGTGGTCCCCGGGGCTTATTAAAGCCCAAGGAGGGGGACCCTGTGTGCCCCCTCCTCTATTAAGCCCCAAATGCTTCTGGGACCTGACCCACCTGGAGGCAGAAAAAAAAGAGCGTGAGACACCATGTTTTTTTTTATTTCTTTGGATATTTTTAAAAAAATGATTTTCAGTCCTGGTGGGGTCCCCCAGGGATCCCAGCACCAGGGCTCAGAAGTCAGGGTGGCACTACCCTGGACTTTTTAAAAATTTTTGGCTTATGTTTCTGGGACTCAGCTGAAGCGTTTTGGGCTGCCCCTTCTTCTCAGCCCTCGCTTGACAGATTACCCTGAAACTTTCAAAAAAGAAGCTGAACTGAACAAAGTATGAGTTTGGAAAAATTTGAAAAGATTCATCAGGCGATGCCGAAGTTATAGGCAAAAGAAAAAATGCTTTGCCTATGGAAGATAGCTTCTAACTATAACTACCACTATATATATATATATATATATATATATATATATATATAAATATATATATATATATATATATATATACATATATATATATGTATATATATATATATATAGAGAGAGAGAGAGAGAGATAGTCTTTAACTTCTTGCACTTTGATTCAATGCTGGTGATTTTGCTTTTGTAATTGTTAAGAGCCACCGTAGACCTTGAGCTTCTTTGTTAGATATGGAGGAAATTTGGCATTCATAAATTTGAAGGTGATGCAGAATTCTTTCAAGCTGTTCTAAATAAAGACACCTACAGAACTTTCTTGAACATGGGATAGATGTGGTCACATTTTCTTAGCTTAACAATTAGTTATGTGGCTTCATGGAGGATACGTTTCAGGGACATTAAGCAGTAGATTGTGATGCTGTTGATTATGGCATTGTCCACTTTTTATTGCAAGTTGGCTAGTGATTGAACATCAGTTCTAAAGCCAGGTTCTGAGAGGAATAGTACACATGTTGTCTGTCAAATGTGCTATAAAATTTAGACAAGCGCCAATCTAGAAGCCAAATGACATATTACTATTTACGAGTTAAGTGGTGACTACACTAAGATTCATTCAGACAATTTCACGAACATGTTTGATGTCACTGATGAGTAATAGATATTCAATCCTCAGAGGATAGAGTTTCAGGTGTGTCTTTCACATTAAGGATTTTGAATTGAAACTGCAGTCTTTGAGGCAGGTGATGCCTTGCTTAGAAGTCCTTGAGGTGGAGCCATGTGGTTTCTGCATATTTCTGGACCTTGATAGCTGTAGCTGCCTGAAGTAGCCAAAGGGATTTCATTGTTTTATTTGAAGATGACCAATGAAGGTTTGGATGTTTGAAATACACTGTGTGGTCACAAGCCTCAACTAGATTGTGAGGAGTTTATCAAGATGAGCTAGAATCTGTTGTTTGAATTAGGAAGCAAAACATATGGAATGTAACAGGTCATAATAGCTGAGGGCATCAAATGCAGCTGAGGGGTCAGAAGGACTTTTGTCATTATTCAGAAGTAAATAATCACCCACCTGGATGATTGCTGTATCTTTCATTTAAACCTTACTGCAGATCCTGAAGGAGGGTGTGGTACTGATTGTCAGAGAAGGTGAGTGGCAGCGGTCTTCTCATTGATCTTGTTTTGGACCACAAATTAAGTCAGTATGGTAATTGGCAAGGTCATCAGAAGTGAAGTTGACTATCTTCAAAAGCAGGAGTTTCTGCCCTGATGTTGAGAGGGGTATTTAAACAATTTTAAAGGTTTGATGCCTATCCAAAGGGTGTGGATGATGTACCAGACTCAGAAGTGTAAAGCAATTTACAGCACTTGGATTAATCAAGATGTATGATTGGGATGTCTGTTGCTTGGGGTGGCGTGCGTTCTTCAGGAAGGAAGGGTACTCTATTAGTTCAAGATTTTGAACCATCATAAAGAAGAAAGATAGTAAAAGAAAGTGGTAAAAGAAGATATCCAATCTTTGAACTAACAGAACTGCCTCAGCCACTTTGATCAGCCACCCAAGGAAAGGGTGATTGGACCCTAGGGAAAGAAGAATATAGCAGCCATTATGTGCCCTAGGTTTCTAGCACTCACTATGCACATAATTATCAGTGGGTCACCTTCCTTGCATGGGTAGACCATCCATCCATGGAAGCACAAAAAAATGTTTTTCCCTTCCCTGGTCTGCAATCACCCCTGCATTGGAAGTGAAAAATCTTTTGTACCCGCTACTGTCCAATGACTCGTAGGCCCCCTTCTCAGGCAGCGATGTCAGGTGGTATTTATGAAGCTATGGTTGGTTGGCTGACACATTACTTTATAAAGTGGTGGGCAGAAGAAACATATTTATAGCTGAATAACTGATCAGTGTCTGAAATGGATCTAGTCATTGTCCCATGATGTATGTTACTCAGAGAAGAACTACTGTTCAGGCAGTACATAACTAATAAAATAGGTTGTTGTGGCACTAAGATGTACATGTTGTGCAAGAGCTCTACTAGTTATGTGTACACAATGAAAGCATACGCAGGGAAGGACTCTACAAAACGTCCTGCAGGTTTGTTTCCAAGTTATGGATTAGTGTGAAAATCATTTGCCCGATCTCTCCTATATAAAGGTCATAAGCTTTTTGTAAATAATTTCATTACAGGATTCTAGTTGTTTAGCGCTTTGTTATGTTATCTGTATTTTTATAGCGCACTAATCATCTGTTAGGGTATCCAGGCACTTGTGGTTGGTGCCTGAGGCCCTCCCTGGTGGGCTTACTCGAAGAGCCAGTTCTTCAGTTTTTGCTGAATTCAAGAATGACGGGGTGGCTCTGATATGTTGAGGGAGATCATTCCAGGCTTTAGAAGCCTGTTACAAGAAAGCTTTATGACCAATCTCCTTTTTGTGAATGCAAGGGCTGCATGCTAATGTGAGTCCAAAAGAGCAGGGCTGTCTAGCAGGTTGGTGGAAATAAATGCAGCTGTTCAGGTAAGCAGAGCTTGTGTTGTGGAGAGCTGCTTAGGTGCAGATGAGGCGTTTAAAATGTGTACACTTGTGTATCGGTAAAAGTGGTTAAGAACTTGGCCCAAGTGAACTTTCTAAATCTTTTGAGGAAAATAAAGAGACTTCTCCATCAATGGTCGCATCTACAACTCTCTATTCAAGGTAGAACAAACTTTATAAAAATTGTGATACTGCTGAAATTCACCTTTATCTTTAATGCTCTGCTCCTATTCTTTAAAGCTGAATGGTTACGGAAACTGCAGGGGGAAGTAATTCGCTTTATTTGGTCACATAAAAATCCAAGAATAACCTGGATGAAACTGTGGAAAAAAAGCTACATGGAGGAATTGCACTCCCAGATTTTTTGCTATATTATTGGGCATTTCAACTGAAAAACGTCAGACCGCCATTCTCTAAGGAATATACATCTTTCCAATTGTGGGCCTTAACAGAAGGCTTCCAGGAGGAGGGCACATACTTTCTCTATAAATTTGGCCATCCAAGGTACTACAAAAAAGTAATATTAAAAGTTCTCAACTCGGCCTGTGAGAAGAAAATTAGGAATCTATACTATAGTGAGTTGGCTCCAATCTGGGATTCACCTGGAAACACCAATATGTCTACAGGATGCACTAGCTTTCCCATTAATAGAGGTGGGAATCTTACGATGGGGTCAAGTAGTTATGAGCGGTTCTGTGATCCCATGGCAGTTCCTATCAGACGTGACAAATGTCAGGCTATCTGGGTTTAAATACCTACAAATTAAAAGCTGGGTACAAGGAGAACCTGAGATGGGGCTCGCCACAGATTGGGAAAGTGCAATAATACAGGCTGGTACTTAGAAATTAAAGAAAGAAGTTTCAAGATGTTATGGGTCATTAATACAAGCAGAAGATGCTTCTCTTTCACTACCCGTAGAGGTGTGGAAATCTGACGCCCTGGACCTTAACCCCCCTCATTATTGGCAGGTATCAAAGAGTATACTTTGGTAAGTAGTGAAATCTGCCCCCTTAAAGAGGAATCACCTGTTCACTGCATACGGGGTCTATTGGACTCCCGGAAAGTTAGCCATGACTGGGTTTCAGAGAAAGAGTACCTGCCCGACGTGCAATCTGGAAGATGCAGACAACATAATTTTTTTGTGGCAGTGCCCAGAAATTCAAATCTTCTGGTAAAAAGTGGGTTAGACGATTTCATCCACCATGAACAGACGACTAGAGGTAAGCCTATCAATGATGGTATTTGGACTATAAAAGGGGTTTGGAAGGAGCTCACATGATAAACTGGAGAAACTTCAGGCCCATCTCATCTTTTACTTGGTCTTAATAGCTCAGCGGGAAATATGTATTAAGTGGGTATCTAGATTTGCCACTATTCATACTGATTAGCTACTGTCGGTGAAGAGAATCTCTGACCTAGATTACAGTAACGGTTCAGTCAAATGCCAGAGAATGTGGGATTCTTTTCTAGTCTTCTATAGAACTAATTCTTCTATCCTCAGACTGGTAGATGAATAATATGAATATGCCCCTGATATCTGATTACGGTATGAGTCCAATGATTAAACTTGAAGACACAACAGAGAGGAGGTGAGAGTGTGGGTCTGTTTCTACTCTTTTCCCCCTCTCGCCTTCTTTCCTCAGGTTGATGGAGGTTACTTCTCTGGTGTCAACTCTTTGGTTAGGGGTCTCACCAGAGTTGGGACATATTTCGGGCTCCTCCTTTCTTTTGTTATAAAAATGACGACTCAAAAAAAAGGTTTAACTCAGAAGCAATGTGTAAAGTATTTGTACCAACACACAGTAATACAGTGAAAACACTACAAAATAGACACCACACCAGTTTACAAACGTAGGTAATATTTATCTAGATTAAACAAGACAAAATTGACAAAAATCCAGCATACACAAGTCAAGATATGAATGTTCAAAAGAATAAGAGTTTTACTCCATAGAAAACAATGGAAACGATTTTGCACAGAGTACCTGGTTAACGTCAGAAAAAACGCTGCACGGGTGGGCGTGCGTCGGAAAAGGCAGCGATGCATCGATTCCTTCCTCACAAGGGAGGTGGTGCATTGTTTCTTCTCTGGTTGGGTCACGATGTGTCGTTTTACTCTCTCGCAAGAGAGCAATGCATCAAATTCCAGACGGGGTACCTCAGGTCGACTTTGACGCCCAGGGACGATGTGTGGAAAATGCAGTCGCACTGTGTTAGAAAACCACGTTGTGTGGGGTTTGTGTCATTATCAGCAGGCACAAGTGCGTGTTGCGTGTCGTTTCTCCAGCCGAGCCGAGCCGTTAATCTCCCAGCCGCAATACAGGTAGACCATAAATTTAACCTGTGAAGCCGGTGGCGTATTGTTTATCAGCGCCCATTGCAGATGGTGCATCAAAAATGTTCCAGCACGCCATTCTGTGCATGGATTTTGAGGTCTTATTCTGACAACTCTGCCTTTTCAAGGACCCAGGGATTGGATAGGACACCACGTGGCAGGGTAGGAGTATCAGCAGAGAGTCCAGGTGTTAGTAGAAGTCTTTGATGGCCCTGAGACTTCAAAACAGGAGGCAAGCTCAGTTCAAGCTCTTGGAGATTCTTCATGAGCGAGAATACACCACAAAGTCCAGTCTTTCTCCCTTTTCACAGGCAGAAGCATCAACTGCAGGATAGCCCAACAAAGCACAGTCACAGGCAAGGACAGCCCTCCTCCTCAGCTCTTCAGCTCTATTCCTTGGCAGAGCTTCCTTTCGGTTCCAGATGTGATCTAATTTGCATGGGTTTTGGGTCCTATACTTATACCCCTTTATCCCATTGAAGTATGCTTACTTCAAAGGAAAGTCTCTGTTGTCCTGAAGATCCTGTCTTGCCCAGGCCAGGCCTCAGACACACACCAGGGGGTTGGAGACTGCACTGTGAGAGGGCAGGTACAGCCCTTTCAGGCGTAAGTGACTACTTCTCCCTCCACTCTGGCACAGATGGTTCATCAGGATATACAGGCTACACCCCAGCTCCCTTTGTCTCACTATCTAGAGGGGATTCACAAACAGCCCAACTGTCAAACTGACCCAGACAGGGAATCCACAAACAGGCAGAGTCACAGAATGGTTTAAGCAAGAAAATGCCTACTTTCTAAAAGTGGTATTTTCAAACTAAAAATCTAAAAACCAACTATTATACCGGTTATTATTACTGCTATTGTTACTATTATTATTATTAGATGTAAGTAGCAGTAGTAGTAGCAGTAATACTAATAGTAGTAGTAGTTATAATAGTAGTAGTACATTTATCATTATTTCCAGTTGTTGAGTGCAATAAAAGGTGTCTGGTGCTGAAGGAGAACCATCAAAACGACTAACCTAAAGAGCACAGGTTTGAAATAGCTTCCTAAAATATAAGAGATCATTAGTAGAATGAAGCAGAGGAGGGAGAGATTTCCATAAGTGCACGGCATGCACTGAAAGAGCACAATTGCCAATGTGTGCCTTCCTGATTTTAGGTAACAGTAAGGAGGGAGGCACTGGCCTCATAAAGCATATGAGTATGCGTATAGCCAGGGCCTCTGTAATTATGCTATTGTGCAGCCGTAGCAAATTTTGCATTATTATAGAGGTGACACCTTTGACTCATAATCCATCATCTGCTGCATAATCTGCAGATTGTAACAAAAAATGTCCTTTTAGTTCAGATGGTTCAATAGTATATATATATATATATGATTATTATTTAAAGGCAATTACATTAATTAAAATTGTAATTACTTTTACTATTTGAAGTGGCCTAACTTTAACAATATATATGAATGCAGATATATGTATAGATACCAGATACACACACAGAACCACACACATAAATATGTGTTCGGATATATATATATATATCTATATCCCAACACGCTTCTCATTCAAGAGCACCGCGGCAACCAAGCTGTGGGAAGGCAATTGTATTCAACTACATACAAGAGAGGCACTCAAGCTGTAAGCTTGAACAGAAGAAATGGAAGCAGTGACCGGTAGCTGGTGTGTCGGAAGACACCTGAGTCTACAGGTAAGCAACACTGGGACTTGCATTTGTGCACTGTTGGAATTTTGGGATTGTTGGAAAGTGTGTTATTGGTAAGAGAAGGTAGGTTCCTACACCTAGCAATAGACCAGAAACCCCCACTCGGTCCAGTCAAGGTCTCAGTAAATTCATCCTTGCTCAACCGTTTGTAGCTTAGCCCAAGAGCAGTTCAGTTTAATTAAGGAGACAGGTGTGTAAAACATTTAAATATCAACAAAACAATAGATAAGTAAACCACAAAACACAATAAAAATCTGACTCCAAATTATAAAAATAGGAAATATTTTTATCTTTAAAATGACAGAAACAGTCAAAAATCCAATGTAGGGAACCAGAGATATGACTTTTTAAAGATTGAAAGTTAAACTAGCACTTTGAAGCAAATAGCGCTCAAAGGGTTAAAAAAAGTTGTAATCAACAGGGACAAAGTCCAGAGTTCAGGTCACCCACAATGAAACACTGTTACACCAATTTTCCAAAGTATCTCTTAATTCAGGAAAGTGGTCCACAGTCCAGCCAAGTGTTTAGAGGCTCTTCTTTGCCTTTCTCAGTCTGGGACTGGAACTCCCACAATGCACCTCTTCAGCTTATGGAGCTTTTTACAACAGTTGCTCCAAACTTCTGGATCTTCTTCCAAAAGTCCTTTTTGGGTCCTTGAAGTGTCCACAAACTTCATCTAAGGTTCCAGAAGCTCAGAGTTGCTACTTGGAAGTTGGGACTACAGTTCCCAGAATGCACCTGTCAGAAATCTCAAATGGTAACTGGACACTGGGAGTCCAAGCCTAGAGTTGCAGAAGCAAGGCAAAGTCCTTTTCTTGGTGAAGCCCAAAGTGTGCAGCTGGTACAGTCTTTGTGAGTGCAGTTCTTCAGGTGCAGACCAGGGTCCAGAAGGGTAATCCTTCTTCTCCACTATGTTCTTCCAGCAGGGATCTGAATTGTGGGGTAGCTCTGCCATATTTATCCTGGCTCCTGGGTTGGGAAGCAGAGGAGTGCTCCTGTCCAATGGGCTGCAGGGCACCACTCTCTGGGGTGACCACTTCCTATGAAGTGTGGCAAAAACCAATCCCAGAAAGCAACATTCTCTAAAACTCCAAGATGGCAAAAATTAATCCTTGGAGGTTAGATCTGTCTGAGTGCTCCCACTGGTGTGGCTACGTCTCCCTTACACACCCCTTCCAGCCTCTCTCCTAATCTAATCAGTGGGGCTCCCATCTGTCTGGGAGAGCAGGAAATGAGAGAGGTCCAGTTTCTGTCCCAAGTGCCTTTTCCTCCTTTGAAGACCAGTTTGGCTACTCTTCCCCATCCTGCTCTGCCATCTGCTGTAGCAGTTCTCCGCCCACCAGATGTTTCCTTTGTATCCACAAAGGCCACTTCACACCTCATTAAAGTAGCCTAGCTCAGGCTGTCAGAGACTGACCAATCAGAAATAGGGCTGAATTTGGTAACTTTTAGAAAGAGATCTAACACTCTTTCCCTGGGCTGTTTATATTATATTCAACATTGGCAAGTTGTTGAATTTATTATAACATTTCATTTGGTACCAAACTTGTTATATTTAGCTCATCTCTATTGGAAATAAGACTTTATTATTTTAAAATAATGTTGCTCAATGTGAGCCTATGAACCCTTTGACTACAATGGGGAAAAATGAATTTGCCTGTTTTTCCCGCACCAGGGCTTATAAAATGTCATTTATAAGGTCTATGCTTATATTTACACTGCACCCCAACCACTGGGCTCTTAGGCCTGACCTTAGGGGTGAAATATATGCAAAAATAAGGTGGTTTGAGATTTTGGAAGTACTTTTAATTCCAAAGTCGAATTTGGGGTTATTCTTAACTTAAAAGCAGTCAGAAAGGCAGGCCTGCCAGTACACAAAGGACCACATCAGTCCACCCAGGGGTGCCCTATCTACCCTATGGTCCCAAAACCTACATGCCCTACCAAATACTGATAGGTAGGTTTTCAGAGCCAATTATAATTAGGCCTAATTTGCATATACCATTTTAGACAAAGCACTGCCCTTCAGACTGGTTAGCAGTGCACAGGGCATAGTCAGAGTCAGACAACACCAGTATCAGCTAAAAATGGGGACACAAAGTGAGGGGGCTTCTGAAATCAGCTGAGTTTTCTCAAAGGGAGAGGTAGCTGCCTTTGTCGAGCAGCATGGTCTGGATCTGACACATTACAGTGAGAAAGCGGCATGGCCACAGACTGGTTGAAGGGGAGGGAGGAGGCAGTATAAATAATGTTTAGTAAAGAGAGTGACACACTGGGCAGAGATGGTGCAGGGAGAGTGCAAGGAGGCAGCATTCAAGCAGAGGATGTCCTTGTGAAGTTGAGAAAGCTTGAGAAATTGCACAAAAACACGATCTCCAAATGGTGGGAAAGCAAGTCCCTCCAGAAGTACCTGGAAGAGGGACATATACATAGAGGCCTATGCATTTTGATTGCAGCAACATATGAGAATCCCAAACAGGATGTGCTTAAATAAAGGGCTGAAAATAATTGTGATGCATCCAGGAGAATTATGGCAATTCTTATAAAATATGCTGATACTGACCGCAATAAATTGCTTGAAGAAATAGAGGTGCTTAAACTGGAGCTTAAAGATTGCACAGAACAGGAAATATTTGGCAATTTAAAAAAAAAAAATTGAATGGGCATTTAATCAAATATGAGCAATCAAAGATCGGAAGACAATTACGTTTCAATACAAGTAGGATTATCAAAGAGGGCAAATAAATACATTTTCTAGGCATTTTGACAACTATGCACAGTCAAAAGATGTTCAAAACTTCACAAGTGAGGATTCAGGTGAAGCACACTGAAACTGAGTCGGATAAGGGAGGCTCGGAAAGTGTGGGCTCAGCAAAAGACATCCTTACGGTGGTGGAAGAGATACGTTTTTTATGATTGGACAGAACACTCAATCTCAGGCTGTGACCAAACCAAGAAAGGAACCTCAAAGGAGAAGGAAAAGGAAGAACAAAGTTAGAGGAACAAAAAAACAAATGCACAAGCCCAAGCAAACTAGACCAGTGGTTCCCAACCTGTGGTCAGGGGACCAATGGGGGTCCATGAAGCCTCCTCAGGGGGTCCGTGATGGCTCAGAAAATTAAATAATATCAACAGATTAGGTCCCCAGCTTTCAGTACTTCCTCAGTGGGGGGTTCCTAGATACCAATAATGATACAGTGGGGTCCCTGGTTTCCAGTAATGATAAATTGGGGGTCCACAGAAGTCATACGGTTGGGAACCACTGAACTAGACAATCAAAAAAATGAAGCATGTGGAAACTAAAACCATTTAAAACCAGTCAGACATTGAACTGTTCCAAGAAGAGAAACAAATTCTATCTTTGGGCCTTATTTTTTGTGCATAGATTCAATTAAGGTCAAATAAGAATAGATCTATGCAAATTTATCAGGAAGTTACAATTATGTAAACACCATTGTAATGGTCAATTATCTCAGGAAGCTAATGACAGTAACAATCTACGACTAGTTACCAATCCTAAAGTATATGAAAATAAACTGATGTCTGAATTGGAACAATAAGAAAGAGAAATTTGGGGAACTGAGGAGTCAATATCTGAATAGGAATTGATCACTATCCAGTGATTGGATGTGTATGATAGTGTATCATCACCCTTCAAACCAAAATCATCTTTTGTACCAAGAATGCCTAAGGATTCCACTGATATATTTTCAGAGCTCGTTGTTCAAGTCTTAAAAACTTGAAGAATTTGCAAAGCACGATCAATCAAACTAAGGCACAGTCCCATGATATCCGCCAAATGAAATATCACAAGCTCATGAATAAATTGAAACTAAGACAAGTTATTGTGATTCGACATGCCAACAAAGGGGAAAACATAGTCCTTTGGTTGTTGGCCATGTACAAAACTGAAGCAATGCAACTGTTGAATGACACGGACCGCTACTGAAGAATAACTAAAGCAGATATGATGAATGTTCAGGCAGCAAATTTTGTTGAGCAATCAGAATGGCACATTATGGGCCTTTTACCCCAAGAAGAGTATGAGTTTCTGAAATTAGAGTATCTGTGATACCTATTCTGTATTGTATACCCAAAGTACACAAAAACATCAGAGTCTCCCTGGGTAGCCCAATAAAATCAGCCATAGGTAGCCTTTTTGAGAATACATCTAGGTGTGTTGATTTCTTATTGCAGTAGTATGTACAAAATGTACCCTCCTACATTCAGGATACTGGGTACTTTTTGAGGAGAACCTATGATGTGGCCAGGGAGGAGAATTATGTGTTGATCACTATGGATGTGACATCCCTTTACACTTATATCTCTCTTCAATATGTCCTTACGGCTATAGAGCACCTCTTGGGTGCCAGACCTGTACCTTTGTACAGACACACAAAAATGCTATTAGTTATGATACACTGGTGCCTCCATAACAACGTTTTCCTAATTGATAAAATGTCCTATAGGCAAGTGAGGGTGCAGCTATGGGCACCTGCTTCACCCTCAGCTATGCAAATCTGCATATGGGCTGTCTGGAGGAGCAGGTGCTCATGCTTGAATATGCTGTTGAATGATCAGAAAATGGGGACCTCTGGACATGTTTATTGACAACTTATTTGCCATCTGGAGGGAGTCTGAGGCTTCTGTGAAACTGTTCACTGATAAGTTGAATTACAACAATTTGAAGTTGCATTTCACCACCACTGTCAGCAGGGAGGAAGTCCACTTTTTAGATCTAACGGTCTTTGTAAAAGATGGTAGGATCCACATAAAAACCAATAGGAAACCCGCTGCAGGAAACTCTGCATTGCATTTACACAACTTCCATCCTAAGAAGTTAAAATACAGCATTCCCTATGCAGAGAATCTTAGGATGAGGTGTAACTGCAGTGATGAGTGATAAATGGTGGAGGCGCAGGAAGAGCATAAGAACAGATTTTTAGCGCAGGGCTACAGCCAGGAAGTAGTGGGGACCACCAAATATAAAGCCAACTCAAAATGGCAAGAGGGTCTCCTGTTCTCCAAGCAGAGTCAACATAAGAACACTGACCAAAAGTTGAGAATGATCACAGGATATTACAATGAGCATCAAAGGATGAGGAGGATTTTTCCTCAGCATCGGCACCTTGTAAAGAGGGACTGTCTTATAGGACACACATTGCATAATAAACCCTTAATGACTTTCCGGAGAGCAAGGACTATGCGGGAAGAATTAATGGTGTGCATCCCCAAGATGTCCTCCTCTGAGGGCTGATTGGTTGGAAATCCAAATTTCAAAACGTGTCACAAGTGTAAAACCTGTCAATATGGTATAAACACAATCAAAATCATGTTGGCACTGACTAACGCCAAATTCAGGATTCGCAGTGTGTTTCATTGTAAAAGTGAGTATGTTGTTTATATACTACAGTGATTGTGACCAAAAATCTATGTGGGGAATACTATCTTGAAAGCCATAAGAGGATCCTACAACATGTTAGAGCCATCAAAAATAAAGATAATAGTTACTCTGTGGTGCGTAATTTTGATGAGATTCACAATAGTAATGATGCAGAGTTGAGTTATTTTGTAATAGACTCTGCACCTAAAAAAATCCGGGGTGGCATTAGGGAGAAGAGATTGAGAAGACTTGAATCAATATATATCCTAAAATTAAATAGCAAAGTTCTCACTGGATTGAACATTGAAGAGAAATTATATGTGCATTTGTAACATATAAGCTGTGAAGCCAGCATGTAAGGATCATGTTGTTTTTAAAGAAAGGTTACAGGGACGTTTAAGTTAGGCTCACATTTCAATTGTACAAAACCACATAAATTCAGCTGTTATAGTTATAGTTATTTCAAATTACTATAACTCATGCCCTAAGGCAACTATAACTCACACCATCGCCATGCACTGTTAACTACCTCATATATTGCATCACTCATGACATCATCTATGACATCATTGATAATATCACTGCAATTTTTGCATTAAAGTTATTGATGAGAAAACTGTGTATGGCGGGGGCATGAGTAATAGTTACCTTAGGGCATGAGTTACAGTTACCTGAAATAACTCTAACTATAACAGCTGAACTTCTATGGTGTTGTACATTTAAAATGTGAGCCTAACTAAAACGTCCCTGTAACCTTTGTTTTTTAAGTATATACATATATATATATATATACACAGACACATATAGAGAGAGATAGTTCAAATGAAATCACTTTAAACAAATAAACTAACTTACCTGTGGAGTAAAGGTCTGCGATGCAAGGTACTGAAAACATACCTGCAATGTAAGGATTCCTGATGTAATGAATGTGATGAAAGAATGAAAGACTTAGGATGTAACTCCTGCAATGTCACAGTAGCACACCACTCGACCATACTTCTAGAATTGATGTCCTCTTTTTTTTTTACCCCTTTCTAAACTTCCTTGAAGTTTCACATACTGAAGTTGGAATTTGACCTTAACTAATCTTCAGTCACTCACCAGTACAACCCAAATGTTGATATGCACTTATGTATTATTTATCAAATCTGAATATATTGATCTCCACAAATGTACTAATTTCGTGTAGCATTTTTAATGGTATTTGTGTTCTAGCCTGCTCAATGTGCAAATTTTCTACACATCACGCATGCCTCAAACAAAATCCTTTTACCACTCAAACTGCTTATGTCCTCCTAGACAGACGCTCTGCGCTATGTACATCATTTCTTATCAGCCTGCCTCTTTTGGGAAACTACTAACTATATAAACACATTTTATAAACACATTTTTAAATACATTTTTATATTCCATGCATAAAGTTGTACATATCACAAAACAGACTGTGTAACTCATGGGAACTCATGATCTCTGGTTGGTCAGAACATTACTTTCATGCCTCTGATTTTTTTGTGTTCCACAGGTTATCAATAGATGGCGTTCATCGATTTAAATAAACCTGGAAAAAAAGAAAATAATTAACATACCTGTTTTTCTTTTCGTAGACAAGGGCTTGCAGAAGTAACACAAATGTTCATTTCCAGCACCTAAATGTGACCTTTATCAGTGAACTAAAAATAAGCTATTTCAAATTTTGGTGGCAGGCAGCTGGGTTGGAAAGTATATATGATTACATTTATTTGTAGATTTATACACCCGGTAAAGAAATTCACAATTATAAGACTGTTTCAGAGGCTACAGCCTCAGTTCACTTCTTTTTATTTCTGAGAGCGGCACTAGAGAAGTATCAAATACTCCCCAAGGCAGGAAACCCCAAGAGTTAACGTTCAAGTGTTTCGCTGCTGCAGCGAGTAATTCCAACCCGCGTCATTAGAGCTGGATTCTCAAAGTGTCCCTTGGTAATTGTTGTGACGACTTAGACTAGGCAGTCGCTCCAAAGGCATCACTAAGGTCAAACTGTGGCAGAAAGGACTTTGATTTTATCGGGGAGATTGATGCCTGTATCACCTTTGTTTTGATCCAGCAACTGGTCTGCAGTCACTGATAACGTGATAGATCTGAAGACAGACGGAGCAACACTGTGTTTTATACATCTTGTCTGGTTTTACTCAATACTATAATAAATCAGGCATTGGACAGGGGAGATTTTCTTGCTAGAGCAAGATTTAAAATAATCGGGGGTTAAGACATAGACTAGAATAATGAACCTTAAAATACTGAATCGAATGCACACAGCATATTTGATTTTTTGAATATCACGTATAACTTTGTTGAGATGATTTTGTGATCGGTCACTACAAGCATGAAAAGAGCGAAAGCATAGTTATATTAACTATGGATGGGAAAGTATAGGGGTCATAGATTAATGACACATATGCCTCGTTACACGAATGAACTTAGTGCAGAAATCTTCAAAGAAAACTTAGGAACAAAACGCACATGTTTACCAAGTGTTTTTGGACAGATTGTCTAGGTGAAATCCACTTGAATATATGTGTTAAGCCTTATAATCATTTCCCTGTGCTTGGTGAATTAATTTTAAGAATCCTAGGATTTGTTACACAAAACGTTTCGCGTTGCAGTTTTTAAAGGACCCTAAAACGTTTTTTTGCCATTTCTTAAACACATTTTGTAATTCAGTGAACCCTTTCTGATTAGAAAAATGGAATTAATGACTGTGAAACAGTTGTGGATTGGTGTAAAAAGAACATTTCGTCCTAATTATGAATCACAATGAAGTATAGTAATGATTTGTGACCATAAGTGCGATTGTATACCCCTGAAAGGTTCCTAACGCTTCAAAGTAGGTGGTAACCCATTTGCAAAGGTAAAACTGCACAATTAAACAACTGAATCCAGGAGGGCATATTATAAACAGAGGAGGACTCCTCATTTTGAGGTGCCAGCAGCTCAAAAGAGGGAGGTTAACAGAGATGGAGAAAAGAGCAGCACTCAACGTAATTTTACTCCATAATACTTTCCTCCTTCCATACACCCACCCATCCTGGACAGCACAAACTCTACACCAAAGACAGTCCTTCATTCCTCCTCCCATGTCTAGGTCCTGTGTACACAGGTAGATTCTGCTGACAAATTAGGGGAGAAAAAAAAGCAGGGCATTCCATGAGAATGCTCAGCTGAAAGCTGTAGGTAGCCCTGGCAAAAGTACATTCAAAGACCATAGAGTGTCTCTTCATAACCACTCTCCCGAGCAAATTCTCGGTTTGCCATAGACCGGCAATAAAAACAAGCATATTGACCACTAGTAAAACAAGCATCGACAAAGTCAATAGTTCTGCCTTTGGTCAGTACATGTGATGGTATTTTTTTTAAGCAGATGCCACAGAAAGAAAAAAGACAAAAAGAAAGCATGCCACTGCCTAAACTTGGTGGTAATGCAGTTGTATTAAAAACTGCAAATATAAGAAACATTAGCCATTGCATATTATTTTAACAGAACAGTATGGTTGCTTTCTTTAAGAAATGTATGCTTAAACAAGGTATAGAACCTCTTTTTAGTTTTAATACACATCATAGGAAAATAGGATTGTAATTGGCACAAAGAAAGGTTACCATGGACTATATTTTGCTGTAACCTGAAGAAATAGTTTAAGCACACATGAGGCACTAAAAAACTAAAAAAGGATAAATACCTTTGAGGAAGGCAGAGTTTCCCGCTGGACGTTTTATCAAGCCATTGTACAAAACGTAATCTGTACCTTCATCTAAGGTTGGTACATGATATGCCAATTTATAATGCCAGCTCAGGAACCAGTTCTGTCCTTGAGACACATCATTATGTCAGGCCCTTACTCCAAAGTTTGCATGGGTTGTTATATAAACAACACATAGGCCTAAGGAAGGTAGAGGGCATTCTGGTCATGACCGTCCTGGGATGCGTACCACAATGCAGACAGCTTTGATGATCCTGGTGCTCACTCTTCAGCTTCCCGAGAGAATTGCCATCCAGACAACAGGCAGACCTCTGCTATTTTATTCAGGTATAGGGTTGGAGCTATTCTCTTGGATCAGGCCAGGCAAATGGGTTACAACCACTATGCTCTCAGATCTAGGTATAGGGTTGGGTAGGAATTTCTAGAACCCCTAGGCTTTCTAGAATCACACAACATGGTGGGGTTGTTCATCCTCTTTACTTTGGTTGTACTGATGATTGCCGTGTTATGTTTCATCTGCCTTATCTTCGTAGCACATGCTTTTTATACTAGGATGCAATTGCTAGGAAGTATTTGCTTCAATAAATTCATTGAAACCCAGTTTGCATCTTGTGTCCTGCCTTGGCATGCAGGAGTATCTGAGTAAAAGGGATGTGATCAGTTTCAAAGACTTCCCTGAGGAGTCAGAGTGCCAGGTTTAGGTTGCCACAATCACCTCACCCCTGAAAGGGTTGGGTGAGGCATTGTGAACTAGTCAATAGTTAGGACAACAGCTACAAAGTGGCATGGGGTTGACTCACTCTCCCACACTCTGTGGTACTCCCACACTAAACACGCAGTCTTATTACCAAAATAGGAACCACACAAGAAGACAGAGAAATAGAGAGTAATAGGCAAGTGATAGGTAATTAGAGAATAATAGGTACATGAGAGAGAAATAGCAAGTAAAAGAGAAATAGAGGGTTACAGGCAAAGTCATACAGGACTTGGCACTCAGATACAGAGGTAGAGGAAGAGATAAGGCAGACAGGTATTGGCAGAAAAGGGAATGAGTCTGAGGAATAGAAATATATAAATAGATTGATATGGATTCACAGGTAAGGTAAGCGTAATACAGAGACCTATGGCAATGGAAGAAACACAGAAAGAGTATAGACAAACAATCTGACAGAAAAATAAGGAGGGGTAACCATACAAGCAGAGAGTAGAAAGGTGTAGGGAGTTGATTAATATATAGGCAGGTAAAGAGATAGGCATGTAGAAATGATGGCAGAGTCTCCCGCTGCCTGCCACTACACTCCGCACCAGGGTTCTGCTTGAACCAACCTCTTAACCTCTTTCATGTAATCTATCAGAGGTGCCAAGGATGAAGTTCTTGTTCATACAAACAGAGTGTAGCACACTTGTTCACCCCATCATTGTTGAGGCAAACTGTATCTCCTGTTGTTTTCATCTTTCCTTCAGGTGCATATTTTAAAACAAGGGATGCATGAGCAATGGGGAAAACTAGAAGGCAGAGGATGAATGTGGGTAGGGGGATAAACCAGTGATAGGGAAAACAAAGAGGCATAAAACAACTGAAAAGCAAAGATGTGGGGGGTGATGAATGGGGGCTGAAGCACACATGAGGACCATTGGCTGCCTCGGCTTGCAGACTAATCAAAGTGCTGGAAACGATGGTACATTTGAAAACAATATCTAATCATTTACACTCAGAAGATGAGACATGCTATAAAGATCCATCCAACCGGTTAGACACCTGCAGTATGCCAGAAATGGCAAACATAAGTTCAACATCAGGATAATGCAATGGGAAGCAATGATGGGCCAGAGAAAGGTGAACATAGAAATCTTCAGACATTGTGAGTCAGGGGTAGACACAACATCAGAAACAACACACGAGGAAAGCCGATGAGCAGTGCAAGTAGTGGTGACTGCTGTGGTTTTGCCTTTCCCTCACCCCTTCTGGTGCAGGGTCATCCAGTAATAAGGCAGAATGTTGTTACTCACAGTGAGGTTATCCAATGGCTGAAGTGGATTGATCCATTGCCCTGGACTGTATGCTGGAGTGGGTGGGATACAAATGTGAATGACTAAACATTAGACCAATCGATGAAGTAGGATGGCTGAAAGCCCCCATATCCAAGTACATTAAAAGTATAATTATTTGCAAAATCAAAAAGTATTGGCTAATGCCTTTTCTGATGTAAATGATGTTTATATTATTATGGTAATTTCCCACCAGCACACCATCCATTCTTGCTGGCTGAATACTAGTCTCAATGAACCCAATCATTTAAAAATCTTTACTGGATATTGATGTGTCCTTTTCTACATTCCACAGTTACTGATGTTCTAACCTTTTAGTAATTTCTATAGTAAGGCTAACTCTGAATAGACTGATTAGTGGACTTGATGGTCCAGTTTTCTTTTTGTGTGTATCACACTTTCATTCTGCTTGATGAAGTGTTAGTCACATCACACCACTATCAGCAATTGAAGTGATCCTACTAAATACTGAAAAAATATCAATTCACTTTCTGAACAAAAGTTCAAATGTCCAACTTCCTATTAAAAATGGTCCTTAAAATACATAGTTTACCCTCTGAAAAAAGTATTTTAAAGCCATAGGTGGTAAGCTACTGAATTCCAAGAACTTCTATCCACTATCACTTTTTGAAGTTTTATTGCAAATACAGGTGTTGAGCAATACTAGTAAAATCTACTGTGCTATGTAGGTTAATGTTTTTGCAAGATTGTTAAGACAGTGTCAGAATATTTTTATACCACTATTTTGACAATACGATTATTTTACTACAGTAACAATAGTATTTCTTTCACCTTGCCATTAATATGTGCCACTCTTTAAGCTTCCCTCCTCTCCTATGTGAATCTAGGCGCTAATAATCAATAATACAAATTTCCCTTACTTAGAGGATATTTGCAGGGCTTAAAAATCTGTAAAAGATTATTGCCTGAAACAAAATGGGGAATGATATATTTAAATGCTATTACATCTGCTGTTGTTATCAGTGCAACCTGAGAGCCACAATTCTGAAAACATTTGGGTCACCACAACATTTCATTTTTTAAGATTGATAACATGAATTTCACTGTGTTAGTTCTCAGGCTCACTGGTTGTCGATATGTGGAATTTTGCTACTAATCCTATGTATTGAAAATTGTTGCTTTTTCATTTAACTATTATTTAAAGTAGGGATGAAAGTCGTTCTAGTGAAAATGTTGCCCCTGCCTGTTGTTCTGTTTTTCTCACTTAATCCGCAACTTTTCCCCAAAGAAGACACCTTTGTGTCTATTAAGGTTACTTCAAGAATTTGTTTTACTGTTCCACTGGCATAGTAGATAAACTAGCAAGTGAGCTTTCTCAAAAAATGTTTTAGCAGGGTCATTACATGGGCATTGAAAATCCAGTACATTCAAAATATCAAGTTATGTTTTAATTATATATATATATATATATATATATATATATGTATATATATATATATATATATATATATTCACTGAAAAAAACAAAGGTTACAGGGACATTATAGTTATGTTCTGAATATATTCATACAAAACCATAAAAATTTAGCAGCTATAGTTAGAGTTCTATCAAGTAACTATAACTCGTGCCCTAAGGTAACTATAACTAGTGGCTTCACCATGCATAGCTAATTACTCCACATATTATATCACTGATTAGATCTTGTACCGCATCTTTGATATTTTCACTGCAACATTTGGAATAAAATTGTTGATAAGAAAACTGTGCATGGTGAAGGTGTGAGATACAGTTACTTGAAAGAACTCTAACTATAACTGTTAAATTTCTATGGTTTTGGATGAGTAAATTCAGAACCTAACTATAACATCCCTGTACCCTTTTTTTTTCTTCCGTAAACTTATATTTTTTTTAATGTAAAGTAATTTAAATTACTATACGTTATTCCAACCGCCGCCACGCATGGCCCTTGGCCAGGTGCAGCACAGATTGGCCACAGGGCCTGTTTCTCTTAGTGGATCTGTGAATAGGTGTGTGAGTGTCTGAGTGGGTCTGAAAGTAGGTGTGTGAGTCTATGAGTGGGTCTGAGTGGGTGCATGAGTGCCTGAGTTGGTGTGTGAGTGAGCACATCAGTATCTGAGTGATGTGTGAGTGAATGAATTAGTGTATGAATGAGTCTGTGGTTTATTTTCAAATGGTTTCACATTCGCAAATATTTTGCAATATTTTTTTGAAAATGCATGAATTTTCATGAATATCGCACATGGTGATGCAAAATTATTTTAAACCCATAATTTGCCTCTAAAACACACATGTATCACACCCCTGGGTCAGGAGTACCTTCACCCTGACCTCTTATGCCACTTTCCACTTTCACAGGACCATGTCCCGTGAAATAAAATGGCAGCCGCAACCTTCTACTCAGGTTGCGGTCAGCCAATCACAGTGCTTCTTTTCGCACATGCATTTGTGAAAATTCACATATTTTCACTAAATAATCACTAAGTCAATGCGGCCAGAGATTTACAAATTTGAATCTACCAAAATTTCTTAAAAACCACTGAATGGATTTACACCAAACAAGTGAAAGCACAACCTGCATACCAACAGCTAGCTTTCTACCAAATTTGGCGTAATTCCGTCCAGTGGTTCGGGCTGTAAACGTGTCTAAAGGTCCTATGAGAATTAACATGGGAAACACAATTCCCCCCCACCCTTTGTCTTGGCCCCTACTTGATGATTCACCCCCAAACTTTCAGTGAAAAACAAGAATCACCACAACACTTTTTGGGGAACATTTTGTGATTATTTGTCAAACTACACCAAAGATATATGCAAGTCAAAAAAATATGTTTTTTATGGAAGCATGGTCCTAACTATCACTACCTAGTGGCGACTGCCAGTAGGTAATATATATATAAAGAGAGATATCAACAAGGACTTGCAATGTGAACACTGTTGGTTAAAAATAGACTCTGGATCTAATGGGAGTTCAAGTTACCTTGCAACGGGAATTTAGAATTATTGTTATCAATGTATATGCGAGATCCGCTCCTAGAGGGCTTGAGTCTCAAGCTCTGATACAGTTGACAGAATTTCTTGACTCCCTATAGCTCCCATTTTATTTAATATTAGCGGGAGATTTTAACTGTGCTTTTGAACCCTCCCACATGATCACTGGTTTAACAGACGAGGAAGACGAGATGTGGGGAATCCCACAGCTAACGAACAACCACCTGTGCACTCGTTCTCGTGTAGCCCTCCAGCTAGCTATGTTATGCCTAAAGTATGGTCTCAGGGCTTGCAACGGACGCACACCCTCAAATTTAAATTTGGCACCTACCTTTAAACGAGGGATGTCCAAAAGCGTAATAGATTATTTTTTACTCGATATTAGGTTATGGCCCCTACTAAAGGACATGAAAGTAGAACCCCGATGTGAAAGCGACCATAACCCTTTGTTATTATCTATGGATGGGGATGTTTTTAGGAGAACCTCGCATTTACAATGCACAGAGGTTCCCTCTCCATTGTTGGATAATAATTACACTAAGGTCTCATGGCCAAAGGTTTTATCTAGTTCTCATGCAATGGCTGGGATTAATAAATTGTTCGTAGATGAGCTGGCTACCTATGAGGAGCATGAAGTTGATAACATTCCTATCCTAGATATTCACCAAGGAATGCTCAAGGGACTGCAGGGGTTCTTCTATAAAAAGACCAGAGCTAAAGTGGGGGATGTTCTTTCTAAGGGTGACAGATGATGGTATAACGAGGACTGCAGTAGGGCCAAATCTGAATTAAATGGTGCTATTAAGTCAGGCTCCCATGTAGAGATCCAATCAGCCAGGCGTTCATACAAGAAGGCCCTAGCATCAGCAAAAAAGTCATGGGAAGACTCGATTTGGCAGGGTTTGATTCGTGCCTCAGGAAACAATAATAATGTGATGTTTTGGGAACTACTGTCTAGAGGGCAAGGAGGGGGCAGGAGGCGCATAAGGAATCATATTCAACCTGAGATGTGGGTAGATCATTTCACCCATCTCTATGCTGCCCCTCAAAACCCTTCACTTGGATACCCCCCAGCACATGATTTAACTACTTCATGGCCGGGCAGCCGGGGTGACTGCTCTGAACCACTCGTCTTCTCCTTAGAGGAAACTAAAATCACAATTAATTCACTAAAAACAGGAAAAGCGCCGGGGCCTGGCAAGATACCAGGTGACCTGTATAAATCAGAAATAACTATTTGGTCCTGGTATATTAATTTGATTTCAAATAGAATTGCTGCTGGTAGTCCAATTCCAAGCACTTGGAAGGGTGCTGAGATAATCCCCATCTTTAAAAGGGTAATGCAAATTCCCCTGCCAACTATAGACCCATTAGTTTGATTAATAATTTGTAGAAAATGTTTGCCAAACAACTGCTTGAGAGGTTAACTAGTTGGGTTCAGGAACATCAGGCCCTTTCCATGTTGCAGACGGGTTTTCGCTCTAAAACTAGCACGATAGACCAGGTCTTTAGATTGACCCTCTTGTATTGGAAATATGTGGTCCTCGCAAGACAACCTCTTTTTGTTGTCTTCGTGGACCTCAGATCTGCTTTTGACTTTGTTTGAAGAGAAAAGCTCTGGGAAGCACTACTCCAGATGGGCATCCCCACCAATCTAGTTCTTTTGTTTCAACGGTTACATGATGATACATATGCACAAGTGAGGTGGGGCGAGCGAGGATAACTGACTGATAAGATCCCGATACGGAGGGGAGTTCGCCAGGGCTGCGTTTTGGCTCCCACATTATTTACGCTATTTATTAATAAAGTGGTACAAATCTTGTCCTCATGCACCAATGACGCTCCCACTCTCAACGAGCAGAAGATCCCAATACTGTTGTTAGCTGACGATTCTCTACTTATTTCTAAGACTCCTATGGGCCTCCAAATCCTTGTGGATAGATTCAAGTGCTTCTGTGATGATCATGGTTTGGAATTGAATGTTAACAAAACAAAATTGATGGTGTTTACCCCTGGCAGTAGCCGAAGATGCACCATCAATTTGGATGGGGCCCTACTAAGTAGAGTTAAGTCCATAGACTACTTGGGTGTGAGGCTCTCAAACAACTTGCATTGGGAGGAACAAATCGGCAAATGTTTGGGGCTTCTTCAGCATAGATCGGCTGCTATTCTGCGCTTCTATAAGAATTCTGTTTCTAAAGCCATATCCCCAGCCATCAAAATCTATTTGGCAAAGGCGCAGGGTGCAGCCACCTATTACGCTGAACTATGGGGTTTCTCTGAGATTAAAAGACTAGCAGAGGAGAAAATAACTTTGCTAGGGCCCTTCTTGCGTGTCCCCAGAGTACTCCTCTGAACCCAGTGTTTTTGGACCTAGGTTTTAACCGTATAGCCAATTTGATAGCCCTAAGACCCTTGTTATACTGGGTAAGGATTTGGACTGTCCTGGAACTTGTTGTTTACAGAGATTCAGTACTTGACATTTTAAGGAGGCCAGGAGCGGCTACCATACCCTGGGTTATGCATGTATTTAATTGGTTTTCAGCTCTGGGTCTACAAAGGTTTTGGGAAGAGCCACACAACTTGGAGAGAGCTGACAAGACCCTCCTGAAGACAGTATATTGGTCCCATATAAAGAGCGATCTGGTCCGCTGTACATCCCATGGTAGATTGACCAATTTATTCATCAACTTCAAGTGGTATCCCCAGTTCGAACAATATCTTGATTTGATCCCAGACCTACTGGGGAACGGCCTTTACGCGCGCTTCCACTTTGGAAGCCTCCCGCTGTTATCTCTAACTAAGAATTGGGGTGGGCCCTCATCTACTGATCTTTGCCCAGCTTGCCTTGTTTGCACAGAAACCATTGAACACTTTATGTTCTTTTGTCCTGCTTACACGATTCCCAGATCAATATGGATCCGTGCAATTTGCCGAGATCTGGGTTTGAGGCAGTGTCTTACAGCCATTAGGATTTTAAAGAACGACACTTCCAAAAATGTTATCCATGCTGTCAGCAAGTTCCCTGCGACAGCTTGGCGTATACGACATCGCTCACTGAAATAAACTTATTATTCTATGTAAATATCTATTCAGGATTTAGGAATTAGATGGTATGAAGAAAAGGGATGTATTCCTCCTGTTATGTTTTAATCTATCTATATGTACATCAAGTTATTAAGTTAGTTTTATCTTTTTATTGTATGTTTTTAAATTTTGTTATTAATGTATTTTTGTATGCTTTGATGGCCTCAACAACTGAATAATGCTATTATTATTAAATAGAGAGAGATGATTGAATTCCCTCTGCTGTACATTTCAAGGAAATAAAAAGTCACTTAGGAGTTCTGTGACTATAGACAGGAACAAGGCCGAATGCTGAGTTCTTGAATAAGGTTATGAACTCCAAATTGACTTGCAATACCCTTATAATGTATGGCAGGGGATACTTTATTCCTTAGAGTACATAGACACCATAACCTTTCACACTGACCACTCATATACTTGATATGGTACTCCTTCATATGAAAGAGATAGGATGTTTGTATGCATGAAGAATGAAGAGTGACATAGTTGACCCGTTGGACTTGACAGGCCAGCCCCCTTTGGGGAGGAACACAGAAGACACATTTGCTGGAGGATATTCTGAGTGGTGAGAATAAGAGGAAAGCAATTTCACATCTTTACAGGGCGTTGGAAACACCCCTAGATGTTACTAAAGTTGGATATATAGTGTAGTGGTCACAAGATCCGAGCATGGAGGTTGACGAGGGGGACTGGAGCGCAATATGGCAGTGAGTGGCTAAGTCCTCTGTGTGCATTCAATATAGAGAAAGTGCCTATAAATTGCTTCTACACTAGTATCCCACCCCGGCTCGCCTATCCCATATGTTAGGAATGAGCAATAGCTGTTGCCGGGGGTGAGGGACTCGGGCATATATTTCTGTATGTGGTGGGAATGCCGCTGAGTCACAGAGTTTTGGAAACATGTGTTTCATCAAATTTCAGAGATATTGCAAATTACACTCAATCTCCGCCCCCTTCAGGTGCTCCTGGGGGCACCAGATGAGGAGGGACTTTACCCCCTCAACACCTCTCCAGGCAAATTGATCACACATTGTTTACTGTCTGTGAGACTGCCTTCCAATTGACAAGCCCAGAACCCCCCGCTATGACGTTGTGGTGCACCAAGATTTGGGATACATATGCTATTGTCAATATGCATAAAAACAGTGTCAATGTACGCCATGACATGTGCCAGCATAACAACAAACTCAGATCACTGTTGTGGAATTCACCCGACATGACCTCCTCAACAACCCCAAGTCAGAAATATTTGGTCAGACAATCCCTGATATAGGGCCAATACCTCAATCTTATTTTTTAGTCTAAAAGGGTTTTCTCAGTACTGCTGGTCTCTTAAAAACTGGTGGTGTCTGAGAGAAGTGAGATGTTATTTGCTTGGACTTCTGGCATGGCACGGATTGTATGGTAAGCCCCTGGATGTGAAACAGGGTGCAAGTCAGATGTTAGGGAAAATTTGGACCTTGGAGATTAGGTGTAGCTTTCACTTGGCCAAGGAGGGCCTGTAGTTCTCAAGTAGTTCCTTCTTCTATGTGTAAATTGTTGCTATCTTAGTGCCCGAGATGGTATTAACAGACTATCGGGTTCACTCAATCTCATGTACACCAGATATGGACGGCCTCAGGGAAATGTACCTTGACTGCCCTGATGTAGGAGGATTGGTGGCTGAGAATATGAAGTCTGGGGAAATCATGACCGACAGAATGAGGGAACAATGGAGACAAGAGACAGGACAGCCATGGACCAAAACAGGCCCACAGGTTACATTCTTTTACAACATCATCAAATAGGGGCTGCCCACCAAAATACAGAGTGGACTGGACAGTGTAGTAGGATTAGACACCAACCCTTGGTGGAAAATCCTGGCCCACATATTACATTATTATAGAAAGAAACATAAGAAGGACAGGGAAAAGCAGGAGCAAATGGCACCAGTCTCGAAGGGAGTTCTGCCTCAGGACTCCAAAGGGTTTGCATACAGTCCTGACGGCAGAGGTCAGGGAAGGTGGCAACCACCAGACTTCAGAGAGCGCTACTATTGACACAGAATGGGCCACATGGCCAACTGATGCCGCTTAAAGGTGTATCTTGAACAGAGAGAGATAAGCCTCGGCCAGTCCCTGCAAAATCCCCATCCACAAAACGAAGCCCAGGTCAAGCCAAAGGCAAAATATTCAGCAGACAGGGAACTCAACCCTGCAAGGACTGGGGCCACAGCCACAGCAAGGATTGGTGACTGTCTGGGAAGGCAATTCCTTTACACAATCACAAAATACAAATATGCAGTAAGTTCAAACTTCCAACGAGTTTACATTCACCTCATACGCGCTCCAAAACTCATTTCAACAATACAGACCAGTGACCCAACATTAGGAGAATATTCATGCCTTTACTTGTGTTTGGGAAAACCTCAGGAGGCTCTACATTTTGTCGATCAGCAACTCAAACTAGAATCTGCCATTCGGATGCCTGCAGGGGCCAAGGCCCCACTCTGCTCCTGGTCCCCCAGGGCAGGGCTGACTGGCCACAGCCCAGGGGAATGGCAGTCTGATGAGGGAGGGCACTCGGGCAGGTGCAGAAACACAAGCACCCAGTTCCCCCATCCAATTCCAAATTGGGATGGGTCCTGATTACTAAGTTGAAAGGACCCCCAGTCTTCATCAACGCGCCTCTAGCTGGTGAAGACCTTCTTTTTCAGTTCCAAAATGAATCGATGTTCCAGTGTCACGAGCCAGGTTTCCAACCACCTAGGATGATGAAGACCCCTTAAATCTCCATAACACACACATAAAACCCAACAGATTGTAAAGCATCACATGGCACCAAGTCAGTAGGAAATTTCAGTCAGTGTCCTAGCTTATTATTCGTCTCAGGCAAATCTCAATGAGTCCTAATCAGGCACCTGACTCCCATAGTAGCAAATACTCCACCTCCTCCTCTTCCCAAAAGGCTTCCAAGCATACTAAGGGGGTCATTCTGAAACGCCATTTGGCCGCACCGCGGTCAAAAGACCGCTGGTGCCATTCTGACCTTCCCGCTGGGCCGGCGGGCGCTACCCAAGGTAGCGCCCGCCGGCCCAGCGGGAATGAGCCCTGCAACACAGAAGCCGGCTCCGAATGGTATTGCTAAGCAGACAGTGAAAAGCTTCATGGGGCCCCACTTCCCATGCCAGTGGCATGGGCAGTGCAGGGGCCCCCAGCCTCTTCCTGGCGGAGACAACCACCAGAAACAGGCTGGCGGTAAGGGGGTCAGAATCCCCATGGCGGATTCGCCCAGCCGGGGGTAAACCGGCGGGAAACCGCCGGCTCCGGTTTTCTAACCGCGGCTTTACCGCCGCGGTCAGAATGGGCAGGGAAGCACCGCCAGCCTGTTGGCGGTGCTTCTTCCATTCACGGCCCGCCAGGGTCGGAATGACCCCCTAAGTCTGCTCATCGGTTCATGTCCCTCCAAAACAGCAGGAGTAACGTGTCACCAGTTAAAAGTCGCTTGCAACAGCCGCGGGTGGCAGGAATAAAAGATCCTGGATCCGAGGAGAAGGGGGTGACGGGAGGGAAAGGAACTCTGTAAGTGACCATCATTGCCCCTTACGAGGCACACAGATATGCTCACCGCTGCTTCTGGCCTGTCAGTCAAGGCCTCCCGCGTACACTATGTCCAGGAAAGCAATAGGCCTGATCCCAATCATTGCTGCATCAAATCCTACGGGGTCCACAGAGCACCTCCCCGACCCCCTTTGGCATACTGCAATAAAAACACTATCACATGAAGATCTAGGGAAGTGCCCAGCAACACACAAAAAGAAGCCCAAAAGGTGGCCCCAAGCAAAGTTTCCAGAAAAGGGGCATGGACAACACACCTAACTTCTTTAAGAAGAACCTCCTTGCATGCAACGTGCAGGAATTAAAGAAGCATACACGTGTCATTGGAGCACGTTGCAAACACCAGCAACCCTCCAAATTGCAACAGGCCTTCTTCCCTTCACATCGTTCCACGCACGTGTAGGTCAAAAGACCCCTTCCGAATTGGTAAAATACACACCCACGTTAGGAAAGATAATTAAGGAATAACCCCACAAAGGTCACCCCATAGAAACACTCCCCTCTGCCATGGTGAGGGGAGAGGACTAAATGACCCTTAAAAAAATATTCAAGCGACCCATGACTAAAACACTCACTACTCCATAAAAAAGATGCCCCAAAAGGAGCCATCTCCAAAATAAACACACAGAACATAACTACAAAAAGAAAGGCACAGGAATGTCCCGAGGCTAAATACTGATGTATTTTTTTCTAAGCTAACCTGCAACCCACAGCTCTTATCCAACAGGTCTGTGACCAAACCATGAGTGCACCATCTTTACAGCAGCCACCACCGCTTTAGCAACAACTTCCATAACTCTGACAAGACCCAGGTGGGCAAAGACAAAGACCATGGACTGTTTTTTGGACTGTTTTTTTATGGGAACTCTTCTATGAACACTCTCACCAAAGCAAAGACACACCCTATACCGCAGCATGTGCCAGAGCAGAAACATCCCTGATCGCCGGAAGATTGCAGATGTTTCCTCAGAAAACCATCCCAAAATTCCAAAAGTTACATATTTTTGTACCATTGTAGTCACATGGAGCCTACCTCGACATTACTACAGCACTCGCTTAGGGACCTTTCCCACATCATTTACAATTACACTGAACCTAATGTTAATATTCGATATGCACTGCACAGCACACTCTTATACAACACATGGTATCAGCACATGACTGCCGTGGGTGCCCAGACATTGGCCAGACCATGCTATGTCTTTTTGCTGATACCACATGCCGTAGGTGCAGCTAGGGTTTATTTATCCAAGAGGTAGTCCCCGAGAAAGCAAAATGTCTCATTCAACTGTACCTTTGTAGAATCAGGGCCAAAATACAACTTAGTAGGGTAGACCCTATTGAGTAGTAGTAAACATCACCCGATATGAGACCAATCCCACCACTGTAGCTTTGCACCAAGGCTAGCAATATTCAAACTGAGCTAGACAGGATGAGCAGGTGGGGCACAGTATGGGAGGACACTGTTTGTCCCTGAGACTTTCCAGAAAAGAGGTTCTTGAAGGTAGCAAAACCACCAATACAGTGCACAAACATGTCCACTTCCACCTCCGTCTTTGGTCCCAGAGCGGCCCTTAGCATGTCTAGGGCAGCCTTCGTTAATAACAAGTAAACCCCAGACATAATGTTCCTGCGTAGGGCCATCCACCTCAATGATATAAGGGGAAATGAGTTTCATAGGGGAGGATTAAATATCAGAATAGAAACCCCATGTCAGGAAATCTAGGATACTGAAATACATACGTACATTTTTTTAGAAGGGAAGGTGCAACCGCTAATTGTATGTAAATGTACACTGTATTCATTGTATTTTAGAGGCAAAGGGATGATTCCTCTCGATATGAATGAGAATTATGGAGCAATACTGCACATACCAGACATGCACTAGGGGACCTCCATGCTGATGGACTTCTGCTAGCAGTGTGAAGAATTGCCTATGCTCAGCTCATCCTCGAATGCCAGATCCTCTGCTCTCTTCTGACCATGCACACCCGACCCTGATCATCCTGGAGAAGACCTGTCCACGTTGTTTCAACATCCACTACAGAAGAAAACAACTCTGTTGCATCAGGCTCAAGAGAAAAAAACTGCTGATTATTTTGGCTGGGTTCAGTACAGGCCATTCCAGAATAATTCAGACTATTCACTGACACTCAAGTAAACACGGAAGGATCCATACCCTTCTTCACCCTCCAGACAGAAGCGAACGTCTGCTGGGTGCAGATAACCAGATGGAAAATGCTGAAAATGATCAACAATACTCATCTCAGCCTAAATGCTATCAAGGAAGAACTAAGAGCCATCCGTCTCACGGTGATGCAACATCGGTATATGTTAGACTTGATAACTGCGATGGAGGGTGGGGTGTGCGCTAAGATGGGCACATCCTGTTGTACATTTATACCTGGTAATGACCTGGACAATGGGACATTGACTTTTGCCATCCAATCAGTGCATTGACTTCAAGCCAACATGAAGTAGTAGGGAAGTGCCCCAGAGCAGGACAGGATGTTTGATTGGTTTTTTTGTGGCTCCCCCTGTGGGAAACCAGACAATGCATGTCATTGTTACAAATTCTCAGTCATGTGCTGTTTTTGTGTTTTTTCTACAAAAGGGGGTTTCTTGCTGTAAAAATGCAGCCCTTAAATTAGGTAGAATGCAAGTAACTAGGGAAATAGTAGTGGACACAACTGAAGCACGTCAAACCTCAAACAATGTGACTGTCATGAAATATGGGGTAGATAAAGCAGTTGAAAATTCAACTGGGGGGAATGTTACTATGCATAAAAAAGATGTCAATGTACACCATAATATGTGCAAGCATAATAACAAACTTACATCACTGTTGGCCGATCCACGCGTCATCAACCCCAAGTCAGAAATCTGAGTTCAGGCAAGCCCTACAACTTAGGTCTGAAGTAGCTGATTGACAGATCACAGGGAAGGTAACATGTAGCAGAATAGATAAACAGTTGAACAGGAAAAACCCAGATCGATCCCTGAAATAGGCAGCAACACCACAATAATCATAGGAGATTGGCCTCTAATAATGTGGTGGGAGAAGCACACATTCCCAAAACACTATAAAGGTCACATACCACGTGGAGTTAGGAACACTCAGCCAATCGGAACACAACACACACACAACATGCAGTGATCACGCACTCCCCATGCCGGACATCTGGACATGTTACCTACTGGCCCACATTTTGTCCATGCAAGTCCGAGACCCACCTGAGCACTTTATCAGATGGTCAGATTTACGACTCCACAGCTAGACCTGGATTCCTTTCCGCAATATAATGTATAGAATTGTTTTAAGAATTGTATAAAAGAGCACTCAGAACTCTGTAACTTTGAGATACAGTCACCAGACCCCAACTCTGTACTGTGCTCTCCCGGCAGCTGCATTTAATTAAACCAACTGTGCCTGCTTTGCCAAACACCTCTTGTCTTTCATTTCTTTAAGGTAAATTTGCATTTGAGCAACACTGGAGAATTTGACTGCCACAGTGCAATCTACAAAGTTGTGTTTTGACAAAATAAGGACTCTCTTCTTGACCTTTGTGAAAGATAACTTTGTGTGACAGGCACTGGTGTGCCCCCCCAGCCTAATAGCTACTGCCGACCTTGTATGCTGCAATGGGATGGAGTTGGTTTAAGTTGGTAGAGAAAGGATGGGGTAGACATTGATATAATGCTTATACATGTTGGGACTACGCTTATCTGGTTCGCCCCACCCCTGCTTTTCCCCTTCTCTTTCACCAGTTTTCTTTAACAGGGTTGGCCTTGGGATCAGCAGTTGTGGTCAAAAAATGCAAATATAATTCATGAAACTATTTATGTTTGCAATCCTGACTTCCAGCAGAGAAACGTTTTGTTTCATATGTGTCATTTTTTTTTTCTGCTAAAGTGAAAATAAAACTATTAAAAAAGATTTAAATTAGAATGTCTAGTGCAAAATTAAACACACCAAAACATAATTAGATATTTATTGCAAAAAGTTATTAGAATCACTTTACTACAACTCATGTTTAAAAAATGCAGTAGCCCAGAATGCGTAGAAGCATGCAGAGAGAGTCTATCTTTCTTATAATTTCCAAAAGCGTAGGAAATATGAACATTGTGTCATAAATATCTCCTTCCTTCTTATCACTGTTCCTCTGGAAAAACAAAGCAGAAGAAAAAGGCAAATTCCTTTTACATTATTTGAAGTGCAGCTTTAATTATGTTGTTTGAAATGCCTTCCCCCTTGGCTGCTGCCTCTTGTAGCAGGTATTGTGACATCACAATTCAACTATAATAAGTTACTACAGTGAGCATCAACATCATTTTGTTATTACAGGCATCTACATCACAAGTCACCTGTGATAAGAAAATTAGAGACAGGCTTTTATACAGGGGTTGCAGACTCCAATGTACTATAATGGTATCCAGACCTTATGCAAAATTCATGAACTCTAGGCTCTGTTACAGAGTCCCTCTATGAAGAGACATTATCAGACAAATACACAAAATCTGCTTCCTGTGGATGTTGCTTAGCTTGTAGGGGAAATGGTTCTATTTAGATGGAAAACCCAAATATGCTAGAGGGCACCAAGGTCTATAATTTAAATAAATGCAGAATGTCTTCAATAAGGTATTTTACATATCCCAGAATTTTAACCCCCTTGATTTGTTGTGCTATACAACTATAAAAGACGTTATGAATGACAAATCATTGGAAGAGAGCCATATAAGATACCAATTGCCCTTGTTAGGGCACTAAACTACATCAAAGCATGTACTTGCAACACTCTCATCCCTAGCTTGTGCAGCATCTACTCTTTGCTTCTTCGGTGGTATCATAGCTCATCAAAAAACCATGATGTTAACTTGAATCCAGTGTGACCTATATCTGTCCAAACTATTGGTGAGTGATTTATTAGAAGTACATAATATTCCATATAACAGGGCCATTTCATCCCTCAGTATTGTTTTCCATTTCATTTTTAGGTTTTCCCTGGTAGCGCAGCTATCATTAAGACATATTGGCCCTCATTACAACATTGGCGGTAAATCCCACTTACTGCCGTGCAGAAGACCGCCAACACACCGCTGTGGCGGCGGAATACCGCTACAGCCCGGAATCCGCCAAAATCCAGACACCCACACAAGTCCGCCAACCCAAAGGTCAGTGATAAACTGGCAATAACAAAACCGACACCGTCACGCCAACAGGAATACGCCCACACTATCACGACCCATGAATCCACGCAGCGGTCTTTCAACCGCGGTAAACCATTGGCAGTACACACCGCCGCGCTCAAAATACACACACTTATACAAAACACAACCACATTGGACAAGTTGAAATACACACACCTGTTACACATACACACACCACTCCCACACACCCAATACAATATAAAACACACAACCACATCACCCACAAACCCCTATGAAAAAAAAGAGAAAGAAGGCCAGAGAGAGACAACACCATCAACAATACTAGCATCCACAGGCACACAACACCATCACTCACACAACCTCCACGCACCTCAGACAACACACACAAACACATCCCCTCACACATCACAACACACACCACCTCACACATCACCCACACTACACCATGGCACCGCAAAGACACCCCCGGTTCTCTGAGGAGGAGCTCGGGGTTATGGTGGAGGAATTTGTCCGGGTAGAGCCACAGCTATTTGGATCACAGTAGCAGCACACCTCCATTGCTAGGAAGATGGAGCTATGGTGCAGAATCTTAGACAGGGTCAACGCAGTGGGACAGCACCAAAGAACACGGGATGACATCAGGAAGAGGTGGAACAACCTACTGGGAAGGTGCGTTCCGTGGTCTCAAGACACCAGATTGCAGGTCAGAGGACTGGCGGCAGAACCCCACCTCCTCCCCCACAACTAACAACATGGGAGGAGCAGGTCTTGGCTATACCCACCAATCCCAATACCAAGCCCTGCATGCAACAACAAAGCATGGACACCCATCACCAAAGCATGTCCACTACAGATACACACAGATCCCCAAACCAATTATCACACAAGGTCCTAGACAAGAATGTAAGCACTGGGGTACAGAGTCACCCACCCATTGCACATGACGGCACACACAGATGCAATAATCATGCCTTTACACCCCTGCAGGACCCCTACCCAACGTCACCGGACAGGAGGTTCCAGACATGTCCACTCCACCCACAGAAGAGGCCCACAGTGATGACAGCAGCTCTGTCCAACTGGATCTAGATGACCAGCCCGGCCCATCTGGGACTTCGGGACAGTTGGTTCCCCACACACTGGCACATGCCACCACAGAGCCTCCCCCCATAGGAAACACCAGCACAGCACCCACCCAGCGGGCCCATACCTCTGTCCCCAGGAAACGTCAAGCAGCAGTGTGTCCACCACTATAGGGAACCCAGGCAAACCCACAAACCCAAGAACATCAGGGACCTGGGGGCAGTGGCAGTGGGCACACGGTTCAGGGGACAGAGGAACAGGAAAACCGGGGAACTGGGACGACTGCTGTGCGACATGGGGAGGACAGGCCCAGGGAACCCACTCTCCACGAGGCCCTCTCCAACATCATGGGAGCATATCATCATTCCCAGGAGACAATGGCAACGGTGCTGGCCAAGTTTCAGGAGACCCAGCGGCTGCAGGAGGAACAGTATTTGGGGATCAGGGAGGAACTCAAGTCCATCAACACCACCCTGGTCACCATTGTAGGGGTGCTGAAGGGCCTTGTGAACCCCAGGAGAGACACTGTGGCACAACAAGGGGCCCCTGACACTAGCCTGGATGATGAACTGCCCACCACCTCCACTGGCACTAGTGGACAGGAGGCACCGCCACAGGACCACAACACCAGCACCCCACCCCCTGCAGATGGAGAACCACCCCGCAAACGGTCCCTGAGATCCAGGACAAAGACAGAGAACAATGCCAAGACCCCCGCCAAGAAATGAGACCACCCTGAATGTCATCCTTCTGTCCCACTTTGTCACCCTGTCTATCCTTAAACTGCCCTAACTCCACTTCCTATGCCCCTTTGGACAATGCACATGTGAAACAAATAGACTGGACTCTGCCATTGACATTCCTCCACCATCACCCCTAACCATTTTACAACCCCCTCCACTAATTTGCACTTAAATAAACACCCTTGAATCACAAAACAATCTGGAGTCAGTCTGTGCTTTCACAAATGTCTATTTGCTATAACTAAGGAAAATATCAATGTCGATTGTATTGTCAACATATCTATGTCACACAGCTCTAGTCCATGAGGTAATATAGAAGAGGTCACACAGTGGGACCCACATCTTTGAAATGGAAAGGCAAAGTGACAGTCAGGGTCTATACACTGGGTGAAAGTGACAGATATATAATAGGTCTAACAATTGTATGAGATGTGGGAAGCAGTGATGTCTTCTTACTTGTGTCTCACTGGAAGTATTGCTGGATAACAATGTTTCTGTTGTTGATGTCCTCTTCTTCTGCCTCCTCTTCTTCACTTTCCACAGGCTCCACAGCTGCCACAAGACCTCCTTCTGGACCATCTTCCTGCAGAAAAGGAATCTGTTGTCGCAAAGCCAGGTTGTGCAGCACACAGCAGGCCACGATGATCTGGCACACCTTCTTTGGTGAGTAGTAGAGAGAACCACCTGTCATATGGAGGTACCGGAACCTGGCCTTCAGGAGGCCGAAGGTCCTTTTCATCACTCTCCTAGTTCGCCCATGTGCCTCATTGTAGCGTTCTGCTGCATTTGTCCTGGGATTTCTCACTGGGGTCAGTAGCCATGACAGGTTGGGGTACCCAGAGTCACCTGCAAATGTCGAGGGACAACTGTTAGGCACACACTAACCCTTAGGGACAACCCTACACCCAGGCAATCATTCACACGGTATAGGGTCCTTGTCCGCACCTATTAGCCACACACGGTGCCTCTGGAGTTGCCCCATCACATAAATGCTGCTATTCCTCAAAATGTAAGCGTCATGCACTGAGCCTGGAAATTTGGCGTTCACATGGGAGATGTACTGGTCTGCCAAACACACCATCTGCACATTCATTGAATGGTAGCTCTTCCGGTTTCTGTGCACCTGTTCACTCCTGCGGGGGGGTACCAAAGCCACATGTGTCCCATCAATGGCACCTATGATGTTGGGGATATGTCCCAGGGCATAGAAGTCACCTTTCACTGTAGGCAAATCCTCCACCTGACGGAAAATAATGTAGCTGCGCATGTGTTTCAGCAGGGAAGACAACACTCTGGACAACACGTTTGAAAACATTGTCCGGGACATTCTTGATGCAATGGCCACTGTAGTTTGAAAAGACCCACTTGCCAGGAAATGGAGTACTGACAGGACCTGCACTAGAGGGGGTATTCCTGTGGGATGGCGGATAGCTGACATCAGGTCTGGCTCCAACTGGGCCCACAGTTCTTGGATTGTGGCACGATCAAGTCTGTAAGTGATAATGATGTGTCTGTCTTCCATTGTCGACAGGTCCACCAGCGGTCTGTACACCGGAGGATGCCGCCATCTCCTCATCTGCCCCAGCGGACGTGCCCTATGGACGAGAACAGCGAGCAGAGAGTCAGCCAACACTGAGGTATAATAAGAAATATTTATTGCACACATTTGTTAATCCGCAATGTGCCTGTCACTGTGTGTATGCAAGGCCTAGATAGGTGTGACGCATTTAAAATTAATCCCATGTGGCCCCCTGAAATGGCGGATGCCTGACCTGTAATGTGGGACAAGGGGATATGAGGTAACTGCGCTGGCGTTTTATACCGTCGCGGTAGGCGGTCGAAGACCGCGGCGCAATCCTGCATTGGTTAACATTGGACCCTATGGGTCCGAGGAGCCACTGACGATGTACGCCGGCAGTGGCGGTACGCACCGCCGCGAACGTGACCGCCATTTTCTGTCTGTTCACTCACTTGATACCTGACCTTCGACAGGAGAGGACCTACACTGAAAGTGCTGCTGTGACCTCAGTCTGGAAGCGACAATGGCTCATGTGTCTGGGGAAAAGGCCACTGCCTTCACTTCGGAGGAGTTGGAGAAGTTAGTGGATGGGGTCCTCCCCCAGTACACACTACTCTACGGTCCTCCAGATAAACAGGTGAGTACACTGAGAGCATGCTGTATGGGCAATGCCTGTTTGGAGTGGTGTGTATGGAAGATAGGGGGGGGACTGAGGCCAGAATGAGTGGACGGTGAGTGTATGTGCGTCAGGGCAAGGGTGTGAACGTGGGTCAATGACTGTGATGGTCCGGACGGTTTAAGATTATCCTTTTCCCCTGTACTATTCCTCTAGGTCAGCGCCCACCAGAAGAAGGATGTATGGCATGCCATCGCCAAGGACGTCTGGACCCTGGGGGTCCACCACAGAGGGAGCACCCACTGCCGGAAAAGATGGGAGGACATTCGCCGCTGGAGCAAGAAGTGCTGGGAGGGGTGCCCATCGCACTATGACCCCCCTGATGTTCCGGATCCTGGCGGTGGCGTATCTGGAGTTGGATGGGCACTTGAGGGCATCACAGCAGCCACAAGGGGGTGAGTACAGTCTCATTCAGCTGAATCTGCGTGCATTACGAGGTGTCTGGGCTGGGGAGGTGGGCTGTGGGTTCCCCTAGGCCAGGGCGAGTTTTGTAGGCAAGGTCCCTTCGTGAGGCAGGCTATGTGGCACCCCAACCCCACCAGTGGTAAGAGCCAACTACACCTAGTCAGTCTCCTGTGACTTCCATGTGTGCAGCAATCGTGTATAGGCCTTGTACCCCATGTCCCTGTGATTAATTAGGGAACTTTAAGTGCATGGCGTAGTGCAAAGGGCTTCTGTGTCTGTAGTGTCCACCAACGGTAGCGGTATTGCATGCACAGAACATGTCTTTCTTCTGTCTTCCCCCCCACCAATTTTTGTGGTCTCCCTGTTCTTGTGTGCATTAGCATCATCAGGTGGAGGAGCAGTCCCACCGGAGCAGGAGGGAGCTGCATCCCACATGGCCCTGGAGGGCGACACCACGGAGTCTGAAGCCACCAGTGGGACGGAGGGCGAGGGGAGCTCCCCGGCGGGGACAGGAGGTGACATCAGTGACAGCGACTCCTCCTCTGATGGGAGCTCCCTTGCGGTGGCAGGCCCTCTGTGCCCCCCGCATCAACAGGTACAGCCGCCTTCCCCCTACCAGCACCACCCTCCCAGCAGCCCCTCAGCGTGTGTCCCGTGGCCGCTCACCCAGGAGGGTGGGCATCTCCTTCGCCCCAGGCACCTCAGGCCCTGCCCCAGTCAGCCATGCTGCCCTCAGTGAGGAGGCTATTGACCTCCCGAGATCCCTCACTGTTGGGCAGTCTACCATTCTGAATGCCATCCAGGGTGTAGAGAGGCAGTTGCAGCAAACAAATGCATACCTGGAGGGCATTAATTCTGGCCAGGCAGCCCAACAGAGAGCATTTCAGGCTCTGGCCTCAGCACTGATGGCAGCCATTGTCCCTCTGTCCAGCCTCCCCCCTCCAACCTCCTCCACCCAGGCCCAATCCCCTGTACCTCAGCCTATCCCAAGTGCACCCTCAGACCAGCATGCACACACCTCAACACACAAGGGTGGCTCTAGCAAACATAAGAACCACACATCCCACAGGCACTCACACAAGCATTATACCCATGCACACATACCAACATCCACTGCCTCCACTGTGTCCCCCTCCTCCACGTCTCCCTCCTCCCTCCCTGTCTCATCCACACTCACACCTGCATGCTCTACATCATCAGCCTCTACCTCCATCACCAGCACGCCCATCACCACACACCGCTCACATGCACTCACCACCCCCACTACCATTCACACATCCCTTGTGTCCTCTCCCAGTGTGTCTGTGAGCCCTCCTCCCAAAGTACACAAACGCAGCCACACACCCACCCAACAGCCATCCACCTCACAACAGCCTCCAGCCCATGCACCTTCACCCAAACTCAGCAAACGAACACCTCCTACATCCACCTCTTCCTCCACTCCCAAACCCCCTCCATCTACCTGTCCTAGTGTGTCTAAAAAGCTTTTCATATCTAATGTTGACCTCTTCCCTACACCCCCCCCGTCCGTCCCCTAGGGCCCGCCTTTCCAGGACCCAACCCAGCACCTCAGCCACCACATCACCAGGCATAATGGTGCCAGCAATTGCGGGCTTTTGGGGTGCGCCAAGCAACAGGGCTGCCAGTGTTCCACGGAGCGAGGGCAAGGACATTCCGCCACCTCAAAAAGTTGCCCACATCCCGGATGGAGAAGGCGAAAACACCTGCCGCTAAGGGGTCAGGCAAAACAAAAATGGATAGTGGCAAGACAGCTGCACCACCATCCAAGGTGGGGAAGGGCCAGAAGATCAAGGGCAGGTCCACGTCGACGCCAACCTGCACAGCGGACAAGACCGCCACCAGCACCGCAGTCACTGAGCCTGCCACCAGCACCGCAGTCACTGAGCCCGCAACCAGCACCGCAGTACCTGAGCATGCCACCAGCACCGCAGTACCTGAGCCCGCCACCAGCACCGCCGCCACAAAGACCGCCACCAGCACTGCAGTACCTGAGCCCGCCACCAGCACCGATCTCACAGAGCCCGTCACCAGCACCGATGCCACAGAGGCCGCCACAAGCACCGATGCCACAGAGCCCGCCGCAAGCACCGATGCCACAGAGTCCGCCTCAGGCACCGCCGCTAAAGACACCACCGCCAGCACCGATGCCATGGAGGCAGCCGCAAGCACCACCGCTAATGACACCGCCGCCAGCACCGATGCTACTGAGGCAGCCGCAAGCACCACTGCTACTGACACCGTCGCCAGCACCGCCAGCAGCCCTGCGACATCCTGAGCCAGTGGAACCACCGCAGGCATGGCTGCCATCCCCTGTGGTTAGCCGTCCGAGGCTGGTGGTCAGTTCCAGGAGCCTGGGCAGCTTGCATGTTGCACCACCGTCAGTGGAGTGTCACTTCCCCTACCTCAGTCCTGGGCAGGATGAAGCACTCTGAGCACCAAGCCCCCTCCAGAATCTGTGGAGTATCACATCCACTACCTCAGCCCTTGGCAGGATGAAGCACTCTGGGCTCCGAGCCCCCTCCAGAACCAGTGGAGTATCACATCCACTACCTCAGTCCTTGGCAGGATGAAGCACTCTGAGTACAAAGCCCCCTCCAGAACCAGTGGAGAAAGCCATCCACTTGAGAGACTGTGACTTTGCACTCCCCAGGATAAAGCATTGGGTAAACCACCCACTGGAGAGACTTGAGAGACTGTGGCTTTGCACTCCCCAGGATGAAGCAGTGGGCAAACCACCCACTGGAGAGACTTGAGAGACTGTGGCTTTGCACTCCCCAGGATGAAGCAGTGGGCAAACCACCCACTGGAGAGACTTGAGAGACTGTGGCTTTGCACTCCCAAGGATGAAGCACTGGGCAAACCACCCACTGGAGAGACTTGAGAGACTGTGGCTTTGCACTCCCCAGGATGAAGCAGTGGGCAAACCACCCACTGGAGAGACTTGAGAGACTGTGGCTTTGCACTCCCCAGGATAAAGCAGAGGGCAAACCACCCACTGGAGAGACTTGAGAGACTGTGGCTTTGCACTCCCCAGGATACATCAATGGGCATGGAGCCCCCTCGTGGAGCTGGTGTCATGCACTCATCTGGCTGAGGTGCCCCCCCCTTCCCTTCCCTTCCCCCTGAGGTGCCTGTTTCATTTCGATCTGATGCCCGAGCAGTGTTTTCTCCGTTTGGAGTCTGGTATCGAGTGTGGGCCTCGCCCATGCATTTTGGGCCCAGTGGTCCATGGACTATGAATGGTGCACTATCCGGACTTGCATAGCTGGTGTACATAATTGTTTCTACTGTATTTAACGTTTTGACTAATGGATTTTTCATGATTACAAACATTCAACTCATTTCCTTTTGTCATTGTGTTCTTCCGGGGGGGTTGGGGGGTAAATGTAATGCTGCAGCATGTATGTGTGTGTATGTTGTTGTGGGTGAGGGTGGGGGTGGGGTGGGGGTATTGCATGTTGCGTGTGTGTGTCACTTTCTTTTCCCTCCCCCCTCCCCTGTGTTGTAGGTGCAGTACTCACCGTGGTCATCGCCGCCGTCGTTCGTGCTCCTGGTAGAGGAGCAGGAATACTATTGCAGGGAGTATTTGGAGTTCAGGCTCCATGGCGTCCTGGTTCCTCGTGGAATGTGTAGAGGTGAGTGTTTTCCCTTCCAAGTCCTGTTTCCGCCGTGTTTTTGTTTGCGTGGATTCCGCCCCGTAAAAGGTAGCGGATTGACCTCTCACAATAGTGTGGGCGGTACATTGTCTTCCGCCTGTCTGTTGCCGGTGACCGCCATGCTGTTTGTTTGTACCGCTGTGGCGGTCGGAGTGTTAAAGTGGCTGTCTATGTTGGCAGTTTCCACGACGGTCATAATTCCTTTTTTTTTACCGCCAGCCTGTTGGCGGTCTTACCGCCGCTTTAATACCGACCACCAGGGTTGTAATGAGGGCCATTGTTACCAATTTGAATTATACATAGAATCGACCCTGGCTCCATTTAGAGGAGTATTTTCCTCTCTTGCCTTGTGCTATTCGCTGTTGTAGATATCATTCTACTGTCTATAGATAGCTTGCATTGAGATGCATAATTAACTAGTTTGCATCTAAAACGTATTAGGAATAATCACTCATTATATTATGTGTCTCATGCATGCACATTATACAGAAGATGATCATTCTTTGTTCTGGTTTTTACTTTTACAGACTTTTTTAAAGTTGCAGGCAGGAACTGCATGCGACTCAAATACATGAACCTACATATATGTTTACTCACAGCCACAAACCACCCCACACAGAAACCCAATCCAGCTGCTTAAAATAAAACAAGCCCTGGCAATGTCAATAGGTTTGGCTTTGATAAGATAACGCTTGGCAACACAAGAATGCACAAATGCTGTTTCCATGCTTTAGCACATTAAAGTCAGAACTATTGGGTTTGCCAAAGCTTGTTTTATGTTGCTTTTTATTTCAGGGTAAGAGTAGTGAAGAATCCGTGCTATAAACTCTAAACAATTTTACTACCAGTCATCCTTCCCAGCAGACTTATTATATGGAAGATAGCGTTCTTACTTTAGATGTGCTTTGAAAGATGAGGCAAGGATGCTCTCCAGGATGTTCAGCAAATAGAGAGCATCAAACTGGTCTAATGTAGGGGGCAGTGACTAGACTACCAACTGACCCAAAACAACACCCTCCTCCCTAAAACCAGACAGCAAAAGAAGGAAAGGCTCTCTTGCCCTGTTCTCTCCTCACGAGCGAGATGGTCTCAGCAGAGTTGTTGGGAAGCCAAAGCAGCAGAGCCAATTAATTTCAAAAAGAGAAAACAAATGCCCGGCGAGAACTTATTAACCTTACCATAGTTAAATGCCCTCAACTTTCATTATATTAGTGGACCATCTAGCTACAGTGCTTGGCCAATTATCACCAGAGAGGACTTCGGGTTTCTGTCAGCAGCACTTAAATTGCCTCAGACTAGAGGAGAAAATACATGTCAGTCTCAATCATTACCTCTCGCTCGCTTGTTCTAGCTATGGAAATAGAACTTGTGCTGCATGTGGTTAAAAGGGGAAAGGAAATGCTTCTTTAAACTTGGTAACCGAACCTTGCTGTAAGGAATTTTCTGAAATAGTGTAAGAAATGCACCAGGAAGCTGTTTTTGATTCACTTGGGCTAATTTAGACCGTTTACCTTAAGGAGGTTTTTGCATATTTTAGTAGACCATTAGACCAAAAAATCTTAATTTCCATTATTTTCATAAGAGGAAATAATATTTAATGCATTCAAGAATCGGGAACGAATGTATCTAATTAAAGGTTTGTAGGTACCTGCAGACGAGTGAGATGCGCGATAACACTGTACATTATTCCACTGCACGTCCAAACTATAATGGAATAAAGTGAACAAAAGCTAAACGCGGTTTATATTGTAGCGAAATGAATATAATTTTCTTTCTTTGCCTCTTGGCGGGAAATATTGCCTTTAATAAATAAAGCAAAAACGATTTATACCCGAATCAAGAGGACACAAACTGCTTGCTGTCAGAAGCGTTCTCTTGGTAACTTAAGATAGTTAAAAAATATATTATGATAAATGCATGTCGTGTTTATTGCATATTTATGACTGGTAGACGGCTAATATATCTGAGAAAGGGCTGTAAACTGAGAATTACTCTCGGAGGGTGCAGAGTCTGCCAACTAAAGTGTTTTGTTAGTTATTGTCATTCCAGGGCCTTGGATGCGCAAATATGAACATTTTTTTTGTATTATGTAAAGTCAAACCTCCCTCTAACTCCATGGGAAAAGGTTACACTTGTCTTTTTGGAGTTAGCTGCCAGGCAGATTATTTCAAGCTATGCTGAGATGTGTTAAAGCCAAATAGTTCGAAGGCAAGGACAACCGAATAATTCAACAATAGAAGGTTAAACTCAGGTGGTGTCGGGTACTTTTGCTGCTCCTTTTGTGGGCCTCACAAATCTATAATTCGTGGGATTTACTTGAGGTCTGCGATTCTACATCTGAGGTAATTGTTGTTTCTAAAAATATAATAATAGTAAAAATTACATTGTTTTACTTCTTCTTCTACTTCTTCTTCTTCTTCTTCTTCTTCTTCTTCTTCTTCTTATTATTATTATTATTATTATTATTATTATTATTATGTTGTAGTTGTTGTTCTTCTTCTTCTTGTTAAATAATAACAATATTAATAATAACAGTAATTGTTAGCATAACTATTCCTAGGGAGAAACTCACACACAAGGTGTACTTTTGGTGTTTTAATATTATTCTCATCTAATTAGGGCATTCACAGCTAGTCACATTACACTGAGCAAGTACAGGCCTTAGGCAAAATTATATAATGAGGGGAGAGGGTGATTAATAGTTATTAATGTTCTGGATCATATGAGTAACAAAGCTATGATTGCATGTCTCCAATCTCATCCAGCATGGCAAAATATCCTCCCTATTATTTTCTATTACATCCCTGCTACACCATGACGTTGAAATTAGAAATAATGTAAACAACAGCTGTAAATGCCAATATTTAAAGTCAATCTCAGAACCTCATATAGGATGCCTCTAGATGATATCAGTGTGGGACCCCAAAATTTACTTCATTCATTCCTTCTACAGTTTACTGGATTTAAGACCTCAATTTCATGAGTTAATGTGTGCACACATTAAGACACCTCCCAAAACATCAAATCAGCTGGGTAATGTAATTCATTAAGTAATGCGGTCTACTCAATAACAGAGTTTTAGATCAAATGACAGTTAAAGGGTTTTTATTATAAAAACAATTATAAGGAGGGATACAGAATGAATGCCAGGAGGGCTTTTAGATGAAGCATAATCCACAGTATATAGAAATCAGAAAATATACTAAGTCCAAATGAGCAACAAAATTATTAGAAAAATGGGCAACATCTCTAGCAGCATTAAGGAAAGCGCCCAGTTTTTGTCTCACCCCCAAAATCAAGGAGCTATTATACACAATGTTTGCATAGAAAATCATAATTACTGCACATTCATCATGTGTGAACAACTGTATCATTTCTTTAGCAAATCAGAGCACAAGAAAAATAAACATCATTACCTTAACACATCTGCACTATCCCATTTTCTTTAATAATTTTTCAACAACCTCTGTCCGAATGTCATCCGGAGTTGTTCGAGCAAATATGAAACATTTAACAATTTAACTTTCTTCAAATTAATAGGTCCAGTAAATAAATTGAAAACATAGTTACATGTAACAATCTTACTTCTATACAATGGAAGACTCATGGTGAGCAGAGTAATAACATCAGTGAAAATTAAACATTATGACTTCAGCTTCACTGTGCTGTGGACCCTGTGGGAAGAGGATCTGCGCTGTGCGGAAGCACAAATGAGTGACAGAGTTGGCTTCCATCTTGTTCAAGATGGCATTTTATGCAGAAATGTGTCCTAAATAAAACACATTAGTAAATACTCTTCTATATATCATAGGAAGTTTGTTTCAAATGTAATTATATTAAAAATGTAAAATCATTGTGGAAATGCATAATACATAATAACAATGATGCACAAAACTATAAACCCATACAATTCTTCTAACTTAGTACTCAACTCACAACAAAGGTCTGTGCTGGGATTCAGACCTCCTTTCTGAGATGATTGCATGTTGAAAAAATATATGGCTAACCAGAAAGTGGTTCAAAGGTTGCTGATGATCTTTGGATGAAACATTTGCATTAAATGTTCTCTAGCTATAGATTAACAAACTATTCCAAGTGATTGCTTACATGATACCAGCAAAAGCTATACTCACATCGTGGAAAATAGAACTACAGAATTTCATTCCAGCATCCAGGTGCATAGGTTGGTCGGTAACATTTGGGGGCATTTGGAGGGGGGAGTTTCAGATTTTCCAACAATCACGCTGGCACATAATGTTAAAATACATTATATGGGGGGTGTGGCTTGGTTCCGTATGAAGATGGCCGCCTTAATCGGAGCTCCGTGACCGTGGCGGGAGCAGAGAGAGCCAACTCCTGTTCTCGGGCATATTTTATGAATCCTGAAGTGAGGAAAAGTTAGTGGAATATACACGGAAAATATTATTCCCCTTAAAATGACTTGAAAGGTATTTTTTATCCCTTATTTGACTAACTTAAATGGTGGTCGATTGAGGAATTCATTGCGACCGCCATTTTGTTTTTGTGTTTACCTCACAATTTCTTTTTTTGCTTTATATATCGCTGCCTGAGTGATTCTTTTTGCACTTTTTGGCCTAAAGGTGTATGTTTATGCTTTCTATTCATCGTATCTTGCTTTTTGGAAGATTTTGTCCAGTTTATTTTGTATTTTGGTCTACTCTCTTTTCTGAGGTGGACCCTCACTTCATAAAATATATGTTTTACTACATATTTGGCAGAATAATATATTTTTGCTTATGGGCAGATCTAGGAACCTTAAATTGACTAATAACAAATTACAGAGCAATAAAAGTTCAGGTAATATTCCTTCATCAAACTCATTTTCTCCTTTGTCATATATGGAGAGTAAGGTGCTACTACTCTTGATTCTTCACCTTCAACACCTGTTTCTCCCTCTACTTTTGTTAATAAAGTATCCTCCAAGCTTCCAGTAATGGTTTCGACGTCCACGAATTAGAGAGCTAAAAAGGATCCTCCATCTCCTATTAAAGTTGTAGATACCATGTCTATGGAGTTACTTCTTGAGGAAATAAAGGCTCTTAAACCATATATGGAAGATACAAATAAACAATGACAAATATTGGGTGACAAATGGTCTCTTGTGGAGAACAGAGTCTCTCGTGTTGAACGAAGAGTGGAAGTGCTTGAAGACTCAGTTGCGTCTATTAAGTCCCTACAATCTGAAGTTTCTATGTTGAAGAAGCATGCAGAGGCTAAAGAAAATCGGAACCGAAGAAATAATCTATGTATTTATGGTCTACCAGAAGGAATTGAAGGTTCAGACTCATTATCTTTCTTTCAATCGTTTCAGCCCAAAATTCTGGACCTGCCTACTTCTTCTGCTTTAAATATACAAAGAGCGCATAGACTTGATCATCCTTCTCATTTGGCTTTGACGTCAAAGAAAGCAAGAGGAATAATACTTTATTTTTTGGAGTATGTAGACCTGCTAAAGGTTATCACCCTCATGTTGTTTTTGTCTTATAGGTGTGTTTTTATTACTTGTTCTGTGTTTTTTCTGTAGTACTAATGTTTCCTTCTATATCATATGCGGTTCGTTCTCTTCTGCTTCATATTCTCTTCTTTTACTATTTTTTCCTCCTTTCCTCTTCCTATTTCTGTTTTCTCATGTTCATAGTTCTATTCTTCTCTTTCTGTACGTCAAATTGTTTCTTTTGGTTCAATTTCTCCATGTTAACAATTGGTTTATATGCATTAATTCATGGTTATATTACTTATTCTTTATATTAAATGACAATTCGATTTCTCTCATGGAATGTTAAAGGTTTGGAATCCCCAATAAAACATCAAAGAGTTTTAACACATATTTAAAATTGAGAGCTGATATTGGCCTTCTGCAAGAGACTCATATAACAGGTGATGATGTGGCCAAACTTAAAAGACAATGGATAGATCATGTTTTTGCATCTCCGGGTACGGGGAAAAGAAATGGGGTTATTTATACTGTGTCATAAAGCCTTGAACTTTTCTGATTTTTCTCAAGAATTTGATGAGATGGGTAGATGGGTTATAGTTTCAATGAATATTAATAAAGTACCTTTAACTATATTCAAAGTTTATGCTCCAACCCAACCTGATAAATCTTTTTGGAATGAAATATTAGCAAAGTTAATGACTCTTTCGGATAAATATTTAATTTTTGGAGGAGATTGTAATATGGTTATGGATCCTTTTATTGATTGTAAATCAAATTCTAGATTTGTACCATCCACAATATTTTCACATTTTACCTCTATGATTAAACAAAGAGCATTAACAGATGTTTGGAGATTGCGTAACCCTACATTACAGGAATCTTTCTTTTTTTTCCCCAATACATTCTTCCCAATTGAGGACTGATTATTTATTTGACTCACAGTATCTCGTGCAACACTTTTCGAGTTCAGAAATTGGCTCCATGTTAATTTCAGATCATGCTCCAGTGAGTATGGATCTTGTTCATATTGCACATACTCAGCCAAGTAATATATGGAGATTTAATAATTAATGACTTCTTGATACTAATTTTACTCAGCTTTTTGAGAAGTTTATTATTTCTCATGTTTGCCAATAAAGGAAAAGGGCTAATAAAAAATAACATAATTTAATAGATCATATCAAACAGTAAGAAAACCTATGTTACTCTTCCAAGTCTACAAGTTGTCTTAAGGAATTATTTCAAGCTAAATTTACTTTCAATAAAAACTCCACTGATATTGCTAATTGTTATCTTCTTAAATCCATTGCTAAGTATTACGGGGCCAAAATAAATCAGGAAAACCTCTAGCAAATTATCTTAAAATTAAAAAAGATAGAATCTATTTATAATTCGTTCCATTTTTTATTACATAAGAATGAAGAAACTTTGGATGAATTCGTTCATTTCTTCGCAGAGTTATATACTCCTGATTCTGTTCCCATGCAGGATCTTCTTGATCAACACTTGTCTACCATTAATCCACCTGTACTTCCCTCTTCTGATTTTTCTGCTCTTGATAATTATATTTCCTTAGAGACATTCTTAATGCAATAAATCTGATTAAAAAAGGTAAAGCTCCAGGCCCAGATGGCTTTACCATTGAATTCTATTTACGTTTTTCTAAATTATTAGTTGCAAGATTATTTAAACTTTTTACCTATTTTGTTAACGCAAAATCCTCTGGAGGATCTTTTCAAGAGGCTTCAATAGTTCTTATATCAAAAGATAACAAAGATCCAAAGTTTTGTAAGAATTATAGACCTATATTTCTGGTAAATTTGGACTATAACATTTTTGCTGAAGTCATTGTTATGCGTTTGGAATTGATTCTCCCTAAGTTAATTGGTAAAGAGCAGTCTGGTTTTATTAAAGGACGCTTATTATCTGGCAACACACGATTATTTTTTAATATTTTAAGTCTATGACGTATCTCTATCTTTAATTGCTCTAGATGCTGAAAAAGCTTTTGATCGTGTTAATTAGGTCTTTATCTTTTCAACGCTTTCATGGTTTGGCTTTGGAACTAAATTCATAAATCTTATCTTATTACTGTATTCTTCTCCTAAGGCTGCTATTTTTCTAAATGGTCTAATCCCTCCCTCGTTCTCACTCCATAGAGGAGTTCGTCAGGGATGTCCGTTGTCACCGCTTTCATTTGTTCTTGCCTTGGAACCTTTTTTATTGCAACTTAGAGCTAATCCAAATTTACAAGGTTTCCGGTATGGGGAAAGACAGATAAAAGTTTCGGGTTATGCTGATGATATCTTACTTTTTACATCAAATCCAAAATCTTCACTTCCTTATTTTCTATAAGAAGTACATCATTTTGCTTCTATTTCAGGGTATAAGGTAAATAAAGATAAGTGTGAAATACTTCCTTTACATACATTTTGCCTTCCTGAGGATTTTAAATCTTCAAATTTTCACTGGAACAATGATAAAATTAAATACTTAGGTCTTGTTTTAAACCTTCTTTTAAAGATACAATTTCTTGCAATTTTTGTAATTATTTTCTATTCTTGATTCTCTCATATCTAAATGGAACCCTTTATTTTTATCCTGGTGGGGTAGATTAGATTCTGTTAAGAGGATGTTACTTCCTATAATTCTCTTTTATTTATCAAACATTCCAATTAATATCCCTAATAGTTATTTTAAGAGGCTGAACTATATTCTAACCAAATTCTTATGGAATAATAAGAGACCCTGAATGTCCCTCCAAAAATTGATGAGACCTAAAATCTGCAGAGGGGTTAATTTTCTGAATCTTCGCTCTTATCATATGGCTTTTTCTCTCAAGCAAGCTTCTTGTTTATTGAATGAAGATGATTCTGCTTTTTTACCTTTATGGGTTGAAGTTGAAAAGTCATTTGTTGTTCCCTTTACATTTCCAGAGGTATTAAATCCGTCAAATAAACCAACATCTATCTCCCTCCCGATTTTGAAAAATTCATGCAGAATTCTGAAGCCTATTTTTGCTTCATACAATAGAGACAAAGTACAGTTTCTAAATTTGTCAATTTGGTACATTAGGCACATCAAGTTGAATAATAGAACAATCTACTGGAAAACATGGCATTTGAAGGGGTTAAGATGGGTGCATCAACTATTTGAAAATGCTTCCCCTCTTTCTTTTGTACAGGCGCAACGTCTGTTTTCGTTTCCATCCTCTTTTCATAGGAAATATGATGATTTAATACATGTTGCACATAGTTCTTATCAATCTTTTCCAGTTCAGCAAGCACCTTCAGTCCATCCTTCTCAAATTAAGAATCTACTACTACAGTCTGCATCAACTTCTTGTATTTATCAAACAATTACAGCTCTTCCTGATGATAGACCTAAATCAGCAATAGAAAGACAATGGGAGAAAGATTTGGATATTTCATTTTCACCTTCTTTATGGAATAAAATGTGGATTAAAATACGAAAATCCTCAAGAGCAGCTAATGCAAATCAAACTTTATTTTTTATGTATAATAGGTTATTAATTACACCTTCATCTTTACATATAATGAATTCTAACTTTTCGTCCTCTTGTTGGTCCTGTAATAAGCCGGTCTCAGTTCTTAAACATATGCTTTTTGAATGCCCATATACATTTCAATTTTGGGTTAAAGTATGGAGTCAAATTAATACTATTTTAAAAACTCAAGTTACCTTAAGCTTTACAAATATAATTTTAGGCAGCCTTGCAGATAACTGGTCTCGTCTTCCAAAAAGTTCTATTGTAATCTTAGATTTATTTTTGGCTGTTGCTTTTCAACAAATTACAAAAACTTGGAAGGACTCCTCAATTATCCTTTCAAGCTTGGTGGTATGGTATATGTTATAATCATAGACTGGATAGAGCTTATGTTTCCCCTGTATCTCTTGCTATTAAAAGAGACATGTTATGGTTACCTATTACAAATTACCTAAACTCTTTGGCTTATTCTTCGCGTAATCATTCTCCTAGAAAATGAGGAGGTTTCTAAGCCACCATGAATTGTTCTTCTTTACCTTTTTATTGTACTTACTTACATTGTTTATAACTTCCTCTCCTAATATATTTAATATATGCTTATATACTTATGTTTTTAAAGTATTAATATATCTATTGTGTTCATCAAAAAGCGCTTCTCATGAAATTGAACTGTTATTGTATTATTTCACTCCTGTCATCAAATGTTTTTATATATTTTCAATATTGTATTAATTATCAAAAAATGTTCTCTTTAAACTTAAAAAATACATTATATGACAAACAGGGTGCACAAGAGGGGCTTAAGAGGCAATACAAATGGAATGGAATGCAGATTGAGATGGGGTACTAAGTGAGAGAAATCACATTATTTTGTGAAATAACCAACATGTTTTAAGCCTTTCCAAGCGAAAAGACAGAGTGTGAGTGTGTGTTTTTGTCTGTGTGTAAAGATTCATGCTTAAGTCTGAACGCCACCTCACCATACCAGACTAAAAGCACCTGTACCCATCTATATATCACACAATACATTTATTAGGGGGTTGTAACACCCCAAGCACCCCATCTGAACTACTCCCCTGCCAACATCTTTAGGGCCTGTTACAGGAATATTGCCTTGTAAAAAGGTTAACTACTTGAGCACCATGTTTGGTTTTTGTTTCTTAAAAGACTTGAGCAAATACTATCAGCTCCAGGGCCAACAAGCCATATATCCATGTCCCTATATTTTTGGAGTTGACTATGTTTCTAGAAGCACCATACACCAGATTGGCTTTAGGGATAAGCACATGTCAGGAAGATAATTGCATCTATAAGTAATATATCTTGCTCTGTAAGAATATTTATATGCTAAATTTAGACTATGAAATTTACTGCAGACCCATGGTTAAAAACCAGGGCCCAGATTTGTTAAAAAGTGATGTAACGCAACACAGAAAGGAAGCTTGCTGTACTGCATAACAGGGAGAGAGCAGGAATGAGCCACATCTGCAAAGGTACAATGCATTCCTGTTATCTCCCTCTTTGGCACACTATGTGCAGCCTACCGCCAATGCAGGCACTCTTGTGCCATGGTGCTGGGGTGCCTGTAATACAGAAAGGGTTGTTTTTGTACAGGAATGGAAACCTTCATGCACAAAAACAATCCTCTGAGGCATTTTCCTCTTTCTATGTGTGCTGCAGAAAGTAGCACATGTAGAAAGAGGAATTAGCGAGGAGAAATAAACATATTTCTCCATGTTATGCCTCTCTTAAAAGGCGTACCATTTTAATAGATTCCCAGGTTGACTAGTCTTGGTAAATCTGAAATGCACTGAAGATTATGTGTTGATGCTCGAGAACACCCACACTCCACCCATGGAACATTTTCCTAATACAGATTAACACAAGGCAGTGGCTTGCGCTGCCTTGCATTACTCCAGATTTACTAAGCCGCGCAAGGTGACTCTACATAGCTTAGTAAATCTGACTTAAGGGCTTCCATTGCCTGATGCAGCGGCAATGCAAGCCCTTAATAAATCTGGTCCTAGAGGTTTGGAAAATGTTCCTCTTGATCCAACATCTGCAATCATTCTAATGAGAACATACACCCTTTTTATGTTTTGCTTACAGACAACAATATCTGTCTGTTGTGGAAAGACATATTATTTGCAATACAACTTAGAGTGAGTTTTGGATCAGCCCATTCCTTATCATAGTTTGACTTTTTGTCAATCTCATTTGCTTACTCAGTGGTTTTCCTCCCTATTCTTGTATTTGTCTTTCCCATGGAACGTAGCATATTTTCCAACCTTTTGACTGGATTTTTATCAATGCTGTTTAGCATTTGCAACAGCTATTCTTTAAACTTTTTTTTCAAATGCTGTCCAGCATGGACAACAACATTGGCAGTGGTTGGATAAAGCCTATCAAAAGTGAGACTTGGTGGATTTGCCAATGCTTGTTTTCTTGTTCTGACCACTTCGCATAAATGCCAGAAGATAAAATGTCACCGACTTCTATTGAAATTATTCCATGTTCATTCAGTCAAGGTAGCTCTATCACCAGTGCTTACTTTGTAAGGGAATAAGTTCTGGTGCCCAAAGGTTTGCTTGGAAGCCCACAACCATCACTATTGAAGGTCGGGGTGCTGAATACCAAGGCTGGGTCGACTGGATTTCCCCTCATGCTTCTTTAATCACTTCTTGCCCATTTATTTCACTCTTGCAGTTTCTATTTCATTACTGTTTTTTCCTTTGTTACTGTTGTTCCATGTTTTCCTTCCTCCGTATTTTCCTCTTTTGTGTTTCTCTCTGGCTTACTCTGGATCAATCTCTATTGAAGACAGATAAGTGCTGGTGCCCAAAATTGAGAGCCCCACCTCCAACTACTTGCTCAAATTAAGTAACGTCTGTGCATTCTTAATACTACATATGTTACAGTCACATAAGTAGAAGTGGTATTGTTTATTCAGTGGTATGAAAATGCTTTATTGTGCTTGTATTTTATACCTATAATTAATTTAAAACAATTTTACAGAGCATGCACTTCATTTGTTAACGTTAAGGGTGAGTTATTATGTACTTTAGTTACTCCAATGGGTGTATTTGTTATTGATTTAACAACGTGACAAGCATATTTGTTTATGTGTGAATAGTAGTAGGCCTTTAAGACAATTCCCAATGATTGTTTGCCTTACTTCAAATTTAGGCAATCATTTATTTCTGCTGCAAATATGTCCAAGTGCCTTCTATTACTTTGATACATTTTTACACATGTGGAAAGTGATACTAAAATTAAATTGAATTAAAAATTAGATGTTTATAAACAATATTTTAAAAATTGCAATTATCCCCAAGATTTCAGCGAAAATGAAATGATATGTGTAGGGACTTTATGGATTTTAAAAATATTATTTCAGTGCTTGTAATGTGTGTTGATTATTTTTAAATAGGATATCCAATCACACTAGTTCAGTGTTTTTAGATAGGCTATCTCAACACATGTTTTGAAATACAAATATGTATAAACGTTCCCCAGAAAAGAGTAAAATTGTGTTAAGCCAAGCATCACACTAATGGCTGATTTACCAAGCATCTACTTCTCACAATGAAAAGTTACTCCTTTCCCTTAGATATGCATTCTATAAAAAAAACAGGTCCCCATGACAAATTAAGACATCACACCCACTCAATGGTAAATAAATTAGCAATCCTACATGAAACCAACATCGTTATTGCAGAGGAAATAAATATGGCAGACAACAATGAGACAGAGATTTTTAAACAGTTTTGGCTCATCTGATACAATTTAAAGCAATCTCAATTTTTTGTGAAAGTTTACTTACATGTTTTTGAGAGAACATTCTCAATGACTCTGCATCATCTGAAGCGCATCTCTTAAGTTCTTTTGTATTAAATTAGCTCATAATATATTTCTTCAAAAAGAGGAATGTTCTGTACCCAGCACTGGACTCTGTCTCAGTTACATAGTTACCTGAAGCCATTAATACACAGGTAGCTGTGCATCTGCAGCCTTTTCAGGAGAAACATGGGATAGTTTTCCTCCCAGTCTGTGTATGCTATGGAGATGACTTGATAGATGTTAGAAATCAGGTTATAGTTCAGCAGAAAGCACCCACTGCTCTCATTACTTTGAAATCTAGTGAAGAATTTGACAACGTGAAGTACTCTATTGCATTAAAAGGCCTACTTTAAATTGAATTACAAGGGGTATTTTTGATACCATTCCTGCATTGAAATTATGTTACCCAGAAAGACTTTCAAAGTACTTTTCTAGTTGAGTGATGTGAGGTCTTGCATGGGTCTGTCTCTCATTTATAACATTTATCATAGGGCAATGGCTAGAAGATCTCATGCACTTGATCAACCCGCATGCAACATGAACAGAATGTGCAGGGTTAACACACAGATGCATTTGAATTTTAGAGATGTTGGAAGGAAGCAGGCCATTAAGAAGAGTTTAGCTATAGAACCATGCCACATCATAGACTCTGTGAAGGAAGACATGCTGGCATTAAATGGGGGTAAAGTTAACATCTTGCTCATTGTGATTATTAACACTGGCTTTTTGATTTTCTTGGAATTTTGGGTGATGTCACTAAAGAGTGTCCATAATAAATTAACAGTTATATCAGACTCAGCGTTCTTTGATTTTCTAAATGTAAAATGAAGAAAAAAGTAGAAGTCATGAATCGGGCTTGCCAAAAAAAGGGCAAGACATCTGTTTTTTCCAAAATATTTCTGATATATTTGGTCAATGTGTGATATTTATATAAGCTTTCTTTGGAACTTGCTTACTAAACTTGAGGAAAGTTTGACAGGTGCATAATTAAGAGGCTCAGATATAATGTATAAGAAAGCACAGTTACATTATCACAAACATATTGTTGATTAATCTTTTTTCTCCTATAGGCTGTAGTACAAAGGTAAGGTCCTGTATATTATTCACAACAGCAGTGGCTCAGGGTACCTCAAATTCGGAATTCAGTTCATAAGCATGACCCAGCCATCACTAAATCCAGTCTGATTGATTTTACAGAGAAACTTAGGCCTATGTTTATACTTTTTTAGCACCGCATTTGCGTCATTTCTTTACGCAAAAGCGGCGCAAACTTGCAAACTTGCAAAACACAATTGTATTTTGTACGTTGGCACTGTTTTTGCATCAAAAAGTGGTGCAAATGCAGTGCTAAAAAAGTATAAATATGGGCCTGCGAGCCAAAAATTCCCTCCTTAATCGAACTCCTATCTTTTCTGAAAATTATGTAATTTATCTTGAAAATCTGTATGTATGTCTAGAATTTGCGTATAGCAACCTTAGATTTAAAGACGTAGGAGGATAAATAGCGAGACAGAAAATAATGGAGAATAATTGGAACATACAGAAAAATGGTAGTGGGAGTGGAAATGTTGGGTGAATAGTCTCTTCAGATAGAATATTTAAGGTGGAAAGGCAACTGTCTGACGTCAATAATTCTGTGCAAAATTGCTTACCCGAGACTAACCTAAGATTCATATTTATTTTAAGTGGGTTTGATTGCAGCACTATTGCCTGAAGGGAACTAAACAACACTTTCATGAGCAAATTTATACATGAGAGGTACGGAAAGCAACTCTTGTGGAAGGTTAAAGTCCAGTTGAGTGTGGGGAAATGGTCACTCCACAGCATCCCTAAGTTTCTGCCTTTGACTTAAAGAAATCTCAGTTGAAGGCCCGTTTGAACAACTTGATTTTCAAGAGCCATGTGAAGTAACGTTTAGTTGGTTCTTCCTGAAGGTTTAGGTTTAGGGCATTTAAAAGTCTGGGGCTTTAAATCCTCAGTTTAGGATGTTGGAAGACACATTAGCAGAATAAATGTGACCATTCCAGGTCGCCAATCTATATAACATGTAAATGTTCTCCTTTTTCAAATCAAATGCTAGACGTCTGTTTTTGGTCTATTGTTTCATTGCTAGTTGTCTAAATTTACACTAATCTCTGACTAGATTTCACTTTTGAGGGTATATTATCCGATGTATAAGCCACGGCAAACTTTGGGCGGTGCACAGTTGTAACTTCACAACTGCAGGTCCATAACACAACTCAAGCTAAACGTTAACAATAGTTCAACACAGTGTCCCTCAAGGATCAATACTCTTCAGAATGGATATGAAACGCTCACTAACATACTGAAATACTGAAACATTAACTACCACTTTTATGCAGATGAACCAAAACTCCTCATAAAATTAATCTTCATGGAAGACATAGAGGTGGTGGCCGAAATCTTAAATGAGTTACAAGCTTAGATTTCAACACATCTACGGAAGCCCTGATGCCAAGAAGAATTTCTCTTCATCGCATCTCTGAATTGTGACACCCTAGTCCAAAAATTGGTCAATCAATGCTATTAACAATAACTTGACCGTTTCGTTCTGGACAAACACTTGACTTTCCACATGTACATCAACTTTATTGCAAAAGGTGCCCAACACCAGCTCAGATTGCTAAAACGTATCAAAGATTTCATCTCAGAGAACTACTTCAAACACATGGGTGAGACTCTAGTGCTGTTGAGACAGAACTATGGGAACTTCCTACGAACAAGGATACCTAAAATATTCCTGGTTCCCGTAAAGGGAATCTTCCACATTACTGCAGTTCTAGTTACGGGGAGAAGACAATTTGACGAGTAATCACACACTCTTACCTCACTAAACTGCCTCCCTATGGACACAAGGTATATTTCCACAATTGCCTGCAACACCTGTAAAAGTGTGAACGAAGGTACATCAAACTAGCGCTTTAGAAGACTTTGAATCTTGGGTGGACAGCTTCAGCTAAGAAGAACAGATAATCTCTTACTCTGTGTTCCACATTATTACAGCAATTATTCTTGGAGGTACCTCCAGATTATGAATTTCCACCTACCCAACCTGGCTGCATTGCAAGGTAATTCAGTCATACAATGTATTCAAAAAGGAGCTGAGAACACCACTATTTAGACAACACTTCTAACTAGGATTACAAAAGACATTCCTAACCCTGTTTCGAGTCGTCTTACTTGACAGCATTAGTGATAAAAGCAGAATTCCCGATTGGCAGTACTAAAATTGTACCTTAAATCTGAATGATACTTATAGCCTTCTTTGGCACCAACCCACGGATTCTTGAATTCCCTTCCTCTACCTATAATCTTTATAAATATTTACCCTAAATCTATTCTCTAATATATTTAGTTTGACATAATAATACTGTTTGGTCCTTACCCTGTAATGCCCTCTATGAATCCATATTCTCTTTTCATGTAATGCATTTTTGGCACATCTGGGTCTTGTTCGCGCTATATAAAACTGCTAAATAAATTAATTGTATTTGAAAGTCGATTGTTAAACCGATTTGTGGCAATACTATCTAATTCTAAAGGAAATAATAATTTTATGCAGGCTATCTACTTTAGGAATTTGTGCATTACTGGCCATTCCAATTACAAATTCTTCATGAAAAGAAAGCTTATTTACCAGTAAAAACTGATATGTGAAATATCACAGAGCTTGCCTGCACCAAATACATTTTAAGCCCAAAACAAATCAAAATCCGTCTTAAAATACATTTAAAAAACATCACATGGCTCTTCAACTTGTTTGCCTTGGTAGCTATTACTTCCAGATAGATAAGAAGAAAGCAGTGAAGCAGTCTACTTCATGTCTTGCCAAAAATAGAAAAAAATTGCAAATTCATTTTTTTCTAAAAAATGTTTAAATGAGACAGTCACCAAGGTGCTGGTGGTTGAATCTCAGGGAGTATGCATTATTTCACGAGTTGTCAAGGCACTATAACACTGACCAAGTATCCCATACCAATCACATTCTGGAGACACTATATCTAATTGTCTGTCAATAGGAAAGAGTAGCTTATGGACCAGGGTTTGGCCATTCAGTGAAAGTGCAGAGCACAATCTGCACCTCTCAATTAGCTCTTGCAGAAATCCAGCCTTTTCATAGAAAACAATCGTCGTCAACACATTTCGACCCTGCTGGCACTCTCTGCATAGAAATTGCGCAGATTGCCATGAACACATAGAAATTGAGGCTTCCTGTTCACTGGAGACGTACTAAAGAACTGCTTCCCGGTCCCATTCACTGCCAGATTAATGCGTTTCTCAGCCAGCACAGTCCTCCTCTGCATACATTTACTCCACGGAAGATTCCGATACATTTTCTGACAGAGGCGTGCACAATTTCACAGAGGGGCATTGTGACTTTTTGTGATTCTGCTGTTCTTACTTCATTCCCCCTCAGATTAGATTTTTTCAGAAAAAAACCGAGGAAAAACGTTTTCACTTTTTTAGTGGGGGTCATAATCCACATCTTCATTAGCCTTCCCTGGTTTTCTCTATCTAAAAAATAAATAGGCTACAAAAACTGAAAAGTCGGAGATCCCATGGGATAATCACACCTTTGAATACAGCTCGAACGTCTATAGAAATCTGGGGCCTTGTCATGAGGGTCTGGTCTGACTCAGCGTGGAGTCGAGTGCCTGTTTTATGGGCCTGAATTTCAGTAAACAGCACTATCTGAAAATAAAGCAATAACTCCAAGAAATATTGGGTTAAAGGAGTTCACTTTACCATTGCTGGCTCATAAACACGCGTTGGGCTCTGTCATGTGCCAGAAAACATTCTGTTGTAATCTCGATTTGGGTGGGAATGGGATTTTATGTGAAAGAAAGTGCAGAGGGGTTATGATTCTGCAGCTGACAATCCACAATGAATATGAGATTTCAAAATGCAACAAACAGAAGCTGATCAAAATACTGCTCCCCATAATTGTGATTTTGTGATCCCACATACTGGGTGTCAATGGAATTCACCTGCTCCAATAATAATAGTTGCGGCTTTCAGAAAAATACTTTCTCCTCTGTCTGTTTCATCTCTTCTCCACCATCACCGGCCATAATACCAATGTTGAAATTGGCTCTCTGTCAGTTTCAGAAAAAAGGTCCGAAGTGTTGCCCTCCTCTTTGCAGCAAGAGTGCCCTCAGCCCAAATGCTTGCAAATAATTGAGTCCCCATACCCCTTTTGTAAAGTAGAACAGTCATACTTTAGAAGCAGTTGGCTCCTCGTATCGCATGCCACAGTGTCATTGCACCTGCTGCACGAATGATAGATGGTGATAAAATGTGATGGTCATCTCATTGCATTCACTGGAAAAAAGATCCCCTCTATGTAGACAATTTAAAGCCTGGGATAAAGGTGAAATAAACAATGAATAAACATACAAAATCCCTTACAACCTGAATAACTTCACATGTGGCTAGAAAACTGCTCAAAACGGTATGGCCAGAAGAAACACTCTTGCTACATTTACATTTATATTAATTTATTTTTTTTAATCGTTTTTTCACCCTATTATAATCCACATAATTTATTTCATAGTGTTGTGCATCTTTATACAATTTTAATTTCGTACACTGTATTCCTTCTTTTTTTTCTAAAAGCACACAATCATAAGCCAAAACGATCACTGTTAACATAGTTTCTTAAAGCCAGACATGTATGATTCCATTACATATATATGCTCTTACTACCCCCTCAATATTACACTCCCACTCACTCCTGCATTTGTACTCAGACATTCATACACTGGCATGAACCATACATTCCCACCCCAGCCACTCGTCACCTACCCTGCATAGTGCAACGGGGAAAGAGATCTCCATTTTCAGCCATTGTTGTGTTGTGGACTAGGATGTTTATTCAAAATCAGTCAACGCATTTTTCAGGAGAATAACAGAAATGTCTGTTCAACTTCTTCAGGCCCACCTTTAAGGGAATTTCACTAAAGGTGGATCTATGGGGATATTCTGGTGGCATCTCATAGGACTTTGCCAGATTGGGATTCTGTAGAGTTCAAAACTAGGGTAAAGCAATCTGCTGCCATGGGGCCCCAGGTTCCAATGTATGTGTGGAAAATCTAAAAAGGCTGCCATTAGGTTCTGTCTTCCTGTGAATTCCCCTAAATCATGTGGGAAAGAAAATTATGAGCCTTGTTTGGCTGCTCAACATATGCCACGTAACATCTTGGTTTCCTCAGAGTTTGTGAGTCCTCTGCCACACGTCCATCCAGGTGTTCAGTGAGAATTAAAAAAGGATCAATCTTTAATCCTTTTTGAATTCTTACAGAACACCTGGATGGATGCATGACAGAGGACTCACAAATTCGGAGGACAACATGAAGTTATGTGGATTAGTGGATTAGGAGTGAGGATTAATTGACCCCTCACACCAATGGACCCTGATGCCACAGCACCTACAGTATCACAGAGAAGCCCCACAGTCCTGCGAAGCAAGCTTCTCTCTAGAACATGATGCTACTGAGACAGAGTTCAGACGTTTTAAGTATCATTTCACACGGGAGAAACAACAGATGGGCCTAGCTCTCAGGTAGTGTTTACAGGACTCAGATCAATATGTATGGCTCATACTTGTGCTAACGCGTTCCTTTATGATAAATTATCACACATTGGGACTCGTTTTAGGCCAATGATTCTTTTGACTCTGTTGAGAGACACCTTAGGACGAGATAGCTAATCAACATGTCAATCAATACATCAATAATGTCATCAATATTTATCACAACAATGCAGTTCACTTTAGTCTAAGACATTAATCAAACTTAAGACACCACCATGACCTTGCAGTCATGAATAACCATAACAGTTTAGTATGAATTTTAGTAATATTTATTCCCTATTAGTTACAATACTACTAGCAAGTTTATTAATCTCAAAACTAAGAAACACAATAGCATAGTCACAATATGGCAACTCTGATAAGATTTTATCAAAGCAAGAATCACAAACATCAGTACATAGCAAGGCGTGAACATAAGCTATCCTTAGCAGAGTATCATTAGTCTATTATTCAACAAAGCATAGATTCAGTCATTTGTCTATTTGTGTCAGTTCAGTGAATCCCTCACCTAACCTCAAATTAGCATTGGCATGTTGGGCTTCATGCAAAACAATTTAGTAACACCAATTTGGAAAACATCTAACTATGGCTCCTGTCAAAAGAAAAGCAGTTGGTACCTAGAAAGGAAAAGCAAACAGACAATCACAATTTCATTGTCATATAGTTACCCTCCAAGTTTGGTCAGCACTCAGGTTCTGTCTTCGTCTTCAGGACATCAGTTGATTCGCCATCGAAATGATTCAGCTCCGGGAAAAATAAGGGGCACTTCCCTCATAAGGAGGTAAAGTGTAAATGGGCAATCTAAGGACTGAATGGTTTTAAGAACCAAACAGCAAAGTCTTTATGCAGAGTGAAAAAGTCTCTGGATCATAGCAAATAGCATCAGCATCTCTCCCACTCCTAATCTCCTGCTCCCTAATTCTCTCTAGTCTCAATTACTTCCTGGTGTCAAGGGTTTTTATCCCCTTTTCGTGCTACATTCCCCTAAAATCTAATTGGACGAGGGGTTGCACCCCACTATCTTTAACCAATTAAAAACACAATAGCTCATCAAATTTGTTACCCCATAACAGTTCTCACGAATTTTATTGGTGCTTATGATTGATGTCTTTAACGGGTGGAATGTCCGGTATGATTTCATCATCTTGTGGTCCTTTGCACATCTTCGGTCAGTGGCTCCATTGTCCGTACCGGTTTAGGCGACCTTGTACATCATGTTAATCTACACTGTTGCATTTAGCAAAAAATGTTACTATAGGCAGGTGAATTTCATGAGAACGGATCTACTACAGTTAAATTCAGCTTCTAACTTTTGCAAAAACAAGAGTTCATGTCCTTTTAGCAAGTCAGCACACTGCACGTTAGAAAAATACATTTAATATGAGAGTCAGGCAGCTAGGCCTTGACTCATGCTAACTAAGGCCTATTGCTTTATTTACAAGAATCTAATATATTTAGCCTTTCAACATTAATGTAAAATCACAATTTAATAAAACATTTCACTATTATTAGTCAGTTTTATTAGTCCCCGTATTCATTGGCGGCCACTCCCCGTGGTCACATTTCAAGTGCACGTTTTAGAAAACATGTTAATACATGTTAATACAATACCCATGTCCCCACTAAGGCAGCCCTGTTTCACCGATGAGGGGTTGCGGGTCATGGTGGAGGAAATAGTCAGGGTAGAGCCACCTTTGTTTGGGGCACAGGTAGAGCAAATATCCATTGCCGGGAAGATGGAACTATGGCGGAGGATCATGGACAGGTTGAACGCCATGGGACAGCATCGAGGAACAAGGGATGACATCAGCAAGAGGTGGAACGACCTATGGGGGAAGGTACATTCGTGGCAGCAAGGCACCAACTCGCCATCCTGAGGACTGGTGGTGGACCCCCACCTCCTTCCCCACAACTCACAGCATGGGAGGAGCAAGTCTTGGCAATCCTGCATCCTGAGGGTCTCACTGGATTAGCCAGAGGACTGGACACTGGTGAGTCAATATTTACTACTTATCACCCCCATACCTGCATGCCGTCTCACCCCCTCACCCTGACTCCCATCACTCCACTCCATCCCACACAGTGTACCTACACATATGACTAACCCCAATGCCAGGCCCAGCATGCCATACCAATGCGTGTACTGCCCTCCCAGCCCTGCATGTACACCCATCACAAAAGCATGCACAGCATGCAGAACTAACAATCACACAATACATCACCATCCACAAACAAAGGTGGTAGGGCAACATCAACGATAGAGTGGAAGCTAGGGATGTACAATATGTCACAGACATGAAGCATAATGCATCATTTATGTCCCCAGGGTGCCCCAGCCAATCCCAGCAACGAGGGGTGCCATGACTATCCAGTCGCCTAAAAGAAGATGCCCCCAGTGATGACAGTAACTCTGGACTTCTGGATCTGGATGAACTACCTGGCCCATCTGGGACCACTGGCCAGTCGGCCACCCCAGCCCACTCACAGTCCACCACAGAGCCTACCCCATCAGTATCCAACACCACAGCATCTACCCAACATCCCCACACCTCTGTCCCCAGGACACGTCAATCAGCAGTGTGTCCACCTGTACAGGGACTCCAAACTACACCTCACCCCCAAGACAGGAACCTGGGGTCAGTGGCGGTGGGCACACTGTTCAGGGGACATGGAAACAGGGGAACAGGGACACTGGGAGGACAGCTGTGTGCCAGGGGGAGGACAGGCCCATTGAACAAACTCTCCAGGAGGCACTCACTAATGTCCTGGGGGCTTACCAACAATACCAGGACAAGATAGGCCAGATCCTTACGAACATGCTGGAGAGCAAGCGGCTGCAGGAGGTACACCATCAGGAGACAGGGAAGATTTGCAGACCCTCAACACCACCATGGTCTCCATAACAGGGGTGCTGGCAGATATGGTCAACATCATGAAGGAATAGATAGCACACCAGCGGGCCCCTACCACTAGCCAGTCTACTGACCATCCCTCCACTTTTGCTGCAGCTAGTGGACAGGAGGCCCTGCCACAGGACCCACAGGCCACCAGCACCACACCCCCTGCAGACGTTCCTTGTGACCCAGACAGAAGCCAGAGACACTTGCCAAGACCAAGACCACCACCAGGAAATGAGACTCTCCTGAGTGTCCCCCTTGAGTCCCACTCTGTCACCTTGTCCACTCTGAACTGCTTTTGCTCCCCTTCCTATGGCCCCTTGGACACTGGACCTGTGCTATAACCAGACTGGGTCATTACCCTGGACTTACTTCTACCATCACCCTATTCCATTGCACCTTACCATCTATAATTTGCACTACAATAAACACCATTGAACACAACATGAGTGATAGTGTTTTATGTTATGAAACTGTGCAATTATGGAAACAGTCACATCTAGTGCAAATTATCTGAACACTGATAGCATACAAATGAAGACCTGTAGCTGTAGGTAGTCATCACATCAGTACACATTTTTTAGAACACCAACATCTGCAAAATTAGAAGGCATAGGTGACAGTCAGTTGAGATGCAAAGGAAGTGAATGCCATCCTGCTACAGCCACACATAAAACATAAATAGTCAGAGGAATGGTCAGTTACACTGTCTCACCTGTGTGCCATTGGAAGTATTGACCTATAAATGATGTTCTGTTGTCCACATCCTCATCCTCTGCCTCAACATCCTCACTGTCCTCAGGGTCCACTTCTGCCACAGGTGCATTTTCAATCTCCTCCTCCTGCAGACATGTTGTCTGAGGGCCATGTTGTGCAACATGCAGCATGCTGCTACTATCTGGCAGACTGTCTCGGGTGAGTAGCACAGGGATCCATCTGTCAGATGGAGGTATTTCTCTTTTGTGTCTCTCCTTAGCACTCCATGGTGGTCAAAGTGGCTGCTAAAATTGTAGCATAGCAGCACCCTGGAGCAGTGCCCACAAGTGCTTACAAACAAAAATACTTATGGAACGGTGGGGTGACTGAGTTCATGTGAACCCATGCAGAAGGGCTTCGCTGTCTGTCTTTTCTATCTACAACGTGCTTCATTCGTCACCTCACCGGCTCACCATGCCATGGAAAGCAGTGTTCAAGGAAAGTGCGCACTTTGCAGCCAAGCGCTTGGCTTGTTTCACTAATTATGAATTGACCACACTTCATACATTTACCAACTACCAGTGCATAATTTGCAGATTTATAAAAAGAACTGTTTCTAAGTCAAGAAGATCAAACATTACTAAAAGAACATGATAATTGTGAAGCAGTGCAGTCAGGTCACTTTTAACAGGACAACTTTCGGGTCTTAATTGTTGTATTCCAGCTAGTGTCAAACATTGCATAACATAATGTGTTTTTGTGAAACGCACATTCGCCCATGAGTATTGTGTCACAGAATAATGTTTATTTATACCCATCTGATTGCAGCTCATTTATCACCCTCAGGAGGATGAATGACTGAGCGAACCCGCCAGGACTCGTGACACAAGGACTTATGACCAACGCAGGTGCCTGTAGTGAGTACTTTAGTCCACTAAGCTTCTACACCTACCATGTTTCTACACACAGGCACAAAACTGTTAATCAGTCATTGCTACAAGTTATACATTTTCATAACTGTCCTGTTTGAATAAACGACAAGACATTTTATAAAGTGTCTGAGAACAGCTTCTTATTGTTGAGCTTTTGAAATCAGCACCCAGTGTTAGCTGGTTGTGACCTTCTTTCACCATTGTTTTTGTCAAACACTGCATGATTTAATAAGTATGGTTTTACTTCTGTGGATGTCAGGCACTGCCTAGAATGCTTGAAAGCAGCAATACAGGTAGACCCCTTTTCACCCCTCTGTAGTGAGTACTTTAGTCCACTAACCCTCTTCACCTGGCATGATTTTACCACACAGGCACAAAACTGTTAATCAGTCATTGCTACAAGTTATACATTTTCATAATTGTCCTGTTTGAATAAACTACAAGGAATTTTCTAAAGTGTCTGAGAACAGCTTCTTATTGCTGAGCTTTTGAAATCAGCACCTAGTGTTAACTGGTTGTGACCTTCTTTCACCATTGTTTTTGTCAAACACTGCATGATTTAATAAGTATGGTTTTATTTCTGTGGATGTCAGGCACTGTCTGGAATGCTTGAAAGCAGCAATCTAGGTAGGCCCCTCCTCACCCCTCTTTTAACAGAGAGCACTAAAGTTAAGCCAGACAGGAAAAGGTACATCTGAAAATAAGTCAGGGAACTGATCTGTGCAGACGACTGCTGATACAATTGTATAGCATATGGCTTTGAATGCAGCAGACTACATGCATGCCATCCTGTATCCCTTTTCAGTGAAAGCAGGCAGTGTGCTAAAATTCACATCATGAAGCAAAACAGAAAGTGTGGTTTCTAGTTCGAGCCAGTGGAGACTATGGGACACAGGAGAGAGCCCAGGTTAAATGGAGTTGGGACCCACATGCTGCTTCCTCCAAGATTTGCTACGGAAATATTGTGTGTAGAAGAGCTAAGAAATGCTGGCCTCCTAACAGAGTGGCATGTTTGGGCAGAGGTGAATACAGGGGCTGCCAAGGTCCTCTCTTCTACCTAGTACATGGGGGCATGGAGTGTGGGGAGCAGCGCCAGGTGATGGAAGTGAGCATGGCCCTCTAGAGCTCCTGACGAACTTAAGTCTCCAGGGATGTTTGTTAAAAATGAGCGGACATCAGTCAAGTAGTGTAGGGCATCTTTATTTACATGTTAATCCCTTAGGTACAGTGCCAGATACATGGCTGTAGTGAGGGCTCCATACTCCCACCATCTGTACTTACCTCCCAGCTTCTGTTCAATGGACAAACACCACCATTCTATTACATCATTCACTCTCAGCATTCCAGACACCACCTCAGTCATACACTGAAAGGGGACAAACAGTACGCAACAACATGCAACAAAGCACAGAACAGTCATTCCCATGCACTTACAGCACAGGGACAAACATTCACAATCACTCAGCCTCAAACATGTTTAGGTTACACAATGATCCAACAACAGGTTGTTAAGCATCCAGCACACATGGAGTTACACTAAAGCAACAAACAGCAGTCACAGTATCTCTGCATCTTGTCAAGGAAAACCTCTCAACTCTCCAAGACAAAAACAAGACAACCACTGGGCTGTGACTAACATTACAGAATGGCTCAAGACGTGCAAGCCTTGCAAACTCCCCAAACATGACACTCTACCACCCCGTCACCACACCTCTGCAGACTCACAGTGACATCATAAAACATTTATGCATGCAAGACAGGCACCATTTGCCGATCGATCAGTAAAAAAAGGTGCTGCATTTTGTTGGCACAAATGTGTAATAGAGCATGCACAGACTAACAAAATGACGAAGCCATTGCACCTTTTCATTTTTTTTAGCTTTTGCTGTTTTGCATTACAGAATAGCTAAAAGGCACTGGCAAACCTAATAGATTCCAAAGGCAAGACCTATTGGCTTTGCAAATGCGTGTTTGTCTTCTTCAATTTAACTAATCCTTTATCCATCTCACCTTTTAATTGTTCTCTTTCTTCTTGACCTTGTTAAACTGTCAGTCAATTCCTTACCCATTTAATTTCTTTCAAAATCTTCTCTCTGCCACTCAATGCATACTTAAGATTTCTAACATTCTTTTCAAGCAAGAAGCAGAATTATTTGCCCATTAATTTAACATTTTGGGAACCAGGTTATCATAACATGGTCTAAAGAAAATCTGTAGACATCTCAAGTCTCCATCAGTGACCACATATTTTGGTAAACTGTTACTTTACTGTTTCCTAAACTATGCATGTTCCCTGCCACAGCATACAAATACACACACAGGTGTGCCCACACACACATCACACATGCACACGGATGTGAAGAGTGCAGAGTTTCTAAAATGCTATTTATTTCCTCTGTTGATATATATATATATATATATAGCCACATTTTTGCATTTGCTCAAATTTCTGGTTAGATTCCAAACTAAGCTCCCATGTAGATGTGCAAGATGAAAGACCCATTGTATCCCTCAACCTGTTCTCAATATTTTCAAATGTCCTGACCTTCAACTTTGGTCTTAGTTTCAATGCCGTGTCTTAAGATGGAATTAAAAATAAAGAAGCATTGCTTTCTGATCAATCCAATAACTTTGTAGAAAAAGTAAACCTGCCTTTCAAATAGTATTTAATGTGTTATAGTAGACAGAAAAACAAAACATCTGAAGAAACACACAAAAAGCTTACTTTAGCAAAGGTACAGGATATCAGTAAAAACTAATACCTAACTTCAAGCCCACAAAGATCCTTTACTCATCAACTCTATCTTTGTTTCTCTAAATAATATCTAAAAGGTTTAAACGTCAGGGCAGGATTCAAGCAATTCATGACTCTAAGTTGTAGAATATCCTGAACTCAAATCTAAGAAAATAATCAAACCATCAGTGGAATCAGAGAAAATCTGAAATCAGAACTGTTCCCATTTACTTATTATTGATATGCATCGCTACATGGATTAAAACAGACTAAGGACAAAATGTTCACTCCCTTTACTGATTGGACGCGTTCTCTCATTATTATTTTTTCGTCCAACCGTAGTGCACAAAAGTGATCAAAATGCGATCAGTAGCATTCTATTAATTTACTTAATAAGTAAATACAAAATACAAATGAGCATCCACTTATATTTCATATGTCATTATTCCTACACTTCTGAATGTAAATAGACAATCTGCCAGGTATATGAAGACGAGATTTTCAAGGTGATATACCAGTTCCAAATTGTGACTCATTAAAGTCCTGCTAAAACAGGTTAACCTTTGCTATAGTTACTGTGTCATCCACAATAGATAGAAATGGAAATAAAGTTTATACTATGATGTCATGCTGGTATACTGTTAATTTGCTGCTATTATAACTTGTCTAACTGCTGTGTTTTGTTTGAATTCAAGGGATTTACTGAAGAGTTATTAAATCATGTATTCTACTGATGTAATTTATGTTTTGAAACTTCTTTTAAAGCTAACAGTTGAATCATTTTTTATCTAACTACTTTGTTGCCAATTTGTAAATTTGTCTTAATCACACCTTACTTGTGGTCCCATACTATTTCTGAGGTAACCTCCCTGGGTTTCCTTGAAAGTCCCTCAGTAATCTACTTCTCTTTTAGATTGAGCATGCACAAGCAATCATTTCAGTTCCTAACTGCTCACATTTACACTTCTCACATACTGCTATTATAATCTGTACTTCTGCTAACTGTATTTTCTTTACTTTGCATGAGATGTTTTAGTGATAATATTACGTTTTTCACTGCACTTGTCAACATCAGAACGTCAGTGTCAGTGTAACGCAGCATTGCATCGCATTGCAGCAGAGCGGAGGAAGGTGGTGGGGGAGTTTCTGTGGGGCCAAGGCCCCTGGCGGAATACTGCAGTATACAGGTTGGTATACACCGGTGCACACAGCGGTGCAGACGAGACCTAACATAGAGGTCAAACAGGGAGGAGACCGCGCCAATATATGACACGGTATATAGCAATTTACATGGAGGCCTAACAGGGAGGAGGTAGAGGCCAAGGCAGGGAAGAGGAGAAGGAGAGAGGCTGAGGCACGGGATTGCACAGCATTGTGACCGAACAGAAAGGTGAGGCTGAGGCTGGCAAGGAGACCAAGGTGAGCGGCAAGGCAGGTGACATAGTAACAAACCTGTGGGAGTGGCCGAGTGTATTGAAGCAATGAGGTTCTCTGGTGGTCGCCCAGAACCTCCACTGAATCTGGCTGGCGGGACTCGAAAGGGTAACTCTGCCTACACTGTCTCCTGCTCTCCTTGGGTTGTGCCCCACTGTTCCTACTAAGGCCTCTCCCTACCTGTTGCCTTGCGGCTGCTGACATCTGCCGCTACCCACCCCACTCCTCTGCAATCTATCTCTACCTGCCCACATACTCACACCACCGGAGCTACCGCTGACATTTTCTTTTCCCTCCTGGTGCCAGGTACAGTGTGCATTTCTACAGCACACTCAGTATGCCCACGGAGTGAAGCACAATCTACCGAACCTGCGGGGGCAGCAGGGGCAGCAGGGGAATTACCGGACCCTCAATTCCAACAGAGCCTGTAACAGAGTCTATAATGGGTGAAAATAATTAGGTATACCACCTTGGGCACCCAGGGACAGAAGGTGAGTGTTGCTGTCATTGTGTACAGCTGCAGAGTGAGTGCACTGGGACCCCACGGAAGTGGCCCAGCTAGGCCTGGGTGTGGTTTGTGAGTGTCCCCCGAGAGCCCAGCTCACCTGCCATACCTTTTCTTTTTCTCCCTCCATTGTATGCTGCCAGCACAAAGGGCCAGGTAAAGGTAATGGACCCCTCAATGAATGCACCAAGGAAAGCTCTTAAAGACTTTCAGTGACTAAATTTTTATTTCTGATATTTCTGATACAATTGTCGCAAGACAAATCATTATGAGGTTGGGTAGGGTTAGATTACATACAGAGGAGAAACTAAGGAATCAAAAGAGGGCGCAAAATAGAAGAAAGTGCACTGGAATGGAAATACAGAGCGTAAACCTTGAGCAAAGCACACCGCTCCTCACACCTCTACAGACTTACTTTAAGAAGCCCAGTAGCGCCGGCAAGTTCACTTTTCTAAAAGATCCAAACAGTCCTACTCCAAAACTGAAGATATTGAGGGACTCCCAATTCCAATGGCACCTCAAATACTGGGCTCCATCCCAGCACAGCTGGGTGCATGTTTGACAAAACATTGCGCTGTGCTCCAGCAAAGTCTGCTTCTTTCATGATTCGCTCAGCTTCAACTCATGTCTTGAAACTAGAAAACCCCTCTCAAATGCCTGCAGACAAGCAGTCCGAATTGGATGTAGATCTTGAGCAGCCAATTGGCTCCCACGATACGAGGTGGGTCTTTGGTAATGATTTGGTTAAAAACAAACTGCAGACAAATAGCATCATGAACAAGGTTCTGGTTCATGCTCCAACAAGTCTGACTTGTAGCACCGAGCAGCAGAACGTCCAATCAACCACAATCAGGATAGACAATCCACATGAGTCAGAGTCAATAACCATTCCCCAAGCTCGGATGGGGGTCTTCAGGGCACCTTTGCCCAATACAATCTACCAACAGTCGACTCCCGCGTTGCCACAAAAACAGTCAGGCAAGGGTTCAAAGAGGGTTTTAAAGTTTCGGAAAAGGCAGCAGGAGAGGAAGGAAATAATGTCAGCACCTGTCTATGAATATCAATATGTCCGTAACTGTGTGCCTGAAAACCCTCAATTACTGGAGGATGCCCATGCAGAATGGAGGTGGGTGGCTGCCACCTTAAATGCACCTAGGAACATCTGATTACAAAATCACAATGCAGTAAATGTAGAACAATGGAAGCCATAAGCATTTTGCCCTGTAACATCGCTGGAACCAAAAGTATGATCACAGAGGGCTTCACACTATCACCCAACTGCAACTATGATTTCATTATGTTGCAAGAAACATGGTTAATTGATCCCATTCACCTAGGGGAGTTACACACTACATCACATCAGTGCACAGAAACCAAATAGATCTGGCTGACCGAGTGAAGGCCTAGCAATCTATGTATCGACAGAGCTTTGCGCAACTACAGAGCAATTAGCATTTTCGACTGACAAACTGCAGGCCATCAACCACAATTTTGCAGACAACTATCGAGCACAACCCTTTGTTATATTCAATGTTTACGCCCACCCATGCAAGGTGTGGAAAGCCCTACTTTTTAAGAAACATCTGCATGAGATTGCGGAAGCAAGATATGCCCACGCAACTTAATATATTTTAGTGATGGGTGATTTCAACACACATTTAATCTATACTCCAGACCACGATGAGCAGCTGGCTGCAGAAAATGCCTTATGGTCAGTCCAACTCCAAGCCCCTCAGCCACAGAAGAAATGAGACCTGGGCAGGAATCTGGTTGGTACATTGGAGCACCTAGGCATAAGTGTCCTTAATGGGAGGACCATAGATGATACAACACCAAGTTTCAAAGTTCGAAGGAGGGCTCAACAATATACTACGCGGATGTGAATCCTTGCTTTGTGGCCTCGATTGAGGAAATTCTAAATTTAAACAACCCTCCAAAGTGATTACTCATTTCTACATATATAGCTGAACCTGGATGCCCCCCAATACATGCCAGTCTTGGTAACTCTCTGTAGTCTTGGATCCATCAACTTAAAGCTTCTGTGCTGGTCGCCGAACTCACAACCCAAGATAAGTACTAAAATACAAGCCCTGTACCAATCTTCAATATCCCTGCATTCTTCAGCAGTGGAAGTATGGACAGCCTTTCTAACTACATTATCTTCCCTCAGTTCTTCTCCAAGACCCGCGGTGATGCGAACGCCATTAGGGTCCCTAAGTCTGTTGAAAAAAATCATCAAGTTGAGAAGGAAGTTTTGGAATGAACTTAGAAACATCAAGAAATCAAATATTACAGCATCCATGTGCGAAATAATAAAGTACTTAAGGAAAAATTACAAATCCCTGATATGGCTTGAATGCAAAAAGGAGAAGGAAAGCTTTTGGTCAAAACTGCTCTTTAACTCAAAACCAGCTAATTCCAGGGCCTTTTGGGCAACGGGTAACTGCATTGATTGGATGTCAAGAGTTATCAACTGCTTGTCTATCCCTGAGGAAAAATGGGTAAATCATGTGGCCAACATGTTTACCAGTCAAGAATCACCCTTCACAAATCCACACTTAAAGGTGCAAACACGTTATCACCACGGCTGCCAGAATTACATTGGCTGCAATGATGAGGCAGTAATGCTAGCGTTCAAGAAGGGATGTAATGACGCTGCACCTGGCCCAAATGGCCTCCCTCAGGTACTATTTTAGGTAGACCAAGAATACTGGTCCAAGCCACTTGCAATCCTTTTCACGGAAGTAGAACAGGGCTGAATAATTCCAGACACCTGGAGAGATTCTATTGTTCATCTGATATTTAATGGGGCGACCAAGAAAATCCAGCTAACTACAGATTGATCGCCCTCATTGACTCAGAGGCGAAGTACTTTGTCTCTCTGATTCTAGATTACCTGCTTGATTGGTCTACCTCCAACAATGTAATACTTGTGAACCAAACCGGCTTCCAGAAGAGGTATGGCACCATTATAAACTTATTAGCACTAGGCGACATTGCTGATAAATCAAAATGCATACAGAAAAAACTTAATCTGTGCTTTATAGATTTTCTAGATATGGAGGTGGTACAGAGAAAATGGCGGTCACGTCCACGGCAGTGAACACCGCCACTGCCTGCATTGATCATCATTGGTTCCTGTAGTCCATAGAGCCCCATGTTAGCCAATGAGGAGTTCTACAGCGGTGCAGACCGCCTTCTGACATGACGTCAAATGCCGGCAGAGTGAGGTCACTTCCACCTGTCCCTGCATTCAGGACAGGCGATTGCCATTTCCTATTGCTAGTACTCATGTGGGACCAATATATGTGCATTAATGGTATAGATTGTACACACCTGTACAATTTCAGTCTCCTACATAGATACATGCACTGTGTACTGTGATCATGTATGTCCATACTTCCTGTAGTCAGACACATTTTAATTTTGGCTCACTTAGATACCAACCACTGCGGAGGATGAGGAGGCAAGCACCCTTGTACAGACCCTTTATGTACTTGGCTACACTGGAGGACCGGCACATCATACTTACCTATCGTCTGGACAGGGCCACAATCACAGAACTGTGTGCACAAATGGAGCCTGATCTAATTTCTGCCATCCGTAGCACTTTAGCACTTCCCCCTGTTGTGCAGGTATTCTCACTGCTCCATTTCCTGGCAAGTGGTTCTTTCCAGGTGACTGTGGGCTTGGCTGCAGGAATGTCACAGCCAATGTTCTCGATTGTGCTTGGAAGGGTTTTGGCTGCCTTGCTCAAACACATAGGTAGCTACATCTCATTCCCCCAGAGTGAAGATTTGCCCACTGTGAAGGCTGGATTCTATGCCACATAGCACATGTGATTGATGCCATTTGTGGGGCCCACATTGCCTTGGTTCCTCCCAGGGCAAATGAGCTGGTCTACAGGAATAGGAAGAGTTATCACTCTCTAAATGTCCAGATGGTGTGCCTTGCTGATCAATACATCTCCCACGTCACTGCCAAGTTTCCTGGATCTGTGCATGATGCCTATGTATAGAGGAATAGCAGCATCCCACAGGTGATGGCATGACTACAGAGGCACAGAGTTGGCTCATAGGTGAGCTTGAGTCTCCACACAATGTATGTCAGTATATCCCTACTAGAGTTGTTCTCCGTGCCATTGTACATGGGTAATGTGTGTCCCTCACTTCTTCCAGGTGACTCCGGCTAGCTGAACCTGTCCTGGCTGTTGGCCCCTGTTAGGAATCCGAGAACAGGTGCTGAAAATCAGTATAATGAAGCACATGGCCATACCTGGAGGGTTGTAGAACGCACATTTGATCTACTGATAGCCAGGTACAAGCGCCTCCATTTAACAGCTGGATCACTATGCCACTCCCTTAAGAAGGTCTGCCAGATTGTGGTGGTCTGCTGCATGCTGCACAATTAGGCCCTCAGACGCCATGTGCCCTACCTGCAGGAGGAGGGGGGTGACAATGCACCTGTGGCAGCAGTGGACACTGAGGACAGTGAGGAGGAAGAAGAGGAGGAGGATGTGGACAAAAGGATACATATCATACTGCAGTATTTACAAATGGCACTCAGATAAGACTGTTGATCTATTAAAATCCCTATTTGAGTTAAGTGCTGTGTGCCAGCAGTGTTGTGCCAATCACTACCTTTGTATTACAATTGACTGTCACTTCTGCCTTCCCTTTTTGCACATGGTGGGGTGGTTACAACTGTGTACTGATGTGATGACTGACTTCAGACTGCTTACACACATTTTTTGGGTAGATTCACACATTATAGGACATTTGCACAGGATAATACAGTTCAATACATTGCACATTTCTGTCTGGTAAAGTACTATTACTCCAGTTGTGTTCAACGATGTTTATTGAAGTGACAATAATGAAGGGATGGTGCAATAGAGTGGGGTGATGTTTGAGGAAGAGTTCAGAGTCGTAGCCCAGTTTGGTTGTGGCATAGGTCCAGTGTCCATGGGACCATTGGAAGAGGAGCAATGGTAGTCCAAAGTAAACAAGGTGACTCAGTGGCACACAAGGGGGACATTCTGGAGAGGCTCATTTCCTGCGGTGGTCTTCGTCTTGGCAACAGTTTTTGGTGTCTGTCTGAGTCGCAAGGAACTTTTAAGAGGTAATTCACCTTCTGCAGGGGCAGGGGTGCTGGTTGCCCGGGGGTCTTGTGACAGGTCCTCCTGTCCAATAGCTGCAACAGATGTTGATGGCTGTTGAGTGGACTGGCTGGTAGAAGTGGGCTGCTGGTGTGCTCTGTTCTCCCGCATAGTGTTGGCCATGTCATCCAGCACCCCTACAATGGAGGCCATGTTGTCATTTAGGCCCTGCAACTGCTGCATGACCTCCTGGTGGTGTACTCCCTGCAGCCTCTGGTACTCCTGCATGATGGTGATCACCTGGCCCATCCTGTCCTGGGATTGTGAGTGCCTCCTGGGCAGTCACCTCCCTGGGCCTGGCCTCCCCCTGTTGCACAGCTGACCTCCCTTTGTCCCTTGCCCCCTGAATGGTGTGTCCACTCCCACTTACACCAGGACCTTCATCGTATTGTCACTGTGGTGTAGACTCGGGTCCCTGTACAGGTGAGCACACCATTTATCGACGTGTACTGGGGACAGGGGTCTGGGGACATTGAGTGGCTGCTGTGGTGTTGGAGTCGGAGAGGGGTGGACCTGTGGTGGACTGGCTGTGGGATGTGGAAGCCAACTGACCAGTGGTCCAAGATGGGCCAGGGAGTTCATCCATCTCGGGACATCCTGAGTTTCTGTTATCACTGAGGGCATTGTTTGGTGGAGGACCGGGTTGCTGGGTTGCCGGGGCTACTGATCGCCGCTGACATTGGCTGGGGCATCTGTGGGGATGTAAGTGTTTTGTCAGGGTCATTGTCTGTCACATATTCCACACTTCTACCTTTCCCTATGGGTTTGGTGTTGTCCTCTCACTTTTGGTAGTGTATGGTGATGGATTGTGGGATTGGTACTTATACATGATGTCCATGCATTGCTGATGTGTGTGCATGCAGAGGTGGGTGGGATGTGCTTGCAGTGGGTAGGGCATGCAGGGGTACACATTTAGGTGTGGTCATTGGGGTGGTGCACTGTGTGGAACGGAGTGGGGTGTACGGAGTCGGCGTGAGGGGGTGACAAGCCATGCAGGTATCGGTGGAGGTTGGTTGGTAATAGTGACTTTCCAGTGTCCAGCCCTCCAGTGACTTCAGTTAATCTCTCAGGATGCAGGATTGCCAGGACTTGTTCCTCCCATGCTGTCAACTGTGGGGAAGGAAGTGGGGGTCCACCGCCAGCCCCCCTGATGGCGATCTGGTGCCTTGATGCACTGGAACGCACCTTCCCCTGTAGGTCGTTCCACTTCTTTCGAATGTCGTCCCTTGTGCTTGGATATTGTCCCACAGAGTTCACCCTGTCCATGATCCTCCATAGCTCCATATTCCTGGCAATGGAAATTTGCTGGACCTGTGAACTAAACAGCTATGACTCCACCCTGATGATTTCCTTCACCATCACCAGCAACTCCTCATCAGAGAAATGGGGGTGCTTTTGTGGGGTCATGCCTGTTGTGTGTGTTGTACAGAGGGTGTTCAGTGTTGTGGTGAGGTTTGTGGTGTGTGATGTGTGACGGATGAATAGGTAGATGTGGTGTGTGATTGTGTGCAGTGCTCTTTGGGAGTGGCCTGGCAAGGTTTAGCAGTCTTTTCATGTTTGCAAAGAATTTTTGTGGGTTATATGGGGGGTGTTTTAAAGTGCTGTTGGTGAGTGTGTAGGGTGTGTGTATATGTGTCAGGTGTGGGTTTTTTGTTCTGGCCAATGTTGGCTTGAAGTGGTTTTGGGTGCCCAATTCCGCCGTGGAGGTGTGTACTGCCAATGGTTAACTGCCGTTGAAAGTTCACTGTGGTGATTCGTGGATCATAGTTTGGAGGGCGGTGTTTGCTGACATAGCGGTGAGGGTGGTGGGTCCGACAGTTTTTCTCCTTTGTTGCGTCTGGCGGACTTGTGGTTGTGGCTGGTTTCTGTCGGTTTGGTGTGTTATAATCTGGCAGGTGGATTACCGCCTCTGTGGTGGTCTGTTGGCAGACGTCACCGCAGCAGTCTTCAGAATATACTACCAATGTCACAATAAATACCATAGTCTTATTGAGCAACACAAAAGTGGGTCTACAGCGGTTAGTTAACACCTTGGCCAATTTTACAGCAACAAATAAATTGGAAATCAACAATAACAAGTTGAAAATTATGTCCATGGGGTGTACCTTCAGCCCTGCACTCAAACTTAAATTAGGCAACACAGTATTGGAAGAGATCAGTCATTACAAATATCTGGGCCTTAACATGGATTACAAACTGAACTTCGCAGAGCAAAAACAACATATCACACAGACATTCAAAGCGTTGACATTGGCCTTTTGGCCCTGGCTAGGACACTGAATGGGCCTTCGTACAAACCCCTATTGACGCTTTAATTTGTGACCAGCAACCAATAAAAGTATATCAACAAGTTTTTCGTCTCCCCCATACTGCTTCTCCTTCACAAGTTAGGCTGGAATTTGGTCTCAAACAGCAGCAGCTAGACAGAAAATTCCATATGATTAAGACCTGGCATAAAATAAGGTGAAATAAAAGAAGCCTGTTAGTTGCAGCCTTATGGAACTCTGTAGCTAAAGACCCCAAGTCAGTTAACAATGGGCATCTGCAATGCTCCCTGCAAGAAACTCAAATGCACACTTATGGGACTCTAATATGTTGCACCCCTCATTGTGCTGCGCATTAAATAGGGAGGCAAGGCTGCAATCCTTTGTGGATGACAAACATAAGTTTGATACCAAATTTAGTGCGAATACAGTATTTAGTCCCAAAATTTCCAGTGCACTTGAAACATCAGTTGCTTACCATGCGCTTGGTCTCCTTGCCGTCTCTAACGGACCAACCAACACAGAAGAATGGGGGTGGGACATTATGCAGGCTACGTGATGCTGGAACAGAGGATACGGTCCATCTGATTTGCAGCTATCCAGCTTTAAGAGAAGCATGTCGCAAACTGTTAAAGCCTATTTTTGTTATGAGTGGGATCTGCTCCTGTTGGCTGGCAGTTATTAAAGTGTTTGACTCTTCTGAGCCACTGATAATTTGTAGACTGGTGACATTTTTAGGCCTCATTGAAAAATATCTAACTGGCTGTATATGATTTTTCTAGCCCCCTCTTTTAGATTCCATAAGGCTTTATAGTGCTGTTAATGTACATCACGAAAGCTTGGTATGAACTCAACAACATTCAATTTTAAAGTACTATGAAGACTTAGGGCCAGATGTACAAAAATTCTGGATTGCGACTCGCAAATTGCGAGTCAGACTGACTCGCAATTTGCAAGTCTCAATCCAGAATGTAGGATGGTGTCCCTGACACCATCTGCAACTCGCAATGGGGTCGCAAAGGCCCACCTCATTAATATTAATGAGGTGGGTCGCAATTTCCGACCCCCTTGCGAGTGGCGGCACTCAAAGGGATGGTGGCCGCTGGAGACAGCAGACCACCATGTCTGTGACTGCTTTTAAATAAAGCAGTTCTTTCTTGTAATGCAGCCTGTTTTCCTTAAAGGAAAACGAGATCATTACAAAATGAAAAAATAAAAACGTTTATGTTTCATTTTTTAGGACCACTGCTTGCCCTGAAAAAAAAAATTCCACGCCATTAACAAAGGGGAAGGGGTCCCATGGGGACCCCATCCCTTTTGCGAATGGGTTAACACCAGTGTGACACTGGTGGTAACTGCGATTGCTTTGCGACTGCGTTCGCGGTCACAAAGCAATACAGCATTGCGCTGCGACTCACAATTAGGAAGGGGAACACCCCTTCCTAATTGCGACTTGCAGTCCCATTTTGAGAGTCGGTAACCAGGTTACCGACTCGCAAAACTGAGATTGGACATCGCGTTGTGCTTTTTGCACGTCGCAAACAGCGAAATTCGCTATTTGCAATGTGCAAAAAGGATTGTACATCTGACCCTTAGTGATCTCTTCTGCATAAATTGCACCATTTTAGTGAAGCTATGAGCATTTTATGCCTAAACTAATTCCAACTGTACAGCTTTATACTGTCAATAGATGTGAGTTATGCATTAAGCATTGGTGCTGTATGCAGAGCCAGAGGGTGCCATCATAATTATGCACTTTGAAAGGTTTATGTATTTCTGCACTTCCTTTACTGACACTTCATTTTTTGGCGGGCCTAAATCTCGTGCCATGTTAAAATAATTATATACTTTAACTTTATGCGTTAAAATAACTTTATACTTATAATAGTGTTAATGGATTACGTAAAGTACTGTGTAGAGAGTTTATGCATTCCTGTTCCCCCCTCTATTTGCAACTTATATCCTAATAAACTCAAATATTATAGCACACTAAAGGGACTTGGGGGGTCATTACAACATTGGCGATAAAAGCTGCTTACTGCCATGCAGAAGACCGCCAACACACCGCCGCGGCCGCGGAATTCCACCACAGCTATTATAACCCACATCTCGGAATCCGCCAAAATTCAGACACCCACAGAAGTCCGCCACACCAAAGGTCAGTGATAAACTGGCGATAACAAAACCGACACCGTCACGCCAACAGAAATACGCCCACACTATCACGACACACGAATCCACACAGTGGTCTTTCAACCGCGGTATTCCATTGGCGGTACACACCGCCGCGCTCAAAATACACACACTCTTACAAAACGCAGTCACATTGGACAATTTGAAATACACACACCTGATACACATACACACACCACTCCCACACACCCAATACAATATAAAACACACACCCACATCACACACAAACCCCTACGACAAAAATACCGAAAGAATGCCAGAGAGAGACACCACCATCAACAAACTAGCATCCACAGGCACACAACACCATCACCCACACAACTTCCACGCACCTCAAACAACACACCACTACATATCCCCACACTTATCACCACACACACCACCCCACACATCACCTACACCACCCCATGGCACGGCAAAGACAGCCCAGGTTCTCGGAGGAGGAGCTCAGGGTCATGGTGGAGGAAATCGTCCGGATAGAGCCACAGCTATTTGGATCCCAGGTGCAGCACACCTCAATTGCAAGGAAGAAGGAGCTATGGCGAAGAATAGTCGACAGGGTCAACGCAGTGGGACAACACCCAAGAAATCAGGAGGACATCAGTAAAAGGTGGAACGACCTACGGGGGAAGGTGCATTCCGTGGTCTCAAGACACCACCTGCCGGTTCAGCGGACTGGCGGCGGACCCCCACCTCCTCCCCCACAACTAACAACATGGAAGGAGCAGGTCTTGGCGATTCTGCATTCTGAGGGCCTCGCAGGAGTCGGTGGAGAAATGGACTCTGGTAAGTCAAATCTTAACTATTACATCCCCCACCCTACCTGCATGCCATCACATACCCCCACCCTCGCCCCTATCACTCCAACTCCTCACAAATGTACCAATATCACAAACCACACATCCCAACACCAAGCGCTGCATAAAACAACAACGCATGGACATCCATCACTAAAGCATGTCCACTGCACATACCCATACACCCCCCTAAACCATCATCACACAAGCTCACACACAGGAATGCCAGCACTGGGGTACACAGTCACCCACCCATTGCACACCATGATACACACAGATGCAATAATCATGCCTTTCCACCCCTGCAGGACCACTACCCAACGTCACCAGACAGGAGGGTCCAGACATGTCCACTCCACCCACAGAAGAGGCCCACAGTGATGACAGCACCTCTGTCCACCTGCATCTAGATGACCAGCCCGGACCATCGGGGGCCTCGGGACAGTCGGTTCCCCTCACACAGGCACAGGCCACCACAGACCTTCCCCCCTCAGGAAACACCAGCACAGCACCCACCAGGCGGGCCCATACCTCCGTCCCCAGGACACGTCAGTCAGCTGTGTGTCCACAACTACAGGGAACCCAGGATAACCCACCACCCCAACAACAACAGAGACCTGGGGGCAGTGGCAGTGGGCACACAGTCCAGGGGACGGAGGCCCAGGAACACACGGGAACTGGGAGGGCTGCTGTGTGACAGGGGGCGGACAGGCCAAGGGAACCCACTGTCCGCGAGGCCCTCTCCTCCATCATGGGAGCCTACCACCACTCCCAGGAGACGATGGCAACGGTACTGGCCAAGTTTCAGGAGACCAAGCGGATGCAGGAGGAACAGTATTTGGGCTTCAGGGAGGAACTCAGAACCATCAGCTCCACCCTAAGCACCATTGTAGGGGTGCTGAAGGAAGTACTCAACACCAGGAGGGACACTGTGGCACTACAAGGGGCCCCTGACACTAGCATGGACGATGAACTGCCCACCACCTCCGCCGGCGCTAGTGGACAGGAGGCACCACCACAGGACCACCACACCAGCACCCCACCCCCTGCTGATGGAGAACAACCCCGCAAACGGTCCCTGAGATCCAGGAACAAGACAGAGCACGATGCCAAGACCCCCACCAAGAAATGAGACCACCCTGATTGTCATCCCACTGTCCCACTTTGTCACCCTGTCCACATTGAAACTGCCCCAGCTCCACTTCCTATGCCCATATGGGCAATGCAGCTGTGAGACTAATAGACTGGACTCTTCCATGGACACTCCTCCGCCATCACCCCTCACCATTCAACTTCCCCCTCCAATATTTTGTATTTAAATAAACACACCTAAAGCACCAAAAGATCTGGAGTCTGTCTGTGATTTCGAAATTGTGTATTTGCAATCACAGTGACAAAATGTTCTTGAAATAGTAATGTCAACATACCTATGTCACACAGCTCTAGTCCATGAGGAATCTAAGCAGATGAGACACGTTGGGACCCACACCTGTGAAACCGTAAGGGAAAGTGACAACTCAGTGACCATACACTGGGTGAAAACGACAGACAGGATAGAGGTAGAAGTGTAAAAGTACATGTAGGAGGCAGGAATGTATTCTCATCTGTGTTTCACTGGAAATATTGCTGGATCACTGAGTCCCTGTTCTGCATGTCTACTTCCTCTGCTTCATCCTCATCAGTGTCCACAGGCTCCACAGCTGCCACAACACCGCCATCTGGACCATCTTCCTGCAGAAAAGGCACCTGGCATCGCAAAGCCAAGTTGTGAAGCATACAGCAGGCCACGATGATCTGGCACACCTTCTTTGGTGAGTAGAATAGGGATCCACCTGTCATATGCAGACACCTGAATCTGGCCTTCAGGAGGCCGAAGGACTGCTCGATCACCCTCCTAGTTCGCCCATGGGCCTCATTGTAGCGTTCCTCTGCCCTTGTCCTGGGATTCCTCACTGGGGTCAGTAGCCATGACCGGTTGGGGTAACCAGAGTCTCCTAATAGCCACACACAGTGCCTCTGAAGTTGACCCATCACATAAGGGATGCTGCTATTCCGCAGGATGTAGGCGTCATGCACTGAGCCAGGGAACATGGCATTCACATGGGAGATGTACTGGTCTGCCAAACATACCATCTGTACGTTCATCGAATGATAACTTTTCCGGTTTCTGTACACCTGTTCACTCCTGTGGGGGGGGGACCAAAGCCACATGTGTCCCATCAATGGCACCTATGATGTTGGGGATATGTCCAAGGGCATAGAAGTCACCTTTCACTGTAGGCAAATCCTACACCTGAGGGAAAACGATGTAGCTCCGCATGTGTTTCAGCAGGGCAGACAACACTCTGGACAATACGTTGGAAAACATAGGCTGGGCCACATTTCTTTGAAAAGACCCACTTGCAAGGAAATGGAGCACTGATAGCACCTGCACTTGAGGGGGGATTCCTATGGGATGGCGGATTGCTGACATCAGGTCAGGCTCCAACTGTGTACACAGTTCCTGGATTGTGGCACGGTCAAACCTGTAGGTGATAATCAAATTTCTTTCCTCCATTGTCGACAGGTCCACCAGCGGTCGGTACACCGGAGGATTCCGCCATCTCCTCACATGTCTTAGAGGACGGTGCTTATGAAGGACAACAGTGAGCACAGAGTCAAACAACTCAGAGGTATGTCCCCACAGTCTACACAGAACACCAATCATGCACAAAATGTGGCCTGTATGTGTGTTGCGACTAGTCCTAGGTATGTGTGACGCAGTTTGAAATTAGGCCATGTGGGCCCCTGAAATGGCGGCTGTCTGACCTCTAAAGTGGGACAATGGGATGTGAGGTAACTGCACTGGCGTTGTACACCGTCGCGGTAGGCGGTCGAAGACCACAGCGCAATGCTGCATTGGTTAACATTGGACCCTATGGGTCCCAGGAGCCAATGACGATGTACGCCAGCGGTGACGGTACGCACCACCGCGGACGTGACCGCCATTTTCTATCTGAATAATCACTCGATACCTGATCTTCGACAGGCGAGGACCTACACTGCAAGTGCTGCTGTGACCTCAGTCTGGAAGAGACAATGGCTCGTGCGTCTGGGGAAAGGGCCCCTGCCTTCACATCGGAGGAGTTGGAGAAGCTCGTCGATGGGGTCCTTCCCCATTACACGCTACTCTACGGGCCTCCAGACCAACAGGTAAGTACACAGGGAGCATGTTGTATGGGCTATGCCTGTGTGGAGAGGGCTGGATGTAAGAAGGAAGGGGGCAGAGTTCTGCGTGCATGAAAGACGGTGGGTGCATGTGTCACATGGCAAGGGTAGGGATGGGGGCCACTCACTTTGACAGCACAGTTGGTAATGACTTCTCTTCTTCCCCTGTACATTTTATGTAGTTCAGCGCCCACCAGAAGAATGATATTTGGCGTGCCATCGCAAAGGACGTCCGGACCCTGGGGGTCCACCACAGATGGAGCACCCACTGCCGGAAAAGATGGGAGGACATTCGCCACTGAAGCAAGAAGACGGCGGAGGCTCAGCTGGGGATGGCCTCCCAACATGGGAGGGGTGCCCGTCGAACCATGACCCCCCTGATGTCCAGGATCCTGGCGGTGGCCTACCCCGATTTGGATGGGCGCGTGAGGACATCACAGCAGACACAAGGGGGTGAGTACACTCTCATTCAGCTGACTTTGCGCGCAGTGGAGGTGTCTGGGTGGGGGAGGAGGGCTGTGGGTTTCCCTAGGCCAGGGCGAGTTCTGTAGGCTAGGCCCCTCCGTAAGGCATGGCCCTGTGCCCCCCACCCCACCTCTGTAGAGTGCCAAGTACAGCTATTCATGCACCTGTGTCATCTATGTGTGCAGATGTCGTCCACAGCCTTGTAGGCCATTTCCCATGAATTGCACTGTAGAGCCGAAGAGCGTGACGTAGTGCAGGGGGCTTCTGTGTCTGTATTGTCCGCCAACGGTAGCGGTAATCCATGCACTCAACATGTCTTTCTTCTGTTCCCCCCCCTTTTTTGTGGTCTCCCTGTTCTTGTGTGCATTAGCATCATCAGGCGGAGGAGCAGTGGCACCGGAGCACGAGGGAGCTGCATCCCACATGGCCATGGAGGGCCACACTACGGACTCAGAATTCACCAGTGGGACGGAGGACGAGGGGAGCTCCACGGCGGGGACAGGAGCTGAAACCAGTGACACAGACTCGTCCTCTGATGGGGGCGGCAACATCTGTGCCCCCCGCATCTACAGGTACAGCCACCACCCCCCCCCCACCAGCACCGCCCTCCCAGCAGCCCCTCAGCCTTCGCCCCATGCCCGCTCACCCGGGAGGGTGGGCATCACCTTCGCCCCAGGCACCTCAGGCCCTGCCCCAGTCACCCCTGCTGCCCTCAGTGAGGAGGCCATTGACCTCCTCAGGTCACTCACTGTTGGGCAGTCTACCATTTTGAATGCCATCCAGGGTGTAGAAAGGCAGTTGCAACAAACTAATGGATTCCTGGAGGGCATTCATTCTGGTCAGGCGGCCCTTCACCGAGCCTTTCAAACTCTGGCCTCAGCACTGATGGCAGCCATTGTCCCTGTGTCTAGCCTCTCCCCTACAACTTCCTCCACCCAGACCCAATCCCCTGTACCTCTGCCTATCCCAAGCACACCATCAGACCAGCCTGCACACACCTCACCACACAAGGGAAGCTCAGGCAAACATAAGCACCACACATCCCACAGGCACTCACGCAAGCATCACACACATGCAGACACACCAACATCCACTGCCTCCACTGTGTCCCCCCCTCGTCGTCTCCCTCCTCCCTCCCCGTGTCATCTACACTCACACATGCATGCACTACCTCTACAGCCACTACGTCCCTCACCAGCACACCCACCAGCACAACCCGCTCACGTGCAGTCACCACCCCTACTACCATACACACGTCCCCTGTGTCCTCCCCCAGTGTGTCTGTGACGCCCCCTCCGAAGATACACAAACGCAGGCACACACCCACCCAACAGCCATCCACCTCACGGCAGCCTCCAGTGCATGCACCTTCACCCAAAGCCACCAAACGTACACCTCCTACAACCACCACCTCTTCCTCCACTCCCAAACCCCCTCCAGCAACCCGTCCCAGTATGTCCAAAAAACTTTTCCTGTCCAGCCTTGACCTATTCCCACCCCGTCCAACTCATAGGGCCCGAACTAGCACCTCAGGCACAACATCACCGGGACCAGTGGTGACTGTAGTCACAGGTATGTGGAGTGCAACGGCCACCAGGACAGCCAGTGTGGCACGGAGCCACAGCCTTGCCAGTCCCCCCCCCTGTGAAGCACCAGAAGTTGTCCAGTGCCCGGCGGGAGAGAGGGAAGACTCCAGCCACCCAAGCTGCTCCCAGGGGTCCTGGGGGGAGTGTGGACTCAGCTGTGACTCCTCCCAAGGTGGGGAAGGGCCACAAGAAACCCGGCAAGTCTGGGAGGAGCAGCACGGCGGAGAAGACCGCCATCATCCCCGCTGCCCAGGAGGGCCCCGCCAGCCCCATCCTCGCTGCCCAGGAGGCCACCGCCAGCCCCATCCTCGCTGCCCAGGAAGCCACCGCCAGCCCCATCCTCGCTGCCCAGGAGGGCCCGCCAGCCACAGCCCAGCTGCCCAATGAAGGACCGCCAGCCCCAGCCCAGCTGGGCTATGAAGGACCGCCAACTCAAGCACCGCTGAACAGGGCACCGCCAACTCAAGCAGTGCTGAACAAGGCACCGCCAACTCAAGCACCGCTGAACAAGGCACCGCCAACTCAAGCCCCGCTGAACAGGGCACCGCCAACTCAAGCACAGCTGAACAGGGCACCGCCAACTCAAGCACCGCTGAACAAGGCACCGCCAACTCAAGCCCCGCTGAACAGGGCACCGCCAACTCAAGCACCGCTAGCCCATGAGCGGCAGGGGCACTGACGCAACTGGGACCGTCACGGGGTGCGTGATACACTCTGGGCACCAGTCCCCCTCCAGAACCAGTGGAGAGTTACATCCACTCCGTCTGTCCTTAACAGGATGAAGCACTTTGGGCACCAGTCCCCCTCCAGAACCAGTGGAGAGTTACATCCACTCCATCTGTCCTTCACAGGATGAAGCACTCTGGGCACCAGTCCCCCTCCAGAACCAGTGGAGACATGCATCCACTCCGTCTGTCCTTCACAGGATGAAGCACTCTGGGCACCAGTCCCCCTCCAGAACCAGTGGAGACATGCATCCACTCCGTCTGTCCTTCACAGGATGAAGCACTCTGGGCACCAGTCCCCCTCCAGAACCAGTGGAGACTTGCATCCACTCCGTCTGTCCTTCACAGGATGAAGCACTCTGGGCACCATGCCCCCTCCAGAACCAGTGGAGACTGTTATCCACTTGAGAGACTGTGGCTTTGCACTCCCCAGGATTGAACAGTGGGCAAACCAGCCACTGTAGAGACTTGAGAGACTGTGGCTTTGCACTCCCCAGGATTGAACAGTGTGCAAACCAGCCTCTGTAGAGACTTGAGAGACTGTGGCTTTGCACTCCCCAGGATTGAACAGTGGGCAAACCAGCCTCTGTAGAGACTTGAGAGACTGTGGCTTTGCACTCCCCAGGATTGAACAGTGAGCAACCCACCCACTGTAGATACTTGAGAGACAGTGGCTTTGCACTCCCCAGGATTGAAAAGTGGGCAACCCACCCACTGTAGAGACTTGAGAGACTGTGGCTTTGCACTCCCCAGGATACATCAATGGGCATGGAGCCCCCTCGTGGATCTGGCGTCGTGCACTCATCCGGCTGAGGTGCCCCCCCTTCCCTTCCCCCTGAGGTGCCTGTTGTATTTCTATCTGATGCCCCTGCAGTGTTCTCTCTGTTTTGATCTGGTATCGGGTGTGGGCCTCGCCCATGCATTTTGGGCCCAGTGGTCCACGGACTATAAATGGTGCAATACCTGGACTACTATTCTTGGTGTATATTTTGTTAATAGTGTATATATGTATATTTTTGCGTACTGCATTTTAATATATTCCAATGGTTACACTCATTTCCTTTTGTCTTTGCATTCTTACGGGGGATTGGGGGGTGTTACTATAATGTATAGATATGTATTAGTGTGTGTGTTGTAGTGGGAGAGGGTGAGGGTGGGGGTGTTGCGTGTGTGTGTCCCTGTTCTTTGCCTCCCCCCTCCCCTGTGTCGTAGGTGCAGTACTCACTGTGGCCTTCGCCGCCGGCGTTGGTGCTCCTGGTACAGGAGCAGGAAGACTATCGCAGGTAGGATTTGGAGTTCAGGTCCATGGTGTCCTCTTTCCTCGTGGAGTGTGTAGAGGTGAGCATTTTCCCTTCGAAATCCTGTTTCCGCCGTGTTTTTATCCGCGGTGAATCCGCCCCAGAAAAGGTGGCGAATTGGCCTGTCATAATAGTGTGGGCGGTACATTGTCCTCCGCCTGTCTGTTGGCGGTGACCGCCGCGCTGTTTGTTTGTACTGCCGTGGCGGTCGGAGTGTTAAAGTGGCTGTCTTTGTTGGTGGTTTCCGCCACGGTCGTAATTGCAAAAGTTTTACTGACGGCCTGTTGGCGGTCTTACTGCTGCTTTAACACCGACCGCCAGGGTTGTAATGACCACCTTGATCTTTACAATAGTTTTAACGGTTTTATGTAAAGTGACAAGTATATGTGTTTTGAGTATGTATCTTGAATAAGAATATGCTTTATGTATTCTGGTTGCTTCTCCTATCTTCCCCCCTCTTTTGCCAAGATTTGAATTAATCATGCAAATAAAGACTTACTACTGCAAATATATCTATATATATAAATATACATATATATATATATATATATATATTTATATATATATATATATATATATATATATATATATATATATATATATATATATATATATTTAGTTAAACCATTACTGTAACATATGTTTTTTATGTTTTTAAAACTTAAGAGTTGAACCAATACTTATTTAAGTTGTATTGTTGTTAATGTATGTTACACCTTGACACCTGTTCAGACCCAATGCCTGCTGTCTTCAGTTTCTTTGCACATCACTCACTGGTCTAGTTCATCCTAAGTTGATCATGTGCAAGCAATCATTTGGGTACACCCTTGTCTGTCCGCACAGGGTACATGTGCAGAATGCATGCCAAAGGTGCACTGTGGTTAAGACAAACACAAGCCCTTGTGTGCCCATTTGGAACCAGATGCACCCAGAAACCCTACTCTGGACTCTTTAAGGAGCAGTGTTCATTCACAAAATAGATACTGTAAGCCTGCATCTCCTGCAGCTGATACTATAGGTGTGCATGACATAATTAGTTTGGTTAATAGGGTTAGAAATGATGAATCTGGGAACAGGGTTACATAAAGAGCAGTTGAGAACTATGGCCAAACAATGTGATTATAATGGTGACCAGAGTTAGGATATATTTTTTAGCAGAAATGTATAAAGAACACATCTCTACCTTATATATATCTTAAGCAGTCCCCATCAAGTATAATATCCTGCATGTTGATCATAAGGTAGACATCGTGGTGAAACAATGGTTATTTTCCAAGATGAATTGAGCTCCTCTAATGCTGGAAACTGATGGGATACAGAATTCAGAGTTTTAGATGCTCATTGTTTTGCTGAACATTTCAACAAGCTTCTCAGGCATTCTGGAGTACCTAAACCGTAGGAGGCAGCACCGACTTTAAGACTAGATTTTACAATCTTATCCCACACCTAGTTATCAATGCCTCCAAATTCATTATTCTGTGGAACTTTAACACAAGAAGCGATGCCCAAACCCACCAGCCTTAAGAAACGTGATGGTATTTTGCACCTTTGTGGGCCTCAAACAGCTGGTGAAATGAAACTATCCATAATGCAGATCACTCTATTACTCTACTTTATGTCTCTAAGGAGGTTATAACTGACTTCAGATATAAACCGGCTACCTGCTCAGATCACATAGCAGTACTTTCCTTCCTAAACTACTCAAAAAGAGTTATAAAACACTCTCCTCACTTCACCACTGAAATAGATTTTTTCTAAGGTTAACAAAAAAGATCTTTCTTTAGCACTCACAAAGCAACTTGTTTATCATCAGGTAATGCTTGGTCCAATCATGGGTATTTAAATTCTTGGACTATTTTCTCTCTTTAAAAATTGGCCTCCATCAGAAGATTGGCTCCCCGTTAAAAAATACCTTGAAGCCTCATGGTACACTGCTGCTCTGGCTGATGCCAAACAGACCTATAAGTTATTCGAGTAGACAGGTGCCATAGTTATTTGTCAGAAACTGTCAGAACCCCATTTGAAATACCAAGGGGCAAGCAGGACCTACTGTGTCCAACCTTGGGTATTAAGGCTGTAATACGTTTCTCACAAAACCTACGATTGCTTATTAGTAGAACAGAACTTCAGAAGGTAGGGAGTGAGTCCATCTACACCATGAGGAAATGTCATCCAAATTCCTAGCTTTCTCACAGGGCCTTACCTGAACCTCTAACTTTCCCAGGGCAACAGATGATATTGAGAACCTCAAACAAGACCACTCTGACTCCCAAGGAAGTCTTGGAAACAGATCTTACCTTTTGTTGTTTACTCATGAATGCCCAGGGTAAACACAAGAAAGATACGAATAAAGGTTACACAACATTCATTGAGATAATCATATTCTTGCAAATCCCCTAAGAATTGTGTAAATGTTTTATTTGAATGGAATTTTCCAGCCTTCATGACACCATGTACTGTGGCACAGGCCACCAAATATTGGTGTTTGGGGCCTATAGCAGGCTGGGCTGTACCATTAAAATATATAATGTATGTATATTGTTCAAGAGACAATATATCACTGGGCACTGGATATTCTTGTTCTTACTGGAGAAATTCTAGGGTTTGTAAAAGTAAGGTCAAAGACATAGGGGTCATTTTGACCCTGGTGGTCTTTTGACCGCCAGGGTAAATGTGGAGGTCCCACAACCAACAGTCTGGTGGTGCAGTCCGCCACATTATGAGTGTGACTGGTTGGATTCTACCAACCCATCACATCTCCACTTATACCGCCATGGCGATCGTCTCCGTGGTATGAGAAGCCGGCTTTCCACCATGGATTTCGCTGTGGTAGCACCGCCACGGAAACCATGGCGTAACGGCTACCAGTGACAGGGACTTTCTTCCTGTCACTGGTAGACAGCTACCCCACCCCACCAGCAAGCACTAGACCCCCATCACCCCACCCACCCTTCAGCCATAGCGCCCCGCTCCCCGCATACATGCACACAGACACCAACACGTACCACGCATACACCCATTCACCTACACTTACATACACGCATTCCCTCACACGCATCCATACACACATTCACAACATTCATACAGGCATTCACAACATCATTACACGCATTCACAATAACATCCATACACGTATTCACAACACCATCCATACACGTATTCACACCATCCATACAAGCATTCAAGCATGCATACTCACACCCATTGAAACGTGCATACTCACACGCATACACACATTCATGCACCCATGCGCTTACTTCTACATTCAGACATGCATACAACCATGCATTCACACAATCATACACACATGTAGACACAACACACATATGCGCACACAAAACACCCCTCACCCTCCCACCCCCCAGCCCTGTCAGATGATCACCTTGCCTGTTCCAGGGAGAAGGTCGTCTGGCAGGGAAGGGGCTCTTTCACTGCCAACAGCACCCCGGCAGCTGGCCACCACCAGGCCGTATTATGGCCCATAATATGGTGGGCGGCATCCTTATGGCGGGACTAGTGGTGGAACTGCCAGAGCGCCTCCGCCTGCCAGAACGATTACTGCTGGATTTCCGCCCAAAGTTTGGCAGAAATCCGGCAGTACCCGTAATAGGGTGGGTGGGAGACGGCCAGGAGTGGCGGTCTCCTGGCATCCGCGGCTTTGGCGGTGTTCATGGAAGACCACCAAAGTCATAATGAGGGCCATGGTCTACATCAGTTCCTGTCAGAAAAGGGGCCTATTGTATCCATCTAGGATGTATGACTTTTGCTTTAGGAATGCTAGCCTTGGTAACAGATTCTAAGGCTGGGATGGGAGTAATGACCAAGGTGGTCATTCCAACCCTGGCGGTCGGTGTTAAACCTGCGGCTAAACCGCCAACAGGCTGCCGGTTAAAAAAATGGAATTCTGACCCTGGCGGAAACCGCCAACAGAGACCGCCACATCAACACACCGGCCGCCACGGCGGGACAAACAAACAGCGCGGCGGTCACCGCCAACAGACAGGCGGGAGTCAATGTACCGCCCACCCTATCACACCACACCAATCCGCCACCTTTTCCGGGGAGGTAGCCCCGCCGATAAAAACACGGCGGAAACAGCCATTTCAAACGGAAAACGCTCACCTCCATACACCCCACGAGGAATCTGGACAGCATGGAACCCGAACTCCACATCCTCCCAGTGATTGTCTTCCTGCTCCTCTACCAGGAGCACAAACGCCGGCGCAGAAGACAATGGTGAGTACTGCACCTACGACACAGGGGAGGGGGGAGGAGAAAATATTACGGGGACACACATACGCGACACACCCACCCCCACCCTCACCCACTACAACACACACATCAATGCACAGTAATACATCACTGTTACCCCCCCCAAACACCCCGGAAGAATGCAAAGACAAAAGGAAATGATTCTAAACATTGGAATATATTGTATTACTGGCTGAATTATATATATATATATATATATATATATATATATATATATATCTACACATCAAAAACACTTATATACATATATGTACAAGTCCGAGCATTGTAGCAGGTATTGTCCGTGGACCACTGGGCCCAAATCACATGGGCAAAGCCCACACAGGATACCTGACTCCAACGGAGAGAACACTGCAGGGGCATCAGATAGGAAAACTATAGGCACCTCAGGGGGAAGGGAAGGGGGGGCACCTCAGCCAGATGAGTGCACAACGCCAGATCCACGAGGGGCCTCCATGGCCACTGTGCCATCCTGGGGAGTGCAAAGCCACAGTCTCTCAAGTCCTGCAGTGGGTGGGTTGCCCACTGCTCAATCCTGGGGAGTGCAAAGCCACAGTCTCTCAAGTCTCTGCAGTGGGTGGGTTGCCCACTGTGCCATCCTGGGGAGTGCAAAGCCACAGTCTCTCAAGTCCTGCAGTGGGTGGGTTGCCCACTGTTCAATCCTGGGGAGTGCAAAGCCACAGTCTCTCAAGTCCTGCAGTGGGTGGGTTGCCCACTGTTCAATCCTGGGGAGTGCAAAGCCACAGTCTCTCAAGTCTCTGCAGTGGGTGGGTTGCCCACTGTGCCATCCTGGGGAGAGCAAAGCCATAGTCTCTCAAGTGGATGACAGTCTTCACTGGTTCTGGAGGGGGACTGGTGCCCAGAGTGCTACGTGCAGCCCTGCCCGACACAGATGCGGGCCTGCCCCTGCCGATAATGGGCCAGCGGTGCTTGAGACGGCGGTGCCCAGTTCAGCGGTGCTTGAGACAGCGGTGTCCAGTTCAGTGGTGCTTGAGACGGCGGTGCCCAGTTCAGCGGTGCTTGAGACGGCGGTGCCCAGTGCAGCGGTGCTTGAGACGGCGGTGCCCAGTGCAGCGGTGCTTGAGACGGTGGTGCCCAGTTCAGCGGTGCTTGAGACGGCGGTGCCCAGTTCAGTGGAGCTTGAGACGGCGGTGCCCAGTGCAGCGGTGCTTGAGACGGCGGTGCCCAGTTCAGCGGTGCTTGAGACGGCGGTACCCAGTTCAGCGGTGCTTGAGACGGCGGTGCCCAGTGCAGCGGTGCTTGAGACGGCGGTGCCCAGTTCAGCGGTGCTTGAGACGGCGGTGCCCAGTTCAGCGGTGTTAGAGACGGCGGTGCCCAGTTCAGCGGTGCTTGAGACGGCGGTGCCCAGTTCAGCGGTGCTTGAGACGGCGGGGCCCAGTTCAGCGGTGCTTGCGACGGCGGTGCCCAGTGCAGCGGTGCATGAGACGGCGGTGCCCAGTTCAGCGGTGCTTGACACGGCGGTGCCCAGTTCAGCGGTGCTTGAGACGGCAGTGCCCAGTGCAGCGGTGCTTGAGACGGCGGTGCCCAGTTCAGCGGTGCTTGAGACGGCGGGGCCCAGTTCAGCGGTGCTTGAGACGGCGGGCCCAGTTCAGCGGTGCTTGAGACGGCGATGCCCGGTTCAGCGGAGCTTGAGACGGCGGTGTCCAGTGCAGCGGTGCTTGAGACGGCAGTGCCCAGTGCAGCGGTGCTTGAGACGGCGGTGCCCAGTTCAGAGGTGCTTGAGACGGCGGTGTCCAGTTCAGCGGATCCGGCCATGACGTGCAGGTCATTTGCCACCTGTCCTGTGGCTGGCGGGGCCTTCCTGCCCATCTGTCGGGTGGCTGGCGGGGCCTTCCTGGTCTGCAGTACCGGGCCTGTTGGTGTCCTCCTGCCCACCTGGGATGGGGCTGGCGGGGCCCTCCTGGCCAGCTGGGCTGATGGCGCTCTCCTCGGGTGTGCTGACCTTCCCAGCCTTCCCTGTTCGCCTGTGGCCCTTCCCCACCTTGGGTGGTGTGCCACCTGTCTCCACACTTCGTGCCGGAGCCATGGTAGGGATTTTAGTGCCTGGTGTTTTCACCCTCTCGCGCCGGCCGCTGACTATCTTCGGGTGTTTCTCCGGGGGTGGCCTGCCCGTGCCTTGGCTCCGTACTGAACTGGCTGCCCTTGAGGGTGGGGGACTCAACAGTCCATGGCAGACTGTCATCACAGGGCCCGGTTTTGTGGTGGCTGAGGTGCTGACTGGAGTCCTATGAGATGGACGGGGTGGGGGAGTTGTAGGAAAGAGGTTAAGTTTGGACAGGAATAGCATTTTAGGACCAGTGGGACGGGTAGGTGTAGTGGGTATGGGAGTGGAGGAAGAGGTTGTGGTTGTAGGAGTCTTAAGTCTGGTGTCTTTGGGTGCAGGTGCTTGGGCTGGAGGCTGTCGTGAGGTGGATGGCTGTTGGGTTGGTGGCTGCCTGCGTTTGTGTATCTTGGAAGAGGGGGTGACAGACACACTGGGAGAGGACACAGGGGACGTGTAAATGGTAGTCGGGGTGGTGACTGCACGTGTGCGGGGGGTTCTGGTGTGTGTGCTGGTGATGGACGTAGTGGCTGAAGATGTTGTGCATGCAAGTGTGAGTGGAGACGTGACTGGGAGGGAGGAGGGAGACGAGGAGGAGGGGGACACAGTGGAGGCAGTGGGTGTTGGTATGTCTCTATGTGTTTGTGTGAATGCTTGTGTGATGTGTGGTGCTTATGTCTGGATGAGCTTCCCTTGGGTGTTGAGGTGTGTGCAGGTTGGTCTGATGGTGTGTCTGGGATAGGCAGAGGTACAGGTGATAGGGTATGGGTGAAGGAAGTTGGAGGGGGGAGGCTAGAGACAGGGACAATTGCTGCCATCAGTGCTGAGGCCAGAGTGTTGAACGATCGCTGAAGGACAGCCTGACCAGAATGAATGCCCTCCAGGTATGCATTACTCTGGTGCACCTCTCTTTAGACACCCTGGATGGCATTCAAAATGGTAGACTGCCCAACAGTGAGCGTCCTCAGGAGATCAATGATCTCCTCACTGAGGGCAGCAGGGGTGATTGGGGCAGGGCATGAGGTGCCTAGGGCGAAGGAGATGCCCACCTTCCTGGGTGAGCGGGCACGGGGCAAATGCTGAGGGGCTGCTGGGAGGGCGGTGCTGGTGCGCTGGGTGGTGGCTGTACCTGTTGTTGCGGGGGGCACGGATGTTGCCACGACCACAAGGGAGCTCCCTTCAGAGGACAAATCCGTGTCACTTATGTCTGCCCGAGTCCCCACTGTGGAGCTCCCCTCGCCCTCCGTCCCACTGGTGTATTCTGAATCCGTTGCATGGCCCTCCAGGGCCATGTGGGATGCAGCTCCCTCGGGCTCCGATGCTACTTCTCCTCCGCCTGATGATGCTAATGCACACATGAACAGGAAGACCGCAAAAAAGGGGAGGGGGAGAAAATAAAGACATGTTGAGTGCATGCAATGGCGACACCGTTGGCGGAGAGGACAGACACAGAAGCCCCCTGCACTACGCTGCGCACTTGGGGTCCACTACTCAATCCGTGTGACATAGCCTACAAGCCTATGGACGACATCTGCACACATAGATGACACAGGGCCATGAATAGCTGTACTTGGCACCCTACAGAGGTGGGGGGCGGGGGCACAGGGCCATGCCTTACGGAGGGGCCTAGCCTACAGAAATCGCCCTGGCCTAGGGATACCCACAGCCCTCCTCCCCCACCCAGACACCTCCACTGCACGCAAAGTCAACAGAATGAGAGTGTACTCACCCCCTTGTGTCTGCTGTGATGTCCTCACGCGCCCATCCAAATCGGGGTAGGCCACCGCCAGGATCCGGGACATCAGGGGGGTCAAAGTCCGACTGGCACCCCTCCCACGTTGGGAGGCCATCCCCAGCTGAGCCTCCGCCGTCTTCCTGCTCCAGCGTCGGATGTCCTCCCATCTCTTCCGGCAGTGGGTGCCCCGTCTGTGGTGGACCCCCAGGGCCCGGACGTCCTTGGCGATGGCACGTCAAATGTCTATCTTCTGGTGGGCGCTGACCTATGTGAAATGTACAGGGGGAGAAAAAGAGTCATCACCTTCTGCACCCTCAATGTGAGTGGCCCCCCATCCCTACCCTTGCCATGTGGCACATCCTATCATCCGTCGTTTGATGCATGCCTCATTCGCTCCCCTCCCCACCATCTTTCATCCACCCGACTCAACACAGGCATTGGCCACAAAGCATGGTCCCAGTGTACTAACCTGTTGGTCTGGAGGACCGTAGAGTAGCGCATACTGGGGGAGGACCCCATCCACAAGTTTCTCCAATTCCTGAGCAGTGAAGGCAGGGGCCCTTTCCCCAGTCGCATGAGCCATTGTCTCTTCCAGACCGAGGTCACATCAGCACTTGCAGTGTAGGTCCTCTCCTGTCGAAGATCAGGTATCGAGTGATTAAGCAGATAGAAAATGGCGGTCACGCCTGGGGCGGTGCGTACCGCGGCGGTGCGTACCACGACCGCCGGCGCACATCGTCATTGGCTCCTGAGACCCATAGGGTTCAATGTTAACCAATGCTGCTTTGCGCCACGGTGTTCGACCGCCTACCGCCACGGTGTGCCACGCCAGCGCATTTACCTCACATCCCATTGTCACACTTCACAGGTCAGGCAGCCGCCATTTCAAGGGCCCACATGGCTTACTTTTAACTGTGTCACACATACCTAGGCCTTGCATCAACACTCATACAAACCATTCAATGCATTGGGAATCGTGATTTGTGCAAACTGTGGTTAGGTACCTGTGGGTTGATTGACTCTGTGCTCGCTGTTGTCCTTCATAGGCACCGTCCGCTGGGACATGCGAGGAGATGGAGGAATCTTCCCGTGTACAGAACGCTGGTAGACCTGTCGACAATGGAGGAATGACATGTCATACTGACATACAGGCTTGACCGAGCCACTATTCATGAACTGTGTGCCCAGCTGGAGCCAGACCTGATGTCACCCATCCGCCAACCCACAGGGATCCCACCTCTAGTGCAGGTGCTGTCAGTACTCCATTTCTTTGCAAGTGGGTCATTTCAAACAACAGTGGCCATATCATCAGGGATGTCCCAGCCTATGTTTTCCAAGGTGTTGTCCAGAGTGTTGTCTGCCCTTCCGAAACACATGCGGAGCTACATTTTTTTCCCTGAGGTGGGGGATTTGCCTACAGTGAAAAGTGATTTCTATGCCCTTGGACATATCCCCAACATCATCGGTGCCATTGATGGGACCCATGTGGCTTTAGTACCCCCCAGCAGGAGTGAACAAGTGTACAGAAACAGAAAGAGTTATCATTCGATGAATGTACAGATGATGTGTTTGGCAGACCAGTACATCTCCCATGTTAATGCCAAGTTCCCTGGCTCAGTGCATGACGTGTACATCATGCGGAATAGCAGCATCCCTTACGTGATGGGTCAACTCCAGAGGCACTGTGTGTGGCTAATTGGTGACTCTGGTTACCCCAACCTGTCATGGCTACTGACCCCAGTGAGGAATCCCCAGACAAGGGCAGAGGAACGGTACAATGAGGCCCATGGGAGAACTAGGAGGGTGATCGAGCGGACCTTCGGCCTCCTGAAGGCCAGGTTCAGGTGCCTCCATATGACAGGTGGATCCCTATTGTACTCACCAAAGAAGGTGTGCCAGATCATCGTGGCCTGCTGTATGCTTCACAACCTGGCTTTGCGACGCCAGGTGCCTTTTCTGCAGGAGGATGGTCCAAATGGTGGTGTTGCAGCAGCTGTGGAGCCTGTGGAGAGTGAAGACGAGAAAGCCGAAGAGGACGACACAGACAACAGGAATACAGTAATACAGCAGTATTTTCAATGACACACAGGTAAGATTCCAACCCGGCATATTACATATACTTAACCCCTACTACCTCTCTACTGTCCGACCTTTTCCCCCAGTGTATGGTAACTGAGTTGTGACTTTCCCTTCCAATTTCAGAGATGTGGGCCATACTGCGTGACATCTGCTTTGTTTCCCCATGGACTACAGCTGTGTGACAGTGGTATGTTGGCATCACAATGTAAATATGCATTTTGGGACGGTAATGTCTAATACATTAGTACAAAATCACAGCCAGACTCCTGATTGTTTTGTGCAATAACTGTGATTATTTCAGTGCTCTATATTGGTGGGTGATTGCAAATCGGTGAGGGGTGATGGTGGAGGATTGTCCATGGCAGAGTCCAGACTATTAGTTTCACAGGTGCATTGTCCAAATGCCTGTGGAAAGTGGAGTATGGGCAGTATAAGAATGGACAGGGTGTCAATGTGGACAGTGGGATGACAATCAGGGAGGTATCCTTTCCTTGCGGGGGTCTTGGCATCTTACTCTGTCTTCTTCCTGAATCTCAGGGCCCGCTTGCGGGTGGTTCTCCTTCTGCAGGGGGTGGGGTGCTGGTGGCCTGTTGGTCCTGTGGCGGGGCCTCCTGTCCACTAGTGCCGGCAGAGGTGGTAGGCAGTTCTTGGTCCATGCTAGTGTCAGGGGCCCTTTGTCCTGCCACAGTGTCCCGCAATGTGGTGACTACCTGATTCAGAGCCCCTACAGTGGTGGCCAGGGCGGAACTGATGTTTCGTAGTTCCTCCCTGAACCCCAAATACTGTTCCTCCTGCAGAAGCTGGATCTCCTGAATCCTGGCCAGGACCGTCGCCATCGTCTCCTGGGAGTGGTGGTAGGCTCCCATGATGGAGGAGAGGGCCTTGTGGAGAGTGGGTTCCCTGGGCCTGTCCCCCCCCTGTCGCACAGCAGCCCTCCCAGTTCCCCTGTTTCCCTGGGCCTCTGTTCCCTGGACCGTGTGCCCACTACCACTGCCCCCAGGTCCCTGTTGTTGTTGGGGTGGTGGGTTAACCTGGGTGCCCTGTAGTGGTGGACACACCGCTGATTGACGTGTCCTGTGGACAGAGGGATGGGTCCGCTGGGTGGGTGCTGTGCTGGTATTCTGAGAGGGGGGAAGGTCTGCTATGGCCTGTGGCTGTCTGAGGGGAACCGACTGTCCCGAGGTCCCCGATGAGCCGGGCTGGTCATCTAGATCCAGGTCGACAGAGGTGCTGTCCTCACTGTGGGCCTCTTCTGGGGGTGGAGTGGACATTTGTGGACCCTCCTGTGCAGTGACGTGGCGTTCGGGTCCTGCAGGGGTATAAAAGTATGGTTATTGCATTTGTGTGTGCCATAGCGTGTAATGGGTGGGTGCCCTTGTACCCCAGTGCTAGCATTCCCGTGTGGGGGCTTTTGTGACGGTGATTTGGTGGGGGATGGGTATGTGCAGTGGGCATGCTTTGGTGATGGATTCCATGCTTTGTGGTCGCTTGCAGGGATTGGTGTTGGGATGGGTGGGCTGTGATGGTGAGACATTTGCAAGGAGCAGGATGTGATGGGGGTGAGGGTGAGGGTGGGGGTATGAGTTGGTATGCTGGTGGGGTGGGGGGGATGAAGTAGTGATGATTTGACTTACCAGAGTCCATTCCTCCAGATACTCCTGCGAGGCCCTCAGGATGCAGGATCGCCAAGACTTACTCCTCCCATGTTGTAAATTCTGGGGGAGGAGGTGGGGGTCCGCCGCCAGTCTGCTGCACTGCGATGTTGTGCCTGGATACCATTGAACGCACCTTCCCCCGTAGGTCGTTCCACCGCTTCCTGATGTCGTCCCTATTTCTTGGGTGCTGTCCCACAGCGTTGACCCTATCGACTATTCTGCTCCATAGCTCCATCTTCCGGGCAATGGTGGTGTGCTGCACCTGTGTCCCGAAGAGCTGTGGCTCTACCCGTACAATTTCCTCCACCATGACCCTGAGTTCATCCTCGGAGAACCTGGGGTGTCTTTGCGGTGCCATGGGGTGGTGTGGATGATGTGTGGGGTGGATTGTGTGGTGATGTGTATTGGTGTGTTGTGTGAACTGTGTGGAAATATTGCAGGGTGAAAGTAAAATGCGCGTCTGGGTGCTCAGTTCTCTTTTTCTCAGTGCGTGGTCCCGATTCTGTAGGAGTGGGGGTTTGTGGGTGATGTGGGTGTGTTTTTATATTGTGTTGGGTGTGTGGGAGTGGTGTTTGTATGTGTATCAGGTGCGTGGATTTTGAATTGTCCAATGTGGTTGTGTTTTGTAAGTGTGTGTGTATTTTGAGCGCGGCGGTGTGTACCGCCAATGGATTACCGCGTTTGAGAGACCGCCGCGTGGATTCGTGTGGGCGTATTTCTGTTGGCGTGACGGTGGAGGTTTGGTCATCGCCAGTTTCTCGCTGGCCTTTGGTGTGGCGGACTTTTGTGGATGTCTGTATTTTGGCGGTTTGCCTGTTGTGGGTCAGAATGACCGTGGCGGTTTACCGCGGCCGCGGCGGTATGTTGGCGGTCTTCTGACAGCGGTAAGCGGCTTTTACCGCCAAGGTTGGAATGACCCCCCAAATGTCTTTCCTTGATGACACCCAGCTGAATTACGTCAGTATTTTTTCAATGGATGCAAAATGCATTTCAGCATTAGAATATAAATGAGATTTGCAGGAGGCTGGCTCAGTATATGGTGTACACATATAGATGAGGCACCTTGTACTGAGTCCAGGCAACCCTTGGTGATAGTGTAGGAGGTCCTAGATGACCAGAGCTCTCAGCGGGGTAGCTGTGGAGAGCAGCTAAGGCTTATCCAGGAGGGTGTAAAGCAGTTGCAAATTTCACACAGGAACGAAACACACCAGTGTTAGAAAAATATTCTATATTTATTGTAAAACACACACTAGAACTAACTTGGGTATGTCTCCTAACCAGAGACATGATCATACAAAAAATATACTTAGAAAAAAATATGTAAGGCATATAGGGCCATATGTACGAACACCTTTTCCTATAGACACAGAATGGGCAAAACTGACTGTTACATCTGGCCCATAATAACACATGCCCCTGCGGGGGGGCCAACCATAAACCAAATAAATGGAATCATTCCAAACCTAAACTAGCACCCAAGGACCCTTAGGACTGAGGAAGCATGGGAACACCCACTGTAAGTAAGTGGGATTCCACAGGCACCCATGTGCAGAGGTGTAACCCTGTGTTATGTGTCCAAAGGATAACGTTGGGAAGTTGCGGTTAGAACTTTGTGGATTTAGGACCCTTCTCAGAAGACCCCGAGGATCCCCCTTGGGACAAGGGAGTTTGGATAATGGCCCCATCCGTGGATATCCAGAACAGTGGAGTACCTACACCATAGAGCCCAGGTGCATAGAGGTGAAGTCGTTTCAGAACCTGCCATTGAAGTCACTGGGGACCTCAGTTGTCCAGCTGCTGTTGTGACCTGTGGACCAAGTCGGGGGAACCCAGGAAGGGATTCCTGAAGAATCAGACCTAAGAAGACAGGGGACAGAGTCCAGGCCACCTAGAGGTGCTCAGGCAGTGCAGAAGGACAATGCCCACTCTTCCAGAAGACGCTTTCCTGTTAAACAGTGGACGAAGGATTTCATCTGTGAAGTCCAGGTGATGTAGGAAGACCCTGGAGTCATCTACGAGCTGTCCCATGTCGGTCATCGGATTGCAGAGGGGTCAATAGTCAGCTGGACAACCACCAAGCCTGCACAAATGCAGGGAAGCTTTGTACAAAGATTTCTACCCTACAAGGAAAGGTCCAAAATGCCCTTCCTGTTTGAATGCCCTGTAGAAATATTCGATGGTGGGAACTCAAATAAGGGGTATGGACCAATATCCCCCTTAGAGAATAAGAATCCAAAACTGGTGAGCATTCCGCAACTTATCAAGTTCCTTCACAATTTTTTCTTCCAATTAATATATGGATCACATTACTACTTAATTATTAAGAAATTAGCTTCAAGAATTACTTTCCTCTTTAGAACTACCCACGTGGGTTCTCATTTTCAACAAATTTTGAACATAGATTGCAGGATTTGTGGGGACCAGCAGGGTCCAGGTGATCCAACCTTTGCAGGTAGGTCAGGGTCAACCCTCAGCAAGCAGGAGAGCCAGTAGGAATCATTGGAGCCCTGAGGAGGACCCTCTGGCAGCAGGCAGAGGGAGTCACAGGGAGGCCTCATTAGCATAGCAAAGAGGGATGCCCATGTTGAAGGAGTTGCAGAGAGCATGCTGTTCTTGGTGCTGCAGTGTGCTGGAGGCCAGAGCTTCTTGGAGATAGGAGGTCTTTGGACAGAAGAACCTGCAAGCTGTGGCAATGGCAAACAGACACTGTGCACAAGGGTTCCAGCAAAGCAGCTCCAGCAAGAGATCACAGACTTCTCAGTTGCAAAGAAGACAACCACAGAGCCACCACCTGTGTAGTAAAGTAGTGAAGAGTCAGTGGGACAGCAGGATGCAAAGGAGATTTCTTCTTGCTTTCCCACGTGCATACTGAGTCCTTGTGACTCTAGAAGATGCACAACCATGTGGGTTACAGCCTTGCTCTTAGTTCGAGCAAAGAACAGCAGCGGTCCTGGTGTTCAGGTTGCAGAAGTGTCTTGCAGGGGAGACTTGCAGATGGATCTTGAAGTCTTGCAGACAAATCAAGGATCTCACCCTGAGGGGGGCCCTTAAGCATCCTGGGAAGGGGATTGGACACTTTATGCAGGGACCCACTAATCGGGGAGGTCAGGGATGTCATCCAGTTGGATTAACCAGTCAGATGATCCAGGGGGCCTCTGCTCATCATATTTTCATGAGGAAAGAATCAAGTGGCCACCTGGCAGAGCTCTGTGCACCTCCCAAGGGTCAGGGCTGGGCAGGGGGATGGTCACTCCCCTGTCCTTTGTGTGATTTCGTGCCAGAGTGGAAGCTGAGAGCTCCTGCACTGGAGTAAAGCATTGTATGCCTGGAGGGCACCAAATGTGCCCTTTAAAGCACTCTGGTGGTGCTCAGAGACACCTCCGAGCCCAGTGACACCTATTTCTAAGGGAGAGGTGGTCACAGGAAATCCTTTGTTCTGCCTTCCCCTGCCTGAATTAGTCTCAGCAGCACGAGAGCAGAACAGTGTCGGGGGTTGGCAGCAGCACGGACTGACATACAGACCCTTCTAGGTTGTATAGGCAGACATGGGGGATCCCCTAGGGAACTCCCAGAGTACATGATATCATGCAACTAGCACACAAATCAGTGTAGTTGCATGATTCCAACATGTTTGATACCAAACATGCCTGGTTTTGGTGAAGCCATTATGTAGTTGGACATCTCGTGTTCACCAGTGTCCACTACATACCTTAAGATGGATTCCCTGCACTTACACTGCCCAGCTAATAGAGTCTGGGGTTTGTAAGGGCACCTCTGCTCATTCAGGGGTGTCCTCACAGTGAGAACCAAGCACCCTGCCCTTGGGCTGAAGGGCCTACCTTAGGCGTGACTTATAGGGTCAGAGTGTAGTGACCATGAAATGAGGCAAACCTTATAACTGGGGTGACAGGTGCATGCACAATTTCACACATGCTGCAATGGCAGAACTGTAGTCACAGTTTGCATGGGTGGCACAGTACATGCTGCTGCCCATGGGGGACTCCTGGTGTAACAATGACCTAGGTACCTTAGTACCACATACTAGGGACTTACATGGGTGCAGCAGCATGCCAATTGTGGGGTGTACAAGTTTCTTATCAACTAAATTTGGGGGAGAGAACACTGACACTGGGGTCCTGGTTAGCAGGATTCCAGTGTACTATAGTCTAAGCATACTGACACCAGGCAAAAAGTGGGGGTAACTATATCAGAAAGGTGCTACTTTCCCACACAGGTTATATGCAATAGGCACTGTGTCACCCTTATTGAATGTGATACACATGAAACTGATGGCACCTACAATTATACAGATTACCAAGTTTGTTTTATTGATGTGCATGCGTAAGTGGCTAAATGCAAGTTTGTCAGTCTGCAGTGACCAGAGAACTTGTGTATCTTCTAATGTCCAGTGTGTACTGGAGAAATCAGGGTGAATTAAATCGTATAATGGTTTTATGCATTATGCATAATCTGGTATGTATGTTCTATCAAAGTTGAAGAAACCTAACTGTGACTGTAAGGTTTTAAAGGTGTTTGGAGGTTGTAATAGAGCACATTTTTCTAATAAATGTGGTGCCAGGCTCTTGCCTTCATTTGATAACTCTTATCCTGAAAATAGAACACAGAGAAAGCCACATTTTCTTTTCTTGAATTTAAATTTGTAGCCATGTTCAGTAAATCCCAAAACAGTGCAATCTACTCTGGCTAAATTTGTGTGTAAGTCATCATCCATGAGATATATATCAACATAGGACAATTCTTCTGGGTCAATATAATGTAAAATTGACTTTACTTTTCTTATACCCCTGAGGGAGTCAATAAAAGCGACCCTGTGAACTTTGCGCTGAGAACATTTCTAGCTCTCTGCTTTCAGGTGATATATTTTGGCAGAAAAAAAATGGTGGAAATATCCAAGGCTGTTTTAAATGTTTTATGGACCATATTGTTCATTAAATCCATACTAAGTGAGTTTTTAATTGCAAATGTGTCTATATGACTATTTCAATATATGTAATATAAGACTATGTGATAGGAAGGATCTGTTTTAGCTACTGGGAGTAAAGGGTTATGTTATTCATGGGAGATACAGAGGGTTCAATTACTCCAGGGTACTTTAGTTGTGAGAAAGGTTCCCTCACAGGAGCTTTTGCTTCATGTTTTATTGCATATTGTAATTATACTTGTGGGTTAGACCATAGTGGTATAATGTCTTAAGGGGTATCCTTATCCCAGTCTACATGATTGCAGTACAATGCTGAGGCTTGTGTAAGAACCCATTCTGTAGCATATGCTTGTCAAACATCTTCACAGACAAGAATGGAAAAAGACAGTAGTGTTACATCTTCTGCTTGTCGGACTGTTCTAACAAATTCTGGTGGCTAATTGACCTCAGAGAGAATGTCATAGCTAGACTGTTAAATTTTCCCAGAATAATATTTTAATAGTATTTGTGGTGTCACCCTCAATTTCATTATTTAATTTGTAAATTCTGTCCAGACGGTTGAATCGCTGATCTGTGGTTTCTGCTTCAATTAAGTCATTAGTTGCTTTCACATCCAGCAACTCTTGAAATTCTAGCAAATGATTGTGACATCTGCCACATTGTCTAGCAGTGTCACTGCCCACTTCTTGTTCTGAATGAGTGTTCTCAATAGGTGTGACATTTGTGGCCGAAACACCCACAACCTTCTTCTTTTTAAACTGGATTTTTTGTTGTGAAAGTTTCTTTTCCTTTTTTATGATGTCAGACGAGCTTTGTGAGTCCTTTTTTGATTTCACATATTCTTCTTGTTGGCACTCCGAATGTCCCCTCTTTCTGATGATGTGTCTAATGAGCCCTGAAGGGAAAGAGAAGGACGTCTATCAGTGTACTGCTACCTATCCAGCTGTTTAAGTGTATCATGATTATGCAGGTTATAATGTTTATCAGAGGACTCCAGTTGCAGTCATCTACCCTGTGATTTTGCTTTTTCTTTATTTTTCTGTTTGTCCTAGCATTTGTTAGAAAACTAAGGTACTTGTTTGATATTGTCCATTTCAGAGCTACCATTAAGCTGTGGCTTAGTCAGTCTGGCTCCCAAAATATCTCGACTTATGGATAGGTGGCAACAATAATTTTTGGTAATTTGTTCCCCTGATCTGCAACCACGACCTGTATGAGGTGTTTTTGAATTGCCAGTGTTTCTGCTTCCCCTTGATATTACCTAATGTGATTGAGGATACTGAAATCCAGAGCAGGGCCACCCCATATTCTTTTTGAATTTGCTTTAGCATTTCAAGCAAAACAGTAAATGATGGTGTACCATGTGTTACTAATATGTATATATTGAAGCAAAGACTGCACTCCAAGTGACACAGTCATCACTAGGGGGAACCCTTCCAAGTTGCAAGTGCATAATGAGAATTCAATGTTTGTCTTGGGGTCCCACATGGGGAATCACTGCTTCAATATGTTTTTTTTCTATGCAATCCAGAATGTAATTTCCTCCTGTCTGGTGTGAATCTTGCCCATAATAGCATTGATAATTACAGGGCTAATCGTAGACACAGCTACCTGTGGTTGGACAGCCCTTGCTGAGGCAGTTGTTAGTGCACATATAACAAGCTGTGTTAAATGTCTATACAGTTTAACTAGACCATTGTATAGTGCATGCAATTCACTCATATTTACCAGTGCTAAGTTTGGATATGGTGTGTAGCCAACTAAGACTGGCCATGCAGCCCCATCATTGTTGAGAGAACCCTGTCCAATATATTGTAAAAACATGTGATAGGCCTCCTTGGAACGAATTTCAGTGTTCTTGATATGTTAATTGTAATTCTAAATAATTATAAGCTTTCTATTGGCCTCAAATAGCACATTCAGTGTATGTGTAAAATATCTGTGTGTTAGCATTTACTGCAGGAAAAATGACCAATGAGTAAATTACTTTTTTAATAAGCTTTGTGAGCCTAAACCATGATGGTAACATCTCCACCCCCATTAGGTAGCCCATGTAGAGTTAAATCTGCTGTAACATGTCTGCAAATATCAGGAATAGTAATAACATTTGCCATTTTAATTAGTGGAATCCAGGGAGGAAAATACTATAGTTGGGTATCCTTTAAAATGTTAAAGCTTAAGCAACCTAAAGACAAATAAGGTACTTCATATAATGCTGAGGAGGACTAATCCGTAACACCATGGACGTGTCTTTTTTAAGGATGAATATGGAAGGTGAAGGGATATTGGGTCCACACAAGGACTGCTCAGGAGACCAATTAAATAAATGTCTGACCTATAAGCATTGGTGGGGCCATGTTATACAGTTCTCACAAAAAGTAGGACTATGTATTAGGACAACAGAATTTCAAAAGGTAGGGACTGAGTCAGTTTACACCATTAGGAAGAGTCTGCCTAAATCCTATCTAGCTCACATTGCTTCAGCTGAACCCCTAACCTTCCCAGGGTAACAGATGATTTTGGCAATCTCCAACATGACCAATCTAACTCCCAAGGAAGTCTTGGAAACAGATCTTACTCTTTCATTGTTTACTCATGCATGCCCAGGGTAAACACAAGAAAGATATGAATAGGGGCTTTTCAAACATTTATTGAAATAATCATATTCTTGCATGAACAGAATGAGCTGTGATTATTATGCAAATGAAACAAAACATTGTAACCAGCATTATTAACATGTTGAACAGAATAAATAATTCAATTATGGTAATCTTATTTCTATATCTTCCTGCCCATCACTACCTCCACTCTGAGAGCATGGTGGGGGTACCCTCTGCCAGATCTTGAAGGATAACCTGAGCCCCCCCATACCTGGATTGCTGAGCTAGGGAGTCGGTCTTAGGTGAAGTTGGCAATCCTTCTCTGCAAGATGATAAGTCAGCATCAGCAGAGCTGCAAATAGAACACAGGATCCATTGCAGGACAATCATGGCTGGAGAGCTGCTCTGACCCTTGTAGGGCAGTGCACAGTTTAAATAATCAAAACCATAAAGGCACAGCTCTGTAGCAGTAATATGTCTAGATTGCAGAAGCTGTCGCCAAACGGTCAATGCAAGCACTAGGATATCTTGTTCTATGTTCCCTATCCTTGAAAAGAGTGTACAGGCTTTATGGTGAGAAAAGGTTTAATGAAAACAAACAACATGTAGAGCATATTCTGAGAATAATATCTTGCAAGCTTATTCTCAGAATAATGCCTTGCTAAAATGATGTCATCCTAAAAATGAGCAAAATGCAAAACTGAAATGGAGAACCAAAGTGGGCCCAAGAAGGGCTCACCACAAGGCCTTTTACTCCTGACATCCTGGGGCCGGAACCTACTATTGATCTTGAGCAACTGGGCCAAGTACTCCTTCCGCACTTGACTATTGGTGGTAGCGCGGGTCGAGCAGTCCAAGGCTTCTCGGAGGGAATGTAGGCACTGGGGGGTGAACATAGCCTCCTAACTCAAAATAGGATTAGCAACAGCAATAAATAATTATCTAGCTGAATATTTGCTTGCATGAAAAAAGGAGTATTTATAGACAAGCACAAAGTAAAATAAGTAATTCACAAATAATAAACACAGTCCATTGAGGAAGTCAGGACTCTAGTGTTTCATAAGTGGGTCCTTGAGTTCTACTTCCCTCTCTCTAGCAGCAGTGGTTATTTCCCATTCACTATAGGTGACATTAAGGTTATCCCGCACTAGGAGTCCAAGTCTTAGGAGTCCCACCCAGACTCTTCATTAAGGTCAAAAGTGTTCCAGTGCCAATGCACTATTTGATAGGTAAGTTGCCATAAGGCCGTCTGGCTCAACAATCAGTCTTATCCACACCAGCAGGATCTGGGCACCCAGGGCCCCTAAATCAGCAGGTGCTGAAGATGCAGCAGCTGTTTCCAGTGATCTTGTTCCAATAGGGTGGCCAAATTATGGAACTTCTTGCCACATCAGGTGCCTACTGTCTCTAATCATACTGACTTCTGTAAGGCTTTGAAAACTTGGTTGTTTTGATCTTTCTTGTTTTTTTGATCAGGGTTCAGCATCAGGACACCCTTTGAGTAGTTGTGTCTTTTAGCAAATTAAATAATAATAATAATAATAATAATAGTAATAATATTGATAACACATATTATTATTAGTAGTACTAGAAGTAGTATCATGACTGTATTAGTATCATAGTTTTTAAGGCATTTTATTCATTTTTGTTGATCTACTATAATTCTGCATGCAGCAAATAAAACCCAAGCTTGTCATATAGGTCTCTTAACTACCACACCACCTAAATTCTGGTCCCCGCAGCCAATTACATGCCTGTTACAAAAAATCATGGACAAGGTTGAGATCTTGCAGCAGAACAGGACACAACAAATCACAAAAATCCTTCAAAATACACTGAATGGAAGAACCTTTCTTGGAGGTAAAACTTCTTGGTTTGTTTCTGATGCCATATGTCATTAGTTCAAGCTTACCATAAAGGGCAAGCTGTCTGACTGTAAAACACCTATTGTCAGCTTACCAAGATCTGGCATTGGGTTTAAAACTAACCCATTGCTTACCATTGGTTGGCTTTATCGTTCACTCTCATTTACTTGTTTTTTATTTGATCACTTGCGTTTTTCATCTTGTGTTAGTCCCTATCTTGGAGCATAGTCTCTTTACTTGTGCCCTTTCACTGCTCACTTTTATGCAACAACTTTTACCTTAGTGCTTATGCACTCCATGAGGGCATGTATTTTCAAGCTTCTTTCCTTGTTTGCTTCTCTCCTCTCTCAATTTGTATTTCTCTTGTTCTTGTGCATGTCCTTCTCTCCCAGTGCTGCTCTTACTCATCAATGTGTTTCTCTTTACCACCAGACACTCTCTCTCTTGCCTTTGTGCTTATGTAGTGTTTTCTCCCTCTTGTGCTTCGTTCCTCCACCCTCCATGCACTGCTTCTTCCTTCCTCTGTCCACCCGCTCTTTGGTTTCCCCCGTATTCTACATTTAGTTTCTGTTTTCTTAAGTGCCATTTTTGCGCTACAAAAACTCAGTGGCATATTTTTAAGCCTCTAGCGCCTCCTTGCACCACATTTGCTGCATTTATTTTTACGCAAATGTGGCATTAAGGTGGCATTTCCCACGCACCATATTTACATAGTGGTGCAATGCTTGTAAACCCTTGCAGCACATTATGCCTGCACAAGGCATTATATATGTAAGGGGGGTGTTCCTCTGTTAGGAGGGCTGAAAAAATGGCACAAGGAAATCTAAGAGATTTCATTGTGCCATTGTTTTTGGCACTTTTAACGTCTCCTTAGAGCAGGCATTAAAAGGGGGCATATCATTATTTATAATGGGCCCCTATGTACTCTGCATGAGTAGCACCAACATTTTGTCGCTGCTCCTGCAGAGTACATCAATAGCATCACAAAAAATTACGCTATTGCCCCCTACCGTGAGCCATGGTGTGGCATATTTTAAATACCATGCACACATGGTGGCATTAGGGGGCGCTAAGGGGTGTAAGAAAAGTGGCGATGCACTGGGTGCAGCACCACTTTCCTTGAATCTGCCCCTTTGTTCTTTTAATTTACAGACAACTGGGGTCCACCATCATGGTTCAATAATAAAAAAATAAAGCAAATCACAGTCACCTTATTTCACTAGCAATAGTGTTTGATGGTTTAACACATTAGTGAAATTATTGCAACAGCCATTGAGCTTGACCCTGTGCAATAGCGTCAAAAGAAATTGGCAAAGCCAGTAGACCCTAAGATGTAATGTATTGGCTTTGCCATTGCTTGTTTTTTTCTAATGTAAGTATAGTCCATAGCCTGTCCAGCTATTGATATGCTCTATGCTGTTGATTGTCCCACACATAAATGTCACAACAAGCTTTGCCATTGTCCATAATTGATGACATTCCTGTGGGCTCCTATTCCTTCTTGTGACCCAACATTAGTGCAACTGCTGGATCACTGGGTAAGGCCTTCCCATTTATCCCCCATATCTATCCTGCATGGATTTCCAGCTATCCCGTATTTCTCCTGCATAGCTTTTAAATAGCCCATGAAGTTTGGACATGGCCGCCATAAATATGGCATATCTCCCTTTTTACCGCACCCTTTCCAGGATAAATGTGACCTGTTGGGTACGACAGTTTCATTTTCACCAGGGTGTGGTGCCATCTGTATTTTTAAGTCTACCTCTCTGTGCTGAACTGTCATATTGGATAAATCGACCCTGCTATGATTTGCCTCACATTTTTTATCTGTGATAAACCTCTTTATTCTTTGCTTCAATTTCAACGTGCTCCTATTCTGATACCTCAGATTTAAGTAACATTAGACCCATGTCACTATTGCCTTTTATTGGTAAGGTAGCAGAGTGTTCATCGCTCGCCTCTGCTCCTTTATAATTGGACTTTGCTCCAGTGGGTTTTTGGCTTCAAAATGGAGCAGTCTTTGTTTTGATTGCAATCTAAACTGATCTTCGTATGATTTTGGATCAAAGAAACATAGCTACCCTGATCCTTCTTGACCTCTCGGCTCCCTCCGTCTTACATCCCACAAAACGTTTGTAAACAGGTTGCACAGGATTGCGATTGAAGGTGACGAAAATAATTGGATTTCTATCTTTTCCTAAGAGACTAGCTAGACGGTGCCTTATAGGCCTTCTTCAAAACCATTGGTTTGCACAGCCCCCCCAGGGCTCCTCAATAAATTAATATGTGTACCCTCTGCCACCTCATATGAGTCTCAGTCTGACCTCTATGTGAAACATGTCATGACTCAGACTATTTAAAAGTGGGTAGGAACACCCACCTATCATGCAGCAGTTTTTTATTTTTTTTAGAGCAGCCTCAGTGCAGCTTCCAACTCGAAATGGGATCACTGCCTAAATTCAAACACAAATTGGAGATTATGTTCCTGGGAGGACCTCCTGCATTGTGCAATCTTGGCGGCCAGATCAATTTGAAACTTAAGAGAATATGTTCCTGATGTACTATCTTTTATATCTCAGGTGGCTGGGCCCGTTTCTTTCATCTGACGACATTCTACAGGCCACAGTAGGCTTGTGTGTTGACTGTCAGTGTCAGACTGGCAGTGCACTTTGTTTGCGATTCCCTTCCAGTACTCCATATCATGTTTAGTGGGTGTAGAGTGCTGCAGCCACTGTCTACTTTCAGCACATCAATGTCAATTCATCCATACTGTCCTCCTGTTCCAAATAACTCAATGTTCAAAAGCCTAGGCCTCTGATTTAAAGCTTTTTATAACAAAGTCCCATCGTTGTTCAACTGCTGCATGATATTTTCCAGTGCACTCTTTACACTCATCCTAGACTATTGGCAGCTAATAACTAAGATTAGGAAGTGACGTCAGGGAGTTTGTGCCTTCCCTACCAAGTTGCCAAGATTCTGAATTCCCTTACCTTGGAATTATGTCAATTCTCAATTTACTTAAAGCTCTAAAAATGTTCTAAATTTTCTCTTCCAGCTATTAATGCTGTCAGTGTTAGTTCTTAGGATTTTTACTAACAGGATGCATCTTTTGCAATCACACACTCCATAAACCAAAAAACACTCAGTCCAACGATATGCAAGAAATAATTAAAATTTCAATTGTTTCTATCAAAATCAGCCGACTGCAGAAAAAACTTTCATTTTGGGGCTAGAGGGCAAGCCCCTGCATATTCCTCTGTTTGAGTTATAGTATCTGGTGGTTTAACTGCCTGAAGCTATAGACTCAGGCTGGTCGTTCTTGTTCAATACAAAAATGCCATTTACGTAAAAATTTGAAAAAATCTTGCTCAGAAGGAAAAACTAGTTTTCCTGAATTGAAGACCAAGGACATGGTAAAATAAAAAACTGAGCGAACGTAGCACAGCTCATAAAAGAGGGCGAGACAAGCAGCTCTTCGATTTAGCGCTGTGCTGTTTGCAGCTCCTTAATTTAATCTAAGAATCACCGACGTAAGTGTATAGCTGTAGACAAGGCTTGCACTTAAAAACATGCGAACTTTGATGATAAGGCCTGATGTTCACAGATAGAGTAGCTCATAGGAAGAGCACTGAAAATGTGAGTGGGAAGCCTAATTTTGATTAAAAAAAATTTTTTAGTCATCTGTCAGAATTATACATACTGATTTTCATGCAAAATCTCAAATATTTTTTGGGAGGAAATTCCCACGCAGTGTACTTTCCCATAAAGTTTATATTACGTTTTAATCTAAGTGTCCCCAGTGCTAGCACATCCTGTAGTAATAACTACCTAGCATGGATAAATGATCAGCTTGCAGAAAGAACGCTTTGCTGCTGTCCAGAACGCCAGCTGCTTTTATCTTCTTTCAAGACATTCTCATGATAGTGGGTGAGACATCAGTAGTAATGTAGGCCGTGAAAATGATAGAGGCAGAGTTGCCAAGAGTGGAAGGTTAATGGATATAATGCGATGGTCTGTGATAGGGGCAGGGGGCACAGGGCTTACAAATATCAACTATTCTCACACTCCATCAATTCACTGTTAGGCCTAGCAACACACAATAAATACCCAGTGAAGTTGTTGGCTGTACGGACCAGAAGTTTTGTTACCAGTCATGTTACTCTATAAGTATATAGATTTGCACAAAGTGGAAACGAAACACAATTACCAAGCCTACCAGCTCTGGTAATTTCCCAACTTACGTTGTAGAGACTGATGGGAGAATTTACACCCAGCCAATAAATATTAGTGCAAAATCACCGTGGCGTAAACAACATTTGAGCTGGGTGCTGCATGTCATTTTGTAACTAATTTACAGATATGATTAAAAATGAGGAATAATGCAACAAACTTTAGTTGGCCTGTTTTGCACACGGTCTGCATGGTAGAATCAATACCACCATAAGCTGCCTTTGCATTTTTTTTGCACTCAACTCCTGAATGGCTCAAGTGCAAACATGGGCACACATTAATTGGTTTCTTTGTTAGGACTGGAGTTTGGCTCTATGTGACTAAGATAGTCATCAACCTTTCCAGAAATCTGATTGACCTTTTCATTATTAAAGCACTCACCCCATCTCCATATCTTGTGAACACATATACAAAAGTACCCCCAGATTGGCAAGTCCTAAAAAGATTTCTACATAGGACGAGAGCTGAAAATGTGAGAGGGAAGCTGGAGACTTGTAACAGGAATTCATTACCCGATCAAATACCAACAGGAATGATTATTCCCAAGGGCACTCGCATTCCACCAAGCCTGCTTTGGATCCTAGGGACTTCATATTACTGTTCTTCCCCACCCCTCCGCACTGACTCTGCCTTCTGTAGCCCTGCCCTTCCACCTCTCATGGCTCGCATGTACCACTAGTGGACAGAGACTTGCATATACCTTCCCACCCACCCTTCTTCTTATTCTCTATCTACCCTACTCAGGAGAGAGGACTATGATTCTCCAAGTCGACAAATATTATTATTGCTGTATGTTATATGTGTTTCAGCAGGCGTTTTTGCAGAAAAAAATATAATCGGGCATACAAATTAGTAGTTACATAGCTTACAGTATATGGGTTTCGTTCTGGAATCATAATCACAAATATCCATCGAAATGAATACGCTAAGGAGCGCATTTAGAGCACAGTGTACAAATCCCAGTTACAGGATTACTATTACTGCTGGCCTTCACCTCCTGATTTTGAGTTGTGCAGAAGAATAAAAGGTATAAGAATAGGTGACAATGTTATCACACAAGCTCAACTAGACGGCGTTTGCTGGTGGATATGTCAACATGTATTTTCTGTGCCATTTGTTTTTTGTATGTGAATGGTTGCTGGGTCATTAAAAACTCAAGTTTCCAAAGGTGCTAGCTCCTGCTTGCTATAAGTGAAAACCTGCTTCATTTTATCAGTTATGTCATATCCTTGTGGTAAATGTTCTGATTCAATCAATGTTAGACTATGGTAACCTCTTTTATCTAGAGGTTCTAGCTAATCTTTTGTATAGCAGCCAGGCTCAAATGGCCAACACAAGAGACAATATATGACTCCCACATTAGTTTCTGCCAGGGCAACAACGTAAGCAGAGAACAGTGTTCAAGGCAATGAGAAAAATGCATAAAGTGATATACTCCCATACACTTCTGGGCGACAAATATAGCTGGCGTATCCTATACCGTTCACCTAACAAATATCTATTTGCAGTGGCACAAACAAGAACTGTCACATATGGTCACAGAGAGGAGTCAGCTGCTACAGCAAATAAATGGAACTCCATACCAAATCCTTTAGCAATAAACAAAACGTACTGAAATTCAGAAAGCTTTTAAAATGTTCCTACTAATGTATGCATTCTTTTTGTTTTTATGTTTTAATTTCTTTTTGGGCAGGCCAGCGTTCAGAGTGCCATGAATCAATGAAATTGTGTACTGGACAAATAAGCGATAGTCACATGACATCCTAAAGCTACATCGAACTACAGAATTGTGCACTTTTACACACATATTCTTCCAGAGCAGGGGTCAAATGAATGGAAGGAGAAATGGTGTTCCAGGTACTGGGCAGTGACCTGGAGGGGGGGCGCTGACCTCAGGGGAGGGGGCGCTTTGTTTAGCAATAACAGTTTAAAAGCACCCAAAGCAAAGTTCCATGTGCACCACCTGTCAATCAGCAATTAAAATGTCAAGATAACTCTTGTGATTAATGTTAGAGATCGGAGTTTTGTCCAGTGGCAGTTTCAACTCTTCATAAAGTAGCGCAGAGGGTTAATATGCCTGCTGCAAGGAAAAGATCTCTATTTTATGTAGATAGCGGAGTGGGTGTGGTAAAGCTAACCTTTACTAGCACTTTAAAATAAATGTAATATGCGAGAGAGGGGCGATGGAGAGATGAGGGGCACTTTTGCCAGGTGGTAGTGCGGGAATTCAAAGAAGAGGTCGTAGGGGGGCACCAAAAAGATTGGCACATAGGTTGCCACCAGTGCCAAAGCCAGCCCTGACTGTGGATATGAAGTTATGGGGGCAGAGGCGAAAGAGTGCACCAAGAAGAATTTGAGAGGATGGACTGAGTGGAAGGTGATGGGGAAAACAGGGAAATACATTTGAAAGAGCTGAAAAATAAGAAGCCATAAATACATGTAAAAGCAATGCAAAGAGAACACAACGAAAGACAAAACAGAAAGGTTAGGGGAAGGAGATATGTTGGGGAAGAAAAAATGAGCCAAAATGAACACATGAAGCTATAAAGAGAGATGTAAAGTGAGAGAACAATTAATCAGGAATCTGCAAGAGAACAGCGTGTCACCAATATTGAATTAACACAATTAAAGTGAGGCTAAAAGTTATTGTCCTTAAGCTGTTAACAAAACATGTTCTAGGTGAAATCCCACAAAGGTCACATCTTGCTTGAATAGCTGATAAATTAAAATCTATTGAATCACAATATAGCCTTAGAACCCGCCGTAGCGGGCTCTACCGGCTATTAAAGGCCCGCTCCCCGCGTTAAATGCCCGAGCCGAAGGCGAAGGCATTTAATAAGGGAGAGGGACTTTAATAGCCGGTAGAGCCAGCTACGGCGGGTTCTAAGGCTATTAGAACATTCTGCCACTCAGGGCAGAATGTTCTATTTAAAAAAAAATTCACGGATCCCGAGGGGATTAAAATCCCCTCGGGCTCCGTGAGGCTTTGTTCACAGCTGTTGCTGTGAGCAAAACGAACATTGGAATGTTGGCCCCGCGGGCTTTTACCGGCCAGTAAAAGCCCGCAGCACTCCATTGTTTTCATGGAGCCCCAGGCATTCCAATGTTCTAATAAGATTTTCATTCTTTGTATCAATTCACACATTAAAAGTCACATGATTCCTGGATGGCCATTACCACATTAAAGGTGGGTATTTGACATGCGTGCCCCCCATCTTCCTGACTGTACAGACTGACTAGGAAAACGATAATCATCAGACAACCTCATGAATATGTCTCAGATTTGTTTAAACCTGTTTGTACTGAATGCTTCACAGTATAATTTTTTTTGAAAAAATACAGTAATTTCATGTGTGCCCGCAGACTTTTGGGTACTATGTGCTATTACCTCCTCATTTGCATACACCCTCCAGCTCCCAGCATCAGTAATTACTGACTGTTGTCCTGGGTCATGCTGCACACTTTTTCCACCAGTATTAATTTGTTGTATGGTCACGTGACCTGTGGCTGTCCACACTGCTGAGTCTACCCTACTTGAACTAGAATCAGGCATCCATCTTCAACTGGGGCATGATCACTTGAAAGTGACTTACAAGGGAGAAAACAGCAAATTGTGACTGTTGCTTTTGACCCATATCTTGGTCCCAGGTATCAGGGTTCTTGAACTTCCACCCAAACTGTTTTTTAATTGATATCTTACTGATCTCTCAACTTGCAATACAACCTGCAGAGCTTCAGTTCTCTTTTCAAACATGTAATCAATAAAGTTCATAAGTAAAATATGCATACATATATTCATACAGATTGGGATCTTGGGTCAGCACTCTTCCTCCATTGACCTGTTCTTATGTCATTAACATTTTGCTTCTATACACCTGGTATACAGCATGATGTTAGCCCACTTCAGGCATTGGCTCTCATGCACCATGCACTGTGATTGCCAAAGTATTGCCTGAACATTGTGTTGGCTAAATATGAGAACACTGTAACAAAATGAAAAAACAGGAAATGGAGAAGTGATCAGTTGGGTTACTCATTGGGAAAAGTGTGTGCATTTCACAAAATGTATGGTGAAAATACATCTCAAGAAAATCAAACACTGGAAACTTACCCTTCAACTCTGTCGCTGTTTCACAAAGAGATGTGAAAGATTCAAAAACATCAAGTGCCAAGGTGGATAGTTTAGAGAAATTGAAAGGACAACATCTAAGCAATGCATCAATAATTTCAGACAGGGAAATCAAGGGTTGGAGTTTACAAAAATACAAGATAGAGGAACAATACAGTACATACTCCTGTTGGTCCTCAAAACAGAGCATGCCACAAGGACGAATGGAAGAAAATATTCAGGTAAACCTACTAACTATAAATCTTAATCTTAAAATTAATTTTTAATTTTATCTTAATATTAATCTATAATCTATTTGGAATCTGACAGAACTAATGGAGACACATATGATATATCTTTTTCAAGGGATGCACTGTGCACCACCCAAACTGAATATGGAGCAATCATTTACAACTCAACTCAGAAACAGGGATTTAGTAAACATACATATAGTCAAATACCTTGTGATAACTAACAACTTACTGGCATTGATCAAACTGATTTTAAAGTAGACTTATACCCGTACTTTCCGGGAGAGACTATATTAGACCAAAATTAGTGTTCACACTGATACTTTCTCAATGGAACTTCATAGCTATGTGCCAAACAGCAATTAAGTGGGAAGTAGAAGACCAATATAAAAAGTCTACAAGAAACAAAATATGTACCCCAAAATCTGCTCAAAGAACAACATCAAACTCTGTATAGCTTCAAGAGTAATAAAATCACTGTCATAAAGGAAGCCAAGCCAAAAGTTTTCATGGGCAAAGAAGAACTACATATGAGGAGCGGTAAGGCAAATAAATGACACGATGATCAATAAGGTCTCCACAATGTAAATACAGAAGGAATACAAGAACAAATGTAATCACTTGACAAAAAATTATTACTAACTCAGGAAGAAAAGTTGTGCCTTTTATATTGAACACCCTACTATGCACACACTGTACATAGTCATAAATGGTCTTAAAGGGGTTCACCACCCTGAAGACTAATCATCTAATCATATCAGACATCAATTGTCTTAAATATATCAGAAAAGCATACAATCATACGTTAGAAACACCAACAATACTCCTAAAACTAATTGACATTGAATAGCAAGATGGCTTTACTTAAGATACTATAGATGTGGTAAGTCTATATACTTTCAAATAAATTCTGACAGACCTCAAAACATGCAAAAGGTTCTAAAGATGAGATCAACACATTCGGCCACTGCCATTACCATGATATTGGAGACAATAGAACTAGGCCTAATGAACACGTCTTTTATTTTAAATTAAGAAACAACTCCAGTAGCAAGGGACTGCAATGGGGGACACACATGTACACAAAAGTATATATTTTCATGGGAGAAATGGAAAATACTGGTTATTAAACAAACAATTTTCACAAAATTCTATTTACACAGCCTTGTGGGCACTCAACATAAAAAGTATGTGGTAAGGCCCCAAATGGAAACTTGAGAAGTCTGGAAAGGACTTCAAACAAAACAATTACAACTTAAATCTGACACACAATATCTCAAAAATACAAGTGACATTTGTTGACCACTTAATGTATATTGAAAACAACAAACTCCAAATTAAAACACGTAAGAAACAGACAGCAGTGAACATGGTATTGCACCTAGAAAGCAGCAATCATAAACATCAAATCTGAAATGACTCTAAAGGGGAGTTCTTCGCAATCACAACAAAGGGCAGCCAATATGAAGTACACCAAATGGAGGAAGATATGTTTTGAATCAGGTTTACAATGTTCACATCTCAAAACACATTTATCCCTCTGCTCTATTATAGGCAGAACTACTTTTCTTTGACATTTTACAAAATGTGTGCTAACATTGTTAAAGCAATTTCATAGGTCTTTCGTCTTCACCCACAAATCTAAGTTTGAGGCTGTGGAAAGATTTGTAAAACAGCAAGTATTTGTACATTGAGATATATCAGGATGGTGTTCCCCCTGAAAATTGAAAAAACTATATTGATGGAACAGAATATCGAGGACAGAATATTGTAAATAAAATATTAACAGGTAAGAAAGTCTAGGTTTTCTATGCCTAACTCTGTATATATATATTGATGCGCTGTACATATATAGTGAAGGTACATAGGTGTGAAGTTAGGATCAGTAAATCTATTCTTTCATTGATATTAAGTTGCCACCATATTTTTACTGTCAATATTCAGTAGTACATCCTATCAGGACTGAACCTCTAGGGCCCTGAAATAAGATTTTTGTCCAGTCCTACAGAAGTATGTTCTGGTTAGGCTAACTACCAGCACAGACTACACAGTGCAAAATAAAGTTGGTTCCCACTTACAGATTCTCCTAAATGTATCAATAAAACTCAACCTTTTTTGGGGTCATGTAATAGGAAATGCACTTCCAATGCACACATGGTGTCTTTCCTCCCTACATTTTTTTCTGTGTGTTCATTATGATAAGTAATTGAATATCTATTTCATCTAAGGTAATCAGTTTAGGTTTGGAGCCACGAGGTACTGCAAAAAACAACAGGTTTTTAGAATACTGAAGTATCTGAGGGGGTGATTCTCACCCTGGCGGCCGGTGACCGCCAGGGTCACCGGCCACGGGAGCACCGCCGACAGACCGGCGGTGCTCCGAAGGGCATTCTGACCTCGGCGGTTCAGCCGCGGTCAGAAAGGGTAAACCGGCGGTCACCCGCCGGTTTACCGCTGCCCTTTTGAATCCTCCATGGCGGCGGAGCGCGCTCCGCCGCCATGGGGATTCAGACACCCCCTACCACCATCCTGTTCCGCCATGAACAGGATGGCGGTAGGGGGTGCCTCGGGGCCCCTGGGGGCCCCTGCAGTTCGAAACCCGTAAGAGGGCCCCGCAAAGTATTTCAGTGTCTGCTATGCAGACACTGAAATACGCGACGGGTGCCACTGCACCCGTCGCACCTTCCCACTACGCCGGCTCAATTCTGAGCCGGCGTCCTCGTGGGAAGGTTGATTTGCCCTGGGCTGGCGGGCGGCCTTTTGGCGGCCGCCCGCCAGCCCAGGGCAAATCTCAGAATCACCGCAGCGGTCTTTCGACCGCGGTGCGGTGTTCTGATGGGGTTACTTTGGCGGGCGGCCTCCGCCACCCGCCAAAGTAAGAATGACCCCCTGAGTCTCTTATAACCTTACTGACCATTACAAACCTTCAAATACCCCTTTCTTCAGCAATATAGACCAGTAACTGCGGCCTGCAGACCCAAGGGGGTCCACACCACGTATTCAGTGGGTCTGCAGACACATTGAGCATCTAACCATTATTTTCTGTCTATAATCATAAGCCTTTTGTGCTAAATACCCCCTACGAGGATAACATTTGTCAAATAACAATAACATATATTTGAAGTCTAAAGCATTGCCTTCCCAATGTATTAGACATGTGTATTTGTAAATCAATAAAGATGTTCTCTAAAAAATAATCATAAGGATTTTAATATGTTTTAGTTACAGAGTTACTCGTCGCATTTTAGCATGCTCCGACCTGAATTAACAATCATTCTCTGACTAAAACCACTTTTGTGTTGCTTATGATCTTCTACGAAATCATATTCACCTGCACACTAAGACAGCCAATGTTCTAAGTGCTCAGTGATCTATGCAGATATACTCAGGAAGACAGCCCAAAAGGCCTTTCCAGGCTGCACATTCTCCCATCTACTTCTTAACATTGTCAGGCACTTACAACCTCAAGCTCCTACACTTTTTGTATTGGAAAGGCAGCATGCATTTCTTTACAACAAAACCGGAATACTTCCACAGGCAGACTATAACATCTCCAGAAGGCAGCATGAACTATGGAATAACGAGCACCTGGTCTTCTAGCTTTTATGTAGTCTCTGCCTTTTTAACATTTTGACACAAAGGTACTGAATAGTGCTCAGCTTTGTTCATACTAAGCTTGATTCCTGCAGTGTGTCTGTCTGAGATCATTTTCAATCCTTTTAATGTTCTGTCATGCCACCTATCCTGAGAGCTCTGAGTTCACGATTGCCTATCGAGATGTGAACACAACCTGCGTCTTTTACTGTTGTGTAGTCGGTTTAGCATTTAAACATGCAGTTGTGCTTAGGCTATATAGTGTTTACTTGTTTGTGCATTTTTGTTTGTGTACTGTCTTTGAAGATCAAGTTATAGAGATAGTTTGGAGCTCCCCGGCTTCCAGTTGTGATTCAATGGGGTCTACAAAAGTCAAAAGGTTTAAAACCAAATATGTAAACCATACTGTTGGGCCACCGAGAAGAGCTCATATTCAAGTTGCTCTACATTTATCAAATGTTCCTGATTCTTCCTATTGACGCCAACCTATCTGGAGTGATGATGAACATATAAGTAAGTCTAACTCACCCTGGATTTCTGCCTATAAAAACACATCTCAAGATTTACTGATGCACACTCGAGATTGCAAGGAGAAGGCGGAGCTTCCCTTATTCTACTGATCACATCACCTTGATATGTATGACTAGCCCACAACCCTCTCTCACACCATTCACCCAAATGGGTTCAGTAGAAGGTCACACTTTACTCAATTTTCAGAGTATCCCCACAGAGCCTACATTATAACAATCAAAGTGACCAAAATCCTTAACACCATCGAAGGTCGAATGGATATAAATGCTTGAAGAGTCTGCATCAATAGTCAATAACACCACTTACAGGTGACTGCAGTCACTGTCAAACTCCAACATTAGTGAGAGGTCAAGTAATGTGTCCCGGCTGCCCTATACAAAAACACAGCATAGCACAACAGAACTTAACCCAACCCGAAATAACACAAGAAAACTTCGCATAATTATCTAAATAATAACAATATTCTTATAGTCGTTCTTTTGAAAAAATCCTGCATTATCTGTGCTGTGCACTGTGCAGACATCTCACAGCAACTTCATTTACAAAGTCGAAATAGCAAATACTTACCATGTAGTTATATGACACAGGTAGTTATGGTACCATGCAATTATATCGTAGTCAGCTAAACTGTAATTACATAGGCAACTACCTGATTATTCAAATTCATCTACTTTGAAAAAGGATATTGAATTGTTTTCTTTTTGTCATGTTCTTGTGTCAGTTTAATCATGGGGGCCACAAGAATCGAGCACAATCATATTTGCAATGGGCTGTACTTGAGCAGCGCATTTAGTATGATGTTTTGACACTAACACGCCTTTGCAGTAAATCACATGACGTTTGCTTTACATTATTTCTTCTTCCTGTTTGCGCAAGTGAACACATTTTAAGCATTTGAAAATGTCTTCTGCATGAGTTCTTAAAAAGGAAATGGGTCCTTTTCGTTATTATACATCAATTATGTTGTGGCTGTATTGTGCAATGATACCAGCAAAACAAAAATGCATGATTCTCCTTGGATGAACAGAGTTTGATACAGATGTCCTTGTTAACACCTATGTCAAGAATGTCTAACACACAGTAAGAAAACGGTGGTAGCTTCAGTTTCAGAGTTTTCAATAAAAATGGAAATATAAGCACATCATCATCTGCAAAATTAGTGGTCCACTAAAATACATACATACAAAGAGTTGTTTCTGATATATAGAAAAAGAAAGACATTTGAAAACAGGAGAATATGAAGAAGCCGAATCGTGAATTTTCAGAATCAACTGGCTATTCATACACAACTGAGACAATTATGTTTCACATAGGTTATCTTGAGATGTCACATCTGATCTACTATGGAGGTTTATGTTTATTAGTGCAGGGATAAGGCATAAATGAATTGTTATATTCAAATGTTGTAGATCACAATATCGAGATCAGTCATACGGAATTGTATATGCATTGATTTCAAGGCATCAACTACCAACTTAAATTCAAGGTATCAACATGTAGGAAACTATGATTTTTCTATTCTTTACCCCACATATAAGTACCTGACAATATTTTGGTACTCGGTAGTCTGGAGTCAATATAAGATCAGGTCTAAAAATCTTCAATACTGTGGTAAGCCATTTGCTGAGGGAGTAAGGAAAATGTGAGTACAATAGTAGAACAATCTTGAGCCAAAAGGTAGACTTGCCATTAGGACTAATGTTGAAGGTGCGCGCCGATTTTGTTTTGCTGATCCTAGTTACCTCGACAGGGAAAGAAAAAAGCTGCCTGCCCTCTCTAACATCACTCTGTCGAAATGTAATCATTAATATATATATCTTGTGGTATTTTGAGTAATTTATAAATTTTGGCTTGGGAAACAGCCTCAACAGTCAGAGGCTGTAAGTACCTCTGGATACTATTGCATCTCTTTCAACTTCCTTGCATCGCTATCAGGGCATCAAATGTAATAAGATGCAGAGAAACAAAGAAATACACTTCCTCAAGTTTTAATACCAAGTTTATGTTTATTTATGATAAGGAACTCTAAGTGAGGTCCACATAAGAATCAGAAGACAAAAGAATTATATATATATATAAGCTATCAAAAAACTTACTGAACAAACAAAGGACTCCACCCATAAAGTGCATTATGATAAAACTCACTAACCCCTTGTACTAAAAGAAATCCCAGGCCACCCCCGCCCTATAACCTTAAGAGTCAATGCACCCGATACACCATGTTTAAATTCCGTATATTTAACATAAATATAAAAAGCATTGAAAAAAATGAAAAATTCTAAAACAAAACGATTCATTGTGAGGATCATACAAGGCTCGAAGAAACTCCGATACAGACAGAATAGAAAGCTGGAGACAAATGGGTCTTAGCTACTTACACTGGAACGAGACAAGAGCTGGGCAGGTAAATAGAATATGATTTAAATCTTGGATTTCAGCTAGACAGAAGTTACACTCCTTAGCCGAGCCATGCCATTTCACCAGAAGAACATTCAATGGAAGCAATACCTGGGGAAGCAGCATCCAAAAGTGCCTAACCCCATGTGGTAGATTCCATGTGATATAAGGTTGTGTTTTTTTTACTATAAAGGAATCTGCTAAATTCAGAAAAGATCTCTTTTTTACACAACTTTCTACGTCCAATCGAAAGCTTAAAGACCACGTACCCTGTTTCAAGCCAATTTTCAATTGAGAGGGAGTTATAGCCAGGGCCTGATTGCAGTCTAACTCCATCCTTTCTAAGGCATAAGAAAAATTCCTGCAGATAGTATACCTGAGATTATTGTTTGTCAGAATTGTTTTCCTCAGCAAGGACCTTAAAGTATTATCCTCACTCCTTGCGAGGGAAGAGACACAGGGTACAACCCCTGCTAAGCCCTGAACAAACACACTTCTTAAACCCATTTCCAGCCTTAAGGCTGCCACAGAGGTAGCTGAATTAACAGACAAGAGTTTTCTAAAGGTTTTGCCTTCCAACAGATTCAAAAAACCCCATTTAGAGAAATCGATCAATTCCAAGCCATATAGTAGAGATGCTGGAATCTTTGCTCTATAGACCGCTAAAAGGTGTGCAAAGTGCCTCCTCCCGGTGGCCATATACAAGGCCCCTAAAACTCTTGCTTGACAGACAACTTTGGATTTATTATTTTCTATGTGCGCCTTGTCATTAAGATTACCATAGACTATTTTCCCCCAGAAAGTATAAGTGTTCACAATTTCAAGCTTTTGAGCCCCTAGAGACCACTGAAAATTAGGGAACTTCATTTTTTTGTTTCTATGAAAGCATATAACCTTGCTTTTAGAAGCATTAACCTTTCATAAGGGGGCCTCTCTATACTGTGACCAAAACTGAACATGATTATTTAAGCATTTAGGGGTTAAGTTGAAAATTATGATATCATCAGAATATAGTAAGTAGCATACAGAATTCCCACCGATTTGCGGGGGAAAGCCCTTGCTCTGAGAGAGGTAAGAGGGGCGATCTGAAATATATAAAGAAAGGAGCAAAGGCACCAAGAGACATCCTTGTTTTAATCCATTCAGAGTGGGTATCTCATGGGATAAACCTTTATCCCCCCCTAATAGTATTCTACACCAAGTGAAAGAGTGAAGCACTATCATTAGCTCAAGAAGAATATTAGGTATACCCAAGTTAGTCTCATAAATCTTCATCCACTTTGTCAAAAGTCGTTAAAAATTCAATAAATGTGGCATAGACCACTCCACTTCTTACTTTCACATAGTTTTTGGTGATTACTTGTAATGCTGCAATATTGTCCAAAGTGCTATGTCTACGCCTAAACCCCGTTTGCTCCAGGGGAATGATATTGTTCTCATCAGCCCAAATGGTTAGTCTGGAAAGCAGACTTTAGCAAAGATTTTCTCCACTGCATCCAGGAGGGTGATCTGCCATTAGTTGAATGGACAGTTATGTTCGCCTTTCTTAAATAAAGGCACAGTAATACTGCAGATCCAGGAGGGTGAAATACTTCTGGATAGGAAACACCTCCTAAAAGCAGCAATTCAAATCTTACTCCATTGAAAAATATCTTGCTTTATTACCGAAATGGGTAATTCATCAGGACCCATTTCGGAAGAGAGGCGCATAGCTCGAATGGCCAGCTCTATCTCCTTTACTTTGGGTGAATAAACAGATTGAGACCAGTCACTCATTTGATACATAAATGGTGGCAATTAATTCAGTCCAATGAGCTTCAGCTATGGCTACAGGAGAAGAACATATTCTTGACCGACAGCCTTCACCAACCAATGACGAGAAACATCTAGCCTGACCCTTTACTGCTGCTTCCCAGAGGTGGATCCAGAGCATATTCCAAGAGTCTCTTGTGAGACGGGCCTTCAAATGCCTCCTTCTCCTTTTTAACAGGGCCACCTTGGAGCTCCATTCAGAAGAATATACTGAATCCTAACTAGATAATCTATTTCCCTGTTCAGGGCGAGTAATGGATGAGGAATCACCTTGTGTCTACTCTTGGAAGATATTAAAGAAGAGCTATTTAACAGCTGCTTCATAAGCTTTGCAATTTTTACAATTCATTCCCCTCCCAGTTATCCAGCTCTGAAACAGCAAGTTTCTAAGATTTCTAACACGCCTGAGAGCCTACTGTAATCCCACTGGGTCCTCCCTGTCTTTTTATCGAACATAGGGACAAAACTGTCCAACTCCCAGGTCCCTGTCATTAGCATGTTCAATTCTAATGAGAAGAAGAGCAAATTGTGGACACTAACAGGGGTATTTATAATCTTTAAGTCTCTTAACAGTGAAAAGGAGGTATAACACAGCAGCAGGTAATCTATTATTGTATTTCCCCCTGGGGCAACATGTGTATAAGAAGCTGGAGAATCTGAGGGAGACCTTCTATTAGCTATGATACAATCATTTCTCCTAAGGAGATCAAGTAGGAGTTTCCATCTCTTATTAGTTCTTATTGAGGGGGGAAACAAAGGATGGGATTCTGAGGGCTTGCTCTTTCTCAACTAAGAGCTTGAAAAGTTAAGGCCATAAAAAGGTTGCTAGGATCTTTATAACAATCATAATTTCAATTGAGTGTAGTTGATAGCAGGCAGGCAACTCCCCCTTTAGCATGCTCCATTCTAGAAGTGGTGGCCTTGTAATCTATAACATGATAATCATCCAACAGTAAAACGCTGTCAGACCATGTCTCCTGGAAACAAATCATGCCAGGACTTAATGAACTGAGAAGAAGTAACTTATCCCTACTACATTTTACCCCTGCAGCATTCCATGAGACAATTATTAGGCCAACGCTAGTTGAGGGGTTGAATCAGGAACCTAGAGTCCCACGCCTGATTAAAGGCACTCAGGAGCCATCCCACCCATCCAATCCATTAATACTTTTTTACTCAGAGGCATTTGATGCTTCCCATAGTAACACCTGCCTATCATTCCCTCCAAGGGAAACTGTCAGGTCCTGCAAATCTATCATGGACGTAAACTCATACTGTCCTTCTAGTAGGGTGACTCCTGTGACAAATAACAATCTTTGTTCTTTTCCACTACCATCCCACCAATAGCGCCAGCCCGGTTCAAACCCAGAAAGGGAAACACATCAATCCAACAACACTGCAAAAAATCAGCATTTCGAAGGGCCAGTTTAGCCAAGCGTTAGAGCGAAAGGAAGTCCTTGACTTAAAGCCTACTTTAGAATACAACAGAGAAACAAGGTTGATGTTGCGGCTTTGAATTTACCTCAATGGGCCAGACTCCGAAAAGCAGTTTAACAGTGTAGATCTATTCAAAATTAAGTCTGCATCAAAGATTGGAATAAAGTCTGTTATACACGTGGATACATGAATCCACATTGCATCCAGTTGCAGGAATGTCTTCCAAAAGTACAGAGCCTTTAGGGTCTCCCTTCAGACTGGGGAGCGAAAATATTGTGGCCATCGGGTTCAATGCGGGAAGCAGACCAGAGAGGTGATCAGTGAAGTGCACGCTCTCGGGCTCCCTCCACGACTCCATGGCTGCTGCTCCAATAGTCCCAGATACAATCCCTGTCACCAAAGTGGAGTGGGAAATCATACAAGAAACCTCCATGCATTTTTGTACATGATCTGTCTTTTCAGATAAATGTACTTTCCTTCTGCCTTTCTTAGTGATCCTTCAAGTGTTCTTTTCAATCCTTTAGATTTTTTCCTGTTGTTTTTCTCTCCCACTATTGGCAGAAGAACAGGTGACTCCAGAGAACAATTCTTCTAACTAGACAAGGCTTTAAATATTGGAAATACCTTCTGTTCAGCCTGGTTAAACTTTGCCAACCGTTTACTCTTAACCGGGGAGGGGTCAAAGATTAATCGCATGAAGTCCATGGCTATCAAGCAGTGCCCTTTTATCGATAGTCTCTTCACACTGGGGTTTACCTGCCTGCGCACTAGCCTCCACACAAGAATGCACCAAAAGATTCTCCGGCTCATTTGATAACCACAGGGGGACAGTCAGTGACCCGAGTGACCTTGGTTCAAACTCCTGTTTTTGTTGTCTTTAGACAATTCTTCAAATGGCTGTCACAGAATCGAGAATACAGTCAGACCCTCCTACAAAGGAGGTTGACTAGACAAATTACTGCTCACTTCAGGAACTGGAGTAACAGATAGGTGAGAGTACACAGAGTCTTGAATGGATGGGGTGCTGCTAAACAAATGCAGACCTGTTGGTGGAAGCATAGGCACAAGATCCCCATGTGGCAAGGAATAGTCCTTAACCTGATACACATATCTCCTGTAGAGGTCTAAGTTCAAGTCGGGCAAGGTGAAGTTTCGAAGCCCAAAAACTGGAGTCCCTGCAGCCCTCAACTGGGAAAAGGATTCCTGAAGAACTTTGGCAGCATTAGCCAATCCTCCAAGGGTGTCCGAGAGCAGGGGTGTGCTAACTAGGTGGAGGGGGAGGAGGCAGATGAGAAACACGGAGGTGCCTCGAGCGGGTTCTAGACACTCTGTAAAAGGGTCTCCTGGGGGACTATATCCTCTGCTCCTCCCTCATTCTACTTTTGAAACCCCCTAAACAGGATTCCACTGGGCTTCATGCCAGATGTCATGCCGAGGGGAATGTCAAGCTTTGTCTCCTCCTGAGGGATCTTTTCTTTTTCCCATAAAGAAAAAAAATGATTCTGGCCCTTCACCCATAAAGCTGAGTTGACCTTATTCCCAAGGGGATTGGATTTAGTTTTTGTACATGTCCTTCCTGGAAGCAAGCGCCCTGAGCATAATTCTTTAAGGTCATAATTTTTGCCTCTCCTCCAAACCACCAGAACCAAGTCAAAGCAGAGGGCTGACGAAGACGTTTTTCACGTTATTCAAAAGCAATATCCTATATGTTCTTAAAGGCCAGTCAGCCCAGATTCGCAGGTCCTCCTCTCTTCTCCTGTATGGGCTGGTCCAAATTCACTGCTCCCTAAGAAGTGGGGCAAGCCACTTCTGACGTTCTTCCAGGGTATTCAGCAGTCTTGTGTCTGCCAACAACCGGGGGCGAGTGGAGCAGGACAGCTATGCGTGGCAGGCCACACTGGCCTAATGCCAGCTGCTTCTACTCCTAGCAGGCTGCCTGCAGCCTAGTGCATCCCGCTCGTCACAGGTGCTCCAGGTGCTCCAGGCACTCCAGGCTCCAGGTTCTCCAGGGACTCCAGGCACAGCTCCTCTCACCTGGAGATCACACGGGGCCCGTTTCGCTGTTTTCCAGGTAAAATTCCAGCCCACTCCTTGGGCCAGAGATGAAGGCTGGGCGCCAGTGGAAACCCACTGTGGGGTCAACTGGAATGGCCACCAATGCCACAGGCCCGCTGACCCCCACTCTACACCCCTGTGCTGCTACAAAGGGCGGTAGGGGTCAAGCAGCTTCATAAAAAGGACAGATTCGGTCCAAAAGTTGATGCGGCGTCTGCGGGAGAGGGTGACAAAGAGCAAGACATCAGTACAGCCACGAACACGGTCGGTGAGACTCACTCCTTCTCCTTGCTTCCAGTAGCAGGGCAGCGGAACAGGCTGGTAGGACTGCAGAATGGCAGGCGGGCCGGAGGCAGAAGCGGCACAGTCAGAGCAGCTAGGCCAGGATCCAGCCAAGTCTCGGCCGGAGCTGTCTGAGCTGCTCGGCCAACACTCCTCCTCCTTCCTCCTCTCTCCACACCCTGCTTCCCAGCGGCCAGCTCCATGCTCCTCTTCCCAACAGCCTCTGCTGCTCAATGCACTTCCACACTTCCACAGATACTTGCCCTATCCCAGGTACAAAATAAAATGATGACCATTTTCTTACATTTTTAGTTAAGGCAAAATATTCCAGAACATAATGTATACCAGTGCCTCTATTTAACCTCTGGGTGTGAGAAGAAGCACCAGTTTGCAAATTTCCTGCTTGCCACATGCAATGGGGCCAGCATGTTTCTGTACTGATATGTTGATGTAATTTTGGTCCAATCCTCCACTTTCAATTGTACAGCCTCACAACCATTTGCTTGGCTTTTGCCATAACTATGGCAACCACCGAACACACATGCATAGGCGGTGGTTGCACAAGTACTTTGGGTGCCACGATAATGATTATTGCCTTTCCAGTACCGACAGGGTCACCTTGGAAAAGGAACCATTGTTGGGTGAATTGCTCCTAGCTTCTGCTGTACTCATCCTATGTCCTGATGTCATGTGGTGTCTATGTGGTATCCCTGCCTCTCACCTGCTTTGGGGAGATGTCTTTGAGTTTGTAACTGTGGTGCATCTTGCTGATATGTTATGTGGATAACCGCATCATTGTTTCATTATATTCCCCAATGGATGTAATTTGCTAACATCAGAAGGGCATTTAGACCATTCAACTTACTTCACATCTGCTTGCTATTGTCACATTTTTCTAAATTTCCACAAGATAAAAATGGCATCCAATGCATGGTTTGGCTGCCTGTTAGGACATTTATTTAGATGTATCTGCTTAGTTGGGCCATTTCTCTTCCATTATGTGTCATGTTTACCTATAGGTGTAGCACCAGCTCCTCTTTCTTCGATTGTGCCCACATCTGTGAGAAAGAAGGCGTTGTGTTTTGCAAGCCTGAAACACATTCAGATCTCCGGGGGTTTATATACTTTCTAAAATTCATCCCTGATTCCATAAACAGCACGTGCAGCTAGGTAGTAGTTACTATGCTGCACAGTAGTTTAAAGCATTCCATTTGTGAACTGGAGCAACTCATCATCAGCTTTCCAAAAGAATCAGGGTCCACATATTTAGCTTGAATGCATTAAAAAAAGAATTTAAAATGGGCCCCGTTGGTGATGTTCTCAATGGCCTTTTAGGTCACAGACTACCAGATAGCACAGCTGTCTGGTTTACTAAAGACATCTTGGGGACTTTCAGAAACTTGATCTAGGAATGCATTTCACTTGTTGATTACATTGGCTCTGAGGTTAGCAACTCACACTTTCTAGCTTTCCATTTGCTGGCTTTATTTCCTTTAGGATTCTCCAGGTTCAGTTTATTCCTCCCGTTGCCTAATCTGTGTTTTCTATATCCTTAGACAAACTCACTTTCTGTTAACAGGCCTTTAAATCATGTCCTTATCTCATCACATTTGCTATGCATTTAAAGACCGTGGTCAAATGTCAGGAGCAGGCCTTCATGGGCACTTGTTTATTTTTGTTTCTCTGACTTCGAAGTGAGAAGATTTCTGTGACAATCTTACTGGATACTGGGGGGTAGGAAAGATATTTTTTCCAGCGCACAACAATGTTTAAATGAACTGCATATTTATTTCAGAATATATCACAATTATGAAAGCTCAAAATAAGCTTGTTTTTGGTATTAAGGCGGTGATTCTAACCGCGGCGGGCGGCGGTCGCCGCCCGCCATGCGGTTACCCCCAAATGACCGCACCGCGGTCACAAGACCGCGGCGGCCATTCTGGCTTTCCCGCTGTGCTGGCGGGCGACCGCCAAAAGGCCGCCCGCCAGCACAGCGGGAAAGACCCAGCAACGATGAAGCCGGCTCCGAATGGAGCCGGCGGAGTTGCTGGAGTGCGACGGGTGCAGTAGCACCCGTCGCGAATTTCAGTGTCTGCTAGGCAGACACTGAAATTCCTTTTGGGGCCCTCTTACGGGGGCCCCTGCAGTGCCCATGCCATTGGCATGGGCACTGCAGGGGCCCCCAGGGGCCCCGCGGCACCCCCTACCGCCATCCTGTTCCTGGCGGGAGACCCGCCAGGAACAGGATGGCGGTAGGGGGTATCAGAATCCCCATGGCGGCGGAGCGCGCTCCGCCGCCATGGAGGATTCTCAAGGGCAGCGGAAAGTCGGTGGTACACCGCCGACTTTCCGTTTCTGGCCGCGGCTGAACCGCCGCGGTCAGAATGCCCAGCGGTGCACCGCCAGCCTGTTGGCGGTGCTACCGCGGTCATTCGCCCTGGCGGTTTTTACCGCCAGGGTTAGAATGACCCCCTAAGTGTGTTGGAAACAAATACTTTGATATAATCAAAACAAATAATATAATTTTTCATTTTCAATTTTGAGTATTGATACAAATAACCATAAAACAAGGATAGCAATTTAAAAAACATATACATATATAAGTACATAATTAAATAGTTTAAAAGTTCACAGATTTTCACCAGCATTTTGCACTTTTAAGAAATTAACTCACTGCATTACCAACTGAGGCATCTGGTACCATACGCAAAACATAAAAAGCTGGTCTGCACTGTAAAAAGCACTGTTCTTTAAAATAGGCAAAATAAATCTTTGTCTAAAAGGTTCATAACATTTACAAAAGAGCGTAAAGTGTAACAGAGTCTGGAAGGAAATGCCATCACAAGAGCACACAAGAATACTTTTCCGATCAAACTAACCCAGGGGGAAATAAAGGTTTCACCTGATGGAGCCCAGTCGAAATCTTGTAACAAGCATCCTTTCCCTCACATTGTTAGTCTATGAAAAATAGGACTCAGTCCCTTGGTGCATCTTAATCATAACAAACTCCCACTCAGAAGATTCCATCAGTTTGCTTGCTTCTCTTTTTGTAATGCCCAATTTTTTATACTCACCCTTAGCCCATTGCTTCTTTAGTTTACTCAATAACTGAAATGAAATGAAGATTAATATATTGCAGCTTATCACCTGTGAGGGTCTCAAGGTGTTGTCCATGGGCATGGGGAGATTCAGTTGTTTGCCCAGAATAACAGGACATTGCGCCGATGCAGAGAGTTGAACCCGGGTCTCCAGCTCCGAGGTGGTCGCTCTGACTACTGCATGGGGAAGTGAATAGCAAGGCAGACCCAAGCTAAATGCAGTATTCCTATTATAATTTAACCACTGGATTTTTCCAGCCTAAATCACATGATAAGCAGTCAGCTATAATTTCCATGTTGAGAGTTGTGTGCTCATTTACCCACATAGACAGCCAAAGGAGCACAGGGATAAGCTTCATGACGTCCTCTACATAGCCTAATCCGAGGTCCTCATGTAAGATAAAGCGCGGACTGCTAGGCCCAACTCCCAACAGCCGCCTACAAAATCTATCCTCTTCCAATTGCATTGGAGGGCTAATCTGGTAACCTCAGATGGGTGCCCCATATGTTAACACCGGCAAACATTTTATCCTCTGCACCTCAAGCATGGGCAAAATAATTTGTTTACAACCTTAGATAAAAATTCAAAGACTGAGCCCACTGCAGCATTAAATTGGGTACAACACTTAGGTATACAAGATGACCAGTTTCCTTTGTCACTAAATGTCACACCCAGATAGGGGAACTCATGAACACGGCTAATGGTCTGACAGTTAGTTATCACTGGACCGGTTTACTCTGGGGGTTACCATACATTATACAGTGCCTTTTTGTAATATTAACTTCCAGGCCCAGATCGTTCATAAATTTCACAAAAGTAATCCACCGACCAACGTAAGCCATTCATAGTGTGCGACATTAAAACTGCATTGTTGGCAAACAGTAAAGCTGGCATACTCGGCCCATTGATGACGGGTATGTCCCTACACTTGTCCACTAGAAAAGGTCAAACTTCATTGGTCATAATAGCCTGTTTCTCCACCCAGCTCTCAATTGTCTGCAATATAATACATACCAGGATCTTCACCGTTTTGTCTAAGAGCGAGATAGGATGTTAACATTTGAGGTCACTTCTATTCCCTTTTTTATACACAGGTACATGCTAGTCGCCAGGAAGGGGGGGGGGTCCCATGGCTTGCAGCAGCATTTAGGATGTTAACAATAATGGGGGGTGAAAAATTGACATTTCCTTTATAGAGGTCCTTAGTTTTACCATCAGGCCCTGCCACCTTGGTTGCTGGGCTCTCCCGAATGGCAGCAATCACCTCATCAAGGAAGAACCTAATATCTAAGCTGCAATGGGGTTTTGCCAAGACCTCCTAATCTGCCCTAGGTTCCCCATGTGAGTAGATACCACTAAAGTGATTGTAACAAATTTCAGGTGGGATGTTACGTCCCACCCTTTTGAATGTTCCTATTGAGAAACTTCTTTTATTTACAATACTCCAGAACATCCCCATATTTCTAGTTTGGCAGGCTTCAACAAGGTTCTCCCACATCTTTTCTCTCATCTCTTGTTTCCCATTTTTGATTGCAAACTTGTACTGCGCCCTACCCTCAATAACTTTTTCCCTATCTCTGGGGATTAAATTCAACTCCTTACACAATTACTTTCTAGCAACTTTACATGATTTATTTTACCAGCCTCACTTACGTTTATTAGGTGTTCTGCAGTCTCCATTGATTGTATCTCTGATAGAATCATTCAGTTTATCCATGGCGTAAATAACCTCAGCAGGACGTAGGTCCCCCAACAAGAGTACATCCAAAATCAAAATAAGGTTAGTCCCGAGTTTAAAAGAGCATTTAGGATTTTCCCTCCTCTGTAATCCATGCTTTGGGCATTGGTTTGACTAAGGGCCTTCCTAGTGAATGGGTCAGGCAGGGTAAAGTTAGTACCAAATTTATCGTTGAAATCCCCTGCAACAATAATACAAAAATCATTGTAATTAGATTCCATTCTTAATCTCAGTTGATCAGGGTTGAAAATAAAGCTTGAATTTGATAGCCCTGTTCCAACATAGCATTGTAAAAATTTACTACGAAGCTGTTAAACTTATTAGGGAAAACTACCCAAACATTCAAAATACCCTGATGGTTGCAGTCGATTTGGTAAGCCCTGTAAACCTTTGAGATGAATAACCATCACCAACCTTCCCCTAGCCTGACTGGGGGCAAGGGCAGCAGGTACAGTAAACCTCAAAAACACATCCAATCAGCCACTCTAGGGCCAGGTCTCCTGCAACAGTACAATGTCAAATGTGGAAATATACTCCACCCACATATCGTCCTGTAGCTTGAAATCATAACCCACAATATTCCAGCAGACAAGCTGTAACAAGGAGTCCTCCCTGAGGGATGAATCAGAGGTAATGTGAGCACTCTCCCACTTTTATGACAAGCTGAGACACATTACAGATAGTAATGCTGGCAGTACTTTTAGGTCAATCATTGTTCTTTAGTCCGGAAAGGGGAGAAAATCTATTAAGGAGATTGATTGACGGCTTGACACTTGGCAGCATTCCCAACCTTGAATCAGGACAAATTTGTGGATTTTCCAACGAAGACAGATGTCTGTAAAAAAATCCAGTGGAACCATCCTATTTGGATTTGCCGTAGAGCCATACTGTTTACAAGTGGAGGTCAGGCACTGGGCCATCCTTGGATATCAACAGTTGATTACAATACAATATCCCTTCAGATTTTTAGCCAGTGGGCACACCCACCCAATCCTTCTCATAAATAGGATGTCTTCAACTTCCCTGGGGAGAAATGCATAGTTTTTCCCAGCCAATATCTGACCTTATTTTTCAGCTAAGCCATGGATTCCCTGACTCCCGATAGAAAGGGTGGGGCATTTGTTAGAACAACAACATAAGGACTGCATTCCGGTGGGAGATTTAGCCGTTGGTGGTGATTGAGATGGTCACTTTTGGGCATAGGCACTTCATAATCACCCGGGTTACCCCATCAACACCCCAGAATTAACTGGTTCGGAAACAGTGAGAGCAGGTCTAACTGGATCCACATGAATCTTCAAATGAGAGGACTTATCCATAGAAAGTTGATCAGTGGGCAAAGAGTTATCTGTTTCTAAAGAGTTTCCAGAGGTATGGTCAGTGCATTTAAGGTCAGGCCTATGTCCTTGACAATCCCACAGCCTAGATGCAAGCAAAGTGACTGACAATTCCAGGGAACAAAGTTTCTCCTTCAAAGAGGCCAAACATGATTCCACCAAAACGTTTATCTGCTCAACAAAATGTCCACAAAAGCTGAACTGCCCGATCATTATGTGTCAAAAAAGGCATATGGGGGGATCAGCCAGAGCCTCATCAGTAGCCTCACAGGTTGCACCTCCCTTGCCTGTAACTGTCTTTTTACAGGTTCTTTTTGCTTGTCCCTTTCTTTTTGGTGAGGGGCTTCATATGCTGGAAAGCAGGTTAGTGAAAACGTTTATAGGATAGTGGTGCTCCTGACCTAGCTGGGGATTGTCGTTCAGGGTCAGAGAGGTCTCAGAGCTTCCCACCAAGTCTGAGGCAACATCAGGTTCTCCTGAGACCTCATTGCAGGTAGTATTTACATCAAGGCATGTGGTAAGAACTTGTTGTTGGTTGCTAAGTTCAAGAGAGAGCCTCCTTTCAGCAGAGACAATCTCCTTTTATACCACCCATACAGCTCTGGCTAGAAGGAGTCAAGAGTCGTGCTGAGAGGCTCCCTACTTGCCCCCATCTGCTCCTTGCCTCCATGCTGCTTTCTTTTCCCTATTCAGATGTCAAGTAGAACATATAAGGCAAACACACAGGTACAAGTTAACACAGGCCTACTCCGGTGTGTAAAAAAGAAACTCACTCACCGATATATCCTGCTGAATTAAAGGTAAAAGGACCAAGAGGGAGGGCAAAGCGGGAAGCCTTGAAGCAGTAAATAGTGTTTGTCACCTCTGGCCCCACATTCAGCTGCCACTAAGATGAGAAGGTATCCTGTGATGCGTATTCCCTACAACTGCAGCAACAGTCAGCGTCCCTCAGCAGTCGGAAGCCCTGTAGTGCGATATCTATATAGCGTGTGTTGCCTCTGGCCCCACCTACAGCTGCTGATAAGAATGTATCCTGAGATGCTTAGTCCAACAACTACAGCAACAGTCAACGTCCCCCCATTAAACTAGGTGATGCAATTTCCACACATTTCCGTTCGTGCACTATACAGTTTTGTTAGTAAAACTGTATGTTTGTGCAAATGTAATGGTCATTTCAATTGAAAATGTGTTGTCTGTAATGGCAGTGTGCTAGCACATAAGGAATACTCCACTAGACTCAATTCTACTCTACTTTGCACAACTCCACATCACTGCACTCTGCGCCACTCCACTCTATGCCTCTGCACTTCACACCACCACTTCATGCTATGCCTCTCTAATCTACCCAGTATCATTCTACTCTGTGCCAAAGCACTCTTCGCCACTCTATTCTACAAAACTGCACTTGTTGCCACTGCATCTACACCACTACAGTCTAGGCCACACCAATCTACTCTTCACAACTCCACACTATGCCGCTGTACTCCAAGCAGCTCTACAACACTGCACTCTATGCCACTGCACTCTATGCCAATATACTGTACCCCAATGCACTTCACTCTGTAATACTCAACTGTATGCCCCTACACTTTATGCTGATCCACTGCACACAGCTCTAATCTACTCTGTGCCTCTGCACTGTACACCACTTTACTCTATGCCACCACACTCTATGCCACTCTAAGCACGTGCACTCTACCATGCACCACTCCACTCTATGCCAATTCACTCTACTCTGAAACAATCTACTCTACGCCACTGCTCTCTACACTACTCCACTTGACTCTGCACCACTCCACCCTATACCACTGCACTCTACTGTTAACCACTGCACTCTTCGCCAATGCACTCTACACACCTGCACTCTATATCACTGTACTCTACACCATTGCACTCTACTCTGCATCAATGTAATCCATGCCATTGCTCTCTATGCCACTCTACCCTGCACTACTCCACTCTGTGCCACTGAACTCCATGCCCCTGCAATCTATGGCACTATACTCTACTCTGCAACACTCTATGCTACTCTACACTGCACCACTCTACCCTTATGCACTCAATGCCTTGCGACTCTACTCTGTATTACTCAACCCAATGCCACGCCACTCTGCACTACTCTACGCCACCATACTCTATGCCACTGCACTCTACACCACTGCACTCTATGCCACTCCACTCTACTCTGTGCCACTCTACTCTGTTGCCCTCCACTATGTCACTCCACTTTGTGCCCCTCCACTCTATGTTACTCCACTCTGCACCACTCAACTTTGCACCACTGCACTCTACTATGCACCACTCTAATCTATGCCACTGCATTCTACAACGCAGCATTGTATGCCACTGAATTCAATGCCATTGCACTCAATACCACTGCACTCTATGCCACTATACTCTGCAACACTCTACACTAATTCACTCTACATCAGCCCACTCTTCTTTATGCCACACCAGTCTATGGCACGCTATGCGTCTCCGAACTATGCCACTACTATAAACAAAGCTCTCTGCCACTCCACGTCATTCCACTCTACAACACTCTCCTCTATGCCACTAACTTTTAGCCATGCTGAACAGCAGCCACACTGGTGAATAACAGTGCTAAAACACATTGGCAAAGCCATTACCTCTTGCATAGGAGAGACCTATTGACTTTGCTCATGCTTGTTATAAGTAAGATTGCAGACGGGAAATTGTGATTTTGAGTGCACAAGGTGGGTTAGTGAGAGATTCTTTGTTCTGTGGCAGCCTCAGTTCCTTTAAAAATATTTCATTTCATTTTGCTGGTGGAGCAATGTTTACTTTGATTCATTTTAGAGCAGTGACTGATATTTTGCCATGGAGCTGGCAAACAAACTTAGGGGGTCATTCTGACCCTGGCGGTAATTACCGCCATGGCGGAGGTCGGCGGTAGCACCGCCAACAGGCTGGCGGTGCACCGCTGGGCATTCTGACCGCGGCGGTTCAGCCGCGGCCAGAAACGGAAAGTCAGCGGTGTCCCGCCGACTTTCCGCTGCCCTTGAGAATCCTCCATGGCGGCGGAGCGCACTCCGCCGCCATGGGGATTCTGACACCCCCTACCGCCATCCAGTTCCTGGCGGTTCTCCCGCCGGGAACAGGATGGCGGTAGGGGGTGCCGCGGGGCCCCTGGGGGCCCCTGCAGTGCCCATGCCAATGGCATGGGCACTGCAGGGGCCCCCGTAAGAGGGCCCCAAAAAGAATTTCAGTGTCTGCCTAGCAGACACTGAAATTCGCGACTGGTGCAACTGCACCCGTCGCACCTTCCCACACCGCCGGCTCAATTCTGAGCCGGCGTCCTCGTGGGAAGGGTGTTTCCCGCTGGGCTGGCGGGCGGACTTTCGGCGGTCGCCCGCCAGCCCAGTGGGAAAGCCAGAATGACCGCCGCGGTCTTTTGACCGCGGAGCGGTCTTTCGGTGGGAACCGCGTGGCGGGTGGCGACCGCCGTCCGCTGCGGTCAGAATGACCCCCTTATTGTTTTATTCCACTCCTTTACATAATGCTAGCTATATTTCTGTATGGCACTGTTTTCGTTACCTATTGCCCTTTTTTCCAACATTGCTAGTGACAAGGCTGTAGTTTGTCAGAAATGGTCATGGTTTTTGTAATATTCTTTTTTTGATATTGAAGAAAAACATTGTTAAAACCAAATCACTAAACATATTAGGCATCGTCATTCAGCTTATCGTTATGCTCATGAAAACAGATTAGCATATCAATATGTGATCACGTTTTCTGCCTAGCCCCTTCAGTGGAGGAATAATAGTTCGGCCACATACCCCAGATTTTTATATGTTTTGGGGGATTACCCCTTGATTTATAAACATAATCCTCTACCCTCCACACCAGTCCATACCGTGCACCTAATCCTGGACATCATGTACAAGAGGAGCCCTTTCAGAGTGTCAATGACACATTTAGCAGCGGAAGTCGCATTGCTACCAGGAGTCTGAGGGCATGAACAGAAATGATCATTTTGAGATCATTAAACATACATTCAAAATAATACCTTATGAAATTACAATTTAGTTTGCGAACTTGAGGTTACAAAAGGTATTTCACTGTGCAAGATGGGACTGCATAAGCAAATGTACAAAAGTTCCCATTCCTCAAATTAATTCTGAAATCTAACCAAAATTTCCAAGCTGAAAATTAATGTTTTCTTTAAAATTGTAAATTCTATTCCAAATACATTTTAAACAAGCATTGGCAAGGCCAAACTGATGTGATGGTTAATTACTATTTTTTCAAGCATATGCCACATAATGAAAAGGAAAAACCTTTGCAGCCACTTAATTGTGGCCAACATTAAATAAACATTCACTGAAGCAGATGTTTTGCTACAGATGCTTAATAAATAACACACCTCCATTTTGTGCCATGCATTTTCTTATTAATATTTGTGAAGAGCAAAAGAAAAAGTTACCACCACTCTAAGCACTCAAGCTTCAGGGAGCTACAATGTTCCAATCTCACTTAAGCACATTAACAAAATTTTGATAAAAACCAATACATTTACACAGTATGACCAGTGTGGCCATACAAGGAAAACACCAATCACAGATAAAGTTGAAGGGGTTCATTACAAGCTTTAGCTCAAAGTCATGTAGACCACTCTCAAGACAAAATTATGAAGATACAATATCACTAATGGTTGCTCAAAGGGACAAACCAAGTTCAGGCAAACTAGCCTTATTAAAACTAGGCATTCAATAAGAAGAGTACAAAACATCAACAGGATTGTCTGTAATACAGAAATTAAACGTTGCTCAGGCTTTGCACAAATCAAGTCAATATATTCAGCAGAGAATTCCATTGGGCAAGAGAAAACCCTGCCATAAGGCAAATCAGGGACGAATGTGCTGGGTGGAACACATGTAGACAAAAGACAAAAAGAACAAAAAAGGCACAAGGAATTTGGAAAAAGGTAATCTTGAGCAACAGACTACTACCTAAGGAGGGCAAAAGATAGGTAAAAAGGGAGAGCATCAGCATGTCAGAAGCACTATCAAGAGTTTTCTGAAGGGGATTGAAAAAGCGTTTCCAAGTCTTAGAGGGACATTTCAAAGGGACAAAGGCTGAGAGGAAAATACTTTGCCAAGGAGCACAGCATTCAAGGATTCTTCATCAGCAAGGGTTCTGGAACTCCAGAGATCTGACATCTGACCGAAGTCCAACTGGTCACCAGCATATTAGAGTTCATAAAGCAATTTGATTCATTCTGGAAAGCAGTCCATATTACATTGAAGGGGCATCATCCAATAATAATTGACCTCATAACTCAGATTGAAACATCAAGGAATCTTCCCAGGAATGTCATGGGAACACCTTCCATCTGTGTGACTCCACCCAGGTTTGAAACAATTGTATACAAAGGCCGTCCATGTTCCGTGATATATCATACTCAAGGACACTGTTACACTTTCTCTAAACAATAGGGCCTACTATCAAAAGCTAGTTTTCTCATGGGAAAGAAGTCTGAAAGAAAGCTCATGTTAAGCAAAGAGTTAGCATTTCCTGACAGTCACGAAATATGAGCTTAGCAGCCCTCCCTCAAGCTAAGGCAGGAGAATTACAGCAACGCATTAAATTAATACGTCTGAATAAATCACATGTAATATGCAACTTATAAATTCAATCATTAATAATATTTCATGAATAAGAGAGTTACATTCACTTTAAATGGACCAAAGACTTTGTTAATGCATCTCAGTAAATATAATGGGGAAATACATTTAATTCATTTTTGCACGCATATTAAAATCAATAACCATTAGAAATTCAATATCAATTCAATATATTGTATTAGTCTAAAGTCTAAATTACATCAGAGCATCAGTTTAATCCATCTAACATTTGATTTATTTCAAATACCACCTATGTTGAACTCTGCAGTGTAAAAAATGTGCATCAATAAAGAGGTATTAATGCAATTTCTACATTCAAACCATTAGTGCTTTGATTAATATATGGAATAAACTGTCACATATTGAAGACTTTTGTGACATGAGGGACCCCACTAAAGTTTAGACTCCATCAGTCCCCTCTTTGATCAAATACTTAAGATTTTAGAGACTTATTCAGGGAAGGTCTTCTGAAGTCCTCTAACTGCTAGATGCTATTGTAATATATGCTTCTTCTAGTCTTCCAATTTCCTCCTTTCTCTGTCTACCCTTGGCTCTTGTCTCCTTTAACTTTTTGTATAATTTGTAAAAAAAACAACTGCAACTAGAGCACACACGATCGTATTCAACAGGGGTCCTAAAATGGTTCCCACAATTCCTCGTCTTGGGTTTCCAAATCACCTTCCAATAGTTAAAAAAACACTACCTATTGCTTCCCATCCAGCTGTTGCTGTTAGCTCTTTCAGGTCCTGTTGCATGTCAGTCACTTTGATACGTATCTTCTTATCTCCTTGCTGTTGTCAAGTATGTAAGTCCAACATTGTTGCACATGTAACATTTTGCAAACTCCATCTTCCTTTGCGAGAAGAATGTCTAACACAAGGTAATTTTATAAAACCATTGAGCTCACAGCAACCATTTCTGTGTCCATTATCAATATGACACCTGTGTTGTCTGTAGATCACTTATCTACTATCATTGACAACTTTCTGATGGTATTATGGCACCAAAGCTATCTCCTACAATCTCTGAAGCACTAGCTCCTCTTTTGACTCTGGTATTTGCTTTCTCACTCCATACTCGATCAATAAAATGGTCCACGTGATAAATCTTTAGAAAAATAATCCCAGATAACAGGTACCATACCAGCCATTCAGCAGCTTATAATAGGCATCTTTTCCACATGTGCCATTTAACATAGAAGTCCGAACACTCTTAAACAAAACTACATGTCTACATTCAGTAGTCTGTGTTGGAAAACTGGGCTGACTGCAGAAGCCCCCTTGCTTTTTGCCCTCATTTCTAGCTGATACTGGTGTTTTCTGACTCTGACTGTGCCCTGCGCACTGCTAACCAGTCTGAGAGCCAGTGCACTGCTTAAAATGGTATATGCAAATTAGGCCTAATTATAATTGGCTGTGACAATCTACCTATACGTCCCTAGTATATGGTAGTGCATGTAGTTTTAGGGACCTTAGGGTAGATAGGGCACCCCATGGTGCACTGTTGCAGCCTGTGGTGTCATTGTAAAGGCAGGCCTGTCTTGCTGACTGCTTTTAAGTTAAAATTAACCCCAAATTCGACTGGAATTAGAAGTACTTCCAAACTCTAAAACTACCTTATTTTTGCGTTTATGACACCCCTAAGGTCGGCCTTAGATGTCCCATGGTTGGGTGCAGTGTAAATATAAGCAGCGACCTTATAGAAGATATTTTATAAGCCCAGGTGATATAAAAACAGTCAAATGTGTTTTCCCTATTGTAGTCAATGGGCTCCATAGGCTAACATCGAAATACTTTATTTTATAATAATAAAATCTTACTTCCAATAGAGATGAGCTAAATATAGCAAGCTTGGTACCAAATTAAATGTTGTAATAAATCCAACAACTTGCCAATGTTGAATGTAATACAACTAGCCCAGGGAAAGAGTTTTAGAACTCTTTCTGAAAGTTACCAATTTCACCCCTGTAGAGCCCTTTCCTGATTCAGCAGCCTCTGGCAGACTGAGCCAGGCTACCTTAATGAGGAAGGAAAAACAATTGGAACAGAAACTGGACCTCCCCCATGGCCTGCTCTACCAGACAGATAGGAGCCCCACTGATTAGATTAGGAGAAGGGCTGGAAGCGGTGTGTCCAGGGAGACCTTGCCACACCAGTGGGTGAACTCAGCCAGATCAAACCTTCAAGGATGAATTTTTGCCATCTTGGATTTTTAAAGAATGTTGTTTTCTGGGATTGCTTTTTGCCACACTTCACAGGAAGTGATCATCCCAGAGGGTGGTGGCCTGCACCCCATTGGACAGGAGTACCTCCCCCTACTTCCTACCCCTGGATCACAGATAAATATGGCAGAGCTGACCCACAGTTCAGATCCCTGATGGAAGAAGATACTGGGGAAAAAGGACTGCCCTGCTGAACCCCTGGTCTGCACCAGAAGAACTGCACTCACAAAGACTGCACCAGCAGCACACTTTGGGCTTCACCAAGAAAATGACTGTGAGTGGACACCCTGTCATCTCCAGGCACAAAGAAGCTGACCAGCGTCCCATGCATCAAGACCTGCAAGAAGATTCCAGCTGACCAGTGTCCATTTGAGGATTCTGATCAGGTGCATTCTGGGAACTGTAGTCCAAACTCTCAAGGAGCAAGTCGGAGCTTCTGGAACTTTGGTTCAAGTTTGTCTACTCTTCAAGGACCCTAAAATGACCTCTGGAAGAAGATTCAGAAGTTTGGAGCAGCAGTTGTAAAACTTTGGAAAGGTGCATTATGGGAGTTGTAGTCCCAGACCCCAAGAGGCAAACCAGAGTCTCTGAACCCTTGACTGGTGCTGTGGACCACTTTCCTGAATCAAGGAAAACTTCTGAAAGTAAGTGTAACAGTGCTACATCATGGCTGGCCTGAACTGTGGACTTCGTCCCTGTCCACTGTGAACTTTTTTTTAACCCTTTGGAGCTATTTGCTTCTAAGTGCTAGTTTTACCTTTAATCTTTAAAAATGTATATCTCTGGTTTCCTACATCTGTTTTTTTTTTCATTTTGATGTCATTTTAAAGATGAAAAAAAAACTGATTTTATAAATTGGTGTTGGATTTTTATTGTGTGTTGTGTTTTACTTATTTACTGTTTTTTTACACGCTTGTCTCCTAAGTTAAGCCTAAGTGCTCGTGGGCCAAGCTACCTGGGGTTGAGCACGGATTAATTTACTGAGACCTTGACATGATATAGTGAGGGTTTGTGACCTATTGCTAAGTGCAAGCACCTACCTGGCCTGACCAATAACCCACTTTCCAACAGAAGTTCCTATAAAAAATGTGTCAGTCTTTTATCTAGGTCTATATATTCATAATTTTCCTACATTTTGCCAATCTGCTTCCAGGAATCCTAGATTTCCAGCTACTGAGTGTGTTGCATCTTTATTCCAATTTTGTAAAAATACTCCTTTTTCTATGTTTGCTTTCATTGCTCTCCTTCTCTCCTTGACTTGTCCAATTAATTCTGTCTCTACTGGGCTAAGAATGCACGTCAAATTGTTCCTGTGCGTGTATACTGTACCAAATGTTAATGTAGCCTCAAAGACTCCTCCCATAGTGTAAATTATCTTTGTTTTTGCAATGTTACTCAAATGCTACATGATGGGGACAAGTGACAACACCAAATCATAAGTAGAATAGAAGTATTGAGAATACTCCTACAGATAAAACAGTGTTAGTAACAAACTACATGAAATTCCATAGGTTTATGGCAAACTATGATATGTGATTCCTCACTTACTGATGAATGCAACGGTGTGCGCACACAACAGTCACTAGCTTCCATGGTGTCAACATATCTGTAAAGTAGTTTATAATACACATTTGTTGACAAATCAGCTCTTGAACCCTCAGTGGGTAAATATCTCTGGCTGATGAAGGGTGATACCCAGAAACCGGTCCCAGGATTCTTGTTTCTGGTCCAGGGAGGACCTGGCTTGGCAGTTCGGGCTGGACTGCTCCCTTGAGGAACAGGGTCAAGACTGATTTGCATATAACTGGGTCCAAACTGGGGTGACAGGGTGAGCAAAAGAACAATGGATTAAACCCAGATCTGTGACTGGGGTGAGTGTTTGCATTGTTCAGCTCTCCGTCCATCATCCTTTTGTGTTGCTAAATATCTCTCGTCAATGTAAAATACATTTGGATCTGCAATGGGATTTGCTAAATTCGGAATAAGTGTGGGTGCAATCTTTCCTGAATCATTAGCTATGGGCAAACTCACTCAAATATGCATTAATATTATCATGATAATTGTCACTACTACTAAACCTAAACATACATATTTACATTTGCTACTTCTATTGTGACTCTACTCCATGAGTTCTCTAATTTAGACCAAAAATCTGAATTCAAAATTTCAAAAGAAACACTTTACAAAATGCAAAGCTGTTTCACTGTCTGTTTTCAATCCTTTTTATTTCATGAGTAAAGTAGAAATCAAAAATGACCTCTTTAAAACTTCAACTTATTGACAAAAAAGTTCCTTGATCTTCGTGAAAGTTCATCAAGATTTGTCTTTACTTGCAAATGTTCAAAATTTCTACTAACAGTTTAAATGTCTCTAACAAAGCCACAGCTGATAATCACTAATAATCAGTACCAACAGGTTATGTCTTTGTTCATCAAGTGGTATGAGAATACAAAATTCAAATCCACTGCAGTTTCAAACTCAAGAATACTGAAGTGGATTTGAATCGTTAAAGCAAAAGAATACAAACTCCTTCCCCAAGTCATTGACAGAAAAATATGTCCATTCAGGTGCTGACTACTTTCAGCTTGGCACTCTCTTTCTTTTTGACCTTCTGTTTACTCAACCCTCAACATTGCTGTCACTTTGACTTGACTCCCCAGTTTCTTGAGCAATAGTCAAAGGCACTTGTACTGCTGACAGTTTGCTCTTTAGCCAATTGTCTCCTAATACAATTTCTTCACCTGCAGCAAGTTTGTCCTTCATCAGCATCCGAGCTAGCATGTGTCAACTGATTCTGTCTCGATCTTGCAGTACAATCTACTGTGTCAACTTGCTCAAAACCCCATCAGACTTTGCTGTAGCGCCACTCATCCATTTCTAACAGCATGACTAACCTGATTCCTCTTGCTCACTGTCTCCGACCCTTCTGGAACAGATGCTGTACCATCTAGGGGACCTGAAACACCCAGGTCGGGAGACCAGCACCCTTCACAGCTATAGTGGGTACTAAAACCACATGGTGAAGGCCTTTCCAACATGGTGCCAAATAGGTTTTCCTTACGTGCTTCTTAATCATGACCTAGTCGCCTGGACATAGGTCATGACAAAGTTCCTGCTGTGGCTGTGCTATAGCTTCTCCAACTTGGTGAGACAAAGAATGAACCACATCAGCCAGTCATTTGCAGTAGTCCAGCACTAAGTCATTTGTAATGTTCACAATTGCATTTGCAGGTACTGCTGGCAATGTCATAGCTCTTCCTATGATAATCTCATGAGGGGACCATCTAGGCTTTCTGTCAAGTGTATTGTGCATACCCATCAGGACAAGAGGTAATCTGCATCTGGCAAGTTCAAAGTGGTGGATACACACACTTCAGCATTTGATTAATCTGTTCTACATGTCCTGAAGCCTCAGGTCTATAGCTCCAACTAATCTTTGCTCAACTTGTAATGCTGCACACAACGTTTTTAGGAAAACCGAAACGCAGTATCAACTCCCTAAATAACAACTTTGTCACTGTGAGACTTTAATTCCTCCTGGTGGAATAGGCTTCAATCCAGTGCCAGAGAATGCACACAATGACCGAGACATATCTCAGTCCATTGCACACTGGTAGCTCAATAAAATCCATCTTCATTCTATTGAACGGTCCTCCTGATCTACCTAAGTGACTCAGTGTAACAACTGTGCATTTTCCTACATTCATCTGTTAGCATGCAACACATCAGTGGCACACAGCTTCTGCAACCACTCTGAATCTGGGGGTAAACCACGGTTGCCTGAAAGTTCAGATCATTGCATCTCTACCTATGTGTGCTTCTCCATGATAATGTCTCACTGCAGGTGACCACAGGCATTTGGCAGCACTGCTCTTCCATCACTTGAAACCCAAACATCATCTTCATTTCACTTAACACATCCTGCTCTGATCCAACTTTGCTGCTAACACTTCTTCCTGCCGTCTGTTCACTTCCAACCATGTATCAACAGCAGTTAATAGGAAATGTTGACTTGTCTTATCTATGAATTACTGACCCACTTTTCATTGAAGGAGCTACAATTAAGAGCACAAAATCCAGCAACTTTGTTAGCATAAGTATTCCCTAAGGTTACATATTCAGGAGATTTTCTATGAGCCATATATTTTACGATGGCAATTTTTGCAGGCATCTGTAATGCATTCAATAGATTGTAAATCTTATCACCGTTTCAGATAGGGGATCCACAAGAGGTCAAAAACCCATACTGACTATCAGTGAAAATTGTTACTTTAAGTTGCTCAGAAACACAGCACGCTCTAGTAAGAGCAACCAATTCAGCTACTTGGGCAGAAAAGATTCCTCGAAGCCAGGAGGCGTCTGTCACTCCTGAGACTTTGAAAATGGCATAACCTACTCTCACGGTACCATCTTTCTCTCTTAAACAAGAACCATCAACAAACAAGACATAGGTGGTCATTACAACCCTAGCGGACGGTGTTAAAGCTGCGGTAATACCGCAAACAGGCCGGCGAAAAAAGAAAGGGAATTATGACCGTGGCGGAAACCGCCAACATAGACAGCCACTTTAACACTCCGACCGCCACGGCAGTACAGACAAGCAGCACGGCGGTCACCGCCAACAGACAGGCGGGAGACAAAGTACCGCCACAGTATCACAACCCACCAATCCGCCACCTTTTCCGGTACGGATTCACCGTGGATAAAAACACGGCGGAAACAGCTTTTGCAATGGGAAAACGTTCACCTGAATACACTCCTTGAGGAAGGAGGCCACCATGGAGCCCGAATTACAAATACTCCCTGCGCTTGTCTTTCGATCCTCTACGATCACCATCTACGTAGGCACCGAAGACAACGGTGAGTACTGCACCTATGACATAGGGAGGGAGGAGGCAAAAGTCAGGGGGACACACACGCAACACCTCCACCCCAAACCCCACCCTCACCCACTACAACACACACACCAATGCATGTCCAAACAGCACAGTAACAACCCCCAACCCCCCGGAAGAATGCAAAGACAAAAGGAAATCAGTTCAAACTTTGTAATGTATCAAAATACAGTAAGGTAATATATACAGATATATATACACATTCCAGAATTGATACATTACGATTAGTAGTGCAGGTATGCACATATCAATGTCCGTGCACCACTGGGCCCAAAATGCATGGGCGATGCCCACACTAGATACCTGTCCACAAACGGAGAGAACACTGCAGGGGCATCAGATAAAAATACAGGCACCTCAGGGGGAAGGGAAAGGGGGGGCACCTCAGCCGGATTACAGCACCACGCCAGATCCACGACGGGGCTCAATGCCCATTGATGTATCCTGGGGAGTGCAAAGCCACAGTCTCTCAAGTCTCTACAGTGGGTGGGTTGCCCACTGTACCATCCTGGGGAGTGCAAAGCCACAGTCTCTCAAGTCTCTACAGTGGGTGGGTTGCCCACTGTTCCATCCTGGGGAGTGCAAAGCCACCGTCTCTCAAGTCTCTACAGTGGGTGGGTTGCCCACTGTACCATCCTGGGGAGTGCAAAGCCACAGTCTCTCAAGTGGATAACAGTCTCCACTGGTTCTGGAGGGGGACTGGTGCCCAGAATGCATCAGGCTCCCCGTGACAGTTCCTGTTCCGTCACTGTCCCAACTGCACATGGGCTAACGATGCTTGATTTGGCGGTCTTTTCCCTGTTCAGCTGTGCTTTGCCAAGTCGGTCTTTTCCCTGTTCAGCGGTGCTTGACTTTGCAGTTTCTGAAATGTTCAGCCGTGCTTTGCCCTGTTCAGCGGTCTTCACCATGGTGGTCTTTTCCCTGTTCAGCAGTGCTTTGCCATGGCGGTCTGTGCCCTGTTCAGCGGTGCTTGACTTTGCAGTTTCTGACCTGTTCAGCGGTGCTTTGCCCTGTTCAGCGGTCTTCACCATGGCGGTCTTTTCCCTGTTCAGCGGTGCTTTACCATGGCGGTCTGTGCCCTGTTCAGCGGTGCTTTGCCCTGTTCAGTGGTCTTCACCATGGCAGGCTTTTCCCTGTTCAGCAGTGCTTTGCCATGGCGGTCTGTGCCCTATTCAGCGGTGCTTGACTTTGCAGTTTCTGACCTGTTCAGCAGTGCTTTACTTTGCAGTTTCTGACCTGTGCATTGGTGTGTGGCATGACGGTCCCTCATTGCACAGCGGGGCTGTGGCTGCCGGGGCCCTCCAGGGCAATGACTCTGGCGGTGGTCTCCGGACCAGTGATGACAGTGCTGCCCTCCTGGGCACTGACTCTGGCGGTGGTCTCCAGACCAGTGACGATTGTGCTGCCCTCCTGGGCAATGACTCTGGCGGTTGTCTCCGGACCAGTGACGACAGTGCTGCCCTCCTGGGCACTGACTCTGGCGGTGGTCTCCGGACCAGTGACGATTGTGCTGCCCTCCTGGGCAATGACTCTGGTGGTGGTCTCCGGACCAGTGACGACAGTGCTGCCCTCCTGGGCACTGACTCTGGCGGTGGTCTCCGGACCAGTGACGATTGTGCTGCCCTCCAGGGCACTGACTCTGGCGGTGGTCTCAGGACCAGTGACGATTGTGCTGCCCTCCTGGGCACTGACTCTGGCAGTGGTCTCCGGACCAGTGACGACAGTGCTGCCCTCCTGGGCACTGACTCTGGCGGTGGTCTCTGGACCAGTGACGACAGTGCTGGCGGTGGCGTCCCGGACGCCAGGGAGGATGGCGCCCTTGTCCGCCGTGCTGCACTTCCCAGACTGTGCAGACTTCTTCTGGCCCTTCACCACCTTTGGAGGAGTCACAGCTGACTCAGCACTCCCCCTGGGACCCTTGTGAGCAGTTTTGCAGCCAGGATTCTTCACCCTGTCCCATCGGCCACTTTCCAACTTTAGGTGCTTTACAGGGGGTGGACTGGCAGTGCTTTGGCTCCGTGTCACACTGGCTGCCCTGTTGGCCGGTGCACTCCACACACCTTGAACACGCACCACTGGTACTGGACTTTTTTTTGGCTGAGGTGCTACTACGGGACCTATGAATTGGAGGGGTGGGGTGGTGGCAAAGAGGTCAACGTTGCTGAGGAAGAGTTGTGACGAAGATGGGATGGGTAGCTGGAGGGGGTCTGGGAGTGGAGGAAGAGGAGGTGGTTGTAGGAGGTGTAACTTTAGGTGATTTGGGTGCAGGTGCTGGAGGCTGTCGTGAGGTGGATGGATGTTGGGTGTGTAGGTGCCCGCGTTTGTGTACTTTGGGAGGGGGCGTCACAGACACACTGGGAGTGGACACAGGGGACGTGTAAATGGTAGTGAGGGTGGTGAGTGCAGGTGAGCGGGTGTGGTGCTGGGTGTTCTGGTGCCAGTCCTAGTGCCTGTAGATGTAGTGCATGCATGTGAGAGGGTAGACAACACTAGGAGGGAGGAGGGAGACGACGAGGAGGGGGACACAGTGGAGGCAGTGGATGTTGTTGTGTCTGTATGTGGGTGATGCTTGTTTGAGTGCCTGTGGGTTGTGTGGTGCTTATGTCTGCCTGAGCTACTTTTGTGTGTTGAGGTGTATGCATGCTTGTCTGATGGTGTGCTTGGGATAGGCTGGGGTACAGGGGACTGGGTCTGGGTGGAGGGAGTTGGAGGGGGGAGGCTAGACACAGGGACAATGGCTGCCATCAGTGCTGAGGCCAGAGATTGCAGGGTTCGATGAAGGGCAGCCTGACCAGAATGAATGCCCTCCAGGAATGCATTACCGTGTTGCAACTCCCTTTCTACACCCTGGATGGCATTCACAATGGTAGACTGCCCAACAGTGAGTGACCTGAGGAGGTCAATGGCCTCCTCACTGAGGGCAGCAGGGGTGAAAGGGCAGGGGCTGAGGTGCCTGGGGCGAAGGTGATGCCCACCCTCCTGGTTGAGCGGGCACAGAGCGAAGGCTGAGGGGCTGCTGGGAGGGCGGTGCTGGTAGGGGGGGTGGCGGCTGTACCTGTAGAAGTGGGGGGCACAGATGGTGCCGCCAACACAAGGGAGTTCCCATCGACGGACGAGTCCTTGTCGCTGTTTGGTGATCCGGTGACCGACGTGAAGCTCCCCTCGCCCTCCGTCCAACTGGTGTACTCAGAGTCTGTGGTGTGGCCCTCCATGGCCATGTGGGATGCAGCTCCCTCGTGCTTCGGTGCCACTGTAACTCCGCCTGATGATGCTGATGCACACAAGAACAGGGAGAGCACAAAAAGGGGGGGAGACAGAAGAAAAACAGGTTGAGTGCATGGCTTACTGCTACCGTTGGTGGACAATACAGACACAGCAGCCCCCTGCACTACGCCGTGCTCTTGGCCTCTACAGATGCAATTTCTGGGATCTGCCCTACATGGCCATGGTGGTCATCTGCACACATAGATGACACAGGGGCATGTATACCTGTACTTGGCACTCTACAGAGGTGGGGTGGAGTGCCACATGGCCTGCATTACGGAGGGGCCTAGCCTACGGAACTCGCCCTGGCCTAGGGAAACCCACAGCCCTCCTCCCCCACCCAGACCCCTCCACTGCACGCAAAGTCCGCAGAATGAGTATGTACTCACCCCCTTGTGTCTGCTGTGATGCCCTCAAGCGCCCATCCAACTCAGGGTAGGCCACCGCCAGGATCTGGAACATCAGGGGGGTCATGGTTCGACGGGCACCCCTCCCACGTTGGGAGGCCATCCCCAGCTGAGCCTCCGCCGTCTTCTTGCTCCAGCGGCGAATGTCCTCTCATCTTTTCCGGCAGTGGGTGCCCCGTCTCTGGTGGACCCCCAGGGTCCGGACGTCCTTGGCGATGGCACGCCAAATGTCCTTCTTCTGGTGGGCGCTGACCTACATGACATGTACAGGGGAAGAAGAGAAGTCATTAACAACAGCACCGTCGAAGTGGGTGGCCCCCATCCCTACCCTTGCCATGTGGCACATGCATTCACAGTCCTTCATGTTCCCTGACCTCTGCCCCCTTCCTACTGACATCCAGCCCTCTCCACCCCGGCATAGCCCATAAAACGTGCTCCCTGTGTACTTACCTGTTGGTCTGGAGGACCGTAGAGTAGCGTGTACTGGGGGAGGACCCCGTCCACGAGCTTCTCCAACTCCTGAGCAGTGAAGGCAGGGGCCCTTTCCCCAGACGCAGCAGCCATTGTCCCTTCCAGACCGAGGTCACAGCAGCACTTGCAGTGTAGGTCCTCTCCTGTCGTAGATCAGGTACCGAGTGACATAACAGATAGAAAATGGCGGTCACGTCCGCGGCGGTGACGTCCGCGGCGTTGCGTCTCATCACCGCCGGCGCACTTCATCATTGGCTCCTGGGACCCATAGGGTCCAATGTTAACCAATGCAGTATTTCTCCTCGGTCTACGACCGCCTACCGCGACGGTGTACAACGCCAGTGCAGATACCTCACATCCCATTGTCCCAGTTTAGAGGTCAGGCAGGCGCCATTTCAGGGGCCCACATGGCTTCATTTACTACTGCGTCACACATACCTAGGCCTACAGGGATGTCCCAGCCTATGTTTTCCAACGTATTGTCCAGAGTGTTGTCTGCCCTGCTGAAACACGTAAGGAGCTACATCGTTTTCCCTCAGGTGGAGGATTTGGCTACAGTTAAAGGTGACTTCTATGCCCTGGGACATATCCCCAACATCATAGGTGCTATTGATGGGACCCATGTAGCTCTGGTCCCCCCACAGGAGTGAACAGGTGTACAGGAACCGGAGGAGTCATCATTCCATGAATGTACAGATGGTATGTTTGGCAGACCAGTACATCTCCCAGGTAAATGCTATGTTCCCTGGCTCAGTGCATGATGCCTACATCCTGCGGAATAGCAGTATCCCGTATGTGATGGGTCAACTCCAGAGGCACCGGGTGTGGCTATTAGGGAACTCTGGTTACCCCAACCTGTCATGGCTATTGACCCCAGTGAGGAATCCCAGGACCAGGGCAGAGGAACGCTACAATGAGGCCCATGGGCGGACTAGGAGGGTGATCGAACGCACCTTCGGCCTCCTGAAGGCCAGGTTCAGGTGCCTCCATCTGACAGGTGGTTCCCTATTCTACTCATCAAAGAAGGTGTGCCAGATCATCATCGCCTGCTCTATGCTTCACAATCTTGCTTTGCGGCGCCAGGTGCCTTTTCTGCAGGAGGATGGTCCAGATGGCGGTGTTGTGGCAGCTGAGGAAGAAGACATAGACAACAGGGAGTCAGTCATACAGCAATACTTCCAGTGACACACAGGTGAGAACATATTTTTTAACTATTACATTCACTTTCACACTTCCACCTCTATCCTGTCTGTCATTTAGTAGCAGTATTTGGTAACTGAGTTGTACCTTTCCATTACGGTTTCACAGGTGTGGTTACCAACGTGTGTCATCTGCTTGCATCCTTCATGGACTTGTGATGTGTGACATAGGTATGTTGGCATTACAATAGAAAACGCATTTTGACACTGTCATTGATAATACAAATTTACCAAATCACAGACTGACTCCAGATTGTTTTGTGCTTCAAGGGTGTTTATTTAAGTGCTCAAAAATGGAGGGGGGTTGTAAAATGGTGATGTGGGATGGTGGAGGAATGTCCATGGCAGAGTCCAGTCTATTCGTCTCACAGGTGCTTTGCTCATATGGACATAGGATGTGGAGCTGGGGCAGTTCCAATCTGGACAGGGTAACAAAGTGGGACAGTGGGAGGACAATCAGGGTGGTCTCATTTCCTGGCGGGGGTCTTGCCATCTTGCTCTGTCCTGTTCCTGGATCTCAGGGACCGCTTGCGGGGTGGTTTTCCATCTGGAGGGGGTGGGGTGGGGTGCTGGTGTGGTGGTCCTGTGGCAGAGCGTCCTGTCCACTAGCGCCGGCAGAGGTGGTGGGCAGTTCATCGTCCTGGCTAGTGTCAGTGGCCCCATGGAGTGCCACGGTGTCCCTCATGGTCTTTTGTATGTCCTTCAGCACCCCTACGATGGTGCCCAGGGTGGAGCTGATGGTTCTGAGCTCCTCCCTGAACCCCAAATACTGCTCCTCCTGCATGCGCTGGGTCTCCTGAAACTTGGCCAGGACCGTCGCCATCGTCTCCTGGGAGTGGTGGTATGCTCCCATGATGGAGGAGAGGGCCTCGTGGAGGGTGGGTTCCCTTGGCCTGTCCGCCCCCTGTCGCACAGCAGCCCTCCCAGTTCCCCTGTGTTCCTGTGCCTCCGTCCCCTGGACCGTGTGCCCACTACCACTGCCCCCAGGTCCCTGTTGTTGTTGGGGTGGTGGGTTATCCTGGGTTCCCTGTAGTGGTGGACACACAGCTGATTGACGTGTCCTGGGTACGGAGGGATGGGCCCGCTGGGTGGGTGCTGTGCTGGTGTTACCAGAGGGTGGAAGGTCAGTGTTGGGCTGTGCCTGTGCGAGGGGAACCGACTGTCCGAGGCCCACGATGGTCCGGGCTGGTCATCTGGATCCAGTTGGCCAGAGCTGCTGTCGTCACTGTGGGCCTCTTCTGTGGGTGGAGTGGAGATGTCTGGACCCTCCTGTGTGGTGACGTTCCGTAGTGGTCCTGCAGGGGTATAAGAGCATGATTATTGCATGTGTGTGTGTCATGGTGTGCAATGGGTGGGTGTGCGTGTACCCCAGTGCAAGCATTCCTGTGTGGGGGTTTGTGTCATGATGGTTAGGGGGTTGTTATGGGTATGTGCAGTGAGCATGCTTTAGTGATGGGTGACCATGCTTAGTTGTGTCATGCAGGGCTTGGTGTTGGGATGGGTGGTTTGTGTTATTAATACATTAGTGAGGAGTTGGAGTGATAGGGGAGGGGGAGGGTGGGGGTGTGTGATAGCATGCAGGTAGGGTGGGGGATATGATAGTTAAGATTTGACTTACCAGTGTCCATTCCTCCACCGACTCCTCCGAGGCCCTCTGGATGCATGATGGTTAAGACTTGCTCCTCCCATGTTGTTAGTTGTGGGGGAGGAGGTGGGGGTCCGCCGCCAGTCCGCTGTACTGCAATGTTGTGCCTGGAGACCACAGAACGCACCTTCCCCCGTAGGTCGTTCCACCTCTTCCTGATGTCCTCCCAATTTCTTGGATGCTGTCCCACAGCGTTGACCCTGTCCACGATTCTGCGCCATAGCTCCATCTTCCTGGCTATGGAGGTGTGCTGCACCTGTGAGCCAAATAGCTGTGGCTCTACCCAGAGGATTTCCTCCACCAAGACCCTGAGCTCCTCCTCGGAAAACCTGGGGTGTCTTTGGCGTGACATGGGGTGTTGTGGGTGATGTGTGGGGTGGTGTATGTGTTGATGTGTGTGGTGCTGTGTAGTGGTGTGTGGTGTTTTGTGCCTGGACTGTTGTATGGGTGATGGTGTTGTGTGCCTCTGTGTGGTGGGGTTCTCAATTGCTGTGCTCTCTGTCTCTCGGCTTCCTCAAAAGTTCTGGTCGTAGGGGTTTGTGGGTGATGTGGGTGTGTGTTTTATATTGTGTTGGGTGTGTGGAAGTGGTGTTTGTATGTGTATCAGGTGTGTGTATTTAGAATTGTCCAATGTGGCGATGTGTGTGTATTTTGAGCCGGGCGGTGTGTACCGCCAATGGAATACCGCGGTTGAAAGACCGCCGCGTGGATTCGTGGGTCGTGATAGCATGGGCATGTTTCTGTTGGCGTGACGGTGGAGGATTTGTTTTCGTCAGTTTATCACTGACCTTTGGTGTGGCGGACTTGTGTGGGTGTCTGTATTTCGGCGGATTCCGAGATGTGTGTCATAATAGCTGTGGCGGCTTTTACAGCCAATGTTGTAATGACCCCCATAGTCATTTTCTTTTAAGGGAAATCTTGTATGTCAGGGCTTGGCTTGGTACACAGTTCAGTCACATCGAGACAGTCATGATCTACCTCATCCTCACGTTCATTTGCATTTTCAACAAGGCTAGAGTAGCAGGGTTCATAACAGTACAACGTCTAATATTTATGTTAGATGATGCAAGAATAACTTGTTTATAACGTGTCAAACATGCACTTGTAAGGTATTGGGTCTTTGTATGGATCAACAGAATTTCCACTGAGTGGGGAACAAAAACCTTCAGTTCATGGTCCATAACAATGACTTTGCACTGTTCATTGCTGACACTGAGTGCAGCAATGGCCTTCAAACAACCAGGCAGCACTGATGCTACAGATTCAAGTTTAACAGAAAAATAAGCCACAGGCTTGTTTGCGTTTCAATGCAACTGTGTCAAAACTGAGAGAGTACATCCATCCCTTTCACAGCAAAGAAAAACATTTGTTATAATCGGATATTCCCAGAGCTGGGACTCGACATAGACTTTTGCTAAGCTCTGTAAAGGTACACATGCATTTATCATCAAATGGTACTGGATCAGACATATCCTTTTGTGTCAGCCTCTCTAAAGCCTTGGCCAAAAGGGAAAAGTTTGGAATCCACTGACGACAGTAGTCAGCCATTCCCGGAAACATTCAGACTTCTTTCTGTATTGTTGGGGGATTCATTTTCAAAATTGCAGAGATTCTTTCTTTTGACACCTTTCTTATTCCTTTCTCAATGTGGTGACCTCAATACTTCTTTCTTGCAATATTGTAATTTTGCTGGGGAAACTTTATATCCATTCTCAACTAAATGATTAATAAAAGCTATTGTATCTCTTCTGGATGCTTTGTGGGTGTTTGATGCAACAAATCATCTATGTACTGCACCAAGACTGAATGATAGGGCATTTTCAGAGATTCCAGATTCTTCTTCATGATAAGGTTGAAAATGGATGGTGATTCAGTATACCCTTGTGGGGCTCACACCATGCGAAAACATGACTGTCGAATTTGAAGGCAATACGGAATTGGCTTTTCTCATGCAATAGGGACCTATCACAGTAAACCATTCTGCTTCAGATGGAATTTGGAATAAAATCACAGCAGGATTCGGTACCACAGAACAACATGGAGCAACAATCTTGTTCACTTTCCTCAAGTCTTAATCTATGCAGTACTTTCAGTTGGACTTCCCGAGTCCTAAAATGGGAGAATTACATGGACTTCCTAATATCTCCTTTAAGATACCTTGTTCAATCAAACTATCAATTGCTTTGGGTGTCATGTTATACGGGGGAGTTTTGGGAAATACTGCATTTGGCTTCATTGTTATTTTAACAGGCTCAGCTCCTTTGACCAGTCCAATTTCCTTCCCTGAAAAATCCCAGACCTCAGGTGTCACTGTGTCTTTTAAATCTTCGGGCAAATCATTACATGTCAGCATTGGGTACAATGTGACATTCGGGTACTGCTCTTCAATTTTACATTGTAGATCGTCATCATCAATCTGAATATCTATTCCTCAGGATGTGCAGCTAATGGAACAGGTTAGCTTACACAGTAGGCCACATCCAAACAATCTCACAGGGCTTGAATCACAAACCAAAAATTGATGCTCATCTTCAATTGAACCCTTTTTTACAGGGACATTCTCTGTTATTGGGTTGGTCTACTGTTTATTTGCAACTCCCACATCCTGAAATTTGGCACTTCTGCTGTTCTGACAGTGGAACATGTAGCTCCTGTGTCAACCAAGAATGATAAATCCTGACTCATAACTTTGGCATTTACCACGTTGATCAGATCCTAAGAATGCACTTAGCAAGCAATCCTCATCATCAGAGCTATCAGTTAAAAACATTTCTGAAAATTCCTCATCACTTAGGTCCATTAGAGGAAACTGTAATGCCATCTGATTCAAATTTGCACTGGCAATCTGATTCTGATTTGTTTGGGGAACAACCATCTGATGTTGAGTCATTGGGGCTTGTAGTACTCGCATCCTCTGTCCTGGGGACACATTTACATTTTGCATTCAGGTCTTTGAATTCGTTGAACTTGAACATGATTATTGCCCTCACTTGATTATTCCATTATTGAAGGGACACTACTGTTGCCACTTACCCAAATTTCTACAATGCACAACACGGATTAGTTCTCTTCAAAGTCTGGACATCAAGCACATCTCCATTTTGATCTATCTGAACACCACTTCCTCTACTTCTAGACTGAACAACATTTGTCACCTGCTGTGGCACTCCTTGAATACCAACAGTGTTCACCATCATCTGCTGACTCTGACTGGCTTTCTGTGCAGCCATCAATTGCATGACCATTACCTTCTCTTTCAATTTCTTCTACTTCAATTCCAATTCATCCCTGCAGTACCTCATCATTCTGTTTATTCTGCCAACGAATCAGGTGCTGCTGAATCATTTCACTTATATCAGGTTTCAATTCTTGCACAAACCTGAACACAAAATAACCTATATCTTTAGCTTCGATAGTTTCTGTACCACTATGCTGTTTAAAAGCCTACAACAATATTTCATAATAAGCATGAATTGATTCTTTTGAATCCCGAGCTTTTCTGTCAATCTTTTGCCATTCAATATCTTTCGATGACACCTTGTTCTTCAAAAACTCAGCCCACAGGTATTTTGAAAGTTTCCTGAATCTCTCTATTTGCTTGTACCAATCCATGGGTTTTGTCTCTCAATCTCAGGTAATCATTTGTGAATGCCAAAATATCAATTCTACTCCAGAGTACATGAACATAACCTCCACATGGTATTTCTCTCTATGGCCTCATTTTCAGTGCCCTCAGCATGTTTGGCTCCAGCCTGATGCATATTTGGCTTGGCTTTCTTCTGATCTCTTTTCTTTGCCCAACTACCTTCCCATTTATCTAAAGCTCCCCATTTCTGATTGTATAGGATCAATTCTTTGAAGTGTAATTTTGTTCCAGGAGATCTCATGTTTGCTATATCCTTTGGGATAAACTCCAGTCAGTAACTTCTCTTTAGGGGCTTTGATTTCTCTGCATACACATCATATTGTTCGGCTGCTTGAGCTAATCACTCATAAGCCTTTCCTGCATTTTGTGTAATATCTTTGCAAATTAACCATAGTTCATCGTCATTGTAAGTTCCTAATTGGGCTGTATATATTGTTCCTAGAATCATTTTGTTCAATTCTAATTTTAATCTAGACATATTTGCTGACCCATCTCTTTCTGGTGTCTCTTCTGTTCTCACATTGCAATTTTTTCCACCTGTTGCACATTGAGGACTCAAATTGTTTAACCAATCTTTCAACTGTTGTGCAGTGAAACCTCGCTAACTGACATTGCTTTTCTGCTGCACTTCTATTCTTGTCAGTCACATATTCTGCTGACTCGGGGCTTTAAAGTGTGACATGCTCTCTGGCATGTTAAAAAGTACTCCTCCTTGCGGAGTGCTCAAATGCACATTTTTTAAATCTGATCTGGTATAAGCATAAAAGAAAGTGTGGTTCCCTGAAGAATCCTTGCATTAGACATAAATCCTGTCTGACTTATCATTGAGTTTGAATCTACAATTCAGTTAGGGGTTAACTTTCTAATAAGAGTGCCACTTCTCTCCATTTCTGAATTATTAGAATATACAGATCTGTGCATACCATTTGGTGATATTGAGCAGACATAATCAGTGTATCATGAACAGTTGGGACATTTATCAAATGTGCATTGCTTCCAGACGTACCTGCAACATATAAGGAAACAAGTGGACCTAAAGTCCTGGGAACTGTTAATGCATCTGGCCCCATTTGATTTGTCTGATTCTGAGGAGTTGTCATTCCTACACTCTGTCATGTTAAGACAGTACTGAAACTTTGTCCTATTTGACTTGGGCTAACATATGGCATTGACTGAAGTGGACTAAACATAGGCATAGGTTGATTCAGGATGGAATTTTGTACAGGTGAATTCACATAAGGTAGCTGCACTGTCTGGTTTGCATTAGGATTTGGCACAACCTGGTTTACAAATGGGGTTGGTACAGGCTGAACTGTATTAACACTGGTTGTGTCACATCAGGAATCTGTGTTAGTGGATTTGTAGGCATACTTGACACTATCTGATTCAGGGTCTGTGCAACTGGGGCAGTCAACACATTCGGGGCTACATGTTTGGCTGTTTCACTTCTTGTCTCTACTTCAACTGAATGATACAGAGGTAGACAATTCATCAGGATCTGATTTATAAACTGATCATCTGAATCACACGCTGCTGTCTTTTTAACCTCAGCTTCAGCTGTCTGTTATACCTTTCCCATCTTTTGCCTAGTCTCAGGTTTAGTGTTTTCACCTTCTTCATTTATAAGGGCTGGAAACGTTTTGACTCATTCAAGAATGTCTGATCTCCACATTTTCTGCTCTGCATCCTATCTAGCCTCTGCAAGTGTCTTGATTGGTTTCTGCATTCTAGTCTCATACTTGTCTGTCATTTTCTGATTGCAATAAGTTTCCAAATAGTAAGAGCTTCAAATTGTGCAGATCTCCGAGGTGGTTTTCATCTCATACAGTATTCCCTCAAATTGTTGAAAATTCTCAAATTAAAAGTTACCTAACGGGGAAATTTCCTTCTCAGTGATCTTACACCAATGTTCAAGTCACATACATACATGTAATCCTTTGACAAGCAACACATAGTGACCTGGAGTTCCTTTGGGTGGGGTCTTTATGCCCACTCTAACTAGAATGAATGCATCTCTTCTTATTGCACTCTTTAAAATCTTTAAACATTTCATACTTAATCAATATTCAATTAGCGGCAATACTTTTTGATCGAATCAAGAAGTAACTTCAATCCCACAATCCTTCTCTCTCAATGTTCTCAACCAATAGCAATGAGGCACAGTCCACCAATACCAACACGACTTGACACCAACCAACCCATAACAGCGTGGCACAAAATGATGTCACACTCACTTCTTTCAGAAATGCAGTTGCTTCACAATTGTCTCTCATGCAATTGGTCACACACACTTAACCCAAAAGTACTGCAAGCAAAAAACAAAAACCTGTCTGCACATTACAGAGTAGGAACTCAAGCACTTCAAAGCTGTATGGAGATACACTTTCCGAATGCTGCTTTCAAAACTACACAGTGGTTGAAACCTGACAAGCAATTCTCACTCTGATTGATACAGATCCTCCGTGTGCACTCAGGATTTAATTAATACCAACCAATAATTTGCACTCAGTCAAGGAAAACTATTGGCAGTGTCAGCAATGTCTCATGACAAGTACCTCACTGTAGAAAGTAAATTAACCAAGTGTCTTCTGCACTTGTGCATTTTCCCGGGATCTTAGGCCACAATGGACCCATCAACAACAACAGCAACAACCACTGACATTTTTGCAATAAGCGCCACAATCAAATGAGTACGACTCCATAAAACTCTACATAGCATCACACTTCACTTCAATCTCTAACTCCCTAATACTATACTGGAATGGTTCTTCCCCCTTGTGGGACAAACCTTCCCTCTGCTACCGGATCTGCTGGACCATTTTAATCCTTCACGTGAGTCAATGCCCATTGAGGTTGATGAATCTTTGGACTCTGCAACAGGGTGTGGTAGAACCATTAACAAAATTTCAATATAAACCAATACATTACAGTATGACCAATGTGGCCATGCAAGGGAAACATCAATCAGTAATAAAGTTAAGGGGTTTATTACAAGCTTAAGCTCAAACTTCTATAGACTACTCTCAAGACAAAATTATAAAGATACAATATCACCAAGGGTTGTCCAAAGCAATGAAACAAGTTCAGGCAAACTAACATTAGTAAAGCTATTTATTTAATAAGAAGAGTACAAAACATCAACAGAATTATCTATGATACAAAAATTAAGCATTGCTCAGGCTTTGTAAACATCAAGTCGATATAGATCAGCAGAGTTATAATTTCATTGAGCAAGAGGAAATCCTACTGTTAGACCTCACAGCCAACTTTTTACCTGCCTCACTCCATTTTTCTAATCTAATTTTTGCTGGTTTTAGGACTCTGCACACGTTACCACTGCTGACCAGTGCTAAAGTGCTTGTGCTCTCTCCCCTAAGCAGGGCAACATTGGCTTATACCCAATTGGCATATTTATTTTACTTATAAGTCCATAATAAACTGCACTTCATGTGTCCAGGTCCTGTAGATTAAATGCTACTAGTGGGCCTGCAGATCTGATTGTGCCACCCACATGTGTAGCCCCTCAACCATGACTCAGGCTTGCCATTGCAAGGGCTGTGTGTGCAGTTTCACTGCCACTTAGACTTGGCATTTAAAACTACTTTCCAAGCCGTAAACTCCCCTTTTTACATATAAGTCACCCCTAAGGTAGGTCCTAGTCAGCCTGCAGGGCAGGGTGCTATGTAAGTAAAAGGCAGGACATGTACTTGAAAGCTTTACATGTCCTGGTAGTAAAAAACTCCCAAAGTCATCTTTCACTACTAAGAAGCCTGCTCCTTTTGTAAGCCAGCATTAGAAATATATTTCTATGCCTTTAAGTGGAAATATCTGATCTGAGAGGCGAGGCATTGTCATTTTTGGCATGGTTGAAATAGTAGTGAGTAGTCCTGCTGACTTGTCAGGTTGGATTTAGCATTGCTATTTTAGAAATGCCACTTTTAGAAAGCAGGCACTTTTTCTGCACTTACTTCTTTCAGTGTTTTACAGCCTGTCTCCAATCCAAGCCTGGTCTGTGCTGGTTGACAGCTCCCCTTGTGCATTCCACCCAGAGAGCCATAAACACAGGACACTAAGCTTCATTTGCATTCATCTGCATATTGAGGGGTCTTCCTGGCCAGGAAGGTTGGAGGGGTTCTCTCTTACACTTCAAAGGCCAGTGGCCTGCCCTCACACAACAGACTGATAACCCCCCATAGGGCACCTGGCAAACAGGGCTGGGTTGAATTGGGAACATGTGCACTTCAAAACCACTCTGTGAATTTTTCTTCACTTCAAAGGCACATTTGTGTATGTATACTGGGTCTGTGACCCCACCAAATCAGAAACTTCTGGACTTACAACTAGACTCTGTCAGAGGGACTGCGTGCTGCCCAAATGACTCATCTGGATTGCTTTCTCAGAAGGACTGCTCTCCTTTCTTTTGCCCTGCTGCCTGCTGGCTGCTGACTCTGCTGGAAGGACTCTGCCTTCCCTCACAAGTGCTCTCCAAGGGTTTGGACTGAGCCTGCCCCCTGTTCTGAAGTATTCGGACCATCAAAGACTTCATCTAAAGGAGAAAAACCACAACACCGGAAAAACTGATGCAACACCTGCAAAATTTTATGCAATGGCTGCAGAATCGATGAAGTGCATGTCTTGAGGCTGAAAAGTCACTTCATCCCCTGTTGCCTCTTCACAATGCATTATGGATTTTACATGCGCAGTCCCTGAGCATCAAAATATCCCCGCATTGCAGTGATGAATCAAGGCTGCGTTCCTGGAAATAGATACATCACCTCACCACTTGGAAAGAAACAGTGCATCACTTTCGCGGCGCTGGAAAAATCCACGCATCTCTTTACTTTCCCATGCATTTCCTCCTCTGTGGATGCAACCTAGGTATTGTGTGTTAAAAGGATAACACCACTGAGTCTTAAGGTTTGAGACTCATCTTTAAAAAGTGATATCTTGACTTGTGCATAGTGGAGTTTTGTCATTATGGTCTTATTTTATTCAGATAAATATTATCTATTTTTCTACATGGGCGTGAAGTACTTTTTGTGGTGTTTTCACTATTCTACTGTATGAGCTGTTGCACAAATACTTTACACATTGTCTTCTACGTTAAGCCAGCCTACTCTGTACCAAGTTACCGCAGGGTGGGCACATGACAATTTAGGTTGTGTTGTGATTTATCCTGACTAGGATTGTGGTCCCTACTTGGAGAGGGTGCATACCTCTGCCACCTAAAGATCCAATTTCTAACACCAACCATCAGCCAATTCAGGGAGGAACTTGTGTGAGGCAGTAACCATGTGAGCAAACGACAAAAAGAATTAAAAGGGCAAAAGAAATTTGGAAATAGATTATCTCAGGCAACAGAGTACTAACTAAGTAGGGGAAAGGATAGATAAAAAGGGAAAGTGTCAGCATGTCAGAAGTTCGATCAAGAGTCTTCTAAAGGGGATTAGCAAAAGGTTTCTAAGTCTCAGAGGGGCATCCCAAAGGATCAAAGGCAGAGAGGAAAATACCTCTCCAAGGGGCACAGCATTGAGGTATTCTTCATTAGCTAGGGTTCTGGAGCTCTGCAGGTCTGACATCTAACCAAAGTCCAACTGGTTAACAGTACATTAAAGGTCATAAAGAAATTTGAACCACTCCGAAAGCAGTCCATATTACATTAAAGGGGCATAATCCAATAATAATCATTCACACAACTCCAGCTTGAAACATGAAGGAATCTTCCCAGGCCTGTCATGGGAACATCTTCCATCTGTGTGACTCCATGGAGGTTTGAAACTATTGTTTACAAAAGCAGTCCATGTTCCACGATATAGCATACTCAAGGACACTTTTCCACTTTCTCTCTATGTCTAAACAATAGGACCTATTACCAAAAGCTAGTCTTCTCATGGGAACCTAGTCTGAAAGAAAGCTCACATTAAAAAACGAATCTGCATTTCCTGCACAGTCACAAAATACAAGCTTAGCAGGCCTCACTTGGCTAGTCCAAGAGAATTACAGTAACACATTCAATTAATATGTTTGAATAAAACACAGGTAATATGTAACTTATGAATTCAATCATTAATAATATTTCTTTAATAAGCATGTTACTTTCACTTTAAATAGATAAAATGCTCTGGTAATGCATTTCAGTAAATATAGTGGGGAAATACATTTAAATCATTTTTGCACACATTTTTAAATCAATAACCATTAAAAAATTCAATTTTGTTTCAATACATTTTTTTAATCTAAAGTCTAAATTACATCATAGTGTCAGTTTCATCCATCTAACATTTGATTTAATTCAAATACCACCTATGTTGAACTGTACAGTGTGAATGAATGCACATTAATACAGATGTGTTAATGTAATTTCTGCAATCAAACCATTATTGCTTTGATTGAAAGAAGGCATAAACTACCATACATTGATTACTTTTGTGACATGACTGTCACCACAAAAGTTTAGATTACTTCAACATCACCAGGCCGATAGATGCCTTGTGGTGATTTTAATTGCATTTTAACACTAAAGCTTATTCCCAAAGTGGTCTTCACAATTTAGATGAGCTAAAATTAACATGTTAACCTACCTCTTTCGGCATAGACCCCATAAATATTGTCATTCTTTTTTTGTCTTGGGCAGTAAAATTAAATGCTAAGGGCAAACCACCAGGAAATACAGATTGGGGCAGCGGAAGGCGCAAGGTCATCCAAATATTACATGTTGGTTTCGTATAATATAATGGACATTGTCAGAACTTTGAATGTACTTTATGAGAACATGAGTGACCATAAACCTATGTTGGCTGATATTATTCTGACTAAAAGTCTAGCTGAAAAGGTAATATGACCACAAAGCTTTTTTTGTAACTTTTTTCTCAAGAAGGAATCAAATAGAATATTAGATTTAGTAGTCAATTTGATTATTTAATAAAAAAGAAAGGAGGTTTTGTGGCTATGCCACCCTTTCAGGTAGACTAGCTGATTAGGTATGGGTGTGTTCAGGTCTTCTCCTTTTTTAGGAGCAATCTATATTAAAATTTCAGTGTAAAGCAATAGGATGCATGCGAGCATTTAAATGAGAAAGTGAATTGCAAAAACTCAACAGTCACAACAAAGCATGATAGAACAATTACCCATAAATCCCTGCATTGATAACTGAATCAGATTATGCTAAAGTGCAATAGGGGGTTGGAATGGGTGTATGTGAGAGCAGAAAAGGGAAAAATAAAATATGGAGCAGGCAATTCATGAAATGTACCTGTCCTATACACTCCAATTATTGACATATAATAATCCACTACTTGGTACAGGGGATCCCATATATTTCGAGGAGCCTCCATTTAGGCCAGCACACTCTATTCCTTCTGTATTAGTGAGTTGTACTTTACATAGTGCAAAAAAATATAGAGGTGAAAATGGGAGTGACTATCCCTTTCATCATGACAATAGTGCACAATAATGTACACATGACACACATTGTAACTTTACAAGTTGTCCAAAACATTAAGACTTAGAGGAGATGGGTACAAGAAGCCTCATATAATGGAACTGGTTTCAGCAAAAGTAATAGCAACAGTAACAATAGCAAAACAGAGTAGGCTCCAAACGATATCTGTATGTGCAATCTGTCCAGTGTAGCTTTTTATTAGGAATTTAAGGAGGATCCCCATTTCTGGTCAAAATTTTGCAACCGATTATGGACTCCTCATGTGCCTCAAGATGCAGATCATAGCTAGTGATATTGCAATCCATCTATGCTTGTGACTGGTCATCTCTATTACATCGACTCTATTATGCAGCTTGAGCACGTGAGCTAATGGTGAATGAGAGACTCACAAGTAATGACATAAAATCCCAGACGAGGGATTACAAATTCTTTAAATAAACTGTACATGAGTGTGGATCATCTAGCATAGAACTTGTGCTGGAGGCATAACCTTCAACTACAAATTTCTATTCTTAGACAAGCTTGAACGATCCAACACATTCGATCTGTGCTGTGCCCTGCAATTCACATGAAATGTGTAATTATTTTAAAGAAATAAACACACTTACGCGTATTTACATTTTCTTTTCGTTTGATGAAAAGCCCAGCCTGGCTATCTTAATAGATTGGTGTGTGTCAAACCCTATGAGTGTTTGTGCTGATCCACCACAGAAATGTCCCACTTGACACAAAGACCCAGATTTACAAGAAAATGACTGAGCACTATGCTGCACCAAATTTGACAGCACCACGCTCCGTCATTTTCAAGACGCAGAGATGTGCCTTATTAACAAGAATACGGAGCACCCCTGTGGTCCCTCCTACGCTGGTGCTAAATTAGCTGTCTAGTACAAATGCAGCCACCGTTGCGTCATGGTGCCAGAATGGCTGCGCTGCGAGGGAGACTGTTTTTGTACAGGAAGGGATACCTTCCTGCACAGAAACAATCTTCTATGGCCTTTTGCTCTTTCTATGTGTGTTGGAAAATGCAGCACACATAGAAAGAGCAAAAGACGAGGAGAAATTAAAGCATTTCTCCTTATTGTGCCTTGCTAAAGCCACCACAGGAGTGGCGTTAGATTTTGGTGCTGCTGAGGCAGCGTCAAAACGCAGTGGGTGTTGATGTGGAACGCCCACAGCAACACCCATTGCACGCCCCTTCCGTACAAAGTGCTGCATGTGAAGGGGCCATATCTACAACGTAGCATTAAGCCACAAAAAGTGGCTTAATGACACCTTGTAAATGCTGGACAGTGCATAGTACCACCGGAGCATCAGGAGATAGGGCCATGTAAATCTGGCCCAAAGTGACCCAATGTGTTTATTGTGCTGTGAAATTCAGCCTTCCAGCACAGTATATAGCACAGTAAATACCATGCGCCACTTTGCGTTGTGCTCTCACCAGCACAAAGCCTTAATAAATCTAGACCTTTGTATTTTGTCTGCGTGGACGAAAAACACACATTGATTGTTGTAGCTGAAAATCAGCACTCACTGATGCAAAAGAAGCTGAGCAAAATAGCAAGGAGGTGCTTTTGACCATCCTACATATGGTGAGGAAGTTATAGTTCACTCTATTTCTTTTTGTGGTGTCCAGTGCAGCCAAAAAACGATGTTTGGATTTCGTGCTTTAAAAACAAAATGCAAACACTCTATGTTGCTGCCTTCAAAATAGCACAGACCATCGTCTAATGAAGAGGTGCAAAATAGAATACCCTTACAATATCACATTGCGTCTTATAGCGCATCTGCGTGTGATATATACGAGCATCACTATGGCCAGCACACCTTACTCCAAAACACTATCCAAACAGAGCATATTACAGACACTTTCCTTTCAGTCAAGCACAGCCCACTGAGTATCTTGCAACCTGCTCATTGAAAGTGTTTTGGGGCCTCGTCACGGTTATTAAGCGTGATGTAGAAGAAGCTACAATAAAATGTAACACAGTGTAGGAAGTTTATATAATCTGGTCTCAGGTGTTGATAGTGCCTCGCAATTGTGAGAAAACAAGGCTGATTGCAGAGGCCCCCTGACTTTTTGCCCCCATTTTTCACTTTTTGCTCGTGTTTCCTGACTCTAGTGGTGCCCTGGGTACTGCTAACCAGTCCCAGGGCCTGTGCTCTGTGTAAAATCAGTATGCAAATTAGGCTAATTATAGTCCCTAGTATATGGTAGGGCATGTAGGTTTAGGGACCTACATAGGTCGCACTGCTGAGGTGCCCAGTGTCATTTTAAAGCAGGCCTGTCTTGCTGGCTGTTTTTAAATTAAAGTTACATGCAAATTCGACTTTGGAATTAAAAGTAGTTCCAAAGTCTTAAATTACCTTATTTTTACATATGTCACCCCTAAGGTGTGCCCTATGTGCCCCTAGGGCTGGGTGCCATGTAACTATCAGCAGGGACCTTATCAAAATAGTTTTATAAGCCCTGGTGAGGTAAAACCACCAAATTTGTTTTTCCTTTATTGTAGTGAATGGCCTCCATAGACTAGAAAGGGGATCCTTTATTTTAATTTATAAAGCCCCCTTAAGTGTCAGATACCTTAAGTTTGGAATCAAATTAATTGTTATAATAAAACCTACATCTTACAATTGTTGGATTTAATATAACTTGTTCAAGTAAAGAGTTGTAAACTTGACCTGAAACGTTGCCAACTTCAGCCCTGCAGTGTTTTGCTGTTTTGCTCTGATTGGCCAGCCTCTGGCAGCCTGGCCAGGCTGCCTTGATAAGGTGTGAAGTGGCCTGGCTCAACACAAAGGGATGTCCCTAGGGGAGTAGATCTTCTCTCAGCAGATGGGGAAGCAGGAAGGGGAGGGCTGCCAAACTGGTCTTCAAACGCAAGGAAGGACATTTGGAGCAACCCAGCACCTCCCTCACATCCTGCAAGCCGAGACAATTAGGTGACCCCCTGATTAGATTAGGAGAGGGCAGAAGAAGGGTGTGTTTAAGATTTTTAGCCACACCAGTGGGTGAGCTCAGCCAGATGTAACCTCCAAAAATCACTTTCAGCTATGACTGATTTTTGAGAAATGTTGCTCCCTGGGATTGATTTTTGCAGACTTCCCAAGAATTGGTCATCAACCAGGTTTCCGCCCGCCGGCCCAGCGGGGATCTCCTAATGACCGCGGCGGGGGTGCAGCCGCATTGGCGGCCGCACGGCGGTCAGATCTTGGGGGGCGGCTTCAGCCGCCCGCCAAGGTCATAATGAGGGCCTTGGTGCAGTCACATGTGGTGTGTCCTGTCTCGATCTCAGCCTGTTTTCTTACCAAGAATGCCTTGCAAACATCATATTTTGTCTTACGCCACAGACCTTTCTCATGTTTCAGTAAGCAAATATTCCAGAGTCTAAGGTAATTGGCAAACATCCTTCTAAGAATTTGAATTATTGGTTGAGAGGACTCAAAACCCCACTCAGGCAACAAATATAATTCTTGTCAGGGTGATCCACAAAGGCCATTAATTAACCTGTGCTTAACCTCTGGTAGCTTGGCACAAAAGCAATCAGGATTAATTTAGAGGCAAACTGTAAAGTATTTATACAGCATACAAACAGTAATAAAGTGGAAATACAACACAAGCAAAACCCCAAACCAATTTAAATAAATAAAATGTTACCAGAATGGAAAAAATCCAGACAAGAGATACTTAATTTTGAAGTTTTACGTAAATATAGCACCTAAACACACAAAGGTCCACTTGCAATCATCTAGTCATGCTAGGCAAGTGAAAGTCACAAGTTCAGACTGCCCATGATGGAGCAATGGTTGGCTACAGAGACCAAGTTACTCCCACTGGACGAGTTACCTGCTCGAAATATGGTGTGAAGAGTTCCATTTGTGGTGGAGAGGCTTCGAGGAGTAGGGAGAGCTTTGCAGATGATTGTTGCTGTAGCAGAAAGGAGAAGCCGGGTGGCAAAGGCTGTTCTCACTGTAGCGTGGAGAGCCGGTATGGATTGTGAACAGTGAGTGCTGGTGCATTGCATTGGTGGTCACCATGGGCTGTCTTTGCTGCAGCGCAAAGTGCAGGACTGTTGTTGCCAGATGTCTCTGGTGATTGCTGTAGCTTGAGGAGCATGTCTTCACTGGAGCTTCGTGTTGGCACACTTCATGGGCAACAGAGTATCGGTGTGAAGAGGACCATTTATGGTCAGTACTTCACCTTTCTTCTTGGAAGGAGCTTAGACTGATGTCAGCCAAGTGTCCAGGACTTGGGAGACATCTTTTGGGGACCAGGGACTCACCCCAGCAGTGGTCAGCACAGGCAGTTCTTGGCATGTCCAGTTGCAGCAGGTCACCTGGGCAGTTGTAGGGAGGCCTCTGGATCTTTTTCTGTCCCTGTAACATGAACAGGAGGTTAGCCAACTGACCCTTGGAGTCACTCAGGTTAGGCTGGGATTAAGGTAAAAGCAGGTGCAGTCTTCCTTTTCAGACAGCAACACAGTCCTCAAGCAGCAGGCAGCTATCTGACAGCAGGTGGTCCTTCTTCTGTAATGTCCACAGGTTTCAGAATGTTCTGAAGAGTGGTCCTGATATTTATATATGGTGCCAGCCTTAGAGTGTGGGGGGAACACCCTGTCCTAGCTTCACATCTGGTTTTGGAGAGGGCTTCCCTTCCCTTGTCAAGGCTCCAAGTGCAAGTGGGGCAGGGCACAGCTTTGCCCGCAACCATCCTAGCAGGATGGTCCATTCTGCCCACACTTGGTAGCCCAGGTGTCACTGTCTGGTAGGAATACACAAACCCCTACAGCAGAGTCATTCACAACCATTCACAGCCATGTGGCCCAGAACACTGGCAAATGGCTAGGACAAGAAAAGGTCAAACTTTCTAAAAGTGGCAATTTTAGAATTGTGACTTAGAAGCTAACTTTGCCATTAAAGAGTAATTAAAATTATAATTCATTTGAGCCTAAACAACATATCCCTACCTGCTCCCAACCAAATGTTAACATTCAATAAATGTAATAATGTAACCCAGTGTAAGGCAGTCGGAGAGATATGCCTTACAGATGTGAAAAACGACTTTTGTATTAGCCTGCTTAGTGCCATTATTTAACACCTTGGTCGGGGCAGGTGTTAGGGGACCAGTGGGCCTTTCTCCATGGTCAGAGACCATGGAAAGAGCCCACAGGTGCCCTTCCGTAGCCCCAGGGACACCCCCACCCACACCAGAGGGACAGTGGAGGATGGGGGACCCCACCCCAGGTAAGTATAGGTAGGTAGAGGTAAGTTAAAAAAAAAAATCTGTAGTGCCATAGGCACTGGGCCTAATGGCCTTGCCAAGACGACATATGTCCCCTGGGCATGGCAATTGGGGTGGTGTGCATTACTCCTGTATTACCTAAGACAGGAGTCATGTCCATGGGGTTTTAATGTCAGAAAATGATGCTAGTCTGGTTAGAGGCATTATTTATGACTCTGCCCAAACTAGCGTCATCGTTTGACGCTAAATCCTCTGTTCCCCCTATGCCTCCCCCACCTAGTTTGCATCATGTATTTTAATGCTAACCGGGCCTTAGCACCGGCTTGTGCCATTCCTTATATATGGCCCCCGGGTGGCGCTCTGGAATGGCGCTAGCTGGCGCTATACTTTTTGACACAACCCTGCGCTAACCGGGTTTGCATCAAAAGTGTAAATTAGGGCCCAAGTTTGCCTCACCCAGCCCAACTGCACTCTGACTGATGCACTTAGGATTGCCCTCCTTGTTGAATAACGGATTTCTCCAGAACCTGCTCACATGTCCATTGTGAGAGATGCTGCATTCATTGCAGTTACATTATGTCATGATGGCATGGCCACTCGTACGTTTTTGAAAGACTAGCTCTGAAAGTGGAGTCTCTATTCAAAATTAATATACCTAATATCCTTCAGGCATTGAGCGTTTTCCCCCACCACATGTGAGTTGTTTCTGGTACAACTCTGGTTCGCTTTCTGAAACATCTCAAATTTTGGTAATTCTTCCTTGAAATCTCAGACCTCTCTATATAGGGTTTGAGTTTAGAGCAGGGCCATCATTTCTTGGTAGCAGCATGTTTAATAATTGCACTCATTCAATGGGGTCAGAATTGCTACCATAATATGGGTAATCCCTCCAACGACATTTCTGATTGTGCATGTTCCATTGTTTGCAGTTTCCTGATGACAGAACTGGCGGCAGCTGAGATGTTAGGAACATCACGTTCTTCCAAACTGTAAATGAGGTTGTAAAGCCAAGAGAAGGGCGGACGGGCATTTGCTATTTTGTGACCAAGGTCCTATTTCCAAATATAAGGATATGCTTAACAGTGAAACCCATCTTTAACTCTTGTAAACTTTACACATTGTCGTAGTCTCAGAGTCTGTTTTGCACTACTAACCAGCCTCATGAACATTCCCGGTACCTTTTTAGCATTACAACTTTTAACACTGATACACTAACACGTGTCATAACATCTGGAAACTTGGTTGACTATATCTCATGTGAAAATTAATAATTTCATTTTGTGTGGATATGTACCAAAAATAGAATATTTTCTGCAAATGTGTAGATGGACCTTTCACACTTTTCTATATTATTTATTTGATGATCAAATTTCAGTGCGTACATTTAGAGCAAATGATCCTCGAGCCAGCTTGCAAAGATAGCATTGATACCTGCTAAATATGCTAGGTCCAGTGGAGTTTTGAGTGGGCAGTTCTAAAATTATACGGCCTGATTTAAGGAAAGTGGCACTGCACCCAGTGCATCTCCCCTTTCCTTGTGCCTCTTAGTGCCCCCCTGACACCACCATGTGTGTGCCATATCTAAAATATGGCGCACCATGGCGGACTTTAGGGAAACAAGCGTCAACATTTCTGAGGCTAGTTCGGAGCTGTGCAGAACTACTTTAAAAAATGTTGACGCTAATCCTGAAAAGCCCATTTAGGCCTATTTTAAACAATGGTGTGCCTCTTTTTAATGCTTGCTCGAAGCAGGCGTTAAAAGTGCTGAAAAAATGATGCAAAAGAAATGACACAGGCATAATGTAATCCAGAAGGTTACAATGTAGCACAATGCATGCATATCACCACTTTGTAAATCTGGAACAGCGATTTTGGCCTTGTTGGGCCACGTTACGTAAACAAAGTGATGCTAATGTGGCGCAAGGAGGTGCTAGGGACTCTGAAATCAGCCACTATGTTTTAATGACGAGCTAGCGCGCACCTAACATTTTTCAATGCCTGGTGAGTGGGTATGCCAGTAAAGACTTTTTCTGTGCTAATGCAAAAATGGCTAGCATGGCACAAGCGCTAATTTCACTGGAAATTATGCAAATTATGTAATGTAGGCCCAGGAATTCAAGAGATTATTTACCGAGTTTATGGAGGGGATGCGTCACTAGTTTTTCTTTTACTCTTTCACCAGTAACCATATCAGTACCGCCCACGCTAACAGATTTGATATAGGAAAATGTACATTTTAGCACCTACATGCAAAATACTTTGTAAATGTATCAGTTTTCTTTATCAAAATACTAAAATATGTGCAGCAAACAGTAAACAACATTATCAAAGACATGGAAAGTAATGCTCTGAAACAGATTATTGCAAAAACAACAAATGATGGACGGAATGCAAAACAAATCAAACATTCACCCCAGTCACAGATCTGGGTTTAATCAGTTTTTTTGCTTGCTATGCCATTCCAGTTTGGACCCAACCATATGCAAATCAGTCTTTACCCCGTTCCTCATCGGAACCGTCCAGCCCAAACTGCCAGGCCAGGTCCTCCCTGAACCAGAAACAAGCATCCTGGGACCGGTTTCAAGGTATCACCCTTCATGAACCAGGTTAGTTTGAACCTGGTGGCATAGCAAGCATGGGACCCACTTCGGGATAGACCATTCCCACTTGGGGTGACAAATGCAAAAGCAACAGATGATGGACGGAATGCAAAACAAATCAAACATTCACCCCAGTCACAGATCTAGGTTTAATCCATCAGTTTTTTTGTTTGCTATGCCATTGCAGTTTGGATCCAACCATATGCAAATCAGTCTTGACCTTGTTCCTCATGGGAACAGTCCAGCCCAAACTGCCAGGCCAGGTCCTCCCTGAACCAGAAACAAGCATCCTGGGACCGGTTTCAGGGTATTACCTTCATGAACCAGGCTAGCTTGAATCTGGTGGCATAGCAAGCACGGGACCCACGTTGGGCCATTGCCTTCCCACTTGGGGCGACAAATGCAAAAACAACAGATGGTGGACGGAATTCAGAACAAATCAAACATTCACCCAGTCACAGATCCATCATCTGTTCTTTTTGCGACTAAAATAGATGATATCACACTGCGTTATATTTAATAATTGTGCATTATCATTTTATATCAATATTGCAATCCTGCCTAATACTAAGATTTGTATGAACTACATGAATATTAAAATACCGAGCAGCATGTTTCATCTGTTTTATATTAGTGTAAGGATAATAAGCGGAGGGACTCAGAAGGTTTCTTGTGATTTAGCAAACTAAAGCGTCGGTAGCTGCAACATATTTTTACCTGGTGTTGAATTTGCATAGGGATGTATATGATATCTCTTTCACTTAATTATATGTATTTTCTTAGGTATAGACAGACAGACCCCTGAGTTGTGGCACCCATTAGCAGATCAAGCAAGCGTGTGCAGCTGTGTTTTGATCAGAGGAGAGATTTCCTGGCATCTTAGAGCAGAAATCACCTTTTAGGGCACGACAAGTGCAGACAAGACGGCGGCAAGTAGAAAACGGATGTTTTTTGTAAGCAAGAACTGGAAGATGCTACCAGAAAAATTAAAATGAGAAAACGATTGTACAACCTTGAAGCTAATTCTTTGCCTGCTAAAAGGAAACCGTTTCAAACACATCCAGGCAGATATCTCACTACTGTTCTCCTTTCATTTTAATGGGGTTCCGCCAGGCCAATGGTTGTTGAATGCATCCCTTTGAAGTCTAATTCCCAAAGGCCACTCTTTCAGTCAGACGCCCAAAAGGCAGTAATATTCGTGGAATTACAACATAATCTGCATTGTTGACCTCAACCCCTTAATTATCTCTTTCAATCCCTTTTCCCACACCGCATCTAGATTTGCATCACAATGTTGTATCTCTGCATAATGAGATATACGGTCACTGTGAGACTATTGGGAGTCTCTGTAGAAGCTTATTTCAGTGATACCCACGCAGGTTACACCTTCCCTAACGTTTGCTTCCCTGCTACCAGACAGTGACAAATACTGGTGTAGTGACCAGTTATGTGGGTTCATGTTTTTAACATTGAGGACTTTGATGAATCTCTGATTGCCGACGTTTTTCTTTTTCTGGTGCATTTAATACTAGCTGATTAATGAATAATAATAATACTTTGTTTTTTAGGTAGCATGTCATGCCACATCTCTGCCAATTTTAAGTGCTTAATACCACATTTACCAGATTTATGAAGGGTTTGCACCATAGCAAAGTGCACAAAAGGGTGCAAAATAGTACAACCTCTTGCAAGGGTGTTTTTATCACTGCACAAGAAAGATGTCCATTTCACAGAGCAAATTGCATCAGTGTAAGCACCCATAGTTTTTGACGCAAAGCTCAATCTACTAAAATAGAGAGACCGAGCTTCACATCAGACACAAAAGTAATATTTCCTTGACCAAGATGCTAATGAGAAGAAATGTTGATATTTCTCCAAATATTTCACACATTACATGTGTGCTGCATTGTACAGCACACTTATAATGATTGGATGTTTAAGAATTAGTCTGCGATAAGATTTTGTACTGGAACATGTGCTTCTAGTACAAATCCTATGCCAAACAATACACACACCCCTAAACCACAGTCCAATGGTTGTGCGTGGCATTTGGCAGACTGTTTATCGGCCAGTGCAGGGGTACTGAACAGTAGTGGGCTATTTTTAGGGTCGAGCATGCAAGCGCTCTGGCCCCTGTTGTAATATCTCTGTGGGCTTTTAACCACACCTATGTAACGCCCATCACTTTTGTTGGTTCATCGGCTTGCCTTTTAAAATGTGCTTGATTTCATTAGTGAAAGGCATGCATACGTCATGCCCTTTGTGGTGTTAACCCTCCTCGAGAGCACCGGCCAACTATAGAAAACATACACAGCTCAATGTTTTCCTTATGGTTTCTGGACTACTTTTTATTTGTCTTTCATATGCAGCGTGATCTCACTGGGCAGTAATCAAGCGCTTTTCATGACTACCAGTTCTATTGTTTATCCTAGCGCTGCTTCGTGAATTCAAGGTTTGATACAGCATGATCACGCTTTTTTTTTAATATTATTTTTTTGTAAATTTATTGTAATTTTTCCTCGTCTCTATCCCCACCCCAGCCCGCCCCTCCCCTTGTTCTCTCATAGGCTCATTGTTTGTTATCAGTGCACGCCTGTTTTACGCTTATTTTATATCACTGTCGTCATTTCTGCATATGTGAACGCGTGTGTGTATACTATACACACACACTTTCAACTCTGTGCCAGTGGCATGTATGCGTGCATATTATATTGAGTTTTTTTCCTCTTACATTGTGTAAACATGTCTTATTGTTTTCTTGGTCCCGTTTACGTGTGTCTCTCTCTCTCACACACTCATTCTTTCCCTCTGCCTCTCGTTCTCATGTGTATACATATTCTTCGTCTAGTATGTGTACAGTACACGCCTTCCCTCAGAGCCAGTGAATGACTGTCCATGCTGCAAGCAAACTCAGAGTGATGAATACTGAAAGCCTAGAGCAGAGTACAGTCCCAGAGCAATGCATAATTGATATAGCAAACCAATAGGAGAAAAAAAATCTGTTGATGATGTAACTGTACCCTGCAAGATGGCTTTAAAAAAAAAATTAAACAAAGATGGCGCTTGTTTATTTAGAGGAGAGAGCGTGTGCGGGAGGTGGGGGAAAATAGCAGGTATTTGAAAACATGTAGGCTAGCCGAGGCCTACTTTCTGTGTGTGCGACAGCCATCAGGACCTTCTGTTTGTTAGTGTGCCCCAGAAGCACATATTTTCAGTGAGTCCAGCCGGCAGGGCGTGTGTTCTGCACAAGGCCGGCTTTAGGACTGGTAGCCCCCTGTGCAACAGTTTATTGTAGTGCCCCCCACCCCATGACCTCCTCCTCGGTTTCCCCCCCAATGTGCGCCTCATCCCTTCATCCCTCCCCTTTCACATACATTCATGTGTTTTAAAGCACTTGTAAAGGATGGCTTTACTAAACCACTCAGCTAGCCACAATAAATATAGGGGCATATTTAGGAGCCCCTAGCGCTATTCTAACACTATATGAGAGTCATTTTTTAAAAATGCTAATGTGGCATTAGAAGGCCAAAATGCCGTGCCATATTTACAAAGTGGTGCAATGCATGCATTGCGCTACTTTGTATACCTTTGCGCTACATTATGCCTATGTCAGGAATAATGTATGCAAGGATGGCATTCCTCTGTTAGAGAGGGTCAAAAAAATAGCGCATCAGATCATTTTTTCCAGCACTTTTAACGCCTGCTCAGAGCAGGCACTAAAATGAGGCATCTGTTGGTTACATTGGGCCTCTGGGTGCTTTGCAGGATTAGCATCAACATTTTTTACGCTAATCCTACAAAGCGTCAGACTAACGTCAAAAGTTCTGACACTAGTCCTCTAACTAACACCATGTTGCGCCGCATATTAAATAAGGCGCACACATGGTGGTGTGAGGGGAGCATCAAGGGGTGCAAGAAAAGTGGTGCAGCACTGTGTGCAGCACCACTTTTTACAAATATGCCCCATAGGGGCATATTTAAGAACCTCTAGTGCCATTCTAACGCCACATGTGTACTTTTTTTTTTAAGCTAATGTGGAGTTACAAGGCCAAAAACAGTGCGCCATATTTACAAAGTGGCGCAATGTAGGCATTGCGCCACTTTGTCAGCCTTTGCGCTACATTATGCCTACGCCCGACATAATGTATGCAAAGAGGGCATTCCCCTGTTAGGGGGCCAAAGAAATTGTGCAAAGAAATCTGACAGATTTCTTTGCACCATTTTTTTCCTGCACTTTTAACGCCTGCTCAGAGCAGGCATTAAAAGGAGGCTTCTGTTGGTTACAGTGGGCCTCTGGGTGCTTTGCAGGATTAGTGTCAAAATTTTTGATACTAATCCTGCAAAGCGCCGGACTAGCATAAAAAATTCTGACGCTAGTCCCCTAAATACTGCTATTGTGCCCCGTATTTTAAATATGACGCACACATGGTGGTGCTGGGGAGAGGTGCTAAAGGGCACAAGAAAAGTGGCGCAGCACTGTGTGCATTGCCACTTTTTTCAAATATGCCCATAGGGCAGTGCTTAATTTGTGAATAAAAAGATGCCGGTGCCCAAAGCCCTCCTCTTAAACACGCGACTGATGCAATGAAATGTGTGAACATGGAATACAGAGGCAGCGTAATCCTGAAGCCATCTCGGGCCTCTTCAATCCATTTACAGGCACTTCCTGCCCCATCAGCTCACTCCCACAGATTTCTGCTTTTTTTCCATTGTGACGCTTTTTCGTTTTTCTCCTTCTCCGTCTTTCCCATATGTGTCTTTTTCTCGCAGTAAATGCTTGAGGCAGAAAAATAAACGCTGGACCTCAAAAATAAGTGCCAGTGCTACGCACAGGAAACAATGAGCACATTTTAGGCACTGCCCTAGGGGCATATTTTAAAGCCCCTAGTGCCATTCTATCGCCACATTAGTGTAATTTTTTTACACAAATGTGTCATTAGAAGGCAAAAAAATGCATGCATTGCGCCACTTTGTAACCCTTTGCGCTACATTATGCCTGCGCCAGGCATAATGTATGAAAATGGGGCATCCCCCGTTAGAGGGGCCAAAAAAATTACGCAAAGAAATCTATTCGGTTTTTTTGTGTCATTTGTTTTTGGCAATTTTAACGCCTGCTCAAAGCAGGCATTAGAAAGAGGGTTCCATTGGTTACAATGGGCCTCTGGGTGCTTTGCAAGATTAGCGTCAACATTATTCATGCTAATCCTGCAAAGCGCCAGACTAGCATACAACATTCTGATACTAGTCCCCTAACTACTGCCATGGTGCACTGTATTTTGAATATGGCCCACATATGGTGGTGTTAGGGGGGCACTAAGGGGTGAAAGAAAAGTGGCACTGCATTTTGTGTAGTGCCACTTTTCTTAAATATCCCAATAGTTCTGTTTTTTGCAGCAGGCATATTTACCCTCTATTCTACTTTATATTGAGTTAAAGCTGCCACTAGGCAACTCTCTCATCTCTCTCTCTCTCTAGCAGGAACATTAATCACAAGAGGTATCTTAACATTTTAATTGTTTCTTGAAAGCTAAAGGCACACGGAACTTTTCAGCAGGTGGTTTAAAGGGCAAGTTTCGGAATTTATTGTTAAACACAGTGCCCCCCTGAGGCCAGCGTCCAGTGCGGTCGCACAGCTCACACCGCCCAAAAGCAGTCCTGGTTCTGCACGCTCCCCCCTGCATGTCAACATGGCATTCTTCCTCCTGCATGAAGTCTTCTTTATCTCGTTATTGCTTTTTTTTGTTTTTTTTTTGCTTTAGCTTCGCAGCCACTTCAGGGCGCTTGTGATGCATGCATCGCAAACTCCGCTTTTCTAGGGAAATCTGCGAAATGCAGTATTAGAACTTGATTTTGTCTCTGATACATTGTAGATGAGTGCATCCCTACACTGCACCCCTGCCCTGTATCACCTGAACAGTGAAAGCCTTATAGTATCTCAATTTTCGGAAGAATAAAAGCACAGTTTGCGCTGTTAAGGACGAACAGTCACGCATATCATAATCGCCATCTAAGGAGTATATAATTTTTTCCTAGACTTGTTCTTGCCAATCACCAAATCATGCTCGTGGCAATCTATTCATGGTGGTGCCTTGATTACAGCTGCAGCTAATGATGGGCAGCAAGCAAAGGTGAAACCGGACCAGTCTTTTTGTTCTGATTAGACTCCTTCACGCTCATGGCGTGGCGCTTCGAATGGGCTCCCTTATGTGAAATTGCATTACTTTTCATTTTCAGTTTATGTGGCAAGAAAAGTCCAGTTAAGAGTTTACAACACTAATATCTCTAAATCGAGCAAATGTGAGACCATTACATTGCAAATGCTTGTTAAATATCACAAGCATTTATAAAGCGCGCTACTCACTCAAGGCGCTAGGGGGATGGGGTTACTGCTGCTCGAAGAGCCAGGTCTTGAGTTGCCTCCGGAATGCGAGGTGGTCCTGGGTGGTCCTGAGGTTGGTCGGGAGGGAATTCCATGTCTTGGCCGCCAGGTAGGAGAAGGATTTCCCACCTGCCGTGGTGCGGCGGATGCGAGGGACGGTGGCGAGCGAGAGGATGGCGGAGCGAAGTTGACGGGTGGGCATGTAGAAGTTGAGGCGACGGTTGAGGTATTCGGGTCCCTTGTTGTGGAGGGCTTTGTGTGCGTGGGTGAGGAGTCGGAAGGTGATCCTTTTGTTGATGGGAAGCCAGTGCAGGTGTCTCAGGTGGGCGGAGATGTGGCTGTTGCGGGGTATGTCGAGGACGAGGCGGGCGGAGGCGTTTTGAATTTGCTGCAGACGTTTCTGGAGTTTAGCGGTGGTTCCTGCGTATAGGGTGTTGCCGTAGTCCGGCGGCTCGTGATGAGGGCGTGGGTCACTGTCTTTCTGGTGTCGGCGGGGATCCAACGGAAGATCTTTCGGAGCATGCGAAGGGTGAGGAAGCAGGAGGATGATACGGCGTTGACTTGTTTGGTCATGGTGAGAAGTGGGTCCAGGATGAATCCGAGGTTGCGTGCGTGGTCAGAGGGGGTTGGTGCAGTGCCAAGGGCTGTGGGCCACCAGGAGTCGTCCCAGGTGGACGGGGTGTTTCCGAGGATGAGGACTGCCGTTTTGTCTGAGTTCAGTTTCAGACGGCTGAGTTTCATCCATTCTGCGACGTCTTTCATTCCATCTTGCAGGTTGGTCTTGGCGCTGGTGGTGTCCTTGGTGAGGGAGAATATCAGCTGAGTGTCGTCGGCGTAGGAGGTGATGTTGATGTTGTGTTTGCGTACGATGTCGGTGAGGGGGCTCATGTAGACATTGAAGAGAGTCGGGCTGAACGAGGAGCCTTTATGGGACGCCGCAGATGATCTCGGTGGGGTCTGAGCGGAAAGGTGGGCGGTAGGCTCTTTGGGAGCGGTTGGAGAGGAAGGAGGTGATCCAGTCCAGGGCCTCTCCTTGGATCCCGGTGGAGCGGAGGCGGGATATTAGGGTTCGGTGGCAGGCGGTGTCGAAGGCAGCCGAGAGGTCGAGGAGGATGAGGGCGACTGTTTCTCCGTTGTCCATCAGAGTTCTGATGTCGTCTGTGACTGAGATGAGGGAGGTTTCTGTGCTGTGATTGGCTCGGAATCCGGACTGAGAGGGGTCGAGTAGGTTGTTGTCTTGAAGGAAGTTGGTAAGTTGCTTGTTGACGGTCTTCTCTATGACTTTGGCAGGGAAGGGGAGGAGCGAGATGGGACGGAAGTTCTTCCGGTCGCTGGGGTCCGCTGTAGGTTTCTTCAGTAGGGCGTTGACTTCGGCGTGTTTCCAGCTCTCGGGGAAGGTGGCAGAAGCAAACGAGCTGTTGATGATGGTCTGGAGATGCGGGGCGATGATGTTGTCGGCTTTGTTGAAGATGAAGTGTGGGCAGGGGTCCGAGGGGGCACAGGAGTGAATGGAAATATTGATATGACCCCCCTTTCAGCTCCTGGCATAACTCAGCACAGCAGCTTTGATTGGTAGGCTGAATTCCACTAATAAATAATAAATTTAACCCCAAGGATAGCCCTTACCCAATTTGATGACTCTCATGCCACAGACAATATAAGGATGGAAGGCTGAGTCAGCCGTGCCAGGGTTTGAACTCGAGAAATGCAGCTCATAGCAAATCTCAAAAAGGGATAGTAAACTCATTGAGGCAGTGCCTCAGCTTAACTAATTTAATTAAACAGTAAAGGAATAAATGAAATAATGGTACGGTTTGTAAGTACATACAATGGCAGAGGGCTTGAAATGACTGAAGGCCATTTAAAGAGTTTACAAGTCAAGCAATTTTGGTTGCCAAATCACCAGAATAAACCCAGATAAAACAGAAACAGCTGGTAGCACCCCTGAAAGCTATAGCAGGTGGGGACTTTACTGGATGTGACTCTGGCCCCTCTCCTCAAGACAGAAAGCTGATCATTGGAGCATTCTGGCTCTGCCTAACAGTTGTTGTCTTAAAATGTGCTTTGCAGATGAATCTGATGTGTATTTCCAAGAATGCGACTTTGATCTGGTAAGCCAGACAGACAAGCAAATGCACTTTTCACTGAACTACTGCTACCTTAAGACAGAGGCTGTCTTACAGAGAAACCCTCAAATTGAAATGTTTTGATTACGATTTTGCCAATTTCTCCATTGCATCGGGATTGACACAGAGTTCATCTCTCTATTGCAGTAAGGAGAGTGATTGAACCAAAAGTAGAGTTATGTGGTGTTATCTGTATCTGTATACAGCATATCTGTTGTTAGTATGAGATGGTGGTGTTGTACATTTTTGCCAGATAGAACATTGATGCTACAACATCATTTGGACAGTGTCATCAAAATTGAGGACTGAAATATTGAGAAGGTAAGCGCAAATAGGTGAGTGTAAAAAAATAGGCTACTGGCTGAGGGAGGTGAAACCCTTCTCAAGCAACAATCACAGTTTTTCTTAAAATGAAGTTAAGAACAATCCCAAAATTAACCTATGCACAACTCTCATGTAGCCTCGCACAGAGCAGTCAGGCTTAACTCAGAGGCAATGCGTAAAGTAGATGTGCAGCACTTCAAACAGTAACACAATAAAAACACACCACAAAAGCATTGACCATCAGTTTAAAAAAATAGATCAAAATTGAATAAATAAATAAAGATGAAAATGACAAAAGTCCATTCAGTAGAACTGGAGATATGATTTTTTTAAACTTTAGTGAAAATAGTGCCGGGATATCTAGGCATGCTGGGCTGGGTAATAGTCACACTTCCAGGCCATCTGTGATGGAGCGTAGGTCAATACAGTCACCTGGTTAGGGCTGCTGAAGTTTATCTTCTCAAGCTTGTGCCAAGAGTCTCGTTCATGTTGAAGAGGGCCATGAGGCGCAGGGAGATTGTCACAGGAGGCTGTTGGTGAAGGGGCAGGAGATGGCCAGAGTCATCCATGGGCATTACCTGTGCTTCAAATTGGCAGTACCCACCAGTGGTTTATGTTAGAGCATAAGCAGTTGGGTGGACAGAGCTTCATGGTGAATCACAGTGTGAGCAGTGAGAACTTGGTCTGAACCAGCCCATGTGCAGTTGCAAGGAGCCCAAAAGCTTGAATTGAGCTCCCTTGAAGCACACCAAGGGTCCATATCAAGGGTCCAGGACCTGAGAGGCACCACTTGGGGATCAGGAACGCACTGCAGCTGGGTCCAGGGGCTGGTGCAGGATGCTGGGGAGCTGTTTATGTCCCTGAGACTCAGATCGGGAGGCCAGCAGACTAGCCCTTGGAGTCACTCTGTTATCTTGAGTTCATGGTTAATTTGCAGGCCCAGTTCTTCCTCTCCAGGCACGAGGCCAGCAGGCAGCAGTTCCTTCAGAGTAGCAGCCCAGCACAGTACCATTCCATTCAGCAGCACAGCAGTCCTTTTTCCTGGCAGAGCATCCACAAGTCCAGAAGTGTTCTGAATAGTTGTCTGAGGTCCAGTATTTATACCCAGTTGTGATTTTGGGATGGAGGAGGTTTCCCTTTGAAGTCTCAGGGCATTATGCCTTCCCTGGCCTGGCTCCAGACTAACTGCATGGGGTGTAGAGCCCTTTGTGTGGAGAAAGAACACAAAATTTTCAAGTTTAAGTGGGGATGGGTCCAGTTCCTCCTACCCATCCTGCCAGTGATGGCATGTCCAGTCACACCACAGGTCCCCATTGTGTGTGGCTGTCCAGGAAGAATACACAAAGCCCAACAGTCATCCACACCCTGTGATGTGACCCAGAGACAGGCTGCAGGCACCAACTGGCTAAGGCAAGAAAATGGCAACTTTCTTTAAGTGAATATACTAAGGGGTTGGACCTATAATTTGTCACTAAGGCTAGGGCACTGTATATTCCTAGAAAAAGAGATTTGTCTTCCATGACATTACCCAACTACACATTTGAATTTGTGTAGTGAGCATGAAACATAAGTAGCGTTTTGAACCCAGCTATTTCTGAATTCTGCGTTTGCCTTTGATTTGTCTGCAAGAGCTGGCTGCAACGTGGATTCAGTGTTCTCAAGTCATTAGCCCTTAATGGCTTAAAAAATATGAAACAACGTTGCAGTCATCTCTTGTAGATGAATAGCACTTTTTCAAAACTTGAATAATCATAGGCAAATCGTGTATGGTAGTGCGAGCTTCACACACAAATAGAAAAAGGCAGGAGAACTGCTCTGACAACTTTAATCAATGAGTCAAATTCATCATGAAAAGCAAACTGAGGACACAAGTGCGTCTCATAACATACAAACTAAATCAATGTTACCAAGTTCATGGTCCTGAGGAGAAACCAGAAATTGTTGGGTTAGAAATGCGCCAACACTTTGTATATTAGAGACTTGGAGAAAAACTATGGGACAAAGGGATCCTGATGGAAATAGAAAGAAAATTGGCATCCCCTCTTTAAAGCACATACAAAACCAGTTTCTCCACTGCTTAGTGGTTTTGAGCAGGAAAACAAAGGAAAGTTAAGGAACTTACTCCTTGCACATTTGAATCAACAACTGGGACAATATCAATAGTGTCATTACGTATGTGATTTTTTAATCTAAAAAGAAGCATTTTGTATGTACATTGTTATGATTTAAAGGCATGGTATGAATGTTAGTTATTGTTCGTATGACTGTTTTGTTTTTGTGGTGACCTTGCGAAGCAGCTACCTGAGTTTCACAATTGGTTTAGGGTTCCAAAGTTATTGACTGGTCGAATTTGAGTGCATTTAGTTTAAAGTTGTGAGAAAGGTAAGAGAATCAATTTGTGGACATGCTAATTAACCCCTTCGCTGCCAGGCCTTTTCCCCCTCAGGTGCCAAACCTTTTGTTTTGGCTGTTTGGGGGAGTTCATGCTTAGGCCCTCATAACTTTTTGTCCACATAAGCTACCCACCCCAAATTTGCATCCTTTTTTCCTACATCCTAGGGACTCTAGAGGTACCCAGACTTTGTGGGTTTCCCTGAAGGAGACCAAGAAATTAGCCAAAATATAGCAAAACTTTTGTTTAGTTTCGTTGAAAAATTGGAAAAAAGGGCTGCAGAAGAAGGTTTGTGGTTCGCTCCCTGAAAATGGCATCAACAAAGGGTTTGTGATGCTAAAATCGCCATCTTCCAAGCTTTCAGGAACAGGCAGACTTGAATCAGAAAACCCAATTTTTCAGCACAATTTTGACATTTTAGTGACACACACCCCATTTTTACTATTTTTTGGACTTTCAGCCTTCTTCCAGTTAGTGACAGAAATGGGTGGGAAAACAATGCTGGATCCCAGAAAGCTAAACATTTGTAAAAAGTAGACAAAATTCTGAATTCAGCAAGAGGTAACTTGTGTAGATCCTACAAGGGTTTTCTACAGAAAATAACAGCTGAAATAAAAAAATGAAATTGGGGGGAAAAACAGCCATCTTTCTCCACGTTTTACTCCGTAACTTTTTCCTGCGAAGTCAGATTTTTAAAAGCAATATACTGCTACATCTGCTGGACCCTTATGGTTGCGGAGATATATAGGGCTTGTTGGTTAATCAAGAACCCTAGGTACCCAGAGCCAATAAATGAGCTGCACCTTGCAAAGGGTTTTCATTCTATACTGGGTATACAGCAATTCATTTGCTGAAATATAAAGAGTGAAAAATAGGTATCAAGAAAACCTTTGTATTTCCAGAATGGGAACAAGATAAGGTGCTGAGAAGCAGTGGTTATTTGCATATCTCTGAATTCCGGGGTGCCCATACTGGCATGTGAATTACAGGGCATTTTGTCAAAAGGACGTCTTTTTTACACACTGTCTTACGTTTGGAAGGAAAAATTGTAGAGAAAGACAAGGGGCAATAACACTTGTTCTATTCTGTGTTCCCTCAAGTCTCCCATAACAAATGGTACCTCACTTGTGTGGGTAGGCCTAATGCTCGCAACAGGAAACTCAACATGGACACATCACATTTTTACATTGAAAACTGATGTGTTTTTTGCAAAGTGCCTAGCTGTAGTTTTGGGCCTCTAGCTCAGCCGGCACCTAGGGAAACCTACCAAACCTGCGCATTTTTTAAAAGTAGACACGAAGAGGAATCCAAGATGGGGTGACTTGTGGGGCTCTCACCAGGTTCTGTTACCCAGAATTCTTTGCAAACCTCAAAATGTGGCCGAAAATAACACTTTTTCCTTACATTTCGGTGACAGAAAGTTCTGGAATCTGAGAGGAGCCACAAATGTCTTTCCACCCAGCATTCCCCCACGTCTCCCGATCTAAATGGTACCTAGCCTGTGGGGTAGGCCTAGCGCCCGCAACAGGAAATGCCCCAAAACACAACGTGGACACATCACATTTTCCCAAGAAAAACACAGCTGTTTTTTGCAAAGTGACTAACTGTGGATTTTGGCCTCTGCATAGCCGGCACCTAGGGATATCTACCACACCTGTACATTTTTGAAAACTAGACACCTAGGGAAATCCAAGATGGGGTGACTTTTGGGGCTCTCACCAGATTCTGTTAACCAGAATCCTTTGCAAACCTCAATAATTGGCCAAAAAAAACTTGTTCCTTTCATTTCGGTGACAAAAAGTTCTGCAATCTGAGAGAATCCACTAATTTCCTCCTATCCAGCGTTCCACCAAGTCTGCCACTAAAAATGGTACCTCAGTTGTGTGGGTAGGCCTAGCGCACGCAACAGGAAGTGCCCCAAAACACAACCTGGACACATCACATTTTCCCAAAGAAAACACAGCTGTTTTTTGTAAACTGCCTAGCTGTGGATTTTGGCCTCTAGCTCAGCCGGCACCTAGGGAAACATACTAAACCTGTGCACTTTTGAAAACTAGATACCTAGGGTAATACAAATATGGGGTGACTTGTGGGGCTCTCACCAGGTTCTGTTACCCAGAATCCTTTGCAAACCTCAAAATTTGGCCAAAAAAAACACCTTTTCCTCACATTTTGGTAAACAGAAAGTTCTGGAATCTGAGAGGAGCCACAAATCTACTTCTACCCAGCGTTCCCCCAAGTCTTCTGATAAAAATGGTACCTCACTTGTGTAGGTAGGCCTAGCACCCGGGACAGTAAATGCACCAAAATACAACGTGGACACATCACATTTTCCCAAAGAAAACAGCTGTTTTTGCAAAGTGCCTCGCAGTGGATTTTGGCCTCTTGCTCAGCCTGCACCTAGGGAAACCTACCAAACCTGTACATTTTTTAAAACTAGACACCTAGGGAAATCCAAGATGGGGTGACTTGTGGGGCTCTAACCAGATTCTGTTAACCAGAATCCTTTGCAAACCTCAATAATTGGCCAAAAAAAACTTGTTCCTTTCATTTCGGTGACAAAAAGTTCTGCAATCTGAGAGAATCCACTAATTTCCTCCTATCCAGCATTCCACCAAGTCTGCCACTAAAAATGGTACCTCAGTTGTGTGGGTAGGCCTAGCGCACGCGACAGGAAATGCCCCAAAACACAACCTGGACACATCACATTTTCCCAAAGAAAACACAGCTGTTTTTTGTAAACTGCCTAGCTGTGGATTTTGGCCTCTAGCTCAGCCGGCACCTAGGGAAACTTACTAAACCTGTGCATTTTTGAAAACTAGATACCTAGGGTAATCCAAATATGGGGTGACTTGTGGGGCTCTCACCAGGTTCTGTTACCCAGAATCCTTTGCAAACCTCAAAATTTGGCCAAAAAAAACACCTTTTCCTCACATTTTGGTAACAGAAAGTTCTGGAATCTGAGAGGAGCCACAAATCTACTTCTACCCAGCTTTCCCCCAAGTCTTCTGATAAAAATGGTACCTCACTTGTGTGGGTAGGCCTAGCACCCGGGACAGTAAATGCACCAAAATACAACATGGACACATCACATTTTCCCAAAGAAAACAGCTGTTTTTTGCAAAGTGCCTCGCAGTAGATTTTGGCCTCTTGCTCAGCCGGCACCTAGGGAAACCTATCAAACCTGAACATTTTTTAAAACTAGACACCTATGGGAATCCAAGATGGGGTGAGTTGTGTGGCTCTCACCAGAATCTGTTACCCAAAATCCTTTCCAAACCTCAAAATTGAGCCAAAAAAACACTTTTTCTTCACATTTCGGTCACAGAAAGTTCTGGAATCTGAGAGGAGCCACAAATCTACTTCCATCTAGCGTTCCCCCAAGTCTCCCTATAACAATGGTACCTCACCTGTATGGGTAGGCCTACTGCCCGTGAAAGGTAATGCCCCAAAAGACTATCTGGACACATCAAAATGATCAAATACAAAACTACCTGTTTTTGAGGTGGGAGGGGCACCTGCGATTTTGGTCCTGGGCTCAGTAGCCATGTAGGGAAACCTACCAAACCCAGACATTTTCTGAAAACTAGACACCCGAGGAAGTCCAGGGAGATATGATTTGCGTGGATCCCCCAATGTGTTCTTACTCATAATCCTCAGCAAACCTCAAATTTAGCTAAAAAATCACATTGTCCCACATTTCAGTGTGGGACAAACTTCCTACCACCCAACGTTCCCCTCAGTCTCCTGGCAAAAAAGATGCCTCACTTGTGTAGGTGGGCCAAGTGCCTGTGACAGGGAAGAGCCAAAAACATGTCGAAATTGAGGGGAAACCAAAGCGGTTCCAAAAGGGCAGTTTGAAAAAAAACATTTTTAGGCTGACAAGTGCAGCATTATTTTTATCGGTTTAGATGAGGCAATGCTGGGTGGTAGGAAGTTTGTGGATTCCTGCAGATTCCGGAAGGTTCCATCACAAAAATTTGGGAATAATGTGTGATTTCCAGCTAAGTTGGAGGTTTGCAGGGCATTGTGGGTAAGCAAATGGTGTGGGATGCATGTGAAGCACACCACCCTGGAATCACCCATATATTTAGTTTTCAGATGTGCCTAGGTCTTGTGGATTTTTCTACATGGCAGCCACCCAAAGTCCAAAAAGTGCAGCCCTCACCATTCCAAGTGGGACGATTTTGAGAACTTGCCAAGCTCTCATGGCCCAAATGTAAAACCAAAACCCAAAATAATAACATGACCTCTTACTTGCCATGGGATAAGATGTTTTAGTGTGCTGGTGAGATCTGAAAGTCTGTTACCCCCTTCATTTGGGGTGGGGGCATAACCAGGTCCATACTGGTTGGTAGCCCCCACCCCACTATTTTTGTTTTTTAAATTTCCTGACATCTAGTGGACTTTCTGCCCCCGAGGTGTGGATCCGGGGTAATTTCCCCATCTGCTCACTGCCATACCCCCATACTCTTATTTTGAAAAAAAAAAATCTTCCCTGGTCTCTGGTGAGCTTTCTGTCCCCCTTGGGGCAGATGGGCCTTCCAAAAATGGGCCGATCTGCCCCCAAGGGGGGCAGATATAGCCAACAGTACTGTGCCCCCATGGGGAGCGACCCTTTCCCAAGGGGCTTCCCCCCAAACAAAACACACACATACACACACACCAATCCCTTCTGCCTAAGTCGTTTCTGCCCCCCCTGGGCCAGATTGGCCTAATAGAAATAGGCGGATATGCCCCCAAGGGGAGCAGAAATGGCCTAAAATAATTTTGCCCCCCCCAGGGGAACAACCCTTGCCTAAGGGGTCGCTCCCCTTGCGTGAAATTGACCCAAAAAAATAAAAATCCCTGGTGTCTAGTAGTTTTTGCCCCCCTTGGGAGCAGATTGGCCTAACAAAAATAGGCTGAAATGGCCTAAATACAATTTGCCTCCCAGGGGAGCGACCCTTACCTAAGGGGTCACTCCCCATACATAAAAAACAAAAGTAAACATAAACAAAAATATATCCCTGGTGTCTAGGGGTTTCTGCCCCCCTGGGGGCAGACCACCCTAATTATAATAGGCCGATCTGCCCCCAAGGGGAGAAGAAAAGGCCTAAAAATATTTTGCTCCCCTTATGCGTAAGTATTTAAAAAAAAATCCCTGGTGTCTAGTGGTTTCTGCCCCGGGGGGGGGGCAGAAATAGCCTAAAAATAATTTCCCCCCTCCACCCGGAGCAACCATTGCCTAAATCGGTCGCCCCCCCCCCCCATATATTAAAAAAAAAATGAAAAAAAAAAATTACCCCTGTTGCCAAGGGGGGGGGGGGGGGGGGGCAGAAATTGCCTAAAAATATTTTGCCCCCCCCCCCCGGGAAGCAGCCCTTGCCCAAGCGGCCGCTCCCCTTATGTGTAAGTATAAAAAATAAAAATTACCTAGTATCTAGTGGTTTCTGCCTTCCCAGGGGCAGAGCAGCCTAATTATATTAGGCCGATCTGCCCCCAGGAGGGCAGAAATGGCCTAAAAATAATTTGGTCCCCCTGGGAGCGACCCTTGCCTAAGGGGTCGCTCCACACATATAAAAAAAATAATAATAATATCCCTGGTGTCTAGGGGTTTCCTGCCCCCGAGGGCAGATGCCCCGGGGGCAGAAATGGTCTAAAAATAATTTGGCCCCCTGGGGAACGGCCCTTGCCCAAGGGGCCGCTCCCCTTATGTATCAGTATCAAAAAACAAAATTCCCTGGTGTCTAGTGGGCATTTCTGCTGCCTGATCACATCGCGATTTAGCAGCAGAAATGCTTGCAGAGACATTAAAGGAAAGGAAAGGTCTTTCCTTTCCTTTCATGCCTCTGCCAGCCCCCTCCTCCCGAGCGTAAGACAAATGCTGAGCATTTCTTTTCCGCATCGCGCTGGGGGGGTGAGGGGGCAGCCCTTGGTGGGAGAGCTAGCGCTTCCCCCGAGGGCCGGTACCAGGACGCAATGGTTACGTCCATGGCGCCTCAGCGCCGCAGCCACGGGCGTATCCATTACGTCCGTGGAGGGGAAGGGGTTAAGTTACTACACAAAATAAAGTGTGTTGTTAACTAATGTCAGAAAAGGCAAATATATTTTTCTAGGAGCTTTCTATAAGTGGCATTTTCAGGACTGCAATTTAAAGTCTGACTACACCATGAGTTAGGATTTTAAATAGTGATTGCACCGAACACCAAACATGAACTTGTTACCTTTTCACATTTGGAAAGTACACTTATAAAATGTAATAAAATAGTTTTTCAGTACCAGGATATGTAAATCTTAAAAGTAAATGTCCTACATTTTTAATTCATTGCTCCCTGACCTCCAGGCTATGCAAGGCCTCATTGATGGGTGACGTATATTTGAAAGGAAGGGTTGGGCCTGGCAAAAGGTTTACTTTGCTAGGTCAAAACATCAGTTTAAAACAACAAGCAGGTTGCAATGGCAGGCATGATACATGTTTTAAGGTGCTGCATAAGTGGGTGGACAATCATTGCTGCAGTATCACTGATAGCATTTGATTTACAGGCCCTGGGCACAAGTAGTGTCACTTTACTAGGGACTTACAAGAAAATTAAGTATGCCAATTTGGTGTGAGCCAATATAACATGTTTTAAGGTACCAGCACAAGCATGTTAGCACTGGTTAGCGTTGTTATGTGTACAGAATCCTAAGGCCATCAAAAATGTATTCAACAAAAAGTTGAGTATAAAGGCAAAATGTTTTTGGGGTGACCTTGCACAGAGGGCCAGGGCCAACATGACCCCCCTCCAGTCTTAAGCCAGGGAAGACTAATCAGTACCCTTGTGAACTTCCCTGCTTAGGCTATAGAACATGGACAATCATCTCTACCACAGAGGCATTTTTCAGCTCTATGTGTTGTGATTCCCTCATCTACGTCTAGTTCTTGTGGTGTGTGCAGCCAGGTACCTCAGGGGTGCTGGCTCAATCATGTTACATTAAATAATAAATGTGGTTAACTGCATTGAATTGCCATTGCTGGGTATAATCAAGGCGTGTTACTTGTTGCTGTTACTGTGCACAGTTGCCATTGCCAAGGCTTTTTTATTCTGCTTCATTCTGCTCCCAGTAGGCCAGTTTATAAACACCTGAGCTTCTGTACGTTTCTAGACATCTGCTGTCCTGGCTGCTAAGCAACTTCCTCCTGCTCTTCTGTTTGTCATGTGCTATACAGGACTTCTTCCAGGAGAGACTATAAATAGCCTCACACAAGTCAGGCAGTGCTTGGCTTTGTTTCCTGTTTCTGCAGAGCTGAGGTCAAGAGGGTCAGCCAACTATTCCAAGCTTCTCCACAGTTGCCAGGTAACCACGGAAAGGACTAAGCTAAGTTTGAGAGCCAGCCCAGCAGATAATTCCCCAAGGCTTTCTCACCGTTGCTCGGCATCCAAGACTTATTTCAGTAAAGCTAAGTGACAAAATAAAAGGCCCTCACAGTAGTATGAATGTTTTTAAATGCTTCTGAACTAATCCTTCATGTATTTTAAAAAAATACTTTGGTGACTTTCATTTCAGAAAGAGAGACATTCAAGTTAGGAAGAATGTCTGAAAGACTGTTTAGCCTTGATGAAAACCGTGTTCTAAGAATGTAACCCTCTTTAATATTTGTGTGCCTCTCCTTACTAACAAAATCACAAATTCCTACAAATAATTTTCAGTGTTGATCCATACTCAATGTCTGTGATTGTCACAAAAATGAACATGGGGGCAATCATGTTTTGAAAGTCTTCTGAGCTTTATTGTTCAACCAGTGCTCATGCATATTTGCTTGTGGGAACAAAATATTCCTGTTTGGTGAGTTTTAGTTAAGTTAAATGTTAGTGTGTGCAACGTCGAGAGTGATAACTTAACACAATATAAAACAGAGAGAAGTCCCAGGCAATAGTGGCGCATTCCTGCCAGCCCTACGCAGTGGAGAGAAAGTACAAGAGAGTTGAGTGACAGGTGATTATCTGGGGGTCTGGGTGAGTGCGTGAGCATTAGTTGCTTAGTAGGCAGTACATCACTGATACCTGTTCCTTTGCCATATAGAACCAGACTCCTCAACAATGCAGTGACAGCGACCACCTGCACCCTCAAGAGTATGGGCCCAGCAGGACCAGGCAACAGTGGCAGTATCTCTCTGTCTGTGTCAGCCAAATCCCCCTCCCTTTGGGGGCACCTGCCGGGACTCCCATGTTAAGATCGACAGTGCCGAGAGGTGTCCTGGGAGGATGGGGAAACCCTCATCGCCCCTGCAGACAACCTGCTTTTCAGGTGAGTGGTCGAGCTCTCACAATATGCCCTTCTGAATCCACCCTATCCGTTCAGCACCTAACCTTAACTTGCTCATAGATGCATCCCTGTAGGCAGACAGTACCACTATGGTCAAGAAAGTGATGTGGCCTATTCTACAACTTGGATCAGATTTCTGTCACCGAGGAAAACTCTAGCCCTAAGGATAGTAACCAACAGAGGCCATTGACAGCTGTCAGTGTCAAGAGCCAGGCCTTATGCCATCCAGGGCTCTGTGACCTCTGAGATCTTTCAGAAAAGAGGATGGTAGCCCTGGGTGGTTTGCACCTTACTTCCACTCTATCTCCCACCAGCTCAGAAGTGGTATCCTGAGACAGACCTTTCAGCTCAGGATTTGTACCTTGAGGCTTAACAGGGGATGGGATAAATCCTCCCTCACCATCAGGGCTTCTGTACCCTCCACTTGGGAGTGGTATCCCCAGAAAACTGATCTGTCAGGGTATTCTGGCCTGCCACCCCTCCTAATTCTCCTGATACTGGTGGGATGAATCCAATTTTGTTTTTATTGGATCTCAGGATATGTGCTTAGCCCTTTAGCTTGCAGGCCTGTGCCCCTGTCCCCTAGGGACTTTTAACCTACCTAGCATGCTCTGTTTTAGTTCATTTGTTTTATTATTTCTTTTAGGGTGGCTGCTATTGTTTATAGCTATAGAAATGTTTTGATTTGCATTATCAGTGCCACTCTGTGAAGGTGTCCTTATCAGCCTCATGATCAAGTGATGTACGTAGGTATTAACATCATGTCCCTTTCTCCCCTACATGTCACAGGAACATAATGCACACTTGTTGCGGATTCTTTATATAATTGCCACCACAAGTCTGCTTCCTTATCAGTTGTTTGGGAACATACCTGCATCAGGGGTCCTACATGACCTGTATAAATACATCTCACACGAAAAAGGTCATTAGAGGGATTCCTTCCAGATGCAATCTACACTGCATGTCACCTGGCTGCAGAACTCAGCATTTGTGTCACCACGGAGTCTAACCTAGAGACCTCGTTCCAAGGTAACAAGGGTTGAGGAGCGCTTCTCATGAACATTGGTTTGGCAGATTAGGTTTACGTATACCCAGGTATCATTAGGCTAGAGATTAGGTTCTCTTGCTAAGAATTTTATATCTCATATTTATTGAAAGGTGGTAGGGGGTTTTGTGTTCATTATTCTCATCTTTACAATTATGCTTTGTTTACTATTTGTTATCCTAATCATTGCAGCTCATGCATTTTACAGTAGATTGCAGTCTTTTCAATAAATATATGGAAAACTCTCCTGCATCTCCTTCAATGCCTGTGTGACTGAGACTTGTTACTAACGAGAGAAAAGAGTAACTTCCATTCCACCACGACTTCCCTGAGGGGTCTTATCTAGAGACCATGCAGGAATCACATTTTACTGTTTGGGTTTTTGGTGAGATACTGCCTGTGAGCTGGGAGGTTTGGTGCTTACAGTGGCGACTTATTGTAGGAGTGGCTTAGTCATCTACAAACAAAAGTGCTGTCATCCCTAAACCTGCAGTCTCGCCCAGGAGTGAGAGTTTCGACTACAACACTGGGGCAACTCATTCCATACAATGCAGTGTATGGGCATCTCTGGATTAACTATTACCCTCCTCTGGGTCACCTCCCCTCAGCACTCCAAGGATAAAAGGGCCATAGCGTGGAAAAAGGCCTGCCTAAGGCCTAAGTTACCTTGTTACCTGGACTGTTTACTGCTCTGGAGAATTTAGCCTTTCCAGTTTCATGGTCTAGCTAGCCCTGGTGTACCTAATAGCAGTGAAAGGGATCTCAAAGCTCAATCCCTAAGTCTATCCCCAGTTAAGGGTGATCATGGCATGGTCTATGACCTGCTCCTGAAGACTACTTATGCCTAAGGCCAAATTGCCCCCCCTGTAGAGGTCCCACCAGTGGGTGGTTTATTTGGACAGACAGACCCCCTCTGCGTATGTGGTACATGGGAGCTCTCAAAGCAACAGGGTTGGAAATGGGGCACTGCATATACTTACCGTCTGCTCAGAGCATGGGGAATTATCTGGAAAATTAATCATCCTACTTCAGGCACGTCAATTGATCAAGGATTTTTGTAAGTCAACTCCTCATTGATTATTGTTAAAGAGTTAGTGACACATACAAGTGACCTCCATACTCCTTGTATGTCCAACAAGTAATCCATTCAGTCTCATGATATGGTTTCAACAATGATTGCTGGTGGTGGTGCTCTCTGTGAACAGATGTGTATGCAGTATGATGATTACTTCTGTGAAACTATAATTATGAAACAAACTTATGAGCTCTCAAGAGGTTCCAGGGGAACAAAACTTGTTGGCTTTTTTGTGAGAGATGTCTTTTTGGCTAATGTCAAATTGATTTTATATGAAGAGTAATTTAATTAAGGATTTGAAGTAAATTGAATTAAAGACCATATCTGATTTTTGGAATGAAAATTAATGTTGGACTTTGCTCAATATATAATGAGTATTAGTCCATCATATGCTAAGGTTACATATATGTACAGGGTGCTGAGTAATATAATTTAGCTCAATCTACTCAACTGAGTAGTCTACAACAAACTTTTTTTGACTGCATGTTTTCTTTTTGTAAGTTCATACATGCTGTTCCTCTTCACGGTTCTCAGTCTGAGAACATGACATCAATGTTTCCTCCTGGCTCTAGACTGACTACCAGTGCCTTAAGGTCACCTTTCAAATAAATAGCTTGCACACATGATGATGATTGACTGCCATTACTGAGAATAATAAGTGCTTAACCATTTTTCTCCATTTTACATGGTTGTCAGTGTCTCCTATCTTTGATGGGAGGGAATTCTATAATTTAGTAACCTGTACCCAAAAAGGAGTGCCACCAATGTGTTTTCTTGCACAATAGATTTATGTGTGGTGCTAGCATGGGACATAATTTCCTAGGATGAAGGTATTTGCTGAGATTTGCCTGCAAGAATTAAAGGCATTTACCATTTATCATGCATAACGGCATGAACAAATATTTTCATTTAGCAGGTAACCACTGGCGAGCCTGCAGGAAAGGAGACAAATGGGGTTGTATTTTTACATATAGAATTAGTATTGTTACTAAGCTCTGAAATTCACTGCAACTTTCCAATAGTTGATAGTGAGTTATGTTGGTACAGTTCATTTGCATAATCAACTTTTGAGAGGATCAAAGATGTTTTTGTTTAATGTTTTCCAAAATGTGGAAAGAAGCGTTGAAGCATTTTTATTGTGTAGAAGGTTGATTTAGACACTGTGTCCAGTTGAGTGTTTATGAAAGGTGCAGAGTCTATGACTATTCTATGATTTCACACCGCTTTATCTTTTTTTGGTGGAAGTTCCAGTTCATCTGGCTAGAAGGATAAGGGATCATAACTTTTCGAGTCATAGCAGTTGAGTACTTTTGCTTTTTAAAGCATTTAGTTTGAGGAGATTTCAAGTCATCTTGCCAGGGACGTCTCATTCATAATGGCGAAGGTGCATCACCCCCTAGCTAAATACTGTTTTATTTTTCAACTCCTGGCTCAGCCCGCAGCATGTGAAGAGAGGGTCAGGGCTGAGCCACAGGAGGGGGTAGAGGGGATTGGGAGTGGAGTCAGTGCACTTAGGAGTGCACTGCATAAGTGTGCATGTGTGTTTGGCCGGCAGTCTCAGGCTGGCAAAACACATATGTGCACTTAGGTTTCTCCAACCCGGATGTGCTACACAGCTGGGTTTGGGAAACTGCACAGGCTCCAGTTCATTGTCTGAGCGGCAGAACAAGCCGCTCAGACCAATCTTGGAGCTTCTCTCATGCTAGATTTAACATAAGAGCAGTGCCAGGATTGCTGTGGAGCCTGTGCTGGTGCCCCAGGGAATGGTGGAACACCAGAAGAAGAGCAGAGGAGCAAGGTGGCAGGTGGCAGAAACAAGAACAGGTACTTTTTTTTATTTTATTTTTTTTAATTCCTCCCACTGTCCCCATCCCTCCCCCCACCTGCTTCTCTCCTTGATGTTTGCAGCGGCCGCCACTGCATCTAGCTGTCTAGTGCTATAAGGCAAATGTGAAGCTTTTATTTTTCATATTTTTCATCGCTTTTCAGCTTTCCAGTCTGAGAAGTTTATGTGTGTCACCCGGTTATTTGAAACAAGTAATGTTGACCATCTTATTGCAGCTGTAAATGTACATAAAATTCTGCTACATCTACAAAAATGATATCACTTGTTTCCAGAATTGCAAAAGAGTTTAATTGTCTTATCATTGAAGAACACTCTGGGAATCCCACATAATTCATAAATCTGCACCAATTTCAGAAAAAGTCAGAATCAACACCAAGGAATAAAATATGTCTCATCTGAAATGATGTCAATGACCACCAATAGTGAAACCTGGCAACATTGATTGATAGATTTCCTATGAGGTAGTGAATTTTATTAGCAATCCGCTAAGCTTTTCATTTGACTCTTTGGCTTGGCACAGATCTTATATTTCGTCAATGAGCTTGGCATTCCTCCCTAAGCAGTTTAATATGACTTGAGCTCTCTGGCCACTAATTGTAACACTTCTTTGTGTTGGCTTAGCTGCGCTTAGATATAATGTGACATTCCCAAATGTATGGCTATTTGGTATGGACGGCCTCAATCTCAGTTTGCAATTGAGGTTTCTGTCAAATTCAAAGTAGCCTCCTATACTTGCTTCCTCTGAATGATTCCTTTTTCTGGGAGGCTATATAAATGTGTACATAAAATTAGAAGCTTGAGGAAGAGTACATACATGACCTTCATCTGGGCTAGTACATTTACTGATGTTGATCAAGCAAGAAATGTGTATTTCAGTGGTTTCTAAAGATTTACTTTGTTAAACTTCTCACACCTCTTTATGGGCATATATTATCAATAATCAAATGTTTCATATAGGTATGCATTCAGGGCTATGTATTTCCAATAGATTTCTACCAGTAAAAACCCACCTGACAGAAATCTAGTTTTTTATTGAAATTGAAAACCACTGAAAATTTGGAACTGAAATCTATTGGACCTGGTCCTTTCTACAGGGTCGTTCCCCAACAATTTTGCCTTCACCTCATATTTTTTCTGAGCCTTTTTGGCTGACGTTATAACTCTGGTCACTTTATCACTGCTAATCAGAGCTAAAGTGCATGTGCTCTCCTTTGTAAACTTGGTATGATTGGCTTATATCTAAAACATTTAATTTACCTGTAAGTCCCTTGTACAGTGGTATCCCTATACCCATGGCCTGTAAATTAAATGCTACTAGTGGGCCTGCAGCACTGCTTGTGCCACCCACTGAAATAGCCTTTTAAACCTGTCTCAGGCCTGCTAGCACAAGGCTGCCTGCACAGTTTACTGCCACAGGGACCTGTTATCTAAATCTACTTGCCAGGCCCAGAACTCCCCTTTTACGACATGTAAGTCATCCCTAAGGTAGGCCCTAGCTAGCCCTATTGGCAGGGTACTATGTATGTAGAAGGCAGGACATGTGCCTAGTAGAGTTACCTGTCCTGGTAGTGACAACCAGCCTATTTGGTTTCTCACTGCTGTGAGTGCTGCCTTCTCATAGAATTGCATTGGAAATGCCCTGCCTTATGTCTTGGGTGGCATTGTCTGATTTATAAGGGGTAGCGTAGGCATGTTTTGTATGGTTGTAATGGGAGTGAGAAATGTTGCTTACTGTTGTAGGTGGATTTTTTGTTACCATTATAGAAATGCCACTTCTAGAAAGTGAGTATTTCTCTGTACTTATGACTCTGGTGTTTTGCAGATTGGCTCCAATCCATGTCTGGGCTGAGTGACAGCTGGGCTTTGTGCATACTTTTCAAAGCCTCTTGTGCACTTGGAGGGTGGAAGTGTCACAGAGGTGCATCTATATATTGAATGGTCTTCCTGAGCTGAGAGAAGGGAAGGTTGGGCACACCTGCATTTGTAAGGGTTGGGCCCTGGCCTCACACAAATGGCTTGTTTACTCCCAACTGAAGTCTGGAGCCTGTGCTGGAGGAGAGAGGGGACACTCCTAGAACCAGTTGTAACTAGTTGGAACCTCCAGTCACCCTCATTGAAAATACTATGCAAAACTGAGTGTAAGTACAGGGGATTTTTCCCTCATTTTTTTTGCACTTTTTGAAGTGGGACTAAACCTCTGCCAGAGAGGCTACTGGGCAGCACAAATGACTCATAAGGACTGCCCTCTGTGTGTTGCCCTGCTGCCTGGCTTCTACCACAAAGCCCAGCGCATGGGGAGCACTGTGTGTAGCTCCTTACTTTATTTCTTTTTCCTTCAGCACATGGATAGTGCTTCATTCTTGCAGTAGTATGTGAGGAGAGCTTCACTTGAATTGCTTTGTGCATTAGCGCAATCTCCATTTCCCCGCCGAGGGAGAAATCACTTCTGCGACCCGGGCGTGCTGTGACGCTCCAGCACGTCTGAAATGCACTCAGGGAGGTGCCCCCGGGCACGAGAGAGTATAAAGGCTGGAGTAGATGCACTCTTAGAGGTGCCTGCCTCGGTGCGATCACTGCCACAGTCTGGGACAGCGGACCAGAGGTGCTTGCGCACCAGGATCATGTGCAGGCGAAGGGAAGTGAGGAGCTGGAGGGATCACGGTGCGCCCCCCTCCCTTTCAAGTGGAGGAGGAGACGAGGCCATGGGAAGCCTGCCCCATCCCCCATAGAGATGAGCTGGGCTGCCTGTTTCCACCCCCGACTCAGTGGAAGGATGTGTGGCTGGACGCGAGCACAAGATTGTGGCCCCTGAACCAGGAGGCTCATTGAGGATTGCAACCATCCCAGAGCCAGGAGGCTCTTGTTTGAAAAGTGGCACCTGTGTGAGGAGAGGGGTCACCTCCCACAGAGGTGTGGGCCTTCATGGTTGCTCCCCCCTCCCTGATATATTTGAGGGATAGCAGGGGTACCTTACTTACTGAGGGCATTATTGCGTGGGATGGAGGGAGACCTCAAAGGAGGCCCCGTTCCCCTGAGGGCCCATTTCTGCCCCCCCAGTACTCAGAGCACCAAGCTCCTGTATATTACCTATGGGGCTAGGGTTACCACCCCTTGGCTAATATAGGTGATGGTGTGTCACTGGTAATGTTCTGACATTTCGGTAATATGTTTGTCATGACATGTGCATTAGGGAGGGTGCAGCCATGACGATGCGATTATGGTAATGTCCTTATGCATTTCTGGTGCTATCTGAATTTATCCGGATATGTGCATTCTTATAGTCGTGTTTACCTGACTACTGCTTACGTTGTAGAATAACCAGTAACCCTTGTGTTTTATGTGACTACTGCAGAGTAACAATACTGTGTAATGTTCTGACAACTGCTTAGGTAACAGGGTATTACTGACATGTTATGTTTAGCCTAATGATGTTGTGTACTAGTTCATCACACAGATTATCTTTTCTGCATAAACGTGATAAACCTTTCTACATAATATAAGTATTTGGCTAGCTGATAGAAATACCAATACCTTGAAAATGGTGTTTGCTCGAGTGTAAAGTGATTACATTTTGAGAGAATATTATCTCCTCTTCTGGATCAGTCTCTAACAAGATATTTGGCTATGGAAAACAATCTCCAGATCATGTTTGAAGTCTGTATTTACCATAATTAATGTTTCCTAGGGTACTCATTTTGGTGCACTACTTCGATATATAGCGCCATAGTATAATAAAGGAGACTCTTATTTATTTGAATTATATTACTATTGGTGCATTTACTGAACTTTTTCATAACTCAACTAAATTCCACTAACTTGATTGACCTGAATGGTTAAAGACTAATTTAGATTGACTATGTTTCCAACATGGGCCCTATCTAGTATACACAAATGTCTATGTGAGATGCATTATCCAACTGCTCTAACGTATTGCCAGAAAATGCCAGACACAGTGAAAACGTTTGAATTAAGATAGAACAATGAACCTCAGGTAGTAATTACTGTATTGTTCCAACCGCCTAAAGGCCTGATTGGATACTAGCAGAAGGGTTACTCTCTCAAAACTATGACAGATATACCATCCCCTGATATCTAAATCCCATAGGAAATCATGGGATTTAGATTTCAGTGGATGGAATATCCATCACCGTTGTGACAGAGCAACCCATCCGCCAATATCTAAATGAGATCCTAAATCATCAACATTTGTGCAAAGTTAATGGAACATTTGAAATCATCAACAATAAAATCAGTGATTATGGGCTAGTACAAATGATTACTGACAATGTTGCATGTATACAGTGGGCCTTATTCACAAAGGTAAACTTATAAATTTGGGTATGTTTTCAAATTTTTTCAACTCACAAAGGACGTTTCCGAGTATATCTTTATGGCTGCAGAGTCCCCGCATTCATGGTGGATACTACTCCTAAAATAGGTTTGTGAATTGCACAAAATCATAAACTCACAAAACAAGTGTTTTAAATCAGGCTCAGTGTGTTCATTTCGGTCAAACTGAGCATGGTACACATCTGAAATTTACTACTACGCCTTTTCTATAACATAAAGTAATGCTTCACTATTGTTTTTCGTAGAGCTGAGGTCCTTTAAGTTTGTATTTGTCATTTTGCAATCAAATTGTTAGATTATATTTTCTGCACATGGGTGTTATCTCTTGAAACTTTTTATGGTGATGATCGTTCATACATGTAGCTGACGCTCTCAGATTTCACTTTTGCAATATGTGTGAAGAAATCTGCATTTTGTAGTAATTTTGCTCAGTCACCGGGAGATTTCCTCTGTCCCATAACTTTTTCTTCGGAGTTTACATTTCTTTCTTTAAGTATCTTTGACCTGGTCATATCCGATCATTTTTTAATCACGTTTTCACTTAACCTCTGACCTAAGCTGAGGGAGCAGCATATCAGGTATCGCCCAAGGGAACATTTCTGTTGCCTCCTAGTTTTCATTTATATTCCCATGCCAGTTATATGCCAGATGGTGTTGAGAGAGCGCCACACTTCTTTAAGTGTTTGACTGAAAAATGGATTTCTCTACTAGGGTCTGACTTCCGGTCACCATGCACTTTTGAGTAGTGACTAGCAGCTTCGTTTACAACATCATAAATTGCTTTAAATTCACAGTTGCTGATGTCACACTCTAGAGTAAGATGGTTAATTTAGAATACCTTACATACTGGCTTAAGCTTTAGCATCATGTTAAAATAGTGTAATGGAGTGAGACAAAGAAATCGACATTCTTTGTATGTTCGGTTTATAACGGAATGCCATGTCCTAATCTTAAATCTGGAACGAAAGTACCGTTGTTTCGGGAGTTGGTCCAGATGTACAAAGTCATGTTATGATTAAAAACCCTGCTATACGGGGTTTGCTGTATGTTAAACACATGTTGTGAGTAGGAAAAACCTTTCCATCTCGGGAAAAGAGATTTAGTGAGCAACACTGAATTGAAGTTAAGAAGGGACATGAAAGGGGTACCACCTTCTAATTGTGCTTTGGTATGACATCCATTAGTACTTTGAAACTCTAATTTTGTTCACAAACCATTGACCACCTCAACGGATTTCGTAAGTTATTCATAAAGTGAAAGTTGTGTCCTTGAGACCCCTTTCCCTTTGAATGGTGTCAGCAGCCTTGTGGGCAGCAGGCAATGGTAAGCAAGGACAATTGTCTGCTTTCACTGATGTTTTTGCAATCAGGGCTCTTTATAAAACAAAAAAAAACAGCACTGGCTAATGAATACAGGCTGCATTAGAAATAGGTTTCCATTTGGGAACGCAAAACATGGTTACTGGTAGTCTACTGTTCCTTGCAGGCCACCATCCTTGTGTTTGTAGCCAATCAAAGCGACTGGAGATTTTGCAATGGAACCTATTATAACGAAGGTTGCAACGTAAAAATAAGATCTGGTCACAAAAACCTGGTGTGCAATTTTGGGCAATTTTTTATGAAGTTTTTAGTACACCTGGCCATCAGTATATTTGTTACCTAAAGGTTATTTGATAGCAGATCTTCACAAAAAGCATACCCGAATAATTACATCTCAACACACTGAGGTCTAGACTTTCTCACACATGTACTGTGGCCCAACAGTCGGTCAGTGGGATACACTTCAAATGATGTGACAGAAGCCATTTGGAGAGCTGTGATCTAATTTACTTGCTGGGGATAGGATTCTCCCTGAAGTAAATTAAGCAGCGCCAAATATTTCGTTTTAATACACGTCGAGGTACTGAACCTTTGAGGCGGAATTTGGATTTTCATTTTGGGAACAATGAGTCATGAATACAGCATACGAAGACACAAGCAGCTAATTACATTCGTCTCTGTGTGTGAAGACGTAAAGCCATCTTTTGTAAGAGTTTGGACGTTCCCCAAAGTAATTTTTGCAAAATTAGTGGCAAATGAAGCACTTTATGGGCACTGTTTTGTTATTCTGTTTGTACTGCATTCATAAGGTACACACTATCTTAGTACTTAGAAGATCGGATATTAGTAAAGAAACAACCTTCCTGCTGTTATAAATGGTAATTCCTCTAGAACATTTCCCAGGCTCAGAATACCTTGAAAGCTGATTAGTTAGACCGTGGTAGGCCAGTCTGCCAGAGTTCTTCAAATGTACTGGTTTTACACGTGTGGGCAATCTCATGACCTGATTTGCTATCCATAGACGACAAAATATTGGCTTCTCTTATCCATGGTGACCACAACAGTAGAGAACTGATACCCAAATAAAATACGTAGGAACACTCAACAATCAGAATAATATATAGATTTCTTTCGAGGACATTTTTGTCAGTAGTTTTGGTTGAAGAATAGCTGTACTACAACTTAATTCTGGAATTCTTGCAGATGTACTGCAGATAAAACGTTTTTTGTATTTCGTTGGAATTATGTTTTAAAATGAGGGGATCGTGATATAAAATAACTTGTGGGAAATCCCAGGAGTATAAGGATATACTTATGAAAATATGGTACCTGTGTTGAACTGGCTACTAAGACCAGTGATGGTGCAAATGTGCTAGTGTTGTACCCTGCTAATGTCTATTAAGAAACAGCATGGAATAGGCACAGTAAAGGGCCCAGACAGCAGCAGTCAGTTCCCTGCTGCCCAGCCGATGGCTGTAGAGCACTAGTGGCCAATCGTACCAGCCAGTGGAATGGCTACCCTAAGCACTATTCTGCTCCAAATGCATGCGACCTGGCATGAATTTAAAGTGGTTAACTAATGACATCAAGAACATAACATGTAATGCTATGTCTCAATGTCTTGATCTAACTATAATATAAGAAGAGAGATTCTTAACAAGGGAGCACTTGGCTCAACTCTAAAAGGTATTCAGACGTTTCTGCAATAATGGGGCTTCGGTGACCTAGTCAGTTGGTGAATATGATAAATCATATTGAGCGAAAAGCTGCTATACTCCATTGTATACCTTAGAAATGTTACTGTGATGCTTTTTCTTGCTCAGCTTGCATCTTGAGCAGTGACATTGATGTTTAAGGGTACTGCATTTTCAATGCTCAATATGATGATGACACAGAATTCTACATAAGTATGACCTATCTCTGTGACAACTCCACTCTTTAAAACTCCCTTACACAACTCTAAACCTGCATGTCTGATAACTTCCTCATGTTCAACCTACGGACTCTAGCACCTGCCCCCGCATCTGATTTTGCACCTATTTATACACTGTCCCTGTTCACCCAGGGGGAAGATAGACATAGTAGTTTTAGAAAATCTTTGCCATTATCTTTTTTGATCTCATCCATAACTTAGGTAAAAATGTAAGGGAGAGGTAGGGAGGTTGAGGTAACTGGTTCTAATTATATCCTGTACATAACTAATCTGATATTTTTGTTTTTGGGGAGCATTTTATGGCATCTAACCTGGAAATCCTGGAGTTCCTCCATTTTATAGCATGGTAAAATTTCAAAATACTAATCTTCACTCGTAAAGCACGACATTTACCACATGCTAGACAACCTCTTCAAATTATTCAATGTCAATCACTGTCTAATGTTGATTGTGTGAACACAGTAAAGGATAATTGCCAGAAAATTCTTCATGCTGAAGCCTTGTAACAATGAACCAATTCAGCTAAAACATGAATATGATTTTCTTAAATTCAGAAAGGTCTTAAAAGCACACTTAATCATACCATATGGTAGGAGTCATAGCTTATCAATGCACATGGCGGTCACCTTCTAAAGAGGCTCCGCCCTCCCTGTGGTGTTTAAAGGCAAATAACACCGGCACCGCCTCTAAATATGTCTGAAATTCCAAGGGACCCGACAATGCTGCATGCTTCCAATAAACTGCAATTAGCGACCGTAAAAGCAGTAGCACATATAATGAGAGTAACAGTAGGAAAAGCCATGGCTATGCTGCGACCAGGAGGTACATGTTACCCTCCTTAGTCGCTGGACATAAATGGTGGGAAACACAACTGAGGCCAGCCAGGGCTTCAAGACGACAAGTGAAACACCTTAGAATGCTTAGAAAGTGAATTGTGTGCCATCGGCAGAAACAGGACTGTGATCAAGGCCCAGAATGTGCCTTTACAGCAAGTAAGCAAAGCACCAAAAGTGATTGAATTTCACTGAGGTAAGCCTCTCTCTTCTCCAGGAAGAAGCCCCCTCGACCACCCAAACTGTGAACATATTTTAGTCCTTAATTATTAAATGGGTGAGGAGCGTCTTATTTACAAATCGGGCAGTGCTGACATACTATTATCCACATATCTACATATGATCTGAGTCAGCAGAGCAAGGAAGTGGGTATCAGAATTGAAATCAATGACCAACGCTCTTGCAGAGCTCCCGCTCTTGCAGAGCTCCCGTTTCATCAGTGGCTTGAATCGCAGAACCTGAATTTTACAATCAAAAACCACAAGTAGACTGGTTTAATGGAGAGACCTTCAACCCAGAAGGACCCATTGATTTCAGCTTTACTGAAGGCCTGATCAACCTAAGAAACCTAAAACACTGGGAAGGACCGGGTTCATGTAGTGACTGAAACAAGAGAATAACATTGATATCTAAGCCTTATTAGTAGAACCTACTTCATGGGAGAAACTGATATATCTGTGGGGAATCTATTGATTACCACAACTGAGGATAACAAATGTGTGACATACTACATTCTATATACCAGAAGCAGCAGAGACCTACCAGGGTGGAGAGTTGACACTGCACTGTGACATGTCAGCCTTAGGGTGGTCTTCCTCCAAACCTTTTGCTTTCCTCCTCTATTGCTGATCTCATTTTTTCTGGCCTTAGGACACTGTGCACTTTCCCACTGCTGATCAGTGATAAAGTGTATGTGCTCACTCCTAAAACATGGTAACATTCACTTTTCCCCAGCTGGCATATTTAGTTTACTTATAAGTCACTAATAAAGTAGTACTTGTAAATTAAATGGTACTAACGGGAGGGCTGCACTTATTGTGCCACCCATTTAAGTAGCCCTTTAAACATGTTTCAGGCCTTCCATTGCAATCTGTGTGGGCAGTTTCACACTGCTGTTTCAACTTGGCAAGATACACGTTTTCAAGGCCAAAACCTTTCTTTTAATACACATATGTTATCCCTAGGGATGGCCCTGGGCAGCCCAGAGGGCAGGGTGCAATGTATTTGAAAAGTTGTACATGTACTTTTGAGTTTAAGCTGCTTTTGATTCGGTCCCACACTTCAGGCTGCATTCTCGTCTTCATGATATAGACATCAGGGGCACTGAAGTGGCTGAAATCCTTCCTTAAAGATAGATACCAAGAGGTCTGGTTCCCACTTTTTCTTCAGGTAAGAGCAGTGTCTCGTGGGAGTGCCCCAGGGTTCGGCCCTTAGTCTATGTTCAACATTTAGATGACACCCTTGGAAACAATGGTCGAGTCTTTGGGGCCAAGATAATCTCCTACACTGATGACGCTCAGCCACTGTTTTCTTTCAAGAAAGGGCAAACAATTGACAAGATGCATTAAACCTGCCTATCAGCAGTATTCTAATGGATGGGTACTAACTAATCCACTCAAATGCAACACTATTAAGATAGACTTCCTTAGCTTTCGGCATAATTTCACTCTTAACCTGTCAGCTCACTGGCCAGGTGCCCCCCATCAAACATCCAAGCAGAGGCAGTGAAAAACTTGAGAGTCAATTTTGACAAACAGCTAACCCTACAAAATCAAATCAACATAGTAGTTTGTAGGTATTTTGGTCTGATGAGAACGGCTAAAAATATATCCTGCAGATCCTTTACTTGCCTGTGAGGATATCAGTTATCTTGGATGTACGGAGTGCTGAAACTTTTCAAACACTCACCCCAAGTCACAGATCTGGGTTAAATCCTTCTTTCTTTTGCTCACCATGCCACCCCTGTTTGGACCCACCCATATGCAAATCAGTCTTGACCTTGCACCCCATGAGAACAGTCCAGCCCGGACTGCCAGGCCAGGTCTTCTCTGGACCAGAAACAAGCATCCTGGGACCGGTTTCGGGGTGTCACCCCTCAGCAGCCAGGCTCCCAGGATGCTTGTTTCAGGTCCAGGGAGGACTTGGCCTGGCAGTTCGGCTCGACTATTTGAAAGGTGAGTGTTTGAAATGTTTCAGTACTCCGTCTATCATCCTTTTGTGTTGCTAACAGTTATCTTGGCCTTGATTGTGTACAGAAAGGACTGTGTCAATGACGTTTATGTGAGTCTCCCACAATACCTGCTACAGAAGCTACAAATCATCAAGAATGCTACGGTCCATCTGGTTCTCAAATTACCTAGGGAGTCCTCGATCCCATCTCACCAGAAGAACCTGCATTGGCTCCTTGTTAAGAAAAGGATCCTGTTTAAGAACCTGGTCCGTTTGCACAGAATTTTGAACCAGTCTGGACCTGAATAGTTGTCCACCAGGATTCAACACTATTCTCCCCTCAGAAGTCTGCCCTCTTCCCATGGCCATTTTGCTAAGGTTCCGAGGGTCAGGTTAGCAGAAACTGGAGGTAGATCCTCCTCCCTTCTGGGCCCTCAAGCCTGGAACAGCCGGCCTGAAGAATTACACCAATTACTCTTTAATTCAACTCTCCATGCCCTCTTACCACTTAGTACCGGGACACTCTTTGGAGTAGCTATGTAGTCTAGAAATCACGCTATTCATTCATTCATTCATTTTACATGTTCTGGTAGTGAAAAACTTGTACATTTGTTTTTCACTAGTGCAAGGCCTACCTCACCTATAGGATAACATTGGACTTCCCTTATTACATTTAATTCACTTTGATTTCCCGATGGGAACAGGTAACCAGTTCATGTTTGGTGTCTTTTGGATTGTAATGTAAAATCCTCTCTTATGGTGGAGTTGAAATGTTGATTAAAATTTTCAAAATACCACTTTTAGAAAGTTGGCATTTTCCTGCCTGAGTCGTTTAGTGCCTGCAGGCCCTCTCTGGGTTACATGACTGGGCATAGCTGACAGGTGGAATGTGTGTATTACTCTTAGATAGACACATAGAGTAGAGATCTTAGGTGTGCCTGGATGACTGTCACTGGCAGGATGGGAGAGCGAAGTTGGGCATAGCCTACTTACACTTGTATAGGCTGTGTCTTGCCTCCACTCAAAGAGCTGCATACCCCGTGTAGTTAGTCTGGAGCCAGGACAAGGGAAGCAGCAAAACTCAGCACTTCAATCAGAAACCTTTAGAAGCTTCTCCCACTTCAAAAATTACTCTTCAGGCACAAACTCCTCAGTACACCTTTGAACCTGTGGAGGCTATGACAAGAAAAAGGACTGCTGTGCTGCAAAAAAGTATTGCCGCTTTGCTGTGCTGTTGTCTTGCTGGACTATTGCCCTGCTAGACTGCTGCCTTGCTGGATTGCTGCCCTGCTGCCGCCCTGACTGAGTCAGAGGTATTGGACCTGCACATATACATATGGACTCCCAGAGTGACTCCCAGGGCTAATCTGCTGGCCTCCTATTCAGTGCCACAGGGACATAACAGGCTCCCAACCACCTGAACCAGCATCCAGCTGAAGCATACCCCTGGCCCCAAGTGGTGCCCCTCAGGTTCTGGACCCTTGGTATGGCCTCCGTGAAGCTGAATTGAAGTTGTTGAGCTCCATCAACTTGACCATTCCTGCTACAGCACTGAACCCTCTCGGAAGTGCCATTGTGAAGCTCCAACCTCACTGCCTGTGACAACAACAGGATTTTCAGGCTACCAAGATGACTGTCTGTGACGCCAGGCCTGCTCTTCCATCTGTGATGCTTCTCTCCTCTTCGCGACCCTCTCCACTGCGAACAGGTCTGAAAGGGTAACTTTTCAGCGAGGCGAACCTGGTCCCTGTATCCGACACGCGCTCCATTGCAGTTGGCCTGAACTTGTGACTTACTCCCAGTCTCACACGACTAATTAGCAATGAGTGGCAGATTGGGCTTTTTGGTGCTATTTTTACATACAAAATTAAAATTGCATATCTTGGATTCTACTGATTTGATTTTTGCCCTTTTGGTCTTGTTTTATTTATTAACATCTACTCCAGTTGTCTAATTTGGTGTGTGATCCTTTTTGTGTAGTATTTTCATTCTATTACTGTTTGAAGTGCTGCATATATTCTGTACACATTGCCTCTAAGTTAAGCCTGGCTGCTCTGTGCCAAGCTACCAGACGGTGGAGCACAGGTTACTTTGGGTTTGCTTGAGTAGGGTTTCATCCCATCTCAAGCAGTAACCAAATTTCTTACAGGAGCCATACCCCATGATGATATAAGTTGAATGTAGACTACACATGAATTAAACCTGAAAGGTGACCCTTCAGCAACTGATTGTTCAGTGATGTTGGACACGTTTTATTGTGTATTCTTGTAGTTGTTATTATATATACACACACTACAGTCTGGCATTCCGAGAGTCCCACAGCTTTCTAAACCAAAGACCTAAAGATAACTAATATTTTCATAAGCTGTCACTGAGAATTCAAATCCTCACTGTTCCATCATACAGAGGTCCACAAAGACAGATGTCATTCTAGAAACTATGATGTGAGAATCAATGTCAATAAAATCTGCACTGGCCTCAGTCAGAGACAGCACCACAACAGCCGCAACAGAGGTGAAATCAAGACAGGAGGACATAGCCACAACACTATCACTGCTTGATGCAACAGAAAGGAAGGTTGAAGCATTTGAGCCAAACATGAAGACATGAACAGAGCTTCTGATGTGGAAGAGGTATTATGAGAAGTGAGGGACTGAGGTAGGAGACCGGAATAAGACAGACATTGTGTGATTCATAGGGATCTCAGACAGGGAGGACAGTAGGCCATGATGCAATTTCTATCCTAATTTCACATAAAACTATTACAATATGAATTCTCACATCTGTTAGAATTTAAAGTGGTGCACAGAATTTACATGTAGTCACCTTGAAAGACCAGACAGACCTAGACCAATCATAGCATACTTTCTATGCTACCAACAAGCACAACAAGTTCTAATTCAAGTGAAAAACCATAATCAACCCCACCACTAAAAAGAAGACATTGAATATTTTGATTGCAACACACTTTCCCTCAATAAGCTATTCTCAAAAGATAAAAAGGTCTGGACTTGCGAACATGCGTTAAAAAATAGACATTATGTATGGTCTGCTAGAACCAGCCACAAAACTAATAACATTTGAAGGACAAAATAGTGAATTCTACAGACCAGAAGTGTGGAACATTATTTACACCCTATAGAGAAACCCACATTTTGATATGAGTACCGGAGGAGAAGACACAGCATCACAAAAGAGTAGTGCAATTTATGGCTATGAAATATCAGCTTCTTTTGGGGATTTGATATATTTGCCTGTTTCTGACAATTTACCTTCAGGTTTTGGAGTACAGAAAATATATATGATTTTTTCTAAAACAAACATGAGATATATTTAGTTTAAAATGCTAATAGCACGGTTGCACATTTTGACTTACATTCTACATGTTGTATTTTACTTTCTTTTATCTATAGACTTTTGCTTTGCAGGTCTGTTTGGTGTTTTTTCAGCACAATTATCTTTTGCTGCAGTTTGCTGAGGGAAAGAAACCTGTTAGTTCGTTATTTAGGAGTTTCTTAGTTTTAATATTTTTAGTCTTTCAAACCTTTACTTTTAATTTTTACTTTTGTGCTTTTGTTACAATATTTTCAAGGTGGTCTTTTTACATTTCGAGTAATTTTGCGCCCATATATGTATTTTCTTTTCTGTTTTCCATTTTTTTCTTCACATAGTGGATGGATCTGTAATTTGAAAAAATAAATATGTAGCACAGCTTTAATTATTTGATACCCTAACATAGTTGTATTGATTTTTCATTTTGTTCATTTTTATATCCTGTCAAACTTACATTTGTTGAAGTCTTTAGGTCTCGGATCTAGACACCGGGCATGTGCTGCCTCTAAGAGAGACATGTGGTATACTTTGTGGGCTTCTGCCCATCCATAAGCTTCTTATTTGCTGGCTCCATTGTTGCTCTTCTAATCTTTAGCCTCATTTGCATTGACATACATGAGTCATGCCTCTTCCTGTCTTCACCCCTCCCCTGAGAGAAGGGACCAATTACTACCTTTCATCCACTCCTTCCATTTCAGAAAGTGTTTATGGACTACTTTTTTTGTTTGTTTTTGGCACTTAACATGACTGCTAGTGTTATCAGCCGCTCTGTGCGCTGACTAGCATTTTATGCACATTTGCAATCTATAAAAGAATAGAGCTGCGCCCTCGTTGTGACCACTATCTTTAGTCTGCATGTTTACTTTGTCAACAGTTAGCAATAAAATGCTACTCAAAGATCATACCTTGCGGATGTAAATGTCACTCATTTCGAAAACATAGAAAAGTAACTCCTATGCATACTGAAACTTTGCAGCAATGCACGTAAGCCAAAGCAGCTTGAATTGGGGATATTGCGACAACTTCGTCTAGTCTTTTTAGTATTTTCACAACCTAGTAAGATGTCTTTCATGCAAGCCAGGAATTTTTATGAAACCACCACACACCCTGTTATCGGTGGTCACTCTCTGATGACGAGCTGATTGTAATTGGTGCCAAGGCCACTGATGGATACTGTAGTCGTGTGCGTACATCTGGCATGAGCATCATTATGGATGGAGAAGGTGTAGGAGGCTGGACTGGCTTGTAGTGAGTACCAAGGGGTACTTGCACCTTGCACCAGGCCCAGTTATCCCTTATTAGTGTATAGGGTGTCTAGCAGCATAGGCTGATAGATAATGGTAGCTTAGCAGAGCAGCTTAGGCTGAACTAGGAGACGAGTGAAGCTCCTACAGTACCACTTCGTGTCATATGCACAATATCATAAGAAAACACAATACACAGTTATACTAAAAATAAAGGTACTTTATTTTTATGACAATATGCCAAAGTATCTCAGAGTGTACCCTCAGTGAGAGGATAGGAAATATACACAAGATATATATACACAATACCAAAATATGCAGTAATAGTCTTAGAAAACAGTGCAAACAATGTATAGTTACAATAGGATGCAATGGGTACACATAGGGATAGGGGCAACACAAACCATATACTCCAAAAGTGGAATGCGAACCACGAATGGACCCCAAACCTATGTGACCTTGTAGAGGGTTGCTGGGACTATTAGAAAATAGTGAGGGTTATTAAAATAGCCCACCCCAAGACCCTGAAAAGTGAGTGCAAAGTGCACTAAAGTTCCCCAAAGGACAAAGAAGTTGTGATAGGGGAATACTGTAGGAAAGACACAAACCAGCAATGCAACAATGATGGATTTCCAGTCGAGGGTACCTGTGGAACAAGGGGACCAAGTCCAAAAGTCACAAGCAAGTCGGAGATGGGCAGATGCCCAGGAAATGCCAGCTGTGGGTGCAAAGAAGCTTCTACTGGACAGAAGAAGCTTAGGTTTCTGCAGGAACGACAAGGGCTAGACACTTCCCCTTTGGAGGACGGATCCACCACGCCGTGGAGAGTCGTGCAAAAGTATTTTCCCGCCGAAAGACCGCCAACAAGCCTTGCTAGCTGCAAATCGTGCGGAAAGCGTTTTTGGATGCTGCTGTGGCCCAGGAGGGACCAGGATATCGCAAATTGCGTCAGGAGAGAGAGGGGACGTCGAGCAAGACAAAGAGCCCTCTCAACAACAGGTAGCACCCGGAGAAGTGCCAGAAACAGGCACTATGAGGATGCGTGAAATGGTGCTCACCCGAAGTCGCACAAAGGAGTCCCATGTCGCCGGAGAACCACTTAGGAGGTCGTGCAATGCAGGTTAGATTGCCGTGGACCCAGGCTGGACTGTGCACAAAGGATTTCCGCCGGAAGTGCACGGAGGCCGGAGTAGCTGCAAACATCACGGTTTCTAACAATGCAGTCTGGCGGGGGGAGGCAAGGACTTACCTCCACCAAACTTGGACTGAAGAGTCACTGGACTGTGGGAGTCACTTGGACAGAGTTGCTGGATTCAAGGGACCTCGCTCGTCGTGCTGAGAGGAGACCCAAGGTACCGGTGATGCAGTTCTTTGGTGCCTGCGGTTGCAGGGGGACGATTCCGTTGACCCACAGGAGATTTCTTCAGGGCTTCTAGTGCAGAGAGGAGGCAGACTACCCCCACAGCATGCAGCACCAGGAAAACAGTCGAGAAGGCGGCAGGATCAGCGTTACAGAGTTGCAGTAGTCGTCTTTGCTACTATGTTGCAGTTTTGCAGGCTTCCAGCGCGGTCACCAGTCGATTCCTTGGCAGAAGGTGAAGAGAGTGATGCAGAGGAACTCGGATGAGCTCTTGCATTCGTTATCTAAGGAATCCCCCGAGACAGAGACCCTAAATAGCCAGAAAAGAGGGTTTGGCTACCTAGGAGAGAGGATAGGCTAGCAACACCTGAAGGAGCCTATCAGAAGGAGTCTCTGACGTCACCTGATGGCACTGGCCACTCAGAGCAGTCCAGTGTGCCAGCAGCACCTCTGTTTCCAAGATGGCAGAGGTCTGGAGCACACTGGAGGAGCTCTGGGCACCTCCCAGGGGAGGTACAGGTCAGGAGAGTGGTCACTCCCCTTTCCTTTGTCCAGTTTCGCGCCAGAGCAGGGCTAAGGGGTCCCTGAACCGGTGTAGACTGGCTTATGCAGAAATGGGCACCAAATGTGCCCATGAAAGCATTTCCAGAGGCTGGGGGAGGCTACTCCTCCCCTGCCTTCACACCATTTTCCAAAGGGAGAGGGTGTAACACCCTCTCTCAGAGGAAGTCCTTTGTTCTGCCATCCTGGGCCAGGCCTGGCTGGACCCCAGGAGGGCAGATGCCTGTCTGAGGGGTTGGCAGCAGCAGCAGCTGCAGTGAAACCCGGGAAAGGCAGTTTGGCAGTACCAGGGTCTGTGCTACAGACCACTGGGATCATGGGATTGTGCCAACTATGCCAGGATGGTATAGAGGGGGCAATTCCATGATCATAGACATATTACATGGCCATATTCGGAGTTACCATTGTGAAGCTACATATAGGTGGTGACCTATATGTAGTGCACGCGTGTAATGGTGTCCCCGCACTCACAAAGTCCGGGGAATTGGCCCTGAACAATGTGGGGGCACCTTGGCTAGTGCCAGGGTGCCCACAAACTAAGTAACTTAGCACCCAACCTTTACCAGGTAAAGGTTAGACATATAGGTGACTTATAAGTTACTTAAGTTCAGTGTAAAATGGCTGTGAAATAACGTGGACGTTATTTCACTCAGGCTGCAGTGGCAGGCCTGTGTAAGAATTGTCAGAGCTCCCTATGGGTGGCAAAAGAAATGCTGCAGCCCATAGGGATCTTCTGGAACCCCAATACCCTGGGTACCTCAGTACCATATACTAGGGAATTATAAGGGTGTTCCAGTAATCCAATGTAAATTGGTAAAATTGGTCACTAGCCTGTTAGTGACAATTTGAAAGAAATGAGAGAGCATAACCACTGAGGTTCTGGTTAGCAGAGCCTCAGTGAGACAGTTAGGCATCACACAGGGAACACATACCTATAGGTCACAAACTTATGAGCACTGGAGTCCTGACTAGCAGGGTCCCAGTGACACATAACAAACATACTGAAAACATAGGGTTTTCACTATGAGCACTGGGCCCTGGCTGGCAGGATCCCAGTGAGACAGTGAAAACACCCTGACATACACTCACAAACAGGCCTAAAGTGGGGGTAACAAGGCTAGAAAGAGGCTACTTTCTCACACAACCCCCCCCAAACGAAGGACAATAAGGCTAACCTTGGCCAGTTGAGACTTTATTGTCTAAGTGGTGATAAGTAGAGAGTAGCTCTGCAATAGACTGGTTACTCCCTTTATCATCCACTATACGGTTACCTCCCTGCGGGGATGTAAACCACCCTGTTTGAAGTTTTTTAGCTAAGCAACAATGTGAAGATGTATTTTCAGAGTTTCTATCAGTAAGTTTTAGTTTAGAGCAGTTGGAATTGCCCACTGAACCTATTTGTAGTGATGGAAATGCCAGACAGGGATGCTGTCTCAGAAAAGCCATAGCTGGGCAAAAACTTTGTCCATATGGCTGGAAGAGAGAACAGGGATTCTGTTTCTCTTGAGTTGGAGCAGGGCAGGGATGCTGTCCTATGAGCTCCACACTAGGGCAGGGATGCTGTCCTAAGTGTTGTGAGGCAGTGCAGGGTTTCTGCACTAAAGTTTCTCTGGGAGGGTTGGAGGGATGCTCCATGTTAACTAAAATGGTGCTCTTTTTGTCACCAATGTTAGTTATCCCATAGAGAGGTACTTGTACCTCAGGGAGTCCAGCTTTGCCAGCTGATGATTCCCTTGGAACAGGTGCCACCCCAGGAGAGGTTTCTCCCACCACAGGAATGGTATCCTGACTGGTAGGGCGGTTAGGGGATACTGTGATACCCTTTTTACCTGTTGATGGAGAGGGATCCTGAGTTTTCCGGCCTTCTCTCCTTTGCTTTTTCATTTCAGTAGAAATGAGAGGGAACAATTCCTCAGGGATGCCCAGCATGGCTGCATGGGCATAAAACTCTACATCAGCCCAACCTGAGGCCTCTAGGTCATTACCTAAGAGACAGTCTACAGGTAAGCTAGGTGATACCACCACCTGCTTAGGGCCAGTAACTCCACCCCAACTAAACTGAATTATAGCTAAGGGAAGACACTTAGTGGAGTTATGGACATCAATAATCTTATACTGTTGTCCAATGATGTGTTGATCAGGGTGCACTAGGTTTTCAGTCACCAAAGTGATACTGGCACCTGTGTCCCTGTAGGCCAAGGCCTCAACACCATTTATTGAAACTGTCTGCCTGTACATATCCATTGTAAGGGGACAAGCAGCCAGTGTGGCAAGGCCAATGCCACTAGGTGTGACAGAAACTGTCTTGGGAGTGACTACCCCAGTTTCTACTATGGACCCATAAGTGAACCCAACTACACCCTTAACTTGACTGTTGCCAGCAGTCCCACCACTAGTACCACTACTGCTAGGGGCACTAGAGCTTGATGTATTAGTGGTGGTAGGCTCAGGGGGTTTACCTGGAGAGGACTTATCCCCTGGCCTATGGCCTCTGTTTTTACACACAAAGCACCAAGGCTTTTTAAATTGTGTAGGTTGAGAAGAAGAGGAAGAATTTGTTTTATCCCCACCCCCTGAAGAGTGTTTAAGATTTGAAGTGGGATCTTTGGTTTTACCCTTATCCCCATGCTTATCTTGAGATTTTTCACCATCTTTCTTCTTATTGTTCTCTTTGTCACCCCCTGTATGAACTTTTCTGTTCACCCTTGTTCTGACCCATTTGTCTGCCTTCTTTCCCAATTCTTGGGGAGAGGTCAGATCAGAGTCTACCAGGTACTGGTGCAACAAATCAGACACACAATTATTAAGAATATGCTCTCTCAGGATCAAGTTATACAGGCTGTCATAATCAGTATCTTTACTGCCATGTAACCACCCCTCCAAGGCCTTCACTGAATGGTCAATGAAATCAACCCAGTCTTGTGAAGACTCCTTTTGGTCTCTCTGAACTTTATCCTGTATTGTTCAGTGGTTAAGCCATAACCATCCAGGAGTGCATTCTTAAGAACTTTGTAATCATTGGCTTCATTTTCTTTCACAGTAAGGAGCCTATCCCTACCTTTTCCACTAAATGATAGCCATAGGATAGCAGCCCACTGCCTTTGAGGGACATCCTGTACAGCACAGGCCCTCTCAAGTGCAGCAAACCACTTGTTAATGTCATCCCCCTCCTTATAAGGGGGAACTATCTTGTGCAGATTCCTGGAATCATGCTCTTTTGCAGGATGACTATGGGGAATACTGCTGCTGCCACCATGGGTTTCTAAACCCAGTTTCTGTCTCTCCTTCTCTACTTCTAAAGTCTGTCTATCCAAATCCAGCTGTTGCTTCTTGAGCTTCAGTCTGGTTTGTTCCACTCTCAATCTATTGAGCTCCCTTTCTACCAATCTGTCATCAGGGTGGGTGGGAGGGACATGTCTTGAAACAGAAGTATGATGAGAATGGACAGAAGGAGACCTGTCCCTTACAGAGGGCACCCTAACAGCTTGGCTAACAGAAACATAATTTCTACTGTGATGAGAATGAATGCTCTTGCTATGATGTGAGACAACACTATCTGTATGGTGTGACTCAACATCAGTACCAACTATGCTAGACTGTCTAGTAATGGGCAGGCTTGGAAGTTTCTTTCCTGAATCTTTTCCTGGGGGAGTCCCTGGATCAGATTGGGAACCATTAGCTACTTTTTCAACAGATGGGGCACTTTTAGCCTTATCTTGTTCTCTAAGCATGTTAAGTAACAATTCCAAGGAAGGATTCTTCCCTACACTCAAACCTCTTTCTACACAGAGACTCCTTGCTCCTTTCCAGCTAAGGTGGTCATATGCAAGTTTGGACAGATCAACATTTTGGCCTGTGCCAGACATTTTTAGAAAGAGTTAAAGTGATAGAAAAGGATAAAAAGTTTGTCAGAGCTTTTTAGAAAGACAGAGAAAAAAAACTTTTTAAACTTTTTAGAACTTTTTTAGTAAGTTAGAAGTACTTTTCAGCACTTAGAAAAGAGTGAAAAGAGGAAATGCAAAACTTTTTGGTTATGTGTATATACACTGAACTTGTTTTGTATATTTTTCTCTTATGAAAAGTACAATGACAAGAGTGGTAAGTAGTCTCAAAGCACTTATCCCACCGTTGCACAACCAATGTAGGAGGCTGGACTGGTTTGTAGTGAGTACCAAGGGGTACTTGCACCTTGCACCAGGCCCAATTATCCCTTATTGGTGTATAGGGTGTCTAGCAGCATAGGCTGATAGATAATGGTAGCTTAGCAGAGCAGCTTAGGCTGAACTAGGAGACGAGTGAAGCTCCTACAGTACCACTTCGTGTCATATGCACAATATCATAAGAAAACACAATACACAGTTATACTAAAAATAAAGGTACTTTATTTTTATGACAATATGCCAAAGTATCTCAGAGTGTACCCTCAGTGAGAGGATAGGAAATATACACAAGATATATATACACAATACCAAAATATGCAGTAATAGTCTTAGAAAACAGTGCAAACAATGTATAGTTACAATAGGATGCAATGGGGACACATAGGGATAGGGGCAACACAAACCATATACTCCAAAAGTGGAATGCGAACCACGAATGGACCCCAAACCTATGTGACCTTGTAGAGGGTCGCTGGGACTATTAGAAAATAGTGAGGGTTAGAAAAATAGCCCACCCCAAGACCTGAAAAGTGAGTGCAAAGTGCACTAAAGTTCCCCAAAGGACAAAGAAGTCGTTATAGGGGAATACTGCAGGAAAGACACAAACCAGCAATGCAACAACGATGGATTTCCAGTTGAGGGTACCTGTGGAACAAGGGGACCAAGTCCAAAAGTCACAAGCAAGTCGGAGATGGGCAGATGCCCAGGAAATGCCAGCTGTGGGTGCAAAGAAGCTTCTTCTGGACAGAAGAAGCTTAGGTTTCTGCAAGAACGACAAGGGCTAGAGACTTCCCCTTTGGAGGACGGATTCCGCTTGCCGTGGAGAGTCGTGCAGAAGTGTTTTCCTGCCGAAAGACTGCCAACAAGCCTTGCTAGCTGCAAATCATGCAGTAAGCGTTTTTGGATGCTGCTGTGGCCCAGGAGAGACCAGGATGTCGCAAATTGCGTCAGGAGAGAGAGAGGGGACGTCGAGCAAGACATGGAGCCCTCTCAGCAGCAGGTGGCACCCGGAGAAGTGCCAGAAACAGGCACTACGAGAATGCGTGAAATGGTGCTCACCCGAAGTCGCACAAAGGAGTCCCACGTCGCCGGAGAACAACTTAGGAGGTCATGCAATGCAGGTTAGAGTGCCGTAGACCCAGGCTGGACTGTGCACAAAGGATTTCCGCCGGAAGTGCACGGAGGCCGGAGTAGCTGCAAAAGTCGCAGTTTCCAACAATGCAATCTGGCGGGGGGAGGCAAGGACTTACCTCCACCAAACTTGGACTGAAGAGTCACTGGACTGTGGGAGTCACTTGGACAGAGTTGCTGGATTCAAGGGACCTCGCTCGTTGTGCTGAGAGGAGACCCAAGGTACCGGTGATGCAGTTCTTTGGTGCCTGCGGTTGCAGGGGGACGATTCCGTCGACCCACGGGAGATTTCTTCAGAGCTTCTAGTGCAGAGAGGAGGCAGACTACCCCCACAGCATGCACCACCAGGAAAACAGTCGAGAAGGCGGCAGGATCAGCGTTACAGAGTTGCAGTAGTCGTCTTTGCTACTATGTTGCAGTTTTGCAGGCTTCCACCGTGGTCAGCAGTCGATTCCTTGGCAGAAGGTGAAGAGAGAGATGCAGAGGAACTCGGATGAGCTCTTGCATTCGTTATCTAAAGAATCCCCCGAGACAGAGTCCCTAAATAGCCAGAAAAGAGGGTTTGGCTACCTAGGAGAGAGGATAGGCTAGCAACACCTGAAGGAGCCTATCAGAAGGAGTCTCTGACGTCACCTGATGACACTGGCCACTCAGATCAGTCCAGTGTGCCAGCAGCACCTCTGTTTCCAAGATGGCAGAGGTCTGGAGCACACTGGAGGAGCTCTGGGCACCTCCCAGGGGAGGTACAGGTCAGGGGAGTGGTCACTCCCCTTTCCTTTGTCCAGTTTCGCGCCAGAGCAGGGCTAAGGGGTCCCTGAACCGGTGTAGACTGGCTTATGCAGAAATGGTCACCAAATGTGCCCATGAAAGCATTTCCAGAGGCTTGGGGAGGCTACTCCTCCCCTGCCTTCACACCATTTTCCAAAGGGAGAGGTTGTAACACCCTCTCTCAGAGGAAGTCCTTTGTTCTGCCATCCTGGGCCAGGCCTGGCTGGACCCCAGGAGGGCAGATGCCTGTCTGAGGGGTTGGCAGCAGCAGCAGCTGCAGTGAAACCCCGGGAAAGGCAGTTTGGCAGTACCAGGGTCTGTGCTACAGACCACTGGGATCATGGGATTGTGCCAACTATGCCAGGATGGTATAGAGGGGGCAATTCCATGATCATAGACATATTACATGGCCATATTCGGAGTTACCATTGTGAAGCTACATATAGGTGGTGACCTATATGTAGTGCACGCGTGTAATGGTGTCCCCGCACTCACAAAGTCCGGGGAATTGGCCCTGAACAATGTGGGGGCACCTTGGCTAGTGCCAGGGTGCCCACACACTAAGTAACTTAGCACCCAACCTTTACCAGGTAAAGGTTAGACATATAGGTGACTTATAAGTTACTTAAGTGCAGTGTAAAATGGCTGTGAAATAACGTGGGCGTTATTTCACTCAGGCTGCAGTGGCAGGCCTGTGTAAGAATTGTCAGAGCTCCCTATGGGTGGCAAAAGAAATGCTGCAGCCCATAGGGATCTCCTGGAACCCCAATACCCTGGGTACCTCAGTACCATATACTAGGGAATTATAAGGGTGTTCCAGTAATCCAATGTAAATTGGTAAAATTGGTCACTAGCCTGTTAGTGACAATTTGAAAGAAATGAGAGAGCATAACCACTGAGGTTCTGGTTAGCAGAGCCTCAGTGAGACAGTTAGGCATCACACAGGGAACACATACCTATAGGTCACAAACTTATGAGCACTGGAGTCCTGACTAGCAGGGTCCCTGTGACACATAACAAACATACTGAAAACATAGGGTTTTCACTATGAGCACTGGGCCCTGGCTGGCAGGATCCCAGTGAGACAGTGAAAACACCCTGACATACACTCACAAACAGGCCTAAAGTGGGGGTAACAAGGCTAGAAAGAGGCTACTTTCTCACAGAAGGGACCACGCTATCTAGGTGAGGTGGAGGTAGGTAAATCAGCCTGTAGCCCCTACCTTGCCCCATTGTTGGTAATCTTACCTGAGTACACCTAAGTGCCCCCACCTGTGCTGTTTTCAGAGCACCTCACTGGAATTCTGCTATTACAGAGTTGCCCGATAATTCCTGAGTCGGCAGGAAGACTGTGTTCTTATAATCGTGTTTGTTAGGAAATCATTTTAATCAACTAAAGTTTTTTGGAAAATTTGTTGAATTTATATGAGCCAGGGCACGTCTGCTGAGATCCAGTGGGTTGGTAACATTTAAATGCTAGTGGATGACATGGGTGTTTAGGCACCCTGCTGCACTTGTCCCTGCCTGAAGATCTTATTGTATTAGGGTATCTCTATAACCCTACCCATAGGCAGACTTTTCTTCAGTTGACGTTTTCACTGGCTGCTCACCTATGCGGGTGTACCTTTAATTCCCTTGCCCTTGCATTCCTGCTCTCTGCTCCACTATGCCCTCCTGATTGCCAGGGCCTTATGTGAAGTCAGTCATTGTGAATATCGAACATAGCTGACAGCTTCTGTTAACTCCCACTAAAATATCTGTGCTTTGTTTGTGCTGGTCTATGCTCCTAAGTTTCCCCCTCAAATTTACCACTTCCCAATGACAGACACTTTTGTTGTATCGTTCATTTACAATGACAGCATCCTAGTTCTATGGTAGAACTGTGAGGTTTTAGTCTTTCCCCTACATTGATGCATCTCTGCTTCCCATGCCTACTGCCCCTCTTTTGTTTCTAGGCTATTATTGTTGACTGAGGAATTTCAATGTCTAGCTTTATCACTGGGTATGCATTGTGTCCATGTCTTTCCCTACGATGTCTATGCTCCCACTTTAGTTCTATCCAGCTCACAGCTGATTATGCTCTCCAATCACCAAGCATAGGTAGTAGGTCTCAGCAATCCAAAAGCTATAGGTGTTAGCAATGTTAATGCATTGTGTATATCAATAAGACCAGCCCAGCACCATACACAAATGCATTCACATTGCCAACCCCATAGCTCTTGTATTGCTGAGACCAATTGGCTGTGCCAATGTTTGATTTTTGCTGATTTCTAATCCAGTACATAGAAACTATCCTGCTGCAGTCTTTTTAAGAATATTTTTGTTGTGCATTTCTGCTGCTTTTTTTTACAGTTTTTTAATTGGAAAAGTGTTTCTATGTTTAACTGTTTCCAAGTTTAATTTGATAGGTTAATTGGAGACTAGTTTGAATATTTTTTGCACCATTTATGGTAAACATGATTTTGTGTTTTTGCTATGTATTTAATGTATACTGTCATTATTTGGATTTTTTTATGTGTGCATATGTTGACGTATATTGTTTGATTAGAATTATGTTGATTTTCTGGTGCTCAATATTTTGTTTATTGTAATTGTTATGTTTCCTTAATTTTAAAACGTAGGCGATATTTGTTATTCCTTTATTTTTTATTGCAATAGCGGTAGATTTTAGATATTTTCCGCAATACTTTTGTCTTTTTTATGACATTATTGATGTGTGTCAATAGTGTTGTTCCATATCTAGTGTCTTACAAGACATGGATCCCTCCCATTATTACCTTATGCAATATTTTAGAGGTGGGGATCACTGACTGCTTCTTAGTAGTACTGAAATTGGCATTTAGGGTCTGATTAACAGGTTGGCGGACAGGGTACTCTGTCACAAACATGACGGAGTACCCTGCCCGCCAATTCCTTGGTCTGCCAGCCTCATTTAGAGACAGACGGACCTTAACTATTCTGTCAACAAAATCCCATTGTTTCTGTTAAAGGAATGCATCCTCCAATAGAGTAGGAGCTTTTGAAGAAAAGACATTACACTACACACCCTATTTAGAGTGAAATATGTATTGTCTCTTTTTTCTGTCTTTCAAATCAAGAAAAAATCTGGCAGTAATGGACAGGAAAAAATAATGGCCCCTCACCCTGACGGAGGGTTTGGGGATGATTAGCTTTTTGATTTTCAGAAGCAAACTCCCGCTTGGGAGTTTGTTTCTAGAAAACAAAAACAAAAATGTTTGGAGGTCAGTAGTCAAAACTGATAGGGGCCATCCACAACAGCGGTTCCTTTAAATTTACAGAGATGGGCTGGCAGTCATCTTTAAATTTATTTAAAAGTAGTTCATCGTGTGGCAGAGGTAATGTATGCCAAACCACAAATCATATATTAGATAGGGTAACACTACTTGTTAAAACACGGAGAATGATCATCATTAAATATGACCAACCAGAGGAAATTCTCAACACACCTCTTTGAATATCTGTCTCTCAATGAACACTTAGATAAGTCGGCACAAAACCTTTGGGCCACCGGAAAGGCAAATTTATATGGTGAGCTGAATATATGATTAACCAACACTACACCACCAAATTAGAAGAGACGTTTGTGTGAGGACTTAACATGCCCAAAATAGCAGATGAAACAAGAGATTTAGGCCCAAATTTAAGAAAAGAGGCTCTCCATTATATACAGCACCACTTTTCTTGCACCAATCAGCTCCCCCCTAACGCCAACATATGTATGCCCTATTAAACATACGGCACACCATGGCACAGGTTAGGTACAATAGCATCAACATTTTTGACTCTTGTGTAGTATATTGCAGGATTAGCACCAAAAATGTTGGTGCTAATTCTGCAAGGTACATGGGCGTGGCATTAAGAATAATGATGTGAGCCCTTTTAATGTCTGCTCTGTGCAGGTGTTAAAAATAGCTGCAAAAAATGCTGCAGTAGAATCTCATAGATTCCACTGTGAAATGTTTGCGGTCCCCCTAACGGGGGAACGTCCCCCTTGCATACATAATGCCTGGCATAGGTGCAGAGGGTTACAAAGATGCTCATTGCGCCACTTTGTAAATCTGGCGTGGTGAGTTTGGTCTCATTTAGCACATTAACATCATTAAAAAAATACGCCAATGTGACTCAAGGAGGCTCTAGGCCTTCTTAAATCTGGGCTTTAAATGTGCATAAAAGTGTAATCACTCACTACAGGTTTGTTCCTTATTCATGGCTTGTGGCATTTCTTCCCTCAAGGAGGGCTTCGTTTTTCTTTGTTTCTGGATATTTTTATTCATAATGTAATTGATATATTTTTGCTCCTTCCTGTTTCGCAAATATCTTCCTTTTCCAGTTTATTTTTACTGTGCTTATGGGAGTATGCATATACCCAAAAGATACCCAAAGTTCTTTTGTGATATTCTTATTCAGGTTCACTTGTGTGGCCCTGCTACTGCTATTCTGTGGAATTTACTTATTGGCTAGGTTTTACTCTTGTTAATTTGGAATGTGTGAGGAGTGTAGAAGGCAAAGTGTTTTTGCAAATTGATTTAAGCTCATGGCAATCCTAGTTCTCTTGTACAGGCTTCTTGACTGTGGGTTCCCATTGGCTTTTCCTCAAAAACTCTAACACATAATTGTTCTTATAACAGATGAAACGCTAAACCCTTGTATGAACATTGAGTATTAAACAGAGGAGTGCATCTAAACAACGACGACTCACACACCATAAAGAATTAACTTTTGGTTGAAGGAGGAAGAATAGGGTGGCGTTCTTAATATTCAAATAGAATATATCTGTGCACGGAAAAAATAATTAAGAAAAAATGAAAATGTGATTCATTAAACTTTTACATTACCATGTTTTACCAACCCAATTCATGACAAGGAACCTTTAAATTTTTATGTTCTCTACCACAAAAAATCACATTGTGCACCAAACTAAATGACTGTTTACAATTAAGGGGCAAACATTGTTTCAGAAAATTCCAGTTTGCAGCTGAAAAGGGATGAGGAACTGGAGATTGTCCCTGCGATTTTCACCAGGTAAAATCTTGCAGAAATGACATGCAATTCCAGTTTGCACATCAAAGTTCATGTGAAACCATGCACAATTTGTGTGTAGCGTTTTTGCAATTGACGCACCTATTAACAGTAATCAGTGGCTGCATAATTTGTACCCTCGTTTTGTGGCCCAGTAATACCCAAGCCCTAAGCATTTCCTTATATTTTGAATTTGACCTGAAAGTGTGATGGTTTAAGTGATAAGCGAATCATACATGTAATTACTGGATTTACCACATGACAAGCAAAAGAAAAGCGTTTCCTTTCTTCTTAACAAAAACAAGTTAAAATAACAACACCGCTTCACCTTTTCCTGTCTTCTCTCTGGACTGACTCATACTCTTCTGACAAGTCTCAGGTGGCACCAACCTCTGCTGCCAGGACTATGAGGATCCCTCGGGTAGAGTACATACAATGTCTAACTCAATTAGCATCTTTGCGCAGAAGTGTCAAACTCTATACACAAACATTTTTACATTCACATATTGTTGGAAAATGACCCTTCCTGCAGGGTCAACCCTAAAGATATTGCCTTCCTCCTCCTATTTTTTCTGACTTTGATTCTGCTGGCCTTGAAACTCTGTGCACTTCATCACTGTGATCTCTTCCCTAAAACGTGGTAATATTGTCTCCTCCCAAATGGTTATTTAATGTATGTCTAACTTCCTAGCAAAGTGACACTATGGGTGCCCATGGCCTATAAATTAAATGCTACTTGTAGGCTAGCAACACTGATTGTACCACCCAGTTAATTAGCCTCCTACCCATGTCTCAGGCCTACCATTGTAGAGAATGTGTGTGAGGTTTTACACTGCCTAGTTAACTTTCAAGAAATAACCCTTTTTGACAGGCCCAAACCTTCCCTTTTAATACACATAGGTCATCCCTAAGGCAGGTTCTGTACAACCCAGAGGGCAGGGTGCAATGTATTCAAAAGGCACAACATGTACTTTTAAGTTTTACATGTCCTGGTAGTGAAATAAATCCGAAAGTTGTTTTTGCCTACAATAAGGACAATTTCTCTAATAGGATAACAATGGGACATCTTATAAGTGTAATTCACAATCAGGAAAAGATAAACATTTTGAGTTTGGTTTCTCTGGAATTACAAATTAAACTTATGGTGAAGTAAGATTATAAATTGTAATTCTGAAAATGCCACATCTAGAAAGTAGTCATTTTCTTACTTTAGCGATTTGGTGCCTGCTGCCTGTCTCTGATCACTTGATTAGGTGGGTGACAGCTTTGCTTTGTGCATTCCCTCTAATGGTAGTTTAGGTGTGACTTGATAGGCCATCCTGGGAGCCCGGGAGGGAGGAGATGGGCATAGCCTCATTTACACACTTCTGGGCCTGTGAATGCTCTGCCAGGAAAAAAGGGCTGCTATGCTGCTGAAGGAATGCCACTCTGAACTGTTGCTTTGCTTGACTCCTGCGGTGCTGTGCTGCCCTGCTACCTGCTGTTCCTCTGCATGAATGAGAAGGACTGGACCTGCATCACTTGAACCAAGAGTGACTCCAAGGGCTAGTTGGCTGGCCTCATGCTCTGAAGTCTCAGGAGCACAAAAGACTGTTAATCACCCCGCTCCTGCACCTTGGCTCTGCCATCTATGAGGCTGTCCTGTCAAGTGGTGCTATCCCAATCCTGGCCCCTTGGAAGTGGGCATAAGTTGTTTGCTCCAGCAGAATCAACACATCCTCTGCTGCAGGACCAGAACCGGTGCATCACCTTCGGAACCGCCAATGCAAAATGTTTCCTGGTGCAAGGTCCTCACATCCTTATCAATGGCAGCCTCCAAGACGATGCCGAATCTCCATATTACAGCCTCTGCGCTCATCGGAATCTACGCATTGCCTCAGCTGTACAACACATCACGGACACCAGTCTTTGTATCTCAAGAACTGGCACCTGGATCCTCAATGTGAAAAAAGCAGAAACTCTTACCCTAACTCCACCACATCTCAGAACTGACACATCACTGCTGTTTCATGGAGATAATAGATGCATCACCTCTACTGTATGCTTCCAAACCAATGCAAACCAGGATTTAAGATGCTCTGGCTCAGTGGGCCCAACTGTGTGCCTCTGGGCAGCCCGCACCCATTGCAGTTGGCCTGAACTTTTAACTTTGTCCTGGTACGGTACAACTAGATATCCCTGGTTGGTGCTCCTTGCTTCTAAACACTATTTTACAGTTTAAATTTTACAAATTCATAACTCAAGTTCTACTTATTAGATTTTTGTTGTTCTGGTCTTGTTTTATTTATTAAATTCAAATCTGGAATCTTTTTATGTGGTGTTTTCACTGTTTTACTCTTTGAAGTGCTGCACAAATACTTTACACATCGCCTTTACGTTAACCCTGACTGCTCTGTGCCAAGCTACCAGAGGGTGAGCACAGGTTAATTTAGGATTTGTCTGACACTTAGCCTGACTATGATTGTGTTTGCTGCTTGACAAGGGCTCAGAGCCCAGTCAACCAACAACCCAATTTACAAAAGATGTACACTAGCTTATTCAAATGTGAGCAACCTTGAGACAATATCTTCTTTCTGTAAGCAGCATGCTTAAGGAATTAATTCTCCTGAAACTCTTCCCCCTCCACCATTGTAAACTCTACAAATGTGAAATTGCAGGGACAAAGCACCAAACAATGGATCAGTATAATAAATGTATACCAAAGGTTTACAGGGATGTTATAGTTAGGAAAACACATTAAAATACCGTAGAAATTCACTGAAAAAACAAGAGTTAGAGGGATGATATAATTATGTTCAGATTTTACACGTACAAAACCATAGAAATTTTGCAGTTATAGATATATTTATCTTGAAAAACTGTAACTCGTGCACTAAGGTAACTATGGCCCTCATTCTGACCTTGGCGGTCTTTTCGCAAGACCGCCGAGTTACCGCCGCGGTAAAGACCGCCGACCGCGGCGGTATGCCGCTGCGCGTATTCCGACCGCTGGGAGCGTTCCGCCGGAATACCGCCAGCAGCCACACTGGCGGTCGGCGGGAAAGTGGAGACTGGTCAACCTCCACCGCCACGCCAGCAGAACACCGCCCCCAGAATTACGACCCACATTTCTGTTGGCGGTCTTCTGTTGGCGGTCTTCTGTTGGCGGTCACGTCCCTATGGCTCCCGTCGCCTCCCGGAGGACCAACGCACAAGGTAAGTTGATCGTCCGTGAGGGGAGGGGGTGGGGGGGTGTTGTGTGATGTGTGCGTGCATGGGGGTGTGCGTGTGAGTGTGTAGAGGGGGTGTGTGAGTGCGTGCATGCGGGCGGGGAGTGCTGCTGTGCCTATGGGCAATGTGTTTAGTTCGGCGGGTGTGCATGTCGGCATGTATGTGTGCGGGTATGTGTCCCCGTTGTGTATGTGTGTGTAGGGGGTGTGTATATGTGCATGTTGGGGGTGTGTGCATGTCGGGGTGCATGTATGTGCATGTCGGGGTGGGGGTGGGGAGGGGGTTCGTACCACCTCTGGGGGGTGGCAGGGGGGTGGAGGGTGTGGGGGGAGGACTCGGGTGGGTAGTGGGGGGTGGGGGAGACCCCTATCAGTGCCAGGGAAGGAATTCCCTGGCCCCGATAGTGCTTACCGCCATGGTTCGCACGGCGGTTCCCGCCCGCAAGAAACCGCGGCGGTAGGCAGGGTCATAATACCCTTGGCGGTCTTGGGACGACCGCCGGGCCGGAGTGCGCAAACTCCAGCCCCGCGGTCATGACCGCCGCGGCGGTCGGAGTGGAGAAGTGGCGGTCGGTCGCGGCGGGGACCGCCGCGGTCAGAATGCCATTTTTAATACCGCCGGTCTGTTCGCGGTCCGACCGCCGTCTCTCCGCCGACCGCCAGGGTCAGAATGAGGGCCTATGACTGGCGTCTCCACCATGCAGTTTTCTAATACATTATTTTATTAGAAATGTTGCAGCTATATTATCAGTGATGTCATAGAAGATGGTATGACTGATGTGAGGTAATTAGCAGTACATGGCGAGGTTGAGAGTTATAGTTACTTTAGGGCACAAGTTATAGTTTCTTGACATAAGTATAACTGAATAATTTTTCTGCCCCTCCAGGCTGTTTTTGGCAACAGGTCCCCAACCTTCGGGCCCACCATTGGATGTTTGGGGGAGTGGGGCATGCAGCCCCCGTCCCTGGGCCAATTTTGGCCCTGAGGACCCCATCTCTCGGGGTCTGGCCATATTGTAAATGAGGAAGAGGGCAAGCAGGCCCACTCCCAGGGGCCCATGTCCACCCTGGGGACCCCATCCCTAGGCCCTCCACCTTTTTCAGTGGGAAGGGGGCACAGAGAGGCACGCCCTCTCTACCTGGCCAATGCCAGCCCTGGAAACCCAATCCTCAGCCAATTACTCAAGGGCCAATTTCAGAGGAAGTGACCCATCCCCTAGGGCTCAGCCAATAAAGGGTGGGTGCCCTGGAGCCCATTCAGAAAACCCAGCATATTGTTGTTGGGGGTCAAGGAGGGGGCACCAAGCCCTCGCAGCCCCAGTCAGCTCCAGCGGGATCCGACATTGCTCCTGCTTACAAGGAGCACCTAAAAATGCTGCTCCCTGTGGGAAGGAGCAATATTCTAACTGTTTTCTGAAAGAGATGAAAAATCTGCTCCCAGTGGGCAGGAGCAAGTTTCCTTTTCCCACCCACTGAGAGCAGGCTTAGTGTTTGCTCTCACTTTGTTGGAGTTTTGAAATTGCTCCTACCAAGCAAGAACAAACACAAATATCCCTGCCAGCACGGTTTCAGGCAGGGAAACTGCTATGTCCTGGGCTAGACACCCTGCGACATAGCAGGAGCTGGCCCTGGGGGATGGGGTCCCCGGGGCCATCCACTGACTTGGACTTGTGCACCATTGAGTGCACGCGGGACCCCAATGGATGAATCCCCATGGCTGAATGTGGCCCAGGGAGAGGATCCCATCCCCATTCAATATCAACTAGGTCCTGGAGGATGGGGGTCCCCAGAGCTGAAACTGGCCTGGAAGGGGGGCTGCACGAACCCACTCCCCCTTTGGTTGAAATGCTGGGCCCCAGGCCTTGGGGGTCCCCGGGACCGAAAGCAACCCAGGGAGGCAGGCCACATCTGCCCCCATTATATAATAAATATTTCTCCCAGGACCTGGCTCAACCAGGGGCCTAATAAAAATAAGCACAGGAAACCACTGTTTTCCCTCGGATCCCTGGGTAAACTAAAAAAAAAAACCTTTGGGGCCCAGGCCCAGGTGATCCAGGTATTCCTACCTTGCCCCCTTGTTTTTTTTTTCCATTTTCTTTGGGTCTTGGCTTAGTCCAAATACCAGGATGGGTGCCAAGACTTCCTGGTTGAATTGGTGACAGCCAATCAGATCTCATTTTGAGATCTGTTGGATCTGAGGACCATCCACGTCTCTAGATATGCATAAATCTTTTTTCTTTAATACCTACAAACTACTGAATAGATTTACACCAAATTACAAAAAGCACTCTTTCGTGACTAAGAACTAACATTCTGCCACATTTTGTGCAATTCCGTTCAGCGGTTTCGACTGTAGATATTAGAAAAATACAAATTTGTATATCGGGGGGAGCCTAAGCACCAATCTCATGGTGAGATCTGATTGGCTGTCAGCACTTCAACCAGAAAGTGATGGCAGCCATCTTAAGACCAAATATATGATAGCACCCCATTGAAATGCATTGTAGTGAATAGCAGGTTTTGAGGGTTCCAAAAAGGCGAAAGTATAAAGTGTGATAAGAGAATTTAGCTACAATATTACTCAGTTGTTGCTAATGTGATTTTACCCTATGAAAAAGCCTTCTGCTGGGATTTCATGAATTATATTTGAGAGAAAACAGTTTTCTCGTAATTTTTCCACAGAGGTTATGGAAGGTGCTCCAGAAGCTAAAAATGGGAGCATATTTTCTGCAAATTGAAGTTCTTTCTCTGCCAGATGAGACTGAAGTCTGACATTCTCAGTAAAACATGTACTTCTAAGAGTGTTATAGGAAACAACTAGTGTGCTAACAGTCTAACAGTCTTACTTCTGAGAAAAGTGTGACATACTTGAAGCAATCTTGACTGAATCAAACTGGTAAAACTTAAAACATGTAAGTTAGAAAGGAACAAAATGATGGGTTTCATTTTGTCATAGAAATTATGGTAAGTGCTGTAGCAAGAAAAAATAGGACACGTTTTAAATGAGATGTAAAATATCTTCCTCCTCTAATTCATTAAAACATTCTGGCATGTAGACTGATACATGCACATTCAACACCAGCTGCAGACTGCCAGTTAACTCCCTGGTGATCAGCAATTCACTACAGTGTTTTAATGAGCAACTAGAGTGCTAACATTCTGAATTTATACAAAAAGTGTGGCACATCTAACCACCATTTTGATGGAATTCAAGTGGAAACTGAAAGCATTTTCCATTGAGGATGTTGCAGTAAAAGTAGAGAATAGGGAGCTTCATGACAAATAAGTTCCCTGAGATGGCCACCAGAGAAACAAGAGCCCAAATATAGCACAGACATCACCCAAATATAGCCCAAGTATAGCTCAGTGACAGAAGTGTGCAAAACACTTGCGGCCTCATTTTCAAGGACTTTGTGCCACTGTCATTTTTTTTTGACGCAACAGTGGCAAACACTGCTCACATTTACAAATGTACGCATTGGGCCCAAAGCATCAGTTTGTAAAGCCTTGCGTCACATTATACCTGTACTAGGTATTATGTATACAAGGTAGGCGTTCCCACAAGAAAAGCCAGGCAGATCTGACACAGTAAAATGTACAACATTTTCACTATGTTGTTCTGCGACTTCACTGCATCACAATTTTAATGCCTGCTCAGAGCAGGCATTAAATGGAAGCACGGCTTTTCTTTATGAGAGTCTTCCTTGCATTGCTGGAGTAGCATCATTTTTTATGCTAGTCCAGCAATGCATCAGTTTTGCTCCATAAATGAGTTAGAATTTCTGACGCATCTGTGAAAATGTGCACCATGCAGCTCTGTACTGTAAATATTGTGCATCTATGGCATAGTTAGGGGGTGGTAGGGCAATGCAGGAAATGTGACGCATTCAGAGCCCATGCAGCAGATTCTTTTAAATTAGGCCCTTAATTTGTTTTTCTTACAGTTTTATATAGCACAGACTTGACCCGAAGATATTGGAATGCTTTACATGAGCATCAGTTACATTACACAAGGACACATTCCTTTTGAGCTTTAGGCATGGGTGGATTAAGTTATTTGTCCAAGAATCACAGGATGTCGAGCTGATGCAGAAACTCGAACTTGGTTCCCCGGTTGCAAAGTCTGCAGCAATGCCCGTAACGCCACATTCTCTCCCCTAAGTGTAACATATAATCAAGTAATCAACTGGATAGAAAACATCAACATAGCAAATAATTTAAAAGTACTTTGTCTCTCTATTTGAGAAATCAGAAAATGCATCCTCATATTAGGTTTTTGGAGCACTAAACATGATTTCTATGGGAATAAGACCCTCTTTTTTATTTAATTTCTAAAGGAAATGCTTTAAGTATTACAGTTTTGATTACATCAAGATGACATCGGGCTTGCCACACTTTTGCAATAAATAAAGAATGTTAGCAATCTAGTTGTTCATTAGAAAACTATGGGGGGGCATATGTCAGGGGCATGAACCTGGATAACTGAGGGCAGGGAGGAGGGTGAAAAGACAACAAGTTGAAAATGCTGGGCAGGCGGGAGGGGCAGTGGCAGCACAATGGACCTTGGAGTGCAGGGGAAAAGGGGGCAGGGGCAACAAACCAACCATGTAGGACAGACAGAGGTTGTGGCAATATTGCAGACCACAAGGTAGAAGGAAGAGGCAGTGGCAGTACAACCATTCATGTCAACAGATCCGATTCTGGCAGGAGACTTCTGATGTTTTTAAGCCCAAAAGGGCTTTATTATATCTGTCTCCTGCCTAAAATCTCCTCTTATTCATTGTAAATCAATGGGGGAATCCATTCCACGGGTTTGTTTTCAAAATTTCTCTCTTACCAAGTATGGTACATTGGATCAATGAGAGCAGGAGGAATGGGGTAGGGACATGGAACTGGATAACACAGTGCAGGAGGGGGGTGGGCAAGGGCACCAAACTGACCTTACAGGGCAGGCATCAGGGTTTGCAGCAGCTCAATACACCACAAAGGGCAAGCAGGATTGCACAACGGACCATGGAGAGCTATAGGTAGGAGTGGGGGCCATGCACATGGACAACGGAGATCAGAGGGGAAAGAGGCAAGGGCAGCAAGATGACCATACCGAAAAGACAGGAGGGACATTTGCCCCATAACAGACCATGAAGGGCAGGACGAAAGAGGCAGGGGCACAACAATGAAGCAGACAAGGCAGGAGGGAGGGGTTAGGAGCCTGCACATAGAAAAAGGAGGGCAGGGAGCAAAGGGGGAGGGCTGGAAGAGCAAGCTGACCATGGACGGCAGGTAGGATGGGCACTAGAAGCACAACACACCTTGTAAGACAACAGTGAGAATATAATGGTATATACCCAGCCAATGGAGGGAAGATGTCATGCATCGGAACAGTAAGCTGACCACAAAGGGCATGTGGGAGGGACTCTGGAAGCACAGAAGACCATGCATGGCACGCGAAAAGGTTAGTGGAGGACAATGGCCATGGTGGGCAAGAGGGAGGGGGTAGTAGCATGCACAAAGGACCATGAGGACAGAAATTATGAGTAGGGGCTGGACACAGGCAAGATAGGGCAGGGGAAGTGGCTTCACAACAGACCACGAGGGGTAGGGATGAGGAGCAGTTGCAGCACAACAAAGCATGGAGGGCAGAAGGGAATGCCAGAAAAATAGACCATGGAGGACAGCAGGGATGGGATAAGGGCATGAAACTTGGACAAGCGGGGTGGAGGTGGCAGGGACAGGCAGCATTCTTCTGACCATGTTAGGCAGATGGGAGGGACAGTAGCAGCTCAACAGAACACTCAGAGTAAATAGGAGGGGCAGTGGCAGGTCCATGTAAAATGGTGAGCCAAAAGAAGGGAGCAGGGGCAAGCATATAGACATTTGAGGGTGGGGAAAGGAGAGTACGGGCAGCAAGCTAAGCACAGCGGCTAAGCAGGGGGGCAATGATAGGGCATAGAATTGGGCAACAGAGGATAGGAGGAGTGGGTAGTAACATCAAGCTAAATGGAGAGTAGTGGCAACACATTGGACCATGCAGGGCAGGAGGGAGGGGGCTGGTGCATGGACTCAGACAACAGAGAGTAGGGAGGAGGTGGATGGGGCAGCAAGCTAACTGTTCAGAGCAGGCAGGAAAGGTATGGCCTGAACAACAGCCACACATGGCTGTAATGAAGGAGCAGGGGCACAGACTTGGACAATTGATGGCAAGAAGGAGAGGGGCAGGAACAGCAAGGTTGGGTGGGGTCAACACAATGCTAGGCCAGACCATGCATCCAACTTCCACCCCACTCTGTGAATTGTGATGGGCATTTTACTTAATGTTAAAAAACCCTGGAAATTCACTGAAAAGAACAAAGGTTACAGGAACGTTGGAGTTAGGAAACAGAATTTTTAAAAACTTAGAAATTCACTAAAAACCAAGGTTACATGGACGTTATATTTAGGTTCAGATTTTGCATGCACAAAACCATGGAAATTCAGCTTTTATAGTTATAATTATTTCAAGTAACTATAACTTGTGCCATAAGGTAATTATAACTAGTGCCCCAGCCAGGCACTGTTAATTACCCCAGATATTACATCACACATGGCATCTTCTATGATACCATTGATAACATTACCAGTAAAATTGTTGATGAGAAAACTGTGCATGGCGAGGGCATGAGTTATACACACCTCCATATACACTGTAGTGTTCTCTGTAGCCACACTAGATTAACTATACCTCACCACTCAGGGGCGTGGCTAGCCTGCATCAGACCCACAATCTGGAATCAATTCCCATGACCCCCGCAGTTGTAGCTCGCAGACACAGCAACATGGGGCACAGAGTCATTAAGGGATCAAGCAAGGCATTTTGGAGGTTACAGAAAGGTGTGTCTGTGGAGATACCAAAGTCGTGGTTTAGCCCTGCATGGACTTCAGCTTGGCCCATGGGGGACAGTGAGGACTTTTGGGAGTGGTAGAGTTCCTAAAATGTAGAATTGTGCAGCATATAGCGATGGCCAGTGAGGTGGCCCAGATATGTGGACTTCGGGGCCTGGGAGTGATCATTGTCTGCAACTGAGCCAGCTACGACACACCAGGTGGCAGCAGAGTTACTAGGTGTGTTAACTGAGGAACAACAGTATGGGGCCTCCATGGAGAGAGTGATGAGCCCTTTTTGGACACCAGATCCTGCCCTAGAGATGCCTGCGCTGGTGGTCAGACCAGGCCTGTCCCTGTGGTCCACCTCCAGCATGAGAGGGCTGCGTGCCTGTGATGGTCCCAGATAGATCCCCCAAAAGGACCACAGTAAGTGACTGAATTGCCAAGAGGCACAGTTGAGTAATCACCAGCCACTGACTGCTTCTGGTAGCAGTGCCCTGGCTCGCTGCATTCTGGTGGGTTCTACAGCTTGTATTTCAACTCCTGGATTTTCACGAGGTGGGCCTGCTCAGCATGCTCTTGCAGAAGGGGGTCCTTGTGGGTCAATATTGCACTGGTAGAACATTGACAGCATGTTCTGAGAGAACTCCCTTCTCCTTCACACAGGAGAGTGGCCTTTTCAGAGGGTGGCATGAGTAATAGGGAGCACCAGTCTTGGTCCCTACTAGCACATGGACGTTTACTCCTTTGGGGCCTCCCATGCACTCCTGACTGAACTAGTGACCTGTCATATTGGAGGGCCCATTCAGTGGTACTGCTTGGGGACAGACTCAGAGCTCTTCTCACAAGGGTTGGGGAGACCAGCCAAGTGGAGAGTCTCAGCCACAAAAACACTCCTGTAGGCCTACTCATATGCTCCCTCAGGGGAACAGAGGACACACAAACTGTATCAGATGAGACTGATTTGCCCTCCTAGCGCCTCCTTGTCCATTGGTGTAAGAGGTATGGGGTGTTCCATGGTGTCCTTAGCTGTAACCTTTGGGGACCGCTGAGGGAACAACAGCTGCCCCAACGTACTTGAGGTGCCAACAGATTATATGGCTCTTCTGCTGGCATGATACCTCACTCTGAAATGTGCACCTCGCTATAACACCTGCATGCTCTGTGAATGATGGCACAGCAGCAGAACACCTACACACTACATCTGGAGTGCAAGGCCTTCTTCCCTCTGCTGTGGTGGATGGCCATTGGTGCCTCATGGGAAATCATGGCAGTGTGGGTCCCCAGACTACTAAGAGCTAGGACCCGTTGCTTGTGGCGTGCCCAGAGGGTGCGGTGGACCTGGCTCGAGGGCCTGTGACCTCCACTGAGGTGAAACTGGACAGGATAACGGGGGCTATTGCAGACACCAGACAGATTCTACAAGACCAAGAAGATGTTGTGTTGATCGAAGAGGAGCTGCTAAGGGAGGATCAGAAGACACTTTCTGCCAGGATCAACACTGTGGAAAGCACCATCATAATCATTAGACCCGAACTATTGGAGCTGGCAAACACAGTCTGTTCCCTCATGGCCAAAGTCTGGGAACTCGAAAACAGAGCAGAGGATTCTTATAGATGGTCCTGCAGCAACAATTAATGCATTGTTGGCTTTCTGGAAGGAGCAAAGGAGTCTGACCCCATCCAGTTTTTTTAGGCCTGGCTGGCACAAATTGTGGCCCCCATAAAACTGCTAAAAGAACAGATGATGGAAAAAATGTGGAACAAATCAAAAATTCAACCCCAGTTACAGATCTGGGTTTAATCCATCAGTGTTTTTGTTTGCCATGCTACTCCAGTTTGGACACAGCAGTTCAGGGAGTATCTGGCCTGGCAGTTTGGGGTGGACTGTCCCACGGGAAACAGGGTCAAGACTCATTTGCATATGGATGGGTCCAAACTGGGGTGACATGGCGACCAAAATAAAGATGGATTAAACCCAGATCTTTAACTGGGGGTGAGTATTCGAAAAGTTTCAACACTCCATCCATCATTTTACTTTGTTTTGTGATGTTGCCACCATAAAACTGTCATCTTTCTTCCGGGTCGAGTGGACTCACCGGGTCGCAGCCCATAAACCAAAGCGGGAGTCCCCCATAGACCAGTGGTGGCCAGGCTACAGAACTATCAGGACAAGGAAGCAATACTCCAGGCAACCCAATCAGCCATCCCCATCCTGTATTAGAATGCCCAAAGTCATCTCTTCCCGGACTATATTTTGGTTGTACAGTGCCTACGAGCCTCCTTTCAAAGTGTGAAGAGGAAGCTCTGACTTGTTGGGCTGCAATACTTACTGTTATTCGCATGTAAATAAAAAGCCTTGGCCAACAATGTCAGCTACTTTTTTACTGAACCTACCTATGCCTGGGATTTTGTGGAGCACGGTTGATATGAGGTTGGAACCCCACCAATGCCTCCAGCACCACTGAGCAAACCAGAGAGGAAGAATGGCCACTGGAACCGGAACTGCAGAGTCACCCATGCCACCGGAGTACCCACACTGGCTCAGGCCATGGAGGCTCGGTCCCAGGTTCTGTCAGCTGAGGACTCTTGGTGGGCAGAATGGTGCTCCCCCACACACAGAGACTCCGATGACACACAATCCGAGCTGACCTCCAAGGTATCCACAAAAAGCAGCATATCTCTTGTCCTGCCGGAAGTGACCCCACAGTGGGGTCGACAACATGATATAGAGGCTTAACTATCCCCTCATGGGGACCTTGCCTGGTCCCTGTTTGGATCTTGCTGCTCTGACACATGTTAACCTGCACCCTGACATTGGTGCAGGCTAACATGATCTTATTTACTAAAATAAATGATGATCTTATTATAAACTCAGTGATGGTCCAACGGTCACGGCGACTGCCTTTTAGCACACAAACAACCCAATTAATCAAATTAATAGCCACCATCAAAAGCTAAAGGAAAAATCAAAAACTTGAAAAACCAAAATCAAAATAGGCAAAAAAAGACTGTCTATAAATCATGCTAACAGATCTTATGCATTAGCAACCTTAAACAAAAGTGAACCAAAACCCATAAACCATAAGACATTAACAGAGACTATACAGTCAGAGACAGTTTACTTTGGAGTGGCCTTTTCTAGGGTGATGTTTACACAGTTGCTCTTGTATCTGTTTATCTCTTTTTCTTTTTCTTTTTCTTTTTCTTTTAAGTTAGATTTTTGTATCTGTATTGGGCTTCATGATAACTTTTTCAATGATTATGTTCACTTCTTCTTGATACGAATGTTCACATCCATTGGCTAATACCACCGGTGACCACTCGCTGGCACCGCATTATTTAGAGCATTTAACAACACAGATGTGGCATAGACTCTTGTATAATTTATTTGAAATTTAAAAAATATATATATTCTTTTATGTATATATATCATTATTCTTTTGGTGCTTATTACTATTTGGCCCTGAGGAAGGTGGCTGCAACATTAGTAATAGATTTGGGTCCACCAAAACTCGCGTTGGCGAATAGTACCAAAGTTGTACCTGTATTCGGCTTGATCTATAAAATACAACAACGTGATTCCATGCTGTTTCAAGAACTAATGAATGATTGTTGGATAAAGGATCAACACACGTCTCTGGAAGTGTGAGGATATATTGAGTTTTGAAAGAACATATTAGAGGCGAATAGTACCAAAGTTGTACCTGTATTCGGCTTGATCTATAAAATACAACAATGTGATTCCATGCTGTTTCAAGAACTAATGAATGATTGTTGGATAAAGGATCAACACATATCTCTGGAAGAGTGAGGATATATTGAGTTTCAAAAGAACATATTGGAAATCTAGCAAAGAAATTGAAGATAGTAAAGTACATGATTTTGGTGGTGAATTTAACTGCCAAATACAAGAAAGGACACATATTGAGCTATCTTTTTTTGTGAACTATTTTGCATTTTTATGAATATATATGCCATTTCACTGAAGATATTTGTGATGTATATATATATGTTATTATAGTGAAGATAATGGGCCAGATGTAGCAAATAAAATATTTGTGAGTTGCAAAGTGCGAGTCCATGCGACTCGCAATTTGCAACTCGCAAATTGGTATGCAGTACGGTGTCTCAGACACCGACTGCAACTCGCTATGGGGTCGCAATGACCCACCTCATCAATATTCATGAGGTGGGTCGCAAATTGCGGCCCCATAGCGAGTATAGGCACTCGCAAACATGGAGGCCTGCTGTCGTCAGCAGACCTCCATGTTCGTGACTGCTTTCAATAAAGCAGTTTTTTATTTTTTTAAGTGTAGCCTGTTTTCCTTAAAGGAAAACGAGCCTCACTTAAAAAAAAAAACGAAACCTTAGTTTCGGTTATTTTTCAGGGCAGGTAGTGGTTCCTTGGACCACTACCTACCCTGAAAAAATATTTTTGGGTCCATTCACAAAGTGGAAGGGGTCCCATGGGGAACCCTTCCAATTTGCGAGTGGGTTACCATCCACTTGAAGTGGATGGTAACTGCGACACATTTGCGACCGCGTACGCGGTCGCAAATGGTATTGCATATTACTCAGACTCGCAAATAGGAAGGGAACACCCCTTCCTATTTGCGATTCCAAAATGCATATTGCGAGTCGGTACCGACTCGCAATATGCATTTCTGCTTTGGGAAACGCGTTTAGCGACTCGCAAACGGCAATTTTTGCCGTTTGCGAGTCGCTAAACGTTTCCTACATCTGGCCCATTATTTTTGTCTCTGTGTTTTCGTGTGTCTGTTTTTGATTCAGTCTGTGGTTTGTACATTGTTTTCATTGTAGTTGGTCTGAGTCTATGTTGGGTTGTTACTTAGGGCCAGATGTACGAAGCTTTTTGCATGGCACAAACAGCAAATTTCACTGTTTGCGACATGCAAAAAGCACACTGCGATGCTCATTCCCATTTTGCGAGTCGGTAACCTGGTTACCGACTCGCAAAATGGGAATGCGACTCCCAAAAAGGAAGGGGTGTTCCCCTTCCTATTTGCGATTCACATCGCGATGCAGAATTGCTTTGTAACCGCGGTCGCAAAGCAATTCGCAGTTACCACCAGTGTCACACTGGTGATAACCCATTTGCAAAAGGGAAGGGGTCCCCATGGGACCCCTTCCCCTTTGTGAATGGCCCTGCAAAAAAAAATTCAGAGCAGGCAGTCGTCCTATGGACCACTGCCCGCTCTGAAAAAATGAAACAAAAACGTTTCATTTTTCCATTTGTATTGCAACTCGTTTTCCTTTAAGGAAAACGGGTTGCAATACAAAAAAAAACTGCTTTATTAAAAAGCAGTCACAGACATGGTGGTCTGCTGTCTCCAGAAGGCCACCATCCATGTGAGTGTTGTGAATCGTAAGGGTGTCGCAAATTGCGACCCACCTCATTAATATTAATGAGGTGGGTCTTTGCGACCCACTTGCGATTCGCAGATGGTGTCAGGGACACCATCCTGCATCCGGGTTTGTGACTTGCAAATTGCGAGTCTCTCAGACTCGCAATTTGCGAGTCGCAAACTCGGAAGTTGCTACATCTAGCCCTTAATTTTTTTGAATATATATGGGCATTGAGTGTTCGTTCTAATTGTAATATATAATAAAGTTTTCATTATTTGTATTATGTAAATATGTTGTTGTCTATGTACATTAAGTAGGAGAGTTGTTATTGTTATAATTTGCACTTGTTTCCCTGGTCTTCTCTCCTCATCATTTCAGGGACCCCTTTTTGCCATTTTTTTTTGGACTTCCATGCTAATCAGGAATGGATGCATGACGAAGAGGATAACTCAAGCTGTTTGTTAGCTTGGCTCCTGCCCAGTGCATCATCCACATCACCAATCTCCATGATAGGGGAAGACCCTGCAAGAATACTCACTTGTCAAGCAGACATTCACTTGGCATTCACTAGGCACTGTCAAACGGTATACAGCCCTCCACTTGACCATCGGCAGATGCATGTTGAGGAGTTTCTAAGTAGGCTGGAGCTGCCTGTTTCCCGGAAACAGAGGAACTGAACACTCCGCTCACGATCCAGGAAATCCAAAGAGTCATCAGCGGGACCACCACACCTAAAACACCCGGCCTCAATGGCCTTGAGTTTAATAAAGCCTATGAGTTCCCCCAAAACTCTTGGAATTATATCAGGCTGCCCTCACTGAAGGTTGTCTCCCACAGTCTCTTACGGAATCACTGTTGGCATCCCTACCCAAGCCCAATAAAGACCTGATGGAGCTTACCTCGTACCAACAGCTATGAATGTTGGGAATGGATTATAAAATCCTATGTAAGATAGTAGTGATCCATCTATTTGAATATATGCTGTGCCTGGTCCATCCAGACCAGAAGGCCTTTATTCCTGGGAAGTCCACCTTGCTAAATATCGTGAGTTTGCACGGGTAAATGGAGTTGGTCCCAATCTGATGGCCATATGCCACCTGCCAAGTACTTGATCTAGAGAAGGAATTTGATACTGTAGACTGGGGCTACCTCTTCTCCACCTTACCAAAATTAGGGATTACTGGTAGACTCCAGAGTATCATCCGTCTGTTTTACACTGACCTCACAGCCCAAGTTAAAATTGGTCACCTCATCTTTCCCTTGTTCCCGGTGAGTAGGGGGACTCACTTCAGATGTCCCCTATTGCTGCTCCTGTTTGCTTTTGCGATGGAACCACTAGCACAGCTGCTCCATCAACAGGTCTGGAAGAAGGGAGTGCCACTGGGTGTGGAAACATATATTGTTTCGCTATACATGGATGATGTGCTCATTTACGTTTGGGATACATGTGATGAAATCCAGTAGATTGTGGAAATACTCACAAAGTTTCAGAGGGTCTCAGGTTTAGGAGTCAACTGGACCAAGTTGTGTGTCTTCTCAATTAGTTTGAATGCCCCCCACAACAGGTGACAATAGGTCATCAACCACTACAATGGGAGCCTTACAATTTCAAGTATCTAGGTACACGTATATATCATGACATACAAGATCTAAACCTCACCAGGGCCATCGCCTCCCTGCATCCCAAATGTCCTTCTGGAGCACTTTGCTGCCTACAGCCCAAGGTCGGTGTCAGGAGCCACTTATTTATCATTCACTGCTTGTTAATACTCTGCATGGGCTTTTTAACCATATTTGTTTAAATCTGGTAGTGTTCCTAGAAGGGGTAGGTGCACCATCAAGTGTATTTTAATGTTGAGGGGGGCTATAGGGAGTGCAGTGGCTCCCCAGCAACATTAAACAAAACAGTAAGTTTTGAGGGTTATTACATCCGTGACCCTAGACAAGCTTACCATATTTTTTTTAATCACTCCATGCTGGAACTCTATGTTCCTCAGCTGGACTGCAGATCCCCATTGTGGTTGGTTCTATAACTGCACTTTGTACCTTGAAAACTGTTAACAAGTCTCAAAGATGACATTTTTAATTGAGCTTTATAACATTTTAATGACAACCACTTTTATTAAACATTCAGTTGTGTGAATTAATTAAATATATATTTCGTTATAATAATTGGACATTTTTGGTCAATACAGGTGTTATATATGTTGCAAACCTGACTCCCCTTCACAAAGCCAATAAATCCACTTTTGTATTTTGGTGTTGACCCTTTCAGAAAGCCAGTAGCTCTGCCTTACGTAAATGAAACTCCTTCTGTTCAGCCACACACCCCATGGGGGATTGGGCACTAGGCCCTGCACCCAACACCCCGCTGTGCATGGCTGATGTGCATCAGGGGTATTGGACACCAGTGGGGGTTGGGCACAGGGCCTGACCTGTCTCTAACCCCACACTGGCATTGCCAAAGACCATATGTGACAGGGAGGTGGTTGCCCGTGAGGGGTTGGACTCCTGTGACCAAACACACACATGGGTTTGGGACTATTTATGGAAATAAAATCTAACTTTATGTTTGAAAAACCTAGAAATTCACTGAAAAATCAAAGGTTAAAGTGATGTTATAGTTAGGTATGGTAATAACATCTTACTTTACAAGACTGTGAATGGCCAGGCCCATGCTATAGTCAATTTAGGGCTCGAGATATAGTTCCTTGAGATACATATACCTGGTGATTTCCGTGGTTTTGTTTGTTTAAAATGGTATGTTTTCACTATTTTTACTTACATTTTCACCTATGAACATACCTTTAAAATATCTATCTATCTATCGATATATATATATATATATATATATATATATATATATATATATATATATATATATGTGCCCCTCCATTTTCTTTTAATGAACCTGTCATGCCTCCGGGACCTGGCCCACCCAGGTGCTGCAATTCTAGTAAGAGGGAGACCGTGCTTGTTATTTTTCTAATTCACTGCAAAATTTCAGAATATTCAAAAATGTTGCTGTGAATTGAAACAAAATGTTTTTTTGCCCTGGCAGGGTGCAAAGGGGCATCCCAAAGTGCTGCCCACACTTCCTGGTTGAAGTGTTGGCAGCCAATCAATTCTCTCCACGAAATAGGGACTATTTGTAAAGTGTTTGCGCTTTTAGATATAGAACTTTGGATTTCCTTTAATATCTTGAAAACTACTGAATAGATTTACATAAAAAATAACAAAAAGTTTACTTTCTGGACCAAAAGCTACCTTTCTTCCAAATTTGGGGTAATTCCATCAAACGGTTGGGGCTGTATTAATTTTCAAAATCCCCATGGGAATTAACATGGGAAGCACACTTTTATTGACCCCCTTATTCTCCACCTCTTCTTGACGGATCACCCAAAAACTTTCCATGCACAAGACCCAACTTGAAACATTTGTTGGCAAATTTCATGAAGATTTGTCAAACAACGCCAAGGATATAGCTATATAAAAAACGTTAACACCTTCACCATGCACTGCTAATTACCTCACATATTACAGTACTCATAACAACTTTTATAACATCATTAAAAATATCAATTTAACATTAGCAGTCAAATTATTGAAGAGAAAACTGTGCATGGTGGGGGTGCGAGTTATACTTACCTTAGGGCGCGAGTTAAAATTACTTGAAATAACTCTAACTATAACTGCTGAATATACATGGTTTAGTGCAAGTAAATTCAGAATCTAACTATAACCTCCCTGGAGCCTTCAGTTTTTTAACCGATTTTCTATGTTTGTTTAAAACTTCTATTTCCTAACTATAACATCCCTGTAATCTTTGTGTTTTTTTCAGTGAGTAGGCAATCGGGCAAGATATTAATGGTGGATAAAAAGACGGAGAGGTGCACTGTAAAGCGAGATTCAGACAGACTGACAGACAACTGGGTAGGTAGGCCAATGAATAAATTGGCAAACTGATGAAAGTATGCGTGGTAAACGAAAAGAGAGGGCATGCCAACAAAGAAGCAGAATATCTTATGGTTTTATAGCTTTAATTATTCAGTTTTGACAGGCCCAAGTGCATAGCCTCTGGGCTTTTTGTGAATCCCTAAAAATGAGTAAGTTGATGAACCTTTTAAAGTACGACTCACATTGTTTACTTATGTGTTTGTCATTAGGGACTCTTCCGCGTAGTGTGCTTGTTATTAACAGTGCATGGCCTTATTACCACTTGAGAAGAGGGTAGATGTACAGCCTCCTGAAATTGTGCGTCTGCGGCCTAGATGGATGGAATACTCGCTGATGCCCGCCTATGAAATGTAACAGGAATTCATTTCATGCAAATATACATATATGCTTATCACAGCTGCACGCATGATTTATAACTGTCTGAGATACTGAACTATTTGCATACCGGCTCACGTGGCCTCATTTTGACTGATTATGAGGCCCGACATCTGCATTGCTCCTGATATGAGAGGCCTCTGCTCTCCGTATTTTTCTTGTCTTGCTCCGGGGAGGCCAAGGAAGCCGTAGATCAATGGGATGTCTTGGCTGAGGCCGCCTGCAGCACTTCCATTTCTCAGGCTGGACACTGATGCTAACTATCAATAGCAATAAGAGGCTGTCTCAGACAGAATTAAGATTTTCCCCCTCTGTATGGCTTCCAGTGCTCACAGATAAACATCGAGTGTACTGAACGGCTGCAAATAATCCAATGTAGGTGTGCAAACTAACAAAAGCTTTTGTTTCTTATTGATAGGGTCTCCCCTTCATGCAGATAATTATCATTGGCAAGGAAACTCTGAGAGAGGTTGAATGCTTAAAATAAATAATGACATACTTAGAATATAAAAGTACACGGCACATTTGATCCTTACTAAGAGAGTATGTTTCAGGCTCCTGGCACAACGACTGAGGGCTACCGTGGGAGAAACTGTTTTAAGACTGGGTCAAATTGGGTTGATGGGCAGGCATTTTGTTGACTGCTTCAACTCTCTGCAGACAGTATGTCGGTCAGTAAGCAATGTCAATTCACCTGTTTTCATTTTCGATAACGTCTCACCTGTCAGACTGGAAAGCAATCATTTTTGTAGGGATCCCTCTAATGCACGTGTTATATAATGTAGACTTTAAGGCTAACAGCATATCAAGTCTCCACCTAATTCATTGCATGTTCATGGTTGTGTGCGTTGGGTATGGGGTGGTGTAGAATCCATCAGGCAAGATGGCTACGCACTCTGTCATCCCTTTGATCTAAGGGTTGTTTTTGGTGATCTGGCTACCTAGTTGAGTGCCTATTATATTTCCCGGCTCCATTGGCGAACATAGTAAAGCTGTGTCACTGATCATGTAGGATAAGTCTTCCTCAAAAGAAGAAAGGCCAGTTTGAACCTGGGGTCACTACTAGAACCTCTTACAAGCATGAATGTCAATTTGTAAGGGAAAAGAAGAGCAGTCAAGGTCCAAGTTTTCAAGCATATATAAGTGATGCACTGAAAGAAAAGACAGCGTGTCGGATTTATCAACACTTCATGCCAGTGCAGTGATGCCCAAAGTGATGCAATCTGGAACAAACATTTGATTTGGCAATTACTTTTGAAGTACAAAACTTGTTTTGCTCTGGAAAGTTAGCCCTGAGGCAATGCAAAATAGAGCTATACACTACTCGCAGTCAAGGCAGCATTCCATGGATGTTACATGGGCATTTGTACACAACCACCCGTGGATTTTGATACAAAACTCTATCAAATATTATTTGTAGATAGGGTTTAATGCCAAAACTGCATGAAACTTTTCAAACTTTGCAGGTGTGATATTCTCTGTAGCACACACATTTGGGAAATCTGTAATCTATGTCTGGACACAGTATTGTGTACTGTAAGGGTACTGTTCGAGAACAAACTTATGCTAGACAAAAGTACACTAGCCGTGATAGTGGCAGTGTAGATAATATTAGGTTGAAGTTTCTATAGAAAAAACATTTTTATTCTCTTTTGTCAAAATTCTTTTTATTAGTTTTAGCACACATGTACCAACATCTGTGATAGCAGATAACTCAAATCCCCCCATATTAGCATACAGCGAATGTTGTAACCCTTTGACAATCGTTGGGGAGAATCTCCTATATACAGCTTAAGCATCCTCACTATGTTTCTTCAAAGTGTTTCTAATGTAAATAACGTCCCCCCCTTAAACCCTGAACCCAAAAAAAAACAAAAAACGTTGCTGTCTGTGAATCTATGTAGTTGTAGCATCAGGAGGTATAAGCAGTGGTATGAGGGGACTACCCTATGTTAGACTTCCAAGGCACCACCTCCGGGTCAGGTACCTCATCATTGCACTTTGTTTAAAATGAAAAGAGATGGAGGTCTCTGGATAGGTACAACACTAACGGGCCCCAAATAAATTCAAACTTTTTATAGCTGTCCATAAGATGTCGGCCATCCTTTCCATGGTAATCACTTGCCAATGCCACTTGCCATGCCATTGTGTAAGTGATGGCACCCCTTTTTTCAACCATGTCGCTGCCAAGGTGACTTTAGCAGCCCCCGAGCATAGCCCCAGAATGGCTCTGTCTCCCTTGGTTTGGTGCTTGAGGGTATTGTCTCTTAAACCTAAAAGTGCAAATGTGGGGTTTTCTGGAATGGGGTACCCCAAGATCTCCTTTATCTGAGCGAGAATTTCAGACTGAAACGGGGAGATAGTCGGGCAGTTCCACCAAATATGTTGAGAGTCCTCTTGTAGACCACACCCTCTCCAGCAAAGATGTGATGTGTCAGGAAAAATATGTTTGAGTTTAGTGAGATACAGATACCAATCAAGGATTTGCTTATAATGAACTTCTTACAAGCCAGTTGAGTGGTTAAAGTAAGGAATATCCCTTCAGAGCCTTTTCCAGCTAGCCTCTGATATATCATGGCCAAGTACCTGCTTACAAAAGCCTTTGTATCTCAGTTGCGGGGAGTGTGTGGTAGCTAGCAGGAGAGAATACAGACATGATATACAACCCATAAATGTCCCGGCCCTCTTTGTAAATCTTTCAATTGGAGTCATACCTCTGGTAGCTGCATCCCTGATGTCGGGTTGAAAGACCCAGTGCTTTAGCTGCAAGTAGCAAAAGCATTCCTTGGGGGTAGTTGAAAGTCCCTTTGGCAGTGGTCAAAAGTATGAATGTCCCCTCCATGGAACAGATCGGCTATGCTGAGACAGCCCCCCACCTTCCATTCATCAAAGGGTCACTAGTGTAGTGCAGGATAAAGGTGGGGTTGAAGTGGATTGGTGGAAAGTGGGGGAAGGTAGTCCAACCCTGCATACAATCTACCTCATTCCAGATTTTAAGTGTTGTTGAGGTGGGTGTGCTCAGGTAGGTATTGGGTGGTCTATCTGTCTTTGGTTTCCATAGGACTTCCCAGATGTACTTGCCCACTACCACTCTGTCAATGAGAGCCAGTGCTTGTCCGACTCCCGCAAGGACCATTCAGGTATAACTTGCAGTTGGGCCGCCTTATAATAGAGTTGAAAGTCTGGAAGACCCATCCGTCCTGCGGCCTTTGGCTCTCCCAGTAGTTTGTGAGATAGGTGTGGTCTACGATTTTGCCACAGGAAGTGGGTTATCAGGAAGCTGAGGGATTGGAGACAGTCACAAGCTAGTGCCACGAGAAAGCCCTGAAAGAGATAAAGTAACCTGGGCTGAACAGATATTTTGATGGCAAGAATATGTCATAGAGAGGAAATATAAATGGGTGCCCACCGTTTAAGGTAAACTTTGAGTTGATGTAGGAGTGTAGGATAATTAGCTTTGTATAGGTCAGAGAGTTTGGGTGTAATTTTTACAACTAAGGAGAGTTGGACATCAGGCTTTCCATATCTGTGGTGGAAGTGTTAGGGTAAGGATAAAGGATTTATTTAAGTTAATTTGAAAACCCTCCACCTTTTCAAACATTTGTAGTTCTCTCTGTAGAAACCCTGAGGAAGATTGTGGAGAAATCAGGGTCAAGAGAACATAATCTACAAAGAGGGAAATTTTATAGATCTGCAATCCAAACGGCAACCCCTGAATATCGGGCAAGTCTCGTATTGTAGCCACCAGGGGTTTTATACTAAAGGTGAATAGTAATGGGGAGAAGGGGCACCCCTGTTGTGTTCCCCTGTGGAGCCTAAAAAATTCTGAACCCACCCCATTGACCAACACTCTAGAGCTTGGGGAAGCATAGTTGGCCTTGATCATGGCAATATATATGTGTCACAGAAGCCAAACCGCCATAGTGTGTGGAAGAGGAAGGGCCAATCCGCTCGGTCAAAAGCTTTCTCTGCACTTAGGGCCAACAATACAGCCGGTATCTTTTTCTGTGCTTGATCCAGGTGGATCAGATCTGGCATGAGGTCCTCCAATCTGAAAGCCAATATCTTCTTGTAGAGCTTGGCATCCAGGTTGAGTATAGCTATGGGGCAGTATGAGCCGCAGGAGCGAGGGTCTTTTCCTGACTTGAGGATTATTAAGACAAGGGGTTTGTCCATCGAGGGTGACTCTGCCCCTGACTCAATAAAATAGTAGATATGGGATGAGGTCGGAGCTGAATGTTTATAGAAAAGGGATGTATATCCGTCGGGACTCAGTGATTTATGGGGTTTCAAGCCCTTAATGGCTTCGCAAATGTCATCCTCACAAATTGGTGTGGCTAGAAGTTGATCTGGTCTGCAATCACTTGCGGAGGGTGCACTGAGTCTAGATATTGCCTTTGGGACTGAGCTTCATAGGATTGGCGGTGAACAGTCGTACATAGAACTCGCTAAAGACACAGGCTTTCTCCACATCAGAGGTTGCTATTTTGTCTGTTTCTTTCATTATATCCGCTATTTATTCCTTCTCCATTTTAAGTCTGAGTTGTCTCACCAGTCGTGGTCCTACCTTATTGTCATGTTTGTCGGAGGAGCTTTTAAGTCGTAATAGGGTGTATTCAGCTCTGTTGCTATAGATTGCGTTTAATTTTCCTCTGAGTGTTATGAACTTCTGCTGCAATAGAACTGTCTGTTTGTGTGCTTGCTCGGCTTTGCTAAGTTCTGCCTTGAGTGTTAACCAGTCTTTTGTTCTTTGCTTATTAAGTGTTGAGATGAGCACAATGCATTTCCCACCTATAAACACTTTGAATGTGTCCCAAGTGATAGCGGGACTAGTGTCCTAAGTGGGATTAAATTCAAAGAGGTCCCTGATGTCTTTATGGAGTTTGTCTCTAAGAAGGTGATCCCTTGTCAGGGACGCAGGGAAAAAACAACAGCATAACTTGGGAGGGGGTGCAATCTAAGAGTAATTGTAGTGGGGCATGATCAGAAATAGTGATGGGATGAAAGAAAGCCAGGAGTATCGCTGGTGTAAGTGACTGGCTGAGGAAATCATACTCTATCCGTGAATACGTACGATGAGTGTGAGAAAAAAAGGAATAATCCTTAGTGGTGGGGTATAGTGGCCTCCAGGTGTCCGTGAGCCCTGCCTTTTGTAGTTCATGCTTTAGCCTTTTAGAAAAGCAGCCCTTGGGTCACCTATGGGAGTCGGAGCTGTCCATTGCTAAATGCCATGTAAAGTTAAAGTCTCCTAGTAAGATATTCTCACCTTCAGCAAATTCTTCCAACAATGTCAGGAATGTCTGGATAAAGGAGACCTGGTTAACTTTAGGTAAATAGATCAAAGCAAAAGTAAAGCCGCGCCCTGCAAGATGACCCTTCACTATGATAAGTCTTCTGTCTTTGTCTGGTTGATAATCTTCTGGGGAGAAGTCTAGGGAGGAGTGAAAAAGTAGTGCCACCCCATTATGTTTTGTGGGTGTTGAGGACTTATACATACTAGGGTAGTATTTATGACATAGCCTATGTTCGTCACCTCCTTTAAGATGCATCTCCTGAAGGGCTACCACATCATCTCATTGGTCTGATATATATTTACACAGTTTGTGGCATTTATTGGGTGAATTGAGGCCTTTAATATTCAACAACTGTAGTGATGACCATAATGATATGGGTGTGTTGTGGTCTGATGCGGGGCTACCCAGTTGTGGACCCTGCCTGTGGAATGAATGTCCCTCCCCAGTCATTCCAGCATTAGAAAACACCACACTGTCCCATGAATCTCTCCTAATCCTCCCCTTCCTGCACAGCATGAGCCTGTGTCTTTTACAGACCTCAATATCGAAAAAAAAGAAACCTAGAAAAAACAAACATACAACTTGTAGGAGAATATGTCCCCAAATACAGATTTCCTTTGTAGTCAGATGGTGTATGAAGGACATGCGGTCAGGAGCCCCTAGTGCAAAGCTTTTAGATGCTATTCATGCTCTTGGTGTGTGGGGCATCTGAAGCCCTTACCCGTGAGGAGTCACATCTGTGTGTAATCATGTAGTGTTCCCTTATAGTCAGTGGTTCTCCATCTACAGCAAGGGTGATGTTACACGACTGTGTTTGGCCTTTGTGGCTCCCACAGTGATGGGCTTCCTCGTACCATCAGTCATTCATGGCCCCTGCAATAGTGACCCTGCTCAGTGGGGCGAAGATGAAGGTTCTCTAAAACGTTATTGCTTCCTCAGAGATTTAGGTTGTTGCTGCATGTGCCATGGATTCTCCTCTGTCGAGCCTGACTGACTGGAGGGGGGAGAGTCTGCTTTTCCCTCTTGGTGGTGATCGCTTGAGAGGGGATCTCAAGGATCTTTGCTGACGATTGTAATCAGTAACATGGTGAGTGGTATTGTGAGATTCAAACTCCAGATCAAATGAGTAAGTCCACTTGTACCATATGTGTTCTTGCCTCAATTTGTCTATAGCCGGCCTCCGTTGTTGTCTACGGGTTATGGTCACCGGAGCTATATCCTGGAAGAGGCAGCATGTGTATCTTTGAAAGGGAATGTCTTCCTTTGACCGTGCTGCTCGGAGGATCGCCTCTTTTGTCTTGAAAGAAGATAGTTTTATTAGCACATCACGGGGTGACCGGCTCCGCTGGCATTTTGAGCACCCACTCGGTGGACTCTGTTAACTTTGATCTTCAAGTGAGTGTCTCTTAAAAGCTCAGCAAATAGGCCCACCACATAGGCTTCCAGGTCTGGACTCTCTGCTCCCTCCTCAAGATTGTGGATGCGTATGTTCTTGTGCCGTGATCTGTTCTCAAGGTCTTAGCAATTCAGTAGAGAGGCTTGCAGTTGCAGTAGGAGGTAGCAGCTGTAGCTCAGCTTTTGACCAATTCCTGGATTCAAGGTTGAAGGTGCATGTGCCTACATTTGTCAATATCTTGTTGAAGTACAGGTAATCTGGTGTTGTTATCTCATTGAAGTTGAGTCAAATAAGCAGTCAGGTCCCCCTTTAATTTCTCTTGCAGTTCATGTTTAAAGTCTTGAAGGGAGGAAAGGAGATCCTCCTTTGTGAGTGCCATGGCGTCCTTGCTGGGTGTGGGTAAGGGTATGGCACAGGTTTCAGTTCAGGGAAAATAGTCAGACACTGTTAGTGTGGAGCTTTTTTGGAGGCACACGGCTATGTGCACCTGTGAGGGCAACCCTTCCCCCAATTCCAAGTCATCTGTCTCTTTTCCTGTGGTGCCCTGGTAGTAGTTGTGCCAAAGGTTGTATAGATCAGCATCCCAGGGGCCAATTAAGCTATAGGACTGTCCACTCCTCAGTTCTAAGTGTCTTTCCAGGTCATTAATGCCACCAAATTGCACCGGAGCCCTCCACCCCTGTCTGCTGCTTTAGGTGTTGCGGGCATTTTAGTCATTTTAGCTATGCATGGCAGTTGCCTCTCCACTTAGTCATTCAAAAGCCATTAACTGCAGCTTTTATGTCTGCTCTGTTCCCCGGTTGCAGCGACAATCCTGATATCACGGCAGGGCCGAATTGTCCGAAAGGGCCACGTGTTCAACAGACCCACATTAGTCACCCTTGTTTCTTCCCTTCATGGCATGATCCGCCACCATCAGTCACCAAGGAGCTGAATAATCACATCTAGGGGGTCAAGCTTCATTTCTCAGAGGCTGGTCTGGGGTTTACCACCACTGTCGTGCCAGTATATCTATGGTAACATTGAGTTTAGTGAGGTGTGCAGCAGAGCACATGTGGCTCACGTCCAACTGGTCATCTTAGCTAGCCACGCCCCTTCCATTTGTACTTTTTAAAACCTTTGGTACCATTCAACAATTCAGACAATATACATCTGCTTTGGGTTCTTTGTGACAAGTTTTGTGTGGATCCATCAAGTGAGGATCAAGAAAAAGGAAGGTCCCAAATGTGACATTTCCCATTTTAATTCCCATATATTCATAGCTGCTAGATACTGAAAAAAATGCCTCAAGGGAAATTAATTAAATTTGGCATGAAGGTAAAACTTAATCACAAATTATGTTTTTATTGATTTGGTGAATATCCATGTATTAAAGTTCTGGAAATTAGGTGATCTGCTTGGGTATGAAAGGGTTAAATTTAAGAAATAGTTAGTTCATTGTTGCTCCACGGAATCACAAATCCACAGAAGATTAGCAACTGGATTCCAAAAAATAAAGGAATCCCATTAGACAGGAATGTTTTTTCTCCATCTGTGCATTGTGTATTTGCAAACCCACTGAAAAAATTCAGCGGAAAATTCCAACAAACTGCCACCCAATCTGCAATGTCTTATTCCATATCCTAATCATGGAAGTGAATTTCAAATGATAACTTGAGAACTATGTGTCATTCTATAACATCATCCACGATTGAGAGCCCAGATTCCAGTCCAGAGGCATTTCTCAATATTGAATCACTCTATTCAAATTAATATACTGTGGTTATTCAGTCCACACATGTGCATGGCACGTGGCAGGGACAAATTGTACAAGTGACTAGTTTCAAAGGAATATAACTGAAATAGTTCAAATTATTCCTCAACATTCAATAACGTAATCTATGCTATCCATCCAAGAAATGTTTAATTGGTACTGCAGCACAGAACATAGATACAGGATCTAAAGCAGATGTTTTCGTTCTAAAGAAATCCTTTCAGGATATATATATTTTATTCATAGATCTAGTCTGAGTTTTCACTGACTATTTTCTTCAGACACCATCACTCATCTCTGAGGGATAATTACGTCTTAAAGGAGAAACTTATCGAGCCTAAATGTATTCAAAGCTGAGATAATTTTGAGAGGAAATGCAACTTAGGTATTCCTACCTTTTGACTGCTCTCAGGAACTCGGACTGGAAACAATACCTGTACAAAAAGACAAAAATGTAACAGCCCAATTTACAATTTGGTGGTTGGAGGCTAAGTCTGTCAGGGCAACCTAGTATATTACTCTATTGCCCTGACTGAGTCCCCGCCCTCCAAATTTAACAATGACAGCCAAGCTGGGGTCATTTCCAAAGCAATGGTAGGAGCTGCTGTCATGGCAGTTCCTGTCAATGTTTTTTTAAATGTGATGCAAATCTCCATCAACATGACAAACCCACCTGTCAAATTTTTTTTTATTATTCAAACAGAATTTCCCAAAGTGGGATTTTCTTTTTTTAAATAAAGAAAAGCAATGCCCCTTGCCATGGGAGTCATCTCCAATGGCAAGGGGGACATTTTTTGTTTTTTTACTGCCCTTTACTGCCAGGGTTTTCCTGGCTTTTGTGGGCAGTAATATTTAGTTATATTTCCACCCATCTGAATTGGGCAGATGGAGAAATGTCTTGTATGAGTGCAAGTGCTTTTCATAACTTACTTTTCTTCATCCAAGGGAAAATGTTTTCCCCTTTGCAGAAGCTCCTGCACCACCACCAATTTTTGGTGCTTCCTTCTCTTTCCCATAGAGAGAAACATACACTCCAGGCCTTTACAGAAGTAATTCCTAAACTTTCCCAAGGATGTGAGTGAGCTGAGAAAAAAAAACGTAGTCAAACTTAGTCAGAACCCACAAGCAAGTGTGATTGTGGGTGTTGATAATTTTTCACCACATTTCCACTTAAGTACAATCCCTCTCTGAATGCTGGAGAAATCAATGTAGGTTTATTAAATTATTCAATGATTATAATAACACAAATTAAAAATAAAATCTACTGCTCCTTTAAAATACACTGTGTACAAATCAGTAGTTATAATATAAGATTAAGGGGGTCATTATGGTAATATTGAGGAAAGTACTGCCAACAGGCTAGCAGTACTTTCTTCCATATTATGAAGCCAAACCGCCAATGTACCACACTGACCACCACAACAGTAACAGAGACATCAATCTCCAGCCCGGCGGCCACCACTTGCCCGCCTGCTGGATTATGACCCCACCTACTGCCATGGTTTTCGTGGCTTCCGTACCGCCACAAAAACCATGGTGGTAGGCACTATCAGTGACAAGGAATCCCTTCCATGACACTGATAGGGGTTTTCCCCACCCCCTCACCCTCCACAGGTTCACCCCCTTCCTCTCCAGACCCCCCCTTCATACACACCCCTCCCTTCACACACGCACACACGCACACACACATACCCACATTCATCTATGCATGCATACATCCATTCACACACACATCTGCACACACTTACACACATACACGCAGACACGCATTCACACAACTCAACATACATGCACTCAGACCCCCAAACATGCACATACATATAACACGAAACACACACCTGCATACACACACGCACAGACATACACACACACCCACACACACACACAACAACCCCACCCCCTTCCCTGTCAGAGCACCCACTTACCTATGTCCAGGAGTCCTCTGGCAGGAGACGGGACGGGGCGCTGCTGCCAGCAGCAGCGACTCCCAGCAGAACACCGCCAGACTGTATTATTTCTCATAATACTGCCAGCGGTGGTCTACTGGCGTGTGGTGCTGTTGGCAGCAGTGCCACCTTACTGCCATCCGCCGGCAAGGCCACAGCCGGATTTCCACCATCCTTCTGGCAGAAATCTGGCTGTGGTCATAATGTGGCAGACGGCTGGTAGCAGTGGAAACGGTCTTTTGGCGGCCATTGCCAGTTTTTACCTCCAATGTTATAATGAGGGCCTATACCTTCACATATTAAATAAAACCAAGGTAAGTTGAAAAAATAACATTTTAGTAGCTTATTTAAGATGATAATATGCTTGGTCAAGATATTTTATAGGTTTACTAATAAAATAATTAGATTATGTTTTAAAAGAAAGCTTTATAACTTTGTCAACTGTCCTTATATTAGATTCTTGAAAGAAGTCCCATAAACATTGGATGGGAATAATTGGTGATGATTTAGCAATATGACAAAGTATGCATGAAAAAATATGTGTATGTGTGAAGAACTCCATGTTGTAAATAACAGACTTACCCTTACCCTAGTAAGAACAAGCAAATTCATCTGTAAGTTCAACTTACACCGGGAAAGAGTTTTCCTGTGTAAAGGATATACGGCCGGTTGTGCTTCAAAATCCTGGTAGCCGAGGAAAGTGACCTCATAATACACGAGTTGCATCCTAAGTTGCCCAACACCAAATGTATCACCCCAACCAAAATACTGAAGAAATATACATAGAGGCAACCCATTCACTGTTCATCCCCTGACTAATGGCTGTGACAAGGCTCCCATGCATAAAAGAAACCTTGACAACTGCTGTTCTAGGAGACCTTAATCAGCACTCAAATATCTATGGACTACATTCGCTCAAATTGAGATCAAGTTCCCTCATCTTCAACCAGACAGTAGAAGACATGCCTTGTTCATGGACTTGCAGAGATACAAGGTCCAAGGGTTACCCACTGTACTAATGATAGCAGAAATGCATGGTCAAATTTTATACATCATCTGTGCACCACTGTGGTGTAGCCTCAGGACAACATGCAACCACATTACAAAATACAGAAACATTAAATACATTTAAGTACACCAAAGTCTTAGCAGGCAGAACAGGGCTTTAAATACCATGTGGTGCCTGGTGCAGTTTTCAAATCTGTATTAACAAAATTCCAGACAATATCCATTGAATAAGTAATGAATATCTTACAACAATCTTTTTCTAGGTAGGAGACTTCAGTTCTTTATACCACTATTAGTGGAAATCATGGGTTTGTTAATCCCAGCCCTATCCTCCTTTCACTTAAAATGAATTAAACTAAGTACATACTTTGTTATTTTTTCCAGTTACTTTTTTTATTTTTTTCCTGGCATGACAAACTGTTTTGATATCTATGTTTTTTTTTAAATGGCCAGGAATGATCATATATTCTTCACAATATTATACATCTCATTGCTGTGATTGTTGAAATATAAAACTGTGGCCCAGATTTATAGTGGCCTAGCGCCAATCCAATGTCACATTAGCATACATTTTTTTGATGATAATGTGGTGTTGGAAGGGCAAAAATGCTACGCCAAATTTACAAAGTGGTGCAATGCTTACATTGCGTCACTTTGTAACCCCTTGCGCCACATTATGCCTGCGCCAGGCATGATATATGTAAGGGGGCATTCTGACACTGGGGGTGGTTATAAAAATGGTGCAAAGGAATCTATTAGATTCCTTTGCACCATTTTTATCTGCATTTTTTCACACCTGCTAAGTGCAGGCTTTAAAAAGAGGCCCCCATTGTGTTCAATGGGCCTCTGGGTGCTTTGCAGGATTAGCATCATAATTTTTAATGCTAATCCTGCAAAGCGCCGGACTTGCGTCAAAAATTATGGCACTAGTCCCCTGAATAGTGCCATGGTGTGCTGTATTTTAAATACGGCGCACACATGGTGCCGTTAGGGGGGCGCTAAAAAAGTAGCGCTGCACTAGGTGCAGCGCCACTTTTCATAAATTTGCCTCTGTGTTCCTTATCTCTTCTGTGGATGGCTTATAAAAGCCAAATTAACACGATCACAGTGTTGGTCCGGTCATGCGAACAGGTGAGTGAGAGACTGATTGGGTGAGTTAGTGATATGATTTATGCTGTAGACCACACCACGTCTTGTCATTGGGGACCTGCACAGTGGGAGGCTCAAACATCTAAAATTATGTATTTTAGAAGTTTTAAAAATGATGGTCTTCCCACTCAAGCAGGTTGAGAAGCAGAGTTCCAGACTACTGTTGACCAAGTGCCTGGAATATCACTAGGGGAGTTTTAATGCTCCCTGCTAATATCTGCCATTGTATGCAGGTCACAAATTTGAATCCTAGCAATTATAACTTAACTGTCCATCCTTGGGATGTCAGTTATGGTAAGTGCTTCATAATTGCAGAAATATTTTAAGAACGTCTACATTAAATAAGTTATCATATAAAAATATGTTTTCTCTGAATTGGCAGGCCCAACTGATGAATACCCAATGAAGGAGTCTAGGTTCTGAGAGTTAGTATTATGATCTTTGGTCCTGGGAGGGGGGGCTTAGTTGAAAACCCTGCGACACAATTACAAAAAGACTTTTCTGAAAGGTCTTTGTCGCATGCCAATCAAAGAGGGCTTGGTTTGCTAGGTAAATGGGAACCCATAGAGTGCTTTCTGTCTTGCTGCATATATGTCATCTCTTGCATTTAAGTACTTACCATGTTTCTTCGACTGTTATGCTTGTTCAATGTTTCTTTGCCTTGGAACGTTTGGACCACAAGAGGCTCTAATTGTGTAATATTCGATTAAATGTATGCTTAACTATTTACTTTCCTCAAGCACACATTTCTCTGAACTCTAAACACACCCTCATATAAAAGAAATGGAGGGGGGCATTTGGTATGTCCTTATTACTGGGGGATAAACAAAGCCAGTGAATCCTTTTGAGAAGTGTTGCTTTTACATGCTTTTTCAGGACACATTTGAAGGTGGTAGGCATGTGGGTGGTATATACGTTTGTGAGGCTGTACAGGCTGGATATTGAAAGTTTCCTCTAATTATTACGTGCTAAGGTTTTGTCCTTGCATCCTGTTGGATGTAGCATTCCAATCCAGACTAGCCGAGGGGCACCATTCCTGTTTTAAGCATTCACACATGTGCATGGATAATGTTCTCCCAATAAACGTGGCCTGCTAATAGGGCTGATGTATCTTGCCCTCAAATCATTACTTCTAGCACTAATGCCACTTGATCCACGAACTCACCAAAGGCTGTGGTGTTTGCAAATGAGGGTGTGGCTACACGGGAAGTCAAATTTTGCCAAACACAAAGTCGACTAAATCAAATATGTGACAGGGAGACAGACTCCACGCATGGACACAATCTGAAAAAATATCACAGACGAAGTTGGGGGTTACGAAAATTGACCACCTGGTTGTCTTTGCTGATCGCTTTTTTTTTGACCGGAAACAAGTACTACAAATAATTATCTTTCTTTTTGTGATTTTATATAGCGCCGACTTGGCCCGGAGAGATCAGAGGGCTTTACAAGCAAACAGCTTTGATATAACATTTAGAGAACATTTCTCAAGCCAACAAGCTACAAGGTGGCAATTGCATGTTCAAAAGGCAAGCTGGATGTGCAAGGCTATAAGAGGTTGCATCTCACGGCAGCTTGCTGTGATGCGGGGTAGCACCACACAACAACTTTCACAGGCCACTTCCTGCAAACATTTGCACAGCTTAAGGACATCTTTGTTGCCTATGTTTGAATTTAAAGCATGCACACGATTTTTAATGCCCGCACACAAACAGCATGTCTGTTACAAGTTGCCACTTTGAAACAAAGCTTTTTTTGTTCATTGTGAAGAATGCAAACACAAAAGGAAAATGGTGCATTTGTATTGCTCAGAAAATAGATTTTTTTGAGTAGCAGCCTCTTCAGAACAAAAAAGAAATATGCTATTTGTTACTGTACTAGAAACACAAACCAACTGAAAAAGAGTTTGGAGTCAAACTAGTAGTTTTTGCTGTAAGTGAATAAGTGCGGAACATTTAGATAGTTGTATAAAACTACGGCAGTGCAGCGGCATTAAACTTGTTATTTAAAGCACTGACTCGTATTTCTATATTTTAACATTTGGTCTTTCGGTTTGTTTAATTTGTGTTTGCAGTGAATGGGGCATGCACGTTTTGTGTGGCTGTTAGCCTGTCCGAATTTCTCATAAAGCAGACCCCCAGTAGTGTACAAAAATATGGGAATCAATTAAAGCTATTTTATCGGAATCAGTAAAAGAGGGTTTTGAGGTTTCACTTTTTAACAAGCATCAACAGGGCACTAAAACTGAAATATCTAATTACTCTATTCAACAAGGATTTTTTCCCACAGGCACAAAAGAGTAGAAAGACTCCTGCACAATGCAGCCTTGAACATTTCAGTACACTATCATTTTTTTGTTGTCAAGATTGGAAAGAGAGTGTCTTTATTTTTCAACATGTATTGGAATGAAATGTGGCTAATGGGCTTTGGTACCTATTCATTATGGCGCATACTCTTATAGAAAGTAACATACTTTTTAGAATGCTCTTGAAAGTGGCCACACAGTATTTGTAGTTAATAAGGCTTGGGGTCTTTGCTAGGCATAGCTTTAGAAAGTAATTCTATTCATTAGAAATGTGTTCTATGTTTCAAAGACCTGTTTCGAATGCAGACGGGGATGTTGAGCAATATAAACATGTATTTATTTGTATTTACGTTATTGTGCCTTTTGCAATAAAAACGAGGAACCTGGTTTCTCAATACATACATTTAACAAGAGAAACGTGAACAAGTCAGCAATTAACTTTTTGAAGTATCCAAAAACAAACGTAGGGGAGTAAAGAGATGGGGTAGACGAGGATCGCTGAGAGGGGAGAAGTAAGGAGGGGCATAAATGCAGGGTGTCAATGAAATGATGTATACCTTGTTCTTCATATTTTCCGTAGCGATAGATCCATTGAATACAAAAAGGAGGATTTTGATTTTTTTTATTAATAGCCACTCGAACGGCAGAAAGCACTGAAATTAGCTGTTGTGGGTCTGAAGTTAACAGAGCAGTTTTATGTTGCATTAATAGTAGGTCAGAAAAAAATAATTGTCAAAGCCAATAGGTCTTACATTGGCCGCTGGTCTATCTGCTTTGTCAATATATAGATATTTTTTTCAAAACTTTATTGCTGGTGAAGCTGCATGTCACTATCCAATCTAAGAAAAAACATTGGCTAAGAGTAAACATATGCTGTCTAAAAAAGAGCACATTGTTACTCTAGTCTGTGACACTTGATGGAACAACTTTGTGTATCCACGTGCTCTTTGTGAAAGGGCAGAATGTCATCACTCACAGTAAAGAAAGCTAGTGGCTGATGTGGGCTGACTCATTTCCTCTTTCTGTACAGACTGTGGAACAAAAATGTGATATTTTCATCAGCAATTAAGGTCTCAATCGAATTGCAGGCTATAACTATTTAGATTTGCTTTTTGCGGCTTCTCTGAAAGTATTGTCCGCTATTAAGCAATTTATTGTCAGCCAATATTTGACCTTAGCACCACCTCATCACTGCGTCCACAGCTAAAGACTTATAATCATTGATGTGAAGGTTGTGTTAATAGTGCATGGGGAACCGTGCTTCCAATGTGTGCAGAACGAGAGCGCAAAAGACATTGCACAATGCAACTATGTTTTGCCATTATTTTCAACCAGCGTTAGATGTGTAAGAGCAGACAAACTGTAGGCCATTTCACCTGTGTATTTGTCTTCTAGGTGAATTGGCAGTTCTTTTTTCTGTTGACAGCCCTAACAGTCTACAGAAATAACAGCCCTGCTTGTTTTCATATGGGAGTGAGAGCTGATAAGATGAGGTGAACCCATTTTAGTTTCTCACTGGGAAACAGGAGTCAGCTTAGCCTTTGGCTTGCAGGCCTGTTGCCCCGTCACCTAGTGACCTTTTACCCACTTAGTGTGCTTTGCTTTATTCCATTTATTTTATTATTTCTTTTAGCTTGCTGCAATTGCTTACATTTTATAAGAAATGTTTTGATTTTCATTATTAGTGCCACTGTGGGAAACTGTCATTATCAGCGTGACTATCAGTGATACACTTTTTGTTTTTAGTATTGTCATTTATTTATTTATTTGGGGAGTTTTATATAGCGCAAACATGACCCATATAGATATCAGAGGACGTAAGAAAGCAATCAAAATGAGTGTCAAAACAACTGTACTGTTAACGAAGGGTAAGTGGATTCGCATTCCCGTGGTCCTTCAGTGGCAATAAGTCTGCTGAGCGCTTCCCGGGAAATTACTGAAGTGATTTGTTCATCAAAAGCATTTTCACTTATTTTTTTAATGTGGTAGTCAAGGGTTTTGATCTGATTACCTCTGGAAGAGCGTACCAAATTCTAGGGGCTAGTCAGGAGAAGGACTATATAAGCAAAATTATCAATGTTTCCTTTAGAATACACAAACTTCAGGGTCAGGTGCAATATACTTAGTAGATTTTTTATTTTTTTAGTGGTCGTATAGGTACGGTATATATTACAAGTTTTTTCAATTACTCTCCTGGTCTTCTTTTCTCTTTTCCTCTAGAGGACCTCTCGTTTACAGTAATAGTCACTTCTGGTGGGTCTCAGAGTACCTCAGGGAAAGAAAATGAAAGAATCCTGGTCTCAGGTAAGTGAGTTACAATAATTTTGGGACAGGGTTATTAGGGAAAGGAGTGGGTCGTGTTGTGAGGGAAGGATCACAATGGTGCCATCAGGATGCTACATTTATATGTGCCCATGACATGCATAGGTGCCTGTGATAGTGCTTTAATTTTTTCTTTATAGGCGTAAGCCCCTTTTGTTTCTCACTCCCCCTCTCCCGTTTTCCCCAATAGGAGAGTCCAGCCCCAAAACCACTTGTACCCTGTGCAGCCACGTTCCTCCAGGAACGTGGCTGGGCTGTTGGCATGTAGAGTTCTGGGTTCTTCCTTCCTTTTCCCTCTCGTCCCCTTGTTCCTCCGTCACCCCCTTTCCTCGCTCTTCTCTCCAATCTGTTGCCTCCTCTCCTCGCTCTTCTCTCCACTCTGTTGCCTCCTCTCCTCGCTCCTCTCACCGCTTTGTTTCCTCTCCTCGCTCCTCTCCTTGTTCCTCTCTCCACTCCTCTCTCTGCTCTGTCTCCTCCCCCCTCTCTCCGCTCTGTCTCTTCTCCTGTCCTCGCTCCTCTTTCCACTCCTCTCCTCACTCCTCGCTCCTCTCTCTTCTCTCCGCTCCTCTCTCCGCTCTTCTCCTTGCTCCTCTCTCCGCTCCTCTCCTCACTCCTCTCTCCTCTCTCTGCTCCTCTCTCTCCGCTCTTCTCCTCGCTCCTCTCTCCGCTCCTCTCTCTGCTCTCTCCTCCTCTCCTTCTTTGCATCCCAGAAGTTTGCCCTGCCCTCCGCCCTCCTTCTCCTGAAGGCGCCCCCGGGGCATCCTCCTATTTCGATATGGGTCATTGTCCTGACAACAGGTGATGCCGGAAGTGCTGGGAGTGCACTCACCACGGTATCCCCATTACAGAGCGGTTATAAGTTTTGCTTTTTTTTAGCTTCTTTGGTTTCAAGAGTAGAGAGTTAGCACTTCTTACGATGTGTATGCCACCAGACTGTTCCAATTTATTGGCAAGGTAGACGAAAGTCTAATCACCACCAATCCTGCTTTGGGTAGACCTGCCATGGTAGTGTTCCAAAAGTCTAGCTGTGAATTGACAGGAGATTGCACAGCCTCTTGAAAGTCATCCCGTGATAAGAAAGGTTTGATTGTACTTAAAATGTTTAGTTGATGGTTGGCTCCCCTGGTGGTTGCACTGATATGAGCTTGCAATGTCCAACGTTTGTCCAGCGTTTGTCCAACGTTTGTCCAACGTTATGCGCAGAGGTTTAGTAGAGTCAATGATGTGCAGGTCACAATAGAGAGCTGTAAGTTGTTTGAGCCACTCTTCAATGGGGGCAGAGTGATTATAGGGGGCGATCAGGAGGAATTCTGTTTTGAGTATGTTGAGGATGAGCTGCTTGTGGGTAAGCCACTGTTGGGTTTTAAGCAGGGTGCAGCTGAGAGTGTCCTCAGGAGTGGAGATTTTCAGGTATAACCGTTTATCATCAGTGTACGTGTGATAATGAATGTTTGAATGTTTTAGAATTTGACTTTGAGGTTCCATGAGCAAATTGAATAGCGTTGGTGAGAGTGTTGAACCTTGTGGTACTCCTAATGAGACTTGAGTGGTGTCAGAGAGGTTTTGATTGACTTTGATCCTTTGAGTTCTGTTGTGCAGGAATGAGGTAAAGTTCTAAGACGGGCCCAGCTAGCCCCATTCTTGACTCTGGGAGTTCGATCAAGCTGTCATGTTTGACTGTGTCAAACGCAGATCAACCAAGATCAAGAAGTATAAGCAGGCATGGTTCATTCTGATCAAGTAACATCAAGGCATATATTACAATATGAGTTAGAACTGTTTCAGTGCTATGTCCCGTTCTGAAGCTAGATTGGAAGTGGTGGTTGAGGAGGTGAAATTGTTTAATGTGGTCGCAGAGTTGGAGGTGTACACATTTTTCTAGGACCTTAGCGAGTGTTGGGAGGTTGGTGATGGGACAGTAATTATTGAGATCAGACTAGTCAGCATTTGGCTTTTTTAGGTTAGGAGTGACCTGTCCTATCTTTAAACAATCTGGAATCATACCCTGAAAGAGAGATGCATTCATAGTCATGGTCCAGAGAGGGAGAATGGAGGAATTAAGGGCCAGCTGTATCATGATTTCCAATAGTGATTTCCAAATTGAGATTTTTTTGTGAATCGCAATTAAGTAGTCGCTATTAGAATGTATGAAACCCCATGAGTTTCATACAGCAATTCGCAAGGGCTCGCAAATGGACCTACCTCATTAATATTCATGAGGTAGGTTGCAATTTGAGACCCATTGCGAATAGCTACAATCACAGGGATGGTGGCCTGCTGGGCTCAGCAGACCACCATGTCTGTGATTGCATTTAAATAAAGCAATCATTTTTTTTAAATGCAGCCTGTTTTCCTTGAAGGAAAACAGGATGCATTTAAAAAAGAAAAAAGAAAAGTTTTTTAAGAGTAGGCAGTGGTACGTGGGACCACTGCCTGTTCTTAGAAAATGTCTTTGCATGCATTCACAAAGGGGAAGGGGTTTCTTAGGGACCCCTTCCCCTTTGCGAATGGGTTACCACCTACTTTCCATATGCAGTAAAATACAAATGTTTTGGGACCGCATTTGGGTCACAAAACATTCATACACACCTCTGCAATTCAGAATTATTGAAGGGATTCCCTTGACACATCCCTTCCCAATACCGAATTGGTATGTAGTCGCAATTCCATTTTGCGATTTGGTAACAAGTTACCGAATCGCAAATTGGACTTGATATATACCAAAAAGTATTTTGTTTGCGATCGCAAAAATGTTTGATACATCTGGCCCTAAGTTCCTTGACAAGTTTTGTGGGTAAAGGATCGTTGAAGTACTTAAAGGGTTTTAGTAATATTAATAATTTGAGTATGTCTGCTTCATCTGGAAAGTTGAAGGTATTCAAAGTAGCATTATTTTTGTAGTGAGGCTGGTTTGAGGGGATCTCATAAATTGAGGCCGTGGGAGGTGACTGGATTGGGAGTGGTTTAGAAGACACTGGGAGGCAAGTTGTAGTTCTGAGTCGATCTTCATGGTCTTTTCCATGAAATATACAGCAACATTGTTTCCTCTTGGTAAAGTTGGTAATCTTGGTCATCATGCCCCTTTCCCACTTATGCGTGACAGGAACATCATGCACACTTGTTAGAGATTGTTTATGCAATTGCCGACAAAAGTTTGCCACATTATTAGTTATTTAGGTACATACCTATGTCTGGGATCCTACATGATCTGTATAAATACACCTCACACAGACAAGGTCCTTAAAGGGGTTCCTTCCAGATGCCATCTACATTGCACGTCACCTTGCTGCAGAACTCAGACTTTGTGTCACCATGAGTCTGACCTACAGACCTCATTCCAAGGTAACAAGGGTTGGGGGCTTCTCATGGACATGGTACTGGCAGATTAAGTTTATCATACCTAGCTCTCATTAGGCTTATTGTAAGATGGTGGGGGTTTTCATATTCACAACTCTCATCTTCACAATTCTGCTTTTGTTACTGTTCATTATCCTAATCATTGCAGCAAATGCATTTTACAACAGATTGCAGTCTTTAAATAAATATATTGAAAACTCTCCTGCATCTCCTTTATTGCCTTTGTATATATGAAACTTATTGCTAACAGGAGGGTAACCTCAGTTCCACCAGGACTTCCCTGAGAGGTCTTGTCTAGTGTCCATGCAGAAGGCTGACAGAAATCACCTTTGCCTTCTGAGTTTTGGTGAGGTACTGCTTGTGAGCAGGGAGGGTTGGGTCGACAGTTGTGAATTGTTGTAGGAGTGACTCAGTCACCTCCAAACAGAAGTGCTGTCATCCCTAAACCAGCAGTCTCACAAAGGAGCAAGGGTCCAACTACAACAGAGAAAAGTGGTTGTATTTTAGCCTGGCTGCAGGCGGCGCTGAGATAGCCCAACTCGCAAATTGCTTCTTTGATAAAATCAGGGAGGGGGGGACAGTCATTTCTTTGAAATGACCTGTAATCAGTCTGCTGACTTTGAGAGCCACTCCATGGGCTGGGTTGCTCACGCAAAGCTCTGATGGCACAACTGTTGCCTAACACAAATGAGGGCAGGAAGGTGTGGGATGAGGGTAGAGAAGACATCAGGCAGGAACAGAGGAGTAAAGGTGAAAATAAGTAACACAGATAAGAGAGATAGCCTAAAAACACATGTACTCATATGGAGTTCTTGAAGAAAAAAAAAAGTAGCTCTACAAATGGACCAGTGGATGGAGACAAGTACTTGGTCAGTGCTCTAGGGGAGGGCCAAACACAAGAGGAGGACATACTGCCTATATGCCATGACTAATGGAAAGAAAGCAAATGGAAGTGATGGTGAAGCATACCTATAGTAAGCTAGAGGTAGGGTGTAAGCCCACTGATTGAAAACAAAGTCTCAAAGAGACAGGACATGCGCTGTCTAGCCAAGTCCTAAAAAAGCCATACTGCATGAAATTGACTGCACAGGCATGTGAACACCAGGTCTCTCACAGAGGGCCGAGCTTTTAGATTAGACGGTATGGCACCTTTTTACTTACATAGTGCGTGGGTGACCTCTACACGAAGATGTCATCAATCAAGATGAATTAGACACCTACATTGACTATTGCTGCTGAATTTGTCAAACACATGTTCTACAAAATGTGTACTACAGCTCCTGTTGTTGAAGTAGAAGTATGAAACTGTGCATGAAACTACCAGTTTCACAGTATACTAAGATGAGTGAAATGAAGAATGTATTTCAGTTGACATTCAAAAACAAAGCAAACAAATTGAGGGCCTGATTTAACAGAAAATGACGGTGTGCAATGCTGCACCATATTTGGCAGGGTCACGCACAGTCCTTTTCAAAACGCAGGGATGCAAAATATATTTACTAGAATATGGCACACCCCTGTGTTTCCCCTGCGCTGGTGCTAAGTTTGCTGCAGTGCTCCAAAGCAACAACCCCTGCACCATAGTGCAAGGATGGCTACGTTTAGAGGGTTTGTAGAATGCAGCACACATAGAAAGAGCAAAAACCGAGGAGAAATGAAAGCATTTCTCCTCGTTTCTCCATGCTAACGCCACCCTTGAGGTGGCGCTAGATTCTGGCCCTGGTCAGGTTTACAAAAACTTGTAAATCTGAGGCAGTGTCAAAATGCAATGTGTGTTGCTGTGGCAGGCCCACAGCAACACCCATTGCACGCCCGTTTCACACAAAGTGCTGCGTGTGAAGGGGCCGTATTTACAAAGTGGTGTTAAGCCACAAAAGGTGACTTAACGCCACCTTATAAATACGGCGCAGGGCATTGCACCACTGGAGCGTCACGAAAAGTGGTGGTTCAAAGGCCTCTTAAATATGCCCCTGTAAGTGAACAAATTTACAATTGCAGCTTCCATGGAGGAAAATATTCTGAATTCTAAAGTTAGGAGAAAATGAACAACACAAGGTAAACAAGGAATAGCTAGTCCCATGGAGTAACTGTTGCACCAATTACCTTTTAAATGCCTTAGCACTAAAACAAACGTCATACCTCATAAATGAGAGTTGCAATCAGCTAATGAATGTGAGAAATGACCCATCGGCTAATGGTCAAGGGAGGGGCTGGGCTCTGTATAGATTGTAAGCGTTCCCTGTTATATGTACACCTAAATCTGCAGAACTAAGACGCAACATTTTGTAGAATCCGTAACACATATAGAGGCATTAAATTAGATGGGGGGTCTGGGCCAGTGTTGTACTTAGGAGTTGTGTTCTAGTAATTAAATAAAGGTAAACCATAAGCTTTGACATTTACTGTCAGAACTGTGTTACCCTCGTGTCTTTATGTGTGGAAATATAGCCCTTGTGCCCAAGCTCCCTTCTGTTTCTAATATGCAAGTATATTCAAAAATATCCATTTAGGTGTGTTGCATGTATGTCTTCTATTTATTAATTTTTTTACGGTAGGCTTTCTTCATAGTTGCATTGGCTTTATAAACTTCATGGGGGTTATTCTAACTTTGGAGGAGTGTTAATCCGTCCCAAAAGTGACGGTAAAGTGACGGATATACCACCAGCCGTATTACGAGTTCCATAGGATATAATGGACTCGTAATACGGCTGGTGGTAAATCCGTCACTTTTCCGTCACTTTTGGGACGGATTAACACCTCCTCCAAAGTTAGAATAACCCCCCATATAAGCAGGGCCACAGGCATTATTCAGTAATGTAGACCAAAAGTATGCAACAGGGTTGACTAAATTTTGAGGTGCAAATTTATGACGCATAATGCCCATTTTGTGATAATAATTTGTCATTTTTACTCCTGGTTATACTGTCCGTTCAAGAGTACACCACATTAGCGCCAGTTTAATAAACAAAGGCAGCAGTAAGGAATTGAAAAATAAAAATAACTAGTCATCTTTTGTGAAGGCTCTTCCACTGCGGGGGAACACATGCCGGCAAGGTTTTAGTAACTTTTGATCCCTGTAAACTAGAAACAATGTTTTCGTTAACATCAGCAGATTATGCAGCAGATGATGGATTATGTGTAAAAATGCAGCAAATTCATAACTATGCGATGAATGCTGCAGCTGTAGAATCACATAATTCCAGTGGCCCTGCGTATGAGAAAGTGAACAATGCAGGATAACTGAATACTTGTTTTGCTTTGCCTCACATTTTCCCTCCTTCATCTGGAGGGTGACCAGGCATCTTGAACTTGCTATAACAGTCCTGGTTTTTCACCATTTGTCCCTCCAGATTTCCTTGAGTTTAGCACGACCCAGTTTTCAGAGCGTACATAGTTGTTGTGGCCTGGTGCAAGATTCATGAGCGGCACTTATCGGAATGAAATTTAATTTACAAACATAATATTTCATTTAAAAGTTGCATTATTACCCTTATGACCTATAGTCCGTGCTCTCTATTTTTGTTAGCTGTTGTCAATGAAGTTATCCTGTACACCTAGGCGCATATTTGTAGAAAAGTGGTGCATCGTTCATGATGCACTACTTTTCTAGCACCCCATTCCGTCCCCCTAACGAGACCATATGTGCATCGTGTTTACACTACGGTACACCATTGCGGTCGTGTCCATATTAGTGTCATACTTTATGGTGCTAATGTGGTGCTTTGCTGGACTAGTGCCATAAATTATGGGGCTAATGCAGAAAAGCACAGGGAAGCCCATTGTTTTCAAAGGGAGCATCATCTTAACACATGCCTTAGACAGGCATTAAAAATGACACTAAAAATGGCGCAGTGAAATCTAGTAAATTTCACTGCGCCATTTTTTTGGGCCTCCCTACATGAGAATGCCTCCCTTGCATGCATTATGCCTGGCACATGCATAATGTGTTGCAAGAGTTTACATAGTGTTATATAATAAATTTTATTTGTATAGCGCTTACTACCCCTGATGAGGCGTCGAAGCGCTTTGCGGCAAGTAGCACGCTACTTGGGAGCCAAATTAGTGGGTCAGTCAACTGGTTATTGGGGCTAGCTTTGAATGCTCATTCGATAAATTTGGTGGTAATGGTCGACATAGATGTGATCATTTGAGGGGGCCCATTTTTTATGCAGGATTTTAATGGTTATTACAGGTTCATGTTGAGAATTTTTGTATGCAAATTCTGGATGTAAACCTGTTGAAAGAAACTGTTGCAAAGATACTTCTCACAGTAAAAAAGGAAACACAAGATACCATATTTAATACTATGCTATATAAAGTATTGTTACTTTATGCAAATTATGTGCAACATAAACAATAAATATTATAAAAAATATTATGTAAACACCCCACCAACCTAAACATATAATAACATTGCAGTTACCATTATCATATTCAGTGCCATGTTTGTCACCCATTTAATGTCTAGTTTGGAAGGTGCCGTCCCCTTCATCTGCCCCATGAGCACCTCCACAGAACAGACACCAGGTCCATCAGAATGGATGTGTCTGGGGTCACCTTCTCCTTCCATCATGCACCTTGCCTCATAAAGCTTGCTTTGCGCCACTTTGTAAATATGGCCTGTGGGAAAAGCCACCTTAATGCCACATTTGCATCAGAAAAATGATGCAAATGTGGTGCAAGGTGGCACTAGGGGTATCATAAATGTGCTCCCTAGTTTGATGCAAAGTTGTAGTCCTATATCTATGTTTGTGGAACGTCCTTGTATTTTGTGGTTCAAAATCTGGACGGCCGATTCCACTGTTGAATTATGTTTAGAGCACAAAGCCTTTTCTAAAACACCAGTTTCCAGCCACTAAGGTCAGAAACTTTGCTCAATTAGACTATTCCAATAGGAAAGCCTTTTTTTGGTATAAAATCGATGATGATAAACTCATTTACAAAATTACCTGTTTCTGCATTTCCCATCGACTTTTAATTTACAATACAGTAACCCAACATGTAAACTGATGACTGGTTTGGAGTAAAAAGTTAAATAGTTTAGATGTAAGTGGTAAGATCCAATGGTTTTTAGAATATTCACAATTAAGTTTGATTGCATTCAAATTTTGTCATGTATAGACAAGGGGTGGGAGAACATTTACACCAAAATAAAGAATTTGTGTGAGCTACTCTTTCAGTCTTTCTGCGTGTGGGATAAATTCCAGGGGCTTTGCCTTTTCGCATTCTGCTAGCACACCCACCCCTTAACCTATTTAGGCTGCCATGCTCCACCCTAGACAGTTAAGGCGTTCGAGGTGTTTGCCTGCCCTGCATATAATGAGGCTGTCACTGAGCTCAGGGGTCATTCTTCTTGGCAGAGGTACAGCCAATCAGATTGGTTAAAAAACAATGCAGGAACAGTATATTTCAGCCAAACTGAATTGATAATTAGAAAGAATCAAAAAGAAAATGTGGCAAAAATACCTGTACTGATTTAAGAGGCCGAAGTTTATATTATTTAAAATACACAGATGTGATTGGGTTAGCTCTGTGTGATGCACAGGTATCTGAATGACAATTTTTACTGTGGTAAAAGATCTTCATTGTTTTTATTCATGCATGTTTTGACCTTGATGATTCCCTTCAGGACATGTGTACAGTCTATACACCTTATATGTTGTTGGGTAGAGCTGAGACCGCCAATATAACATGAGGATGTTAGACCCTATTCTGTGTTTCTGGATAATTATATGAGAGCTTTCTATATATCACAGAAGAACTGCTATCCTCCGTTAAAGTTTTAAATTTTAATATTTTTACGAATAAATTGCAGTGTGTTAGTGAATGAGTGATTACATTAGCAGCAGCACTGCAAAGTAAATCATAAAATCTAGCATTCTTCTGTGTAAATGTTGCAATGTGTGCCTTATTTATTTCTCTTTAGAACTTGGCTTGGCTTTTTCTAAGGTCTTGTGTTAAGTAGGCTATTGGTGTTAAAGAAAGGGAAGGCTAATCTACTTTGTGGCTAATCTGGCTAATCTAGGTAATGTATTTGTGGAATTCTGACTGAAAGAGATGAAGAACTTGCTGTCTGCAATAGTTTTCATCTAGAAATGTGGGTCAGGCATAGATCTTTGATAACATATGGGATTTCTTTCTAGACTTCGATGGGGCTGGTTAAATGTTTTAAAGATATATTTAGACAACGTTGGTAACATTTGCTGCACAGCGTGTATATATGCATACCTTTTCATTAGTTTTAGTGGCAGCTCCTCAACAGGGGCTTCAGGGTCATCCCTGTCAATTGTGAGCCGGCACATACCCTCCACTCCTTCCCTCGCCTCACACTGATCATTATTTAACTTAGCAGTGTTCGTGAAAACATGACTTTTGTGTTTTGATGAACACGGCCAGTGTGCAAGTCAGCTCTCACAGCCCCTCCACCATGCTCATGATAGAAGGAGGGAGAGGAGTGGTGGTAGGGGCTGAAAGATGATCTATCAACAGTGCTGTTTAACAACACAGCACTCTGTAGGTAGATGTTGGCATCGCACATTTGTGGGGTGTGTTTGCGCTACACTCCCCTCACACAGGTACAATCAAATGTATTCAGCAGACATAATGTAGCATACGTCAGACACGTATATCTGCTAAAATGTGACTGTCGAAGCACTCATCAGTACATCTCGGGGGCCAATGACCAGCCATACGGAAAGCAGTGGCAGGATCCTAAGCATTGTCCCAGCTTCTGATATAGCTGTGCTTCCAGTCCAATCAAGAAGCTGGGAGAGGGATTGAGGTGGGTCTTCCCCTTTGTAATGCTTGCCCTGCTATTCTGTTTGGTTCCTCATTGGGAATCATGCCTTGCTTGTTCTGATGTCCAGACCGACCTGGATTCTTGTCCTGCTGCTGCCATGGAGCCTCTGTGTTACCAGCAAAAAAGCAAGGTAAATAAAAAAAAAATCCAGTGTTGCTTTTTTATGCATTTGTGAAGTGTGTGCACTAGTGAGTAATTGAAAGTGAATGCGATTTATGAAAGTAATGTATTGTGAGAGTGAAAGTGTTAGTTTAGTGTGTTTGAGAGAGCTAAAGAGACTGTAAGTACATGAGAATCAATGAGAGTATAAACCTGAGTATGAATAAGCAAAAATGAATGTGAGGAAAAGAGTGAAGGAGTTTGTGTGAGTTAGAATGAGTAAGTAAGGGGGAGATTGTGGGAGCAAGTGGGAGTACGTCAGGGATATACCTATCAAGGATGTAGCAGGTGCAGTAGCGTCAGGGCCTATAGGCATGTGAGGCCTACGGAATCCTAGTTTTTAAACACAGCACCCGTACACAAGAAGTTCATAGCAGAGCCCCCGTACGCCAGAAGTTTCAAGTGAGGTTCAGTCATTGATAAAAAATGAGTGTGCTGAGTGGGAGTGAATGGGAGTGAGCATGAGTCAGAATGAGTAAGTGAGAACATGTGTGTGAGTTAGAGTGATTGAGAAGGAAAAAGAACGAATGAGACAGGAACTAAGAAAGAGTGAGAGTGGACAAGAGAAAGTGGGTAATCACTAAAGTGCTTGCTGTGAATGTTACATTTGAGTGTCTGCTTTTGGCCATGGCATAATTCTTTGCTTATGGTGGCACTCAAGGTGATATGTTGTCACTGACATATTGGAGGTAATTCTTGGCTTAAGAGAGGACACCTGTGGCAAAATGCTTGCCCTACCATGCTGGAAGTAATTCTTGGCATGTGAAGAACACCTATAACAAGGTGCTAGCATACTGGAGATAAGTTTGGCAAACATGGACTATTGGGGAGTGGGAGGTTGGGTTGGAAGAAGCAAACCATGAGAAAATGCTGGCTCTGTCACACTGGAGGTAACTTTTGACAAATGAAGCACCTATGATGCATGAACAGTATCAATGCCAAAATCCTGGTGCTGGCATATTTTATGTAATTCTTGGTGTAACGGGGTACCCAAGGCAAAATGGTAGCATTGACATACTGGAGGTGATTCTTAACCTATAAGGGGCAAGCAAGGCAAATGAAAAAAAAAGGGGGTGGGCCCGTGGCGAGTATCGTTTCCCATCACTTTCAGAGATAATTAGCCACCACTGGTTTCCATTATCAATGTTGTTTGTAGCTTTGCATTTTTGAAAGGTTAATGTTCATTTATATTAAAGCATATGGTTAATTAAAAAAATGATATACAATAGAAGAAAAGACCTTCTTACATTTTCCTCTTTGGTTTCATGTCAAATTTATGAACACAGTAAGTATCCAAGCAACAGAAAATTAGATTTCAAATTATAATCATACAAAACTTCTCATTTAAGTATGTTACTTCAACAGCAATATTTCCAACTTACATTTTGCAAATAGCAGCTAAAAGAGTATGGAAGGAGTATACTTTACGTACCCCGAAATGCCTAGGATATTAGGCCCCTAGCAAGACAACATGGAGGAACATGAAAAAGCAAAACACACCCGCTAACGAGCATGCTGATTGTTACTCACCACAGTTACACCCACATCTACTTCAGTGACCCTACTGACCAAACAGGCACAAAACTACTCCAATCAATGAGGAGAGAGAGAATATACATGCAAAGGATAAACCTCTTTAGTATGTCTAGGAATCCGTAATTATTAGATATCACTTTCCACCAGATGTGATCCTTCCACGATTTTAGACTGGAGACAGAAACATACTTCACCTACAGAGCTCTCCCAGGCCTTCCTTACACATGTGAACATTTTAGCTGCACTCCAGTTCCAGGACATGTGATCTTTCCAGAGGGTCAACGGAGATATGGTGAATATCTCTCAGTCAGGCAGATCATGGTGCTTGCAAAAGGTACTGAGAAGAATCACTGGTTATGCACACCTACCTAACCCCATTCCTCAGCCATCAGCGGAAAGGTAACAAGCAACAAAGGCATTCTTTACATTTGATCACGTCCTGGAGTATTAGATGCCATTCATTGAATCCATGTGGCACTTCAGCCACCCTTCCACAGGGAACACATTTTCCACAACAGACACTGCTGACACTCCATCAATGTCAGCCTTCCTGACTGCTTATTTTGTAATTAAAAACTTGCTGGTGCCCAAAGATCTCCTTTGGCACGTGCAGCTGCTGCCTTTAAATGTGCAAGCACTGAATACTGAGGCAGGGTAATCAGGCCTCTTTAATCCATTTACAGCCACTCCCTGACCCTTCAGGTCACAATAGGTGTCTGATGCAGAAAACTAAGTGCCGGCCCTCAGAAATTAGTGCTGGTGATCTCCACTGGAAATCACTGGCTCAAATTAAGCACTGCTGCCTGAGATACCAGAGGCTGTTTCACATATGTGTACAGTACCTTTCCTAGGTGCAAACATGACAGCTACATTTTCTGGCAGTGTGCTCTTGCACCTCAGTGATTGATGGGAATTTCAGTGATATGCATCTGCTTGGTAAGTTTAATTAATTTTCATTATCATTACATTATTATCTGGGGAATAGCATCACAAACATAGTCACTCATAACTTCGTGCCATCACAATGCACACCAACAAGACTAACATTGAATGTATGCATATTTATAATACCTGCTACATTTTCAATTGAACCACATCATAACAAAATCATGTGTCTTTGTTGCAGGTGACGCAAGTATGCCCTCTCTCCCATCTTACCCCATCCAACATACAGTATAGCTGCACAGTAGCAACAAAGTTGTAACAGGACACACACGTACACAATGTGTCACTGAGTGGTGTACTTTTAGTACCCTGAAGTCAACAACAAATGTAGAGTGCAAGATTATTGTTGCCTGTTTCGTGTTGCAACACATTGTCAGGTGACAGGGTTTGCATGCAGGCTTCATCTCTGAATCTTGGCCAAATCCAGATTCTTGAGGAAGGGCACAGAACAGAGGTCAGGGTATTATGATACTGAATACACAAATAGTGTGTTGACTATTCCAGGGCCATCCAAGGACCACCACACAATTCTCTTCCGTCCTGCTGTATTTGGTGCAGAAATAACCAAAATGGTTAAAGATAGAAAAGAGAGGGCCCCCTCTTTGTCCTAGGAGAAGGAGTTGGAAGGTGGTCCTTCAGAAATAGCCTCAGTTCTGTGGGGTACCTGATACTGAAATGAGTTTTGCGGCATAGAATGACATCTGGTAGGACACCACCACATGCTGCATTGAAATGAGTGATTCCACCTGAAGTACAGTAAGTGCTGCAAGTGCTGGATGGACATCCGGTGCTGGTCAAGGATGAAGGCACAAGATGTACTGGGAGATTCTCCCAGCAGCATATGAGGTATCCCAGACTCTCCCCACTGTACAGGAGTGTCCTGAGAACAGATTAGGCTGACCTCCTTGTTCAGCAACAATCTTTTCCCACATGAAAAATACTATTTTACACAGGGATTGAAAGTTTTATAATGTTGTGTCTCATGTTCCATTTGTCTCTGTATGACCATGTTGTTTTCATTATAACGTGTAATGCGTAGTTGAATTGTTATTGATCTAAATATTTGTTCAATCTATTAAAAATAGATTTTGTAATGTTTTTAAAAAATGTTTATAGTATGTTGGCACATAAGAATTTGTAACAACAAACAATTATCTGCAGTTTCTCTATGAAATAGTTCTGTCACCATTGTCATATGGCCTTACCGATTAGAATAAGTGACTTAATCATGTTACAAGCACATAACCTGTAATAAGTAATGTAGGAGAATTCTATCACATGACACTCATCATAGACATTGTGAAACAGGGGTGGGCGATCCAGCAAATGAACAGGGAGAGCCAAACCAGAGCTGAGCCAGTTGTCCGTCTAGGTTCTAAGAGCCTGTGCATGAGCCAAGCCCTGAAAATAGTTGGCATTTAAATCATGCAACAAACGTCGTGTGAAATTATGATAGACTCTTTAAAATTAAGAAAGGTATTTCTTTAGCATGCAGAAATGTTTCACCTTAAAAATCAGATTATTTTTATACAGCATGGTCACTGAACTCATGTATTGGAAGTAAGTCTCATATTTGATAACAAGGAAAAAGTAGGCTCTGTATAATAAAATATTTGCCTTTTTGATCAAGCAAAGACACCGGGATTTGTCCCAGGTTTTCTGGTTTCACATAATGCAATTCAGCCACTATCTAGCTACTCCTTTCTCTCTTTTTGATACCAAAGGTTTATGCTTCGTCAGATAATGGTGGAGCATCGGTTGTAGGGAGAAGCCACATTAAAACTTAGTTGGTTTTGGGCTCAAAGGTCCAAGAGTAGAGATGAGTCAGAGTCAGGCCTGTGGCTTGAGTCTGGTTCGAGCCTTAAGTGACTTGCCCACCTCTACATTGTGAATTTTATGGTTTTGCCTTTTTGACATAGTCATACATGCAAAATGATTGTCAAATGATGTACATACAACTTAAACTTAAAAGAATCCAAAATACATGCCCAGATAAAAGCTCATTTAATCTGTTGACCATCAAATCACGCATATGTTCCTTTTTTGCCGTCATACAGGATTATGGGTGTAGCATTATTTTAGTAAGGAAAGGTATCCCATGTGGTAAGGTGACATTTCTGTTTAAATGTTAAACACAAATATAATATTTTATTGGGTATGCACTTTGCGACACCTTTGTTAACCATAGTCACCCACAGGTAAAAGTGTCATATATAAATATTAACCTTGTATGGCATTTCCACTCTTTGTCATATTTAATATTATAATATTGAAAAACGTATTTCAGCATATTCGAAGTAATGGACGAATGCATTCATGAGATTTTTGTACCTTTCTTCTTCGGTAGGCAGCCAAACCCAACAAATGGAACAGCAGAACCACGGATGCAGGAGATGAAGGGCCTCGGCAGTTAAGCAGGCACAGGAAGAGGATACCCCTATGACAAGGGAGAAGAGAGTATCCACCAGCAGGAAGTGTACCCATCCAGAGAGTCACTGGCTCACAATTGAAAGACTCCAGGTGGAGGCTGTGTGGACCACCAAGGAAGTGGTATGCCTGGACTCCACTGCCAGGAGGAGGCAGATAATATGGATTCTCCTGGCCAAGACCAAGATAGATCAGTGGCATCCTAGGAGCAGGCCTCTCAAAAGGCCCCTTAACCACAGAGATTCCTACTGCACCCTACATTACCCCTCCTCCTGCAATTGTCCATCTTTAAATCAGTGGGCAAGGATACGATTGGCCTCTGACACTCCTAATTCATCACTTAGTGTACACCATGTCACCATGTCTGCTTTCCAGAAAGCCATGAAGCAGCTGATTACAAGTCAACAAGGGACACCAGTGAGGCATTTTCCTCTTTCTATGTGTGCTGCATAATGCAGCACACATGGAAAGAGGAAACAACAAGGAGAAATAAAGATATTTCTCCTCATTGCGCATGGCCTGGGAGGTGTACAGTTTTGACACACTCCCAGGTTTACAGATTCTTGTAAATCTGGGAATGCGTCAAAATCCATGGGTGTTGTGTGGAAACGCCCACCCCAACATCCATAGTACACCTCCCTAATACAGTGTAAGGCAATGCAGATACTTGTGCTGCACTGCCTTACACCATATCTACAAGGCCATGGAAAGCCACGCAAAGTGGCTTTGCGTGGCCTTGTAGGTATGGGTCGGCACTATGCGCCACCGGTGCGTAACAAAAAGTGATACACCTGCAGTGCACTGGGTTTGTAAATAAGCCCCTTAATATTGCAAGGACACTATAGTAAGGAAATTGAATTTTAAAAACCTTAGAAATTCACTACGAAATACAAAGGTTACAGGGATGGTATAGTTAGTTTCACAGTTTACACCCACAAAGCCATAGAAATTCAGCAGTTATAGTTAGAGTTACCTCAAGAAACTATAACTCATGCACTTTCAGACCCACTCAGACACTCACACATCCACTCACACATCCACTGACAGAGACAGGCCCTGTGGCCAACCTGCACTGCACACGGCCAAAGGCCATGTGTGGCGTGGATGTTGGTAGTTTTAAGGGCTTGGATGCAAGGCCTGGCTGCAAGGCACAGCCTGTGACCATGCCCTGTAAATTAAATGGTACTAGAAGGCCTGCAGCACTGATTGTGCCACCTACTTCAGTAGCCCTTTAAATGTGACTCAGGCCTGCCGTTGCAGAGCCTGTGTGTGCAGTTTTAAACTGCCAAGTCGACCTGGCAAGTTATACCTCTTGCCAGGCCCAAACCTTCTTTTTTAATACACATACATCACCCCTAAGGCAGGACAGCCCCAAGGGGAGGGTGCAGTTTATATAAAAGGTTGGACATATGTAGCAAAGTGCCGCTTCTGTCATGGTCACCCCCATTTTTGTCACTGGTACTGATGTGAAATCTCTTGCCAGGCCCAGACCTTCTTTTTTAATACACATACATCACCCCTAAGGTAGGAAAGCCCCAAGGGCAGGGTGCAGTTCATATAAAAGGTTGAACATATGTAGCAAAGTGCCCCTTTTGTCATGGTCACCCCCATTTTTGTCACTGGTACTGATGTTTTTTGATTGGGACCCTGGTACGAGGCCCCAATGCCAGTGCTCTTTTCCCACAAACAAAGTAAAATGGTCTAATTGTGTTACAATTAGCGCACCCTTTAGCACGTCTGTAAGTCCCTAGTAAATGTACCCCTGGCACCCATGGCATGGGTACTAAAGAGGGTCCCTAAGAGCTGCAGCAGACATTATGCCTCCCTAAGGAACCCCCATGCAAATTTCATACGAACTGCTGCAGCAGGTTATGTGACGTGGTGCACACCAGGGTTGATTACACAACACGGCACACTTACTGTGTGTCATGCCGAAGTCACTGCATATAATATATGTAAGTCACCCCTGCAGCAGACCCTGGAGCCCTAAAGCGTTATATTTTATGTGAGAACATATCTGAATTGACAGATATCCCCTTGTGATGTCTAATTCTATTAATAAATATTGCAAGTGAACAGGGAAGCCATCTTAAGGTATGGACTGGGCACTAGTCACTACGACTTACCTAGCTACATAATGGCTTCACTGAAACCTATGGTGTTTGGCATCAAACACCTCTTTGCAATAAGTCCATACTAATGCCAGTATTGGATTTTTATAACATGCACCCTTAGGACACCTCAAAGGTGCACCCTGAAACCTGCTAGTCTTCTAGTTTGCTGGCTGACTGGAATCGCCCAGCCTCCCACTACAGATGAGTTTCTGACCCCCTGCAGGTGAGAGCCAGTGCTCTTTGAGGTCAGGAAACAGTGCCTGCTCCAGAGAAGGTGTTATCACCTCCTCCATCAAGATGGCTAGTGAATCTGCAGACCAAGGCCAGAGGCTTTAAAGCCCCTGCCGCCTTTGATATGCAACCCCAGCTTCCGCCAGACCTGGAGAATGCTACCCCCTGAAGCCCAGTTGGCACCAACACAGGTGGGAAATTAACTATGCAGTAGGTGTGTTGCATCTCCAGGCTAGTCACACCCCTAAGGTGTAATACCTGATTTGCTTCACAGAAGAAGGGGTCCACCATCTTGTTCTTGGTGGAATTAGGACCTTTGGGACAGGCTTATGCCCACTCCTCAAAGGAAGTGGTCATAAAGGGGTATAGTGACCCCAGGGGTAAGTAGCCCATTGGCTATTACCCATCGCTACTACCTTTCACTCCCCTTAACACCCCTAAATGTAGTATTTAGGTTGCCTCCTGACACCAGAAACTCAGATTTATCTGCCTGAAAAAAGAAGGACAAAGAAGAGCCAAAGATATGAGAAGTGTGGACCAGCACCGAGCTATATGCAAAACTCTGCCTGGCTACCGCTGTCCTGGCAATAACAAAAACTGACTCATCCAGAAGTAGAACAGCCTCCCCAAACCCTGGGGGGTCTGCCTGACACCCCAGCAATCAAGCAACATCTCTCTTGGAGTGGAGGAGCCACTCTCCTGTACCATTAGGCACCAACTGGACAGTCCCCTGTTTTGCTGACCATCAGGTCTATTGAGGGAGCAACTCACCAGGAATAGGTCACCAAGTGTCCAGGAGGTCACCCCCATTGATCCACCTAGTCTTCGAGATGTTGAGTCTGCCAGGAGCCTTTCTGCAGCAATACCTGGGGTATGACAGTCAGTTGCAAGCACTAAGGCTTGCTTGTGTTCAGTTGGAACACCACCACCACCAAACCATCTCTGCATATTAAGGGACTTCAGGAGAGATCAGCTCCACAATCAGAGTGGCCCTGTGTGTTTCTTTCCCATCTCCAGCAGGTACACCAAGAACCGTGAGAGCCTCTAACTCACCAACCTGCAGGACAAAACACCTCTGCACCTGAGCTCCCCAGCCTATACTCAAGTAAACAAACAGTGTCTCTGTGGTCCTGAGACCCTCGAGGGTTGAGCCCCCACATGCCCTTGGGTTCTGCAGGACTGGTTCTCCAGTCCCCAATAGCAGCCCTTTTCTTACAGGTACCTTTCCTATTGACTTTAGCGTGTATCGCTTGAGCCTACCACTGCGTGCAGCACCTCTGCATGAGGACACTCAAGGGCAGGTAAACTTGAACTATTTGTGCTTTCTTGGACCTTGGCTACTACTTACCTTAGGTCCGGAAGAGCAGTCCTGTAAGTCATCCATAAGCGTACCTATGCAGTGAATGTTTCTCCCATTGGATAATATTACCACATTCGACGCTCATGCCTCAAATCTGACAACTGTGATTTTCTACTGTTTTCCTGTAAAAATCTATAATATCTAAAGTACTTACCTGATTCAGATGATCTCCGTGTCTAAAATTATATAAAGATCTGTGTTCTATTTATAAATTTGGTCTGGAGTTTCTTCTTGAGTGTGAGTCTTATTTATTGACTCGGTGTGTACAACGAATGCTTAACACTACCCTCTGATAAGACTACACTGCTCCCCCACATTACCAGAAAGGGAGCATTTGGATTTATTAACTTCAGCCCTGTAAGCTAATAAGGGTTGTCTGAACTTTCTACATAGTATATGCCATTTTGGTGAACTACATAAAAGCAAGCTTCGTACAACTTGTACTTTTAAGTTTTACATACCAAGGTAGTGAAAAATTCTTACATTTGTTTTTCACTACTGCAAGGCCTATCTGTCTCAGAAGTTAACATTGGGATTGCCTTATTACATTGTAGAAGGGTAATTTCCAATAGGGAAGAGAAGGTACCCCCACATTTGGTGTCTCTACAATCATAGTATAAAATCACAACTGATGGTAAAGTCGGATTTTAAAATGTAATTCTGAAAATGCCACTTTATCATCCTGATGGCCCATCCTCGGCAAGATGGGAGGGTGGAGCTGACACACCTGAATGAGCTGAGTCCTCATCCCAAATAAAGGGCTGCATAACCCCATGTGACGAGTCTGGATTCAGGGCACGATGGGTAGGATGGGCAGGGACTCTATGTGCTTCAAAGGCCTCTCTTTGAAGTCTCCCATACTTCAAAGGCACCACTGGATTTAAGAACTGGACTTCTGATCCTTCTGAGGCAAGCTGTGTAGGCATTGTCAGTTGTCGGATTCATCAATAGAAATACTGCTGCCTTTCGTCTGTGGAAACATCTTTTGCTTTCATGCCATTTGCTCAGCAGACCACAAGTCTGAATTTAACTTGTGAGTCCCATCAAGGAGAATACATTTTTGAAATACTTGTGTGACTGCATGTGGTTCTTCTAGCTATCTGCAACCCTTTGGTTAAATTTACGGTTCCAGAAAGCGTGACCAGAGTGGCCTGGTTGTGGTGTGTAGAAACCGGAGTAGGAGGCAGAGGAGGGGCTAGCCAGAGGTGGCAGAAGCGAGGAACGGGCAAAGGCAGCAACGAGGAACACTGAGGACTAGGGCCTCGATAGGGAGATATGGTGAGGAACAGGTGGAGCGGAGTCTGGTGTCTGGATCCAGACTATAAACCTAAAAACCGGGGGAGAGAGCGGCTGGGGCATCTGGACGCGCTTCACTGGGCTGGAGCTGACTGCAAGAACCAGTGGTAGGGAACAGCCGGGAGCGGCGGTGAGCTGGTGAGTGAGCAGCAGGATGGCAGTGTGTCATATCAGGCATTGTCGCTGCTGTGTTGCTAAGCAGCTGCTGAATGAAAGCAGTCTTTGTGCCTCTGCCCTCCTTGCCTGCGGTACCCCTCTGGCCGTGGCCCATGGCGGCCCATATGTAGTATTGCTGGCTGTGCTGGCAGTGCTCAGAGGGACAGGCAGATTCAAGTGGACTCACACGCCCACTCCCTGCCTAAGCTCAACACCTTAGCACCCCACACAGCCAGCTCCAGATGCCCTCCCTCTTTTCAACTTTGCACCAGAAGTCTCAGGACAGTCACACGGTGCACTCAGGCACAAAGTGCGGCCTTACCACATAAGCCACGCAGTACCCCCGCTCTTGTACCTGCATCTGCCTCCTCCCACCCTCCTCCTGACCACAGCCATCATCAGAGGTCAAGGGTACAAGGGAGGCTGCAGAGAGACCAGAGCCCCAAGCTCAAAGGCATAAAAGACTTGAGGATCACGGCGCAGAGTTGGGGTGGAAGGTAGGCTTAGCAGCCACAGAGCCCACCAATAGGGGCAGAAGTGGCCAACAGTTGGTGCAGCTTGCATCTGCGGCAGGCCTGCTCGGCCCCTCCCTTCTTCTTCTATCTAACACCAGTTAAATATTGTCAATTTTGCCAAGCTATCATACGAAAAGTCACCACACCACTCAAGGAACTTACAAACTGCATATATTTGGACTAACAGGAATCCCTAAGCACGCTCGTCCCCCCCTGTCAGGCGTAGGAGAGAGGCAGCACTTTAAGCACTAGCATCCATCTACCAACCTCATCTGCACAAGGGCTCCATCAAGGGCTATAATTGGGCTCTAACAGTGTACTATTAAGGCACCTGCGGTGCATGCTCATGCCCCCCGGAAGCTACTAGGGGTGAGGCAGTGCCCCAAGGACGATAGTAGCACTTCATCTCTTATGTCGTATCCATCTTATTAAGTCCATCTAACTAAATCTCATCTCAAAGAATTAAGAAACCAAGAAGAGGGAGGAGAAAAGTCCGAGCTAAATCCAACTAGGCAGAATGCTTCAATATGAGATCGGGAAGAATGAGAAAGACGGGCTCTCTGTCTCTGCCAACAAATAAAACGAAAAGAGTCTATAAAGGGTCTAACAAAGCAGCAAAAAAGGAACTTAAGTGAGGACAGACTCTCCCAATTGTACAATGCTGCTAGCTGTAGAACCAGCAGCAACTACCATGATGCTTCAGCCAAAGATCGATACATTTTCCTTTGCGAAAGTTGCAGGGGCTGAGCTGTGTTCAAGCAATGAGGGCCTTAGTGGGCTCAATCTCCCTTGCAACAGGTGGTCATAAGCCACAACAAAAACAACAGCAAACACAGCAACTCCACAGTTCCCATCTCAGGAAGGAGGATACCAGGAATTGAGATCAAAGGGGAAAATGCACTGCTCACCAAGGGCTCTCCAGAAGCAGTGGCCTCTGGTGACCAAAGGATGGTCAAGAGTCCGGGAGAGAAAGGCACACTTCCCCTAGTGCAGCTCACCACAAGGACCGCCGAAGAAATGCCTGTCAAACATAGGGACACTCACAACGATACAACACTTGCAGAGGCAGTGGAAGCAGTGGGAGTTTCAAAGGTCCCACTAGAGCTGACAGTCATCATCTTATTGGGCCAAAACACTGCCAGGCCAGACTTACAAAGTAGAAACAATGAAGTCAGCATGAAATACTAATGCTAAAGATCAACCTACAGGGAAGCAAGAGAGGATTAACATTGAGACTCCAAATGAGGATGCATCAAACATATAATATTTGACAACGCAAGAGTGGGAAGAACAAGTTGCTTCATACACTCCAGAGCTAACTCTAGGAAAGGACAGCAAGCAGCCAGGAATCCTAAATACAAACCCAATGGAAAATAAGGAAGGGACAGACAAAATATGGGCCTCCCTGTTAAACACTATGCACTTGTCCATAAGCACAATGTAATATCAATCTGACAAAATGGACATGCAATTATCACTTCTTCATTCCAAGGCTGTACTTGTCTCAAATGTTGACACCAAGGTGTCTGATATGATTTCGCCTGATCAGAAAGGCTCAGGCAGAAACACAGCCAATACAGTCATGCTGCGATTGTGACACAATAATTGGTAAACTATCAACACTCGCTTCTGTAATGGGGGATCTCCTATCAAGCATTAAAGAAGTTACCTCTAGAAGTAGAACCATGGTAGAGGCAGCTCTTACACAAATTGAAGGAATACTCCACCCAATTTCCGGGACGGAGGAGAAAGGGTAAAAGAAGCAAATCAATGAGGAAAAAGATCCAATGCAGAATGAGGGCACACAGTTGCAAACAGATATTACAAATTTAGAGAGTGTCTGGCTTCTGTCTGGTGGTGTGGACAGGTGGCATCCAGAACAGAGCCCTTAAAGTCACAGCAGTCCCCGGTGGTAAGTGACAGTGTAAAAACATCATGCACCGCAAAGAGAGAAGAGGAAGGGCAGGAAGAAGGTGACCGAAATTGCAGCATTCTTCCACTCCGGCCCTTCAACATCAGAGGTAGGATGTAAAATGGAGAAGGAAGTCGATGAAGGAAACAGTTGAATGGAAGATAACCACACGCAGAATGCTCTAAATCAGTCAGAAGCAAACATCGAAGTAATAGAAGAGACGCAAGGGGGCAGGGTTGAGAACAGTCAAAATGTCCAAACAACAAACAGTACAGCGCAAACTCTTCGGAGAGATTTCGAACATCTAAATCTTTGCTCCCTAATTGGACACTTCCCGGGGGATTTTCCCCCAGCAGCCTCCTATCATAACACATTAGTCAGCACTACAATAGATTACACCTTTGTAACTCTTCTCCTGGTCTGCAAAATCGTAGGTTTTGGGTTTAGAACAAATGACCTCAGTGACCATCTTCCACAAGAAACTACAATAAGAATACAAAGAGTCATTTTAAACTGCCCAGTGGTATACCCTAGCTCCACCTATTAAGAAAACAACAAAAGGGTGAAGTGCAGGACCCCACACCCAGACTGACTGTTGGTTGTGGCAAAACAGTTCTGGGAGGAACAATTAACGGGTGGGTTGAAGGTAACAATCAGCTGCCAAAACTGCATAGGATCGTTGAGGGAAAACAATTCATTGATTAGAAGACCTTGAATACCCTCAAGAGGAAGAAAATACAACAAGATTGCTGACACAGTAAAAACTATATCCACTCCTTGTCCTCTTTTTATGGAAAACAGACAAATTCAAGATCTTAAAAAAGCAATAAACAAAGCACTAAGAGGCTTCAACTACCCGGCCCAAACAACAACATTCTAAAGAGACTGAGGGAACAAAAAGCAAGCAAGAAAAAATACCATGGCAAGTAAAGGGGAAAGCTGAAGAGACACCATGGGCCAAGCTACTCCATGTTATACACAGTAACAACAGCACAAGGTTCTGGAAAACAATAAACAATTTGCTTAATCCTGCAGTACATAGAGTAAGATCCTATGTGACAGATGAGTCTTGGGTCAATTTCATTATGCCCCATTTTAAAGCAGCCTCTTCTGGTCACAAGCACGGAAGATTGGAACTAGGTCACATGGACAAAGGAGCTATACAAGTCCCAAACTGCACCAAGACAATTATAATCTCTACATATCAAATGAAGAGCGGGATTGCAAGGGGCAGAAGAGATGGAGCACCGGAACCCAACTGAATTATTCTGGTCTTATTCAAACTAGACCCAGATTACTGGGTGGAAGTACTGAAACAGGTACTTGAGGAAGTTCTCCAAACAGAAATTATTCCAGCATCCTGGAGGAGGTCAAACATCTCCCCAATTTTTAAGAAAGGAGACAAGAGTGAGCCTCATAAACTACAGGTTGGTTGCCTTAATAGACAACAATGCCAAATATTATTCTGGGATCATCTTGGAGGAGCTAAAGGACTGGGTAACAGAATACACAATAATTCCCCTAAATCAAACGAGATTCAGCAAGAACATGGGAACCACTACAAACATACTAACTCTCTCCCTGCTGATTGATGCTGCCAAGGCAACCAACCTCCTACTACACCTCTGCTTTATCGACTACGCCTCAGAATTCGATCATATAGACAGGGAGATGCTATGGGACAAACTTGCAAAACAAGGTATCACGTCAGGATTCTTGAAGCAGTTGATCCTGCTACATACAGATACCTGGGTTCCAGTGAAGCTAGGGGCAGGGGATTACCTGACAAAAAAGATCCCAACTACCAAGGGGCTGAAACAAGGTTGTGTACTAGCCCCTACCCTAGTAGGGCATGTAGGTTTAGGGACCCCAACATAGGTAGTGCACCTATAGGTGCACTGCTGAGGTGCCCAGGGTAATTTTAAAGGCAGACCTGCCGTGCAGGCTGCTTTTAAAGTTACATGCAAATTCGACTTTGGAAGTTAAAGTACTTCCAAAGTCCTAAACTACCTTATTTTTACATATAAGTCACCCCTAAGGTGTGCCTTATGTGCCCCTAGGGCTGGGTGCCACAGAACTATAAGCAGTGACCTTATAAAAATAGCTTTATAAACTCTGGTGAGGTAAAACAGCCAAATTTGTTTTTCACTCATTGTACTGAATGGCCACCATAGGCTATTATGGGGAGACCTTATTTTATTTTTTAATTTATAAAGTCTCCTAAAGTGACAGATACTTCATGTTTGGCATCAAATGAATTGTAATAATAAACCCCACAACTTACAATTGTTGGATTTAATATAACTTGTTCAGGTAAAGAGTTTAAAACTTTACCTAAAAAGTTGCCAACTTCAGCCCTGTAGTGCTTTGCTCAGACTGGCCAGGCTGTCTTAATGAGGTGTGAAGTATCCTGGGCTGAACAACACAAAGAATATATGCCCATGGGAGGAAGTCTTTCCTCAGCAGATGGAGGCGCAGGAAGGGGGAGGGCTGCCAAACTGGTCTTCAAAGGCAGGGAAGGACATTTGGAGCAACCCAGCACCTCCCTCACATCCTGCAAACCCAGACAATTAGGTGCCCCCCTGATTAGATTAGGAGAGAACAGGAGAAGGGTGTGTTTAAGATTTTTAGCCACACCAGTGGGTGTGCTCAGCTAGAAATAACCTCAAAAAATCACTTTCAGCCATGATGGAGTTTTGAGGAATGTTGCACCCTGGGATTGTTTTTGCCACACTTCCCAGGAAGTGGTCATCACAGGGTGAATTACCCTACACCTGATTGGAGAACCAGGACCCCCCTGTGTTTCACCTAGGAGCAAGGATAAAAATGGCAGACCTGCATCCACACCTCAGTTTCCTACCAGATCCCTACCAGGAAGAACTACAGAAAAAGAAGGACTGCCCTGCTAGATCCCTGACCTGCATCTGGACACTGCACTCTGGAGGACTGCACCAGCTGCACACTTGGGCTCAGCACAAGAAGGACTTTGCCTGGCTTCAACTGGTTCAAGGAGAGACTCCCTGTTTGCTACAGGTGAAAAATTGCTAACCAAAGTCCCCTGCACCAAGTCCTGATGAAAATGACCAGCTGACCACTGTCCAGTGGCCGTTTTGGAGTTTGCGCTAGGTGCATTCGGGGAGTTGTAGTCCACACCCTCAAGTAGCATCTCAGAGCTCTGGAACCTTGGGGTGAGCTGTGGACACCAAAAGAACCGTAATAGAACATCTGGAACAAGATCCAGAAGTTTGGAGAAGTTTGGAGAACTTTAAAAAAAAAAGCTCCATAAAGGGACCAACCCGCCACGGCAACTCTAGCTGGGTTGCCTCAACCGCGAACCGGCCTGACTTGCAGGTTCGTCCCGGTGAAGACAATCTCTGAAAAAGTGACTAAGTCCGAACATAGAAAATTGACCGGGACCTCCCAGGCAGTGTATCCGAAGACAGCTCCAGGGACGTCCGATCAAGATTCGGGTTTACTCCGGTCGAAGGATTTTCATCTAAAAAAACTACTAAGTCCAAAGGTAAAAATCTCCAATGAGGGCTCCCGCAACACGTATCCGAGAAGGAGTTCCAGGAGGTCGGATTGGACTGGCCACTTTGTTCCGCTGAAGAAAATCTCCCAAAAAAGCAATTATGTCCTAGGGTTAACTTTTGACCGAGGCCTCCTGTGAGCTGTAGCCGAGCAGGGCTCCATCGCGGTCGGACCAAACTTTGACTTTGCCCCGGTCGAGGTGTGACCAGATGACCAGATTGGTGCTATTCGTTTCTAAGCGCTAAAATCATTAATTCTATAAAAAATTCATAGCTCCGGTTCCCCTTATCCAATTTTAATCATTTTGGTTTCATTTTAAAGATAAATATATAATACATTTTTATACATTGGTGTTGGATTTTTATTGTGTTTTGCTTACTTACTGTTTTGTGATTTTTAAATGTTTTACACATACATCTCCTAAATTAAGCCTTGTCACTCGTTGCCAAGCTGCTAAGAGTTGAGCTGGGTTTAATTTATTGAGATCTAACTGGACCTAAGTGGAGGTTAGTGGCCTATTGCTAAGTGTTGGTACTTACCTGCCCTTACCATAACCCATTTTCCAACACAGTCAATGAACACAAATATCTAGGGGTCATTGTAGACAACAAAAGGCACATTCATATCCCATAAAGAATAATTAAAAAGAAGAGGATTGGCCATGGCAGTAGCTCTAAAAAAAAACATGGAACAAAATTACCGGACCAAGCCTCACCCCTATCATTCTGGTAATGCAAGCAGAACTTATCCCGTCTATCACTTATGGGAGCGAATGTATGCGGGTAGGGATGCTGGCACCTTGAACTGCATAATAGCGAAGGTCCTGAGGATTATCTTTAGACTACCAGATCACACTTCTCCAGCACAAATAAGATTAGAATTCAGTCTACAGTCACAACATATTCAGCGTGTAAAAAGCTGGTATAAGATCAAGAGCGCTGAGCCAGGGACTCTAAATGCTCTCCTTTGGAAAGAACTACTGACAAAAGCTACAGGTGCAGCAAATAGAGACCTACAAGAGTCAATAGAGCTATTGAGACTTAATGGCCTCTGGGAAAACCTGGGAACATACAATAGCTTCAAAAAGCTCGTAACCAAAACCGTAAAAAGGTTCTCGTTGCTGGAAGACAAAGCCGAACTCACAATTAGAGCCCATGGATGGCCCACCCTGCAGAGCTACCACAGCAGCGCACCACAATCATACTTAGGTGTAGCATTCACAAAAAAAGGAAAAATATCTCCGATATCAGCTTGGCATCCTCCCCGCTCTGCCACATCTACCTCCATGGAAGCAAATTCAGGTGCTCACTAGCTGTCAACTGTGCAGGGCAGCAAAAGAGGATGCAATACAATTAACATGTATATGCAAAGAGCTCAGACAACAACGAAGACTGCTGCTAAAATAACTCTTTAAAGCAAAAGGAATAAGAACAGGCAGACAGGCATTGAAAGCATGTTTTGCCCGTAATGGCATTCAACTGGCCTGCCGACCCTTAGGATTTTTAACCACCTTTGAACAGAGAACACAGTCATTAAGCACATCACCTCTTGCCAATCAGACCACATAAGAGGCTAGCCTCTGCTTAATAGGCATAATCGGTGTAACAGGAATCTAGAAACACTGACAACTCTGTTCCCTCTGCTGCAAGGCACTGCAATAATGAGGGGATACTTAACAGGGGTAATGCTAGACCAAACAACACCAAGCAGGCCTGTATCAAAGTATCCTATAAACTTCTGCCTGTGGCTTATTTTGTCAGTCGCGGATCGAATGCCCAATAGCATGTTGAACAAACTTTGAGAAGCACATCATCACCCTGCCTTCGGAGGTCATCATAGACATCTAGAATTTTATCTGCAGCTAAGAGGCTGATATAAGCGGATTTTATTAGAACTTTTGCATAATGGATTTACTCTTAGAGCTGTCTAATAATTGTAATATGTGCAATGGGAATTTAAAAGCACTACCAACTTGCAAGAGGGTTTCCTCTGCCACACGGCGCTATAAGGCTGAGTGGATAATTAACCATGGTATTCTCTGGGCTTTTAACAGCTGGCCAGGCCTGTATCAACACATTTTAATGAGCCCCGGCCAGTGGCTCATCTTATTAGGTGCTGATTGCATGGCCACCTATCTGTAACCATACAAATGAAAGTCCATTATAGCCTGCCATCAGATTTGTGTTACACAGTGGTCATCGTAGGCATCTAGAACTCTACCTAAATGACTGAGGCTGATAAAACCTGATTTTATTAGAATTTTCTGTATAATGGATTATACTTTAGGGATCCCTAATATGTACAGCCAGATTGGTTTTAGTTCTATTTATTTGAATTTGTGTTACAATGGTTTTAATTAATCATGCAAATAAAGATTACTTACTTACCTACCAAATCAGTACACTTCTGAATCCGAGTACATTCTACCAGGGAGAAGGACTGCTGTGCTGCTGAAGGGAGTGTCAGTCTGCTGGTCTCTGCTGGACTTTGCTGGACTCCTGTTCTGCTGTGCCTGCCTGGCTGCCTGATACCATCCATGCCTAGGAGTGCGAAGGACTGGACCTGCAGCTCTACATCTCTCAAACCAAAGTGACTCCAAGGGCTTGCTGGCTTGCCTCCTGTTTTAAAGTCTCAGGGACATCATTGATTTCATGTCATCCTGCAACCGCATGTGGAATTTGCTTGCTGCAAGCCTTTCCCTGCAAGGTGGTGCCAATCCAGTCCTGGGCCCTTGGAAGTGGGTATAAAGTGCTGCAATTGCAAAATTCATGCATCGCCATTTATGCACCTGTCGGAACCATTGCTTCTCCCCTCAACACCGATGCATCACGCTGCCACTGAGCACAAAGATATCTCATTGTCCATTGTGCTGCTCAACGATGGCGCATCAACTACATCACTAAGGAATTGATGCGTTTCAGAATCAATGCATCGTCTACATCCGGCAGGATAGATGCTAACGTATTGTCTCCTCTGCTCCACGCATCGGGCCATGTCAACAGTGCAACAAGGTCCTTTTTCAGTGGGACAAGGTTGGTTCACGTATTCGATCCATGCCCTGTTGTGGTTGGCCTGGCTTTTCAGATTTTCCCTGGTCTAGTGCGACCATTTAGCTCTGATTGGTGATTTATACTTTTAAGCACTGAATTGATTTTAATCTTTAAAGATTCATATCTCAACTTCTATTGATTGGATTTTTGCCATTTTGATCTTGTTTTGTTAATTACATTAAGCTCTATTGTTCTAACCACCAGGTGTGGTATCTTTTTAGGTGGTGTTTTCACTGTTTTATTGTTTAAGTGTTGCACAAAACTTTACACATTGCCTCCTAAGGTAAGCCTGCCTGCTCTGTGCCACGTTACCAGAGGATGAGCACAGGTTAATTTATGGTATGTATCTGACTTACCCCGACTAAGATTGTGCTTCCAGCTTGGACAGGGTGCACACCTCTGCCAATCAGAAACCCAATTTCTAACATTGTACATATAGGTTCACAGTCAAAAATGCTTTGTGAATTGAGGCCGATATTCTTATTGCAGTACAAGTATTTACAGTGAAGTGGCTATTATCTGGTCAACATCAGATTATAGACAGAATGATGTGATGGGGTGGTGGGTATTTAACTAGGACAAGAACTCTCTGATACATCACACATTTACATGAGATACTTCCTTATGACCTAAGCAGTAGAAAATAATATTGTGCCAAGGATTACACAGTTTACCTCACTAGATGTGTGACAGAAATTTGACATTATAGATCCATTAATGAATGCACGTGACATTTATATTTTGTTTAAATCCATGTTTCATGTGCACATTGGAAGAGAAAGTAGCACGTGCATCAACAAGCATATCTCGAAGAGAAGCTAAACTTATGGTTCAGCCCAACTGACAACATAAAATTGGTCAGGGACACAGCTATTACCAGTGCAGCAGTCCAGTGGCACTGGAGCCCAAGGGTTCTGAGAGGTCCAATGAGTCCTATTAATAGTTGTTTTCACTACGACACTAAAGGGAAGGGTGCCCTTTTTTCTTGCTTGCAATAGGTCCCAACGACGCTGAAAGTGAGGCCTGTGTGTACTTTCCTGGTACATATGTGTCACGGAAGGACACAGAAGGTTTTCAAAACACTCCCTGTTTGTTTCCAATCAGCAGACATGTTACTATGGGGAATTCCTAGAGAATTAAAGGGGGAGATGTGCATTCTGCCATCTGCCATCCTCACTCAGCTTATAGAAGTTTCTGAAAGCTGCTGAGATGACCAGTTACCTTCGAACAGGCTGTAAAATAATTGGGCCTTGAGAGGTGGTCCAGCAAATACCGACCTTTGTTAATGAATGCTTCCTGCAGCTGAAACGTCACCATTGTGCCAATCCCAATGGCACATTCTGAGGCTGCCCCATATCACACAGAATCAGTGTAAGTGAGAGCACACAGTAGCACTCCCAGATCTGTTCCCCACGCAAAGTACGACATTTCAATGTTATTCCACCCCTGTTAGAGAACAACATGTTCAATAAAGTCGAGCTTTTGTCTTTTGATGATTCATGTATGTGATCATTTTAAGAGATTTGGGGTTGCCTCACAAAAAATGAGCACTACAAGTGCTAATTTAAGACACATCTATGACATGAAGTTGGGCTGACTGTTGCTCTAAATAGTGGAAGTGCTGAAACAATGCTCCTTTACCGCCTTTAAAGGTGTGTGCTGATTTTGTCCGGTACTGTAGCAGCACTTGCTGACATAGCTAATGTAAACAGTGGAACATAATCAGGGCCACCGGAATTGTGTGACAAGGAATGGCCAGATTATAGGCAGGGTTTAATAAATGATGCTGCAAAATGATGCTGCATAATGTGGCACTTTAGTAGCATAAGTTCATTATTTTGTCAGTTTTACATTTGTTAACACTGTCTAGACAATGGTTTCACCTTATCAGTACTAATTTAACTCCCAAATACAGCATTATGGAGCCGAAAGGTGAACATTTAAACTTTTTGAAGTGCCTTCTGCTGCACAGCAACAAGTGTTGCTGCATTTTGAGTAACTTTTGATCAGTTTTATCTGTTTTTGTGAATATCAGTATATTAAGCAGCAGATGATGGATTATGTGCCAAAAGCAGCAAATCCATAATTGTGCAAAAAACACAGTGGCTACAAAACCTGATAATTCCATTGTCCCTCAACATGACATAATAACACGCACAAAGCAAAATATCAACCAAAAGAGGGTACAGTATGATATAACAGTCAAAACTAACCACAACAACCAAAAGAGAATACAACAACACCGCATTGCAGCAACACAGCTCAAAAACAAAGCAGCACTGAAAAACAGAATCCACCACCCCAAAATAATGCCACCAAACAAATTTGTGCGCGTTTTTATGTCACACATTACTACGTTCAGAAACCTACGTTCGAATAAAGGTGGTAAAAAGCATTTGCACCAAGCACTAGCTTAACTTATGGCCAGGGACATGAAATATCACAAGTCAAATGGTTTGTGATCCGACTCAAATAGTACAAAAATGCCAGACATATCTGTCACATTTGTTGTTATTTGAACTGTTGCGAGTTGTATATGTAATTTGTTGTATATGTTATTTGAACTTCTGGGGGGATTATGTGTGTGTGAGCAGGAGAATGTCCTGAGGCAATAAACAATGGGGATAGAACTTTGAACAGCATTCATGAAAAAGTTGCATTTTAACTGAGGAATGAACAATTGGAGCACCTACGTTGTGGACTCATCTTTGTTCTGTGACCCTTCATCCTATTAACACTGGCTACAATGATGTGATACCACAACCTTCAATTTGGACTAAAATTGATCATAGAGGAACGATCGTTGGAGTTGAATGTTTTAACCTGTTTTGGTTGCCATACAATGAGGGAAAGCCTTGCAAGACATGCTTGCATCCTGGGCAACACCTGTACCTTTTTTATTTTATGAGTGTAGCAGGACCAAATTTCAGCATTTTTTACATGAGTGGCAGCAGCCTGGGAGCAAGATTCAATTTGTGTCTTCTGGAGGAGTAGACGGATCACATCGGATCGAGTGCATTTCATTTCAAAGCTACTTGGGACTAGTGTGATGTTATCACACCATGCATCAACAATGTGGTGGCCACTTTGGATTGCTTCTGAGTACAAGGAGGATGCAAGTGGGCCACTTACAATTTGACTAGTGTATTGACGGTGATGCGCACTCCCAAATGATTATTAATTACTTTAACTCAGCATGTTTATGGTGCTGAGCACACCTAAGTCGGAATCAAACAGGGAAGTGCATTTTTGTTATATTCTATGTTGTTCATTCACCAGTAACTGCATATACCTTATTAAAATCTGTGGAAAGTTTTGCTAATATATATATAGCATTGTACCACCCCCCGTGTTTCTGCCAGCATCTGGGGTGTCTGCCATGGATTGGGAAAACTGGGAAGCTTTCGTAGAAGTTTTGAAAGGTGATAATTGTGACGCTGAAAGAAAATTTTCTCCATTAAAGCACTGTTTAGGTGGTTTTGGGTTGAAGGAGTATAAAAATCTACTTATCTTACTTTATGCTTGTGACTTGAATGTTTATCAATAGGCTTCAAAATAACTGTACCTAAGATTTGGAAAAAATGAATGTGGTTATCGAGAGATTTAAATGTTATTCCAGGAAACAAAATGTCAAAGAACCTATCGAAGAATATATTTCAAAGTTACTGTCACTTGCTTCAAATTGGGATTTTGAACACATTAATTACGATCAGATATTAAGAGATCAGAGCTGTGTAAAACCAATATTAAGAAAGACCAGGAGAGGGTCTGGGCTAGTGCTGATATGCCACTTAATGTGGCCATTGAGATTGTCAAAGCAATAGAACATTCAGATCAGAAATTAAGGGTTTCACCCAGTGGTGGGATTCATGTTGTTATGAAATATAATTACTTTTTTTTAAACTATATTAAAAAAAGAAGAGTTCAAGGACCCATCACTATCATCCTATAGATGTGAGAATCCCTTGCATTTACATCATTTTAAAGGTTGCCCTGCTATAGAAAAATATGCTCAGAATGCAATAAAAAAGGGCATGTCAGTAGAGTGTGCAAATCCAATATATGGAAATAACATTGGTAAATGTATGCGAGGACCAGTTAGAATAAATTGAGGAAGTGATACAAGATCTAAATGCTGTGTTGAATGTAAGTAATGGATCTGTCAAAAGAGGGTTTCCATCCTGCAATATTGCTATTGAAGGTAAACAAATTTCTGTTCTAGTTTATTCCTGTTCTTGGTACACTATTATTCAGCAAGGGATTATGGAGGATTTATGGCCTAATAGATGTTTACTGCCACCTCAGATTGCTCCTGTGGGATATAAAGGACATACAATTGATTTAGTAGGATATTTTTGGTGGAGGTTGGAGTTTTTGGGATTGCAGTACTAGAGGAAAAGTATAGTAGCATGAAAAAGGCACTCATTATTGGGATGGCTTCATCAAGTTGAAATTGGCATTAGGCTAGATCCTAAGTTAAGTTCACCTGTCTATGTATTTGATGAATGGAAGGGAACTACTTATGGAAATTCAACATGAGTGAATGAGTTTATGTCACAATTGGAAAAAATATATAATGGGGTTCAATGAAAATGTAGATGAATAGTAAGGTTTTAAACATTGTATAATATTGAAGAGTGATGTGATACCTGTAGGACATAAGGTCAGAAAGGTACTATTTGCGTATAGGGAAAACCTAAAATGACACTAAAGGAGTTATGCAAAAAAGGTGTTAATGGGCCTCTAGAATCATCACCAGGGGTGTCCCCCCATTGTTATTTCAGTGAAAGCATTTAGGGAATTCAGACTCTGCATTGACTTATACAGTGTCAATAATATTTTTTGGATGGATGCCTATCCCCTGCCAAATCTACATTAAATGGTTTTAACCCTGGTGGGTGCCAAATTAATTTCTGCCCTGCTTTTAGCTAATGCATACCACCAGGTCAGGCTTCACGGTGAATAAAAAATGTTAGCATCATTCATTACACCGGAAGGATTAATCAGTTATTGTAGGATTTATTTTCATCTAGCCAGTGCTGCCTCTTTTTTTCCATTGTTTAATGAAAGAAGCACTGGAGGGATTTCCTGGGGCAACAGTCTTCCAGGACGATATTTTGGTATATGGGTGCACATTTGAAAAACATCATAAAAACCTGGAAAGAGTCCTGCGGGCATTGTCAGATAAAGGATTAACACTGAAAGTGAACACATGTAAATTTCTAGAACATGACGAAGAGTATTTTGAACATCTCACAAGTGGGTCAGGTATCAGGCCAAAACATAGTCATGTCAAAGGTATTTTGAAAGTGCCTATACCTGCCACTAAAGAGCAGTTGATTTTTTTTAGGATTAGCTGATTTTATGTGATGTTCATTAAAAACTATGCTGAGAAGATTGAACCTTTTAGGAAGTTAGTGAAGAAGAATGCAAAAGGTCAGTGGAATGAAGAAAGGACAGGTGTCGCCAATGAGCTGAAAGAGTGAATAAGCAACACACCTTGTCCTAAACCGTATGTTGTGGGAAAAGAATGTATAATAGCTGTGAATGCAAGTAATTGTGGTCTAGGAGCCATCCTCATGCCGGGAGAAAAGAGAAGAGAATGGATAGTCTCCTGCGCGTCAAGAACACCCCTTGGAGCTTAGCATAATTTCTCTGTAACAGAGAGGGACCTTCTTGCATGTGTATTGGGTTCGGAACACTACAAAATATTTTTTGTGGGGGACTAAATTCATTATAAAAAACGGATCATAAACCTTTGGTGCACATGGTGTCTCCAGGTGGAGGACGAATAATGACTCCTAGATCGATCATATTGGCAACCAGATTACAAGCGTTTCAATATAGAATTGAATACATTCCATAGAAAAACAATATTCATGCAGATTGCATGTCAAGAGCACCAGTTGTTGAGAATTCGGTTGATGAATTGGATGAAGAACATGAGGTAGTATTTACAGTTAATTATGTGAATTTGACAATTATAGACAATACTGCTATTCTTGAATCTGAATTGGGGGATGAAATGAGGAAAGACTCAAATTTCAAGCTAGTCACTGAATTTTTGGTAAGTGGATGGCCTGAGGAACATAAGGTTCTGGGGGAGTTGAAAAGGTTCTTCAAGATACATGAGGAGTTAGGTGTAGAAAATGGAATGATTGTGAGAGGTGGCAAGTTAATTCCTCCTTTTGGTCTCAGGAAGAAATTAATTGATTGTGCACATGAAGGTCATTTGGGAAGATCTAGTACCAGGAGACATATCTGAGATAATTTTTGGTGGCCTGTAATTAATGTCATGGTTGATCAACAAGTAAAAACGTGCAGTGAATGTGCATTTCATGTTAAGTCAGCCAACCACTCATTTCTGATTCATGCCCAAGTTAATTTCTCACGGGATCATGAATGATATGGGTATAGACGTCATTAGTCCTTTTGTAGTCTTACCTATTCATAACGTGTTTGGGCTAGTTCTCATAGATTATGTCTCAAGTGGCCAGAAGTCAGAATGGTTAAGGAGGTTACATTGGAGAGTGCTGTAGAGTTTTTGGATGAGTTGTTTTGCAAAGAGGGAATACCACAAGAAATTGTTTCTAACAATGGTCAGCAATTTACCAGCAATTGTACTCAAAATCATTAGTCTAGACATGGTATCATTCATAGGAGGATCTCTGTTTCACATCCAGAATTCAATAGCCAAGTGGAGAGATGTAACAGAGTGGTGAAAGAGCTTTTCAGTTATCTGTTATGGGAAGATTAAGGTGGAGAAAGGCATTGCAAGCAATGCTCTTACCGTATAGAACAACTCCCAATTCTTTGACTGACATTAGCCCTTATGAATTGTGAGAGGACGTAAGCCAAGTATTTGTCTTGCACCATGGTGATTAAAGAACAATAAGAGCCATGATACTGAAGTAGATTTCAAATAAATAATGAGGGTGGTAGACGATTATATGCACAAAATGAAAATTGAGATTGATATGAGAAAAGGCATTTGCAGCAAAGTGAACGTGAAAATTGGTGATTTAATTTGTCTCAAGAAAAGCTCACCAGTAAGCACAGGATCAGCGTGCTTGTCAGATCTGGTAAAAGCTGTGGAAGTGGTTAGAAATGCTGTGCATATAGTTGGTGGAACAGAGTGAAATCTTAATTGTGTTTCCCTATTTAAAAGGAAATAGAGGACGGAGTAAGACAATGGGGGATGAAGTGGAAAGTAGAGAAAGTGACAATTTTTGATGTACCCAACATGGCATATAGATTTGGAAACAATAATGGAGTAACATCATTCATGAGTGCACCAACTAATACACTTCTCTCATGAAGATCTGTTGTCAATAGTAAATGTACTACAAGTAGCAGAGTACGTAGATTACCTATGAGGTTCAAGGACTATGTTCTGTAATTACTCATAATTACTTGACTGCATTTAGTGATTAAACGCTGAAACTATTTTTTATTGTGAGTTTTATTGTTTTAATTTTTAAGGGAAGATGTGTTATATAAGTTGTTATTTGAACTGTTGGGATTTATATATGTAACACATTACATGATCCTATTTGAACTGCTGGGGGGTTGACTATTGTCATATGAATTATGCAGTGCAAGAGAATGTCCTGGGTGCATAAATAGTGGAGATAGAACTTTGAACAGCATTCATGAGCTGGGCGAGGTCCTTGTAGCATTTAAACTGAGGAATAAACAATTGGTGCATCTACATTGTGGACTCATTCTTGATGTGTGACCCTTTATCCTCTTAACAGTTTCTATTGTGGCAAATTTGTATGTAATGCTGTGGTGCATGCTGTGCAATGTGAAGTGTGTATTTTTAATTTTGTAAATACTGCAATACTCCAAATTAATTTTTCTCCTGGGTGTTTTTCAACAAGGTCTTGGTATAGATTCTGAACACTCTTATAGTGACAAATATAGGGTGGGAACTTCCTTTCATGGAGTTCTAGCAGGAATAATTTTACGTGCATCACGTGCCTCAGCAAGGTCTGAGCTACGAAATGCAGACTTCTTAGCACTGTTGTGTCACTGCGCGCTGGTGGAAGAAGAGCAATGGTGGGAAATGTAGACAGCTGAAGAAGTGAGGCAACAGTGAGGGTTGTGGGCAAGGCGCACACCCAGGGCACTGCTGTCTGCCTCAGATTGGCACAGTACGAGATGCTACAGAAGCATTGAGGGCCTCATTTACCAGGCCCTAGTGCCACTGGAGCATCACTATTTGCGATGCTCCAGTGGCGCAGTGCAGTGCACCATATCTACAAAGTGGCTTTAAGCCACTTTTCCTGGCTTAACGCAGCCTTGTAGATATGGGCTGCCCTAACGCAGTTTTCTGCGGCTAAGGGCATTCAATGGGTGTTGCTGTGGGTGCACCCACGCAACACCCATTGATTTTCGACACTGCCTCAGATTTATGAGAAATCATAAGCGTGAGGCAGCTCCAAAAACTAACACCTCCCAAGGAGAGGCATTAGAGTGGCACAACGAGAAGAAATACTTTTCTTACTCTTCCTTTTTTGCTCAGATTCTTGTTGTGCAGGAAGGTGTCCCTTCCTGCACAAAAACAATTTCCCCCACAACACAGCCATTCTTGCACCATGGCACAAGGGTAGCTGCCTTGGCACTAGGCAGTTAATTTAGCACTGGTGCAGGAGGAAACACAAGGATGTGTTGTATTCTTTTAAATACAGCACATCTCTGCATTTTGGAAATGATGCAGCACAGCGCAGCAAGATTGTTTGCGGCACCATGCTGCGTCATTTCCTTGTAGATGAGGCCCTGAAAGTGTCTGTGTGTGCAAATAGAACAGCCAAGGCACTGCTGCCTGTCTCAGGCTGGTAGAAAGCTCTTACAGAGGCACTGAGTGTGTGTGTGCAAAGAGATCAAACAGAGCACAGCTGTCTGTCTCAGAATGACACAGAGTGAGCTGCTACCGAGGCACTGAGTATGTGTGTGAAAAGAGAAAACTCAAAGCACTGCTGCCTGTTTCAGACTGGTGCCATTAGAGCTCCTAGACAGGAACTGAGTGTGTATGTGTGTGTCTGTGTGTGTGGGTGTGTGTGCCAGACTCACAGTGGAGGTCTTACCGCCGCCGGGCCAGCGGTAAAGACTGCCATATTACAACTTTGGCGGTTTGGCCAAAGCCAAACCGCCAAAACCCTGCCTGTACCGCCAGGGCGGTTGGACCACTGGGTCGGAGGTGAGCACCTCCGGCCCAGTGGTAATCGTAATACCGCCATCGGTATTATGACTCGCCAGATCACTAGCATTTTTGGCCATCGAACAGGCGACGTTGTCGGATTTCCACCCGTAAACGAGCGGAAACCCGACATAATTCGTAATGTGTCAGTCTTTGGACCTCCAACACTAGCGGTCTTTTGGTGCCTGTGACTTCGGTGGCCATGTGAAAAGACCACTGAAGTCCTAATGAGGGCCTACATCTGTGTGCAGAAGAGATCCCCCAACAGCAACAGCACTTTTGCCTCTATCAGACTTGCACGGTATGAGTTTCTACAGAGGCACTAAAGACCTCATTTACAAAGAAGTGGCACTGTGCGGCATTGCGGCACATTTTGCAGCAATGCTTCATTTCAGCAACGTTGGGATGCTCCATATTTAGTACAATATGGTGCAGCCTTGTGTTTTCCCTACTGCTGACACTAAATTTAGCTGCCTAGTGCCAACGCAGGCACACACTTGCACCATAATGCAAGGGTGCCTGCTTTGCAGGAATTATTTTTCTATGTTCAGGAAGTTGTCAATTCCTGCACATAAACAATCAATAATGGTGATTTGTTACTTCTATGTGAGCTGCATAAAGCAACAAATCATTATTTAATGATTGCGTATGTGCAGGAAGGGACAACTTCCTGCTCATAAACAATCATTAATGGCAGTTTGCTCTTTCTATGTGTACTGCAAAATGCATCATGCATAGCCAAAAAGCAAAAACGAGAAGAAATAAAAATATTTTTCTTGCTGCACCACTCTAACGCCACCCCTGGGGTGATGTTAGTTTTTGGTGCTGCCTCAGTTTACAATTTCTCGTAAATCTGGGGCAGCGTCAAAATGCAATGGGTGTTGCGGTGGAATGTCCACAGCAACACCCATTGCACGCCCCTTTCACACAAAGTGATGCGTGTAAGGGGACCTCATTAACAAGGCGGTGTTAAGCCACAAAAAGGGCTTAAGGCCATTTTGTAAATATGGAGCAGGTCATTGTGCCACCAGAACGTCAGAAAAAGTGAAGTTCCGGTGGTGCAATGCCCTTGTAAATGAGGCCCTAAGTGTGTGTGTGAGTGGGTGAAGAGATCATCTTGGTACTACTACCGATCACCCAGAGATCACCAAGAGCTTTGCTGTCTCCCTTAGACTGGCACAATATGTGCCCCTTGATAAGCACTAGGTGTGTGTGCAGAAGAGATCACCCTGGCACTGTCCCCTTCCTCTGAATGGCATAGTACGAGCTCCTTGATAGGCACTGTGTGTGCAGAAGAGATCACCCTGGCACTGCCTCCTTCCTCTGACTGGCACAGTACGAGCTCCTTGATAGGCACTGTGTGTGCAGAAGAGATCACCCTGGCACTGCCTCCTTCCTCTGACTGGCACAGTACGAGCTCCTTGATAGGCACTGTGTGTGCAGAAGAGATCACCCTGGCACTGCCTCCTTCCTCTGACTGGCACAGTACGAGCTCCTTGATAGGCACTGTGTGTGCAGAAGAGATCATCCAGGACACTGTTGCCTGCCTCAGACTGGAACATTATAAGCTCATAATAGGCAGTAGGTGTGTGTGCAGAAAAGATCACCCTGGACCCTTATGCCTCCGTCATACTTGCACTAATTAGCTTATAAAGAGGCACTGAGTGTGTGAGTGTCGAAGAGATCACCCTGGCATTGCTATCGTCCTTTGACTGGCACAGTATGCAGGCTGCTTCACAGAGGCCGGGAGCGTGTTCAGGAGAACTCACCTGATTCTCTGCAGCCGTCCTCAGTCTGGCACTGCGTGAGACTCTTTCAGAGGGCACCAGACTGTGCGAAAGTGACAGACTGCACAAGGCATTACTGCTTTTCTGAGACTGGCACAGTATGAGGTTGCCAAAGAGGTAAACACGGGTGTGTGCGGGACAGGAGAGGTCATTCTGCCACCGCTGCCATCTGAGGTGGGGGCAGTGTTAAAATGCCTAGCTGAGCACTGGAGACTGTGGAAGGGCCCTCGCTGGAGGGCACTATCCCACTTCTTTCTCGGACTGGCACAGTGGCCGACTGCTTCATAAGGACATTAATGTGTCGGTGTGAGGGAGAGCTGGCATAGGGCGTTGTACCGTTCTCAGACTGGCACAGTTGCCTGCGGCATCAGATGTGCACTTGGTGTATGTCTGTGGCAGTGTGGCTGCCCGGCAAAGGGACGTGACCCTTTTTTAGTGCCCGGCTGCGTCAGAAGGCCACTTGGACTGTGCGTGGCACTGTGTGACTGTGTAAGATACGCTGGCAGGGGCGCTACTGCCTTTTTCAGACTGGCAGTGCCCAGTGGCATCGGAGGGGTTATTGGGCAGTGTCTGGCGGGTGTGTGACTGTGTAGGAAGTCCAGCCCAGGGCACTGATTCCTTTCTCGGGCTGGCAGTGTATCCGGCGGCCTGAGCGGGTTGGGGGCGGTTGTACAGTATCTGCCAGATGTGTGACAGTATAGGAAGCTCTGGTCAGGGCACTGCTGCCTTTCTAGGGCTGGTAGTGTGTCCGGCTGCTTTTTTTTTTTTTGGGAGGGGGGTAGTTGTACAGTATTTGTCAGACGTATGACAGTGTAGGAAGCTACTGTGTCTGTTAAACAGCTGTCACTGAAGCACCAAACCACCTCATCAAGACGCCACTACGCAAAAATGGCACTAAATATACCCTCTCGTGAGATATATATATATATATATATATATATAAAGGTGCCTAAAAAAATGCAGGTTAAATGGTCCTAGCTCACAAGCATATGTCGCAGACTGGGACGAGAATGGTGAATGGTGAGAGCGCCTATCTGCCAGGTGTACATGGCACACATTGGATTTTTCGTATTTGACCATCAAAAAGGCCGCTCACTGGATGTAGATCTCTGGGGTCAGACGACCGGCTGCCTGCAAGGTTTCCTCCACCCCCACCCCCACATACCCCCCTCCCCGCAGAGTGAGTCTGCGGGGTGTTTGTTGACTACACTGAAAAGGGCGCTGCACTCTGGCGAGGTCTCACAATTTGCACAGTTAACGATTAAAGTGTCTGGTGGCTGGATGTGGATTCGTGGGTCCCTAGCCATCCCCACCCCCAACCACCACCCGCCTCCTTCCTGCCCCGGGTGAGTGTGTTTGTATGTGGGCGCTTGCGGGGTGCTTGTTCGCTTCTAAACATAGGCTACACTGCGCCGCTGCACTCAGGCGAAGTGAGAGACAGATGGCACTCAAGACGAAAGTGGACATTCGCTGGATGTTGATGTCATCAGGCCACCCCTCCCGCAACTGCCCCCAGATGAGTGTGATTGCAGGGTGTTTATTGTCTACATGTCCGTGCACTGCACTCTTGACAGCTGGCATTGCTTGCGATGTGCACACTTAAAGACGAAAGTGGATGCTCACTGGATGTTGGTATCTCCGTGCCAGGCTCTTTCAGACCCCTTCCCTAACACACCACCACCATGAATGCGATCGCAGGGTGTTTAAAGTCTACATAGCCATGCACTGCACTGGAGGAGTGAGGGGTAGATGGCATTCCTTGTGTTGTCCACAAAGACGAAAGTGAATGTTCACTGGATGTTGGTATCTGGGTGCCAGCCCCCTTCATGGCCCCTTCCCTCCCACTCCCCGAATGAATGTGATTGCAGGGTGATAAATGTCCACATATCGCTGCACTGGTCTCTGGAGAAGTAAGGAACTTTGTGCGCAGTTAAAGGCGAAAGTAAATGTTCGCTGGATGTTGGTATCTAAGTGCCAGGCACCTTCACGGCCCCTTGCCTACACCCCCTACCCTTTGTTCCCCCCACCCCACCCCCCCGAACACACACACACACACAATTAATGTGGGTGCAGGGTGTTTATTGTCTGTGTGGCGCTGCACTGCTCTGGAGAAGTAAGGAACAGGTGGCATTTCTTGACTTCTTGCCTTGTGCACATGGACGTCATTTAGGGCCCGCGGTTTGCCTTTTGCTACCCCTGGATTCAGAAATGGCAAATGCAGTACCAGGAACACAGTTGCAGCTCGTCTCCACTCTCTGTTAATTTTTTATTTCACTAATAGTGAATAATCATATGTTATTCAGTATTGGTGAAATAACAATGAAGTACAATTAGCTGGAATATGCCCTTCCATGGCAGCTGAGGTAAGTAAAAAATGCTTTTAAATGTACGTTTTGTGCGTGCTTGTGGATAAGTGTGTATGCGAGAAAGAGTTTGTGTGAGGGTGAATGTGTGTATCTGCATAAGTATGTGTGTGACCTGGAAGTCAAAGGGCGTGAGATGTCACTTCCACTACCCCTGGCATTTGGGTGAATCGACGTCCATTGCACAGTTAAAGGGAAAGTGAACGTTCTCTGGATGTTGGTACCTGAGTACCAGGCCCCTTCTCTCCCACCCCCCAGATGAATGAGGTTGCAGGTGTTTAATGGCTACATCTCGCTGCACTGCACCCTGGAGAAGTGAGAAGACACGATGTTTTCCCTGTTGTGTACAGTGAATGGTAAATTAGCCGCTCACTGGATGGTAATCTCTGCCTGTGTGACGTCTGCGCCCCGAGTATTTCTCGTCTGGAGTGAGTGCACTGTGGCGCGACTTCACTCTTTGGCGTAGCATTTTATCCACTGCACTCGCTCGAAGTGAGAGACGGATTTCATGTTTCGCAGTGTGTACGGTGACAATAAGAGTGGCTGTTAACTAGGTGTGTGTCACCGGGTGCCAGAGTACACCACCGCCACCCTAGGGTGAGTGTGACTGTCTGTAGGACATTTGTTGAATCCCAGACAAAGGGCTGCTGCTGCACTGCCCCCCCCCCCCCCCCCCTCACACACACACACACAACCCCGGCTGACTCCTAGACATATCGTTGCATTGTACTATGCCCAACTGGTGTACGGATTGCATTATCCGCATTAACAGTGGACGATGAAAGTGTCTGGTCCCTGGTTGGGCAGCTCTGGGTGCCAGAACCCCCACGGCCCCCCTCCATCTACCAACCAATTCATTCCTTGATTCCTAGGCATAGGTTTGCACTACACTCTGTGGCACTGAGGGAAGATTGTTTCATTTGCATTGCAGTGGACGATAAAAGTATTTGGTCACTGACTCGGCTGCCGTGGGTGCTAGACATCAACCCCCCACACATCCATTGATTCCTAGACAAAGCGCTATACTGCACTCTCTGGAAGTGAGGGACAGATTGACGCATTACAGTGGACAATGAAAGTGTGGCCAGGGGCTGGGCAGCCTTAGGTGACACTCGCTTGAACTGAGGGAAGGTTTCTTGCATTAATTACAGTGGACAATAAAAGTCCAAGTCTGGTCGGTGGCTGGGCAGCCTTAGTGCCACAGCCCCCAGGACCCGGTTGATTCCAGGCATAGCGCTGCACTGCGCTCTCTGGAAGTCAGGGACAGATTACATTTGCAGGAACTGCAGTAAATCTCCCGATAATCACGCCGCAGTTCCCATCAATAAGCTCTAAACAGCACATCTCCGAGCAGAAGCATGGGAGTTCGCAGGTCACGCGAGAGGCAGCGCGCTTCGGTAGCGCCAATCGAGTTACAACTCGGCCGGCAGTGACATCGGTCATCTTTTCACCGGATCTGTCCTCGGGTCTTAAAGGAGAAGCCCCGTCACCCCGACCCGTTCCTTCCTCCCTCCCCTGACTTCGCCTCAAGCATCTCCCCACCTCGTTTATGATTCAATTACGAGGCCAAAAGCTGTGTTTGTGGCCAGTGATCAATTATCCGCTGTCGGTAATAATAGGGAGGAATTAAATTCGGGCCCTCCTTTCAAAGTATCGATCTCCGGTAAAATAAATCAAAAAAAGTGGGCTGATAGCGTGATCCAGCAGAGGGGTCATTCTCTGCCACGAAATTGGCGCTTTAATGCAGATATCGAATAGCCAGACCTTTCTTATAGCGGCTCGTACTGTAATGCTGGTAATCTGTAAACATGTAGCTATATAAATATGTGGAGGTCAGTTTATATACTTAATTGTGAATATCAAGCCACATCCACGCTTAAAAATCCGCAGAGGTGAATTATGCGTACAAATATGGACAACATCAATTGTGAAATCACACTCACATACTCACATATATGCACAAATGTTTAACATAAATGCGTGCAGATCTGTAGATGTGCATGTACACTGATCGATAAAGACAAAATCAGTTATACAATGACAAACACACACACTTATCTTTAATATATAAAATTCTATATTTTACATTTGCATATATATTCATACACGCCGATTAATTTAGATAACATTACAGTGACCTGCGCGCGCACACACATATATGGTAATCCTATATATGTACATATACGAAAATATGCATAGATTGATGAACATGAAAGAAAGAAAGAAAGAAAGAAAGAAAGGAAGAAAGAAAGAAGATAGAAAGGAGGAATGATGGAAAACAAGGTTGGAGGTGAGAAAGAACATAAGAAATAAAAAGCAATAGAAAGAAACAAAAAAAAATGAAAAACAAAGAAATAACGAAGAAAGAAGGAATGATAGAAAGAAAGAAATTTAGAAAGAAAGAAAGAAAGAATATGGAATATGAGTGATTCTATCTGAAAGAATTGCACTTTACACTGCCGCTTTTCCAGCACTAGCTTCGCAGGCTTACAGTACAGTGCCCAGCATGAAGGAATCCGAGAGTTTCACTCCCCGAAAGTAATTCATCCTAGTGCGTATTGTACACACGCCATTTGTAGTGACGATAAAAGCATTGTTTGCTTGACTCGGGGTTTCGTCCCTCGTACCCCATATAGATTCCACATTGCTATAAGTGCCCGTACCACGGAAGGTGTCCAAACGCCCTAACAGCGGAATGCTGTTCTGTATAAAACTTTTTTTGGGTAGTTATTAAAAATGCCAATATCTGTCTCGATAAATAACACGCGCATGTACAATTCTTACTAGACACATTGCGTTCACACAACATCTGTACGGGTGGAAGCCTCGGAGCTACCATTAATTGTGTATTTTTCTTCCATCCATGTCACAAATCTGAACTGCTCGGGGCGTTGCTTTAACAGCAGAGTGAGTTAATCAGACTAATCATATTTAAAAAAAAAAAATCCCTTCTCTAGGGCGTTCCTGGTGTTTAACAAAAGCACACTTTGAGCCCCTCGAGCCGTCCCTCCCTGCACCCGCTGACTATCCTCGGGGGGATGCTGGGACCTGTGAGGATAGGCGCGCGCTTAAAATAAAGCGCTCTGTGCTACAGTGGCGAGCGTGTGCGCTACGCCTCAAATGAATTGCTGACTTTCCCTGACTCACCATGGAGTATGGAAAGTGTGGAAATCCTAGCAGCTTTGGGACAATCTACAGCGGTCTACTACTGTCTAGTTTGGTACACCTGGGGAACATAGACTGATGGATAGTGTTCTACTTTTGGGAACATTTGACACCCTACACCCCCTTGGCAGATCTCTCCCACAGGCAGCTCGAACTTTTCCGCAGTAGGCACCTCTGGGAAGCTGTATACCCCTAGGGGACGCTGGTCCGATAAAGTTGTGTACACTTAGACACATTTAAGTTCCTAGGCATTGTTGACACCGAATATACGTGACTCCTAGCAGTTTTGCCCTCTCTCCTGCTTGAAGCCACGGCATGTCAAGTCCCCTAGAGAACCGTCAGCCCCTTTTCTGCTCACTCCCATCAGCAGATTTGTCCTTCTTTGCTGCTTAGACTCCAGACAGCTGCAACCACAAAGCAGCTATTCCCCCACCCGCACCCCGAAAACCTTGGACGCTTAGGCTGCTTTGACCGTGTGCAGTTTTAGAACCCCAGGGCAGGGTGGCGCTGCTGCGTATCTCTTTATGCTTTTAAACCTCTCCTTGGGGGCAATGCCACCCTGGAGGAGGCTGTCAGATAAAAATAAATATATATATCTCGTCTCGTAAACGACTAAATCCACCAGGGCGCCTTGGTGTCCGCCTCAGTCACCATGGTCGACCCACGTCACAGTGTCTCCACTCAGGTATATTCCGGCGGTGTGCACAAGAGAGTGAAGAAGCGCACGTGAGAACAATATCTCCGGTCACTGTCTGGTTGTGGAAAGAGGGGAAGGGGCCCAATCTCTCACTCGTATCACTGACAACCTCTGAGGTATCTGATTGATGCTTCGCCATCCACAGTATTAACGGACTCTATTCAATGCTGACCAGCACAAGCCCCCCTCTGCCCCCTCCCCAGTCATCAATTCCGAAACTGCATCTGCAAGACTCCCTGGGTAGGAAGAGACACGGTATAGCGTGAGTTCACTCTGAAATTCACCACGATTTTCCGTTATCGTGTCCCACAAAAACGTCAACTTAATCGAAGTTAACCTTTAACAACTGCCCCGATGAAGTCTATGCTTGCGTAAGTAGAACAGAAGACGCAACAAGTGAAGAGATCTGTGCACAATGGTAGAAAGCAGCTGTGGATTACACACTCACCGTATTTGCGTGTGTGTTCATGTCATACACAAAAGGCATGTGGATAGACATATTTTTAAGAGCTGCGCAGTATAGGTAAGTATTGTGTGTCTGCGCGCATACACACACACATGTTCATAATTTTATAATTCATGTTATAAATCAAGAACGTGTACCTGCGTGGCTCGGTACACAGTAATTGACTCCCGTCCCCATGCCAAAATGTATGTATATATATATAAAACTCATTTGTAGGTGTTGGTGTCAATGTTGCTCCGTTTTCGTTCCACACACTGCGCTGAAGTGCCCAAGGCAGCACGACGCGTCTGTGCGCAGGAAAAGGGCCGCTCAGGTCTGCAGAGCGCGCTTCTTCCAAACTGTTTGCGCCGTACCTCCACCGCGTATTCCTAGCGAGAGAGAAGACCCTAATGTTATTGACAGTTGCGGGTTAGTTGAACCCCTCCTTCCCCACTTGAATTGAAATCAGCTCTGACTGATGCGCCCTGCACTCCCTGGGTTGTAGTCAATGCAGGAATGAAAGTTTAATTCCCAGAGTAAACAAGGAACGGTCCTAGTCTGATGCAGGGTGCGACATTTCACACCAAATCTACATGGTAAATATTTCCTAATCCTGCGAGAGAATTAAGACTGTGGGAACTGCAAATATGACATATTTTATTAAGTTTTCTTTTTAACTATATAATTTGACATTAGGTATATGTTTTATCTGACATATAATTAGCTATATGTACAAGTATATATTTCTAAATGATGGTATTCACGCGCAAATACTAATGATAAGTGTGTATCCACATGGGTAAAAATATGCACAGATCGAGATACAACAACACCCATTTCACTTGAATGTCGTGCCTATTTTTAAAACGTCACTTTTCAGCTTGTTTGTCGAATGAATTACTCCAGGCCACAGCTGGTAACGCTATAAGTCCTCGAAGTGAATAGAAAGGCACTATACAAATGCTAACACAATATTTAAAAAAGATACACCTGAGGTGCAGTACAGTTGGTGATAGAGTCCCAGATGACACTGGAAGGGGGAAGTGCGAGTCGGAAACATGGAGGGAGTTTGGCGTTCTCTGTGGAGTGGGGCAGAGTCGCCTGGGCGGTCGCGGACCCCTTGCGGAACCGGCTGACCCACCTGTTCACCCTTGAGACCCCGCCCGACCTCCACGCCTCCTGGGCAGGCCACCTGTTCTCAGCATCACCCCACCCCTCCCACAACTCTCACAGGAAGCTTCTCATGAATCCCAAGTCGGGCTCCCTGCTCCCCAGAACCATGACACGGGCACCCCAAGGCTTCCACACCTAAAGTAATTTTCGTCAAAATTCCCACCCCACCCTCTCCGGGAATCTCTGACTGGGGGCACATCAGGCTCCCTCTGCCCTGCTGCCTCACACAAGTACGGCAACCCCACACGCTACCACCAGAGCAATGCCCCAGCCCCCTCAAGGCAGCCCGATTGATGATGACAGGGAAGGCACCGCCTCTGACCCTGAAAGGACAGAAGCCCCGCGTCCCTTCTTGGTAAAAAAATTTGCGACGTCCGTTCAGCTCTGTGCTCCTTAGTATACCCCTCACCCCTTCCCTGTCCGGGAAGCAGCTGGTTCGGCTTGTCATCCTCCCTGGGCAACGAGCCCAGCTCTCCTCGTCCTTCTCAGCTCTTTCTGCACTAGTTTGCTAAGACCCATGTACCTGCTTCTGATCTGCGCCCCATAATCCTATGAGGTGTAGGGTCTGAACCTCCCCCGCACTAGCTGACCTGTCCCTCGCGGACCGCAACGTCCCCCCCACCCCCCTTAAACCCCGGGACGGACTAGGCAGTTCCACTTACTCGTTAGCCAATGACTACTGCTGCAAGGAAGCGTCGCCGCATGACTGAGCACTAAACGCATTTGGCTACCCAGCCCATGTTTTTTTTTTTTTAGTTTCATCGCAGGGGAACAGATGTAATAAGCCACACAGTCACCCCGCTGATCGCTTAAGAAATCTGAACATTAACGCGTTCTGCCGCGGGCTTTTCTGCTTTTGCAATACTATAAGAAAGGATAGTCACAGATGTGGACTCGAGAGCTTTACTTAAAACTTCGTATACACTGAGAAAAATGCTTGGTTGTGCCACTGCTGAGTGGAGTTATATATAGAAGCTCACTGCTGGCACCTGGAGGCGTGGGAGGGGGGGAGCCTCCGGGGATGTTCCAGCATGTCTCCATGAAGAAATACGCCACCTTGGTTATTGTTACCTGCCTCGCAACCGCCCCTCAACACACACACATCACTTCCTCCCCTTCTCTTGTGATTTTTGTCATACATTGGTGGTGCTGCTCGGCGCAGTTTCTACTCTCTCCCTACTACAGTCAGCTTCATTCCAATGCAGTCAGATGGACACATCCAACTCCAGCCCTCCTTCCAGTACTCTCTGCACAGGGCCGGGATCGTTGCCCTCCTGTTGCTGGACAGGTGGGCTCAGTAAGAGCAGGGGTAGGCCATGCCACCATCGACAATAATGCACAACGGAAGGTCCAGGCCGGGGCCAGCTCCGCATTGACCCCAGCTCCTCGCGCCTTGTAAGAAGCTATTCTCCCGTCACACAGGTGCTTAGACTTAAGAAGTTGTGGAAACTCTACCGCGACCAGTAGCAATGCTAGCTAACCAGCCAGTGTGGCTGCACACCTAAGTGTCCTCTTTTCCCTCTAGGGGGGCCCTTTAGCCTCTCATTCGGAGCCCCCCCTCCACGGCACACTGTCCCTCGCAGCGTCCACCGCCCGTGCGCAGCGGATTCCGATAGTAAACAGCAACGAGCGTGAGAGCCACAGACCATTATGGGCGGGCAGACTCCGCCCCTCAAGCGCTGATAGGGCTACGCCCCGCAGATTGACGGTCCCCGGCGACCAATCGCCTTCTTGATGGATGTGAGAGAGCGCCGGGCTGCGAGGAGCGCTGGCTTCTTGCCAATGGGCTGGGGGCGCCCCCTCCGCCCCCGCCTGCTCTCTATGATTAATCGCAATGCATTATTGATAATCATAATTATCGCAGGACACATGCGCGCGGGGCGGCGAGGAGGAGGGGGCCTCGCCGCTTGCCGTACGCCGGACTTGTGCGGCTCTTCTCTCCTGCCATGGTCCGGGCTCGGCGCAGCCTGTGATTCCCGGCTGCTGATGCGAGGAGCGGCGGACGGCAGCATGTCCCGCAGGAAGCAGGCGAAGCCGCAGCACCTTCAGTCCGGAGCCCCGCTGCCCTGCTCGGGACCAGGCGGCCCCGGTGAGTGTGTGGGAAGTGAGGGCAGAGGGTCCCTCCGAGGGGCAGCAAAGGGACGGAGGGGGAGCTGCCGGGTGACTTAGAGTCAACTTCCAGGGCGAACTTGGCGCACAGCAGCTCTGCTCCTGGCACAGGGGGTAACCGAGGCTCCAGGGACGCTTCTTCCGGGCGCATTTAGTAGTTGAAAGGCACTTTGGGCGCTATGTCCCGGCTCCCACTGTGCACCTCGTCGTGTTCTGTAGGAGGTGGAAGAGCAGCGCCCTGGTGCCAGCAGTTTAACGCCTGCCCCCTTACAGGCACCCCTCAGCGCTAGCAGACCCCTCTCTTCCCCGGATCCACCAACTTTCATAGCCCTCTGTGCCAGGCAAGGGTCCCCGCGTTCACCCCTCTGTACACCAAACTCCCATGGGTCCCCTGAGTCCCCGATCAGAACTTTGCCCACTGACTGGACGTCCGCGGTTTTTCAAATTTGTTATTTGGAGATTAGTTGTCCACTAAACCACCTAGAATCGTCCATTAAAATACTGTCTCTTCAAACCTTCTTCTCCATCTTGGACACCGAGAGACTCACTCGCAAACTAATATGAAGTTATTTCCAGAATCAAAGTGAAACTGCTTCTGCAGCTGATGGTAACTTTTTGTTTTATTTTCTCCCCTTACCTGATCGGGGGATGCCTGCTTTTTTCTACTCCTGGTGTTTTCCGTCAATTGAGTTCAAGCTTTTTTTTTTTTTTTTATCTTCCTCAGTATGTTCACTCAGGTTATTTTGGAGCTATAGTCCCAGTGTTTAACTTCATCGGGGTAGTTCTTAGTGTGCCCCCAGGTGTCCAATGTTCTCATCCTAAAAAATAACTTACACGTTTTAAAAACTCGGGTGAGACTGATTTTACAATAAATGACGGCATAACCTCTATTTAGTCGGAATAGTTGAGACTCGAGCTCCGTTTCTGGGGATCGCGTGAGTGAACTTGTACTTTACGAACTGAAAGACTGTCCTAACTTTTCTAATGCGGACGGAAGAAAGGGCGCGCGCCCTAGAGCTAAGCCGGCAGACTCTCTCCTCGTAATTCAGAAACAGGGGGACTATGAAGTTATTTTCCCCATCCCACCCTAGAAGGCAGCGGGTGCTGCTTTACTTGGATAAAGGACGAAGCCGAGGAGACGGGGTTGCAAAGTGAGAACTCGACCTCGAACTGGGTAGTGTGACCCATCCATTGAACAGCGCTTTTGAGCCTCTCTAGCGTGTGAGGCGCTATACATATGATACTCCAATACAAGGGCTACGAGTACCCTATCCATCTCAGTCGTCTGCCTGTTTAGTTGCAGCAGACCCCTCCCCTCGCACTGTCTGAAAATTAAGCATCACTTCGGGGCGCACAGTGTGGGCTTCTTGGCACTTTCATTCGGGACAGTGCCATTCGTGCGTGCGGCGCTATGTCAGGTACGGGGCGAGAGACAAAACGGCTTCCCCTTCTTTTATCATTTGACATTTCATAAGAATGTCCTTAGTGTAATTAGAAATACAAAACATTGTGTAATTAGGGCACTTCATAACAAGCACAGGCCTTAGCCGCTTTTTCAGCGTGTGTTATAACTTTAGGGAGGAAAGCTCCGTGGTCGCTGAACGGTGTTCATGTGATGTTTCTAAGCACTTTGGGGCTGGCCTGTCGCTCCCCACTCTCCCCCTCCCCTCCAAGCCTTCGTTTTTCCTCGGGGCTGGTTCCCGGATCCTGGGGGCTGACGCGCAAGCTTCCGATCTGAGTCATGTGGACTAGGAGCCTCCAGCCCTCCCTACAGTCAGTGTGCAGATCCCCACTGAGCCCTCAGAAGCTCGGGCTCGGGTTATTCATTAAGCCCGCTCCTCCGAAGGCAGTGCTGTGGGACCGGGACTGAGGTAGGTCCTGGGGGGTGGGTCCTGTGGCCTGGGCTCCGAGAAGCCTCTGTGTCCAGTTTCTATTTGTGCCTCGGCCCCTCCCCGCCCCCTCCCTCAGACACACGCTTCTCCCCTCAGCCACTGCAACTTCCAGGAAGTTTGAGAGAAGTTTGCACCTAGGCACGCTCAGGATGATGTAGTCTGCCTGCTCCCCGAAGCTTGACAAGCCCGTTGCCTCTTCTCGCAGAGCCTTTCTTGTCTATGTAAGTTTCACGAGTTCTGATTCTTGCGTTCACGGTAGTATATGAGGACAATGGAGGGCGGGGGTGGTTGACGGAGACATCTGCGCGCCCCTTGTCTGTCTCTTCTGTCAAGTACATTTTAAGGACATTTGAGGTGTTAAAGATTAAAATAAACAGTTCACAAGAAAGTTTTATGGTGAATGATGCTAAGACGTATTCCTAAAGAAGGGCTAATTGGGGACTTTGTTATTGATAGAGAACCAGAAAACCCATTTGTCTTTCTGTCTGTGTGTTGGGGGCGGTCTTCTAGAACTTGCTTTTGCGTTATTTGCCTCGTTAGGTCTTAATCGATATTGTTGTACTGAAACTCGGGATTCGAATCCCCAAAAAGTAGTTGCTTCATCGGCGGGGGTGGGGGGTGTGGTGAGGGGGGGGGGGGGGGGTTGTTAGGGGCACAGGCTCTGGATATGAAGATATATTTTCTCATACTTATTGTTTTATCTAGGAACGCTTGGGTATTCTATCTAGTCTTTTTGGGGATTCAGTATTGATTTGTTGGATATTATATTTAGTCTTTCAAACCAATTCGAAAATTTTGAGGAGCGGGAGAGTCACATTTTGGATATCATGGTTGTACGTACGGTCCTTATGAAAGCCGACTTTTCTCTACATAGTTTTATTCAGTTTTATTTTATGCAACTGTAAATTAGCAAAAATACGCTTTCCCCAGCATTTTATGCCCGCGAATCGCAAAGATATAATTTCGACATATAGCAAAGTTCGCAGCGAACTTTTCATTTATTGCGCAAAATAAACTCAAACACGGTTGTATTTGTCTTTGGAGAGGACTGTTTCTTTCATTCTCTTCTGGCCAGATTTCTGAATTGTCTCGCAGGCCTCTTGGAGACGTCGGTTCCGAGAAGCCCCGGCTTTAATTTTGGGACGATTAAGCTAGTTCGAACAATACGATATTACTAAATTGCCCCTGGCTGTTTTTGTGCAGCGTTTCGGATTAACTGCTTTAAAATAACACGTGAAATTTGTAAACCCAAAGCTCTCTGGATCAAAGGCGCATTGCGTTTTCTCTACATTGTGGGAATGTCACAACATTGCTGCTGTCGCGACATGTCGCTTTGTCATGTCACGATGCAGTTACAAGGAACTTGTTGCACACCCATCAAAGATTCATTCATGCCTTGCGAGAACGTGAGTTATACTACCCAGTGTAATATCGTAATTTAAATTAATTAAATTTATATCTAAATGTGATGAGTCGGTTAAGAAAAAAACTAAAGAGGCATGAATTAAGTATTCGGTTTGGCTCGTCTAATAATGTTTTTTGTGCTAATTTAATGTTCTATTTTGTAAATAAAAATTGAGACGGGTGTGCAATAACATATTGTAAGGTCAGTGGAGGACTCGCGGGTTCCTCAACTTTTGTATTTTATTTTTTGTAAAGTTCTCCGTCTTTCAGTGTCAGTTTTCGAAACTTTGAGATTCTGGCTGGATTCGAACGTCACATTTATGGTGCTCCGTTTATTTGAAGCACATACCCGTGTTTTCCCCTCTTCTATTCAAACCTGCCGTTGCCTCCGAAATATAATTGCGATTTCAACAATTTTTTGTCCGTAGTTTGTTTTCTGACCAGGCAGGGTGGAAAGTATCGCCATCACATTGTAATTAATGAACGAGTGCAGACACTTACGTGAGAATGCTGAGTCCCCGTTAGTCGAGGCCTGTCTTAGCTGCGACCTCTTGAATGCACATCGTACCTCGACCCTGGCCTACCTAGCATGTCGCCGACTTCAGTTTCTACAATAGGTCAGCACAACTGGTTTCCCTTCGTCCAGACTACTTACAAATCAGCCACTGGAGGGGCTCAGACGTGTGCCTATGTTTTGTCACTTTTTTGCACGTAGGACCGACTGGTGGCCACAAACATATCTATTTGTGCTCAGGATAACTTCAGAAAAATAGCACTTATGTTCAAATACTTTTATAAGCAGTTGCACTTTGACCCGAAAAGCATTGAGCGTTCATTGAAGCAGGGTGCAGGACATTCGTCATACTAGGACCGCTGCGAAAGCTACTGTTTAATTTTGTACAAACATTTTCAGGGCCTAAATATTTTCTTGGGAGCCAGCGCCGGCTCCTCGCTGCGTCAGTCTCGCTGAATAGCAAGACTGCACGTTTTTAACTTTACCTCAGGCCTCTTTCTTCCACAACTCGACGCTGTCGCTTTACCTCGCTCTTTTGATGGCTTTTTTCATCCCTGCTTTCTCCCTTTCTCTCTATTTACGTGCTTTTTCTTCTTTGCCGGAATCTGCCTTTATCTCCCTCCTCTGGGTCAAAATTAGATGGTGGAATATAAACCGCGGCCCCTAAAAAATGATGCCGTGCTCATACCTTCAAGCACCGGCACAAATGTAACCTTGACAAGACAGCCTCCTCCCCACAGTGGGTTACCTTTGTAGAATATTCTAAGGCGAGAGTTTAGCCCAGCGCGGAGCATAAACGGCGATTAGCAAGCTTCTTACACACAACGTAAGCGGATGAGCTTTAAATATAATCCACTTTATTAATGTGGATGGCATGCTGCGGGTACAACATGGCACTGTCCCACTCTAAAACCGCACTAGGATCCGCAGGTCACGTGGCAAGGAAACACTAACTGCTCTGCTGTCTTAACCTCCTCCGGGCTCACTGCAGCCAAAGGTGCCAGAGGTCATCTCACCCCTGGCCCCGCGGGGTGTCATGGCAGTGACCCCTGCCTGGAGTGTGCTGGGCGCTGGTATGTGTGTCAGCACCTTTTCCGCACTGTTTGACTGACAGTCCACACCAGGCCCTGCGGTGTGTCATGGCAGTGACCCCTGCCTGGAGTGTGGTGGCCCATCTGTATGTGGGGTCAGGGGTACTTTCTTGGACTGTTTGTCTGCCTGTCCATACCAGGCCCTGCGGTGTGTGTCACTGCAGTGACACCTGCCTGGAGTGTGGCGGCCCCTCTGTATGTGGGGTCAGGTGTGATTCTGGGTACTTTCTTGCACTGTTTCTGCCTGTCCACACCAGGCCCTGCGGTGTGTGTCATGGCAGTGACCCCTGCCTCGAGTGTAGCGGCCCATCTGTGTGTGGGGTCAGATGTGTTTCTGGGTACTTTCTTGCACTGTTTGACTTACTGTCCACACCAGGCCCTGCGGTGTGTGTCATGGCAGTGACACCTGCCTGGAGTGTGGCGGCCCCTCTGTATGTGGGGTCAGGTGTGATTCTGGGTACTTTCTTGCACTGTTTGACTGACTGTCCACACCAGGCCCTGCGGTGTGTGTCATGGCGGTGACCCCTGCCTGGAGTGTGGCGGCCCCTCTGTGTGTGTGGTCAGGTGTGATTCTGGGTACTTTCTTGCACTGTTTGACTGACTGTCCACACCAGGCCCTGCGGTGTGTGTCATGGCAGTGACCCCTGCCTGGAGTGTGTCGGCCCCTCTGTGTGTGGGGTCAGGTGTGATTCTGGGTACTTTCTTGCACTGTTTGACTGCCTGTGCATACCAGGCCCTGCGGTGTGTGTCATGACAGTGACCCCTGCCTCGAGTGTGGCGGCCCCTCTGTGTGTGGGGCGCTAGTATGTCTGTCGCCTCCTTCTCCGCACAGTTTGACTTCCTGTCCACACCAGGCCCTGCGGTGTGTGCCACGGCAGTGACCCCTGCCTGGAGTGGGTGCACGGTGGTCTCTCCATGCGTCTCAAGGGCGGCGGTGTTTGTCACTACACTGTCACTCCTTCCCCTTCTTCCTACGTCAAATCCCTGCAGATAAACCTGCACATTCCGCCTCCTGCCATCCACTCAGCAGTCTGCGTGTCGGGGCACAGGGCCTGTACGGCGCTTCCTGCCATCTTTTCTACCCTCCTCGTCACTGCCCCATCATTGCCCCGTCTGCTGCAGCACAGGGCAGAGCCTTGAATAAGAGGTGACCGGTAGTTTCACATCTAGGGCCCTGCCCTGGGAACACCACTCTCTGTGTAGTTGTGGGAGGTTGGGAGGGGGAGATGTGTCTATCGTCGCTTGTCCACTGATCAGTGCTGTTCCACCCCACCGCCTTTTTCCAGTACAGCCTCCCCTCCCCGCAGATAAATCAGCATGGTTCTTGCTGCAATCGACTCCTGCATGTTTTCCATACTTTTCCCAGACCTGTTCTCCTATACTTGGGAAACTCCTGTGGACGAGGCTAGGTGCCCCTCACACCGTGTGTGTACATTCTACCTGCCCTCTGCAGTGTGGATGAGCACTTGAAAAGGAGTCTGTCGAGAACTTCACATGGCGCTTGGTGGGCGGGGGTCTCTGCCACATTGTCACTTTGCCCCCCCTCCTCACCACCCACTGCCCGTTTGTACACAGCACAAAATGGAGGGGGGCGTTGAGTTTCTCCACAGTGCAGGCCGTGACCTCTGGTAGTAGCCTGTATGTACATATGTCTTTGTGGGCGTTCATATACTTCTATAGTAAATTGGGCGCCGTGCGCAGGCCCCTTGACCTCTGACGTGAAGGGCGACAGGTACTTCGATACTTCGACCAGTATTAATGTGTTGGGAAAGTAACGCCATCTTCTGACCCTCGAAGAGGGCCTGACCGGTACCTCCCATGTCTCAGCACCTCGGCCCCTGTCCTCCACACCGCAGTTTTCGGGTTCGTCGTTTAGGACTCTAGAGTGGCTCTCCATCTTCCAATAGTTAACTTTCCCTCCTTTGTCACGCCCTTCCCTGCTTACAGCGGCGTTTGTTTGTGTACTTTAGATTTTCTTGTTTAAGGTTTTCAGGTTTTTGAGTTTGTGTGTTATATATTTTAAGCTAGTTATGTATCTCTTCTTCATTAACCTTCCTCCATACCCCACCCCACCACCCCCAACCACCACTAAAAAGGGGAGTAGCCGTAATTTCCTAAAACTAGGCCCTTCTTCGCGACTCATCGGTTTGTGAGTTTCTTTTAGTTTTTAAGGCAGCCCCGACTGGTCTCTTCGTTTAATCTCCCTCCCTTACCGCCACCCCCTCAGTGCCCGAAGGCGAGGCTAACAGGTACTCCCCACAGCTCGCCCCTGCCCTGGACACAGCCCGGATCTGGTTTCCTGTCCGGCTGCCAGTGTTTTCCTAGTCTGAGGCTGCTGCAGCCCTAAGAGCCTTGTAGCCTTTCCGTATCAGTGGACCCGCGCGGGCACCGGGATCCTTTCCCAGAAACTGTTGCAGCTGAGCCCGTCCGGCCCCGTCCAGCACAAGGTCCGACCCCTCCCCACCCCATCCGGGGAAGACATCTTAGGAGCAGAGGCCGCCCTGCGGTTCCGCCAAATTGGAAGTCATCAGCCGTTCTTCTTCCGCTTCTCCGGCTTTAGAATCACTGTTCGAACACAGCCACATATTAATGTAAAGTTCTGCAGTCCGAGGGACGCGTGTAAACACCGCACTGAACACATTGTCTGCATGAATACCGACTGCAAGAAGAACGATCACGTTGTTTGGCGAATTCCGATTAAAACTCGGCAGAATAATGACTGTTGGTGGGAGGGGTTGTGGGCATCTCGGTGGATAGAAGCCCGCGTGTACCGCGGTGCTGCATTGCAATGTTTGTATTTCAGCTCAGTGGGTTCAGGTTACTCAAGGGGCTGCAGCACACGAACTCCGTCACCTATCGCGAACTTTTAAGCTATCCTAGCGAAGCTCAGCAAACTGTAAATAAACCCCCACGGGTTGGCCAGTCTGCTCCATATGTCACTGACGTGACGGATGGAAGATACTGGTTTCCCCCCTCAAAAAAAAAAAAAAAAAAAAAAAACACAGCTTTAAATGTGACTGTTATTACTCTCCTATAAGTTTGATCGTCTGCTCGCAATGTCCCCGTTTGCCTGGTGACCCTAAACTCTCTGTTTTCTTTCCGTCTCACTAGGTGGGCTGCATTATTTACAATTAAAGATCAGCAGAGAATTAAGTCAGATGATGTCCGAGCAGGAAGAGATGACCTCCAAACTCAGAAACGAAAGTATGAACACTTTCTGTTTTCGTCATCATATGCATTCATTTATTTATTGTCTTTATCGCTGTGCATGCAGCGTCTAAATGGTGACATTATTTTTTGGGGAGTATGAGGTAGTGGTGAGGGAATCGAGGTAACTTTATAGCCCTTCATGAATGTGTCAAGCACACTGAGGTAACCGGAAAAGACTCATGGCGCTATTTTAGCGCTTCACACTAAATAAATTAATAAATAATCTGTTGCAGTGACGAATGACCGCCATCCCGCCCAAGTTATCGTAAAATGTTTTCCCAGTAACACGAAAACAACTCTTCTATTTTTGGGTTAAGATCTCCTCGCTCATAAATATTCGCATGAAGAGCAGCGACAGCCGTGTGGCGCTTCGCATTGATCAGGGCGCTGTGTGATTTCCCCAGCCAGTTATTTAGTTCTGAATCTGCCATTATTTGTCTAAGCACAGCTGACCAAGCAGAGCCGGGTTTTAAAGTGGCTTTATGTTTTGATAAATGTGATCGGCTTGAAAAGTATTTTTTTGCACCGAAGGCAGAGCTCAATGGAACATGCTGACAGAACCGTTTTAATGCATTTTGTTGGAAATGTGTGAACCAACCGAATAGCTTTTGTTCCTTCATAATTGGCTGTAAAAGTAGATGGAAACATCGCCATTACATATGGAAATGCGCGAGGAGAAAGGGGCATTCCATTTGGGCTGCATATATTACGATTTGCATCTCTCTGGCTGTAATGCACGCACTCGGGATTGGGGCAATGAGTTAAAAAACTGTTAAATTGGATTTATCTGACATAGTATTACAATTCTATGTCGGAAAAAGCATCATTTAAAAATATTCAATACTCTTGGTAAATATACTAAACTATTTGTGCCCGGGTCCCCTTCCCGCCCCATTGGAAATCACAGCAATTGCCCATCTGTGCAACAATCGGGTTGTAATGTACTCGTCTAAAATTAGATTTATTAGCGAACCAAGATAAACCGAAATCATATTTATTTTATTCCAACTGCACTTTTATCTTGTAATTTGCATTTATATTTTGCAATAAAGCTGCTGTGTGTACTTAGTAGATTATGCCAAGATAGATGCTAAAATTGTAGTTAGAAGAATGGCCACACACTTTTCTGTGTTTTTGAGGCTCAGTGTCAAGAGTAAAGTCATAAAGATTGAAATGCCGCTTTAAACAGGAAACATTTTGCCATTAGCTTGCTACCCTAATTTGGCCATTTATTGCCAATTTACAACATATAACAATAAAATACACACCAGTGCAGCCCTTTGGTGCCGAACGAAATCCCATGTAATTGTTTCTGATCCTCCTTAATATTTGCCCGAGCATTCAGTGGAGTTTTCACTGGGATTCAGTTGGGAAGTCATGGAAACTTCCTATTATCTGATTTGCTCCTGCAGGGGAATAATCCCTGAATTAAGTAGTTTTCTCCCCATTGCCTCCTAAATTGACCACACACCATCCGTACAACAGGAGTCGGTGTCCTCACGCTGTGCAAACAATGGGGAGCCCCCCCCGGCCCTGAATGGGATCAGCTAGAGGGAGTCAGATATTTGGGTGTTTAATTTGCAAATGGATGCCGGTGATAAGAAATGCGAGCTGCCCCTGAAAACAAAGAATAAAAGGATTTTCGTTTGGGGGGGTGGGGGGGCCTGTGCAATCAGTTAAACCGCTGACAACAGCCAACAGAAAACACTTTGGAGTCGGGTTCCGGGAAAGGGCGCCCTGGAAAAGTGTCACATTTTAAAACCAATGCCTTTGCCCCCTTTGCATGTGAAAACACTTACGTTTCCAATGTCCGCAGACACACAGCTGCTGGTCAAGCTCATTCTTTGTGTTCATGAAAACTTTTCCATTTCTGGATGCAAAAAATAATGTCACTATTCAGAGTCTGCTGTGTTTGTCATTTTTCTCTGAAGCTGCATCTCATTGCTTAAAATATTTCAGATTTAATAAAAAAAAAAAAGGAAACATTATGGATGTACTTGAAAATCTTGTCTCCCATATAATACTTAAGCCAATAACCCCAAACATGTACATCAACTGTGTTCCCAAATGTGGTTTCAGATATATATGAGTTTGATGAAGTGGAGCGTTCCCTCCCCTATTGAAAATATATATTTGTTCCATTATTAATGACAAGTTGTGCCCTTAACGCCAGGATTTTGCAGTCAGAGCTAACTTGGGTGCAGGCAGCCAATGAAGCAGTGAATAATTTGTGCCGGTGGTTGCAGCTGGTGGGCACCAGCACTAATTTTTTGGGGCCAGGGTGTATTTTTCATAGCCAGACTTTATCCCAGAGCACGGGAGAAAAAGGCAGAAAAGGGAGGAATAGAAAGTTAGGAAAACAGCGATAAATAGAGAAATTTGGATGATAAAGGCCCTGGGAGAGAGTGATGAGATAGAAAGTGTAAGGTGGTGGAAGTAAGACCCCTGAAGTGGAATCTAGATACTCGAAATAAAGAGTGTATATATATATATATATTAAAAACAGGGGCGTGAGTAGGCTGCTTGATACTTGACAACCCTATCAACCTAATAAAAACATTAAACCCATGTACTTATGTTTTTTTAAAATAAATAAACCCTTGGATTGAAGCGATTTATCATGTTGTCTGTTGGCAGTTTGGTGCGCTGCACTTTTTTTTTAACTTGTCAAAAACTGATTGGGGGCCTGAAGGCGTACAAATGAGTTTAGTGACAGGGCAGCCTGTCAAAGGTTTGTTTGAAGCCACTGGAGATGAAGAGGGTTGACAGAAACGTGAAAGTCTAATGAGAGCTTCAAATGGTTGATTTGCACTCCGTGGACAACGACACAATAAAGGCTATGAAATATTGGAAATCAATACTTAACTATGGAATTTCATTACACACCCCGTGTCTTCCGTTCTTAGTTTTTTATGTTGTGATGGATTATCAGTGGGAAATGATTATCTAAGACATAAAAATTGACACTGGTCCCTCGTACAATTTTAAAAATCAGTCTCAAGCGATATATGTGATATACAGGCATTGATCTAGGCTCATGTAAAATGATGGCCTTTTAGACTGAAAGACAACCAAGGAATTGTACAAAAATAGTCAACTAGAAAACCTTAGGGCTCTGTGTCTAACAGCTGTTTGTTTGATATTTCAGGAAACACAGAGAAGTGGCCACCAAATCGCTTGAATAAGACCAAGGATGCCCACACGTGCAGCAGATGCTGCGCAGCGTTCATTGAATTGACCGATCTTTTGCAGCACAAGAAGGCCTGCACAAAAAACCAACTGGTTGTAATTATGAGTGAAAAAAAGTCGTCTTCTCCAAGTGAACCATCCTCACCTACTTCACTGTCTGATAATCCTGATCCTCAAACCACTAAAGCGGTTACCAATACAGATCACGTGGACTGCAGTGACCTGCCAGAGCCTAACAGTACTAACAAGGAGTACGCTATGGATGTAGAGGTTTCCAGCATGAACCATAGCAGCAACACCACCACTGACACCGACACCACCAGTAGCGTTGCAAGCAGCGACAGCTCCACAAAGGGTACCTCGGCTATCACAACCTCACTACCTCAACCAGGTGATCTCACAGCACTCGGCAACTTTTCAGTGATAAACAGCAATGTCATTATTGAAAACCTTCAGAGTACAAAGGTGGCAGTGGCACAGTTCTCGCAGGAAGCCCGATGCAAAGGTGCACCGACCAATAGACTTGCAGTCCCAGCCTTGATGGAGCAACTGTTGGCTTTGCAGCAACAGCAGATCCACCAGTTGCAGCTAATTGAACAAATCCGTCACCAAATACTGCTACTTGCTTCCCAAAATAAAGAGCTGCCAACACCTTCGCCCAGTGTGGCTCAAGGTTCTTTACGGACATCAGCAAACCCCTTGACCACATTGAGCTCCCATTTATCCCAACAGCTGGCTGCTGCTGCCGGATTAGCACAAAGCCTCGCAAGTCAATCTGCCATCATTGGTAGTGTGAAGCATCTGCCCCCTGTAAAGCTACCTCTCAACAACCCTGGCAGCACTACAGTTCCACCCAGTAACGCCTCTTCATCTACTATTAACGTGTTGGCTGTAGCCGTTACCACACCACCATCAGATAAAGTAACTTCAAGTTCTGCTGCGTCACAGCTTAGCACCCCACCAGTGTCATCAACATCATCACCAGCTTTTGCAATAAGCAGTTTAATAAGCCCTGCACCTAATCCGATTCTACCTCAGCCACCAGCTTGTAACTCAATGTTCTCAAGTCCTTTACCTAGTATCGGAGCAGCCACCGATGAATTAAACTCCTTGTCTGCATTGGTACAGCAGAGAAAAGGAAAACCACCAAATGTGACTGCCTTTGAGGCAAAGAGTGCTTCGGATGAGTCATTTTTTAAACACAAATGCAGGTTCTGTGCGAAAGTCTTTGGGAGTGACAGTGCCTTGCAAATTCATTTACGTTCTCACACTGGCGAGAGGCCATTCAAATGCAACATTTGTGGCAACAGGTTCTCCACAAAGGGAAATCTGAAAGTACATTTTCAGCGTCATAAGGAAAAATACCCCCATATTCAGATGAACCCCTACCCGGTGCCAGAACATTTAGACAATATTCCCACAAGCACTGGTATTCCATATGGAATGTCTATCCCACCAGAGAAACCTGCAACCAGCTGGCTAGACAGTAAGCCTGTCTTGTCTACATTGGCAACAGCTGTGGGACTGCCTCTCCCTCCAACAATTCCACACATGACCCCATTTATCAAAACAGAGGAAACGTCCCCAATATCTGAAAGCCATTCTTCAGGTAGCCCTCTTGGCTCTGTCAAAAGCGATCTTGAGGCCCCTGATGCCACCAACTTAAAAAACAACTTGATTGGACAGCCCGACGAAGGAGAGGGTGAATCATTGCCTTCTACAAATTGTACATCCGAGGAAAACCCTCAGCTCTCCAACACATCCACAATTAACACCAGCTGTCCTTCAACTCCTCCTGCAACAGACACAAGCACTAACAGTATTGTTACATTCAGTAACCCTCTGATTCCTCTGATGTCAGAACAATTTATAACAAAGTTTCCTTTTGGTGGACTTTTAGATGCTGCACCGGCTTCTGAAACATCAAAATTGCAGCAGCTTGTTGAAAATATTGACAAAAAGGCAAGTGATCCAAATGAGTGTGTTATTTGCCATCGAGTTCTTAGTTGCCAGAGTGCGTTGAAAATGCACTATCGAACACACACTGGAGAGCGGCCATTCAAGTGTAAAGTTTGTGGCCGTGCTTTCACAACAAAAGGAAATCTAAAGACCCACTACAGTGTCCATCGTGCCATGCCTCCACTAAGGGTTCAACATTCTTGCCCGATATGCCAGAAAAAGTTCACCAACGCTGTTGTGCTGCAGCAGCACATCAGAATGCACATGGGTGGACAGATTCCCAACACACCCGTCACAGAAAACTATCCTGAGTCAATGGAGTCCGATACTGGGTCTTTCGATGAGAAGACTCTTGATGACTTAGATTACTTTTCAGATGAAAACATGGAAGACTGCCCCGACAGCAGCGTGCCCGATACCCCTAAATCTGCAGATGCATCTCATGATAGCTTGTCCTCTTCCCCGTTGCCTTTAGAAATGTCAAGCATCGCTGCTCTAGAAAATCAGATGAAAACAATAAATGCAGGACTTGCTGAGCAGCTCCAGGCAAGCTTGAAATCTGAGGCCAACGGGTCGGTGGAAGGGGACGCTATGACCAATGATTCCTCATCAGTTGGTGGAGACATGGAAAGCCAAAGTGCTGGGAGCCCTGCTATGTCAGAGTCCACCTACTCAATGCAAGCATTGTCTCCATCCAACAGCACAAATGACTACCGAAAGTCACCAGTCAGTGAAGAGAGACAGCAAAGAAGACAGACCCATGAGTTCGCTAATGGCTTCTCTCCAGCTCCTGCCAACGGCGGCCCCTTGGACCTGACATCGACCCACGCAGATAAAATGGTAAAGGAAGAATCTTTTAATATGTTATTTCCTTTCAGAGAACGGGCTAAATTTAGAAACACCGCATGTGATATTTGTGGCAAAACATTTGCTTGTCAGAGTGCCTTGGACATTCATTATAGAAGCCATACCAAAGAAAGACCATTTATTTGCACAGTGTGCAATCGTGGCTTTTCCACAAAGGGTAATTTGAAGCAGCATATGTTGACCCATCAAATGCGAGATCTTCCATCACAACTTTTTGAGCCCAATTCTCACATTGGCACTAATCAGAACTCTTCACTTATACCTGTTAATGCTTTGTCAGCCTTCATAAAAACTGAAGTTAATGGTTTTATGCATGGCTCTCCTCAGGACATTAAAGAACCTCCTCCCAGCATCGCTCCGTCAGGACACCTGGCACCTTCGGCCACATCTCCCGTTCTATTATCAGCTCTTCCAAGAAGAACTCCCAAGCAGCACTATTGCAATGCATGCGGGAAAACCTTTTCATCCTCTAGTGCGTTGCAGATCCACGAGCGGACGCACACTGGGGAAAAGCCTTTTGCGTGCACTATCTGCGGAAGAGCTTTTACCACAAAAGGCAACCTAAAGGTATGGTTACTCTTTTGCTTGTTTATAGTTCACAAGATGGGAACACCAACGGGGGTTCACAAGAGAACCGTTCTTAAGTTGTTAAATGTCGTGGGTGCTAAAAGAAAAGAAGAGGGGGGACCTCGTCTCTGTAGAAAGAGATAATGGAGGATTCCTCATCAGTGTTTTTAAGAACGTGGTAGATCGAATACCATTTGTTCTTAATGAAATATGAGTGGGGCTAAGGGTCCTTGAAATGAGTACATTTGTGTGTAGAAAGATAGAAGCTAAATGTTTAGCGGAGGTCGGTAGAGTAATTATTCAGTGTGATCCCCTCCTGTGCACCTTGCATTGGCTTGTCCATTACCACAGCCAGCTCCTTGTTTAGGCCTTTTCTCCTCACATCTAGTATCAATGAGTGTCAAAAGGCACTCACAGGCATTCAGTGAAATGTTAAAAAACCAGTATAATTAGTAAAGCAAACCTAAGGCACTATGACAACCAATAGTCTAACTGGGGAGGTCGAGCATTGGGTGGAGTTGTGCTCCAGTGCTGGTGGTGCAGGAGTGCAAGGGTGGTTAAAGGAAATGAGATGTATGATCTGATCCACTGACATGTTGGGCTTCAGTAACTCGGGGATACCAACACCAGAATGAATATTCCTGCTGTGGGCCTGTCGCAGGAAGACGCAGAGGATCTGTGTCAGGAGGGGCCACAAGGCACAGAGTTTTTACCCACTGAATGGTAATAAGTGTGCTTCGGAGAATCCAGGAGGGGCAAGGTGGGAACCAGGGTGGTAATGAGGGTTGCCCCATAAAAAAGTCAAATATGTATTTCTTTGCCACAAGCATAATGTGAATGAGTAAACTTAAGTCCATGTATGGCGGCCCAAATCATTTTGCTCGGTTTTAATTTGAGCAGAGCAGAGGTTTCCCTATGCAAAGTTTATGATCAGAGTTAAAATCCAGTCTAAATGTTCCTTTGCTTTTCCTGCCTTATCTTGAACTGCACCATCAAGAGCAACCTCCCTGTTGTGCCAGGGCCCTCGACTGGCTCCCAGCCAGGGAAGCATTTCAGATGAAGACACTCTGCCTGGTGCAGAATACTGTTTCCATCTTGGCTTCCAATACCTGAGTAACACTTTGGTGCGATGCCAAACGCCACGGTCTTAATATTTCGGCTGTTTTCACTCGCATGTTTGCAGATGTATAAAAACATATTTGGCAGCAGATTTTTCGATAATTGGCCTCTCTCTTTGGAATGTTCTCTCAAAAGGGCAAGAGTACAAAAAAAGATTGGAGTCCATCTTTTGGAAAGTACTAAAGAAAAATGATTTTCATAATGATTTCTCAAAGTAAGCTCTGACGAGTGGTGGATGAATGATGGAGTTTTGCCTGTGTTTTTTTTGTCAAATAAGCCAGTTACAAAGTAGTTCATACAGTAAATTGTTTGGGGTGATAACTTCTCCAATGACACTTGGCTCTCACCATTCTTTAAAGTTAATTTGTAGCTGCCCCTACGCATTGGAGAATAGGTGAAGGCGTGCTATCTTAATGTCAGTTATGTTTCATTGGGAAAACCCAATACACGTTTCTGAACGGTGGTGTGCAAGCTCAGATTGGTGTATTCAGAAATATCTCTTGGCCCACTTCATCATTCTCTTGGTCTTGTTGAATTCATCAGATGAGCCCTGCAGTTAAATACCTGTAATAGTATTGATGTGTATAGTTCAACAGAATCAATTATATTTCTTGTTACTCCAGAACAAAAAAGGTTTTTGTGGCATTTACGATGCCTTTCATTTGCCCAACTAACATTATGCAGCAATGTTAGGTAAACTAAATTCAGAATCCAATAGATTCATCCTTTGGACTCTCACTATGCCTAGGTGACTCCAATATAGAGTACACGGTTGCATCTTTGTGTGTTCAGTATTTATCGAGGCAAGACATCAGAAGGTCAACAGAATACATGTCCTCAGTGTAGTGTTATGTGGAGTTCCGCCTGTCTCAGTCTGCGCGAGTCTGCACAGTCCCTCCCCACTTTAGCAGTTTTCTCTTCAAAGTTTGTGTGAGTGCAGCACTGTCAGTCCAATCCACAGCTCCCAGCCACACCCCGGTGGATGCATCGTGTTTCGTGAGGGCCATTATAGGATCTCCTGGCTCCAGGTGAATGTTTTGAGAATTCTGATCTTTCACGAGTTCTAAGGAAAAATAATATCTTGATAAGTGTTTGAACTTTTCAGAACGAAGCAATTGAAGGCTTGTAGGTCACCAAATCACGACAGTGACACTTTGTATGACCTTACTTTGGCACACTGGGTGAAGCTTTGGCAGAAAATGAACCTGGTTAAAATGAACCACCGTCTCAGTTTAATAAGACATGAATTAAGACGACGCATATGCATATATATAGAGTCACAGTTTTAGTTGTACCCACACACGGACATGCATGCATGCATGAATGTACAAATGTGTACATATGTAAACACATACTCCTGACACACGTGGACACACACACACACATTCACATGCAAGGACACAAACATTTTAAAAACAGAAAACATAGTGGAAATAACATACAGATGTGCGTTTATAAAACGTTTATTTGAATCAAATCCTGAATTAACAATTTATTTTCTTGTGAGGTAATCACATTTCACTGCATAAAAAGGAAGCTGCCTCTCTGAACTATTGTTTTTCAGTTGGTTTCCTCCCTGTTTGGGAACCTCTGCTGGATAATCTCTCCCAGGCATGTGCTGCTTGTAGCTTGGATGCACATTTGTTTTTATTTTAGTGCTTAACATATATCAATCAGCAAAAAACGAACGTTGCCATGTATATAATAGTCATGACAGGCTTCTTTTACAATTATAATTTTCCTCCTTTGCTTAAACCAAAGTGACTTGATGTGTCTGTAATGAGTACTTAAGTGTAACAAAAGGCCTGGTGGTGGGTTCAAGTGACCAACGCACGGAACCAATACAAACAATACTTTAGATTTTGGAAATATACATCGCATTTTGAGCTCACAAAATCCATTCTTTAAGTTACAGATTACCAGAAGAAATATCTGGAACCTGTCAAACCAAATTGTTGTACACATATTTATGAGATCTGCATATTATTTATATTTCCCGATTAGTTGTACGATCAACTCCACATTATCTGACATTCATCACCACATCCTTAAAAGATTCTTAAATCCAGTGCCGGATTATAAACAAATATGTTGTTGCATGTACAGGTCGCTTCACTCCATTTTTATTCCTTAAACCAAATTTATGTCTATTTACCAACCACTTCAAACTATTTGACTGTTAGACAACTGAATTTCGTATGGTTTATTAAGTCGGGCCATTTGAAAAATTACTTTAGATCTATAATAACGCAATAATTCATTAGCAAGGTGAAATGGTTATTTGTTGGGGGTTGGGCTGAATAATTTTTTGGCAAGAAGCTTTTTCCTTTGCGATGCCCTTCCTCAGGAAATTCATTCTACTCAGACCATGAGACGGTTAACTGTGTCATTAAATTGGGTAACTGTAACACCTCTTGCCCATAGCACTTAGAAAACAATCAAATGAAGCACTGTGTGGAGAATAGTATGGTGGTAGTATAGGTATATTTCAAGATATACATCTGACGTTAAACACAGGGGTATGATTGACTTAAGGCGCCAAGGAAATGTGACTTTGCACCCGTACATTGATTTTCTGACACGTAATATAATAGCATTAGGAGAGTTGAATTTTACGTAGAATTAAATTTCTTCCTAAAGAGAGGTAGTGGGCTTCGCAGGGAGGTACTATCTTGCAAAATAAGTAAATATGGTTGTGGCTTCTGACTAATGTTTGCATCGTTCATTAACATCCTGGATACGACCAGAATGTCGGGACTAAACCTGTAACCAGTATGGGCATGGATCATAGTCACCCTAAACTAAGAGGGGTTTAGGGCAAAATAATTTCTCCCTGGGGGAAATGCAGAAACACGTAGCCTGTTCAAATGCCTTTTTGCTAAGTTTTTATACATGTGCAAATGGGTATTATGTACATTTGCATATTTGTAAATGTTAAGACGTGTGTTCTTCTGGAAAATGTTACAGTTATCCAGTAGTACTGTGAATACACACACATGTGCAAACCCATTCTAGAGATAGCTGCAAACTTACAGATGTAGATTTGTACATTGGGTGAAACCCTGGGTGCCAAAAGTATTAGCTTTAAGGGTTGCTTTAAACAAGACTAAAAAATCAGAACTCATTTTGCACACAAATAAAAACACGACATAAATACATTTTTTGACTCCCCAATGTCAAAATGGTAAAAATTAATGATGATGAATTATCAAGTGTTGGTCAGTAGGCCTCTTTCACGTAATACCTCGTGAGAGGGACGGAGGAGTGGCTGTCGCATCATACTTCACTAAGAGGTAAGGCGCAGTCACACGCGGAGAGTTCAATTGGTTCCAGTGGTTGCAGGCCCTGCTAGGTGAGGGCTGCAGGGAACATGATGAAAGAGGTGCAGACATCGGATGATTGTTGTGAGTGCCGCGGTTTGTCCATGGATTGCGTGCAGTCCAGGGAGCATGTCAGCGCTGTCAACGGCGGGACATTGTTCCTCTAAGTGATTGAAAGAGGCAGAGGCCTAGAGCGCTGCAGACCTCTTTGGCTAAAGTCTTGTGTCAGCTGGAGACCTTTGTTAATGGGGTTTCCTTGTGAGCTGCAGTGCAATAGCCCAGCTCGTTCCATATGTCTGAGTACAGCTGTTGCACACTGACTACATTGTCATTCGTAGCCAAGAGACAGATCCATCAACCTATTACTGGAGTACTTTTAGTAGCATCGGGATACAAAGATAAAATAACACATTTGAATGCTTCTTTGTCATTGGTGTTAAACTCAAATAACAAATATGGCATCAGTATAAATATTCTTTTATAAAATATTTTCCTTAAGTTTGGTGGAGGGCGACCACCTCACTGATTAGGCTGTTACATGTGTACGGGTACATTAGCTGAACGAAAGAGCTATATTGCTTTAAATTCTCCCTTTTCCTGGAGCAGTTAATAATTGGCATTCAAAATGGCCGCAACCAGGGCTGACCTTTCTGCCTCTAGTGGAGCTGCTCTTTTGTCAGCTAACAAATTGCCGCACTCCCGGAGAAACTCAACACGGACAATGTGCAAACCCCAGGCCTCCCTTCTACAGGATGTCAATGGTGGTGAATTGGGCACTCGTCTATTTTGATCTTTTGACACACTCACACAGTAGGTATAATTATAATTCTTCACTTGGATTTTTTTGCATATGCACTGAACAATGGATATTAGGCTCTAAGCTTATGTACATGTGCGGTGCTGTCAGCTAACTAGATGCTACAAACATATCAACCCTAAAGAGACAAAATATTTTTTACAGCTGATCTTTTTTCCCTTATCCATAAATGCCATTTAATTGTGCATATTTCTGGAGAATGAAGCATAGAAAGGCTGTCCTTTCAGTGCAAAATACAATGCTTACACCAAGTATAACACTTTGCATATTGCATGTCTGTAGTAAAGTGCTGCACACATGCAACGTTGAAAACGTGTGGAGAAATAAAATAATTTCTCCAAGTTAACACTGCCTCAGAAGGGTGTTCTTTTTTGGCTCAAGTTACTGTCTACAAATGTTAGTAGATAGGACTTTGCATCAAAACCCATGGGCGGTAGAGTAGGAACACGTGTAAAACCCATGGTGCATCTCCGTAACAAAAAGTATTGTAAAGCAGCATTAGTGATACTTTTATGTGACTCTAGGGCTACTGTCCAGTGCAAAAAACGTTTTGCACTGGAAATTAAATTCTAAATCAATAGTTTGCACCTGTTTTTTCACCGCTCTGATGCAAATAGGAGGTATATTTTCCCTCTATTGCTTTGTAGAATATGATGGCCATCTTCCATGGCCCATGAGTTAGCCCATTTACATTTTAGGTTGTCTTTGTTTATTCTTGGTGCCACCACTTTGGCCAGTAACAGTCTACTGGCTGTAGGTGGAATAAAGTATGAATTATAGGTTCAAACCTCTCTGCTATAATCCCTAGGAAAGACTATTCTGACTTAAAGTCTTTAAAGTGAAGTATACAAACGTGCCCATTTGCTTACTTTGCGTATTCAAAGATAATTTTCTGTACACTAAGTAACAAAACACCTGCTTTTCCCATCTGATTTCTCCCATACTTATGGCATCATCTCCTCGTTCTTGCCACTACAGAGTTTGGAGGCAGCCAATTAGCAGCACTGATTTGTCAGCCAGCTTGCATTACCTCTCTTTGCACCCTTCTTCCCTCACTTCTCCCCTCCAAGTTTTTTTAGCAGGGGTGGCTCATCCGTTAGGGCGGAGGAGTGTCGCACCCCACCAGCAGCAGGAGCTGCTAAACCTTTGAAAATAAAATTATAATAAACCATGTTTATTATCATTTTATTTTAAAAGGGGGTGGGCCATGGGGGTGACGAGTGTGAGGGGAGTGCACAGATCATTCCCCTCAGTGCAAATGTATATTTGGCCAGCCGTCTCGGGACGGCCAAACACACATGTGCCCAAAGGGTCTCTCCAACTCAGCACTGTGTTGCAGAGTTGGAAAGAGCCAGCCCAGGCTCCCAGTCTTTGTTGAAGTGCCCAGCCAGGGCGCTCCAGCCAATCATAACGCTGCTTTAAGCAGTGTCATGATTGGTGGCAGAGCAGGCTGGGAGCCTGCAGTGCAGCGAAGAGCGGGGTTGACGTCCAGGTCCGTTTATTTTTTTTTTTTTTGTTTAGATTCATATTTGATTTTTGTTTTATCCCCCGCCCCTTTTTGAAGTTGCCAGCAGCGACTGTTTTTGTGTGCTTTTCTTCTAATACACATCGTTTCTTGTTTCCTTCTAAAAGATCATGCACCCACTTCTGTAGCATGTGCCATTAATTTCTCAGTAACTACAATAATGCAAAAATAACAACCAACTAGCTAGCTCTTGTTACCTGAATAGCATTTGTCTGAATCTTGTAATTGAAGCATCTCTAACCTTTTCATGTGCTACCTCTTCAAACCCAGGTTCAAATTTTACAGTGTGTGGATGTAAAGATACTACTCGTAAATGCCCCTTGTGAATTTCCAAAGTCATAAACTTAGACCAAACATCTAAGTTTACCTTAGTGTATCGGGCACATAGTTTCATCATTGAATACCATATATTCTGCAAAGCATTAGAGTATTGCTCTATTATATCTTGTTACTTATTCGTCCTCAACTGCTGTGTTCCAGTTGCTTTCAGCCTAGGTTCTGTTTTTTGGGAGATTTCTTGCTAACTAGATAAGTTTGTGTTTTTCTAAAAACGTCTGACATCAGACTGTGCTGTAATATAGCCCTATATTAGAATCACAAGTAGAATGACATGTGACACTTAAGTCTTAACTAATACATCGAAGATAGTTTACAAATGCATTTAATCAAAATATATGAAACAATATCACCTAAATGAGAGTAGGAGACAGTAATACAACACTACAAATGTTACAGTGGTTCTGATTGAATTGAGATGAATTTTCACAGAAGATAACATTGTCATCGTGTCCTACGTCTTACATTGTTAAAGTTGCATGTGCTCGAAGACCAACGACAGTGGGAGGGAGGGTGAAATGTTCTTTTGAGCAATTAATAGGCAAATGATAAACATAATAATTTGTCAAATTTCCTAAAAAGATAACACTTTCTCCTTCTCATCTTGCTGATGTATGGGTGGCAATCTAGGATTTTATTCTGGTCTAACTAAGACAAAAATAAATGGCCACCAGTGCATGTGAATGGAAACCCATTTACAGTGCCCATCTTTGAAGTTTTTTTTTATATCTTCACAAAAAAATATGCAAGATGGCCTCCCATGTGTCCAAATGCATGTAACAGTATCTTGGAATTATTTGGCCACCATAGAATGCTAAAGCAACCATACAGTGACAATGCCGATAGGTGTACGCCCGCCCCTACTGGTTTTGTCAGTACAGTTTGTAAAACGAGAAGCAACGGAAGAATATATTCTGTAATTTCTCTGTGGTACATTAATTGGGAGTAGCCTGCTTGTGTCACACAAAAATATTGTTAGCGAACTGGCATGAATCATAGGACCTCACCTCCCAGGGCTGTTTGCTTTTTTTTCCTGAGTTTTCAGACAAGAAATAAGGAGTGGTTGCTGGTGAATAGATACCATTATCTACCAACACTGGAATTTATCGGTTCTGCTCCTTTTCCTCATAATTGTAAAGATTACCACACTTGTCACAGTTTCACCACCCACTCCATCTTGCCGATTTCAACAAAAATAAATTGGTTTCTAGCTCACTTACACCAAACATTACTAAAATAAGCATTTTCAATGTCAATGTGTCTCTTCTGTGAAACCTATTGGCTATGACAGTACTTTTTGGCAATGATGTACATCAGTGGTTCCCAAACCTTTGACTTCTGAGCATCCCGGCTTTATCATTACTGCGACCCGCGGACTCCCACTGAACCATTATTAGAATCCAGGGACCCCTCACTGAGTCATTACTGGAAGCCAGGGACCCAGGCAAAAACATTGTTGATGATTTGAACCGCAAAACAGAACACAAAAAATACAGAAACAAGCATTTCACCAAACACATAGACGAATGATAATAGATTTTATTTAATTTGCAAGCAAATAAAATAAAAATAATATTTTTGTTTTTAATAGGAAGATTGAAGCTTTTCGAAATTAAATTGAAGCCATACATCGTCCATACTATATTCTGTTTGATGCACCAGCACTGCTCCCACAAATCAATCTGAGGATACTAATTTAATTTTTATCCTTCAATTTCAAATTCCTTGACATTTACAGTATGTTTTCAAATCTTCAATTGTACATTTTGGCACTTTATTTATACACATTTTATTAATCTTTTATTATTAGGTAATTTTCTAAGCCAGGGGAAAGAATGTAAACATTGTGTAATTACCCCTCACACGCCTAGTGTTTTGTATCCTGATGGAGTCACCACACATGACAGTTGTGAGAGGTTCAACATTTTCCATAATACAGTAAAAAGAAGAAAATTATTCTTTGTCTGAAAATTCTCATGCTGTTTTGTCTATGTCCTTTCATGTATTTGCCTAAGCTACTCTCTCAGAGGTTCAGTTAATTTTACTAAAATTGGGATGAACCAATGTCATTAGGTGGTGATCCTAAAGTAACTTCTCATTCTAGACACATTCTACACATTTTGGGGCATTTAATCCTAGTCTGGCACAGTGTCATCTGCCAGAACATATAGCAGAATAGTTTCAGCAATTAGCTCAGCGTTGGCTCAAGTAGCTTTCCTTGAACGTCTAAAAATCGTCACACTTTTTTTCGCAGTCTTGCTGTTTGGTTGAGACACATCTGAATGTTGTTACTGACATTGAGCAAGCCAGGTAGTCAAAGCAGAAATAGATACAAACTCCCAAACCGAAGCCACCAATATCCTCTAATGTCCGCATGTATTGAGATAGTTGTAATATATCTAATCTCTGTGCTGTTGCAGCTGTTAATGCCACCATTGATTTCTATGTGCTTCCTTATGTGAATCGAAAAGTGACAGTGTCTCAGGGCCACTACGTATTCAGAGGTGTTATTGTGCAAGTTGAGATATTTGTCCGTAAGATACCCCGTTACAATGCAGATTTGTCTGAAATCTTCCAATAATTTATCCACAGCACAGTGCAGTAGATGTGAATTTAAACAGCCATCACTATTTAGCGGGTGGCTGCTCAGTAATGTTTCTGTCCTGACCTGTGTTAAAATTCCTTTAATTGGGCATGTGATTATATGCATCTGTAATTGCAGTCATAGACTTTGCAGCTGGAATTACATTCATTGTGGTCCCTTTTCAGCCCCAGGAGCCCCCACCAAGCCCCCATCAACTAATCGTCTCACCCCGTGGGGTGAGTGCAGTTTTTAAAATTTGCACGGCACCCACTGTTGGGCCGCTGCCCCTAACCGGTCCAATCCGGCCTGCACCTGCCCTGGAGGCGCGCTATGCCTTGGTGCGCACCCCCTGCCTAGATTCTGGCCTTTTTGATATCATTCAAATTGAAATCTACCTGGAAGGAGATACAAGTTTAAAGTGTTCATCTTCCTGTCTGTAAACTCTTCTATGAACTGCGATTGGGTGTCAGTTTGCCTTAACCCAAGATATTACATACAGGCCAACCCGTAATCTGAACTTCCTTCAGTGTTAAAGACAGCACTGGAATATATGCCCACGCACTGCAGCATCCTTGAATACTGGACTGAGCAGGCTAGGCGGTTCCAGGAAATACCTGCCTAATTGGGCACAAGTGCACGATGATCTTAGCCATGATTTAAAGGCTTCTTCTCTTGAGTGGAGCTTGACTACCTCGCACTCATGCACTAAGTGGTAAAACAGCAGTGAAGAGTAGCCTTTCAGGTCTTAGCCTGCATAGTGGAATTTCATTTTGGGAGATATTTAATCTTTATTTTTGGCGCAACAATAATTTAATACACAAAAAAGCATCGACAATTTAAGGGATCAAATAGCAAAGACATATATGAGATGACTTTACAAACCGATTGAGCATGAACCAGTTCTGCATTTTTGTTGCATAACTTTGAACATTGTAGAGCTAAACGTTATTTTGTAATCAATGATATATTTATTAAAAATATTGACAGTGAAATAGGTTTTGTCAGTACAGGTTCATCCTTTCTGAACTTCAAGTCAAGTAACAGTTTCCTGTATGGTTACTGAGGGAATAAAAAAAAAAAAACTATCACCAAATTAATTTAGGCTTAAAAATAATATACCTATTAGTTGAGAGCGAAATCGTAGAATATTTTGTAGAAATGAGGTTTAAGTTTACAGCAACTCCAGAAAAAATAAGGTTCCAAGCAATATCAGGATTCAGTGCTCTTGGCCTACAGACATTGTAATTAGACAATTAGATGAAGAGTGAATCACCCATCAACACGTCAAAAGGCACAGTGTTTCTCTTGGTACCACGTTCAGTTCAGTAGTGCAAGGGCATGAAATATCTTTGAACATTTTATATGATTAATTTGAACTACTATTTTGGTATCGTTTCATGTTTCCTTCTTTACAGCGCCCATCCAGAAAAACCTGGCTTGCTTTTGTTTCTTCCCCTGTTTGTCTCTGTTTGGTATTATTTCTCATATTTTTAATGTTGGTAAAGCATTGCATGTTAGGGTTGATGATACAAGACCATTTTTCATTACCCACCATGTTGTGTTGTCACAAGGGCATTACAATCCCTTAATTATGATGACAAAATATTGGAACTAGTACTACTATTGATAATGATCATAATGTAATAGTAATAATACTGCTACTGCTGTTACTATCAACAATACTAATGCTATCACTAATGGTGATGATGACAATGACTGCAACAATAATTATAAAAAACAGATTTGTGCTAATAATTTCTTGTAACCACAGTGGTGTGACTTTTTTTGCTAAAATTACATTTCCACTGGGTTAATAAAAAAGGGCTGTCTATTTGTTCCTTTTCTTGTATTTTAACAACCGCAGCTAAATATACAGTGTAATGTCAAGGGAGAGTTATAAATAATTTTCAATATGCCAAGCAGCCGGGGTCCTCAACAAGTAGGGTGCTCTGCCCCAAATATGGTGGGGTAGCATGTGTGCCAAACTGAGGATCGACAGGCTCTGTTGGAGCCAGGTGGACATCTTGTTTCTTCAAGCAGGGCTTTCACTGCCTCCGCTGGCAGAAATCTTACACCAATGACCTGACCAACTTTGGGCTATTGGTATATATACCTCAAGACCAGCTGCCTTACTTAGACCGGAAGGTCTGATGTACATTTTTGTCTCTTCAGGATTGCCAGTAAAAGCATGACAGTCACAAATATCTATAAAACTGATCCCCACTCCCTGAGAGAAACTCCCAGGACGTCAGGGTCAGTAGTTTTTTTGTTTTACAAAAACAAACTCCCACTTTAGTTGTTTTGTTTTTTCAAAAACAAAGAAATGTGTTGAGTGGTCGCATGAAACCTGATGGATGCTCAACAGACTTTGAGTGCCTTCAGAGAAGCCACTCTGGCTCATCTGAAGGCATACTGATCTTTTCCTGGGAGGCAAAGATCTCTAAAAATGGCAGGCTGCAGCCTACTAGGACAGCAGAGTAGTATTACCCGCTGTGGTCAAATGATTCCCGCAATCCTTTAAATCATTTTTCATTGTTTGTAGATGGTCCCTTGGTCTCTTAGTCAAGGGCATGTGGTTGATTCAGATCCACCTATTTCATTATTTAGATAGAATTAAAGAAGGACCATGTTATGCAGAGTAAAAAAGTGCTACAAAATCAAACACTTAAGCCATGGAGCTCTTTATTACCTCTTTGCAGCCCATAACCAGTAGGTACTTGCATATGCTTTTTCAAATTATACCACTAACATTTTAGCTTTTAAAATGCACTGTAACATCTGAAGCTCTATAGAAGTATCAGTAATAAACACAAAGTGCGTGATTCACAAAATCTCCCAAGTCGAATAAAAAAATTACACCAGTAGATTTATACATACTATATTATTGGATTAAAAAAGAATTCTAGGATTACTCATGGCAGTTTAAAGTTTCGGCAGTCCACCAATTTGCAAAATTTACTCATGCAGACTTTCCATTAGGCAAAAAAGTACATATGGCTTTCCATGAGGTGGACAGTCCACCTGAGTAAACCATGCCATATTGTACATTGGCACAAATAAACTTTTGTTAAGAATACTCCCTTTGTGCATGGGGTTATTCCCTTTTTTCTCCCCTCCTTGGACAAACACTTACTCTAGAGCCGTGGTACTCAAAGTACGGCCCCACGGACCTACCTGGGCGGCCCGTGGACATGTCGGACAAACGCCATATGATAATGGCCGCCGTACATAAACCTAGAAGAGGGCCGCGGGAGCATGCGCAATAGTGGCTTCTTTGCGCATGCTCCCGCGGCCCTCCTCTATGTTTACGTACGGCGGCCATTATCGTATAGCGGGGTGGTTGTGCCCCTTGTAAGCCCGGCCACCCCACCCCCGCTGTCACTTCAGTGCGGCCCTCGGCCGCAAACCATACTGCAATTTTGGCCCCCGAGAAAAAGTTTGTGAGTACCCATGCTCTAGAGTGACACAGAGTAGAAGTCCACCTGAAATAGATCTGTGAATAACTGCATACACGTGTTTGTCACGGTTACATAGTTTTTCAAAGTGACCCGTCCAGCTCTAAATGCATGTCCCAAATGCTAATTTTGCAATTGTGGAAAATCTGCCAGACTGATGGGTTCTCCACACATATTCCAGGATTTCACAAACAGGAATGCCAGACCAATATTGCTAAAAAAAAGTGAATTAAAACATAGTTACAACTTGTAGAACAATTGGAAAACAACTTTCATTATATAGTGTGCTATGAGAGAACATCTTTCCAATGAACGTGCAAAAAATAAAAAACACATCTGCTGTTATATTTATTGAATCCTGCCACATTGGAAGGATTCATGACGTCCTTATGAAGCTACAAAACGCTTTTTCCTTTTTGGACATATGGAAAGTCATATTTATTTATACCTGCACTCGAAGACACCTTCCGCTTACCCAAGCACATTATTGAATGTGTGATTTCTTTAGTTACTTAATAAACAACTCTTCAGATATAATAAGGCAACGGCCTCTGATTCTCACATTATAATAGAAAATGTGTCCCTCTCCAGGTAAGCTCCGTTAGTTGACCTACTTTTTCAGCAAGCAGTGTTTTATTTGCTTTTCTTAACAAAATTGCCAAGCTTACTGAGCTGATCCTTCAATTCAGATTGATCCACTACTAAAACAGCTGCAAATTTATCCTTCAGTCTTAGATACAGATTTAGCTTAAACCTTGTGTGTCGAATCCTTGCCTTGATTGTCTTGCTTTGTCTGTACCACATCTCATGTGTTTTTGTGTATTTTAAGGAAGTCAGCCACACTGGCATTGAGCTCTAGTGTGATTGTTACTTTTTTTTCTAGAGATGGTGGTAATATAAAGCAAACATATTTATGACCTTTTTTACTGTTCTCTGTCCTGTGGACCCATAGGGAGTCATTTAGAAGTCAGTGAATTGCGTGCCAACCTTTCAGGTCAGAAGAGGATATGGGTATGTCTCTGCTGTAGGACCAGCTAGCATATTGATAGATCCCTCCCTGCCTAGGAGGGAATATCACTGTCTTCAAGCAACTGCAGCAGTTTCTGTGAAGGCAGAGAAGTCGATGTTGTTTGGAACCTACACAGCAAATCTTTTTAAGAGGCAACCCAAGAAGAAGGGGTGTAGTTTGTTTCTGAACATCAAAAAAATGGCCCTGACTCCTGGGGAGATTTCTCCTAGTATGAGGGAATATTTTTAGTGTTTACTGTTCAAGACCACCAGGGTTTTCTTAGTGATTTCCAGTGGGATAACTGTCATCAGAAGGCCCGACTTAAGTAGGACAGGTCTTCCAGCATACAATGACCTGTGGCTGTGTGGTGGGCTGTCGCTGAAAGCCAGGTCAGTCTCTACCACTGGAACCCTGGCACTTCGCCTACGACTAAATGAAGCGGGTAAGCCATGAGTTGGTGGTGTAGCAGTCTTACTGATTTTCAGCGGTGCTCCTGAGCTGCCAAACTCTAAATAAGGACCATAGTCCCGAAAGCACAATCTAACATTAGCTTGGAAACAGCTCATCTGGCCTGCTTTGCTATAAATGACGAAGTGTAAATGTAAATATGGGAATTTTTTTACGGTGCTGCTATTCATCCCAGGCCATATCTGTGGCACTGAATGATTGACTGATGTGTTCTTGCTGGATTTGTTTGGCAGGACTGCTTTCTACTTGCTTAGCCTATTAACAGCTGGATTCACATTTGGCATCAGTGTGGCGTGATTGAGGGACATTTCTCTTTTCTTTTTTCTTTTTCCTTCCTACTTTCTCTTTTTTGAAGGACAGGCATTTTTTATTCATTTAGGTATAATAGTCGATCTCTGAAAAGGCCTGTCACTGGGCCTATTAGAAAAAGAGCTTTGTATTTCGTATTTATTATAATTGGATACATTGTTGAACCAAGTTTTAGGCTTCTCTTGCAATTACTGCTTTATTCCTTTTGCGTCCCTTGGCTTCTTACACCTGTTTTCCCAGAACCACCAAGAAAAAGCACATTTAGTCTCCATGAAAGACCAAGAAAAAGTTTTTAGTACACATTAATATTCTTATGTATCTGAAAAGAAAGATTGTATAGTGCATTAACTTTTAGAACAATGCTGATTGCAGTTTTAACAATGGGTCTTCAACATATCCTTGTAACCCAGCACAGCTATTTTCATTATTTTCAATACCTCCATCCATGTATAACAGGAATGTTTAATTTTGCGATTGAGTAATGAAATGGAGGGTGGTTTCAGCCCTTTGGCTTTATTTAATTTTTTGCATCTCTTCTATAAATCATATTGAAGCAGAGTCGTATATTGAATGTATATGGCTCTTCTACAGAAAGAAGTGTTCATAAAATACATGGTTGTCAAATATAACTTATGTCATTTGTTATCTTTATTATTGTTGGACATACAGAAACACTTGTGTAAGAGCTTAAAGTTCAGTAAAAGTTACTTTTTTTGTTATTAGTTGCTAATGTTAACAGGTAATGGTGAATACAGTATGGATGGCTTATTAGATCAAGCCTACCATAGCACAAGCTGTCTGTTGGAAAGCACTAATTGTAGGCTTACAAAGAACTTACCGGGTCTTAAAGCCTGCCCATTGCTTACCATTAGTTGGTTTTATTTTTACTCTGATTTTCTTCCATCTTGTGCTTCTCCCTCCCCTGGAATATGGCATCCTCACTTTTTCTCTGACTGGTTGGTTCATTTTCTTCCACTTCTCTCTTTTTAGGTAACTACTTTTTTTAATTTTGGTTACGGTCTCCCTGGCCCCTCCCAACTACCTAACCCCACTGTGCTCTTTGTTGCTGTATCCCTTGTGTTGCAAGCTATATCTCTTGTGTGCTTATTCCACCAGGTAATCTCCTTGCCTCCTCCACACTCTGTGGTGCTTTGTCACTTGTGTGATCCCATGTTGCTTTCCCTTCTGTGCTGCTTTAACCCTTCCCCATTGCTCCCCCTCACCAGCTCCTCCATTGTCTCCTCCACACCCTCTCTCGCTTTTTTTGGTAAGTGTTTTATTTTTGGTGGGGATCAGGCCGCAATTTGCTGCCTTAGATTTCAAAAAAGTGTTTTGCACTACTTTTTGTAAATGTTCTTTCCATCTCACATTAGTAAATAAAAAAATGATTTTGTCATTTTGCAGGTGCACATACGTAATGACGCATGTGCATTCATATTATCATGCATGCGCACATCTACAAAATGAAGTAGCAGCATCGTTGCACTTTTTTTCCTTTTTTGCCTGTACAACATTGCCAATAGGCCCCAAAGGCACGACCTGTTGGCTTTGCCAATGCTTGTAGAGATGTGAATATGAAAATAGAATGGTGCACACATGCAATAAATAAGTAAGGCACATTAAGGGGACAACGGTCCAACCACCGACACCGCCAGGCTGCTGCCAGCCTGCAGCCTGGCAGGCCTGGCAGTTGTAATCCGCCAGGGTAGCGCTGCGAGCAGTGCTGCCCTGGGGATTACGAGTCCACATCCACAAGCCTGTCCATGGCGGTTTACACTGCCATGGAAAGGCTGGCGGAATGGGGAACTCAAAGGGAGGGGTCTGCACAGCCCCATCGCACATTCCACTGCATGAATTACTGGCAGTGGAATGCGTGATGGGTGCTGCTGAGCCCGCTGCACCGCTACATCGCAGCCGGCTCCATTAGGAGCCGGCTGCAATGTTAAGGCCCTGTTCACGGCTGGGCTGGCTAGCGGAAACACGGTTTCCGCCCGCCGGCCCAGCGGGGAACTCAAAATTGGGCCGGCGGGGTTCAGGCCGCCATTGTGGCCCGATGGCGAAAAGACAATGGCGGGCGGCCTCAGTTCCTGCCAATGTCATAATGAGGGCCTAAGAGTGTAGGACATCTGTTGATGGCTAGTATATTATGTGTAGATTTAAGGTTGAAAAGAGGTAGAAACACATTGTGTTGTAATAGGCAGTGTGTCCTTTTGTACAGAAAAAATGTATTTACATTGCCTCAAATACTTTGGAAGAGACAAATAGAATTCTGTGCTCTGCCTCGCCCCATATCAAGCAACTCTACCATTATACTACAGTTTCCTCACTAAAGGGAAGAGTCGAATTAGTCACAGAGTTAATTCTAAATTAGGAATGGCAAAAAAACAACAGACATCCAGAAACCCCTTACCATTTGTAACTGTGCTAGCCTTGTAGAAGATTTATGAAAACATATTTTCAATGTCATTCCCTGATCCCAATGTATCCCCTGTACCTGTACCTCACTCTCTCCATTTCAGACACAGAGTTCTGTCATGTAAAACAGATGGATTTGTGTATGCCTATTTATAGCTTCACCCTGGACTTGGTGTCCAGACCTAGTAGTCTGTCCTGGGAGAGGTGATCCATGCAATAGCCACCCTGCAGATACTTCAGTATATTGAAATGCAATGTTTCGCGGTCATATTATTATTTTAATAAACGCATAACGAACAATTTTCATAGTCTGAGTGAGAGACTACACTGCCCATATATATCACATCTCACACCCAACTGTTTGCGAAACCATATTGTATAATTTAGTGATACACTGCACACACAAGTGCGTTTATGCTCAGCCAGTTCATTATACCTGCCGGATTTTTATTTTGTGATTTTGACACTATTCACATAAGCAGATTTTTGAAGCCTGGTCCTGAACCAAATGAGCTTAATCTTTTGACCAAAAGTTATGGGTCATGTAGACCACATCAAGGTTTGTGCATCTTATTCCAGATGTTTAAAGTTATGGCCCCAGGTTGAACTGCCACCAGGAAAAATCAAAACAAGCAGGCTTTTCAAACATTAAGCCGTTTTCTTTTCCTGAAATCATAGATCCTGGGTTTTCCAATATACGCATTTGGCAGCGGTCGATGGAATGTTACCTTGACATTGATCATGTGCTACCGGTAGTAATATTTACCACAGAGAAAAACTGCTACCTTAAGAAGTCGTTGGATGCCAGGACCTGGGTAACTTAATACTTGCGAATGACTTGATGGCAACTTTTCAAATGACTCTATTTGAAGTTTATAATGAACTGTTGATTATTTGTCAAGTAGTGAATAACAAAACCCTAGTGCTGACACTTTAATATCGTGTTGTCCAACACCTCTCCTAATGGGCAGTTAATTCATCCTCCATTGGGGAGTAAATGTAACTGGCGATCAAAAACATCTATAACTTTTCACCATAACTCCTACAAATGTTATCAGTAGGTACCAGTTGAGTTAGTGCCTCATCGATTCTATCGCCCATACTTTCAGTGCACCAATCAAACCTCCAGTTATTCAGAGGAAAAAAACTTCCCTAGAAGGGCCTATTGCTTAGGAATAATTCCCTTTTGAAACCCCAATAAGAACAAATGTTGCCAAAGAATGTGTTGAATTTCAAAATGAGCCCAAGTGGTGCTATTTTCTACCAAGGGGCTATCGGTGATACATTCTACAGTGTATTGCTGTGCAGTTTTGCTCCATTTTGCGTCAGAATTGATTTGAAACAGCAATAAATCATTGCTTATATTTTGTTTGCACAGGCAATTTCTAAGCAAAGATTCTCTTCTGCAGCAAAACAATATTGAATGATACAAACAGTCGCTGTGTGCTATAGAGTGCTAATTATCACATTAGTACAAATTAACGAAATTGTTTTTTTCCTAGGATATGCAAATCACTTAATTTTTCCATGTGTAATACGTTATTTTCCAAAATTTAGATGTATCACAACAGTTAGTTAAGGTAATCATCCGCATGTAAATTGTACATGAGGTATGCTTTTGCGTACAAAAGTCACACAGTATTTGTTTCGTGTATTTTCTGTGCATTTTCTAACGTAACATGGTTAAAATTGGTAATTATAGACATCATCTGCTTGAAGATGTCTCCCACTAGTGAATATTATGCTTAGTGTGAACTGCTGAAAAACAAAAATTACACAAAATGCGAATGCTCATCTAATCAGGATTTATGCAAGATCACACTTGTGTACATCGTAAATCATGCAAAGTGATTTGTGTATGCCATTAGTGACTGATCAGGTATATTACTCATTCAGTATGGATCGCAATATTGCTTGCCTGCATCAAGGTTTCCGCACTCTGTAAATACCCATAGAACAGACAAAAGAAACAATGAAACCTCCGGAAACCCGTCTACATGTTTACCATCACATTTTATCATAAGTGAAGTCAATAAATATCTGTTTGTAATGTACAATAAATCGATTTGTGCAATACCTATAAAGAAGCGTAGTTTGTTTGGTGTCTCCAGTATTCTATAGCAAGCATTGCCCTATAGATCACTTTACAGCATAGGATACACTTTTGTTTTCCAACACCATTTGGGCACTTTCTACAGAGGGATCATTTCTCCAGGGAGTGCTATCCTTAATACAAGATGAATAATTACTTTCAGGCTGTCCTGTCTATAGGCTGGTCGTCAGATGAGCTAGCAGGAAAGGACACTTTATTCCTGTCTGCAAAGGATAGGTTTAGGGTGAAAGGTGTCAAATACAATACTCGCCAATGCAATGGAAATGGACATAGCAATTTTCCCTGTGCAAGTGGCTATCCAATCTGTAAAAGTGAGAAGAAGAACTTTATGTCGACCTCCTGCATCCAATAAAAGGTTGCATTGCTCTTGTTCTTGTAAATAACATGATATTTTATATAAGTATGGGAAGCCGCATGTCCTGTTTAAAAACAAAAAAAATACAATAGAGTCAACAAGCGTGCCTTTTCAATAGCACAAAAAAATGGTGACTGATTGGAGTGGTCCAACAAATGTATGAATTTTTTTTTTGTTTTAATACTCTTGATTCCTTATTCAGTCTTGTGGGATATGGCTGTCACTTATTCTACTCCATTTATTTTCTTACAGGTTCACATGGGGACGCATATGTGGAACAGCACTCCTGCACGGCGAGGACGGCGACTTTCTGTGGATGGACCAATGACTTTTCTGGGAGGAAATGCAGTCAAGTTTCCAGACATCTTCCAGAAAGATCTGATATCCAGGTCAGGGAATGGAGACCCGTCGAGTTTCTGGAACCAGTATGCAGCAGCTCTCTCCAACGGACTGGCCATGAAGACCAATGAGATCTCCGTCATACAGAATGGAGGCATCCCCTCACTTTCTGGCAGCTTGGGCAATGGTGGCAATTCACCCATTAGTGGCTTAACAGGAAGCCTGGAGAAGCTCCAGAATTCTGAACCTAATGCCTCTCTAGCTGGTCTGGAGAGGATGGCAGGCAATGACAATGTGACAACCTTCCGATTCACCCGTTTTGTGGAGGACAACAAAGAAATGATAACAAATTAGAATACACTTTATGAATGGCGTTCCTACAAGTACTGCAACCCACGGTTGCTTTTTCCAGTATATGAAGTGCAACATTAAAAACTTGTTTTGTATCGGGTGTGACTCCTAGAGTTACTAGAGACCTTATTTATTAGTTACATTTCCTTATCTTTGCAGACATTAACTTCAGCCCCCATGTAATTTGAACTATGTACTAATCAACTAGAGATGTTGTAAACATGCTGTAACATTTATGGCAGTTTCAAGTTTGTTCCGCTAGGTGATCCCATTCTGGCATTAACTTATTTTATATACCCAAGTTAATATGAACTCCAGTGTTGATTCAGTGTCTTGGGAATGCATTTGCATCTCTGATCCAAGCTTGCATTTAAGTGTGTACTCCGATCTGCTGAACATGTCAATCAATGGGGGAAACCCTTTTTCAATCTTCCAGAAATTGATTTTCAGATACTAACGACTTGATTTGGAGAGCATGGATTGAATCGTCTGAACCTCTACATGTTGCTCAGTTATTCATTTTTTTTTTTTTATTATTTTCAAACTAAAACTGTTTTCTCTTTTTTAAAGCTCGAAATATGTTTATTTCCGTTTTGGACAGTTCTCTGTACTGTGCTCCTTTTTCTTGAGTCGTTGTAAATGTCAACATGTTCCTGTACAGAAACGCGCACGCAGATTATCAGAGAAAAATACAAAAGTGTTGTTTTGGTAGTTGAACTGAGACGTAATAATTTGCCTTGTAGGTATATCCATTAAAGAAAGTGTGCTGGAATTTCACAATGCTGCTAAGTATGGCATCTTGAACAACCTTCTGGGGGGACAAACATGTAGATGCTCCTGTATATAAAATGAGAAGTATTCACTTTCATTAAAATGTACATATGTTCCTTTGAAGACCAAGCCCTACTTCTTGACTAGGGAAGCAGTTTTCTTGTTTTGTATTAGATATTGCAAACTATGGACTGTTACATGCACTTTCTCAGAAAGTTAAAAGGAAAAAGGGTCCAGTTTCTTTTAAACATTTAATACGTACTAACCGCAGAGATACTGTAATTTTACTTGAGTAATCAAATACAGCAGTTTTACAACAGAGAAAAACTACTAGTGTCTGTGTTTTTAACATGTTCACATGTACACAGTTACCTTGAGTTTGACTTTCAAACTTAGCTACTCGATGAGGTAACCATTTGGCAATTAACAGTGTATGGTTTTGCGACCGGGGTACACAGAGCTGAAGTCACTTGCAAGTCACCTCTAGCAATGAAACCATTACACCTTATCTCAAACCTTTTCCAGTTGTCTGGCTTGATGTTTCTTTTTGCATTTTATTCTGAACATTTTGCGTGCACTGGGGTTAAGCCGAACAATGAACATTGCAGGGCATTAGAATATGCTCTAATGGCACTATGTATATTTATTTTGAGATTCACTGTTTTTTTTTTTCATGTATTGGCGTGATATAGTGAAGTGGCCAACTAGTACGTGATGGCAAACTCCAGTCAGACATTGTAAGATCCTTGTTGTTGGTGATTGCTGATGATGCAGGATTGGTCGAGAGAAATCTATATTTTGTTATTTATGTTTACTAGATGGGCTCTCAGACCATTTCTAGCGATTTGACTACTGTTCAATAAATTGCCCACTGGTGTATAACCTCTGCAATGAGGCAGTGTGTAAATTTAAGAGCATTTTATCTGCTAACTAAGAAATGTTTAATAGCATGGGCTTTGAGGTGACCATTTCCTCCGTTAAAGTGAATGGAATACAACATTGTTTCCCGTCTTCATGCATTTTTGAAAAGCGTTGCTTGGACAATAATAATAAAATAAGTAGTGGGTATATTATTATTGTTAACTCAAAATACGTTAAGTTGTGGTGATAGTGCAGGGATAATCGGAAGCTATCTCCATTTCCAACAAGGTACAGTGTACTTAGTAGACCTCTATGCCAAAAGCCATGCCATTTGCCCAGCACCAGCAGGGCATGGAAGAAAGCCATGCCCTGTAGTTAGTGTGAGCATTAAAAGTTCCAGAGGCTATTCTTAAAGGCCAATTCTATTGAGTACTGTGTGCTTACATATTGGGCACATGGCTTAGTAATGGGCAATCCCCTATGCCCAGTACTCTTCCTTGCAGGAACTGTTGTTGCTGACATTTGGTACACGTTATGGATAAAGATCCTGTAGCCAGAAGCAGCAGAGTGTGGCAAAGGTCATGCCTTTCGGGTACTATGGGCATAGGGCATAGATATCTTATATAGAGCATAGTCCAAGACGATGTACTTAATTCAGGCCCCACAGGGCAGGGCAGCAGTCCTTACACTGCAAGCACTGCAAATATAAACATTTGGCACAGGCATAGTCAAAGTCCAAGGCCATGCCCTTTATTCAGTGTCACCAAAGTATTAAGAGGCTATGTACTGTAGATTTGTGGGAACTGGACAAATCATATAACTATGAGGACAGTTATAGGTCTCTGCGAAGGTCACCTACCAACTTGCATTATAAAGCCCCTTACAAATTTACTTTGGAAAACACATTAAAGTGGCAGAATGAATATGATTCTTAACCTAAGCAGTATGCAATTGGCCAACAGACAACTCTAGCTCTCAGCAATTCCGATAATCCAAAATCTGGCACCACAGAAGACGCACAAATGACATCAATAATGACATGACCAACTATAGCATTGGTGCTTTCTTCAAGCCATAGCATACACAGGTGAGCTATAGTCCTCGCTTATATGTAGCTTACACAGGGTGAGCTACAGCCCTCGCATATATGTAGCTTACACAGGGGGATGTATAGCCCTCACTTATATGTAGCTTACACAAGGTGAGCTATAGCTCTCGCTTATATGTAGCATGCACAGGGGGAGGCATTTGATGATGTTTTCTACCCCTACAGGAAACACGGGGCTTTTAGGACCTGACCCGTTGCCAACTTAAAAGATGCAAATCATAAAGAGCGTGGTTAGGTTTACATTACAGGACATGACCTTCAGCCATAATATTTCTAGAACATATGGTATAGAACTATAGACCATTTCCTGTGTAACCTCTTTTCTATATGAAGAATGGGTGCTAATCGTTTACAATATATTATGGTGCAATAATGTCATGTAGCTAAAGTCAACAGAACCGTTGAGATGAATTTATTGAAGAAGGTTCATGCTATTCATTATATATTTGTTATATTAAAAGTGTATTTCATAATTGCAGACCATGAAATGGATGCTTTTGTTTCAAAAGGATTTTTTCTAAACAATTAGTCACTTATTTGAGTAGGTCGGTTGTCTGCAGTTAAAAGAAAATAATTGTGTTCTACAGAAAGTGACATTCACTGAAGGCATATTTTTAGCTGCCCATTTTCTGTTTGTGGAGTGAGTGTTTATTAGGTCTTGCCTAGACAGCTCCTGTGCTGTCTCTTCAAAACCTTTTGTTTCCTATCAGTAGGCTAAAAGACTGGCCATTGCTTACTATTGAGTGGCTTCATTGTCACTTTCATTTGCTTGTTCTTATTGGTCGGTTACTGTAAGCATCCTTCCTCTTTGTTTGTCCCTCCATGGAAGCATGGATGCATTGCTTGTGTCCCTTCCACTGCTCACCTTTTAGGTGCTACTCTTTTCGTCATGTTTAAGCCTCTTCTAGAATGCCTATTTTTCAGCTGGCTTCCTCATATACTTCTCCCCCCTCTCTTGTACATCTTCTTACCCCAACTCTCTCTCCCTGCCTCTGTTGTTGCTGAACCCCAGCTACGCTGCCTCCCACCATTGTTGCTTGACCCCATTTGCCCACCTCCTTCCATTGTTGCTAGCCCCCTACCATAAAAAAAGGCATTATGGTGTAGACCGCACTAACCGTGTCATAACGTTCTTTGTGGCTGCCCAACCTCTTTCTGTGTTAGTGCTTGCCAAACCTTCCAATCCACCCTCTCTCCTTCCATTGATGCTTGACCCCCGGATACCGCTAGCTTGTTGAAGTGGTTGCCTTCATGGTGCTGTTAACCATAAGCCCTCATTGCAATAGGAATGTTCATATTCAATATACCTTCCATGAATGGATGTTGTTTAAATAATGCCAAGGTCTATGGTGAAGTTTAGGAGAATGTTTTGGGATTGCCATTGTCTAAATGCACTGCCATTCTAAGACGTTTTTTTAAAGTGGAAGCTAGGGAAGAAGACTGTGGCTAGTTTACCTTTGGGTGGAATCCGTAATTCAAGGAAATTATGAATAATTTCTAGGCAAGGTAGGTGTTTTGAAAACCACTGTTTTTTGAGTAATTAAAGCAGCCAGCGATCAAATAGAGACATGAATACACGTGTCTGTGTTTGTTATATATTGTAAATTGCACTTGTTCATTGTGAGGAGGGGTAGAGGGTCGAGTGGGTCATGATACCTAACTCTTTCCTCAATAATATTATCAATTAACATATAACTTCCAGAGGATCTGCATGTATGGTATACACCTATTCAGTTCTTCAATTTTGTTCAGTTGCAGTGTTTATGAAAAACGTTTTATCCAGAAGAAAAGTGATTCCATGTGTGTACTGAGATTGGGTCTCATTAAAGAGGCCTTGTGAAACTTGCCACTTTTTTTCCCTTTCCATAGTGACTGGAGCATGTATCTGGAAGGCAGGAATAAATGTTGTTAAGGTAGCTATGCTGTACTATAGTGATACCACAAAACCTGGCCTCTGCGCCGTTATAATACATTTGTGCATACGTCTTTATTAGTTGTCTTGCTTCAAATAACGTTTCACTGAATGTCATTTGTTTTCACTGATAAGTTATACATGTATTTCTTTTGTTCTTTCCGTTGCATACATCCCACCATAGGTGAGTTCAATGTGTACCTTTTCTTCCAGATCAGCGTATGATCCTTCTTACATGCATGGGTTTCCTGTAAAGATTTTCCTTCCACTTCCTAAGAAGCCACTGGCATGTTTACTTGCGAAATTCCACTGTTAGAGAGCTGAGACAGAATGGTATTTGTATTATCTGCATGTTCCTTGGTGCATTTCTCAAGGAATAATATATAACCCCATTTCACAAGTCAAACAGTGGCTTACATGAAATGCACTTCCAACCTGACTGATGGTGGAAGTCCAAAGAGCATGTGACATTAGCAACTGAGAGGCCTGCAGACTGCATTTCTTATTTTTTCTAGTCTCCCAACTAACTCCTCCGCCTCATGAGAAGAAACTTGAAAATGGAAAGACTTTGTTTCTCTCTATGGATGCAAGATTTCCTCAGGGAGTATTCCACACATGCCACCACCTCGGCTCTTAGTTTTCTGCTGTTTTGTCGGTGAAATCAATAATGACATTCCAGGTCAAGCTTAGGCCAGCCTGGTACTGGAAGAAGGAATCAAGATCTCACGGAAAGGGACTTGTTTGGAAGAAGAATTTTTTTCTGAATATAAGGGCAATCTTCAGTAATGTGACCAGATACACACTTTGATGAACTCAGTCATGTTTCAATATCTCTTCGACAGGAATGAGGTAACTCGTGAAGATCAATGAATTGCAACCTTTCTTTGACGAGACTCTCCATGCAGTGATAGACCTATAGTGGGTTTTAACCTCCTGTGCATGTGCTTCAAATAGTCTAACGTGAAAGGCAATGTTCCTTGTCTTGAAAAAGTGGCAATATCATATGTATTGGGCTTTCCAATAATACTCCATAATGACTGTCCTAGTAGAGTGGAAGAGAGGTTCAGGGAAGAATCAGAAGCATAATAACTCACTGGAAACAAATGTAAACATAACCTTATTGTTTCAATAGTTACTTTTTTGAAGTGAGGTCTTTATGAGATCATAAGAGGAAACTGTCTAACTCCATGTGGAAAGTCTTTAGTTGCACTGTTAAGTCGTCCATGTGCTAGGATAGGCAGTCGGGGCTTGCCATGGTTACAGGGGGCGGGCGGGTAGCGCACAGGGGGGATTGGGGGCTAAATAAATTTTAATTTAAAATAAAAAAATGAAAAATAAACTTACCTCTGCACCGCTCCTCTCCCCAGGCTGCAGGCAGGCACAGGCTCCTAGCCTGCCTTGCGGCCAATCCTGACGCTGCACAGAGCAGCATCAGGATTTGCTGGGGAGTGTTCTCAGGCAGACTGGGAGCCTGTGCAGGCTCTCTCCAGCCCAGGTGTGGAGAGCCTACTGCCTATGTATGTTTGGCCGACCAAAGATGGCTGGCCAAACACACATGCGCAGTGAGGGGAGTGCACAGTGCACTCCCCTCACTGTTCGTCACCCCATGGCCCCGCCCCTTTCACAAGGAAAGGTTTTCAGCCTCTACTGCTGGCGGGGGTGACGCTCCTCTGCCCAAGTGGAGGAGCCGCCAATGGGGATAGGTTATTCTGTTGTGTGTGATCGTGTACATTATCTGTGATCTGTGTACTTTAAAGAACGCTGGATTATTTGAACTAATTGTGGCTCATTTCTTGTTCCCCTGACAGGCATTTCTGTTGTTTTTGTTGTATGTGCCATAAAAACCATAATAACAATGTCAATAGTAATAAGGGTCATAATGATAAATATTGGTATTTTTTATATTATTATCAATGTTAATAATACTAATATCGGAAATAATAACAATAATACTACTGATAATAACAATAATAATATCTATTTTTAAATAATAACAATGTTATTTTGTTGTTGTTGCTGTGAGCTTATCATTACTATTCTATGCCGTAGCGTTGCTTGTGTGTACAATGAAAAAAAAAACCTTGCGTGCCTTTTTTGTCAATTGAAATGCGATCTTAAGTTAAACTAGCCCACCTCCCCCTTTCTCACTTGCTACTGATGTTGCTCATGCTAAATGGAGGCACCATCTTCTTTTAATCTTAAGGACATGTGAGGATCCTGCACTTAAGACAGCCCTGGCTTCTTTCTGCAGATCCTGATTTTCAGGCACTAGATCTATCCACCTTCAGGAACAGTATAATGCGGACATTTAAACATACGGGAGCAGGAAAACTACCCCTGCAGCCTGTTGTTTAGCAATATTTTGCCCACATCGTCAACAAGCACATTCTTTTGACGTCACATTGTCTTTACAGAATCACGGAGCGACCTCTGTCTGCTTTTAATACCGTCATTAGCCTACAATAGACACAAGGCCATCAAGGTGGATTGATTCCATCCGGTCTCTGCGAACTAGTATCATTAAACTTCGAAGACAACACCATTGATTACTTTCAGTGCAAATGCAAACATGAAAACATGCAGCTGTCTCCAGGGCACTCCCGGAATGTCCTTCAAAGAGCTATTTTATGGGAACGCTGCCCCCACCCGCTTTCTTTAGAACAGCTGTCTTTAATTTTACACATGGTCGCACTTCCTGCAATACAGGATCTGTTAATTTGAGCTCAGTATCCCTTCCTTAGGAGTTTTATAGCGAGCTAAACTCGCCAATATTTACACGTTCGAGGCACTAAACGCACTCCCGCCTAAGCTCTGTAATTTGGATGGCCCCTTTGTCTGGGGCGGTCACATCTGGCCCTCTCATTCAAGGCTTTTGTGTGCAGAGGGGGCATCAGCTTCCGGACACTTGTCACAAGACAAAATACCTGTGGAGCTGGGCCTTTCATGTTGTTTCTTTTACAAATGACTTTAAAACTGCCCTTCTCCCCAGATGAATCGAGGTAGGGATGAAAGGGGCGCGGAAATTAGCACGACAGCCACTGTGTGGCACATTTTAACAAAGGTTAACCAACTGGGCAAACCAGCACAGCTCTCACTCATTGTTTCCGAAATGGCGTCTCCGTGATCTTTGAAACACCTGCTCTCAGTCGACGAAAGGGATGTATTCACTTTTATTCATTTACATTCTGCTTACATTTTAAGTGTTAGCTGTAAAGTTGAACTGCCGTGGCCATCTTATATCATATTTTATTTACTAAGCCCGCTTTCTCATGAAATGCATGCGTACGTGTGTCACCGACCACACATGGCGTTCTAATTTCGTCCCCGAGTTTATTCACAATTTTGTTTAATTGTTCAAACGACATCGCATAGTTTGCATTTTCAAAAATCAATACTGAGAATGTAAATAATCAGGTTTGTCTAATAATCGTAAATAATGATTTCTTCGAAATTAATCATTTAACAGGGAGTAGGGGGCGGGGAAGGCGAAGGGAGGGTCCGCGGACACAAAGAGGCCCATTCCCCATTTGTTATTTACTAACTGCGTATATAAACCACACTGGAAAAGTTACATTGTTATACACATTATATTAAAAGTACGATTCCACCGTCTAACTCCTATTTTATTACAGACAGGATAATTCCGTTTATTTTCTTATTTGTTTCACGAAGGTTGTTTATTAATGAAGGATGTTATACGACAAGTTAGTATTTCGCAGCTTTCCTTTCTTGCCCCTTGCCCAGTGCAGCTCGAGTTTCCCTGCCACACATTCATTAATTATAGGGCTTGCAGACAGGAGGAAGTCATACGCTATTAAACAACAGGGTGCACAGATGTCTTAAAATACCGGAATATAGACTTTGCTTCAAAAGTCAATGCATTAATGGCACTTTTAAATTGCAAATAGAAATGATGGTATTGACATGGGTCTGATGGGATGCTTGCATAGAAACAGCTTCGATCAGGGGAATGAAGACAACTTTCCGATTTATTTTCAATGTATTTTCTTTTGATGCAAAAGAACATAGCATATGCATCCAAGGAGGCAACAATTAGATCAGAAAAGCGTGTATACACTTACCAGTGTGTGTGAAAACAAAGTTGACCTTTGCCATGGCCAGACAGGGCCGTGTTGTGTTTTACTTGCGGTATTTCAGTAAAATGAATTAAAGCGAGAATTTAATGTGTTCATGAGAATTTAATGTGTCATGTGTTCATGCTCAACTGGTAGACCAAGATGGCAATCCCTAACTTTTTGAGAGGTTCTTCTCAGATTCTTAGAGGCTCATTTACCCTTCTATATTTCGATCTCTACCTACCAATACACATATATTTTTTAACATGTTTGTATTTTTTATGTTATATGTTTTATGCAGTGCATGGAAGGATTATTGTTAACAAAAAATGTGAATAAATATAATTTTTACTTATGTGGTTGAGTATGGCCACAGACTAAATTTCATTCCGACTTTACATTATGACAATTTCAATGCGATTCGACACAACAACCATTCCTAACTGTGGACAGGAAGTGCACTAGATACTAGATACAAAAAGCAAGCAAAGGAGAAACTAAAGAGTAAACAATTTACAGTTTCCTCCATTGACTTGCCCTGTGGGGGGGGGGGGGGGAATCCCTGTTAATCCGTTCCTTTACAATACATAAGGTGGCCATTTCAAGTGCAAGATATATAATTATATACTGCAGACGACTGAGATCCGGTTTGCAAGTCATCATTATGTTCTTAGTGTACAGCTGAACTAGAAAACCCAAATGCTGAGAAAGTACCAGAAAAATATCTGACAAGACCCTCTAAGAAGTGGGCAGCTAACAAACATGCACAATATCTGGCAAATTTATCCTGAACCCTGGACAGCTGCGTTTAGCTCTTGGGTTATGTCCAACCCACACATTAACCTCCTCCGGTATACAGTATAGCATACAAAGGGTTTTAATGTGCTAAAGCTTTACCCTAAATGATACAACTGTGGTGGTTTATTCTTTCAAGGAAGTCTGAAATATCCTCACCTTGAATAGCCTGATCTAGCTTAGAACTCCATTTACATGCTGAATTGGCCAAATCATCCTGATAAAATTCTGTGTAATTTGCTAATAATCAGATTACTCTTAAGTGTTACAAAGATATACCAAAGTACCTGGTTCACTAACTGCTAAAGTGTAGTGAGGATTATGTGCAAAATAATAACAGTAAGTATTTAAAGATTGACTGGTGGGGAAGGTCATACAGTATTTGCAATGTAGCAAATGCACATAGACCATGCTTATCATACAGCTGCCCAACGGTTTTAATTCTGTGATTATACCGCAGTCTAGTCACAGTATCATGGAATATAGAAGGAACATCTGGATTACCCCAAAGTGGTGTAAAGTAGAGAATCTTTTGAACACAAAATTCCTTCCAAATCTTGGCCCAGAGTTTGCAAATATCCTTAATTATCTTGAAGTGTACGGCTTAAAGTAATTTGGCTTTGTCAGTCTATATAATAAGAACTTCCAGTCAGGCCTCATAGCCAATTGATGGCCTAAAACCTTAGTGTTGGGACCATTACGTGTCAGTAAGGACCAAATACGCGTGCCACATGCAGCCCCAAAAAAGGACTTAAAATCCGGCAGCAACAAACCGGCCCAATTAAATGGAAGCTTCATAAGATGGATAGAATGCCAGTCTCCTTGTTTACCAAATAAAAAAGCTAATTGCCCTATCTAGCTGTTTACAGAAAGAATCGGGGACAGGAAGCAGAATCTCCCAATACAGATAATGAAATTAAAACATTCATTCATTTTAACTATGTTGCAGTGCCATATAATACTTTCTGGAAGACAGTTTCAACACCTCATCTTAGCAATACATGTGGCCCCTAATTGTTCATAGTTTAGAAGGATAATCCATTCTACCTTATTTGTAATATTAACCATAAATAGGCAGTCACCAGAACAATTCCCTCTACCTTTTCCTCTGTCACGAAGTTAAGTATGGTTTGTGTTTTCGCTAGGTTCAACTTGAACCAGGAGATAGCCCCAAACTTCTTAGCCTCTGATTTTCTTTATTCAATAGCTTGGATATGGGCCGAAGAGTATACAAATATATAATCGGCATATGCACTGATGTAGACTTCCGCACCACTTAAAATTATTGATTGAATCTCAGCTATCTCAGGTAGGATTCTATATACAAAGCAAACAGCAAAGGGGATAGCGGACATCGCTAAATGGGGAAGAGCAATGTCCATCAAGCATCAACCTGGCCACTGGATGTTGGTAGAAACTTTTAACACGGTTCAAAAACCTGTCACCAATACCCACAGCTCACTTTGTAGAAAATAAGTATATCCAGGAAATACGGTTGAACACCTTTTCAGAGTCTAATAAAATCATATCTCCTTTCCCACCTGGAGTTGGCTACATCAAATAGTGCAATGGTGGTATTTATATGATTACTAGTGTCTTTACCTGGGATGAACCCATGCTGCTGTGGAGAAACTGGCTTTTGTATGTCTGCAACATACTTGGAAACTCAAATCTTTTCATATACTTTAGCATTGGCATTGATGAAGGAAATGAGTAGGTATGTCCCTCTTTTCTCCGGCAGCTTCTCTTTCTTAAAAAAAAAACCCCTATAATATTAGCATAATTCCAGGATGCTGATACTTTGCGACCCTGGTCGACACTAGAAACACTAGTATAAATACAGGAGTTATTAGTTCTGGAAATGTTTTATAAAATCCGACGGGTATAGTATCAACCCCAGCTGCTTTGTCTGAGGATAGGTACTTAATAGCCATCTCTACTTTTAAAAAAGTAACATCTTCCTCCAAGAAGTGAATTTGTTGCAGACTCAAATTGGATATTCCTGCCCTCTGCAAATAATCCTCTATCTCATTCTGCGGTGGGACACCAACATAGCCATATATTTCCTTATACAAATATTTACATTGATCCAATATATTTTGCAAGTCATAATGGCATTTCACATCCTTTTCCCTAATACACTTGTTCATATTCCAATGCCTCCTTTCAGTCACTTTATGTGCCAGAGTTCTCCAAGTCTGTTCCCCATACTCATATTGAAGCCTTCTATTAGTCTTACAGATGAATACAATTTTCTCTGTAGAAACACAATCAATACTACTACAGTGTTTCAGTAGTTCACAGTATATCACTTGCTCATCTATATCAGCAACCGAAATTGTTTGACTATGCTGCTGCTTCAGATTCTGTAATTCAAAATATGCCTTACGAGCTCTATCTCTCAGTGTTTTATTTTGTTCCAGAATATATTGAGCAGTCACACCTCATATATAGGCCTTTATGGAATTCCAGACCATGCCCGCAGAGGTGACCCAAATTTATACTGATAAGCTCTCTCAGTAGATTAGACATTCTGATTTTATCATCTAGATTCAGTAATAATGACCTTAGAAATGTTAATCTACGCCTCTCCTTACCGAAATCCGATAATTGAAGCATGACAATATGGGGTTGTGATCAGAGGTGATCTGTGGACACATTTCTATGGTAGATTAGTCTATCATCCCCGATTTCACAAATACCATATCAATTCTAGAATAGTGCTTATGTGGAATCAAATGAAAAGTATATCCCAGCATACCTGGGTTAAGCATCCTCCACAGATCTACCATCCCATCAACCGGGGCCAGATCAATTATTGATTGTCTAATTTCACCATATGAGAAGTTGCAACTCAGTCCATCATATCAATTATATAATGGACTACACAAATAAAATCCCAGAACAAACTCAACTTCTCAGGCCAGTGTGCTAGCTCAAGATTCAACATGTCAAACATGCGTGGGTCATCATTATTGGACCTTAAAGCACACAAATGGCATAGATATTTTGTTGAAACTTAACCTGTTCAATTACCCACCTGCCCTTAGCATCTGGTGCTATTTTGAGAGTGGTGTATTTAAGATGTTGAGAGCTTAATTATGGCAACTACTCAAATGGAAACTTGTTGGATACCTGTTAGGCAGTACTCACAACAATATCATAGCCCAATTGCTTCAGCAAAGCCCAATCTTTAAAAGGCTCACAAGTTTCAGCTGAATAAACTACTTGGGATTTATAAGCTAAAGTCCCCTCTTTTATCAATCTTTATTTCAATTTGTGAGTCATCATAGAAACATTCGGGCACATCCATTTAAACTGAGACAATGTGCATTATCATCACTCTTTTTTTGCTCCAACTGCCACCTGTTGTATACTGGAACCATATCCAATTGCTAAAAGTTCCAATATTGGTGACTATACCAGCCAATGTTATCCCAATACCCCCCAAAACTCACCATTATACAAGAATAGTGCACCCATCAAGCACACAACCCCCCAACAAACCCAGCTACTAGTATTGGTGAAAAATGAACCCATCTCATTGGCTTTAAGACCTAAATTGCAGCCCATGGTACAACCTATCCCCTCTGACCGACCCATCTGCACGCCATCCTCCAGCACCCCTTAACAACTACACGTATACAAGCAAAGGAAAAACAAAGAGAAGAAATTAAAGGAAAAAGCAAGATAAAGAAAAAACACCCATTTGATAATACAGTACCACCCATCATTCAACATCTATTAATTCCTTGCTTCTAAACATTTATGTGTGAGTTACTGCTTTTTATGAGCCCATAAGTGCAATAAAGAAATATATAGAAATGGAATTCTAGATAAATTGCCCTATGACTTCAGTTAACAGTGCCATCAATCATTCAATATTTGTGCCACTGCCGGAGAGTAGTAGCAGATTCATCCGTTTAAACGCAGATGTGTGTTTTCTCCACCACACAGGATTTTTCAGTGTGTAGGCTCCTGAAGGATGAATTGGACCCCTGCTGCTTACTGCTAGTCAATCTGGTGCAGTTTCCACATACAGTCAATGGACCCCGATTCACAAAGGTAAACTTAGTCCAAAAGTCTAAACTTACACCAAAACTCTATCTTTACTATGAGAAAAGTTGGACTTAGGATATAGGTTTAGAGTTTTGGTCTAAACTTGGTCTTTTGGTCTAAGTTTACCTTTGTGAATCGGTCCCCATATTTCCACAAATCAGATTGTGCATAAACAAAGACTGGGTTGACCTTGACTGGTGCGGATGGCTGAGCATTTGCAAAGATTGCTTGCCACAAGAGGAAGTGCCCAAAATAGATCAAAATTGGGCACAGCATGTTAAGTGTTGCTATTCGCAGTTGCCCGAGACATGGGCAGTCGATGTGCAAATGGTATCTGGCAGTCTAGGCTCCAATCTGACAATTCTGGGAAAGCACATTGAAACATCTATCAAACTGGGAAGAAATTTCCAGGGGAAAACGAAAAGCGCTCCCAACAGTCCCCTTAACGTATAAGTATAGGTGCTCCCGGCCCTGGAGGAATCTTCCCCACCCCCAACAACTGTACAAGACAGATAATAAAGTGTAAGAAAAAGGACCTAGGCACTCATATAAAGAAACCGCCTCTATGTTTAACAAAAATACATAAGTTATAGAAATATTAATAGATATATAGTCGAACAATAATCCATGAAATCAGTATGTGGTGAACATTTGGTCCTTTTTTCTTACACATTGAAACATCTGAATGATAAATATCTGGGGATCATCCTCTTCTCTCCCTTCTGGCACCCCCAGCACCCTCAATTTGTTGCAGCATTTTTGATTCTCCAGGCCCCCCAATTTAAATTGCACTTGTTGGGGTTGGGGATCATGCTCCAAACTGCCTTAGATGCAGTCATAGCCACTTCGTCTATACCCACCACCCTTTGTTGTAGGTCAAGTACTTGGGAGGTAAAGGTTGAAACTTTCTCAGTCATTTGTGAAAGTGCCTGTTGTGATTAAGCATTGTCTACTCTCACCTCGTCACAGTACCTCAATTCCTGTGATCGATGAGCTTATATAAGTTCAATAACATGGGCTAACAATGGTTCTAAATTGTTGATAGGAGGGACAGTTCTCTGCTAATATTCAATTCTCAATAGTTGTGGCGATGGGCTGGGGTTATTCTGATGGCTGGCAGCCGAGCTCCCCTCTGTGAATAGATCCTCGGCAGCACTCTGCACTTCCATAGTGACCATAGAAATGCCAGCCATCAAATCCTGCTCCTTTCCTTAGCAGTACCGAGATTAGTGTTAGGAGGGAGATCCTGCTCTTTCATTTTACTGGGTGTCACAGATTCCTGTGCTTGCCATCCAGAACTCAACTTCCTAATGAGGGTACCATTAGGAAAGCAGACTTTCCACTTTCCTGGTGCTTTTTATTACCCATTGTATAGCATTTTCCTTCGGCCGGGCTCCTAGTTGTCTATTATTGATTATGCGCTGCAACACTGAAGGTTTGTCACTTTGGCCATCATATAAGGGCAAACTAGCACTTATTCTGCCCTTCTGACTCAGGGGGTCAGGTCCAACCCTGTGCTTATTGTGTATATTGGTCCCAGGGAACCCAGCCAGATCTTAAGTGCCTTGTTACCTTTGCTGTGCACAATAGCTGTGTCTTTCCCAGGGCTCAATTGCTGGGTAGTAGTTGTTACCTTTTGATTAGTGTCATTTGTAGTATCTATAGTATCTGTAGTATGAACAGACAAAGTTGAATTAATATAAGCCTGAGAAAGCACATTTACATTCTCCACATAGTCCATCATACCTAAGTGCTGTGAATCTATGTTAGACATTGAAATCTTCTGACCCGCTTGAACTGCCTGTTTGTAATTGTAATTGTATTTTTATAGTGCCTACTACCCCTGATAAGGCGTCAAAGCACTCTTTTGCAAATAGCACGCTACTCCAGAGCCCCAAAACGATTAGTAGTGGATTATTATAGAGTAAAATGAGTTAATTTGAGTGGGGGCATGAGAGTCTGTTAGTTGGATTGAATATGATAATATAATGGACAAATAGAAGAGGAAAGAGTTTGGAAAGTGTTATTTGGGAGATCGAAATAGTAAGATGAGGTTTGGGATAGGCAAAAGGAGAGATGGAGGAGGGATACATGAGGGAAGAATTTGGAAAGGGTTGTTTGGGAGATCATTGTAGTAAAATGGAGTTTGGAGTGATCCAAGGAGGGATAGAGGAGGGAAGAGTCTAGAAAGGGGTTTTCTGAGATCATATTAGTAGAATGAGGTTTGGCATGAATCAGAGAGAGGAGCTAGAGGATATATTGAGAGTAGTATAAGGTGGGACATAGAGTAGTGCATTGGAGAAAGTCAAAGTTTTTTTTATCTCTTCTACAGTAGGAGTATGATATTTACATATTGTAATAGATAAGTAAAACAGAGACCCATACGCATCTAATCAAATAATTCATATGAAAACTATGCAGTGCCTATACATGTGTTGAGCATAGAATAATAGATATATGCATATATTTATATATATTTTTATATCTGTAAGTAATATATGTATATATATATATATATGCAAAAAACAAAGGAGAACTCTGGGAAGTTCCCAATTTTAGGTGGAGAGCTGCTCTAGTAAGGAGCACCCTGCAACACCAGCGACACTCTAGATTTGCTCACCTCAAATGTCTGCTTATCTAGCAAAGTTTTTAAGCATAGGATCAGCACAGTGCTATCCTCGCCGAGCTAGATAGTGACAAAGTCTTTTATTTATATATATATATATAGAGAGAGAGAGTTTAAAAACCATATATATCATACATATGTATACATATTTGTACATAGAAATACATATATCTAGATACATAAAATCAAATTACAAATGTTTATATACACAAGGGTATTCTGTACATTAGTATGGTAGTTATGTAGGAAAGAGCCAAATCTTGAGTAGTCTTCTGAAGGTAAGATAGTTATCTGTGTATCTTATTTATGGGGGTAAAGAATTCCATAGTTTGACAGCTTGAACAGAGGAAGATGTACTACCTATGTTTTTTTTCCTGTATGGTGGGATTTTCAGGTTAGGTGCCAATCTGTAGCGGAGGTTTGTTTGTTGAATGTGTTTGGTGATATTATTCCTGATTGATCCTGTTCCATTTATTGCTTTATGGGTGATACAAAGCAGCTTGAAAGTGGATCTTCTCTCAGCAAATAAATGATCATGCATTAGGAAATTAACAGAGAAGCTGCATTATTTGGGGTGCTGGAGGTCTTTCAACCAAACCCAAGTTCCACCTAGTAGAGCTGCATTAGTGATCACAGGCAAAACACATATGAATAAGCCTGGAAGGAAATATTTGATTATAATGGTTGATCAAGACCCTAGATACAATGCCTGCATCATTGACGTCTGTTCCTATGCACAAGGAGCGACCTACTACAAATGGTGGAGAATGAAAAAAAAAGTAGAACATTACCATGAAGTTTATTAGCAAAGCAAGTAGAGTGTTGTAACAGAGTGTTGAATATACTGAGTTGCAGTACAGCATCATTAGAAAGATGATGACCCCACTGCAGTTGAGCAGCAACTGCCTAAATTGGAACTAAATCATAAATTCAAATTCTGATACAAACACACCCACATGCCCTCGATCTTTCTTCACACTGGTTCTCTTACCCTCCACGCCCAACAAAAAGCTGGACCACATATGCTACAGCACAGCTCCCCCACTGTAATACAGAATGTCCAAACTCACTCTAATTACCATTCTGTCACTTAAAGTAAACCAACATACACAGACATCTACAAATATATTCTGCACACTGTTCATACACAACCATCAACTGTGAGTATTGCATTGTGCATCTTCCCTGCCCCCCTCAATGACCCCTACTACCTTCCCAAACCTTTTCTGATAACTACTGGCACTTCATTACAATCAAATCTCCTAAATTCACATCCATGTCCTTCAGTGCTTTCTTTTCAATAATGGAGTACCTTGTTTCTGCTTTCCTCAGTAAGAGATATATGAAACCAATGGTTGCTTCTTCCCCTGTCTTCTGCCTCAACACAGCTGGACAAAAGAGACGCTAGCATCTGTAGTAATATCACAGTTTGGAGGAATCTGTTACGTCAGCCCCTTCTTATAATATAGTCACAGGCTTTCCACTTGAAGATTCAAAATTACAAATTGTAGGTTTACCTTGGGCAGCGCAACTATCCTCTCAGGCCTTGGTTACATTGTTGTGCCAGCAGTCACCATTCTCCTCGGGGAGTGATACAATGGTTGTATTGAGAGACAAAGGAAGGACGCTAATCAAGCAACTCTCACTGCTTTTGACCACTTGTAGAAAAGCCTTGGCCACAGGGGAGGTTAAGTACTGAGAAGAAAGAGTGGTAATGGTGCCTGACCTGGCCCGAGTTGACTGAGCGGGCAGGAGTTTCAAGGCCAGGCGGCCGCTCTGAGATGGGGATGCCCATGTCTTTTCAGTCTCCCCAATAGTGCCGGCCCCTGTCCTGGTCGGTTTTCCACAAGCAGAGGAATTCTTTTTTCAACCTAGTCTCGCCCGAGTCTGTTTTGGTTGGCACCATTCAGAGAAAGCAAGCAGCATGGGCAGGGGACACCTTGAAGATCAGCAGCTCTGTCGGAGGGTCCAGCCTCATCAAGCTCTTAGCCTCTGGACTGCAAGACCGCAGCCAGCAGAGCTGCTGAGGGGTGATGAAGAGTGGAAGAATAGAAAAGGAGCAGTATGGCAGTCTCAGCCTCCCACCATATTTTTTTTCTCCAAATAAATAAAATCTTAGGGGCATATTTACATTCCCCTTTCACCTAAGAGTTTGCCTCCCTCCTTTCCGGTCTACAGTCACCAAGACCATCTGTGGGGTCCCCCAAGGATCCTCCCTCAGCCCCACCCTCTTCAACATCTACATGGCTCCTCTTGCCAACATCCTCTGCCCCCATGGCATCACCATCATCTCATACGCAGACGACACCCAGTTCATCATCTCCCTCACCAGGAACCCAGTCACCACAAAGATTAACCTGCATGCCGGACTCCTCGACGTTGCCAAATGGATAACAGCAAGCCACCTCAAATTAAACTCAAACAAAACAGAGATCATCATCTTCGGCCCCAACAAGACAGCATGCAACGACTCCTGGTGGCCCACCACCCTCGGACCACCCCCAAGATCCCCACCCACACATGCAACCTTGGCATCGTTCTAGACTCATCTCTCTCCATGACCCAGCAAATCAAAGCCATATCATCCTCCTGCTTCAACACCCTTCGCATGCTACGCAAGACTTCCAAATGGATTCTGTTAGAAACAAGAAGAACAGTCACCTACGCCCTCATCAGCAGCAGACTGGACTACGTCAACGCTCTCTACGCAGGGACCACAGCCAAGCTTCAAAGAAAACTCCAGCGAATTCAGAACGCAGACGCACGTCTCATCCGCAACTCCCTTGCCACGAACACATGTCCACCCACCTCACATCCCTACACTGGTTGCCCATCAACAAAAGGATAATTTTCAAAGTCCTCGTCCACACTCACAAAGCCCTCAACAACACTGGACTGGCGTAACTCAACGAACGAGTAAACTTCCACATACCCATTCGACAGCTCCGCTCCACCGACCTCGCCTTCGCTACAGTCCCCCACATCCATCGCACCACCTCTGGTGGCAGATCCTTCTCCCACCTCGCTGCCAAGACCAGGAACTCCCTCCCCACCAACCTACGCAAGACCCAGGACCTCCTAACCTTCAGAGATCACCTTAAAACATGGCTTTTTGAGCAGTAACAGACAACCCCCCCAGCACCTTGAGACCCTAATGGGTGAGTAGTGCGCTTAAGATTGATTGATTGATTGACCTCCTTGTACCATCCTAGCATCATTTTGTAACATTAAGTAGGCGTTAAGGAGGCCCCCACAATGCGCCATGTTTACAAAGTGTTGCAATGCGTTAACGTGCAGGGAGGCCCCAAAAAATGGCACTGTGAACTTTACAAGATTTCACTGTGCCATTTTCTCTGTAATATTTAATTCATGCTCTGGGCAGGCGTTAAACGCAAGCGTCTACAATAACCTATGGGCCTCCCTGTGCTTTGCTAGACTAGCACAATACTTTATGGCACTAATCCAGCAACGCGCCACAATAGCATCACAAATTATGACTCTATTGTGTTAACATGCACCATGATGCTCTGTATAGTAAATACAGTGTTAGCATGGTGACGTTAGTGGGGCAAAGGATGACACAAGAAAAGTGGTGCATCAGAGCTGATGTGCCACTTTCTTGTAAATATGCCCCTAAGGGTTAAAATGGAGCCATGAGCATGGTGGCTTATATTACTTAATAGCTACATTTGAGAAGCTACTTTGGTAAGACTTTTAAAAACTTCAACCCCAGAGGGCATTGGTTTTAATTCAAGAAGCAGTTTCTTAAGGGCTATGTTTCCCAATGTAATAATACCTTTAATGTATATTGAAGCTAGAGTAGAGTTGGCTAGAAAAAGCTGTGATTGAGGTATTGTTCTAATCTGAGAAATACAAAAGCTTCTTTAATCATATGTGGCAATTCAGACCTTGGTGTAGTTGCTAAGCACCTCAGATAGGCAAAGTAACTATGACCCAATAAAATGGGCACAGAGTTTATTCAACACAGGAGGATAAAGGGTGAACTTCAGCCGGGTATCAAACTCGACTTTCAGATTAAGGACCAAAGCTTCCAATGACTTTGCCTCAACTCCTTACTAGGTATCCTGGATGGTTCATAGTTTATGTAAACTTCAATACTTGTTTCTGCATTAGCTATATTATGTCTCAGAGTTTTGTATAGAATTTTCAAAGAATAGTGACGTAAGTGCCCCAAATGCTAAATTTGAGTAGGCGTTTCGAACATTCTGTGAGGATCTGGGTTTACTATATGATAGGGCTAGGTAGCCTTATCATGGAGTACACTCTCAGAGACCCCTTTGGGAGAGAAAAGTCTTGTATACTTAACCTCCGGCTCAACCCTGGGTAGCTGTGGCTGAGACAGTGAGGCTCAGTAAAGGAACTTAGGGCCAGATGTAGCTACAAAAAAATTAGCGACTCGCAATTTGCGAGTATGTGCGACTCGCAAATTGCGTGTCGCTAATAGGAATGCAGGTACAATGTTCGTGTACAATTTGTAACTCGCACCCGGAGTCGCAACGCAGATAGCGAGTTCGCTGTTTGCGAGGTCGCTTTTTGCGACCTCGCAAAAAATGAACTCGCAATTTGCGAGTGGGTGTCGCAAATTGCGAGTACCATGTAAATTGCTTGCAGGTGCTGCAGAACACTCCAGAAACCACTCCAGAACACTCTGGAAACACTTCCTGGCACATGATGATGACATCACAGCCAGGAAGTTTACAAATACACCTGGGAGGAGGGAGGACCACACCCATTTTAAATTGCTGAACTGCAAACAGGAGGAACAGCAGCTACAATGGCTGAAACACCTAGAAAACAAAAACTCAAATTCTCTGAGAAGGAGCTGGAGGTGCTGACAGAAGAATGCTGTCAGCACTATGATGAACTCTTCGGAAAGGCAGCCCTCAATGTGCCAGAAGCCACCAAAAAACAACTCTGGCTGGAGATCCAAGAAAAAGTGAACTCCCTGGGGGTGAGCCACAGGAGTGTGGAAGAGATAAAAAAACAGTGGTATGACCTGGGCCCCCGGACCAAGGAGAGGGTGGCAGAAAGGCTCCGGGAGATGAGAGGCACAGGAGGGGGACCATCATCCGTACCACCACCCACACCCCTGGAAGAAAGGGTGGAGGAGACCCTGGAGCAGGAGGCAGTGACAGGAATGGGAGATCTGGACACCTCTGAGCCCACTACATCAACCGGTGAGTACCATGTGATATGCCTGTACCCCCATCAATGCCATAACCCCACCCACCATGTACACAGGGGCATGCACAACCAAGATAGCTCCATTACAGGGTAGCAAACACCAGAATTATGCATTATGGGAAATGTAGTCAAATAGCCAGTTCATAGGCAAATGTTTATTAGGAAGTGTGCAACAGATAGTAGACACTGACAGTCTGTTCCCCATGTCCCACAGGTCTCCCACAAGATACCACCACACGCCACAGCAGCCAGCCCCATGAGGACAGCACAGGAGCTGCCACCACTCCCACCTGCACGACCAACACCATCCCTGTGATGTCCACACCTGCTGCAACTGTGTTTCAGGAGGCTGCGCCAGCAACAGGCAGGAGTGCCACAGTAGAGCACACAGGGCATCCACCGCTGCGCAGGCGACGCAGGTACAGGAGAGCAGGGCTGCAGGCTGCGTCCGGCCGTCCATCTACCACCAACAGTGAGGCACAGCTGCTTCGTGGTCAGCGCCTCCAAAACAATATATTAGGGCGTATTAGTGGGGTGCTGCACCGCTTTGTCAGAAACAACGAGGCCAGCATGCAGCAGCTCCATTCCCGATTGGACATGATTGCCACAAACACTGGGGACCTAGCCCTGTCCATGAGGGATCTGGTGGCAGGACTACTTGCACAGGGCGAGGGTGGGCGGCGCAGGGACCGTCAGCTGCTACAGAGGCTTGACAGGATGGTCACATCAATTGGCAGACTGGCTGTTAAAACCACTGGCCTGTCGAGAAGGACAGTTGGCCTCCAAGTAGAAATGGGCCATTTTGCAGGGGATGTGGCTAGAGGCCTGGGCCGGATCACACATGTGATTGATTTAATGGAGGCACGGCATCTGTCTAGGGGCACAGGGGACACACCCCAGGACAGCGAGGAGGGCTCTACAGTGAGCAGTGTCTCTGCCAGTGACACTAGGGTGCACCGGAGTGGGAGCACCAGGCAGAGCACTGCAGAACCACCAGGGACCAGCCAGGCTGGCAGAGGCCACCATAGGACATAGACAGAACCCTGTCCCTGATGTTGGGGCACATGACAGCAATGTGCCCTATGCATGGTTTGCATTTAGATGAACATGAAAAGTTAGTAATTGTAAATAGTTGTATTTCTGCACATATTAAATAGTTTTTTTGTTCCACTTAACAAATGGAGATTTTGGTCAATAGGTGAGTATGGTTGAAGTTGACACGTACCTTCCAAAGTATTGGGTTGCGAAGTGTTCCCGTCTCAGTCTGCCTTGAATTGCTATACTCTGATCCCCATTATGGCGATGTGGTTGCTCTTGCTCTTCATCCTCAGAATCTGGGTCTGCAGGGGTGAAAGGTAGCCCACGTCGGGTGGCAATATTGTGCAGGATGGCGCATGCAACAACAATTTTGAATGCTGTAATGGGGGTATACTGGAGGGCACCTCCACTGCTGTTGAGGCATCTGAACCTTGCTTTCAGTAATCCGAAGGTGCATTCTATGATGTTCCTGGTCCTCTTATGTGCACTGTTGTATCGCCTCTCGGAATCATTGCTGGGTGTTAAGAAAGGAGTCATTATCCATGGCCGTAGAGCATATGCACTGTCACCTGTTGGGCACAAACATTACACTGTTAGAAAGTCCTGGTTGGTGTGCACAGTGACCTGTTTGTATGTCTGCAAGGTGTATGCAGCTCTACCTAGGAGGTATCCATCTCCAAACTCCCCACGTTCCAGGCGTTGGTGTATCCCACTGTGCCTAAAAATGTAGGAGTCATGGGTACTGCCTGGAAATTTTGCAACAATGTCGGTGATGACATAATGGGCGTCACAAACAACCTGAATATTGAGTGAGTGGGTACACTTTCTGTTGCGGAACAGATGTTCCAGGTTTGCAGGGGGGCATATTTGAATATGTGTCCCATCTACACATCCTATGACATGGGGAAAGTTGGCAATCCGGGAAAAGTCCAGCTTGGTGCTGTTAATTTCTGCCTCATTCCTGGGTAGGTATATGAAGTGAGACATGTGTGTGAGTAAGGCATCTAGGAATGCCCTGAGGAACCTTGATAGTGCACTTTGTGATACCCCACCTGCCACAGCAATGATCCCCTGATAGCTCCCTGAGGCCAAGAGGTGCAGTGAGCATAGCACTTGCACATGCGTAGGGATGGCGCAGCCGCGCAGAGTCTGGCGTTCTAGCTGTGGTTTTAGTAATTCAATTAATTCTAGTATGGCTGCGCTGCTAAGGCGGTATTTATCATATATCTCTTCCTCAGTTTGCTGAAAAAGAGTCTGCCTTGTTCTATAGATCTTATCCTGTCTGTGGCTCCTCCTCCTCCTCTGCTGGGCTGCGTGGACTCTCCTCCTCACTGCTATCAGGTATATCTCCGCCATCTTGAGTAACCCAGATGCCTTCTGGGTCTCCTTTTATACTTTGGTAATGATTACCACCTGCTCTGAGTTAGTGGTAAATGGGACATGCAAACTGGGCTTTTTGCGACTAGTCGCAATTTGCGAGTTGCAATTGCATATGGTTTGTGACTCGCAAATTGCGACTTCCTAGTTGCGGGTCGCAAAATGGGGTCGCAAATTTTGCGAGTCGGTAACGGCTCGCATCGCTTTTTGTGAGTCGGAAATGGGATTTTTGCATCCCATTTCCGATTTTGCACAGTCGCAAATAGCGATTCGGGCCATTTGCGACTCGCAAAACTTTGCTACATCTGGCCCTTAGTGTAAAGCATTTAAAAGCACCATACAGCAGAATAAGAAAATCATACGTGAATAAAAAAACACAAGAACAATTTAAAACATAGAACATAATTTTAGGAATTTTTACAGTCCTTGACCATCAAAATCAGTCGGAGGTTTCCGGAGTTACAGATTTTAGAACTTTTTAAATATTTTTAAATGCAACTGCAAGCAAGCATTGGTAAAGGTAAAGTTTGGAAACTTTTGGAAAGTTTGAAAAAGTTAGTTTGAGTGTTCCAGTCAAGCTTGGGCAACCTGATCTGGCAGGGATGAGATCTAGGGGGTCAGAAAGCATACTTTGCACAGCTACCAGGCCATCATAATTTTAAAGCAAGTTCCTAACTTTCACACAAGACCACCATAGTAAACGGCAGTGTAGTCCTAATGCTGAGGGATCCAGGCAAAGATGCTCACAAGAGTGCTCTGGTAGTGATGCAGTTGATAAGGATGTCTCTGCGGTGGTTCCTCAGTCCATGAGTGATGTGAGGTGAACCTAGTCACATTGATTGACATCCCTCAAAGCCCTCTTTCCTGCACTGGTTGCACAGCTGCAGCTGTGCCACCCGTGACGATACACCACCATTGGAGACAAAACCTTTTGCCCTTGTAGTCCAGTGAATCCAGTCTCTGACAACTCTCCTGGGTCCGGCAGACACAGGTGCAGACTTTGGATATATTAAATTCCATTGTTGGTGTGCCCTGCGGCAGTTAGCAGGGAAACTTTCACGGGGCTACCACTTTGTTGGGATGGGCTCTCTCCACCCTTGTGTCCCTAGTGGGCTACAGGGATAAAACCACCTGTTCCTCGGAGTCACTGGAGTTTGTGAAAGCTGGGAAATCAAGTTTTCCCGATCTCAGGAGCCACAGGCAGTGTCCCAGCTCACTAGTCCAAAAGTGCAGCAGGTGAAGTCCTCTCACCCGTGCAGCCTCACTTTGAGCAATCAAAGACAAACAGGACATGACTTCTTTGGTCTTCTCTTCTTTTCGAAATGTGAACTAAGGGTAAGGGTGCCCAGGGTGCCCATTTATCACAAAAACATGCCAGAGGGATTAGCCAATGGACTACTAGGTCACCTCCTCTATAGTGACAAGGTTCCTGTGATGTGGGGCACCTGGCTATCCCAGAGTGCCCCATTCTTGCCCCTTCCAAAACGGCACAGCCCTTCATTGGTCATGAGGAGCAAGGTAGCCCACCCTTGGGGTGTGGCTACCAGTGGGCTACACATCCATGGGAAAACCGGTTCTAGCACTGATTCTCCTTCTTTTTACCCTGTCTCCTAGACGTTGGTAGGAACAAATGCCATCCTGCTCAGGAATTGTTTTGCCGGCGGCCCTTCAAAGGCGGATTCACCTTTACAGCTCTCGTTTTGGGCCAATATCCTTTACAGTCTTCCTGGGGGAGGAGGTCACACCTCGTTGCCAGGCTAATGCTATTGTTCGTGGGTCTGGGAGTCATTTGCATGTCTCCACAGGTGATCAGAAACCTGTCTATGTGTGAAATTCCTTTGTGAGGCCACTGTACTAGCTAGAGTGCAGGGTAGCAACTTTCTAAAAGTTGCTTAAGATTAATAATGACATTAAATCTGATCAGATTGGGTTCTATCCCATTCATTTAGTACCTTACTTGACCTGGGGCGGTGGTCCTATTCAGACGTGAGACGCGTTTAAGTGTAAATGGTTAAGCCCTGGGTTTTCTAACCTTCCACAGCAAAATGACAATTTGGAATTGTTGCTGAAAAGAGGTATTAAAACAGATGCCTAACTTAAGAATATATTGCTCCCTGCCATATGACTTGGTAGGCCTGCTTTAGGGGAGTCTGACATATACACTTAAGGGAAGCAGTCGCTTTGCCATTAGGGTTATTGGCAAAGTTGAGTTAGCAGTGTGGCACACTGCCCTTTCAGTCTGCAGCAGCAGGCTGAGGTGTCTTCCACGTTTTGTACACACAGAATGGCACAAACAGGGCTGCAGTCCTGTGAGGACACTGCCCCATATTTCCTGGGTACCTGGATACAGTATATTTGGGACTTATACGTAAGGCATTGCTTCCCAGTTGGGGCTAGCCTATTAAACATACTTTTATTCAGTGTTAAAATACTGGCATTAAGGTCTGGTTAGCAGGCTCCAGTGAACTCTCAAAGTCGAAAAACCAGCAAGATTATTTCCAAAAAGTGGGGATGAACATACCAAAAGATGCATTTCCTTACACGTGTGCCCTGGAGTTACGTAGGGAGTCACTTACAAATCTTCATCTGAGTCTGCAGGGCTACTGCTGTGAACTAACCAAAGGAACTTTGCAACCCAATTATTTCATTGTTCTACTCCTTGGTAGTCTATATTTTCATAGAAAAGAACTTGGAGGAAGACTACTTTGTGGGCAAAATTGATTGTGAAAATGACATCTTTAAGGTTCCAGCAGGTCTATGATTACAACAAAGTAGCCAATGTGGAAAATATGCATGTGCTCTCACTTGCAAGAGATATTATATGAAACAAGGGGATTGCAGCCTGCCAATTGCATTCCATTGCTTTCCCTCCAACCCCATCTGTATTGCTTCTTTCCCCTCCTGCTCCCTCTTGTACATGTTGCTTCTTCCCCTCTCACCCCTACCTTCTCATTGTCCATGTTACCCAGCTACCACCCGCCATAAAAAATAATGGTCTATGGTATGGCCTCTGCTGTCCTTTGCTTCCCCCCTCCATCTTGTTGTCAGTGTTGCATGTTCCTTAAACGCCCTCCCTCCCACTGTCCATTTTGCCCACCCGCCATCAGAAAAAAAAACTATATGGCACAGCTTGTGGTGGAAATCTCATGGTGCTTATTTTAATAACCTTTAGCCAAGCTTCTGCTGCTGTAGAACATGGTTAAAAGTATTTGCAAAGCCAATTGCTCGTACATAGGCACGACCTATTGGCTTTGCCAATGCTTGTTCTTTTTGATGTCAAGAATAAAGACAGCTTTAGCTGTCTCGTCAGTCTTGTAAGGTAAAAAAGTAATAGAAAGTAAATAGATATATTCATACTTCATTCTCTGTGACTTTCATTCATATTTTGATCTGCCTACCAATGAAGGAGGATTGAGCAATGGGCCAGCACACTTTAGCCACTGGCTTTCTTCATCTGTAAATGATTGCATTTTACCTTAGCACACATGGTCATCCACCTACGTTAAACTTTGTAGGACTTCTATATCTGTGAAAATGGACCTGTCTTCTGGAAGCACCAGTACTGTTCTATGTTTGCAATGTTTAAGTGTTTTTAAAATGTTTTAATTTTAAGAAAAGCATATGGTCAGATGTTATAATGGCAGCATGTGTCCTTTTTAATAGTTTTATGGAATATGCTTGCAATAAAAAATAAATGAATCTTCACAAATATTGCTAAGGCGAAACCCTATGGCTTTCCCAATGCTTTTGTTTCTGTGTTACCCCAAAAAATGCAAAGTTAAATGTTTACTAAACCTAAAGTTACAGAGAATGATAAAAAAGCGTCATGGGGACATCGTTCCTCAGAAAGAAGGCGAGTACCACCCAAAAACTACACGGACCACTGCCTAATAAAATGCACTGCACGGTCCTATCTGTCTAACGGTGAACGAAAACTATTGACACTTAGGGAAAAGACACGAAAATTGAATTATGACCGTGAAATACCTAGTGTACAAAGTGGCCATGCTGTCACAAGGGTAAATAAATCAATAAAGGGTTTGGATGTTGTTGTTGCCTGCAGTTTGGTAAAGTATATCACTGATATATAACTATATCTCCTATAGTAGTGATTGTTAGCTATATGGTCATCTGTGGGTACATCATATGTTTGTAAATTCTCCACGTCCTATTTGTGAACATATCTTGCTGTGACTCGTTATCTTGAACATTCTCTCCCATTCACACTTTTCCAGCCACTACCAGTTTTTTGGAGAGGACCCTCACATGGGCTTCCTGCCGTGCGCGTTCAAGATACAGGTAGTGGGTAGTGTCAACCTTCGTTCAGTAGTTTATTGGGAGCCTGAACCCACCTGCAAGAGTGGCCAAACCTTCAATGAACTGGAGGTAATGGTTCCACTATGGCACGCGCGAATCAATGGTTCCATAAAGATGGCCATCTTAAGTGCTATTGAAGGACGTTTAGGAATGCTTTAGGATGTACAGATTCCTCTACGGACTCTACAGGACCTGTTCACTCCAAGGTTACTCACCCTAAATACACACTAGGCACTTTGAAAATGTACATCATTTGCCCTCTAACACTTGCAGTTTTTTCAAACAGCACAAGCTCAACCTGAAGGCATTTGAACACTTCACATGAGCACTAGTTGCATTACATAAGGTCACAATATTTAGGTGTCATAGCTACCAATAGGACCTATGTGGTGTGGTGCAGGCTGGGTGCGCTATGCCATTGCTGCACAGCCTGGCACTCCAGGTATAATTAATGATCTGTTGTGGCAGAGAGAGTTATTCATACATCTGTATCCACATCCATGGGCTGGGAGCTTGTTGGTGTAATTAAACCTCTGGACCTCTAACTGTATTGAGGTATAGGGAGAGATTATGTTCCAGTCCTGTGCAATGCTAGTCTTTCCTTTCTAACTCTGAGTAAAGAAAAACCCGCCCTGTAGCATAACAAATCTGACTCTAACTGGTACTGACCCAAGTGACCAACCAGACAATCTGAACTCTTAGGGTCTGTGACCGGGATCCAGAAATGTCTGAAATATGACTTCAGTGTAGTATAACATTTACCTGCTACAACAGTGACCCCTAGACCCAAATAGACAGGGGTATAAGATGTTTTTAAAGCAACTGTGCCCATGTAGTTTTTCAGACCTTGGAAAACGCCTTGATTTTCTGTTACAGGGAGGTTGTGACTTTTGGGTTAATGTTTTTAATATGATCTATTAGTCTATAACATTGTTCTTGTGACACATGACAAAGCAAAGAAATAGGAGATGCCTAAGCTTTTGGAACTCACATTTGCAAGGTGGGCTTTGGGCAAGGTGTAGAAAGCCATTCTGGTGGGCGCAAATAGAAGATGCTTGGCAAATAGGTGGATGCATATGTGTGGTATGTGTAGGGGCTTCAGCTGCCTTTAGCCGGCATGTGTACTATTGCCATAGTACATGAAAATCAGTGAATACTGTGGTCACCCTTGTGTAGTTATTATTAGTATGTGGGCGTGAGATACAGTAGTTCTGTCTGCAATTTATTCAATCGCCAAAAGTGCCATTTTACAGTGGCAAACATCTACCTTATTCCTCATTGGTGTCTCTGAATTGTGATACATGTACTATTGCTTATACATGTTTATTAACTTTTGAAGTCTGTGACTGCCTTGCAAGTTGACTGATTTGCAAGTTGCTTTAGTTATAGTTATAGGTAAATCACATATGACTCTAACTACCCTAAACCAGTAGTCAATCTCAATGTTTTTGTAGCTCATCTTGTTCCACTATGGAGTCTGTTTTTAATGTTGTACCACCTGCCAAAAGTATAAATGACTCCTCTATTTGTTTTGGATTTACATTAAATGATTCTTGCCATAAATCTGACTCCTCTGTTCTTCAATGTGGATAAAAAGTTTTTTGGGGTTGATAATCAATTTTGGAGACCGACAGGCTGGGAGCAAGGGCAGGCCTTTTAGCTCCATTGTCAATGAGAAACCCCACTTTTAGTTGAAAGATCCAATCTGAGTTGTGCTTCACCTCTCCCGTGCATAGCTTACAAAGAGAAGGAAGTTTACTAAACTTACATTATGGCAGTCTCCTTGCTCTCTGCCTGTGGGGATGAACAAGGCCTTTCCACAGCTGCTGGGGACCCTCCTGCCATACACTAACGCAAGATGTGGACTTTAATAGGGAATAAATTAACACTTACACTCTCATACAGACACTTTTACATTATCATTTTACAAAAACTGGATCCAACAACTCTTTCGCCCATCCGTCACATATATCATCTCATATATTTTTTGTGGCTGTGCACTGATTTGTCTGTGTTTGTGTGTGTGTGTCAGGTAGTGTGTGTGGGTCGATACAATGTACACTTTAAACTTTGCAGATACTTCATAACACTTTTGCCAATACAGTGTTAGCTCCACAAAGCAGTCTTAATTCTGACACTCTAGCACTAAATCAGTCTATATTATTAATGTTGATTGCTCCACGGTTTGTAACCTATAACGTGGTCAGACCTGTGCAACAAAGTATTTTATTTAATTAGGGCCTAGGTGTCAAGTTATTTATCATTGTTTTATTTGCTCTGTTCACAAAGTGAAAGCCTATCTGAAGAAACTTATTGCTGTACGTAGTAGAATGACAAGAGATAAAACTGTACACAATGTCAGTGGATGTGGGAAGATGATCCAGAGATCATTACATGAGTAATGTGGGGCACGAAATGGCATGGTTTGTAAGGATGATGTTTTGGGTTTACACATTGAGATTTTTGTTTCGTAGGAGTGTTGGGTTAGGTTCACTTTGAGGTGGTATGGGGTACGAATCCACAGTTTTGGGATGTACTTCAAAAATGACTGTGGTGTTATTTTTCTGTTGCATTTTTGTTGCTCTCGTCTACCAAGTACATAGCTGTTGGTGTTGAGGTACAAGCCATGGGTGGGAAACCTCTCTACGTGGCTTCCTGGCATACATAAGATGACATTCTCGTAGGTGATGTAGCATACTCTGAAATTTGATTAAGATTTTCAGCGGAAGTATCGTCAGTTCGGTCAAAGTGCTCTAGTAAGGTATAATTGCATTTATGCAGCGCTAATTCTGCAGGCGAAGGGCCAGATGTATGTAGCTATTTTCATGTCGCAAATGGTCCGATTCACGGAATCATGGAATCGGGCTGTTTGCGACATGAAAATAGCATTTTGGCATGCACCAATGGTAATTTGCAATTTAGTAATCTATTTACCGAATCGCAAGATAGGTTTGCAAGTCACTATTTGTAAGGGGAATGCTAAGGGTGTGCCTTCGAAATAGCGAGTTGCAGTGGTATTTAAGATTGCTTTGAAACCGTGAATGGGGTTCCAAAACAATCGCAGTTACCACCAATTTCAAGCTGGTGGTAACCCATTTGCCAAAGGGAAGTGGTCCGATGGGACCCCTTCCTCTTTGTGAATGGAAGTGAAAAAACATTTCAGAGCAGGTAGTGGTCTCACAGACCACTGCCTACTCTGAAAAAATGAAAAGAAAACTTTTCATTTTTCTGTTTGAAATGCATCCTGTTTAAGGAAAATGGGCTGCATTTTTTTAAAAACTGCTTTATTTAAAAAGCAGCCACAGACAATGTGGTCTGCTGTCCCCAGCAGGCCACCATCCCTGTGAGTGCGGCCATTCCCAAAGAGGTCGCAAATTGTGAACTACCTCATGAATATTGATGAGGAAGATCATTTGCGACCTGTCGGAAAATGGATTATTGGTAAGGGCAGGTAGGTACCTACACTTAGCAATAGGCCACTAACCTCCACTAAGGTCCAGTTAGGTCTCAGTAAATTAACCCCAGCTCAACCCTTGGTAGCTTGGCAATGAGCATCAAGGCTTAACTTAGGAGACAGAGTGTAAAGCATTCAAATATCACAAAACAGTAATTAAATAAAACACAGGAAACAGTTTAAAAATCCAAAACCAATTTATAAAAATAGATTATATTTTTATCTTTAAAATGACACCATAACGAATAAAATCAGATAAGGGGAACCGGAGATAGAATTTTTAAAGAATTATTATTTTTTTAGCGCCTAGAAACAAAAAGCGCCAATCGGGCCATCTGGTTGCACCTCGACCGGGGCAAAGTCAAAGTTTCAGGCCGACCGCGATGGAGCCCTGCTCGGCTACAGGCCGCAGGAAGCCTCGGTTAAAAGTTTACCTTCACACTTAGGGGGTCATTCTGACCCTGGTGGCCACCGACCACGGGAGCACCGTCAACAGGCTGGCGGTGCTCCCACGAGCATTCTGACCGCGGCGGTTCAGCCGCGGTCAGAAGCGGCAAGTCGGCGGGCTCCCGCCGACTTACCGCTGCTCGGGGGAATCCTTCATGGCGGCGGAGCGCACTCCGCCGCCATGAGGATTCTGACAGCCCCTACCGCCATCCTGTTCATGGCGGGAAACCAATGGCATGGGCACGGCAGGGGCCCCCGTAAGAGGGCCCCGCAAAGTATTTCAGTGTCTGCCATGCAGACACTGAAATACGCGACGGGTGCAAACTGCACCCGTCGCACCCCTGCAACTACACCGGCTCAATTCTGAGCCGGCGTCCTCGTTGCAGGGGCATTTCCTCTGGGCCGGCGGGCGCTCTTTTGGAGAGCGCCCGCCGGCCCAGAGGAAATGTTAGAATGGCCGCCGCGGTCTTGTGACCGCGGTGCGGTCATTTGGCGGCGGAACCTTGGCGGACGGCCTCCGCCGTCCGCCAAGGTTAAAATCAGGCCCTTAGTCTCTTTTTCAAAGATTTTCTTCAGCGGGACGAACCTGCCAGTCCAATCTGACCTCCTGGAGCCCTTCTCCGGATACGGGATGCTGGAATCCTCGGTGGAGATTTTTACCTTCGGACTTAGTCGTTTTTTCGCGGTGAAAATCCTTCGACCGGGGTAAACCTGGATCTTGATCCGACGTCCATGGAGCCCTCTTCGGATACCCTGGCTGGAAGGTCCCGGTCAACTTTTTACCTTCGGACTTAGTCTCTTTTTCTGAGATTTTCTTTACCGGGACGAACTAGCAAATCAGGCCGGGTCGCGGTTGAGGCAAGCCGGCTAGAGTTGCTGCGGTGGGTCGGTCCCTCTATGGAGCTTTTTTACAAAAGTTTTCCAAACTTCTCCAAACTTCTGGGGCTTCTCCCAGACGTCCTTTTAAGGTTCTTTTGGGGTCCACAGCTCACCCCAAGGGTCCAGAAGTTCTCAGATGGTCCTTGGGGGGTGCGGACTACAACTCCCAGAATGCACCTGGCGCAAACTCCTTTTTGGCCACTGGACAGTGGTCAGCTGGTCGCATTCTTCAGGAGTTGGTGCAGGGGACTCTGGTTAGCAATTTTTCACCTGTAGCAAACAGGGAGTCCCTCCTTGAACCAGTTGAAGCCAGGCAAAGTCCTTCTTGTGGTGAAGCCCAGGTGTGCAGCTGGTGCAGTCCTTCTGAGTGCAGGTTCCAGGTGCAGGCCAGGGGTCCAGCAGGGCAGTCCTTCTTCTTCTGTAGTTCTTCCTTGTTGGATGTGGTAGGGAACTGAGGTGTGGGTGCAGGTCTGCCAGTTTTATCCTTGCTCCTGGGTGAAAAGCAGGGGGGTCCTGGTTCTCCAATCAGGTGCAGGGTCCTTCCCCCTGTGATGACCACTTCCTGGGAAGTGTGGCAAAAATCAATCCCAGGAGGCAACATTCTCCAAAAATCCATCATGGATGAACCTGATTTTTGGAGGTTACATCTGGCTGAGCCCACCCACTGGTGTGGCTAAAAATCATAAACACACCCTTCTCCTGCCCTCTCCTAATCTAATCAAGGGGGCACCTAGTTGTCTGGGGTTGCAGGATGTGGGGGTGTTGCTGGTAGCTCCAAATGTCCTTCTCTGCCTTTGAAGACCAGTTTGGCAGAGCTCACCCTTCCTGCCTCACCATCTGCTGAGGGGAGATTCCCTCCCACAGGCACATTCCTTTGTGTGAAGCCAGGCCATTTCACACCTCATCAAGGTAGCCTGGCCAGGCTGCTACAGACTGGCCAATCAGGGCACAGCAGAAAAAAACAATGCAGGGCTGAAATTGGCAACTTTTCAGGTAAAGTTTAAAACTCTTTACCATAACAAGTTATATTAAATCCAACGACTGGAAGTTGTGGGATTTATTACAACAATTAACTTGATACCAAACTCTTGGTATGCATCATTTAAGGAGACTTTAAAAATTAAAATAAAGTCTCCCCATTCTAGCCTATGAAGGCCATTTACTACAATGAGGGAAAAACGAATTTGGCTGTTTTTACCTCACCAGGGCTTATAAAACTATGTTTATAAGGTCCCTGCTTATAGTTACATGGCACCTAACCCTAGGGGCACATAGGGCACACCTTAGGGGTGACTTATATGTAAAAATAAGGTAGTTTAAGACTTTGGAACTACTTTTAATTCCAAAGTCGAATATGCATATAACTTTAATTTAAAAGCAGCCAGCAAGGCAGGCCTGCCTTTAAAATGACACTGGGCACCTCAGCAGTGCACTACCTATGCTGTGGTCCCTAAACCTACATGCCATACCATACACTAGGGACTTATAGGTAGGTTAACTTAGCCAATTATAATTAGCCTAATTTGCATATCCATTTTACATAGAGCACAGGGAACCCAGGGCACCATCAGAGTCAGTAATACACCAGCAAAAAGTGGAAAATGGGGGCAAAAAGTTAGGGGGCCTCTGCAATCAGCCCTGTTTTCTCACACAAGCCCCCCCCAGCCCACACGCCCAGGAGACTCAGCCCAACCCTGGGAGAGTCTTCCTGGCTTGTTAGGCGAGGAAGACAGTGAAGAATACTGGCTGTCCCTTTGCAGGGCCTACTCTGCCTTACATCCTCCTGTCATGGTCACTCCCTCTGGGTAGTGAAGCCATCCCAACAGTGAAAGGACCCAACTCAAACTGAAACTTCCCTCTAGGGGGGTCTTCCTCCTCTCTCTCTGCCAACTTGGGTAGTGAGGTGCCCACCTCCCCTACTCCTAACTTTGCTAGGGCAACACCTAGCTTACCCAAAGAGGTCACCCAACACTTGAGCAACCCCACCATGACCAACAGGGTCAGGGGGCCTACTATGCTATTGGCCCTGGGGTCTGCCTCCCAGGCCAAGTACAGTGCTGCCAGGAAGGCTAGCACCCGGCAGAGGCTACTGACAGCTGTCAGTACCCCGAACCACACCCTAAGCTCTCCACTGACAGGTGGCTGAGCTGCTTTAGCGGCAACTGTGGGGTCCTGGCACCTCTCTTGCTGTCTAGAGTGGGGGGCTACCACCTCCTGTGGCAGACACCCTCCTTCCACTCTCCCTCCTGACAGTGCAGGGGCAACACCCTGCATTTGGACAGCTGCCTGACTACTCAGGACTTCCTTGGGGTCAGGTGAGGCCTCACCAGTGCCAACTCTGGGCTCCCCCCTACTGGGGCAGAACCTTTGGCTCCCTGGAACTCTCTTTAAGAGTGGCCTACCCTTCCTTTTCTTCTTTCCTTTTCTTGGGACCCCTGTCTCCTAACTCTAGGGACTGACTCCCCAGGACTTTGGTTTGGGGGGGCGCCCTGGGTGACCGCCCCATCTGGGACCAGACTCACCTCTGGGAGGTCATTGCCCAGGATACAATCTAGGGGGAGGTCAGCACTGACTACCACCCTAAACCAGTCAAGGATACCCTCCCTCTCTAGGGACACTATGGCTACAGGTTTGGAGGTGACCTCCCCTGTGGCTATCCTGACGTTCCTAGTCTCTCCTGGGACATACATGTCTGGGGTCACTAACCAGTCACTCACTATAGTGTGACTGGCACAGGTGTCTCTCAGGCCAGTGGTAGGGATCCCATTCACTTGAATGGGGTGGAAGTGCCTACTCCCACCCTCAGGGATCACCAGCTTACCATCTGGTCCTGTCTCCCAGCTCAATGCTAGGAGGACTTCATCATCTGAGGAGTCCTCCTCTATGGCTACACTGGACAGCCCAGTGCTAACCACCTTCTTTGGACAGGCTGGATCTCCTCTGAAGTGATCTGTCTGCTGACAGTCAAAGCACGCCTTACTGTCCAAGAGCTTTTTTAACCCTGGGTCTCCCTGTCTCTGCTTCTCAGAGTGGGAGTGGGATTTACTCTCCTCCTTCTTAGGGTTCTGGGGTACAGAGGAAGTCTCTGTGGTGGGCTTACCACCTCCCTCCTTAGGTTTTTGGGGACATGACCCCCCCTTCTTGGAGTCTCCCCCCTGGGACTTGACAACCACCCTGGTTCTCAACCACTCATCAGCTGCCTCCCCTAGCTCTCTAGGGTTGGCCAGCTTAGAGTCCACTAGATGCTGGCGTAACCTTTCTTGGGTACAATTGGTCAAGATGTGCTCTCTCATGATCAGATTGTATAACCCCTCATAAGTATTTACTTTGTCACCAATAATCCAGCCCTCTAGTGCCTTTAGTGAAATGTCCACAAAGTCAACCCAAGACTGGGTACTGACCTTCTGGGTGTCCCTGAACTTCATTCTATACTGCTCTGGGGTCAGACCAAACATCTTGGTTAAGCACCTCTTCATACTAGGGTATGAATCTGCCTCCTCCCCCCTTAAGGTCAGAAGCCTATCCCTCCCTGAGTTGGGGACCAACTCCCACAAAAGGGAACCCCAGTATTGAGGCCTAACCCTTCTCATGTGGAGTGCCCTCTCAAAGGCCTCCAACCACTTGTCTATATCATCCCCCTCTACATAAGCAGGAACCACCCCCTTGGGTAATCTGGGGCAAACCCCCCCAGCCATGGACACCTCAACTTCTCTGTCGCTGCCACCATCTCTTTTCTCTTTCTTTGCCCACTTCTTCTTTTCTAGGGCCAGCTTCTGTGCTTCCAAAGCTATAAATGCTAGCTGGGCCTCCAGCTCTCTTTCTCTGAGGGACAGGTTCTCTCCTCCTGAAGGGACCCCCGTCCCCCAACTAGCTTTGGGACTGCCCCTAGTGACTTTATGTAATGAGGACCGGTCTTCCTCATCCTCACTTAGGCTCAGATCCCCTCCCTCCCCTGAGTGGTTAGAGCTAGCATCCTCCCCTACTTCTCCCTCCTCTGGAGCTTCTTCTGAGTCTACCTCTTGGGCCTCAGCCCATGCTGTCAGGGATTTGATCAGGACATGCTTCCTGAGGTCAGTGGTTGCAGGCAACCCTCTTTCAGTACACAACCCCCTAAGCTGGACTACTGTCAGTGTGGGTAGGCTAGCCAGATCAAGCTCCATGGTTCCCTAGTTTTGTGTCAACAAAAACTTTTTGCAAAAATTGGTAACAAGAATTTAGAAAAATCACAAAAATTCAATTATTGAAATTAATCCAAATTAAAAATAAAAAAAACAATTTTTGCACTAGGACAATTTAAAGGATTTTTAATTTGTTTTACTTAAAACTGTAACTTGATACTGAACACAAGTACAGGATCCCACCACTGCTCACCAAAAATGTTGGAAAATGGGTTATTGGTAAGGGCAGGTAGGTACCTACACTTAGCAATAGGCCACTAACCTCCACTAAGGTCCAGTTAGGTCTCAGTAAATTAACCCCAGCTCAACCCTTGGTAGCTTGGCAACGAGCGTCAAGGCTTAACTTAGGAGACAGAGTATAAAGCATTCAAATATCACAAAACAGTAATTAAATAAAACACAGGAAACAGTTTAAAAATCCAAAACCAATTTATAAAAATAGATTATATTTTTATCTTTAAAATGACACCAAAACGAATAAAATCAGATAAGGGGAACCGGAGATATGAATTTTTAAAGAATTATTATTTTTTTAGCGCCTAGAAACAAAAAGCGCCAATCGGGTCATCTGGTTGCACCTCGACCGGTGCAAAGTCAAAGTTTCAGGCCGACAGCGATGGAGCCCTGCTCGGCCACAGGCCGCGGGAGGCCTCGGTTAAAAGTTTACCTTCACACGTAGTCTCTTTTTCGAAGATTTTCTTCACCGGGACGAACCTGCCAGTCCAATCTGACCTCCTGGAGCCCTTCTCCGGATACGCGATGCTGGAATCCTCGGTGGAGATTTTTACCTTCGGACTTAGTCGTTTTTTCGAGGTGAAAATCCTTTGACCGGGGTAAACCTGGATCTTGAGCCGACGTCCATGGAGCCCTCTTCGGATACGTTGGCTGGAAGGTCCCGGTCAACTTTTTACCTTCGGACTTAGTCTCTTTTTCAGAGATGTTCTTTACCGGGACGAACCAGCAAATCAGGCCGGGTCACGGTTGAGGCAAGCCGGCTAGAGTTGCCGCGGCGGGTCGGTCCCTCTATGGAGCTTTTTTACAAAAGTTGTCCAAACTTCTCCAAACTTCTGGGGCTTCTCCCAGATGTCCTTTTAAGGTTCTTTTGGGGTCTGAAGAACCAGAACCTTATGGGCCTGGCGGCGCAGGGTACGCCTGAAATCTCCTTGGATTCACCTGCCTCAACTAACAGAGACACGGGACACTCTGTCAGGCGTAAAAGATCAGATTTTATTAGCTGCAGCTAGTACAGTTGTCCAAGAAGTACACAAGGTATGTTCTCAGGAGACTGCCACTTTACTTTGTGGCGCACAATCTTATATACCGTATAAAAACCATTTATTAACTACATACACTCCCAGAACACATAGAAAGGAGCCAGTAAGAATGATGTAAAGATAGAACAGAGTCAATAGAAATGTCGGAAAACAAGACAGAACAAAGTATCAAGTGACTTAAGGTTGCCTCCCCTCCAGCTGTGTTTGTCACCCCTCCCTTGAACTAATTCATTAACCGATCCACAACGAAGTTGCATGTGGTGCGATAAGTTTGTGTGCGTTTGGAAGACAGTTGTGAAATGAGAGAATACTAGCAAAGGACAGCGAAGGCCAGACGATAAGATAAGATCGGCGGAGAATAGTGTGAGCCTACAGATAGTTGAAACAAGGATTAGAAAACCAGACAGGGATTAGTGTACTCGGTCAGACCTTAATACCAGCCTTGTAAAGATAGAGGCAGAAGGCTGTTTTGAACACCATGTTGCAGAATAAGCAGAAAAGGCAGAATGGACTTCGTTCACTGTGCTGCCTGAGTGAAGGCAACATAAAATGGCGGCGGGCCACAAAATGGCGGGTCGATACGATCGTATTAAAAATCGAATTTCCTCAGACCCTCCTTTTGCCAGAACTCAGGCAAGATACACAAACTCATGTTAATCTGAGTCGATGTCTATGGCCATGAGGTCATCAAGCTGTTGCTGTACCATCATTTTGATATTCTCTGCTCTTTGTGACTTGGGTTTGGGAATACATGCAGTAGCACATAGGTTGCAGATGGCAGGACCGCAGTGCATACAAAGACAACAAGAGAATATAAAAGCTAAAATTACTCCAAAGAATGTCAATACCTTCCAACCCCATTTGGACAGTAATCCCCAAAACCACTCTGAAAAGGACCAATCTCCTTCGTCCTGATGAATCGACTCAGAGATTATGTGTAACTTAGAGATAGCTTGGTATACTGTCGGAGCGTCATTAGGTATGAAAATACAGCAACTTGATCCGATCAATTTGCATACTCCACCACGGTCCGCAAGAACAAAGTCTAAGGCAACACGGTTCTGCAAGGTCATAAGACGATCAGCCTGTAGTTCAGCTGTAATGTTACTTAAAGCTCCTACAGTGATGTCTATGGTGGTTTCTACGACACGAACCAATTGCCTTATATTTCTGCTGTTGGCCATTGGACCCCAGAAGGGAAGAAATCCTTTGAGGAAATCTCCTCCCTCTTGTCCTGCTGTGTCTTTCGAATCCACAATCCCTCTGCCATATCTATTTTTATGATGGTTCGCAGGAGCGGTGTATGTAGGGGGAAGAAGAAAGGCTATATAACAAGTACCAGAGAAATCAGCTGGCAACCATGTATAAGCCCTATCGTGGCAAACGAAGTATGTACCTTGAGATGGTACTAACGGCAGTGAATTCAGGGCTGAATAAACATATGTATGGGAACATAAACTTTCTCTTTGTCCGGTGTTTGGAGTTCTACCATTTATTTGCAGACAGAAATTTCCTTGTTGGGGTATGACCCGTATCGGAGGAGATTTTCCTTGCTCAACCTTATCATTGAGGCTGGAAATGTAATCAGTTATGTTCCAATTGGTATATGCTTTTCTTTCATCTATGGAAGCTTCACTTTTTTCCATGATTTTAGCCATAGCTACCATTCCCTTTATCAATAAACTATGACTGAAATCTGAACCAACACTATGTGAACTGACAGGTTGTTTAATTTTACTTTGATATGCATTATTGAAAATGACAAAATAAGCCCAAGCGGAACCTTCATAGGAGAATGGAAGAACTAAATATGGCATTCCTTTTTCTACCGTATGTGGTATGAGTCCACACACCCAACAGTCAGTTGTATTGATCACTAACTGATGTTGATGTAACAACTGGACGAAGGAATTGTTAAAGTATTCAGTTCTTCTGATGAGTTCATGCTGGGGAAGAGTGTGAAATAGGTGCGGAGAGATAGTAGAAGAAGATGTAGAGGTAGGAGAAGAGACAACTTTTTGCTGCAGAGTAATAATGATCCAGTTTACAGATGCCAAAAGAATACACGACAATATAATGACGCATAGAGCAATACTACAACGACTATATATTTCTTTACAATTATTCTTTACATTTTTACTTTCTCTTTTATCTAATGTAGCCTCCATCTTTCTAAGTGGATGCTCACGGCAATCTTCCTCAATCACTGTAGTCACGATTATCTACCGTCCTATGACACTGTGAGGTCCTGCAGGCCTATTGCCACTTACTCAGGTCGTAACTAAGACTCCTACCGTGACCCTGCAACCGGGATAGAGTACTACATAGGAGAGAAATTTACAAGTTCTTTGGTCTTGGTCTCAAATTATAGCGTTCCTGTCCAGAGGCAGTCTGGTTTTGAAACAATGTTCCTGGATTTGTCGTGTTCAAGCGACGATGCGATGGTATTGCTTCTTGAAGGATGTCGTCGTCCTCTTTCTCAGAAAGTGTTCCAATTAGACGCGCATCACTGAATGGTACAAATTGCGGAACTTTCTCACTTTCAGAGTCACTGATGCCTCTACGGACCCACTGATCGAAAGGCAAGGGCAAAGGCACTTTCTTGCAGTGCACGGCATGCACCCAGTTTTTCTTTCCTTCGACTTTAACTGCTGTTCTTGTGGTCAAAAGAACCAGGCGTGGCTCTCTCCATCTGGGCTCCAAATTTCTCTGTCGTTGGAAATTTTTCGTGCAGACCCAGTCACCTGGTCGGATGGAATGACCTGGGTCTGTGGAAGCCTCTGGTAGAGCACTCTGAACCTGTTGATGAAGAACACGCAATTTAGTTGTAAGGTCATGCAAGTAGTCAATCAACATCGGGTATGGCAAGTCTGAGTATTTCTTAGGGCGAGGAACTCCCCATACATTAGCTGGGCGACCAAATATCACTTCGTAAGGGCTAAGCCCCAAACGAGAGTGTACTGCTGTTCTGGTGGACAGAAGAGCCAATGGTAAAGCATCAGGCCAATTAAGTCCTGTGCTAGCTTGCACCTTAGCAATTTTAAGCTTCAAGGTTCCATTGTAGCATTCTACTAAACCAGCAGACTGTGGGTGATTCGCCGCGTGGAACTTCTGTTTTATGCCAAGACCTGCACAAACTTTTTGCATGACTTGACCCACAAATTCGCTCCCATTGTCACTCCAGACAATGCGCGGCAAACCAAACCTAGGGAAGAATTCTTTCAAAAGTATTTTGGCAGTTGATAAAGCAGTCTTAGTACCATGGGAAGTGAAGAATCCTCTTTCCTTCCATAAACGCCCAAAGTTAAACGCTACACCAAAAGCGTATTGGCTATCAGTGTACACGTTTACTCTTTTTCCTTCGGATAACACACACGCTCTAGTTAAGGCTATCAATTCAGCTGCCTGAGCTGAATTATGTCTAATGCGTGCTGTCTCCACAATCGTATGCAAAGTAGTAATAGCGTAGGCTGAAACTGTATCTCCATTCGGGAGCTTGAAACAAGAACCATCTACCCATAGTGTTCCATCTGGATTCACTAATGGCGTGTCTTTTAGGTCAATTCTACCCTTAGTCTCTTCTTCAGTACGGAGAAAACAATCATGTTGTTCAGAGACATCTCTCTCTTCTGGAAGAGGCAACAAAGTAGCTGGATTCAGGGTATTACATCGTTTGATGTGTATGTGACTAGCCAAAAGCGTCAGCTCATATCCGGACAACCGAGCACTCGTAAGATGCTGCGTTTTTGTCCTATTTAGTAAAATATCCACTGCATGTGGCACCATAACAATGAGAGTATTATCTAGCACTACTCCAGCAGACTGTCGAATAGAAATTGCTGCTGCCGCTGTCGCCTTAAGACAACTAGGCAATGCTTTAGCTACTGGATCTAACATAGCTGAGAAATATGCGCATGGTCGCTGTTGATCTCCAAAACGCTGCGTTAAGACTGACAATGCACAACCCTCTCTTTCGTGGACATAGAGCGTAAAGGGCTTACTGTAATCAGGAGTACCCAATACAGGAGCAGAACACAAAGCAATACGCAAATCAGTAAAACTCTTCTGACACTCGTCAGTCCACGGAAGAGGCTGAGGCGTATCTTTTAAAGTTAGCGCCAACAGCGGTTTAGCCAATAAAGAGAAACTCGGAATCCACTGTCTACAATAAGAAGTAATGCCCAAAAAGGCACGTACCTCTCTTTGTGTGGATGGCACTGACATTTGTGCAATTGCCTGAATTCGTTCGGGGGTCAATCGTCGTCCCTCCTTTGACAAGAGATGACCCAAATAAGTCACCTCGCGACAGACATATTGTAATTTAGAAGGAGAAACCTTGTGATTTAGATCAAACAAATGACGCAACAGTGCAACGGTCACGTTTTTGCAAATCTCCTCTGAATCAGCGGCAACTAATAAGTCATCCATGTACTGAATGAGAGCGGCACCGGACGGTAAGGAAAAGGCATCAAGATTACATTTTAGAGCTTGACTGTAAACAGAGGGACTTTCACAATAACCTTGAGGTGCGCGTTTAAACCGGAAGCTTCGGCCTCCGAGGGAAAAACCAAAAATATCTCTACTCTCTTCGGCGATGGGAATACTAAAGAAAGCATTCTTTAAATCGATAACTGAAAACCAAGTCGCTGTAGAAGGTATCATCGTCAACAGAGCAGTGATATCTGGGACTACAGGAAACTGCGGTACGACAATCTTGTTTACCTCCCGAAGATCAATTACAAAACGATAAACAGGAGGCTGAGAAGGATCAGTGCGTTTAAGAACCGGGAGAACAGGACTGTTACATGTATTTCCTCTCGTTTCCTCAACCACACCCTTCTGAATCAAATCATGGACAATTTCCAGAAGTGCTTTCTCACCTTCAGTAGAGATTCTGTATTGCGGAATACGTGGCATTTCAGCATTGGGCTTAAGAGTAACAACATAAGGTGGGATCTCAAGACAACCAACGTCATTCGGACCCGTAGCCCAAAGCGTTTCGGGAAGAGAAAGCAATTCAGGTGGGAATTGATCTTTTGATAAGTACATTGGACTAGTCATTTTCTGTCCTAGAGTGAGGTATACACCAGAAGGTGAACAATATATCGTAGCATGCATTCTTTTTAATAGATCTAAACCCAACAGATTTTCACCACAACCATTCGTCAGAAGAAGCGGAGCTTCTAAATCATAAGGACCTATTGAAACAGGCAAAGGGCAAGAAACTGGATTGCGAACAGGGGCGCCAGAAAATCCTACAGATACATTCGTTAAGCCAGACAAAGGTGCGCCAGGGAGTTTAGAATGAATGATAGAGCTTCTCATGGCACCAGTATCTAAAAGAAATGGCTCTGAAACACCCATTGTAGTGACATTAACATAAGGTCCATTCTGATCCACTGGAATTGACGTAACCCCCTTACTTTGTCCATGGCTGTCCTATTCAAAATGAAGACTTTCATTCCCTCCTTCAATATACTGATCCTCACTGTAATACTGTGTAGACCTAACATTTTGCTGGTCAAAGTAATTTCCGGAATTTGGAGGAACAAAAGAACGCTGCTCTTGGGTTAACACACCTCGACCTCTACCTCTATTTGCTGACTGAAGACCACCACGACCTCGTGAAGCAGATGTTGCTCCATTACGCTGCAACAATGCCGGACAATTGTTCTTAAAATGACCTTCCTCCCTACAATAAGCACATTGATTGGGACCTAACAAAGGTCTTGGAATGAATGGTTCAGGCTTTTGATACAACCTCTGAAACTGCGGAGGCTGTTGAAACTGAGGCTGAACATAACGAGGAGGATAAGCCTGTTGCAAGAGAACTTTAGTTTTTAATTCTTTCGTCTTTTTCTCTTGTTTTTCCCTTTCTTCTTTGTCTCTATTTTCATAATATTGTGCAGTAGCCAATATCTGGGCGGAAGAAGAAACTGCCCATGAACTCTCGGAGTCTTTTAGCTTGTGTGATAGTTCAGGAAGCAAGTTATATACGAACTTATCCACAAATAATCGCTGTCCCCCTTCTGTAGCCATATCTTGACCACTGTGATCAATGAATGTCTCCTCGAATCGGGTAAAGAAATCGGAAACACTTTCATCTTTCTTTTGTTTACATGCTGCTAGCTTATCCCAATTAACTCTTAAAGCAGGCATCATTGTTTTCATTAATGTAATAATCCTACCAGGGAGTTCTGAGATCAAAGCGTCGGGCTTTGCACCACCTACTTGACCTCTATCTGCGGCAATAATAGCGTTCCAATCGCCGCCTAATTCTTGAGCGTGATCCTCTCTACGAATTTTAGCCCATATTGTCTGTGGAACTACATTTCCCATCAACATGTCAATATCTGCTAGATTCATAGTACATGCATCAACTGTTTGCGACAACTCTTTATAGTAACCAGCAGGATTTTTGCGTGGATCTGGTAGTGACTGTTTAAGTGCTAAAACTTCAGACCTTTTCCAGGGGACATGTATCCATATGCGCTGAAAATGCGCAGGAATAGCTGGATTAGCACCTGCTGCTGCAACTTCTTCCTTCCATATTGGAGAAACCTCTCTCATGGGATAGTTTTTCAGTGCTGTCCTAACTGAAGGATCAGAATCAGGAAAAGTCTGTGAGAACAATAGGGATCTGAAAGAAATAAGTGTTCTGACAGCGTTTTCAACCTTAGGACCCACAATAAGTCCTTTGTCAAAGTCAGCCTGAACATCTAACAGATCCTGTGGGACCGAACCCAAATTCATATCCTCCCATTCTTTAGCGAGAGTATCGCACATAACTTTAAAAACATATCTCTGCGTAGGTGCATTCCATTGCAGAAAGGTGGACATAATATCAGACGTACTATATTGGGGACCCTTCTTGATCCATCTACAAGCAAGTGAGTCCAATTTTTCTCGCTCTTCGGAGTCTGGGAATTGACTACGAGACTGTCTTCGAGAAAAAGCTGGAGACACATTTAAAGCTTCAAAGAAAGGTGATAAGAGACCAGAGACAGTATCGGTAAATCGCTTACGCATAGATGGAGAATTTGACATAAGGATAGGGGACAAGGTATTAGGTGAATTAACTAAAGGAGCATTAGGAATTGCCAAAGGAGCAGAAGGCAAAGGAGTTAAAGGCAAAGCTGGCATAGGCAATACTTGAGGAGGCAAATGTGGAAAAGCTGGAGCAGGCGGAAGCACAACTGGCGGCTGAACAGGCTGTAACATCGGGGGTGCATTAGCACCTTGTACATAGGGCGGAGGCAATTTCAATAAGTGGGACATTAAGGAATCTTCCTCAAAATCTTTTCTCTTATCAAGGGAAGAGATAGGCAACGTCGGATAGCACTTATCTATTGCCATTCGATGCTGTCTGTCTGAAATTTCCATTGCATTATCTATTTCATCATCTTTGAATTGCTGAGCAGCCTGTATAATCGTCATTCCCTGTGTTTTCCTATCTCGTTTCGCTTGTTTAATTTCTCTCTGTTTGGCTTCCTTACGCCAAAGGCGAAAAGAGTCAAACATTGCCGGCCGGGCTTTTCGTTTAAATAACGTTGCTTCTAAATTATCTAGCACATCAGTTTCGAAACTACCATTTTCTGGCCATTTTAAAACACCATCTTTCTTTGTATATCGGGTCCATGTCTTATTAAAGGCAATAGGACCAACACCATGTTTAGAATAGAGCTCATATGTGGGAGTTCCAACCGAAGGAATCGGACAGGAGTCCTCAAGCTGGGAGTCCCTATTACAACCAAAGCAACAAAGTTTTCCAAACTTAGTCAGACCAGACATCTCACGATTTTTACTGGCTGTTCACAAACATCAAGGGGGTAAAACTTTCAGTTTACACAGCACAAATGCACTTACCCCTCGGCTTTGGCCACTGCAATGGCCAAATCTAAGAACCTAAGGACAAAACAAAGACCAAAATTTGTGGGCGCGACCCACCAAATACTTAACTAAGGATGTCTTCTTACACCAACAGAGGCCCGTCTATCGTCTCGCTTTACCATACATCATCAAAGAAAGGGCCAAGGCAGGGCGGCAGTCAGGGCAGCAGTCGTCAGTAGCCGTCAGGAAGGAGTAACCGCGCTGAAAAAGACCTTCGGACCACTTCGACATACAGGGGTCGCTTGACGTGGCTCGCGATTCCTCCAGAATTTTCTTGCGGGGTTCCTCACGACCTTCAGGCAGAACCGGTACCGCTGAAGCCGCCCCACGTTGGGCGCCAGTTGAAGAACCAGAACCTTATGGGCCTGGCGGCGCAGGGTACGCCTGAAATCTCCTTGGATTCACCTGCCTCAACTAACAGAGACACGGGACACTCTGTCAGGCGTAAAAGATCAGATTTTATTAGCTGCAGCTAGTACAGTTGTCCAAGAAGTACACAAGGTATGTTCTCAGGAGACTGGCACTTTACTTTGTGGCGCACAATCTTATATACCGTATAAAAACCATTTATTAACTACATACACTCCCAGAACACATAGAAAGGAGCCAGTAAGAATGATGTAAAGATAGAACAGAGTCAATAGAAATGTCGGAAAACAAGACAGAACAAAGTATCAAGTGACTTAAGGTTGCCTCCCCTCCAGCTGTGTTTGTCACCCCTCCCTTGAACTAATTCATTAACCGATCCACAACGAAGTTGCATGTGGTGCGATAAGTTTGTGTGCGTTTGGAAGACAGTTGTGAAATGAGAGAATACTAGCAAAGGACAGCGAAGGCCAGACGATAAGATAAGATCGGCGGAGAATAGTGTGAGCCTACAGATAGTTGAAACAAGGATTAGAAAACCAGACAGGGATTAGTGTACTCGGTCAGACCTTAATACCAGCCTTGTAAAGATAGAGGCAGAAGGCTGTTTTGAACACCATGTTGCAGAATAAGCAGAAAAGGCAGAATGGACTTCGTTCACTGTGCTGCCTGAGTGAAGGCAACATAAAATGGCGGCGGGCCACAAAATGGCGGGTCGATACGATCGTATTAAAAATCGAATTTCCTCAGGTCCACAGCTCATCCTAAGGGTCCAGAAGTTCTGAGATGGTCCTTGGGGGGTGCGGACTACAACTCACAGAATGCACCTGGCGCAAACTCCTTTTTGGCCACTGGACAGTGGTCAGCAGGTCGCTTTCTTCAGGAGTTGGTGCAGGGGACTCTGGTTAGCAATTTTTCACCTGTAGCAAACAGGGAGTCCCTCCTTGAACCAGTTGAAGCCAGGCAAAGTCCTTCTTGTGGTGAAGCCCAGGTGTGCAGCTGGTGCAGTCCTTCTGAGTGCAGGTTCCAGGTGCAGGCCAGGGGTCCAGCAGGGCAGTCCTTCTTTGTCTGTAGTTCTTCCTTGTTGGATGTGGTAGGGAACTGAGGTGTGGGTGCAGGTCTGCCAGTTTTATCCTTGCTCCTGGGTGAAAAGCAGGGGGGTCCTGGTTCTCCAATCAGGTGCAGTGTGATGACCACTTCCTGGGAAGTGTGGCAAAAATCAATCCCAGGAGGCAACATTCTCTAAAAATCCATCATGGCTGAACCTGATTTTTGGAGGTTACATCTGGCTGAGCCCACCCACTGGTGTGGCTAACAATCATAAACACACACCTCTCCTGCCCTCTGCTAATCTAATCAAGGGGGCACCTAGTTGTCTGGGGTTGCAGGATGTGGGGGTGTTGCTGGTTGCTCCAAATGTCCTTCTCTGCCTTTGAAGACCAGTTTGGCAGCTCTGCCCCTTCCTGACTCACCATCTGCTGAGGGGAGATTCCCTCCCACAGGCACATCCCTTTGTGTGAACCCAGGCAATTTCACACCTCATCAAGGTAGCCTGGCCAGGCTGCTACAGACTGGCCAATCAGGGCACAGCAGCAAAAACAATGCAGGGCTGAAATTGGCAACTTTTCAGGTAAAGTTTAAAACTCTTTACCTGAACAAGTTATATTAAATCCCACAACTGGAAGTTGTGGGATTTATCAGAACAATTAATTTGATACCAAACTCTTGGTATGCATCATTTAAGGAGACTTTAAACATTTTAATAAAGTCTCCTCATTCTAGCATATGAAGGCCATTTACTACAATGAGGGAAAAACGAATTTGGCTGTTTTTACCTCACCAGGGCTTACAAAACTATGTTTATAAGGTCCCTGCTTATAGTTACATGGCACCCAGCCCTAGGGACACATAGGGCACACCTTAGGGGTGACTTATATGTAAAATTAAGGTAGTTTAAGACTTTGGAACTACTTTTAATTCCAAAGTCGAATTTGCATATAACTTTAATTTAAAAGCAGCCAGCAAGGCAGGCCTGCCTTTAAAATGACACTGGGCACCTCAGCAGTGCATCTATAGGTGCACTACCTATGCTGTGGTTCCTAAACCTACATGCCATACCATATACTAGGGACTTATAGGTAGGTTAACTTAGCCAATTATAATTAGCCTTATTTGCATATCCATTTTACACAGAGCACAGGCCCTGGGACTGGTTAGCAGTACCCAGGGCACCATCAGAGTCAGGAAAACACCAGCAAAAAGTGGAAAATGGGGGCAAAAAGTTCCACTGCCTCTGCAATCAGCCCTGTTTTCTCACACGACCCCATTAGGAATCGCTAAATGTGTCGAGACACATTAGTACATTTCATTTTGCAAGTCTCTTATTGCGAATCACAAAAAATCACAGTTAGAGACTCGCAAAATGACATGGTCATACATCAGGTGCCATGTGTTGAAGCACTATACACCAGGCAGCACACTGCTCCGGAACCCTAGGTTAGTGTTTTTCTCAGTGGTAATTGATGAATATTGGGATTGCTCTTGTGCTCTTAAGGAAACCATTCTAAGCCTTTACCTTAGTTTTTAAGAGTTACATTCAAATATTAGGAGTTGGGTGTGATAATTAGTGGGAGGGTGGTATATAAAGTCATGCAAATGGTTATCAGTTTCACTAGATATGCTAAAATAGATTTTCAATTAGGTGTGGGCAATTAATAACAGGGTGTAAGGCAAATAAGAATGTGACTTAGAGTAGCTTGCACTCATAGAAAGAAGACATGCAGATGATGGAAAGTAAGGAGAAGTGCATTGCAACGAAAGAAGGCAACAAGTAGAAGTGTCAAGTCACAGTCAATTTCATGGCAACAGAAGGCTTTTTTTTAGATTGCATGCAGTTTGAAGAAGCAAAACTGTAGACAGAAACACCATTATTTGCATGTGATATAGTTCTGAATTAGGAACGTTTGGTGAGTACTAGAATCAGACGAACAGTACATCCCCTGAAATTATACCGCTAGACCACTGCTTTAGCAAAAACTGCTTATCAGCTCAAGAGCTGGAAGCATAAAGTAATAGCTGGGCTCATACACATAGAAATATCAAGAGGTTTAGGCTTCTCTCAAAAGTAATAGTACCTCATGAGCACAGCAACGTGAGAGAGTATCCTGGGTAAATAATGCAAACATCAAAAAGGATATTGTGTAAATTCTTGAATGGATGTCTTCTGATGTACACTCTTAAAGCTTGGCTCACAGTATAAATTATGAAAGAGAAGTGGAATCCATTTTTGATGTCCCTGGTTTTGGCATGGCACAAGATTGAGGTAAATATAGCTTCCCCAGAAAGTGGAAGTGTGCTGTATGTATATCTTTGACTGGAGAATGGAGACCAAGGCAATGAAGTGGAGAGGATGTTTCATGCCCAGCATGTGATTAGACATATGCATGTTATGCCTGTGAGAGGCCACCTATGTAGTATTGCACAAGTGCAACATTTAGTGGGGAATTATAGTAAGTGACAGCCTTTTCAGGGGAGGGTGATATGGTTTAGCACAGATGATGCCACGCCACCAATAAAAGGCCTGCCAGCCGTCTGTATCTTAGTTTAGTGCAGTGTGCAACTCAATAAAAGGGCCACAAATGACAAGTAAAGGTCTATGACTCTTACCAGACTGCCCCCCGCCACAGGGAAAGAGGTGGGTGCATGCTCATGCCAAACTGGGATCTCCTGCAACTCTCCCATTTGGCCAGTGGGACAAAATAGGGATGTGAGAGACGCTAAAATGCACAGAGGCTCGTCCCATTTGGACAACTGAAAAAAATAGAGATGTAAGAGACTCTAAAATGCACAGAGGCCCATCCTTAGCCAAGTACCACAGCACTCAGGGCGGCGAGGCCTTCCTGGAAAATCTGGCCACATTTTCTCCACTACCTGCAAGGAAGTGTGGGACATGTTTTTAGAGTGCTTAGAGATTGTGCTGTGTATAGCAGCCCTCCAGGGGGCGCACCCTTGCAGGTTTAATTAAGGCCTTTTACTGAAGCTTATAAAGGCTGCATTAGCACACATGGCCCTCCCACATCATTGGGTTGGAATAAATCAGTTGCTGCCAGGAGCGACCAGGGCATATCCAGCTAATGTATACCAACCATGGTACCCATAACAACAGTAGCCTAGAGAGGACCAGCTAAATGACCAGACACAAGGTACTGAGAAGCTCCATCCAGGGTGCCTCCAACAGTGCAGTCTGGTATGGATGCATGGAGGGGTGCCCTCACATGAAACACAAAGGCAGAGAGAAGAAAGAAGGTGAGCCAAACCTGCTACAGCACCATAGAAGTTAAGAGTAAAGGATCCACTCTAATAACTGCCATGGCATTGATATCAGCAATTGAATCATTTGGCCTCACAGCCCCTCCCTTAACGGGCAGATAGGCTTGATATGTACTTAGTGGCCACAGCCATGGTGAACAACAGGAAGTGACCCCAGAAGTAGCATATTCAAGCTGCCGCAAAACCTATCACAGACTGGGCCCATATTCACGTACAACACACGGGTGACAGCTCTTATTAATCTCTAGAAACCTGTGGCAAATCCAAACTATAAATGCTTTCTGCTCCTCCAGAAACAGCAGGCGTGACAAATCAACCACCAGTTTATACAACTGCCTGAAGCAGCTTGCCAGGAAATGCACCCTCCAAGACAAGATGAAGGAAATCAAGGCACAGTTAATACAGGGCTGCACTTCAGCTAAAGTAAGGGAACACAGGAAAATCCATGCATGACATTTTGACCCTGAGATGCTCCTAAGAACTCTTGAAGGTAAGAGCTTTGCATAAGGAAGCAGCCCTGAACAACATGTTTGCATTTTAATTAATGTTTATTGTGAAATATGATGACCATGACCTTCCCAATAGCGTGAAAGTTTTCTTATGGCCAGGAGGATGTTATATTCAATTACTGATTAGCATTCAAACTTATAATCAAGCAATCTTTCAATGTTTTCTGATACTTATGATACAATACAATGTTCTATTATGTTAAAAGCCTTGAATGAAGGCATTGGGTAATAATAAATTGAAGTCAAGTTGGTTGTTACCAGCATCTTGGTGAATGTAGATTCTACAACTAGCAAGTATGATGTGCAAGGGTTCCATGTAGTTATTGGAAATCATTGGGGAGATTGTAGAATTTTGAACATTATGCAGATGAAAAGAATACTTAGGTGCCCATATGGATGAATTAGAGTTAGCTGCTCAAAAATGAGGAGGTGTATTGCAATGCCTTATCTTTTGTCTGCTATGAAAATGTGGAGAATGTTGATTTGGCCAAAATGACTAATGCTGTTAAAGATTCTGAGAAGAGAACTTTGGGAGCACCATGTTTTACAAACTGACATTTTCATGGATTTAAATAAAATGGGAACATTAAGGGATAATTCATTTACAATTAGTATGATTAAGATGTGCTGTATTTGGTCTTTTAGTAGTAGGGAGTTTGATGTTTCAGGGCTGAATAACAGAGGCATTTAAGAGTATATGAACAATTTCTCCTGTAGTACTGCTTCCCATATTCCTAATAAGTTTGTAATTTGACCCTATTGTGGTGAAAGGTGAATTATGTCACTTCAATTGTTTTGGCTAGGACAGGAGCATGGCATAGATTTGGTAGGGTTATTTTGTTAGATCTCAGCCCAGCTCTACGCTGACCTGTGAGGCTTGTGAATAACAGCTATTATACATGCCAACCTATTTTACCTGTTCCCTTCCCACCTCTCCTCTGTACTTTAACTCTGCTTTCACCTCTATCAAGAGGCCTTTGATCAAACCACTAATTTCCTATTGTAGACACCTTCTGATTCAGCATCTTTGAATAATAACTCCAGCAGAAAAGTGTGTTGATTGAGTCTGTTGGACACTTGAGCTCACATCAGCACAGTGAGAAAGGAGACCTTCAGTGTTCATCCAGCCATGGTCTTTGAGCTCTATAGAAGGTAGATGTCTGTAGTGGTTAGTAATATATTTTGCATTTTTCCAAGTGGTGCAAAAGATGTTCATTATTATGAACATCTCCTTTTTTCTGATTGATTTTTTACACTCATTCAGTTCTCGAGTGTCCAATATGCCAGATAATTTGCTATAATAGCTCTGCGGTACATTTTTATTTATTTGTTCAAGGGTATAGTTGAGGGTGGTTAGTAAATTGCACCTGGTGTAAGGGGCGGCATTGCATCTGGGTACCTAGCCTGCCACTTGCCTGTGTCCTCCTATTCCTGCTTGTTCCAGCCCGACCCAGTTGCTGACCCTTGACGAAGTGACACCGCCACAGTCCAGGATTTCCTGCTCACTGTTCTTCCCATGAACAGAAGCCCTGCCCACGCCAGGAACTACTTAATGCAGTTGCAGTACGACTGCACTTGTAGGCACCTGGCACCTAACCTGCTACTTGCCTGTCGCCTCCAGTTCCTGCTGGTTCAGCCTGCTCCAGTTGCTGCCATTTGACTAAGTGGCACTGCTACTGCTAGGTTTGCCCACCTGAGCTGGCTGTTCTTTCTGCCTACAGAAGCCTTGCCCACACCAGGACCTACTTAATGCAGGATGCTGTGCTGCCATACTAGTAGCCATCTGGGTTCCTAGCCTGACACTTACCTGTGGCCTCCAGTTCCTACTTGTTCCAGCCTACTCCAATTGCCACTGTTTGACCAAGTGACACAGCTGCTGCCCAGGTTTTCCCACCTGGGTTTTCCCACTCACTGCTCTTCCCATCAACAGAAGCCCATCTACCCTAGAACCTACTTAATGCATGCCGCAGCATGACTACACAGTCCGCGTGTTGCTTGCACACTAAAGGCAAGCTGGTCTGTGGCCATTTGTGCAGGTCTGCACCTCAACTGCACCCACCACGTGACCCCTGACCCTCTCAGCCCCTGCAGATACACCATCCCGAGCTCTACACCCTCAAAACCAGATGCCACAACAAACACCTCCATTGCGTCAACACGCGCTACACAGTAGGACCTTTCACCTGCTCCCACTGCCACTTCACCTGCCACAGCACACACACACCAGTCTACTAATCAGCCCAACCCAAACAAACCACAGACCCCACCTGATTAAAAGCGCCAAATGGCATGCGTCCTTCTCAACACATACTCACTATGCAAGCACACCACCAAGATTTGGGACCTCCTCTCCACCCTCAAACCTGATGTCCTCTTCCTCACTGAGACCTGGCTCCACCCCACTTCCATGGCTGACATCGACACCGCAATACCTGGAGTATACAAGATCAAAAAAACACATCAACAGGCATAGTGGAGGGATCACCATCATACAGAAGGAATGCATCCAATGCACCACCACAAATGACATTAACTCAGCCATGGAACACCTCATCTTCTGACTCCAAACAGACAGCCAAACCTCCATCAAGGGCATCCTTCCCTACCGTCCTCCAGGACCACGTTTAGCCTTCTGCAACTTCATTGACAACTTCAGCCCCTCCTTGCCATAGACTCCAACAACTATATTTTCCTTGGTGTGCTCAACTTCCATCTTGACAACCACAATGACAACAACACTACCAACCTCCTTGATGGCATGAAAAACATCAGACTCACCCAACTCATCCACAACCTCTCTCACACCGCAGGCTACACGCTAAACCCCATTTTCACCTCCAGCGACTCCATCAGACATACCACTAAACTCACCTGGACCGACCAGTCCATCATCCACTTCAACATCACCAGCTCACAGACCTCCGCCCCCATTCTGTCCAAAGCCCCCCACTGCAACTGTAGCAAAGTCTCAAAAAATGGATCAATGACCTCAACACCATCCACCCCATCTCCTCCAACAACCTAGACCAGAATGTCAGAAACTTCAATAATTGGATCATCAACTGCACCAACAGTGTCACTCCCATCAGCAACAGCACCCACAAAAGGTCCACCAACCAGTCTAGCTGGTACACTGAAGACCTCATAACTGCTAAACAATACTGTAAACAAATAGAACAGAGATGGCGCAGAAGCAAGGACATGACCGACAAGACTGCCTTCAAGACAGCCTCAACATCTACTACAGACAGTTGAGAGAATTGAAGAAAAGGCCTTAGCCTCACACATTGAATCAAGCTCCAACAACACCAAAGAACTTTTCAACATCATCAAAACATTCTTAGACCCCTCAGATGCAGCAAACAACATTACTACTTCACAGGAACTCTGTGACAACCTTGCAAACTTCTTTCATGTCAAGATCACCAACATTTACAGAAACATCAAACCCCAGCTCAAGGCTAGTGACTTGTTTAAGCAAAACAACAACCCCACTACCACCAGAGACTAACCATGCGGAGTCAGCCTGCCACCCAAGAGATCGAAATCATCATGAACACGGTCCACTTAGGGTCCTCGACCAGCCCATGCTCTCACCACACCTTCAACCTAGGGGAAGCCAGAATCAGCCACATACCCACCACCTTGTTGAACACCTCAATTGCGATGGCTACTTTCCCCATTGACTGGAAACATGCCGAATTCAATGCTGTACTAAAGAAACTATCAGCCGACCCCAGCAAACTCAGCAACTACTGACTGATCTCCCTGCTCCTGTTCCCACCCAAAGTATAAGGAAAGCTATTAACCAATAACTCTTCAAATCTGGGATGGAATCTCCTTCTCAACTTCTCTCAATCTGGATTCTGCAGCAACCACGAGAAAGCCCTCATTGTGGCAACTGATGACATCCGAGCCCTACTCGACCAAGGAAAGGCTGAGTCTCTGATCCTCCTGGATCTCTCAACAGCCCTCAAAACAGTCTTCCACGACACTCATCACAAAGCTGCACAACATAGCCATCCAAGGAGCTGCTCTCAGATGGATCATCTCCTTCATTACCAGAAGAATGCAAAAAGTCATCCTTCCTGTTTTCACCTTTGAACCCCAGGAAAAAAATCTGTGGAGTACTCCAAAGATCCTTGCTCAACCACACCCTCTTTAACACTTATACAACACCTCCAGCCAGCATCATCAAAACCCATGGACTCAACATCATGTCCTATGATGATGACACACAACTCATCCTCTTCCTCTCTGATGACACCAACAACACCAAGACAGCTTTCACAACTACATGACAGACATCGTCAACTGGATGAAGGAGAGCTGCCTGAAACACAACACGTACAAGACAGATGCACTGATCTTCAGCAACAAAAGCGTCCCCTGGGATGCATCTGGTGGCCCTCAGAACTACTCCTACCCCTACTGACCACACTAGGAACCTAGGCATCATTCTGGAAAATAAGCTAACCATGACAACTGAGGTCAACTCACATCAGCACAGGTAGAAAAGGCTTCTTCATCCTCTGCATGCTTCATAACATATTCAAATTACTACCCCAAAGCTCAAGATGCACCATCACCCAGGCCCTCATCTCCAGCTGACTGGAATACAGCAACACTCTCTACACAGGGATCACAGCTCACCTCCTCTTCTGATCTCAGACCATGCAGCAAGCCACAGTCAGACTTGTCCTGGATCTCACTAAATGAACCCACATAACCCAGCACCTCAGCGACCTCTACCAACTCCCTGTATCGAAAAGAGGCCCGGTCAAGTTCCTGACCTGTGCATGCAAGGCCCTATACAACTGTGGATCCGCCTACTTGAACCACCACCTGAACCTCAGCCCACCAGACACCTCCGCTCTGCTTCCCTTTCTGTAACCATCAACTCTCACATCTGACATAAAAGATGCGGAGGTTGCTCCTTCTCTTACCTAGCGATGAATATATGGAACAAGCCACCCTTCCATCTCTGGACCGTCCTGTGTCTTCCAGAAGTTCAGAAGTCCCTGAAGACCTGGCTATTTGGCTAATCAACTGGACCCTGGCAGCACCTGGATACCCTCATGGGTGACAAGAAGCACTCTACAAATCTACTGTTTGATTGATTGACCAGATTAATTAGGTCTTGGGTGAAGAAAGTTCTTGAATGAGGGAGAGTTTGGTTTTCTGCCTTTCAGTTGAATGATGTGAATAGGTATGACATGGTGTATGTCAAAACAGATGGCAGGATAATCTGACCAGCCCAGTGGCAGAGCAGTGAACAACAATGATGATTCAACAGTCTCCGCACTGTAGTGCTGATACTTGTTTTTTATTCTCCTAAAAAGTTCAAAATTGAGGTAATAAGCTAATACCTCCTAATTATTGCTGTTTGAATCCCTAGTGAATGTTCTCTGTAGGAAAATGTTTGCCTTCCCAGTAAAACTTTTTCTTATTTTTTTAAAGATGTACAATTTAATGTAGCACATTACTCTGAAGAGCGTGGGTTGTAGGCCCATATCTATAAGATTAAATAACCCCGACACAAGGAGATGGTCTATTTAAGGCATGTATGTAGATTTTTTCTTTTCAAGAACTGCAATGAAAATCTATTTACTGAGAAAAGCGAGGCTCCTTTGGAACACCTGCTTATCATCAGAGAAATACTGAGTTTCATTCACTGCAATAATTGTATTAAAAGTCAGCTATTTAATGACGTATTAGTGTACAGCTGGTGAGTGTGTCAGGCGACTTATTTTAAATCGTGCTCAATCATTTGGGTGCCTTTAAAACACTTGTCTCCAGTCGCTGCAACTGACCTCAAATCAGCTGACAAATCCACAAGGATTAACTTAAATCCACTGCTGGTGGGGCTCTTGAAGAGGGCTGCCATGTGTCGTCAAGGTGGCAGATGAGAAGGGAGAAGGCCTAGCTCTTTCTTCAGGAAACATGCGGGCTTAGGGAGGGTGATATGAAGCAAGCAGAAACCACTTACAGGATGCAGTGTGCAGTCAATCACACTACCTAAGTATCCTCTAATTCTAGAAAACCTTTCAACTGTATTCGACTCAGAATAGTTCTGTTTACAAATTTTACATTCTCATGAATACAATTTCAGAAGCTTTACCTCTTCCACAATGTCCTTGTTGCTGAACTGTTAGTAATGGCCCATCATCATGTACGAAAATATGATAGCATACAGTATATATACGGTGACGTTAAAACACTGATAAGTGGGTGAAAATGTACAGCGCTGGATTAGGTGAAATAAAAATAAAAAATTGCACACCATGTACAAAGAGATGCACACTACAGATAAAATCCACCACACGCGCAAAAACTGTAGTTTTAGCCCAACATAAAGAACCAGATTAACAAACATTTTGCGCTGCAATTTGCATCACAAATTACTTAAACCTGTGCAAAATGTTTTTTGGGATTTACTTTTCAGCGCAGAACTTGTTCTGTGGTGGAAATGTGCCTGAAAACAATACAAAGCGGTGCAAAGGGACCATTCAGTGGTTGATACATGGCATTGCTAAGCAACCACCCATGGTTTTTGACACATCCCTATCTACTAACAAGAGTAGACAGGGTTTTGCGAGAAAAATTAATAAAACTTTGATGCACGTGTTAAAATGGAGAAATGCTTTTATTTCTCCTAAAGTTTACCACTTTGCCTGTATGCTGCGCTGTACAGTACGCATTCAAAGTTGGAAAAGTTTTAAAGTTGTCTAGGAATAGTACTTTGCATTGGAAGGGCACCCATCCAGTACAAAACCTATGCTAGACTCACGTAGACACCTTTACACTATGGCGCAAAGGTGTGTGTGTGGCGCTCTATAGCCTAATTGTTTACCAGCATTAGAAAGACAGTAAGATTGTGCCATATCTTTATAACTCTCGTTGTAGGATCCCTTTAGCGACTAGATTGGATACCCTTATTTTAGGATTAGGCCCACGACCAGTGCCTTTTACATTTACATACATTTTATTAGTTTTCATATTTTCATATTTTTTTAGCACAGCCTGCTTTTAGCTGATTGTTTTTATAGTCTAATCAGCTGCCTCTTTCCAAAAAGACAGAGTTCTCGCACTACACATTTTATCAGCCATTGTACAACGTGCACTCTGTGCTTTGTCCTATGCTGCCATGTACGGTACATGATATGCTAACTTGTATTATCAGTCCAGGAGCCCAGGAGCCAGTACCTATTGACCAGACACATCAGTATATCAGGTCTGTTCTTCAAACTCTGTATAAGTTATTATATAAACAACACGTAGGCCTAAGGAGAGTAGAGGGCATTCCAGTCATGACCATCCTGGGACGCGTACTATACTACACATAGCTTTGTTGATCCTTGCGCTGACTCATCAGCTTCCTGAGAAGATTGCTATCCAGACAACAGGCAGACCCCTGCTATCCTACTCAGGTATGGGGTCGGTGCTACTCCCTTAGATCAGGACAGGTAGAAGGGAAACAAACACTTTGCTCTCAGATTTAGGTGTTAAAGGGATCCTGCAACAAGAGCTACAAAGATATGGCAAAATCTTACTCTCTTTCTAATGCTGGTGAATAATTGGGCTGTAGAGTGCCACACACACACTTTTGCGCCATAGTGTAAAGGTGTCTGCATGCGTCTATCACAGGTTTTGCACAGGAAGGGAACCAACATCCTCAACACGTCCATCTTCTTCATGGCAATCTTCCCGGATGGATGAAAGCACCCAAAGGTCAGACACCTCCTAAAGGAAACCTCCACTGACCCCTTGACGAATACCTCAAACGAAACCACCTTCACGACACCTCACAATCAGGATTCCCGGCCAACCACAGCATGGAGACTGTACTGATCACCCCCATGGACGACATCAGGACCCCCCTTGACCAAGGGGAAACAGCAGCTCTAATCCTCCTAGACCTATCCGTAGTGTTTGACACAGTGTCCCACAACACTCTTCTTAACAGACTCCACAACATAGGCATTCAATAAAACGCCCTCAAGTGGGTCGCTTCCTTCCTCTCAGGCCACACTCAAAGCATACGCCTTCCTCCTTTCACCTCCACACTCAAGGCTATCCTCTGCAATGTACCTCAAGGATCTACCCTCAGTCCCACCCTTTTCAACATCTACATTACCCCCCTCGCAGTCATTATCAGATCCAACAGGCTCAACGTAGTGGCATATTTACATGCCCCTAACGCTATCAGAGCATCACTTTTAGCAACGCCCTGGTGGCATTGTGAACTGCGCCATATATACAAGGCGGCGCTAAGCCACTTTTTGTGGCTTAACACCGCCTTATAAATAGGGGCCCCTGCGACACAGTTTTCTGTGGCCGAGGATCATGCAGTAAGTGTTGGTGTGGGTGTTCCACCACAACACCCATAGCTTTTGACTCTGCCCCAGATTTACAAGGAACCATAAATCGGAGGCAGTGCCAAAAACTAACACTACCCCAGAGGTGGCTTGAGGATGGCACAACAAGGAGAATCACCTTTATTTCTCCTTGTTGTTTTGCGTTTTCTGCAGCACACATAGAAAGAGCAAAAGGCCATTAAAGATTGTTATGTGCAGGAAGGTGTCCCTTCCTGCACTTAAGCAATAACTCAATAATAATGATTTGCTTCTTCTATGTGTGGTGCATTCTGAGGCACACATAGAAGTGTCCAATTGTTATAGTAGGTTGATTATGTGCAGGAAAGGACACTTTCCTGCACACAAACAATCATTCATTTCAATACAGCCGCCCTTGCACTATAGTGCAAGGATGCCTGCGTTGTCAGCTAAATTTAGCACCAGTGCTAGGGGAAACACAGAGGTGCGCTGTATTTTTGTAAATACGGCACATCCCTGCATTTCAGAACTGACACAGTGCAGCACTGCCAATTTTTGCACAGCACCACGTTGCACCAGTTCCATATATATATATATATATATATATATATATATATATATATATATATATATATATATATATATATATGTATATATATATATATATATATATATATATATGCACACCCCATAAGCTCCTATGCCAATGACACCCAACTGATCCTCTCTCTCATTGAGGACCACCACAGTGTGAAAACCAACATCCACAATGCCATGACCAATGAAGCAACATGGATGAAAGACAGCTGTCTCAAACTAAACACAGAGGAAGCTGAAGTCTGAATCTTCAGGAGAAAAACCTCCATATTGGACCATAGCTGGTGGCCAGCAGAACTCAAACCAAAATCCACTCCATCAGACACCATGCAAAATCTCGGCATCATCTTCGGCAGCCAACTGTCCATGAATCAACAAGTAAACCCAGTCGCCTCCTCCTGCTTCTACATCCTAAACTGCTCTGGCAAATTTTTAAATAAATCCCTACTAACACCAGAAAAATCATCATGCACGCACTGGTCACCAGGTGTCTTGACTAAAACAATGCTCTCAGTGCCGGAATTTCCTCTCAGCTACTCAAAAGACTGCAGACTTTACAGAACACCGCAGCCAGACTCATCCTGAGCCGCCCCAAATGCTCAAGTATCAGCCCTCACCTCAGAGACCTTCACTGGCTCCCGATCCAAAAAAGATGCCAGTTCAAGATCCTCACACTTGCATACAAATCTCTACACAACCAAGGGCCGTCCTACATCAATGACTGACTAAGCTTCCACATGCCCACAAGATAACTGCCCACATCCATGCTCAATATCACACACACCCCTTGCATCCATCGCACCCACAGCGGAAGCTGCTTTTTCTCCTACATCGCCACCAAGTCCTGGAACAACCTGCCCCTCTACCTCCAGACAGCTCCTACCTTGGCAGATTTCACAAGTGGGCTCAAGACATGGCTCTTCGACTGAGACACGGCACCCTCAGCACCCAGATACCCCCTAGGGGTGATAGTGTTGTGCTCTACAAATGCATTATTGATTATTGATTGAGATATAGATATAAGGTTTAGGCAGGAATCTCCAGGCCTTCTAGAATCATACAAAATGGTGGGGCTATTTATCTACTTTACCTGGATTTTAATGATGATAACTGTATTATGTTTCATCTGCCTTATTATAGGAGCCCACGTTTTTTACACTAGGATGCAATTGCTTCCATTAATCCATCTAAATCCAGTTTCCATCTCGTGTCCTGCTCTGGCATGTTTGAGTCACTGAGTAACTGAGTGAAAGGGAAATACTCTGTTTCCACCACTTCCCTAAGGAGTTAGTGTCAGGTTTAGGTTGCCACAAATCACCTCTTCCCTTACAGGGTTTTGGTGTGGCACTGCAGGCTAGACAGGAGTTAGGCTGACAGCTCAAAGTGATGTGGGGTTGACTCAGTCACGCACTGTCAGGCATGCTGCAGGTGAGGCACCCCAGCCAAGCGGTCCCTTTAATTGGGAAGTGGGTAGCCTTTAAGACTGTGCGCTGCACCACAAACAACTGCTCGTCATTCCAGAAATTTGCCTTGCGTCAATATTCACCTGCTGATCTGGTGTCCTTTGTGACCTTATGCTCCAGCAAATTCACATTCTCTGCTCCTAGCTGGATTAGCAACAGGTTCAACGTTTCTCTGCATCAGGTCTGTTGGGATTCATTTTTCTTCACACTTTTTCTCCAGAAAGCTGCTGCTACCTGAAAAAAGAAAAGAATAGAGAACATCAGAAAGTTGGATACTTTTCAATTGGGTAACAAGTTTTGGGCACTTGTGAACTGTTAATTATTATATTTATCTGATGTGCCTCTTGTAGAATTCTTTGATGAAAACATTGCTCCTGAAAGCCTGAAAGACAAAACACAAAGACACAAGAGTGTTAATATCATTGACTCTTAGTACCATTTGGGTTAGTTTATTATCTTTGTTTTCGATCAATAATGTTTAGTCATTAGTGGGACTCTGAGATTATATTATTTCACTAAGGATTTGTGTTTGGTGCAGCCCCTGCTCACAAGATATCTGTATTCTTATAGGTGTATTAGTATGCAATGAAATGTTAATTTATTTTATTCTGTTTTTGAGCTACTTGTGTTTAGATGAGAGCAGAAAAATCTTCATATATAGAATAGAGAAGACAAATCTTCATATATAGAATACACATAGATATGTGCTATGAGATTAGAGCAGTGTATCCATACTTATATAGAAAACTAAAAAGTCTGGTTTTAGGACATTACAATTGCAGTCTTTATATTTATTTTAGATATTATGAATGCACGCTTGGATAACAGTGCACCAGAAAGAAGGAGGAAGGGACATTAGATAATGCCAGAATCAGTTCTTCCTCTATCTATTTAGTCTATTTCACATTATAATTACTTGGTGCTAATATATTGATGTTTAGTTTTTAGACACAATCAAAGTCAAGCAAATTTAGAAGTCCTAAAGTACCAGTCTGCAATCATCTGCTTCCGTCCCTTCATTCTGGTAGATCAGACAGGGTCTTTTATTGTGGCCTGCTCGACCTGTAGGTAAGTCAGAAAGTTTTGTTGTGCCCTTTTCACTCCTGCGAAAAGAATACTGGTAGTAACTTGACAGAACGACAAACCCACGTTGAAATTTCACCAAAGTGAAATGGAGGCACGTGATATTACCTTGGCTGAACAGCTTACATTATTGGTAATTTACAAAAAGAGACTCAGGCTTTAGCACAGAGTGTGGATTCCTTACAGGGTGTATCAACCCAACTACTAGTATTTTTAGGTCAGAGAGTGAAACCCTCAGAGGAAACATTTGATTAGTTTGCACTTGCAGGGACTAGTGAGGGTACAGGAACTCCCATAATTCATGTCACTACACCCCCCACTATTCCACTGGCTGCTCATGAGCGCTTTTCTGGGAATCTAACCAAGGTAGCAACATTTATAAACCAGTGTGAATTGCATTTTATGTGAACCTGCTTCTTTCCCCAATGACCAATCTATGGTGGCTTTTATATTTTCTTGTTTGTGGGGCACTGCTGCAAATTGGTCTATATGTTTAGCAGGAAGAGATGACCCATTGCTGTACAACAATTCTGCTTTTATAGCAGAATTGGACAAATTACTTGATCATCATATTTTTATTCAATCTTTGGGCACTGAATTACTCAACTTACAACAAGGGAATAAGGATCTATCGGCTTACATAACTACATTCAATAGATTAGTGGCAATTTTAGGTTGGCCCGGAAGTAAAAGGAGTTCCTTATTTTACAAGGGGCTTAGAGATGCGTTGAAAGACCTCCTGGCCCATGTAGTGGATCTCCCAGAAAATTGTTGTGATTTAATAGACTTAGGGCCTCATTACAACTTTGGCAGTCGGAGTGATCTGACTGCCAAAGCCACAGGGAGGAGGCTGCCATCATATCAATGGCCTCCTCCCCAGTGGTATTACGATGTTTCCTCCAGAATGACTGGCTAAAACATCATATTACGATGTTCCTGCCAGTCAGACCTGTGGAAACAGTGCCACAGCATTGGGCTTGGCTCCCCCAGGGGAGCCGAGGCCAATTCAGTGGCACAACAGCACCCTCGTAATGTGCACTGTCTGCATTGCAGACAGTGCGCATTCTGAGGGTGCTGGCTGGGGGGCCTGCCCTGGCTTTCTGGCAGCCTTTTCATGGTGAGGACTGCACCATAAAAAGGCTGGCAGAAAGAGGACTCATGATCAGCACAGCAATGCTGAACTCAGCTCCGCTGTGGCTGACCACAACTCTGACCATCGCCACCCCACTGGGATCCATGATCCTGGCGATGGCAGCGCTCCTGTGGTGGTCTGACTGCCAGGGTTGTAATTCAATGATCAGACCGCCAGGAGTGCAGCATTCTGACTGCCACATTGGGTTTGGAGGTCCTTGAACCACCAAACTTGTGATGGGGCCCGTAGTTGCGAAACTTGATCTTTGTCTGATGGAGTGTCATCATGATAGTGGATGGTCCAACACTAAAATTGTTGTTTATAGGGAAAATAAAAGTAATCTCGAAAAACCGATGACCCTGAGCCAATGAAATAACAAGTCTTAGGGGCCCTTTGAGTGAAGATGTACATCAAAGACATAAGGCATTAAAACTTTGTTTGTATTGTGGTAACAATGGACATTATCTAAGTGAATGGCCTATGAATCCCAAGAAGAAAGAAGAGTCAGGAAACTAGGTTACCCGAGATGTAGGATGGCCAGTGTTTCGGGTTTACAACATGATAGCGCCTCAAAACTATAGCTCAAACATCTTGTATATGTCATTATCAGTACTTCTTTGTGATAGCCCACTGGTCTTGGGACAGGGGTTCAGTTTGCTTTCAGCTGTTAGTAGACTCTGGATCTATTGGGAATTTTATGAATAAATCTTTAGCTTTGTTGTAGGCATTCCAAGTGAGCGTAAAAAGCAGATTGATGAGTTTCAAACTATAGATGGCATCTCCCTGAAGTCAGGCGCTATTACACATTCCAATACTGCCATGTGGCTTAATATACAATCACAGGGAGAGGATACGTTTTGATTTGTTTCAAGACCCAAAGTTTCAGAGCATCTTGGGAATTCCATGGCTGGAAACACACAATCCAGATATTGACTGCAAAGGTCATACATTAGATTTTTGCGCAGCATTTTGCAAGGAATATTGTTTACATGTGTCCTCTGTTTCTGCCCCTGAAAAAACTATAGCAATGGTATTGGATGTAGCTAGTCCACAAATTCCATCCTGCCATCGAGATCTAGCAGAGGTCTTTATTAAAAAAAGGCTTCTACTCTTTCACCACACCCACCTTATCATTGTCAAGCTGATTTAGTTCATGGGGCTCGCATTCCTTGTAGCAGAATTTATGCATTAGCTGAGAAAGAAAACATCTATCTTAGGATTTGCTAATTTCTATCTGCAATATAAAGATCATTTTTCCACTGTGGTAGTTCCTATAATGCAGTTACTGAAGAAAGGGATAGCTCTTCACTGGTCCTTGGAAGCTAAACAGGCCTTTCAGCAGCTGAAAAGGCTGTTGGTGTTACCTCAATTCTGCAACATCCTGATACTTCGTAACCCTTTTTAGTGGAGACAGATGCTTCTCTTGTAGCGGTAAGCTGGGTTTCGTCATATGGAGACAGGTCAGCTTCACACTGTAGCCTATTTTTCACAAAAGTTTAGTAAAGCAGAAGAAAACTATTCTGTGGGTGACAAAGAATTATTAGCCATCAAGAAAGTTTTTGAAGAATGGCAGCACTATTTAATGGGTGCCTTACATACCGTTACTGTGATTGCCGATCATAGAAATGTTATGTTTCTGAAATCAGTGAAGGCCCTATCCATGAGACAATTACGATGGACCTCATTCATTACTGAATATGGTTATGTAGTGCAATTTCGATGAGGTCGACAGCATGGGAAGGTTGATGCTTTATTTCACATTGGGCGTGAGATGAGAGAACACAAAATGGAAAGTCTCTCCATAATACCCTCATAACGCATTATAAGGGCATTGATTTCTGAGGATTCCGTTTTAACTGCGGTAGTCACAGCACAGAAAACCAAAGAAGCAGAAGATATTATACATACTCATGATAGTACACAAATAAATGATATATATATTGCATACAAGACAGAATATTTGTTCCGACAACTACCTTTCAACAACAAGCACAGCAGTGGTGTCATAGACATATATTAGCTGATCATCCAGGTGAAAAGAAGATGTTAGAGTTAGTTCAACAACATTTTTGGTGGCCTGCATTAGTGCCTGACACTAAACAGCTTGTGCAAGGATGCACTGTGTGCCCACAAAGCAAAGACATATATCAAACTCCTGCAGAGTTATTGTATCCCCTACCTACTCCTCCATATCCATGGCGTACTATTTCCATGGACTTCATAATAGAATTACCTAGAACAGAACTTGTCACGCTATAGTTATGGTTACAGAAGATATTTTCTCCAAGATGGGTCATTTTACTCTATTATCAGGTTTGCCCACCTCTAGGGAACTAGCAGATATCTTTTTACAGTCCAATGCAAAATAGATTAATATAAAAATGCTTAAAAATAAATAATAAATACATTTTAAAAATGATTTACAACTAAAATAGTAAATATATACATAATGAAGTAACAGAAATACATTGGTGGTCATTACAACCCTGGTGGTCAGTGTTAAAGTGGCGGTAAAACCGCCAACAGGCCGGCGGCAAAAAAAGGAATTACGACCGTGGCGGAAACCACCAAGATAGACAGCCACTTTAACAATCCGACCGCCAAGGCGGTACAAACAAACACCGCAGCGGTAATCGCCAACGGACAGGCGGAGGACAATGCACAGAATTACAACAACAATCCAATCCGCCACCTTTTCTGGGGCGGATTCACCGTGAACAAAAACACGGCGGAAACAGGACTTGGAAGGGGAAACGCTCTCTCTACACATCACACGAGGAACCAGGACACCATGGAACCCAAGCTCTAGATTCTTCCAGCCTTTATCTTCCTGCTCCTCTACCATGAGCACGAACGCCGTCGGCGAAGACCACGGTGAGTACTGCACCTACGACACAGGGGAGGGTGGAGGGAAAAAACAGTGACACACACACGCAACACGCAAAACCCCCACCCCCACCCTCACCCACGACAACACACACACTAATACATCATGATACATTAGTTACACCCCCAACCCCCCCCCCCGGAAGAATGCAAGGACAAAAGGAAATGAGTTGAATGATTGTAATATATTCAAATACAGTAATCAAAAATATATACATAGATAAAGATATGTACACTATAAACAAATATATACACCAAGAATACAAGTCCAAGGTATTACACTATCATAGTCCGTGGACCACTAGGCCCAATAGGCATGGGCGGTGCCCACACAAGATACTCGAACAAGAGAGAACACTGCTGGGGCATCAGATAGAAATACAACAGGCACCTCAGGGGGAACGGAAGGGGGGGCACCTCAGCCGGATGAGTGCAAGACGCCAGATCCACGAGGGGGCTCCATGCCCACTGTTCCATCCTGGGGAGTGCAAAGCCACAGTCTCTCAATTCTCTACAGTGGGTGGTTTCCCCACTGTTCAATCCTGGGGAGTGCAAAGCCACAGTCTCTCAAGTCTCTACAGTGGGTGGTTTGCCCACTGTTCAATCCTGGGGAGTGCAAAGCCACAGTCTCTCTAGTGGATAACATTCTCCACTGGTTCAGGAGGGGGCTTTGTGCCCAGAGTGCTTCATCCTGCCAAGGACAGAGGTAGTGGATGCCTTTCTCCACTGGATCTGGAGGGGGCTTGGTGCCCAGAGTGCTTCATCCTGCCAAGGACTTAGGTAGTGGATGCCTTTCTCCACTGGTTCTGGAGGGGGCTTTGTGCCCAGAGTGCTTCATCCTGCCAAGGACTGAGTTAGTGGATGCCTTTCTCCACTGGTTCTGGAGGGGGCTTTGTGCCCAGAGTGCTTCATCCTGCTCGTGGCGGCCTCAGTAGCGTTGGAATCTTTGGCGCTCACTGGCCTGCGGTGCTTGTTGCGGCGGTGTCCTGGGCAGCGGTGCTTGTTGCAGCGGTGTCCTGGGCAGTGGTGCTGGTGGCGGCTGTGTTTTGGGCAGCGGTGCTGGTGGCGGCGGTGTCCTGGGCAGCGGTGCTGGTGACAGCGGTGTCCTGGGCAGCAATGCTGGTGGCGGCGGTGTCCTGGGCAGCGGGGCTGGTGGCAGCGGTGTCCTGGGCAGCGGTGCTGGTGGCGGCGGTATCCTGGGCAGTGGTGCTTGTGTCGGCGGTGTCCTGGGCAGTGGGGCTGGTGGCGGTCTTGTCCGCTGTGCAGATTTTCCCAGACTTGCCGGTTTTACTGTGCCCCTTCCCCACCTTGGATGGTGGCGCAGCTGTCTCCACACTCCCAACTGTACCCCTGGGAGCGGCTTTGGTGGCTGATTTCTTTCCTCTCTCCCGCTGGGCACTGGGCAACTTTTTGTGCTTTACAGGTGGGTGACTGTCCGTGCTCTGGCTCCTTGCCACACTGGCTTCCCTGCTGCTTGGCGCACTCCAGAAGCCGGTTACTACTGGCACCACTGGTCCCGCAGATGTTGTGGCTGAGGTGCTGGGCTGGGACCTGGAGAGGCGGTCCCTAGGAGACTGAAGGGGTGGGGGAGGTGAGGGGAAGAGGTCAAGGTTGGACAGGAAACGTTTTATGAGAACACTGGGATGGGTAGATGGAGGGGGTTTGGGAGTGGAGGAAGAGGTAGTGGTTGTAGGAGGTATACATTTGGTGACTTTGGGTGAAGGTGCATGGACTGGAGGCTGTCATGAGGTGGATGGCTGTTGGGTGGGTGTGTGGCTGCGTTTGTGTACCTTGGGAGGTGGGCTCACAGACACACTGGTAGAGGACACAGGGGATGTATGAATGGTATTGGGGGTGGTGACTGCACGTGAGCGAGGTTATGGTGGTGGGGTTGCTGGTGATGGACGTAGTGGCTGAGGATGTAGTCCATGCAGGTGTGAGTGGAGACGAGACAGGGAGGGAGGAGGGAGACGAGGAGGAGGGGGACACAGTGGATGCAGTGGATGTTGGTGTGTCTGCATGTGTATAATGCTTGCGTGAGTGCCTGTGGGATGTGTGGTGCTTATGTTTGCCAGAGCTTCCCTTGTGTGTTGAGGTGTGTACATGCTGGTCTGATGGTGTGCTTGGGATAGGCTGAGGTACAGGGGTTTGGGTCTGGATGGAGGAAGTTGGAGGGGGGAGGCTAGAGACAGGGACAATGGCTGCCATCAGTGCTGAGGCCAGAGTCTGAAAAGCTTGCTGATGGGCTGCCTGACCAGAATAAATGCCCTCCAGGTATGCATTGGTTTGTTGCAACTGCCTCTCTACACCCTGGATGGCATTCAAAATGGTAGACTGCCCAACAGTGAGGGACCTGAGGAGGTCAATGGCCTCCTCACTGAGGGCAGCAGGGGTGACAGGGGCAGGGGCTGAGGTGCCTGGGGTGAAGGAGATGCCCACCCTCCTGGGTGAGCAGGCACAGGACACACGCTGAGGGGCTGCTGGGAGGGCGGTGCTGGTAGGGGGGTGGCAGCTGTACCTGTAGATGCGGGGGGCAGAGCTGGGCCTGCCACCGCATGGGAGCTCCCATCAGAGGAGGAGTCCGTATCGCTGGTCTCAGCTCCTGTCCCCGCCGTGGAGCTCCCCTCGCTATCCGTCCCACTGGTGAATTCATACTCCGTTGTGTTGCCCTCCAGGGCCATGTAGGATGCAGCTCCCTTCTGCTCTGGTGCCACTGCTCCTCCACCTGATGATGCTAATGCACACAAGAACAGGGAGACCACAAAAAGGGGGGAAGACAGAAGAAAGACATGTTGAGTGCATGGAATACCGCTACCGTTGGCGGACACTACAGACACAGAAGCCCCCTGCACTACGCCGTGCACTTGGAGTTCCCTAATCAATCCCAGGGACATGGGTTACAAGGCTATGCCCGATTGCTGCACACATGGATGTCACAGGAGCCTGACTAGGTGTAGTTGGCACTGTACACAGGTGGGGTGGGGTGCCACAGGGCCTGCCTTAAGAAGGGACCTTGCCTACTAAACTCGCCCTGGCCTAGGGGAACCCACAGCCCACCTCACCCACCCTGACACCTCCAATGCGCGCTGAATCAGCAGAATGAGAGTGTACTCACCCCCTTGTGGCTGCTGTGATGCCCTCAAGCGCCCATCCAACTCCAGGTACGCCACAGCCAGGATCCTGAACATCAGGGGGGTCATGGTGCGACGGACACCCCTCCCACGTTGGGAGGCCATCCCCAGCTGGGCATCCGCCGTCTTCTTGCTCTAGCGGCAAATGTCCTCCCATCTTTTACGGCAGTGGGTGCTCTGTCTGTGGTAGACCCCCAGGGTCCGGACTTCTTTGGCGATGGCACGCCAAATGTCCTTCTTCTGGTGGGCGCTGACCTACAGGAATAGTACAGGGGAAAAGGAGAAGTTATTACCGTCCGCACCATCACAGTCATTGGCCCGCATCCCTACCCTTGCCATGACGCACATGCACTCACCGTCGTTTCATGCACGCCTCATTCGCACCCCCCCTATCTTTCATCCACACCACTCCACACAGGCATTGCCCATACAGCATGCTCACAGTGTACTTACCTGTTTGTCTGGAGGACCGTAGAGTAGCGTGTACTGGGGGAGGGCCCCATCCACTAGTTTCTCCAACTCCTCCGTGCTGAAGGCAGGGGCCCTTTCCCCAGACACACGAGCCATTGTCTCTTCCAGACTGAGGTCACAGCAGCACTTGCAGTGTAGCTCCTCTCCTGTCGAAGATCAGGTATCAAGTGATTGAACAGAGAGAAAATTGCAGTCACATCCGCGGCTGTGCGTACCGTCAGCGCAGGCATACATCGTCATTGGCTCCTGGGACCCATAGGGTCCAATGTTAACCAATGCAGGATAGCGCCGCGGTCTTCGACCGCCTACCGCGACGGAGTACAACACCAACGCAGTTACCTCATATCCCCTTGTCCCACTTTACAGGTCAGGCAGCCGCCATTTCATGGGCCCACATGGCATTATTTTTGACTGCATCACACATATCTAGGCCTTGCTTAAACACTAATCCAGGCATGTGTCAATTTGCTAATATTTTCCGATTAGGCTGTGTTTACATACCTCAGAGTTGGTTGACTCTTTGCTCGCTGTTCTCCTCCATAGGCACCGCCCGCTGGGGCATGTGAGGAGATGGCGGCATCCTCCGGTGTACAGACCGCTGATGGACCTGTCGACAATGGAGGAGCGACATGTGGTCATCACCTACAGACTTGATCGTACCAAAATCCTAGAACTGTGTGCCCAGTTGGAGCCAGACCTGATGTCAGCTATCTGCCATCCCACACTAAACCCCCCTCAAGTGCAGGTGCTGTCAGTACTCCATTTCCTAGCAAGTGGGTCTTTTCAAAATACAGTGGCCATAGCATCAGGGATGTCCCAGCCTATGTTTTCCAACGTGTTGTCCAGAGTGTTGTCTGCCCTGCTGAAACACATGCAGAGCTACATCGTTTTCCCTCAGGTGGAGGATTTGCCTACAGTGAAAGGTGATTTCTATGCCCTTGGACATATCCCCAACATCATAGGTACCATTGATGGGACACATGTGGCCTTGGTACCCCCCGCCGGAGTGAACAGGTGTACAGAAACCGGAAGAGTTGCCATTTGATGAATGTGCAGATGGTGTGTTTGGCAGACCAGTACATCTCCCATGTGAATGCCAAATTTCCTGGCTCTGTGCATGACGCTTATATTCTACGGAATAGTAGCATCCCTTATGTGATGGGGCAACTCCAGAGGCACTGTGTGTGGCTATTAGGTGAGGACATGGACCCAATACAGTGTGACTAGGTGTCTGGGGATGTCCCTATGAGTTAGTGTGTGTCTAACAGTTGTCCCTAGACATTTGCAGGTGACTCTGGTTACCCCAACCTGTCATGGCTACTGACCCCATTGAAGAATCCCAGGACAAGGGCAGAGGAAAGCTACAATGAGGCCCATGGGTGAACTAGGAGGATTATAGAGCGGACCTTCAGCCTCCTGAAGGCCAGGTTCCAGTGCCTTCATATGACAGGTGGTTCCCTATTCTACTCACCAAAGAAGGTGTGCCAGATCATTTTGGCCTGCTGTATGCTTCACAACTTGGCTTTGCGATGACAGGTGCCTTTTCTGCAGGAGGATGGTCCAGATGGAGGTGTTGTGGCAGCTGTGGAGCCTGTGGACAGTGATGACGAGGAAGCAGAAGAAGAGGACATAGACAACAGGAACACAGTGATCCTGCAATACTTCCAGTGAGACACAGGTAACAAGACAACACTTCCTGCTACATCTGATTTAATTCTACTATCTCTCATCTGTCTGTCATTTTCACCCAGTGTATGGTCACTGAGTTGTCACTTTCCCTTACGCTTTCACAGATGTGGGTCCCACTGTGTGACATCTGCTTTGTTTCCGCATGGACTAGAGCTGTGTGACATAGGTATGTTGACATTACATTTGATATAGCATTTTGCCACTGTTATTGCTAATACACATTTTCGAAAGCACAGACTGATTCCAGATTGTTTTGTGATTTAAGGGTGCTTATTTAAGTGCTCAATAGTGGAGGGGGTTGTAAAGTGGTCAGGGGTGATTGTGGAGGAATGTCCAGTCTATTAGTCTCACAGGTGCATTGTCCAAAGGGGCATAGGAAGTGGAACTAGGGCAGTTTAAGTATGGACAGGGTGAAAAGGTGGGACAGAAGGATGACAATCAGGGTGGTCTCATTTCTTGGCGGGGTTCTTGTCATTGTTCTCTTTCTTTGTCCTGGATCTCAGGGACCGCTTGCGGGGTGGTTCTCCATCTGCAGGGGGTGGGGTGCTGGTGTGGTGGTCCTGTGGTGGTGCCTCCTGTCCACTAGCGCCGGCGGAGGGGGTGGGCAGTTCATCGTCCAGGCTAGTGTCAGGGGCCCCTTGTTGTGCCACAGTGTCCCTCCTGGTGTTCACGAGTTCCTTCAGCACCCCTACAATTGTGCCCAGGGTGGAATTGATCGATTTGAGTTCCTCCCTGAAGTCCAAATACTGTTCTTCTGTAGCTGCTGGGTCTCCTGAAACTTGGCCAGTACCGTTGCCATCGTCTCCTGGGAATGGTGGTAGGCTCCCATGATGTTGGAGAGGGCCTCATGGAGAGTGGGTTCCCTGGGCCTGTCCTCCCCCTGTCGCACAGCATCCCTCCCAGTTCCCCTGTGTTCCTGTGCCTCTGTCCCCTGAACAGTTTGCCCACTACCACTGCCCCCAGGTCCCTGTGTTGTTGGGGTGGTGGGTTAGCCTGGGTTCCCTGTAGTGGTGGACACACTGCTGATGGACGAGTCCTGGGGACAGAGGTATGGGCCCACTGGATGGGTGCTGTGCTGGTGTTTCCAGAGGGGGGAAGCTCTGTAGTGGCCTTTGTCAGTGTATGGGGAACCGACTGTCCCGAGGTCCCAGATGGGCCGGGCTGGTCATCTTGATCCAGTTGGACAGAGCTGCGGTCATCACTGTGAGCCTCTTCTGTGGGTGGAGTGGACATATCTGGACCCTTCTGTCCGGTGACGTTGGGTAGGGGTCCTGCAGGGGTGTAAAGGCATGATTATTGCATCTGTGTGTGCCATGGTGTGCAATGGGTGGGTGACCCTGTACCCCAGTGCTTGCATTCCTGTGTAGGACCTTGTGTGATAATGGTTTAGGGGGGTGTATGGGTATGTGCAGTGGCCATGCTTTAGTGATGGGTGTCCATGCTTTGGTGTTACATGCAGGGCTTGGGTTTCGGATGTGTGGTTTGTGATATTGGGACATACATGAGGAGTTGGAGTGATGGGGTGAGGGCGAGGGTGGGGGTATGTGATAGCATGAAGGTGGGCGGGGGATGAAGTAGTTAAAGGTTTGACTTACCAGAGTCCATTCCTCCTGCTACTCCTGCGAGGCCCTCAGGATGCAGTATATCCAAGACCTGCTCCTCCCATGTAGTGAGTTCTGGGGGAGGAGGTGGGGGTCCACCGCCAGTCCTCTGAACCTCAAGGTGGTGTCTTGAGACCATGGAACGCACCTTCCTCCGTAGGTCGTTCCACCTCTTCCTGATGTCATCCCGTGTTCTTGGGTGCTGTCCCACTGCATTGGCCCTGTCCACGATTCTTCGCCATAGCTCCATCTTCCTAGCTATGGTGGTGTGCTGCACCTGTGATCCGAATAGCCGTGGTTCTACCCGGATGATTTCCTCCACCATGACCCTGAGCCCCTCCTCAGCGAACTTGGGGTGTCTTTGCAGGGCCATGGGGTGGTGTGGGTGATGTGTGGGGTGGTGTGTGTTGTGATGTGTGGGGTGATATTTAGAGGTGCGTTGTGTGAGGTGCTTGGATGTTCTGTGAGTGATGGTGTTGAGTGCCTGTGGATACTAGTTTGTAGATGGTGGTGTCTCTCTCTGGCCTTCAGTTGCAATTGTTGATGTAAGGGTTTGTGGGTGATGTGGGTGTGTGGTTTATATTGTATTGGGTGTGTGGGAGTGGTGTGTGTATGTGTATCAGGTGTGTGTATTTGAAATTGTCCAATGTGGTAGTGTTTTGTAAATGTGTGTGTATTTTGAGCGCAGGGGTGTGTACCGCCATTGGAATACCGCAGTTGAAAGACCGCCGCGTGGATTCGTGGGTCGTGATAGTGTGCGCATATTCCTGTTGGCGTGACAGTGGAGGTTTTGTTATCGCCAGTTTGTCACTGACCTTTGGTGTGGTGGACTTGTGTGGGTGTCTGGATTTTGGCGGATTCCGAGCTGTGGGTCATAATGACCGTGGCGGAATTCTGAAGCTGCGGCGGTGTGTTGGCGGTCTTATGCACGGCGGTAAGCGGCTTTTACCGCCAATGTTGTAATGACCCCCGTTGTCAAGGTTGCTGCAAAATTAAAAATTAATTCACATAATTTATCGTTTACAATAATTACTAGGGGCCCTATTATGAGTTTGGTGGTCAGACTGTCATGTTGGCGATCCCAAAGAGACCTCTGCGCCGGCGGTCCCTAGACCACCGTATTACGATGCAGACAGGCTGAACTGGTGCCTGCAAAGCCAAAGGGCTGACTGACAGCAGCGCAGCAGTCTGCTATCTTGGCAGTTTATACTCCAACGCCATCAGCGCTGCAGCCAACCGCCGAGCCTGTTACAAGCACACAGTCAACGTGGCGATCCCCATGAGGAGGTTAGCCAATGGCGGATGACTGCCACGGTACATGTTCAGCAAAGCAACAGACAAATTCCCATTGGATTAATTCAAAAACACAACACAGAGGGCAATCATGGACCCAGTAGACACACCTGCAAAGCACACTATAAATCACACCCCTTCACAGACCATGATCCTTTGCATCTCCACTGCAACCAAGAGTTGATTTCTGACCAGAGAGATAAGGCACCCCTTTTTTCACTGTCCTTAAAACCCCTTTCACACACTTTTCTCCATTTGCTTCCCACGTCACTTTTCTCTTGTAAGTAACTCCCTGTCACCCACTTTAATTCCCCATCGTGTCATGTCTAAAAAAAAAAACTTTTTCAGAGGATGACTTGAGAGTCATGGTGGATGAGATCATAAGAGTAGAGCCACAATTGTTTGGAGCCCAAGTCCAGCACACTCCTCTCAGTAGGAAAATGGAACTGTGGCAAAGGATCGTTGACAGAGTGAATGCTGTAGACACTACTGTGTGCACAGGGGAGGACATTAGGAAGAGTTGGACTGACCAGAGGGGCAAGGTGCGTTCCGTGGCCTGGAGGCCAACAAGACTGGTGGTGGCCCTCCCTATGCTCCCTTACAACACTTTCCCTAGGAGGAGAAGGTCATGGCCATCCTGCATCACGAGGGCTTGACAGGAATACCTAGGGGAGCAGAGTCTGGCAAGATACAACACAAAAACTGTCACTAAACTGCAATGCTCTGCATGCTTACAGCTCAGCTTTTGACACTGTGTAATTCATTGACTCTAACAATATTCAATACAGAGAGTATCTGAGATGTAAGACTGTCAATGTGTATTGTTGGACCTAACATCGTAGCTAGCTACTAAGACCTATCACATGCCACAAGTTGGAATGGTGCCTGTTAGTCTTTCAGTAGCAAACATTCATCCCAGGACTCATAGTATGTCTCAACATGTAAATGTATGCTCCAACCTAAATGCAGTCTAGGAACAGATATGTAATACGCAACATTTGTCAAGTGTTGGGAAGTACAGGGAGTGACCTGACTTCAACTCCCAGGAGGCCCTGTTTCAGTAACTCCAAACCTCAGTCCAGTCGTTACTTGACCAAATACATCTGTTAGTGAACTAGTGAACTCTCAAATTAATTTTACTCACCTGTAAGTATACCATTTGTCAAGTGTTGGGCAGTAGAGGGAGTGGCCCGACTGCAAAGCCCAATAGGCCCTGTTTCTGTAACTCCAACCACCAGCCCAGTGTCCACTTGCCCAAATACATCTGTTAGTGAACTCTCAAATGAAGTTTACTCACCTGGGAGTATAGCATATGTCAAGTGTTCAAAGAAGAGGTATTGACCTGACTACAAAGTCCAATAGGCCCCACTTCTGTAAGCCCAGCCACCAGCCCAGGGTCCACTTGCCCGAATACATCAGTCAGTGAACTCTCAAATGCAGTTTAATCACCTAGAAGCATAGCAAGGAGAATAGTATATGTCAAATGTTGGGAAGTAGAGGGAGTGACCTGACTGAAATATCCAGGAGGTCCTGTTTCTGTAACTGCAACCACAGCCCAGTGTTCACTTGCCCAAATACATCTCTTAGTGAACTCTCAAATGACATTTATTCACCAGGGTGGATACCATTTGGCATGTGTTGGGAAGAAGAGGGAGTGACTTGACTACAAAGCCCAATAGTCCCTGTTTCCTGTAACTCCAACCATCAGCCCAGTGTTGATTAGCCCAAATACATCAATTAGTGAAATCTCAAATGAGGTTTTCACACCTGGGAGTATGCCATTCATCAAGTGTTTGGAAGTAGAGGGAATGACCTGACCGTAAGCTCAATAGGCCCAGTTCTGTAACTCCAACCACCAGCCCAGTGTTCACTTGCCCAAATTAATCTGTTAGTGAACTCTCAAATTACGTTTGTTTACCAGGGAGTATGCTATTTGTCATGTGTTGGGAAGTAGAGGCAGTGACCTGACTGAAAAGCCCAATAGCCCCTGCTTCTGTAACTCCAACCACCAGGACAGTATTCACTGGCTCAAATACATCTGTTAGTGAACTCCCCAAATGAAGTTTACTCACCTGGGAGTATAGCATATGTAAAGTGTTGGGAAGTAGAGGGTGTGCCTGACTGCAACTCCCAGGAGGCCCTCTTTCTGTAACTCCACCCACCAAACCAGTGTTCACTTGCCCACATACATCTTCTAGTGAACACTTAGATGAAGTTTACTCATCACGAGTATACCATTTGCCAACAGTTGGGAAGTAGAGGGATTGACCTGACTGCAAAGCCCAATAGACCTTGTTTCTGTAACCCCAGCCAGCAGCCCAGTGTCCATTTGCCCAAATATATCTATTAGTGAACTCTCAAATTAAGTTTACACACCTGGGAGTATACCATTTGTCAAGTGTTGGGTGGTAGAGGGAGTGACCAGACTGCAAATCTCAATAGGCCCTGTTTCTGTAACTCAAACCACCAGCCTAACATTCACTTGTCCAAATGCATCTGTTAGTTAACTCTCATCATGTTTACTCACTTGGGAGTGAGAAATATACAGATCATGCTCAAATCAGAGTTGTGTCTGTCTACCTAGCTCCATTTTGACCGGGTATCCCAAGATTAAACCATTGAGGACAGGAATGACACCTTACCAAGTGTGTACACCAAGTATTCCTAAGGCCATAAGCTGCATCAGCAGACTGGTAGCAGCAGCAAACACATTGACACAGCACTGCACACATGATGACTGCAGATACAGATAAAACAAAGGCGTGTGTTTGCCTGTACTACACTCAACTAGGCCTCCGAATGGACAATTGTTCATGCTGCCTCTCCACTGTGTTAGCTTCACCGGTGTTAAGATGTAATTTTCATTCCATCTCAAAAGACAAAAGAGGGTAGACCAGGAGTGCCTAAAGGTCCAGCATACGTGCTTCTATAAATAATATATATATATATATATATATATATATATATATATCAAAGTTATGCCGCTCCTTCCATGACAGAGTCAAGCCATAGAGAAGAAAGAGGAAGGGGTCGGACCAGCACCCCAAGCGCGGAACGGAAAACTGTTCCTTTAGGAAGAAAAGCCCTCACACACCCAAATGAATGTCATGCTTCATCATAGGGCCTGCCCCTTGTCGAGCTCACACTGCAATGCTAAATGGGCACCCACGAGGGGGCTTTTTGGTGGAGATATTTATTCCAAAGCTGTCTGTGAAGTATGTTTGTGTGTAGGGCCTATAGTGTAGATTGGTGTGTCACTGTGATGAAGAGCAGCTAAGTGAATGTCTAAAATGGCTAAGTAGTCCTGATGAAGCAGAAAAAGAAAGACTAACAAATATTCATATATCATGTAACGAAATTGTATAAGGTAGTGTGATTTTAGCAAAGAAAAATAATGTATGTGGGAAAATGTGCCCACTAGGTGGTTCACCATTATTATAAACGAGCTTAATCAATCATGAAGAATCGACAATGTAGTAATCCGTCATAATTGCAGATGTATTCCATGATTTTCTTGTTGAAACTGTTATATGCTTAGCTTAAATTTAGCAGAGGCTTTGGCCTAGTTGCCTGGTCTCAAATTTAACTGTGTGGTTTTCACTTGTATTAACAAAAACGTATTTAACTTTAAGGCTCTATTTTTCCAGTAGAAATGACTAATACACTTATCTCAAGGTTTCGTGCTAGGCAAGTTTCATCCCCTTTGAAGCAAGGTCAGTTTCTGCAGGTGCAGACAATAAAGACACTGATACAGAAATAATTGGCAAACTTTGTTGCTACTTGTGTTCCAAAACTCCAAGGACACCTTATGCATAAATGAGTACTAAGAGAAAGACACTATTCATTGGTCAAAAGGAAGCCACCCTATGAACCCTCCAATGGAAGACCCTGAAGAATTTGGAACGTTTCTTACTTAAACCCACCGGACAAAGAGAAGTCAGCCATTTTCTTTGATGCCATTTTGAAGCCAGATTCAAGACGCCATTTTAAATGACACTTTGATGCCTTTTCTCTGTCGCAGAGAAAGAGACTTTAAGAATTCTCACTCTAGAGACTTTAACTTTAATTTTGCCCCGTCTTGTCCTTGCAGTAACTTTGACCCATTTTCCTTGCTGCCGCAAGGAAACTTGCCTTTAACTTTGCCCCTTTGAAATCTGCCCCATGCTGATTGAACCGGTAGCTGAAGGACGAAGACTTTTCCTTGAATGCTGATTGTATTTGGTAATTATGAAAGGATAATTGTAGTATGCATTGTGTTTTCCTTCTTAGGTACCAACTGCTTATTTTGACAGAGCCCAAGCTAGAAGTTTTCTAAATTTGTGTTGACTAAATTCGTTTTGCATGAAGCCCCACATGCCAATGCTAATCAGAGGTTAGTTGAGGCATTCATTTGATGCACCATGCTAAACTGAAATCTTGTTATGCTGACCAATGTATGCAATTAGTCAAATTCCGTTACTTATATTAGTGATTTGCATTGCTATAACTGAGTGCATTATAATCCAGATTTTGCGTAGATTGCGTTTCTTCCGTCGCTATGGACAGCTAGTAATGTTTGTATACGTATATCATTTGATCTTGAGACTTACCTATATTGTATTAGCTTTGTTAATATAGGGAAATAAACTCATTAACTTTTAATAAACAGGTGTGGTTATTCATGACTGAAAGGTCATAGTGTGTCTAATTACTGATTTTCTGTTTAATTTGTTGTTTGATCTATTAATTAAGTATTGGTCAGTGATTATAAATGGTTATTGATTACTGATTTGAGTGATCCGACTATTCTTGGATGAGGAGAACCCAACTCGGTCAAAAGGTTCACCGACCTCCGGCGTGTCCAAATATAAGTAATTTATAAAGACTGGACGCGCTATCAGTCCCCTAAATGGAATGTTATTAACTGAGTCTAGTTGTCAGATTAAAATGTGATGGCTATCAAAAGACGCAATGATAGAGGTATGGGAACATAAGGTCAACATGTTTCTTGCCTTAATTAAGTCAGTAATCATGAAATGGCAATTTGTGAGGACTGATATCACCCTAATCCCAGACAGTGGTTGGAATCTTAAAGGTATCCAATCCCCGTTAACCTCTTAGTGGTATAATGGTATCCACACAAGGGTCAATGTGAAGGACCAGCTGAACTGTAAAATAGAAAGAATGGCAAAATCACTTTGGCCACCTACTTATCAATAAATAGGTGGTCTAGGTGTAACATGCGTCGAAAATGTGCAGCATACAGGTACCAGTTTCAAGTGTCTCTAGCACAGTGAATTATAAAACAACACCAAACACATAAGACAAGTGACTCACACTAACATGATACACATGTAGATTTCACACACTGTATTGCAAGCATTGGGGAGAACTCACCCACATAGAGCAGCTTTTCTGCCTCTTCATTCAGGAGCAGAGCGGATGCTGACTTAGCGTCCTGTAATAAAAACAAGAGAGAAGGCTTTTTGAAGTAAATCAGAGAACAGTGCCAAATCTCATAGACAAACCCTGGTTATACTAAGAAAGTCATCACGTGGATGCCACCGCACAACCTACGCCGGCTCTGGCTCCTCGAGAATCCATAGCTGACGCACCACAGTTGGGGTTCTTCTGCCTCAGAAGTGCTAGAATGGTAACCATCATTCCCACTATGTTCGGTGATCATTAGAGGCCCCGTAGCGGATTAACAGGGAAATATTCTTAAAGAGGAAAAATTGTGGTCCCCCACGTGAGATAGCCAATGTTTAAATCCCCCCCATGGCCAACGTACCTGCTCATGTCTCAACATGTATGCTGCCCCGCTGCTCACCCTCTAAAGAAATGTGTGTGCCATCTTTCAATGATGTGAAGAAAGTTAATGTTCATGGTAAATGAGGTGATGCAAATAATACACCCCCCAGTACAATGGTCATGTGCACAGCCGGCGCTGTAACTTTCCATAGGATAGAGGCTGTGCACAATCCAGAACGGTATTTGAGCACACCCACTCGTAGTCAACAATTCCAATACTCCACTGAAGAAAAACGAGTGGCACCTTAGAAAGATAGTTTATGAAGTATATCAGTACCTATGTCGGGACTGACAACTGGCTCAAAACACACACCGTGCACCAGATAGGAAATTACAGTGGCAGCAAGGATGTTGAATTCATGTATGTATTCTAGCAGAGTAAGTCAGTGACTCATAGTCAACCACCCCAGTATGTCTCTGCACACAAGAACAGGCACCACTTTTAAACGTTTTTTTTTTTTAACAATGTGCCAGTACCTATCTTGGAACGTGTAAATAGCTCCGCCAGTGCCAGGCACCAAGATTGAAGTGGCAGAGATGGCACCTTTGTTAATATCCGTTTCCACGAATGCCTCACATAACATGCCCCCATGTGTAAAATGTTTATTAATGGACTCATAAGATATGTGACTCTGCAAGGAGGCGATCTTGGACAAATCCAAGGAGGGCTCTTCCATAAATGCATGTTTCATGTCAATATCAGTGAAGAATCCTACTATTTATCGTCAACCCTCTTATTTTCTGCTCTGTACACTGAAGCTAACCAGCCAACAAGCTATCCTGGGACACAAGTCATTGGGACATCATCTATCCTCGAAAATTAGTATCAAGACATGAGTCTGTATACATTAAAAATTCTCTTTTGGCAAGGTGACCAGATTTTAATCTCACTCCATGGAATATCATTATTGAGTCCTCCTTTATACTAAGACAGCTGGAAGACCCAATTCTGCTCCCTTTTAAAAAGGAGTCACTGAAGGCATGTGTGTGTGAGCCTGCAGAACTTTCCACTGTATCTCTTTGGGGTACACATTCTGGTGCTTCCTATCTTGCACTGGATGTTACTCCGATGTTCCATGATACGTGTCTTGACAGGTCTTCTTGTCATGCCTATATAATTCTTGTCACAAGGGCATGTCACCATGTATATACAATTCCTTGTGTTGCAGTTTGTGTGTGCTCTCTGTTGCCAGGTAAATGTATCTGTGAGTTTCATCTCTTTTGTCATTCTTGTGAATGTACAGACGGTACATGACCCACCACCCTGGGTAAGTCCCACAGTTGTCTCTGTTCCGTACTTGTGGAACTTTTTGGTCTGGTGTGTATGACCATGTTCTTCAAGCTAGAGGTACATCTAAATGCAAAACGTGGTGGTAATGTCACGTCACCCATATGTAGGATACCCCAATAGTTTCTTATAATTTTCCATATCCTGTTAGAATCAGGTGTGAAGGTAGTCACACAAGTTAAGGCTTTATCTTGTGCTTTGGTATGTGTGTCTAAAAGTGCTTCTCTATTGTTTTTCCTGATACATTTCTTAGTAGTTCTGACACAGTGTGCTGCATATTCTCTTGCTTCGAGATTTTTGGACAACTGTAATGCCTGTGTCTGGAAGTATTGTGCAGTGCTACAGTTATAGCACAGTCGTAAGAACTTTCCGTAAGGCAAATTGTCCTGGAGTGCCTTGGGGCAATGGCTAGTGTACAGAAGAAGACTGTTGCAGTCAGTTGGTTTGCTGTATGCGGGCGTATACAATCCCTCCCCTGTTCACCAGAACATGATATCCAAGAAGGGGAGCCTGTCATCATATGTTGCAGGAGAAATGTAGATGGAGGTTCAATGTGTTTACCCGTTCACAGAACTTGTCACATGTGGTCCTATCCCCTTCCCAGAAGACCAGGACATCGTCAATGTATCTGCGCCAAAGGGTTAGGTGGCACTGAAATAATCTGAGGCATGAAAAATCGTGTCCTTCTTAAAAGCTGCCATATAGAGGCATGCCAGACTGAGGGCAAAAGTACTTGCCATGGAAGTTCCCTGGGTTTGGTGATACAATTGCCCACAATACTGAAAAAGGTTTTCAGTCAAGGCAAGTGTGGCACACTCCATGACAAAGCGCACACAGCTCATGTCAAATACTCCTAAATCATGGTAATATGGCACAAAATCCTTTGGAGCAAGATTTCATACTTCATCCATTAACAATGTACTCTCTTATTCAACAGATTGAGCTGGCACAGACCCTGGGCAGACCCCATCCACTGACCAGACTCACACTTTACCACCACAGGAAGCTCTCAGTGATGACAACACTCCTGGACTTGTGGACATGGAGAACGTTCCTGGTACATCTGGACAATCAGGTCAGATGGCAACAGTGAGTCTCACTCTGCCCACGACAACACCTCCCAGCCCTGTGGTGTCAACATCACAGGCAACAACGCTCCTCCTAACCTCTGTACCTAGCACTCTTCCAACCATCTTGTGCCACCCAGTCCTGGATCCTGAGGTGCAACCCAACATTCCTGAAACTGAGTGTCCAGGTCCCAGTTGAAGAGGGCACCCTGTGCCAAGAGCACGGGCTTGTGGGGGTAGGGTGCGTGGGAGGGATGCCTTGGGTCAGTGAAGTGAGACCACTGTGTCTGCTGTCGAAGCAGGATATCATCAGCCAAGTCTTGGTGGACTATTAGAAATCCCAAAGCGTAATGGACCAGGTGTTAACTGAACTCTGTGAAATAAAGCAGCTGCAGAGGGAGATGATCCAAAAAATGGATGACCACAATTCAAACATAGGCACCCTAACACAGGTGCTGAGGGACATTCACACAACACTAACCAATGCTTTTCAATCACCATCCAGTCCTTCCTGTGAGCCAAAAATACACAAGGCCAAGTACATCTGCAGCAGCCACAGGAAGGGAGGGTCTCCAGAGGTACAACCACCCTCGGACATCCCTACCTCTGCAGCAGCTGATCCCCCTCCTTTGCAAGCGGGGACGTCCATGCAAGAATCCAGGAGGTGCGGATGGCAAGACACCCACCACTTTCAGCAAGGAACCTCTTCCTAAATGTCTTCCTTTGTGTGTCATACATACACTCAGTGGACTGCTCCTGAACAAGATTCCAGTTCCAATGGGAGGAGTACTCTGGGCTTTGGACTTCCAATGGTGAAGCATCTATTCCAATTATTTATTTCACCATGTCTGACCCCTTCATTGTACATTTTAGTTCTTTCTGTCCCAAATTATTTTTCTGTATTGGCATTGTAATAAATTCACTCATCACAAACTCATTGTCTGCTGTGTTAAAATTCACATTTAGCTATGTAGATATGTAAGACCATGTGAACCATACAATGAAGATATAGACTACTTGTGCAAGCAGAGATATGCTGCATGCACAATGTGTCCAGCTCAGGGTTACAACCATTACACACCAACACATACATACCAGTGCCTTATTTCAGAAGAGAAACGTCTGGAGAACAAAGTTCATTAGAAAAATCTGAGTCAAATAAAGCAATATTATCAAAATGTGAATGTGTCAAAAGTTTCCTCATCAAACAATCGTTGGCAGATTTTGCCTGAGCATCAGCTCCCTAATTATTTCCAAAAATATACTCCACAGGTTATCACAACTACAATTCATTGTACAATGAAAGAAATAACATCTCATAACATACTTACACTCATAAGAAGAAACTGTTGATGAGATCGTGTCTCAAGTCAGCTCCTTCCACTTCACCACTATCATATTCATTTGGCATTTCAGGATCCCTGACCTCTGGGATATAAGGGTTATTCCTCCGCTGGGCGATGTTGTGGAGCTTGCACTATACCACAGTGATCTGACACACCTTCCCGGGACAGTATTGAGGGCTCCCCTACTCTTCTCCAGACTGCAAAATCTGGCCTTCAGGAACCCAAAAGTCCGCTCCACTGCCCGCCGTGTTCTTCCATGAAACTCATTGAAGTGGACTTCTCCTGGAGTAGTTGGATTCCACAGTGGTGTCAACATCCAAGGACGGTTTGGATATGCTGAGTCTCCTGTTTTGGAATGAGACATAAGTACCAGGAGACCCTCACTTCATGATTGTAGCACCTGACATTGTACACAAAAAATCAGGACAGATGTGACTAACCAACCAGCCAGGCCCACTCTGTTTGTAGTTGTGACATCAGTTGGGGTATGGTGTATTACAAAGGAATCATGGGCTGAGCTTGGAAACTGGGCACAGACATTTGAGATGTAGACATCTGACAAGCAGACAACTTGCACATTGATAGAATGGAAGTGCTTCCTGTTGCGATCAACTTGTTCACTGGGCTGCAGTGGCACCAAGGCAATATGTGTGCCATCAATGGCTCCCACCATATGTGGGAGTCAACTAAAACCATAGAAGTCAGACTTCACATTGGCTAAATCCTCATGTCTGGGGAACATGATATTGCTGTCAATGTGTTTTATTATTGCTGAAAGCATGTCTCTTAACACACCACTGAACATGAGTTGGGACATACAACCAGATATAGCCACTGTATATTGGAAGGAACCTGGGACCAGGAAGTGTAATACTGCATTGACTTAAACAATGGGTGATATGCATGTTGGATGGGTGTTTTCAGGCATCATCTCTGTCTCCAAATGACAACATAAATCCACAATAGTTTGCCTGTTGAGACAGAACTGTTTGATGACGTGACGCTCTTCCATTGTTTGAAGGTCTGGCAATGGACGGTATACTGGAGCTTGTCGCCTCCTCCCTCTCCCAGGATACCTATTTGTGTAATTAAATGAATTGGAGCCTTATTCTCTGTGTCCACACCAACATACATGATGAATAGGACCAAAGTCATGTGATAAAGCATTACTGATTGGAAAAACATTACACCCATCACACATCAAAGCAGTCTACTAGTCAAGGGCCAAATGTGAACACCATTGTTATCTACACATTTGTCAAAAACATGGATTTGGGCATCACCCAACTACCTGCTCCTCATGAGTCCCTCGAAATGTAACAGTCTGTTCTGACTGCCAAAAATACCGTCACTGCTGGTGGGCAGTGCACCTTTGTAATATGCCATCTGTGACCAGCAACACACTGCACTGGTGATTGTGTAGGAGAACCGACACAAAAAGGCTGCTTAAGATGGTTTACGATGATCAGACACATATATTGATGTTATGACGCATTTAACCAGACTATATACTGTATTTACCACTGCCAAAATGGCGGATGCTTGACCTAGTTCACTGGACATTAGGAACCACCCTCAACCGCTGGAGGAAGTTGACCGCCCGGTGGGCAATTTCAACCGCAAGGGACATAGCCATAGGCTAATGTTGGTGACTGTGACAGTTGCAGGCCAATGGATGTGGCAGGCGGGGGCAATGACCATGTATGTGGCATACATGTGTGCCACATTTTGCTAAATCACTCACTTGACTCCTGACACTGCTGCCATCAACACCTCCACCACTTCAGCTGCTGTATGCCACCTCTCGGGGCAATCAAGCCAGGCCAAACAGGCGAAAGGCCCCCTGCCTTCTCTCCTGAGGAACTGGAGAGGCACGTTCAGGAGGTCGTTTCCGTGAATGGACAGCTCTATGGCTCACCAGAGGAGCAGGTAAGAACCTCATAGGCATTTTTGACTCTGTTTAACACCATCCTTTCATTCATCATAGGCTACAATGTACCTCTGAGTGCCAGTGAGACTTTTCCAGTGCCTGTTGTCACAATTTGTATTCCATACATGGGATGTACATGGTACTGGTACTGGATACAAAAGAGAGGGTGTTAGACAATGGAGAAATGGTGCTCAAAGACCCAGTCAGCACATGTACGAATGCCCAGAAATCAGTAAAGCGGTGCACTCATAAGGGAAACATCCTTATCCCTAAATCTGAAAAAAACATGTTGATCAGCAAAACAGTAGCATCAGAGGCACTCGCTCTAACAAACAACAGTATATGTCTAACAAAATCGATATAAAATCTATATATACATTTTTTGACCAAATGGAAAATGTACCAGCACAGTCCGAGAACACACTATCAATAAAAAGTCCAATCAGAAAAAGAGAGGCGTCCTAATTCTTCATTGTGGTTCACCAGTCTGTAGTTTATTGTTTTCAAATCAGTATCTTTCTTTTCAATGTATGCAGATGTAGGGTTTCAAATAAATCTTATCTTCCATGTGTACAGATGTTGCATTCCAAGTGTACCTCAGCCTCAGCTAACACATGTTTCGTCTTAGGAAATAACCCAACGACTTCCTCAGGGCTGGAATTTTATCAGAAGAACGTAATATAAATAAGAGAAACCACAACTACAGCAAGCAAAACTCTTCACCGTAATATGCTGGGAGTAGAGACCAATTGTTAAAATCACCTCAAAGTGCAATAAACACAAAATAAAGACAGTAATGTAATAATATTCCCCTGATCCCTAGTATCTCTAATATGTAAACAACAACTTATTACTGACTCCGAGTGCTACATTAAAATGCATAGTCCCATATCGTGCAATACACAAACCCCAAAGCGAAAGTGTAAAATGGAATAAACCATGCACACACATGTGCAACTGCGCCTCGTGAATAACCCAAATCTTGCTACTTAAAATTTCTACCTGATATGATGTCAGGTCCTGTATCTGCTTAGAGCTAAAACGTCACATCCGATGAGCATCAACAAATTTCATCATGCTGTGTTAGCTGCCAAACTTGGGCTTAAGGCCTTTGTACATAGACTACATTAGGAGTAGGTCCTGACAAAACTCCCTGATCTAGAACATATTTACGTAGAGTCTCATTGTCAATGTGTGTCATTGACTTATGACAGGTCCCTTACTCCCACAGCTCTTTCGATGAGTCATATTTGTTCAACATAGGCATATTGCACATGTAACAAACCTACAGTGCTGAAATTTGAGTGATTCAGTAGAGGGCATGACAAGTGACTCATTAACTTCGTTACAAGCAGCCAATCAGACTAAACATACCTTAGTGTGTTGGATGCCATCTCTGTTGGATTGCCACATATGGTAAAAGGTGTGTTCTGTGCTTCAAGAACATACCACACAAACCCACTCTGAAGTGGTGTGATATTACATTGGGTAGCCCACATGTCACACATGCACAGGGAAGAGTATTTATGTGCCACCCATGTCAGCCCTTTCATTGTTCCTTAAGACTTATGGTATAGTCTGTACTATGGTAGTTGCCTGTAGGGACTGTATGCAGTTAGTTAATGTAGCTGGATGTAAATGTGTCTGTCAAAACAAAAGGAGGACCTGTATGGTGGGAGATTTATCAAAGAGAATGGCCCTGTGCATAATACTCCCATATAAATCACAAAAGGTATGGATGCACAGTTCCACAGTAGGGATGGAGGATCTAGTCCCAATCTGGCAAAGATTGGTAGGTCCCTGTGGGTATCCTAGGACAGGAACAGGAGCCCTCACTCACTATTTGGTGACATGCTTCATCATCGGGCTTTGCTCCTTGTCAGGCCGGCACTGTAATACCTGACGGGCCCCTCAAGGGAGATCTTTGCCGGAGATCTAGGGATGTTTGTCGGTGGTGAGTGCGGTTATGTGGGATTGGTGAAGAAGGCTGTTAAAATTGACTAGAGGGAACCATGAAATAGATATGTTCATTAAGGAAATGGGCCTCTGTCAAGATTAAAAACAAAAAATAGATAAGGGGAAAATAAGGATTATATCTATGTTACCCTATTCAAATATGGTGTCTAATGTCCTCAAACCCCACAGTCTAGGGATTTGGTATTAGGCAGAATAGGAAGTCCCGATACTGTCAAAATGAAAAAGGTCAACATGTTTCTCATTCGAATAGTCTAAAAAGATCAAGGTGTGATTTGTCAGGACCTAAAGAAGTCATACCTAATCCTCACTCTTGTAGTAAACTAAGTTAGATGTACAGGACAGGAACCTAAAAGGAAATACAAAATATGAAGCACACAATATTGTAATAACACTAAGTGCACAACAAGAAATATCAGTGTAAATCAATGGTGAAATCCTCTCGTGGTGTTCTCAACAAGACGTGAATATAGGTGGATGTTTACTTCTAATCATCAAAGACTGCCATTCTTACCCTCCTCATATTAAAGGATGGGCCCCATAGGGATAGCGCTGGGCTTACGTGGTCCAATCTATGTGGAAATCTACATATAAGGATGCAAAGAAATATAGTTAGTGGGTATTTTCATAGATATCTCCTACAAACAAATGGATCCGAGGGATCAAAACCTGGTGTTATGAGATCAAACATCAAAACACATCAGTGGCCATTTCGTACATCTTAAATACAGTAATTAAGTATCATCATCAGAAAAACTGCAAACATAACTGTGCATTTCACAGTGGCAAGGAGTAGTATGGTAATGTTTCACAGGGTAAAAACAGTAAAGTAATTGCCTATAATAATGTAATTAAACGAATGACAGTTACCGAAAAGGAATGGTAGATAGTGTGACCTATTGCGATGACGCAATGTAGTATCAAAGTTGTAGCTTTAAATCATTAGTCAGGTTCGCTAACATCTAGAGTGCCATTATAGGGTAATAAGACAGCTCCCACCAAGGGACGTACAAATAATGTATAATTCGTATAAATCGGACCCCAATTGGGTGACCACAGTATAGTCAATAGTGATGAACTGTTAGAGATAACGGTAATAGAAGTGAAATGTGAGGTTTTTAAACAGCCATCAATGGAGAGGCCGGAAGTGAAAGGAAGCCCCGCTCGTTCTGTAAGTACCGGCTCGGTGTATAGCAAGAAAAGGAAAAAACTTATCAGTAGTATGACGAGTCTGTCACACCTACCCCAGCTCCACGTTCCCTGAAGTAAAAAGTGGAGCAGCAGGTAGGGCTTATAATGGACAGATCGTCAGTAATAGAAAAAGAAAGAGGACTGGTAATGGGCTCAAACAATGACGGCGGCCTTCTTTGAGTGTGGGAGAGATAGTCAAATTTTGGAGCAGTGACAGCCATCTTAAAATATGAAAACAAAACATATTAGAAGGAAATGCTGAAGGCTGAAGGCAAGTGCCAAAGAACGTAATGCCATTAGTAAGTGAAAATAATCAGGCTCCCCCCTAAAGTATAGGAAGTATGTCTTAAGTAGGATATACCTCATGGTAGAAGGGGTACAGGGTCAGTAAAGTGTCGGCCCTCTTAGTGAACTGAAGGTAATCATAGAGGGTTATAAAGTAAAATAAAGAAAATTGAAGAAGTTCTAAGTTATTCGGAAGTCGCTATACATGTCTTATTAGTTCGGACCAGGGATCATCATCATTGAGTCCCCTGATATGTGTGCCTTGTCTATGCACCCAACGTTGTTCTTTCTCAAACAGTCTTCGGGTACATCCTCTGTTATCCGTTATACATTCCATAATTATCCATTTCATGTCATCAGGTGTGTGATTCTGTTCAATAAAGTGAATGGTCAATTTTGTCAAAGCTCGTCGGCATCTTATAGTGCTGTGGCAGGCCAGTGAGCGCCAAAGATTCTGACGCTACTGAGGCCGCCACGAGCAGGATGAAGCACTCTGGGCACAAAGCCCCCTCCAGAACCAGTGGAGAAAGGCATCCACTAATTCAGTCCTTGGCAGGATGAAGCACTCTGGGCACCAAGCCCCCTCCAGAGCCAGTGGGGATTGACATCCACTACCTCTGTCCTTGGCAGGATGAAGCACTCTGGGCACAAATCCCCCTCCAGAACCAGTGGAGATTGACATCCACTACCTCTGTCCTTGGCAGGATGAAGCACTCTGGGCACAGAGCCCCCTCCAGAACCAGTGGAGATTGACATCCACTTGAGAGACTGTGGCATTGCACTCCCCAGGATACAGCAGTGGGCAACCCACCCACTGGAGAGACTTCAGAGACTGTGGCTTTGCATTCCCCAGGATAAAGCAGTGGGCAAACCACCCACTGGAGAGACTTGAGAGACTGTGGCTTTGCACTCCCCAGGATACAGCAGTGGCAAACCACCCACTGGAGAGACTTGAGAGACTGTGGCTTTGCACTCCCCAGGATACAGCAGTTGGCAACCCACCCACTGGAGAGACTTCAGAGACTGCGGCTTTGCACTCCCCAGGATACAGCAGTGGGCAATCCACCCACTGGAGAGACTTGAGAGACAGTGGCTTTGCACTCCCCAGGATACAGCAATGGGCATGGAGCCCTCTTGTGCATCAGTGGCATAGTGCGTTTATCTGGCTGAGGTGCCCCCCCTCCCCCTGTGGTGCCTGTGTATTTTCGATCTGATGCCCCAACAGTGTTCTCTCCGTTACCAGTCAGGTATCATGTGTGGGCCTCGCCCATGCATTTTGGGCCCAGTGGTCCACGGACAATGATTGGTGCACTATCCGGACTTGTGTAGTTGGTGTACATATTTGTATATACTGGATTTTGACTTTTGATAATGTGATTTCACATTATTACATTCATTCAAATCATTTCCTTTTGTCCTTGCGTTCTTCCAGGGGGTGGGGGGAGTGTATATGTAATGTTGCAGCATGTATTTGTGTGTATGGTGTTGTGGGTGAGGGTGGGGGTGGGGGTGTTTCGTGTTGCGTGTGTGACTCTCTTTTCCCTCCCTCCTCCCCTATGTTGTAGGTGCAGTACTCACTGTGGTCGTCGCCGCCTTCGTTGGTGCTCCTGATAGAAGAGAAGGAAGACCAGCATGGGCAGTACCTGCAATTTGGGCTCCATGGCGTCCTGGTTCCTCGTGGGGTGTGGAGTGGTGAGTGTTTTCCCCTTCTGTGTACTGTTTCTGCTGTGCTTTGGATCGCGTTGTTTCCGCCCCGGAAAAGGTGGCGGATTGGTGTGTCATAATGGGGTGGGCGGTACATTGTCTTCCGTCTGTCTGTTGGCGGTTACCGCCATGGTGTTTGTTTGTACCGCCGTGGCGGTCAGAGTGTTAAAGTGGCTGTATGTGTTGGCGGTTTCCGCCACGGTCGTGATCCCATTTATTTTTTTCGCTCGCCTGTTTGTGGTATTACCGCCGCTTTAACACTAACCGCCAGGATTGTAACGAGGGCCACATTGTCTTGTTTTCTTGACTTTAACATTATTGATGTTGTTTGAGTTTAAAACATATGTCTGGGAAATTGCTCACTGCTTGTGTCACAGCTACCAAGATATGACACACATTCACAAAGAACTGTGGTATAGCTTATCCAGCGTGAGGTTATTAATATGGTGGGACTGGCCCTGCCACAAATTACTAACTCACTTTCTGATAGTTCCCAAATATCAACTTCCAATTTTGGATCAAAAATCAGTTTTCCTAAATAAAAGTTTGCTATTTTTGCAAAGTAAAGTTTTAGCCCTACAAATACAAGCTTTCTGTTTAACCCCTTCTGTGCCCAGGACGTAATGGTTACGTCCTGAGGCACAGTGCTGCTGTGCCCAGGACGTAACCATTACGTCCTGTGCACAGAGCCCAGAGGGAGCGCTAGCGCTCCCTCTGTGGGGTTCCCCCCCACCCCCCCAAGTCAGGGATGGAAGGGGAAGCCCTTCCCCTCCCACCCCGACACCCCCAACCCCCCCTGTGACATCAGCGCGCTCGCGCGCGCTGATTAGTCACAGGGTCTCCCCCATCGCGCTGGAAGCAGAGCTTCCAGCGCAATTGAAAGAGAAATGCTTTTGCATTTCTCTTTCAATCCCATGGGGGATGCCCCGAGAGGCTTCAAAGGGAAGGAAATGTATTTCCTTCCCTTTGAAGTCTCTCACAGGTTTCAAAAGCCGGATTGCTTGCAATCCGGCTTTTGAAACCCCACTAGACACCAGGGATTTTTTTTTTTTCAATGAAATTGTCAAAAGTGAGTGACCCCTTGGGCAAGGGTCGCTCCCAGGGGGGGCATTTTTTTAGGAAGGCCTTTTCTGCCCCCCCTGGGGGCAGATTGGCCTATTATTAGGCGGATCTGCCCCCAGGGGGGGCAGAAACCTCTAGGCACCAGGGACCTTTTTTTTTTTTTTTTTGGTGATGTTTTCTTTTTTTTTCGGTGGGGAGCGATCCCTTAGGCAAGGGTCGCTCCCCTTCAGGGCAATATATATTTAGACCATTTCTGCCCCCCTTGGGGGCAGATTGGCCTATTTTGATGAGGCCAATCTGCCCCCCTTGGGGGCAGAAACCATTAGACACCAGGGAGTTTTTTTTTTTGCGCGAATTTCACGGAACGGGAGCGACCCCTTGGGCAAGGGTCGCTCCCAGGGGGGGCATTTTTTTGGGAAGGCCTTTTCTGCCCCCCCTGGGGGCAGATCAGCCTATTATTAGGCCGATCTGCCCCCAGGGGGGGCAGAAACCTCTAGGCACCAGGGATCATTTCTTTTTTTTTTCTTTTTGTTATGTTTTCTTTTTTTTTTAGGTGGGGAGCGACCCCTTAGGCAAGGGTCGCTCCCCTAGGGGGCAAATTATATTTAGGCCATTTCTGCTCCCCTTGGGGGCAGATTGGCCTATTTTGATGAGGCCAATCTGCCCCCAAGGGGGGCAGAAACCATTAGACACCAGGGAGTTTTTTTTTGCGTGAATTTCACGCAAGGGGAGCGACCACTTAGGCAAGGGTCGCTCCCTGGGGGGAGGGGGGATTATTTTAGGCCATTTCAGCCCCCCTGGGGGGGAGATCAGCCTATTTTGATTTGGCTGATCTGCCCCCAAGGGGGGCAGAAACCACTAGGCACCAGGGATTTTTTTGTTTTTCTGTTTTACAGATGGGGAGCGACCCCTTGGACAAGGGTCGCTCCCCTGGAGGGGCAAAATGTATTTAGGCCATTTCTGCCCGCTTTGGGGGCAGATCGGCCGATTTTAGGTCAATCTGCCCCCAAGAGGGGCAGAAACCACTAGGCACCAGGGATCTTTTTTTTGCGCCGTCACGCAAGGGGAGCGACCTTGTAGTCAAGGGTCAAAATTATTTTAGGCCATCTCTGCCCCCCCTGGGGGCAGATCGGCCTATTGGTATTAGGCCGATCTGCCCCCAGGGGGGGCAGAAACCTGTAGGCGCCAGGGCAAATTCTTTTTTTTGTGTTTTTTTTTTTTGTTTGTTTGTTTTTTTACAGATGGGGAGCGACCCATCAGACAAGGGTCGCTCCCCTGGGGGGCAAACTGTGTTTAGACCATTTCTGCCCCCCTTGGGGGCAGATTGGTCGATTTTAGGTCAATCTGCCCCCAAGGGGGCAGAAACCACTAGGCACCGGGGATTTGTTTTTTGGTGCCAATGTCATGCAGGGGGAGCGACCCCGTAGGCAATGGTCGCTCCCGGGAGGGGGTGGGGGTTCGGGGGGCAAATATATTTTAGGGCATTTTCCCCCCCCCCGGGCCGTCTGAGCTAGAGGCCAAAATCCACAGGTAGGCACTTTGCAAAAAACACCTCTGATTTCCGTGAAAAAATATGTTGTGTCCATGTTGTGTTTTGGGCCATTTCCTTTCGTCGCCGCTAGGCCTACCCACACAAGTGAGGTACCATTTTTATGGAGAAACTTAGGGGAACGCTGGGTGGAAGGAAATTTGTGGCTCCTCTCAGATTCCAGAACTTTCTGTCACCGAAATGAGAGGAAAAAGTGTTTTTTGGCCAGATTTTGATGTTTGCAAAGGATTCTGGGTAACAGAACCTGGTCAGAGCCCCGCAAATCACCCTATCTAGGATTCCCCTAGGTCTCTAGTTTTCAAAAATGCGCTGGTTTGCTAGGTTTCCCCAGGTGCCGGCTGAGCTAGAGGTCAAAATCCACACGTAGGCACTGTTTTCTATGAAAAAATGTGATGTGTCCACGTTGTGTTTTGGGCCATTTCCTGTCGCGAGCGCTAGGCCTACCCACACAAGTGATGTATCATTTTTATCGGGAGACGTGGGGGAACGCTGGGTGGAAGGAAATTTGTGGCTCCTCTCAGATTCCAGAACTTTCTGCCACAGAAATGTGAGGAACATGTGTTTTTTTAGCCAAATTTTGAGGTTTGCAAAGGATTCTGGGTAACAGAACCTGGTCCGAACCACACAAGTCACCCCATCTTGGATTCCCCTAGGTCTCTAGTTTTCAGAAATGTACAGGTTTGGTAGGTTTCCCTAGGTGGGGGCTGAGCTACAGGCCAAAATCTACAGGTAGGCACTTTGCAAAAAACACCTCTGTTTTCCTTCAAAAATTTGGATGTGTCCACGTTGCGCTTTGGGGCGTTTCCTGTCACGGGCGCTAGGCCTACCCACACAAGTGAGGTATCATTTTTATCGGGAGATGTGGGGGAACGCTGGGTGGAAGGAAATTTGTGGCTCCTCTCAGATTCCAGAACTTTCTGCCACTGAAATGTGAGGAACATGTGCTTTTTTAGCCAAATTTTGAGGTTTGCAAAGGATTCTGGGTAACAGAACCTGGTCCGAGCCACACAAGTCACCCCATCTTGGATTCCCCTAGGTCTCTAGTTTTCAGAAATGCACAGGTTTGGTAGGTTTCCCTAGGTGGCGGCTGAGCTACAGGCCAAAATCTACAGGTAGGCACTTTGCAAAAAACACCTCTGTTTTCCTTCAAAAATTTGGCTGTGTCCACGTTGCGCTTTGGAGCGTTTCGTGTCGCGGGCGCTAGGCCTACCCACACAAGTGAGGTATCATTTTTATCGGGAGACGTGGGGGAACGCTGGGTGGAAGGAAATTTGTGGCTCCTCTCAGATTCCAGAACTTTCTGCCACAGAAATGTGAGGAACATGTGTTTTTTTAGCCAAATTTTGAGGTTTGCAAAGGATTCTGGTTAACAGAACCTGGTCCGAGCCACACAAGTCACCCCATCTTGGATTCCCCTAGGTCTCTAGTTTTCAGAAATGCACAGGTTTGGTAGGTTTCCCTAGGTGGCGGCTGAGCTACAGGCCAAAATCTACAGGTAGGCACTTTTCAAAAAACACCTCTGTTTTCCTTCAAAAATGTGGATGTGTCCACGTTGCGCTTTGGGGCGTTTCCTGTCACGGGCGCTAGGCCTACAAACACAAGTGAGGTATCATTTTTATCGGGAGACGTGGGGGAACGCTGGGTGGAAGGAAATTTGTGGCTCCTCTCAGATTCCAGAACTTTCTGCCACTGAAATGTGAGGAACATGTGTTTTTTTAGCCAAATTTTGAGGTTTGCAAAGGATTCTGGGTAACAGAACCTGGTCCGAGCCACACAAGTCACCCCATCTTGGATTCCCCTAGGTCTCTAGTTTTCAGAAATGCACAGGTTTGGTAGGTTTCCCTAGGTGGGGGCTGAGCTACAGGCCAAAATCTACAGGTAGGCACTTTGCAAAAAACACCTCTGTTTTCCTTCAAAAATTTGGCTGTGTCCACGTTGCGCTTTGGGGCGTTTCCTGTCGCGGGCGCTAGGCCTACCCACACAAGTGAGGTATCATTTTCATCGGGAGATGTGGGGGAACGCTGGGTGGAAGGAAACTTGTGGCTCCTCTCAGATTCCAGAACTTTCTGCCACAGAAATGTGAGGAACATGTGTTTTTTTAGCCAAATTTTGAGGTTTGCGAAGGATTCTGGGTAACAGAACCTGGTCCGAGCCACAGAAGTCACCCCATCTTGGATTCCCCTAGGTCTCTAGTTTTCAGAAATGCACAGGTTTGGTAGGTTTCCCTAGGTGGCGGCTGAGCTACAGGCCAAAATCTACAGGTAGGCACTTTGCAAAAAACACTTCTGTTTTCCTTCAAAAATTTGGCTGTGTCCACGTTGCGCTTTGGAGCGTTTCGTGTCGCGGGCGCTAGGCCTACCCACACAAGTGAGGTATCATTTTTATCGGGAGACGTGGGGGAACGCTGGGTGGAAGGAAATTTGTGGCTCCTCTCAGATTCCAGAACTTTCTGCCACAGAAATGTGAGGAACATGTGTTTTTTTAGCCAAATTTTGAGGTTTGCAAAGGATTCTGGTTAACAGAACCTGGTCCGAGCCACACAAGTCACCCCATCTTGGATTCCCCTAGGTCTCTAGTTTTCAGAAATGCACAGGTTTGGTAGGTTTCCCTAGGTGGCGGCTGAGCTACAGGCCAAAATCTACAGGTAGGCACTTTGCAAAAAACACCTCTGTTTTTCTTCAAAAATTTGGATGTGTCCACGTTGCGCTTTGGGGCGTTTCCTGTTGCGGACGCTAAGCCTACCCACACAAGTGAGGTATAATTTTTATCGGGAGACATGGGGGAACACTGGGTGGAAGGAAATTTGTGGCTCCTCTCAGATTCCAGAACTTTCTGCCACTGAAATGTGAGGAACATGTGTTTTTTTAGCCAAATTTTGAGGTTTGCAAAGGATTCTGGGTAACAGAACCTGGTCCGAGCGACACAAGTCACCCCATCTTGGATTCCCCTAGGTCTCTAATTTTCAGAAATGCACAGGTTTGGTAGGTTTCCCTAGGTGGCGGCTGAGCTACAGGCCAAAATCTACAGGTAGGCACTTTGCAAAAAACACCTCTGTTTTCCTTCAAAAATTTGGATGTGTCCACGTTGCGATTTGGGGCGTTTCCTGTCGCGGGCGCAAGGCCTACCCACACAAGTGAGGTATCATTTTTATCGGGAGACGTGGGGGAACACTGGGTGGAAGGAAATTTGTGGCTCCTCTCAGATTCCAGAACTTTCTGCCACAGAAATGTGAGGAACATGTGTTTTTTAAGGCAAATTTTTAGGTTTGCAATGGATTCTGGGTAACAGAACCTGGTCCGAGCCACACAAGTCACCCCATCTTGGATTCCCCTAGGTCTCTAGTTTTCAGAAATGCACAGGTTTGGTAGGTTTCCCTAGGTGGTGGCTGAGCTACAGGCCAAAATCTACAGGTAGGCACTTTGCAAAAAACACCTCTGTTTTCCTTCAAAAATTTGGATGTGTCCACGTTGCGCTTTGGGGCGTTTCCTGTCGCGGGCGCTAGGCCTACCCACACAAGTGAGGTATCATTTTTATCGGGAGATGTAGGGGAACGCTGGGTGGAAGGAAATTTGTGGCTCTTCTCAGATTCCAGAACTTTATGCCACAGAAATGTGAGGAACATGTGTTTTTTTAGCCAAATTTTTAGGTTTGCAAAGGATTCTGGGTAACAGAACCTGGTCCGAGCCACACAAGTCACCCCATCTTGGATTCCCCTAGGTCTCTAGTTTTCAGAAATGCACAGGTTTGGTAGGTTTCCCTAGGTGGTGGCTGAGCTACAGGCCAAAATCTACAGGTAGGCACTTTGCAAAAAACACCTCTGTTTTCCTTCAAAAATTTGGATGTGTCCACGTTGCGCTTTGGGGCGTTTCCTGTCGCGGGCGCTAGGCCTACCCACACAAGTGAGGTATCATTTTTATCGGGAGATGTGGGGGAACGCTGGGTGGAAGGAAATTTGTGGCTCCTCTCAGATTCCAGAACTTTATGCCACAGAAATGTGAGGAACATGCGTTTTTTTAGCCAGATTTTGAGGTTTGCAAAGGATTCTGGGTAACAGAACCTGGTCCGAGCCACACAAGTCACCCCATCTTGGATTCCCCTAGGTCTCTAGTTTTCAGAAATGCACAGGTTTGGTAGGTTTCCCAAGGTGGCGGATGAGCTAGAGGTCAAAATCTACAGGTAGGCACTTTGCTAAAAACAGCTCTGTTTTCTTTGATGTGTCCACGTTGTGTTTTGGGGCATATCCTGTCGCGGGCCCTAGACCTACCCACACAAGTGAGGTATCATTTTTATCGGGAGACGTGGGGGAACGCTGGGTGGAAGGAAATGTGTGGCTCCTCTCAGATTCCAGAACTTTCTGCCACAGAAATGTGAGGAACATGTGTTTTTTTAGCCAAATTTTTAGGTTTGCAATGGATTCTGGGTAACAGAACCTGGTCCGAGCCACACAAGTCACCCCATCTTGGATTCCCCTAGGTCTCTAGTTTTCAGAAATGCACAGGTTTGGTAGGTTTCCCTAGGTGGTGGCTGAGCTACAGGCCAAAATCTACAGTTAGGCACTTTGCAAAAAACACCTCTGTTTTCCTTCAAAAATTTGGATGTGTCCACGTTGCGCTTTGGGGCGTTTCCTGTCGCGGGCGCTAGGCCTACCCACACAAGTGAGGTATCATTTTTATCGGGAGATGTAGCGGAACGCTGGGTGGAAGGAAATTTGTGGCTCCTCTCAGATTACAGAACTTCATGCCACAGAAATGTGTAGTAACATGTGTTTTTTTAGCCAAATTTTTAGGTTTGCAAAGGATTCTGGGTAACAGAACCTGGTCCGAGCCACACAAGTCACCCCATCTTGGATTCCCCTAGGTCTCTAGTTTACAGAAATGCACAGGTTTGGTAGGTTTCCCTAGGTGGTGGCTGAGCTACAGGCCAAAATCTACAGGTAGGCACTTTGCAAAAAACACCTCTGTTTTCCTTCAAAAATTTGGATGTGTCCACGTTGCGCTTTGGGGCGTTTCCTGTCGCGGGCGCTAGGCCTACCCACACAAGTGAGGTATCATTTTTATCGGGAGATGTAGGGGAACGCTGGGTGGAAGGAAATTTGTGGCTCCTCTCAGATTCCAGAACTTTATGCCACAGAAATGTGAGGAACATGTGTTTTTTTAGCCAAATTTTTAGGTTTGCAAAGGATTCTGGGTAACAGAACCTGGTCCGAGCCACACAAGTCACCCCATCTTGGATTCCCCTAGGTCTCTAGTTTTCAGAAATGCACAGGTTTGGTAGGTTTCCCTAGGTGGTGGCTGAGCTACAGGCCAAAATCTACAGGTAGGCACTTTGCAAAAAACACCTCTGTTTTCCTTCAAAAATTTGGATGTGTCCACGTTGCGCTTTGGGGCGTTTCCTGTCGCGGGCGCTAGGCCTACCCACACAAGTGAGGTATCATTTTTATCGGGAGATGTAGCGAAACGCTGGGTGGAAGGTAATTTGTGGCTCCTCTCAGATTCCAGAACTTTATGCCACAGAAATGTGAGGAACATGCGTTTTTTTAGCCAGATTTTTAGGTTTGCAAAGGATTCTGGGTAACAGAACCTGGTCCGAGCCACACAAGTCACCCCATCTTGGATTCCCCTAGGTCTCTAGTTTTCAGAAATGCACAGGTTTGGTAGGTTTCCCAAGGTGGCGGATGAGCTAGAGGTCAAAATCTACAGGTAGGCACTTTGCTAAAAACAGCTCTGTTTTCTGTGATGTGTCCACGTTGTGTTTTGGGGCATATCCTGTCGCGGGCCCTAGACCTACCCACACAAGTGAGGTATCATTTTTATCGGGAGACGTGGGGGAACGCTGGGTGGAAGGAAATGTGTGGCTCCTCTCAGATTCCAGAACTTTCTGCCACAGAAATGTGAGGAACATGTGTTTTTTTAGCCAAATTTTTAGGTTTGCAATGGATTCTGGGTAACAGAACCTGGTCCGAGCCACACAAGTCACCCCATCTTGGATTCCCCTAGGTCTCTAGTTTTCAGAAATGCACAGGTTTGGTAGGTTTCCCTAGGTGGTGGCTGAGCTACAGGCCAAAATCTACAGTTAGGCACTTTGCAAACAACACCTCTGTTTTCCTTCAAAAATTTGGATGTGTCCACGTTGCGCTTTGGGGCGTTTCCTGTCGCGGGCGCTAGGCCTACCCACACAAGTGAGGTATCATTTTTATCGGGAGATGTAGCGGAACGCTGGGTGGAAGGAAATTTGTGGCTCCTCTCAGATTACAGAACTTTATGCCACAGAAATGTGAGTAACATGTGTTTTTTTAGCCAAATTTTTAGGTTTGCAAAGGATTCTGGGTAACAGAACCTGGTCCGAGCCACACAAGTCACCCCATCTTGGATTCCCCTAGGTCTCTAGTTTTCAGAAATGCACAGGTTTGGTAGGTTTCCCTAGGTGGTGGCTGAGCTACAGGCCAAAATCTACAGGTAGGCACTTTGCAAAAAACACCTCTGTTTTCCTTCAAAAATTTGGATGTGTCCACGTTGCGCTTTGGGGCGTTTCCTGTCGCGGGCGCTAGGCCTACCCACACAAGTGAGGTATCATTTTTATCGGGAGACGTGGGGGAACGCTGGGTGGAAGGAAATTTGTGGCTCCTCTCAGATTCCAGAACTTTCTGCCACAGAAATGTGAGGAACATGTGTTTTTTTAGCCAAATTTTGAGGTTTGCAAAGGATTCTGGGTAACAGAACCTGGTCCGAACCACACAAGTCACCCCATCTTGGATTCCCCTAGGTCTCTAGTTTTCAGACATGTACAGGTTTGGTAGGTTTCCCTAGGTGGGGGCTGAGCTACAGGCCAAAATCTACAGGTAGGCACTTTGCAAAAAACACCTCTGTTTTCCTTCAAAAATTTGGATGTGTCCACGTTGCGCTTTGGGGCGTTTCCTGTCACGGGCGCTAGGCCTACCCACACAAGTGAGGTATCATTTTTATCGGGAGACGTGGGGGAACGCTGGGTGGAAGGAAATTTGTGGCTCCTCTCAGATTCCAGAACTTTCTGCCACTGAAATGTGAGGAACATGTGCTTTTTTAGCCAAATTTTGAGGTTTGCAAAGGATTCTGGGTAACAGAACCTGGTCCGAGCCACACAAGTCACCCCATCCTGGATTCCCCTAGGTCTCTAGTTTTCAGAAATGCACAGGTTTGGTAGGTTTCCCTAGGTGGCGGCTGAGCTACAGGCCAAAATCTACAGGTACGCACTTTGCAAAAAACACCTCTGTTTTCCTTCAAAAATTTGGCTGTGTCCACGTTGCGCTTTGGAGCGTTTCGTGTCGCGGGCGCTAGGCCTACCCACACAAGTGAGGTATCATTTTTATCGGGAGACGTGGGGGAACGCTGGGTGGAAGGAAATTTGTGGCTCCTCTCAGATTCCAGAACTTTCTGCCACAGAAATGTGAGGAACATGTGTTTTTTTAGCCAAATTTTGAGGTTTGCAAAGGATTCTGGTTAACAGAACCTGGTCCGAGCCACACAAGTCAACCCATCTGGGATTCCCCTAGGTCTCTAGTTTTCAGAAATGCACAGGTTTGGTAGGTTTCCCTAGGTGGCGGCTGAGCTACAGGCCAAAATCTACAGGTAGGCACTTTGCAAAAAACATCTCTGTTTTCCTTCAAAACTTTGGCTGTGTCCACGTTGCGCTTTGGGGCGTTTCCTGTCGCGGGCGCTAGGCCTACCCACACAAGTGAGGTATAATTTTTATCGGGAGACGTGGGGGAACGCTATGTGGAAGGAAATTTGTGGCTCCTCTCAGATTCCAGAACTTTCTGCCACAGAAATGTGAGGAACATGTGTTTTTTTATCCAAATTTTGAGGTTTGCAAAGGATTCTGGGTAACAGAACCTGGTCCGAGCCACACTAGTCACCCCATCTTGGATTCCCCTAGGTCTCTAGTTTTCAGAAATGCACAGGTTTGGTAGGTTTCCCTAGGTGGCGGCTGAGCTACAGGCCAAAATCTACAGGTAGGCACTTTGCAAAAAACACCTCTGTTTTCCTTCAAACATTTGGCTGTGTCCACGTTGCGCTTTGGGGCGTTTCCTGTCGCGGGCGCTAGGCCTACCCACACAAGTGAGGTATCATTTTTATCGGGAGATGTGGGGGAACGCTGGGTAGAAGGAAATTTGTGGCTCCTCTCAGATTCCAGAACTTTCTGCCACAGAAATGTGAGGAACATGTGTTTTTTTAGCCAAATTTTGAGGTTTGCGAAGGATTCTGGGTAACAGAACCTGGTCCGAGCCACACAAGTCACCCCATCTTGGATTCCCCTAGGTCTCTAGTTTTCAGAAATGCACAGGTTTGGTAGGTTTCCCTAGGTGGCGGCTGAGCTACAGGCCAAAATCTACAGGTAGGCACTTTGCAAAAAACACCTCTGTTTTCCTTCAAAAATGTGGATGTGTCCACGTTGCGCTTTGGGGCGTTTCCTGTCACGGGCGCTAGGCCTACCCACACAAGTGAGGTATCATTTTTATCGGGAGACGTGGGGGAACGCTGGGTGGAAGGAAATTTGTGGCTCCTCTCAGATTCCAGAACTTTCTGCCACTGAAATGTGAGGAACATGTGTTTTTTTAGCCAAATTTTGAGGTTTGCAAAGGATTCTGGGTAACAGAACCTGGTCCGAGCCACACTAGTCACCCCATCTTGGATTCCCCTAGGTCTCTAGTTTTCAGAAATGCACAGGTTTGGTAGGTTTCCCTAGGTGGGGGCTGAGATACAGGCCAAAATCTACAGGTAGGCACTTTGCAAAAAACACCTCTGTTTTCCTTCAAAAATTTGGCTGTGTCCACGTTGCGCTTTGGGGCGTTTCCTGTCGCGGGCGCTAGGCCTACCCACACAAGTGAGGTATCATTTTCATCGGGAGATGTGGGGGAACGCTGGGTGGAAGGAAATTTGTGGCTCCTCTCAGATTCCAGAACTTTCTGCCACAGAAATGTGAGGAACATGTGTTTTTTTAGCCAAATTTTGAGGTTTGCGAAGGATTCTGGGTAACAGAACCTGGTCCGAGCCACACAAGTCACCCCATCTTGGATTCCCCTAGGTCTCTAGTTTTCAGAAATGCACAGGTTTGGTAGGTTTCCCTAGGTGGCGGCTGAGCTACAGGCCAAAATCTACAGGTAGGCACTTTGCAAAAAACACTTCTGTTTTCCTTCAAAAATTTGGATGTGTCCACGTTGCGCTTTGGGGCGTTTCCTGTCGCGGGCGCTAGGCCTACCCACACAAGTGAGGTATCATTTTTATCGGGAGACGTGGGGGAACGCTGGGTGGAAGGAAATTTGTGGCTCCTCTCAGATTCCAGAACTTTCTGCCACTGAAATGTGAGGAACATGTGTTTTTTTAGCCAACTTTTGAGGTTTGCAAAGGATTCTGGGTAACAGAACCTGGTCTGAGCCACACAAGTCACCCCATCTTGGATTCCCCTAGGTCTCTAGTTTTCAGAAATGCACAGGTTTGGTAGGTTTCCCTAGGTGGGGGCTGTGCTACAGGCCAAAATCTACAGGTAGGCACTTTGCAAAAAACACCTCTGTTTTCCTTCAAAAATTTGGCTGTGTCCACGTTGCGCTTTGGAGCGTTTCGTGTCGCGGGCGCTAGGCCTACCCACACAAGTGAGGTATCATTTTTATCGGGAGATGTCGGGGAATGCTGGGTGGAAGGAAATTTGTGGCTCCTCTCAGATTCCAGAACTTTCTGCCACAGAAATGTGAGGAACATGTGTTTTTTTAGCCAAATTTTGAGGTTTGCAAAGGATTCTGGTTAACAGAACCTGGTCCGAGCGACACAAGTCACCCCATCTTGGATTCCCCTAGGTCTCTAGTTTTCAGAAATGCACAGGTTTGGTAGGTTTCCCTAGGTGGTGGCTGAGCTACAGGCCAAAATCTACAGGTAGGCACTTTGCAAAAAACACCTCTGTTTTCCTTCAAAAATTTGGATGTGTCCACGTTGCGCTTTGGGGCGTTTCCTGTCGCGGGCGCTAGGCCTACCCACACAAGTGAGGTATCATTTTTATCGGGAGATGTAGGGGAACGCTGGGTGGAAGGAAATTTGTGGCTCCTCTCAGATTCCAGAACTTTATGCCACAGAAATGTGAGGAACATGTGTTTTTTTAGCCAAATTTTTAGGTTTGCAAAGGATTCTGGGTAACAGAACCTGGTCCGAGCCACACAAGTCACCCCATCTTGGATTCCCCTAGGTCTCTAGTTTTCAGAAATGCACAGGTTTGGTAGGTTTCCCTAGGTGGTGGCTGAGCTACAGGCCAAAATCTACAGGTAGGCACTTTGCAAAAAACACCTCTGTTTTCCTTCAAAAATTTGGATGTGTCCACGTTGCGCTTTGGGGCGTTTCCTGTCGCGGGCGCTAGGCCTACCCACACAAGTGAGGTATCATTTTTATCGGGAGATGTGGGGGAACGCTGGGTGGAAGGAAATTTGTGGCTCCTCTCAGATTCCAGAACTTTATGCCACAGAAATGTGAGGAACATGCGTTTTTTTAGCCAGATTTTGAGGTTTGCAAAGGATTCTGGGTAACAGAACCTGGTCCGAGCCACACAAGTCACCCCATCTTGGATTCCCCTAGGTCTCTAGTTTTCAGAAATGCACAGGTTTGGTAGGTTTCCCTAGGTGGCGGCTGAGCTACAGGCCAAAATCTACAGGTAGGCACTTTGCAAAAAACACCTCTGTTTTCCTTCAAAAATTTGGCTGTGTCCACGTTGCGCTTTGGAGCGTTTCGTGTCGCGGGCGCTAGGCCTACCCACACAAGTGAGGTATCATTTTTATCGGGAGACGTGGGGGAACGCTGGGTGGAAGGAAATTTGTGGCTCCTCTCAGATTCCAGAACTTTCTGCCACAGAAATGTGAGGAACATGTGTTTTTTTAGCCAAATTTTGAGGTTTGCAAAGGATTCTGGTTAACAGAACCTGGTCCGAGCCACACAAGTCACCCCATCTTGGATTCCCCTAGGTCTCTAGTTTTCAGAAATGCACAGGTTTGGTAGGTTTCCCTAGGTGGCGGCTGAGCTACAGGCCAAAATCTACAGGTAGGCACTTTGCAAAAAACATCTCTGTTTTCCTTCAAAACTTTGGCTGTGTCCACGTTGCGCTTTGGGGCGTTTCCTGTCGCGGGCGCTAGGCCTACCCACACAAGTGAGGTATCATTTTTATCGGGAGACGTGGGGGAACGCTATGTGGAAGGAAATTTGTGGCTCCTCTCAGATTCCAGAACTTTCTGCCACAGAAATGTGAGGAACATGTGTTTTTTTATCCAAATTTTGAGGTTTGCAAAGGATTCTGGGTAACAGAACCTGGTCCGAGCCACACTAGTCACCCCATCTTGGATTCCCCTTGGTCTCTAGTTTTCAGAAATGCACAGGTTTGGTAGGTTTCCCTAGGTGGCGGCTGAGCTACAGGCCAAAATCTACAGGTAGGCACTTTGCAAAAAACACCTCTGTTTTCCTTCAAACATTTGGCTGTGTCCACGTTGCGCTTTGGGGCGTTTCCTGTCGCGGGCGCTAGGCCTACCCACACAAGTGAGGTATCATTTTTATCGGGAGATGTGGGGGAACGCTGGGTAGAAGGAAATTTGTGGCTCCTCTCAGATTCCAGAACTTTCTGCCACAGAAATGTGAGGAACATGTGTTTTTTTAGCCAAATTTTGAGGTTTGCGAAGTATTCTGGGTAACAGAACCTGGTCCGAGCCACACAAGTCACCCCATCTTGGATTCCCCTAGGTCTCTAGTTTTCAGAAATGCACAGGTTTGGTAGGTTTCCCTAGGTGGCGGCTGAGCTACAGGCCAAAATCTACAGGTAGGCACTTTTCAAAAAACACCTCTGTTTTCCTTCAAAAATGTGGATGTGTCCACGTTGCGCTTTGGGGCGTTTCCTGTCACGGGCGCTAGGCCTACAAACACAAGTGAGGTATCATTTTTATCGGGAGACGTGGGGGAACGCTGGGTGGAAGGAAATTTGTGGCTCCTCTCAGATTCCAGAACTTTCTGCCACTGAAATGTGAGGAACATGTGTTTTTTTAGCCAAATTTTGAGGTTTGCAAAGGATTCTGGGTAACAGAACCTGGTCCGAGCCACACAAGTCACCCCATCTTGGATTCCCCTAGGTCTCTAGTTTTCAGAAATGCACAGGTTTGGTAGGTTTCCCTAGGTGGGGGCTGAGCTACAGGCCAAAATCTACAGGTAGGCACTTTGCAAAAAACACCTCTGTTTTCCTTCAAAAATTTGGCTGTGTCCACGTTGCGCTTTGGGGCGTTTCCTGTCGCGGGCGCTAGGCCTACCCACACAAGTGAGGTATCATTTTCATCGGGAGATGTGGGGGAACGCTGGGTGGAAGGAAACTTGTGGCTCCTCTCAGATTCCAGAACTTTCTGCCACAGAAATGTGAGGAACATGTGTTTTTTTAGCCAAATTTTGAGGTTTGCGAAGGATTCTGGGTAACAGAACCTGGTCCGAGCCACAGAAGTCACCCCATCTTGGATTCCCCTAGGTCTCTAGTTTTCAGAAATGCACAGGTTTGGTAGGTTTCCCTAGGTGGCGGCTGAGCTACAGGCCAAAATCTACAGGTAGGCACTTTGCAAAAAACACTTCTGTTTTCCTTCAAAAATTTGGCTGTGTCCACGTTGCGCTTTGGAGCGTTTCGTGTCGCGGGCGCTAGGCCTACCCACACAAGTGAGGTATCATTTTTATCGGGAGACGTGGGGGAACGCTGGGTGGAAGGAAATTTGTGGCTCCTCTCAGATTCCAGAACTTTCTGCCACAGAAATGTGAGGAACATGTGTTTTTTTAGCCAAATTTTGAGGTTTGCAAAGGATTCTGGTTAACAGAACCTGGTCCGAGCCACACAAGTCACCCCATCTTGGATTCCCCTAGGTCTCTAGTTTTCAGAAATGCACAGGTTTGGTAGGTTTCCCTAGGTGGCGGCTGAGCTACAGGCCAAAATCTACAGGTAGGCACTTTGCAAAAAACACCTCTGTTTTTCTTCAAAAATTTGGATGTGTCCACGTTGCGCTTTGGGGCGTTTCCTGTTGCGGACGCTAAGCCTACCCACACAAGTGAGGTATAATTTTTATCGGGAGACATGGGGGAACACTGGGTGGAAGGAAATTTGTGGCTCCTCTCAGATTCCAGAACTTTCTGCCACTGAAATGTGAGGAACATGTGTTTTTTTAGCCAAATTTTGAGGTTTGCAAAGGATTCTGGGTAACAGAACCTGGTCCGAGCGACACAAGTCACCCCATCTTGGATTCCCCTAGGTCTCTAATTTTCAGAAATGCACAGGTTTGGTAGGTTTCCCTAGGTGGCGGCTGAGCTACAGGCCAAAATCTACAGGTAGGCACTTTGCAAAAAACACCTCTGTTTTCCTTCAAAAATTTGGATGTGTCCACGTTGCGCTTTGGGGCGTTTCCTGTTGCGGGCGCAAGGCCTACCCACACAAGTGAGGTATCATTTTTATCGGGAGACGTGGGGGAACACTGGGTGGAAGGAAATTTGTGGCTCCTCTCAGATTCCAGAACTTTCTGCCACAGAAATGTGAGGAACATGTGTTTTTTAAGGCAAATTTTTAGGTTTGCAATGGATTCTGGGTAACAGAACCTGGTCCGAGCCACACAAGTCACCCCATCTTGGATTCCCCTAGGTCTCTAGTTTTCAGAAATGCACAGGTTTGGTAGGTTTCCCTAGGTGGTGGCTGAGCTACAGGCCAAAATCTACAGGTAGGCACTTTGCAAAAAACACCTCTGTTTTCCTTCAAAAATTTGGATGTGTCCACGTTGCGCTTTGGGGCGTTTCCTGTCGCGGGCGCTAGGCCTACCCACACAAGTGAGGTATCATTTTTATCGGGAGATGTAGGGGAACGCTGGGTGGAAGGAAATTTGTGGCTCTTCTCAGATTCCAGAACTTTATGCCACAGAAATGTGAGGAACATGTGTTTTTTTAGCCAAATTTTTAGGTTTGCAAAGGATTCTGGGTAACAGAACCTGGTCCGAGCCACACAAGTCACCCCATCTTGGATTCCCCTAGGTCTCTAGTTTTCAGAAATGCACAGGTTTGGTAGGTTTCCCTAGGTGGTGGCTGAGCTACAGGCCAAAATCTACAGGTAGGCACTTTGCAAAAAACACCTCTGTTTTCCTTCAAAAATTTGGATGTGTCCACGTTGCGCTTTGGGGCGTTTCCTGTCGCGGGCGCTAGGCCTACCCACACAAGTGAGGTATCATTTTTATCGGGAGATGTGGGGGAACGCTGGGTGGAAGGAAATTTGTGGCTCCTCTCAGATTCCAGAACTTTATGCCACAGAAATGTGAGGAACATGCGTTTTTTTAGCCAGATTTTGAGGTTTGCAAAGGATTCTGGGTAACAGAACCTGGTCCGAGCCACACAAGTCACCCCATCTTGGATTCCCCTAGGTCTCTAGTTTTCAGAAATGCACAGGTTTGGTAGGTTTCCCAAGGTGGCGGATGAGCTAGAGGTCAAAATCTACAGGTAGGCACTTTGCTAAAAACAGCTCTGTTTTCTGTGATGTGTCCACGTTGTGTTTTGGGGCATATCCTGTCGCGGGCCCTAGACCTACCCACACAAGTGAGGTATCATTTTTATCGGGAGACGTGGGGAACGCTGGGTGGAAGGAAATGTGTGGCTCCTCTCAGATTCCAGAACTTTCTGCCACAGAAATGTGAGGAACATGTGTTTTTTTAGCCAAATTTTTAGGTTTGCAATGGATTCTGGGTAACAGAACCTGGTCCGAGCCACACAAGTCACCCCATCTTGGATTCCCCTAGGTCTCTAGTTTTCAGAAATGCACAGGTTTGGTAGGTTTCCCTAGGTGGTGGCTGAGCTACAGGCCAAAATCTACAGTTAGGCACTTTGCAAAAAACACCTCTGTTTTCCTTCAAAAATTGGATGTGTCCACGTTGCGCTTTGGGGCGTTTCCTGTCGCGGGCGCTAGGCCTACCCACACAAGTGAGGTATCATTTTTATCGGGAGATGTAGCGGAACGCTGGGTGGAAGGAAATTTGTGGCTCCTCTCAGATTACAGAACTTCATGCACAGAAATGTGTAGTAACATGTGTTTTTTTTAGCCAAATTTTTAGGTTTGCAAAGGATTCTGGGTAACAGAACCTGGTCCGAGCCACACAAGTCACCCCATCTTGGATTCCCCTAGGTCTCTAGTTTACAGAAATGCACAGGTTTGGTAGGTTTTCCCTAGGTGGTGGCTGAGCTACAGGCCAAAATCTACAGGTAGGCACTTTGCAAAAAAACACCTCTGTTTTCCTTCAAAAATTTGGATGTGTCCACGTTGCGCTTTGGGGCGTTTCCTGTCGCGGGCGCTAGGCCCTACCCACACAAGTGAGGTATCATTTTTATCGGGAGATGTAGGGGAACGCTGGGTGGAAGGAAATTTGTGGCTCCTCTCAGATTCCCAGAACTTTATGCCACAGAAATGTGAGGAACATGTGTTTTTTTTAGCCAAATTTTTAGGTTTGGCAAAGGATTCTGGGTAACAGAACCTGGTCCGAGCCACACAAGTCACCCCATCTTGGATTCCCCTAGGTCTCTAGTTTTCAGAAATGCACAGGTTTGGTAGGTTTCCCTAGGTGGTGGCTGAGCTACAGGCCAAAATCTACAGGTAGGCACTTTGCAAAAACACCTCTGTTTTCCTTCAAAAATTTGGATGTGTCCACGTTGCGCTTTGGGGCGTTTCCTGTCGCGGGCGCTAGGCCTACCCACACAAGTGAGGTATCATTTTTATCGGGAGATGTAGCGAAACGCTGGGTGGAAGGTAATTTGTGGCTCCTCTCAGATTCCAGAACTTTATTGCCACAGAAATGTGAGGAACATGCGTTTTTTTTAGCCAGATTTTTAGGTTTGCAAAGGATTCTGGGTAACAGAACCTGGTCCGAGCCACACAAGTCACCCCATCTTGGATTCCCCTAGGTCTCTAGTTTTCAGAAATGCACAGGTTTGGTAGGTTTCCCAAGGTGGCGGATGAGCTAGAGGTCAAAATCTACAGGTAGGCACTTTGCTAAAAACAGCTCTGTTTTCTGTGATGTGTCCACGTTGTGTTTTGGGGCATATCCTGTCGCGGGCCCTAGACCTACCCACACAAGTGAGGTATCATTTTTATCGGGAGACGTGGGGGAACGCTGGGTGGAAGGAAATGTGTGGCTCCTCTCAGATTCCAGAACTTTCTGCCACAGAAATGTGAGGAACATGTGTTTTTTTAGCCAAATTTTTAGGTTTGCAATGGATTCTGGGTAACAGAACCTGGTCCGAGCCACACAAGTCACCCCATCTTGGATTCCCCTAGGTCTCTAGTTTTCAGAAATGCACAGGTTTGGTAGGTTTCCTAGGTGGTGGCTGAGCTACAGGCCAAAATCTACAGTTAGGCACTTTGCAAACAACACCTCTGTTTTCCTTCAAAATTTGGATGTGTCCACGTTGCGCTTTGGGGCGTTTCCTGTCGCGGGCGCTAGGCCTACCCACACAAGTGAGGTATCATTTTTATCGGGAGATGTAGCGGAACGCTGGGTGGAAGGAAATTTGTGGCTCCTCTCAGATTACAGAACTTTATGCCACAGAAATGTGAGTAACATGTGTTTTTTTTAGCCAAATTTTTAGGTTTGCAAAGGATTCTGGGTAACAGAACCTGGTCCGAGCCACACAAGTCACCCCATCTTGGATTCCCCTAGGTCTCTAGTTTTCAGAAATGCACAGGTTTGGTAGGTTTCCCTAGGTGGTGGCTGAGCTACAGGCCAAAATCTACAGGTAGCACTTTGCAAAAAACACCTCTGTTTTCCTTCAAAAATTTGGATGTGTCCACGTTGCGCTTTGGGGCGTTTCCTGTCGCGGGCGCTAGGCCTACCCACACAAGTGAGGTATCATTTTTATCGGGAGACGTGGGGGAACGCTGGGTGGAAGGAAATTTGTGGCTCCTCTCAGATTCCAGAACTTTCTGCCACAGAAATGTGAGGAACATGTGTTTTTTTAGCCAAATTTTGAGGTTTGCAAAGGATTCTGGGTAACAGAACCTGGTCCGAACCACACAAGTCACCCCATCTTGGATTCCCCTAGGTCTCTAGTTTTCAGACATGTACAGGTTTGGTAGGTTTCCCTAGGTGGGGGCTGAGCTACAGGCCAAAATCTACAGGTAGGCACTTTGCAAAAACACCTCTGTTTTCCTTCAAAAATTTGGATGTGTCCACGTTGCGCTTTGGGGCGTTTCCTGTCACGGGCGCTAGGCCTACCCACACAAGTGAGGTATCATTTTTATCGGGAGACGTGGGGGAACGCTGGGTGGAAGGAAATTTGTGGCTCCTCTCAGATTCCAGACTTTCTGCCACTGAAATGTGAGGAACATGTGCTTTTTTAGCCAAATTTTGAGGTTTGCAAAGGATTCTGGGTAACAGAACCTGGTCCGAGCCACACAAGTCACCCCATCCTGGATTCCCCTAGGTCTCTAGTTTTCAGAAATGCACAGGTTTGGTAGGTTTCCCTAGGTGGCGGCTGAGCTACAGGCCAAAATCTACAGGTACGCACTTTGCAAAAAACACCTCTGTTTTCCTTCAAAAATTTGGCTGTGTCCACGTTGCGCTTTGGAGCGTTTCGTGTCGCGGGCGCTAGGCCTACCCACACAAGTGAGGTATCATTTTTATCGGAGACGTGGGGGAACGCTGGGTGGAAGGAAATTTGTGGCTCCTCTCAGATTCCAGAACTTTCTGCCACAGAAATGTGAGGAACATGTGTTTTTTTAGCCAAATTTTGAGGTTTGCAAAGGATTCTGGTTAACAGAACCTGGTCCGAGCCACACAAGTCAACCCATCTGGGATTCCCCTAGGTCTCTAGTTTTCAGAAATGCACAGGTTTGGTAGGTTTCCCTAGGTGGCGGCTGAGCTACAGGCCAAAATCTACAGGTAGGCACTTTGCAAAAAACATCTCTGTTTTCCTTCAAAACTTTGGCTGTGTCCACGTTGCGCTTTGGGGCGTTTCCTGTCGCGGGCGCTAGGCCTACCCACACAAGTGAGGTATAATTTTTATCGGGAGACGTGGGGGAACGCTATGTGGAAGGAAATTTGTGGCTCCTCTCAGATTCCAGAACTTTCTGCCACAGAATGTGAGGAACATGTGTTTTTTTATCCAAATTTTGAGGTTTGCAAAGGATTCTGGGTAACAGAACCTGGTCCGAGCCACACTAGTCACCCCATCTTGGATTCCCCTAGGTCTCTAGTTTTCAGAAATGCACAGGTTTGGTAGGTTTCCCTAGGTGGCGGCTGAGCTACAGGCCAAAATCTACAGGTAGGCACTTTGCAAAAAACACCTCTGTTTTCCTTCAAACATTTGGCTGTGTCCACGTTGCGCTTTGGGGCGTTTCCTGTCGCGGGCGCTAGGCCTACCCACACAAGTGAGGTATCATTTTTATCGGGAGATGTGGGGGAACGCTGGTAGAAGGAAATTTGTGGCTCCTCTCAGATTCCAGAACTTTCTGCCACAGAAATGTGAGGAACATGTGTTTTTTTAGCCAAATTTTGAGGTTTGCGAAGGATTCTGGGTAACAGAACCTGGTCCGAGCCACACAAGTCACCCCATCTTGGATTCCCCTAGGTCTCTAGTTTTCAGAAATGCACAGGTTTGGTAGGTTTCCCTAGGTGGCGGCTGAGCTACAGGCCAAAATCTACAGGTAGGCACTTTGCAAAAAACACCTCTGTTTTCTTCAAAAATGTGGATGTGTCCACGTTGCGCTTTGGGGCGTTTCCTGTCACGGGCGCTAGGCCTACCCACACAAGTGAGGTATCATTTTTATCGGGAGACGTGGGGGAACGCTGGGTGGAAGGAAATTTGTGGCTCCTCTCAGATTCCAGAACTTTCTGCCACTGAAATGTGAGGAACATGTGTTTTTTTTAGCCAAATTTTGAGGTTTGCAAAGGATTCTGGGTAACAGAACCTGGTCCGAGCCACACTAGTCACCCCATCTTGGATTCCCCTAGGTCTCTAGTTTTCAGAAATGCACAGGTTTGGTAGGTTTCCCTAGGTGGGGGCTGAGATACAGGCCAAAATCTACAGGTAGGCACTTTGCAAAAAACACCTCTGTTTTCCTTCAAAAATTTGGCTGTGTCCACGTTGCGCTTTGGGGCGTTTCCTGTCGCGGGCGCTAGGCCTACCCACACAAGTGAGGTATCATTTTCATCGGGAGATGTGGGGGAACGCTGGGTGGAAGGAAATTTGTGGCTCCTCTCAGATTCCAGAACTTTCTGCCACAGAAATGTGAGGAACATGTGTTTTTTTTAGCCAAATTTTGAGGTTTGCGAAGGATTCTGGGTAACAGAACCTGGTCCGAGCCACACAAGTCACCCCATCTTGGATTCCCCTAGGTCTCTAGTTTTCAGAAATGCACAGGTTTGGTAGGTTTCCCTAGGTGGCGGCTGAGCTACAGGCCAAAATCTACAGGTAGGCACTTTGCAAAAAACACTTCTGTTTTCCTTCAAAAATTTGGATGTGTCCACGTTGCGCTTTGGGGCGTTTCCTGTCGCGGGCGCTAGGCCTACCCACACAAGTGAGGTATCATTTTTATCGGGAGACGTGGGGGAACGCTGGGTGGAAGGAAATTTGTGGCTCCTCTCAGATTCCAGAACTTTCTGCCACTGAAATGTGAGGAACATGTGTTTTTTTTAGCCAACTTTTGAGGTTTGCAAAGGATTCTGGGTAACAGAACCTGGTCTGAGCCACACAAGTCACCCCATCTTGGATTCCCCTAGGTCTCTAGTTTTCAGAAATGCACAGGTTTGGTAGGTTTCCCTAGGTGGGGGCTGTGCTACAGGCCAAAATCTACAGGTAGGCACTTTGCAAAAAACACCTCTGTTTTCCTTCAAAAATTTGGCTGTGTCCACGTTGCGCTTTGGAGCGTTTCGTGTCGCGGGCGCTAGGCCTACCCACACAAGTGAGGTATCATTTTTATCGGGAGATGTCGGGGAATGCTGGGTGGAAGGAAATTTGTGGCTCCTCTCAGATTCCAGAACTTTCTGCCACAGAAATGTGAGGAACATGTGTTTTTTTAGCCAAATTTTGAGGTTTGCAAAGGATTCTGGTTAACAGAACCTGGTCCGAGCGACACAAGTCACCCCATCTTGGATTCCCCTAGGTCTCTAGTTTTCAGAAATGCACAGGTTTGGTAGGTTTCCCTAGGTGGTGGCTGAGCTACAGGCCAAAATCTACAGGTAGGCACTTTGCAAAAAACACCTCTGTTTTCCTTCAAAAATTTGGATGTGTCCACGTTGCGCTTTGGGGCGTTTCCTGTCGCGGGCGCTAGGCCTACCCACACAAGTGAGGTATCATTTTTATCGGGAGATGTAGGGGAACGCTGGGTGGAAGGAAATTTGTGGCTCCTCTCAGATTCCAGAACTTTATGCCACAGAAATGTGAGGAACATGTGTTTTTTTAGCCAAATTTTTAGGTTTGCAAAGGATTCTGGGTAACAGAACCTGGTCCGAGCCACACAAGTCACCCCATCTTGGATTCCCCTAGGTCTCTAGTTTTCAGAAATGCACAGGTTTGGTAGGTTTCCCTAGGTGGTGGCTGAGCTACAGGCCAAAATCTACAGGTAGGCACTTTGCAAAAAACACCTCTGTTTTCCTTCAAAAATTTGGATGTGTCCACGTTGCGCTTTGGGGCGTTTCCTGTCGCGGGCGCTAGGCCTACCCACACAAGTGAGGTATCATTTTTATCGGGAGATGTGGGGGAACGCTGGGTGGAAGGAAATTTGTGGCTCCTCTCAGATTCCAGAACTTTATGCCACAGAAATGTGAGGAACATGCGTTTTTTTAGCCAGATTTTGAGGTTTGCAAAGGATTCTGGGTAACAGAACCTGGTCCGAGCCACACAAGTCACCCCATCTTGGATTCCCCTAGGTCTCTAGTTTTCAGAAATGCACAGGTTTGGTAGGTTTCCCAAGGTGGCGGATGAGCTAGAGGTCAAAATCTACAGGTAGGCACTTTGCTAAAAACAGCTCTGTTTTCTGTGATGTGTCCACGTTGTGTTTTGGGGCATATCCTGTCGCGGGCCCTAGACCTACCCACACAAGTGAGGTATCATTTTTATCGGGAGACGTGGGGGAACGCTGGGTGGAAGGAAATGTGTGGCTCCTCTCAGATTCCAGAACTTTCTGCCACAGAAATGTGAGGAACATGTGTTTTTTTAGCCAAATTTTTAGGTTTGCAATGGATTCTGGGTAACAGAACCTGGTCCGAGCCACACAAGTCACCCCATCTTGGATTCCCCTAGGTCTCTAGTTTTCAGAAATGCACAGGTTTGGTAGGTTTCCCTAGGTGGTGGCTGAGCTACAGGCCAAAATCTACAGTTAGGCACTTTGCAAAAAACACCTCTGTTTTCCTTCAAAAATTTGGATGTGTCCACGTTGCGCTTTGGGGCGTTTCCTGTCGCGGGCGCTAGGCCTACCCACACAAGTGAGGTATCATTTTTATCGGGAGATGTAGCGGAACGCTGGGTGGAAGGAAATTTGTGGCTCCTCTCAGATTACAGAACTTTATGCCACAGAAATGTGAGTAACATGTGTTTTTTTAGCCAAATTTTTAGGTTTGCAAAGGATTCTGGGTAACAGAACCTGGTCCGAGCCACACAAGTCACCCCATCTTGGATTCCCCTAGGTCTCTAGTTTTCAGAAATGCACAGGTTTGGTAGGTTTCCCTAGGTGGTGGCTGAGCTACAGGCCAAAATCTACAGGTAGGCACTTTGCAAAAAACACCTCTGTTTTCCTTCAAAAATTTGGATGTGTCCACGTTGCGCTTTGGGGCGTTTCCTGTCGCGGGCGCTAGGCCTACCCACACAAGTGAGGTATCATTTTTATCGGGAGACGTGGGGGAACGCTGGGTGGAAGGAAATTTGTGGCTCCTCTCAGATTCCAGAACTTTCTGCCACAGAAATGTGAGGAACATGTGTTTTTTTAGCCAAATTTTGAGGTTTGCAAAGGATTCTGGGTAACAGAACCTGGTCCGAACCACACAAGTCACCCCATCTTGGATTCCCCTAGGTCTCTAGTTTTCAGACATGTACAGGTTTGGTAGGTTTCCCTAGGTGGGGGCTGAGCTACAGGCCAAAATCTACAGGTAGGCACTTTGCAAAAAACACCTCTGTTTTCCTTCAAAAATTTGGATGTGTCCACGTTGCGCTTTGGGGCGTTTCCTGTCACGGGCGCTAGGCCTACCCACACAAGTGAGGTATCATTTTTATCGGGAGACGTGGGGGAACGCTGGGTGGAAGGAAATTTGTGGCTCCTCTCAGATTCCAGAACTTTCTGCCACTGAAATGTGAGGAACATGTGCTTTTTTAGCCAAATTTTGAGGTTTGCAAAGGATTCTGGGTAACAGAACCTGGTCCGAGCCACACAAGTCACCCCATCCTGGATTCCCCTAGGTCTCTAGTTTTCAGAAATGCACAGGTTTGGTAGGTTTCCCTAGGTGGCGGCTGAGCTACAGGCCAAAATCTACAGGTAGGCACTTTGCAAAAAACACCTCTGTTTTCCTTAAAAAATTTGGCTGTGTCCACGTTGCGCTTTGGAGCGTTTCGTGTCGCGGGCGCTAGGCCTACCCACACAAGTGAGGTATCATTTTTATCGGGAGACGTGGGGGAACGCTGGGTGGAAGGAAATTTGTGGCTCCTCTCAGATTCCAGAACTTTCTGCCACAGAAATGTGAGGAACATGTGTTTTTTTAGCCAAATTTTGAGGTTTGCAAAGGATTCTGGTTAACAGAACCTGGTCCGAGCCACACAAGTCACCCCATCTTGGATTCCCCTAGGTCTCTAGTTTTCAGAAATGCACAGGTTTGGTAGGTTTCCCTAGGTGGCGGCTGAGCTACAGGCCAAAATCTACAGGTAGGCACTTTGCAAAAAACATCTCTGTTTTCCTTCAAAACTTTGGCTGTGTCCACGTTGCGCTTTGGGGCGTTTCCTGTCGCGGGCGCTAGGCCTACCCACACAAGTGAGGTATCATTTTTATCGGGAGACGTGGGGGAACGCTCTGTGGAAGGAAATTTGTGGCTCCTCTCAGATTCCAGAACTTTCTGCCACAGAAATGTGAGGAACATGTGTTTTTTTATCCAAATTTTGAGGTTTGCAAAGGATTCTGGGTAACAGAACCTGGTCCAAGCCACACTAGTCACCCCATCTTGGATTCCCCTAGGTCTCTAGTTTTCAGAAATGCACAGGTTTGGTAGGTTTCCCTAGGTTGCGGCTGAGCTACAGGCCAAAATCTACAGGTAGGCACTTTGCAAAAAACACCTCTGTTTTCCTTCAAACATTTGGCTGTGTCCACGTTGCGCTTTGGGGCGTTTCCTGTCGCGGGCGCTAGGCCTACCCACACAAGTGAGGTATCATTTTTATCGGGAGATGTGGGGGAACGCTGGGTAGAAGGAAATTTGTGGCTCCTCTCAGATTCCAGAACTTTCTGCCACAGAAATGTGAGGAAGATGTGTTTTTTTAGCCAAATTTTGAGGTTTGCGAAGGATTCTGGGTAACAGAACCTGGTCCGAGCCACACAAGTCACCCCATCTTGGATTCCCCTAGGTCTCTAGTTTTCAGAAATGCACAGGTTTGGTAGGTTTCCCTAGGTGGCGGCTGAGCTACAGGCCAAAATCTACAGGTAGGCACTTTGCAAAAAACACTTCTGTTTTCCTTCAAAAATGTGGATGTGTCCACGTTGCGCTTTGGGGCGTTTCCTGTCACGGGCGCTAGGCCTACCCACACAAGTGAGGTATCATTTTTATCGGGAGATGTGGGGGAACGCTGGGTGGAAGGAAATTTGTGGCTCCTCTCAGATTCCAGAACTTTCTGCCACTGAAATGTGAGGAACATGTGTTTTTTTAGCCAAATTTTGAGGTTTGCAAAGGATTCTGGGTAACAGAACCTGGTCCGAGCCACACTAGTCACCCCATCTTGGATTCCCCTAGGTCTCTAGTTTTCAGAAATGCACAGGTTTGGTAGGTTTCCCTAGGTGGGGGCTGAGATACAGGCCAAAATCTACAGGTAGGCACTTTGCAAAAAACACCTCTGTTTTCCTTCAAAAATTTGGCTGTGTCCACGTTGCGCTTTGGGGCGTTTCCTGTCGCGGGCGCTAGGCCTACCCACACAAGTGAGGTATCATTTTCATCGGGAGATGTGGGGGAACGCTGGGTGGAAGGAAATTTGTGGCTCCTCTCAGATTCCAGAACTTTCTGCCACAGAAATGTGAGGAACATGTGTTTTTTTACCCAAATTTTGAGGTTTGCGAAGGATTCTGGGTAACAGAACCTGGTCCGAGCCACACAAGTCACCCCATCTTGGATTCCCCTAGGTCTCTAGTTTCAGAAATGCACAGGTTTGGTAGGTTTCCCTAGGTGGCGGCTGAGCTACAGGCCAAAATCTACAGGTAGGCACTTTGCAAAAAACACTTCTGTTTTCCTTCAAAAATTTGGATGTGTCCACGTTGCGCTTTGGGGCGTTTCCTGTCGCGGGCGCTAGGCCTACCCACACAAGTGAGGTATCATTTTTATCGGGAGACGTCGGGGAACGCTGGGTGGAAGGAAATTTGTGGCTCCTCTCAGATTCCAGAACTTTCTGCCACAGAAATGTGAGGAACATGTGTTTTTTTAGCCAAATTTTGAGGTTTGCAAAGGATTCTGGTTAACAGAACCTGGTCCGAGCCACACAAGTCACCCCATCTTGGATTCCCCTAGGTCTCTAGTTTTCAGAAATGCACAGGTTTGGTAGGTTTCCCTAGGTGGCGGCTGAGCTACAGGCCAAAATCTACAGGTAGGCACTTTGCAAAAAACACCTCTGTTTTTCTTCAAAAATTTGGATGTGTCCACGTTGCGCTTTGGGGCGTTTCCTGTTGCGGGCGCTAAGCCTACCCACACAAGTGAGGTATAATTTTTATCGGGAGACATGGGGGAACACTGGGTGGAAGGAAATTTGTGGCTCCTCTCAGATTCCAGAACTTTCTGCCACTGAAATGTGAGGAACATGTGTTTTTTTAGCCAACTTTTGAGGTTTGCAAAGGATTCTGGGTAACAGAACCTGGTCTGAGCCACACAAGTCACCCCATCTTGGATTCCCCTAGGTCTCTAGTTTTCAGAAATGCACAGGTTTGGTAGGTTTCCCTAGGTGGGGGCTGTGCTACAGGCCAAAATCTACAGGTAGGCACTTTGCAAAAAACACCTCTGTTTTCCTTAAAAAATTTGGCTGTGTCCACGTTGCGCTTTGGAGCGTTTCGTGTCGCGGGCGCTAGGCCTACCCACACAAGTGAGGTATCATTTTTATCGGGAGACGTCGGGGAACGCTGGGTGGAAGGAAATTTGTGGCTCCTCTCAGATTCCAGAACTTTCTGCCACAGAAATGTGAGGAACATGTGTTTTTTTAGCCAAATTTTGAGGTTTGCAAAGGATTCTGGTTAACAGAACCTGGTCCGAGCCACACAAGTCACCCCATCTTGGATTCCCCTAGGTCTCTAGTTTTCAGAAATGCACAGGTTTGGTAGGTTTCCCTAGGTGGCGGCTGAGCTACAGGCCAAAATCTACAGGTAGGCACTTTGCAAAAAACACCTCTGTTTTTCTTCAAAAATGTGGATGTGTCCACGTTGCGCTTTGGGGCGTTTCCTGTTGCGGGCGCTAAGCCTACCCACACAAGTGAGGTATAATTTTTATCGGGAGACATGGGGGAACACTGGGTGGAAGGAAATTTGTGGCTCCTCTCAGATTCCAGAACTTTCTGCCACTGAAATGTGAGGAACATGTGTTTTTTTAGCCAAATTTTGAGGTTTGCAAAGGATTCTGGGTAACAGAACCTGGTCCGAGCGACACAAGTCACCCCATCTTGGATTCCCCTAGGTCTCTAATTTTCAGAAATGCACAGGTTTGGTAGGTTTCCCTAGGTGGCGGCTGAGCTACAGGCCAAAATCTACAGGTAGGCACTTTTCAAAAAACACCTCTGTTTTCCTTCAAAAATGTGGATGTGTCCACGTTGCGCTTTGGGGCGTTTCCTGTCACGGGCGCTAGGCCTACAAACACAAGTGAGGTATCATTTTTATCGGGAGACGTGGGGGAACGCTGGGTGGAAGGAAATTTGTGGCTCCTCTCAGATTCCAGAACTTTCTGCCACTGAAATGTGAGGAACATGTGTTTTTTTAGCCAAATTTTGAGGTTTGCAAAGGATTCTGGGTAACAGAACCTGGTCCGAGCCACACAAGTCACCCCATCTTGGATTCCCCTAGGTCTCTAGTTTTCAGAAATGCACAGGTTTGGTAGGTTTCCCAAGGTGGCGGATGAGCTAGAGGTCAAAATCTACAGGTAGGCACTTTGCTAAAAACAGCTCTGTTTTCTGTGATGTGTCCACGTTGTGTTTTGGGGCATATCCTGTCGCGGGCCCTAGACCTACCCACACAAGTGAGGTATCATTTTTATCGGGAGACGTGGGGGAACGCTGGGTGGAAGGAAATGTGTGGCTCCTCTCAGATTCCAGAACTTTCTGCCACAGAAATGTGAGGAACATGTGTTTTTTTAGCCAAATTTTTAGGTTTGCAATGGATTCTGGGTAACAGAACCTGGTCCGAGCCACACAAGTCACCCCATCTTGGATTCCCCTAGGTCTCTAGTTTTCAGAAATGCACAGGTTTGGTAGGTTTCCCTAGGTGGTGGCTGAGCTACAGGCCAAAATCTACAGTTAGGCACTTTGCAAACAACACCTCTGTTTTCCTTCAAAAATTTGGATGTGTCCACGTTGCGCTTTGGGGCGTTTCCTGTCGCGGGCGCTAGGCCTACCCACACAAGTGAGGTATCATTTTTATCGGGAGATGTAGGGGAACGCTGGGTGGAAGGAAATTTGTGGCTCCTCTCAGATTCCAGAACTTTATGCCACAGAAATGTGAGGAACATGTGTTTTTTTAGCCAAATTTTTAGGTTTGCAAAGGATTCTGGGTAACAGAACCTGGTCCGAGCCACACAAGTCACCCCATCTTGGATTCCCCTAGGTCTCTAGTTTTCAGAAATGCACAGGTTTGGTAGGTTTCCCTAGGTGGTGGCTGAGCTACAGGCCAAAATCTACAGGTAGGCACTTTGCAAAAAACACCTCTGTTTTCCTTCAAAAATTTGGATGTGTCCACGTTGCGCTTTGGGGCGTTTCCTGTCGCGGGCGCTAGGCCTACCCACACAAGTGAGGTATCATTTTTATCGGGAGACGTGGGGGAACGCTGGGTGGAAGGAAATTTGTGGCTCCTCTCAGATTCCAGAACTTTCTGCCACAGAAATGTGAGGAACATGTGTTTTTTTAGCCAAATTTTGAGGTTTGCAAAGGATTCTGGGTAACAGAACCTGGTCCGAACCACACAAGTCACCCCATCTTGGATTCCCCTAGGTCTCTAGTTTTCAGACATGTACAGGTTTGGTAGGTTTCCCTAGGTGGGGGCTGAGCTACAGGCCAAAATCTACAGGTAGGCACTTTGCAAAAAACACCTCTGTTTTCCTTCAAAAATTTGGATGTGTCCACGTTGCGCTTTGGGGCGTTTCCTGTCACGGGCGCTAGGCCTACCCACACAAGTGAGGTATCATTTTTATCGGGAGACGTGGGGGAACGCTGGGTGGAAGGAAATTTGTGGCTCCTCTCAGATTCCAGAACTTTCTGCCACTGAAATGTGAGGAACATGTGCTTTTTTAGCCAAATTTTGAGGTTTGCAAAGGATTCTGGGTAACAGAACCTGGTCCGAGCCACACAAGTCACCCCATCCTGGATTCCCCTAGGTCTCTAGTTTTCAGAAATGCACAGGTTTGGTAGGTTTCCCTAGGTGGCGGCTGAGCTACAGGCCAAAATCTACAGGTACGCACTTTGCAAAAAACACCTCTGTTTTCCTTCAAAAATTTGGCTGTGTCCACGTTGCGCTTTGGAGCGTTTCGTGTCGCGGGCGCTAGGCCTACCCACACAAGTGAGGTATCATTTTTATCGGGAGACGTGGGGGAACGCTGGGTGGAAGGAAATTTGTGGCTCCTCTCAGATTCCAGAACTTTCTGCCACAGAAATGTGAGGAACATGTGTTTTTTTAGCCAAATTTTGAGGTTTGCAAAGGATTCTGGTTAACAGAACCTGGTCCGAGCCACACAAGTCAACCCATCTGGGATTCCCCTAGGTCTCTAGTTTTCAGAAATGCACAGGTTTGGTAGGTTTCCCTAGGTGGCGGCTGAGCTACAGGCCAAAATCTACAGGTAGGCACTTTGCAAAAAACATCTCTGTTTTCCTTCAAAACTTTGGCTGTGTCCACGTTGCGCTTTGGGGCGTTTCCTGTCGCGGGCGCTAGGCCTACCCACACAAGTGAGGTATAATTTTTATCGGGAGACGTGGGGGAACGCTATGTGGAAGGAAATTTGTGGCTCCTCTCAGATTCCAGAACTTTCTGCCACAGAAATGTGAGGAACATGTGTTTTTTTATCCAAATTTTGAGGTTTGCAAAGGATTCTGGGTAACAGAACCTGGTCCGAGCCACACTAGTCACCCCATCTTGGATTCCCCTAGGTCTCTAGTTTTCAGAAATGCACAGGTTTGGTAGGTTTCCCTAGGTGGCGGCTGAGCTACAGGCCAAAATCTACAGGTAGGCACTTTGCAAAAAACACCTCTGTTTTCCTTCAAACATTTGGCTGTGTCCACGTTGCGCTTTGGGGCGTTTCCTGTCGCGGGCGCTAGGCCTACCCACACAAGTGAGGTATCATTTTTATCGGGAGATGTGGGGGAACGCTGGGTAGAAGGAAATTTGTGGCTCCTCTCAGATTCCAGAACTTTCTGCCACAGAAATGTGAGGAACATGTGTTTTTTTAGCCAAATTTTGAGGTTTGCGAAGGATTCTGGGTAACAGAACCTGGTCCGAGCCACACAAGTCACCCCATCTTGGATTCCCCTAGGTCTCTAGTTTTCAGAAATGCACAGGTTTGGTAGGTTTCCCTAGGTGGCGGCTGAGCTACAGGCCAAAATCTACAGGTAGGCACTTTGCAAAAAACACCTCTGTTTTCCTTCAAAAATGTGGATGTGTCCACGTTGCGCTTTGGGGCGTTTCCTGTCACGGGCGCTAGGCCTACCCACACAAGTGAGGTATCATTTTTATCGGGAGACGTGGGGGAACGCTGGGTGGAAGGAAATTTGTGGCTCCTCTCAGATTCCAGAACTTTCTGCCACTGAAATGTGAGGAACATGTGTTTTTTTAGCCAAATTTTGAGGTTTGCAAAGGATTCTGGGTAACAGAACCTGGTCCGAGCCACACTAGTCACCCCATCTTGGATTCCCCTAGGTCTCTAGTTTTCAGAAATGCACAGGTTTGGTAGGTTTCCCTAGGTGGGGGCTGAGATACAGGCCAAAATCTACAGGTAGGCACTTTGCAAAAAACACCTCTGTTTTCCTTCAAAAATTTGGCTGTGTCCACGTTGCGCTTTGGGGCGTTTCCTGTCGCGGGCGCTAGGCCTACCCACACAAGTGAGGTATCATTTTCATCGGGAGATGTGGGGGAACGCTGGGTGGAAGGAAATTTGTGGCTCCTCTCAGATTCCAGAACTTTCTGCCACAGAAATGTGAGGAACATGTGTTTTTTTAGCCAAATTTTGAGGTTTGCGAAGGATTCTGGGTAACAGAACCTGGTCCGAGCCACACAAGTCACCCCATCTTGGATTCCCCTAGGTCTCTAGTTTTCAGAAATGCACAGGTTTGGTAGGTTTCCCTAGGTGGCGGCTGAGCTACAGGCCAAAATCTACAGGTAGGCACTTTGCAAAAAACACTTCTGTTTTCCTTCAAAAATTTGGATGTGTCCACGTTGCGCTTTGGGGCGTTTCCTGTCGCGGGCGCTAGGCCTACCCACACAAGTGAGGTATCATTTTTATCGGGAGACGTGGGGGAACGCTGGGTGGAAGGAAATTTGTGGCTCCTCTCAGATTCCAGAACTTTCTGCCACTGAAATGTGAGGAACATGTGTTTTTTTAGCCAACTTTTGAGGTTTGCAAAGGATTCTGGGTAACAGAACCTGGTCTGAGCCACACAAGTCACCCCATCTTGGATTCCCCTAGGTCTCTAGTTTTCAGAAATGCACAGGTTTGGTAGGTTTCCCTAGGTGGGGGCTGTGCTACAGGCCAAAATCTACAGGTAGGCACTTTGCAAAAAACACCTCTGTTTTCCTTCAAAAATTTGGCTGTGTCCACGTTGCGCTTTGGAGCGTTTCGTGTCGCGGGCGCTAGGCCTACCCACACAAGTGAGGTATCATTTTTATCGGGAGATGTCGGGGAATGCTGGGTGGAAGGAAATTTGTGGCTCCTCTCAGATTCCAGAACTTTATGCCACAGAAATGTGAGGAACATGTGTTTTTTTAGCCAAATTTTTAGGTTTGCAAAGGATTCTGGGTAACAGAACCTGGTCCGAGCCACACAAGTCACCCCATCTTGGATTCCCCTAGGTCTCTAGTTTTCAGAAATGCACAGGTTTGGTAGGTTTCCCTAGGTGGTGGCTGAGCTACAGGCCAAAATCTACAGGTAGGCACTTTGCAAAAAACACCTCTGTTTTCCTTCAAAAATTTGGATGTGTCCACGTTGCGCTTTGGGGCGTTTCCTGTCGCGGGCGCTAGGCCTACCCACACAAGTGAGGTATCATTTTTATCGGGAGATGTGGGGGAACGCTGGGTGGAAGGAAATTTGTGGCTCCTCTCAGATTCCAGAACTTTATGCCACAGAAATGTGAGGAACATGCGTTTTTTTAGCCAGATTTTGAGGTTTGCAAAGGATTCTGGGTAACAGAACCTGGTCCGAGCCACACAAGTCACCCCATCTTGGATTCCCCTAGGTCTCTAGTTTTCAGAAATGCACAGGTTTGGTAGGTTTCCCAAGGTGGCGGATGAGCTAGAGGTCAAAATCTACAGGTAGGCACTTTGCTAAAAACAGCTCTGTTTTCTGTGATGTGTCCACGTTGTGTTTTGGGGCATATCCTGTCGCGGGCCCTAGACCTACCCACACAAGTGAGGTATCATTTTTATCGGGAGACGTGGGGGAACGCTGGGTGGAAGGAAATGTGTGGCTCCTCTCAGATTCCAGAACTTTCTGCCACAGAAATGTGAGGAACATGTGTTTTTTTAGCCAAATTTTTAGGTTTGCAATGGATTCTGGGTAACAGAACCTGGTCCGAGCCACACAAGTCACCCCATCTTGGATTCCCCTAGGTCTCTAGTTTTCAGAAATGCACAGGTTTGGTAGGTTTCCCTAGGTGGTGGCTGAGCTACAGGCCAAAATCTACAGTTAGGCACTTTGCAAAAAACACCTCTGTTTTCCTTCAAAAATTTGGATGTGTCCACGTTGCGCTTTGGGGCGTTTCCTGTCGCGGGCGCTAGGCCTACCCACACAAGTGAGGTATCATTTTTATCGGGAGATGTAGCGGAACGCTGGGTGGAAGGAAATTTGTGGCTCCTCTCAGATTACAGAACTTTATGCCACAGAAATGTGAGTAACATGTGTTTTTTTAGCCAAATTTTTAGGTTTGCAAAGGATTCTGGGTAACAGAACCTGGTCCGAGCCACACAAGTCACCCCATCTTGGATTCCCCTAGGTCTCTAGTTTTCAGAAATGCACAGGTTTGGTAGGTTTCCCTAGGTGGTGGCTGAGCTACAGGCCAAAATCTACAGGTAGGCACTTTGCAAAAAACACCTCTGTTTTCCTTCAAAAATTTGGATGTGTCCACGTTGCGCTTTGGGGCGTTTCCTGTCGCGGGCGCTAGGCCTACCCACACAAGTGAGGTATCATTTTTATCGGGAGACGTGGGGGAACGCTGGGTGGAAGGAAATTTGTGGCTCCTCTCAGATTCCAGAACTTTCTGCCACTGAAATGTGAGGAACATGTGCTTTTTTAGCCAAATTTTGAGGTTTGCAAAGGATTCTGGGTAACAGAACCTGGTCCGAGCCACACAAGTCACCCCATCCTGGATTCCCCTAGGTCTCTAGTTTTCAGAAATGCACAGGTTTGGTAGGTTTCCCTAGGTGGCGGCTGAGCTACAGGCCAAAATCTACAGGTAGGCACTTTGCAAAAAACACCTCTGTTTTCCTTCAAAAATTTGGCTGTGTCCACGTTGCGCTTTGGAGCGTTTCGTGTCGCGGGCGCTAGGCCTACCCACACAAGTGAGGTATCATTTTTATCGGGAGACGTGGGGGAACGCTGGGTGGAAGGAAATTTGTGGCTCCTCTCAGATTCCAGAACTTTCTGCCACAGAAATGTGAGGAACATGTGTTTTTTTAGCCAAATTTTGAGGTTTGCAAAGGATTCTGGTTAACAGAACCTGGTCCGAGCCACACAAGTCACCCCATCTTGGATTCCCCTAGGTCTCTAGTTTTCAGAAATGCACAGGTTTGGTAGGTTTCCCTAGGTGGCGGCTGAGCTACAGGCCAAAATCTACAGGTAGGCACTTTGCAAAAAACATCTCTGTTTTCCTTCAAAACTTTGGCTGTGTCCACGTTGCGCTTTGGGGCGTTTCCTGTCGCGGGCGCTAGGCCTACCCACACAAGTGAGGTATCATTTTTATCGGGAGACGTGGGGGAACGCTCTGTGGAAGGAAATTTGTGGCTCCTCTCAGATTCCAGAACTTTCTGCCACAGAAATGTGAGGAACATGTGTTTTTTTATCCAAATTTTGAGGTTTGCAAAGGATTCTGGGTAACAGAACCTGGTCCAAGCCACACTAGTCACCCCATCTTGGATTCCCCTAGGTCTCTAGTTTTCAGAAATGCACAGGTTTGGTAGGTTTCCCTAGGTTGCGGCTGAGCTACAGGCCAAAATCTACAGGTAGGCACTTTGCAAAAAACACCTCTGTTTTCCTTCAAACATTTGGCTGTGTCCACGTTGCGCTTTGGGGCGTTTCCTGTCGCGGGCGCTAGGCCTACCCACACAAGTGAGGTATCATTTTTATCGGGAGATGTGGGGGAACGCTGGGTAGAAGGAAATTTGTGGCTCCTCTCAGATTCCAGAACTTTCTGCCACAGAAATGTGAGGAAGATGTGTTTTTTTAGCCAAATTTTGAGGTTTGCGAAGGATTCTGGGTAACAGAACCTGGTCCGAGCCACACAAGTCACCCCATCTTGGATTCCCCTAGGTCTCTAGTTTTCAGAAATGCACAGGTTTGGTAGGTTTCCCTAGGTGGCGGCTGAGCTACAGGCCAAAATCTACAGGTAGGCACTTTGCAAAAAACACTTCTGTTTTCCTTCAAAAATGTGGATGTGTCCACGTTGCGCTTTGGGGCGTTTCCTGTCACGGGCGCTAGGCCTACCCACACAAGTGAGGTATCATTTTTATCGGGAGACGTGGGGGAACGCTGGGTGGAAGGAAATTTGTGGCTCCTCTCAGATTCCAGAACTTTCTGCCACTGAAATGTGAGGAACATGTGTTTTTTTAGCCAAATTTTGAGGTTTGCAAAGGATTCTGGGTAACAGAACCTGGTCCGAGCCACACTAGTCACCCCATCTTGGATTCCCCTAGGTCTCTAGTTTTCAGAAATGCACAGGTTTGGTAGGTTTCCCTAGGTGGGGGCTGAGATACAGGCCAAAATCTACAGGTAGGCACTTTGCAAAAAACACCTCTGTTTTCCTTCAAAAATTTGGCTGTGTCCACGTTGCGCTTTGGGGCGTTTCCTGTCGCGGGCGCTAGGCCTACCCACACAAGTGAGGTATCATTTTCATCGGGAGATGTGGGGGAACGCTGGGTGGAAGGAAATTTGTGGCTCCTCTCAGATTCCAGAACTTTCTGCCACAGAAATGTGAGGAACATGTGTTTTTTTACCCAAATTTTGAGGTTTGCGAAGGATTCTGGGTAACAGAACCTGGTCCGAGCCACACAAGTCACCCCATCTTGGATTCCCCTAGGTCTCTAGTTTCAGAAATGCACAGGTTTGGTAGGTTTCCCTAGGTGGCGGCTGAGCTACAGGCCAAAATCTACAGGTAGGCACTTTGCAAAAAACACTTCTGTTTTCCTTCAAAAATTTGGATGTGTCCACGTTGCGCTTTGGGGCGTTTCCTGTCGCGGGCGCTAGGCCTACCCACACAAGTGAGGTATCATTTTTATCGGGAGACGTCGGGGAACGCTGGGTGGAAGGAAATTTGTGGCTCCTCTCAGATTCCAGAACTTTCTGCCACAGAAATGTGAGGAACATGTGTTTTTTTAGCCAAATTTTGAGGTTTGCAAAGGATTCTGGTTAACAGAACCTGGTCCGAGCCACACAAGTCACCCCATCTTGGATTCCCCTAGGTCTCTAGTTTTCAGAAATGCACAGGTTTGGTAGGTTTCCCTAGGTGGCGGCTGAGCTACAGGCCAAAATCTACAGGTAGGCACTTTGCAAAAAACACCTCTGTTTTTCTTCAAAAATTTGGATGTGTCCACGTTGCGCTTTGGGGCGTTTCCTGTTGCGGGCGCTAAGCCTACCCACACAAGTGAGGTATAATTTTTATCGGGAGACATGGGGGAACACTGGGTGGAAGGAAATTTGTGGCTCCTCTCAGATTCCAGAACTTTCTGCCACTGAAATGTGAGGAACATGTGTTTTTTTAGCCAACTTTTGAGGTTTGCAAAGGATTCTGGGTAACAGAACCTGGTCTGAGCCACACAAGTCACCCCATCTTGGATTCCCCTAGGTCTCTAGTTTTCAGAAATGCACAGGTTTGGTAGGTTTCCCTAGGTGGGGGCTGTGCTACAGGCCAAAATCTACAGGTAGGCACTTTGCAAAAAACACCTCTGTTTTCCTTAAAAAATTTGGCTGTGTCCACGTTGCGCTTTGGAGCGTTTCGTGTCGCGGGCGCTAGGCCTACCCACACAAGTGAGGTATCATTTTTATCGGGAGACGTCGGGGAACGCTGGGTGGAAGGAAATTTGTGGCTCCTCTCAGATTCCAGAACTTTCTGCCACAGAAATGTGAGGAACATGTGTTTTTTTAGCCAAATTTTGAGGTTTGCAAAGGATTCTGGTTAACAGAACCTGGTCCGAGCCACACAAGTCACCCCATCTTGGATTCCCCTAGGTCTCTAGTTTTCAGAAATGCACAGGTTTGGTAGGTTTCCCTAGGTGGCGGCTGAGCTACAGGCCAAAATCTACAGGTAGGCACTTTGCAAAAAACACCTCTGTTTTTCTTCAAAAATGTGGATGTGTCCACGTTGCGCTTTGGGGCGTTTCCTGTTGCGGGCGCTAAGCCTACCCACACAAGTGAGGTATAATTTTTATCGGGAGACATGGGGGAACACTGGGTGGAAGGAAATTTGTGGCTCCTCTCAGATTCCAGAACTTTCTGCCACTGAAATGTGAGGAACATGTGTTTTTTTAGCCAAATTTTGAGGTTTGCAAAGGATTCTGGGTAACAGAACCTGGTCCGAGCGACACAAGTCACCCCATCTTGGATTCCCCTAGGTCTCTAATTTTCAGAAATGCACAGGTTTGGTAGGTTTCCCTAGGTGGCGGCTGAGCTACAGGCCAAAATCTACAGGTAGGCACTTTTCAAAAAACACCTCTGTTTTCCTTCAAAAATGTGGATGTGTCCACGTTGCGCTTTGGGGCGTTTCCTGTCACGGGCGCTAGGCCTACAAACACAAGTGAGGTATCATTTTTATCGGGAGACGTGGGGGAACGCTGGGTGGAAGGAAATTTGTGGCTCCTCTCAGATTCCAGAACTTTCTGCCACTGAAATGTGAGGAACATGTGTTTTTTTAGCCAAATTTTGAGGTTTGCAAAGGATTCTGGGTAACAGAACCTGGTCCGAGCCACACAAGTCACCCCATCTTGGATTCCCCTAGGTCTCTAGTTTTCAGAAATGCACAGGTTTGGTAGGTTTCCCTAGGTGGTGGCTGAGCTACAGGCCAAAATCTACAGGTAGGCACTTTGCAAAAAACACCTCTGTTTTCCTTCAAAAATTTGGATGTGTCCACGTTGCGCTTTGGGGCGTTTCCTGTCGCGGGCGCTAGGCCTACCCACACAAGTGAGGTATCATTTTTATCGGGAGATGTAGGGGAACGCTGGGTGGAAGGAAATTTGTGGCTCCTCTCAGATTCCAGAACTTTATGCCACAGAAATGTGAGGAACATGTGTTTTTTTAGCCAAATTTTTAGGTTTGCAAAGGATTCTGGGTAACAGAACCTGGTCCGAGCCACACAAGTCACCCCATCTTGGATTCCCCTAGGTCTCTAGTTTTCAGAAATGCACAGGTTTGGTAGGTTTCCCTAGGTGGTGGCTGAGCTACAGGCCAAAATCTACAGGTAGGCACTTTGCAAAAAACACCTCTGTTTTCCTTCAAAAATTTGGATGTGTCCACGTTGCGCTTTGGGGCGTTTCCTGTCGCGGGCGCTAGGCCTACCCACACAAGTGAGGTATCATTTTTATCGGGAGATGTGGGGGAACGCTGGGTGGAAGGAAATTTGTGGCTCCTCTCAGATTCCAGAACTTTATGCCACAGAAATGTGAGGAACATGCGTTTTTTTAGCCAGATTTTGAGGTTTGCAAAGGATTCTGGGTAACAGAACCTGGTCCGAGCCACACAAGTCACCCCATCTTGGATTCCCCTAGGTCTCTAGTTTTCAGAAATGCACAGGTTTGGTAGGTTTCCCAAGGTGGCGGATGAGCTAGAGGTCAAAATCTACAGGTAGGCACTTTGCTAAAAACAGCTCTGTTTTCTGTGATGTGTCCACGTTGTGTTTTGGGGCATATCCTGTCGCGGGCCCTAGACCTACCCACACAAGTGAGGTATCATTTTTATCGGGAGACGTGGGGGAACGCTGGGTGGAAGGAAATGTGTGGCTCCTCTCAGATTCCAGAACTTTCTGCCACAGAAATGTGAGGAACATGTGTTTTTTTAGCCAAATTTTTAGGTTTGCAATGGATTCTGGGTAACAGAACCTGGTCCGAGCCACACAAGTCACCCCATCTTGGATTCCCCTAGGTCTCTAGTTTTCAGAAATGCACAGGTTTGGTAGGTTTCCCTAGGTGGTGGCTGAGCTACAGGCCAAAATCTACAGTTAGGCACTTTGCAAAAAACACCTCTGTTTTCCTTCAAAAATTTGGATGTGTCCACGTTGCGCTTTGGGGCGTTTCCTGTCGCGGGCGCTAGGCCTACCCACAAAAGTGAGGTATCATTTTTATCGGGAGATGTAGCGGAACGCTGGGTGGAAGGAAATTTGTGGCTCCTCTCAGATTCCAGAACTTTATGCCACAGAAATGTGAGTAACATGTGTTTTTTTAGCCAAATTTTTAGGTTTGCAAAGGATTCTGGGTAACAGAACCTGGTCCGAGCCACACAAGTCAACCCATCTTGGATTCCCCTAGGTCTCTAGTTTTCAGAAATGCACAGGTTTGGTAGGTTTCCCTAGGTGGTGGCTGAGCTACAGGCCAAAATCTACAGGTAGGCACTTTGCAAAAAACACCTCTGTTTTCCTTCAAAAATTTGGATGTGTCCACGTTGCGCTTTGGGGCGTTTCCTGTCGCGGGCGCTAGGCCTACCCACACAAGTGAGGTATCATTTTTATCGGGATACGTGGGGGAACGCTGGGTGGAAGGAAATTTGTGGCTCCTCTCAGATTCCAGAACTTTCTGCCACAGAAATGTGAGGAACATGTGTTTTTTTAGCCAAATTTTGAGGTTTGCAAAGGATTCTGGGTAACAGAACCTGGTCCGAACCACACAAGTCACCCCATCTTGGATTCCCCTAGGTCTCTAGTTTTCAGAAATGTACAGGTTTGGTAGGTTTCCCTAGGTGGGGGCTGAGCTACAGGCCAAAATCTACAGGTAGGCACTTTGCAAAAAACACCTCTGTTTTCCTTCAAAAATTTGGATGTGTCCACGTTGCGCTTTGGGGCGTTTCCTGTCACGGGCGCTAGGCCTACCCACACAAGTGAGGTATCATTTTTATCGGGAGACGTGGGGGAACGCTGGTTGGAAGGAAATTTGTGGCTCCTCTCAGATTCCAGAACTTTCTGCCACTGAAATGTGAGGAACATGTGCTTTTTTAGCCAAATTTTGAGGTTTGCAAAGGATTCTGGGTAACAGAACCTGGTCCGAGCCACACTAGTCACCCCATCTTGGATTCCCTTAGGTCTCTAGTTTTCAGAAATGCACAGGTTTGGTAGGTTTCCCTAGGTGGGGGCTGAGATACAGGCCAAAATCTACAGGTAGGCACTTTGCAAAAAACACCTCTGTTTTCCTTCAAAAATTTGGCTGTGTCCACGTTGCGCTTTGGGGCGTTTCCTGTCGCGGGCGCTAGGCCTACCCACACAAGTGAGGTATCATTTTCATCGGGAGATGTGGGGGAACGCTGGGTGGAAGGAAATTTGTGGCTCCTCTCAGATTCCAGAACTTTCTGCCACAGAAATGTGAGGAACATGTGTTTTTTTAGCCAAATTTTGAGGTTTGCGAAGGATTCTGGGTAACAGAACCTGGTCCGAGCCACACAAGTCACCCCATCTTGGATTCCCCTAGGTCTCTAGTTTTCAGAAATGCACAGGTTTGGTAGGTTTCCCTAGGTGGCGGCTGAGCTACAGGCCAAAATCTACAGGTAGGCACTTTGCAAAAAACACTTCTGTTTTCCTTCAAAAATTTGGATGTGTCCACGTTGCGCTTTGGGGCGTTTCCTGTCGCGGGCGCTAGGCCTACCCACACAAGTGAGGTATCATTTTTATCGGGAGACGTGGGGGAACGCTGGGTGGAAGGAAATTTGTGGCTCCTCTCAGATTCCAGAACTTTCTGCCACTGAAATGTGAGGAACATGTGTTTTTTTAGCCAACTTTTGAGGTTTGCAAAGGATTCTGGGTAACAGAACCTGGTCTGAGCCACACAAGTCACCCCATCTTGGATTCCCCTAGGTCTCTAGTTTTCAGAAATGCACAGGTTTGGTAGGTTTCCCTAGGTGGGGGCTGTGCTACAGGCCAAAATCTACAGGTAGGCACTTTGCAAAAAACACCTCTGTTTTCCTTAAAAAATTTGGCTGTGTCCACGTTGCGCTTTGGAGCGTTTCGTGTCGCGGGCGCTAGGCCTACCCACACAAGTGAGGTATCATTTTTATCGGGAGACGTCGGGGAACGCTGGGTGGAAGGAAATTTGTGGCTTCTCTCAGATTCCAGAACTTTCTGCCACAGAAATGTGAGGAACATGTGTTTTTTTAGCCAAATTTTGAGGTTTGCAAAGGATTCTGGTTAACAGAACCTGGTCCGAGCCACACAAATCACCCCATCTTGGATTCCCCTAGGTCTCTAGTTTTCAGAAATGCACAGGTTTGGTAGGTTTCCCTAGGTGGCGGCTGAGCTACAGGCCAAAATCTACAGGTAGGCACTTTGCAAAAAACACCTCTGTTTTTCTTCAAAAATTTGGATGTGTCCACTTTGCGCTTTGGGGCGTTTCCTGTTGCGGGCGCTAAGCCTACCCACACAAGTGAGGTATAATTTTTATCGGGAGACATGGGGGAACACTGGGTGGAAGGAAATTTGTGGCTCCTCTCAGATTCCAGAACTTTCTGCCACTGAAATGTGAGGAACATGTGTTTTTTTAGCCAAATTTTGAGGTTTGCAAAGGATTCTGGGTAACAGAACCTGGTCCGAGCGACACAAGTCACCCCATCTTGGATTCCCCTAGGTCTCTAATTTTCAGAAATGCACAGGTTTGGTAGGTTTCCCTAGGTGGCGGCTGAGCTACAGGCCAAAATCTACAGGTAGGCACTTTGCAAAAAACACCTCTGTTTTCCTTCAAAAATTTGGATGTGTCCACGTTGCGCTTTGGGGCGTTTCCTGTCGCGGGCGCTAGGCCTACCCACACAAGTGAGGTATCATTTTTATCGGGAGATGTAGGGGAACGCTGGGTGGAAGGAAATTTGTGGCTCCTCTCAGATTCCAGAACTTTATGCCACAGAAATGTGAGGAACATGTGCTTTTTTAGCCAAATTTTGAGGTTTGCAATGGATTCTGGGTAACAGAACCTGGTCCGAGCCACACAAGTCACCCCATCTTGGATTCCCCTAGGTCTCTAGTTTTCAGAAATGCACAGGTTTGGTAGGTTTCCCTAGGTGGTGGCTGAGCTACAGGCCAAAATCTACAGGTAGGCACTTTGCAAAAACACCTCTGTTTTCCTTCAAAAATTTGGATGTGTCCACGTTGCGCTTTGGGGCGTTTCCTGTCGCGGGCGCTAGGCCTACCCACACAAGTGAGGTATCATTTTTATCGGGAGATGTAGGGGAACGCTGGGTGGAAGGAAATTTGTGGCTCCTCTCAGATTCCAGAACTTTATGCCACAGAAATGTGAGGAACATGTGCTTTTTTAGCCAAATTTTGAGGTTTGCAATGGATTCTGGGTAACAGAACCTGGTCCGAGCCACACAAGTCACCCCATCTTGGATTCCCCTAGGTCTCTAGTTTTCAGAAATGCACAGGTTTGGTAGGTTTCCCTAGGTGGTGGCTGAGCTACAGGCCAAAATCTACAGGTAGGCACTTTGCAAAAAACACCTCTGTTTTCCTTCAAAAATTTGGATGTGTCCACGTTGCGCTTTGGGGCGTTTCCTGTCGCGGGCGCTAGGCCTACCCACACAAGTGAGGTATCATTTTTATCGGGAGATGTAGGGGAACGCTGGGTGGAAGGAAATTTGTGGCTCCTCTCAGATTCCAGAACTTTATGCCACAGAAATGTGAGGAACATGTGCTTTTTTAGCCAAATTTTGAGGTTTGCAAAGGATTCTGGGTAACAGAACCTGGTCCGAGCCACACTAGTCACCCCATCTTGGATTCCCCTAGGTCTCTAGTTTTCAGAAATGCACAGGTTTGGTAGGTTTCCCTAGGTGGGGGCTGAGATACAGGCCAAAATCTACAGGTAGGCACTTTGCAAAAAACACCTCTGTTTTCCTTCAAAAATTTGGCTGTGTCCACGTTGCGCTTTGGGGCGTTTCCTGTCGCGGGCGCTAGGCCTACCCACACAAGTGAGGTATCATTTTTATCGGGAGACGTCGGGGAACGCTGGGTGGAAGGAAATTTGTGGCTCCTCTCAGATTCCAGAACTTTCTGCCACAGAAATGTGAGGAACATGTGTTTTTTTAGCCAAATTTTGAGGTTTGCAAAGGATTCTGGGTAACAGAACCTGGTCCGAGCGACACAAGTCACCCCATCTTGGATTCCCCTAGGTCTCTAGTTTTCAGAAATGCACAGGTTTGGTAGGTTTCCCTAGGTGGTGGCTGAGCTACAGGCCAAAATCTACAGGTAGGCACTTTGCAAAAAACACCTCTGTTTTCCTTCAAAAATTTGGATGTGTCCACGTTGCGCTTTGGGGCGTTTCCTGTCGCGGGCGCTAGGCCTACCCACACAAGTGAGGTATCATTTTTATCGGGAGATGTAGGGGAACGCTGGGTGGAAGGAAATTTGTGGCTCCTCTCAGATTCCAGAACTTTATGCCACAGAAATGTGAGGAACATGTGCTTTTTTAGCCAAATTTTGAGGTTTGCAATGGATTCTGGGTAACAGAACCTGGTCCGAGCCACACTAGTCACCCCATCTTGGATTCCCCTAGGTCTCTAGTTTTCAGAAATGCACAGGTTTGGTAGGTTTCCCTAGGTGGGGGCTGAGATACAGGCCAAAATCTACAGGTAGGCACTTTGCAAAAAACACCTCTGTTTTCCTTCAAAAATTTGGCTGTGTCCACGTTGCGCTTTGGGGCGTTTCCTGTCGCGGGCGCTAGGCCTACCCACACAAGTGAGGTATCATTTTCATCGGGAGATGTGGGGGAACGCTGGGTGGAAGGAAATTTGTGGCTCCTCTCAGATTCCAGAACTTTCTGCCACAGAAATGTGAGGAACATGTGTTTTTTTAGCCAAATTTTGAGGTTTGCGAAGGATTCTGGGTAACAGAACCTGGTCCGAGCCACACAAGTCACCCCATCTTGGATTCCCATAGGTCTCTAGTTTTCAGAAATGCACAGGTTTGGTAGGTTTCCCTAGGTGGCGGCTGAGCTACAGGCCAAAATCTACAGGTAGGCACTTTGCAAAAAACACTTCTGTTTTCCTTCAAAAATTTGGATGTGTCCACGTTGCGCTTTGGGGCGTTTCCTGTCGCGGGCGCTAGGCCTACCCACACAAGTGAGGTATCATTTTTATCGGGAGACGTGGGGGAACGCTGGGTGGAAGGAAATTTGTGGCTCCTCTCAGATTCCAGAACTTTCTGCCACTGAAATGTGAGGAACATGTGTTTTTTTAGCCAACTTTTGAGGTTTGCAAAGGATTCTGGGTAACAGAACCTGGTCTGAGCCACACAAGTCACCCCATCTTGGATTCCCCTAGGTCTCTAGTTTTCAGAAATGCACAGGTTTGGTAGGTTTCCCTAGGTGGCGGCTGAGCTACAGGCCAAAATCTACAGGTAGGCACTTTGCAAAAAACACCTCTGTTTTTCTTCAAAAATTTGGATGTGTCCACGTTGCGCTTTGGGGCGTTTCCTGTTGCGGGCGCTAAGCCTACCCACACAAGTGAGGTATAATTTTTATCGGGAGACATGGGGGAACACTGGGTGGAAGGAAATTTGTGGCTCCTCTCAGATTCCAGAACTTTCTGCCACTGAAATGTGAGGAACATGTGTTTTTTTAGCCAAATTTTGAGGTTTGCAAAGGATTCTGGGTAACAGAACCTGGTCCGAGCGACACAAGTCACCCCATCTTGGATTCCCCTAGGTCTCTAATTTTCAGAAATGCACAGGTTTGGTAGGTTTCCCTAGGTGGCGGCTGAGCTACAGGCCAAAATCTACAGGTAGGCACTTTGCAAAAAACACCTCTGTTTTCCTTCAAAAATTTGGATGTGTCCACGTTGCGCTTTGGGGCGTTTCCTGTCGCGGGCGCTAGGCCTACCCACACAAGTGAGGTGTCATTTTTATCGGGAGACGTGGGGGAACGCTGGGTGGAAGGAAATTTGTGGCTCCTCTCAGATTCCAGAACTTTCTGCCACAGAAATGTGAGGAACATGTGTTTTTTAAGGCAAATTTTTAGGTTTGCAATGGATTCTGGGTAACAGAACCTGGTCCGAGCCACACAAGTCACCCCATCTTGGATTCCCCTAGGTCTCTAGTTTTCAGAAATGCACAGGTTTGGTAGGTTTCCCCAGGTGGTGGCTGAGCTACAGGCCAAAATCTACAGGTAGGCACTTTGCAAAAAACACCTCTGTTTTCCTTCAAAAATTTGGATGTGTCCACGTTGCGCTTTGGGGCGTTTCCTGTCGCGGGCGCTAGGCCTACCCACACAAGTGAGGTATCATTTTTATCGGGAGATGTAGGGGAACGCTGGGTGGAAGGAAATTTGTGGCTCCTCTCAGATTCCAGAACTTTATGCCACAGAAATGTGAGGAACATGTGTTTTTTTAGCCAAATTTTTAGGTTTGCAAAGGATTCTGGGTAACAGAACCTGGTCCGAGCCACACAAGTCACCCCATCTTGGATTCCCCTAGGTCTCTAGTTTTCAGAAATGCACAGGTTTGGTAGGTTTCCCTAGGTGGTGGCTGAGCTACAGGCCAAAATCTACAGGTAGGCACTTTGCAAAAAACACCTCTGTTTTCCTTCAAAAATTTGGATGTGTCCACGTTGCGCTTTGGGGCGTTTCCTGTCGCGGGCGCTAGGCCTACCCACACAAGTGAGGTATCATTTTTATCGGGAGATGTGGGGGAACGCTGGGTGGAATGAAATTTGTGGCTCCTCTCAGATTCCAGAACTTTATACCACAGAAATGTGAGGAACATGCGTTTTTTTAGCCAGATTTTGAGGTTTGCAAAGGATTCTGGGTAACAGAACCTGGTCCGAGCCACACAGGTCACCCCATCTTGGATTCCCCTAGGTCTCTAGTTTTCAGAAATGCACAGGTTTGGTAGGTTTCCCTAGGTGGCGGATGAGCTAGAGGTCAAAATCTACAGGTAGGCACTTTGCTAAAAACAGCTCTGTTTTCTGTGATGTGTCCACGTTGTGTTTTGGGGCATATCCTGTCGCGGGCCCTAGACCTACCCACACAAGTGAGGTATCATTTTTATCGGGAGACGTGGGGGAACGCTGGGTGGAAGGAAATTTGTGGCTCCTCTCAGATTCCAGAACTTTATGCCACAGAAATGTGAGGAACATGTGTTTTTTTAGCCAAATTTTTAGGTTTGCAATGGATTCTGGGTAACAGAACCTGGTCCGAGCCACACAGGTCACCCCATCTTGGATTCCCCTAGGTCTCTAGTTTTCAGAAATGCACAGGTTTGGTAGGTTTCCCTAGGTGGCGGATGAGCTAGAGGTCAAAATCTACAGGTAGGCACTTTGCTAAAAACAGCTCTGTTTTCTGTGATGTGTCCACGTTGTGTTTTGGGGCATATCCTGTCGCGGGCCCTAGACCTACCCACACAAGTGAGGTATCATTTTTATCGGGAGACGTGGGGGAACGCTGGGTGGAAGGAAATGTGTGGCTCCTCTCAGATTCCAGAACTTTCTGCCACAGAAATGTGAGGAACATGTGTTTTTGTAGCCAAATTTTTAGGTTTGCAATGGATTCTGGGTAACAGAACCTGGTCCGAGCCACACAAGTCACCCCATCTTGGATTCCCCTAGGTCTCTAGTTTTCAGAAATGCACAGGTTTGGTAGGTTTCCCTAGGTGGTGGCTGAGCTACAGGCCAAAATCTACAGTTAGGCACTTTGCAAAAAACACCTCTGTTTTCCTTCAAAAATTTGGATGTGTCCACGTTGCGCTTTGGGGCATTTCCTGTCGCGGGCGCTAGGCCTACCCACACAAGTGAGGTATCATTTTTATCGGGAGATGTAGCGGAACGCTGGGTGGAAGGAAATTTGTGGCTCCTCTCAGATTACAGAACTTTATGCCACAGAAATGTGAGTAACATGTGTTTTTTTAGCCAAATTTTTAGGTTTGCAAAGGATTCTGGGTAACAGAACCTGGTCCGAGCCACACAAGTCACCCCATCTTGGATTCCCCTAGGTCTCTAGTTTTCAGAAATGCACAGGTTTGGTAGGTTTCCCTAGGTGGTGGCTGAGCTACAGGCCAAAATCTACAGTTAGGCACTTTGCAAAAAACACCTCTGTTTTCCTTCAAAAATTTGGATGTGTCCACGTTGCGCTTTGGGGCGTTTCCTGTCGCGGGCGCTAGGCCTACCCACACAAGTGAGGTATCATTTTTATCGGGAGATGTAGCGGAACGCTGGGTGGAAGGAAATTTGTGGCTCCTCTCAGATTCCAGAACTTTATGCCACAGAAATGTGAGTAACATGTGTTTTTTTAGCCAAATTTTTAGGTTTGCAAAGGATTCTGGGTAACAGAACCTGGTCCGAGCCACACAAGTCACCCCATCTTGGATTCCCCTAGGTCTCTAGTTTTCAGAAATGCACAGGTTTGGTAGGTTTCCCTAGGTGGTGGCTGAGCTACAGGCCAAAATCTACAGGTAGGCACTTTGCAAAAAACACCTCTGTTTTCCTTCAAAAATTTTGATGTGTCCACGTTGCGCTTTGGGGCGTTTCCTGTCGCGGGCGCTAGGCCTACCCACACAAGTGAGGTATCATTTTTATCGGGAGACGTGGGGGAACGCTGGGTGGAAGGAAATTTGTGGCTCCTCTCAGATTCCAGAACTTTCTGCCACAGAAATGTGAGGAACATGTGTTTTTTTAGCCAAATTTTGAGGTTTGCAAAGGATTCTGGGTAACAGAACCTGGTCCGAACCACACAAGTCACCCCATCTTGGATTCCCCTAGGTCTCTAGTTTTCAGAAATGTACAGGTTTTGTAGGTTTCCCTAGGTGGGGGCTGAGCTACAGGCCAAAATCTACAGGTAGGCACTTTGCAAAAAACACCTCTGTTTTCCTTCAAAAATTTGGATGTGTCCACGTTGCGCTTTGGGGCGTTTCCTGTCACGGGCGCTAGGCCTACCCACACAAGTGAGGTATCATTTTTATCGGGAGACGTGGGGGAACGCTGGGTGGAAGGAAATTTGTGGCTCCTCTCAGATTCCAGAACTTTCTGCCACTGAAATGTGAGGAACATGTGCTTTTTTAGCCAAATTTTGAGGTTTGCAAAGGATTCTGGGTAACAGAACCTGGTCCGAGCCACACTAGTCACCCCATCTTGGATTCCCCTAGGTCTCTAGTTTTCAGAAATGCACAGGTTTGGTAGGTTTCCCTAGGTGGGGGCTGAGATACAGGCCAAAATCTACAGGTAGGCACTTTGCAAAAAACACCTCTGTTTTCCTTCAAAAATTTGGCTGTGTCCACGTTGCGCTTTGGGGCGTTTCCTGTCGCGGGCGCTAGGCCTACCCACACAAGTGAGGTATCATTTTCATCGGGAGATGTGGGGGAACGCTGGGTGGAAGGAAATTTGTGGCTCCTCTCAGATTCCAGAACTTTCTGCCACAGAAATGTGAGGAACATGTGTTTTTTTTAGCCAAATTTTGAGGTTTGCGAAGGATTCTGGGTAACAGAACCTGGTCCGAGCCACAGAAGTCACCCCATCTTGGATTCCCCTAGGTCTCTAGTTTTCAGAAATGCACAGGTTTGGTAGGTTTCCCTAGGTGGCGGCTGAGCTACAGGCCAAAATCTACAGGTAGGCACTTTGCAAAAAACACTTCTGTTTTCCTTCAAAAATTTGGATGTGTCCACGTTGCGCTTTGGGGCGTTTCCTGTCGCGGGCGCTAGGCCTACCCACACAAGTGAGGTATCATTTTTATCGGGAGACGTGGGGGAACGCTGGGTGGAAGGACATTTGTGGCTCCTCTCAGATTCCAGAACTTTCTGCCACTGAAATGTGAGGAACATGTGTTTTTTTAGCCAACTTTTGAGGTTTGCAAAGGATTCTGGGTAACAGAACCTGGTCTGAGCCACACAAGTCACCCCATCTTGGATTCCCCTAGGTCTCTAGTTTTCAGAAATGCACAGGTTTGGTAGGTTTCCCTAGGTGGGGGCTGTGCTACAGGCCAAAATCTACAGGTAGGCACTTTGCAAAAAACACCTCTGTTTTCCTTAAAAAATTTGGCTGTGTCCACGTTGCGCTTTGGAGCGTTTCGTGTCGCGGGCGCTAGGCCTACCCACACAAGTGAGGTATCATTTTTATCGGGAGACGTGGGGGAACGCTGGGTGGAAGGAAATTTGTGGCTCCTCTCAGATTCCAGAACTTTCTGCCACAGAAATGTGAGGAACATGTGTTTTTTTAGCCAAATTTTGAGGTTTGCAAAGGATTCTGGTTAACAGAACCTGGTCCGAGCCACACAAGTCACCCCATCTTGGATTCCCCTAGGTCTCTAGTTTTCAGAAATGCACAGGTTTGGTAGGTTTCCCTAGGTGGCGGCTGAGCTACAGGCCAAAATCTACAGGTAGGCACTTTGCAAAAAACACCTCTGTTTTTCTTCAAAAATTTGGATGTGTCCACGTTGCGCTTTGGGGCGTTTCCTGTTGCGGGCGCTAAGCCTACCCACACAAGTGAGGTATAATTTTTATCGGGAGACATGGGGGAACACTGGGTGGAAGGAAATTTGTGGCTCCTCTCAGATTCCAGAACTTTCTGCCACTGAAATGTGAGGAACATGTGTTTTTTTAGCCAAATTTTGAGGTTTGCAAAGGATTCTGGGTAACAGAACCTGGTCCGAGCGACACAAGTCACCCCATCTTGGATTCCCCTAGGTCTCTAATTTTCAGAAATGCACAGGTTTGGTAGGTTTCCCTAGGTGGCGGCTGAGCTACAGGCCAAAATCTACAGGTAGGCACTTTGCAAAAAACACCTCTGTTTTCCTTCAAAAATTTGGATGTGTCCACGTTGCGCTTTGGGGCGTTTCCTGTCGCGGGCGCTAGGCCTACCCACACAAGTGAGGTATCATTTTTATCGGGAGATGTAGGGGAACGCTGGGTGGAAGGAAATTTGTGGCTCCTCTCAGATTCCAGAACTTTATGCCACAGAAATGTGAGGAACATGTGCTTTTTTAGCCAAATTTTGAGGTTTGCAATGGATTCTGGGTAACAGAACCTGGTCCGAGCCACACAAGTCACCCCATCTTGGATTCCCCTAGGTCTCTAGTTTTCAGAAATGCACAGGTTTGGTAGGTTTCCCTAGGTGGTGGCTGAGCTACAGGCCAAAATCTACAGGTAGGCACTTTGCAAAAAACACCTCTGTTTTCCTTCAAAAATTTGGATGTGTCCACGTTGCGCTTTGGGGCGTTTCCTGTCGCGGGCGCTAGGCCTACCCACACAAGTGAGGTATCATTTTTATCGGGAGACGTGGGGGAACGCTGGGTGGAAGGAAATTTGTGGCTCCTCTCAGATTCCAGAACTTTATGCCACAGAAATGTGAGGAACATGTGCTTTTTTAGCAAAATTTTGAGGTTTGCAAAGGATTCTGGGTAACAGAACCTGGTCCGAGCCACACTAGTCACCCCATCTTGGATTCCCCTAGGTCTCTAGTTTTCAGAAATGCACAGGTTTGGTAGGTTTCCCTAGGTGGTGGCTGAGATACAGGCCAAAATCTACAGGTAGGCACTTTGCAAAAAACACCTCTGTTTTCCTTCAAAAATTTGGCTGTGTCCACGTTGCGCTTTGGGGCGTTTCCTGTCGCGGGCGCTAGGCCTACCCACACAAGTGAGGTATCATTTTCATCGGGAGATGTGGGGGAACGCTGGGTGGAAGGAAATTTGTGGCTCCTCTCAGATTCCAGAACTTTCTGCCACAGAAATGTGAGGAACATGTGTTTTTTTAGCCACATTTTGAGGTTTGCGAAGGATTCTGGGTAACAGAACCTGGTCCGAGCCACACAAGTCACCCCATCTTGGATTCCCCTAGGTCTCTAGTTTTCAGAAATGTACAGGTTTGGTAGGTTTCCCTAGGTGGGGGCTGAGCTACAGGCCAAAATCTACAGTAGGCACTTTGCAAAAAACACCTCTGTTTTCCTTCAAAAATTTGGATGTGTCCACGTTGCGCTTTGGGGCGTTTCCTGTCACGGGCGCTAGGCCTACCCACACAAGTGAGGTATCATTTTTATCGGGAGACGTGGGGGAACGCTGGGTGGAAGGAAATTTGTGGCTCCTCTCAGATTCCAGAACTTTCTGCCACTGAAATGTGAGGAACATGTGCTTTTTTAGCCAAATTTTGAGGTTTGCAAAGGATTCTGGGTAACAGAACCTGGTCCGAGCCACACTAGTCACCCCATCTTGGATTCCCCTAGGTCTCTAGTTTTCAGAAATGCACAGGTTTGGTAGGTTTCCCTAGGTGGGGGCTGAGATACAGGCCAAAATCTACAGGTAGGCACTTTGCAAAAAACACCTCTGTTTTCCTTCAAAAATTTGGCTGTGTCCACGTTGCGCTTTGGGGCGTTTCCTGTCGCGGGCGCTAGGCCTACCCACACAAGTGAGGTATCATTTTCATCGGGAGATGTGGGGGAACGCTGGGTGGAAGGAAATTTGTGGCTCCTCTCAGATTCCAGAACTTTCTGCCACAGAAATGTGAGGAACATGTGTTTTTTTTAGCCAAATTTTGAGGTTTGCGAAGGATTCTGGGTAACAGAACCTGGTCCGAGCCACAGAAGTCACCCCATCTTGGATTCCCCTAGGTCTCTAGTTTTCAGAAATGCACAGGTTTGGTAGGTTTCCCTAGGTGGCGGCTGAGCTACAGGCCAAAATCTACAGGTAGGCACTTTGCAAAAAACACTTCTGTTTTCCTTCAAAAATTTGGATGTGTCCACGTTGCGCTTTGGGGCGTTTCCTGTCGCGGGCGCTAGGCCTACCCACACAAGTGAGGTATCATTTTTATCGGGAGACGTGGGGGAACGCTGGGTGGAAGGAAATTTGTGGCTCCTCTCAGATTCCAGAACTTTCTGCCACTGAAATGTGAGGAACATGTGTTTTTTTAGCCAACTTTTGAGGTTTGCAAAGGATTCTGGGTAACAGAACCTGGTCTGAGCCACACAAGTCACCCCATCTTGGATTCCCCTAGGTCTCTAGTTTTCAGAAATGCACAGGTTTGGTAGGTTTCCCTAGGTGGGGGCTGTGCTACAGGCCAAAATCTACAGGTAGGCACTTTGCAAAAAACACCTCTGTTTTCCTTAAAAAATTTGGCTGTGTCCACGTTGCGCTTTGGAGCGTTTCGTGTCGCGGGCGCTAGGCCTACCCACACAAGTGAGGTATCATTTTTATCGGGAGACGTGGGGGAACGCTGGGTGGAAGGAAATTTGTGGCTCCTCTCAGATTCCAGAACTTTCTGCCACAGAAATGTGAGGAACATGTGTTTTTTTTAGCCAAATTTTGAGGTTTGCAAAGGATTCTGGTTAACAGAACCTGGTCCGAGCCACACAAGTCACCCCATCTTGGATTCCCCTAGGTCTCTAGTTTTCAGAAATGCACAGGTTTGGTAGGTTTCCCTAGGTGGCGGCTGAGCTACAGGCCAAAATCTACAGGTAGGCACTTTGCAAAAAACACCTCTGTTTTTCTTCAAAAATTTGGATGTGTCCACGTTGCGCTTTGGGGCGTTTCCTGTTGCGGGCGCTAAGCCTACCCACACAAGTGAGGTATAATTTTTATCGGGAGACATGGGGGAACACTGGGTGGAAGGAAATTTGTGGCTCCTCTCAGATTCCAGAACTTTCTGCCACTGAAATGTGAGGAACATGTGTTTTTTTAGCCAAATTTTGAGGTTTGCAAAGGATTCTGGGTAACAGAACCTGGTCCGAACGACACAAGTCACCCCATCTTGGATTCCCCTAGGTCTCTAATTTTCAGAAATGCACAGGTTTGGTAGGTTTCCCTAGGTGGCGGCTGAGCTACAGGCCAAAATCTACAGGTAGGCACTTTGCAAAAAACACCTCTGTTTTCCTTCAAAAACTTGGATGTGTCCACGTTGCGCTTTGGGGCGTTTCCTGTCGCGGGCGCTAGGCCTACCCACACAAGTGAGGTATCATTTTTATCGGGAGATGTAGGGGAACGCTGGGTGGAAGGAAATTTGTGGCTCCTCTCAGATTCCAGAACTTTATGCCACAGAAATGTGAGGAACATGTGCTTTTTTAGCCAAATTTTGAGGTTTGCAATGGATTCTGGGTAACAGAACCTGGTCCGAGCCACACAAGTCACCCCATATTGGATTCCCCTAGGTCTCTAGTTTTCAGAAATGCTCAGGTTTGGTAGGTTTCCCTAGGTGGTGGCTGAGCTACAGGCCAAAATCTACAGGTAGGCACTTTGCAAAAAACACCTCTGTTTTCCTTCAAAAATTTGGATGTGTCCACGTTGCGCTTTGGGGCGTTTCCTGTCGCGGGCGCTAGGCCTACCCACACAAGTGAGGTATCATTTTCATCGGGAGATGTGGGGGAACGCTGGGTGGAAGGAAATTTGTGGCTCCTCTCAGATTCCAGAACTTTCTGCCACAGAAATGTGAGGAACATGTGTTTTTTTAGCCACATTTTGAGGTTTGCGAAGGATTCTGGGTAACAGAACCTGGTCCGAGCCACACAAGTCACCCCATCTTGGATTCCCATAGGTCTCTAGTTTTCAGAAATGCACAGGTTTGGTAGGTTTCCCTAGGTGGCGCCTGAGCTACAGGCCAAAATCTACAGGTAGGCACTTTGCAAAAAACACTTCTGTTTTCCTTCAAAAATTTGGATGTGTCCACGTTGCGCTTTGGGGCGTTTCCTGTCGCGGGCGCTAGGCCTACCCACACAAGTGAGGTATCATTTTTATCGGGAGACGTGGGGGAACGCTGGGTGGAAGGAAATTTGTGGCTCCTCTCAGATTCCAGAACTTTCTGCCACTGAAATGTGAGGAACATGTGTTTTTTTAGCCAACTTTTGAGGTTTGCAAAGGATTCTGGGTAACAGAACCTGGTCTGAGCCACACAAGTCACCCCATCTTGGATTCCCCTAGGTCTCTAGTTTTCAGAAATGCACAGGTTTGGTAGGTTTCCCTAGGTGGGGGCTGTGCTACAGGCCAAAATCTACAGGTAGGCACTTTGCAAAAAACACCTCTGTTTTCCTTAAAAAATTTGGCTGTGTCCACGTTGCGCTTTGGAGCGTTTCGTGTCGCGGGCGCTAGGCCTACCCACACAAGTGAGGTATCATTTTTATCGGGAGACGTGGGGGAACGCTGGGTGGAAGGAAATTTGTGGCTCCTCTCAGATTCCAGAACTTTCTGCCACAGAAATGTGAGGAACATGTGTTTTTTTAGCCAAATTTTGAGGTTTGCAAAGGATTCTGGTTAACAGAACCTGGTCCGAGCCACACAAGTCACCCCATCTTGGATTCCCCTAGGTCTCTAGTTTTCAGAAATGCACAGGTTTGGTAGGTTTCCCTAGGTGGCGGCTGAGCTACAGGCCAAAATCTACAGGTAGGCACTTTGCAAAAAACACCTCTGTTTTTCTTCAAAAATTTGGATGTGTCCACGTTGCGCTTTGGGGCGTTTCCTGTTGCGGGCGCTAAGCCTACCCACACAAGTGAGGTATAATTTTTATCGGGAGACATGGGGGAACACTGGGTGGAAGGAAATTTGTGGCTCCTCTCAGATTCCAGAACTTTCTGCCACTGAAATGTGAGGAACATGTGTTTTTTTAGCCAAATTTTGAGGTTTGCAAAGGATTCTGGGTAACAGAACCTGGTCCGAGCGACACAAGTCACCCCATCTTGGATTCCCCTAGGTCTCTAATTTTCAGAAATGCACAGGTTTGGTAGGTTTCCCTAGGTGGCGGCTGAGCTACAGGCCAAAATCTACAGGTAGGCACTTTGCAAAAAACACCTCTGTTTTCCTTCAAAAATTTGGATGTGTCCACGTTGCGCTTTGGGGCGTTTCCTGTCGCGGGCGCTAGGCCTACCCACACAAGTGAGGTATCATTTTTATCGGGAGACGTGGGGGAACGCTGGGTGGAAGGAAATTTGTGGCTCCTCTCAGATTCCAGAACTTTCTGCCACAGAAATGTGAGGAACATGTGTTTTTTAAGGCAAATTTTTAGGTTTGCAATGGATTCTGGGTAACAGAACCTGGTCCGAGCCACACAAGTCACCCCATCTTGGATTCCCCTAGGTCTCTAGTTTTCAGAAATGCACAGGTTTGGTAGGTTTCCCCAGGTGGTGGCTGAGCTACAGGCCAAAATCTACAGGTAGACACTTTGCAAAAAACACCTCTGTTTTCCTTCAAAAATTTGGATGTGTCCACGTTGCGCTTTGGGGCGTTTCCTGTCGCGGGCGCTAGGCCTACCCACACAAGTGAGGTATCATTTTCATCGGGAGATGTGGGGGAACGCTGGGTGGAAGGAAATTTGTGGCTCCTCTCAGATTCCAGAACTTTCTGCCACTGAAATGTGAGGAACATGTGCTTTTTTAGCCAAATTTTGAGGTTTGCAAAGGATTCTGGGTAACAGAACCTGGTCTGAGCCACACAAGTCACCCCATCTTGGATTCCCCTAGGTCTCTAGTTTTCAGAAATGCACAGGTTTGGTAGGTTTCCCTAGGTGGGGGCTGTGCTACAGGCCAAAATCTACAGGTAGGCACTTTGCAAAAAACACCTCTGTTTTCCTTAAAAAATTTGGCTGTGTCCACGTTGCGCTTTGGAGCGTTTCGTGTCGCGGGCGCTAGGCCTACCCACACAAGTGAGGTATCATTTTTATCGGGAGACGTGGGGGAACGCTGGGTGGAAGGAAATTTGTGGCTCCTCTCAGATTCCAGAACTTTCTGCCACAGAAATGTGAGGAACATGTGTTTTTTTAGCCAAATTTTGAGGTTTGCAAAGGATTCTGGTTAACAGAACCTGGTCCGAGCCACACAAGTCACCCCATCTTGGATTCCCCTAGGTCTCTAGTTTTCAGAAATGCACAGGTTTGGTAGGTTTCCCTAGGTGGCGGCTGAGCTACAGGCCAAAATCTACAGGTAGGCACTTTGCAAAAAACACCTCTGTTTTTCTTCAAAAATTTGGATGTGTCCACGTTGCGCTTTGGGGCGTTTCCTGTTGCGGGCGCTAAGCCTACCCACACAAGTGAGGTATAATTTTTATCGGGAGACATGGGGGAACACTGGGTGGAAGGAAATTTGTGGCTCCTCTCAGATTCCAGAACTTTCTGCCACTGAAATGTGAGGAACATGTGTTTTTTTAGCCAAATTTTGAGGTTTGCAAAGGATTCTGGGTAACAGAACCTGGTCCGAGCGACACAAGTCACCCCATCTTGGATTCCCCTAGGTCTCTAATTTTCAGAAATGCACAGGTTTGGTAGGTTTCCCTAGGTGGCGGCTGAGCTACAGGCCAAAATCTACAGGTAGGCACTTTGCAAAAAACACCTCTGTTTTCCTTCAAAAACTTGGATGTGTCCACGTTGCGCTTTGGGGCGTTTCCTGTCGCGGGCGCTAGGCCTACCCACACAAGTGAGGTATCATTTTTATCGGGAGATGTAGGGGAACGCTGGTTGGAAGGAAATTTGTGGCTCCTCTCAGATTCCAGAACTTTATGCCACAGAAATGTGAGGAACATGTGCTTTTTTAGCCAAATTTTGAGGTTTGCAATGGATTCTGGGTAACAGAACCTGGTCCGAGCCACACAAGTCACCCCATCTTGGATTCCCCTAGGTCTCTAGTTTTCAGAAATGCTCAGGTTTGGTAGGTTTCCCTAGGTGGTGGCTGAGCTACAGGCCAAAATCTACAGGTAGGCACTTTGCAAAAAACACCTCTGTTTTCCTTCAAAAATTTGGATGTGTCCACGTTGCGCTTTGGGGCGTTTCCTGTCGCGGGCGCTAGGCCTACCCACACAAGTGAGGTATCATTTTTATCGGGAGACGTGGGGGAACGCTGGGTGGAAGGAAATTTGTGGCTCCTCTCAGATTCCAGAACTTTATGCCACAGAAATGTGAGGAACATGTGCTTTTTTAGCAAAATTTTGAGGTTTGCAAAGGATTCTGGGTAACAGAACCTGGTCCGAGCCACACTAGTCACCCCATCTTGGATTCCCCTAGGTCTCTAGTTTTCAGAAATGCACAGGTTTGGTAGGTTTCCCTAGGTGGTGGCTGAGATACAGGCCAAAATCTACAGGTAGGCACTTTGCAAAAAACACCTCTGTTTTCCTTCAAAAATTTGGCTGTGTCCACGTTGCGCTTTGGGGCGTTTCCTGTCGCGGGCGCTAGGCCTACCCACACAAGTGAGGTATCATTTTCATCGGGAGATGTGGGGGAACGCTGGGTGGAAGGAAATTTGTGGCTCCTCTCAGATTCCAGAACTTTCTGCCACAGAAATGTGAGGAACATGTGTTTTTTTAGCCACATTTTGAGGTTTGCGAAGGATTCTGGGTAACAGAACCTGGTCCGAGCCACACAAGTCACCCCATCTTGGATTCCCATAGGTCTCTAGTTTTCAGAAATGCACAGGTTTGGTAGGTTTCCCTAGGTGGCGCCTGAGCTACAGGCCAAAATCTACAGGTAGGCACTTTGCAAAAAACACTTCTGTTTTCCTTCAAAAATTTGGATGTGTCCACGTTGCGCTTTGGGGCGTTTCCTGTCGCGGGCGCTAGGCCTACCCACACAAGTGAGGTATCATTTTTATCGGGAGACGTGGGGGAACGCTGGGTGGAAGGAAATTTGTGGCTCCTCTCAGATTCCAGAACTTTCTGCCACTGAAATGTGAGGAACATGTGTTTTTTTAGCCAACTTTTGAGGTTTGCAAAGGATTCTGGGTAACAGAACCTGGTCTGAGCCACACAAGTCACCCCATCTTGGATTCCCCTAGGTCTCTAGTTTTCAGAAATGCACAGGTTTGGTAGGTTTCCCTAGGTGGGGGCTGTGCTACAGGCCAAAATCTACAGGTAGGCACTTTGCAAAAAACACCTCTGTTTTCCTTAAAAAATTTGGCTGTGTCCACGTTGCGCTTTGGAGCGTTTCGTGTCGCGGGCGCTAGGCCTACCCACACAAGTGAGGTATCATTTTTATCGGGAGACGTGGGGGAACGCTGGGTGGAAGGAAATTTGTGGCTCCTCTCAGATTCCAGAACTTTCTGCCACAGAAATGTGAGGAACATGTGTTTTTTTAGCCAAATTTTGAGGTTTGCAAAGGATTCTGGTTAACAGAACCTGGTCCGAGCCACACAAGTCACCCCATCTTGGATTCCCCTAGGTCTCTAGTTTTCAGAAATGCACAGGTTTGGTAGGTTTCCCTAGGTGGCGGCTGAGCTACAGGCCAAAATCTACAGGTAGGCACTTTGCAAAAAACACCTCTGTTTTTCTTCAAAAATTTGGATGTGTCCACGTTGCGCTTTGGGGCGTTTCCTGTTGCGGGCGCTAAGCCTACCCACACAAGTGAGGTATAATTTTTATCGGGAGACATGGGGGAACACTGGGTGGAAGGAAATTTGTGGCTCCTCTCAGATTCCAGAACTTTCTGCCACTGAAATGTGAGGAACATGTGTTTTTTTAGCCAAATTTTGAGGTTTGCAAAGGATTCTGGGTAACAGAACCTGGTCCGAGCGACACAAGTCACCCCATCTTGGATTCCCCTAGGTCTCTAATTTTCAGAAATGCACAGGTTTGGTAGGTTTCCCTAGGTGGCGGCTGAGCTACAGGCCAAAATCTACAGGTAGGCACTTTGCAAAAAACACCTCTGTTTTCCTTCAAAAATTTGGATGTGTCCACGTTGCGCTTTGGGGCGTTTCCTGTCGCGGGCGCTAGGCCTACCCACACAAGTGAGGTATCATTTTTATCGGGAGACGTGGGGGAACGCTGGGTGGAAGGAAATTTGTGGCTCCTCTCAGATTCCAGAACTTTCTGCCACAGAAATGTGAGGAACATGTGTTTTTTAAGGCAAATTTTTAGGTTTGCAATGGATTCTGGGTAACAGAACCTGGTCCGAGCCACACAAGTCACCCCATCTTGGATTCCCCTAGGTCTCTAGTTTTCAGAAATGCACAGGTTTGGTAGGTTTCCCCAGGTGGTGGCTGAGCTACAGGCCAAAATCTACAGGTAGGCACTTTGCAAAAAACACCTCTGTTTTCCTTCAAAAATTTGGATGTGTCCACGTTGCGCTTTGGGGCGTTTCCTGTCGCGGGCGCTAGGCCAACCCACACAAGTGAGGTATCATTTTTATCGGGAGATGTAGGGGAACGCTGGGTGGAAGGAAATTTGTGGCTCCTCTCAGATTCCAGAACTTTATGCCACAGAAATGTGAGGAACATGTGTTTTTTTAGCCAAATTTTTAGGTTTGCAAAGGATTCTGGGTAACAGAACCTGGTCCGAGCCACACAAGTCACCCCATCTTGGATTCCCCTAGGTCTCTAGTTTTCAGAAATGCACAGGTTTGGTAGGTTTCCCTAGGTGGTGGCTGAGCTACAGGCCAAAATCTACAGGTAGGCACTTTGCAAAAAACACCTCTGTTTTCCTTCAAAAATTTGGATGTGTCCACGTTGCGCTTTGGGGCGTTTCCTGTCGCGGGCGCTAGGCCTACCCACACAAGTGAGGTATCATTTTTATCGGGAGATGTGGGGGAACGCTGGGTGGAATGAAATTTGTGGCTCCTCTCAGATTCCAGAACTTTATGCCACAGAAATGTGAGGAACATGTGTTTTTTTAGCCAAATTTTTAGGTTTGCAAAGGATTCTGGGTAACAGAACCTGGTCCGAGCCACACAAGTCACCCCATCTTGGATTCCCCTAGGTCTCTAGTTTTCAGAAATGCACAGGTTTGGTAGGTTTCCCTAGGTGGTGGCTGAGCTACAGGCCAAAATCTACAGGTAGGCACTTTGCAAAAAACACCTCTGTTTTCCTTCAAAAATTTGGATGTGTCCACGTTGCGCTTTGGGGCGTTTCCTGTCGCGGGCGCTAGGCCTACCCACACAAGTGAGGTATCATTTTTATCGGGAGATGTGGGGGAACGCTGGGTGGAATGAAATTTGTGGCTCCTCTCAGATTCCAGAACTTTATGCCACAGAAATGTGAGGAACATGTGTTTTTTTAGCCAGATTTTGAGGTTTGCAAAGGATTCTGGGTAACAGAACCTGGTCCGAGCCACACAGGTCACCCCATCTTGGATTCCCCTAGGTCTCTAGTTTTCAGAAATGCACAGGTTTGGTAGGTTTCCCTAGGTGGCGGATGAGCTAGAGGTCAAAATCTACAGGTAGGCACTTTGCTAAAAACAGCTCTGTTTTCTGTGATGTGTCCACGTTGTGTTTTGGGGCATATCCTGTCGCGGGCCCTAGACCTACCCACACAAGTGAGGTATCATTTTTATCGGGAGACGTGGGGGAACGCTGGGTGGAAGGAAATGTGTGGCTCCTCTCAGATTCCAGAACTTTCTGCCACAGAAATGTGAGGAACATGTGTTTTTTTAGCCCAATTTTTAGGTTTGCAATGGATTCTGGGTAACAGAACCTGGTCCGAGCCACACAAGTCACCCCATCTTGGATTCCCCTAGGTCTCTAGTTTTCAGAAATGCACAGGTTTGGTAGGTTTCCCTATGTGGTGGCTGAGCTACAGGCCAAAATCTACAGTTAGGCACTTTGCAAAAAACACCTCTGTTTTCCTTCAAAAATTTGGATGTGTCCACGTTGCGCTTTGGGGCGTTTCCTGTCGCGGGCGCTAGGCCTACCCACACAAGTGAGGTGTCATTTTTATCGGGAGATGTAGCGGAACGCTGGGTGGAAGGAAATTTGTGGCTCCTCTCAGATTACAGAACTTTATGCCACAGAAATGTGAGTAACATGTGTTTTTTTAGCCAAATTTTTAGGTTTGCAAAGGATTCTGGGTAACAGAACCTGGTCCGAGCCACACAAGTCACCCCATCTTGGATTCCCCTAGGTCTCTAGTTTTCAGAAATGCACAGGTTTGGTAGGTTTCCCTAGGTGGTGGCTGAGCTACAGGCCAAAATCTACAGGTAGGCACTTTGCAAAAAACACCTCTGTTTTCCTTCAAAAATTTTGATGTGTCCACGTTGCGCTTTGGGGCGTTTCCTGTCGCGGGCGCTAGGCCTACCCACACAAGTGAGGTATCATTTTTATCGGGAGATGTGGGGGAACGCTGGGTGGAAGGAAATTTTTGGCTCCTCTCAGATTCCAGAACTTTATGCCACAGAAATGTGAGGAACATACGTTTTTTTAACCAGATTTTGAGGTTTGCAAAGGTTTCTGGGTAACAGAACCTGGTCCGAGCCACACAAGTCACCCCATCTTGGATTCCCCTAGGTCTCTAGTTTTCAGAAATGCACAGGTTTGGTAGGTTTCCCCAGGTGGCGGATGAGCTAGAGGTCAAAATCTACAGGTAGGCACTTTGCTAAAAACAGCTCTGTTTTCTGTGATGTGTCCACGTTGTGTTTTGGGGCATATCCTGTCGCGGGCGCTAGGCCTACCCACACAAGTGAGGTATCATTTTTATCGGGAGACTTGGGGGAACATAGTATAGCAAAACAAGTGTTATTGCCCCTTGTTTTTCTGTACATTTTTCCCTTCCAAATGTAAGACAGTGTGTAAAAAAGACGTCTATTTGAGTAATGCCCTGTAATTCACATGCTAGTATGTGCACCCCGGAATTCAGAGATGTGCCAATAACCACTGCTTCTCAACACCTTATCTTGTGCCCATTTTGGAAATACAAAGGTTTTCTTGATAGCTATTTTTTGCTCTTTATATTTCAGCAAATGAATTGCTGTATACCCGGCATAGAATGAAAACCCACTGCAGGGTGCAGGTCATTTATTGGCTCTGGGTGCCTAGAGTTCTTGATGAACCTACAAGCCCTATATATCCCCGCAACCAGAAGAGTCCAGCAGATGTAACAGTATATTGCTTTCGAAAATCTGACATTGCAGGAAAAAGTTACAGAGTAAAATGTATAGAAAAAGTGATGTTTTTTTCACCTCAATTTCAATATTTTTCTTTTTCAGTTGTTATTTTCTGTAGGAAACCCTTGTAGGATCTACACAAATTACCCCTTGCTGAATTTAGAATTTTGTCTACTTTTCAGAAATGTTGCGGTTTCTGGGATCCAGCGTTGGTTTCATGCCCATTTCTGTCACTGACTGGAAGGAGGCTGAAAGCACAAAAAAACGTAAAAATGGGGTATGTCCCAGTAAAATGCCAAAATTGTGTTGAAAAATTGGGTTTTCTGATTCAAGTCTGCCTGTTCCTGAAAGCTGGGAAGCTGGTGATTTTAGCACCGCAAACCCTTTGTTGATGCCCTTTTCGGGGGAAAAACCACAAGCCTTCTTCTGCAGCCCATTTTTGCCATTTATTTGAAAAAAACGAAATTTTCACTGTTTTTTGGCTAATTTCTTGGCCTCCTTCTGGGGAACCCACAAAGTCTGGGTACCTCTAGAATCCCTAGGATGTTGGAAAAAAAGGACGCAAATTTGGCGTGGGTAGCTTATGTGAACAAAAAGTTATGAGGGCCTAAGCGCGAACTGCTCCAAATAGCCAAAAAAAGGCTCGGCACAGGAGGGGGAAAAGGCCTGGCAGCGAAGAGGTTAATGAAAAAAATACCCCTCTCCTAATAGTGGCTTGTCATGCACACCAAGTACTCATAGTTCTACTGCTCCACATGAACACAAGCATCCTCACATACCTATGTATCATAATCACGAGGTTGAAATGTACATATGTTAAAAGTAGGCATCTAGTGCATGACTCAAAAAAGTTGCTTATACTTTTGAGTACGTTTACACTTTTGAATAAGTTCAGAACTTTTCAGCATTCACACGTTCCAAGTGTAAGAATTCACACATTTCAAGTGTATGTTACTAATAAAAGAAACATTAGTAAGTCCAGCACTACACATGCCCAATTACTGATACTGCACTAACCTCCCATAGAAAATAATGGCAGTAGTGGCTTAGAATAAATCCCAGTAGGGAATAATGTAAAATAAATTAAATTATATAAACAAGCCAAAAATATAAATGAATGAATATATAGTGAAGTTTAAAAAATATAAAAATCGTATATATTGATTATAAAATATTTTGCTAGCCTATTTTGACTTTAAAAAGTTGTAACAATACAGTTAATTGAAAAATAATTCAATTAATTTTAATTGATTAACTACTTTGCTTTTAATAAATATGAATGTACATTACTATTGGTTTAGTTTAGGCAGGAATTTATTTTTTAATTTAAAGTTTTTGTTTTGTTTTTTATTTAATTTAACATATTTTCATTAATTACAGGTTTGAGACAAAGCAAATGTAATAGTGTTTGTTGGAAGGTGGGTCATTAGTTGTGTGGCCTGCACAAGTAATGGGTCCGCACTTGACCACCACTGGGAACCAAACACCCCATTGTAGTGCTTCACTCTCATAGGGTAGTGTTGCAGAGCAGTCCAAGGCTTACTCAAGGGAGGTGGTGTGGGTTAGTAATCACCATTATTGGGCACACAAGAATAACACTCAAGAAATGATTGTCCAGTCTGTGCTTTTTTTTAAAAAAAAGGAAAAGTACGTATATTACACATGCAACAATTTACAGATATACACAAGCTGATGGAATTACTTTTGGATGACATTCTATAATCATTCTTGTCTCTCCCAAGGGGAGAGATCGACCAACAACCTACATGACAGAACATTTACTTGTAGTATATTGCAATATTTGACTGTGACCTGGGAGTGAGAGCACCTGATACTAACAATAAAGTCCATCTACTTTGATCACTGGTGGCTGTCTGGCTAATTACTCAAATAAGCATCAAGAAGGAACCTGTCTAAGCTGTCTGAAGTGGTTGGCATTGCTAGAATTACTCTTAGCATGATCACCACAGTCTACCCACACCCCTAAAGTATGTGGGGCCAAGGTTCATAACAATCTACATTGAATTATTCGACATAAAAATGATTAACAGTTGACACAGTCCCTAACTTTACTTGGTTGTTAAGATGTAATACCATCTTTCACCTCTAGAGGATGTCTATACATTTTAAAAATCATTTAGCATAACCATTTCTAACTATAGTCCCTAAATAACGTCTTTACTGTAAAAACACCTGTAATTACAGTCTTTCAACCCTAGAGGGTTTTTATCATTATTACAATCCTGTTGTTGTCACCATTCAGGCCACAACAGCTTCAGCTTCAGCCATGGTCTTCGCCCGTAGAGGGTGCAATTTCATCACCCTGAAACTAAAGTTACATCTTGGACTTGGTTTAAAACACATTGGAGCCTTTGGGGATTATCATTTTCAAGTCCCACCCAACCTTGGGTGGGGACACAAAACTTCCTTTTGGGGAGAGGCTCTGCTGCTCCTGCAGCTCCCCCTGCACATTTGCTTCCATTTGATGGTCACCCCATCCTCCTGGGGTCAAAATGAGCTGAAAACAAGTGATTTCCACTGAGGAATGTGATCAGGCACCCAAAGGGCATTATGGGGCTCTCCCTCGGGGCATGCATATTTGATAAGCGGCTCTCCCGCTAAACTACGGAGAGCCACTTTGCCTTTTAATTTGTTTTCCTGTCTTTTTAAATTCTTGCAGACTTGTGCTGTGACTTTATGCCTCTTGGGGTGTCCGGTCCCACCCGTGTTTTCCCTCGCTGGAGGACAGCTCGGGAAGCCCACCCCCTGCTGCCCTGGCTGGTTACTGGTGTGAGGACTGGCGAGCAGGCAGCCGGGAGGAGACGACAGCACCACTCTAGTCTGCCCAATCCTGCTGGCAGATGTGCACAGTGGCCTTGCCCTCCCCCGCTTCTACTAGTCACAGGCACTGGGAGTGGGTATGGCGGACCACACAGGGGAGTGCGCCGGCACTCCCCCCATCCTTGCCAGTGCTCCAGAGCCCAGAAATGGGGTTCTGGCCCCTCCTCTGTCTTCACAGGGAGTGTAACGGCGCTCTCCGACCTCATCTTCCATTTGGGGGCCCCGGGATGGGGTCTGGGGCCTCTCCAGCCATATTCATGGGGGCGCGACTGCATCCCCCAACTTTGCTTCTGTTTGGGGCCCTGGGATGGGTTCCGGAGCTCCTTGACAATCTTCATGCAGAGCGCGACAGCAGTCCACAGCTTCTTCTTTGGCTGCCAGCCCTTCCCTCAGCGGGCAACCATCTTCACAGGGAGTGTGACAGCGCTTCCCTGCTGTTTTCCCTTGCAGGGCCCCTGGATGGAGTCTGGAGCTGGTCTGGAAATCTTCACGGGGGCACAATGACATCCCCGGCTTTACTTTCTTGTGTGGCCCCAGTATGGGGTCTGGGGCCCTTCCTGCACACTTTTGAGGAAGCAGAAGCATGACGGTGCTCCTTCATGCCAGCAGTTTAGCAGGGGGCACACAATGGCACTCCCTGGCTCCACATTTCTTTAGGGGCAGTCCCCAGGCCCTCCCCATGCGCATTGCCAATGGCTGAACAAGGGTCAAAGGTCACCAAACTTTGAAGGGTGATATCTCAGGCCCTGTTGGGCCAATTTCGATGATCTTTGGCTCATTTTGCTCCTGGTGGCGAACACTTTCAGTAGGCCTTGTGGCCTGAAAGAATGACAAATTTTGCAGGGAGCTGGTTTCACAGGCTCCCTGTGCCAGATACCACTTTGTCCTCCCTCTGGGCCTCTAACCTCCTGGAGCAGAGTCGAGTCTCTCCCCACTGTTCCTGGGGTTAATATAAGTCAGAGTCCTTGGTCCTGGGGGCAGTCGGGGGGCCCCTCCTTCCAATTGTCTATGGCATCATTCTCCAGTCCTGGGGTTCTTGAGCAAAAGCACATTCCAAGAGAGAGAGCCCTCCCCTATGCAAGTCCATTTAAGTGAGGGCATAAGTGTCCAGCAGGGCTGCGCCTGTGGCTTATCCTGATGTGCCACATAATTTCTCCTCCCATGTCCCAACCTTCCTGCATAGTCTCCTGGGATAGCTCAAATGGCGTCGTCCCGGAGTCAGTTGCCACATGTGCTCTGAGAGACTCAGCACCTCCTCCCTGACATTCCTTCCACTGTCTCTCAGGCCCAGGTCCTGGCATGGAATGACAGCTGGCTGATTGATGGAAGGCCCTGCTCCTGCAGCTGGACAGAGCAGTAATTGGCCCTAACCCTGAGCTGAGTCAGAGAAAGGTGGCATTCCTTGATGACCAATAAGCTGTACAAATATGCTTTTGTAACCTTCCACATTATTCTTTTCATACAGGTTACAGTGTACATTGGTGCGACTTTGGAGTCTGCGGACCCTAGGGAACTGGATTTGTGCCCTAGGCCAGCCTTTCCCATTGGCATATAATTGAATGTCCCTACAGTTAAGACAGTAAGCACACTGACTATCCCTCACATGTGTACACCGACCTCATAAGTCCTACTCCAGGTCACCAACCACTCTGCATGGTCCCTTCTGCACCAGGCTACCTATGTGCAGTTTTTGGGCATGCCAGGAATCTCCCCAATGCAGCCCTCACACGGGTGCACCAGCTCTGGACTTCCTACCCTTACTGCGCCACAGCAGCCTTTGCTGAATAAGGATGCACCAGCGGTAAACAAGCTCAGTCTATTTTACCCTGAATTTCCTGTGGGTGAGTCCCAAATTATGAGGCTCCCTCACAGTAAAAGGTAAAAAAACAGGTGATCCAAAAAACAAAACATCAGGGCAGACCAGATAGTCAGAATTATTCTCTCACAGTGTTGTAGCACTTCTTTTGTTCTACATTTAACCTAACTATATAAAATGAATTCACATTAATCATTAAGGGCCTGATTTAGATATTAGTGGATGAGTTACTCCATCACAACAGTGACAGCTATCCCATCCGCTGAAATCTAAATCCCATTATATCTTATGGGATTTAGATTTTGGCAGATGGGATATCTTTCACCATTGTGACAGAGTAACTTGTCCGCCAGTATCTAAATTAGGCCCTAAGTGATGAATCCCAAGATAGGAAGTCTGGTGCTCACAGTGACTGACATTTATAGCATTTGTATTTGAGCTTTGAAGCTAAGAGGCATGAGAGGAATTGGTTGGCAGAGGTGAAACACCTTTTGAGTCATCAAGCGGAGGATCTTTTTATAGCTCTGAACTTGATTTAGCCTTGAGATGGCTTTGACAGTAGCATAGAGAGTGTGCCTTGGGCCCTCATCCAAGAATAGGAAATGGTCTTCCCTGCCATGTGCTTGGCAGTAAAATGCAGAAAAAATGGGTTACAGAGAGCCCCTCACACCATTTGGCTCTGGCCACTATACCTGCTGCACTATTCAATGGTATACCTCCTAGGATCTGATTGTAATTGGCTATGGGTAAAGCATAATCAGAGTATGTACTAGAAACACCATCCATCATATTGCAGATATAATCCTGGCTGCATGATTCTTGATTCTCTAGACCTTGAAGAGAGCACTGACCTAAAACCCGGTTTATATTGCAGTACAGTAATCTGAACAAAACTTTACCATATACAGTTGACTCAGGTTCTCTTTAGAACACATGATAGCCCTGTTACATGCTGAGGGAGCTTTTCCCCCAGCATGCCAAGTACAACTGTCTGCAGTTCCATGCAAACATTTTACATACCGGTCTTGCATGGAGCAGGGGTGATTCAAAATGGCGGCACAGGCTGATAAGCCTAACTTGGGGATCCGGTCAGTCTCTCTGCTGACAGAGGCTTCTACACTGCGGCCCTCATTATGACTTTGGCGGTCAATTCCATTGACCACCAAAGCCGAAACCACCATTCGACCGCCATGTTACGAGTGGTGGCTGCTCACTGCCATTTTTGAGGTGGAGAGCAGCCATCATTTGTTCTGGCGGTCGGCGGTGCAGAGGCTGTTCCCTCGCCGGGACCGCCACACCAGCGGGACTCCGCCCACTGTATTACAAGCTGTAATATGGCTTGGAGGTGTCCTGCTGGCGTGGTGGTGGCAGTGAGGGAAGACCACCAGGACCCATCCCCTCCCGGACCTCCTTCTCGAAGGAAGAGGTGAGTGGGCATCCAAAAGGGAGGACGGGGTCTGTGGTGTGTTTGGGTGCGTGTGTGTGTGTTTGCGGAGAAGGTGTTGAATGCGTGCATGTCTGCGAGTGTATGTGTACGTGTGTGTGCATGTATGTGCGCATGTATGGGGCTGTCTCTATGGATGAATGCGAGTGTTTGGGTGTGTCTGAGTGCATGTATGCGTATGCTGAATGGGTGTGTATGTGAATGTATGCGTGCGTGAAGGGGTCGGGGTTGCCTGTGTGTATGGATGGGTGGGGGGATGTGTGCTTGTTTGGTGTTGTGTGTGTGTTAGTGTGTGCCGGTGAAAGGAATGAAGATTCCTGTTGCCAGGTGCATGACTACCATGCTTTTCGTGGCAGGGTAACTGCCACGGAAAGCCTGGCGGTGTGCAACCTTGTAATGCGGACGGTGGCCTGAGGCCTGCCGCTGGATTGGAGGAGGTCACCGTCGGCCACGGTGGTACAACCGCACCGGCGGGCCAGGCAGAGTTGTGGAGGTTTGGTTATAGCCATACCCCACAACTCGTAATACGGTGGTCTTCACCGCCAGCTCCGTGGCGGTGAGACCGCCACGGCGAGTCTGGGGGTCTCAAGACCACCAGACTTGTAATGAGGGCTTGTGTTCCTGATGGTAAAGTTCCTCTATCTTGTAGGCCACTTCCCCCTGCTTGTCTAACGAGTGGCAAATTGCAGAGCATAACAAACAGGACACAGAGCACTCATTGGCAAGTCACTTTACCACCCTCTTCTGAATCAGCCCCATAGTGTTTTCAGTTATTGGTATTAGGGCTTTATTGACATGCTTCACTGCAAATTATTAGTTTAAACCATAGGAGCATTTGTGGTACTGTTTATTTAGACCTTTATAGCCCTCGTTAGGACCTTGGCGGAAAATGCCACCTACCGCCACAGCGACAGCCGGCAACATATCGTCACCGTGGCTACCGACCATCCATGGCATTATGACTGTGGACAGAATACTGTCAGAAGGCTGGCGGTATTCCGTCTACGCTCATGGCGGCAGACGGCGGTACGGTGGCACTGCTGCCAGAAGCAGCGCCACGCCAGCAAAAGACCGCCTACCATATGGCAGTGTTTTTCTGGCGGATGCTGCTGCTGGCAGCAGCGCGTCATCCTGTCTCCTGCCAGAGGACCCCCTGAAAGCAGGTAAGCTGGGTTTTCTGACAGGAGAGGGGGGTGTTGTGTGTGTGACTTTGTGTGAATGCGTGCATGCGCATGTAATACATGTGTGCATGAGTGGGTCTGAGTGTACGTGCATGTTGTGTCGTGGGATTGCGTGTGTGCCTGGATGTATGTTCGTGAGTGTTGCTGTGAATGTGTATGAATGTATGAATGCATGGGTGAATATGTGTATGCATGTGTGTATGGGTGTATGTGTGTAAATGTGCCGGGGGCAGGAGAGGGAGGGGAGGGTGGGGGAGGATTCTGGGGAGTGGGGCGGGGGAGACCCCTATCAGTTCCAGGGAAGGAATTCCCTGGCACTGATAGTGCCTACCTCCATGGTTTCAGTGGCGGTACCGAAACCACTGAAACCATGGTGGTGGTGTCTCCAGCCCAGAGGTCGTTACTGCCGTGGCGGTCGGTGTGGTACATTGGCGGTTTGGCTATGTCATAATAGTAGGTAGGTACCGCCAGCCTGTTGGCGGTAATACCTCCACTATACCACCGACCGCCAGGGTCATAATGACCCCCTATGTGTTTTTGACAAAAACAAACTAAAAAGTCATTGTATTTCAAAAGTTTTTACCTACACCCTCTCCTCTTCTGCTTGTCATCAAACAGGCGCTTCCACTTCATACTGCAAACCAACCAGGAAATGACTTATGACAAAGTAGTTATATTGGTACAGAGTAGGACATGTATTACAATATTTGACCAGTTTGATATACATCACAGTGTCCTGCAAATGCAGTTTTGCATCAAAAAGTATAGCGCCAGCTTGCGTCATTCCAGAGAGCCAGCCGGGTGCCAAATTTATGGAATCCGGCAAGCCGGCACTAAGGTTGTCCTAGCGTCTGGCAAAATGACATTAGTCGGGTGGGGTTGGCGGTACAGGTGAAGGGGTTTTTTCCTCAAAAAATGACGATAGGCTGGTTAGAAGCAAAAAAATGCTGTCAACAAGGCTAGCATCATTTCCTGATACAAAACCACCCATAACACATGACTCCTGTCTTCTAAAAGATAGGAGTCATGCCCACCACCCCAATGGCCTGCACAGGGTACCAGTGTCCCCTGTGCATGGCCATTGCACCAAGTGCCATGTAGGGGGGCATTTCAGGGCCCCAAATGGCACTTAAAAAATGTAATGAAAATACTTACCTATACTTATCCTACTTACCTGGGATGGGGTCCCCCATCCTCTGGTGTCCCTCTGGTGTGGGTGGGGGTGTTCCTGGGGCTTAGAGAGGGCACCTGTGGACCCATTCCATGGTGTTTCACCATGGAAATGGGTCCACAGGTCCCCTAAAGCCTGGTCTGACCCAGGCGTTCAATAATGGAGCAAAGCAAGCTTTGCATCATTATTTGGCCCCTCCTCCCACCCATGCGTCATTTTAGCATAGGGGGGATAAATATGGGACTATGGGCATAGCACAATTTTTTAGATGGGAATGCCTACCTTGCATCTCATTGACTCAAGGTAGGTCCACTCATCCCAAAAATGGTGCAAACTCTTATATTTTGACGTTAGACTTGTCTAACATCAAAATTTAAATATGGAGCTAAGGTTTGCGCAAATTCGACGCAAATTCGGCACAAATGGAGTATAAATATCCCCCTTGCAGTCTTTCACAGAGTGAATATGATGTAAAATCGTGAAATTGGAAGTTTCATGTTTCTCGCTCGTGTAATTGAAATTATGCAAAAACCTATGATAAGTGTTCGGTGGTGAGATTTTGTACAATGCTAATAGCTAATGGCTTCTGCTCACTCACCCAGTGTTTTTATATTTACATGAGCAAGGACAAACCCATGGCAGGATTAAACGCGTTTGCAATTCATGTATGGCGTGGCTTGAACCTACAAAATCAAGAAGCAATCCATATGTAGTTAGCAGCTGCACCACCAATTAAATGACAAAAGGTTTCCCATACGTTAAGCCACTTGTAAATGTTGGCCTGAAGGCAAGTTGCATGCAAGCTGCGGATGGAAATATACAGAGGAAGGAATTAAATAACAGCGAGGAAACAACATAGGTTGAGTGTATGGCTATCAACACGAATATGTTACATTATGTGCTGCTCTCTGGACATTTAAACATTGGATATGAATTCGGAATGTGACAGACATCCATATATGGCTACATTTTATGTTGGCAGTTAGCTTAGACTCAGAGAACCCGCTTTATGAGTATCATTAACAACCAGATCCAAATCAATTTCTGATTGAGGCATGCAATTAGGCAAAGATCTGTATGCTGTTCCCAGGCCACAGTTTTAGCTCGGTTTAATTTTAATTACAATGTGGGCTTTCTCTTGATATAAACTCAGAATGTAAAAAAGGCCATACGTCTGTCGCTCCACAGTGATGCGAAGTATAGTACCCTTCGCCTTCTCCTACTCATTTTTTTCAAAAAACATTTATTGGTTGCATTAAAATGTGGAAATGTTTTACAATTGTGGCTTAACATGCAAGATTGTGTGTTTGCAGCAGTTTCTTCATATAGGTTGTAAATGTACTATTGAGCGGAGTTCGTTATCCAAAAGTTCCACTATGTTTCAATTAATCGCACTTGGTACGCAGTTTTTTTTCGAAAGTATAAGGTGTGCAATTTTTGAAAAATGTTAAAGTCACTGGCACACATTCTCTCCTCTGTAGGTTTAGAGGCTGGGAATACTGTAGGGTGTGATCACAGGGTGGTCTTTGGGGACTCATTTAAGTGTGACTGTGTGTGAGGACTCACAGACTCTGACAGCGCTTTCCTTAGAGCATTTAGAAACTCACAATTCATCCTGTGTGGGCAAGACTCCATGCACAATAAAGGACACATACTAGACTTCATTAGGTCTGGCTGGAGACAGCTTTAGCAATGCCACCAGCAAGTTATTGTCATCAAATATCATAATAAGCATACATAGCTGTGTATAGGGGATCTCTTTCACATATTCTCACCCACTGGTCCGTTCAAGTGCCACTTCACATTTACTTTTACCAACCACAGTATAAAGCTTGCCTCTACATTCACTGGCTGTCTTAAACCCTGAGTAAGTGTATTTTGCCTGAGGGGCCTGTGCACAATCACCTGAAAAGGAGTGGAGGGATGATGTTCCTGAGTTGTTGGTTCTTTCCTTTATTTTTACAATGTTTAGTTTCAGATGCTTTTTCCTAAACGGTATGTGATTTGTAATATCCATACCTTTTCTACATTGGTTTGTTATAATTGCAAAATGTCATCCTTTTCTCTCAAAGGTTTGGAAAGGGTTAAAAGAACATAGGCCCTCATTACAACCCTGGCGGTCAGTGATAAAGGCTGGCGGTAACTACCGCAAAAATATGACCATGGCGGAAAGATCTCAGATAGACAGCAACTTTACCACACCAACCGCCAGGGCGGAAACAACAGCCACCACGGCGGTAGCTGCCTACAGCCAGGCGGAAGTCAATGTTCTGCCCACCATATTATGACAAGACAATCTGCCACCTTTTCCGGGGCAGTCGCAATGACATCAAAAGCCTGGTGGAAACAGACCTCAGAAGGAAAATGACTCACCTTCGGAGACACAGGGAACAACCACGCCGCCAAGGAACTCGAGCAGCAAATCTTTCCAATGATCTTTCACTTCCTGCTCTACCACGAACACCAACGACGGTGAAGACGACCACAGTGAGTACAGCCACCTAGCACACAGGGGAAGTGGGGAGGAAAACGAGAGAGACACACATACGCAACACACACACCCCAACGCCATACACACAATCAGATGCAGTATGAAAACATATTGACCCCGTACCCCTCAGAATAATGCAAGGACAACACAAATAGATGAAAGAGAGTGTAATAATATAAATATAGCAAAAATACGAACATTCAATCTAAAGGTATATCCATATGTACGGTTCAAGGGACACTGCCCAGTCCTCAATGTGCGTGGGCCACAGGGCCACATGACAAAGTCCAAGGCCCCACTTGTCTCCTGCACCAACATGGAGAGAACACTGCAGGGGCATCATTTGGAAAATAGGCAGGCACCTCAGGGGGACGGTGAACGGGGGGCACCTCAGCCGGCAGATGATAGAATACCACTGGTTCTGGAGGTGGCAACATGCCCTGTGCTTGGTCCTGGGGAGTACAAGGCCACAGTCTCTCAAGTGGGTGACTTACCCACTGGTTCTGGAGGGGCCATCGTGCCCTGTGCCTCAGATACTGGGGAGGATGAGGTGAGAGGGTGGCTTACCCACTGGTTTTGAAAGGGGCATAGTGCCCTGTGCTTCAGATCCTGGGGAGGATGGGGTGAGTGGCTGGCTTATCCACTGGTTCTGGAGGGGGCATCATGCCTTGTGCTTCAGATCCTGGGGAGGATGGGGTGAGTGTGTGTCATATCCACTGGTTCTGGAGGGGTCATTGTGCCCTGTGCTTCAGATCCAGGGGAGTGCAAGGTCACAGTCTCTCAGCTGGGTGTCGTTCACACAGGATTTGCAGGGGGCCAGCTGCACGACGCCCATGGACACAGGACTACAGACCGTCCACTGGCAGTGACGGCTGCTCAGTGCTGGTACTACTACTGCTGCTGGTGGTGGTGGGGGAAGCTCCAGCCCATCCCCTGCAGCCTTGGACGGCTGCCCGCTGATGGTGGTGCTGCTGCTGGTGGTGGGAAGCTCCAGCCCATCCCCTGCAGCCTCGGACGGCTGCACAACCATGGTTGGTGGTGGGGGCTCCGACTGAGTCCCAGCACCAGGCCCCTTGTCCTTCCTGCCTGCTGGTGCAGGCCCCTTGCCCTTCCTGGCAGCAGCTGGGGATGGCACCTTGCTCTTCTTGGCAGCAGCTGGGAAGGGCTCCGAGCCCTTCAGGGCAGCAGCTGGGGAGGGCTCCTTGCCCTTCAGGGCAGCACTTGGGGCAGGCTCCTTGCTCTTCCTGGCTGCAGCTGGGGAGGACTCCTTGCCCTTCATTGCAGCAATTGGGGCATGCTCCTTCCCCTTCCTGGCAGCAGCTGGGGAGGGCTCCTTGCCCTTCTGGGAAGCACTTGGGGTAGGCACCCTTTCCTTGAGGCTGCCTGGTGCCCTGGATCCTTTCTCATGACGAGTGAGTGTGGAGACTACTGGGCCCGTAGACCGGGTGGCTGAGGTGCTTGCTTGGGTTTTTGCCACCCTGGCCAGACTTGAAGGACGGGGTGGAGGGGTAGGGAAGAGGTCAATGGTGGAGAGGAAAAGCTGCTTAGGGACATTGGGGCGGGAAGAGGGAGAAGGTTTGGGAGTGGAGGAAGAGGGAGTGGTTGTGGGATGTGTCTGCTGTGTTTGGGTGCAGGTGCATGGCCTGGATGCTGTTGTGAGGTGAATGGCTGTTGGGTGTCTGAGTGCTTGCATTTGTGTACCTTGGGAGGGGGGTACAGACACAGTGGGAGAGGACACAGGGGACGTGTGCATGGCTGTTGTAGTGGTGTCTGCAAGTGAGGTGTGTGTTTTGCTAGGTGTATTGGTGATGGCGGTAGTGAATGATGGTGTAGTGCATGCAGGTGTGAGTGTAGACACAACTGGGAGGGAGGTGGAGGATGAGGAGGAAGGGGACACAGTGGAGACAGTGGATGTTGGTATGTCTGCATCTGGATGGTGTTTGTGTGAGTGCCTGTCGGATGATGTATGGTGCTTCTGTTTGCCTGAACCACTCTTGTGTGTTGTCCTGTGTGCATGCTCGTCTGCCTCTGTGCTTGGGATAGGTTGGGGTTGAGGGGAATAGGATTGGGAAGAGGAAGTTGGAGGGGGAGGTTGGAAACAGGGACAATGGCTGCCATCAGAGAGGAGGCCAGAGTCTGGATTGGTCTCTGTTGGTCCGCCAAGCCAGTGTAAAAGCCCTCCAGAAATGCATTGGTCTGTTGCATCTGGGCTGCCAGCCCCTGGATGGCATTCACAATGGTAGACGGCCCTACAGAGATGGATCGAGGGAGGTCAATAGCCTCCTCACTCAGGGTAGCAGGGCTGACTGGGGCAGGGCCTGAGGTGCCTGGGGCGAAGATGATGCCCACCCTTCTGGGTGAGCGGGCACGGGCAACTCGCTGAGGGGCTGCTGGGAGGGTGGTGCTGGTATGGGGGGTGGCTGTACCTGTAGCTGGGGTGGTCACAGAAGTATCCGCCACCACGAGGGAGCTTCCATCAGAGGAGGTATCTGTGTCGGAACTGTCCCATCCAGTTCCCGCAGTGGGGCTCCCCTCGCTCTCTGTCCCACTGGTGCCCTCGCAGTCAGTGAACTCTGCCTTCTGGGTCCTGTGGGATGCAGCTCCCTCCGTCGCCAGTGCCTCTGCTCCTCTGCCAGATAATGCTAATGCACATAAGGACAGGATGACAAAACAAAAAGGGGGGAGAGACAAAGGATAAACTGGGTCAATGGCTGCACCAACACCACCGTTGGCGTACACAGCACCCTCACACACAGGGAACAGGCCTACGCACTATGCAATGCACTACCAGTAACAATGCCAGCCACCAGGGCATGGGGAGGGACACACACTGCCAACTGCAGCACACCTGGGACCCACACAGCCCTGCCCAGTAGTGGATGCCTACAAGCTAGGTAGCAGGAATATCACATCAGAACCCTGCCCAACATGAGACCTACTTCTGCCATGTCAGGCTTGGCCTAGGAGCACCCACTGACGCACATCCCCACTCGGGTACCCCCCTCCCATGCGTAAGTTGTAATGATGGGCACTGTACTCACCCCTTTGTGGCTGCTGTGATGCCCTCAAGTACCCATCCAGCTCCAGATAGGCCACCGCCAGTATGCGGGCCATCAGGTGGGTCAGGGATCGATGTGCACCCCTTCCTCGTTGGGAAGCCATCTCCAGCTGGGCCTCCACTGTCTGCCGTGACCAGCATCTCAGGTCCTCCCACCGTTTCCGACAGTGGGTGCTCCTCCTGCCGTTGACCCCCAGTGTCTGCACGTCCTTGGTGATGGTACGCCATATACCCTTCTTTTGATGGTCGCTGACCTGCAGAGAAGTACACACAGGGAAAGGTATTAGTCAGACCGTCCTGCCTGTTACACTTATGGCCCACCATACCCCTTCACATCCCCATTTGCCACACAGGGCCCAGCACATAAGCTGCCCATTATCCTCACCTATGGACTTGACAGGTCCACAATCACGGAGCTGTGTGCCCAACTGGAGCCTCACCTGATATCTGCTATCCGTCACCCCATTGGGATCCCCCCTCTTGTGCAGGTCCTATCTGTGCTCCATTTCTTGGCAACTGGTTCTTTCCAAGTGACAGTGGGTTTGTCAGCTGGAATGTCACAGACAATGTTCTCAATAGTGCTGACAAGGGTGTTGTCTGCCCTGATTAAACACATGTGCAGCTACATTGTTTTCCCCCAGGTGGAGGATTTGGCCACAGTGAAGGCTGACTTCTATGCAATGGGACATATCCCCAACATCATTGGGGCAATTGATAGAACACATATTGCATTTGTTCCCCCACCGGCAAAATTAAAGGTGTTCAGAAATTGAATGAGTTTTCATTCCAATAATGTCCAGATGGTGTGCCTGGCGGACCGGTACATCTCCGATGTCAATGCTAAGTATCCTGGGTCTGTGCATGGTGCCTTTATCCTGAGGAATAGCATCATCCCAAATGTGATGGGCCAACGACAGAGGCACAGGGTGTGGCTAATAGGTGAGCCCTGGTTCCCACCCAGTATATATTGGTGTGTGGGTATGGTGTGGGCCATATGGGATAGTGTGTGGCTAAATGTTGTCCCTCGATATTTGCAGGTGACTCTGGTTACCCCAACCTATCATGGCTGCTGACCCCTGTGAGGAATGCCAGGACAAGGGCAGAAGAACGTTATAATGAGGCACATGGGCATGCAAGAAGGATAATAGAACGTACCTTTGGCGTCCTGAAGGCCAGGTTTCGGTGCCTCCATCTAACAGGTGGATCCCTGTTCTACTCACCCACGAAAGTCTGCCAGATAATCGTTGCATGCTGTATGTTGCACAACCTTACCTTGAGACGCCATGTGCCTTTTCTGCAGGAGGAGGAAGCTGGAGATGGCCGTGTCGCATCAGTGTACCCTGTGGACAGTGATGATGAGGAGGCAGAGGATGAGGATGAGGACAACAGAACTGCAGTAATTCGACAATACTTCCAATGACACACAGGTAGGACAGTGTTACTTCATCTTTGATTGACATTTTCTTGTTTATCCTTTTCACTGGCATGCTGTTATTTCCCACTTCTATGCCCACTCACTGTACCCTTTGGCAACTCATTTTGCAGATGTTGGTGGCCCACTATCGCTCCTGGTGTGATCACTGAGGACAACTACAGGTCTTTCCTATGTGAACATTACTGTACAGTTGAATTGCAATGTTTTAACCTGGTTAAACAAATACATACTTAAATATTTTGACATACTCCATACTTGTATTTATTCAAAGGGTATTTATTGAAGTGCTAAGGAGGAGTGGGGCAAGTGCATTGGGATGGGGTAATGATGGAGGAGAGTCCAGGGTATAGTTCCAGTCTATTGGTAGCACAGGTGCATTGTCCAAAGAGACATAGGAAGGGTAGCAATGGCAGTTCAAGGTGGACAGGGTGACAGAGTGGAACACAAGGGTGACAATCAGGAGGGTCTCATTTCCTGGCGGGGGTCTTGGTAATAGTCTCTGGTTTCTGCCTGAATCGCAGGGAAAGTTGTGGGGTGGCTATTCTTCTGCAGGGGGAGGAGTGCTGGTAGCCTGTTGGTCCTGTGGCACGGCCTCCTGTCCATTAGCAGCAGCGGAGGTGGAAGGCAGTTCAGATGTCTGGCTAGTGGCAAGGGCCCGCTGTTGTGAGGCTGCCTCCCTCATAATGTTGGCCATGTCTGCCCGCACCCCTGCAGTGGAGACCAGGGTGGTGTTAATGGCCTGCAAGTCCTCCCTGATAACCTGGTACTGTCCCTCCTGCAGCTGCCTTTTCTCCTGCATGCTGGCCAGGATCTGGCCTAGAATATCCTAGGAATGTTGGCATGCTCCCAGGATCTCTGTGAGTGCCTCCTGGAGAGTCGGTTCCCTGGGCCTGTCCTCCCCAGCGCTCAGCAGTCCTCCCAGTTTCCCTGTTGTCCTGTGCCTCTGTCCCCTGAACCGTGTGCCCACTGCCACTGACACCAGGTCCCTGATTGCCTTGGGTATGAGGTGTGCCCAAGGGTCCCTGTAGTGGTGGACACACTGCTAATTGACGTGTCCTGGGGACAGATGCATGGGTACGCTGGGTGGGTGCTGTGGTGGGTGGTGTTTCCTGAGGGGGAGGCATGTGTGGTGGTGTGTGACTGTGGCTGGGTAACCGACTGTCCAAAGGTCCCTGATGGGCCAGGTTGGTCATCCAGATCCAGGAGATTAGAGTCACTGTCATCACTGTGGGCCTCCTCTATGGGGGACTGGATAGTGCTGGCACCTCTTCTCTGTTGACATTGGCTGGGGTCCCTGTGGGGATGTAAATGCAGTGTTATTGTTTCTGTGTCTGACATGCATTGGTGGGTTGCCCTCTTTGGTTGTATTTGCCCTGGAAGCTTTCATTTATGTGAGTTGGTATGTGGTGGGCTAGCTGATTCTCTCTAGTGTGCATGCTTTAGTGATAGGTGTCCATGCAGGGCTGTGAGTGGTGTCCATGCATTGGTGGTGCATGCAGGGCTCGGCATCGGGATGGGTGATATGTGATGGTGGGGTGTGTGGGAGGTGGTGGAGTGTTGGGAGTGAGGGTGGGGGTATGTGATGGCATGCAGGTAGGGGGGTGATATTAGCATAGAGTTGACTTACCAGAGTTCAGTCCTCCTGCTACTCCTGCCAGGCCCCCAGGATGCATGATTGCCAAGGCTTGCTCCTCCCATGTTGTTAGTTATGGGGGAAGAAGTGGCGATCCATCGCCAGTCCTCTGTACAGCAAGTTGGTGTCTTGCTGCAATGGAACGTACCTTCCCCTGTAGGTCGTTCCACCTCTTCCTGATGTTATCCCTTGTTCTTGGGTGCTGTCCCACGGCGTGGACCCTGTCCACGATCATCCGCCATAGCCCCATCTTCCTTGCAATGGATATCTGCTGCACCTGTGCTCCAAATAGCTGTGGCTCTTCCCTGATGATTTCCTCCACTGTGACCCTTAGCTCCTCCTCTGAGAATCTGTGGGGTCTTTGTGGTGCCGTGGGTGTTGTCTTAGTAGTATGGGTGAGGGTGTGTAGGGTCATGTGTTGGGGTGTGTGATTTAAGGTGCGTGGGTGGTGTATAGGTGATGGTGGTGTGTGGCTCTGGTCTTGTCTGTGGTCTTGGTGTCAATCTCCTGCCAGTAATTGTTGTTTGAAAAGGGTTGTGGGTAATGTGGGTGTGTGTTTTATAGTGGTGTGGGTGTGTGGGTGTGGAGTGTGTATGGGTGTCAGGTGTGTGTTGTTTGAATTGTCCAATGTGGAGTTGTTTTGTATGTGTGGGTGTATTTTGAGCGTGGCAATATGTACCACCAATGGTTTACCGCCACTGAATGTCTGCCGTAGTGATTCGTGGGTCATAATGTGGTAGGTGTAGTTCTGTTGGCGTAATGGTGTAGGTTTGTATACCGCCAGCTTATCACTGACCTTTGGTGTGGCGGAATTGTGTGTGTGGCTAAATAGTGACGGATTGGTGTGTGTGAGTGTCATAATATGGTGAACAGATGTCCGCCTCAGCGGCGCTATGTTGCCGGCAGTCAGCGTGGCGGTAAGCGGGATTTACCACCAATGTCATAATGAGGGCCATAGACTTGTTTCAAGAGAGGCCTCAGATCTTTTCATAACTAGACCTGCTACAAATTAATCTCAAGAAACTTTGGGCCTCATGCCCTATATAAGTTTGCTGTTGCAATCCCTGTGAATCACAAAAATCATATGTTTTCTGATCACAACAAGACTTTTTGGTATGTAAGAAACCCATTATGCAAGACTGAAAATCATTGCTAGTTTACAAAATTGTTTTAGCAAACCATACTGAATCGCAGTTGGAGTGCAGTGTAACCTTTCAGTTGCTATTATACAACAATGATTTGAGGCTTCCAATTGTAGTCACAAATCATTGATCCGATATGAACACCTCAAGGAGCAGGGTGGTATCTGATTCACAAAGGAGTTGCTGTCCCCGTGGGACATCTTCCTTTTTAAGAATCATGATAACAGTCTCTTGGGAAGGAGGCAGTGGTCCACAGGTCTGAAGGCCATGTGCAGCAGGCTTTGGCCGCTCTCTGAGGAGGGTTGAATGAGAAGCTTGGTTGCAGGCCAAGCTCTGCAGCCAACCTGTGCTGTGTATGGCCAAAGGCCATGTGCAGGGTGGGGCTGGCTGCTTCCTAAGGGGTTGGACACAGGTTACCAGTATGTTAGGCACATGCATAACGTAGGATATGGTTAGAAATCTACAGAAATTGAAAGATTAAAGTTACATTATATATAGGTATGGTAATAAGATCTTAGCTTACCTTAAAAAAATGAAATTCACTGAAAAAAAACAAGGGTAGAGAGATCAATCAATCAATCAATTTGTAAAGCGCGCTACATACCCGTGAGGGTTTCAAGGCGCTGGAGTGGGGGAGGGTGCTGCTACTGCTCGAAGAGCCAAGTCTTGAGGAGTTTTCTGAATGAAAGAAGGTCCTGGGCCTGTCGTAGATCCGGCGGTAGGGTGTTCCAGGTCTAGGCAGCGAGGTATGAGAATGATCTGCCGCCTGAAGATTTGCGTCGGATGCAGGGCATGGAGGCGAGGGTGAGGTTAGCGGAGCGGAGATGCTGGGTGGGGGTGTAGAAGCTGAGTCTGTTGTTCAGGTATGATGGTCCGGTGTTGTGGAGTGCCTTGTTTGCATGGGTGAGGAGCTTGAAGGTGATCCTCTTGTTGACGGGGCGCCAGTGAAGGTCCCAAAGAGAGATATTAGAGTTAGGCGTTGAATTGAGACAAGAACTAACATTTAACAAGCATGGGCATAGCCAATTGGTCTCACCTTTGGGACCTATTAATTTTGACAATTGCTTTTTGTGGAACCGTACGGCACCGGGAGAGGGGGTGATTCTTCGCCTTTGAGACCTATTAGCTTTGACAATTGCTTTTAGTGGAACCGTACAGCACCGGGAGAGGGGGTGATCTGTGGAGAGTCCTGAGGAGCAGCAGCGTAACACGTTTGGGAAAATAGCCAACTACTAACACCGAACAACAAAGAAAGAGGGAGGGGATTTCCTGCAACAGGACTGGCCTTATATGACTTCAAAATTGAAGGACAGAGGTCAAGCATCCAGTAGGCCTGACAAGAAGCAACAGCAGGGAAACACCCTCTTGAGGTCCTTGTACAAGAAAGACAAATGCACACAAGAGCTTAGGGGTAATTCAGTGTGCTATGTTATTAAAAAAAATAGTCTTCCAATATCTACAGTATTGTTTTATTATAGTTAGTGTGGCCTGCATAACAGCAAATGTTTCTACTAAGGCATTAATGAAGGTTCTAGGTAGCATTTACACAGTATATCACAAGATAATCACTGCCTACCGAAATATCTTGCGGGTGCGTAGGGAAAAATAATTGACTCATGGGCATCACCTTCAGCGTGGTTATTTATGCTTTTGAAAAACGTTCGCTGGGAGCCATTGTGGTTTAGGAACAATACATTTCTGTGCAGCTAGGAAAAAAAACTAATAAAAAGACATGGCTAGCCTACTGTACTTGTCAGTTATGTAATACCAGTATACAGCCTGGGCACACTCGTCATTAAGCATAAGTTCGGAACAAGACCAGACCACGCACCAGTACATATACTACGCGTTTAAATGCTGTAGTGAGCAGGTCTTGAATACCAGTTAGTGCTTCTTTTGTGAGCAAAAAAAAACTGGCATGTGCACTTATCATTATTTTGCAAGTTCTAAGAGTTTGGAACATACCACGTCAAAAGCTGCAATTTTCTGTAAACTAACAAGCTAGCCTCTAGGTGCTAGCAAAAAGAACAATGTCATGTAATAAACAGAGGGCACCAGAGGCTCTCTGAAACTGCCAGATAAAGCCAATTCACACAGGTGTGTTTGCCAAGTGCTTTGTCAAGCAACTCCCAGCACAGAGGAAAAGGTGGAGACTCCCACCGAGAGACCCATAAGCAGTGAATAGAAGTCCTTCAAGTGTGTTAAAGCGATCCTATCCAACTTTGAGCAGCTCAGGCACACAGACGAGAAACCCCCACACATCGGTTACAGCTCCCTGCCTCAAGGGTCCCTGTGCCTACATTGAGTAATGTAACTGGTGCTCAAGTAAAGCGCTCAAATACCTTTGTGTCGATTTTGAGCTATATAAAACTGCATTAAAAAAATCAGGTTAATGATTAACTGAAATATCAAAGACTCAGTGCTCCCTCTTCACATTCTTTAAGGGGTTGGGGGAGCAGGGTCATTTTGAATCATGCCACAGTCCTGGAAACCTGACAATTGTTATCACATAGTTGGGCACCCACAAAAGGACCCTGACACTGTCCACATGTTGCCCTGAACCTACTATTCAGTCGCACCTTCTTGTATTGGATGTCAGGTTCCCGGTTTGGCACTGGGAGGGCCGTTGCAGCCGACAAACTGCAGAACACCTAAGGCACATTGTATAGTCTAGAGCAAAGTCCCACAAGGCCAGCGCAGAGCGTAGATGAAGCAAGGGGTTTTAAAAGCAGTAATACAGAATTCTGCTAACAAGCTAGCCAGCAACATCAATGAGCCTGGTGGAGTAAGAGTAGAAACCGTCTCAGATTTGTTGGGGAGTGGGGAAGAAAGAGGCATGAGTGAGAGCTAGTCAAAACACAAACACCTCTCTGAAATGCACTTTCACAATTTGAAAAACAAAGTCCCTGAGGCAGACGCTAAAACAGGACAAGTGGAAGGCGAGAAGTAATGGGGCACTGCTCTGTAGGCATGAGCGAACCACAAAAGGGAGGGACAAAACACAAACATTAACCACTTGGAAGCAAGGATTTTTAAAGGACACATTAACAAACAAATAAAATGCAAGAGCAGCCGTAAGTCCACAAAGTAGATACAACACATCTTGAGATGCTGCAAGTCCCGTCTAGACTTGACCTAAAAACAAAAAAAACACTGAAATTCAACAGCTATTGTCAGGGTGATTGGAATTATGTGAGTCTGTGTCCGTGGCGCTTTCCACATAATTATATATTTTATGTATTTGCCACTTAATCCATCATCTTCTGCATAATCCGCAGATTTGAACAAAAGTAGTATACACTAGTATTTCTAGCTCAATTGCATCAAAAGGTACTAAAAATGTGATAACGTGTGATCCTGTACAGTGAATGACCCCTTTGCAAAGTTTGACTGGTTAACTTTTAGTTGTTTATTTATATATTTGGTTGTTATACTGGTACTAATGAAGTGAAGCCTTTGACCAGACAGTGCTACCATATGTAAATATGACAAAATAGATGAGCAATATGAATAAATGCTGTACTATCTTGTATAAATTGCTTTTTTGTTGCATAATTTAGTCAAGTGTGTGCATAATTTAGCCCTCCCCTGCCAAATAGTTCCTGTGGCCCTAGTTAACTTCATGTGAGATAACATGTAATTTGTGCATCCATCATGCACTGCTTATGACCTCACATTTTCCATCACTTATTGCATATTACATGACATCATTGATGTTATCATATGTGAGGTCATGAGCACTGCATGATTAGGCACAAGTTATAGTTAGTTTGTTTGACTAAAACTGGGAAATGTAAGTGTTTGTCAGTTTTTAAATGTTATGATTTAACATGTTTTGGTGCTTTCATTGCAACTCATGCAGTGTTATATACACCCATATATCACAGGGAATCACAAACTATGGCAACATTTCACTGATACCTATTAAATACTGATTTTCTAATCACAATTAAAGCCCCTAAACCATTTGGTAGAGCTTCAACATTGTCAGCACTATTAGGGTTATGCAGCATGGAGAGAGAGGACATTCTCTGGCAATATTATTTTCATCCATTTCAGCCAGAAACAACAATTTTGATGAAATCTGCAAATATGGACAATGATGTGTCAAATACACTAATTCCACAATCTATAATTATATGGTAAACACTGCAGGCATAGAAATGCATAAACCCACTGCCCCTCACCATTCCTTATTGATTTATCAAAAATGTATTCAACAAAGACAAAAAAAAAAACCTAAACATCCTAATTCCAGTCAGTGAACACTTTTAGCTACTCTTTGAAGAAAACAGCATTTTTAAGGTAAAAAATAAATACATAAAGGGCAATGTGTAATATGGTTCAATATTACCATCTCTTAGCCCTGGTGACTGATGAACCACTCGGCCTTAATCTTCAATTTTTACGATGCCACCAGAACCCTTGATGGCAATATTGGACCACATTATATACACTGGTACACAGCTGCACTCAGTGAGTGTTACAGAGACCTGAGAAGACTATGAGCAGCATTTTAATCAGCCCCAAAATGACATGTGGTACTCTACTGATGAAGGACCACTATCCTGAAACACATCTAGAGATACACAGCAGCTAAAGATGGTCCAGTAGGAGACACAATGCCGAAATGCATCCGCCATCTAAACACACATTATGCACTTTTGGTGAAAGGAAAAGAAATTATTGCAATGGTTCAAGGGCATTTCTGGTACAGCTTCTTCTTTCTGAGGTAGTAAAGGTGGGAGGGAGCACACTGCCTCTCATTCCAGCACAGTGAATGCAGAACATCCTAGTAAATGCAGGACACTCTCTTAAAATTTGCTGTAGTTTTTCACCAAAGTTGGTGCAGGTAGTGCTGTTATCTGTAGACATGTGTTTCTGGGTTTAGCCCTTCATCAGTAGAGAGCAGAAGTAGTAGAGGGCAGAAAAAAGTCATCTGGGATTGGTGGTCTGCTGCCCAAGCTTTCACATGTCACAGGACCACTCGATAGGCACACAGGTGCATCCATCCCAGGTGAGCTCGTCAGCTCATTGGCTCAAGGAAGCCTTTTGAATACAAAGGGGAAGGGAGCACACTGCCTCTCATCCCATCACAGTTCACCCCATTGCACTGTGGTAAATGCAGTACGCTCACTTTAAAGTTGCTGTAGTTTTTCACAAACGTTGGTGCAGGTAGTGTTGTTATCTCTAGACACATGTTTCTGGGTTTAGTCCTTCATCAGTAGAGAGCACCCCATTGCATCCTAGTAAATGCAGTATGCTCATGTATAGGTATTGTTAGAAATTGGGTCTTTGGTTGACAGTCAGGTTACCCCCTGTCCAAGCAAGAACCCTCAATCTAGTCAGGGTAAAAGAGAATCACACTCAGCTAACCCCTGCTTACCCTCTTGGTAGCTTGGCACGAGCAGTAGGCTTAACTTCAGAGTGCTAGGTGTAAAGTACTTTTACCAACACACACAGTAACTTAACCTCTTAGCTGCTGGGCCTTCCCCCCCCCCCCCCCCAAGTGCTGAGCCCTTTTTTGGCTATTTGGGGTAGTTCGCGCTTAGGCCTTCATAACTTTTTGTCCACATAAGCTAACCATGCCAAAATTGCGTCCTTTTTTTCCAACATCCTAGGGATTCTAATGGTACCCAGAGTTTGTGGTTTCCCCTGGAGACGACCAAAAAAATAGCCAAAATACAGTGAAAATTTTGTTTTTTCCAAACAAATGGGAAAAAAGGGCTGCCGAAGAAGGCTTGTGTTTTTTTCCCTGAAAATGCCATCAACAAAGGGTTTCTGGTGCTGAAATCACTATCTTCCCACCTTTCAGGAACGGGCAGACTTGAATCAGAAAACCACATTTTTCAACCCAAATTTGGCATTTTACTGGGACATACACCATTTTTACTATTTTTGGTGCTTTCAGCCTCCTTCCAGTTAGTGACAGGAATGGGTGTGAAACCAATGCTGGATCCCGGAAAGCTAAACATTTCTGAAAACTAGACAAAATACTGAATTAAGCAAGGGGTCATTTGTGTAGATCCTACAAGGTTTTCCTACAGAAAATAACAGCAGAAATAAAAAAATATTTAAATTGAGCTGAAAACAACAGCCATTTTTCTTTATGTTTTACTCTGTAACTTTTTCCTGCGATGTCAGATTTCTGAAAGCAATATACCGTTTTGTCTGCTGGACTCTTCTGGTTGCGGGGATATAAAGGGCTTGTAGGTTCATCAAGAACCCTAGGTACCCGGAGCCAATAAATGAGCTGCACCCTGCAGTTGGTTTTCATTCTATACTGGGTATACAGCAATTCATTTGCTGAAATATGAAGAGTGAAAAATAGGTATCAAGAAAACCTTTGCATTTCCAAAATGGGCTCAAGATAAGGTTTTGAGGAGCAGTGGTTATTTGCACATCTCTGAACTCCGGGGTGCCCATACTAGCATGTGAATTGCAGGGCATTTCTCAAATAGACGTCTTTTTTACATACTCTCTTATATTTGGAAGGAAAAAATGTAGAGAAAGATAAGGGGCAATAACACTTATTTTGCTATTCTATGTTCCCCCAAGTCTCCCGATAAAAATGATACCTCACTTGTGTGGGTAGGCCTAGCGCCCGCGACAAGGAAATGCCCCAAAACACAACGTGGACACATCCCATTTTTTGACAGAAAACAGAGCTGTTTTTTGCAAAGTGCCTAGCTGTGGATTTTGGCCTCTAGCTCAGCCGGCACCTAGGGAAACCTACCAACCCTATGCATTTTTTAAAACTAGAGACCTAGGGGAATCCAAGATGGGGTGACTTGTGGGGCTCTGACCAGGTTCTGTTACCCAGAATCCTTTGCAAACCTCAAAATGTGGCTAAAAAAACACATTTTCCTCTCATTTCGGTGACAGAAAGTTCTGGAATCTGAGAGGAGCCACAAATTTCCTTCCACCCAGCGTTCCCCCAAGTCTCCCGATAAAAATGATACCTCACTTGTGTGGGTAGGCCTATCACCCGCGACAGGAAATGCCCCAAAACACAACGTGGACATATCACATTTTTTGACAGAATACAGACCTGTTTTTTGCAAAGTGCCAGCCTGTACATTTTGGCCTCTAGCTCAGCCGGCACCTAGGGAAACCTACCAAACCTGTGCATTTTTGAAAACTAGAGGCCTAGGGAAATCCAAGATGGGGTGACTTGTGGGGCTCTGACCAGGTTCTGTTACCCAGAATCCTTTGCAAACCTCAAAAAGTGGCTAAAAAAACACGTTTTCCTCACATTTCGGTGACAGAAAGTTCTGGAATCTGAGAGGAGCCACAAATTTCCTTCCACCCAGCGTTCCCCCAAGTCTCTCGATAAAAATGATACCTTACTTGTGTGGGTAGGCCTAGCACCCGCGACAGGAAATGCCCCAAAACACAACGTGGACACATCCCATTTTTTGACAGAAAACACAGCTGTTTTTTCCAAAGTGCCAGCCTGTACATTTTGGCCTCTAGCTCAGCCGGCACCTAGGGAAACCTACCAACCCTATGCATTTTTTAAAACTAGAGACCTAGGGGAATCCAAGATGGGGTGACTTGTGGGGCTCTGACCAGGTTCTGTTACCCAGAATCCTTTGCAAACCTCAAAATGTGGCTAAAAAAACACATTTTCCTCTCATTTCGGTGACAGAAAGTTCTGGAATCTGAGAGGAGCCACAAATTTCCTTCCACCCAGCGTTCCCCCAAGTCTCCCGATAAAAATTATACCTCACTTGTGTGGGTAGGCCTAGCACCCGCGACAGGAAATGCCCCAAAACACAACGTGGACACATCACATTTTTTGACAGAATACAGACCTGTTTTTTGCAAAGTGCCAGCCTGTACATTTTGGCCTCTAGCTCAGCTGGCACCTAGGGAAACCTACCAAACCTGTGCATTTTTGAAAACTAGAGGCCTAGGGAAATCCAAGATGGGGTGACTTGTGGGGCTCTGACCAGGTTCTGTTACCCAGAATCCTTTGCAAACCTCAAAAAGTGGCTAAAAAAACACGTTTTCCTCACATTTCGGTGACAGAAAGTTCTGGAATCTGAGAGGAGCCACAAATTTCCTTCCACCCAGCATTCCCCCAAGTCTCTCGATGAAAATTATACCTTACTTGTGTGGGTAGGCCTAGCACCCGCGACAGGAAATGCCCCAAAACACAACGTGGACACATCCCATTTTTTGACAGAAAACACAGCTGTTTTTTCCAAAGTGCCAGCCTGTACATTTTGGCCTCTAGCTCAGCCGGCACCTAGGGAAACCTACCAAACCATTGCATGTTTGAAAACTAGAGACCTAGGGGAATCCAAGATGGGGTGACTTGTGGGGCTCTGACCAGGTTCTGTTACCCAGAATCCTTTGCAAACCTCAAAAAGTGGCTAAAAAAACAAGTTTTCCTCACATTTCGGTGACAGAAAGTTCTGGAATCTGAGAGGAGCCACAAATTTCCTTCCACCCAGCGTTCCCCCAAGTCTCCCAATAAAAATGATACCTCACTTGTGTGGGTAGGCCTAGCAGCCGTGACAGGAAATGCCCCAAAACACAACGTGGACACATCACATTTTTTGACAGAAAACACAGCTGTTTTTTCCAAAGTGCCAGCCTGTACATTTTGGCCTCTAGCTCAGCCGGCACCTAGGGATACCTACCAAACCATTGCATGTTTGAAAACTAGAGACCTAGGGGAATCCAAGATGGGGTGACTTGTGGGGCTCTGACCAGGTTCTGTTACCCAGAATCCTTTGCAAACCTCAAAAAGTGGCTAAAAAAACACGTTTTCCTCACATTTCGGTGACAGAAAGTTCTGGAATATGAGAGGAGCCACAAATTTTCTTACACCCACCGTTCCCCCAAGTCTCCCGATAAAAATGATACCTCACTTGTGTGGGTAGGCCTGGTGCCCGCAACAGGAATAGATCACACAACGGTCAATGTTGGTCCTTACATGAGGGAGCTGTTGACCCTGGGGTGATCCATTCCTGACGCAGGCACTAGGTGTTGGCACTCAAGTGGGGTAGTGTTTTTATCAGGACAGGTGAGGAGTCACTGGGTGGTAGGAATTTTGTGGATCCCAGCATATTCCTGTAGTTTTTGTGACAGAAATGCGAGAAAAATAGAGTTTTTATTCAACATTTCAGCTTTGCAGGGTATTCTGGGTAAGAAAACTTTGGGGAATCCACACAAGTCACACCTCTGTGGACTCCCCAGAATGTCTAGTTTCCAGAAATGTTTGGGTTTAGTGTGTTTCTCTGTATGGCCGCCGAACCCAGGACCAAAAACACAGGTGCCTGCCTTACAAAACCAGTTTGTTTTGCCATGGATAATTTTGATGTCTCCACAATACGTGGAGAAGTGTGGCTCAATGGTTAGAGCGGCAGACCCTGATGCAGAGGTGTGGCCTGGGACCAGGGTCCAATTCCCGCCTCGGCGGGTCTTGGGCTCAATTTCCTCAGACCTGATAACTCTCGCGTCGGTGCCAATCTAATCATGGGGTCCCACTCTGTAACTCTGGGCAATAGCTTGCTTAATCTCCACAATGGCCCCAACAGCGCTAGGGATGCCTGGCTTCACCTTGGGGGTGCCCAGGAGTGGGCACTTCACAGGGAAAGCCAGGAAGGGTTCCACAGCGGTATGTGTAAAAGCGCCAAGATGCCCTCAGGGTAAAAGAGTGCTATACAAGTACGAAGTTTACAGTTACAATACGATTTGGGTGGTGGAATTTGGGGCTGAACTAAATTGGGGAGCTCCCAAGAGAGCACTCTCTCTCTCTCTGCTTGCCGCCGCATTCACCTGCTCTCTGGGTTGGGCTAACCCACTATTACCCAGTTGCACAAACAGCTTGCGAAGGGATAGCAGGACTGTCCTCATCACCTCCCTCATAATGTACTGGAAGAGGAGTTATCGAATGGGACTCCTCCGACTGAAAAATTACTCCCAGAGTCTGCGCCATTGTCCTATCCCTCAGATGCTGTCGCAGTATCTGATGTCTCAGTCTCTGATCCTATGTCAGAGCGGTCCTCTATAACCCGAGTGCAGGCAGCAGTCATCCATCAAGATGCCATCTCTGCTATTGGCTAAACGGTTGCTCTAAAACACTAGCCTACGTAGACAGTCACAAAATCGATGGTATGTGTGAGATACGTGCAACAGTAGAGGCCACCTTACCTGCGCTTCTTCCCTCAATCAGCACGTTCTTTCAAGATACTCAAAAAACACCTTGTCACATACCATTCGTCACAGTCTTTAGCACCTCCTGCGCCCAGTCCAACAATCATTATTGGTGCTCCCACTCCCTCCTCCTCGGATTCCCTCATTACCAACCAGCAAAAGTGCCCTTCATCTCTCCATAGCCGCCCTCCACCCCGCACATACATTTCATTGGTATTATAGCGCAGGTAATGGCTGACTTTACTAATGTACTCAGCTATTTACATAAAATACAGATTTGCTCTTTGCAGTAGGCATATAAACCTTCTGCGCTTCTTTATGGCACTAAAACTGCCACTAGACAAGTCTGACACTTTTCCTCCCAGGGAAACCACACACATATTAACAAAAGTGATATATATATGACAGCCAACCACCTGAAACTCAACTCAAGCAAAACCGAAATAATCCTCTTTGGCCCACACAAAAACACCTGGGACCCTTCATGGTGGCCCACCACGCTAGGCCCTGCACCCACCCCCGCCAACCACGCACGCAACCTCTGCATCATCCTAGACTCCTCCCTCTCGATGACCCAACAAATCAACGCTCTCACCTCTTCATGCTTCAACACACTCCGTATACTGAAAAAAACATTCAAATGGATCCCCACAGAGACCAGAAAAACTGTCACTCACGCACTCATCAGCAGCAGACTTGATTACGGAAACGCCCTCTACGCCGGCACCACTCTAAAACTCAAGCGCAAACTACACGCATCCAGAACTCAGCAGCACGACTCATCCTCGACCTCCCCCGACACGAACACATCTCTCCACACCTCAAATCCCTCCACTGGCTCCCCATTGACAAAAGGATCACCTTCAAGATCCTCATCCTCGCACACAAATCACTCCACAACACAGGCCCTGCCTACCTCAACGAGAGTCACCTTCCACCCCCCCACCGAAACCTCTGCTCAGCTGACCTCTCTCTCGCCTCTGTCCCCCGCATCAAACACACCACCACCGGGGGCAGATCCTTCTCCTACCTTGCACCCAAAACCTGGAACGCCCTCCCAACCCATCTTCGCAAGACCCAAAACCTACTTCTTTTCAGGAAGGGCCTCAAAACCTGGCTTTTCGAACAGTGATCCTCCCAGCCCCTTTCCCTCCCCCGCACCCCCCCCAGCACCTTGAGACCCTCACGGGTGAGTAGCGCGCTTTATAAATCTCTTTGATTGATTGATTGATATATATAGATCTATATATATATATATATATATATATATATATATATATATATATATATATATATATATATATATATCTACATAGATATATCTATAGATATATCCATGTACATAGATATATCTATATATATAGATCTATATGTAGATCTATTTTTTTTAGTTGTTGTATGGTTTCCTTGGGGGCCAAAATGGCCCCCAGGGAAACCCTACAACATCTAAAAAAAATGTTGCCCCCACAGGGGGTCGCCCTGCCCACGGGCGACCCCCTGTCCTTTTATTTTATTTTTTATTTTATTTTTTGAAAAAATAATAATAATTCCTCCAGGGGGCGGCCCGTTTTCCGAGGGGGCTGACCCCCACAAGTGAAATCTCCCTGGCATCTAGTGGTGTTTCCTGGCCCCCGATTGCAGCTGCGATCTGGGGCCAGGAAACAGTTTCAGAAGGCCTCGTAAGAAAGGGGAGACTCTCCCCTTTCTTACGAGGCCTTCTGAAACTGTTTCCTGGCCCCAGATCGCAGCTGCAATCGGGGGCCAGGAAACAGTTTCAGAAGGCCTCGTAAGAAAGGGGAGAGTCACCCCTTTCTTACGAGGCCTTCCCGAACGTGTGGAAGGCCGTTTTCCCCATCGAAGCAGGAACGGCCGCAAGGCTGCTTCCTGCTTCGATGGGGAAAACAACTTTGTAAAGTCAGCGCGCCTTGCGGTGCGCTGACGTCACAAAGGGGCGGGTGGGGGGCGGGGGGGAGACACGGAAGCTTCCGTGTCTCCCGGGGTGAAAAAAATTAAATAAATAAATCCTCGGGTGCGACGCACCCGAGGATTTATTAACACCCTCCCTGGTGTCGGCCACTGGTCGTGACCCGCACCAGGGAGGTAGTGCGGGCGTCGGCCAGTGGCCGACGCCCGCATTGAAGGGGTTAATGAAAACACTACAAAATGACACAACAGAGGTTTAGAAAAATAGAAAATATTTATCTAAACAAAACAAGACCAAAACAACAAAAATCCACAATACACAAGTCAAGTTATCAATTAAAAAGCAAAAAGAGTCTTCATGTAGTTTTAAACACACACTAACACTGTTAGCGTGAAAATGTACCTTTGGTGCGTGAAAAATAAACCTGTACAGGCGAGTGTGCGTCAAAAAGGGCTTGCGATGAGTCGACTTCACTCACTCACGAGACCTTGCGTCATTTCTCCTTTAGTCGGGTCTGTGTGCATCATTTCTTCCCTCCGCCGGAGAGTGATGCGTCAATCCGGTCAGCACTCTCGGGTCCAGGCAGGCCTTGTGTTGTTTTTACACGCCCAGCGGTACTTGAGTCGGAAATCCAGCAGCACGATGATCCGAAAACCACGCAGCGCGGGTTGCGATCTCACCAGCCTCCGTCAGCGATGCTGCACGTCATTTCTCCAGCTCAGTGCGTCGATTCTTTGGTCGCATTGCTGGCGAGCGTCGATTTCCAGCCACGAAGCCGGCGGCGCGGTGATTTTTCAGCCGTAGATCGGAGTTGCGTCGATTTTTTCCACATACGCCTTTCTCTGCGTGGATTTCTTCCTCTTAGGCTGCCAGCTTCTCCTTTCAGGGTCCCAGGAACTGGATGGGCACCACAGGGCAAAGTAGGAGTCTCTCCAGAGACTTCAGGTGCTGGCAGAGAGAAGTCTTTGCTGTCTCTGAGACTTCAAACAACAGGAGGCAAGCTCTAAATCAAGCCCTTGGAGATCTTCACAAGATGGAAGGCACACAAAGTCCAGTCTTTGCCCTCTTACTCAGAAGCAGCAACTACAGGATAGCTCCACAAAGCACAGTCACAGGCAGGGCAGCTCTCCTTCCTCAGCTCTTCAGCACTTCTCCAGGCAGAGGTTCCTCTTGGTTTCCAGAAGTGTTCTAAAGTCTGTGGTTTTGGGTGCCCTTCTTATACCCATTTTCTCCTTTGAAGTAGGCCTAGTTCAAAGCAAAGTCTCTCTTGAATGTGAAATCCTGCTTTGCTCAGTCCAGGCCCTAGACACTCACCAGGGGGTTGGAGACTGCACTGTGTGAGGGCAGGCACAGCCCTTTCAGGTGTGAGTGACTACTCCTCCCCTCCCTCCTAGCACAGATGGCTCATCAGGGAATGCAGACTACACCCCAGCTCCCTTTGTGTCACTGTCTAGTGAGAGGTGCAACCAGCCCAACTGTCAAACTGACCCAGACAGGGAATCCACAAACAGGCAGAGTCACACAAATGGTTTAAGCAAGAAAATGCTCACTTTCTAAAAGTGGCATTTTCAAACACACAATCTTAAAATCAACTTTATTAAAAGATGTATTTTTAAATTGTGAGCTCAGAGACCCCAAACTCCACAAGTCCATCCACCCATAAAGGAAATCTACACTTTAATCAGATTTAAAGGTAGCCCCAATGTTAACCTATCAGAGGGGCAGGCCTTGCAACAGTGAAAAATGAATTTAGCAATATTTCACTGTCAGGACATATAAAACACATTACTATGGCGGTCATTCCGACCCTGGCGGTCATGGACCGCCAGGGCCGGGGACCGCGGGAGCACCGCCAACAGGCTGGCGGTGCTCCCAAGGGCATTCTGACTGCGGCGGTACAGCCGCGGTCAGAAACGGAAAACCGGCGGTGTACCGCCGGTTTTCCGCTGCCCTGGGGAATCCTCCATGGCGGCGCAGCTTGCTGCGCCGCCATGGGGATTCCGACCCCCATACCGCCATCCTGTTCCTGGCGGTTTTGGCCGCCAGGAACAGGATGGTGGTATGGGGTGTCATGGGGCCCCTGGGGGCCCCTGCAGTGCCCATGCCAATGGCATGGGCACTGCAGGGGCCCCCGTAACAGGGCCCCACCATGATTTTCAGTGTCTGCCATGCAGACACTGAAAATCGCGACGGGTGCAACTGCACCCGTCGCACCCCTTCCACTCCGCCGGCTCCATTCGGAGCCGGCATCCTTGTGGAAGGGTGTTTCCCGCTGGGCTGGCGGGCGGCCTTCTGGCGGTCGCCCGCCAGCCCAGCGGGAAACCCAGAATATCCGCGGCGGTCTTGTGACCGCGCAGCGGTTGTCTGGCGGCTCCCGCCGGCCCTACGGATACTGAGGCCGGCGGGAGTCAGAATGACCCCCTATATGTCTTACCTTACCCTTACACTGCACCCTGCCCTTGGGGCTACCTAGGGCATACCTTAGGGGTGCCTTACGTATATGAAAAGGGAAGGTTTAGGCCTGGCGACTGGGTAAACTTGCCAAGTCGAATTTACAGTTAAAAACTGCACACACAGACACTGCAGTGGCAGGTCTGAGGCATGATTACAGAGTTACTTATGTGGGTGGTACAACCAGTGCTGCAGGCCCACTAGTAGCATTTGATTTATAGGCCCTGTGCACCTCAAGTGCACTGTACTAGGGACTTACTAATAAATCAAATATGCCAATCATGGATAAGCCAATTACATACACATTTTGTAAAAGAGCACTTGCACTTTAGCACTGGTTACAGTGGTAAAGTGCCCAGAGTAACAAAAAAAAATCTGAGTCAAGCACACATCAACAACCTGGGAAACAGAGGCAAAAAGTTAAGGGAGACCACACCAAGGATGAAAAGTCTAACAAATATATATATATTTTACATTTTAAACTCAAAAACACTGAAATTCACCTGTTATATTTAACTGAAGTAACTATAACTGTAACTTGTGCCTCACTATGCACAGTATATTTCAGATGTTGCATTGATGTTAACCACTGCTTTTCTTTACATTTCTGAGTTTTTCTAAGATAAAGTAATATATTTTTTACCAATATTTAACTATAACACCACTTCAATATTTTCTCTTTTCAGTGAATTTCAAAGTTTTTTTTAAGCTAAAGCAATAATGTAAAGGGCGTAATTTTAAGTAGGACATATCTACAGGCTTTTTCAAAGGGCCAGAAGACCAAAATATAATCAGCAGGCCTATTGGCTTTAGCAAGGTTTGGGCACATCAACATAAACAGAAATAAATCACCACAATAATCTATTAATAACTATAATCCAATCTATTTCCATGTACATACTTTGGAATGATTAGTAATAGTTACTGTAAAAAATATTTTAAATGAAGCATTTTTATTAAAAAAAGCCATAAACATGTTCAGTCCCTCCACTCCAACAGAAGATCATACAGCTATAGCTCGTAATTAGAATAGGTAGAACACGTTGAGTTTTACATGACAAAATTCTAAAGGGCCACATAAAAACTCCATGAGAGTCCATGGAGTTCCACCAACGGGTGGAAAAATAATCAGGTTGCACTGCTTGTGCTGCAATTTTGCACCAGTAGCTTTGAAAAAAAGCATTGAAAAATCAGAGCAAATGGCAGCATGTGGTACGCAAAAACGTGTACCCATTCGAGTTCATTTTGCTGCTGCTCAATTAGAATATCTACTCAAGTGGGAAAACATCTACTTTAGAAGCTGCTGTCTGACTGTGACTGCCCATGTTCGAAAATAGTGCTAGGGGACATTAAATCTCGCTCACATTTCTGGAGCCCTGCGGGAAACAAATTCAGCCACATGGCGATTGGTGTAATTTGGCTGAAACTCTGCATCCAAATTCGGTCAATTCCGTGGGTAGAATAAACGATTCCACCCACCCCTGCTCCGAATGATAAAAAAAATTAGTTAAGCTCTCCTGGGGTCTTGCATTCAATGACCCTGGAGACTTTTTTTTAAATGCTTCTAGCGGGCTGCTGTACCCCCTGCAGCTCCCCACGACATAAAAAAATATATATATTTCATGGTGGCCCTGCCCCTTCTACGGGTACCACAAGTGTAAAATAATATGTACCAATCTACCTCACAGGGCACTATGGAACGCACCAGGGCAGTGAATATGAAATGAGCAATTGCTCTGCTTCTTTCGTATTCATTGCTTTTCCCTTTTAACATTTTTTAGAGTGCCTCAACGGCAATAGTAAAAGTGTTGGGGCCATGGGGGCCTTAAGCCCTGCTGCCCTATGGACTCCCTACCAAGCTCCCATCCTGATGCGAGAGGGAGTCGGCAATACTTTTTTTATTGGGTGGCCTAGTCCCCCCCAGAACACCTAAAAACTTTGAAATGTTGGAGGCTGCGAGGGGAGTCCCATTGCCCTGAAGCCCTGCCAGCTCCCCAGCCACCTCCCAGGTTTGAACCCTAGGGATGGGGTCCCCTGAGCCATTAAATGGCACAGGGAAGGGGCCCCTAAACCCCCTTCCCAAATAAATATTTTATTCGGTCCTAGGGAAAAGGGTCCCTCAGGCTATCAAATGGCATGTGGAAGGGGCTGCATGCCCCCACCCCTTTTAAAATAATAACATTTCCTGTGGTCCCATGGAATGGGTCCCCAGGGCCATTAAGTAGCTCAGAATGACACCTCTCCTTATAATTAAGATGTAACGATTCACATACCCTGCTCCATCTTGGGAGGGGTGCAAAATTAAAATGTTATTTTATCATGGTATTAAGGTAGTACTGCAGTACTTCGATACCGTTAAAGAAAAGATTATTTTAAGATCTGTGACTGGGTCCCCCACAATTACAAGGGCGTCAGTGCCTCTATATGCTGGCCCCTGTTATGTTATTTTCATTTCTTTTTTAGGACAAGGGGACTCAGTCTCCACGTCCTAAAATGGCTGCGAAACATCTTAGCTGATGTAAAGCAGTCAATTAGACCTTATCTTTTTGACCTGACAGATACCATACCGATACCGATCTAACGTATACTGATATATCTATAAAGCTTGAACCTTAATTTCTCAAAAAAATAATAGATTTATACCAAATCACAAAAAACATGCTTTCTGGGTCTAGTTTTTGCCAAATTTGGTGTATTTTCATTCAGCTGTTTCAGCTGTTTCGGCTGTAGCGCTGTTCTGTTTTCCTGAGGGAAACTGCTTTAGGAAAACCTATTTTGGAACCCCTCTTTTTCTCAGCCTCCACTTGACAGATCACCCTGAAATTTTCGAGGAAGGAGCTGAGAAGCGGATTAACTGCTTTTTTTGGAAAGTGTTGTGAAGATTGATGAAATGCTACCAAAAATATATATATATATATATTATTACAAGGGTAGTCACCACTGTGTAGTTATAGTTAGGACTGAGTTTCCATAAGAAATAGATTTTTTGGTTTGCTAATTAATTTGGTAGCACATATATATTCACTGAAAAAAACAAAGGTTACGGGGACCTTATACTTAGGAAATAGAATTTAAAAAACATTGCAATTCACTCAAAAAAGCTAATGTTATGGGTTCATTATAGTTAGGTGCATTTACTTGCACAAAACCATGATTTGTACTTTACAGAAGTAAGTGTGTCTTTGGTGGAGATGTAATCGTATTCCTGTGCATCAAGAGCTCTTCTCCAAAATCATCAGGACATGCGCTTAGGGGCCTTTTAGTAAGCTATCCATCACCCTTTAGGAAAAGTGCAAGAAGTCGTTTCATACCACTAACGTAAATAGGGTGGGGCATCTAGGCCATTTTACAAGCTTGTAATATCACTTCATAAGGTATTGTGCTTGAAAGAACAAGGATGCAAACACCTCCATTGAGTATTACAGATAACCTTTCAAGGTGAAACTGCAGAGAAAACACACTTGCTTTACATTAGCCATGCACAAGACGTTAGGATGATTTGACCTTTACAGATGTTAGTGCTTCTTTGGTGGAGATGTGATCATATTCCTCTGCATCAAGAACGTTTCTTCAAAATCAGCAGGAACTGCACTTGAGGGGCCTTTTAGTAAGCTGTGCATCACCCTGGGAAAAGGGCAGGAATACTTTGCATCCCCTTTATGGGGCGGGGCTTCTAGATCATTTTACATGTTTGTAGTATCACTACATAACATATTGCACTCAAAAGAGCAAGGATGCAAACACCGCCATCGAGGATTACAGATAGCTTTTCAAGGTGGGACTGTGGACAAAACACACTTACCTATTCTTTGCCATGCACAAGACATTAGGATGATTTGTTCTTTACAGAAGTAGGTGCTTCTTTGCTTCTGGGGATATGATCATATTCCTGTACTTCAAGAACGTGTCCCCAAAATCGGTGGGAAATGCGCTCTGGTGCCTTTTTAGTAAGGTGTCCATCACCCTAGGAAAATGGTGGTAAGACACTACACACTACAAATGTGTATGGGGGAGGGCTTCTAGGCCATTTTACATGCTTGTAGTATCACTACATAAGCTATTTTGCTCCAAAAAGCAAGGATAATAACACCTCTATTGAGGATTACAGATAATTTCTCAAGTTTGGAGCTGCAGAAAAAACACACTTTCCTTGCCTGTGGCATGTGCAAGACTTTGAGATGGTTTGTTCTTTACAGAAGCAAAGTGCTTCTTTGTTTGGTGGAGATGTGATCATATTTCTGTGCATTAAGAAGGCATCTTCAAAATTGGTGAGAAATGCGCACAGGGGCCCTGTTAGTAAGCTGGCCATCACCCTGCGAAAAGGGTGGGAAGACGTTGTATACCACTAATGTATATGGGGTTCAAAGGCTACTTTACATGCTCATTGCATCACTACATAAGAAATTGCGCTTGAAAAAGCAAGGATGCAAACACCTCCATCGAGGATTACCAATAACTTTTCGAGGTGGAACTGCAGAGGAAACACACTATGGGCCTCATTACGAGTTCTGTGGTCGGTTTAAGCCTTCTGACGAACTTCTGATGGGGAGGTTGCTGCTATAGTGGTTACCTCTCCGCCGGGCCCATTAAGAGTTTCCCGCTAAGTCGGCGGACAAAACTTGAATTTCTGCCCGTCGGCCTAGCTGGAAACACCCTAGAACTTTGTCTCCAGCTCGTAATCGAGCTGGCGGCAAAGTTGTTGGATGCAGGGTTGCACCAGCAGACATTGCAAGAGTGCTGGCTAGGGGCCCCCGGCACCCGTTCTCTGCCAGCCTTTTCTTGGCTGTGTTACCGCCATGAAATCGCTGTTGGAGAACAAGGTCATAATCCCCAGGGCAACTTGTAGTGCTGCCCTGGCAGATTAGGATCACTGCAATCGTCAGAACACTGGGATCTCTGATCCTGGCGGTGCTGGCAGTCAGTTCGTGAGAAGACCACTGTGATCATAATGTGCAAAATGATCGCCAGACTTGTAATGACCACCTTTGTATTGACCAATCGCTTAGGGGGCCTTTTAGTAAGCTGTCCGTCACCCTGGTAAAAGGGTGGGAAAATGTTGACGCTGATGGGAGCCATGTGGGGAGCCTCAAGGCCTGTGCAGTCTCAGCCAGCTCCCCACTTCCTGCGGGAGCCAACATTGCTCCTGTATTCAGGGAGCTGTTAAAAATGCAGCTCCCTGCGTGCAGGAGCAAACTTTCATTTATTTCCCTGCCTGCATTAAAGCAAGCAGGACAACAACTGAAAACTCAGCTCCAAGAAAGCGGGAGCAGTTTGACAGCTCTCGCTTGCTGGGAGCGGAGTTAGTTTTCGCTCTCATTTGGTGGTAACTTTCACAGCTCTCACCAAGTGAAAGCAAACAGCTATCTCCCAAGGCTGGGCACCTCTGGAGATAGCTGGAGCCGACCCTGGGTATGTTGGTCCACAGGGCTATTAATGGCATCAAAGCTAGAGGGTGAGTGTCTTACTACTCTGCCCTCTTTTCTTTTTTTAATGGCAGACTCTGAGTCCCAAAATAGCTGCCAACACTTCCTTGTTGAGGTGTTGACAGTCAATCAAATCTCTCAACAAGACAGGGAGGATTTGCAAAGCGTTTGCCCCTCTAGAAATACAAATTTGTTGTTCTTTTAATTATCTTAAAAGCTACTGAATGGATTCGAATCAAATAACAAAATGGGTGCTTTCTGGATCAAAAGCTACTTTCCTGCCAAATTTGATGTCCTTTTGTCCATTGGTTCGGTCTGTAGACGTGTTCAAAATCCCTATGGAAAACTTCATTCATAACCAAAAAGGGGGGAACTGTAATTCTAAAACTGTGGTCTACCTGATCAGATGCCCTTGTAATTTACTTTATATAGGGATGACCTCAAGAAAGGTTAGGACACGAATAGTGGAACATCGCAGTACGATAATGTGAATACGGGATACAACAACTGTTACCAGGCATTTTATTGAAAAGGGCCACAGTGAGGATGACATGTAGTGGTGTGTCCTTGAGAAACTTGTGCAAACACGTCCAGACATGACAAAGCTTTTATTAATATTTGAGCAGAGATGGATCTACCGGCCCGGGATGGATGTGATACGTCTTAACTATGAGGTGGCCTGGGGGGCTATAAGAATATGGTAAGATCAACTGGAATATAAGTTAGAAGTAGCCTTCATAGGGTCTTTGTACATTATTTAAGAAACCATTGGTCTTCCTCTTACTATCTCCCCCTTAGGTTACTTGTTTCACCTAAGTTACCTTTTTTGTTATTATGTAACAGAGTGAATCAACAGAATCCCCCCCTTTTGGTTAAGAAATCTGGTTTCATATTTGATAACTGAGTTGTTGTGATATATCCCTTAATATGTACAGGTAGGAAAGTGGATGTTATATCCTTACAACTACTGTAAATACACCATGCCTTGATTGGTTTTAGATATATCCCATAAGGAAAAAGCGGGTTTACAGTGGCCAATAACATACAAAGGAAAAAGAGTTGTTTTAGGCCCTCATTATAACCCAGGCGGTCGGTGATAAAGTGGCGGTAATACTGCCAATAGGCCTGCGGTAACAAAAATAGAATTATGACCATGGCAGAAACCGCTCAGACAGACAGCTACTTTAACATAATGACCGCCACGGCGGTAGCAACAAGCACCACGGCGGTAACCGCCAACAGCTATGCGGAAGTCAATGCACCACCCACAGTATTACAACAGGCCTATCCGCAACCTTTTCCGGGGCAGTACCAACGACATAAAAAGCACGGTGGAAACAGAACACAGAAGTCAAAGGACTTACCTCTGGAGACTCAGGGAACAACCACGACGCCATGGAGCCCGAGCTGCACATATTTTCCATGCTCGTCTAGCTTTTCCTGCATTATGAGCAGCAACATCGGCAAAGACGACCACGGTGAATACTGCCGCCTAGCACACAAGGGAGGGGGGAGGAAAACGAGAGTGACACACACACACGCAACACACAACACCCCCACCCCCAACACCATACACACAAAAACAGATGCAGTAACATTTATATCCACCCCGTAACCCCTCAGGAATAATGCAAGGACAAAATGATTGGAAGAAAGTGATTGTAATACGATTAAAGAACATGAATAATTGCATTAAATTACAAATGTATATACATATTTACAAAAGCAGGGACACTGCCTAGTCCTCAATGTCTGTGGGCCACAGGGCCACAACACATGGGCCAGGTGTTAGGGTTTGTACACAGCAAAGAGCATGTCCCCTCTCACTGCACTAGTGGGTTCTGTAATAGCTCCCTTTTAAACTTACTATTGAAAGCCTTTCTTGTTATCTCACCTTCCCCCCCCCTAGGCTTCTGTGTATGTTGTTTAATGTGCTGTTTTGTTTACACATTGGGCCTTGCTTTTACCAAGGCTTCTTTAAAATACTCCTCCCAAGGCCATGTGTTAATCCAACTCATTTGTATAATAACTGAAACTCTGCACACCTTTCAAGAACATGTGCAGCATGTGAGGACCACACCCAGCTCTTCAAACCACACCCAGCTCTGCACACCTTCCAAGAACATGTGCAGCATGTGAGGACCACACCCAGCCCTTCAAACCACACCCAGCCCTGTCTATAAAAGGCATCCCCCGAGCCTCACCCAGTGCTTGTGCTCGTCTACCTCCCGCTTACCTGAGAACAGATCCCTCGGCGCTGGCACTCCTGCTCTTTACAGACTTTCATTGACTTCAATGGGCGCAGCTTCTGGCTCTTCCTTCTTCCGGTTTCCGGTTCCTCCTTGCTTCAGCCTCTCTCCTATGAGTAACCTGCAAAAGAGAAAGAAGACAAGGTTAGACTGATCAGTATCTCTTGCCAGCAACAAGTAAGTGCAAAACCTTTTATTACCTGAAAGAACTTTGACAACAATTTCTGGATTCGTGTATAGACAATTTGAAACGAAATACCTTCCACGAACATTGTGATTCAAACTCTTTGTTACAAGAATATTTTGCAGAACTTTGTGAAGCAAACATTGTTTTTTCTCATGGAACTTTTAAGAATCGAACAGTGGAAACCATTAACAGCAAGGCAAACAGTAAATCAAGGACTTGCACAAATTACATGCTGTATTTTGATGTAAAAGTACAGTATTTGTTTTATAAAAGATTCTGGAAATATGGGAAAAGTGAGTCTGCTATTGGGAATTTAGGCTTTAGTTATATTATGATGAATGTTTGATATTGGTAATTCTGATAACGGTATTTGTTTAATGTTTTAGAAGCTTTACAGTAATAGAAAACACATCTCAGAGCAGTAACACATTCCAAACCTGGAAACTAGAGACCAGGATCCAAGAGGTACTTTTAGAAGAGAATTTCTAATAAATAAAGGGATAGTCAGGAACCCATTTAGGAATAGGTTGCACTTATCTGTTCTTTTTTTATGTTTCATTAGGCACCAGTTTCTACAGAAGTCAGAAAGGGCCGCAGATTTGTGCAGCACTTCAACAGTGGAAACGCAAGAACGGTGTTGTCTCTCTTTTTTATTTTATCCACTTCCCCCCTTCCCTTGAGCTTCTGTTCTTAGTGCACTGTTTTAAAAACTAGTGTGCTGGAACAAGCAGTTTCAGGGTGGGGTCGGATTGTCTTCAACCTCCATCAGAACTGAACAAGAACTCAGGTGAGCTGGGCTTTGACAGAAGCACAAGCCTTAAAAAATTTCAGTTCTGGTGGACGATGAATACCGGGGAAGAAATAGAGGGCATTGACGTCACGGATATGGCGCAGGCCCTAAATGAGGACTTGGCTCATAATGAATCAGTGTCTGGCATCTTGCAACATATGCAAGAGGAAATAGAGAGATCAAAGATGGAGAATACCTCTTTAAAACAGGATTTAAGCAGGTATAAATTTAGGGGATCTCAGTGGAACACAGCTTCTACGCCTTGGTTTAAAACCTCCTCAGAGACAGGGGCGCCATCAAAACATACAACTTTGCCTTCCCCAGTTGAGGTTACTGTTAATGTTCCTAATGTTGTGCCCTTAGCAGCACCTGAACGTTTTCATGGAGATAGTAACAAATTCCATGTTTTTATCAATCAATGTCAATTACACTTCATTTGTAAGCCACAACAGTTCCCTACTGATGATACGAAAGTGGCATTCGTCTTGTCTTATTTGGGTGGCACAGCAGCCAATTGGTCAATTCCTTTCGTGGATAGAGATGATCCAATCCTCCATAATTGGAATCAATTTAAACGTACCATGACCAGCCTTTTTGCAAAACACACTTTCATGCAGGCAAGTGATAATGAGCTTTTAAATCTTAAACAAGGCAACAAGGATTTATTGACCTATCTCACTAGTTTTAATCGTTTACTCACCGAGACACAGTGGCCAGAAGAAAAGCGTGTCTCCCTTTTTTATAAAGGTTTGAGAGACAAGTTAAAAGACGCACTGGCTCATATCGTTGATTTGCCAAAAGACTATTCGGACTTTGTAGATTTAGTTGTGAAATTAGAACATAGACTAGGAGAAAGAAAGGGAGATAAATACAAACTGGAATCACGGTTAACTTTTATTAGACACGAGAAGAAAGACACAGATAATAAACTCCCTGAACCAGAGCCTATGCAAATAGGGACACTCAGAGGTCCACTCACATCAGAGGAAAAAGAAAGAAGGAGAACATTTCAATTATGTTTATATTGTGGCAGGGCAGGTGTGAGAAAACAGGGCTGATTGCAGAGGCCCCATAACTTTTTGCCCCCATTTTCTTCTTTTTGCTTGTGTTTTCCTGACTTTGATGGTGCCCTGGGTACTGCTAACCAGTCCCAGGGCCTGTGCTCTGTGTAAAATGGATATGCAAATTAGGCTAATTATAAGTGGCTAAGTTAACCTACCTATAGGTCCCTAGTATATGGTAGGGCATGTAGGTTTAGGGACCACAGCATAGGTGGTGCACACCTAGGTGCATTGCTGAGGTGCCCAGTGTCATTTTAAAAGCAAGCCTGCCTTGCTGGCTGCTTTTAAATTAAAGTTATATGCAAATTCGACTTTGGAATTAAAGGTACTTCCAAAGTCTTAAACTACCTTATTTTTACATATAAGTCACCCCTAAGGTGTGCCCTATGTGCCCCTAGGGCTGGGTGCCATGTAACTATAAGCAGGGACTTTATAAAAATAGATTTATAAGACCTGGTGAGGTAAAAACAGCCAAATTTGTTTTTCCCTCATTGAAGTAAATGGCCTTCATAGGCTAGAATGGGCAGACTTTATTTTAAATTTTAAAGTCTCCTTAAATGTTACATACCAAGAATTTGGTATCAAATTAATTGTTGTAATAAATCCCACAACTTCCAGTTGTGGGATTTAATATAACTTGTTCAGGTAAAAAGTTTAGACTTTACCTAAAAAGTTGCCAATTTCAGCTCTGCATTGTTTTTGCTGCTGTGCTCTCATTGGCCAGCCTGCAGCAGCTTCTGCCAGGCTGCCTTGATTAGGTGTGAAGTGGCCTGGCTTCACACAAAGGAATGTGCTTGGGGGAGAGAATCTCCCCTCAGCAGATGGTGAGGCAGGAAGGGGGAGGGCTGCCAAACTGGTCTTCAAAGGCAGAGAAGGACATTTGCAGCACCCAGCAACACCCCCACATCCTGCAACCCCAGACAATTAGGTGCCCCCTTGATTAGATTAGGAGAGGGCAGGAGAGGGGTGTGTTTATGATTTTTAGCCACACCAGTGGGTGGGCTCAGCCAGATGTAACCTCCAAAAATCAGATTCAGCCATGTTGGATTTTTAGAGAATGTTGCCTTTTGGGATGGATTTTTGCCACACTTCCCAGGAAGTGGTCATCACAGGGGGACGACCCTGTACCTGATTGGAGGACCAGGACCCCCCTGCTTTTCACCCAGGAGCAAGGATAAAACTGGCAGACCTGCACCCACACCTCAGATCCCCTCCAGAATTCAACAAGAAAGGAACTAAAGAAGAAGAAGGACTGCCCTGCTGGACCCCTGGCTTGCACCTGGACCCTGCACTCAGAAGGACTGCACCAGCTGCACACTTGGGCTTCACCACAAGAAGGACTTTGCCTGGCTTCAACTGGTTCAAGGAGGGACTCCCTGTTTGCTACAGGTGAAAAATTGCTATCCAGAGTCCCCTGCACCAACTCCTAAAAAAGAGACCAGTTGACCACTGCCCGTGGCAAAGAAGGAGTTTGCGCCAGGTGCATTCTGGGAGTTGAAGTCCGCACCCCCCAAGGACCATCACAGAACTTCTGGACCCTTGGGGTGAGCTGTGGACCCCAAAAGAACCTTAAAAGAACATCTGGGTGAAGCCCCAGAAGTTTGGAGAAGATTTGACAAATTTTGTAAAAAAGCTCCAGAGAGGGACCGACCCGCCGCGGAAATTCTAGCCGGCTTGCCTCAACCGCGACCCGGCCTGACTTCGTGGTTCGTCCCGGTAAAGAAAAACATCCAAAAAAGAGACTAAGTCCAAACGTAAAAAGTTGACCGGGACGTCCCAGCCATCGTATCCGAGAAGGGCTCCATGGACGTCGGATCAAGATCCAGGTTTACCCCGGTCGAAGGATTTTCATCTCGAAAAAACGACTAAGTCCGAAGGTAAAAGTCTCCACTGAGGAAACCCACATCGCGTATCCGGACAAGGGCTCCAGGAGGTCGGATTCAACTGGCAGGTTCGTCCCGGTGAAGAAAAACTTCAAAATAAAGACTAAGTCAGAAGGTAACTTTTTAACCAAGGCCTCCCGCGACCTGTAGCCGAGCAGGGCTCCATCGCGGTCAGCCTGAAAGTTTGACTTTGCCCCGGTCGAGGTGCAACCAGATGACCCGATTGGCGCTTTTTGTTTCTAAGCGCTAGAAAAGTAATAATTCTTTAAAAATTCATATCTCCGGTTCCCCTGAACCGATTTTAATCGTTTTTGTGTCATTTTAAAGATAAAAATATAAACTATTTTTATAAATTGGTTTTGGATTTTTAAACAGTTTCCTGTGTTTTATTTAATTACTGTTTTGTGATATTTGAATGCTTTACACTTTGTCTCCTAAGTTAAGCCTTGACGCTCGATGCCAAGCTACCAAGGGTTGAGCTGGGATTAATTTACTGAGACCTAACTGTACCTATGTGGAGGTTAGTGGCTTGTTGCTAGGTGTAGGTACCTACCTGCCCTACCAATAACCCATTTTCCAACATAATTGGAAGCAGCGACGGGATCCTGTACTTGTGTTCAATATCACGTTACAGTTTTGGATAAAACAAATTAAAAATCCTTTAAATTGTCCTAGTGCAAAAATTGTTTTTAATTTTTAATTTGGATTCATTTCAATTATTGAATTTTTGTAATTTTTCTAAATTCGTGTTTCCAATTTTTGCAAAAAGTTTTTGTTGACACAAAACTAGGGAACCATGGAGCTTGATCTGGCTAGCCTACCCACACTGACAGTAGTCCAGCTTAGGGGGTTGTGTATTGAAAGAGGGTTGCCTGCAACCACTGATCTCAGGAAGCAAATCCTGATCACATCCCTGACAGCATGGGCTGAGGCCCAAGAGGTAGAGTCAGAAGAAGCTCCAGAGGAGGGAGAAAGAAGGGAGGATGCAAGCTCTAACCACTCGGGGAGGGAAGGCATCTGAGCCTAAGTGAGGATGAGGAAGAACGGTCCTCAGTAAATACAGTCACTAGGGGCAGATCCAAAGCTAGTGGTGGGAAGGGGGTCCTTTCAGGAGGAGAGAACCCATCCATCAGAGAAAGAGAGCTGGAGGCCCAGCTAGCATACATAGCTTTGGAAGCAGAGAAGCTGGCCCTAGAAAAGAAAAAGTGGGCATACAAAGAGAAAAGAGATGGAAGCAGCGATAAAGAAGCTGAGGTGTCCATGGGTGGGGGAGTTTGCCCCAGATTACCCAAGGGGGTAGTTCCTGCTTATGTAGAGGGGGATGACATAGATAAGTGGCTAGGGGCCTTTGAGAGGGCACTCCAAATGAGAAGGGTTAGGCCTCAATACAGGGGTTCCCTTTTGTGGGAGTTGGTCCCCAACTCAGGGAGGGATAGGCTTCTGACCTTAAGGGGGGAGGAGGCAGATTCATACCCTAGTATGAAGAGGTGCTTAGCCAAGAAGTTTGGTCTGACCCCAGAGCAATATAGAATGAAGTTCAGGGACACCCAGAAGGTCAGTACCCAGTCTTGGGTTGACTTTGTGGACATTTCACTAAAGGCACTAGAGGGCTGGATTATTGGTAACAAAGTAAATACTTATGAGGGGTTACACAATCTGATCATGAGAGAGCACATCTTGACCAATTGTACCCAAGAAAGGTTACGCCAGCATCTAGTGGACTCTAAGCAGACCAACCCTAGAGAGCTAGGGGAGGCAGCTGATGAGTGGTTGAGAACCAGGGTGGTTGTCAAGTCCCAGGGGGGAGACTCCAAGAAGGGGGGGACAGGTCCCCAAAAACCTAAGGAGGGAGGTGGTAAGCCCACCACAGAGACTCCCTCTGTACCCCAGAACCCTAAGGAGGAGGAGAGTAAATCCCACTCCCACTCTGACAAGCAGAGACAGGGAGACCCAGGGTTAAAAAAGCTCTTGGACAGTAGGGCTTGCTTTGACTGTCAGCAGACAGGTCACTTCAGAGGAGATGCAGCCTGTCGAAAGAAGGTGGTTAGCACTGGGCTGTCCAGTGTAGCCATAGAGGAGGATTCCTCAGATGATGAAGTCCTCTTAGCATTGAGCTGGGAGACAGGACCAGATGGTAAGCTGGTGATCCCTGAGGGTGGGAGTAGGCACTTCCACCACATTCAAGTGAATGGGATCCCTACCACTGGCCTGAGAGACACCTGTGCCAGTGACACTATAGTGAGTGACCGGTTAGTGACCCCAGACATGTATGTCCCAGGAAAGACAAAGAAAGTCAGGATAGCCACAGGGGAGGTCACCTCCAAACCTGTAGCCATAGTGCCCCTAGAGAGGGAGGGTATCCTTGACTGGATTAGGGTGGTAGTCAGTGCTGACCTTCCCCTAGATTGTATCCTGGGCAATGACCTCCCAGAGGTGATTCTGGTCACAGATGGGGTGGTCGCCCAGGGCGCTCCCCCAACCCAAAGTCCTGGGGAGTCAGTCCCTACAGTTAGGAGACAGGGGTCCCCAAGAAAAGGAAAGAAGAAAAGGAAGGGTAGGCCACTCTTAAAGAGAGTTCCAGGGAGCCAAGGACCTTCTGCCCCAGTAAGGGGGGAGCCCAGAGTTGGCACTGGTGAGGCCTCACCTGACACCAAGGAAGTCCTGAGTAGTCAGGCAGCTGTCCAGATGCAGGGTGTTGCCCCTGCACTGACAGAAGGGAGAGTGGAAGGAGGGTGTCTGCCACAGGAGGTGGTAGCCCCCCACTCTAGACAGCAAGAGGGGTGCCAGGACCCCAAAGTTGCCCCTAAAGCAGCTCAGCCACCTGTCAGTGGAGAGCTTAGGGTGTGGTTCTGGGTACTGACAGTTGTCAGTAGCCTCTGCTGGGTGCTAGCCTTCCTGGCAGCACTGTACTTGGCCTGGGAGGCAGACCCCAGGGCCAATGGCAAAGTAGGCCCCCTGACCCTATTGGTCATGGTGGGGTTGCTCAAGTGTTGGGTGACCTCTTTGGGTAAGCTAGGTGTTACCCTAGCAAAGTTTGGAGTAGGGGAGGTGGGCACCTCACTACCCAAGTTGGCAGAGAGAAAGGAGGAAGACCCCCCTAGAGGAAAGTTTCAGTTTGAGTTGGGTCCTTTTACTGTTGGGATGGCTTCACTACCCATAGGGAGTGACCCTGACAGGAGGATATAAGGCAGAGTAGGCCCTGCAAAGGAACAGCCAGTTTTCTTCACTGTCTTCCTCGCCTAACAAGCCAGGAAGACTCTCCCAGGGTTGGGCTGAGTCTCCTGGGCGTGTGGGCTGGGGGGGGGGGGTTGTGTGAGAAAACAGGGCTGATTGCAGAGGCCCCATAACTTTTTGCCCCCATTTTCCTCTTTTTGCTTGTGTTTTCCTGACTTTGATGGTGCCCTGGGTACTGCTAACCAGTCCCAGGGCCTGTGCTCTGTGTAAAATGGATATGCAAATTAGGCTAATTATAAGTGGCTAAGTTAACCTACCTATAAGTCCCTAGTATATGGTAGGGCATGTAGGTTTAGGGACCACAGCATAGGTGGTGCACACCTAGGTGCATTGCTGAGGTGCCCAGTGTCATTTTAAAAGCAAGCCTGCCTTGCTGGCTGCTTTTAAATTAAAGTTATATGTAAATTCGACTTTGGAATTAAAGGTACTTCCAAAGTCTTAAACTACCTTATTTTTACATATAAGTCACCCCTAAGGTGTGCCCTATGTGCCCCTAGGGCTGGGTGCCATGTAACTATAAGCAGGGACTTTATAAAAATAGATTTATAAGCCCTGGTGAGGTAAAAACAGCCAAATTTGTTTTTCCCTCATTGAAGTAAATGGCCTTCATAGGCTAGAATGGGCAGACTTTATTTTAAATTTTAAAGTCTCCTTAAATGTTACATACCAAGAATTTGGTATCAAATTAATTGTTGTAATAAATCCCACAACTTCCAGTTGTTGGATTTAATATAACTTGTTCAGGTAAAAAGTTTAGACTTTACCTAAAAAGTTGCCAATTTCAGCTCTGCATTGTTTTTGCTGCTGTGCTCTGATTGGCCAGCCTGCAGCAGCTTCTGCCAGGCTGCCTTGATTAGGTGTGAAGTGGCCTGGCTTCACACAAAGGAATGTGCTTGGGGGAGAGAATCTCCCCTCAGCAGATGGTGAGGCAGGAAGGGGGAGGGCTGCCAAACTGGTCTTCAAAGGCAGAGAAGGACATTTGCAGCACCCAGCAACACCCCCACATCCTGCAACCCCAGACAATTAGGTGCCCCCTTGATTAGATTAGGAGAGGGCAGGAGAGGGGTGTGTTTATGATTTTTAGCCACACCAGTGGGTGGGCTCAGCCAGATGTAACCTCCAAAAATCAGATTCAGCCATGTTGGATTTTTAGAGAATGTTGCCTTTTGGGATGGATTTTTGCCACACTTCCCAGGAAGTGGTCATCACAGGGGGACGACCCTGTACCTGATTGGAGGACCAGGACCCCCCTGCTTTTCACCCAGGAGCAAGGATAACACTGGCAAACCTGCACCCACACCTCAGATCCCCTCCAGAATTCAACAAGAAAGGAACTAAAGAAGAAGAAGGACTGCCCTGCTGGACCCCTGGCTTGCACCTGGACCCTGCACTCAGAAGGACTGCACCAGCTGCACACTTGGGCTTCACCACAAGAAGGACTTTGCCTGGCTTCAACTGGTTCAAGGAGGGACTCCCTGTTTGCTACAGGTGAAAAATTGCTATCCAGAGTCCCCTGCACCAACTCCTAAAAAAGAGACCAGTTGACCACTGCCCCGTGGCCAAGAAGGAGTTTGCGCCAGGTGCATTCTGGGAGTTGAAGTCTGCACCCCCCAAGGACCATCACAGAACTTCTGGACCCTTGGGGTGAGCTGTGGACCCCAAAAGAACCTTAAAAGAACATCTGGGTGAAGCCCCAGAAGTTTGGAGAAGATTTGACAAATTTTGTAAAAAAGCTCCAGAGAGGGACCAACCCGCCGCGGATATTCTAGCCGGCTTGCCTCAACCGCGACCCGGCCTGACTTCGTGGTTCGTCCCGGTAAAGAAAAACATCCAAAAAAGAGACTAAGTCCGAACGTAAAAAGTTGACCGGGACGTCCCAGCCATCGTATCCGAGAAGGGCTCCATGGACGTCGGATCAAGATCCAGGTTTACCCCGGTCGAAGGATTTTCATCTCGAAAAAACGACTAAGTCCGAAGGTAAAAGTCTCCACCGAGGAAACCCACATCGCGTATCCGGACAAGGGCTCCAGGAGGTCGGATTCAACTGGCAGGTTCGTCCCGGTGAAGAAAAACTTCAAAATAAAGACTAAGTCAGAAGGTAACTTTTTAACCGAGGCCTCCCGCGACCTGTAGCCGAGCAGGGCTCCATCGCGGTTGGCCTGAAAGTTTGACTTTGCCCCGGTCGAGGTGCAACCAGATGACCCGATTGGCGCTTTTTGTTTCTAAGCCCTAGAAAAGTAATAATTCTTTAAAAATTCATATCTCCGGTTCCCCTGAACCGATTTTAATCGTTTTTGTGTCATTTTAAAGATAAAAATATAAACTATTTTTTATAAATTAGTTTTGGATTTTTAAACTGTTTCCTGTGTTTTATTTAATTACTGTTTTGTGATATTTGAATGCTTTACACTTTGTCTCCTAAGTTAAGCCTTGACGCTCGATGCCAAGCTACCAAGGGTTGAGCTGGGATTAATTTACTGAGACCTAACTGTACCTATGTGGAGGTTAGTGGCTTGTTGCTAGGTGTAGGTACCTACCTGCCCTACCAATAACCCATTTTCCAACAGCAGGTCACTTTGCCAGAGAATGTCCAGTAAAGCCTAAAACTCCACGAAAGGGTGCTGTTTCCTCCACCTCCTCAACTGAATCGGGAAACGATTAAGCTTGACAAGGGGAGAGGTTACTTGTTCGAGAAAACATCTTAATCAAACCTCTAATGCTGCAGCCTTCAGGGTACCGCACATACCTAGACATTTCATAATTCAGGTCGTTTTAATTGTTACTACCCAAGTGAGGCATTCTCTCCCTGTCCTACTGGACTCAGGCGCGACAGGAAATTTTGTGGATAATAAGTTAGCTGAAATCTTAGGACTTCCTATGTGCCTAAAGCCTTGTCCAGAAGCAGTATGTGCAGTGGATGGGTCAGAATTGACCTCTGGATTAATCACAAAACAAACAAGTCCACTTGTTATGGTCTGTCAGAATGGGCACACAGAGGTGATTAGCTTTGATCTGATAGATACTCCTAATTTTGGTTTGATTCTCGGGGTACCCTGGTTAACAACTCATAACCCAAAAATTGATTGGGTGAATAGAACTGTTACTTTGGATTCCTCTTTCTGTAGAACCAATTGCTATCAAGAAGCAGGTACAGAACAGAGCACAGTATTACACTGTGCTAGTGTTACACAAGATGAACCAAGTCTCCCTCCTGAATATTCTGACTTTAAAGACGTCTTTTATCCAGTAAAGGCTAGTATGCTGCCCCCACATCGGTCTTATGACTGCCGTATAGATCTTATCCCAGGGGCCCCTTTACCTAATAACAGAGTATATGCTTTGACTGACGAAGAAACCAAATACTTAAGAACCTACCTAGATGACCTACTACAGTCTGGGTTCATCCGTCATCCCACATCTCCGGTGTCATCTCCACTCTTTTTTATCCCGAAGCCGGATAAATCCCTGCGCGCGTGTATCGATTATAGAGGACTAAATAAGGCTACAATAAAGAATAAATATCCTCTTCCTCTAATACCTGTGTTGTTGGATCAATTAAGACATTCTACTGTATACACTAAACTAGATCTGCGGGGAGCTTACCACCTGGTCCGAGTAAAAGAGGGGGATGAGTGGAAGACAGCTTTCAAGACAAAGTTTGGTTTATTTGAGTACACAGTAATGCCCTTTGGGTTATGTAATGCCCCTGCGGCCCTTCAGTTCTTTATAAATGAGGTCCTACACGAATTCCTGGACCTTTGTGTCATAGTATACATAGACGACATCCTCATTTACTCTAAGAACTCAGAAGAACATACCCAACATGTTCGTGCAGTATTATCAAAGTTAAAAGAAAATCATCTTTTTGCTAAGTTAGAAAAGTGTACTTTTAATGTCAACAAGGTGGACTTTTTAGGATACTGCCTGTCACCTCAAGGAATAACTATGGATGTAAAGAAAATCAGTGCTATTGCTGATTGGCCAGAACCATCCTCTGTAAAAGATATTCAGAAATTTCTGGGTTTCGCCAATTTTTATAGGAGGTTTATTGCACATTTTGCAGACATTGCGGCCCCAATAACTACCTTGTTGCGGAAAGGGCAACGATTTCTTTGGACTGATGAGGCGGCACACGCCTTTCAACTCCTAAAACAAAAGTTCACTTCAGCCCCAATTCTGAAACATCCTGATCCTGACTTGCCCTTTTTTGTTGAAGCGGATGCTTCACAAGTAGCTTTAGGAGGAGTTCTCTCTCAACGAGATGCAGTAGATGGCCAGTTACATCCTATAGCCTTCTATTCTAAAAAGTTATTGCCAGCTGAACAAAATTACACTGTGGCTGAAAGGGAACTACTAGCTATCAAAGTAGCCTTTTCAGAATGGAGGCACCATTTAATGGGAGACAAGTACCCAGTTACAATCTTTTCTGACCATAAGAACCTACAGTTTTTTGTATCACTTAAAGCACTAACACCACGTCAGATGCGCTGGTTAAATTTTTTTAGCACATTTGACTTTGTTATAACCTATAGACCAGGTGCACAACAAATTCAATCTGATGTGTTATCTAGATACGGACATACCTCAGACATGAAACAAGATAAAATAGGAGAACCCATTATTCCTCCCCAAAAGTTGTTGGCACCAGTACAACAGAAGGATTTCATCACAGATCTATATAATGCACACATGCAAATAGCACCTCAGGATTGGTTAAAGGATTCCCATAACACAATACAACGAGGTTTATTGTATCACGACAACATGCTGTTAGTGCCCACCTCTGAATTACAAACACAGGTGATAATTTGGCATCACGCCTCACCGTTGGCAGGTCATCCTGGTTGGGTAAAAACCCTGGAAAATGTGCAAAAACACTTTTGGTGGGACACTATAAGAAAGGACATTAAGCAATTTGTCACTACCTGTCCAATTTGTGCAAGACATAAATCTCATAAGGCTCCTGACGGCTTGTTAATACCAATGCCAACACCCAAACAACCTTGGCACACTGTGAGCGTAGACTTTATTGTAGGTTTACCACCTGTAAAATCCTTCACAACAGTGTTGGTTATAGTGGATTTTTTATCTAAAATGGCACATTTTGTACCATTACGGAAATTACCCACGGCGGCAGAATTTGCCGATATTTTTATAAGGGAAATTGTGCGTTTACATGGTTTGCCAAGCAAAGTGGTGTCAGACCGAGGGAGCCAGTTCAACTCCAGATTTTGGAAAAAATTATGTGAAAAACTGAAAATAGATGTGGCCTTATCCACTGATTTCCACCCAGAGACAGATGGACAGACTGAACGACTGAACCAAACCTTACTTCAAACGCTACGTTGTTTATTGGCTGATTATTCTAGTGAATGGTTGGAAGCTCTCCCTGTAGCAGAGTTTGTTTATAATAATACTGAGCATTCAGCTCTACTTTGCTCACCATTCTATTTCTTGCAGGGGTATCATCCAAGAGCTATACCCATTTTGTTAGAAGATTCCCTGTTGCCTACAGTAACGGATAGACTAACGAGGTTAGGTGACATACAAGACAAAGCCAGGAAACATTTATTAAAGTACAAAGAAAGCATGAAAAGACAAGCAAACAAACACAGGTCTGAGGCCCCAATGTATAAAATTGGTGACAAGGTATGGCTCTCCACAAAGAACCTAAACATAGAGGGATCCCGAAAGCTGCAACCACGTTTCATAGGACCCTTTAGTATAACTGCCATAGTAAACCCGGCAACAGTAAAATTAGATTTACCAAAAGAATATCCAGTACATACTACATTCCATGTGTCCTTGCTTAAGCCGTACAACTCAAAAACCCGACCTGAACCACCACCTCCACCCATACCAATTAAGGGAAATCTGGAATATGAAGTGAAAAGCATAAAAGACTCAAAAAGAATTAGTGGACGTCTGTTTTATTTAGTAGAATGGAAAGGATATGATGAATCTGAGAATTCATGGGAACCAGCATCATATGTACATGCCCCACAGCTGATTAGACGGTTTTATTTAAAAAATCCAGGAAAACCCCGTCCTGTAGGAGGGCCTTTGAGGGGGGCACCTGTTAGGGTTTGTACACAGCAAAGAGCATGTCCCCTCTCACTGCACTAGTGGGTTCTGTAATAGCTCCCTTTTAAACTTACTATTGAAAGCCTTTCTTGTTATCTCACCTTCCCCCCCCTAGGCTTCTGTGTATGTTGTTTAATGTGCTGTTTTGTTTACACATTGGGCCTTGCTTTTACCAAGGCTTCTTTAAAATACTCCTCCCTAGGCCATGTGTTAATCCAACTCATTTGTATAATAACTGAAACTCTGCACTCCTTTCAAGAACATGTGCAGCATGTGAGGACCACACCCAGCCCTTCAAACCACACCCAGCCCTGTCTATAAAAGGCATCCCCCGAGCCTCACCCAGTGCTTGTGCTCGTCTACCTCCCGCTTACCTGAGAACAGATCCCTCAGCGCTGGCACTCCTGCTCTTTACAGACTTTCATTGACTTCAATGGGCGCAGCTTCTGGCTCTTCCTTCTTCCGGTTTCCGGTTCCTCCTTGCTTCAGCCTCTCTCCTATGAGTAACCTGCAAAAGAGAAAGAAGACAAGGTTAGACTGATCAGTATCTCTTGCCAGCAACAAGTAAGTGCAAAACCTTTTAATACCTGAAAGAACTTTGACAACAATTTCTGGATTCGTGTATAGACAATTTGAAACGAAATACCTTCCACGAACATTGTGATTCAAACTCTTTGTTACAAGAATATTTTGCAGAACTTTGTGAAGCAAACATTGTTTTTTCTCATGGAACTTTTAAGAATCGAACAGTGGAAACCATTAACAGCAAGGCAAACAGTAAATCAAGGACTTGCACAAATTACATGCTGTATTTTGATGTAAAAGTACAGTATTTGTTTTATAAAAGATTCTGGAAATATGGGAAAAGTGAGTCTGCTATTGGGAATTTAGGCTTTAGTTATAGTATGATGAATGTTTGATATTGGTAATTCTGATAACGGTATTTGTTTAATGTTTTAGAAGCTTTACAGTAATAGAAAACACATCCCAGAGCAGTAACACATTCCAAACCTGGAAACTAGAGACCAGGATCCAAGAGGTACTTTTAGAAGAGAATTTCTAATAAATAAAGGGATAGTCAGGAACCCATTTAGGAATAGGTTGCACTTATCTGTTCTTTGTTTATGTTTCATTAGGCACCAGTTTCTACAGAAGTCAGAAAGGGCTGCAGATTTGTGCAGCACTTCAACAGTGGAAACGCAAGAACGGTGTTGTCTCTCTTTTTTATTTTATCCACTTCCCCCCTTCCCTTGAGCTTATGTTCTTAGTGCACTGTTTTAAAAACTAGTGTGCTGGAACAAGCAGTTTCAGGGTGGGGTCGGATTGTCTTCAACCTCCATCAGAACTGAACAAGAACTCAGGTGAGCTGGGCTTTGACACCAGGGCCCCACCTCACTCCTGCAACAACACGGAGAGAACACTGCAGGGGCATCAGCTCGAAAATACACAGGCACCTCAGGGGAATGGGGATTGGGGGGGGGGGGCACATCAGCCGGAAGATGGTATTACACCACTGGTCCTGCAGGGGACTACATGCCCTCTGCCCTGTCCTGGGGAGTGCAAGGCCACAGTCTCTCAAGTGGGTGGTTTGCCCACTGCTTGGTTCTGGGGAGTGCAAAGCCACAGTCTCTCAAGTGGATGGTTTGCCCACTGCTTGGTCCTGGGGAGTGCAAGGCCACAGTCTCTCAAGTGGGTAGTTTGCCCTCTGTATGGTCCTGGGGAGTGCAAAGCCACAGTCTCTCAAGTGGGTGGTTTGCCCACTGCTTGGTCCTGGGGAGTGCAAAGCCACAGTCTCTCTAGTGGATGGCTTCTCCACTGGTTCTGGAGGGGGCCTTGTGCCCAGTGTGCTTCATCCAGGTAAGGATGGGGTGAGTGGATGGCTTCTTCCACTGGTTCTGGAGGGGGCCTTGTGCCCAGTGTGCTTCATCCTGGGAAGGATAGGGTGAGTGGATGGCTTCCCCACTGGTTCTGGAGGGGGCCTTGTGCCCAGTGTGCTTCAAGGCCCAGTGTGCTTCATCCTGGGAAGGATGGGGTGGGTGGATGGCTTCTTCCACTGGTTCTGGAGGGGGCCTTGTGCCCAGTGTGCTTCATCCTGGGAAGGATGGGGTGAGTGGATGGCTTTTTCACTGGTTCTGTAGGGGGCATTGTGCCCTGTGATGCAGATCTTGGGGAGTGCAAGGTCACAGTCTATCACCTGGGTGTCAGACCCACTGGATATGCAGGGGCCAGGACGCACCACAGCCCATGGAGGCAAGACTACACACTGTCTGCCGGCAGTGACGGCTGCTCAGTGGTGGCAGTGGCGGTGCTGGTGTCGGTGCTGGAAGTGGTGGGGGGGGGGCTCCAGCCCATCCCCTGCAGCCTCGGACGGCTGCCCACTGGGGCTGCTGCTGGCAGTGGTGCTGGTGGCAGTGCTGGCAGTGGTGGGGGGAGACTCCAGCCCATCCCCTGCAACCTCGGATGGCTGAACCACCATGGTTGGTTGTGGGGGCTCCGAATGAGTCCCATCACCAGGCCTCCTGTCCTTCCTGCCCGCTGGTGCAGGCCCCTTGCCCTTCCTTTCAGCAGCCGGGGATGGCCCCTTGCCCTTCACACCTGCAGCTGGTGGTGTCTCCTTGCCCTTCACACCTTCAGCTGGTGGTGCCTCCTTGCCCTTCCTAGTCTCAGATGGTGGTGCCTCCTTGTCCTTCCTTGATGTACCTGGTGCAGGCACCCTATCAGCGTTGCTGCCTAGTGCCCAGGATCCTCTCCCACCTGCAGTAGCTGTCAACACTACTGTGCCCCTGGACTGGGTGCCTGAGGTGCTTGCCTGGGTTTTCTTCACCCTGGCATGACGTGAAGGACAGGGGGAGGAGGGGTAGGGAAGAGGTCAATGGCGGAGAGGAAAAGCTTCTTAGGGACATTGGGGTGGGAAGAGGGTAAAGGTTTTGGAGTGGAGGAAGAGGAAGTGGTTGTAGGAGGTGTCTGTCTGCTGTGTTTGGGTGCAGGTGCCTGGGCTGGATGCTGTTGTGAGGTGGATGGCTGTTTGGTGTCTGAGTGCTTGCGTTTGTGTACCTTGGGAGAAGGGGGCACAGACACAATGGGAGAGGACACAGGGGACGTGTGCGTGGATGTGGGGGTGGCGACTGTCAGTGAGGGGCGTGTAGTGATAACTGTGATGGTGGTACTGGATGAGGATGTAGTGCATGCAGGTGCGAGTGTAGATGCTACTGGGAGGGAGATGAACGACGAGAAGGAGGGGGACACAGTGGAGGCAGTGGATGTTGGTATGTCTGGATCTGGATGGTGTTTGTGTGAGTGCCTGTGGGATGAAGTGTGGTGCTTGTGTTTGCCTGAACCACTCCTGTGTGTTGTCCTGGGTGCATGCTGGTCTGCCTGTGTGCTTAGGATAGGTTGGGGTTGAGGGGAATGGGATTGGGCAGAGGAGATTGGAGGGGAGAGGTTAGAAACAGGGACAATGGCTGCCATCGGGGAGGAGGCCAGAGCCTGGATTGATCTCTGTTGGGCCGCCATGCCAGAGTGAATGCCCTCCAGGAATGCATTTGTTTGTTGTAAATGGGCTGCCAGCCCCTGGATGGCATTCACAATGGTTGACTGCCCAACAGAGATGGATCGTAGGAGGTCAATAGCCTCCTCACTCAGGGCAGCAGGGCTAACTAGGGCAGGCCCTGAGGTGCCTGGGGCGAAGGAAATGCCCACCCTCCTGGGTGAGTGGGCACGGGAAACACGCTGAGGGGCTGCTGGGAGGGCGGTGCTGGTACAGGGGTGGCAGCTGTACCTGTAGTTGGGGTGGGCACAGAGGTGTCCGCCACCACCAGGGAGCTTCCATCGGAGGAGGTATCACTGTCAGAACTTTCCCCTCCAGTCTCCGCCGTGGTGCTCCCCTCGCCCTCCATCCCACTGTTGCCCTCACCATCAGTGGATTCGGCCTCCTGGGCCCTGTAGGATGCAGCTTTCCCCGTCGCCGGTGCCTCTGCTCCTCTGCCAGATGATGCTAATGCACATAAGGACAGGGTGACAAAACAAAAAGGTGGGGGACGAGACAAAGGATACCCTTGGTCAATGGCGGCAACAACACCACCTTTGGCGTACACAATACACTCACACACAGGGAAAAGCCCTACGTACTAGGCAAAGCACTACCAGTCACAATTCTAGTCACCAGGCCATGGACAGGGATACCTAACGCCAATTGCAGCATTCCTGAGACCAACAGACACCTTCCGAGTGGTGGAGGCCTACTAGCTTGTTTGGAGGAGGTTGACATCAGACCCTGCCCAACATGGGCCCTACCTTGCACTGGCCGCCCTTGCCTAGGGGCACCCACAGGCCCACATCCCACACCTGGATGCCACCCCACCACGCGCAAGTAGTATATTGGGGCACTGTACTCACCCCCTTGTGGCTGCTGTGATGCCCCCAAGCGCCCATCTAGCTCTGGATAGGCCACCACCAGTATGCAGGCCATCAGGGGCATCAGGGTTTGACAGGCACCCCTTCCTCGTTGGGAGGCCATCCCCAGCTGTGCCTCCGCTGTCTTCCATGCCCAGCATGCGTTTACGACAGTGGGTGCTCCGCCTGCCGTAGACCCCCAGGGTCCACACGTCCTTGGCGATGGCACACCATATACCCTTTTTTTGATGGGCACTGACCTGCAGAGAAATACACATAGGAAAAAGTATCAGTCAGACTGTCCTGCCTGTTACACTCATGGCCCACCATAGCCCTCACATCCCCTTACGCACAGACATTGCCCACCATACATGTAGCATGCTGCCCAGGGCCCTTACCCCAACCCCCCCACACGAGGCCCTCACACACAGCACCCCATGCATTCATACCCCATTCATCGTGCTCACAGTGTACTCACCCGTTAGTCTGGTGGCCCATACAGCATCAGGTACTAGGGTAGGACCCCATCCACCAGTCTCTCCAACTCCGCAGCGGTGAAGGCAGGGGCCCTTACCCCAGTGACACGAGCCATGGTTGGTTCCAGGCACAGGTCACAGCAGCACTTGCAGTGTAGGTCCTCTCCTTTTGAAGGTCAGGTAGCAAGTGGATGAACAGATAGAAAATGGCGGTCACGTCCGCGGCAGTGCGTACTGTAACGCATAGGGCCCAATGGGATCCAATGAGGATTTGCACAGCGGTTTTCGACCACCTCCTGCAACAGTGCACAACGTCAGCGGAATTACCTAATTTCCACATCTTCCTCCATACAGGACAGGCGGACACCATTTTAGAGGGGGGGCAGGCCATGGAACCTAACTGTGTCACAGTACACACAGGCACTATTTGGGCCTATACAACAATATTGTGTTACAGTCACAACATACAATGCAGTGTAGTGTTTGGAAATATGGAATACTGACCAGCTACTTACCGTTTGCCCCCTAGATTGCAACCACTGCGAATGAATAGGAGATGGAGACATCCCCCTGTGTACAGGCCCCTTGTGGACTTGGCAACAATGGAGGACAGGCACATTATCCTTACCTATAGACCTGACAGGGCCACAATCACAGAGCTGTGTGCCCAACTGGAACCTGACCTGATATCTGCTATCCTTCAGCCCACTAGGATCCCCCTCTTGTGCAAGTCCTATCTGTGCTCCATTTCTTGGCAACTGGCTCCTTCGTGACAGTGGGCTTGGCAGCAGGAATGGCACAGTCAATGTTCTCAATAGTGCTAACCAGAGTGTTGTCTGCCCTGATTAAACACTTGCGCAGCTACATAGTTTTCCCCCAGGTGGAGGATTTGGCCACAGTGAAAGCTGACTTCTATGCATTGGGACATATCCCCAGCATTATTGGGGCAATTGATGGTACACATATTGCATTTGTCCCCCCGGAGAAATGAACAGGTGTTCAGAAATCAAAAGAGCTTTCACTCGATGAATGTGCAGATAGTGTGGCTGGCAGACCAGTATATCTCCCATGTCAATGCAAAATATCCTGGCTCTGTGCATGACGCCTTTATCTTGAGGAATAGCAGCATCCCATATGTGATGGCTCAACTCCAGAGCCACCGGGTGTGGCTGATAGGTGAGCCCTGGTTCCCACCCAGTGGTTGTTGGTGTATGGGTATGGTGTGGGTCCTAAGGGTTAGTGTGTGTCTGACAGTTATCCCTCGATATTTGCAGGTGACTCTGGTTACCCCAATCTCTCATGGCTACAGACCCCTGTGAGGAATCCCAGGACAAGGGCAGAGGAACGTTACAATGAGGCACATGGGCGAACAAGAAGAATAATAGAAAGGACATTCGGCCTCCTGAAGGCCAGGTTTCGTTGCCTCCATCTAACAGGTGGATCCCTGTACTACTCGCCAAGAAGGTGTGCCAGATCATCGTGGCATGCTGTATGTTGCAGAACCTTGCCTTACATCTCAAGGTGCCTTTTCTGAAGGAGGATGAGGCTGAAGATGTTGAAGATGGGCATGTGTCAACAGTGGACCCTTTGGACAGTGAAGATGAGGAGGCAGAGGATGAGGATGAGGACAACAAAAGTGCTATAATAAGACAGTACTTACAATGACACACAGGTAAGACACTCTAATTACACTTTACATTGACAGTTTAGTATTTGACATTGTCACTGGCAGGCTGATTTTCCCACTTCTATGGCCACTTACTGTATCCTTTACTGTCTCTATTTTCAGATATTTGTGCCCCACTATCGCTCCTGGTGTGTTGACTGCAGCCAACTATAGGTCATTCCTATGTATAGATTACTGTACAGTTATATTACACATGGTTAAATGATTTGACAGACTCCATACTTGTATTTATTCAAATGGTGTTTATTTAAGTGCTAATGATTAGAGGGGAATGTGCAATTGGCTGGGGTGATGATGGAGGAAAGTCCAGGATAGAGTCCAGTCTATTTGTATCACAGGTGCATTGTCCAAGGGGGCATAGAAAGGGGAGAAATGGCAGTTCAAGGTGGACAGGCTGACAGAGTGGGACACAAGGGTGATATTTAGGAGAGTCTTATTTCCTGGGGGGGGTCTTGGCAATGTTCTCTGGCTTCTGCCTGGATCGCAGGGACCGTTTGCTGGTGGTTCTCCTTCTGCAGGGGGTGGGGTGCTGGTTCCTGTGGTGGGGCCTCCTGTCCACTAGCGGCAGCGGATGTGGAAGGCTGTTCATCAGTTTGGCTAGAGTCAGGAGCCCGGTGGTGTGCCACTGACTCCCTCATGGTGTTGGCCATGGCTCCCAGCACTCCTGCAATGGTGACCAGGATGGTGTTAATGGACTTCAAGTCCTCCCTGATCCCTATGTACTGTCCTTCCTGCAGCCGCTGGGTCTCCTGCAACTTGTCCAGTATCTAGCCCATCGCCTCCTGGGAATGGTGGTATGCTCCCAGGATGTTGGTGAATGCCTCCTGGAGAGTTGGTTCCCTGGGCCTGTCCTCCCACTGTCGCACAGCAGTCCTCCCAGCTTCCCTGTTGTCCTGTGCCTCTGTCCCTTGAACCGTGTGCCCACTGCCACTGACCCCAGGTCCCTGATTGTCCTGTGTTTGTGGGGTGGCCTGGGGTCCCTGTAGTGGTGGACAAACTGCTGATTGACATGTCCTGGGGACAGATGTACGGGCCCGCTGGGTGGGTACTGTGCTGGTGTTTCCTGAGGGGGGAGGCTCTGGGGTGAGGGACTGTGCCTGGGTTACCGACTGTCCAGAGATCCCAGATGGGCCAGGTTGGTCATCCAGATCCAGGCATCCAGAGCTGCTGTCATCACTGTGGGCCTCTTCTGGGGGTGGACTGGAAGTTGCTGGCACCTCCTCTCCGGTGACATTAGGTGGGGGACCTGTGGGGATGTAAATGCAGTGTTATTGTTTCTGTGTATGTCATCTTGTGCATGGGTATATTGCCCTGCATGGTTGTTATTGCCCTGCCAGCTTTGCCTTGTGCGAGTAGTGATTTTGTGGACTAGGTGATTCTCTCTAATGTGCATGTTTTAGTGATGGTTGTCCATACAGGTCTGTGAGGGGTGTCCGTGCATTGGTGTTGCATACAGGGCTTGGTATTGGGATGAGTGGGTTGTGATGGTGGGGTATGTGGGAGGTGGTGAAGTGATTGGAGTAAGGGTAAGGGTGTGGGTTTGTGATGGCATGCAGGTGGGGGGGTGACAGTAATAGAGATTTGACTTACCAGAGTCCAGTCCTCCTCCTACTCCTGCCAGGCCCTCAGGATACATAATTGCCAATACTTGCTCCTCCCATGTTGTTAGTTGTGGGGGAGGATGTGGGGGTCCACAGCCAGTCCTCTGTACAGCTATTTGGTGTCTTGCTGCTGTGGAACGTACTTTCCCCCGTAGGTCGTTCCACCTCTTCCTGATGTCATCCCTTGTTCTTGGGTGCTGTCCCATGGCATTGACCCTGTCCATGATTCTCCGCCATAGCTCCGTCTTCCTAGCAATGGACATCTGCTGTACCTGTGATCTGAATAGCTGTGGCTCTACCCAGATAATTTCCTCCACCATGACCCTTAGCTCTGCCTCAGAGAACCTGGGGTGTCATTGCGGTGCCATGGGTGTATTGTGAGTGGTGTGGGTGAGGGTGTGTGGAATGCTGTGTTGGGGTGTGTGATATAGGGTGCGTGGATGGTGTATAAGTGATGGTGGTGTGTATCTGTGGTCTTGTCTGTGATTTTGCTATCTCTCTTGTGGCCCTTGTTTGTAACGGTAAAGGGTTGTGGGTAATGTGGGTGTGTTTTTTATAGTGGTGTGTGGGTGTGGTGTGTGTATGTGTGTCAGGTGTGTGTAGTTTGCATTGTCCAATGTGGTGCTGTTTTGTTTGTGTGTGTGTATTTGGAGTGCGGCGGTATGTACCGCCAATGGTTTAGTTCCATTGAATGTCCGCTGCGGTGATTCGTGGGTCATAATGCTGTGGGCGTAGTTCTTTTGGCGTAATGGTGTGGGTTTTGCTACCACCAGTTTATCACTGACCTTTGGGCTGGTGGACTTGTGTGTGTGGCTGTATAGTGACGGATTGCTATGTGTGGGTCATAATATGGGTGGCGATAATCCGCTGCGGCGGAGGTATGTTGGCGGCTGTCAGCATGGTGGTAAGTGGGATTTACTGCCAATGTCATAATGAGGGCCTTAGTGTCTCACTTATATTTGAAGATAGGTGAGTATTACCAAACAGCTAGCGTATAATTCCGTTTGATAAAGTGAGGCGGACAACACATCCTGCCCCCTCCCCAGGTTGTAAGTAACAAGACTAATGAAACATCGCTTTAGAATTCTTTTGAAAAAAGTGATGAAAAAAAGGAAGAGGATAACATTTCCCATCTTACTTTTAGAGGACGTACCTCTCTTATGACAGATGATGTATAGCTGGGCATAAGTAAGGGGTGCAGCGATGATGGAGACTACATTACCCATTTCTCTCCGTGATCATTACTATTTTGAGTATCTATAGAAGGAGGGCGGACTACAATACCCAGGCTCTTTAGCTCTCCCCAAGACTATAGTAATTTCACTATCCATGGAAGGAATGTGGACTACATTACCCAGGCTCCTCTTAGGTGGATGCCGGATACAGCTGATTTGGCGTAAGAGAGTCACAGCTAATGCAAATGACCATCACTCGGGTTAAATAGACAACAGGGTAAGGAGCCAACGTACCAGTTCGGCCTGATGAGGGGATTAGATAGGTACTTTCGGACAACCACTCCTTTTGACGAAGTAAGTACGGGGCATTTGAACAAATAGGTTGGAGCTTTATTTCGTTGTGTGAAAATAACAAGGGGGCTCTTTCTTTGTTCCCTTAAGATTCTGATTTGTGGTAATGAGAACTAAATAGAAACACTAGTTATAATAACAATGAAAGGGTAGCTTTTGGTTATGTTTTTTTACCCCTTCATTATGACTCTTCGTGGGGATATGAACCTCACTGAAAGATATGAAGAGTTATAGGTTCCTCCCAGTGGCTCTTCTCTTTTTCCCTCCAAATTAATTTGGTTCCTCTAATTAAAGGGCTTGACCATTTAGTTAAGAGTATTACATATGTTTGGTGGCTACAACTTGTAGAACTTTCTATTTGAGTAGTTATGTCCTTTCCAGGGTGTGACTACAAGGGGCGTTGCCACTCTCAAGGACAAAAAAACGAGAGGCTCTCAATTTCAGGGTAAGAATGGATATGTGGACTCTAAATAGAAAGATTGTCCTCCATATTTTCCTCAGTGGTGTGTAATAGGCTTCTTAAATTATAAGGGGCGAGTGCATGGATTGGGCCACGTATTGTCACGTATTGTCACAAGTTTGCAGTCCAGTGTGCATTTCCACATGTGGTCACTGAGTTTCTAAGTGGGTTATTTCACAAAACCAAGGGCAAGATAGGTATGAACCTTTGTGTGTTATATGCCTACACGTGCCCTTTAAAGCATTAACCTTACCAAAGGTAGGATTTTATGCATGTGGTTCCCTGCACAAATGTTTTGTGGGGTGAAACTAGAGATTTAGGGTTAGATGAGTACGGATCCTTGTCCCTGACGAATGCCCGAGACCCTTAGTGGCTTGTAAAAAATGGGTAGAAACATGTTAGGTTGCACAGGTGACACAAAACATTATTTTTGTGATCTCAATGTACGTTATTTTTAACCAAACCTGTCGCCCCATTAAGAAAGGCAATGCCAGGGGTAATACCTAAGGTATTTTTATGAATCTGGAGCCCGGTCCTTTTTTCCAGTAATTACTTATTAAGAACTCCCTCCTGTTCAGAGGAGACAGGCAGTTGAGTCCGCTCTGGTGGCAGTGGACCTACCAGGGTGGGGAGTAGAAGCCAAGCATGAAGCATGAGACTACTAATTGTGATGCTTCTACTTCCATAACTGGAAATGACCTCAGTGAGGCTATGTGAGAATAGGAGCTAACCTTAACAGGTGTTCCCATGCGAAGAAACCAAAGAGGTGGCTTCCCAATAGGAGCATGCCCCGTAGATCAAACAGCACCCAGGGTGGCAGCAAGGGTGAACTCCCAGGGCCAGATGGAGCGTTGCTCTGTTATCTCCTCCACTCCTGATAGGGCCTCGCTCCCTGAAAGCAGCTTTGAATCATCAGGTGGCACCCCCGCTGACTACACTCCATCAGTCACTAATGTAGGAACTACTGATGCTGCCAAGGTCGGCGGAGCACTTGAGCCCTTCTTGTTGGCTATGATCAATCAGGTTCAGGCTCAGAGAGTGGAAGCACTGCAGCATTATGCACAAGACAGAGCCGATACTGCTTTTATCCAGCAATCACTGGCAGACATAACTAGAAAAGTCTAGGTGCTCTCCACAGACATGACTGTGCTCCAGCAACGAGTGGCCGATGCAGAGGAAGTGGGAACGGCTACTGTTGAATCTATTGGAAATCATGATTGACAGTTGGCTTTTATTCAGGGTAAGATTGAAGACTTGGAGAAGTGCCAGAGGAGAAATAACCTCAGGATACTGGAAGGAAAAGAGAGTGATGGCCCCCAGCAGTTTGTTGTGCAATTGTTTGGGAAGGTATTTCCTGATCCGAGCGACTGGGAGATGAACTTGCAGATCTAGCAGATGCATCGCCTTCCTCTATTCTGGGGTAAGCTGTGGCCCGACTGGTACCACTAAATCATCATATCCTCATCCAATTTTGATCTATATTGGTAATTGTCTGTTAAGACAAGCGGTTGCCCTCAAAACTTGTCCTGACTCTCCTGTAGCAGTGGACGCTATGTTGATCTCTGTCCGTTCTGATCTTTGCAACTCCACCATAGATAGACGCTGGAAGCTCCGGCAACATATTAAATATGTTGAAAGCTGTTGGGGCACAAGTCTCTCTACAGGCTCAAGATTATTAAAAATGGACACATACAGATGTGCTAGACTGAGCAAGAGGCTATTACTGCCTTACATAAACTGCAATACGCCCTAGATCCATAATTTTGTTTGCATGGCAGTATTGCTCCCTAGACCCGTAACTTTGGGTGCTGGTGGTCAGGCTTGGTCGCAAGCTGGTTGTGAGCATGCTTTTTGGAGCCCAGTCACTCTCTGGGTGGGTTGGGTCTGTTTGGACCTTTTCAAGCCACATGGGCAACAGTAACATCATGCTACCTGTATAGCTTTTTTTTTACACTTCTCTTTAGTCTTCTTTCTCTATTCTTTTCTTCTGGTCTTAGCAGCAGTGTGCATTGTGGTGGTAGGGGTGGGCATTGAGGGGGAGCCTCACAGGGCTGTCATAATCATCAATAGCCAAGGAAAGGGAGATTATTCTTTCTGTAAGACACAGAGAGGGTGCAGGAGGTTGTTTCTGGGGAGTATGGCTTCACTGGGTGCCTTCAGTGAAATTGGGGTGTTGATGAAGGGGGAAATAAGTCAGAATGGTCATAGGTTAGTTGTTCTTTCTTGACTATTGTAACTCCGGCTTTCAGCTTGGTATAGTTCACCTGAGGTTGATGGGGGTTGTTTTTTCTAATGGCTAAGGTAAAATATATGTGCTGAAATGCCTCTAGTGGTAATTAATCCAACAAACGTCAGCTGGTTCGGGAAGAGTTTGACTGTGTAAGCCGCAGCTATTGTTCCTAACAGAGACACATCTCGCCCATAAGGATCGTTTGGGTTTAATATTGTAGTATGTACATCTCAAGAAGTTTCTATATGTGGAGTTGCCATTTTGGTGGGTAAACCCTTTGAGTTTTATGTATTGAAAACTGCAACTAATTCTAGGGGGAGGTAGGTGATCGCAGAGCTTCTAATCCATGGCACGAAATATGTGTTTTGCGCAGTTTATGTGCCAAATTTAGACCAGAATTATTAAACTAGTCTGGGGAACTAATGATTATGGGTGATTTCAATTGTGTAATGGATTATGGTATTGATTTTACAAACCACTCTGCCTCTACGCATCTGGTAAAAACAAGGGCAGCTATTCTAGAATTAGCTTGGCTTCATGAGCTGTGCGATGTCTGAAGGGCACCATATCCAACTAATCCGGGTTATATTTATCACTCTCCCCCTCACAAGCATTACTCCAGGATAGATACGTTTTTTGCTGATCCAGGAGGCTGAGATGGAAATCTGCCCTAGGATCACCTCCACTGACAGATAGGTCTGTGCGTCGCCAGTTCATGTTCCCCTGCCACCTTCTATCTGACGCACATTACTGCACGTCTATGTCGAGCTCACTGTTGAGAGTTTTGCAAGGAAATGTTGGTACCCCCTCCATGGTATGGGATACAATGAAGTTATTTATTAGGGGGAATACATTGCAGAATAGGGATAGTCAAAGCAGTACCAGCCTGCTTTGTCAGCCGATTACATAGTTGGAAACTATCCACACCCACACAATAGCATTTGGGGTAGGGAGGAGCAGTTTCTATATCTGGCTTTGATAGAAAACTGGTCTCTATATGAAAATGATGAAACGGGTGGGGCGAATACTTGCTCACCATATCAATAACAGAAAATGTGGGGGTGCAATTAATTCTTTAAAAGGTAGTGATGGTGTGGTATACACTCACCCTGAGGCTATTGTGGAACAATTTGCCGTCTTCTATCAGGAACTTTACAGTAAGCCCCAAGCATTCAACCCTCTGGATATGCCCAATATCTGCAGGATAGTATATTGCCTATACTGATGGAACGCCAAGCTAGTCTTTTTGACATTATTACTATCAGCAATGACAGTAGAGGTGAATAGAGGTGGCTCTCTCTGCGTTATGAACTGGGAATGCCATTCTACTTGCATTCTATAAAACATTTAAAGATATTATGATCCCGGTTCTTATTGGTATTATTTGGCATGTTGATGCCGGTGGTGAAGTGCTTGGTACGTTGATGTTGACTAATATCGCAGTTTTCTTAAAGAAAGCCAAGCCTTTGAATGAATGAGGATCATCTCATCCCATATCTCTTATCAACAGTGATACAAAAACGTTTGCAAAGAACTTTTCTGTGCGACTTGCTCCTCTTATGTAGGAGTTAGTCACACAACAACAGCACGGCTTCATACCAGGTATGGTCAATACATTCCATATTAATACAGCTATCGCGGCATTTGATGTTGGGGAGAAACAGGATCTAAGATTAGGAATGGTCCTCTTAGATGCCGAGAAGGCATTTGACCGGGTTGGATACACTCTTGGCACCGATGGCAGCTTTTGGCTCAGGGTATTGTTTAAGTAGGTGGGTAATGTTGCTACATAGGAAAACTAGCGCGCACTTAATCTACACTGGGACAGCTTCAAAATCATTTCAGTTTCACTGCGGCACTCAGCAGGGTTGTCCTTTATAGTCTCTTCTGTTTGTTCTTAATATGGAGCCATATCTGTGAGCTTTGGTTAACAGAGTGCAAACCCAGCCTATGATTTCAGGGCAGCTCAAACTTAAAATCCCAGCATACGCTGACGATGTCAACATTGTTTCCTCTAATCCATCAATCGCTCTGGTAAAAATTACTAGGAAGGATAATAGGTTTGGATCATTTTCGGGTTATAAACCTAACATATCTAAGACCTTGGTCCTTCTTAACTTCAAACCATAAGCTCTGATTACAGGGGTCTGTTCATGAGCAACATACCTGGGGGTTCAATTAAGCTTGCAGGTTAGGAATATTGTCAAACTGAACTATGAACCCCAATTGCTATTAGTTATAAGCACATTTTGGTTTTAGGACAAGTTTCCAATAAGTATTATAGGGTGATGTAACATCATTAAAATGAATTTCCTTCCAAAATTTCTATACTTATTTCGGGCAGTTCCTCATCAGCTCCCCAATCACTTTTTTTAAATGCCTAGAAGATGTCATAGGCAGCTTCATTTGGGGATATATGTGGGCTAAACGTGCTATAAGACTTGTAAACTTTCCTTATGGGCAGGGTGGGTTGCACTTTCCCGGCTTTAAACTTTATTTTTGGGCATTGTTTTCTGATCACCTGCACAGTCTGTTAACACGAGGCGACCCAGACTCTTCAGTTTTTGACTGTCAACTAGCGTTAGGTTCAGACTATAAGTTATTCCTATATAGATGTGGAGATCCTAACTATTTTGAGTGGGCTAGGTTTAAGTGTATTGTAGAAGTTGTTAGTATATGGCGGGAAATTTCTTCTAAATATTAGTTCCCACTGATTCATTCCGATACAGCTCTGTGGGATAACTCAGCCTTCCTGGTCATATTTCATGATGCAGTGGGTAAAGCTTGGCAGTGCTACGTGCTTTAGACTGTGGGCCAATTGTATGAACTCAATGGATTTCCTACATTTGCTGGGCTCCAGGCCTCCTTTGATCTCCCACATCATTTTTTTTAAATACTTACAGATAAGGGATTTCTCCATGTCTGGAGGTAGGATCCCGTCTGAAATGGGTTCGCTCTGATTTTCTATTCTGTTTGCTTAATGCACCTCAAAAATCGCTATTTAGTGTGATTTATCAAGAGCTTTGCCGTCACAGGGTTGATGATAGCCCCGTTCTTGCAGCCAAATGGACTGCGGTGCTTTCCTCCAAAATTCTTGCCTCAGAAGTCCTAAGTGCTTCAGAGATTATTTACGGTTCGGGCCATTCTATTATTCTAAAATAGCAACAGTGCAAGACAATTGTATGTTGCTTTATACACCGAGCAGAATAATCAAGTGGGTCAGAAACCCTGGGGACGAGAAATCTTGGGGGCCGATTACAAGTTTGGTGGTCCCAACGTGGGACCGCCAAACTCCCGGTGAGGACGCCACTGCCATGCTGGAGGCATCCCCCTGGCCTTATTGCAAGGTTTCTCCCAGTCTGACCTGGCTGACTGGTGGAAACCTTGAAATAGAGCGTTCCTGTGGTCAGACATGCGGGAACTGTGCAATGAGATAGCACTCAGCTCCCTTAAAGGAGTTGAGTGCTATCTTTTAGCACAGAGGGGGTTGTCCAGCACCCTCGGACTGTGCACTGGCAATGCACATTCCGATGGTCCTGGGCAGGGAGATCCCTGCACTGCCCTTTTTTATGGGCAGTGCAGGGGCCACCCTGTGGCTCATAGCACTTGTTCTCCACCAGTCTTTTCATGGTGGGGAAACCACCATGAAAAGGCTGGTGAAAAACAAGGTTGTTTAGTGCCGTCAAGGCTCTTTACAACCATGACACCTGTCAGCCAGTCAGGATCTTGGATCCTGGCAGAGACGATGTTCTGTTGGCGGGTCCACCCACCAACCACTTAATGTGGCAGTCAGACCGCCACAACGGTCCGACCGCCACCGCGAGTCTGGTGCTCTTGTGAAAGCCAGACTCGTAATCAGGCCCTAAGTGTCCCAAATGTTGGTGCTATTCAGCAGCTATTTTACACATGTTTGCTACCTGTTCTAATTTGCAAGGCTTTTGGGTTGGAGTGACTCAACATTTAAGCCTCTGTCTTGGTTATGATGCACCATTCTTGTGTAAAGAGATTATGTTGGGTTATAAGATGGAATTTGATATTGGTCTGAGACGGATACTCACCATATCAATTGTTTCGGCCGGACTTTATATTGCTAGAGCAATGTTCTCCCCCATACCCCCAGGGCAGTCGAATGGCTGCGGTTTGACAGATATATGAGCTAGAGCTAGTCCTGGCTAAAGTGGGGGGACAAAGATGTGACAAAATTAGGGCACAATTTAATTGGGATCCATAGTTCAGTGTCTTTGCATAACAATTAGTTGGCTATTGACTAATTTATACCATCATGAGGTCTGATGATTAGTCATGCGTAACGTAACTGTGAGGTGTTCCAGCCTATATTACATTGCTAGATTGTCTTAATTTAGGCTAAACTGTGCTATTTGCTCATTCCATATGCTTTAAAGCGTATTCTTATGTCAATATCATAATTTTATGTTCTAAGTTTGTGCTCTTTCTGGGCTTGTACATGTAAAACCATGGTCTTCTCTTTTGTTTGTTTTTTGTTCCTCTGACTTAGAAAATAATAAAGGATAATTGAAAAAAAAAAAATCCACTTCCTCAGGAGAAATCCCTGGCCCAGATGACAGCGGTGCACGTTCTGCATGAGACCCGACCATAAATTCCGAACGCAACTTCCTTCTTCCAGGAAAGAACACGCACACTCCAGAACTGCTTGCACTTCAAGTCTTGACTGCAATCACCACAGACATAAGCCTGTGTAGCGTGCATACTCTCCACCTCGTTTCAGCGATCAAGTCACCTTTATCACAGATGGGTTACTGCCCCCTCACAGACATTTAAAACATATGTAACTTCAATAATTTATAAGCTGCACACTACAATTTTTTTTCTTCTTAAAATCAAAACCACATCATCAAACATATGCTACAATAATAAATGCACCCAATAAAGTCCATAACACTAGATTGAATACCCTGTCAACCTGCTTGAACATTGCCCAAGTGGGATGGATTCTGATAGAACAACACTCTGTTATAGGCTAAATGCAGCACTGTGTCAAAAGGACCCCCTTCTAGGAGCAACTAAAACACTTCATTTACTGGCTGCAACGCCCCTACTGAAAGAGAGCTTGCTAACCTGACAGGGCCTAATGTTGCATGTCAAACAAAAAATTATTAGAACAAAATGTTCTGAGTTCTGTACTGTAAACATAAAGAAAAACAAACTGATAATGTTTCTGCCATGATGACAACAGATATACTTGCTGTATGTGAAGTGATACCAAAATAAAACAAGCATTTGCAATGCAACGGGTCCCGCGTTAGAGCTATTAGCGTTGTAAACTCCTAACCGGACTTTTCTTGCCCAATAAACTAATAATGAAAGGTAAAACAGTTTCACATATGAGAGCCGATGGTCACCATGAGCGTGAAGGAGACACAGAAAAGGAAACAGACGTTGGCCCGCAGTGAAACTCATAGGCAAAAGCGCAAATATCCATGTTACAGGCAAAAGTGCAATTATCCATGTAACAGGGTCGATGTCATGCAAGCGCTCGACTTCTGCCCAGTGAGCTCGCGCTAAGCAAGAAATGAAAAGATAAAGTAGTCCAGAAACCAGCTGAAAGCAGGGAGCCTCAGATGTTTTCAGTAGTTTACCGGTGCGCTCGAGGAGGGCTAAGCACCCGGAAAGGCATGACGTATGCATGCCTTTTACAAATGGAATGAATCCATTTTTAAGAGGAAAGCCCATGAACCAATGAAAGTGACGGGCGTGACATGGGCGTGGTTAGAAAGCCACAGAGAGATTACAACATGGTCCAGACAGCTTGTGCGCGCTTGACTCTATAAAGGAAGGGGTACAATTACCCCCAACCTTCAATATTGCACCATATGCCACAAAATATATAATATAAATGGACAACTGAGTTTTACTCATTTGGTGCATAACAGGAAAATACCAAGTGAAAAAACAAAATGAAAAACTGATAGTATCCATATTGTGACATGAGAGTTACCATAATGAAGCCCAAATGCGCAAACAACTTCCCTTTAACAGTCTGTTATACAAATTACCATCCCATGCCCAGAATTACAATGTTTCTTCAGACCCCAATCCATATATACTGGCTTAAACTCCAGTCACTGTATATCCAAAATCCACTCCATCATAGCATAATATCTAAACAATCTGCCCTGTAAATATCCAGTTATAGCAAAGAATTAAGAAATGTTTACCACAACAGAAGAGGGAAACGGAAAAAGGAGAGGAAATCATCAATCACATGTGATAAATCATTGTGGAAGCAGAGATTTTAGTGATAAAAATCTAGATTTGATGATATTCTCACTTTATAGATTAAATGTGTGGTTTAACTTTGATTAATCAGTGTAGTAATGAAAACGAGTGTTTTATCAAATGGCTAACATTTTATGTAGGCCTGTGATAACTTAGCATGAATAGAATTATTTTCATCTGCACAGCACATATTTTCTCTTGTACGTTCCTTAACCAATAAATGTGTTAACAGTGACATCTACAGGACTAAAGCATAAGCATATTCAAGGTTGTTGTATGATGTAATTAATGAAATGTTTCAATTGTTGTTCGAAGTCTTAATATTTTCGTTGTTAGAGAAATTTTACTAATGTGTGTGTTTCCCTTGAGGGTGGAAATTAATGAAACAATGGTAAATCACATATCATGAGCACGAGTTCTTGATGAGGGGGAAACAAAGGATCCACAGATGAGACAGAAAAGAATGAAGTCTGGGATGCAAATGTATTAGTTTAGAGATTCGACAACCAATCGAAAACGTCAATGATGTTTAAATGTGTAATTCCTAGATATCCCTTTTAATTCTAATTGGTCATACTTTGTTTGGCTTACGTTTTGTCCAATCATTTTCATTCGTCAGTTTAATTTAATGTTTGGTCTCCACTTCTTGGGGGGCAGTTCAGTTGAGTTTGGGTTAGTTCAGTTCAGTCAATCATTGTCATTATTTATTTTCTGAGAATCAGTCCTACTGAGAGTTAGAGAGTCTTACCATTACCCTGTCCCATCTTGTATCCTGTATTCTGATGCTGATTGCTGAGGGTGTCCCTCTGATGCAGCAGACGAACTTGCTGATTTTGTAGTGCATTGGGTAATGTAGGAATTGTACTTGTTGTGTGTTTTTGTTTTCCAGGTACCAGCTGAACCTCACTGAATCAACTGCTGCTATTGATTTTTGACATAACCAGAGTTAGATATTTTCTAAATTTGTATTCCTACAACTTTTACATGAAGCCCAACATGTTGATGCTCATTAGTCATTAATGAGGGAAACGTTTTTCTTCACATGCTCTTGAATTGTTATTGATGTTTTATCATTTGTTCTGATGTATTTGATGAATTTAGCACAGATTTTGGTGCTATGTTCTTGTGCTATAAACATTGAATTGATTTGCTTATTTGCTTTGGTTAAACTAAGATACATGAGGCGTTCTAATCAGTCATTGTTGACTCTCTACATGTATCATTTTTGCTTGATAATTATTTTTGTGACTTTAGCGTCGGTAATATAGGGAAATAAAATTGTTAACCTTTTACTAAAACTGGTGTGGTTATTGAAGTGCTATGAGGTTGTATTGATTTTATATTGTTGCGATGATTATGACATCATACAACTGACATCCCCTCTATACAATGTCGGTTCGGTCCAATCGGCCTGATGCGTGAAACTTACTATCTGATCTGTGTTAATAGCTTAGGTTTCTCTTCACGTTCACAGTTTTTGGTAGCAGAGGATGGTTATGTCATTTTTAGATGATGTCATAATTGGTGAAATTTTATTGAGTTTTGATTACTAGTTTTTCCAAAAATGTTTTTCGGATTTGACAAAATGAGATGCTAGATGCCGTAAGTGATTTTCCCCAGTCTTCGGTGATGCTCTTGGTTGGTAGGAGCGCGTACTCCAATAGAGGAAGTAGTGTTCATAGGGAGTGGCTGCAGTCCATAGAGGTATGTGAGTAGGGATGTCGGCGAACTTCATATGAGTGTGGCGCTTACTGCACTGAAAAAATTATCCACCTGGTTGTTGGTAAGACTAACCTAATAAGAGAGGTCTAAAACTCCGGAGTATATTGACAAGTATAGTGAGACACTTGGTAAGTCAAGTCTGTGAGATAATTTGAATGTTTGAGATTTTTCAACTGAGATTTGGCGAGTTCTATGTGCAGCAGGACAGTATCCTTTGATCACTTGAGCGTGAAATTTGTGGGTCAAATTTTGGTTGTGAATGTAGAGAACTGTGAAAAAGGATAGCTGTACATGCGAAAGCTGAAGGTGAAATTTGGAAGGTTCCAAAAGCGGATGTGTTACCCTACATATAGTAAATAGATATGTTTGTTTTCTTTTGGTTTTTGAGTATTGCTCGCGGATTAATATTTCATTAGGTTGTGTGTTGAGTTTGTGGAAGATAAGCCGAAAGACTTTGTCAGCGTCTCAGCTACCGCGCTGAGGAGTCTGTGTGAGTTAGTGTGACATAGGATTGTGCTGTGCTGTTATCGGTTGGTTAGCAAGAGGTTTGCGGACGGATTGGTGGACAATTGCGTGTTGCGACTGGACAAGAAGGGTGTTGACCAGGTTTGTGCATCTGTAGTCACTTCCTAATTAATTGTTTTTTAACAGATTTAGTGAAAATTAAGTTTTTTAAAGCTTTTAAAAATGCTCTTAGAAGTGATGAGTACATTCCGGCAAGAGAGGGAAAAATTTGTCTGCCAGAAAATACTCCAGTTTATATTGAAATTGAGGATGATGTCTTTGGTTGAAGCATTGGATTAAAATTACAAAGATAGAGTGTTGTTTGGCTTATCCAGAAAATGGTACGTTTAATTTGAGGATTTTGGAGAATTTGAGACAGAAAATGTACAGTATGAAACCTCCTCTGAGACCAGCTCAGTTAGAGGCTTTAGCTATTTGGGAACAAGTAGCGAGACAACAACAGTCTTTGAAGTTTGAAAAGAGAATGATACAAGTACAAACAACACTAGCAGAAGCTAGATGGGATAATGGGCAGAGATAGTGGAGAATCGATACCTTACAGGGTGTTCGGTTGTTTTCAGCATTGATAAAAAGTGACAAAAGTGAGTTAAACATGACAAAGAAGAATAAAGGGAGTTCTTCAGTAGTCAAGGGGCAGAAATCAAAAGAGATTAAAAGAGTTATGTTCAATTATGATGATTCGGATGATGAGGAAGTGGAATTAATAATGCTAGTCCTACTGCGCCACTATCAGCTGAAGCATCACAAATCTCAGTTCACAGTGATTGTCTCATCACCGAGAATCCGTTACAGGTCAGCTCTAACATAAATCAGAATTTTCCAGGTCGAGATCCACAAAGTGCAGGTCAGATTAGTTCAGGTTCAAGGGAACAAGTACAGATGCAGAGTAGTTTCAATGATTTGTTAAACAATGGACAACGACCAGACATAAATGTTCCAGAGGTGTATCCAGAGGTTCAGATTTATTGACAAAAACTAATTTGGTGATGTCTTCGTGTCAAAATGTACAAGAATTGAGGTTAATTCAAAAAGAGCCTCTTCGAGTGCTGACACCACAGTTACAGAATATGGGGTTAGAAAGGTCACAGCATTGTGCAATAAGAAATCCAGATGCAATTTCAGTACCACTTACATTTGGTCCACCTATGCCATTATATGTCCAGGATAACAATGGTATAGTTAATTCTTTAGCTCAGAGTCAGAATAGAGTTATGTCTTCTTCTGGGCAAGGACAAAATGTGAGGGAGTCAAATTCTTTAATATATTTGTCTCCTATTAGACATACTGTAATAGGATCATGCAGTGCTCAAGAGAAGAGATTATTAACTCCACAATGTGTGAGTACAATACAGCAGCAATCATTGAGCGCTCAGCCTTACAGGGTTTCATTAAAGGGTTTGTCTGCACAAGAGATAACCAAATGGTTAGAAGATTTGAATGTTTCAAGAACTCCCGAGTTTCAGAATAGGGAAAAAGAATTTATAGACAGGGTGAGATTGTCTATGGAAGGGAATGAGCTTCTGGAAGGAACAATGGGTGTGAACAGACTTGAGTCATATACGGAATCTCGATTGAGATATTTTTGTAAGATCATTACAAAGGGAGCAAGAAAAGTACACCAGCAACTACAAGAAGTAGCAGATGAGTATGGAATAAATCTAACAAAAATGAAAAACCTGAAGAGAAGTTATAGACTACATTTTGAGGAAGAAGATTTTGTACAAATGAGGTCTGCAAGAATGAAAACACATCTCAGGGAATTACTCAAGAAAGTACAGATTTAGAGAGCTTTGGATAAATGGGAAGGCAGATGGGTCAAGAAATGAGAAAGATCAAAGAGAGATGTAGGTGCTCCTATTGTAGATTTATCACAGACAAGAGAATCAGTGAAGATGTTTCCAATGAGAGAAGCTCTAGGAGAGAATTTTGTGTATGTCCCTTGGAGCAGAAGTGACGTTCTATCATTTACAAATGATTACCCAAAGTTGAGGGAGAAACCAGTGGAATAGTATCAGCAGACAGATAGATTTGTGAAACTTGCAAAATGTCCGTGGGAGGACTTTAATACTCTCTTTGATATTGTTGTTACAGCAGATTTGTGGGCGGAGTGTAAGCAGAGTGTAGATTGGCATACAAATCAACAGCAAAGGGATTTGAAAACAGGTGCACCATCTCCAGAACTAATGAAATATTACTAAAAAGTAATTGAGTCCCTGAAAACAAGAGTTTTGCCTAAAAATAATTGATTAGCAGTGCATAAATAGAACAGCACAGGAAGGGAAAGAGTTGATCCATGTGTTTTATGAAAGATTGTTAAAGGTTTTCAAATGTCACAGTGGTACAGAAACAATTGAGCCAAAGGACATGAGTCATTTTGTGTACAGATTTGTTGAAGGATTGAGACAAGAGATTAGTCAGATGATTAAGGGTCATTTGATCTGTTGGCAGAATAAACCGATTGAGGAGGTGTTGCAGTATGCAAAATACTGCAGTGATGAGATTGAAATGAAGCAGAAAAAGTCGAAAGGGCAGGCAATGGTGATGCAGATTAAAGCTGCACAGTCAGGAATGCAAGGGAATTTTCAGCAGCATTTGCAAGGAAATGGCATGTTTCAGAATCAAGGCAGAGGTAGAGGTCGAGGTGGAATGATGCTTCCGGTTGTTAATGGGAATGTAGATTTGAATTCAGCGGTGATGCAAGAAGGACAGCAGGGAAAGAAGATGTTACAGTGTCACAATTGCAGGGCAATTGGACATTGGAAACGGTAGTGTCCAATGCTGAATCAAGGTGATGTTGGTGTTGTTCAGTAGACAAATTATATCAATACTTAGAGCATGAGAGGACATAGAATAAGAAGTCAAAATCAGAATTTTCAGAATGGTGTCAATAATATGCAAGGGTTTCAGCCTTTACAACCAATGCAGCAGATGCAAAAAGTGCAGCCACAAGTACAGCAAATACAGATGCCACAAACTCAACAATTGCAGTCAGGTGCAGATGCAGATGGTGCCTGCACAGCAGATTCACGTCCCGAGACAGATTTGAATGCCCCAGAGTCCTATGAATCAGAAACCGGTGATGCTTTCTCAGGTGGTCACGAATCAAAGAGTAAACAAAAATGACGACACAGTGAATGAATTACCAACCCATTGTGAGAATTAAATAAACAATGTATGGCTGACGGATAGTTCAGATGAGGAGGAGTGCGTGATGGCAGCATCATTGGAAGTGCATCAGAGAGGTCCTTATGTAAAGGGAAACGAACATGGACATGACATTTCTTTTCTGTTTGATACTGGAGCTACGCGCTCAACATTGAGATCAGTAGAGGTTCCGGACTTACCTTTGTCAGGGAAAACAGTTCAGATTGTGGGAGTTGCAAATCAACATTTGACAAATCCTTTTACAGAACCAGTTACTGTTAAAATTGGTAATGTTGTGGGTTTGCCTAAGTTTGTGGTTTGTGATTACAGTCCTGTGTCACTCTTGGGAAGAGATCTGTTGTGCAAAACAAATTGTTCAATTACTTGCTCAAATGAAGGAATTGAGATTCAAACAAATAGTGATGAAGATGATTTGACACTTACTGATAACAATGACCGAGTGTCTGAAGAGTTTCCTTTGATTAGTTTCAATGATCCAGAAGTTGAAGAAAATACTTTAACTGATCTAATTAGTTTCTTTCCAGTTTTTAAGATGAAAGTTCTTCCAGATGATTTGCAGGAGACTGTTAAGTCTAGAGTTTTGGATCTTTCAGGAAAAGAAATTGGGTTGATTAAAGGAGTAGAGCCAGTCAAAGTTGCAGTGAAGCTGACTGTGGTGTTTCCTCACACTCCACAATTCCCGATGACAAATGAGGCTAACAAGGGTATAAGACCTTTGATAGAACAGTTTTTGGAGAAAGGAGTTCTGAAAGAAGTGATGAGTAATCCGTGTAATTCACCAATAATGGGTTTGAGAAAACTATGTGGAAAAATTCGACTTGTGCAGGATTTGAGGAAAATCAATGATATTGTGATTAAGTGTTGTCCAGTTGTGCCAAATCTAGCTGTGACCATGTTCCACATTCCATGTGACGCTGAGTGGTTTACTGTGTTAGATCTGTGTCAAGCATGTTTCTCTGTGCCTCTTCATGCGGACATCAGATATCTCTTTTGTTTTAAATTCTTGACCAGAGTCTACTGTTGGTGTAGAATTCCACAAAGGTTTTCAGAATTACCATCGATTTTCAATCAAATTTTGAAAAAGAACCTGGAATCATTGGTGTTGCCTTATCATTCAACATTGGTGCAATATATAGATGATTTATTGGTTGCATCCAAGACAAAAGAGGGATGTAAAAATGATACAATTACTTTGTTGAATTTCCTGGGAGCAATGGTCATAAAGTGTCCCCTACTAAATTACAATATAGTCAGAAGGAAGTGAGATATGTGGATCACCTGATTGAGAAAGGAACTAGGAGAATCTCAAGAAAGAGAGTAGCGACAATTGTACAGATGAAAGTACCAGATACACAGAAAGAGATGAGGATGTTCCTGGGAATGGTTGGAAATTGTCATCAGTGGATTCCAAACTTATCAGCTATCTCAAAGCCCCTTCAGAGATTAACTCATAAGGATGTTTTCAATCCTATAATGATGGATGCAGATTGCATGAAAGCATTCAATGAGCTTAAAGAGAGTTTGTGTCTAGCTCCAGCCTTAGGTATGCCTGATTACACAAAGAGTTCCTTGTTGTTTTGTCATGAATCTGATAGATGTTCTTTATCTCTTTTGACACAGGCACATGGAGGTGTTAATCGTCCAGTAGCATATTTTTCAGCTACTTTGGATCCAGTCGCAGCAGCCTTACCAGGATGTTTGCATTCTGTTGCAGCTGTGGAGCAGAGCATTGCTCAAAGTGAGGCTATTGTAATGGGCTACCCTCTTACTATCATGGTACCTCATTTTCAATAGAAATTCTGATGACTCGTTCAAAGACACAGTACCTGACCAATGCGAGATTGTCACAATATGAAAAAGTGATTTTGGGAGCACCAAATGTAACAATCAAAAGATGTACAGTGCTTAACCCAGCAACTCTACTTCCGGTTGAAAGAATTGGTTCAGATAAATTGGATGATACTGACAATGATAGTTTGGAAATTACAGACCTATGTTTAAAGCTAAGTGCAGATATTAGAGACACCTGCCTAGAAGAAACTGATCAAATTATTTTTGTTGATGGTTCCTCCTTAAGAGATAATGTGGGATCACCGAGAGCAGGATATGCAGTATGTACTATCACGGCATACTAGAAGCTTCATGGGTTCGAGGAGTGTTTTCTGCACAAATAGCAGAATTGGTGGCTCTTACTAGAGCATACCAGATTTCAGACCAGATGAAAGTAACAATTGATACAGATAGTCAGTATGGATTCGGCATAGTGCATGATTTTGGCCAAATTTGGTCACAGAGAGGTTTTCTAACTTCTTCTGGTGCACCTGTGAGAAATGGTGAGAGGATTCATGAATTGTTACAAGCTGTTCAGAAAACAGAAACAATTGCAGTGGTGAAATCAAGTGCACACCAAAGGGGACAGGATTATGTAACTTTGGGAAATACATATGCAGATCTAGTTGCAAAATTCTGTGGCTTGAATGGTATTTCCTTCAAAGGAAATTGTTGCCTGAGCATGATGAAATCTATGAAAATTTAATTATGCAAATTGTAGATACTTTGGAAGAGCTGAAGGCTCTCCAAGACAATGTTCCAAAATAAGAGTGCAAAGATTGGGTGAAGCTTAAATGTATCCATAGGGATGATGATGTTTGGGTAACACCAGAAGGAAAGGTGGTCCTGCCAAATAGTTTGCTTATTCAAATGGCTAGATATTACCATGGTCAAGCACATAGGAAGAGATGCAATGATTCCAACTTTCAAGCAATATTGGTTTAGTCCAAAATGTAGACAAGTTGCCGAAGTAGTTTGCCACAGATGCATTGTCTGTCAGCAGATGAACGTTGGCAAAGGAACAGTAGTCAAACATGGGACACATTGGCCTGGCGGGAGGTTCATTCAGCAGAATGTAAATGGATTTCATTGAGATGCCTGCATGTGCTGTTTTGAAATATGTATTTGTGATTGTGTGTATTTTTAGTCATTGGATTGAGGCTTACCCTACTAGAAGAAATAACAGCTTGACAGCAGCTAAGTTACGGTTTCCCGGTCTCTTTAGAATCAGATAGAGGAAGCCACTTCAACAGGGAAGTGATAAAGTTACTATGTTCTGCTTTAAACATTCAGCAGAAACTTCATTGTAGCTATGGCCCAGAAGCTTCAGGACTTGTAGAGCAGATGAATGGAACTCTAAAGTCTAGACTTGCAAAGATGTGCGCATCAATGAATTTGAAATGGCCAGATGCTTTACCGTTGGTTTTAATGTCAATGAGAAGTACCCCTGACAAGAAGACAGGATTGTCACCTCATGAAATCCTTATGGGAAGAGCAATGAGACTACCAGCAATTCCTGCAAATGCTCTTGTAAATATTACAGATGACATGGTGTTAGACTACTCCAAAGGTTTAGCTGATGTAGTTCAATCTTTTCTCATCAGGTGGAAGCAACTACAATTTAACAATCTCAAGGCCAATGTCACAACTTGAAAGCTGGTGATTGGGTCATCCTTCGGAAGCACGTGAGAAAGTCATATTTGCCACACCCAGGAGGTGAACAATCCAACAGAACAAGAACTGTTGAGGTTGCCTGCACCTAAGAATATTGTAGAGCCGGAACAAGGAGAGAAAGAACTGGAAGTAAAAACTGGAAATGTTCAAACAGATTTGCATGTTCCTCTAACAGATTAAAAAGAAAGAACCCTGGAGGAAGGTGAATCATCTTCAAATGAAGAAATAAGATAACCAGTGCAAGGAGAACAATAAAGGATACCGGTCGAGAGCAGATATAATCAGAGGAGGGTGTCTTCAGAAACAGATAATCTGACACACCTGATGGAGAGAAGTTCTGCTCTGAGGAGGGTGTCCTCAGAAGCAAGTAGTCTTACATACCAGACTGAACAAATGGCTGACCCCAACTGAAAGGGAGTTGAGGCAGGTCCTGACCAAGTGGATTTGACTCCTCCTGAGACTATTGCGGGAACGTCAGAAGAGAAGTGTTCGAATTCAATCCTGAGGAAAGTATTGACAATAAAACACTTGAGAGGTGACTGCTGGCCAGAGAAAAGTTTAAAAAGAGAGGAGATCAACGCAGTTCCATCAGTACAAGAGGAAAAAGAGCTGATTTAAAAGAAATACAAGAGCAAAGAGAAAGAGAGTTGCGAAAAGGAGATATTCTGGACCAGAATGGGCATATTTGGTTACAAATAAATGCCAAGAAGAGTTTTTGAATTTTTGTTTTGAGAAAGGCATTCCGATTTTATATTGTGGCACGTGAAGAATACAAGTTCCTTCACGATTATAAGTTGAATTTTGAAAGAGGGCAGAATTTTGAATGAAGTCGTGCCTAGAGACATTTGGTTAAAGAAACTGTGATAACATATTTTTGACAAGCTACTAAACTTGTATTGACAGATTTTTTTTATCGGATTGTGATAAGGAGGATCTTGTTGTGTGAATGAACTTTTGAAAGTAGAAAAAGAAAAAATATTTGGAGGGATTGATGTTGAAATTTTGAAATTTTTTGAAACTCTTTGTCTTTTTTTTTGTTTTTTTGGTCTTGCTGCATAGTTGTATTTTTGCTCACTTCTAATTTCAGATTCTCAATAGATCATGGGAAACTTTAGTAATCAACACACTAAAAATAGATTTGTACGTATTGGTTTGGCGGTTGTTTGTGCCATAATATGTTTACTATTATTTGTAGGTGTGATTGTTTTTTAGATGAATGGAGCTAACCATGATACAGAGTTACACACTTCTGATAATTCTTTACAGACTACTACTAAGTCTTCTACAATAGATAGGTTTATGATACATATGAAATAATTACACAAAGAGAAAGAGCTTTCTTCTAATGTCTTCTATTGCTTATTGCGTTAGTATGTTGAAGAGATGGACGCGAAAGATTGTTATGCATGCACGCAGATTTCTGTGGAGGAAGGAATTACATATCATAGTTTGCTTTTTACTTATGCTATACTTTGCAGTCTTTTATTAACACATTTCTATGACCAAGAATAGATACAATATTTTTTCTTGAACTATAATTTCGTTTTTTTTTTTGTGCCTGTTATTGGTTATTTGAATAAAATAGCCAGAGTTCATAACATAGTACTAATGAGAGATTTCTCTGAGCCTACATTAACCTTTGGGATGGCATTTGCCCACTGAAATAATCTTACTTGCTTACTAACACATGTAGAGAATACATTTTTAGATAACACAGAAGATAGGAGAAGAGAGATTAAAATTAAGATAGATAAGGGAATACTTAATCGTAGACCTGGGATTGATTATGCTTATACTGACATTACTAAACAAGGAAAACTAACATTAGATGCAGAACATGTGGGAAAGCTTTGTATATATAGGCCACAAAGTCATTTTGATGAAGTATATGAGGTCACGAATGAATAAAGACATGTGTTTTTTGTTGTTTCAGAGTAAGTGGAGTTTTATGTTGAATGGACAAGGCCCTCCAATATGTGGTGTATATTATATCTGTGGAAAAAATGCTTATAATCGACTTCCTAGAGGATGGTATGGCACATGTTATTTGGGAATAATATTTCTGAAAATATATCAGTTGGAAGACTTGAGTACGTTTCCCAAATTTTCTAAGATTCAAACAAGACGCAAGTGAGAATCAGTTTATAGCACTGTGGGAGACATTTTGGAGCAATAATTCCTTCAGTGGGAGTTGTTCTCAATTCAATAAAGATACAGAAGTTGTCTACAGTCATGGATAACATGTTGACAGGTTATTCTGGAGCTATCATACTCCTAGATACTGAATTGGCTGCTACAAGAGCTATGGCTCTTCAAAACCACCTGGCATTGAACATTCTTTTAGCGAAAAAGGGCGGAGTTTGCAAATTACTTGGTCTGCGTCCCTGTTGTTCATACATACCGGACAATTCAAAATTAGTTAGAGGTTTGATTAATAATCTAACCGATGATAAAACTGAACAAAAAGAACTAACTGAAACTTTTGTCTGGGAAAAGGCTGGCAAGGGAATTGCTTCAGTGGGAAATTCGTTTGGCAACTTGGGAAAAGGAATAGTATTGAAAGTGATCAAATGGGTATCAATTATAGTGCTTTGTCCAATTGGAATGTATTGGGGATATACAACATTTATAAAATAATTAAAAGAAGAAAATTTAAAAAGAATCAGAAGAGATTGGATGTTCAAATAGAAAATTGTTATGGGAACAAAATGAGGCGAAAGAAGATTTATAAGAAAACAAGAGACAAGGTTCTAAATTTTCTAAATTGAAATAAATACATTTATTTGAGAGGTTTGTGTGATGACATATATAGTCATCAGAGGAGGGATTGTGGAAGCAGAGATTTTAGTGATTAAAATCTGGATTTGATGATATACTCACTTTATAGATTGGATGTGTGGTTTAACTTTGATTAATCAATGCAGTAATGAAAACAAGTGTTATATGAAATGGCCACCATTTTATGTAGGCCTGTGATAACTTAGCATGAATAGAATTATTTTCATTTACCCTGCACATATTTTGTCTAGTACGTTTCTTAACCAATAAATGTGTTAACTGTGACATCTACAGGACTAAAGCATAAGCATATACAAGATTGTTGTATGATGTAATTAATGAAATATTTCAATTGTTGTTCGAAGTCTTAATATTCTCATTGTTAGAGAAATGTTACTAATATGTGTATTTCCCTCGAGGGTGGAAATGAATGAAACAATGTTAAATCACATATCCTGAGCACGAGTTCTCGATGAGGAGGAAAAAAGGATCCACAGACGAGACGGAACAGAAGGAAGTCAAGGATACAAATGAATTATTTTAGGGATTCGATAACCAATGGAAAACATGAATAATGTTTAAATGTGTAATTCCTAGATATCTGTTTGAATTCTAATTGGTCATAATTTGTTCATCTTATGTTTTGTCCAATTATTTTCATTCATCAGTTTAGTTTAATGTTTGGTCACCACTTCTTGGGGGACAGTTCAGTTGAGTTTGGTTTAGTTCAGTTCAGTCAGTCATTGTCATTCTTTCTTTTCTGAGAATCAGTCCTAGTGAGCGTTAGAGAGTCTTACCATTACCCTGTCTCATCCTGTATCCTGTATTCTGATGCTGATTGCTGAGGTTGTCCCCCTAATGAAGCAGACAAACTTGCTGATTTTGTAGTGCTTTGGATGATGTGTGAATTGTACTTGTTATGTGTTTTTGTTTTCCAGGTACCAGCTGCAACTCACTGAATCAACTGCTGCTAATGATTTTTGACATAATCCGAGTTAGATATTTCCTAAATTTGTGTTACTAAAACGTTTACATGAAGCCCAACATGTTGATGCTAATTAGTCAGTAATGAGGGAAATGTTTTTCTTCACATGCTCTTGAATTGTTATTGATGTTTTATCATTTGTTCTGATGTATTTGATTACTTTAGCATAGATTTTGGTGCTATGTTCTTGTGTTATAATCATTGAATTGATTTGCCTATTTTCTTTGATTAAACTCAGATACATGAGGCGTTCTAATCAGTCTTTGTTGACTCTCTATATGTATCATTTGTGCTTAAGAATTATTTTTGTGACTTTACCATCGTTAATATAGGGAAATAAAATTGTAACCTTTTACTGAAACTGGTGTGGTTATTGAAGTACTATGAGATTGTAAATGTTATTGATTTTATATAGTTGTGAGGATTATGATGTCATACAATTGATATCCCCTCTATACAATGTCGGTTCGGTCCAATCGGCCTGATGCATGACACCTACTATCTGATCTGAGGTAATAGCTTAGGTATCGCTGCGCGTTCACATCACTGAAATTTAAATCAAGTAGCTTAATATTCTATGCATTACTCTAAAATCTGAGATGCACAGTAATACTTATATCAAGAAGTGACCACAAACATAATAGCATAAATATACACTCATTTATTCATCAAACTCATGGGTGTCTTAGTATCCAATTCCAGGATGTAGTGTGACTCCAACCTCCTCAAGGCCAGTTTCCTGTCACCTCCTCTGATAGTGGGATCAACCCTGTCAATGTCACAGAAACTGAATAGGCCAGGGTCGCTATTATGGACCTCCACAAAGTGTTTTGCTATAGGATAGAGTCTGTCCATATTGGTAATTGCCCTAAAATATTCTAAGATCTGTTTCTTCACTGGGTGTATAGTGCTACCCGTATACCACTTCCTCCATAGGCACATCAGGACACACACAGTGAAATCTGAGTTATATGTCAAAAAATTCTCAATCCTCCGCTCCTCACCCGTAAGAGATGAGTAGAGCTTGTCAGTGTCCTGGCAGTTACAGCAGGCTTTACATTTTCTACTGGGGAAAAAGCCACATTTCCTGTTCGCCAGCCACAGGAATCACCATCTACATAATTCCTGATCAATCTGTCCTTCAAACATCTGCCTCATATATATGTGATCAGTGGGTAATCAAGTTATTTAAACTCTTTTCAATATGCAAAATTTGCCAGTGTTTCGCCAAACTCTTACTGACCTCATTTGACGTGTTATTAAATGTGGTTTAAATCTGATGTTATCCTGCTCACTCACTGTTTCAGGGATTAGCAGCTGCTGCCTCAAGATTTTTCTGAGCTTGTCCATGGTTGTTTCAAGTATTGGTTCTGAGTGCCCCTTCTCCCTAACTCTTTTGAGCATAATCTCACTCTCTATGAGGAAACCCTCATCAGTACTACAGACCTGTCTAGCTCATAAAAGCTCACCATCGGGGTACTTTGAATAACAGAACTGGGGTTTTTCACCATGTGCATGTAACAATGTGTTACCTGCTGTGCTCTTTGTGTAGAGACATGTGGTTATTCTACTGTCCTCCACTCTTATCCTGATGTCCAGAAACTTAATCAACAACTGACACTTGTATATTTCAAATTCAGATTCTCAGCCCACATCATTCATGGCTATTCACCAAGTGAAATGGGGGGTTTCATGCAGTGCATGCCAGGGGCCATTTTATAGCTGAGGCTAAAGCAGTTTGAACATATGTGTGCTCTACCTGTGCACTACAATTTTTGGGGTGCATTTAGGGGGGCCTTTTGCCCATACCCCTACTTGGTTTTGCATTTCCCAAACAGCAATTATCTAATAGTAAATCGCTATTTGGGAAATGCAAAATCGACCCATATTCACAAATGGCATGGGATTTCTTATTTGCGATTTCCTAATAGTGATTCCTACTTTGTAGGAATCACTATCAGGAAATCGGTATTTTGGTAAATAGCATTTTGCATTTCCTAAATAGTGATTTCTATGAAGTTGCTATTTAGGAAATGCAAAATTGCATCTATGAACATGTGGCTATACATGGCTAAGTGAGTGGATGTGTAAGTAACTGTCTGGGTTTGTGACTGAGTGTGTTATTTGTTGTGTGGGTGAGTGAGTGGATGTAGAAGTAGTTGTACATGTGAGTGAGTTATTGTTTGGGTGGCTTCATGTCTGTATGACTGGGTGTCTGCGTGGCTGTAATGCTGAGTAAGTGGGTGTTTGAATGAGTGTGTGGGTGTGTGAGTGGCTCAGTCAGAATAAGTAAAGATTGTATTAACTGTGCAGGTGGCTGTGTCACTGTCTGAATGACTTTATGGGTGACTAATTTGGTGTGTGAGTAATTCCATGGCAAAGTGAGCGGTTGTGTGACTGGCTAAATGAGTAAGCAAATGGGTGTGAGAGAACATTTTACAATAAGTGAGTGTTTATAGTTGTATGGGTGTGTGAATTGGTATGGGAGTAGTTGTGTGAGGGTGTGAGTGGGTATATGTGTGGTTTGTATGGGTGTGTGAGTGGGTTGTGAGAGTGTTTAGGTGGATGATGTCATCAGTTATGTCATCAATGATGTCATTTGAGATGTCCTCAGTGATGTCATTTGAGATGTCATCAGTGATGTCACTGACCATGTCATGAGTGATGTAATATGTGAGGTCATCAGCAGTGCATTGCAGAGGCATAAGTTATAGTTAGGGCTGGTAATTATAAATGTTGGATTTCTATGGTTTTGTGTGAGAAAATTCTGTACCTAAATATAATGTTTGTGTTACCTTTGTTTATTTGTGTGAATTCCTAAGGGTTTTTTTAAATTCTATTTTCTAACTATAAAGTTCCTGTAACCTTTGTTTTTTCAGTGAATTTCTAGGGTTTTTTGAACATAAAGTTTAATAACTTTATGTTAATCCAACCACAGAGGCGCAGGGCCTTTGGCCGTGCACTGTGGTGGTTGCCCCCTGTGGCCAACACTTTATAACCACTTCAGCCCACATCATGCATGGCTTTTGCCAAGTGAAATGGGGGTTTCATGAAGTGCATGCCAGTATCCATGGCCCTCATTACGACCCTGGCGGTCGGTGGCAAAGTGGTGGTAAGACCGCAAACAGGCCGGCGGAAAAAAAATTGAATTATGACCGAAGCGGTTACCGCCGCGGTCATCCGCTACTTCACCATTCCGACCGCCATGGCGGTGATGACCGCTGGGCTTGAGATTTCTGTCTCCAGTCCGGCGGCCATCACTACACCGCCAACGGTATCAGGACCCTGCATACCGCCATGGATTTCGGGTGATTGGGAACCGCCATGAGATTCATGGCGGTAGGCACTATCAGTGCCAGGAAATTCCATCCCTAGCACTGATAGGGGTCTCCCCCACCCCCCGCTACCCCCACGAGTCCTCCCCCCACACTCTCCACCCCCTGCCACCCTGCAAATGTGGCACAACCCCCCTCCCCACCCTCACCCCAACTTGCACATTTACACATATACACACCCCTACACGCACACACCCGCAACATGCACAAACATGCACCCCTACACGCACACATACAGCATGACACATACAAACAAACATGCACACCGACCGACCCGCACACATTTCCCATACACACACCACCCCCGCACGCATACACGCACTCACACACCCCCTCTACACACTCACATGCATACCCCCATGCACGCACACAACACACATCACCCCCCAACCCCCTCCTCTAACGGACGGTCAACCTACCTTGTCCGTTGGGCCTGCGGAAGGGGACGGGATCCATGGGGGCAGCTCCGCCACAAGCACAGCGTCACCAGAACACCGCCACACCGAATCATGGGATGTGATTCTGTGGGCGCGGTGTTCTGTTGACGTGGCGGTGGAGGTTGAGCAGCCTCCACTTTCCCGCCGACCGCCAGTATGGCTGCTGGCGGCTTTCCGTACGGAAAAAGACGGAGGGCTGCCAGCGGTCATAATACGCAGTGCGGAATACCGCCACCACTGGCGGTCTTCAGCACGGCGGTACCTAGGCGGTCTTGTGAAAAGACTGCTGAGGTCGTAATGAGGGCCCTTATCATATAGCCTAGGCTAAAGCACTTATGGAATATTTATTTGTTTATTATAGATTTGATGATAGTGCTGCAAATCAATGAAGTGTTTGTGAAAACTTGTCAGATGGAGGGAAAGGCATGTAGCATGGATCTACATAAGGGATCTGCTAGTAACAAGATAGAAGTGAAAAGAAGGGAAAGACATGGTGTAGCAACACAACAAATGGGGATGAGAAGAAAATGAAAGCAGTGAGGGCTGAAAGGCAATGAAGACGCAGTACAAAAAGGTGCATAAAGCAAGATCAAAGTAGTGAGAATTGGGTAGAGTGAAAGAACAGGCATGCAAAAGACTGAATATAATATGTACAGTATAGTATTATGAAATGTTTAAGGATGACAGATATTTTAATGAGCAATTTATTGAGTGGTGTGCTTCGTTTATTTATTTTAAAATATTCACAAATTCATCACAAAATCCAGCATGATGTACATTACTGTGTCGTGATTATTCAAAAATTTGCCACGTTTTTGTAAAAGTATATATATCCACGTTTTGTAGTTAATGTTTGAGATCGGTATTTTACTAATATGATGTATAAACTAGTATTTGTGTGAGTAATTTTATTATAAAAAACACGTATTTATTTATTTTTTCATATTCATGACAATGCCGTTATTCGCAATGACGGCGGCATTCATGACTATCACATGACTTTGAAGGAAAGAAATTTGAACGGAAAATACAGTATTCAGTTATCTTTTGAGGAAGACCACACCCAGTCTTCTCTTTTACTTCGTAATAGTGCTGAGATAGGAAGTATTTTAAAAGTCTCCTATATTTGCTACTGCTGCTCCTCTCTTTTCTTTAGTTTTTGTTTATTTTTATAATAAATGCTATCTGGAGGAAGTCAGGACCAAGAACCACACCCTGATTGAGAAAGCTCTTCAGAGTAGGAACCTGCTCCAAAGAAGGAATCTATTGCTTGGGATTTCTTTACAATCTACTCTGGGGAAAACAAGACGGTCTCAAGTTATGTAAAGTGTTCTATCTGCAACAAAACCCTTTCCAGGGACACGTTAAAACAAAATATTCTTGTGGGACAACAAGCATGTATTCCTTTTAAAAAGATTCTATGAGAGACACTCTTTGAGACCACAGAGGGAAAGAAGAGCTGCGGAATCTTCTATGTCATCTGCTCTAACATCTAGTGCATGAGAAATTGTTCCTCCTGGAAATCTCTCCTGACCTTAGGAGAATATGTTCCTTCTGTTCAGACTGGTAAAGATTAGCCTAATTATACCTGGCTGTACCAACCTACCTATAAGTCCCTGGTATATGGTAGGGCATATAGGTTTAGGGACCCCAACATAGGTAGTATACCCATAGGATTTAGCGATGGTTAATTTATTGAGACATTGACTGGACCTAGTGGGGGTTTGTGGCCTATTGCTAAGTGTAGGTACTTAACTGCCCTTACCAATAATGTACTTTCCCATAGTGGGTGAGTGAGTGGGTGTGTGATTGTCTGCATTATTGAGTGAGCAGTTGTGTGAGTGGCTGTATGGGTGAGTAACCTAGTGTGTGAGTGGCTGTATGGATGAATGACTGGGTATGTGAGAGGCTGTATGAGTGAGTGACTGAGTGTGTAAGTGTTTGAGTGGGTGAGTGAGTGGGTGTGTGAGTGTCTGTGAGTGGGTGAGTGGCTCTGTGTGTATCCTAGCTATTTGTTGTACGGGTGACAATTGGAGAGTCAGTGCAGTATGCATGAGTGTGTAAGTGGCTTTGAGAGGCTGTATGGGTGAGTAACAGGCTGTGTGAGTGTCTGTATGGATGAGTGAATGAATGTGTAAGTGGCTGTAACAATGAGTGACTTAGTATGTGAGTGTCTATATGGGTAAGTGAGTCAGTGTGTGAGTGAGCAAGTTGTTGTGTGCATGACTGTATGAGTGAGTGACTGACTGTATAACTGGCTGTATGGGTGAGTGAGTGGGTGTGTGTGAATGGCTGTATAGATAAGTGACTAGCTGTGTGAGTAGCTATATAGGTGAATGAGTGGGTATGTGAGTGCCTCCATGAGTAAGTCGGTGGTTCTGTGAGGGGCTGTGTGGGTGAGTGATTGGCTGTCTGAGGACTATAGAATTAGATTCAGAGAGATTCAAAAGACTCTGAGTCAGTATTGGGCTGATTTTGTAGACTTTTCAGTGAAAACACTAGGTGTTTGATTTAAAGGAAATCAGGTGCATGATTATGATGGGCTTTATAATTTGATTATGAAAGAATACCTGTTAAGTAACTGTACTTCTGAAAAGTTGCATAAATACCTGGTGGACCTGGTCCCAGTCTCTCCCCAGAGGTAAAAAGGTTGATCACTGGGTTAGAAGTAGAATGCCCAAGGAAAGTCATGGAGGGGGTGACCAAAAGAAAGGGTCAGGGAAGCTCCCCTGAGAGAAAAAGGTGGACAAGTCTAAAACTAAAGAAAAAGAGTCGTCCTTGGGCTCCCAAAAATCTGTTCAGGAGGGTGGGACCTAAGACACCTCACAAAACAGCCAGGGTAAGAACTGGGATGCCACAAAGGCTTGGTGTTCTGAATGTAAGCAGACAGGGCACCGACACAGCACCTAAAAACAAAGCCACTTGTGTGCCCCCAGTGGTTGCCAAGGGACCCTTAGGGGGTGACTCCTCAGATGCAGATACCCACTTAGCCTTCAACTGGAAGTTGGACGCAAAGGTGAGCTGAAAATTCCAGAGGGGAGTATGTCATACTAATACTTACTGGTGAATGTAATCCCAACCACTGCCCTGAGAGATACCTGTGCCAGTCACACCATTGTGCATGACAGGCTGGTGCTCGCAAACCAGTATATCCCAGGTGAGACAGTCAGCGTGAGGATTATCCCAGGGGAGGTCGATGATAGGCCTGTGACTTTAGTGCCCCTAGAAATAGCTGGGTTTTTTAGTTGGAGAAGGGTGGGAGTCAGCCCAGACCTCGCTCTTGGTTGTCTCCTCGGTAATGACGTCCCGGAGGTTGGACAAAGCCCAACAGAGGAGCTGGTCCAGTACCAGGATTCTGGAGGTCCTGCCCCTGCAGTTAGTGCAAGTAGGCCCCGGAGGAAAAGGAAAAGAAAGACAAGTAGGAAAGGTGGGCGACCTCTAGTAAATGTTCCAGTGAGCCAAGGCGATTTTGCTCCAGTCGGGAAGAATTCCAAAGTTGGCACTAGTGAAGCCCAGCCTGACCCGCAAGAAGTACTGACTAGTCAGGCAGCTGTTAAGCTTGAAATGGTAGCTCTTCAGCTAACAGAAGAGAGAGTGGAAGGGGTGTTTGCTATAGGATGTAGTAGCCCCCTACTCTAAAACAGCAGACAGGCACCCTGAACCGAAGGAAGCCTGTAACACAGACCCTTAACCTGTCAGTGAAGAGCTAAAGGTGTTGTTCTGGGCAATGACAGCTGTTTGGCTGTTTGCTATTTGGCATGGTGGTCTGCCCCATGCCAAATAGCATGCTAGTCCCCCTGACCCTGTTGGTCATGGTGGGATTATTCAATTTGTAGGTGACCTCTTTGGGTAAGTGGAGGGTTGCCTGGCTAAGATAGGATTAGCAGAGGTGGACACCTCTCATCCCAAGGAAAAGAGACTGGGCAAGGAAACCAAAAAGGCAGACAAAGAGCAATTTAAATTGGGTCTAAACACTGTTGATGTAGGTCAGCTTCCGAAAGTAAATTACTTGGACAGTAGGGGGTAAGGCAGAGTAGGCCCTGCAGCCAACCAGACTGCTTCCTTGCTCTTTCTGGCCTGAAAGAATAGGAAGACTCTCCCATGTTGTGGCGGAGTCTCCTGGCCTATTGGCTGGGGGAGGAGGTTGTGTATGAAGCTGGGTTCTGGTTGCAGTACCCCCCACTTTTTGCCTGTTTTTTATGCAACTTTGACTTAAGTGCACTGGGTTCCTGCTAACCAGATCCCCAGTGCAGTGTTCCTTCCCCCAAACAAGACACCTGGTTACTTGATCCCTAAGTGACCACGCCCTGTAGCACTTTTATAAGTCCCTAGTAAGTGGTACCTCTAACACTAGGGCTTAGGTGCTATGGAGGACCCCTAGGAGCTGCAGCACAACTTGTGTCACTCTAAGGGACCCAGGACCAACCTCATGTCAGACTGCCATTGTAGTCTGCATCACCAGGTGCTCCCTAAAAGTGAAAAACAACATTCCCTAAACACTGCATGTAATATTTTTAAGTGTCCCTACAGCAGGCCTTACAGCCCTAAGGCAGAGTGCATTATGTTACATGTGTGGGCATCTCTGCAATAGCAGAGATGCCCCTGCTATGTCTTTGTGGATTCATAGACTTAGCAAGCGAACAGTGAAGCCATTTTAAATACATATGTTGGACTCTGGTCAATACGGGTTTCCCAGCTACATGATGGCATCTCTGAAGATAGGATGTTTGGTATCGAACATATCATATTAATAAACCCTCACTGATTTGAAGTGATGGATTTATTAATACATACACCTAGAGGGCACCTTAAAGGTGCCCCCTGAAAATCTTACAAACTGATGGTGAGCTCATTGACCAGTTCTGGCCAGTCTGCCACCAGCAGACGAGAACTTGGCTCCCAGGGTGAGAGTCTTCACTCTCTGGAGGTCAGAAACAGAAGCTTGCCCAGGCTTGGACATGGAACACCTCTCGCCACAGGGTGATCAGCATTCCAAGGCAGGGAGCTTCAAAGAAGCCTACCACCTTTAGTGTGCAGATCTGCCTTCTTCAGATGAAGATGCCAAATCTCCTGCCCCGTGGACCATCTGGCAGCTAGACAGGTGGGAACATTAGGAATGCAGAAGGCATGTTGCATTTTTGGGATGGGCACATCCCTATGTTAGCCAACCTGAAGTGAACACCACCAAGGAAATTCCACTATCTTGTTTGTGGTGGAATTAAGGACCTCTGGACAGGGTGATGCCCACTTCCTACAGGAACTTGTCATCTAGTTGGTGTAGTGACTCCAAGGGTAAGTAGCCCATTGGCTACTACCCTTCCCTTCCCATTATGCTCCCTAAATTGAGTATTTAGGAGACCCCCAGATACTCAGATATTCACTGGTCACAAAAGAAGGAGTGGACAAGAAGAACTAGAGCAATTAGGAGAGTGACTGACTTGGTGGCAACCCTGCTGACCTGCCTGCTGCACTCGACCCTCAAGGTGCAACTGACTTGTCCTGCCACTGCAACTTCAAAGAAACAAAGAGTGCTTCACAAATTGCCAGGAAGAACTCCCTTGGAGTACAGGAGTGGTTCCCCTGCATTCACAGGCACCCAAGAAAAAACTGTGAGGACCTGGACCACCAAAAAACGAGCATGAACATCACCATTACACCCGAGACACCTAGCCCATGCTGATGTGGGTCAGTTGTTCCAGAGAGGCCCCCGGCCCTCCAGAGATGAAGCCATCCCTGATTTTACCCACAGTGGACTTTAAGACAGCATCTGCAGCCTGTTTCTGCAGACCCCCCTGCAACTGCGAGTGACCAGGAAACAGAAAAACAATGCCTCAGGAGACCTCTGCAACCGTCTGCCTCAAACTGAGGAAGAGAAGACCAAGGGTGTCCCCACATCTCTCAGCCTCATGGGACCTGAGCCCACTTGATGGCTTGGTCATACTGGACCCCCTGTCCACACCTGCAGACTGCTTCTATTGGTCCCCCTGCAATGGCAAGGAACTCCAGCACTGGACTTGACACCAGAAGACTCCGCAGCACCTGCAGTCTGTGGAGAAGTGGACTGATGGTGTCTCCACATGCCTGAGGACCTCAAGGGTTGAACCCCCCGTGAGGTCCCCTGCATTGGCTTTCCAGTTCTACCTTGCAGCAACTGGACCATTTCCCATTAAAGTGAAGGGGACACACAACATCGTAACACGCCTCCACACCCGGATGCTCCAGAGCCTCTAAGGTGACCTGTTGGTCTGGCCTTAGACTCTGCCCCATTCTCACCTTAAATCCGGGAGAAAAGTCCCGTAAGTTGTTGTGAAGTGCCCAACTGCAGTACATGATTTTCTCCCATAGGATTACTTTAACGGCCCAAAAGATGCACTGTATCAACTTTTGAAAACTCGAAAAATCTCTAAACTCTAAAAATTCCTACATCTGATGATCTTGGTAACAAAGTTTATATAAAATTTTGTGTTATTTTTATAAATTGGTGCAGGCTCTCCTAATTGAGTGTGTGTCTCATCTACTGCATGAGTGTGTGCTTCGCAATGCTAGCACAACCCTCTGATATGCCTAACTGTTCAATCACACAACACAAAAAAAGAACATTTGGGATGTCAATTGTACATCTGTGATTCCTCTGGGGATTGCTTAGGCTCTTTACACAGTGCACCTCATTTTGGTCCACTATATAAAGAGCCATCTTCCAACAGTGAGTGTCTGTATAAGTAAATGAGTGGCTGTGCGAGTGTGCAACTGGGTGTGTAAGTTGTATGAGCAACTGTCTGAGAGAGTCAGCAGCTATATGAGTAAGTGTTTGTTTGTGCAAGTGGCTGTGAGAGTGATTGCCCTGGGGTGTGAGTGGCTACATGGGTGAATGAGTGGGTGGATTACTGGTTGTATGACTAAGTGACTGGGAGTGTGAGTGGCTATATGACTAAGTCATATTTAAAGGAACAACGCTCAACCAAGTGGCAAAAAAATTCATGAGAGCTTTTCCCATGCACTGCAGCCAAACCTAATAGTGGTAAAGAATGTTAGATGCTCTTCGTACATAAAGACCCTCTAAATACTATTCAAACAAATATTCCTGTGGCATTAAAGATATCTTGACAAATATGAAGATATATAACTCCAACCACCGTTGCAAAACAAAATAGAATATAAATATAGGTTAGTATTATTTTTCTAAAAACAGAACAGTAAACAAAACTTATACTGTAACAGTATTTCACATTATAGTGAAGCATTTTAGTTTTCCTCTTTTTCTATTCTCAGCTTTTATATTTGTACAACTAAAATGTTGCTTCATATAAAGATTCATCATTGAACAGTGAGGAAAAAAAACAACCACATGGATTGTAAAAATAAAACCAAAACTGCATAGTACATCACTACAAATAAGTGATACTATCCACTGCATTCACTACAAACACTTAATCAATTGTTTTACATATACTTTGTAAGCAAATATACTCAAATGTGTCCAAAAAGTAATTTTCTTATATTATACCTGACACAATAGTGTTGATACATATAAAGGAGATTTGTGTTTTGGAGGCATTTTTGAAGGTATCACCCCTGGTAGGCTCAATGATGTTTATTACACTGATGATCCTTTTGGATTAAATGTTATACATTCCTTTTTTCAGAAATATTTCATAATAGTTTACTCTGGCAGTCTTCTTATGATAATTTGTCCATCCATTTTCACTTTTTTAAAAGTAGGTGAATATCCAGTAAGTTTCATTTTAACAACTTTATTAGTATGTGTTTCTGTATAAAATAGTTGCTGTACTGGTTTTTAGTTTCTAATCTCTTTTTCCAGTTTAGTGAGATCTCTGTTCTTTATTGCGTTGTTCCAGGAGTAATTCCATTTCAATATTTGAAATCCCTTATGAAGACATCACTCTTGGTAGACCTAGTGATGTCTTAACTTATTGGATTAGAAGTCTCAGAAGTGAACTATTCAATTTTTTCAGGAGCAATCCTCCTTAGAATTGTGGTTCAAGAAAGAAAAGGTAAGCATTTGGTAGTTTATAAGGTAATCTCTGCTTGAATGTAAGAAGTGTCCAGATGTTATATTAACTTCTTCATGGACCATATCCAGGGCCTTATTTATAAGGACTTTGTGCCAATATTGCATCATTTCTTTTTTGACCCAAAAGTCGCACAGGCAGTGCTCTACACTGCTCCACATTTAAAAACTGATGCATTGTGCCCAATGTATCAGTTTGTAAAGCCTTGCATCACATTACACCTGCGCCAGGTATAATGTATGCAAGGTACGCATTCCCACAGAAAAAGCCACACAGAACTGATGCAGTGATATTTACAACATTTCACTACTTCATTCTGCAACTTCACTGTGTCACAATTTTACCACCTGCTCAGAGCAGGCATAAATTGGATGCAGGGTTTTTGTCAATGGGGGCCTCCTGGCATTGCTGGAGTAGCATCATTTTTTTTACACTAGACCAGGGCACAAGAAACGTGGCGCTTCATGTAATGAAGCACCACTTTTCTTAAATCTAGGCCATATTCTTCACTAGTTCCTTGCATTCGAAGTTTAACCAAATATTTGCATTTCCAATACTTCCCAAATAATTTCTTGCTTCATTATGGATAAGTGTCTTGAGCACAGGATGTCCATTCACAGGGGTGAGTTTCAGTACGTCACTGAAGACAATTAAATGTTTTCCCCCAAAGAGTACATAATCCTCTGTTTTTAAAATGTGCTGTATTCTTAAATGTTTGAAGGCAAGCATTCAGGCCCTGATTTACACTTTTATGCGCCGCATTTGCATAATTTTTTAGCGCAAAAGTGGCTCAAACGTACAAAATATAATTGTGTTTTGTAAATTTGTGCCGCTTTTGTGTAAAAAAATGACGCAGATGCGGCGCAAAAAAAATATAAATCGGGGCCTAAGTTTGACAACATGCTGTAATCCTACCAGTTTTTAAACACTGATTCCATCTTGACCACTGACTGCATTTTGTGCTTAGCTTAGCTTCAAATGCAGTCACATCGGTGGTGGAGGTATTTTTCCATGTACTGCTTGTTTTCTACATTGAACGTGTTTTCCCTCTTCTCACCAGAGAAGGGAACATATCTTGGGGGATTCAATGGGGACAAGAGTATACCAGGATGAGAATGTTTATAGCAGAGAAGGATACGGTTTTGTCTTGGAAATGCACATTGGGATCTAACCAATTCTTTTGTGTATTTTCAACACTGAACAAGTACAGCCAGCTCTTGAATTTCACAACTTACACTTGGGGAGGGGGAAAGTTACCAGAACCTTCCTCTTGTGATTGTTTAAGGTATATAAGGCGGGGAAGCTTGGCCCTCAAGTAGAACGAGCTCAACTGAACATGGACGCATGGTTCAGGAAACATCCCTTTTTGGGAGAACCTCCTGCCTCAGCTGTCCAGGGTTCCTCGGCTTGATGCTGGCAAGGATAAAGAGTTCGATCCCCATGGTGATACATTTTTTATTCTTAATTATCTAGCTTTGCTGTGTGCATGCATACATTTATATATTCACTGTCTAAATATTAATTGTTGATATATTGCACCTTTTCTGGTTATTATTTTCCAACTTCTGTGATTGTTGCATTCAAGTTAAATGCTGACGTTAATGTTTTTGTATACCATCATTTGAGACCTGGAAAGTACCTTAATAAATTAATTGCTCAGACTAAGAGTGCTGCACTCTTTGCATTCTTTAGCCTGGTTCCCTCTTAGTTTGAAGCGAAGCAGAACACATGCTCACCTCATCGATAATAATAAGCTTGAGTATCTTCAAAACTCTGGAAACGTCATGATAAGCGTAATCAGATATTTCTGGTATTCCAGTTTATTATCATGTTCAACAGGAAGCATGCATAGCCAATATAAAGTAATTCCCTAAATGTTGTGGGCAGTTGATCCTGATTTTGCTGTTACTACACACAATAAATGTGATTCTGTAGTCTCCTGTAGATATGTAGTGAGAACCCTAATTAAAAAGTTTTCCCAGTGCCAGCTTAACCACTGATATATAGTAGTAGAGGTAAAAATGAAGAGCATGCACATTGTTTGTTTTCATGGAGAAATCTATGCTATATCTTACATTTTACTTCATCATAGATGTCTTTCTGTTCATTGTTGAGCTGTTTGAAATGAACATTTTCCTCTCCTGCTTGCTGCACTGCAGTCTCCACCTCATTCATAGTTACAACTGCTTCATTTTTGCAGGAAGTGTGGAAAGACTGGACACTCAAGGCTGCCTTTAACAGCGTTGAAGGAATCTTCATAGCAGTCATAGTCTCCAAGTATCTCTGATTCAACATGCCAAGTCTTGAACAGTTGCAGAAGTGCCAAGTAGAAAAACTCTTTTTTCTCTGCAGTTTGGCAATTATGTTTTCTGTGGTTAATTACATTTCCTTTGGTGTGCCTGACCAAACAACCGTCACATTTAACAACTACATATTTTCCACCTTCTTTATTTTCCACTACATTGCGTCTATATCTGTAGTACTGAAATAATTCGTAAAGGCACATGTGTTCTAGATGTGGACTCCTTTTTGGGTAATATGTGTCCCACATATTAGATTTTACAATGTCTCAACTTTCCAGATCAAATTCGGCTAGATACTGAAAATCTGGGAAATACTTAAACACTCTATTTCATGTGTTTGCAAGACCTAGACTTACCCAAACAATCCCTCTTGACTTTGAGAATAAACAAGATGAACTCAACCTGTCAGTGCAGTCTTAAAATCCAATTTCTCTGTGGGAAAGCATTTTTAATCTGTTACTGTGCAATTTTTTAGTAAGACTCTTTTCTGCAGACATCTCCTCCCATATCTCCTTCATCTCTGCCTTCTCAGATTGTGTAATTTACATAAAGTGACATATCGAGCAACAGCAGTAGATTCATCTACAACAAACGGTATGTCCATGTTTGCATTGCACATCTTTGAAATGACTGGATTATTGTCATTAATGTACTTTGAGGCCTCTGTTCTTTTCAGGTTGTAAGTATTTTTGGTGACTTTTGTGTCAGTGTATGTCTGACTGCAGATAGAAAGATGTTTACTCTTCCTTGTGAAATGATGGGTCGAGGGAATAAAAAAACATCTTGTATAAAATGTACCTTTGCATCTATATTTTAAACATAAGTATTTTGCACATCTGTGACTTGGGAAGTGCAGAACATGCTGTCTCAATCCTTTTTCTCCAGTTTATTTTGGAATGATGCATGCCACAGACTCATTGTTGTCTGTTCCACATTTAGGAACATCTTTTATCCATAAGAGCATATGGTTATGAGGAGAACCTCTTGCTTGGCACACTTTGTGCCAAAACAAATCAGTTACTTCACCAAGAGGAGGGTTTGTTTTGTTGAGATGAAAAACATCATAGCTTGAAATTGGTGGTTAAATTAACATAACATAACATCATTTAGATTTGTCAACTACATGCACTAATATGTTCTCTTTAAAGTAACTTTCTTCATTAAAGAAAGGCTCAGTACTGAAAGTATGTAACCATTTGCCGCTGAAAATTTTGCAAAAGTTAATTCTATTCACAAGTCTTTTCTTTTGGCTTCTTTTCCTCATAGACAACACTATGTTATCCAGTGATCTCATTCGGTTTCGGATCAAAATAGCTTCCTCTTGAAAACAAATGCCTTATCGACTACAGCCTCAACACGTTCCTTTTGTCTGGCTACTCCTCTTGTCCTTTTATACTTCTTCATAGTTCTTATGAGATTTTGAATTACCCTACTACAGAATATTCTAACTCTAATTTCCTTAAGCTGCCTCTGTCTTCTAGCTAAACCGTCTCCTTTATTGTACAATTTCTTTGCTCTTCATGGCACCTACTTTTTCTCCCTTTTATGGTGACTTTAAAATTTCTTTATTACTCACTCAATTTAGCTCACCTTGCAGTTTTCTATATACTATTTTAAGAAATGTCTTTGTTTTCTTACGAGCAGGTCTTTTCTCTTTCACTATATTCTCTGCATTTTGCCTATTTTGTTTCACGCTTGTGAGGAGATAGTATTGTTAGCTGTCTGTAGACGTTTATGCCTGAAAAGAAAATACAAATGAGTACATTTAGCTTTTCATCACATAAATTACATATTTTAAGGTAAACAGTTGTCTTACTATATTATACCCTCCCTTACTATTACTAGTGTCAGAGTATAGGTCAGTGTGTGACTGCTGTGTTAGTGTATGCATCAATCTGTCCCTACGTGTTTCAGTGTATGTATTAGGGTATCTGTAGCTCTGTCAGTATTTGCATCAGTGTTTACCTCAGTGTCTTATTGTATGCTTAAGTGTGTGCCTTGGTGTATCGGTATATGCGCCAATGTGTATCTGGCTATGTCAGTATGTGCATAAGTGACTGCCTGGGTTTGTTGGAATATACCTGAGTGTCTATCTGGGTGTGTCATTCTATGTATGAGGGTGTGCAAGGGTGTCATATTGTATGGTTCAGTGTGTGACTGGGTTTATTAGTGTGTGCACTAGTGTGTGCCTGGGTGTGTCAGTGTATGCTGTGATACTGTTGGATACATAAATGCTGTCTGCATGTGTGAGAAAATGTATCACTGCATTAGTTGCTATGTGAGTGGGTTTATGAGAGGCTTTATGATTTTGAAAATAAGTATGTAACTTGCAGTATTGGTGGCAGACTGTATGTACTACTGGGCATAAGGCTATGTAAGTACACATGTAACTCAGTTACATTCAAAAGAACATCTTATTTCTTAACCACAAAGCACCGTCACCTATGCCCTATATAGAAGTTACCTAAAGGGTGACTTATATGTACTAAAAGGAGATTTTAAGGTTTGGCTAAGGTGTTTTTACTGTTAAATTGAACTGGCTGTTAAAGTGGAGACACAGGTTCTGCAATCGTAAATTGAAGCCATGTTAAAAGGACTATTTGGTTATATGGGTGACTAGGTTGTATCAGTACTTAAATAAATATCTGCGTGAATAGATGTTTAAGTAACTTTGCAAATATATGACTGACTCTTTTAGTAAATTTAACTCTCTCTAAATTTGTAGCTAAGGGGCTGCATGAATTGGTTACTGGCTCTGTTGGTGAGTGCAGGGGAATGTAACTGGGTGTTCAACTGGCTGTCATAGTGCTGGATACATAACTGCTGCCTGTGTGTGTGTGTGTGTGGGTGTGTGTGTGTGGGTGAATGTATAACAGTATCTGTCGCTGTCCGACTGGGCTTGAGAGTGCCTTTATGCTTTTGTAAACAGGTATGTGAGTTGGAGTGTGGATTGGAGGCTGCAAGTATAATTGGACATAGAGCTCTGCAACTGCCCATGTAACTGAGTGAAACTCAAAAGGACATGTCTAACCTTTTAAGCACAAAGCAATCGACCCTGTGGCTTACCTAAATCCCAGCTGAGGGGTGAGTTATATGTATTAAAAGGAGAGTTTAAGACGTGTCAAGTAGGTTTTCTAATGCCAAGTAAGCTGGCAGTAAAACTGCACACTCAGGTTTAGCAGTATTAGGATGCAACCATGTTTAAAAGACAAATACTCTGGATTAGTGAGTACATTGTGTCAGTACTTACCTACATATCTCAGTGATTATAGGAGTTCCTCAAAAAGTGTGCTACCAGATATTTAAGTAAATGTGCCATTTTATCACTGGCTCTCTCAGTAACTTCATAGGCCTCTAAATGTGCCTGTAAGTGACCATATGAATAACTTCCTGGCTGTCTTGGTGACTGCAGTGGTACGTAACTGTATATGCAACTGACTTGAGATATTGCTGGATACATAGCTGCTGTCTGGGTGTGTACATGAACGGATATGCACCGCATTTGCTCTATGACTGGGTGTGTAAGTGACTCAATGCTTTTGAAAATAAGTATGTGAATTGCAGTATGGGTGGGAGATTTCATATATACCTGGGCATATGTGGCTCTGCCAGTGTCCGACTGGGTGTGCGTGCTTTATCCTTTTGTTCTTAGGTATATGAATGACGATATGTGTAGCAGAGTGCATATATACCTGCAAAGTCATCTTCTAGTGCACATCTAACTCAGTGAACCTCAGAAGGGCATATTTCACCTATTAATCACAAAGGACTCTGCTCTATGGCCTACTTACAGCTTAGCTGAGTGGTGATTTTCCCTGTAAAACATAGTTTAAGAGTTGTCAAGCAGGGTTTGTAGTGCCAAGTTGAGCTGACAATAAAACTACATGCTCAGCAGTAGTAAAACCAAATCACGTTTAAAGGACTACTTCTCTGGATGGGACACTAGGCTGTGTCTGCACTTTAGTACAAATCTACATGACTGTATCAGTTGCTAACTGGCTTTAATACTGCAGTATACACACCCAATGTCTAGATGTGTTCATGAATGTATGAGTGGCTCTTTCAGTGTCTGTCTGGGTTTGTAAGTGCTTCTATCCTTTTATAAATAGGTATGTGAGTTATAGTATAGGTAGGCCACTGCATATATAAGTGGACACAGGGGTCTACAAGTGCTTATCTAACCCACTGAAACTCAGAATGAAATGTTTCAACTTTTATTCAGAAAGGACCCTGCTCTATGTCCTGCTTACAACCTAGCTGAGGGGTGATGTTTCTGTAGTAAAAGGAGAATTTAGGTATTTTCAAGCAGGTGTACTAATGCCAAGTTGAGCTATCATTAACACTACACAGTCAGCCTCTGCAGTAATAGTCTTAACTCATTTTAAAGGACTACTTGTCTGTATGGGTGACTAATTTGTGCCAGTACTTGGGTACATATCCGACTGACTGTAGGAGTCCCTCAATAGGAGTGCCATCATATGTTTAAGCATTCCGGTATATAACTGTCTGTTTTAGTAAGTGGATGGGTCTCTAAATATGTTTGTAAATGCTGAATGAATAGGTTAGTGCCTCTGTTAGTCAGTAATGGCCTTTGTAATTGTGTTTGCGATTTTGTCTGATACTACTGGACACATAAGTACTTTCTGAGTATGTGAGTGAATGTATAAGTACCTCTGTCACTTTCTGCCTGGGTGAGAGAGAGGGTCTATGCTTTTGAAAACATATTTGAGTTGCATCATTGGTAGTAAAGTCTATGTACTACTGGATATAGGGGTCTGCAAGCGTATGAGTAATTTAGTGAAACCACATCTCTTACTATTTAAGCACTATGCACCATTCTTCATTGCATTCCTACATCTACCTTAGAGGTGAGTTATGTTCACTAAAAGATGGCTTTACGGCTTGGCTAAGGTATTTCCATGCTAAGTGAAGCTGGCAGTAAAACTGCACAGATAGCCTCTGCAGTAGTAGGCCTGACCTATGTTCAAAGGTGTACTTGTCTGAATGATTGACTAGGTTATATGGGTACTTCACCACAAATCACAGTGACTTTTTCAGTTACCAACTGGCTCTGATAATGCAGTATACATACCTGCTGTTTGAATGTGTGCATGAATGTATAAGTGGCTCTAAGCATAAGGGCGATATTCTGAATATTCTTATGGAGCTACAACCTGATGCCCTCTTTCTAACTGAAACGTGGCTTAATGAGAGTTCCGGACCCGATATGGCGTATGCGCTTCCTCCCAACTATACCTATCATGGAAGAAATCGTACTGACCGAACTGGTGGGGGTATAGCTTTAATTTTCAAAACTGACTATGTATGTAAATGGGTAGACCTGGATTTTAAAAATTGTGAAGCTGGGTTTTTTAAACTTCACCTATCACCTAATTTTACTCTTTCCGGGGCCCTTATGTACCGTCCTCCTGGCCCTGCGGGTCTTTGGGCATCGACCCTTCCTGACCTGATTGCTCCTCTTCTATTAGAAACCACCAACTTTTTGTTCTTAGATGACCTGAATTTACATCTCAATGACACATCTTGCACCACGAGCTCTACTCTTATAGCTAACTTAGCGGCATTAAATGTTCTCTTACATAATTCAGGCCCCACGCATAAGGCAGGACATTTATTAGACCCCATCTTTTCCAATCTTGATACCATCTCATGTAAACAAGCCACTCCTATTCCATGGTCGGATAATTTTTTGGTGGAATTTACGATTGCACAATCACGGGGTCCTACTCCCTCCGTATCCCTTGCCAAATCCAGTACCTACAGAAACTGGAAAAATTTAGATATTAAGACTCTGAATTTAATGTTGAAAAAAACCCTACCATCGATTACGAGTATAAGAGATGACGGGGTTATCCGTGATTGGCTAACCTCTGCAATAGATGAATGTCTTCAGAAATACTCAAAATAGAAAAAAACTAAGTGCAAGAACTTGGAAAGGAAATGGCGTAAAAACTATGATCCTGACCGGAAATCCACTTACAAACTAGCCCTTCTTAACTATCCCGACTATGTAACATCGCGCTTGCCGAACATGCCACCGAGATTATTTTACAATCTCAGAACTGCCCCAAAGTGCTGTTTGAAGTAGTTAAGGAACTTTCTGGTGATTCCCGCATATCTAAGCCCCCTGATCTTGACTCTAAAAAATGCAACGATCTGGCAAATGTTTTGGTGGATAAAATTGATAAAATTTATTCTGAATTCCACAACGACTTTAACAATCCCAGCACTAGTATTAAACCTCAATCCAACCACCTTTTATCTTTTCCTATCACTCAAGAAATGACTCAAGTTAATAATATTAATTTACTTAATGAATGGCTCCCCATGGATACTGCCTCTTTTTCTAAGATCCTTACAAGCATCAAGTCTGGCTCCCCGCAAGATCCTATCCCCATTACGATACTTCAAAAGCTAGACACTCCCATACTTATTTCCATTATGCAGTTCCTTAACATGTCACTTATGGAAACTTATGTTCCTGCTTTATGGAAGCACGCAATGGTCCTTCCTTTATTAAAGAAAACTAACTCTGATCTGGAAATTTTCTCTAATTTTCGCCAAATTTCTCTCCTTCCCCTTTTTTCCAAAATCCTGGAAAAACATGTTAATTTTCAATTGACCCAGTTTGTAGAAACCAGTAATATCCTCCATCCTTCTCAATCTGGTTTTCGTGCCGGCTATTCAACGGAGGCGACTCTACTGGGTGTGACTGAAAATATCCGTCAACAAATTGATAAAGGAGAAACAGTAGCTCTTATCCTATTGGATTTAAGCGCAGCCTTCGATACTGTATCTCACTCTTCTCTTTTAAAAACTCTTAACATCAAGGGTATTGGCGGCAAAGCCCTCTTGTGGCTGTCCAGCTTTCTATCCAATAGGACTTTTCAGGTTTTCTCTCACACAGCTTCCTCTCTGATTCACGCATCCCCTTATGGAGTCCCTCAGGGCTCCATTCTTAGTCCACTACTCTTTAATATATATGTCAGTCCTTTGGCAAGCATAGCAGAACAAGCTGGTCTAACTATCTATTCTTATGCTGATGATACTCAACTTATTTTTTCACTTTCTTCCAAAGAAACCTCTAACTCTCCCTCTTTGCAAATAGGATTATCTAAGATAGCCAACTGGATGCATTTTAATAAACTCAAACTTAATGGAGGAAAGACAGAACTCCTTATTTTTGGAAACAAAAAATCACTCTGGGGCCCCCAACACTGGCCCTCTGAGATGGGTGCCCCCCCAATCCCCTCTCTTTCTGCATGTAACCTGGGCATCATTATTGATGACCAATTGACTATGAAACAGCAGGTGACCAAAGTAGCATCTACCTGCTTTGCTATCCTAAAGTGGCTTCGTAAAATTCTTTGGATGCTTCCTGTGGCTGCTCAAAGAACCGTGGTCCAAGCGCTGGTTAATTCTAGACTGGACTACGGAAACGTGCTCTATCTGGGTGCAAATAAAGAAGTACTACACAAACTTCAAGTTGTTCAGAATTCTGCGGCCAGGCTTCTTTGTCAACTTCCCAGAATTGCTCCCACTTCTGGTGCACTTTGTGAACTACATTGGCTGAAAATTGAGAATCGCATCAAATTCAAAGCTCTATGCTATATGCATAGAATTACTATGTGCCTAGCTCCCAATTACCTTAAAACTTTGGTCCAACTCTATTGTCCCTCTCGTTCTCCCATCGATCCTCCAATCAACACAAATTCCAGGTGCCTAGATTCAGACGTGTCAAAATGGGGGGACGTTCTTTTGCCTTCCTAGCTCCCTCTCTTTGGAACTCTCTTCCTCTTCACTTACGGCACGAAAGGGTGTTCATTAGATTTCGTAAGGAGCTTAAGACATGGCTTTTTAACCAGTAATCGCCCAAGTTGATCTCCTGACCCTGCCTTTTGTCTTGCATTGTCTCGGCGCCGGGAAACCTCCGGGTAGCTGTGCGCTATATAAATCCAATAAATAAATAATAATGTTCTGCTGTAATAGGCTGGAGCCATACTTGTTGGTATGAGTGAGTAGGTTGTTCCAGTAAGTGGTACGTATCTGAGTGAGTGTAGGAATCCTTTTACAGGAGTGCCATCAGATGTTTAAGCAAATATGCTAGACTATATGAATGTCTGTTTTAGTAACTGTACAGGTGTTCAAGTCTGTATGTAAGTACTGAATACATAGCTTAATGCCTCTGTTGGTGAGCAGAGGCCTTTGTAAGTGTGTCTGCAACTTTGTCTGATACTGCAGGATACATAAATAGTTTCTGAGTACGTGAGTAAATGTATAAGTGCCTCTGTTGCTGTCTGACTGGGTGAGAGATAGCCTCTAACTATTTGAAAACATGTATGTTACTTGCCTTATTGATGGTATACCATAAATAGTACTGGGTATAGGGGTCTGGAGGAGCACATGTAACTTAGTGAAAATCAAAGGAGCATCTCATACCTTTTAAGCACAAAGTACCATACTTTATTGCCTACATACAACCTACCTTAGAAGTGAATTATTTTGACTAAAAGGTGGGTTTAAGGCATGGCAAAAGTTTTTTTCATTTGAAGTTGTGCTGACAGCAAAACTGCAAAACAACCTCTGCTGTTTTAGGCCATGACCCATGTTTAAAGGCGTACTTGTATGTATATGTGACTAGCTTATGTGAGTACTTGACTACACATCACAGTGACTGTATCAGTTGCTAACTCGCTCTGACACTACAATATACATACCTGCTGTTTGAATGTGTGGATGAATGTATAAGTGTCTCTTTCAGTGTCTGACTGGGTGTGTCAGTATCTCTATCCTTTTGTAAATAAGTGTCTAAGGACTAGTATGAGTGGGAGGCTGCATATATAACTGTGCATAGGAGTCTGCCAGTGCACATCGAAGTCAGTGGAACTCTCAAAGACATGTTTCACCTCTTAATTATAAAGGACCCTGCTCAATGGCCTATCTATAGGCTAGCTATGGGGTGAGTTTTGTGTACTAAAAAGGGAGTCTAAGGCTTGTCAAACAAGTTTTCTAATGCCAAGTTGAATTCACAATAAAAGTACAGACTCACACCCTGCAGTAATAGGCCTGACACATGTTTAAAGAGCTACTTGCCTGTATGGGAGACTAGGCTGGGCCAGTACGTGGTACATATCTGAGTGATTGTAGGAGTCCCTCTATAGGACTGAATCTGCCAGTATATGACTCTCTCTTTTAGCAATACTGTGGGTATTTAAATGTGTATTTAAGTGGCTGAATTAATAGGTTAGAGCTTATGTTGGGGAGTACAAGCGTATTTAAGTCTGTCTGCAACTGCCTTTTATACTACTGGATACATAATTAGTTTTGAGTATCTAAGTGCATTTATAAGTGCCTCTGTCACTGTCTGACTGGGTGAGAGGGAGACTTTATGCTTTTGAGAACATATGTGTGAGTTGCATAAAGGGTACTACAGTCTTTCCTGTACTAACGGTCAGTAGTAGGCTATATATTTGAGTTTTGCATGCATAAGTGCCGTATAGTCATGTCACTGAATATATATACATTGCTCTGTCTGTCTCTCGCAAGCTCGGTAAATAAGAATGTTTTTCTTCTTGTATATATATATCTTGTAGTCTAGGTCAAACACTACATATTTCACCATGGGTAGGAGTATCACAATACACATTTGACTCATTATAACTTAAAAGGGCATGTCTTACTATCTAAGTACTTTCAAGCCTGCCCTATGACACACCTACACCCTACCTAAAGGGTACGTAGTACATAGGTCGCATGTTTGACAGGTTAATGCATGATATGCTATTCCACTCCTTTATTTTTACTATGAATTCTGGGACTTGTATTGTTCTTTTATAATGGAATAAAGAAGAGTAAAAGTCCCAGCATCCAAACAAAATCCTTTGTCTAGACCACCACATCACACATGGATCTGTAAAATTTTCCAGGGCTGCTAGTCCATATTTAAATACAAATTTAACATTTAGGGATCATTTTTTTTAATCATAAGTACACTATGGCCTGCATCATGAACATGGCGGTAAACACCGTCGGCCGCCGTGGGGATGGTGAACAGAAGACCACCACTGGTGGTGAAGAGAAACCTGCCATATAATGATGCCAAAAACAGAAACCGCCAAAATTTCTGCTACCACCAGCCACCGCCAGGGCCCTTGTAAGTGGAAAGGCTGTACACCCCACCACCCCCAAGCACACAAACTCCCGCCCTCCAAATAATGATGCACTAATTACCGCAGCAGATAGTGGATGTCAAACAACCATTGGCGGTACGGACCGCCATGGCCGGGAAGTGGGCCCAACAGCAAGAAATGCACACATTGGCAAGATTGAAAACCACACACCTGACACACATCCACAACACTATTAAACACTCACATACACACCGCCAATAGGATGACAGAGACGGACAACACAACATGCAAACACTGAACGCAACATCACACAAGTCACACACCCCACCACACAACAGCACCCTGAACAATATCCACACAACACACCACCCACAACACACACCATGGCACCCCCTAAGCACCCACGCTTCACAGATAGAGATTTAAGAACAATGGTGGATGAGATATTCAAGGGCGAGCCACAAATCTTCAGGGCACAGGTCCAGCACACACCCATCGCCAGGAAGATGGAGTTATGGCAGACAATAGTGAACGAGGTCAACGCAGTGGAAAACCATCCACGCACGAGGGACGACATCCACAAGAGATGGAACAATTTGCGCGGGAAGGTCAGATTGATGGCATCTAGGCACAACACTGCAGTCCAGAAGACAGAGGGAGGACTCCCACTTACACCACCGACTACACCGACTGGGAGGAAAAGGTACTGGCCACCCTGCACCCTGAGGTCCTCACTGGACTCACTGGAGGAATGGACTTGGGTAAGTCATCTACAATTACCCCATATCCACAACATCTGTAATGCATGCACCACCCCACCCCTCCATCAACCACCAGAGTCACTACCGCACCCAGGCCACAATCACTACATCCAGTCACCCTGCATGCCCACAAACACACCAATAGGCCCACATCCCACCCCCTGTGCACAGCCACCTACCCCAGCAAGTAATCACAATGGCACTACACCACCCACAATGCACCTCCACATCCCATGCAAAATGCAATTGAAACCCTACAATATGTCCCTGCATGGCCCAACAGGGGAATAAACTGCACAAAATAGGGCAGAGCTGTGCATCCTCATCCGATTTAGTAAATGTAACATACATGTCCATCCCCCCCACAGGCATTACCACCCATGCCACCCTGACAGAAAGGCCAAGGAATGCCAGGGCCCCACATGGAAACAGAGGCCCCACTCAGGACACTGGAAAGGAAGTGTGGACAGTGAGGAATACCCTGGCCTGTCACACAGTCCTGGACTGTCACCCTCCAGCAGCCCCACCGAGGATACCACTGACACCCCTACCACCCAGCCACCAACATCAGCTCTGGCCAAACGACCACACAACAGTGTATCCAGGCCACAGACTGGTGGAACAGAAGTACAGGGGCCAGAGTTTCCACTTACTAACAGGCCGGTTTACGATGGCCCCAGTGAAAGTGGTACTGCCAGACCTGTGCAGGGGGTACAAGCACGGGGGCTAGGCCCAGTCGGATGGTATCAGTGGCCTGGGGGGAGGCCAAAGGATGGATGCTGCAGCCCAGGAGGTGATCTCTGAAGTCCTTGGAGCATACCACCATACCAAGGACAGGATGGGCCAGATCCTGGCCACCCTGGAACAGAGTCAAAGGTTGCAGATAGCCCAACATCAAGAGACCATGGAGCAGTGGAAACAACTGAATGTCACCATGGCCACCAAAGCAGGGGTGCTGCAGCACCACCACCTAACCCAGCCTGAGAATCCCATAAACCAGGAAGCCCCTACCACTGACCAGGACACAGACCAGCCATCTACATCAGCAGCAGCAACTGGACTGGTGGCACTGGCAAAGGACACACAGGAGACCAGCACCCCTACCCGTGCAGCCCAGCACCAGACCCTCAAATGGTCCCTCAGACCCGGATATGGCACAGAAATACCTGCAAAGACCAAGGCCCCCACCAAGAAATGACTCTGACATGGACTGACTCCCAAGTGTGCCACTGTGCCACCATCCTCAGCCGCCAATAGCAACATAACAACTTGCAAGAGACAGATGGACCTATACCCACTGCCACCAATCGCCCAGCCCATGTACTTACTATGGACATCCACCATTATCCCACTCCCTATCTCTGTAAAGCTCACCAATGCATTAAGGACATCAAATAAAACACATGTTCACCAAATCGTATGTCCCCTGTCATATTGATAAATCAATTATAAATGTGAATGCATTTGCCAGTCAATTCCATAATCAGACCTTTATTGCAGGAATGGCACACCACACAACACATTGTGTGGAGTAAACAGAAATGTACACCATGTTTGTCTCCATGGCACATGCCACATCAATATTCAGGTAACACTGTCAATGACTACAGACCCACATCCCCATAGTGAATAAGTAAGACAGATTGTATGCATGTACTCCTAGTACGTCCATGGGCCTCATTGTAATTCCTTTCTGCATCTGTCCTAGGATTTCTCACAGGTGTCAGGAGCCATTGCATGTTGGGATAGCCAGAATCACCTGTAAAAGTGGTTGAAACAGGACTGTAACTGACTGCCATTACTTGCAGACAGCCTGCTGTCAGCTATGTACAGAACCAGTGTCATACACACTCACCTATGAGCCATCCTCTGTCCCCTTGTAGTTGATCTATTGTGTGTGGTACACTGCAGTTCCTCAGGACACATGAGTCATGGACTGATCCTGGAAACATGACATTCACATGTGTTATGTACTGGTCTGCAGTACACACCAATTGTATGTTCATTGAGTGAAAGTTCTTACTGTTCCTGTACACCTGTTCATTTACTGGGGGGGATGAGAGCTATGTGGGTGCTATCGATAGCACCTATCACATGGGGAATGTTAGCAACGGCATAAAATTCCGACTTGATGGCAGGGAGTTCAGCCCTTTGGGGAAACTTCGCACATCTCTGCAGGTGTAGTACAAATGCACCCAGGAATTTGGACAGGATGAGGCTAAACATTGGCTGTGAGAACCCTGCTCCAATGCCTACTGTCACCTGAAATGAGCCCGTGGCCAGAAAATGGAGCACAGCGAGCACTCGCACTTCAGTAGGGATAGCATGCTGATTCCGAATAGCCGGTCTCAGTACTGGAGCCAGTAATGCACATAGCTCATGGATTGTAGGACAATTGAGTCTGTAGTTGATAATGATGTGACGTTCCACCATGGTATCCAAATCAACAAGCGGTCTGTACACAGATGGGGCCCTCTCTCGCCACATGGGCCTGTACCTAGGGGGAGTGGTGAACACATGTGAGGGACGCACATACATATGCACAACATGTTGTGTGTGTGTAACTGCTGTACAATATGTAGGTTACACACAAGCAGTGTATGATGTACAACTGTAGGGACATGTATGAAGTGATACGTCTGGACTGTTGTGGGGAGAAATGAGTCATGTGTGCATGCGACTAAGGGCTGGGGTCCATAGGGCCTCCATGGGGCCCATGACCAGGACATTTCTGCGTTGTGCTAGCAAAATGGCATCCCCCTGCCATCCAGATATGTAGCTGTGGAAGTGACCTCATTCCGCTGGCGGGTGTTGTTATGGCGTAAGGCAGTGTTTACTGCTGTGCACCCATTCATTGGTTAACATGGTTGTCAATGGGAAATCTGGGCCTATCATGATCGCTGCCAACGGTGACGGTGCACACCGCCGCGGAGCATATGCCATGTCGTCACCCCAGGTTCACTTGCATGGAAGTACTCCACTGAGTGTGCTGCTGTGTCCTGACTCTGGTTACTCAAATGGCATGAGTCACAGGGGAAAGGGCCCCGGCCTTCACCACGGAGGAGCTGGAGAAGCTGGTTGCCAGGGTCCTACCCCTGTATGCCAAGTTATATGGATGACTAGAGGAGCAGGTGAGTAGGCGGATGACCGGCATGGATGTGTGTGCTGGTGGTGAATGCCTGTATGCATGTGTGGTTGGTATGTACCTGCACATGTAGGCAAGTACCGTGAGTGAGGTGGTGAAATGATGTTGTGAAGTGTCCGTCCCATAGGGGATGTATAGTCAGCGGTATTGCATAGCCATTTTCTGAACTCTGTTTTTCTTTTCTGTGTGTCCCCTACAGGTCAGTGCCCATCAGAAGAGGGCACTCTGGCAGGCCACCGCCAGAGAGGTGCGGACCATGGGGGTCTACAACCGGTGGTGCACCCACTGCAGGAAGCGGTGGGAGGACCTGCAGTGCTGGGCCAGGAAGACCTGTGAGGCCCAGGCAGGGAAGTCCTCCAAAGAGGAAGGGGTGCCCGTTGGGCCCTGACCCCCCTAATGCACCTTATTCTGGCAGTGGCATATCCAGACTTAAATGGGCGCTTGAAGGCTGCACAGCATCCACAAGGGGATGAGTACCAACACCATATAATGCATCTTTGATGGATGTTTGAGGGTGCTGTAGGATGTATGCTGTCTAGTGCCAGGTATCCTGACAGGTGTCTAACAGCAATCTGGGCATTGAGATGATTAGGGGCAGGTCTGCAGTTCATCAGGTCCTTGTGTCATGTGCGAGAAGAGTTAGAGTTATATGCTAGGGTTGTGGCCACTAGTCAGGGGCATAGGCATGACTATAGTTGTAGGTGCTGCGTTTTGGTGTATAAGCTGGGTGGCAGTATGAGTGAACCAAATTTGTACATCCATTCAGGTATTTGCATCTCTCATGTTTTGTCTCCCCACCCCTGTACTCTTGTGTTGTCTCTGTACATCAGCATCATCTGGTGAGGGAGCAGTGGCACCGGCGAGTGGGGATGCATCGGCCCATGGTTCCAAGGAGGCAGAGTCTATCGACGCCAAGGGGACCAGTGGGTTGGAGGGCGAGGGGAGTACCACAGGGGAGGCTACTACCACTGGTGGTAGTGAATCTGATACCTCCTCTGATGGGAGCTCCCTGGTGATGGCAGACCCTAGTTGGCCCACCCATTCTTTGTCATCTTCCGCTGCCCCCATACCATCATTGCCCTCCCAGTTGCTCCCCACCAAGTTGCCCATGCCCGCTCACCCAGAAGGGTGGGCATCTCCTTCGTCTCAGGCACCTCATCCCCTGCCCCAGTCAGCCCTGCCCCAGTTAGCCCTGCTGCCCTCACGGAGGGGGCTATTGACCTCCTGAGGACCACCTCTGTAGGGCAGACAACCATTGTGAATGCCATCCAGGGGCTAGCATCCCAGATGCAGCAGCACAATGCATACCTGGAAGTAATTCATGGTGCCATGTCTGGCCTACAGAGATCTTTTCAGGCTCTGGCCTCCTCTTTGACATCAACCAGTGTCCCTGGCCTTTCTGTCTCCCTTCCAACCACCTACCCCTTCCAGCACCCCACTCCCTTCATCCATCCCAAGCACATTTTCAGACAGCCATGCACACACCTCAGCACACCAAAAACATACACAGAAACACAAGCACCACACTTCCCACCACAGGCGTACACACATCCAACATACAAAGGCACACACCACAACATCCACTTCCCCCAGTATGTCCACCTCTCCCGCCTCCCTGTCTGTGACCTCAGCATGCACACTCCAAGCACTGCACCCTCATTCACTGTTGCGGCCCCCATTCTTGCATTCACCACAACATCAGACATCTAGTCATGCACCCCAGACACCACATCTGCACTCACCACAACAACACTGACTGACACATGCAGCACACTCACCGGACCTGCAGACACCCAGACAACACCCATGTACACTAGCAGCCTGCCTTGTCCCACTGTGTCCACCCCCTCCCAAAACACTCAGATGTTCCCAGACACCCACCCAACACACATCCACCACACCTCAGCATAATGTACAGGTACCTGCATCCACGTCCAACACACTTACACCTGTTACAAACACTCCCTCAACCTCCACTCCCACACCTTCCTCCATGTCCACCCCAACTGCCCCTAAAAAACATTTCCTGTCCTGTGTTGACCTTTTCGAGCCCACTGACTCACCCCGTCTCATCCCTAAATGTGCCCACCTCCTTGCCCTGTCCACTCCTTCCACATCTAAGTACGCCCCAGTTCCTCCTTCCCATTTCCGTGCCCCTTCCCCAGTGAGCAAGAAGCCCTGTAGGTCCATCTGCCGCCCCCAGTTCAAGCCCACACCCCCACCTTCCAAGAGCAAACCCTAACCCCCACCACCTCCCAAACGTAAGCCCAAGCCCCCTCCCTCCCAGACGTAAGTCCCCACCACGCCACCCCTGCCCATGTTCCCTGAGGTGCCTGGCTGTCAAATTGATGTCCTTTTCTGGTGGAGTACCATGTGCACAAGTGGGGGTCAAGTTTAGCCCATTTGGGCCCTCCAACCTTTTTCTGTTGGACTGGCCAATGGTCTTATTTGGACAATTAATTTTCTATGATTATTAAAGTTTGAGTGCCCAGTGTTGCTGTTGGCACACTCTGGAGACGTGGTTCATTGTTTCATTGTGGGGGTGTGGTGTGCACATGTGTGTACTTTGGGCAGGTTGTATTGGCCTTGTGTCGGGTATGTATCTCTTGTTCTGGTGCGTATGGCTTGTGATGGTGTGAGGGTTTGGGGGGGTGTTGCATTGGGTATGTCACTGTGACCTTTCTTCCCTTGTTTAGTAGGTTGCAGTACTTACCGTCATTGTCTTCGTCCGCAGTCACGGTTGTGGAGGTATATGGCAAGGAGCAACACTGGCCTGATTTCCTACTCTCTTTCCATGTCTGCTTCGGTGTGTTGTGTGTGCCTACGGTGAGTGTTTCTTTTTATTTGGTTCATTTCTGCCAGGCTTTGCTTGGCAGTGGTTCCCACCCCAGAACTGACGGCAGTCTTCTGCTTCATTATTTGTTGGGCGGGTAGGGCCTTTCTGTCGGCCTGTGGGCGGCCTCTTCCATCGATGTTGGCACTCCTTTGCTGGCAGTGAGTGGTTTTCACACTGGCTCTTTTTCATGTGCTTCATTATTTGGCGGTCCAGACCGTCAGTCTGTTGGCGGTAGTTACCGCCACAGCCGGCGGTGCGGTCTTTCCCGCCATATTCATAATGACCACCTATGTAGTGAAACAAATACATAAACAGCGTGAACTACCTGGACAACACATTTTTAAATAATTTCTGACTCAAGTATACTCATTCTTAGTCACAGAGTCAAATACTCACACACCCTGAAGCACAATTGCCCACTCATTAATAAATATAAAACAACACTCACACAACCAGTCACAGAGCCCTCAAAGACTTACAATACTTCTCTATATTTTGTAGTGAATGGAATCAACCTCAGATATACATACACCTTTTAAATTGCATTTTTTATAGTTCAATATAATTCAAATACCTGAAAATGTAGTTAGTTGGTGTAATATTTTATATTTCTGCTCTTGTTTGCTAGATTCAAGTCTCCCAGAAATTGTTGAAATTCAGCATAAGAATGACAGACAACTCTCATACAAAGCAACCATTAACGGCAACCTTTTCAACTTTACACTCTCTAATACTGCTGACGGTAGCAAATCAAAAAAGGCCTTCTACATTTTACTTTCATTGCTCCACTTGTGAATGGCTCTTATGTGTTAACTCTTTCTTCACTTCTGTGAAGAACCCAAAATGGTAGCCTATTTGTGGTTATTCACAAATTCTTTGCGACCTTCAGCAAGGCCCCCCATGTAAATTTGCGACAAATTCACATATATATACAGGGGTCAAAAAACAAACCTAGCTTACTACTTTTTATACTTTACAACTATATTGCACTTCAAGAAGAACTCCTCATTAGGGAAACAATTCACCATTGCAGTAAGTTAACACTAAAGACCTCTAATTTCAATTAAATATAGTACTATCTCTTTAATAGCCTTCCCCCAACTCTCCTTTAGAAGGGTTTCAATAGTAAACCACTAGAACCACTAAGTTATAAGGGCACCATATACTTTACAAACTGAAATGCAGCAGGTGTGCTTGCCTCTTTCCAAATGTATTCATAGCCAAGACTATAATATATATTTTTTATTTAAAGCATAACCAATCACATACACATACTTACTCTTGAAACTTAATTTTAAGTTTCTGCATGTTAACTCCATCCTATGACGTATTAATTTTTTCTAGCAACTCCTGACCTCCATTTTAACTGTCTTTCATTTTTAAAATATCTCATTCTCTGACAGCCTTCTCCTGTGAGCTATTCCTGCTTACCTTTAGAATGCTTAGAGTGTGGATTGTAGGTCACAGTTTTGTGTTTTGGGCTAGGGAGTATATTAGCAAGAGTGACATTGACAGGGACCTGTCTTTGCCAAATGTGGACATCCGTTGGATTAGCCAGAGAGGTTTAAAGTCACAGCTATTGCTGTCTTTGGTAAAAAGCATTAGAGATTGCCAACCCCCTGACCTCATGTTTGCACACTGTGGTGGTAATGACCTGGGCAATCTTACTGGGGTAGGATGAAAATCCTAATGAAGGATACATTTGCACAATTAATGGTACTTTTTCCTCGCACTGCCATGGTATTCTCCAACATATGCCAAAGGCAGAAATGGAAATGGTCAAGCAAACTCTGTCCACAGATAGACAAAGCCAGGAAACGTGTTAATAAATCTGTTTCTGTATTCCTCAGGGACGAGAACATGGGATCTATCTACAACAACAACCTGTGCTTTGACCTGGATGAAATCTATAGAAGTGACAGAGCTCATTTCACAGACAAAAGCAACAGGGTGTTTCTCATCAACTGGAATCAATGCATCTTGTACTATGTGTAGCTATCATCCCTACACAATGAACACAAAGGCCCTCATTAAGAGTTTGCCCGCCAAACTCTTCCCACCTTCAGACCTCCTGTGCAGCCTGAACCCTGCCGCCCCAAATAGGACTTCACAGCAGGGCCAGTGGGCAGAAACAGTGTTTCCACCCGCCGGCCCTATAGTGAACAGGGCCGGTAATTTGGGCAGTGGAATTCGTGAAGGGCTGTGCCTGGTGGCCCCTGCATTGCCCATGACAAGTGCAAGTGCAGTGCACGGGCCCCCAGGGCCCCCCTGAGATCCCCATTCCGCCAGCCTTTCCATTGCAGTGTAAACCGCCATGGAAAGGCTGGCGGATGAGATCTCTTAAACCACAGGGTGGCACTGCCAGCAGCACTGCCCTGGAGGATGAAAAACACACATGGTCCAACTGTGGCAGCTCTGCCACGCTCATAATGTGGCAGTCCCACCACCAGTCTGTTGGCAGTGGGACAGCCAAAGCATGTCTGGCAGTCATGCGACTGCCACACTCGTAATGAGGGGCAAAGTCTCTTGTCAGAGCCGTCTTAATTCCAAACATTAGTATATTTTATTTTAACATCTTTTTTTTAACTTTTACAAATTCATGAATAGATTGTAAATACACACAACAAAAACAGACATTCAATGCACATCACCACATTTAAAATTCACATGTGCTGAAATGATTTTGTCTCTTATACTCAGTGCATCAATGTCTGCATGTCTCTGAGTATGTGCATAAGTACCTCAGTGTGTCTAGCAGTGTGTGCATGACTCTCAGTCTATGAGTGTGTGCATCAGTGTCAGAGTGAGACTGTCAGTAGGGGCATGAGTCTCCGAGTGAGTCTTTGAGTGAGTGCATTAGTCTCTCAGTCTATTAGAGCATGCATGAATCTCTTAGTGGGTCTGTCAGCATCTGCATGAGTACCTCAGTATGTGTGTGAGTGAGTGCATGAGTCTCTGAGTGGGTCTGTCAGTGTGTGCATGAGTCTCTCAATCTATGAATGTGTGCATGAATCTTTGAATGGGTCTGTCAGTGGGTGCATGAACCTCTGAGTGCATTGGTGAGTGGGTGCATGAGTCTCTGAGTGGGTCTGTGAGTGGATGCATGAGTCTATGAGCAGATCCATAAGTCTCTGAGTGGTTCCGTGAGTGTGTGTCTGAGTACCTCAATGGGCCTGTGAGTACATGCACCAGTCTCAGAGTAAATCTGTGAGTGTGTGCATGAATACCTCAGTGGGTCTATGAGTGTGTACATGAGTGTCAAACTGGGTTTGTGGGTACCTCAGGGGGTCTGTGAGTACATACATGAGTCTCTGAGTAGATCTGTGTGTGTATGCATAAGGACTTCAGTTGGTCTATGAGAGCAAGCATGATCCTCTGAGTGGGTTTGTAAGTGGGTGCATGAGCATCCGAGTGGCTGTGTGAGTCAGTGCATGAGTCTTAGTCTATGAGTGTGTGCATGTGTTAATGAGTGGGTCTGTCAAGGTCTGCATGAATACCTCTGTGGGTATATGCCTTGGTTCATTGGTCTCTGAGTGGGTTTGTGAGTGTGTGCCTGACTACTTCAGTGGATCTGTGAGTACATGCATGAGCCTTTGACTAGAGTTGTGAGGGTGTGCATGGGTACCTCAGTTGGTATATGAGTGCATGCATAAGTCTCTGAGTGGGTTTGTGACTGTGCATGAATACATCAGTGGGTCTGTGAGTGCAGGCATGAGTCTGAGTGGGACTGTGGTTGTGTACATGAGTCTCTCAGTGGGTCTGGCAGGGTGTCCATGGATTTCTCAGTCTTTGAGTGTGTGCATGACTCTCTGAGTGGGTGTGTCAGTGTGTGCATGAGTCTCTGAATGTGCCTATCAGAGTATGCACATGGTCTCTCAGTCTAAGAATGCGTGCATGAGTCTCTGTCACTGTGTCCATGAGTACCTCAGTGAGTCTGTGAGTATGTGCATGAGTCTCTGAGTGTGTGCATGAATACCTCAGTGGTCTGTGACTGCAAACATGAGTCTCTGAGCGGGTCTATGAGTGTGTGCATGAGTACCATAGTGGCTTTATGAGTACATGCATGAGTCTCTCAGCGGATTTATGAGTGTGTGCATGAGTACCTCAGTAGGTCTGTGAGTGCGTACATGAGTCCCAATGCAGCTCCACCTGCTGCTGCTGCCCCTGCTTTGAATGAACTGAGAGCCAGCTTGACTCTCAGTTAAGGCCCTCCTCTACCCGCAGGCTCCTGTCTGTGCCTCATCCCTTGTGGCCTAGTGGCCATCGGCAAGTAAGTATCTTCTGTCTCTCTTTACTCCTGCCTTTTACTTCTGTCTTTACTTCTTTTTTCTTACTTCTGTTTCTTTTTCTGTCTCCTTTTCACGTTCTCCCTTTTGTCTGTTCACCTTCCTGCATTTTTCCCTGTGCCATTGCTGTCCCTGCGGCACCACCCTCCTCTCCTCCATGAAGCGATTTTCTTACCCTCCTGCCTCCCAGCTGACCCAACCTTCCACCTCCCACATCCATCCCCTTTCTTAATGGTGACCGCAGTACAGCCGCGTAACGACCACATTCAGCAGGCATAACGCTGGTGCGCCAAAGGCAAGCCCGTCGCACCTGTTCGCGCCTGGACCGCGCACAGCGCCACAGACCTGGTTCCCACCCTATCCTCCGGTTCAACATCAGCACTCTATGAGCCCTCTATTTGGGAAGACTGTCAGCCTGCCACCAAGCCAACCCCAGGAACAACCATGGACCGTTTTCCTGCCCGCCTGCTCCAGCACCCTCCAGGGACCACCCCATGATTCCGCACCAAGCATGGACATCCACCTGAAGTGCATACCTCTTAACACATGCTTCCTCATCAAGCACATGATAGATGTTTCTGACCTCCTTGACAGCCCTAGACGTTACCTTCTTCACGGAGACTTGGATCAACTCCACCACTGGCCAAGACATCGCCAGGGCCATCCAGGACAACTACAAAATCATCCACAAGGACAGAGCCAACCAGCCTCAAGGAGGCATTGCCATAGCCTACAAAAACAACCTCGGCCTCACTACCACCATCAAGTCGCATTCTCAGTCAACGCACGAGCACCTACATTTCCAGATCCAGACCAACCCAATCAACCGCCTGCATGGCACCCTTATTTACAGGCCACCTGGACCCTGACCCCAGTTCTTTGAAGAAATCGCCGATGTCGTCACCCCCACAAGCACTCACCTCCTCTGACTACATCCTACTTGGCGACCTCAGTTTCCACCTTGATACCCTTGATGACCCCAACACCTCACACCTCCTGGACAACCTCACAACTTTCAGCCTCAAACACCTCATCAACATCCCCACCCACAGAGCCGGACACATCCTCAACCCAGTTTTTTTAGCACACCTCTGAACACCATTGGACTAACCACTAGTGCATCCACTTTACCTACACAAAGAACACTGCATGCCACCACACCCCCTGTACCCCTGGCAGACGCTGTGGCAAAGTCACAGAAGCAAAGGTCACCAATGCTCTCAACCACTCCCTCCCACCGGACTCAGCGGACGTTAATGAAGCCACAAGCAACCTGGCTCTCAAACTGCACTGACAACGTAGCCCCCCTAAGGAAATCAGCAGGGAATCAACAGAGCAAAACACCCAGGTGGTTTACACCAGACCTACAGGAATCCAATCGCAGCTGCAGATGATTGGAATGTAAATGGAGGATCAGCAAATCTACAAAAGACCGCACTGCCTTTAAAAATGCAGTCATCATGCACCACTGAACATCAGAGCTGCCAAAAAAGCCACCTGTCAAGCACGCCTCAACCCCAGCACTCACAACAGGAAAAAGCTCTTCGCCATCGTCAAAGAGTTCATGAACTCTGGGGCAGACACCTCATACATCCCTCTCTCCCAAGACTTCTGCAGCAACCTCGCCACCTTCTTTCACCATAAGATCCAGGACATCTAAGAAGGCTCCAGGAACCAAAGTCCGCCAGCACCGCTCACCACCACGGACCTAGCTCCTCACCAGCCACTGAACATCTGGACCCCCATCACCATAGGACACCCAAAAACATTTGAACTCCATCCACGCAGGAGCATCCTCGGATCCATGCCCTCATCACATCCTCAACCTGGCCAGGCCACCATAGCACCGAAGCTTTGCAGAACCATCAACCTATCCTTCAAGACCACCACATTCCCCTAGGACTGGAAACATGCCAAAATCAGCCCGCTACTCAAGAAATCCATCGCCGACCCTAGGGAGCTGCAGAACTACAGACCCATATCTCTCCTCCCTTTTAAGCCAAGATAACAGAGAAAACCGTCAACCAGCAACTCTCCGAATTCCTTGAGACACTCCACATCCTAGACCCATCCCAGTCTGCATTCAGAAGCAACCAGAGTACCAAAACCGCACTCTTAGCTGCCACCGACAACATATGCATCATACTGGACAACGGAGGCACTGCTGCACTCATCTCCCTCGACCTCTCCACCGTATTTAACACCGCCTCCCACTCCATCCTGTGTGACAAAATGCACAACGCCGGCATCTGAGACAAAGCCCTGAACTGGATTAGGTCCTTCCTCAGTGGACGAACACAGTGGGTCAGACTACCACCATTCATGTTAGAACCTAAAGACAACTGCGCCGGAGTGCCCCAAGGATCCTCACTCAGCCCGAAGCTTTTCAACGTCGACATGGGCTCGCTTGCTAAGATCACCAAACAACATGAGCTAAACATAGTTTCCTATGTAGACAACACCCAACTGATCCTCTCCCTGTCCGAGGACTCTGTTCAAGGCAAGAGGAATTTCCACAACGGAATGAGAACAGTCACGGCCTGGATGGAGGAAACTTGCCTCAAGCTCAACTCGCGCAGGATAGAGAACATCGTGATCAGCTCCACTCCTTCTGCCTGGAATGACTCATGTGGGTAACACCCCTCCCCTCACTGACCATGCGCACAACCTGGGCATCATCCTGGACTCCTCCCTCTCAATGACCCACCAAGTTAATGCTGTCTCGTCATAAAGCTTTCACATCCTCTGTCTCCTGCAGAATATCTTCAAATGGATTCCCCCTGACACGAGGAAGACAGTCACCCATGCACTCATCACCCTCAAACTGGACACTCTGGCCCTCATTACAACCCTGGCGGTAAATGCTGCCTACCGCTGTGCTGACGGCTGCCAACATACCGTGACCGCGGCGGTAATCCGCTACAGGTATTATGACCCACACATAGAAATCCGCCACTATACAGACACTTGCACAAGTCCGGGAGACCAAAACTCAGTGATAAACTGGCGATAGCAAAACCCACACCATTACGCCAACAGGAATATGCCCACAGCATCACGACCCATGATTCACGGCAGCGGTCTTTCAATCGCGGTGAACCATTGGCAGTACATGCCGCCGCACTCAAAATACACACACACTTACAAAACCACACCACATTGGACAATTCAAACTACACACACCAGACACACATACACACACCACACCCACACACTCACACTACTATAAAATACACACCCACATTACCCACAACCTCTTCCATGAACAAAAAAGATTGCGAACAGAGAGAGACAAGCAAGGATCATGCACTCAATCAGAGGCACAGAACACCATCACCCATACACCATTCACGCACATCACAGGATACACCACAACACATCACCCCACACATCCTCACACATATCACTCGCACAACATCCATGGCATCCCAAAGACACCCCAGGTTTTATGAGGAGGAGCTAAGGGTAATGGTGGAGGAAATCATCCGGGTAGAGCCACAGCTATTCAGATCACAGGTGCAGCAGATGTCCATTGCAAGGAAGATGGAGCTATGGCAGAGAATAGTAGACACGGTCAATGCCGTGGGACAGCACCCAAGAACCAGGGATGACATCAGGAAGAGGTGGAATGGCCTACGGGGGAAGGTGCATTTCATGGTAGCAAGACACCAGATTGCTGTACAGAGGACTGGCGGCAGACCCACACCTCCTCCCCAAAACTAACAACATGGGAGGAGCAAGTCTTGGCGACCATGCATCCTGAGGGCCTCGCAGGAGTAGCAGGAGGACTGGACTCTGGTTAGTCAAATCTGAACTTCTTCATCTCCCCCACCCTACCTGCATGCCATCACTAACTCCTACCCCTACCCTCACCCCCATCACTCCAACACCTTACATATACCCCACTATCACAACCCACCCATCTCAATACCAAGCCCTGCATGCCACACCAATGCATGGACCCCCATCACAGACCTGCATGGACACCCATCACCCCAGCATGCGCAGTAGAGAGACTCACCCAGCCCACAAAATCAACACTCACACAAGGCCAAGCCGACAGGGAAATCACAATCATGGATGGAAACACTCCCATGCACAATATGGCCCATGCAGATACATCAAAAAGGCATTTGCATCCCCACAGGAACCCTACTCAACATCACCGGAGAGGAGGTGCCAGCTACATCCAGTCCCCCCCGAAGAGGCCCACAGTGACGACAGCAGCTCTGCCCGCCTGGATCAGGATGACCAACCTGGCCCATCATGGGCCTCTGGACAGTTGGTTCCCCTGCCACAGTCCCAACCCAACACACAGCCTCCCCCCTCAGGAAACACCAGCAAAGCACCCACCCAGCGGGCCCATGCCACTGTCCCCAGTACACATCAATCAGCAGTGTGTCCACCACTACAGGGACCCCACGAACCCAGGATGATCAGGGACCTGGGGTCAGTGTCAGTGGACACACGGTTCAGGGGACAGACGCACAGGACAACAGGGAAGCTGGGAGGACTGCCGTGCGACAGGGGGAGGACAGGCCCAGGGAACCCACTCTCCACTACGCACTCTCAAACATCCTGGGGGCATACCACCATTCCCAGGAGACCATGGGCGAGATACTGGCCAAGTTGCAGGAGACCCAGTGGCTGCAGGAGGGACAGTACCTGGGGTTCAGGGATGACCTAACCAAAATATACACCATCCTGGTCACCATTGCAGGGGTGCTGGCTGACATGGGCAAGACCACGAGGGATGCAGTGGCACAACAAAGGGCGCCTGACACTAGCCAAACTGAGGAAGAGCCTTCCACCTCCGCCGGCGCTAGTGGACAGGAGGCCCTGCCACAGGACCAACAGGCCACCAGCACCCCACCCCCTGAAGAAGGAAAACCACCCCACAAATGGTCCCTGCGATCCAGGCAGAAGGCAGAGAACATTGCCAAGACCCCTGCCAAGAAATAGGACTCTCCTGATAGTCAGCCTTCTGTCCCACTCTGTTACCCTGTCCACCTTGAACTGCCATTGCTCCCCTTCCTATGCCCCCTTGGACAATGCACCTGTGATACCAAGAGACTGGACTCTACCCTGCACTTTGCTCCATCACCCCAGCCCCTTGCACATACACCTATATTTATTAGCACCTAAATAAACACCCTTGAAACGATTACCAATCTGGAGTCAGTCTAATGATTCACAAATGTATTATTACAACATGATCAAAGCATTGCAACGTATATGTACAGTGAAATATACTACAGGATGTCCTTTGGCGGGCAGCAGTACATATAGCAGGAGCCAGAATGGGGCACAGAGATCTGAAAATAGAGAATCCAAAGGGAATCGTCAGTAGCCATAGACATAGGGTAAGAGGCTGCCTTGTACAATGTCCAACAGATTACTGAAATGTTAAGTGGAGTTACAGTGTCTTACCTGTGTGTCAGTGGAAGTACTGCTGTATTATATTTGTTCTGTTGTCAACATCTTCTTCCTCTGCCTCCTCTTCCTCACTGTCCACAGGCTCCACCGCTGCCACAAGACCATCTCCAGGCACATACTCCTGCAGAAAAGGCACCAGGCGTCTCAAGGCCAGATTGTGCAACATGCAGCATGCAACGATGATCTGACACACCTTCTTCGGTGAGTAGTACAGGGAGCCACCTGTCAGATGGAGGCACCGGAACCTGGCCTTCAGGAGGCCAAAGGTTCTTTCTATAATCCTCCTTTTACGCCCATGTGCCTCATTGTAACGTTCCTCTGCCCTTCTCCTGGCATTCCTCACTGGGGTCAGTAGCCATGAGAGGTTGGGGTAACCAGAGTCACCTGTAAATATAGGTTGACAACTGTTAGACACACACTAATCCTTAGGGGCAATCCCATACCCAGACATCAACATATACTGAGTGGGGACCTTTGGCTCACCTATTAGCCACACCCGGTGCCTCTGGAGTTGACCCATCACATATGGGATGCTGCTATTCCTCAAGATAAAGGCATCATGCACAGAGCCAGGATATTTGGCATTCACATGGGAGATATACTGGTCCGCCAAACACACCATCTGCACATTCATCGAGTGATAGCTTTTTCTTTTCCTGTAAACCTGTTCATTCCTCCGGGGGAGGGACAAATGCTACATGTGTACGATAAATGGCACCAATGATGTTGGGGATATGTCCCAGGGCATAAAAGTCAGCCTTCACTGTGACCAAATCATCCACCTGGGGGAACACGATGTAGCTGCACATGTGTTTCAGCAGGGCAGACAACACTCTGGTCAACACGTTGGAGAACATTGGCTGAGACATCCCTGATGCCATGGCCATTGTTGTTTGGAAGGAACCACTTGCCAGGAGCACTGACAGGACCTGCACTAGAGGGGGGATTACTGTGGGCTGGCAGATAGCTGACATCAGGTCTGGCTCCAATTGGGCACACAGTTCTTGGGTTGTGGCACGATCAAGTCTGTATGTGATGATAATGTGACTTTCCTCCATTGTCACAAGGTCCACCAGGGGTCTGTACACCAGAGGATGTCTCCATCTCATATGCTGCCTCAGCGGTTGAAGCCTATGGAAGAGAACGGTGAGAAGAGGGTCATATTACCACATCTTTTGCACTAATGTTGAATAATTTACTTTACAGAAGCAATATGTGAACTCGAGAGTCAGTTGATGTGCCAATGTCTGCTGTGACGCAGTTAGGTGCCATTCCCTGTGCCCCCCTGAAATGGCAGCTGCCTGACCTGTGATGAGGGACAAGTGGAAATGAGGTAATTGCGCTGGCACTGTGCGCCATCGTGGTGGGCGGTCGATGACCGCCACGCAGCTTCACATTGGTTATTATTGGGCCCTATGGGTTCCAGGAGCCAATGGCGATGTACGCTGGTGGTGACGATATGCACCGCTGCGGACGTGACTGCCATTTTCTAATTATTCACTCACTTGCTACCTGACCTTCAACAGGAGAGGACCTTCACTGCAAGTGCTGCTGCGACTTGTGTCTGGAAGGGACAATGGCTCATGTGTCTGGGTAAAGGGCCCCTGCCTTTTCTGCGGAGGAGTTGGAGAAACTGGTGGATGGGGGCCTACCCCATTACACATTACTCTACGGTCCTCCAGACAAACATGTGAGTACACTGTGAGCATGATGTGTGGCCCATGAATGTATGGAGTGCTGTGGATGTAAGCCACATGTTGGGGGTGCTGAGGCGTCCTGGCCAGAGTGCAGCATTTAAGGTGGTCAGTGTTTGTGCGTCAGGGCATGCGTGGGAACTGGTGGGCAATGAGTATGACGGTCCAGACGGGTGAGTGATTTCTTTTTCTGCTGTCTTTTCCCTCCAGGTCAGAGCCCACCACAAAAAGGGTTGGCATGCCATAGCCAAGGAAGTGCGGACCCTGGGGGGTCTTTAACAGGTGGAGCACCCACTGCCACAAGAGATGGGAGGACCTGCGCCGCTGGTCAAAGAAGACGGTGGAGGCTCAGCTGGGGCTGGCCTCCCAACGTGGAAGGGGTGCCCGTCGCGCCATGACCACCCTAATGTTCTGTATCCTGGTGGTGGCCTATCCAGAGTGGGATGGGCGCTTGAGGACATCCCAGCAGCCACAAGGGTGTGAGTACAGATTCAGAACAGGACTTTGCGTGCGTTAAGGTGTTACCTGGGTGCGGGATGTGGGCTGTGGGTGCCCCTTGGCCAGGGTGACCATGGCAGGGTAGGTCCCTTGTTGGGCAGGCTCTGGAGCACTCCTACCCCAGTAGTGTAAGTGCCCATCTACTACTGGGCACGGTCCTGTGGGATTCTGGTGTGCAGATACTGGCATTAGGCATTGTGCCCCATGGGCTGGTGACTAGCTGTGTAACTGGTAGTGCATGGCCTAGTGCATAGGGCAGCTCCCTGTGTGTAGTGTACGCCAACGGTGGTGTTGTTGCTGGCATTGACCAAGTGTATCCTCTGTCTCGCCCCCCTCCTTTTTGTTTTGTCACCCTGTCCTTGTTTTCATAGAATCATCTAGCGGAGGAGCAGAGGCACAGGCGACGGAGGGAGCTGCATCCCACATGGGCATGGAGGCCGAATCCACCGAGGGTGTAGGCGCCAGTGGGACAGAGGGCGAGGGGAGCACCACAATGGGGACAGGAGGGGAGACCACAGACAGCGACTCCTCCTCCGATGGCAGCTCCCTGGTGGTGGCAGACACCTCTGTGCCCACCCCAACTACAGGCACAGCCACCACCCCCCTACCAGCAACGTCCTCCCAGCAGTCCCTCTGCATGCTTCCAGTGCCCGCTCACCCAGGACGGTGGGCATCTCCTTCGCCCCAGGCACCTCAGGCCCTGCTGCAGTCAGCCCTGCTGCCCTCAGTGAGGAGGCTATTGACCTCCTAAGATTCCTCTCTGTTGGGCAGTCAACCATTCTGAATGCCATCCAGGTTGTCGAGAGGCATTTGCAACAAACAAACGCATACCAGGAGGGCATTCACTCTGGCGTGGCAGCCCAACAGAGAACATTTCAGGCTCTGGCCTCAGCACTGATGGCAGCCATTGTCCTTGTGTCTAGCCTCCCCCCTCCAACTTCCTCTACCCAGTCCCAGTCCCCTCAACCTCAGTCTATCCCAAGCATACCTTCAGACCAGCATTCACCCAAATCAACACACAAAAGTGGCTCTGGCAAACATAAGCACCACACTTCATCTCACAGGCACTCACACAAGCACCATGCACACACACCAACATCCACTGCCTCCACTGTGTCCCCCTCCTCCTCATCATCCACCTCCCTCCCAGTATCGTCTCCACTCACACCTGCATGCACTACATCCTCATCTACTACCTCCATCACCAGCACCCCCATCACAACACACCCCTCACTGGCAGTCACCACCCCCACAACCATGCACACGTCCCCTGTGTCCTCTCCCAGTTTTTCTGTGACCCCTCCTCCCAAAGTACACAAATGCAAGCACCCACCCACCCACTCAACAGACATCCACCTCACAATACCATGCAGCCCATGCACCTTCACCCAAACTCAGCGGACAGAGACCTCCTACAACCACTCCCTCTTCCTCCACTCCCAAACCCTCTTCCAGTCCCAGTGCATCTAAAAAAGAATTCCTGGCTAACGTTGACCTCTTCCCTACCCCTACCCCCATCCTTCCCCTCGGGCCAGGGTGTCGGCATCCGCTGTGGTACCTGCAACTCCCAGAGGATCAAAGGGGGCACCTGTCAGTCCATGCAGTGTGCCACTGACCACTGCAAAGGACCAAACCATTCCACCACCTGCCAAGGTGAAGAAGGGGCCAGCATGCAGCACGGCCAAGGAGCATGACCCACCCAGCAAGGCCTCCTCCAAAACTCAAGCTGCCAGCGCCAAGGTCCCAGCAGCATGTGCCAAGGTGAGGAAGGGGCAGAAAAGCCAAGGCAAGGCACTTCAGGCCTCAGCGGCTTCAGGTGAGGGCCTGGTGCCCACCATCAGAACCGACAGCCCAGTCACCTGTACCACGGCAAGCACCGCCACCTGCACCATCACCTGCCCCGCCGCTGCCACAACAACTGTCAGCAGCAGCATCCCCAGTGGGCAGCTGTCCGAGGCTGCAGGAGATGGGCTGGTGCCTCCCTCCACAACTACCAGCACCTGCACCACGGACAGCACCGCCAGCATCTCCGCCGCAGGCCCCACCGCAGGCACCGTCACCCGCACCGTCACCTGCTCCGCCGCTGCCACAACAACTGTCAGCAGCAGCATCCCCAGTGGGCAGCTGTCTGAGGCTGCAGGAGATGGCCTGGAGCCTCCCACCACCACTGGAAGCATCCCCACCAGCACCGGTACTACCACCAGTATGCAGCCTTAGTCGCCGCAGGATGGAGTTTGGCCCTGCCTCCATGGAGTATCATGCTACCTGTTCCCTGCAATTCTCGTGCCTCGGACACCCAGGTGAGGGAATGTGAACTGCCACACCCCAAGTGCAGCATCACTGGGCAGAAAGCCCCCTCCAGAACCAGTGGAGAAATGCATCCACTCCCCCTATCCTTGGCAGGATGAAGCTGACTGGGCACAAAGCCCCCTCCAGAACCAGTGGTGAAATGCATCCACTCCCCCTATCCTTGGCAGGATGAAGCAGACTGGGCACAGAGCCCCCTCCGGAACCAGTGGAGAAAGGCATCCACTCCCCATATCCTTGGCAGGATGAAGCAGACTGGGCACAATGTCCCCTCCAGAACCAGTGGAGATGCCACCCCCTTGAGAGACTGTGGCCTTGCACTCCCCAGGACCAAGCAGTGGGCAACCCACCCACCCACTTGAGAGACTGTGGCTTTCCCCTCCCAGGCCCAAGCAGTGGGCAACCCACCCACTATAGACTGTGAATTTGTACTCCCCAGGATCAAGCAGTGGGCAACCCACACACCCAATTGAGAGACTGTGGCTTTGCACTCCCCAGGCCCAAACAGTGGGCAACCAACCCACTTGAGAGATGGTGGCTTTGCACTCCCCAGGACCAAGCAGTGGGCAACCCACCCACTTGAGAGACTTGAGAGACTGTGGCTTTGCACTCCCCAGGACCAAGCAGTGGGCAACCCACCCACCCACTTGAGAGACTGTGGCTTTGCACTCCCCAGGCCCAAACAGTGGTCATCCAACCCACTTGAGAGACGGTGGCTTTGCACTCCCCAGGACCAAGCAGTGGGCAACCCACCCACTTGAGAGGCTTGAGAGACTGTGGCTTTGCACTCCCCAGGACCAAGCAGTGGGCAACCCACCCACTTGAGAGACTGTGGCTTTGCACTCCACAGGACATCGCTGTGGGCCTGGAGCCCCTCGAGGAGCAGTGGTGTAGTATCATCTTCTGGCTGAGGTGCCCCCCCTTCCCCGTCCTCCTGAGGTGCCTGTGTGTTTTTGACCTGATGCCCCTGCAGTATTCTCTCTGTATTGAGGCAGGAGTCAAGTGTGGGCTCGGACCACAGACATTTGCAAAGGACAGTGTACAACCTTCAGTACATATTGTAAATATTTGTATATACTGTTTTTCTATTCGTTCAGTATATCTGCCTATTTCTAAAATATCACTGATTTAACTCAATTTCTTTTGTCCTTCCAGGGTGTAACGGGGTGTAAATGTACTGTTGAGGCATGTGTTTTGCTTGTTGGGTGTGTGTGTGTCACTGTCTTTTTCCTCCGCCCCTCCCCTGTGTGCTAGGTACAGTAATCACTGTGGTCATGGCCGCCGCCTCCTGTGATATTCCTTGTGTGTGAAGAGGTAGAACAGCATGGGGAGGACCTGCAACTCGGGCTCCATGGTGTCCTGGTTCTTCGTTGATTGTCGGAAGGTGAGTGGTTTCCCTTCCAAAGACTGTTTCCGCCATGCTTTTAATGGTGTTTGTACTGCCCCGGAAAATCTGGCGGATTGGTGGGTTGTAATAATGTGGGCGGAACATTGTCTTCCGCCTGTCTGTTGGCGGTGACCGCCGCGGTGTTTGTTACTACCGCCGCCGTGGCGGTCAGAGTGTTAAAGTGGCTGTCTGCGTTGGCGGTTTCGACCGTGGTCGTGATCCCATTTTTCTAACGCCGGCCTGTTGGCGGTATTACCGCCAATTTAACACCAACCGCCAGGCTTGTAATGAGGTCCTCTATGCTGCCATCCCCAAGAAACTTCAATCAAGACTACAAAGAGTCCAGAATGCAGCAGCCAGACTCATCCTTGACACCCCATGACACAGCCGAATCTCCTCCCACCTCAGAAACCTACTCTGGCTCCCAGTCAACAAGTGCATCACTTACAAACTCCTGCTCCACACCTTCAAGACACTGCATAACACAGGGCCGGCATACCTCAACTACCACCTCACCTTCTACAAACCCAGCAGACGTCTCCGTTCCTCACCGCTCGCCGTGCAGCCGTCCTCGATATCTGAAAAATTACAGCAGGAGGAAGATCCTTCTCCTACCTAGCAGCCCGGACACAGAACATACTGCCCCTCAAGCTCAGGCACACCGCATCACTGAAGCAGCTCAGGAAGGACCTCAAGACGATTACCTGCACTTTACAAATCCATGATTGATTGATTGAAGGGGTCCATGAGGGTGTGCATGGGTACTCTCCGGGGCTCTCTGAGTGTGTGCATGAGTCTCTCAGTGGATTTGTGAGTGTGTGAATGAGTCTCTGAGTGGGTCTGTGAGTGTGTGTATGGGTACCTCAGGGGCTCTATGAGTGTGTGCATGAGTCTCTCAGTGGATTTGTGAGTGTGTGAATGAGTCTCTGAGTGGGTCTGTGAGTGTGTGCATGAGTCTCTGAGTGGGTCTGTGAGTGTGATGATGAGTACCTCTGTGGGTGTATCACTGTGTGAATGAGTGTATGTGAGTGTGTGAATGTCTTTTATTGTTTTTTGTGATATTGGTTAATTTGGTTTAACATTACACAGGGTTGCTCTGGGCATCGCAGCAAATTCGTATTTTGTGAAAAAAAAACCTTGTCTTTGATGTATTATTCCAATACTATGTTCAACAATGAACGATATACACAACCATGGGTTCCGGTTATAACCAACCGGACCCCTTAAATCATTTTATTTCATTTGTTTTCATGGTCGGGGAACCGTCCATGTGTAATAAAATGGTGGACACAACTTTCTGCTCAGGTTGGGGCCAGCCCATTACTGCACTTCATTTCAGGCATGCAATTGTGATTCATCCTGAATTTGTGGTGGACCCAGATATACATATTTGAATTTCATTTAATTCTAGAAAACTACTGAATGGATTTACATCAAATAAAAAATAGGGTGGTCTGCGGACCAAAAGCTACCTTTCTGCCAAATTTGGTGTAATTCCATCCAGCACTAGGTGCAGCACCACTTTTCATAAATCTGCCCCAATGCCTTTTTCTGAGGAAATGAGACTGTTCATTTGAATCAAACAACAATGAAGGAAAAGGGGAGAGGAAGAAGAGGAGGCAGGGACAAAGGACGTGGAAGGGGAGAATCAAAAGTTTGAAGAGAACCAGGAGAGCTAGAAGAAAGAAGACAATATCCCTTTTCCAACAAGAGGAAACAATAAATGAACAGATAAACCTCATAGTGACTCCTTCATCGAACCAATTAACTAAGAATGAACAAACACTTTTAAACAAAGGCCTCTCCTTCTGCCCAGAGAAACATTTCAATTACACAGAAATCAGGAATGATATTTATAACTTTGTCCGTAAATTGAAATTAGCTAAGATACATGCTAGCAAATCCCCTAAACCAATCCCCAAGAGGAAAGCTTGCCACTAGAATGCGATCTTACTATCACTCAGATTCCAGATATTGAAAATGTATTTGATCTTATGTGGGATCTTCAAGACAAGGATATGACTGAAATGGAAGTATTAAGGGAATTATCAATTGAAACAGACAAACATCAATATACTAAACTAAAAAACAAATCTAAGGTGTGTCCTTCTTTGTTGCCTGGAAATAAATTTGATCTATGTTTGGAAGCAGTCATATTTGCCTTAGATAAAATGGAGGAGATCATACAACCAAATAAGAATGTGAAGTAGACAAAAAAGGAGTGCAAAGCATGGAGGAATCTGATTTGCAATAATCAAGTAGACATCAAGCCAGAGGACAAAGTGGGAAATATTGTGTTATTGAATAAGAAAGATTATATGAAAGGGGATTAAAGGCAATTAGAAGATCCACACAATTATAAAGAATTGGACCATAATCCAATCAATCAAATGACACTGGATCCAAGTGAAAATTTAAAGAATGGCATAATTTGGCAATAATTAATGATGTTGAATATGGGTTTATGACAAATGACCAACCCACAATAGCTACAATTTATTTCTTATCAAAAATAGACAAAACATTGAATAATCCACTGGGCAGACTAATAGTCTCATTTTGTGATTATCTTTATGAAAAAGTTGCAATTTATGTGGATCAGTATCTACCACCAATTGTTTTCTCACTAAATTCTTACTTAAGAGATTCTGGGGATTTCTTATGTATACTGTCAGATACAACTTGGGATGAAGGATAGTAATTGGCCACCATTGATGTGGTGTTGTTATATACCTTGATACAGCATGATATAGTTCTACAGGCATGTGCCTATTTTTTTAAACAGCGAAATGTGGGGGAATTGCAGCACTCCAACGTGTTACTGATCATGATTGAAAAGTGTCTGACAAATAATGTCTTTTTCTTTAACCATGAGCTCTACCACCAACAATGCCAGACAGCAATGGGCATATCATTTTCTACAAAGTATGCAAATATTGTAATGGGATGATGGGAAAAAAACCTGCATGACGACCAGAGAATTAAGAATAACTGGAAAAGATAATCCTATGGGTCAGATACATTGATGATCTGTTTTCAATTTGGAACGGTGACACCAATGACTTCATACAGTTCTTTGAAAAATTTAGTTGTAATATAGTAGGATAGAAGTTTACATGTGCGACCCATAAAGCAAGAATACATTTTTTTGAAATACAGGTATATTTGGAAGAAAGTCAAATTCACACGACATTTTATAGAAAAGAAACCTCGACAAACAGTATCCTACTTGGAATAAGCTTCCATCCCAAGTCACTCATCAAAAGTATCCCACATGGAGAATTAATCAGAATGTGGAGAAACAGTTCAAGACACTGACGAGGAAGAGAAATTTAGAGAAACAATATCCAAACTTAGACAAAGGAGATACAGACAACATGATTGACGCAGAAGTCTGGAAATGGTTAGAAAAATATCACGAGCAGTGATGTTAATTACACAGAAGTAAAGACAGACAAGATCACAAAAGAACCAAGGAGCACCAAGATTCATATTGTTGTTTAGCGATTTTAGTTATAGCTCCATGCACGTTAGTATAACACACTAGGCCACTGTGCACTTTGACCTAGATATATTTTATTCGGCTTCGCATTGTTTTTACAATAACCAGTTTTACGGTCTTGTTTTATTTTCATCTATCTAACTGTTTTTGCTTAGCCCAGCACTGTGTTCTCAAACAAAACATTCTTGATCACTTTGTGCTTCAGTCAAGGCTACAGTTTGGTACATTGCCGGTGAACGTGTTAGAAGTTTAGTCTCCAACATTCGTAGAAAATACACATCCTTACGTAGGGACATTTTTTTAGAATATCAGCTGTGTTATTATAAAAACACTTCCTAGTCCTATTACGCGTTAAGAGGGAGATTCCAGCCAGGGAACCACGACTGTATGCTGAGTGCTAAATGCTTCGCTGCAGATGCTAACGCATGAGGGTTGCTCAGGTATGAGGGTTGATGTCCTCCCGGGGGAACCTGAAAGGCAGAATTAGAGCTTAACATGCTGTGCTCAGATTATGACTTAGATAGGAAATAGTCCATAAATCCTAGTTACAATATGATAGCATTATTCTTATGCTTCACTCTCCTCATCACCTTTTTAATATTGTCATGTTGTGTCGTCCTGGTTATTGCAGCTCACGCTTTGCTATCTAAAATGCAGTTGTTTTATTAAACCAGTTATTAAAACTTATACTGCTTCTTATTGTCATTTATATATGAGACCCAAGTATGAATGAGATAACCGGATGCGACCTGAGTGACCACGACTTCCCTGAGAAGCCTAATATGTCATGCGCTTGGCTGCCCAATCATCCCTATCTTCTGGTAGAGATGAGGCACTGCTAGTTAGCCGGAGCAAAACCCAGATTTAGAGCAACAGGTGTCCACCGCAGTGGGTCAGACTCAGTCCCCCACACCATGGACGATCTTGCTGCTCAAAATCCAGTAGTCTCATTAGAATAATGAGAGCCTACGTGACAATATAGAGAAGGAAAGTAGAAGAATTGTCAATTTAATTCTGAAACACTGACATCTGTTATCTAAGAAACCAGAAATTGGGGCTTTATTGGGGGAGCGCCACCAGGTAAGTTATAGAAAAGTCCAGTCACTGAAAGACCAACTGCTGAGAAGCCATTTTCAGGGGAATCAGTCCACAAACTGTTTGGAAGAAAGGCAGAAAGACTTTACAAAGTGCAATACCTGTAAGGCATGCAAAATTGGTAAAAACATGCAGGCCATCAAGGAAAAGGATGATAGTGAGATCTTGATCAGTCACACAATAACATATAGCACTAAATATTTTATATACATTATTGAATATGACTGTGGATTGCTCTATGTAGGTACTACTATATGTATGCTTAAAAATGTATATTAGAACATAGAAGAGTGATTAAGAATGAAGATCTCACGTATGCAACAGCGAAACATGTGCCGCAGTGTCAGGACAATGATTGGACAGGACTACAATAGTACAGACTGGACATGTTTCCTCCTTATAAGCATGGGGGTAATAGAGTGAAAAAATTGAGACAATTGGAAACAAAATACATTATCAAGCTTAAGACTAAGACTCCACATGGGCAAAACAATGAGGAAGAACTTTATATACATTTTTGATATGGTCACACATTTTTTTAAATTTCTTTTGGGTTGTATTAATTGAGACATGGAAAACGTAAAAATGGGTCATTGCCTATAACAAATTGTGTAAAATGAGTAATTGAGTACTACACTTTATGGAAACAGCAGAAGGAAGATGTCTTGTCACATGTGAAAATGGGTAATTGCCTGTGCAAAACTAGCTGCAGTAGATGATTAATTCAGTATTATACTTGGATTCAATGTGAGCAAAGCTCAGTGTTGAGTATATGATATAAATGGAGGTGGATATGAAGTCAGGTACCATCTTGAAGTGGCAAAAGTGAGTACTGGTTTATATATATATATATATATATATATATATATAAATAATGTGTATCAATAATGAACTGTAAATCATTTGCTGACAACCAGGGAACTACCTATCCCACATTGCCTCATAATTGAAGGGACATATATAAAAAAATAAAAGGTTACAGGGTTTCCTAATTTACTAGTATAAAACCATAGAAATTCAGCAGCTATAGTTACCTTAGGGTGCGTGTTATAGTTACTGAAATAAATCTAACTATAACTGCTGAATTTCTATGGTTTTGTACAAGTAAATTCAGAACCCAACTATAACATCAATGTAACTTTTGTTTTTTTCAATGAATTTCTTTTTTTTCAGCATAAAGTAATTTAATTACTCTACATTATTCCAACCCCCGCCGTGCATGGCCACACTGGCTGGTTTTTCAGCCAGGCCTTGCAGCCAATCCCTTATAACCACCCAACTTTGTACCATGCATGGCCTTTAGCCGTGCACAGCACAGGTTGGCCACAGGGCCGGCCTCTGTCAGTGGATGTGTGAGTGGGTGCATGAGTATCTTGGTGGATCTGAAAGTGGGTGTGTGAGTCTATGAGTGGGTCTGAGTTTGTGTGTGAGTGGGTGCATAAGCCTTTGAGTGTACGTATGAGTGAACAAATTAGTGCAGTGGTTCCCAACCTGTGGTCCTGGGACCCCTGGGGTTCCACGAAAACTTCTCAGGGGGTCTGCGACTGCTTAGAAAATTAAATAATATTAACAGATTAGGTCCCCAGCTTTTAGTAATGGTTCAGTGGGAGGCCCCTGGAATCCAGTAACGATTCAGAGAGGATCCCCGGTTTCCAGTAATGATAAAGTGGGGGTCCACAGAAGTCAAAAGATTGGAAACCGCTGTCCTAAACTACTGAACAGATTTACACCAAATAGCAAAGAGCACAATCTGCGTACCAGCAGCTAGCTTTCTGCCAAATTTGGTGTAATTCGGTCCAGTGGTTTGGGCTGTAGATGTCCTGACAGGTCCTATGGGAATTAACATCGGAAACTCAACATTTTATGAGCCCCCTCTTTCTCGCCCTCCACTTGACAGATCACCCTGAAACTTTCTGTGCGCACAAGAATCATCAGGTCTCGTTTTTGGAAAACTTTTGTGAAGATTCCAGGGTGCCAAACATATAGTCAAAAAAAGCTTTTTCTATGTAAACATGGTCCTAACTATAACTACCTACTGGCGACTGGCAGTAGGTTACATAATCTATATTTATGTGTGTGTATATATATATATATATATATATATATATATATAGATATGTATTATATGTATGTAATACCTAGTGGCAGTTGCCACTAGATAGTTATAGTCAGATCTACTTTCTATATATATGTACCTATATATTCTTCCATGCTTTTCAATGCACGCAGAGTGGGACACAGTTATTGGTTCATTCAGAAACTCCCACCACACTTCTCATTGGTGAATCTGTGGCCAATAGGAGGGCTGCAACATCAATCCATAATTATCTTTCAGGCCACCACGGGTGTGTGAAAACCGCATTGAAGTTCACAATCATATTGCTCTTACACAGGCTAATGCCCCAAATGCCTGCATTTCTCTCCAATAAAAAGGTTAATTGCTGGTCACAGTCACTCGCACCCAATTAAGGCAATCCCATTTCACTGCCCTCCTCATGTTAAAATGTCCCGTATGGGTTGCAGCTTTATCCAGTTTCATGCGCCCCACATACTCCTCATTGCATCCACTGGATGTTAGAAAATGTACTCGCATGGCGTCAGTCGAATGACTGGACGACCACAAATTTAAATAATTTGTGACCTCGCAGATCGATGAAATACTGTGGTGGCTGTGATTCTGGTTATATAGCACTTAAATTCATTTTTCAAATCCCCACCAAGCAACCACTGAACTCCAAGACGGGTGCTTCCTTGATTCGCGAGGGTAGGACTCGCGTGTTCCATAACAAATCTCAACAAAGATTGAGGAGCACTCGCAGGGTATTTAAGATTTATTGATAGGAATGCACAGCACATGTGTTTTGGCATTATGCCTTCTTCCATGCTTTTGAATGCATACATTCCACTCTTCTCATTGGTGAATCTGTGGCCAGTAGGAGGGCTGAAACATCAATCCATAATTATCTTTCTCGCTGCCATGGGTGTGTGAAAAAGTTCACAATCATATTGTTCTTATAAGGGTCAATACCCCAAATGCCTCCATTTCTCTCCAATAAAAAAGTGCAATGCCAGTCACAATCTCTCACACCCGATTAAGACCACCCCATTTCACTGGCCTCCTCATGTTGAACTGTCCCCATGGGCTGCCACATAATCCAGCTCAGGCGCACTACATACTCCTTTGTGCAGCTGCTGGATGTTAGAAAATGTACTCACCGGCATCAGTCAAATGGCTGGACAACCACAAATTTGAATAATTTGCGACCTCACTGGTCAACGAAATAATCTGGAAGCTGCAGTTCTGGCCGTGTAGCAATGACATTTATTTTTTAAATCCCCACCACTGAACTCTAAAACAGGTGATTCCTGGATTTGCGAGGATAGGACTCGTGTGTTCCACAACAACTCTCAAGAAAGGTTAAGGAGCACTCCCGGGGTATTAAGAATTTATTGATAGTAATTCACAGCTGACATATTTTGTCATTTTATTTGTGTTTTATTTTAATGAAATGTATTTATTTACATATATATTTGTATACATTTATTTACATACATATTTAATGGATGGGAGGGAGGTATTTCACATCTCTTCTAGCTGTTCACTGACTTCCAGTGGTTACCACTATCAGAGTGAGCAGCAGTTTAAATGCAAGCATGAGAATAAGGACATTGAATTATACGTAATGCACCTTGGAAAATATGTTTGTACTGTATCGCTCATGATGCTATTAAAGTTATATGGAGATTAAACCCTACAGTAGAGATGGAATACTCAAACAGGGCATTATGGGACTTGTATTTTTGACTACTAAGTTATGTGCCTGATGATTGATAAGCACTGGCTGAGATCAGACCTGCCTGTACTTTCCTGTGAGCAAGGCATTACATGCCGAAACACGTTAAGATTTATATCTGCTGCTCTGAGGTTGATTAAACGCATGGATTTCACTGTGGATTGGTGCCTCACCTGTCATTTTGTATGAAGATGTACTGCAGCGGGATGCTTCACCCTTATGCCACGCCCACCCTGCATGGTCTGTGGCCCCGTAACAAAGCAATTTGGAAACAGAATATATATTCCTGGTGTTAGGAAAGTTTCAGGGTGATCCGTCAAATGTGGGCTGAGAAAAGGGGAGGGGTCCCAAAACTAATATTCCCAATTAATTTTTCCCTAGGGATTTTGAACTGCAATATCGCCGGAACCACTGGACAGAATTACACCAAATTTGGCAGAAAAGTAGCTCTTGGCCCAGAAAGTGCCCTTTATGTAATTTGGGGCCAGATGTAGCAAGATAAGTTTTTGCGAATCGGAAATTGCGAGTCAGTGCGACTCGCAATTTCCGATTCACAAAATCGTATGCAGAATGGTGTCTCAGACACCTTCTGCGAATCGCAAGGGGGTCGCAAAGACCCACCTCATTAATATTAATCAGGTGGGTCGCAATTTGCGACCCCCTTGCGATTCCCTGCACTCACAGGGATGGTGGCCTGCTGGAGACAGCAGACCTCCATGTCTGTGTCTGCTTTTTCAATAAAGCATTTTTTTTTTTTTGTAATGCAGCCCGTTTTCCTTAAAGGAAAATGAGTTGCATTACAAAAGAAAAAATGAAACCATTTGGTTTCGTTTTTTCAGAGTAGGCAGTGGTCCATTGGACCACTGCCTGCTCTGAAAAAATATTTTGGGCGACATACACAAAGGGGAAGGGGTCCCATGGGGACCCCTTCCCTTTTGCGAATGAGTTAGCACCCACTTCATGTGGGTGCTAACTGCGAATTGCTTTGCGACCGATTTTGCGGTCACAAAGCAATTCTGCATCGTGGTGCGAGTTGCAAATAGGAAGGGAACACCCCTTCCTATTTGCGAGTCGCATTCCCATTTTGCGAGTCGGTACCAACTCGCAAAATGGGAACGTGCATCACGATGCCCGTTTTACATGGCGCAAACTGCGAAAATCGCAGTTTGCGCCATGCAAAACGGTTTGTACATCTGGCCCTTGGTGTAAAGCCTTTCAGTAGTTTTTGTGGGTTGGGTTGTTATAGGGGTTGGCTGCAGGGCCTGACAAACTGGCACCGCACACGGCAGAAGGCCTTGCACGGTGGTGGTGGATTAACATCTAATAATGAAAATTACTTTACGGTAAAAAAAAAACATAGAAATTCCCTGAAAAAAAACAATGGTTACAGGGATGTTCTAGTTAGGAAATAGAATAAAAAAGAATATAGGAATTCGCTTAAAAAAACAAAGGTTACAGGGATGTTATAGTTAGGCTCACATTTTAAACATACCAAACCTTAGAAATTCACCTGTGTTAGAAGTTATCTTAAGCAACTATACGTCTTGCCCTAAGGTAACTACAACTCGCGCCCTCGTCATGCACTGCTAATAACTTCACATAATACATCACTCATGACATCTTTGATAACATCATTGATAATATCAATGTAACATTTGCAGTAAAATTATTTAGCAGAAAAAGTGTGCATGGCGGGGGCGTGATTTATAGTTACCATAGGGCATGAGTGCAAACTAATACATTTTAATGTCCAGCCCAGTGTGGGTTTAGTAAAGGCAGAGGCACAATGGAGCAATGCCTCAACCTAAATTTGATGATTCGTAAATACATGGTTGCTAAGAAGGAAGAGCTTTATTTGGCATTCATGAACCTGAGTTGTGCCTTTGACTGGGTTAACCGGGCTAAACTTTGGGGTATAATGGTTACCCTTGGTCTGCTGCAGCCAATTGGTGGATTTTTTGCGGGCCCTCCATAGTGATGTTAATGTGTGTGTCAGGTACGGGCAATCAATCAATCTATCAGAAATGTGTAAAGTGCACTACTCACCCGTGAGGGTCTTAAGGTGCTGAGGTGGGGCTAGGGGGGCTGCTGTTACTGCTCCAACAGCCAGGTCTTGAGAAGTTTCCTGAAGGTAAGGAGGTCTTTTGTATGATGCAGGTGGATGGGAAAAGTGTTCCATGTCTTGGCAGCGAGGTGCGAGAATGATCTGCCGCCGGTTTTAATTCTAAAGACTCGTGGGACAGTTGCGAGGATGAGGTCGGCGGAGTGGAGATGCCAGGTCGGGGTGTAGAAGGATAGCTATCTATTGAGGTATTCTGGTCCGGTGTTGTGCAGTGCTTTGTGAGCGTAGGTGAGGAGTTTGAAGGTAATTCTCTTGTTGACTGGAAGTCAGTGCAGACGGATGGCCTGTGATGTGGCAGTGGTGGGGGATGTCCAGGATGAGGCGTGCAGAGGCGTTCTGGATGTGTTGCAACCCCGTCTGGGGTTTGCCCATGGTTCCTGCGTAGAGGGCATTGCCGTAGTCCAGTTTGCTGCTTACGAGGGCTTGGGTGACTGTTCTGGTTTCAGTGGGAATCCATTTGTAGATCTTTCGGAGCATGCAAAGGGTGTTGACGCAGGAGGAGGAGATCGCGTTGACTTGCTGGGTCATGGATAATGAGGAATCCAAGATAAATCCTAGGTTGTGTGAGTGGTAGGTGAGAGTCGGAGTGGCTCCGAGAGAGGCAGGCCACCAGTAGTCATCCCATGCGGAGGGAGTGGAGCCGAAGATGAGGACTTCCGTCTTGTCGGAATTGAGTTTGAGGCAGCTGTTTTTTATCCATTCGGCGATGGCCTTCATTCCTTCGTGGAGGTTGGTCTTGGCGGAGTCATTGGTGAGGGAGAGGATCAGCTGGGTGTCATCGGCGTATGAGATGATGTTGAGGTTGTGGGATCAGGCTTTGTTAGCGAGCGGGACCATGTAGACATTGAAGAGGGTCTGGCTGAGGAACGAGCCCTGGGATACGTCGCAGACAATTACGGTGGCCTCCGAGCAGATTGGGGGGAGGCGGACTCTCTGGGTTCTGCCAGGGAGAAAGGAGGTGTTACATTCCAGGGCACTGTCGCAGACTCCTGCATTGCTGAAGCCTGAGCGTAGGGTGTGGTGTCAGATGGTGTCGAACGCGGCCGAGAGGTCCAGGAGGATGAGGGCCATGGTTTCACCTTTGTCAAGTATGGTTCTGATGTCGTTGGTGGTGGCGATGAGGGCAGTTTCAGTACTGTGGTTGCTGCGGAATCCAGATTGGGAGGGGTCCAGGGTGCACTTCTCCAGGAGGAAGCGGGTTAGTTGTCTGTTGACGGCCTTCTCACTGACTTTTGCCGGGAAGGGGAGCAGGGAAATAGGCTGGAAGTTCTTGAGGTCTTTGGATCCGCCTTGAGTTTTTTGAGGAGGGCGTTGATCTTGGCGTGTTTCCAGCTGTTTGGGAAGGTGGTGGACTCAAAGGAGCTGTTAATGATCTTCCGTAGTCGGAGTGCATTGACGGGGCTTGCTTTGTTGAGGATGTGGTGAAGGTAGGGATCAGATGGTGAGGCCGGAGTGGATGGTGTTCATGATTTCAATGGTGTCATTGTTGTTGATGGGGTTCCAGGAGAGCAGGAGGTTGGTCGGAGGTGAATTTGTGGTATTGGTGGTTGCTGGGGGCATCTGGGTGCTGAAGCTGTCATGGATGTCTACAATCGTGCGGTGGAAGTAGGAGGTTAGGGAGTCGCAAAGGTCTTGAGATGGCGGGATGTCGTTGCCTTTGGAGCTGGGGTTGGAGAGTTCCTTCCTGATGTTGAGGAGCTCCTTGTGGCTGTGTGAATTGCTGTTGATTGGGTTTTTGAAGGAGGTTCTCTTGGCAGTTTGGATGAGTTGGTGGTGTGTGTGGATGGTGTTTTTGAAGGCTGTGTGGTTGTCCAGAGTCTACTCTTGGCGCCACTTTCTTTCAAGTCTGCGGCAGGTTTGCTTAGATTGGAGGAGGTCGGTGATAAACCAGAAGGCCCTTCTGTCAGTGAACCTGTTGGAGGGATTCTTGATTGGGGTGAGAGAGTTGACACATCCATTGCCTGAAGTTGCGGGCAGCTGCGTCAGTGTCAGTGTCGTCAAGGGTAGGTTCCGGGAGAGGGTCGCAATGAGTTGGTCTTCGGTGACCTTGTTCCAATTGCGGTAGGGAATCCGTTGTGGGTGGTGTTGTGTTGTGGGCAAGGTGGTGAATGTAAAGATTCCTTCAACATTCCCAGGGGGATCGACAGGGATGTGTTTTAGCGCCCATTCTCTTTCTACTTTCTACTAATGGACCAAAGTGCTTTTTAGTTGAGAATGGGAGAGACATGCCCAGAGTAAATTGTTACCTGTAACATTCCCACTGTATGCCTATGACGCTGTCCTTCCTTCCCTCACCCCCTATGGGCTCAAGTGCTTGGTTGACTTTTTTGTGGAGTTTATGGACTATCTGGAACTTTACATGAATATTGGGAAAACACACTACATGGTATGTGAGAAACACTCAGCTAAGCTAAGATATATTTCAATTAAGGGGAAGACCACTACAAGGGTGGCCACTTTCCCGTATTGAGGAGTAACTTTTGATCATCTCTGTAACTGGGCCACCTGTCTCGTGCTTACGGTTCAATCAAGCTTGTAGCTCCCTTTTTTAGATTTGGTACTATGGTGGGCAGTAAACCCACAGAGCCTCTTTTGCAAATTTACAAAATGAAGTGCCAGCCTGTGCTGATGTACGGTGGTGCAATGTGGGGAGTAGGGACTGCTCTGGTATTCAGCAGGAGGAGAACCACTTTTGCAGGAGGTTACTAGGAGTGGGCCTTGCTGCTGCCACATACTTTGTGCACAAAGAGTTGGGTCTGGACTATGTTGAGGATCATGCTCCTGTTGACCTGCTTTTCTTGTGGGTTGCAGTCTCGTGTGGAGAGTCTACAGCATTCAACATGGATGTAATGGAGGATTGCCTGGGCTGTGACAATGGCCACAGAATCCCATGGCCTAGCCATGTTAAGAATGTGGTCAAGTCCTCAGGACTGCCTGAATTATTTTCCACCCCATGCCTGCTCAGTAAAGGGGATGGTAAAAGGATCACTGATTTATTATGTTCCCATGCAAGAGAGAGCAGAGTGAATTTGACTTTGAGTAAGCCAGCCCCGTCAGTATTCCCATTTTTGAAAACTTTGTCTGGCCTTGAGCCCTATCTCATGTGGGCCAGGTGGCTTTGGGAGCGATCGCTCCTTGCGAGCTTTCGCCTAGGCCCGATCAGGTCACATCTCTGTTTTCCACCTGGGCAGTATGCTACATCTTCTATAGAGATATGCCAATGTGATAGTCACTACCTTCAGACCTTGGAACGCCTCGTCCTCTTCTGTGAGTTCCATGGTCTCCCACGCCAGGCGTTCTTGTTTCTCACCTTCAAGACAAGAGGTTTTTATCAATACAGACATCTTCATCTGGAAATGGTGGGTGACCAGATAGTGGTTTATGCAGTTTTAAAAGTGCCTTATTTTGGAATAAGATCATGAATTCCTAATCTGCTCTAGGCCCTTTTTATGTATTTATACGAATCATGTATTTTCTTCTTTTATTGTCTGGTGATTGGGATATTTTATGATGGTTTTATTATTTCATGATTATTTATAATCGATATTAAGATTAACAAACATATAAAACAGAAAATCTGTTTCTGGTGAGCTATTTTTGGAATATGTTGGTTCCTAAGAATGATTTTTATGATGTTGGTGTTATGGATTAATGTGCGCCACTCGATATTAACTATTCCCATGTTTAATTATTTCACAAGTACATTGCTGCTTTCAAGCCTAAAGTCATTTTAAAGCTCTTGTACGTACGGTGAGAATTGCTCTTCATACAATTTAAATGGACTCTTTCCCTCATCAGCAGAGACCCAACATACTCTTTGCTTTATTGTATTCATCAGAAACCCCCTGAATAATATTTTGCAGCTGTAATAATTCTACAAGCAGGGTCTGCCATTTCATTCAATAGCTGTTTGTTCACTTTCTGACACTCTGTTTAATGATTGTTTTCGTGCATGTGCAAGATGGTTGTTATTGTACTGTAATATTGAATGCTTTAATATATCACTTTATATTGTAATATTTTGAAAGACGGGCAATAGATAACTAAAACACTATCTTATTACTACCCAGAAATCCCCTTCTATCATACATTTTAATAGAAATCCAGTGCCTCATAATACCACAGATACAATTCATCTTCTACTGCTCTACATAAGAGAGTCCAAGTCTCTAGTGGGCAGTGTTATATATTTATGTCTAAATAAAGGTTTATGGCAGTCATGGGCACTGTACCTATGGGCATACTCAAGTTTCTGTGCACAAAGCGCCTGTCCGTCAGCCTCTGGAACAGAGGACTTCTGCCCCTCAGCCATGTTCTGCGGCACTGCAGATAGTTTGGCCACGACTCATCCAGCCGCAGACAGTCCATCGACTGCACCACAGAACGGCTTCCCATCAGCCCTGTTGTCCTAGATAATCTGTCTATCAACCAGTGTGCTAGAGATTGCCTGACAATGAGCTATTTCGGTATAAAATATTGCCCAGTGTCCGTCATGTATTATAACGCCTTCCCATCAGGTACTGGGTACATCCTCATTGCCCATCACCCCAACACCCTGCCTTTGTGTTCTCGCTGCCTAAGTGAATCTTCGTCCATATGTTTTCTTTCTGTCACTTCCCTTTTATGCTTTTTGTCTCTCTTTCCTGTCCTTGTTTTTTTCCTTCTGCAGCAACTATTTCAACTCAACCTTTCGCAGTCCATCTTTCCCTCTCTTCCACCATTACACTCCATCTACCTCTTTTTAACCATGCCACTGTCTCGCTTGCCTCCCTTTCTAACATTCCCTTCCTCCAATCAGCATTGGTTACTCCGCTTTTGTTTCCCAAGCCTTTTTACCACTATCTATTCTTTATATCTCACTTTGATTCATCATAGAGTTCGTCACAGCTTTTCAGCTATAACTGTGTACTTAATTGTACCAAGGGAACAGCTCCAATGCATAACACAACTGGAAAAGAACCCCAAACTGGATTCGGTTTTATCAGCACCGACAAGTGAAATTGTGATAACTGTATTGACTATTTCAGAAGTCGACCGTCCATTAAATGATAGCGGGGGTTAATTAACAGTTCGCACCATTATCACCTAGAGTAACACATTGTTATAAAAATAAAACCGTCACACTGACTTTGGATCACATCTACTACAGAAAATAGAAATGAAGTATTAATAATTTAAAAATAACGTGTTTATTTGAAATTGATACATTCCCTTACTTCATTGGGTAGCAATAGATCACAGATTAATCTTCCACACCTCAGCGATGATACTCTTAGATATCGTCATTAGCAAAGAAAATGTGAGCTGATTCAGAATTCACACGTTGATGTTAACATTTTCAGCTGACAAGGTAAGTGTTAAATTATTCAGAATTAAAAATCCAAATGTGGCAGAAACAGGCTTTCTGAGGACATGCAGGAATGTGCCTTTACATCAGTGGAATTGTTGCACAGCATATTCAGGGAAAGTCCTGAAGACAAACTACCAATAAACAGTGAAATATAGTTTATGCGCTTCAGTGTGAAGAATAGTTTTGCTTGGATGAAAGAAGTCGTGCTAGAATAAAATTGCATGAGAAGAAAGTCAGCAGTCAGCATCAAATTTTAATTCCTTTGTCAAATCAGACCCATTCCTCGCCGTCTATGTATAAATTAGAGTAGCAGTGGTGGACAGCAGGGGGCGTTGTGGGGGCTGGGCTCAACGGATCTGCGCCAGGGTTCAAGAAATATACACAAGTCGAAGTCTTGTATGTTCGTAGTGTGATGCCCGTTTTCGGAGAACTTTAACCTGAAAACAAAAAGTGCAGAGCTGACTGACCCACCTTGAAGAACGGTCGAAATACCAGAACCCCACAGACGAGAGCAATGAGGTAGCTCAAGAAAACAAGATCTCACAAGTCCCTGCCATTCTGTGCACGTCGTTTATAAAATATCACAAATGTTCACTAACATGGGTAAGCAACCTGTCCTGGTGTGTGGACATTTTGTGGGGTTTCTGCACTAGGGAGAACTGACCCATCCGCTGAATGCAAGAGATAATACAGTTAAAGCCATGGAAATTATCGTGTAAATACGTCTTGGCCAAAATTGTTTGCTCATTTGGTGATTAAAGCTAATTTTAGAATTAATAGAGGCTTACATTATATAGTTGCTGATACAACACAAAGTAGACCCCCGAGCAAAGTTCAAAGTGTCAGGACCACATTACCAAGTTTGCGATAAAAGGTTCATTGTGTATATATAGACACTGTTGGTAGCATTGCTTTTCTTTTGTTTGCCAGCTCGACAATTAGCTTCCAGATCCTGTTTTAGAAACTGTCTACAGGTATAATTCCTGGTTGAGAAACCTTTCTAGCCCCTCAACATTCTTGGTAAAGACAAATAACGGAATTGTTTTGAGGACGTACTTTCACTGTGGATACAGACGATCCATATGGGTTGTGTTTTACGAAGTTTTCAAAGTTAGCCTCATCTAAGGCAAAGATTAACTGAGACATAAAATTCCCAGCAGGTGTGAGCAATCAGTGCAGCAGCAGAAAGTGCTGTGCACATGGCCGTGAGGGACACGATTTTGTATTTGTGTGATGTACATAATTTACAGGACCCTGGACTTCACCACAGGTGTTCTGTGGGGAGCTAGTAGGTCTCATGACTGAGTGTAGGAAAGCTGATCATGATTAGATACAAGTGCTCTACCATGAGAAAAAATAGACCCCAACATTGTCCGTCACCTGCCACTCCCAAACTATGACCTTTTGGTCTCAGAGAATAATGGTAAATGAATGTATTCCATCAAGCATAACTTTTCTTGAAGAGCATGAGGGTCCCAAACTCCAATGCACTTTTATCCTGCCAGGAGTATATCCTAGTTGTGAGCCATCCAGGAGTATTTGGGTATTTCACAAGGTTCCAGGTCACTCAGATTATGACAGATACCTGCTGACATCACTGCAAAGATAAACGATTCTTAGTGTGAGGAGCCAACTGTCAATAGGTCAGAACTCATGTGTCCTTTCACAGATTGGTTGTGTACGTTTTCTAACAAGGTATCATTCTGTGAGTACAGTAACCTAGATGAGAATGTGCCTGATTCAGCTGCTAATCATTCCCTTTCCTTCTGTAGGATTCCACTTCAGCTACTTTAGAGCACAGAGGGAGCCAGTTAACCTTCTCCTCAACAAGTTAGTCAACCATGATCCAGTTTGAAGCACGCAGAGTGTGGGTTCGCCGCATTAACAATTGTAAGGCTATTTTTGCTGCTGAATGTGCCCTTGTTAGGAGCTTTTCAGAAGCGGATATAAAAGCAGGACAAAGGTTTTCTTACAGGTATTGACATTTTTTCCCGTCTGCCAGAGCTAAACTGTCCAAGGTAGGGAGCAAACAGATGAATACAAAAGCTATGAAGGTTTAAAATTACTTTTACTCTCTATCAGCAAGATGAGCAGGGAGCAGCTGACACAAGTTCCTGTTAGTTGGGACCTAGGATTAGACAGACTGCAGAATTTTACACCAACTATAGTTTCAAAGCAGGTAAGTAGGCAGATCATGTCAAAAGCATAAGAAACGCAAAGCCTTAAGTTGCAAAGTGTGACCTCCACAGCACAACGACAACAAGAAAGGCAGTACACTCGAAATCTGATGGAGGTTGACCCAGTAGCCTTAAAACACCAGGCTAATTGGGGAACTGGATGGCATCTCAGAAATATTTTTCAAATTTGAGACAATTGGTGGAATGTCAAAATAGTGTTGGAGAAGGGATGACAGTCAGGGTGATCAACGGATAGCTGGGCCCTTAATTTTAGTTACCTTGATTTTCATGGCAATAAATACCAGACTCCTATCCACCCCACCACTATTCAAATTCAGTGAAATCACACCAAGAACCTTGTGTGGAGAACTAACTTACAAATAAAGCATTGTGCAGTTTGCCATTGAGGGTAAAGCAAGACCATTATCTATAATTAATTCCTAAGTGGCACATATTTAGATGTTCAAATGACTAAGAGAGCTTTGTGACACACTACACATACCAGAGAGGAATTGAACAACAGACATTGTTGTACACAATCATTAAAGTTGTCTTGTTGCCACGTTAAGGGCAAAATCCAGACTAGCACCAATCCAGCAGTGTCTGATGTTCAGTTAAATTCTGGAGCTTATTTTCATCACCTGTTCAATGACTTTCAATGGGCAGGTTAAGATGACAATTGAATGAAAAATGTTGAGAATAATGATGTACAGTGATGACAAGCTGATCATGATTCTACGTGATCTCTCTTTAGGGTACAACATTGTTGGCCATAAGTTTATGCACTGCAAATTCATATTGAAACTGTGGCTGAGAATATTCAGGACTGCATTTAAGAGGGTTCAATTTGTGTTATCAAACTCCAAACTTTTGTGTGGGAGTTACAGAATACTCCAAACACATATCATTGAGTTTTGCAACTACGTCTTAACACTCTCCCAGTTAGTTTTTAATTGCTACATGCAAATTCATTCTGGATCAGCAAAAGATCTACGTCAAGATGTTTAAAGATAATACACAAATCTCCATCCATCTGGAAAATCACTCAGCGAGCCAAAATAATATCAGGAATTGTTTAAACCACATTCAACATTGGATGAATTAGAGCTGCATTTGTTTAAATGGAGCAAGCACTAAATTCCTCGTCCTGAAAGGGCAGAATATCGCTTTATTTAACTGGCCTCCTAGTCTTGAGCACGCTTCCATAATTGCAGAAAATGTTTAAAACCTTGTATTATATTTGACATAAATCTTTCGTTTCCCCCAAACAATGTTGCGGTTAAGGATCTTAACAAGGGTGGAGACTGGATAACTTTGCTGTGTATTTCACTTCCTTGGTCTTGATTCAATGGCTTTCCTCCATATTCTTGTGTTTTTCCCACCCAGGAATCCAGAGGCCTTAGAGTGTTCATATGGGAAGACTTATATCCTTCCACTGTATCCTTCAGGGGACTCCAATTTATTTTGCTTTAAGACTTTAAAAGCTCCTTGGTAATGTTTCCTTACTCTCTCCCTCTTGTCTTTTCCCACTGTTGTGTCTCTGCACTCCCTGTTATTTCCCTTTGCTTCCCACCCTGGTCCAGTAGCAAGATGGTAGTATTATATGCTATGACTGGGGGGTAGGGGTCTTACCATGTAATACTAACACATTACCCAGAAGTGGACCTCGGGTTCAAAGCAGTAAGCCTTAGCTCAGTCTTGGTATAGTGGCAATGAGCAGTCAGGCTACTTAGAGGAACATGTGTAAAGCATTTCCTCACAACAACATGGATGATAAGTAATTGACACAACTTGAAAGAAATCCAGCACCAATTTAGACAAATAAAGCATATTTTTACCTTAATTTAGACAGCAAAACGAACTTTGTATCTAACACACAACTGGAGTTGTGGATTTTTAAAGCATTTAAAAATGGAAGCACTTTTAGCTGTCAAACAAATACTACTGAAGTCAATGGGGGGAAAGCACAGCGTGAAATCGGTCACTTGTGTGGTGAGTTCCATTAACCCAGTTCGAGTTAAGGTCTGAGGGGTCCCTGTACCAAGTTTCTATAGACAGTACCTTTTTACCTTGCTTAGGGAGCCCGAGTGCAGGGGTAGCCTTGCTGTCCTTGGAAAAGACCTGGAACCGGAAGTGCTGACAATCAAAGATGCAGCACTCTGCAACACCCCACTTGGAGATGGAGTTACACTCTAATCTCAGAGAGTAGAGGTCTTTTAGGTCCCAGGACCTGGATTTCACACCTTTCACTCCGCCACCTTGTCTGGCAGCTCTGGGTGCACAGCTGGCCTTGTAACTGTCAATCAGGAGGGACGTGCCAAAGATGCTTTGCCACTTAGTGTAAGTAACCTTCTTCAGGATGCAGGATATCAGCAGTGGAGTCAATGCCAATGGAAGTCATTATTGCTGGGAGTTGGTGACATCCAGGGATGGGTCAGTTACTTGACTGGTGACCAACAAGCCTTGGCAGCTGCAAAAGTAATCCATGGTTACTTCATTGGCTGGAGGTCAACAGGAGTGGTGTAGCTGCTTGAAACATGGTATGAGTCTCTCTACAACTCCCGGGCTGCAAGTCACCAATTTTCTTTGGGTCACTCAAGAAGGGCCTGTTGGCTTGCACTTCTTGTGACATAGCACGATGATTCTTCTGCAGGTTGCAGAAGTATCTGGTTCCACCAGTCAGGGGAGTCTGCTTCAGTTTCTGGTATCCACTGGAGTCCCTCTTGCTGTGAGCGATGAGCTTTTGCCACAGGCACATATCGAAAACACAGCTGCAGAACATGGTTTCCTCAGTGTCCCTTCCTTGCACTGTGGCGGAGTCCAAAGTCCTGTTTTAAATGATGGCATCTTCTCTGTACATCTTCTCAGATTCAAAGTCATGATTGAGGTTTTGTTGCCAGAGGAGACCCTTAGAGTGTAGTTTAGGGGGTGTTAAGGGTGTGGGGGAGAGTGGTCAATGAGCTACTGGTCCCTGCGGCTAGTCCAGCACTGAGGTGACGACTTCCTGTGAGAGTACATCAGTTTTCCACCCGGAACCCAATAATTCAGGGTTTGCTAAGATGGCAGAACCTTTCCTTGGCTGTACAGACCTCCGAGTCCACCCTAAAGGTGGGCTAGCCTCTTGTAGATGTACGCCTCCTGCATAACTAATTTTCCCACCTGTCAGTCTGTGGGGGACAAGAGACCACATATCAAGGGCAGTGAAAGCCTTTGAGGTTCACCGCCTTGAATACTTTAAGAACTAGCCATCCTGGGAGGCTGGAGATGTGACCTCCTCTCTGCCCAGGTCCTTTGACTCCACCCTGGGGGAAGTGCTAGCACAACCAGCAGGAGGGCAGACTCTTGTCCTGGCAGCAAATGGCTGCCAAGGCATGAGAAAGCTGGCACGTAGTGGGCATCCTCTAAGGACGTCACCAGGGAACATGCTAGCTAATCCTGGGCATGAGAATCATGCCCAGGGTTAAAAATCATGATGTTTGACACCAAACATGGGAGAAGTCAGTTGGGCCATCATGGAAGTGGACATCTGGGGTTTGCCCGGGTGCCAACACATGTTATTGTATGGACCCCGGTCAATTGTGGTAGCATTACGTTTTAAATGCTGCCACATGGTCATATATGCTCATGCATATATGTCCTCATTCATAACACAGTGCACCCTGCCTCTTGAGCTATAGAAAGGCTGCCTTAGGGGTGCCTCACCTGTACTGTGGGCCGTGAAGGGACTCTGCCTGCACTTGGTGTTGAACAGACTGAAACCTGAGCAGACAAGCCGCTTGTGCAGTCTGACATGGCAGCTCTGTTGGCTTTGCTTTCACTCGGCCAAGTAGCGTGGCACAATCAGTGCTGCAGCCCTGTCAACCGTTTTACCATCCCTGCCCTGGGTACCACTGGTACCATTTACTAGGGCCTTACAGGGGTGGTAAAGTCCTTGCCAATTAGGTTTACAAAATCACAGTACAATTTAAAGGAAAAAACACTGGCACTGAGGTCTGATTATCAGGCCTCCGTGCGCTTTCAGGTTAAAAATGACGGCATCAAGCATAAGAAATTAGGGGGTAACTACTCAGAAAAGGGGACTTTACAACAGGTCCCATTTAATAACCTGCTCCCCATGTATTTTTGTTTTTAAAATGATTTTCTTATTTTCTTGTTTTATGAGGGTCTGACTGCTGTAAAGTGATGCTGGGCCACTCATATATATATATATATATATATATATATATATATATATATATATATATATATATACAGAACTATTTTGGAAGCATAAGGACATGCACTTGTGAGGCCTACCCAAGTTGAACAATTAACCAAAGGTGATGATCGTGATAGTAGATGTAGGTCTAGGCACACACTCAGCACAGACTAGGAGGGGGATAAGCTCAGCTTTAAAATGGAGGTGACTGTACTGGACACATGCAATGCTGTGCTGTGCTGTCCTGTGCAAATTGTTTGCTATTGTCAAACATCGATGCTGAAATCGCTGCTGTGTCTGTGGATTGTCGCTAATCTTTATGCTTGTAGTTGGGGAACATTATTGGTACTTTTTCTAAAAGGGAAATAAAGACTACAAAATAACATCCTTGCTGCAAGCATGGCTTGGATCACATGATATTAGGAAATGTCAGGCTTATGATAAATCTATTAAACATAGCTAAAATGCTTTTAAGATTTGAGTAGTGATTGCAGACGTTCCCTGAGACCAATATTCAAATGGTATCCACCTAATCTGGTCTCCATCTTTATAGGGAACTGAAACAGCCCTTTTGTATACATAGGGCAATCTACATGTAGTAGATGGGGTGAATGTGACTTCCTGATTCTCCTACTCATTTTTGTGGTTTTCAATTGCATTGACTACCATGTACTCCGTTAGAGGCTTACATCGGTGGTTGAACTGGTAAGGTGAACTCGAATGTGTTTCATTACTTGAGTGTGGGACCATTCTTGAGTGCCTGACTGAGCTAATACAGAGGAAAAGTCAAGAGGGCTATCCGCTGTGCCCTGTTCCTGTTAATGTTTTCAAATCTTTCTCTTTGATTTTTTAAGATCCCAATGTTGTTATACAGTCCTCTGTGCCAGTTGCCTTATTTTGGAGGTTTTTCTGATCCATTTTAATTTAATGCCCTCCAACTGGGTCTGAAAGATCACCCATGGATATTCTTAAAATAATGGCTCAGTTATTGTTGGTTGCATAAAAATGGCGGCGTATGTGAACAATCCTTATGACTGCATCTGGTGCAGCAGAGAATGGGCTGTCACCTTTGATGTCACAACGTTGATCTATATGTGACCATAATGGCAAGCTAATGTGTGGATTACTGATAAACTAATGTAACAGTGGTGCATTCAAAGTCAATAATGAAGTGTACTCACTACAGTGTTGGGAGAAAATGTATTGTCCGATATAACCACATTAATTGAAATGTAATCACTGATTTTGATTTTATAACCATCCTCATGTTATGGGAGAGTGTTTACCTTTAAAATGCTAATGAATTTCATAGCATGTGTGTACTAATGTTGTTGGTTAATGTTGAAAAATGTAATTCTACAACAAATTCACTTACATGTGTTACAGTTATATTTTGTTTTGTATTAACTGTAACATGAAGTTTAAATGAGAATGTAAATTATACTATATAATGCAAAAGTCAACATGCATAGAGTAATATGAATTAAATGTGGAATTTTAATTATGTGTTAGCTCAATGTTACTAGACCTGAATTTTCCTACAGTGAGAAACTATTTTCCATTTGTGCTAACCATTCATTCATTGCAAGTGTTTTCACATAAAATGTTAGTTTGGGAAAGAATGTGCTATTGTCTTACTCATAGAGAGTCTGAGAAAACAACCTTAGAGAAGGTACATGGAGAGACTGAGAATGTGAAGACGTCCACTATTCATACATATTGAAATAGGTGTACAGGAGACCAAGGGCAGCCACCTTCCCAGGATGGTCTTGGGAATGAAGAGCGATGTTTCAAATTTGTCGTGCAATGTGAGAAGACTGAGCCACATGATGGCCTGATTTTTGGGTGTCACCAAATGAACGAATCACCGTATTAACTATGACTTTCACTAATCGATTAGGGCAAAAATAAGAGAGATTCTCTTGGACTTGGGGAGGTACAGATCTCTTTCCCTTACCCTGCATTTTCCCCATGCTTGCTGAGTACAACTTAGACTTACACCTGACCCTTTGAGAAGACTTCTGACCGAGCTTCTGAAATGTCAATACCTTCCCTTTTTACTTACTTTTTGTTTTCATTAGTTAGCTTCTTTTTGGCCCAGATGTCCTTTTTCCAGGTTTTGTCCTATATTTTCTTTTTCCTTTTGTCCCTATGTTCTGTAATTAGATTTAATTCAACCTTTTCTAAAGAGTGCAGGGAGGATATCCATATGCCCCTAGCTAATTTAGTTAGATGATTTTGTCTTGCACATATGTGTAAGAGAATTGACCAGCAATTGTTTTCAGAGAATCAAATTCTTCTGCTGATATTTTGATTTCTGTTACTGAATGTTTGGTATGTCTTATGCTGACCAGATTACAGTTTTTCCACATTTTGGATATCCAATGGTAATATTGTACCTTTATAGTATTTTCTTGAAATTTGTCTACATTAACCTGAGTGTTAACTTTTAATAAAACCCTCCAACTTTACTTCTTATTTGAGTTTTCATTGTGTAGCCAAATTGGTTACACTTTAAATTAACTGTTGATTGATGCTTTGTTTAATTGGCTGTTAACCACCACTCGAATGCCAAGCTCCATTGACCTCGAACAGAGCATACAGAAAATGCTCCATCACATCTCACTAGCCTCTGATATTTGGTGAATTCAGATAGTTCTGCCTCCTGCTTCTTATGTGAAAATACAAAGCTGTTATAGATAAGGCTCTTTCAGGTCTGAGATTCAGTGTGAAAATGCCATTTGCACTGACTTATCAGAAAATGTGCTGCTAAACAATATAAAACACAGACTCCTGGAGACCAGCTTTGTCTGTGATGGATTCAAATGGACATAGAGCCCTTGGGCAGGTGCACTCTGCAGTGGCTACCTGTCACCAGCAGGGTTATATTCAAAGTGGCATGCCTGACATTTGAATGCCAGCAAAAGACAGCCTCCATCTACCAGTAGGAAAACAAAGAATGACATAAAAGCAGTATCATACTTTGTTCCTTGGCAATCTCCACATCTTGTGAATCTTCAAATGTCACCCTCTACAAAAGGAAGTAAGCCCTTCTTGAGCAACATCACATATATATTGAACATGGTCACTAGGCATCTTTAGAAGAGTCCTTCAAGTACCTGTCAAAAACAACTGAAGAGGCCACAGTTATACAGCTGTAACTTGCCAGCAGTTGACACAGGCACATAGAGGCTATGCCAGAGTGTAAAAAACTACTTACGTCTTCTGAATGAATTAGCCAGTGAGTCTAGATAAAAGTAAAGCACATAAATAAACTAATGAAATGAAAACATAAAGAGGCATAGTAGACATCTTTGCCTAAATACCATAACTGGCAACAAAGAAAATTACATTTAACTGCTGGTAAAATACCATTTACTCTAAAGGTAAATGAATATATTGTGTTTTTTTACAGAGCTGCAGGACCTTCAGTTCTTATTCCTGAGGGTATAATTTCAGGAAATGGAAGAACGCAAATTATACCTGGTCCTTGAAGGGGCATATTGTAGTCTACTTCTAGGATATTGGGTTATTGTTCGAACTGGATGTTAACTCTGCTCAAGCAATAGCCACAATCCCTGTCAGGGTGAACTGCAAAAGTCACTAAATTAACCTGTGCATAATTGTCTGATACCTTGGCATAAAATCAGTTAGGCTTAATTTAGAGACAATGTGTTAAGTATATAGGCAGCACACAAACAGGAATAAAATGAGAACAAAACACAAGAAAAATCCTGCACCAGTTTAGAAAAATATAGTACATTTTAATAAATTATTTGACACCAAATTGACAAAAAAACAATCAGTAGAACCAGAGTTATGAATTGTTAAAATTTCAGGTAAAAAAGTACAACCTAAAGGATCAAAACACCAGTGGGTATCTATTCTCACAAGACCGGTTTGAAGGTGAAAAATATGGCTAACATGATGGAGCATGAGTCAGATACAAAAGTGGATTGTGCCTGGTCAACGCTTATCTTCAGACTTCAATGAAATTTGATCGAAAATCTCTGAGATGGTAGAAATTTAGCAGAGCAAGGCTATATTGAATATCCGAGGTAGAGGCGTTGCCATCGGGTAGCGGCTGGACAAAGTTGCGGTGAAGATTTCTATGTTCTGATTTAGTCTCTGTATTTTTAGAAGTCAGAAATCTCCAGTGGGACCGAATTTGAGTCCCACATGGCTGGATACCTCTTTGGCGATTGGCTGATGAACAGGATTTGCTGCTGCTGTTTAGAAGAGTGAACAGGAGCTGCTGCGAAGTCAGGCTGAATTGCCATGCACCTTGGGCGGATAGACAAGCAGATTAGTCCTGGTCCCCTTTTGGTTCTCAGAGCAGTCTTTATCCAAAACATTTTCTAAATTGTAAGCTTTGGATTTTGGGTATCTGGGGATCTTTAACACCACCACCAATGACCCATGTCTAGAGGGACACCACTTGAGGGGTTAGGACACACTCAGGCTGGATCAAGGTGTGGGTTTAGATAGCTGGAACCTTTTCTTTCCCTGAGGATCTGATCAGGAGACCAGCCAACTAGCTCATCGAGTAACTATGGTATTCCTCGGTCCAAGCAGTGGAACAAGGCTCAAGCAGTAGGGAAGACCTTTGAGGTTCAAGGCTTCAGGCAGGCTTCAGGCAGCAAAGCAGTCTTTCCAGGCTGCATGAACAATGCAGTGGTGACAAGTCCTTTGTGTGAAGACATGGTATAGTCTATTCAGTTGCAGGTGGGGCTGCACCCAGTTATGCACCCCCACCTCTCCAGTAATGGCCCATCCAGGTACCCGTAATTCTTCCATTGTGTGGTTGTCTGGGAGGAATAAACAAATTTAACTGCCAACTACACTCAATCATGTGGCCCAGGAACAGGAAGTCAGCATCAAATACTGCAGAAAAATGCCAACTTTCTAAAAGAAAGATTTTCAAAATTGTAAAATAAAATCTGACTTTACCATGAAAGAGGGTTTTAAGTTAGAATTTCTCAGACAGCGTAAATGAAATGTTTAACTGTTTCCAGCCAAATGTAATCACTTATTGAATGTAATCAAGCAACCCAATATTATCCCACGGCCTCACAGTAGTGAAAAATGAATTGTAGAGTTTTTCACTCCCAGGACTTGTAAAACTTACAGTACATGTCCAACCTTTTAATTACAATGCACCCTGCTCTGAGGGCTAACTTACCTAACTTAGGGGTGAAGTACGTACAATAAAAAGGGAGTTTAAGGCTTGGCAATGGGTTGTATTGCTATTTAAAACACATTCAGACTAAGATGGCAGGCCTGGGGCATTTTTAAAGGGGCTACTTGAGTGGTTGGCATAATACATGTTGCAGACCCACTAGTAGCTCTGGGTATATGGTATACCACTTCACTAAGGACCTATAAGTATATTAAATATGCCAATCAGGTGTAAGCCACTCTTAACTTATTTTAAGTGGCTGAGGACAATCACTTTAGCACTGGTTAGCAGTGGTAAATTATACAGAGTCCCAAGGCCAGCAAAAACTAATTCAGCAAGTGGAGGGGAGAAGGCAAAACATTTCAGGGTGATCCTGCTGAAAGGGCCAAGTTCAACGCAACACCCCCTTCAGCCAAAAGCCAGGGGAGACTAATCAATACTTTGATGGCCTTCCTTTTTTATTCAATAGAACATGGACAATGGCCCCCTTCTGCAGAGGCCCTTGTCAGTTTCTATGCCTCTTTGACCTCAGTTGGATCCCTCTGTTTACAGCCTCCTGAGCCACTGAACTGACCTATGAGGAACCCTTCTCCTCACCTTTGGACCCAATCTCTGAAGTACCTAACCATAACTTGCGTACACATAGTTCCCAGTAGGCAGACAGTACCACCATGGCCAACAAAGTAGTGTGTCCCATTTCACCCCTTGGATCAGACTTCTGTTGCCAACCCAGGACAGCAACCAACAGAGGACACTGACAGCTGTCAGTGCCAGCAGCCAGGCCCCAGACCATCCAGGGTTCTCTGACCTCTGACGTTTCTCAGAGTGGGTTGCAACAGCCCCATGTATTAGGTACCCTTCTTCCACTTTCCTTCCCACCAGCCCGTGTGTGGTAACCTGAGACTGGCACTCCAGTGCAGAGTCTGCACCCTGAGGCTGAACAGGCGTCAGTCTTTCATCCCTCTGCCCCTTTATCTGAGCCTCTGTACCTTCCATTTGGGAGTGGTACCGCCAGAAATTTGAGCTTTCCGAGTGCCCTGGATGACCGTCCCTCCCAGCTCTTCTACCACCAGTGGCAACTCATTTTCCAGAAAGAAGTTGTTGGACCTGGTCTTTTTTTCAGGGTTATCCCCAAACTGTTTCCCTTCTTCCTCATATTTTTTCTGACCTGTTTTTGTTGGCTTTAGAGCCCTGGGCACTTTACCACTTCTAACCAGTGCTAAAGCGCATATGCTCTCTGTCTAAATTGTATTGGTGATGGGTTTCTCCATGATTGAAGTATCTGAATTACCAGGAAAGTGTAATATGTGTGCCCAGGGACTGTAAATCAAATTCTACTAGTGGGGTGGCAGCACTGATTGTGCCACTCACGAGTAGCCCTGTAACCATGCCTCTGGTCTGCTAGTTCAGTGTCTGTGTGTGCGGTTTTAAACTGCCATTTCGACCTGGCAAGTGCTCACACTTGCCAGTTCCAGACCTTTTCTTCTACTACATGTGAGTTACCCCTAAGGTAGGCCCAAGGTAGCTGTGAGGGCAGGGTGCAGTGTATTTAAAAGGTAGGACATGTACTGGTATGGTTTACATGTCCTGATAGGGAAATACTGCTAAATTCAGTTTTTACTATTGAAAGGCCTATCTCTCCCATAGAGTGACATGGGCTTTCCCTTGAAATATCTTTTAAGTGTAATTTCCCATTAGGAGCAGAGAGAGATGTAGAGTTTGGGGACTCTGAACTCACAATTTAAAAATACATCTTTTGGTGAAGTTTGTTTTTGGATTGTAAGTTTGGAAATGCCACATTTCAAAAGTACGAATTTTCTTGCTTAACCATTCTGTGCCTCTGCCTGCCTGTGGAATACACGTCTGGGTCACGATGATAGTTGGGCGGTTTGTGAATTCACTCTAGATAGTCATACAAAAGGGGCTGAGGCATGTCCTGCATTTCCTGATGGGTCTTCCTGAGCTGGAATGGTGTGAGGAGCTGACACTTGCACCTGAATAGGGCTGTGTCTGTCCTCACACAAAGCAGTCTCCGACCTCCTGGAGTGTGTCTGGGGCCAGCGCCAGGAAAGGCAGGGCTGTGTACACTACAAAGCTTTCTCTTGGAAGTTTGCCTACTTCAAAGACAGAAATGGATATAAGTACTGGACCTCTGATACCACAGATTTAGAGCACTTCTGAATTGAGGATATTCTGCCAGGAAGAAAAGCTGGATGCAGTATGAAGGACTGCTACTTTGCCTGTTGCTTTGTTGAGCTGTCCTGCTGCTTCCTGGGAGCGAAAGGACTGGACTTTGCTTTCTACATTCTGCTTTCCATGGTTCTCCAAGGGCTTGAACTGAGCTTGCTTCATGTTAAGAAGTCTCAGAGACATCAAAGTTTTCCTCTGCCTGTGTCTGGGCTCTTCTGCTGGGAGTCCTGACTTGCCAAGTGGTGCCAACTCCAGTCCCATTGGCCCTTGGAAGTGTAAGCTAGTAACCTGAAGGAGAGAATCCATGCACCGATATGCCACAGTTACAAAATGAACCCAGCGCCTGTCCTGTGGCTGGAGAATCGATGCAGCACCTCTGTCTTGTGGCTGGAGAATTGAAACAACACCTGTGTCACAGCGGCTACATTAACAGAGAGCGTCTGGATTTTCCATGCATTGTTCCTGGGGCATCCTTTTCTCATCGACCATGCACCACAGTAAGGAACCAAGGCTGCATATCTGGAAATCAAAGCATCACCTTTCCTGTGAGGAAAGAACTGATGCATCACCTCCCCTGCCAGTAACAAAATGCCGCATTGCCTGCGGGGAAAGAATTGATGCCTCACCTCCTGTGTGCAGAAAGGACCTGTGCATCGCTTTGGTCTTTCTGCGTCTCACCTCCCCTGCGGCCCGCTTGATCTTTGTTTATGACGCATCTCAGGTACTTTGTGCTAAAAAGATACAGTGATTGATTCCTATGGGCTAAGACTTATTTAAACCTTTAAAAAGTGATATCTTTACTTGTGTATGTTCATTTTTGTAATCATTTTTGTCTTGATTTACTCAGATAAATATTGGCTATTTTTCTAAGCTGGCTTGGAGTACTTTTGTGGTGTTTTCACTGTATTATTGTGTGTGAGTACAAATACTTTACACATTGGTCCCAGTGTCCCTCAGAACAGTGCCAGGAATCCCATTCACCCCAACCAGGTGGAAGTGACAAATCCTACCCTCAGGGATCACCAGCTCAGCCTCTGAGTCTGCTACCCAACTAAGAGAGACTAGGACACCGTCTATCACCTTCCTTTGGGAACTACTTACTCGTAATGACATACTGGCCGCACCTGTATAGTTTCCAGGGATAGGTTTTTTTTTTAGACAGACAGAATCCCTCTTCTAGGCCTGGGATGGAAATGGGGTACCCTGGACCACCTCCCACCAGAACCTCCTCCATGTTTCTCAGAAGGCACATGGAACCCTTTTCCTCACCTTATTCTGAGACTTGTCTGTGTGTTCCTTGATCTACCCCTCATGCTGCTGTGGGGACAAACTAAATCACCTGTCATGGGTTCACTCACAGGTACCTTCTTGAACACTCTGGTATTGATCCACATATCCACCCACTTAGCAAGCTTTCTAGGGTCAGAGAATCTGCTGTCAACCAGGTGTTGACGCAGCTCTGTAAAACAGAGACTGAACATGTGTCCTCCTTCCATCAAATTGTACAGCCCTTGGTAATCCTTCATGTCACTGCTCTTCATCCAACCAGTCAGTGCTTTGCAAAATGAATCCACCCAGGACTTCTGGGGCAGCTTCTAGCTGTTCTAAACTTCTGTCTGTTCTTTTCTTGGATGAAGCCATACTTGCTGATAAGGGTGTCCTTCATTAGGCATGCGGGGGGTACCTCATCATCTCCCCTTCCTAGGGCCAGCAGGGCATATTTCCCTTCATTAGGTGTTTGCCTCCAGAGACTGCCCCACCCTATCCTCTTCAAGCATCCTATGCATCTCATGAGCAACCTTCAAACATTTATCAATGTCATCCCTCACAAAAAAGTTAGGCATCAGCTTTTTGAGAACGGGGGCCATTTTGTCTTCAGAGGGCACTGTGGGTATGCTGTCACCATTATTGCTGGACTCTGCCAGTCTGTCTCTAATGTCCAGCTCTCTGAGGCTCCTTTCAGAGCCAGCTGCTCTAAAGCCAATTTTCCTCAATGGCAAGTTTATTTTCAACCAAGGCTTTCTCAGTATCAGTCTTAGCCTTTCTCTCCTCTGGTTCCAATTTGAGCTTAGACAGTTGCAGCTTGAGAGCTCTCACGGCATCCCTGTCCTCCAGCTCCTTTGGGGACAGATTGGTAAACAATATACTGATCTCTGGCCTGGCAGGGGCACTACTCCAGTTGGCATGTTATCCCCCCTCCCCTTCAGGGTGCTGCAACGCAGGACCTGTGCCCAGGTCCTCCTCTTGTTCCTTCACATCATTCTCCCTCCCCTGGTCCTCTGCCACTGCTGGTGATTGATGGGCCCTCAGAGTCTTTTGGAGCTCCAGGTTCCTGGTGTTCCTCTTGGCTGGAAGTGCCATCCTTACAGAACTCTTTGAGCTCAACCACAGTGTAGTTATCCAAGTTGCAAACTAAAACTCCATCCACAGGCACAGACAGTCAGGTAGAATGATGGTAAATTTGGGGGAAAAAAATCAAAATGTTTTAAAACAAACTCAAAAATGGTATCACATCATTTAACTGGGTTATTAGTGTTACACAAAATCAGTGTATGGACTGCACAAACACAAGTACTGAATCTCACTGATGAACACCAGATCGAAATGGCTGTTTAAAACTGTCAACAGGCTGCAATGGCAGTTCTGAGACATGTTTTACAATGGCACAATCAGCGCTGCACGCCCACCAGTAGCATTTAATTTACAGGTCTTGGTTACTTGTAAGTACCACTTTACTAGGAACTTACAAGTAAATTAAATGTGTCAGTTGAGTGTAAGCCAATTACGCCATGTTTTAGGGAGTGAGCACAAGTGCTTAGCACGGGTTATCAGTGGTAAAGTGCACAGAGTCCTAAGGCCATAAAAACAAATTCAGCAAAACAGGAGGGCAGAAGGCAAAAAGGTTGGGGGTGACCATGCAGAGATGGCCCAGTCCAGCTACCATCCTTTGTTCTACCTCACTTTCAATACTATTGGGCTTGGTCTTGTTTGTTATCCCATGGTTAGATCACATGCTGAGTGGTTTTGGCCTGGCCATCTTCTTTTTGTGAAAGAGTCTGACTGATTTGTTTATTCCTCTTGCTCTATTTCTCTATTTCTTTATCTCTCCCTCTCTTCTCTCTATGACTTATTCACCATCCCTTTCACCCTCATCTCTCCCTCTTTGCCCAGTGCTTAAATTATAAAATAATGAGTGTCGGTGCCCAAAATGCTCCTCAGAAGCCTGCGCTATTAAATGTCAGTGCACCAAATAAGTCCTGAGTCCACCTCATGACTCTTTAAGCCACTGCCATACACTCCCTGTCCATTTATTTTACTCTCACATGTTCCTGCTTTCTCCCTTTGGGTGTTTTTCTCTTTCTCGGCCTTCTTTTTTCCCCTTTATGTGTTTTCCCACTCTTGCTTTTGGGAAATATCTAAATATCTGATGAGGAAAGATAAGTGCTGGTCACCAAAAATGAGTGGTTGTGGCCACCACTCAGGGCTACAGATGGGCCAGATCCCTCCGGTTCTCAGGTCTGGTAGTAATTAAAAACAGATGTTGAAACTGGTCTCTTTTCCACCCTGTATTCATGTCCTTAGCTTTACATGCAAAAACACTACTTAATTTTGAGAAACTTAGTGTGCAAACGGCAAACTAATCCATGTTGTTCCCTAATAGCTGTTGCTTTTCTCAAGATGTTGTGTACAATATTTGTTACAGACAGCATATTGCTCTTGTATGGCGCATACTTTGAAATTAGTCTCATTCAGGTGTTTATAGTGGTATATGATTGAGTTATGGCTGAAGGCAGTGCAAGTTTCTCCCAGTGTCTTTCAGGGGGTCAAAAAGGTGTTCATAATACATGATCATCCAATCATTGGTCTCTGTGCAAAGCTCTCAGGGCAATGGTTATGTATGCCAGTTGCAGCTGTGATTCTATGCAACTATATGGGTAGGGTGGCATTCTGTGGGAATTTTAGTTTGCATGTTTAAGCCATGTCCTTAATTATGTAGGCCACGCCCTTTTCAGGGACTTGCATACTTTCTTCATCCCACTTAAATCCCTACCCCACTGGTAAATACTGGCTCAAATTTAGCACTGAATTTGCCACTTGGTGCACATTGAAAGCCTATGGAGATCAAGCGTGATGTTGTCTTTGCTCTTCACATTTGCTGCTTCTGATTGACATAAATAAAATGCCCGTCTGTTCCCAGTTTCAACCAAGCTTGCACACCGTGTAGCTATGTTAAATCATCAAGGGGGTGCCCGACTTGGCTAAGTTTCGTGTAAAGTAGAAATGACTTCTTTGGGCACTTCTAGGCCCACATCTGAACCAAAGAAGTTCAATCGATTTTTCACAATAAGGGATATTTGTGCATTTCCACAAATGACACACGTATTCATGTACACATTTGGTTTGCTCTTACAACATCACTTGTAAATTAAAACACTGGGCATTTCTAGAGGTGGGCCAGCCACTGAAAGCATGAGCCAAGTTCAGGCCTAAAGCCTGGCTCTGGCACAGCTTGAGGTTCTGTTGGAACCTCGAGCCCATATCAAGCCAAGTTTTCATATGGCTTCTGCGTGCCTCCCTCCCTCTACCCAGAATGTGGCTGGCATTACTGTCAGCACTGCCAACTTTGGAACTGGAGAACAGGGTTGGTTCGAGTCTCTGCATCAGCTCAACATCCTGTGATTCTGAGCAAATGACCTAAACTTCCCATGCCTATAAACAAGGCATGTGATCTTGTGTAATGTAATTGGTGCTCATGTAAATCTCAGTTCCAGCTATATTTAAAAAATGCACTGCGTTAAAAATAAAGCCTTAACATAAGGAAAGACAAACATATATCTATTTAGTGGCTGATTTGACCAAAGTGAAAAAGAAAGCCTGGATAAATTGTGGCTTCCCTCCAAAAATTGTGTGATTTTAGGCACATATTTTAATTTACCATAAGCTTTTGTCATTATCGCGTATGAAAGCACTTTCAAATGTTTGAGTTAATATTATTAGTCGGACAAAAATATCACTTTTAATAAGTACTTTTCGGTGCCGTGCTATAATGTGCCTTATTAATGTCAAAGCTTCCATGTGTGAAAAAATTATACTCTTTAAAATGTTGACGAGACTTTACCATATTCTATTAGATGTTTGTTGTATGATTTACATAGCAAATATTTTAAGGCTCGGCTCCTGCATGGGATCAAATAACAGAGTCCGACCCTTGGCTCCAGTCTGGCTAGGCTCTCACTGTCAATTTGTTGGCTTGTTCACCTCTAACCATTGGCTAAGACCCCTAATTCAGTATATGTAACACAAACATATGCACAGAATGGAGAATAATCAGTTAAACAGAAACACTTAGGTTCACTTTTAATAATTCTTGCTTATATTGAAATAAACTACACAACTTCCTGCTCGGTCTGGGATGTGTGTTTACAAGCATGACTTGAGGAACGAGCAACTGCTGAAGTGTCACATTTTCCCGAATGTGTCCTTGCTGTTCAGAAAGACAGCCAGCAAATCCTGTCACACTGCAGGAGATTCAAGGGGCGGTGAAACGTCCCTTATCAATAGAATTTTTGGCCGCTGCAATTAATCTTTATTAGAAATTAGTAAGGTAACAAGCATTCGGGCCCAGTAATAAACCTGCTGCGACTCATCAACGAGATGAGGTGGCGCCCGCCTGCGCCGTTATGGAGCGCAGTATTGATTCCGCTCCGACGTGATACAACAGCAGCTCAAGCTGAGATAGCAAATATGTGCAGCATTGATCCTGAAATGCTGAGCCTTCAACCCTTATTCGCAGCACTGGGAATACGCACTGAAAATACATTTATAGAATTAAAATTTACCACACCTGATAAGTGCCCGCGCGCTCTATCTTCTTTGTTAACCTTAAATACTGCAAATGGAACTGATTGGTGCATAATAATATTTCGAATTACACCAACCTTCTTGTCTGTGGACTCGATATATTTCATTACCTTCACTCTAGCAGATGTATCGATTTTTGTTTTGCGGTTTTATAACACAATTTCGGGGTTGTTGTGGTTTAATGAGCCATGTTCCTATGATGTTTAAAAAGATCTGAAGCAGTTGTTCAAATAAACAGTATGGATCGTCGATGCGCGGCTGCGTCGTCTTTCTTGGGCCTTGACGCGGCAGGCAGGGCAGTGAATCGGACTTCCTGCCGGGCCGCACTTGCTGCCTGAGATCAAAGTGCCCCGGCAGAGCAGCACAAGAACAATGATCGCCACACTTCTGTGTTCACGACCACACACACACAAACACACAGAAGCACCTGCCGGGCAGCAGAACGTCGGGCTGAGGCTGTTGTTCCAGCGCAGAGAAAGTGCGAGGTGACAGCTGATTCTAATAACGTTTGAGGTGACAGCTGATTCTAATAACGTTTGATGTGAATTGATGTGGCAATAGGACCACAGCGCAGGTTTTTTGCATTATTATTGTCAGCGCTGACACCCCAGGTCTCGCACAACTGAGAAGCGCACCTGTGAACTTGTTAACAATACTGAGGAAACTGATTTTTTTCATGCATTCTTAATTTTTCCATATTAAGAATTAAATATATTTTGAGGACTACTTTTTGTGTTTTTATGTAAAATCCTCAGATAATGTAGTTATCTAACTATGTTAGTCCAGGGTCGGACTGGGAGGGACAATAGGCCCAGGCACCAAAATAAAAGCTTCCCATGTGAAATAGCTAACAAGTGGCCCATGTTTGCAACTTGGGGTTAATTTTGAACTACTAAAGACACACTGTAGGAATGTGGTGCAAGGTATGGAAGGCTGCATAAATTTGAACTTGCTGCAGGCAATGTTTGTTTAATATTAGGGAAACTAACATTACAAATAAGTAATTTGCAATGCAATGGCTCTCATATTCGCTCAAGTTAGAGCTATTCGTGTTGTAAATTCCTAACGAGACTCTTCTTGCGACATAAATTGAAAATGAAAAGTAAAACAGTTGACAGAAGCAAGTCTATTCAAAGCGCCACTGCCATCATTGAGCGCAAGATTTATTGGCTCCCTGTGTGAATGTCTAAAACCGATCGCGGCTGGGATGAAAGGCAAACCGAAACTGGAGGAGGGGCCATCACACGCTGCAACAGGAGGAAGCATGACGTAGTGTGATGGCCAACAAAAATGTTCACTTAGTGAAATCGCCTGTGGGAGGGAACTCAGCACAAAAAGGAGGGACATTTCATAAAATGCACCAATAAAAATGAAGTATTTGAAACAAGCACAACAAACAACTAATAGCGAGAGGGGGCATTGATAAAAGCCCACAGAGAGATTTCAACAGGCCAGAGCACTTGCGTGCTCGACCCTAACCAGCCCAGCAGTTTTTGAAACAGGCCCACAAACAGTCAAAAAGTGGTCCACACACTGACCTGTCAGATCAGCCCATCGGGAACTGCTTGATTGCCCTATAGGCCTGTCCAACTCTGATTGAGGGTGGCCTGTGGGCCATTTAACACTTTTGGAAATATTCACATTAACAGTGGCCTAATTGAGGCCCTCGTTAGAAGTAATGTGTAGTGGTATTACAGTGCTTTAAATAGGCAGGGGCTCTTCAGTACTAAGTACCTGCAAGTCTTTAATTTAAAAGAAGGCGTACCTACATTTCTCAGTACTGATACAATACATTTAATTGGAGAGTTCCAACACTTTTCATGACTAATCAGGTACTCTGGGCAACGTGTACTAGGACTTCTATATTTCAAGCACTGGGTATCAATGCCAAGTTCCACATTTTAAACTCCATTAAGTGTCTGTTACGTGTCATAGCTGGTGAATAGGGTGGTTAAATCACCTGTTGATGTTAATATCAAGCCCGGTGTTACTACTCCATTATACTGGCCGACTTGTAACAAGGCTCATTTGAGTGTTTGAATTTGTGGGAAAAGTACTATATTCAGAAGAGAAGCCACTTTTGGAATGTTCTCAGCCATGGGGATAGTTTGGTGGAAGAAATTCGACCATATGAATTTTCCTTTGAATTTAACACTCCATCCAGAAATTCAAGGGTTTTCTGCTATCACAACACTCTAAACACGGACCCTATTTTGTAAGGCATTTAATTGAAAGAAATATATCTCTTACAAAGTACTAACAATTTGAAACATGTTTTCCATGTCTAATGGCATAGTAATTGGGAATTCTTTCCATGCAAACCTAAATATTAGTTTAATTTAAATTATGTTGATGACATTTGTGCATTGGCAAATTTCACATTATGCAAAATTCAAGAATTTTCCTGAAATTTCTCATCACTCAATTTCATGTCATTTTCTGGCACAGTGGTCTTTATGTATAGGAATAATAAATTCTGTGACAGATTGCTCTAGAAGTTACTTCTGCCTAAAAGGCAATAACGTGGGCCAGATGTACTTAACCTTTTCAGTCGCAAATAGTTTGCATCACTGTTTCCTATCGAAAAAATGTTTCACAATGCACTAAAGCTGAATACATTTTTACATACCCTCAAAATGGCTTTGTGCTGCCAATCTCTGTTTAACAACTGAGGTCCATGGGTGACTTATGGCTAGATGTACAAAGCTTTTTTACATAAACAAAATGTCTTAATTACAGAAATGTGCCACTTGAGACTGCAAAAAGGCTTTTTAGGTTGTAAAAAAACAAAATTGCGATTCAATAATACGTTGCCAAATAGCTTCCTATCTTAATTTGCCCTGTTACATGGATCACTGCCTTGTTTTGAACAAATGTTAGTTAAACCTTTCTGTTTTTTGTTTTTTAAACAAATCCAGGAAAATGGGTGGCATTTAAAATGTGTATTGCTTTATTAAAAAGCAATCACAGACATGGCGGTCTGCTGATCCGTAGTGGGTCTGCATTTGCAACCTACCTCATTAATATTCATGAAATAGGTAGAATTGCGACCCTTCGCGATTTGGTGTTTTGCAAACCGACCTATTAATATACAGTTTGGACCACAAAGTACCACGCTGGTCGCAAAAATTGTGACCAGTATTTTCCGACCAGTGGATCTTACATCTGTCCCTAGGGTCCCAAACCTCTTGTCGTGGCTTTGAGACACTTTCAGCGTTTCCAGCTAAGGACCCCAGTGGAACATCTTTTACTTATGTTTAATAAAAAAAAAAAATCTAAGTTTGGTAAAGCTTGGAGACACATAAACGTTCAGTATTTTAAAAAAATTGGGTCCTGTTTGTATCTGTAAAATAATAAACCTTATTGCTTTACCCTTTTTGTTGACTGTAAACAAAAAATATTTTTGCCTGAAGTCCCAAACCTAATTTGTCTTATTGTTAATTGTCCTTTAATTGATGCATTTATAGTGCGCTAACGTGGCCCAAGGGCACTGTAGCACTGTAATTAGAAAACAGGGTACAAATTCCATTTGCGAGACATGTTGTTATCTTTAAAATGAGAAATCAGACAGTACAAGCAAAATGGAATGAAAAATATTACTTCTGTGCATTTTATCTAATATCATCAACAGGAAATATTTTACTGCAATATATTGAACCAATAACCTTTCATAACAAAACCCGACCTTATTATAGTTTCCATTGTCTATACTTGGTGTTTCTTTTACTGTTCTGCCATTCATCATCTGATAGTTGAACATTTTGAGAAGCCGAAGTATGATATGGCTCTCATCATCAGAGGAAGGATATACAGCAGTAGTATTTTGTACATGATATACTGAATTTACATATTGGTGACATATGGGAAATCATGGATAGCTGCCCCTGCAATATAAAGATAGCTTCACTTCGTATCCTAGTAGGAATACAAGCACTGGCATAGTCAATCTGTCTCAGCAATGGAAGTGCCTAATTACGGTGAAAGAAGCATTGCGGCAGGGAATCAATCAATTAACATGCAGGTTGTGGACAAAGGCAAATACATTACAATAATTAAAATAAAATAATTTTGCATGCTACAACGGATGTGTTTTTTTTTTTTTTACAACTTGGGAGTGCTATTATATGTGGAACTTTCAAAACGTTTTTATTTAGAAGTGTAAGTAAGAAGAAACAGGAATAAAGCGCCCAGGGGAGGGAGGAGGGAGCCACAGGGAGAAGGCAGGTGCAAAAAGAACCAACCACCAACAGCAGTAAAACCACCACAAACCCATCCACCCTCCCCATGGGTGGGCCAAAAAAGTTTTACAACTGCTCTCCACAAGCACACACAGTTGTACAAGAACAAAACCACAACTGACATGTTCTGAACGAAAACCAAGGAGGGATGGAAAACCAACAGAAACAAAACATGCATGCATCACAAACAGGCAGAACCAAGTGCACCAGGAAGGCCCACATTTGCAGTAGGAAGAGTGTGCAAACAAGAGGGTTACAGGTATCCATCCATGCAACGTGGATTATACATGCTAATGCAAAGTAACGCATACCACATACCTCACGGAGCACATTCCTCCCTCCAAACACACAACAAGGACAGGCAGAGATTGTGCTCAAAATGCAATGGGGGAGCCCTGATCTGTAAGGGGTGAGCTCAAATCTGCAAAACAGTGATGGGTGTACAAGTGACTAAGGGCAGAGATTGAGGAGCATATTTACAAGGAGCTTGCATCCTTTTTTTGACGCACTGGCAGCGCTATTGTAGCTCCATATTTAAAAGGTGATGCAACTGGCCAAAAATTCTGCACAGGAAGCGGCTGTGTCATGCAGATTTTAATGTATGCAGAGAAGGCATTACTTTGGAAAAACCCACTTACAACTGACGCAGTAATATCTAAAAGTTTTTCATTATGTGACTTTTCTTTAAGATGTCTCTTGCAAAGCCTGAGATGCATCAGAATTTCTATGCCTCCATAACCCAGGAGTAGAAACCAATGTAGTGGCTTTGTAACAGGAACCTGACTATCTGAAGTCATTTTACACACAGGAATATGTCTGTATTTCACATCCCCACTAGTTGTAGTAGGTCTACACATGTGACAATCATGTCGTAGGACCCCTGGACCAAGCTGGGACCCTGGCACCTATGACATCATCATCCACCACAGCAAAGCAATGTGACGTTGTGTGCTACTTGTAAGTGACAGGCCAGGATTGTCACTTCTGCATGGAAAAAAGGGTCCCCAAGTCCAGGCAAGCGTACTCCAGAGGACAACAGATAAGTACATACATACAGTAAGTAATACATGTATTGCCACTTTACCTTACATCATATATGTGTACTCACTCACTCATAGAAGACTGTCACTCACTATGTCACAAATACTCAGGTCTCCAAATACACATGAGTAGACTATGCCAACTGTAATGTGACACATAGCCATACTGCTTACACTACATCCAGAAATAATGTGAGATTGTACAAGGTGCTATTCCACCATTTTACAGTCTTTCACATTGATTCCAACACATTACGCTACTTGCATGATTCAGAACTGACGCTTGCTCCCTGATTTTTGACGCATCGCTAAAGATGCATCAGTTGTGAAGCCAACTTCAGCAATGCACTGCTTTTGAGGCTGATGCTTTGAAGCAGAGTTCCCAGTGATACTTCAGTATTTCAGACGCATCTTTGGGTCCTTGGGCTATGGTGCTTTGTATTGTTAATACAAAGCATAAATGGCGTCCAAACCTGTTTTGACACAGCACAACTTTTATTTTTTTTACGCTTTGCTTCCGCAACACCCCAATGGGTCAATCCTTGTATATGAGGCCCTGGGAGTGCAGGGGACTGCAAGGGAAGAGATGTCAGTGTGAAACTCACTGAATGGGAAAGAAATGTAAGCACTAAACTCACTACACTGTTCTCAATCCATATGTGCATGCAAGAGCACAATCCATCCCAAGGGAAGAGAAGGAAAGTGAGCCAAACTGCAAGAGAAGAAAGTTTGCATCAAAATGGGGTGCATGAGAACTAAAAAACAATTATATAGAGAACATTCCAAAGAAAAGGAACTGAAGCACAGCTACAAGGGAGCAAAGATAGGGAACCCTCACAGGTTGTCATGAAAGGTCTGGACCATTCTCTCAGAGTCGCATATACGAGACACATGCAGACCCAAGTATGAAGAGAAGAGAGGGGTGACTCAGGCTGCAGTGTGGTCATGCAGTGCTAGAGACAACTACCAGAGCACCGCTTGCCAGCTACAGCAATCCGAGCCCCACCTGTTGATACAGGCCAAGGCCTTGCTCTTCACAGCTGTCATACAGGGGCAGTCCTCCTCTGGCTCGCTGACTTTTCCTGCCACCATTTTGTTTCTCATCACAGAGGGTGGCATAGGTGATCAAAGCAGAGGAAAGTGAAACCCCACAGCACTGGGAGAATCCAGTGACAGGATCTGTATAAAACTTTCAAGAATCAACTGGAAGTGTGACAGACATACTGAGGTGGTGCTATAAAGATATGTATGTATTATGTGAGACCTCTTTTGACCAAGGGGCCAGTGAGTTGGCACTTTTGGGGACTATGGCTTTGAAAGAGAATGATCTCTGCACAAGGGCATCAACCAAAGGCACTGTGTGAAGTGAGAGAGTGGTGGGTGCTGATTTGGAGTACAGGCTGCATAGGAGCACAGTGATACTGGCACACATCAACCACTCAGAACACACAGCAGTGTCCAGCAGCTGTTCTCACCAAGGGTCCTCAAAGCACTCATAAATGACAAGAGTAGTGTGGGGTCCTCTGACAAAGAGCAGATTGTGTGTCAATCCTGCTGTCCAGTGGGCTGATTTGGTGGGCTGCTGCCTCTTGCTAATGCCCGAGGCTCGGGTACCAGGAAGCACAGGGACACACCTCACAGCTGTGGTCATGTGCATGGAGAGGGCTTTGAAGTTATTGTAAGGAAACCACAGTGCTGGTGGAATCTATACATCCCCACAAGCTTCTCTTTCTTGGAAATAATCTTAGTTTTGTGGAGCAGTAGTGTCAGCCTCAGGGGGGGGCTGAGGTCACATCAGACTCAACCCAAAGCTGCTTCTCAGGATCCTGGCGCCTACAGCAAACTGATGAGCGGATGCGGAAAGAGACCAGAACTCAGGGAGAAGCTGACACAGCACTCCTGATTTTTGTGTGTGTTTTTTTGTGTGATGAAACAACAAAGGTACGCCTCCAGCACAAAGTTGTTGTCATTGTGTGACACACTCATGTGACAAAACCACACTGTCACCGTGACTCATTCCTCCGCCCTTCCCCATGTGCAGCAAATGATAGACAGAGCAAATGAAAAGCAGGACAGGAGAAGAATGAAAAATCGGGCACTGCGCTCATGGTGAATGAAAACAGCAGTGCTCATGAGGAGGACTTGTAAACCAAGAAAAAAGAAGTTCCTAAAATGGTCAGAAAGTGAAGGCTAGTGGAGGGATAGTGTACTTGTCCCCTGCTCTTGAGGAGGAGTAAACACAGGAAGGAGCATGACAAGTACAAGCCATGTACAAATGGAGAGAATGAATAGGAGAACAATGATGGATCTAGAAAATGGGAGCCCTATGGGTGGGCTGAGGCCCACAAAAGTACATATATCTTGTCTCTTCAAGACACCACATGTGCTGTATACAGCTGAGGAATAAAAAAATAATTCACAGATTAGACACAATGTAAAAGTCAATATTACTGTAGATGTAATGCATTTGGCATTATTGTCATGTTATAAAAATGGTGTAATTCAATACAAATTGGGTTTGAAGGACAGCTATATACAAAGCCACCTTAGTGTGGTGATAAGCAAGTATTTCTATGTCGACTGGAACCCTTCCTGTTGACTTGATGTATCAAGACTGAAGATGTGTCTGGTGTATTACAGGTAGAGAAATGTCACCCCATAATTTTTTTTTGAGTGCCATAAACTTGATACTACTATTATGTCTAGAATCATAGGCATTCTAATGCATAACGTTGAAGAAAACTGCCAGATATTCATGATTTGATGCCTCTAGAAAATATTAACACAAGGAACAGATTGATACCGAATCAAAGATGCTCTTGATTTTTTCTTTAAACCGGTGTAACATATATATATATATATATATATAAAAAAAAAATACAAAATTACTTATTTTTAATCTTTGTTGTATTTATTTGTAATTCACTTTGTATGGTTTGAGAATCAAAACAGATGTGCACGATAAATGAAACAAGAAACAAGGAACTTCAAAATCTAAAGCACATGTATTTAAAACTAATGAGAGGAAAATAGCATACAAGTGAATAAAATTAGTAAAATATTCAGAAGCTATCGAAGTTCAAAAAACACCCCCTCGGGGACCAATGGAAATCAAGCTATGCAACAATGGCAAAGCCAACTCAGTGCTTTTGATTTCTCTCAATAGCTAGCCTCAGTTCCAGGACCTTTCAACACTGAGCACTTCCAGGCTCAAAAAGCCAGACTCTACAGCAGGTTAGAAACTTCTTAAAAGGCATCTATGTTTGTCGAAATCTGTTCTGATGTGTGAGTTAGCCACTAGCACCTTTCACTGAATATAGTATAAAAGTAGCTTTTCATATCGTTTTAACAAAATGCAATAGTTATAGTCCAATTTCAGATACGGGAGTCTTGATCCAATTGCTTGAACTTCTCTAAAAATGTGTGCAGTGGCCAACGATCACAATGTAGGAGAATTTAGAGCTACAAGAAGCAGCTTGCACTCTACATGTGGTACAAGGATCACCTTTTTTGCCTATAAAGAAAATATTCACATGTCACAGCAATCAAATTCACATACAAGGATGGGAAGAAGGTGCAGCTCAGTGACTTACAGCAAACATGTAATATCGGGTTTATTAATATCTGTCACTCCGTGTAAGCTTATTAACATGCCTCTATGTCAGGTCATTGGCATATTACCACAAAGGTCAGTGAAATTTCATATATCAAAATTTGACTTGTACTTTGAGTAGATGCAAGGCCCCTTGAATAAAGGGTTGGGTTAGTGTTATGTGATAGACATTGCCAAGCATGAAATTACAGAAATGCATCCAGAGAGCTAAAATGTCCACTGTTCACACACCCAGGGCACTTCCTTTAGAGTCCCTTCTATTTTACACTCACACATTGTAAGGGGATGTTCCATTATTTGCATGGACCCTCGCTTCTGGCCGTGTGCCTGCGCTGTATTACAAAAGCAAACAAACACAAATGATGGACGGAATGCAGAACCAATCAAACATTCACTCCCAGTCACAGATCTGGTGTTTAATCCATCAATTCTTTTGCTCACCATGCCACCCCAGTTTGGACCCCGCCATCTGCAAATTAATCTTGACCCTGTTCCCCATGGGACCAGTCCAGCCCGAACTGCCAGGCCAGGTCCTTCCCAGACTGGAAACAAGTATCCTGGGACCGGTTTCAGGGTATCACTCTTCATCAGCCAGACTAGCTTGATTCCAGTGGCTGTATTACAGAGCACTGTATGCAAGTATGTAAATGATGATATTTTTAAAGCACACACGTAGCTATTACCAACTGTGTGAAATCTAGGAGTGAGCGATGGTTTCCCATGAAGATGTAATTTGGTAGGGAGCACAAATAGATACTAGGGCTTCTCCCCAAACTCCTAATAGGGTAGGCTATGTATCAAATTGAACAACCCTTGTTGATGGATTCCTGGCCCCTTCCAAAGGCAGAATGGTCTCCACCTGTAGTTAAACATGGAGCCATATTTTGAACCACTTCGCTGTGGCTCTCTCCAACCTAAGCACTAGCCTGGAAAGTTGGCATATGCATTGCAGAATGCAAATTTTTTAACAGATGAGAGTGGTCTGCACTTGGTGCAAGCAATGTGTGTGATGAACCATTCAAGGACTATACCTTTATACATAATCTGGTGTCAAGCAACTACTGAGGTTATCACACTGAAGTACATTTGTTTGCCTAACGAAAGGCAGACATACCTGAGAAAGTATTATGCTGGCAATTAATATCCAGATTTCTCTCAGTGTAGATAGATATCATTTGTACGTTAGCTTCTCTCACGTAAATGGAAATTTGACCTTACACCAATGCTTTGGTATTACTGTGCTTGTAGCAGGAGAGGAAGGGAAGCAGTGTTCAGAACAAGAGCAGGCTATTTCTACTTGTATTCCTGTGGTGTTTTAAGGGTAAAATTATGTTTCTCACAAAGATTAGCCTTAGTTTGGAGAGGCCCCAGGAACTTTACCTACCCTTAGAGAGAGAGCATGGTTAGATTCCTCCATTGGGAAGGGACTATGGTGCCTGTTATCATCTCACTAGTGCTATTACTATCAATGTCACTGCCAGAAGATAAAAAAAGGAGAACTGAGTTCTTTCTGGAAGCCCTCTCTCTTTGGGTTTCACAGCCAACTGACAAAGTATGTATGCATGTATGTATTTGGTATTTCAATAGGGTGAACCTAATCGAAAGGCAATGGAATGCTGCACAAGGTCAAAGACAATCATAAAGGTAATGAGTGATAGGAGAGGTTACTGTCTTAGGAACAGTTAATGCTTTGTACTGTTTTTCAAGGAAGTGGGTCGTCAACTCATTCCTAAATTGGAGCTGTGGTGGATGTTATTACAGATCCTGGGTGCATTGATTGAAAAGGCCTGTTGTCTTGTTTCCTCTTTTCTACTTTTTTTCGGCTGCCATCTGATGTGTCCTGGTTCCGGTTGTGATGAGAACCACTGGAGATGGTGAGCCTGTCTGCAAGATAAGCAGGGTTTCTGGTTTTGATGGCTTTAGAAATTATGCAGCTGGTTTTGAAGATGGTGTTGGCTGGCGAGGGGAGCCAATGGAGTTCCGCCAGGATGAGGGTGATGTCATCATATCTTTTAAGGCCCTAATTGAGATGAGTTACAGGATGTGGAATCTGTGGCATCTGGGAGACAATGGAACAAGGTGTTTCCACCATCCAGATGCAAGAGTAAAAGAGCTTGAAGAGCAGTTCTGAAGTCATTTTCTGGAAAAAATGCTTTCAGTTTCTTTAGATGGGAGCACTGGTATCAGACTGCTTTTGTTTTGGCAATGTGTTCCTTCAATGTGAGGGAAGTGTCCTGGTTGAATCCAAATCACTTTGCATCTGATGGAAAATGGGGTTTGGAGTCATCATGGTTCATGTGATTGAGCCAGGTTTGTATTGTCTCTTGTTTGTTGTTCTTGGCAAATGACATGAGTTTTATGTTGGCTGGGTGGAGCATCAAGTAAATGCTAGACATTCAGGTCTGGATGATGTGCAGGCAGTGTTTGAAGTGTTAAATGTCTGACTCTTAGGAGGCTTTCAAGTTGAGTTTGGCATCATTGACATATTGGTTAATCTTGATGCTGCTATCCATCAGTAGAGGACCAAGTAGCTCCATAGAGAGGTTGAAATGACAGGATACTGTATGGAACCCTGGAAATTCTGCACATAATAGGAATCTTTTAGGACCTGAAGGTACCAAAGTGAACAACCTGGCATTGGTTTAAAAGGTAGGAGGAAATCCTGTGAAGGAAAATGCTGGTGAATCTATTCGAGACTCAAGGGTGATTATGAGGGTGGGATGATCCACTGTGTCAAAGGCAGCTGAGAGGCCCAGCAATATCAGAAGGGAAAATATAAAGCTCCTCCACCCAAGAAGAAGGTTATAGTTTGTTTAAAACATCCCTGCATCACTTCTAACTTCCTTGAAGCCTGGGCAATCTGTAAAACATAGAACATTTTATATTTTTGTTTGAGGACTTATATCAATTAAGATGTACAGACTAAGCCCGAAATTACATTGGTTCTAACTAGTCTATACACATTACTTCAGTTGTTTGTAAAACATCGAACGAATTTCATTTTCATGAGCAACAATTGCGAGTATAGAATCTAGTTTAACAGTGCCTAGTAGCAATTAAACTAACATGTACTGCACAGATGCAAAAACAAAATGAAATATCAGGAGCGGGTGTCTGAGGAAAGCAATAATTGAAGTCAAATATTTATTTCATTCTGATAGGTTTGTAAATAATATATCAGTTACTGGTTACACCTGTCGATAGGCTAGCCATTGGTTCAATAGGCCCTACACAGTGCATAGGTTGCCTTCTATTTGCTGTTGTTCGCTGAGGTTTGTGAAATGCTGGTGTAAATGACTTGCAGGGTAGTAACATTTATAATTAAGTCCCACGAGGAAATGAAGCTTTGTGAGTTAAGAAAATGGCCATTATTGGTTTCAAACAATTATTGAGATTCGCATTAAAATTTCAAACGCAAGCAACTTATTTGGACAAATGGTGAATACGGCACCGATTGAGAATACTGAATGGGATATTATATTATGTTATATTATAAGTTTTGGTGATTTGTTTGGTGATTCTACCATTAGAGATGCATCATAGCGCATTCTCAATCTGGGTGACTTTTGTGCAGATTTAAGCCTGTTGTTTCTTTATGTTTAATCGTTAGAGTCAGTACGGAGTTTGTTCCATGTGTAGATTAGAAGTGGTGCCTGTAAATTAGTGTGATAGGTGAAGCACGCTCGATTTTTGCGCTATATTGTTGTCTATTATATTGTCATGCATATAACGTGTTGGGATGCTTCCCGGCAAATTATCAACGAAAAGTGAGACGAATATTAATTAAACCTTTGAGTTGCACAATTGGAGAAGGGGACTGCTCTCAGATGTAATCAGTGATGACAGACAGGTAGCACTTTTGCATACTTCAATCCAGGGCTCCTTCTTTTCAGTAGGAGAAGGGGAGACTTCCTCATGAAACTGTTTAATATTCAGCCTTCCCCACAACCTGTAAAATAGATAAAATACCACAACATACATTGTCTTGGCACTTCTATTGTTTCACAACTGTCAGTTAAAAAAGTTGAACACCTTCAAGTCTATACAATTATGATTTTGAAAAGTTCTTCTAAACTTGCATTCTGCTAAATTGCAACACGTAAATTAGCTTTCTTATTTAGGGCAAAGGCTTAAAATATTCGGATTGAATGCTGATCTTCGATTCAGTGAAACATATTTAAATCAACAAATGCACGCTAGAAAGACTTTTGCTCTTAAGTACATTGTATACTCAATGGTTCCTTTCTGAATAGGGATGGCAGGTAACCTAACCACACACAATCTGTTTCATTGACAGAGCACCAGAAAGTGCAGCCAGTGGTGTAGTTTAATGTCACGGCAGAGATTGTATTACCTTCCAAGAAACACAATCTTTTTTTCTCCCCTTGGAATGGAAGTCCCAGGGTACCCCCATCAGAGAACATTTGTTAGACAGAGTTTTGTGAAGCAATCAAAATTAATTCAGAGCGATCTTTTCATCCAGAACCCACTAGCTTTTAATAATGGGCCTTCTCAACAGGTGCTTTTTGTGACAGTTTGACTTCAGATTGCCAAACTGAAGGTTTTTTAGTCTTCAGGCACTTTTTTAAATTTTAACCTTGTAATTTACTAATCTCTTGCAGCTGCCAAAATAGGGACACCTGCCTAAAAGAATGCCAACTTTTGCATTTTAAACTTCAAGGTCATAGTGCTTCATCTTTGCTTAGTTGTCTGCTGCAACACATTCTGCAGGTGGACTGCGAATAAGTAGCAGTGTGATATCTAGCCCAACCCACACATTTAGAAAAGAACAGAGAGTAAGCATCTGTAGACAAATAACTATTTAAAGTTAGCAGAACTTAAGTCCAGAAATACGCGATTTCTTTATAGAAAGCTTTCAAATACACTTTATTTCATCTGTATCATACTCTAAAACCAGGATGTGCACAAAACACATGTTTCTATAAAAAGTAAATGCGCCCTGCATAATTGTTTCTGTTGTGTCATGTAGAGATTCCGTAATTAGACTTTGTACGTTATTTTATGCATTTAGGTTTTCCTTCTTGGATATCAGTATTAGTCCAGATCATATGCTATATTTATAGCTAGGTGTACTACGTTATAGCATAAATTGTATGATGCAGAAGAACAATAAACGCGATTGGTGATGCAAGGCCGTGGCACAAAGTACATCATTTAAATATGTATATCTTATGACAAAACATATCAAAAGATAACATAACATAAGATTCATTCTCTAGAAAAAAATTAAAGTAATGGTGAAACATACCGTCTCATGATATTTTTCATTTTTATTTCTATTATTTTGATTGTTGTTTTCGTGTAGTGTTATGGTGGATAAAGGCTGCTTCAAAGTGCTATGATTGAATTTGCGTATTGGTTACATGCACTGAACATACTTAGATGGATTTAGATGCATTTGTACAATAAACACATTCCCTCCCCCTCAGACAATTTCAAATATACTGTGCATATATTGAAAATTATGCTGGAAAGGGACTGTTAAAATTTAATCTACTGGCAGTGTGTAGCTAAAGGGAGGGGGGCTAATTTGGAATGTGGCCCTATCAACAAAACAATAGTTTCTATTGCTCACCACTTCACCAACTAGAACAGAGAATTTAAACAGCACTACGGTATGCTCTACACGTTTGATACATTGTTTAAATTACAGCATTTGAACGCTCCAAGGGCATTGTATATAATGTACGAAAGAATATATTATTTGTGGTCACTTTCTTTTGACCCTACATACCTACTATGGTATCTTTACTCTGCCTCTACAGTGAAATGGTACAAGGCGTTAGCACAGCCCATCTGTAGATGCAGAAGCTAGTAAACTGCTGGTGAGAAAGGACAAAGAGTGGTCACAGCAAGTAAAATGCTTAGAGAAAGCACACTGGTAGAACCTCTCAGTTGTTGTAGATTTTTCTCTGCTGTTTGGAGATCAATTCTGACATTCATTAGCCTGGACCAGATCTCTAACTCAGGTGCACAAGATCCAACCGAGACAGCACAACCCCATGCACCCCCATGCACCCAGGACAACGGAGAAACAGTCTCCCTCATCCTCCTCGACCTCTCGGCTGCCTTCGACACCGTCTGCCACTGAATCCTAATATCCCGCCTCCGCTCCACCGGTATCCAAGGACAGGCCCTGGACTGGATCTCCTCCTTCCTCTCCAACCGCTCCCAAAGAGTCTACCTCCCACCGTTCCGCTCAGACCCCACCAAGATCATCTGCGGCGTCCCTCAAGGCTCCTCGCTCAGCCCGACTCTCTTCAATGTCTACATGAGCCCCCTCGCCGACATCGTACGCAAACACAACATCAACATCACCTCCTACGCCGACGACACTCAGCTGATACTTTCCCTCACCAAGGACCCCACCAGCACCAAGACCAACCTGCAAGATGGAATGAAAGACGTCGCAGAATGGATGAAACTCAGCCGTCTGAAACTGAACTCAGACAAAACGGAAGTCCTCATCCTCGGAAACACCCCGTCCGCCTGGGACGACTCTTGGTGGCCCACGGCCCTTGGCACCGCACCAACCCCCTCAGACCACGCACACAACCTCGGATTCATCCTGGACCCTCTTCGCACCATGACCAAACAAGTCACCGCCGTATCATCCTCCTGCTTCCTCACCCTCCGCATGCTCCGAAAGACCTTCCGTTGGATCCCCGCCAACACCAGAAAGACTGTGACCCACGCCCCTCGTCACGAGCCGCCTGGACTACGGTAACACCCTATATGCAGGAACCACCGCTAAACTCCAGAAACGTCTGCAGCGAATACAAAACGCCTCCGCCCGCCTCGTCCTCAACATACCCCGCAACAGCCACATCTCCGCCCACCTGAGACACCTGCACTGGCTTCCCGTCAACAAAAGGATCACCTTCAGGCTCCTCACCCACGCACACAAAGCCCTCCACAACAAGGGACCTGAATACCTCAACCGTCGCCTCAGCTTCTACGCGCCCACCCGTCAACTTCGCTCCGCCAACCTCGCACTCGCCGCCGTCCCTCGCATCCGCCGCACAACGGCATTTGGGAAATCCTTCTCCTACCTGGCGGCCAAGACATGGAATTCCCTCCCCACCAACCTCAGGACCACCCAGGACCACCTCGCATTCCGGAGGCAACTCAAGACCTGGCTATTCGAGCAGCAGTAACCCCCGCCCCCTAGCGCCTTGAGACCCTCACGGGTGAGTAGCGCGCTTTATAAATGTTTTTTGATTGATTTGATGCATGGGAGAAATGAACATTGGTGTCTCTCGCCTTTCCAATTATCAATGGTGGTTGCTGGTGGTGGGCACCATTCATTTTTACGGACCAGGGCTTATTTTCAGTGATCAGACTTTGAAAAAGAGCTAGCGAAAGAAAGGCAAAAAGGAGGCAGAGAAAAATAAAACGATGAAATAATGCCAAAGGGAGAGAACAAGGATGACAAAGAACCTTCAAGAGTCAACTAAAGGTACGAAAAGTGTACGCTAGGGAAACAAAGAGGCATGAGTTGGAATCAAAACTAGGTAGTATTGACATTTATCAACACTTACATTCAATATCACTAGAGACTGCCTCTTAAGTAAAATGCTCCAAAATGCTCCAGCACCTGCACTTATTTGTTTACAAATTAAGCACTACACCTTTATGCAACCACAAGTTGCTGCTCTGCTTACAGAACAGGACCTTCAGTGGTATTCACCAAGTGTTGCTTGTCTGTAATGTAAACTCTTGAATGAGGTTATGAATAGCTTTCCCTGGGTCACAGTGGTTACTATGATGCAGAGCTAATATCAGTGATGTCAGTTGCCATTGCCTCTTAAAGGTTAGCCACAACTTTCTCATTTATTGTAAACTCTTTATGAATTTTTGGAAACAATGTTTCATTGATGTTAAACTTTTTTAGCTATTTATTTCGTTTTGATAAAAAGTAGATTCACAACACCTTTAAATGTAACCTTTGGTATGATTGATATTGTTTTTCAGAAGAAAGGCCACAACCAGTAAAGGAAAGGCGATAAGATTACCCATATTGTCACCTCTCTGACATGTAGGCACTTTATTGGCAGACAATGCCACTAAGTTGCCACATCTTTCCATGTTTTATCAAGTGAAACTTCAGAAAATAGAGAAGAGTGTATGAGCTTTGCATCAATAAAGCATCCTGTAAGGTTAAAGAACTAGGTAGAATCCCTCATCTCTCTGCATCAGAGGAATTGGGCTAGCCTAGGTCCATCTCCCCAAGTACCTTCACAAGTTGAGGTAAAGCAGTGAATCGGTCTGTAAAATGGAGAAACTATTCATGGAGTCACATATTTGCTGCATACTAGAGGGCTGATTTGCTAAGTTTTCATGCAGCATAGCAACAACAGTTCCTGCACTGAGCTGTGTGAAAAGGCGGGAGCAATATAGCGACATATCAACAAAGATAAGCAGGTGCCTCTCTCAGACCCGATGCTGGTGCACTTTAGGTTGCCTCGTGCCGAAGCACATACTCTTCCACCATAGCGTGCTGTCCAATGCAGTACAAATGCAAAGTTCCAAACTTGAAAAGGAGCTTTTCTCAAACTTCCCGTCACTATCAAAGAGGAGTTCATTTGTGGCACATAGTTCTGTCTACTTTGTTTAGTAAATAGGACTTTGCATCAAAACCCCTGGGTGTGTGTATGGGAACACCTATGTACCACCAATGGAACGTCATACCAAACAGCACAAAACACATAGTTGCATTATTTTAGGGCTACTTTCCAATACAATTCAGCAAAGTAAATTTCAACATGACATTTTCCACAAGTTAGTTTTTCACTTTTGCTAGTGTCAGTAGATCTGATCCTCTGATTTGACTAAAAGATGATCATATCATTACAGAAAAACAACAGCCTCTGGTCACAGCCTAGGAGGGAAAAGTGTCTCACCCCTACATGTTTTACCATGGAGCATCTCCATACTATACCCTGTGAAAAGAAGGATCTGGAAAAAGAATGTATAAATGGCTTATATCAACTTTATATTGTAAGAAAAATGACAGAAGCACATGTTTGCACGAGTATTCCACCAGAATATCATCGACAAAATATTGTGGAGTCAAAATAGTGTGGCAAAAATATTGAGGACAAAATATCTTGAAGGTAAGTTTATATCGGTAATCTTAGGTTTCCTATACTTAACTCCATAGATATGTACCTTGATGATATAAATATTGTCAAGTTATGTAGATGTTGATTTAAGAATAGTTCATCTATTTTCACCCACATCCACTTGCCTTCTCAACATTATGCCCCTCAATATTTAGGCTTCTATATTTTGGCTCCATGATATTTTTGTCCTCAATATTCTATCGTACAACCGTTTACATGAATTGCACCTTCTATGACCTTAAGTGCATATCATGTTCTCCCCTTTCTATCACTTACTAGGTTAAGCAGGTTATGGATAAACCAGTCACTCACTAGGTCCCTGATTGAAACAACAAGTTGAAGAAGCAAATGCAAAACACCTGCCAGGAGCATCACTTCAGCAGCCAATCAAGGACAATGCAAGATCTGGGTGGGCACTGTATGCATTTTCACTTTTGCAATGTAAGGTACTCGGTCAGCCTATAGTCATTGGGATAATCTATTTAAATTAAGTCATATCACTTGATATCTTTACTGTAAAGATATTTTTCCACACTGTTGTCAGATACGACCATTAGCTACAGAAATCCCCAGTGCAAACCATCTCAAGTGTTGTTTGTGCTACTGGGGTTATAGGTTTAACTGGCTATTGTAACTCCAAATGCAGTTGAATTATTTATGCACATGTTGTTTATTTAATGCAAAATGATTTACATACTAAATTAAGCTCCTGTGTTGTGACATTCTCCAAAGATGGAATTTTATTAAGAAGTTCACAGAGTTTTTTAACAATGTTTTAACTGCTCCAGGGAGGGGTGAATATTTAGTACCAAGCGTAATGATTTCCACCTCAGTCATTCTTTTTCACATGTGGTAGCTCATCTATTTTTGTAAAAAAATGTCTTTCCGTGTGCTTTTCGAAGACTATCATTATCATAATGCCTTGGTTTCAATTGTTTCATTAAGATAGTTTGTTGGTCTTAAAGTGTTGAATCTTCTGAACATACATGTATTAATCTGAGAAGCTGACAAAATGGTATTAGGCTTCGCAGAAGGAAACTTGTAGGGAACCAAAATGTATTCCTGTCTGGTGATTTCCACTATACATTTATAACGACTTTTCCTTCTGGGAGCATAAGATATATATAAATCCTTGGAATGTATTTCAGACATTCCTACATTCGATGTATATTTAAAGTAGTTACTTACAATGCTTAATTCTTGATGGAACACCTGTAGTTCGTCTTCAGTGGCTTTCCAAATTCCAAATATGTCATCTATATAATGTATCCAGTATGTCAGTATGTGTGTAAGGTTGGTATTATTGATAATATACCCATTTTCAAAGCAGTACATGTAGGTATTTTCATGACAATGGGTCACATTTTATACCATCACTGTTCCAGCAACCTTTAGGTACTGTGTGTTTTGAAATCTGAAAACAAATTATGGCAAAGCATGGATGTAGCAAATCTGCAAGAAGAACCTTATTGGCCTTTACTTGAATTGGCTGTAATAAAAGCCATTCATCACCTTGTAAACCTCCCTCAAGGGGGCTTACTGTATGTATTTTGCAAACAACAAATATGAACAGCATATGTTCTCTTTCTGTCTCCTGTAGTTCACTGATTGTATTCAGGAAATCACCCATATCTTTACAGGATGCCTTACATTTCTTGACCGGGAGTTGCAAAAAAAATCAATATATATTGCTATTTGTTGTGATTTGGAGTTTATTTGCCAGCTCTTTTATGTCTTACAATGGATTGTTAGGATCTTTAAGACTTGTAGAAACAAAATAAAAAAATAAACTGACAAAACTGCTTAATTGTTAATGAGAACATATTTGTGTTGTTTTTTTATGATCCAGCAATTGTCAGAGGAGGTTGTCAAAGTCCATTCAATAATTTTTTGGAATTCATATGTAGGATCATTTCCTAGCTCTAGTTTCATGGCAATTGTCATTGGCTTCTTTCCCGTTAGTCAATAATGTTCACAATTACGAGTGCTTCTCGTTAACAGCTTCATTGATGCCATTGTCACTGATTCTTACAAGTTTTTTATAACATTCTGCTTCTATCTTGCTTTCTTAGTATTGTTTTTTTGTAAGGCAATTTTTAAAATATCATTCAATATCAATGGCTCCATTAGATTGATTGTTGTATCACTTATCTATGGATAAAAACTGCTTTTGGGAGAAAACACAGTGCATTCTTCTGCTTTTTGAAAGTTTATGTACCAGTTTTTATGGAATGTTGAATATGTACTCTGTTTTCCTTTTCTTTTGGTTTTATTTTTAGGGCTTTATCCTCCCAAATGTACCTGTGCGCCCAAGTTGTAAGGGCTAGAATCATCGATATCAGAATTTGAGTGTTCTATTGTTTCTCAATAGGTATCTCCTTCGTTACATCACTACTTGAGGTACTCATCATGTCCTTTAATTTAATTGTTTTTCATATATATAGGATAGCTCTCCCATATATGCATAAACCTGATGAGTGCAGTAATCAAATGACTTTCTCCTGAATTTAGACATTTTGCATCCTGTTTCTTGTTTATATTTATCACTTTTACTGTTAAGGTCATCTAATACCCCTTTCCAATCCATATCTTAATAGAGTTAATAAATTAAGATACTCTATTAGAGAATTAATGTCTGTTTTAAATTAATTAACGTTCTTGGATAACTCCCCTATATTGATTAAAATTAGGTCAGAAAAACATTTATTTTTCTAAGAATTTGATTCATGCTTAAGCAAAACAGGAGAGAGATGAATGTCTTCTAGCCATGTGTGATATGTGGTCAGCATCCTCTGCAAATTATGGGAGAAGCATACATTTTCAGAACGTTTGACTCTGTTCTTGGAGGTGCTTTGCTATTTAAAATAAAGTGGGTAATTGATATAGTGCTCTGAATGCTGCAGAAGACTGAAGCACTTCATATCCTTCCGGTAATGGTTATTGCGATTGTTTTGTGTAGAAGACAAGGCAGAGGCATGTCAGGAATAGAAGAGGAGGTCATAAAAAACACTGTCTCAGAAGTGCCTACCAATAATGCACTTCATGTGCTGCTTTTCTGTACTTCAAGCATGATTCAAACTGTGGATACATTCTACGGAGCCATCTCAGGTGCTTCATGAAACTATTGTCTGGTTTATGGTACAACACCCACTGAGTCAGCCAGCTGGAAATCGTCCTGCTCCAACAAACTCTTGTTACATTAACTTTTTTGCTTCATTATCAAACCCTGGAAGTGCCTGATTCAACACGGTGCACCAAGGACTCCTACTGTTGATTTGCACAGCAACACTTCCAATACTTCTTTTGTTCCTTGTAATTGTGAAGGCTTCGCAACACAGGAATGCGGTCCTGGCCAGCAGCTCCATTGGCAGAAATAGCAACTATTTGTCACTCCCCTCAATAGATAAGTATGCTAATACCCCTCTCCCCAACCGATGGCAGAGAAAAATGGAAATCTTTCACCCCAGCTAAGAGATGGTTAGGCTTTTGTGCCTCATATACACAAAGAGTCACTCAATCTGAATTGTATGACAAAACTGTAAGTAGATGAAGCTATATGATAACCATCCCTATCCAGCTAACAGCTGAGTAGTGCAATAAAGGGAGAGCTAGACTGAACACCTAGTGGAAGGCTCAAGCACATCGTACCATTCAAACTATTCTGTCATTGGCATTGAAGAATACTTCCACTTTCCAATGCTTATCCAATTGGGTTGAAATAACAAGCTGAGGTTTTGAACTATAATGACCTAAATGCCAGGGGGACTAGCCTCGCTATTCCACCCAAAAAAATGAGGCATAAGCCATGACCAACTGAATCCTCAAGTGTGACACACTAGGTATAGACATCATCATCTATGCACCCTAGCCTGAAACTGTTTGAATTAGGGGATACATTTCATGCAAACAAAAGGAATGCCACACGCCTGGTAAATTAAAATATTCAGCAGAAGAATCTACACCAATGTTTATATGATATACAAGCAACCTGTCCATTTTGCAACAGCATTTCAGTCATATCTATGATCACATTAAAGCAACTTGAAGAAGAACAACTTGTTTTGGTTCCTACACCTGTATTTAGCAGCATGCAGATTTACTGATTCACTTCTTTTACAGATTCTGCACAGAACCTAATCGAGCTCCTCTGCATGAGAGCACTACACTTAAAACAAAACCAAGTCAGACAAAGAAAATATCCGTGGAAATGTTTTCAATCCTGACTCATTGTTTGGGGACTACTAACTTGGGTATCACAAATAAGTTAAGCCCATGAAGTTACTGCTGTACAAAAGGAAAAGATTAACTAAATTAAAGTGAATGCCAGTCAGTATTCTAGAAAAGTGACAGGGACAAACCATACTTGAAATCAACTCAATCGATGAACAATTCAGCACTGAACCACCACCAGTGTGGTGCCTCCATCTCACTTCACAGACAGCAGCCAGGGGGCTTATCTCTGATGTCTCCTAACAGAAGAACCGAAGAACCTTTTGCTCTATGTTCATTATGTCACTTCTTAGTTCTGTAACCAGACTAGCACTTGCAAACCATAGGACGGGCAACACTAGCTTCAGTTTTTCTTTTTAGTAACTGGTAGTCCTAACAGCAGGTAGATAGTATGCTGGAGTACAATAGGATGGATTTAATACATCATTTTGGTGGTGAGGATGGAGCTGGAGGTTCAAGAGAGGAGAAGGGGGCAATCCCATTTAGAATCCAACACTCCTTTCAGAGCACACACAGCAGAGAAGCGTACTCCCTATTAAACAGACCTATAACAACTATGAGCTATAGCCCTTCTGAACATTCCAAACTGGATTCACCTAGAAAAGCTGCAGCTGACACTTTGGTAAAATTAAGCTTTTCTTCAGTGCCAACTCAAAGGAAGCAGACTAAAACTCATTTTTCAATCTCAACAGGTGCAAATCTCAACAAGCAAGAGGCATTTGTTAACGTCTCCTCCAAAAAGGTCAATAATGTAAATCAGCAAGGAGGAGAGATGAAAGTAGAATTGCCACAAAAAAGGAAGCCCGCTAGATATAAACCCTCAACTAAATTGCAGTCAAATCAGTATGGAGATGTCACCACTAAACTGAAATGTCTAACAAACTGGTTTTAATTTAAAGGTTATTAGTCTCAAGAGAGGATTGGGGAATAGGACCATAAGCAATTTAAAGATTATCTTTTTCAATAATGTTCCACCCTAATGTCACTGGGGCTTTCTACAGCCTTGTAGTGAATTGCATGATTTAGAACACAACCTTTCTGACTCCCAGAGGACTCTGTATGAATGTGACTTAATTGTTAGAATAGAATGTATGAAAGCTTGCTTTGGAATGTTGGAGTTCGCAGGTACGCGCTGAAGAATAAAGATGTGTGATTTACAGCTCTTTGGCCCAGATTTACATGAATCCAGTGCGTCAGGACTGATGCAAAGAGATTTCTTGCATCCCCCCACTGCCACCTAATGACACCATGGGTGCGCTGTATTTACAATACAGCGCACCATGGCACACGTTAGACCAATAGCGTAAACATTTTTGATGCTATTGTGGTGCTTTTCTGCACTAGCATCAAACATTTTGATGCTAGTGCAGCAAAGTGCAAGGAGGCCCAAGGGTGTATCCTTTTAATGTCTTCTTTGAGCAGACGTTAAAAATTATGCCAAAAATAGTACAATGAATTCTTGTAATTTCATTGCACAATTTTTTGTGCGCGTCCTAATGCCGGAACGCCCTCCTTGCATACATTATACCTCATGCAGGTGTAATGTGGAGCAAGGGGTCGCAAAATAGTGCAATGCATGCATCACACCACTTTGCCTATATGGTGGTACTTTTTGCCTTGTTGAGCTACATTAGAGTAAAAATATGACACTTATGTGGCCCAAGGAGGTACTAGGGCCTTGTAAATCTAGCCTATGTGTGGCCTAGTTATTTATTGGGTAACAGGCAGGGGAGGACACTACAACTGGTGATGAAATAGGGGATGAGTAACCCATAGGAAAAAGTGCACCTCTGGAGAGTTTGCTGTGGTTCAAGCAAACTGCTTGTGCATGGTACATGTGCCTTCGTCGAAGTGCTGAGTCGATGGTTGGCATGTGTGGAGTCAAAGCACAACTTCAGCCAGTGTGAAGCTTGTGAATGAAAAGAGAGCTTCATGGAAAAGGCTATACATTGATTGCCAAGAAACTATGAACAAGATCCTAAAATATGGTACCACTCTGCCACGCAAAATATAGTTATACAATTTATGGAGCGTTAACACTGAAGGCGGATTCAACCAGGTTTAAAAAGTGCAGTTAAAGACAATTATCAAATGCCAAATAACACTGAAGGCAGATCAGTCAGGTGTAAGACAATACCCAAATGAAGTATGAAAAGAATAAAATAAATGACTTCCCGAGTCTGTTAAAGAGAGTCATTGCATCACGACTGATGGTGGAGCCAAGTCCCAGTGGTTATGCTAAAGAAGCAGTCCATAGGCTGTTCCACAAATGGAGGAGCCCATCAAGGACAACCCTGAAGCTGGGTCAGGGTCAGGGTTAGGGCATAAGTGGAACAGCACCTGATTTCCAGTCGGAGAAGCTGGGGAAAGCTCTAATCCCAATGTTGGTAACTACCACACTGGTGTACAATGATGCCGCGTTCCTCAAACCACCACCACCATTCCATACTGCCAAAAAGCAAAGTACTGGCAATAGATGGACTGCATAGAAAGAGACATTTGAAGATTTAATTGATGCACTTACAGAGACTGATAACATGAAGATTATCAAATATCTCAAAAGATCTTGCCGGTGATGGTGTGAAAGAAGTCATAAAGAAAATACCAAGAACTGACAAAGAAGTCACATACCGTCAGATTAAGAATGATTGAATCTCAATTTTAATCCAGTACCAAATGTTGATTATGAGTGATATGTTTTCAGTCAGTAACGTTAAAGAGTTGGTGAAACAATCGATGAATTTGTGGCAAGAATCAACACACTCATCATCACTGTAAGTTCAAGTATTTTAATGATGAAGAATACATGAGGCTTAGAGTAATAGATGATACTTGTCCGATTTTGTCAGATGATGAATGCTGAGAGAAACTCTTAGTCTGGAGTGAGTGTGGATGACTGCCAGAGCTGAGGTACCTGCTGTGAGACAAGCTGCCAACATGGATGCCGGAGGTGCCCAGAACGAGTCAGTCGTCAGTGCGAAAAGTAATTTGAATCAAAAGACTGAAAGACAAAAAGTCGATATCTACGCACAAAAAAAGGTTGTGTTTCAGGTGCTGATTTGCATTTCCACACAAAGGAAAGTGCCCCTGCATAGGTCAGATAGGCAAAGGCTGTGATGAAAAGAACTATTTTGTGACAATGTGTAGAGCGAAGGAAAAAGTAAGTTTGCCACATCGTGAAGACAAAGTGGTCACCAGAATGTTCCACAAGCAATGTTTGACCCAAGCCCACGAGGCAAAATGGCGACATCAGTTGAGGCAAATAATAATAACCAAAGTTGATCATCATCTAAACCATCGTTAAACAGTTCTTCAGCCTCAATAATAAGTGACAGTGAAGAAAGTGATTGTGCCATTTCCCTGCTTACCTCAGAAAAATGTGAACATGTACTGGTTTCTTGTGAGGAGAAAAATCCATTAAAGAAAAGTCGACATGTCAAAGTAACAAAATCATACATACACTGTCCAAAGATTGCATTGAAAGTAAATGGATGCTCAATACCTTTCATTATCAATAGCTATGCATTGATAAATATAAGGCCTGAAAAAAGTACAATAAACTGTCTCAGTTGCCATGGCTTACACCATCTAAGACCAAAGCATACACTTTAGCTGCATCAACACCCATGAAGAGTAAAAGGTTCATTTGTAGTGACACTGAAACATAAGAAAACAAAAGTGCAAGCACAGATCCATGTCCTTCAAGGTACAGCAGCAACTGCCTGCTTGCTCATTTTCAACACAGCTGCTGCCATGGGACTTATTTCAGTGAACTACTACATGAATGCTCATCACAAAATAGTCAATTTTCTTCGTTGTTTCATGGTTCGGAAAGTTAAAGACTATGAAAGTAAAACTGCATATTCATGGGGATGTCCATCCTGTTGCTCAGAGAAATAGACTAGTTGCTATCATTTACAAGAAGGTGTTGAAAAAGAACTTGAATCATTACTGAAGCATGACATTATTGAACGTTCCACTAGTCCAGCGCCATCGGTTTCTCCCATAGTAGTAGTGCCTGAAAAGCAACAAGAAAGAGCTGTGTTCATATGCATGGACATGCAGCAGGCAAACAAAGTGATTGAATGAAAACGACATCCAGGGTCGCACATTGCTGACATGATCATGCTACTAAATGGTGCCAAAATTTTCTCTTGACTTGATTTGAATAAAGCCTATTATTAGTTAGAATTAGAAGAAAAATGCAGGTATAGTACAAACAACCTTTGCTACTTGCGTTGGTTCGTTTAGATACAAGAGACTAAGGGGCATATTTATGAGGAACTGGTGCATCAGCTCTGATACACCAGTTTCCTTGCATCAACTTGGGTCCCCTAACAACACTATGGTAGTTCTGTATTTACAATACAGTGCACCATGGCACATGTTAGCACAATAGCGTCAACAATTTTGATGATATTGTGGCACTTTGCTGGACTACCACCAAAAAACTTGGCACTATTCCAGCAAAGCTCAGGAAGGCCCACAGGAAATAGCCAAGCATCCCTTTAATGCCTGCTCTGGGCAGGCAGTAAAAAATTACGCCAGACTGGTGCAGTGAAATCTCGTAAATTTCACTGCCACATTTTTTGGGCCTCCCTGTGAGGGAACGCCCCCCTTGCATACATTATACCTGGTGCAGGTATGATGTGGCGCAAAGGTTTCCAAAATGGCGCAATGCTAGCATTGCACCACTTTGTAAATATGGTCCAGGGTGAGGGTCTGTTTAGCTCCACCATAGCATAAAACGTAATGATGCTACATTGGCACTAAGGGGTGCAAGGAGCTTGTAAGTATACCCCTTAGTTTTGGTTTATCATTGGCTACAGAACTTTTCCAAGACATCATATGATGCTTCATGCAACCTGTTGTGAATCACTTAACTATAGCAATGACATACTAGTTTTTGGAACCACACTGAAAGAGCACAAAAAAGCTCTCACATGAGTATGTAATTTACTCAATGATGCAGGTTTGACTTTAAATGTAGACAAGTCTGAATTCAAAAAGACTAAATTTAAATTGTTTTGCCATCTCTAATCTGATGGGGGCATGATTGCAAGAGTATGATTATACAGTTGTGCATTGCCCAGAAAATGATCAAAATCCTGTGGACTACTTTTCAAGGGTGCCCATTTAAGGACATGGCTCTCCATCCAAAGTGGCTGAGGTCTAAATCAATTTCATTGTCAAGTCAAGTACCCAAGCTGCTGTATCATTAGCCCAGATTGTAGCTTCTACTAGTCATGATAGTGACCTGCTCAAGTTAAAGGACATAATTACACGTCAGTCATGGAACAAACACGTTCCACTGCTCTGTAATGATGGTGAATATCAAGTGTACAAGAAAGTCAAAGATGAATTGTCCATAAATCAGGAAGGAGTTATTCTGAGAGGATCAATAATCCTGATTCAGAAGAGTCTAAAATCAAAAGGTGATAGAAGTGCCTCACCAAGGACATTGTGGTATTGTTCCTACAAAGAGAGCTCTCCGAGACCAAGTTTGCTTTCCAAACCAAGATGAAAGAGTTGAAAAGGAACTCTAGACCTGTCACATATGCAGCTGCCTGTCAACCACAGACATGCAACATACTCTGAATTTGTCATAACTCCCTAAACATGCCTGGGAGAGAATTTCTTTGGTTTGCTTCTTTGGTCCACTTGACAATAGAATTAGTTAATGGTGATTATAGATGAATATTCACATTTTCCTTTGGTTGAAGATCTCTCACACATGACACATGAGTGAGTAATCGAAAAACTTGATGGCGTCTTTGCAACATGGTGTTTGCCATCCATTGTGAAGCCTGACAGTGGTCCACCCTTCAACAGCAAAGAGTTAAAAAAATGTCCGGAGCATTTAAACATAAAGCATCAAAAGATCACACTTTTGTGGCCACAGGCTGATGGGCCTGCTGAGTGTTTTATGAGTAAGCTAAAGAAAGCAGTGCAGCATGCAAATCTTGAGAAGACCAGTCTAAAGGCAGTACTTAACTCTACTTTACAAGCTTATCATTCATCACCTTACTCGACCACAGGTGAAAGTCCAACAACTTTGATGTTCAGACAAGCAATGACAACCAAGATACCCCAGTGGACCATAGAAAGAAATAGCAAAGAAAATCTGATTTGTACAAGGGGCTTTGTACAAAACAGAAAATTACCTCTCATTAAAAAAATTAGATTTGGTGATTTCTCGACAGTTACGGAAAAGAAAATCTGATGCGTCTTACAGTGCTGAACCTTTTTAAGTAATGTATACGAAAGGACATATGGTGACTGCCCAAATACCTGGAAAGTCCCTTACCAGAGACACCTCTTACCGCAGGCATGTGATTCATTGGTCTTAAACTTGAAATGATGAAAGAAAGACTGATTTTGCAAACTCAGTGATCGTTGATGATTCCTTACCATCATTTGGCAATTTACGATATTGAAGGTGACCATTTCCAGATTTCTGTAACCAGATTGGGCGACAGATCAAAGCACCAAGACAATTAATTAAAGAGATATAGTTGTACATGTTTCTATATATGTACAAATTTCGGTCTGTCTCATGATTCTTTTTTTAAATGTGCAATTTTTTTATTTAACAGAGGGGAGATGTAGGGGGTCATTCTGACCTTGGCGGTCCATGACTGCCATGGCGGAGTGCGGCGGAAGCACCGCCAACAGGCTGGTGGTGGTACCGGCGCGGTCGGAAAAGGGGAGCCAGCGGTTTCCCGCCGGATTCCCGCTGGCCCAGGGAACCCGCCAATGCGGCGCTGCTTGCAGCACCGCCATGGGGATTCCGACCCCCTTCCCGCCAGCCTGTTTCTGGCGGTGTCCACCGCCAGAACCAGGATGGCGGGAACGGGTGCCGTGGGGCCCCTGGGGGCCCCTGCACTGCCCATGCCACTGGCATGGACAGTGCAGGGGCCCCCTAACAGGGCCCCACAAAGATTTTCACTGTCTGCTTAGCAGACAGTGAAAATCGCGATGGGTGCCACTGCATCCGTCCCACCCCTTCAACTCCGCCGGCTCCATTCCGAGCCGGCTTCATAGTTGAAGGGGCTGTCCCGCTGGGCCGGCTGGCGGTCTTCTGGCGGTCGGCCGCCGGCCCAGCGGGAAAGCCGGAATGGCCGCCGCGGTCTTTTGACCGCGGTGCGGTCTTTCGGCGGGAAACGCTTGGCGGGCGGCGACCGCCGACCGCCGCCGTCAGAATGACTGCCGTAGTGTCTTGCATGATTTAGAACAGAACCTTTCTGGCTCCCTGAGGACTCTGAATCTATGAAAACTTGCTTTAGAATGTTGGAGTTCACAGGTACACTCCAAGAGATAAAGATGGGTGATTTACAGCTCTGTGTGTCACCTACTCATTCAGTGGGTACCAGGCTGGGAAGTATGCTACAAGCCTGTCCATTTACTTCTTTTTCATCCTCAAAGAAACAAATCAAAACCAAATATCACATTCATCTATGTAAGAAAATGTAATCCAAACCTCACATAATATTAATTTATGGAGAAAATAATCTACTATGTGAAGAATTATTTGCTAACAACAGACTTAAGACCTTATTTAGATTTAGTGGATGGGATAAACCATAAAAATATAACGGATATCCTGTGCACCATATTACAAGTGCCATAGGCTATAATGCACTTGTAAGGTGGTGGGCAGGACGTCCACCATATTTGTAATAGAGTATAACCTTTGCCTGTCTCTAATTATGACCCCTGCAAACTTTAGAGGGCATTTTTTATATGTTTACAATGATTCTGTAAAAGGCATTGTCACTAAGTGATGGACACTAGGAGATATAGTAGTTTGCTATCAAAAAATAAAAACACAATGTCCTTGACTTTCATACTGGGAAAAATGGTAGTTTGTTATAAAAAGAACACAATGGCCTTGAATGTCAGGAGGTTTCTGTCCTGCATGTGAGAGCTTTTGTGCACTAACCTACCTATAGAATGGAAACTGACTGATGGTCATGCTGCCCTGACATTTTTTTTACTTGAAGACTCCGGGAGTGATGGGCTCCCAAGTGAAAGATTTATGCTATATAACTTCAAATAGGCAATCGTGATGATGCTAAACTGCACAAGACGATTTACAATTTGTTTTAAACAAATAGTGCCCAGTGCTCCAGTTGTGACCGCTACCAACCAGCTATGCCAAATTTATAATCATGAGGAGAGCATGCACACTTATTTCCTGGATCATCTGTCGATCTGGTTATATGCTTTATGTAGAACTGTTACCAGTTTTCACAGCTTTAATCTGATACTTTAAGCTTGTTTTAGTATCATCCTTTATTAAATTTCCACTCCAAGTAGATGCAGCCAACGTGTTTTGTTCCCTCCTAGGAACTGCATCAGGGCCTACGAAACATACATAAAAACAATCACCATTCCTCATGTTATGAATACAAAAATGAGTACAAATACAAGATAGAAACTCTCAAGTACATATACAAATGCTACAATTTTCCAAACTTTAGGTAAGCTTATATTATAGCACAAGTTTAATACGCCATAGCGCCCTCATGCCTAAATTTGTCCAAACAATTTTAAAATTCTTCGCACTTCTCTTCATATCTTCTATGAATACAAAACTTGTCAACATGGCTTCTCCTGTTTTCAGTAATAAAATGAATTAATTTATCCAACAATACTAAAATTCCTCTGTTATAATTCTCTTCATATCTACTTTGGATAAAGACACAGCTGATATTCACAAACAATTTACAGCACTATGACCAAGACTAAGAACCTCTGGATTTAAATATATCCCTTTTGATCCTTCCATTATGAGAAGATGGCTTCTCGAAATCAACCAGATGACCTTTGTGCCTTTTTGGATCAACATTCTCTGATCTCTATTGATATATATGAGACTGCTACCTGAAATTATTGTAATTCCTATTTATCCTCCTTCTTCTGGCTATCCTACTGTAAGATATTAATACTCATGGCATCATTTCACCTGGTTACTCTTGTACATAGATATGAATGATTCCACAGCTTTATTAATGTTTTCATATTTTTTATATGTTTGTCTTCGTCTTTCCTTTTCCCTTTTTCCTTTTTTCTCAGAGCTACTTCTTCCCTTTGGTGACAATTTTTATTCTCCCTTCACATTGTTCAGGATTACCATGAATTACATGTTTTCTCTATTCCCTAAGTCTTTAAATAATGTCAACAGAATTAAAATTGTTTATTTTAATGTTAAAGGTTCACAGCACCCTTTTAAACGTATGAAAATGTTAGATTATGTGGCATGACATAAAGATGATATCTGTTTGCTTCAAGAAACGCATATAGATGATAAACTTTTAACCAACATAAATAGGAAATCAGTAGGTAGTATAATGTTTTACCATGCTATTAACAAAACAAAAGGAGTTGCTAGTCTTTTCTCTAAAACAAATTCAGCTTCAAATATCAGATAAGCTTTCTGATACCAAGGGTTGATTCCTAATAGTTAAGATCAAAATTGATTATATAGTTTTACATATATTTAATATTTACGCTCTAACAGCAGATGATACAACTTTTTTGACCCATTTAACCTCTGAAGTGCACAGATTAGGTAATGCCCCCCATTTTCTGGAGGTAACTTTAATTTGATATAAGATCCCCTGTTGGACAGAACTTCTTCGCTGCATATTGCCCACACAAAGCTTTTTATGTTCCCAGAACATTTTTTAAAACTACCAAACTTGTAGATAATTGGCACTTACACCACCCAACAGATAATATGTTTACTTTTTTCTAATCCTCATGATTCTTATTCCCAAATTAATTACTTTTAACCTCTTGTATTTTAATTAATTCAATTTCAGACCCTATTGATAACAATATTGACATTTCTGACTATACACTCACTTCTCTGGTGTTACAAGTGGATACCCCTCAAAATTCCCAACACAGATGTCATATGAACCTTAATGTTGCGCTCAATGATAATAGCCAAAACTGTAATCTGCCATTAATTTTTCATTTAATCTACATGGCTCTATTTCCTATGTCAACCGTTGGAATGCGCTTAAATAAAGCTTACATCAGAGGTTCGCTCTGTGCTGAAAGAGGCTAAATGCCAACCTGCCTCTTTCTTGGAGCGCTTGCCCTGTTTCAACCTCACTGCGTACATGGCCAAAACTCACATGGAAGGTAACAAATTAGGATGCCTCCTTGCTTGACTGATCCGTCAAGAACAAAGAGAAACCCCCAGGCTTGAACTGCGCTCCCCCTTGGGTATAGCATTGCATACACAGCACAACATCCTTACAGCATTCCACACTTATTACCTCCACATGTATAAAACATCTGGTGCAGACAGCAGGGACACCATTGACTCGTTCCTCGAACACCTCCCTATTCTTAGCATTGACATGACTACCTAGAGTGCCTTTGATGTGGTTATAGCTCAGGGGGATGTCAAGCAAGCAATCGAAGACTTGGCCTGGACTGAAACCCCTGGCCTTCATGGCCTACCTACAGATTACTACTATTAAATACTACAGCACGTATGCCATTTCTATGTACATGTACAATGAGGCCCTCCTGCTGGGTGAATTACCATCCTTTCTCCAGGAGTCTTTGCTAATCTCCATTCCTAAACCCCACCAGGATCCTGCCAATGTAGCAACCTACTGCCCCATTGCTATTCTGGGGGATCATAAGATTCTGGGAAAGATATTAACACTTCGAACAACCTTAGGTGCCTTTTCCACATACTGGACCAGGTACAGGACCATTATCCTTTTTCTGTGTGCCTGGTGCTAATTCTGGAGAAGGTCTTTGATTCCCTGGACTAGTCTTACTGTTTTCATGTCCTTTTGCGAATGGACATAGGCACTCGCCTCCTTTCCTATGCATGACTCCGGTATGTGAAACGCCTCCCATGGGTACCAATGGACCACCTCATATCACGGGCATTCCTGGTAGAATGCGGTATGCGACAGGGGTGCCCACTTTCATCCCTACTTTTTGCGATGGCCATGGAGCCTTTGGCGCTTCTCCTCCAAATGGATGGCACTCAATGACGTATCCCCCTGCAGATAGGACACATATTGTGTCCCTCCACGGAGATGACCTTCTTGTGTTCCTTCAAGATGCCTGGGTGAACCCTATTCCCATCCACACTGTACTGGAGTTGTTTGCTAGGGTATCTGGATAATGTATTAACCAGAGAAAATCCTCCATTTACCCAATTCATGATAACCTCACCCCACATGAAATTATCATAGACAGCATTGCCCCTCACCTAGAAAAACTTTGAGGTCCGTTATATGGGAATCTGACTATACCACTTTCCAAATTACCTTTTTGATGGCAATCTATGTCTGGTATTGGCAATGCTAAAACCCTTAATATCCTTGTGGACGAAATTGCCATTGGCCACTAAAGGGAAGACTGTGCTATTGAAGATGTTGATCCTGCCTCGTCTTTTGTAATATTTCACCAATCTCTCAGTGATTCCTTGCCAGGACTTTTTTAGAAACCTTGATTCCCTGATAACTGAACTTATTTTGAGGAAATGGTCACAGCATGATTGCTCTGTGGAAGTTGCAATTACCACTTGATGAGGGCAAGTTGGGTTCCCCCTCCTTTGAAATGTACTTTCTCGCACTCCAACTACAGCGGGTAACCAGGTTGATGACCAAAACCTAGGTGAAAACTGTCATCACTCTCCCCCCTCACTCCCACCGTAATCAGAGGGCACTTACTCCCACTGTCGCTGCCTGACCCTCCAGATTCACTTCAATTACCTGTTGCCTACAAATGTCTCCCTGGACTGATGCTCTTGTGTGACATGTCCTCCCTTATGCTCCCAGATGCCCCCTGCTGGTCCTTCCATGCTGCCCAGACTCATACTCTACCTGGCATTATGTAGCTGGCCTAATTGCTCACTTAACATGGCTGGTGACTTGTTTCTGATGGTCACCTGCTCTCTATTTCCCAGCTACAGACAGACTTTGAACTCCGGCTAGCCAGTTCCTTACTTACCTTACCAACATCACAATACCTACTGTAGATTGTGGAGGGATTAGGAAACCCCCCATCCATGCTGTGTTGCAAACAGTACTTACCATGGATGATGGCTGGTACTTGATGACATGGCTCTACATAGCGATCCATAGTCACACCAGTATTTCACTGGGCCCCTTCCTCACCAAATGGGGGGATGATATAGGAAGGGCATTACATGGCAAGGAATGGGCTCAGGCACTGCTATTCCAACACAGTGTCTTGAGAAATGTGAGATTCAAGAAAATGCAGTTTTATGTATTGCACCATGCTTACTTAACCCTAGCGGAAGAGGCACTTCCCTCCAGCAAATATAACCTGCCCTCGTTGCCAGTCAGATGAGGCAGATCTGTAGCACATGCTATGGTCTTACTCTGCTCTTCAGACCTTTTGGCAAGATATACATACAGCACTATGTGACATCAATAAACTCACTGACCTCAACTATGATGAGGCATGCACCCTTGGCATTTTCAAATGTAGAAAACGCCACAATATTCATACCCACTTTGCTAGTACAGCCCTGCCATTAGCCAAAAGAAAGCTTACATTGCATTTGAAGGCACCCACCACCCGGTCTTTAGAGGCATGGTGCAGTGCAATGTGGAAGTGGGGAAATGCAGAGGGTACAGCGCTCCATTACAAAGAAGCACGTCACATTCACAGATGTTCCATCTCTCCACAATAGGCCACACTTCTTTCACTGCTTATGCACCTCATCACCCCAGATGACCATCCCCTTGACTCTGCTTTTCTGGCTCCCTCTACATGAGCCATTTGGACACACACTCTCCTTTCTACACATACACGCCACATGAGACTCCACAGAAGTAGTATTTCACATCTCCCTAAAAACGCCCCCTTGCCCACATTGACTATTGTACTAGCTACTGAACTCCCAATTCCGATATTCCATGCCACTCACCTTGCCCCACCACTCACAAATTATCGACATCACTTGCTGTAATTGCCTCCGACCCCACCCCACATCGTGTTAACTGACGAGGTTCTTGTTATCGTATTTTACAATGTGGCTTAATGCTCGAATAGGACTCTAATTGCCAACTGTAATGCACGTAACACTTGCAACGCCTAGTGACAGCTGTTAATGTTCATCCCTGTATATGAGCATATTATGCTGCATTGTTGATTTCTTTTTTCATTGGAAAATCCTAATAAAAAGAATATTTTGTAAAAAAAAAAGCTTACATCAGAGATGTACATATATCTGTAATAATGACACATGACAGCACATCATTTAATTCTAAACTTAAAATATTTTGATAAACAAATACTTAATCAAACACCTATTTATTGCATCTAATAAGCATACATAGAACACTTACAAAAACTTCACTATGAATTAAATTTCCTGCTAAGCATAAGAGCTGGCATCCAGGTTTCCAATGTTAAGGCTAAATTTTCTTTCAGTGCTAACCAATCTGGGAGACTCCAGGCAAATTATCTTCATAGGAAACGAGACAAAAATCAAATAAATGCTATTCATGAACCTAACTAACAAATTGCATTAACCCATTCAGAAATTGTTAATGAAATTGTTAATGACCTCTTTGCCGGTCCCATATCGACTTTCCCACTGGGTTGATCAGCAGGCCAGTAGGAAAGGTGCTGCAGCATTGTTCCCAGCTCATGCCCAGCACCAAGCACCCTCGAAATGCACATTGTGAGGGTGCTGGGCAGTGCAGGGGCCCCTCTGTGGCCCCCTGCACTTATCCTCCACCTGCCTTTTCATGGCAGTCAGACCGCCATGAAAAGGCTGGCAGAGAACAAGGTTGTGATCAGCAGGGTGTCGCTGAGTTCAGCACTGCCCTGGCTAATTACAACCAGGACCACCGTCAGCCCTTCGGGATAGGTTGGTGGGCCTGCCCGCCAACCTCATAATGTGGCGGTTGAACCACTACAGCCACGGCGGTCCCATCACCACTGCAAGGCTGGAGGTCTTCGGACCTCCAGCCTCATAATAAAGCCCCTGGCCCCGATGGTATTCCAGCAGAATTTCATAAAGAGTTTCCTCCTCACCTTTTACCTGATTCATGTAAATTATTTACTCCCTTGAGTATTTTGGGGACAACTTCTGGCTCCTTCACTGAAGCCTTGAATATTGTTCTCCCAATACCAAATAAAGATCATACCAAAGTTTCAAACGATTGACCTATAACACCAGATTATTATCTATATTCGATAATGTTATTAATGTAGATCAAACTGGTTTCATGAAAACAGATACTCTGTTAATAACACTAGACTGTTATTCCATGCAATTGAAGCTAGTCTATCCTTTTCACTTCTCTCTGGCCTTTTGGTACTTGATGCTGAAAAAGCTTTTGATAAAGTCCATTGGCAATATTTATTCCATACTCACTTTCAATGCAATTTCATTCAATTATACTAATTAATTTATATGTGTGATAGCAGCACTCTATTCATGTCCCCCTTCCAGTCTATTTATCAATGAGCAATTCTCCTGTATTTTCAAACTTTTTAGAGGCACTAGACAAGGTTGTCCCTTATCACTGTTACTTTTCTCACTCGCTATTGAACTGCTACTTTCAGCCATCTGAAATGGTATAATATGGCAAAAATGTTTTTTAGATATTCTGTTCTCTCAGTCTTTTAAACAATTAATTACTTTGAATTGTGAATACATTCTCACTGATATTAAAGACACTTCTCATTTGGTCTTTCTCACATTTGTCTTGGTGGGGGGAATTGAATCAATCAAAATGGCTAATGCACCACAAAGGCTTTTACTTTTTATCTTTGCTACCAACTCAAATACCCCTTCAGTTTTATAAAAATATTAATAAACGTAGATCTAAATTTATTTGGGATAGCAAAACATCTTGCAAAAATTAGTGGGGGTTTTGGATTGCTAGATTGTAAAAAAAAAATAAAGCTTTTATTTTAAAACATGGTTGTCCTTGGTATAGTGACACAGACCTATTTAAGCCACATATGTGGATTCATATTGAACAAGTACTGATTAAACCTTTTCCTTTACCTGCGTTTTTAACTATTTCTAATTATACCACCTTAGTGAAATCATTTGAAATTTGAAAATCTACAAAACTAAAGGTTTCACCCTTTCCTTTACCTGTGTTATTAACTATGCCTGATCCTGACACCTTAGTGAAATCATCTGCAATTTTTAAATCCACAAAATGAATTTTGCAAGACTGCAACTCATTATTTCAATCACCTACTTCAACTTCCATAAACTTTAGGTGTGGTATAACCCCTTGCTAAAGTTAAATCATACCATTAAATTCTGGCAGTCTTGAATTAAAGCAGGGATATTTTATTTAAAAGATATGTATTACAATATTACATTTTTAACTTTTGCTGAGTTGCAACAACAATTTCCTCTATCTTCCACTGATAGCTATATGTATCACCTTTGTGTAATTCTGTTATAAAAATGTTTCCTAACAAGTTACTTGGCAGTGCCACCTCTGACTTAGAAATTTACATTCAAACACTGGCTGTATAACTGGTTGATGATTATATTGCATTATATGTATAGGATATAATACTAATAGTATAAGATAGTATGTTAATATTAATATTTTTTGCATTGAAGTTTAGTAGCTCAATTTTGTTTAATTTACACTTAGGTTATTACTTTTGAATGTTTTAATTACAGTATCTTACGTATTTAAACCTTTGCAGGTACAGTCCTCATAACATTCTGTATTTTAATGGTTTCAGTATTTATGTTCCTTTCGAGTGCTCTTTTTTGTATTGTCTTTTCATCTTTTGATACATTTTAATAACCTATTTTGACCTTAGAATGTTAAATCAATTACATTTGAATACATTGCTTTTTCCATATGCCCCATTCTATGATTTACCAAAACTCAGTAAATTTTCTTTTTCAATTTTTCAGTATTAAATCTAATGGTCTCATGTAAATATTAGCTCTAATCTGACTAACCAATCTTACCCTCTTCTGCACCCTTTCATCCAGGTGTTCATTCTACCAAACATTCCGTAATGTCGCTGCCGGTATAATCTGCACTCCTCTACTTCTCACATTTACTATATAATCAATCCTGGTCTTAATGGTTTACTCATTTGTTTCTAATATTTATTAACATTTCTCCCTAATACTTTTAGGTACAGGTATGCTCTATAGCGCTGTTAAATAATAATAATAAAATAGAAAACCTGTCCTCTGTACAAAGGTTTGTGTTTCTTTGCTATTCCTGTCTTTCTTTTAGTCATTTAAGGAAGTCATTTATAACCCATTGCAAATTGTTATTCATTCCTACGTCTACTTTGAAACACAATCAAAAGTGTACTCTTTTGCATAACAAACTTGAAAAGAAAATTCACTAATCAGCTTTTGTCAGGAATGGGCTAATTCGTTTGGTAGGGGGTACGCGTACCACCTTAATAAATCCACTCTTGTTAGGTGAAGACAGAGTTCTGAGAGAATTTCGGCTCAACCCTTGGCATATATGGTACAAGAAACAGGGGATCCCCCAAAGAAGTATATATTAAGCGGCAGAAGTACTATCAATTTTACAGTAAATAGCACATCATATTAAAATTCCAAACAGAGTAAAAGTTAATAAGCAAAATTACATAAGGATCATACAAATAGGTTAAGGGGAATCAGAGATATGAGTTTTTTAACTTTTAGAGCATAAAGGATAAGATAAAGGAAAATGCTAGTCAAAAGTCACTGTTATTGGTTGACCAGAACCTATGCATGAATTCAGGCCATCCTCAATGGTGCAAAGGTCAAAAACACCGAGGGGCAGATTTAAGGAACATGGCACTGAACTCAGTGCAGCGCCACTTTCCTTTTGCCCCTCAGCGCTCCATTACCACAACAATGTACGCGCTGTATCTGAGATACAGCGCACCATGGCGCAGGGAAGGGGGCAATAGCGTAAAAAAAAATTATGCTATTGATGTACTGTTCATGGTGAGTGCCAAAATTTGGCGCTAACCCTGAACAGTACATAGGGGATAATTGTAAACAATGGTGTGTCCCCTTCTAATGCCTAAGCAGGCATTAAAAGTGCAGAAAAAAATTATGCAAAGAAATCTCTTAGATTTGTTTGCACAATTTGTTTGGGCCCCACCTAATGGGGGAACACCCGTTTGCATACATTATGCATGGCACATGCATAATGTAGCGCAAAGGGTTGAAAATTGGTGCAATGCATTGTAAATATGGCGCTGGGAAAAGGCCACATAAGCACTGCCTTAGCTTTAACAAAATGACGCTAAGGTGGCGCTAAAGTGATGCTAGACCCTGTTAAATCAGGGTCCAGGTGTCTTATCCCTTTCAAAAACATTTCTTCCAGACTTTCAGGGCCCCCAAAACATCATAAAAATGCTTGGTGGTGCCCTTACCTCTTCTAGGGACATTGCCAAGGTAAACAAAAAATTTAAAGAACCCTCACAGTGCATTATGGGGCACTCTGTGAAGGAGCTGTTAATAAATTAGATGCTCCTGCTGCTCACTCATTATTCTTTTTTTAACAAAATTGTTGGGAATGTCCAGGTGCCCCTCCAAGACACCCATATTATAACTTTTGTTTCTAGGTCATGCATGGACCACCCTAAGACCCATTGCCCCAGCCAGCTCCACAATCCACACCGATAGTGGGTGTCAAAGCCCAGCTCACCTGAGTTCTTGTTCAGTTCTGATGGAGGTTGAAGACAATCCGACCCCACCCTAAACTGCTTGTTCCAGCACACTAGTTTTTAAAACAGTGCAGTAAGAACAGAAGCTCAAGGGAAGGGGGGAAGTGGATAAAATAAAAAAAAGAGAGACAACACCGTTCTTGCGTTTCCACTGTTGAAGTGCTGCACAAATCTGCGGCCCTTTCTGACTTCTGTAGAAACTGGTGCCTAATGAAACATAAACAAAGAACAGATAAGTGCAACCTATTCCTAAATGGGTTCCTGACTATCCCTTTATTTATTAGAAATTCTCTTCTAAAAGTACCTCTTGGATCCTGGTCTCTAGTTTCCAGGTTTGGAATGTGTTACTGCTCTGGGATGTGTTTTCTATTACTGTAAAACTTTTTTCCCATATTTCCAGAATCTTTTATAAAACAAATACTGTACTTTTACATCAAAATACAGCATGTAATTTGTGCAAGTCCTTGATTTACTGTTTGCCTTGCTGTTAATGGTTTCCACTGTTCGATTCTTAAAAGTTCCATGAGAAAAAACAATGTTTGCTTCACAAAGTTCTGCAAAATATTCTTGTAACAAAGAGTTTGAATCACAATGTTCGTGGAAGGTATTTCGTTTCAAATTGTCTATACACGAATCCAGAAATTGTTGTCAAAGCTCTTTCAGGTAATAAAAGGTTTTGCACTTACTTGTTGCTGGCAAGAGATACTGATCAGTCTAACCTTGTCTTCTTTCTCTTTTGCAGGTTACTCATAGGAGAGAGGCTGAAGCAAGGAGGAACCGGAAACCGGAAGAAGGAAGAGCCAGAAGCTGCGCCCATTGAAGTCAATGAAAGTCTGTAAAGAGAAGGAGTGCCAGCGCAGAGGGATCTGTTCTCAGGTAAGCGGGAGGTAGACGAGCACAAGCACTGGGTGAGGCTCGGGGGATGCCTTTTATAGACAGGGCTGGGTGTGGTTTGAAGGGCTGGGTGTGGTCCTCACATGCTGCACATGTTCTTGGAAGGTGTGCAGAGCTGGGTGTGGTTTGAAGAGGTGGGTGTGGTCCTCACATGCTGCACATGTTCTTGAAAGGTGTGCAGAGTTTCAGTTATTATGCAAATGAGTTGGATTAACACATGGCCTAGGGAGGAGTGTTTTAAAGAAGCCTTGGTAAAAGCAAGGCCCAATGTGTAAACAAAACAGCACATTAAACAACATACACAGAAGCCTAGGGGGGGAAAGTGAGATAACAAGAAAGGCTTTCAATAGTAAGTTTAAAAGGGAGCTATTACAGAACCCACTAGTGCAGTGAGAGGGGACATGCTCTTTGCTGTGTACAAACCCTAACAGTGGGTCCTGGCATTTGTTTCTTAAGTAGCTGCACCAGTGCCCTCTCGGGATACCCACAGTTCCACCCACAGCTGGGGGAACCCCAGGGCTCCCACACTCCCAGCCCGCTAGGGGGGCAGCTTATCCCTACCATGTTCTTTATATATTTTTTAGCTCATTCTCATGACAAGGGACTAAGGACCTGATTTGGATTTTGGCAGGACTCCCAATGTCCCTCTGTGGCAGAGTTTACAAATACTTTATCAAGCTGATACGTTTACCCCCACCCTATTCAGATCTATGCTGGTTGAAGCTTTGTCCACGTTAACAGAGTGTTTTCTGTTCGATAAACGGCGCACCGCCGAGAGCACAGCAGACCTATCTGCTCGCTAACATTACTCCGTTAACATCAGCGTGGCAGGATTGCACTGGCCATATTTAGATTTCACAGTTGTGCAGGCATTGTTCTAGCAATGGATTCCTGATGGTGTGATTCCGGCGCAGGACGCGTTCAACATTGTACTATGTCTGTGGCGTTTGGATGGATGCTGGCAGCACACACCTGATGTGCCTTGGCTAATTGTTTTCACATGCATATCACACTATAACACACACTCCATGGCAGACCATGATCCTTTGCCATTCTACTGCAGCACAACATTTTCCTGGAGAAGTTTAGTAAGAAAAAGCATGTCTTTTTTGCTTCCTGTATTTCTTATTCATTTAACATTTCTTTTACTTGTGGGTACCCAAAATAATTTAATGTTATTCTCATACAATGGCAGGAAGGAGAACTACATGTCTCACAGAGGGAGAATTGTCAGTGATGGTGGATTGAACTATTAGAGTGGAGACACAATTGTTTGGAGCACAAGAACAAAATAGAACTATAGATCAGAAAAGCTCAGAAAAGGCAAGTGAATGCTGTAGCAAACAAGCTGCTCACCACACAGGAGGAAGAGGTGGAACGACCTGGGGGGAGCATCACCTGGAGGCCCAGAGGATTGGCGGTGGTTCTCCCAGCGCCCCCCATAACTTTATCCCTGGGAGGAGAAGGTCTTGCAGATCCTACATCCTGAAGGCATATCAGGAATCCTTGATGGAGTGGAGACTGGCTAGTTATACATTTGAATGTCTCACTAAACATAAATGTTTTTTGCTCTTAATTTAGCTGTTGCTAATGTGGTTTTCACCTTTATAACATGTAAATCTATATATAAATGTATTTCTCAGTTTTTAAAGCAAATGTGTAGCATCATTGTAGTATCTCTCATTTTACTAGTGGTCAATATGCATTGTCAATGTGTGTGTTTTTCTTCATATTTTATTTGTTGTATTTGCCACTGTTTGGTAGTTTCTATATTATTTTGTTGCATTTAAGATTACAGGTTTCATTCTCCAGTTAATGGCACATGCAGTTATAGTGCTTGTAAATGTTGTTTCATCTAATAACATATTACATATATGTGTTTCATATTGTAAATGTCTGTTCATTTCTACTGCATATATTGTACTAGGTATGTTCAACTTTTGCAACAGTTTTTAATGTCAAATTGAAATAACTACAACTACCATGATGCCTTGTTTTGTGAAAATATTGTAATGTGATGTTGGTCCCGCATGAACAGGTCTGTTTAGCCGAACAAGGCTATTTAGCCAAAACGCGTTGCTGGGGCTGGTTGTAACCCTTGATTTGAAAATGTGTCGAATTGTCCCTGTAAGCTTGTTTCTCAGTAAAGAGGATTTGGAATAGTTGTGCTGACGGCAGCCACGTCAGTTTTTCATGCCACTCCTTTGTTGGTAACTCAGCAATAGCAGCAAGGAAGGTGAAGCATCAATATATATATATGTATATATATATATATATATATATATATATATATATATATATATATATATATATATATGTATATATATATATATATATATATATATATATATATATATATATATATATATATATATATATATATATATTTTTGTGCATGATACCAAATAAAAAGTTATTTTTATTTTTCAAATAACAAAGCTCAGATGATGTCACTGGCTTTGATTAATAAAATAAGGACATAACAAGTGATAACGGTACTCAACAGGTCACTACAAATTGTATTTTATATTTTCTAAACATTAAAACATAAAATATTCTGTTGTAACTTTTAAAAAATGCTTCTGATTGATTTCTCAAAATTGTGTTACATCACTACAAACAAACAAAAAGTCACATTTTTATTTTTATTTTATCCATACTGGTCAACACCCATCAAAAGAAGAACATAGCGAAGAAGGTGCAGAGCGGGGGATCTACTAGCGGCACAGCATTCACTGTAGGAAAGGACCTATGATGCTGGACCAAAAAGTCAGCTGAAGTCCAGCTCGGCCAGTCCTCCCAACATGGGAAGCACGTGTGCCGCACCTGACCCCCTAATAGTCCACATACTTGCAGTGGCATATCCCCACCTTGATGGTCAGTTGAAGGCCAAACAGCAGCTTGAAGGTGGTAAGTTTCAAATGTAAATATCACTTAATTAAGTAATTTTTGTTACACCAACAGTATTTATCTTCACCATTAGGTTGAAAAATGAACAGCGAACAAGAAGTGTTCTTGAAGGTGTAAGTTTTGCAGAAGGTGCATCATGATGAGTTTTTTGCAATGATGTGTTCCAAAGGATACCATTATTATTTTTTTTTTGAAAAAGGACTGTTTTGAGCAGATACATGCCTGCTCAAAATAAATGTAGCATTCTTTTGTGAAATTTAATGAGGGACATTTGTACCAAACAGGCAAAAAATCTTTTTTGCAGCACATGTCATACTGCTTCAAAATTGTGAAGTTTGTTACGTTTGCCTATTACAAGTGACATAGCATCAAATGCACCTATGATACAGTGAATGTTTCAGTAATTACAATTGAGATTCAGTATTTTGAACAATCAGTATTAAACAAGCGAGCCAAATGACCCAACACATCAGAAAAAATGGTTTATCAATTGATTATTAATATATTACAAATATGTTTACAGTGATGAAAGCATGTCAATTTATGTTGAATGTTACATTTTTCCATGATGTCTTACTCATTCACCAATGTGGATGTAAGCCAGTCTGTTTTTCGAAAAATGTATCATAGGCCTATTTTTTTCAACAAACTGATAGGAATATAAACATATTTGTGACAGGGTAACCCATAGCCTAAATACATTTATTTCATGTCCTTCGTTATATCCAGTTGAAATATCATTAATATGGTAACATAGATTCCTAAAAGAGACTTTGGCAGATGGACTGTTTCATCACATAGCATACATATATTTTGTCCTAGCTATTCTAAGGTCACTATTTTACACTGCCCTTGGACTTTGAGGGAGGGAAATTCCATCATGAATATGTTGGAGTATCCCATCTGCAAAGATCCAAATCAGGCCCAAAAATATGACTGATTGTGAATTTTTCCATTGCATCAAAGTAAACACGTGTATTCAGTTGAATTTCATTTTGAGTGTCCTTTTGTATTTTAATTTCATGTGAATCAATGTGTTTTATTTTTACTGAAATGTTGTACCAATATTTGATAAACCTGAAAGCCAGATTTTTTTTCTTCATTTTTCAAACTATTTTGAAGAATAATAATAAATAAAGAGATTCCAGAAAACATCTGTTAAATATTTCAATCTGTACTAATGTGGTTTGAAATGTATCAAATCAGGTGTACCCTATTTATTTACTTATGCCGTTGAAATAATTGAAAATTAATGAAAAATGTTTTCAATATTTCTTCAACAGCATAAGTAAATACATAGGGCATAATACATTAATAGGCAACTTCAGTACAGGACTGAAAAAACATTTTCAAGTAGTAAAAAAAGTAAAAAAGTCAATTAAGGTTTTATATTTGTGAAATGTGCTATAAACTAAAACAACATTTTAATTAAACAAAATATTGGTACAACCTTTCAGTAAATATGGACACACATTGATCGAAATGTCTGATCAGCCTTTTATCACCTTGTACTTTTGTTTTTAAATCTAAAATTTTGGAAACACAAGCTCACTATTTTAAATAACAAATCCGAAACATTCAGAGGTGTGAAACAGTTTTCAGAATAAAAGGGAATAGTTGCGGTATATGATCAGAATTGAACCGGGAGCAATAAAAGGAAATAACAAAACTGTGAACAAATGGTTTGTAAACATATGTTCTTTATTCAGGAGAAAAGCATGTACATAAACCTAATTTTCAAAGACTTAAAGCATACGGAAATTGAAAAAATTGAACTGCTTTGATGACACATGTCATTATCAGTTATACTTACACAGATATAATAAAACTATTGTATACGTTTTTTCTAGCATCTTCAAGAGCAGGTGAAGAGGACATTGGCCAAGAAGGTGGGAAAGCAGCTGGCCACCTTGTTTCGGGTTGTGAAACCTCTGACACCAATGGACACTGTTGCATGGAGGGTGAGGGGACTGGAATGGAAGCCACCAGCTCATCCTTATCTTTGGAGGCCTCCATAAGAGACCAGTCCCTAGTGGTGATTGACCCAACAGCAACTGTACTGACATCATCCTTGTCTACCACCCAGAGACTCATCTCCACCCTCCTTCTTGCCCCCACCAAGTTGACCAAACTCAATGCCCTTAATGTGCTGGTTTCTTCTTTGCCACAGGTACCTCATCCCCTGGCTTCCCTGAGTGAGGAGGCTATTGACCTCTTAATCAGCATCTCTGTAGACCAGACTGCGATTGTGAATGGCATCCAGGGCTTTATTAGCCCAAAGTATTTCTGGATGCCATTTACTGCTCCATGTCTGGCATGCAGAGATCACTTGCAAAAAATATCCTCCTCACTGAACTCAGCCTCCCAACCAGACCAACCTTGTGCCCCAACTCCAGTCCCTTCCTTACCTCAAATCCTAAACCCCAACCCAATCCTAAGTACACTCACGTCTATGCAGGCACCCACTCCAACAGACACAAATAGCACAAACACACACACACATATAAACACAAATAAATACAACGCACAAACAACATACACACACTGATACTACACACACACCACAACACCAAAAACCAGCACCACACCCACAACCACCACCACACCGCAGCCACCACAACCATCAACAAATCCACAACCTCCACCACACCCACCTCCATCAAAACTACCCCCACACTAACTATCACCACCCCCACAAGCACCATAACCAGCACCAGACCCACAACTACTATGACACCCACATGCACCATGACCACACCAACCACCTCAACAGCACACTCAACCAAACCAACATAATCACATAAAGGCAAAACAACAACACCCAAAACCAAATACTCACACTCACCTGAATACCATACACCTTAACAAAACACACATACAAACATACACTACATATATCAGACCCACTTCCAAAACCCAAACATACAGACCTTACCCACTTCAGCTCCCTCTACCTCCAAAACTCAAACCTCTCCCACCCCTCCTTCCGGTTCCCCTCCTCCTGATTTGACATCCTTCCTCTCCTTAACCCCTATCAAAACCATCCCATACCTCCCAAGAAAGATCTTTGAGGTGCCTACTCTGTGCCCACTAGATGCCCGTTTCTTAGCAGGTTACCCTTTGGCAGTGTACACAGGAGGCAAGTTCAGGGCAACACAATCACAGCCTGCAATGATGTTTGAAGTCCTTTATTATTCAGTTATTGTTAACAGTTATTAAAACAATTTATGAGAGACTTTTCTCATTTTTAATATTAAAAATAATTTCATTTGAAAAAGTTTGTCTCTACATTGTTTTTCTTTTACTATCTATACACTGTATTTTTGGTGCAAGCATTCATCATTATGGTGGACGATTACACAATTTTTTTTTTTTTAAGTTTAAATGCAGGTGTGGTAATTTCAACTAAATTAGTGATTAAATACTCACACATGCATTACACCTTACAAAATAAGTTAAGTTAAATTTAATTTAATGCAGAAAATGCACTAAACAAGGAGAAATGTAACATAAATAAAAAAGTTTAAAATGATTTCCGTTTAGGACTAACATTGACTTTAATCATTTTTTAAATAAAAACATTTAAACTTGTCTAGTGTAATTACTAAATGATATTATTTTTAAATTATTATAAAAATGTGTGATGCATTTAGTTATAAATTGATAGTTTACGAAAAATGAGGGAACACACCTGTATAGACATTTTCTTTTTACTTTTTGTATTTTGTTTACTGTAATCTTTTGAGCAAGTGTCCATTATCAAAGAAAGGCTGCACCAAATTTGACAATAATGGAATTATTTTAATGTAGGTGTTTAGCTTTAAATTTGAATATCGGCTTGATTTGCTTTCCGATCATGTAGCAGCAGCAAAGGAAGGAGTCGGAGGATTGGGATCATGCTGGAAAAGGAAGTGGAAAAAACAAAAAAAAAGGTACATTTCTCCCTAATATTCCTTCGATACTGCCCACTCAGGTGTGAAGGTTTCCCCACCGCAGTTACATCGGTGGGAAAGCACATCGGGATAGGCCCGTGGACAGACTTGCTGTACTGGCTGTACTCCCTCCAACAGCTGCTTTTGCCTTTGACACAGTTGATGAGGGTGTTCAATTCTAGCAGAGACGTCGCTATGTGGACAGACTTTCGTCCACAGACCCAACAGCAGATCAATACAAGGGGCAGGCCACCTGGTAGGTGGATGGATTTACCGACAGAAAAATGACAGGGGGACGAAATCTGCAAAGATCTTAATTGGGCCCTAAGTCCCTAGAGTTCTGTAATGGCTGCTGCAACATTTTTGTAAATGTTGCAGCCAGAAAGTCAGAGGCTCATTCCTTCAGGAGCGAGATGGCCCAAGGGAAAAAAGCCCCCTAGGATAATCAGAACATTCTATTTTAAGTTGTGTTTGTAGGTCTCTCGCAAGAGTCCTCAAACCCAACCGTCCAGATTTACGGATATTTTTTAACCTTTATTTCACACAAGCTAATAAATGGATTTGCATCAAATCACACAAAGCACGCTTTCTGAGCCAAGACCGTTTTGGCTGCAGCACTATTTCAAAAAACTTATGGAAAAGGCGTGGAGATTTTGCATTTTGGGACTACCCCTTTTTCTTGGCCCCTGCTCGGTGTATTACCCTGAACCATTCCATGAAACTAAGCAAAAAAGAGGAGTTTTTTGGAAAGTTTTGTAAAGATTTGTGAAACAGCACCAAAGGTATTAGCAAACCTATGAAAAGGCAGACCGAACTATAACCACCCAGTGGCAGATATGTATATTTTTATAGATATATATGTATAGTTATAACAGATCTAGAATACAGAATACACATTACGACATTGCACATATTGCAATGCTGCATAACAATTCACCAGAGGACAGAACCTTTTTCCAAATCCAGCTGCATATTGCGGAAGGCTGTGTGCTGTAGGAATAGCTGGTTGTTAAGCGTTTGGAACTAGGCCTGGCTGGACACCAGGCCCTGTGGCCGTCCTCAGCAGCACTCCAAAAGGCTGTTCTCTGCATTGTTGGTCACCCATAGAGTGCTGGCTCAGGGAAGGGTGAAGGTCTGGCCTTTTGTCCAACTGCCCACTGTGCATGGTCAGGCCATGTACCCAACTCCACTGCGCACTGCCAAAGGTGGTGCACCATGATGGTTGGGCACCTGCTAAGGGATGGGCACGGGTAACATTTCAGTGTATAATATGATCAATAACCTAAAAATGCTTTGAACAAAAATGCACTAAATAAAATGTTGAAATTTAAAATATGATTAGCTCTGGTTATAACGTATGTTTCAATAAAACTAATGCACCTAAATAAAGATAGTTAAAATGCAGTAATTGTTATAAATGAATACATAAAACCACTGAAATTCTCAAGTTATGTTGGGGCGCAATGCACAGTTCACACAAAGACCATACAACCCATAACTTACACACCAAATGCAATGCAAAGTTCTAACTCCTAAAAGAGCCAGGCTGAGATTGCACCACAAACTAATGCCTCCTTGAAACAAGCACTAACAAGAGGAAATGTGTTCATTTCTCCAAAAACCTCAAGCATTGCATGGGTGCTGTAGTGCACAGAACACTTCCAGTGCTTTGGCTTCTTCTGAGTTATGCTGGAAGGGTGAGCTTCCAGAACAGAACATATGCTAGACTGCACCCTTAGCTCTGCACTATTGTGAAAGACTTTGTGACATGCAAGGTGGCCTGTTCCAGCAAAAGGGATGGCACCAGTAACAGGTACATTTGAGTGGATATGGCTCTGCACTGTGTTTTCCCCATGTACAACACAGTACAGCAGACTTGTTTGCTGCACAGCATACAATGAAAACTTATTACATCTGACCAGGAGTAACATGATAATTCTGAGACCTGATGAGTTCAACTTGCAAAAATCTAAAAATGTATGCTTTGTGAAGGTGGAGTGTGAATAGAAGTCCACTATTTTCATGGATTTCCATATGTACCCCTCTGGATTATGTGAATATTTGGAAAGTTGGAAATATAATGAAAATCATGGGAATGGGCCATGATTCTCCACCACTATGGGCAAACCAAAAGGCAGGACCATTTATGCAGCAGGGGAGTGCCAAATTATGCTGCAGGGCTGAGTACATTATACTGCAAATAAGTCAGTTTATGCTGTATACTGCAGCACAGTTTATGACAATATTAATTCATTAGTTTGCCAATTTTACTCTTGTTAACATTATCTGGGCACTGGTTGCACCATATTGGTACTACGTTAAAACCCAAATATAGGAATAAGCAGCAGAAAAGTGACCAGTAAATGTCAGCGTTTCTAGTAACTTTTGAATCATTTGATCTAGAAATAATTTTTTTGGTCGAAATCTGCAGATTATGCAGCAGATAATGGATTATGTGACCAATGCGGTAAATATATAATTATGAAAAATACGCCATAGCAGCACAATTGCATAATTTCAGTGAACCTTCACAGTGGTGACTTCCATAAATATGCCTTCTGGAATCCATAGAAAATGAAAAAAATATAAGCTATAGAGCAATGAATAAAGCAATAACAACAGGAAAAGCAAAATAAACCAACAGAAAGCAAAGTAATTACTGTGATTACATTCAAAGGGAGCGTCTTATATAACAAAGAAAGCAATACTAAACCTTCAAAAATTATATGGGAAAATATGACCTTAATCAGAAGGTATTATATTCCATAATTTTATTTTGGGTCACAGTAGAAAGGTTGAAAATGACAAAGTGTATTTCAGAGTATTACCTTAATATACACTGTATTAATTAAAAAAGGAAAAGTAGTATCACTTGGAAATCAGACTGAACCATTCACTTCGATAATTATCATTTTACCTTTGTGAAAAGAGACAGAAGCATCAATTGCCTACCAGCCCAGCTACTTTACTAACTAATCAATCCATGTAAAAAGCGCAGATTAAATTGACTGACCCTCATATATTTACTGATTGCTCCTATTTGGCCACGAAACATTTCTCAGGATGCAGCCTGTCATGGGCTATCAATATTCTTTAATTCCATGTTAGTTATTGGTGCACTTTGTTACACATTGAGATGGCCTGTCTCTAGAAGTCACTCAGCTTGCACAGCAAGAAAATGAAATGCTAAATGGTTGCACAAACAATTTGATTATAGCATTTAATTCCTGTCACATGGATTTTCGACCTTGCTGAGTCTTTCATTTCTTTAGTTACTACTGTATAATGCTGAGCTTTTACCCATCCTCCGCAAGTCATTGCGCTGTGTGAGATAGATCATCTCAGAGACCAATGACCCTTATGTATCAACACATTTCCCTATAGACAGAGAATAGATAAACTCTGTGTCACAAGCCCAATATTATTTTTTTGATGAAACAACACATATCTACGTAAAAGCACAAAGTGCACATCTCGATAAGGAGTAATGGTCAAGATACAACATCATGTAGAAACAAGCATGACAGGAGTTTAATGATGAATCTCGTGTGAGCGAGGCACATGGTATCCGAAGTATACGGAATGCCCTTGATGATGATGGAGGGAATGATCTTTGAGGCACCAAATCTTTGGTGAATTGTGGAGCATGGTGCAAACTCGATGTGCAGAGGTACGTTGTGCGATATAATGGGCATGTAGCTGGACAAGGCTAGTTTTCATATTTTTCTTTTTTTTTTTTTTACTTTCCACTTCTTGCTTGAATATGTCTTCACTCATTGTGTTATTTTTGTCCAGGAGAAGTTCAGTTATTTGGCCAGGTTGGGAGGGGGTTGTGTGTTACGTCGTTATAGAAGAAGTAGAATGTGTTAAAGATGATGTAGGTTTAGAACGGCAGATATTTAAATATGAGAAGTGGAGAGATATTTTTGAATTTCTTAAGTGTGTTGGTGAGATGTTCAAGCAGGGGATGCTCTTCAATGGTTCAGAAAAGATTCAGGAACGCCAGTGGGCTGGACATTGCCATCATCCAGCTGTAAGATAAGCAGGGCTCGAACAGTGTTTTGCTTGGTTCGGGGAAGTCATTTTTTAATCTGATGGTAGGAGTGTATATTATGCTGTCTGTGGTTTATGTCAATGCAGGAATGTAAGAAGGTTAAATTGGGAAATAAAATTATTTTGCATTGCCAATAACTTCCAGTAGGAATACCTTCTAATTTATAATGAACCTCTACTGCTGGATTTGGGCTTGTGTGCCATATTCTGAGATGGGGATGTGTCCAATTATGTTGTAATGAGGTTCAAATAGGTGATGACATATATTATTAGGTGATACAGAAGTATTGGTTTGGTTGATGTTTCTCTTACTTGAAGAGACTTGCTGGAACAGCTGCTTACCATTGGTCTCTCATTGAATCGTGATTCTATGACAACGAAACAAAAGCTCCAAGTATTTTCATGCATATGTTGTAGGTCACCGGGAATTAAGATAGTGCTTGTATGACACAGCATTCCAGTTGTAGTTGCTGCAATAAATTGGGCGTGACCAGAGAGGTAATGCACAAACCAAGAAAGAATTGATTAAGCAGAAGCTGCAAGCAGTTGGCCTCTACTTCAGGGTTTAGGCTTCTATTTTTCAGGAGTGGAATTATTTGTTCCGTTTTGAGGGTTTTCATGTAAGATGCCATGTGTGAGGAAGGCATTGATTATTATGACAAACTGTATGAGTGCTTTATCAGTGAGGAATTTCATGGTGGATTTGTTGATGATTGCCATAGGAAGCTGGCTTTTTATATAGCACACTAAATGAAGTACACTGTGCAGAGAGCCCAGTGAATCCCCCAAAGGTTTGCAGAGGCAGAAATAGATAGGTCTAGTGCCTTTTTTGTGGTAGTGTGTGCGAGCAGCTATGCTTTTCAAGGAGTAGTGTTGTACTCACAGAGCACTAAATGAGACACACACTCAAAGAATAAATCCAAGACCAATTTAGAATAATAACAGTTGCTTTTATTTATGCTTTGAACCAAAGAACTTTGTAATAAGGTAAGGAGTTTTTAAATAAAAAATACTTTGCTGTTTCAAAAATTGACACTGAAATTTTCAGAGTCTTCAATGTTAGCCTATGGAAGGAAATCAAGAATGCAGTTTCACCGATAAGCACACAACTTATAAACCCAGTCTTCAGGGTTTCAGGATAGTACAGGGCAAGTTTCAGGTTGGTACCAAGTGTGCACCCACAGCGGCATGGGGGCAGCTGGGTGCCAAGGTTGAAGTCAGAGTCAGTGCCCATTGTTAGTCAATGGAGACTGAGGGGGGGCTGAAGATGCTCTGCTCCCAGGTAAGTACAGGTGGTGTAAGAGGTTAGTCTCCAAGGATTGAGGCAAGCACTGGGGGGGCCACAGGGACGGTCGGGTGTAGAGTGCCAACACAGTGCTGGGCTCCCAATGTTAGTCAGTGCAGGAGATCCCTTTCAGAAATAGACTGCAGGCCCTGGCCAGGTCAGCTGCCCTGGTAAGTTAAGATGCCAGGGGTCATAGGGACACCAACGGTCTAGCTCCCCAATGCCAAAGAGCTCCGGGTGCAGGGGTGTCTTTTCGTGTTGGAAACAGCTTAACAGGCAGGTCGTGGTCAGGGGTCAACTAACGATGGACTCTGGGTTAGAAGCACAGGGGAACCTTCACTGGACTTCTGGGCTGCTTGGACTTAGGCAGTGGGCATTGGGTGAAGAGGTGGTTCCAGGTGGCGGTTTTGTGGTTTCTCAGGCAGACTTCTTTCATCTTTGGATATGCTTCTTTTGGAGTGGTCCGCTATCCACAGGAGGTCTTGTTCTTTATTGGAGGCTGGCAGGCCTCCCAAGGCTTTGGAGGTCACTGGGCTGCAGGATAGTCATCTTCTCAGTGCAGGTTCTTTGAAGGCTTCATACAGGCTGGCAGGACTGGGGCCAGGACAGTTGGTGTCTTCAGTCTTCTCTACTGGGTATTTTCTGTGGTGTCCAGCTCTTCTTAGGTTGACAGGAATCTGATTCAAGGGTTCAGGGGTGCCACCTAAATACTGAATTTAGGGGCATTACAGGGAGTGCCAGGTGGTAGCCAAAGGCCTACTCACCTTTAGGGTGACTACACTCTTCATATGACCACTTCTTTTGGAAAGTGGCATAGCTCTAATCCTATTGGCCTAATTCCTTCCATGCAAGATGGATGAATTTAAAAAGTAGTGTCCCCTTCAGCTCGTCCACCCTAGGGAGGGGACTGGCATGAAGTGGGCACTCCTCCTAATTTACTTAATTTTCCTGCCAGTCCTGCCACCACAATTGGGGTCAGGAACTGGGGGTCAGCCTTCCCCACCATTTGGAGAGGCCTGGGTCACATTTCAAAGGCAGTAAGGCTTTTGAAGCTCCCTGCCCTGACATGTCCATCCTGCCTGAGAGTGGAGATTACTCCTCTGCTCAGAGCAGGCCTTTGTTCTGAGCCCTCAAGAGCATTGACTCTCACCTCAGGGGGCCAGAAGTTTGTCTAAAGTGCCTGCACTGGTTCTGACCAGTCAGAGCCCACACTAGGGGTTGGTAGATTTTAAAGGGCACCTCTAAAGTGCCCTCTGAGTGCATATATTAATAAATCCATCACTAGATTCAGTGAGGGTTTTTTAATATGAGATGTTTGATAGCAAAGATCCGTATTGTCAGTGAAGCCATCATGTAGCAGGGGACCAGTGTCCAGCACTTGTACTTGAAATGGCGCCACTGTTCAATTACTATGTCTGAGAATCGACAGAGACATAGCAGGTGCATATCTGCTCTTGCAGATATGCCCTCACATGTAATATAATACACCCTGCCTTTAGGGCTGGAAGGCCTGCCCAAGGGGTGGTTTACATCTATTGCATGCAGTGTGCAGGGAACAGGGCACACCAGCTGTGTAGCATGTTGAGCTTTCATTTTAGGTCTGCACCAAGACATGCAGCCTGTGAAGGCAGCACTGTGTGCACTTAGTGAGAGGGCCCCTGAGGATGGCACAATCTGTGCTGCAGCCCTCAGGGGCCTTCCTTTAGTTCCCCAGGCCCTAGGAACCAGTCGACATACAGTGGCAACTAAAGGTTTGCTAATTGGGAAAGGTTACTGTGCAGGTTTAGAGAAAGAGATCTGGCACTAGGGACCTGTTAAGCAGGAACTCAGTGCACTTTCAGTCGAACTTGCAACAGAAATGAGGCAAAAAGTGTGGGGGGCTGACCATGTCAAAAGAGACACTTTCCTACAATATTCTTGACAGTAAAAAGGGTAATGGTTAGATCTTCATCTGAAAGTGCTCCACAATGAACTAGTTGGGTATTTTACATATTCAAGGGCATGCCGTTGTGGTGGTTTGGTTATCATTTTTGATGCTTTTTCTCATTTTCTTAATTACTGCTATAAATACCCTGTTGATGGCATAGCATATATTGGTTAAGAATAGTACTGATTGATCTGGTGGGGATTTGTGGCATTGGTGAGTATTACTCATTGAGTGAATATTTATTGATAGAGTTGCAGAAGTCCAGTTTGACTTCTAAGAAAAGGTTTCTTGTGAGAAGTGTGGCACAATGGTTAGAGCGGCAGACCTTGATGCAGAGATCTGGCCCGGGACCAGGGTTCAATTCCCTTGGACCAGCTAATTCTCACCTCAGTGCCTAATCAAATTAATGGGTCCCACTCTGTAACTCTGGGCGATAACTTGCTTAATCTCCAAAAAGGTCCTCACAGTGCTTGGATGCCTGGCTTCACCCTGGGGCTGTCCAAGAGTGGGCACCTCACAAGGAAAAGCCAGGAGGGGTTCCATAGCGGTGTGCGTACAGCGCCTTGAGACCCTAATGGGTGAGTAGTGTGCTATACAAGTGCAAAGTTTGGTTGTCAGTCCTAGGCATTTCCTCCAGTTAGATCCACTGGACAAAAGGTTTTGTTGTCTTTTTTTTCTTGCCTGCTAGCTGGTGGAGTAGTTGCAGGCTGGAAGCTCTTGGATACGCCAGACACAGCTGGTTAGTTTTCATGATTCATAGTTTAATTAACTTGCGAATGATAACACTGGCAGTGAAATTTTGGAATGGTCGAACCATACATCTTTGTGGTCAGCAGTTTGAATGATGGTGGAGATTTTACATTTTCTTTCAGTGAGTCAATGTAAATATTTTGGAAGGAGGGAAATTGTTAGATAGCTTTGGGTAGTTATGGTGCATAGATTTGTGTTGAAAGGTGAATGGAATGGGGAAATGATTTGCCTAGTTCAGGTGTATTCTGGAAGTGAATTAAGGAATGGCATAGCTGTGATCATGATTTTGAGAACCTAAAGCAGGCTCTGGGAAGGTTTGGTGACATGCTACTTGGGTTTATATATAGTGATGTCAGTGATTTCAGAAGGAAAGATTTTTTTTGATTTTTTATTGAGGGGTCTCCTCGGTTTAGTACCACCAGTTTGTTGTTATCATGATTGCCATTGTGATAGATGTGTATGTGATGAAATCAGTAATTTCCATAGTGAAGATGTTGCTCTGTGCTGGTGATCTGCAGACCGGGTTGTTTGAAGGTAATTATTTGGAATGTGGAGATTGGGAAGGGGAGGTGAAGAGTTCCATTTAGGCAAGGTGAGACAATTCCTACAGAGTCATTCTGTTTTGTGACTGACTGGAAGTCCTCTTGGGTGTTTTCAATCAATGCATTGAATGCTGTTGCCATTGCAGATAAGGACATCCAAGATGTGTGCAGAGGTAGGTTTGAGCCATCTTGAATGAAGAAGAATGCTATTTTTTGTGATACGTTATGTGGAGTTGAGCAATTTGGAATATAAACAGAGCGTTAGTTTTTATGATACATTATGCACTATTTCTGAGGTTGCTGAAGGGGCATAACTGAGGTGCATATGTGGTGCTTTCAAGTGTGGGAGTAAGTGTGTAATTTGGCAGAGTGTATTTGTACCTAGGCATGTCATGGTGACTTATCCGAGGTTTACGAAGCAGTGAACTGACCCTCAGATGTTAACATGACCATGGTATTCAATTTATCATGCTTGCCATGATGAAAGGCTGAATTAGCCTTTCTTGGATCTGAATGTATAATTTGTAAATTAAATACAGATCTTAACAGTGAGTGATTAATGGACTGAACTACTGAAATTAAGGTATATAGTACAAAGAAGGCTCATGGATTGGGTTGGATTTTAGAATATATAAGAATTTGGGCCATTCCTTCAGTAACTACCAATGTGCTATTTTACTTATGTATTATGAGATATGTTCAATGATGGCTGTTCACCTTTCAAACTGCCACATTATAACTAAGCAACTCTGAATTGCATTGAGAAGGAGAAAACAGAGAGGGAACTGAGTCACCATACCACATAGAATTCTGGCAAAAGATATCTTAAAAGACAAATATTTTCCTGGCTCTCATTTAATAGTTCACTACATGATTGTTTGCACAGCAAGCCCCTCCTTCCCAAGAAAAGTATGTTGGATTTCTATGCTCAAGATATTTAAGATATTTTAAAACAATTGTACAATTTGAGCATTTTATAGCACAAACTGCAAAGAAAATTACTAAAACCCTTACATTTTACAGGTATATCAGGCTTCCCAGATATTCAGTTTAAAATGACAACAAAAAATTATGAATGGAAAACATTGAAGCAATACTAACCAGTGTTCATTCCTCTAGGTAGCATTAGTTTGCATTAAGCTAATGTGTGCTTATAGAGAAGAGACCAATACATAGCTTCAGTTGCTAATGTTATGTTGCTCCAGTGACGTAACTGGTGTGCAAATGTAACAGCGGGGTGTTTATATGATGTTAGCTGGTCTGCGAGTGTTTGCAGTGTGGTCCCTAGGCCATGTGTGACCTCTGAAATAAATATGTGGCTGGGCAGGTGGAGTCAATGGAGACCACCTGCACCAGGTCCCACAAAACACACTTCTCGTCTCTGTGTGATTAGTAATCAGGACCTACCACTTGGGCCACCATTATACCAACCACCCAGCTTGACATTTGCCCTTGTTACCTCAGGGATCGCAACACAACATTGGTGAACAAGAGTGGTTGTGCTCCTCGTCCTGGTCTGCCATCAGCTGTGCAGCCCTCGGTGCAGTTGCTGCGTGCTCCCTGAGGGTGCGCAGTGCTTGTGCAATGTGAGTCCTACTGACTATTCATTTGCTCCTGTTCTGGCCTCCTCCAAGCCAGGCCCTAATTTCAAGTGTCCGAGCACCACTGCATAGCAAGCAGTGAGTCACACATCAACCTGTCCTGTGGCAGTGGGGTGCCTCCTGTCTGGCACCTGCATGTGTGAGCCACGCTGACAACACAGAGTCAGAGTGGGACCATACCACGCTCGCTCTACTATGCCATAGGAGGAATGTGTGATTCTGTTCTGGCCTACAATTAAACTGGCTGTAGACAGATGCCTTACAAGACCCTACATGCCATGCCCAGACTATTGAACCACAGGGTTTTCTGGCAGCCACATCCCACTTAGTTGTAATTAGACCCTGAGGATAGAGACAGGCCACTCACATGCAACTCAGGATAGCACATGTTACAATAATTACCACCGCAAATATTCCTCCCTATGAGCTGTTTGTAATAGAGAGAGCCCTTCTGTACAAGCACCCAGGTGGCAAGACTGGGTGGAGAGAATGGTGCTATATTTTGAAGCCACTAAGGCAGACAATTAAAGGAAAATTGCCATGATACTTCATCTAGGAGACAAAACTATACACAGAATCCCAAAAACAATCACCAAAGGGACCCCGAAAACACATGCAAACCTCATAATGGCACCCAACATACATTTCAAACTAATGGGCAACTAGGACTTTGAAAGGTTTGTCTTTCAACAGGCCAGGCAACATGTGGAGGAGTAAATCAACATGTTTTACACCAGATTGAAAGAATTAGAGAGCACATGTGGGTTTGCCAATGAGGAGGAAGAGATACATGGTCAAACAATCCAATGATGCATGTCAGCAAAGCTCTGCTAATGAATCTAACAGGCATCAGGCAAATTGTTGGCAAACATTTTAACCATTGGTAGGACCAAGGAATTATCCAAAGCCGGTGCTTCCCACATGGAAGCTGCTCTACACAAGACAGTAAAGATGGAACCTTTCAATGACATAAAGCCACAACAGACCTATGGGAAACCAAAGAAGAGAGTGCCAACACGACATTGTGGATATTTCGGTGGTCCCATGCATTGGCCAGCTGACTGCTCAACGAAAGCAAGAAGTGCACAAGGTGTGGGAAATATAATCATTTCACACAAGTCTGCTGTTCAAGCAAAAGGAAAGTGCTTGGTGCCTCTGTCAACACCATGTCTGACAGACTACAACATGACAGCGATATGGACGATGATGAAGACACTGAATGCACTGTCCACACTGGTTTCATGATAGGGACTGCCATGCAATCGCAGTGCCACCTGCCACAATGTCAGATACAGGTAGGAGTACACCCCATACAGGCCACAGTGGACACAGGTGCATTCAACAATCTACTATCAGCAGAAGCCTACCAGATGCTACAACCCACTCTGCTCCTCCAGTAAACAGTGATCAAGAAGTTTGTATATGGACAGAACAAGCCTCTACTCATCAGAGGAAAATTCTGAATGGCCATTGCCAGCAGCCCATAGACTCACTGATTTATGTCACAATAGAAGAACACAACACCTGGTTATGGAGTATATACATTCTCAGATGAGGGCATAGCACCTGACCCCGAAAAAGTATAAGACATCATGGAGGCAGCTCCACCCTCCACTGTGTCGGAAGTTTGCAGCTTTCTGGGTATGGTCACCTATTGTGGCTGATTTATACAGGACTCAACCACTCTGATGCTACCTCTCCGGGAGCTTACCAAGTCGGTGACCCCATGGAAATGGGGAGAGTAACTGGAATGGGCCTTCCAGGCCACAAAAGACTCTTTGTCAACCAACACTGCACTACACCAATATATTTCAATCCTTGGAAAGAAACCACCATCACAGTAGACACTGGTACGAAGGGACTAGGAACTTGCAGAAGCAGCGGCCTGAGGATGGGTTGTGGACCTCAGTGGTGTTTGCAAGCTGATCCCTAACTGAAACCAAACAACCCTACTCACAAATTGAAAGGAAGCAATATCTATACACTGGGGATGACGCCAATTCTACCTGCACGTATATGGCCAACAGTTTGTGGTCAACACAGACCACAAACCCCTCATTCCACTGTTCTGAGAGACAGCTTCAAAACCATCAGCCCAAATTGAAAAGTGAATGCTTCATGTATAGGACTACAATAACCAGGTAGAATACCACCCTGACACAACTAATCCTACAGACTACCTGTCGAGACAGCCTGAAGCTGCCACCCCTGAAGAAGAGGAAAAGTTAATGGGAAATAATAATATGTAAGATACATTGCTGACCACTCCTGCCTGCTACCAATCTCGGTAGAGAAGATAAGCCAAGCCATTGCCAAGCATGAGTGTCTGCAGACGATGCTGGAAGCTGTTCACAGTTGCCAGTGGCATTGGTTCAAAGATAATTGGGCCCAGCACACCCCACAGGCCCAACACATCATTGAAAGTTTATACCCTGTCTGTCCTGAACTGGTTGCAGATCCAAATGGCTGTCTGTTGCGTTGATATCGTCTTGTCATCCTCACCAGTCTCACTAATCCAGAGGTGCAATCTGCAAACACCATACATCAGGGAATAATCAAAACCAAAAATCGTCTGCAGAAAAAAGTATCGCTCCTGCTCATGGATAAGCAAGTTGAGATCATGGTAAGATCCTGCCCATGGTGCCAGGCTACTGGAGGAGCCACTCGTGATAACAGAAAGAGGACGCCAATAGTCATGGGTCCGTGTCAGCCTAGACTTTGGAGTATTCTGAATGGGAGATATGCAATGGTAGTCATTGACAATTACCCCCACTACTTTGAAGTTGAAATAATTGCCTCTCAAGGGGCCCATGAAGTACTGCCTAAACTGGAAAAAACAATGGCCACTCATGGTCTGCCCAGAAAGCTGAGGACCAATAATTGCCCGCCTTTTCATGGGCAAGAGGGGACTGCGTATCTCCAATCACTGAACATTATCCACAACAAAGTAACCCCTCATAGGCTGCATGCCATTGGGGAGGTAGAACGTTTCTTGGGGACTTTGAGCAAAGTCATTGGGATTGTGCATGCCAATCAACAGCCTTATGAGTGAGCCATCTACTCTTTCCTCTGTGAGTACTGTCAGACACCCCACTCCAGAAATGGGCAAGCTCCTGGGCACCTTCTAATGGGGTAGGTAGTGCAGAACTTGAAACCTAGCCACTCAGAGTGGACTACACGCCCAATTGATGATCAGAGAGTCCTGAACAAACATTGAATTTCCAATGCTCAGGCTACCCAGCACTGCAAAGCTAAAAGATCCCACCTTAAGGTAGGAGATTTGGTATTTGTGAATGATCGATTTCACAGACACAAATTCAAGCTGCCCTTTGAATGCCACCCTTGGATCATCACTCACATTCTTGGTACCAAAGTGACCACCCACTGTGGGGAGGAAGAAGTTTCCTTAACATTTCCCATTTCAAACGGTTTCATTCACCACTTCTACCCAACCAAATGATTGAAAGACTGATGCAGATTTATGTGATATAGAGGAAGACTCTGGAGCTAAAGGCCTGTCCATGAACTCTTCTGAACCTGTGAGTGAAAGTGAAGTCATGAGCCGCGACGCTTCTGCCTCTGCAGATGAAGCTAGACTTTTGCCCCCTGACTGGCTGGTGACTTGAGACACTTGCACCAGGTATGGTTTACATAATAACTAAGTGCCATCCTCCCAGCTGCAAGAGCCAGTGGTGTAATGGCATGGCCTGAAGCTCCAGGTAATCTTAAAGTTTTCCAGAACTGTATATCCTGGAACTGTTCCTGTGTTGGCTACTGAGTCATGACAGGTGCCCACACACCAAGACTGCACTAATGTTACCATATATTGTCGCGTGGGCTCTCATTATTCTAAATGAGACTACTGGATTTCTAGGCGGCAGGATCGATAACAGTGTGGGGGACTGAGTCTGACCCACGTGTAAAGAACTCTGTCACCCTAAATCCGGTTTTTGCTCCGGCTAACTAGCAGTGCCTCATTTCTTCCATGAGGAAGGAATGATTCGGCAGCCGAGCGCATGACATCTTTGGAACTTCTCAGGGAAGTCGTGGTTACTCAGATCCAAACCAACTCTCTTATTTCCAATATGATCTCATATACAAATGACAAAGACAGTATAAGTTTTATATAATGTTTTTTAATAAAATGACTGTATTTTAGATATTAAGGCGTGAGCCGCAATAACCAGAACGATACAACACAGTAGGATTGTAATAGTTACCAGGAGAGTAAAACATAAGAACAAAGCTATCATATTGTCAAACAGTTTCTACTCTCCCTCTGCTTGTTTTATCTAGAGCACAGCATGTTAAGCTTCTAGCTTGCCTATTAGAATCACTGTGGAGACATCAGCCCTCATACCTGAGCAAAGACCTGTGATCTTGGTTCAGCATCTGCAACGAGGCAGTCAGCGTCTAGTTGTGGTTCCCTGGTCGGAATCTTCCTCTTGCGTGTATTGGGACAAGGAAGTGATTTTATAACTAACATGTCATGGTGATCACAAAATGTCCCTACGCAGGAATGCCAAGTCTAAACTCTTACCACGTCTATCGGCAATGTACCAGACTGTATCCTTGACTGAATCACAGAGTAAATATGTTATGGAGAACTCCAGTGCTGAAGTAGGCAAAACAGTGTGATATGAATAAAAAACAACACCGTAGAACTGGCTATTCGAAAAATAACAGTACGAAGCCTAATAAAAAGCATGTAGAGCAAAGTGTACAGAGGCTCTAAGTAGTCAGCAAATGAATAAAATATATTCAGGGCAAAGTGCACAAAGGCCTAAAGCCTGAAGCTAAAGCGCAATGAATACATAAAACTAACCACACTACACCCTCCCCTTGTCGGTAGCAAGTGGTTCCAATAATATAAAAGGATGCCCTAAATATAAACAATACCTAAAACAATAATTTCGACAAGGTGAGAAGACAACAAAGTCATAAATTTAGGTAACATGTGATCATAAAGCCAAATTCAATATAGTGTCAATTTCGTAAAAATCCAATCGTCAGATAGAAGCAATAGAGCGCAGGAGTTCCTCCACTTCGATATATGTCAATATCGGAAGATCCACGCCACAAAGCACCATGGAGCAGGTGTGATCCAAAGCCCCAAAACCATTCAGGGCGGCACCCCGTGCAGGGCCTATGAAAGAGACAATACCATCTTCCTCCAGGAAGAGAATCTCATAAACTGCCTCACGAAGCAAGCGCATCCATAGTGCACAAGTCTGGGAATGAGCCCTAATCGGGAACATCAACAGATCAGCATCGACCATTGGAGGGCGCTGCAAGGAGAGACAGAGAGCCAGTGCATGTTCAAACGAGCACCAAAGGCATCGAAACACGGGTTGCACACAATCCAAAACCGGTCTGAATGACAGAGACCAGTCACACTCCAAATGTCCCAGGAGTGTCGCTCCAAAATGCTGCATCATGCGTTCACGACACAGCTGCGCTGACGGGAGCAGTAATACAAGATCTCGTCGTGACGGGACAGCCATTGCGAAAAAATAGCAACAATAGCAAGACTCCAGCCAATAAAGCCAAAGTAATCGGGAAACCCCCAAAAATGCTTCTGAAAATAAAATGTATAGCCGAAGGTATCAAACCGAATATGGAAGAGATGGTATGAGCAAAACCAACACCAACGACTTTGAAAAAATGTGCAATAGCAGCAGTGCTGGATGCATTAAATATACGTCCCACAAGTTCACCGAAGTGATTTGGAAAGTTAGTATTCAAAAGGGACTGTATCTCCGCCGATGACCTTGCCACCTGAAGTGCGTAGGTCTCGCTAGCAGATGTAAGGGCCACATGTTTTTGAAACAATAAAGCTTTTAGCCGACTCAACTTGTCGAAATCAACCTTGGAAGTAGCAATATGAGGCCAGATGTCCGCTACCTCCCTAAATTGAGTGGGGGGAAACAACACATTCCCGCAGCACGTAACGGCCTTGTTGACAACGACGATGTAAACTATTCCAGCACGCATGCCACAGCAGCGTTCGCTGTTAAGAACAATGTAACTGCCGTTAGAAAGCACCTGGAAAGTGTTTTTAATAACCGGGACTGGAACTCCCTTCAGATAACAAGCTAAGTTAGCAATCGAAGCGTTACATGCCCGTGCAAGGACAGCTGTTTACAAACCATTGAATGGCTGACAGAAGCTTCGCAGTCGCTGCCGCTAAGAAAAATCTCCTTCAAACCATTAACACATCTGTACTGAAAGGGAAGGTCCCACACCTCGTGTATGTAACTGTCTCCCAATAGTTCATATCTACCCACCGGAATGTGCTTCAAACACGAAGTAAATTGCAAAGTGGAGATAGGCAAATTAATAACCCCATGAATCAACCATTCAGCTGACGGAATCTCAGCTACCGTGAAAGGCAGTTTCTCTAATTTCTCAATATTTAACATAACATATGTCGCTTCCTTTTTAGCCATCAGTTGTTGTTGACGAGTCAAATTAAAAGAGATAAAGATCTCTCTGGCACGAACGTGCTGCCATGGAACGCGACCCACCTTCAAGGTCTGAAGAGTCCAACCCAGCTGCATGATGGACCGCGTCTGACTCTGCCCATGATATAAAGAAGACATGTCCGATTTAATAATGTCAATGGCAGAGGAAACAATGCTGTCAATCGTGTAAACACGGTCAGAAAGGGTATGCATGCCATTATCAACAACAGACAAAGTCTGCATCAGATTTTCTTGATCAATCTGCCTCAACCGGGCTGCAGCCTCTTGTTGTGAAAGCTTCCAAATCTCATTATAAACCTCTTATAAGAACCTTTTCTTCCGTGGTACTTTGGGACCTGACAAAAAATCTTGTAAATCAGTATCATTAGACAGTAACGTGAGATGTGACTTAACTGCATCCAGCGTGGAAGACTTCAACCATTGCTGACAAAGCTTCCCCACACTGTATGTAGTTATTATATCAGCATGTTCTGGTGAAACGTAACAAGGGTCTGCCCTACTAGTCCTGAACCCCCCTGAAGAGGTGACAAAACGTTGATGACACATATTAGTGTCTACAGGCCATAATAACCACCCGCCTGGATGTAACGATGAAGTGTTAAGCGTACCATTCTGGACCCAATGTGTAAAGTCACTGAAAGTAGCATTCACGTAGTGCTGCCAATTTTTTAATTTAGAAGGGACAGGTATACTAGGCAAAGTCAACTCCCTAATCGTCGCTAAGCCCAAATAGCTAGTCTGTTGTACTGTGTCATTGAGGAAAATCATCTGCACAGGGATAATACATGCTCTAAATAACGTGTCCCTGCCTCGCATTTGCCAATTTTTCGTACCCCAAACACTTTTCAAGTCAACAGTTTTAAACCAGTATTCATATCCCTCGACCGACAGTTTAGATACAAACAAATTGGAATACAGTAATTTAGTATCGGTCAATAACATTTGCTTATTAGAATACGGTGCAACTTTAAAATAGTAGGACTTAGCATTACGTGGATCATGCCCAGCAAAATATGCAAATTTATCATAATATGTTTTTGAACTCCCTTGTGGAGGAGTCGAGCAATGTTCCCATTGCACATAATTAAACATGGACTTTGGGCTACTAGCTTTATGAATAAAGTGGTGTCCATAATAGTTGTAACAAAACATGTTACCATGATTATCTCTAAACTGGTAAGCATCATCATCGTCATAGACAGTATAATATTGCAAATCCGTTAGCATAGAATCTACTGTCTTCACATCCCAATCATCAGAAACAATGCCAGGTATAACAATATCATTCATTGATAATTTGAGGACATACGGTATTTGAATCAATTCAGTGGGACCATATATATGAAACATTACTTTATCCCACACAATTCCATCCGGAACTGGTATCGCAGAAATGTTAACAGTGGACAAATCTCTTCGAACCATATGAGATGAAAAATGCGGTTTCAACACAGTCTCTACGTGCTCAATGTCAGAGCGATCAGGAAGAAAATGACCATGTATTATCAGAAAAAAAGTAACCACAAATCCCAACCATAATAAAACAGTCATCACGGCCAAAAACAGCCAAAAATAGTTCCAAGGAAAAACAAAATATGTTCGTTTAAGCCATCCCAGCAGCCGTCGTGGACCGTGGACAGAAGACATCGAGGACGAGGAGCCGGACCCATCATTATCAGCGTCGTTGAAGCAGCCAGAAGCAGCCAGAAGCAGTTCTAGCAAAAGGTGCAACTGTGAACGAAGAAGCAGATGGAGGCTCTCACCGTGGCACGCTATAAACCACATGTTCAGAAACATCTGTAGAACGTACAGCAATTTGATCACAAGATTCCATATTAATCGCCGTCGGTGGAACAATCGCAAGATCATCATCCACTCTCCCCAAGCTTGGAGAGGAAACATTGTCGGTGAAAATCACCTGCAGCGGGACTTCCTCCCCAGTAGTGAGAGGGATTCCAGAACTACTGGGTGTCCCTCTTGGTCTGCTGTGCAGAATCGGCCACATGTTGTAACTTGACATTATCAATGGAAACAAAGCGATTTCCTTTGGCCCCTCGCAGCGGCGGTAAAATCACAGTTCTCGTGCCGCTCACCCCCAACACAGGGACAGGTTCTCAATAAGAAAGACCAAATTCTTTTTTAACTTCGACCTTTTCACGCACTAGATCCCCAATCCTGGGTATCCTTAATTCCTGAGGAGGCAGCACTGGCAGAAGAGTTATCTTCACGGAATTATTGTAAATCCTGCAAAACAGTGACACGATCATTTATGTCAAAGGGCGTATCTGCCGCCTCCACACCAGGACCATCTAGATCAGGAACATACATTTGTGTTCCAAACAGGCACTCATATGAAGTACGACCCCCCCAGTGACCTCCTAGGCAAGTTATTAAGTGCTCTCTGTACTCCATATAGGTGGGCTAGCCAACCACGACCCGTACCTATAACTCTGGCCGTTAAGGACTGCTTTAAATCACAATTTAAACGCTCCACGACAGAATTTCCCTCGGGATAAAATGGAGACGAGAATTGGAGTTGGACCCCCAACGAAGCCATGGTGTCCCTGAATGCCTTAGAGGCAAAAGCAGGGCCCTGGTCCGAATGAAAAGCCGCAACTGCAAATATATCGACAAAGATACGCAAATCTTTAATAACAGTTCGAGCGTCAGCCGAGCGTTGTGGCCATACCCATACAAATCTGGAGCACGAATCTACAGCGACCAATATATATTTGTATGCACAATCTGGTGTCAGCGGACCGCAATGATCCAAGTACACACACTGTAAAGGTTTATTTGAAATCAGAAGGGGCGTCTGCTGCGGGCGTCTAGCCGACGATGCTTTAATTTGTTGACAAACGTCACAACAAAGGACATATTGCTTCGTCTCTTTATAGAGACCAGGCCACCAGTTATGAGCCTGTAAAAGTGATATCGTGGCAGCCACACCAGCATGTGCAGAAGCAACCCCCTCATGTGCTGCAGAAATTAATCGAGGTCTCTCAATTTTATTGGGAATTTCACGTACACCAATGCCTGGAATTGTAACAGTAGCATTTAGCGCACTATTCAAGCAGTAACTATATTTTGAAGGAAATCCTTTAGGAAAGGGCGTGCCAGCAGCCGTAGCCTTTATGGCAGCCGAAATTTCTGTGTCTGGTTTGGAACTCGAACGAGTCACTGCGGCCACAGTGGTGACAGCCACTGCCGATTTCGCGGCTTCATCAGCCAAAGTATTCCCAGCAACGTGTATTCCAACGCGCTGGTGTCCAAGTGTATGCACAACATGGACTTTAGGAAGCGTTTCCTTCAGATCCGCAACCTTACCCCACAACATTTTGGGGGTATTCTAACTTTGGAGGAGGTGTTAATCCGTCCCAAAAGTGACGGAAAAGTGACGGATTTACCACCAGCCGTATTACGAGTCCATTATATCCTATGGAACTCGTAATACGGCTGGTGGTATATCCGTCACTTTACCGTCACTTTTGGGACGGATTAACACTCCTCCAAAGTTAGAATAACCCCCTTTATGTTTTATGGTGTTGCCTTTAGAATCCCTGAACCCATTCATCTTCCAATAGTGTAAATATTCATTGAAAGACTGCACACAGTAGTAGGAGTCACAGACCAGCAAGGTTAAAAGTGCTGGATCCGCGTGCTCCAACGCTAACAATAGAGCTTTGAGCTCAGCCAGCTGTGCCGTGCAATCTCCCAAGGTTTTAGTATAAGTATGTCGGGGGCAGAACACTTCCCCCTCCATAGTGCCGCTCACCACCGCACATGCAGCAGAATACTGTTGTTTAGTCCCAACCGCTGGTTGCGCAGAGCCATCGGTATACATGACCACTTGATATTGGTCAATAGGCAACGTACCAGCAGGAACAGGGTATTCTATTTCATATTGAAAAAATTCTTGAGTCTGCAGTTTAGGGTCAAATACATAATCTACATCAGTGGCTGTCAAAGACGTAGCCCATTGTATCCATCGCGGGTGTAACGCCTTCGAATTAGGAACACTCGCTTTTGTAACAGCCTCTAAGGCCGGAACCGGGGAAACGACAACAATGCGTTGACCCTGAGCCAGCGGTCTTTCTTTAATAACAGCCATCTGTACTGCAGTGAGAATTTTCTCAGTTTGTGCAAAACGTTGCTCTGCAGCAGAATACAAGTGAGACTTGTATGCAATCGGGACTGTCTCCCCTTCATTAAAGGTGACATAAGTAAACCCAACAGCCCCAGGTATTACCCTGATGACTAAATGTGTCTTATTGTCCCGTGTGTGTAAGTGTTGAACTGCTAAGAGATCACTCTGTAACTCTCGCAGTATGTGTGTATGTTCAATCGTCCAAAATCTACTCGAAATATTTGGGCGAATCAACTCGTATAAGGGTTTTATACGCGTCGCATATTCAGGAATGTAAGTTCTGCCAAAATTCAGAAACCCCAACAAAGACTGGAGCTTCCGAACCGTATTAGGAGGCTGCAATAAAGCACATTTCTCCAAAGAATTTGGCGCTAGGCTCTTGCCCTCACTCGACAACTCATATCCCAGGAAAATGACGCTGAGGAAGGCAATCTTTGATTTCTTAAAATTAAATTTATAGCCAATATCAGCAAACCCCACAACAATGCGCGATACACGCCTTAGATGTTGCAGAATCTCATCATCTGTCAGATATATGTCATCGACATATGATAACGCTTCAGGGTCGAACTCATGCAGCATTTCAGTTACACGAGCCGAAAACAGTCCTGGGCTATTCTTATACCCCTGAGGCAAACGACAAAAAATTTTCTGAGAGCCAAACACACTGAAACAGGTATAGTCCCGACTCTCGGGCGCTATATTCTGGCAGAAAAATCCATTCGAGATATCCAATGTTGTCTTGTATTTTTTACGCACTATATTATTCATAAGCACTGCGCTGTGTGAATTCTGTATTGCATATGTGCGTGTATGACTATTCAAATGTCGGTAATCCACCACGATCCTATATGAATGGTCCGGTTTAGCTACCGGAAACAAGGGATTATTCATCGGCGAGACACAGGGCTCAATTACACCCTGATACTCCAATTGTGTAAGAATTTTTCTAACCGATGCCCTAGCTTCAAATTTGATAGGATACTGCGGTTGTGGCTGAGGTTCTCCCTTTATTGGAATTACATGATAAGGTGATTGTCTGTCCCACCCCACATTATTTCTATACAAGGCGGGAGCTTGTGCTAGAGCCCATGATTTACTATAGGACTCCGCTAGTTCTTTCGGAACAAGTGGTGAGAAGGAAGGTGTAATAACCTCCTCCCCAACCGGACAGTCGCGAACAAAGTCAGGTGGCCAATCTTGTTCGGCCAGCAGAACATCATATGATTTTACCACAAGGTCCCAAAAAATGGCGTTTACAATACGGTCAATGTCCCCTTCCAATCGTAGAGTCACTTCATATACTCTATCAGGATCAGAGACTCGCATATCCGCCGTCTCGACTTGTATGAAGTCATCAGTTGCTTTCACCTCCAGATGCTCTAGAAGACTCCGGCGAACTATTGTGACCTCTGCCGCGCTGTCTAACAGAGCCAATGCCCACGTCTTGTTCGTCAAGAGAACTCTCTTCTTGAGCGGCATGTCTAACTGAGACTGCTGCCACTTTCTTCTTTTTAAATTGCTGTTTTTGTTGCAGCGATTTCTCTTCTTGTTTAATAGAAACCTCCGCTGAGCGTTGTGAATCCTGCCTCGGTTTCACGTACTCCGTCCTCCGCTCTGACCGCCCACCTCTATCACTTCTCTTTTCAGAGGAGTCCTGAAAGGAACGAGATTGGCGTGTATCAGTATATTGATATCTATCAGGCGTCTTCAAAGTATCCCTATTCCTGAGATTTTACTTATTCTGTGGGGTCTCCGGTTGCGGAGACTGCCCACCATCTTTCTTAGGTGTTTGCTGTTTCTTTTCCCAGCGCTTTTTAGAACCCTCAGGTTGTTGCTGTTTAGCATTCTCTGTATTATTTTTACCCTGTAACTGGGGTTTTTGTGGTCTAGCCCCTAGGCTATCACGACCAATACTAGAATATGTTTCTGCCATTATTCGCGGAAGCTCCCGCTCCTGATTAAGCAGCAGAACATCCCGAAGACGCATTCGCACTGCTAGTGCTACTGCCTCTCCTTTGAGATTACTCAAAATAATAGAAGAAACTGTGGCAAAATTGCCCAGCAACTGCATGCCCAAATCCAAGGCAGGGGCAGCCCCATATTCATCTTGAATCTGTTTAAGTACGTCTGGTAAATTAGCTAATGTTGGTGTACAGTGTGCCGTAGTGTAGAGCGCGGCAAACACCGTGCCCCAGGTATTACAAAGGTCCACCGGAGGAACCATCCCGTAAGGCAAACACATCGTCAAAATTCTATGTTTATCCTGAGGTCCCGTATGGGGAAATACGGCTTCCAGCGTATTTATTTTTTGCGCCAGCCAAAATGGAGTCTCCTCTCGTTTAGCCGGTACTTTACCCATAACTGAGTGTACAGTGGCCGGATTAATACCCGGAACCACTGCCTGTGGGTGTGCTGGAGCAGCTCGCGCTGCATTCGTATTTAATGTTTGCATGACAAACTGAACTAATCGTCTATATGTAGCCGTTAATTCTGTATATAAACGACGAACTTCAACCACTGCCAATTGAGCAACCGCAGGATGTGGTGTATATGTAGCCAATAAAGGCCAGGTAGGACCATCATTACTCAGTGGACCTAACCTAACTTGTGCTACTGAGTGTGGGAGGGCGCCATCAAGCCAATTATGGTGTTCTTGATAAGATAAAGGTATTTCTAAATAAGCGTAAGCCCTGTATTGTCCAGGGACATTCGCAACTGTGTATTCATGAAAAGTATTTGTTCCCCCATCCACTGCTGGAAATCCGACCCAACAATAAAAAAGTTCCGTTCTATAGGCTGCATGGACGTCCACCACAAAAGTGACTGGACCCCCCTGGACTGTCAGTCCATGTGTCAACAGATGTCCCGTGAGCGGATGACGCATATTAATTGCTATATTCACTACATTAGGATTCGCCATTTTATAAAAAATAGCTTCAGGTCAGAGAAGGCACACCAATGTCGGGGTCTTTCCTTTCAAAGTTCAAGCTTGAACAACCAACCACTAAGCAACAGGAAGCACCTATGCAGTGGCGGCGGAAACCCTCAGCCCCACGGACGTCTCCGTATACGGAACCGAGGAGTCAAAATATATATGAGACCAAGAGAGTCAGTCGGACCTAATCATTAGAGCCAGACCAAACGTTGGCGGCGCCATGTCGCGTGGGCTCTCATTATTCTAAATGAGACTACTGGATTTCTAGGCGGCAGGATCGATAACGGTGTGGGGGACTGAGTCTGACCCACGTGTAAAGAACTCTGTCACCCTAAATCCGGTTTTTGCTCCAGCTAACTAGCAGTGCCTCATTTCTTCCATGAGGAAGGAATGATTCGGCAGCCGAGCGCATGACATCTTTGGAACTTCTCAGGGAAGTCGTGGTTACTCAGATCCAAACCAACTCTCTTATTTCCAATATGATCTCATATACAAATGACAAAGACAGTATAAGTTTTATATAATGTTTTTTAATAAAACGACTGTATTTTAGATATTAAGGCGTGAGCCGCAATAACCAGAACGATACAACACAGTAGGATTGTAATAGTTACCAGGAGAGTAAAACATAAGAACAAAGCTATCATATTGTCAAACAGTTTCTACTCTCCCTCTGCTTGTTTTATCTAGAGCACAGCATGGTAAGCTTCTAGCTTGCCTATTAGAATCACTGTGGAGACATCAGCCCTCATACCTGAGCAAAGACCTGTGATCTTGGTTCAGCATCTGCAACGAGGCAGTCAGCGTCTAGTTGTGGTTCCCTGGTCGGAATCTCCCTCTTGCGTGTATTGGGACAAGGAAGTGATTTTATAACTAACATGTCATGGTGATCACAAAATGTCCCTACGCAGGAATGCCAAGTCTAAACTCTTACCACGTCTATCGGCAATGTACCAGACTGTATCCTTGACTGAAGCACAGAGTAAATATGTTATGGAGAACTCCAGTGCTGAAGTAGGCAAAACAGTGTGATATGAATAAAAAACAACACTGTAGAACTGGCTATTCGAAAAATAACAGTACGAAGCCTAATAAAAAGCATGTAGAGCAAAGTGTACAGAGGCTCTAAGCTGTCAGCAAATGAATAAAATATATTCAGGGCAAAGTGCACAAAGGCCTAAAGCCTGAAGCTAAAGCGCAATGAATACGTAAAACTAACCACACTACAATATAAGTTATGCTTGCATTTGTTTCAAAATAAAGAAGGAACGTAATGTTGCACCAGCCACGTAACTGGTGCGTGTCGTGGTTGATCTCAAATGTAACTGCAGAGCTGTTTATATGATATTACCCGCTCCATGGGTGTATGTGGTGTGGTCCCTGGGTCATGTGGGACCTCTGTAATAAATATGCTTCTGGACAGGTGGAGTCAATTGAGACCACCGTCACCAAGACCCACGAAACACACTTCATGTCTCTATGTGGTTTGTAATTAGGCCCTACCATGTGGGCCACCAGTACATCACCCGCCCAGCTTGGCAGTGCCCCTCATGACCTGACATGACATGGCAATACAACAGCAAATTCGGCCCCAGTCCGCACATAACTGCCAAGTTCCATCATCTATCAGTGGGAATACAGCCAACTCTGAATGCTTTTAGGACTTGTTAAAGATCATCTATGAGAAGTGGCTTACGTACTTATTCACTGGTTCAATTTATACACCTCCACACTTAACACCATGCTTTAAGATTGTGCTTTTATGTACATCCATTTAAGTAAGCTGTCATGGAAATACGTTATGTTACATGTGAAATGAGACATATGACCTTTGTGCTTCTCAATCAATATTTTGACACAAAGTTGCATAGTTTGCAAAAGAAAACTGGTGCAGTGGTACATGTGACATCTATGAGGAGACATCAAACACATGCAGTAATGAGGTTGCTGCTACACAAGTATATGCAGAATAATTCTTTTTGTGCAGATCTATTATGAATATACTGCCATTGCATGTATGTCAGCATGTTTGAATATCAGTAAAAAACCTTGTGCTGAGTTACATCTGTCATCAAGACATGTTCCATTATTGAGTTACATATGAAATGCAATTTTATAGAAAGGGTATCAACAATAAATAAAGAGTATTGTTTAAATGTGCATGTACAAAACGTGAGACATGCTGTACCAGGTTACCTGAGTATAACATTTTGGTACCATATACAAATGAATCTTCTCAGGAACATCCCTTCAGCACTTATGCACAATTGGAACAAAGTACTAGGGGCCATGTTTAGCATTTTTCATGCAATGCAACACAGCAAGGCACCTTGCTGCACCGCATGAAAGTGTGAGGACAGGAATGTGCCATATCTATCAAGGTATGGCACATTCCTGTTCTCTCCTTGTGCTGGAGCACTTTTGGCTACACCTCATGCAAGGGTGCCTGCATTGCAGGCACAGTTTCTGCACAAAAAAAATCCTTTGAGGCTTGTTTCCACTTTCTATGTGTGCTGCAGACCACAGCACACATAGAAAGAAGAAAAAACTAGGAGAACAAAAATATATTCCTCTTCATTACGCCTCCCTTGGGAAGGTGTAGTATTTTGACACATTCCCAGGTCCAACACTCAAAGTAATTCTGGGAATGCATCAAAATCCATGTGTGGATGCATGGGAACACTCATGCTCCACACATGGTATGCCTCCATGGGGCAGAGTAATGCAAGGTGGTGACTTGAGCTGCCATACGTTACTCCAAACTAACCAAGCAGCAGGTGGCATTGCCTGGCTTAGTACATCTCATCTAAGTTTTGTATTTCCCTTACATTACTTTGTGTGGTGCAAGGTTGATGAAAAGTTTGAAAAGTATGCCCTTAAGTGTCGTCTATCTCACCGTCCCACCCCCACAGGCACACAATAGCAAATCTTTTTTTCCACTATTCTGATAGGCAAATACCACTAGGGCTCACCTAGCTTCAGACACACAAAGGGGGTCATTCCGACCCTGGCGGTCCATGACCGCCAGGGCGGAGGGCAGCGGAAGCACCGCCAACAGGCTGGCGGTGCTTCTTGGGCTATTCTGACCGTGGCGGTAAAGCCGCGGTCAGAAAAGGGGAACCGGCGGTTTCCCGCCGGTTTTCCCCTGGCCCAGGGAACCCTCCATGGCGGCGCTGCTTGCAGCGCCGCCACGGGGATTCCGACCCCCTTCCCGCCAGCCTGTTTCTGGCGGTCTTCACCGCCAGAACCAGGATGGCGGGAACAGGTGTCGTGGGGCTCCCTCGCAGGGCCCCATACAGATTTTCACTGTCTGCTTAGCAGACAGTGAAAATCGCAACGGGTGCCACTGCACCCGTCGCACCCCTGCAACTCCGCTGGATCCATTCGGAGCCGGCTTCCTCGTTGCAGGGGCTTTCCCGCTGGGCCGGCGGACGGCCTTTTGGCGGTCGCCCGCCGGCCCAGCGGGAAAGTTGGAATGACCGCCGCGGTCTTTTGACCGCGGGGCGGTCATTCGGCGGTAACCGCATGGCGGGTGGCGACCGCCGCCCGCCGCGGTCAGAATGACCACCAAAGTCTCTGCTTTATCCAAAGCTATAAAGGCACTTCTATCTATAATGGATTCATGTTCAGGGTTTGCTGAGGTTGTTCCCAGAATGTTTTTTCTTCTGTGGTCTCTGGGTTAGAGGAATAATTATTTGAAACTTCACTTCAGCAAAAGTGTATATTTTACTGCTGTCGTCTGGGCATCTATACAGTTCCTAGTTATTGTATTGTTTAAGCCTGCCTTGCCCCCTTTCATATGAGACAACATACTCAGCAGAGCAGACCTGTATTATTGGCATTCAGCTAACAATTCCAGACCCTCTAAGTCCTGCAGAACAGAGAGAGAACTCAATAAAATTAATTGAGATATTATAGTCCCTCCACAGCATAAATGCAAATGTGAAGTATTGTATGGTAACAGCAGTGTGCAATACTGCTGTTACCATGTGGCCCTTCACAATAAGGGCCTCTTTACATTTTCTTTCACGTCATGGTGGACTATGGAAACCCCTTGAACTTTGTATGCTCTACCAGACACATATATGGATGCTTTACATCCTATTTGCTTTCACTCATGAGTTGCAGTGTCCTATTGAATGACTTGCTAGCATTGTTACCAAAATATACTAACCTCAGTTCGTCCCACATGGATATACAGACTTTGTACTATCAGAGCACAAATAACAGCTGGTTCACAGAAGGATTTATGATTATGAGAAATAGTACTATAGGACTAATCTTTTACATCTGCTTGCATGCCATTGCGAATCAGCACCAACACATCTGATTCCCTATCAGTAAAAGCGCAAAGAAAGCACAGACCTTTCAATTGTATAGACTGAAGACGAATGTTTCCATTTTTGATGTAGTGTGGCCAAATCACAGACATGTAAAAGTATGCAAATGTTTACTACAGGAGTAGTGTTTTATGTATTTCAAAATGCCATTGTGAATATGCCGCACAGTGTGTGCAACTACTCACCTTCTAAAAAATTGGAAAAACTTGATTTGGTATGGACCCAGACATAATTATATACCACACCAATTATACCATATTCTACATGCTGTTTGTTGATCAAAACATCTGTTGACTGTGATCCACCAATCTGCATAAAAAGGTCCATGGAAGGAAAAAGGTATGGTGTGACTACTTTGTTGGCTACTGTACATGCAAATTGTACTACAAATGTGTGCTAGTAGGTGAGCTACCCCAATTGCTTTAATATTGTGTTAATTAGCCGTTTTCTATTCACTCCTATTGTAAGTGACAGCAACAGGATGTCTGTGTTTTAACACACCATAATACAATACAATAAACTGAATTTTGTAAAGCGCAACCTTTTCACCAGGAGGGGTCTCAAGGCGCTGGGGGAGGCTCCAAGCCTCGTGAAGCTGTTGCTGGTGATCGAAGAACCAGGTTTTAAGCTGCTTCCTGAAGTCCTTCTGATAAGGGGAGGGTCACAGGTGGAGGGGGAAGTCGTTACAGGATCTGGCGGCGAGGTGGGAGGAGGAGCGTCTTCCATTGTATTTGCGACGGATGCGAGGAACGTGGGCCTGGGACAGGGAGGTTGAATGAAGGTCTCTGGTGGGTTGGTGGAAGGAGAGGCAGTTGTTGATGTCCCACGTTGAGGAGGGCTTTGTATGCTTGAGTGAGGAGCTTGAAGAGGCATCTCTGCTGGACGGGGAGCCAGTTGAGGGTACTGAGGTGAGGGGTGATCCTGGTTCTTCTCAGGAGATCGAGGGCAAGTCTTGCTGCTGCTTTCAGGATGGTCTGTAGGTGGTTCATGAGCTATTTAGTGGTTCCTACATAGAGTGTGTTCCCAGAGTTGAGCCGGCTGGAGATGAGGGACTGGGTGACTGTTTTCCTGGTAGAGAGGTGGATTAATTTGAAAATCCTGTGTAGCATGCTGAGAATGTGAAAGCAGGCAGACGAGATGGCACTGATCTGTTGCTTCGTGGTCAGTTGAGTGTCCAGGATAATATAAGGTTGTGTGCGTGGCTGGGGGGCGTTGGTGGGGGACAAAGGGATGTGAGCCACAGCGTGTTGTTCCAGGGGGACACAATATTGATTAAATTAGGAGACCTGATTTTTGATGTGCATCTCCTATAGTTAATGGTGCTGACCCAATTTTAAAGTTGTTACTTCTGGGAGTTGGTGGCATGTTTTCAGGTACTTACTGGGATTTTACTTGTCTACCTATGTATTCATTTATAAGTGGGGTTGGTTGCAGTCATTTTCCCTCTAGACCACATAGAGTGTAAAATTTAGTTTAGCAGAGAGGCATGGAAATGAAGACGGGACAGTCACAGGTAGGAGTGGAGTCCATGACCAGCCCTGCAAATTCTATGTAACAGCAGGAGACTGGTTCTCCCCCCAAAAAACATTCCCCCTTGAACCAATCTCCTGATGGGTATCTCAAGAGCTCTTAATAAGAAGTGTGTGCTCAGGTAGAAAAAGTGAAGTATGACAACAGCAATCCACAAAAGTGTAATTCCACAAAATATTCATGGAATTTCACTGGAATTTCAATGGAATTTCAGATGACCTGCCTACTCTCAAAAGAGAGTAGGCAGGTCATCTGAAACATTGCATATTCTGTCAAATACTCTACACCTTTTATGTTTGTCTTGTGCTTTGGTGTCACAACCACCCTTTGAACCCACAAAGTGTGCCTTATACTTTTGATGTGGTAATAGACAAGCCATGCGCTTCCTAGTACGTTATTCAAAAAGTGCACGGGTTATTATTTAAGGATGAATCTACGAAGTGCTAGAATGCGTCTGGCTTTTTAGTTTACTTTTCCATCTCTGTGGACGTCTGTGCTCTGAAATTCCTCTGAATTAATTCTAGATGGTGCCGATGAACGGCTTTCGCAGGGCAACTTGTGTGTCAACATCTGTCAGTAGCGCGGAAGTGGCCAGAGACCTCGTGTGAGGTGTATTGTGTGGCCATCTAGATACAACACTGGCTCTTTTTAGCCATTTTATGTGAGTTCACACCAAAATCATTTCAAGGGCAAAGATATTAATTTGAACAAATAAATTATTTTAAGATATTGAAGCAGTGGCAAAGTCAATAGATTTAACCTGGATGTGCGGACACAGGCATTCGTAAATGCTGCGTGTGTTCATTAGGACATGAAGACCAGAGCTATTGCCTTGTCAGCCCTGTTTTCCGCGGAAGAAGCATTTCTCCTACATCCCGTTAAATGTGGGAGTTCCCTTCTCAATTACATCCTGGAAACGCAAGTAGTCCTTAACAAGAGTAACATTTGCCTGCACTTCCATGGTGGAAAACACACGAAAGATGTATGTGGATACTCACAATATGAATTATGGGTGCTGATCTATTTTTGTTCGTAGGCTCTCATTGCGTGAGCCAAAAATCCACCCATACGTCACGAATCCCATTTACTAGACTCAAATTCGCCAACCCTAAATCTGGAGGCAGAGTTGGTATTTGCCCCTCACAAATTAATATATTTGCGAACCTAATTTGAATTTAAGTGCACCAATAGCTTCCTTAGTCTGACACTTGGTATTTGATACAGCAAGTCATAAAAACCCTAAATTCTTCTTTACAAATATTATTAGTCAAGCCCAACCTCTAGTACATAGTACCTTACTATCAAATACCCAGTGCCTTTACATTTCTTCTTTTCTGTGCTTTGATCCTGATCGAAAATATTTGTGGGTGTACTTTTGTGTCCCTGCTTATGTGATTGTGTGTGGGTGTATATGGGGCATATGTGAATGCATGTGTATATGTTTGAGTGTCTTTGTCACTACAAACGTATCTTGACTCAGTGCGATGTTGTCATGCAGTTGTTGACATTATACACTTGTATCTACAAAATGCTCCATTACCAGCAGAAAAGGCAGCACTTTTTCAAGCCCAATGAACATTAAATGGGTCAGAGACTACCCACAAGTTACATTTCAATAAATAAAAAAAAAACATTAAACACGCAATGTACAGAAAGCAAATAACTCCATGTGGAAATGCGATACCTCCTGGTAAATTGTGAAAGAAAAGTCCCCTCATTGAAAAAGGCCGACACATCAGGGCAAAGAAAAATCTCTTGGCATATTCTGCATTCGTCAGCAAGTCGAACTGGCAAGTGCAACTATATAGAGCAGCGCCTCGTCGCTTTTTAGAGCAGGTGTACAGAAAAGTGTTAAGTTGCTAAGTCTTTCATAGGTGAACCTTTTTTTAATACTCGTGTGCGAATCTACGTTTTGTACCAAATTAACTTTTAATTGCACTAGTTTTTGGTGGAAAAATTATTAAAGGAAATGAAAAGCAGCAGCAACATCTTACAAAACTTTGCAAACTGTGTCCAAGGTTTAATCCCTTTAAAAAGAATGCGATTTAATGACTTCTCTTTGTCACATTTCCTCATGTCTCAATTACAAAGTTTTAATTTCTGGACCACCAGCGGAATGTTTCATAATCTCAAGAAAAGAAGAGGACTGAAAAACCGCAATGTCAATTAGGAGCAGATATTTGACTTTTCATGCTTGCTGGGATTTCTCTTAAAAGGATCACTTTCTTTGCAGTTTGGATTTCCCATCAACTGTGATGAAAAATGATATTGTGTCTCTTTTAAGCTCTCAAACAATATAAACACCCATTCAGTGTGTGGAATCAAAGAGCACATGTATAAATAGTTATTGAGAAAACATTTGCAAGATTGATACAGCTGACAATAAGGAAAAAAGAACCATGATTAGGTCAAGATGAAGGTATGTAAGTAGAGCTGAGATCCTCTATTAATACCTACTAAGATAAACAACAATGCTAAGATTTCTGCAGACGTTTCCAAGAGGTGTTAAATAGTTTTAGCCATAAGGCAAACATTAAGTAATGCACAAAGTATATTGTTTCGTTCTGGGACATGAATTGGTTGCGTCTTAAATCGTTTTTTCAATCTATTTTGAAGTTATATATGAACCTCCATCGTCCTTTTTCTGTGTGTAACAAATGGTGTGTTGAAATGTGTTTATTTATTTATTTTGCAGTGACACTAATTTAAAAAAATGTGTTAAACGTTAATAAATTAGGAGTGATTTTGTGTAGTGTAATCAGTAGAATTACTTAAATATTCTCCGAGATTAAGCATAATTACACTGTAAGAGTAATTACATGTTTAGTGCTATTTCTTAGTGCAAAAATGCCTCTTCACGTCCAAACTGGGCACAAGAATGCATTTTGTTCTAAGAAACAGCACTAGATGAAACAGAACATGAATAGTGAGCCCCTCATGCTCACTAAGGCCCATATTTATACTTTTTGAAGCAAACCAGCGCCAGCGCTGGTTTGCGCCAAAAAATTTCCTGCTGGCTAACGCCATTCCAACACGCCAGGTGGTCACCTTATTTATGGATTGACGTTAGCCGGTGCTGCGGCCTGGTTAGAGTAAAAAAAAATACTCTAACCGGGCAACGCAGGCGTAGGGAAGAATGGGGGTTTTGTGTCAAAAAATGGTGCAAGTCAGGTTAGAGTAAAAAATCATGGCTCTAACCGGACTTGTGCCATTTCTTGACACACAACCCCCACTGAAATGACTCCGGTCTTAGGAAAGAAAAGACTCATGCTCCCCTGCCCAATGGCCGTGCCCAGGGTACTTCTGTCCCCTGGGCATGGTCATTGGGCACAGTGGCATGTAGGGATGCCCGAGTTAGGCCCCCCTATGCCACTTAAAAAAAACAACAACAAAAAACTTACCTCTACTTACCTGTACTTACCTGGGATGGGTCCCCCCATCCATGGGTGTCCTCCAGGGGTGGGAGAGGGTGGCAGGGGGTGTCCGTGGGGGCAGGGAAGGGCACCTGTGGACTGCTTACATGGACTGAGGCCATGCAAATGAGCCCACAGGTCCCTTAACGCCTGCCCTCACACAGGCATTAAAAAACAATGCAAATCAGGCTGGGCCCCATTTTTTTTCCAAAATGACGCCGGAGTATACATAAGGCGCACATGCCTTAAAGTAATTTTGTGGACAGGAACGCCTAGTTTGCATGTCATAAACGCAAGGCAGTTTCACACATCCAGAAAATGACACACACTGCTGAATTTTGACGTGCGCAGGGTTGGGCGTCAAAGTATAAATATGGTGTTAGGTTTGCGCTGAATTTGCATCAAAAATTTTTATGCAAATTCAGCACAAACAGAGTATAAATATGCCCCTAAATGTGCTCTTGGGGTAGGAGTTTCCTCCAACTTACTCCTGGCATTTGGTGCATTTCATAGTGCAAAAAGAACCCTTGCATCCAAAATGGGTGCAAGGAAGCAGTCTGCTCTAACAATAACACTAAATGCAGCTCGCACTTGCATTTTTTCCCACAAATTACTCTTGATCACTCGAGCAAGAATATTCACTTCATTACTGGTAATTCCACATCAAAGACTGATGGTGAATTACTGAACTTACTCCGATTACTCCTGCATAATTAAAATTCCCCTGGGCCTCTAATACATTAGTTGAGCAACACAATAATGGGGAACACACATTAATAGAAATCATCTACAGTCCTTTGGATGATCTAACCATCAATACTTTAGTGATTATATCAAATTATATTAACATAACAGTATAAAGCAACATAAAATCATGTAATGAATACATGATGTCATGCAATAGGTCCCTTTAGTAGAGCCTTAGTGTCATGTTGTGCACTTTCTTCTTACAGATTCAGGCTCAATACCGGTTCATATATTCCCCGGTCTTCCAAACCCCAGAATACATGGCAGATGTTTGTAGAGATGAATATGAATGACATAGTGAGAGAGAGACAATTAAGAAGAAGACCTTCTTGCAAAGAATAATTATGTAGGCACTCTTATCATCAAGCAAGTTTGAGAGGCTAAAATAGGGATGCCAGGGTTGTCTAACAAATGTCCCAGAAGGCCAGATCCACAATAGATTTTAATGAACACCACAGACTAAATAAATTAGCTCTGTTTAGACTAATGTACATTTATCCGTACATCCTAAAAATTATGCCAAGGAAACAAACCTTCTGGATCTACACTGAAAGTCCTTTATGGGTGTAGCTTGGTCAGTATGATTGGGGGGATTGAGGGGGGGGGGGGGCGGTCCCGGGTGAGCTTAAAATTTCCCAACAATCATGCTGGGGCATCTTGTTAGAACACATTTTATGAGCAGCAGAACATGGGGAGGGGTGTTAAGGCACAGTGGAAAAAGAGAGGAGTGCAGATTGTTAGGGTTACTTAAAACACAATATTTTTCAAACTAATCAACATTATTTAAGGTCTTCAAAACACAGAGAAGAGAGAGGGTGTATGTTTTGGTGATGTCAGCATGTCAAATTCACATGTGAAATCTGACACACACTTCACATTGCCCAACTGAAAGCACTTGTACCCAACTGGTTAGTACAGAATATATTTTAGGGAGGTGGAACAACCTTAACAGCCCCAGGAGCTTCGCCGGTGCCTTGAGCTAGACATTCAGGTTCGGGAAGGTGAGTGCTTTAAATATAAATTCTTACAAAGGAATGTTAGAAGCTCAGATTTTTTCATTTATGGAATAAAGAAGGAGTTTCTAAACAAATGCTGAGGAAATTGCTCGGACACCAGGAAGTATGCAGGGGTAGCATATATTTTACCTATTACAAACACCTATGTGCCTAAGTGCTTGAAGCAAGTGTAGCTGATATGCCTTGCATCTTGGGTATATTCTTCCAGTGTTTAGGGAAGAAAACCTCTAGGTTTATTGGCAGGTTTCTGACAGGTATGTCCACATATAGATATTAGCACTCATTTCCAGGATTGTAGCATAGTGTAACATTTGTGTTTCTTGAAGCTGGTTATTTTCTACATGTTTTAATATTAAATACCACTTTGTCTGTGATTTCTTGCCTCATAAGCAAGGTGTGCATGGCTAGGTTGCCCCGGAAAGTATACCTGTTAGACCTGGCATGCTTGGTTTGGTATCTCCTAACTCTTTGCCTGCTGATTTCCAGTTTTTGCTGACTTTGTTATTACTGGCTTTAGGATTCTGTACATTTTACCAGTGCTAAACAGTGCTAAAGTGCTTCTGCTCTTTCCTTAAAACATGGTCACATTGGACTATCCCCACTTGGCATATTTAATTTACTTATAAGCCCTCAGTAGAGTCACTACATGTGCCCAGGGCTTGTAAAGTAAATGCAACTAGTGGGCCTCCAGCACTGATTGTGCCACCCACTTAAGTAGCACTTTAAACCCCTTCACTTAGAGGCTCTGGCCACTGCAGTGCCTATGAGTGCAGTTCTAAACTGCTGTGTCAACCTGGCAAAGTAAACCTTTTTTCTATGCCCAACCCATCCTTGTTAATAAATATACGTCACCCCTAAGATAGCCTAGATAACCTAAAGGGCAGGGTGTAGTTTATTTAAGAAGTTGGGCATGTACTTTTAAGTTTTACATGTCCTGGTACTGGAAAACTGTTAAATTAATTTTCACTGCTGCAAGGCCTATCCCTCCCGTAGGTAAACATTGGAATTACCTTATGACATTTTATTAGTGTAATTCACAATCTGGAAGAGATGGACTTTTCAAGTTTGGTGTCTCTGGAATTACAATTTAAAATCACAACTTATGATCAAATCAAATTTAAATTGCAATTCTGAAAATGCCACTTTTAGAAAGTTGGCATTTTCTTACTTTAGCCGTTTGGTGCCTACTGCCTGTCTATGATCACATGTGTGGGGTGGGGTGACAGCTGGGCTCTGTGTATTTCACAATGACAGTCACATACAATGGGAGTTTAGGTATGACTTGATGGGCTTTAATGGGCCATCCATGCCAGGATGGAAAGAGCTGGACACAGAGTGAATTACACCTGAATAGGCTGTGCCCTGTCCACACAGAAAGGGCTGTGTAACCCCCTGTAGTTGGTGTGGAGCCAGGGCAGGATGGGCTGGGACTCTGCGCATTTCAAAGGGATGCCTTTGAACTCTTCCCCACTTCAAAGGCCCTTCTGAGTATAAGTACTGGACCCCTGATACTTCAGTACACTTCTGGACTTGTGGCTACTCTGCCAGGAAGAAGGACTGCTGCGCTGCTGAAGGCCTGCCACTCTGCTGGACTTTTGTTTCCTGGACTCCTGTCCTGCTGTGCTGATCTGCCTCTGCTGCCCTCTTGCCTGGGAGTGAGAAGAACTGGAGTTGAATCTCTCCAACCCAGAACCCAGAGTGACGCCTAAACCTAGTCGGCTGGCCTCCTGCTCTGAAGTCTCAGGAACAAAACAGACTTCCAACCACCCTGCTCCTAGACTCTGCCATATGTGAGTCTTTCCTGCCAAGTGCTGCCATACCAGTCCTGGGCCATTGGAAGTGGATCTAAAGTGTTTGCCCCGAACGAACCAACACATCCTCTGCTGTGTGGGCAGAACCAATGCATTGTCTCTGTTACATAGGCAAAATCGCCACGTTGCTGCTGTTGTGTGAACCAGAACCTCTGGAACAAACACGGGGTGCTTTCTTCGTACAAGGACCCCACATCCCCTTTGATGACAATCTCGATGATGGCACCTACAGTCTGCATCACAGCCTCTGTGTCCATCGGAATCAATGCATCGACTCAACGCAGCTGGCACCTGCACCAGAATTCCACCACATCTCAGCACCAATGCATCACCATTGCTTTCTTGGACACTTCGACGCATCTTCTTGACTGTGTGGGAAAAATATACACATCTCCTCGATGGTGTGGTTTTGGTTTTTCACCAACGCAACGCTTCACAACGCGGATTTAATGTGCTTTGGTTCAGCGAGCCTAACAGGGTCCCCATAACTGGCCTGAACTTTTGACTTTGTCTGGAAACAGCATGACCAGATATTCCCGGTCAGTGCTTTTGGCTTCTAAGTTCTATTTAAAAGTTAATTCTTTAAAAATTAATAACTTAAGCTATACTCTTTAATTTTGTGTCATTTGGTCTTGTTTTATTTATTAAATGAAGTTCTATTTTGTTACACTGGTGTGGGATCTTTTTGTATGGTGTTTCACTGTTTTACTGTTTGAAGTGTTGCACAAATACTTAACAAATTGCCTCAAAGTTATGCCTGGCTGCTCTTTGCCAAGCTACCAGAGGGTTAGCACAGGTTAATTTGGAGTTTGCTTGTGCTTATACTGACAAGAAGTGTGGTTGCTGCTTGACCAGGGCTCACACCCCAATCAACCAACAGCGCAGATTCTCACAATACCCATTATGCAAGTTATTATGACTGACATTATAACTACTTTTTCACACATGTGTGGTGACTATTCCTAATCATATCATATCAGGTGGTGTGGGGATGGAAAACCCTTCTACATGGTATTGGAAGTTCACAAAGAACAAGTGATGGACAGAATGCTGAACAATGTCAAGCATTCACCCCCAGTACAGAGATCTGGGCCTAAATCCATCGTTTTGTTGCCACCCATGCCTTTCCAGTTTGGACCCAGCCATATGCAAATCAGTCTTGACCCTGTTCCCCATGGGAACAGTCCAGCCCGAACTACCAAGCCATGTCCTCCCTGGACTAGAAACAAGCATCCTAGGACCGGTTTCAGGGTATCACCCTTCATCAGCCACGCTAGCTTGACTCCAGTGGCATGGGGAGCAAGGGACCTACATCTGGGCATACCCTTCCCACTTGGGGCAGCAAATGCAAAAAGAACAAGTGATGGACGGAATACTGAACAATGTCAAACATTCACCCCAGTACAGAGATCTGGGCCTAAATCCATTGTTTTATTGCCACCCAGGCCTTTCAAGTTTGGACCCAGACATGTGCAAATCAGTCTTGACCCTGTTCCCCATGGGATCAGTCCAGCCCGAACTGCCAAGCCAGGTCCTCCCTGGACTGGAAACAAGCATCCTAGGACCGGTTTCAGGGTATCACCCTTCATCAGCCAGGCTAGCTTGACTCCAGTGACATGGGGAGCAAGGGACCCACGTCTCGGCATACCCTTCCCCTGCCATTGGTGCCCAACTGTACTGATGTCTGGATCCCTAATGCTGATTTTTGCTGTCATAGGCAAACATGGATCATGTGTGTAGGCCCTTGCGCAGTCCATGCTCACAGATTGCAGTATTGTTGAACCAGGAGAGGTACCCAAAGCACTACCCTCATAGTGGTGTAAGGCTATTACCTACACCGGGCATTAAGCAGAATGTGTGCAGTGGAGGCAGCATACAGGGTGGTGATCAGTAGGAATTAATTGAACTCTTTTAACCTGTTCCTCTGCAGTGAGCCCCTTTTAAATGTTCTGCTGCTGTATTCGTAAAGCACCCTTTGGCTACATCAGATTGGTGTGAAGTGCTGCTCAGCGCAGTAATAATGTTTATGCGCTGAGTGTATGTGTGCATGGGAAGGGTGCAATACAGGGATAATGCAGTACTGAGTAATGCATGCATGGTGTTTGCATGTGCTGAAGGTGCATATGCCTTTGAATGGTAGAGTACCTGAAAGATGTAGTGCTGTGCAGTGCATGCATGATAAGCACATGTGCTGGATGTATGTGCATCTATCAGTGATACAGTACATGAAGAATGCTGTGTGTGCATGATAAGTGCATGTGCTGGGTGTACATATACCTGTGAGAAGTACAATACATAAAGAATGCAGTGCATGCATGATAAGTGCATGTGCTGGGTGTATACAAGCCTAAAAGTGGTAGAGTACATGAAGGATACAGTGGTGGGCAGTGTGTGTGTTTTAAATGCAAGTGCTGGATGTGTTTGTGCCTGTGAGTGGTAGAGTGCATGATGATACAGTACTGTGAGTGTATGCTGTATGCGTGCACTGGGTGTATGTGTGCCTGTGGATGGTACAATCCATGGAGGGCTCTGGATTCAGTTCTGGAAGATCCAGGCCTTCATGATAAAACATGGAGAGGAGGTAGAGAGATCGCCCAGGCTGATTTGGGGTATTGCTGCATTCCTGTAAACTGGGTGGGACACACACTAGGGAGGGAAGGACCAGGGCTCCTCTGTACACATCAAAGGGTGCTCTTTGTTTCAGTGAGAGGTCACAGGGAAATGGCCTGGGCATATCTCAGGAAGGAGATGGGTCTGATAAGACAATTGTATAGAGCAGGGCTAACCTTTTGAGGCACACATCACTGTAGGTGACAAATAAATGTGAACTGAACTCTAGTCACACCCATGGTCTGTATTGTGGGACTTTCAACTTTGGAGACATCCCTGCTATGAAAGACTTCTTTTCATGAGAAAGAAGATGCAGACAAGTGGGTACTTCAGAAGAAGAACCCCAAAATAAAACCTCAAAGACTCAGACCCTAAATCATATTTGATGTCTGTAAATGGACTATAAGAAGGGGAGTTTGAGACCCTAAAAATTGCCTTCTGCCAAGCAGCCAGACACGCTGTGGGCAAGGGGAAGCTCTGTGAGACTTCTGCCTTTGACCAGGACTGGAGGCCATGGCCTGCTGTTCTCCCTGCTGGGTGAAAGGACATCACTTAAGGAATCCAAGACCACCTGCCCTGGAGCCTGGAGCACCAGCACCTGCCTGCTTGCCAGGATCAGTTTACCCTGTGAGGAAAAGGAGAGCATTGGAGGGGTGAGGTCAAGTGGGGAGCCATGTTGAGTGGACTCCCTGTGCGAGGTGTGAGGAAAGGCTGCTTCACTGATTGGTTTGCTGCATATATGCAGGAATGAGTCAGCGACCTTCATCTGCCAGGACAGGGAACTTGTGAAGATAGCTGTGGGAAAGACTACTGTGTGGTAAGTGCCAAAGCCTTGTGTCGCAACGATGTGACAACCCCATATGTCATGAGGGGCCACCATGGAAAAGACTGCTGTGCAGTAAAGGACTCAGCTCTGTGCAATAGCCGTGCACTGACCCTGTATGCCAGAAGGGACCGTCATGGAAAAGGTCACTGTGCTGTAAGGGATGAAGTCTTCTGCCATAGCTGTACAGCAACTCCATATACCAGGAGAGGCTGCCTAGGAGAACTTCATTGGGCTGACTGGGCCAGAGCCCATGGAGAGTAAATTGCAGTGATCCTATATTTCAGAAGAGGAGGACCGTGGGAGAACCAATGATTGTGTCTTGTTCAACCCAGTTGAAAAACGTGAGAACCTCAGGGTGCACCATCTCCCAAGCATAAGATCCATGAAGGGAATGTCATAGCTCCCCCTTCAGGAGTGAACAAACACTTCCTCCATAGGAGAAGCTGCAGCAACCCTACAGTCACTACAGGAATGCAACAGCACAAGAGTGATTCTGCACCCGCTGAGTTGAGCCATTGAGTCCGCCAACAGCCACCATACATGAACTGGGCTGCAGCCACTGCAAACACCAGCAGACGGGCTAACTCCAGAACTCTGACTGCTTCCCTCCTGCCAGTACAGATAAGGCTTGTTTTGGGACCCGTGGGAACTTGCTGCTAGTTGAAGCTTGAAAGGGGTGGAACATATTGGGGGTCATTCCGACCTCGGCGGTCTTTTCAATAGACCGCCGAGAGACCGCCGTACGGAAGACCGCCAATGCTGGCGGTCTTCCGCACGGGCCATTCTGACTGTTGGCAGCGCTCCGCCCGTTTCCGGACGAAGAGCCGCCAACAGCCATACTGGCGGCAGGCGGGGAAGTGGAGGTAGCTCCACCTCCACCGCCACGCCAACAGAACACCACCCAGCGAATCACGACCTGTGATTCGCTGTGGCGGTGTTCTGTTGGCGTGGCGGTGTCGGCGGAGCTGCCTTTTCCCTCCCGGAGGATCACCAGTAACAGGTAAGGTGATCGTCCGCTAGGGAAGGGGGATGGGGGGGTGTTGTGAGTTGTGTGCGTGCATGGGGGTGTGCGTGTGTGTATGTTGAGGGGGCGTGTGAATGCGTGCATGAATGCGGGGGGTGTGTGTATGTGCATGAATGCGTGCATGAATGCGGGGGGTGTGTGTATGTGCATGAATGCGGAGGGGTGTGTGTATGTGCATGAATGCGTGTGTGTATGTGTGTGTATATGTTGGGGATCGGGGTGGGGGACGGGGGTCCTGCAACCTTTTGGGGGTGGCAGGGGTGGTGGGGGGGTAGGGGAGGGAGTCGGGTGGGGGTTGGGGGTGGGGGAGACCCCTATCAGTGCCAGGGAAGGGATTCCCTGGCACTGATAGTGCTTACCGCCATGACAGTCCCAAACCACATGAAATCCTTGGCGGTAAGCCGGGGTCAGGCGGGTTGGAATACCGCCGGCGGTATGTGACGACCACCGGGCTGGAGACCCAGGTCTCCAGCCCAGCGGTCGTTACCGCCGTGGCGGTCGGAACGGTGAAGCGGCGGCTGGCCATGGCGATAACCGCCATGGTCAGAATACATGAAAAAAGACCGCCAGCCTGTTGGCGGTCTTACCGCCGCTTCACCGCCGACCGCCACGGTCGGAATGACCACCATTGACTTTAAGGGGCAGTCTAGTGCACTCTTGAAACTCAGGCTACTAGTCGAGCATACCTTGGATGTTGCCTGTAGTGGTTGGGAGATAACCACAATAGCTTACACAAGGAATGAGTGGGACAGGGAATCATTTAAGAGACAATGGAGCCCAATCCTCAGAGGGACTTTGTAACAGTTTGTAAATGTCATATGCAGCCTTTGTGTTGGTAGTGGTAGAAATAAAACACTTCTGTTTTTCTTTCTCATAAAAGTGAGTATTTGCTGGAAAATGTTTTATATGCTGCTGCAGTCCTTTTCACTTGGGAGGCCATGTTCACTGATCTGTACCCACACCTCTCTCTGAGCGAGTCCTGGACTGCTCGGCCATGCTTACTACTGAGAGACGAGTACAGAAGGAGTATTTGGCCCAGTTGCTCAGAATCTATGGTAGGTGGGGGACATCAGGAGTAAAAGGCTTCACCCACCATGGCTGGGCCCAGTAGCCACTGCATCCCTCGTGGACCTCTGAATGGCAGGTTTTGCTAGTTACATGGATATATGCCACAATATAGCAACCCAAACCAGATTTGAAAGAATCATTCAAGGCATAGGGACTATTGAGCTGTAGGATTAAACACTTGCTTGTTGGGTTCTGGGTTATGTATGTGTATGTGGTGGGTGGGATGCGAGTGAGCAGCACTGTTTAGGCTATTCTCTGCATGCAGTTATACCTTGTTATGCCATGTATAAAAATTAGTTCATAACTCTCTAGGAGACAATTATGAATAGGACGAAGGGCATTAGAGTAGGGAATCACATCTAGATTCTACTAATACTTCATAAGAATCATTTCCAGGTTCAGGTTCTCCTTTCTGTGCAACAGTTAGGTGCCACTGGATATTTAAGGGTTTTTAAAGCAGATTTTTCAGACTGGTGAGATGGATGGACGTTGAAGTCAGACATGCCTTTACGAAACACCAAAGGCTCAATTGACAATAAGGACAAAATATATTAGAGCAGGTGTTTCTGACCTATGTACACGTTGATGAGAATAGCCAGGCAGTACAATGTTATCCAACTTCAAATCTCATAATCATTTTTAGTCCTCACCTAAAGGCAGCTTTTAGCCACCTGTTGACAAAGTCTTATTGTATGTATTATGAACACTTAGAGTGGATTTTGAGTCAGCATATTTCTTAACACTGGTCATCTTTCGTGTTAACAATATATGGTTCCATCTTATTTAATAGGTTTGTTTTCTCTTCTTGTGCTTGTTCTTCCCCTGGTACCCAGCTTCTTTACAATCCTTTTGATTGGATGACTTGTATTCTTTCTTTTTTATTTAGCAATCCATGGGAGTATGTGTGTTTTCTTCCTCTATCTCCTATGGTCTGCTTCCCCCAAATATCCCACTCTGTGTTGCTCCCCATCTCTCTCAGCTGGCCAGCAAAACAAAGGAATAGATATATATTTACAGGATATGACTAAAGAACACATTTTATCGTGTTATTTTGTTCTATCTCCCATGTTCCACATGTGGCATGATAACCTAGGCCTTGACTCACAACGGCAGAATATATGGTGCTCAAGAAGCGACATATTTCTGTAGGCACCCATCTGGCATTTGAGGCAGAATGTGTACTAAGTGTGACTGGAAAAGAGATGTCTCTTCTCCTCAAAGCCCTTAAAGCTGGTCCTTGAGCTGTTGAAGGTCACAAGATGTCTGGAGCTGCTTCTTTTAAGCACATAGAGCAAGTTCTCATCATTATTTTTAAGCTGGATCATGTGTAAGAGGCTTATTAAAATCTATGCCGAGTTCTTTACAGGAAAGGTATTTGAACAAAATACTGGCCATTTGTAAAATCATTGAAAATATTACATTAAATGTACATTTTAGAGATACCTTAAGATATGTATTACCCTTTTCTTCATCATTTCGTCTTTTACTGTGTTTATTAACAACCCTTATTAAATAGGCAAAGCCAGTATCCTGGCACTTACATTATGAAGTCCAGATCGTATGGTTTTGCCAATGCGTTTTATTTTTGTTACTGTTCAGCCTCGACACAAGCAAATAAACTGCTGGCTACAAACCAGTGTCCAGAATGTACCTTTATATGTACAATAAAAGATAAAGTTGACATTGTGCACCCTTATACATACTCTTTTTGTCTATATGGGGGCATTTTGCTGTAACATAGAATCTACATGTATATTGTAATTGAAGCTAGTTTTGGGTGGTGGCCAGTCACATCCTGCCTGGAAGTTAAGGAGGGAGATAAGGATCACAAATGGAATACTCTTTCCTTGAAGACAGGGGAGGTATTGCTTTGGGTGGTTCTGTGAAATCCTGGTGTGTATGGTTTGCCTACATCAGTAAACTGGATATGATCGTTCTCAGATATTAGCTGCCAAGTGCTGCAAGTATTTTTTCAGTTTTTGTGGATTGTTAAACCTATTGGTCACATGGTCCAAAATTCAAACTTTTGTTTCATTAACTTTAATACCTGTGGTATTTAATTGTCAGCTTATTCCTTGGAATAATGTGGCAAATTCAGGAATAAAGTCAGTTATAATCTCTTACCTATACAAGATGTAGAACAGGAAACAACACATTTGCTTCCAGAATTAGTGCACCAATTTACCTGCTGCCATAACTTTTATTACATTAACCCAATCGTGTGTGTGTGTTGCAGACGTTTTTCAATCGTTAACATAATTTTAAAATTGTAACGAGTGTATGTTCTGCCCAGTATTCATTAAAAAAAATATTTTGCTGAAAGGACAGATTAAAAAACGAGTTGAACCCTAACTGCCTTTCTGGAGGCTGATTAGGTAATTTGGCTGATGAGGAGAGCAAGCTGGTCTTTGTATGGAGCTGGACACTCAATTGTAGTCTTTTCAGATTTGTTATGTTATGTTAACAAATTTATATAGCGCATGGCTACCCAGGGGCCTCCCAGCGCTTCGGCAGATCCTCCAGAACACTTTCATAGAAGAGATAAATATAGCCATGTTTTCAGTAGCCGCCTGAAGATTGGTTCCTGGTCAGTTAGCCGTAAAGAAAGAGGTAGCGAGTTCCACAGCTCCGCGCCTAGATGTGACAGGGATCTTCCGCCCCATCTGGCTTTTTTTACTGAGGGAATTACCGCCAAGGCTGCTGACGATGACCTGAGCTGTCGCGAGGGCTTATAGAAAGTAGCCAAAGAATGCAGCTGTGGGGGCACTTGTGTGAGGGAGATGAAGTTCATTTTTGCTGGAAATTTGCTGGAAATCCACAGGATAGCCATATTATTTTCCTTTCCTTCAGCCTTCATGGAGGCCAATAAAAATGGCGAAAACATTTATTTCCTGAAACCCTGGTGTGGTTTTCAGTACGTTTTTAAAAGGCAACTTTGTTGACTTCAATATTATCAACAGGAAGAGCAGGGCATCGGCACTTACTTTTGAGGGCCGGCACTTATTTTTGAGGGCCGACACTTATTTTTCTGCCTCAAGCATTTATTGCGAGCAAAAGACACATATGGGAAATGTGGAGGAAGAGAAACACAAACAAGTATTTGCAATGCAATGGGTCTCGTGTTTGCTCGAGTTGGAGCTATTAGCTTGTAAATTTCTAACTGGAACTTTCTTGGCACACAAACTGAAAATAAAAAGCGAGCCGATTCAAAGCGCCGCTGTGTGCGCCAAGGATAGAGACAAAAGGAAAAAGAAGTTCACTTACAGTCAAAGCTATCGACAAACGTGCGATTATCCATGTAACAGGATCAAGGTATAACAAAACCACACTAAGGAGGGACAAACATAAAGCAGTTACCAACGAAAACAAAGGATTTTTGAAAGGCAAGCCCACAAATGAGTGATGGGGCGGTGGGTGTGGTTAAAAGCCCAGATACGTACCAACATGTCAGAAAAGCAGCGCATGCACGTTGCTGTGCTCGACCTAAAAAGCGTCGCAAAGACGGAAACAGAAAGCTGCAATAGTGAGCTTAGGGGGCAGGGAGTGGATGTAAATGGATTAAAGAGGCCCTAGATGGTTTCAGGATTAAGTCACCTCAGTATTCAGTGCTCTCACATTTAATTGTAGCAGCCAGGGCCCAGTGTTTCAGAGGAGAGCTTTGGGCACCAGCACGTTTTATTTACAAACTAAGTAACTGAGGAGAGGAAGAGACACGGGGGTAAGGTAGAAATGAAAGAACCTCCAACCTATTCAAACGTAATACGCAGTCTCCACAAATGTGCCCTTGAATGTGCAGTAGAAAATAATATAATTTCTTCCAAAATGTCATGTTGAAACGCAACCAGAAAATGCTACAAGCCTATCAATTTATACACATTTTTTTCCATTCGTACCGACTTAACTAGTCATGTCATATGTCTGTACAAAACATTTTAACTACTAATGCCATTTTCCACGATTCGTTGTTTTATTTGTATTTTTTCTGCCTCTCTGACCCACGCACGGAGGAGACGTGAATTCACGGAAGTGCCTATTACATTTCTAAATATCTACCATCAGATACTTAGACCTCTAATTAAGTATGCCGGGAACCTCAGTATATTCTCTGAAATCTATCATTAGGCAGTTAGACATAAAAGATCAGACACATATGGGGACCATAGCACACCTCAAGTACCGCATTGCCTCTAGTCACTTCCTGTTATAATGAAGTTCCTGTGAAGCCCATAAACATGTTTTAAATATGTTTGTCTTTGATGCAAATTTTTAACTTCTTCACTACATTACAGCTTCTGCTTTTAGTTAAGGTCGATCTTTTACTTAATACTTGGCAGTGGAGCCTTTTGCGTTTTGTTTGTCACCTAGATATCAGCATAGTTCCACAAAACATGCAAGTGCAGGAACACTTCAGAATATGCTAACTCCCCGATGTACTAAAAAGCCATATAGGCAAGCGTTTTCAAACAACAAACACATAATTAAATAACTTTTTCGAAACGCTGCACAGATGGCAATTAATGATTATGCAATTAGCCAAAAAATCTAAAACAAAAAAATTAAGTAGCTTCACTGCTTTTACACAGAAAAACAGGTCACGTGTCACAAAGATTTTGCTGTGATTTCTCCTAGTTTACTCATGACTTTCACAAATTGGAGCAGTGATGGGGCGGTCCTGATGAATATGTGGGCGCTGTTTCAGTTTTTGGATGCAAAGATGTAAAGGGCCTGCTGTCTTCTTTTTTCTTTTTTCTTTTTTTACACTCTTTAGTCTGCAGCGTGATGTATCCTGGTTGCAGGTGTGCTGAGAACCATCTAGGATGGTGGGTTATCTGCAAGGTAAGCGTGAGGTGCTGGTTTTGTAAATAACACAGCTGATTTTAAAGAAGTGTTGACTGATAAGGGAAGCCAATGGAGTTTCAGCAGGATGAGGGTGATGTGATCATATATCTTCACGCCCTGAATAAGATATGCAGCCGTGTGTAGGATGCTCCTAAGGGGTGTGTGTGCAGAGTCAGAGAGGCGATGGAGTAAGGGGGAGCACAAAAAGGACCTAACATTTAATCAGCTCTTTTAAACTCCACAACTCTTGGTCCACAAGAGTGTGTACCTTTCAGATGAGTTAGGTAATAAGAAGCTGCAACTCTAAACATGCATATAATTTTTATCTCAGCCACATTTAAATTCTGGACCAATGATGAGCACTGTAGTTAATGTTTTAAATGTTTCATTAATCATTAGTTCTAAAAAAAAATCTTTATTTAATCAAGTACAAATTATAGAACAAAGAATGAAGTGTTTCCTATAAATCTGATCCCTAATCTATGTCTCTAAGTCAGGAAAACACATTGAATTTAGTAACTCTTAAAGAGTTTTCTTATATGAGAACAACAGAGACTCAGCAGCAGAGATTTATTTGAGTCAGAGAGTATCACAAAATAAAATATAAAATAGCAAAAAGGAAAGAGCGTCTGAGATTCTGTCTAGCCTCTAAGTCCGATCAGTTACAAATGAGAAGAATGTGCCAGCAAAGGCTAACCGAGAATCTTTGCAGCGAGCTGTGAACAAAGAGCAGATCATTGTTGGGGTTAGCATATGGCATAGCGAATTGTATCATATGCTGCTATGTGAACCTCTTTGTTCCCTGGGACAATTGTATGCAGAATACAGTGATAGAAAAGTTAAAACAATTTAACAGGTAAAATATTTTCTCAGCAAATGAAAAGACAGTTTCCATTGAGATGGTAAGTTCTAACAAATACAATTAAGGGAAGTTCCCTGAGTCTCTGAAAGAAGGAACTATCATGTACGTTTTTGATATGAGCTCTTTCTGTCTTTCCTCTCTTACACATCTTCAGTCTGAAAGCTTTTTCATGGTGAAACAAATCTTAGGATATCCTAAGCAAAATAGAAATTGACAATCAGGTCAAGCGGTTAGTCACAAAAGAAACATTTCAAATGAGCTATAGCAGTTTGGAATTTGCCAGCATTAGTAAGTTAAGCAAGTGCACGTTATACGGAGCTCAGAAGAAAAATCTTGTTTAATGTGCAGTGTTTACTTAGGCCTACAATTCATTCATACTGGGTATTTGTTTAAATGCATTTTATTTTATTAAAATATGTAGCTACTCCCCCCATCTGATGGTTTGCAACCATCACAAAATACCATTCACAAATGTATGTCCTTCACTTTCATCTACTTCGGTAAGCTTTCTAATCTTTTATCATTTAATACTACTCCGACACCAGGTGTAACTGTCTGAAAATGTCTCCAGCTAGTAGTGTACCTTCATTTACACTTTGTGTTTATTTGTGTGCAAGTGACAGTGTTAATGCATCTAAACTCTGGACATTATACATTTTTGGGAAAAACAGAGTAAATAGCAAATGTCCTTCCAGTGAGCAGGCAAACTAAAATGAGTATGTTATCCACAAATGAAATAAACCCCAGGTATGGTTAGATCATCTTCTTGCAATATTTGCCATGATCCTCCAGACAATTCAAACACATGATCACAATTGCTATTTCCTACCAGTGTCTTTTGTCCACTAATTCTTCTTTTGAACACACACACTTTCCCCTTTATGTCGCTTATCTAGCTTCAATTTTAGAACTAATATCTTCTTTCTGAACTCATCTTCCTTTTTTCTTCATACATTCTTTTGAACATCTTCCTTTTTATATGCACTTCTGGCAAACTGTTCATTTCTCTCTTCTAACATTAGGAAGAACACTTTCACCTGTGAATTCATTAGACATGTTAGGTTTTTCTCATGAGCTTTGAGAGTATTAACAGGAAAATATGGTCAAAAATAAAACCATGCATTCTCTCTAGATGGATGATGTAAATTCATACTCTTCATTAGTGGAACTTTTGAAAGAGCCATATCAAAGTTTGAGTAAACGTTTTCAAAATGTCTTTACCTATGTACTAAACTAAAAAATATACCGCCTGCAAGATATATCATAAGGAAGTGGAATATGACAGGAAATGTGTTCATTGGCTGAAGATAGCATGTGTGCACAAACATAACAATCCTTCACATTCTTAGTTTTAGCATACTCTTGTATTAGTCTAGAATAAACATTGTTGAGTAATCTTCATTCATGTAGTCTTCAAAGTATGTTTTTTAACTCATCTTCATTAATACTTGGTTTAGATTTGACAGTTACAAACTCTACTACAGATTTCGCTGTCTCTGGAGTGGAGTGTGTAACTAGTACTATAGCTAGTTGTTACCAAAACTATGAGTGTAATTAAAATCACAAATAATATTTTGCATCTATTTCTATTAACAGTACACACATTCTCTAAACTCAGATCTACTACCAAAAACCTTGCTTGTAACAGCAAGGTATTGACTTTTCTTATTAGAGTTGAACTATTTTTAATATCTTCTTTCTTCTGGTCAGCTTTCTTCAAGTTAGTTTTTCTTCTGTTTTCTTCAAGCTTTATTAATATAAATCTTTGTATGAACTTGCTTAACCCTACTCCATGTTCTTCCAAAGTGTGATACCTACTTCCCTTGGACCGGGGCAATCTTATTTTGTTAGTCTTTTATTTAATAATTCAGTTTATAATGTTTGATTTGTTTTCACTTTAGTTTTTCTTCATAATATGTGGTTTTAACCCAATCTTATTTCTTTTGGTTTTCCCTCAAGGGGATTCAGACAGTTCTTTATTACAATTAAACAAATCTGAAAGTGAGATGTTCAAAACTTTGCTAAATACGTCCATTCGGGTGCTCAATATTTTATGTTTAACTTGTCGTTAATCACATTTGCACAGTTACATGAATACAGGTCATCTGAAGGGTTACATCAGACTAAATTGTCATACACGGTACCGCAGGGCATGGTGTGTATCATAGCATTACATATGATAAGTCCCTACATGCTCCACAGAGAACCATCCCGGTCAATTGTAGCCAGTACAGGTTGTAGAATACCACTCAGCCAACACAGAACTGTGGTGCAGATTTAAGAAAAGTGATGCTGCAACCAATACAGCACCACTTTTCTTGCGCTCTCCTTAGCTCCCCCCTAATGCCACCATGTGTGTGCCATATTAAAGATACGGCTCACAATTGCGGTAGTTAGGGACCTGGGGTCAAAATTTTGACGCTAGTTTGGCTCTTTTCAGTATTAACGTAAAAATGTTAATGCTAATTGGGCAAAGCACATTGAGGCCCAATACAAATAATTGTGTGCCTCCTATTAAAGCCTCCTCTGTGCAGGCTTTAAAAATGCTGCAATAAATGGCACAAAGAAATCTTTTAGATTCCTTTGCATCATTTTTCCAGCCCCCTTTCCCCCAACGGGTGAATGCCCTTGTTGCATACATTATGCCTGGTGAAGGCATAATGTGACGCAAGGGGTTACAAAGTGGTGCAATGCATGTATTGCAATACTTTATAAATCTGGTGTGGCGATTTTGGTCTTGTTGGACCACAATAGCGAAAACAATGACACTAATGTGGTGCAAGGATGTGCTAGACTCTCTTAAATCTGGGCCTATGTCTCTCTATCGAGTAGGGACTCAACTAGGTTGGTATCTTGATGTAATATTTTTGACCGCTTCCCCTATATACAACAGGTTATATGCAGTGCAGGTTATTATGCAGTGAAGAATTGAAATAACAACTTAACAACAACAATGAACCCATGGCTAAAAACCAGTCTGTTAATGGTGTAGGTCAATCAGTGACAGCATACCTTATCAAAATAGTACTATGTACTGTATTGCAACGCCAGGTAAGTGGAAGGTACATGCCAGTGCTGTGGGTGACCCTTCTGCACCCATGTGTACCATTCCCCTGTGTGAGGGCTTTGTATGCGAGGGTAAAAACCAGGGGGAGTTCTCTGTAGCTATTATCTATTTTCTTCCCTAACTATCTGATTCTGTAAATTCACCCTGAGTTCCCTGTGTATCCAGTTCCAGTGTTTGTGATTCCCGAATGGACTGTAGGGATTCTCAGAGATCTAGGTATTCTAACATGTCACACCAGAATTCTAAGTCTCGTTCAGTGTTTTCATCAGTGCGAACCAGTTTCAGTCTCCTCTTTTCAGCAGTACCCTAATCTCGGAGGTCAGCCCTTTATTGTCCTTGCCTTAGGGGCCTCGTCTCTGACCAGTGAATTGCAACATGGTGTTTAGCAAATAACTACCCCGCAGTAAAAACCGGTAATTAATTTTTTCCCCTTTTTCAGGAGGAGGAGCATACCTAATAGGCAATGCTTGGGCAAAGAATCAATCTGTATGGTGATGATTTCTCTCAAATCATCAATGATGACTGCCCAAAATGGTCATAGTCAAGGGCATTCCCATGTCGTATGTGTGAAGGAAGCCAGAGTGAACCCACATTGTGGGCACCTAGGTGCGCGAGAAGGGTAGATCCTGTGGAGTCTTTGGGGATGAGGTATGTTTGATGTAAATAGTGGAATTCGGTTAATTTAAAAAGAACATTACTCACCATCTCTCGGACCTGCATGAAAAACTTCCTACATTCCAAATCGACAAGAGAGGTCTCCAGATCTTGAGTCCATCTGTTCTGTATCATCGCCACGTCCTCTGTACAATCTTCTTTTATGGATTTATACATTCTGGATGTCAAACGTCTAGTTACTTCTGGGTGCAGAAGCATCCATAGTATGTGGGACTCCTCTGGCTCCTCTGGAAAGGAGGGCCATAGCTCCCTAATTATCTGGGAAATTTTAGCATATTGCAGGTGCTGGCCTGAGGGTAGCCGATAACTCTCCCAAGCCTCATTGTGAGGAATGTCCCATGTTGATATAAGTTCCCTACAGCTGTACAGCTGCCATCATACCATTTAGTTAGGTTCAATACAATGGGCCTGATTACAACTTTGGAGGATGGTGTTAATCCATCCCAAATGTGACGGATAGCCTGCCCACCGTATTATGAGTTCCATAGGATATAATGGACTCGTAATATGGTAGGTGGTATATCCGTCACATTTGGGACAAATTAACACCGTCTTCCAAAGTTGTAATCAGTCCCTATATGTGTCTGACAGAAGTTTGGCAGCCATTTTAGTAGCAATAATTATGCATGTGGGGCACACTTAAGCACAACGGAGACCTCTGCTACTTGGCAGACCAGAAATGTTGCGCTATCAGGCACTCCCCAACCCCTCATCATGTACCTGGGGAAATCTTCCACCCCTGCCCAATCTCCTAGCAGTTTTTTCTTGGCTGTCATTTCCTCTGTGCACCACCGTATGGCATACTGCAGAACCCCTGCAAAGTAGTATGACTGCAGACCTGGGACCCCCAGATCCCTCAGCTCAGGGTCAGGTTTTATCACTTCCAGTTTAACTCTAGTCCTTTTACCTCCCATATGAGGGAGACCAGGAGTTTGTTGAGTTTTGTAAATGTAGCTCAAGGAATAAGGCATATCAAGTTTTGTAGTATGTAGAGGCAGCGGGAGAGCAGAACCATTCTGCTCAGAGCCACCCTCCCCATAATGAAGACTGGAAGCTTATTTCCAAAAATCGATGGAGTCCTCTAGACACCTTACAGTGGCACCCATGTTCAATTCATATTTTGGGGCCTCAGAGTGTGCTATTTGCATCCCCAGGTAACGGAGGTGATCACATCCCCAGTAAGTGATGTCTGGGTGAGGTTTGCAATGGCCTGCCCCACAAGACTGGCCATCGGGAATAGGAGCGATTTGTGCCGGTTGACTTTCCAGTCTGACATGTTACCAAACTCTGTCAAGATGTCCAGCAGCATAGGTATAAGGTGATCTAGGCAAGTCAGGTATATCAGAGCATCATCTGTATAAAGGGAGACAACATGTGTGCACCTTCCCACTGTTACTCCCCATTCGCTATCTCCCACTACAGTTTCTGTGCCAGTGGCTCTATCGTCAATGTGAAGAGGAGCAGGAATACTGGGCATACCTGCCTGGTCCTCCTTGCTATAGGTAGGCTTTCAGAGACCACTGCACCAGTATGCAATCATGCCACCGGACAGGTATATAGGAGACAATCCCACTTAAGGAGGTTATGTCCCAGGCCCATCCTTTCCAGGACAATTAACATGTACTCCCACTCAACAGTATTTCAATATCAAGTGCTGCCATAGCCACCATCGTTTCAGTACCTTCCCTCAAGTGGAGCACATTTCATAGGCGTCGCAAATTCTTTTGGGTCACCCGGCCTGGTATGAAGCTGCATTGGTCCTCATGTACCAATTGTGGTACGACTTGCTTTAGTCTAGTGGCAAGAGCCGTGGCTAGTATCTTGGTGTCAGCACATAACGTAGGGATCTAAGTCTGTTAGATAATCTTGTATCTCTAATAGTGATGAGCTTAGTCCCCTGGTGTACACACCCACCAGATGGTCTCTCAGTAGTCTGTTGAGACCGTCTTGTGTCATCACTCTTGTTCTATCCATGATTTTCAGAGTTTTCAGAGATAATATGGGGGGGGTGGTCTCTGTAACAACCAAGCCAGCAATCTGCCCATCTTGTCACCTTCCCTATGTAGCAGTTGATGATAATCACATCTGGTCAGTTTGCGGAGTCTGTCCCATATTTCAGTAATGCGACGACTCACCTGCAACTCAGTCTCCAGGTTGCCTATGCAATCTGAGTGTATCTGCTGTCGGTCAGCCAGGGAGTCCTCAGCCTTCTTGAGGTCTAGTTCCAGCCGGTAGCGTGTACTACAGATTCTAGACATACATTCCCCTCTTGTGACTACCTTTAAAGTGTCCCACTCCAAGACCCTAGTTGCAGTGGACTGCCAATTTGTATCAAAGAACCCTCCCATCATTTCTCTGAGCTCCTCTCGCAATATGGGGTCTTTTACAGACTCTGGCCGTAACCTTCATAGGGGGACTAGGGCCAGCTCCCCCGCATCTCTCACTCCAGCAGTACTGGGACGTGATCAGAGAGGAATCTACCCATAATATGGACCCTGTTATTGCAAATGTTATGTCCTTTGTAATGAGGGATCTGTCAAGGTGGCTGTATGATAGATGGGTTGCTGTGTAGAATGTATATTCCCGGGTTTCTGGGTGTATGGCTCGCCATATGTCAGTGCAGTGCAGTCTGTCTATTGCCACTCGAAGCACAGTGGTCATCCATGGTTTAGTACGTGGTTGTGGGGGGTGTCTATCCAGCTCTCCTGCAAGGACACAGTTAAAGTCCCCTATCCATACCAGATGTAGCCCTAAATAAGATGTGAGCTCTTTCTGAATGGCAGGGAAGAAGTCATCATCATCAGTGTTTGGGGCATATATATTTAATATGCATATTTCCTAGGCCATTCGGGAGCCTGTACACCAATATGTACCAGTTGTTTACATCAGCTTGGTATTCCATTGGGCAGGAAAGGAACCTGCAGGGCAGACCATATGAGGACCACACAAGTGTAATTTGAATATATGTTGGAGTAGAGCTGTACCCTCCATTTCCTGTGTAGTTTGTGCACGTCAGCGTTCATCAAATGTGTCTCCTCTAACAGTGCTACTTGCACTCCCTGTCGGCATAAATATGTTAGCACCATCTTCTGTGTCCCCAGTTCCAGGAGTGGGCAACCCATCCAATCACAGACAGCCCCATGGCTGAGTCAACAATGAAGAGTGGCGTATACTGTTATGTGTCAATACTAACCTCGCACAACCACGCAGGTCACTCATCAGTGGCCAGTTCAATCTAGTGGAGTCTAGGGGCCTCTAGATTGTCTGCAGTATCCGCGGGCACACTGCTACCATCGTCTGATCCCGAGACGTTGCCTCCTCCACCAGTGCCTGCACCTCTTTTCTTTCCAATCTCAGTCATTCAGGACCCAGGCCATGTCTCCTAGGTTCTCCCTGTTGAGTGCTAGGATCTTCTAGGGCCAGAGTTCTGTTCCTTCGAACCAACGTGTCCATACTGCTTGCACCAACTGGCCCCAGAATGTCAATGTCACTTCACTGACCTTTTATTCACCCCCCCTTCCGGTCTTATCAGTAGCCGACATCCACTCTCATTCACTGCCCCCAGGCCAAGAAGTACCCGAGCAGAGTGTGGTCTTTTCTAGGCTCCCCCTCTTGCAGTGTCTATGGCCCCATGGCAGCACCTAGGGAGCAATGCTCCAGTTTGGGTGTAGCCAGTGGCCCTCATTGTCTATTCACCATCAGTTGTCTCCCCCCTCTCTAGCACAAGGAGCAACACAACACCCGGGGCGAGGCCCCACATCTGCAGGTGCAGTGCCGGTACCAATCTCTTCAGGACCACAAGGATTTCTCCTGTCCTGTGTCGGGGTCCCGCTCCGCCGCAGCTCGGGTGGACTCACCTCCCACTGCTTTTTTTCTCCAGGCAGGTCCATGCACTTCTATGCCTTGGGCAGCTGCTGTCGGGCACTGCGTCCTACTCTGATCTTGGGCCGAGCAAGCAGGCCCCGCCAGCTCAGCAAGGCCTCCAGGCCCAGATTCCCAGTGATCATGTTTCAGCACTCTCTACCAACAATGTGCCGCTACCAGTGCTGCCACCGTGTCCCCCAGCTCTGCAGGGCACCGGGGACCGACATTAGCATGGCAGAAAAAGTGTGGAATGCAGAATACTGTAGGATAATTTTGGTGCTACAGTGGAGCTTACAGATAAGCCTTCCACACACTTGCCATCTTGCCCACACACCCCTGGAGCTCAATATTTTCGACAAGGTACTCTAGACCTTCTAGATCCTCTCACTGAATGTTCTTCTTCTTTGTCACTTCTACCCCTCAATTCTGCTTCTTCTCCCATTGTCAGTGGTGTGGACTTAACTGACAAGTTTGATTTTAATTTATTTTGGTTGTAAGCATTTAGCCATCTGGCATTATGTGGATCATTTCTTTTCTTTGTTACAAAACTCACACCTTCTCCTGTAACTTCAAGATCAACTGGTTGCTCTGATGTTGGTCCAGAGGTTACTACCTCAACTTGATTGTTAATTGACAAAAGTGCCAATATCACTTTGTGAGATATCTGACAATTGGACTTATTTACCTGTCAGAGTTTCTTCACCCCTGGCTCTTTCTTGCTGTCCCTGGTCACAGACCGTTCTCCTTTTGAATTTGAACTTGTACAACTTGCGGTGGTACATTCCCCAATTTTCATTTCTCTGGCTCATAGAACACTATTCTTTCATAAGGATCTCTTGTTCTCTTGGTATGTGAGGCATGCACCCAGTTTGTAATTCCAACACACTTGACAGCTATGTTTGTGATCAGAATACCTTGGTAGGGGCCTTTCCAACGTGATTCTAAAAATGACTTTTTCTTGTGTTTCTTGATTATGACCCATTCTCCAGGACTAAGGTTGTGAATTTCCTCTTGGTGTGGATTTATAGTGACAGCTTACACCTGTTGAAAGACAAAATGCACCACATCAGCCAATCCCTTACAGTAATCAAGTGCCATGTCATCTGTTATGTTTATAGGTTCATATGGTGGAACTGCAGGTAGTCTTATTGCTCTCCCCATCAATATTCAGTGGGGTGACAACACAGTTTTCCTGTCAGGTGTACTTTGTAGGCTCATTAACATTAACACTAAAGGCAAAGCATCAGGTCATTTCAGTGAAGTGGATGCACAAACTTTTGCCAATCTTTATTTTATTGTCCTGTTTAACTGCTCAACAATTCTGGAAGCCTCTGATCGGTAACTGCAATAATATCTTCTGTTCAACTTGTAATGATGCACAAAAAGCTGTATAATCTCACTATTGAAGAGAGTACATCGATCTGATTCCAGAGAAACTGCTATTCCGTACCTACGCACTAGCTCTCTCAACAGTGACTTTGCTACAGTGAGACATACAGTTTCTAGTTTCATTTTTTTCCTCAGCCTTTGCATTTGCATGCAGTGTCACTGCCCCAATTGGTGGCCTTGCCTCACATGCTTTTGAAAAAATGAATACCCGTAGTTCCTAGGTAAACATGTCTTCCCTCCACTGAGCATGACACTCATTTTTATTTCCTATTGACCACATTCACCACTTTTTCCTTTTTCTCTTGGTAATTTAGATTTAATTTTTGGCTATACCTCACATTTAGTCCATAGTATTTGTGAAATAGGACGACCTTCTTCTGGGTTGGTATGCCTCTATGTTTGGATACCCTTTCTGGTTCATCACTAATCATGTCGACTTTACCACCTCCTTTTGTGTGCCACTTATTGCAGGATACTTTGATTTCATGTACACATGTGAAACATGTTCATTTTTACACTGATTGAACTTGTCGACAAACACTGACTTATGCATGTCACATGTGTCTTCAGTCTGACTTCATAAATTGTGTATATGAAGCAAGGCTGACCCTATCCCGTATTTTATTAGCATTGGCATGTCATACACACTAGTTAAGCATATTGCATGCGGTTGCTTTCCACACACCCAGGGTACTGCTTGTGGACTGCCGGTTATTCACGAACCTCATGAGTCACGAGTGTGAGCTTTCACTGTTTCAATAGGTTGTGACTCTCTTGATCTAGTTGTATTCCACTCAAATGTTTTTCTTCATTATCTTTCTCTTCTCTTTCTGGGTCTTTTTCTTTTTCTAGCTCTTGCCGGCCTCTATATGTTGTCTTGTTCTCAGGCACAACTTTCCATCCTGATGGTGATCGTTTTACCTTTTCAAGGATTGAAATGTCATCAACTATCGTACCGGGATTCAATTACATATTTTAATGTAAATATGAGCATTGGTACTGCGCAAAAAGTGGCTGTAACAATTCGGTTTATCCTGTCACATACATAAGCCTTAGCATTTTTGATGTACATACACATATTTGCTCTTTTGATGAATATGAATATTACTATGCAAGCTTCTAGTTACATTTGTAAGCCTGAGCTTTTTAATTGGCTACATTGATTGCTTTTCCATCTTTTTTCTGTTTTGTGGCTCCCCCACAATGTTTAAGTATTAGTGCAAAATAAATACATATGTATGTCTAGTAGACAAAAACTCATAGGTCTGATTGAATTCCTATAGACATTCTATAGCTCTGAAGTGCTGCACAAGGGACTGTTGTTTTTGAAGAAACATATCTGTAAATATAGTCACTCTTATTTGGGCGAACAAGCTGCAAGCTCTGGTAAGAACAACCAATTCTGCAGCTTGTGCTGAAGACATTCCTTGAAGCAATGAAGCTTCTATTATTTCTTGGATTGTACAGACAGCATAAACTGCTCTCAAAGATCCTTCAACAAGTGAAAAAAAAATTTATGCCAATTGTTTTGTTATTTTGAGACTGCTGAGAAAGGGCTTCAACTCCCTTCCTTTCTCAGCTAGAAATTGATCATCCAGGTACTTGTATTTTCGCATCTGGATTATGGTAATGCCTTATACCTCGGCTTGCCTCAATATATGATGAAAAAGATGCAGGTCATCCAGAATGCCGCTGGACTGCTTCTTGTGAACCTCTCAAAGCACCAGTCCACCAAAAAGGCTTTGAAAGATCTACTCTGGCTCCAGGTGGAGCAGGTAGTGCAAATCAAGGCTGTATGTATTTTACACAGATCACTTAACAAAAGTACCTCCCTCTACCCATTGCTAAGACCTTTCAGCCACCCCATGTATTCCTGGGGGTCTCTTAGATAATCTTCAGCATATCTGCTAAAGGCTCCCATGATTTGTAGGTCTCATTAAGAAGGGCATTCAGTGGCCTATTTGGCCTTCAAACTATGAAATACTCTTCCATTTGAACTATGTCTGTTGAATCACAAACTTTCCTTTTGCAAGGCCATGAAAACATGGTTGTATAGTAACTACTTCCTCTTCTGTGGCGATCTGGTAATCTATGATGACTGTTCTAGTGCGGGGAGGCCTTTGGGTAGCCACACGCTTTCCAAGCACTTTAGATTTGTTTAGATGAGATTAGATTTATTTAGATGAGATTAGATTAGATTGTTCTGAGGCATGAACCATCCATGAGTATGATGTCATTTGGATATATTAATGGCTCATCCTTTACGTTTGGTCTAGATTTGGTGCATAAGTCTGTGACATCACGGCAATCATGCTCAAATTCTTCCAATTCATCTCTGTCAGGAGAGGGTAACAGTGTACTTGGATTCAAAATTTCACATCTTTTCACCTCAATGTTACTTCCAGCAAGATTCTGCACTTATTTGGTTAGTCTGGCATTAATCATGTGCTGAGTCTTTGTTCTGGGAATCTAAGCCTCAAAAGAGTGAGGAACGATTGCAGTTAAAGGATGTCACAATGTTTTCACATTTTTCAAGACTTATGGTTACTGCAGCTACTGCTTTGAGGCAGTCAGGTAAAGCAGCAGCTACAGGATCAAGTGTCACAGAAAAATGTGCAACCAGTCTTTTGGCACCCCATGTATCTGCACAAGGGTTGAAAGAGAACATCCCTCCCTTTTATTGCAAAACAAAATGAAATATTTTGAAAAATCTGGCATTCCCATTGCCAGGAATGACAGAAACGTTCTCTCAGTTCTAGGAACGCTTTGCTGCATTCATTAACCCAATGGATCAGATCCCGTACATCTTTGAGTGTCAATTTCAGCAAAGGTTTTACCACCAAAGGAAAGTTGGGTATCCACTGTCTGCAGTAGCCAACCATTCCCAAAAACATCCTGACTTCTTTTTGTGTTCTGTGTGGATTCATTCGCAAAATGGCTCCATCTCTCTCTAGTGACACTTTTCTTGTTCCTTTTTCAATGATTTGTCCTGAGAATTGGAAATCTTTTTGGCAACACTGCAATTTATTTGGAGGAACGTTATGTCCATTCTTTAGCAAGTGAATCAATAGTGCAGCAGGGTAATTTTTGCAAGGTTTTTTTGTCGGCCATCTATGTACTGCACAAGGACTGACCTACAGAGCATTGTCAAAGATTCCAGAGTTTTTTTCAAGATCTGGTTGAAGATGGAAAGACTCTCAGTATAACCTCATGGGACGCAACAACATGCTACTACTTTCTCTCTGAACACAAAGGAAAAAAGGTACTGACTATCCTCATGTATTGGAATTGAGAAGAAAGCCTGGGAAAGGTGAATTACAGTACACTACTCAGCTGTACATGGAATTTGATAAAGTATGGTGGCTGGATTTGGTACCACAAGACAACATGGGATTTCAATATCATTCATTTTCTCAAACCCTGCATGATTCTGAATTTGCCATTGGGTTCTTTAATTCCAATTCCATAATCCTTGAGATGCATGGACTCCCAATTATTTCTTTTAGGAACCATTTCTGTATCATATATTCAATTATTGGTTTTATTCCTGCTATCGCTTCAAGAGTCATGTGATATGGTGGTGTTCTCAGAAAAATAGCATCTAGTTTTATATTTATTTTGATTGGCTCCACCGCTTTCTTTAGTCTAGAATTTTTTCCAGTGAAATCCCATACATTTTGATTCCTCTTTTAAATCCGTAAGCAAATCTTTTATTTTCATTATCGGTTAGAGCCCTACTGTTTCGAGTTGGGCTATTTTAAAATCAACATCCTCATTGTGAGTATGGAACTGAACTCCTTGAAGGCCTACAAAAGATGGTACTATTTAACTTGCACAGCAAACCTCTCCCTAAAATGTTGACAGGACATGAATCACAAATAACAAATTGATGAATTTCTTCAAATGAACCTATTTTACAGGGACCATTTTTGAGATTGGATTTGTAATCTGTCTATTTGCAACACCTACAATTTGGATCTCTTTTTCCAAGAGGAGTAGGTCTGGCACTTGTGCTGATCTTATTATGGAGCGGGTAGATCCGATGTCAATAGGAAATAACACTTGATGGCTTTAGAAAGCGGGCTATCTTTGTAGTGTAGCAATGTAAGAGGACAGTATGCAGATAGTCCAAAGCTACTCATATTGGGTGACAGGGGTTTAAAAAAATAATCCAAAAACCTCTCTTTTGTGGTTGTGTGGGTTAGCAGTTAGGCTTATTAGAGGGCAGAGTTAATTATTTATGGTACACACAGAGCCAGTAAGTGAGACACACACTCAACAAAGAAATCCACCACTAATTTATAAAAATAACACTTATTTTTATATGAATTTGGATATGAAGATCATCAGAATCAGGTAAGTACTTTTTGAGATATGAATTTATATATATCTCAAAAGTTGACAGAGCAATTTTTAGAGCGGTAATGTTATCCTATGGGAAAAAAACATGTACTGCATTTGGGCACTTGTCAGTGACTTACAGGACTGTTCTTCAGGACTTAAAGTAAGTATGGGGTCCAAGGCCACACTGACAGATCACATCAGTGGGCCCTGGGGTGTCCAGGTACAGAGATGTGTTACGACGTCGGGTGTCCTACTCACTTCAATGGAGATCGGTTCAGTTGGAAAGAGGCTGCAAGGAGGGACTGGGGGGCCAGTCCGGGGTAAACAACAGGGGGGCTCAACCCTTGAGATGCTTGGGCATGTAGGGACACCATTAGTCCACTTTTGCTCAGGCTGGGGGGTTCAGGTGCAGTGATTTTGTTTGTGTGCTGAGTAACTCACCGTTGAAGGGGGCATGCAAAAAGAGACTGCAGGCGGCAACTGGAAGTTCAGTCAGGCAAGACCCAAGGAAGGGCTCAGCTCTTGTGAGTCTCAGGACCCTGTGGGCACGGACACCTCCCTCAAACTTGGGATGTGGGACGCATGTGCAGAGGCACATTGAAATGTTTTGTGGTGTTCGGAGGCTCACTCTTTGTCTTGGGTTCAGCAGAAGGGGGGCAAGACGGTGAGCTGGGCCACTCTTGATGTGGGTCTCACTGCCCCTGAAGTCCCTCAATGTGCAGGTTGGTTTTCCTAGGTGTCGGTGCCCAGGCCTTGGCTGCTGCAAAGGGCCCGGTAACCAGGATGTTGGTGCTGTGTGGCTCCAGTCCATCCTGGTGACCCCACACTTGGAGAGAGGATGGATCTGACCTGTAGGAACACGGTGACTTCTTCCCGGGCAGTTGCTGTGATGGTAGTCCTGTTAAGTGGCAGGATGGTGAACCAGACCTTGCTTCTTTGGTGCCTGTGGCTGCAGGGGAGTAGCTCATCTACTCCAGGGGAGATTGTCTGGCAATTTGCGAAGCTCTGGCAGCCCCTGGGTTTCTTGAAGCCTTCACAGTGACACAATTGTGGGGGCAGCAGGCAGGCTGTCAGGGTTTGTGCCAACTCAGTTGTTGCTACTCTGTTCTTGGGATAGCACTCTTCTTTGTCAACTCCATCTCTTTGTCTATCGAAACCTGAAGTCTTGGTATCAGGGGTCCCCTAAAGTCAATTTAGAGGTTTTAAGGGGAGTGAAGGGTAGTAGCCAATGCTGCTAACCCCTGGGGTCACTATGCCACCTAGCTGACCACTTCCTTTGGGGAGTGGGCATCACCCTGTCCCAGAATTCCTAATTCCATCACACACAAAATGATGACATTCCTAACGTAATGTTCACTTTAGGCAGGTCAGCCTGGAAGTGCAACATGCCTCCTGCATATCTATTTTCCCTGCCTGTCCTGGTGCCAAATTGACCTCAGAGCAGGGGGTTGCCTCTACCAGGTCTAGGGGAAGCTGGGGTCACATGCCAAAGGTGGCAGGGACTTTAAAGTCCCTGGCTTTGGTATGCAGATTTACTAGCCAACCTGTTGGCAGAAGTGATAACACCTCCTTCCAGAGCAGGCATTGTTTCCGCCCTTGGAGAGCAGAGGCTCTCACCTCAGGGGAGGTCAGAAACTCATCTGTGGTGGCAGGCTGGTCGATACCAGTTAGCCAGCACACCAGAGGGCTAGTAGGTTTCAGGAGGTACCTTTGGGTGCATGTCATAATAGATCAAATACTGGCATCAGTATGGATTTGTTTGGACAAGGTGTTTGATACTGAACACCACTATTTTTTGTGCAGCCGTCATTTAGCTGGATCACTTGTGCTGACCTGTGTCCAGTCCATGCTTTAAGATGGCTGTCCTTACATGCACTGTAATAGACCCTACCTTAAAAATACTTTTAATACAATACATTTATAGAGTGCAAAGCTAACTCCGAAGAGGCATCCCAGCGCTATCGCAAATAAACACCATCAAGAGATTTGCCTATGAGGAACCTAAGCGGCATCAAGGCAGGAATTAATAAGAAAAGTTTTTAAGCCTTTCCTGAAAGTGGATTGCATTGGACTGCTTTTTAGCTCAACAGGGAGAGCATTTCACAGCTTTGAATATTGAAAATCAAATGATCTCCCACCAACTCTGGTTTTGCGGATATGTGGGACTTGGAAACATTTCAAACTATTGGATCTTAGCCAGCTCACCTTGGTTAAAGGTTTGAAACAGTGTCAGAGATATGGAAGGCCTTTATGATTCTAGACACTAAATGTGAAAATAAGATCCTTGAAATGAATCCTCTTTTTCACTGGGATCCAGTGCAGAAGTCGAAGAAGACCTGAAACTGCTGCCCGAGGGGGAATCTTAAGAATAAGATGGACAGCTGCACTCTGAATGGTTTGAAGATGCTGGATAAGAAATGTGTGTAGGCCCAAGTACTGTCTGTTGGCATAGTCCAGTCGAGGTGTGATCAAGGCGTGGACTATTGTTTCGCAAAATTTCACAGGAATAAGATGCAACATCCTCCTTAAAGACCTGAGGGTAAAGAAGCAGGAGGAGGACAATGCCTTGATTTAGGGCTTAAAGGTCAAGTTAGAGTCAGATTTTACACTTAGGGCTCTTAAGGGGTGACTTACTTATTATGCATGCAGTGACTTTGACATGGCACACAATGAGTTTGCCATGCCTGGTTTTCACTCAGGGTTTACACTGTGACACGCAGTCTGTGATGGAAGGCTGTGTGCAATTTGGGTGTGGATGCCTCAGAGTGGCCTAAGATATGATGCAGCCCTTAGGGATCCTCTTTAGTATTCATACCCTAGGTACCATGGGAACCATTTACTAGGGGCTTACAGGGGTGCTAAAGTTGTGTACCAATTGTGAACAACTCAACATACTTTGCTTTTAAGGACAGAGCACTGGCACTGAGGTCTGTGTAGCAGGCCTCAGTGCACTGTCAGAGATGAAAACTAGCATATAGTAGTTCTAAAAGGAGCGAAATGGGGGGAGATGGCATTTTCAAAGAAGCCCAGTTTCCTACAGTGGCCATGTACTTCACGTTCCACAAATGGTCCAATTTGGTCTACCTCTAAGTCTGTGCCAAGCATGCAATCCATTTCCCTGCTCACTCACCACCATTGTGACATGTCTGAGTCTGAACATTTAATCATTAAACAAAGGAAATTGTTGAATCACATTCAGGTTTTGCATTTGCATCACAATTTGATTCATTTTGGACAATTGATTTTCATTTACTATCATGTGGTTTACCTTTTGTTGAACTACATGAGCTGGTGGAACCGGAATCATTTGAACCTGCCTTTGTATCGGCACTTGCACCTGTTGTGTAGGAAAATTTTGCATCTCTAATTGATTTCCTCCCTGCAATTAATTACGGCTTACTCTCTCTGGATTGAGCCTACACTTGCGCTTCCAATGGTCCACCCTTTTATAAAGATGACAAGGAGTCATTTTCATTAGCGTCGCAACAGCAACACCAGTACTCGATCAAATGGAACACCTCTACCTCTACCTTGAGACATCATCATTCCTCCTCAAACACCTTTCATTCCTGCTTGAAAACCAGCTGCTTGTATTTTGTTTAAGCTATTATCATTCTGAGCTGCAACACCATTTTCCAATAAATGACAGATTCTGAAACCCTCTTTACGCCAACTTTGTGCCAACATAGACCTGTCTTTAAGTTTCTGTTGTTTCATCTCTTGTTCATCTCTGCAATACTGTGCATATTTCCAAATCTCATCTAAAGACTTTGGGGGTCATTACGACCCTGGCGGACGGCGGAGAAGCGGCGGTAAGACCGCCAACAGGCTGGCGGTCTAATTTCTGCAATTATGACCATGGCGGTGTCATCCGCCGCTTCTCCGTTCCGCCCGGCAGGGTGGAGACGACCGCTGGGCTGGAGACCTGGGTCTCCAGCCTGGTGGTCGTCACTATACCGCCGGCGGTATTTGGACTCGGCTGACCGCCATGGATTTCATGAGGTTTGGAACCGCCATGAAATCCATGGCGGTAAGCACTATCAGTGCCAGGGAATTCCTTCCCTGGCACTGATAGGGGTCTCCCCCACCCCCCATCCCAACTCCCTCCCCTACACCCCCCACCACCCCTGCCACCCCCCAAAAGTGGCAGGACCCCCCTCTCCACCCCAACCCCCAACATCACATCACTCATTCACACACGACACGCACGCAGGCACCACCAACACACATACACGCACACACACCGACATACATGGCAACATCCACACACACAGTCAGACACGCACACCCACATTCAAACATACATGCACACATCCATACAGACATACCTACAGACATAGACGCACTCATTCCCAAACACACAACACCCCGCAAGCATACACGCACTCACACACCCCCTCTACATACACACACACACATCCACATGCACGCACACAACACACAACACCCCCCTCCCCTAACGGACGATCGACTTACCTGGTCCGTCGATCCGCCGGGAGGGGACGGGATCCACACCATCAACAGAACACCGCCATGCCGAATCACAGGACGTGATTCGGGGGGCGGTGTTCTGTTGACGTGGCGGTGGAGATGGAGCAACCTCCACTTCCCTGCCGACCGCCAGTATGGCTGTTGGCGGCTCTCCATCCGAAAAAGGACGGAGAGCTGCCAACAGTCATAATACGCAGAGTGGAAGACTGCCACCACTGGCGGTCTTCAGCACGGCGGTCCCTCGGCGGTCTTGACAAAAGACCGCCGAGGTCAAAATGACCCCCTTTGTCTGCTTTCTCCTCTATGTGCTGGCTATTTTCAGGTCTCAAACCAAGCACAAATTGTGAAATGAAAAATCCCCTGTCTGTCCGCTTAAGATGTGTCTGACCTGTATACTGCTGAAATGCTTTATCTATCCCTCATAATATCCAAGCACAGACTCTTTATCTTCCTGCTGAACTCATTTTATTCTGAAATAGTCCAAATCCTTATTGTAACTCTACCTTTCCAGAATGCTAGTGCCTAATTATACTTAGCCATTACAAGCGGCTAATGTGCATTTGTGTGAGGATCTCTTGCCAGTTCTGCATCTGGCTATTGAATAGCAATCTTACATTCTGGCAAAAAGTCACTCGGAACCACAGTATCAAAGAATCTATTTAAATTGATCCACATCTCCTTTGAAATGTAAACAAGTCTCTTAACTACTATATGCCATTGCATAGGACTTTCCCTTAGCTTTGGAAAATTATTTGTAAATGATGCACGGTCTCCTCTACTCCAAGTCACATGAACATAACTTCCACCTGGTATCTTTTTTAAGAGCTAGGCAGTAGTTTCCTCTTCTTTTTCAGAATTTGCAATTAATTAACTTTTCCCCTCAGCCTCTCTTGCCTGTTTCTTTTTCTTTTCATGTTTTTGTTACCATTTGTTTGCCCATTACTTGAATTCACTCCATCTGCTTACACGTGTTATTATTTCAGTGAGGTGAATTTGCATTCCCGAAGAATGCATGTTTTCAATTAATTCATCATCCTATTGTACTCTAGAAATTCCTTGCAATGGACCACTTTTAGAAATATCAACACTGGATCTGTTTGCCAATTCAGTTAATCTTTCACAAATTGTTTCAGCTTGTCTCTATATTGCTTTACATAGGTAAACCAATTCTTCCTTCTGATACTGATTTACATGATCAAGATCCAAACATCCTCTAATTATTTCTTCTGATTCAGTTTTTTATTGAGGAACATGTAATGCTCTTTGTGTTTCTGTACCTGTACTAGTACTTGTTTTTTCTGCATCCTCTAGTTTTGTATCTTATCTTGCAGCTTCCTCAAACCATGGATAAAAACCCATTCACCTATCAAGCCTGTTTCTCCTTGTAATGTCTGAGCTGTGAAAATAAGCCTTCTGCCTTCCCCTAAAGTATCTGATGTCTGTGGAAGTGTCCACATAACAATCTGTGAATTTTGTGCTGTTGGAATATGTTCTGTTGTCGGAATACCTCCAGTAGCTTCTCAATCCACTGTAGCTGGTGTACAAATAACTTTTGCAGGCAATGTTTGAGATGAGACCAATTCAGTAATTTGTGCTAGAGTCATAATCATAGAAGCTATAATGTCTGTGAGTATTGCAGTTTAAGCAGCTCACAATTGTGCTGGAACATTTGCAATCGTTGTTGAGTTACAAGCTGTGTAGTAACAGACTGTGCAACAAGCGGATGTGTTAATACTGGTTACACAACTACTGGTTGAATTGGTTGCCTTAGTCTATTAACCTGTAAAACAACGGGATCTACAGGAGCCATAGCTATTGTCACATTGTTAGTCAGCTGAGCTCCATCATTTGGTATAGGACACATATTAGATGGCAAGCATATAGGTAGGAGTTCATCTAAAATATCATCACCCAAATCAGTATCAGTGTCAGATCGTGTTTCATCTTTTGCTGTTCTGTCCAATCTAATCTTTGTTTTTTTTTTGGGGCTTTTCACAATTGTCGACTTTTTCATTCTTTTTTTTGGTTAATACAGAATATATTCTAGCACCCTTTACTATACATTTTCTCCATCTCTGAGTCTGGTCATCCCAAATTGCATCTGCATAATTTCTCACTGCTCTTTTTGTATGTCTTTGGTAACTCTCTCGCTTTATTCTGAGCAATTTTCTCCCAAGTACTAAGTGCTTCAAACTGTGTAGGTCTAAGGGGTGCCTTCATTCCACTAAGGTTTTCTTGAAAATTTGTCAATAACCCTTAAATTAAATGTACCCCCTCTAGGGAAGCTCTATGCAGCTTCCTTTTCAGTAATCTAACACTTTTGACGAAGCCAAAAACATGTATGTAACCCTTCCTCCATCATCATATGATATGCAGGCGTACCCTCTGGCGGTGCTTCCTCACCCTCCCATATTGGAATCATCACATCTCATTAAACTTCTAAGAGCATTGAAAAATGTCATAACTTTGATTTTATTCCAACAGATCATAATCAAAATTACAGCATCTCAATTTGTTTTGAAACTATTCTGCATTTGCCAATCCTCAGAACCCATTTTTCGAATCACAGTGCAGTTCATCAATTCAATAAACCAATGATTCTGCAACCCTTGATGTAATTCAACCAATCACAGTGCAGCTTTGCACCAACAAACCAATACCAACGCAGTACGATATGACACAACAACTCACTCCTTAAAGCAGCTCACCCTCCTTTACAATTTCTTCCTACAATACAAATATGTTCATTTCTAATACCTAAGCAATGCAAACTTACAACAGTCTGTGTCTGCTTCTTCTAAAGGAGACAATAGTACAATCATCAATTAGAATTTAGGTTTTGTATACCATCCGATCTTTCAAGAACTTTCTTCCAAGTGGAAGCAGAATTTTCCACTCACAATGATGAGTTCTCGACCTGTGGGAAAAACACCTGATCAGTGTTGTTTCACATTTTCCGCATCAGGTTTCACAACCAATGTTACTACAGCCACAACCATTTATTATGTCCCTATCTAAGTATAGTTGATGATGTATAACATGTCTCCTAGCAGACAAGAAAAACAAAACTCTTTTTATATCTCTACATCTCTATCTCCAAATCTCTATTTCTATGTCCCAGGATCTTAGACTAATTCTTAGTGTGATAATCCTATATTTCTTTCTAGCAAAGCACATATAACATATAAACACCAACAATGCAACTTAAAACATCCAAATACAATTTTCAATACAACTCATAGCTCATGAACCATACTATTAATTACAATTTTGATGCATCACCCTATTGATACTCACACCAGTCGAATCACCAGTCTTCAACTCCTGTCGGCAACTGTTTCAGAAACTGCACCACATTAGTCTTGGAAATCAGGTTCTGGGCAATTGGGCTTTTATCTAATCTGGGCATTTTTTAATTATTGCAGCTTCTTCTCTTTATCATCTAAACCTTATCTCTGCCACCAACGTTTTGGGAGCATTGAGAGACCTAACATGTCATCAACTATTTTAAAGTACGGAACTCTTAGGAAATAAGTAGCTGCAAATCTAACATGCAATTTTCTTTTTTTTTTTTTATCTCAGTCACATTTAAATTCTGGCATCAATGAGTAGAGTTGTAGTTAAATGTATTAATCATTAGTTCTCAAATAATTGTCTTTATTAAATCAAGTACAAATTACAAAACATAGCATGAAGCATGTCCCATAAATCTGATCCCTAATCTATTTCTCTAAGTCAGGAAAGTACATTCAATTTAGTAGCTCTTAAAGAGTTTCTCATCTGAAAGGCCTTTGAAGTGTGTTGATTGCAGAACATGCTGTACCACATTGAGCATATCGATGAGGCTGAAGAGGATGTCTCTTTGTTTTAGTGTTATCTGGGAGGTTAAATCACCCAAAAAGGTGGAAGGCGTGTATTGGATGGATGAGGTGGTGAAGAGATCTGAGAATTCATTAATTAGGCCTTTCTTTTGCCTGGGAGCCCTGTAAATAAGATAGAAGGGGTTGGTTTGACTTACAGACAATGGGAAAGGTAAATGGCATGTCAGCAGCTACATGGATTTGAGTGTCATTGCTTTCCAATGGTGCAGGATGAGGAGGACTTATGGATGACAGCAAATTGCTAATGTAGCCGCTGCTGAAAGATAGGTGCTGTCATTGCGCATTAAAGCGCTGCCTTCCCCCTGTGGCATGGGACACTATCTTTTTTTGGGACAACTTGTTCCTTCTCCACCCAGCTGGCGACATCACCCCGGTGGGACTTGTGGTCCCAGGGTGCCCTGGACTGCAATGTAGCCACTATTGAGGAAAGGTGCTGTCATTGTGCATTAAAGTGCTGCCTTCCACCGTGGCGCATGACACTATGGTGGTCATTACAACCCTGGCGGACGGTGTTAAAGCTGCGGTAATACCACAAACAGGCCGGCGGACAAAAAAAGGGAATTATGACCGTGGTGGAAACTGTCAACATAGACAGCCACTTTAACACTCCGACCGCCACGGCGGTACAGACAAGCAGCGCGGCGGTCACCGCCAACAGACAGGCGAAAGACAATGTACCGCCCACAGTATCACAACCCGCCAATCAGGCACCTTTTCCGGGGCGGATTCACCGTGGATAAAAACACGGCGGAAACAGCTTTTGCAATGGGAAAACATTCACCTGAACACACTCCACGAGGAAGGAGGCTACCATGGAGCCCAAACTACAAATAATCCCTGCGCTTCTCTTCCTGCTCATCTACAATCACCAGCAATGTAGGCGCCGAAGACAACGGTGAGTACTGCACCTATGACATAGGGGAGGGGGGAGGCAAAAGTCAGGGGGACACACACACAACACCCCCACCCCCAACCTGACCCTCGCACACTACAACACATACACCAATGCAGTTCCAAACAGCACAGTAACAACCCACAACCCCCCCGGAAGAATGCAAAGACAAAACAAAATCAGTTCAAACATTGTAATATGTCAAAATAGAGTAATCTACTATATACAGATATATATATATACACTTTCCAAATATATACATCACGATTAGTAGTGCAGGTATGCACATTTCAATGTCCGTGGACCACTGGGCCCAAAATGCATGGGCGAGGCCCACATTAGATACTTGTCCACAAACGGAGAGAACACTGCAGGGGCATCAGATAGAAATACAACAGGCACCTCAGGGGGAACGGAAGGGGGGGCACCTCAGCCGGATGAGTGCACCACGCCAGATCCACGACGGGGATCCATGCCCATTGATGTATCCTGGGGAGTGCAAAGCCACAGTCTCTCAAGTCTCTACAGTGGGTGGCTTTACCACTGTACCATCCTGGGGAGTGCAAAGCCACAGTCTCTCAAGTCTCTACAGTGGGTGGGTTGCCCACTGTACCATCCTGGGGAGTGCAAAGCCACAGTCTCTCAAGTCTCTACAGTGGGTGGGTTGCCCACTGTACCATCCTGGGGAGTGCAAAGCCACAGTCTCTCAAGTCTCTACAGTGGGTGGGTTGCCCACTGTACCATCCTGGGGAGTGCAAAGCCACAGTCTCTCAAGTCTCTACAGTGGGTGGGTTGCCCACTGTACCATCCTGGGGAGTGCAAAGCCACAGTCTCTCAAGTCTCTACAGTGGGTGGGTGGCCCACTGTACCATCCTGGAGAGTGCAAAGCCCCAGTCTCTCAAGTTTCTACAGTGGGTGGGTGGCTCACTGTACCATCCTGGGGAGTGCAAAGCCACAGTCTCTCAAGTCTCTACAGTGGGTGGGTTGCCCACTGTACCATCCTGGGGAGTGCAAAGCCACAGTCTCTCAAGTTCCTACAGTGGGTGGGTTGTCCACTGTACCATCCTGGGGAGTGCAAAGCCACAGTCTCTCAAGTTTCTACAGTGGGTGGGTTGCCCACTGTACCATCCTGGGGAGTGCAAAGCCACAGTCTCTCAAGTCACTACAATGGGTGGGTTGCCCACTGTACCATCCTGGGGAGTGCAAAGCCACAGTCTCTCAAGTGGATAACATTCTCCATTGGTTCTGGAGGGGGACTGCTGCCCAGAGTGCTTCATCCTGTGAGGGACAGACAGAGTGGATGAAGGTCTCCACTGCTTCTGGAGGGGGACTGGTGCCCGGAGTGCATCACGCTCCCCGTGACGGTCCCTGTTCTGTCACTGTCCCAGCTGCACATGGGCTAACGATGCTTGATTTGGCGGTGCTTTGCCCTGTTCAGCGGTCTTCACCATGGCGGTCTTTGGCCTGTTCAGCTGTCTTCACCATGTCGGTCTTTGGCCTGTTCAGCTGTGCTTTGCCATGGCGGTGCTTTGCCCTGTTCAGCGGTCTTCACCATGGCGGTCTTTGCCCTGTTCAGTGGTCTTCACCATGGCGGTCTTTGCCCTGTTTAGCGGTCTTCACCATGTTTGTCTTTGGCCTGTTCAGCGGTCTTCACCATGGCGGTCTTTGGCCTGTTCAGCGGTGCTTGCCTTTGCTGTCTCTGACCTGTGCAGCGTTGTGTGGCATTACGGTCCCTCAGTGCCCAGCGGGGCTGTGGCTGCCGGGGCCCTCCAGGTCACTGAAGCTGGCGGTGATCTCCTGACCTGTCATGATACTGGTGCCCTACAGGGCACTGACTCCGGCGGTGGTCTCCTGACCTGTGACGATACTGGTGCCCTCCAGGGCACTGACTCCGGCGGTGGTCTCCTGACCTGTGACGATACTGCTGGCGGTGGCGTCCCGGCCGGTGGGGAGGATGGGGGCCTTCTCCACCGTGCTGTTCTTCCCAGACTTTGGAGACTTCTTCTGCCCCTTCAACACCTTGGGAGGAGTCACAGCAGACTCAGCACTCCCCCCGTGACCCTTGTGAGCTGTTTTTCCGCCAGGAGTCTTCACCCTCTCCCGTCGGCCACTTTCCAACTTAAGGTGCTTTACAGGGGGTGGACTGGCAGTGCTTTGGCTCTGTGTCACACTGGCTGCCCTGGTGGCCGGTGCACTCCACAGACCTTTAACACGCACCACTGGTACCGGACTTTTTCTGGCTGAGGTGCTACTACGGTACCTATGAATTGGAGGGGTGGGGTTGGTGGGAAAGAGGTCAACGTCGCTGAGGAAGAGTTTCTGATGAACACTGGGATGGGTAGCTGGAGGGGGTCTGGGAGTGGAGGAAGAGGAGGTGGTTGTAGGAGGTGTCACTTTAGGTGATTTGGGTGAAGGTGCAGGTACTGGAGGCTGTCGTGAGGGGGATGGATGTTGGGTGTGTGGGTGCCGGCGTTTGTGTACTTTGGGAGGGGGCGTCACAGACACACTGGGAGTGGACACGGGACGTGTAAATGGTAGTGGGGGTGGTGAGTGCAGGTGAGCGGGGTGTGGTGCTGGGTGTTCTGGTGCGAGTCCCAGTGCCTGTAGTGGTAGTGCATGCAGGTGAGAGTGTAGATGACACTGGGAGGGAGGAGGGAGACAACGAGGAGGGGGACACAGTGGAGGCAGTGGATGTTGCTGTGTCTGTATGTGGGTGATGCTTGCGTGAGTGCCTGTGGGTTGTGTGGTGCTTATGTTTGCCTGAGCTACTTTTGTGTGTTGGGGTGTGTGCATGCTTGTTTGATGGTGTGCTTGGGATAGGCTGGGGTACAGGGGATTGGGTCTGGGTGGAGGAAGTTGGAGGGGGGAGTCTAGACACAGGGACAATGGCTGCCATCAGTGCTGAGGCCAGAGATGGCAGGGTTCGATGAAGGGCAGCCTGACCAGAATGAATGCCCTCCAGGAATGCATTACCGTGTTGCAACTCCCTTTCTACACCCTGGATGGCATTCAAAATGGTAGACTGCCCAACAGTGAGTGACCTGAGGAGGTCAATGGCCTCCTCACTGAGGGCAGCAGGGGTGACTGGGGCAGGGCCTGAGGTGCCTGGGGCGAAGGTGATGCCCACCCTCCTGGGTGAGCGGGCACAGAGCGAAGGCTGAGGGGCTGCTGCGAGGGCGGTGCTGGTAGGGGGGCTGGCGGCTGTACCTGTAGAAGTGGGGGGCACAGATGGTGCCGCCACCACAAGGGAGCTCCCATCGGAGGATGAATCCGTGTCGCTGTTTGGTGATCCGGTGACCGACGTGAAGCTCCCCTCGCCCTTCGTCCCACTGGTGTATTCAGAGTCTGTGGTTTGGCCCTCCATGGCCATGTGGGATGCAGCTCCCTCGTGCTCCGGTGCCACTGTACCTCCGCCTGATGATGCTGATGCACAAAAGAACAGGGAGAGCACAAAAAGGGTGGGACGACAGAAGAAAGACAGGTTGAGTGCATGGCTTACCGCTACCGTTGGCGGACAATACAGACACAGCAGCCCCCTGCACTACGCCGTGCTCTTGCCCTCTACAGATGCAATTCCTGGGATCTCGTCTACATGGCTATGGTGGACATCTGCACACATAGATGACACAGGGGCATGTATACCTGTACTTGGCACTCTACAGAGGTGGGGTGGAGTGCCACATGGCATGCATTACGGAGGGGCCTAGCCTACCTAACTCGCCCTGGCCTAGGGGAACCCACAGCCCTCCTCCCCCACCCAGACCCCTCCACTGTGTGCAAAGTCCGCAGAATGATTTTGTACTCACCCCCTTGTGTCTGCTGTGATGCCCTCAAGCGCCCATCTAACTCAGGGTAGGCCACCGCAAGGATCCTGAACATCAGGGGGGTCATGGTGCGACGGGCACCCCTCCCACGTTGGTAGGCCATCCCCAGCTGAACCTCCGCCATCTTCTTGCTCCAGCGGCGAATGTCCTCCCATCTTTTACGGCAGTGGGTGCCCCGTCTCTGGTGGACCCCCAGGGTCCGGACGTCCTTGGCGATGGCATGCCAAATGTCCTTCTTCTGGTGGGTGCTGACCTACATGACATGTACAGGGGAAGAAGAGAAGTCATTAACAAGTGCACCGTCGCAGTGAGTGGCCCTCATCCCTACCCTGGCCATGTGGCACATGCATTCACAGTCCTTCATGGTCGCTTAACTCTGCCCCCTTGCTACTGCAATCCAGCCCTCTCCACCCAGCATAGCCCATACAACGTGCTCCCTGTGTACTTACCTGTTGGTCTGGAGGACCGTAGAGTAGCGTGTACTGGGGGAGGACCCCGTCGACTAGCTTCTCCAACTCCTGAGCAGTGAAGGCAGGGGCCCTTTCCCCAGACGCAGCAGCCATTGTCTCTTCCAGACCGAGGTCACAGCAGCACTTGCAGTGTAGGTCCTCTCCTGTCGAAGATCAGGTATCGAGTGATTGAACAGATAGTAAATGGGGGTCACGTCCGCGGCGGTGACGTCCACGGCGGTGCCTATCATCACCGCCGGCGCACTTCGTCATTGGCTCCTGGGACCCATAGGGTCCAATGTTAACCAATGCAGCATTGCGCCGCGGTCTACAACTGCCTACTGCGACGGTGTACAACGCCAGCGCAGATACCTCACACCCCATTGTCACAGTTTAGAGGTCAGGCAGCCGCCATTTCAGGGGCCCACATGGCTTCATTTACTTCTGCGTCACACATACCTAGGCCTACACTCAAGACACATACAGGATGCGTTTTGTATTTGGTGTCGTGTTCTGTGTAGCTGTGGGTACATACCTGGGATTTTGTTGACTCTGTGGTCGCTGTTGTCCTTCATAGGCACCGTCAGCTGGGACATTTGAGGAGATGGCGGAATCCTCCAGTGTACCGACTGCTGGTGGACCTGTTAACAATGGAGGAGCGACATTTGATAATCACCTACAGGTTTGACCGTGCCACAATCCAGGAACTGTGTACCCAGTTGGAGCCAGACCTGATCTCACCAATCCGCCATCCCACAGGAATACCCCCTGACGTGCAGATGCTATCAGTGCTCCATTTCCTTGCAAGTAGATCATTTCAAACAACAGTGGCCATGGCATCAGGGATGTCCCAGCCTATGTTTTCCAACGTGTTGTCCAGAGTGTTGTCTGCCCTGCTGAAACACGTAAGGAGCTACATCATTTTCCCTCAGGTGGAGGATTTGGCTACAGTGAAGGGTGGCTTCTATGTCCTGGGACATATCCCCAACATCATAGGTGCTATTGATGGCACCCATGTAGCTCTGGTCCCCCCACACAGGAGTGAACAGGTGTACAGGAACTGGAAGAGTTATCATTCCATGAATGTACAGATGGTATGTTTGGCAGACCAGTATATCTCCCAGGTGAATGCTATGTTCCCTGGCTCTGTGCATGACGCCTACATCCTGCAGAATAGCAGCATCCCGTATGTGATGGGTCAACTCCAGAGGCACCGTGTGTGGCTATTAGGGGACTCTGGTTACCCCAACCTGTCCTGGCTATTGACCCCAGTGAGGAATCCCAGGACCAGGGCAAAGGAACGCTACAATGAGGCCCATGGGCGAACTAGGAGGGTGATCGAACGCACCTTCGGCCTCCTGAAGGCCAGGTTCAGGTGCCTCCATATGACAGGTGGTTCCCTATTCTACTAACCAAGGAAGGTGTGCCAGATCATCATCGCCTGCTCCATGCTTCACAATCTTGCTTTGCGATGCCAGGTGCCTTTTCTGCAGGAGGATGGTCCAGATGACGGTGTTGTGGCAGCTGTGGATCCTGTGGAGCCTGTGGACAGTGATGAGGAGGAAGCTGAGGAAGAAGACATAGACAACAGGGAGTCAGTCATACAGCAATATTTCCAGTGACACACAGGTGAGAACAATTTTTTTACTATCACATTCACTTTCACTCTTCTACCTCTATCCTCTCTGTCAATTAGTTGCAGTACATGGTAACTGAGTTGTACATTTCCATTACGGTTTCACAGGTGTGGTTACCAACATGTGTCATCTGCTTGCATCCTTCATGGACTTGTGATGTGTGACATAAGTATGTTGACATTACATTTTCGAACGGATTTTGCCATTGTCATAGTTAATACATATTTTCAAAATCAGAGACTGACTCCAGATTGTTTTGTGGTTCAAGGGTGTTTATTGAAGTGCTAATTATTGGAGGGGGTGGCAAAATGGTGATGGGTGATGGTGGAGGAATGTCCATGGCAGAGTCCAGTCTATTAGTCACACATGTGCATTGCCCATATGGGCATAGGAAGTGGAGCTGGAGCAGTTCCAATCTTGACAGGGTAACAAAGTGGGACAGTGGGAGGACAATCAGGGTGGTCTCATTTGCTGGCGGGGGTCTTGCCATCTTGCCTGTCCTGTTCCTGGATCTCAGGGACCGCTTGCGGGGTGGTTGTCCGTCTGCAGGGGGTGGGGTGCTGGTATGGTGGTCCTATGGCGTGGTGTCCTATCCACTAGCGCCGGCGGAGGTGATGGGCAGTTCATCGTCCATGCTAGTGTCAGGGGCCCCTTGGAGTGCCACGGTGTCCCTCATGGTCTTTTGTATGTCCTTCAGCACCCCTACGATGGCGCCCAGGGCGGAGCTGATGGTTCTAAGCTCCTCCCTGAACCCCAAATACTGTTTGTCCTGCAGGCGCTGGGTCTCCTGAAACTTGGCCAGGACCATCGCCATCGTCTCCTGGGAGTGGTGGTATGCTCCCATGATGGAGGAGAGGGCCTCGTGGAGAGTGGGTTCCCTTGGCCTGTCTGCCCCCTGTCACACAGCAGCCCTCCCAGTTCCCCTGTGTTCCTGGGCCTCCGTCCCCTGGAACGTGTGCCCACTACCACTGCCCCCAGGTCCCTGTTGTTGTTGTGGTGGTGGGTTAGCCTGGGTTCCCTGTAGTGGTGGACACACCGCTGATTGACGTGTCCTGGGTACGGAGGTATGGGCCCGCTGGGTGGGTGCTGTGCTGGTGTTACCAGAGGGTGGAAGGTCAGTGTTGGGCTGTGCCTGTGCAAGGGGAACCGACTGTCCCGAGGCCCACGATGGTCCGGGCTGGTCATCTGGATCCAGTTGGCCAGAGCTGCTGTTATTACTGTGGGCCTCTTCTGTGGGTGGCGTAGAGATGTCTGGAGCCTCCTGTCTGGTGACGTTGGGTAGTGGTCCTGCAGGGGTATAAAAGCATGATTATTGCATGTGTGTGTGTCATGGTGTGCAATGGGTGGGTGAGCGTGTACCCCAGTGCTAGCATTCCAGTGTGGGGTCTTTTGTGATGATGGTTGGGGGGGGTTATGGGTATGTGCAGTGGGCATGTTTTAGTGAGGGGTGACCATGCTTTGGTGTTGCATGCAGGGCTTGGTGTTGGGATGTGTGGTTTGTGTTATGAGTACATTAGTGAGGATTTGGCGTGATAGGGGAGGGGGTGAGGATGGGGGTGTGTGATAGCATGCAGGTAGGGTGGGGGATATGATAGTTAAGATTTGATTTACCAGTGTCCATTCCTCCACCGACTCCTCCGATGCCCTCAGGATGCATGATGGTCAAGACCTGCTCCTCCCATGTTGTTAGTTGTGGGGGAGGAGATGGGGGTCCGCCGCCAGTCTGCTGAATCGCGATGTTGTGCCTGGATATCACGGAACGCACCTTCCCCCGTAGGTCGTTCTACCTCTTCCGGATGTCCTCCCGATTTCTTGGATGCTGTCCCACAGCGTTGACCCTGTCGACGATTCTTCGCCATAGCTCCATCTTCCTGGCTTTGGAGGTGTGCTGCACCTGTGCTCCAAATAGCTGTGGCTCTACCCGTAGGGTTTCCTCCACCATAACCCTGACCTCCTCCTCGGAAAACCTGGGGTGTCTTTGGCGTGACATGGGGTGGTGTGGGTGATGTGTGGGGTGGTGTATGTGTTGATGAGTGTGGTGATGTGTGGTGGTGTGTGGTGTTTTGAGCGTGGATGTTGTATGGGTGATGGTGTTGTGTGCCTCTGTGTGGTGGGGTTGTCTATTGCTGTAGTCTCTCTCTGGCCTTCTTTCAGATTTTTGTGGTCATAGGGGTTTGTGGGTGATGTGGGTGTGTGTTTTATATAGTGTTGGGTGTGTGGGAGTGGTGTTTGTATGTGTATCAGGTGTGTGTATTTGGAATTGTCTAATGTGGCGGTGTTTTGGAGATGTGTGTGTATTTTGAGCGCGGCGGTGTGTACCGCCAATGGAATAACGCGGTTGAAAGACCGCCGCGTGGATTCGTGGGTCGTGATAGCATGGGCGTGTTTCTGTTGGCGTGACAGTGGAGATTTTGTTTTCGCCAGTTTATCACTCACCTTTGGTGTGGCGGAGTTGTGTTGGTGTCTGAATTTCGGCGGATTCCGAGATGTGGGTCATAATAGCTGTGGCGGAATTCCGCGTACGCGGCGGTGTGTTGGCGGTCTTCTGCACGGCGGTAAGCGCCTTTTACCGCCAATGTTGTAATGACCCCCTATGTTTTTTGGGGGCAACTTGTTACCCTGGTGGGACTCGTGGTGCCAGGGTGCACTGGACTGCAGCATAGTCGATTCTGATGGGGAAGCGCTGTCCTTGTGCATTCAAATGTTGCCTTCCCCCCACGGTGTGAGACACTAACCTTTTGGGGGGCAACTTGTTCCTTCTCCCCCCCGGCTGGTGTCATCCCCCAGGTTGCACTCATGGTCCCAGGGTGCACTGGACTGAAATTTAGCTGCTGCTGAGTGGAGGTGCTGTCATCATGCATTAAAGCATTGCCTTCCCCCAGCAGCCTATCCTGTGCCTGTCAGTGATAGAAAGAGGCCGGGCTGGGCCACAACTCTTGGTTTTAGTCTCTGGGATGGTTACCTATTTACTGCTTTGCATCTGTATTCCTGACCTTGATTCCCCGCCAAAGTTAATAGTTAAGAGGTCCTTTTTTCTTTTATTTCATCAATCTAGATAGCTGTGCATAGGTATTTATTTCAGTTGGAGAGGTTTTGGAAAACTGTTTTACTGTTGAGTTCTAATTTTTAAAGTGGGCAAATAAAAGCTAACCCATCCTGAATCTGGGGGAGTTGGTAATCTGTAAAGTTTTTTGACTAGGGCGATGGGGGGGGGGCGAAACAAAGAGATAACTAACACAGAGGCAAGGTTGGAGGCTACAAGGAAATCTGTTACAGAGTTAATTGAACTTGACCCTGTGGCTCATACTGCTTCCCCCAGGAGTGCTAGGGGTGAGGTATTCATGTCAGGAAATAGTTTGAGTGAGGGCCCTCTCGAACAAGCGTCACTTGCTGTCCTTTCTTGTCTGATGGATTCTCCACCTAATAAGAAATCGAAGACAAGGTCAAAGGGGACTAGAGATAATGTACTAATTAAAGCTGTAAAGTAGCATTACGTATAGGCCCAGCTCCTAACACTGGGCCTCCTGTGGTTAGAAGGGGCCAGATGTATCAAACGAAACAGCATTCGCAAACGGTACGAATCGCTAAAATTGGCCGTTTGCGAATGCAAAATAAGAAATCGCAAAAATATCGATTTTTTGCGTTGTGACCTGGTTTTGAGTGTCGCATTTTGCGTCTCGCAATTTGCGACATGAAATACCGAATTGCAATTAGCGATTCGGTATTTCAAGACTGAAATTGCAAGATGCAAAATGGGACATGCAATACCAAGTCGCAATTCGATGCACCAAAAAATCGCAAATTGCGATTTTTCGCAGAATGGCCTTTTGCACATACAAAATACCACTAAGTGAAACCAGGTGGTAACCAGGTGCAACCTATATAAAGAGGCCCAGAATGCCTCAGACTCTTTTCCACAATGGCTGCACTCAATGGCTGCACTCTACGTCATGGCGAGGAGAATGAGGATCTTGGCAGGTTTGAGGAGAGGGAGGAGGAGACAGGAGCGCATTTTCAGAGTGCGCATTACCCTTTTTGACCAGACTGAGGATGAAATTTTTGAGAAGTACCGGTTAAGCTCAGCCATGATACTTGACCTGATAGCTGAGCTACAACCCATACTGCAGCGCACAACACACAGGACCAATAGCATACCCACCCATGTGCAGGTATTATGCTCCCTGCACCTACTAGACTCAGGGAGCTATCAAGGGATCATAGCAGCAGCTGGAAGGGTATCACAGAGTGTCCTCTCTAGATTTTTCAATGCATTTATCAATACCATGCTGAGCAAATACAACTGTACATCAGATTCCCCCACACCCCACAGGAAATACAGCAGACAAAAATAGATTTCTACCAGATTGCACAGTTCCCCCACGTCCTAGGTGCCATAGATGGGACACATGTTGCAATCTGTCCACCATCAGCCACAGAGTATGTGTACCAAAATCATAAATACCAACATTCCATTAATATACAGGTGATATGCAATGCCTCTTATACCATAACTGATCTCATGGCCAGGTACCCAGGGAGCACACATGATTCATACATCTTTTGCCACATCGGGATTCACACAAGACTGCTAGCTGGGGAGTTTGGTGAAGGATATCTACTATATATTGACCCTCTGTACACTGGCACATTGATGGCATTGTGACATCAGATGGCTCACTTACTCATCATACCCTCCATTCCTTCCAGGAGACAGTGCCTACGCAGTGCGCACCTACATGATGACGCCCTACCTCAATCCTACAACACCTGCAGAACAGAGATACAATGCAGCACACAGGGCAACCCGCAATGTGGTGGAGCGTACATTTGGGCTGCTGAAGAGTCGCTTCCGGTGCCTCCACAAAAGTGGAGGGGCACTACAGTACAGCCCGGAGACGACATGTAGAATAGTGGCTACTTGTGCGATCTTGCACAATATAGCTACCACCAGGGGCATACCTGTGGAAATATCTGATTCTGACTCTGATGAGGATGATGATCCCATACCCCCCCTACAGCCAGCAGACAGGACCAGTGCAGCAGAGGGCAGGCAAAGGTGTGCTGACATCACGCACAACCATTTCAGATGTGAGTAATAACAACACAACTCCACTGACATGTGTACATGTAGTTAGAAAATGTATTACCTTAACATCAGGTAACATAAGTTTCACTAGCAGCACAAATAAGATTATGTAATTTAAAAAAAAGCAGATAACAGTATCTCACTATTCAATCATAGTTTACTGTATGACACAATGATAAAGCAGTCCCCTGTGGCCATTACTGTCACTTTCTATGGCCACGCAAGCCACTCGAGTGCGCAGTGGCCTCACTGGCACCTCTGTTTTCGGCCTCAGTGCTGTGTCTGGCACTGTGACGCCTAGCATCAGTGGTGGGCACTGCTACGCTGCTGAGGCTAGATGTGTCCTCAGTGTCCCCCAGTCCCAGTTCATTTGTTGTGGCGGAGCGGTTGCCCAGCATATTGTCAAGCACATTTGTGATCTGCACCAGTCCCTGTGCCACATCCCTATTTCTGTGCGCTGCCTCCACCTGTGTGGCCACAGCACTCCGCGATATGAGGGCTGCTGAATTTGCAAGGCAATTGACTGAGCGACAGAAACCACCAAATATCCCCATAAAATGCCTCTCCTGCCTGCGATGGCCGACTCTGTCGTGCCGCAGCTCTGTACACAGTTCCCTCATTGCACTTGTCAGCTCCCTGGTGTTCTCAGAAGCTTGGAGCTGTCCCTCATGCAGTTTAGTTAGGTTGGAATTAAGGCACTCCAACTGCCGATGCAGCCCCCCATGTTGGAATTGTGTGCCTGCATCTGCCTTTGTAAAGTTGAGATTTTTCTGTTTTGCAGGCGCTGCTGCTTTAACATAGCAGATTTCAGGCCACCGAAGACTGATGGTCCCTCTCTTGCTTCAATATGCTGTGCGCCTGCATATGTAGGCCTCCTGTGGGGTGTTGTGCTACGCTGGGGCTGAGACTCCTGCATAACAGTGCATCTGCCATCTGGGAAAGGTGTGTGGCCGTCATCCCGCATGTCGTCAGAGTCCTGGCTCAATTCGGGTAGCGGTATAGCCCTATGCCTGCATCTGATGGGCACTATATTCTGTGACTCACTGGTGTTTGAGTCAGATGCAGGGTGGGTTTCAGTACCCCCCGCAACGGCACTTGCAGATGCTGCTGGGCCTGGGCCACCTGCAACGACAATGTGCAGCATGTCATTTATGTATGTATCACCAAAGGTCACACAATGGTAATAAATGTACAGTTACATCATATCACTATGTTGTGGGTGTTGTGTTGTTCTGGGTGTCGCTCGGCATAATTACATTCTATGTGCTACTTTCAACTCTGGGTTGTGGACTACCACTCCCATAAGGCATTGTTGTGCTGCTTTTAAGATGTGGAGTGGACTACTTCTCACAATGCTTTGCACTACTTGCTAATTCCTAAGGGGCATTTGTACATACACATATGGGGTTACATTTCAATATTGCACTTACCTTTACTGGTGCTTGGTATGCCGGATGTGTCAATGTCAGTGACCCCACTGACAGCTTCTGGGAGGAGTGTCGACTCCACCAGGTCTTCCATCGGGGTGGAGGGTGTCTCGGTGGGTGGTCCGCCTCCTGTGCTCCTTGCCTCCTGCAGTCGTCTTGCCACCCTCTCCTTGGCACAGGAACGCAGGTCGTACCACCTCTTCTTTATCTCCTCCACAGAGCACTGCACAACTACCACAGCGCAGATTTATGTCTGAATGTCTGCCCAGAGTCTGCCCAGAGTCTGCGCTTTTCACTCTCAGGGACCTGGAGTGAGCTTTTTCCACACAAACGGTCATGGCTCCTCACCACCTCCTCAGTGAGCACCTTCAGTTCCTGCTTACTAAACTTGAGTTTCCTTTTCCTTTCTCCCTTCTCCTTTCCCTGTGCAGAGGTGTCCATGGTGGTTTTGCAGTCCTGCCTTGTTCACAGACTTGCTCACTGTGGCTGGGCTGTGTCTCTCTCAGAGCTCCTTTGGGTGTGGCACCTGCAAACTGCCTGGGATGACTCACTTCCTGCTTGTGATTTCATCAGGCTCTGCCTGGTGTGCTTTCTTGCAATTTGCGATTTTCACTTACCGAATCGCAAATTGCGTTCTCGCAAATTGTGATTCGGTATTTGGGCCTCGCAAACCACAAATAGCGATTTTTAAGAAATCGCTAATTCTGAATCGCAAATATGTTACATCGCATATTGCGACTCGGAAATAGCGATTTCTTAAAAATCGCTATTTGATATTCGCAAAGGCCTTTCTTGATACATCTGGCCCAAGAAGTTTGCCCACTAAAAGGACATTTTGGAAGCTATAAAGTACCACTTGGCATCCACATTAAGCAGTATTAATAGGAGACTGTGTAATGTGGAATCATTGCTGAAGTCCTGCGTAAGGTTATTAGACCTTAGGTCCAACACAGAATTTATCCCTCTGTTTTCTACAACTGCCCCTTGTTGGATCAGTAAGGCAACATCAAATATCTCTTGGAGGGTTGAACATGTATCTTGGAATTACCAACCCCTGATCCAGATGGTCAGGTGAACCCTCAGTTCCAGTTATTGGGAATAATGATAGGAGGGGAGTTACTAATGCTTTATCTAGTGGCCCAAGAATCGATACCAGACCCTCATAAGATATCTACAGAACCAATATTGAGCCTCCCACCGGAGTCAGTTCCTTGTGTAGTGATTCTGTCTGAGATCCCCTTAATAACCATATCCAAACATGAGACGTGGCAGGTGATACCCTGTTTCAGAATAACATTATGGTTAGGCGGGTAAGCTGGGTGAGGCACTCAAGAATTCTATTGAAGGGGATTGTGTAGTTCTGAATTTTTTTAACTCTGATTTGGCGCAATACATTTTGGGGATCTATGGTCATAAGGAGCTGGTGATATTTTTATAGACCCACCTGTGATACCTCTATAATGGCTTCCCTACCTATTATGAGTTGGAAGAAACAAGGTCCTGATGTCAATCCTGTTAGTAGTAGATCTGTTGCCCGGTGTAGAGATGATAATTTCACGAGGAAGATTTTTCACTGGCCTGGCAGTTTCCCTCATTTTCTTGTTAGTTAGAGGCCTGAAGGTATTGCTGCATCAACCAACTTGGATTGGACGAAGGGGAATAGGTTTGGTTTTTTAAGTGATTTGAATGCATTGGATTAACTGGATCAAGATGTTTTTTCAGTGGGTGGTCTTATACAACCACCTCTGCTAATTGTTAAAAACATGAAAATAGTTCCTTTGCCTTTGGAGATTAACATCCTTCTGTTAAGTGAGATAGTGGATGTCCCTGCAATTCATGTCATGCATAGGGTGTCCTCAGGGAAGAAACAGGTTTGGGCATCTTATTAGTATTTTTTATTAATATATTGCTGGGCTGCGTAATAATTTGGTCCTTCTAGATTGGAGAGATTTTATTGCTCCTTATCACATAATATGCTTACAAGACACTTGGGAACTTGAGGAAAATCATATGGATGGGTTTTCCACTTACCATAAAAAGGCAAGTCTCTCATAGGCTGGACAAGCTAAGGGGATCCTGCTGGTTATCTCTATCACCAATAAATTTCCAGGGAAAGTGATAACGTTTGTTCCGAAATCTCTATACTTCCATTTACTTCTTTTCTACATCTGTGAAGACTGGGATTTGATGATGATTAACTTTTATAACAATTGTTTTCATAAGGGGAGATCAGCAGTGGTTAGTGACCCGGACACGGCTGAGTTAATGTTTAGTGAACACGGTAAACCAATACGCCTTCTTTGGGTAGAAGACTTTAATGTACATTATTGCCCTGTTAGTGGAAAGGCAGTTTGTGTTTCGGAAGATGTATAGAACAAACCATTTTCCATTTTAGGCATGATCCCTATGGCTCAACTCTGAATAAATTATTGGTGAGGATGATTAATGTGTTGAAGAATGACCAGGGGATGCTGGCACTAACTTTCCAGGGAAATTCTTGTGCTTCAACATTTGACTATCGCCTTATTACGGATGAATTGGCTAAAAGAGTGGGAGACTTTGTGTATTTACAGGTTTATAGTGATCATAAAGTATGGGGCTTAATGCCCGGTTAAGGACACCCCAGTTTATGGATATTAGGCCAATGTTGGGGAAGAAAATTGATTTATCATCAAATGGGAGGAGGTTGACCATGATAGCTTTCTTGCCGCCACCCAAAGTAACTCTAAAGCTAAAGAGGAGGTGGCTATTTGCTTGAATCCAAATGCTGAGCCATTACTTATTAACTCTGCCCTCACAGCTATTGCGGCAAATATAAATCAGGCCTTAAGGCATGACCAGCACCCCTTTAAATCTCAATTGAAGGGATGGTTTGATGTGAGATGTTTGAAGGCACTTAGAAAGTTACATAAAGCTCTACATGCAAAACCAAGACTTGAGTAACATATTAAACTAGCACGGGCAATGTACAAAAAGGCCCTTGTAGCTAGAAAGACTGAGATACAAGAGGGTGCTTGGGAGGCACCACAAAGAGTGAGTGCATTGAAAGATAGCACATTAAATTGGAAAGTTATTAATGTCTCATACTTTGGTGTTGACTCTGATCCCACCTTGGATACTCATATACCAGAACATATTTGGTTGGAATATTTTTCAGGCATCTATGATACCCAGCTAGAGGTGCAGGTACTTCTTAGGGAGCCATCGCACTCTGTAGTAGGGAATGCTGATTATTTGAGTTTTCATTGGAGGAAGTACAGAGGGTCCTGAAGGAAAGTAGCAGGGGCAGAGCTCCCGGTCCTGATGGGGTTCCGGTTGATGTTTTTCGGGGGTGTGAAGATCTCTGGACTCCCATGATTACGAATGTGTTTAATGTCCTCGCTAAGGTTGGCCCACCCCGACCTGGAAAACTTCAATCATTTGCCCTGTTTTTAAAAAGGGAGATAGATCCCTAACAACATATTGCAGGCCTATATCGCTTCTTGATTCTACCGTGAAGGTGATGGGGCATATCTTATTACATAGATTGGAGGATTGGGCCACAGAGAATAATATTTTATCGGGCACACAGTATGGCTTTAAAGAAGGCCTGGGCACAAATAATCAAGCTCTTAATCTCTCTCTTATTGTTGGAAAGTATGCAGTGGCAAAACACTGCACAGTTATTTTTTTATTTATGGATTTTTCAGTGGCCTTTGACTGCTTGTCTCATTCAAAGCTTTGGGCTATAATGACTGAGATGGGAATCGAGGAGAAGATAATCACTTTTATTAGACAATTGTACAGTGTTGTTAAGGCTTGCATGCGATATGGCAATTTGAATGAATGTACTGAATATTTTAATATAAGAACAGGAGTAAGACAAGGGTGCGTTCTTGCCCCCTTCTTATTTACACTGTATACAAATAGTATTGACATGGCACTAAGGTCAAGTTCTAGGGACATTCCTTACGTGGGATCTCATCCTATACCTTTTCTCTCATATGGAGATGACACAGTTTTAATTGCAACAACAGGAAGAGGGCTTCAAGCATTAATAGATGATTACATCATTTTGTATGCAAGAACTTGATCTGCAAGTTAATGAGGAACACAACATATACTATGTATTGTGGGCTAAAGCCAAGGAAAAGACATGTCCATGTGATAACGGATGCTAAGGTTGTGGAGATAGCGACATTTCCATATCTGGGCATTTCATTTGATAATAAAAATATGTAGAAACCAATGATTGAAAATAGGGTGGCTATGTTCGAGCGTGCCGGTCAGGGCCTATATAGGTTTATAAAAAAGATTGGTTTTAAACCTTTTAAGAAGATCCTAAAACTGTATACAAGTAAATGTGTGTTTTTTCGCCACATATGAGGTCAGTATTTGGGATTGCCAGAATGCGAAAAGTATTCAACCAGTAAGTTGTTCAAATGCGATTGTCCATAATGAATTGTGTATTTATCACATTATGGTCTCTGTTAATATAGCCCCTTTGATACTTTGGCATGCCATTTGGAGGAGGGAGAAAACTGCTTTAAATAAGTTGATTCTGAAGGACTGTTTACAACTCCATGACGCTCATAAAATTCCCTGGCTAGCTTATGTCAGGAGAACCTGTGAGGAGCTTGATTGCACCGAGTTATTTAGGGGGATGAAATCCTGTGGCTGTGTCAGTAAGATGTACCTTAAGCATTGTTGTCTGAATTGGGCTCAGTCAGAAAGAACTAAGGAGGATAGTGCAAAACTGTCAGATGTTTTAATGAATTACTCCCTTATGAAGGATTTCCAAAATATTTATGCCAAATACAGAATATCCAAAATAGATTTGCCCTGGCCAGATTCTGCTTTAACCTCCTGCACTTTATGTTAGGTTTTCCTGAAAACTTTTTTAATTTCGCAGATTTAAGTCTGTGCCCATGTGATGATCATTCTGTGCAATCGACTTTGCAAATCTTGTTTTTGCTCATTTTATGTGATTCCTGGAAAACTGTTTATAATTCCCATCCTAAAAAACATAGATTTAGACACTGTAGGCATGCTCTGTTATTTTTGGAAAACTTAGATAGTCCCTTGGTATGTAAGGCAGTATCCTCATTCATGCTGAAGGCAATCAAAATTCGGAGAGGGGCAATGCACTTGGATAAGGTTTGCACATATGGCAGTGGCTTCTTCTTGATATGAACTTTATAATTTATTACTGCTAACTCATGATTTTTTATGCTTTTATTTGGATGAAATACGGTATGTTTTTATATATGATTGCTTTTATGTTTTATAATTTTAAGTACTTTTATGCTACAGAAATGCAGTGAAATAAAGATATTTGTCTGACTGACTGACAGCAAAGCTTTCATCTTTTCTATGTGTGCCATCCACATGTTGGATGCTGCAACCTGTAGGAAAAAATACGTCTCAGAAGTGTGAAGATGTGGGTGTTAACCATCCTTGCTTTGGTTGATGTAATGAGCTGTCTGATTGTCACATGGAAGCACATCAGTATCAAGAGTTTCTCTGGAATTCTCTTTTCTTTCATTTTCTTTCCTAGCTGTGGATGGATTGTTTGTTGTCAGCAAGGTATTTAGAGTAAGAGATGCTGAAGGCTTTGGTTGCCCTTCTGAGTTGTAACTGGATGTTCACCTAGCTTTCCGAAAAAATTGTTGAAATTGTTTTGAAGGGTATTAGCATTGGATGTGAGGTTGACAGAGTGAGAGATTAGCTCTTAACATTTAGTTGTATATGGAAAATACTATGAAGGGTCTGAAGGTTTTCACGTCTTTTCTGTGTTGACCTTGGCTTGTTGGTAGGATGCTGAGCAGGGAGATGGAAATGGAATGTTGGTGCCGTCCAGTGGTAAGGGTGGTTTGCATTGGATTATTGGTGATGTTGAGAAGATAAGGTTGAAGGTGGGGCATTTATTATGTGTTGGTTACGTGACATGTTGTACCATTTTGAGAATATCGATGAGGTTAAAGAGGATCTCATTTTTTTGCTTGTCTTGTTTGGGAGGTTGAAGTCACACAAGAGGGTGGCATGGGCATATCAGATGGACAAAGTGATCAGAAGATCTGAGGATTCATCAATGAAGTATTTGTTCTGCCAGAAAGTCTGTAGATGAGATGGACGCCTGTGGTCTGAATTACAGAAAGAGAGAAATAGCATGTCAGCATCTCCTTGGAGTTGAGTGTCACTTGCTTTCCTAGGGTGTAGGAGCAGGAGTACTTATGGATGACAGCAAAGCCTCCTCCCTTCTAATGTGTGCGAATCACATAATGGATGCTATAGTCTGCAGGGAAAAGATCTTCTAAAATATCAGAAGATGTAGGCATAGACCATGTTTCAGTGATAAAGAGGGTGTGAAGCTTATGACAGGTGAAGAGGTTTGCGGTTCTGGCATGTGGAGTACTGCATAATGTGCTAATGAGCATGAGTTGGAATGTGTGTTTAAAAGCAATAGCTTTGTTATCTTGAAGATTACAATCCTTTATTTTATGACCCTCCACTGTTTAAGCATGGCATGAAAACAGGTGTGGAAGCCATTAGAAGACTAAAAACTGAGAGGTTTGACTCCCAAATGAAAAAGGAGAGGCAGATGTACCTGTGATTAAGGTGGACCCATCTCTTGGATGAAGAGTGAAAGAGAGTGTTTCCTTCCCTGGGAGGTTTATAAAATAAAGAATAGTAACCCCTAAAATAACAAAAGGGACAGGTGTAACTTTAGCTTATTTGGATTCAGCTGATTGAGGGTCACAAAAGTAATAATTAATTAGTGCCCTATGAAACATCAAAAGAGAATAATACATCTGCACAAGATGGTGTAATATGTTCATAGCTGCAATTTATTCCATCCTGATGAAGGCTTGATGTACCCAAAATAATAAAGGCTATAAGACAACAGTCTGGATCGATCTTGTCTGGATATTGTGACCAAAGAGGTACCTCGGATATTGTGGAAGGCTCCCTTCCTTTTAATTCCTTTAGACTTTTAATTATTGATGATGAGTGTTGAGTCTGCTTGGTTAGGTTTATGTTTTTATGCGTATGGTGTATCTAATTCATACATTGGTGATTTTGAATTTTGAATTGCACATTCATAAAGCGCAAACTGTCACTCCCTCGGGAACATTCTGGTGCTAAGTGGGAATCTGCAGAAACTTGACCATGTGTGGATGATACATTATAATATCAGAGAATAACAGAGAGTATCAGATATCTAAAAACCCATGTCTTGTGTTGCTTTCTAAAGCTAGAGTCAGAATTAATAAACCTCAGTTACAGAGGCAGGCTGTTCCAGGCCTTGTTCCCCTTTGTATTTTGAATTGTACACATTGATTTATAATAACGAACTATATAGAGAGATTTGTAGCAAAAATATTTTTGAAGACCTTTGCTGGCCCTAACAGGCCTAAAAAGGCAATGCCCTTGTCTATGTCCACCCTTTGATGAGGGTTCTGCGGCCATTAGGACACCCGGGTGATGGGATGTCCTGAGGAGTTGATTGACATAGGGAGCAGGTAGGAAGTGATGTCACTTCCTGTGGAGCTGGATGACGGGAAACACAGTTCCCTGCTTGACATTTTCTTTTAAAGATATGGTTTTGGCACGAAACCAGTGGTGTCATTATTTGTGCAGATTAATAATATGAAATCCAGTGATGTCTCTGCTGTGCATTTGGATGATGAGAAATGAATTCCTCTTACTCGATTTCTTCTTTTGGTGGGAAGCCAATGGTGACACTTCCTAAATAGATGGATATTGTGAAATCCAGTGACGTCACAACACCTGCAGCTAGATAATGGGAAATAAAATTGTGTCACTTATTGTGCAGGTATATGATGGGAAATGGGGTTCTCTTGCTTGGGATCTTCATTTAAACCCAGCTATGATGAGAAACTAGTGGTGTCACTGCCTGTGATACTGGATGACATGAAATCCAGTGATGATAAATCATGTACAGTTGCGTGTTACAAAATGAAGTAATTTAACTTCTTGTGCATATGGCCACTGGGAAATGAAGTATCCTTGACTGACTTCTTCTTTCAAAGATATTTGTGGCAAGAAACCAGCAGTGTGCCTTCTTGTGCCGGTAGATGATGGGAGGCCTATTTGAGAAGCCATTTCCGTGTTGTTTATGAGTGCCAGGATAAGTGCTCTTTTCTTGCCTTGGATCACAGTTCCTAATAGTGTGGGGTTGGATGCAAGGGTGTAAGAAAGAGCACATAGATTACATTATTCGGATATTGAGTTATTATGCAGGGCTCATATAGAATTCTTAGATAACAGCCAAACTATAAACCCACTTCCTTTACAGCCATCAAGGTTAAACCTCTGAATAATCTTGGAGAGATTTGTGTGGGGCATCAATCGATTTTTAGCTCAGCATTAAACACAAGGGGAGAGTTCACAAAAATTGTTTCCTAATCTGACTTGTACACTGGTGAATTAATTGTGGGGGAGTATTGCTTATTAGTTTTGTATGTATTGTATGAGTAAGCCAAGCACAAACCAGGTACATATTTCTGTACATTTCTAGAAGATAACTTCAACATTGAAACAGTAGACTTTTGAGAAAATAGTAAAGCTTTGCATCACATCTGAATTTCATGAGATGAAGTTCTATTTTTAAGAAGAAGGAATGTACAAGACTGTCATGGCTACTGGGAACTAGTACTCAGTTTTGTGGACAGTGGTTAATTTGTTACCATCAAACTTTATTCCCGAACAAGAGAAAAAGACATAAAAAGGAGATAGAAGTGGGAACAGAAATCTAGGAAAACAGTGACAAATAGAAACAAGCACTGGCGAAGTCAATAAGTCCCATGCTGGCTGCCAGCTTTTTGGCTTTGTCATTGGTTGTTTTGTTTTAGCATGGTTTTGCAAACGTTATTAATTTGTAAAACATTGTTATTGCTGTGCCGTCATTAATAACAATTACTAAAAGCAAACACCTTCGCTCTTGTAAAGCCCACATTGCCATATTAGCCCCTGCCATTTAAAAGAACAGTGCTGTTTGTGGATGTGCTCCTTGTGATATGGCAGAATACCATTACTCACAATGGTTGAAGTGGACTAACGTACTGCCATATGCTGAATGCTAAGTGCGTAGAACATTGTGACTGACACAATAACAGACCAATGGATGAAGAGGGTTGGCTGAAGCACCCAGAAGTCAGTATATAACATATGTCATTTTCCTGAACTTAAAAGGTCTTGGCTAACGGCAGACCTAGCAAACAGGAAAGAGAACCAGCAAGGCACTGCAGGGTTGTAGGAGAAAGAAGCATGAAGTGGAATCAATATTAGACAGCTTTGGTAATTCAGCAACCCCAGTATTCATTAGAACTGCTGGTGGGTTTCCATGAAAAACTTTAGGCCCCTGCGCTTATTTTTTTACATTTAAGCTTAAATGTGCCACTATCTAGCAGCAACATACATTTGTCACACATCAGAAATGTTTTCCTCTGTAAATAACCTCTTACTCTCTGATAATTCCCACATTCCAATATGCATTTTGAGTGAGGATGAAGGATTTCATTACTTCACTAACGCACCAGCTAAGTGGGAATATCAATTGTGCCCCTGCTGCTGGTTTAATCAGTATACATTAGCAGCGTTTTCCCTTCGAGAATCTAAATTAAAGCTCTCAAAATACAGGGTAGGTTACAAACTCGCCAGGGCTCCCTTTTTGTTGCCATTTATATAACCATGCAGTATTCCCTGCTAGCCATTTATGTCCTTGTATGCAGTTGAATTGTAATCACCTGTATTTAAAACTAATGGATTCGAAACAACCTACAAGCTCCCACTTTAATGAGAGTTAGATTAATGAAAAAAAGACGTTTTGACTCAGATTGCATGACAATATTTTCAAATTAGATTTCTGAAACAGAGAATTCACTTATTCAAAGTAATTGGATGCCGACTAGGGTTAATACGTACAATGTCCTTAAATGAAAATGTTCTATTGTGAGAAGAACTGTATGATACCTGAGGCATTCTCAATAGGTTTGGTTGGGCTCTGAGTTAATTATACCGCTTGCTATTTTTTGAATGAATTCAAGCATGAATTCTACACAGTAAAGATCGGGATAATTATATTCAATTCTTCTTGGTGCCCTGCTGAATGAATTGACCTTTCAGATGAAACTGGTCTCTTGAGCAGGAAACCCGAAGAATGGCTACACAAAGAAAGCAGATGCAGGGAAGGGAAAGCTTTAAATAAAACACGATTTAGGGAACGCTGGTAGGCACAAGATTGAATTTTTTGAATGTGTTGGGATAGCTTTCCTGTTTTAAAGAGTGTGTTCCCGACTTCTACATAAAGGTATAATTTAAGGGCATCTGTTGCACTAAGTTGTTTTCTGAGCAGTAGAAAAGTAACAATGCAACAGTTGGACAACCCTGTGACACTGATGTGTAACACCAAAATAACAAAGGCATATGTTGTAATTTGACACAAAATCGAAGTGAATGTTTTCAGCAAAGACCAGCAGCATTACTTCTGTTTCAAGAAGCAATAAGAAAGAAGCGAATTTACCAATCTAGGCCAGGGGCCATATTTTGAACAGCCTCCGAGCTCATCGCAGTGCTAATAAACTGTGTTTTGCACTTGCAGTGCGTAGGGCATACAAGTCACTCAGAATTGCTCCAAGTTAATGCTTAAGCTGCAGAGAGCAAAACTCAAAAACAGGCAAACTCTGCTTGCTGTCTCCAAGCGGTACTTTCTGCGGTTCATGCACCTACTCGGAGAAATACCCAGTTAGATATATGTTTGAGCTTTAGACTAAGGGTATGCTGAATTTACATTACAAACTTATCCTCGTAATTGCATTAAATCTCAGGAAAATTCAACAAAATTATGCTGAATTACGCGAAATGCAACTCTGTCATTTATTTTTATATTTTAGTGTGAAACGCGTTCCTGCATCCATATTTGCTCCCTCACCTCTTGGCGACTGGCTGTCATGCAGACACCAGCTCCAGTCACTCAGCAGTCCTCAGAGTGGTCTATAGAGCACTTCCTTCCTTGATCATGAAGAAACTGGAACAAACTGTGGATTTGGGTCACACATTGGTTCTCCTTTCTAAGACTGGGGATGTGGATCCACAATTATGTTTCTGCGAGCTTTTTGGGGGTGATTACCTTTCAAACGCCATATTTTGGCAGCAGGTTAGGCACTGCCTTTGTGTAAGGTGATGGCTGTCACAGAAGGTAGGAACGATGCTGGCTCCAAGCAGATGCTAGCTACACACAGTAGTATCAAAAACTCAGCCTTCCGGGACCCCAGACGATGCTGCCTAGAAACTTCCTAACCTTGAACAATTTAAACTACAGTTCCACCATCACTTAAATATATAGTAGATGGCACAGATGGCAGTACTCAGGAAGAACTAATCATCACCCTTCTGTTAACAAGATTTCTAAGCGGAGCCCTGTCACCAACCTCCTTCACTTCAGTTTCTGGGTCTTCACATCCCAGCCACAGTAATGCAAACCACACACTTCCACCTTCTAGGGACTTTATAGCCACCCTCCATCTTGTTCCATGCTAAACCAGAGCAACCTGTAATGGATTATACAGTAGTACTCAGAATACCACCATACACTATCACTCCTGCCCATGTGTCACAAATTTATCATGCATATACGCAGTTGACACATACATTGAATCTCAGAACAAGGGTCTGGAGCACTTACTAAAGAAAACGTGACTCAAATGTTGTAAGTAGATCGCGCTTTCATGTGACAAACTAAAAAAGGTCTGTTCAAGACTAATATTTCACAAAATACAGTATGTAATCAGACCGGGCATGTACAGTAAGCCTATGTCAGGTATGAGGACATGCTTGGTGTGAACCATCCAGTACACAGAAGTAATCATGGATAGGGCAAGGCCACTGTACACAAGCTAGATTAGCGTGGTTTATGAGCCAGCAAATAATCAAGATACCAGTTTCACATGCAGTGAGGCACTCATGGCAAGGATGCACACCTGTACACCATGTAGAGGACATTCCAATTCTAACACCTAGAAACTGAAGCCTCTTTACCCAGCAAACTGAATTGTCTTTTTCAAGTTGCCATGGTGACATTTTGTCATTACATATTATGTAAAAAAGGGGAATGTTAGTGTAGCTATAAAAAATATGAAAAAAAGGTGATGCATCTTAAAACATACTGTCAGTATTAAAATTGTGCACACTCCTACAAACTGTTTAGCAGCTTATCTGTCCGATTGCCTCTCTGTTCACCAGAGACCACCTGCTATTTAAATATATGATCTACCTTTAAACAGCACTCTAACTGATAGCGGCATGCTAGGAATTAACCTTTGCAATTGGGAGGCAGGCAGTGCTTCATTTGTGCTGCAGTTTGCCAGTGCTGAGCCTCAGGGCATATGTATTAGTAGCAGGACAAATGAAAATATGGTGGTACTACATTTTATTTCCAGGCCCTAGCTTTTGCAGTAGTGCAACAACGGGTGCTGTGTGTGAACAAGAGAGAAAGCAGACAAATGCCCTTTATTGTAAACAGTGTAGACAGGTTTCAAATTATTGTTTTTTTCTTAGTCAGCTAATTCTGTAATAGTCTGTGATATGCCCTCATTACAAGTGGATTAGGGAATTTCTGCACACCAGAAGGGTTTGGTAATTCTGAGGGTGGGAAAAATATAGCCTATTATGAGATGGATCCTGAGGACACACTAAGAAATTAGGAAATACTGGAGAATCGATAATTGTTAGTCACATGATGACCAGTGAACCAAGGGCTTTAGCACTGCTGTTTGCAATGGCAAAGGGATCGTCCAGACACTGTCCAATGTGGAGTCAAGAAGTTTTTTTGGTTTTGGATGCTGTATCATGCATGCCGTTGGTGTGTTTTTCATCAGTGTAAAGTATAATTTCATGTATCTTGGAGTAAAGGCCTACTTTGGAATACTTGTCTCACACAAAATGGTACCAACATTTCCAAAGGAAAACAAATGTGCATGTCTTCACAACAGTGGCTTGTATGTACTACGTAACATGTAGCTATCAGATACAACTTTCCACACATGCCAAGTGGTGTACATTCCCGATAGGAAGTCTTGACATGCCAAATGTGGCACATGCCATGTAGATTGACTGATACTTTCATTGATCCTCTAATACATAAACCCACAGCTTAGCAAATGTCAGAACCAAGGCCTGGTTTTATATGTACACATATTCAGGCATTTATGTGGAATCAGACCATGCTACACATTAAATGACATGCAATTGTTTGAGACTATCAAGTCTGCACTTGACAGGGTGATCATGAACACATGCTTCGGGGTGGATAGCGCCATCGAGCCTGTGTCCCAACTCCACTTGTAGAATGACTTGGGAAGAAGACTAGGTAGCAAGGACAGGAAACCCTTGGCCCAATTTACTTAGGTAAACTAGGACTTTTGTCCAGTCTTTCACACATACAGCTTTTACGCCCTTTGTGAATCTGGCCTTGCTACTGCAATATTACTTAAGGTTATGCTTTGTCACTACACAAGGTATACTCCCCACAATTGTGACAGATGTCAATGTGTGAGTTATGTCTGGACATTATAGTGATAGAACACATATATTTGGTATCCAAGTGACTTGGAATTGGTTAGTGAGATTAAAGGAGAACACAGTCAGCTTTTGCTTCTTGTGCTCATGTACCTTGCCCTGTACTGGACACTAACTACATAATGTTCTCACTTCTATTTCAGTGGTCCAGCTGGCCAGGAAGACCAGGGAGAGGACCAGGGACTGAGGAGAGCTTCTTGGGGATATTGGTGGGCATGGCCTCTTTCGTCCACTGAAGAGGAGGAGGAGGGACAAGGACTATCAACAGGCAGAAGACGTGTGCCCACCTGGATGGACAGAACAGCAGACAATGACAGGGTAGAGGCTGTGGAAACTGTAGGGGGGCCTTGAGCTGGACACCTGTGGCCGGGTGGGGATTTCACCTCTCCCCCAGACACTGAAGAACTTGACCTGCTGGAGGTGTCCTCGGAGCGGGATTTCTCAACACCTGGGCCTGCCACATAGATGCTAATAGGAGATTATTAGTTCCTTGGAAGAGTTCACCTCCACCCTAACTTCCTTGGGTGCAGTCATAATTGCAGCCCTGTCTCAGCATCTCTCCTATAACACCCTCATGTTTCTCCCTGTTCGTCCTCCCACTCTGTTTCTCCCCATACGCCGTGCAACCCCAGTGTGTCCCAGTCCCATGGGGTGGCAGGTCCTCCACTGGCCAGCCAGGAAGCAGACATCACTACAGAGGATCTCTTTGTCATGCAGAAGGAGGATGACCTGTATGACATTTGACAGGACTTTTTTTTTTTTGCCCCTGTACATAGACTGATTCCTCTGATGCTTCCTAACATGCTTTTTTTCATTTCATCCAACCCCCTCCAAGTCCCCTGCCCATACTCCATGAAGAGCATTATTTGAAGTTGTTTCTCCCTTACCAATAAAAGTTACCATCATATTTATTTAAACAAAAAGAAAACAAAAAACTGTGTTGCGTAGTTAATTGTATGTGCTGGAACCAAAGTATGGAAGTATACGTCTGGAGTTGGTTAGCTATGCCTTCCACATGACACAACTGTACACAGATCGTTCTAGTAATGAACATGCCTTACCCACATTGTTGACACATAAATGGTCTACAGCCATATTAAACATTTGACCATAATCAAATAATGCTCAACTCAATTTAAATGTAGAACATGCCTTTTATTTAAATAGTGCTGTGCAAACATATGTTACACTGCTCATGGGGATCTCACTTGCGTCTTCTCAGTTTTGGTGGTGAGGATGATTGCAATGTGGTGAATTTCCTGGGTTATTAGTTGCAGGTGGGTGTATTTCCTGTACAGGGCGGGGCTTTTCCTAGACAAGGGGTGGTGATCCCTGTACAGGGTGGGGGTCTTCTTGGACAGGATTTGGTGATCTCAGTAGAGGGTGGGGGACTTCCTGAAAAGGGGGTAGTGATCTCTGCACATGGTGGGGGTCTTCCTGGATGGGGGTGTCGGACCCTATACAGGGAGAGAACGTGACTGTGCTTTGGAGGACATGTGCAAGGGGAGTGTTACGGTCATGGATTGTTGGGGGCCCTGTGCAAGCTTGCTAACCAGGGGATGGTGCAAGTAGATGCGTTGGCTCCCCTCTGTTTATTGGCTGCAAAAGACTTTTTATCATTTTGAGTATCCCCTCCATCAGCTTCATAGCCAATGCGTGGTGTCTTGCAGTCTCTTCCCTCTGGATAGCCATGATGTCATTCAGCCTCTTTCAATTGTGGGAGTTGGTGTATGTCCTCTAGTAAGGCAGACATGTCAGACAGTGTAGCCCCCATGTCAAAAATGTCCTGCCTCACATCTGCCTGCTGCTGGAAAAAAATTCCTCCCACTCTCCAACATGAATATCTGCCAGCCCTCTCTACTTGGCTGATACACCAGCAGGGTGGAGAGTGGCAGGTGGAAGGTTGTGAGAAGGAGCCTTTTGCCAGCCCTCTCTACTTGGCTGATACACCAGCAGGGTGGAGAGTGGCAGGTGGAAGGTTGTGAGAAGGAGCCTTTTGCCTTTAGCCTACCTGTCCCTCACGAGGGCTGGCATGTCCCTCAAATGTTAGAGAGAAGGCTTGGGAGACACTGTCAGAGTAGGAGTGTGTAGGGGAACCAACATGTCTAGCCCGGATGTTAGGGCTGTGAAGAGGTGAGGTTTGGTTTGGGGTGTGTGGGGAATGGGCAATCATTTGGGGTGTAGGAGGAGGCACTATGCCAACCACAGCAGGTGTGGGTTTTGTTGGTAAGCCTCATGAGCCAACAAGAGTGGCCAGAGGATTGGCCTCCACATCTTTTGAAATCGGCCCCAGATCTCTCTTCTCCCCTACTTCCTCCTACTCCAATGCATTTCTAGCAGATGATTAGACAGTCTGGAAGAGGAAAGAGTTCTTCCCTTGGATTGCCTGTCGCCCGCCACTGGTAGATAGTCTTTCAGCCAGACTGGATTCATCCTCCTCACCACCTGTAAGAAACAGGTTGCAACAGGCTAGGTATTTGTCTCACAATGTCATGCTGTGTAACACAAGGATTGAGTCAAATTATCTTCGCATCGACGGATGTTACACATGTGACCTGGTGTCTGTACACCTACATGTGACAGCTTACACAGTGGCATTGAGGTGCTCAATACAGATATGCGATGCAAGAGCAAACTCACCAGTTCCAACCACTGGTCTGTGTGGAATTGAGATCCCCCTAAATGTCAGTTGCTGAACTGAGCCCTTGAAAATGCAGCAGAAGAACTGGTCCATGAACCAGCAGCTTTGGAAATAAGTGACATCATGGTTAATGTTCTGCATGTATTATATATGAATGTGCACACCTGACACACACATCACTGATTGTGTTGGGTACATTTTAAACACTAACTTCAGATGTGATACTAAAATGGCAATATCTGCTCATCCCCTCCCACATGTATTTGATTGTTGTTCATGGGTAGGGTATCAATAGACTATAACACTATTAGCACACTTACTTGATGGACGGAAGGCAGTGCGTTTGACTGTTGCAACCAGGATGTCTCCTAAACCCCTGAGTGGTGTCATCTGTATCACTGAAGTAGTCCTGACAGCAGCTGTAATATGACTTACATAACCATTACTAAGTGCAGAGGATGATGATAATGATTCTACATGTACATGTTAGAAGAATGGACCAGTGATCCACAAGTTACAGGCTGCCCTCATATCAACCAGGTATCATACTTACAGGCAAACACGTATTTGGAGGTTCCTGAGAGGCATAGGAAGGAAATAACTAGAGTGTCCTTCACTGGCTACCTTTGGACACACCTACATTTTTATTGGAATCATGCATTCTATATATGATGTGGCATCTCTTAATTTGTAAAGGAGTCTTCCAGAACATGTAGAGCTGGTTTATCTTTGCACATCAGAATTTGTCAGTGCATTGAACAGTACATGTTTGATATACACAATTATCAACCAAGCTATGGGTAACATTTATTCAAACCCCCCCCCCCCCCCTCCCCGCCCAACAGGACAACATTGCTAATTTTGGACTGTGAGATAAGCTATTTCTGCTGTGCATTTTTCCTGTGGCCTTTGTTTCTAATGTACGTGTACAACATAATGGTCAATTTTACCTGACACTGGATACAGTTATGTACAGCACACATCCTGTAGTCGTCTATTCAGAGGTTCACTTATTTGTGGTCATGTGCAAAGTGAAATAAACATTGTCTTAGGATCCCACAATTTGGTCAAGTTGAAAAACCAGGCTGTTCCCCACCTTTACTATTTTCAGGTTGTGCAGTTCAACCAGTAGATGTCTAGGCTTCCCCTCCTCTACACCCACCTTGCCAGCCACTACCACACTCTCAAACTGCAAGCCTGCTGGTATCAGCACACCCCTAGACCTACCTTGTACACTACTCAAATATACGTTCGCATTTTCAAATGTACAGATTCGATAGAGCTTATTACTTTTGTTAGGCACTTTTTAGGTTTATCCAAAAAACTATTTTCCAACTGTAGAGCACTTCAGTACAGAGAGGAAAAGAAGGGTTTCCATGTCATCCTTTGTTATAATGTTCCATGGAATCTGTTCTGGTCTTTTATTTATGAAACCAGTATATTCCAGGACCTCTGGTGTTTACATTTTTAATTGAACTAACTGGGCTGACATACCTAAAGAAATGAGTAGTAAAACAAAAGCATAGGGAGCATTGCTAACAGGGTATTGGAGCTGGTGTGAGTCTGGGGTTCTGCTCAATCCCACCGAATAAGCATGCAATAGCCCTTTTTGGAGGCCCTCACAAGTGATCCCTTTGGAATGAGATACAGGAGAAGTGAACTAGCGGTAGACAATTATCCAGAGTTATCCATCAGACACTTGCATGGTTCTATTGGCTGCCATCTTGCAGAGGGGACAGGACAGGACCCTGGAGAAGTAAGGTGTAAACCTTAGCACATCTCGTCTGGACTGAGTTCAGGGGCAATGAGAGAATGCAGAAGTGACTGGGACCAAGGAGGCCAATCTGAAGTGGACTGTAATGGTGGGAATCGGCAGAGTTAGGTGTCTGACATTATGGAGAAGGCTGTGAAAGGTCAGCTGTCACTGACACAGTGCGGTATACTCATGCTTGCCAAGGAGCAGTGAAGTAGCTCCATAGAGGGTTCTCATGCTTGTAAAGAGATCTGGACACCAATACCAGAGAGACCTGAAATTAACCACAAGTGTAATTGTTGCAATCCAGGTCTTAGAATCAACACTTGGCGGCAGCCATCTTGACACTGGTCATGTGAAGAAAAAAATATTTTCAGGAGGGAAAAGTGGATGCCTTTGACTCTTCCCTCAAAGAATAGGACCCACCCCTACAATAATATACCAATAGACAGTGATTTCATGCCTGGCCCATAGTAGGGTGTAAGACCCACCAGAGTCAGGACATTGAATGTTTATGAGGAGCTTCCTATAGTTGAAAAATTAGTGCTAGATCATGCTTTTTGTTATTTGGTGTAAATTATTAACAGAAAAAGAAATATAGACATCTGGACAGTTGGTGTTTAGATATGCTGTGATTTTCTAATTTAAGGGAGACTAGTCAATTCTGATTGGTTGGTAGCAACCTGAACAATATGTTTTGGCAGCAATTACAAAACTCAGGGGCTTGGTCCCTGTGTCCTAAAAATGAATTTAAAAAACGTAAGTAGGCAGGGTGAGCACACCCATATCCCACAGGGCATATTTGGGTGTCACAAATGGAACTCCTTCCTTTATTGTCTGGACACAACATGGTCAACATACTGAAGCACCACTTACAGGACATTGAGGCATGGTTCCTATTGAAATGCATTGTAGTGAATGGCTGATTTTGAGGGCCACAAAAAAGAAAATGTATAAAGGGTGATAACAGATTTTAGTTACAATTTAAATCCTTTATTGAGGGCACCATACTCATTTTAGGAATAGTGGTATGCTCTAAAGTGATTTTACACTGTGAAAAAGCCTTCTGCTGGGATTTCATGAATCATTTATTTTTGAGAGAATTTCTTTTTTATGATTTTCCCTTAGAGGTTATGGAAAGTACTCCAGAAGCTAAAATGAGAGCATATTTTATGTAAAAGCACACCATCTTTCTCAGCCATATGAGAATGAAGTATGACATTCTCAGTAAAACATGTACTACAGGAGTAGCAGTCAATTGATTGTGTTCTACTGCAACCTCCCAGAGTGTGCCAAAGAACAACTAGAACACTAACTGTTTTACTTCTGACAAACATTTGACACACCTGAAGCCATATTGATTGAATAAAACTGGTAAAACGTAAACATTTAATTTAGAAAGGAACAAAATGAGGGGAATAATTTTGTCATAGAAACAGTGGATAGTGCTGTATAAAGAAAAATGAGGCCACATTTTAAGTGAGTTCTCAAATATCTTCCTCTTGTATTTCATTAAAACATTTTGACATGTTAATCCAATCACCGCCACGCAGGCCTTTGGCTATGCAAGGTGGGGTCGGCAGCAAGGCTTGGCCACCTGGCCCTGTGGCCAACCCTTACAACTACCCAACTCCGGACCATGCACGGCCATAGGCCATTCGTGGTGGCGGCTGGCCGCAAGGTCTGTAGCCACCCGACCCCATGCCACGCAAGTCCTTCAGTCATGCATTGCTAGGGTTGGCCGCAGGGCCTGGTCTGCAGTCAGGCCTTGCAGCCAACCCTCTATAATTGCCCAACTCTTCACCTCGCATAGCCTTTGGCTGTGCACGATGAGGATTGGCCACAGGGCCTGCCCAGGCCTGCCACCAGACCCTCCTATAACCACCTAACCCCTCACCACTTACAATGAGAAATGTTCTGTCAAATTAAAAAAAATGTTTTTGACAAGTAAAAAGAGTAAGATCACCTTTCTGAATGTACCTTAAATTTTTTAAGTTGAAAAGAATTTGAAGCTGGGAAATGACAACTGACACACCTAGACTGGAAGCCTCAAGCTTCTGTGTGAGAGTCTGAGACCTTAACCACTAGGCCACAGATGACTCCGTAGCGTGATGTGTCCAGACAGTTCTATGGCATTCAAGCTAAAAATGGTAATGGGAAAAGACGTAAAAGTTGCATCCCTAGGAATGTTTAACATTCAAACCACAAGTAAATAAACAGACACACTGCCATTAGATACCAGGATTTGAACCTTCAACCTAATGTGTGACCATCCAAGAGCTTTACCAGTAGGCCAGACATGACTCTGTTCTGCTGTGCATCAAAAGGTAGCTATGACATGCCAACTAAACATCCTGCTTGTGTGCTGCTTTGAAGTCATTCTGTGGAGAGACCATTGCAATAACAATCTCTCTTTCTTTCTTATATCCCATTATTGAATGGAAGAGGGATAGAGAGAGAGAGAGTGAGAGACAGAGAGAGGGGGGACAAGACCATGGAGGGAGCCTCATGTCCCCCGTGGTCCCACCTGGCTCTTCTCTCCTTCAATAGCCGGCTTTGCTCCTGCACACAGGGAGCTGCTTTAAATAGCAGCTCCCTGTTTGCAGGAGCAATGTTTTCATCTCTTTCCCTGTGTGCATGTTAGCAAGCAGGGAAAGAGATGAAAACTCCACTTTCAGCAAGTGGAAGCGGTTTGACAGCTCCCGCTTGCTGAAAGTGGAGTGATGTTTTCTTTTGTTTGAAATAGAAGCTGTGAGCTCCCACCAAGAAAAAGTAAACAGCTACCTACCCAGAGTGGGCACCTTGGGAGGTAGCAGGAGCCAGCCCTGGGGGCTGGTAGTCCCCAAGGCCAAGTAGGGCTCCAAGAGGTGGGTCATGCACCCCTCCTGCATGTTTTTACTTTTGCTGTAAGGAGGTGGTCCTACAGGCCAGGTGTCCACGCCAGACCCCCTGTCAAATTATTTCTATAGCCTACAGGAGGTGTCAGACCCAGGTAGACCACCCCCCATATTCACTTACTAGTTTGCACCAGGGAGGTGGTGGTCCCCGGGGGAAAGGGTTCCCTGCATACTTTATTGACTTAGGCTCCGGGGAGGTGGTGGAGCTTTAGTAAGCCCTAGGATAAGGGACCTTCTCAGTCAGTGACAAAAATGAAAGCAAGCACAGGAGACTGTCCGTGCTTTAATTTAAAAAATGCTTTTTAGCCTGGGGGGGGGGGGTGGAGTTCCCTGGGGGGACCCCTGGGTGGGGGGACCCCTGGGACAAGGCTAGGGGATTAAATGAATGGTATCCTGTCCCCTTTTTATCTTTTTTTTTTTTGTTGTTGTTGCTTCAACCGAGTCTTAAAATGGCTGGCAACACTTCTTGGTCGAAGTGTTGGCAGGCAATCAAATCTCTGCACAAGATCAACAGTGTTCTCAAATTCATCGCAAACCTATGTATACAAATCTGGATTTCCTATAATTTATCCAAAACTACTGAACGGGATTGCACCAATTGAAAAAAGCTCATCTGACTAACAAACACTACCTTTCTGCCAAATTTGGTGTAATTCCATCCAGCAGTTTGGGCTGCATACGTGTCTAAGTAGTCAATCGAAATTAACATGGGAAACCCACTTTTTCTCTTTTTTGACCCCCCTTTTTCTCAGCCCCGCTTGACAGATCACCCTGAAACTTTCCATGCACAACATGACCCAAGAGAGCAACAGCAGCAGTTCAAATCTGAAAATCTCAGAACAAAACTAAGAAATTCAGCTTTCCAAACTCCAAAGTCAACAAAGAAACTTTAGAAAGTAAGTTAGAAATATGTGGCATTACACAACCCAAAACCCTAAAAACGTTAAGAATAAAACTAATGTAAAGTTAGCTGCATAAGTAGAGTAGAGACAACAGTTTTTAACAGGTAAAAATCAAGCAAATGTTCTATATATTTCCAATGAAAATACCTCAACATCTACTCCCCAGAAAATAAGACAACAATAAGTCTGTATGTCTAAAATGTATAACATTGTAATTCATGTTGGAATGTTAATGTAACTTAAAAATTAACTTTTACAAACATGAAAAAGATATATGGCTCTACACTTCACAGATATAATGGTAATACTGGTGACAAGAACCACTTATATCATGTCTCCGAGAGGAGAGCTTTTATTGTTTCACATGGGAAATACACACAAAAAAGCACAAACACAGAGTACATACTTTTGAGATTTATAAAGTATTATAAGAATGCTTGTAATGGTAGGCTGTGACTATAAATGTAGTAGTGAACATTAGAGAGCAGGACTACACACCAAATGGGACAGAAACACAAATTAGAATTGTTTTCTAAGGCCTTGGGGAAGTAAGAACCCACAGGAGCTACTTTAAAAAATATCCTACCAAAATGTCCTGACTATACTACAGGGGAATGTAGAAATGCTACAACTGAAAGCTGTACTGCTCCAAAAAAAAAAATCAAAAACATATCTAGCCTTGATCATTTAACTACAACAACCCTTTCATATGTGTGATGATGCTAATAATGGCAGAAGAATATTAATTTATGAACAGAAAACAACCTGCTAAAATTCACAGAAAGCGGTATGTGGTTGATGACTGGAATGTATAAAATCTTGGCCTCTACCCTTCACACAAATTTACACCACACATGGTGAATCCACAATACATATAGCAATAACACATTCCTCCTTCTCCTGACTTCATGAGATTATGCCTACTCAGGGAACTTTTTTAAATATTTGTAAATTAGGGACTGCAAATTGATTATTGGTTATGAACTCTGTAGTTTGGATAGGTGTCCATTCTTATCTACTCAACTTATAGTCAATAATTGGAAAATAGGTCATTATTGCCACATATTTTTGAAAATAACATCAATAATCTAGATACCCAGTTCACTAACTGAACTGGAGTTTTAAACGTAGAAACTATATAACTATGGATAAATTACTAGAACCAATAAAGTGAGGCAACACAATTCTATTATCAGAAAATTTAAAGATGAAACATTTAAAAATAATTTGCATTTATATTATTCTCTAGATAAAATGCACAAATTAGGGTGCAATTTTAATGATCTGTGCCCACGTTGTTATTTACCCCGAGCTGATATAGTTCATATTTTTGCAACCAGTTTCAGGTGGGGTAAGTGTCTTTATGAGGAAGTTAATTGAAATCACTCCAAATGTATCCTGCTTACAATTGATGACATTACAAAATCAATCACGATTTGCAATACTCTATTTGTAGCCTTAGTTATAGTCCATCCCTGTATGACAGCGGTCTGGATTCATAGTGATACAAACACTGTTGATCAGTGGAAGGCTAGATATTTGGCAAGTTATAATATGGAACATGTGTTGTATTTATGTAGGGGTTGCCAAGGTCAGTTAAGGGTGGAAGTATATGGTGATCATCGGAAGAATTAATTAATAGACTGATTTCTTTATGGTAGTCATCTTTTTTTATCAATTTGAATGATGTTGTAGTGACCTATATATCTGCTATTAATTGCCTAATTCAGTTCTATAATGTATTCTTCTCTAGAAATGTTGTATGATGATTTACAATTTGAATAAAACAGATTTAAAAAAAGTTGTGTGTGAGCTTCCTCTGTTTTTGTTGCTATATTTCTTAAAGGATGCATATTTCTTATGTGTGTTTTGCTTTTCAGTATGTTACTGGGTAATACAAAAAATGATACTATATTTGAGGGGACAGTTGATTAGTGACAAGAATAATTATATATATTTTGTTACTTTTGTATAGTTGTATTTGATGTGTGATAACATTGAATTATTTCTGAGGGTTAAAATATAAACATTGCAATATTATGTTTACAATATTTCTCTAATACTGCAAAAATAAAATTGAAAAAATATAAGTGATGTCAAAACACTACACTAGACCCAACACGAGGGAAACTACACAATTTAAAAATATTTATTTACTATTATTTAAGCTGCATTGACAAAATTGTTGTACTTTAACAAGGGTGTGCTATTCTCACTCCAATCTAAGCTACACTGGGAAAAGCACTGGAAATTAACAAGGCTAGAGTCCCTATTCCCACCTATTCCTAATGGTGTGGGAGTTTGGCTTGGTGGTCAGATCACCATATTACAATGCTGGTGTTGCTATAGAGGAAAGACCCCAGTGGTCCCCCTGGCACTGGCAGGCTGCCCAGACTGCTGCAGTGGCAAGGCAGGCCAAACACACTGATGGACACATTATGATGTTGTCTACTGCTAGTGTGACTGTGGCAGTCCAATCACCACATCCCAGCAGGTGGAAACGCAGAGTATAAAGGAAGTAACTCACCTGCAGGCAGCGTTACATGTCCCCTGCTACTATGGAGCCCATCACACACACTCTGCCTCTGCTCATCGATGGGGCCCAAAATCCACGCCACCGTGGCTGCAACTGATGGTAGGAGTGCCACCTACCTGGATCCTGAAGTTCAACAACAGATCGTTGCACCGTCATCCAGATGATATGGGGGTCATGCTATAGGCACAGAGGGGCATATTTATACTCTGTTTGCGCTGAATTAGCATCATTTTTTATCTAATTCAGTGCAAACTTAATTCCATAGTTATATTTTGGGGCTAGACATGTCTAGCGCCAAAATATTGGAGTTAAAGTCATTTTTTGCCTGCAGAAAACTACCTTGCGTCAATGAGATGCAAGGTAGGCATTCACAGCAAAAAATTACTCAAAGGCCCTAGCGCCTTATTTATCCTCCCGTGCAAACATGGTGCATGGGAGGGACGTGGGCCTAAATAATGGCGCTAAGCTTGCTTAGCACCATTATTTAACGTCTGGGTCAGGGCAGGCGTTAGGGGACATGTGAGCCCATTTCCATTGGGGAACACCATGGAATAAGCCCACAGGTGCCCTCCCCAAGTCCCAGGGACACTCCCACCCACACCAAAAGGACAGCGGAGGATGGGGGACCCCACCCCAGGTAAGTACAGGTAAGTAAAGGTAAGTAATTATCTTTTTTTCTTAAAGTGCCAAAGGGGGCCCAGAAAGGGGCTCCCATACATAGCACTGGGTGCAATGGCCATGCCCAGGGGACCCTTGTCCTCTGTGCTGGCAATTGGGGTGATGGGCATGACTCCTGTCTTTTATAAGATAGGAGTAATGTGGTATGGTAGGTTTAGTGTCAATAAATGACGCTAGGCTGGTTAGAGTAATCTTTTTTTACTCTAACCAGCCTAACGTCATTTTTTAACTCTAAACCCAAAACTCCCATACCGCCACCCCATCCGGCTAACATAATTCTCCATGACGTTAGCCCCCCCTTTACGCCGGATTGTGCCATTCCATAAATAAGATGCCCACCAGGCGTCTTGGAATGGCGCTAGCCGGCGGTATATTTTTTTACGCTAAACTGCGCAGATTGGCATAAAAAAGTATAAATCAGGGCACAAGTGCACTTGACATTGTGTCCACAGTTGGATTCATTCACAAAGAATAACATATTCACAGTTATCAAAAGCCCCCTTTAGGTAGGTCACTGACACTCCACCACCACACTCCACAAAAACACACGTCTGCTCATCTTAGGTACAGGCACAGTGAAGTGTACAGAACATTGTGTCACATAATAGCAACACCAGAGCAACATCACATCTACCAATTCAACTGACACTCTCACATTGCTCACATGTCTTAGACTGTTATCAGATTGAAGACACATATTTATGGATATGTCATGGAACACAAATACCCCTCCCATGAAACATCCCTGTAATGGACCCACACATATCAACCACATTGCAACACAATGGAAGGTCAATGGGATGCACAATAGTTTGTGCAACAAATATCCAAAGCTCATAATGCAATCAATACCTGCACAATAGGGATGGGGGCATCAGGGCACTCCTGGCGGGATGCTGACCTAGGGCACATTTGACTTTGCACATGCCCCTAAAACACAATTTGCAAAGGAACTGGTCCTTTGTGTATCTCAGAGTCAAACAATATGTGGGCCAAGTGACAAACCTGCCTGCCACATGTGTAAGTGCAAGTCAAGAAAACACATTCAGGAGCAAAAGCATGGGCCATACATCTAGAAGAAGAAGCTGCAAGGTACACATGGCCAGTCAAATGTAAAGGAAGCTAGCACAATTGAACACCCTTCATGTGTGGACAAACAAAACTCTAACTCTAAACACATGAGATGAATGTCCAATCCATATCAGGGGGACACGTCTAACACCATACATGCTGACATTGGCCACACAAGATGAAATACTTACCATAGCAAACATAACACAACACAGTGACACCCAAATTGGATTAACAAACACATATACATACACTAAAGATCTACCCCTGTCCTGGTTGACACAAGCACTGCCCACAAAGTCAGACATTGCAAAAAACAGCAAAGAGATTAGCAATATGGGTGAAACACACACATCTGTAGGCTTACACCACAAGTTACTCTGGAACAACAAAAAGATAGAAGTGTAATGGCAGGCGAAATGTGTACCCAACAAAACAACAAATTAGGTGTATTTAGGGTTTTCAGTCAAAAGCCGTTGGTCAGTCCATATGAGTCCATGCACAGTATTGTGCCCAACCTTGACTCTAATCATTGCCAGGGAACCTCCACAGGAAGTAGCATCATGTGGGCATGCAGGCACCTCAGGGATCATGCTTGGGTGTGGTCGGATTTGGGATGGGTGGGTTTGGATTTGGGAGGAGGGCTTTTCTTCAGAGCAGTGGGCTTCTTCTTGTGGGGAGGGGTGTGGGTGTTTGCGGAGGACAGGTGTGACGGGGAGGACTTAGATGTGGAAGGGATGGGTTGGGATGTGGGTGGGGGCCTCTTGAGTTTGGGAGGGGGTTAGGAGGTAACTAGGGACAGGACAAGGTTGAAAGGGAAACTCTCCTTGGGGAAATGGGTAGGGTCATCAGAAGGGGTTGGGGACTTGGATGTTGAAGAAATGGTGGGCTTGTCTGTGAGTGTAGATGCGTTGATTGTGTGCATGTGAGAGGTATGCTTGTGTTTTGGTGGTGTTGGTTGCATGTGTGAGTTTGAGCATTTGCATGTTTTGGGGGCTGTGAGGTGGAGGTGCTGGGTGATATGGGAGTGGTGGATGTGTGTGTGTCTGTTGGGTGGTATCTGTGGGTATAGTGGATGTTGGAAAATGGGTTATTAGTAAGGGCAGGTAAGTACCTACACTCAGTAATAGGCCACTAACCTCCACTTAGGTCCAATTAGGTCTCAGTAAATTAAACCTAGCTCAACCCTTGGTAGCTTGGCAACGAGATCAAGGCTTAACTTAGGAGACAAAGCGTAAAGCATTCCAATATCACAAAACAGTAATTAAATAAAACACAGCAAACAGTTTAAAAATCCATAATCAATTTATAAAAATAGATTAATTCCCTCATTACAACCCTGGCGGTCGGTGATAAAGCACCGGTAATACCTCTGACAGGCCAGCGGTCAAAAAAATTTAATTACGACCATGGCGGAAACTGCCAACACAGACAGCCACTTTAGCACACCGACCGCCACAGCGGTGGAAACAAACACTGCAGCGGTAACCGCCAACAGACAGGCGGAACACAATGTACCACCCACACTATCACAAGGCACCAATCCGCCAGCTTTTCTGGGGCAGTACCAACGTCATCAAAAGCATGGCGGAAGCAGTCTTTGGAAGGGAAACCACTCACCTCTCGACACCCAACGAGGAACCAGGACGCCATGGAGCCCGAACTACAGGTGTTACCAATGTTGGTGTATCTTCTCATCTACCAGGAGTATGAAGGACACCAGCGACGACCACGGTGAGTACTGCACCTAGCACACAGGGGAGAGGAGGAGGAAAAAGAGAGTGACACACACACGCAAAACACAATACCCCCACCCACAACAACACACATACACACATATCCAATCACATCACAGATACACCCTGTCACCCCCTGGAAGAACGCAAGGACCAAACAAAATGAGTTTAATGAGTGTAATATTTGAACAAACAGATAGCCCAAGAGAAAAGTAAATAATCAGTATATACAAATATTTACAGCAAGTACATAAGTCAGTACACTGTCCCATTAAATGTCCGTGGACCAGTGGTCCCAAAAAGCATGGGCAAAGCCCACACATGACACCTGCCTCAAAACAGAGAGAACACTGCAGGGGCATCAGGTCGAAAAAAACACAGACACCTCAGGGAGAAGGGGAGGAGGCACCTTAGCCGGATGATCGGACGACACCACTGCTCCTCGAGGGTGCTCCATGCCCACTGTCTGGTCCTGGGGAGTGCAAAGCCACAGTCACTCAAGTGGGTGGTTTGCCCACTGCCTGCTCCTGGGGAGTGCAAAGCCACAGTCTCTCAAGTGGGTGGTTTCCCCACTGTCTGCTCCTGGGGAGTGCAAAGCCACAGTCTCTCAAGTGGGTGCCTTGCCCACTGCCTGCTCCTGGGGAGTGCAAAGCCACCGTCTCTGAAGTCAGTGACATGTTCCACTGGTTCTGGAGGGGGCTTTGTGCCCAGAGTGCGTCATCCTGTCAAGGACTATGTTAGTGGATGCTTTTCTCCACTGGTTCTGGGAGGGGGGGGGGGCTTTGTGCCCAGGGTGCTTCATCCTGCCAAGGACTGTGCTAGTGGCTGCTTTTCTCTACTGGTTCTGGAGGGGGCTTTGGGCCCAGAGTGCTTCATCCTGCCAAGGACTGCGTTAGTGGATGCTTTTCTCCACTGGTTCTGGAGGGGGCTTTGTGCCCAGAGTGCTTCATCCTGCCAAGGACTGTGTTAGTGGATGCTTTTCTCCACTGGTTCTGGAGGGGGCTTTGTGCCCAGAGTGCTTCATCCTGCCAAGGACTGTGTTAGTGGAAGCTTTTCTCCACTGGTTCTGGAGGGGGTTTTGTGCCCAGAGTGCTTCATCCTGCCAAGGATTGTGTTAGTGGATGCTTTTCTCCACTGGTTCTGGAGGGAGCTTGGTGCCCAGTGATGCTGCACCTGTGGTGTGGCAGTTCCCATTCCCTCACCTGGGTGTCTGAGCCACGAGATTTTCAGGGAACAGATAGCATGATACTCCATGGAGGCAGAGCCAGACTCCATCCTGCGGCGACTTAGGCTGCAAACTGCTTGTAGTGCCAGTGCTGGTGGTGGTGCCTCATGTAGTGTGTGCATGGTCCAGGATGTCTCCTGCAGCCTCGGACGGCTGCCCACTGGGGATGATGCTAATGTCCGCTGTAGTGGCACTGGCTGGGCACGTCACAGGGCAGATGGCGGTGTCTGCGGCGGTGTCTGCGGAGGAGATGCAGGCGGTGCTGCCCGTGGTGCAGGTGTCTGTAATAGTGGAGGGAGACACCAGGTCGTCTCCAGCAGCCTCGGATGGCGGTCGTTGGGGCGGGGCTCACCGTGGTACAGGTTGCTGGCCTGTCATGAGAAATGGGGGTCACCAGTCCCTCACCAGGAGGCTCCGTGCCCTGAGGTGACTTTCCTTTGATTTTGTGTCTCTTCCCCACCTTGGTAGTCGCTGCTGGCACCTTGGCACTGTCCTCTTTGGTTCTGGATGAGGCCTTGCTGGGTGGGTGGTGCGGCTTTTCCCTTCTGCATGCTGGCCTCTTCTTTACCTTGGCAGGTGGCGGAATTGGGTGGTCCTTAGCTTCAGTAGGTGGCACACTGGCAGCCCTGATGGGTGCCCCCTTTGATCCTCCCGGACTTGCAGGGACCACAGTGGACGACGCTTTGGTGGCTGAGATGCTGGTCTGGGCTCTAGACATCCTGGCTCCTGTAGGGAAGAGGTCAATGTTAGTAAGGAAACGTTTTTTAGACTCACTGGGACAGGAAGATAGAGGGGGTTTGGGAGTGGAGGAAGACGTAGTGGTTGTAGGAGGTGTACGTCTGCTGAGTTTGGGTGAAGGTGCATGGTCTGGAGGCTGTTGTGAGGTGGAATGCTGTTGAGTGGGTGTGTGCCGGTGTTTGTGTACTTTGGGAGGAGGTCTCACAGACACACTGGGAGAGGACATAGGGGATGTGTGCATGGTTGTTGGGGTGGTGATTGCACACGAGCGGTGTGTTGTGATAGGCATGCTGGTGATGGAGGTAGTGGCTGAGGATGTCGTGCATGCAGGTGAGTGGAGACGAGACTGGGAGAGAGTTGGAGGATGTGGAGGAGGGGGACACAGTGGAGGCAGTGGATGTTGGTGTGTCTGCATGGGTATGGTGCTTGTGTGAGTGCCTCTGGGATGTGTGGTGCTTAGTTTTCCTGAGCCACTTTTGTGTGTTGTTGTGTGTGCATGCTGGTCTGATGGTATGCTTGGGATAGGCTGAGGTAGAGGGGATGGGGTCTGGGTAGTGGAGGTTGGAGGGGGAGGCTGGACACAGGGACAATGGCTGCCATCTGTGCTGAGGCCAGGGCCTGAAATGCTCTCTGTTGGTCCACCACACCAAAATGAACGCCCTCGAGGTATGCATTTGTGTGTTGCAAATGCCTCTCTACACCCTGGATGGCATTCAAAATGGTTGACTGCCCAACAGTGAGGGATCTCAGGAGGTCAATTGCCTCCTCACTGAGGGCAGCAGGGCTGACTGGGGCAGGGCCTGAGGTGCCTGGGGCGAATTAGATGCCCACCTTCCTGGGTGAGCGGGCACGGGAAACACACTGAGGGGCTTCTGGGAGGGCGGTGCTGGTAGTGGTAGTGGCGGCTGTATCTGTTGTTGCGGTGGGCACAGAGGTGCCCGCCACTGCAAGGGAGCTCCCATCAGAGGAGGAGTTGCTGTCGCTGGTGTCCCCTCCTGTCCCCCTCGTGGAGCTCCCCTCGCCCTCTGTCCCACTGGTGCCTTCAGTCTCCATAGATTCACGCTTTTGAGCCATGCGGGATGCAGCTCCCACCTTCTCTGGTGCCTCTGCTCCCCTGCCAGATGATGGTAATGCACACAAGGACAGGGTGATAAAACAAGATGGAGGGGAAGACAGAGGAGACACATGGTCAATGCCAGCAACACCACTACCGTTGGTGGACACAACACACAGGGAGCAGCCCTATGCACTAGGCCGTGCACTACCAGTTAGTAGGAAAAACACCAGCCCATGGGGGACTATGCCTAACCCCATTTGCTGCACACCTAGAACCCACAGGAAGATGACTCGCTGTAGATGGCCACTAACACTATTGGGGTTGGGGTGCCACAGAGTCTGCCTAACAAGGGACCTACCCTACCAAGTTCGCCCTGGCCTAGGGGAACCCACAGCCCACATCCCCCACACAAAAACCTCATAAAGCGCGCAGAGTCAGCTGAATGAGACTGTACTCACCCCCTTGTGGCTGCTGTGATGCCCTCAATCGCCCATCCAACCCTGGATATGCCACCGCCAGTATCCGGAACATCAGGGGGGTCATGGTGCGACAGGCACCCCTTCCACGTTGGGAGGCCATCCCCAGCTGGGCCTCCGCCATCTTCTTGCTCCAACGGCCCAGGTCATCCCATCTCTTGCGGCAGTGGGTGCTCCATCTATGATAGACCCCCAAGGTCCGCACTTCCTTGGCGATGGCACGCCAAATACCCTTTTCCTGGTGGGCACTGACCTAAAGGAAAGGTACAGAAGGAAAGGAAATTACTCACCCGTCCGGACCGTCATATTCATTGCCCACCACTTCCCACCCATGCCCTGACACACATACACTCACCATCCTCTCATGAAGCCCTCAGCCCCCAATCCCACATGTATCTTCCATCCACACCACTCCATACATTCATGACCCACGTATCATGCTCACAGTGTACTCATCTGCTTGTCTGGAGGACCGTAGAGTAGCTTGTACTGGGGGAGGACCCCATTCACTAATCTCTCCAACTCCTCCGAAGTGAAGGCAGGGGCCCTTTCCCCAGACACTTGAGCCATTGTCGCTTCCAGACACAGGTCACAGCAGCACTTGCAGTGTAGGTCCTCTCCTGTTGAAGGTCAGGTATTAAGTGAGTGAACAGATAGAAAATGGCGATCACGTCCGCGGTGGTGCGTACCATCACATCCGAAATGGTGCATACCGTCACCGCCGGCGTACATCGTCATTGGCTCCTGGAACCCATAGGGCCTAATGATAACCAATGCTGAATTGCGCAGTGGTCTTCAACCGCCTATCGCGATGCTGCACAACGCCAGCACAGTTACCTCATCTCCCCTTGTCCCTCCTTACAGATCAGGCAGCCGCCATTTCAGGGTGGCACATGGCATGGCACCTAACTGCGTCACTGCACATTTGAGCAGAAATACGGACAGACATCGCCACACACGGATTTACTCACATTAGAGCAAAAAAACTTGTGCAACCTATGTGGTAAATGACCCTCTGCTCACCATTCTCCTCCATAGGGCACATCCGCTGGGGCATATGATGAGATGGTGTTATCCTCCGGTGTACAGACCCCTGCTGTACCTGTCTACAATGGAAGACAGACACATCATTATCACCTATAGACTTGATTGTGCCACAATCCAAGAACTGTGTGCCCAATTGGAGCCAGACCTCATGTCAGCTATACGCCATCCCACAGGTATTCCCCCTCTAGTGCAGATCCTGTCTGTGCTCCATTTCCTGGCAAGTGGTTCCTTTCAAACAACACTGGCCATGGCATCAGGGATGTCTCAGCCAATGTTCTCTAACGAGTTCACCAGAGTGTTATCTGCCTTGCTGAAACACATGCGCAGCTACATAGTTTTCCCCCAGGTGGAGGATTTGGCCACAGTGAAAGCGGACTTCTGTGCCTTGGGACATATCCCCAACATAATTGGTGCCATTGATGGTACACATGTGGCATTTGTACCCCCCGTAGGAATGAACAGGACTACAGAAATAAAAAAAGCTACCATTCAATGAATGTGCAGATGGTGTGTTTGGCAGACCAGAACATCTCTCATGTGAATGCCAAGTCTCATGGCTCTGTGCACGACGCTGACATTTTGAGGAATAGCAGCATCACTTATGTGATGAGCCAACTCCAGAGGCACCGGGGGTGGCTAATAGGTGAGCCCAAGGTTCTCACACAGTATGAATAGGTGTCTGGGTATGGGGTAGTCCCTAAGGGTTGGTGTGTGTCTAACAGATATCCCTCGACATTTGCAGGTGACTCTGGTTACCCCAGCGTCTCATGGCTACTGACCCCAGTGAGGACTGCCAGGACAAGGACAGAGGAACACTACAATGAGGCACATAGGCAAACTAGGCGTATGATTGAGCGGACTTTCGGCCTCCTGAAGGCCAGATTCCAGTGCCTCCATCTAACAGGTGGCTCCCTATACTACTCACCGAAGAAGGTGTGCCAGATCATCGTGGCAGGCTTTGCGACACCAGGTGCCTTTTCTGCAGGAGGATGGGCCTGATGATGGGCTTGTGGCAGCTGTGGAGCCTGAGGACAGTGAGGAAGAGGAGGCAGAGGTAGAAGATATTGACAACCGAAACAAAATCATCATGCAGTACTTCCAGTGAGACACAGGTAAGAGACTGCCACTGCTCATCTCATATCTGACTACTGTAGGACATTGTATACGTCAGTCTTTTAACCTCTGTGTGTGGACCCTGACAGTTCACTTTGGCTTTCCTTGTCACAGATCTGGGTACTTCATTCTGCCTTCTGCTATGTTTACTGCTGCCCAACAACTGTCATACATTGGTATGAGCGAATGAACATTAACATTGATATTTGTCGAAGAAGTTGTAATAATATATTTGTGAAAGTACAGACTGACTCCACATTGTTTTGTGATTCAAGGGTGTTTACTTCAGTGCTAATACGTAGAGGGGTATGTGCAATGGCCTGGTGTGATTGTGGAGGAATGTCCAGGATAGAGTCAAGTCTCTTGGTATCACAGGTGCATTGTCCAAGGGGGCATGGGAAGTGAAGCAATAGCAGTTCAAGGTGGACAGGGTGACATAGTGGGACAGAAGGGTGACAATCAGGAGAGTCCTATTTCCTGGCCGGGGTCTTGGCAATGTTCTCTGTCTTCTGCCTGGATCGCAGGGACCGTTTGCGGGGTGGTTCTTCTTCTGCAGGGGGTAGGGTGTTGGTGGCCTGTTGGTCCTGTTGAAGGAGCTCCTGTCCACTAGCGCCGGCGTACGTGGAAGGCTGTTCATCTGTTGGGCTAGTGTCAGGGGCCCGGTGGTATGCCACTGTCTCCCTCATGGTGTTGGCCATGTCTGCCAGCACCCCTACAATGGTGACCAGGGTGGTGTTAATAGACTTCAAGTCCTCCCTGATCCCCAGGTACTGTTCCTCCTGTAGCCACTGGGTCTCCTGAAACTTGGCCAGTACCGTGCCCATGGTTTCCTGGGAATGGTGGTATGCTCCCATGATGTTTGAGAGTGCCTCGTGGATAGTGGGTTCCCTGGGCCTGTCCTCCCCCTGTCGCACAACAGTCCTCCCAGCTTCCATGTTGTCCTGTGCCTCCGTCCCCTGAACTGTGTGCCCACTGCCACTGACCCCAGGTCTCTGATCGTCCTGTGTTAGTGGTGTTGCCTGGGGTCCCTGTAGTGGTGGACACACTGCTGATTGACGTGTCCTGGGGACAGAGTGTTGAAGTAAGCCTCAGCAAGGCCTACTAGTGCAAGGGGTTCACCTTTCTCTGCACAAAGTCCTCAGACCATGTAGGAAGAAGTTGGCACAGAAACTGGAATAAAAGACAAAAGTTTATTAACCTCATGAGGTGGTACTACAGTTCAGACAGCACCCTTGGGTAATGTCTGAAGTAGCACACTGAACTGAGAGAGCATGGTCCTTTTATACCCACACAGGGGCGAAAAGGAGATGATACAATTATGGAAACAAGACTTGTATACATGTAAGGTCATGTGGAAAATGCACAGTCGACAGGTAGGAGGAGCTAACAGTTTCCAAGGACTAACAGCTGCAGACCTTACTGAGCATGTGCGAAAGTAAGAGATGCTAAATATAACTTGTCACTAGGCAGATTTCAAGAGCAGTTAACAGAAAGGTAGGACAGAGCACATGGTGAGCACATGGCAGCATGTAGCAGAGAAAATGGCTGCCATGAATACAAAATGGATTCCGCAAAATGTTCACAATAGTTACTAAATACAAGATGTCTTCTGCTAATGCTTAATCTAATCACTGCTAAATTACAACAAGAGGGATGGGCCCGCTGGGTAGGTGCTGTGTTGGTGTTTCCTGAGGGGGGAGGTTCAGTTGTGGTTTCGGACTGTGGCAGGGGAACCGACTGTCCAGAGGTCCCTGATGGGCCGGGCTGGTCATCTTGATCCAGGCGTGCAGAGCTGCTGTCATCACTATGGGCCTCTTCTGTGGGGGGACTGGATATGGCTGGCACCTCCTGTCCTGTGATGTTGTGTAGGGGTCCTTTTGGGGTGTAAATGCATTGTTATTGTGTCTGCGTGTTCCATCTTGTGCATGGGTGTGTTTACGTGTATGGTTGTGATTTTCCTGTCAGCTTGGCCTTGGGTGAGTGGTGATTTTGTGGGCTGGGTGAGTGTCTCCACTGGGCATGCTGTGGTGATGAGTGTCCATGCAGGTCTGTGTTGGGGGTCCATGCTTTGGTGTTGCATGCAGGGCTTGGTATAGGGATGTGTGGGTTGTGATAGTCGGATATATGTGAGGTGATGGGTGTGAGGGTAGGGGTTTGTGACGGCATGCAGGTTGGGTGTGGAGGATGTAATAGTAGAGATATGACTTACCAGAGTCCAGTCCTCCTGCTACTCCTGCGAGGCCCTCAGGATGCATGATCGCCAAGACATGCTCCTCCCATGTTGTTAGTTGTGGGGGAGGAGGTAGGGGTCCACTGCCAGTCCTCTGTACTGCTATCTGGTATCTTGAAACCACGGAACGCACATTCCCCCGTAGGTCGTTCCACCTCTTCCTGATGTCATACCGTGTTCTTGGATGCTGTCCCACTGCATTGATCCTGTTGACAATTCTCCGCCATAGCTCCATCTTTCTTGCTATGGATGTCTGCTGCACCTGTGATCCGAATAGCTGTGGCTCTTCCCGGATGATTTCCTCCACCATGACCCTGAGCTCCTCCTCAGAAAACCTGGGGTGGCTTTGAGGTGCCATGATGTGGTGTGAGTGATGTGGAAGGTGATGGTTGATGTGATGTGTGGGGTGATGTGTTGGGGTGTGCAGTGTTTTGTGTGTGGATGGTGTATGAGTGATGGTGTTGTGTGCCTCTCGATGCTGGTGTTGTCTTTGCTATTCTCTCTCTCTGCTTCTTCCAAAAATGTTGTTTAAGGGGTTGAGGGTAATGTGGGTGTGTGCTTTATAGTGGTGTGGATATGTGGGTGTGGTGTGTGTATGTGTGTCAGGTGTGTGTAGTTTGAATCATCCAATGTAGTGTAGTTTTGTAAGTGTGTGTTATTTGAGTGCGGCGGTGTATACAGCCAATAGATTACCACGCTTGAATGACCGCTGTGTTGATTCGTGTGTCATGATAGTGTGGGCGTATTCCTGTTGTTGTGACGGTGTGGGTTTTGCTATCACCAGTTTATCACTGACCTTTGGTGTGGCTGACTTGTGTTGGTGTCTGTATTGTGGAGGATTTCTAAGTGTGGATCATAATACCCGTAGCGGATTTCCACCACGGACACGGTATGTTGGCGGCCGTCAGCACGGCGATCAGTAGACTTTACCGCCAGGGTTGTAATGAGGGCCTATATTTTTATCTTTAAAATGTCACCAAAACAAATAAAATTGGATAAGGGGAACTGGAGATATGAATTTTTAAAGAATTAATGCTTTCTAGCGCATAGAAGCAATTAGCGCTCAAAGGGTTAAAAAAGGTCACACTGGAAAGAACAAAGTCCAGAGTTCAGGCCACCCATGAGGTAACACTGTCACACTTACTTTCAGAAGTGTTTGATTCAGGGAAGTGGTCCACAGCACCAGCCAAGGGATCAGAGGCTCTGATGTGCCTCTTGGGGTCTGGGACTACAACTCCCACAATGCACCTCTTCAACTTATGGACTTGCTCGAAACGTCTCCAAACTTCTGGATCTTCTTCCAGAGGTCCTTTATGTGTCCTTGAAGTGCCCACAACTTGATCCAAGGTTCCAGAAGCTCTGAGTTGCTCTTCGGGAGTGGGGACTGCAATTCCCAGAATGCACCTTGTCAGAATCCTCAAATGGCCCCTGGACGCTGGTCAGCTGGGCTCTGCTTGCAGGACTTGATGCAGGGGACTCTGGGCAGCTCCTTTGTACCTGTAGCAAACAGGGAGTCCTTTCTTGAAGCAGTAGAAGACAGGTAAAGTCCTTTTAGTGGTGAAGCCCAAGTGTGCAGTTGGTGCAGTCCTCCAGAGTGCAGTGTCCAGGTGCAGGTCAGGGGTCCAGCAGGGCAGTCCTTCTTCTCTTGTAGTTCTTCCTTGTTGGAATCTGATAGGGATCTGGTAGGGAACTGAGGTGTGGGTGCAGGTCTGCCAGTTTTATCCTTGGTCCTGGGTGAAAAACAGGGGGGTCCTGGTTCTCCAATCAGGGGCAGGTTCCTTCCCCCTTTGATGACCACTTTCTGGGAACTGTGGCAAAAATCAATCCCAGGGAGCAACATTCCTCAAAAATCCATCATGGCTGAAAGTGATTTTTGGAGGTTACATATGGCTGAGCCCACCTACTGGTGTGGCTAAAAATCCAAAACACCCCCTTCCCTGCCCTCTCCTAATCTAATCAAGGGGGCACCTAATCGTCTGGGTTTGCAGGATGTGAGGGTGTTGCTGGGTTGCTCCAAATGTCCTTCCTTGCCTTTGAAGACCAGTTTGGCAGCCACCTTCCCTTCCTGCTTCCCCATCTGCTGAGGGGAGATCTCCTCCCACAGGCACATCTCTTTGTGTTGAGCCAGGCCACTTCACAGCTTATCAAGCAGCCTGGACAGGCTGCCAGAGGCTGGCCAATCAGGGCAAAGCAGCAAAAACACTGCAGGGCTGAAGTTGGCAACTTTTCAGGTTAAGTTTAAAATTCTTTACCTGAACAAGTTATATTAAATCCCACAACTGGAAGTTGTGGGATTTAATATAACAATTAATGTGATACCAAACCTCTGGTATCTGTTACTTAAGGGGATTTTTAAAATTAAAATAACGTCTCCCCATTCTAGCCTATGGAGGCCACTCACTACAATGAGGGAAAAACGAATGTGGCTGTTTTACCTCACCAGGGTTTATAAAACTATTTTTATAAGGTCCCTGCTTATAGTTACATGGCACCCAGCCCTAGGGACACATAGGGCACACCTCAGGGATGACTTATATGTAAAAATAAGGTGGTTTAAGACTTTGGAACTACTTTTAATTCCAAAGTCGAATTTGCATGTAACTTTAATTTAAAAGCAGCCAGCAAGGCAGGCCTGCCTTTAAAATGACACTGGGCACCTCAGCAGTGCACCTATGGGTGCACTACCTATGCTAGGGTCCCTAAACCTACATGCCCTACTATATACTAGGGACTTATAGGTACGTTGACTTAGCCAATTATAATTACCCTAATTTGCATACTGATTTTACACAGAGCACAGGCCCTGGGACCGGTTAGCAGTACCCAGGGCACCATCAGATTCAGGAAAACACCAGCAAAAAGTGAAATGTGGGGGCAAAAAGTTAGGGGACCTCTGCAATCATCCCTGTTCTCTCACAGTGGATGTTGTGGATATGTCTGTGTGTGTTAGGGTGGTATTTGTGAGTATGTGAATGTGGTGGATGTGCCTGTGTGTTGGGGCAATGTCTGGGGTTATGGTTGATGTGGTAGATGTGTCTGTGGGTGTGGGATGGTGTCTGGGGGTATGGTGTCTGAGGTGTTTGGATCTGTGGGTTGTGAGGTATTGTCTGGGTCTATGGTGGGTGTGTTGGATATGTCACTGGATGTTGTGGTGGTGTCTGTTCCATGGTGGGTGTGGTGGGTGTGCTGGTGGAGGTGGTGGGGGTGTCTGTTGAAATGATGGCTAATGTGGGTGACTTTTAAGTGCCTGCATGATGGTGTGTCTTGTGGAGCTTGTGCCTATGTGTGCTTCTTGTGTATGATGAGGTAGGTGCAGGTAGGTGTAGGTAGGTGCATGCAGATGTGTCCATGTGCTTGGGACAGGTAGGGGAATATGGAATTTGGATTGGGAAGAGGGAGATGGTGGGAAGGTGAATTGTGGGGGGTGAATGGCTGCCGTCAGTGAGGGGTTCAGAGCCTAAAAAGATCTATGTAGTCCAAACATATTATTATGAATGCCTTCCAGGTACGCATTTGTCTGCTGATGTTGGCTTGCCAACCCGATGGCATTCACAATGGTAGTCTACCCCACAGAGATACTCTTCAGGCAGTCAATAGACTCCTCACTCACGGCAGCAGGGATAACAGGAGCTGGGTGTGAGGTGCCTGGGGTGAAGGAGACATCCAACCCTCTTAGGTCAGCAGGCACGGCCAACTGGGTGAGGAGCAACAGGGAGGATGGTGAAAGAGCTGGGGGTGGTGGACAGGGATGGTACAGGAACAGGTTCTGATGGATCCGCCACCACTAGGGATTGGCCACTGGGGTAGACTCCAAAGATGACGAGGTCGAAACTGTGTCCTCTGCTGCCCCCTCACCCTCCAGGCCACTGGGTCCCTCCCTGTCGGTGATGTCATGTTGGGAGTACTGTGGCCAGATGCTTTCCCACTTGGATCCACCCTGTCTCTTTTGCCTGCCTAGGATGATGCTGCAAATACTAAGAGAAAAATATTCATCACATGTTCCTGATCACACTTGAAAAACAGCTGTGATTAGCAAACATTATCAGGAGGTCAAGTACGCCCCCCCCCCCCCCAAAAAAAAAACATCAAAGTGGCTCCTACATGAACCACACCATATGCATGCATGCCACATGAACTGTCACCAATTGCCCACAGGAAAATCTGAATCTCAGACAACTCCAATTGCATGGGTGAAGTTCTGCAACACAGTAACCATTGAACATGTAGGAGACCTCATCACCTTCATTGCTTTGCCACATGGAGCATTCATCTGCTATCTGTTGTCACACAATAGTAGGCCAATGCTGAATTCATTCCCACAGATCCCGCACAAGGTCATGAACACATCTATTTGTCACATACACAATACCACAACAATAAGAAATGATGATCCAAAATCCTGCCATGTTGCTGAGCGCAGTACAGTAGCCTGAAGAAGGAAACATCAACAAAGCCCACTTCACCATGTGCAAAATGTCCTAATGGAGTCATGGAAGTTGTACCAATGTTGCTCAGATATACAACACATTTGGCATGGAAATGTAATCTGTAGACGTAGGCCCTCATTATGACATTGGAGGTAAGTCCTGCTTACCTCCAAGCTGACTGCAGCCAACATACCGCGACCGCGGCAGTATACCAATACCCATATTATGACCCACATATAGCAATTTGTCACTATACAGACACAAACACAAGTCCGCCGGCACAAAGGTCAGTGATAAAATGGCGGTAGCAAAACCCACAGCGTTACGCCAACAGAACTATGACCACAGCATTATGACCAACGAATCACTGCGGCAGACATTCAACCGCGGTAAACCATTGGCGATACATACCACTGCGCTCACAATACACATACACAGACAAGACAACACCACATTGGATAATTCAAACTGCACACGCCTGACACTCATACACGCACCACACCCACACACACCACTATAAAACACCCACCCACACCACCCACATCTCTTTATGACTCAAAGAAATTGACAACTGAGATAAAGACACACCAAGAGCACCCACAGAACCAGAGCCACAGAACACCATCATCCATACACCATCCACGCACCTCACAGCACACACCCCAACACATCACCCCACACACCCTCACACACACCACACACTACACCTATGGCACCACAAAGACACCCCAGGTTCTCAGAGGAGGAGCTAAGGGTCATGGTGGAGGAAATCAGCCGGGTAGAGCCAAAGCTATTCGGATCACAGGTGCAGCAGACATCCATTTTAAGGAAGCTGGAGCTATGGCGGAGGATCGTGAATAGGGTCAACGCCGTGTGACCGCACCCCAGAACACGGGATGACATCAGGAAGAGGTGGAACGACCTACGGGGGAAGGTGCGTTCCATGGTTGCAAGACACCAGATAGCTGTACAGAGGACTGGCGGTGGACCCCCACCTCCTCCCCCACAACTAACAACATGGGAGGAACAAGTCTTGGCAATACTGCATTCTGAGGGCCTGGCAGGAGTAGCAGGAGGACCGGACTCTGGTAAGTCAAATTTTTACTACTTTCACCCCCTACCTGCATGCCAACACATACCCTCACCCTCACTCCCATCATGCCACCACCTCCCACACACCCCACCATCACAGCCCACCCATCCCAGTACCCAGCACTGCATGCACCACCAATGCATGGACACCACTCACAGACCTGCATGGATACCCATAACCACAGCATGCACACTAGAGAGAGTCACCTAGCCCACAAAATAACTACTCACACAAATAAAAGCTCACAGGGTACTCACAACCATAAAGGGTAACACACCCATGTACAAGATGTCACAAACAGAAACAATAACACCTCATTTACATCCCCACAGGTCCCACACTCAACGTCACCTGAGAGGAGGTGCCAGTAACATCCAGTCCCCCCACAGAAGAGGCCCACAGTTATGACAGCAGCTCTGGACGCCTGGATCAGGATGACCAACCTGGCCCATGAGGGACCTCCAGACAGTCGGTTACCCAGCCACAGTCCCATACCACCACTGAGCCTCCCCCTCAGGAAACTCCAGCACAGCACCTACCCAGCGGGCCGATACCTCTGTCCCCAGGACACATCAATCAGCAGTGTGTCCAACACTACAGGGACCCCAGGCAACCCCACAAACACAGGACGACCAGTGGGCACATGGTTCAGGGGCCAGAGGCACACGAAAAACAGGGAGGCTGGGAGGACAACCCAGGGAACCGACTCTCCACGAGGCACTCTCCAACATCCTGGGAGCATACAACCATTCCCAGGAGACGATGGGCCAGATGCTGGCCAAGCAGCAGGAGACCCAGTGGATGCAGGAGGGACAGTACCTGGGGATGAGGGAGGACCTGAGGGACATCCACACCACCCTGGTCACCATTGCAGGGGTGCTGGCAGACATGGCCAACACCAACGGTCCTCTGACACTAGCCATACCAATGAACAGCCCTCCACCTCCGCTGCTGCTAGTGGACAGGAGGCCCCGCCACAGGAACAACAGGCCACCAGCACTCCTTCCCCTGCATATGGAGAACCACCCCCCAAACGGTCCCTGCGATCCAGGCAGAAGCCAGAGAACATTGCCAAGACCCCTGTCAGGAAATAAGACTCTCCTGAATGTCACCCTTGTGTCCCACTCTGTCATCCTGTCCACCTTGAACTGCCATTGCTCCACCTCCTATTCCCCCTTGGACAATGCACCTGTGATCCACATAGAATGGACTCTATCCTGGACATTCCTCCACCATCACCCCAGCCCATTGCACATCCCCATTATATTTTCAGGAAGTAAATAAACACCACTTTAAAAAATACAAGTATGTAGTATGTCGAATTATTTAAGTATGTATTCCTTTTACAATTTGTAGACATTGCAAGTAGACTGTATACTAATGTATACATCGGTATGACCTGTATTGTGCTGCAGTCAATACACCAGGAGCCTGAGTAGGGCACAAATATCTGTGAATAGGGTACAGTAAGTGGCCATAGTAGTGGGAACAGCAGCCTGCCAGTGCAAATATACAACACAAAACTGCAATGGAAGGTGAAGTTACAGTGTCTTACCTGTGTGTCACTGGAAGATGTTCTGTTGTCCACATCTTCATCCTCTGCCTCCTCTTCATCACTGTTCACAGGCTCCACCGCTGCCACACGCCCATCTCGAGCCTCATCCTCATGCAGAAAAGGCACCTGGCGTCTCAAGGCAAGGTTGGGCAACATGCAACATGCCACCATGATCTGGCATACCTTCTTGGGTGAGTAGCACAGGGATCTACCTGTTAGATGGAGGCACCGAAACCTGGCCTTCAGGAGACCAAAGGTTTGCTCTATAATTTGTCTTGTTCGCCCATGTGCCTCATTGTAACGTTCTTCTGCCCTTGTTCTGGGATTCCTCTCTGGGGTCACTAGCCATGAGAGGTTTGGGTAACCAGAGTCACCTGTATATATCGAGGGATACCTGTTAGCCAGACACTCACCCTTAGGGCCAACCCCCACCCATATATCAACATACACTGGGTGGGGACCATGAGCTCACCTATTAGCCACACCCGGTGCCTCTGGAGTTGAGCCATCACATATGGAATGCTGCTATTCCTCAGGATAGAGCCATCATGCACAGACCTAGGATACTTTGCATTCACATGGAAGATGTTCTGGTCCACTAGGCACACTATCTGGGACAAAGGCAATATGTGTACCATCAATTGCCCCAATAATGTTGGGGATATGTCCCATTGCATAGAAATTAGCTTTCACTGTGGCCAAATCCTCCACCTGGGGGAAAACAATGTAGCTGTGCATGTGTTTCATAAGGGCAGACAACACTCTGGTCAGCACATTTGAAAACATTGGCTGGGACATTCCTGCTGCCATGGCCACTGTCACTTGGAAGGAGCCACTTGCCAGGAAATGGAGCACAGATAGGACTTGCACAGGAGCGGGGATCCCAGTGGGCTGATGGATAGCTGAGATCAGGTCTGGCTCCAATTGGGCACACAGCTCCTGGATTGTGGCCCTATCAAGTCTGTAAGTGAGGATAATGTGCCTGTTCATTGTTGCCAAGTCCACCATGTGCCTGTACACGGGTGGATGTCTCCATCTCCTATTCATCCTCAGCGGTTGTACTCTAGGGGGAAAAACGATGAGCATCTGGTCAGTACTAAACATTTCCTCAATGTACAAATCATTGCATGTTGTGACAGAAACAGTATCTTTATGTTTATTTCCAAACTGTGCTTATGTCAGCTGTGACACAGTTAGGTACCATGGTTTGCCCCCCCCCCCCGAAATGGCGGATGCCTGTCCTGTGTGGAGGGACAGGAGGAAATGAGGTAATGCCGCTGACGTTGTGCGCCTTTTGGTAGGCGGTCAAGTACCGCCGTGCAACTCATCTTTGGTTATCATTGGGCCCTATGGGTTACAGTGGCCATTGGTGATGTACGCCAGCGATGACGGTACATACCGCCGCGAACGTGACCGCCATTTTCTATCTGTTCACTCACTTGCTACCTGACCTTCAAGAGGAGAGGACCTACACTGCAAGTGCTGCTGTGATCTGTGCCTGGAACCAACCATGTCTCGAGTCCCTGGGGAAAGGGCCCCTGCCTTTACCGCTGCAGAGTTAGAGAAACTAGTGGATGGGGTCCTACCCCAGTACTGATTGCTTTATGGGCCTCCAGGCGAGTACACTGTAGGCACGATGCATGGGGCATGAATGCATGGCGTGATGTGTGTGAAGGCCTTGTGTAAGGGGGATGGGGGAGGGGTCCTGGGCAGCATGCAGCATGTATGGTGGTCAATGTCTGTGCGTAAGGGGATGGGAGGGATATGGTGGGTCATGGGTGTAACAGGCCAGATGGTATGACTGATCCCTTTTTCTATTTTCATTTTTTCTGCAGGTCAGCACCTATCAGAAAAAGGGGCTATGGCGTGCCATTGCCAAAGATGTGCTGACCATGGGTGTCTATGGCAGGCGGAGCACCAACTGTCGGAAACGGTGGGAGGACCTGAGACGCTGGGCAAGGAAGATGGCGGAGGCCCAGCTGGGGATGGCCTCCCAACAAGGGAGGGGTGCCCGTCGAACCCTGACCCCACTGATATTCTGCATACTAGCAGTGGCCTATCCGAAGATGGATGGGCGCTTGAGGGCATCACAGCAGCCACAAGGGGGTGAGTACAGTTTCAAAATCCGTAAATTGCACGTGGTGGGGTGGTCTCTAGGTCAGGGATGTGGGCCTGTGGTTGCCCCTAGGCCAGGCCCGACATTGCAGGGTAGGTTCCATGTTGGGCAGGGGCTGATGCACTCCACCCCCAAACATGCTAGTGGGCATCTACTACTGGGCAGGGATCTGTGGGACTCAGGTATACTGCTATTGGCGTTAGGTATTACTGTCCATGGCATGGGGACTAGCACTGTGAGTGGTAGTGCATCACCTAGTTCGTAGGGCTGTCCCCTGTGTGTTGGTGCTGGCATTTTCCAAGTGTATCCTCTATCTCTTTCCCCCTTTTGGTTTTGTCACACTGTCCTTCTGTGCATCAGCATCATCTGGCGGAGGAGCAGAGGCACCTGTGATGGAGGAAGCTGCATCCCACATGGCCGTGGAGGCCAAATCCACCGACTGTGAGGGCACCAATGGGATGGAGAGCGGAGAGGCACCACGGCGGAGACAGGAGGGGACAGTTCTGACAGTGATATCTCCTCCGATGAAAGCTCCCTGCTGGTGGCAGACAGCTCAGTGGCCAGCCCAAGTACAGGTACAGCCACCACCCCCGTACCAGCACCGCCCTCCCAGCAGCACCTCAGTGAGTTTCCCGTGCCCGCTCATCCAGGAAGGTGGGAATCTCCTTCACCCCAGGCACCTCAGGCCCTGCCCCAGTCAGCCCTGCTGCCCTGAGTGAGGAGGCTATTGACCTCCTACGATCCATCTCTGTTGGGCAGTCAACCATAGTGAATGCCATCCAGGGGCTGGCAGGGCATTTGCAACATACAAATGCCATCCTGGAGGGTATTCACTCTGGAGTGGCGGCCCAACATAGATCATTCCAGGCTCTGGCCTTCTCCCTGATGGCAGCCATTGTCCCTGTCTCTAGCCTCCCCCCTCCAACTTCCTCTACCCAGTCCCATTCACCTGAACCCCAACCTATCCCAAGCACACAATCAGACCAGCATGCACCCAAAACAACACACAGGAGTGGCTCAGGCAAACACAAGCACCACACATCATCCCACAGGCACTCACACAAACACCATCCAGAAGCAGACACACCAACATCCACTGCCTCCACTGTGTCCCCCTCCTCCTCGTCATCCACCTCCCTCTGAGTAGTGTCTCCACTCACACCTGCATGCACTACATCCTCATCCACTACCTACATCACCAGCACGCCTATTGCTACACACCCCTCGCTGGCAGTCACCACCCCCACATCCATGCACACGTCTCCTGTATCCTCTCCCACTGTGTCTGTGCGCCCTCCTCCCAAAGTACACAAAGAGAAGCACTCAGACACCCAACAGACATCCACCTCACAACAGCATCCAGCCCATGCAGCTGCACCCAAACACAGCAGACAGACACCTCCTACAACCACTCCCTCTTCCTCCACTCCCAAACCTTCACCCTCTTCCCACCCCGGTGTCTCTAAGAAGCTTTTCCTCTTCACCCTTGACCTCTTCTCTATCCCTCCCCACCGTCCTTCACTTCGGGCCAGGGTGGGCAGAACCCAGGCCAGCACCTCAGCCACCCAGTCCACGGCGACTGTAGTTTCGGTAGCTACTGCAGGGGTGAGCGGCTCCAAGGAGACACCCATCAGCACTGGCAGTGTGCCTGCACCAGCTGCCAAGGGCAAGGAACAACCACCAGCTGCCAAGGGCAAGAAGGGACCACCAGCTGCCAAGGCCAAGGATGCACCACCAGCTGCCAAGGGCAAGAAGGGACTACCAGCTGCCAAGTATGCACTATCAGCTGCCAAGGCCAAGGATGCACCACCAGCTGCCAAGGGCAAGGGCAAAGGGCCTGCCCCTGCAGGCAGGAGGGACAGGAGGCCTGGTGCTTTGACAGGATCTGAGCCCCACCACCAACCATGCCGCTTCAGCCATCTATGGCTGCAGGGGAAGGGCTGGAGCCTCCTCCCACCACGGCAGCACCGCAACCAGCACCGCCACTAGCACGGCCAGCAGCACCGCCACCAGCACCACTGGCAGCAGCCCCAGTGGGCAGCCGTCTGAGGCTGCAGGGGAAGGGCTGGAGCCTCCCCCCACCACTGGCAGCACCGACACCAGCACCACCCACCACCAGCAGCAACAACACCAGCACCACTGGCAGCAGCCCCAGTGGGCAGCCTTCGAAGGCTGCAGGGGAAGGGCTGGAGCCTCACCTAACCACTGGCCGCACCGACACCAGCACCGCCAGAAGCACTGCCATGGCACCGCCACCAGCACCACTGGCAGCAGCAGCAACCCCAGTGGGCAGCTGCCCAAGGCTGCGGGGGAAGGGCTGGAGCCTCCCCTCACCAATGGCAGCACCAGCACCGGCACTGCCACCACTGTACAGCCGTCCTCGCCGGCAGATGGACTGTAGTGCTGCCTCCATGGAGTGTCATGCATCCTGCCCACAGCAAATCTCGTGGATCTGGCACACAGGTGAGAGACTGTGAGCTTGCACTCCCCATGTGCTGCATCACAGGGCACAAGGCCCCCTCCAGAACCAGTGGAAGAAGCCATCCACTCACCCCCTCCTTGCCAGGATGAAGCACACTGGGCACAGAGCCCCCTCCAGAACCAGTGGAAGAAGCCATCTACTCACCCCCTTTTGCCAGGATGAAGCACACTGGGCACAAAGCCCTCTCCAGAACCAGTGGAAGAAGACATCCACTCACCCCCCTCCTTGCCAGGATGAAGCACACTGGGCACAAAGCCCTCTCCAGAACAAGTGGAAGAAGGCATCCACTCACCCCCCTCCTTGCCAGGATGAAGCACACTGGGCACAGAGCCCCCTCCAGAACCAGTAGAAGAAGGCATTCACTCACCCCCTCCTTGTCCGGATGAAGCACACTGGGCACAGAGCCCCCTCCAGAACCAGTGAAAGAAGCCATCCACTCACCCCCTCCTTGCCAGGATGAAGCACACTGGGCACAAGGCCCCCTCCGGAACCAGTGGAGAAGCCATCCACTAGAGAGACTGTGGCCCTGCACTCCCCAGGACCAAGCAGTAGGCAAACCACCCACTTGAGAGACTGTGGCCTTGCACTCCCCAGGACCAAGCAGTGGGCAAACCACCCACTTGAGAGATTGTGGCTTTGCACTCCCCAGGACCAAGCAGTGGGCAAACCACCCACTTGAGAGACTGTGGCTTTGCACTCCCCAGGACCAAGCAGTGGGAAAACCAACCACTTGAGAGACTGTTGCCTTGCACTCCCCAGGACATCGCACAGGGCATGTAGCTTCCTCCAGGAGCAGTGGCGTTGTCCCGTCTTCCGGCTGAGGTACCCCCTTCCCCTTCCCCCTGAGGTGCCTGTGTATTTTCAACCTGATGCCCCAGCAGTGTTCTCTCCGTATTGAGGCAGGAGTCAAGTGGGGCCTTGGCCTATGTGATATGGCCCTGGGGCTTACGGACATTATGGATTGGGCAGTGTCCCTTCATTTGCATATCTGTAAATACTGTTTTGATTTTTGAGGATGCATTTCTATTATTTTATATTATTACACTCACTTTCTTACAATCATTTTGTCCTTGCCTTATTCGTGAGCGGTGGGAATATGTAATGTTATTGGATCTGTTTGTGTGTATGGTGTTGGGGATAGTGGTGTTGCATGTTGCGTGTAAGTGTCACTCTCTTTTTCCTCCCCCTCCCCTGCATGCTAGGTGGCAGTACTCACTGTGGTCTTCGCCCCCGGCGTTGGTATTCCTGGTGTAGGAGGAGATAGACCAGCATGGGGAATACCTGCAGTTTGGGCTCCATGGCGTTGTGGTTATTCCTTGAGTCTCCAGAGGTGAGTCCATTGCCTTTTGTGTACTGTTTCCGCCGTGCTTTTGATGGCGTTGGTACTGCCCCGGAAAAGGTGGCGGATTGGTGTGTCATAATACAGTGGGCGGAACCTTGTCTTCCACCTGGCTGTTGGAGGTTACTGCCTCTGTGCATGTTGCTACCGCTGTGTCGGTCGGTGTGTTAAAGTGGCTGTCTGTGTTGGCGGTTTCCGCCATGGTCATAATTTAGTTTTTTTTACCGCCGGCCTGTTGGCAGTATTACCGCCACTTTATCACCGACCGCCATGGTTGGAATGAGGGCCATAAACACATTGTCTGGGATGCATGTCTCTAAGATCCACAACACAATGAATCAGCTAGCCCCAGGGAAATCATCTCTACTGTACAGCACCCCTTACAATGACATGTTCTGATTGCATCAGTAGAAGCCATTAGTCCTTTGTATGTTGGAGAGGTCCAGGGATTCTCAAGTACTTGTAGAAGGTCCTCAATGTATTGCCCAATGGGAAGCTCCATCACTGTCTCCTTTTTGTTCCTGCAAACCCTGATGTCCGTGGATGAATGGTTATATCCAACCACATATGGTTCCCACACAACTGCAAGTCACTCCATGATTAATACCAACAGTCAGGTAAGAAACCTTCCCAATTTCACATGTTCAGAGCACTTTGCTACATGATACCACATCAATGGCATGAAAATGCACATTGTGGCTAAGATCTGTAGTCCCACCTGTAGTGTCCCTCATTGCTACTGCAGTTGTACAAACTTAATCTTATGACATGATGGGTGAGGTTGTGCGTGAGCCAACTATCAATGGTGACACACTCTGTTTGAGGCACCACATGAGATGTAGCCCCGTTACATATGTCCAAGTCCAAATACACATAGGTTGGCATGCACATATATGTGAGGGAACACAAAATATTCATGATCAAAGGTAGACCATACATGAAGAGAAAGGGACAAGAGCTAACATGCAAGCACAAGGAATGTTGGCAACAGTGATGGCACATAAATCATGTCAATGGACTTTCCTTACTTACCGAGGGAAAGTAGTTATCTGTAGATGTACACAAAGAACAATGTATGCTCTGCCACCTGTATGATGGTCACCTCCAGATGACAGACAGTAGTGAAGCACCAGCACTCATCACACACTGGCAGACAAGTGACCTCTGGAGGCAGATGCCAGTTTACTCATTTGACTAGATATATGGCTGAGGACATTTATCCATCACTTCTTTTTCTTTGGGCTGTAACGCTGAGGAGTAGTGGTCAATTGCATAAAATCTAGACCCACTACAACAACAAACATTACTTGTTTGATCAATGTACACAGCCATGTGTTGTCCCTGGCGAGCAATTGTTTTGTGAGGTGTACTCAGTTTTGTCCTTAGTCACTGGGCTAATAGGCAAGGCACATCAGTAAGCACCAAATTCCATACCTAGACAAACAGTTGCTCATCATGTGTGTCACACATGCCCCATCCCTTATCGTCAGGGTGAGGTGGCAGAACCTAACGCATCAACTTGGCTATATGACAGGCAGCAATATTCCCTGTATTCACCCCCCATTGTGACTGCCCATCAAGCTCCGGGTAGCCCCCCCCCCCAGAATGTGGACCATTCGGATGGTCAGCTCTGATGTGCACCGCACGCACATTGGGAGGAGAGCCCCAGCTGGACCACTGGGCCCAACATCTCAGGTCCTCTCACCACTTCCGACAGTGTGCGCTCCACTGGCTATGGACCACCAGGGTCTGCATCTTCCAGCGATGGCTCTCCAATTACCCTTCTTCTGATGGACGGTGACCTGTATGGATGCAAGAGAAAAATCAAATGATTACAAACACAATATTTGGCACAAATGATTGTGTCATACACATTTCAGAACCACCAACCACAAAATCGGCAATTTGTCAATACACCACAAGTGTAAAGCACACATGACAATAAGTACAGGAAAATGACTACACACTTTTGGAGTCATCTGCAGACTAACCCACCACACTGCTCATGCCTACAATGACTAACCAGGCCTATTGACATAAGGCAAATCCATGCTACAGCAGCATGTACTGTGATTTGAGTCACAATGAAACAATACACACCAATGTGACTTCTAATCGGAAAACTCCTTAGAGCTGACTAGACAAAAATATTTACACTCTGCAACATTGACTCGATGCAACATTCTCTACAGGCAACTACCATAGTACAGACTTCACACTTACACTTGAGTGACAATGAAAGGGCTGGCATGGTAGGTTAGCAAGTGTCTTCCCTGTGCATGTGTAGACATGTGGCCTAACAAATACAGAATCATGCCACTTCAGGGTGGGTTTCTCTGGTATGTACCAGTACCACTGAACACACCTTTGAACATATGTTTCTAACATACAGAGATGGCATACAACATACAGAGGTTTGTTTTGTTCAATTTTTGCTAGTTAACCAAGCTACTCAGTCACATGTCATGGCTTCACAGGAATCTACACACAGTCTGCACTGTGGGTTTGTCAGTTGTGCAATACACCTGTATAGGACAAATATGACTTATCTGAAGGTTACAGAGCTGTGGTAGTAAAGGACAAGATATGAGTCAAAAACACATATTGACAATGATACAAAATGCACATGTGGACCAGTTCAGGTATTTACCTCAGTATTCATCCCTAATCTAATCAATGGACTGAGGCATTCAGGCCAAGCCTTTCCACTAGAGCCTCATATTGCCTACATTACAGGATGTGCATTTCTACAGACATAGAGTGCGTATATTGTCACCGATGCATAGCCACAGTGAATCTCCAACAGCATAGGGAATGCCCCATACTGGGAGATACATTTGACAGGCCCTGGTCTCTGCAGGCTGAGCATACAGAACCTACACAAAACTAACAGTCCCATCAATTCCTTGCATGACAGTACATCACGTGGCCATCATCAATCTGGCCTGTGGCTTGTGTGGCAACCTGAAGAGCACAGTGAGTCATGATATGCCTTCCAGAAAACAGTTTGGCAAGGCCAGATTTGGGGTGAAAGATTTGTGGCACAATACACATTGCTTACAAGATCCTAAAATGACTTGGAGAAGATTCATACACAGCTCATGCTGTCATTGATATACATGTTGTCTAGCATTTACAACCATCATAAGCAAAGAAATGTCACTGAATGACAGTAAAGTCTCATTGCTTAGTGATATGCACCCAACACAAGGAGGATCTAGGGCCTCAAAAAACCTCACACACCACTATGTGAATGAACACTACACAACATATAGTACTGGTCCTCAATACTGCACTATGTACATCCTATTGATGCCACACAAACTGCAACAACAAGCACACAAGACATCTAACTGACACACAGGGTCACATTGTAGCCTGTGAGGAGGGAAAGGATGATGTTCGACAGAGTCAAGGGTGCGTACGAGGTACTTACCTGCTCCTCAGGTGAGCCTTAGAGCTGACCATACAAGGGAAGGAGCCTCTCCAGCTCCTCCTGTGAAAAGGCAGAGGTCCTTTCACCTGCTGAATGTGGCATGATTGCTCCCAGCGGTGGAAGACAGTTGCTGAAGTGGTGCAGGTGATGCTGGCAGCAGTGTCAAGAGTCTAGTGACTGATTTTGCACAACGTGGCGTACACACATTCCACATACACTGTCATTACCACCATCAGACAAAGCCATTGAGCTGCAAATGCCACAGGCAACAACGTTAGCTTATGGCTGTGTCAGCATCAGTTTGTACCGCCTACTTCTTGGACAACTTCCCCTGGAGGGTGCGGGCAGTTCCTGATGTCCAGTGGAGTAGGTCAGGCATCTGCCATTTTGGCGGTTTGAAAAAAAGTATATATTACCCTGCTAATTACATCACAACAACAATATATGTACATGATCACCACAAACCTACTCATCTTTCTTTTTGTGTAGGTGTGACTACACAACCACCAGTGTAGTGTGTTGTACGGCACAGCTTGCATATAATGCCGGTGCACGGTCCACCACAGCTGACAGTATTTCTGGCGGTCGCAAAAAATGTCACACTTCAAAGGACAAATGAGTAGCAGATAGCTGGGTATCGCCCAAATCCATGTTGTGGGCACATGTGTTGACAACTATGGGGGTCACGTTTGACTCCTGTATAGTTGATAACTGTGATGTGTACTGGGTGTGCAGTATTTGCAGTCAGAAATGCTTTCTCACATTATATTGTTGGAATGCATCATGTTGGATGATCTTGTGGACACAGAACTAATGTTCCAAATGATGTATTTCCACACATACCCTGAGAGAAGGAGAATGTGGCAAACTCCTGTCTACCATCCATTGCCAGACCTTCAGACCATGGAGGAATGACATATTAGTCAGCTCTACCACCTGAATAGGCAAACAATAGTGGGTTTATGCCATCATTCGGAGCCAGATCTGATGCAGCTAAAAGGAATCTATACTACATACCACCCATTGTTCAAGTCATGTCAGTATTGTACTTCTTGGCCACAGGGTCCTTTCAACATACTGTGGCCCTATCTGGTGGTATGTCCCAACCTATGTTCAGTCTGGTGTTGAGAGATTTCCTCTCAGCAATGTTGAAACACTTTGACAGCTATATCAGGATCCCTCGACGTGAGGACTTAGTCAATGTGAAGGCTGTCTTTAATGGTTTTGCCCACCTCCCATATGTGGTGAAGGCCATTGATGTTCCCTTGGTGCCACCGCAGGCCACTGAACAAGTCTATAGCAACAGAAAGAACTTCCATTCCATCAATGTGCAAGTTGTCAGTTTGGCGGATCTCTACATATCAAATGTATGTGCATGTTTTCTCTGGATCAGCCCTTGATTATAATGTGGAACAGCACCATATCTCAGTTGATGTCACAACTGCAACCAGAGAGGGGCTGGCTGGTTGGTAAGTCATGCCTGTCCTGATTGTGTGTGCAATTGTGTGAGCAATATCAGGTGCTACAATCATGAAGTCGGTGACTCATTGTTACACGTATGTCCCATTCCTTAACAGGAGACCGCATATCCAAACCATCCTTAATTAGTGGCACCACTGAGGAATACAACTACGCCAGTGGAAGTTTACTTCTATGGGGCCCATAGAAGAAAACAGAGGGCAGTGGAGTGGCTCCTGAAGGCCAAATTTCACCATCTGTATTGGACTGGTATAGCCCTCCGCTATCTCACCCGGGAAGGTGTGTCAGATCACTGCGGCAGGATGTATGCTCCACATCGCCCTGTGGTGGACTATACCATACATCACAGTGGAGGGAGAGCCTGCAGTGCCACAGGGTGAGTATCCTGAAATGCCACTGAAGATGATGGTGGTGAAGAGGAAGGAGCTTACTTGCGAGAAGATCTCATCCACAGCTATTTCTCATGAGTGATGGGCTTGCTCTTGATGATCCAAAGGAAGGGGAAGATTGGTTTTGAGAAGCCCTGTCCATTGTTCTATGTATGTCTCTCGGCACCCCTCTTAGGGACGCCAGGTTGCAATTGTGGGCCTCCATCTGTTCACACATGTACCTATGTGTGTCCCTTTGTAGCTGCTTGATTTCCTGGAGTTCAGTCAACACCTGGCCCATCTCCTCTGGGGACTCCTGATAGACCCCCAGACCTGGCTGATGGCTTCCTGGTTGACAGCATCATCCTTCCTATGTACCCTACCCCCACAAGTCTATGCCCTAGTCTCAGGATACCCCTCCACCTGGGTCCTGGAACCTCAGTGTCCGTAGATTAGTGTTGCAACTCAGGATCCAGGACTGGGGTGCTCAAGATGGTGAAAACCATGCTAGGTACGCAGGTTGGGGGGCAAATGGTTTCCTGTGATGTTGATACAACAGGGCTGGGAGGTGACATTGTGGGCACAGTGAGACTCTCTGTTGCCATCTGATCAGGTTGCCCAGATGGATCAGAACCTTACCCCACATCCACAAGTCCAGAAGTGTAGTTGTCATTAAGGGCTTCATCCAGGGCGTTAGTGGTAGTCTGTTCTTTGTCTTCTGTGTGCCCATAGGCAGATCCACCTGTTGATGAGAGACATACATTGTTATTGGTTTAATTGTGACATCTACCTTCAAAGGTTTTGTGTTACAGTAGGCAGAGACCTTGGACCAAGTTAAGTTGTAGGTAATCCAATTGTGCCAGGTAAACAAGGTACGTAAAGCATGCCGGACCTATTTGACTCAAGCAGATGATGAGATATGCAGATCAGTTGCACTTTGGATGATGGAATGCACATGCCATTTTACCACCAGTGCAGCCAACACAGTGGAGAGGCAACATATGCCTTTGACCATTAGGAGGCCTAGTAGATTGGGAGGCAGACAAACATAGGACTTTGTTGTATATGTGAATAGAGTCATTATGTGCACAGTGCTGTAGCAATGTGTCTGCCGCTACTACCAATCTTCTTATGCATCATGAGGCCTTAAGAATACTTGGTTTATACCCCTGGTAAGGTGTCCTTCCTGTACACCATAGTTTCATCTTGGGTTAGCAGGTCAAGATGTAGCTAGGTAGACAGGCACGTCTCTGAGTTGAGCATGATCTGCATCTTGGTCACTTCCAGGTGAGTAAACTACAATGTGATAGTTGGCAAACAGGAGTTTTTGACAAGTGACCACTGGGCTGGTGCTTGGAATCACGACAACAGGGCCTATTGGGTTTGGCTGTCGGGTATCTTGCTCTTCTTCCCCACACTAGACAAATGGTATACTCCCAGGAAAGTACACTTCAATTGAGAGTTCACAAACAGGATTATTTGGACAAGTGACCACTAGGCTGGTGCTTGGATTCACAACAGCAACGCCTATTGAGCTTGGCACTCAGGTATCACTCTCTACTTCCCAACACTAGACAAATGTTATACTCCCAAGTGAGTAAACTGCAATTGAGACTTGGCAAACAGTTGTATTGGCCCAAGTGACGACTGGGTTGATGTTTGGAGTCACAAAAACAGGGCCTCCTGGGAGTTGCAGTCAGATCACTCCCTGTACTACACACACTGTACAAATGGTGTAATTCAAGGTGAGTATAGCTCATGTGGGATTTCACTAACAGTTGTATTGGGCCAAGTGACCTTTGAGCAGGTTTTTGGAGTCACAACGACAGGGCCTCCTGGGAGTTGCAATCAGATCACTACCCCTACTACACATACTGTACAAATGGTATCCTCCCAGGTGAGTAACCTTCATTTGAGTGTGCAGACACAGGGATAATTGGAGCAAGTGACAACTTTTCTGGTGTTTCAAGTCACAACAACAGGGCCTATTGGGCTTTGCAGTCTTGTCAGTCCCTCTACTTCCCAACACTGGAAAAATGGTATGGTCCCAGGTGAGTACACTTCATTTGGATGTTCAGAAACAGGTAGTACGCATTGTGCTGGTGTTTGGATTTAGAGAAACCGTGCCTCCTGGGAGTTGCAGTTAGGTCTCTCCCTCTACCCTCCAACACTTGACAAATGTTGGGTATTACATATCTGTATGAAAGCTGCATTTAGGTTTGGGCATACATTTACATTTTGGGACATATCAAGAATCCTGGAATGTGTTTTTGGTATTGTGAGCTTTACAGGAACCATTTAGACATATGGCATGTGATTGGCCTTGGTAGCTGTGATATTGGGTCCAATAATACACAATGACAGTGTTTAAACTCATATTCTCTTGGTATGGAATCAGTGGCAAAAGGTGGGCTGTGAACATGCATAACATTGCATTTCTGTGACTTCTTTTGTGTTGTAACTCACCACCCTCCACTCCTCCTCCACTGTTCCTGTCAAGACCTCAGGGTTCAGGGTGAGCAAGGACTTGTCCTCGTAGAGAAAGAGTTGTAATGGGGCATTGGGAGGGCCACCACTGGACTTCTTGGCCTGCAGCTGCTGCCTGCAGGCAGGAAATGGACCCTGCCCTTGAGGTTGTTCCACCTCTTCCTAATGTCCTCCTTTGTGTGCAGGGTGATGCCTATAGCATTCCCTCTGTCAACTATCATGTCCCACATTTCCATTTCCCTACTGGGAGGAGTGTGCTGGACATGGGCTCCAAACAATTGTGGCTCTACTCTTGTGATTTCTTCCACCATAACTCTCAACTCAGTTGTCAGAGAAACAGGGATTTTTGCAATTTGACATGGTGGGAAAAAATGGGTGACAATGACTTAATTAACAAGGGAAGTGCAATAGAGAGTGAATGGACATAAGTCTGTGCAAGGTGTTATATGGGATGGTGAAAAGACGGGTGCCTAATCTATGAAAAGTTCCAAAAACTGTGGTCATGGTTCTTTGGCTTTCAGTGGAGATGCAAATGATTGTCGTCTGTGTAGGGGTGTGTTTTATATTGTGCTTTGTACGAGTGTCCACTGGAAAAATGTATGTCAGCTGTGTTGTTTTTAATTCATCCAATGTCCAGTTGTCTATTACTTTGCTGACCTCGAACCATAGTGGTAGACCACCCTTGACTAAACATGGTCAGGGCCCACAACAGCGTCTAGGTGAGGCTCAGTGGTTGACCATGGTGCTGACAGTGCTGGAGGTCAGGCTGCCTCCAGACGAGCCTCTGCGCCTCTGGCGGCCTGCCTTTTTTTCTTGGCGGTCAGCGTCTCTGCTTGCTTGCATCGTAATATGGCAGTCTGGGGAATGCCTGTGCAGTGGTCTTTTTGGGACCGCCAACATGGTGGTCTGGCGGTCCGACTGCCAAACTCGTAATCAGGCTCTTTGATTTTAAACAAAAAAGATGAAGATGAAAACACTCAAGAACAAACAATCAAGTAAAAACATAAATATCCTTACTTATTGTTTCTAAAAATGTATAATATGTATTTTCTGCATAATATATAAAAATGCATTTATTTTAAAGTAAAATTATTTCTATCATTTTCTATACACTAAAATTACAATCAATTAGCATTGCAATTAACAACATAAATATCTTTACTTAGTTTTCATAAAAATATATATTAAGTATTTTATACATAATATATAAAAAATATGCAGTTATTTTAAAGTAAAATAATTTCTTTCATTTTCTATATACTAAAAATAAAAACAATTTAAAAACAATTAACACTGCAATTAACAACATTATATTTTCAAATGTTGATTTTTTTTAATTGTATACAGTTTTTTCAAATAGCTTGAGAGTTACTCCCCACACATTTCTATTATAAACTAAATTCTGCTATTAAAAATGTGAACAAAATAAAAACCTACAAAAACAATCTATACCTATACATATGAATATACGTATAAAAAATACACACTGACATATCTGACACAAAAAAGTGCATATTTTTTAACGAAACTTAAAGAACCACCAATCCATATCCCCTACATAAGCCAACATCGTGCTCCTAAAAAAGTTAAACATTTTAATAAAAACAATAAAAACATATAACCTCTATACTACAATATTTTGAAAAAAATATATAACATACAGGTATATTATATATGATGTTTTACAACAATGATCCTAAAAAACACTAAAAGTACATATTCTTACCTGTAATATTCACATTGATTATATTTTTGATGTCACAAATTATAGGTGACAATATTATGGTAAAACATAGGGCTTGCTTTAAATTTCCACAGATGAGTTATTGCATAACAACGGTGACAGATATCCCATCTGTTGAAATATAAATTTCATTATTTCCTATAGGATTTGTTTTTCGGCAGGTGAGATATACGTCACCTTTATAACAGAGTAACCCGTCCACCAAAATCTAAATTGGGCGCAATTTTCCAACTCAAGCCAGGTCCTCCCTAAACTGGAACATAAGCAACTCATCATTGTTAAAATTAATGTAGCCCAGTTAAGAGATAATTTAAGATAGGCTGACTTTAGCAAGATGCATTTTTGCTTTTCTGACTACTAATGGAGTATCGGGGCAGTTCTGGGTTTCGAAGAATTTACAGCTGCAAGAAGAAGATGATCCTCTTTTGTGCCAGTTGAACTGGTGAGCCAAAAAGACAAAACATAGCTGATTAAATCAACACTCCAAAATACCCAGGGGCTTACTTTGCCTTTGGATCTGCACCACTTGCCAGGTGTAAACGACCTTCATAGATCTATCACTGAGTGAGATGCAGATTGTAGAGTTGATGAAATGTTAACTATCAAACTTTCACCACTGCCTCAGTTTGAGAACTGAAGTTGAGATCCACATGTCCTGCTACACCAAGATCAGATAATGATAACTAGAGTATTTGAAATTGCAAAAATATTTCCTCACACATTGTTTTAAAAAGTGTCTGAAAGTTTGCATATTACCTGAAACGCAAAAGACAATATCGCAGATGAAACTTGAATGTGAGGGCATATTTTGTGTACAAAACTCAGGATAGATACCGGCAGACAACCCAGTCAAGCAAAAAATGTTGTTCTGCTATGGGAGATTTTGGTTTTATGGGACCCATAAGACACTTTCTACTCAAACCAGTACTCCACTGGAACAAAATTATAGGAACAAGTGTAATGGTCAACAACGTTTCTCTTTAAAGTGTTACACTTCTATTTTAATCTAGGTAAATCCTATGTCAAATACCTAAAATAAAATAATATTAAAATTTGTATTACGTTTCTCCCTGTTTTCTAAAATAAGTGACAAATAGAAAGGCCAAAGGAGCAGTAGGAATCTTGGTTTATTATATCTATATGAATGAATCAAATATTAATTAATCCTAAATCTTTTTGACACTGCTAAATAATCTTCTGAGTATCCAATAATTTATTCAGTTAAGTTCCAAATAATTTCAAATGTGTATCTTCCCTAATTCCATTATAATGTTTTCTTACATCCTATAAATTGGTATTGAGAAGATGCTCACTGAGACAGCACCCAGTGAAAAAATAACTTCACAAGATATACTTAAAAGTTCTGACATATATACAATAGGTTCACTCTTCATGCCCCCAATCATTTCTATAACGTACCAGGGTTTGATGGTCACAAATACTGAAAGAAATGGTATGGTATGACCTGGGCAAATAATCCTCCTTTCTTTACTGAATATTTATATTGCATTGAAAACACTGTCATTAGTAAATCTGATTGCAGAATACAAATCTTGTTTCTAGAAAATTTGCAGACATAGAGGAGCCATGTTTAATTTACCTATTGTATCTAAAACATAATCCTGTTCCTTGGTCTGTAATTAACCTAATTTTCAAAGTGCATAACATCACACTATTTACTCTCACTTGCATGTTATTGCAATGAAGCTATCTGATCATTAGTGAACATACATTTACTAAGGACATACTTAAATTAGTTTTCTTGGAGGGTTGTAGAACAATTAGTGTTAAAAGGACTAGATATCATCAGAAATGTACAGCAATGGGATGAGTAATAGTAAATGCTCTAAAGAAAGTGCCATCAGTCCAAGTCAAATGTCTTCAATGGTGTAAATTACTTTAAAGAACAAATTTATGCATTACTATGCCATGCTTAAGTGTATGATTAGCAAATATATTCTGTAATATATCTATATTTTAGATATCTATGTTCTTGAAGATTGAAAAATTAATGATCAGGCATTTTCAAAAAGCTGATTGGGGCAAATGCAATGGTCTGATTAACAAAAGAATGCAATCTTATTAAAAAACAAATAGCCAATCACCATATAGTGGAGAAGTCCTGTGGAGGTATGGAGGTCTTTGGATAAAACGAAGGTCTGTATTTAAGAAAAAGTAGTGCATTGAGCTGATGAGCCACTTTTTCTCCGCCCCCTACTAGCTCCTAAAAACAACATTGTTGAACCGTATTTATAATATGGCACACCATGGCGGTCGTTAGCAAAATACCATCAACATTTTTGATGCTATTGTGGCGCTTTGCTACACTAGCTTCAAAAATGTTGACTCTAGAGTAGCAAAGTGCAAGGAGGCCGATAGGTAAATGACACCAGAAATGGCACAATTAAATCTGTTAAATTAAAAGGGATGACAGGAAGTGAGAGAAGAACTATGGCACGTTTAGATGTTTTAAATGAGGTTTGATGCTGCTGTCTGCATCTAAGGGTTTCTTTCTGTAGCAGTCCATCTTGGCTTTCCAATAGACTCAGGAACTACTAGTAACAGTTTTGAAACCTATAATATCTCCAGGCAAATGAATGTGCTGTCAGTTTTTATAAATTTCTTTTAATGTGATATTTTATCACAATGGTTACCTTGTGTTTAATAGGGGCTATTTGGTTTGATTTTTGTGTACTTGGTACAAATCAGTATGTGTCAGTAAGTACTATGCAGCACCCCAAAGGCCATCTCTTATAATTTATTACTCCCATTCAGAGATACAAAGAGTGAGCACAATGACTTTACATTTTGTGGTAGTATTCTTGCACCTTGTTAGAAAGATTTGTCGATGAATCTAACAGTCCCTTCACAGTTTTCCTTGATTATGCTTTTTTGGGGCATTCTGTTCACATGAAGGTATAATGATGACCCATTGTACGTTGGTCCAGATGTGAAGAGGATTTTCCCATATTAATCCGAATGATAAATTCTGGAGGATCACCACATACACGTCGGTAAATCCAGGAGGATGAGGGCCGCGGTTTCGCCGTTGTCAAGTATGGTCCTGACATCGTCGGTGGCAGCGATGAGGATGGTTTCAGTGCTGTGGTTGCTGCGGAATCCAGATTGGGACGGGTCCAGAGTGTTGTTCTCCTCGAAAGAAACGGGTCGGTAGTTAGTTGACAATTTTATCAATTACTTTTGCTGGGAAGGGGAGCAAGGAGATGGGCCGGAAGTTCTCGAGGTACTTTGGGCCCACCTCCCTGCTCTGTAAGGGGAATCAGCACAACTGCTTTCCCAGGAGGGCTTCAACTCCCTCCCAGGATCAGTGAACCTTACTGGATTTTTGGAACCGGAGTAGGGATGGTACCCCACTTGGTAGGCAACTTGACTAAGTCCATGAGATAGCCATTCTTGATGATTTTCAATGCCCATTGATCTATCACACTGTTTTTCCATGAATTTCAACAATGCAAAAGCTGTCTCCTGCTGCTGGAAAAACGCCTATTGTTTAGTAATTGTCAGGGGTTCTGCTTAGACATGCCCTGTTGGGCCTTTGCCTTTGATTTGGATGAAGATTTTATAGACTGAAACTTCTTCCTGTGAGCTGAAAAAGACTTAGGGCCTGATTTAGAGATTGGTGAAGGGGTTAATCCATCACAAACATGGCGGCTATCCCAACTGCCATATTACAAGTTCCATGGGCTATAATGGAATTGTAATAGGGCGGACAGGATATCCTTCATGTTTGTGATGGAGTGACCCCCTCTGCCAAACTCAAAATCAGGCTCTTAGAGTCTCTTATAGAAGAATCATAAGACAAATGTTCTCAGTGGTTTTGAGAAGAAGTTCTTCCTTTATTAGGCACTGTTTGTGATCCTTAGAAATTATAGCATGTACCTTATCACCAAACAGTTATTCCTTCAAATGTAATCTTTAAAAGTGTTGCTTTTTCAGTAGGTTCAGCCCTCCAGTCCCTATCCACAGACTCCTTCTTTCCAAACCTACTGAACTCTTTGGTCATAGCTGGAGCTTTCAAAACATTAGAAGAAATGTTTATCAGAAATGTCATTTCCTGTTCAGTGTTCACCAAAAGTCCTGAATAGTCTAAATCTGAGACTACAGATTGGGCATCATAGGCAGAATATATTCCTGCTTTGAGGACTAGACTCTTTGCAGCAAAGACTTTCTTTAATGTTCCTTCTACCCTCTAGTATGTAGCATCTGCAGGGGCACAGTCTTCAGAACTGATAGAAGTTCTGCCAATCAAAGTGCCTAGGATGGCATCCATCTTGGAATTGTGGGGAAGAGAGCCCTTCCCATCCTCCAGTGCATATAGCAACTGCAAAAACTGTGGAACTGATTCACTCTTTAGCTCTGGTCATCCCCCAGTAATCCAATCTCTTAAAGTTCCATGGAACAACATTACAACCAGTGGAGGCTTAATCTACTGAGGAGATAGTCTCCCTGAAGCCTCCTGAAGAGATAAAGGAAAATGATCCAATTCTACCTTATATGCTGCAGAATGCCAGGCACTTCCTCCCTTGTCGCATATTTTCCTGATAAAGTAGAAGGTATCTCAGAATCATAGGTAGAAGAATCCAAAGAGGAGTAAGATTCAGGTGCTCATTCCAAGTTTGACACCCAAAGACCGCCGTGCAAAAGGCAGCTGAAACACCGGCAGTGATGGTGGAGTGAAGACTGCCGTATCACGAGTCGCCAACACAACACCGCCAAATTTGGAATGGAAAAACAATACTGTTGGCCCAAACGACGGAAAGGAGGCAGTTGCCCCACCACCACCGCCATGCCGATAAAATCCCGCCAGCCAAATTCCGATACACAAATCAGCACAGTGGAAACCAACATGGCGATAATCCATTGGCGGTCCAAACCGCGGCGGGAAAATAAGTAGCCACCACCGCAGCAACACTGCACCAGATAGGACAACACCAATAGCAACACCTGGAACACATACACACACCTGTCCACAGCACTACAAAACACCCCCGACACATACCCAGAACCCTTTGCAAATAGAAAGCCAGATAGAGTGAGAGACAGACACACTGAAAGAGGCACTGCACCTAGATACCACAGGCACCATCACAAAAAGCATGCAGCAAATAACACACCACTGCACACAAACATTGCGGAGCACATGCGCACATTATTACACATATTCACAACTACAAACAGCACACCCACAATCCCTGCACATCATACACCCCCACCCACAACACAACCACCATGGCACCACAAAAAAAAACAGATTCACTGAAGAGGAGTTCAGGATACTGTCGAGGAAATTGTCAAAGTGGAGCCAAGACTGTTTGAAGCACTGGTCTAGCAGACATACATAGCCCGGAAGAAAAACCTATGGCAGAGGATTGTCAACAAGGTGAATACAGTGGGGAACCATCCACGCACAAAGGAGGACATTAGGAAGAGATGGAACGACCAGAGGGGAAAGGTACGGGCCATAGCCTCCAGGTACCAAGTGTCCATTATGAGGACTGGTGGCGGACCCCCACCAAATCCCCCAGAAATTGCACTGTGGGATGAGATGGTCCTGGCCATGCTGCGTCTGGAAGGCCTGACGGGAATTGCTACTGGACTGGACACTGGCAAGTCCACTGTACTAACTGCCCACCATGTCCCTGTGCACAGCATGTACCCCCACCACCTTCTCACCCCCTAAAACCATCTGAACGTGCACAATCTAATTATTGGCCCCATATCCACACTTGCATGTCACATCTCCCTACTCATGCCATTCCCTCAAAGCCCAACCCAGTGCATTTATGCCTCAAACAGCTGAAAGTACCACAACTACCACAATGCAACACTCCCTACCCTTGCCTGACTGATATGTCCATATCACATCTCTGCTATTGCACGTTGAACTATGTCACTCCCAATCACCAATATGTGGTAGGAATGCACATCAGTACATGGCAATGACAGCAGCAAGACAAATGTAAACGGAACTATAAATTAGGACCATTGCAACCTTCCACTGATTGGAACACAAGCAGTGGACTGCAATCTGTCAATGCCAGTACTGCACTGGAAAAACAGTGAATAAGGGAATACAACCATGTGTGTCACCACAAAAATAACATCATCTGACACAATACCTCTCATCTCACAGGTCTCCAAGTACTGACACACAACAGAGGAGCCCAGTGACAGGAAGCCCAGGCCTGGCTGCAGCACCTATAGCGGAGGATCCACATGCAAGTGTGGATTCAGACAATGAACCTGGCCCATCAAGCATGAGTGGTCAGTCCACCACCACCAGCCTTTCCCCGCTCACAACCCAAACCACATCCCCTGTGGCAGCCAGTGCTTAGCAGAGCCCACCTTCCCATCCCTTTGTCCCAAGGTCACATCAATCATCAGTGTGCCCCACAGGACAGGGACAGGAGTCAACGGTGCAAACCCAAGACAATGACTGTCCTGGTGTCAGTCGGAGGGGGCACACTGCACCAGGGGCACAGGCACAAGGAGCAAGGGCCAGTGGGAGGACAATCGTGGGACAAGGGACGAGGCTGGCCCAGGACACCACTGGCCAGGATGCCGTCTCCAAGGTCCTGGGGTCCTACCAGCAAACCCAGGATCAGTTGGGCCAGATACTAACCACCTTGCAAGACACACAGAGGCTGCAGTGGGAATACCACCAGGAGACCAGGCAGCAGTGGCAGGCACACAATGCCACCATGGCCTCCATATTAGGGGAGTTCAATGAACTCAACAGCATCCTGCGGACATTCTCCACCCAACAGCAGGCCCCATCCTATAGTCAATCAACACCATTGCCCTCAACATCATCACCTGCTACTGGAATGGAGGCACAGCACAAGGACCCACAGGATAACAGCACCACTACTCCTGCAGTTGAGGAACTCCCCCGGGAAAAGAGGTCACCCATCCAGGCATCCTGCAGGCCCCCAGACCAAGGCCAATCCCCCCACTAGGAAGTGATCCCTCTTCTGAGATGTCACCCTTATGTGCCACTGTACCACCCTGTTGGCTGTCCAACACCAAGGTCACATAATTCCGAGGCTAATGGTCACAGGACCCATGAACCTAACAGCTGGATCACCCATTTTGATCAGCACCTAGACCACTGCCCTACTCCTCTAGACTGTGAAATGCTACACTAAATAAACACCTATAATCCCAAGTCATGGTGCGTGTCTCTTTCTTGTTTGTATTGGCAATTATGTTGAAGAACAAAAACATGATACACAGATCTACAAAACACATAACTCGAAGATACATATGTATTGTGATATTCCAGCAGGTGTGTAAGTACATCCAGTTTGTTTTCACATCCATTGTCAACTACACCAACAGGCAAATACAGCAAGCAGACTGCAAACAGAGATGTCACCGGAAGAGCAATAAATAAATGGAATGAGGTACAAGGTGGTAGGAATGTAAACCATAGTCTTATTTCAACAGCAGTTGAGCACAAACACAGGATGAGTGTCCCAGCAGCTACGTTGCACCAGAAATGAGGAACTGCTTTGGCATACACACACCTGTGGGACAGGAAAAATTATACATTGGTAACATCCTGAAATTTACAACTCCCTGAATAGTCACGAACATGTACCTGACATCCAGCAGATGTCAAAGTATGATGTGCTCACCCCGTGGGACAACAGTGAGTAGTCCACCAAATATAACTACAAATGGGCAATCTGAGGACTTTAAATCTTCCCAAAAACTGTTAGGCTGTACCACAACAGCACAAGCACACCGCAAATGAAGTTAGCAGCTTTGCATTTCCACTACCACACATGTTGAGTCACCTACCCTTCAAGGTCATCAACCAATATGTCAGGCTTCAGTCCCCACACATACATTGATGTATGCAAATACTGCCTACAGACTGCCTTCAACAAAACATCTCCCATGCGAAGATGGTATGTAATGCAGACATACCTTTACATCAAGGAAAGTAGTGACGAATCATGTCAGTCCTATTGTCATGTGTCTCAACCTCGTCTGCCTCCCTCTAAGCATCAGAGTCACCGGCCACAAAAACAGCTTCAGCATTAACACCTCCCTCCTCCAACAGTGGGATGTGCCTTCTGAGGGACAGATTATGGAGCATGCAGCGTGCAACAATGATCTTGCAGGCTTTCCCTGGATTGTACTGTAGTGCACCACCAGACACATGGAGACAACAAAATCTGTCTTTCAAGAGACCGAAAGTACGTTCAATAACACGCCTCGTCCGGCCATGTGCCTCATTGTACCTGTTCTCCCCCAAGGTAGTTGGATGTCTCACAGGTGTCAGGAACCAGGGCAGGTTGGGGTATCTGGAGTCACCAGTGTGGAAAAGGAAACATGGCCATGGGTAATATTGCTATGCGGAGAGCTGACTGGGTCATGAGGGGTATAGACGTCTGACATGGAAAGCAGTACACATACCTATGAGCCAGGCCCTTTCACCCTGTAGCTGGGACATTATTGCAGGGACACTGCTGTTCCTCGGGATGTATGAATCATGTATTGATCCAGGGAATTTAGCATTCACATGAGTAATGTATTTGCCTGCTAGACACACCACTGGCACATTGAGTAAGCATGTACTTTACCTGTTTCTGTAGACCTGTTCATTGATCCTAGGAGGTACCAGGGCAATGTGTGTCCCATCAATGACCCCAATGACATGAGGGACATTTGAGATGTTGTAGAAGGCTGCTTTCACAGTGGGAAAATCTGGAGGTAGTGGGAACCGAATGTACCTGTGTACATGCTTGAGTAGGGCATCAAACACATCCTGCAACACCTTACAGAACTGGGGCTGCGAAAAGCCTGCAGCCAGTCGCACTGTGCTCTGAAGTTAGCTACTCACCAGGAAATGCAGGACTGACAACACCTGGACTGTTGGAGGGATGGTATGAGGATTCCTCAATGCCGTCAGGAGGTCTGCCTTCAACTGGACGACCAGATCCCTAATGCACAAATGGTTCAGTCGATAGGTCAGGATGATGTGGTGCTTTTCCATGTTTTCGAGATCAACGAGTGGTCGGAAAATTGGTGCAATCCTCCTCACTCCATTGTGACCAAATCTGTGCGGGGATACAAATAACAATCAGGATGCCTGTCACAATGTAGGCTATATTGTATGTTACATGACAGTCATTATGCACTACTCATGCAAGTTGGATTTAATGTGTCAGTACACATTACTCTACCATCCATACCTGACTAGACGATAGCATATGATTAATGTGTGGATGGACGTATACAGGACATGTACACCTACACCTTTCCTGTGTGTTACCTTACTGGTCAACTATGCTGACAATTGTGCCAAATCTCTACATTTAACTAGACATGTGCTACATGTGTCCATATTCATTATGTCAAACCTGAAGCATGTTTATGTGTTCACAGGCAGGTCGGGAAGGTGTGTACACTCAGGACAGTGATGTGACAAACTAAAATGGCATCCGTGTGTCCGGCATGCATTTAACTGCTGGAAGTGACCTCGTTCCGCCAGCGGAAGTCGTCATGGCAGAGTGCGGTCAGAACCGCCATGCAACTCCTCATTGGTAATCATTGTTGTCAATGGGAGACTGGGACCAATGACGATCACTGCTGGGGGTGACGGTCATGACCGCTGCGGTCATAACCACCATAATGTGTGAGACATCTCACTTGACTCCTGGCATTTGGGCGATACAGACCTCCACTTTGTGTGCTGCTGTGTCCTGTCTCTTGGAGCAACGATGGCACACACTGCAGGGGAAAGGGCCCAAGCTTTCTCAACAGAGGAGCTGGAAGAACTGGTGGAGGGGTCCTATCCCTGTATGGGAGGTTGTATGGAGCTCCAGGACAACAGGTCAGTACAACGTCCATGGTTCCACAAGTTGTGTGTTTTTTGACGATGTATGTGTGTGCTCATTCTCATGTCATGACTGTCCAGGTGTGTAGCATGCACATGATATGTGTGGGACATTGCCAGTGTGCTTGAGCAGTGTTCGTTGTGTGTCGCCTACGCTCTTTGCTGGATTGTTATAATTGACATCATGTTCCCCCTTTTTCTCACTGTTTCCCAATCAGGTCAGCGCCCACCAGAAGAAAGGGTTGTGGTGAGCCATCGCCAAGGAAATGCGACCCTGGGGTCCAGTGCCGGTGGAGCCCCACTGCAGGAAGCAGTGGGAGGACCTGAATCGCTGGGTGCGGAAGACCAGAGAGGCCCAGCTGGGGACGGCCTCCCACCATGGGAGGGGTGCACGTCAGACGCTGACCCCCCTAATGGCCTGCATACTGGCAGTGGCGTACCCTGAGTTGGATGGGCGTTTGAAGGCAGCACAGCAGCCACAAGGGGGTACGTGTTGACTGTCAGGTCACTACTGCATGTTTGTGTACTGTCACCCGTCTTGGACTTGGAACGAATATAGTCAGATGTGATACAGGGTATGGACAGTCCTGGTTGCAACATCCATCAGGGAGGAGTGTGTGCTGGATGCTATGTTGAGTGCATATAAACCACAGAGGGTAACCCATAAACCCAAAGGGCTGGGTAAAGACTAAGGGGGTCATTCTGACCCTGGCGGTAGACTACCGCCAGGGCCAACGACCGCGGATGCACCGCCAACAGGCTGGCGGTGCATCCCAGGACATTCTGACCGCGGCGGTACAGCCGCGGTCAGAAACGGAAAACCAGCGGTGTCCCGCCGGTTTCCCGCTGCCCTGAGGAATCCTCCATGGCGGCGCTGCATGCAGCGCCGCCATGGGGATTCCGACCCCCTTACCGCCAGCCTGGTTCTGGCGGTTTTGACCGCCAGAACCTGGCTGGCGGTAACGGGTGTCGTGGGGCCCCTGGGGGCCCACTAAGATTTTCATTGTCTTCATAGCAGACACTGAAAATCGCGACAGGTGCAACTGCACCCGTCGCACCCTTCCCACTCCGCCGGCTCCATTCGGAGCCGGCATCCTCGTGGGAAAGGGTTTCCCGCTGGGCTGGCGGGCAGCCTTCTGGCGGTCACCCGCCAGCACAGCGGGAAACTCAGAATTACCGCAGCGGTCTTCTGACCGCGTAGCAGTATTCTGCCGTCTGAACTTTGGCGGGCGGCCTCCGCCGCCCGCCAAAGTTAGAATCACCCCCTAAATACCAAAAAACGACAATGCCCCAAGGGAAAACAAAATTGCAGGACCCAGGAGGCGACCAGTAGTGGAACAGAGGGAACCAGTGGGACGAAGGGCGAGGGGAGCACCACGGCGGAGACTGGAGCTATCACTACATCTGACTCTGAATCCTCCTCTGATGGTGGCTCCCTGGCTGTGGCGGACCCTTATGGTGCCATCCCAACACCATCCTTGTCCGCCACCCCGCTTTCCAGCACCGCTCTCCCTGTAGCACCCCACCCAGTTGCCCGTACCCGCTTACCCAGGAGGGTGGGCATCTCCTTTGCCGCAGGCACCTATGCCCCTTCCACAGTCAGCACTGCTGCCCTCAGTGAGGAGGCTATTGACTGCCTGAGGACCATCTCTGTGGGGCAGACAACAAATGTGAATGCAATCCAGGGACTGGCATCCCAGATGCAGCAGACCAATGCATTCCTGGAAGGCATTCACGGTGCCTTGTCTGGCCTCCAGAGATCGTTTCAGGCTCTGGCCTCCTCGTTGATGGCAGCCAGTGTCCCTTCATTTTCCGTCCCACCCTCCAGCTACCTGCTCCAAATCCACATGCCCTCTACCTACACCCATCCAAAGCACACCAACACACACGCACACATCCAGTACAACAGACAAGGAGCGCAAAGACAGAGATGGGCATCACAGATGTTCACACAGGCATGCACACACACAACACACATCTGCAGACACAACAACAGACACTTCTCCCACCACCTCCTCCCATACAGTCACATCTCCACTCATTCCTGCCAGCACAGCATCATCACACACTGGTCCTGCTGTTATTCCTGTCATCCTCTGAATCACCACAACAGAACACTCACAATCACACACCCCACACACCACATCCACACTCACCACGACTACCGTCTCTGCCACCTGCAGCACATCCACCTCACTTATACACACCACCTCAACATTCACTCATACATCACCCATTCCCTCTCCTTGCATCTCTGAACACCTCCCAAGAAATGCATGTGTATGCACTCACTCACCCAACATTCAGCCACCACACACATCCAGACACTGCACACACCAGCATCCACATACAGCACACAAACACATCAGACAAGCACTCCGGCTACCTCCATTCCTCACCCTCAATCATGTGACCACCCATGTGTACCTAAGAGAGTAAACAGCGTGTTCCCCTGCCCCCCCTCAGGCCCTTCCACCTCCCATTCCTTGGGTCCCCACCCTCTGGTGTTTTCCCTGCTCCTTCACCCAGCAAAACATCCACCCCTCCCAGTGCTAAAGTCACCCCTCTCAAGCCCAAGACAAAACATGCCCCATTCCACTTCCAAGCCTCCCCCACCACCCACACACCCCTGAGGTGCCTGCCTGTCCCATTGCGGCCCCTACGTCCTGGAGGCCTAGCTTCAGTCAGGAGTCAGGTTGGGCCATTCTTCATGGAAATGTGTCCTTCAAAATTGGACATTGGACTTGCCGTTGGCACCTTTGTGTATATATATTTTTTTTAATACAACTGCCTGCATTGCTGCGGTTGGCAAGTTGAGATACTTGTCCTGGAATCCTTCAACATTGTGGTGTGAAATCTGTGTACAAGGCTGTGTGGTATCTGTGTGTGGAATGTGTGCTGTGTTGCATGCGCTTGGTAAATGGTTTGGACCATGGGGATGTTGTGACAGGAAGCCCAGGCCTGGCTGCAGCACCTATAGCGGAGGATCCACATGCAAGTGTGGATTCAGACAATGAACCTGGCCCATCAAGCATGAGTGGTCAGTCCACCACCACCAGCCTTTCCCCGCCCACAACCCAAACCACATCCCCTGTGGCAGCCAGTGCTTAGCAGAGCCCACCTTCCCATCCCTTTGTCCCAAGGTCACATCAATCATCAGTGTGCCCCACAGGACAGGGACAGGAGTCAACGGTGCAAACCCAAGACAATGACTGTCCTGGTGTCAGTCGGAGGGGGCACACTGCACCAGGGGCACAGGCACAGGGAGCAAGGGCCAGTGGGAGGACAATCGTGGGACAAGGGACGAGGCCGGCCCAGGACACCACTGGCCAGGATGCCGTCTCCAAGGTCCTGGGGTCCTACCAGCAAACCCAGGATCAGTTGGGCCAGATACTCACCACCTTGCAAGACACACAGAGGCTGCAGTGGGAATACCACCAGGAGACCAGGCAGCAGTGGCAGGCACACAATGCCACCATGGCCTCCATATTAGGGGAGTTCAATGAACTCAACAGCATCCTGCGGACATTCTCCACCCAACAGCAGGCCCCATCCTATAGTCAATCAACACCATTGCCCTCAACATCATCACCTGCTACTGGAATGGAGGCACAGCACAAGGACCCACAGGATAACAGCACCACTACTCCTGCAGTTGAGGAACTCCCCCGGGAAAAGAGGTCACCCATCCAGGCATCCTGCAGGCCCCCAGACCAAGGCCAATCCCCCCACTAGGAAGTGATCCCTCTTCTGAGATGTCACCCTTATGTGCCACTGTACCACCCTGTTGGCTGTCCAACACCAAGGTCACATAATTCCGAGGCTAATGGTCACAGGACCCATGAACCTAACAGCTGGATCACCCATTTTGATCAGCACCTAGACCACTGCCCTACTCCTCTAGACTGTGAAATGCTACACTAAATAAACACCTATAATCCCAAGTCATGGTGCGTGTCTCTTTCTTGTTTGTATTGGCAATTATGTTGAAGAACAAAAACATGATACACAGGTCTTCAAAACACATAACTCGAAGATACATATGTATTGTGATATTCCAGCAGGTGTGTAAGTACATCCAGTTTGTTTTCACATCCATTGTCAACTACACCAACAGGCAAATACAGCAAGCAGACTGCAAACAGAGATGTCACCGGAAGAGCAATAAATAAATGGAATGAGGTACAAGGTGGTAGGAATGTAAACCATAGTCTTATTTCAACAGCAGTTGAGCACAAACACAGGATGAGTGTCCCAGCAGCTACGTTGCACCAGAAATGAAGAACTGCTTTGGCATACACACACCTGTGGGACAGGAAAAATGATACATTGGTAACATCCTGAAATTTACAACTCCCTGAATAGTCACGAACATGTACCTGACATCCAGCAGATGTCAAAGTATGATGTCCCCACCCCGTAGGACAACAGTGAGTAGTCCACCAAATATAACTACAAATGGGCAATCTGAGGACTTTAAATCTTCCCAAAAACTGTTAGGCTGTACCACAACAGCACAAGCACACCGCAAATGAAGTTAGCAGCTTTGCATTTCCACTACCACACATGTTGAGTCACCTACCCTTCAAGGTCATCAACCAATATGTCAGGCTTCAGTCCCCACACATACATTGATGTACATTGATGTATGCAAATACTGCCTACAGACTGCCTTCAACAAAACATCTCCCATGCGAAGATGGTATGTAATGCAGACATACCTTTACATCAAGGAAAGTAGTGACGAATCATGTCAGTCCTATTGTCATGTGTCTCAACCTCGTCTGCCTCCCTCTAAGCCTCCCTCTAAACATCAGAGTCACCGGCCACAAAAACAGCTTCAGCATTAACACCTCCCTCCTCCATCAGTGGGATGTGCCTTCTGAGGGACAGATTATGGAGCATGCAGCGTGCAACAATGATCTTGCAGGCTTTCCCTGGATTGTACTGTAGTGCACCACCAGACACATGGAGGCAACAAAATCTGTCTTTCAAGAGACCGAAAGTACGTTCAATAACACGCCTCGTCCGGCCATGTGCCTCATTGTACCTGTTCTCCCCTAAGGTAGTTGGATGTCTCACAGGTGTCAGGAACCAGGGCAGGTTGGGGTATCTGGAGTCACCAGTGTGGAAAAGGAAACATGGCCATGGGTAATATTGCTATGCGGAGAGCTGACTGGGTCATGAGGGGTATAGACGTCTGACATGGAAAGTAGTACACATACCTATGAGCCAGGCCCTTTCACCCTGTAGCTGGGACATTATTGCAGGGACACTGCTGTTCCTCGGGATGTATGAATCATGTATTGATCCAGGGAATTTAGCATTCACATGAGTAATGTATTTGCCTGCTAGACACACCACTGGCACATTGAGTAAGCATGTACTTTACCTGTTTCTGTAGACCTGTTCATTGATCCTAGGAGGTACCAGGGCAATGTGTGTCCCATCAATGACCCCAATGACATGAGGGACATTTGAGATGTTGTACAAGGCTGCTTTCACAGTGGGAAAATCTGGAGGTAGTGGGAACCGAATGTACCTGTGTACATGCTTGAGTAGGGCATCAAACACATCCTGCAACACCTTACAGAACTGGGGCTGTGAAAAGCCTGCAGCCAGTCGCACTGTGCTCTGAAGTTAGCTACTCACCAGGAAATGCAGGACTGACAACACCTGGACTGTTGGAGGGATGGTATGAGGATTCCTCAATGCCGTCAGGAGGTCTGCCTTCAACTGGACAACCAGATCCCTGATGCACAAATGGTTCAGTCGATAGGTCAGGATGATGTGGTGCTTTTCCATGTTTTCGAGATCAACGAGTGGTCGGAAAATTGGTGCAATCCTCCTCACTCCATTGTGACCAAATCTGTGCGGGGATACAAATAACAATCAGGATGCCTGTCACAATGTAGGCTATATTGTATGTTACATGACAGTCATTATGCACTACTCATGCAAGTTGGATTTAATGTGTCAGTACACATTACTTTACCATCCATACCTGACTAGACGATAGCATATGATTAATGTGTGGATGGACGTATACTGGACATGTACACCTACACCTTTCCTGTGTGTTACCTTACTGGTCAACTATGCTGACAATTGTGCCAAATCTCTACATTTAACTAGACATGTGCTACATGTGTCCATATTCATTATGTCAAACCTGAAGCATGTTTATGTGTTCACATGCAGGTCGGGAAGGTGTGTACACTCAGGACAGTGATGTGACAAACTAAAATGGCATCCGTGTGTCCGGCATGCATTTAACTGCTGGAAGTGACCTCGTTCCGCCAGCGGAAGTCGTCATGGCAGAGTGCGGTCAGAACCGCCATGCAACTCCTCATTGGTAATCATTGTTGTCAATGGGAGACTGGGACCAATGACGATCACTGCTGGGGGTGACGGTTATGACCTCTGCGGTCATAACCACCATAATGTGTGAGACATCTCACTTGACTCCTGGCATTTGGGCGATACAGACCTCCACTTTGTGTGCTGCTGTGTCCTGTCTCTTGGAGCAACGATGGCACACACTGCAGGGGAAAGGGCCCAAGCTTTCTCAACAGAGGAGCTGGAAGAAATGGTGGAGGGGTCCTATCCCTGTATGGGAGGTTGTATGGAGCTCCAGGACAACAGGTCAGTACAACGTCCATGGTTCCACAAGTTGTGTGTTTTTTGACGATGTATGTGTGTGCTCATTCTCATGTCATGACTGTCCAGGTGTGTAGCATGCACATGATATGTGTGGGACATTGCCAGTGTGCTTGAGCAGTGTTCGTTGTGTGTCGCCTACGCTCTTTGCTGGATTGTTATAATTGACATCATGTTCCCCCTTTTTCTCACTGTTTCCCAATCAGGTCAGCGCCCACCAGAAGAAAGGGTTGTGGTGAGCCATCGCCAAGGAAATGCGACCCTGGGGTCCAGTGCCGGTGGAGCCCCACTGCAGGAAGCAGTGGGAGGACCTGAATCGCTGGGTGCGGAAGACCAGAGAGGCCCAGCTGGGGACGGCCTCCCACCATGGGAGGGGTGCACGTCAGACGCTGACCCCCCTAATGGCCTGCATACTGGCAGTGGCGTACCCTGAGTTGGATGGGCGTTTGAAGGCAGCACAGCAGCCACAAGGGGGTACGTGTTGACTGTCAGGTCACTACTGCATGTTTGTGTACTGTCACCCGTCTTGGACTTGGAACGAATATAGTCAGATGTGATACAGGGTATGGACAGTCCTGGTTGCAACATCCATCAGGGAGGAGTGTGTGCTGGATGCTATGTTGAGTGCATATAAACCACAGAGGGTAACCCATAAACCCAAAGGGCTGGGTAAAGACTAAGGGGGTCATTCTGACCCTGGCGGTAGATTACCGCCAGGGCCAACGACCGCGGATGCACCGCCAACAGGCTGGCGGTGCATCCCAGGACATTCTGACCGCGGCGGTACAGCCGCGGTCAGAAATGGAAAACCAGCGGTGTCCCGCCGGTTTCCCGCTGCCCTGAGGAATCCTCCATGGCGGCGCTGCATGCAGCGCCGCCATGGGGATTCCGACCCCCTTACCGCCAGCCTGGTTCTGGCGGTTTTGACCGCCAGAACCTGGCTGGCGGTAACGGGTGTCGTGGGGCCCCTGGGGGCCCCTGCAGTGCCCATGCCGATGGCATGGGCACTGCAGGGGCCCCCTAACAGGGCCCCACTAAGATTTTCAGTGTCTTCATAGCAGACACTGAAAATCGCGACAGGTGCAACTGCACCCGTCGCACCCTTCCCACTCCGCCGGCTCCATTCGGAGCCGGCATCCTCGTGGGAAGGGGTTTCCCGCTGGGCTGGCGGGCAGCCTTCTGGCGGTCACCCGCCAGCCCAGCGGGAAACTCAGAATAACCGCGGCGGTCTTCTGACCGCGTAGCAGTATTCTGCCGGCTGAACTTTGGCGGGCGGCCTCCGCCGCCCGCCAAAGTTAGAATCACCCCCTAAATACCAAAAAACGGCAATGTCCCAAGGGAAAACAAAATTGCAGGACCCAGGAGGCGACCAGTAGTGGAACAGAGGGAACCAGTGGGACGAAGGGCGAGGGGAGCACCACGGCGGAGACTGGAGCTATCACTACATCTGACTCTGAATCCTCCTCTGATGGTGGCTCCCTGGCTGTGGCGGACCCTTATGGTGCCATCCCAACACCATCCTTGTCCGCCACCCCGCTTTCCAGCACCGCTCTCCCTGTAGCACCCCACCCAGTTGCCCGTACCCGCTTACCCAGGAGGGTGGGCATCTCCTTTGCCGCAGGCACCTATGCCCCTTCCCCAGTCAGCCCTGCTGCCCTCAGTGAGGAGGCTATTGACCGCCTGAGGACCATCTCTGTGGGGCAGACAACAAATGTGAATGCAATCCAGGGACTGGCATCCCAGATGCAGCAGACCAATGCATTCCTGGAAGGCATTCACTGTGCCTTGTCTGGCCTCCAGAGATCGTTTCAGGCTCTGGCCTCCTCGTTGATGGCAGCCAGTGTCCCTTCATCTTCCGTCCCACCCTCCAGCTACCTGCTCCAAATCCACATGCCCTCTACCTACACCCATCCAAAGCACACCAACACACACGCACACATCCAGTACAACAGACAAGGTGCGCAAAGACAGAGACGGGCATCACAGATGTTCACACAGGCATGCACACACACAACACACATCTGCAGACACAACAACAGACACTTCTCCCACCACCTCCTCCCATACAGTCACATCTCCACTCATTCCTGCCAGCACAGCATCATCACACACTGGTCCTGCTGTTATTCCTGTCATCCTCTGAATCACCACAACAGAACACTCACAATCACACACCCCACACACCACATCCACACTCACCACGACTACCGTCTCTGCCACCTGCAGCACATCCACCTCACTTATACACACCACCTCAACATTCACTCATACATCACCCATTCCCTCTCCTTGCATCTCTGAACACCTCCCAAGAAATGCATGTGTACGCACTCACTCACCCAACATTCAGCCACCACACACATCCAGACACTGCACACACCAGCATCCACATACAGCACACAAACACATCAGACAAGCACTCCGGCTACCTCCATTCCTCACCCTCAATCATGTGACCACCCATGTGTACCTAAGAGAGTAAACAGCGTGTTCCCCTGCCCCCCCTCAGGCCCTTCCACCTCCCATTCCTTGGGTCCCCACCCTCTGGTGTTTTCCCTGCTCCTTCACCCAGCAAAACATCCACCCCTCCCAGTGCTAAAGTCACCCCTCTCAAGCCCAAGACAAAACATGCCCCATTCCACTTCCAAGCCTCCCCCACCACCCACACACCCCTGAGGTGCCTGCCTGTCCCATTGCGGCCCCTACGTCCTGGAGGCCTAGCTTCAGTCAGGAGTCAGGTTGGGCCATTCTTCATGGAAATGTGTCCTTCAAAATTGGACATTTGGACTTGCCGTTGGCACCTTTGTGTATATATATATTTTTTAATACAACTGCCTGCATTGCTGCGGTTGGCAAGTTGAGATACTTGTCCTGGAATCCTTCAACATTGTGGTGTGAAATCTGTGTACAAGGCTGTGTGGTATCTGTGTGTGGAATGTGTGTGCTGTGTTGCATGCGCTTGGTAAATGGTTTGGACCATGGGGATGTTGTGATGTGTGTGTCTGCTTGCTTGTATGTTTGTATGGGGTGTTGTGTGCGTCCGTGTGTATAGTGATGGATGTGTGTATTTCCTTGATTGTTGGTTGTACATGTTGTATCAGCTGTATGATTGTTTGGATCTGTGTTCACAGCTATTGTTTGTGTTTCATTGCTTCATGGAGTTCATGGTGTGTACGTATGTGTGGTGTCACACAACTTGCCCGTCTATACCATGGTTGGTGTGTTTGTGGGGTAGTTGTTGTTGTGTCGTTTTGGGGTGGGTTAGTGGTCTTCCTATGCGTTGTGCTGTATGTTTGGCACATATCTGCATGGCTTTGTGTGTTTATTGGGTATTTGCCATTGACATATGTTGCGTGTGTGTGGCCTTCACTGTGTATGTGGGGTATGTGTGCTTTGTGTGGGTGTGTATCACTGCCATTTCCCTCCCCTCTGTGTTAGGTGTACTTACAGTTGTCGTCTTCGTCGTCAGTGTTCCTGAAGTTATATGGTGAGATAGAATGCTGGGAAGACTGGCGTTTCATTTGCCATGGCGGCCACGGCGCCGTCTCTGTGCCTGGAGGTGGGGTTTTCCATTTATACTTTCTGTTTCCGCCAGGTTTTTCATGGCGGTATGGCCCCAACGGATATCCTGGCGGAGTGGTTACTCGGAATTTGGAGGGCGGGACGTTGTCTGCCTCTTGCCTGGAGTTGTCTTCAGCTGGCGGTTGCAGCTTGTCGGCGATGGTGGGGTTGGCGGTGAGTTGTCTGTATTGCGTTGGATTCACAACGTTACTCGTTATTTGGCAGTCTACACCGCCACCCTGCCGGCGGTCACAAGACCGCCATCAGCGTGGCAGTTTTGTTACCGCCAAACTCGGAATGAGCACCTCAGTCTTTTTTACAGTCTGTTTAGGATTAACCTTAGATTTCTCCTTTAAGGCTCTGGATACTGCTGCACCAATCATAGCCTGGATCTCAGCTGCTGAAAGGATATCTGTAGTATTTTATGTCATGCAACATACTCCATAGTCCTGCCCTTCTAGGCTGGAATGGGATACTCCTCTCGAGAAGAGGACAACACAAGCCTCCTCTTGGACTTCTTCTTTCCCACCTTTATAAAAAATAGTGACCAAGCTTGAGAAGCAACTACCCTGAAATTCAGGAAAGGCTACTATCCCAAAGAGCCAATCTGAGTGAAGCAAACACCTGCTTCCAATCTTTAGATTCCCAAATACCCACCAATGAGAACCAGAACCAAGTATGCACATTATGAATCCAGTATCAAGAGAGTGCCACTCAATCACCAAAAGAGCACTTATTTCAACTGTTGTAGCCACAACCATGGAAGAGTGCTCTGCTGATCCTCTCTGATGCCGCTTTCCACAATGCTGCCTTCCTTAACTTGAAAGCACAGCCCCAGACAAAAAGAGGTGACTATTCGTCAGACTCACCGCTCTTCTCTGAATGTTACAACTGGACGTACAGCACACCTCATGCAAGCATCCTGGGAGAGAAGAAAGAATCAGGTCAGCCCTACAGTGCCTAACCTCCCTCAATTGGACACAAATGGCTAAGTATTCTTCAAAGCTGTTCATAACTACAGTATTGCCGTAGAACTGAACATGGCAGATGTTGTAAGGATGTGTGAGATAAAAATTAACAGGCGGAGGGGAAGGGCCTTTTATGTTTTTGAGTATGATGTGGTAATTGATGTCTGGTGAGGCAAAAGAACCTCATTTTGCAAATGGGGAAGCAAGGGGGAATGACGATGAGGTAACAAATATAACCTTAACTACACACACCACCAGAGGAAAATGGTAATGTCCTTTTATAGCAGGTACAAGAAGAGAGACTGAATGCCCAACATGCTTATATTGATCCTGTGATTGATATATGCGGGGTCTCTGGTCCTCTATAATACTTCTTCCTTCATCCTCTCAGCCCAAAATCTTAGACAATGCAAAGATAGCACATCACTAGCAGAAACAATTCAGGGTTACTCTGTCCACGATGAATACCAAAATCAGCCTGCAGTTCTGGTGAAGCAGATAGGGAATTCTTTCTGAATGCCAAACACACTGTCTCCATGGAAGCAAGGCTGCCCTTTGGTGAGCTTTGTCAGTAGGATGTATCAGCTTATACTGAAAGTTGTACCACGAGCTCTAAAAGAAGCCCTGAGTTTTAAGTGTGTTATAAATCTCTTTGACAAAAATATAAACATCTGTTATTATCATATGCAAGAAGAAATTTAAATATTAAAAACAAAGTGGGGTCAATTTACAAAGAAAAGGGAAAGCATAATTATGATACTCACATTGTACACTTATGCATAGTAAGCAAAGAAGCATATTTTAGCTTTACATTACGTCCGGGTGGAACACTCCGCTTTACTCATCGTGTTTTAAAAATTTGGTCATTTCGCTCTGCGCAGAGTAGTGCGGAGTTCCCAAATTCTACTATCCAACATGAAGCAGAGGTTTTTTTTGTGTCACACATGCAAAATTTGTTTTTGGTGCTTGTGAACGATACTCTCAAACCACTAGTGAGTGCGTGCAAAATCTCGCACCCACTTGCGCAGCTTCCAGCCATGAGTGTGACAAAAACAGTGCCACTTGCGAGCGCGACCTCACCTTGAGTAGATTTTCTACTCGAGATGCATCTAAATCTAGTCAAAAATAGTTTTTGGAGTGGATTTTCTTCTCTAATGGACCCATCAAGTTGTTTTTTTTTAGTGTGAGAAGCTTTTTTTTTACCACCTCATCACTTTTCATTTGGATTTTGAGGTGTTTGGAGTTTCTCTTTGTCTCCTGGATATACCGTTGGATCTAAGGACTTTATTTTTGTGATATCACAGAAGTTAAAAAAACTATTGCATAAGGTTATTACTTGTTTGGTTAGGCATGCACCATTATATTTTTTTACTTTCATTGATTTTTCATCTTTTGTAAAGTAAAATTGTTGCACTGCTCAGTACCTTTTCTCCATGCTTGTTACATTTGCAATATTAATTTATTTTTCTATGTGGCCTAGACTTGCAAAGGGCCATCTAGCCAGTTAGCCGGGTATTAGTAGTCATCAGTGCATGAAATACATGCTTGTGGGGTATGTGGTTTTAAAACTTCATTTAGGGCAGGGATGACATTGGATTAAGTTAAAAATGTTGGCTATTGTTTGCATTTCATATTTTTTGTAAAAGGTGCATATGTTGCAGGGGAATAGTTAATGGCATATGAGGTTGTGCGTTGTTGTAACACTTTTATAGCTCATTTAATTTAAGTTTTTTTACATTGCCTAATTCATGTGTTTTCTTCAGTGTTACCACATGCCTCCTTTTTCTGGCCAGTGTGTGTGTGTTTGTCATCTTCCACCATTTGCTTTTGCTCTCCATGCTGTTTGGCCAGGGGCCATTTTGTGTAGTCTATGTCCACAGGCTTGCATGTGTTCTTTGTTCTCCAAGCCTCCTTGTTCATAGTTGTTGTTTGACCATGTGGCTGGCAGACATTCTGTGCGTCCAGCCAGTGTGTTTTTGTCATAGGCTTGGATGTGTTCTTTGTTTGCCATGTCTCCTTGCTCATTGTTGTTGCTTGACCATGTGGCTGGCAGCCGTTGTGAGCATCCAGCCAGTGTGTTTTTATCATAGGCTTGGATGTGTTCTTTGTTCCCCATGCTTCCTTGCTCGCTGTTGTTGTTTGACCATGTAGTTAATTTACGTTTTTATTTTTATTTTTGAATTTACTTTCTTGTTTTTATTTTATTTTCTTTTATTTAAATTTTACTTTTTTTAATTTTAACTTTATATTTTTATATTTTTGTTTATTTTTCATTGTTTCAATGTATTTAATTCTGCATTTTACCTGGATCCATCCATTCATCCATTAATTCATCCATTCATTTACCATGCGCCCACAGGTGCGCTACAGCATTCAGTTTCTTTAAGTACATAGTTCCATTTCCACCTGGACACCTTGGCTGCGGTGCACTGCAGACACATCAGCAGCATAATTAATTTTTTTATGATTATTCTATTTCTTTTGGACCATCTTGCCACCATTGCTTTTTAAGGATTATTCCATTTACCTATTCATCTTTCTCTGACTACCAAAGGTGTCTCCATTAAAACAGATAGAGATAAAGCAAAGTGCAATATCTGCATGATGTGTTGCCTGATTTTAAATTAAATTTTATAGTGTGGTTTGAATTTACAATGTTTGAATAAGACAAAAGTAACCAACCACTCTAATGTTGCATTTGTCTGTACTGTTTCACCATGCAACAATGCCATGTTTCACTAACTATATGTTTTTCTTGCTTGGTTGTTTTTAGGTGAACAAGAAAAGAAGAGGCATAACCCGCAGTATTGCCAAAGAGAAGGCCTGTACAGTGATTTCATTCCTTTAATCTCTTCCACTTGTGCAGCTTAGTGCCACTGCCAACTAAGAGCTTTAAGATGGTCCCAAAGAAAGATGCTCCCAAGAAAGCAGTCAGTGAGAAAAAGCAGCTTTTACCAGTGGGGTGCTAACCGCAACCTTTTCTGGGAAAGTGTGCCTGCCACACTGGCCTCTGGAGAGGAACCTGGGAGCAGCACTCCCACACCAACAGCACCACCCCAACCTAAGCCCAAGACCATTTCTGTAAGTAAGGAAGCCACTGCAATCATGGCGACGCTGACAAGCAGTGATGTTAAATTGGATGTGTCCCTTTTGCAAAGTAGTACCCAATCTGTTCAGGAAACAGAACAAGTAGCAGCAGTAGGAGCCAGCAATACTAGACCTTCCGGAAGTTGAAGCGGAACAGGAGGCTGATCTTCCTGCAGAATAAGAACCTCCTCTTTTAGAGTCAATGGCTCCCAAATCTCCAGCAATTAATTGTGGAAGCTGGCACAGAGGAGTCCGACATCACTACTCAACCTGCTTCGAGGGATGTAGCACAGGTAGCACCACCAGCTTCCCTATTTGTAAAGTCCTAGCTGACACCTGCAGCAACCCCTACCTCAGTAGAAGTATGCAATGCAGAGAGGCAATTGATGACACACCCACCTACCTCCAGTACTTCTTCAGGCATTGGCTTTGGTCCACTAAGAAAGTACTCCTCCAAAGTTTGGGATTTTTTACGCTTGGAAACCAGGAGGGCAACATTGCAAAATATTCAATTTATCACACAAGTGTTCATTGGGGAAAGCCTGGTACACAATATGGTACTTGGAGGACAAACGAACCATATGAAAAAACATCATGCAATCCAGTGGGACGAGCACCTTCCTGGATGTGGTTGTGGTGGTGAAGGTGAGTAGAGCCAGGAAACATCAGCCACAACTGGTTCAATCACAGTGAGAGGCGAGGAAGAAGAGAGTGACATCCTCATGCAAATTAGCCCTGTCCCTGGCAGTGCACCAGAAACACCTGCCTCAGTGACCTTGTTTATTTTCATCTGTTTATTATTTGTCTCTATGTCGACAAGGGAGCGGTTGGACACGCATGGCCTCATATATAGGAGCCTGCATCATTTCATTATTCATGAATTTTACATATGACCAATTCCGCCTCTTAATACACAATGTGGTCTCTTTTGCCTCTTTGCCAATCTCCTGTAATAGGTATTTGGTCCATTATATTTGCGCAGGAAGTTAATATTGGATATTATGCGGTCCGGCTTTTTGGACTGCTTATCAGTTTATAATGGTATTCTATCTGTAGTTCTACATATTTTCTGCTCTTGAGATTCAATCAATCAATCAAACATTTGTACTTTGCAATAACACCACTTTGAAGGATATTCCACTCCATATTTTTCTTGATTTACATTTTAGACTTATCAAGGTCGTGGACACTGGCGGAGTATATTTCTCTTCTTTGATCTGGCATGACAACCTAAGATTCATGCCGATTCACCATATTAATTTTTTCGTAACATCTTTTGGAATTTCTAATATACACATGCCTTTGGTAGGTTGATCCGAGAATTTTTTCCCCTATTTTTCTTTCATTTTTCTTTATAGAGTCTTCACGTAGTTGGGTTGACGGGTTGCATGATTACACGGTTTCGTTTCCTTTTTAGCTCACTATATGGTTTTATCAAGCGTTGTGCAGGTTACAGCTTATTAACCTTTCACGTATCCAATTTACTTGCACATGTGGTTTGTTGCATGGAGCTCAGTAGTTCGGTGTTTATATACACATGACACACCAATCAGGATGCGTAATAAACACAGGATACACCACTCTATACGTTTTTTGATAGGGTTTGTGGTAAAAGTCACCTTGGCCTACTGAATTCCCTGTTATCGTACAACAATGTGTTTGACTGTATTCCTCTTTTGTATGTCTACTTCACAGCCTTGAGGAAGTCTTGTTGACGAAACACATTTTGGCTGTTGCATCTTTTGGATTTGCATAGGATGAATAAAACATTTTGGATATTTACTCACTTGCAGTCGGATTTGATTGCTTCAATACTATGAGGAATGAACTTTCTATCACTACTGTTGAGTGCCTTGGCATATGAATTTTTGTCTTTCATGTGTTGCTTTTTCTCCCTAACCAACACAACTGCACCCTAGGTGGTTGGGTGCCTGCCAGCTTGGCACCAACACTAGCAACTTCTGTGAAATTTGATATTGATCTTTCTTGACATACTATGCGTACATAGAGGAGGTGCGAACCATATGCATAACTACCTGTTTATGTTTTTTGTACTGTTACAGGTATGTTTAGGCAGGAGAGACCCTACAACCACAATCACCAAACAGCATTTTTGTATAATTGGAGGCTGGTAAAAATGTTAGCGCTTGAGCGCCTTCCCTTTTATCTTGTATTGGAGTGGGAGTCTTAAAAATTGTGGCAGCCATCTGCCCAAAATGGAAAGTTCCAAGCATTTTGCCAGAGTTACTCTTCCAGCCCTGCATCACGATGTGCTGCAATTGGTTGGACAATTTTGCAGTAAAATGTTGTCCACACTATCCACCTGACCATAGACATGTGGACCAGTTGTCAGGCTACTGATTACTTGTTCATTACTACATAGAGGATCTCATTTGTTGGGGTAAAGCAAAAGCTATCTACAGGTCTTAGCCCTGAAGAAATGTTTAAGAGTATTCAGCGGCTTGCAACAGTAGCCATGTTCGCCATGGAGGAATCACTTACAGCTGCAAACATCTTGGACAAATTTAATATCAAGGTGTTTGAATGGCTACAACCCAGAGGTCTCTGAATTGGATTTGTTGCCACGGACAAAGGCAGTAACATAGTCAAGGCCATCAAAGATGGTGGCTATTTCAGGGTCCTGTGCTTGGCGCACTGCTCGACCTGGTTCTTCAAGACTTTTTAAAAAAAGAAGACACAGCCAGCAACATACTGACCACCTGCAGACAAATCTGCACTCATTTCAGCCATTCTTAGAAAGCCCGGAAGCAGTTACGGATTATTCAGCACACTGATAGAATAGTAGTTCAAGTCCTGATGCAGGAGGTGTTAACACATTGGATTTCAACATATCATATGTTGCAACGTCTGTTTGAGCAGTACAGACAAGTGTCTGACTATGTCATTCAAAGAGGAAAGGATGCAATTGGGAACCCTATGACAATGGATGTGGAAAAATGGGCCTAGTCAAATGCCTGACACAGATGCTGCTCCCTTTTGAGGTTTTCATGCAGGAAGTTAGCATGGAGGTCAGTAAAATGGGCCAAGCTATCCCATTGTTGCATCTGCTACAGGACCAGATAAAGAAGACATCTGAAAGGTTTGCACTCAGAGGTGTGAACGAAAACCCAGAAGCGCATGCCTTAGTTGAGAGCCTAAGCTACTGCTTGACTTGTACTGTAAGGCTGCAAAATGCCATTATCTCATCCAAAGAGAACATCTGTGATCAATGCTACAAAACAATTCTTCCCACTTTCATTCCTTTTTCTGAAGATTGTTGAGCAAGCAAGAGACATGGAAGAAGAACGGCTAGAACTTAGAATCGCACTTCGCAGTCCTGGGGTGCCACCTTCAACTTCGAGAGAGGGCAGTCATGTCTAACAACAGCCAACACCAGCAATAAGAACACCAGCAACAACAGCAACAGAAAAATCAGACCCAACCTCTGCATTGGCTTGGTTTCAAGTGGTAAGTATTATGTCCAGTGTAGAGGCGAAGACAAAAGAGGTAAAGCAAATGGCAGCATCAATTACCATTCAGAGCATGTTCCAGGAGTGTCTGGATGACCCAAAAGAGATGTACGTGGATCAAAACCCATTGGTGTATTGGTATGGGAAGATTTACCAATGACCAGAGCTCAGCTGGCTGGCAATACATTATCTGGCTTGTCCTGTAGCCAGGGTGTCTGCTGAGCATGTGTTCAGTGCAGCTGGTACAGTTGTTACAGTGAGAAGTACAAGTGTCTTACCTCAAAACATGGAGAGAGTAACAATGATCATAATGAACCAACATTTTATACCACCTGAAAAACCACAGGAGGAAAAAGATGATTGTTCAGAATTAAGTGTATTAGCTGACCAACTTCTGGGTGAACCACCTTAGTTTAAGGACAAACTCTACTTCCCGGACTGAGTATGCCAGTGCCACCATAGAAGTTTTTAATGATTTCTCGTTGAACTTCTTTCTTTGCAAAAGAAAAAAAAGACGCTACTGTAACATTCTTTGCTTTCAGATATAATTTTATTATGCTCCACAATTTTTTTGTCATATATGTGGCTGGATTGGAGTCGTATCAGTGTGCAGGGAAGAAGCCTCTACAACAATACATTCATGACATTGGAGAAAATGTCTGCCTTCCTCGCAAGCCTATCCTTTTTATGCATCACTTAGCAGGCTGCCCCAGAAGATCATTTAGAGTGCAAATACCAACTTCCAATGTGTTTACTGTGTCAAAGATACAATTGTGTACTTAACCTACCTGTGCTTGGATTGGACAAAGTAAATATAACTAAGTACAACTATTGCAACAATTAGTGAGTGATTTTGAGTGATGATTAACGTGGTGGCAGACAGTGAGGTAGGGTTTTCAATTTATAGTAAACTGGATTTTGATGAATTGCAATGTTTGGTGCCTGATCGGTGATCATTTTTCCTGAAGATGGTTTGCCTTTACAAACTTACTAAGGGAAAATTTACCAGTACGGTTTACTCCTTTTTTTTAGTTCTTCAGAGACCAGACCAGTCACTTCCGTTAACAAACACAAATCTATACAATATACGGCAATTCAGTTTCTCTACTTGTTCTTAAACCTCAGTGCACTAAACGTTTATCTTTCTAATATCCGCACAGGGACGCAGTTACTCAGAGTCAGGAGGAAGATGGAAGGACTCAGGGTGGGAGTACCTCATCAACAACAGCTAGTAGAAAGGAGTTATCTACTTCAAATGGAAACCCTGACTCTGAGGCCTAGGAGTCAGGTATGTGGAATGGAGAGAGGTGTGTTAATTTGGGAAATGGTGATGAGTGTGTGCTGTTCACTAGTTGCAAAAGTAAAACTCTGAGTCCTCTTGTTTTTTGCTCTGACTTTCTTGGTACACACCTCATGAATCTTACTTTACTTCTGTCCTTCTCCTTGACTTTCCAATACTGTTTTACAATCTGCAGTTCATCTCCTCTCCTGTGTGAATGGAAGGTGAAAAATGAGCTCAACACTCCTGTTTACTCACAGGACCGTTCTTGAGACAGGTACCCAAAAGTGAAGGACATTCTGAGGAGAATTCAGATGCAATAGCCAATTTGGCAATACAGTATCATTTTTCTTTTAACAATCACATTTCATTCTTTAGAATTGGGTGGGCTGAATTCACTGATTGATGATGATGATGTGCTGTTCATCATCCTGATGAATACTGTTGTTGTGTTTGCCTTAGTCACACTTTTCCTCAAATCCCCTTTCCCATTCATTCATCAAACCCCTATCCCTCTTTTCCCTGGCTGTATGATTTATTTAGGTGTGACTTAAGTTAATTTACACCAAATAGATCCCTCACTTGGTGGGACCAGTGTGTTTGCATGCAACAACAAGTCACGGCGGGATCTTCTATTAGCAAAGCAATAGCCCACACCAGTCCCACTTACCCAACCATGCATAAGTAAGAACACATGTCAATCCTCAAAGTCAACACATCATCATTCAGGTATTTGTTATATATCAATAAACTGCTTAACCTTATTGAATGCAGAGTACAGACTGAGTAAATTTTTCCTGACATGAGGATTTCATAACTTTGGTTTTCAAATTCCATGCTCACCATTGTTCATAATAATTTACTATTGCCAGTTTTTGATATGAGGTATTCTTTGATGTGTCATGGTGGTAGTAATCTGTCCTCAGTCTTTCTAAAGCTATATTATAGATGTATATGTAGAACCTACTAACTCTTGGTTTTCCTTTCAATTGAGTTGCCTGTAATCCTTTTGATTAATCCTACAGTTCCTTTTCTGTTAGCGCACTACCAGTAGCATAGATAGGGCATCTTGGGAAACCATTCAGTAATGGGTTGGAACTTGGAAGATTGACAGGGGGAGTAGCCACCAGGCCTTACTTCATCTTTTTGGGTAAAAGAACTGTGGGGTGAAGTGAACTGCTTTACTTAGTATGTAACTAAATCATATTGCAGTTGAGATAAGTGCTTTCTTGTTTATCTCTGTTTCTGTAGGCAATATAGGGGATGGCAGCATACCCTCCTAACTGGCATACACTCAGAAAAATATATATTAAAAAGACAGGCTATGCAAAAAGGCGTCAGCACAAAGTTGAAAGTAAAACACAAAAACACTTCAGGCATAATGTGGAGTGCAAAAATGTCCCCTTTAATAAAATATAAATATATAAATAATAAATAGTAAAACCCACTCTCCCCACCAACACCTTGTCCACCCCTCTCCTACATCCCCAACCAATGTCCAAAACAAAAATCCAAGTCCAATGTCCCAAAACACCCTTCCCAAACTCTCACCCTCTCCACCCACAACAACTTCCTCCCTAAAAAAATAAAATAAAATAAAAAGGGCTAAAAGAGGGAATTTTCAATGAGGGTCTGAAAATGTTCGATGTGGCCCTTGAGACTTGTCAGCCGATGGGTCATTTGCACCAACTCATGCAGCACGCAGTGATGGTATAGCCTGCCTGAAAGGGATGAGGCACAGGGATGGAAAGCTCTAGGCTGGCGGCAGCACCAGTGTGGTCCAGGGGCTTTAGGTGCAGCCGGTTGGCTGGTAGAACTAGGCCCAAGTCTAGGAGCAGTGTCATGTGCCGGGCCCTCCTCATCCACCAGCCACTGGTAATGTTAGCCTCCAGCCTCTGCCACCGGAGCCAGGGGCGATCTCCTGAAGGGTTGGTAGTAGAGGTGAATCAGTAAGAGTAGCTCTATCAAGAAAACAAAAAAGAAAAAAAATTGTAAAGAGCATTCTGTGCAAACACTTAAAAAAAAAAAATTAAATAGTGGCACAGTATATGTACATTGCTGCTGGTCCCCTACGACCCTTTGAATTTTTGATGTGATAATTATGAAAGTCAGTCACAGGGAGGGACAGGACACAACACATGCCTTAGAAATCCACTGACTGGCTAAAAGGAGGCAGCATAATATTAAAAACAACAGTGTTTTTTTCTGGTAAAGGATTTCCTAAAAAAATTAAGCCACACAAACACTTTGTGTAGAAAAAATAAAAACAACTTGGTTTAATGAGTGAAGCATCATCAACTATGGAGTACAAGCATTCTATTCGTGTTGTGCTAAAGGACTCTCCACAGTCTGCCGCTGAGGCAGCTGCAATGGACAAAAAAAATCTTTGATTCTAATGGCCCTGCTCTTCTCCAAATGCCTTTCAATACCACCTTGACTACAAGAAGCAGATGATACTTACATGTCACACTTAAATATCCTGCCTGTCTTAAGCTTAAGAAGATGTGGAAAAAAGGATGCATTGCAGTACAGGGGAATACACTTCCTTGCTCAATTATTTAAATCCAAAACATTACCTTGGCAGTCAGTGAAGAAAAAGCAAAGGAAAATTGAGTTATGGACAGATTTAGTTTGGCGGAGGTGTTACTCCATCACAAACATGACAGATATTCTGTCTGCGTATTACAATTCGTAATACGACAGATGGGAAATCTGTCACATTTGTGACATAGTAACCCCCTCCACCAAACTCTCTTAATCAGGCCCTTAGTCTGCTGCAGCAGGGTAAGGTACAAGGAAAAGTCTGGGCAAGTACCACAGCAGTTTTCCTTAAAATACTGGGGGTCAGGGGAGGGATTTACTGATGATGTAGTTTAGGCTTAGTCAGTCACTGTAGTTGAAACAGAAAACTGATGAATGATAAACTTGAACAGATGTAAATCCATTATGGAAGTCATATGAAGTATGAACCACTTGTCCGGGCCGTAACAGTTGGCCCGTTGCCAAAAATGTTTTTTTCTCAATGTGAATAAAAGTTAGGAATGTATATGATGGGTACTAGGGGAGGTGACTGAGTGGGCACCGCCAAATCAGCCTCCAGAGAGGAACCTGGGAGTAGCACTCCCACATCAACAGCAGAGAGAAGAGGGAAGAGAAAGACACCTTGTTTTTGTTTCGGTTTGCAATCCATTGAAAGCTTTGTAAATGCTACATTAAAAGAAACAGATGCACTTTGCACAGCCAACACTGCAGTGCTGGACTGGACCATGCTGCAGTTAAGTCAGCTTATCATCATCATCATATCATGGCCCATGGGTCGGTGTCGGGACACACAAAGTGCCATGGGCAGGGAGGTCATGGATGATGATGAATGAGTGGGATCATCCTGATCTAACAAATACAGTGGGTATACTGCTAATTGTTTATAACCGTGCAATGTGAGTTACCATCACCCATCCGTGCCACTGCAAAGACTCCCCCTTCTGGTGCTGCATCTGGCACACTTGTGCTGGCTATGACACTGGTGGTCTGTGGGACTGGAAAAACAACAATACACATTTTAGATGCCACATACACCTCCCCCTTTTTTTTAACAAAATACAATTACAACACATTCCTACAGTTAAGTATCTCCTGTCCAAACTAAATACCACTTTGGGAATTTTGCTGGTTGACAATATCAGAAAACTACAGCCAGTAATCAAGCCGACCATAGTGAAGGGGCAGAGTTGGGATGCTGGATGTGAAGCTCCTGGGCTGCACCTTCACCAGCCTCCTCGCCAGCGACACACCCACCAAGGCAGGATGCAGCCACCTCAGATGCATCCAACTCAACACCTGCTCCGTCCACAAACACGCCATTGCACTCTGGAACCTACTCGACGTTGCTTTCCTGACCGAGACCTGGATGACCCCCTCCTCAGCGCCCGACATTGCCATAGCCATTCCGGATGGCTACAAGATTACACGTAGGGACTGCACCAACAGACCAGGAGGAGGCATTGCCATCGTCCACAAGAATACCCTCAGAATCACGACCAGCACCGAAGACACCCTCAGCACCGTCGAACACCTGTACTTTGAGATCCACACAGATCCAAACACCACCCTCGGAGGGACTCTCGTTTACAGACCCCTCCGGACCCTGATAGCAGTTCAGCGGCTCCATCTCCGATGTCGTCAGCATGCACGCCCTCACATCCACAGACTACATACCTCTCAGGGACCTGAACTTCCACCTCAAGAACACCAATGACAACAACTCCACCACCCTTCTTGACAACCTCACCAACCTCGGCCTCAAGCAGCTCGTCACGACACCCACCCACTCCACAGGACACACGCTCAACCCCATCTTCTCCACCAGCAAACACAGCTCCTTCAGCCACACCACCGAACTCCACCGGAACAACCACCGCTGCATCCACTTCACCTTCGAGAAACCCACAAAGCACCACCACCCGCAGGGGATTCCCCACTGCAGATGGAACAAGGTCACCGAAGACCAGCTGATCAACACCCTCTCCTTGAACCCACCACCGACACAGCCGCCAACAACCTCAGGCAATGGATCGACGACTGTACCAACCCTCTCACCCGGATAAAGAAACCTTCGAACAGACGCACCGACAGAAAGGCCTTCTGGTTCACCGCCGACCTCCAAGAATCCAAGTAAACATGCCAAAGACTCGAGAAAAAGTGGCGCCAAGAACAGAAACCGGACAACCACACAGCTTTCAAGAACACCATCCGCATACACCACCAATTCATCCGAACCGCCAAAAGAACCGCCTTCAAAGAACGCATCGACAACAACGCACACAGCTATAAGGAGCTCTTCAACATTGTGAAGGAACTCTCCAACCCCTGTTCCTAAGTCAACGACATCCCGCCAACACAAGACCTCTATGACTCCCTAGCTACCTTCTTCTGCCGCAACATCACAGACATCCATGACAGCTTCAATACCCAGACCCCCGTCAATCACTGACACTACCGACTCACTGCCCCCCAGCCACACCAACCTCCTGCTCTCCTGGACCCACGTCAACGACGACGACACCATCAAAATCATGAACACCATCCACTCCGGCTCACCATCCGACCCATGCCCTCATCACATCTTCAACAAAGCGAGCTCCGTCATGGCACCCCAACTCCGGAAGATCTTCAACAGCTCCTTCGAGACTGCCACCTTCCCCGAGAGCTGGAAACACGCAAAGATCAACGCCCCCTCAAGAAACCCAAGGCAGACACAAAGGACCTCAAGAACTTCCGTCCCATCTCCCTGATCCCCTTCCCCACAAAAGTCATCAAGAAAATTGTCAACAAACAACTGACCCGCTTCCTCGAGGAGAACAACACTCTGGACTCGTCCCATTCTGGATTCCACAGCTACCACAGCACCAAAACCGCCCTCATCGCCACCACCGACTACATCAGGACCCTACTTGACAATGGAAAAACCTCAGCCCTCATCCTCCTGGACCTCTCAGCCGCCTTCGACACGTCTGCCTTGACACCCTACGCACACACCTCAACGATGCAGGGATCCACAGAGCCCTGGACTGGATAACCTCCATCCTCACCGGCAGAACCCAGAGAGTCCACCTTCCTCCATTCCGCTCTGAAGCCACCAAGATCATTTGCGGCGCACCCCAGGGGTCGTCTCTCAGCCTGACTCTCTTTAACGTTTACATGGCTCTGCTCGCAAACATCGTCCAATCACACAACCTCAACATCGTCTAATACGCCAATGACACCCAGCTGATCCTCTCCCTCACCAAGGACCCCGCCACCACCAAAACCAACCTCCACAAAGGATTGAAGGCCATCGCTGAATGGATGAAGAACAGCTGACTGAAACTGAATTCTGACAAAACTGAGGTCCTCATCTTCAGCTCCACCCTCGCAACCTGGGACAACTCCTGGTGGCCTGCCACACTAGGAACTGCACTGACACCCACCGACCACGCATGCAACCTGGGGTTCATCCTGGACTCATCGCTATCAATGACCCAGCAAGTCAACGCCGTCTCTTCCTCCTGCTACAACACCCTCCTCATGCTTCGGGAGATCTACATATGGATCCTCACTGGAACCAGAAGGACGGTCACCCAAGCCCTCATAAGCAGCAGACTGGACTACGGCAACGTTCTCTACGCAGGAACCCAGGCCAAGCTCCAGAAAAGACTGCAAATCAAACAGTACGCCTCTGCACCCCTCATCCTTGACATCTCCCACCACAGCCACATCATAGCCCACCTGAGAGACCTGCACTGGCTCCCCATCAACAAGAGAATCACATTCAAGCTCCTCACCCATGCTCATAAAGCAATGTACAACACCGGACCAGAATACCTCAGCACACGACTCTCCTTCTACACCCTGACCCGCCAGCTTCGCTCCACTGACCTTGCCCTTGCCACCATTCCACACATCTACAGAATGACAGCTGGTCACAGATCATTCTCTCACCTCACCACCAAGACGTGTAACACTCTTCCTATCCACCTGCGACAGACACAGGACCTGTTAACCTTTAGGAGACACCTCAATACCTGGCTGTTCGAGCAGTAGCAGCACCCCTGCTCAGCGCCTTGAGACCCTCACGGGTGAGTAGTGCGCTTTACAAATGCTATGATTGATTGAGTCATTTCAAGCGCAACGAAGGGGTACAAGAAATTGGTCAATGAAGGACATATGGGGGCTCATTCTGAGCCCGGCGGGCGGCGGGAGCCGCCCGCCTGGAGGGAGCCGCCAAATGACCGCGGCGGCCATTCAGACATTTCCTCTGGGCCGGCGGGCGCTCTCCAAAAGAGCGCCCGCCGGCCCAGAGGAAATGCCCCTGCAACGAGGACACCGGCTCAGAATTGAGCCGGCGTAGTTGCAGGGGTGCGACGGGTGCAGTTTGCACCCGTCGCGTATTTCAGTGTCTGCATTGCAGACACTGAAATACACAGTGGGGCCCTCTTACGGGGGCCCCTGCAGTGCCCATGCCATTGGCATGGGCACTGCAGGGGCCCCCAGGGGTCCCGCGGCACCCCCTACCGCCATCCTGTTCCTGGCGGGCGAACCGCCAGGAACAGGATGGCGGTAGGGGGTGTCAGAATCCCCCATGGCGGCGCAGCAAGCTGCGCCGCCATGGGGGATTCCAAGGGCAGCGGAAAACCGGCGGGAGACCGCCGGTTTTCCTTGTCTGACCGCGGCCGAACCGCCGCGGTCAGAATGCCCTGCGGGGTACCCCCGGTCTGTCGGCGGTGCTCCCGCCGACCCTGGCCCCGGCGGTCTGAGACCACCGGGGTCAGAATGACCCCCATGGTTTGGATTTGGTAGGCAATTTTGACATATGCAATGGGACCGTCGTCATAATACTTTACTGCCATACTGCATTGTCATTGACGTGCCAGAATAGTATAACACAGCATTGGGGTGGAGGGGTTACCGTTACTTTGGCCACTCTTCATTTGAGCATGAGCAAGAAATAGAAAGCCTTCTCAACAAAAAAGCATAGAAGAGCTTGCTTAGGTCTGCAAACTCTGCCATGTTCACAGTAGACTACTTAATCTAGTGTCTTACTCTTACAGTACCAGTCCACAGGTTATAATAAAGGTTAGGGGAGAGGGACAGCATAACCAAGCAGGAGAAAGATTAAGCTACAGTTTGCAGAAACAGGAGGAAGGCAGCTACAGAAACAAGAAATAGAGAAAAAGGGATAATGCAAGGTTGAATAGCATGAATAAACATGACTGGAATGATGAGTATTTGAAAAAAGAGTGAATGAATATTCATGAGGTAGGTCATTTGCGACCCCATTGGTAATTGCAAACAGTGTCATTGACACTGTTGTACATCAGGTTTTGCGACTCGCAAATTGCGAGTCGCTCTAGCTCGCAATTTGCGAGTCGCAAAACCTGTATTTCGCACATGTGGCCCCAAGTTCTTCCTCTCAGCAATTGCTAATTTATAATTTTCTCTACAAGCTCTCACAATCTTCTTATCTCTGGGGTCTTATTTCAAAGTTGAAATGAGGTCCCTGTGGGCCTTTGAGCACCTCAAATCAAACCACCGTTGGCTTTTGAGGCCTGCAACCAAGCCTCGGTTGTTAGAACGGCTGAAGCACTGTGGCAGATTCCCTCAAATGTCTGCAAAACAAGTGTGGGATCAGAATCAAATACAAACATTTTGTTAACTCCTCCCTGTTCCGCTTTAGGAGATGTCTCAAAGCTACTTGAGGATCCAAGGTTGACAGTTTGTGTAAGATCCCCTTATTTCACTGAGACGTAGTGGACAAACACTAGCAGCATCTTGCTGGCCCGCACTTCCGATGGCAAGAGAGATTAACAACGGATAATGATCACTCAAACAATTAGATAAAATGGCAAAGTCAAAGGCCATGAGTCTATGGCATGAAGGTAAAACAATGAAATCAATTAGACTGCCGCTCCCCTGACCAAGGTAAGTAACATCCCGTAGAGGATTAGGACCTGCAAGATCAAGTGCAATAAACAGAGGCAGCTTGTTCAAAATAAAATTAAAAGTATCTCCTCAGGGTGTATGTGCAAATTATGCAAAATCCTTCAAGTCACAGCAAATTGCCCCACATATGGCATTCTTGGCAATTGGACATAGTCTGTAATTAAAATCCCAACCCCAAATTATAACATAATCCAAGTTAAGTTTACACAAAATTTCACTGAGTAAATGATCAAGCAAAGAAACTACATCCATCATGGTGGCCACAAAGTTCTTATGATAGAAATTGATTACAACCAAGGTCTCCCCAAAGTTTGCTTGAAGTATCAAAGTTTGAAAATGGGGGGAATTAAGATTTTTTTTTTTTTACTGTCAAACCTGCCTTAGTTGAAATCAAAGTCAATAAGCCTCCTTTATGATGACCCCCACTGGAGGGCATGGTCAGAGTGGATAAAAAAGAACCTATCAATAAATACTGAATCACGGGACCAGGCCCCTGTGCACAAACAATGCCATAATTCTGAATAACGTCATACCATTCAGCGTTATCCAATTTCCTAGAAAGCTCAGCGATGTTCCAAAACTGGCACTTACAACTAGCCCTAGAGACAAGAGGGCTGGGGACAAGTGCAGGCCGTGTCACCACAAAGGTGTCCATGCCAATGTCTGCCACTGGGATGTCAGGACTGAAAGTGTCAAACAGTTGCAGGGAGATGTTTTGATCACCAATAGTATGCAAGAACTCAATAAACACATCCTCTGTCAGTAGGTCAGCCTGATAACAAGAATTAAAGGCCAGGTCACTACCTCCTGGGCTAAGAAGATTCAATGCCTGTACAGAATTGGCTTCCAAGAGTCAATCATTCTCATCAATGCCAGCTAGCAGCATGAATCTATTGCTAAAGGTTAGGGTGAATTTGTACAGTTAACTGGAGAGAAGTGACTGGGAGCTCTGAGCCAGTTGCCTGTTGAGGGAGCCTGTCGCAAATGCCTACAAAAATAGCCTAGCAGCAGTATTTTAAATGAACTGGGTTCCACCCTACCGTCACTTGCTTGAGCCAAAATATTGCTTGCTACAACTGGATTGCAGTCACACATAACAACAGTATCTCTTTCATAGGTTTTTCCTAGAGGCAGAATTCTATCCACCCTTCAAACAAAAATAATTTCTCTACTTAAATCCCACTGGCAGTTAACAAAACCTTTTAGCCAATTCATCACCTTATTCCCAGGGGACCTTTGGGATTCAAATAAACCCGGTTGCAACCGTGGCACATTAGATAAAATTAAAACATAAGGATGTGAGGATGGAGGAAGGTTTATAACAGGCAAAGATGCCTGACTTGGAGGACCTTTCTCATCCTGGCTAAGGGGACTGGAAAGAATTGAGGGCCTTTCATTGTGGGCAAGAATATGCGAGGAAGCAGCTGAATTAGTGTCTCTATTAGGATTATCAACCATGTCTGCAGTAGTAATCCCTCCAATTTGCATCTCCCTCTGCATACCACAAGACAGGTGATTGTGCTGTTGGAGCTGCAATGATCTGTTGAGGGAGGGGGGTCGATAGTTGTTAGACCGGGTGTCATGGCATGGTTTCCCCTGTTTTTTGCCTTTGTTTCCTATATTTGTGACTGTGTTGGACTTTGCTCTCTATCTAAATTGGGTCTGTAAAACTAATGCTACTAGTGGCCTGCAACACTGATTGTGCCACCCACACGAGTAGCCCTGTAAACATGTCTCACACCTGTCATTGCAGTGCCTGTGTGTGCAATTTTGAACTGCCATGTTGACCTGGCAGCCCAAACCTTCCCTTTTTCTACATGTAAGTCACCCCTAAGGTAGGTCCAAAGCATCCCCATGGGCAGGGTGCAGTGTATTTAGAAATTAGAACATGTACTGATGTGTTTTACATGTCTTGATAGTGAAATATTGCCAAATTTGATTTTCTCTATTGTGAGGCCTATATCTCCCATTGGTTAACATGGGGATTGCCATGATATATGTTTTAAGTTCAGATTCTCATTGGGAGCAGACAGAGATTTGGAGTTTGGGGTCTCTGAATTCACAATTTAAAAATGCATATTTTGGTTAAGTTGTTTTTTTAGACTGTCTGTTTGAAAATGACACTTTTAGAAAGTGGGCATTTTCTTGTTTAATCATTTTGTGCCTCTTCTTGGCTGCTGAATCCATGTCTGAGTCAGACTGACAGTTGAGCTGCTTGTGAATTCACTCTAGACAGTGACACAAAGGGAGCTGAGCTGTGTCCCGCAGATCCTGATGGGTCTTCCTGGGCTAGAGTGAAAAGGAGGAGCTGACACCTGCCCCTGAAATGGCTGTGCCTGACCTAACACAATATAGTTTCCAAATCCCTAAAGTGTGGCTGGGGCAAGGCAAGGAAGAGGCAGGGTCATGTGCACTACAGAGACTTTCCTTTGAAGTTTGCCTACTTCAAAGGCAGAAATGAGTAGTGGACCTAAAACCCAGAACTTTTAGAACACTTCTGGATCAAGAGGAACCTCTGTCAAGGAGAAGAGATGGAGAACTGTGAGGAGGAGTACTGCCCCTTTGCTGTGTGTGCTTTGCTGGGTTGGCCTGCAGTTGCTGTTTCTGCCCCACAGAGGACAAAGACTGGACTTTGCTGTGTATCCTGCTTGTGGAGTTTCCTGAAGGGCTTGGACTGAGCTTGCCCCCTGTTAAGAAATCTCAGGGACATCACAGACTTGGGTGGTCATTCCGACTCTGGCGGGCGGCGGTTGCCGCCCGCCAGTCGGGAACCGCCATTTGCCCGCTACGCGGTCAGAAGACCGCTGCCGGCATTCTGACCTTCCCGCTGGGCCGGCGGGCGCTAACTATGTTAGTGCCCGCCGGCCCAGCGGGAAGGAGGACTGCAACACAGAAGCCGGCTCCGAATGGAGCCGGCGGTGTTGCGGCCGTGCGACAGGTGCAGTTGCACCTGTCGCGCTTTTCACTGTCTGCTAGGCAGACAGTGAAAAGCCGGGCGGGGCCCCGTTAGGGGGCCCCTGCACTGCCCATGCCAGTGGCATGGGCAGTGCAGGGGCCCCCAGGGGCCCCAAGACACCCGTTCCCGCCAGCCTCTTCCTGGCGGTGACAACCGCCAGAAACAGGCTGGCGGGAAGGGGGTCAGAATCCCCATGGCAGCGCCGCTTGCAGTGCTGCCATGGCGGATTCGCCCAGCTGGGGGAAAACTGGCGGGAAACCGCCGGTCCCGGTTTTCTGACCGCGGCTTTACCGCCGCGGTCAGAATGGGCATGGAAGCACCACCAGCCTGTTGGCAGTGCTTCCGTTATTCGCGACCCTGGCGGTCAAAGACCGCCAGGGTCAGAATGACCCCCCTAATCTGTCAGCACCTGGACTCCCATGCTGAGACCCCTGACTTGCCAAGTGGTGCCACATCCAGTTCCTGAGCCCCTGGAAGGAGAAGCTGCCAGAACCTGAGTGGAAATCCACACACCAGATTTGAGCAGCAGAAAAATCGACACAGCACCTGTCTCGCAGCTGTAATATCGATGCAGCGCCTGCCTCGCGGCTGCAAAAATTGGCACATTGCCAGCTCAGCATAGATTTATCATTGCTGTACATCCGGATTTTTCACCCCTTGTCCCTTGGCGTCAAATCTTCAACATCACTGGACTGAGCCAAGGCTGCTTTCCAGGAGTCAATGCATCCCTTCCCTGTGAGGAAAGGATTAGTGCATTACTTAACCAACAGAGAAATAATTAATGCATCACTTATTTTTCTGATGCACCCTCGGCTGCTTTATTTGTGACGCATACCATGTTCTTTGTGCTAAAACAATGCAACCATTGATTCTTATGGATTCATACTCTTTTTAATTTAAAATATGAAATCTTTACTTGTGTATGTTAGATTTTTGTTGTTTTTGTCTTGTGTTATTTAGATAAATATTGGCTTTTTTTCAAAATTGGTGTGGAGTCCTTTTGTGATGTTTCACTGTGTTACTGTGTGTGCATGGACGAATACTTTACACATTGACTCTGAGATAAGCCTGACTGCTTGTCCTAAGCTACGAAAGGGGTAAGCAGGGGTTATTTTAGCTGTGTATCTCGCTTACCCTGACTAGAGTGTGGGTCCCTACCTGCACAAGGTGTAAACTGACTGCCAATTAGAGACCCCATTTCTAACAATGGTCTGACGTGAAGCATATTTTTGGATGCCCCATTCTATAGACTTACCAATTTGGGATAATGTAAATTAAGTAGAAGAGAGGCAATCATAAAGAGGGGATAGTTTAAACTAAAGAAGGTGCCTTAAAATATTTTAATTCCATCCAAGGAGTAATTGGTGAGAGGTAGAATGCGCTCCCCTTCACAGCGTCTGAGTGGGTCTAGGAGTAGTTTTCTTTGGGCCGCTTTTTATTTAGAAGACATTTTCCTACGCTTTATCAAGGGACCCATACTTCAGGAGACTTGAGAGATAGCAGAGTTATCCATTCGCTCTCAAACGCTTGCGGAGTCCAAGACGTGCACTTCTGGTGGCCCAGAGGAAGGCAAATTAATCCTGTGTTGCACTCTGGAAAAAAAAACAGGAACATTGTCCACCATAGAGGTATGGACGGTAATAGGCAAGTTTGATTTCATTGGATACTAAATCCACCACTGTAGTAAATCCTAGTTCGTTTTAATGGGAGAACAGGAGTTAGCTTAGCTTCTGGCTTGTAGACTCGTGCCCCCGTCACCTAGTGACTTTTAACCTACTTAGCTTGCTCTGTCTTAGCCCATTTAATTATTTATTTCTTCTAAGATGGCTGCCTTGTTTATAGTTAGGCCACTTGTTATGGGTAACATTATCAGTGTCACCGTGCCAAGGCGTCAAGGTCAAGCACCAAAGACAAACAAACAGTAGGTGTTCACACTTAGGGATTTTCCCTCTCTATACTTTTGAGGGATTGTTGATATTAATTGCCATCCCAAGCATGTCTGTTATCTATTTTTTAGGAATACACCTACGAAAGGGTACCTTGTAGATCTGTATCAACACATCACACTTTAGACAGATAATCAGAGGGATTCTGACCAGAGGGCATTGCCACCGTCGCTGATACCGATGCTGCAGTCGTTTTGACGCTGACCCAGTTTTCGTGTCCCTGCGGAGTCTGAGATAGAGACCTCATTCCAAGGTAACAAGGGTTGGGGGCTCCTCTCATGGGCATGGTCTTGGCAGATTAGGATTAACAAACCCAGCTCTCCTTTGGGTAGGAGGTTAGGCCTTTCACATTAGGATATTAGGGCATATTACATCTTATATATCTTTTCTACGTATTGTAAGATGGTGGGGGTCTTTGTAATAATGACTCTTGTCTTCACAATTCTGTTTCTTGCATTATTCATTATCCTAATCATTGCAGCCCATGCAATTTATCGCAAACTGCAGTTATGTTAAATAAAAAACTATTGAAACTCTACTGCATCTTTGTCATTGCCTGTGTTTGTATGAGACATGATATATCTGTGAGAAAAGGGTAATCTCCGTTTAACCACGACACTCCCTGAGATATCTTATTCTCGAGTCCATGCGTAAAGGCTGCCATAAATCACCTTTTACTATTGTGTTTCTGTTGAGGTGCTGCTAGTGAGCCGGTAAGGTTGGGACAACAGTTGCGACTTGTTGTATGAAAGGCGTAGTCGCCTACAAACAAAAGTACTGTCATCCTTAAACCAGCAGTCTTGCTCAGAGCAAGAGTCCAAACTATGACATGGCGCCACCAATGATGGTGTTTAGGCACTAATTTACGGATACCCTTACTATCACTGTCTCACAGACAACAGGTACCCTAAGTACCATTATACGGAGATGTTCGTGGTGTTTGGGAGAATCCTCCTCAGCTGAAAAGGTATCACCTGATTAAGCTGTAGGTTGTTCAAGCTTGAACTAATAAACGGAAATTACTTTCCGTATCTGGTGTTCCATTTCTCTAAACAAATATGGCTGATGCCATAGACATTCCTGAAAATGCTAGACATGCACTAATACAACATTTATTAACGCATGGCCTTACAGATGAGGGCGGGGATGTTACTATGATAATTGAAGCTGATGAAGCATACCAAACAGAAACATTTTACTGTTGGGTCACCTTTCCTGAGGTTGATCAGAGAACGCACACATTTCACACATATGAAGTTACAAACGTACCTTTACGGTACCAAGCATGCCAGTGTCATGAAATATCGCTCACATACCAAGAGCATCAGAACTGGTTCGAAAGCGCCCTACCACATGTACTACAAAGAGTGAGGTTAGGTCCATTAAGTAATGATGGACCTACGTGGCCTATGTTTGCCACATACACACCTCACCCAGGCTTACAAAATATGCCGATAGTAGATTTACGAGTTTTATATAATGAATTAGTGGCATTATATAGACGATTAGTCCAGTTTGTAATGTGAACATTGAACACAACACCAGCGCGTCCAGCACCACCAGTAGCTGGTGGTTATCAATTGGCTATTGGGATTAATCCGCAAACAGTGCATACTATTATGGGTAAAGTGCCCACGGAACAGGAAAAAATACCGTTCTGGATTGCCCAGAAAACAATCAGCTGGAAGCTGTGTTTCCCCATACAGGACCACAGGAAAAACATAGATTGCTCGCTATGTGCTTGCCTTTTGGGATGGTTCCCTCGGTGGATGACTGTGCCACATGGAGTACAGTCTTCGCTGCCATATATACAACCACACATGGTACCCCGACACTTGCCAACTTGCCAGAAGTGTTAAAACAAATACAAAGGCCCTCATTCTGACCCTGGCGGTTCCCTACCGCCAGGGCCAACGGGGGCGGGAGCACCGCCGAAAGGCCGGCGGTGCTCCCTTGGTCATTCTGACCGCGGCGCTTTGGCCGCGGTCAGAACGGGAAAACCGGCGGTCTCCCGCCGGTTTTCCACTGACCCTTAGAATCCTCCAAGGCGGCGCAGCTCGCTGCGCCGCCGAGGGGATTCTGACCCCCCCTACCGCCATCCTGTTCATGGCGGGAAAGCCGCCATGAACAGGATGGCGGTAGGGGGGGTCGCGGGGCCCCTGGGGGCCCCTGCCGTGCCCATGCCCATGGCATGGGCACGGCAGGGGCCCCCTAACAGGGCCCAACTAGGCTTTTCAGTGTCTGCGATGCAGACACTGAAAAGGGCGACGGGTGCTGCTGCACCCGTCGCACGCCTTCCACTCCGCCGGCTCGATTCCGAGCCGGCTTCCTTGTGGAAAGTCAGAATACCCCTCGCGGTCAATTAACCGCGGGGCGGTATTCAGGCGGATTCCGACGGCCGGGCGGCAACCGCCGCCCGCCTAGGTCGGAATGACCACCAAAATGAGCACGGGGCTGCACCAGCCCTGGATTTGGGGATGAAATTAATGCGTAACTTTGACGCCGTATCCTCAATAATACTCAGTAATATCAAAGGGGAAGCAGTAGCACTGGCAATTCACCAGCGTCTCCGGAAAACTCCACACCAGGAACAAGAGAGACAGCTACCGAAAATAATTTCAGATACCTATACTAGTTTAGGATGGGATAGTTTGGGCGCCAAACCTAAAAAATTGGAAATACAAGGTACTGCCCACAAGGAGGGTACAAAGCAGGCACAAGAGGGCTCAAAGAAGCGCTGGGACAAACAAAAAGATTTCAAAGAAAGACGAAATAAGAGAGCTGATTCTCCACACCCGGAGAACTCCGAAAGGAGATATAATCTCAGAAATAGGGAGAACATTAAAACTCCAGACAGATATACTGATTCACGTCCCTCTCGTTTCTTTCAGGACGCACCGGATAGACGTAGCAAGAGAGGGGGCCGTCAAGATCAATGTCCGGACTACGTGAAAGAGAAGAAAGACTCGCCGCAGTCTACCATTAAAAAGGAAGAAAAGACTCCTCAGCAAAAGCCACAGTTTAAAAAGAAAAAGTGGCGGCTCTGACAGTTAAAAATGCCAGTAAAATTTAGAACGCTGTTGAGGATCAAGACGTGGGCAGTGACTCTGTTAGACAGTGCGGCAGAAGTCACGATATGTCGCCTGAGTTTGAAAGATCATCTGGATGCGACAGCAACTAGCAATTGCATCCCAGTTGAAACGGCGGATGGCTGCGTTTTCCCCCCCATAGGGTTTATGATTTAAACATTCAGATAGAGGGAGACGAGGAGCGCACTATTAGTGTGATATTTTGGGATGACCTATTGGCCGAAAGAGACTGGCCACCTGAACACGTCCGCAAGCTCCCGCATGGGGAAGATGTCATTTTGCCTTCTTTCTCCGAACTTGTTCCAGAAGCAGATAAAGAAGCCTATGCTTCTGAATGGGCTTTAGCTCAGGCACCTGCACTATATCGCAATCATGTAGGTTGGGACAAGGAGTCTCCTTGTCATATTATTCCAGTTAGGTCTACACCCCAACCGCAGCCACAATACCCTGTTAAACATGAAGCAAAAGCTCCGGTGAAGGAGATCCTATCACAACTTGAGTACCAGGGAGTAATTGAGCCCTGTACATCTGCAATGAATAATCCGTTATTCCCTGTTACAAAGCCAGACCATTCATATAGAATAGTCGTTGATTATAGACACTTAAATAGTCACACAGGCACGTATACTATACAAAATTCACACAGCACAGCACTGATAAACAATATAGTGCGTAAAAGATATAAAACAACATTAGACATATCTAATGGATTCTTATGCCAGAATTTAGCACATGAAAGTCGGGACCTAAGTGCATTTTCATTTGGTTCTCAGAAACGCTTTTGTCGTTTACCTCAAGACTATAAAAATAGCCCAGGCCTGTTTTCAGCCCGTGTAACATCAATATTACATGATATTGATTCCGAGGCATTGTCCTATGTGGATGACATATATCTCACAGACGACGTCCTCGACATTCATCTTGCTAGGGTCGATCGGATCATTTTGGGATTTGCAGACCTCGGTTATAAATTCAATTTTAAGAAAAGCAAGATAGCCTTTCTTAGTGTATTATTCCTGGGATATGAGCTATCGAACAAGGGGAAGAGCCTGGCCCCGCACTTTCTAGAGAAGTGTGCTCAACTACAGCCTCCAAACACACTTAAGAAATTGTAGTCATTACTGGGTTTCTTCAATTTTGGCAGAACATACATTCCAGATTATGCAGAACGCATCAAGCCACTTCACGACTTAGTTCAGCCTAACTTTTCTAGCAGATACTGGACAATTGAACACACGCACCTCCTTAGAGACATGCAACGGGACATGCTAGAAGCTAAACACTTACACACACGTGACAATAAAACAAACTTGGTCATCAGAATAATTGCTGGTGCCCTTAGATTTACTTATGTCACCTTCAATGAGGATGACAAGGTACCCATATCATATAAATCACATCTATACTCAAATGCTGAACAGCGTTTTGCACATACAGAAAAGATTCTAATGGCTGTTCAGATGGCCGTCATAAAGGAGAGGCCACTTGCCCAGGGGAAACGTATAATTGTAGTCTCCCCGGTTCCGGCCTTAGAGGCTGTCACCAAAGCAAGCGTTCCTAACGCAAAAGCATTACATCCGCGTTGGATCCAATGGGCAACGTCTCTGACCGCCACTGATGTCGATTATATATTTGATCCAAAACTTCAGACACAAGAATTCCTCCAGTATGAACAAGAGTACCCCGCTCCTCTAAATATCTTGCCATTAGACAGCTACCATACTGTCATATACACTGACTGTTCAGCACAACCGGCTGTAGGTACTAAACATCAATACTCGGCAGCTTGCGCAGCCGTGAGCGGAGTGATAGAAGATGGAGTTTTCCACCCTCACAATACCTACACGCAGACTTTAGGGGACTGCACGGCACAGTTGGCTGAGCTTAAGGCTCTTATTCTAGCGCTCGAACATATTGAAACAGGAAGCCAGACTTAGATAGTCTGTGACTCATATTACTGCGTCCAGTCACAATGAATATCTCAATCATTGGAAACTGAACGAGTTTAGAGAGTCTAAAGGGAACACCATTAAACACAAAACTTTGTGGGGGAGGGTGGCTGATCTTAAGGATAAGCTACTGTGTGTCCATGTAGTCCATACATTGGGACAACAACGTGTAGGAGTACACGTTACTGGTAATACATTGGCTGATGAAGCGGCCAAAGCCTCAGTAGCTATGGCTTCTGTGGCTGCAGTAACTCATTCTCAGACGAGATTGGATAATGAAATACTGATTGCCGTTAAAGCTTCGGCTGCAGGCAAGCCCCTTCCGAAAGGATACCCTACAAACTATACTTACCATATCAGTGCACAGAATGTTGCTTACACAACGATTCCTGGAGTTGGAGATCTAGTGATCCCCAATGATGACCAGAGATTAGATCTCATTAAAGCAGCTCATGAGAGTGTCGCTTCTGCACATGCTGGTATACAGGCCACAATAACACTCCTACTGCAACGCTACTGGTGGCCTGGTCTATGCAGACGAACAAAGCAGTATGTCCTTTGCTGCGACATTTGCCAGCAGATCAAGGGCTCTAATATCAAACGCCCACCGCAGACATCCCTCTTAGTGTCCAACAAGCCACTACAGTGTGCGTACCTGGACCATTGTGGTCCCTTACAGCCTGATGGTGCATACAAATACATTTTAGTAGCTGTAGATTCCTGTTCTAGATTCCTGTGGGTATGGCCACAGCGGTCGGCTGATGCCCGGACTGTTATAAAAGACTTGCTGATCTTTATCGGTACATATGCGGTTGCAGCATTCCATTCGGACCAGGGCCCTGCATTTGCCTCTAAGGCGTTCAGGGACCCATGGGGAGGATGGGTGTTGAACTCCATTACTCCTCACCATACTATCCCGAGGGAAATTCGGTCGTGGAGAGGCGGAATCGTGATCTAAAGCAGTCCTTAACAGCTCGAGTATTAGGTTCAGGCCACAGTTGGTTGCATCACCTATATGGGGTCCAGAGAGCACTGAATAATCTGCCAAGACGGTCCATGGGGGGACGCTCACCTTATGAGGTTCTCTTTGGGATGCCTATGTATGTCCCAGATCTTGATGCCCCTGGTATGGTGGCAGCAGAAACACCGTTTGACATAAAAGAACGTCTCACTGTTTTACAGGAGCTTCAACAATTTTGTGATGATAAATCATCTGCAAGTGCTGCCACCTCAGGAATAAGGGATTTGGCGAAAACTTCAACTGGCTGGATTCCTAAAGTTGGGGATCTGGTTTGTGAGAAGATCGCTGTGAAGAAGGAGTTCGGTCCATCATACAGAGCACCTGTACCAGTCTTGGGAATACAAGGCACCAGGACTGTCATCTTACCACCGCTGTCTGGTTCTAAGAGGAACAGATTCATCTCCATTGATGACATCAAATTACACCATGTGGCCGATCCTTCACAGTAGACCAGGAGGTCTCTTGGGTGGTTCCCGATCCCCTCTCACTACCCAACAGGACATCCATCTACATAGTAGGATGAACATCACTACTACAGACTATGCAACAATGTCAACTGCAGTTCCAGACACCTCTCGACCATGGGGAGGGCAGAAAATGAACTATTATTGGTTCCAGTCACATCTTCGGTGACCACCCCACTTCAAGATTTAGCTGTATTTTATACGAACACTTCAAAGACTAATGACGTTGTCTACCAAGAGCCTCCACGTGCAGTGGATCAGAGTACACCGACTCCTGTGTTTGCAGAGACTACCTCTGGCTATTTCATTGACATTGATGATTTTTCTTCGGATTCATCCTCTACTGTGATTGACAATGTTTCAAACAGTAGTAAGCTGTATCGATGGCTTAAAAAGAACTATTTGATATATCCATGGAACTACTTGTGGTTCTGTTTGACATTTATTGCATTATTTTTATGGATTGGTTTTGTGACTGTTTTCTTTTTACTTATAAATGGTCACTATATTCCTGATCGCTCCTCTGTGGAGCCTGTTGCTGAAGTTTTAACACCACATCATTCTTCACATAAGGTCCGAAGTGATTTGTCCCCTGTAAATATTACAGCAATACAGATTACTGATGGGATTGTGTGGGACAAAGTTCCATTCAATATATACGGGCCTACAGAAATTATTCAAATACCATACATGTTCAAAATTTCAATGACTGATGTAATTACACCTGACGTTGTCTCTGATGATTGGGATGTCCAAACAGTTGATTCCATGCTAACTGAAATGAAGGACTATTCAGCTTTTGAAAGTGATGATGTATATGATTATACAATGAATTATGGGGAAATGTTCTGCTACAACAATTGGGGACATCACTACCTACACCGTGCCACTAGATACAGGCCAGTATTGAACTACACACAGTGGGAACACTGTTCTACACCACAGGTGGGCAGTCCAAAGTATTATAGCGATAAATTTACATACTTTTCTGGGCAGGATACAAGAAAAGCAGAGTCATATTATTTTAAAATACCTCCGGCACAAATAAAAACTTTTTTGCTAACTGATACAAAATTGATTTATTCAGATCCCTTTGTTTCCCGGCTCGCAATTGAGGGTTACGAATACTGGAAGAACACTATTGACTTAAAAAGTGTATGGGGAACACAAGATTGGCAAATACAGGATGGGGAGGCTTTATTTCGAGCATGCCTGATTCCTGTGCAAATGATTTTCTTAAATGACACTATTCAGCAGACATCCTGTCTGGGGTAGCAAAAATTAAAGATCTGAACACGCCTAGTATTCCTACTCCGGCAAAGTTTAAAGATTGGCGACACTTCCTTAATATCACAGAGGAAAGGCTAGACGCAATGGTTAAGGCTTGTACCTATAATTCTTCACTTTCCAGTCCCGGCGGGTGGTTAATATGGCCTATCGACACTAATGAGTGTCAAGCGTGTTTTTTTTACTCTTCAGGGGGGTTTTCAATTAACAGCCAAGACCCTTGCTTCATTTTGGGTCAACATACAGGTATAGTTACAACATACAGTGTGGGTATGCTGTGCCAGCAATGGGTTCAAACGAACACGTTAGCCGCAGTTAAGAAACACCTGAACACTCTTTCTGAAAATATAGACTTGCAGGATTTTCTGCTGGGTCCTAGGAAACAGCACTCGAAAAGGTTTTTATATGCTATGTACAATGAAATTTGGAAACTTTCCCAGATTGAGGCTGCTGCGCGTTTAAGGCAACTAGATAAAGAAAATTTAGAAAAAACATTAGCTGTTGTCGACAATGGCATCAATACACTGTCCAACAGGATTTATTCACTATCGAATATAGTGTTGTCTGCTATTGATATCACTCAGACAGACTTGTCCCGGTTATATCATGGGCAAACACAGCTACGTTCCATCATGCAGCTAGGTTGGACATTACAGACACTGAAAAGTGGCCACATTCCATGGAAGTATATTAATGGGAGTAAATTCTTCACTGCTTTAAATTTTTCCAAGGAGCAAGTGACAATGGCTAAAAGAGAGTCTAGTTTCACCCTGCTTCAAGTAGAGAAGTTAGATAAGTTGTCCTTCACGGTAGCAGAGAGTCCTTCAACTATCTGGCTCCTACATGGCATTATTAATTTACCGATCTCGACCTTTCGTTTCTCGAGCTGCCTGAAACATCTTGCAGTGGGAAGATATGAGCAACTAGGAGATAGCTTTATTAAGGAAGAGTGGGAGTTGCCCTTTGACTATAGATATCTGAACGTCGAGACAGAAGTCTTTCTTAGCGGAAGTGAATGTGAGACTGCTGTTCGTCATTCTATGATATGCAAGCAGGTGTCTCTTCACGGTCTTTGCAATGCGGGGGTCGCAAATCTGGCCTGTTTTCTGAAGGGTACTCCCGTCCCTTTGATTCGCCCGGTATTTCATGTACTTTCCAATGGAAGTTATGTGGTACTGAACGATCAAAGTTGTTGCAGCATGTGACCTGGAATTGCCTACGCAATCTCGGTCACAAAGGTCGTTACATGTTGTGGACATGTTTTGTTTCCCCCCACACAAGAGATAAAAGTATCTGACATGTGGCCCCACATAGATACTATTAATGTGAACTATGACAATCTGAGTATGCTAAAGGCGCTATTGTTTACGAAACAGGTCGCCTTGACATCCGCATAAGAGACGTATGCTCTCCAGATTGCAAGATCATCAGCCGAGATACAATCCCTTTTAAATACCAATTTCCCCAAACACTTTGGAGAGCTGGTATCCAGAATATTCAATGCTTCGAGCACCACTGGGATTGTTCATTTCTTTAAGGCTGTCGGGTCTGGTTTCGTGTCCATCTTCCAGACTGTCTTCTTAGTTATCCCATCAGCCATCCATTCTCTCTTTTCAAGTGTGTTTGGTGGCTTTCCAATTATTTTGGCTTTGATTGGCGGACTACTACTGCTATTTCTTCTGATTCGCAGTGGTTGTTTCTTTCCAGCAACGCAGAGCAATGGATCCGCTCCCGCCAACTCCACTGTGCCGTGAGCGCATGGTTTGGATCTTTAGTGCACCTTTGTTGGTGGAACTGGAGCTTGACTGGTCGTTGTCATTTCGGCCCCTTCTCTGGTGTGTACTACCAGTCTTCCGCTGCATATGGTGTTCCTTTGAACATCTGCCTATGGTCTGTCTTGCTGTTGCACCGACATCTCCTGTGGACCACGAACTGCTGATGTCCCCAATGAGGGTTCATACACGGTCATGCCCCTTGAGACTGAGGTTGCTCCGCGAGGCCACCTATGAGCCTTCCGTTGTGAGATCTACCATGGATGAGAACACTGCAACGGATAACGATGCACCAGGAAGTACGGCTCACTTCTGCTCTGTGGATCCGTTTGTCCGCCCAGCACTCGACTTAACATCGGACGATGTTGACTCCTTTTTGAGGTCCTTGGTCGGTGACTTCAATGACATTCTTCAAGATCATGCGTATAACAAATAATTTGATGAATTGACTTGCCATTCCCGATTCCAAATTATGCATTTAAATTGACATTTGCTGTTGCACGCTGTGCTTGTCATGGTTGACAATAACATCTCTGTATGTATTTTAACAGATTTGTTTTACCATGTTTTTAACAAATGCTAGAGCTTTTTTGCTTGTTTTTTGTTTTTAGCTTTTAGTTCAGAAGCAAGTTTTAGCATTTGGGTTCATATACCTTTGTCATACCTGTTACGGCAATGGGGTGGGTGTAGTAAATCCTAGTTTATTTTAATGGGAGAACAGGAGTTAGCTTAGCCTCTGGCTTGTAGACTTGTGCCCCCGTCACCTAGGGACTTTTAACCTACTTAGCTTGCTCTGTCTTAGCCCATTTAATTATTTATTTCTTCTAAGATGGCTGCCTTGTTTGTAGTTAGGCCACTTGTTATGGGTAACATTATCAGTGTCACCGCGCCAAGGCGTCAAGATCAAGCACCAAAGACAAACAAACAGTAGGTGTTCACACTTAGGGATTTTCCCTCTCTATACTTTCGAGGGATTGATGATATTAATTGCCGTCCCAAGCATGTCTGTTATCTATTGTTTAGCAACACACCTACGTCAGGGGACCTTGTAGATCTGTATAAATACATCACACTTTAGACAGATAATCAGAGGGATTCCGACCAGAGGGCATCGCCACCATCGCTGATACCGATGCTGCAGTCGTCTTGACGCTGACCCAGTCTTCGTGTCCCTGCGGAGTCTGAGATAGAGACCTCATTCCAAGGTAACGAGGGTTGGGGGCTCCTCTCATGGGCATGGTCTTGGCAGATTAGGATTAACAAACCCAGCTCTCCTTTATGTAGGAGGTTAGGCCTTTCACATTAGGGTATTAGGGCATATTACATCTCATTTATCTTTTCTACGTATTGCAAGATGGTGGGAGTCTTTGTAATAATGACTCTTGTCTTCACAATTCTGTTTCTTGCATTATTCATTATCCTAATCATTGCAGCCCATGCAACTTATCGCAAACTGCAGTTATGTTAAATAAAAAACTATTGAAACTCTACTGCATTTTTGTCATTGCCTGTGTTTGTATGTGACATGATATATCTGTGAGAAAAGGGTAATCTCCTTTTAACAACGACACTCCCTGAGATATCTTATTCTCGAGTCCATGCGTAAAGGCTGCCATAAATCACTTTTTACTATTGTGTTTCTGGTGAGGTGCTGCTAGTGAGCCGGTAAGGTTGGGACAACAGTTGCGACTTGTTGTAGGAAAGGCGTAGTCGCCTACAAACAAAAGTACTGTCATCCTTAAACCAGCAGTCTTGCTCAGAGCAAGAGTCCAAACTACGACACCACCCTCACAAAAAATTCATCAATAGTTGTGTGTTAATTTGAGTGCAGCTGGTGAGTGTCTAATGCACCTGTCACATTTGCCTTCCTTTGCCATTATTGCCTAGGAACAAAAGTTATGAATACTTAAAAGCAAAAATGTAACTAAACAGCAAACCTGCAATTAACCCTGCATCCTCATGAGACAATGGAAAAGAAGGCTTACTGCCAAGAGAATAAGCCCTGCCCGGTCTCTGACGGGCTTTGATGGGCTAAGATGGGCCTCATTTGACCCGGTCTTTGTGAGGGCATGTGCCTGGGTGCGTCCTGTTTGTGTCCTGCCCAGGGCTATCAACAAGTTCACTTTATGTGCCTCTGGGCACGTGTATTAATGTGGGGCAGCCCTCCTGCTGCATTGCTCCTTGGAGGTGAAGTCCTGCCCCCCTGACCTCAATACCAGCATCCTACACAGCAGGATCAAGTTTACTTCATGCACCTCCATTCCTGTGTGATGATGTGAGTCAGTCCTGGCTGCCCTGACCCCAATAACAGCGTTCCCACAGCGGGACCAACAAGTTGACTCTATGCACCTCCAGGTGCATGTGATGGCGTGAGGTGGTCCTCCTGCCACAGTGCTCCTGGAAGGTGAAGTCCTAGCCCCCCAGCCTCAATAACTGTGTAATGTGAGATTTCTTTGTAAGAATAGGCACATAATTGAAAAAGCGGGTCATGAAAGAACAGTTTTAAAATGTATACTCAGAGTGTAAGAGAGGACAGAGGACACTTAGCATCTTTCTGAATGAGAGAACTATTCAAAATATTATCATTCAGATTTAAAGGTGCGTCACAATGTTGGGTGCAAGACTCCCATGTATTACATCTCTCTGAGTTACATTTGAAAAATGACAGCAGAAGGTGTGTTGTGTCCCATGGCATCAATGTATATACTGAGCAATTGCTTTAGTTTGAAAACCAACTCCCATTACACCCTTTAATGGAGAGGGATAAGACTATAAATAGAAACTGCTAAGGGACTCGATAACAGTGGAAATGCATAGGCATTATTTGCTGTGCAGTGGTTGAGAATCATCAAATAAAATTTGGTAACAAGAAGGCCCCTGGGAGTACTGTGTTTCTTTCTTTTGTGGAACAATTACGTTGTGATTATGGTTGATCTCCATATGCCAGCACCAGCAGTCAGAGCACGTGACTTTTTAAAGACCACTTTGTGCAAAACATATATGATATAACTATATATATATATATATATATATATATATATATATATATATATATATATATATAACATCAAGGTAATGCCACTGCTCCAGCCACTTACTCACGGTGTCACAGCAGGGCGGCAACCCCTTCACACATAAATACAATGTCGATCCCTCTTCAAAGGAAAAGAGAATCCCTCGACAAGGAACAAACAGCCGTGACAGCAAAAGCGTTGTTTATTGACAAAGGATTCCTGATGCGTTTCGGAGAACCCGCTCCTTGATCACAGTTTCAACAAACCCTACTCACTCGTGCATGTATTTATATTAACAACACAAAAGAAGGACTAACAACCATGCTTGTACTAATGTCAGCCATTTTAGAGTGGAGCAGACTTCATATATTACTAACATCTCTACAATGATATCATATTTATACCAATATATTTAGTATACTGAGCCTTATTATAACTTAATCAGAACCAATTCCCTGCTATTTCCAAATGAAAACAAGGAGGACAATGAGAAAAATAATAAATAAATACATTTTGGTCAATCTAAATACTTGTCTTCTTTAACCAAAACACCGTACTCAATTAATTTCATTTTAGGATGCCTAATCATCTATATCATCCCTAATAATCATTAAGTGTATATAATATTATGTCTCAACACAAATAAGGAAATAAACAGGTCTAGTACTCATTTCATATGTAGAGTATATTGGCCAAGATATAATAGTTCCTTGCGTTTCTTGCTGCTCCATCTCTTTACAACCTTAAACAAACAATCACATAATTAATATTAGAACTATATACCCAAGATCAAATATAACCTATACACGATATAATTCATTAGCTCTAGACCCTCTTACAAAAATATAAATATAAAAATAAAAATAAAAAATGACATCTCTACTACTCTATACTACACAGACTTCAGATGAACAAAAAGTTCCTCATCTTGATTAAATCCATCAGGTGTATTGGTGGAATACTTAATAATAAACTTAGATTCCAATTGTCTCAGTTCCAATTCCCTATTACCTTCTCTTATACCTGGTGGAATATTATCAAGTACACAGAATTTTAACAAATCTCTGCTTTTACCATGGACCTCAGCAAAATGTCTTGCCATTGGGTAACTTTTATCCACATTCGTGATAGCTCTCATATGTTCCAGAACTCTTTTCTTTTCCCTATGTATCGTGCTGCCGATGTAATACTTGTTGCACAGGCAGCTAAGGGCACTAACACAATAATCTGTGTTGCAATTAAGATACTTTTTGATAATAAAGGGGTTTGAATTTCTGGATAACTGGATCTTACAACAACTACTACTGCCTTTACATACTTTGCATCTCCCACATATAAAGAAACCCTGAGCATGAGTATCTTTTCTTGCCTGAGGTGATTGCATTAAGCTCTTACATAACCGATCTTTGAGAGAAGCGCACCTCCTAAAGGTCACTTGTGGTTGTTGACCAATAAACTCAGCTACCACCTCGTCACTTCTGAGAATATCCCAACTCTTCAATAAGACACGTTTAACTTCCCAGGCCTGAGTGCTGTATGTAGTAATATATCTCATTGTCAGGCTATCGAGCAGATCCAGACTTTTCTGCGATACCAAAAGTTTCTCACGATCTAACGAGAGTACTTTGTTACAAGTACTGTCAATCAATTTCCTCGAGTATCCTCTCTCAAGAAACCTCTTTTTCATCACTCGCATTTCCTTCACTAAGTCACTGTCTTCACTAGAATTCCTTCTGGCTCTTAAAAGTTCACCATAAGGGACACTATGAATCAAATTTTTTGGATGACAACTGCTAGCATGTAAGAGACTATTTCCAGCTATCTTCTTACGAAATAGGGTACTAGTTAATTTAGTATTCTTGACACATAATTTCAAATCCAAAAATTCAATTTCAGAGCGATGTACGTGTGATGTTAATTTCAAATTCATCTCATTAATATTAAGTTGTTTGACAAATTCGCCCGCCTGTTCTTCACTCCCTTTCCAACTACAGAAGATGTCATCAATGTACCGGACCCATAACACTACATGTTCATCAAACATAGGCATGTTATACACCACCTGCTCCTCCCACCAGCCTAGAAAAAGACCTGCATAGCTTGGAGCAAAGCAAGTCCCCATTGCGGTCCCTTGCACTTGTCGGTACACTTGATGGCTAAATATAAAGAAGTTATTGATTAGGCAAATTTGCATCATCTCCAGTAATATTTCAGTGTGCTGAAAGTGGGAAAGTGATCTTGCTCTAAAAAAAATTTTACATGCCAAGATACCTGTGTTGTTCGGGATACAGGTATACAAACTCTCCACATCTAATGTTAATAATAAAAATTGCTCTTCCCAAGGTAATCCTTTTTAGAAAGTCCCGTGTGTCCTTAATATATGATGGCAGCGCTTCTACAAAAGGTCTCAAGAAAAAGTCAATATATTTAGAAGTATTTTTCAATGCACTGCCCCTCGAAGAGACTATAGGTCTACCAGGTGGATTATTATAATCCTTATGTAATTTAGGTAAGAGGTATAACACTGGTAATTTCAGATGAGGACACCTTAGATATAAAAATTCTTCCTTCACTATAATCTTGTTGCTTACCCACATAGTTAGTTTCTCAGTGTACTTCTCATTAGCTTCATGATATCTCTGTTTACAGGTTTTCTCATATTTGCTGCTATCTCTCAATTGTTTCAAGCCTTCCTCCAAATATTTAGATGTAGGCCAAATGACCACAATGCCCCTTTGTCTGAGGGTTTGATAACTATGTTCGCATTCCTACTCAACTCCTGGATCAATTGAAGCTGATCAAAATTCAAATTTTGATGGCCACATCTTTTATTCCTACTCACATTCAATTTCTTATACTCCCTAATAACACATTTCTCAAACACATCAATTGCTGCACACTTTACTTGAGGATAGAATGTAGATTTAACTTTAAATCTATTAGTGTCTGCACAGTCTAAATTAGTTTGAAAACCTTCCCTTTCCAAACTAAGTATTGGGTCAGTAACCCATCCACTATCACCTATTAACTGTCCCATAGTTTGAAGTGTCTCAATATCCGCAATTTGGAGCGGGGATGGTATCATCTTTTCCCCACTTGTTTGTTGTACCTCATTGGCATTAGTCAAAAATATGAAAGGAGATTATGGAACAGAAGGCAAGAAAGTTCACGAGAGGTAGATTGGATTACCAATATGGCCGAGTACATACTTTACCGAATAAATATGATGGATCGAGATCAAAGGAGAAATTGGATACATCAAAAAGCCCATTGCTGAGTGAAAGTGGCATTAGCTCGGATCCCAGCTTCAGTGATAATGAAGCAGTAGTGGGAAAAATTGATTTTCAGAGGGAACTTCGCTTTGTACACATAACATGCGTCGGGGAGGAATAACTGGACAGCAGAGGTACCTCAGAAGAGGAAATGTAGGGTGAGGAGGGGGAAGAGGAGGGGGACAGGGAAGGAGCGGGGGGCAGCAACAGAATTGATGAGTGCAGTCGATGCCCTTTAAAACAGCCTCTAGTTGTAAATATATCATTGATCACCTTAAATGAGAACCAACAGAGGTTTCTTAATCTGGGACTCACCTTTTGCCCTACAACGTGTCCTGACTTTGTAGATACAATAATTGAACTCTATAAGGATACTTGTAAACTCAGACTTCATAAAAATCATCATATGAGAACTGTGAATTAAACTGGAAAAAGGTCTACATTGGATAGGTACTCATCTTTTAAGATATCAGATATCCCTGACTTATTGGAGATCCGTGGTTTGGCAATGGATGTGAATGAGAATGAAATACAACTCAGTATTGAGGAAATGGCATCAGCTCCAGATGGGGAAGATCTTGAAATGAATAGTATGATTTCATGAATGGGTGACTTAAAGGATATAGGATTTAGATTAGATAACCAGGTATCAAGTGGGATAAAATCTAAGAGCAAATTTTGTCCTCCGTTACCACCTGGAAACCACATTGACTTGTTTCAAGAATTAGTGGTTGGCCAACTTAATAATCTCAGGAAGGAATGGTACAATGGGGAAGGAAAGAGCAATTTCTCGACTAACGATTGGAAAGATAATCTCGAACTAAGGAACAATCCTTTCTTTATGATTAAACCCTCTGACAAAGGGGGTAACATTGTTCTGATGGACCTAAGTTCAATAAAAATTGGAATCAAGGAGACAGTTAGGCAATACCACACATTATAGCTGCCTTCCTGGAAATCCTATCAAGCAAATGGAGGAGGAATATCACATAAAATAAAGGCTTGGTTTGATCATGGATTGTTGGATTGGGAGGGGTATACATTTTTAAAAGTAGAGCATGCAGGTATGGCAATTATCTACATTTTCCCAAAAATTCATAAAAATAAGAACCCCCCCCGGTAGGCCTATTGTAAGGATTTGTTGGAAAATGCATCCAGGTTTTAGATCTATTTTTACAGGAGTATGTTACTAATCTTTCCTCATATTTAAAAGACTCTACAGAATTTCTGAAAAAATTAATGGTATACCATGGAAAGAGGAGTACATCATGGTTACACTTGATGTTACATCACTGTATATGTCTATAGACCATAGCCAGGGGATGCAAGCTTGTGAACATTTCTCAAGAGATAGACCGGTAGGGTGTCCCAACACACACAGATGCTACTGGATATGCTTAGGTATTGACTTATTACATTGTATTTCTCTTTGAAAATAAATATTACTTACAGGAACAAGGAACAGTGATGGGTGCCTCCTTTGCCCCCACCTTCGCAAACTTGTTCATTGGGTGGTGGGAGAAGGAGGTGGCCTGGACTGAAGAGAATGAAAAATATAAGCAGAAAGTTGGAATATGGGCACGCTTTATTGATGACCTCTTCATGATTTGAGAAGGTGATGAAGTGGAATTGTGCTCCTTCATTGAAAAGCTAAATCGAAATGAGAATAATTTACAGATTACAAGTTCATATAGTAAAATGCATTGTGAATTCCTGGATGTTCAAATGCTGGTTCTTAACAATCAACTGGTGACTAAGATATATAGGAAGCCAACTGCCACTAATGCACTGTTGCATGGCAATAGTGGGCACCCTGATGCTTTGAAGTGGAGCATTTCTTATGGCCAGTCGTTGAGAGCTAAAAGAGTCTGCTCTACTAATGATGAGTATAATAAGGAAGTATCAGATATGATAAATAGATGTTTAGAGCAAGGTGTCGTAGTTTGGACTCTTGCTCTAAGCAAGACTGCTGGTCTCAGGATGACAGTACTTTTGTTTGTAGGTGACTAAGTTTCTTCCTACAACTAGTTGTAACTGTTGTCCAAACCTTACCGGCTCACTAGCAGTACCTCACCAGAAACACAATAGTAAAAGGTGATTTGTAGCAGTCGCTTACGAATGGACTCAAAGTAAGATATCTCAGGGTTGTCGTGGTTAAACGGAAGTTACCCTTTTCTCACAGATTTATTATGTCTCATAAAAACAAAGGCAATAACACAGATGCACTGAAGTTCTAATAGTTTTTATTTAACATAACTGCCATTTGCGATAAGTTGCATGAACTGCAATGATTAGGATAATGAATATACCAAGCAACAGTATTGTGAAGAAGAGAGTCATGGTTATAAAGACCCCCACCATGTTTGCAATATATGAAAGAAATATATATATGTGTATGAGATGGAATATGCCCTAATACCCTAATGAGAATAGGCCTAACCTCCTACCTAAAGGAGAGCTGGGTTTGCTAAACCTAATCTGCCAAAGCCATGTCCATGAGAGGAGCCCCCAACCCTCGTTACCTTGGAATGAGGTCTCTATCTCAGACTCCGTAGGGACACGAAGACTGGGTCAGTGTCAAGACGACTGCAGCATCGGTATCAGCGATGGTGGCGATGCCCTCTGGTCGGAATCCCTCTGATTATCTGTCTGAAGTGTGATGTATGTATACAGATCTACAAGGTCCCCTGACGTAGGTGTATTCCAAAACAATTGATAACAGGCATGCTTGGGACGGCAATTAATATCAACATCCCTCGAAAGTATAGAGAGGGAAAATCCCTAAGTGTGAATACATACTGTTTCTTTGTCTTTTGTGCTTGATCTTGACGCCTTGGCGCAGTGACACTGATAATAAAACTCATAACAAGTGGCCGAACTATAAACAAGGCAGCCATCTTAAAGGAAATAAATAATTAAATGAGCTAAGACAGAGCAAGCTAAGTAGGTTAAAAGTCACTAGGTGACGGGGGCACGAGTTTACAAGCCTACGGCTGAGCTAACTCCTGTTATCCCATTAAAACAAACTAGGATTCACTACACCCTCCCCATTGCCGTAACAGGTATGATGAAGGTACAGGAACCCAAAATGCTAAAAAAGCTGCTTCTGAACAAAAAAAGCCAAAGGCAAAAAACCAGCTAATAAAAAGCTAATAATAAAAATTGTTGCGGGTGAAAACACATTAAAACAAATCATTCTAAAAACACATACAGAGATGTTAATATCAACCATGACAAGTACAGCAAACGTCTACTATAGTTTCATAATTTGGAATCGGGAATGGTAAGCAAATTCATCAAATTATGTGTTATACGCAGGATCTTGAAGAATGTCATAGAAGTCACCAGTTAAGGACCTCAAAAATGAGTCAACATCGTCCGAAGTGAAGTCCAGTGCTGGGCGGACAAACGGATCCACAGAGCACAAGTGAGCCATATTCATTGGTGCATCGATACTTGCTGCAGTGTCCTCATCCATGTCAGATCTTATAACGGAAGGCTCATAGGTGGCCTCGCAGAGCAACCTCAGTCTCAAGGGGCATGACCGTGAATGAACCCTCATCGGGGACATCAGCAGTTCGTGGTCCACAGGAGATGTCGGTGCAACAGCAAGACAGACCATAGGCAGATGCTCAAAGAGACATCATATGCAGCGGAAGACCGGTTGAACACACCAGAGAAGAGGCCGGAATGACAACGACCAGTCAAGCTCCAGTTCCACCAGCAAAGGTGTACCGAAGATCCAAATCATGCGCTCACGGCACAGCGGAGTTGGCGGGAGCGGCTCCATTGCTCTGTGTTGCTGGAAAGAAACAACCACAGCGAATCAGAAGAAATAGCAGTAGTAGTCTGCCAATTAAAGCCAAAATAATTGGAAAGCCACCAAACACACTTGAAAAGAGAGAATGGATGGCTGATGGGAGGACTCTGAAGACAGTCTGGAAGATGGACACGAAACCAGACCCGACAACCTTAAAGAAATGCACAATCCCACTGGTGCTTGAAGCATTGAATATTCTCGATACCAACTCTCCAAAGTGTTTGGGGAAATCGGTATTTAAAAGGGATTGTATCTAGGCTGATGACCTCGCAATCTGGAGAGCATACGTCTCTTTTGCGGATGTGAAGGCGACCTGTTTCTGAAACAATAGCGCCTTTAGTCTACTCAACTTGTCATAGTTCATATTAATAGTATCTATGTGGGGCCACATTTCAGATACTTGTATCTCTTGTGTGGGGGGAAACAAAACATGTCCACAACACGTAACGACCTTCGTGACTGAAATTGCGTAGGCAATTCCAGGTCGCAAGCCGCAACAGCTTTCATCGTTCAGTAGAACATAACTTCCATTGGAAAGTACATGAAACACTGGACGAATCATGGGGACGGGAGTACCCTTCAAAAAACAGGCCAAATTTGCGACCCCCGCATTGCAAAGACCGTGAAGGGACACCTGTTTGCATATCATAGAGTGACGAACATCAGTCTCACATTCACTTCCGCTAAGAAAGACCTCCTGTTCACCGTTCAGACATTTGTAGTCAAAGGGCAACTCCCACACTTCCTTAATAAAGCTATCTCCTAGCTGCTCATATCGTCCCACTGCAAGATGTTTCAGGCAGCTCGAGAAACGAAAGGTTGAAATAGGTAAATTAATAATGCTGTGCAAGAGCCAGATAGTTGAAGGACTCTCTGCTACTGTGAAGGGCAACTTATCTAATTTCTCTACTTGAAGCAGGGTGAAACGAGCCTCCCTTTTAGCCATTGTCTCTTGTTCCCTGGAAAAATTAAAACCAGTGAATAGTTCACTCCCATTAATGTACTTCCATGGAATGTGGCCACTTTTAAGTGTCTGTAATGTCCAACCCAGCTGCATGATGGAACGTAGCTGCGTTTGCCCATGATATAACTGGGACAAGTCAGTCTGAGTGATATCAATAGCAGACAACACTATATTTGATAGTGAATAAATCCTGTTGGACAGCGTGTTCATGCCATTGTCGACAACAGCTAATGTTTTTTCCAAATTCTCCCTATCTAGTTGCCTTAAACGTTCAGCAGCCTCAATCTGGGAAAGTTTCCAAATTTCATTATACATAGCATATAAAAAACGTTTAGAGCGTTGTTTCCTAGGACCTAACAGAAAATCCTGTAAGTCTATACTGTTAGAAAGAGAGTTCAGGTGTTGCTTAACCGCTGTTAACGTGTTTGTCTGCACCCATTGCTGGCACAGCTTACCCACACTGTATGTTGCAATTATACCTGTATGTTGACCTGATATAAAGCGAGGGTCAGGCCTGTGAATGGAAAAACCCCCTGAAGAGTTCAAAAAACGCTTACTACACTCATCAGTGTCGGAGGGCCAAACCAACCACTCGCCGGGACGGGAAAGTGAAGAATTATATGTACCAGCCGCAACCATTGCATCTAGCTTGTCTTCTGAGACATTGAGAAAGTGTTGCCAATCTTGAAACTTTGTCGGAGTAGGGATATTGGGCGTGTTCAGGTCTTTGATTTTCGCTAGACCCAGACATGATGTCTGCTCAATAGTGTCATTCAATAAAATCATTTGCACAGGAATCAGGCAAGCTCGAAACAAAGCCTCCCTACCCTGTATCTGCCAATCTTGTGTCCCCCATACACTTTTCAAATCAATAGTATCTTTCCAATATTCGAAACCCTCAAACGAGAGCCGGGAAACAAAGGGATCTGAATAAATCAGTTTCGTATCTGTTAGCAAAAGTTTTCTAATTTGTGTCGGAGGTATTTTAAAATAATACGACTCTGGTTTCTTTGTATCATGTCCAGAAAAGTATATACATTTATCGCTGTAATACTTTGGACTCCCCACCTGTGGTGTTGAACAGTGTTCCCATTGTGTGTAGTTCAAGAGAGGCCTATATCTAGTTGCACGGTGTAGGTAGTGATGTCCCCAATTGTCATAGCAGAACATTTCCCCATAATTCATTGTATAATCATGTACATCATCACTTCCAAAAGCGGAATAGTCCTTCATTTCAGTCAGCATAGAATCAACTGTTTGGACATCCCAATCATCAGAGACAACATTAGGTGTAATAACATCAGACATTGAAATTTTGAACACATACGGTATTTGAATAATCTCTGTAGGCCCATATATATCGAATGGAACTTTGTCCCACACAATCCCATCGGAAATTGGTATAGCTGTGATATTTACAAGTCTCGTCGGACCTTATGGGAAGAATGCTGTGGTGTTAAAATTTCATCAACAGGCTCCACAGAGGAGCAATCAGCAATATAGTGACCATTAATCAGTAAAAAGAAAACAGTCACAAAAGCAATCCATAAAAACAATGCAATAAATGTCAGACAGAACCATAGATAGTTCCATGGGTAAATCAAATAGTTCTTCTTAAGCCATCGATACAGCTTACTACTTATCGAAAGTTCCTCAGCCATCGTTGAGGATGAATCCGAAGAAAAGTCATCAATGTCAATGAAATAGCCAGAGGAAGTCTCTGCAAACACAGGACCCGCTAAATTCTGATCCACCGTTCGTGGAGGTACTTGATAGACAATGTCATTAGTCGTGGAAGTGTTCGTGTAAAATACAGCCAAATCCTGAAGCGGGGTGGTCCCCGAAGTTGTTACTGGAACCAACAAAAGCTCATTCTCTGCCCTCCCCATGGTCGGGGAAGGGTCAGGAACAGCAGTTGACACAGGTGCATAGTCAGTAGTAGTGATGTTCATCCTACTATGTAGATGGATGTCCTGTTGGGTAGTGAGAGGGGATCGGGAACTACCCAAGGGACCTCCTGGTCTACAGTGAAGAATCGGCCACATAGTGTAATTTGATGTCATCAATGGAGATGAATCTGTTCGATTTAGAACCAGACAATGGTAGAAGGATGACAGTCCTCGTTCCTTTTATTCCCAAGACCGGTACAGGTGCTCTGTATGATGGACAGAACTCTTTTTTCACAGCGATCTTCTCACGAACCAGATCCCCAATGTTAGGAATCTAGCCAGTCGAAGTTTTCGCCAGTTCCCTTATTCCTAAGGTGGCAGCACTTGCAGATGATTTATCATCCCGAAATTGTTGAAGCTCCTGTAAAACAGTGAGACGTTCTTTTATGTCAAATGGTGTTTCTGCTGCCACCATACCAGGGGCATCAAGATCAGGGACATACATAGGTATCCCAAAGAGAACCTCATATGGAGACTTTCCCCCCAAGGACCGTTTTGGCAGATTATTTAGTGCTCTCTGGACCCCATATAGGTGATGTAACCAACTGCGGCCTGAACCTAATACTCGAGCTGTTAAGGACTGCTTTAGATCACGATTCCGCCTCTCCACGACCGAATTTCCCTCGGGATGGTATGGTGAGGAGTAATGGAGTTCAACACCCATCGTCCCCATGGTGTCCCTAAATGCCTTAGAGGCAAATGCAGGGCCCTGGTCCGAATGGAATGCTGCAACTGCATATGTACAGATAAAGATCAGCAAATCTTTTATAACAGTCCGAGCGTCAGCCGACCGCTGTGGCCATACCCACAGGAATCTAGAACAGGAATCCACAGCCACTAAAATGTATTTGTATGCACCATCTGGCTGTAAGGGACCAGAATGGTCCAGGTACACACATTGGAGTGGCTTGTCTGACACTAAGAGGGATGTCTGCGGAGGGCGTTTGATATTTGAGCCCTTAATCTGCTGACAAATGTCACAGCAAAGGACATACTGTTTAGTCCGTCTGCATAGACCAGGCCACCAGTATCGTTGTTGTAGAATCGTAATAGTGGCCTGTATACCAGCATGTGCAGAAGCGACACCCTCGTGTGCTGCTGTAATCAGCTCTAATCGCTGGTCTTCATTGGGGATTACACGATCACCTACCCCAGGAATTGTTGTATAAGCAATATTCTGTGCACTGATGTGGTAAGTATAGTTCGTAGGGTATCCTTTCGGAAGAGTCTTGCCTGCAGCCAAAGCTTTAACGGCAATCAGTATTTCATTATCCAACCTCGTCCGAGAACGAGTCACTGCAGCCACAGAAGCCGTAGCTACTGATGCTTTGGCTGCTTCATCAGCCAATGTATTGCCGGCAACGTGTATTCCTACACGTTGGTGTCCTAATGTATGAACTACATGGACACATGGTAGCCTATCCTTAAGATCAGCCACCCTTCCCCACTACATTTTGTGTTTAATGGTGTTCCCTTTAGAATCTCTAAACCCGTTCAGTTTCCAATGATTGAGATATTCATTGTATGACTGGACGCAGTAATATGAATCACAGATGATCAAAGTCCGTGTTCCCGGCTCAGTATGTTCGAGCGCTAGAAGAAGAGCCTTAAGCTCGGCCAACTGGGCTGTGCAGTCCCCTGAGGTCTGCGTGTAGGTATTGTGAGGATGGAAAACTCCGTCTTCCATTATCCCACACACGGCTGCGCAAGCCGCCGAGTATTGATGTTTAGTACCTACAGCCGGTTGTGCCGACCCGTCAGTATAAATGATGGTATTATAACTGTCTATTGGCAAGATATGTAGAGGGGTGGGGTACTCCTGTTCATACTGGAGAAATTCTTGTGTCTGAAGCCTGGGGTCAAACACATAATCAACATCTGTGGTGGTCAGAGACGTTGCCCATTGAATCCAGCGTGGATGTAATGCCTTAGCGTTTGGAACGCTCGCTTTAGTGACAGCCTCTAAGGCCGGCACCGGGGAGACAACAATAATACGTTTCCCCTGGGCAAGTGGCCTCTCCTTTATGACGGCCATCTGAACAGCTGTCAGAATCTTTTCTGTAGGTGAAAAACGTTTTTCAGCATTGGAGTATAAGTGTGATTTGTATGCTATCGGCACCGTGTCACCCTCATTAAAGGTGACATAGGTAAACCCAAGGGCACCAGCAATTATTCTGATGACCAAATGTGTTTTATTGTCACGTGTATATAAGTGTCTAGCTTCTAGCATGTCCCATTGTATGTCCCTAAGGATGTGTGTGTGTTCAATCGTCCATCGTCGGCTAGAAAAGTTGGGCTGAATTAAGTCATAAAGTGGTTTGATGCGTTCTGCATAATCTGGAATGTATGTACTGCCAAAATTAAAGTAACCCAGTAATGACTGTAATTTGTTAAGCATGTTCGGAGGCTGTAGCTGAGCACACTTTTTCTAGGAAGTGCGGGCCAGGCTCTTCCCCTCGTTTGATAGTTCATATCCCAGGAACAATACACTAAGAAAGGCTATCTTGCTTTTCTTAAAATTAAATTTATAACCGAGGTCTGCAAATCCCAAAATGATCCGATCGACCCTCGCAAGATGAATGTCGAGGGCGTCGTCAGTGAGATAGATATCATCCACATAGGACAATGCTTCGGAATCAAGCTCGTGCAAAATTGATGTCACACGGGCTGAAAACAGTCCTGGGCTATTCTTATAGCCTTGGGGTAAACGACAAAAGAGTTTCTGAGAGGCAAATGAAAATGCACTTAGGTCCCTACTCTGATGTGCTAAATTCTGGCAGAAAAACCCATTAGATATATCCAATGTAGTTTTATATTTTTTACGCACTATATTGTTTATCAGTGCCTATAATCAACCACTATTCTATATGAATGATCTGGTTTTGCAACAGGAAACAATGGATTATTCATCGCCGATGTACAGGGCTCAATCACTCCCTGGTACTCAAGTTGTGACAGTATCTCCGTCACCGGAGCTTTTGCTTCATGCTTAACAGGGTATTGTGGCTGCGGGTGGGGTGTAGACCTAACGGGAATAACATGACAAGGAGAGTCCTTGTCCCACCCTACATGATTACGGTATAGTGCAGGTGCCTGCGCTAAAGCCCATTCAGCAGCATAGCCTTTTTTGTCTGCCTCCGGAACAAGATCGGAAAAAGAAGGCAAAATTACATCTTCCCCATGTGGGAGCTTGCGGACATGTTCAGGTGGCCAGTCTCTCTCGGCCAACAGGATATCACTAGTAAGTTCATCCCAAAATATCACACTAATAATGCGTTCCACGTCTCCCTCTATCTGAATTGTTAAATCATAAACCCGATCGGTGGGAGAATGCGGCCATCCGCTGTCTCAACTGCGATGTAATCGCTAGTTGCTGTCGCATCCAGATGATCTTTCAGACTCTGGCGACATATCGTGACCTCTGCCGCGCTGTCCAACAGAGTCACGGCCCACTTCTTGTTCCTCAACAGTGTTCTCAATACTACTGGCATTTTTAACTGTCAGTGCTGCCACTTTTTTCTTTTTAAATTGTGGCTTTTGCTGAGTAGTCTTTTCTTCTTTTTTAATGGTAGACTGTGGCGAGTCTTTCTTTTCTTTCACGTATTCCGGACGTCGATCTTGATGGCCCCCTCTCTCGCTACGTTTATCCGGTGCGTCCTGAAAGGAACGAGAAGGACGTGAATCAGTATATCTGTCTGGAGTTCTAATGTTATCCCTATTTCTGAGATTATACCTCCTTTCGGAGTACTCCGGATGTTGAGAATCAGCTTGTTTATTTCTCCTGTCCTTGAAATCTGTTTGTTTGTCCCAGCGCTTTTTAGAGCCCTCCTGTGCCGGCTTTGTACCTTCCTTATGGGTGGTACTTGGTAATTCCAATTTTTTAGGCTTGTCTCCCAAACTGTCCCATCCTATACTAGTATAAGTATCGGAAATTATTTTCGGTAGCTGTCTCTCTTGTTCCATATTTGGAGTTTCCCGGAGACGCTGGCATATTGCCAGTGCCACCGCTTCCCCTTTAATATTACTTAGTATTATCGAGGAGACAGCGTCAAAGTTACGCATCAATTTCATCCCTAGATCCAGGGCCGGTGCAGCCCCATGCTCATTTTGTATTTGTTTTAATACTTCCGGTAAATTGGCAAGTGTAGGGGTACCATGTGTGGTGGTATAAACGGCAGCGAAGACTGTACCCCATGTGGCACATTCATCCACCGAGGGAACCATCCCAAACGGCAAGCACATAGTGAGCAGTCTATGTTTTTCCTGTGGCCCCGTATGGGGGAACACAGCTTACAGCTGATTTGTTTTCTGGGCAATCCAGAACGGTATTTTGTCCTGTTCCGTGGGCACTTTACCCATAATAGTATGCACTGTTTGTGGATTAATCCCAGTAGCCAATTGATAACCACCAGCTACTGGCGGTGCTGGACGCGCTGGTGTCGTGTTCAATGTTTGCATTACAAACTGAACCAATCTTCTATATAATGCCACTAATTCATTATATAGTACTCGTAAATCTGCGATCGGCATATTCTGTATGCCTGGGTGAGGTGTATATGTGGCAAACATAGGCCATGTAGGTCCCTCATTACTTAAAGGACCTAGCCTCACTCTTCGTAGTACATGTGGTAGGGCGCCTTCAAACCAGTTCTTATGCTCTTGATATGTGAGCGATATTTCATGATACTGGTATGCTTCGTACCGCACAGGTACGTTCGCAATGTCATATGTGTGAAATGTGCGCGTTCTTTGGTCAGCCTCAGGAAAGGCGACCCAACAGTAGAACGTTTCTGTTTGGTATGCTTCAGTTGCTTCTATTATCAGAGTAAAATCCCCGCCCTCTTCTGTAAGGCCATGCGCTAATAAATGTTGTGTAAGTGCATGTCTAGCATTTGCAGGAATATCTATGGTATTAGCCATATTAGTTTAGAGAAACGGAACACCAAATAGGGGAAGTTTTTCCTTTTTATGAGTTCGAGCTCGAACAACCTACAGCTTAATCAGGTGTTACCTGTTCAGCTGAGGAGGATTCTCCCAAAGACCACGGACGTCTCCGCTTAATGGTACTTAGGGTACCTGTTGTCTGTGAGACAGTGATAGTCAGGGTATCCGTAAATTAGTGCCTAAACACCATCGTTGGTGGCGCCATGTCGTTGTTTGGACTCTTGCTCTAAGCAAGACTGCTGGTCTCAGGATGACAGTACTTTCTTTTGTAGGTGACTACGTTTCTTCCTACAACTAGTTGTAACTGTTGTCCAAACCTTACCGGCTCACTAGCAGTACCTCACCAGAAACACAATAGTAAAAAGTGATTTGTAGAAGTCGCTTACGCATGGACTCAAAGTAAGATATCTCAGGGTTGTCGTGGTTAAACGGAAGTTACCCTTTTCTCACAGATTTATTATGTCTCATACAAACAAAGGCAATAACACAGATGCAGTGAAGTTATAATAGTTTTTATTTAACATAACTGCCATTTGTGATAAGTTGCATGAACTGCAATGATTAGGATAATGAATATACCAAGCAACAGTATTGTGAAGAACAGAGTCATGGTTATAAAGACTCCCACCATGTTTTCAATATATGAAAGAAATATATATATATGTGTATGAGATGGAATATGCCCTAATATCCTAATGAGAATAGGCCTAACCTCCTACCTAAAGGAGAGCTGGGTTTGCTAAACCTAATCTGCCAAAGCCATGTCCATGAGAGGAGCCCCCAACCCTCGTTACCTTGGAATGAGGTCTCTATCTCAGACTCCGTAGGGACACGAAGACTGGGTCAGTGTCAAGACGACTGCAGCATCGGTATCAGCGATGGTGGCAATGCCCTCTGGTCGGAATCCCTCTGATTATCTGTCTGAAGTGTGATGTATTTATACAGATCTTCAAGGTCCCCTGACGTAGGTGTATTCCAAAACAATAGATACCAGGCATGCTTGGGACGTCAATTAATATCAACATCTCTCGAAAGTTTAGAGAGGGAAAATCCCTAAGTGTGAACACATACTGTTTGTTTGTCTTTTGTGCTTGATCTTGACGCCTTGGCGCAGTGACACTGATAACAAAACTCATAACAAGTGGCCGAACTATAAACAAGGCAGCCATCTTAAAGGAAATAAATAATTAAATGAGCTAAGACAGAGCAAACTAAGTAGGTTAAAAGTCACTAGGTGACGGGGGCACGAGTTTACAAGCCTACGGCTAAGCTAACTCCTGTTATCCCGTTAAAACAAACTAGGATTCACTAATGCATTGTGAATTCCTGGATGTTCAAATGCTGGTTCTTAACAATCAACTGGTGACTAAGATATATAGAAAGCCAACTGCCACTAATGCACTGTTGCATGGCAATATTGGGCACCCTGATGCTTTGAAGTGGAGCATTCCTTATGGCCAGTCGTTGAGAGCCAAGAGAGTCTGCTCTACTAATGATGAGTATAATAAGGAAGTATCAGATATGATAAATAGATGTTTAGAGCAAGGGTAACCCGGGAGTGTGCTTAATGATGCAAAACGAAGACTGGATAGAAAATCAAGAGAACAGCTATTAGATTCATTTGAAGTAGGTTTAAATGAACATAGATGCAAACTGAAAAGATTGTTTGTCAAATATGATTTAGCACGGTCAAGTATCAAGAGAATACTACATAAGAACTGGCATGTATTGAACAGAGATGAACATTTAAAAGCAATAGTGCAAGCAGGGACACAGATAACTTTTAAGAAGGCCAAATCGTTGGGGGATATTTTAACATCAACCTTCCTAGATATGAATATTAGAGGTGAAAAATGGTTGACTAAAACTCAGGGTTTTCATAGATGCCCCTCTTGTAAAGCTTGTCAATATGTCTTAGATTGTAAAAGTTATCAAACTTTTGGGGGATGGATTGTGTTGATTCAGAAAAAAATTGCCTGTAGTACTGATCATGTGGTCTATACCCTAAAATGTGGATGTAATATATTATATGTAGGGAGTACCACCAAAAAGTTAAAGGTCAGGATTCTCCAACATATGGGAGCAATTGTGAATGGTGATAAAAGCTACTCCTTGGCAGTTCATTTTGAGAGATATCATACTCAATTCCTGAACACCCACAAGTACTTTGGTTTAAAGCATGTTAGGGTGCATCCAAGAGGAGGTGATAGGAATAAAATGTTATGAAGGGAGGAATCCAGATTAATACTATTGTTGGGGACCGAAGCCCCTTATGAGCATGATTTGGATGCTGAACTACATGTACATTTATGATGACATAAACTATTACACTTTATTGCTTGATTTGCACTGTCTAGGCCACTCCAGTACCGGTGTACCTGATTCTCTGCACTTTATTGTTTGATTTCATTGCTTGGACAGCTTTAGTATTGATATACCTGACTCTTGGCACTTCATTGATTGATTTGTACTGTCTAAGCCATCTTAGTACTGATGTAACTGATTCTCGTCACCTCATTGCTTGATTTGTACTGTCTTGGCCATCTTAGCACTGATGTACCTGATTCCTGGCACTTTATTGCATGACTTGCACTGTCTGAAGCACTTTAGAGCAGATGTAGCTTATTCTTGGCACAAATATATTGGTTCACAATTCCTGGATATGGAATTGAGTTTGAATGTATTAATTAGCACATAGGCCCTCATTACAACCCTGGCGGTCAGTGATAAAGCGGCGGTAATACTGCCAACAGGCTGGCGGTAATAAATATGGAATTATGACCACTGCGGAAACCACTCAGATAGCCAGCCACTTTAACACACCGACCACCAGGGCGGAATCAAAAAGCACCATGGTGGTAACCGCCAACAGCCAGGAGGAAGACAACGGTCAGCCCACTGTATTAAGACACAGAAAACTACCACCTTTTCCGGGGCAATACCAACAACATCAAAAGCCTGGCGGAAACAGAACGCAGAAGGGAAACAACTCACCTCTGGAAACTCAGGGAAGAACCACGCCACCATGGAGCCCGAGCTGCATATCTTCCTCATTTTCGTCTACCTTCTGCTCTATTACGAACGCCGGGGAAGACGACCACGGTGAGTACTTCCGCCTAGCACACAGTGGCAGGGAGCAGGAAAAAGAGAGAGACACACGCACGCAACACACACATTGCAACACCATACACACAAGCAGATGCAGCAACTTAACGTATTTACCCCATACCCCTCAGGAATAATGCAAGGACAACCCCAAGAGATTAAAGTGAGTGTAATACGATAAAATAGTACAAATACATGCATCCAAATCAAAAAGTATATACATATTTACAAATGTAGGGACACTGCCCAGTCCTCAATGTCCGTGGGCCACTGGGCCACTTCACATAGTCCAAGGGCCCACCTCACTCCTGCAACAACACGGAGAGAACACTGCAGGGGCATCAGGGTGAAAATAGCCAGGCACCTCAGGGAGATGGGAAACAGGGGCACCTCAGCCGACGGCCGAAGGAACAACACCACTGCTCCTGGAGGGGGCAACATGCCCTGTGCTTGGTCCTGGGGAGTGCACAGCCATAGTGTCTCAAGTGGGTCATTTGCCCACTGCTTGGTCCTGGGGAATGCAAGGCCACAGTCTCTCAAGTGGGTGATTTCCCCACTGTTTGGTCCTGGGGAGTGCAAGGCCACAGTCTCTCAAGCTTGTGATTTGCCCTGTGCTTGGCCCTGGGGAGTGCAAGGCCACAGTTTCTCAAGTGGGTGATTTGCCCACTGCTTGGACCTGGGGACTGCAAGGCCACAGTCTCTCAAGTGGGTGATTTGTCCACTGCTTGGTCCTGGGGAGTGCAAGGCCACAGTCTCTCATGTGGGTGATCTGCCCACTGCTTAGTCCTGGGGAGTGCAAGGCCACAGTCTCTCAAGTGGGTGACTACTTCCACTGGTTCTGGAGGGGGCATTGTGCCCAGTGAGCTTTATCCTGTGAAGGCTGGGGTGAGTGGATGGCTTCTCCACTGGTTCTGGAGGGGGCATTGTGCCCAGTGAGCTTCATCTTGGGAAGGATGGGGTGAGTGGATGGCTTCTCCACTGGTTCTAGAGGGGGCATTGTGCCCAGTGAACATCATCCTGGGAAGGATGGGGTGAGTGGATGGCTTCCCCACTGGATCTGGAGGGGGCATTGTGCCCAGTGAAGCAGATATTGGGGAGTGCAAGGTCACAGTCTCTCACCCGGGTGTCAGACCCACAGGATTTGCAGGGGCCAGGCCGCACAACAGTCCATGGACGCAGGACTACACACTGTCCGCCAGCGGTGACAGCTCCTCAGTGGTGGCAGTGGTGGTGCTGCTGGTGGAGGAGCTGGCAGTGGTTGAGGGAGGCTCCAGCCCATCCCCTGCATCCTTGGACGGGTGCCCACTGGCGCTGCTGTTGCTGGCAGTGGTGCTGGTGGCGGTGCTGGTGGTGAAGCAGGTGGAGGTGCTAGCAGTGGTGGGGGAGGCTCCAGCCCTTCCCCTGCAGCCTCGGACGGCTGCCCATTGGGGCTGCTGCTGCTAGCAGTGGTGCTGGTAGATGTGCTGGCAGTGGTGGGGGGAGGCTCCAGCCCATCCCTGCAGCCTCGGACGGCTGCACACTGGGGCTGCCGCTGCTGGCAGTGGTGTTGGTGGAGGTGCTGGCAGTGGGGGGGAGGCTCCAGCTCATCCCCTGCAGCCTCGGACGGCTGAATCACCAAGGTTGATGGTGGGGACTCCGACTGAGTCCCAGCACCAGGCCTTTTGTCCTTCCTGCTTGATGGTGCAGGCCCCTTGCCCTTCCTGCCAGCAGCTGGGGATTGCTCCTTGCCCTTTCTGTCAGCAGCCAGGGATTGCTCCTTGCCTTTTAGCAGCTGTGGGTGCCTCCTTGCACTTCCTTGTAGCAGCTGGGGCTGCCTCCTTGCTCTTCCGTGCAGCAGCTGGGGTTGTCTCCTTGTCCTTCTTTGCAGCACTTGGTGCAGGCATCCTTTCGGTGTGGCTGCCTTGTGACAGGATCCTCTCCCACCTGGAGTAGCTGTGGACACTACTGTGCTTGTGGACTGTGTGGCTGAGGTGCTCGCCTGGGTTCTGACCACCCTGGCCTGACGTGAAGAATGGGGGGGAGGGGTAGGGAAGAGGACAACAGTGGAGAGGAAACTTCTTAGGGACATTGGGGTGGGAAGAGGGAGATGGTTTGGGAGTGGAGGAACAGGAAGTGGTTGTAGGAGGTGTCTGTCTGCTGTGTTTGGGTGAAGGTGCATGGGCTGGATGCTGTTGTGAGGTGGATGGCTGTTGGGTGTCTGAGTGCTTGTGTTTGTGTACTTTGGGAGGAGGGGCACAGACAAAGTGGAAGAGCTCACAGGGGACATGTGCATGGATATTGGGGTGGTGACTGCCAGTGAGGGGTGTGTCCTGATAGGTGTTCTGGTGATGGAGGTAGTGGATGAGGATGTAGTGCATGCAGGTGTGTGTGGAGAGGAAACTGGGAGGGAGGTGAACGACGAGGAGGAAGGGGGCACAGTGGAGGCAGTGGATGTTGGTATGTCTGATTCTGGATGATGTTTGTGTGAGTGCCTGTGAGATGAAGTGTGGTAATTGTGTTTGCCACGTCCACTCTTGCGTGTTGTCCTAGGTGCCTGCTCATCTGACTGTGTGCTTGGGATAGGTTGGGGTTCAGGGGAATGGGATTGGGTAGAGGAAGTTGGCGGGGGAGGCTAGAAACAAGGACAATGGCTGCCATCAGAGAGGAGGCCAGAGCCTGGTTTGATCTATGTTGGGCCGCCATGCCAGTGTGAATGCCCTCCAGGAATGAATTTGTCTGTTGTTTTTGGACTGCCAGCCCCTGGATGGCATTCACAATGGTTGACTGCCCAACAGAGATGGAGGTCAATAGCCTCCTCACTCCGGGCAGCAGGGCTAACTGGGGCAGAGCCTGAGGTGCCTGGAGCGAAGAAGATGCCCACCCTCCTGGGTGAGCGGGCACGGGATGCACGCTGAGGGGCTGCTGGGAGGGCGGTGCTGGTACGGGGGTGGATGCTGTACCTGTAGTTTGGGTGGGCACAGAGGTGTCCTCCACCACCAGGGACCTTCCATCAGAGGAGGTTTCACTGTCAGAACTGTCCCCTCCAGTCTCCGCTGTGGTGCCCCCCTCGCTCTCCATCCCACCGGTGCCCTCATCGTCGGCGGATTCGGCATCCTGGGTTCTGTGGGATGCAGCTCCCTCTGTCACCGGTGCTTCTGATCCTCTGCCAGATGATGCTAATGCACAGAAGGACCGGGTGACAAAACAAAAAGGGGGGAAGAGACAAAGGATGCACTTGGCCAATGGCGGCACCAACACCGCCATTGGCTTACACAACACACACACACAGGGAACAGCCCTACGGACTAGGCAATGCACTACCAGTCAAAATGCTAGTCACCAGGCCATGGATAGGGACACCTAACGCCAATTTCAGAATACCTGAGACCCAGAGACCACTGCCCAGTAGTGGATGACTACTAGCTTGGTTGGAAGACTTTCACATCAGAACCCTGCCCAACATGGGACCTACTCTGCAATGTCAGGCCTGGCCCAGGCACACCCACAGGCCCACATACCCCACCACCGGGGACCCCCCCACCACACTTAAGTTGTATATTGGAGCACTGTACTCACCACCTTGTGGCTGCTGTGATGCCCCCAAGCACCCATCCAGCTCTGGATAGGCCACCACCAGTATGCGGGCCATCAGGGGGGTCAGGGTCTGACGGGCACCCCTTCCTCGTTGGGAAGCCATCCCCAGCTGGGCCTCCGCTGTCTTCCGTGCCCAGCATCTCAGATCCTCCCACCGTTTCTGACAGTGGGTGCTCTGCCTGCCGTAGACCCCAGGGTCCGCACGTCCTTGGCGATGGCACACCATATACCCTTTTTCTGATGGGCTCTGACCTTCAGGGAAAAGGACACAGGGAAAGGTATTAGTCCGACCGTGCTGCCTGTTACACTCATGGCGCACCATAACCCTTCCCATCCCCTTACACACAGACATAGCCCAGCATACATGATGCACACTGCCCAGGGGACATCCACCAACCCCCGTACATGAGGCCTTCACACACACCACTCCATGCATTCATGCCACATGCATCATGCTCACAGTATACTCACCTGTTGTTCTGGAGGCCCATACAGCAGTCGGTACTGTGGTAGGACCCAATCCACCAGTCTCTCCAACTCCGCCGAGGTGAAGGCAAGGGGCCCTTTCTCCAGTGACACGAGCCATGGTCAGTTCCAGACACAGGTCACAGCAGCACATGCAGTGTAGGTCCTCTCCTGTTGAAGGTCAGGTAGCAAGTGAGGGAACAGATAGAAAATGACGGTCATGTCGCGGCGGTGCGTACCGTCAACCATTTTGAATGCCATCCAGGGTGTAGAGAGGCATTTGCAACAAACAAATGCATACCTGGAGAGCATTCATTCTGGCGTGGCGGCCCAACAGAGAGCATTTCAGGCTCTGGCCTCAGCACTGATGTCAGCCATTGTCCCTGTGTCAAGCCTCCCCCCTCCAACCTCCACTGCCCAGACCCAATACCCTCTACCCCAGCCTATCCCAATCAGACCAGCATGCACACACATCAACACACAAAAGTGGCTCAGGAAAACACAAGCACCACACATCCCACAGGCACTCACATGAGCACCATACCCATGCAGACACACCAACATCCACTGCCTCCACTGTGTCCCCCTCCTCCACCCTCCACCTCCCTCCCTCCCAGTCTCGTCTCCACTCACACCTGCATGCACTACATCCTCAGACACTACCTCCATCACCAGCACGCCCATCACAACACACCACTCACGTGCAATCACCACCCCCACAACCATTCACATGTCCCCTGTGTCCTCTCCCAGTGTGCCTGTGAGCCCTCCTCCTAAAAGTACCCAAATGCCGGCACACACCCACTCAACAGCCATCCACCTCACAACAGCCTCCAGCCCATGCACCTTCACCCAAACTCAGCAGACGTACACATCCTACAACCACTACCTCTTCCTCCACTCCCAAACCCCCTCCATCTTCCTGTCCCAGTGTGTCTAAAAAACTTTTCCTAGCTAACATTGACCTCTTCTCTACACCTCCCCCCCTGTCCTTCCCCTAGGGCCAGGATGTCTAGAGCCCATACCAGCACCTCAGCCACCAAATCGTCATCCACTACGGTCCCTGCAAGTCCAGGAGGATCGAAGGGGCACCCATCAGGGCTGCCAGTGTGCAAACTACTGAAACTAAGGACCACCCGATTCCGCCACCTGCCAAGGTAAAGAAGGGTCCAGCATGCAGAAGGAAAAAGCTACACCACCCACCCAGCAAGGCCTCATCCAGAACCAAAGAGGACAGTGCCAAGGTGCCAGCAGTGACTACCAAGGTGGGGAAGGGACACAAAATCAAAGGAAAGTCACCTCAGGGCACGGAGCCTCCTGGTGAGGGACTGGTGACCCCGCTTCTCATGACAGGCCAGCAACCTGGACCATGGTGAGCACCGCTGCAACGACCGCCACCTGCACCGCCATCTGCATGGCAGCTGCCACAACTACAGTCACCAGCATCATCCCCAGTGGGCAGCTGTCTGAGGCTGCTGGAGACGGCCTGGTGTCTCCTTCTACTACTACAGACACCTGCACCACGGGCAGCACCGCCTGCATCTCCGCCGCAGACACCGCCGGAGACACCGCCACCTGCCCTGTGATGTGCCCAGCCAGTGCCAGTACAGCGGACATCAGCAGCATCCCCAGTGGGCAGCCATCCGAGGCTGCAGGAGACATCCTGGACCCTGCACACACTACATGAGACACCAGCACTGGCACTACAAGCTGTTTGCAGCCTAAGTCGCCGCAAGGTAGAGTTTGGCTCGGCCTCCATGGAGTATCATGCTACCTGTTCCCTGAAACTCTCGTGGCTCAGACACCCAGGTGAGGGAATGGGAACTGCCACACCCCAGGTGCAGCATCACTGAGCACCAAGCCCCCTCCAGAACCAGTGGAAAAAAGCATCCACTAACACAGTCCTTGGCAGGATGAAGCACTCTGGGCACCAAGCCCCCTCCAGAACCAGTGGAGAAAAGCATCCACTAACACAGTCCTTGGCAGGATGAAGCACTTTGGCACCAAGCCCCTCCAGAACCAGTGGAGAAAAGCATCCACTAACGCAGCCCTTGGCAGGATGAAGCACTCTGGGCACAAAGCCCCCTCCAGAACCAGTGGAGAAAAGCATCCACTAACGCAGTCCTTGGCAGGGTGAAGCACTCTGGGCACCTAGCCCCCTCCAGAACCAGTGGGACATGCCACCGACTTGAGAGACTGTGGCTTTGTACTCCCCAGGACCAAGCAGTGGGCAAACCACCAACTTGAGAGACTGTGGCTTTGCACTCTCCAGAAGCAGGCAGTGGGCAAACCACCCACTTGAGACACTGTGGATATGCACTCCCGAGGAGCAGGCAGTGAGCGAACCACCCACTTGAGAGACTGTGGCTTTGCACTCCCCAGGAGCGAATGTATGTCAGAACAACGCATGCTTGAACAACGCATGCCTGAACAACGAGGTCGGAACAACAACCGCGTTGTTACCACTAATGCCTTTACCACGAATGCCTTAACAACAATTTTTTCGTTGCAAAGGCATTCCTGGTAAAGGCATTAGTGATAGGCATGCATGGTTCCAGCATGCGTCCCTCCTAGCCTCCCACCCCTAAAAATTACCGCGACCCCCTCCCCTCCCCTAAAACCACGCTAACCCCCCACCATTGCCCCTAAAACTACCCCAACCCCCCACCTCGTCCCTAAAATTACTGCGACCCCCACCCTGCCCCTAAAACAACCCCAACCCCCACCCCATCCCTGAAACCTAAAGTACCCCAACCCCCACCCCTAAAACAACCCCACCCCTAAAACTACCCGAGCCCCTAACCCACCCCTAAAACCTAAAACCACCCCAATCCCCACCCCTAAAACAACCCCAACCCCCATCCCATCCCTAAAACCTAAACTACCCCAACCCCCACCCCTAAAACCTAAAACCACCCAAACACCCCCGCCAATAAAACTACCCCTGAGACCCCCACCCCGCCCCTAAAACCTAAATCCCCCAACCCCCCTACCCTGACCCTAAAATTGCCCGACCACCCAACCCACCCCTAAAACCACCCAAACCCCCACCCGTAAAATTACCGCAACCCCTCACCCCGCCCCTTAAAATCTAAAACCACCCCAGCCCCCCACCCCTAAATCCAAAACCACACCAATCCCCCACCCCACCCCTAAAAACCTAAACCACCCGACCCCCCACCCCCAAATACTAAAAATACCCAACCCCCCACCCCGCCCCTATAACTAAAAATACCCCTCCCCAAACCTAAACCGCCTGACCCCCACCCCTAAAACAAAAAATACCCCGACCCCCCCACCCTCACCCCTAAAACTAAAAATACCCCTCCCCTTCCTTCCCCACCCCTAAACCACCCGATGCCCAATCCCCTAAAGCTAAAACCCCAACCCCCACCCCGCCCTAAAACTAAAACCCAACCCCCACCCTGCCCCTAAAACTAAAAATACCCCGACCCCCGCCCCTAAAACTAAAACCCCAAAGCCACCCCTAAAACTAAAACCCCCTGACCCCCCACCCTGCCCCTAAAACTAAAAATACCCAACCACCCACCCCTGCCCCTAAAACTAAAACCCCAACCCTCAACCCCTAAAACTAAAATTACCCTTCCCCTCCCTCCCCGCCCCCAAACCTAAACCGCCCCGACACCCCGTCCCCTAAAACTAAAACCCCAACCCCCCACTCCTGCCCCTAAAACTAAAAATACCCCGCCCCTAAAACTAAAAATACCCCTACCCCCCCACCCCGCCCCTAAAACTAAAACCCCAACCCCTCACCCCCGCCCCAGTTACCTGACTCATTGCGTCGTCCTCCTCAGCCGACTCCCTTCTTCTGTGCCTTAACGACGCATGTGCATTGTTCAGCACATGCGTGGTTAAGGCACAAATCAACAAAGTCGTGGTTAATGAAAGCGTTGTTCAGCTTTCGTTGCCCACGACTTCGTTGTTACGGAGTCGGCATTCAGGGTGTTTCCCCCCAGGAGCAGGCAGTGGGCAAACCACCCACTTGAGAGACTGTGGCTTTGCACTCCTCAGGAGCAGGCAGTGGGCAAACCACCCACTTGAGAGACTGTGGCTTTGTACTCCCCAGGAGCAGGCATTGGGCAAACCACCCACTTGAGAGACTGTGGCTTTGCACTTCCCAGGAGCAGGCAGTGGGCAAACCACCCACTTGAGAGACAATGGCTTTGCACTCCCCAGGACCAGACAGTGCGCAAACCACCCTCTTGAGAGACTGTGGCTTTGCACTCCCCAGGACCAGACAGTGGCCATGGAGCCCCCTCGAGGAGCAGTGGTGTCGTCCCATCATCCGGCTGAGGTGCCCCCCTCCCCTTCCCCCTGAGGTGCCTGTTTTTTTTCGACCTGATGCCCCTGCAGTGTTCTCTCCGTTTTGAGGCAGGTGTCATGCGTGGGCTTCGCCCATGCTTTTTGGGACCACTGGTCCATGGACATTTATTGGGACAGTGTACGGACTTGTGTACTTGCTGTAAATGTTTGTATATACTGATTATTTACTTTTCTCTTGGGCTATCTGTTTGTTCGAATATTACACTTGTTAAACTCATTTCGTTTGGTCCTTGCGTTCTTCCAGGGGGTGACGGGGTGTAGCTGTGATGTGATTGGATATGTGTGTGTGTTGTTGTGGGTGGGGGTGTTGGTGTGTGTGTGTCACCCTCTTTTCCCTCCTCCCCTCCCCTGTGTGCTAGGTGCAGTACTCACCGTGGTCGTAGCCGCCGTCCTTCGTACTCCTGGTAGATGAGAAGATACACCAACATTGGTAACACCTGTAGTTTGGGCTCCATGGCGTCCTGGTTCCTCGTTGGGTGTTGAGAGGTGAGTGGTTTCCCTTCCAATTCCTGTTTCCGCCGTGCTTTCGATGGCGTTGGTCCTACCCCGGAAAAGATGGCGGATTGTTGCCATGTAACAGTGTGAGCGGTACATTGAGTTCCACCTGTCTGTTGGTGGTTATCGCCGTGGGGTTTGTTTCTACCGCCATGGCGGTCGGTGTGTTAAAGTGGCTGTCTGTGTTGGCGGTTTCCGCCATGGTCGTAATTCAATTTTTTTGACCGCCAGCCTGTTAGCGGTATTACTGCCGCTTTATCACCGACTGCCAGGGTTGTAATGAGGGCCAACATTTTTATTTAGATTTAAAATGACTATATGCATGATTGTTGATGGAAATACCCAATTCATCCATTATTTCCATTGTAGTTGCTGAACCTTGTGAATAAAGACTGTAATTTGAGAGCCTTTTGGAGTGCTGTGAATCTCTTCGTATTTGAAATATATATATACTGTATATATATATATACTCAAAACAGACAGGTCTCTTCTCAACCACTACCCCGGACCAGTAACATGGCAGCACAGGTACAGATGGCACCCCAGTTTAATTCGACACGTCACACAATTTTTATTGTTCTTTTTTGGGTATCATAATATTATTTTTAAAAAGTGTAAAACACATCTAAAAAGAAATAAAGCGGCCTACGTGTTTCGGCTTACACCTTCAACCGGGCCTCACAGGACCTCCCAATAGGCTTCACTTATAAAGTCTTTCGTCCATTACACTTTCCCACACATACTAGCTAGAGCTATAACTCCAAATTATCACTGTGCAACCATACGTCCACCATTTCTACTCCAAATAGCGATACAAAGTTATTTAACATTTAATTTACATTAGTATCGTTGTAGTTCTCTCTCTTCACTAAAAGAGCAAGTATTGCAACTTCCGTCATCATTTATAACGCTCATCCAGTGGATTCAATTTAAAAGACAATGAACGCCGTCACAAAGCGTTTAGATGCTGAATCAGATTCCAATGATTAATTTTACAGAAAAAGTATAATGAAATTCTGAATATTAGACAAAAAATAATAACAGTCAGCACATGTTTAGCATATATCCTAAGGTTCAAGATGTAGCACCCTTATACCTAAATGTATGCAGGTATAGCAATGTAAAGATGGAATAAGCTGCTAATGTCAATAGAGCAATTCAAGTAATGATGTACGAAAATCGAATAATTAGTATACAATATTTAAATCCCACATCCAACTACCTACGGGGACCGTAAGATATAATAATTAAAAAAAGAATTAAATTCAATGAGTATATGTACTTCCCATCATTTAAAGCACATCAATATCATATATTAAAGCCAATGTCCTTCTACATTATTGCCCTCATTATGCCAAGAGGAACTTACCGCCATGCCGACTGCCGCCAACATACCACCGCCGCGGCAGATAGCAGCCAAGCATATTATGACACACACATACCAATCCGTCACTATACAGCCACACACACAAGTCCGCCAGCCCAAAGGTCGGTGATAAACTGGCGGTATCCAAACTCACACCGTTACGCCAACAGAACTACACCCACGGCATTATGACTGACGAATCACCACACGAACATTCAAAGGCAGTAAACCATTGGCAGTACATACCACTGTGCTCAAAATACGCACTCTCAAACAAAACTACACCACATTGGACAATTCAAACTACACACACCTGACACGCATACACACACCACACACACACCACTATAAAACACACAACCACATAACCCACAAACCTTCATGACTACAAACAATTGCCAACAGAGACACCACGACCACAGACAAGACCAGAGACACACACCACCATCACCTATACACCACCCACACACCTTACATCACATACCCCAACATATCACCCCACACACCCTCACCCACACCATTCACACTACACCCATGGCAACATAACGACACCCCAGGTTCTCTGAGGAGAAGCCAAGGGTCATGGTGAAGGAAATCATCCGCGTAGAGCCACAGATATTTAGATCACAGGTGCAGCAGACATCCATTGCTAGGAAGATGGAGCTATGGCGGAGAATCACGGACAGGGTCAACGCCATTGGACAGTTCCCCAGAACAAGGGATGACATCAGGAAGAGGTGGAACGACCTACAGGGGAAGGTGCATTCCATGGCAGCAAGACACCAAGTAGCTGTACAGAGGACTGGCGGTGGACTCCCACCTCCTCCTCCACAACTAACAACATGGGAGGAGGAAGTCTTGGCAAACATGCATCCTGCATCCAGTGTGCCCACTGCCCCCAGGTCCCTGATCGTCCTGTGTAAGTGGTGTTGCCTGAGGTCCCTGTAGTGGTGGACACACTGCCGATTGACGTGTCCTGGGGAAAGAGGGATGGTCCCACTGGGTGGGTGCTGTGCTGGTGTTTCCTGATGGGGAGGTTCAGTGGTGGTTTGGGACTGTGCAGGGGAACCAACTGTCCAGAGGTGCCTGATGTGCCGGGCTGGTCATCTTGATCCAGGCGTGCAGAGCTGCTGTCATCACTGTGGGCCTCTTCTGTGGGGGAACTGAATGTGGCTGTCACCTCCTGTCTGGTGACATTATGTAGGGGTCCTGTTGGGGTGTAAATTCATTGTTATTGTATCTGCATGTGCCATCTTGTGCATGGGTATGTTTACCTGTATGGTTGTGATTTTCCTGTCAGCTTGGCCTTGAGTGAGAGGTGATTTTGTGGGCTGGGTGAGTGTCTCTACTGGGCATGCTGTGGTGATGGGTGTCCATGCAGGTCTGTGTTGGGTGTCCATGCTTTGGTGTTGCATGCAGGGCTTGGTATTGGGATGTGTGGGTTGTGATAGTGGCATATATGTGAGGTGTTGGGGTGATGGGTGTGAGGGTAGGGGTTTGTGATGGCATGCACGTTGGATGGGGAGGATATCATAGTAGACATATGACTTACCAGAGTCCAGTCCTCCTGCTACTCCTGCGAGGCCCTCAGGATGCATGATCGCCAAGACATGCTCCTCCCATGTTGTTAGTTGTGGGGGAGGAGGTGGGGGTCCACCGCCAGTCCAGATGTACTGCTATCTGGTTTCTTGAAACCACGGAACGCACCTTTCCCTGTGGGTCATTCCACCTCTTCCTGATGTCATCATGTGTTCTTGGATACTGTCCCACTGCATTGACCCTGTCAACAATTCTCCACCATAGCTCCATTTTCCTTGCTATGGATTTCTGTTGCACCTGTGATCCGAATAGCTGTGGCTCTACCCGGATGATTTCCTCCACCATGACCCTGATCTCCTCCTCAGAAAACCTGGGGTGTCTTTGAGGTGCCATGATGTTGTGTGAGTGATGTGTGAGGTGATAGTAGATGTGATGTATGGGGTGATGTGTTGGGGAGTGTGGTGTTGTGTGCCTCTGGATGCTGGTGTCTTTGCTATTCTCTCTCTCTGCTTCTTCCAAAAGTGTTGTTGTAAGGGGTTGTGGGTAATGTGGGTGTGTTTTTTTTTTTTTGTGGTGTGGGTATGTGGGTGTGGTGTGTGTATGTGTTTCAGGTGTGTGTAGTTTAAATTGTCCAATGTGGTTTCGTTTTGTAAGTGTGTGTGTATTTTGAGCACAGCGGTGTCGTAGTTTGCTGGTTTAAGGATGACAGTACTTATGTTTGTAGGCGACTATGCCTATCCTACAACAAGTCACAGCTGTCGTCCCAACCCTTCCGGCTCACTAGCAGCACCTCAACAAAAAAACAAATAGTAAAAGGTGATTTGTGGCAGCCTTTACGCATGGACTTGAGAGTATGACATCTCAGGTAGTGTTGTGGTTAACCGGAAACTACCCTTTCTCACAAATATATCATGTCTCATCCAAACACAGGAAATAACAAAGATTCAGTGAAGTTTCAATAGTTTTTATTTAACACAACTGCAATTTGTGATATGTTGCATGGGCTGCAATGATTAGGATACTGAACAGTGCAAGAATCAGAATAGTAAAGACAAGAGTCATTATTACAAAGACCCCCAGAATCTTGCAACATGAAAAGACATAAGGTGTGTAATATGTCCTAATACCCTATCATGATAGGCCTAACCTCCTACCTAAAGGAGAGCTGGGTATGTTAAACCTAATCTGCCAATGCCATGTCCATGAGTGGAGCCCCCCAACCCGCGTTACCTTGGAATGAGGTCTCTATCTCAGACTCTGTAGGGACACGAAGACTGGTTCAGCGTCAAGGCGAAGTGCAGCATCAATATTAGCAATGGTGGCGATGCCCTCTGGTCGGAATCCCCCTGAATATCTGTCTAAAGTGTGATGTATTTATACAGATCTACTTGGACCCCTGACATAGGTGTGTTCCCAAACAATAGATAACAGGCATGCTTGGGGTGGAAATTAATATAAACAATTTCCTCGAAAACATGGAGAGGGAATGTCCCTAAGTGTGAACACCTACTGTTTGTTTGTCTTTGTCACTTGATCTTGAAGCCTTAACGCAGTGGCACTGATAATGCAAATCATAACAAGTGGCCTAACTATAAACAAGGCAGCCATCTTAGAAGAATTAAATAATTAAATGGGCTAAGACAGAGCAAGCTAAGTAGGTTAAAAGTCACTAGGTTAAAAGTCATTTGGTGACGGGGGCACGAGTCTGCAAGCCAAAGGCTAAGCTAACTCCTGTTATCCCATTAAAACAAACTTAGGATTCACTACAGCGGTGTATACCGCCAATGGATTACCATGCTTGAATGACCGCCGCGTTGATTTGTGGGTCGTGATAGTGTGGGCGTATTCCTGTTGGGGTGACGGTGTGGGTTTTGCTATCGCCAGTTTATCACTGACCTTTGGTGTGGCGGACTTGTGTGGGTGTCTGTATTGTGGAGGATTTCTAAGTGTGGGTCATAATACCTGTAGCGGATTTCCGCCGTGGACACTGTGGGGGTCATTCTGACCTCGGCGGTAAAAGGCGCTTACCGCCGGTCAGAAGACCGCCATAACACCGCCGCAGGCCGCGGAAAGCCGCCACGGTCATTCTGACCCACAACGGCCAAACCTCCAAAAATCCGACCTCCACTGCAGGCCGCCACATCAGCGGGCAGCGATAAACTGGAGATGACCAAACCTCCACCGTCACGCCAACAGAAAAACGCCCATGCCATTACGACCCACGAATCAACGCGGCGGGCTTTCCAACGCGGTATACCATTGGCAGTACACACCGCCGCGGTCAAAATACACACACAGCACCAAAACACAGGCACATTGGACAATTACAAATACACACACCTGATACACATACACAACCCACTCCCACACAATCAATCAACTATAAAACACACCCCCACATCACCCACAAACCCCTACAACCACAATTACTGAGAGAAGGAGAGAGAGACACAGCAGACAATCCATAGCAATACACACTGAGGCACACTACACCATCACACACACCACATAGTAGCACAAAGCACCACACACCAACATACTCATCATCACATACACCACCCCACACCTCACCCACACCACCCCATGGCACCCCAAAGGCACCCACGCTTTTCGGACCAAGAACTCCGGGTCATGGTGGAGGAAATCCTAAGAGTGGAACCCCAGCTCTTCGGCTCACAGGTGCAGCACACCAGTATAGCTAGGAAGGCGGAGCTATGGCAGCGGATCGTGGACAGGGTCAACGCGGTGGGACAGCATCCCAGGAATAGGGAGGACATCCGCAAACGACCTACTTGGAAGGTCCGATCGATGGTCTCCAGGCACAACATCGCGGTCCAGAAGACTGGCGGCGGACCCCCACCCACCCCTCCCGAATTTACATCATGGGAGCAAGAGGTCTTCAACATCCTGCATCCTCAGGGCCTCGCAGGAGTAGCCGGAGGAATGGACTCTGGTAAGTCCAATCTCAACTACTAGATCCCCCTCACCCCACCAGCATGCCAACCCACACCCCCACCCTCACCCCCAACCCCCCAGCACACATCCTCCCTGACAATGTCTCACCAGCACAACCCACCCATCCCAACACCAACTCCTGCATGCCAACACAATCCATGGACACCCATCACCCAAGCATGACCACTGCACTTACCCCCCCCCCCACTAACTACCCTCACAACACCTCCCTCAAGGGAATGCCTGCACTGGGGGACGAGGGCACCCATAACACGCACGCTATTGCACACACAGAAACAATAACCAAACTCTCTTACCCGATGCAGGACCCGAACGCCAAAACACCAGCCAGGAGGGTCCAGAAATGTCCATCCCACCCCCGGAACAGGCCCACAGTGAGGACAGCAGCTCTGTCGACACTGAACCTGATGACCAGCCCGGACCATCGGGGACCTCTGGGCAGTCACTTCCCCTCACCCAGACACAGGCCACACCAGACCCGACCCCCTCTGCCAACACCAGCACAGCTCCCACCCAGCGGGCCCATGCCTCTGTCTCTAGGACACGTCAATCAGCGGTGTGTCTGCCACTACAGGGCACCCAGGCTAACCCAACACCCCAACAACAACAGGGACCTGGGGGCAGTGGGAGCGGGCACACCGTCCAGGAGACAGAGGCCGGGGGAAACCAGGCAGCTCGGAGGGCTGCTGTGCGACAGGGGGGGGAGGAGAGGCCCAGGGAACCAACTCTCCAAGAGGCCCTCACCACCATCATGGGGGCCTACCACCACTCCCAAGAGACGATGGCGACGGTACTGGCCAGGTTCACGGAGATCCAGGCACAGCAGGAGGAACCTTACATGGGGTTCAGGGAGGAGCTGAGAATCATCGGGACCGCAATGGGGACCATCGTCCTGGCCCTCAACAGGATAGAAGACGCGTTGCGGGACCATGTGGCACCACACAGGGCCCCTGTCACTAGCCCGGACCAGGAACAGCCTACCACCTCCGCCGGCGCTAGTGGACAGGAGGCCCCAACACCACGGCAGGCCACCAGAACCCCACCTCCTGCTGAAGAACAACCACCCCGTAAGAGGAGCCTGAGATCCAAAAAAAAGACAGAGTAGGATGTCAAGACCCCCGCCAGCAGGACATACCCCCTGAACTCTTCCCACTGTCCCACATTGCCACCCTGTCCAAACATGAACTGCCTCTGCTCCATCCTTCCACAGGCAAAAGGACAATGCACCTGTGAGACTGAGAACTGGACTCTGCCATGGACATTACTCCACCCCCACCCATCACCCTTATAATCACATGTACCAATATCTAGCCCTGTAAATAAATCACATATTGCACACAAATCAGTTTGGAGTCATGCTGTATTATTAGCAAATGTATTACATATTACTGTTCAATATCTGTTCTGTCAATTAGTGATGACAACATACCAATGTCAATACGCTGTAGTTCATGGGCAAACCAAGCAGAAGTCAGGCACTGAGTCATACAGCACTGAGAAGGGAAGGGAAAAACAAAAATTACCCAAAAAGATCTGGTGGGAACTACAGAAAGTACAGATGCAGGAGGCTAGAACCAATTGTGAAATGGCGTGGGTGATTCTTACCTGGGTGTTACTGGAAATACTGTTGTATCACTCTGTCCCTATTGTCTGTGTCGTCCTCTGAGTCTTCCTCCTCTTCACTCTCCACAGGCTCCACGGCTTCTACAACACCACCATCTGGACCATCCTCCTGCAGGAAAGGCACCTGGCGTCGCAAAGCCAGGTTGTGAAGCATACAGCACGCCACGATGATATGGCACACCTTCTTTGGTGAGTACATTAGGGATCCACCTGTCATATGCAGGCACCTAAACCTGGCCTTCAGGAGGCCAAAGGTTCGCTCAATCACCCTCCTAGTACGCCCATGGGCCTCATTGTACCGTTCCTCTGCCCTTGTCCGGGGATTCCTCACTGGGGTCAGTAGCCACGGCAGGTTGGGGTAACCAGAGTCACCTATTAGCCACACACGTTGTCTCTGTAGCTGCTCCATCACATAGGGGATGCTGCTATTTCGCATCACATACGTGTCATGCACTGACCCTGGGAACTTGGCATTTACATGGGAGATGTACTGGTCAGCCAAACAGACCACCTGGACATTCATCGAATGATAACTTTTTCTGTTTCGGTACACCTGCTCATCGTCTTTTGGGGGTACCAAAGCCACATGGGTCCCATCAGTGGCACCAATGATGTTGGGGATATGTCCAAGGGCATAGAAATCACCCTTCACTGTAGGCAAGTCACCCTCCTCTGGGAAAATGATGTAGCTCCGCATGAGTTTCATCAGGGCAGACAACACTCTGCTCAAAATCTTAGAAAACATAGGCTGAGACATTCCAGATGACATGGCCACTGTGGTCTGGAATGACCCACTGGCCAAAAAATGGAGGACTGACAAAACCTGCACCAGAGGGGGAAACCCTGTGGGTTGGCGGATGGGGGACATCAGGGCTGGCTCCAGCTGGGCACACAGTTCATGGATAGTGGCACGGTCAAGTCTGTATCGAAGTAATATATGGCGTTCTTCCATTGTCGACAGGTCCACCAGCGGTCGGTACACGCGAGGATTCCTCCTTCTCATCGCAAGTCCCAGCGGACGGTGCCTAGGAAGGACAACATGGAGCAGAGAGTCAGCCAAACCACAGGTACGTACAGACAGCTTGCACAGTTAAAGAATGGCAATGGGTTGAAAGGCGTGTATGTGTGGCAATGCAAGGCCTAGGCCTGTGTGTCGCAGTCAAAATTAAGCCATGTAGGCCCTTGAAATGGCGGCTGCCTGACCTGTGAAGTGGGACAATGGGATGTGAGGTCAATGCGCTGGCGGGGCACACCGTGGCGGTAGGCGGTCGAAGACCGCGGCGCAAAGCCGCATTGGTTAACATTGAAGCCTATGGGTTTCAGGAGCCAATGACGAAGTGCGCCGGCGGTCGCGGTACGCACCGCCGCGGTACGCACCGCCGCGGGCTTGACCGCCATTTTCTATCTGCTTAATCACTCGAGACCTGATCATCCACAGGAGAGGACCTATACTGCAAGTGCTGCTGTGACCTCGGTCTGGAAGATACAATGGCTGCTGCGACTGGGGAAAGGGCCCCTGCCTTCACGTCTGAAGAGTTGGAGAAGCTCGTGGATGGGGTCCTCCCCCAGTATGCGCTACTCTACGGTCCTCCAGACCAACAAGTGAGTACACCGGGTGCACATGGAATGGGCTATGCCTGTGTGGATTGGGGTGGATGTAAGTTGGTGGGGTGGGGGGCGAATGAGGAGTGCAACGCCCGACAGATGAGAGCATGTGCCATATGGCAAAGTTGGTGGGGGGGTCCAATCACATCTAACATGCAGGTCATTCATGATTTCCTCCTTTCCACCCTGTACATGTCAAATAGGTCAGCGCCCATCAGAAGATCGAGATTTGGCGTGCCATCGCCAAGGAAGTCCGGAACTTGGGGGTCCACAACAGACGGGGCACCCACTGCCCAAGAGGTGGGAGGACATCCGCCGCGGAACAAGGAAGACCGCAGAAACACTGCTGGGGATGGCCTCCCAACCTAGGAGGGGTGCCAGTCGCACCATGACCCCCCTGATGTCCCGGATCCTGGCGGTGGCCTACCCTGAATTGGATGGGCGCTTTAAGACATCATAGCAGACACAAGGGGGTGAGTATCAGCACATTCTCCTATCTTTCTGCGCAGTGGAGGCGTCTGGGTGGGGGAGGAGGGCTGTGGGTGACATTAGGCCAGGGCGCTTTCTGTAGTGTAGTCCTCTCCCTTAGGCATGGCCCTGTGCCCCCGGCCCCCACCTCGGTAGGGTGACAAGTACAGCCATTGAAGGTCCAGCATCTCCCATGTGCGCGTTTGACGTCTCTTGGCCTGTTGTCTTAGTCAGTAGTACTGAGTAGTGTACCCCGAATGCGCGGCTTAGTGCATTAGGCACCTGTGTCTGTCCTCTCCGCCAACGGTGTTGACATTGCATGCACTCAACCTGGTCTTCTTTTTTCTCCCCCCACCCTTTCTCTTCATCTTCTTGTGCATGTGTGCATTAGCATCATCAGGCGGAGGAGATTTGGCATCGGAGCACGAGGGAGCTGCAGGACACAAGGCCCCGGTGGGCCCAGGAACAGACACCGAGGGCACCAGTGATCCGGAGGGCGAGGGGAGCACCACGACGGGGACCGCTGGTGAGAGCAGCGAAAGCGACACGTCCTCGGATGGGAGCTCCCTAGGGGTGGCGGCAACATCCGTGCCCCCCGCCTCTACAGGTACAGCCGCCACCCAGCGCACCAGCCCTGCCCTCCCAGCAGCCCCTCAGTCTTCGCTCCGTGCCGGTTCGCCCAGGAAGGCGCGCGTCTCCTTCGCCCCAGGCACCTCAGCCCCTGCCCCTGTTGCCCCTGCTGCCCTCAGTGCGGAGCTCATTGACCTGGTAAGGACGCTCATTGTTGGGCAGACGACCCTTTTGAATGCCATCCAGGGTGTGCAAAGGGAGGTGCAACAGAGCAATGCGTACCTGGAGGGCATTCATTCGGGTCAGGCTGCCCATCAACGAGCGTTCACTGCTCTGGCCTCAGCACTGACGGCAGCCATTGTCCCTGTTTCCAGCCTCCCTCTTCTTACTGCCTCCAGCCTTTCTCTGTCTCCTGTTCCTCAGCCTATCCCATCCACACCATCAGACCAGCCTGCACACATCTCAACACCCAAGAGCAGCTCATCCAAACACAAGCACCACAGATCCCACAAACACTCACCCAAGCAACACCCAGATGCAGACATGCCAACAGCCACTGCCACCCCTGTGTCCCCCTCCTCCTCGTCTCCCTCCTCCCTCCCTGTGACGTCTACACTCACACCTGCATGCACCCCAACATCAGCCAGTGCTTCCATCACCACCTCACCCTCCAGTACAGTCCACACTCGTGCAGTCACCACCCCACTGCCATTTACACGTCCCCTGTGTCCTCTCCCACTGTGTCTGTCACCCCCTCTTCCAAGACACACAAAGGCAGGCAGACACCCACCCAACAGCCATCCACCTCACGACAGCCTACAGCACCAGCACCTTCACCCAATGACAGCACACCTGACTCTCCTACAACCACCTCCTCTACCTCCACTTCCATCTCCACTTCTCCTACCCTTTACCTTGGACCTAAAAAACTTTTCCTGGCTAACCTTAACCTCTTTCCCCCCGATGAGCTCCCCCATCCATCTTCAAAGAGTCCCAAGAGCACCGCAGCCACCACCAGCCCAGCTTCGGGTGTCACTGTTGTGCCTGGGTTCTGGAGCCCACCCTTTGCCAGCAGTGACACATCGATCAGCAGCAAGAACACGTCCAGCCCCCCCCCCGGCAAGAGGACCCGCAAAAACAAGGGCCGCCGTGCGAGGACCGACAGGGCTGCCCCCAAGGAGCAATGTGCGGCCACTTCACCACCCACACCATCTAGGGGAGGCAAGGGCCCGAGAGCCCCATCAAAGGAGTGGAAGGGCAGCAGGAGCGCGGAGAAGGTGGACCCCACATGCCACATCCCAGCTGGGAAGGAGGACACTAAGGAGGCCAGGAGTCCGTCCCCGAAGGGTCCAGAAACGTCACGGTCCGAGGGCGACTGAGCAGGGAGTCCAGGCCAGGTCTGGCTCCCTTGACCTGCTGGATGAGCACCGCTGAACAGGGCCCACGGTGCAGAAGAGCACCGCTGAACAGGGCCCGCCGTGGAGATAGGCACCGCTGAACAGGGCCCGCGGTGCAGAAGAGCACCGCTGAACAGGGCCCGCCGTGGAGTAGAGCACCGCTGAACAGGGCCCACGGTGCAGAAGAGCACCGCTGAACAGGGCCCGCCGTGGAGAAGAGCACCGCTGAACAGGGCCCGCGGTGCAGAAGAGCACCGCTGAACAGGGCCCGCCGTGGAGATAGGCACCGCTGAACAGGGCCCGCGGTGCAGAAGAGCACCGCTGAACAGGGCCCGCCGTGGAGATAGGCACCGCTGAACAGGGCCCGCGGTGCAGAAGAGCACCGCTGAACAGGGCCCGCCGTGAAGAAGAGCACCGCTGAACAGGGCCTGCGGTGCAGAAGAGCACCGCTGAACAGGGCCCGCCGTGGAGATAGGCACCGCTGAACAGGGCCCGCGGTGCAGAAGAGCACCGCTGAACAGGGCCCCGCCGTGGAGAAGAGCACCGCTGAACAGGGCCCCGCCGTGGAGAAGAGCACCGCTCCGCTGGGCCCTTCCTCTCAAGCACCGCTCCGCTGGGCCCTTCCTCTCAAGCACCGCTCCGCTGGGCATCGCCGTCTAAAGCACCTCTCCGCTGGGCCCTTCCTCTCAAGCACCGCTCCGCTGGGCACTGCCGTCTCAAGCACCGCTCCGCTGGGCCATTCCTCTCAAGCACCGCTACGCTGGGCACCGCCGTCTCAAGCACCGCTCCGCTGGGCCCTTCATCTCAAGCACCGCTCCGCTGGGCCCTTCCTCTCAAGCACCGCTCCGCTGGGCATCGCCGTCTCAAGCACCGCTCCGCTGGGCCCTTCCTCTCAAGCACCGCTCCGCTGGGCACCGCCGTCTCAAGCACCGCTCCGCTGGGCCATTCCTCTCAAGCACCGCTACGCTGGGCACCGCCGTCTCAAGCACCGCTCCGCTGGGCCCTTCATCTCAAGCACCGCTCCGCTGGGCCCTTCCTCTCAAGCACCGCTCCGCTGGGCCCTTCCTCTCAAGCACCACTCCGCTGGGCACCGCCGTCTCAAGCACCGCTCCGCTGGGCCATTCCTCTCAAGCACCGCTACGCTGGGCACCGCCGTCTCAAGCACCGCTCCGCTGGGCCCTTCATCTCAAGCACCGCTCCGCTGGGCCCTTCCTCTCAAGCACCGCTCCGCTGGGCATCGCCGTCTCAAGCACCGCTCCGCTGGGCCCTTCCTCTCAAGCACCGCTCTGCTGGGCACCGCCGTCTCAAGCACCGCTCCGCTGGGCCATTCCTCTCAAGCACCGCTATGCTGGGCACCGCCGTCTCAAGCACCGCTCCGCTGGGCCCTTCATCTCAAGCACTGCTCCGCTGGGCCCTTCCTCTCAAGCACCGCTCCGCTGGGCCCTTCCTCTCAAGCACCGCTCCTCTGGGCACCGCCGTCTCAAGCACCGCTCCGCTGGGCCCTTCCTCTCAAGCACCGCTCCGCTGGGCCCTTCCTCTCAAGCACCGCTCCGCTGGGCCCTTCCTCTCAAGCACTGCTCCGCTGGGCACCGCCGTCTCAAGCACCGCTCCGCTGGGCCCTTCCTCTCAAGCACCGCTACGCTGGGCCATTCCTCTCAAGCACCGCTCTGCTGGGCACCGCCGTCTCAAGCACCGCTCCGCTGGGCCCTTCATCTCAAGCACCGCTCCGCTGGGCCCTTCCTCTCAAGCACCGCTCCGCTGGGCACCGCCGTCTCAAGCACCGCTCCGCTGGGCCCTTCCTCTCAAGCACCGCTCCGCTGGGCCCTTCCTCTCAAGCACCGCTCCGCTGGGCCCTTCCTCTCAAGCACCGCTCCGCTGGGCCCTTCCTCTCAAGCACCGCTCCGCTGGGCACCGCCGTCTCAAGCACCGCTCCGCTGGGCCCTTCATCTCAAGCACCGCTCCGCTGGGCCCTTCCTCTCAAGCACCGCTCCGCTGGGCACCGCCATCTCAAGCACCGCTCCGCTGGGCACCGCCGTCTCAAGCACCGTTTATGGTTCACTGTGCCCACCATGCCTCCTCCTTGACCAGTGGAGACTGTCATCCACCTGATGGACTGTGGATTTGCACTCCCCAGGATGGTCCAGTGGGCAGCCCACCCACTGTAGAGACATTGAGAGACTGTGGCTTTGCACTCCCCAGGATGGTCCAGTGGGCAGCCCACCCACTGTAGAGACATTGAGAGACTATGGCTTTGCACTCCCCAGGATGGTCCAGTGGGCAGCCCACCCACTGTAGAGACATTGAGAGACTGTGGCTTTGCACTCCCCAGGATGGTCCAGTGGGCATGGTGGCTCCTCGTGGATCTGGCGTCGTGGACTCATGTGGCTGTGGTGCCCCCCCCTTCCCTTCCCCCTGAGGTGCCTGTAGTTTTTACATCTGATGCCCCTGCAGTGTTCTCTCCAAAGGACTCAGGTCTCCTGTGTGGGCTTTGGCCTTATTTCTCAAGACTTTGGCCCACGGACATGCTGAATTCGTAGGATGTGCAGGACTTGGTACTTCAGTTATACACTGATGTGTATGTCATTAGTTTTGTTGTGAATATTTTTCATGGTTGTACAATAATTTTCTGGAGCTTTTTGGTACATAAATATTTATTCCAAATATGATTATGTCGTAGCATTTTTCAGGGGTGTTTGGGTGGTGTCACTGTGACTTGGTGCTCTGCATTGGTGAGTACATAGTTGGGGGGGGGGGTCGCATATGTGTGTGCCCGTAACCTTTCGTCCTCCCCCTCCCGTGTGTCGTAGGTGCAGTACTCACCGTTGTCGTCTGCGCCGGACTTCGTACTCGTGGTAGATGAGAAGGTAGACGAGAGCAGGTAGGATGTTTAATTCGGGTTCCATGCTGTCCTCCTTCCTCCTGGAGTGCGTAGTGGTGAGCGTTTTCCCGTCCGTAGTCTGTTTCCGCCGTGTTTTTATCGGCGGTGCTCCCGCCCCGGAAAAGGTGGCGTATTGGTGAGTTGGAATAGTGTGGGCGGTACATTGTCTGCCGCCTGTCTGTTGGCGGTGACCGCCGCGCTGTTTGTTTGTACCGCCGTGGCGGTCGGAGTGTTAAGGTGGCTGTCTGTGTTGGCGGTTCCCGCCAGGCTCAGAATCCCATTTTTTTTACCGCCAGCCTGTTGGCGGGTTGGCCGCCGCTTTAACACTGACCGCCAGGGTTAGAATCATCCCCTGTATGTTGGTGGCCGTCAGCACGGCGGTCAGTGGACTTTACCGCCAGGGTTTTAATGAGGGCCTTTGTCGTGTGTTGAATCCAGATAATAAAATTGATTTGTTTTATGAGGCCGTTACAAATGATCTGGAAAGTGTGAAATATCAAAAACATAAAGACAGGGAAAATCTGACGTTAGAAGAAAGAAGGACACTAAACAAGTTAACTCTGAATGATAAGATCATTATAAAACCAGCAGATAAAGGAGGGAATATAGTTATTCAAAATCGTGAGGATTATGTTGGGGAAGCAACAACACACATAATTATCAGAAGTTGAACTATAATCCCACTAATGAGATACTACATAATGTTGAGGTTAAATCGAAGGGCTGGTATCAAGAAGCATTAATTGGCTGGTATCAAGAAGCATTAATTAATGAAGAAGAATATAAATGTTTAAAAAAAGAACATCCTACCATTCTCAATATATATTTTCTTCCCAAAATCACAAAACACTTACTAAACCTCCTGGTAGGCCAATTGTTTCCGGTTGTGGTTCAGTGTTTGAAAATTTCTCAAAGTACGTGGATTTTTACCTTTCCCCCATGGTAATGTCATTAAGTTCATACATTAAAGATACTAGAGACTTTTTGAGAATAATTTCAAATATAACATGGCAACCTAACTATTTTCTAGTGACTACAGATGTACTGTCACTTTATACATCCATTCAACACAATATTGAAGAGACAAAACACTCAGTGGTTGAAATGTTTCTTCAAAATAATATCTTTTATTCAACCATCAGATTTACAAACAACTTTGCGGAACTGCCATGGGTGTTTCTTCATCTCCAAGTTATGCAAACCTTACTATGGGATGGTGGGAGAGGGAAATTGCCTGGCAGGAAAATTATCATATGTACCTTGAGAAAACTGTTTTGTGGCTCCGGTATATTGATGACTTATTCATCATATGGAATGGTTCAAATTAAGAATTCAAAACATACTTTGACAAGTTAAATCATAATGACAGTGGGTTGCAATGCACCTTTAACATCAATGCCACACAAATCAATGTTTTTGGACTTCAAAGTTTATGTGGAGAATAATCAAGTACACACAACTATGTATAGAAAAGAAACTGCAACAAATAACATTTTACATGGCCAAGGTTTCCATCCTAAATCATTACTCAAAAGTATCCCATTTGTTTTTTTTTTATGAACAAGGAGAAATTGTTCGGATGAAAAAGAAATGGAAATCCGGTTCATGGATGTGAGGCAAAGGTTCTTTCAAAGAGGATATCCTAGAACTCATTAGGAGCTCAAAAAGCAAGAAATAGAACTTGCCATCAAACTTTAATTGACAAAACACCAATTACCCTACAGGAAGACAAAGAGAGTCCACGATTAATACTCACTTATAGTAAGGAAAGCAAGGACATTGTTAATATTTTCAAGAAACATTGGAAATTATGAAGAAGTGATCATGATATAGGACAACTGATAGGTAAAAGACCTCAAGTAATGTACAGGAAATCACGTTTTATTAGGGATATACTCGTAAAAAGCCATTTCACCTCACGATTGACAAAAAATTGGCTGGAGAAAGGATCATTGGGATTTTACAAATGTAATAACTGTAAGGCCTGTCAAGTAGCCAAAAAAGTGAAAACTCTAAAAGATTACAAAGGGAGAGAAATAGGTATCTCACAAAGGATAACATGCAACAGCCAATATGTTGTCTATTTAATTGAATGTGAGTGTGGCTTACAATTTATAGGTAGCACAACCTGTCCCCTGAAAAAAGAATACTAGAACATGTGTGAGCAATTCAACATCAGGAACAAAGTTATGCTATTGTGAGACATCATAATAAACACCACACTAGTGATTGAAGGAGCATTAGATTCTTTTGTCTAGCTCAGGTAAATAAAGATGAATGAGGTGGAGATAGAACTCTAAAATTGTGACAATTGGAAAGTAAATATATTATCTGGCTTCAAATAAAGACGCTTTATGGATTGAACATGGATGAAGAACCTTTTGTTAATTTATAACAGTTAATACAGTAGAGGTTGGTTGAAGTAGGGTTGATTGGGGGTCAGTAGTGTAGAAATGACATTATCATTAGCATGATAAAAATACAACCAGTCTCACTGATATAGAATATATATGATCATAACTCATTGTATTATATATTTGTTATATTATTAACTGATAATTGAGTTTGATTATATATTGAGAGAAAGGATTTGACAATGAGACATTTCAATATAAACTATGATGGGTATAAAATCATAAGGCACTTAGGCGGTCCGCCGCCCGCCATGCGGTCACCGCCGAATGACCGCACCGCGGTCAAAAGACCGCGGCGGCCATTCTGGCTTTCCCGCTGGGCCGGCGGGCGACCGCCAGAAGGCCGCCCGCCGGCCCAGCGGGAAACCCCCTTCAACAATGAAGCCGGCTCCGAATGGAGCCGGCGGAGTTGAAGGGGTGCGACGGGTGCAGTGGCACCCATCGCGATTTTCAGTGTCTGCAAAGCAGACACTGAGAATCTTTATGGGGCCCTCTTAGGGGGCCCCTGCATTGCCCATGCCAGTGGCATGGGCAGTGCAGGGGCCCCCAGGGGCCCCACAACACCGGTTCCCGCCATCCTGTTCCTGGCGGTAAAAACCGCCAGGAACAGGATGGAGGGAAGGGGGTCTGATTCCCCATGGCGGCGCTGCAAGCAGCGCCGCCATGGAGGATTCCCTGGGCCAGGGGTAAACCGGCGGGAAACCGGCGGGAGACCGGCGGGAAACCGGCGGCAAACCGCCGGTTGCCCTTTTCTGACCGCGGCTTTACCGCCGCGGTCAGAATGGCCCAGGAAGCACCGCCAGCCTGTTGGCGGTGCTTCCGCGGTCCCCGGCCCTGGCGGTCATGGACCGCCAGGGTCGGAATGACCCCCTTAGCCTTGATCCTAATAATATATCAGTTCACCAAAAAGGGCTGAAAGCTAAACACAATGAGTTAAAATACATTTATATTGTTATTTAATAATTTATCACAATTATTTATTCATTTTCATGTCAAATGTTGCTGTCTTTTTTCTCTCTTCTGTTTTAAGAACAAACAAATAGTTATAGGAAGAATTCATTTCTATTCAAAAATTGGCATTTAAAACATATCCATTGTACGTTTTTAATCAAATCATTATTTTTGTAAAAGCTTTTATGTCCATACTGACTACGATATCCAGAATGCCTCATTATGGGCAATTTGGATCATCAGTAGTTAAGGGAAATAGTGGAAGGACTCACTGACCGTGAACAAGACTCTTTTAGAGTTGAAACACTTGGTAGTTGATAAACCTTCTGAATAAAGACTGGATTTTGGGAGCCTTTTGGAGTGTGGTGAATCTCATATATTCTTAATACAAAATGCCTCTCTTTCTTTTTTTTGTCACATATTGAACCAACTATACATAATCAACAGACAAATACATCTCAAAAGACATACCTTGTACTTGTAATTATTTTTATTGAAAATAATACAAAAGACTTAGGCCCTGATTCTAACCCCGGCGGTCTTCGACCGCCGGGGCGAGGGTCGGCGGGAGCACCGCCGACAGGCCGGCGGTGCCCCGCAGGGCATTCTGACCGCGGCGCTTTGGCCGCGGTCAGAAAGGGTAAACCGGCGGTCTCCCGCCGGTTTACCGCTGCCCTCAGAATCCCCCATGGCGGCGCAGCTTGCTGCGCCGCCATGGGGGATTCTGACCCCCCCTACCGCCATGGCAGGATGGCAGTAGGGGGGGTCGCGGGCCCCCTGGGGGCCCCTGCCGTGCCCATGCCAATGGCATGGGCACGGCAGGGGCCCCCGTAAGAGGGCCCCGCAAGGTATTTCAGTGTCTGCCTTGCAGACACTGAAATACGCGACGGGTGCTACTGCACCCGTCGCACCTTCCCACTCCGCCGGCTCGATTACGAGCCGGCATCCTCGTGGGAAGGGAGTTTTTCCCTGGGCTGGCGGGCGGTCTTTTGGAGACCGCCCGCCAGCCCAGGGAAAAACTCATAATACCCTCCGCAGTCTTCTGACCGCGGAGCGGTATTATGGGGGCGGAATTCTGGCGGGCGGCCTCCGCCGCCCGCCAGGATTAGAATCACCCCCTTAATAACTTCAACATAAGACATAAAAAACACACACAAAAAACAGGGACACCACTCAAAAACTCAAGGACAATTCACATAAAAGAACAGATACAACAATTTCAAATCCTAACATCACAAAGCCGACTACATCAAAATACAATACTTGCAAATTTAAATTCTAAATAATGAGACTTCCTAATCCAATGTTCTCCAACCATTTGCTTATTAGAGTCTTTAGTTTATAATATACTCATTGGAGTCTCTCAGCATTATTCTCCAACATAAGTCTCAATAAACTGAAATATAAATTCTTATATCTCCTTTGGTTGATGACCTCATCAAAGTTCAAAAGCAATTTACTAAACACATTTGATGTTCCCGCCATCCTTTCTTTCCACATATTTCCATATATTCCAGTTGGAATTAAATGTGGCATACAGTGCCAGCTATAACAATGATGTCCATCTATTCAAAATATGGTCCGTGTAATTTGCTTTCATATATTTTGCTCAGCCTTAATTTTCCTCGCCATATGGTTCGTGTAATTTGCTTTAATATATTTTGCCCAGCCTTAATTTTCCTCACCAGGGCTGCTCTCAACATTACATCATTAGGCTGGAACAAACTCTTTTTTCAAGAATAACAATCGCCTAAACGTGGGGTGTAATCCGTTTTTAAAATTTCAAACACCCAAATATCACCACATGACCCAATAGCCTGCAATATAGCCAGGAGACGCTGCCATCGCCGATACACCAAAACTTCCCGACCTCCGAATGGTTAAAAAAACGAACTCATTCATAGAGTGTGCAGTGAATCTCTTCATATTTGAAACATTAAGTCGAGAGTGGTCCACTTCGTCATGGTCACCGGCAGCAGAAGAGAGCTATATATATATATATATATATATATATATATATAATCCTTAGCGATGAGAGCCTACTCATCGTTCGGGGGCATCAAACCAAACAAGATAATCAAGGAATCCGCCCAATGAAAAATTATAAAATGCAAATAGCCTCAATCCAAAAAGTGCTCATCTGTTTAATGAAGTTGTGATGCAGAGTTTCTGCCGTCAAAACAGAAAATGTCTACGCGTTTCAGCTAACACCTTCTACTGGACATTTCCACCCCACAATGCCATCTCTACAAATACATTTACTAGTCCCTCACTAGTCCCTCATCAATGTTAGTGACTGAGTGATACCTATGCAATTGGCGGCCATCTTCTAACGTTTCAAATGTTATGATGCATAATCAAATGTCATACATTCCACATCAATTCAATTTTATCCAAAAGGAAAATGTCATCCTAATGATATATTGATCTCAATATTCAATTCTGCGTAGTGTAATGCCCAAGAGAGGGGTATGTCGCTGCCTTGATTAGGTCCAAATACGTCATGATCATATTAAAACTATTGAACTAAATATCTCATTCTGTTAAAGTGACATGTGCATCTTCAAGCCTCAAAATGATTTAAATAGTTAATGTGGCAGTACTCTTGAATATAAAAGTGTGGATCAATAAAGAAGTGTTTCATTATTATGTTAAACGTATATAAACATAATTTTCCATATATATATATCCTGAATGCGGAATAAAATGACCCACATATATTGAGACCCCCAGCTAATGAAAATGGTAACTGTAGCACTACTCATAAATATACACATATTGATCACAATTTGAAAGATATATCATGATTCTATTCAAACTTGTATGTACATGGACACCAGCAAACCCTCTATGTAAAATACTGCACAAGTACGCATATAACTTCCTTGTTGATTTGTTGTCTCAATTGTCAACTATCAAGTATATGCTGTAATTCTAAAAATGTTTCTCAAACATTTCCATCATTGTGGCATATGATATACATGTATGACCTAAATATTATTCTATATTTCCCCATATCTTTCAGAGTTGTAAACTCCAATAAGTGGCTAAGAATGAAAAAAATAAAAAAGTACAGGGGAAAAAAATCAATTCGGGCAATGGCGTATTTGTGCAACATAAGCATCTACTCACATTTTGGAGTTCATATCTTAACATATATCTAATCTATAGAAAAAGATGTAAGTTTATCTATATTCACATTATTACATCCCATATCCATTGAAATCAATTATGTTTCTAAGTCTGTATTCAAGTGAATCCTGTCCACCCAATTGATTTATGGCATTCAACTAAAAATAGCCTATTGTATATCATAAAGATTATATGCTCATTGTTGATCCTCACATCAACAATAGTGAGCCTCCAAAACGCTGTATTGAAAAACTAAGGCCTATATTGGCTGGGTTAGGAACTTTTTTTGTGTATCATGTAGAGATAAGCAAACCCCTAAAGTATCAGGTGCAGAAAGTGCAAAGAGTGAAACAAGTGATTTAAAAGAGCACAAGATGGTTACTAAGCAGACCTAACAGTGCAAACAATTTTGTGAAGAAAACCCCCTTGTATATCCTATCTCCCTCATGGGGGATTTTGTCTCCTTGTTTCTTCATTGTAACTCATCAATACTATAATAAGGCACTGCCAATAATCCTTGCTTAATCTGACAAGCGTCTGGAAAACTCAAAGGATTTAAAAAGAAGTATGTACATAACAGCAGCTAAATATGAATCTATCCTGTTCCATAATTCAAATGTGTATCACTGATTGTTTATAATTGTACATGTAATTCAGCATCCAGATTATGTCCCCAAGGGTTCTCTGTTTCTAAAAATAGTATCATTTTGATTTCCATTTGTCTTAGTTCTGATATTCTGTCACCTGATCTGGGACTTAGGGGGTCATTCCGACCCTGGCGGTCAGTGTTAAAGCGGCGGCCAACCCGCCAACACGCTGGCGGTCCAAAAAATGGAATTCTGACCCTGGCGGGAACCGCCAACACAGGCCGCCGCTTTAACACTCCGACCGCCACGGCGGCTCAAACAAACGGCGCGGCGGTCACCGCCAACAGCCAGGCGGCAGACAATGTACCGCCCACCCTATCACGACTCACCAATCCGCCACCTTTTCCGGGGCGGGAGCCCCGCCGATCAAAACACGGCGGAAACAGACATTTCAAATGGAAAACGCTCACCTCGACACACTCCACGCGGAATTGGGACAGCATGGAACCGGAACTCCACATGCTCCCAGCCATTGCCTTCCTGCTCTTCTTCCAGGATCACGAACGTCGCCGCAGACGACAACGGTGAGTACTGCACCTACGACACAGGGGAGGGGGGAGGAGGAAAGGTTACGGGCACACACATACGCCACACACCTACCCCCACCCTCACCCCCACCGAAATACCTACACACCAATGCAGATTAAAAAGTCAGAGTTACACCCCCAAACCCCCAAAACAAAAATGCAAAGACAAAAGGCAATGATTGTAAAAATAGAACTATATTATAGCAATAATTAAGTATAGCGAACTTAGCAATATATAAAGAATTATTACACATCTAGAACTCTATATATACAAGTAGCAAAAGTCCGGCACAGTATTGCAAAGTTCAAATGTCCGTGGGCCAATGTGCAGCAACACATGGGCAAAGCCCACACACGAGATCGAGTCCATTGGAGAGAACACTGCTGGGGCATCACAAAAATAAAATACAGGCACCTCAGGGGGAAGGGAAGGGGGGGCACCTCAGCCACATGAGTCCACGACGCCAGATCCACGAAGGGCCTCCATGCCCACTGTGCCATCCTGGGGGGTGCAAAGCCACAGTCCATCAGGTGGATTACAGAGTCCACTGGTCATGGAGGAGGCATGGTGGGCAGAGTGCCTCGTGAAGCCCTGCCCGACACAGATCCGGGCCTGCCAATGGGCCAGCGGTGCTTGACAGGAGGGCCCAGCGGAGCGGTGCTTGAGATGAGGGCCCAGTGGAGCGGTGCTTGATAGGAGGGCCCAGCAGAGCGGTGCTTGACAGGAGGGCCCAGCGGAGCGGTGCTTGAGATGAGGGCCCAGCGGAGCGGTGCTTGACAGGAGGGCCCAGCGGAGCGGTGCTTGAGATGAGTGCCCAGCGGAGCGGTGCTTGACAGGAGGGCCCAGCGGAGCGGTGCTTGAGATGAGGGCCCAGCGGAGCGGTGCTTGACAGGAGGGCCCAGCGGAGCGGTGCTAGAGATGAGGGCCCAGCGGAGCGGTGCTTGACAGGAGGGCCCAGCGGAGCGGTGCTTGAGATGAGGGCCCAGCGGAGCGGTGCTTGACAGGAGGGCCCAGCGGAGTGGTGCTTGACAGGAGGGGCCCTGTTCAGCGGTGCTCCTCAGGGCGGGGCCCTGTTCACCGGTGCCTGTCTTGGCGGGGCCCTGTTCAGCGGTGCTCCTCACGGCGGGGCCCTGTTCAGCGGTGCTTCTCACAGCGGTCCCTGGTCAGCGGTGCTCCTCATGGCGGGGCCCTGTTTAGCGGTGCTCCTCACGGCGGGGCCCTGTTCAGCGGTGCTTCTCACAGCGGCCCCTGGTCAGCGGTGCTCCTCACGGCGGGGCCCTGTTCAGCGGTGCTTCTCACAGCGGCCCCTGGTCAGCAGTGCTCCTCACGGCGGGGCCCTGTTCAGCGGTGCTCCTCACGGCGGGGCCCTGTTCAGCGGTGCTTCTCACGGCGGGGCCCTGTTCAGCGGTGCTCCTCACGGCGGGGCCCTGTTCAGCGGTGCTTCTCACAGCGGCCCCTGGTCAGCGGTGCTCCTCACGGCGGGGCCCTGTTCAGCGGTGCTCCTCACGGCGGGGCCCTGTTCAGCGGTGCTTCTCACAGCGGGGCCCTGTTCAGCGGTGCTCCTCACGGCGGGGCCCTGTTCAGCGGTGCTTCTCACGGCGGGGCCCTGTTCAGCGGTGCTCCTCACGGCGGGGCCCTGTTCAGCGGTGCTTCTCACAGCGGCCCCTGGTCAGCGGTGCTTCTCACAGCGGCCCCTGGTCAGCGGTGCCTGTCTTGTGTTTCGAGTGAACCACACCTGGCCAATACTTCCCGCTCAGTCAGCATCAGACCTTTCCGTTGCAGGGCCCTCCTGTGATGGAGTCCTGGGGCCCTGGGTCTCCTCCGATACCCCCGGAATGGGGCTGGTGGGGCCCTCATGGCCAGGTCGGCTGCTCCCTGCCTTTTGCGCTTTGCTGCCCTTGCCCTCCTTGGCAGACTCTCCGTGGCCCTTGGCTCCCTTACCCGATGTGGCAGGTGACGGTGCAAGGCTACCCTCCTTGGGGGCAGGCGTATCAGGCCTGTTGCGCCTGCACTTCAGTTTTTTGCTCCTCTTCCCAGGGGGAGGGGCTGGCTGTGCCTTTGCTGCTGGCCGATGTCCCTGCCCAAGGAAAGGGCGGACTCCAAAAACCAGGCACGACGTTCTTGGGAGTTGCTGGGCTGGTGGTGGCTGAGGTGTTTTTGGAACTCTTACGAGATGGAGGGGGTGGGTCAGGTGAGGAAAAGAGGTTCAGTTTAGAGAGGAATAGTTTTTTAGGAGCAACGGGAAGGGTAGCTGGAGTGGGTATGGGAGTGGAGGAAGAGGATGTGGTTGTAGGAGAGTCAAGTCTGGTGTCTTTGGGTGCAGGTGCTTGGGCTGGAGGCTGTAGTGAGGTGGATGGCTGTTGGTTGGGTGCCTGCCTGCGTTTGTGTGGTTTGGAAGCGGGGGTGACAGCCACACTGGGAGAGGACACAGGGGACGTGTACATGGCAGTGGGGGTGGTGACTGCACGTGTGCGGACTGGTCTGGAGGGTGTGCTGGTGATGGGTGTACTGGCTGATGGTGGTGTGCATGCAGGTGTGAGTGTAGACGTCACAGGGAGGGAGGAGGGAGACGAGGAGGTGGGGGACACAGAGGAGGTAGTGGCTGTTGGCATGTCTGCATCTGTATGTTGCTTGGGTGAATGCTTGTGTGTTCTGTGGTGCTTATGTCTGGATGAGCTTCCCTTGGGTGTTGAGGTGTGTGCAGGCTGGTCTGTAGGTGTGGATGGGATAGGCAGAGGAACAGGGGAGTGGGACTGGGTGGAGGGAGTTAGAAGAGGGAGGCTGGAGACAGGGACAATCGCTGCCGTCAGTGCTGAGGCCAGAGCGTTGAACGATCGCTGCTGGGCAGCCTGACCCGAATGAAGGCCCTCCAGGTATGCATTGCTTTGATGCACCTCCCTCTCCACACCCTGGATGGCATTCAAAAGGGTAGACTGCCCAACAATGATGGTCCTCAGGAGGTCAATGACCTCCTCACTGAGGGCAGCAGGGGTGACTGGGGCAGGGCCTGAGGTGCCGGGGCGAAGGAGATGGCCGCCTTCCTGGCCGTGCGGGCACGGGCCGAAGGCCGAGGGGCTGCTGGGAAGGCGGAGCTGGTGCGCTGGGTGGCGGCTGTACCTGTAGTATCGGTGGGCACGGATGTTGCCGCCACCGCAAGGGAGCTCCCATCCGAGGACGTGTCGGTGTCACTGACGTCTGCACGGGTCCCCCTCGCCCTCCGTCTCACTGGTCATGTCGGAGTCCGTTGCATGGCCCTCCGGGGCCATGTGAGATGCAGCTCCCTCTTGCGCCAATGCCACTTCTCCTCCGCCTGATGATGCTAATGCACACATTCACAGAAAAACAAAGAAAATGGGGGGGGTGGAGAAATAAAGACAAGTTGAGTGCATGCATTGGGGACACTGTTGGCGGAGAGGCCAGACACAGAAGCCCCCTGCACTACGCTGCGCACTTGGGGTACACTACTCATTCACTGGGACATGCCCTACAAGCCTATGGGCGACAACTGCCCACACAGAATACACAGGTCCATGAATAGCGTTACTAGGCACCCTACAGAGGTGGGGGGCGGGGGCACAGGACCATACCTCACGGACGGGCCTAGCCTACAGAAATCACCCTGGCCTAGGGATACCCACAGCCCTCCTCCCCCACCCAGGCACCTCCACTGCGCGCAAATATAGCTGAATGTGCTGGTACTCACCCCCTTGTGTCTGCTGTGATGTCCTCAAGCACCCATCTAAATCGGGGTAGGCCACTGCCAGGATCCAGGACATCAGGGGGGTCAAGGTACGACTGGCACCCCTCCTAGGTTGGGAGGCCATCCCCAGCAGAGCCTCGGCGGTCTTCCTGCTCCCGCGGCGGATGTCCTCCCACCTCTTGCGGCAGTGGGTGCCCCGTCTGTTGTGGACCCCCAGGGCCCGGACGTCCTTGGCGATGGCACGCCAAATATCGATCTTCTGATGGGCGCTGACCTATGTGACATGTACAGGGGGGGAAAAGAAACATCATCACTTTTCTGCATGCTCGATGTGAGTGGCCCCCCCTCCCCAAACTTGCCATGTGGCACATGCTCTCATCTGTCGTGCCATGCATTCGTAATTCGCTCCCCTCCCCTCCATCGTACATCCACCCCACTCATCACAGGCATTGCCCACTATGCATTGGCCCCTGTGTACTCACCTGTTGGTCTGGAGGACCGTAGAGTAGCGCATACTGGGGGAGGACCCCGTCCACGAGCTTCTCCAACTCTTCGGAACTGAAAGCGGGGGCCCTTTCCCCAGTCGCAGCTGCCATTGTCACTTCCAGACCGAGGTCACAGCAGCACTTGCAGTATAGGTCCTCTCCTGTGGATGCTCAGGTCTCGTGTGATTAAGCAGAGAGAAAATCGCCATCACGCCCGTGGCGGTGCGTACCGCGGCGGTGCGTACCGCGACCGCCGGCGCACATCGTCATTGGCTCCTGAAACCCATAGGGTTCAATGTTAACCAATGCTGCTTTGCGCCGCGGTCTTCGACCGCCTACCGCCACGGTGTGCCACGCCAGCGCAATGACCTCACTTCACATTGTCACACTTCACAGGTCAGGCAGCCGCCATTTCAAGGGCCCACATGGCTTAATTCCTACTGCGTCACACATGGCTAGGCCTTGCATCGACACTCATACAAGCCATTCAATCCAGAGAGATTCGTGTACTGTGCAGGCTGTGGGAACTTACCTGTGGGTTGATTGACTCTGTGCTCCATGTTGTCCTTCCTAGGCACCGTCCGCTGGGACTTGCGAGGAGATGGAGGAATGTTCCCGTGTACAGATCGCTGGTGGACCTGTCGACAATGGAAGAACGACATGTCATACTCACCTACAGACTCAACAGTGCCACTATACAGGAACTCTGTGCCCAGCTGGAGCCAGACCTGATGTCACCCATCCGCCAACCCACAGGGATTCCGCCTCTAGTGCAGGTGCTGTCAGTACTCCATTTTTTGGCTAGTGGATCATTTCAAACTACAGTGGCCATTTCATCTGGGATGTCTCAGCCTATGTTTTTAAGGGTATTGTCCAGAGTGTTGTCGTCCTGATGAAATACATGCGGAGCTACATCATTTTCCCTGAGGTGGGTGACTTGCCTACAGTGAAGGGTGATTTCTATGCCCTTGGACACATTCCCAATATCATTGGTGCCATTGATGGTACCCATGTGGCTTTGGTCCCCCCAAAAGACAATGAACAGGTGTACAGGAACCGAAAAAGTTATCATTCGATGAATGTCCAGGTGGTCTGTTTGGCTGACCAGTACATCTCCCATTTAAATGCCAAGTTCCCAGGGTCAGTGCATGACGCGTACGTCATGCGAAATAGCAGCATCCCTTATGTGATGGAACAGCTACAGAGACAGCGTGTGTGGATAATTGGTGACTCTGGTTACCCCAACCTGCCTTGGCTATTGACCCCAGTGAGGAATCCCAGGACAAGGGCAGAGGAACGGTACAATGAGGCCCATGGTCGTACTAGGAGGGTGATCGAGCGGACCTTCGGCCTCCTGAAGGCCAGGTTTAGGTGCCTGCATATGACAGGTGGATCCCTGATGTACTCACCAAAGAAGGTGTGTCATATCATCGTGGCCTGCTGCATGCTTCACAACCTGGCTTTGCGACGCCAGGTGCCTTTCCTGCAGGAGGATGGTCCAGATGGTGGTGTTGTGGCCGCTGTAGAGCCTGCGGAGAGTGAACAGGAGGAAGACGAAGAGGACGACACAGACAACAGGGACAGAGTGATACTGCAGTATTTCCAGTAACACACAGGTAAGAATCTACTCCTGCATTTTATTATATCTGTAACAGTACTGGCTCTCTACTGTCTGACCTTTCACCCCAATGTATGGTAACTTAGTTGTGAATTTGCCTTCCTATTTCAGTGATCTGGTCCCCACGGAGTGCCCTCTGACATTTTTGGTTAGTTATATCGAATACATTTGGTTTAAAAAAATAAATAGCAGACTCCAGATGGTTTTTGTGCAATAATTGTGTTTATTGAAGTGCAAAAATTGGTGTATAGTTCAAAAAGGGTGATGGGTGATGGTGGAGGGATGTCCATGGCAGAGTCCAGACTCTCGTTCGCACAGGTGCATTGTCCATATGCCTGTGGAAGGTGGAGCAGGGGCAGTTCAAGGTTGGACAGGGTGAACAAGTGGGACAGTGGGATGACATCCGGGGGGATCCGTGCATGGCGGGGGTCTTGACATACTACTCTGTCTTCTTCCTAGATCTCAGGCCTTTCTTGCGGGTGGTTCTTGTTCTGCAGGGGGTGGGGTCCGGGTGGCCCGTTGCTGTTGTGTCGGGGCCTCCTGACCACTAGCGCCGGCGGAGGTGGTGGGCTGTTCTTCCTCCATGCTAGTGCAGGGGCCCTTTGGGGGGCCACATGGTCCCGCAATGTGGTGACAATCTGGTTGAGTGCCACCACGATTGTACCCATTGCGGAACTGATGCTGCGCAGTTCTTCCCGGAACCCCATGTACTGGTCCTCCTGCATGGCCTGGATCTCCTGGAACCTGGCCAGGACCATCGCCATCGTCTCTTGGGAGTGGTGGTACGCTCCCATGATGGTGGTGAGGGCCTCTTGGACAGTGGGTTCCCTAGGCCTGTCCTCCCTGTGTCGCACAGCAGCCCTCCCAGTTCCCCTTTGTTCTTGGGCCTCTGTCCCCTGGACAGTGTGCCCACTACCACTGCCCCCAGGTCCCTGTTGTTGTTGGGGTGGTGGGTTGCCCTGGGTGCCCTGTAGTGGTAGACACACCGCTGCTTGACCTGTCCTGGAGACAGAGGCATGGGCCCGCTGGGTGGGTGCTGTGCTGGGGTTTCCAGAGGGGGGTAGGTCTGCTGTGGCCTGTGGCTGCCTGAGGGGAACCGACTGTCTAGAGGTCCCCGATGGTCCGGGCTGGTCATCAGGTTCTAGGTCGACAGAGCTGCTGTCATCACTGGGGGCCAGTTCTGGGGGTGGGATGGACATTTCTGGACCCTCCTGGCCGGTGTGTTGGTGTTCGGGCCTTGCAGGGGTAAAAGAGTATGGTTATTGCTTCTGTGTGTGCCATGGCGTGCGATTTGTGGGTGCCCTTGTCCCCCAGTGCTGGCATTCCCTTGTGGGAGGAGTTGTGAGGGTGGTTTGGGGGGGGGATGGGTATGTGCAGTGGTCATGCTTAGGTGATGGGTGTCCATGGTTTGTGTTGGCATTCAGGGGTTGGTGTTGGTTTGGGTGGGTTGTGCTGGTGAGACATTAGCAGGGAGGATATGTGCTGGGGGGTTGGGGGCGAGGGTGGGGGTGTGGGTTGGCATGCTGGTGGTTGGGGGGGATGAAGTAGTTGAGATTAGACTTACCAGAGTCCATTCCTCCGCCTACTCCAGCGAGGCCCTCAGGATGCAGGATGTTCAAGACCTCTTGCTCCCATGCTGTGAATTCGGGTGGAGTGGGTGGGGTTCCGCCGCCAGTCTTCTGCACAGCGATGTTGTGTCTTGACACCATCGTCCGCACCTTCCCCCATAGGTCGTTCCAGCGCTTTCGGATGTCTTCCCGATTTCTGGGATGCTGTCCCACAGCGTTGACCCTGTCGACGATCCTTTGCCATAGCTCCGCCTTCCTGGCTATTGTGGTGTGCTGCACCTGTGTGCTGAAGAGCTGGGGCTCTACCCTAATTATTTCCTCCACCATGACCCTGAGTTCTTGGTCCGAGAACCTGGGGTGTCTTTGGGGTGCCATGGGGTGGTGTGGATGAGGTGTGGGGTGGTGTTTGTGGTGATGAGTGTGGTGGTGTGTGGTGTTTTGTGCGTAGATGTAGTGTGGGGGATGATGTTGGGTTCCTGTGTGTGTTGTGGTTTGCGTTCCCTGTGCTCTCTCTCTGTGTATTGCGCCTTGTCTCTGAATTTCGATTTGTGGGGGTTTGTGGGTGATGTGGGTGTGTGTTTTATATCGTATTGATTGTGTGGGATTGGTGTTTGTATGTGTATCAGGTGTGTGTATTTGTAATTGTCCAATGTGGCAGTGTTTTGTAGATGTGTGTGTATTTTGAATGCAGCGGTGTGTACCGCCAATGGGATACCGCGGTTGAAAGACCGCCGCGTGGATTCGTGGGTCGGAATGGCATGGGCGTATTTCTGTTGGCGTGACAGTGGAGGTTTGGTCATCTCCAGTTTATCGCTGACCGCTGATGTGGCGGCCTTCAGTGGAGGTCGGGTTTTTGGCGGTTTGGCAGTTGTGGGTCAGAATGACCCTGGCGGTTTACCGTGGCCGCGGCTGTGTTATGGCGGTCTTCTGACCGGTAACTGCCTTTTACCGCCAGGGTCAGAATGACCCCCTTAGTCTGATATATATATATATATCTATACTGCATCGCAAACCGGAATATGGAGGCTGTCGTTGAGCGGTCCGGTAGGGGTTTTGGTAACCCTATTCATCCAAGTACTATCTTCATGACATAAAGAAGAATCCGGACTCCATGGCACTGCAAAATGTTATTTAATACAAAAATAAAGTTATGGCATCCACACCAACTTGTTTGAGCCATAGGCTTGTTCACGGTAAACATGAAATCATCTTGTGCACACATATATTCAAATGACAAACACAAATGATGGACCAATACTAAAACCAGTGCTAGAGAATGAGCTAATGTGGCGGCCATTTTAAAATGTAGTAATTATCACAGATTCACAAATGCATTAAGCAGTAATGGATCAACAAAATTACATATCAATTATTTAAAACTGCATTCATATTCTATTAAATCACATTACTATAAATCTAAAATTGTATACATTCCATAAAAATTATTATTAAATATAACCACTTACCAAATTCTGTAATAGAGCAGTATCTCACCCCAGTCGGCTAATGTTGACTTCCATATTACCACAAAGCTCCCTATTGACACATTATTCCCTTATGGGCACCCAATTCACAAGTCTGTGCCATCTCTTGTGTATACAAGATCTTACCATGCTTGTCACAATGTACTTCATTGTGCCATGTTGTATTCACAATTATCCATATGAATATATAGTTAAGTACATAAATAAATAAATAAATAATTGAATAAATAGCACCAAAATAGGCGTTCATGCGAACTACAGATCCCATACGTCTCTCGCACTCCACGGAAAATCATGTTAATAACTAGCAGATGTATACACAATAGGGCAAGAGCTATCAAATCACAGGAGCACTAGATGTAAGCATGTCCAAATTCCTCACCAATGTGACCAAGAAATATGTGACAATCAGCAAAAAGAGAAAAACAGAAAAAAGAAAAAGGGAAAAAACAGAAAAAATGCAACCAATAATGCTGCAATCACCATCATTAAAATAATAATAACTCCCAATAGCTAACCTACCTAAAATGACTAATGCATAGTACAGGGTAAAATACCTACATTTTCAGTATCCTACCCTAAATGTACAGCTAACTCCCCACTCGAATTGAGACACCTTGGAATAAGAGTCTAAAAATCAATGATATATCTGGATTCCAGTATTCTCAATCTTAGTTCTCTGTCTCCTCCTCGAATATCTCTTTTCACATGATCTATTACCACAAATATCAATAACTTTTCATAATCCCCATGCAATTCAGGAAATGTCTAGTAACCCGCTAAAAGGAAGAAGCTCCAAAAAAGTGACAAAGCTGAATGGAAAAAGTTAAATGGGACTTCCCGCGCAACGTATCTGAGGAGGGCTGCAGGGACATTGGATCAAGATTCAGCTTTGGCCCGGATGAAGATTTCCGTCCTGAAAAATCATCTAAGTCCGATAGTAGAATTCTTCACTGAGGTCTCCTGCGAACCGTATCCGAAGGGGGATCCAGGGAGGTTGGATCAGATTGGTGACTTTATCCCACTGAAGAAAATCTTCATTGTTTTTATGCCAAGGTGGCGCTAAAGTGGCATTTTCCCCACACCATATTTAGAAAGTGGCACAATGCATGCATGCATCACTTTGTAACCCCTTGCATCGCATTATGCTGCGCCAGGCTTACTCTCTTAAGGGGAGATGAAAAATGGCGCAAGGAAATCTAATAGATTTACATGCGTCATTTTTTCCGCACTTTTAATGCCTGCCTATGTCAATAGCATTAAAAAAAAATAAGCTGTTGCCCCCTACCATACCCTGCACCATGGTGCGCCGTATTTTATTAAAAATACGGCTCACATATGGTGGCGGTAGGGGGGCGCTAAGAGGCACAAGGAACGTGGCGCTGTATTAGGTGCAGCAACACTTTCTGTAAATCTGCCTCTAAGTCCGAAGGTAAACTTTTGACCGAGGCCTACCACTTGATGTAGTTGAGCAGGGCTCCATCATGGTTGGCCTCAAACTTTGACTTTGCCCCAGTCTAGTGTGACCAGATGACCAAATATGGCACTTTTAGATTCTATTTGCTAAAAAACATTAACTCTTTAAAAATTCATACCTTCTGTTTTCCTTATCCAATTTCAATCCTTTTGGTGTCGTTATAAAGGCAAAAATATAATCTATCTTTATAAATTGGGGTTGGATTTTTATTGTGTTTTGTGTTTTACTTATTCACTGTTTTGTGATTTTAAATGCTTTACACACCTGTCTCCTATGTTAAGCCTTGTTACTCGTTGCCAAGCTACCAAGGGTTTAGCGGGGATTCATTTATTGAGACCTGACTGGACCTAGTGGGGTTTAGTGGCCTATTCTTAAGTGTAGGTACTTATCTGCCCTTACCAAAAAAACACTTTCTTACACGGGTCATTGCAACGAGGTTTATACTCAGAGCTGCAGGACTAGTAATGTCCCTGTAGATTTACTGGGTAACAACATTCTGTAGGGATACCCAACCACCCATCAAACCACTGATAACCCGGATTCCAATCCAGGCTTGGGGCCAGTACTGCACAGACAAGGACATGGAAGACACCCAAAGGAATTTGGATGCCATCTCCATCCTCTTTGATCGCTTGTCCTATATTTATCATTCTCTACCTTAGCACACTTGTCCCCAGCTCTATGAGCACATATGAAAATGTTGAAATAAAGGTTTACCATCACCCACTGTATGTCATTTTAAAAACATGTACAAAATGCAAACTACCTTGAATCGTGTACTGGTGTACTGGAATAACACCATTAAAACTAGCATAATGTATATGGTGATGTGTGAAAAATCAACAGATATTCTCGACTATTACACACATGAAGATCACCAAAGGAAAATTGATACAGCAACATTTTTATGTTGTCATTTAGCAGCGGTTGGACTCTTACCAGATTTCATTCCCTGCAAGCTCTTTGCCTCCTCTCTTCCAGCAGTCATGCCTGCCAACCCTTTAACCCCCTCGGTGCCTGGAGGGAGCACGGTTCCCGTGTGCCCTGGACGAGACCAGCTCATCCTGCATCCGGCCCACGGGGGAGCGGTAGCAGAAGCCACCAAGAAATTAGGGAATTCTTTTTTTTTTGCTCCCCTTAGTTTTTGTGTGCTGGGTGCCCACTTTCACCCCCTTTGGCAAGTTTTGCCCCCCCAAACAGGGTACAGAGCTGATGGCCATTTCTGGCCTATTTGTTTAGGCCCATCTGCCGCCAAGGGGGGCAGAAGCCACTTAGGCACCAGGGACAATTTCTAAGTTCTTGGTGGCGGGGTGTTTGTCAACTGGCGAAGTATTTGTATTTGTGATTATAACAGTTTATTTCTTCTTTTTGTTCTAGCTCAAAGCTTTTGCTTCCTTTGCTGTGGATTCTTGCGGTTTTGGCAGTAGTTGTCCTGTGGTTTGCATAGTTGCGTGTTTTAGGTAAGTGAAAGCAATTTACTCCAAAAGAGTATTGTTGACATGCATTAATGACATGTTTGTAGGTGGTGTACTAAATGCAGTATTGTGTGCGAAAATGTCCTTAGATTTGAGCACAATGATATTTGTGTTGTCATATGTCTAATTTGCTTTTTTCTTTTTAGTGGGATATCATTGATGATTGCTGTGTCTGTGCAGAGTAGTAGCTGGTGAGTAGCTTTTTTAGGCAAGTGAGTGGTATAGTTTTTTAGTACATAACTCTTTGTGATAAAGCTACACTTTGATTATTACTTATTTTAGTGCTGGTTGTTGTTGGCAATCCATTTGTTGTTAGTGAGGATCATGGCTAGCCGCAGAATGACCACTCAGCAGGTTGTTGGCATTCTTTTTGAGTCGTCTTCAGACCATGATTACGAGACTGACTCTGCATCTGGGGCAGAGGAGGAACTGAGAGATTCTGGCAGCAAGTTTTCTGTCTGAGAGGATTCTTCTGATGAGGAAGCCACTCTCAGTGCAGATGAAGGGCCTGTTTTAGAGGAGGACATTGATGTGCCAAGAGGGAAGCAACCTGGGGCTGAAGGGTTTCCCATTACAAGACCTGACACCTGGATTGCCCCAAACATGGAGCAGCGACAGTTACCTGCATTTACTGGTCTCCCAGGGTGTAGAGTCAAAACAGAAAACATTTTGCCTGTCAATTTTTTTCACTTGTTTATGGATGATGTATTTTTGGAAGAGATTGTGAAGCAGACTAATTTGTATGCGGAGCAATATTTGAGGGACAATGCTGCCAGATTTAGGCCTCAGTCTAGAGCTACTCAGTGGGTTCCCACATATCTGGAAGAGATGAAAATGTTTTTAGGTTTTACTTTTTTGATGGGGTTGATAAGGAAGCCGTCACTGGCTTCTTCTTGATCTACTAGTCCCTTGATGGCAACGGCTATATTTCCTGCAACTATGACACCTAATCGCTATTTGCTTCTTCTTTGTATGCTGCATTTTGTAGACAATGCTTTAGCCTTGCCACAATATCACCCTGATTGTGACCGTCTTTTTAAGATTAGGCCTTTCCTTGATCACTTTGTAGATCGTTTTTCAGAGGTCTATGTTCCAGGCAAAGAGATAAGTGTGGACGAGTCTTTGGTCCTTTTCAAGGGGCGTTTAGTTCTTAAGCAGTACATTCCTAGTAAGATGGCACGGTATGGGATTAAATTGAATATGCTGTCAGAAAGCAGTACAGGATACCTGTATAACATCCGGGTCTACACTGGTAGGGATTCCAGTATTGACCCTCCTGGTTGTCTGGCCACTTTTGGAGTTAGCGAAAAAATTGTGTGGGAACTTGGTAGATGACTGTTTAACAAAGGTCACCATTTGTACGTAGATAATTTCTACACTGGAGTGCAGTTGTTCAAGGAGTTGTTTAGAGTGGACACTGTTGCTTGTGGCACAATCCATTCTAACTGGAAAGGCCCAAGTGATCTTGTATGTAAAAAACATGAGAGGGGACAGTGCAGTGCCTTGAGGAATAATGAGCTGCGAGCTCTGAAATTTTCAGACAGGACGGATGTGTACATGCTATCTACCATCCATGATGAGAGTACTTCCCCTGTGACTGTTTGGTGTCAGGTTGCTGAAGTGGGCAAACCTGCGTGCATTTTGGACTACAATAAGCACATAGGTGGTGTTGGTAGAGTAGATCAGAGGTTGGATCCTTACACTGCTCTTCGTAAGTCTTACGTGTGGTATAAAAAGTTGGCCCTACATTTATTTCATTTGGCAACTTTTAATGCTTTTATTGTATTGAAGGATTGTTCACCTGAGTCAAGGATGAAATTTGTTACATTTCAGGAGTCAGTGATAGAGAGCCTTATTGTGGTGGAACAGGCAAGAGTTCCTAGAGTAGCAGTGGTGGAGGATGTGGCTAGATTGAAAGATCACCCCTTTCCAGATCACATTCCTCCCACTCCCAAAAAAGACTTATCCACTAAGAAATGTAGAGTATGTGCCTGAAGAGGTATCCGGAGGGAGAGCCCGATGTACTGCTCCGATTGCCCTTCAAAGCCTGGGATGTGTGTAGCCGGCTGTTACAGAAATTAACACACAAAGACATTTGTTTGGGAAATACCGTGAGCGTAAATTGCCTATTTTATATTTTCATATGTTCAGTTTCACGGTTGGCATTACTGTCATGTATTTAGTTAGAGCTTTTGTGTTTGTAGTTTTGCACTTATTTTATAATTAGTTAGTGGTTTCTTTGTTGTTTATAAAAAAAAGGGATGGCAGTGTGCTTGGGGTGGTGCTCGGCTGGCGGTGCGGGTGGGGTGGCGCTTGGTTGGCGGTGTGTGTGGGGTGGTGCTTGGCTGGTGGTGTGCGTGGGGTGGCACTTGGCTGGCGGTGTGCGTGGAGTGGGGCTTGGCTGGCAGTAGCTTGGGGTGGGGCTTGGCTGGTAGTGTGCGTGGGGTGGCGCTTGGCTGGCAGTGTGCATGGGGTGGCGCTTGGCTGGCGGTGCCAGACAAATGTCAGTCCACACACTCCCATCAGCTAGTGTGACTGCTGTATCAGGTATGTGGGTGTATGTAAGTGATGGGCCCTTGAGTGGCGCTGTCTGACGATGCGAGTGTTGTAATGTGCTGGGCCCGTGTCTGGCGACGTGAATGGTCTTGTGCCTGTCATGTTTGAAAGGTGTGTGAATGGACTGTAAAACGGTTGGTGCCTTGACGCGGCTTCACAGCTCACGAGCTGTGAGTCATTGGTTCATTTTTTTGGCCTTTCAGTTATTAACAGTGCATTTCACTTTTGGGAAATCTCTTTTTAATAAAATTTGATCTACTGAACCATCACTCAACCTCGTGCCAATTCCAACCAGTATGTGTGGTACAAATGACAAAACCTGCTTCGCTGTAATCAGGCGTCGCAGCACACCTGTGACACGCTAGGTGTCTCAGGTGGGACCCCAATGATGAAGCATGCCACCAACTTGGTTGGTGGGTGAGGTTTTTTTTTCACATAACCTAAGTGCATTTCTTTTCACAATTTAGTGTTTGGTACATCACGGACGTACGTGGACACATCAAAATGATATATCGCAAAACTACCTGTGTTTGGGGGGAGGGGGCACCTATGTTTTTGGTCCTGGGTGTGGCCTTCATCTAGGGAAACCTACCAAACCCAGACATTTTTTTAAACTAGACACCCCAAGGTGTCCAGGAAGGTGTGGCTTGTGTGGATCCCCCAAAAGTTTCTTACCCAGACTCCTCTGCAAACCTCAAAATGTACTTAAAAAAGCATATTTTCCTGAATTATCTTTGTAGGATCACCGCTCCATCACAGAATTCCTACTCCCCAGCATTTCCCTCAGTCTCCCAAGTAGAATGGCACCTCACTTGTGTGGGTCCCTAAAGCAGAGTCAACCTAAAAATGTATAACAGAAGAATATGTGTTTATCAACTTGCTGTGCTATCCCCTCAATCTCTACAAGTTTTGGGCCTTTTTCTGTTGCAGGCATAAGGCCTACCCCCACAACTGAGGTACCATTTTTATCGGGACACTTGGGGGAACGCTGGGTGGAAAGAAATTTGTGGCTCCTCTCAGATTCTAGAACTCTCTGTCACCTAAATGTGAGGAAAAAGTGTTTTTTAGCCAAATTTTGAGGTTTTCAAAGGATTCTGGGTAACAGAACCAGGTGAGAGCCCCACAAGTCACCCCATCTTGGATTCACCTAGGTCTCTAGTTTTCAGAAATGCACAGGTTTGGTAGGTTTCCCTAGGTGCCGGCTGAGCTAGAGGCTAAAATCCACAGGTAGGCACTTTGCAAAAAACACCTCTGTTTTCTTTGAGAAAATGTGATGTGTCCACTTTGTGGGTGATTCCAACCCTGGCGCTCGGTGATAAAGCGGCGGCCAATCCGCCAACAGGCAGGCGGTTAAAAAAAAGGAATTCTGACCCTGGCGGGAACCGCCAACACAGCCCGCCACTTTAACACTCCGCCTGCCACGGCGGGACAGACAAACAGCGCGGCGGTCACCGCCAACAGGCAAGCGGCAGACAATGTACCGCCCACCCTATCACAACTCACCAATCCACCACCTTTTCCGGGGCAGGAGCCCCGCCGATAAAAACACGGCAGAAACAGACTACGAACGTGAAAACGCTCACCTATACACACTCCACGAGGAACCTGGATAGCATGGAACCCGAATTAAACATCCTACCAGCTATTGTCTACCTGCTCATCTACCACGAGTACGAACGCCGGCGCAGACGACAACGGTGAGTACTGCACCTACGACACAGGGGAGGCGGGAGGAGGAAAGCTTACGGGCACACACATACGCCATACTCCCAACCCCCCCCCCCACCCAACTATCTACACACCAATGCAGAGCAACAACTCAGAGGTTCATTGAAGTCATGGAAAATCATCTATTTGAAATATTAAAAAAAACAAATGAACAGTGCTAAATCTAAATACATAGGCAAGAAGTCCAGCTCATTTTGTTACAGTTCCACAGTCCGTGGGCCAATGTCCACAAACACATGGGCAAAGCCCACACAGGAGACCAGATACCGTTGGAGAGAACACTGCTGGGGCATCAGATGATAAAACTACAGGCACCTCAGGGGGAAGGGAAGGGGGGGCACCTCAGCCAGTTGAGTCCACGACGCCAGATCCACGAGGGGCCTCCATGGCCACTGTACCATCCTGGGGAGTGCAAAGCTACAGTCTCACAAGTCTCTACAGTGGGTGGATTGCCCACTGTGCCATCCTGGGGAGTGCAAAGCCACAGTCTCATAAGTCTTTACAGTGGGTGGATTGCCCACTGTGCCATCCTGGGGAGTGCAAAGCCACAGTCTCACAAGTCTCTACAGTGGGTGGATTGCCCACTGTGCCATCCTGGGGAGTTCAAAGCCACAGTCCATCAGATGGATAACCGACTCCACTGGTATTGGAGGAGGCAGGGTGCTCAGAGTGCAGCGTGAACACCAGCTCGACACAGAACCGGCACTGTCAATAGGCCAGCGGTGCTTGACAGGAAGGGCCCAGCGGAGCGGTGCTTGACAGGAAGGGCCCAGCGGAGCGGTGCTTGAGACGGTGGGGCCCAGCGGAGCGGTGCTTGACAGGAAGGGCCCAGAGGAGCGGTGCTTGACAGGAAGGGCCCAGCGGAGCGGTGCTTGACAGGAAGGGCCCAGCGGAGCGGTGCTTGAGACGGCGGGGCCCAGCGGAGCGGTGCTTGACAGGAAGGGCCCAGCGGAGCGGTGCTTGACAGGAAGGGCCCAGCGGAGCGGTGCTTGAGACGGCGGGGCCCAGCGGAGCGGTGCTTGACAGGAAGGGCCCAGCAGAGCGGTGTTTGAAAGGAAGGGCCCAGCAGAGCGGTGCTTGACAGGAAGGGCCCAGCGGAGCTGTGCTTGACTGGAAGGGCCCAGCGGAGCGGTGCTTGACAGGAAGGGCCCAGCGGAGCGGTGCTTGAGACGGCGGGGCCCAGCGGAGCGGTGCTTGACAGGAAGGGCCCAGCAGAGCGGTGTTTGAAAGGAAGGGCCCAGCAGAGCGGTGCTTGACAGGAAGGGCCCAGCGGAGCTGTGCTTGACTGGAAGGGCCCAGCGGAGCGGTGCTTGACAGGAAGGGCCCAGCGGAGCGGTGCTTGAGACGGCGGGGCCCAGCAGAGCGGTGCTTGACAGGAAGGGCCCAGCGGAGCGGTGCTTGAGACGGCGGGGCCCAGCGGAGCGGTGCTTGACAGGAAGGGCCCAGCGGAGCAGTGCTTGACAGGAAGGGCCCAGCGGAGCGATGCTTGAGACGGCGGGGCCCAGCGGAGCGGTGCTTGACAGGAAGGGCCCAGCGGAGCGGTGCTTGACAGGAAGGGCCCAGCGGAGTGGTGCTTGACAGGAAGGGCCCAGCGGAGTGGTGCTTGAGACGGCGGGGCCCTGTTCAGCGGTGCCTGTCTTGGCGGGGCCCTCTTAAGCGGTGCCTGTCTTGGCGGGCCCTCTTCAGCGGTGCCTGTCTTGGCGGGCCCTCTTCAGCGGTGCCTGTCTTGGCGGGGCCCTCTTCAGCGGTGCCTGTCTTGGCGGGGCCCTCTTCAGCGGTGCTCTTCACGGCGGGGCCCTCTTCAGTGGTGCCTGTCTTGGCGGGGCCCTCTTCAGCGGTGCTCTTCACGGCGGGACCCTCTTCAGCGGTGCTCTTCAGGGCGGGGCCCTCTTCAGCGGTGCCCTTCACGGCGGGGCCCTGTTCTGCGGTGCCTGTCTTGGCGGGGCACTCTTCAGCGGTGCTTCTCCTGTCTTTCAAGGGAGCCAGACCTGGCCAGGACTCCCCGCTTAGTCGCCCTCCGACCGTGCGGTTGCTGGCCCCTCCTGTGATGGAGTCCTGGGCCCGTGGGTGTCCTCCGTCACACCCGGTATGGGGCTGGTGGGGCCCTCCTGGTCCGCGCGCCTGCTGGCTGACTTCTCCGCCCTGCTGCCCTTGCCCTCCTTCGATGAAGCTCTCTGGCCCTTGCCTCCCCTTGATGTTGTGGCAGGTGACGGGCCACGACTACGCTCCTTGGTGGCAGCCATCTCAGCCTTCTCGCGCCGGCCCTTTGTTTTTCGGGTTCTCTTCCCAGGGGGTGGGCTAGCTGTCCCCTTGCTGCTGGCCGATGTATCTGCACTCGGAAAAGGTGGACTCCAAAACCCGTGCACAATGGTTGTCCTCGATGCAGGGCTGGTGGTGGCTGAGGTGCTCTTAGGACTCTTACCAGATGGAGGGGGTGGGTCAGGTGATGCAAAGAGGTTAACTTTGGAGAGGAAAAGTTTTTTAGGAGCAATGGGAAGGGTAGGTGCAGTGGGTATGGGAGTGGAGGAAGAGGATGTGGTTGTAGGAGAGTCAAGTGTGCTGTCTTTGGGTGCAGGTGCTTGTGACAGAGGCTGTCGTGAGGTGGATGGCTGTTGGGTGGGTGGCTGCCTGCGTTTGTGTGTTTTGGAAGAGGGGGTGACAGACACACTGGGAGAGGACACAGGGGACGTGTAAATGGCAGTGGGGGTGGTGACTGCACGTGTGCTGACTGTAATGGAGGGTGTGCTGGTGATGGAAGTACTGGCTGATGGTGGTGTGCATGCAGGTGTGAGTGGAGACGTCACAGGGAGGGAGGAGGGAGACGAGGAGGAGGGGACACAGAGGTGGTAGTGACTGTTGGCATGTCTGCATCTGGATGTTGTTTGTGTGAATGCTTGTGGGATCTGTGGTGCTTATGTCTGGATGAGCTGCCCTTGGGTGTTGAGGTGTGTGCAGGCTGGTCTGATGGTGTGGATGGGATAGGCAAAGGAACAGGAGACTGGGACTGGGTGGAGGCAGTTAGAAGAGGGAGGCTGGAAACAGGGACAATGGCTGCCGTCAGTGCTGAGGCCAGAGCATTGAACGATCGTTGATGGGCAGCCTGACCCGAATGAATGCCCTCCAGGTATGCATTACTCCGATGCACCTCCCTTTCTACACCCTGGATGGCATTCAAGAGGGTAGACTGCCCAACAATGAGTGTCCTGAGGAGGTCAATGACCTCCTCACTGAGGGCAGCAGGGGTAACTGGGGCAGGGCCTGAGGTGCCTGGGGCGAAGGAGATGCCCGCCTTCCTGGGCGAGCGGGCACGGAGCGAAGGCCGATGGGCTGCTGGGAGGGCGGGGCTGGTACGCTGGGTGGCGGCTGTACCTGTTGTGGCGGTGGGCACGGATGTTCCCGCCACCGCAAGGGAGCTCCCTTCCGAGGACGTGTCGGTGTCGCTGACGTCTCCACGGGTCCCCGTTGTGGAGCTCCCCTCGCCCTCCGTCTCACTGGTGAACTCGGTGTCTGTAGCATGGCCCTCCGGGGCCATGTGAGTTGCAGCTCCCTCGTGCTCCGATGCCAATTCTCCTCTGCCTGATGATGCTAATGCACACATGCACAGGAAGATAAAGAAAATGGGTGGGGGGAGAAATAAAGACAGGTTGAGTGCATGCATTGGCAACACCGTTGGCGGAGAGGACAGACACAGAAGCCCCCTGCACTACGCCGCGAAATCGGGGTACACTACTCAATCAATCAATCAATCATAAAATTTATAAAGCGCGCTATGTACCCGTCAGGGTTTCGAGGCACTGGGGGGGGGGGGGGGGGGGGGGAGGGAGCGCTGCTGATTTAGTGGTCGAAGAGCCAGGTCTTGAGAAGCCTTCTGAATGCGAGGAGGTCCTGGGTCTGGCGGAGAGATGTGGGGAGAGAGTTCCAGGTCTTGGCGGCGAGGAAGGAGAAGGATCTGCCGCCGGATGTCTTGCGCTGGATTCGGGGTACGATGGCGAGGGCGAGGTTGGCGGATCGGAGTTGACGCGTTGGAGTGTAGAAGTTAAGTCTGGTGTTGAGGTAGGAGGGTCCGGTGTTGTGAAGTGCCTTGTGAGCATGGGTCAGGAGTTTAAAGGTGATCCTCTTGTCTACCGGGAGCCAGTGGAGTTCCTTTAGGTGAGGGGAGATGTGACTTCAGCGGGGTATGTTGAGGATCAGTCGGGCGGAGGCATTTTGGATACGTTGGAGTCGTTTGATGTCTTTGGTTGGGATGCCTGTGTAGAGTGCGTTGCCGTAGTCAAGTCTGCTGCTGACGAGGGCCTGGGTCACCGTCTTTCTGGTTTCTGTTGGAATCCACTTGACGATTCTGCGGAGCATTCGAAGGGTGTTGAAACAGGAGGAGGAGTCGGCGCTGACCTGTTTGGACATGGTGAGGGCGGAGTCCAGGATGAAGCCGAGGTTTCTTGCGTGGCTGGCAGGGGTGGGTGGGGGTCCGAGGACGGAGGGCCACCATGAGTCGTTCCAGGCCGAGGGAGTGCGTCCGAGGATGAGGACTTCCGTCTTGTCGGAGTTGAGTTTCAGGCGACTGTTGTTCATCCAATCGGCGATGGATTTTAGTCCCTCGTGGAGGTTTGTTTTGGCGGTGAGCGGGTCTTTGGTCAGGGAGAGGACGAGCTGGGTATCGTCGGCGTAGGAGATGATGCTGAGATGATCTTGGCGGGCCAGTTGAGCGAGGGGGGCCATGTAGACGTTGAACAACGTAGGGCTGAGGGAGGATCCTTGGGGGACGCCGCAGATGAGGTTGGTGGCTTTGGAGCGGAAAGGGGAGAGACGGACTCTCTGCGTTCTGTCGGAGAGGAAGGATGAGATCCCGTGGAGGGCTTTGTCTTGGATGCCGGCTTCCTGGAGGCGGGTCAGTAGGGTGCGGTGGCAGACGGTGTCAAAGGCGGCTGATAGGTCGAGGAGGATGAGGGCTGAGGTTTCGCCGTTGTCCATTTGATGTCTGATGTCATCTGTGGCGGCGAGGAGGGCAGTCTCAGTGCTGTGGTTTCGTCTGAATCCGGATTGTGAGGGGTCCAGGATGGAATTGTCTTCGAGGAAGTGGATGAGCTGAGTGTTGACGATCTTCTCGATGACTTTCGCTGGAAAAGGGAGGAGAGAGATCGGACGGAAGTTTTTGAGGTCGTTGGGGTCAGCCTTGGGTTTTTTGAGGAGGGGTTGGATTTCTGCGTGTTTCCAGCTGTCCGGGAAGGTGGCAGAAGTGAAGGAGAGGTTGATGATCTTGCAGAGTTCGGGGGCGATGGTGGCGTTGGCTGAGTTGAAAACATGATGGGGGCAGGGGTCCGTGGGGGAGCCTGAGTGGATGGTGTTCATGGTTGTTATGGTTTCTGCCTCGTCCACGTGGGTCCAGGCGGTGAGGCGGCAGTCGCGGGAGGAGACGTCGGGGGTGGGGTCTGGCGGTGGACCGGTGTTGAAGCTGTCGTGGATGGTAGTGATTTTCTGGTGGAAGAAGGTGGAGAGGTCGTCGCAGAGTTTCTGGGAGGGCGGGATGTCGTTGGAGTTGGCTTTCGGATTGGAGAGTTCCTTCACGATGCCGAAGAGTTCTTTGCAGTCGTGGGCATTGTTGTTGATGCGTTCGGTGAAGTGGGCGCGCTTGGCGGTGCGGATCCGTTGGTGGTGTTCGCGGTTGGCGTTTTTGAGGGCGGCGAGGTTGTCGGGTGTGCGTTCTTGGATCCATTCTTTTTGAGCTTCTGGCAGTTGCTTTTGGAGGTGGTGAGATCGTCTGTGAACCAGGCTGTTTTTTTCTTTCCTTGGATGGTGGTGGGTTTCTTGAGCGGGGCAAGGGTGTTGGCGCAGTCGAGGATCCATTGATGGAGGTTGATGGCGGCTGTGCTCAGGTCGATTGCGTCGGGTGGAAGGTTGTTGATGAGGGTGCAGGTCAGTTGTTCTTGTGTGACTTTGCCCCAGCGGCGGTGGGGAGGTAGCTGGATGCGGTGTTGCTCTGTGGTTTTCTTATAGGTGAAATGGACACAGTGATGGTCGGTCCAGTGGAGTTCGGAGGTGTGGCTGAAGGAAATGTGGTTGCTTGAGGTGAAGAGGGGGTCAAGGGTGTGTCCGGCGATGTGGGTAGGCGTGTTGACTAGCTGGTGGAGACCGAGGTAGAGGAGGTTGGAGGTCAGTGACGCGGTGTTGACGTCGTTGGCATTTTCCAGATGGTAGTTCAGATCTCCCAGGAGGATGTAATCCGGGGAAGCGAGGGCGTGGGTGCTTGCAAGGTCGGCGATGGTGTCGTTGAAGGGGGCTCTTGGTCCTGGAGGGCGGTAAATGAGGGTTCCTCTGAGGGTCGTGTTGGGATCCGTGTGGATCTGGAAGTGGAGGTGTTCGGCTGTCCTGAGGGTGTCATCCGAGTGGGTGTGGATTTTGAGGGTAGCTTTGTGAGCGATGGCTATTCCGCCGCCGTTTCCGTTGGTTCGATCTCTTCTGGTGATTTTGTAGCCGTCCGGTATGGCGATGGCGATGTCCGGGGACGAGGAGTCGTTCCACCAGGTTTCGGTCAGGAAAGCCACGTCAGGAGCAGTGGTGTCGAGCAAATCCCAGAGCTCGATGGCGTGTTTTCGTGCGGAGCGGGTGTTGATGAGGATGCAGTTCAGGTGGTTGGGGTTGAATGTTTCAGTAGTTGGTTTGGTCGTTCTGATGCAGGGGAAGTTGCAGGTACGGCAGGAAAAAGGTACTTTAGTGTGCTTGGGGGTTGCCCGGCAGCATTCAGTGGAGGGGCCGGGGTTGAAGGCGTGGAGTTCGTTGATCGAGTAGCGGATGCGGGGGGCGCGAGGGCTAGGGGGAGTGGCGCTGGGCGCGGTCCAGGCGCGGACGGGCGCAGACGGGCGTGCCTCAGGCGCGCCTCCGGCGCGCCAGCGGCGCGCCAGCGGCGCGCCCGCTGCGCGCGGACGTGCAGCGCCAGCCATTAAGAAGGGAGGGGGAGGGAGGAGCAGCTGGGAGGCGGGAGGCGGGAGGGAGCGGCAAAAGGGGGGCGCGAGGGGGCGGGGCCGCAGGGAGGCAGCGGCAGGGAACGGGGAGCGCACAAGGGGCAAAAAACACTGAAAACAAGCAAAACTACAAGCAGTTACAATGAGGAAATACAATCAGAAATACAGTCAGAAATACGATAATGGCACAATACACGATCGGGGAGACAGCAATCAGGGGGGCACAAAGGGGGCAGAAGCGCCGGCGGCGAGGCGCTGAAAAAACGAAGAACGAAAAAAGCCAAAAAACACTTACAGGACGGCGGAAGCGGCACACGGGTCAAGTGAGCCCACTAGCCACCAGGGATGAGGCGCAGGAGGATGCCTGCGGGTGGAGGAGGGCCTCGAACACGCAATCGGCAGCGTGCTCGTGGGACAGAGGCAGAAGGCAGCAGGTTGGTGCTGCGGTCGTGGGGGGCGAGCTCAGGACCTGAACAGGTCAGAGTTCGCTCACTCGCGACGCGCAGCCATTAAGAAGGGAGGGGGGAGGGAGGAGCAGCTGGGAGGTGGGAGGCGGGAGGGAGCGGCAAATGGGGGCGCGAGGGGGGCGGGCCGCAGGGAGGCAGCGGCAGGGAACGGGGAGCGCACAAGGGGCAAAAAACACTGAAAACAAGCAAAACTACAAGCAGTTACAATGAGGAAATACAATCAGAAATACAGTCAGAAATACAATAATGGCACAATACACGATCGGGGAGACAGCAATCAGGGGGGCACAAAGGGGGCAGAAGCGCCGGCGGCGAGGCGCTGAAAAAAACGAAGAACGAAAAAAGCCAAAAAACACTTACAGGACGGCGAAAGCGGCACACGGGTCAAGTGAGCCCACTAGCCACCAGGGATGAGGCGCAGGAGGATGCCTGCGGGTGGAGGAGGGCCTCGAACACGCAAACGGCAGCGTGCTCGTGGGACAGAGGCAGAAGGCAGCAGGTTGGTGCTGCGGTCGTGGGGGGCGAGCTCAGGACCTGAACAGGTCAGAGTTCGCTCACTCGCGACGCGCAGCGCCAGCCATTAAGAAGGGAGGGGGGAGGAAGGAGCAGCTGGGAGGCGGGAGGTGGGAGGGAGCGGCAAATGGGGGCGCGAGGGGGGCGGGGCCGCAGGGAGGCAGCGGCAGGGAACGGGGAGCGCATAAAGGGCAAAAAACACTGAAAACAAGCAAAACTACAAGCAGTTACAATGAGGAAATACAATCAGAAATACAGTCAGAAATACAATAATGGCACAATACACGATCGGGGAGACAGCAATCAGGGGGGCACAAAGGGGGCAGAAGCGCCGGCGGCGAGGCGCTGAAAAAGCGAAGAACGAAAAAAGCCAAAAAACACTTACAGGACGGCGGAAGCGGCACACGGGTCAAGTGAGCCCACTAGCCACCAGGGATGAGGCGCAGGAGGATGCCTGCGGGTGGAGGAGGGCCTCGAACACGCAAACGGCAGCGTGCTCGTGGGACAGAGGCAGAAGGCAGCAGGTTGGTGCTGCGGTCGTGGGGGGCGAGCTCAGGACCTGAACAGGACTCAGTACTTGTGACTAGGCCTACAGGTCTATGGACAACAAATGCACACATGGGTGATGCAGGACCATGGATAGCTCGACTTGGCACCCTACAGAGGTGGGGGGCAGGGGCACAGGACCATGCCTAAAGGAGGGGACTAGCCTCCAGAAAGCGCCCTGGCCTAAAGTCACCCACAGCCCTCCTCCCCAACCCAGACACCTCCACTGCGCGCAAAGATAGCAGAATGTGCTGATACTCACCCCCTTGTGTCTGCTGTGATGTCCCCACGCGCCCATCCAAATCGGGGTAGGCCACCGCCAGGATCCGGGACATCAGGGGGGTCAATTGGCAGCTGGCACCCCTCCTAAGTTGGGAGGCCATCCCCAGCAGAGACTCGGCGGTCTTCCTGGTCCCGCGGCGGATGTCCTCCCACCTCTATCGGCAGTGGGTGCCCCGTCTGTTGTGGACCCCCAGGGCCCGGACGTCCTTGGCGATGGCACGCCAAATCTCAATCTTCTGATGGGCGCTGACCTATGTGACATGTACAGGGTGGGAAAGGAAATATCATCACTTTTCTGCATGGTAGATGTGAGTGGCCCCCCCTCCCCAACCTTGGCATGTGGCACATGCTCTCATCTGTCGTGCGTTCCACTCCTCATTCGCTCACCTCCCCACCATCTTACATACACCCCACTCAACACAGGCATAGCCCATTCAACGTGCACCCAGTGTACTCACCTGTTGGTCTGGAGGACCGTAGAGTAGCGCATACTGGGGGAGGACCCCATCAACAAGTTTCTCCAACTCTTCTGAAGTGAAGGCAGGGGCCCTTTCCCCAGTCGCAGCAGCCATAGTATCTCCCAGACCGAGGTCACAGCAGCACTTGCAGTATAGGTCCTCTCCTGTGGATGATCAGGTCTCGAGTGATTAAGCAGCTAGAAAATGGCGGTCACGCCCGCGGCGGTGCGTACCGCCGCGGTGCATACCGCCACTGCCGGCGCACATCGTCATTGGCTACTGAGACCCATAGGGTTCAATGTTAACCAATGCGGCTTCGCACCGCGGTCTTCGACCGCCTACCGCCACGGTGTGCCACGCCAGCGCATTGACCTCACATCCCATTGTCACACTTCACAGGTCAGGCAGCCACCATTTCAAAGGCCCACATGGCATAATTTCTACTGCGTCACACAGGCCTAGGCCGTGCATTGCCACTCATACACGCCTTTCACTGCATTGCGATTCATTTACTGTGCAAGCTGTGTGAACGAACCTGTGGCTTGCTTCACTCTGTACTCCATGTTGTCCTTCCTAGGCACCGTCCGCTGGGACTTGCGAGGAGAAGGATGAATCCTCCCGTGTACCGACCGCTGGTGGACCTGTCGACAATGGAAGAACGACATATTATACTTCGTTACAGACTTGACAGAGCCACTATTCATGAACTGTGTGCCCAGCTGGAGCCAGACCTGATGTCCCCCATCCGCCAACCCACAGGGATTCCCCCTCTGGCGCAGGTTCTCTCAGTACTCCATTTTTTGGCAAGTGGGTCTTTTCAGACAACAGTGGCCATGTCATCAGGGATGTCTCAGCCTATGTTTTCTAAGGTTTTGTCCAGAGTGTTGTCTGCCCTGATGAAATACATGCATAGCTACATTGTTTTCCCTGAGGAGGATGATTTGGCTACAGTGAAGGGTGATTTCTATGCCCTTGGACATATCCCCAACATCATTGGTGCCATTGATGGGACCCATGTGGCTTTGGTACCCTCCAAAGGCAGTGAGCAGGTGTACAGAAATAGAAAGAGTTATCATTCGATGAATGTCCAGGTGGTCTGTTTGGCAGACCAGTACATCTCCCATGTGAATGCCAAGTTCCCTGGGTCAGTGCATGACGCGTATGTTATGCGAAATAGCAGCGTCCCCTATGTGATGGAACAGCTACAGAGACACCGTGTGTGGTTATGAGGTGACTCTGGTTACCCCAACCTCTCCTGGCTATTGACCCCAGTGAGGAATCCCAGGACAAGGGCAGAGGAACGGTACAATGAGGCCCATGGGCGAACTAGGAGGATAATAGAAAGGACCTTCGGGGTCCTGAAGGCCAGGTTTAGGTGCCTGCATATGACAGGTGGATCCCTAATGTACTCACCAAAGAAGGTGTGCCATATCATTGTGGCCTGCTGTATGCTTCACAATCTTGCATTGCGACGCCAGGTGCCTTGCCTGCAGGAGGATGGTCCAGATGGTGGTGTTGTAGCAGCTGTGGAGCCTGTGGAGAGTGAAGAGGAGGAAGACGACGGGGACGACACGGACAACAGGGATACAGTTATACAACAGTATTTTCAGTAGCACACAGGTAAGATTCACCCACGCCATTTTACATTTACTTGAGGCCTCCTGCTTCTCTACTTTCTGTGTTTCCCCCCATTTCCTTTTAACTGAATTGTGACTTTCCCTTCACTTTTCAGAGCTGTTTGACCAACTGCGTGACTTCTGCTTTGTTTACCCATGGACTACAGCTTGTTGTCATTGGTATGTTGTCATTACAATGTAACAGAACATAATTGCACCGTTATGTGTGATACATAATAGTAAAATAAAAGCAGACTCCTGTAATTGTAAGTGCAATAAGTGATTTATTATAAGTGCTACATATAGGTACATGATAGTAAAACGGTGATGGGTGGGGGTGGAGAAATGTCCATGGCAGAGTCCAGTTCTCAGTTGCACAGGTGCATTGTCCATATGCCTGTGGAAGGATGGAGCAGGGGCAGTTCAAGGTTGGACAGGGTGACAATGTGGGACAGTGGGATGACATCAGGGGGTATCTTATGCTGGCGGGGTCTTGCAATCCTACTCTGTCTTCTTGTGTGATCTCAGGTTCCGCTTGCGGGGTGGTTGTTCTTCAGCAGGAGGTGGGGTTCTGGTGGCCTGATGTTGTGTGGGTGCCTCCTGTCCACTAGCGCCGGCGGAGGTGGTAGGCTGTTCCAGGCCTGGGCTAGTGACAGGGGCCCTTTGGGGTGCCACATGGTCCCGCAATGTGGTGACTATCTGGTTAAGGGCCAGGACGATGGTCCCCATTGCGGTACCGATGTTCCTCAGTTCCTCTCTGAACCCCATGTACTGTTCCTCCTGCTGTGCCTGGATCTCCTGGAACCTGGCCAGTACCGTCGCCATCGTCTCCTGGGAGTGGTGGTATGCTCCCATGATGGTGGTGAGGGCCTCTTGGAGAGTCGGTTCCCTGGGCCTGTCCCCCCCCTGTCGCACAGCAGCCCTCCCAGTTCCCCTGTTTCCCTGGGCCTCTGTCCCCTGGACGGTGTGCCCACTACCACTGCCCCCAGGTCCCTGTTGTTGTTGGGGTGGTGGGTCAACCTGGGTGCCCTGTAGTGGCGGACACACCGCTGATTGACCTGTCCTGGAGACAGAGGCATGGGCCCGCTGGGTGGGAGCTGTGCTGGTGTTCCCAGAGGGGGTTAGGTCTGGTGTAGCCTGTGGCTGTCTGTGGGGAACTGACTGTCCAGAGGTCCCCGATGGGCCGGGCTGGTCATCTGGGTCCAGGTTGACAGAGCTACTGTCATCGCTGGGGGCCTCTTCTGGGGGTGGGATGGACATCTCTGGATCCTCCGTGGCGGTGTGGTGGCGTTCGGGTCCTGCAGGGGTATAAGGGTATGGTTATTGGTTCTGTGTGTGGCTTTTCGTGGGATGGATGGGTGTCCGTGTACCCAAGTTCAGGCATTCCCGTGTGGGGGCTTTTGTGAGGGTGGCTTGTGGGGGAGATGGTTATGGGCAGTGGGCATGCTTTGGTGATGGGTGTCCATGCTTTGTGGTCGCATGCAGGTCTAGGTGTTGGGATGGGTGGGTTGTGATGGTGGTACATTTGGAAGGAGTTGGTGTGATGGGGGTGGGGGTGAGGGTGGGGGTATGTGCTGGCATGCAGATGGGGTGGGGGTGGGAAGTAGTAGTTAAGATTTGACTTACCAGAGTCCATTCCTCCAGATACTCCTGCGAGGCCCTCAGGATGCAGGATGTGCAAGACTTCCTCCTCCCATGCTGTGAATTCTGGGGGAGCAGGTGGGGGTCCGCCGCCAGTCTTCTGCACCGCAATGTTGTGCCTTGATACCATGGAACGCACCTTCCCCCGTAGGTCGTTCCATCTCTTCCTGATGTCCTCCCGATTGCGTGGATGCTGTCCCACCGCGTTGACCCTGTCGACTATCCTTTGCCATAGCTCCATCTTCCTAGCAATTGTTGTATGCTGCACCTGTGCCCCGAAGAGCTGGGGCTCTACACGTACTATTTCCTCCACCATGACCCTGAGTTCTGCGTCAGAGAACCTGGGGTGTCTTTGGGATGCCATGGGGTGGTGTGGATGAGGTGAGGGATGTTGTATGTGTTGTGGAGTGTGATGTGTGTGATGGTGTATGGTGTTTTGTGCGTTGTAATTGTGTGGGTGATGTTGTGATTAGCCTCTGTGTGATGGTCTACTCTAAGCAGTGCTGTCTCTCTCTGTCCTTGATTCGCAATTGTGGAAGTAAGTGTTTGTGGGTAATGTGGGTGTGTGTTATATATTGTATTGGGTGTGTGGGTGTGGTGTGTGTATGTGTATCAGGTGTGTGTATTTCAAATTGTCCAATGTGGTTGTGTTTTGTAAGGGTGTGTGTATTTTGAGCGCGGCAGTGTGTACCGCCAATGGAATACCGCGTTTGAAAGACCGCCGCGTGGATTCGTGGGTCGTAATGGTATGGGCGTATTTCTGTTGCCGTGACGGTGGAGGTTTGGTCATCGCCATTTTTTCGCTGACCTTTGGTGTGGCGGACTTTTGTGGATGTCGGGTTTTTGGCGGTTTGTCAGTTGCGGGTCAGAATGACCGTGGCGGTTTACCGCGGCCGCGGCGGTGTTATGGCGGTCTTCTGACCGGCGGTAAGCGCCTTTTACCGCCGAGGTCAGAATGACCCCCTTTGTGTTTTGGGGCATTTCCTGTCGCGGGCTCTAGGCCTACCCACACAAGTGAGGTACCATTTTTATCGGGACACTTGAGGGAACGCTGGGTGGAAGGAAATTTGTGGCTCCTCTCAGATTCCAGAACTCTCTGTCACCGAAATGTGAGTAAAAAGTGTTTTTGTAGCCACATTTTGAAGTTTGCAAAGGATTCTGGGTAACAGAACCTGGTGAGAGCCCCACAAGTCACCCCATCTTGGATTCCCCTAGATCTCTAGTTTTCAAAAATGCACAGGCTTGGTAGGTTTCCCTAGGTGTTGGCTGAGCTAGAGGCCAAAATCAACAGGTAGGAACTTTGCAAAAAAACACGTCTGTTTTCTTTGAGAAAATGTGATATGTCCATTTTGTGTTTTGGGGCATTTCCTGTCGCGGGCACTAGGCCTACCCACACAAGTGAGGTACCATTTTTATCAAGACACTTGGGGGAATGCTGGGTGGAAGGAAATTTGTGGCTCCTCTCAGATTCCAGAACTCTCTGTCACCGAAATGTGAGGAAAAAGTGTTTTTGTAGCCACATTTTGAAGTTTGCAAAGGATTCTGGGTAACAGAACCTGGTGGAGCCCCACAAGTCACCCCATCTTGGATTCCCCTAGATCTCTAGTTTAAAAAAATGCACAGGCTTGGTAGGTTTCCCTAGGTGCCGGCTGAGCTAGAGGCCAAAATCCACAGGTAGGAACTTTGCAAAAAACACCTCTGTTTTCTTGTAGAAAATGTGATGTGTCCACGTTTTGTTTTGGGGCATTTCCTGTCGCAGGCACTAGGCCTACCCACACAAGTGAGGTATCATTTTTATCAGGAGACTTGGGAGAACGTAGAATAGGAAAACAAGTGTTATTGCCCCTTGTCTTTCTCTACATTTTTTCCTTCCGAATGTAAGAGAGTGTGTAAAAAAGACGTCTATTTGAGAAATGCCCTGTAATTCACATGCTAGTATGGGCACCCCGGAATTCAGAGATGTGCAAATAACCACTGCTCCTCAACACCTTATCTTGTGCCCATTTTATAAATACAAAGGTTTTCTTGATACCTATTTTTCACTCTTTACATTTCAGCAAATGAATTGCTGTATACCCGGTATAGAATGAAAACCCACTGCTAGGTGCAGCTCATTTATTGGCTCTGGGTACCTAGGGTTCTTGATGAACCTACAAGCCCTATATATCCCTGCAACCAGACAAGTCCAGCAGACGTAAAGGTATATTGCTTTCAAAAATCTGACATCGCAGGAAAAAGTTACAGAGTAAAACGTAGAGAAAAATTGCAGTTTTTCTTACCTTAATTTCAATATTTTTTTATTTCAGTTGTTATTTTCTGTAGGAAACCCTTGTATGATCTACACAAATTTCCCATTGCTGATTTCAGAATTTTGTCTACTTTTCAGAATTGTTTGGGTTTCTGGGATCCACCATTGGTTTCACACCCATTTCTGTAACTGACTGGAAGGAGGCTGAAAGCACAAAAAAATCGTAAAAATGGGGTATGTCCCAGTAAAATGCCAGAATTGTGTTGAAAAATGTAGTTTTCTGATTCAAGTCTGCCTGTTCCTGAAAGCTGGGAAGTGGGTGATTTTAGCACCACAAACCCTTCGTTGATGCCATTTTCAGGGGAAAATCCACAAGCCTTCTTCTGCAGCCCTTTTTCCCATTTTGTTGAAAAAAACGAAATTTTCACTGTACTTTTGCTATTTACTTGGCTTCCTTCAGGGGAACCCACAAAGTCTGGGTACCTCTAGAATCCCTAGGATGTTGGAAAAAAAGGGCGCGAATTTGGCATGAGTAGCTTATGTGGACAAAAAGTTATGAGGGCCTAAGCACGCCCTGCCCCAAATAGCCAAAAAAGGCCTGGCACCTGAGGGGGAAAAGGCCTGGCAACGAATGGGTTAACTGAGTTCCTGCACTGCATTGGTTTAGGCTGTTCAGTATTCCGTCCCTCAGTGCTTTGAGTGATTACCTGTAGAAAACAAATAGTTACATGTCACAAGATATTTATAATGGGACACAACTAGGCCTTTCAGTTTTAAGTATTTATTTTTTGTGTATCTTAGGGGGTCATTCTGACCCTGGCGTTCGGTGACCGCCAGGGTCACCGACCACGGGAGCACCGCCAACAGGCTGGCGGTGCTCCCTCGAGCATTCTGACCGCGGCGGTTCAGCCGCGGTCAGAAACGGAAAGTCGGCGGTCTCCCGCCGACTTTCTGCTGCTCGGGAGAATCCTCCATGGTGGCGGAGCGCGCTCCGCCGCCATGGGGATTCTGACACCCCCTACGGCCATCCTGTTCCTGGCGGGTCTCCTGCCAGGAACAGGATGGCGGTAGGGGGTGCTGCGGGGCCCCTGGGGGCCCCTGCAGTGCCCATGCCAATGGCATGGGCACTGCAGGGGCCCCCGTAAGAGGGCCCCACAAAGTATTTCAGTGTCTGCAAAGCAGACACTGAAATACGCGACGGTTGCAACTGCACCCGTCGCACCTTCCCACTACGCCGGCTCAATTCTGAGCCGGCGTCCTCGTGGGAAGGTAGGGCTGGCGGGCGGCCTTTTGGCGGCCGCCCGCCAGCCCAGGGCAAATCACAAAATACCCTCCGCGGTCTTGCGACCGCGGAGCGGTATTTTGTCGGGGGAAGACTGGCGGGCGGCCTCCGCCGCCCGCCAGTCTCAGAATCACCCCCTTAGTGGTATTTTCTTATTGTTTTTCAAATGCTTTGAAATCATTGTTTATGAGTGTTTATTTACATGACTAAGGAAGTAAGAAAGGTTTCTATTCAAATGTTTTAAATAAGCAAATTCCAGTTCACACATATGGGCCATTTATCTGCTCCTAATTAAATATTACAATATTGTATGATTGGTCAACCCTGCCAACTGCATATAATGTAACATATTTATTGTACATTGTATTTTTGTTTGCAATTCGTAATATATATATATATATATATGCATGGCCTAGAGGATGAGTATAAATAGTGCATGTAATGGATTGATGAATTACCGTGATCAAGACCGGGAAGGTCGAAACGCATTAGTGTTAGTTTGTTGGGTGTCTTTTCATGTAATAAAAGAAGATTGATGGAATCCTGTGAGTGCTGCATCTTTGACTGAATTGTTAAACTGGTGTGAATATATATATACTGTATATACATATATATATATATATATATATATATATATATATATATACACGTGTATGTATATATATATATATATATATATATATACATATATATATATATATATATATATATAGAGAGAGAGAGAGAGATGGGTATGTTTCCTTTGTGAGGATGTGAGAGTAAGGTGCTGGAATCAAAAGATAGAAATTTAGATAGATAGATAGATAGATAGATAGATAGATAGATAGATAGATAGATAGATAGATAGATAGATAGATAGATAGATTAGACTTTATTCGGTTAATTCAAAAACCATAAAAGCACATCATCCGTAAAAACATCCATTAAACATTAAAATCACAAAAATAAATCACAATTGAAATAAAATTCTCATGAAATCATGTAAATCTTAGTCAAACGTGGAGTTGTGAGATCTCACAGCAGAACAAAGGAAAAAAATAACACATTGGCAGGTCTCCTCATCTGGCAGTTGTTGAAGAAAAAAGAATGCACAACTTTTGAAATTCCTGTTTTTTAAAAAGTGCACAAGTACCTTCTCATAAAAAGTTGAGAAAAATCAAAGAAAAATAGAAAATGCTCTATTGTTTGCTTTGAGCAATTGTCAAAAGGACAGAACACACTTTCCAGGCCAGACTGAAATCCAAAAGGTAAAGCACAGCAAAAACGTAATCATACATGCCCTAAACCGGAACAGTAGGGATTGTGTCCATTGGCCTTTCACTTGACACACGTAACTGGTTGGTGAGATGTCAGGAGCTAAATCAATATGTGATACCACAGAGGGTTTAGTAAGCCCTGCTTTATCCCTTTCCAAATGACACTGCGCTAATAAAGATGCTTACACCAACTTACTATCTACCTCAAAACACGCATCCCCTATCTGTGAAGAGATGAGGCATATCAATTGATACAAAGGACCTTTTAACGTAACTCAACCATGGTAATATAGCTCCCTTGTCACATACCAGACAACCCATAATAATTTCCCTCGTACGTGCAGCCTCTTCTTTCTTCCACACAGAAAGCCACAATAGAGGAGGTATAATGCTGATGTAATAAATACATGTATGTGTAGCGTTCCAACAGCTTGCACCGGCAACATCCAAAGAGTTGCCATTTCCTATATAAACAGAAAGGTGGAACACCGAATATCCATACACTAGTTTATTGGCTCCAAAGAATACAACGCATTACAGCTAACTGGTAGCCTTTCTCAAGTTGAAATAATGCTCCCGCCAGTCGTAAAAATAAACATTCATGGTTCATGGACATAAACGAAATCTTCAAGGAGGGGCTAACAGACTTTGTGGCAAAATTAATTTACAATTCCATCAGTATCAAACAGAAAGGTCCAATAAATATCATAGTATCACATTGACAAAAATCCTAAATTATAATCAATTGAAACAATGTATGCATAAATGGCAACGTAGCATAAATATAGAAGAAATACTTTTGCACCAAAGTACCATTGTTGTGTTATATTGGCCATGGCGATGGTTATAAATTCAATAGATGTCACAATCAGCTAAAAAGGAGGGCCCCAACATTCCCAGCCGACATACAATCAGTACATTGCAAATATTGCGATGCACTTGTTATGTGGACAGTAACCAAAATGTTATCCAATATAAAATATCATGGTCGAAAGTGTCCTGACCTTTTTCCTTTCATTGGGCAAGGAAACGTTGATATATGATATATGATATATGGAAGTCCCGGTTCCATGGTCGGACCGCCAGATGGCAAGCCTCGCTATTCCGGGGTTCGCTAAGTGAGAGATAGATAGATATATATATATATATATATATATATATATATATATATATATATATATATATATAAATATATATATAAATATCATATATATAGGTAGATGTATTTATTTATGTATATATAGATATATGTATATATAAATGTTATTATTATATATATATATATATATATATATATATATATATATATATATATTTTTTTTTTCAATTTAAAAAGCACAGGTTAAAGCTTGGTTATAATTAGACAAATGTATTTTCTCTAAACAAACCAAGTTTACACTACACAAACTTTACAACTTTTAACATTATAGTTATAACTTTAATTTACAATGTATCCACTACCATCAACTTGATATAGGTAGAGGACCTCGTTATACACTCTTTCCAGCTCACTAACCAGACAACACTAACTGTAATTTGCCACTCAACCATGCACTGTATTATGACAATTAATGTAATTTGAGAAGTTATGTGCTGTTATGAATGCTATGATTTCAAATTGTTGGAAAGTGGTTTATTTATAAGGTACACTTAGAATTGACACACAATCACAAATAAGGTCCAGTCAAGGTCTCAATTAACCCTTGGTCAACCCTTGGTAACTTCGCTCATGAACCATCAGGCTCAACGTAGGAGACAGGTGTATTATGTATTTAATATCAACAAAACAATAAATAAGTAAAACACAACACATAATAAAAATCCAACACCTATTTATAAAAATAGGAACTATTTTTTATCTTTAAATGAATTTTTGAATATTAATATGCTTTCTAGTGTCTAAAAGAGAAAAATGCTAAAGGCAGCTATCTGGTGAGCACTTGACCGGTTCAAAGTAAAAGTTTGAGGCTGACCGTGTTGGAGGCCAGTCCTCTGTTAAAATTTTACCTTTGCACTTAGTCACTCTTTTGGTTCGTTTACTCCCATTATTGAGTGGGTTTGCTCAACAGGCTGGCTTTCAAGTCGACAACAGCGGCTTACTACAGCGTGAGCCCTCGGTGAAGTCCTTGAGGTTGTGGAGATCCGGAGCTTTCAGCAGGACAAACCTGAAATCCAGGCTGGGTCGCCATTCAGAGGAAGAGGCAGAGGCGGCAGAGGCTTGACTGTCGACGATGATGGGTAGGTCAACTTAAGAAGCTTTATCACAACCTTTTTTTAAATGTCTCCAAACTTCCGGAACTTCTTCCAGAAGCTCTTTTTAGGATCTTGAAGTGTCCACACAACCAGCCAAGGTTCCAGAAGCTGTGAGTTGCTCCTTGGATTGTTGGGACTACATTTCCCACAATGCACCTGATCGAATCCTTAAAAGTCAACTAGACACTGGCCAGCAGGGCTCTTCTTGCTGAAGTCGATTCAGGTGACTCTTAGCAGCTCCTCTGTACATGTTGCTTACAGGGAGTCTACTCCTGAATCCTTTAGAAGCCAGGCAAAGTCCTCTTTTGTGAATACCAGAATGAGAAGCAGGTGCAATCCTTGTGGGTGCAGTCCTCTTGTGGTGCATACTAGGGGTTTAGCAAGACAGTTCTTCTCCTCTTGAGGTTTCCATGCAGAGATCCGAATTGCGGGCAGCTCTCCCTTGTTTATCCAGGTTTCCAGGTTGGCAACCAATGGGCACCAGTGACAAATGTGGTACAGGGTGCCACCCTCTGTGAGGACAACTTCTTAAGAAGTGTAGCATATTTTTTTCCCAGAAAGCACCCTTCCACAAAAAATCCAAAATAGAGAAAATCATTCCTGGAGGTTCAGTCCTGGGTAAAATTATCCACAGGTGTGGCTAACATTCCCCCTTTACTTCCTTTTCAGCCACTCTCCTAATTCAGAGGCCGGTGCTCCCATCTGACTGGGGGTGTAGGAAGTGGGGGTAGGCCTGGTTTCTTTCCTTACTGTCTTTCTCCCTTTGAAGACCAGTTTGGCTACTCTGCCCCTTTCCTGTCAAGGCATATACTGCTATAGATCTCCTCCTACCAGATGTCTCCTTTGTCTCAGCCCAGGCCACTTAACATCTCATCAGAGCAGCTTGGCTCAGCCTATCAGTGGCCAACCAATCAGAAGAGGCTGCAACAGGGATGATTTTAGGCAACTTTAGGAAAGCAGTTCTGAAGCTACTTTCCTGTAATAGTTATGATAAATATAACTTTGGCAAGTTTTACTTATTGTAATTGTTATTTTGACACCTTGGATGGCTGTTCTAGCTCACTCTCGACAGAATTTAGATGTTATTAAAGTTTAATAAAGTCTTTCCATGTTAGCCTTAGGAGCTAGCAGTACTACAATAGGGAAAACGAAATTGTCAGTTCTTCCCTCACCATGGCATATAAAACAACTTTTACAGTGTCCCTGCCAATTATTACAATGCACCCTACCCTTGGGGCACCTACAGGAGACCTTAGGGGTGACTTGTATGTAACAATAAGGTCGTTTAAGATTTTGGAAGTACTTTTAATTCCAGTGTCAAATTTGGACATAGTTATATTTTTAAAGTAGCCTGCAAGGCAGGGCTAACTTTTAAAAAGACAGTAGGCAATACAGCAACACACACTTTAGTGCTATCAAATCTACTGGGCCTCTAAACCTACATGCCCTACATATACTAGGGACTTACTGATTGTAATTACACCTGATTACCATATATCTTTTAAACAGAACACTGGCCCTGCTCCCGGTTAGTAGGGTCCAGGGTCAGGAAACACCAGTGCCAGTCAAAAATGGAGGCAAAAAGTATAGGGACACTGCAGAAATCCTGGTTTTCTCACACACATGCTATAAGTGATGTAGTATGCAAGGTTATGAAGAGTGCATGAAAAAGGCATGGGTTATAATTAATGTAGTGTTGCAAGTGAGATGACAAGACTGTGTTCAGAGGTGGGGGACTTATAGTAATTTGAAGGTGGTGCATAAATCATAAATTGAAAGTGTAATTGCAACTTTACAATTTGTAATGTTTGTGTATTTTAAGTTTTTTTTTTTTTTTTAATTGTATGTTAATGGTTTTCATTTTGTAACAAAATGTGTTTCAAATCTTAATGCGGAGTGTCATTCATTAAAGAGTCATAAAGTGGAATGTACTACAGAACAGTGAAGGAGAGTGTTGTAGAGTCTAGTGCCTTAGAGTGGAGTATTTTAGAGTGGAATAGAGAGGACTTGAGCAGAGTGGACTGCCGTAGCACACAGTGGAGTAGAGTGTTATGCAGTGGAGTGGCATGGTATGCCATAACATGGAGTGGAGTATTGTAGAGTGGAGTGGTGTGCTGTTCAGTGTAGAGCTGAGTGTCGTACAGTGGAGTGTCATCGAGTGGAGTGTCATGAAATGGAGTGTGATGGAGTGGAGCCTCATTGAGCAGAGCATTGTAGAGTGGCATAAAGGGTAACAGAGTGTTGTAGAGTGTAATGACATGCAATGGAGTTCAGTGGCATAGCGTGTTGTATAGTTCAGTGTTGTCCAGTGCAGTGTCGTGCAGTACAGTGGCAGAGAGTCTCATACAGTGTAGTTTTGTACAGTGGTGTATCACAACTTGTGGGCATGGTAGAGTGGCTAGGTATATTTAGTGTTGTCTGGTTAGCAAGCTGAAAAGTGTATGTAGCAAGATCTGCTACTTATAATAATTTGAAGGCGGTGGATAAACTTTACATGAAAGTTACAACTTTAACTTAGAATTTTTAAAGTTGGTGTAGTTTAAATATGGTTTGTAAAGGGAAAGTAAGTTTCCTAACTATAACTAAGCTTTAACCTTTGTTTTTTTCATTGAATTTCATTTTTTTCAATTTTTAATGGAAACGTATTTCACATTGTGCAGTTCAGTGTTGCAAACGGAGAGTTGTTAGGTGGATTGTCGTATAGCACAGTGGAGGAGAGTGTTAAAGTCTATAGACTGGAGTATTGCAGAATGGAAATGAGTGGAGTACAGTAGAACATAGTAGTATATTGTACAGTATTGGAAAGGGTTATGTAGTGTAGTGCCATGGTTTTTCATACAGTGGAGTCAAGTATCGTAGACTGGAGCAGCCAGTTGTACAGTGGAATTGCATGTCGAACAATAGAGCAGAGTGTTGTAAAATGGAGCAGAGTACTTTAGAGTGAAGTAGAGTGAAGTGGAGTGTCATTGAGTAAAGTATCATCAAGTGGAGTGCTGTGGAGTACAGTGGAGGAGAGTGTTGTGAAGTGGAGTGCTGAGTCGTATAGTGAAGTGGCTTATCTTAGAGAGAAGTTGGGTGGCATGTCATCTACTATCATATAGTATAGTACAGTGGTGTAGAGTGAGTGTGTATATAGTGGAATAGGTTGCTATGGAGTGGCAGAGAGTACAGTACAGTGTTTTAGAGTGGAGTTGCATGGTGTGAAGCGGTGTGTCGGACAGTGGAGTGCCATAGAGAAGAGTATAGCACAGTGGTATAGAGTGAGATAAAGTGAAGTAGAGTGGAGTTTAGTGGAGTAGAATACACTGGAGTGGGGTAGTGTAGAGTTGAGTAAAGTGTCATAGAATGCAATGGTGTGTTATAGGCTATAGTGGCGTGGATTGCAGTAGAAGAGAGTGGCATAGCTTACAGTTGAGTAAAGTGTCATAAATTAGAGTACTGTGTTGTACAGTAGAGTGTAGTAGGGTGTCATACAGCATTAGAAAGTGATGTAGACTACAGCAGAGTAGAGAGGAATACCATCTAGTTGATATTTGAAGAGTGGAGTGGTGTACAGTATAGCACAGTGTTGTAGAGTGTGGTACAGTGGATTGGCATACAGTGCTATAGAGTACAATTGCACTGAGTGGTGTAGAGGGAAGTGATGTACAGTGTAGTTGTGGAGTAGAATGGAGTACTGTGTCGTAGTAGAGTACAGCAACGTGGGATGCAGCATAGGGCAAGGTAGAGCAGTGGCATATAAAGAGTTGCATAAAGTGTTGTATAGGGGACTAGAGTATCATAGAGTAGAGTGGAGTAGCGTGTTGTACCATGTCATATAGTATAGTACAGTTTTGTACAGTGGAGTGAAGAGGTGTAGACAAGAGTAAAGTGTCAGAGAGTGGCATAGAGAGTAGTAGAGTGTTGTAGAGTGGAGTTGCATAGAGTACAGTAGTGTGTGAAACAGAGGAGCTGCATAGAGTTGATTGATTTATAGAAGCATAGAGTGAGATAAAGTCTCATACACTGAAATGCAGTGGAGTAAAGTAGTGTGGAGTTAAGTACAATAGAGTGTATTGGTGTTTCATAGAGTAGAGTGGCATGGAGTGTACTGTACTTGCATAAACTGGTAAAAAGTGAAGAGGAGTGCTTTGTTGTATAGAAAAGTGTTGTATAGTGGAACAGAGTGTACTGGCATAGAGTGGAGCATAGAGTTGGACAGTTGAGGGTACGGGATAGAGTGGAGTAAAATGTTGTATAGTGCCATGAAGTGTGACTGATTGTAATAGCGTGGTTTTATAGAGTAGAGGAACGTGTCATACAATGGAGTGGCATTGAGTGAAGTAGGGTACAGTGGATTAGCATAGAGTAGGGTGGCATACATTGAAGTGGCATAGCATAGAGTCGAGGAAACTGCTATAGATTGGAGTGGTATCTCATACAATAGAGTGGAGTGCTGTGTCATAGTGTTGGAAATTGTCGTAGAATGGAGTAGAGTGTTGGACAACAGAGTGTATGGTGTAGAGTCGAGTGCAGTTTTGGGCATAGGAGTGTAAAGGGATAGAGTGGAGTAGAGTCTAGTAGAGTGACACAGAGTGTATTGAGTTTTGTAGAGTGGGGTTATATAAAGAGAAGGGGGTTATAGTGGAGATAGCATAGAGTTGCATAAAGTAGAATAACATAGAGTAGAGTAGCATAGACTGAAGTGGCTTACAGTAGAGAGGTGTAGAGTGTAATAGCATATAGTGTGGCAGCATACAATGGAGTGGTGTAAAGTGTAAATGCATATAGGGTATAATGTAGTAGCAGATAGTGTAGTACCATACAGTAGGGTGGCATACAGTGAAGTAGTTTAGACTGGAGTGGTGTATTGTGGGGTGGGTTAGAGTATAATAGCACACAATGGGAGTGGGGTACAATGCAGTGGGACAGAGTGGAACACTACACAATAAAGGGGCAAATATTTAATTTGTGTGTACTCTAATGGCTTAGAATGGAGTGTCATACAGTGGAATAGTGTAGAGTGGAGTACAGAGAAATGACATAGAGTAGAATAACATACAGTGGAATACCACAGAGTAGAACAGTATAGAGGGGATTGGCATGCAGTGGAGTGGGGTAGAGTGAAGTAACGTAGTGGAGTGGTGCATCGTGGAGTGGTGTGGAGTGGAGTTGTGTCCAATGGACTAGCGTAGAATGGAGAGGGGTAGGTTCAATATTAAATTATGCATTAATAATAATAATTATTTTTATTATTACTTAATGTTTTCCCATCCTATAGCCCTACAAGCCTAGCAAGCAACCTGCAACTAAAATATAACTAAAATAAATCAGTATTGCATAATGCACATAATTAAAAAACAATTCAATACTTAATAATACATTAATAATTAATTGTTAATTTCTGATTACTTAATTACCTTCGCACCCTAGACCTATACAAACCCACCAGCCTGCACCTAAAATATATGATTATTACACATTTTACATAATTAATAATCAATTACATAATTAATAAATTTACAAAATAATTGTTAATTAATAGTTACCAATTAACTTCCCACCTTGCAACACAGCAGCCTTTGCCTAAGATATAAGTAAAATAAATTAGTATACTTTTATAATATACATAATTAATTTAAATCACACACTTACTGAAGTTTTTTAATTAATTCATATTTAGTTATTACTTAATTAACTTACCACCTCAAATTACAAATTCTAACTATCATAAAATTACAAGCTACGTTAAAAAAAAATATTAACAATTATACATACAATACTAACAAAATAAAAGGTAAACTAAAACACATTAAAAAAATTAAAGAAACAATATTTTACAACAGTTTTATTGAAAATGATATGAACAATAACAATATTCTTAACACCAATATTACTTTCCTAAAAAAATGATATTCATGACAGTGATATTTCTGCATCACAATATTTTTGTATCACAATTTTTTTCCGGTATTTCTGTCTTCTGATATTTACAACTCAATACTTTATCCAAGTACCAATATTTTCAGATTCATTTATAGCCCTTCACCCTAAAACACCTGAAACCTGTTGCTTATAAGATGCTTGCTAATGCTTTCCTGCACTCTTTTCCTGATTACATGAACGTAGTACTGCTGTTGTACTTTGCTGTCAAGTGTCACACGTAAGACAGTCCTGATTTTTCAACCAGCATCACATTGTATTCTGGTACTAAGGAGTACTGTGCCATGGACTAAAAAGTGAGAATTAGCTGAAAGTGCCACAAGTGACAATAGGACACGTCAGAACTATTAATTTTGTGGTATGTTACTTTGGTATGTGGAATGTACTGTGTTGTGCTTTTACCACTGCCCAACGAGCATGATGAGAATATTGCTTTTACAGGCATTTGCCACTACTTCTTTCTCTAAATGTTTAAAGTCTGAGGTATTTGACAGCTTACCCGCTATCAATACTGGCTTCTAAGCAAAGGGGATCATGTTTCAAAGGTTTTGACAATTCTGTGCCTATGGGAAATTATGCTAGAACATGTTAGACAAGAGTCCTATGAGCCAGTCACTTCACCAATCAGTTACAGTTTAACACTGATCAAATAAGATTTTAATTCTCCCAGATCCCTTGCATTGTATAAATAATTAGATGAGCCCTGATAACAATGTTTCTAAACCCTGCCCTTTTAATCCAAGAATACAAACCTGGAAGAAACAAAAGGAAAAAGAAACATCATTTCAATGACATCCCTAAACAACTAAATGTAAGCAGACTATTCTTATATTAATCTCTCTTGCTTCTGTCTTGCTTAACAAAGTATCCTTGTGTTGATCCTTCAAGAAAAGACAAAACAATTGCACATTCTCCCCACTATATTTTTTTTGGGTATTTTTTATTACAAATGTGTGGTTGTTTATCAGTGTTTATTTCTTTGCACTGATAAGGGCTACTCCCTTTTTGTTGGGGCTTTGTGAGGTATTATGGGTTTAAACCAAAAACAGGAAAGTCTACTCATAACACAAGATGTGCATTGCAGAGTTGATCACTAGAGTGACTGACTTTGATGCCTTACTGTTACAAGGGTCATGGTCTCATACTGTATCGGTGAAATTATTCCCTTTTGCATACATGTTCCTTCCTTCTACTTGAATATCTTCAAATATTGGTGATATCCTACCCACACACCTATAGTTAAAGTATGATTTTCTTACTGACCCAGGACGTGTCATTACCATGTGGTACACATACTACATGGTAGACATGAATGATAACTGCAAAGCTGTGGTAAGATATAACTGTGCCGCATTGATGCAAAGTAATGATAGCAGACAACTGTGCCATATATATGTTTGGCCTTGCGCTAGCCATCCACCACAAGACATGGTCCATACTTTGCGTTAGAATGTTGTTTTATTCTTCATAGTGTATAATTGACCTTTCACATAAAGGCCAGATTATTCTATGTTTGTTGTTAACAATAGTTTGTTAAATCTACAAATCTACATAGTAATCATTGAAATTCTGAGCATGATGTGGGAACACCATATGTTATGAAATGCACAATAATCATTTGTGTGACGTTACCCAGGTGTAGCATTCCTACCAACTTTTCAGAACACAGTAATCGGAGGGTGGTACAGCCCCATTGGGGTACGTCTGTATGCCAAGCACTTGCTTACACAGAATAATTAAGGATAGGCATTCACCACCATGCAGAATCCAGGTTTTCTCTAGACTCTCTTCTGCTGCAAGTGAGATGGGAGAGGGTGTTCATGCATAGCTTAGTGGACTTTCCAGGAAAGTCTGGGGGCTTGCATTTCGACCAGTGACAGAGGACCTCTCAGCATTTATAAATCTCTTGTCATTTCCTGGTGGCAATTACCATTGGATTGAATTTCCTGGCAATGACTTGCCACCTCATCAGTCAAGCCTTGAGACTTAGTTGTGTGTCCAGCCCCTTGTACAAATGTGGAAGCTTTGTCTGAATCGTCTCCTCCATAATGTAAATTTTCACATAAATGAAAATATGGGCATACTCAGATTTGTTCTCAGCCATTTTGGGATGCTCTTGGATCAACAGCACCACAGAATGGAGGTAGATGTACAGTTGGCAGGATAGATGTCTCAGTAATAGGTGATTTTACACTTCTGCAGTGTTTAGGTGGTAAAAACTATCATATTTCCCTTTATATTAATATGCTACAAATGCTCAGAACTAAAACAAGTGACCGATAGGGAGGAAGACACTCATGGATAAACTGGCCCCTTCAGGTATCTTTCGTCCAAATTGAGGCATTTCATGTGAGCATCACAAAACAGTGAAAAGTGATAGTTAATTAACCTTTTGGAGGTTTAATGTCTGAGTTTTTACAAAATGTTGCAATGAGGATCTTATTTGCTCCAATGACATTTAAGACATCTAGGGCCAGATGTAGGAAAGTTGGGAATTGCGACTTGCAATTTGCGAGTCGGAGCGACTCGCAAATTGCAAGTCGCAATTCCCAATGCAGTACGGTGTCTCAGACACCGACTGCAACTCGCTATGGGGTCGCAATGACCCACCTCATGAATATTCATGAGGTGGGTCGCAAATTGCGGTCCCATAGCGAGTATGGGCACTCGCTAACATGGAGGCCTGCTGACGTCAGCAGACCTCCATGTTCGCGACCTGCTTTTAAATAAAGCAGTTTTTTTTTTTTTTAAGTGTAGCCCGTTTTCCTTACAGGAAAACAAGCTGCACTTCAAAAAAAACGAAACCTTTAGTTTCGTTTTTTTTTCAGGGCAGGGAGTGGTCCCTGGGACCACTCCCTGCCCTGAAAAAATATTTTGGGGTCCAGTCACAAACTGGAAGGGGTCCCATTGGGACCCCTTCCAATTTGCGATTGGGTTACCATCCACTTGAAGTGGATGGTAACTGCGATGCCATTTGCGACCGCATATGCGGTCGCAAATGGTATTGCATCCCAATGCGACTCGCAAATAGGAAGGGAACACCCCTTCCTATTTGCGAGTCTGAAATGCATTTTGCGAGTCGGTAACGACTCGCAAAATGCATTTCTGCATTGGGATACGCGTTTAGCAAGTCGCAAACGGCAAAATTTGCCGTTTGCGACTCGTTAAACGTTTGCTACATCTGGCCCCTAATCGATTTTGCCAACATTGTAAGTTGTCAGTCCCTTAAAGAATGACATTTAAAGCAGATTGTACTATGCACTACATTTCCCAACTAAGACATAAGTCCAGGCTTTCTTAGGTAAAAAAGTTTACAAATATACAGACTTGCACAGGCTGTGCTCAGAATGCTTATGTCTTCTAACTACCCTTAGTTTATATATGTCAGAGGGGAATGCAGATCCTCACCTGTACAGCCACCCCCCACTTCCATATCCATACATCCACTTACACTCATTGGATGATGTCATCAGTGACGTCATTAGTGACGTCACTGACCATGTCATGAGTGATGTAATATATGAGGTCATAAGCAGTGCATTATGGGGGCGCAAGTTTTAGTTAGTTGAGGTAACTATAACTGCTGAAGTTCACTGGTGTTGTGAGTGTGAAATGTGAGTCTAACTATAATGTCCCTGTAACCTTTGTTTTTTTCAGGGAATTTCTATGTTTTTTAATTCTATTTCATAACTACAATATCCCTGTAACCTTTGTTTTTTTCAGTGAATTTCTATGTTGTTTTTAACGTAAAGTAATTTTCATTACTGTATGTTAAACCAATCACCACATTGTACAGCTGAATGCTGTGCATGGCGGGGGTTGGCCACAAGGCCTGGCCTGTGGCCAAACCCCTATAAACACCCAACCCTGCTCCGTGCATGGCCTGTCTCTCTGGCTGTGAGAACAGGTGTGAGAGTAGCTGTGAGAGTGTCTGGGTCTGTGAGTAGGTGCGTGAGTGTCTGGGTGGGTCTGTGATTGGGAGCGTGAGGGTCTGAGTGGGGCTGTGAGTGGTGCATGAGGGTCTCAGTGAGTCTATAAGTGGGTGCATAATGGTGTGAGTGGGTGTGTGAGTAGAAGAAAGAGATTGAAAAGGAGAAATAGAGAGAGAAAGAGAGGGGGAAGGAGAGAGATAGAGAGTTTTTTAGGCTTTTATGAGTGATATACTTAGAATAGGATATTGCTGTACAAATTGAAAGAAAAATGCATTTGTCAATTAAAAAGAGAGAGCTCACCATTCAGTATGAATCTTAAACTTTTGAAGTTTAAAAGAAATGAATGAAGGAAAATAAACACTGGCACACCTGGAGTAGAACCTTCAACTTTCAGTGCGAGAACTTGTGACCTTAACCTTTGGGCCATAGGTGACTCCTTATTGTGATGCTTCAAGACATACCTATGACTGTCAACCCACGCATCTGATTGGAAAGAAATATGAATGTTCCATCACTAGGAAGAGTTAACAGTCAAAACACTAGTAAACAAACAAACACACTGCCAAGAGATATTAGGATCTGAACCTTCAACATATTGAGTGGCAGCACTAGGCTTGACCATTAGGCCAGAAGTTCCACTCTTCATCCAAACGTAAGTATAGCATTCATACCAAACATCTTGCTAGTCTGACTCTGTGAAGTCATTGCAGGGCGAGCCCATTTCAATTTCAATCTCCTCTCTCTTAGAGAGAGAGAGAGACTGACAGAATGGCGAGGGAGCTGCTTGCAGGAGCACTGTTTGCATCTGTTTCCCTGGCAGGCCAATGTTTGCATCTGTTTCCCTGCACTCATACTAGTGAGAACTGTTTGACACCTCTCCCTTGCAGAAAGTGAAGTGTTTGCTGTGACTTGGCGGGAGCTGTCAAAGCTCCTGCGAAGTGACAGCAAATAGCTATGTCCAGCCAGGGTGGGCACTCTGGGACATAGCAGGACCCGGCCTTGCTTGTGGCAATCCCCAGGGCAATTATTGGCTCCCCTCTTCAACATAATCTAGCCCCTGGGAAGTGATAATCCCCGGGGCTTGGGGTCTGACCGCCTTTACTCTTTTAATGTAGCCCCGGGAGGTGGCAGTCCCTGGGGCTGTGGTGGGGCCAGGTGGCCCCCCTGCATTCACTTCCTAGATGCCCTGTGAAGGTAGCGGTCCCCGGGGCAATGGGGGACTGGTGGCTGCCCTGCACACATATTGAGTTTAACCCTAGGGAAGTCGTGGTTCCCAGGGCTACAACGGTCCACCCTGCCTGCCAAATTTCAAAATTTCAATACCCACTGTACCTGACCCACCTGTAGACTTCTTAAAAAGAAGTGAAGCAGCCAGCGCTTGTTTTTTTTTTTTTTAATCCTGAAAATTTGTGATGTTGCGAAATTGCAGCAAAATGCTTTTTAAAAAGTGTTTTGTGGTTCTGCGGGTTCCCATTGGGGCCCCAGCTCCAGAGCTAAGGGGGTAGTTGATTTTATCTTTTTTACGTTTTTTGTGGAACTCGGCTGAAGCCAAGTCCCAAGTTGACTGCCAGCACTTCCTGGTTTGAAGTGTTGGCAGTCAATCAGTGTTCTCTAGCGCCGTGCAGAAGGTCTTATTATTTGCGAAGTCATCAGGGTGGATCTGTGGCCCTAAATATCCAAATGTATTTTCCCTTTAATATCTCAAAAACTACTGAACTGATTTACACCAAACAGCCTAAAGCACAGTCTATGAACAACAGCTAGCATTTTGCCATATTTGGTGTAATTCCGTCCAGTGGTTTCGGCTGTAGTTGTGATCAAAACTCCTACGGGAATTAACATGGGAAACACTTGTTTTTTTATCCCCCCTTTTTCTCTGTCCCGCTTGATGGATCACCTTGAAACTTCCCAAGTGCAACAAAGATTACCAGCACACTTTTTCTTGGAAAATGTTCTTAGTATTTGTCAAACGGTGCCAAAGAAATAGGTAAATCAAAAAAAGCTTTTTCTATGGAAACATGGTCCTAACTATAATTACCTACTGGTGACTGCCAATAGGTAACCATACATATTTCTATATATCTAAACACATACAAACACACATATACCAAAGGTAACAAAGACGTTAAGGTTAGGTTCTGAATTTACTTGTGCAAAACCTTAGAAATTCACCAGTTATAGTTATAGTTATTTCAAGTAACTATAACTTGTGCCCTACGATAACTATAGCTCGAACCCAATCGATGCACAGTTTTTATGAATAATTTTACAACAAATGTTGCAGTGATATTATAAATGATGTTATAAAAGATGTCATGGGTGCTGTAATATCTGGGTTAATTAGCAGTGAATGACAAGGGCGCGAGTTATAGTTGCTATACTATACAGTAACCTTTGGTTTTTTTAAATGAATTTCTATGTTTTTTATTTTTAAAATTCTATTTCCTAACTATAATATCCCTGTAACCTTTGTTTTTTTATCTCTCTCTCTATATATATATAGATATGTGTATATATATATATATATATATATTTATATATATATATATATCCTCCAACTCTCCTCCAAATAACAGGAGACCCAGGACACCTCCAAGGTGCAAATCAATTTATTTCAGCACACAAATCCAACGCGTTTCGGCAGCAGCCTTACTCATGGATACATCATTGTTACAGTGCCCCAAGTTAAAAACCATGCAATCCTAGACATAAAAAACAGACAACATCTCAAATCCCCACCAAAAGACACAAAATGTGGCGGCCATCTTAAAGTGCATCTATAAATAAGTTTCACAGTAGTTTGTACCATAGTCCTATCAAAATACAACTCAAATTATTGTTCAAATCCATCAGAATCTTTAAATTAATGTGATATCATAATTTGCACAATAAAATAGAGTAGAATTCAATTGCCAAAATACAAAAATTGTAAATAGAATAATTCATTGCATTGTAAAAGTTTGTTAACTATGAATGTTTTCAAAATTTTAAAATTCAATATATCACTTAAATCCTGAACATTATTAACTAAGCCAACTATTTCTTTGGCACCGTTTGACAAATACTAAGAACATTTCCAAGAAAAAGTGTGCTGGTAATCTTTGTTGCACTACCTTTCTACCTGCCATTCATTGTGATGCCCTTGAGGTTTTTGAGCGAGAAATGACCAAACAATTGAAGAAGTTGAGATATAGTGTGACGAATGTGAAAAACAGCAATTTATCAGGTGAACAGTGGCAAGCCCTTCGGAAATTGAAAGAAGACCATACCATTGTGATTAGACAATCCGATAAGGGGGGTAATGTAGTCATTCAAGATACCACCAAATATGTGTCAGAGGGAATGAAACAGCTAAGCAATACTCTGTGTTATGAAGAAGTGAGTTGGGGAGATGTCAAATCAATGAATGAGAAATATATTGATATGCTCATTGATTGGAAAGATCAAGGGTTGATAGAATGGGATGAATTCCTGTTTCTTAAATGTGATCATCCGAAAATTCCAGTTCTGTATCTTCTCCCCAAAATTCACAAGGATGCGGTTAACCCACCAGGGAGGCCTATAGTTTCGGCTATGGAATCGCTCCTGGAAAGTACATCAAAATATATTGACTTCTTCCTACGTCCTTTTGTGGAGTCAATACCCTCTTATGTTAAAGACACCACACATTTTTTAAAAATCATTGAGGATATTGTATGGGAAGATGACTTCTTACTGTTAACCCTAGATGTGACTAGTCTGTATACGAGCATAGATCATGGCTTGGGGGTGAGAGCTATTAGACACTTTCTCAGAGCAAGGTCATTGTCTTTTTTCTTCCATTCGGAAATGCTATGCACTATGATAGAGTTCTGTCTTAAGAACAATGTATTCATCTTTGATGGTCAACTATACAAACAGCTTCAAGGGACAGCTATGGGCACCTGTTTTGCCCCCAGCTATGCAAATTTGTTTATGGGCTGGTGGGAGGAACAGGTGTCAGAAGAAATTACCCAATTCGATACCAATGTGGTCTTGTGGTGTCGTTTTATTGATGACATTTTTGTAATTTGGAGGGGTAATGAAGAAGCTGCTATGCAATTTGTGCGAGATCTGAACACCAATGAGTGCAACCTAAGATTTACTGAGCATTTGGATTCAAAGTGTATAGAGTTCCTCGATGTGGAAATTTCTGTGAAGGGCAGTAGATTAGTGTCCAAATTGTATAGGAAGGCAACAGCCAGTAATAGTCTACTAAGTGCTCACAGTGCACATCCGGGGACTCTAATACGGAGTATTCCGTTTGGAGAATTGTTGAGAGCCCGGAGGAACTGTAGCGAAGAAGCTGATTTTCACCAAGAGTGTAATGTGATGTGTGAAAGGTTCAGGAACAGAGGCTATGGGGCTAAAGTGATCGATCAAGCCAAACGCAAAGTGGTGACATTAAGTAGAGATGATGTTTTGTATGGAACTAACAGAAGGCAAGAGAAGGAAAGTGAGTCCATTAGATTCATTACAACCTATAGTAATCAGTCGTACAAAATACGCTCACTACTTAGTAAGAGTTGGCATATCTTGCAGACGGACCCTGTTTTGGCAGACTGGATCAGTGATAATCCCCAAATAACCTTTAGGAGAAATAGATCTCTCAAGGACAATTTGTGTCGCAACGAGATAACATCAGTAGGACGGATACAGAATACGGGAATGGAAGGTTTCTTCTGTTGTATGAAGAGTAAAGCCTGCAAGACCAGCAATAGTTGCAGGACATTATATGTTCCAGGAAGGTTAGACAGCTTTGTAATTAGAGGTAATTACAATTGCAATACATCTTACTGTGTGTACTGTCTGATATGCCCATGTGAAAAATTGTATGTGGGCAGCACGATACATAATGCAAAGAAAAGAGTTCTAGAACACAGACGAGCCATTAGAAATCAGGATAAAAACTATCCAGTAGCTAGGCACTTCTTCAGCCATCATTTTGGCAATGAGAATCTGCTGAAGTTTGTAGTTATAGACCAAGTAAGGATGAGTAAAAGGGGAGGCGATAGAGAGAGATTGCTACGTGTTTTAGAGTCTAAATATATAATAGACTTCGAAACGTTGGAACCTGTAGGGCTAAATTCGAGTGAGGAGCTGAGCATCCATCTAGGGTAATCGATACTTTGTTTGGTGGGTGGTCATCTGATACAGAATGTGAAGTAGGGGTGATTTTTTGAATCCTATTTGATTCTTAGTAGAAGGGTACAGGTGTTGGGGTCTATAAGGTTTCTACAATAGAAGAATTTGTTTGTCTACCCACTTGGGTAGAGAAGCTCCATATACCAATATGAGATTCCCCAAAAATATGAGATCCCCCAAAAGTTTTGTGTAGGTGTACAGGTCTATTTGGATGGTATAGGATGATATGTAATTAATTCAAGCATAGTTAATAATGTTCAGGATTTAAGTGATATATTGAATTTTAAAATTTTGAAAACATTCATAGTTAACAAACTTTTACAATGCAATGAATTATTCTATTTACAATTTTTGTATTTTGGCAATTGAATTCTACTCTATTTTATTGTGCGAATTATGATATCACATTAATTTAAAGATTCTGATGGATTTGAACAATAATTTGAGTTGTATTTTGATAGGACTATGGTACAAACTACTGTGAAACTTATTTATAGATGCACTTTAAGATGGCCGCCACATTTTGTGTCTTTTGGTGGGGATTTGAGATGTTGTCTGTTTTTTATGTCTAGGATTGCATGGTTTTTAACTTGGGGCACTGTAACAATGATGTATCCATGAGTAAGGCTGCTGCCGAAACGCGTTGGATTTGTGTGCTGAAATAAATTGATTTGCACCTTGGAGGTGTCCTGGGTCTCCTGTTATTTGGAGGAGAGTTGGAGGATTTATTAGGGCCTCTCGGAGCCCATCCGGGACCGCTGTGTGGTGTTCCTGCAGTCCGAGTGTTTATGTGAATTATATATATATATATATATATATATATATATATATATATATATACTACACACTGGCAGTCACCAGTAGGTTGCTATAGATAGGCTCATGTTATATTGAAAAATCTAGAAAGTGTTTTTTGACTTGCTTATATCTTTGGCGCTGTTTTATGAATCTTCACAAAATTTCCCAAAACCATGTTCCAGTTAATCTTCTTGTACATGGGAAGTTGTGGGGTGATCCATCAAACGAGGGCCTAGAAAAAGGAGGGGTTCAAAACATGCATATCCCATTATAAGTCCCATAAGGATTTTAGACATGACTACAGCCCGAACCACTGGACGGAATTACACCAAATTTGTCAGAAAGGTAGCTAGCTCTTGGTCCAGAAAAAGAGCTTTTTGCTCTTTGGTATAAATCCAGTCAGTACTTTTTGAAATATTAAAACTAAATGTAGATATCTAGAAGCGTGAAGGGTTCACGAATAATAACAAGCTCATGCAGGGAAATGCACAACTATGATTGGCTGCCCTAACCCCTTAGATGTAGTGCTGGGGTTCCAGAGGGACCCACACAAAGCAAAAAAGCTTTTTTTTAAAAAAATGTATTTCCGCATGTTTGTGGTGGATCCACGAATCCATGGCAAAAAAATTTAATAAAAAAAGCACAGTCTCCTGCACTTGCTTTTAAGAAGCCCCTTTGTGGGCCATGTCCCAGAGGCATTTACATTTTGAATGTGGGGGGTTGACTGCCCCCCCACAGGACCAGAGACCACCTACTCTCTGGGGCACAATCTGAAATGTTGGGGGCAGCCCAGACTCCTCTGTAGCCCCGGGGACCACCACAACCCTGTGGATTTCATCTAATTAAAGGCAAGGGGCTGCCTGGCCCCCCTGCAGCCCCGGGGACTGACACCTCCCTGGGGCTTTCATCTTATTAGATGTTTGGGTGCACTTGGCCCCCCCACAGTTCTAGAGACCGCCACCTCCCAGGGGCATTCATCTAAGTAAACACAGGGAGCTACCCAGCCCTCCTGCAGCCCCGTGGACTGCCACCTTCCCAGGGCTTTCCTCTTAGTATATGCTGGGGCCGCCTACCCCCCCGCAGGCCTAAGGACCACCACCTCCCCAGGGCTTTCATTTAATTAAATGAGGGGGGCAACCACCCCCCCGCAGCCCTGGGGATTGCCACCTCCCGGGGGCCTTATTCTTAGTAAATGCAGGGGGTGCCCATCTCCCTTAGCCCCCGTAGCCCTGGGGAACACCACCTCCCCCTGGGCTTTCCTCCTAGTAATTGTGGGAGGCTGCTCCCCTCCCAAAGACCAGGGCCCGCCAACTCCCCATGGCTTTAAATTAATTAAATGTGGGGGCGAGGTGCCCAGCCCCCCTGCAGCCCTGGGGACTGCAACCTCCTAATGTCTTTCCTATTAGCAAATGTGGAGTGGCTGCCCGCCCCCCTCAGCCCTGGGGATCACCACCACCACCACTGGACTACATTTGAGTGAGATTGGGGTCTGTTTCAGACACTCTGCCCCAGGGATCACTACTTCCCCGGTGCTAAATAGGTTGGGGGATGCACTGCCCCCATTATGGAGCCAATAATGGCCCTGGGGTCCACCATTCCCCAGGGCAAGCTCCTGCTATATCCTGGGGTGCCCACCCCAGGGACATAGCTGTTTGCTCTGACTTGGCAGGAGCTTTGTCAGAAGTTTCCTTTGGTTCCCTGCCTGCGAAGATGCAGGCAGGGAAATAGAGGAGACAATTGCTCTCACAGAGAGGGAGCTGCATCTTTAGCGGCACCCTCACTGTGACAGCCATGCTGGCTCCCACAGGAGGCAGACAGCAAGCTGGGCCCCGCAGTCCCCAATTTGACTGCTAATGTTTCATTTATAGTTTTAAGGATGTTATAAAAGTTGTCATGATTGCTGTAATATCTGGGGTAATTAGCAGTGCTTGTTGAGGGCGCAAGTTATAGTTAACTTAGGGCGCAAGTTATAACTACTTGAAAGAACTCCAACTATAAATGCTGAATTTCCATGGTTTTGTACATGTAAATTCAGAAACTAACTATAACTTCCGTGTAACCTTTAGTTTTTTCAGTGAATATATATATATATTTATTTAGCATGGTTCACAGGTCAGAGAACAAGTGGACTAGGATTGAACAAAATGCTGCCATCGTAGCTGAAACAATGAAAGCAGGGTGTTTTCTTTCGTCACAGTATTTCTTTTTTACCTTGACAGTACAAGTAGTACTACTAATGAAACTGAAAGTTGTCTGGGTGGAAATTCTAGGATGTGAGGCATTTGACTCCTTAAGTAAACTGGAAAGAGCAAGGGCCGTTAGGATCCACAAAAAATTATTAGGCTTGAATCAGGGTTAGGACAAAAGGGTAACGTGAGGGAAGCCTAACCACTCTTGCTGTATCTGGTGAGCAACAAATTGATTAGATTTACTAACAGTTTGATCTGGGTCTGATGTAAAGCAGCTCAAAATGTTTTTTACAGCATAAAAGGTTGCTGAAAAATAATGCAAAGCAGCAACCAGCACTGGTTTGTGTTCCTTAGTGCCAAGGGTAATAATGGGCATTCCTGTGCAATCACCCATGGTTTTTTATACAAAACCCTTTTTACTAAAAGTTTAAGACAGTGTTTTGCATAAAAAAACAATGCCATTGGAATTCAGACATTTGAAGGAGAAATGTATTAATTTCTCATTTTCTGTCCAACTTTGCATGTGTGCTGCATAGTACAGCATACATACAAGGTAGGAAAAGTCTTATATGTAGTCTAAACATAGTATTTAGTATTTAAAATGCTCATTCCCAGTACACAGCCTATGCTAGAGTCATGCACACACTAGACAAATCTCTATAAGTATGGTGCTTTCCTGCTTTATCCTTCTCACACAGCACTGCACAGCATTTTTGCCTGCTACACTGCATTACATAAGAATTTGGCAAATCTGGCTCTATGTTCTTTGTCTCTCACACTCACATTTGCAGGGTGCCATGTGGTCTCTGCCACAACCTCGCTAGCGCTGATGTGATTGGTGCTAGTCTGTCTTTTGAAGCCTTTGGTAGCTTGAGAGCTTGAGAGGGACTTGAAAAATGAACCCTTGTTTAAAATTGTGGCATTCTTTGGTTCAGCATAAGCAGGTGGAATCTGGGCTAGAAGAGTTTGTGCAGGTTCTGTGCAGGTTTTCAGCTCTGATTGCTCCTTCCCTTTATTCCTTCTTCACAGGGTGTATTTGTTCATCGGTAGGCAGTACCCTTGCCTTAAAATATGTATGTGGCTACTGCTCATTGCACCAATAACAGTTCATGCCCTTTTGACATTCCTTATGCTCATTCAACACATCTTTAACCTGCACAATGAGCCATATGGATTACTGGGCCTCCTCTAATTACCCACTGTTTGGTGTCCACACACTGAACAGCCCATTTCCCTTATGGCCAGGCTTGAATCGTGTAGCACACCTGTCTTTCAAATACCTTCACCCATCACACTGGAAGGTGCTGTGTCCCATAACATGATAATTGGACCTCAGTAGCCATCATGTACAACTTGACTACTTCACATGTCGGTCTAAAACAAAAACAATACCCTTCCAACCACACACCCTATACGGAGTAGCTTGCTCTACATGCAGATAAGTGCTTCAGCACCTCATAGAGGGGTAGTTATCGCTATACAAATGCTGCAATACAATACAATTGGAGACGGTGCTAATTTAATTTGCCCCTGAGCATCATTTTTGTTTTTAGTTTCTGATACTAATAAAATACTTCTAAATACTCCCCAAAGAAAAATGTTAGTGATGGTGTATGACTCAAATGGTTCATATTTATGTGGCTGACTGCACTCAGCTAATCAAAACTGGATAATCCACCTTAAACAGGTCTCTGAAAACCAGTGATGGAGCCAAACATTGATAGAAATTGCAGCCTTTATTTCTAATAAGCAAAGGGTCACATTTTCCTTTTGAACTAAGGGATGACTTGGTTTATTTTAAATTTTGATTACCAGGCTGCAGATAGGTGGGCCTGATAATAATCAGTGCTCTGTCACATTTATGAACCAGGCTAGGGCACAGAGGTGAAGAACTGAAAGCACTGAGGTATTTAACTCCTAAGTAAAAGTACACCTCATCTCAATATTAAAGCATGAGAACAAAATTATGTTTCTGAATGCCTTCAAAAGGGGGGAAATGAAAAAGAAGAGTTAATGGTTCAATTAATCAATTCATCAGATTTCTTATATAGTGTGACTTCTCACCAGTAAGGGTCTCAATGCACTGTAGGGGGAGGGATAGGAGCATCTGCGGTTTGTTTGGAGAGCCAGGTCTTAAAGTCCTTCCTGAATTGAGGAAGAGATGGTGATTGTCTGAGATGCAGGGCAGTTAGGTCCAAGTCTTCGTAGCAAGGAAAGAGTGTGATAGCGACCAAGGCCAGTTGGGCAGAGTGGAGATGTCTGATGGGTGTGTAGAAGGAGATGCGGTGGTTGAGGTATATGGGTCCTGCATTGTGGAGAGCTTTGTGGGTATGCATGAGGAGTTTGAAGGTGATTCTCTTGTCAATTGGGAGCCAGTGGAGGTCTTTCAGGTGTCCGGTGATGTGATTGTATTTGGGATCAGTCTTGCTTAGGAGTTTCTGGATGATCTGCAGTTTCTTTTGGATTTGTTGTGTGGTGCTGGCGTAGAGTGCCTTGCTGTAGTTGAGTCTGCTGGTGACCAGAGCATGGGTGACCGTCTTTCTGGATTCAGTGGGGATCCACTTGAAGATCTTACAAACCAGGCAGAGTATGTTGTAGCAGGAGGATGAGACAGGGTTGATTTTGCAATTTATGGAGAGCGAGGAGTCCATGATGATGCTGAGGTTCCGTGCGTGGTCTGTTGGTGAGGGGGGACTTGCGAGCGCTGCGGGCCACCAGGAGTTGTCCCAGACTGAGAGGGTGGAGCCCAGGATGAAGTCTTTGGTCTTGTCTGAGTTGAGCTTGAGGCAGCTTTCCTTCATCGAGGCAGCAAATGCCTTCATCCCGTTGTGGAAGTTGCTCTTGGCAACTGCTGAATCATCAGTGAGGCAGAGAAGTTATTGGGTGTTGTTGGCATAGGAGATGATGTTGAGTCCATGGCTTCTGACGATGGCTGCAAGAGGGGTCATGTAGATGTTGAAGAGGGTGGAGCTCAGGGAGGAGCCCTGAGGCACTCCACAGCCAATCTCTTTGGGTTCGGAGTTGAACAGTGGTAGTCTGACTCCCTGTGTTCTGCCGGTGAGGATGGAGAGGCTCTACTGTAGGTCTCTGTTGCAGACGCCAGCGTTGCTGAATCTTTCACAGAGGATGTGGTGGGAGACAGTGTCGAAGGCGGCTGAGAAGTCCAGGAGGATGAGTGCTGCTGTTTCGCCCCGGGCAAGGAGGGTTCAGATTTTTTCTGTGTCGGCGATTAGGGCGGTCTCGATGCTGTGGATGCTCCTGAAGCTAGATTGGGAGAGGTCCAGGATGGTGTTAGTTTTGATGGGCTTGGAGAGTTGGGTGTTGGTGGCCTTCTCAATGACTTTGGCTGGGAAGGAGAGAAGAGAGATGGGTCTGTAGTTTCTGAGGCTTGTTGAGTTGGCAGAGGGTTTCTTCAGTAGGGGATTGATTTCTGTGTGTTTACAATCTTCAGGGAAGGTGGTGGTCTTGATGGAGCAGTTGATGATGTGGCAGAGTTCGGGTGCGATGGGGTCACTGGCGCTGTTGAAGGAGTGGTGCGGGCAGGAGTCTGAGGGGACTCCGGAGTGGATGCCCCTCATGATTGTGAGGGTATCTTCAGTGGTGAGGGTTGTCCAATTGAGCAGGGTCTGCCAGGATCTGGTACTGTCAGGTTCAGTGGTTGGGCTTGGGGTGGGTGGATTTTGGGTTCCGAAGCTGTTGTAGATCTCCTTGATCATGCAGCGGAAGAAGGTGGAAAGGTTGTTGCAGAGATCATGGGGCGGGAAATGTCTGATGTCTCTGGGCGTGGTTTGGTGAATTCTTTGACCACAATGAAGAGTTATTTTTTTGTTGTGAGTATTGGTGTTGATGCGTTCCTGAATGGCTGTTCTCTTCGGTGTTCTGAGGACATGGTAGTGTACCGTGACAGCAGTCTTGAAGGCTGTGTGGTCTGCCAAGGTTTTGCTGCTCCTCTGTCTTTTTTGGAGTCTTCTGCAGGTGCACCTGGACTCTTGGAGGGTGGGGGAGAACCAGCTGGCTTTCTTGCTTTCTTGCTTGCCTGACATCTTCTTAAAGGGGGGCCAGTGTGTTGGCGCAGCTGGAGATTATTAGGAGGAGGTTTTGTGCTAAGGTGTTTGCATACATGGCTGCCAGTGGGGAGGGATTTGCGGAGGCTGTCAGTGAGCTGGTCATCAGTGACCTTGTTCCAGCTTCTGTGTAGGTAGCAGTGGGCTTGATGGTGAACTGTGGGTTTGGTGGAGGATAAGTGGACACAGTGGTGGTTGGTTGACTGTAGTTCAGAGGTATGGCTGACAGAGATGTTTTTGCTTGCTGTGAAGATGGGGTCGAGTGTGTGTCCTGCTGAGTGGGTTGGAGAGGTTACTAGTTGTTTGAGTCCGGTGATGGCAATGTCCTCTAATAGGCGTGCGGTGTTGTAGTTGTTGGGGTTGTCCAGGTAGTGGTCACTGAGGAGGATGTAGTCCGTGGAGGTGAGAGCATGGGGTGTGATGAAGTCAACTATGGATTTGCTGAAAGGGGATGGGGCCCGAGAGGTCTGTAGACAAGGGTGGAGTTCAGGTTGGTTTGGATCTGGAAGTGGAGGTGTTCCATGCTGGCTCAGTGGTCATCAGCGCTGGTCATGAAGAGGAGGGTGCTTTTGTGTACGATGGCAATGCCTCCTCCTGGTTGGGTGGTCTGGTCCTTGTGGATAATTTTGTAATCGACGGGGACGGCGGTGGCGATATCCAGGGCTGTGGTGGGGTTCATCCAGGTTTCCGTCAGAAGTGCAATGTTGGAGGAGATGGAATCGAGTATGTCCCAGGTCTCAGCAGTGTGCTTGTGGAGGGACCGCGTGTTGAGAAGGATGCAGTTAAGGTGGTCAGGTCCAGTTCTTGTTGGTCATGTGGTTGGGTGTTCTGGAGTACAGCGGTAGGCGAAGGTGCAGTTACTGTTGCGGCTGGTGAAAGGGCCCTAAGTGTCCTTTGGTGATGCAAGGTGGCAAGCATTCGGACATCCGGTGTTGGGGGTGCGGAGGGTGCTGGCATCATATCGGTGGATAGTTCAGGAACCAGGGTCCATGACGCTTAGGGAGGGCTGGACAGCTGGAAGGCAGCAAGCAGGAAGAAGGAAAATGGTGCTGGAGGGGGCAGGTCCTTGGGGGACGAACAGCAACACAGGCACTGAAAGGAAAAAGACACAAAGGAGGAGAAAATGGAGTAAGTGAAAAAGTGAAAAAAGCAGTGATAGGAAAAGGAAGGTGAAATAAAAAGAGCAGAAAGGCAGAAATCAGAGAGAGAGGGCAGAGTGCAGCAGCAGAGCAGAGATGCGTCCCACTGGACCACCAGGGATGAGGAGGAGGTGGGTGCCTGCCAGTGGAGGAGGGCCTCCAACTTGGACCAGAGAGGGTCAGATGGCAACAGCTACCAGGTGGAGAGAGGGAAGCAACTTAATGACAATGATTAAGTTAACTATTCATTTTAATTTTTTTCCAATTCAAAGTGTCCCATTTACAAAGGCTAGACGTCTTGCTCCCACTGGCCAGGAGACGCTGTGCCATATTTATAACTAAAAAGTACAGTCATTGTTTTTAGACGGTAGAAATGTAAAGTGAAGAAAAATATTTCTATGAAACATTGGCTTAATGTATTTTTCTACTTTCAATTAAGTCAATTGCATCTTACGGCCTGATTTAGCATTTGACAGAAGGGTACTCCATCACAACATTGAAGGATAGCCCATCCGTCGAGATATAAATCCCATCATGTCCTATGGAATTTATATTTCGGCAGATGGAATATTCATCACCTTTGTGACGGAGAAACTCCTCCACCAAACTCTAAATCAGGCCCTTAAAACTTTATGAACCATGTTTCGTCACTTTAGATTCCACCAATTTAAACAAATAGCTGTCTTTCTACAATAAATATGGCACTATGTCTACAGGTCACTGGGAGCAAGATGCCTGCTGCTTTTATATTTGGCACTTTGAAATGGGAGAAAATTTAAATGATGAGTTTTATGGAACCTCCATAAACATATACTTAACTCTTCAGCCTAATTTTCTGCCATTTGTGAGTGTCACCTTTAGATACAGCGGGCATCTAGCTCCCAGTGGCTGGTAGACATGGTGCCATATTTATACCTTAAAAAAACAGCCATTATTTTAAGCCAGAGAAATGTAAATTGCAGAAATTTTTTCCATATTATGAACATTTTTTGCTGAACATTTCACTGCACTTTAGATTTCTCCCATTTAAAAAAATGTTTGTATGTTTGCGTTATTCATGTAACGGTGGCATATATGGTAAAAGATATATTCTGCACCACAAGTACATATGGCACAGGCTCTCACATATACCCCATTCATATGCACACAAGGCTGCTCTCTCATAGTGCTTCTAGTCACAGTCTTTTGTTCAAACCATAGTATCTGACTCTATGGACATTAGGCTTAAAGTCAATGAAGTTGGGTCCGGGGGTGTCTGGTAATGCATGAGTTGCTTAGCATTTGGTAGCTTCTAATGATTTTTCACTGATGAGAAGCAACTTACTACAGAACATGTTGGAGACCCCTGATCTAAAACACCATTATTCATGTTTTAATTGATGTAAGAAAATACCTCTTTTTGAATAATTTCCCACATTCTTCTGGACTGGTGCTGCGGGTTCTATGACTCAGGCCCCAGTACAGGTGTTCTGGCTCTTAAATCATGTTGAAACTAGCTACAGTCCTACTTGGGATATTTAACATACCATTGAGTCCCCACTAGACGGTACAAAAGTGCACCCAGAGCCTATAAGTTACATGTCACTAGTAGACTGCAGCACATATTGTATCACCTTTAAATAGACAGTGCAAAACATGACTTCAGGCCTGCTATCAGTAACCTGGCTGTTTAGGTTTAAACTTCAAATGTAACCTGACAAATTAAACCCTTTTGACAGGACGGAACCCTAGTTTTAAATATTAATAAGTCATGCCTCAGTAGCCCTTAAATACACATAAGGCAGGTTGCATGAAATTTAAAAATAGGACATGTAAAAGGTTGATGTTAAACATGTACTTACAGTAACAATGCCCTAAAAGTTTCACTGTGGCAAGGTTATCTATTTGATCGGAAAGAAGTAATGCCTCAGTAGCCCTTAAATACACATAAGGCAGGTTGCATGAAATTTAAAAAAAGGACATGTAAAAGGTTGATGTTAAACATGTACTTACAGTAACAATGCCCTAAAAGTTTCACTGTGGCAAGGTTATCTATTTGATCGGAAAGCATTATGCTACATGATTAAAGATAATAATCTCTGCCTAGGAAAAAGATAGAGAGTTCATCATTGGACCCTTAAAATATTTATCATCAATCACATTCATTGTTGAAGTCAAATTGTAACAAATATCTTACAAAAGGTACTTTATAAAAAGTCACCTTTAACCTGTCTAAAGATTCTGGAACACCATTTGCATAAGTTTCCAACTGTCACTTAGGAAATTAACAGCTCTTTGATGAGATGCATGACTAGTCAGGCTGTACCCAGGAACTCAATTAATTCAAAACCTTCCTACCCTGTTATTTGCAGATGAAGCTCTCATCCGGGGATACCTCCCTTTTATCTTCCTAACCAGCTAGACTCCAATCCCAGTGTGAAGTGAGCTGGACGCCCCCATCTTTGCCCACTCCTAGCTTTCCCACCCTCATCAATAACCACAGTTATCAGTGCTTTGTCAACCTGATGTCGTTGAGCACTACTTCGGATTCACCTTGCCACACCTCTTACTCGTGGACAACAACTTTTCTCCATAAATGTTTCAGAAGGTAACTTTTGCACTAGAGCAAACCTGGTCTCTGAATGTGACTGGTGATCCAGCATGGTCTGTGTCAACTATTGATTATGACCCAGTCTAGCCCAACCTGATTCCTGAAGTTGGCTTTTTGTTTAAGAAAATATATCTCTGGTTCTTCTTACTGGATTTTTTGTTGTTTTGGTGTCATTTTCTTAATTAAAATATCCTGTTTGTTTATACTTTGGAGTAAGATTTATATTGTGTTCTCTTGTCAACTTTTAGATGTTTTGGTAGTTCAAAATGCTGTACACATTTTTCATAAGGTAAGACTTTCTGCTTTGTGCCATAGCTACCAGGGTTGAGCTTTGGTTTAAGTTACTGAAACCTTTTACTGGACCTAACAGGAATATTACCATTATTTCTTGTAGTGAACTACCATCCAATCGACCTAATAATCTTATTTCTCACAATTATTATGTTGAAACTCTTGTAGAACTACTCACAGATCTCAGAAAATATGTCTGCCCATAGGCAGAAGGTACACCTGTGAATGACACACCTAAGTCCCTTTCCACCATAAAAATAAAGTCTATAAAATATACAACATTTATCTGGATCACCTCAAATTCAGCTGCCTCAAGCCTGACACTTCATCTAACCCCTAACTCCAAAAATATGACTTAACAATTCTGAACAAATGTGTTAAAAACTCCTTACATTGCCGCAAAAATAGCATAATCTGCAAAAATCCCTTGCCTTCAAACTTTATGAAAAACTTCACCTCAATGAACACATTCGCACAATAGCCAAATTACATAAAATCAGGAATCTCAAATAACTGTTTTCCTATTGTGACCTAAAAACCTATAAAAGCTGTGGTCATTTCACATTGGGAATATGAATTTGTCCTTCTGCTAGAAATGGAGTTTCTGGTTGGCTAAGGTATACAGACTGGCCAGGCAGACCCCACCACTCAAGTCAGGGTAAGCTAAATATACAACTGAGATAACCTGTGCTCAGCTTCTGGTAGCTTGGCACAGAGCAGGCAGGCTTATCAAAAGAGGCAAGGTGTGAAATATTTGTGCAACACACACACAGTAACAAAATGAATATACCACAAAAAGACACCACACAGGTTTATAAAATAGAGCATATTTATCTGAGCAAAATAAGACCAAACGTACAAAAATCCAATGTATACAGCTCAAGTTATGTAATTTTAAAGCATCAAACTAAACACAAGGTTCAAGCAGACCTTGCGACATGGGCATTGGTGGATGGTCACGGTAGACCGGGCAAAATGACAAAAGACCCCAGCAGTGGATCAGGGATAGGTTTCCTATAAGTAGTATGTGTAAACCAGAACTCAAAGGTTGTTAATTAATAGTTCAGGGCCTGTCCCTCACAACATCCCAATTCCTGCCACCTGCAAATGGAGAGCAGGTCAACTACCTGCCTCCTACAGGTCCTGTTATACAGTACCTGTTAGGAGAGCCATTGAGTCTGGGAAGCCTGAACTGTGGAGTACAAAGATAGGCTGCACTGATATCTCCAGGCCTCATTAGTGGGACTTAACTAACAGAGTCTTCTCAGCAGGCCACCAATGGGGGAAATGCAGTGTTGGCTTCTCTTCCTGGAAGGCAGGCTGATGTAGCACCGACAATACTGGTGAACTCTATGTCACCTTTGCAACGCATCAGCCTCGCAGCCTCGAGGCATTTATTTTTGTAACACAAATTGCGGTTACTCATAGCACAAAATGCTTGTTGTTGGGGGGGTGAAGTGCTGGGTTTCACAGAATTGAGCTCCTACTTTGTGCAGAGCAATGGGCTGACTCTCACTGAGCGTTTGTCTTCTGCAGACCGAACAGCTGGTTTTGAGTCAAACAAAGTGCTCAATCCTTCGCAATATAAGCTAGAGATCAGACACACTCTGGGCCAGAAGTATTGTTTTATAATATTGTGATTCCCTTATTGTGATTCCCTGCAAATCAAAATTACGGAACCGCTAATCAAATGTATGAAACTCTTTGAGTTTCATTTTGTATTTCCTAATGGGTCGGAAAATGATCTACCTCATTCATATTTATGAGGTTGGTCGCAATTTGTGACCCATTAGGAAACGCTAAAGTCACAGTGATGGTGCCCGCTAGCTCAGCAGACCATGTCTGTGATTGTTTTTTAATAAATCAATTCTTTTTTTAAAAATGCATCCTGTTTTCCTTAAAGGAAAACAGGATGCATTTGAAAAAGAAAAATGAAAAGTTTTCTTTTAATTTTTTAAGAGTATGCAGTGGTCCATGGGACCATTGCCTGCACTTAAAAACTTGTTTCTGCATGCTTTCACAAGGGGGAAAGGGTCCCTTGGGGACCCATTCCTGTTTGTGAATGGGTTACCACCTCCTTGAAGTAGGTAGTAAAATGCCAATGTTTCATGACCGCATTCAGTCACAATACATTCTTGCATACCGCTGTGATACGGTATTAGGAAGGGACGCCCTTGACACATCCCTACCTAATACCAAATAGGTTTGTAGTCACAATTCCAATTTGCAATTCCATAACAAGTTACTGAATCGCAAATTGGTATTCATACATACCAAAATGCATTTTTGCCTTCGCAAATGACCCGATTGGGCTGTTTGTGACTGCTAAAATGCATGATGCATCTGGCCCAAGATCTTTGTTGAAGTTCTGATGCCAGACTCACAGGTTGCATGGTCCCGAGACAGTAGGGAACAGGTGAAGTCTTTGATGGCCCTGAGATTTTAGAGGAACAGGAAGCAAGCCAGCATTCCCTTGGAGAACACTTGGAGGGAAGGCAGAGTCCGTCCAACAGAGTCAGGGAGCAGCAGACAGCAGGACACCAAGCAGAAAAAACAATCCAGTTGAGTCCCTTAAGCAGCACCACAGTCAGTCTGACAGAGGTTCAGTTTAAGATCCAGAAGTATCTGATTCTAGGGGGGTCAGAGACCTAGTACTTATACCCAAAAGTGCCTTTGATGTAGGGAATGACTTCAAAGGAACTCTCTGATGAGCACAAGGATCTCTTTCAAACCAGCCCTGTCTGCCAGTCTAGTAGCTAAGGGGAGTAAATCATCCCTTTGTGTGATAACAGGGCACTACCTGTTCAAGTGAAGTGTAAACTCCTCCGATCCTTCTTGCCCAGGGAGACCCATCACTATGCAGATGAATGCAAATGCAGTTGAGTGTCCTGTGCTGTGGCTGTATAGATGGAATGCACAAATGTAGCTTTCACCCAACCCAGCCCAGATGTGTGTTGGAGACAAGCTGTCAGGCACACAGAGCAGTAAGTACATACAAATATCCACATTCTAAAACTAACATTTCTAAAACAGTAATGTTAAATCCAACTTCACCAGTAAGGAGGATTTATCATTACCATTCCAAACATATTAAACTTGCAAAGCTACTCCTCCCTAATCAAGAATTACAGCTTAAAAGTTTATTAAGGAATTCCCAGTGCTGGCCTATGAGAGGGGGTAGTGACAAACAAAATAGGCTGTTTGTCACTACCAGAACATGTAACACATAAGGGTACATGTTTCACATTTTACTTGCATAGTACCATGCCCTAAGGGTTACTTAGGGCCTATGTTAGGGCTGACATATGTAAAAAAAGGGTAGTTTGATGCTTGGCAAGTAGTTTTAAATCTCAAGTCGAAGTGGCAGTAAACTGCACACACAAGCACTGTAGTGTCAGTCCTGAGACTGGTTTGGAAGGCTACTTCTGTGGATAGCACAATCAGTGCTGCAGCTCACTAGTTACATTTGAAGTACAGGACCTGGGAATGGTATACCACTTTACAAGGAACTTACCAGTACAGCAAATATGCCAATCAGGAACACACTAACGTTATCATGTTTAGGGGAGAAGCACATGCACTTTAGCACTGATTAACATCTCAAAGTGCTCAGAGTCCTAAGACCAGAAAAAATGAGAGCCAAAAGGCAAAAAGTCTAGGGAAAGACCACCCGAAGGATGACAGGTCTAACACCTTCTCAGAGTACTTTCAAAAATCACTGTTCATTTCCGAAAGCTGTGCTGAAGGTAACTACCTCATATCCCTCAATCCATTACTCATTGATTCATTCAAAACTGATCATGTTGTTAAATACGTTTTGAAATGCAGTAAAAGTCTACTTTAGTTTACTTTACAGAACAGAAAGAGTAAATCAAGGTTGAAAGTTAATTGGGATCATTAGAGTTAAATTGGATGATATAGGTATCCATAGGCTGCATATTCTACTATTCAATTTGTAAATAAAAGTGGTTGCAAATGGCACACCTATCTTTTGTGAATGGAATAGTATTTTATGATCAATCTATACATAAATTGGTTGGTTCAAAAAAAGCGAATCACATGGGGTTGTAGAATGACCTACCTAATCAATATTCACTAGGCAGGTAGCAATTTGTGGCCCCTTGCAATTGACAACAATTACAGTGATGGTTGCTTGGAAAGGTCAGAAGGCCACTATGCCTGTGATTGCCCTTAAATAAAGAAATCTTTGAGGCACATTTTCCTAAAAGAAGAAAATAATCATATCTAAAACAAAAGGTTTTCTTTTTGCGCAAAGTTTCACTGACAGTTGGTAGTCTCCGTGAAATGATTTTCAAGAATTTTTAAAGGGAATCCTTTCCCTTTGCAAATCATTTACCACCTAAACTTTGGACTCAATACCCTTTCAATGTCTTGTGACCGACTACTGAAAAACATTGATACATGAGGGCCAGAATCTTTGTTTGGAAGGTTACCTACAAATCGACCCTCTCACCCCCAAATAGTGATCCTGATGCATAAATATCTAATTTTATTTAGATATTCAGAAACCCTTTTCTGACTCACTGAGTTTAGAACACTTGAAAAAGAATTTTAACGTTTATAGACGCTCTGACAAACTAGAATATTTGTAAATGATAAAACCATTTGTACATGAACCCTGAGTCCAATATTCTTCATTGTCAAACCTTTGCTGCCTTGATTTCAGGTGAAAGCAAGTTTCAAAAATGTTAGGGGCAGATTTAAGGAAAGTGGTGCTGCACCCAGTGCTGCATCACTTTCCTTTCACCCCTTCGTGCCCCCTAGCACCACCATGTGTGCACCATATCTAGGTTGTGGAGCACCATGTCACAGGGTAGGGGGAAATAGCATCTAAATTCTTTACGCTGTTGATGTACGGTTCATCAACAGCATTCATAAAGCATATATACTGTTCATAAACAGTACATATGGGACCATTGAAAACAATGGTGTGCCTTCTTTTAATGCCTGCTCTGAGTATTACATTATGCCTTGTCAATGTGAAGGAGCAAAAGGATTTTCTGGAGAAAATATAGATGCCTTTTCACACCCTTGATTGCTGTATTGAATTTGGGTTCATAGGTGAGGTCAGGACTTTAATTGTTGTACGTTGGCACAGATTCTGCATTTGCTACAATCTCAGACTTACAGTACCATAAATGCCCAGTAAAACATGAAGTAATGTTGGATGTGTTGCTGGATCACTCCCTAAGTAAAAGTGTATTTGTTTAGCCATGTAGATTTGGAAGTCTTTACTTGTTGTAGAGATGTGTCTGAGGCATACATAGTTATGAAAGAAGAAGGCAAGAGCTGGATGATTTTTGTGGAATATCAGAGATCATTAGGTCTGCAGAAAATTCAATAGAGCAGATAGTCATTGTTTGACTACCATTAATGCAGAGGAATGGGACCCACTGTAGCACAGGTTCAGAGTTGACTTCCCAAAACTCAAGCCTGTCCAGGAGGATGGTGATGCATAGGCTGCAGAAAGGTAGAAAAGTATATGGGCAGATTATTGCTTTCACCAGGAAGTGAGAAAGTTAGTCTCATGTTGGTTTGATGACTCCTCATTTGGATTGATGATCATGGAGTAGGTGGAATCGATCCAGGTACTATTGAAGTTATTTGGCCACTTTCCTTTCCATGATTTTGCTGGGTAAAGGGAGGCTGGTACTTTGCCAATATGCTTGAGTCTGCTGAGGTTGTTTTTGATAGGAGTCCGGCATTGAGAGTAAGTTTCACAAGCCTCGACAAACTTCAAGGCAGGAAAGAGACATTGATTATTCTGGATTTATCTGTAGCAAGAGGTGAGAAAGGTTGTTTAGGATATGTGACTAAACAAGGGCACTAAGGATTATCGAATGTTTATGAGGGCCAAGTAATTAGGAGCTCAGTGTGTTGGAGTCTGAACAAACGTTTAGGCATTCAAAAATAAAAAGCCCTTATGCTAAATTATTCCAAATGCTTGGCCGAAAATCTGAGGATATTCAGGGGTGCCTGGAACCTCCAAACAAAATTATATGCCACGGTTTCTCTACTTAAAAAAAAAAAAAAAAAAAGGTGTAATCCCATCTTAAAAAGTAGTAAAAAAACGTTCTCATTGAGTAGCAACTCAGAACTTTAGCATGAATGCCTGCGTCCTATACCCCTGTTTATTTGACAAGTGTATAGTAGCAATACCCTTTCAATGAACTCTATGCCAAATGTATAAATGTAATGGTGCTGTTATTATAAACCTGACTGACTTTTTTAGATTTTTATATTGCGATGCTGGGTGAGTATATCTGATTAATTTAAAATATACGTTGAAATGATTAGCTACTAATTCCTTTTAATGAAAGTAAACACATTCACAGTTGCATCACTGACCAATTACGCAAATGTAATCTTTGTATGATGTGTTTATTACATTTCAAGCTATTCATTTCGTTTTAATTGATCACCGTGGATTTGATGAACTAATATATTGTATCTTGATTTACTTAGCGCCTTTAATACCTCTTGCGATGCCTAAAAGTTTTTCTTTCATAGTCTTTCACTTTGATTTGATCTTGCAGCAATCCGTGTTAAGGGCAGAAAGAACACTTGGTAGTAGAATTAACATGAAATAACTATGCATCTATTCACAACACACTTCCAGAATATCTCTTTTAAACATTGTCCTTTACGTGGGGCAGTTACTCACGCAAGCATATTTTTATTTTCTCCCGCGGGTCTCCACATATGAGAATTCTACTGTTTAAAACATTTCATGCTTTTCACTGACAAGTTCTGGCATTGTGCAGTGTTTCATGCTTATTTACAAGGTATTTTTACAACAAAATCTGGATTGCATCAGATTACACATTGGAGAAAAAGGGAACCTGCTGTGAGCAACGCTGACATTTTAAAATGTCTGCTATAAAGGCAATAGCATCTCCACACCAATAGTGGGAAAATATAATTTGTTTACTGGCCATGCAACAGCATCTTTCAGTGTAGAACATATGTACAGCTCTTAATAGTTAAACGCCAATATTTGCTTCAGTATCAAAAATGGTTTCAATTTCAAAATCTCATTTAAACAATTTTGGGTAAACTAAATGCACACCAACTTTCTAAATCAAAATATTAGCACCCGTGATAATCATTTCACAAAGATGTGAACATTTAGGATGTGCCTGATAGTTAAAGGTGTATGTATTGTTAATGTCGGAGTTACATCTTGGAAATGTCGTACGAAAGAAAACAGCAGCTCCCAGTAAGCTATTATCCAACTCATTTGTTGGGAAAAAAAAACAAAAAAAGAACAGTTATGAAATTTGTTTAAAAAGTAAGGGTAAAAAATCTTCGAGACTTGTGAGGGTTGCACCTTTATTAGACTAATGAAATTTCAGTTTTTTAGCTTCTAGGACTATTTAACTCTTATCCTCACATAGGATTCCCATGATTACTGTCGTATTCCTCTTGCATTTGGTGCAGTGGCATTCTTCAAGCATTCTTAAGGTATAATCAGACACCTGCAGAAAGTAGGGTTGAACGTTTTTAAAGACTGTGGTATGCTGTACTACATGCATTTAGGTAGTACTGAGCTCTTACTGTGGCACTTCGATTTCTCCTTCAAGGGTCGCTATCAGTGCAGAGTTTTAGGAATTGATGGAGCAGTCTGGGAGTAGTGATGGAAAGAACTGGGGGCCTCAGTACAATGTTGCATGGCCGTAGTCTCCATTTTAGATTCAGCTCTTTCGGTTGACATCTCAAGCTGACATTTTCCACACTTTCCTTTTAACAGTTAATATGCTGCATATGCATCTTTGGTAGCCATTGACACCTTGTAGTCTGTACAATTAGTGCCAGTGTTGTACTTTTAGAACACAACGCCATTGTTTTGCTTTGTTGCTGTGTTCATTAGGAGACACTTCATATGAGCTACACAAAACCAAATGAGCTGTTCTGCACTTCTACCACAGTGTGATAAGAATGGTAATTTATTATATGAACAGCTTATGTTCTAAAGCTCAGCGAGAGAAGCACTTCTATACTGGGATTATCACAGAACTTCTGCAAACTGTGGCTGAGATGCAGCCCTGCTGACTCCAACCTCCATCCCTCCAAGAAGGATAACCTTCCTGACACCTAACATCAAGGTATTGAGGATAGATTATACCAAGTGATCTGTAAGAGGGGCACTCTCGCTATGCTCTCTTTAATGTAGTATTAGATACAAATAGGGGTATGCAAACATTAGCAACAATTGATTACAGTTGTATTTCTCATCTTTCTAATAATCAAAGCACATGCTTTTTATACATGAATACGATAATTTCAATAAATGTTTGAAAATGCAAGAGTGACCAGATCTGTTTCCATGGATTCCTTGGGAATCAGAGTGTCATGTTTGACATTGCCAATTAAATCTTTACTCTGGTCAGTTTGGAGTTGGATGCGGTACCGTGGTGTAGCCGAGACACACCAATACTTACTGATGATATAAGTGATAAAAGGGACGGAAGTATAAAGCATTTTTCTGGTTCCAAAAGAGCCCATCGGGCAATTTTCAACCAGAAAAATGTTTTTTTAAACGTACAAAAAGGAAATGCGATGCAGTAACTTGTTATTGAATTTCATTTTGCTTTTGCAATTTGGTATTTGGAAGGGGCATGTTTAGAGTGTCTCTTCCAAATACCGATTCAGTATGGTATGAATTACTATTTTGTGACTGAATATCAGCAAAATGGTAATACTTTTTCACTAGTTTCAAACTGGTAAGAATCCATTCACAAATGAAGAGAGGTCCGCAAGGGGCCCCTTTGAGAATGTAAAGAATATTTATAAACAAGCAGGCATTGGTTCCACGGACCACTGCCTACTCTTAAAAAACTGAAACTGTAAAGGTTTCTTTTTCCTTTTTAAAAGCATCCTATTTTTCTTTCAGGAAAATGGGTAGCATTTTTTTTAAACAATTGCTTTATTGTTTCGCAGTGGCAGGCGTGGTGGCCTTCTGAGCTCAGCAGGCCACCATCCCTGTGATTTATGCTTTAAACAAGGCAACAATGGTATATCTGTTGCACATCTCTCTTCCAATAGCATCACAACAATGGTGCACAATACACTACAACACATCTGTTGCCAAAATGTGCATGTTTTGATCATGCCAAGACCAATGTACCAAAAAAGTAGCTGGGCACTCTAGTATTGCACGTATTCAAAACATTATGGTCCAGAAATATACATCAGTACAACTACTGTAAAAGATTTGCGAATGACTGGTGAAGATGAAAAAAAGTTAATAGGAGAGATTATTATAATATACTTCAGTGCATTTGTGAGGAATGGTGGAATGTGTTGGTAAAGATACTCTGCTTGGACTTATCAAGGTCCATGCAGCTCAATCTTCATCGAAGCAGAGGTTTCCTCTCTCTGCCAGCCTGCGGAGAGGCAGGCAGGCAGACACACAGAGGAAAGTGCTCCCACAGAGAGGGAGCTGATAAGCTGCTTATTCTCGGTGACAGCAATGCTGTCTCCAACAGGAGGCGGGGAGCCAGCTGGGACAATGGGGTCATTTAGGCCCCCTCCACTGTCCCCAACATTAAGACTGGGTTCCCTGGGGGGCACCCAGATCACATGGCCGGGCCCCAGAGGATGTGGCTCCTGGAATCAATATCAGTCCGGGGGGGATGGGCATGCAGCCTCCTCACCCCCAAAAAGTAAATGTTTAGGCAGGTCTCCTGGGTATGGGATCCATGGAGAGAGCTCGGCCTGGGGAGGGGACCACATGGTTCCCCCACCGCCCAAAAAATGAAATGTTTAGGCCAGGCCCCGGGGATGGGATTCTCAGGGCTGAGATCGTCCTGGTGGGCATGCAGCCCCCTCTTACCCCTAAAAAATATTTAAGCTGGGCCTGGGAGATGGGGTACCTGGGACGGATGTTGGCCTGAGGGGGGGGGGGGCAAATGGGGTTGGGTTGTTATAGGGGTTGGCCGCAGGGACTGGCCACATGCCAGGCTCTGCGGACAGCCCTCACTGCGCATGGCCAAAGACTGTGCGCAGCGTGAATTTGGGTTTGTTATAGGGGTTGGCCGCAGGGACTTGCCGCAGATGGTGGTTGGGTCAACGTATAGTAAAGAAAATTACTATACATTAAAATAACCATAGAAATTCACTTTCTGATTTAAATAGGGTATCAGATCTTCTAATCCCCTTTATCTTATCGATTAACTTTATGATTACCCATTCAGGGTAACCCCGCTGTTTAAATCTCTTAATCATCTCTACTTGTTCCACTTCAAAAGCTTCCTCAGTACTACTAATTATTTTAGCCCGTAAAAGTTCTCCATAAGGAATACTCCATTTTAGACTATCTGGATGACCACTGGAAGCATGTAGCAAACTGTTACCTGCAGTACTCTTACAGAACAGTTCAGTGGTGATCCTATCTTCTCTGATCTTAATTAGAACATCCAAAAATTCAATAGAAGTTTTGCTCATATTATAAGTCAGACCGACATTCAAATCATTATCACTTAGTTCACCAATGAACTGTATTGCCTCTTCTTCCGCCCCTTTCCAAATAATGAAAAGGTCATCGATATATCTCAACCACAAAATTGCATGGCTAACTCCTGGGTATCGTTGCTCATTTTTAAAAATGGTCTCTTCCCACCAGCCTAAAAACAAAGAGGGAAAACTGGGAGCGAAACATGTACCCATCGCTGTCCCAATGATCTGTCGATATAAGATCCCATTAAACAGGAAAAAAGTATTGGTCAGACAATACCGTATCATGTCCATTATCATGTCAGTGTGGGCTAAATATTTTAAAGATCTAGGGGCATATTTATACTCCGTTTGCGCCAAATTTGCGTCGTTTTTTTCGACGCAAATTCGGCGCAAAACTAACGCCATATTTATACTTTGGCGTTAGACGCGTCTAGCGCCAAAGTAGGAGTAAAGAGCGTCATTTTTTTGCGTGAACGCCTTCCTTGCGTTAATGAGATGCAAGGTAGGCGTTCCCGTCCAAAAAAATGACTGCGACGCAAATGCGTCGTATTTATACTCCCGGGCAAAAATCACGCCCGGAAGTGGGCGGGTCAAAAAAACCTGCATTTGCGCCGCTTTTTAACGCCTGGGTCAGGGCAGGCGTTAAGGGACCTGTGGGCTCAAAATGAGCCCACAGCTGCCCTCCCATGCCCCCAGGGACCCCCCCTGCCACCCTTGCCCACCCCAGGAGGACACCCAAGGATGGAGGGACCCACCCCAGGGACATTCAGGTAAGTTCAGGTAAGTATACATTTTTTTTTTTTTATATTTTTTTTTTGGCATAGGGGGGCCTGATTTGTGCCCCCCTACATGCCACAATGCCCAATGACCATGCCCAGGGGACAGAAGTCCCCTGGGCATGGCCATTGGGCAAGGGGGCATGACTCCTGTCTTTACTAAGACAGGAGTCATGCAAATGGCGTCTGGGCGTTGTTAAAAATGGCGCAAATAGGGTGGAGGCGAATTTTTTGCGTCAACCTGACTTGCACCATTTTTAAGACGCCCTAACGCCATTTTTCCCTACGCCGGCGCTGCCTGGTGTACGTGTTTTTTTTCCACGCACACCAGGCAGCGCCGGTCTGCTTGCGCCGGCTAACGCCATTCAATAAATACGGCGCCCGCATGGCGCTTCAGAATGGCGTTAGCCGGCGCAAACATTTTTGACGCTAAACTGCGTTAGCGCAGTTTAGCGTCAAAAAGTATAAATACGGGCCCTAGTACGTAGAAAGTGTCTACAAGCAGCAATACCCTTATCATGATCAACAATAGTATATAGAGAATTAACGTCTAATGTCAAAAGTAAGAAATCATCTTCCCATACAATACCTTCCAATTTTCCCAGGAAGTCCTTGGTATCCCGAACATATGATGGCAAGTTGACAACAAATTCCCTCAAAAAATGATCTACATATTTAGAAACATTTTCCAATACACTGCCACATGAGGATACAATGGGTCTCCCTGGGGGATTGGTTTCACTTTGGTGAATTTTAGGGAGGATGTAAAACACTGGTAATTTAGGAAAATCTCTTTCAAGGAAGCAATATTCTTCCCATAACAGTAAACCTTTATCTTTCCACTCCAACAATAGTTGCCAAATTTCTGTGACACTCTTAGTATATGCCTCTTTGTTAGTAACCTTATAAAATTGTTTATTATTAAGTTGCCACTCAGCCTCATCAATGTATTTCTGCTCATCCATAAGTACTATATTCCCACCCTTATCGGCGGGACAAACAACTGTTTCTTTATCATCAGCCAATTTTTTAATCAAGAGATTGTGTCAAATTCTGATTACACCTAGATTTGAACCATGTTTTGTGTCGAAATTGAATAAAATCTTTGACCACCACATCGTGAAATGAGTCGATTTTATCATGGTTCATAATAGGAAAAAATGTTGACTTAGGTTTAAACCCTGTAGGAACGGACAAATCATATGTGAAATTCAACTCATCTAAAATTTGATAAACATTGCTGGTTACATTCGGATCAGTCTCATTCCTCTCTAATTCATAAAGAGCTACTAACGAATCCACATCACTGATACTGAGTATTTCCTGAGAGTCAGCCCCCTGGGAACTAACAGCCCCCACAGCACAAAGATTCTTCTGTTTGAACCATTTTTGCGGTTTCAATTTCCTAATGAACTTGAAAAGATAAATCCTTGTATCAGAATAGTTCAAATGTTCAGTAGGGCAAAATGAGAGGCCTACACATAACATTGATGTATCACTCTCAGACAAAACCAAATTCGATAAATTCACAATTGTTTTATTCACCATATTAATGTCCATTAGATCTGTAGACTGGAGCTTCTTATTGTTTTTCCCACGTGCCCCAAGGTGAAATCTGTTCTTATTGTGGTTTCTGAGTCTTTCTGGCCTCTTCTGACTCCGCCCTGTCTTCCTATTCGGCCTGATGTTCTGCCTTTAAAATTTTAGGTTTGTCCCTGCTGATTCTTGAAGATTTGCCTGCGGAATTAAATACCCATTTATATGACAACGAGTAGGGTTTATGAATTTCGACAGGATAATATGAATGGATTTAAAGTGTTTCGACTTTTTATCTATTTGTTAAAATTTAGTGAAAGTAGAATGTATTTGTATTTGATAATAATCAGCTTTTTCTAAAGATTGATTGAATTTATAGTGTTGGTATTTGGTATTAGGTATTTATTTATTGATTATTGTATTTATTGATATATTTATCTTTCTATTTATTGATCTTTATATATAATTCTTCTTTCAGATGTGAAGGGTCGGATGAAATCTATTGTCATCATTCTCTTTGGGTGTCAGGTTAGTGTTGGGGGACCCTCCTTGCAGAGTTTTCAGATAATAATATTTTAAGTACAGTAATATAATGATGAGTATTTTGTAACCATTAGTTGTATAGATTGAGATAGGAATATTGAGTTACAGTGTTTGATGATGTATTGTTTGTTATTATTCTTATGAAGACCTTATTCATAGTATTTTACTATTTAGTTTTATGGTCCAGGGAATATTAACTTCATCTAATTATACTGTTTTTCATTGTCACTTTCTTCCTCCCTCCGCTTTTTATTAAAAAGGTAATACTTATTTATTGACTTAAGCATAAGTGTAGCAACACAACTTAGAGTTGGTTATTTATGATATAAAGATCTATATGTGTTAGGAGTTTGTGGTGTATGGATTTGTATTTAAATCATTTTTCATTGTCTCATTTCTATGTCCATGCAGAGACAGTATTTAATGGAGATTTAGAGGTGGTATTTATCACGTGACCAAGGCTGCTGGAGTCATGAGTGTGCAAGTATTACCTGTTTATTTTTATATATATATATATATATATATATATATATATATATATATATATATATATACACACACAATATGTTACAAAAAACGATACTCTTTTTATTGCCAATTTGTTTTTATTACAGCACCTAATAACACATTTCAGGTAAATTATGTAACACAATGAAAATTGTTTGCTGTTATCATAAACCCTTTACAACTTTTTTGTATGTGCTGTATAATTTCTATACTGTCTGTGCCAAATTTATAAAGAATTCCTGCAACACAGCGCATCAGTTAGAACTGGTATGCTGTATTGTGTGAAAGGAAGAGAGCAGGTCAGTTCCATATCTAATAAGATATTTCACTTTCTCTCACCCTGCACTGGTGCACTGTAGGCTGTCTTTCGCTAATTCACATAACCTTCCACGATAGTGCAAGAGTGAGTGCAATGTCAAGTATAGGTTTTGTATGAGATTGAGGCCCTTCTAGCGCAAAAGACGTATTCTGTGCTTGACATATTTTAACACTTTTATAATTTTGTATGTGTGCTGTACAGTACAGTATACATGCAAAATAGAAAGGTTTGGACAAAACAAAACCTTTCTCTGACATTATGCCTGCCTTAAGGAGGTGTATGTGTTTGTCACCAATCTCTTCTCAATGTTGGTATATGGGCATTTTTGTCAAAAAAACAGGGGTGATTTCATAAGAATGCTCATGTACCACGCACTGTATGCCCCGTTGATGCAAAGTAGTGTGAAGTAGTGCATTCTCTAGTTTGGGCTAATTGAAGCTACCTTTAAGTGCAAAACATATTTTGTGCTGGAAAGTAAATTTTATAATGAACAGTTTATGCCCGGTTTGCATCTCAAAAGGGACGCACACAGTTGCAAAGTGTTGAAAAATTAGGCCCACTGCATTTAAAGTTATCATCTCACATTTATTATTCTTTAAATTGAGGAAACAAAAGAGATATCTTTCTCTGGTAGGAGCGAGGTTATAACTCACAGCCATTCAGCTGTTACAAATTTTCAACTTAAAGAACTGTTAGGTAATTCTGCCTTGGCATTGTGTATGCTTTTTTTGGATTTGGCTGCAATTGGGAGTGTGTCCTTCATCTGTTTAAATGTATTGTCTCCTTTAGTTTGTGAATAATTATGATAGGGAAGTGTTCCTGTGTGAGCTTGATTTGTACACCATGTGCAGGGTCCCCAGTGTGCAAAATCAAGGAGCCAAGGTTTCAATTGTCTCAGATATTTATGTAATTTTTGGGCAATTAAGTAAGTGCGAAGTAGGAAATTGCATCATGTAAATTTAAAGCAAGCATTTCTTCATCCTCTGTGGTATTTCATAATATGTATCCCCCTTCTCAATTGTCAAGGTCACTACACAAGCTCATTTCCACTTTTGCTTTCTGGTTATTTCTGTTAGATTTAATCATGTTTGTTAGGGTTTGGCAGAACCAAATCCCAGGTCCTTTCCTGTGCCCTATTGTGTATTGAATTGTAACAATTCATGTGGTGGTGGCTCAGTGTCTACCCCCCTACAGTTACAAGATAGTTCATGGATTGAAGGTGAATCTACTTATCAAAGGCAGGTGACATTTCATATGAACTTTCTTCTGTTCATTTGGCCAACTGGGCTACTGAGTGATCTTTCTCCTCTAGAACATCTTCCATACACATAATCCAGTCTGCTGGGTATTGCGCAGATATTCCAAAGATCAAGGTGGCTACTACTGACTGGCACAGTCTAGCTCACAATGCAGTCAGATAAGCTATTAATTCCTCCTAATGTCACTGCAGCCATTTCACATAAGATGCATGCACGTTGGCCAGTCTGGATGGAACGTAACAACTCAACAGGGCTGTGGTCTTACAGAAATATCTTTTATCTGTTTTGATATAGTAGACTCCTCGTAGAATAGACCATGTACAAAATAATGGCTTAAGTGTCCGTCCTCCTCTCGTGGCCAAAGTACATCTCACTATCATTGTAGTTTTCATTAGCTACAAAGCCAAGTGTCACAGGTCAAAGCAGTATTGACTGGTCCTGGTAGTTTGTGAATTGTAGATCAAACACAATTCTCCATTTGCTACTATTTCCTAAAAGGACAGCAATATTAATGGAAGATGGGGATGGGTGGGTTTCAGTCAGACAGTATGGTACCAGAAAACTGTAACCAAACATTGTCAGACAGAAATATTGATTCCTAAGTATAGTTTACCAACATATCATCCCAATGGAGTTAGCAATAGAGAACTTACATCTAATGGCACAATATATTAGTAGGGTATTAAGACACACTATTTCTGTCTTACGTCATACTATTTAGAGCAAAGCAACAGGCCAGTGACCTTCAACAATTCTGCTATTAGAGCAGGTTTTGGGGAAGCTGGCATGTGAGGGAAAATTGTCAGACTGGAAATACCCAGTCTTTCCAAAGGAAAGACAAACTCCACTGCACACAGGGTTAAAATGGAACCACAGTGTACTCTTTCTTGTGTAAACCACATACACATCAACTAATAACTTTCACATATGCCCACACATGATGACGGCAAGCAAAGCCATTTTATAGGGACTTGATAGATCTTTGGATATGGAAAGTCAGTGGGCATCGTCCATCAACAGGTATAGAAACAAAGGCCTATGACCTCTACTACAAAGCCAATACCAACACTTCCAGTTACAACATCATTTGGGTTGAAGAGGCATTAGCAACTGCATGGGGGAATAACTTAGTGTGACTCTGGCCACTCAGGTGCCTCATGAATGTCAAACAGCGCCAAAAAAAAAGGTGTTCTTCCACTGGATTTGCATGATTGCTAAGACGCTGGAAGAAAAGGAAGAGCTAGCTAGAAAATAATGAACAATACGGGAATGTACAGCTTTTCTAAACTATGCAACAGATTGTCATCCAAGTGCCTTCATTTGTACAGTGACACAGTCTTTTGGCAGGTGAGAGGAGATGCAGGATGCTAAGTATATTGGTTTTTAGAGATGGTTTGTGGGCAGCAAGATGCCTGGAATGGTCTTTTGGGAGTGAGTAGCCCCCACAGGTATCCCACAAAGAAAACAAAGATGAAAAACAGTTACAATTTAATCACTGTATTTGCAGCAAAGATGCCGCAATAAATGCAATTGTGCACAGCAAAATTTCAATTTTTATGACACAAAATGTTTAATTCAATGCTGCAATATTCTGGGAGGTCTGGTCTGTAGATAGGTCTTTATGTCAAAAGCAATAGGTCGTAGCTTGGGAGCATCCAGGCACCACCGACAGGACTCCCTCTTGAAACAAAGAGTACAAAGCATACCAAAGACCTGTTTGTATTACTATACATCATACTATTTTGTGCAAAACATGTTTGAACTGTAAAGTAAATAGGCTATCAGGACTTTACTCCAGTGTGCTTGCCTTTTCGTGACTTTGCACCAGGCATCAGTGTTGGTAAATCAGCCTCTTAGTTTTTCATGATTGATAACATCCACTGGATGCTGGAAGAGAGCAAAAGAAGTTTAACTCTAAAAATATAATCTTTCCAGTCTGATTTCAAACCGGTGAATCAAGTGGGGGCATCCATTAAGCTTCATTTTGTTCAATATTTACGTTTCATAATTAGCTCAACTTGTTATATCCTGTGAATTCTCCTTTAGGACCTATGCTGATGATACTCCACTGGTAATCATATTGGACAATACTTTAAGGGAAAATGTCAGGTTTAAAATTTACCTTATGGAAGAGGTCCTGTAGGTAAGTAGAGAAATCACTCAATCTGAACAAAGAAAAGATCAAAATTCTTATTTTTTTTTCACATCAATTTACACAGGGGCACAACCTGATGGCATTCGTAACTGGGTATACCATCTGTTCTAGTTGGTTCTTGGATTAATACTAGACAATTTCATAATCAACAAGGTCATGTTTCCCTGCTTTGCTTTTATAATTCAAAATTAGACAATAAAAATCTGTCCTATTTTACAAATTTATTGTTTAGCGTGCCATAATACTTCCAGATTTAGACCACTGTAATGTCCTTTATCATTCTCTTTCTAAATGGGACAGCCACAAATTACAGTTACTGCAATTTGGTAGCTTAATCTCTGCTAGGACTAAATAGATTTACACTTATGTCTCTAGCATTAGTAAGCCTTCACTGGATTCTCGTCAGTAAGTGTTACCCAACATAATGCAGCAGCAAAAAAGGCTGCGCTGCATTGCTTGACAGAGAGAGAGTGGGAGAGCACCATACCTATGGAGGTATGACACTCTCCTCCCCTCTCCCTAGTGTCTGTGCAGAATTCTTCTGCCAAATACCATGCACACACTTTTGTACCATAGTGCAGGGCTGTGTGTGTGAGTATAGTATAGGTTTTGCACTGCAAGGATAATCTTCCAGTACAAAAAAAGGGCTCCCAGCTTTATAGTATTTACATTTTTTACATTTCCGTCTGTAATTATCCATATTTATTTTTTAGCCATCTTATTGTTATGTATCCATATTAATTTTGTGTTTTGTGAATAAATGAGGTTGTAAAATGTATATTTCCACATTTATTTAACTCTTAAACGTGCACTCATATGTGGAAGCCTGTCACGCTTTAGCAAATTAAGCCATCACATATAACAAAACACTACATCCATATGTGCATATTACCTTTATACTACTATTTACTAATATGACTATACTAATTTACATTAACATATGCCTGTATGTATCTGCTAAGGTTTTGCCTGGAATTCATGAAAGACAGCATGGAGAGTCTTTCACAAAAAGCACAATTTTCAATATTTTTCTGCTTTAAAACTTAAATACAGACCGGAAACACATTGTTTTCTGTATGTGTTGGTCTGTAAAAATCATTAAAAATGGAAAAGTGGGAGCCTAAAAAATTATATACCTAGACAACTTTCAAACCATTTTCAACTTTATATTTCACAACTCCATCTTGTGCCCTATGTGCTGTGGCTTCTACTCGCCGGGCTCATGTCATCCTTCCCTCCCTGTTGCCTACCTGTCCTGAGTACTCCAAGTAATCCTTCCATTGTGATGCCTTCTTGTCTCAAGCAATCCATGGGCCCCTCCCAGGAAGCTTGAACCATTGAACCTCCTCTGTTATAGAGCAAGTTTAGTCTGTTTTTGCACCTGCAGATTCTTACGTGTCTTTAGGATACGGTACGCTATCCACTGTAAACCATTGAACTGTACGATTGTGTTCTTGGGGTTCCGTTATACTTGTTAATTGTTTCCAATTACCATTTGCAACTGCCAACTGTAAGGCTTCATATCTGTTGTGTGTAACACGTGATTTTCCCCAGGTTCATGGGAATATTCCATTCTTCCACGTGGGGCATGTGCCTTCTGGAACAATCTTTTCTTCCAATATAAATACCACTTCTGAACCTCCATTGATGCTTGGCCTCATATCAGTCCTACACAAGCATTGTCCCTGCACTCACCTCCTGAATCACCCGGAACGTCCAGCGCTTTAGTTTTCTACAATTAAAGTTCCACTGGTGATTCCCTGGGCTCCAGCTCCGTCTACACATCCGTTGACTCTGCCTCTCACACACCTCTTCATGTTCCCTGGTGACATCAAGAGTCAAGTCCTTGAGACTTTCTTCAAACTCCGGACAAGCTTAAGACTTTGGCTAACTACTCGATATCAGGTTAGTGCACACTAATTTTCTGATAGTAGTAGCAGGTCTACATATCGCCATCTTCAAGACTATAGACTTGCCTTCAGTTCCTTCTCTGTGATTTTCCTCTAAATCTCCTTGCCTGTTCGTGCTCTGGAGCCCTCTGTAAACTTGGCGTTGAATTGTGATTACACAAGGACTGGAGACTTAAATTCTGTGTTTCTCTGATGTAGAGTAATGCCAAGAAGAATGTCCTTAAGAATGATTGACATATGTATGAACCTTGTATATCACAACCTGTGTTTCTAGCATACCTTTGGACTGTTCTTAACTCCAACGTGTGTTCCAAAGTTTAACCTTGGGAGTGTCTGCAATTTCAACCTATATTAAAAGTGTAACCTTGGGAATGTTCTGAACTCCAACCTGTGTTCCAAGTGTAACCTTGGAAGTGTCCTCAACTCCAACGTATGCTTTGAGTGTAGTCTTGGGAGTGTCCCTAACTCCAACTTATGTTTCAAGTGTAACCTTGGGAGGGCCAATAACCCCAACCTATGTTCTGAGTATAACCTTGGGAGTGCCAGTAACTCTAACCTATGTTCTGAGTGTAACCTTGGGTGTGCCAACAACTCCAATCTATGTTTCAAGTTTATCTGAAGAGTGGCAGAGGGTCCAAGCAGTATTTCAAGTTCTTCCTCGAGAGTCTCAGACATTCTTATCCAGGAACTTGGTTATCTAGATCTCATGCACTGATTTTAAGTAAATATGTAAGTGTTTGTCACTGAAATCAATGCATTATTATAATATGTAGAGGTCTGGATCCTGCGCAATCTGAGAGGGATCGGAGGTCCAGCGTCGGCTCCAGTGTCGTCTCTGCAGTTAGAACCAGGTGAGTGAGTGACAGAAGGCCAAGGATTGCATGTTTCCACTGCTTGGATGGCATGGATGACCAGATGTGTTTTCAAGACCTGGGCCAGACTCCATTCCAGGACATCTGAGGGTTTTAGGTCTTGTCAGGGCATTAGAGTGTATACAGTCTGAAGTTCAACTCTGGTGATCAGAAAATCAGTTGTTTAAAGACAATCTGGTTCAACATCATCCTTGCCAATTACCCTGGTTACCTGAGGGAGAGACTGGGGAAGTTCCCAAAGGTGTACGTCCTGATCTGCAGCCCTTATGCTTAGACAAGTTGGGAAATCAAATAGATATTTCCGCTAACTGAGGCACTAATCCTGTTCATGTCATAATTACTTCCCCAGTCCCTGTACTTTTGGACCCACCCAAACTATTGTTTTGGAAATTGTCACAAATTTGATGCACTCTAAGATCAGTGCTAGTTACAGTTTCTTTGTAACCCAGAAGCCTGTACCTCCGATTTTGGTAGAATGACTTTAATCTTGTCCTATCTTAGGGGTGTCACAGTTATTTGGGCTATTCTACTCCTTGAAAGCAATGACCCGGCTTTAAATGATCTAACAAAGTTTAAAAACACAACGCTTCATCTCTTGGATATGCATACCCTTGTTCAGACCATTGATACTGGGTTGCTAAATCACCACCAGGGCAGTAAGGTCCTCCATACCTACATTACTGTATTCGGTCAACTAGATGTTGGATTCCAGTGGCTGGTGGATATGGTTGGAAACAAGAACGGCCATCTTTTGTAGAGGGTTGAGAGATAATCAAAAGATTTCCCTGGTGCACCCTGTAAACCTACCCCTAGACTGTTCCGAATTCAGTGACTTAGTTGTCAGGTTTGACCATAGGAAAGAGGAATGTAAAAAGGAATAAAAACTGTATCTATATTCCGGTGAAGCGGAGCATTGTACACAAGAGTGTACTGCCAAACTGAAGAGAATTCAGAGGGTTAGCACCTTGACTTCTGACACAGTGCTGAAACTACTTGAGTGCACAGCTGACATGGAGGTTAGTCAGTCAGACAGGATTCTTGATTCAAACCTCCCTCACCTTGCGACTACCTCACATAAGGTTCCACAACCTTTAACAATACCAGCCATCCTTATCATTTCACACCAACAGAGACAGGGGTTATCCATGCTAATTGATTCTGGGGCCACAGGGAATTTACCAGATTCAGCCTTGGCCAATTCATTACAAGCCTTCAGGTTACAAAGAGTGAACCAGAGCAGGGTAGAACTGTAGATGTCTCTGAGTTCCCTTCTGGGTTGATTGTATATCAAACGACTGCACTATACTTAGTATATGAGAAAGGGCACACTGAGACCTTGACCTTTGATTGCATTGACATAACTTCTTTTGCCACTATTTTAGGAATTTATTGGCTTCAGCTGCACAATCCTACCATTGACTGGTCTCTCCATTTTGTCATTTTTGAACCCTAATACTGTCAAACTCATTGCTATGATAACTCTCTGAGAGGTCCATCTCTCTTGGTGTTGAGGTAATGCAAACCTTCAAGACACTTTTGACATTCAAGAAATTATACAACTACCTCCTCACAAGGAAATTGGTTGCCACATAGACTTCACTCTGGGTGCAACACTTCCCTATAGACAAGCTTACACTCCTTCAGGGCCTGAGGCAGAATGTTCTCTTTTTTCCAAATTGGGCAGAGTTAGTCAGAGTGTGAGTAGAGACGAAATTGACTCATGTATACACTCAGTTCCCTTATCATGGTACCACCTTATCTACCCTAACAAAATAATTAAGACAAGAAGCCTTAACAGGGTGTCAGGACATTCCATTGGAAGATCTTCTAAGGATCGAAGAGATCTTAGTAGATTGTCAATTATGGTTTGAGTGGTCCACATTGTCTAAGGATGTGCATGACAGCGTTCAGATTTGCCCAACACATTTTCAAGGCAAGACATTCCACTCTGCCCCTCCAGGCTATTCAAGAGCCCTGCCCATACCTCATTATCCCTGACATGTCATCAGCATGGACCTTATTACTGACCTTCCTAACTCCAATGGCTATACCACTGTTTTGGGAGTAATTGATCTTTTCTCCAAGATAACACACCTTATTGCCTTTAAATAAATACTTACTGGCAAAACCCTTGTCATGCTGTTTTTTCAACACATTATACAATTGCACAAGCTTCCTTTGGTCATTATGTCTGATAGGGGCCTGCAATTTGTTTCACAATTTTGGCACAATCTTTGCACATCATTCGACACTGAGGCTCGACCCTCATTTTCCTGCCCCCCCTTAAGCTGATGAACAAACAACTCAGGTTTTAAAGCCTGTACTGCGATTGTCTTTTGACCTCCACTCCCGAATGTTAAGAATCCTTGTTACCTGTCATTGATTTGCCTCTAATAACACAACACAATCAGCCACTGGGGTCTCCCCTTCTGTTGTTTAACAGGCATACATCCACATATGATACCCAAAAACATTGCTATGAGCTTTGAAAATGTACCTGCAATACAAGACTTTGTGAGGCACTTATCTGACTCCCAACATGAGGGGTTACAACACTTACAACAGCCTAATGTAAACATGGAGAAAAATGTAATCAAAAATCATTGCAACCACCTGACTACAAAAGCGGAGACCATGTTTGGATTGCCACAAAAAACTTATGACTACATGGTCCACACAAATTGTAACCTTGGTTTATTGGTCCCTTTCCAATTGAAAAGGTTATTAACCCTGTAGCAGTCCAGCTCCAACTGGAAAATGATTTGCCTGTCCACCCTGTGTTCCATGTTTCTCTCCTTAAACCATATCATGCTCAAACCAGTCCCGCTCCTCTACCTCCACCTGTAACCCAGGATAGTCTCCTAGAGTTTGAAGTTAAAGGATTCTAGATTCACAACATGTTATGGGTCATTTGTTTTATCTAATTGCAAGGAAAGAGTGCTGAAGAACTCTCTTGGGGACCTGCTAGTAATGTTTATGACATTTGTCTGGTTCATTCATTCATTCCCATCAACCTGACAAACTACGCTAAGTAGGTTGTTCCCAGCAGGAAGAGAACTGTCACAACTATATCTTGTGCCTATATGTGGGTATCACTCATCTGGCTCATGTCATCCTTCCCTTGGGGCGCCTCCCTGTCCCAATCGGTTATATCTCGGACCAACGAGTGCTTGAATCACCCATGCCTGAACAACGAGGTTGGAACAACGATCTTGTTGTTTCCACTAATGCCTTTACCACGAATGCCTAAACAGCGATTTTTCGTTGTAAAGGCATTCCTGGTAAAGGCATTAGTGAACGGCATGCATGGTTCCAGCATGCGTCCCCCCTGGCTCCCCACCCCTAATAATTACTGCAACCCCCAAACAACCACCCCAACCCCCACCCCCAAAATTACCGCAACCCCAACCCCGCCCCAAAAACCTAAAGCACCCCAACCCCCACTCCACCCCAAAAACCTAAACACTGACCCCCCACTCCCCTGCCCCTAAACCTTAATCACCCGAGCCCCCCACCCCCAAAAAAACAGCCCCAGTCCCAGCCCAACTTACCTCCTCCAGAGTGAGCAAGAATGTATTGTTTGAGAACGTAGTGCTGGCCTAGGCAAAAACAGCTAGACTGAGAATAATAAAACAAGACCGTAAAAGTGACTATTGTTAAAATAATAAAACAAAGCTGAATAAAATATATCTAGGTTAAAGTGCACATCGGCAGGTCTAGTATGCTAAAATAACGTGCATGAAGCTATTACTAAAATGGCTACACAACAGAGGAAATGCTACAGATGTGGCATGGTAGGTCACATGGCCAATGACAGGAAATGTTCTGCTTTGGGGGTTGTGTGTAAGTCATGTGTTTTCAAAGGCCACTACAGGAAGGTGTGCGTATCTAAAAATAGAAGCAAAAAAGTGAAAGAGGCAGGACTTGACAAGAACATTTTAGATGAAGATGAGTATGAAGAGTTGCAGGTTGGTGAAATTGTTTTACAAGTGAGTGAGAAAAGTAAAGGGCATGAACCTGAGGACACAGTAGATGTGAATGGTCATGGTGGTGTAAAAATGTTGTTTGATTTGGAGGCAAAGATTACTTTAGTTCCAAAGGAATTTCTTAAGGAGAAATTGTTGGGAAGAGTCAAGTTACACAAGCCAGGCATTAGACCATTAGCGTATGGGGGCCAACCCATTAAGTTGGTGGGTTATTAAGTGGGAGTACTGGAATACTGTCATGCCACTCACCTGGCTCTTCCCTGCAGAGACAATGCTGGACCTCCTATCTCTGTGAGGGTGGCTGATCCGGGAACTGTAACCGTGAATCAACTGCCGCCCCAAAAGGGAAGGGGGATTGGGACAAAATAACAAACAGAGAGACTTGCATGCCTTTCAGATCAACCTCCGTCTTCTTGGAGTTGTGCATATGTCTCTTCTCAGTCTTGGAGAGCATTGTCCTGATATGTGCATAACGTAGTGCGTGGTGAGCTGTCCTGCAAATACAAGAAGGGTGGTATTCAACAAACAAGTTTACTAATAGTCACTTAAACAATAATGTATCTATTGCTGCATAGATTTCCAATAATCAACTGTTACCCTAGGAGTTGCGGGACTACTGGCAGAAGCTATTTAGTGTTTTAACAATACACACTCAGGTACACCTTGTTGTTCAACACTAGGCACAAGGTACGCAACAATGTGCTTTTGGACTTCACAGACTATAGCACAATAAAGGATGGCACATCAGAATGACACTGGGCACTATTATCAAGGATTCAGTATGCGCATTAAATTATACCCACAATGTCTCAAAGTTCAAGAGTTGTCCTATTTTCTGATTTTAAACATCAGAAAAACAAGTCTTTGGTTGATATGCTTTCTATTAGTGCACTAACCTTAAGGATGGTACTTAACCATGTTTGCTTCGTTTATATCGTAGGCATGGCATTGCAGGGATGGTGTTTGCTGCATCACTGCATTTGCAGGGGAGAAGATGTACACAGCATTGGAGATTCTTTTGAGAGCTGTGCGGTGTTGCAGGGATGGTGGTCGGTGCATTGCTTGATTTTCAAGGGAGAAGATGTCCGCAGCATCGGAGATTCGCAGGAGAACCGCAATGCAGAAGATGCTTGGCCAAGTCATGGAGACGTACAGGTGAACGGGATCGCTGAAAAGGATATGTCCTCTTCAACCAGTGAGTAAGCCAAGTACTACCTTGTGGTTTGAGTGCGGTATAAACACTGTTCCCAAATCCTGATGAGTCAGCCAAACTGTCCCCATAGTCATGTGCCTATGAGTCAACCCTGATATCCCCACAGCCATATGCCTATGAGTCAGACCAAATATCCACATAGTCATATGCCTATGATTCAGCCCAAATATCCCCACAGTCGTGTGCCTATGAGTCAGCCCAAACATCACTATAGTCATGATGAATCTGCCTGAAGGCCCTGGTGGATATTACCATTTGGTGTGTCATGACTCAGTAGCCTAGGGCCCTGGGGATATAATTACCATAAATGCAAATTATGCTGTCAAGCCTACGGGTCAATGAGTCACAAGAACAGCCAGGGGTCATTGAGACATAGAATGTGAGGGCTGTAGAATGTGAGGAATTAAGGTTCCAGGGAAGGTGGTTGATGGATGAGACTCAGACTGGGAAGCCAAGAGGCAGTGCACATGTTGGATGGCTGAGGTGTATTTACCTAGAACCTAAATAAATCAACTTTGACCTCTTCTACATGTTGGAGTTGCTATTTCACAATAACCTTGGGAGTGCCAGCAACTCCATCCCTTCTTCCAAGAGTAACCTTGGGAGTGCCAGTAACTCTAATACATGTTTTGACAGTCAAATTGAGAGTGCCAGTAACACCATTCTTTGATTTGAGTTTAACCTAGAAGTGTCAGAGGCTCCAAGCAGTATTTTGATTTATTTGAGTCTCTGAGATTCTTATCCAGGAACCTGATTTTGAAGACATTTGTGTTTGTCACTGAAGTTAATGCATTGTTAAAGTATGTAGAGGCCTGATAGTGTATTGATGGCAATTGCTTCTTGTTGTTGTTACCAGTGTTATATGTATTCACGAAAACAGAGGGTCTGGTCCAGTGCACACCCACCTTCGCAAACAAAGAAGGTCTGAGGAATGACATATCCTGGTAAACAGTCTTCCACCATTGCTAAGCTGATCCATTCCCGCAAGTCTCCATTTTTTAATTTTGTCCCAACCCTCCTACCCCTTGGGACGGTGCAAGATCTAGCAGTTCAGTCCCTGGATCTTGCATAATTCTGAGAGTCGTACGAGGATCAGCAATACGCTCCAGTGTCGTCCCTGCAGTTGGAACCAGGTGAGTGCATGACATTGTATGTGCACTGTACAGTGCAGCACACATTGAAAGTCAGAAAAGAAAGGAGAAATTAAAACATTTCTCCTTTTAACACCTGCTTTCATGTAGCATTCATTTCTTAAGCAAAACCATGTCTGCTATTGGAGTAGATAGGGTTTTCATTACAAACCAGGAATGGTTGTATGGTATCCCATGTACCGCCCATGGAACACCTCCTTGACCATTTGTAACTTACAGCAGTGTGTCACGCTATTTTGCATAACTTTCAGACCACTTTCCAGCACACAACAGGTTTTGCACTGCAAACTAAATCACTAAAAAACATTTTGTTCTGGTTTGTATCACATTTGTGATGTAAAGCCAACAGAAAATTTTAGTAAAACTGGCCCTTTGTATTTTCCAATGGACATTTTACCAACAAAGGGCCTTTATATTTATATCCAAGATAACATTATTATTTTATCAAACTTGAGGTCTTCACTCTGGTACAACAGTGTTGAGCTTGAAAAGATTCAGGTAAGGCAATCATTCTTTCTTTGTAGTTACTGCCAAGCAATCTAATCCACTGCCTGCTCGACTACAATTCCTCCATAGTCATATAGCTTTAAAGAAAACATGAAAACATTTATTTCAAACCTGTAACTTAGATACATATTATAGCTGATTGAATGTGTTATTCATATGTAAGTATGTGGTATGTTTTCAGAACAAGCTTAGCCAAAAGGCAGCAAAGTGCTGTAGCACTAAGACATATTAGGGTAATGGTTGCACACTATAAAAAAGTATCACATAACATATTGTGAAGTCTACACTTTATCACAACAAGCAAACTAAAACACAGAATAATAATTCCACCTTTTGCTCAACTATTCAGGTAATCTCTTTTTCTAGCTGCTAACAAACAATTTTTTTTTTTTTACTTGAAATTCATAAATAGTAACTTAAATGAGACAAATGTGGCAAAATGTTACAGCTAAATTCAGACTTGTTTCAGCCAGAAACCTTAATATATGTTTCAAATGATAGAAACATTAATGCAAGAAAATTGAGCAAGCATTGTGAAATTCATAAATGGCAAGCAGGAGTAGTATGCAATTGTTAATATGGAAGGTAAGAGTGTTAACAGTCTCACTTTAACGCTTAATTTAAGATAGCAGTACAAAGTGATGAATCAATTATTGAACATGTAAATCAATTTTAGACTGTTTTATAAATGTAACTTCCATCATATGGACTGGCTCTTAGGTCCCTTAAGATCAAGTACATTTTTAAACTCTGGTATTAAGAAATAGATCTCTGTTATACCTGTCAGCTCTTGACATGGGTTCCCCTGCATTTTTGCTTCTGACTTCCTGTTTTTTATCCTGTGCTGAATTTAGTTTTTGCTGGCTTATGACTCTGGGCACTTTACTACTGGTGACCAGTGTTAAAGTGCAAGTGCTCTCTGTATAAATTGTAATGGTGATTGGTTTATCTATGATTGGCATTTTTGATTTACTGGTAAGTCCCCAGTATAGTGCACCATGCATGCCCAGGGTCTGTAAATAAAACACTACTAGTGGGACTGTAGCAATGATTGTGCCACCCACATGAGTAGCCTTGTAAACATATCTTAGACCTGCCACTGCAGTGCCTGTGTGTGCAGTTTTAAACTGCCAATTGGGACAAACCTTTCCTTTTACTACATGTAGGGCACTCCTAAGGTAGGCCCCCCAAGGCAGCCCCATGGGGGGCAGGGTGCTGTTTATTCAAAAGGTAGGACCTGTTCTGGTGTGTTTTACAGGCCCTGATAGTGAAATACTGCTAAATTCATTTTTCACTATTGCAAGGCCTATCTCCCCCATAGGATAACATGGGATTGCCTTGAAATATCTTTTAAGTGTAATTTATTCCCATTGGGGGCAGATAGAGATTTGAAGTTTGGGGTCTCTGAACTCACAATTTAAAAATACATCTTTTGGTGACGTTGTTTTTTAAATTGTAAGTTTGAAAATGCCACTTTTAGAAATTTGGCATGTTCTTGCTTAACCTATCATGTATGGGCCAGGAAGACAGTTGTGCTGTTTGTGAATTCACTCTAGACAGTCACACAAAGGGAACTGAGGTGTGCCCTGCATATCCTGAAAGATCTTCCTCAGGTAGAGTGGTGAGACAAGCTGGCACTTGCATCTGAATGGGGCTGTGCATGTCCTTGCACAAAGCAGTCTACAACCCTCTGGAGTGTGTCTGGGGCCAAAACAGGGAAAGGTAGGGTCCTATACACTACAAAGAAGTCTCTTTGAAGTTTGTCTACATTAAAGGCAGAAATGGGTATAAGGTCTGGACCTCTTACACCACAAGTTTAAAACACATATGGACTGAGGACATTCTGCCAGGAAGAAGAGCTGGATGCTGTAGGAGAGACTGCCACTTTGCCTGTTGCCTTGTTGTGCTGGCCTGCTGCTTGCAGCTTCTGTTCTAGGAGTGAAAGGACATCCTGCTTTCCAAGGTTCTCCAAGGGCTTGAGTTGAGCCTCCTGTTAAAAAGGGTTCTCAGGTACATCAAAGTCTTCATCTGCCAGCACCTGGGCTCTTCTGTGGTGAGCCCTTTCCTGTCAAGTGGTGCCAAATCCAGTTCTGGGCCCTTGAAGGAGGTTTTTAGTGCTGCAAGAAGAAAATCCATACATCGACTCACTGCGCTATTCCGAACCGACACATTGCTGTAAATATTTGATGCATCGCTGCCGCCTGCACCTGATTGGGGTCCCCGCTTGACGCATCAACAATGGTTTTCAACACAGGTCCCAGCTCTTCATTGTGGCACGTCAGAAGAACCACAGCTCTGTGAGTCTTTAGCACGGCAACAGAGATTCATGACGCACCACTCTGACTTCGATGCAGCACTTGCTTCATCGCTGTGAGATTGACGCATTGCGGCTTGACTTTCGATGCATCACCAACACGCTGTGCTCGGGCATTATTTTCTTCATTGATACCGCACTGCAGTAAAGAACCCACACTTTGTGCCGCAAATGACACATCACCTCCCCTGTGGCAGTAAGGAACTGACACATCACTTACCCTGCATAGCAGTAAGTAACTGACGCATCACCTCTCCTGCAACAGTAAGGAACCAACACCTCTCTGGCTCTTTTGATGCATCACCTCCCCTGCAGCCTGCATCATCATTCTTTTTGACACATGTCAGATACTTTGCCTCAGTCAAACGCTTCATGGATTTCAGGAACTACAATTACATTTAATCTTTTGAAAGTGATATCTTTGCTTGTGTATGTTGGATCTTTGTCGTTTTGGTCTTGTTTTACCCAGATAAATATTGGCTATTTTTCTTAACTGGTGTGGAGTACCTTTGTAGTGTTTTCACACTGTTACTGTGTGTGCATACAAATACTTTACACATTGCCTTTGAGATAAGCCTGACTGCTTGGGCCAAACTAGCAAGGGGGTGAGCACGGGTTATCTTAGCTGTGTCTCCCTTACCCTGATTACAGTGAGGGTCCCTAGTTGGACATGATGCAAACCACTGCCAACTAGAGACCTCATTTCTAACAATCAGATTTAATTGCAAAACAACATGTAGGTGAGAAATAGTTTCTACTGTCACACTGCAGGGGTGATGGTTTTGTATTTTCACCCTATATATAAATGAAAAGTAAATGTTAATAGGATTTCAAGAACACTTAAAAACTCAGTAAAAGAAAAAGCATTTAAGCACATGATAGGCAAATTGAGGTGGCTTCTACCTAATACAGTATTTTAATGTTGATGATGGCACAAATTATCATAAATGATTATGAATACATGCATTACATTCATGAAAGCGATGTACTTGTCAGCCACATATTTTCTCTCCTGACAGAAACTGACAAAGTAAGATACATTTCTCCATATAATGTGTTCACAATACACTGTTATCCTATTACAAGCAAGCAACTTGAATCTTTCTTTTTACTTTGCCTCTTTAGATGGAAATCAATGCTTAATATTTCAAGATAATAAAAAAGGTTCACATCTGAAGATCTCTGCACTTCAAATTTTGATGCTTTAATGAAATGCAGTTTTTCTTTTTAAGGCCACTTTCTTAATATGTTTATACAAATAAGATGGTTAGTTCATTTCAATTCAAAAATGTTATGTGAATTAATGTTTACATTGGGCAACATGTTTTAGAACTGTAATCGCAATGCTGCAGATAACGGTATTTTTCTTTAAGGGGAGACTTTCTCTAACTTTAGTTTCCTAAAAAATATGGAGGGCCACAAATAGATTCTTTTCATTTATTAGGTCGAGCCTATGCAGCACACATGCGCTGTCTCTCGACATGTTGTAATCCACTTCTGGGGGCTTTCACCACTCATTCCTTGGCTTACCTTTCAAAATTCCTCTGGTTTGTTATGTAAATGCTTTAGGTTTGCCCTGCCTTGAGGCTGTTTTGTTACTGCCTTGGAGACTGACCCTGTTACATGGATTATTGCACGATCGGCTATCTGCATCAGTGTTGGCACACTACTTTTTTCTTTTGCCTCTCCTCTTCGCGCTTGAGGCTGTATGTTGTGTCTTCCTCTGGAATCTTGCTGTTTCTTTGTGGTGTCTGCACCAGACAAAGGCTGCAAGCTGGGGGTGGGGATTCTTTTTTATTTTTTTATATTGCACAAAATCGACCGGAAATTTGGAGTACTTTACATGAGCACCGGTTCAATTTGCAACACCATTCCTAAATTCTTCCCAAGTTTAGCAGTTAAAAAATATACAACTTGGCATCTTTTAAATAGAAAAAAACACAAGGGAAACCCTCAACGCTGCACTCCCTTGCACAGGGGGAGAGCCGATACTATATTATTCACTGCACTTGGGATACTCGCCCCATAATGCTTTGCATGGCATTCCTTTTACAACACATTTTGCCGATAACTCAGCCTGTGGTGGTCCTAGGACAATAGGACCACCACCAAAGTGTTCATCACAACATGCTCTTTCTGTCATCTTCTGTGTCCCCACATTAGGTTGGAGGGGTTCCCAAAATCATAACCTCTCCCACCACTCAATGTCTTTTTAAGCTGTCTCCTGGTTGAAGCTTTTGCTGTACAGCTGGGCTTAGTTTGTGTTCTAATGGCCTTGTTTGCAATAATATTCTAGCAGGCCTGCTAGGCCTGAAAATGTGTAAATCACTATGCCTTCCAGGGGCTGAATATATGGCTACACTGCAATGCGCTCTGCCCTTCTCTTTTCATGTGGTATGTTCTCTAGGGGCTGAACATATGGTTACATGACCATGTTTCTTCCAAATGCTATTTTTATTTTGGTGCCCTCTAGGGGATGTTCTGACCATTACAGTCAAATGCCATGTGTATGAAAGAATCCACAAACACAGTCTATTTTTGATAAATGTTTAATGTGCTGCATGGCAAAATATGTATAAGGTCCCAAGGACGACACCTATTGGCTATGTAAATGCTTGTATTATATTACAAGGATTTATCAACAGTGAATGGAGTTTCATTGAAGAAAATTAAGTCAAAGAAATGCTAAACACTCACATGCAGCTAGTTAGTCTGCATGAACTGGACTATTCTTTATGAAACATAACATTACTGTTCATTTATTTATTCAGAGGTTTTGGATAAATGTATAAAATTGGCAAATATATTTTTTAATTTTATGTGAGATGTAGGAGAGGAGTTTGGTTGAGATAACTACAAAATAAATTTGATTTTGAATTTTATTTTCATATTTTGTATCTAGTGCTGCAGCTTCTTTTACATATATCAATCCCTAATGTGATAATGATAAAATTTTCATTGAAATAATCCAAAGTGTTGAATACAGATCAGATAGAGGTGATAATTTTTCTGCCAAACTTATTTTGCAAAAGATTTAACTCTTTAAACACTGTGCATCACACTGGCCATTTATATTTACAACAACAAGCTTGCGATCAATTAAACATCCTCGACAATCTATTGTTTTTTGTTACTAACAACATTATTCATAAAGACTTGTGAGGAAATTCCACTGACACCTCTGTTTCAAATACACACATTATAAAATTACCTATATTGGTTAATGACTCACATTGCAATGTTCTCTGTAGATATAGAGACAACCTAACATCTGGTTTCTAATAAGTCCCTATGATTGGCCCTGAAAGTGGTTTTCAAATCCCAGTTGACTGAAACACAATAATTGTACTATGTGAGCTGCTTGACCATGGTATGGCACCTTCCATCAACCTCCTTTGACAATTGGAGTTGCCCTCAGTGCAACCCATTTCTCCGGTCCATATTCTCCAAGAACACCTTTGTCTTTTGATCAGCCTTGGGAGTCACTCCCAGGGGACAGCATTTGACCATATGAAAACTACCTCATCCCATGTGTGGCTGTCGCAGAAACAAAGGGGCAGATTTAAGGTCCCCTAGAGCCACTGGAGTGTCATTTTTCATGATGCTCCGGTGGCGCTAACCACAGTTCCATATTTACAAGGAGGTGTAACACCACTTTTTTGTGGCATTACGCCTCCTTTTAACCCCTACGGTGCCCTGGACGAGCGCTCTCCCATGTGCTCAAAAGGCAGGGATGCTTGCAATCTGGCTTTTGAAACGCCCACTAGACACCAGGGATTTTCTTTTTTTGTGTGAAACTGCCAAGGGGGAGCGACCCCTTGGGCAAGGGTCGCTCCCAGGGGGGGGCAGTTTTTTGGAAGGCCTATTGGCAGATCGGCCTATTATTAGGCCGATCTGCCCCCGGGGGGGCAGAAACCTCTAGGCACCAGGGATCATTTTTTTTTTGTTTTTTTTTGTTTTTTTGGAGGTGGGGAGCAAGGGTCGCTCCCCTAGGGGGCACATTATATTTAGGCCATTTCTGCCCCCCTTGGTGGCAGATTGGCCTATTTTTATGAGGCCAATCTGCCCCCAAGGGAGTTTTTTTTTTACGTGAATTTCACGCAAGGGGAGCGACCCCCTAGGCAAGTGTCGCTCCCCTGGGGGAAAAATTTATTTTAGGCCATTTCTGCCCCCCTGGGGGGCAGATCAGCCTATTTTGATTAGGCCGATCTGCCCCCAAGGGGGGCAGAAACCACTAGGCACCGGGGATTTTTTATTTTTTTTGTTTTACAGATGGGGAGCGACCCCTTGGACAAGGGTCACTCCCCTGGAGGGGAAAATTTATTTTAGCCCATTTTTGCCCCCCCTGGGGGCAGATCAGCCCATTGTTATTAGGCTGATCTGCCCCCAGGGGGGGCAGAAACCTCTAGGCGCCAGGGCAATTTTTTTTTGTGTGTTTTTTTTTTGTGTTTGTTTTTTTAGAGGTGGGGAGCGACCCATTAGGCAAGGGTCGCTCCCCTGGGGGGCAAATTGTATTTAGACCATTTCTGCCCCCCTTGGGGGCAGATTGGTTGATTTTCGGTCAATGGGGGCAGAAACCACTAGGCACCGGGGATTATTTTTTTTGCGCCAATGTCACGCAAGGGGAGCGACCCCATAGGCAAGGGTCGCTCCCGGGGAGGGGATGGGGGTGTGGGGGGGCAAATTTATTTTAGGCCATTTCTGCCCCCCTGGGGCCGGCTGAGCTCGAGGCCAAAATCCACAGGTAGGCACTTTGCAAAAAACACCTCTGTTTTCTTTAAAAAAATGTGATGTGTCCACGTTGTGTTTTGGGGCATTTCCTGTCACGGGCGCTAGGCCTACCCACACCAGTGAGGTATCATTTTTATCGGGAGACTTTGGGGAACGCTGGATGGAAGAAAATTTGTGGCTCCTCTCAGATTCCAGAACTTTCTGTCACCAAAATGTGAGGAAGATGTGTTTTTTTAGGCAAATTTTGAGGTTTGCAAAGGATTCTGGGTAACAGAACGTGGTCAGAGCCCCACAAGTCACCCCATCTTGGATTCTCCTAGGTCTCTAGTTTAAAAAAATGCACAGGTTTGGTAGGTTTCCCTAGGTGCCGGCTGAGCTAGAGGCTAAAATCCACAGGTAGGCACTTTGCAAAAAACACCTCAGTTTTCTGTCAAAAATTGTGATGTGTCCACGTTGTGTTTTGGGGCATTTACTGTTGTGGGCGCTAGGCCTACCCACACAAGTGAGGTATCATTTTTATCAGGAGACTTGGGGGAACGCTGGATGGAAGGAAATTTGTGGCTTCTCTCAGATTCCAGAACTTTCTGTCACCATAATGTGAGGAAAATGTGTTTTTTTAGGCAAATTATGAGGTTTGCAAAGGATTCTGGGTAACAGAACCTGGTCAGAGCCCCACAAGTCACCCCATCTTGGATTCTCCTAGGTCTCTAGTTTTAAAAAATGCACTGGTTTGGTAGGTTTCCCTAGGTGCCGGCTGAGCTAAAGGCTAAAATCTACAGGTAGGCACTTTGCAAAAAACACCTCTGTTTTCTGTCAAAAATTGTGATGTGTCCACGTTGTGTTTTGGGGCATTTCCTGTCGCAGGCGCTAGGCCTACCGACACAAGTGATGTATCATTTTTATCGGGAGACTTGGGGGAACGCTGAGTGGAAGGAAATTTGTGGCTCCTCTCAGATTCCAGAACTTTCTGTCACCAAAATGTGAGGAAAATGTGTTTTTTAAGCCACATTTTGAAGTTTGCAAAGGATTCTGGGTAACAGAACCTGGGCAGAGCCCCACAAGTCACCCCATCTTGAATTCCCCTAGGTCTCTAGTTTTTAAAAATGCACAGGTTTGGTAGGTTTCCCTATGTGCCGGCTGAGCTAGAGGCCAAAATCTACAGGTAGGCACTTTGCAAAAAACACCTCTGTTTTCTTTCAAAAAATTTGATGTGTCCACGTTGTGTTTTGGGGCATTTCCTGTCACGGGCGCTAGGCCTACCCACACCAGTGAGGTATCATTTTTATCGGGAGACTTGGGGGAACATAGAATAGCAAAACAAGTGTTATTGCCCCTTGTCTTTCTCTACAGTTTTTCCTTCCAAATATAAGAGAGTGTGTAAAAAAGATGTCTATTTGAGAAATGTCCTGTAATTCACATGCTAGTATGGTCACCCCGGAATTCAGAGATGTGCAAATAACCACTGCTCCTCAACACCTTATCTTGTTCCCATTTTGGAAATACAAAGGTTTTCTTGATAGCTAATTTTCACTCTTTATATTTCAGCAAATGAATTGCTGTATACCCGGTATAGAATGAAAACGCACTGCAGGGTGCAGCTCATTTATTGGCTCTGGGTACCTAGGGTTCTTGATGAACCTCCAAGCCCTATACATCTCTGCAACCAGAAGAGTCCAGCAGACGTAACGGTATATGGCTTTAAAAAATCTGACATTGCAGGAAAAAGTTATCGAGTAAAACGTAGAGAAAAATTGCTGTTTTTTTCACCTCAATTTCAATATTTTTATTTTCCAGTTGTTATTTTCTGTAGGAAACCCTTGTAGGATCTACACAAATGACCCCTTGCTGAATTCAGAATGTTGTCTACTTTTCAGAAATGTTTAGGTTTCTGGGAACCACCATTGGTTTCATGCCCATTTCTGTCACTGACTGGAAGAAGGCTGAAAGCACAAAAAAACTTAAAAATGGAGTATGTCCCAGTAAAATGCCAAATTTGTGTTGAAAAATTGGGTTTTCTGATTCAAGTCTGCCTGTTCCTGAAAGCTGAGAAGCTGGTGATTTTAGCACCGCAAACCCTTTGTTGATGCCATTTTCAGGGAAAAAAACACAAGCCTTCTTCTGCAGCCACTTTTTCCAATTTTTTTGAAAAAAAACGAAATTTTCACTGTATTTTGGCTAATTTCTTGGCCTCCTTCAGGGGAACCCACAAAGTCCGGGTACCTCTAGAATCCCTAGGATGTTGGAAAAAAGGACGCAAATTTGGCTTGGCTAGCTTATGTGGACAAAAAGTTATGACGGCATAAGCGTGAACTGCCCCAAATAGCCAAAAAAAGGCCTGGCACAGGAGGGGGAAAAGGCCTGGCAGCGAAGCGGTTAAATATGGGGCCCCTCCGATGCAGTGTTCTGCATCAGAGGGGTGTGCAATGGTGGTTGCTGTGGGTGTTCCACCACAATACCCATTGCTTTTGATGCTGCCCAAGATTTACAAGTAATCTTAAACCTGTGGCAGCACCAAAAACTAGTTTTGAGCCTCAGCTTACCAGGTTTGCATCTTGGCGTCAACTCAACATCCTGTGATTCTGCACAAATCAGTTAATCTCCCCATGCCAAACAAAAAAATATATAATATGTCCTTGTGTAATGTAATTGGTGTTCATGAAAAGCGCTCCAATACTTTTGGGTTGAGTTTCCTCTATATAAAACTGCAAAAAAAGAAAATTTAGACATTAATAGAGAGACAGATATGTGTTACAAATAATAAGGGTTGAAAATGAGATTCAAATTATTATGTATAGTAATATAAGTACTATGGTCACAAAAATATCTGAGCACGGATTAGAGAGGGTGGATTGCTGCTTGCAGGATGCCCACAATGTGCTCTAATGGGTTTGGAGTAGTGTTGACACAACATGAGGGGTCGCAATATCTGCTGCAGCTGTTGAAAGTGACACACAAAGAGTATTGCAATATTATAAAGGAAAGGAAACGTGTTAGTTTTACTCAGTGAAAAACATCTGCAGAGTTATCTCCTATGTGACAGCCACTGGCAGAATGTTGTCAGTCATTGGCAAAACACACTGAGAGAGAAAATGAGGGAGTAGGGGGGTAAACAGGGAACACAACCGTACTCAGCTCCCAAAATACAAAAACACAACTGAGAGTACGGGGTTCTTGTAACGGGGGCGAATCAATAGTATATCAATTATAACACTAGGCCCCTCGTAATCCTCAACTAGAGGCGAGACATGGGTGGACTGTCCAAGCGGTCCTGAGAGAGGTCGGTCTAGGCGCATAGAGAGCGCCCGCCTTTGATGCAAGTCTGACTATAAGGGGACGCTCCCTCTCCTGGACACCGGAGGCCAGTAGCCTCTTGTGATAGGGTCCTCCCAAGGTATTTCCTTGGCAAGGTAGGCCCCTCCGCCCACTCGGGTATCACCCTCTAACGATTTCCTACACTATTGTTATTTTATGATTCAGCGCTCACTGAACATGAATAGCAGGGATCCTTCGCACTGATGAATGCCCCGAGACCTTCCTTCGCTCATTTTTTGTGGCAGAAACATGTCGGCTTCTTCCTTTTAGATAGGTGACCCAGTGAGTCATTGCTCTCACATTGGTGTCCCAGTCTTCTTTTTAATCACACCAAACAGAACCTTCTATTAAAAAACTCACATGGGTATCTGTTTAGGTGTTTTTATTTCTTAGTCTAGCTGGATCCCTTTTCCAGAACCAGAAGTTATCTACGCACTCCCTCGTGTTCCTTTAACAGTGAGGTTGAGTCCGCCCATGTGGCACTGTCCTACCTGGGTGGGGCTAGGTGGTCATATGATGAAGCATGACACCATAGAGTGTGAGAGACCACCTAGTCCGTAAAGGAAATTCCCCTCCCAGATCATACACCACAGTCCATCCATGTCTCACCTCTAGTTGAGGATTACGTGGGGCCTAGTGTTATAATTGATATACTATTGATTCGCCCCCGTTACAAGAACCCCGTACTCTCAGTTGTGTTTTTTTCAGTCATTGGCAGACATTAAGGTATGGTGAAAGAGTGTTATGTAGTACGAGAAGAGGCATATCAATCTATGACCAGCACCTGGGCAGCTAGCCCGCCACTTGCTTGTGGCCTCCAGTTCCTGCTTGTCCCAACCAGATCCAGTTGCCGCAATTTGACTAAGTGACATGGCTGTTGCCTGGGTTTTCCTGTCCCGGTTTTCCCACTCTCCATTCTTCCTGCAAACAGAAGTCATGATCACTTAATGCAGGCTGCAGCGTGACTGAGCCACTGGTGCACCAAAGACATGCCAAAAGCAAGCCCATTTGTGCCTGTCTGTGCCTAGACTGCATCTAGTGTCATGACTCCTGGCCCTCCCACCCCCCCACTGGCACACCATTGCCCAGCTCCACACTCACAACTCCGGATGCACAACAAACATTGCCACCATCATGACCCACGCTCCATGGTCGGACCTTACACCTGCACCCATTGCCAATTCACCTGCCACAGCACATACACCAGCCCCCCCAGCAGCCCACTCTGAACACACCACAGATACCACCTGAATAAAAACACCAACTCGCTTATGTCCTCCTCACCACACACTCACTATGGAAACACGCCACTGAGATTTGGGACCTCATCTCAACTATCACACCCAATGTCCTCTTCTTCACCAAGACTTGGCTCAACCTCACTTCTGCACCTAACATCGCCACCGCAATACCTGAAAGATACAAGACACACTGTCACCCATGCCTTCCTCTCCAGTCATTGGGACTACGGAAAGCTCTCTATGCGGAGATTGCAGCTCACCTCCTCTGACGACTACAGACCATACAGAACAATGCCGCCAGACTCGTCCTGGATTTCCCTAGACCAGGGGTCTCCAACCATTTCAGTAGTGAGAGCTACTTCTGATCAGTGAAAATCCTCATGAGCTAATTAATGCCAAGCAACTAGTGCATTGTTCCCAGAGACTGCCAACGCCCAGCTTCATTGAGTTGCACAGTGCAAATGCATTGTTAAGTGTACAACACCCACCCCAGGTTTAAAATGTTCCTCTTGTAAATAACACTGTAAAATGTGGAGTGCCCTAGGCTAGTAGGATGTCTCAATTGGCTGAAGTCCCATCTGGAGATCTACAGGAACAGGTTTGAATTCCAGCAGAGCCTTCTTTGACTGTCATCCTTACAAGGTCCATAACATCCGTTTTGTCCTGTAACCAATAAATCTGTCATTTGAGCACCGTGATGCAGTCTGTTTGTTGAGTTGACCAACTGCATTTGCTACTGCTCATGTCAGCACATGCTACAGGCGATTTGAAAAGCAGAGGTCCTGCTGAAATTTTATGAGAGTCGATTAAAACCATCAAAAGCTCCTGGTGCTCTGGTTTTGAAAAACTTCGAAGGTGTGATCTTGGTGAGACTGGGGTGTTTAAGGTGGCTTTCAATGGCAGGATAAATGAAGCCTGTCAGTCAGACGCCAGCTGCAGATCCCTTGAAGAGACAGAGAGAAAGTTTAGCACAGCCCTGCCTTGAAGGAGCTGTTGGCAAACTGCCAACAGGAGCATGTTATAAATGCCACCACCCAAGCAGTGCACACAATACTGTAGTGTTGTAACTCTGCCACCACAGTGGTGCACATTTTAACACAGTTCCAGATTGTGGTATGCTTTCTGCCACAGTGTTGTAACTGTGACATCCGAACTGCGGAGCTCTTTAAAAAGCAGTCTGATCCCCAGACCAGCGCACATCGTACGGTTGAGTTACCACTCTTCCATCTGGAGTACAGCCCACATCATTCTGTAGTCCATTTCTCTAGTCTCTTAGAAAGATCCTTGTCTCAGTTTCTGGTGACAAAATGCTTGTATCCCTGGTTTGCATTTAATAAACTTCTGGGGTCGTAAAAGATTTTAAATTTAATTTAAATAACAAACAAGGTATAGGTATGTCAGGCATCAAGCTTCCATTCATATATCCATCAATATATCCAGCACTTTATAACCTGTTTGTAGGACCAACCGGAGTCTGGAACTTCATTTTACGTTTCTCTGCACTGTAAAGAAAAGTAAAATGAAGCTGAGAGAGGCACTTTATTTTAAAAAACGGTGGAATGCTGCTTTCAATTAACACAACGTTTCACTGTGTTTTTTTTATAATAAAGAACGTCTTGCATCTTACATTTATCATCGAACAATAAAACAGTGTTTGACATGAATATATTTTTTTTAAATAAATTACCACTTGGAAGTTGACCAAAAACCAGGGTCAGAAATCTTATGCCAGTCCCAAGTGTAACAGTGGTTGTGTTCTTCAACCCATGGTGCCGAGCTCTGTATTACCTGCGCTGCGGTATGCACCTACAGGAATCCCCACCTGATTACTGGGCCTTAAAAGGCATTTTGTGGCAAGGCCACAGAGGTTGTTCATTATCGAAGTATAGTGTGGGGTAGGAGTAGGCGGCCTGATTGGTTCCCAGTGACCAGTCAATTAATTCTTGTAAAGAAATGGCTCCCTGTTGCAGTTACCCCCACTTTTTGCCTGATACTGATGCTGACTTGACTGAGAAGTGTGCTGGGACACTGCTAACCAGGCCCCAGCACCAGTGTTCTTTCACCTAAAATGTACTTTTGATTCCACAATTGGCAAACCCTGGCATCCAGGTAAGTCCCTTGTAACTGGTACCCCTGGTACCAAGGGCCCTGATGCCAGGGAAGGTCTCTAAGGGCTGCAGCATATCTTATGCCACCCTGGGGACCCCTCACTCAGCACAGACACACTGCTTGCCAGCTTGTGTGTGCTGATGAGAACAAAACGAGTAAGTCGACATGGCACTCCCCTCAGGGTGCCATGCCAACCTCACACTGCCTATGCAGTATAGATAAGCCACCCCTCTAGTAGGCCTTACAGCCCTAAGGCAGGGTGCACTATACCATAGGTGAGGGCACCAGTGCATGAGCACTATGCCCCTACAGTGTCTAAGCAAAACCTTAGACATTGTAAGTGCAGGGTAGCCATAAGAGTATATGGTCTGGGAGTCTGTCAAAAACTAACTCCACAGCTCCATAATGGCTACACTGAATACTGGGAAGTTTGGTATCAACCTTCTCAGAATAATAAACCCACACTGATGCCAGTGTTGGATTTATAAAAAAATGCACACAGAGGGCATCTTAGAGATACCCCCTGTATTTTACCCAATTGTTCAGTGCAGGACTGACTGGTCTGTGCCAGCCTGCTGCTGAGAGACGAGTGTCTGACCTCATGCGGTGAGAGCCTTTGTGCTCTCTGAGGACAGAAACAAAGCCTGCTCTGGGTGGAGGTGCTTCACACCTCCCCCCTGCAGGAACTGTAACACCTAGCAGTGAGCTTCAAAGGCTCAAGCTTCGTGTTACAATGCCCCAGGGCACTCCAGCTAGTGGAGATGCCCGCCCCCTGGACGCAGCCCCCACTTTTGGCGGCAAGTCCAGGAGAGATAATGAGAAAAACAAGGAGGAGTCACTGGCCAGTCAGGACAGCCCCTAAGGTGTCCTGAGCTGAGGTGACTCTGACTTTTAGAAATCCTCCATCTTGTAGAAGGAGGATTCCCCCAATAGGGATAGGAATGTGATCCCCTCCCCTTGGGAGGAGGCACAAAGAGGGTGTACCCACCCTCAGGGCTAGTAGCCATTGGCTACTAACCCCCCAGACCTAAACACGCCCTTAAATTTAGTATTTAAGGGCTTCCCTGAACCTAAGAATTTAGATTCCTGAAACTACAAGAAGAAGAAGACTGCTGAGCTGAAAACCCCTGCAGAGGGAGAACAGAAGACACCAACTGCTTTGGCCCCAGTCCTACCGGCCTGTCTCCTGCCTTCCAAAGAACCCTGCTCCAGCGACGCTTTCCAAGGGACCAGCGACCTCTGAATCCTCTGAGGACTGCCCGACTTCAAGAAAGAGAAGAAACTCCCGAGGACAGCGGCACTGCTCCAAAAGAACTGCAACTTTGTTTCAAGGAGCAGACTTAAAGACCCCTGCAACTCCCCGCAAGAAGCGTGAGACTTGCAACACTGCACCCGGCGACCCCGACTCGACTGGTGGAGAACCAACACCTCAGGGAGGACCCTCCGGCGACTCCGAGACCGTGAGTAACCAAATTTGTCCCCCCTGAGCCCCCACAGCGACGCCTGCAGAGGGAATCCTGAGGCTCCCCCTGACCGCGACTGCCTGAACTCCATTTCCCGACGGCTGGAAAAGACCCCGCAGCCCCCAGCACCTAAAGGAACGGAACTCCTGTGCAGGAGTGACCCCCAGGAGGCCCTCTCCCTTGCCCAGGTGGTGGCTACCCCGAGGAGCCCCCCCCTTGCCTGCCTGCAACGCTGAAGAGATCCCTTGATCTCTCATTGATTCACATTGAAAACCCGATGCTTGTTTCTACACTGCACCCGGCTGCCCCAGTGCCGCTGAGGGTGTACTTTTTGTGTGAACTTGTGTCCCCCCCGGTGCCCTACAAAATCCTCCTGGTCTGCCCTCCGAAGACGCGGGTACTTACCTGCTAGCAGACCGGAACCGGGGCACCCCCTTCTCTCCATTGAAGCCTATGCGTTTTGGGCACCTCTTTGACCTCTGCATCTGACCGGCCCTGAGCTGCTGGTGTGGTAACTTTGGGGTTGCTCTGAACCCCCAACGGTGGGCTACCTTGGACCAAAAACTGAAACCTGTAAGTGACTTACTTACCTGTGAAAACGAACAAAAACTTACCTCCCCCAGGAACTGTGAAAATTGCACTGTGTCCACTTTTAAAACAGCTTGTTGTGTTTTATGTAAAAAGTATTCATGCTAGTGTAATTATTTAAAGTTCCTGAAGTACTTACCTGCAATACCTTTCAAATGAGATATTACATGTAGAATTTGAACCTGTGGTTCTTAAAATAAACTAAGAAAATATATTTTTCTATAACAAACCCTATTGGCTGGATTTGTCTCTGAGTCTGTGTTCCTCATTTATTGCCTGTGTGTATGTACAACAAATGCTTAACACTACTCCTTTGATAAGCCTACTGCTCGACCACACTACCACAAAATAGAGCATTAGTATTATCTCTTTTTGCCACTATCTTACCTCTAAGGGGAACCCTTGGACTCTGTGCATACTATTCCTTACTTTGAAATAGTGCATACAGAGCCAACTTCCTACACTTCTCGTGCAGGCTTCTGCACTGAAGTCACCCCGCCTAACCAACTCAGCTAAGCTCAGTTCAACCAATGTGAGCAGCTTGTGTGGGTGAGGATGGGTAAGTACTGCAAGAGGCAGGCACTGTGTACTTTACTTAATTGTATGATTAATTAAAATCTTTACAATATTAAAAACGATGGGACATTTGACAGATAAAGATCTATTACATAAAATCAGTAAGACCACTGACTTTAAAATATAGGTGAATATGCAATGCACTGCAAAAGGGCTAAAATTAACAAAACACTAGCAACAGGCCACATTTACTTTTAATGCAAGGCATCAAAGTTCACTAAAGTGGATGTTCAGGCCATGAGTTACTCAGAGAGGGTCAGTGAGCTACCAGTAGCTCACAATCCACCGGTTGGAGACCTTTGCCCTAGACAAACCTACATCACCCTCTTCCTCCAGAAACTCTACTGGCTTCCTGTATGGAAAAGATGCCAGTTCGAGCTCCTCATCCATGCATACAAGGCCCTACACAACTGTTGACCCACCTACTTGAACCATCGCCTGAACTTCCATTAGACCACCAGGCACCTTAGCTCCACTTCCCTTTCTATAACCCTTGCCCCCTGAATCTGACATAGCAGATACAGCGGTAGCTCCTCCTACCTTGCAACGAAGAGATGGAATGAGCTACCCTTTCATCTTCAGATCTCTCTCAGAGTTCCATATGTCCCTGAAGACCACGCTATTCAGCTTATCAACTGGACCCTACCAGCACCTGGATACTCTCATGGGTGACAAAAATCAGTCTACAAATCTACTGATTGATAGATTGATTGATTGATTGATTGACCAGCTGTAATGGGCACATAGATGTATTGAATTGGTGACAGAAAACATACAAACAATTCTCAATTGACACAGAGGTAGACTTTCTAGCCCCTGCTAACTGACTGCTACCTTAGGCCCGTCCACATGTCAGTTCTGTCAGTGCATCAGCAGTGTAGGTAGCCACAGGTGATGAAGGAACTGACAATTCAAGAACTGCAAAGTAAAAAAAAATAATTACATGGTACTGATGAACAGATCTGAGTCCTATTTACTTACAACATAAGTTTGTGATTATTACATTAACCCAGAATAGGCAGGCAAGATACCTTAATGGCAATGTGGAGGTACAAGAAGCAAAGATATATACTTCTCAAGAGTGTATTTGTGGTAGTGATAGCAGTGAGGAATAATTGGCTGTGTGGTAGGAATGTACTGAGCTTCTGTGCCTTCCTGTTGCCCTGCAACAGGAGAGGCTACTGTCTTCCAGCTGCCACAAGTAATGAGTTAGATATAAGGATTGAATAAAAAAATCATGAGGAGTCAAGATTGGAATGAAGACTTTTCAGTCTAATGGTGTAGGGTATAAAGCCGTGTGTGAGTGATGTGTAGGAGACTTACCTTTCTATTAAGCGGAGATGTGTGCTGTTTATGGACAGCATGATATGAACAGGGTGGTATGTTCTTTTTCAAAGATGGAACAGGCATGCTTTATAAAAGTCCAAAGTGGATGGGAGAGAGGATACATTAATCGAGGAGGGTAATATCAAGGCAGGATCTAGATGTGCTACTAGGAAAAGCCTTTCCTACAAGTATACAGGAAAACGTCTCTGTGAGAAATTGGATTGTTAGTTGAATGAGTGGTGACCTCTGTTCAACCAACAGCCACAGTCTCTGTCAGGGTGAACCACAAAAGGCACTAAATTCACCTGTATTTTACATTTTAATAACATTTTCTACACCAAAATTAGGAAAATCCAATTAATAGTGCAGGAGTTAGGAATTTTTAAACTTTAAGGCAAAAACTAGCACCTAAAAGATCAAAGTGCCAATCACAGACATCTAGTCACGAGAGACTGGGACAAAGTTGAAAAATACGGCCAGCCACAATGGAGCCAGCTGCAAAAAGTGGTTTGGAGCTGTTGTGAATCCATTTTAGTTCCCCACTGGGCACAGGAAATAGCTTAGCCACCAGCTTGCAGGCCTGTTGCCCTTTTTATCTAGTAACCTTTTACCCACTTAGCATGGTTTGATATATCCTACTTTATCATTATTTCTTTTAGCACTTTTGCAGTAGCTTGGATTTTATAAGAAATGTTTTGCTTTTTATTATCAGTGCCATTCTGAGAAGGCGTCATTATCAGTGATGTAAGTAGGCTTTGTCATCATGTCCCAGACTGTTACATTTGACAGGAACATTGTGCGCACTTGTTAGAGATTGTTTATATATTTGCCGACCCAAGTCTGCTACATTATCAGTTGTTTAGGTACATACCTGCGTCAGTGATCCTACATGAGCCATATAAATACACCTCACAAGGACAAGGTCACTAGAGGGGATCTTCCAAATGCAATCTATGCTGCACGTTACCTTGCTGCAGAACTCAGCATTTGTGTTTTCACGAAGTCTGACCTACAGACCTCATTCCAACGTAACGAGGGATGGCAACGCTTCTCATGGACATAGTACTGGCAGATTAGGGTTTTTCACACGTAGCTCTCGTTAGGGAGGAGGTTAGGCTCTTTGCTAGGAATTGCATATCTTATGTTTATTACAATATGGTGGGAAGTTTTATGTTCACAACTCTCATCTTCACAATTTTGCTTTTATTATTTCTCTTTATCCTAATCACTGCAATTCATGCATTTTACCGTAGATTGCAGCCTTTTCAAAAAATATATTGAAAGCTCTCCTGCATCTCATTCATGGCAAATGTGAGTCTGAGACTTTTTGCTAAAGAGAGAAAAGGGTAACTTCTATTTCATCACGACTCCCCTGAGAAGTCGTGTCTAGAGTCGTAAGGCTGCTAGATATCACCATAACTGTCTAAGTTTGGTGAGGTACTGCTTGCAAGCCGTGAAGGTTGGGCAGAGAGTTGCGACTTGTTGAAGAAGACACTCAGTCGACTACAAACAGAAGTGATGTCACCCCTAAACCTGCAGTCTCTCTAAGGAGCGAGAGTCCAACTATGATGGAGCTCCTGGACAAAGTCACAGTGAAGATTTCTCTGTTCAGAGGAGGCTGGAAGCGGTAGCGGACAAAACGTCCACAAAGCCAGACACACCTCTGAAAAGGACCAGTGAACAGGTTTGCTGATGCAGAGAAAGTCAGGTCAACTAGTGATGCACCTTGGACAGAGAGATAAGCCGGTTGGTCCCAGTCTTCCCTCAGTTCTCAGATCAATTTGTAACCAACTATTTTCTAAGGTCTAAGTTTCAGCTTATGGCAATCTTGGAGCATTCAGCACCACCACCAAGGCTCCAGGAATGGAGGCGCACCATTTGGGAGGTTATGGCTCACTCAAGCTGGGTCTAGGAGCGGGTTCCAGATGGTGGAATCCTTTTCTGTCTCTGCAGCTGTGATCATGCTGCCAGCCAACTAGCCCTCGGAGTCACTCTGGTAGTTCTGGGTTCAAGCAGTAGAACAGGGCTCAAACAGCAGGGCAGGTCTCTGAAAGTTCAAGGCAGGCTTCAAGCAGCAACTCAGTCCTTCAAGGTGCAGAAAATCAGTCTCGAGGAGTACCCAGCAGACCAAAGCTGTAGGCAGTCCTCTGAGAGTGCTTCCACAGGTCCAGAAAGTTAATTGAAGACTGGGTCTGCCAGTTGATGGCCCATCCAGGCTCATCCAGGCACACCATTCCCCTATTATGTGGCTGTCTGGGAGGAATAAAGAAAGTGAAACTGCCAACTACCCCCAGTCATCTGACCCAGTAACAGGCTGCTGGCACCAAATATTTATGGCAGGAAAATGGCAACTTTCTAAAAGCATCATCACATATTGAATGCAATAAGGCAACCAAATGTTATCTTATGAGAGAAGTAGGCCTCACAGTAGTGAAAAACTAAATGTAGGATCTTTTTACTACCAGGACATGTAAAACTTAAAAGTACCTGTCCCAACTTTTAATTACAATATACATGCGGAAAGGTGACCTAGGGCCTACCTTAGTTATGATCTATATGCAATAAAAGGAGAGGTTAAGGATTGGCAAGGGGGTTATATTGTGAATTCGAATTGGCAGCCTAATACTGCATTCAGGCTACAATGGGACGCCTGGGACATGTTTTAACGTGCTTCTTAAGTAGGTGGCACAATAAGTGCTACAGGCTTTTAATGTACAGGCCTTGGGTATATGGTGAACAACTCTACAAGGGACTTATATGCATATTAAATATGCCAATCAGACGTAAGCCAAGTTTACCAAGTTTAAAGGTAAGAGCAGAAGCACTTTATCACAGGTTGACAGTGGTAAAGTGCATAGAGTCCTAGAGCCAACAAAAGTGAAATTCAGCAAAAACCAGAGGGTAGAGGCCAAAAGTTTATGAAAGACCATCATAAGGCTGACAGATCTAACACGTGTTCCTTAACTGAAAGTGGGTAGAACTACTCAACCTTACAGAAGTTCTCTTCAGTAAGGCGGAAGAACCTGGACAGACCATTTTCATTGGAGCATTCCACCCGGAAATCCATTCCATGAAGAAGATTTACAACGTCGCCTGTTTTGGATTCTCACTCCTCATCAGCATAAGCCATTGGAGGGACCTGCGGTCTGTCTGAACCCAGAAGTGAATCCCAAACAGGTATGGTCTCAGCTTCTTTAGTGCCTAAACCACCAAAAAGGCTTCCCTTTCAATGGCACTTCACTTTTGTTCCCTGGAAAGTAGCCTCCTAGAGGCGAAAGCTACAGGTTGGTAAAGTCCCTCCTCATTTAGCTGTTAAGACTGCCTCTATGTCTTCCTCTGATGTACCGGTCTGCACAGTGAATTCTGGGGAAAGTTCAGGGGCCTTGAGCACAGAAGCCGTGTACATGGCCTGTTTGAGGATGTCAAAGGCTTTCTGATCACCTTTTGGGCTGCTTCAATGGTGTCATATCCCTTGACAAATATCCTGTGGCAGCCAGTGAGACCCAGGAAGGCTCTCACTTCTCTCTGAGTTTTAAGGGACTCCCAGACCATGATAATCTCTATTTTGGTCTGGAAGGGTTGTGCCTTACTTCTGCCTACAAGGTGTCCCAGGTACACAACAGAACCTTGTCCTATCTGCCACTAACTGGCATTGACAGGCAGGCCTGCCTGTTGCAGGGCATGAAGCACTTCCTGCATATGAAACTGGTGGCCTCCCCAGCTGCTAATAAAGATAGCTATGTCATCTATATAAGTAGCACTGAAGGTCTCTATCCCAGTTAAGAACTAGTTCAACAGAAGGTGCAGGGGCATTCTTCGGTGCAAATGGCAACACTCTGTGCTAGAGAATCCTGACCTCTCTTTGGTCCCCTCAGTTAGGGCAATATGCCAGTACCCAGAAGTAAGGTCAAAGGTACTCAGGAACGTGGCAGCCACTAACAGATCAATGTGCTCATCATCCCTGGGGATGGGGTGGGCATCAGTCTTGTTGACTGAATTAAGCCCCCTGTAGTCCACATAACACCAAAGTTCTGGGGTGGCACCTGGCATAACAGCTTTAGGTACCAGCACCACTGGGCTAGACCAAGCACTACTGGAGAGCTCAAGCACTCCTAGTTCCAGCATCTTGTAGAATTCTTGTTTGATGTTGGTCCACACTTTGTCAGACAACATGTAGATTTTATTCTTGACAGGTAGACTGTCCCCAGTATCAATATTAAGGGTATACAAATGTGTAAGATCAGGAATGAGGGAAAACACTGAGACAAATTGTCCCAGCAACTGGTCAAAGCGTCTCTGATGTTCTAACGTCAGGTTAGGAGAGAGGTTGACACCTTCCACCAACCCATCTTTTTCTTTGGATGACAGGAGGTCAGGGTGAGGTCACTCTGCTCTTCCTCTCCATCATCTGTCACCAACAGCCTGTTGAACTCAGACCTCTCATAGTGAGTTTTGAGGTGATTGATGTGGAGTGCTGTTAAGGGTTTTGCGTCTGTCTTGAGGTCCACCGGGTAAATGGCCTTCCTCTTCCCTTCAACCACCGCATACGGCCCAGTATAATGCTCTTGGAGGGCCTGGGTTCCCCACTGGCTCTATCACCTGCAAGTTCTGGCCAGGCTGAAACTCCACTAGAATGGCCTTCTAATTGTACCAGTTTCATGACTTCCTGGCTAGCCTCCAAGTTCTCAGAAGCTTTCTTTCCGAACATGGCCATCTGGTTAATGAGGGCTAGCATTTAGCTAAACGCATCCTGGGCGGCATCTTGGGAGTGTGCTTCCACCCTCCTTTACCAGACTGATAGGCCCCCCTAACAGGGTGAACATACAGAAGTTCGAATGGGCTAAACCCAATTTCCTTCTGTAGCACCTCTCTGTAGGCAAAAAGCAGGCATGGCAAGAGGACATCCCACTTCTGCCTCATAAGCTCATAAGCTCAGGCAGGCCCATAATCATGTTTCAGATTTTATTTTTACCTTTCAACAAGTCCATTGGTTTAGGAATGATAGGATGAGGATAACTTGTGGATTATTGCACATTCCTTCCACATAGACTTAAGTGTACTGATCTGAAGTTGGTGACCCCATTGACACCATTTCCTTTGGGAGCCCTACTGGTGTAAAAATCCCCATCAGTGCCCTAGCCATTGGAGGTGTGGTCACAGCCCTCAGAAGGATTGCCCCTGGGCATCTAATGGCATAGTCCACCAAAACCAGGATAAAACTATTGCCTAATGCAGTCTTGAGAACCGAGTGGTTCAACAATGTTGATGTCCATCCTTTCAAAGGAGATACCAACAAAAGGTAAGATATTCAGTGGAGCCTTCAGCTTTTTCCTTGTTTTCCTTGTTTTCTCACCGGCCTGGCAGGTGAAACACATCTGCAGAAAGCATCTGAAGCTATCCTCTTTCGATGCTGATAGGACTGGGCGACAAGCCTGGCAAAGGTCCTGTCTTGCCCCAAATGTCCTGCCAGGGAAATGTCATGAGCCGACCCCAGTAGGAAGGCCTTCTAGCATTGGACTACCACCAACACATGTGTTGCCCAATCCACATATGCCAGAGGCTCACTGCACAGGAGGTCATTCTCAAAGCAATGAGCTGATCACCAGAGGTTGCACCAGCTGCCTAGGCTTCAGTCTTGCACCTCATGCCCTCTGGAGTTGGGGACTCCTTTTCTGCCTTCCAGAACTCCTCCCTGCTGGGGTCACCCTTTACTTGCCATCCCTCAAGTCCCAGGTAGGTCTCCTAGGGAGGCAATGTCTTCCACAGTAGGCTTCTGGGCTGCCTCTCCTTGCGCCCCATCAACCTGTACTGTGGGAGTTTCATGGGATAGTTTCCCATGCCCTTCACTTTCCTGGCAGCTTCCTGGGCCATCCTTCTAGCCTCCAGGCTTCCTTGACTCCTCTCTTGGACAGGTATGGACCTTTCCAGGTGCGACCTAAGCTCCACTTCCCTCCAGGAAGTGTTCTTCAGATCATTCACAAGCAAACAGTCCAGGAGCAAGTCAGGGCTCACAGTTACCCTAAGAGAACCTGAGCCAGTTCAACCACCACTCATAGGAAATCGGAGCCACAGGGTAGTCTGCTACTACAACCAAGTGGAATACATTGGGTATCACCTGCTCTGAGGACACCAGATGACACTTGACAGTAGTCATACTGGCTCCTGTATCCCTAAGAACTTCCACCCTCTTCCCATTGACGGTGACCCTCTGCCTGTACCTAGAAGTAGCTGAAGGCATATGGGCTTTGGGCACCATCTCTCCATCACCCAGGGACACTAAAGTAACCTGATCTGCCTCCCCCACACTACATAGGGCCATTTCCTCCCCAAGTGCTATACTGACCAACCCAGGGGTACGACCACCAGTAGGGTGTTGTGCCCTCTTGGGACACGTGGCATCACCCTTGGCGTACCCAAACTAGTAACACTCATAACACATGGGGACAGATTTTCCAGTGTTCTTGCCAATATATTACTTTTTCTGGTAAGACTGGGGCTGGGACACTTTCTCCTGAGAACCTTTTTGGGGGCCTTGAGAGAACTCCTTCCTATTTTTATCTCTCCCCTCCTTTTTCTGGTGGGAACCCTGACAACCCTTTTGGAGTCCCCTAGAAACCCTCTTGTGGGTCCAGGTGCTGATCCATTGAACTGCTTCCTTAGCAAGCCATCTGGGGCCAGAGAGCTTATTATCCACACTGTTTTGGTGCAGCTCTGTAAAACAAACACTGAACATGCGCCCTCTAGGAAATTGTATAGCCCTAGAAATTGTATAATCATTCACTTCACTGCCCTTCACTGCCATGCAAAAGTTTCCAAACAAACCACCCAGGTAAGCTGATGAAGCTTCTGGCTGTCTCTAAATGTTTCCCGATCCCTCTCTGTGGTGAGCTCATATTTTCTGGTCAGGGCCTTTTGAAGGGCTACCTCATCGGGTCCCCTTTCCCTAGGGCTAACGGGGCATCACTTCCTCCATTGGGAATGTGCCTCCAGGGGCAGCCCTTTATCTTCTTCAGGGACACTATGCATCTCTAGGGCAACCTCATAGACCTCAGAGCAGTTGTGTATGTCATCTCCCACAACATTGTTAAGCAGCATATCTTTTGGGATGTAGACTCTTATTTCTCCAGTGGTCACTGCCACCAGTACAGCTGACTATACCTGCTTGGCTCTGATGTCCAGCTCATTGAGACTAAGCTCAGGGGACACCCTCCTTTACTCCATGGCCAGACTTTCCCTGGCTACAGCTCTATCGCCCTCAACATTTTTCTCCTCAGCAATAGCTTTTTCTATAGCTAAGGCTCGCACAGCCTCAGCCTTCCTCTCCTCTGCTTCCAGTTTATATTTTCTAGCTACAGTCTGATCTTTCTCTCCTCCTTCCTGTTTTCCAGCTCCTCCAGGTAAAGGTCCTACACAGAGACACTGCTCCCTGACCCATTCTGGCATCCCCTGTGGGTGAGTTGCACTCTCTTTGCAGCACAGGATTCAGGTTTGGGTTCTCCACCTCCTCATCCTCATCCAAGTGTGGTCCTCCTCCAGCCCATCCTACTCTGGGGTGGCTTGCAATCTCTTGATTTCCTCATATGCCCTCTGGGCATTCTGGAGGTCCAAGTTTGTGGCCTTCTTGCCTGTATTCAGCCCAATTTCCATGCATAGCCTCTGCAGCTCAGGCCCGGTGAGGGTGTCAATGTTGAGCTGCTCCATCTCCATGGTTAAACAACAAAGGGGGGAATAGGACACTGAGAGTTAGAAAAGGGAGAAAACAGCCAAATGAAAACTCTGTAGAATTTAATGAAGAGATCAACCATGGTGTTAAATTATTTATATGGAATTTATGTGTTGCACAAATTACTACATCAACCACATCCTCTCATTTTGCAATTTTTTAAATATAAAATCCTCAGCGTGTGTAACTCCATCCATCATGTTTTTGCAAAAATGAGTAACTGCAATTGTCTGCTCCACTGATGGTGTTCGGGGGCAGATCATGTAGTTCCCTGTTGCGATTCCCTTCAAAGTTAACTACAAAGTCAGCTTCCTCTGTAAGTTTCCTCTTCCTCTTGAATGGGGTGGGATGCATCCCAGAGGCTGAAGTTAGTGTCCACAAGGTCGGGGAGTACAAGAGGAGGAGCCCAGGGTATGGGCTGTATGTATATGTTTCAAGAGTAATTGTTTATCAAGAGATCGATTTTCCTGAAGTGAATACTGTTTTCCTATTCTCTTCCATTACTGGCTTTACATAGCATAGACAGAGTTTGCTGCATAAGCTGTGTAGAGTTCCGTTTACAAGTATATGCCCAGAGTGCACCCATAAAGTTACTAATAGTAGCTTTACAGTTGAATATTCAACCATAACTGTCTCAAACTCACTGTGTACAGGGTCGACACATGCAGTCCTAACACTAGGCAGCACAGTCTTCCTGGACTTGGTGAGTTGCTCCCCGCCCCAATATGTTTTACTATATTTGTCTTGCTATTTCTCAGACTGAGGAGTCATTACATTAAAACCACATGCATTTGACTTTTCTTTGCATAATGTTACACTCGGAGTTTGTGCACTAAGCCACTGAAAGACTATAAGTTAAGATTTCAGTCAAAAACGTTTCTCCAAGAGGAAGTATATAACACAAATGGAAACACAGCAAAGGGAGTGTTTTAATTCCTAGAAAATTATAATTTTGCATACCCATAACTTATTTGATATAGATACAAATCTTTTTTTTTTTATGAGTGCAGAGCAGAGAGCGGCACTGTCATTATGTGAAAATTCTTAAAAACTCTGGAAAAACGGAACAATTGTTCCCTTTAAAGCGAAAGAAAATTGAAACCAAGAACAGTTTATTATACGTCTAATTAGTGGATCATTAATCAGATTTTCATTTTTCATGTTAGCCATTTTTCGTCTGGCTTTTATGTTCAAAAAGATCAGTAAGTTCATGTAAAGAGGTAATTGTTTACCATCTGAAGCACAAGCCATTAAGGCATGACATTCTTATTAAATCTTTGATAAATTAAATGCAATTATGAAGTTTCTTTTGTTCTTGCTTGTAGAACATATAACTGCAAATCTGTGGCATGGAATATAGATGAATTCAGATTAGTCTTTTGAAGGAAAATGCTTTAAAACATTAATAAAAAACGCCTGAAGCCAAGACTGCAATTCTTATTTAGCTTCGATCACACGTCTGTGCAGGGCAGCCACAGTATGTGGAGAGTAGCTAGAAGTCAGGCACTTAGTTGCAAGACGGCCTACGAGTTGAACACTCTACTGACGTCTGTGGTGATTGATAGGTTTCGAGTTTGAAACTAGAAAGGACCCTTCATCCTTCTGAGGCCGGTAAATCAAGTACCGTGACAATGAGTAATAGCAACACCGTTTCTTCATAGTGCTTAGTAATCACAGAGGAGCAATATAAAGGGGTCTATAATAACAATTTATCATTGTACCCATGACCATCTTTTTATTTAATTAAAGCACAGGACTACCCTAAGAGCTTTCTTTTCAGCTGCATCCTCAGCTTACTGTCAAAATGGTCAAGTCAAGGGGTACAAGAGATTATATATTGTATTTCTTTAGCCTATTTAACCTTCAAAGGCCTTTCGTCCAAATAAGATTGGATAAATAAGACTTGATCCAGCAAAGCTGAGAGCTCCATATCCATTAGAATGAATATTTAAGACTTGATCCACCAAAACTGAGAACTCCACAACTGCGGTTAAAGTTTGAGGTTTTAAAGAGACCGCAACAATTCGCATCTGCTCATCAGAAGCTGAGCTGGACCCATATTAACATACATAGGGGCATATTTATACTCTGTTTGCGCGGGAATTGCGTCGTTTTTTTTGACGCAATTTCGACGCAAAACTAACTCCATATTTATACTTTGGCGTTAGACGCGTCTAGCGCCAAAGTCCATGGAGTTTGCGTCATTTTTTTGCGTGGACACCTACTTTGCGTTAATGATATGCAAGGTAGGCGTTCCCATCTAAAAAATTTACTCCGAGGCATGTGCGCCGTATTTACACTCCCGGGCAAAATTCACGCCCGGGAGTGGGCGGGTCAAAAAAAATGACGTACGCCCGCTTTTGCGCCGTTTTTTAGCGCCTGGACAAGGCAGGCGTTAAGGGACCTGTGGGCTCAGAAGGAGCCCAGAGGTGCCCTCTCATGCCCCCAGGGACACCCCCTGCCACCCTTGCCCACCCCAGGAGGACACCCAAGGCTGGAGGGACCCATCCCAGGGACATTAAGGTAAGTTCAGGTAAGTATTTTTTTTTATTTTTTTTGTGGCATAGGGGGGCCTGATTTGTGCCCCCCTACATGCCACTATGCCCAATGACCATGCCCAGGGGACAGAAGTCCCCTGGGCATGGCCATTGGGCAAGGGGGCATGACTCCTGTCTTTGCTAAGACAGGAGTCATTTCTATGGGGGTTGGGAGTCGAAAAAAACGGCGCAAATCGGGTTGAGGCCAAAAATTTGCCTAAGCCTGACTTGCCCCATTTTTTGGCGCCCAAGCTCCATATCCCCCTACGCCGGCGCTGCCTGGTGTACGTTGTTTTTTTCCACGCACACCAGGCAGCGCCGGCGGCTAACGCCGGCTAACGCCGGCTAACGTCATTGATTAAATACGGCGCCCGCATGGCGCTTCAGAATGGCGTTAGCTGGCGCTAATTTTTTTGACGCAAAACTGCGTTAGCGCAGTTTTGGTCAAAAAGTATAAATATGGCCCATAGCGTTTTTGAATGACAATAAACTGAAGTGCGCATTTTAGTAGTGGAATGGTTGCTGTTGGTGGTGGGTTGAATGTTATTTCCTTTTTTCCATATACTGTTTTCCGTTTCTCATGTTAGCTGAGAATATTCAGTCCTTTATGTCTTAATATTTATTGAATCCTTAAATCTAAATAAAACGATTTGAAAAAAAAGGGTAAAAATAACTAGTGGGGTAAAGAGGAAATAAAAGTAAGGTGAAAAAGAAGCGAAGTGAAAAATAAATTCGTAGAAGTCAATCGATAACGTAGAATATTTTGTAGAAGGGGAGACGATAAATGTTCTTTTCGTCCTAGTTAATCGTACTGATCACAGCAGTCAGCGTTGTTTGCGATTTCCTCCGCTGCTGTGCTGGTATTCAGGTGAAGGAAAGGATGGCTAGTGATAGTCCAATCACTAGCAATCGCTCTAAATAGCATCCCACCCCATCGCTTTTCCCCCACTATGCCACTCCAGGCAGAGGCCCGCTTTATGCAGATCAGCCCTGACCCTGCTTCTCATGTAAAGATTCCATCCTGAACTGCCAAGCCAGATGTCCTCCAGAAGAGAACTCGAGATATCCCACACTGGTGTTGGTCTAGTTAGTCCTCATCAGTGAGATATAGGCCCTCATTATGAACACGGCTGTGTTAACCGCCGTGTTCATGCTGGCAGTTATTCAACTGACCGCCAGCCCCCCGGGGACCCCGCCGGCCATATAATGTACATTTCTGCCCGCCGGCCCAGCAGAATGCATGGCCGGGACATTGCCGGCGGCTCCATGTCAATGCCTCTGTGCGGCGGGTGCAGCTGCACCCATCGCGCAGATCACTGCCCGTAAATTGGGCAGTGACCTGCATGATGGGGCACTGCACAGGGGCCCCTGCACTGCCCATGCTAAGGGGAACCCGCCAGAGAAAGGCTGGTGGCAGTAGGGATCATTATCCAAGGAGCAGCAGCGCTGCCCTGTCGGATAATGATTCCCTCCGCTATCAGGCTGCCTGTTGGAGGCAGCCTGGCGGTGGAGGAGGGCCGCCTATGGTGGCTCTCCATGTGTTCATTATATGGCGGGCTGAACCGCTGGGGTTCATAATGACCCCCATAGTTTGGATCCAGTGAGACAGCGAGCAAGGGACCTGCATCTGGGTATACCCTTTTTCTGTTAGGGCAGTGGTTCCCAACCTGTGGTCTGGGGACTCCTAGGGGTCTGTGAAGCATCCTCATGGGGTCCCTGAGTGCTTAGAAAATTAACAAAGAGATTAATAAATTGTACATAAAAAGATAGCAATTGAAAATGCACTGAAAATGTCAAGGTATTTGAAATTGGAGGCAAAAAATGAAATTAGTATCCTCAAATTGATTTGTGGGACTAGTGCAGGTGCATCAAACAGAATATAGTACGGACAATGTGTGGCTTCAATTGAATTTAGAAAAGCTCCAACTTTCCTATTAAATTAATTATTTTTTAAATTGTATTTGTTTGCAAATTAAATAAAATTCATTATAATTTGTGTATGTGTTTGATGGAACGCTTGTTTCAGTACTTTTTGGGTATTGTTTTGTGGTTCAAATCATCAACAATCTTTAGGTCTGGGTCCCTGACTTCCAGTAATGACTCAGTGGGGGCTCCTCAAATTCCAGTGGTTCAGTGAGGGTCCCCTGGTTTCAATAATGATAAAGTGGGGATACACAAAAGTCAAAAGATTGGGAACCACTGACTTAAGGTGTTACATCAAGCACACAAAAGATGATGTGGGCTATGCTTGCAATTAGTCTAACCACTGGTAACTACTCAGGGTAACATTCCAGTCAATTGTTTTTCACCCACTTGGCTTAAACCTTTGCCCAGCCGTTCCCCAATACTCTTTAAGCTTGCTGGTAAAAAAATCTTGGGGGGTCCTTTATCCACTTCTTTGAAGGTGCATGTGTCTCAAGTACTTTACCTGTGTCTGTCCAAGTTTTCTGCTAAAGAATGATGCCCACATCTGGCTAACCTAATAAACAGATCTTCAAGGGTTGGATTTAGCGCTGGCATGTAGGGTGGCCAAAATATTGTGGACAAAAATATTGAGAGGTAAGTGCATGTATGAAGGTATAGCTTTACTCACCTTAACTCCACCTCTACATATCTTGAAAAAACATATATATGAATATACGTGTGTGTGTATGGAAATGTATATAGATAAATAATATGTACATATAAATTACATATACAGAATATATGTGTGTGGGTGTGTGTGTGTGTGTTTGTATTTGTGTGTGTGAGTATGTGTGTATTTCCAGATATTGGAATTTAGGAATTGTCACTGCTCGATGAATCTCCATAAAACTTTGCAGACCTATCATTTTCTTATATTGGTTGATGATGCAAAGCTTCACAGTGATTAGATAAGAGGGTGCAAATAAAAAACAGGGGCTTAAAACACATTTTTACATCAATGCATTTTCCATAGACTTTTTAATCCGATCTAGTGCCAAAATAGCTGAACACATTTACACAAAATTTGACAGGAATGAAGATTAGTAGATTATAGTGTGGAAAGGGTCTTTTTTATTATTTGATCTGAATTGTTTCAGTAGTTTGTAAGTTATAAGCAACAAAAACATAGTGATATATTGGTGCCTTTGGAGTATACCGCTGTACATGGCAATGAAAAAACACAATATTGCTAGTTAATGGAAGCTTTTGAAAAATGAAGAGGAAGCCGTATTGTTTAGATCACACTTGTGTTTGTTCTGTGCTTTTATGTGAAATAAAGATTATTACTGTTTTTTGCTCTATAGGAAGATCAGAGGTAGTTTAGCAAACTCTGTACAGTATTTTTATTCATTTATACATTAAAAAAAAAAATGTTACGATGTACCATTGTACTGTCATGAAATGATCAAGAAAGTATTGCAGTACCTATTGAATAAAAAAAAAGTACATATGACAAAAGAGACCCAATGACACGCCACTCCACTCCACTCTATGCCACTTCACTCCACCCTACACCACACCATTCTACAACACTCTACTCCACTCTATGCCACTCTACCCTATGCCACACTATTCCAGTGTACAACATGCTACTCCACTCTACAAATCACCACTCCACTGTATGCCACACCACTCCCTCCACAACACTCCACTCCTTTCTACGCCACTCCACTCTGGGACACACCACTCCACCCTACGAAACACCACTTCAGTCTACAGCATGCCTCTCCACTCTACTCCACTCCACATAAGCCCTAAGCCCTCTACTCTAAGGCACTCTATGCCACTCTTTGACATGCTTTACTTCACTGTCCACCACTTCACTCTACTCTTCGACATGCTACTCAACTCTATGCCACTACATTTACAATGTTCTCCTCCACTCCACAACACTTTACCCAATTCCCTCTACGCTACTCTATGCCACTTTACTCTACTCTACTAGATGACACACTACTCCACTCTATTCCACTCTACTCCACTACTCCACTTTACACCACCACACTCTACACCACTCCATTCTATGCTATTCCACTCTAATCCACTGTGTGGCAATCTACTCCACTGTATGACACTCTAGACCCTTCTATGCCACTCCACACTACAACACTCTTCTCCACTCCACTCTACAACACTCTACTCCACTCTATGCCATTCTACTACACTCTATGCCACTCTATGACAGTCTGCACAACTCCATCCACTCCATGGTACTTTACTCCACTCTACTGTATGACACACTACTCCACTCTATTCCACTTTGCTCCACTTCTCCACCTTACGTGCCTCCACTCTATGCCACTCTATGCCACTACACTCTATGGCACTCTGTGCCACTCCACTCTACCACAAACTATGATATTCTCCTACACCAAATGCCGCTCTTTGACACCCCATCCCACTCTATGACAGTCTACACAACTCCATCTACTCCATGGTACTTTACTCCACTCTACTGTATGACACACTGCTCCTCTCTTTTCCACTCTGCTTCACTTCTCCACCTTACGTGCCTCCAATCTGTGCCACTCCACTCTATCACACTTTATGTCACCTCATTCTAATCTACGCTATGCCATTTCAAAAAGTACACCACTCCACTCTATGAAATGACACTGCGCCAGTCCACTCTACGCCACTAAGCTCTACCACACACACTCCTCATAATGAAATTTGAACTTTCACAAAAGTACTGCATTACCAAAAAATAAAATACAAACAATACCATAGTTAACATTATATGATTTCAAAAATATTTGTATTTAAAAAAAATTAATTCAGTGAGAAATCTTTATTATTTCTATACATAAACAACTTGAAACCCACAAGTATTAGAAATGTATATGTTATAGTTACAACTTTATGCCACCTAAAATTTAATATAACTTGCACACCTCAGTGCACAGTGATGTAAACTAGATAGGCAGACAAAATGAACTATAACTCGCCCGTCACCATGCACTGCATATACCCTTTCAGATTGCATCACTTATAACATGTTAAATCACAACTTTCATAGCACAACTCATGCATTTCAAATAACATAATTTATTAATACACTGTGCATGATGAAGGCCGGAGTTATAGTTCACAAGAGTTATCAGTGTAAGCTACCACCTCAAAGCAAGAGAGCTCTTGAAGTGTTGTAAAATCAACCAGTAAGGATAGGTGTCAGTTTTTGAATACATGAGGTCTTTTAAAACTGCCTCCTGGTGGACAACTCTTTTTTTTGGATTTACTTCTATACCCTGAGGGAGTCCGGCTGATCACAGAATTATACGGAAAACTGACAGATCGGAATACACTCCATCTGTTTAATGGGTAGAATTCAAAAGTTTGTAAAGACATCCTACTGGTTGGTCACTTTCTTTTGGCTCAGAAGGAACTGTTCCTTCCTACACTCCTTTGAAACATGTGCCACTCCACTGCCTGAACAATACTGCCAAAAAGTGTAACCCCACATATCAATCAGTTGAACAGTCAAAAAGGCGAGAAGCAAGAATGGACTTGGGCTACTTGAGCTACTTGAGACTCATACTAAGTAAACCCAGGCAGTTTTCAGTGCACTGACAAAATCAACCGTAATTTTGGTAACTTAGCATTACTCTTGTGCAAAATTCCAGAAATTATTCTATTATACCACCCAATTATGTGCAATTCAAAGTAAACATTGACAGCAAACATGCCTTTCACTGCAAACATATTTACCACAGACAATATGAACAGCAGAATGCTAGTGGCTGTTGTACATGGTGCTTTCAGTTTTTGCACTTTTTTATTTTTGCATGAACTGCATCCTCTTATCCAAAGTAGAAGTGAGTATGCATTTTGTACTAAAATATAGGGCCTCATTAAGACTTTGGCGGTCTTTATGCAAGACGGCTGCAGTGGGAGCTGCCAAAAGACCGTCATGCTGGTGGTATTCCGACCACGTATTAAGAGTCAAACACTGAAGGCCGCCAAAAAACAGCCGCAAATCCGAGACCACCAGGACAGTGGAGGATGGGAAAGAGGTGGTTCCACCACCAGCACCGATAGCCCGACAAACTCCCACCCACCAAATTACGAGCCACAAATCAGCACAGTGGTTCATCCATGGCAGAAAACCATTGACAGTCCGAACTGCTGCGCTCAAAAACTCACCTCAGACAGAACACAACACCACATTTGACAGTTCGAATACCCCATTCTTGACACACATACACACACCAGACACACCTACTCACTGCACTATGTAACACACCCCCACACAACCCACAATCCTTTGTGACAAAAACCACATACAGAGACAGCGAGGACTTACAAACTTATAACTTACCCCTTGTCTACAAATAGGGACAAATACACTTCACACTCAGCGCACACCACACAACTGCAGGATCAACACTATACACACATCACTACTGCACACAAACACCACAACCAACCAGCACACACAAACAAAAACCCTACGCCACCAAGCACCCTATACTGCACCATACACACACAACACCCACTCCCACCAACAACACAATCTCCATGTCCAGTACAAAGCACCCATGTTTCACAGACAATGAGTTGGGGGTCATGGTCGATGAAATTGTCAGGGTAGAGCCACAACTGTTTAGAGCACAGGTACGGCAAACCTCCATTGCCAGGAAAATAGAGTTATGGCACGGAATTTTCGACAGGGTCAACTCAGTGGGCAACCATCCACGCACAAGGGAAGACATCAAGAAGATGTGGAATGACCTACGGGGGAAGGTGCATTCCATGGTATCACACCACCAAATAGCGGTGCTGAAGACTGGCGGTGGGTCCCCACCTACTCCCCCAGAGTTCACATCGCAGGAGGAGAATGTCTTGGACATTCTGCTTTCAGAGAGCAGGACTGGAAGACCCGGAGGACTGGACTTTGGTGAATAACTAACACTCCCCTGGCACAATTTCAGTGGTTCGGCATGCTTCCACACCACCCAACCACTCCCCAATTCACCCTATCTTCTATTACAAATCCCACCTAATCACCTAATGCCCCTCCCCTGCAAGCCACACCACCAGCCAGCCCCAATGCCCACACAGTCCCTTCCGCGTGCACGGATAGCACAGCCAATCACAATCACTATGACTCCCACAATTCACCTGCCCATCACCATCAAAACCTGCAATGTGCACATCACATCTCTTGCATGTATGGCCATTCCACCAGCTATACCACTTGATGCTTAAACTGAGGACCACTACATGGCAATGACACCAATGCTATGGCACAACACAACGGCAAACAAAGCCAAACACAGACACAGCACTGTCACCAAAACTAAGGGCCACCTATGCAGATCAACACCCCTGACATGGCTTGCTCATGGGCATGAAAGTAAGAAGGTATACTCCATGCACAACATGCACAGACAGGACAATCAATCCTGCATACACACATACCCTCTTTCCACTTGGACACCATGCTGCAATGTACAGCCATACCCACTCACATCTAGAAAGCCTGAATTGCCATCTGCTAACAGGGCACAACTGTCATGTGATCCCTAACACAGGAACAGAATCCACCCATGATCAAAAGTTACCAAGCATGATCGACCACAACCCCTATGGAGCATGGTACATATGTCACAATCCACTATCCACAAACTGTGTTTGCAGTGCTGCACCTGTCATTGCCATTGCTGGGAATCAAGTCAAGCCACTGTATGCATCAGACAGAGACAACCATCCACACCTCCACCATTTAACCCTCTCTCATTCCTTCCACAGGTACCCCTGCCAGAGCCGCTATGGAGAGCATACCAGAGGCTGCCAGCCCTCTTTAGGATGAAGGCCCCAGTGCGGGCAACACCTCTGGATGTCTCAACAGTGACAACCTACCTGGCCCATCTGGGACCCCTGGTCAGCCTACCACTCCCTGACTTACCCTGCCCACATCAAACCCCCCCACACTGTGGTACCAACATCACAGCCAACCCTTTGTCCCCAAACCTGTATCCAAAGGACTGTACAATCAATAGTGTGCCCCACAGTACAGGGACCTGAGTCGACCCCTCACACCCATGACAATGAAGGTCCTGGTGAGTCTGGGAGTGAAACTGGGAGTGACCACACCTTACTAGGGGCACAGGCACATGGGGGCAGGGGGCATGGGAGGGAACCTGTGGGCCATAGGACGGGGCACCCAACGAAGTCATCTGACCAAGAAGTCATCTCCTAAGTCCTTGGAGCATACCATCAATACCATCAATACACACAAACCACACCAATTGGAGAGGAGGGGAGCATAAACGAGCAGCCACAGCATCCCTATTCCAGACAGTATAAGGTGAACACACAATGCTAATGTTAGTTAGCATACCATCAATCCCAGGACAGGATGGGCCAGATCATCAACATGTGGGGGGAAAACCAAAGGCTGCCGAGGAAATATCACCAAGAGGTCATGCAGCAGTGGCAGGCCCACAGTGCCACCATGGCCTCCATTGAAGTGGTGCTCAGGGACATTAACACCACCCTGCCTGCTTCCTCTACCCACCAGCAGGCCCCTTCAACTAGCCATATTACATCTGAGCTTTCAACATCTGCGGCACCTAGAGGAATGGAGGCCCTGCCAGGGGAATCACAGGCCTCTGGCACCCCTTCCTCTGTAGCTGAAGAACCCCTACAAACGTGGACGTCCATCCAGACATCTGGCCGGATCAGATGCCAAGACCCCACTGCCAGGAAGTGACCCTCTCCTGATTTCACTCCCTTGTGTGCCACTGAGACACCCTGTTGACAGTTCAATGATATCACTCCATTTTCTCATGGCCCTTGGACACTGGACCAGGGCTATCTACAGCTGTGCCACCTACTCTGATGATTTCATCTACCATGACCCCACTCATCACCTGTTTGTCACTGTATGCACAATAAACACTGTAGATCACAGCAACTGCATAGGTGTCTATTTGTACATTACATAGGTATGGGCAGCAAAATGTTATGTGAGTATGACCCCCTAAACCAACAGGCAGCGTAATGGAGAGCAGAGGGAGGCATCCTCTGCAGGAGACACAGTACAACAGATATGTCCCTGGGCAGATGTAAGGGAGTCATTAGTCCAGCCACACACCAGAGTATATTCACTTATCCAACATGCAAAATGACACAAAGCACATATGCAGTTCATAGTTGTTGTGTCCAGTGTAGAATGCAAACTAAACAGGCGACAACAGATGTCACTTAAACATTACCAGTCTCAGGAAATACATCACAAAATACTGTAGCTGGCATCTGTCATGGGCAAAACTCTACTCAGTAAACAGTTACCAAAGGCTAATGAACATAAATGCCTCAAGCAATAGGTAGGAGAGGAAAAGAGTCACAGTACACTGTTACTCGCTTGAATGGCATGACAACAGGAGAATGCAGGACACAAAGCACAATACAGGCCTGTCCATAGGAGATGTGAATATTGCAACCTGCATAGAGTACACATGTTAGAGATGAGATATTTGAACTCTGCACCTTACATGCAATCAGTCACCTCCCACAACACACACATAGGGATAGGAACACATCACACCACCACTGATGACTCAAATCAGTAGGACCATTGACACCAAGCAATGTGTAAACATAACACTTGCAAATACCCACACAACATACCTGTAAGTTACTGGAACTACTGATCGATGAGCTCAGTCCTAGAGTCAGCTGCACCTTCCTCATCTGTCTCCTCATCACTTTCCATGTCTACATCACCAGCCACTGGTCCAGCTGCCTCCCCATCATCCGCTAGTAATGGTATCAGACATCTAAGGGGTAGATTGTGGAGCATACAGTTGACAACTATGATCAGGCATACCTTTTAGGGGTGTAGAGGAGGGCACCTCCAGAGATGTCCAGGCACCTGAATCTGGCCTTCAGTAGGCCAAATGTCCTTTCAATTACACACCTCGTCCTACCGTGGACCTCATTGAAACAGAGTTCCCCTTCCGTGGCAGGATGCCTCACTGGTGTCAACAGCCAGGGAAGGTTAGGATAGCCAGAGTCACCTGTATGCACAGAGGTAGAACCTGTTATAATACAGGTGCAGCCACAGGGTAGCTAGTGATGACAGGTGCTATAACAGAAACACACACATCCAAATGCATACATACCAGTGAGCCAAGCCCTCTCCCTGTTTAGTTGTGCCATCATGAAGGGGGCATTGCTGTTCCTCAGGATGTAGGAGTCATGCACAGATCCTGGATATTTGGCTGTCATTTGGGAGATTTACTGGTCTGCCACATGCACCACCTGAACATGCCCCCCATATCATAGAAGCCTGCCTTCACATAGGCCAAATACACATGTTGGAGAAATCTGATGTAGCTGTCCAGGTGTGTCAAGACAGCACCAAGTACATCCTTCAATACAAGGTTGTGCGTGGGCTGTGACATCCCTGTTGCCAAGCCCACTATATTCTGAAAGGAGCCTGTGGCAAGAAAGTGTAGCACTGACAGGACTTGGACTGTGGGAGGGATCACATAGGGATTACGAATGGAAGGCAATAGATCTGGCTCCAACTGGGTCCACAGATCCATGATGGTCTGACGATTCAGACAATAGGTTTGTATGACATGCCTCTCCTCCAGGGTAGCAAGGTCGACTAGCAGACGGTACACTGGTGCATGTCTCAATCTCCTCATGACAGGTTATTTAGGATATAAAGAAGAGAATGTACAATGTGACAAGCACCCCACACATGTTAGCTGAAGATGTCCTCATCGCACACACCTAGCACTGTAGACATGCCTTGCACTGCTGACCCATACAATATTGGGCATGCTGAAGCGGCATGGATACCATCCTTACTGTACAATGCTGGCCCTGATCAATAGTTTGTGACACACATCACATGTGTAATGTTCCATGTGTGTACACAGATTTGTTCTGCACTGACCATGTATGTAGTCATGCCATATATCTATAGGTTCACACCACCTATGAAGCTCTGAGTATCTGGACATGCACTTCATCAGACAACCAGCTATATAATGTCACTGTGTCAGGCATGTCACATGTATAAGCCTAACCATGCTGCCACAACATAGGCAGTGATCCGCATTCTGGGTAAAAAAACGTGTATGGCGCACTTATTTTGCTGCAGCAAGGCATGATATGTGCATAAAATGGCAGGAGCCTGTCCTGCATGAACTGGACGGATAGAAGTGACCTAAGTCTGCCGGCGTATGTCGTCATGGCGGTATGTGGTCGCAACTCGCGTGCAACTTGTCATTGGTTAACATTGCTGACTATGGGGGACCAGGCCTAAAGGCGATCACCGCCGGCGGTGACGGTCCTGTACGTGGCGGCCGTGACCGCCATTTTTTGCAGCCTTGCTCACTTGACTCCTGACACTCTTGCAAGCAAGACTTCCACGGCGTGAGCTGCTGTGTACTGTCTCTGGGAGCATCATGGCACATCCTGCCGGTGATAGGGCCCCAGCCTTCACCCAAGAAGAGCTAGAGAAGTTAGTGTAAGGGGTCCTACCCCTGTCTGGACACCTGTATGGGGCACCAGAGGAGCAGGTGAGCCCAATGCCATTGTCATGTGTGATAGAGGTGTGTGTGAGTGTGAATGGCATAAGTGTACCGATCATGGAGTACATGTATGCAGTGGGCATGGAGTTAAGTCATTTGAACTGTGACGATGAGCCTGTGTGGGCATTTGGTGAGTCTGATGTTTATACTCAACTGCTGTTGGTATGATGCAAGTCTAAATTATTTTCTCCTTTGGCTGTGTCACCCATGCAGGTAAACGCCCATCAGAAGAAGGGGATATGGTGTGCCATTGCCATGCAAGTGTGGACCCCGGGGTCCAAAGCCGGTGGAGCACCCATTGTCACAAGCGGTGAGAGGACCTGAGACACTGGGCCCGGAAGACCGCAGAGGCCCAGCTGGGGATGTTCTCCCAGTGAGGGAAGGGTTTTGTCATAGCATGACACATAGGGCCTCATTCCGAGGCCGGCGGGCGGCGGTCGCCGCCCGCCTGGCGGGAACCGCCATATGGCCGCTCCGCGGTCGAAAGACCGCGGAGGCCATTCTGGCTTTCCCGCTGGGCTGGCGGGCGACCGCCAGAAGGCCGCCCGCCAGCCCAGCGGGAAACCCCTTCCCACGAGGAAGCCGGCTCCGAACGGAGCCGGCGGAGTGGGAAGGTGCGACGGGTGCAGTTGCACCCGTTGCGAATTTCAGTGTCTGCTAAGCAGACACTGAAATTCTTTGTGGGGCCCTCTTACAGGGGCCCCAGCAGTGCCCATGCCATTGGCATGGGCACTGCAGGGGCCCCCAGGGGCCCCATGACACCCCATACCGCCATCCTGTTCCTGGCGGGCGAACCGCCAGGAACAGGATGGCGGTATGGGGTGTCGGAATCCCCATGGAGGATTCCTGAGGGCAGCGGAAAACCGGCGGGAGACCGCCGGTTTTCCCTTTCTGACCGCGGCCAAACCGCCGCGGTCAGAATGCCCTTGAGAGCACCGCCAGCCTGTTGGCGGTGCTCTTGTGGTCGTTGACCCTGGCGGTCAATGACCGCCAGGGTCAGAATGACCCCCATAGCGTGTAGATGTGATTCACATTTTGTATTCAGTCTCCTCAGGCTGCCTTATGTTGTAGTGGGATGAGGAATTGGTGTACAGCCAGTGGTGTTTGTCCATGTATGCCTCATGAATGCAAATGTTTCCCTTCTGAGATGTGTTTTGTCTGGGGTCAATGACAGATTTTGTCATTTGTGGAATGATGTGTGTGAGGCTGGAGTTGCAGTGGTGTGTAGCACAACTGGTGTACCTGCATGTGTGGTGGCATTGGTAGTGGTCTATGATGTAATATGTGTGTTCCAGAGGTAAATCTGTTGTGACACTGCACTCAGTGGATGTGCCATTTGTGGTACATGGCCCATTGTAGATGCACTTAGTAGTATGCTGAGTAGTGATATGTGTGTTGGGTGTCAGCTGCTCTGGCTATGTGATAGGGTCTGACTGATCACATGGCTATAACACAGATTCACATAGTACACATCAGATGTGAACTGTTTGGGTGTCTGACTTGTATTGGCTAAATCAGAGTTGTTCTCCATAATGGTATCACTGTACTGAGTGGCCAGCCATGTAATATGACAGGTAGGTGCTGTGTGATCTGTGAGTGGAGTTGTCTTCACTGTTATAGACATATTGCAGAGGACATGGACTAATCGGGTGTTGTCAAAGTAGAGGCCTGAAGTGTTGTGCTCAGTCAGCTGCACATCCAGTGGGTGAAAGGGGTATGGAGAGGTAAAATATGCATTCAGGCATACTATTGATACAGCATCCAGGGCATGCTGTGCCAGCTAAAATGGCTTTGATCGGCATCATGGGGATGACTCTAGAAGTGCAGTCCTACTTACGTGTTGATGTAGGTGTGAGGGTTGGCATACAGGTGTGGGTAGTAGTGACATGTAATGACATGATGTAGGTAATGTGTATTGGCAAATGCAATTACCTAGCCATGATACGTATTGTCACAGATGAACATGTTTAGCTGTGTCTATTGGAGTTATATGTTGATCCTTTCCCCTCCTATCGGTCTCTCTCTCCCTCCCTCCCTCTTTCTCTCTTTGTGTACATCAGCATCATCTGGCAAAGGAGAAGGGGCTCAGGCGAGTGGGGAAGCAGTAGCCCATGGGACCCAGGAAGCTGGAACCATCGAGACAGAGGGACCCAGTAGGATGAAGGGTGAGGGGAGTGCCACGGAGGAAAGCGGATCTATCACCTCTTCTTCAGAATCCTCCTCTGGAAGACACTCACTTGTGGTGGCGGACTCATCTGGGACCACCCCAGCACCATCATTGTCCGCCACCCCTTAATACCACTGCCCTCCCTGTAGCTTCCCACCCACTAGCCCGTGCCCTCTCACCCAGGAGGGTGGACATCTCCTTCACCACAGGCACCTCTGCCCCAGCCCCAGTCAGCCCTGCTGCCCTCAGTGAGGAGACTATTGACCTCCTGAGGTCCATCTCTGTGGTTCAGTCCACCATGGTGAACGCTGCTCAAGTACAACAGAGAAATGCGTTCCTGGAGGGCAAATGAACACATTTCTAAAACTTACTTAAAGCTGTTGTTTGGGTGATGAATAATGTGGTTTTGAGGAGACTTATTACTAATATTTTTGCCTAGGTGCCAGGCAATGCATCCATGGTTCTTTTCTATTAGTCATGTCGGGGCATTCCAAACGGACAAACCCTTTTTTACACTACTAGAGGCAGCCCTGCCTAATGCACTCAGGTGATCACTGCTAGTAGCCTTGCATATGGTGGCCACTAATGTAATTTTGTCTGATATGGTCACTGTTATAACATTAAGGTAGCTCAGGGTATGCCAGGGCTTCTGTTCTATAACATATTAGGACCAACATACCTCAGTCAGATGTTCTGTCTTCTTGACAGTTAATGAGAAGTTCTCGTTGTTGTCTGTTTGCACGTGTCTACGTGCACAAATAATTTTGTGCATTGGGTCCACATTTCTTTTACTTCCTTAAATCTGTATAATATGCTGCAGAAGCTACGGAAGTGGAAAGTCAGTTTACTTGAACTTTCCTGGTGCTGTAGTCTTTTCTCATATATGCTGCACAAATTCTCTGAGTCTACCTTTCTTCTTGGAAATTTTGAAGTGACATTCCACTAAATGCCAGAGTGTTAAATGTAGTTAATATAGATGTGATAATTTTGGGCATGTTTGATGTTGAGCAAACTGAAATACTAGAGTCAGAATTTGTAGCAATGACAATAAGAGGTAATAAGAAGTCACTACAAGTGCAAAATCTGAAAAGCTGATAAGTTGGAGGTTGTCAGAAACTGGGTTATTAATTTGGGAAGAGGAGACCCAAACCAATTTAGTAAATACAATCTGGCTAGGTTGAGATACTCTCAGTGCACATTAGCTATTTAACAAGTAGCAGTGCATCCTAATTTCATGTACTACCAACAATTTAAAGTCGAGAAAACAACAAAATAAAATTACGACACATTAAGAAAATGGAAAACAAATAATAAGCAAAAATGAACCAAGATTATTAAATAGTTTGAAGGAAACATGAGATCTGAATGTGAACATTTCTAAGACAAAAGGAAAACATGCTTAGGATTAGTAAAGTACCATTAAAAAACAACAGTTCACGGTTTCCACAATCTAGACATAATATCTGGTTGACCACTATGGAGCTGAGGTCACAAACACAAAGCTGGCCGTTCCAGTCAACATTTTTGCCTTTGGATTAATCTCTGAAATGGAAGTCAACATTTTCTAGAAGGGTAAGGCATTAAGTTTTGGTATTGCAAACCCACTGAAAACCCCTGCCATCTCTAAATATCTGTGCTGATTAACAACATAGAATGTATAACCAGACAAGGAGATAGGAGGAATAACAGGAAAGAAAGTGAGGAGTTGAAAGTTCAGACTAGAGCTCATCCTTCAAGGTTTCATCTGTTTCAAGGGATGCAGGAGTCAGGCATCCTGCTTTCTATATCCACTTTTTGTATGAGGCTAAACACATTACCCTTGGAGAGGAGTTCTTTCCTGGGTGCAAGCAGGAGTGCTTAAGTCCTGGAGTAAGCCCTCTTTTTACAACAAAAGTCAGGAGTTTTCTTTCTTTTAGTAATGACTTGTCTTTGAGCTTGAGCCTTTCCCAGTCTAGGAACAGTCTGAGACAGTGGTGAATGAGGTGGTAGATATATCCTATGATCGGGCCTGTGAATGAATAAATTCTGCCAGCCAATCTGAACTAGTTTCTCCCAGTGCCTTCACATCCTTTTGCAACAGCTCTTTGCTTCAGTGCAAAATTACTCTGAAGCACCTATTTCAACATGACAGAAGCCTACTAAGCAGGCTCCCTTCAGCGTTTTCACAACTATTCTATTGATTTCTCTGCATACCTGTCAAGTTCCAAACCGGTTCCTTTTCCCATTGTGAGATTAATGCCTGGCAGTACAGGAGGGTCCTGGGAATGAATAGGAGAAGCTGTCCTGGCATCTCCAAATTGATGGCTGGGTAAAATAGTTTTTCATACTCAGCATGGGTGTTTTCTCTGTCTATGTGTTATTGCCTTTTAAATTCAATCTAGCCAGAGCACAGTGGTGTTCCTGAATGCCAAATATTGTTGTGTTATATGTGACTGGTGTAAATACACACTGCATGCTGCATATGACATGTAACTCCCATGCCATTTTAGCACCATCTACTATGGCATTATTGAAAAGTTAAATAGACCAACTGGATGAAATCAATTTCAACAAAACCATTCAAGGGCCAGAACACATACACTAGATCACTGAAGAGCAGTGTCATAATGCTCAGAATCCTAATATTAGTATAATAAGATCCAGAAAATGGTGTAACCATGCAGAAATTCTATATTTGCAACAAAGGTCTGTTTTTGGAAAGTAGATTTAAAAGTTTACTGGATGGAAGTAAGGCAGGATGGGGTCTAGGACCTTAAATGTGTGTTTTGCACACACTGTTGTTGTGGCAAGCTCAGAATGTATATTACGAACAAATATTACATAATTGTGGTTATTTCTTCTATCCATATACCTGTAATGATAATTTTGTGAAGCTCAGTTGTAGGTACATATCTAAATCAATCCTAAATCTACTATTAACTATTGGGAAAATGGTGGTGTATTACAAAGGTGGGGAAAAAGACTCTTGGTTGATATGATGTTTGGGGTTACTAAGATGAAGAAAATGTGGAACATACTAGATTCAAACTAGATTTTCAGCTGAGTGATGTAACCCTTCCCGTCATTAGGCAATGGGGTTTTTGGGTTGGTTGGTTGGAGCAGAAGAACTGCTGCAAATCAGATGCATTGTCAAACCTGTGGTCACCCCACCCCATTTGAAAGGTGAGGAAGTACCAGGGCTGCACTGATTCAGCCTCAGTTAGCTCTAACACTGCACACCCATAACCTTGTTGACTGTCTTCTTTTGAGCCACTGTGAGATAGGTATAGTTGCTCCTCGACGTGCAGGTTCCCATTTCTTAATGTTTGGTCACACAATAGAAATAGACGTAATGAGGAGCATTCTATTTTAAGAAAAGGGAAGTACAGTAAAGGGGAATAGTGTGAGAATGTGTTGGAAAAAATATCATCCAACAAAAATACTTTGATCTAAAAATTGACTGTTAAATTATTGTGAAGTTATGTATATTAAGATAAGTATAGTTTTCCCATACTTATCTCCACATATATTTACCTTAATAATATCTTTATAGTTCACGGCTCTCATAAAGAGCCATTAGCTTGAATGCCAGGATTCTAAATCAAGTAATTCACTGCTATGACAAAGCAACTGTCAGAAAAACACAACTTGTTCAACACTGTAGCTACATTGTAAAGGAATTCCAGACTGCTCTGGTAGGGCTTCTGAGAGCTGGTCAAAGTGGCGGCACTAGAAAGCAGGGAGCAGAGCTTCTGCAGGGAAAGGAAGGCACAGATAGTGTTGATGGTGGGTGCCAGGAGGCTGTGTAGTGTTTTTAAATTTGGGACTGAGAGGAGAGGCCTTACTATGTATGACTTTCTCATTTTATCTCTGCCCCTGAGTAGCTGTTGAAAGAAGGAGCAGGTGATTTTGGAGGCCATCCATACCATGAAGATGGTTACAAAGTGAATTACAGGAATGTTTTTCATCTCAGAGTTCTTAGTGACATCATAGAGAACTTAAGCTCAGCTCTGGTTCACTATTTGTTGTCTTCCACAACCCTTTGGGGGAAAAACATCCCCGTAATTCACTGTTACACGTCTGTAATTCTATAGATCTTCAAGCTATGTGAATGTAGCAGTAAGAATCGTAAATATATGCTTATCATTATGCACCTAGCTTCACAATATTTTAAATGTAAATATATTTGCCACAATATTTTTGTTGGATGCTATTCATGTTCTTGATATTCTGACTTACAGCCACTCCTGGCCCATCTTTCAGTAGGTAATATTCTCAGGTCACCAACCACAGCCTGACTGTCTACTGTCTGTTACAGATGTTCATTGTCCTGATTACAATCTGGAACTCTGTGCCCTTTGAGGTCTACTGCACAGGTGTGCCACTACTGTGCAGTTGTATTACTCCTGTTTTTCACAATTAATGGGTACTCTAGAGAGAGTGTATTTTATTCTCCTGGTACATGTTACAAAAGGCCTATGATTTTGTGATCAAATGCATTTATGTATTCACTGAAATGAAACAGTACTTAATAATACAAACCATGCCACGACTCACAGGTAATGTTTGAGTTTGTGCAGGGAGCCCTACAAATGACCTCATGAACAAAGTTTCAGAATTTAAGTTCATACCTCGTTGAATGGAGTCAGTGTGTGGAGAGAACAGATGAGTGGGCTATGAGCCTATGGTGGAGTGTGTATGTGTGTTTGTGAATGAATGATGAAAGAATGCCATAGAGCTGGACATAAATAACAGCTTTTGAATGCAGAAAAAGACAGTCGGGCGCTCTAAGAAATGTTCACACCTGTGAACTTTAGATTAGATGCTAATTTCTGCAGAGGTTGGTTATTCTCTGAATTATATAAATAACTGTTTTTCCTGCTAATAATTATAGTTACATGTTGTGCAGCTAGTTCAGTTTTATGCATCATGTAATATTTTTGACAATCACCTTGAAATTGACTTTTAGCTTTGTGTGAAGACATAGTTTACTATCAAATGTTTCATGCCAGAAACAATGAGCAGTACAAATATCGTAATAACTAAACCAGGCAGAGATTGAGATGACACACTAAACCCATACATATAATGTACCACTGGACATAGTGAAACATGTAGAGGTGAGAAAAACGTGTACCACACTGGTCTAATGTCAGAGAGGATGGTATGAATAGTGGTAAAAATGCATTTTCTGTCTTGGGAATAAAGTTGCTCTAAACAGTAAAATGAAAGAATGTAGTTAGGGTACATCAACATTGGACTGGGGCATCTGGCCACGCTTTGAGTATTTTGCAAGGTGTAAGCATAAACATAAAAAGTAGTGTGGATGTAGGCTAGATAGGCCTTTAAGCATTCAGCCCCAGGATCTCTAAGAATCACCTAGGACTGGTTAGATTGAGTGAGCCTACCCTTACGAGGGAAAGCTTACCAAAGAGGCAGTGCTGTAGTCTATTCTGCACACACATGGAGTTTCCACTATGACATAGAAGTCTAGTTTAGTGATTTAGGGCCAGATGTATGAAACTTTTTTGCATTCACAAATGGTGCGAATCGCAAAATTCGGCCGTTTGTGAATCCAAAAACGTGGTCTGCGATGCATGAAAGCATTCGCAGATCAAAAGTAAGAAATCGCAAAAATTTCGATTTTTCGCATTGCGACCTATTTTTGCAAGTCGCAATTCGATGCAACAAAAAAACGCAAATTGCGATTTTTCGCAGAATGGCATTTTGCACATGCAAAATACCACTAAGTGAAACCAGGTGGTAACCACGTGCAACCTATATAAAGAGGCCCAGAATGCCTCAGACTTTTTTCCACAATGGCTGCACTCTACGTCATGGCGAGGAGGATGAGGATCTTGGCAGGTTTGAGGAGAGGGAGGTAGAGACAGGAGCGCATTTTCGGAGTGTCCATTACACTTTTTGACCAGACTGAGGAGGAAATATTTGAGAGGTATAGGTTGAACTCAGCCATGATACTTGATCTGGTAGCTGAGCTACAACCCATACTGCAGCGCAGAACACATTGGACACATAGCATCCCTACCCATGTGCAGGTATTATGCTCCCTCCACCTACTTGCCTCAGGGAGCTATCGAGGGGTCATAGCAGCAGCTGGAGGGGTATCACAGAGAACCCTATCTAGATTTTTCAATGCATTTCTTAACGCCATGCTGAGCAGGATACACCAGTACATTGGATTACCCCACAGGAAATACAGCAGACAAAAATAGATTTTTACCAGATAGCACAGTTCCCCCATGTCCAATGTGCCATAGATGGGACACATGTTGCAATCTGTCCACATCAGCCACTGAGTATGTGCACTGCAACCGTAAATACCAACATTCAACGAACATACAGGTTAATGCAATGCCTCCTACATCATAACTGATCTTGTGGCCAGGTACCCAGGGAGCACCCATGATTCATACATCTTTCGCCAAAGCGGCATCCACACAAGACTGCTAGCTGGGGAGTTTGGAGAAGGATATCTACTAGGTATTGTCCCTCTGTACACTGGCGCATTGATGGCGTGCTGATGTCAGATGGCTCAGTTACTCAATATATCCTCTGTCCCTTCCAGGAGACAGTGCCTACACAGTGCACACCTACATGATGACACCCTACTTAAATCCTACTACACCTGCTGAACGGAGCTACAATGCAGCACACAGGGCAACCCGCAAAGTGGTGAAGCGCACCTTTGGACTGCTGAAGAGTCGCTTCCGGTGCCTCCACAAAAGTGGAGGGGAAGTACAGTACAGCCCAGACACGACATGTAGAATAGTGGCTACTTGTGCAATCTTGCACAATATAGCTACGACAAGGGGCATACCTGTAGAAATATGTGATTCTGAATCTGATGAGGATGATGATCCCATACCACCACTACAGCCAGCAGACAGGACCAGTGCAGCAGAGGTAAGGCAAAGGTGTGCCGACAACACACACAACCATTTCAGATGTAAGTATGAACAACACAAATCCACTGACAACTGGACCTGTAGTGAGTACATTTATTACCTTAATGACAGGTAATGTTAGTCCAAAGAATACCAACAAAAGTGATTTTAAAATAAAACAAAAGAAGTCCACAGTAAAGCACTATTCCTTCATAGTGTACTCATTACCCCTCTGGCCACCACAGTCACTTCTTGCGCCCACGCATGTCACTCGGGTGCCCAGTTGCCTCACTGGCACCTCTATTGTCTGCCTCTGTGGCAGTGCTGTGCCTTGCACTGCGCCACCTGGTGTCCATTGCGGGCACAGCTAGGCTGCTGAGGCTGGATGTGTCCTCCGTGTCCCCCAGTCCAAGCTCGCTAGGTGTGGCTGACCTGTTTCCCATGATGATGTCAATCACATTTGTGATTTGGACAAGTCCGTGAGCCACATCCCTGCTGCTCTGTGCTTCCTCCACCTGTGCAGCCACTGCACAACGTGAAATTTGTGAGGTGGAATTAGCCAGCCCACTGACAGAGCGACAAAATCCCCGAATATGTTCATGAAGCATCGCTCCTGCCTGCGGTGGCACACCCTGTCATGGCGCAGCTCCTGACATAGTTCCCGCACAGCAGAAGTGAGCTCTCTTGTGTCCTGCGATGCCTGGGCCTGTCCCTCATGCAGCTGTTCAATATTTGCATTCAGGCACTCCAGCTGGCGATGCAGGCCCCCCATGTTGGCATTATGTTGCTGCATCTGTTTTTGTAATGCAGTGATCTTTTTATTCTGCAGGCGCTGCTGCTGCAACATAGCCGCTTCCAGGTCACCAAAGAAGGAGGTTCCCACACCTGCCTCATACGCCTGTGCATCTGCATTTGCAGCAATCCTGTGGTGTGCTGTGGTCTGCTGCGAAGTGGCCTCCTGCATCTGGGTGCATCTGCCAGTTGGGGATGGTGTATGTGGGCCTTCCTGCTGCTCATCGGAGTCCTGACTGAGCTCTGGCAGTGGCAGTGCCCTGGGCCTGCGTCAGAGTGGCGCAATGGTCAGAGACCCACTCGTGTTGGAGTCTGAGGCTGGATGGGTGACAGTCTCCTCTAAGCTGGCACATGCTGTGGCTGCTGGGCCTGGCCCACCTGCAACGACAATATGCAGCATGTCAGTTATGTTTGTTATAAGTAAGGTCACACAATGGTAATAAAGGTACAGGTACATCTCTTCACTGTGTTGTGGGTTTTGTGTTCTTCTGGGTGTCGCTCTACTTAATTACATTGTCTGTGCTACTTTCAGCTCTGGGTTGTGGACTGCCACTCCCATAATGCATTGTTGTGCTGCTTCTACAATGTGGAATGGGCTACTTCTCACAATGTTTTACATTACTTGCTAATTCCTAAGGGGCTTTTGGGCATACACTTATGGGGTTACAATTCAATATTGCACTTACCTTTGCTGGTGATTGGTGTGCTGGAGGTGTCTATCTCTGAGACCCCACTGACTGCTTCAGGGAGGAGTGTGGACTCCACTAGGTCCTCTAATGGGGTGGAGGGTGACTCTGTGGGTGGGCCGCCTCCTATTCTCCTCGCCTCCTGCAGTCGTCTTGCCACCCTCTCTTTGGCACGGGACCGCAGGTTGTACCACCTCTTCTTAATTTCTTCTACCGAGCGCTGTGCCACTCCAACAGCGCAGATCTTTGTTTGTATGTCTGCCCAGAGTCTCCTTTTCTCACTCTCAGGCACCTGGAGTGAGCTTTTGCCAAAAAGCCGGTCATGACACCTGACCACCTCCTCTGTCAGCACCTCCAGCTCTTGCTCGCTAAATTTGAGCTTACGCTTTCTTTCTCCCTTCTCCTTTCCTTGGGCAGAGGTGTCCATGGTTGTTCTGGTGTGCTGCCTCCTTCAGAGTGTTGCTTAGTGTGGCTGGGCTGACTCTCTCTGGATGCTGGTTTGGGTGTGGCACCTGAAACTGCCTGGGATGACTCACTTCCTGCTTGAGATGTCATCAGGCTCCTCCAAGTGTGCTTTCTCGCAATTTCTCACAATTTGAGATTTTCTATTACCGAATCGCAATTTGCGAAAATGCAAATTGCGATTCGGTAAATCGGCCTCACAAACCACAAATAGCGATTTTAAAGGAATCACTAATTACGAATCGCAATTATGGTACATGGCCTATTGCGACTCGGAAATAGCGATTTCTAAAAAATCACTATTTGCGATTCGCAAAGGCATTTCTTCATACATCTGGCCTTAGATATTTATGCTTCTCAGGATAGTTCTGCTTGGCGCATATCACAACTACAGTGAGGCTCACCTGCTTCGACTAACATAGAAAACATATTAAGATCCTTAATCTGGGATTACATGCATCACCTCACTTTCTATGAAAAATAAACCCTTTTATGTATGCAATCAACAAGCAAGACAATATAACCATCACAATCAGACATACAAATCCTCAATTAACACCTAGGAAACTCCAGGCGTACCCCTTGTATGATAAGACTTACCAGGACACTAGGCACAAGAAATGACTGAAAGCGGACAGAGCCTAGGCACATGGTTAAATCACGTTCAACCCCTGGTGATGCATTCCACAGTAACATCACTAAAAACACCCAATCCCCACATGGGGCCAGATTCAGAAAGGTAAACTTACAATTTTGTGTAAGTTTACAATTGTTTGCTATTCACAAAGGTATTTCACTAGTTGCATCTTTATGACTGTAGAGTCTCCGCATAAAAAACATAGAACAGTCCTATCCTTTTCTGTGTGGAGACTCCATAGTCATAAAGATACTACTTCAGCACAACACCACTCATACAGTATCATCTGTCCAACATACTTTATATGTAAAGTAAAAAAAAAAAACTATATAGACAACAAAAATAAGGCCACTATATCATCATAAAATAAGTAAGTGTATGGAATTTAGCTACTTTACACATTTCCTTCATATACATATTAAGTTAATAATGGTAAAAAAACTTTAATAATATTAATTTAAAACACATTAAGTATGTGAAAAGTGTACAATTATAAACATAAACATTATTATTCACTTTAGAATAATTGCAAAAACATATTAAAAAATAAAAGTTTGAATTAAACATAAATAAAAAAACATACTAATAATGATTATAGTACAAACACCACGTATTAAAAAGTAAGCAATTATACAATAACAACATAAAAAAAATATTATCGCAAAATAAACAAACATCTAATTTACATTAAACTGAATTTGCAATTGAAAACACAAAATGTATATAAAAACATTTTTTTTTTTTAAACAATACAAAATTAGATTTCAAGGGGTCAAATTTACCGCTTCCACTGCAACCTGACTAACAGTAGAGAAACTGTAGGCCATTGGAATAGTCAGATTTAATATTCTTTTGCCAACACAAAAAAGACTTGGGAAGGTTTTGGACATTGGAGGGGCTAGGTTTACAGTTCACACTTTAACATACACAACAGGGAAAGGTTTGGAACTTGAGTAGTCAGATTTGCAATTCACAGTCCAACTTCAACCAGAGTAGGGAAATTGTTGGAGATGTCAGATTTACTATTTCCAGTCCAATGTAAGTAACAGTAGGGGAAGTGTCAGGCTTTGAAGGGGTTAGATTCACTATTCCTAGATAGCCTGAGCAACAGTAGGGAAAGTGTTGGACATAGAAGGGTTTAGATATACTTTCCCAGTCCAACATAAGAAACAGTAGGGAAAGTATTGAATTTTGGAGGGGTCAGATTTTGTATGTCCACTCCAACTTGAACAACAGCACCATTTCTAAGACAAAAGGAAAACATACTTAGGATTAGTAAAGTACCATTAAAAAACAACAGTTCACGGTTTCCACAATCTAGACATAATATCTGGTTGACCACTATGGAGCTGAGGTCACAAACACAAAGCTGGCCGTTCCAGTCAACATTTTTGCCTTTGGATTAATCTCTGAAATGGAAGTCAACATTTTCTAGAAGGGTAAGGCATTAAGTTTTGGTATTGCAAACCCACTGAAAACCCCTGCCATCTCTAAATATCTGTGCTGATTAACAACATAGAATGTATAACCAGACAAGGAGATAGGAGGAATAACAGGAAAGAAAGTGAGGAGTTGAAAGTTCAGACTAGAGCTCATCCTTCAAGGTTTCATCTGTTTCAAGGGATGCAGGAGTCAGGCATCCTGCTTTCTATATCCACTTTTTGTATGAGGCTAAACACATTACCCTTGGAGAGGAGTTCTTTCCTGGGTGCAAGCAGGAGTGCTTAAGTCCTGGAGTAAGCCCTCTTTTTACAACAAAAGTCAGGAGTTTTCTTTCTTTTAGTAATGACTTGTCTTTGAGCTTGAGCCTTTCCCAGTCTAGGAACAGTCTGAGACAGTGGTGAATGAGGTGGTAGATATATCCTATGATCGGGCCTGTGAATGAATAAATTCTGCCAGCCAATCTGAACTAGTTTCTCCCAGTGCCTTCACATCCTTTTGCAACAGCTCTTTGCTTCAGTGCAAAATTACTCTGAAGCACCTATTTCAACATGACAGAAGCCTACTAAGCAGGCTCCCTTCAGCGTTTTCACCACTATTCTATTGATTTCTCTGCATACCTGTCAAGTTCCAAACCGGTTCCTTTTCCCATTGTGAGATTAATGCCTGGCAGTACAGGAGGGTCCTGGGAATGAATCGGAGAAGCTGTCCTGGCATCTCCAAATTGATGGCTGGGTAAAATAGTTTTTCATACTCAGCATGGGTGTTTTCTCTGTCTATGTGTTATTGCCTTTTAAATTCAATCTAGCCAGAGCACAGTGGTGTTCCTGAATGCCAAATATTGTTGTGTTATATGTGACTGGTGTAAATACACACTGCATGCTGCATATGACATGTAACTCCCATGCCATTTTAGCACCATCTACTATGGCATTATTGAAAAGTTAAATAGACCAACTGGATGAAATCAATTTCAACAAAACCATTCAAGGGCCAGAACACATACACTAGATCACTGAAGAGCAGTGTCATAATGCTCAGAATCCTAATATTAGTATAATAAGATCCAGAAAATGGTGTAACCATGCAGAAATTCTATATTTGCAACAAAGGTCTGTTTTTGGAAAGTAGATTTAAAAGTTTACTGGATGGAAGTAAGGCAGGATGGGGTCTAGGACCTTAAATGTGTGTTTTGCACACACTGTTGTTGTGGCAAGCTCAGAATGTATATTACGAACAAATATTACATAATTGTGGTTATTTCTTCTATCCATATACCTGTAATGATAATGTTGTGAAGCTCAGTTGTAGGTACATATCTAAATCAATCCTAAATCTACTATTAACTATTAACTATTGGGAAAATGGTGGTGTATTACAAAGGTGGGGAAAAAGACTCTTGGTTGATATGATCTTTGGGGTTACTAAGATGAAGAAAATGTGGAACATACTAGATTCAAACTAGATTTTCAGCTGAGTGATGTAACCCTTCCCGTCATTAGGCAATGGGGTTTTTGGGTTGGTTGGTTGGAGCAGAAGAACTGCTGCAAATCAGATGCATTGTCAAACCTGTGGTCACCCCACCCCATTTGAAAGGTGAGGAAGTACCAGGGCTGCACTGATTCAGCCTCAGTTAGCTCTAACACTGCACACCCATAACCTTGTTGACTGTCTTCTTTTGAGCCACTGTGAGATAGGTATAGTTGCTCCTCGACGTGCAGGTTCCCATTTCTTAATGTTTGGTCACACAATAGAAATAGACGTAATGAGGAGCATTCTATTTTAAGAAAAGGGAAGTACAGTAAAGGGGAATAGTGTGAGAATGTGTTGGAAAAAGTATCATCCAACAAAAATACTTTGATCTAAAAATTGACTGTTAAATTATTGTGAAGTTATGTATATTAAGATAAGTATAGTTTTCCCATACTTATCTCCACATATATTTACCTTAATAATATCTTTGTAGTTCACGGCTCTCATAAAGAGCCATTAGCTTGAATGCCAGGATTCTAAATCAAGTAATTCACTGCTATGACAAAGCAACTGTCAGAAAAACACAACTTGTTCAACACTGTAGCTACATTGTAAAGGAATTCCAGACTGCTCTGGTAGGGCTTCTGAGAGCTGGTCAAAGTGGCGGCACTAGAAAGCAGGGAGCAGAGCTTCTGCAGGGAAAGGAAGGCACAGATAGTGTTGATGGTGGGTGGCAGGAGGCTGTGTAGTGTTTTTAAATTTGGGACTGAGAGGAGAGGCCTTACTATGTATGACTTTCTCATTTTATCTCTGCCCCTGAGTAGCTGTTGAAAGTAGGAGCAGGTGATTTTGGAGGCCATCCATACCATGAAGATGGTTACAAAGTGAATTACAGGAATGTTTTTCATCTCAGAGTTCTTAGTGACATCATAGAGAACTTAAGCTCAGCTCTGGTTCACTATTCGTTGTCTTCCACAACCCTTTGGGGGAAAAACATCCCCGTAATTCACTGTTACACGTCTGTAATTCTATAGATCTTCAAGCTATGTGAATGTAGCAGTAAGAATCGTAAATATATGCTTATCATTATGCACCTAGCTTCACAATATTTTAAATGTAAATATATTTGCCACAATATTTTTGTTGGATGCTATTCATGTTCTTGATATTCTGACTTACAGCCACTCCTGGCCCATCTTTCAGTAGGTAATATTCTCAGGTCACCAACCACAGCCTGACTGTTTACTGTCTGTTACAGATGTTCATTGTCCTGATTACAATCTGGAACTCTGTGCCCTTTGAGGTCTACTGCACAGGTGTGCCACTACTGTGCAGTTGTATTACTCCTGTTTTTCACAATTAATGGGTACTCTAGAGAGAGTGTATTTTATTCTCCTGGTACATGTTACAAAAGGCCTATGATTTTGTGATCAAATGCATTTATGTATTCACTGAAATGAAACAGTACTTAATAATACAAACCATGCCACGACTCACAGGTAATGTTTGAGTTTGTGCAGGGAGCCCTACAAATGACCTCATGAACAAAGTTTCAGAATTTAAGTTCATACCTCGTTGAATGGAGTCAGTGTGTGGAGAGAACAGATGAGTGGGCTATGAGCCTATGGTGGAGTGTGTATGTGTGTTTGTGAATGAATGATGAATGAATGCCATAGAGCTGGACATAAATAACAGCTTTTGAATGCAGAAAAAGACAGTCGGGCCCTCTAAGAAATGTTCACACCTGTGAACTTTAGATTAGATGCTAATTTCTGCAGAGGTTAGTTATTCTCTGAATTATATAAATAACTGTTTTTCCTGCTAATAATTATAGTTACATTTTGTGCAGCTAGTTCAGTTTTATGCATCATGTAATATTTTTGACAATCACCTTGAAATTGACTTTTAGCTTTGTGTGAAGACATAGTTTACTATCAAATGTTTCATGCCAGAAACAATGAGCAGTACAAATATCGTAATAACTAAACCAGGCAGAGATTGAGATGACACACTAAACCCATACATATTATGTACCACTGGACATAGTGAAACATGTAGAGGTGAGAAAAACGTGTACCACACTGGTCTAATGTCAGAGAGGATGGTATGAATAGTGGTAAAGATGCGTTTTCTGTCTTGGGAATAAAGTTGCTCTAAACAGTAACATGAAAGAATGTAGTTAGGGTACATCAACATTGGACTGGGGCATCTGGCCACGCTTTGAGTATTTTGCAAGGTGTAAGCATAAACATAAAAAGTAGTGTGGATGTAGGCTAGATAGGCCTTTAATCATTCAGCCCCAGGATCTCTAAGAATCACCTAGGACTGGTTAGATTGAGTGAGCCCACCCTTACGAGGGAAAGCTTACCAAAGAGGCAGTGCTGTAGTCTATTCTGCACACACATGGAGTTTCCACTATGGCATAGAAGTCTAGTTTAGTGATTTAGGGCCAGATGTATGAAACTTTTTTGCATTCACAAATGGTGCGAATCGCAAAATTCGGCCGTTTGCGAATCCAAAAACGTGGTCTGCGATGCATGAAAGCATTCGCAGATCAAAAGTAAGAAATCGCAAAAATTTCGATTTTTCGCATTGCGACCTATTTTTGCAAGTCGCAATTCGATGCAACAAAAAAACGCAAATTGCGATTTTTCGCAGAATGGCATTTTGCACATGCAAAATACCACTAAGTGAAACCAGGTGGTAACCACGTGCAACCTATATAAAGAGGCCCAGAATGCCTCAGACTTTTTTCCACAATGGCTGCACTCTACGTCATGGCGAGGAGGATGAGGATCTTGGCAGGTTTGAGGAGAGGGAGGTAGAGACAGGAGCGCATTTTCGGAGTGCCCATTACACTTTTTGACCAGACTGAGGAGGAAATATTTGAGAGGTATAGGTTGAACTCAGCCATGATACTTGATCTGGTAGCTGAGCTACAACCCATACTGCAGCGCAGAACACATTGGACACATAGCATCCCTACCCATGTGCAGGTATTATGCTCCCTCCACCTACTTGCCTCAGGGAGCTATCAAGGGGTCATAGCAGCAGCTGGAGGGGTATCACAGAGAACCCTATCTAGATTTTTCAATGCATTTCTTAACGCCATGCTGAGCAGGATACACCAGTACATTGGATTACCCCACAGGAAATACAGCAGACAAAAATAGATTTTTACCAGATAGCACAGTTCCCCCATGTCCAATGTGCCATAGATGGGACACATGTTGCAATCTGTCCACATCAGCCACTGAGTATGTGCACTGCAACCGTAAATACCAACATTCAATGAACATACAGGTTAATGCAATGCCTCCTACATCATAACTGATCTTGTGGCCAGGTACCCAGGGAGCACCCATGATTCATACATCTTTCGCCAAAGCGGCATCCACACAAGACTGCTAGCTGGGGAGTTTGGAGAAGGATATCTACTAGGTATTGTCCCTCTGTACACTGGCGCATTGATGGCGTGCTGATGTCAGATGGCTCAGTTACTCAATATATCCTCTGTCCCTTCCAGGAGACAGTGCCTACACAGTGCGCACCTACATGATGACGCCCTACTTAAATCCTACTACACCTGCTGAACGGAGCTACAATGCAGCACACAGGGCAACCCGCAAAGTGGTGAAGCGCACCTTTGGACTGCTGAAGAGTCGCTTCCGGTGCCTCCACAAAAGTGGAGGGGAAGTACACTACAGCCCAGACACGACATGTAGAATAGTGGCTACTTGTGCAATCTTGCACAATATAGCTACGACAAGGGGCATACCTGTAGAAATATGTGATTCTGAATCTGATGAGGATGATGATCCCATACCACCACTACAGCCAGCAGACAGGACCAGTGCAGCAGAGGTAAGGCAAAGGCGTGCCGACAACACACACAACCATTTCAGATGTAAGTATGAACAACACAAATCCACTGACAAATGGACCTGTAGTGAGTACATTTATTACCTTAATGACAGGTAATGTTAGTCCAAAGAATACCAACAAAAGTGATTTTAAAATAAAACAAAAGAAGTCCACAGTAAAGCACTATTCCTTCATAGTGTACTCATTACCCCTCTGGCCACCACAGTCACTTCTTGCGCCCACGCATGCCACTCGGGTGCCCAGTTGCCTCACTGGCACCTCTATTGTCTGCCTCTGTGGCAGTGCTGTGCCTTGCACTGCGCCACCTGGTGTCCATTGCGGGCACAGCTAGGCTGCTGAGGCTGGATGTGTCCTCCGTGTCCCCCAGTCCAAGCTCGCTAGGTGTGGCTGACCTGTTTCCCATGATGATGTCAATCACATTTGTGATTTGGACAAGTCCGTGAGCCACATCCCTGCTGCTCTGTGCTTCCTCCACCTGTGTAGCCACTGCACAATGTGAAATTTGTGAGGTGGAATTAGCCAGCCCACTGACAGAGCGACAAAATCCCCGAATATGTTCATGAAGCATCGCTCCTGCCTGCGGTGGCTCACCCTGTCATGGCGCAGCTCCTGACATAGTTCCCGCACAGCAGAAGTGAGCTCTCTTGTGTCCTGCGATGCCTGGGCCTGTCCCTCATGCAGCTGTTCAATATTTGCATTCAGGCACTCCAGCTGGCGATGCAGGCCCCCCATGTTGGCATTATGTTGCTGCATCTGTTTTTGTAATGCAGTGATCTTTTTATTCTGCAGGCGCTGCTGCTGCAACATAGCCGCTTCCAGGTCACCAAAGAAGGAGGTTCCCTCACCTGCCTCATACGCCTGTGCACCTGCATTTGTAGCAATCCTGTGGTGTGCTGTGGTCTACTGCGAAGTGGCCTCCTGCATCTGGGTGCATCTGCCAGTTGGGGATGGTGTATGTGGGCCTTCCTGCTGCTCATCGGAGTCCTGACTGAGCTCTGGCAGTGGCAGTGCCCTGGGCCTGCGTCAGAGTGGCGCAATGGTCAGAGACCCACTCGTGTTGGAGTCTGAGGCTGGATGGGTGACAGTCTCCTCTAAGCTGGCACATGCTGTGGCTGCTGGGCCTGGCCCACCTGCAACGACAATATGCAGCATGTCAGTTATGTTTGTTATAAGTAAGGTCACACAATGGTAATAAAGGTACAGGTACATCTCTTCACTGTGTTGTGGGTTTTGTGTTCTTCTGGGTGTCGCTCTACTTAATTACATTGTCTGTGCTACTTTCAGCTCTGGGTTGTGGACTGCCACTCCCATAATGCATTGTTGTGCTGCTTCTACGATGTGGAATGGGCTACTTCTCACAATGTTTTACATTACTTGCTAATTCCTAAGGGGCTTTTGGGCATACACTTATGGGGTTACAATTCAATATTGCACTTACCTTTGCTGGTGATTGGTGTGCTGGAGGTGTCTATCTCTGAGACCCCACTGACCGCTTCAGGGAGGAGTGTGGACTCCACTAGGTCCTCTAATGGGGTGGAGGGTGACTCTGTGGGTGGGCCGCCTCCTATTCTCCTCGCCTCCTGCAGTCGTCTTGCCACCCTCTCCTTGGCACGGGACCGCAGGTTGTACCACCTCTTCTTAATTTCTTCTACCGAGCGCTGTGCCACTCCAACAGCGCAGATCTTTGTTTGTATGTCTGCCCAGAGTCTCCTTTTCTCACTCTCAGGCACCTGGAGTGAGCTTTTGCCAAAAAGCCGGTCATGACACCTGGCCACCTCCTCTGTCAGCACCTCCAGCTCTTGCTCGCTAAATTTGAGCTTACGCTTTCTTTCTCCCTTCTCCTTTCCTTGGGCAGAGGTGGCCATGGTTGTTCTGGTGTGCTGCCTCCTTCAGAGTGTTGCTTAGTGTGGCTGGGCTGACTCTCTCTGGATGCTGGTTTGGGTGTGGCACCTGAAACTGCCTGGGATGACCCACTTCCTGCTTGAGATGTCATCAGGCTCCTCCAAGTGTGCTTTCTCGCAATTTCTCGCAATTTGAGATTTTCTATTACCGAATCGCAATTTGCGAAAATGCAAATTGCGATTCGGTAAATCGGCCTCACAAACCACAAATAGCGATTTTTAAGGAATCACTAATTATGAATCGCAATTATGGTACATGGCCTATTGCGACTCGGAAATAGCGATTTCTCAAAAATCACTATTTGCGATTCGCAAAGGCATTTCTTCATACATCTGGCCTTAGATATTTATGCTTCTCAGGATAGTTCTGCTTGGCGCATATCACAACTACAGTGAGGCTCACCTGCTTCGACTAACATAGAAAACATATTAAGATCCTTAATCTGGGATTACATGCATCACCTCACTTTCTATGAAAAATAAACCCTTTTATGTATGCAATCAACAAGCAAGACAATATAACCATCACAATCAGACATACAAATCCTCAATTAACACCTAGGAAACTCCAGGCGTACCCTTTGTATGATAAGACTTACCAGGACACTAGGCACAAGAAATGACTGAAAGCGGACAGAGCCTAGGCACATGGTTAAATCACGTTCAACCCCTGGTGATGCATTCCACAGTAACATCACTAAAAACACCCAATCCCCACATGGGGCCAGATTCAGAAAGGTAAACTTACAATTTTGTGTAAGTTTACAATTGTTTGCTATTCACAAAGGTATTTCACTAGTTGCATCTTTATGACTGTAGAGTCTCCGCATAAAAAACATAGAACAGTCCTATCCTTTTCTGTGTGGAGACTCCATAGTCATAAAGATACTACTTCAGCACAACACCACTCATACAGTATCATCTGTCCAACATACTTTATATGTAAAGTAAAAAAAAAAACTATATAGACAACAAAAATAAGGCCACTATATCATCATAAAATAAGTAAGTGTATGGAATTTAGCTACTTTACACATTTCCTTCATATACATATTAAGTTAATAATGGTAAAAAAACTTTAATAATATTAATTTAAAACACATTAAGTATGTGAAAAGTGTACAATTATAAACATAAAAATTATTATTCACTTTAGAATAATTGCAAAAACATATTAAAAAATAAAAGTTTGAATTAAACATAAATAAAAAAACATACTAATAATGATTATAGTACAAACACCACGTATTAAAAAGTAAGCAATTATACAATAACAACATAAAAAAAATATTATCGCAAAATAAACAAACATCTAATTTACATTAAACTGAATTTGCAATTGAAAACACAAAATGTATATAAAAACATTTTTTTTTTTAAAACAATACAAAATTAGATTTCAAGGGGTCAAATTTACCATTTCCACTGCAACCTGACTAACAGTAGAGAAACTGTAGGCCATTGGAATAGTCAGATTTAATATTCTTTTGCCAACACAAAAAAGACTTGGGAAGGTTTTGGACATTGGAGGGGCTAGGTTTACAGTTCACACTTTAACATACACAACAGGGAAAGGTTTGGAACTTGAGTAGTCAGATTTGCAATTCACAGTCCAACTTCAACCAGAGTAGGGAAATTGTTGGAGATGTCAGATTTACTATTTCCAGTCCAATGTAAGTAACAGTAGGGGAAGTGTCAGGCTTTGAAGGGGTTAGATTCACTATTCCTAGATAGCTTGAGCAACAGTAGGGAAAGTGTTGGACATAGAAGGGTTTAGATATACTTTCCCAGTCCAACATAAGAAACAGTAGGGAAAGTATTGAATTTTGGAGGGGTCAGATTTTGTATGTCCACTCCAACTTGAACAACAGCACAGAAAGTGTTGGTCTTTGGAATGGTCAGATTTACTAATACCACCCCAATCCGCGCAACAGTAGGCAAAGTGTTGGTATTTGGAGATGACAGATTTCCTATTCTCACTCCAACCTAAGCAACAGTAGGGAAAATGTTGGGCTTTGAAAGGTTCAAATGTATTATTCTCAATCCAACTGGAGCAACAATGGAGAGAGTGTTGGACACTGAAGGAGTTAGATTCACTTATCCGCTCCAATATAAGTAACAGTAGGATTAGTGTTGGATTTTGGAAAGCCTAGATTTATTATTCACACTACAACGTGAACAACAGTATGGAAAGTCTAGGACTTTGGAATGGTTAAATTTACTATCCCCACTACAACATAAGCAACAGTAGGGGAAATGTTAGACTACAGATAGGCCAGATTTACTATTCCAACTCTGACATACTCAATAATAGGGAATGTGTTGCACTTGCGAGGGGTCAGATTTACTATTCCCACTTCAACAAGAGCAACAGTTGGGACATTTTTAGTCTTTGCATGCATGCATTGTGCCACTTTGTAAATATGGCATGTCATTTTTGGCATTCTAACACCACATTAGTGGCAAACAATGACACTAATGTGGCATTAGAATGGTGCTAGGGACTTCCAGCCTTTTCTGCTGCAAACACAACCAGCCAAAATATTACATACATTTTAATAAAACTAAAAATATATTACCAAATCAACCGAACTCAGAACCATAGTAATATTAAAAATCATTAAACATACTTAACATTACAATAATAATATATCACTTAAAAATAATAAAATGCATAAACATTTTTAAAAATGAAACAATGTGCAACTATATTTTACAAAATGATATGTTAAACACTCAAAACTTATATCCTTATCCTCTATGTTATGCCTCATGATATTTTTGACATCATAATGCTTTTGACACACTATTTGTGTCACAATATTTTTCAATCAGCATTTTGGTGGAATACCCCATAGACAGAGCATGGACCACTCTGTTTGGGCAAAAGTGCAGTAACAGACATATTAGAAAGTGGCCCTCTCTGAAGGGTCACCCCAAATATTTTGCCTTCCTCCTCCTCTTTTTCTGATCTCACTTTTGTTGGCTTTAGGACTCTAGGAACTTTACCACTGCTAACCTAAAGTGCATGTGCTCTCTCCCTAAAACATGGTAACATTGGCTCATAAACCATAGGCATATTTAATTTACTTATAAGTCCCTAGAAAAGTGCACCACATGTGCCCCGGGTCTGTAACTTAAATGCTACTGGTGGGCCTGCAGCACTGATTGTGCCACCCTAATGAATAGGCCCTTAGCCATGTCTCAGACTTGCCATTTCCAGGCCTGTGTGTGCTGTTTCACTGCTACTTCAACTTGGTATTTAAAGCTACTTGCCAAGCCTTAAACTCCCCTTTTATGATATAGAGGCCCCCCCTAAGGTAGGCCCTATGTAGCCCATAGGGCAGGAGCTATGTAAATAAAATACAAGACACATACTTATAAGTTTCACATGTCCTGGTAGTGAAAAGCTTTCAAAGTCATTTTTCACTATAATATAGCCTGCTCCTATCATAAACTAGCATTAGACATTCCCTTATATGCTTTAAGTTGTAATTTCTGATCTAAGAGGAGTAGCCTTGTCATATTTGGTATGGTTGGAATGGTAATGAGAAATCGTACTTAGTGGTGCAGTTAGATGCTACATTACTATTAAAGAAATTACACTTCTAGAAAGTAGGCATTTCTCTGCCCTCACTGCCGTTTGTGCCTTTCAGCCTGTATCCAATCCACGTCTGACCTGTGCTGGTTGACAGCTTCCCTTATGCATTTCACCCATACAGCCATAAACACAGGACACTCTGCAGTGTCTGCATTCATCTGCACACAGATAAGCAGGAAGGGTGGAGACACTCTCTCTGACACTTCCAAGGCCAGTGGCATGCCCTCACACAAAGGACTGACAACCCTTCACAGGGCTCCTTGCAGACAGGGCTGGGTTGAAAGGGGAACTTGTCCACTTCAAAGGCACCTTTGGGTATATATACTGGGTCTATGACCCCACCAAATCAGACACTTCTGGACCTACAACTGGACTCTGTCAGAGGGACTGCCTGGATGCCCAAAGTACTCAACTGGACTGCTTTGCTGGAAGGACTGCTGGCCTGCTTGTTGCCCTGTTGCCTGCTGACCCATGACTCTGCTGGAAGAACTCTGCCTTCCTCCCCAATTGCCCTCCGAGGGCTTAAATTGAGCTTGCCTCATGTTCTGAGGCCTCAGTGCTATCTAAGACTTCATCAGAGTAGAGAAAATCTAGTACATCGGAAAATCGATGCAATGCCTGACAAAAACCAACGCAACGCCTGCAGGATGGATGCAGTGCCTGCTCCATGGCTGAAAAATCACTGCATCGCCTGCGGGCTTGAGGCAGCACCTGTTGTCTCTGCTCAACACAATCTGTTTTTTTCCACGCTTCATCCCTGGGGGTCAAAATATCCGTGCATCACAGTGAGGAACCAAGGCTGTGCTCCGGGAAACCGATGTATCGCCTTGCAGTGTGGAAAGAAACTACGCATCGCCTTTGCCGCAATGGGAAAATCAATGCATCGCTTTACTTTTTAACGCATCTCTTCCTCTGTGGGCCCTCTGCATCGTTAGTTTGGATCTATCACAGGTACTTTGTACTAAAAGGATACAACCACTGATTCTTGAGCTTTGAGACTCATTTAAACCTTTGAAGAGTGATATCTTGATTTGTGCATATTGGATTTTTGCGGTTTTGATCTTATTTGGGTCAGATAAATATTATCTATTTTCCTAAACGTTTGTGGAGTAATATTTGTGTTTTTTCCACTGTGTTACTGTATGAGGTTTTGCACAAATATTTTACACATTGTCTTCTAAGTTAAGCCTGACTGCTTTGTGCCAAGCTACTGGCGGGTAAGCACAGGATAGTTTAGGTTGTGTTGTGACTTACCCTGACTGGGATTGTGGTCCCTACTTGGACAAAGTGCATAACTCTCCCAACTAGAGACCCAATTTCTAGCAAGACACATAGGAAGTACTTAATCGACTGGTGCTACATCAAAGTTGATTCACAACACACAAAAGCAGGTATAGTTGTCAATTAATCTCTATTTATGTTTATGTTTTATAAAGTGCAGAAGTACCACAAGGTGTCCTAGTGCTAACCAAAAGCCAGCAGACATAAGCAAAATAAAAGGCCAAACAGAAAGGTTTGTTTTAAGTGCCTTACACAAAGTTTGGTTTGATGTTGTTTCATTATCTAATTAGTTATCCAGGTTGAAAGTAGGCTTGGGCGGCGTTCGCGTACCAGTGCAATGCAGAGCAATGCAGAGGCCAAAACAAAACTCAGTCGCGCTATGCAGAGTACCGCTAGCAGGCGGAGCTTGTTGCTGCGCCTGTTTGTGTGACGTTTAACGTCACTGGCAATGCAAAGTTGTGTCTCGCGTTAGAATTCACACATGAATGGCAGACTGTCTGTGCTTGTGCTGTATAGCCCATACAGGGCTGCAGTGCACCCTAGGTGTACACCGCTCCGCTGGCAGGGCTAGCAGAAGTTTTTGGACAACTCCAAGCAGAGCGTAGGGTTCCAAAAACTCTGTTAGCTCCACCAAACGAACGGAGCTCCCCGCACACCCCTACTTTTAACAGATTTCCAAACAGCAAAATGCCTATGTGATATTTTGATAGAAGAGAATCCGTACCAGAAATTTAGTAATGTATGTTCAGTTATATTTTGCTGTTAAAAAAAAAACGAAAGGTGGAGGCGTTTATGGCATCTAAATTGTGTATTTTTTATTCCTAGCCGCACCAACCACCAGTGCCGGGGCCAGCACCACCAGTGCTGACGCAGCTGCGGTAGCAGATATGGGGGGAGTCTCTGCGGCACAGTGGTGGGCGGTGGTAAGTCCTATTGCTTCCTTATTGACAATTAGTAATATAGTCACTATAAGGGTGTACTAGTGTTGTTGACTCACTCATCAACACCCTGCTTTTGCAGATGCAACAGGAGTTAAGTAAGTATTAGGCTCTTCTATCCGTAAGTCAGCAGACTTGGCCGCCAGGGCCACCGACCACGGGAGCACCGCCAACAGGCTGGCGGTGCTCCCACGAGCATTCTGACCTCGGCGGTTCAGCCGCGGTCAGAAGCGGAAAGTCATCGGTCTCCCGCCGACTTTCCGCTGCTCGGGGCAATCCTCCATGGCTGCTGAGCGCGCTCCGCAGCCATGGGGATTCTGACACCCCCATACCGCCATCCTGTTCCTGGCGGGTCTCCCGCCAGGAACAGGATGGCGGTAGGGGGTACCGCGGGGCCCCTGGGGGCCCCTGCTGTGCCCATGCCCATGGCATGGGCACTGCAGGGGCCCCCGTAAGAGGGCCCCGCAAAGTATTTCAGTGTCTGCCATGCAGACACTGAAATACGCGACGGGTGCAACTGCACCCGTCGCACCCCTGCAACTACGCCGGCTCAATTCTGAGCCGGCGTCCTCGTTGCAGGGGCATTTCCTCTGGGCCGGCGGGCGCTCTTTTGGAGAGCGCCCGCCAGCCCCGAGGAAATGTTAGAATGGCCGCCGCGGTCTTGTGACCGCGGTGCGGTCATTTGGCGGCGGAACCTTGGCGGACGGGAATCAGGCCCTATGACCCTTCTATCTGCGACTCCACAAACTAAGGTTTATAAAATCAACTTGAACTCTGTGTTTTGGAAAATTGAAAACATTATGGAAGTACAATGGATGGATAAAATATAATATGAGTGAAAGGACATATGAGTGGGTGAAAGGGTGCATAATAATAATCATATAGGTGGGTGATAAGGAGGATGATAGAATGCATGTGTGGGTGAAGGAGGGCATATGGGTGAATGATGCCAGGCCAGGTGGGTGAAAGGATATTGGTGAAAGGATTCCATGCCTGGATGTGTGAACGGACTTCTCGTGTGGGTTAGATCTCTTGGATGGGTGAATGGGTGAAAGGATGAATGGGTGGTTATTGGCTAAATGTATGTTGGTGAAAGGTTAGTAGAGAGCCATTTTTGGAATTTGAAGAATGGCAAAGGACTCGATGAGAGAATGTAAAGCTTACCTGAAATGGTGTGTATCAAAGCCAAGGGTGAAGAAGAATAGGAGTACTGGAAGAAGACATTTTCAATGATGATGAATAGATACATGCTTGGAATGAAGAAACAAGGGAGCTCTTCTAGATAGGGGCATTCTGTTCTCCCACTTTACTTGCTTGGAATAGTTCAGTGTATTCCCTTGACTCACAGTATTTTTCAAGCAAGTCAGGTAATAATATGTATCCCAGCATCCATTTACCACTGCCTGGCTCCCTCGCTATGGTATTTCATCTGTGCCTCCCATGATGACCTAACAGCTGCATGGTTCAGTTCGGCAGAATCGGCAGTGCAATGTTGGCTGTGCAATGTGCGACTGTCAAACACTTTTCAATGCATGCCAAAGCTAAAAAAGCTGTGTTTCCCAGTTTCCTCCCATTGTCCACTGTGTCTGTCACTTCCGAGTACTTTGCTCCATTAATGTTTCTTAAGTACTGTCCCAGACTTCAGAATCATTTGGGAAAATCAATCTTTGGTTGCGCCACATTTTTCAAGGCAAGTGCTAAATATAATTCATTATGGTTTCCATAATGGATTTCCTTCTGTTCTAATTTTTCCCCTTCAACACTTGCCAACCACAGTGAGTCACAGTACGAGCCAAACCTTAGGCACATGATGATGATGATGATGATGAGGAATTGATTGACCTGTAAAGCGTGTACTCTACATACCCATCCTAATCATCTCTACCTTACCATGCAGTTGAGTATGTTGAGTATGTTAAGAAGATTCCTTTTTCTTACTGCAAAATAAGCAAATGTATATATTTTTGCAAAAAAGTAGGTATTACAATGTGTGGTGGAGGAGGGGGTCAGAGGACAGTGAGTAAAGTAATCCATAAGTAAGTGCCTTGGTTTTCCTGAATGGGATAGTATGTGACGATGCGAATCTGCCACATACAATCTAAATCCCATTCCTTAATACTTTCCCTCTACTGCAGTACATCGCTTCTCTCACCGCCTACTTATGGCAGACAGGGTATCTTCATGAGTGATTATATTATGTAGTGTGTTTCATTCTTAGTATTCATCGGCCTTGTATTTCTGATACGAAGAAGAACAGGGCCATTGGAATAAAATAATTTTCTAGTACAGCTGCCCCAGCTGCAGACAGTATCAAGTACGACTGTGGTGCCAGCTGAGCTAGCAATGCCACCATTAATTTAGCACAACAGTAGAGAGAAAAATACTTGTAATCCATAGTGCATATAATGGCTGTGACAGTTATCATCTTAATTGAGTGGCCTGAGGTGACCACCAAATGTACTGCTACTGTGCCACTACATTACATGATTTTGAACAAGTGCTTTGTTCAGAGCATTGTTAATAATTTCTCTTTTTTCTTTCTTGATGTAGCCATTCCTGCTGTTCCACCATCACTGCAGGTAATAGCAGCCAGGCTGCAGCAGATGAAGCTGGAGGCCAAAAGGGCTGAGTACCAGCAGCAGGTGGTCCTCGAGGAAGAGGAGGAGAAGGCAGATGCAGTCGCTGCTGCCGGTACTAAGGGCCCCAGCCAGGCCCCAGTGTCTCCAGCCCAGCAACACCTATGCCACAGTGCCAGTTCAACCACCCACTGTCACATCATCCCCGCGGCTCCCGCAAGACCATCCTTCAACTCAGCATCCTGCAGAGGCTGGCACAGCTAGAGACACGTCAGCCACGTATGGAGGGGCTCCTCAGGAGAAATCGGGCCTGCCGGTAGTGCCCTCCTCTGCCCCTTTTTTAACTTTTTTTTGGTGGTTGGGACTTGTTGTGGGTGGAGAGGGTGGGAATGGGTTTTGTGCTGCACTTTTTGTTTGTATTATTTTGAACAATGCCATGGACATATTATTTCTGTTTTTTTACATTCTTTTAGGAAAGGGACAATTGTTTGGGGATGGGGAGGGCAAGTTGTGGGTGGAAAGGGTGGGTATTTATTTATTATTGTTGTTGTTAAGAACAGGGTTAAATTAATAGTTATATACAGTTATTTATGCCTAAAATCTTTTTTAGAGTGTTTTACTTCACACTGCTGCCTTTATGCAGCGTGTTTTCTAAATCTACTGATAGTGTATTCTTTTTAGCCCTGCATGTTTTACAAATCTGCTGATAGCATATAAGAATTATTTATGCAGTTAGGTAACCTTGTCTCAATACTCTTGTAGTCTCTGCATCACATGCTTCAGAATTTGACCCATAGCAGTGGGATCAAGAGGTTTTTCATTGCCAATTATATTGCCTAAACTAAGGTACAACAATGCTCCATAATTAACCTACCTTAATGGATGAATTGAGGGCTGCATGGTTTCTCAAGGTACCATGGTGGTGTAGTAGTAGCATGCTTGTGCACTAACAGTGAAGGCTTTGGAAGCTAGGTCCCACTCCACCTAGAAGAACTACATAACCCCCCCACACACTGTTTGCAGAAACAAATGTGAAATACCCCCAAACAACATTTTGTTATCCTTAATCCAATGCCATCTATGGTGTTTCAGTTTCACAGACACCACAAACAGTTGCTTTTTCATCAAGCACCCACGACTAGTACCAGGCCTACAGTTGGAAGGTCTATTCCATTAGCACGCTAAGGGCCAGATGTAGGTAGCCGTTTGCATGGTGCAAATTGCAAAAATCGCAGTTTACGCCATGCAAACAGCCTAACGCGATGCTCATTCCCAAATTGCGAGTCGGTACCGACTCGCAATTTGGGAATGCGACTCGCAAATAGGAAGGGGTGTTCCCTTCCTATTTGCGACTCGCATTGCAATCCAGAATTGCTTTGTGACCGCGAATGCGGTCGCAAAGCAACTCGCAGTTATCACCAGTGTCACACTGGTGGTAACTCATTCACAAAAGGGAAGGGGTCCGCTTGGGACCTCTTCCCCTTTGTGAATGTCGACAAAAATATTTTTTCAGAGCAGGCAGTGGTCCTATGGAGCACTGCCTACTCTGAAAAAACGAAACCAAATGGTTTCGGTATTTTTTTCATTTAGCAACTCGTTTTCATTTAAGGAAAACGGGCTGCAAAATGAAAAAAAAAAACTGCTTTATTTAAAAAGCAGTCACAGACATGGAGGTCTGCTGACTTCAGCAGGCCACCATCCCTGTGAGTGCAGGGACTCGCTATGGGGTCGCAAAATGCGACCCACCTCATGAATATTGATGAGGTGGGTCTTTGCGACCCCATAGCGAGTCGCAGACGGTGTCTGAGACACTGTTCCACATCCGAGATTGCTACTCGGAAATTGTGAGTCGGACAGACTCGCAATTTCCGAGTAGCAATCTCGGAGTTTACTACATGTGGCCCTAAGTCACTTTACATTAACATTCATTTTAATGAATAGTGCAAATTTACAAAACAGAACATGGACCAAATGTAGTGCACTGTTAAACATTTTTCCTTTGTAGAACAAAAATTACAAGTAAAATAACTAGGCCACAAATGCAGGCCACCCACCAACATACATTAATTTTTTTTAATAAAAGTACAGATACATCCTGGGGCATGCCGCCTATCAAACAAACAAGTTGTACAACACCCTTATGCAAGTGCTTTTTAACTTACTTGTGAAAACTGTCCTTAAATCCAATGATATATCTACGAGACAAAAAAGATCCTTTCAGCTCAAAATCCAAGTGAAAAGTGAGCAGGAGATGGACAAAGCAGTGGGAGGAGTCTGCTGGACTGGAACAGGAAGTTGGAGTCTCTGGGGCACTTCCTGTTGTTGGGGAAAAAAAATATTTACTCCTCACACAACAATATCAATGTGAACGGTAATTAGAGTAGATTTTTCACTCAAAGTTGTAGATTTTAGCTGCTTCAGCTTCGCCAGGTTGCAGGAGCAGTCGATCATGCTCACTCTTGCATGCCTACATAAAAAAAGACACACTGGAAGTCGTTAGCGTGGTGCTAACTCCCACAAACAGGTAAAAAGTCTTGTTTGTGATCGCGAGAGAGCGGAAGTCTTTAGTCTCACATCACATGCGCACAAAATGACAGAAAGCGTGCTCCAACGGGGGAAAACCAGAAAAAACTCCACTACGTTGCAGAGTGCAGAGTCTATTGGGAACTCAGCTTTCTCCGCGGAAAGCTGAGTTGCCGTATTGTGCAAACTCTGCCAGCAGAGCTGAGTTTTTCACCCAGCCCTAGTAGAAACCCAGTGATTTTGTTTTTATTTCACCAAAACAGGATAGACAACTTCTGTTAATGGGTCAGTGAAACTCACGGTTGGAACTTTCCTACGAATTCAGGGCAGGTCAAATATTTTTGCATTTTTTTCTTTTTTTAAGAATCAATATGCTAAAATTAAAATTAGTTTTGACTCTAATATCTCTAACAATGTATTCCTAAAGGATATGCACAACTCCATTTTAGCCTGGAGGTTAACATTAATACCATGAAAATGGCTGATGCATAATATTTTCTGTACATCTTGAGAAATATACCAGTCATAGAAACTCTGAAAGATTATGGCTATCATTACAACCATGGCGATCAAAGACTGCCAGGGCTGTTTTGGAGTTTGTACCGCCAACAGGCTGGCAGTACAAACTCGGGCATTACGATTGCGGCGGAAGTGCCGCGGTCGCACCGCCGGGACCGGCGGTTTCCTGCCACTTTTGTCCCGGCAGTTGTAATCCCCCAGGCAGCGCTGCCCAGGGGATTACGAGTCCCCCTCCTGCCAGCCTTTTCATGGCGGTATGAACCGCCATGAAAAGGCTGGCGGAAAGGGGAGTCGCGGGGCCACGGCCCCATGGAGCTTTTCACTGTCTGCATAGCAGACAGTGAAAAGCTCAACGGGTGCAACTGCACCCGTTGCACAGCCGCAACACCTGCCGGCTCCATTTGGAGCCAGCTCCCGTGTTGCGGCCGAGATCCCCGCTGGGCTGGCGGGCGGAAACCAGGTTTCCACCCGCCAGCCCAGCGGGGATCTCAAAATAGACACCGCGGGAGTGCGGCCGCATCAACTTGTGAAGACTCCTTTTTGGTCTCTCTGAATTTTATCCTGTACTGTTCAGTGGTTAAGCCATAACCATCCAGGAGTGCATTCTTAAGAACTTGGAAATTATTGGCATCATTTTCTTTCACTGTTAGGAGCCTATCCCTACCTTTTCCACTAAATGATAGCCATAGGATAGCAGCCCACTGCTTTTGAGGGACATCCTGTACAGCACAGGCCCTCTCAAGTGCAGCAAACCACTTGTTAATGTCATCCCCCTCCTTATAAGGGGGAACTATCTTGTGCAGATTCCTGGAATCATGCTCTTTTGCAGGATGACTATGGGGAATACTGCTGCTGCCACCATGGGAATCTAAACCCAACTTCTGTCTTTCCCTCTCTATTTCTAAAGACTGTCTATCCAAATCCAGCTGTTGCTTCTTGAGCTTCAGTCTGGTTTGTTCCACTCTCAATCTATTGAGCTCCCTTTCTAACAATCTGTCATCAGGGTGGGTGGGAGGGACATTTCTAGATACAGAGGTATGATGGGAATGAACAGAAGGAGACCTGTCCCTTACAGAGGGCACCCTAACAGCTTGGCTACCAGCATAATGTGAGAGCACACCATCAGTATGGTGTGATTCAACCTCTGTACCAACTATGCTAGACTGTCTAGTAATGGGCAGGCTGAGAAGTTTCTTTCCTGAACCTTTTCCTGGGGGAGTCCCTGGATCAGATTGAGAACCATTAGCTACTTTTTCTACAGATTGGGCACTTATGGCCTTATCCTGTACTCTAAGCATATTAATTAACAGTTCTAAGGAAGGATTCTTCCCTACACTCAAACCTCTCTCTATGCAGAGACTCCTTGCTCCTTTCCAGCTAAGGTGATCATATGCAAGTTTGGACAGTTCAACATTTTTTCCTGTGCCAGACATTTTTTAGAGAGAGTTAAAGTGATAGAAAAAGAGAAAAAAGTTTTCAGAACTTTTTGGAAAGACAGAAAAAACTTTTTAAACTTTTAAGAACTTTTTGAAAGTTTAGAAGTACTTTTCAGCCCTTAGAAAAGAGTGAAAAGAGGAAATGCAAAACTTTTTGGCTATGTGTATATACACTGACCTTGTTTTGTATATTTTTCTCTTATGAAAAGTACAATGACAAGAGTGGTAAGTAGTCTCAAGCACTTATCCCACCACTGCACAACCAATGTAGGAGGCTGGACTGGCTTGTAGTGAGTACCAAGGGGTACTTGCACCTTGCACCAGGCCCAGTTATCCCTTATTAGTGTATAGGGTGTCTAGCAGCTTAGGCTGATAGATAATGGTAGCTTAGCAGAGCAGCTTAGGCTGAACTAGGAGACGTGTGAAGCTACTACAGTACCACTTAGTGTCATATGCACAATATCATAAGAAAACACAATACACAGTTATACTAAAAATAAAGGTACTTTATTTTTATGACAATATGCCAAAGTATCTTAGAGTGTACCCTCAGTGAGAGGATAGGAAATATACACAAGATATATATACACAATAGCAAAAATATGCAGTATAGTCTTAGAAAACAGTGCAAACAATGTATAGTTACAATAGGATGCAATGGGGAAACATAGGGATAGGGGCAACACAAACCATATACTCCAGAAGTGGAATGCGAACCACGAATGGACCCCAAACCTATGTGACCTTGTAGAGGGTCGCTGGGACTATTAGAAAATAGTGAGAGTTAGAAAAATAACCCTCCCCAAGACCCTGAAAAGTGAGTGCAAAGTGCACTAAAGTTCCCCTAAGGACAAAAGAGTCGTGTTAGAGGAATAATGCAGGAAAGACACAAACCAGCAATGCAACAACTGTGGATTTCCAATCTAGGGTACCTGTGGAACAAGGGGACCAAGTCCAAAAGTCACAAGCAAGTCGGAGATGGGCAGATGCCCAGGAAATGCCAGCTGCGGGTGCAAAGAAGCTTCGACTGGACAGAAGAAGCTGAGGTTTCTGCAGGAACAAAAAGGGCTAGAGACTTCCCCTTTGGTGGACGGATCCCTCTCACCTTGGAGAGTCGTGCAGAAGTGTTTTCCCGCCGGAAGGACGCCAACAGGCCTTGCTACACGCAAATTGTGCGTTTGGCGTTTTTGGATGCTGCTGGGGCCCAGGAGGGACCAGGAGGTCGCAAATTGGACCTGCAGAGAGAAGGGACGTCGAGCAAGACAAAGAACCCCCACTGAAGCAGGTAGCACCCAGAGAAGTGCCAGAAACAGGCACTACAAGGATGCGTGAAACTGTGCTCGCCGAAGTTGCACAAAGGAGTCCCACGTCGCCGGAGACCAACTTAGAAAGTCGTGCAATGCAGGTTAGAGTGCCGTGGACCCAGGCTTGGCTGTGCATGAAGGATTTCCGCCGGAAGTGCACAGGGGCCGGAGTAGCTGCAAAGTCGCGGTTCCCAGCAATGCAGCCCAGCGAGGTGAGGCAAGGACTTACCTCCACCAAACTTGGGCTGAAGAGTCACTGGACTGTGGGGGTCACTTGGACAGAGTCGCTGGATTCGAGGGACCTCGCTCGTCGTGCTGAGAGGAGACCCAAGGGACCGGTGATGCAGCTTTTTGGTGCCTGCGGTTGCAGGGGGAAGATTCCGTCGACCCACGGGAGATTTCTTCGGAGCTTCTGGTGCAGAGAGGAGGCAGGCTACCCCCACAGCATGCACAAGCAGGAAAACAGTCGAGAAGGCGGCAGGATCAGCGTTACAGAGTTGCAGTAGTCGTCTTTGCTACTATGTTGCAGGTTTGCAGGCTTCCAGCGCGGTCAGCAGTCGTTTCCTTATCAGAAGGTGAAGAGAGAGATGCAGAGGAACTCGGCTGAGCTCATGCATTCGTTATCTAAAGTTTCCCCAGAGACAGAGACCCTAAATAGCCAGAAAAGAGGGTTTGGCTACCTAGGAGAGAGGAAAGGCTACTAACACCTGAAGGAGCCTATCAGCAGGAGTCTCTGACGTCACCTGGTGGCACTGGCCACTCAGAGCAGTCCAGTGTGCCAGCAGCACCTCTGTTTCCAAGATGGCAGAGGTCTGGAGCACACTGGAGGAGCTCTGGACACCTCCCAGGGGAGGTGCAGGTCAGGGGAGTGGTCACTCCCCTTTCCTTTGTCCAGTTTCACGCCAGAGCAGGGGCTAAGGGGTCCCTGAACCGGTGTAGACTGGCTTATGCAGAATTGGGCACATCTGTGCCCAACAAAGCATTTCCAGAGGCTGGGGGAGGCTACTCCTCCCCTGCCTTCACACCATTTTCCAAAGGGAGAGGGTGTCACACCCTCTCTCAGAGGAAGTTCTTTGTTCTGCCATCCTGGGCCAGGCCTGGCTGGACCCCAGGAGGGCAGCTGCCTGTCTGAGGGGTTGGCAGCAGCAGCAGCTGCAGTGAAACCCCAGGAAGGGCAGTCTGGCAGTACCAGGGTCTGTGCTACAGACCACTGGGATCATGGAATTGTACCAACAATGCCAGGATGGCATAGAGGGGGCAATTCCATGATCATAGACATGTTACATGGCCATATTCGGAGTTACCATGGTGAAGCTACATATAGGTAGTGACCTATATGTAGTGCACGCGTGTAATGGTGTCCCCGCACTCACAAAGTTCAGTGAATTGGCTCTGAACAATGTGGGGGCACCTTGGCTAGTGCCAGGGTGCCCTCACACTAAGTAACTTTGCACCTAACCTTTACCAGGTAAAGGTTAGACATATAGGTGACTTATAAGTTACTTAAGTGCAGTGTAAAATGGCTGTGAAATAACGTGGACGTTATTTCACTCAGGCTGCAGTGGTAGGCCTGTGTAAGAATTGTCAGAGCTCCCTATGGGTGGCAAAAGAAATGCTGCAGCCCATAGGGATCTCCTGGAACCCCAATACCCTGGGTACCTCAGTACCATATACTAGGGAATTATAAGGGTGTTCCAGTAAGCCAATGTAAATTGGTAAAAATGGTCACTAGCCTGTCAGTGACAATTTGGAAAGAAATGAGAGAGCATAACCACTGAGGTTCTGATTAGCAGAGCCTCAGTGAGACAGTTAGTCACTACACAGGTAACACATTCAGGCACACTTATGAGCCCTGGGGCCCTGGGTTACCAGGGTCCCAGTGACACATACAACTAAAACAACATATATACAGTGAAAAATGGGGGTAACATGCCAGGCAAGATGGTACTTTCCTACAAGCACTCATCACACTTAAAAGCACTACTGCAGTCCCACAGCGCAGATTCCTGATCTAGAAGCAGATTTCCTGTCTGACTTTGTGACACTGTTTTCCTGAGCCCTGGCTGGGGTGGGACTAAGTCCCACAGCCTTCCCTTGAGTAAGGAGGGGTGTGGGAGCACACAGCATGCCTAAAAGTGTTACAATAGTCCCGCAGCATGGGACGTGCATTGGTCACACCAGGGCATGTGCCTAAGCAAAGACAACACCAAGACTAGGCCCCTCTACACCCGTCATCGCCCAGAAGAGGCATCATTAAAAGGTATTTCCTGATGGGCTTTTCAGGGGAATATTATGGGGAAATGGAAGGAGATATCGACTGCCCCAGCAAATGGCACCACTCTTAATAGGTTTCTGCAATGAGCAGAAGGCTTTCTAAACAAAGAAATTGTATTAATGGAATTAATGGAAAGATGCCATTCACTATCCTCCCCAAACCGACTCATATCGCATTGGCACAGGACCGGGTCCTAGGATCTATTGTGGTTCAGTCTCCTGCCCAACAACCTGATTCTATCCTATTGCAATCAGAATCTGTACCCCTCAAAGCCTAAAGAGGCTGTATGGAGTGTAAAAGAAAATGTATGGAGTGTGAGTAAAATCTAAGAGACAATGCTTAGCCACTCAGAATCACGTACATATTCCCACCCAAGTCCCACTTGATACAGATAGTGTAAAAGGAAAAGAAACTGACTCACCTTTACTGGAGGGGCTCTGCACTAGCATTTATATCATGCTATGGGAAGTGATAAAGGAAGCATTAAACCCATTAATATGCCATCTACATTAAAGTGAAGTGCAATTGTCAAGTGCCTATTGTACTATTAAGAAGGGGTGCCTGGCATAGGAACCCCATATTCAAAACAATTGCAAAGGAGTAAAGAAAGTCCCCCAGGTACTCATATATGTCCACCAAATATGGGAGTTAAGAGTAACCCGGGGAGAAAAGATCCTGTAAGAAGGGTTTCAAATTGCAGAGCATCAAATGTTGGGAATGTTATGAATGACTACTATGGCCAACAGCAAACACATGGTGAAAACACAAGGAATATAGAAAATCGGAGGTCTTTCCAGGATCTTTTGGTCCCTAAAGTATTGCACTTTCCTCTGCAAGCAGCCCCTTATGTAGTGGTATTAAAAGGTATTCCCCTGTTAAGGAATTGTTGAAAAGTGGCTTATGGCAAGGACAGGTAGGTACCCACACTTAGCAACAGGCCACAAACCCCCACTAGGTCCAGCCAAGGTCTCAGTAAATTAATCTTTGCTCAACCCTTGGTAGCTTGGCCCACGAGCAGTTAGGTGTAACTTAGAAGACAGCTGTGTAAAGCTTTTAATATAAAAAAACAGTAAACAAGTAAAACGCAACACACAATAAAAATTCAACACCAATTTATAAAAAATAGGAACTATTTGTATATTTAAAATGGCACCAAAATGACAAATATCCAATGTATGGAACCAGAGATATGAATTTTTAAAGATTAAAAGTAAAACTAGCACTTAGAAGCAAATGGCGATCAAAGGGTTAAAAAAAGGTCACACTGGACAGGGACCAAGGTGAGAGTTCAGGCCACCCATGACGTAACACTGTTATATGTACTTTCAGAAGTGTGTCTTGATTCTGGAAAGTAGTCCGCAGGATCATTCAAGAGTTCAGATGCTCTGGTTTGCATCTTGGGGTCTGGGACTACAACTCCCACAATGCACCTCTTCAACTTATGGAGCTTTTTACTACAGTTGCTCCAAACTTCACTAAACTTCCCTATCTTCTTCCAGATTTCCTTTTGGGTCATTGAAGTGTCCACAAACTTGATCCAAAGTTCTAGAAGCTCTGAGTTGCTCCTTAGGAGTTGGGACTACAATTCCAAGAATGCACCTGGTCAGAATCCTCAAATGGCCACTGGACACTGGTCAGCTGGGCTGTTCTTGCAAAACTTGAAGCAGGGGACTCTGGTCAGATCTTTTTTATCTGTAGCTTACACGGGTCCACTCAGGAGATCCAAGAGCTAGCATAGGAAGCACTTCAATTAGCAGTATCAGTTGGAGATAATAGGTTTTTGTGGGGATTCAATTAATCAGCCTTTCTTTTCAGACAGTGCTACACTGAAAATTGAGGTTGTGATCCCTGTGGACTTATGGGAGGCTCAATTTCCAGCTATTTGTCAGTCTGAATCTACTGTCCCCTTTAGTACCCCTCCTAATCAGGATTTAGATCCACATGGCTTAAGTTGCCAGGATTCTCTGGTGAACATTGAAGGTTTAAGAAGTTATTAACATCATTAATAAAAGTGCAATAGGGAAAGTGCCAGGCCCTGATGGGGTGCCCACAGATTTTTTTAAATCTAACATAGAGCTGCGGGAACCTCTTTTAGTTAATATGTATAGGAATGATGTGTAGGAAAAATCCTGAACTCCTGAAAAAAACGCTATATTTATGCAGTTTACAAAAAGAGAGATCGCCACTCTCCTTCCTGCTACAGACCAATATTGTTGATTGATTTCAGCATAAAAATACTTGGTAGGGTCCTCTTGGAACAATCAGTGGGCCACTAAAAATAACAATTTTTTAACTTCCAATTTGGGTTCAGGCCAGGGCTGGGCACAGTAGATCAGTATCTAAACCTTCATCTAATATTTGGGAAATATGTTCAGGCAAAAAAGGGGTCTCTTCAATTGGCTTTCATAGATCTTTCAAGTGCCTTTGACCTGGGAAATTGAGGTACCTTTTGGACATTGACGGAATCTATGGGAGTAGAAGCTGAGCTCTTATTACTAATTAAATGCCTCCACCAGGACCTGACGGTGAAAGTTCGATATGGATAGCACGGTGAAACCAGTCCCATAAAAAATCCATGCGTGAAGTAAGACAGGGATGTATCTTCGCTTTGTTTGTATTTTCATTATATATATATATATATATATATATATATATATATATATGCAATTTCTATATTTTTGGCAGAGGTAGGGAAGGACATCCATTGTATAGAAGGGCAAAAAAAAAATTCACTGCTATTTATCCCTTTTTAGATTTTTTATGACACATTTTATGGTAGCTTTTCCTTTCCAACGTGTTTGGTCCCATGATTTACCACCATATTGATGTGACCAAACAATGAACTTGTCAATTCATTCTCTGTTGCCCTCTATATGATGGCCCCAGACTGGAATTTTTAATACCTCTATTGCGAAAGACCAAACTGAGAACACATTAGAAGGGCTTACCGTACTTACACAGTTTTGCTTTGCTGTTCTGAATTTTACAAGGAAAACAATAATTATTAGAAAAAGCTATGAGATGTTCCCCTTGCGACAAAATGCATGGCCCTGCCTATGTAATGGAACTTCTGAAGTGGGTGGAAATGTATTGTTACATTCTCTTTTAAATATTTAGGCCCTCATTATGTCCCTGGCCGTCTGACGGCCAGAGATAATGTGGCGGTATGACCGCCAACAGGCTGGCGGTACATACCGCAACATTATGAGATTGGCGGGTTGACTTCTCCGCTCATACTGCCATGGCGATATGAGCCACCGGGCAGGAGATGTCTATCTCCTGCCCGGCGGCTGACATAGTACCACCCATGGCATTATGAGCCGGCCTACTACCATGGTTTTCATGGCATTAGCAACGCCACAAAAACCATGGCAGTTGGCCCTACCGGTGACAGGGAATTCCTTCCCTGTCACCGGTAGGTGGCTCCCCCACCCCCACAACACTCACCTGATGCCCCCACCCCTCTCCATCCAAATTCACCCTCCACCTACCTGATACACAAACTAAACCCCCCACCCACCTCTGATCCGGTCACTCACCCCCCACCCCCATATAGGCACACATCACCCCCACCCCACTACAGACCCAGCACCCCTCACCCCACACCCTCCCTCCCCATATACATGCACACAGACACCCACACGCACCACGCATACACCCATTCACTTAAACTGGCATACACGCATTCATTCACCCACTGACATACACACATTCATTCACACAGTGACATACACACATTCATTCACACATACTTACAGACATGCACACAGTCTTACACACAATGACACTGACATGCAGACACGCACTCACTAAACCATTCTGACATGCATTCACTCACACAATTTTAACCACACAAACAACACACACAGATGCATTCGCACACACACTTACACATTCATGCACACACTGAAACACACACCCACAACATCCCCTACCCTCCCACCCGCCTCCTCTGTCAGAAGCCTGACTTACCTTGGGCAAGGAGGTTTTCCGTCAGGGAACGGGAAGGGGCACTGCTATCGCCAGCTGCGACCCGCCAGCAGAACACCACCAGGCCGTATTACTGGTCATAATATGGCTGGCAGCGTTCTACCGGCATGGCGGTGCTGGTGATAGAAGCGCCAGCTTCCCACCGTCCACGATCATGAGCACTGCCAGATTATGGCCCTTATTGTGGGGAGAACACCCGGCAGTAACATAGGTATTCCTTTTTGACAGTTTTACTGAATCCTGTTCCCAGATAGGATTGAGGTGAAGCCTTAATGTAACTATGTAATAGGAACTAGTCATGGGCTCTTTCCACCATTGTTGCCTTGTCCTCTAACAAGGAAACTTGTTTGATGGTTTTATTAACCAGCTGTTTGAAACTTGAGAGAGTTCCGGTGGATTCCCATAGATTCTCTATGCCCCATTGCTTGATGGATTTGTAGAGGCTGTATCTTGCGGGCAGGTATCCCAGACTGACAGTTTGGGCCATAGATGGGTGTTCAGGGTCCCTGGTTGTGTGCCTTTGATCTTGTGCCAGCATTTGGTGTCAGCACCTCTTCACACCAGCTCGTTTCTGTAGGCCAAACTCAAGTGTTATTTGAGCAAGTGAATTGTACCTACGGAGGCTAAAGATCGTTCTGTAAGCACCTACTAGAATGTCATCTAAGGTGGGTGTGTCTCTGCCTCCATTGCTTTACTCCCATAGGTGATTGTGGGCACCAACTTGGCCTGGATAACTTGAAGTACTGGAGTGAAGTTTAAGCTGACTATTTTATTCTTTGGATATTTTAGGACCAATGCTGTGAATCTTCTCCTCAATGTCTCCTTTTGTGGTACAAAGGAGCCTTTATCATCCAGTATCGCCCCCAGGTATTTCTACTAATTTATTCTCTCCAGTGTTATTTTGGCCGAATGCCACCAGAAGGCCCTCTTAGGCTAGTTTGGATCCAGGACCATGATCTTGGATTTGTCTAAGTTGATACTTAGGCCATTTTAATCTGAGTACGATTTGGTGGTGTCTAATAGATATTTAAGCCAAGAAAGGGGGGGGACTTATGATTACCAGAGCATCAGCATATATTAAGTTTGAGAGGACCATGCCACCCATCTAAGGTGCATGGGAATTGGAGCTATTTAGCCTCACTGTTAAGTCCGCCATAAACAAATTGAACATGGTGGGGGCTAAGACACACCCTTGCTTTAGTCCTTCAGTTGTGGCGATGCGTCTCGAGAGGTGGGTACCTGACCCCAATTTGACTTGCATCCAGGCATCTGTATGTAGCAGGATCAGTAATTTCAAGAGAAGCAATGGAATCTTCCATTTGTTCAATTTATGCCACAATTTGACCCTATCTATGTGATTGAAAGCTGCCTTATAGTCTATGAAGCAGAGATACAACAGTGTCTTTGTCCCTTTCGCAGCATCAAATAGTAATGAAAGGGCTAGAATGCAAGTGATTGTGTCTGTATGCTTAAAAATGCCAGTCTGATTTAGAGGGATGATGGTGTTTTATTTGCCCATAGGGTTAACTCCTCCAGTTTCACCCCAGTGTTTTTTTTTGCTTCATTATCAATGAGTGCTACAAGTCTGTAATTTTTAGAATTATTCTTATCACCATGTTTGTAACTAGGTGAAATGATCGAGCACCTCCAGGACGCGGGATTACCTTCTTCTTTCGTAGTTTGCTGAAAGAATGGCACTAGGCTGTCAGCCCAAAAGGAGGGATCCGCTTTGAATAAAACAGGGTATGCCGTTAAGACTAGGTGCCCCCTCCTGCCTACCCTTGGATAGCTGCCTCCTGATTTGTTCCTCCATCACTGACAGCAATGTTGCTAGGCTGATGGAGTGTGGCTCAAGAATTAGTGTTCCTTCCTTTGTTCCTCCACTGGTATTTGCTTCTGATTTACAGCTGGAGTGCTCCCTCAAGTATTTCCACCAAGTCTTCTCTCCTAGGTGTGAGCCTACTCTGTTGTGAGAGGGAATTAAAAAGGTGTTTACCCTTTGCCAGAAGCATGCGCTGTTGTTGTTTGCATCATAGAGTAGCTTAACCCAAAGCAAGTCTTCTTCCCCCTTCATTAAGGAGCGGTTTAGACTCTTCAAAGCCTCTGTCTGTTGTCTCAGTTTCCCTTGTAGGATGATGTTTGGTGTGCTGCAATGCAGCTTTCTTAAAATTTTGTTTATGAATTTTTAAGGATCTTAATCTGTCTCTGCTATGAGGCTTTTCCTCTCCCCTGTCAGGCTCCTTCAATTGTTAGCCGTCCTTGTTTCATTGTATCTGCACGTGCTTCTACTAAAGCTTTTTTTAAACTCTCCCATACAGCTACTGAGTCTGTTTGCTCCTTCTTGTATTTGTTTCTTCACTGATTCCATAATAATTTCAAGCAACTGGGCTACACATTTCATTATTTTATTATTCATGGTATGAATAGAGCAGATGGCGTCTGCTGCTTGGACAGTTGTTGTTGTCCTTACTTTGAGCATGATTTCTTAGGGGAGGTGGTTGCTATTATTTTTTTCTCCTACATGAAAAACAATAATTGTTTAAAATAATGAGATAGTTGTAAAAGTGTAATCTGTTGTTCTGCTGGTTGTAGCAGAGTGAAATGTTGCTGCCTGTGGTCCCTCAATAGCTTCTTTGTGGTTTTGTTTTGCATTCCCTATTGATTATTCCATTGAAGGGATTGATTTGCCAAAAACACATTGTCATTGTTGGAACCTGGTAGAAGCATGTTGAAATCTCCCATGATTATGAAGGCCAGTGTTGGCTCCTCTTCTAGCAATTTGGTTACCTTGTGTAGTAGAAAGTCAAATACCTCTGCCTTGTATCTTGAATTCAGATATACGTTTAATATTACTATTGACATGTCTTTGATTTCATGTTTGACTGTTATTCTGATGGCTTGTAGTGCAATTGCTGTGGTTGACTGAAGAAGCAACTCTGATCTTACTAGTGCTTCCTATTGAAGAATATATTGCAAGATCTCCTTTTAAATGGCCGAATCTTGAGCCTTTATGGGCGGGAAGATGGGAAACCATGAAGCCCTGTACTTGAAGTGGTTGATGCAGCCAGGTCGCCTGTAGTGTGATGAGGTCAAAGAATTGGAAGTATAGTAGCAGCTGAAGTCTGAAGTTTTGTTTCTCAGTCTATTAATGTTCCATTAACATTGACCTAAGACACTTTTCCGGCCTTGAGTATGGTTGCAGCTTTGTCACTGGAACTTTTACGGGCTGTTTATGGTCCTAGTTGGCCAATGCCCAGTTTTATTTTACCATGACTTCTGGCAGGTGTGGTGCGGCCATTTGAGTTGCTCCTGGGATCCTCTTAGAATGGTGAAGGGGTTCTTCTCGATGTCCTCATTGAAGGACTCTGGATTTATTTAACATCTGTCAAGCAGCGGCCCAGGGTAGCCTGGGTTGTAGTGAGGCAAAAGCATAATTCCCCAATGCCCGAGTTGTAGTTCTGCCTTCAAGACTTTCTTCGCAATGTCCAGGTTGTCTTTGGTGCTTTGATGCCCTAATAACTGCTGGCTCCAGTAAATTCTATGGATTGCAGATCAGATAATTTTAGATCCTCCAGACTGTTGACTGTTGTTAGCAATCATAGTATGTCCCTCCTGTTTAAACTGTCCCCTGGGCCTTTGGACTTGTTTTCCAGCAAGAAGAGAGTCATGCTGGTTTCCACCTATTCCTGTGGTGTGTTGATTATACTTGGTTGCGGGGGAGTTTAGTTTGATTTTGATGGGATCACTGTCCCAAGATGATTTACACAGGCATTCAATGTTTTTATCGATTGTGTGACGCCTATCAGTAGTAGTGTCAAGGCAGCCTCACAGTCCATTAGAATAAATAGTTTTACTTGATCTTCTTTCACTCTGTACAACACTGCTGGGAGACAAGCCACATGCCTCCCGAGGACCTTGCATCTCCTCAGACTGGAGTGATTGACTATATCTGTTTTGCTGCCTGATGGAATGGGAGGACGAGTCCCTGTGTATTATCTTGTCAGTATTTTGAGAGCTTGATACCCCTCTGCCAGAAAGGTTGACCTGTTCCACAAAGATTCTCTTTGTTTTCATTTGTCACCATACTTGTGTCCAGAGAGACGCAGCTAGATGTATTATGGCGACTTGCAGTTATTTATTTGGAGGGTCGATGAGGGTAGGTATTGGTTGTTTGGGTTGTAGAGCCCACTTAAAAATGAGTTGTTATCAATCTTCAGTTTCCTGCCCTTCCTCCCTTCCTTTGCTTCTGTTGCAGCTGAAGGCCAGTGCTCGGCGCATGAGTTGTGTTGACTTCATTTAATCAGAGTTGTACTAAGCCCATTTGTGTTTGTCCCCGGGGGGACCTGCTTTGTAAGAGCTGCTGCCTCCTGGATTTGTGTGGTGTTCTGTTAGGTGTTGCCTTCCTTATTGTTGTGATCCATGCATTAACTTGAGACTTGAGCTTCCTGCCTGATTGATTTAGTGTCAGGGGTGAATGGCCTTGAGAATGGCAGTTTAAATAGACATAGTTTGAACTGACTTAGTTGGAGGTTTGGTCTTTTGATTTAAGCCGTCCAGAAGGTCGCCCAGCATTGAAGACAGGGTCGCTAATTTTCCCACAACAGTAGCACAGAAGCAGCTTGGTTGCAGAATCTGGCCCTCATTCTGACCCTGGCGGTCTTTTCGCAAGACCGCCGAGTTACCGCCGCGGTGAAGACCGCCGACCGCGGCGGTATGCCGCTGTGCGCATTCTGACCGCTGGGAGCGTTCCGCCGGAAAACCGCCAGCAGCCACACTGGCGGTCGGCGGGAAAGTGGAGACTGGTCAACCTCCACCGCCACGCCAGCAGAACACCGCCCACAGCATTACGACCCACATTTCTGTGTGGCTGTCTTCTGTTGGCGGTCTTCTGTTGGCGGTCACCTCCCCATGGCTCCCGTCGCCTCCCGGAGGACCAACGCACAAGGTAAGTTGATCGTCCGTGAGGGGAGGGGGTGGGGGGGTGTTGTGTGATGTGGGCGTGCATGGGGGTGTGCGTGTGAGTGTGTAGAGGGGGTGTGTGAGTGCGTGTATGCGGGCGGGGGGTGCTGCTGTGTCTATGGGTAATGTGTGCTGTTCGGCAGGTGCGCATGTCTGCATGTATGTGTGCGGGTATGTGTCCCCGTTGTGTATGTGTGTGTAGGGGCTGTGTATATGTGCATGTTGGGGGTGTGTGCATGTCGGGGTGCATGTATGTGCATGTCGGGCTGGGGGTGGGGAGGGGGTTCGTACCACCTCTGGGGGGTGGCAGGGGGGTGGAGGGTGTGGGGGGAGGACTCGGGTGGGTAGTGGGGGGTGGGGGAGACCCCTATCAGTGCCAGGGAAGGAATTCCCTGGCCCCGATAGTGCTTACCGCCATGGTTCGCACGGCGGTTCCCGCCCGCAAGAAACCGCGGCGGTAGGCAGGGTCATAATACCCTTGGCGGTCTTGGGACGACCGCCGGGCCGGAGTGCGCAAACTCCAGCCCGGCGGTCATGACCGCCGTGGCGGTCGGAGTGGAGAAGTGGCGGTCGGTCGCGGCGGGGACCGCCGCGGTCAGAATGCCATTTTTAATACCGCCGGTCTGTTCGCGGTCCGACCGCCGTCTCTCCGCCGACCGCCAGGGTCAGAATGAGGGCCTCTGTGTGTTATGTTGGACTCTCTTGATAAGGTTATTTAGGTCTCCAAATGTTCTCGTCAATGTTCAAGACATAGACGGCTAGGGAGTTGAGGAGATAGAGTTATATATCTATTGTGATTGGTACTGCAGGGCATTTACTGAAAGCTGCATAGTGTTTAGTAATGATGTCCATCTATTGTCTGTCTGATCTTGCTTCTCCTGTTTTAGTTTGCTTCTAGCTGATTGACTATTTTCCTTCAATGGAGGGTTGGGTGTATAAGAGGATTCTAGCTCCTCCCATTCTTGAGTTGTAGGATAAGATGTATTGCAATCTTGGTCCTGTGGTCCTCAGTCCTGTGAGACAGCAAAACAAGGTGCAGCCAGATAGCAGAGGCCTGGCTGGGGTGCTGGAAGGCAGCCATTCCCTGTGGTGTATCTTTGGTAGTGGCGGAGGGTTCTTCATTTGAACTGCCCAGGTCGACAGACAGGAGAACTGAAGAGATTTGCTTCTGTAATTCGGGATTCCTTTTTTCATTTGATTTCCATTTTTAACTAATTCCCAACGAGTTGCTCTGTGGGTTGCCTCTTCGACAATATTGCAGGAGGAGGCGTTGAGACTGTGGTGTTTTCTGTTAGGACCGTTGTCAGTTCCCAATCTCCCGCTGGTGCATCCCCAGTGGGTAGAATTCCTTTGCCCTCTGCATCCACTTGGCCTCTCTTGAATTTGCTTGTCCCTCCCTGCCGTGGATTCACATTCATCCGAATGTTTTGTGGTTGAGCACGGCCCCCCCTGTCAGTTTTCCCTACTAGTCCTGTCTTTCCTGTGTGCTCAATAATGTCTGTTGGGCCAATGTTGGACCACACTCCTTTTTTATTTGTCACAGGAGGGCATCCTGTCCTCGGTGTAAGTGAGAGTTATCAGTTGTAGCAGTGACAAAAGTCCTTCGAACTTATCATTACATAAACACAGTTTTGTGCTAGTGTCTTTCAGGAAGGTGAACGTGTGGTTGTTGCAGCAGTTTCTAGAACTGTCTCTGGGAAGACTGGGATAATTGTGGCCTCTCCTGTGTCTGCCTTTTTTTTGTTAGTCCCTGCTTCATCCCTGCGGCTCCATTACCTTTTACTAGCCGCTGTAGGACCTTGATGGCTTACTCTGCCAGATCTAATAATGGTATGCCCGTGCTCCATCTGCACAGGGCAAAATGTATTTACAATTTTTGTAAAATGTTGTGATTTTTTTGCTAATATTTTGAACTTTGTGTAAGGACAAAGTTGCTGAAAGGGCGGGTCGCCCAGAATTCTAGAATCCATGTATCCAAAAGTACCAAAAAGACGTTGCTTGAGTCTGGACTTGTTTTTCAAGTTTGAAGAGTCTTAGATGTTGGTATTAGAGTCTTAGCATATAAGAGCAGTTGTGTGACAGAAGCTTCTTAGTGATCCTGCCTTTACAGTAGGCTCATTTGACAGGAGATTATAGATTCTATATTTTGCTATGCTTACAGTAGGCTGTACAGATCTCTATTGCGGAGGGTGTTCCTGGTGTTGTGACTCTGATGTAACTCAGATGTTAGTGTCTCTGATGCAACTTATTCCCCTGCTTCTGTACTACAATGAACCACTCTGTGTACTGACGTGTAAGAAGAGAGCTGCAAAGCTGCACTGTGTTGACCAAGGGCCAGGAAATGAGGTGCAGCAAGCTGCACCGCACCTGGTTTGGCTGCCTCACCACACACTGGTTTCCTCTAGCTGCGGGAACCCTAATGACAAATGCACCGAGCCACTTGCTACCCTCTACACCAACACTATCAGTGGTATGTGGGGGTCCTGACATGCTCCAGCTGACCTCCAGCTAAGTTCCCGGCATTGTTGGTGTTATTAGCGTTGATGGTGCTGAAGTGTCCCATTGTCTCAAGAGTGCCCAATTCTCTGAGCAGCACACTACGCCCAGCCTGCCAGCCCTTTAACCCTGTCTCCCCAGTCTCACCTCATTGTGCCCCTTGCTATGGCCCGCTACCTCGGCGAGGATGGTTGGTGGGGTGGCCAATGCCACTGCACCAGGGCAAATGGCAGGGCGGAAGGCAGGCAGTAAGGCTCACAGCGGTGAGACTCGTGGGCTCGATGGGGGCAAATGAATGGTGACGGCTTCAGTCTTCCATCACTGGGTCTGCTCTGTTGCCATATGACACTAATAGGAGGGTCTGCACTCCCTGAATTTTTTAGTGTTGGTGCAGCTGAGGTGCACTACAAACAACAAGAAGAGTTGCTTACCAACAGTTCTCAACAGTTATTTACAATAATATCACTTACGGGCTTCATCACAATGATGCTTCAGAGCAGGTACAATTTATAAATAAGCTGAAGTTACTGGCACCCCTAAGAATGTCTTAACAAACAATGTTATGTTCAAACTCGAATGTATAGATTGTGCGTTCAAAGTCATTCCATGTTCTTGATAGACCTTCAGTTCTGAGGCAATTAAAGTTCATATTGGCCACGAGTAAAAGTGTCAGGAGCGCTAGGACTTTTAGAAATGGAAAAACAAATAATGTCCGATGTCCAGGAACAAGTTTTCACTTTCAAAGAACTCAGTCTTGGCTTAATCCCAAATTTATCTATGAATTACTGTGCACTAACCTGAGGATCAAGTACTTAGCAAGTACTTAGCCTCGTCTTTAATTCTTCAACTGAAATCTGGAGAAAGGCTGAAGGCTGTGGTGCAAGAAGCCCAAGAGAAGGTGGAGTTGCAGCTCTGGGCGCAAAGACACTGGAAACGTCCGCAGAGTCAGGATCAACAGGAAGGCTTGGAAGACAAGAGGGCTGGAGGGTTTTGGGAGACTCAGAAGGTGAGTGCAGGGAAATGGTTGCACAGGACTGGAACGAGGCCAAGCCCAGACTCAGATTCAGATGGGGTACTTATACCTGAAGGAAGAGACTGTTCCAGAAAGGCACTTGGCTCACATGAAAGGCCAGAAACTTTCAAAAGAAAACTGGGAGAAGCGGGTGTTAATGTAGCAGATGTGATCTTTACTGATGACAGGTGCAAGTAATGGTTGGAATCAATTAACCAAGCATTAGCCATTGGAGTGAATAGGTCACCGCATTTGGGGCCAATAACCAAGACGGGTGGAACAAACAAGCATAAATGGTTATAGTCAATAGGTAATGGCAGATGGAGATAATTAACCAGGAAACATGTGGTTCTTTTACAAGCGTGCAAACAGAGGGAACAACTGTACAGGATGTTCAAGGGGGTGAAGAGCTCCTGGAGGGGGTCCATGGGTTGCAGAAGGCCATGAGGTGCCACAGGGGAAGGACAACACAATCCAGAGGGTATGAGGGGGGTTATGACATAGATCCTGCTACCATTTTCTCCTCACCAGCAAATCTGATTCAGCTGACCCAACCAACATCCGACAACATAGAAAGCTACGGCCTGCCCTGCTGAGGAAATCTGACTTCCAGAAAAGAGTCTAAGTCTGAAGGTAGCCCGACACCAATCAATGTCGACAGCTTCAGGGGTGTGAAATATGGACTTTTCTCACTCAAAGAATTTCCTGCCTCAGTTGGCAGCTTCACTGAAACTTCTTCCTTCGTCAGCTCGACATCGATGAGCCATCTTTAGATCCAGCATGCAGCCTTGCCCAGCTGAGGATTCTACCTTCTCAGAAAATTTCTAAGTCCAAATGTAAACCTTTAACTGGGACCAACTTGGTACTTGTATTCAGCCTATGCTCTATAACAGCCAGCCTTAAAACTTGCCATTGTCCCCGTCAAGTTCGAACAGTTGCCCGTGGTTGGAGCTTCATACTTTTTGGTGCTATTTTTATTCAAAACCTTAAAAAGTGACATCTCCTATTCCCCTATTGGATTTGTATTGTCCTGTTGTCATTTTGTTCATTAAACTATTCTCTATTTTTAGACATTGGATTGTGAGTTTACTTTTGTGGAATTTCTGACTTTCTAATTATTTTGGCACTTTTAAGTATTTTACACATTATCTTCAGTTAAGCCTGTCTGCTCTGTTCCACAGATCAGGTTTCAAAACCTTTCCTGGAAATAAAAAGAATAGTGACATTGTTACTTGTAGTGGACTACCATCCACCTCAACTAATAATCCACTTTCTAACAGCAAGCATGTCTCCTTTTCTATTCTTGATGTAAATTAAATACCCTGTCACTTACAGGATTTATGTTGCCTGGCATGGATCATGTTTGTAGGTCATTCATTACACTTTACAAGCAGCTTCTGACCACCTACATGATATTCTTTACTGCGCCAGTGAGTTTTGATAATATATTTAAGGCAATCCAGGGCTCTACTTTAATAGGGTTTACATATTTAATCAACCCATAATTAGAAAAATGTTACTATTTTGTAACAGAGCATATGTCCTTTAATGCAAAGAATTAGGAAAAAATGCTATTTACCATGATTCCTTATTTACCTCTAGATGAAAACATCCAAAAACCTGAGCCATGGTGTGAGCACTATTCTGAAAAACCCATTGCACATATTTCACTGAACAGTTTCAAGATAACTTGTCAGCATGCAAATTATTTTGTTAGTCATGGTTCTTTCAGCTACATCTCCCATATATCCACAGGTGTTCCAAGCTCATGTTTCAGCCCTCATTTGATTAAAAGCACTTGGGGGTGCAAAGAATTTGGTTAGGCAAACTAGTGAGGGCCATAAAGCACTGAAAGCCCTGAGCTGGCTATGCAGGCATTGGGAGTGCTAAGGCAAAGCCTTGAAAGCCCTTTCCCTTGCTTCTCTTTTATCCCTAATGCCTCTGACGCCTTCTTAGAAGCCTTAATACATGGAAAACTTAGTTATCTTGCTGTGGCCTGTCCATAGGGGCTGAGGGGCCACAACCCATCAACCTTTATCTATCAAGAAGAGTTCCTGTCAGGCTGAACAAAGGTCAGACTAACAGACATTCTTCATTTTCAGGTCAGGCAGCCAGAGGTTGTACACGTGCTAAATGGGAAGGTTCCTGACTGTTTGAGCTAAACTTTACAGGGCTGAGGATTTCACAACTCTGGTGGGCGTGACCTTTTCACCTCAGCAAATGTCCTCAAGGCCCTCCTTCTTGTGACTAGGGGGAGTGTCACTGATTGCCTTGGGCCTGGGTGCTTTAGTTTTAAGTCCAGAAGTGACCAGGGCTGAGTGTCAATCAGTGACACCTCATCACAGAGTGGGATGGGGTCAACAACTCTCAATTATCCCGTCCCACTCTGTGACGAGTGAAGGACTGTTGCCTCCCCTCATTGGCTGACCTAAGGTCAGCCAATGAGAAAACGCAGTAGTCCCAACCCACCTGGGACCTCCAAGGCAGAGCTGTAGGTAAGTGTGATTGTTTTTAACAATGCTTGGTGCGTTCATGTGTGTCTGCACAAATACTTGGTAGTGACTGTAGTGAATGGATGTGTCTGTGTGTGTGCACTTGTGTATGTGAATGCGTAGGTGTGTATGTGTGTGTGAGTCCCGTCCACCCCCCACCCCTGCAAACATTACGGGCTGCCACAGTAGTTATCCCCCATCACTGTTTTCTATTGACTCCCTCCTTCTTCAGCTAAGAATAGGAAAAGCCTTCCTGGGATATCTCACTCTAGACAGTGTGGAGATTGAAAGTTCACTCATAGCTATCTCTAGCCTTCCCTAGTTTATATCAAACAATCACTCAGAAAACTAAGGGTACTCACTATGTGCTATCACTCTGTGAATAGAACTACTAATGTTGATTTGAAGACTGTTCTGTCAACAAGGCTACTGTCTTGTCTTGTCGTCCCCTTTGCCATCTTCCAGAGCTCATGTTCCACTTCTCTGCTTCACTAGAGTGCTTTAAGATGGCTTAAGGGCAGAGTAATGCACTACACAACTAATCAATGCACCACATCACAATATGAAAATATAATGGCTTTACTCCACTACCAGTGCTGCCAGCTTCACACCAATATAGAAAGACTATAATGCTGTGACAAATCAGTGAAACCACCCATTGGTTTTTGATTCCCATCATAAAACGAAGAGCTTTGTGTCATCATTACTGAACACTATATGAAAATGTTCGTGACCTTTCCATGACCTCCAATATTCAGGAACTGGATTTGCAATTAAATGAGAAAAATTCATAAGAGAGCGATCATATTGTTTAAATCCTTTTCGCATTTTAAGTGTATTTATGAGGTCGCTGGAGCTGGCTTTCTACACTGAGAACAGCTCCATATTATTACGGTAGGGAGAGGAAAAATATAATACGATTTTAAACATGAAAACAAGAGCTTTCATTATCAAATCAAAAAGCATTTGAATTCGCCTGTTTTCATATATTACTTATATGAAAAGATCCATAAAAATGTTAACATCAAATAAAAAAAAAAACACAATTGGACAAAACCCATTAACTAACTGCGTTTGAAACACAAAGCCAATTTCCTATGTTTCCTCACAACCTCCCTGTTTTGAATGGCTTCGGATGGCTTTGGAAGAAAGAGAAAACAGCGCATGTAATTGCCCCTTCAGTAATTCTGAATCACAAAGTCAACTCTTTATGGTTCTTACTACTTTTGCATTTAGGCTAGGCTTCAAGACAGCATATTTCAATTGTTTTTATTGAGACATAGGACCATAAATTCAACAACTAACTCTTGAGATGGCTTACAAGATGGGGAAATGGATAGGGGAAATAGATTTGAATGATCTGCGTGCTTGTCGGCTAAAGTGACAAAAGAAAAAGAGTACCCCCCAAGTTTAATATAGTTACTATAGGGTGCCTGCAATCCCTGTGTAACTGTAATGTCCCTATTAGTCTTGTGTTGTGATTCACTAGTCTCCTGCAATAAGCAAAATTACATGACTCTTATCATGGTTGAATTCTGGCATAACAATGCCTACTGCCAGAGCAAACAGCAAAGGTGAAGGGCAGGTCACAGAGCATAATTAGAGCTGCAGTTTAAACAACAAAAAGAAGAACTGGATTTTTGTTCTTCCATCTGTTTTTCTAAAATGAAACTTGATCAGCAGAAAGTAAATATTCCTGGGAATATGTTTAATTTTGCGCTGAATAGGTCACTACTGAAATGACAGAATGTCCCTATATGTTTCAACACATTCTGAGCTACAGCATTTTTTGATTCTTTAAACATTGTATATTTTTTATACATTTAACTGATTCTACAGGCTAAAGTAATGCGTCTACCCCACATAACTGGACGTTCTGCAAAGACATGAGGGCACAAACACTAGGAACACTCTGCTGGAATGAAATATATCCTGCTACTTTGAGATAAATAGCGAAATGCAAAGCCTGATGTACTTGAGGGTAACATTGGTAGGACGATTAGAGCACTAAGGGTCTGATTTATACTTTTTACCACAAAACTGCACAAACGCAGTTTTGCGGCAAAAAGTATAGCGCTGGCTTGCGCCATTCCGCAAGCGCCAGCAGGGCGCCATATTAAAGGAATGGCGCAAGCCGGCGCTGAAGTTGGGCTAGTGTCTTAAAAGAAGACACTAGCCGGGTGGGGGTGGCAGTAGGGAAGGAGAGGGCTGTGCGTCAAAAAATGACGTTAGCCTGGTTAGAGGCAAAAAAATGCCTCTAACCAGATTAGAGCCATTTCCTGGCGCACAACCACCAAAAACATGACTCCTGTCTTAGTAAAGACAGAATTCATGCCCACCACCCTAATGGCCAACACAGGGGACAAGTGTCCTCTGGCCATGGCCATTGCATCCTGTGCCATGCAGGGGGCCCCAAGTTAGGACCCCTGATGGCAAAAAAAATAAAAATAAAAAATACTTGCCCAGACTTAACTGGGATGGGATCCCTCATCCTCCGGTGTCCCTCTGGTGAGGGTGGGGGTGTTCCTGGGGCTTGGAAAGGGCACCTGTGGACCCATTCTACAGTGTTTAACCATGGAAATGGGTCCACCGGTCCCCTAAAGCCTGGTCTGACCCAGGCGTTAAATAATGGTACAAAGCAAGCTTTGCACCATTATTTGTCCCCCCCCCACTCTTACCAATGCGTCACTTTAGCATAGGGGGATAAATATGGCGCTATGGGGATGTCACAATTTTTTAGATGGGAACGCCTACCTTGCAGCTCAATGATGCAAGGTAGGTGCACGCATCCAAGAAATGGTGCACACTTCTATATTTTGACTTTAGATGTGTCTAACATCAAAATATAAATAAGGAATTAGGTTTGTGCTGAATTTGCGTATAAAAAAAATTACACAAATTCGGCGCAAACAGAGTATAAATCTGCCCCTAAATTACTACATAAATTTCTGGAAATTCTTGCAGCTCTTAAGTCAGCATAGGATATCCCTCCTCAAGAGATTAATACTGTCTCAGCTATTATATATTTCACTAATATCCTTCTACTCATGACAAAATCTTTCTTCAAAGACGCAGACTCGATTGTAACTGACCTGATCTGGAATAGGTTCTGATGCAGAGTAAGGCTTCGTACACTTCAGCTTCCAGAGGTGTGGGTGGACTCAGAGTCCTTCAGGTTTTATTATGTGGGGTGGTGCAATTGCAGTAGGTGGCCATATGGATGGCAGAGCCCTCCCCTCCCCATCTGCAGAGGCTGATAATGTAAAGTCACACTCTGAACCCCACAGTATTATTGTGCTGCGGCTGCAGCAGAAATCACCAAAAGAGGGAATTAGAGAGATTAATCCAGGTAGCTAAGTCTAGCTGGGTAGATATCATTGTTTGCAACAGTGATCCAGAAGACCTGGAGGAATGGCCTAAGGAAACCTATTTGTGCTTCAGGTGATGTGTGAACTGTTTGCACTGGGAACAGGGAAGAAAGCAGTGAAGCATCTATGGTAAGAAGGCTCATAAGCAGGTTCATGAAGAATGCAGGTAAGTTTACTCAGAAGTCGGGACACAACAAGGCCCACACCAAACCCAAGTCCTGGTGTGAATCACTTCAACCATTCTTTGAGAAAACAGTCCATGACAAGAACTCGGTAGGAACATGGAACCACATTGGAACAATAACAATAATGAGGCATGAGCAGCCTGACTAGGTAAAGTCTGGCAGCCTGTGCACATTTGAATACAAAAAGTAACAAAACACGTGCAACACTTACATTATGTAGCACAGTACTTCACCTTCTCCCTTTTGAAAAAGAAAACAAAAAAAAAGAAAAAAAAGCATGAGCAAGGGCTGACACTTAATTCAAATAAAAAATCTCATGTCTTGAAGGTATTGAAACATTGTGGGATGATCTGAGAGTTACTAAAGATAAATCTGTTGGGGTCAAATCATTGGTCGCTACATCAGTTACACCTTCAGAAGCAGAATCTGAACTGAAGTGGCCACTTGTATTAACATCATCCTGGCCATCACTCAAAGAAGAAGAAAACAACTTAAATGAACCAGAGTGTGTTGTTGCTAAGAGTAGATGACATTTGATACACAAAGCACTGTCAGATGAAGAATCATGAAACACAGCATTTATGTGTTGATTTTTTCAGCGTGTTCAGGTGAGATTCTAATAAAATACCTTCTATTCAATCAACACTTGCCAGTAATCAATGAAGACCATCCAGATAATTATTCAAATTGATCAGGACAAGTGAATCTAGACTCTCCTGATTCTTGGGGGTATCCTGAATAATAACAATCAAACCCCAACTTTTAAAATGACTTCTTTAAGACTGTGTTTGTTTTCTATTAACATTTTCTTCTATAAGGCATTACTTTTCACTTTAGAGACAATAGGCCTCATTATGAGTTTGGCAGAGGTGATTACTCTGTCCCAAATGTGATGTATATCCCACCCGCCATATTGCAAGTTCCATTACATCCTATGGAATTTGTAAAACGGCAGACGGGATATCCGTCATGTTTGGGACGGAGTAATCCCCTCCGCCAAAGTCGTAATCAGGCCCAATGTCTTGTGGAGAATTTGAATGGAATTTTTCCTTTTACTCATCTCTCTCACCCAGTCTGAACAAACAGAAGATCTTAATAGTTTGAATTTGGAAACACCAGTGGTGCCATGCAGTGTAATACGGTAAGATCATACTTTTTCTCTTTGAAATTTCTCTTCCTCAAAACCCATACTTACAGCCGCCTGAATGCCTTCTTTCAAGAGTCTGTTCATGTTCTCCACCAACCCTTTTGAAGATGGAGAATATTAAAGCACCTCAAAGATGCTTAATGTAAAATTAATCAATAAAAGACTTCATTTGTGTTGAAATGTGTCACACTGTCCACAATAATTTCTATAAGTGCACCCTCAATATCAAACAATCTCAAGGAATCTGTGTTGGGAACTGAAATAAAGCCAAAATAAACCCATTTAGGGAAATAATCCACAAGAACAATTGTGTATCTCTTATTGCTTTGCAAAAGCTCAAATGGACCCGCAAAAGCAAGAGCCACTTTCTGCCAAGCTTCTTCAGGTAATGGAACCATGTGAAGGGGAGTCTCAATGGACTTCCAGTGCTTGTAAGACACTAAGCAGGTGGTGCAACCATCAAAAAAGTTGGAGACCTGAGATTCTATGGAAGGCCACCAGAATTATTGTTTTACATTTTTACAAGTGGCATTGACTCATAAATGACCACTGTGCACCTCCTTCATGAGAAGTTCTCTTAATGTGTCTAGAGGATCACAAACATCATGGTTTATTAAGGTGCCTTCCACTGCAGACAACACACAGGCTATTTGTATGAAAGATCTGAGAGAAGATTCAACATTTCTTTCCTTGGGCCAGCCTTCTTTAATAAACCAAAATACAGTTTGAAGAACAGAGTCCTGTTTGGTCTCCTCAGACCACTGTTTGTAAGAAACTATACCTTTGTTAGCAAGAATGTATTCTGTAAGAGTGGAAACACACTCACTGTCCTCACTATCTTAACTCAAAGTATTCAATCCATCCTCAACAGGTAATCTAGAAAGGCAATTGGCCTTGACATGTTTCCATTTAGGGAAATATTTGACTCTGGAGTTGAACTCTTGTAACCTGGAGAGCAACCTCACTAAACTTGAGGAAGCTCTACCTGACCCATTACCAAAGTACAACAGGGGTTTGTGGTCAGTGAATAGGTCAAAATGGAAACCACAAAGAAAAGTGTTGAATTTCTCCATGGCCCAACAACAGGCTAACACCTCTTGCTCAATGGTACTGTATACAGATTCTGCTTTGCTAAGAGAACGAAAGGCAAGAGGAATAGTATACTCCTTATCAGCTGTGAATTGTGATAAAATTGCACCTAAACCAAACTGACTGGCACCAACTGTGACAGCACATTTCCCATCTTCAACAAATTGTGACAAAGCAGTACATTAGTAACAAGATGTTTAACCTTCTCCTGAACTGAATCAGGCATATATACTTCACTTCCTTTCTCAGTATATTGCACAATGGTTGCACAATGAATGTGTACCCATGCACAAATCGTGGATACTAGTCATACAGACCAAGGAAAGAATGAAGTGTGTATTTGTTTCGTGGTGGTTGAGCATCCTGATTGGGCTGGATGACCTTGACTAGAGCACATTTGGGATATGTGCCTTTGGCACTAATGGAGAGACCTAAATAACTTAACGCCTGAGCTAAAACTTTACATTTTTCAAGGAAAAGAGTGATGCTATACTTCTTGAACTTGTTGAGCACCATTTCAAGTGTAGAATGGTTATCTTGCACATTCTTAGCTAAGACCAGCAATATGTTGGAATACTTGAACCCCATCAATACCTTCCAGGATGGGGTCCATGAGTCTTTAATATATATGCTTGTAGCAGATTCCAAACCAAATGGAAGTCTGCAATATTTGCACCAAATGGTGTTATAAAAGTTGTCAACTCTTATCAGTGCACATTTCAGGGAATCGGATTGTAAGCAGATCTAAGGTCTAGTGAAGAGAAAAATTTAGATTCAGCAGTATTAGCCAATAATTCCTGAATCTTGGGTAGGAGATGGCAGTCAACTATGAAATTCTTGTTCAGACTGCAAAGCTGTACACACAATTGGATCTCTTTAGTTTTTTTATGTACAATAACAATGGGACTGACACATTCAGATGAGTCAGGGGCCAAAATGATGCAACTCTTAATCAAATTATCTAGCAAACGCCTAAGTTCAGATCTAACACTCAGAAAAACGGGTCTAAATTTATAAGTAAAGGGGACAGCATTTTTTTTTAGTTTGATAAGGTACACATATTTATCAATGATGCCACTGACAATATCAGGAAATGTGATTACAGTGTGAGCTATAGAATTGGAATAACTGATCTCCACAAAGGGAATGGGAACATCAGCAATTCTGACGGGTAGATCAGCATCAATGACCAATATCAAGCCCAATTTTGCAAGATCTTGCTAACCAACAATGTTTTTTCCTTCAATAGCCAAACAAATCTTGGTAACATTAGATCTACCAAGAGATTAACTTCCACAGTGAGCACCATATTCAAAAGATCAACAGTACAAGCATCCTTTACCGGTTCCACACATTGCGGATTGACTGGAGTGCTATTAGATTTGCATACACTGTTAAATTGACCCAGTTTTTTACACATGCAACAGTTTTTACCTTGAACAGGGCAATTGGGAGTGTTCCCCAAATTAGCAACAAACAACAAGCATTGTACATACTTTTTATCTTTAACATAAATGGCATCAACATTTTCAGAATAATCAACTACATTGACAAAAGAAGGAGATGAAAAGCTGGAATGGTCTTCAATTGTAAAACGACTTGATACTATCAAACATTCAATAGTCTTGGTGATGTCAGTAACATCAACTAATGAAGGATCTCTACAGCTAAATAAGTGTTCTTGTAGTTTCTTGGAAAAAGAGCTGTAGACAAATTGATCCTGAATGTAAATGTCAAATGATGAGTCAACATTGCACAATATAGCCAATAACCTCAATTCTTACACTCTCATCAGTGCTTTGTTTTCTTTAGTAAAAATTAAGCTCCCCATTTACAATTCTTTAGTGGCACACTGTGTCACTGGAGTGTCATTTTTTTTTTTATGCTCTTGTGGCGCGGGTTGCCCGACCTTTTCAATACCTTGTAACTATGACCCCCTTTCATGCATAACTCCACAGGAAAGGGGCATGCCATGGGTGGTGCTGTGGGTGTTTCTTTGCAACACCCACAGAATCTGACACATTCCCAGATTTACAAGGCTGGGAATGTGTCAGATTCCTATCCCATCTCAAGTGTGGTATAAAAGTGGCGCAAGAGGGAGAACATTATTTTTCCCTGTTTTTTCCTCTTTCTATGTGTGCTGCATTCTGCAAGAAGAAAATGTAATTAATGATTGTTTATGTACAGGAAGATGCACCATGCTGCAAGGGTGCCTGCCTTGGAGCTAGGTGGCAGTGCGTGCCAGCACAGAGGAAAATACAGGAGTGTGTCTCATTTCTGTAAATCCAACGCATCCCTGTACTTTCAAAATGACACTGGGGGCACAGCAAGCTGGTTTCCAGTTCCATTCTGAGTCATTTCTTCGTAAATGAGCCCCCCCCAATCTTTCTTAGAGGACACTATGGCCCGTATTTATACTTTTTTTTGCGCCGCATTTGCTGCGCTTTTTGACGCAAAATGGCGCAAACCTACAAAATACAATGGTATTTTGCAAGTTTGCGCAGTTTTTGCGTCAAAAAACGACGCAAATGAGGCACAAAAAAAGTATAAATACGGGCCTATATTACCCTGGAAACTTGTTCCTTAGTCTAGTTACTGCTTCAACATACTCAACCCAATCACCAGATTGACTGGAGGGAGAAACAACTTGAGGTAAATTATCAAATATTTGTTCGCCCTCCTGTCCTGGATGATTAAAACTGTCTCTGCTTTATGTTTAAGCACACATTTTTCTGCATCAGTGGCAATAAAATATTTCTCAAAGAATTTTATCCAGGTTTTCCATTTATCATTTGGCCTGGCTGGGTATAGGAGGCATGGAGTAATTCGAGCAAAATTATTAGATGCATAATAGACAAAAATATGCAAATAGTAATTTTTTACAGTAACTCCGATTTGAAAAACAAACTGCATGAACATGTACCCAGGCCAGCGGGGGATGCCACACCACAGGCAAAAAACTGCAGAATGAAGAGGATTGCCTCAAAATGCCTTGTCGTGATACGCGTGACAACAGACTGTAACTTGAAAAATGTGACCTATCAAAGATGGCTTCCACATCAGCAGCGTGATGATGTAATTTGATGGCAACCAATAGAGAGCACTCTTAAAAAACAACCACACTACAAAGATGCTTAAAGTTGCAAGACTACACAAGGAGACATACCAAGGGCAAGGCTGCTCAGTGCTTATAAAAGTATTGAAGTAAAACGGCAACCCAATAACCTCTTGAGAGCTTTGGTAAATATAAACCAACTTTGTATGTGACCAGTTTTGAATATCATAACATCCTTAACCCACAAAGTCCATTACAAAAATAATATCAAATAATGGATTCGCTATATACATGATGTTTTCGTGATCTGGCAAGGTGATACTTAATCATTATCACAGTTTTTTAACTGGCTGATTTCCTTGAACAAGAATCTAGTCTTCACTATACAATTAGATAAACATGTATTATCCTTTTTAGATTTAACCACCCTGGAGGATAATGAATCACTCGTTTTCACTTTATTTACAAAACCTAATGCATTCCATATGTTGCTGCGTTTTGATAGCTATCATCCAAAAAACTTGAAGGATAATTTACCATGTGGTCAGTTTTTATGCCTTTGGTGCAATTGCTACAAAAAACGGATTATTTCCTAGAGGCAAACAAACTTACCCATACACTCGTAGCGCAAGGCTTTCCATGTAGATTAAAAAACAAATCAATGAAAAGAACATTGCATATACGTCCTGATGCTCTTTTTATAGAAATAACCCAAACCAAAGAATCAAGACTAGCTTTTTGTGTCCACCTTCGGGTCTGGATCTAACAAAAACAAAAAAATATTCTTAAGCAATGGTACATTTTGAATGATAAGAAACTTCAGAAAAAGAAACTAACGTTTGTTTTCACACGTGGATCGGATTTGAGGAACAAAATAGTTAAAGCACATATCACACCCCAGATTGACTAAATCACACAGAGCTTTGATCTACAACCCACTAAAGGTCACTTTCGGTGTAGTAATTGTATGTCCTGTAATACCACCCATGCCTTAAAATGCATGCTAAAACATCCCATTTAAAGCATTTCTCCATCTGTAGGACTAGAAATGTGGTCTGCTGCATTAAATGCCCATGGGGTTTGTCTGACATAGGAAAAACCACATAAAATATATGACAAAGAATCCTCCAACATCAATCCAGAATGCAACCCCCAAACTTTTACCTAGAGTTTGGAATGTTGGGTGATACAGGTAGTAAAAAAAGTATGAAACCACAACCTAGAAAACCAAATTTGCCTAGGCAAAAATAGATGATTTGGCATATAGGCAGTGTTAACTTTGGCCTAAATGGGGCAATGGAGTGACAGAGTCTCGTTTTGCAGAACTAATATCCAGGGAGCCAATCAGGAACTTTGGAGTGGAGTCTGTTAGAGCTCCATGCCCCTCAAATGCAGTCAGCAGCGCGGTCACGCTCTCGCCTTAGAAACAGTGTATTTTGACTCCTGTGATTTGACTCCTGTGATTTTAGAATACCATTCATCTGTACTGCACTTTATTGCTTTTATTACATACAGCACTCTTTAAGTATTTTTTGTCACTTTGCTGCCGTATTTTGCCCGTGCTTGATGCACTAATTCTTTTTTCATTGACTGACAGGGATTCAATCAGGAACTTGAGGGTGGAGTCTGTTAGAGGTCCGTGCCCCTCAAATGCAGTCAGCAGCGCAGAGGCACGCAGCAGGCATGCTCCTGGCATGCCAAAGGCACACCTAAGGCAAGCCAGTCTTTGCCCGTTTGCGCCTGGCCGGGACCAGGGACTAGAAACTCTGGCCCTCCTCAGGCTAACAGGCTGAAGTATTCTGCCAGCCAACTCCTGGCTTTGCAGCCATCTTGCCCAACTAATTGTTTAACAATTGATTTATGGATGATTTTACCCAATTGTAAGTTATGTGAAGTTTTTTTCCTTACTGGTGGGTTATAGTGGTATCCCCAGGACTACAAACGCAGCTTTGTGTAATGAAGCTCTGAATTCGGGGTGCAAAGATAAGTTGCAATTTCACTTTCTTAATGTCAATTGCTGCTGTCTTCCCCGACACCAGCAGGACATTTTTAACTTACGGTGGTACTATAATCTTGATGCTTTGCTTCTAACAGAGACTAGGCTTCAGGATAGTTCAATGAAGTAATTGCAGCATTACCATCAAACTACTCCATTGCTAGGAAACATAGAGAAAGCACACCTGGGGGGGTGGCCAAAATTGATAACAAGGCTTATAATTGCAAAATTGAAGTTCTTCCTGTACCTGCTTGCGAGGCCATTCTTTTTTCCCTCACACCTACACCTACGTTTATTTTGTCCTGGGCATTGGTTCACATGCCTCCTGGCTATGTGGGGAGTTGGTTTACCTCAATTTCTGACCTGATTGCTTCTTTTACTCTTAAATTTGCAAGCTTCATGCTGTTGGTGGATTTTAATATTCATTTAGAGGACCCAGAATGTAGTCTTGGATGTGGCCTCACTGATGACTTGGGTATTTTAAATCTCACCCTGCATAATGCGCTTCCTACTCATGAAGCAGGTCACCTTTTGGACCGGATTTTTGCTAATATTCATGACTTAGTGACTGCTTCACCTATTACTCTGACTTGGTCAGATCATAGAGCAGCTCCCTTTCCTTTCAAAGCTTCTTCAGCTACTTGTCCTAGGTGGCTTAATACCCCTATTATGACCAGGAAATTGTCTAAACTGGATGTTGCCATCTTGAATCACCATCTTTCTATTACTGAACCGGTGCTTAAAGATTCAGCTTGCTCTGATCAGGGCTTGGTAGACACCTGGATCCAGAATGCACTGGATGAAGTCCTACCTTTCTCTTTTATGTGGTAAAGGTGCTCTCTGGTCCCAGTCAAACATCTCCTGTGCCGTCACTTTCACAATCTCTGCGACAAACTGGCTCTGTGTTTTACAGAAAAGGTAGTTAACATTCAGGCGCAGATGATTAATGACTCTAAAAGTGGCGTAACAGTGTCTAGCCATGGCAGTCTGGGTGAAGATGTCAAATTCGCCCTTAGTTCATACTTTAGTGCAACTCCCTTGGCTAACTCCATACAGAGCAAACTGAGGTCATGGACCTTGTTAGATGCAGAGGTGGCTGCTGCATAACTCAAGGTGAGGTACGGAAGGATTGGGATGGGGACGAGGTAACAATAAAAAATAAAAAAAGCACTTACCTTACCTACGTCCCTGTTGCCTCCTGCCGCCTTGCACTCCTCTTCTTCTGGTGTCCCAGCTTTCACTGCTGGGACACCAGCAGAGGCTCCCCATCAATCCTGGTGCTGCTTTCATGCAAAACCTTGCACAAAAGAAGCACCAGAATTGTTCTGAGCCGCAGTGACTGCTGCTCAGACACAGCCCTGGGGTCTGTGCAGTTTCTTCAGCCCAGCTGTTAAACACAGCTGGGCTGGAGAAACCTAAGTGTGCATGTTTGTTTGGCCAGCCTCAGACGGCCTTCCAAATACACATGCGTACTTAGGTGCACTCTCCGGTCCTCCCACCTACCGTAGTCCAGCCCCACCCCTCCCTGCGCTACTGGCTGTGCCAGAAGCAGAAATATAAAACAATAGTAAACTATTGTTTTATTTTTCTGCTGCTGGCACAGCCAGTGGGGCGTACTCCTTCACCATAGTGAAGGAGCTGGCCCATGGTTAGATGTCACCTCCTTTTTGGGTATCTTAGTCAGTTAAATCTTGCTCCCCATTAGATCCTGTGCCCCCTTTTTAGTTTGATTTGGTAAACATGGAACTACTTCAGTAGTAGTAAACCTCCTTAACTCCACTCTTCATGAGGGTGTTGTTCCGGCATGTTGGAAACACGCTATGGTGCTTCCACTTTAAAAACAAAACAATCTAGACCTCAACATCTGGTCGAATTACCGGCCCATCTCTCTGTTGCTTGAAGAAGGTGGAACTGCTGTGTTCATTTTACTCGATCTGAGTGCTGCATTAGACACAGTGTTCCACTCTATTCTGATTGAGAGTTTATCAACATTGGATATTGAGGGTTCTGCATTGTCCTGGCTAAGCTCAGTTCTTTACAATTGTTCATTTCAGGTTTTCTCGGCCAGTGCTACGTCTGCCAGGCAGTGCTTAACATCAGATGTCCCACAGTGCTCAGTTGCCTGCTTTTTAAAATGTATGTCCTCTCACTGGCAGAAGTGGTGCAGAGCTGTGGTTTGACCCTCTTTTCATATGCAGTCTATACCCAAATTGTTTTCTCATTATCATCTGCTCATGAGCAGGGTCAGTCTGATCTTCACTGTGGCATGAGGTCAATTGCCACCTGGATGAGTAACAACATGCTCAAGATGAACGGCGACATGAGAGAGGTGATAATTTGGTGCAAGAATCTCCAACTCTGGAGTTCCCAACATTGGCCTGCTCTGTTGGTGCCCCCTCCTACCCTGTTTTCCAAAGTTAATGTTGGAAAGTACCATCTTGCCTGGCATGTTACCCTCATTTTTACATGTATGTCAGTTTGTTTTTGCCTGTCTCACTGGGATCCTGCTAGCCAGGACCCCGGTGCTCATAGTTTGTGGCCTGAATGTGTACACCTGTGTAGTGACTAACTGTGTCACTGAGGACCTGCTAACCAGAACCTCAGTGCATATGCCCTCTCTGCCTTTAAATTTGTCACTATAGGCTAGTGACCACTTTTACCAATTTTAATTGGCACACTGGAACACCCTTATAATCCCCTAGTATAGGGTACCTAGGTAACCAGGGCATTGGGGCTCCAGGAGATCCCTATGGGCTGCAGCATTTCTTCTGCCACCCATAGGGAGCTCAGACAAATCTTTACACAGCACTGCCACTGCAGCCTGAGTGAAATAACACACACGTTATTTCACAGCCATTTTCACTGCACTTAAGTAACTTATACGTCACCTATATGTCTTACCTTCACTTGCTGAAGGTTAGGTGCAAAGTTACTAAGTGTGAGGGCACCCTTGTACTAGCAAAGGTGCCCCCACATAGTTCAGGGCCATTTCCCCGGACTTTGTGAGTGCGGGGCACCATTACACACGTGCACTGCATTTAGGTCAATACCTATATGTAGCTTCACAATGGTAACTCTGAATATGACCATGTAACATGTCTAAGATCATGGAATTGTCCCCCCATTCCAAATCTGGTATTGGGGAGCCAATTCCATGCATCCCCAGGGCTCCACTATGGACCCCAGGTACTTGCAAGCCAGCTCTCTCTGGGGTTTTCTCTGCAGCTACCGCTGCTGCCACCCCACAGACAGGGTTCTGCCCTCCTGGGGTCTGGGCAGCCCAGTCCCAGGAAGGCATAAAAAAGAATTTCCTCTGAGAGAGGGTATTACACCCTCTCCCTTTGGAAGCAGGTGTTAAAGGCTGGGAAGGGGTAGCCTCTCCCAGCCTCTGGAAATGCTTTGAAGGGCACAGACGTGCCCTCCTTGCATAAGCCAGTCTACACCGGTTTAGGGAACCCCCAGTCCCTGCTCTGGCATGAAACTGGACAAAGGAAAGGGGAGTGAGCACTCCCCTGTCCATCACCACCCCAAGGGTGGTGCCCAGAGCTCCTCCAATGTGGCCCAGACCTCTGCCATCTTGTTTCCAGAGGTGTGGGGGCACTCTTGAGGCCTCTGAGTGGCCAGTGCCAGCAGGTGACATCAGAGACCCCTCCTGATAGGTGCTTACCTGACTAGGTGGCCAATCCTCCTCTGAGGGCTATTTATGGTCTCTCCAGTGGGCTTTTCCTCAGCTAACGACTTGCAAGAATTCACCAGAGTTCCTCTGCACCTCTCTCTTTGACTTCTGCCAAGGATCGACCGCTGACTGCTCCAGGACGCCTGCAAAACTGCAACAAAGTAGCACTAAGACTACCAGCGACATTGTAGCGCCCAATCCTGCTGCCATTCTTGACTGTTTCCTGGTGGTGCATGCTTTGGGGGCTGCCTGCCTCCATCCTGCACTGGAAGCCACAAAGAAATCTCCAGTGGGTTGATGGAATCTTCCCCCTGCTTCAGCAGCCACCAAACTTCAGCGTCACCGGTACTCTGGGACCCCTCTCATCCTGACGAGCATGTCTCCTGGAACACAGGTCATGGACCCAAGTGACCCAGACTGTCCAGTAGTCCAACTATCCAAATTTGGAGGAGGTAAGTCCTTGCCGCCCCTCTCCAGGCAGTAATCCTGTGCACTGCGTGAACTGCAGCTACAAGGGCTTCTGTGCAATTTCCATGAAATCCTTCATGCACAGCCAAGCCTAGGTCCCCAGCACTCTGTCCTGTGATGCTCAGCTCCCTGAGTTGATCTCCGGTGTCGTGGGACCTCCTTTTGCAGTGTTGAGATGACCGCTGTATTCAGAGTTCTTGAACCCGTGTTCAAGGACTGATGCAGGTGCTTGCTTCTTGTGCATGGGTTCTCTACATTGCTGGGGTCCCCCTCTGTCTCCTCTCCCAAGTGGCGACATCCTGATCCTTCCTGGGCCTGGGCCGCACCCTTTTTCTTCAACTGTGATTCTTGCAGCCAGCAAGGCTGGTTTGTGGTATTTTGCCAAGGAAACAACTTTGCATCCTCCAGTACTCTGTGGGACATCTTCTGCATGGAGGAGAAGTTCCTAGCACCTTTCGTTGTTGCAGAATCTTCAGCTTCTTCCACCCAGAGGCAGCCATTTTGCACCTTCTTCTGGGGTTTAGTGGGCTCCTGCCCCCGGACACTTTTGTGACTCTTGGACTTGGTCCCCTTCCTTTGCAGGTCCTCAGGTCCAGGAATCCACCTTCAGTGCTTTGCATTCTGTTGTGGTCTTTGCAAAATCCTTTATCACGACTTTAGTGTGATTCTGGGGAAATGGTAGTACTTTACTCCTACTTTCCAGGGTCTTGGGATGGGGAATCTTGGACACCCTTAGTGTTTTCTTAAACTCCCAGCAACCCTCTACACACTACACTAGCTTACAGGTCCATTCGTGGTTCGCATTCCACTTTCTTAGTATATGGTTTGTGTTGCCCCTAGGCCTATTGCATCCTATTGTAATCTACATTGTTTGCACTACTTTCTGACTGTGTTACTTACCTGATTTGGTTTTCTGTGTATATTTTGTGTATTTTACTTACCTCCTAAGAAAGTATATCCTCTGAGATATTTTGGGCACATTGTCACTAAAATAAAGTACCTTTATTTTTAGTAACTCTGAGTATTGCCTTTCTTATGATATAGTACCTATATGATATAAGTAGTATAGTAGGAGCTTTGCATGTCTCCTAGTTCAGCCTAAGCTGCTCTGCTATAGCTACCTCTATCAGCCTAAGCTGCTAGAACACTACTACTGTACTAATAAGGGATAACTGGACCTGGCACAAGGTGTAAGTACCATTGGTTCCCACTATAAGCCAGGCTGGCCTCCTACAGTTAAGAATCTGGGCTTCTTGCTGGATGCAAATCTGTCAATGAAACTTCAGATTGTGAAGGTAACCTCCACTTGTTTTGCCATACTCAAATGGCTTAAGAAAATCATCTGGTTTCTTCCCCTGTCTGCTCAAAAGACTTTAAAGCAAGCTTTAATCCTATCCAGATTGGACTACGGTAATATCCTTTATCTTGGCGTAGACTAAGCTTCCACCCGCCATTTGCAGATGTTTCAGAATGCTGCAGCTCGCCTACTGTTCTGTCTCCTGAAATCTGATTTGGTTTCCCTTCTTCTGCAAGAACTTCACTGGCTGCTGATCCTGAAACTCATCCAATTTAAGGCTCTGTGCTTTATCTTTAATGCCAGAGCGAGAGCTGGTCTTGCTATATTCAGGAACAGATACTGCCCTATCTGCCAACCTGCCCCCTCAGATCTCAGCATCTGGATTTGGGTACAATTCTGAGGTTTCACTTGGCCCGTGTGGGTAGTCGACATTTTTCTTTTCTTATGGCTCATCGCCAGGAAACCCTGTTTGGGTAGCTGTGCACTCCACAAAATAATTACAATTACAGTGCAAGTTCAGGTTAGTTACCTCTTCACTCGGTCAGTAGAAACACTGTATCTGAAATCTGTCTGTTATTGTTTGAGTTGCATTGAACTGTTTCATTAACAACTAAAGCCAATGTTATGGTTGAGACGACAAACACTGAAAATCATATTGTTGAGTTGTACAATTTCTCTGGATTATATTCTTATTGCATTGTAAATTGCTTCAGTTTGTTCTTACTTTTAAATGGCACATTCCTATGTTATTCTACAATAATGAATACTTTGTTGAATATTGTTTCCATGAATATTTGTTAGCATTCACTATTGTTCAGACCTGCAACCTTTTACATATGTACACTGAGAAATTGATCACAACTCATTGCGGTTTTTGATGTATGCCTAGAATAGCCCGGTACTTAAAACTAAATCATGTCTGCATTTTTTCCATTCTTTGAAGCACTCTCTGTTTTAAACTTGAAGCTTAGTCTTGGCGAATGGCCGCCTAAACAACACTATCAAATGGAACAATGGCAGGCATGAGGGTACAATACAAATGCACCATTTTTCGTTGTGCATTCTAGTTGTTGAACTACGGTCTTAAAAATGGCTGCTGATATCCCTTTAGTAACAGTTTACATTGACAGTGTTCTATTCTTCATTAGGCCCATGGTGCATGGCAGTGCAGCAAGTGCCTTTTTTGTGCCACTCGGCGCCACCGGGAAAGGGCAGAAATGCACCGTATTTACAAGATGCTGTATATTTTTGTCCTCTCCCCGTGTGCTGGTGCACAAATTGCTGCCTAGTGCCAAAGCAGGCAACCTTGCACCCTGGTGCAAGGGTGCATACATTGTGGGGATGATTGTTTTTGTACAGGAAGTGACACGCCCTGTACAAAACAATTACAAGAGGTATTTCCTCTTTCTATATGTGCTGCAGAATGCAGCACACATTGAAAGAGGAAAAAACAGGAAGAAAAAAAGATATTTCTCCCTGTTGCATCATTCTTATGCCACCCCTGAGGTGACAATGGAATCTGACTCATTCCCAGACTTGTAAATCTGGGAATGCGTCAGATTCCATCAGATTCCATGGGTATTGCTTGGGAACACCCCAAGCAACACCAATGGAACTCCTCTTTCAAATAGTGCTATGCGTAAAATGGGTCCATATTATATGGCCATGAAAAGCCATGCAAGGTGACTTTGAGTGGCTATGTAAATATGGGCTGGAACACTGCGCCACTGGAGCGTAAAAAAAAATGATGCTCTTGTGGCACAGTGTGCTGCTAGGGCCTCGTAAATGAGGCCCTCACAGTTAGAACATATCTGCTGAAGTCTGTGCTCTGGCCATTATGTTCGTCCTCAGAAACAGAGCCACATAGTTACTTTAGGTCCAGATTTAAGAGGGCCTAGCGCCTCCTTGCGCCACATTAGTGTCATTTTTTTACACAAATGTGGTTCAACTAGGCCAAATTCCCCACGCTAGATTTCGAAAGTAGGTCAGTGCATGCATTGCACAACTTTGTAACCCTTTGACCCATATTATGCCTGCGCCAGGCATAATGTATGGAAGGGTGGCGTTCCCCCGTTAGGGAACCACACAAATGGCGAAGTGGAATTTATGAGATTCCATTGCGCCATTTCTGCTGGCTATTTTTAATATCTGCACTAGCAGGCTTTAAGGGGGCACACCATTGTTTTCAATGGGCCCCTATGTACTTTACAGGATTAGAGCCAAAATGAAAACTTACGTTTTTTTCACTTCATAACATTTCTAAGGACTGTTGCTCTTTCTCAAACTATTACAGTTACTTTCCATGATGCAATACCAAGGATTGCAGTGAACTCAAATTCAAAATGTGACCAATTGTTACTCTATGCATTGTCTGCACATTTGAAAGACAGATGATACAAAATTGGTAAATTCATAGAATTGTAAATTAGACAAATAATTGTTTCTTTTACATGAAAGCACTTATGGCATTTTCACATTGCCAAGCTATCTTGTTTGGAATTAGTCTGGATGGTTTTAAGTGGTCACAAAGTGTCGCACTATTTGGTTTTGTGTTTGTTCTAGTGTACCTCGACACATCCAACACAGATTTAATTTTAACTTCAGTTGTCGGTTTCTCCAGCTGTTGGTCTAAGTTTGTTTTTGTTCTCTGTTTTATATATTTGTGAAATCTACAGGATTTTTTGTTTCTAAGCATTGTCCTGAGAATGGTCTCACATATTAATTATACAAGAGACAGAAACATGGATGTCTGTCCACGACTTGCTTCTTTGAAACTAGATTGGCTTTTGTTAACACAAATAATTTTCAAACTATCTTCTTGTAAGAGTAGACCAACAGTACTTTTCGCCCTATCTATGGACTTGATGGGACAATTTCGGGTCATTAGTCTGTTGGATCCTGGAATTTGTGTAACCCCTCATTTCTGTTTGTTACTTTTCTTGGACCTTTTCAGTAAAAACATTTTTTAATTTCTTTTATGTGTCTGAGTGTTCCATTATTGTCTTTATTAGTTTAATGCAAAGTACTAAGGGACATCTCTATGTATATATTTTTGATCAAATCTATTGATAGCGCGTCCAGTCTTTATAAATTACCTATACTTGGACACGCTGGAGGTCGGTGAACCTTTTAACCGAGTTGGATTCTCCTCATCCAAGAATAGTCGGATCACTCGAATCAATAATCAATAACCATTTATAATCAATAACCAATACTCTTTTAGTAATCAAACAACACATTAGGGATCAATAACAATTTGTACTTTGACACGCCATGACCTTTCAGTCATGAATAACCACACCAGTTTATTAAAAGTTAATGAATTTATTTCCTTGTATTTACAAAGCTAGCACGATATAAGTAAGTCTCAAAATCAAATGATATACAAATACGAACATTACTAGCTGTCCATAGCGACGGAAGAAACGCAATCTACGCAAAATCTGGATTATAATGCATCCGGTTATGGCAATACAAATCACTAGGGTAAGCAATTGAATTTGACTAATTTCATACAACGGTCAGCATAACAAGATTTTAATTTAGCGTGGTGCATCAAATGGATACCTCAACTAACCTCTAATTAATATTGGCATGTGGGGCTTCATGCAAAAACAATTTAGTCAACACAAATTTCGAAAACTTCTAGCTTGGGCCCTATCAAAATAGCAGTTGGTACCTAGGAAGGAAAACACAATGCATAATACAATTATCCTTTCATATTTACCAAATACAATCAGCATTCAAGGAAAAGTCTTCGTCCTTCAGGTATCGGTACCAGCATGGGGCAGATTTCAAAGGGGCAAAGTTAAAGCAAGTTCCCTTGCGGCAGCAAGGGGAATGTGGCAAAGGTTACTGCATGGGCAAGATGGGGCAAAATTAAAGTTAAAGTCTCTAGGGTGAGAATTCTTAAAGTCTCTTTCTCTGCGACAGGGAAAGGCATCAATATGTCATACAAGATGGCATCTTGCTTCAGGCATCAAAATGGCATCGAGGAAAATGGCTGACTTCTCTTTGTCCGGTGGGTTTAAGTAAGAAACATTCCAAATTCTTCAGGGTCTTCCATTGGAGGGTTCATAGGGTGGCTTCCTTTTGACCAATGAATTGTATCTTTCTCCTAGTACTCATTTTTACATACATTGTCCTTGGAGCCTTGGAACACAAGTTGCAACAAAGTTTGCCAATTAATTTTATCTTAGTGACTTTATTGTCTGCACCTGCAGGAGCTGACCTTGCATCAAAGAGGATGAAACCAGCCTAGCACGAAACCTTGAGATAAGTGTATTAGTCATCTCTACTGGAAAAATACAGCCTTAAAATAAAATAATGTCTTTGTTAGTGCAAGAAAAAACCACGCACTTCAATTTGAGACCAGGCAACTAGGCCAAAGCCTCTGCTAAATTTAAGCTAAGCATATAACAGTTTCAACAAGAAAATCATGGAATACATTTGCAATTATGACGGATTACTACATTTGTCAATTCTTCATTGTGAGAAAACAGGGCTGATTGCAGAGGCCCCATAACTTTTTGCCCCCATTTTCCTCTTTTTGCTGGTGTTTTCCTGACTTTGATGGTGCCCTGGGTACTGCTAACCAGTCCCAGGGCCTGTGCTCTGTGTAAAATGGATATGCAAATTAGGCTAATTATAATTGGCTAAGATAACCTACCTATAAGTCCCTAGTATATGGTAGGGCATGTAGGTTTAAGGACCACAGCATAGGTGGTGCTCTGCTTAGGTGCCCAGTGTCATTTTAAAAGCAAGCCTGCCTTGCTGGCTGCTTTTAAATTAAAGTTATATGCAAATTCGACTTTGGAATTAAAGGTACTTCCAAAGTCTTAAACTACCTTATTTTTACATGTAAGTCACCCCTAAGGTGTGCCCTATGTGCCCCTAGGGCTGGGTGCCATGTAACTATAAGCAGGGACTTTATAAAAATAGATTTATAAGCCCTGGTGAGGTAAAAACAGCCAAATTCGTTTTTCCCTCATTGAAGTAAATGGCCTTCATAGGCTAGAATGGGCAGACTTTATTTTAAATTTTAAAGTCTCCTTAAATGTTACATACCAAGAATTTGGTAACAAATTGATTGTTGTAATAAATCCCACAACTTCCAGTTGTTGGATTTAATATAACTTGTCCAGGTAAAAAGTTTAGACTTTACCTAAAAAGTTGCCAATTTCAGCTCTGCATTGTTTTTGCTGCTGTACTCTGATTGGCCAGCCTGCAGCAGCTTCTGCCAGGCTGCCTTGATGAGGTGTGAAGTGGCCAGGCTTCTCACAAAGGAATGTGCTTGGGGGAGAGAATCTCCCCTCAGCAGATGGTGAGGCAGGAAGGGGGAGGGCTGCCAAACTGGTCTTCAAAGGCAGAGAAGGACATTTGCAGCACCCAGCAACACCCCCACATCCTGCAACCCCAGACAATTAGGTGCCCCCTTGATTAGATTAGGAGAGGGCAGGAGAGGGGTGTGTTTATGATTTTTAGCCACACCAGTGGGTGGGCTCAGCCAGATGTAACCTCCAAAAATCAGATTCATCCATGTTGGATTTTTAGAGACTGTTGCCTTCTGGGATGGATTTTTGCCACACTTCCCAGGAAGTGGTCATCACAGGGGGACGACCCTGTCCCTGATTGGAGAACCAGGGCCCCCCTGCTTTTCACCCAGGAGCAAGGATAAAACTGGCAGACCTGCACCCACACCTCAGATCCCCACCAAATTTCAAGAAGAAAGAACTTAAGGAGAAGAAGGACTGCTCTGCTGGACCCCTGGCCTGCACCTGGAACCTGCACTCAGAAGGACTGCACCAGCTGCACACTTGGGCTTCACCACAAGAAGGACTTTGCCTGGCTTCAACTGGTTCAAGGAGGGACTCCCTGTTTGCTACAGGTGAAAAATTGCTAACCAGAGTCCCCTGCACCAACTCCTGAAGAAAACGACCAGCTGACCACTGTCCAGTGGCCAAAAAGGAGTTTGCGCCAGGTGCATTCTGGGAGTTGAAGTCCGCACCCCCCAAGGACCATCACAGAACTTCTGGACCCTTGGGGTGAGCTGTGGACCCCAAAAGAACCTTAAAAGAACATCTGGGTGAAGCCCCAGAAGTTTGGAAAAGATTTGAGAATTTTGGGAAAAAAGCTCCAGAGAGGGACCGACCCGCCGCGGAAATTCTAGCCGGCTTGCCTCAACCGCGACCCGGCCTGACTTCGTGGTTCGTCCCGGTAAAGAAAAACATCCAAAAAAGAGACTAAGTCCGAACGTAAAAAATTGACCGGGACCTCCCAGCCATCGTATCCGAGAAGGGCTCCATGGACGTCGGATCAAGATCCAGGTTTACCCCGGTCGAAGGATTTTCATCTCGAAAAAACGACTAAGTCCGAAGGTAAAAGTCTCCACCGAGGAAACCCACATTGCGTATCCGGACAAGGGCTCCAGGAGGTCGGATTCAACTGGCAGGTTCGTCCCGGTGAAGAAAAACTTCAAAATAAAGACTAAGTCAGAAGGTAACTTTTTAACTGAGGCCTCCCGCGACCTGTAGCCGAGCAGGGCTCCATCGCGGTCGGCCTGAAAGTTTGACTTTGCCCCGGTCGAGGTGCAACCAGATGACCCGATTGGCGCTTTTTGTTTCTAAGCGCTAGAAAAGTAATAATTCTTTAAAAATTCATATCTCCGGTTCCCCTGAACCGATTTTAATCGTTTTTGTGTCATTTTAAAGATAAAAATATAAACTATTTTTATAAATTGGTTTTGGATTTTTAAACTGTTTCCTGTGTTTTATTTTAATTACTGTTTTGTGATATTTGAATGCTTTACACTTTGTCTCCTAAGTTAAGCCTTGACGCTCGTTGCCAAGCTACCAAGGGTTGAGCTGGGATTAATTTACTGAGACCTAACTGTACCTATGTGGAGGTTAGTGGCTTGTTGCTAGGTGTAGGTACCTACCTGCCCTACCAATAACCCATTTTCCAACATAATTGGAAGCAGCGACGGGATCCTGTACTTGTGTTCAATATCACGTTACAGTTTTAGGTAAAACAAATTAAAAATCCTTTAAATTGTCCTAGTGCAAAAATTGTTTTTAATTTTTAATTTGGATTAATTTCAATTATTGAATTTTTGTAATTTTTCTAAATTCTTGTTTCCAATTTTTGCAAAACGTTTTTGTTGACACAAAACTAGGGAACCATGGAGCTTGATCTGGCTAGCCTACCCACACTGACAGTAGTCCAGCTTAGGGGGTTGTGTATTGAAAGAGGGTTGCCTGCAACCACTGATCTCAGGAAGCAAATCCTGATCACATCCCTGACAGCATGGGCTGAGGCCCAAGAGGTAGAGTCAGAAGAAGCTCCAGAGGAGGGAGAAAGAAGGGAGGATGCAAGCTCTAACCACTCAGGGGAGGGAAGGCATCTGAGCCCAAGTGAGGATGAGGAAGAACGGTCCTCAGTAAACACAGTCACTAGGGGCAGATCCAAAGCTAGTGGTGGGAAGGGGGTCCTTTCAGGAGGAGAGAACCCATCCATCAGAGAAAGAGAGCTGGAGGCCCAGCTAGCATACATAGCTTTGGATGCAGAGAAGCTGGCCCTAGAAAAGAAAAAGTGGGCATACAAAGAGAAAAGAGATGGAGGCAGCGATAAAGAAGCTGAGGTGTCCATGGGTGGGGGAGTTTGCCCCAGATTACCCAAGGGGTGGTTCCTGCTTATGTAGAGGGGGATGACATAGATAAGTGGCTGGGGGCCTTTGAGAGGGCACTCCAAATGAGAAGGGTTAGGCCTCAATACTGGGGTTCCCTTTTGTGGGAGTTGGTCCCCAACTCAGGGAGGGATAGGCTTCTGACCTTAAGGGGGGAGGAGGCAGATTCATACCCTAGTATGAAAAGGTGCTTAGCCAAGAAGTTTGGTCTGACCCCAGAGCAATATAGAATGAAGTTAAGGGACACCCAGAAGGTCAGTACCCAGTCTTTGGTTGACTTTGTGGACATTTCACTAAAGGCACTAGAGGGCTGGATTATTGGTAACAAAGTAGATACTTATGAGGGGTTATACAATCTGATCATGAGAGAGCACATCTTGACCAATTGTACCCAAGAAAGGTTACGCCAGCATCTAGTGGACTCTAAGCAGACCAACCCTAGAGAGCTAGGGGAGGCAGCTGATGAGTGGTTGAGAACCAGGGTGGTTGTCAAGTCCCAGGGGGGAGACTCCAAGAAGGGGGGACAGGTCCCCAAAAACCTAAGGAGGGAGGTGGTAAGCCCACCACAGAGACTCCCTCTGTACCCCAGAACCCTAAGAAGGAGGAGAGTAAATCCCACTCTGACCAGCAGAGACAGTTAGACCCAGGGTTAAAAAAGCTCTTGGACAGTAGGGCTTGCTTTGACTGTCAGCAGACAGGTCACTTCAGAGGAGATGCAGCCTGTCCAAAGAAGGTGGTTAGCACTGGGCTGTCCAGTGTAGCCATAGAGGAGGATTCCTCAGATGATGAAGTCCTCCTAGCATTGTGCTGGGAGACAGGACCAGATGGTAAGCTGGTGATCCCTGAGAGTGGGAGTAGGCACTTCCACCACATTCAAGTGAATGGGATCCCTACCACTGGCCTGAGGGACACCTGTGCCAGTCACACTATAGTGAGTGACCGGTTAGTGACGCCAGACATGTATGTCCCAGGAAAGACAAAGAAAGTCAGGATAGCCACAGGGGAGGTCACCTCCAAACCTGTAGCCATAGTGCCCCAAAGAGGGAGGGTATCCTTGACTGGATTAGGGTGGTAGTCAGTGCTGACCTCCCCCTAGATTGTATCCTGGGCAATGACCTCCCAGAGGTGAGTCTGGTCACAGATGGGGTGGTCGCCCAGGGCGCCCCCCAACCCAAAGTCCTGGGGAGTCAGTCCCTACAGTTAAGAGACAGGGGTCCCCAAGAAAAGGAAAGAAGAAAAGGAAGGGTAGGCCACTCTTAAAGAGAGTTCCAGGGAGCCAAGGGCCATCTGCTCCAGTAGGGGGGGAGCCCAGAGTTGGCACTGGTGAGGCCTCACCTGACCCCAAGGAAGTCCTGAGTAGTCAGGCAGCTGTCCAGATGCAAGGTGTTGCCCCTGCACTGACAGAAGGGAGAGTGGAAGGAGGATGTCTGCCACAGGAGGTGGTAGCCCCCCACTCTAGACAGCAAGAGGGGTGCCAGGACCCCAAAGATGCCCCTAAAGCAGCTCAGCCACCTGTCAGTGGAGAGCTTAGGGTGTGGTTCTGGGTACTGACAGCTGTCAGTAGCCTCTGCTGGGTGCTAGCCTTCCTGGCAGCACTGTACTTGGCCTGGGAGGCAGACCCCAGGGCCAATAGCAAAGTAGGCCCCCTGACCCTATTGGTCATGGTGGGGTTGCTCAAGTGTTGGGTGACCTCTTTGGGTAAGCTAGGTGTTGCCCTAGCAAAGTTTGGAGTAGGGGAGGTGGGCACCTCACTACCCAAGTTGGCAGAGAGAAAGGAGGAAGACCCCCCTAGAGGAAAGTTTCAGTTTGAGTTGGGTCCTTTGACTGTTGGGATGGCTTCACTACCCATAGGGAGTGACCCTGACAGGAGGATATAAGGCAGAGTAGGCCCTGCAAAGGGACAGCCAGTTTTCTTCACTGTCTTCCTTGCCTAACAAGCCAGGAAGACTCTCCCAGGGTTGGGCTGAGTCTCCTGGGCGTGTGGGCTGGGGGGGGAGGGGTTGTGTGAGAAAACAGGGCTGATTGCAGAGGCCCCATAACTTTTTGCCCCCATTTTCCTCTTTTTGCTGGTGTTTTCCTGACTTTGATGGTGCCCTGGGTACTGCTAACCAGTCCCAGGGCCTGTGCTCTGTGGAAAATGGATATGCAAATTAGGCTAATTATAATTGGCTAAGTTAACCTACCTATAAGTCCCTAGTATATGGTAGGGCATGTAGGTTTAGGGACCACAGCATAGGTGGTGCACACCTAGGTGCACTGCTTAGGTGCCCAGTGTCATTTTAAAAGCAAGCCTGCCTTGCTGGCTGCTTTTAAATTAAAGTTATATGCAAATTCGACTTTGGAATTAAAGGTACTTCCAAAGTCTTAAACTACCTTATTTTTACATATAAGTCACCCCTAAGGTGTGCCCTATGTGCCCCTAGGGCTGGGTGCCATGTAACTATAAGCAGGGACTTTATAAAAATAGATTTATAAGCCCTGGTGAGGTAAAAACAGCCAAATTTGTTTTTCCCTCATTGAAGTAAATGGCCTTCATAGGCTAGAATGGGCAGACTTTATTTTAAATTTTAAAGTCTCCTTAAATGTTACATACCAAGAATTTGGTATCAAATTGATTGTTGTAATAAATCCCACAACTTCCAGTTGTTGGATTTAATATAACTTGTCCAGGTAAAAAGTTTAGACTTTACCTAAAAAGTTGCCAATTTCAGCTCTGCATTGTTTTTGCTGCTGTGCTCTGATTGGCCAGCCTGCAGCAGCTTCTGCCAGGCTGCCTTGATGAGGTGTGAAGTGGCCAGGCTTCACACAAAGGAATGTGCTTGGGGGAGAGAATCTCCCCTCAGCAGATGGTGAGGCAGGAAGGGGGAGGGCTGCCAAACTGGTCTTCAAAGGCAGAGAAGGACATTTGCAGCACCCAGCAACACCCCTACATACTGCAACCCCAGACAATTAGGTGCCCCCTTTGATTAGATTAGGGAGGGCAGGAGAGGGGTGTGTTTATGATTTTTAGCCACACCAGTGGGTGGGCTCAGCCAGATGTAACCTCCAAAAATCAGATTCATCCATGTTGGATTTTTAGAGACTGTTGCCTTCTGGGATGGATTTTTGCCACACTTCCCAGGAAGTGGTCATCACAGGGGGACGGCCCTGTCCCTGATTGGAGAACCAGGGCCCCCCTGCTTTTCACCCAGGAGCAAGGATAAAACTGGCAGACCTGCACCCACACCTCAGATCCCCACCAAATTTCAAGAAGAAAGAACTTAAGGAGAAGAAGGACTGCTCTGCTGGACCCCTGGCCTGCACCTGGAACCTGCACTCAGAAGGACTGCACCAGCTGCACACTTGGGCTTCACCACAAGAAGGACTTTGCCTGGCTTCAACTGGTTCAAGGAGGGACTCCCTGTTTGCTACAGGTGAAAAATTGCTAACCAGAGTCCCCTGCACCAACTCCTGAAGAAAGCGACCAGCTGACCACTGTCCAGTGGCCAAAAAGGAGTTTGCGTCAGGTGCATTCTGGGAGTTGAAGTCCGCACCCCCCAAGGACCATCACAGAACTTCTGGACCCTTGGGGTGAGCTGTGGACCCCAAAAGAACCTTAAAAGAACATCTGGGTGAAGCCCCAGAAGTTTGGAAAAGATTTGAGAATTTTTGGAAAAAAGCTCCAGAGAGGGACCGACCCGCCGCGGAAATTCTAGCCGGCTTGCCTCAACCGCGACCCGGCCTGACTTCGTGGTTCGTCCCGGTAAAGAAAAACATCCAAAAAAGAGACTAAGTCCGAACGTAAAAAATTGACCGGGACCTCCCAGCCATCGTATCCGAGAAGGGCTCCATGGACGTCGGATCAAGATCCAGGTTTACCCCGGTCGAAGGATTTTCATCTCGAAAAAACGACTAAGTCCGAAGGTAAAAGTCTCCACCGAGGAAACCCACATCGCGTATCCGGACAAGGGCTCCAGGAGGTCGGATTCAACTGGCAGGTTCGTCCCGATGAAGAAAAACTTCAAAATAAAGACTAAGTCAGAAGGTAACTTTTTAACCGAGGCCTCCCGCGACCTGTAGCCGAGCAGGGCTCCATCGCGGTCGGCCTGAAAGTTTGACTTTGCCCCGGTCGAGGTGCAACCAGATGACCCGATTGGCGCTTTTTGTTTCTAAGCGCTAGAAAAGTAATAATTCTTTAAAAATTCATATCTCCGGTTCCCCTGAACCGATTTTAATTGTTTTTGTGTCATTTTAAAGATAAAAATATAAACTATTTTTATAAATTGGTTTTGGATTTTTAAACTGTTTCCTGTGTTTTATTTTAATTACTGTTTTGTGATATTTGAATGCTTTACACTTTGACTCCTAAGTTAAGCCTTGACGCTCGTTGCCAAGCTACCAAGGGTTGAGCTGGGATTAATTTACTGAGACCTAACTGTACCTATGTGGAGGTTAGTGGCTTGTTGCTAGGTGTAGGTACCTACCTGCCCTACCAATAACCCATTTTCCAACATTCATGATTAATTAAGCCTGTTTATAATAATGGCGAACTACCCAGTGGGCACAATTTCCCACGTATATTATCTTTCTTTGCTAAAATCACACTACCTTATACGATTTTGTTACATGATATATGAATATTTGTTAGCCTTCCTTTTTCTGCGTCATCAATCCCTCCTCTGATGACTAATTATGTCATCACATCAAATCTTCCACCACAAATTTTATTCCATTAAAATTCTGTTTTGGTAATTTGGCACTTCAGTCAATTCCCTCTTCCTTTTGGTTCCCTTTGATTTTTCTCTGTATATTTCTACCATTTTATTTTGTTCTTTCTCTTCTCTTCTTCTTTTGTTTCTTGTTTTCAATATTTTAATAGCTTTCCATATTCCCCAAATACCTAATAAGCAAATTAATGTTATTAATATTCCTTTTACTATTTTCAGCAATAGTCCGTTCCAAATGTTGCTGAGCCAATTTCCCACAGAAGCAAATCCTTTTCCAACCTTCTCCCATACTCCTGGTTCTTTCAATTCTTTCAAATCTGTACTCTTGTTAGTTAAATTTGTAAGCATTTTTCTAATTTGCCTACTGTTGTCTGGAATATAAGAACAACAGTGACGTGCATTAAGCATTTTGCAAACGCCGCCATCCTTTGCTAAAAGAATGTCTAAAACAAGCCGATTTTGAAGAGTCATAGCTCTTTCTGCAGCAAGTTCAGCATCCATCAGGATTATAGCTCCTGAGAACTTTGTCAACATGTTATCCACAATAGTAGACAACTTTCGTATTTTAATTTAATTCAATATGACTCCTACTGAAGGAATCATTGCTCCAAATATATCTCCTACCACACCAGAAGCTGTCTCCCTTTTCTGAACATGATGTGATTCAGACAGCTTTGGAAAATTCTTTAAGTCGTCCAATTGATAAATCTTTGGAAATACTATTCCCAAATAACATCTCCCATACCATCCCTTTGGAAGACGATAATAGGCGTTAAGTCCACAAATATAATATACCCTGGAATAACTGGGTCTAGGCCATTTAACATGAACGTCCATTTAGCTTGAAACAAAAATGTATGTTTACATTCACTCGTTCCCACAAAGATTGTGTCATAATATGATTTAGGTCTATATACACAAAGCCTCCCTACGTGTATTGCATCTAAAGCTTGTTTCCCTTGTGTTTTTATCATGGCAAAAGCATAGTTATCTACAGATGTCCTTTTGTGTAATTCCCTTTCTAATTTCTCCTTCCCCACCTTCCTCCTATCGTCAGTGTGATCTAAAAAACTTTTCTCTATTGGTGAAAGCAAGCATGTAAGGTGTTCTCTGTGAGCATAAGCTGTGTGAAAAGGTGACAATGGCTCAAAGAAACCCCTAACTAACTTTATATAATAATCTCTTGCTATTTTACTCAGGTACTCAATTATGGGGACATATGCAAATACAACATCATGATTGGAATAAAAGTAGTGAATATACTCCTGGCCATAAAATCTGGTCATTAATAAACTACATGAAATTCCATACGTAAGAGGCATGCTATGATATTTCACTCCTTCCTTTACTGAGGTAGGTATTTGTGTGCACACATAACAATCTTTCGCATCCATTGTCTCAACATACTCATTCAACAAGCGATAGAAACCGTTAGAGGTTAATTCTTTCTTGTCGTGTAAATACTTCTCGTCTTGTTCGAGTTTCTGTAAAGGAGTTAATTCAGTAGTAGGTTTAGAAGTAGAAGCATCATTCGCATCTCTCTCATTCTTCCCGTGCATTCCAAGAACTATTGCTATAATTGTTAGTACACATGCAGTTATTAGACCTATACACATGTATTTACAACACTTCATTTTATGTCCCTTTGTAGTAAAGCCTGGCATGATCTATATAGAATCAGAAAGTTGAAGACACTTTATCAAATCAAGTTTGCAGATATATATAAAGCTGAACGAGTTAATGTTCACACTGTTTTCTTTTAGCAGCTTAGTCTCTTATCGGTTTAGCAGCTTTGTCTCAAAATTGGTTTCAAAGTCAATCAGGTTGTCAATGTCTTATTCAGTAATGTTCATGGAATTTTACTTTTCAGGTACCAAAGTATCGTTCTGCTTCTTCGTTCTCAAGACTGAGAGATAGGAATTCGTCTGACCAATCGTTAGTGGCTATGTATGCCCACTCCGGACCAGAATATCTTCTGCTCGGTATTCTTTTCCTTTTTAATTTTGCATCTCCTTTTGATTCTCTCTCGCTGGTGCCTTGTTCCTTGGCTGGGTCTTTCCCTTCACTTGGTGTTGTTATTGCGACAGACACTTCTCTTCTTTTCTCTTTCAACTTCGGCCCTTCACTTTTGTTTAATATTTCTTTAGTCCTTAATTTCACTGGCGATATGCTTTGTCTCCGTTTCGCACTGTTTTCACCTGATGGACCTGCAACCGGTTCTGGAAGAGTTTGAACAATTTCACTCTGTCCTGTCTTGTCTTCTCCCCCTAGGAGGTCAATCAGGTTTTCCTTTTCTTTTCCTCTATCGTCTTCTTCTGGGAAAGCCCTCCTCAGATCAGGCTCTCCTTCTCCTTCACCTGTCGCAGGCTCTTTGTCACCTTCGGGATCTTCGTCACTTCCTGAGGCTTCTCCTCGGTCCTCCTCAAATGGATCAGCTGTTTCTTCCTCAGAAAATATTTCCCCTTCCTCTATTTCTGCTTGTTCGCCTCCAGGTTCTCTTTGTCCCGTCTTGGTGCCTGGTGCTCTCTTGTCAGTCGCAGGTGATTTTAGCGCTTCAACTTCCTCTTCTGTGGGGCACTTCACCCTTTTCGTGTGACTGGCGTGAATCCAGTTGGGAACTCCTACACATTTCACAGCGGTGGTAGTTGTCAGAATCACTTGGAAAGGTCCTTTCCAACGGGGTTCCAGACACAACTTCCTCACGTGTTTCTTTACCACGACCCATTCACCTGCTTTCAGGGCGTGTCCTGGACCTTGGATCGGTGGCAAGGTGGCTGCTTCCACCTGGTGAGAAAAAGAGCGGACCACATCAGCTAGACCTTTGCAGTAGTCCAATACCATATCATCAGTAATATTTACAAGTGCATTTGCAGGGACTGCTGTGAGTCTCATGGCTCTGCCCATGAGGATCTCATGCGGTGACAGTCCAGTTTTTCTATCAGGTATGTTTCTCATTGACATTAACACCAAGGGCAATGCGTCAGGCCATTTCAAGTTTGTTGATGCACATATTTTCGCCATCCTCGACTTCAATGTGCCATTCATTTGCTCCACTAGTCCTGATGCTTCAGGACGGTAGCTACAATGCAATTTTTGGTCAATGTTCAATGCTGCACACAGTAATTTGATTACTTCGTTATTGAAGTGACTTCCCCTATCTGATTCTAAAGAGATCGGGAATCCGAAACGTGGTATTAGTTCTCTCAAGAGTAGTTTTGCAACTGTGAGACTGTCATTTCTGCGTGTAGGGTATGCTTCAATCCAGTTACTAAAAATGCACACAACCACCAACACATACTTCAAGCCTGCATGCATAGGCATCTCAATGAAATCCATTTGCATCCTGCTGAATGGCCCACCCGCTCTTCCAATATGGCTCAAATTTACTACTGTTCCCTTCCCTGCGTTCATTTGTTGGCAAATGACGCAACGATGGCAAACTGCTTCAGCAACTTGACGGAATTTGGGATTAAACCAATCAATTTTGAATAGTCTAATCATGGCATCCCTTCCAAGATGGGCTTGTCCATGATACAACCTGGCCAATTGCGTTAAAAGGCTGTCTGGTAGAACCAATCTCCCTTCACTTGAAACCCACAAATCATCTGGTTTCTTTACGCATTGTAATTTGCTCCATGAGAGTTTTTCATCCTTGCTAACATTATTTTGCAGGAACTTTAATTCTTCAATTGTGTCTACAACTTTTAGAGCAAAGGCTTCACTTGGTTCAAGTTCTGGCTCATTTATCAAGTTCCATTCGTCTCTGAGCAATATACAGTTCAATGCGCAAAATCTTGCGACTTGATCTGCATATCCGTTTCCCAAAGAAACAAAGTCTTGTGTTTTCGAGTGTGCACTGCATTTTACCACTGCTACTTCTCCTGGTAACTGAATGGCATGTAACAACTCTCTTATTCTTTCACCATTTTTCACTGGTGATCCTGAAGAGGTTATGAAACCCCTCTGCGACCACAATTGTCCAAAATCATGCACTATTCCAAATCCGTACTGTCATTGTAAATGGTGACTTTCATTAATGCGGAAAGTTGGCAAGCTCTAGTAAGGGCTACTAGTTCCGCTACCTGTGCAGAGTAAACTCCTTGAAGCCAAGACGCTTTCAGAACACCTGTTATTGTACATACAGCATATCCTGCTTTCAATATTCCTAGTGCATCTCTTAAACATGAACCATCAACAAAAATAATCTGATCATTTTCTTCCAATCGGGTGTCTTTGATATCAGGTCTTGGTTTTGTACAAAACTCAGTCACCTGAAGACAGTCGTGCTCGATGTCTTCGGCGTTCTCAATTTCAACATTTTCACTGGGGAACAAGGTTGCTGGATTCAACGTAGTGCACCTTTTCAGCTGCACATTGGGTGAACCCAAAATTATTGTCTCGTACCTTGTAAGCCTAGCACCGGTCATGTGCTGTGTTCGGGAACGTGTCAAAAGTATTTCGACTAAGTGAGGGACCATAACTGTTAAAGGATGTCCCATCACTATTCCTTCACTCTAATTTAGGCTCATACCAACTGCTGCTACAGCACGCAGACATCCTGGCAAGGCTGCTGCGACTGGATCGAAAGTAGCTGAAAAATACGCTACTGGTCTGTTTACACCACCATGGGCTTGAGTCAAGACGGACAAGAAACATGCATCACGTTCATGACAAAACAATGTGAAAGGCTTTGTGTAATCAGGCATACCTAAAGCTGGAGCTCTGCACATGCATTCTTTTAATTCAATAAAAGCATCCATTTCATCTCTTTTCAACAATATTTCATCCGGCGCATCTTTCTGGGTCAGTTTCAGTAAAGGTTTGGCTAGAGCCGAGAAATTGGGAATCCATTGGCGACAGTAGCTCACCATTCCCAAAAACATTCTTACATCTCTCCTCGTTTTGGGTGGACTCATTTGAAGTACACTTGTTATTCTTTCTTTCATTATTATTCTCGACCCTTTCTCTATTTGGTGACCCAAATATTTCACTTTCCTCTGGCAGAACTGTAATTTTGAAGGAGACACTTTGGGGGTTATTACAACTTTGGAGGAGGTGTTAATCTGTCCCAAAAGTGACAGTAAAGTGACGGATATACCACCAGCCGTATTACGAGTCCATTACATCCTATGGAACTCGTAATACGGCTGGTGGCACATCCGTCACATTTGGGACGGATTAACACCTCCTCCAAAGTTGTAATAACCCCCTTTGTGTACATTCCTTCCCAAATGGTTCAATAGGGCAATAGTGTCAACCGTACAGTCATTTTCTGTCTTGGATGCGATCAGTAAATCATCAATATACTGTACCAAGGTTGATTCAAAGGGTAATTCCAATGATTCCAAATCTTTCTTCAGAATCTGATTGAAAATTGATGGTGACTCCGAAAACCCTTGAGGAATTCGACACCAACTGTAGACTCTGTCCAGGAATTTGAAGCAAAAGAGAAATTGGCTGTCCTCATGAAGAGGCACAGAAAAGAATGCTTGGGACAAGTCGATGACTGAGAACCATTCTGCATCACAGGGAATTTGAAACATTATCACAGCTGGATTTGGTACCACAGGACAACATTTGACTATTATGTCATTTATTTTCCTCAAATTTTGAACAATTCGGACCTTTCCACTCGGTTTTATTAGTCCCATGATTGGTCAATTACATGGACTACTTAGTAATTCTCTCAGTACTCCCTGTTTTACAAACTCGTCAATGAGTTGGGCGACTTTCATGAGAGTGTCCTGTGACATATGGTATTGCGGAGTCTGAGGACAATTTACATTGGGTTTTACAGTCACTTTCACTGGTTCTGCTCCTTTGACCAATCCTACCTCTTTCCCTGTCATATCCCACACTTCTTTTTCAACTGTTTCCTGTAACTCAGCAGGAATATCTGCTTCAGTGAGCATAGGATAAAGAGTAATCAGGGGATACTCTTCATCGACAGTTTCCGTTTCGTCCTCTCCTAAACTGTCCTCTTCTTCGTTATCACTGTTCGTCTGAATTTTAATTCCATCATTTGAGCACATAATCGAACATCCCAATTTACACAATAAATCTCTCCCTAATAGGGATATCGGACTTAAGTCACACACCACAAATTTATGTGATCCTTGAAATTACCAATTCTGACTTGCACTGGATCTGTGATTGGCTTTGTCAGACACCTATTTGCTACTCCCACTACTTGAACTGTTCTCCCTGAAAGTGGCAAATTTGGTACTTCAATGCTTCTGACTGTAGAGCGTGTAGCTCCGGTGTCAACCAAGAACGAAACGCTGTGATCCATAACTCTTCCTTCCACATACGGTCCCTTTTGATCAACTTCCAAGTATGCTGCAAGCATACAATTTCCCTCCTCATCTGAACTTTCACTCTCCCACTCATCGTTTATGCCATTCTCACTGTGTAACGGGAATTGGTGTACTGTGTCATTTTGATTCATTCCTTGACCCGTGACCTGTTGAGGAAGCATTACTTGTTGCTGATTCATTGGTGCTAAGGGTATTTGCATTTGCTGATTAGGTACCATGGGAAACTGCTGTTGCATTGGCTGCAACTGTGCCATCTGTACACGGGCATTTGCACCTGCTGTGGTTGTACGGGTTGTAAACCCTGCATCTGATTCACATTATTTTGAAAATTTGGATTTGGACCTCTCATTTTCGGTCCTCTCATATTCTGAAATGAATTGACATAATTGTTTTGCTGACCTACACCTTCCTGTGCCAACATTGGGCACTCCCGTTTCCAATGCCCGACGATTCCGCACGTGTGACATGGCATCACCTTCTTCATTGCCTGTATACCATTTGGAATCACAACAGTATTTAAATCAGGACCATTATTCACAAAACCTCCTCGGCCTCTACCTCTCATCTGTGGCTGAAACATAGCATTTCCCTGCTGTTGCTGCTGCGGCAACTGTTGTTAAAAACCTTGCAAACCTTGCAAGCCAGTCTGGGCTGCTCTAAGCTGCATCACCCTCACCTTTTCCTTCAACTTTTTCTGCTTCGTCTCAATCTCATCACTGCAGTATTTTGCATAATTCAACACCTCATCGATCGACTTTGACTGCCAACAAATCAAATGCATTTTAATCATCTGGCTAACCTCGGGTCTCAACCCTTCCACAAATCTGAACACAAAATGGAGCATGTCCTTTGGCTCAATCGTTTCCGTGCCACTGTAATTTTTAAATGCTTTCAACAATCTCTCATAGTACGCATGTATTGACTCTTTATCTTCTTGCGCCGTTCTGTCAATTCTCTGCCAATCCACATTTTTCGACGCAACCTTTGTTTTCAAATGCTCAATCACCTTATGGTATAAACTCATTACCGTAGGTGATGGTGCACCTGTCTCCCTATCTCTTTCTGGTTCACTTGTTGGCCAACTTACAGCCCTTTTACAATCTTCCCACAAATCTGCCGGAACCACAATTTCGAATAGGGTATTCAGGTCTTCCCAAAGACATTTAGCGAGTTTCACAAATCTATCTGTTTGTTGATACCATTCGATCGGTTTCTCTCTTAATTTTGGGAAATCATCCGTAAAGGACTGAATATCGCACCTGTGCCACAGTACATGTACAAGTTTTCCCCCTGCCGTTTCTCTCATTGGCAACATTGTTATCAGATCATCATTCTGTTGTACTTTCTCATTCCGATCTGGGGTACTTTCTTTCTTTTTGTCCTTTTTCTTAACCCACCTGCTCTCCCATTTGTCTAAACATCTCCAGACCTGCGTGCTTTGCAGTATCTCTTTAAGGTGTGTTTTCATTCCTGCAGATCTCATGTGTTCAAAATCTTTTGTCTCAAAGTCTAACCTGTAACTTCTGCTCAAGTGTTTGGTCTTACCTATGTCGACCTTGTTTCTGTCTGCAATTTCTTGTAACTTCTTATGCATGCTGCTTACTTCTCTTGTAATTCTAGGGCACATGTATCTCAGCTCTTCTTCTGTGTATGATTCTAACCTGTTCAAACCCATCGTTCCCTCTACTAGTTCATCTGCTTCCATGCCCAATCTTATTTTATTTAAATATTCCTCTCCCTACCCGCTGGGTGTATTCTGTGGGGAATTCAGGCTGTTCAACCATTGTGTTAACTGTTGCGCGTTCAGTCCCATCAATGTAGCACTTACATCGACCGCTACTGATGGTTTTTGTAACGTTTCTGTTTTTGAAGTTAGCGGTACTATTAGTGGTGGACCTGACCTTACCACAGTTGACGGAGCACAAGCTGGAATTGGACTAAATTCCAACAAGGACCCAGATCTATTTAGCAGTGTACCTACTGGAGTTGTTTCTGGAGTATTTTCTATGCATCTCCTCCCTGTCTCATTTTGTGTCATTACCCCTAGGTCGCATACATTCGGCTATGCTTGTATATACAATGGCACTGGCGGGCCTACAGTGATAGGCAAGGATATTGCATCCGGATTCTGTCTGTTCCCTGAATTCTGTGGCATGTTAATTCCCATATTATGGTTCATCATTGCTGGCATGTCTAACTGGTTTTCTGCTATTTGAGTGTACTTCAGCACTTCTTGCATCTGCTTTTGAGGCATCAAAATTTGTGTTGATTCAGCTTGAATCAATGTCGGTCTTTGGTAATTCTGTCCTCCCTGTGCCATTAAACTAGAAGTCATTTCCAAATTATGCTCATCATAATAGCGCCTCTGAACCTGTGGCTGATAATCATTGACAGGTTTCAATTTAGGCACGTCAGGATATATTCTCTGAACTTGTGGTATTTCTGGTGTAAAAGGCATGTCGGGACTACTTTGCCTCTGCGATATTCTCAAATTCATTGTTACAGTACCCTGTATTGGTTCTGGAGGGGCAGTACTGGTGCTTGGGCCATTTTCACTTTCCACCTATGGTGGCGGGCGGTCATTTAGCAATTGCATAATGAACTCCATATCATCTGACTCGTCTGACCTTTTCAAATTTCTGTTGTTTTCTCTATCTCTGGACTGACTCCTGTTTGTTTTATAGGTAGCTTTCCTTCTTTCCATCTCTGCTTCGTCAGTAATTGCTGGAAACAATTTAATTCCCTGCAATACGTCTGATCTCCAAACCTTTTGAGTACTATCCCGCCTAGCATCCGCTAGTGTCTTTTCTACTTTTCTCACTCTTGTTTCAAATTTCTTCTGTTGTTGCCTTCTAGCTATTAGCTCCCAAATTGCTAATGCTTCAAATTGTGCTGGTCTTGGAGGTACTTTCATGTCGTATAGCGCGAATCTTGGATTCTCCAAAACTCTTAGATTAAACGACCCATGGATAGGGAACGCTACACTTCCATGCTTTTCTGTTAATTTACACCATTGCTTTAACCAAAGACATGGTGCGACACCCTTTTCTTCAATTACGATATAAGCTGGTGTACCCTCAGGCGGTGTTTCTTCTCCTACATTTGCTTTAATATATACATCTCCCCTCAAGGCACTCTTAAGTGCTTTGAAAAATGTCATCTTTTCGTCTTTTATTTTCTTAAAATGTAATCAATAAGTGACGTTAATTCCCGGAATACTCTTCGCTTGCCTTTCCCCCACCAATTGCACTTCACGGACTGCGTCCAATCCATGCGCGACCCTCCTCACCAACCAACCTATCCCAGCGCGGCTCCTAGTGACGTCACACTCACACACTGCGGCTGACAAAGTCTCGCGGCTTGTCCTCCTTCATTCAGCTTCACTTAAAACTAATTTCTGCAAAATATCGCGAGCACTAACCAAAAGAAGAAAACAAATCTGTCGGTTTACTACAGGAAGGGTAATACAATCGCTTCGGAAACCTTAGGGATTTTTCACTAGCCTCAGCAGTTATTCCATCTTTCTCGGTTTCCCACTTTCGCAAGCAAAATTTGACCCGCAAATTTTACTCTCAACTGATCAATGAACTATTCTAGCGCGCCTTAGAATTCGTCAAATCTCAGAGTTGAAAATTTTCTTTCATTCCTCAATATTCATACTGACTCGTTGACCACGCCTGATCAACCTATTAAACCGAACAGATTACAACATCAATCAAGTGTCTCATACACTTTTCAACATACTCTGGAGTCTCTTGACCTCGCACGGCCCGTCTCAACATCAACAACCACCTGGACAATTTTTCCTGCACAAAGCGCTACACACATATGAAATTCGACGACTTCCCTACTCTCATACTTTGGAGTATCACTCCTCGATTTTTTTTTTTTTTATTTGGGTTCATAACCCCCCTAAAATCCTCACAAACTTCACAATTCATCTGCGGCATAAGCTGTGCAAGCGCAAAACCCTAACTTCACTCATACCGTCACTAGAAACGCCGAAAACATTCTCACACCTCCATTTCCTCCATTCGCAAGCTCCGAGATTCCGGCAAAGTCATTGGGGATTTAGGGCATCATCATCTCTCCAACTTGTTTTATCAAAGAAAATTCTAACTTGAATCCGCCTATTATTCGGATGGGGTTCCAAAGGGCGAAACCATCAATCTCTGCTACCATCTACTGATAGCGCGTCCAGTCTTTATAAATTACCTATACTTGGACACGCTGGAGGTCGGTGAACCTTTTAACCGAGTTGGGTTCTCCTCATCCAAGAATAGTCGGATCACTCGAATCAATAATCAATAACCATTTATAATCAATAACCAATAATCTTTTAGTAATCAAACAACACATTAGGGATCAATAACAATTTGTACTTTGACACGCCATGACCTTTCAGTCATGAATAACCACACCAGTTTATTAAAAGTTCATGAATTTATTTCCCTATATTAACAAAGCTAGCACGATATAAGTAAGTCTCAAAATCAAATGATATACATATGCGAACATTACTAGCTGTCCATAGCGACGGAAGAAACGCAATCTACGCAAAATCTGGATTATAATGCATCCAGTTATGGCAATACAAATCACTAGTGTAAGCAATTGAATTTGACTAATTTCATACATCGGTCAGCATAACAAGATTTTAATTTAGCGTGGTGCATCAAATGGATACCTCAACTAACCTCTAATTAACATTGGCATGTGGGGCTTCATGCAAAACAAATTTAATCAACACAAATTTAGAAAACTTCTAGCTTGGGCCCTATCAAAATAGCAGTTGGTACCTAGGAAGGAAAACACAATGCATAATACAATTATCCTTTCATATTTAACAAATACAATCAGCATTCAAGGAAAAGTCTTCGTCCTTCAGGTATCGGTTTGACCAGCATGGGGCAGATTTCAAAGGGGCAAAGTTAAAGCAAGTTCCCTTGCGGCAGCAAGGGGAATAGGGCAAAGGTTACTGCATGGGCAAGACGGGGCAAAATTAAAGTTAAAGTCTCTAGGGTGAGAATTCTTAAAGTCTCTTTCTCTGCGACAGAGAAAGGCATCAGTATGTCATACAAGATGGCGTCTTGCTTCAGGCATCAAAATGGCATCGAGGAAAATGGCTGACTTCTCTTTGTCTGGTGGGTTTAAGTAAGAAACATTCCAAATTCTTCAGGGTCTTCCATTGGAGGGTTCATAGGGTGGCTTCCTTTTGACCAATGAATTGTATCTTTCTCCTAGTACTCATTTTTACATACATTGTCCTTGGAGCCTTGGAACACAAGTTGCAACAGAGTTTGCCAATTAATTTTATCTTAGTGCCTTTATTGTCTGCACCTGCAGGAGCTGACCTTGCATCAAAGAGGATGAAACCAGCCTAGCACGAAACCTTGAGATAAGTGTATTAGTCATCTCTACTGGAAAAATACAGCCTTAAAATAAAATAATGTCTTTGTTAGTTCAAGAAAAAACCACGCAGTTAAATTTGAGACCAGGCAACTACGCCAAAGCCTCTGCTAAATTTAAGCTAAGCATATAAAAGTTTCAACAAGAAAATCATGGAATACATTTGCAATTATGACGGATTACTACATTTGTCAATTCTTCATGATTAATTAAGCCCGTTTATAATAATGGTGAACTACCCTGTGGGCACAATTTCCCAAGTATATTATTTTTCTTTGCTAAAATCACGATACCTTATACGATTTTGTTACATGATATATGAATATTTGTTAGCCTTTCTTTTTCTGCGTCATCGCTATTTATATCTCTTGAGATAGGCTTTGAATGATCTCCTTGTCAGCCTTTTGTTATTTGGCTCAGCGCATAACAGAGGTAAAGAGGCAGAGCATTGAGAATCTGAGCAGTTTGCCCAAAGACCACCTGCGAGTGTATTGCCACCACTCCACTCAGGCAATAAGGCTAAGTGTCAAAGCAGCGACGGCACAGCCAGACAGCTTACCTAAAGGCTGCAAGAAACACTGGCCAAGCAGGAGGTAGGCTAGAACAGCAGAAGATGGGTCTGGGCATCCATGCAAAGCTTGAGTCTCAAAATCACAAGAGAAGGAGGCAGGGACAAGGATAGCAAAGAGCCAGTCACTGAGTTCAGCACACTGCAGGAGCAAGTCGAGATGAGCCCAACAGAAAGGAGTGGGCTCCTGAAGAAGCAATTTCATCAACAAATGTGGCACGAAGGAGCACAAGCAGGTTCTTGATCAAAGCAGGTAAGTTTATTCAGAAGGCAGGAAACAATGGAGCCTATGTCTAATCAAGTCCTGGTTTAAACCACTTCTACCGTTCTCTGAGAATACAGTCAGTGAAAAGAAGTCAGTAGGAACATGGAATCATACTGGAAGAACATTAAAAACGAGGCACGAGCAACCTGACTATGACAGCCCTGAGGCCCTGCACTTTTGAAGACAAACAATAACAGAACACAAGCAACACTTACATTATGTAGCACAGTACAGCATCCTTAGAGTACTGCGCTACCCGGCTTGTAACAATCCCCAACAGGTTTAAGAAGCAATGTATGACAGTGGGGATCTTATGCTACAGTATGTACCCAAAGTGTCTAGAACCAACTGTTTGAAAGTAATCCAGTTTAACTTCCTACACGGGGAGTACGTCAACCCAGGAAATGTAGCATGAATATATCCTAACTCAAAAGATGACATGGATGAAATCAAATGTTACATGACGTGGGAATACCCAGTACTGCACTAGTAGTGGTAAGAGATAGTTAATGGAGAAATGGAACTCAAAGGCATGGGGACGTTCAATGGCTAGATGTGTGATTGCTGGGCCTAATGTCATGACCCACAAAGAAAATGGTAGACAGTAAGTTTCTTGACCTTATGCTAGCATTAGTGAAGTGGAGCACAGACATGAATTAGAATTCTACCATAGCAGAAAGAAAAATGGAGGCAACAGGTAACTTATTGGGCTGAGATCGAGAGCTCAGTTATGCACATGGAGACAGAGACAGATAGGGGTTGGGGAAGGAAGAGATCACTCAAGCATGAGACAAATAGATACCATTGTTTCACAACACTACTAACAATTACCACCAAATTGAACTGTCTATAACCCTTTCAAGAAGCTGCAACTGGGAATGAAGTAACAGGGTGCATATATGTGCCCGACTAGCACTGCTGGCCATCCCCCACTAGAACAATTGATCTTTCCTTTCACAAGCTGTGCCATTGATAAGAACATTGCTGAGTAGCTCATACTGCAAAATGTGTAATATCATTCTGATCATTCTGCAGAGAATAAATCTGATTCCTACAAAGGCATCCCAAATCAGTTATCTTGTTCAGTTTCATTAGTTATTTAATTTCACTGAGAGACAATATACAAGTGACAATACACAATAAGAGAATAAGTGCACTATCTGTAAGGCACATATATTACATTCAAGAAAAAAGAATGGAATTGGTCTCTACAGCTGTAAAATGGTAATTACAATGTTGAGAATGTATTGCATGTGTATCGCACTAAAACCTAAAAGAACAGTATTAAATATTAATATAGCCATCTGTAGTTGTTTGCTTGAAGTTCTGAAACAGATTCAAAATGAATATGAGGCTGACCCTCTCCTGGATATGGGAATTAAATTAATTGGCAACTTTGCCACAGCATTCACAATTATATGAAGTAATATTAAAGGGGAGGCAGCGATGCTGGCAGTACACCAATGCCTCACGCAGATTCTTGCTGTGGACCAAGCGTGAACTATCAAAAATGATTGCGGACACCTATACATCTATAAATTGAGATAATTTGTGAGCCAGGCCTAATAAGTCACACTTTCAAGGCTGTTCTGAATTAGATAACACCAAGCAGGCACCTGAGTCTTCTAGAAAATGCTGGGACAAACAAAAAAGACAAAGATCAAATGAAAACACTGGTGGATCCGTGCAATCGGAGCCCACTAAAAAGAGTGATAATTTTGCAAATACTGCCTCTGGCTACGTTGCCGATATTGAAAAATTTTCTTCAAATTCTTAATGCACTTCACTCCTTGGCATAAATGCATTTCTTATTTGGCTGAAACAAACTTACCTGATTCCTCCTTGGTCCTATATTTGAATTGCCATTACACTGTTTTTACTCTTTATTTGGATTGGATCTGTTACAGTTTTCTTCTTGATTCTGAATGTACATTATCTTTCGGGACACAGTGCTCCTGAACTGTTATCTGAGGTGCTAAAGCCTCATTCTTTTTCACATAGGGTGCAAAGAGACCTGTTCCTCATGAGCATTTCTGCATTCCCAATCTCTGGTGGAATTGTTGGGGATAAGGTCCCATGTGCTATTTTTAGTTCTCCAGAAACACTATACATTCATTATGTGTTTAAAACAGCTGTGGGTGACATAATTACTCCTGGTGTCATTTCTGATGAGTGGAATGTGGAGTTTGTAAGAAGCATGCTTTCTGAATTGTAAAGTTATACTGTATTTGAAGCTGAGGATTTGTATTTGAATTCTGCTAATTATGGTGAAATGTTTTGCTTTCATCACTATGCTCATCACTATTTACACAGAGCTAGTTCTCCATGTGCAGGTTTTAACTACACACAATGGGAACACCGTCAGACAGCACAAAAACATATTTGAGGAAGTTTGCATATGTTTCAGGACACAATCCTTTAGACCTGAATTATTGTTATTATAAGATTATCTTTTACCCAGTGAAGACAAATGTGCTAATACAAGCTAAATCAATGTATTCAGACTCATTTTCCCCCAGCTGACCCTAAAGGGTAATGAGTATTAGAAATAAAATACTGATTTGAAATCAGTTTGGGGTACAGGCCATTGGCATGTCCAGGGCATTGATGCTTTGTTTAGAGCCTGTCTCATCCCTAGACAATTAATTCCCTTTACATAACAGTACAACAAGCAATGTGCATGGGTCTTGCTACAATTCAAGAAATTAGTACACCTAGGATTTCCTCCATTGCACGTTTTGACAATTGTCAACATTTTGCAAACCTTACAGAAGAACCACTTAATGCCACAATTCAGAATCATACATTTAATTATTCAATTTCAGGTCCAGATGGTTGGTTAGTGTAACCAGTAAACACTAATCATTGTCACACATGTTTTTTAAACTACTCCATGCATTTTAAAGCTAGCAGACCAGACCCCTGGCATTTGCAGCCACAACATTCAGGGGTAGCTACCCCCTATAGCGTAGGGAAGTTATGCCAGTGATAGTTACAACATTCCACATTAGCTGCAATTAAGGATCACCCATTTCTCCTTTCTGATGACATGGATTTCCAAGTTTTCTTGGTAGGTCCTAAATCACCATTTCCAAAACACTTCATATGTGCCATTTACAATGTCATTTGGAATCTTTCTCAGCAAGATGCTTCTGAACAATTAAGACAGATTCACTGGGACAATTTGGAGAAAGTGTAGGCTATTGAGAAAAATGACATGACTTCATTGTCGACTCGCATTTATTCTTTAAATTATATTGCTTCATCTGCATTCAATATAACACAGAATGACATATCTCTCTTACAGCATGGGCAAAGTCAGTTGAGATCGATTATGCAAATGAGCTGGACATTGCAGGTTTCAAAATCAAACTTTGTGCCATGGAAATATCTGAACGGAAGTTGTTTTTGCCATGTAAACTAATAAGCATGCAGATATGGATGGTGAAGAAAGATGCAACTTATACAATGTTGAACAATGAACTTTTAGAAAAATCACCCTTTTCTGTAGCTGAAACACCTGTCTGCTATGGGGTTGACACTTGGCTCTATTTCATTGCCAATTGGTACATTTCAGTTTACATCTTGGCTGAAACATTTTCAAGTAGGACCATATGAAGCAATGGGGAAGAGGTTTGTTCTCGGGTCCTGGGGTTTACCTTTCAATTACAAATGTGTGTGTAGGGAAACTGAAGTCTTCCTTTGTGGAAATAAATGGAAAACACCTTGCATCCATTCATTACTTTGTGAGGAGGTGAAACTACATGGCCCGTGCAATACATCCATGACCAATTTAGCGTGTTATCTGAAAGGCGCACCAGTCTCCTTGATTAAGCCAAAGTTCCAATTACTCTCAAATGGAACTTATTTGGTCCTAAACTAAGGTTGTGTGGAATGAACCCAGGATGTCCCATATGTGGTGAGTGTTTCCAGGGTCATGACCTGCTGTTCTAACATGTTATTTCCACCCACACACATGTAATGTTAACTTTGATAATCTGAGCTTACTGAAAGCCTTATTGTTTCAGAAGGACATTGCTTTAACATCTGCCCAAGAGACTTATGATCTTCAAGTTGCAAGGTCTTCGTCTGAAGTCCAATCGCTATTGTACACAAACTTGCAGCAGCATTTTGGTAAACTTGTTCACAAACATTTAATGCATCATATATTGTAAGAGGGGTGCACTTTTACAAAGTAATTGACTGTATTCAGAATGATACAGTCCTTTCTGCACTCCTTGGTTTCCTGTGTTTTTGAAGGCATACGTGTTGTGTTATTCCTAGTCATTACTATGTTGGTCCCATTTTTGTTGCTCTGCAATGGATGTTCCAACTCAAGGCCAAATGGTGACGAATCCGCCATACAGGCTACTGTGTCATGAATACACAGTGTCTTTGCTCCAGGAACTGAATGTGAACTGTTTTTTTTCCCTTTAGGTCAGTGTGGTTACAATGTGTACAACCTGTGTTCCTACTGTCAGTTATTTCTTTTTAAGTCTTCACTGGACTTGTGTCTGGTTATGCAATTGGTTCAGTCGTCGGAAATGTTTGTGCATGTGCATTGGTTTATGACCCACCTTCAGATCTGTCCGAAGAGGCTGCTATTGCTGCTGGATCCGTAATAGGAACCATTACTTCTGGTCAATATGGATGCTTTGACTCCTGGATTCCTGGGATCTGGCTCTAATGTTGCGATTACACTACTAGCTGTCATTCCTTCAACATCTGCTGAGATAGCTGGATTTAACCATGTTTTTTCACTGGAACTTGCTTCCCAAGCCACTGTGGATCTGTCGTCTGTGGATGCAGGTTCCTTCCTGGTTCTCACTGACTCTGAACATGGAAGCATTTTGGGAGCCTTCTAGATTTTGATTTGGCCCCTTGTTTCTAAACTGTTTGTTTGTATTAGATTGTATTGGCTTTTTTATTAGCATGTTTTAATGTGGCTTTCATCCGTTTTTATGATTAAATAATGTGTATTTCATATATTTTTTATTTAATACTCATATTTTAGGAAAGCTTTTAAGTTTTCATTTTAGTTTGAGCTAAACCTCCCATGGCTAAGGGCCGGGTAAGGTGAAGCATGATGGGACCTAAACATGCCTTAATTTCAGACTGCATATTTTAGCTTGGCTTCTTTTTCTCATAGTGACTTTTTAACCAGTTTTACACTAATGCAATATTTTACTGTGAGATGCAGGCTATTCCTTGTAAGTGTTCCTACCATGCAGTCTGTACACTCTGCCCAAGGCTAGGTACACAGAACATCATGCCCTTGTATTGTGATTGTCCGTTAAAGACATCTCCGAAATTGCAGACATATCATCACATCAGCTCTGCACGTCTGACACAGTACAATATAAACAGTGCTTTCATTATAAAAACTGCCTCTGTGCTATATTTGGCAGAAGATGATCCTGTTACCAAGATGCAGCTCTGCGGACTCTGTCCTCCATCCTGCAAAGGATGATAGCCTGTACTACACCAGACGGCTACCTAACTTACTGGTACATCTTACCTAGGTATGGGGGGCTAGGCTATCCCAATCGATCTGGCGGAGGGTACTCCCACTATGCTCTCGATAGTGTAGATAGTAACAGATAGGAGTGTACCAAAATCAGTAACATTATCATGGTTGAACTGTTTATCTACTTCACCATTCTTACAATGCTGGTAATGTTACCATGCTTTGTTTCATCTGCCTGATAATTGCAACTCATGCTTTCTATACTAGAATACGTTTGCTACAATAAATGTTTGAAACTTTTTTTGTATCTTTCTTGAGTCTTACATTGGGCATGCACAGTGACAATGAAAGGGCAGATTCCCAGATTTGAAGATTTCCTTGAGAATTTGAGTAGTCATGTTCAAGATTTCAGACCATATCTGGTGCCTTGGTAAGTTTAGGGGTTCAGATGGGGCATTGTGAGCCAGCTAGAAATTGTGTCAAGATTTCCTGATGGTAAAGACAAACTAATGCCTATATTCTGAAGTTTATGTTAACCCAATTCAGAGTCCTACTTGATTCATAGGTATCCTATAACACCCTAACCAAAAGAGCCTAAAAAGATAAGATATTGTGTTTGAAACAGAGATGCAACGACTGCATACAACATTAACGATTCACCTGACTTTCTGAGGTGCACACAATTAAATTTGTCCCTATGTGCCAAGGTACATGTGGTTAAAATATCCATTGCACCCTAGTAGAACTGCAATATTTTCATGCTTCTGCTTTTAATAAAGTGTGATACACTACATAGAATTGTTTCTGATATAAAAATATTCATATGAAGCCCAATGAAACCCTGGCTTAAACCAGGAATATGCACATACATTGGAAAATTGTCGTAATGGTAAGATAACAGCACTTCCTCGATGTGTCCAATATGACATACATATTGACCTGTTTAAATTTGTACGTCATCTTAAGTTGAAAAAATTCTTCATGGACACACCTGGTCATAATTATAGTTCTAGTTTGATGATCCCTAAATGTAACAGAACCATTAAGGATGTACAAGATATCCAGATGGTATTATCACTTGACACTATAGACACCTCTGCTCCCAATATCCAACACCTAGCTATCCAGCCTAATTTAGAGCTAGATAGTGGACCCAGACCCAAATCTTGCTTACCCTTGGACAATCATATTGATATAGGAATAATATCCAACCATCAGAATTACGAGCTCTAAATAGACTATCCACTTGCAAGGACATCATAATCAGGGAAGCAGATAAAGGTGGTAACGCGGTAGTGGTGAATAGAGAGGACCACATGACTGAAATTCACAGACAACTAGGAGACACAAATGCGTATTTACATCTCACAGGCAATCAAGTGCTTGAAGTTACACGCTTGATAGAAAACAGACTCTCCTACTGGAGGAATCTCTGTCTCATTTCAGACTATGAATTGAAATATATGTACATCTCCGCACCACGAGCACCATGAATTTACATACTACCCAAAGCTAAAAAAACAGGTACTTTTCCTCCAGGTAGACCCATCAGTTCTGGAATCGGCTCACTCATAGAATATATCTCGGAATACATTAACTCTTTTTTACAACCCTTGGTACGTAACTTACCATTTTTTATCCAGGACACGAGGGACTTATTATGCCAATTAGAGGACATAGATTGGACAGAAGACTGTAAGTTTGTTAGTTTGGATGTGAACTCACTCTATACGTCTATTCCACTGGAGGAAAGGGGTTTGGAGACATTATCTACTACACTGTCTCATAGGGATGCAACATTATGCGAACATACCAATATGTTGTTAGGCCTTAGAAAATAATGTGTTTTTGCATGATGGTAACTGGTACAGACAAACTCAGGGTGTTACGTTGCACCTCTGACAAAGAACAATACTGACGTGGCTGCCTTCTAGACCCAAAGGTTTTTACAAATGTGGGGGCTGCATTACCTGTCAGTTTGCACTTAACAAAACCTTGACATTTTCATATAACCCACAGGAAACCCACTATGTTAGACATTTTATCAACTGTCATACCAAATATACGGTGTACTGCATAGTGTGTCTCTGTGGACTAATTTAAGTGGGCAGCACCATCCGTTCACTTAAGGAACGGATCCAGGAACATATCAGATCAATCAGAAATTTCAACTCCAATTATCCACTAGCAGCACACTACAATTCGAAATATGAGGAATCAGAGATTTTAAACATCAGATTCCATGGTATTACTCAAGTCACCAGCCACCCCAGACTAGGCAACAGAAATGAGGAACTGAGAAAATGTGAATCTAGATGGATTAAAAAATTGTGGGCTGTTGAATATGGTTTAAATACAGATAGGAAACTACATATGTTCTTGGCATAAAATTGCCCCCTATTTAACACATTTGTTTAACTTTAAATACTGTTTGGTTAACATCTACCATGTTCAATGCAATATATTGTTTCAATGTTTTTTCTGAAACTAATAACTCATTAATACTCTATATGACCTTATTATTGTCTGTTAAATGATACTTGTTTCTTGTACTCTTAAATTTCATGTTTAAAACATACAGTTCTTGTTATTTTGACTCCGGTACTGCCATTAATTATCATATTTTGCCTCATGGTGGTAGGCTCCATCCCGCTTTTTCTTCCTCTAACTTGGGGATTATTGTATCTAGCATGGTATAGTGATTGCTTTCCTGTGCTCCTTTTTGACTTTTTATCCCCTCTTTCCACTATTTTACTGACACTTGGACTTCTTTACCGTTGAAGTGACGTCTATGAATCCATGGGTTTATCATCTCTGGAGACTTTTTTCTATTCCGGCATACTGCCGAGAATAAACATTATTTTGGGATCACACTCTCAGGTATGTCGATGCCCCAATATGGCTGTTATTACCTGATTGTTTCTAGCATGGTATAGTGATTACTTTCCTGTGCTCCTTTATTGACTCTTTATCCTCTTTTTCACCTACTTTACTGATATTTGGACTTCTTTACTGATGAAGTGACGTCTATGAATCTATAGGCTTATCACCTGTGGAGACTTTTTTCTATTCCGACACACTGTTGAGAATGAATATTAATATGGATTTACTCTCCCAGGACTTCGATGTCTTAATATAGTTGTTATCACTCAGGAAGTTTTAAACTCTTTCAGAAGGGAATTTCATACCGTTTTTCCATTTCCTGCTCATGTCTCATACTTACATCTCTTAAACTACTTTCTATTATTGATTCGGTCTTCAAGCCGTTTTTTCATGGATTTCTGACAATTTCTGACGATATTATTGACTTACCATAGCTCTTAGCTTTTCTTTACCAAAGATGGCTACCACAATCACGTATATTACGAGGGCCTCTTCCATTTTCAGTCCTTTTCTATTTTTAGTACTCAATTCTCTAACGAGCTACACCCACCAAGTCTCTCTTTTACTCTGTTTAATATGAGTACCCCTCAGGTTACTAGTCCTTCTTCTATTTCCAACACGGATGTTATTTATGTACTACGCCCACTACGTTTCTCCGACATTTGAAACGAGGATACCGCGTACAGACGGTCACTCCTAAACTTTTGAGTAATTTATCTTTACTGCTTATTCTCACCCAGTATGTGGCGGTTACGTGTGGAACTTCGCTTTTAATACTCTACAGACTTTTATCTGTTTTAGTACTGTTTTGTTAACGTAATCGGACATGGCATCCAGCTTTATCTATATCTTGGCTGGGATGTTCAATGTGCACATGGACTTGAGGTCCTTTTAGGCGTTCTCATTATTTAAGGACTACATTATTCATATATAATGATTGGGAGTCCCTCTTTCTATTTATATGTTACGGTCATGTATCTCCCAGCATTTCTGATGTTACGGTCATATATTTACCAGCATTTCTAACAGCTTCATACTTTTCCTTGGCTGCATTTTATATATGGACTTAACCTCTTAAATGCGGGCGTCGGCCACTGGCCGACGCCCACACACCCTCCCTGGTGCGGGTCACGACCAGTGGCCGACACCAGGAAGGGCATTAATAAATCCTCGGGTGCGTCGCACCCGAGGATTTTTTTTTAATTTTTTTTCCCCCCCCGGGAGACACGGAAGCTACCGTGTCTCCCCCCGCCCCCCACCCGCCCCTTTGTGACGTCAGCGCGCCGCGAGGCGCGCTGACGTTGCAAAGGTGTTTTCCCCATGAAAGCAGGAAGCAGCCTTGCGGCCGCTTCCTGCTTTCATGGGGAAAACGGCCTTTTTCACGTTCGGGAAGGCCTCGTAAGAAAGGGGAGAGTCTCCCCTTTCTTACGAGGCCTTCCTGAAAGTGTTTCCTGGCCCCCGATCGCAGCACAGCTGCGATCGGGGGCCAGGAAACACTTTCAGGAAGGCCTCGTAAGAAAGGGGAGACACTCCCCTTTCTTACGAGGCCTTCCTGAAAGTGTTTCCTGGCCCCCGGTCGCAGCTGTGCTGCGATCGGGGGCCAGGAAACACTTTCAGGTTTCCTGGCTCCCCCGATCGCAGCACAGCTGCGATCGGGGGGGTCAGGAAACATTTTGAAAAGGCCTCGTAAGAAAGGGGAGACTCTCCCTTTTCATACGAGGCCTTCTGAAACTGTTTCTGGCCCCCGATCGCAGCTGCTGCGATCGGGGGCCAGAAACAGTTTCAGAAGGCCTCGTAAGAAAGGGGAGAGTCTCCCCTTTCTTATGAGGCCTTCTGAAACGGTTTCCTGGCCCCCGATCGTCGGGGGCCAGGAAACCCCACTAGACACCAGGGATTTCACTTTTGGGGGGCAGCCCCCCCCCCGGAAAACGGGCCGCCCCCCCCCGGATAATTTTCCTAAAAAAATAAAAAGGTAGGTGCCCCCTGGGTAGGGGGGGGCGCGATCGCGCCCCCCCCCCCCAGGGGATTTTTTTTTTTTTCAAAAAAAAAATTAAAAAAAAAAAAAAATGAAATGACAGGGGGTCGCCCGTGGGCAGGGTGACCCCCTGTGGGGGCAATTTTTTTTTTAGATGTTGTAGGGTTTCCCTGGGGGCCATTTTGGCCCCCAAGGAAACCATACAACAACTAAAAAAAAATATATGTATATATCTATATATATATATCTATGTAGATAGATATATCTAGGTACATGGATATATCTATAGATATATCTATGTAGATATATATTTATATATATATATATATAGGTAGATCTGTATCAAAGAGATTTATAAAGCGCGCTACTCACCTGTGAGGGTCTCAAGGCGCTGGGGGGGGGACGGGGGGAGGGAAAGGGGCTAGGAGGTTCACTGTTCAAAAAGCCAGGTTTTGAGGCCCTTCCTGAAAAGAAGTAGGTTTTGGGTCTTGCGAATGTGGGTTGTGAGTGCGTTCCATGTTTTGGGTGCAATGTAGGAGAAGGATCTGCCCCCGGTGGTGGTGTGTTTGATGCGGGGGTCAGAGGCGAGAGAGAGGTCAGCTGAACGGACGTTTCGTGTGGGGGTGTGGAAGGTGACTCTCGTTGAGGTAGGCAGGGCCTGTGTTGTGGAGTGATTTGTGTGTGAGGATGAGGATCTTGAAGGTGATCCTTTTGTCAATGGGGAGCCAGTGGAGGGATTTGAGGTGTGGAGAGATGTGTTCGTGTCGGTGGAGGTCGAGGATGAGTCGTGCTGCTGAGTTCTGGATGCGTGTAGTTTGCACTTGAGTTTTAGAGTGGTGCCGGCGTAGAGGGCGTTTCTGTAATCAAGCCTGCTGCTGATGAGTGCGTGAGTGACAGTTTTTCTGGTCTCTGTGGGGATCCATTTTAATGTTTTTCAGTATACGGAGTTTGTTGAAGCATGTGGAGGTAAGAGCGTTGATTTGTTGGGTCATAGAGAGGGAGGAGTCTAGGATGATGCTGAGGTTGCGTGCGTAGTTGGCGGGGGTGGGTGCAGGGCCTAGCGTGGTGGGCCACCATGGGGGTCCCAGGTTTTTTTGGTGAGGGCCAAAGAGGATTATTTCGGTTTTGCTTGAGTTGAGTTTCAGGTGGTTGGCTGTCATATATACATCACTTTTGTCAATATGTGTGTGGTTTCCCTGGGGGGAAAAGGGTCCGACTTGTCTAGTGGCAGTTTTAGTGCCATAAAGAAGCGCAGAAGGTTTATATGCCTACTGCAAAGAGCACATCTGTATTTTATGTAAATAGCTGAGTACATTAGTAAAGTCTATGGAGAGATGAAGGGCACTTTTGCTGGGTGGTAATGAGGGAATCCGAGGAGGAGGGAGTGGGAGCACCAATAATGATTGTTGGACTGGGCGCAGGAGGTGCTAAAGACTGTGACGAATGGTATGTGACAAGGTGTTTTTTGAGTGTCTTGAAAGTACGTGCTGATTGAGGGAAGAAGCGCAGGTAAGGTGGCCTCTACTGTTGCACGTATCTCACACACACCATCGATTTTGTGACTGTCTACGTAGGCTAGTGTTTTAGAGCAACAGTTTAGCCAATAGCAGAGATGGCATCTTGATGGATGACTGCTGCCTGCACTCGGGTTATAGAGGACCGCTCTGACATAGGATCAGAGACTGAGACATCAGATACTGAGACAGCATCTGAGGGATAGGACAATGGCGCAGACTCTGGGAGTGATTTTTCAGTCAGAGGAGTCCCATTCGAAAACTCCTCTTCCAGTACATTATGAGGGAGGTGATGAGGACAGTCCTGCTGTCCCTTCGCAAGCTGTTCGTGCAACTGGGTAATAGTGGGTTAGGCCAACCCAGAGAGCAGGTGAATGCGGTGGCAAGCAGAGAGAGAGTGCTCTCTTGGGAGCTCACCAATTTAGTTCAGCCCCAAATTCCACCACCCAAATAATATTGTGGAGACATCAAAATTGTCTATGGCAAAACAAACTGGTTTTGTAAGGCAGGCACCTGTGTTTTTGGTCCTGGATTCGGCGGCCATATAGAGAAACACACTAAACCCAAACATTTCTGGAAACTAGACATTCGGGGGAGTCCACAGAGGTGTGACTTGTGTGGATTCCCCAAAGTTTTCTTACCCAGAATACCCTGCAAAGCTGAAATGTTGTGAAAAAACTCTATTTTTCTCGCATTTCTGTCACTCAAACTACAGGAATATGCTGGGATCCACAACATTCCTACCACCCAGTGACTCCTCACCTGTCCTGATAAAAACACTACCCCACTTGAGTGCCTACACCTAGTGCCTGTGTCAGGAATGGATCACCCCAGGGTCAACAGCTGCCTCACGTAAGGACCAACATTGACCGTTGTGTGATCTATTCCTGTCGCAGGCACCAGGCCTAACCACACAAGTGAGGTATCATATTTATCGGGAGACTTGGGGGAACGCTGGGTGGAAGGAAATTTGTGGCTCCCTTCAGATTCCAGAACTTTCTGTCACCGAAATGTGTGGAAAACGTGGTATTTTAGCCACATTTTGAGGTTTGCAAAGGATTCTGGGTAACAGAACCTGGTCCGAGCCCCACAAGTCACCTCATCTTGGATTCCCCTGGGTTTCTAGTTTACAAAAATGTGCTGGTTTGCTAGGTTTCCCCAGGTGCCGGCTGAGCTAGAGGCCAAAATCCACAGGTAGGCACTGTTTTCTATGAAAAAATGTGATGTGTCCACGTTCTGTTTTGGGGCATTTCCTGTCGCGGGCGCTAGGCCTACCCACACAAGTGAGGTATCATTTTTATCGGGAGACTTAGGGGAACGCCGGGTGGAAGGAAATTTGTGGCTCCTCTCAGATTCCAGAACTTTCTGTCACCGAAATGTGAGGAAAACTTGTTTTTTTAGCCACTTTTTGAGGTTTGCAAAGGATTGTGGGTAACAGAACCTGGTCCGAGCCCCGCGAGTCACCCCTCCTTGTATTGCCCTAGGTCTCTAGTTTTCAGAAATGCACAGGTTTGGTAGGTTTCCCTAGGTGCCGGCTGAGCTAGAGGCCAAAATCTACAGGTAGGCACTTCTCAAAAAACACCTCTGTTTTCTTCCAAAAATTTTGATGTGTCCACGTTGCGCTTTGGGGCGTTTCCTGTCGCGGGCGCTAGGCCTACCCACACAAGTGAGGTATCATTTTTATCGGGAGACTTGGGGGAACGCCGGGTGGAAGGAAATTTGTGGCTCCTCTCAGATTCCAGAACTTTCTGTCACCAAAATCTGAGGAAAACTTGTTTTTTTAACCACTTTTTGAGGTTTGCAAAGGATTCTGGGTAACAGAACCTGGTCCGAGCCCCGCGAGTCACCCCTCCTTGGATTGCCCTAGGTCTCTAGTTTTCAGAAATGCACAGGTTTGGTAGGTTTCCCTAGGTGCCGGCTGAGCTACAGGCCAAAATCTACAGGTAGGCACTTCTCAAAAAACACCTCTGTTTTCTTCCAAAAATTTTGATGTGTCCACGTTGCGCTTTGGGGCGTTTCCTGTCGCGGGCGCTAGGCCTACCCACACAAGTGAGGTATCATTTTTATCGGAAGACTTGGGGGAACGCCGGGTGGAAGGAAATTTGTGGCTCCTCTCAGATTCCAGAACTTTCTGTCACCGAAATCTGAGGAAAACTTGTTTTTTAAGCCACCTTTTGAGGTTTGCAAAGGATTCTGGGTAACAGAACCTGGTCCGAGCCCCGCGAGTCACCCCTCCTTGGATTGCCCTAGGTCTCTAGTTTTCAGAAATGCACAGGTTTGGTAGGTTTCCCTAGGTGCCGGCTGAGCTAGAGGCCAAAATCTACAGGTAGGCACTTCTCAAAAAACACCTCTGTTTTCTTCCAAAAATTTTGATGTGTCCACGTTGCGCTTTGGGGCGTTTCCTGTCGCGGGCGCTAGGCCTACCCACACAAGTGAGGTATCATTTTTATCGGGAGACTTGGGGGAACGCCGGGTGGAAGGAAATTTGTGGCTCCTCTCAGATTCCAGAACTTTCTGTCACCGAAATCTGAGGAAAACTTGTTTTTTTAGCCACTTTTTGAGGTTTGCAAAGGATTCTGGGTAACAGAACCTGGTCCGAGCCCCGCGAGTCACCCCTCCTTGGATTGCCCTAGGTCTCTAGTTTTCAGAAATAGACAGGTTTGGTAGGTTTCCCTAGGTGCCGGCTGAGCTACAGGCCAAAATCTACAGGTAGGCACTTCTCAAAAAACACCTCTGTTTTCTTCCAAAAATTTTGATGTGTCCACGTTGCGCTTTGGGGCGTTTCCTGTCGCGGGCGCTAGGCCTACCCACACAAGTGAGGTATCATTTTTATCGGGAGACTTGGGGGAACGCCGGGTGGAAGGAAATTTGTGGCTCCTCTCAGATTCCAGAACTTTCTGTCACCGAAATGTGAGGAAAACTTGTTTTTTTAGCCACTTTTTGAGGTTTGCAAAGGATTCTGGGTAACAGAACCTGGTCCGAGCCCCGCGAGTCACCCCTCCTTGGATTCCCCTAGGTCTCTAGTTTTCAGAAATGCACAGGTTTGGTAGGTTTCCCTATGTGCCGGCTGAGCTAGAGGCCAAAATCTACAGGTAGGCACTTTGGAAAAAACAGCTGTGTTTTCTATAAAAAAAATAGGATGTGTCCATGTTGTGTTTTGGGGCATTTCCTGTCGCGGGCACTAGGCCTACCCACACAAGTGAGGTATCATTTTTATCGGGAGACTTGGGGGAACACAGAATAGCAAAACAAGTGTTATTGCCCCTTATCTTTCTCTACATTTTTTCCTTCCAAATATAAGAGAGTGTGTAAAAAAGACGTCTATTTGAGAAATGCCCTGCAATTCACATGCTAGTATGGGCACCTCGGAATTCAGCGATGTGCAAATAACCACTGCTCCTCAAAACCTTATCTTGATCCCATTTTGGAAATGCAAAGGTTTTCTTGATACCTCTTTTTCACTCTTCATATTTCAGCAAATGAATTGCTGTATACCCAGTATAGAATGAAAACCAACTGCAGGGTGCAGCTTATTTATTGGCTCTGGGTACCTAGGGTTCTTGATGAACCTACAAGCCCTTTATATCCCCGCAACCAGAAGAGTCCAGCAGACAAAACAGTATATTGCTTTCAGAAATCTGACATCGTAGGAAAAAGTTACAGAGTAAAACATAAAGAAAAATGGCTGTTGTTTTCAGCTCAATTTCAATATTTTTTTATTTCAGCTGTTATTTTCTGTAGGAAAACCTTGTAGGATCTACACAAATGACCCCTTGCTGAATTCAGAATTTTGTCTAGTTTTCAGAAATGTTTAGCATTCCGGGATCCAGCATTGGTTTCACACCCATTCCTGTCACTAACTGGAAGGAGGCTGAAAGCACCAAATATAGTAGAAATGGGGTATGTCCCAGTAAAATGCCAAATTTGTGTTGAAAAATTCGGTTTTCTGATTCAAGTCTGCCCGTTCCTGAAAGGTGGGAAGATAGTGATTTCAGCACCAGAAACCCTTGGTTGATGGCATTTTCAGGGAAAAAACCACAAGCCTTCTTCGGCAGCCCTTTTTTCCCATTTTTTTGGAAAAAACAAAATCTTCACTGTATTTTGGCTATTTTCTTGGTCTCCTCCAGGGGAAACCACCAACTCTGGGTACCATTAGAATCCCTAGGATGTTGGAAAAAAAGGACGCAAATTTGGCGTGGTTAGCTTATGTGGACAAAAAGTTATGAAGCCCTAAGCGCGAACTATCCCAAATAGCCAAAAAAGGGCTCAGCACTGGGGGGGGAAAGGCCCAGCAGCTAAGGGGTTAAGTTGTTTTGAGTATTCTATTAGTTACACATTATCGTTATTACCATGTAAGCTCTCCACTTACATGTCCAACATCGTATTGAGTACTTTTTGGTCCTTTATTATACTTCTCTTAGGTCCTTTTCCATTGGGTGGTTCGCATATGATAACATGGTCTTTTTTATAACTACTATTCGTACTAAACTTTTTATCAACACTATAACACTGAGTGATTAGGTTTTTTGTGTTTTACTTTTCTTATGTAGCTATTTTTCAGCTTATCTTACTACTAGATGCATGTTCCCTTCTCCTACCCTTGTTATTCTTTTTTTCCCTTGTCTGGACACAGGACTTATCATGGTCACGCAACTTTATATTTCTGCTGTCCTTTTTATTACAAACTTTTGATGTCTTACCTTCTCTGAAGATTCACCAGAGGAGAAGACCCTTTTGGAGCATTTACATCATTTAATCTGTTTCACATACTGGACACAGGTACGTATCCTAGCATTCCTATGTTCTTCAATCTTAAATTCCATGTGTTGACTTATTGGATGCCCATTTAATTCAATGTTTTTTGTTACGTTGCAGCTTTCTTATACTACTGATTTTCTCTGACATGGATACATTCTGCTGACGTCTTGGGTAGGTTGCGAGAATTGGCTTTTTGTGACTCTGAACAATACTATTTTCTAATAGTACATTTGCCGTAGTAATTTTCTACGGTACAGGGCCTGTCTCTACACCTTACATCTTTTGACTTACCTTTACGCGTTTATATTGCACGTTTTTGGTGGTTACGAGTGTTGACTTTTAGTTAATCTGATGGACTTCACTCTATTCTCCTTGGCGATTTCAACATGTGACACATTTTTTCTTTTCACATTCACATGGTGTAACATACCACCATTCACATTTTTTCCACGTCATGTCTTAGGGGGCTATTACAACTTTGGAGGAGGTGTTAATCCGTCCCAAATGTGACAGATATACCACCAGCCGTATTACGAGTTCCATAGGATATAATGGACTCGTAATACGGCTGGTGGTATATCCGTCACTTTACCGTCACTTTTGGGACAGATTAACACCTCATCCAAAGTTGTAATAACCCCATTAGTGTTTCAAACTTTCTTACAATATGTAAACATATGTTCACATTATATTTTACAGCCTTGAAAAAGTCACTGTGTGACGAAACACGTGCTGGCTGTTAGTGAAAGTTTTTATGATCAGAGGCTACTGCTGTTTGCTGTATAGGAACAAACCGGTTACACAGAGCCACTGTTGACAGGAATAAAAACCATACTTGTAAACGGAGAAGATCACTGTTTTATCTAAGACTAACTTTAAACCTTCTATAGTCTATTGTTTGGATCTAAATATTTGTGTTATGAGTGCTATGGTCTTACTTAAATCAGGAATACTCTGGGCACATAGTACCCCCAGCAGTTTGCACCTACCAGGCATGAAATTGTATAATTATGCACACCATCTGTCACAGTTGACCCACTTTATGCCCAATTTGGCATATAGGCCACCTTGGGTAACCCTTGAGTGACACCTTCTTCAGTGCCCGGAGCCTACCATACCCCTGCCAGAAATTGTGACCCCTGTGATTGTCAATATGAACATATACTGTATGTGGTCAACCTAGACACAATTAGGCCTGGGCTAACTTTAACGTATGCCAGTGTAATTCCCAAAGATCTGTAAATTTCACATTATGCTTGTGCTAGAGCTGTCATTGTTAGGTGGTCTTCGATCAAATTTTTTGCCAGCTTGCTTCATATTTTTGTTGATTCTTTTTGGTGGCCTTAGGAATCTGAGCACTTTACCACTGCTAACCAGGGCTATCATGCATGTGCATCTCTCCTAAATATGGTAACATTGGTGTATACACAATTGGCTTATTTAATGTTCTTGTAAGTCCCTTGTAAAGTGGTATACCATATACCCTGGGCCTGTAAATCAAATGCTATTAGTGGACTGCAGCACTGATTGTGCCACCCACTGAAGTAGCCATTTAAACATGTCTTAGGGATGCCACTGCAGAGCCTTTGTGTGCAGTTTGACTTCAAATTGGCATTCAGAACCCCTTGCCAAGCTTGATACCCTTTTTATTACAGATATGTCACCCCTCATGTAGGCCCTAGGTAGCCCATAGGGCAGGGTGCTATGTAACTAAAAGGTAGGACAATAATTTTCAAGCTTTATATGTCCTGGTAGTTAAAAACTCCCAAAGTCCTTTTTTACTACTGTGAGGCCTACTTTTCTCATAGGTTAACATTAGGAATTCCTTGATACACTTTTAAGTTGTTATTGCTGATTAAAAGGAGTGGTTGTGTCATGTGTGATATCTTTGGAATGGTAATGATAAATCCTTTTTACTGGTAAAGTCAGATTTAACATGACTATTTTAGAAATGCCACATCTTGGGTGGGTGACAGCAACACTTTTTGCATTTCCTCTAGACAGTCACAAACACAGGAAGTCTAGGTGTGTCTGAGTGCTCATCTGCATTCATCTGCATTCTGATGACTCTTCCTGGGCCAGAAGGGTGGGAGGGGATGACACTTACACCTGATTAGGCAGTGCCTGTCCCCACCAAAGAGCTGATTACCCCCTACTGATGCCTGGAGCCAGGGCTGAGGAAGAAAGGATGCTTGTGCACTTTAAAGATGCTTTGTTGAAGTCACCCTCATTTCAAAGGCACATTTAGGTATAAGTACTGGGTCTCTGACCCCATCAAATCAGACACTTCTGGACTTCAGCAAGGTCAGAGAGCAGCAGGCATCAGGGCAGCACAGCTGCTGTGCTGTCAAAAGAACTTCTGTGCTGCATCAAGGACTGTCACTCTGCTGGAATTCTGACATGGAAGGACTGTACTGCTCTGATGCCTGCTGCTCTATGACTTTGCTGTGGTAGAGTTGGACTCTTCCTTTCAACCCAAGTGATCTCCAAGGGCTTGTTAGCTTGCATCCTGTTGCTAGAGACTCAGGGATATCAAAGTCTCTGCCCCTGCTCCTATTTTGGTTCACTGGAAGTGGACCCAGAAACTTGCACCAGTGAAATTGATGCATCGTGCGCCTGCTGAAAACGGTAACCAATGCACCAGCCCTGTTGTGCGAGTAAACACCGAGGCACTGCACTTGGTGCACGAGCAGCATCTTCAGAACCGCTGTATCCACCAACGCATTCCCTGCCTGATGAAGGCAGCAGCCAGCGCATCAAAGCAGCACTGAAACCATCGCATTGCTGCCATCACTGAAGGAGGATCAATGTATCCCTTCCACAGCATAGAGAAACCTGGTGTATCGGCTTCGGAATCAATGCTTTGCAGCTTTAACGCTCTTCTTCGGAAATCAATGTATCTCCATCAACACATATGATAAATCAATGTATCCCTCGACTGCATCCACTGTCCCATCAACCCCACATCTTGTGTTTGTGACCAGGATCAAGATACACTCCTTACCCGGCTCGTGCTTCACTGTGATCAACTTCAACTTCAAATTGTTGACTTTGCCCTGGTCAAGCATGACCTCAAGTGATCCCGAATGCATTATTTGCTTTGAAGTGCTAGAACTCTTATATTCTTTAAAAATTCATAACTTGACTTCTACTTATTGGATGTTTGTTGTTTGGTCTTGTTTTATTTATAAAATAATTTCAATTTTTCTAAACTGGAGTGGAGTCTTTTTGTGGTGTTTTGCAGACAGTGAAAAGCACGATGGGTGCTGTTGCACCCTACACACTGCAACATTTCAATTATGAGCCGGCGTCAATGTTGTGGGCTGTTCTCCACTGAGCCAGCGGGCGAAAACATAGTTTCTACCCATTGACCCAGTGATGATCTTTTAATGGGGCCTGTGGAAAGGCGGCTGCACTGGCAGCAACCTGACTATGGGAGTTCAACTTTTCCACCTACCAAACTCACAATGATCCCCTAGGTGTTAATTCCTGAACACTTGGGCATAATTTATTTGTGGATACAATATATCCTGAACATCAATAGCACACACTTACCTATAAGACAAAACACATGCACGCTTTCCTTCTTTTAACCAGGGAATTGGGCCATCAGAAACTGGCAATCATAGCTTTTAAATACGGGGTTAGTGGAGGTGATTTTGTAGCCCTAATATGACTGCGATTTAAAAATTAATTTAAACATCTTTTCTGACTATTCAGAAAGCTTAGTGATTGATAAATTAATTTTTTGGATTATTTGTTTTGGCTTAGTGTTATCATGTCCACAGTACATCTTGGTTCTGGACACAGCTATGTTAGCCCTCGAGCGTGAGTTGGCATTGCAGGTATGACATGCATGATGTATTTCCAAAGTACCACAAGATCATTTTATTCTATTTTATTTTATTGTGTTCTTTCATTTTTTTGCATATACATGACAAGGTGCATTTTAATATCATAAGGTGTCATTGCTTGTCATCACAGTTTACTGCATAGATGTTTTGTACAATTTTGTAAATTTAACAATGGCCACTACTTTAGAGTTTGTATTCAAGAGATCTGTTTCTTCTTTGTTGATGTCTGCACTTGATGAGAAATACTATGCAACTCTCACCAATGTGCCAGGTGGCAGGAGCACCAAAACGCATTGGATGGTAGCATCCGTTTGCTCCAAGTTTTGATTTTGGAATAAAGTTTATACAAAATCGCACATTGCTCGAGTGCATGTCAATGTTGGTGGGAGAGTTGTATAGCACTCAGGATGTTTGTGGATAGGAGCATGTGTGCACTACTACCGCTTTGGACTTAAGGAGCAACAAGGCCATAGAACTTGGATATCCCTGAAAAAAACAAAGTCTACACAGACGTTATAGTTAGGTTCATGGCTCAATTTTTACCCGCACAAAACTGTAGAAATTCAGCATTTATAGTTATATTTATAGTTATACTTTGTTAAGAAACTATCACTCGTAGCCTAAAGATACTTTCTGCCATGAGTTATAGTTTCTATAACTATAAGTACAACTATAACTGTTGAATTTCTATGGTTTTGTGTAGGTAAATTGTGAACCTAACCATAATGTCCCTGCAACCTTTGTTTTTTTTAGTGAATTTCTATTTTTTTTTAACGTAAAGTAATATATAAATATCTTACATTAATACAACTACCGCCACGCACAGCCTTTGGCCATGTGTGGCAGGGTTTGGCCACAGGCCCTGTTGCCAACCACCCCCCCCACCACATGCACCCAATCCCACAGGGGTATGTTTTTTTTTCCATTGGGCTTCGGGCCTGCTGGTACCCAGGGGGACCAGCAGATCTGCAGAGGATCTGCGTCCATAAATATATATATATATATATATATATATATATATATATATATATATATATATATATATATATATACATATATACTGTATATATACATATATATTTAAAAATTGTCCTTTAATAACTCCAAAACTACTGAACAGATTTGCACCAAATAACTGAAATAAATCTTTCTGGACCAAAATCTAGTTTTCTACCAAATTTTGAATAAATCAATTTTACGGTTCGGGCTGTAGTCATGTTAAATAACTGCAAAATCTCCATTGACATTGCATGGGGAAAATTTTTTGGGGGACCACCCTTTTCTCGGCCCCCACTTGATGAATCACCCTGATGCTGCCCAGACAGCAACTGAACTAATTAGCATACAAGTTTCAAAAATGTTGTGAAGATTCATCAAACATAGCCAAAGTTCTAAGCGAAACAAAATATGCTTCGTATTTGGGAAAAGTTGTTCCTAACTACCTACTGGCTATCTCCTGCCCAAAGGAACTGGCAACTGTCAACATATTTATAAATTCCTGAGTTTCTGACTCTGTCTCCAAAAGGTGCGCAGATCACTGTGCTGTAAATATTTTTTTGTATTCTACTCATTCTGAAAAATACCTGATGGAAATGGGTATTGCTAGTTGTTGGAAAATGGGTTATTGGTAAGGGCAGGTAGGTACCTACACTTAGCAATAGGCCACTAACCTCCACTTAGGTCCAGTTAGGTCTCAGTAAATTAAACCCAGCTCAACCCTTGGTAGCTTGGCAACGAGCGTCAAGGCTTAACTTAGGAGAAGTGTAAAGCATTCAAATATCACAAAACAGTAATTAAATAAAACACAGGAAACAGTTTAAAAATCCAAAACCAATTTATAAAAATAGATTATATTTTTATCTTTAAAATGACACCAAAACGAATAAAATCGGATAAGGGGAACCGGAGATATGAATTTTTAAAGAATTATTATTTTTTTAGCGCCTAGAAACAAAAAGCGCCAAACGGGTCATCTGGCTGCACCTCGACCGGGGCAAAGTCAAAGTTTAAGGCCGACCGCGATGGAGCCCTGCTCGGTTACAGGCCGTGGGAGGCTTTGGTTAAAAGTTTACCTTCACACTTAGGGGGTCATTCTGACCTCGGCGGTAAAAGGCGCTTACCGCCGGTCAGAAGGCCGCCACAACACCGCCGCGGTCGCGGTGAACCGCCACGGTCATTCTGACCCTCAAGAGGCAAACCGCCAAAAACCCGACATCCACAAAAGTCCGCCACACCAACGGCCAGCGTTAAACTGGCGAAGACCAAACCTCCACCGTCACGCCAACAGAAATACGCCCATGCCATTACGACCCACGAATCCACGCGGCGGTCTTTCAACCGCGGTATTCCATTGGCGGTACACACCGCTGTGCTCAAAATACACATACAGCTCCAAAACACAGCCACATTGGACAATTTGAAATACACACACCTGAGACACATACACACAACACTCCCACATACCCAATTAACTATAAAACACACCCACATCACCCACAAACCCCTACGACCACAAATCAGAGACGAAGCCCAGAGAGAGACAGCACAGAATAGAGAACACCATCACACAGAGGCACACTACACCATCACCCACACAACAACCACGCACAAAACACCACACACCACTACACTCACCACACTCATCACCGCAAACACCACCCCAAACCTCATCCACACCACCCCATGGCAACCCCAAGACACCCCAGGTTCTCAGACGCAGAACTCAGGGTCATGGTGGAGGAAATAGTTTGGGTAGAGCCCCAGCTCTTCGGGACACAGGTGCAGCACACCACCATTGCCAGGAAGATGGAGCTATGGCAAAGAATAGTGGACAGGGTCAACGCTGTGGGACAGCATCCATGAAATCGGGACGACATCAGGAAGCGGTGGAACGACCTACGGGGGAAGGTGCGTTCCATGGTAACCAGGCACAACATTGCGGTGCAGAAGACTGGCGGCGGACCCCCACCTCAACCCCCAGAATTTACAACATGGGAGGAACAGGTCTTGAACATCCTGCATGCTGAGGGCCTCGCAGGAGTATCTGGAGGAATGGACTCTGGTAAGTCTAATCTCAACTACTTCATCCCCCCCACCCACCAGCATGCCAACTCATACTCCCACCCTCCCCCCACCCCCATCACACATCCTCCCTGCTAATGTCTCACCATCACAACCCACCCATCCCAACACCAAACCCTGCATGCCACCACAAACCATCGACACCCATCACCTAAGCATGCCCACTGCACATACCCATCTCCCCCACAAACCGCCGTCACAACAGCCCCCACAAAGGAATGCCAGCACTGGGGTACACGGGCACCCACCCATTGCACGCTATGGCACACACAGAAGCAATAACCATACTCTTACTCCCCTGCAGGACCCGAACGCCACCACACCGCCCAGGAGGGTCCAGAAATGTCCATCCCACCCCCAGAAGAGGCCCCCAGTGATGACAGCAGCTCTGTCTCCCTGGACCCAGATGACCAGCCCGGCCCATCGGGGACCTCGGGACAGTCGGTTCCCCTCAGACAGCCACAGTCCACAGCAGACCTACCCCCCTCTGGGAACACCAGCACAGCACCCACCCAGCGGGCCCATGCCTCTGTCTCCAGGACACGTCAATCAGCGGTGTGTCCACCACTACAGGGCACCCAGGTTAACCCACCACCTCAGTACTCGTTCAGGACAGCTTGTTGCCACACGTCCCTTCGCCTTTTCAGGTTCCGACCACAGGCTTACCAGGGTCTGCATACAAAATAATTTTTTTCTCACTCAACCATACTCTTATTAGGTCTACTCCAAGAAGTCACCACTGACGTTCCTGAGCCCATTCAACTGATCACGAGGCTCCCTCATTACTTACCTTCGTTACACACCATCCTGGCCGGCTGGCCCAGCCTTGATAAAGTCACTGTTGTGACGAAACACGTGTTGGCTGTTTCTCGCTGATGACACAATGATTTCCAGTATCTACAAATAAAAGACACCTTCTACAAACAGGACTCGAGGCTCCATTCAACTTTGCATCCTAGCAACATACCATAAGGGATACCTATCCCTGCCATACTATTGGACTATACTTTCTGTGTGCTGTGGCCATTTTGTCCAACCCCAACAACAACAGGGACCTGGGGGCAGTGGTAGTGGGCACACGGTCCAGGGGACAGAGACCCAGGGAAACAGGGGAACTGGGAGGGCTGCTGTGCGAAAGGGGGGGGGGACAGGCCCAGGGAACCCACTCTCCACGAGGCCCTCACCTCCATCATGGGAGCATACCACCACTCCCAGGAGACGATGGCGACGGTCCTGGCCAGGTTCCAGGAGATCCAGGTACTGCAGGAGGAACAGTTTATGGGGTTCAGGGAAGAACTGAGAAACATTAGTTCCGCAATGGGCACCATCATTGTGGCTCTCAACCAGATTGTCACCACATTGTGGGACCATGTGGCACCAAAAAGGGCCCCTGTCACTAGCATGGACCAGGAACAGGCTACCACCTCCGCCGGCGCTAGTGGACAGGAGGCCCCGACACAAGAACAACCGGCCACCAGAACCCCACCTCCTGCAGAAGAAGAACCACCCCGCAAGCGGGGCCTGAGATCTAGGAAGAAGACAGAGTAGGATGCCAAGACCCCCGCCAGGAAAGGATACCCCCTGATGTCATCCCACTGTCCCACATTGTCACCCTGTCCAACCTTAAACTGCCCCTGCTCCACCTTCCACAGGCATATGGACAATGCACCTGTGAGACTGAGAATCTAGACTCTGCCATGGACATTCCTCCACCATCACCCATCACCGATTTTCAACCATGTCCCAAAATTGAGCACTTTAATAAACACACTTATTGCACACAAATAATCTGGAGTCTGCCTGTATTTTTGAAAATATGTATTAGACATAAACGTGCCAAAATGACCAGTTACATTGTGATGACAACATACCACTGTCACACAGCTGTAGTCCATGGGCAAACAAAGCAGAGGTCACGCAGTGGGGCCCACATCTCTGAAATTGGAAGGGAAAGTCACACCTCTGTTAGCATACACTGGGTGAAAAGGACAGACAGTAGAGAGGCAGGAGACTGTAAGTAAATGTAAAATGCCGGTGTTGATTCTTACCTGTGTGTTATTGAAAATACTGCTGTATCACTGTGTCCCTGTTGTCTGTGTCGTCCTCTTCGTCTTCCTCCTTTTCACTCTCCGCAGGCTCCACAGCTGCTACAACACCACCATCTGGACCATGCTCCTGCAGAAAAGGCACCTGGCATCGCAAAGCCAGGTTGTGAAGCATACAGCAGGCCACGATGATCTGGCACACCTTCTTTGGTTAGTACATTAGGGATCCACCTGTCATATGCAGGCACCTAAACCTGGCCTTCAGGAGGCCGAAGGTCCGCTCGATCACCTTCCTAGTACGCCCATGTGCCTCATTGTACCGTTCCTCTGCCCTTGTCCTGGGATTCCTCACTGGGGTCAGTAACCATGACAGGTTGGGGTAACCTGAGTCACCAATTAGCCACACACGGTGTCTCCGTAGTTGTTCCATCACATAAGGGATGCTGCTATTTCGCATGATGTACGCGTCATGCACTGACCCAGGGAACTTGGCATTTACATGGGAGATGTACTGGTCAGCCAAACAGACCACCTGGACATTCATGGAATGATAACTTTTTCTGTTCCTGTACACCTGTTCACTTTCTCTGGGGGGTACCAAAGCCACATGTGTCCCATCAATGGCACCAATGATGTTGGGAATATGTCCAAGGGCATAGAAATCACCCTTCACTGTAGGCAAATCCCCCACATCAGGGAAAACGATGTATATCCGCATGTGTTTGAGCAGGGCAGACAACACTCTGGACAACACCTTTGAAAACATAGGCTGAGACATCCCTGATGAAATGGCCACTGTTGTTTGAAATGACCCACTTGCCAAAAAATGGAGTACTGACAGCACCTGCACTAGAGGGGGGATCCCTGTGGGTTGGCGGATGGGTGACATCAGGTCTGGCTCCAGCTGGGCACACAGTTCATGTGTAGTGGCTCGGTCAAGCCTGTATGTCAGAATGACATGTCGTTCCTCCATTGTCGACAGGTCCACCAGCGGTCTGTACACGGAAACGTTCCTCCATCTCCTCGCAAGTCCCAGCGGACGGTGCCTAGGAAGGACAACAGCGAGCACAGAGTCAATCAACCCACAGGTACGTTCCCACAGCTTTCACAGTACACGATTCTCTATGCATTGAATGGCTTGTATGAGTGTCGATGCAAGGCCTAGGCATGTGTGACGCAGTAGAAATTAAGCCATGTGGGCCCTTGAAATGGCAGCTGCCTGACCTGTGAAGTGCGACAATGGGATGTGAGGTCAATGCGTTGGCGTGGCACACCGTGGCGGTAGGCGGTCGAAGACCGCGGCGCAAAGCCGCATTGGTTAACATTGAACCCTATGGGTTTCAGGAGCCAATGACGAAGTGCGCTGGCGGTCGCGGTACGCACCGCCGCAGTACGCACCGCCGCGGACGTGACCGCCATTTTCTATCTGCTTAATCACTCGAGACCTGATCATCCACAGGAGAGGACCTATACTGCAAGTGCTGCTGTGACCTCGGTCTGGAAGATACAATGGCTGCTGCGACTGGGGAAAGGGCCCCTGCCTTCACTTCTGAAGAATTGGAGAAACTCGTGGATGGGGTCCTCCCCCAGTATGCGCTACTCTACGGTCCTCCAGACCAACAGGTAAGTACACTGGGAGCATGCTTTGGGGGCAATGCCTGTGTTGAGTCGGGTGGATGAAAGATGGTGGGGAGGGGAGCAATTGAGGCATGCATCAAACGACGGATGAGAGCATGTGCCACATGGCAAGGGTGGGGATGGGGGGCCACTCACATCGAGCATGCAGAAAATTATGACAATGTTATTTCTCCCCCTGTACATGTGACATAGGTCAGCGCCCATCACAAAATCGACATTTGGCGTGCCATCGCCAAGGACGTCCGGACCCTGGGGGTCCACAACAGACGGGGCACCCACTGCTGCAAGAGGTGGGAGGACATCCGCCGCGGGAGCAGGAAGACCGCAGAGGCTCTGCTGGGGATGGCCTCCCAACGTAGGAGGGGTGCCACTCGTCAATTGACCCCCCTGATGTCTCGGATCCTGGCGGTGGCCTACCCAAATTTGGATGGGCGCGTGAGGACATCACAGCAGACACAAGGGGGTGAGTACCAGCACATTCTGCTATCTTAGCGCGCAGTGGAGGTGTCTGGGTGGGGGAGGAGGGCTGTGGGTATCCCTAGGCCAGGGCGATTTCTGTAGGCTAGGCCCCTCCGTAAGGCATGGCCCTGTGCCCCCGCCCCCACCTCTGTAGGGTGCCAAGTACAGCTATCCATGGCCCTGTGTCACCTATGTGTGCAGTTGTCGTCCATAGGCTTGTAGGCCAAGTCCCAATGATTGAGTAATGTACCCCAAGTGCGCGGCGTAGTGCAGGGGGCTTCTGTGTCTGTCCTCTCCGCCAACTGTGTTGCCAATGCATGCACTCAACATGTCTTTATTTCCCCCCCCCTTATTTGCTGCTCTTCCTGTTCATGTGTGCATTAGCATCATCAGGCGGAGGAGAAGTGGCATCGGAGCACGAGGGAGCTGCATCTCACATGGCCCTGGAGGGCCATGCAACCGACTCGGAGTTCACCAGTGAGACGGAGGGCGAGGGGAGCTCCACAACGGGGACACGTGGAGACATCAGCGACACAGACACGTCCTCGGAAGGGAGCTCCCTTCTGGTGGCGGCAACATCCGTGCCCACCGCAACAACAGGTACAGCCGCCACACAGCGCACCAGCTCCGCCCTCCAAGCAGCCCCTCAGCGTTCGCCCAGTGCCCGCTCGCACACGAAGGCGGGCATCTCCTTCGCCCCAGGCACCTCAGGCCCTGCCCCAGTTACCCCTGCTGCCCTCAGTGAGGAGGTCATTTACCTCCTCAGGACGCTCATTGTTGGGCAGTCTACCCTTTCGAATGCCATCCAGGGGGTAGAAAGGGAGGTGCACCGGAGCAATGCATACCTGGAGGGCATTCATCCGGGTCAGGCTGCCCATCAGTGATCGTTCAACGCTCTGGCCTCAGCACTGACGGCAGCCATTGTCCCTGTCTCCTGCCTCCCTCCTCCAACTTACTCCACCCAGTCCCACTCCCCTGTTCCTTTGCCTATCCCAGACACACCTACAGACCAGCCTGCAAACACCTCAACACCCAAGGGCAGCTCATCCAGACATAAGCACCACACATCACACATGCATTCACACAAGCAACAGCCACATGCAGACATACCAACAGCCACTGCCTCCTCTGTGTCCCCCTCGTCGTCGTCTCCCTCCTCCCTTCCTGTGACGTCTCCACTCACACTTGCATGCACAACATCATCAGCCACTACGTCCATCACAGCACACCCACCAGAACACTCCGCACACGTGCAGTCACAACCCCCACTGCCATTTACACGTCCCCTGTGTCCTCTCCCAGTGTGTCTGTCACCCCCTCTTCCAAACCACACAAACGCAGGCAGCCACCCACCCAACAGCCATCCACCTCACGACAGCCTCCGTCACAAGCACCTGCACCCAAAGACACCACACTTGACTCTCCTACAACCACATCCTCTTCCTCCACTCCCATACCCACTGCACCTACCCTTCCCACTGCTCCTAAAAAGTTTTTCCTGTCCAAAATTAACATCTTTCCATCACCTGACCCACCCCCTCCATCTCGTAAGAGTCCAATCAGCACCTCAGCCACCACAACCCTTGGACCATAGTACAAGGATATTGGAGTCCACCACCTTCAAGGGCAGCTACATCGGCCAGCAGTAAAGGGACAGCCAGCCCACCCCCTGGGAAAAAATCCAAGAAAGGCAAGGCCCGGCGCGAGAGGCCAGAGACGGCAGCCTCCAAAGGCACTACCCTGGCACCATCAGGAAGTGGGGTGCCACCTGGCACATCTACAAAGGGAGGCAAGGGCCACAGAGAATCACGGAAGGATGGCAAGGGCAGCACGGCCGACAAGTCCGGCAGCAGGCGAGCTGCCCAGGAGGGCCCCACCAGTGAAGGAGGACACCCACGGGCCCTGGACTCCAGCACAGGAGGGCCCCGCAAGCGAGAAGTCGGATGGCGAGTGAACTCCATATATTGGCCGGATATGGTGCCCTGGAGACACATGTCAAGAACCGCTGAACAGGGCCCTTCAAGACAAGCACCGCTGAACAGGGCCCTTCAAGACAAGCACCGCTGAACAGGGCCCTTCAAGACAAGCACCGCTGAACAGGGCACCGCCGTCTCAAGAACCGCTGAACAGGGCCCTTCAAGACAATCACCACTGCGCTGGGCCCTTCAAGACAAGCACCGCTGAACAGGGCCCTTCAAGACAAGCACCGCTGAACAGGGCCCTTCAAGACAATCACTGCTCCGCTGGGCCCTTCATCTCAAGCACCGCTCCACTGGGCCCTTCATCTCTGCACCGCTCCGCTGGGCCCTTCATCTCTGCACCGCTCCGCTGGGCCCTTCATCTCAAGCACCGCTCCGCTGCGCCCTTCATCTCTGCACCGCTCCGCTGGGCACCGACGTGTCAAGCACCGCTCCGCTGGGCCCTTCATCTCTGCACCGCTCCGCTGGGCCCTTCATCTCTGCACCGCTCCGCTGGGCCCTTCATCTCAAGCACCGCTCCGCTGGGCCCTTCATCTCTGCACCGCTCCGCTGGGCACTGCTGTCTCAAGCACCGCTCCGCTGGGCCCTTCATCTCTGCACCGCTCCGCTGGGCACAGCTGTCTCAAGCACCGCTCCACCCTTCATCTCAAGCACCGCTCCGCTGGGCACCGCTCCGCTGGGCACCGCCGTCTCAAGCACCACTCCGCTGGGCCCTTCATCTCAAGCACCGCTCCGCTGGGCACCGCCGTCTCAAGCACCGCTCCTCTCGGCCCTTCATCTCTGCACCGCTCCGCTGGGCCCTTCATCTCAAGCACCGCTCCGCTGGGCCCTTCATCTCTGCACCGCTCCGCTGGGCACCGCCGTCTCAAGCACCGCTCCGCTGGGCCCTTCATCTCAAGCACCGCTCCGCTGGGCACCGCCGTCTCAAGCACCGCTCCGCTGGGCCCTTCATCTCAAGCACCGCTCCGCTGGGTACCGCCGTCTCAAGCACCGCTCCGCTGGGCCCTTCATCTCTGCACTGCTCCGCTGGGCCCTTCATCTCAAGCACCGCTCCGCTGGGCCCTTCATCTCAAGCACTGCTCCGCTGGGCACCGCCGTCTCAAGCACCGCTCCGCTGGGCCCTTCATCTCTGCACCGCTCCGCTGGGCCCTTCAAGTCAAGCACCGCTGGCCCATTGGCAGAAGGGGCAGGCCCGGATCTGTGTCGGCAGGGCTGCACGATGCACTCTGGCCACCATGCCTCCTCCAGTACCAGTGGAGTCTGTAATCCACTTGAGAGACTGTGGCTTTGCACTCCCCAGGATGTAACAGTGGGCAAGCCACCCACTGTAGAGACTTGTGAGACTGTGGCTTTGCACTCCCCAGGATGTAACAGTGGGCAAGCCACCCACTGTAGAGACTTGTGAGACTGTGGCTTTGCACTCCCCAGGATGGGACAGTGGCCATGGAGGCCCCTCGTGGATCTGGCGTCGTGGACTCATGTGGCTGGGGTGCCTCCCCTTCCCCCTGAGGTGCCTGTAGTTTTTCTATCTGATGCCCCTGCAGTGTTCTCTCCAATGGATTTGGGTCTCCTGTGTGGGCTTTGCCCATGTGTTGAGGCCCATTGGCCCACGTACAATTACTGAAACCCAATTTGGACAGGACAATTTACATATGTGTATATAGTTATAGATGTTGGAAATAATTTTTTACTTAGCCTTACAATATATTTGAATTTCATGATCATTTTATTTTGTCTTGGCATTCTTCCGTGGGGTTTGGGGGGTGTCACTCTGAGTTGTTGCCCTGCATTGATGTGTAGGTAGTTGTGGGTGAGGGTGGGTGTGTCGCGTATGTGTGTGCCCGTAATCTTTTCTCCTCCCCCCTCCCCTGTGTCGTAGGTGCAGTACTCACCGTTGTCTTCTGCGCTGGTGTTCATGCTCCTGGTAGAGAAGCAGGTAGACAATAGCTGGTAGGATGTGTAGTTCTGGTTCCATGCTGTCCAGATTCCTCGTGGAGTGTGTAGAGGTGAGCGTTTTCCCGTTCGTAGTCTGTTTCCGCCGTGTTTTTATCAGCGGGGCTCCCGCCCCGGAAAAGGTGGCGGATTGGTGAGTTGTGATAGGGTGGGCGGTACATTGTCTCCCGCCTGTCTGTTGGCGGTCACCGCCGCGCTGTTTGTTTGTCCCGCCGTGGCGGTCGGAGTGTTAAAGTGGCGGTCTGTGTTGGCGGTTTCCGCCCGGGTCAGAATTCCATTTTTTTGACCGCCTGCCTGTTGGCGGGTTGGCCGCCGCTTTAACACCGACTGCCAGGGTTGGAATGACCCCCATAGTCTTTTTTTCGAAGATTTTCTACAGCGGAATGAACCTGCCAGTCCAATCCGACCTCATGGAGCCCTTCTCCGGATATGCGATGCTGGAATCCTCAGTGGAGATTTTTACCTTCAGACTTAGTCGTTTTTTCGAGGTGAAAATCCTTCGACCGGGGTAAACCTGGATCTTGATCTGACGTCCATGGAGCCCTCCTCGGATACGCTGGCTGGGAGGTCCCGGTCAACTTTTTACCTTCGGACTTAGTCTCTTTTTCTGAGATTTTCTTTACCGGGACGAACCAGAAAATCAGGCCGGGTCGCGGTTGAGGCAAGCCGACTAGAGTTGCCGCGGCGGGTCGGTCCCTCTATGGAGGTTTTTTTCAAAAGTTCTCCAAACTTCTGGGGCTTCTCCCAGATGTCCTTTTAAGGTTCTTTTGAGGTCCACAGCACACCCCAAGTGTCCAGAAGTTCTGAGATGGTCCTGGGGGGGTGCGGACTACAACTCCCAGAATGCACCTGGCGCAAAGTCCTTTTTGGCCACAGGACAGTGGTCAGCTGGTCGCTTTCTTCAGGAGTTGGTGCAGGGGACTCTGGTTAGCAATTTTTCACCTGTAGCAAACAGGGAGTCCCTCCTTGAACCAGTTGAAGCCAAGCAAAGTCCTTCTTGTGGTGAAGCCCAAGTGTGCAGCTGGTGCAGTCCTTCTGAGTGCAGGTTCCAGGTGCAGGCCAGGGGTCCAGCAGGGCAGTCCTTCTTCTTCTTTTGTTCTTCCTTGTTGGATGTGGTAGGGAACTGAGGTGTGGGTGCAGGTCTGCCAGTTTTATCCTTGCTCCTGGGTGAAAAGCAGGGGGGTCCTGGTTCTCCAATCAGGTGCAGGGTCCTTCCCCCTGTGATGACCACTTCCTGGGAAGTGTGGCAAAAATCAATCCCAGGAGGCAACATTCTCTAAAAATCCATCATGGCTGAATCTGATTTTTGGAGGTTACATCTGGCTGAGCCCACCCACTGGTGTGGCTAAAAATCATAAACACACCCCTCTCCTGCCCTCTCCTAATCTAATCAAGGGGGCACCTAGTTGTCTGGGGTTGCAGGATGTGGGGGTGTTGCTGGTTGCTCCAAATGTCCTTCTCTGCCTTTGAAGACCACTTTGGCAGCCCTCCCCCTGCCTGCCTCACCATCTGCTGAGGGGAGATTCCTTCCCACAGGCACATTCCTTTGTGTGAAGCCAGGCCACTTCACACCTCATCAAGGCAGCTTGGCCAAGCTGCTACAGGCTGGCCAATCAGAGAACAGCAGCAAAAACAATGCAAGGCTGAAATTGGCAACTTTTCAGGTAAAGTTTAAAACTCTTCACCTGAACAAGGTATAATAAATCCAACAACTGGAAGTTGTGGGATTTATTACAACAATTAATTTGATACCAAACTCTTGGTATGCATCATTTAAGGAGACTTTAAAAATTAAAATAAAGTCTCCCCATTCTAGCCTATGAAGGCCATTTACTACAATGAGGGAAAAACAAATTTGGCTGTTTTTATCTCACCAGGGCTTATAAAACTATTTTTATAAAGTCCCTGCTTATAGTTACATGGCACCCAGCCCTAGGGGCATATAGGGCACACCTTAGGGGTGACTTATATGTAAAAATAAGGTAGTTTAAGACTTTGGAACCACTTTTAATTCCAAAGTCGGATTTGCATATAACTTTAATTTAAAAGCAGCCAGCATGGCAGGCCTGCCTTTAAAATGGCACTGGGCACCTCAGCAGTGCACCTATGGGTGCACTACCTATGCTGTGGTCCCTAAACCTACATGCCCTACCATATACTATGGACTTATAGGTAGGTTAACTTAGCCAATTATAATTAGCCTAATTTGCATATCCATTTTACACAAAGCACAGGCCCTGGGACTGGTTAGCAGTACCCAGGGCACCAACAGAGTCAGGAAAACACCAGCAAAAAGTGGAAAATGGGGGCAAAAAGTTAGGGGGCCTCTGCAATCAGCCCTGTTTTCTCACACTAGTTCTTGCACAATGTCATACAATTGTACAAATATAAACTTCCTTAATGGAACTGCAGTACAGGCATGCAGATGGAGGGACTGCTGTTGTCTAGCTTGTTTTTTTTCTTGAACTGCAGAGGTTAACAGGACACAAATAATTGGGTGCCAACAAACATCAAGGCAAATAGCATACTCATAGACAGACCATCAACTGTCATGGTGATAATACACCACGCTTCCCGCAAACTTCCCCTATACAAAAGGGCACTGGATGAAAAATAATTTACTGGTGAGTAATTGGAAGCAAGAAATTCCAGCATTAGTACTGATTCTTACTCACGCTGCATAATGCCCTGATATGCACAACACCCATGTAAAAGTGTTTTAATCAATTTGTCAAAAGAGAGTGACATGAAATACATGCTGGCCACTTATAATACAGAAGTGAGAAAAGAACAGTATTTACTTTACACCTGATAAATACATCTAAACCTCACCCTCACCAAACTCAGAAAAGACATACGCAGGATCCAACACAAGAGCCCAGTGGAGCCCAGAGGAGCCCAGTATGGAAGGAGACACTATTGCTAATAGTCCCAGATATGCAAGTGTCATGGAGAAACGTTGTCAGAAAGTATGAAACCTTCAAACAAAGCAAAGCCCACACTTGGAATAGAACTCTGTCTGTCAACAGTAGCAGCAATCCCACACTGGCAGGAGGACCCCAAGTGTAGGTAGAGCTGCAACACCCCTCAGCAGTAGCCAGAAGCCTCAGATCAGCAACTGGTAAGGTATTATGACCACTGAAAACGTAATGACATGAGCTAAATTAGTTCTACTATTGGTGGCAAGTGACTGAGCATACCAGAATCACACCGGAGCCAGACAGATAGTAACTAGCAGGGGAAAAAATTGATGCTTCTATATCCTCCTCATGCTATTCAAAATCATCAAGTGGCTCCCATTGAACATCAGATGTACCATCATGCAGGTCCTTATCAAAAGCAGATTGGGCTTCAGCAACACACCCTACACTGGCATCCCAACTCATCTCCTTCACAGACTTCAAACCATCCATAACACAAGACTCATGCTCGACCTCCTGCACTAAACCCACACCACACTACTCCTCAGAGAGCTCCACTGGCTCCCTATCAAGAAGCACTGCCAGTTCAAGCTTCTTACACATGCATATAACTCACTACACAACAAGGGACCCGCATATGTCAATCACCAGCTTCACTTCCACCAACCCACCAGAAAACTTATCTCAGCATTACTTTCACTCACACACATACCCCATATATGCAAAAGCAGATTGGGAGGTCAAACAAACCGCCAAATACTGGAACAACCTCCCCCAACACATCAGGGCTTCCTCTTCACTTTTGGAACTCGTCTAGAAGCTAAAGACCTTACTATTCAATTAGTCTTCTAGCGGGACCATCGAGGCTGCCGGTATTTAGGTCTGCCTCACCGCACACCTACAATCATCTACTCAGTGCCTAGATACCCTCACGAGTGACAAACAACGCTTACAAATTCAACTTACATTATATTAGTTCTGGCCCTTATTCAGGCAAATCATATAATAGCTCTTCTGAAAGTCACATCGACCAACAACTGCAACTAAAAAGGCAAATGGTGACACATCTAAAGGTTAATTACTACTATAAAAGATAGGCACAGTGCATAGGTACTGACCTAACACAACTTTCCTCCAAGGATTGACTAGATATTAACATACCATGGCCACAGGACACAGTCTGTGACATACATTGCACACACTGGATACAAGTTGGTTGGTGGGTGTCCCACTTCATTATGACTTTACAGAGGGGACAGACTCCAGGCGCAAGGCCAAGTGAAAACTATATTGTCGGAATAAGCTGTGATGGCCATCTTATAGGAGGATCATGATTTGGGATGGTGCATTAATAAGTACAAGAGCACAATATTTGGGGCCCACAGTGTCTATGTTGAAGGACATGTACATGATGAAAGAGTAAATTGATACCATCAAAGTGTGTTCCCTGGAATTGCTGCAGAGACTCGTCTTGCAACAAGGTTAGCTCTATCAGGACAGGCATGTAAGAAGTATTTTAATGTGTAGTGAGGTAAAGGATGGCATCATGTGCAAGTCAATGTTCTGGCTTATGTATCCTTTACAGTTGAAAAAGATGAAGGGGCCCCTGTGGGGCATTTTGATTGCTATGTGCAGTAATGGGGGCTAATGGGGCTTTCGGACTCTCTCCATTTCTACATGAATCAAAATGGGCTCACCATCAACCTTGCGAAAACAAGGAAAATTATCATAGGCAGAAAGAAAAACAAACCAGGACAGTGGCATTTAAATTATCAGGCCGTCTGCACCACTATGGAATATAAGTATTTAGGCGTTATCATGGACAACTGTGGAAACTTCAAACCACACAAAGAGGCCATAAAGGCTAAATCAGCCATGCTGCTACATGTATTCTTCAAGCTCTCTAAGAAGCTCCACGGACCCTCTTTTAAAACTCTAATGAAGGTAATCTATGCCAAGCTAGTGTCCACCTTATTCTATGGTTCGGCGTCACATACGGAAATGCCTCTCCCCTGCTGGACAAGCTAGTAGAGAGCACTTATAAAAGTCTTTTTATAAACACGCCTCTTGACCTTGAATTTGGCCTTTATAGTCAAGTCCTGGATTGACAAGCAACCTTCCTGAAAATTAGTTTCAAGCTGCGGACAGCAGGCACTGACTCATTAGAGAACCAATTTTGGATAAAAAATATTGAAGTGACTAGCTTCGCCACTGCCTGAGATTATCTGGATCAATCAGTCAAGAACCTACAGGCGGCCATACTAGGGGCAACCCCCACCTCCTATGATAACTTCAATTGGATAATCACCAAAATGGCACACCAGATTTCATGACTAGATGACAAACAAAAAAGGGATTCACGCTTGCATGCCTGATTGGTTCTAGGAAGTTATATCAAACTGGGACCACATCCGGCCACAAACAAATGAATGTCAACGCATGTCAAACAACAACTTATTTAATATCAGCTTGCGGGGGGCTATCAATTTTGAACAGTCTTCCTGCACAAATTAGACAAAGTCTAAATAACCTATGCACATTACCTGCATTTACACTGCCCTGCCGAAAGAAAGACAGGCTCTTTAAAATCATAGTTACTGATTTTGAACATTTGCTCCTGTAGACCTGCTGTAATCTCTCCACTGAACATTCCATCTTGGCAGGGAGATTAATGAAAGTTATGCATGTTTTTGAGAGGACATTGAACAATTCTGCCCAACTTACCTAATGCACCTATCAGGCATTTTCTGCACGCAGTCTGTGATTGATTGATTGAACACACCCTGTATAGACCTGGCTCTGAATTGCCTTGTATGTCATCCTATGCACTGCAATTAGCATTTTTGCTTTTTATTGAATGTATTGTGAGAAGTGCCAGTGTTTCAGAGTGCAGTGAGGCTCATGTACTGTACCTGTGATTTGTGAGCAATCAGTCAAGACAGCACTTTACACATTCTATGGGCCTTTGGGGACTCCAATGATGCTCCAGCAAGTCCCTGAATCCCATACACCCCAGACAATTAACATACATGTTATTAATTGAGTTGAGATAAGATGCACATTTAAAGGCAAGAGTGGCTGAAAAACACAGTAACCTGTAATACATCTCTGTCTTAAGTCATCGTAACATTCAACAGCAAGAGTGGCTAGAAAACACAGCAATCCGAAAAAGCACTCTTCCCCAAGCCATTGCAACTATCGATAACACCTGGATCACTACATGCACTTTGAGGGCCCACCCACATTTTTAGCGAGGTGTATGTCAAGATACCCATACTCTGATTTGCACATTTTGACACCAACATTTTAGAAATATATGTTTTTTGAACATGTATGTCTTTTGTATGTAAGCAGACAAGCCACCAGGTAAAAGGTTTACATTGGCAAAACGAGCCGAGGCTCTGAAGGTGTGTACCCAGCACGTCCTCTGACTGTAAATATGACAGGAAACTAACACTAAATGGGGAAAGAGCACCTCCATTTTACAACAGTGCTCAACGCCACCAAACTCCGATGACTCTTTTAGTCTCCTATTAGTTCTGGGACAGATGATGTAAATTTTTCGATAACAGGAGTATCTATTTATACAGAAATGCGGCACAGAGCTCTGAAAAAAGTACATAAGCACTTTTACAGAATTAAATTTTATGAAGCTAGAAGCGGGAAATATTTGTAATTGAAATATACTATACATCATTTATAATTTCATAGTTGAGCAGTCATTGTTTTTCAGGTGTATTCCCACGACAATGTTCTATCACGGTGAAAGGGTGCTCATCATCTGCTCATGGCTTTTTTATTGTCTGGATGGTCGAGGAAGGTTTGTGGTGTCTCTGAATCTGGTACTTCAACCTGAGAAGGTGGTTTCTGAAAGCGCTTTTAACATGAAAAAGGGTATGATAGATATTAAATGAAATAGTATTCCAGCGGAAGGAAATGTGCAAGAAGCGCAAGCGATATGAACATGGGCAACGGATCCATGGCATTTTAGCACATAAAAGACTGAGGCCCATATTTAAAAGTGCCTAGGAGCATCTACTGACAAATAGTATCATTTTGTAATGCTAATGTGGCGCTAGATGGCCAAAAACGCACACCATATTCAGAAAGTGGTGCAATGTATGTGTTTCGCCACTTTAAAACCTCTTGCGCCACATTATGGCTGCCCCAGGCATATTGTAATCAAGGGGACATTCTCCCATTAGGGGGGAGCACAAAAATGGCGCAAAGAAATATAAGAGAATTCTTTGCATCATTTTTTTTCCACCATTTTAAATTCCTGCTCAGAGCAAGTGTTAAAAGGGGGCACAGCATTGGTTACAATGAGCCCCAATGTACTGTTCAGAGTAAGGGCTAAACTTTTGGTGCAAACCCTGAATAGTACATCAATAGTCAAAAATGGGACCCTATTGCCCTCTACCCTGCGCCATGGTGTGCCACATTTTCTTAAATATGCCCTTGAGTAACGTACTACACTGATGCACCATGGATGAGATAGGTATGACCCCGGTGGTGCCAATCACGGGCCACATGTCTAAGACTACGATTCATTACAAACAAATTATGTATGAATATCATCCAAAAAGAAGCCCATTGTCACGTTTGCTCATGGTATGTCATTCTTTTGGAAAACAATTACTTTGATTATGGCCACAGTGCAGGGCTAATCAAAATAAAGGACTTAAGTGACATTAGGGCAGTATGAAGAATACATTTAATGTAAGACGTATGTCAGTTTGAAGGGTGAGGTTCTAACATTCTTTAGGGGGTGTTCTGCTTTGGGAAATGTAATCATAGATCCTATTAGGCGAAGGGGCCAAACTGGCATGTAGATAGACGTGGGACAAGTCAAACATCACTATCCCGGGCTATGATTCTAAGTATTCCTTCTATATGAAATGGTAATATAGGCATGTGTGTGGATGGGGTTGAAAGAATGCATGAAGCACAGATAATTTCTAATATAAGATTAGGCAGGGTTCCACCTATAAATCCCTGGAAATTATACATCATCGATTTAACGGTTCCTTGTGGTAGTGTGAATTAACAACATCCAAATCTGGGACAGTGGTAGTGGGCTCAGGGACTGCAAAAGACGGAAAATAGGGTGTTGTGGTCAAACACTGGTGAGGGTTCTAGGAGGATAAGTGGACATTGAAGAGAAAGTTATGGACATGACATGTAGCTGTTTTGCTAAAGTGAATTTTATGGGATGCCAGCTACTGGGGTTTAATGAGATTGTATGTCATGCTAATAGGTGAGCCCCTTGAACAATTTTTCTTTTCAGGAATTTGAAGAAGAAAGGGAGGGAAGATATTGGATGGCAATCGTCAAGGTCAATTTACGTAAGCATAAATATTTTTGAGCAAGCAAGGATATGTCTGCTTCAAAACCCATTGTCCTATTGCGTCTGGTCAGCTTGGAAGTTCATGAAGGAATAAAAGTGCAGCTAATACTATCAATCCCAAGTGTTATTGGTGTTCCAGACCCTGATTAAAGATCATTACACTGATAGAAATCCGAATATGAAGATGATCAATGGTTTCTAGGTTTAGCCTTTCTTACTGCTAGCAATGGCTTGAATGTACTGGTGGAGTTGGAATACTCAATAAGATTTTTATTTTTTATTTGATTAATTCACGGTTTTGTTGTTTCCATATATACATCTCAACCGCATTTAACCGCCTTCTTTACAAAAGGTAAAATTGATCAATTTCGGTGATTTGCATTTTGTCATTTGTTTGTGATTTGTGTTCTTAGCATATATATGGTTGTGGAATAAAAGCTAATGAATGAACAAAAAGGCAGAGGGATCAGCTTGGATTTATTGTCAGTCCAGTGACAAAACGTTGTCAATCATATCTTCTTCTTCCACTTTAACGTGCCCCCCTCAAATGCCCCATCACAGATCCACCATGCAATATTTTAGTACCTCGTCCCCAAAATGATGTTATCACAGGTTTCCAGCTTCTGTTTCTTGGGAATCTGTCTCAAAATAAGACATCTTTGAGGATTATGGGTAAGAGAACGTCTGTGATAGCAGCATGCCAATATGTATACATTTGTTTAAATGTATCTGTCTAAGAATTCAACGTGATATATTCATTCATACTTTTAACTGCCATCTGAAACTATGCTTTGGCCTTATTTATAGCCGGCAAAGATAATCAAATCTAAATTCCTATCAATAAGCGTTTCTTTAAGAGACATATTTGTCAAATATTCAGCTTTTCCATATCGAAAAACTACGATACTGTAAATTCCTGCAGAAACGTCGAGCTGTGTGTTTAACATTAAAGAGATAAGGGGTTAAAGTGAGATTAAGTTGCAGAAAAGCAATGAGAGGTAGAGAGTTCAAATGTATATTGAGAAAAAACTGAAGAGTATACTAAAATGGCTAATGTCCACTTAGCAGGGGTTGCCTTCAATTGGCAACGAAGGCGAACCATTCAAAATTATTTTTAATTGAATTGTTTGTTCATTTTATTGATTTTTTTCTCTTGAATTTGGCCCTGGGGTTACCTTTTGCACGCTACACACCTTGAATGGCCTCTACCAATCAGGAGTTAGCATGATTTTTGTAATGAAACTGACAAATTATAAAGTTACCACGTGATCAAATGTTTGTTTTAGCTACAGCCCATTGCCACTAGTAAGTGTACAAGTACAATTTCCAGCAATTAAAGTTTCAACCAGCGACTTTAGATACTACTGATAAGTAAACCCATCACAGGAACTAATCATAACCTCATTTTTGTAACCTGAAAAAAATTCAAGGGTAACACAGAAAGGTTCACTTAAACAATCCTTCATGTCTATATACGTATTATCGTCTGCTAATAGCATTCATTTGTTTAAATCTTTAAGTCTTTCCCCAACTAGTTATAGTGGGTACAGGATTTGCAAACAAAGCAGACATGTAAATTGCACCCAAACACAGGGCACACAAAAACACAAGTACAAATTTAACAGTTTATGTGGCAAACCTCACCTGAAACCTGACCGTCCTAGCTCACACCTTTCTCAATAATTCCACACAGGTGATACAGAGGATGGAAGTGATCACCTAAATTAAACTTATTGTGGGGGCAGCACTTGGTATGACCGTATGAGTAAGGACATAACTCAGAAAGAAGCAGTTCACACAAAAGTATCGTATTATACCTAATGATATTACTTAATTATATTTTATTCAGAAATTCTGTAGTAGTGGTTTGATAGCATCCCTGGAAAATGGTAGCACCAGGAGCCAGCAGCTGCCCATCCTTAGGGGCGAAGGGGCCATGCCACCTCACCTTTTGGACATAAAGAGTGTCTGTCAGGTTGAGCACAGGTCAACTTGACAGACACATTTTAATTTGAGGTCAGGCAGCCAGGAACTAGACATGGGCTAAATGCTCAGGCTCCTGGCTCCCTGAGCTGAACTTTGCTGGACTTAGGATCTCGCAGCTTCTGTGGGGGTGACCTCTTCAGCTAAGCAAGTTTCTGTGAGGCCCTCCCCCTGATGATGAAGGAGAGTGTCAGTGACAGCCTGACACTTGTGCACTTCAGTTTTAAGCCCTGCAGTGCCCAGGACTGAGTGTTTATCACTGATCACTCGTCACAGAGAGGGGGGGGGGTCAGCAGTCTTTCTAACTTCTGTGAAGATGTGGAATTGCTGTCTCCGTCTCCCCCCATTTAGGGTGACAAAAGCAAAAACAACAGATGATGGATGGAATGCTGAACAAATCAAACATCCACCCCAGTCACAGGTCCAGGTTTAAATTTTTTTTTTTTATGCTCACCACGCCACCCCAGTTTAGACCCAGCCATATGCAAATCAGTCTTCACCCTGCTCCTCATGAGAATAGTCCAGCCAGAGCTGTCAGGCCAGGTCCTCCCTGGATCCTGGGACGTAAGATAAGCCAATGAGTGGAGGCAGCAGTCTCAACCCTCATGGCACCTCCAAGGCTTTCCTCCTCGAGAGCTGCATCAGGTGAGTGTTGTGTTATATTGATTGTTTGGTGTGTATGTGCATGTATGTATGAATGTATGAGTATTTGTGAGTGAGTGTTGTGACTGGGTGTATGTGTGCATGTCTGCATGTGAATGCATGGGTTAAGAGGGTGTGCATGTGTGTGTGTGGACCTCCCCTCCAGATGTACTCACCAGACGCCACTGCTAAGAGTGTTCTTTGTCCAGACACCCAAACTTTCAATCTTCAGCCCTTAGGTATCTGAAAACTGAAACAACACTTCACATTCTGGCATCACCTGCATGATTTGGTTCGGCATCAGTGCCAAGTTGCCGCTGAATGGTAAACAATCAGTTAAATAAAAGATATTGAGATGTAATTTAAGAGATTTAATAATTTGTACGTTTTACGGCACAGCTCTCTAAAACACCTGAGCGGATCTACTCTATATAAACAATTTTAAAATAATGAAATACATACATAAATATTGCCATTACCTCACTTTACATCGAGAAAAGTATACATCGTCCTTGTACGCGTTCATTTCTATAATGTTAGCACTTGGAATTCCCTGCTATGGTGCTCAAAGTGTGAAATGAATCACAGTAAGATTTCATTGTTCATGCATCACTCGGACTAAGGAGTAATCTGTAAATATTGTAAGTGCTTTCTCTAGCCCAGCAGGTGACAAAACTGCGTAAAACCGTGCTTTCTATCACCTCTCCACACTGTATCCAGCATAAAAGGGAATCCTTTAATATGTGTAAATAACATTTCACATTTGCTGCACTACATGAAAGGGGATATTGATCACACAACAGGAAAGCACTCTGGGATTTTAATGAATTCAAAACAGAAAAAGATCACATTGCTGTAGATCAATAATACTTTTTGTGCTGCTGACCTAAAACGTGTCAGTCTTAGATAATGCTAATGGCAGATAGCTCAATGGATAACATGTGCAGACATCTGGTAAGACCTGTATTTCCCAGCAACATCTGTTTAGAGTTCCACATCCTTCTTCGCTTTTCTCAGTCCATAACTAAAAGGATGATTTAAATGCAAATACTAGTTGTCTGCGATAAACAGGTATGGGATGATGTGTTCATCTTCTTTGTTATATATGAATCTGACAGTTTATCTTCGTCAGCATATTCTTTAAAAGTTATGCATTTTAAAGATGATGGAATAGACCAATAGTGAGAGATATTGGCACTTTTGGTGTTTCCTGTAATTATTAGTGCAGTTTTTTCTGCCGCTTACCTTTTGTTGATCATACTTCTGCTATTTTTATAGTTCCCTAAGGCCGTGGGCTAATAGAGTGCAGTGTTTCCATGTTGTGGCATTCCTGAACCCTTCTCCTTCACTATTTCGTCTCAGCCATGTGTCTGTGTTTTCCTATTCCAATGTTCTTGTTTCTGTGGTCTACCAGGCTTCCTTTCCCACTATGTTTTCATCCGTGTATTTTCCACTCCCCATGCATTTGTAAGAAAGGATTTCAGCGAAACTAGAATACTACTTACAGCTTTTTGTCTTAATTGTCCAAAATGAAAACGGTAGTATCCTAAAGTACTGGTCCGGAGAGTTACTACGTCCTAAACCATCAGCATAAAGCACTAATGATGTTACCCAGCTATTGAGAAAAAATCTTAATACCTGACTATTGTCTTAGGTTTTGATGGATTTAATTTAGTTCACAAATAATGCAGGACTTAGTGGGCATCTTTAACGTGTTCCTTGTTGCATGTTAATACTTTCGAAAACTCAATATTGATTACCGGTATTGACTTGGGTTTCTACTATAGGGATTGGATACACTCTTGTGAATATTTCATTTGTTTTATGAATGCCCATAGGAATCATTCGCTAACTTTGTCATAAAATTTGTCAGTGTCGATTATCATGGGGCACCTGTGACTTTTTCAGTTACAGTTATAGCTTAGGCAATTGTTCAGCCTATTTTTTACTATAACGACATGATGTTCCTCTCTGATAAACTCAAAACATGTTTTTAATTGTTTTCTGAACAGTTTGCTGCCTGGCCTTCCAGAAAAAATCATATAATAGATTTAAAAAAATAATTGTGGGAGTGGGGATGACAGTAGAGCAACTCAGAGAGGAAGTCGCAAAAGGGTTTGACAGTAGGAGAATAGTACATGAGGAAGTCAGCAATAGTGGGGTTTGTTCCAGAATTTACGAGGAAAAAAGAAGGAAGCTAAAATAACACATGCACTCTCGTGGAGTGCTCATAGAGTAATAAAATAATTAGGGCCAGATGTAGGAAACTTTCAGCGACTCGCAAACGGCAAAAATTGCCGTTTGCGAGTCGCTAAATGTGTTTCCCTATGCAGAAATGCATATTGCGAGTCGGTACCGACTCGCAATGTGCATTTCAGAATCGCAAATAGGAAGGGGTGTTCCCTTCCTATTTGCGATTCGGAGTGGAATGCAATACCATTTGCGACCGCATATGCGGTCGCAAAGGGTATCGCAGTTACCATCCACTTCAAGTGGATGGTAACCCACTCGCAAATTGGAAAGGGTCCCCATGGGACCCCTTCCACTTTGTGAATGGACCCACAAATATTTTTTCAGGGCAGAGAGTGGTCCAAGGGACCACTCCCTGCCCTGAAAAAATACCGAAACTAAAGGTTTCGTTTTTTTTTTTTAAGTGCAGCTCGTTTTCCTATAAGGAAAACGGGCTACACTTAAAAAAAAAAAACGGCTTTATTGAAAGCAGTCACGAACATGGAGGTCTGCTGACGACAGCAGGCCTCCATGTTTGCGAGTGCCTATACTCACTATGGGGCCGCAATTTGTGACCCACCTCATGAATATTAATGAGGTGGGTCATTGTGACCCCATAGCGAGTCGCAGTCGGTGTCTGAGACACCGTACTGCATACCAATTTGCGACTTGCAAATTGCGAGTCGCAGGGACTTGCAATTTGCAAGTCGCAAATTGGTTCTTTGCTACATCTGGCCCTTAGTTCCCTAAAAACAAGCAGTGGAAAAATGCAAGTGAACCAAGAAAAATGAATGGTAAAATGCTATGCTCAATGGGAGAGACAAACAAAATATTAACTATAAAAGCAATGCAATAAGAAGCAACGAAATGAGAGTGACTATTGTTGGTGCGTCTGACCTTAATAAGTAAACTTACATGGGGACTCGAATAGGCCGATGAACATTTTGACTCGCTTAAGATGTTCCCACCATAAATCCAGTACATGCAGATCAAATAATCAATGGCAAATTAATAACATTAGTAATCAATAGGAGTCAGTAATAGTTACACAATGAACTCACAGTCATGAATAACCACACCTTTATGTTAAAGTTGGCATATTTATTACTTTATGTAAAAGTTAGAACATTAACAATGCTAATGTCACGTAAGACAATATCAAAGTCAAATGATAAACATACAGAAACAACACTGGCTGACGAAAGCGATGAAAAAATCACAATCTAATCAAAGCTTGAGCTACTACACGTTCTAAAGCTACAGTGCAAATTAATATCAAGAATAATTGCACAAAAGATATTACATACATTTAGATTCAGCAAAGAAAATATATCAAATGTTACTCCATGTATCTGTTTTCATTACTGAGGATCCTAATTAACACCAGATTAGAATTAGCATGTTGGACTTCATGCAAAACAATTTAGTCAACACAAATTGGGAAAAACATCTATCTATGGGTCTATCAAAATAGCACGGTTGGTACTTAGAAAGAAAATCAAATAGACATAGCAAAACAATCTCATAGTCAGTATACCTATCCTCAGTTTGGATCAGCAAGCTGTGACAGTCTTCGTCCTCAGGACCTCAGCCTGGTCAGCAAAGCATCAGGATTCAACATCAAAGTTCAGAAAAGGCAAAATCTTTGAAGCATTAAAGTTAAGCATGTCTCTTCTCTAGATGCTCAAGAAAGTAATGGCCTTCCGGCGAGATATGAAATGGGAAAATGCGTTGTCTTCTCTCAGTGCAGTCCGTCTAAGTTAGATTTCCTAAAGCTATTTCCCAAGTCCCTATTGGTCAAGGGAATTGCATGTTCACACTTTGTCCAATAAAACTAAAACTTCAAATCTACATTTCTACTAGTACATGGTTCACATGTCGATGATTGGCTCCTTCCGTACTGTTCTCATTTATCCAGCACCTCAGGTAACAATATGGTTGCAGCTTAGACTTCAGTCAGTGTCTTCATTGTACTCTCCTGGGAAAGTCAGTTTTACACACATTACATTTACAATATTGCATTAGCAAGACCAGCATCTTCTAGCAAGCAGTTCTCATGAGAAAGACTTTTAGCTGCAAGCACATTAGGTCAGCAAAGTGGAAAATCACAATATAATTCTCTAAGCAGACATTTTATTAAACGCCTAAGAAATGCAGCTTGACATGAGGCCGTGCAACTAGGTCAAGACCTCTGCTAAGTTAAGGCCTCCAATTAATAAAGCTAATACATAATGCATAACCCTTTATATGACATATTACTACATTAATCAAACGTAAGCTCATCATTTCATATTAATAAGCCATTAATAAGTACACTTCGTGAACAGTGGTGGCCACTCATGTGGTCACACTTTCAAATGCGTGCATTATTTTCCTCTAGATTAATACACTTCCCACGCAAATCCAATACTCAAAATACATTAATATACATTAGTAATTTCATTAGAACTTCAGCATTAGCAATATTAAACCAATCAATGATAAGAAATAGGTGGGATAAATAGCTGCTTTAAACTCTTGGTAAGCATATAATAGCCATTTTCCATCCAGATAGCTTGAGCCGTCTGGTAAGCAAGACCTAGAAAAGGAAGTTTAGCAAAGCCCCATACATTGCATAATGAATCTAGCTCTGGTCAGCACTTGAGTGATTAGTTATTACTTAAAATCAACCGTTTCCATTCCAAGGCAGTTGTGGTTTTCCAACAGTAGGCACACAAGCAGTGCTGGCATCTCAATCTCCAATGAGGGAATCCAAGCATGTAAATGTAAAGTTTTCTTTGGAAATGGCCTCTTGCTCTAGATAGGTCAAGTTAAAGGCAAACTTTGTAGTTGATCTAAAGTTACATTTACTGGATTTATTTCTTGTCCCTATACCAACATAACTGTATTCTATTCAATTTTCTACATGGCTTGAGCACCCAGCATACTATTTAGTTTGTTTTTAACTTATGAAGCAGTAATGTTTTTAACTTATCAAGCAGTAATGTTTGCACACCATCTAATGTAAGTTGTGCCATGTAGCCTTTCTTTTCTTCTTTTTACATGTTTTACATCTGCCAATATCTTTAGGAATGATATTGTTGGCTTCTTTAGAGGCTGTGTGTGAAGTATTGGTCATGTTGATGCTTGAAGAATCACATTCCTCTTCCTACAGTGCTTCTGCTAAAGGACCATAATCTTTAGAGCTAAAGTTCTTCTTCATTCTGATATGATCATTCTCTTCATATTTTAATGAAACAGGCTGAGCCCTATGGTAATGACGATTGTTCCAGTTCAAAAGATGTAGAAATAGATATTGTAAGGGAATGTACTACTGAATATCGAAAAAAATATATCAACTTACACAAATATCAACATTACAGTATTGAATACCACAATATAGAGACTACTTTGACCCAATGTGAAATAGAAAAATATAGAAAATAATAATAGCAAACATAAGAACATAGATAGAATAAAAAGCAAATATAGAAATACACAGTATCAACACTAATATATTTAACATTAGACACTAAAGATATAGAAACAATATATATGTATATATATATATATATATATGTACATATATATATATATATACCTTCTAGTGGTCGCCAGTAGGTAGATGATTTAGTTGTGCATTCAAAGTTTGGGGACGATCTTTCAAGCGGGGGCTGAGAAAAAGGGGGGTCAAAAAAGTGCATTTCCCATTTTAATTCCTATTGGTATTTGGAACACAACCACAGCCCAAACTGCTAGACGGAATTACATTAAATTTGGCAGCAAGGTAGCTTTTATTCCAGAAAGAAGCCTTTTTGTTATTTGGTGTAAATCCTTTCAGTAGTTTTTGAAATATTAAAAGAAAACCATATTTGTATATCTGGAGGTACAAAGGCTCTGTGAATACTCCCGATCTCATGTAGAGCTTTGATTGGCTGTCAACACTTCCAACAGGAAATGTTGGCAGCCATTTTGAAACTTTACTTTAACTGAGTCTCTAAAAGAAACTTAAAAAAAAGGAAAGGGGCATGGCACATTTACCCAAACCCCGTAGCCTTTGTGTAGGGTTCCCCTAGGAACCCCACAAGGCTTAAAGTATATTTTTTAAATCATCGCAAAAATCGTTGCAGACCGTGAACTTCACTGTGATTTAAAAAGAAAATAAGCAAGCTCAGTGCTTGCTTTTAATTGTGCACCCGGGTGGGCCAGGTCCCAGAGCAATGCAGGCAAAAGAGGAGGGGGGTACATGGGGCCCCCCTCCTTGGAATTATAGAAGACCTGGGGACCACTACCTCCCCAGGGCTATGCGCTAATAAATGTGGGGACTTTGCTGCTCCCCTGCACCCTGGGGACCACCACTTCCCTGGGGCAAACTTGTAAATAAATATGAAGGGGGGTCGTGCCCTGGGGACCGGCACCTCCCCAAAGCTATAGAATTAAGTAGACAGGGGTCTGTCCTGGACCCCTGTCCCTGCAGACCACCACCTCTCAGGGGCAAACTTTGAAATAAATATAAGTGGTGGGGTCCTGCAGACCCCCCAGGGACTACAACTTTCTCAGGGCTATAGAATTAAGTAGACAGGAATCTGTCACAGACCCCATTGCCCCAGGGGCAGCCACCTCCCCGAGGCAACGTGGAAAGTTTTCTATTTGCATCTCTGCTTCTGTAAAGGACATATTCTTTATTTCTGTCCTTTACAGAAGCAGAGCTTTAACTGGGGCACTGTGTACATTGACCAACAGAGGTGGCTGTCCAAGGGTGCACCCTCCCTGGGTTGCAGGCCAGTCACACAGGGAATGCTTACCCAGACCTGGCTGTAGTCCGCAGCATGCAGTCCAGTCACACAGGGTGCGAAGACTTGGACCTGGATATGCAGTCCGCTGAACAGAGACATTTCACATGGGGTCTGTGGGTCCAGACCTGGATGTGCTGTCTGAGGCATGCAGTCCAGCCCAGTCACATGGTGTAATGTGGGCCCAGATTTGGAAGACTATGCATAGTGGTGGTTGGATTAATGTATAGTAATTAAAATTACTTCATGTTAAAAACAAAACATACAAATTCACTGTAAAAAGTCAAGGTTACAGGGACATTATAGTTAAGAAATAGAATTGAAAAAACCCCATAGAAATTCACTTAAAAAACCAAAGGATACAGGGATGTTACAATTAGGTTCACATTTTAAATGTACAAAACCATAGAAATTCACCTGTTATAGTTTTGGCTAGCTCAAGTAACTATAATTTGTGCACTAAGATAAATATAACTCGAGTCCCGTCCGTGCACTGCTAATTACCTCAGATATTACATCACTCATTACATCTTTATATATATATATATATATATATATATATAACCTAGGTAGTTATAGTTAGGACTTTATTTACCATAGACAGTGCTTTTTTTTGCCAATAACTTCGGCACTGCTAGAAAAGCTTCATGACATTTTCAAAGCTTATACTGTCTAGAAAGATTCAAGGTGATCCATCAAGTGAGTCACAAGAAAAATGGGGGGTCACAAAACAATTTTTTCCCACTCTATAGGATAGTTCAAACTTTTGAACATGACTACAGCCCGAACTGCTGAATGGAATTACACCAAATTTGACAGGAAGCTAGATCTTGGGCCCAAAAGCATGCTTTTTGTGATTTGTTGTACATTCGTTAAGTAGTTTTAGAGAAATTAGAGTTTAACAACTATAGATATACAGGGATACAGGACCTCTGCGGATCTGGCTGTCCCGCACAGATATGTGATTGGCTGTCAACACTACAACCAGGAATTGTTGGCAGCTATTTTGGGACTCAGCTTGAGTCCCTGAAAAAAAGTTTAAAAAAAGAAAAGGGGCCAGGGTAGGGACAACCTGACCCCTTATCCTTGGTGCTGGGGTCCCAGAGGGACCCGCCATGGCATAAAATCAGTGTTTTTTGGAACAGCAGAAAAATCTGCAGATCCGGGTCTGCAGATTTTTCTGATATTTAAAAAAATGGGTGGTTTTCTGTGCTTTTCATGAAGCTCCTTAGAGGGTCAAGCCTCAGGGGCATGCAAAAAATAAGGAGGAGATGCATGGGCCCCCCAACCCCTCCCTGGCTTGCCAAAACCCCGGGTACCACCACTTCCCTGAGGCCAATGTAATATGGTATACGTGGGGTTGCGAGGCCCCCAGCAGCCCCAGAGACTGCCATCTCCCTGGGGCTAACGTAATATGGTAGACGGGGGGCCACCACCAGCCAGGGCTTCAAACAAATCAAAAATGGGCATCCACCCAGCCCCCCTGCAGCCCTGGGGACCTTCACCTCCCTGGGGCAAATGTACTATGATATGTAGGGGGGCCTGTAGCCCCCAGCCCCTGGGACCACCATTACCCTGGGGCTTCAAACAAATCAAATGTGGGGGGTGCACCCAGTCCCCCTGCAGCCCCTGGGACTCCTACCTCCCCAGGGCTTCAAACTAATATTATGTAGGGAGTTGCCTGCCCCCCCCATTGCCCCAGGGACCACCACCTCCCAGGGGCTTCAAATAAATCAAATATGGGAGGTGCCCAGCTCCCTACAGCCCCAGGGACCACCACCTTCCCAGGGCTATTTCATGTTGGAGGGGGGCAACACAGCCCCCCTCGAGGAGACATTAATGGACCTGGAGACGACCATCCCCAAGGGATGGCTTCTGCTATGTCCTGTTGTGCCCAACCCCAGGGAACCCCACCTCCCTGGGGCAAATGTAATTTGGTATGCCCCAGCCCCGGGGACTGACACCTTCCTGGGGCTTCAATCTAATATAATGTGGGGGGGGCGCCTGGCCTCTCCATAGCCCCAGTGACTGCCACCTTTCCACTCTTCAAAAAAAAAGTTGGAGTGGTCTGTTGCAGACCCCTAGGGACCACCACTTTTCTGGGGCTACTTTATGTTGGAGGGGGGCTCATGTGGCCTCCCTCAAGAAGATATTAATGGACCTGGGGCCACCACACCCCAGGGCCCGCTCCTGCTATGTCTCAGGGTGCCCACCCATGGGAGATAATTGTTTGTTATGACTTTGCAGGAGCTGACATATTTCACCAAGTTACAGCAAACACTCTACTTACAGTGAGGGAGAGCTGTAACACAGCTCTCCCTCACTCTGAGTGGAGGCTACGTCTGTTTCTCTGCCTGTGGAGATGCAGGCAGGGAAACAGAGGAAACAATGCTGGCTTCCAAAGGAGATGGGGAGCTGGTTGGGAAAGTGGGGGCCTTCAGGCTTTCCCCGTGGTCCCCAGCATTGTGACTGAGTGCCCTGGGGGGGCACCCAGGCCATATGGCTGAGCCTGGGAAGATGAGGTCCCCGGGGTTGAGACCGGCCCTGGGGAGGGGGTTCATGTGGCCCTCCACCCCAAACAAAATAAATATTAGACCAAGCCCCAGGGGATGGAGTCCCCTGGGGACAAGATTGAACTGAGGTGGGGGGTCATGCTTTTCCCCTCACCCAAAAAAAAATGCAATAATTAGGCCGAGCACTGCGGGATGGGGTCCTCTGGGCCAAGGTCAGCCTTGGGAGGGGGGGAATGTAGCCTTGATTCTAGCCTACAAGTCTTCTTTCACTGTGGCCATTGTAAAGCCTGCAGAAGTAATACTAGGATACATGAAAATAAGGTTTATTTTGGGAAGGGCAAAAGATAAATGACAGAATTTTTTACATGCAGCTCTACTCATATGAGATACATCTTGTAGCGCCCTTGTGAGTTGTACTATGTGGGCAGCACTACCCATAGTGTGAAAAATAGGTCCTGAAACACAGGAGGGCATAGATTTTGCTATTGAGAAGGTAACTTGTAAAATAAGAGGAGGCAATCGCGTTCAGAGGTTAATGAGATGTCAGTCTAGCTACATTATTGACCTTGATACTATGTACCCAAATGGATTGAACTCACAAGAGTACAATTGAAAGTTCACTTGGGAGATATGTAAATCCTGCAGTTAGCCCATGTCCCGCTAAGTATTCTTGGCTCTGATACTCCTGATTGACTTGGTTTGAATTGGTTTGAATTGGTTTTATGTGTTCTTTCTTATTTCGGGAAGAAAGGAAGGTTCTGCTTGATGTTGGATGTTGTTAGGACCTCTGGTCTCCCCTACCCTTGTCTTCCTCCAGCACTTTGGTGATGTTTGGCACTTATTTTGATGGATAAGAATGAGTGGTGGCTTCATTTATGTTTTTGCTAATAATAAGATATGTTGTTTCTCTTTAACATCAGTACTTTGCTTTCTTTGCATATTCATGTTAGATTTATTTTTGTGCACAACAGTGTGTTAAACAGGCTTATAATATCAGTATGCATGAGGTATAGTTGTGGAAACTGTAGTTACTGAACTGTTACATTCATGGAATGTGGGCCATTACAGAGTTTCTTCACTCATTGTGAAGCATACAATATACTGTATAACTGCGGGTAGGTGCATCTCCCTTCTTCCATGTCGAAGTCACAAAGACATGTATCTTTGTATGGCTGCGTCAGGTTGTGCTGCTTGTCAATCAATCAATCAAGGATAAATAGAGCGCACTAATCACCCGTTAGGGTCTCAAGGTGCCTGGGGGGGAGCCACTGGTCGTAGAGCCATGTCTTGAGGCGTTTCCTGAATGTCAAGAGGTCTTGGGTCTGGCGAAGGTGGAGCGGTAGGGAGTTCCAGGTCTTAGCGGCTAGGTGAGAGAAGGATCTTCCTCCGGCGGTGGTGCGGTGGATGCAGGGGATGGAGGCGACGGCGAGGCTGGCGGAGCGAAGATTGTGGGTGGGGATGTGGAAGGTGAGTCTGTCGTTGAGGTAGGCTGGGCCTGTGTCGTGGAGGGCCTTGTGTGCGTGGATGAGGAGTTTGAAGGTGATCCTCTTTGATACTGGTAGCCAGTGAAGGTCTCTGAGGTGGGGGGAAATGTGGTTGCGGCGTGAGATGTCCAGAATGAGGCGGGCGGATGCGTTCTGGATTCTTTGCAGCTTTGTTAGGAGTTTGGTTGTTATTCCTGCATATAGGGTGTTTCCATAGTCCAATTGGCTGCTGACCAGGGCGTGGGTGATAGTTTTCCTGGTTTCGACGGGAATCCACTTGAAGATTTTGCAGAGCATGCGGAGAGTGTTGTAGCAGGAAGAGGAGATGGCATTGACCTGCTGAGTCATGCTGAATGTGGAGTCCAAGATGAAGCCTAGGTTGCGTGCGTGGGTGGTGGGTGAGGGCACGGTTCCTAGGGAGGTGGGCCACCAGGAGTCATTCCAAGTTGAGGGGTTGGCGCCAAAGATGAGGATTTCTGTCTTGTCTGTGTTTAACTTGAGGTGGCTTGATTCCATCCAGCTGGCGATGGCGTGAAGTCCATTGTGGAGGTTGTTCTTTGCAGTTGTAGGGTCTTTCGTGAGGGAGAGGATGAGCTGAGTGTCGTCTGCGTAGGAAACCATGTTGATGTGGTGGGTTTGTGCGATGTTGGTGAGGGGGGCCATGTAAACGTTGAAGAGCGTGGGGCTGAGCGAAGATCCTTGAGGAACGCCACAGATGATTCTGGAGGCTTCTGACAGGAACGGTGGGAGGCAGACTCTCTGGGTTCTCCCTGAGAGAAATGTCAAGATCCAGTCGAGTGCCTTGTCGTGGATTCCAGCGTTGCGGAGGCGTGTGGTGTGCGGAGAGTGTGATGACATACCGTGTCGAAAGCTGCGTAGAGGTCCAGGAGGATGAGTGCTGCTGTTTCTCCTTTGTCGAGCATGGTCCTAATGTCGTCTGTGGCAGCAATGAGTGCAGTCACGGTGCTGTGGTTTCTGCGGAATCCGGATTGGGAGGTGTCGAGTACCTTGCTGTCTTCCAGGAACCGGGATAGTTGGCTGTTTACGATTTTTTCGATGATCTTGGCTGGGAAGGGGAGGAGGGAGATTGGCCTTTAGTTCTTGGGGTCGTCTGGGTCTGCCTTTGGTTTCTTCAGCAGGGCATTGATTTCTGCGTGCTTCCATCTTTCTGGGAAGGTGGCTGACTCGAAGGAGCTGTTGATGGTTTTGCACAGGTGAGGGGCGATGATGATGATGCCTTATTGAAGATATGGTGTGGGCAGGGGACCGATGGTGATCCGGATTGGACGAAGGCCATGGTGGTGGCGGTGTCTTCTATGTTGACGGGGGTCCAGGGGTGGAGTAGGTGGGTGTTGCTTGGAGCGTTGGGTTCTTGGGTGTTTGTAGTCAGCTGGTGGGTCTGGGGTTTGAAGCTATTGTGGATTTCTTCTATCTTTCGACAGAAGTGGGTTGCCAGTGAGTTGCAGAACTCCTGTGATGGCGGGGGTTCGTTGGAGCAGGTCTTGAGGGTGGTGAGCTCACTGACGATGCCGAAGAGCTCTTTACTGTTGGCATTGATGCAGTTTTTGAAGTGGGTCCTTTTGGTGGTATGGATCAGTTGGTGATGTTGCATAGGGCATCCTTGAAAGTGATGTGGTTGGAGTTGGTAGGGTCAAGGTGCCAGGTTTTTTCATTCTGCGACACAGCCGTTTGGATTCCTGTAGTTCTGGGGTGAACCAGCTGGCCTTGATTCTGTGGGAGGTGTTTTTTGTTTTTTTGAGCGGCGCAAGGGTGTTGGTGCAATCTTCTATCCAGCAATGCAGGTTGGTGGTGGCTGTGTTGGGGTCTGGGGTCCCAGGGGGTGGGGCCCAGGCAAGAGTGGAGATCAGTTGATCCGTTGATATTTTGCTCCAGTTGCGTCAGTGGGGTTGTGTGCGGTGGTGGTGAGTGACTGGTTTTTGGTAGGAGAAGTGGATGCAGCGGTGGTCTTTCCAGCTGAGTTTGGTGGTGTGGCTGAAAGAGATGTGGTTGCTGGCTGAGAAGATGGGGTCGAGTGTGTGGCCTGCGGAGTGGGTGGGTGTAGTGACTAGTTGCTTGAGGCCGAAGTTGGCGAGGTTGTCGATTAGGTTGGTGGTGTTGATATCGTTGTTATTTTCTAGGTGGAAGTTTAGGTCACCGAGGAGGATGTAGTCTTTTGAGGCGAGGGCTTCGGAGCTGATGGTGTTGGCGATGTCGTCGCAGAACTGCGGTCTGTGTCCAGGGGGTCTGTAGACCAATGTTCCTCTGAGTGTGTTGTTGGCATTGATGTGGATTTTGAAGTGGAGGTGCTCGGCGGAATTGATGGTGTCGTGGGAGTTGGTGGAGACTCTGATGGTGTTTTTGTGGACTATGGCGATTCCAACTCCTGGTCTGTTGATTCGGTCTCTTCTGGTGATCTTGTAGTTTTCTGGTATGGCTATGGCTACGTCTGGTTCTGAGGCCGAATTCATCCAGGTTTCGTTGAGGAATGCGATGTTGGGCGAGTCCCAGGGTTCAATTGCATGTTTGTGGACGGAGCGGTGTTAAGTAGGATGCATCTTAGGCGATTGTCTGTTTTGATTTTGAGTTTGGAGGTATGGTTGCAGGTGAAATTGCAGGCTTTGCAGGAGAAGGGTCCCTTGGTGCACGTCGGTGTGGACTGGAAGCAGATGGAGGAGCATCCTGGATTAAGGGCGTGGAGTTCGTTGGCAGTGTAAATGTGTTTGTTGGTGCAGGAGGAGTGTTGGCCAGGGGGTCTGGCACTGGGCGTGGTCTTGGCGTGGACGGGCGCAGATGGCTTGCCTTTGGCGCGCCTTCGGTGCGCCAGCGGTGTGTCCGCTGCACGCGGCCGTTGTGCGTCTGAGCAGCGGCCGGCATAAGAGGGAAGGTGGGAGGGAGTGGCAGCTGGGAGGAGGGAGGGAAACCTCCAATGGGAGTGCGGGGGCAGCAGGAGTCATGAGCGGGAAGAGTTCTGAGGAGGAGGGAGCGGGCTTCCGATACGGAATATTGGGAAGTGTTGCATTTATATATATATATATATATCCACTTAAAAAAACAAAGGTTACAAAGACGTCAAAGTTAGGCTTACATTTTAAACGTACCAAACCATAGAAATTCACCTGTTAGTTAGAGTTATCTCATCTTATCTCAAAAATCTCAAGCTATCTCAAGTAACTATAACTCATGCCCTAAGGTCACTATAACTCGTGGAGGTGGTGCTCCACGGGGACTGCAGGGGGCAAGGCAGCTACCCCCACATTCTCTTTACTTTGTAGCCCGGGAAGGTGGTTTTTCCCAAGACTCCGGGGGGGGTGTGGGCAGCCCCCCTGCATTATCTTTAGTTGAAGCCCTGGGGAAGTGGTGGTCCCCAGCGCTGTGGGACTGTCATCAATGATGTCATCATTGATTTCACTGACTATGTCATGAGTGATGTAATATGTGAGGCCACAAGCAGTGCATTATAGGGGCACAAGTTATAGTTAGCTAAAGTAACTATAACTGCTAAATTTTACTGGTTTTGTACATGTCAAATGTGAGTCTGACTATAATGTCCATGTAACCATTGTTTTTTTCAGTCAATTTCTAAGGTTTTTTTAAATGTAAATGGACGCTATCACCAGGGACTGGTTTATGGTTTTGTGGCCACATTTCTGCAGCATTGGTATTTTATATTAGAAGTGTGGAAAAAGGAATAGATAGTTTTAAATTATGGTTAAAAAAACCAAAAAGAAATACAAAATAATATAAAAGCAATGATAATATAGAAAGTAAGGTTAGAATTTGAAAAGAAACGAAAAGAAGTTTCATAAAACAAAAAGAAAGTATTAATAATTTAAATGTAACTATATTTACCGTATTATAATTATTTTTTTATATTTTTCTGGCTCTGTAGATCCTTTGTGGAGCCATAAAACTGTGGCCAGTTGTACTCTATGGTTTTTAGTCCGATCACATGATCGGGACAGATCTGTGGATCCCGCTGTTTTTTTAATAAAGTTAGTTTTAGCATATGTAGGCATCTGTTTTTTATATTGTAATCAAGGTGCACCAATATATAAGTATACATCAGTTACCCTATGGTTGTTTTACTTTTAAATGTGTGATTTCATGTGTTATAGGGAACCAGAGATCCACGAAGGGAAACACAGATCCACCCGGTCTCAAAAAAGAAACATTCTCACTTAATTGGCTATTTGTGGACCCCACCTTTTCACAGTTGCAGCCACAACCTACACTAGTCATTTCTGGTTTCAACTCTGTGGAGAGAACACTGAGAGCCAGAGCACCTCTTGGATTGGCTCTTTGTTGGCAGTTTATTCTTAAGCAATGGCCAGTGCTTCATCACTGGGGGAATATCCTGAAGGTCCCTGCATGGAGGAAGAGGAGGGAACATCTGTTGTGAAGAAGGAAAGTGAAGTGTGGAAACACTTTATTATCACTCCAGGGAAGAAGGAGGTCACAGCTAAGTTTGTGAGCTGCAATATTAGAGGCAAACAACGTTCCCATGGAACATCAAAAAAGTATTCACACGGGATGAGTACCATGTAGAAGCACCCTAAAACCATTCATAAAAGGGTGTACAACAGGGTGATGCCGGAGAGGGCAGTTGGAGAAGGTCCTTCAACTTTCAGTGCTCCTGAGCGACAGTCATCAAGCAGTATGACAGTACCATCTGGATGCTAGAAACTTGGAGAAACAGTGGCTTACTGTGCAAAGTATCATGTGCTCCTTTCCGATAAGGTCTACTTTGTCTCTGCATGTTTTTATGCCATTCACAAGCACCATTGCTAGTTTATTTTTATTTTAAAACTTTGTTTTCCAGTTGTATTCAATGAAGCACTTTGCTTCTTTGTTTCTCGTTATGCTCTTCTGTTTAAGGACCAGTTTTACATAAAAGCACCCAAAAAAATAACAAAAAAATATGCAGAAAAACAAAGGTTCTTGTTGGAACCACTCCATTCACTCAAAAAAGGGCTGTGCCTGTGTTTTGTTTCTTACCATGAGTGTGCAAATGTATGGTTCAATTTATGCATGGATGCATAAGTGTATGCATCAGTGTCTGTTTGGGTGCGTCATTGTGCGCATAAATATGTGCCTGGGTGCCTCAGTGTATGCACCAGTTTCTGCCTGTATCAGAGTGTGCCTGGGTGTGTCAGGGTATGCATAACTAACAGCAAATCGTTATACTCAATTACAAAATCAGCATTTACTCTTGTGTCATCATACTCAGATATAAACCGGACAAAATTCTAACCTGTGACAAAGCTACATAAGACATACCATCTTTGGCTACAGTGCTACCAATATTAATAAATACTGCAAGTACAGTTAGACCTTGAGACTTATGTATTATTACAGCATATGCCAGAGATATTGGGAAACACTTTCTGTGAACATACACGTCTTTTACAAGTAAGAAATGTGCAACATACCTTGCGATCTGTTTTACACCTTCAAGATCATCACATTTATTTGCTAGGTATTAAACCTAATTTCTTTTTGGATACAAAATGAAATCTATTATTTTTCCCATAGCTCTAATAACTAATTCTTCTTCAACATTGAAATTACACAGCAAAATCACCCTACATTTCTTACAAACAGGTAAACACTTTTCTAATCCTGCGGTTTTGGAAAGAGACTTTTCCAAAGAGTTGAGTTTTGATTGTTGTTTTTTACTCAATAGTATTGTCACTCCTTGGTATTCAATTGTATCAATTAATATTAATTCCAACATGTATTATTTCTCCAGTTGTAGTAATTCTTCATTAAAAGAGGTACATTCTTTAAGAGTTGCCTATCAGACGCTTGATGCATGTTTCCAATCAGTTCTTTGTGGGGGAAATTCAACCAAATGTTAACATTTCCAATGCTTCCTAAAGAATTATGAGTTTTTACATGTGAGAGAGCTTAAAAGGCAGGTTGTCCTTTCACAGGGGTGAGTTGCAATAAATCACCAAACACAATTAGATGCTTTCCTCCAAAACATACATCATATTCTGTCTTCAATATCTGTTGCATTCTTAAATGTACAAAGGGGAGCATTAGGTTTGAGACCATGCTTGCCTCATAGATGAATAGAAGTTTCAATTTCTACAGGACTCGTAAAACTTTGTGACAAGCTTCTCCAGATAACTTTTGGCACTCCAGTTCATTACTGTGTTCAACAGGGTGCATAAGTTGATGATGTAAGTTAACTCCTTTGATATTGAGTACAGCCAATCCAGTTAGGGGCATTACTACACATGATAAAATGGAGTAGGGAGTCTTTTGCAGATAACTTGTATTAAAAAAAAAACGTTTTCCAGTGCCAGCTCATCTGCTTACATATAAAAAAAAAAAATGACTTAAAACTTGAACATACATTGATTCTTTTCGTAGATGAATCCATGTTCTATTTTTCTTTAACTTCCATGTATATTTCTTTATGCACTTCAATGAGTTGTTCTGCTAATTGTTCCAAGTCAACAGTTTCTTCTCTTACTTTTTGCATTGCTGACTCCACCTCATTCATTGCTATGGCAGCTTCATTGTCGATTATGGGATGTCCAAGAGAATCTTGACTGGAAGGTCCAGAGGTCTAGCTGCTTTGAGAACTATCCTTTACTATCGCAATAGCAATTGTTTCCTCTTGTTCGATTTCTTCATTTAACATATTCAGGTAGATCAGAAATATTAGACACTCAATGTTATCTTTCATAGCATTGAAAAAGTCTACATAGCAGTCATACTGTCCAAGTAACTGTTTAAATAGCAGGAGAAGTGCTAAAATGAAAATATATTTTTTCTCTGCAGTTTGACAAGTAGGTTTTCTATGGTTTATTAAGTTACCTTTCGCATGCCAAACCAATAACCGTTGCAACCCATTACATCATATTTGCCTTCATCAATGCTTTCTGAAACATTATTTTTGTACCTATAGTGCTGCAGAATGTTGTAAAGACACATATTTTCTAGGCGTGGACAACTTCTTGGATAGTAAGAATCCAGCATGTTTGTTTTTACAATATCTGTACTTTCTGGATCAAACTCTGCTAAGTTCTGAATTTCTGGATACGATTTCAAGACTCTGTTTTGTAAACTAACCCAAACAATTCCCCTAGACTTTGAGAACAAACTAGCTGAACTCAACCCATCACAGCACTCAAATGATCCTATCTCTCTGTGTGAGAGAGTTTTCAAGCTGAAACTGTATAATCTCTTTCATAGAGATTTTTCTGCAGAAATCTCCTCCCACATTTCATTCATCTCTATTTTCTCTGATTTTGCGAAGTGACATAGTGAGCAACAGCAATGGAATTGTCAACAACAAACTGAATGTCCATATTCACATTTCATAACTTGAGGATGACAGGATTATAATCATTAATATATTTGAAGGCCTCTGATCTTTTTAGATTGTATGTAATTTTTTGTGATTTTCTTGTCAGTGTGTGCCTCACTGCAGATAAAAAGCTGTTCACTCTTCCTTTTGAAATGACAGGCCTTAGGAATTCAAACTGACAACTTGTATAACATTGTCCTTTACATCTGTATCTTCAGTAGCAATACTTGCCACATCTATGTGTTTGGAACCGGACAAGTTGTTGCTGCTGCGTTTTGTTACTATTCTCATCTGGAGTACTACAAGCAACATACTGTTCTATGAAAGGCAGTACACACTCATCAGTATCAGTTTCATATTTTGGTGAATTCTTTGTCCATATGGGCATGTGTATATGAGGAGCACCCCTTGCCTGGTATTCTTTTCTCCAAAACAATCTGTGACTTCTCCAAGAGGAGGCTTTGTTTTATTGCACATAAAACTCATCATCATTTGAAACTTCTGTTTGTAATACCTACAGTCATTAGCAGAATTCAAAGAGCAAAGTGTTCCTGCTGTCTCAAATGGCTATCCTTAATAGTAGAGTTTGCTTCTCCTAGAAATTGTAGTAAATCATCCCATTCAGACTGTGTGCAACCGAACCAAGTAGGTGAACCTAAGTTGCGGAGCATACATTTAAGTTCTCCACGAGAGCAGTACTTGTATTTATTACTCCCACGTAGACATGCCATCAAATTAATTAAATTGTGCTCTAATTTGTTAGCCTTGTCTTGTATTTTATCAACAATCTCCCTTGCAAAAATATTTTGTAGATTGACTCCTGTCTTAAAAATATGGTTCAGAGCATAAGAGAGTTCTGACAAGTCACACTCAAATAACAGATGGAATATACAGGAAATACATTATTGAAACCTAGGGCCTCTGAATACACTTTTGTTGACTTGTATTCAGCTGCTGGTAATTGTATGGGGCTCTCATCATAGTGCCCACCTCCTCCTGTGGGAAACAGCTGTGGAAAAACAGTGAACCTCTAAACTTTTTTTCCCACTCACTCATTGGAGCTCCTCTAACTTGTTTCATTTGAAACAGATCAATAGCACCCCCAACAACGTCTTTTAATGTAGTGGATGAATACTATAGTGCTCATATAATTATTTTTAATTCTGCTTATCTTCTTTTTCTATTTGTCCACTGAATTGTCGCACTTCTTCATTGATACAACTTACTTCTCCAGTAATATCAACATGTTTGTAAAAAACATTATTTTCTTTGAAGTATACTGTTGTTTTTTTACTTTATTCATATTCGCTAATTCTTGCCAGATTATTTTTACTTTTAATGGGAACTCCATTTACTAGAGTAATAAGTGACTCATCTACATCTTTTTACACAACTCTTCCTTTAAGTCCTTTCTGTAGGTCTTTTGGTTGCAGTTTTTGGCTCCATTTGAATAATTGCATGAAATGGGTGCAAAGCTTGTACTTGAATTGTTTCATACACATTTAATTTGCTTAGGTCGTCTGTAATTGTCACTTATTCTAATCTAATATGAATCACTATAGCTGGCTTTATCTCATTCTCTAATTTGTTATAAAAAAATACTTGCATATTGTTTCTTTCATGTCTAAATTAAACCACTCTTCTACAAATGCATATGCACAAATTCCTTCCACTCATCATTGGTGTTTTCTTAAGTTTTAGAAAATAGAACTACATTACTAATTTGTTTTTTGTAATGAGTGCGGCAACAACAAATACAAACATACTCAATGGTGAATGGCTGCTCTGAGCAGGTGTTAAAACTGGCAAAATAAATGACGCAAAGAAATCTATTAGATTTCCTTGAGACAATTTTTTGGCCCCCCTAATGGGGGAATGCCCTCTTTGCATAGATTATGATTGGTGCAGCAAAGGGTCACAATGTGGCACAATGCATGCAAATATGGTTTGGCGTTTTTGGCCTTCAAATGCCACATTAGCATACAAAAAATGAAGCTAATGAGGCATTCGAATGATGCTAGGGGCTCTTAAATATGCCCCACAGTGTATATCGTGTTACACCTGAAGCATGTTTTAAATAGTACTTGTGTGGATAGCTGAGTAGGTTGTGTTAGTATTTGGTACATATCTGAATGGGTGCATCAGTACCTCTTTGACTATCCCACCAGATATATGGTGAGTAAAGGGGTATGTAAATCTATGTGCAACTACTGCCAGTACTCCTGGATACATAACTGCTATCTTGGTGCATACATGAACGATATTTTGAAGATTAACAAGCAACCTCTGCAATGAAAAGTTCTCCTGACAGTATAACTGCATTCTATAGGTCTATAGTAGTAGGCCTGAGGCATGTTTAAAATAGTACTTATGTGGATGGATTAGCGGATTATGTCAGTATTTGGTACATATCTGAGTGAGTGTATCACTACTTTTATGAGTGTCCCACCAAATGTCTAAACAAATATGGTGAGTACATACATATGTATATGCATGTGCAACTGACTCACTCCCTATTGGAAACATAACTGCTGCCTCCATGTGTGTATGAATCTAAAAGCAGCCTTCTCACAGTCTGCATTGCTGTGTCAGTGGCTATATCCTTTTCTTAATAGATGTATGAGTTGAACAATGGGTGGGATACTGCTTATATAAGTGAGGATAGGAGTGTGGAAGTACATGTTTAAAACAGTAAAAATAGAAAGACATAGTTAATGTTTTAACCACAAAGCACCATTCTCTATCACATACATACAGACTAGCTGAGTACTCAATTTACTGTAGTAAAGCCACAGTTTGAGAATTCTCAACCAGCCTTTGTAATGGGTACTCAGTCTCACAATCCAAGTGCACACTTAGATTGTCCAGCAGTAGGCCTCTAGTATGTTTAAACTAGCACTTGTGTGGATAGGTAAGTAGGTTGTGTCTCTAATTAGCTGCATATCTGTCTGACTGTATCAGTACATATATGAGTGTCCCCCCAGATGTTTAGGTAAATATGGTGTGCACAGGGGTATCCAACTATGTGTGCAACTGGCACCAATACTGCTGGAAACATAACTTCTGTCTGGCTGTACGCATGAATGTTTAAGCTGCCCCCTAAGTATATAATAGTTATGTCAGTGGCTTTATCCCTGTTATTAGTAGTATGAGTTGTAGTTTGTGCAAGGCCACATATAACTCAGTTAAACTTAGAGATACATGTTTAATCTCTTAATAACAAACTGCCCTGGTGTGTGGGCTACCTATTGTATATCTAAGAATTGACTGTTCTGTTGTAAAAGGCCACTGTAATCTTTCTTTCCCGATTAGTATACCTTTCTTCATTGTTATCATATAGTTATTATTTACATTCCTCTTTAGAGCTTATGAACATACTATTCATTCTCATACATCACATTTTAAATTTGAAATATATTATAGTACACGTACCTCTTAAGTATGTTTCTTTCTCTGTATATTAATTTCTCAGAATTAGTTTCAATTTCTTCTTACTTAAATTACACAGAAACCAAGCAGAAGGATGGTACAGTACTCTCAAGTAAGTGAACCATTAATGGCAACCTTTTCAACTTTGATTTTAAGGTTACTCAATCACGAAGTCAATTAGAATCTCTCTTTCACATGTACGTTATGCTATACACCTTCTTGCTGGATATCATAGTTAACCCTTTGCAAAGCTCCTCAAAAGATAGCCCAATTCCGTACCAGTTTTTGCCGGATCCGCGGATCCAGTGCAGTGCTCAGTGCGGTTCCTCATGTGGTTGGATTGGCAGGTCCACGTGGGAGGACAACATATATTCTAAAAGGATGCTATATATATATTCCTCTCTGAATAAACAAAGTACTGTCACCTAAACATACTTGTAAACACTTTTTCCCCAGTGGATCTATAACTACCAAGTCACAGTCTAATCTTTTTAATAGCCTTCCCCCATGCTCCTCTAGTAATGCAGTTCATAAAAGCCTCTGGAAGCACCATCCTTGCTTTTAATTGAAAAATAGCAGGTGTGGTTGACTTTTTCAAATAATACACATATCACAAACGCAACAGTTTTTCTACTTTCTCAAAAGCTAATTTCACATCTATTTTCTTTTCTCACAATATTGCTACCTCCCTTTATGTACCATAAGAACAACCAATAAAAACTGTTGTTTCAATTTTTAGCTAGAAACTTCTATTTTCAATTACATTTCTGCATGTTAGGCCAGGCCCTGCAGCCAACACCTACAACCCAACCCAATCCCATTCTGCACACAGCCTTTGGCCATGCACAGTAGTAATTGGACTGAGGTCTGCATGCCCTCCTCCCCAGGCCGATCTTGGCCCTGGGGACCTCATTCTCTGGAACCAGCTAAAATGTAATGTTTATTTTTGGGGAGGGGGTTGCGCGTTCCCCCTCCCCAGGCCAATCTCAGACCGGGGACCCCATCCTTTGGAGTGCAGCCTACATATTTGATTTTCTTTTGGGGAGTGGGGCCACGCGGCCTGCGAACCAGGCCAATCTCGACCCTTGGGTTCCCATCCCCGGAAGCCAAGCCTAAATGTTTCCTTTTTTGGGGGAATGGGAGCATGTGGTCCCCATCCCCAGGCCCATCTTAGCCAGGGCTCAGCCAAAATATATAAAAATGTTTTGGGAGGGTGGCCTTATTTAATGAGATTTTAGCCCTGGGGATGTGGCAGTATCTGGGGCTGCGGGGGGGGGAGCCCCCATTAAACATGACAGTGCCCCTGGTACTAAGCTCACCTGGGGACTTCAGATTTAACAAGCAGTGGAGAATGCACTTTTCAAAAATAAATTCAGTGAATTCACAAATTCATCACAAATTTACAACCCTGGCCCCTTGGATTATATTTTAACTTATTTTTTGTGGGACTCAGCTGAAGCCGATTCCCAAGATGGCTGCCAACACCTTCTGGTTGAAGTGTTGGCAGCCAATCAGAGCTGTGCAATTTTCTGCACGAGCTTGTTATTATTCGCAAATCCTTTGTGCCTCTAAATATCTATATTTCTTTTTCTTTAAATAGCTCAAAACCTATTGAACAGATTTACACCAAACAAGAAAAAGGCTTCTTTCTGGACCAAAAGGTACCTTTCTGTCAAATTTTGTGTAGTTCCGTTCAGCAGTTTAGGCTGTAATTCTGTTCAAAATCCCTGTGGGAATTAACATAGGAAATGCTACTTTTTTGACCCCTCCCTTTTTTTCTGCCCCACTTTACAGATCACCCCGAAACTTCCCATGTATAACAACATTCTCAAATAATTTTTCAGAAAATTTTGTGAGGATTCGTCAAACGGCGCCAAAATTATAGGCAAGTAAAAAAAAAAAAAATTCTATGGAAACATTGGTGGTCATTACAACCCTGGCGGACGGTGTAAAAGCGGCGGTAAGACCGCCAACAGGCCGGCAGTAAAAAAATTGGAATTATGACTGTGGCGGGAACCGCCAACAAAGACAGCCACTTTAACACTCAGACCGCCACGGCGGTACAGACAAACAGTGCGGCGGTCACTGCCAACAGACAGGCGGGAGACAATGTACCGCCCACAGTATCACAACCTACCAATCCGCCACCTTTTCCGGGGCGGATTCACCGCGGATAAAAACACGGCGGAAACAGCCATTTCAAAGGCAAAACGCTCACTTCTACACACTCCACGAGGAAGAGGGACACCATGGAGCCGGAACTCCATATTCTGCCAGCGATAGTCTTCCTGCTCCTATACGAGGATCATCAATGCCGGCGGCGAAGAGCATGGTGAGTACTGCACCTACGACATAGGGGAGGGGGGAGGCAAAAAACAGGGACACATACAACCAACATCCCAACCCCCACCCCGACCCTCACTCACTACAACACACATACCAATGCATATTTATACATTACAGTTACACCCCCCAACCCCCCGAAAGAATGCAAACACAAAAGGAAATGAGTTGAACCATTGTAATATATCAAAAAACAGGAAGCAAAAATATACATATATACACTATCAACAAAATATACACCACGTTTAGTAGTGCAGGTGATGCACCATTCATTGTCCGTGGACCACTGGGCCCAAAATGCATGGGCGAGGCCCACACAAGATACCTGATCAAAACGGAGAGAACACTGCTGGGGCATCAGATAGAAATACAACAGGCACCTCAGGGGGAAGGGAAGTGGTGCACCTCAGCCGGATGAGTGCACCACGCCAGATCCACGAGGGGGCCCCATGCCCATTGATGTCTCCTGGGGAGTGCAAAGCCACAGTCTCTCAAGTCTCTGCAGTGGGTGGCTTGCCCACTGTACCATCCTGGGGAGTGCAAAGCCACAGTCTCTCAAGTCTCTACAGTGGGTGGCTTGCCCACTGTACCATCCTGGGGAGTGCAAAGCCACAGTCTCTCAAGTGGATAACAGTCTCCACTGGATCTGGAGGGGGCATTGTGCCCAGAGTGCAGCACACACCCCGCGACGGTCCAAGTTGCGTCACTGCCCCTGCCGCAAATGGGCTAGCGGTGCATTCCATGGCGGTCTTTGCCCTGTTCAGCGGTCTCTGGCCTGTTCAGCGGTGCTTGCGTTGCCAGTGTCAGACCTGTTCAGCAGTGCATTCCATGGTGGTCTTTGCCCTGTTCAGCGGTCCCTGGCCTGTTCAGTGGTGCTTGCGTTGCCAGTGTCAGACCTGTCCAGCGGTGCATTCCATGGCGGTCTTTGCCCTGTTCAGCGGTCCCTGGCCTGTTCAGTGGTGCTTGCCAAGGCGGTCCTTCATTGCCCAGTAGGGCTGTGGCTGGTGGTCCTTCATGGGTCAGCTGGGCTGTGGCTTGCGGGCCCTCCTGGCCAACTGGGCTGTGGCTGGCGGTGGCCTCCTGGGCAGTGACTCTGGGGCTGGCGGTGGCCTCCTGGCCAGTGACGATGGGGGAGGCCTCCTGGGCAGTGACTCTGGCAGTGGCCTCCTGGCCAGTGACCATGGGGCTGGCCTCCTGGGCAGTGACTCTGGAGGTGGCCTCCTGGCCAGTGACGATGGGGCTGGCCTTCTGGGCAGTGACTCTGGCGGTGGCCTCCTGGCCAGTGACGATGGGGCTGGCGGTGGCCTCCTGGGCAGTGGGGATGATGGCGGTCCTATCCGCCGTGCTGCTCCTCCCAGGCTTTGGAGATTTCTTCTGCCCCTTCCCCACCTTGGGAGGAGTCACAGCTGAGTCGACACTCCCCCCGGGACCCTTGTGAGCGGCTTGGCTGGCTGGAGTCTTCCCCCTCTCCCGCCGGGCACTGTCAAACTTCTGGTGCTTCACTGGGGGGGGACTGGCTGTGCTGTGGCTCCGTGCCACACTGGCTGCCCTGGTGGCCGGTGCACTCCACATACCTGTAACAACAGGCACTACTGGTCCCGGAGATTTTTTGGCTGAGGTGCTAGTACGGGACCTATGAGTTGGAGGGGGGGGGGGGGTGGTGGGAAATAGGTTAAGGGGGCCAGGAAAAGTTTTTGGGAGACACTGGGACGGGTAGATGGAGGGAGTTTGGGAGTGGAGGAAGAGGTGGTGGTTGTAGGAGGTGTAAGTTTTGTGGATTTGGGTGCAGGTGCATGGGCTGGAGGCTGTCGTGAGGTGGATGGCTGTTGGGTGGGTGTGTGCCTGCTTTTGTGTATCTTGGGAGGGGGCATCACAGACACACTGGGAGAGGACACAGGGGATGTGTAAATGGGAGTGGGGGTGGTGAGTGCACGTGAGCGGGGTGTGGTGGTGGGTGTGCTGGTGCGGGACGTAGTGGCTGTAGTGGTAGTGCATGCAGGTGTGAGTGTAGACAAGATTGGGAGGGAGGAGGGAGACGACGACGAGGGGGACACAGTGGAGGCAGTGGCTGTTGGTGTGTCTGTATGTGTGTGTGATGCTTGCGTGAGTGCCTGTGGGATGTGTGGTGCTTATGTTTGCCTGAGCTTCCCTTGTGTGTTGACGTGTGTGCATGCTGGTCTGTAGGTGTGCTTGGGATAGGCTGAGGTACAGGGGATTGGGTCGGGGTGGAGGAAGTTGGAGGGGGGAGGCTAGACACAGGGACAATGGGTGCCATCAGTGCTGAGGCCAGAGTTTGCAGGGTTCGATGAAGGGCAGCCTGACCAGAATGAATGCCCTCCAGGAATGCATTAGTGTGTTGCAATTCCCTTTCTACACCCTGGATGGCATTCAAAATGGTAGACTGCCCAACAGTGAGGGACCTGAGGAGGTCAATGGCATCCTCACTGAGGGCAGCAGAGGTGACAGGGGCAGGGGCTGAGGTGCCTGGGGCGAAGGTGATGCCCACCCTCCTGGGTAAGCAGGCACGGGGCAAAGGCTGAGGGGCAGCTGGGAGGGCGGTGCTGGTAGGGGGGTGGCGGCTGTACCTGTAGAAGTGGGGGGCACAGATTTTTCCGCCACCACAAGGGAGTTCCCATCGGAGGACGAGTCTGTGTCGCTGGTTGCAGATCCTGTGACCGCCGTGGTGCTCCCCTCGCCCTCCGTCCCACTGGTGTATTCTGAGTCTGTGGTGTGGGCCTCCATGGCCATGTGGGATGCAGCTCCCTCGTGCTCCGGTGCCACCGTACCTCCGCCTGATGATGCTGATGCACACAAGAACAGGGAGACCACAAAAAGGGGGGGGGCGACAGAAGAAAGACAGGTTGAGTGCATGGCTTACCGCTACTGTTGGCGGACAATACAGATACTGCAGCCCCCTGCTCTACGTCGCGCTGTTGGGCTCTACAGATGCAATTCCTGGGATATGGCCTACATGGCTATGGTCGATATCTGCGCACATAGATGACACAGGGCATGAATACCTGTACTTGGCACTCTACAGAGGTGGGGTGGGGTGCCATATGGCCTGCATTACGGAGGGGCCTAGCCTACGGAACTCGCCCTGGCCTAGGGAAACCCACAGCCCTCCTCCCCCACCCAGACACCTACACTGCGTGCAAAGTCCGCTGAATGATAGTGTACTCACCCCCTTGTGTCTGCTGTGATGCCCTCAAGCGCCCATCCAACTCAGGGTAGGCCACCGCCAGGATCCTGAACATCAGGGGGGTCATGGTTCGACGGGCACCCCTCCCACATTGGGAGGCCATCCCCAGCTGAGCCTCCGCCGTCTTCTTGCTCCAGCGGCGAATGTCCTCCCATCTTTTACGGCAGTGGGTGCTCCGTCTGTGGTGGACCTCCAGGGTCCGGACGTCCTTGGCGATGGCACGCCAAATATCCTTCTTCTGGTGGGCGCTGACCTACATGACATGTACAGGGGAAGAAGAGAAGTCATTAACAACTGCACCGACTAAGTGATTGGCCCCCATCCCTACCCTTTCCATGTGGCACATGCATTCACAGTCCTTCATGCACGCAGAACTGTGCCCCCTTCCTTCTTACAACCAGCCCTCTCCACACAGGCATAGCCCATACAACATGCTCCCTGTGTACTTACCTGTTGGTCTGGAGGACCGTAGAGTAGCGTGTAATGGGGGAGGACCCCGTCCACGAGCTTCTCCAACTCCTCTGCAGTGAAGGCAGGGGCCCTTTCCCCAGACGCACGAGCCATTGTCTCTTCCAGACCGAGGTCACAGCAGAACTTGCAGTGTAGGTCCTCTCCTGTCGAAGATCAGGTACCGAGTGATTGAACAGATAGAAAATGGCGGTCACGTCCGTGGCAGTCACGTCCGCGGCGGTGCGTACCATCACCGCCGGCGTACATGGTCATTGGCTCCTGGGACCCATAGGGTCCAATGTTAACCAACGCAGCATTGCGCTACGGTCTTCAACCGCCTACCGCGACGATGTACAACGCCAGCGCAGTTACCTCACATCCCATTGTCCCACTTTAGAGGTCAGGCAGCCGCCATTTCAGGGGCCTACATGCCCTAATTACCAACTGCATCACACAGACCTAGGCCTTGTCGCACAACACAAATACAGGCCACATTTTGTGTATGAATGGTGTTCTGTGTAGAGTGTGGGTACATACCTCTGAGTAGTTTGACTCTGTGGTCGCTGTTGTCACTCCTAGGCACCGTCTGCTGGGACATGTGAGGAGATGGTGGAATCCTCTGGTGTACCGACCGCTGGTGGACCTGTCGACAATGGAGGAAAGACATTTGATCATCACCTACAGTTTGACCGTGCCACAATCCAGGAACTGTGTACCCAGTTGGAGCCAGACCTGATGTCAGCAATCCGCCATCCCACAGGGATCCCCCCTCAAGTGCAGGTGCTATCAGGGCTCCATTTCCTAGCAAGTTAGTCATTTCAAACAACAGTGGCCATGGCATCAGGGATGTCCCAGCCTATGTTTTCAAACGTGTTGTCCAGAGTGTTGTCTGCCCTGCTGAAACACATGCGGAGCTACATCGTTTTCCCTCAGGTGGAGGATTTGCCTACAGTGAAAGGTGACTTCTATGCCCTTGGACATATCCCTAACATCATAGGTGCCATTGATGGGAACCAATGTAGCTCTGGTCCCCCCCCACAGGAGTGAACAGGTGTACAGGAACCAGAAGAGTTATCATTCGATGAATGTACAGATGGTATGTTTGGCAGACCAGTACATCTCCCAGGTAAATGGTATGTTCCCTGGCTCTGTGCATGATGCCTACCTCCTGGGGAATAGCAGCATCCCTTATGTGATGGGTCAACTCCAGAGGCACCGGGTGTGGCTATTAGGGGACTCTGGTTACCCCAACCTGTCATGGCTACTGACCCCAGTGAGGAATCCCAGGACCAGTGCGGAGGAACACTGCAATGAGGCACATGGGCGGACTAGGAGGGTGATCGAACGCACCTTCGGCCTCCTGAAGGCCAGGTTCAGGTGCCTGCATATGACAGGTGGATCCCTATTCTACTCACCAAAGAAGGTGTGCCAGATCATCGTGGCCTGCTGTATGCTTCACAACTTGGCCTTGCGACGACAGGTGCCTTTTCTGCAGGAGGAGGGTCCAGATGACGGTGTTGTGGCAGCTGTGGAGCCTGTGGACAGTGATGAGGAGGAAGCAGAGAAATAAGAAATTGACAACGGGGACTCAGTTATCCAGCAATATTTCCAGTGACACACAGATGAGAACACATTCCTGCCTACTACAAGTACTTTCACACTTCTACCTCTATCCTGTCAGTCGATTAAAACCAGTATATGGTAACTGAGTTGTACATTTCCCTTACGGTTTCACAGGTGTGGTTTACAATGTGTGTCATCTGCTTAGATTCCTCATGGACTTGGGATGTGTGACATGGGTATGTTGAAATGACATTTGAAAACGCATTTTGTCACTGTCATTGCTAATACACATTTTCTAAATCACAGACTGACTCCAGATTGTGTTGTGCTTCAAGGGTGTTTATTTATGTGCTAAATATTGGAGGGGGGTTGTAACATGGTGAGGGGTGATGGTGGAGGAATGTCCATGGCAGAGTCCAGTCTATTAGTCTCACAGGTGCATTGCCCAAATGGGCATAGGAAGTGGAGCTGGGGCAGTTTAAATATGGACAGGGTTACAAAGTGGGACAGTGGGATGACACTCAGGGTGGTCTCATTTCTTGGTGGGGGTCTTGGCATCGTTCTCTGTCTTCTTCCTGGATCTCAGGGACCGCTTGCGGGGTGGTTCTCCGTCTGCAGGGGGTGGGGTGCTGGTGTGGTGGTCCTGTGGTGGTGCCTCCTGTCCACTAGCGCCGGCGGAGGTGGTGGGCAGTTCATCGTCCATGCTAGTGTCAGGGGCCCCTTGGAGTGCCACAGTGTCCCTCCTGGTGTTGAGTATTTCCTTCAGCACCCCTACGATGGTGCCCAGGGTTGAGCTGATGGTTCTGAGTTCCTCCCTGAACCCCAAATACTGTTCCTCCTGCATACGCTGGGTCTCCTGAAACTTGGCCAGGACCATTGCCATCGTCTCCTGGGAGTGGTGGTATGCTCCCATGATGGAGGAGAGGGCCTCGTGGAGAGTGGGTTCCCTAGGCCTGTCCGCCCCCTGTCGCATAGCAGCCCTCCCAGTTACCCTGTGTTCCTGGGCCTCCGTCCCCTGGACTGTGTGCCCACTACCACTGCCCCCAGGTCCCTGTTGTTGTTGGGGTGGTGGGTCATCCTGGGTTCCTTGTAGTGGTGGACACACAGCTGATTGACGTGTCCTGGGGACGTAGGTATGGGCCCGCTGGGTGGGTGCTGTGCTGGTGTTACCAGAGGGTGGAAGCTCTGTAGTGGCCTGTGACTGGGTGTGGGGAACGACTGTCCCGAGGCCCACGATGGTCCGGGCTGGTCATCTGGATCCAGTTGGACAGAGCTGCTGTCATCACTGTGGGCCTCTTCTGTGGGTGGGGTGGAGATGTCTGGACCCTCCTGTCTGGTGACGTTGGGTAGTGGTCCTGCAGGGGTGTAAAAGCATGCTTATTGCATCTGTGTGTGTCATGGTGTGCAATGGGTGGGTGACCCTGTACCCCAGTGCTAGCATTCCTGTGTGGGGGCTTGTGTGATGATGGTTGAGGGGGGTGTTATGGGTATGTGCAGTGGGCATGCTTTAGTGATGGGTGTCCATGCTTTGGTGTTGCATGCAGGTCTTGGTGTTGGGATGCATGGTTTGTGTTATTAGTACATTAGTGAGGAGTTGGAGTGATAGGGGAGGGGGCGAGGCTGGGGGTCTGTGATAGCATGCAGGTAGGGTGGGGGATGAAGTAGTTAAAGGTTTGACTTACCAGAGTCCATTCCTCCACCGACTCCTGCGAGGCCCTCCGGATGCAGAATCTCCAAGACCTGCTCCTCCCATGTTGTTAGTTGTGGGGGAGGAGGTGGGGGTCCGCCGCCAGTCCGCTGAACCACCTGGTGGTGTCTTGAGACCACGGAACGCACCTTCCCCCGTAGGTTGTTCCACCTCTTCCTGATGTCATCCCGATTTCTTGGGTGTTGTCCCACTGCGTTGACTCTGTCGACTATTCTTCGCCATAGATCCATCTTCCTTGCAATTGAGGTGTGCTGCACCCGTGCTCCAAATAGCTGTGGCTCTACCCGTACGATTTCCTCCACCATGACCCTGAGCTCCTCCTCCGAGAACCTGGGGTGTCTTTGCCGTGCCATGGGGTGGTGTAGGTGATGTGTGGGGTGGTGTATGTGGTGATAAGTGTGGTGATATGTAGTGGTGTGTGGTGTTTTGTGCGTGGAAGTAGTGTGGGTGATGGTGTTTTGTGCCTGTGGATGCTTGGTAGTAGTTTGTAGTGTCTCTCTCTGGCCTTCTCTCTGTAATAGTTGTCGTAGGGGTTTGTGGGTGATGTGGGTGTGTGTTTTATATTGCATTGGGTGTGTGGGAGTGGTGTGTGTATGTGTATCAGGTGTGTGTATTTCGAATTGTCCAATGTGGCGGTGTTTTGTATGTGTGTGTGTATTTTGAGCGCAGCGGTGTGTACCGCCAATGGAATACCGCAGTTGAAAGACCGCCACGTGGATTCGTGTGTCGTGATAATGTGGGCGTATTTCTGTTGGCGTGACGGTGGAGGTTTTGTTTTCGCCAGTTTATCACTGACCTTTGGTGTGGCGGACTTGTGTGGGTGTCTGCATTTTGTCGGATTCCGAGATGTGGGTCATAATAGCTGTGGCGGATTTCCGCGGCGGTGTGTTGGCGGTTTTCTGCACGGCGGTAAGCGGCTTTTACCGCCAATGTTGTAATGACCCTCATAGTCCTAAATATAACTACCTACTGGTGACCCCCAGAGTGGGAGAGATGGATATAGATATAGATTTATATATATATAAAATGACTACTTTTTTGAAACTGCTATATACCTTTCAAAAAATCCATAAACAAACACACACTCATTAGCAAGATAGTATCAATTAACATACCACTGTAAAAGAAGTCAATTATTTCATAACTTGTGTGTCTGCATCCAAGAAGAAGCAAGCCAGCTATGCTGCCCAAAACCTTTATAGGCAATTCATTAAAAAGGTCATGAAACAATATTTTTAAATCTAACCAACTAACTTCTATTTTCTAAATCAATTTTAACATTTAATAAAATAACTAAGATACATTTCTTCTTTATTATCTTCAAACTTCAGAGGTTCTAACAACACAAATGAAGATACCATAAAATGATTGAGAAAATCAGAAGATCTGGAAAACAACTAACCTGAAAAAATTTAAGTTATAAAGAAAGTAGAAAGCGCTAAACGTAAACGGTCACCTACTTAATACAACACACAGCACAATATAGGTAATTGTTAAAATAGTTTTCAAATTAAATACAGATTACACTATTTCCAAAGAAACAAGTTAAATTGTATCCCTGAAAGTGAAAGCCCCTGCTTATATATCTACGCCAGTAGTTACCAACCTTTGACTTCTGTGGACCACCACTTTATCAATAGTGCAACCCGGGACCCCCACTGAATCATTATTGGAACCCGTGGACCTCCCACTGAGTCATTACTGGAAGCTGCAGACCTAATCTGTAAAATGATTCAATTTTCTAAGCTGTCACGGACCCCCTGAGGAGGCTTTGAGGACCATCAGGGGTCCCTGAACCACAGGCTGGGAACCACTGATCTACTCTATAACTACAGTAAAGAACATAGTAGCAAATAACTTAGCCAGTGAAAATGCAACAAACATTGCAATAACTGTCAATAATAAAGTAGAAAACTTACTGAAAATGCCCATCCACTAAATATGTCAGAAATTGAGGTAAGAATTAAAGTTCAAGACGCCAAAGAAGCCTCCACAAGCTCAATTGCTCCAAATTGAGCAGTAGTTAAAGAATATGCATACAGAATTCCTACTCACTGTATAGAACAACAAAGAAGAGTTGCAAACTTTAAAAAAATGATATAGAAAAAGATGTGATAGAGTAGCAAACCCACACCTTAAAACATTTAAAGAAATAGAAATCCCTGGCATTTTACTAATTAACCACACAAAACAAATTGGCCTGCTCTAAAACACGAAAACAATGATAGGAAATTTTTTATTTTTGCTACAGCACAAGACACTCTAGGGCCACTGAGACTCTATGAAGCCTTTCATCTTGTCCATCTCGAACAGGGGCCCAATGGGATGCATGCCTAACATTAAGCCTCAGTGTTGCAAGAGGAGGCCTTTTCCCAGAAAACAATATTCACCCAGCAGTACACATCCAAGGGCAATATTGACAGTCTCAGCAGAACAAACATCCTAAAACTGTTGTAAGACATTCCATTATTGGCAGCGATAACCAGCAAAGATATAATCCGGGTACAGTTTGACACTATCGCCCCGGACTCAGGGACAGAATCAACCATCATAACATGGTGAGACCCTAACACATCCACAAAGGTTTTTGATGAAAAAGCCCAATTTCAGAATGGGGAATCCAAGCGTGGATAATGTATGAAGACAAATATCTGCACCTCCTATGGGTACTCCATAAAACCAACTCTAAGAAGAGCATTTTAAAAGAGACAAAAAGGCATGAGGCCCTGTGTGGTTATGAGAACCTTAACATTCAGTGCAGGATAAACGGCCAGGAAGTGGCTTTGCAACTCATCATCACTCATAATAGTGCACCCCTTTATACATTGGATGTCACCTACTGAGGCTGGGTCACCGCAAGCTCCAACACTGTAATCAGGCTACGGCAAATTTTATAAGCCTGCAAAAAAAAAACCACCTGTTTGGCAGGTCTTCCGGCGGAATCTAAACCTACATCAAACATTCTATATACTTAACATACTTGGATCTAAACAGTTCCTCTGGAAGGTTTCTAGCAGACATCTTAAAAGGCCTCACTGGCCAAGCTGGCCGTTTGACCATAATAATAATTAATATTTACTTCAAAACCCACAGCACGAGCACCTCAGATAAACTGGACCAGCTGATCTGTTACCGGAAAAATTTAATAACCCAGCACGCTGGCTCATAAATCATCTTATGGGGGACTTTAACATGCGTCATTTGGGGGAGTATGGTGACAAGTAAATCAGCAAATTTAATATTTTCCTGCAGTTATTAACAGCGCTGCAACTGTACAACTCAGCCAAAACTCACCTTCCCCAAGCAGTGGGAAAAAGCACTCCAAGCCAAATGTTATCAGCAAGATTAGTTCTGCTTCCAATTAAAGAACTGAAAACTAATTGGAAAACCCTGAAAACTATTACCAACTTACGACAGTCATACACTGACATTATTGACCTAGGAGATCTCCCTGTCCCTTATCTCACTTTTATAGGTTCCTGATTGTGGAGCAGAAAACAGAAAGTGAAAGGGGAGGAGCTGGGCACGCGGGAGCTGGGGAGTTTGGCGTTTATTCTCCTCACGCCTCATCTCACTTCATCTCGTGGCTGCCACCAACATTGCCAATTCTGTGGCAGTGTCTGCCGGTAGGGCCCGGCGGGGGCAGCAGTAACAGAGAGGACCCTGAGTAAAACTCTGAGGGAGTCCAGAGCCCGGTACCCGGTCAACATTGCGTACGCTAAAGCGCCAGTACTGTACCAGTGATCTGTGACCTGCGACCCCCAGGAGGTAGCAGAGGCAGTGAGGTGGCAGCGGGGGGCAACAAAAGTGAAGGCGAAGAGCAGAGGCTGAACAAAGGTAAAAGTAGGCAAGTGAGTGGTGTAGCGTGGTTGAGAGAGCTCCTTTCTCCCGCTCCCTGCTCCTTGCTACCCCTCTGCTCTCCCAGTAGCTCAGTAGCCCAGCAATAAGTCGGCCTGTTTTGGGGGCCCGGCCCGGTAAAGGACAGGAGCAGCCCATTGGAGGCTCACAGAAGTCTCGAACACCCTGTAAGAGTGTTAATCAGTTACTGTTACTAAACAGTCCACCGAGTAGTAGAATTCTGGGGCTGGGGCCATTGTTGAATCTGAATTGAGTGCAGTTCAGTACAGGACAAGGAGTCCTTGGGTGATTTGGGGTAGAGCCAGGGAAGGTAAAGCTTAGAGCTGTGGGTCTCTGGAGGTGAAGCTGAAGCAGCTGGCACTAGGCCAGTGCTGCTTGCTTTCCCCAGAGGGCCCACCCTCCTTGGCTTCTCTTAAGAACTCTTAAGACCCCTTTAAAGGCTGGTGCCCAGTGAACTCTACATTTGAAGAGGAAAAGAAAAAAGGCTAAAATGTGAAAGAATATATCGCCAGCCAACCCCTCGAAGCGCACCTTCTATTTTGTTTTTGGAAGCAGAGGACTCAGAAGACTCGGAAGACCCACGGATTTTAATATGATGGGCAAATGTTCTCGGGTGGGTAGAGTTCTTCTCCCTAGGCTATGCAAAAAGACTAACGGCCTCATTACGAGTTTGGCGGAGGGGATTACTCCATCCCAAATGTGAGGGATATCCCGCCTGCCATATTACAAGTTCCATTATAGCCAATGTCCCAACAGCGGACAGGACATTCGTCACGTTTGTGACTGAGTAATCTCCGCCGCCAAGGTCGAAATCAGGCCGAAGTCCATTCCCCTTAGAAAGAGTGGTATATTTCAACTGAATGTAAAAAGCTCAAATTCTATTCTTCCTTTTCTTCAAAAGGAGTCACCTGATGAATCATCTGCTAAGGAGGATGTTACCTTATCTGCTAGAATGTTGGATACCACTAGAGAGGATTTTCCTGCAACCCTTTTAGTTAGAAAGCTTTCTCCCCTAGGGGGTGGAGAAGGGAACAATATATCTCCTACTACTGTGCCAGGCATTCCAGATGTAGGAGATTTTACCCTTCCAGATATTGACATGAATATCGTTCAAGGTACCAGGAATTCTTCCTCCTGTTGTGAGGTCATGTCTCTGGTTGGTATAATACATTCTCCTTGCTTAAGACTCTTTAGTTGTAATGCATCTTCTGCATTATTGTCATCCCTAACCCCAGACTTTGTGCTCCCTGAGAATTTGCCCAGTGAGCCCCCTGACCAATATACTGTTATCTCGGAATCTTTTAAATGTCTAGTGAGAATTTCATCTTTCATTCTGGTGTTACTAGAAAAATCAGTAAACAATTCTGACCACACACAATATATACTTCTGGCCATATTGAAGATAGTGATGGGCCAAAAGGAGGGCGGGTTAGTTTCTGATCAGAAATTTTCGTCGGTTGTTGAGAAGGTCCACAAAAAATTGGGACCCCAAGGCTCTAGTTAATATAAGCTGGTCCAAGCTTCATGCTCAACAGTGAATTTACACAAGCAGCTCTCTTTTATAAATCAAGGTGCTCAGGCTGGTAAACCTCAAGTGCCCCATAAATCCTTGAACACTAAGGAAACTCTTCATCAAGACAGTATCAACTATTCTTTGGAAAATGTATTCTCAAGTCCTGTTATCCCTTGTACAGCAGACCCTGACAATCCATCAAAAGAGTTGAACTCTTTTCCCATATTTCGTACTGTTAGAGTACGCACTGAACTTGCACTAGTGGGAAGAAATGGGATCCTTGAGCCTAAAATAAACAAAGAGAAGTAAATAGGAAAAAAAAGAAGAAGAAAAGGACAAATGGTGAATCTCAAAAAAGAAATCAGGGAAAGTCAGGTTTTTGGACTTGGGTACCACGAGAATGTCCTCTTCAAGGGAAGAACCCAAGCAGATTCTCTTGTGTGGGTCCTCCCAGGATAAACCTCCAGTTGTAATGAGGGCTTTGTCTTCTCTAAATCCATGTGCTGATTCCTTCTGTAATTTGAGGGCAACTACAAAGACACCTAACTATATGTTTGACCCTCTGAGAGGTGGCAAAGCTGATTTTAAGGATGTGGACCATTCACGATACATTGAGATCACTACGTGTTTGGAGTTCTCTGTATTATTTGATTCTAATATAATTTTGAATCGCTCACTACTGATCTCTTGTTTTTCAGATATAGACGAGTTAAAATTGATTGAAAGCAGAGATATTTGAGATATTTCTTGCTTGTATTTATCGCATGGTTCAGGAGTAGTGAAGACAAGAGTATGGTTGTATAAAAAAATTATTGCAACATTGATTTTAGTTAAGTGCAAGCAATTACAATGTAGAGATATGGATGTGGTTCCTATATAGGAAAAATAGCCCTACTTTAACAATCACCACGCTCCTTTACCTCTTTATCAGTATGGAAGTGGGCCATGCCCCTTTCGGGATCTAGCGAGCTCTCCCTGGAAAAATCTTAAAGTCTCCCTCTTTCACTGAGAAAGAGTGGTGAATTATGTGGACGATGTCCCCTCTCAACACTTAGATAATAAACAGCAGATTTGGAGTTGGTTAGCTGGAGCATTAAACAGTACTCAGGCGATAGGTAAGGCACTGCAATGGTCCATTAACCCTAATTTCCAAGTGGTCTTTTGGAATGCTGCAGGATTAGAGAATCAAATTGAAAAACTGGATTATCTTTGTTCTTTACAGGTGGATTTAATTTGCATCCAATAGACCTGGTGCTTAACTGATTTTCTGTCTCTTGGTTGCACTGTACTGTGTCAAAAAGTGCCTACCGCCGCAGCGACGGCTGCCAAAAGACCGTTGCCGCGGCTACCAGCCGCCTGCCGGATTATGACCACAGACGGATTTCCACCTGATGGATGTCAAAAATCCGTCTGTGGCCATATTATGAGAAGAATACAGCCTGGTGATGTTCCGCTGGCGGACGCTGCTGCTGGCAGCAGCGCCCCATCCCGTCTCCTGCCGGAGGACCCCCTGACTACAGGTATGTCGGGTGCGCCGACAGGGGTGGGGGTGTTGTGTGCGTGTATGTGTGTATGTCTGTGCGTGCGTGTATGCGGGTGTGTGTTGTATGTGTTTGCATGTATGGATGTGTGAGTGCGTGTATGATGAGTTGTGTGCGTGCATCTGTGCGTGTATGTATGGAAGTGTGTGTGGATGAGTGTGTGAATGGATGTATGCATGCGTGGATGAATGTTGGAATGGGTGTGTGTATGCATGTGTGCCTGTGTGAAGGGAGGGATGTATATGGGGGTCTGGAGAGGAAGGGGGTGGGGGAGGAAACCTGGGGAGGGGGTGGGGACGGAGAAGAACCCTATCAGTGACAGGGAAGGGATTCCCTGTCACTGATAGTGCCTACTGCCATGGTTTTTGTGGCAGTAAGGAAAACCATGGGGGTTGGCGGGGTCATAATCCCGCAGGTGGGCAAGTGACGGCCCCCGGGCTGGAGAGTGAAGTCTCCAGCCCAGCGATAATTACCACTGTGGCGGTCGGTGTGGTACATTCACAGTTTGCCAAACCGCCAATGTTATAATGTGGAGAAAAGTACCGCCAGCCTGTTGGCAGTACTTTCCTCCATATTAACGCCGACCGCCAGGGTCATAATGACCCCGTTAGTTATTTAATTTGAAATGGAAGATTCTATTCGGATTTCCCAGCAGCTTTTACCCATAAAACACACCAGGGTGGTTCCATCATTGGTTACGTAATGGCTTCTTATGTTATAGCCCAATCTGTGGAGGACTTGGTAATTGTTGATACACTGTTCAGTGATCATGAGATTTTTAGTCTTTCTTTGAAGCTTAACTTGTCTACTGTAGAAGCATGGAATTCTAATGGTCAGGACATTATATTCAATAGGAAAACAAGAAGAATACTTTGGTCACCTTTAAAAATACTATCTGTAAAAAAAGTCTCTTGAACTGACTATACTGTGTATGGATGACTGGAGCAGGGACCTTCTTTACTGTTTTTCTGAAGTTTTGTGGAAAATAACTCAAAGTGATCAGCCGAGGTGTTCTAAGCTACGATAAGATAAGATAAGATGAGGCCAACTGTGTTATTGCTGAAAAGGGAAATTAATAAATTGTTAAGGACCCAACACATGATGGAGTCAAAAGATAGGAGTAGAATAATTTCCTTACTGAAGAGGAGAAGAGGGCATTTAAAGAGAGGTATACAAAAGGGGGAGGCTGAACAGAAGTGGGTCGCCTTGAGAGAAGCAGCTGTGTCAAAAAATATCTGTAAATGTTGGCCAATTATCTCTGAATGCAGCGAATCCCGCAAATCTTCTTTTACACCTCTGATAGCTGAGGCAGAATGGAGAGTTTATATACTCTCCTTGGATGTGAAAAATCTGGATATTGAGTCATGTGAAATGGAAATTCTTATAGATAGTATGACTGAGATGGACAGGTACGGCCCTCATTCGCTGATGGAGATTGAGGGGTATATAAGATTTATGCGGACTTCTGGAGCAATGGGCCCGATGGGGTCCCCATTTCAGTAATTAAACAAGAATCCTTGCTTTGGGCTAAGATTCTTCACCCTATATTTCAGTATTGTTATTTAAAGGGTGTAATCCTGACATCCTGGACTGGGAGTATTATAATTCCCCTATATAAGAAGGGTGATAGAACTACCCCAGTAACTTATTGTCAAATAACCGTGCTTGATGCAGTTGGCAAGGTTTTTGCTAAAAGTCTACTAGAGCATCTAAAAATTGGGTTGAGGAAAATTCTGTCCTCCCGCTGCTCTTCTCGCTGTATATTTATGATTTGCCTAGTGCCTTAGAGAATAGCGAGGGCTTTGCACCTAAATCGGAGGGCGTCAGATATCTTGCCTTTTATATGTTGACGATATAGTCTGAAAGGATTAAATGGCCGTTTGGCCACTCTTAATTTCTATACTGAGCAACATTATCTAAAAATGAATAATCTGAAATCTCAAGTAGTTTGTTTTCTAGGGAAAAAATCATGGAAGAGAATAAACTTCTTTTGGTTTGTGGACTCACATAAGCTTTTGCAGGTAAAGGCTTATTGCTTTTTGGGTAAAACCTTGTCCTGCTCACTTAGTGAACAAGAACATATACAAGATAATGTCAGCAAGGCCCTCTCCCAGGCACAGAGTTTAACAGCTTTTCATAAGGCAGGTAGGTGGTGGCACTTTAACTATCTATTGTCAGTTTACCAAGCGAAGATCCCAGCCACTCTTTTGTACGTAATTGAATGCATTGAGATATTAAATTGGAAGTTTTTAGATACATTGGAAGGGTGTATTTTAAGACATTTGGCTCCTTGTAGTACTATGGTACCTACTTCTGCTTTAAGGCTTGAATTTGGCATTAAGAGTATTTTTGTACAAGGTTTAGCTGTGGTGGTTCAGAGGGCATTTTGCCTATTCCAAAGTGTTGAATCTTTTCTAAGACATCTAGGGGGTGATTCTAACCCTGGCGGGCGGCGGAGGCCGCCCGCCAGAGTTCCCCCCTCCAGAATACCGCACCGTGGTCAGAAGACCGCTGCGGTTATTCTGGGTTTCCCACTGGGCTGGCGGGCGACCGCCAAAAGGCCGGCCGCCAGCCCAGTGGGAAACACCCTTCCCACGAGGAAGCCGGCTCCGAATGGAGCCGGCGGAGTGGGGAGGTGCGACGGGTGCAGTTGCACCCGTCACGAATTTCAGTGTCTGCAAAGCAGACACTGATATTCTTTGTGGGGCCCTCTTACGGGGGCCCCACGACACCCCATACCGCCATCCTGTTCCTAGCGGGCGAACCGCCAGGAACAGGATGGCGGTATGGGGTGTCTGAATCCCCATGGCATGGAGGATTCATCTGGGCAGCGGAAAACCGGCGGGAGACCGCCGGTTTTCCTCTTCTGACCGCGGCCAAACCGCCGCGGTCAGAATGCCCTGCGGGGCACCGCCAGCCTGTTGGCGGTTCTCCCGCTGACCCTGGCCCCGGCGGTCAAGGACCGCCGGGGTCAGAATGACCCCCCTAGTGTACAAAGAAGTTTTTGGTATGCTAAAAGATAAATCCTGTTTTTTTTAGAAATTACAACTTTGCCCTGCAAATGCTAGAGTTGGACTCTGATCTCCTCTTGGTTTTACCATCTCCTGTATTTAACCCCTTCTGTGCCCAGGACGTAATGGTTACGTCCTGAGGCACAGTGCTCATGTGCCCAGGACGTAACCGTTACGTCCTGTGCACAGAGCCCAGAGGGAGCACTAGCTCCTTCCCCTTCCACCCCTGACCCCCCCACCCCCTCCCCGTGACGTCAGCGCTGATTGTCGCAGAGGCCTCCTCCTTCACGCTGGAAGCTCAGCTTCCAGCGTGATCGGAAGAGAAATGCTTTGCATTTCTCTTCCGATCACGTGGAGGAGGCCCGGAGAGGCTTCAAAGGGAAGGAAATGTATTTCCTTCCCTTTGAAGTCTCTCTCTGCGTTTCAAAAGCCGGATTGTAAAGCAATCCGGCTTTTGAAACGCCCACTAGACACCAGGGATTTATTTTTTAAATGAAATTGGCATGATGGGTGCGACCCCTTGGGCAAGGGTCGCTCCCTGGGGGGAATTTTTTTTTTAAGGCCTTTTCTGCCCCCACTGGGGGCAGATCGGCCTATTATTAGGCCGATCCGCCCAAAACCTCTAGGCACCAGGGATTAAAAAAAAATGTGTTTCGTTTTTATTATCTTTTTGATTTTAGAGGTGGGGAGCGACCCCTCAGGCAAGGGTCGCTCCCATAGGGGGCAAATTATATTTAGGCCATTTCTGCCCCCCTTGGGGGCAGATTGGCCTATTTTTATGAGGCCAATCTGCCCCCAGGGGGGGCAGAAACCTCTAGGCACCAGGGATTAAAAAAAAATTGTTTTGTTTTTATTATCTTTTTGAGTTTAGAGGTGGGGAGCGACCCCTCAGGCAAGGGTCGCTCCCATAGGGGGCAAATTATATTTAGGCCATTTCTGCCCCCCTTGGGGGGCAGATTGGCCTATTTTTATGAGGCCAATCTGCCCCCTTGGGGGGCAGAAACCACTAGACACCAGGGAGTTTTAGTTTTTTTTGTGAATTTCACGCAAGGGGAGAGACCCCTTAGGCAAGGGTCGTTCCCCTGGTGAGGGGAATTTATTTTAGGCCATTTCTACCCCCTTGGGGGGCAGATCAGCCTATTTTAATTAGGCCGATCTGCCCCCAAGTGGGGCAGAAACCACTAGGCACTGGGGATTTTGTTGTTGTTGTTATTTTACAGATGGGGAGTGACCCCTTAGGCAAGGGTCGCTCCCTTGGAGGGGCAAATTGTATTTAGGCCATTTCTACCCGCTTCGGAGGCAGATCGGCCGATTTTAGGTCAATAAACCACTAGGCACCAGGGATCTTTTTTTCTGCGCCGTAACGCAAGGAGAGCTACCCCGTAGGCAAGGGTCGCTCCCCGGGTGTGGTCAAATTTATTTTAGGCCATTTCTGTCCCCCCGGGGGCAGATCGGAATATTGTTATTAGGCCGATCTGCCCCTAGGGGGGGGGCAGAAACCTCTAGGCGCCAGGGCTAATTTTTTTTTTTTTTTTTTTTGTTTGTTTGTTTTTTTAGAGATGGGGAGCGACCCATTAGGCAAGGGTCGCTCCTCTGGGGGGCAAATTGTATTTAGACCATTTCTGCCCCCCTCGGAGGCAGATCGGACGATTTTAGGTCAATCTGCCCCCATGGGGGGCAGAAACCACTAGGCACCGGGGATCTATTTTTTTTGCGCCAATGTCACGCAGGGGGAGTGACCCCGTAGGCAAGGGTCGCTCCCGGGGGGGTTGGGGGGCAAATTTATTTTAGGCCATTTCTGCACCCCCTGGGGCCGGCTGAGCTAGAGGCCAAAATCTACAGGTAGGCACTTTGCAAAAAAACACCTCTGTTTTCTGTGAAAAAATGTGATGTGTCCATGTTGTGTTTTGGGCCATTTCCTTTCGTGGGCGCTAGGCCTACCCACACAAGTGAGGTACCATTTTTATCGGGAGACTTGGGGGAACGCTGGGTGGAAGGAAATTTGTGGCTCCTCTCAGATTCCAGAACATTTTTTGTCACCGAAATGAGAGGAAAAAGTGTTTTTTGGGTCAATTTTTGAGGTTTGCAAAGGATTCTGGGTAACAGAACCTGGTCAGAGCCCCACAAGTCACCCCATCTTGGATTCCCCCAGGTGTCTAGTTTTCAAAAATGCGCTGGTTTGCTAGGTTTCCCCAGGTGCCGGCTGAGCTAGAGGCGAAAATCCACAGGTAGGCACTTTGTAAAAAAACACCTCTGTTTTCTGTGAAAAAATGTGATGTGTCCACGTTGTGTTTTGGGCCATTTCCTTTCGTGGGCACTAGGCCTACCCACACAAGTGAGGTACCATTTTTATCGGGAGACTTGGGGGAACGCTGGGTGGAAAGAAATTTGTGGCTCCTCTCAGATTCCAGAACTTTCTGTGACCGAAATGAGAGGAAAAAGTGTTTTTTATTTTGGTCAAATTTTGAGGTTTGCAAAGGATTCTGGGTAACAGAACCTGGTCAGAGCCCCACAAGTCACCCCATCTTGGATTCCCCTAGGTGTCTAGTTTTCAAAAATGCGCTGGTTTGCTAGGATTCCCCAGGTGCCGGCTGAGCTAGAGGCCAAAATCCACAGGTAGGCAATTTGTAAAAAAACCACCTCTGTTTTCTGTGAATAAATGTGATGTGTCCACGTTGTGTTTTGGGCCATTTCCTTTTGTGGGTGCTAGGCCTACCCACACAAGTGAGGTACCATTTTTATCAGGAGACTTGGGGGAACGCTGAGTGGAAGGAAATTTGTGGCTCCTCTCAGATTCCAGAACTTTCTGTCACCGAAATGAGAGGAAAAAGTGTTTTTTGGGTCAAATTTTGAGGTTTGCAAAGGATTCTGGGTAACAGAACCTGGTCAGAGCCTCACAAGTCACCCCATCTTGGATTCCCCTAGGTGTCTAGTTTTAAAAAATGCACTGGTTTGCTAGGATTCCCCAGGTGCCGGCTGAGCTAGAGGCCAAAATCCACAGGTAGGCACTTTGTAAAAAACACCTCTGTTTTCTGTGAATAAATGTGATGTGTCCACGTTGTGTTTTGGGCCATTTCCTTTCGTGGGTGCTAGGCCTACCCACACAAGTGAGGTACCATTTTTATCGGGAGACTTGGGGGAAGGCTGAGTGGAAGGAAATTTGTGGCTCCTCTCAGATTCCAGAACTTTCTGTCACCGAAATGAGAGGAAAAAGTGTTTTTTGGGTCAAATTTTGAGGTTTGCAAAGGATTCTGGATAACAGAACCTGGTCAGATCCCCACAAGTCACCCCATCTTGGATTCCCCTAGGTGTCTAGTTTCCAAAAATGCGCTGGTTTGCTCGGTTTCCCCAGGTGCCGACTGAGCTAGAGGCCAAAATCCACAGGTAGGCACTTTGCAAAAAACACCTCTGTTTTCTTTGAAAAAATGTGATGTGTCCACGTTGTGTTTTGAGCCATTTCCTTTCGTTGGCGCTAGGCCTACCCACACAAGTGAGATACCATTTTTATCGGGAGACTTGGGGGAACACAGAATAGCAAAACAAGTGTTATTGCCCCTTGTCTTGCTCTACATTTTTTCCTTCCAAATGTAAGGCAGTGTGTAAAAAAGACGTCTATTTGAGAAATGCCCTGTAATTCACATGCTAGTATGGGCACCCCGGAATTCAGAGATGTGCAAATAACCACTGCTTCTCAACACCTTATCTTGTGGCCATTTTGGAAATACTAAGGTTTTCTTGATACCAATTTTTCACTTTTTATATTTCAGCAAATGAAGTGCTGTATACCCGGTATAGAATAAAAACCCATTGCAAGGTGCAGCTCATTTATTTGCTCTGGGTACCTAAAGTTCTTGATGAACCCACAAGCCCAATATATCCCGCAACCGGAAGAGTCCAGCTGACGTAACGGGATATTGCTTTAAAAAATCTGACATCGTAGGAAAAAGTTACAGAGTAAAACGTGGAGAAAAATGGCTGGTTTTGTCACCTCAATTTCAATATTGTTTTATTTCAGCTCTTATTTTCTGTAGGAAACACTTGTAGGATCTACACAAATGACCCCTTGCTGAATTCAGAATTTTGCCTACTTTTCAGAAATGTTTACCTGTCTGGGATCCAGCATTGGTTCCTCACCCATTTTTGTCACTAACTGGAAGGAGGCCGAAAGCACAAAAAATAGCAAAAATGGGGTATGTCCCAGTAAAATGTCAAAATTGTATTGAAAAATTGGGTTTTCCAATTCAAGTCTGCCTGTTCCTGAAAGCTGGGACGATGGTCATCTTGCCACTGCAAACCCTTTGTTGGTGCCATTTTCAGGGAAAAAACCACGAGCTGCCTTCTGCAGGCCTTTTTTTCCACTTTTTTTGAAAAAAACAAATTTTTCACTGTATTTTGGCTAATTTCTTGGTCTTTTTCAGGGGAACCCACAAAGTCTGGGTACCTCTAGAATCCCTAGGATGTTGGAAAAAAAGGACACAAATTTGGCGTGGGTAGCTTATGTGAACAAAAAGTTATGAGGGCCTAAGCGCGAACTGCCCCAAATAGCCCAAAAAAAGGCTCGGCACTGGAGGGGGAAAAGGCCTGGCAGCGAAGGGGTTAAAAAGAATGTAAAAGAGGCAATAATGATTAAAGATTTTTTGACAGATATAGAACTTTGTTGCCAAAAGTGGAGATTCGAGGTTCTGATTAATTCGGTGATTTTTAAACACCCTCAGCTCTACCTATTTCAGTATTTACCACAAGAGGTGAGACATTTCTGTATTCTGATGAGATTAAACATGTTGCCTCTTAAAGGTCTTATTTCTAAATGCGATGGCTCTTCAAACAATTGTGATTTGTGCCAGGTGGTTGGTGCAGGTTCTTAAACATGTGCTATTCATTTATCCTTCTTTTACTTGATTACGAAACAAATGGTTGAAACCTCTCTACTTGAATTTCAATATCCGCTCAGCAGGTGAGGCTCTGGATGCATTGTTCAACCCTCCGAATGAAATATTCTGTTTTTTTTTAACGATTTTTAAGTATTTTAAGACATTTCTAAATTTATATTGATTTTAATAACTATTGGTGGATTATGGAAAGCACATATTTAATCAAATGGATTAATGCACTGTATACTATGATGCACTTTATAGGAACTGTACTGTAACACAAGGTAGAGAGGAAGTGTTTAGGTGCACTTTTTAGAAGGTATTTCCTTAAATGGACTTATATATTCAGAATTTTGATATACTGTACATCAAAGACACTGTAATATAAATTTAATAGTTTGTCACATAGATCAACTTTTATGTGGACCTCTTTGGAGTTCCAAATCATGAAATAAATAAAATTGAATGGAATTACCAACTCCTGACTGTGTAATTATAGAAAGGAAACTATTCCACACAAACTTCTCTGTTGCCTGGTGCTGTTGCAGGCCTGTCAAAACTTACTGAGGCCTATTTTCTTATAGCAGGGCATCCGCTCATCCAAAGAGGCCTTTTCTAAACATTGGAATTAGTGACTGGCATGGCCCAGTTTGGGAAATTCATAATGCACGACCGCCTTATGTTAAATGGTAGGAACGGCCAACAGCCTCTGCTGTAAACCACCCACTATCCAGCACATATTAAGAGACTGGGACAAACTGGCTTGCACTTTTGCACTAAAGATTTTATTTTGCCACCCTCATTTCACAAGTCTTGTCCCTGCAGATTCTACAGTTTGTATTTGAATGTAACAGCTCACGACTTGGTGAACATAATTTTGTGCTTATTCTCCAGTTGTATCTTTGATGCTACCATACCTTGAACGACCTTAAGTTGCTTTCTTGGATGCCACTGTCACACAATTTTATTGCCACCAGCACTTTATTATGCAAATGCATTAGCATTTACACATTTGTAACCAAACATCTTAATTGCTATGTTTTCCTTTAGTATAACATTTTGTATTTTTATAAATCTTGCAATTTTTTTATTGTTGCTAGCACTTTACCATGAAAATGTACCAGGGGATTGCTTTTTTCAAGGATCCTAATCAATATTAATATATTTTCCTTCAGCATGATATCCTGGAACTCCATAAAATTTGTATTGATTTTGAATAATCACACAACAAACTTGTCATTGTCATACAGCACAAAATATGTAAGCTATAACAGGACACCACCCATGGTTCACGGATGGTAAATTAAAAACCTGCCCACCACCTTTTTACCAACTATATACTGTCATGGACAACTCCAAGAAAACAACATAACACTACCTTTTTCTCTGTTACGTACTACAACACCACCTACTTAGATATGTTCAACACAATTAAAAAGATATGTAACAATTGAGCACCAAATAAAATTATTGTAGACTTAAAATTTTCCAAGACACACACAGTATCAAAAGAGTAACGAAACACCCAGATAGAAAGTTGCTGTTTCCACTACAATAGAATCATACAGTAGCACCTAAAGGAAATCCACCTTGACAATTGAATATTCTACAAACAGCACATTTCAATTCGAACTAAGATTCTAGGCTCCAGGTTGACTGCTAGAATGTACATGAAAGAACCCTAAACAAAGAAGCCAAATAATCCAAACTATCAATGAAGCAGAAGACTGGCACAGTTTGCTCCATGCAACACTACACCAATTCAATATCAAAATACTCCAAAAAGAGCACCGTTACTAGACCCCAAAAAACCAACAATCCATATAACGATCCTTAAAACCTTAATTATCAAAACAAGTCCTATAAATGCATGAAATCCTTTGTAAAAAGGTAAACCTATATACAGAGCTCCCACCCCTATAAAACCACACACTACATCTACAATACAAAAAATGTACCAAACAAATACACCCACACACATACACATGTATATGCACATAGATATATTGGTTTTTTTTGGATTTGTGTCTCTTAATAACTTTGCATACCTTCTGCCTCAGTTTCATTCTTAGAGTTTTGAAGGTTTTGTGGTATTGTGTCAAGCAGGTGCAACGAAAAAAGGGAAGAACCAAAATGGTCTTCAAATCCAATGCATTTTGCCATAGACTTTTGTATTTTGCATACTGCAAAAATGTAATCTAGATTTTTGTAAAATTTGGCAGTATTGCATGGTATGTAGTGTAGATTGTTCTTTTGGGTAACGCCAGCAAAGAAATCAACTAAATGATCAGTTATAAGGTATTTCTTTTTAGCTATATCTGTTTTAGCTATATCTGTGGCTGCAATTGGACCACTGTATAATCTTGGTACATTACAATGACAAGGGATCATTTGATTGGCTAATGAAGACTTCTCAAAATCCTTACGGCAGCCATGTTGTTTAATACACCAGTTTTACTGTGTTTTGGAATAGATATTATAAGTAAGTGTATATAAATAGTTAAGGCTTTTAATTGTAATTGTACTGAGGTTGATGTAGTTGACATATGTGCAGTAAAAGAGTTTTGGGATGTAATAATATGTCTTTGAAAATGTATGGTGTATCACTGTATGGCCATGTGGGACTCTAGAGAGTACTGCAGCACAGCAAAAGTATATTTTCTTTTTACAAAAAATATAGGCCCTCATTCCAACCCTGGCGGTCTCTGACCGCCAGGGCGGAGGGCAGCGGAAACACCGCCAACAGGCTGGCGATGCTTCCTGGGCTATTCTGACTGCGGCGGTAAAGCCGCGGTCAGAAAAGGGGAACCGGCGGTTTCCCGCCGGTTTTCCCCTGGCCCAGGGAATCCTTCATGGCGGCGCTGCTTGCAGCGCCGCCATGGGGATTCCGACCCCCTTCCCGCCAGCCTGTTTCTGTCGGTTTTCACTGCCAGAACCAGGCTGGCGGGAACGGGTGTCGTGGGGCACCTGGGGGCCCCTGCACTGCCCATGCCACTGGCATGGGCAGTGCAGGGGCCCCCTAACAGGGCCCCACAAAGATTTTCACTGTCTGCTTAGCAGACAGTGAAAATCGCGACGGGTGCCACTGCACCCGTCGCACCCCTGCAACTCCGCCGGCTCCATTCGGAGCCGGCTTCATTGTTGCAGGGGCTTTCCCGCTGGGCCGGCGGGCGCTCTTTTGGAGGGCGTCCGCCGGCCCAGCGGGAAAGTTGGAATGGCCGCCGCGGTCTTTTGACCGCGGGGCGGTCATTCGGTGGTGACCGCATGGCGGGTGGCGACCGCCGCCCGCCGCGGTCAGAATGACCGCCATAGTGCCTGATTACAATCCTGGCAGACAAGCTTGCTCCATCACAAACGTGAAGGATATCCCATCCACCGTATTATGATCCCATTTTATCATATGGAGATCATAATACGGTAGACGGAATATCCGTCACATTTGTAATGGAGTATTCCATCTGCCAAGATCGTAATCAGGCCCATAATTATTGATATATATTAATGCTCCTGTTCGGCTGACTCTTAGAAGAGGCTTTTATTATCTGTTATTATTTGGAGTTTAGATATGTTGTAGTAGGAGCTGGCGCATGTTGTTAATGAAGATGTTATTGCCAGTTGTAGTGAAATGGACACCATCAGCACGATAAAGAGAACTATCTTTAAACCTAATGTTCAGGTTATACATGGAGTACATGTTGTGATCTTTTGGGGATGCAGACTCCGTTTTGTTGATATGTCTGTTTTTTCCATACTTCACAGCATTTTTACAGAGTACTTCCATTTTATCCGTTTTGCAAATATTGGAACAGACAAAATGGGTGTCAGGAAATAAGCTCAATAAAGATGTAAATGCTGCTTTCATGTCAGTTTCAATTTTTACAGTTGTGAGGTGACCAATATCATTGCCTCTACAATAAATAATCATGAAACTGAGATGCTGAGAATTACAAAGTGATAAAATAAAAAGTAGGATTTTATTCCACCTTAAACCTCTTTTCCCCACCCATGTGATTTCAAGATTTGGCACACCTAAATTAGGCTTTATTCTTCTTCTTTTGGCATACCCTCTTGCCCAAAAAAGATAGATGTGTCCAATTATCCACACACAAAGCACAACTAAATACCTTCAAGAAGCTGGAACTAAATGTAGTAAACTGAAAGTTCTACAGAATATCCTGCAACACCGGAGAATGTTCTTGGTTGTAAGATATTATACTTCTGAAAGAAGCATGCTGACTGGTTCAATGTGACACTGGGCTGGTATCATAGCCCAAACAGTACAAATAAAGCCAATTGAATCCTAAAAAGACTAGACTGTTAACTTTTATGCCACTCGGCTGGTAACATAGCCTATTAATTCATGAAAAGACAAGACTGCTAACTTGTGAGTATGTACTGTTATCACAGTACACATAAAGGTGATATAACCATATTAACTACTACCGAACTGTATTACAAATGAACAACCAAATGATCTTATTTGTAGCATTAAATTATATATGAAAAAAATTATATGTGACAAAAGACACTGGGGCATATTTATACTCCGTCTGCGCCGATTGTGCGTCACAAATTTTGATGCACAATCAGCGCAAACCTTGCCCCGTATTTAAACTTTGACGCCCGAGCCCGCGGATGACAAAATTCTGCTGTGTGCGTCATTTTTTGGATGCGGCAACCCGCCTTGCATTAATTATATGCAACGTAGGCGTTCCCGTCCAAAAAATGGCTTAAACGGACGTGCGTCGTATTTATGCTTTCGGGCAAAAATGACGCACGGCCGGGAGGCGAAGCCAGAAAATTACGCACAGCCCGATTTGTGTCAAAAATTAACGCCTGGGTCAGGGCAGGCGTTAAAATGGGGCAAACACACCTGTATTTAATCAGAACACACAGAACAAACAGCAGAGCAGCAACAGGGAGCCATGGAGGTGATTCTAATCCAGCGTGCATGCAGACGCAGAGCCCAGCAGCAACAACAGCAGCTACAACAACACCAGCAGGGACCCCAAAGGCAGCGCAGAAGGCAGGAGAGGATATTCCGCCCAAGAACAACCCTTCAGGGTCTCAGGGAACACGACATCATACAGAGGTACCGGTTGAACTGGCAGGCCATTCAGCAGCTGCTGCGAAACATTGAACAGCAGTTGGCCCCCACTTTGGTGACACCCCACACCATCCCAACAGAAACAAAGCTGCTTGCCGTACTTCACATGCTGGCAAGTGGCTCTTTCCAAACAACTGGTGGAATATCACAACCATCATTCTCCGCCTTTTTGCCCAAAGTACTGGACGCCATCATTCGACTGACACCCGCCACATCTGCTTCCCTAACACACTGCAGAAGCAGCAGGAAACTAAACAGGGGTTCTACGCAATCAGTGGCTTCCCACACGTCCTTGGTGCAATCGACTGCACACATCTACGCCTTGTGCCACCTGCTGCAACTGAACACCTCTACCGCAACAGGAAGCACACACATTCCATCAACGTGCAGGCCATTGTCGATCACCAGGGATTGATCACCAACATCGTGGCTAAATATCCTGGGAGTGTACATGACTCCTTCATCTTCTGTCACTGCACCATCAATCAACACTTCCAGGATGGACGGTATGGCAATGGACTACTTGTTGGTAAGTACAAAAACCTACTTATATACACACTGCACAGCAACCCTCTAGGACACACAACACATACACCACAACATCAACATGTCAACAGGAACACACTGAGGTCATGACTTCACTAACCATGTTTCTTAAGTCACCATTGAACCTGTCACACATTGGAATTTACTGTACAGCCTAATGTGAAGACGTCAATGAGTGTGGTTGCCGAAATGTCACCTTGCAAATTGTAAGTGTCCCAATGACCTTTACATTAATACATTGCATAAGTCTAAAGGTATGGGATGTCCAGGGTACTTTGATATGAACGTGTTAACAACACTTACAATTTTAACTGTGCATGGAACTATCATCTCACCCCCAAGGAAGACACACCTGTATCACAAGTCACAATGCTAGGGAGGGCACGCTGTACTGCAAATCCCAAAACATACTGCTGACAAACGGTTAGCAGACAAACACTCGTTCAGCCAAGGAAACAACACAATGCAGAGGGTATAGCCTACAAGCATAGGATGTCACATTAGTACACAAAAGAGTCACAGACAACACAAGACAACTACTGCCATGAAAGGTATTTTCAATAGTGCCAGCTACATCAACATGATCCCATTCATTTTCTCTTGCAGCTGATCAGGGGTATGGCATCCAGCCATGGATTATGACACCATTTGGCAACCCGAGTACAGCTGCAGAGTGTGCATACAACGAGGCCAATAGGAGGACATGCAGCATTGTCGAGCGGACCTTCGGCATCCCTAAGTCAAGGTTACGCTGCCTCAACATCACTGGTGGTAGCCTCCTATATTCCCCCGAGATGGTCTGTAGGATCATCCTCACATGTGCAATATTGCACAACATTTGCATCAGAAGAAACATTCCCCTCCTGGAACCAGAGTCACACATGCCTGAAGAGGAGGAAGAGGAGGATGCTGGCCTGCAACAGGAGGGGGAACTACAGAACACAGCTGCTGGTATACGCAAGCGGCAACAGATTGTAAATAATTTCTTCTGAATATGATCACCTTCACCACTTTAGTTAACAAATTTAAATAAACACCTATTATAATCACCATATCATGGTCTGGCTATTCCTTTTTACACACCTTCATCTCTACATCCCCGAGCTTATGTGATGCCTTACATACAATGGTCACATACACACACACTCTTAATGACATATATCATGACATATATCATGTACATATCTCCTTTGAAGGCCAATAGCAGAGGACCACAACTATTTCACACATACATGTTGAAAGCAAGGTCCAACGCAGCATATGGCACACAACTATGACACCATCACTCAATAAGGGGAAAACAAGCCTCATACATGAGGCAGTCAATGTGCTTTGGCATCACTAACAGGAATGTCTGACAAGACCCTTGACAGCAGTTAGTCCAACTGCATCCAATATTTGCAAGGAATATCTGTGACTAGAGTTCCATAGAAGCAGAACATAGACAGCACAAGTGCCACACATATGACATGCATTGCGCACATGACATTCCATGCACATGTCAGCCCATTTCCTAACTCCTGACACACCCATGCACCTGGTCACAACCCACCTGTCGGAAGAGGTCCCTGGAATACTAAGATGTGTACCCTGATAATACCTCCTCTACACACACAGACCAACATTAGCAAACCAGTGTGTTACACCCCTGCGTAAAGTATGCCATTGTCATATAACATCTGACCGCATGGACGTCAGGTAAATTTATACACTGTCTTCTAGTTTCAAAGCCCTGTTAGCACATGTAGATTGCTTCCCCTTGTGAAAATGTCTGTTGGCCCTTAGAATGCAAGTCTCACTTACAGGACTGGTGAGAAACAGATGCAGCCCACACCTGTGATCACCTCCATGCACACCACCCATTGCAAAAAGCACTGCCCCTGATGATGCCTGGAACAGCATAGGAGTTGCCATTATGTCAAATACACCGTCAACCATTGATACTAATTAAGCCGTGTAACACAGCCCTTGGGTTCATTTGTCACCTTCAAAAACACAGGACATACACAGATTGACATGTCAACTGTCTAGTTTGTCCTCCAAACAGTCTCAGTCAGACCACTGATTTTGTAACTTGTCCAGTAGCTGACTCCTGAATCACCTTGCATTCTGTCAGCCTGACTGGCAACTGTCTGTGCGTCACACTAAAGTATCCCTGTGTCTACATATGTACCACACTTGCGTTAGCAAACCTGCCATTCATCAGGGGGCATGGGCTTCTTCCATGCATACACAAATACATTGTATAGCATCATCTGCCTTTTAACTGTACCATTTGAGTTACTTCCTCTTGAAAATGCAAAATTCATGGCCCATCCCTTGTCTGGGTTGCATATATACATGAATGACAAAGTGTGACAGTGTCCCAGGGTCATAGGCAGGGATTGGGTACGGGGCTTTCAGCACAACCAGCAACCTCTGATAATGTACATGAATAATACACAAATGTCAGAACCATGACAGTTCACACACAGCATCACAGTGCCCACAACATAGTGATGGGTCGTGTGTGGTGAATAGCTGCGAGAATAAACAGCACAGAGGCTATGATGTTCCCAGATGCGGTGGGAAGTGCAGAGGCCAACCTGGGTACAAATGTTGTAATGCCACCTGCCGGAACATGACAATTGAGACATTATCTCACTCAGCACACCAAGGTTGCCCTGTTGACTGTCTTATTGCACGTCTTTAGTGACAGGGTGGGACCATCCACATGTTGGTTCACATGTCCACATCTACTTTACTCACATTGATCAACAAAGGATACTCAGTAGTTACAGGAATAGCTGCCACTGACTCATGATGAGTCCTGGTCCGAACTGTGACAAATTACACCCCAAACAATCTACAGGATCATCATTGGACCACACACATGAACAAGACACCTATGTGCAATTGATCACTGGAAATATGTGGACACGTGCTGTCTTGTATGCTGCTCCACCACAGCCACTTGATAGTTGGGCGTTACTTCTATGGCCTCAACTGTGGTGTCATCATACATATGAGATTGACCCTTGTCTGTCTGTGCAAACAACATGGTACCCACTTGCTCAATGCATGTGTATGACTCACTGTGGGATTCATCAACTAGTGCCTAGGAAGCTCTTACCAATACTCTAGGACACAGGATGTAGAAAATGTGGACCATTGACATGAACATGCGTCTGCCATCCATCTGGTGCATGCTATGTCACATGTGGTGTCTACGTGACCCTAAAACTTGGAAGTATACTTTACGGGTGTTGTTACATGTATGACTAACACATGCCCTTGCTCATTCAAATTTTGACTTGCATTTTAGGGTTGGACACATGGACGTCACATTCATACAACCAAATGTACAATAACGCTTCATGTTATATACACACACACTTGGTCAACCAACAAATTAGTTGTCAAAGCACACACTTTGAGCCAAAGGCAATTAGATATTGTACATATGTGCGTCACATTGCTATCCTCTCCTTATGGCAAACATGCACAATTTGTGCCATACATATATGTAGGCCACACTTATGACCATCTATGACGTCAGCCAACTGTAAACATACTGTGAAGGGTGTAGTGGATGATGTTCCGCTGCAGTATGATGTCACACATGTGAACATACACCATCAACACCATACTGTCTTCAATTAGCCAATCTCTGACGTGTTCCAAATGTAAAATAACCAAAAAAGAAGTAAAAATGCCCCAAGCCAGTTAATGCACTGTAATTTTGACGTCCCTAACGGTGTGCGTCATTTTTTATTTACCAAAACTGTATTTGCGTCATTTTTTTTGTCGCACAGGAGTGAAATTTAGCCCGCATCCAGATATTTGTACAGTCCATGTATCATTATGTGGATGCGGGTTAATATTCACGTCTGTGCGTCAAAAAAAATGATGCAAATACAGTTTTGTGCAACAAAAAATGACGCATAACGCGAAAAAGGCGGGACTTTTCATACAGGAAGTGATGTAATAGGATATCCTGTTTACAGATCATGTACAGTGGGTGTACTTTCACTTTCACTTTGCAGTCTATGGTCCTTCTAGACTGTGTGGCTGTGTAGAGAGTGTTGTCCAGAGATTTTGTGCTGTATTTGTCCTGTGTGCTATCTGTAAAGTCCTTCTGTGAAATAAATATTGTTTGTGTATACTGTAGTACTGTGTTTTGTCTACATTCTTCAATTTATCTTGTGTATTTCTTGTTTGTGGGAGTCTGTTGTGGGTAGTGTTAGTTTGGGGATAGTTGGGCTCTTTTAGTGTTTAGGTTTACTTTTTTTCTGTCTTTTTACCCCTACTTTCACCCATTTCCCCTTTCTATTTCTTTTACCCCTATTCCTTCTCTTCAATTATAAGTATGTCTGGTAGGCCATGTCTTGGCAGGATGGGGGAAGAGGAGTTGGGGGGCTTCATCTGGCTGGTGACACATTTCTTGCCACTCATGATCCAGGCTTGGGGCAGGGTCATACAGGGGTACCCGACAGAGGCGCGCAGCATCCGGTGGGGAAAGGTGCTGCATCACCTGCAGCGTGTGTATGCCAGCCAGAGGAGTGACCACCAGCTGAAGCACCGGTGGGCTGACCTCATCACCAGTGAGCAGGATCTCTTGGACCACCTGGGAATCATGATTGGTGGCACTGTTGGTGAGTACGACTATTGTTATTGTGCACGATTAAATGCTCTGTAGTGACATCAAGGGATTATTGCAATGTCTGCCAGCTAACTTGCTGACTGTGTGTAATGCTGGGGAAATATAAGGGGATCATTGATGCACTATGGCAAGGATCACAATTGCTAGCTGTCAGGTAGCATGTGCTCAGCAAACTGACAGGTAACTTTACCATGAAGGAAATTTGTGCGGCCTTTTTGTCAGCACAGCTAACAAAATAGGAGCCAATCATGTCTATATAGGGTATTATTGACATAGAAGTACAGATGTACCAACATTTAGGCCAACAATGTTGACGCAATTGCTAGACTGACTTTAGAATCACTACATGATGCTGAAAATGAGTGCTGCCTTCACGTCAAATGATAATAGCAAAGTGGCTCAAACATTGGTCTCATGTTAGTCTGGTGAGTGTGGGAGGAAAGCGTTCACAGAACTACTATGAATGTGTGGGATTATTTTGTTTCTTGATCTTTTTGGATACATATCAGTTCATGATTTGAAAACATCGTGAAAAGGTGTAAGGTGCCCTCAGCAAACATCTCAAGATGTTTGTTGGAATCGGTTGAGCCACAATCCAAATATGGATGGCAGTCCAAGTGTATGCACATGGCTTCATATCTCCATGGTCGGTGCAAATCACCATAGCTGGGCCATATCAATTGACTATACTGTAACAACAGGATGGCTTACAGGAGTCCCTGCCCCTCCCTCTGTACATTGGGCCTATGTGCAATAAATGTGTCATGGCCACAAGGCATGTTTGACTGGTAATGCAGTCCTCAAGTAACCAGGCGTTGGATGTTTCTCTTGGATGCACATGATGAGATGATTACACTCCATATTTTTAGTGCTCACCAATTATGGGGCAAGTTTGCAACCACATGATAGTTAGGGCCAATGTATGTGTGCAGATATCTGTGTAACTGTAACAGGAGACCCATGCTATGTACAAGTTGGCCATGAAATATCAGATGCAATACCATCATGTCTGAATGGCTGCCATGTCCTTATTCAGCCTACACATTGTAAATGATAATTAAATTGTTGCACTGTGCACAGATTTTGAGCACATTTCTTCCTTCCATACCTTACAGGTGGACCGGCACCCTACACTGTGGGAGAGGTGGTGACATTTGAGGACCCCGACCACTCCAGTAAGTGTTGATATGTCTGTTATGTGTTGTGTTTGCTGGTTATGGACTCGTGTGAGTTGGACGCATAGCAAGGTGTGATGCGTTGGGCAAGTTTTTCACTTGTTCCATGAGTGGGAATGCAGTTCTCACATGTTTTGAGTTAGCCAATGCGTATCCAATGGTATCATGTAGGGATTGTAGGACATCCCTGTAGGCCCCACTGTGAGTACAGGGGATAGTCATGTGTCTGACACTTGTATCACCAAGAGTCGCAATGGAAGTCAGCCCCTATTTAGTCAGCCTGTCAGACCCACATTCTCTAAGATTGGTGGAGCTAATAGCTTCCCAATAGACATCTGCTTCACTATTTACCTACGTAAGTTTTAAACAGTAGGTAGAACCTCCTAGCAGCATGTATTTCCACATGAAGTGCATCAAGTCTGTGGAACCTGAGTGTAATGGCCTAGGTGTGCATGCAATTCATGATCATGGGTGTTCTAGCAACTCTGTGTCTGATGTAAGTCAGGCCTCACTGGAAGTATAAGTTGTGTACTAAGTTCTGCATTTCCTGACATGTCTGACCCTATGAGTGCTCTAGGGTTTGCTGACTCCAAATTGTAGATAGACCTTACCTGTGGTGTGTCTGTAGAGACAAACATGTGTGGAGTTGCCTATACACTCCTCGGTGTACATGTTGTTGGCAAATTATAGTTGCGTATCCACCCCCCCCCTCAAAAACGGCCATGGGTTTGTGAATGGGGTACCTAGTATTGATGCTACCAGTATGTTACACATACCTGTGAATAAGTGACGGTTTGGTTGCATAGTAGTATACACAGTCAGGTTTGGCACTTGGTACCATACTGGAAAGTCCAGTTACAACTTGCAGACAATGTGGCTTTAGTTTTGCTTTCCGTACACTGGCATTTGTAGCCCAGCTCTTGGTGGAGGATATGCAGCATGATTCTTAGATGTTAACTGTCAGAACTCAGATTGCAAGTCAAGACCAGTTGTTACCCATCTTGTGGGTTATGGATGTGCTTTGTGTGATGTCACCTTTGTTGTCTGGCCTGCCATATACTTCCTCAGGGACATTCGATGCTCTGTATCGTGATATGAGCTGTTACAAGTACAGTAGATGTAATGTCTGATTAACTTGCTGTGCCGTTTCACACAATACAGTTACTAATGTGGCATATCTGCATTTGTCTTCAAAGCAGCTAACATGACTCCAGACCAGGTCCGTGAATTTCAACGTCGGGCCATGCGATACCAGCACATCCTGCTGGTGGAGTCGGGGTTCCAGAGGATGGCCCGGCGATATCACCATGAACGTGCCTCCGGGGCATGGCGAGCCTTCCCACAGGGTGGGCCTACTTTGCCCACCACAGCCACCACAGAAACAACCACCAATCAGAGCCAGGTGGCCCCACCCACAGGTGCCTCTGTTGATTCAACATCTGCTGGACTTCCTGGCCCCAGCATTGCCACCGGTGCAGGACAGCCCACACAGACCTCCTCCACCGGTACCCAGACTGCCACTGCTCCAGCTGTTGACCCTGCAGCCTTCAATAGACTTGAACACAAGATGGACAAAGTGCTGCGCAAGGTGAGCCACCTGAGCCGGGACATGCGGCACATTAAACGGGGGGTCAAGGATATAAAGAGGACCCTCTGGAGGGCCAACCTCTAGACAGTTGAATATATGGACATGATACCCTCCCCTCCCTCCTCTTTCCTTGTTCTTATAGTTAGTGGGCTTAGGGGGCTTAGTGTTAGGTTACTATAGGCTGTTAGTTTAGTCAGTGTTAGTGGGTGGGGGGTAGGGGGTCCTGCTTGTTTCTTTTTTGACTTATTACATGTGTGGGTGGGTGTGTGTTTGGCTATGTTGGGGTTCTAGTGTGTTAAAAAAAAAAAAAAAAAGCTAATCATTTTTTTGTTTTTAATTACCAAAAAAATATATATTTGTTTAGGATAGTATAGTATGTGTTTAGGTTAGTATGTGTTGTCCTCAATGTGTCCCGTCTCATAAGGGGGGGTGGGGGTTAGATGTTTAGAAAGTTTCGTTACATGTGATAAGTAAGTGTAGCTTAGGTTAGTTAGGGACAGTTGTGGGTAATGAGTAGTCAGGGTAGATTAGGGTAGGTAAGATTTTTCCTTCAGTTTCCTCATCTATGGTTAGCTTTTAATAAATATTTGGATACCCATTAATAGTATGTGTTGAATGGTACTTGATTGTGGGTTTGGATCCAGTGTACATCTCTTTTGTACTATAACATCTGTGTTCAATCCTACAAACAAATCCCAACTAAGGTGTACGATTGGCAGCTACCCCAGAGCTACCTTACAAAGTGTCTACCCTTTGTTGCAACCACCAATCACAGTTAATATGGATCCCAATGTGTTTCTGTTGATAAGTGTGTTTTCAAAGTCACTAACAGTACTTCCAGACTTGGTATTGGGGAAACAGTTTTAGGGCTGACTGCAGAGTGATGATCATGCACACCCTTATAAGATGACTTCTCATTGGCAATCTTGTATTCTTGTCTTCATGACCATCATACATCATTTGTGACACAGTTCGACATGATTACCTATTTGTATGTTAACTCAGACACCTTCATTTGTGCAGTTTTTTATTTTTATTTACTTAGATTAGTGTGGCATGTTTATTGTGTTATTTCTGCATGTTGACAACATTTAGCGGGCACTATTTGATGACTTACTTATCCCCTGAGGAAGCATTCTTCTGTCCTACACAGCATGGTGGTGTATGGTTTCTCACTTCATCAGATTATTCCCTCAGGATGGGCAGAGTATAATGCAATCATGGTCACTGTGCAGATTTCTCTAACTACATAATATCTGGACAGTTGTATTGACAAGCTATGTTATTTGACAGAAGGCACATTTCAGTTATCTACTGCACAGTTGATATGTCACATTACCCAGAGACAGATTTGTTGTGTAAGTGCTATTTATTGAAAAGTGCTGTAGTGCTATATGTACATTGTCCATGATTGTAAGTCCATTATAGTGATATCATTGTGATCCAACACAAGGGTTTACCAAAATGCTTTTGTCATGCTGGGGTTGCTGTTTCAGACAGTGCAAAGGGACAGACTTAGCCAATGAGTAGGAGAGAGTCAATCACTGGGCTGGGTGACAAGATATACAGTGGTTAGCAGAACAGTGCTTGAGTACAGTTGTTGTAAGACTGTCATGTTTCAAAACGCAGGACTTTGGTAATAGTTGGCCATGTGGCAGGGACTAGTGCTTCCGGGTACTTTTCCTTGTGAATGTGATCTGTTCCATGTCTTCTTCTTCTGATGTGTGTGTTGCCTGCTTTGTCCTTGTTGGTTGTGAAGGGGCAACACACACCTCAGTGTTAGAAGACGTGGAGTCAGACATCCCGGTCGCTGCTCCCTGTGAAGGTCTTAAGGGCAGTACTGCTGCAAGGAGGGCCTGCTGGTTCTTCAGAATAGCAACCACATCACGATGGTAGGCAGCCAGGTCTGCCCTGAGGGGTTCAATGTTGCATTTGTGCACGCGTTGACAGGATTGCTGTTGTAGGTGGTGGGTCAACTGTATTACAGCTGTGCTGATTTTCTTCTGGGTTTTCTGCAGTTCCTGCAAGATAGATGTTAGGGCTTGCATAGCTGCTGCCTGATCTGCAGATTTTCATCATGCACGAACGCATCCCCTCAAGGCTGGTTGCCATATTTTGCATCCCCACCCGCACCTCCTTGGCCAGCTCCCGCTGTACTCCAACTACAGTTCTCTCAAAGCTGGTGCCAGTGTCATCTGAGTCCTCAGCTGTATTGGAGCTGGCAGGTCTTACAATTGGGGTGGTGGGTGGTTCCTCTGCGATGGCTGCTTGCTCTGTGCTCCTCCTTGTGACAGAAGGTGGGGTCTGGAGGGTTTCAAGGACCTTTTGGATAGTCTCCTGGGGAATATTTATCGGCTCGTCATCCATGTCATCAGGGAAATCTGGGACAGGCATATCGGCAGGAGATCCATCTTCCTCTGGAATGAAACAGGGTAAAATTAGTGTGTCTGTGTTGTGACAATTTTGATATGACGTGCCTGCCTTTTGATGAATTCACTTTGTGATCTTGTTTTGTGTTAATATCTGCAATCCTTCAGATGGGCATTGTTTCAGGCCTATGGCCCACCTGCGTGTCACATGTATGTTATTGAGTTATCAGACTTGTCAGCCTCATCGCCTCTAGGTGTTGGTTTATGCCAAATAGAGAATTGCCACCTTCTTGTCCTACTCGACCCTCCGTGTACATCCATTCTCACGGTGAGAACTTTCACTGGCTGTGGGTGTTCTGATGGCCCTGGCAGCACACTTAACAATCTGGACCTGCCCCAATCCCTGATCGTTCACATCAAATAAAATGTAATTGACGTGGCATATCCTATGCATGGCAATGTTATGATCTGATTTGGATGTTGACATTGTTAATGTGTCCTGCTGATGTTGGGAATGTGTGTTACATTGGATTGCCCTGATAGTCGTATCAGTGTCCTATTTCGTCCTCTGACTGTGCAGGTGTATTTCAGTGACCAGTTACATGTGTCCCCTCCTCAATGCTGTTGTCTGAGCAGTATGACATTTGGGATGTTGCCTTGTTACCCAGGCACAGGATGGACCCTGACATATGCAGCATGGGTGTGTCCTTAGTGCTGTGTCGCTCCTATTGTTGTTTACTTTGGCTGATGTTTGTGACAACTATGGGCATTGACATTTCAGTGTACTGGGGCCTTTGTCTTGTTTCAGGGGATTGTTGCAGATGTCATCCTCACCCCCTAATTTAGGTGTGTATGATCCATGGGGAGGTTACTGCCATTGGCTACTTGAGCTGCACACAGATCAGAGGTGGTAGTGGCAACTGTTGTCGCAGTTACATTGCAGTTGTCGGTTTGGCTAGAGGATTGCTAATAGGGCCCTAGTTAATGTAGGAGGTATGTTGGCTGATGAGTACCAGGATGTAAGTTTGACGTAGTGGCCTTCCCTCCTGTCGTGGCTTTCCCTTTGCTCCATCGTTGTCATGACAGCATGCCCCCATGGGACTGGTGTTGGTGTAGTGTAATGGTGTGCCCCAGCTTCTGTCTGTGCAGGCCATGCCCCAATGCCATGCCCCTTTACCCATGCCACTCCATGTATATGTTGACTTCCATGCATTTTGTGGTCGGTATCCCTCCACGCTTGCAGTTAACATTAGTGCTTTTTAATTCCCCATGCGACTTACCCTGCCTGTGCGTTGTCTCCTGGTAGTCTGCGCTGTCCTGTCCTTTAATCCCTCTGACGATCTCCTCAGGGATGACGGCTGCGACCATCTCCTCCGTGTGGTCCAGGGCCTCCTGGTGTGCTGGACTCCCACCTCCAGTCTGCAGTGCTGCCTTCCTGTTCCTGGCCATCTTTTCCTTGGTCCTGCGTTTGCAGTCATGCCAGCGTTTCTTGCACTCAATGACAGTTCTGCGTTCTTCAGCCACACTGTTAATCTTGTCAACAATTTGTTGCCATATAGCCTCTCTCCTACTGATTGGCAACTTTGATGTGACAAACAGTTGGTGCTGGTGTTCCGTCACCTCTTTAACCAGGATTTCCTGCTCCTCTGCACTGAAGCGACACTTTATTTTCTTCTTAAAAGTGTCCTGGTTCTTGTGTGGGTCCTCCTGGATGGTTCCTGGTCTGCTGTCATCTTCCTGGGGTCTGTAGTGGCATCTGGGATCCATTTTGGCTCTCCTCTGGTGAAATGGCTGTGTTCGCTGGGGTTTTTGACGCAATTGCGTAAAAAAAAACGGGGCATATCCGGTTTGCGGTGTCATAAATCGACCCACAGTCATTTCCGCCGCGTTAACGTCGTTTTCCTTTACGACTTGACGCCACGTGTGCGTCAAAAATAATGACTCCCACCTGTTGTTTGCGCCGCCGTGCGTCAAAGTGTAAATATGACGCCCGCACGGCGCCCCAAAATGGCGTTAGCCGGCGGTAATATTTTTGACGCAAAACTGCGCCGGCGCAGTTTTGCTTCAAAAAGTTTAAATATGGCCCACTGTATCTTATGCCATGCCACTCCACTCTACAACAAGCCACTCTACTATACAACACAGAACTCCATTGTATGACAAACCACTTAACTGTATGGTACTTTACTCCACTGTATGACACTCCTCTCCACTCTCTGACATGCCTCTCCACTGTACAACATGTACTGTATGCCACTTGACTCTACTCTAGTCCAGATTCTGAAACATAACTCCACTCTATGATACACCACTCCATTGAACTCTACTGTAGAACATTCTACTCCACTATATGCATCTTGACTCTATGCCACTCTACTTCAGTTTACAACACACAACTCTATTCCACTCAATGGCACACCACTCCCCTCAATGACACTTTACTCCACTCTGCAATATGCCACTCCACTCTACTTTATGACATGGCACTCTACTTTACAACAAGTCACTCCACTCTATCACACTTCACTCCACTTTGCAACAGTCCCCACCACTCTACTATGCAGCATGCCAATCCACTGTATGACACACCAATCCACTCTACAAGACGCCACTCCAGTCTTTGACATGACAGTACACTGTGCGTCCCTTCATTGTATATTGCTCTATTCTAAGACACTGTATGACACGCCACTCTATAACATGGCACTCCTCTCCACTCTATAACAGTGCACTATATTAGCCTATAACTGAGTCACATGACAAAAGCATTCAAAAATATTTTTTGTTACAAATACCATTTAGGTGCTACACTAAAACCTATTGCATAGTAATTTCCTGTATTAATATTACGTCTGTTCCAATGTAGAGCAGGAAATAAAGCTGGTTATCAAACTCTGTACAGATATGGAAAGGTACTTTTATTGTTTTATATATTGTACTGTAGTTCTTTTGCTAAAATATGTAGGAAGTACCGCTGCATCAATGTACAAAGAAATGATATATCAGAAAACACAGTGTACAACATACGACTCCACTCCATTCTTTAACATGCCAGACCACTCTGCGGCACACCACTACACTCTGACTCTCGTCTAAATCATAGTCTAATAGTATTTGGGCGCTGTTTGGCTTATTATAGCTGAACTTGAACAGAAGGTTACTGATATACTTATTTGTTAGGATGTGTCCCATTGCTATGGAATTAACAGTTGTTTTATATATTTGTACTATGGTACTTTTGCTAAAAAAAAGTTGGAAGTACAGTTGAACCAAATGAAATGTAAAAAGAATGATATATCACAACAGACACCATATGACACAGTACTCAACTCCACTCTACAACACACCAGTTCACTCTATGACATACCACTACACTGAATGAGATGCCACTTCACCCTATGACACTTTACTCCACTCTACGGCACACCACTCTACTGTCTGAGACACCACTCCACTGTAAGACATGCCACTCTACTTTATGTCCCACCACTGTACATCAATCCATTGTAAGACACTCTGCAGCACACTACTTTCTGATATGCAACTCCTCTGTATAATACACCATTCCACTCAGCACCACCCTATAACACTCTCCTCTACTCTATGCCCATATACTCTACAATGTATGCCACTTCACTCTACTGACCGACATGTCAATCCACTCATGACACTTCGCTCCACTCTATAACACTCGACTCTACTGTATGATACTCCCCACCACTCCTCTCTGCAACATTCCAGTCCACTGTACAACACGCAAACCCACTGTACAAGACATCAGTCCACTCTACAACGTCTCTCCACTCTACACCCTTTAACTGTACTAAATTTTAAGACAATGCACTACAAGCTGCCGTATAAAATGCCACTTCTCTCTACTCTATAACACTGCACTCCATGCCACTCGACTGCACAAAATTCTACTACTTTCTATGCCCCTCAGCTCAACACCACTGTACTCGGCTATACGACAGTGAACGACAGGCCACTCCACCGCATGACAGCTATATTACCTAGACCCTGTAGCTTATCATCATAGGCTAATAGTATTCATTTGCTGTTTTGCCATATTGCAGCTGAACTTCAACTGAACTTTACAGATATATTTATCTGTTCGGAAGTCTTCCATTATAACGGGAATAACAGCAGTGTTTATTTGCCTATAAGGTAAAATATAGGAAAGTGACATTATATTTCCTATTAAACCAATGTTACATCTATCTTATACCTTTGTTTTATACTTTATTGTACCTATTAGTAATACTATAATTTATTGTCTTTATATATAAATATATAACTTTGTTGCAGAGGCAACAAGGATCCTGGTGGGCATCAACCAATTTCTCCCAGGTGGAAGAGAGAAGAACTGCCACACAAATGAACTCCTTCAAGCTCCACCAACCATCTAACTTCTGCTCTTCCACAGCAATCGCCTCTTCTTCCCCCTGCAAAGGATCTGGAGAAGCTGCAGCAGGCTGTAGTCTTTCTGCCGTCTCCACACCAACTGTAGCACAAGCAAAACACAAGGTGCAGCAGGACTGGGACAGTTGTCAGTAGATGTGCACCAGAACACAACCAAGTGAAAAAAAACAGCCTTCTCATTGGCTAGCAGGATCGCCTTACAGCCTATTATGATGAATGTTACACTCATGGAGTACTGCGGTACTATTGAGTGAGCACCACGGTACAGGCAAAAATGTAAAAAAGCTAAATACAAACTGAGCATACATACTTTAGCTATATTACCTAGCAATAGTACTAATGTTTTTCAGAGTTTAAAACTTACCTTATACTACTTCAAAAACATTATTATTGTGAGCACTTTATTACACATTTGGGCTATATTATTGTGACCCAAAGGAAGCATTAAACTAAAAACAAAACAAATTAGAAAAACACTTACAATGCCAATTTAGTTATGAAGAATACTTCTACAAAATAATTACCATAAAAATCAGAGAAATTCACAAAAAAAACAAAGGCTGCATGATAGCTATAGTTATATATATCCCTTTAGTTAGGGATGACTACGTTTGCACAGGAAGACTTCTAAACTACACAAACATTAGAAATATCATTGTTATGGTTTATAACTTAGGCCACTACTCTAATACTTTATAACATAACGTATTGTATGATTTATTAATATAGTGTATATTACCATCATGGGAGCATTAAAGTAACTATAACACACCCTGTCTATATGTAGTTAGTATATAAATCTTGTCATGTCAATCAACATGTTTTATATTATCACTTGTGTTTGATTGATGCTCTCTAAATGGCTTCTTTAATGTTGTAATTGATATATTTGTATATGGTGAAAAAGTATTACAGTAGTTACAGTAGTGGCCTAAGTTATAAACTATAAATATGATATTTCTAATGTTTGTGTAGTTTAAAACTCAGGATGTAAAAATGTAATATCCCTAACTACAACTATGTATATATATTCACTGAAAAAAAACAAAGTTTACAGGGACGTTATAGTGAGGAAATAGAATTAAAAAAACATAGAAATTCACTTAAAAAAAACAAAGGTTACAGGCACATTATAGTTAGGCTCACATTTTAAACGCACAAAACCATAGAAATTCACCAGTTATGGTTGGAGTTATCTCAAGTAACTATAACTCGTGCCCTATGGTAGCTATAACTTGCTCCCCGCCATGCACAGTTTTTTCATCAAAGATTTTACTGCAAATACTACAGTGATATCAATGATGTTATGAAATATGTCATCAGTGTTGTAATTTGTGGGACCCCACCACCAGAGCTAATGAGTCAGGGTGTCTGTACCCTGGCCCCTTTTCTTTATTTTTAACTTTTTTTGTGGGACTCGGCTGAAGCGAAGTCTGAACATGGCTGACAACACTTCCTTTTTGAAGCGTTGTCCGTCAATCAGTTCTCAGCACGAGATTGGGAAGGGTCACAAATCCTTCAGGTCTCTAGATATCCAAATTTATTTTTTCCTTAATTTTTCTAAAGCTACTGAACAGATTTAAAACAAAAGGGGCTCTTTCTGGACCAAGAGATACCTTTCTGCCAAATTTGGTGTCATTCCATCCAGTGGTTTTGGCGCTATTGCTGTTCAATTTTTCTTATGGGAATTAACATTGGAAACGCTCTATATTTCACCCCCCCTTTATCTCAGGCCCTGCTTCACCGATCACCCTGAAACTTTCTAGACAGCAACTCACAGGACTATTGAATAATTTTGGACATTTTCATGAAGATTCATCAAGCGGTTTCTGTGTTGGTAAAAACTTTGTCCCATTTGATGAATCTCCACAAATGTTTCCAAAAAGCTGCTACTGTTTGGCTCGTCTGTACATGGATAGTTTCATGGTGATCCATAAAACAGGGGGCTGAGAAAAAAAGGGGGGGTCCCATACCTCAATTTTCCCCTGCATTTTCAATAGACATCTTCAAGAAGGGCTACAGCAAACACTGCTTGAGCAGAATAACACCAAATGTGTCAGGAAGTTAAATCTTGTTTCGAGGATTGTGCTCTTTGTGAGTTGGTGTAAATACGTTCTGTAATTTGTGCCATTTTAAGGTTAAAAAAATATAACTATCTGGACAGTTGAATTCCAGGGACCACTGCAAGATTCTATTGAACTCTGTTTGAAAAATATAGAGCGTTCTGATTGGAGCATTTTTTCCCTTTGGGTCAATTTTCTCCCACTCTGCTTGGCTGCCAGCAACATGAGAAAAATGTTGCTGGTAGTCCTTAGGGGACTTAGCTCCTTGATCTGAAAACAAGTAAAAACACAATGGCCCTCATTCCGACATTGGCGGGCGGCGGGCGGCGCCCGCCAAGCGGAAACCGCCATTTAGCGCTCCGCGGTCCGCGGAGGCCATTCTGGCTTTCCCGCTGGGCCGGCGGGCACCCGCCAAAGGAGCGCCCACCGGCCCAGCGGGAAAGGCCCTGCAACAATGAAGCCGGCTCCGAATGGAGCCGGCGGAGTTGCAGGGGTGCGACGGGTGCAGTTGCACCTGTCGTGATTTTCACTGTCTGCAATGCAGACAGTGAAAATCTTTATGGGGCCCTGTTAGGAGCCCCCTGCACTGCCCATGCCAGTGGCATGGGCAGTGCAGGGGCCCCCAGGGGCCCCATGACACCCGTTCCCGCCATCCTGTTCCTGGCGGTAAAAACCGCCAGGAACAGGATGGCGGGAAGGGGGTGGAATCTCCATGGCAGCCCTGCTTGCAAGGCCGTCATGGAGATTCAGCCCAAGCAGGGGAAATCCGGCGGGAAACTGCCGGATTCCCTTTTCTGACAGCGGCGTCAGAATGGGCATTGAAGCACCGCCAGCCTGTTGGCGGTGCTTCCGTGGGCCCCGGCCCTGGCGGTCTTGGACCGCCAGGGTCGGAATGACCCCCAATATATACAAGGGAGAAGGGTAGGGATACCATTAGCCCGTAGGCCAAATGGGGGTCCCAGAGAGACCCCCCAGCCAAAAATAAAAACAAAATAGCAAAAATTGCTGCAATCCCGTGGTACTCCTGCAGGATTGTAAAAAAAAATGGTGTCAGGAGCTGCTTTGTTTTATTAATGGCGGGAGGAATGGCGGGGGGTCCTTCACCTAGTCTTTAAAGGCCCCAGGGAGCCCTCCGTATCTACATTTCTAGAAATGGGGAAGGGGCCATGATCCCCCCTCCCCGAACCATGACAATGAGGGAAAACACAAAGGGGGTCATTACAACCCTGGTGGTCGGTGTTAAAGCGGCGGTAAAACCGCCAACAGGCCGGCGGTAAAAAAAAATTGAATCACGACCGTGGCGGAAACCACCAACATAGACAGCCACTTTAACACTCAGACCACCACAGCGGTAAAAACACACACCGCGGCGGTACAAACACACACCGCGGCGGTAACCGCCAACAGACAGGCGGAAGACAAGGTTCCGCCCACTGTATTACAACAGTCCAATCTGCCACCTTTTCTGGGGCGGATTCACAGCGAACAAAAATACGGTGGAAACAGGACTTGGAAGGGAAAACGCTCACCTCTACACACCCCAGGAGGAACCAGGACGCCATGGAACCCAAGCTCCAGATACTCCCAGCCTTTATCTTCCTGCTCCTCTACCAGGCACAACAAAGACGGCGGCGGAGACCACGGTGAGTACTGCACCTACGACACAGGGGAGGGGGGAGGGAAAAAAGAGTGACAAACACACGCAACACTCCCACCCTCACCCACTACAACACACACACAAGTACATGTAGATACATTACATTAACAACCCCCAACCTCCCCTGGAAGAATGCAAGGACAAAAGGAAATGAGTCGAATGTTTGTAATCTATTCAAATACAGTAATAAAAAAAAAAAAAATATATATATATATATATATATATATATATATATATATATATATATATATATATTTACACTATAAACACATATATACACCAAGAATACAAGTCCAAGGTATTCCACCATCATAGTCCGTGGACCACTGGGCCCAAAATGCTTCGGCGAGGCCCACACTCAATAGCCGATCAAAACAGAGAGAACACTGCTGGGGCATAAGATAGAAATACAACAGGCACCTCAGGGGGAAGGGAAGGGGGGAACCTCAGCTGGATGAGTGCACAACGCCAGATCCACAAGGGGGCTCCATGCCCACTGCTGTATCCTGGGGAGTGCAAAGCCACAGTCTCACAAGTCTGTACAGTGGGTGGGTTGCCCACTGCTGCATCCTGGGGAGTGCAAAGCCACAGTCTCACAAGTCTTTACAGTGGGTGGGCTGCCCACTGCTGCATCCTGGGGAGTGCAAAGCCACAGTCTCTCAAGTGGATAACAATCTCCACTGGTTCTGGAGGGGGCCTCGTGCCCAGAGTGCTTCATCCTGCCAAGGACTGAGGTAGGGAATGCCTTTCTCCACTGGTTCTGGAGGGGGCTTGGTGCCCAGAGTGCTTCATCCTGCCAAGGACTGAGGTAGTGGATGTGATACTCCACTGGTTCTGGACGGGGCTTTGTGCCCAGAGTGCTTTATCCTGCCAAGGACAGAGATAGTGGATGCCTTTCTCCACTGGTTCTGGAGGGGGCTTTTTGCCCAGAGTGCTTCATCCTGCCAAGGACAAAGGTAGTGGATGCCTTACTCCACTGGTTCTGGAAGGGGCTTGGTGCCCAGAGTGCTTCATCCTGCCAAGGACTGAGGTAGTGGATGTGATACTCCACTGGTTCTTTACGGGGCTTTGTGCCCAGAGTGATTCATCCTGCTCGTGTCGCCCTCAGTAGCGTCGGAAGCTTTTGCGCTCATTGGCCTGCGGTGCTTGTGGCAGCAGTGTCCTGTTCAGCGGTGCTGGTGGCGGCGGTGTCCTTGGCAGTGGTGCTTGTGGCGGCGGAGTCCTGTTCAGCGGTGCTGGTGGCGGCGGTGTCCTTGACAGCGGTGCTTGTGGCGGCGGTGTCCTGTTCAGCGGTGCTTGTGGCGGCGGTGTCCTGTTCAGAGGTGCTGGTGGCAGCGGTGTCCTTGGCAGCGGTGCTTTTGGCGGCAGTGTCCTGTTCAGCGGTGCTGGTGGCGGCGGTGTCCTTGGCAGCGGTGCTTGTGGTGGCGGTGTCCTGTTCAGCAGTGCTTGTGGCAGCGGTGTCCTTGGCAGCGGTGCTTGTGGCGGCGGTGTCCTGTTCAGCGGTGCTGGTGGCTGAGGTGTCCTTGACAGCGGTGCTTGTGGCGGCGGTGTCCTGTTCAGCGGTGCTGTTGGGTGGGTGTGTAGCTGCGTTTGTGTACCTTGGGAGGTGGGCTCACAGACACACTGGGAGAGGACACAGGGTATGTGTGAATGGTAGTGGGGGTGGTGACTGCACGTGAGCGGTGTGTTGTGGTGGGTGTCTGGTGATGGGGTAGTGGCTAAAGATGTAGTGCATGCAGGTGTGAGTGGAGACGAGACAGGGAGGGAGGAGGGAGACGGGGAGGAGGGGGACACAGTGGAGGCAGTGGCTGTTGGTATGTCTGCATGTGTATGATGCTTGCGTGAGTGCCTGTGGGATGTGTGGTGCTTATGTTTGCCTGAGCTTCCCTTGTGTGTTGACATGTGTGCATGCTGGTCTGATGGTGTGCTTGGGATAGGCTGAGGTACAGGGGTTTGGGTCTGGGTGGAGGAAGTTGGAGGGGAGAGGCTAGAGACAGGACAATAGCTGCCATCAGTGCTGAGGCCAGAGTCTGAAAAGCTCGCTGTTGGGCTGCCTGACCAGAATGAATGCCCTCCAGGTATGCATTGGTCTGTTGCAACTGCCTCTCTACACCCTGGATGGCATTCAAAATGGTAGACTGCCGAACAGTGAGGGACCTGAGGAGGTCAATGGCCTCCTCACTGAGGGCAGCAGGGTTGACTTGGGCAGGGGCTGAGGTGCCTGGGGCGAAGGAGATACCCATCCTCCTGGGTGAGCGGCCACGGGGCACACATTGAGGTGCTGCTGGGAGGGCAGTGCTGGTAGGGGGGGTGCCGGCTGTACCTGTTGATGCAGGGGGCACAGAGGGGCCCGCCACCGCAAGGGAGCTCCTATCAGAGGAGGAGTCCCCCTCTAATTGGACTCAGCTCCTGTCCCCGCCGTGGAGCTCCCCTCGCCCTCCGTCCCACTGGTGGCTTCTGACTCCGTTGTGTCGCCCTCCAGGGCCATGTGGGATGCAGCTCCATCCTGCTCCGGTGGCACTGCTCCTCCGCCTGATGATGCTAATGCACACAAGAACAGGGAGACCACAAAAAGGGGGGGAGACAGAAGAAAGACATGTTGAGTGCATCCAATTCCGCTACCGTTGGCGGACATTACAGACACAGAAGCCCCCTGCACTACGCCGTGCACTTAGAGCTCCCTAATTAATCACAGGGACATGGGTTACATGGCCTATGCCTGATTGCTGCACACATGGAAGTCACAGGAGCCTGACTGGGTGTAGTTGGCTCTGAACACTGGTGGGGTGGGGTGCCACAGGGCCTGCCTTAAGAAGGGACCTTGCCTACTAAACTTGCCCTGGCCTAGGGGAACCCACAGCCCACTTCCCCCACCCAGACACCTCTAATGCGCGCTGAATCAGCAGAATGAGAGTGTACTCACCCCCATGTGGCTGCTGTGATGCCCTCAAGCGCCCATCCAACTCCGGCTATGCTACCGCCAGGATCCGGAACATCAGGGGGGTCATGGTGCGATGGGCACCCCTCCCACGTTGGGAAGCCATCCCCAGCTGGGCCTCCGCCGTCTTCTTGCTCCAGCGGCGAATGTCTTCCCATCTTTTACGGCAGTGGGTGCTCCATCTGTGGTGGACCCCCAGGGTCCAGAATTCCTTGGCGATGGCACGCCAAATATCCTTCTTCTGGTGGGCGCTGACCTACAGGAATAGTACAGGGGAAAAGGAGAAGATATAACCGTCCACACCGTCACAGTCATTGGCCCGCATCCCTACCCTTGCCATGACGCACATGCACTCACCGTCGTATCATGCACGCCTCTCATTCTCCCCCCCTATCTTTCATCAACACCACTCCAGACAGGCATTGCCCATACAGCATGCTCACAGTGTACTCACCTGTTTGTCTAGAGGACCGTAGAGTAGCGTGTACTGGGGGAGGACCCCATCCACTAGTTTCTCCAATTCCTCTGTGCTGCAGGCAGGGGCCCATTCCCCAGACACACGAGCCATTGTCTCTTCCAGACTGAGGTCACAGCAGCACTTGCAGTGTAGGTCCTCTCCTGTCGAAGATCAGGTATCAAATGATTGAACAGACAGAAAATGGCAGTGACGTCCGCGGCGGTGCGTACCGTCACTGCCGGCGTACATCGTCATTGGCTCCTGGGACCCATAGGGTCCAATGTTAACCAATGCAGGATTGCGCCGCGGTCTTCGACCGCCTACTGCAACGGTGTACAATGCCAGCGCAGTTACCTCATATCACCTTGTCCCACATTACAGGTCAGGCAGCCGCTATTTCAGGGGGCCACATGGCATTAATTTTGACTGCGTCACACATATCTATGCCTTGCTTAAAAACTAATACAGCCATATGTTGATTTTCAAACATTTTCCTATTAAGTAGTGTTTACGTACCTCAGTGTTGGCTGACCCTCTGATCGCTGTTCTCATCCATAGAGCACTTCCGCTGGGGCAGGTGAGGAGATGGCGGCATCCTCCGGTGTACAGACCGCTGGTGGACCTGTCTTCAATGGAGGAGCAACATGTAATTGTCACCTACAGACTTGATCGTACCACAATCCTGGAACTGTGTGTCCAGTTGGAGCCATACCTGATGTCAGCTATCCGCCATCCCACAGGAATCCCCCCTCTAGTGCAGGTGCTGTCAGTACTCCATTTCCTAGCAAGTGGGTCTTTTCAAACAACAGTGGCCATTGCATCAGGGATGTCCCAGCCTATGTTCTCCAACGTGTTGTCCAGAGTGTTGTCTGCCCAGTGAAACACATATGCAGCTACATTGTTTTCCCTCAGGTGGAGGATTTGCCTACAGTGAAAGGTGACTTCTATGCCCTGGGACATATCCCCAACATCATAGGTGCCATTGATGGGACACATGTGGCCTTGGTCCCCCCACGCAGGAGTGAACAGGTGTACAGAAACCGGAAGAGTTACCATTCTATGAATGTACAGATGGTGTGTTTGGCTGACCAGTACATCTCCCATGTGAATGCCAAGTTTCCTGGCTCAGTGCATGACGCTTACATTCTGCGGAATAGCAGCATCCCTTATGTGATGGGGCAACTCCAGAGGCACTGTGTGTGGCTATTAGGTGAGGACATGAACCCAATACAGTGTGACTAGGTGTCTGGGTCTGGGGATGTCCCTAAGAGTTAGTGTGTGTCTAACAGTTGTCCCTCGACATTTGCAGGTGACTCTGGTTACCCAAACTTGTCATGGCTACTGACCCCAGTGAGGAATCCCAGGACAAGGGCAGAGGAACGCTACAATGAGGCCCATGGGCGAACTAGGAGGATTATAGAGAGGACCTTCAGCCTCCTGAAGGCCAGGTTCTGGTACCTCCATATGACAGGTGGTTCCCTATTCTACTCACCAAAGAAGGTGTGCCAGATCATCGTGGCCTGCTGTATGTTTCACAACTTGGCTTTGCGACGACAGGTGCCTTTTCTGCAGGAGGATGGTCCAGATGGAGGTGTTGTGGCAGCTGTGGAGCCTGTGGACAGTGAAGACGAGGAAGCAGAAGAAGAGGACAGAGCCAACAGGAACACGGTGATCCAACAATACTTCCAGTGAGACACAGGTAAGAAGACAACACTGCCCACTACATCTGATTTAATTCTTCTACCTCTCATCTGTCTGTCATTTTCACCCAGTGTATGGACACTGAGTTGTCGCTTTCCCTTTCGATTTCACAGATGTGGGTCCCACTGTGTGACCTCTGCTTGGTTTCCGCATGGACTAGAGCTGTGTGACATAGGTATGTTGACATTACATTGGATATAGCATTTTTCAACAGTTATTGCAAATACACATTTTCGAAAGCAGAGACTGACTCCAGATCGTTTTGTGATTTAAGGGTGTTTATTTAAGTGCCAAATAATGGAGGGGGTTGTAAAATGGTCAGGGGTGATGGTGCAGTCTATTAGTCTATTAGTCTCACAGGTGCATTGTCCAAAGGGGTATAGGAAGTAGAGCTAGGGAAGTTTAAGTATGGACAGGGTGACAAAGTGGGACAGAAGGATGACAATCAGGGTGGTCTCATTTCTTGGCGGGGGTCTTGGCATTGTTCTCTGTCTTTGTCCTGGATCTCAGGGACCTCTTGCGGGGTGGTTCTTCATCTGCAGGGGGTGGGGTGCTGGTGTTGTGGTCCTGTGTTGGTGCCTCCTGTCCACTGGCGCCAGCTGAGGTGATGGGCAGTTCATCGTCCAGGCTAGTGTCAGGGGCCTCTTGTTGTGCCACAGTGTCCCTCCTGGTGTTGACGAGTTCCTCCAGCACCCCTACAATGGTGCCCATGGTGGAATTGATGGATTTGAGTTCCTCCCTGAACCGCAAATACTGTTCCTCCTGCAGCCGCTGGGTCTCCTGAAACTTGGCCAGTACCGTTGCCATAGTCTCCTGGGAATGGTGGTAGGCATCCATGATGTTGGAGAGGGCCTCGTGGAGAGTGAGTTCCCTGGGCCTGTCCTCCCCCTGTCGCACAGCAGTCCTCCCATTTCCCCTGTTTTCCTGGGCCTCTGTCCCATGAAACGTGTGCCCACTACCACTGCCCCCAGGTCCCTGGTGTTGTTGGGTTGGTGGGTTAGCCTGGGTTCCTGTAGTGGTGGACACACTGCTGCTTGACGTGTCCTGGGGACAGAGGTATGGGCCTGCTGGGTGGGTGCTGGGCTGGTGTTTCCAGAGGGGGGAAGCTCTGTAGTGGCCTGTACCAGTGTGAGGGGAACCGACTGTCCCGAGGTCCCAGATGGGCCGGGCTGGTCATCTAGATCCAGTTGGACAGAGCTTCTGTCATTACTGTGGGCCTCTTCTGTGGGTGGAGTGGACATGTCTGGACCCTCCTGTCCGGTGACGTTGGGTAGGGGTCCTGCAGGGGTGTGAAGGCATGATTATTGCATCTGTATGTGCCATGGTTTGCAATGGGTGGGTGACCCTGTACCCCATTACTTCCATTCTTGTGTGGGACCTTCTGTGATAATGGTTTAGGGGGGTGTATGGGTATGCGTAGTGGCCATGCTTTGGTGATGGGTGGCCATGCTTTGGTGTTGCATGCAGGGCTTGGGTTTGGGATGTGTGGTTTGTGATAGTGGGACATGTGTGAGGAGCTGGAGTGATGAGGGTGAGGGCGAGTGTGGGGGTAGGTGATAGCATGCAGGTAGGGTGGAGGATATGGTAGTTTAAGGTTTGACTTACCAGAGTCCATTCCTCCAGCTTCTCCTGCGAGGCCCTCAGGATGCAGGTTAGCCAAGACCTCCTTCTCCCATGTTGAAAGTTCTAGGGGAGGAGGTGGGGGTCCGCCGCCAGTCCTCTGAACAGCAATCTGGTGTCTTGAGACCACAGAACGCAGCTTCCCCCGTAGGTCGTTCCACCTCTTCCTGATGTCATCCTGTGTTCTTGGGTGCTGTCCCACTGCGTTGACCCTGTCCACGATTCTTCACCATAGCTCCATCTTCCTAGCTATGGTGGTGTGCTGCACCTGTGATCTGAATAGCTGTGGCTCTACCCGGATGATTTCCTCCACCATGACCCTGAGCTCCTCCTCAGAAAACTTGGGTTGTCTTTGCGGTGCCATGGGGTGGTATGGGTGATGTGTGGGGTGATATTTAGAGATGTGTTGTGTGAGGTGCGCGGATGTTGTGTGAGTGAAGGTGTTGAGTACCTGTGGATGCTAGTGATGTTTCTGGTGGTGTCTCTTTCTGGCCTTCTGTCGCAATTGTTGTCGTAGGGGTTTGTGGGTGATGTGGGTGTTTGTTTTATATTGTATTGGGTGTGTGGGAGTGGTGTGTGTATGTGTATCAGGTGTGTGTATTTCGATTTGTTCAATGTGGATGTGTTTTGTAAATGTGTGTGTATTTTGAGTGCGGCGGTGTATACCGCCAATGGAATACCGCGGTTGAAAGACCGCTGCGTGGATTCGTGGGTCGTGATAGTGTGGGCATATTCCTGTTATCGTGACGGTGTCAGTTTTGTTATCGCCAGTTTATCACTGACCTTTGGTGTGGCGGACTTGTGTGGGTGTCTAGATTTTGGGGGATTCCGAGCTGTGGGTCATAATGGCAGTGGCGGAATTCCGCGGCGGTGTGTTGGCGGTCTTCTGCACGGCGGTAAGCGCCTTTTACCGCCAATGGTGTAATGACCCCCAAAGTCTGCTCTTTCAAAGCTTCTACCTGCTGGAAGCAGACTTTTGATCTGTTTCTATGCCCGCACTGATGCAGGCAGGGAACCGTATAAAAATATTGCTTCTGCTTGGAGGGAGCAATGCTGAGTTCTTCTGCATGCAGGGAGCTGGCTGGGGCAGTGTGAGCCTTTGGGGCTGCATGTGGACCACAACCAGCCTTTATTGATTCAGGCCCCGGGGATGATATTTATGGGGTGGGGAAAAGTTCAGGGACGGGGCTGTGTGCCCTCTTCCCTTTTAATTTTAGTAGTGGCCCTGGGGAATGATCAGGGAGGAGGGAAATGTGGTCCCCTCTCCTTTAATAAAAAAAAAGACCCCTGGCGGATGGGATCCCCAGAGTCTAACAAGTCTCAAGGGTGGGCCATGGCCCCCTCCCCTTTAACTTAAAATAACAGCCTTGAGGGATGGGGTCCCCAGGGCATGACAATAATCAAGGAGGAGGGCAGTGTGACCCTCTCCCTTTATTTTAAGTAGTGGCCATGGGAGATGAGGTCCCCAGGGTATAATAATGCTTTGGCAGGGGGGGGGGGCGACATGACTCCCTTCCCTTTAACAAAAAAAGACCTTGGTAAATCGGGTCCCCAGGGCATAAAGAGACTGAGGAAGGGGGCCATGGGGATAGGCTCCCAAAACCTATAATGGCTTGGGAAGGGGGGACCTGCAGCACGCTTTAAAAAAAATAGACCATATGGGATGTAGCCCTCAGGGCGTTTTAAAGTTTGGGGGAAGAGGCCACTTGCCCCCCTCCATCTGAAAATATCTAAAGCCCTGGGTAATGGGGTACCCAGGACCTAATGAGGCTCGGGGAGGGGACCACATAACATCCTTCTACTTTTAAAGGATATGGTTTGCAGGGATGGAGCCTAAGGGCCTTTTAAAGGCTCAGGGAGGGGGTCACATGGAACCCACTCCCCTTAAAAATGGGCCCTGGGGGGTGGGGTTTTCAAGGCATAATAAGGCTTGGGGAAGGGGGCACTTGGTCTCCCTCCCCTTTAAAATAAATATAAGACCCTGGGAAATAGGTTCCCCAGGGCTTAATGAGACTCAGGGAGGAAGAGCCACATGGTCCCTCTCCACTTTAAAAATAGGGGCCTCGGGTGGAACGCATCTCCAGGTAATAATAAGGCTTGCGGAGGGTGGCCACTTGTTCCCCCCCTCACCTTAAAAAAAAGTGGTATGAGAGGCCCAAAAGCCATATACTGCTTGAAGAGGGGGGCCACATGGCCTCCCTCCCCTTTAAAAAAAATAAGCCCCAGTGGCCAAACCCTGTGTGCATGGCCGAAGGCTGTGCATGGCAGGGGGTTGGCTTTAAGTAGGGTAATAAAATATTACTTTACATTGAAAAACCCTTGAAATTCACTGAAAACACCAAAAGTTAAAGTAATATTATAGTTTGATGTGATAAAAAAATCTGTTTTTGTTTAAATAACAGCCTTAGAAATTTACTGAAAAAAACAAATGCCAAAGGAGCCTAACTGCCTTTTAAAGGCTGAGGGAGGGGGTCACATGGAACCCACTCCCCTTAAAAATGGGCCCTGGGGGGTGGGGTTTTCAAGACATAATAAGGCTTGGTGAAGGGGGCACTTGATCTCCCTCCCCTTTAAAAAAAATATAAGACCCTGGGAAATGGTTTCCCCAGGGCTTAATGAGACTCAGGGAGGGGGAGCCACATGGCCCCTCTCCACTTTAAAAATAGGGGCCTCGGGTGGAACGCATCTCCAGGTAATAATAAGGCTTGCAGAGGGTGGCCACTTGTTCCCCCCCTCACCTTAAAAAAAAAACGGGGTATGAGAGGCCCAAAAGCCATATACTGCTTGAGGAGGGGGGCCACATGGCCTCCCTCCCCTTTAAAAAAACATAAGCCCCAGTGGCCATACCCTGTGTGCATGGCCGAAGGCTGTGCATGGCAGGGGGTTGGCTTTAAGTAGGGTAATAAAATATTACTTTACATTGAAAAACCCTTGAAATTCACTGAAAACACCAAAAGTTAAAGTAATATTATAGTTTGATGTGATCAAAAATCTGTTTTTGTTTAAATAACAGCCTTAGAAATTTACTGAAAAAAACAAATGTCAAAGTAACATTACAGTTATGTAAATATGTAAGTGGCAAAATTGTTTCAAACTAAAAAAACACAGTATTTCACCAGTTATAATTCATAGAGCTAACAATACCTTTTGCCCCCACCATGCACTGCTTATGACCTCACATATTACCAGGACCACTGGAATTATGCGGAAGAATGGTCAAATTATGTTGCAAGATTGAGTAAATTATGCAGCAAGAAAATATAAGTTATGTGGCATAATGGGACAAATTTTCTAAGAATGTTACTTCATTATTTCAACATTTTTAAACTTTGTAACACTCCCTGGGAATTGGTTACACTTAATTAGTACACGATTAACCTTTAAATATAGCAAAAAGCTGCCGAAAAGTGACCAGTCCAGTTTTGTAATGGGTCTTCTTGCACATAGCTACACTTTCTGCTGCATTTTTAGTAACTTTTGAACCGTTTGAGCTAGAAACATTTAAAAAATATATATATATCTGCAGCTTATGCACCAGATAATGGATTATGGGGCAAATGCAGCAAATCAATAATTATGTGAAAATCCACATGGGCTCACAATCACACAATTCCAGTGGACCTGCAAATTACATTACTAATTACATGTTCTGACATCATTTATGACATCATTGATGACATCTCAAATGACATCATTGATGGCATCATTGATGACATCTTCCAAGCTTCTTTTGCACACATTGCTCTATAAACGAGTATAGCATCAGAGCTATGAATGTTAGTGCAAAAGAACTCAGAATAATATGAAGCATCATTACTGCTATCATAAATACAACTGTTATAAGTAAAGCAAGCTTGTGTTATGTACATCATTAGCCCTACAGGTACCACAGATGACAGAGTAACCTATCCTGCACACAGTGTTCAATCTGTTCAGGGAAAACCAAGTTCCTCCAGGTACTGATGCCTTGCTACATAACTAATGCCATACTACGGACAATCTTTACCTGTATTAAACCCCTGGCAGTCACTGTGCCTACACTGAGAAAAGAAGAGATTATAAGTAGGACAGTGGGTACTGTTAACAATGTCTACTCTATGGAGAGAGTTTACTCTGTATCACACTATTTACACACAATGAAACTCTCATGAGAAAGACACCACAGAGTATTAAAAAGTATTTAGAAGTATTTAGTAAGAACAGTGTACACTTGATGCAAAGAGCGACTATTTACTTGAAATAACCAAGGTCTGAAGATGCTAAAGATCGTCTTCATACTGAGATAGGCCATTTCTGAAGCAACACAAGCACATGTACATATGTTAGCACCTGGTGCACACAGTCTTCTATATTAAGTAGAAATTGTAATGATGAGACATTTCTGTGTAATAACAGTACAAAATTAGATAGACAAGAAATATGGCAGTTACCCACCACTATGTAACTATGCGTAGGACATTAATGAAGTCATTTGAGATGCAATCAATGATGTCATCAATGATGTCATAGGACATGTCATGAGTGATGTAATATGTGAGGTCATAAGAAGTACATGGCAGGGACGCAAGTTATAGTTAGCTCTGTTTACTGGTTATTTTCTTTGGTTTATTATTTTTATCCAACTATAACATTACTTTAAACTTTGTTTTTTTTGTGAAAGAAATATATACATGTGTGTGTGTGTGTATATATATATATATATATATATATGCACTCCGATTCAGCGTGCCATTCCTGCGCCTGACTGTCAGCAGTGACTATCAACTGACGCGCGCCACCCCGTCAAAATCTCCACACTTTCCTCCTAGATTGCGGAAGGACGGCACTCCACAGGCATGATAAGTTATATGATTTATTTACATACAGGAACGCGTTTCGGCGTAACCGCCTTCGCCAGCCTAACGGTCGCCATCTTGGCTCTATTTATATATTATGTGATCCCATTAGCCTCTAACCAAAACACAAATATAATAAAATGCATTTGTGAAATTTTTAAAAAAGCAATCATTCTACATTAGGTGAAGAAAAAATATACACTACAGTTGAGATTCCTATTTAAGACACATTTGGTGCGTTTACAATTACAAGTGACCCAAAATCAGCATAACAATGCCTGTAGCAACAAAATTCATGTCCAGTTAGAATAGTGAGTGTAATTTGCCATGATGAAATCTATACCCTGACACTTATTAAGTCTCTACTCTAAACACAATATAATAATAATAATAATAGTGCACATATTGATAACTTACATATATGTTCCTACACCGTTAATTCTAACATAATCGTCAAATACGCATTTGTGTAATTAATCTCCTCTATACTCAAACTCAAAACGAGTGCCAATGTTTTCCTGGAATTGACAAAGCAATAACAATAATATTAATAATGAAGTTCATACCCGAAAGGGAATGTTTATCTATAATCTATAATCTATGTTAAGTTATATATAATTGTTGAAACATTTCTATGACTTTCATATGCCTTCCTATATAGTCACATATAGTACTCTCATGACAAACACATTTGTAAGTTCGTGTAATTAATTCACTTTATACTCAGATATGAACCAGGGAACAATAATTTTGTGTGAAATACACATTGCTAGATTCCATCCAAATGTGCAAAATATATAATGTGTATTTCTTAGTACTCAACATGACAAGTGACAGGTATATAAAACATGCTTAGTTCATATATTACTGTAGTTGAATATATAGTTTTTCACTGCTGTTTAACCCATTGGGTTCCTTGGTGTCTAAAGATAATATGTATCTCGACTCTAACTTGCGTAAGGCCTTTTCCCTGTCACCACCTCTGATGTCTTTTAATATTCCATCTATAACACTGTAACTCAATTCCTCCATTTTTCCTCCATGAAAGTCATGTGTATGACGTGCCACTGGATAAGATTCATCTCTATTTGAAATGGCTCTTAAATGTTGAAGGATCCTTTTATGAACCTGATGTTTAGTGCTGCCCACATATATTTTAGGACAGCTACATTTAAGAACATAGATTACATAATCACTCTTGCATGTGTACTTTCCTTTAATGGTGTGTACTATTCTGTTTCCGACTGATAAGCACTTAATGTTTTCACCATTTCTACACGCTTTACATCTTGAACATTTATAAAAACCATCTTGTGTGTCTAGCCATGTTTTGTGAGTATTTTGTTGTCTTACATCGCTCTTTACTAATATGTCTTTCATTGATTTGCCTCTTCTGAAAGTTATCTGAGGTTTTCTTGCTAGATCTTCACCTATCACTGGATCACTCCTTAACATGTGCCAATGTTTTTGCAATAAATTTCGCACTTGCATGTGTGCAGTATTATAAATAGTAATGAATCTCACTATACTAGTTCCTTTCTCCCCTTTGTTCTTTTTATCACTTATATTTTTATTCTCCTGGATAGAAAACAAGAGAGTGTCTCTAGTTTGAGTCTTTACTTTTCTACTGGCTCTATCAAGTACTATGTCTGAATATTCTCTATTCTGCAATCTCCTCGTCGTTTCTTCCTGCACATCATTAAATTGAGTTTCAGTACTGCAAATCCTCTTCACTCTTAATAATTCACCAAAGGGAATACTGTCTTTCAATGGTTGTGGATGGAAACTAGTCGCATGTAAAATGCTGTTCCCTGCAGTCGGCTTTCTAAATACTGTTGTCTCAATTTTAATGTTCTCTATCTTGACTTTCACATCCAGAAATTCAATTTCATTTGAATGTACTTTCCCTGTGAATTTCAAATTACAATCATTTACATTAATGTCATCAAGGAAATTCATAGCAGTAGACATGTCACCTTTCCAGATAACAAAAATGTCGTCTATGTATCTGAGCCACATGATAATATGTTAATTCCACTTATTTAGGGGGGATTATTTAATACCTGTTCTTCCCACCACCCCATATATAGATTGGCATAGCTCGGAGTGAAACAAGTTCCCATTGCTGTTCCGCACTTTTGTTAAAAGATTTTGTTATTAAAGAAAAACATGTTATGTTGAAGACACCAATCAATCATGTTTGTTTACATTTTGCTGTTTTTTTTTACCTATTGGCAGGTGCCAGTAGGTATAGTTAGGGCCATGTCTCCATAGAAAAGGTGTTTTTTTTAACTTGCTTATGTCTTTGGTGCAGTTTGATCAATCTTCACAAAAATTTTAAAAAATAAGTGTGCCAGTGATTCTTGTTGCACATTGAAAGTTTTGGGGTGATCCGGGGGAGTCAAAAAAGTTGTGTTTCCCATGTTAATTTCCCATAGACTTTTTAGACATGGCTGCAGCCCGAGCTGCTGGACATAATTACATTAAATTTGACAGAAAGGTAGCTTTTGGTCTGGAGAAGGCGCTTTTTGTTATTTGGTGTAAATCCGTTCAGTAGTTTATGAGAAATTAAGGAAAATCTAAATTTGAGAAGATTCTCGCATATTCAAGAAAAAGCATTAAAAAAAGGTTTAAAAAACATTCACAGACTCATTCATACACTAATTTATTCACTCACATATGCACTCATAGACTCATGCGCCCACTCACAGACCCACTCAGACACTCACTCACCCACTCACAGAGCCACTGACAGACAGGTCGGGATTGGGTGGTTATAAGGGATTGGCTGCAGGCCCTGTGGCCAACCCCCACTGCGCACAGCCTGGATTAACACATGGTAATTAAAATGACTTTACACTAAAAAAGCCATAGAAATTCACAGAAAAAAAGGTTACAGGCGTTTTTTGACTTGCCTATATCTTTGGCACTGATTGATGAATCCTCATGAAATTTGCCCCCCAAAAAGTGTGCCAGTGAGTTTTGTTGCACACAGAAAGTTTTGGGGTGTTCCGTCAAGTGAGGGCTGAGAAAAATGGGGGGTCAAAAAATATGTATTTCCCATGTTAATTCCTATTGGAGTTTTGAACATGACTACAGCACAATCCACCGAACAGAATTACACCAAATTTCGTAGCAATCTAGCTTTCGGTATGCAGATTGTGACTTTTGTTATTTGCTGTAAATCCATTCAGTAGTTGTTGAGAAATGAAAGGAAATATAAATTTGCATATCTGTGGCTACAACGACTTTTGAATAATACCAAGATCATGCAAAGATTTGCTGAGCTCTGATTGGATGCCAACACATCAACCAGGAAGTGTTGTCAACCATCTTGGCACTTGGCTTCCACCGAGTACCACAAAAAAAGTAAAAAAATAAGACAATGGGCCAGGGTACAGTTACTCTGACCCCTTAGCTCTGGTGCCGGGGTCCCAGAGGTACCCCACCAGGGCTAAAAAGCACTTAAAAAAAAGGTTACTGCAAATTCCAGACAACTTCAAAATTCATGGGAACATTTAGAAAAACCAAGCAAGGGCTGCCATGCTTGTTTTTAAGAAGCCACCAGGTAGGTCAGTTCCTGGGGGCATGTAAAATTTAAAGAGGAGAGCGTATTGGGACCCCCTCCTATGGCAGTTTTATGCCCTCGGGACCGCCACCTCCCCAGGGCTAAACTATTTATATATGTGGGGTGCCATGTGGCCCCTTGCAGCCCTGGGGACTGCCACTTCCCCATGCCCTATGTGAAACTACATGTGGGGGTCCATTCAGACCCCTCTGCAGTTCAGGGACCACCACCTTCTTGTGTGAAAATAATTATGCAGGTGGGGATCCACACGGCCCCCCACTGCCCAGGGACCACCACCTCCTGGGGCCAATGTGAAACTATATGCAGGGGGCGACACGGCCTCCCGCAGCCCCGGATACTACTACCTCCCCAGGACTAAAAGAAAGCAAAGAGGGGGTTCATTGTGGACCCCCAACACATTGGACCACCAAATTCCCAGACAATACACATTGGAGAGGGGCCATGCGGCCCCCCTCGAGCAGCTATAGATGACCCTTGGGACCACCACCATTGAGGTCTGGCTCCGGCTATGTCCGAAGGTGCCCACCCCCGGGTTATAGCTGTTTGCTCTGACTTCGTAGGAGCTTTGACAGCTCCCGCCAAGTCAGAACAAACACTTGCCTTTCTGCAAGTGAGGGATGTCAAGCAGAAAGTGAAGTTTTCCTCTGTTATTTGTGTGCAGGGAAACAGATGAAAACATTGTTCCCACAAGCAGGGAGCTGTTATTTAAAGCAGCTCTCTGCTTATGGTAGTAAAGCTGGCTCCTGCAGGATGTGGGGAGCTGGCTAGGGCCGCGGGGGACCACAGGTGGCCATAAAGGGATGTAAGAGAGAGAGATTGTTATTGCAATGGTCTCCCCATACAACGACTTTAAAGAGTCAGACTAGCAAGATGTTTGGTAATAATGTTACCGTTACATTTGGATGCAGAGCAGAACAATTCTGGCCTAATGGTCAATGTCTTGTGTTGTCACTCAGTAGGCTGAAGGTTCAAGTCCTAGTATCGCTTGGCAGTGTGTCTGTTTATTTTCTAGTGTTTTGACTGTTAAACATTCCTAGTGATAAACAACTCAAAATCTGTGGGTTGAATGTCAGAACTAAGTCTGGACAATGCATACAAAGGAATCACCTTTGGCCTAGTGGTTGAGGTCTCCGACATTCACACCTTAAAGGTTGATTGGTTAGAGAAAGTTGTAATAAATCTCAAATCATTAGCTATCTCTCCCTGTGGCACAGGTTCCGGATACAATAGATTCTGTTGGGGTATTAATTTTAACTTGCTCACAGCTTGATTTATTATCTTATTAGAGTAACCCGTCTCTTTAAATCTTTTCCTCATCACTTGTTTCTCAATTTCAAAGGGACCGGCGGAGCCGCAATTTCTTTTTGCTCACAACAATTTGCCAAATGGAATACTATTCACCAAATTTCTAGGGTGGGCACTAGTGGAGAATAAAACACTATTGCCTGTAGTAGATTTGCAAAACAATGCTGTTTCCAGTTGTTCACCTCTAACTTTGACTTCCACATCCAAAAACTCTACCATCTCTTTACTGATGCATTCACTAAATCGTAAGTTCAAATCATTTTCATTCAGCACACAAAGCTACATAACACACCAACAATAACTCTTCAACACACCAATGTCCATCACACAACAAACACCCTACCACTTTTAGACAAAAGCACTGCACACAACACATACTGCCTGAATAACACACATAGCCCAAGCAGAACACACACCTATAGATACACCCCTAAAGTCAGCCAGGAACAACTCCATACTAGGGAAAGAAATGCATGACAAAGATGTAACCAAGAAACCAACTACATGTTGGTTTAAGTTAATATTCTTAGCAAAAGTATTGTAAAAAAACAAAGGCCATAGGCCAGTCCTTAATGGAAATAGTCTGTATGCACACAGTACACAGATGTGTGCCCCGAACTTGACTCCTGACTTCCATGCAACCTCCAATGGCAGGGGCATATATGAAGCCGACAGGCACCTCAGGGGGTATCTGAGGAGTGCAAGGGGGGTTTGGGTTTAAGTTTTTGGGGGGCCTTTGGGATTGGCTTGGGAGAGGGGTTCAGGCTTGGTCGTGGGTTTAGGGGAGGGTTGGCTTCTCTGTGGAGGGGAAGACTACTTGGCAGGGGGAGGGGCATGGGTACTTGCAGGGGGCAGGGGAGGTCTTGGAGGTGGAAGGGCTGGAATTGGGGAGGGACACAGACCATTTATGGGTATCACAGGGTGGGAGGGGAGTAGAGAAAAAGGCAAACTCAGAAAGGAAAGACTTTTTACACACACAGCGATGGTCATAGCAAAAGGGTTTGGTGTGGAGGGAGAGGGAGTTGTTGTCTGAGGTGTTGGTGTGGATGTCTTGAGAGCATGTTTTTGTGAGGTATGTTTGTGGGTGGTGGGTGTCTGTTGCATGAGTGAGTGAGGGCGTTTATGTGTCTTGAGAGGAGGTGCTGCAGGATGCTGTGGTGGGTAGGTGACTGACTGTTCGAGTGGTGAAAGCAGGTATGGTGGATGTGCTGCATGTAGGCGTGTCTGTGGTGTCTGCAGGTGTGGTGACTGGGGTGGATGTCTGAGAGTCTGCTTTGGTGCTATCTGTGGGTACGATTGGTGTAGTGGCTGGATCTGTGAATGTTGGTGAGGTGTCTGCAGGCATGCTGTCAGTGATTCTGGAGGTGGTGGGGTGTCAGTGCAGGTTGTGACTGTCGCTGTGTGTGCAGGTATATGGTGCTTGTGTGCATGCTGGTGGTGTGTCTTGTGGTGTTTATGTTTGTCTGAGCTACCCTTGGATGTTGAGGTGGATGCATGCTTGTCTGTCTGTGCGCTTTGGCTGAGTCAGGGAAGAGGGGCTTGGGATTGGGAAGAGTAAGGTGGAGGGGGACGGGAGACAAAGGATGACTGGCGTCCATCACTGTGGAGGCCAGAGCCTGAAAGGATCTCTGTAGGCCAACCAGTGCACTGTGAATGCCCTCCAGGAACGCATTACTGTGTTGCATCTCAGTTGCAAGTTCCTGGATGGCATTCACAATGGTCGACTGACCCACAGAGATGTACCTCATGATGTCAATAGCCTCCTCACTGAGGGCAGCAGGGCTGGCAGGGGCAGAAGTGCCTGTGGTAAAGTAGATGCGCATCCTCTTGGGTGAGTGGGCATGGCCAACTGAGTAGGGAGCTACAGGGAAGGTGGTGATAGTAAGGGGGTAGTGGACTTAGATGGTGCTGGGGCGGTCCCAGATGGGTCTGCCGCCACCAGGAAGTGTCTACTGCAGGAGGATTCTGAAGATGATGAACTGGATCCTGTCTCCCCCATGTCACTCACCTCACCCTCCAGACCACTGCGTCCCTCTGTGTCTGTGGTGTCATGACTGGTATAATGTATGTGTATGTAAAGTATGTGATGGCCATACCTCTCTCTCTGTTTCTCAGCACCAGCACTAACAGGCGAAGGGGATGGGCACAGCCGAGTGGGGAAACTGCCGGCCACGGGAGAGAGGTATGGCCGGCAGTTTCCCCACTCGGCTGTGCCCATCCCCTTCGCCTGTTAGTGCTGGTGCTGAGAAACAGAGAGAGAGGTATGGCCATCACATACTTTACATACACATACATTATACCATACAGAACAGCAACACCACATCTATGTCTAAGAAAGCCCTAGGTAGGAACCATTAAGAGCCAAAATCATGTCACAACTACATACTTCCAGCAATCCTATGTGACAACAGTCACACCCACAACATAAGCCACCCATCTGACCACTACATCATTATCCTATCAATTCAGCTGGAACACTAACTATTCATGCACAAGATGATTTGGCAAATTAGTCTCTCCCTATACAGATCATCACTGTTTATCAACAAATCATCCTTAGCAAATGGTGTTAACTGACATCACAATATCATGCCTACCCCTAATCCACACTCGCCCAGACCATCACCAGTAGTCATCTTCCATGAAAGTAAACTCATCGAATTGCTAGTACAGCACAGCATGTTGCTTTGCAATCGCATACCTAACATGTGACTCTGTACATAGCATTCACAATGTCAAATACATCAGATGAAATCATTACATATGTCATACCCAAATTGTGAGGCTTATAAATTTATATATCATGTCATCAAAACTTCTATCGAAAGTGTTTAGCAAAGGTTTAGACTGAGTTTCTGGACCCACTTATCTTACTAATTTACACACAGACAACAAAGTTATGTCCAGCAATAGGGGCCTACTTAGCACACAGGATAGACCCACAGACAGGGAGCATACCAACACCTTCAATACAATGGACACAATCATGCGCATGAAGGCCAAATACTATTCTCCTATTCATGCTGAGTAGAAACCTCTACATGACAACATCAAATACCTACCTCACTAGCAACTGAAAAAACATGTGTAACCTACCATCTTGGGACTAAGGTTACACTGACATAAACCACTTTTAATGTAATCATGATCAACACATACACTTAGAGTCCAGCAAATTGACTGACAACATATCCCATTTCACCAATATGTGAATGTCAACTAGAATACCTAATACACAACTAAGTCAGGCTGAATTGAGCTGATCCATTGCAAAATCTGTTGAAACAGACTCAGATTAACGAAGGTAATTATGGCAAAGTAGATCCCTCAATATAAAAGGTCAGGAAGTACCAATTGACACATGATGTAGGCAAAGGCAAACAATAGTGCATGTTGCACCCATATAGGTACAGTCTTGCCCTATGTAGCATGGAAAAATATATGGCCTAAGGGATCAGCAAGCTAGCCACTTACCTTCTCAATACCATGTAAATTGTACAAATTGTCTGAACACTCATGTCGATGCTATGTCTTGGACTGTGTATATATTTTGAACACCATGCTTACCATCATGTAGGATGTCCACCCTGATCAAATATCACATTTGCCAATGCATACTTTAGACATAACAATGGGAATGTAGTAAGTATGCCATGTTAAATATCTGATTGGGATAACACCCTCACATGACGTTTCCATCTATTTCAGAACACAGGAATATTTGGCCCAGTCACTCATCTGTCAGACCTCATGTTGCACATAGAGCTAGATCCAGTGGAATATGAATGGTCAGAGACTAAAGAGCTGGACACCTTACCAGTTGGGTATAAAGACTGTGGATCAGTAGGTGGGAAGGATGGTACAGCAGGTTACACATATGTATAGCAGTGCAGAGGTACACATATGACACAGTCACATGTTCATCACCACATGCTGTCACACAATTTGATTAACATAAGTGAGTAATATGTCCCTATACACAATACAATGTCCACATCTGTGTATCAATGGTGGCAGCTGTAGTACTATGTCTTCCTAAGAGACCCTTTACCTGTAGCACTTACCACTTTGTCACAGCTGAGATACTTAGACATCATACACTTAACTGGCAGAAGAATGTACATGTGTGTAGTCAGTACTTACCCCTTGTGGCTGCTGTGCTGCCCTCAAATGCCCATCCAACGCAGGGTAGGCCACTATCTAAATGCGACCATTAGGAGGGTTAAAGTCCAAGAGGCACCCATCTCTCCTTGGGAGGACATCCCCAGCTGGGCCTCTGTGATCTCCCGTGCCCAGCATCTCAGGTCCTCCCGCCGCTTCCTACAGTGGGTGCTCCACCGGCTGTGGACCACCAGGGTCCACACTTGCTTGGCAATAGCATGTCACTTCCCCTTTTTTTGATCGGCATTGACGTGCATGGATGACACAGACCAAAGGAGAAAGTTATGTCGACATGCACCATACCAACACAAGTGGACAGAACACTTCAGTCACAGCAAGCAGGCAAACTTTCCCATCCTCTTAGTTCACACACATGCACAATTTTGCATCTTCAGGTAGCCCATTTGTGAAGTGGAGTCTCCCATACAACATGCATGATCAGTACCTGGCATTGACAACACACATATGACCAGGCCACCTGATTGTCCACAACATAGAATGTCAACAAAAACCATTTCTTACCATCATTGCTGTCCAAACTGCCAAGTATGCTGTGTATGAAGGAAGTTTGATTACACACTACCTACCATGTCACTCTACTATATTGGTTCCTATGCACATGTACACATTTCCATACAATCAGACATGAGTGGCAAAACCTTCATTAATTTACATTTAGGGTACATCATCATACAACCCACCTTTCACACATTGGTACTGAATTGGACTCACCTGCTCCTCTGGTGCACCATATTGCTGTTCAATCAGGGGTAGGACCTCCTCCACAAGCTTGTCAAGCTCTTCAGGGGTGAAGGCTGGAGCCCTATCACCTGCTGGATGAGGCATTATAGCCCCCAAAGGCAGTACACAATAGCTCAGGTAGTGGAGGTCTTGCTAGCAGCAGTGTCAGGAGTCAAGTCAGCAATACTGCAGAAGATGGCGGTCATGTCCGCCACGTACAGGACCGTCACCGCTGGCGGACATCGTCATTGGCCCAAGACTGCAAAAGACAGCAATGTGTTCCAATGGCAATTTCCACCGTGGTTCTAACCGCCTACCGCCATGATGACATCCGCCGGCGGAGTTAGGTCACTTCCACATGTCCAGTACAGAAGGTCAGGCGGCTGCCATTTTGAGTAAATTTCATGTATGGAAAAGTTTTGGAATCTGCGTCATTAACAATTCCCTATATTGTGCTAAATATCAGTAAGTACTGCCTTCATGTTTAGTAGTGTACTTGTGCATGTGAGTAGTTAAAACTGTGTAATAGAGGGATTTGTTGTGATTGAAATGTACACCTATTCTCAACATCCTATGTGCATCAGTATTGTAGAATAAATTCAACAAATATGTTTCATATGTAAACTTGGTTGAACTTTCAAACACTGACAATCACAGGTAAATATGTATGTATAGTACATTAGACGATTCAGGAAATGTGCACCAAGGGGTGTGTCAAAGGATGCATAGCAATATGCTATACTTTAGATGTCAGATGTTTTAAGTGACCTTGACTGCACATATCTGTGACTTGCATATGGACATATTCATTATGTGGGCATTGTTTATGTCACATACAATATTTTTATGGTTCCATAAAGTCACCCTGGCATGAGGAGAGGAAGACAACCTCCAGTGTACTACCCACTAATAGATCTGCACACCATTGAAGATAGACATACTAAACAGACATATCACCTGAATAGGCAGACAATCATTGATCTTTGTGATCAGTTGGAGCCAGATCTGATGCCTGCCATTCAAAATCCCAATAGCATACCTCCCATCATTCAAGTCATGTCAGTGCTACACGTCCTGGCCACTGGGTCCTTTCAGAATACAGTGGCCTTAACTGCAGGGATGTCTCAGTCCATGTTCAGTCTGTTTTTGAAGGATGTACTGTGTGCATTGCAGAATCACCTGGACAGCTACAATAGGTTTCCCCAACGTGAGGATTTGGCCTAGTTGAAGGCAGAGTTGTATGCTATGGGACACATCTCACATGTGGTTGGAGCCATAGATGGCACTCATGTAGCATTAGTTCCCCCCAGTACCAATGAACAGGCATACATGAACAGGAAAAACTACCACTCCATCAACATCCAAGTGGTGTGTTTGGCAGACCAGTATATTTCACAAGTCAGTGCAAAGGATCCAAGAGCAATCTATGATTCCTTCATCATGCGGAACAGCAATATCCCACTGCTGCTCTAAATAGATAAGGCCTGGCTGGTTTGTAGGTTAGATTTGACATGTATGTTTGCTAAGTTTATCTCCTGCTATCACAAATGTGCATGTCCTCGATATATGTTTGTGTTGTTCTACCAATTCCTTACAGGGGACTCTGGATATCCAAACCATCCTTGGTTGTTGACACCAGTGAGGTACCCAACCACACCAGGGAACTTCCATTACAATGAGGCATGGAAGGGCAAGACATGTTGTTGAGTGGACTTTTGGGCTCCTGAATCCAAGATTTTGCAGCATTGATAAGTCTGGAGGAGCCGTCCTCTTCTCACCCAACAAGGTATGTCAAATAATTGTTGCCTGCTGCATGCTCCACAACCTTGCCCTGAGATGTCAGATACCATTTATATCAGATGAGAGGGAGGCAGCAGAACCTGTTAGTGGAAATGCTAATTTGCCCAATGATAATGAGCCAGATGAATATGAAGCTGGATACTTCAGGGCAGATCTCATCAATCAGTACTACAACTGACTCAAAGTATGTGAGGTCTTCTTAATTGTGAGATTTCATTTTGTAACCTAGATTTGACGGGTAGCATGCCACCTCCTTTTTACCATCATTTATGAGGTCTTAGGTATCTCCAATGCCAAAGGGTGAGTTGTGCATGCAGACTGTAATTTGGTATTGTGTACAGAACAGCGTGGTCTACAGTGTCATGATTTGTTAATGCACATGCAAAGTCACACTTGTGAACGTGACTTGTCCGAATTGCTAAATGTTTTCTGCTATTTCATGTCCCTTATCTGTGTCAATCACAGATTTGCATCCTTGGAAATTCATCCTTGGCTATTCATCCTTGGAAAGTCACAGACAATGTCAGGGGCAGATCGGAATTGCAGGCGGACATGTGAAGTGGACATGGCTGATACCAGGTACCAACTCTCATGAGTATGTGGAGTGTAACTAACATGGCCAGACTGTCAGGACACTGGGGTGGAAGTATGTTTTCCCATCATGATAACGTATTTGGTACTCGAGGTGGTCAAATGGTGTCATGTGTGTGTCCATATGTGTCTGACACATGTGGAAATGTTGAACCATAGCCTCTATCATCACAATGGTTCCTGTCGTATGTGACCTACCTTGTACATAGCTGTCAGTGTGCTCCTACTTTGCAGACCAATGTGCATGTCTCTGCAGACTAACATAAGTGACGTGAGCAATGTAAGTGAAATATCCCTGGACTGGGGGCATTGGTACTGATGTCTGTATCATCGGTATGATTATTAAGAAGCTAAGGTATGGGTATGTGATAAGGGTTTACCTGGCAACACAAAGGACCCATCTGTATGCCTCCTGGCTTGTAGGAAGACTGACATATCCCTAACTTATGTATCCTATGGTTTAGTAGTGTATGACACTGTGAACGGGCTCGCCCGTTCACAAGCCGCGCTGCACCCGGAATAGACGTGTCGGACCTCTCCGACACGTCACTTCCGCGTTCCCACGTTGCCGTGGGAACGCCATCGAAGGACGGGTGGCGTCCTCCTGCTGCCACGGGAACCCAGGAGGGGTTCCGGGCCGCGGCCGCAACGAGGCGGGAAGTTCCCTACGTAAAGGGACTTCCGGACGCCGAGGAGGAGGAGGAGAACTGAGATCAGGAGAGGAACGGAGAGCAGGAGGAGAACGGCGAGCAGGAGAGGAACGGAGAGCAGGAGGAGAACGGAGAGCAGGAGAAGGACGGAGAGCAGGAGGAGGAGGACGAGCAGGAGAAACGAACAGAAGGAGCAGAAGAAACGAGAGGATCACAGAGGGAAAAGGAGGAGAGGATTGTCCAGGACAGCACCCCAAAGGAACACCCCAGCTCCAGCCACGACCCAGGAGGGTCGTGGCTTACCAAGGTACGGTCCTTGTGGGAACACAAAAGAGGTTGTCACAATTAAGAGGGCACTGGGGAGGGGACAAAGACAGAGGGAGGGAAGGAGTTTGAAGGGACTTTAATGAGCACAAGAAACATCACGAGAGCCACAAAAGTGCACTATTGGGAGTTTTTTCACTTGACCCTCACTCACCATCCTCACCCCCTGGTCCCCTCCTCCCCTTTACGTTAATAAATCATAAAGCACATTTAAATACCCCACCTACCTTAGCGTTTCCTTTTTGTCACCACGGTACCACCCATTGGAGGCTGCCACCAGACGAGAAGAACACTCCCCTGGAAGAAGAAGAGACAAGACAATAAAGAAAAGAAGGCACAAGAGACAGTACTGAACCCTAAGAGGAAGGAAAGAGACAATTAGAGACGTTTCTATAAAAACTCCAATAAACCTTCTTCCTGAACATCATATTTTTGTGGGTTTTTATACCGTTCGACCTACTACAGACACCTAAGCAGACATTCTGATGTTACTGTCAGTACCTTTTACCTGTTGTTTGCTAATCTAGCTATAACTGTGTGTAGATGTAGTATACACCTGTTTTGGATTCTGTCCACGTTATAATCCCAATGTAGAGAGTCTCCTACTGATAGAGGCCATGCATGATGTCCATAAGAAAAGTTGTACAATACAGAGGGACATATTGATACTAGATTTGACAAGAGTAACAGTTGTACATGGTTGATAAATGACACTTACACAGGACCTGTGTTTAAGTGTAATTTAATGGTGACAGTAAAACTATATGTGTGATTAGTAACTAAAAAAACACAAAGTAAACAGTGAACGGTTCAGTCATGGTTGCTGAAATCATCAGGGTAGCTGCTTCACCATTAGGTAACACAAGTCCAGTGTCCTTGCACCATAGGAAAATGGAGATATGTTTCAGAACAGTATCTGTGACACACAAGGGGAACCAGTCATGAGACGTTCACTTCCTGGCAGTGGGTTTGGTCTTGGCATCTGCGCCTCCTGGATGTCTGGATGGATGTCCACATTTGCAGGGGGTTCCTCTGCTACAGAGGGTGGGGTGTCTGAGCCGTGTCCTTCCCCTAGCTGGGCCTCAATTCCGCTAGCAGCTGCAGATATTGAAGGGCCTCATGACTCATTGCTAGTGGAAGAGGTCTGATGTTGTGTGGCAGAACTACTCCTCAGGGTAGTGTTGATGTCCCTCAGCACTCCAGCAATAGAAGCCAGGATGGCATTTTGTGCCTGTCACTGCTGCATGACTCCCTGATGGTTGTCCCTCTCCAGCTTTTGAATTTCCCTCATCATGGTGATTACTTGGCCCATCATGCCTTGGGAGTTTTGGTAGGTTCTTAAGACTTGGGAGATAGTTTCCTGGTCAGTAGTGTCCATATTAGCCCCCATTCTCTAGCCCACAGCATCACTCCCATGTAGCCTGCCCCCACATGCCTGTGCCCCGGCACAGTGTACCCACTCCCAGTGGTGGCAGGAATATAATTATCAGGGATGACAAGAGTAAACTCAGGTACCTGTACAGTGGGGCACACAATGGATGACACAGTCCTTGGGAAACAGGTTTGGGGGTGAATGGTTGCCTGGAAAGAGTCGATGTGGGCAAGGTGAGGCTGACAGTTGTTGACTGAGCAGGTGTCACTGATGGGCCAGCTTCATCCTCAGTGTCTTCACATCCAAGAGTCTTGTCCTCACTGGGGCCTTTATCCAGAGGGGCAGTGACAGTCCCTGGTATCCCGTCTATGGTGACAATGGCAAGGTTACCTGTGGGAGAAGTGGAACACAGAGTTGCTGTAAGTGATACTACAAGTGATGATACATCTAGGATATTATTGATGTTGTGTGAGATACAGTCAATGCCTTAACATGACCCAAGAAATGACAATGACAGCTGCTGCAAAATCTTACTTAGTACAACATGAGACTCTGTAATTTCAATACCATGCACCATGCTTAAAGCAAGTAAACTATGTTGGTAGTGATTGGACTGCAGATACCATCCTATGTTGTCTGATTGTTGACATGGGTGTTCACCTTTGTTGCCTAGTGAAGTATCTGACAAGATACGCAGCATAAAAAGAGCAGTACAATGCACAATAGTGTCAAAGTATGGACACAGTATGGGAGTAAGCAATAGACATTGACCTGTATCTGGATGTACTGCAAGTGCATCCACTTTTGCATCTAGATTTTCACCCCAGGTGAGTACATTTCAATATTAGGAATCTTTATTCTGTGGGAATTAGGATTGGGCACTCAGCTATAGCTGTGTTTTGCTTATGATAATAGTGGGAGCGGGCCATTGCATTGCTGTCATTGGCAAAAACTGTTATACACTTGAATATTGAAGGTAATTTAGATTGGTAGTTAGTTTCACATGCATGAAATCTCAAATTTGGTGCAGTGTTCAGGTTTTCACAATGGTGGAATACTGCATTCTGGGAGTTGTAGTGCCATGAGTTGCCAGTACATCACGTGCCATTTCCAAAAGTTGTGGAGCCAGGTCAGTTTAGTGGACATGTGACATGTCAGGGAGGGGTATTTGGACAAATGGACAGATGTGTAGTGGGTGGTATGTTAATTGGGGTGGTGTAAGCTGGTGAGGGAGCATGCAGTACATAACAATTGTGTGGCATGGATTTTGTGGGGACTTGCCTGATTCCACTCCCCCAGGTATTCCTGTCAGGCCCTCAGGATGCAGTATGTCCAGAAAACTGGAGGAGGTTGGGGGCCTACCGCCAGTCTTCATTACCGCCAGCTGGCGACTGGATGCCCTGGAATGTACCATCCCCCTGAGGTTGTTCCACCTCTTCTGGTGTCCTCCCTTGTGCATGGATAGCTGTCTACAGAATTGGCCCTGTCAACTATTCTTTGCCACAACTCAATTTTCCTGGCAATTGATGTTTGCTGGACCTGTGCTCTGATTGTGGGTTGTGTAGTGGTGTGTTATATAGTGCACTGTGTAGCAGTGTCGGGTGTGGGGTATTCAATCTATCCAATGTGGTGTTGTGTTCAGTTTGATGTCAGTTGAGACCATGTGGTTTGCACCACCCATGGTTGTCTACCACAGAAGAACTGCTGTCTTGATTTGTGGATCGAAATCTGATGGGAGGATTTTTGTCAGGCGGTATTGATGGTCGGACCGCCTCTTTTCGGTCCTCCAGTGTCCTGGCTGTTTCAAAGATTTGGCTATTTTTTGGCAGACTTCACAGTGTGACTCTTAATTCGGCGGTCGGATTACTTCGAATATGGCGGTCTTTTGGTGGGCACCACCCCAGCGGTCTTGCCAAAAGACCTCTAAATTCACAAAGAGGCCCTCAGTGAAATATGTACTTTCCCATTTGTATATTCAGTAATTTAAAGTAATTTTATTTCATCTGAGATATTCAAAAATGTACTAGTACATATAAAGTGAAAATAAAAATATATGATAAGATGTTGGGTGCGTACATTAAATTGTGCTTTTGTTTTGTGAATCCGCAAAGGAGTTGCGACTCCCCCCAATTTAAAAAAAAAAATGGAATCAGAGTTGCTTCTTAATTTAAAAAGTGTTTGGAGAGCCTTAGGCCCTCATTACAACCCTGGCGGTAAATCGCGCTTTCCACGTTCTGAAGACTGCCAACATACTGTTGCGGCAATGGAATTCCGCTGCAGGTATTACGACCCACATCTCGGAATCCGCCACAATACAGACACTCACACAAGTCCGCCACACCAAAGGTCAGTGATAAACTGGGGATACCAAAACCTACACCTTCACGCCAACAAGAATGCGCCCACACTATCACGACCCACGAACCAACGCTGCGGTCTTTCAACCATGGTAATCTATTGGCAGTACACACTGCTGCGCTCAAAATATACACACATTTACAAAACACAATTACATTGGACAATTAAAAATACACACACCTGATACACATACACACACCACACCCACATACCCACAACACTATAAAACACACACCCACATTACCCACAAACCCTTACAACGAATGCTTTGGAAGAAGCACAGAGAGAGAGATTAGCAAACACAACACCAGCATCCACAGACACACAACACCATCACCCATACAACAACCACGCACCTCAAACAACACACACCAACACATCCCCCCACACATCACAACAAACAGCACCTCACACATCACCCACACCACATCATGGCACCTCAAAGACACCCCAGGTTTTCAGAGGAGGAGCTCAGGGTCATGGTGGAGGAAATCATCCGGGTAGAGCCACAGCTTTTCGGATCACAGGTGCAGCACACCTCCATTGCTAGGAAGATGGAGCTATGGTGGAGAATTGTCGACAGAGTCAACGCAGTGGGACAGCATCCAAGAACACAGGATGACATCAGGAAGAGATGGAACAACCTACGGGGGAAGGTGCGTTCAGTGGTATCCAAACGCCAGATTGCTGTACAGAGGACTGCCGGTGGACCCCCACCTCCTCCCCCACAACTAACAACATGGGAGGAGTAAGTCTTGGCAATACTGCATCCTGAGGGCCTCGCTGGAGTAGCAGGAGGACTGGACTCTGGTAAGTCATATCTTTATTACCATATCCCCCACACCCCACCTACATGCCATCACATACCCCCACCCTTACCCTCACTCCCATCACTCCATCATCTCACATATGTCCCACTATCACAACCCACACATCTTAATACCAAGGCCCTGCATGCAACACCTATGCATGGACCACCATCACCAAAGCATGTCCAGTACAAATACCCACACAGACCTCAAACCAACTATCACAAAAGGGCAAACACAATGATGCAAGCACAGGAGCAGAGGGTACCTCACCAAATGCACAAGATGGCACACACAGATACTAAAACTATGTATTTATACCCCAACAGGACCTATACCCAATGTCACCAGACAGGAGGTGCCAGACATAACCAGTCCCCCCACAGAAGAGGCCCAAAGTGATGACAGCAGCTCTGCACTCCTGGATCAAAATGACCAGCCCGGCCCATCAGGGACCTCTGGACAGTCGGTTCCCCTGCCACTGTCACTAGCCACCACAGACCTTCCCCCTCAGGAAACACCACCACAGCACCCACCCAGTGGGCCATCCCTCTGTCCCCAGGACACGTCAATCAGCAGTGTGTCCACCAATACAGGGAACCCAGGCAAACCCACCAAACCAAGCAAATCAGGGACCTGGAGTCAGTGGCAGTAGGCACACGGTTCATGGGACAGAGGCACAGGATAACAGGGAAGCTGGGAGGACTGCTGTGCGACAGGAGGAGGACAGGCCCAGGAAACCGACACTCCAGGAGGCACTCTCCAACATCATGGGAGCATACCACCATTCCCCTGCGACCATAGGCACGGTACTGGCCAAGTTTCAGGAGACCTAACGGCTGCAGGAGGAACATTACCTGGGGATCAGGGAGGACTTGAAGTCCATTAACAACACCCTGGTCACCATTGCAGGGGTGCTGGCAGACCTTGTCAACACCATGAGGGACACAGTGGGACACAAACGGGCCCCTGACACTAGCCTGGACGATGAACAGCCCTCCACCTCTGCCGGCACTAGTGGATAGGAGGCACCGCCACAGGACCAACAGGCCACCAGCACCCCACCCCCTGCAGAAGGAGAACCACCCCTGCCAGGAAATAAGACCCTCCTGAATGTCATCCTTCTTTCCCACTTTGTCACCCTGTCCACCTTAACCTGCCATTGCTCCCCTTCCTATGCCCCATTGGACAATGCACTTGTGAGACCAAAAGACTGGACTCTGCCATGGACATTCCTCCACCATCACCCCACCCATTTCACACACCCCTCCACTTATTAGGACAAAAATAAACACCCTTGAATCACCAAGCAATCTGGAGTCAATCTGTGCTTTCACCAATGTGTAATAGCAACATTTCTGAAATATATCAATGTCAATGTACTTGTTCACATACCAATGTCACACAGCTGTAGGCTAGGTGTAAACATAGCAGAGGGCACAAGTTGGGACCCAGATCTGTGAAATGGAAAGCCAAAGTGACAAGTCAGGGTCCATACACAGAGTGAAAAAGGCTGACGTAAGCTAAGTCCTACAATAGTATGAGATGTGGGAAGCATTTCCATCCTCTTACCTGTGTCTCACTGGAAGTATTGCATGATGATGTTGTTTCGGTTGTCTACATCTTCTTCTTCTGCCTCCTCTTCTTCACTGTCCACAGGCTCCACAGCTGCCACAAGACCAGCATGAGGCCCATCCTCCTGCAGAAAAGGCACCTGGCGTCACAAAGCCAGGTTGTGCAACATACAGCAGGCCATAATGATCTGGCACACCTTCTTCGATGAGTAGTATAGGGATCCACCTGTCAGATGGAGGCACCGGAATCTTGCCTTCAGGAGGCCGAAGGTGAGCTCTATTATCCTAGTTTGCCCATGTGCCTCATTGTAGCGTTCCTCTGCCCTGTCCTGGTATTCCTCACTGGGGTCAGTAGCCATGACAGGTTGGGGTAATTAAAGTCATCTGCAAATATCGAGGGACAACAGTTAGACATCCTCCAAACATTAGAGAATCTCCCATACCCAGACAGCAAATGAAACTGTGTGGGGACTTTAGGCTCACCTATTAGCCACACACGGTGCCTCTGGAGTTGCCCCATCACATAAGGGATGCTGCTATTCCTTAAAAAGTAAACGTCATGCACTGAGTCAGGATGCTTGGTATTCACATGGGAGATGTACTGGTCTGCCAAACACAGAAATCTGCACATTCATAGAATGGTAGCTTTTCCAGTTTCTGTACACCTGTTCATTCCTGCGGGGGAGGGGACAAATGCCACATGTGTACCATCAATGGCACCATTGATGTTGGGGATATGTCCCAGGGCATAGAAGTCACCTTTCACTGAGGGCAAATCCTCCACCTGAGGGAAAATGATGTAGCCGCGCATGTGTTTCAGCAGGGCAGATAACACTCTGGACAACACGTTAGAGAACATTGGCTGGGACATCCCTGATGCCATGGCTACTGTTGTTTGGAAAGACCCACTGGCCAGGAAATGGAGTACTGACAGGACCTGCACTAGAGGGGGTATTCCTGTGGGATGGCGGATAGCTGACATCAGGTCAGGCTCCAACTGGGCACACAGTTCCTGGATTGTTGCACGATCAAGTCTGTAAGTAATAATGATGTGTCTGTCTTCCATTGTTGACAGGTCCCCCAGGGGTCTGTACACCGGAGGATGCCGCCATCTCATCACCTGCCCCAGCGGACGTGCCCTATAGAGGACAACAGTGAGCAGAGGGTCATACAACACATAGGTTTCACAAGGCTGTTTAGCACTAACGTTAAAATTTCTCTATGTGCAATTGTCTGTCCGTATTCCTGGCCTAAATAGGTGAGACGCAGTTAATTGGCCTGCCATGTGGCCCCCTAAAATGGCGACTGCCTGACCTGTAAGGTGGGACAAGGGGAAATTATGTAACTGCACTGGCGTTGTACAGTCGCGGTAGGCGGTCGAAGACCGCGGTGCAATTCAGCATTGGTTATCATTGGGCCCTATGGGTTCCAGGAGCCAATGATGATGTACGCCGGCGGTGACAGTACGCACCACCGTGGACGTGACTGACATTTTCTATCAGTTCCCTCACTTGATACCTGACCTTCAACAGGAGAGGACCTACACTGCAAGTGCTGCTGTGACCTGTGTCTGAAAGCGACAATGGCTACAGTATCTGGGGAAAGGGCCCCTGCCTTCACTGCAGAGGAGTTGGAGAAACTGGTGGATGGGGTCTTCCCCCAGTACACGCAACTGTACGGTCTTCCAGAAAAAGAGGTGAGTAAACTGTGTGCATGGTGGATGGCACATGATTGTATGGAGTGTCGTGGATTAAAGAGACGGGGGGGGACAGGCCAGCATGTGAGGATGGTGTGTGTATGTATGTCTGGGCCAGGGTGGGAGGTTTGTGGTCAATGTGTGAGAAGAACTGTACGGGAGAGTAACATCCATTATAACTTCCCTTTTCCTCCTGGTCATCGCCCACTAGAAGAAGGGGATTTGGCTTGCCATCACCAAGGAAGTGTGGACCCTGGGGGTCTACAATAGATGGAGCACCCACTGCCTGAAAAGATGGGATGACCTGCTCCGCTGGAGCAAGAAGACGGCGGAGGCCCAGCTGGGGATGGCCTCCCAACGCGGAAGGGGTGCCCGTCGCACCATGAACCCTCTAATGTACCGGATCCTGGCGGTGGCATTTCCGGAGTTGGATGGGTGCTTGAGGGCATCACAACAGCCACAAGGGGGTGAATACACTCTCATTCAGCTGACTCTGTGCGCATTACGAGGTGTCTGGGTGGGGGAGGTGGGCTGTGGGTTTCCCTAGGCTAGGGCAGATGCGCAAAGGTAGATCCATTGATTTGCAGCCTCATTCCCTGTCCAACCCCAAAGGTGGTATTTGCCCTCTACACCTAGCCTGGCTCCTATGGCTTCCAGCTGTGCATAATATGGTTCTCGACAGAGTCCCCTATGGGCATGTGCTTTTCCCCTGCCCTGTCAGTGCATGGCTTAGTGCATAGGGCTGCTCCCTGTGTGTTGTGTCCGCCAACGGTTGTGGTGTTGCATGCATTGACCATGTGTCTCCTCTGTCTCCCCTCCTTTTGTTTTGTCACCCTGTCCTTGCGTGCATTAGCATCATCTGGCGGAGGAGCAGTGGCACCGGAGCAGGAGGGAGCTGCATCCCACATGGCCCTGGAGGGTGCAGTAACGGAGTCAGAAGGCACCAGTGGGATGGAGGGCAAGGGGAGCTCCACGATGGGAACTGGAGCAGACACCAGCAACAGCGACTCCTCTTCTGATGGGAGCTCCCTTGCGGTGGCGGGCACCTCTGTGCCCACCGCATCAACAGTTATAGCCACCACCCCCCTACCAGCACTGCCCTCCTAGCAGCCCCTCATCGAGTTTCCCGTGCCCGCTCACCCAGGAGGGTGAGCATCTCCTTCGCCCCAGGCACCTCAGGCCCTGCCCGAGTCAGCCCTGCTGCCCTTAGTGAGGAGACTATTGACCTCCTGAGATCCCTCACTGTTGAGCAATCTACCATTTCAAATGCCATCCAGGGTGTTGAGAGGCAGTTTCAGCAAACAAATGCATACCTGGAGGGCATTCATTCTGGCCAGGTGGCCCAACAGAGAGCATTTCAGACTCTGGCCTCAGCACTGATGGCAGCCATTGTCCCTGTGTCCAGCCTCCCCCCTCCAACTTCCTCCACCCAGACCCAATCCCCTGTACCTCAGCCTATCCCAAGCACACCATCAAACCAGCATGCACACTCATCAACACACAAGAGTGGACATGGCAAACATAAACACCACACATCCCACAGGCACTCACACAAGCACCTTCCCCATGCAGATATGCCAACAGCCACCTCCTCCACTGTGTCCCCCTCCTCCTCCCTCCCTGTCTCGTCTCCACTCACACCTGCATGCACTACATCTTCGTCCACTACCTCCATCACCAGCACGCCCATCACCACACACCACTCACGTGCACTCACCACCCCTACTACCATTCACACATCCCCTGTGTCCTCTCCCAGTGTGTCTGTGAGCCCTCCTCCCAAAGTACACAAATGCAGGCACACACCCACCCAACAGCCATCCACCTCACAACAGCCTCCGGCCCATGCACCTTCACCCAAATTCAGCAAACGTACACCTCCTACAACCACTACCTCTTCCTCCACTCCCAAACCCCCTCCATCTTCCCGTCCCAGTGTGTCTAAGAAACTTTTCCTGGCTAACATTGACCTCTTCCCTACACCTCCCCCCCATCCTTCCCCTAGGGCAAGGCTGTCCAGGTCCCAGCCCAGCACCTCAGCCACCAAATCCTCCAGCACAGTGGTCTCAGCAAGTCCGGTCACATCGCTGGCGTCACCCATCAGGGCTGCCAGTGTGCCACCTAGCGAGGACAAGGAGCAGGCCATTCTGCCACCTGCAAAGGTGAAGAAGGTGCCCACATGCCGGAGGGAAATGCCGCACCTACCAGCAAGCAAGGGCTCCTCCAAGCCAAAAGGGGACAGTGGCAAGGCACCACCAGCGACATCAAAGGTGGGGAAGGGACACAAGCAGAAGAGCAGGTCAGAACAGGGCACGGAGGCTCCGGCTGAGGGGCCAGAGTCACCCCTTCTGTCAACCACAACACCAACCTATACGGCGGTGGACACCACCACCTGCACCGCCACCAGCACCGCCACCAGCACCGCCACCTGCACGTCTGCTGCCTCACCAACAGTCCCCAGCATCAACCCCAGTGGACAGCGTCCGAGGCTGCAGGAGACGTCCTGCTGTGTCCCTCAACAGGTGCAGACACATGCACCACTGCCAGCACCTCCGCCACAGACACCACCGCAAGCACCGCCACCAGCCCTGCAACGTGCTCAGACAGTGCCACCACAGCTGACATGGCAATCATTCCCAGTGGGCAGCCATCCGAGGCTACAGGGGACGTCCTGGACCCTGCCAAGAGTACATGAGGCATGACTCCCAGCACTGTTTGTACTAGCAGGTGCCAGGCGAAGTCGCAGCAGGGTGGAGTGTGTCTCTGCCTCCATGGAGTATCATGCTACCTGTTCCCAGGCAATCTTGTGGCACACACATCCAGGCGAGGGAATGGGACCTGCCACACTGCATGTGAAGCACTCTGGGCACAAAGCCCCCTCCAGAACCAGTGAAGATTCACATCCACTACCTCAGCCCTTGGCCGGATGAAACACTCTGGGCACAAAGCCCCCTCCAGAACCAGTGGAGATTCACATCCACTACCTCAGTCCTTGGCAGGATGAAGCACTCTGGGCACAAAGCCCCCTCCAGAACCAGTGGAGACTGTTATCCACTTGAGAGACTGTGGTTTTGCACTCCCCAGGATAAAGCAGTAGGCAAAGCACCCACTGGAGAGACTTGAGAGACTGTGGCTTTGCACTCCCCAGGATAATGGGTGGGCAAACCGCCGACTGGAGAGACTTGTGAGACTGCGGCTTTGCACTCCCCAGGATAAAGCAGTGGGCAAACTGCCCACTGGAGGGACTTGATAGACTGTGGCTTTGCACTCCCCAGGATAAAGCAGTGGGCAAACCACCCACTGAAGAGGCTTGAGAGACTGTGGCTTTGCACTCCCCAGGATAAAGCAGTGGGCAAACCACCCACTGGAGAGACTTGAGAGACTGTGTCTTTGCACTCCCCAGGATAAAGCAGTGGGCAAACCACCCACTGGAGAGACTTGTGAGACTGTGGCTTTGTATTCCCCAGGACCAATCAGTGGGCATGGAGCCCCCTCATGGAGCAGTGGCGTCGTCCGTTCATCCGGGTGAGGTGCCCCCCTCCCCCGAGGTGCCTGTTTATTTTCCATCTGATGCCCCTGCAGTGCTCTCTCCATTTCAAGTCAGGTATCTTGTGTGGGTTTCTCCCATGCATTTTGGGACACTGATCCACGGACAATGATTTAATTAATATCCGGACTTGTGTAGTTGGTGTACATATTTGTATATACTGATTTTGTAATTTGGCCTATCTGATATTTAATTGATTACACTTGTTAAAATCATTTCCTTTTGTCCTTGCATTCTTCCAGGGTGGATGGGGTGTATCTGTAATGTTGTTGGATCAGTTTGTGTGTATAATGTTGTGAGTGAGGGTGTTGCATGTTGTGTGTGTGTGTGTGTGTCACTCTCTTTCCCACCCTCCCCTGTGTGCTAGGTGCAGTACTCACGTGGTTGTCGCCAGCGTCTTTGCTGCTCCTGATACAAGAGGAGGTAGACCAGTATGGGCAGGACCTGTAGTTCGGGCTCCATGGCATGCTGGTTGTTCGTAAAGGGTCGAAAGGTGAGTGGTTTCCTTTCCAAGTCCTGTTTCCTCCGTGCTTTTGATGGCATTGGTACCGCCCCAGAAAAGGTGGCAGATAGGCATGTTGTAATACAGTGGGCGGAACCTTGTGTTCCACCTGTCTGTTGGCGGTTACAACTGCGGTGTTTGTTTCTACCGCCGTGGCGGTCGGAGTGTTGAAGTGGCTGTCTATGTTTGAGGTTTCCGCCATGGTCATGATTCCATTTTTTTTCCTCCTGCCTGTTGGCGGTATTACCACTGCTTTAAGACCAACCGCCAGGGTTGTATTGAGGACCTTAGTGTTTGTTGGAGGTATATGATCAGTTCATATTTGAGCGTATGCATAGTTTTAAGTTGTACTATAAAGAGTAATGGCACACAAGTGATATTTCACTCTAAGTAGATCAAATGTTAACCTTACATCAGTCACAAAAATCTATACACTGTATCTATCTAGAAAAACACAAAACATTTTATCCTTATATACATTTATTACATTTATTGATCCTATTGATCATTATCCTTATATACATTAGTTGATCCTATTAATCAATCTGAAATCCACAAAATTATATGAACTGTATACAATATGAGTATCACTCTATTCCGAAACCTATATAAAGTCATAAATCCGAAAAGAAATACAAATCATTATCAATTTCATAATTCATAATCAAACCCAAATTTAATCTAATTGACACAACTGTCTAAAACCAACAAAAAACTCCCAAATCACTTCTCCGTCGTCAACACGTGTTTCATCCGGGGGAGTACCCCTAGGATTTCCTCAGGACTTTCTTGTCAAAAGAAGATTCATCAAAGACTTCCTTATTAGCTTGGTTGTACCTAATTTCTTAAAATGCTCCAATGCACCTCTTGATTCCCGAAGTAAATTCAATTAAGATGTTTGTTTGAGTTCATTCTAGATTCTGTCTTCACGTCTTTTCTTATCGGTTTCCTCTGTTGCAGTGTTTCAATATCAGCGAGTGCGCTTCCAAATAGCTAATTTGTGTGCCATTACTCTTTATAGTACTGTTAGATATCCCTAAGGGTATATCGTGGAGGTAATTCTTGGAGGGTGGTTACCTGAGTTCTGTGCACCATGTTAATTTTGAAGCTATAATTTGTGGAAGTAGGAGCGCCAATCACTCACTACCCCACCCTCTTCTGTTGGTTCACAATAGTTTTAAGTTGGTAAGAAAAACTCTGTTGCCCTCATCTGTGAAGTGCACACCATATATTGCGTATATCCCATCCATGTCAAAGTGGAGGTCATTATTGTACACTGAGCCCATGTTATGGTCTCTGGGGAATGCTGAAACTGTTTTAATAATGCTTCCTGGCTTTGCCTATTTGTGGACAGAATTCACTTGACCACTTCTATTCCTGCCTCTGGCATATATTAGAGAACACAAGTGCTGTGAGAGGGAAAAGGTGCATTAATTGATGAACAGCATCCTTCATTAAAATTTCCAGTACTACCACAGTCAGTGTGACCAGGTCATTACCACCACAGGTCACAATCATGAGGTGAGGGGGCTGGCTATCTCTAATGCTTTCAACCAATGGAAGCAATTGCTACCACTTTAATCCTCTCTGGCCAACCCAAGTAATAGCCACATTAGGCAAACCCGGGTCCCTGTTAAAGCTTCTCTTTCTAGCATGCTTACGAGACCAATAAAAATATCTGTGACCTACAATCCAGACTATGAACATTTTGAAGGGAAGGAGCAGTAGCACACAGGAAATTGCTCGAGCTAAATGAAGGAGTTTTAAAAATGTTAGGTGGTTAAAATGGAAACAGAACCACACTTAGAAAATAACCTATTTGATTGGATGTTATAAAAAGAGTGATAGACAAAAGTAGGTTGTGATTACCAAATATGTCAGTCAATTTATGTTTGGTCCTTTTTTTTAAACAAGTATTCTAATTTTGGAAATGGTTACATTTAATAGTAGTAAACCACACCTGCTACAGCACACAGTAAAGCTAGACTGCTGCTAAGAATAAATATAGTGAACCTTTGAACTCCTGGTACAGTAGAGTGCTCTGGAGGAGGTTGCTCATTCAGGCCCTGATTTATACTTTTTTTGCTCCGCATTACCGTACGTTTTTGATGCAAAAATGGTTCAAACTTACAAAATACAATTGTATTTTGTACGTTTGTGCCGCTTTTGCATCAATAAATGACGGTAATGCGGTACAAAACAAAAGTATAAATCAGGGCCTCAGTGTGGGGGGAGGAGCAGTTCTTAAAGGAGACAAACATTTGATGCTAAAGAAGACATTATTTTCCAGATAAAGTGTATCTCTATTTTTTATGGAGTGAAAAATGTACAAGAAAAAAATGGGAAATATATTTTTGTATCACCGACTAGAGTCACTGCTCCAACACGAAGTTAAACGAGGCGTCTGCTGCAGCACACAGTAGCAAATTGGGCTTCTGGCTAAGAGCACAAAATTAAGTTAACCCACAGTAACCATTGAGATGTAGGCTAACATAAATAAAAGATGAAACAGAGTTTGTGTTTTGATAACTAGGAGAGTATCAATGAGAGCAAAGGTGATTAGATTGCCATTACTGGTTGCTTGGTTTAAGAGTGGCCTATCATTCTTGTTCTTAGTTTTTATTCACCTACAAAAATGAGCGCAAGTGACGTTGTGAAAGTATTTTATCTATCAGCGAAAGCTATTTACAGGTATATAAATTCCACCATCAATATTAAACCAAGCTGTTGGCTGATAAAAGTACAAAAAGTATACCTGATATGTAAAAATCTTTTTAAGTAAGTTGTAGCTAGATGGATATTGATTATTTTATAAAAATGTTTATGATTTGGTAGTAGTATTTGTGGGTCAATGCTTGAAAATGTAAATTGACTTGTTATGTGGAAAGGCTTATGAAGAGTTATAATTTTTATTTTTACTTGATATAAGTTATGTTTGAAATAGGAGATACATCAGGTATAGGAAGAATAGTATGTGATTATAATGAAAGACATATAGGTGTGCATTTGTAAGTGATATGCTGGAAAGCAGTGTAGGTAGTGATCTGTAGTATTGTCTAACTCCATTTAAATATGAGATCAATTTTGAGTATCTATAAAATTAACATGAAATTAACATGAAATTCTCTTCTTTACCATTGCGACGATGTAAAAATGTGTGAGTAGGTCTAATGCAGAGAAACTTCCACCATGGTGCATGGCTGGTTGGGTTGTGGAAATGAATATTTTTTGTGAAGGAACTGACACCTTCCTAGGAAGAAACTATTTTGATATGGTCTTTATTTGCACAGCTCTATTCCTCCATTGGAAGACATTTGAAAAATGCCAGAGCAAACACAGCAAAAAAATTAAGGCCCATATTTATACTTTTTGACGCTAAACTGCGCTAACGCAGTTTAGCGTCAAAAAATTTTGCGCCGTCTAACGCCATTCTGAAGCGCCATGCGGGCGCCGTATTTATGGAATGGCGTTAGACGGCGCAATCAGACCGGCGCTGCCTGGTTTGCGTGGGAAAAAACCACGTAGACCAGACAGCGCCGGCGTAGGGGGAAAATGGCGTATGGGCGTCTTAAAATGGGGCAAGTCAGGTTACGTCGAAAAAATCGTCTTAACCCGACTTGCGCCATTTTTTTTCGACGCCCATCCCCCATCAACATGACTCCTATCATTGTAAAGATAGGAGTCATGCCCCCTTGCCCAATGGCCATGCCCAGGGGACTTCTGTCCCCTGGGCATAGTGGCATGTAGGGGGGCACAAATCAGGCCCCCCTATGCCAAAAAAAAATATTTAAAAAAAATAAAAAAATACTTACCTGAACTTACCTGAATGTCCCTGGGGTGGGTCCCTCCAGCCTTGGGTGTCCTCCTGGGGTGGGCAAGGGTGGCAGGGGGGGTCCCTGGGGGCAGGGGAGGGCACTCTGGGCTCATTTTGAGCCCACTTGTCCCTTAACGCCATGCCTGACCCAGGCGTTAAAAAGCGGCGCAAATGCGCCGTTTTTAGCCACGCCCACTCCCGGGCGTCTCTTTTGCCCGGGAGTATAAATACCACGTAAAGGCCTGGGAGTCATTTTTTAGACGGGAACGCCTCCCTTGCATATCATTAACGCAAGGAAGGGGTTCACGCTAAAAAATGACGCACATTCCGGGAACTTTGGCGCTATACGCCTCTAACGCCATAGTATAAATATGGCGTTAGTTGGCGTTAGTTTAGCGTCGAATTTGCGTCGAAAAAAACGACGCAAATTCGGCGCAAACGGAGTATAAATACGGCCCTAAGTGCGTAAGTTATATTATCTACTTACAAGTTATGAAAAACAAAAAAACAACATGTGTACAATGTCAGTTAAGACAAAGAAGTTCCTGGTAGGCAAACAAAAAAAATTCTAAAAACTGTGGGGGTTATTCCAACTTTGGAGGAGGTGGTAATCCGTCCCAAGTGTGGCGGATTTACCACCAGCCGTATTACGAGTTCCATAGGATATAATGGACTCGTAATACGGCTGGTGGTATATCCGTCACTTTACCGTCACTTTTGGGACGGATTACCACTTCCTCCAAAGTTGGAATAACCCCCTGTATGTGGGAAACTGAAAACTTTGCAATCTGAAGAAAATAAATAGGACACTTTTAAATCAGTCACAGAAAATAAAATAATGTGTGAAAATAGAGGCAAGAAGTCAAATAAGAAAGCTAAAGGCTCCACCAGAAGACAGAACCAGTTTAAACAAATTAGAGTGAGAATGTTTCATACCAGAATCTTATTAAAAATATGAAGAAATACAGGTGGAGAAGAGAAGTAATAAAACAAAAAAAATGTTGAGGCTATAATTGATAAGGTATTTGCCTTGAAGAGGACACTTTTCATTTTTATCAATAGGATGAAAGCCTTGAATAAAATGGTGTTTGGTATGAAGAGATGCAGCTGAAGAAATAGACTTGTTAGCAAAAGTAATTTCGGTAAAATATTTACTGGTGAATGGAAGCATACATCCAGTACCAAACCTTTTTTGTAATGAAGAAGGTTATTTGCAAGAGAATATATTAGTACATGCAGTTGATTCATCTGGTCGATGTTATGAAATGAAGGAAGGTAATCCAATTGAAAAAGACAAGATTCCTAGAAATATGGAAGAGGTAATAGAGATTCAGGGAAGGTGTAGACAGGGCCCTATTTCCTAGTGGAAATGTAGTAGTATTTGAAACATTTGGCAGAAATCTATTGACTTATTAAGAACCTTTATATGTGAGTTTCCCTGTAGAAGTCTGAAGCAAAACAAAATCCATTTTGCAAGCATTAGACCCATGCAAAGTAAGAGCATTTTCTGGCATGTTTATCCAAGAAAGTATGCCAAAGCACCTTTTATCATTTTAGAATGTTGGCAGTTCACCATTCAAAATTACGAAGTTTAGTTAGGAGATTATACTATGTGAAGACTCCAGCATTACGTTTAGAAGACATGAATAGAGTACGTTTGCATGGTACTGTTGGAGAGGTAGAAAATGTTTGTGAGGATGTGCAGTTCCTGTTCTTAGGTCCTGAACAATATTACATTGCTAATGAGGAATTTGTAGGTATAGCTATGAAGGAAGAGGGCGCAAGTATTACTGCTGAGAATTTTGAACAAGAGACTATAAAGTTTAAAACCGCTTGTTCTGAAAAGTCTAACTTTGTTTGCATTTGCTGCAGACGCACTCACTATGAAAGTTAAACATTAAATATAGAAGTATTTTACCAAACTGAAGGGGAAAACAGGGAAAAGTGGCAAGAACTTGCGGAATATTTATTTGTAGAAGAACGTTTTGATTTATCAATTTGGCAAGTTATTTGTAAGTACTGCTGTCATAAGTTAGCGGACCAGAGAACACCCGCTAGAGCAGTGTATAATGGATTAGAACTTGTGAGTGTCCCAGAACAACTACAAGACTTAAATGTATATGAGTCTATACTTACATAATCTGCACATCCATTTCTAGCAATTATACGCTTGGATCCAAAGACAGGTAAATTGCATCCAACAGAGTTATTAAAAGGCCTTAAAGGAAGAGTATTGTATTTGCCACTAGACTTTAAAAAACAATTTGAAACTATAGGAGTAGAGAAAGACAATGAAGAACAGCTTATTATTTTGGTAAATGGTGTACCTACTGAGAATAAAACAATTTGGCAAGAATTGGTTGATGTTAATAAAGTTAAACAAACTATATTATATCTGGGACAAAATAATGTTTATTATAAGTCTCTTGGTGTTCAGAGTGATCCGGAAAATGCAGACAATGATGAGAGTTTGCCAACAAGTAGACAAATAGAGAAAGTGGCTACATCCTGATCAGAAAAAAATTATGAGCACTACAGCATCCATCCATTACATTCCAAAAAAGTAATCGGTGATGCTATAGACCTTTACAAGCTGAAGCAAGCTAACTGAGCTCCAATAAGTGTGTGGGAAAAGTGTTTGCTGCTTTCCCCACTTGTTTCCCACAGGAGTAGGAGGTAAATATGATGATCAGCCAATACAAATACCAGCAACTGAACATCGATCAGCATGATTATAGTCATTGGATCCAAGTTTCAGACAGTGTATCCCATACATATGTCACCTACTATTTCACAGTGACTTGTCTGGATTCTCGTATGCAGTAAATCATATTCTAAAAACAGGAGCTATTCTTCAAAATATGTCTGCAAAAGATTTTGTTAATAAAGTTCAAGAAAAGAAAACTAATAATACAACTGAATTAATTTAATACTGTGTCAACATGGTCCCAAAGAATACTGGTTCCGTCGTCATGGAGGACTGAAGTGTATGCAAACAAAACTAGGACCACCAACCTGGTTTTTGTCATTGAGTTGTGCAGAGTGCACGTGGGATGGCCTCATTGAATTCTTGGGAGAAGAAAACTCTAATCTAAAAGATGTCAATTTGAAGACAGCTGGAGATCTCTGCTCATTTGATCCCACTTATGTTTGTAGATATTTTAAACACAGGTTCCAAGCTATGCTTGCTTTTATCTGCAACAAATTCAATCCTCCTTTTTGAGAAGTAACTGATTTATTTTGTCGGAAAGAGTTCCAGGCAAGAGGTGCACCTCACATTCACAGGCTACTATGGATAAAAGGTGCACCCAAATTTGGAACAGAAAGTGATGTGTCTTTGCTGTCTTTTATAGAACAGTATGCTACATGTACAACATCAAAAGAGACTGCTGAAAAAGGTCTCAGAGGACAAGTTTTGCATTTCCAAACACATAGATGTAGGAAGTACTGTTGTCCTAGATACAGGTCCAAAACAAATGTATACAGGATGTCAATCTTGTTTGCAAAGGAAGAGTCAACAGCCTTTTGTCTTCGGTGAGACATACACTAACATGGAAATCACCAAAGAACACATATAACTTAAAAAGAAGTGAAGATTCCAGATATATTAATGACTACAACACTGAGATTTCAAAAATGTGGAAATGCTAACATTGACATACAGTTTTTTCAGAAAATTCCATTGCTGTGGCTCGGTATATCACATCGTACATTACAAAATCTGAAAAGACTGAGATGAAGGAGATGTGGGAGGAGACTTCTGCAGAGAAGACACTTAGCAAGGAACTGTATTCCTTCAGCTTGCAAATGCTTTCCTGTAGGGAAATGGGAAGTTATGAGGCCTGTGACAGTTTAAGTTCGGCAAGTTAGTTCTCAAAATCAAAAGGAATTGTGTGGGTTAATCTAGGTCTATCTACTGCAAGAAACAGTGTATTGAAGTCTTTTCCTGAAATTCAGTACCTGGCAGAGTTTGACCCAGAAAATTCTTTAAATTACAGATGTAGAAGTAATGTAATAAAAAACAGAGAAGAAGGAAAATATGCAATTTGTGGATGTGATAGATGCTGAGTGAAACATGAAAAGCTAACTTTAATTAATCATCGAAGACTGACCTTCAAACTCCTGAGAAAAGAGATCTTTTTTTATTTAGCAATTCTTCAACTGTTCAAACCTTGATATACTAAATTTGAATTACTTGGAGATTACGACTGCTATGAAGATCATTTTAATGCTGTCAAAGACTATTCAGTGTCCTATGGTCAATAACTACTTGCAAATGTTAAATGATGAGATACAACAGGAAGAAATTGCTGCTGAGGTAGCTAAGGATAGTTCACAATGTAGCCAAAGCTCACACCTTCAACTCAGGATCCTTTTGGAAAACCTATTATTGAAAATGAAGCTGCTATATCCATGAATGAAGTGGAAATGCAGTGGAACAAGATAGACAAGAATCAGTAGATCTGGAAAAGTTAGTTAGGCAACTGAACAACTAACAGAATGAGATTTATATTGAAGTAAACGGTAAAATAGAACATGGATTACAACATGAGAAAAAAGGAATACAATTGCTCATCTTTCAAGCGAATATTATTATGTATTAGTCGTCAAGCTGGCACCTGAAAATGCTTTTTAATTAAAGTTATCTCTACTTATCTACAGAAGACTACAGATTCAAAATTATTGTGTGTGGTAACAATACCTACTGGACTAGCTGCACACAATATCAAAGTATAAAAGGAATAACTTTACATAGACTACTAATGCTACCAGTTAAACACAACAATAAACTGGAATACCAGAAATTATCAGGTGAAGCTTGACATGAGGTAGCAAGAGTTTTGAAGAAAATGAAGCTTTTGATTATTGATGAGGTAAGCATGGTTTCAAATCTAATGCTCGCCTTTGTCCACCTTCAAATGCAAGAGATTTTAAAAACTGAATATGACATCTTGTTTGGAGAAAAGCATTTGATAGTTTTTAGAGACCTATTACAACTTACTCCTATAAAAAGATAGCCTGCTTTCAAAACTCTTTCACATGGAGAGACTCTAAACTCATTTGTAAGTACTGGTAATGTCAAGATTTGGCAATATTTTCAATACAAAATGTTGTGAAAAATATGTGTCAAGCCTCTGACATGGAGTAGAGAAACATTCTGAAGGACACTAGAGTAGGAGTTCTGACAGAGGAGGGAAAACCTATGTCGGAAAGTCCACTTATTACAAAGCTGTTTTCCTCTAAGAAGACAGCAGCAGAGCTAATGTATAACTTTTGTAAAGAGGGGAATCAGATAGTTTCTTTAATGCCTACCATTCAAGAGTGTACTGCATTTAACTAAAACTTGAGAATGAAGACATTTTGGAGATTACGGCAATTGATAAAATGGAAATAAAGGAGTAACTGTTCTGGTGGATGATAAATTACAAGAAAAATTAGACTCTGGAGAAATCTGTATCCAGTACTGCTGAAATGGAGAAGTGTTTACATGTTTGTAAAAACTGTAGAATAATTTCAAAATGTAATTTAAATGTAGAAGAAGGATTAGTAAATGGTGCCATTGGTAAAGTTGTTGATTTCATTAATTTTCCTAACCATGATCAGGTTGAATTCTTAGCTATAAAGTTTGATCAAAATTTCCTATTTTGATTAGGGTGTATTCTTGTGGGAAAGAGTGGCGCTCAAGGCTACGAGGTGACTGTAAGTATTGGCATAAGTTCTCACACGGTGCACTCTAAGAGGACCACACCCCTGATCCCCAACTGAATGGTGAACCAAACAGATAACCAAGAGAAATCAGTAAGAGGCACTCGTTAAATCATCATGAGTATACTAGAGAGTACAATAATATCTTCCAAAGTTGCTGGAAACTTTGGCAGATATTATAGTACTATCTAGTATACTCATGATGAGTTAACGAGTGCCTCTTACTATTTTCTCAAAGTTTGATCAAGTTGATGGCATGAAGCAGATTTGGACAATGTGCTGTACGTTTTTTGCGTGTGAAAGATTTATATGTTCGACAAAAACAGTTTCCACTTTGTCTTGCAAGTGCTATAAAAATCCACAAGTCTCAAGGATTAAGTGTTGATGCTGCATTCGTAAATATCGGAAGTACAGTTTTTAAAGAGGGAATGTTAGATGTGGCATTGTCTCAAGTGCAAAGGTTTTCTGGTTTGTTTCTTGTTGATTTTGATTAGAACAAGCTTAGTGCAGATGGAAATTTGGTGAGAGAGTACAACAGACTAAGAAGTAAATATGCTCCTCATTTAGGACAGTATCCTGTTTATGAAAAAAAGTATTATGTCCTAAGTGGAACTTGACAAAACAATAAAAAAGATGATTGTAAAGTTATGTCCAGTTTCCCCAAACGGCTGATCTTACCACCATCAACTCAGGATTCTATGCTTTTGCAAATATCCCCCATATGATAGATGCCATTGATGGTACCCACATAGCCCTCATACCCCCAAGAGTAAATGAACAGGTGTTCAGAAATCGTAAAAACGTTCACTCCATGAATGTTCAATTGGTGTGTTCTGCTGATCAGTCCATTTCTCATGTCAATGCAAGGTTCCCAGGATCAGTCCATGATTCCTTTGTCTTGAGAAACAGCAGTGTGCCATACATGATGGAACAACTACAAGGGGACAGAGCTTGACTCATAGGTGAGTGTGTATGACACTGTCTTAGTTACATATCTGACAGGCAGGCTGTATGCAAGTTGAAAGTGTGTGTTTTAACCCTCTTTCTCCCACTTTTCCAGGGAATTCTGTCTACCCAAACATGCAGTAGCTCCTGACACCTCTGAGAAATCCCAGGACAGATGCAGAAATCCATTATAATGAGGCACATGTTCGCACTAGGAGGGTGATTGAGCGGACCATAGGACTCCTGGAGTCAAAATTTTGTTGCCTGCATCTCTCTGGAGGATCCTTGTGCTATGTTCCTGACAAGCTGTGCTAGATAGTGGTGGCCTGCTGCATGCTGCATAATCTGGCTGTGAGGAAAGCTATCCCACTTCTGGAAGAGGAGGATGCTGTCCAACCACCCCTGCCACCTCAGAGGATGGATGAGAGTGATGGAGAAGGAGAGGGGGAAGACATTAACTCCAGAACCCAGCTAATCTGGCTTTACTTCCAGTGACTCTCAGGGACATTTTCTATTATGCAAGTGAGCTTATTGCATTGTTTCAGGATGACTTATGTACTAAGTGCTGTGGTGTCCCTTACCAGTGATGTGACAACTTTATGAATGAAGAAACAGATGTGTGTTACAGCAATGGAATGTACAGTGTGACATACTTCAAACACTACAGTCTGTTAGACCCCCTCCTGCAATAATAGTGGCATTATGATGGCAACTGACTAATACATAAACATTAACATGTGATTGCTTATATTAAATAAGGACAGATATTTTGTGTGTACAAGTGTATTTACTGTAGTAGCATGCAGGGTCCATTCATGTTCTTTTGGATGCATTTAGTGAGGGGGTGGTGGTGCATTCTGGATGCTGTAGTGCACCTGACATTACATGCAGGAGTTGGTGACTGTGCACAGGGGGCTGGATGGTGATTTGTATGGGGGGTCGTAGACATGCAGGAAACATGGATAGGAGTGTCTGGGTGTTGTGGGCTGGGTAGGGGATGGGGGCATGGTGGTAGTGAGAGGGATGGGGTGATACATGCCTTACAGGTGTGGTGTCTGTTAGGGTATTGTAGATGACTTACCCGAGTCCAGTCCTTCAGGGAGTCCAGTCAGGCCCTCTGGGTACAGGATGGGCAAGACCCTCTTCTCCCAGTCGGTATATTCGGGGGAAGAGGTGGGGGACTACCGCCAGTCTTCTGTACCGCGATGTTGTGTCGTGATGCCATGGAATGCACCTTCCCCCGCAGGTCGTTCCATCTCTTCCTGATGTCATCCCTTGTGCGTGGATGGTTTCCCACAGCATTGACCTTGTTAACTATCCTCTGCCATAGCTCCATCTTCTTGACCAAGGGCGTCTGCTGCACCTGTGCCCAAATAGCTGGGGCTCGACCCTGACTATTTTGTCCACACTGGTCCTTAGTTCCCTGTCAGTGAATGGGGGGGTTAGGGGTTGCCATGGTGTGTGTTGTGTGTTGTAGGTGAGTTGGTGACAGTGCTGTTGTGTGGTTGTGCGTGTGGTTTGTGATGGTGGGTGTGCAGTGTTTGAGTTTTGGTGGTGGTTTTTGTGTGTGTGACTTGTGTGATGGTTAGTTCAGTGTATGCGTGTTGAGGTGTCAATATCTGTCATGCTATTGGCATTGCAAAGGATTATGGGGTGTGCATGTGTGTGTTTTATAGTGGTGTGGATGTGTGTCAGGTGTGTGCTTTTCCAATTTGCCAATGTGTGCATTTGTTGTTTGCGGTGCCCATTGCTGACCGCACTCACCGATACAGCCACTCACACACCTAGTCATTCCCCCAAACAGTCACTCACACAGTCTCTCACAGATATACCCACTCACACACCCAGTCACTCACCCATGCAGCCCTCATGCACCCTGTCACTCACCCATAAAGCCACTCACACACCTAGTCACTCTCTCATACAGCAACTCACACACCCAGTCACTCACCCATACAGCCACTCATGCATCCAGTTACTCATCCATATAGCCACTCATGCAACCAGTTACTCACTCGTACACCCACTCACGCATGCAGTCACTCACCCATACAGCTATTCATGCACCCAGTCATTCACTCATACAGTCACTTACACACCGTCACTCACCCATATAGTCACTCATGCACCCTGTCACTCACATCTATAGCCACTTACACACCCAGAAACTCACCCATTCATCCATTCATGCACCCAGTCACTCACCTATACAGACACCCACTCACACACCCAAATCACTCATGCATACAGCCACTGATGTACCCAGTCACTCACCCATACAACCACTCATGTACTTAGTCAGTCACCTCTACAGCCACTCACACACCCAGTCACTCACCCATACAACCACTTATGCACCCCGTCACTCGCCCATGCAGCCACTCATACACCCAGTAACTCACCTTCACAAATAGCCATTGACCCAGTCACTCACCCATAGAGCCACTCACACACCCAGTCACTCACCCATACAGTCACTCATGCACCCAGTCACTCACCAATACAGCCACTCACACACCCAGTCACTCACTCATACAACCACTTATGCACCCAGTCACTTGCCCATGCAGCCACTCATACACCCAGTAACTCACCTTTACAGATAGCCATTGACCCAGTCACTCTCACATACAGACACACATGCAGCCATTCATTCACTTATACACGTACTAATACTCCCACTCAGTCACCCATTGTTTAAAGTACAAGAGATGGTTCTAAGAAGAACTGTGTTTTTTTGGGATGTTTTGAAATGTTTTTGTGTTTTTTGTGTTTTTTAAACAATTTTATCATTTTTTTAGTATGTACTTTTTTAGTGTAGGACAAAAGAGCATTACTTGCAACGGCAAGTGGAAAAATTCGGAAATCATGAAATCCAAAAATAGGAAAAAAATTAACATTTGTGTGCATTTATTAGTTGCACTAGTATAGGAACTGCCTGCTCCCCTAAAATAAGAGTTGCAGTACATTTGGGACAGAAAATACCCAATGTTCCAAACTCAGAAATTGTAGGTGGCACACTGAAGACATGTGAGGTGCCAGACGACGCTCCAGCTTGGATTTTCCCAGAATATGATGCAGTTTTGTCCAGCTCCAAACGTCTGATCTCTGCTCTTGCCAGACGAGTTGAGTGCATGCTGTTCAGGTGTTTGTACATGATAGATGTACAGCAGCTGTACTTTTTTCCATTCCCCCCCCCGAAAGCACCTTCTGGCATATATTGCAAGCAACTTTGCGGGCATTCACCTTCTCATCCTCTGGGATACTGAAAAATTCCTATACTACACTTTCTTTGCGTTTTCTTGCTGCTTCAACTTGCTCTTCTTTCTCCAGGATGTTCAGATTGTCATCAGGAACATTCTCGGAAGCACCTGCCATTATTTCCACACAAAGGTAATGCAAAGGCAAAGGAACAGAAAAAATAGAGGTGGGGCCTTCTTATATTTTCGATAGAAAGATGTTCCACCTATCAGAAACATCTTTTCTCATGTCACATGGGGTGCTTAACCCCTATGTTCCACTCTCACGTAGAGGTCACGATTCCATAAAATATGCTACAACAAGTTGAGAACTGAATATTTTCCTTATCTATGCTATTTTCTTGGTTTACTAATAAACCCCTTTATGTAAATTATACCTTAGAACTCTGTGATATAGTATTTTTATATTTATTTTTAAGTATGTCAGAGTTGCGTACCCATTGCGATTCCAGAAAAACGTGCCACTAACAGATGTGGTGGAGTCGCAACTCCTCAATCTTATGCTAAACCATCAAACACCTTTATTTCCTTAAGTTTCCTAATATGTTTATAAAATTGTTAGAGAGCCTCTTGTAAAAAAAAATGTGCACACATAGTCTATCTATTTTTTTTATGCTACTGAAACTACGCCGGAGTCGAGTAACCATCGCAGAGGTTCGCATGGGGTACGCAACTCCAAAAATTGTATTTTATATATATATATATATATATATATATATATATAGATGTATATGTATGTATATATATATATATATATATATATATATATATATATATATAGATATATAGATATATAGATATATATATGTAAAATGTATTAGACATACTTAAGGTCTTTCCATTCTGATAACTAATTACATACAATCTTTATAATGGTTTGATTTTTGAATGTAGATATATTACTTTATTTTAAAAACACCTAATACATTTACTAAAACAACCATATGTAACTAACATGTTATACCTATAAAATAAAATTATTAAATAACTTGAAAATTCAGTGAAAAAGGTTACAGTAAAAGTATACTTAGGAAATATATTTTAAAGAACCCTAGAAATTCAATGGAAAAAAACAAAGGTTACAAGAGCATTATAGTTAGCAAATATAATTTAAATAACCATAGAAATTCACTTCAAAAACAAAGGTTAAAGAGATGTTATTGTTAGGAAATAGAATAAAAATCCTTAGAAATTCATTGAAAAAAACAAAGGTTACAGTTACTTTATAGTTAGGCTCACATCTCATTTATACCAAACCAAAGAAATTCAGCAGTTATAGTTACCTCAGCTAACTATAACCTGTGCCCCTATAATGCAATACTTATGACCTCACATATTACATCACTCTTGACATGGTCAGCAACATCACTGATGACATAGTTTTTAAGGAAGTCCAAATATATATAGGGATGCTCTGTGAACCCTCCTGATCTGTGCTGAGATCTGATTAGCTGACAACACTTCAACAAGCAAGTGTTGGGAGCCATGCTGGGATTCAGCGTAAGCCGAGTCCCAAAATAAAAGTTTTAAAAAAGAAAAGGTGCCAGGGTAGAGTCACCCTGACCTCACACAATACATCACTCTTGACATGGTCAGCAACATCACTGATGACATAGTTTTTAAGAAAGTCCAAATTTGTATATATATGGATGCTCTGTGAACCCTCCTGATCTTGTGCTGAAATCTGATTGGCTGACAACACTTCAACAAGCAAGTGTTCGGTGCCATGATGGGACTCAGCGCCAGCCGAGTCCAAAAAAAAAGTAAAAAATGAGAAAAGGTGCCAGGGTAGAGTCACCCTGAACCCTTACATCTGGTGCGGGGGGGCCAGAGGGAACCTAAGTGCTTAAAAAGCATTTTTTATTATTTTCAGGGTTGGTCCACGGATCTGCCAAAATGTTTTTTAAAAAACAAGTGCGGGCTCTCATGCTTCTTTTGTAAACAGCCCCTGGGTGGCCCGGGTCTGGGGATAATTACATTTTTGAATGGGAGGCTGCCAGGTCCGCCCCCACAGCCTGTGGGCCACCATATCCCCAGGGCCTTTCTGAAAATGGATGTTGGGGTGCCACGGAACTCCCCCCCCCCACAGCTCCAGGGACCACTACCTTCATGGGGCACAATTACTAATCGAATGGGAGGGACAATCGCACCCCTGCATGTCACGGTCTGTACATCTTTTAATGCTGTCGGAAGGACGCGCGGTTTCTTACTGGTTCTGGATTGGCCAAGCTAAGGGCGACCCCTTCCAGCAGCCACAGTGCGGCTGACTAGAAAACGCCAAGGCAGACAATACCCTCCAGAAGGAGTCCCAGAGGAGAAACTCAAGTTATGGGAAAAAACCTCTACCACAGGAACTCCTCAAAAAGACGATAAACAATGAAGAAAAGGCAAAAATAGAAGTTAAATCCACAGGAAAATATAGGAAGAAGCGAGTAGGGTAAACTAGAGACAGGAGCAAGGATCACCACCAAGATGGAAGTGTTTGCAATGCAAGGAAAGAGGGAACTACAGTGCTTATATACCATCAGACAGGAAGTGACAAACATGAAGAACGTACAACACCATCTTGGATTCGAAAAGCCACATAGAAATGAATGGTAAGAAAAGCCAACTAGAAAAGGAAAAAAACAATGCATGCTGGGAAGGACAACACCAGACAGAAGAAGACAATATGGCCACCCAAGAAGAAAGAATACATGGAGAAAGAAGAAAAGAAAAGGACCCAAGTGAAGGAAAGTGGGAAAAGGGAAATCAGGGAGGCTGCTAGGGGTTGCGGTGCGACCCGGAGCACGAAATGAGACTCCTGGGCCACATTGCCGCAGAAAACGCCAGGCAAGGACCAAAAAATGGGCCACGGCGGGTCTGGCATCACACTGCACCCCCCAGGGACCACCAAACAAATATGAAGCTTGCCATATGAGGCTTGCCATGCCATTCCACTTTGGACCCAGCCATATGCAAATCAGTCTTGACCCTGTTCCCCATAAGAACAGTCTAGCCCAAACTGCCAAGCCAGGTCCTCCCTGGACCATAAACAAGCATCCTGGGACCAATTTCGGAGTATCCCCCCTGCACAGCCAGGCTAGCTTGAATCTGGTGGCATAGCAAGCACATGACCGAAACACAGAAAAAAAGGAACGAATATAACTACAGTTGCATGCTGGAATTACAATTGAGTGCCTAGCTAAATATGCCTGTGTTTCTGCATGTTTTTGTGTGTGTTTGGTGGTGATTCTCTGAGCTTCCCCTTTGATAGCTCTTTGCAATGTTTTGCAAGTATGCATCTCCCCACTGTGTCAAATAGTAGCAGATGTACTTTCAAATTTCCTAAATACGCCTTTGTCATTCTGTTTTATGAAAATCGTACCCACCAAGTAATCTGATTTATTTGTGTTGTTCTCCTGCTTTCAAGTGTTTCTGCGTTAGTTTTACACAACAGCACAAAGGGTCCTGCTTTAATTTTGAGGCAGGCCAAAATAGCTAATCTGTTTTGACATGGCATCTAAATAGCCTTCAACGCCGTAAACGGACTAACTCATCCATAAGTCATTTCTTTTATACACATGTACTGCTGTGTCCGAAGAGAGCGTTATATTGACTGTGAGAGCCTGAATAATAATGGTCATTAATATAGGGAATGGAGGGTCACCACATTCATCCCACATATCAAATCCTCTCTCAATGAGATCAGTTCCATCAGCTGTCAGTTTCTATTAAATATATCCCTCAGTCCTCGAGGCCAGCTGACAGTAGAGGAACGGAAACCCATACTCCCTCTATTAGCATTATAACATGTGAAATCAGCTGGAAGGAATGATAGCGAGGCCTCAGACAGAATGGCAGCAAATCTGAAATGGCCGCTTTGACACGGAACTCCAGAAATACACACATAAAAATAAAGAAGGGACACAATCAAAAGCGCCAGCATTGTCGCCTCATGGCACATAATGACTCTTTCACATTTTGTTAATGTGGAGTTTAGGTAATTGTGTCGAGAGTTTAACCCAATTTATATTCTGAACAGTGTAGGAAACGTGTTTTTTCTCGCAATCCCCTGTATACCACATCTATTATGCAACTGGGGGCTTTAAAAAACTTGCTTTACAAAGGTCCATGAACATATTTTACATTTCTAGCAAATGAAACACGTTGGTGAAACGCGAATATCTGCAATTTGCACCAAAAAGAGATTTGTATTCTATGTTTCGACATACTAAGCTATAGAACAAACACGGTCTGCCTGTGTGTATCTTTGTATGCGATGTCAGTCATTTATTTGCTTTGTTTATTGCGCTTGATTGCATTATCTTTATACGGGATTAACTTTATAAAAAATAAACTAATGTTTACTACTTACATAAAAGACCACAAAAAACACTTGGCTCGCTACACGTTTTCATGCTATTGACTCCAGATGGGGTTCTTTAGGGGAAGAGGTAGTTATAAGACTAATAATTTTTAATGAAACTTGGCTTGGTTCTCAAACAGGTCATGCAGATAAAACATAGGCACATGCAAACTATAGTTATATTCGTTCCTTTTTTTCTGGCACTGAGTGAGGAAAATGTAGTTTAGATTAAACTAGCGCTCAATGGAGCTATATTTTACATTATTGATTTGGTGAGCAATAATGTACGAGTTTTATATTTTTGTGTAAAATGCCTCTCTTCTTGACTGGGAAATATCGGAAGCTGTACGCTAAAAGCCGGGCCACTGCCATTCAAAGTGATTTTGGGAAACCGTATTTTAAAGCGTTCTCTGTGACATTATTGTAAGCTGTTTGGAGTCCTACAGTGTGGTAACGTTAGAGCAGAGGTATGATACCGTTTTTGGAAGAGATATATATTTTCTTTTCAGTAAAAGTAACATTGCAGCATTTAATTTAGACTGTGAATAATACTGCATAACACACTAAAACCAGAACACAGCAGCACGATTAAAAAACCCTACAACAAATATAACATCGCAAAATACAAATAAAAACGCAATATAATACAATAACAAAAACCAACAAGACAATAACACAGTCAATATACAAAATGACATAGCACCAGAACACAACAAAACACTCATTACAGTATTCATCACAATGGACAGTATAGTAGACTGTTTTCTTCATATGAAGTGGACTTGAGTGAGTTTAAGAAGTTGGTGGACTCAGTTTGGAAGAGAAGGTTGAAGGCTGTCCACTTGGGGCTGGAGTGATGGGGAGGGGGTTGATGGCCATTGTGTGCTGTTGTTGCGGAATTCTATTTTATTGATCTTGAAGAATTGATTAATAAGGTTGTAATTGTTGGGTGAGTGTGGGATGGAGATTCTGGAATTGAGATGACCTTTAAGGTGCTTGAATAGTGATTTTCGCCTGTTAGTAGCTCTGTTGATGGTAGTTCTGAAGAAGGCTACTTTTCTGTTTAGAGATGCTGATGAGGACATTAGATTAGTCTACAAATTATAAATTCACAAAACTCCGGCCTTGTCTTTGCAACTTAATACTCCTCTAGAAAAAGCCAGCACTTGGTTAGACAATATTTACAGATCCAAACTTTGGCATGTCCAACCAGGATTCTTCAGACCATAATGTTCTTACAACTGCAAAGATGTCTAGAGACTGAATAACTGAATAGTTACAGTTTCCATAGGCAATGGATTTCGTGGTTTGCTCTGAACTTTAGAGCGGTTTGGTGACTCTTCACAAAATTTTCCAAAAAAAGTCCACCTAAGCTCATTTGTGGAATGTTGTGGGGTGATCAATCAAGAAGGCGATGAGAAAATGGGGGTCCCAAAAATTATTTTCCTCATTTATTTATTTTTATTTGAGTTCCTTCGGTCTAGAAATCTAGGCCATTTAAAATAACAGAGATAACAATCATACATAATAAATAGTGTTTGTTTGGGGAGAAAAAATTAAATAAATAATAATAACAATATAAAAACAGTAGTAATCAGGACAGTATTAGAATAAGATTAACAAGACTAGATATTTGATTGTAGATAAAAAGTACAATAAATAAGACATGGGTTAAAATGTTAAGAGAGAAAGGATAAAAACTAGGATATAAAATTCTGTCTAACATACCAATGTGTGCAAGTGTTTCCCCGTAGGACCTGGTCCTCATCAATCCTCATATAGGGGGCAACAGGTTCCTGCTAAGAAATTTCTACTGATACTACTAAAAAATAACAGCTGGGACTCCTTCTGTCGACTAATGTCAAGATGGCTCACATGCCCTTTAAAACAATAAGCCTACGCCGGATGTACCAGGCCTCCGCTAAAAATTTGGTAACTGTAATAGCTACCACGGAGGATGTGTCGTATGTACAGATTCTGGTGGCGCTTGCTCTATCATGTAATGACATATTTTTGCAGAGGGGAATGATCCACCTCCCTCTGGGGCTCTTATACAAAGGGCAAAAAAATAGTATGTGCTCTATTGTTTCTTTACGATTTTGGCAAGAGATACATCTATCATTTGAAACGATGTTAGAGGACCAGTGAGCCGTAAAACCATTGATTGGCAGTGTACCATGTCTTAGTTGGAGATATAAAGCACGGGCGTACGGAGGCATGGGAAGGTTCAAGAAGTTCTCAGGCCAGGGCTCGTGCTTAAGTTGGAGAAATTCCATTGTTAGCCTGCCCGCCCCTTTTTGATGCAAGGAGTCTTCATTAACTTTCTCCCAATATCTTTTAGTAACAAGTTTCCTTGCATTATCAGGGATTTGCTCCGGATATTTCCAGTAGGAAGGAAAACCTATTTTGACCCAGGCAGATTTCATTTCCTTCAGCAATGGAATTTTCTCCAGTGCCTGAGGGGTGGCTATGAGCTCTCTTATGGCCAGCCTGTATGGTTCGAGTTCAACAGATTTCCATAAACGAATCCAATAGGAAAGAGGCCTGAGGGCTGCAGTGGTTTTAATACTGTTTAAACCTAGGTCTAGCCTTAGAGGGGTCATTGGTGAGCCCATACCTAGGTGGGCGATCTGTCTAAGAAAATGGTTTTTCTTGGTTTGCAGGATATCAAGGTTTTTGTGAGACCCCCAAAGTTCCGCTCCATAAAGGGCCGCTGCTCTGATTTGGACATTGTAAATCTCTGCAAGTATGTTCAAGGGGGGGCTCGGAGCCTTTCTCGATCTACGGACAAGGGCCCCACCTCTCTGGCTTATAATGAGAGCCCCTTTGTCAAGGGCTGCCTTCCATTTGCCTGTGGTCGATAGTCTGAAACCCAAGTAGTCAAACTCTTCTACTTTCTCCAAAGGGATCGAGTTCATTTCTATGCTAGCACGTGATCGTTTCTTGGAGGTACTATATATCATGAGTTTTGTTTTCTTAATGTTTATGTCCAGACCATAATCACTACAAAAAACACAAAATTGGTTGATCAGGTTTTGGATTCCCATTGGCGATTTAGATATCAAAATTGTATCATCTGCATATAGCAGACACGGGATTTTTTTCCCAACCAAATTAGGTGAATCATTTATACAGTTCTCTAAGTAGTGAATGCGATTGTTGATATATAGCAGAAAAAGAGTGGGTGCCAGGACACATCCCTGTCTAACACCTTTTTTAATAGCTACGGGGTCAGTCAACTCGCCCCCCTGGCCACATCTAATTTGAGCAAAGGTATCTTCATGCAGTTGAGCAATGAGTTTCAGGAGACCAGATGGCACTCCCATGTTAGATAATGTTGACCACAGCAAGTTCCTGGGGATCAAATCCAATGCGGCTCTGAGGTCTATGAAGACCACGTAAAGATTGCCCCTCCCCAGGTCAACGTTCTTCCATTTTATTGACATGAATCTTAGGGCTTGGTCAACTGTACTCACTGCAGGTCTAAAACCTGCTTGTAGGTCAGAGAGAGCTTCGGACTCCATAATCCATTCCTCGAGATGGAACAGAAGATGCTTTGCATAGATTTTCTGGGAGTTATCAAGGAGACTAATCGGACGATAGTTGGCAGGGATGCTCGGATTTCCTTTTTTGAAAATGGGGACTATTTCAGCCCCTTTCCAAGTGGGTGGAACGGGGGCCCCTGCTGCAATAGCATTGCAGATAAGGTTGAGGTATGGTGCCCATATGTCTGGTCTTGATTTGTATAGATTGCCTGGAATCTTATCTGGGCCAACGGCCTTTCCCCATTTCAGTGAGTCTATTGCTGCTCTTGTTTCGGTTAGAGAGAATGAGATCGAGGTGGTCTCTTGGTTTATTGAGGCATCGGGGCCCACAGGGATGCTTCAGATGGCCCTTCGTATAGTTGCCCAAAGTGCTCTACCCATGATGCTGAGGGGATTGAAGAACCAGGAGCGGCAGGGGAATTGCTACAATCATCAGTTATTAGTTTCCAGAACCTAGATGTATCATTGGATTTAGCAGTCTCCAAAATAGTAACCCATCTAGCCTCTTCCCAACTTCTGCGTGCCTTAGAACATTCCTTCTTATAAACTTTTCTGGCTGTTCTTAACAGCTCAACATGGCCATCTTTTATTGCTTCCAGGAGAGACAGTTGTGCTTCTCTGCAACAATTGTCAAACCAAGGAGCGCAGTGCTTTTTGTTAGGATTATTAAGAATTTTTTTTGTAAAGAGATGCTTTAAAGATTGGAACAGGTCAGTGTGGGCTGCTAAGACTTTGTCACCCTCCCCATTTTCATTTAGCCGGATCATGCACTCCATCTGGTTGGCAAGCAGGTTGTAAATAGGTGCCAGATATTTAGGGGAAGAACTAATAGATTCCCATTTTAGGTTGCGTCTGTTATTAGTTAGAGCCAGCTGGAAGGCATGACTCTTGGAGTAGGGCACATTGAACGAAGGAAAAAGTCCTCTGGTCGATAAAATCAACGGGTCATGATCACTCTCAATTTGCTTTTGGACCCTCATATCGAACATGTGGCTCCACAGTCGGATGTCAAGAAGTATATAATCAATGCGACTGCTGAGCCTTCCGCGCCTAAAGGTAGCTTGCACATTTACATCCGAGCACGAGCGACCATTACAGGCTCGGAGGCCATGGGCTAGTGTGATATCGGCCAGTAAGCGCGCAGATTTGTTCAGCCTTGGTTTTTTGTTGGAGACTAGCTGAGGGATGCCCCAATGGGCATCCTCTTCTTTATAAATTCCTTGGACTAGAGGATTACGTTCAAAAGTGACATTGAAGTCCCCTCCAAAACAAAGAAGGAGGGATTGTTTTTGAGGAGACTGTCCAAAATGGACAGGACATCAAAATCAGCATGGGAGCTCACATTCCTGTTATAGATATTAATTAAAAGTAAAGGTCTCTCTTCAGAAATCATTATTAATAGGACTTGCAAGTCACGGCAACCCGTATCTATTTCTTCTATCTTGCACCTAAGAGAAGTGTTGATCCACACAAGCAGCCCTCCCGATGGTCTCCCAGAAGATGACTTGCGTGCTGGAACCCAATAGCTTTTGAAGCCTAGTCTATATTTGGGTTCTAATGCCCACGTTTCTTGGAAGAGACAGATCAGGTGATCATCAATAAGACAGCCCCATCCTGGGCTTTGTAATTTGCTCTCCAACCCTGCTATGTTCCAGCTGAGTACCTTATCGAGATCCTCTGTTTTTCTGGACCCTGCTTTATTCTGAGAATATTTCCCACCAGGGGGGGGAACTGCTAGGAACCATGCTAATTCCCTCAGGTATATTAGGACCAGTGGCTATCTCAATATGTTCCTTGTTAACCTCACTGGATATAGCCCCAGCTATATATGAATTAGGTAGATTAGACCCCAGAATGTGTAGAACAGTTGCCGGGAACAGAATACGTTCCTTGCTAGCTTGACTCGTGATGCTTGTGGGTGATCCCTGATTAACAGGATCTGCCAAGGTCAAAGGGGCAACAAAGTTAGAGATGCTGAGGGCAGTGGGATGAATGACCTCAGTCTCACCATTGCTCAAAGCCACTTCCGAAAGGTCATCTCCTAGTCAGTCTGTCTCAGAAAGAGATGACGAAGGGCATCTAGGGCCAGGTGCAGGGATAGACTGTGTGTGGATAGCCGAGGGAGCCCCGTATAACGTTGGCAGTTGTTTACTCCAAGCTGGCATGGGAGGTGGATAAAACACTTGTAGCCTGCAAAGGGAGGTTTTTTCAGTTGTAGGATAAGGTCTATTAGCGTTTAAAAAGAGCCGTTGAACAAGGTCAGGAGAATTGAAGTTGATGACTATGCAGTCCCCTGAACCGATCTTCGCTAGGGAGCCCACCCACCCTACCCTTCTCACCATCAGTATTGAGGGTGTCATGGAAAAAGCAAACCCTGCATTCACGTGCAACCAATGGATAACCTTGTTTTTAAGTTCGATAAAAGATTCAGTGGAATGAGGTTTGAGTTCAGGGACATTCGATATAATGAGTGCATAATGACATGATTCTGGAGGCAAATGAAGCACTTTTTGATCAGGGAGACCCCTGGTCTTGTCACTCTTCTGGTGTTCTGTATGCGGGTACTCCCAAGTGGGGTTGCCAACTCCCAAGATAGTTACTGGATTATTCAATGGGGCGTTTCCTTTTATGAAGGGAACTGAAACCCTGTGGGGCTTATTCATTAAAATACTAGCTGTTTTGACGGTGCTGGGCCAATCTTGATTTAAAGAAGAAAAAGGGATTTTGGCTGTTTGGCCAGTGGATCTGTTAGCAGTGATGAGGTCATGGTTGACAAGGGGATGGGATTGGATTTCTACGGGTGTAACAGTTTTAGGTGGCTGACTATTAATAAGGCTTTCCAATTTGTCCTCGATTGATTGGAGGCGAGTTAGAATTGGGAGAAATAGTTTTGAAAGCTCATCTTTTATGAGATCCCTGGTGTGCTCATTTGTATGGCACTCGTTTGTGTTGTGTAAGGGGATTAATGCCGTATCCTTTTTAGAGGGTTGGGCCATGATAGGGGGCTCAAAGTCCTAGATCGTTTATTTTTAAGAGCGGGTTCCCTTCGTTTCCTTTTTCCTTTGGTATTGGAATCTGCTAAGGTGAGGGGGCCTTCATTTATGAGACTCTGGGCCGGCAGAATAGGGACAGCGCGGGTGGTGATTACAGTTGTGGTTTCGTCCTGGTTCTCCTGGGAGTTTTTAGAGGGGGAAGGGAAAGGGGAAGTCAGTACAGGCTGAAATTCTATTCGCGGGGAGGGCTGTAGGGCCGAGCTATCATGGACTAGGATGTTGGTTGAAGAAGAGGGGGCAGCTAAGCGTCGCTGCACTAACTCAATTTCTTTTTCAAGTTCCCCAACAGACTTTTGCAGGAAACCATCTAGGGTTCTGTTAGAGTGCTGCTTTCCTTCCAACCCACCCCCACGTCGACGGCCCATTATTCTTTAAATCAGGGGCCTTTAGTGAGCCCCCGGCTTATGTGGATGTATAGGCCTTTAAGACCCAGCCACTGGCACTATAGTGTGATTAATAAGCTTCTCAGACCCTACTGTTAGCAAATCTCAAAGACAGGACCACAGTAAGATGCCCAAAGCGTATATATGAATATATATCGCCAGACCCAACCACTTATCGGGCGCAGACGGGCACAGGGCGGGTAATGAATTATGGACTCCTGCCCTTGGGAGAGGAAGAATGGTGCCACCTCCTTCCACCCTCCAAAAAACGTGATTCAATAAGCAGTTATATGATGAACCGAAATAGATTCGGCTGGGTACACGGAAAAGTCTGCAAGTATCCGGTTAAGGGTAATAGATTTCCGCGTACTTGATGGGGCCTGGGGCTCTGTGAGAGGACTACCCACGCACCGAGCAGTGGAACTTGAGATCTCCTTCAGGCCGCCATAGACAAGTTTGCTGTATGGTCCACATCTTTGGTTGGATGTCAGGGGGGTGGCCCTGCCTCTTCCTGGCAATGACGGGCAAAGACGGGCCCGCCCTTGGCCCGGGCTTTGCTCGGGCGCCGCCCGCGCGCGTCCCGCGCTGCGGGAGCGCGAAGAAAGTTTTAAAGGGCTCCTGCCCTTTTGGCACACCTCCCGGCACAGAACAGCGCTTCCCGCGATGGCGGGAGCGCGAAGAAAGTTTTAAAGGGCTCCTGCCCTTTTGGCACACCTCCCGGCACAGAACAGCACTTCCTCATACAATTTTTCCCTAGGAAAATTGAACAGTGATACCACATATCTGGAACTATACCAAATTTGGCAGAATGCTAGGCCCAGCCCAGAAATGTCCTTTCTCTGATTTGATGTAAATCTGTTCAGAAATTTTTGAGAAATTAAGGTTACAAATGTATGTATATACCATGCCACCGAGGATTAACAGAGCTAACAGATCTAAAGATTGGCAGCCACTACATTAGTAAAAATGGGGTTGCAGCCATTTTGTGTGGCCTAGGAAATGAGTGAAAAACACACATTAAATCAGTGCCCCAGGAGTCCCTCACCACCCCAAAGTTAGTATAAAGTTTGTGTCTCTTGGGTGGGATGATTATACCCCCAAAAAACCTAAGAATAAATGAGTGACAGGAGCCACTCTTTTATCATTAACTGCCCCAGCAAAAGAGTGTACTATAATGCCCTGTGAGTGCATTTAAATTATATTTTGTGTTGCCCCTAGAAGGGGCAGGGGCACCATTAACCATTTTGTTTAATTTTTTTATGTTGTGAACAGCTGCAAGGAGCAGCAACATAAATAAAAACTCACAGTAAGACTCCTGGGTCACTGATTCCATAACCACAGGAGAGCTTACCATATTTTAGTGCACTCTGAGCTGGAGCTATATGCTCTTCATCTTTAAGGTAATGGCATTGCAACAAGGGTGCAATTAACACTTTGGTCCTGACTCATAAAGAGTCTCCGCAGCCATGGCCGAATCTCTGCATCGAGAATTCTCATTGCAGAGATTCCACCACAACTGTGTGCCTCTGCTATGATTTTGGAGGCTCTTTATGAATAGAGCCCCTAAACTTACCATTCCATGATCTACTAATGTACTGAATTTCTCTGTTTTCACTTTATTTCAATTGTATTTCACAAAGCAACATGTTCTCTCAAGAAGTTCATGCAATATGCAGAATGGCAAAATTGTTTAAGATCAATTCAGAAACAGGCATATCTTGCAGTTTTTATTGGAGCTCCTCAGAGATGCCCTGATCGGTTTCCAGTCCATAAGAGCATAAAACGCATATGGATTTCCCCAGGACTTTAGAAGCTCCTACAAAGGTGAGAACATTCTACTTAGGCTAAATAATAAGCAAGACAATTTTAGCAAGGTTCAAATAAAGCTTTGGGACAAGGAGTCCCATTATGACACTTTATAATTACTGCTCTCAATGACTGAAACAACAAATGCTGAATGTTTCTCAGAAGAACAGCTAGTTACAACCTCAAAATACCACTGCAGGTACCTCATTAAAACCATCCAGACATTTATTGATATATTTATGCAGTACTCTAATTGATTTATGTATTAACTCAGTGACAATTGGTTAGTTCTGTGCTAGAGCTTAAGTATAAATAAGTAACTATGTTTTAATATAAACTGCCTAAACTACAGTTATTTGACTGAGATTTGGGCTTCTTGTTAAGACCGAGAAATTAGGCCAAATAAGATATATGGTTGGTAGTAGATCCAGGTTGGAGATGGTTGAGAGAAAATTAGTTTAGTGTTCACCCAATGAAAATCTTTGCTGTGAATGAAGCACAATGGACTAAGCTTTATGAAAAATAACATGCAAGCTCATTCACACTTAACTACAGGTTGTTGAAACTTTCCAATATGGTTCAGGTATACATTTCAAGTTGGTGTAGCCTGCACTCAGAATTCCAGGGCCATCCTATCTTGACTTGTTTATAGAAACATAAATTGTCCATTTACACTGCAAAGGTGTTTAGCGGTCACAAACTGCCCAATTCGCAGAAGTGGACCATTTGTGACCACTAAAAAGCCTTTTCTCATGTCCTACACCTATTTTGCGATTTGGTAACCTCTTACTGAATCGCAAAATAGGGTTTGTGATTTGATCTGAGGAATGGGCATGTTAATGGTGTCCCTTCCTAATAGCAACTTGCACTGGCATGTACAAATGTTTCGTGACCGAACTGCGGTAGAAAAAAAATAGCAGTTTACCACCAACTTCAAGTTGGTGGTAATCCATTCACAAAAGGGAAGGGGTTCCCAAGGAACCCCTTAATCTTTGTGAATGTGGGTGCAAACATTTTTTAAGAGCAGGCAGTGGCCACACGACCACTGCCTACTCTTAAAAAATGAACGGAAAACTTTTCATTTTTGTATTTGAGATGCATACTGTTTTCCTTTAAGGAAAATAGGCTACATCTCAAACAAAAATTGCTTTATTGAAAAGGCAATCACAGACATGGTCACCATCCCTTTGATTTTTTTACCATTCCTATTGGGTCTCAATATGCGACCTGCCTCATGAATATTGACTAGGCAAGTCCATTTGTGAACCACTGGGAATTGCTAAATGTGCCAGAGACACATTAGTACATCTATGTTTGCGATTTCCTAATTGCGAATTGTAAAGATTTGGAATTAGGAATTCACATGCAGAGTTCTTTGAACATCTAGCCCTTAGCTTGTGCCTCTGTTACGCAAAAAACACCCAGGTAATAATGGGAAATTATTTTCAGATCAGACATTTAATTGGTTTGGAAGATCGTGCCAAGAAACCTAGATCTTCAACCACTATGTTAAAATGGTTGCCATCCCGTATGTGATTTTTAATCAAAGATATATTTTAGACAATAAAAACTGCAAAAATTCAATTGAAAAATACATTTAATACTCGTATGCTGCTCAGAAACTCAAGAGTTCTGTTGCGTAGTTTCTCTCGATATCACTTGCTCTGAGGCTTTTTTTCTTGGGATCACTTGAGTACTCAGAAGATAATGGGCTTTACCCTGTGAGGGTAATGTGATTTACCATTAATGTTCAAGGACCCCAATTCTAGTGCACTCTGAATTGGATATCCACGTGACTTCCTTTCATCCCTTGACTATCTCAGGATAGTCAGGGTGAACTGTGAAAGCCTTCCCTTTCAGGGTGGAGGGGCGCGTAGGCTCAGATTAATTTGGACGCAAAAAGCTCCAGACAGTGCTTTTATTGACAAACATCAAACAGCATTATTAGTGCTAAATCGTAGCACCATATGGCCCCATGTTACAACCACAAACATCTTTGTAGCTCTTTCACTTCAAGCAACATGTCTCATAATGGGGTACCCACAGAGTTGAGTGTCACGCTCAATAATCCAGGGTGACCTAATTGCTACTTTCTATCTATCCAATGGAAGTAGAAGAGGGCAACAGCTTTTTAGCTGGCACACATGTGATGTGTATCCATCTCTGTCTAGAGGGCTCTTGCCAGGGAATATACCCAAACTCAGGAATTGGTGGAGAAGTGGCTGTTGGTTGAGCAGCAGGGGCACCTACACTAGAAACAAAGCCAATGGGCTACATACTCTCCCAACCACAAAATAAATAGGTTTCAGGTGGGATAACAAACACTGTGTGCATGTAGAGTGGTATGAACAAGATTGACATGATGAGCTGAACTGAAAGAACACCATGGTGTGCAGTATGCACACACAAGGGTCAATATACCCAGCAGTTTAGTTATCAACTCGCATTGTGCTCAAATTTAAACTATACAAGATGCCTCAGATGTATTTGATAAAGTATGATAGTACCCAGCTCTCTTTTTTCCAAAAAGTGTGTGATTGATAAGATATTATTAGTTATATTGATACCCAAACATCTGCTTTGATGTGGCTTCCTTTATAATGAATGTGTGCTCAAAACAACACAAGGCACCATAATAGTAGCCCTGTACAATAGCCTGCAAAATTCGTATCTGAAAAACACACCTTCCAAACAATAATAATGCTAACTACAGAAAATAGAGAGAAAAGTCTTGAGGGCTTACAGGTGAATCCAGGTGGCCAGATGGCTGGACCTAATGTCCACAGTGAATAAATTCCAGTAACTCCAATCCAGTCACAAATTAACTGCACATCTGTTCCTGTAAGTTTTTGTTGGGGGTCATTAGAAAATTATAGACCAGATATCATTGTATGGTTTAAAGGGGTGTCTTTCTAAAATTATTAGAGTCATTAAGTCTTATAGATCCATTCAAATTACAATTATAAACAAATGATGCATTTGTTAAAAAACAATGCCAATGTATGATTAAAGTAGCCAAATATTAAAACGGTTAAGCTTCTAAGCTGGCTCAATTGTGATGTGTATCACCATCAGTCTGGAGGGCTGTTGGAAATGGCCCTCTCTGCAGGGTCATCCTCAGACTTTTTGTCTTCCTCCTCCTTTTTTTCTGACCTTGTTTTTTGTTGGCTTTAGGACTCTGGGTACTTCACCACTGCTAACCAGTGCTGAATTGTATGTGCTCCTTCCCCTAAAACATGGTAACATTGGTGTATCCACAATTGACATATTTAATTTACTTATAGTTCTCTAGTAAAGTGCACCATATGTGCCCAAGGCCTGTAAAGTAAATGCTGCTCCCGGGCCTGCAGCACTGATTGTGCCTCCCACTACAGTAACCCTTCAAACATGTCTCATGCATGCCATTGTAGAGCCTATGTTTGAGGTTTTAAGCTGCTGTTTCGACCTGGCAAGTGCACCCACTTGACAGGCCCAAACCTTCCTTTGTAATACATGAACGCCACCTCTAAGGTAGGCCCTAGGTAGCCACAAGGACAGGGTGCAGTGTATTTAAAATGTTGGGCATGCACTTTTAAAGTCAACATGTCCTGGTAGTTAAAAGCTATTACATTCGCTTTTCACTACTGCAAGTCCTACCTCTCCCATATGTCACCAATGGGATTGCCTTGAAACAGCCTTTATGTGCAATGTCCAATTGGGAAAAGATAGAAATTTGGAGTTTGGTGTCTCTGGACTCACAATTTAAAATCATAACTTATGGTTAAGTCTAAACATGTCGGTTTTAGAAAGTTGGCATTTTCTTACTTTAACCATTCTGTGCCTCTGCCTGTCTCTGAATACATGTCTGGGGTGGGTGACAGATGGGTTTTGTGCATTCCAACTAGGCAGTCACACATAAAGGGAGCTGGGGTGTGACATTTATATCTGTCACCAGATTAATGGGCCTTCCTGGGCTAGATGTAAGGGAGGAACTGACACTTGCACCTGAATAGGACTGTGCCTGTCCCCAAACAAAGAGCTGCATACCCCCCTGTAGAGTGTCTGGAGCCAGGGAAGGAAGGGCAGGGACCTTGTGTACTTCAAAGGCCTCTCTTTGGAGACACCCCCACTTCAAAGGGTCAATTGGTCATAGGTACTGCAACCCAAACCCCACCTAATCAGTACACTTCTGGATGCAAGGACATTCTGCCTGAAAGAAAGGACTGCTGTCCTGCCAGGAGGGACTGCCACTTTGCTGAACTGCTTTGCTATGCTGGCCTGCAGCCTGTTGCTTGCTGCCTACTGCCTAGGAGTGAGAAGGACTGGACTTGCCTCTCTGCATCACCTAAAGAACTTAAATGACTACAAGTGCTTGTTGGCTTGCCTCCTGTTCTGCAGTCTCAGGGACATCAAAGACTGCATGCATCTCTCCTACAGCTTCTGGACTCTGCCAACTGTGAGTCCTGCCCTGCCAGGAGGTGCCACCCCACCCTTGGAAGTGGGAACTGCAACTGTGATCTGAAAAAAATCAGGCATCACCATTGCTGTGAAAATTGGAACCACCGCCCTATCCTCGATGCTACTGCGTGACTGCCACCGCCATTGAGGACGAGCACGAGGACTTCATATTTCTGATTGTGCAGCTCAAGATCGATGCATCACCATCAGCCCGAACACATCACCTTTGCATCGCTGCCTGTGAGGTTCGGCGACAATGCAACGCCGTCATCGCAAAGGGTATGACACATCACCGTGAAGGCATCGCATCGACGACTGCACGGCTTAACAGCAATGCATTTCCTGACTATGCATTTTGGAACCAGTGCATTGCCTTCACATGACTTCCTTGGCGTCAACACAACGCTCCATCCAAGGAACTGTTTTAGCTTGACAAGGTTGGTCTCTGTAGCCAGTCAGCACTCCATTGCGCTTAGTCTGAACTTTGGAATTACCCAAGTCTAGCACAACTAGATATCCCCAATTGGTGCTTTATGCTTCTAAGCACTAAAATTGCAGATATTCTTTAAAAAACCATATCTCGACCTCTACTTATTGGATTTGTGTCCTTTTGGTCTTGTTTTGTTCATAACATTAAGATCTATTGTTCTAATTATTTATGAGTGCTGTTTTCACTATTGTACTATTTTAAGTGCTGCACAACTACTTTACACTTTCCCTCTTTAGTTAAGCCTGACTGCTCTGTGCCAAGCAACCGGAGGGTGAGCATGAGTTAATTTAGATATATGTATCTGACTTACCCTGACTAGGATTGTGGTCCCTACTTGGACAGGGTGCATACCTCTGCCAACTAGAGACCCAATTTCCAAAAAGGGCTGTTGGATGGTGAGATGGCAACAACAAAGGAACTTGTGAGGAAATGGGTGTTGGTCAGGATGGGAACAAAGGTGAAACAAAGGTGTGAGACTGCAGACCACCCCAACCACAAGGAGAACTGGTTTCAGGAGAGTGGACAGACAACCGTACATAAAGACTGGTATGAATGAGGTTGGCATCACCAGCCCAACAAAAAAGTACTATATTATGCAGCAAGCACGCATGAGGTTCAATAGACCCAACACACACCAGTCCTTTCAAAACTTGCATACTCTAACACAGAAAGAAAATAGGCATTATTCAATACATGTCCCAAAAACGAAAAAGGCAAAGAGCCCCAGTTATGGGGATGAACAGCACTTTTCAGGGAAGAATAAGTCAGTTTCTCCACAGAGTTGCACATAAAAGCCTTAGGGATTTAACTAGAATCACACTGCTACCTCCATCAGTCACTGCATTTCCTGATGTAGTGTACAGTAGCCTCTCTCACTCAGAAGCTTAATACACCGTGAGTGTCCAAACTGACATCAGATTAGGCCTGGTCAGAACTCACAGAGTTTCACTCTGTGGAATTCTACAGAGTTACATAAAAACTCTGCACAATTCTGCAGAGTTCTGTGAACAGGCAGAATGTGGACGTGTTGCACTGATTTTTATTACCAGGAGCTTGTTCCGAGCTGTAAATTCAGCACAAACTGTACCACATCGAGTAGATTTTCCACTTGAGTAGCAGCTTTCGCCATACGAACGGTTGCGACCTGCCGCAGCCACCTTTGTTGAAAAATCTTGCCAGAAGGTGTTCTAGCTCCTAAGCATTGTGCTAGGGGATGCAAATTCTCATTCCGCTTGCCAACTTAACGTTGATGAGCCACGTGCAAGAAAAAACTCCACCATGCAGTAGTTGTCTCAGTTTACCTGGAACTCCACTCTCCAACTGGAATGAGGAGTGAGCAAAACACAGTGACCTACGCCGGTGGAGTGGAATTTTTCACCCACCCCTAAATCAGATCTCAGGTTTGATGTTGATAGCTGTTTAATGTTAGGGAGTACCTACTAGGATTGTCAAATGCAATGTAAATTATTAGGGCTTTCCGGAAGTGTGCAAGGGAAGGGCAGCATAGCTTCATGAAGCCAGACAGAAGACTTTCTTTGCAACTTTTGTCATGACTGAGATATCTTCCATTATTTTACTCCTTCAAGGCATACTAATATTATTCAAGTCCTGTAAGAAAACACGTAAGAAAGAGAAAAAAGAGGATTGAGATAGATGTACTTCTAAAATAACAAAAAAAGGATACATTCTGCAAGCAGTGAGTAATAAAGGCAGACCACGCTGCAGCATGGAGACCGCTACCCGGCACAACACAGACAAAGCCCTCCTATCCGCAGATGAAGATGACTTTTCCTCCTGATATTGCAGAACCTCTCAGTTGCCTTCAACAGTCAACCATCCCACCCTCATACGCACCCTGGAGTTTTGGATATGATTCACTTGCATATATTCCACTGGTTCTCCTCTTACCTAGGCAACTGACACCACCTTGTTCACATGGGCAAGTCCCAAAAGTTCCCATCACCTGCAGAGTCCCCCAGCATTTCATACTTTCCACTGTCATCTTCAACCTCTTTATGGAGCCGCTTGGTTCTCTATTCACAAATAACATTAAAAATTATCAATATGCCAAAGATAAACAACCCTTCTAAAAGTCCCTTGTGTTTCAGACATCCAACGCTTCATGACCGTCATCGAGACCTGGATTTCCAGAGCCTATCTGAAGCTCATCTCAGCGAGGACAGAATTCCTATTATTTGCCAAGAACAACAAACAAGAAACAATACAAACCTGGCTCAATGTCATGAATCTTAAAAGCTTCGAAGCCAAACTTTCACTGAATGCCAAGTCACTTGGATTGTCTCTGGACACCAACCTCACCCTGAAGGAACTCATTGCCAAAAAAACAAAGATGGCCTGTTAAGAGCTTTTTCTTCAAAAGAAAGTGAGACCATTTCTTTTAGAATGCAACTTAAGAACTGCTGTTCAATCCATGGTACTCTCACATATGTGTGGTGGTAACGCTCTGCTCCTTAGACTTCTGGACTCCACTCTGCCACCCCTTAAGGGAATCCCACATGCTGCAGCACCTCTCTTACAAGGACTGGGGAAATATGATCACACTGTCCCTATCCTGATGGAGCTGCATTGCCCCCTGCCCCCGCTACCACCTTCTGCTGCCGAGCTGCATCAACTTCAAAACCAGCTACACAACCAGATATTCTGCTTATCTTAAAGCCAAGCTCACCATCTCTGGTGGTTTTCTGCACTCCCAAACCAGGACACCATTAGATTGCATACTAAGAAGTATAAAAAGAAAAAAGAAGGCAGCAGGACTTTTCCATCTATGCACCCAGGTTCTGGAACAACATTCCTTCATACTAATCTCCCCAACGCTGCTCCAATTTAGGAAAGACGTGAAGACACACTTTTTTAAACACAAATTACAATACATTAACAGTTCAAAAACCAGCTCCCTCTCTTATCACTTGTTGAGTTCATACTTGTCTTTGACCCTGTACAGCACTTTGCTGCTTTTTGGCTACGCTTGTGCTATAGAAATGACACAAAACACATACATACATGTCCTAGGAAATGTAGTACTAAGAAACTGGAAACCAAATAGCTTGCTAAGGCCTAATGGGAGGATAGACGACCTTATTAACTAATGTAACAAGTGTAGATAAAATATCGAGTTAAAAATATATCATATATGTTTCACTAATTCAATATCAATCACTGCATTTGCATACTTATGTGAACTCCTTCATACCGCTATTGTATCTGAAATTCTGCCTCGAAGGGGAAAACTGTTTAATGAGTTCTCTGTTCCGACATTCCCATTCTTCTTTCTTTCAGACGAGGAGCAAACATGCTACCACTCTTGCGTTCCCAGTTTTACTGAATACTTGCAATAAATTCCTGAGAATACCTACTATCAGGAAGTATTGTCACTTGATAAGCAAGTCCTTAGTGAAGTCGCCAAATTTTAAGGCAAATCACGGGATCAAATGTCATGCAGTTCCAGACATTTTCCCCTAAATAATGCCAAAATTGTGCATGTTCATGCAGACACAAGCACGAACGCAACACACACTGTAGAGATTGATTGTACGAAAAACTGTCATGTGCTTTTTCCATAGTGCACAATCTCAAAAGCCCAGTTTGTAGAAAGCATGTGTGGACTAGTGGCACAATGGCACTGATAACAAGTTAGGAAGTGCTGCATCTCTGGGGGTTATTTCTCTGCCTGTTCACAAGTGGCATAGCATCCCAGCACACAGGATTACCTGGTGCGGGATCAATAGGCCCTGTTTTGCAAGCTGGAAACTCGCCCAGTAAAATGAAGGGCATGTCCAGGCAAGGGATGTGTCACAAGTGCAGCCACCTGACCCCCTATTAGGAACACTAAAGTATAGAAAATGGTGATGATGGAATGCTTAAATTAATTTCAGCCACTGGTAATTACTAGGGCTGCATCACAATCCAGCATTATCTTCCACACCATTTCACCTCAGCTTGGACCCAGCTATATGCAAATCAGTCCTGATCCTGCTCCAATCGGAACAGTCCAGCCTGAACTACCAAGTCAGGTCCTCCCTGAAACAGAACCTGGTTTGCTTGTGTTCCAGTTCAGGGAGGACCCAGCCTGGCAGTTTGGGCTGGTCCATTCTCACGAGGAACAGGGCCAAGACGATTTGCTTATGGCTGGGTTCAAACTGAGGTGGCATGTTGGGGGGAAATGGTGGATTGGGATGCAACTCCAAACGATTGCCTGTAGCTGAGATTAGTTAAAACATTTAAACCATCACCATGTTGTTTTTGCATTTGATGCCCTAACTGTGCCACTGGTACCAAGCTATACCCAGCGGAAGAGGGGATGAATAAAGACTGGTAGGGGTACTAAGTGAGAGAAAACACTATATTTAGTAACATAACCTACATTTTTGAAGACTTTCAAAGCAGAGGGAGAGTGTGTGTGTGTTTTGGTCCGTTTTTATGTCAAAAATCCATGTGAAATCCGACAGACGCCTCACCATACCGCACCGAAAGCACCTGTACCCAACTATTTTCCAGAAAATACATTTAGAAGGGGGTGGTGTAATACCCCAAACACCTCCCTGAAGCTACGCCCCCGAATATGTCTCATACAAATATGAATTAAGGAGAAAGGCATACACGCAGTGGCATTCAGGGAAAAGTACACAACCTGTGTTTCCGCTATTATGTGTATTAGATCACCTGACAGATAATGCAAGTTTATGTTTGTTCATCCTAAATGGTACCAACCAATTTTACATCGTACACAAACTACGTCCAACTGTGGGGTGGCAAATCACCTATACATACGGCCAATCACCGAAGAAAAAATGCAAAATTAAGTGTTTTAAATGCGCTTTGCCTTGACACAATTGTAGGAACCCGAAAACAAGTAACAATCTCAGGATACAGCAAAACGTCAACCCACAAAAATGCAGGAAGAGCCTTCATTTACATTTCTCAAATAAAACTGTACCAGCTTTAGATGATTCGGCAGGGGAACGAACAAAACGCTGGAGTCGAGGCAAGCATGGCTTGACTGTTATTAGATAAATTGCCCACTCTTTTCTGCTTCTTCCAACGTCAATAATATCAACTTTTTGACAAATGGTCATCTCCTGGGTGCAAGTTCTGAGGGTCTGTACTAATCTTCATCCTTTGAAGTGTCGAAAGGATTAACGTCATATGTCAATAAAAGTGACCTCTGACCTTTACACGGAAGGTACGACTGTGTTTTTTCAACTGCTTCGACTGTGGTGCAGGATGTGCATAAAAGCCCAGAAGCAATCATGGTGAAGCGTCCATAAAAATGTGCAAATCAAACTGACTCATTTGGAAGCTCTGCCACGCTGATTTAGGAAATTATCTTTTAGATATTCTGAGTAACTAGATATGGTTCTGTTAACAGAGAAAGAACAAACAATTTCTAAATAACTGTAAAACAAATCGGAGTGTTATTTGAAGTACTGCTGTCTAATTCACAATCAATAGATTTGGTGTAATTAGGTGAATCGAATACTAATTTATTTTGTCTACAATCATGCTTCCACGAGTAATTGCTTAGGCCCAGGGTCGGTATCAATTTTTTTAGTGGTGTTTGGGGGCTGGGGGCGATATGATAGAAAGCCATCTGTACTCCGCATTATGAGGAACCATGTGCGGTGCATATATGTTTTAAAGGCAATAATGACGTGTAAATATCGAAGCTGTGCTATACATATATATTCTACATACCCCAGCATAGGAAACATGGTAAAACAACTTTTCAAAGCAAACACTTAACACATGTGACTTATTCAAATACCATACATAGGCAGCTGTAAATTCAAGCACTGAGCTGATAGGGGTAATAATGTGGTAATAGCAATGAAAATATTGACATGAGGCAATAAAATCTATCTATCTATCTATCTATCTATCTATCTATCTATCTATCTATCTATCTATCTATCTATCTAATCTATCTATCTATTAGTTAATGCACGGCAGTCTATCTATTAGTTAATGCACGGTAGTGGCGTGTGTGTATAATCAGATGCACAGAATTACATACTGTTTAGAACAATTGAGAATAGTGACATAGGGCCAGATGTAAGAAGCCAGTTTGCATTTCTTAATGGTCCGAATTGCTATTTCGGGCTGTTAAGAAATGCAAAATGGGCTTTTTTATGTACAAAGCCCTTTAAGTATTCACAAATGGCAATTTCTCCCTTGTAGAAATTGCAATTTGCGATTCCCAGAACATGAAGTCCAAATAGGGATTTCCTATTTGCGATTCCCATTTTGATGTACCAGGCATTTCCTAAATTCAACTTGGGCATTTAGGAGATGCAATTGCCATCGACTTGAGGTCGATGGTAACCAGGTGCAATTTTAAAAAAAACACCCCACAGTGCTTTTTTTAAATTGCAATAGAGCACACACATGCCCTTTGGGCATGTGTGTGCGCTACAGTTGCACCCCTATTTCTGAGGTGCACTAAGGAGGGCCTTTTGCCCATTGTCATCCTTGGTTTTGCATTTCCTAAATAGTGAATTCCTAATAAGAAATCCCAATCTGGGAAATGCAAAACTGGCCCATTGACTCAAATGCTATGGGATTTCCTAATAGCGATTCCTACTTTGTAGGAATCGCTATTAGGAAATCGGTATCTTTGCACTTTGCATTTTGCATTTCTTAAATAGCAATTTCTATGAAGTCATTATTTAAGAAATCAATAATTGAATTTTCATACATCTGGCTCGTAGTTCTTTTGGTTTGGGTATCTGTAACAATTTCGAATGCTTAGTTTTTTTACACAAGTAAGTGGTTCTTTGTTTTTGTGCAGATTTAATTATATTTCCATGGATCAACAAAGCGTCTGTTAAATAGATGGGTAATGTGCTTGTCTACGCATTTTGGGAAGCTGTTCATCACCCTAGGAAATATAGTAGAAGGTAATCCAAACCACTAATGTGTATCAGGTGGGGTTTCTAGCTTTTTTATGTTAAAGTATTAGTATATATAATTTGATGTTCAAAAGTGCAGGGATACAAATTCTTCCATTGAGAAGTTTATGTGATGGTTTACTTACTGTTTTTTGTTATTTTCTTTTATTATGAGTGCATGAGTGGGTGTGTTAGTGTGTGCATGAGTGTCTGAGTAGATCTGTGAGTGGGTGCATAAGTGTCTTAGTGGGTCTGTGGGTGGGTGTATGAGTGCCTCCATGGGTCTGTGAGTGGGTGCATGAGTGTCTGAGTGGGGCTGTAAGTGTGTGCATGAGTGTCTAAGTGGGTCTGTAAGTGGGTGTATGTGTCTATGAGTGGATCTGTGAGTGCGTGAATGAGTCTCTGAGTGAATCTGTGAGTGTGTGGATGAGTCTCTAAGTGCGTCTGTAAGTTTGTGTATGAGTCTCTGAGTGGATATGTGAGTGGGTGAATGAGTCTCTTAGTGGCTATGTAAGTGGGTACATGAGTACCTCAGTGGGTCTATGCGTAGGTGCATGAGTGTGTGAGTGGGTGTGAGTGTGGGCATGAGTGCCTCTGTGGGTCTGTGAGTGGATGCATGAGTACCTGAGTGGGTCTGTGAGTCGGTGCATGAGTGTCTGAGAGGGTGTGTGAGTGGTAGCATGAGCCTCTAGGTAGGTCTGTAAGTAGGTGTATGAGTCTCTGAGTGGATCTATGAATGAGTGCATGAGGGTCTCAGTGGCTCTGTGAGTGGGTGCATGAGTGTCTGAGTGGGTCTGTGAGTGAGTGCATGGGTGTCTGAGTGGGTCTGTAAGTGGGTGAATGAGTCTCTAAGTGAGTCTGGGTGTATGGGTGTCTTAGTGGGTGTGTGAGTGGGTGCATGAGTGTCTGAGTGGGTCTGTGAGTGGGTGGGTGAGCCTAAGTGGGTCTGTGAGTCTCTTTGAGGGTGCGTCAGAAGCTGCATAAGTGATTCGGCCAAAAAAAAGCCACACCTGCCTGTTTGTCCAACAAGAGTCCACAGTTTTGCAAAAAATGTCTACCCAATTGAAGTTGAAGTACTTTGCTACTGGTTAGTTAGTAAGTGCTACGTCGTTATGTGAATGTCCAGTGTGCAGGCTACACTACAGCTGCATATTGGACCACAATAAATGTCTCCAGGCAACCTTGTGTGTGTTTGACAATGTGATTGTTCCTCGTGCGTCTTTCTCCAGAATTCTGTGATAACATGAATCCTGCTATAGAGAGGCCAACAAGACTACAAATATGTAAATCTCCAACAAACCAGGGTCCTTCCTCTTGTCTATTTGACATAAGTTCTTTGCTTTGTGGAGAAGTCCTCTTGTTCCTTGGGATAAAGAATGTGCCACCAAAATTGGAGGGAAACGAACTGGGATGGAGGGGGGGGGGGGGCGCTTGGTAAACTGTACATCATCCTGGCAAAAGGCACGAAGACTTGTACTAAGAAGGCCAGTGCGGGGTAAAGAGGGCAGAGCTTTCAGGTGATTTGCAAATTTGTATACATGTAGCAATTTAAAGGAAAAACCAAGGACTCGGGGGGTCACGCCCCCTCCGTAGATCAATGATGTCCCCATTCCTTATGGGCTGGCCCTCATCCCTGCACTGATTTTGGCCCCAGGGACCCTATCCCCTGGGACCTGGCCATGTCTCCTGGGTGTCCCCAGGGCACCCAATGTGCAATGGGACCCCAGGGGAAGGCTCAAGGCCCCTGCAATCCCAGCCAGCTCCCACCTTCTGCAGGAGCTGGCATTGCTCTTACACACAGGAAACTGCTAAACATTCCGCTCCCTGTTTGAATGTGCAATTGTTTCATCTCTTTCCCTGTCCGCATGTCTGTCGGTAAGAAATAGATGAAACCTCTGCTTCCAGTGGGCGAGAGCACTTTGACAGGTCCCGCCAAGTCAGAACAAACAGCTATGTCCCGGGGTGGGCACCCTGGGACATAGCCAGAGCTGGCCCTGTGGGGTGACGTCCATAACTACTGAACAGATTTACACCAAATCACAAAAAGCACACTCTGCGGAACAGGATCTAGCTTCCTGCCAAATTTGGTGTAATTCAGTTCAGCGGTCAGGGCTGTAGTCATGTTCAAAATCTCTAGGGGAAAATGCATGTGGAAAACGCATTTTGGGGACCTCTTTTTTCTCAGCCCTGCAGGATAGATCACCTTGAACTTTCAAGACAGCAGCTGTACTGACTAGTTTTGAAAATTTCTTGAAGATTTGTTAAGCAAAGGCAAAGTTATTGGCAAAACAAATGCCTTTTTGCACTAAAAAAACTAAAGGATACAGGGGGATGTTATAATTAGGTTATGAATTTACTCACACAAAACCATAGAAATCCAGCAGTTATGGTGATGGTTAACACAAGTAATTATAACTTGAACCATAACGTAACTGTAACTCGGGCCCGCACCCTGCACAGTTTTTTCATCAAATAATTTTATTGCAAATGTTGCCATGATAATATGAATGTTGTCATAGAAGGTGCCATAGGTGGAGTAATTATCTATGCATGGCGAAGGTGCAAATTATAGTTAACTTAGGGAATGAGTTATAGTTACATGAGTTAACCAGAACTATAACTGCTGAATTTCTATGGTTTTGTGCAAGTAAATTCAGAAACTAAATATAACAACCCTGTAACCTTTGTTTTTTTCGCTGAATTTCTGTTTTTTAGCACGCACACAAGTAAATATAACTAGCGCGTGCGGCATGAGATTGGATGCAGTAGGTGGTTTTTTTCCCAATTCTTCTCTGGATCCACGGATCCAACGCTGGCCATGTTTCTGCTTCTGAATTGATTGTGGTACCCATGTAACATTTGTTGTAGCAAGGTCTAACAATGCCCTCCTTGTGTGTGGTGTCTTTCTGCTCCCTAAATCCCAGTACATGTGGTTTAAACTGAGTCATCTCTAGAGTCTGACTCCAAGCCAGCTGCTAAGAGGAACAGTGGTGGAGGCCTGACTCTCAACCCCAATAGTTGAGTTTTATGGTAAATAAGAAATAAAGACCAGACCTGTTTAAACAAGCTATTCTACTTCAGAGGTTAGCTGTTAACTTTTCCATGGCATAAATGTTCCATGTTTTATGCCACCATAACACTAACGCTGGCTGTCCCGGACCCTTCCATCTAAAAGACATTGTCAGCCTTCCAGCCAGGAACAACTGTGATATGAGGTTCCCCAATGTTTACAATAATGGGCAAATGCCTCCCCTAACAAGACCATCATGGTATGAAGAGGAAGCTGCATAATGGTGAGCTTTCTGATTTTGTACAATCTGAGACACTAAACCCTGACCCTCACTTACCACATCTGGATATAGGTATTGTCCTCATTACAGCCCCACCATTACATCCCTGAGCTACAATAAATTTTGCTTTGTTGAGTTAGTGTCATGTACCATCAAAGCATGAACTTGCATGCCATCTCCCTATAGGAGTGACAAACTGACTTGGCCACTAGTATCCAAATTAATATCCACAAGCTCTCCAGGAGCTCCAGGTCTACCTACTCAGCCCATTTCTGCATAAAGCTATGCAACCCCAGCAGTACGGCCCAATGCAACATCTTTTTGATACTAAAAAGGCCTTGGAGTTCAGAATGATGAGGTAGCACATTGGTTTCTGCTCATTGGGTTGTCCCCTTTAAACAGCATGCAATGGCAGACCCTGTAGCCCGATTTCAAATATTTATTATCTGTAATTCTTGTTGGGAAATCTACATTCCATGTAATCAGGGTAAGGGTAAAGGGTAAGTGGTGATCTATTTGAACCCAACTACTCCCCATCAATAGGATAATGTAGACCTACTAGACAGAACAGGTCCCTTTAACTTTTATGTGAGTGGGGTGGTAGCTATAACAGGTCCTGCAGGGGAATCTTGCAAAAGTCCTGCTCTAGACCTTCCTCATGTTGTAAATGTAATCTGTACCACAGGGCTCCAGCCACCCTAGGTTACTTATTGTCCCACACTTTATAATAATTATTTGCAGTGTATTTTTAGGAAATGTTATTGGCAGTGTTAGAACCATGTATAAAAGCTTCAGCAAAAAAGTAATTTTTACGTTGTTCATGTGACTTAACTAGGCCATCTCCAGCCATCCACAACTATGGGGATCTTTGAACAAAGTGTCTAACAAAGGATTAATATTGGCCTGGAATGTCTGACTCACATATGGCAGCAACGAATACCCAAGATACTCCACTCCCTCCTAAGACCACTGAAACCCACATTGCCTTAGTAATCTCTCGCTTTCCTCAGTATGGTGTCCTATTACCTTAGCTGTCCATTTTCTGTAGCTCACCTTAAATCCCAAAACCACCTGGAATTTCCATAGTTCCTCTAAATCTTTGGTGGAGGAATAGTTAGATTAGTCAAGAATCACCTACAAGTGCGAGTCTTTCAGTTTCAAGAGTTGAGACTCTCAAAAACAGTTGCTGGCAAATGATATATTTATTTTCATTTAACCTATACGCTGAGACTATTGAAAACAGTTGGCCTTGGAGGTTGCCCTTCAAGCTTACAATTCTACCCTCACTATCCTTATATAAAGATGGGGTGAACACTGTACTTCTTCCCTAAATAGTATTCATACTCCTCTAACTTTGTAACCTACTGTTGAGTGGCTCTGCAATGGGAAGCACCTAGAACACTAGAACAGATGTGTTTAACATCGAAAGATAACAAATATGTCTCCTGTAATCGAACTGCCTTGACCCATTTGACTTAGAGCCAGTGGAGAAAAGGTTTACATTTAATCTGAGAGTTCAGTTCCTGATTGTTAACAGATATAAACTTCACTGTAGGCGGAGTTGGTGACTCATCTAGTCTAAGGCAGTGATAGGAATCCTTCCTCTAACTCTCCAATGAACTCATGTCTCCCAGCTCTCCAAGGAGGAGGATTTCTAGATTTATTATCATTAATCACATTATTCTCACATCATAACAGTCCCAACAGCATCTCTTTATCTTAAATAGCCTCTAAGGCAACATTTATTACAATAAGCATCATGTAAGCTAAGTAATTCACAAGCCAAACTGTCACCTTGGGGAGGAAACCCCAAGGGATTGGTGGGCAGACTCTGGGTGCACTGGGTATAACAATCCTCGAACCATCCCCAGAGGAGGACCTCAACTCCAAGGAGTTGAGAAACCCTAAAAAAATAAAAGAAAAGCAGAGTACATTTAGCATAAACAACATGAAAACATGGGTGAGTGTGGTCATCTCTGGTTTGCATGTTCAATTACTAACAATGAAGCCATGGATTACCCATCTTTCACGTCAAGTAACCCAAACAGCATCATGTAGATGTTAACAGCAAAGCCACATTGACTCAACCTCCAGGGAGGAGCCCGCAAAAGCCAATGTGCATCATAATTTAACATGGTCCTGGTCAAGCTAACCAAACATCAAAGAGAAAGGAACCAGGATTCATCCTCATTGTTAGTTAATATTGATTATCTTACATGAATTCTTGTTCCACATGGCTGGTAAGGTGAAGTTTCTGTTTCAGGCCATTTCAAGCTCTCCTCTTAGCTCTCCTTAGCTTTTGTTTTTGACAGACAGGTTGAATTTCTCTTACCGTCTTTTCCAGGTTGTTATAGATTCTTCCCTGGTTGTGCTCTCCAACAACTTCCAATTCATATTGAAAAACAACTTTAAATTAAAGGACCCCACACACACACACTTGTTTTTAATCTGTTTATTTCAAAGCTATTCTTTTTTTTATTTTTATTTTATTGCAAACAATTGTTTTAGATACAAAATTAAACCCACCTCTCCCAACACAAGTGCAGCCACAATCAATAAACAAAACAACAGCAAATCCCTGTGTTCAATTCATCATGTAAAGTGCAATAGGCAAGGTACAGTAAGTGGAGTGCAATGAAGGAAGTGGCAAATGCAATGAGCCATCTTAGAATCTTATTAAAATATACTGAGTTATACTTTTAAAAGAAGTCATCAATACTTTGCAAAGGGACTGCAATCAGCTATTTGTTATGCATCCATGCCCACTCAGAAAAGGGGCCCTGATACCGAGTCCCCTCATTTTGGCCTTTTTGCTCTTCAATTGATAGAAGGATTCCTCAAGCTTATATATGGCCATCTTCCTGGCAAGCCACTGTCCAGAGGACAGGGCTTCAGGATCCAACCAAGAATATGCAACGCATAACCGGAATACTGCCAGAGCCAAAAATAAGAGCATGGGCTCTAGCAGAGACACCCTCTTCCTGTACGCCAAGTAGTATCAACCGTGAAGATAACAAAATTGGCAGATTGAGTCTAACATTAAAACATTCTGAGATTTAACTGATGATATCTACAAGTCCCAGACAGCTGGCGAACATATGAAGTAAATCTGCACCATATAAATTGCATCTCGGGCACCAAGCTCCCTTATCCCCTCCCCCCCAACAGCACGATCTTCTTAGGTGTATGCTATAAATCAAAACAGGTGTTATAGTGCTGGGCTAGTAAATTAGCAGGCAGAAAGACCAAGCAGGGCAAGCAGATGGACTCCAAAAGAGTGAAAAGTAGAAAACGTCTTGTGCCATTTTTCAGATTGTTTTTTCCAAATGGTCCTTCATAAGTTGGTTTAGTAAACCATAAATACCCCAGTCGGTCGAGGACTTACCCTTTGGAGCAAATCCACTATCCAGTGTGGCCACCTCCCTTCCAGCTAAAAAAATCCCTGATTTGCAAGAATTTAAAGAATTCCTTATGCCTAATAGAAAATTCTCTGACCAGGTCGCCAAAGGACATCATCCCCACATCAGAGAAAAACTCCCCCAGCCTAACAAGCCCCAGCCTTTTCCAGCAGGAAATACAAGGGTCTTGGAATATATTTCAAGAGATGGAATTTTAGCCATAAGAGTATAGTAACTGAACAGCCCAATGCCTAGATATTTGTGCACTATAGCCCACACCTTAAAAGCACAAAGCACTGACTTGAAACAAATCTTTTTAGAGTACCCAAACTCAATTTGCCTCTACAGACAGCCGCAGGCCTCTTTTACCAGAAGAAGAACGAACAAGGGGGGACACTCCATTTACCAGCACATCTGAATTCTCCTCTTGGAACAGAATTTGGCATTGCTGAAGAGTAGCGGCCCAGTAATGTCATTTTAAATTCGGAACCTACCAATCACCTCTTTCCTAGGGGAGTGTTATAACCTTAAGGCTCTCTAAGTCTGACCCTAAGATAAAAAAAATCTTGACATCACAGCTTCTAGCCTTCTAAATCAACAGTTCTCAACTTCTAATGGGATGGCTCTGAAAAAATATAAAACATTTGGGAGAAGCAACATTTTGAGAACATTACAGAGGCCGACCAGAGAAAGATGTAGATTATTCATCCATGCTTGATCCTTACCGGCGTTCTCGATTAAAGGTTTCAGATTTAGGCCAACAATACGATCAACAATTAGGGGTAATATTGACTACTAAATATATTGAACTTTCTACTCAATTTGCTCTGGGAAACTGACCTATTAACCACTACCTGGTTCATATCATGGATGAGCCCAAACTGACTAGCGAACTTCCTAATCCCTACCAAAGCAGTCTTAGGTTCTTGGAAACCACAACAATATCATCAGCGGATGCCAGGGACTTTGTATCCCAAATATTCAGCTGAATAGGGGAAATCTTAGAGTTAACCTGCAGTCTACAGATAAGTGGATCGATATAGATGACAAAAGTAAAGGGGAACAAGGGCACCGCTGCCTTGTGCCTCTTTGGATCTTAATAGGTTCGAATACCCTCCTAGGCCTAGGTGGAGTTCGCGGAGTTCTGCTACGTGGAACTCTATGAAGTGCTGAAAAAACTCCACCGTGCTATGTGGAGTTCCACGAGCGGCAGAGTTTGGGTAAGACGTGCTGTTCACACTGATTTTGAGTGCAGGACTTTCTCCTGTGCTGTAAAATCAGCACAAACGGCATCACGCGGAGGACAAGAGGGCACTAACTTCTTTTTGCCCCTCAAGTAGATTTTCTACTTGAGTGGCAGCTTCCTCATAGCAAGCCGCAGCTTTCCGATCGCGAGCAGTCATGACCTACTGTAAACGCTCATGTTCAGAAATCTTGCTAGTGCTTGCCAAAGTAACGTTTTCTCTTGCTCGCGCTCACCAACTTAACATTAGCGAGCGTGAAAAGAAACTCCGCTCCATGTCCCTTCACAGATCTTTTCGGAACTCCCTGTGGAGTGGGGAAAACCTCACAAACTCTGCCGGTGGAGTGTAATTCTTCACCCACCCCTGTACCCTCCCTTTACAAACACCCTGGCCATAGGATCTTGATATAAAGCCTGTGTAACTATAATAAATCCGGACCTGATACCCACTTTACACATAACCTCCCACTTGTACTGCATCCAATAGAATCAAAGCCATAGGGTCGACAACTGTACCTGCAGCATGAAAAAGCAAGATTTAATGGCGAGTATGGTCGGCCATCCCCCTCCCAGGAATGAAGCCATGTTGCCTAGGCAATATTCCTTAATAGCTGGGGAGAGTATCTGATAGAACTCAAGAGGAATACAATCTAGCCTGACAGCCTTTCCTGGCTGTAAACTAGAAATCGCCAATAGGATTTCATCCCATGAAATCGGGGCTTACAGTGTTTCTCTGTCAGATCTATCTAGAACACTTAAGGAAATTTCCTCCCAGAATTTTTGAACTTTATCTTCCCAATCCAAATCCTCTGTACACAAGTTTGGATAATACTTTTGGAAAGCTGCTTGAATATCCAATGGTTCAGAAACCAAGCCTAACATTAAGGGCCATATGTACGAAAGCTTTTTCCCATAGACACAGAATGGGTAAAATCCTTTGGTACATCTGGCCCTAAATCCCTTATTAAATCTTTTATTTCTTTTATATCTCCTTGTGCCTGCTGCTGATGCACCTGAATGGCAAGAAGATGACCAACTCCCTCACTAAATTCATAGGCTCTCTTTTTCCAGGCGTAGTATTTATTGGTCACTCTCTTAGCAGTGACCTCCATGATGGAAGCCTTAATCATGGCAACCCAATGCTGAAATTCTTGTATACCCTCCCCGTTAGTAAGTGCGGATATCAGCCTAGTTTCTGCAAACACCAGCATTGCGTGCAGCTCCGCTGTGTGGTGCTTCCCCTCCTTTTGGCAGTTCAAACTATAGCATAAAGTTTCTCCATGTATACCAGCTTTAAACATGTCTTAAGCTTGCTTCTTTATGAATAGGGTTTTAGTGTGAAGATATGTGAGAAGAAGAGGTGATTTTATGTGAAAATGCTTAATACTTACATAAGTGTTCTTTCTTTCAGAGACCAACACAAAGAGGAAAACTCCGTATTGTTTCACTTTGTCCAGAATTTTTACAAATTGTATCTTATGTTAGAATTCTCATTGTCTAAACTTTCCATCTCAACTGAAACAGTTCTCATCTATTTATTGGTCGACTGTACAACTTATCTGGAACATTTGTTATATTTTTGATTTTCAATGTATTCTGTTATAAAGAGGTCCCACGGACAGATAGACATTTTAGACCTTTTAGATATGTTTATTCTGGTCGTGCATGTGAGCGAGACTCAGAAACTCTCTCTCCCAGTTTTCAAACAGACTTTACTCTCTGCCTAGACTATTCTCTATCAGAGTCTGATACAGTATGCTTTATGAGTACTGATAGTTTTACTAGCTAGACTGATCCTCAGACATGTGATCCCTTTTGCTATTTTCTGACTAAAATGATATATGTCTGCTAAACCTTACATGTTCTTTAGAAGGAAGCTTTACAGAAGTTACTTGATTTTAAATATATTTACTGTTCTGTAATGTATGCTTGATTAGGAAAATATTTACTACTTACAGTGAATAAAGCTTTTAAAACTTTAATTAAACCTCTCATTATTGACTCCGGAGAATTTACTAAGTTTATGAAAAATATGTATTGATGTTAAAATTGCAGTTTCATTTCTCCAGCTCTTTTCCAAGATCCCCTACTTAGGTGGTCATTCTGACCTCGGCGGTAAAAGGCGCCTACCGCCGGTCAGAAATCCTCCATAATCCCGCCGCGGTCGCGGAAACCCGCCACGGTCATTCTGACCCGCAGAAGGCAAACCTCCGAAAATCCGACCGCCACAACAGACCGCCAGACCAGCGGTCGGCGGAAAGGTGGAGGTGACAAAACCTCCACCGTCACGCCAACAGAAATACGCCCATGCCATTACGACCCACGAATCCACGCGGCGGTCATTCAAACGCGGTATTCCATTGGCGGGACACACTGCCGCGGTCAGAATACACACAAACGAACAAAACCCAGCCACATTGGACGATTTGAATCCCACACACCTGATACACATACACACACCACTCCCACACACACAATACAATATAAAACACCCACCCACATCACCCACAAACCCCTACGCTAAAAAATTCGTAAAGAAGGCAAGAGCGAGACACCAGCATCCAAAAAATAACAGCCACAGCCACTCAACACCATCACCCACACACTATCCACACACAAAACAAGACACACCACCACACTCAACTCACTTAAATACACATACTCCACCCCACACATCATACACACCACCCCATGGCACCCCAAAGACAACCCCGCTTCACAGACGAAGAACTCAGGGTAATGGTGGAGGAAATCGTTCGGGTAGAGCCCCAGCTGTTCGGCACACAGATACAATACACTAGCATTGCCCGGAGGACGGAGCTATGGCAGAGGATTGTCGACAGGGTGAACGCAGTGGGACAGCACCCCAGAAATCGGGAAGACATCAGGAAGCGATGGAACGACCTACGGGGGAAGGTGCGTTCCATGGTATCCAGGCACAACATCGCCGTGCAGAAGACTGGCGGAGGACCCCCACCTCAACCCCCACAATTCACATCATGGGAGGAGGAAGTCTTGAACATCCTGCATCCTGACGGCCTCGCAGGAGTCGGCGGAGGAATGGATACTGGTAAGTTGAAGCTTCAATACTGCTTCCCCCCCACCTGCATGCCAAATCAGACCCCAACCCTCACCCCCATCCTCGAACCCCACCCTCACCCCCACCCCCATCCTCACCCCCACCCTCACCCCCACCACCATCCTCACCCCCACCACCATCCTCACCCCCACCACCATCCTCACCCCCACCCCCAGCACACCAATTCCCCGCCAATGTCTCACCATCACAACCCACACATCCCAAAACCTAGGCCTGCATGCGCCACTAAGCATGGACACCCATCACCAAAGCATGCCCAATGCATATACACATCCCCCCCACAAGCCACCCTCACCAAAGCCCCCACACACGAATGCCAGCACTTGGGGACACGAGAACCCACAGATACACCCATATGCCACACATTGAAACTATAACCATACCTCTATACCCCTGCAGGACCCGACCGTCAACACACCGCGGCGGAGGGGCCAGAATTATCCACACCCCCCACCCAAGAGGCCGTCAGCGATGACAGCAGCTCTGTCGACCTGGACACCGATGACCAGCCCGGACCATCGGGGACCTCTGGACAGTCGGTTCCCCTCACACAGGCCCAGGCCACTACAGACCCTAACCCCTCTGGGAACACCAGCACAGCTCCCACCCAGCGGGTCCATGCCTCTGTCTCCAGGGCGCGTCAATCTGCGGTGTGTCTACCACTACAGGGCACCCAGGATAACCCACCACCCCAACAACAACAGGGACCTGGGGGCAGTGGTAGTGGGCACACCGGCCAGGGGGCAGAGGCCCAGGGAAACAAGGGAACTCGGAGGGCAGCTGTGCGACAGGGGGGGGAGGAGAGGCCCAGGGAACCCACTCTCCACGAGGTCCTCACCACCCTCATGGGAGCATACAACCGCTCCCAGGAGACGATGGCGACGGTACTGGCCCGGTTCCAGGAGATCCAGGCACTGCAGGAGGAACACTATCGGGGGTACAGGGAGGACATCAGAGCCATCAACACCACCCTGGTTACCATGGTAGGGCTGCTGCAGGACCTCGTAAACACCAGGGCGGACACTGAACAACACCCAAGGGCCCCTGCCACTAGCCTGGACCAAGAACAGCCAACCACCTCCGCCGGCGCTAGTGGACAGGAGGCCCCCGCACAGCAGCAGCCCACCAGACCCCCACCTTCTGCAGGAGAAGAACCACCCCGCAAGAAGGCCCTGAGATCTCGCAAGAAGACAGAGTAGGATGTCAAGACCCCCGCCAGCAATGGATACCACCTGATGTCATCCCACTGTCCCACATTGTCACCCTGTCCATCCTTGAACTGCCCATGCTCCATCTCTCCACAGGCCTCTGGACAATGCACCTGTGTGACTGTTACTCTGGACTCTGCCATGGACATTCCTTCACCATAGCCCCCACCCACTTGAAACCACCCATCCCATTTTGAGCACTTCAATAAACACCTATTTTGCACCAAAATATCTGGAGTCTGGCTGTGATTTCAATAGATTGTAATTGACATGACAGTGCAAATATGTCCTTGTACATGGTGAAGTCAACAAACAGCTGCCACAAAGCTGTAGTCCATGGGGAAACGAAGCACAGGACTCGTAGTGGGGACCCCAGATCTGAAATAGGGAGGGAAAAGCCAAAACTCAGTCATCATACACTGGGGCAAATAGACAGGCAGCAGAGATGCTGGAGAGTAGTTCAGATTTACTAAATTATCTTTGAATTGTTACCTGTGTCCTATTGGAAGTACTGTTCAATGATTCTGTCCCTGTTGTCTGTTTCAGCCCCGTCGTCTTCCTCCTCGTCACTCTCCTCAGGTTCCACCGCTGCCACAACACCACCGTCTCGACCATCCTCCTGCAGGAAAGGCACCTGGCGGCGCAAAGCCAGGTTGTGAAGCATGCAGCAGGCCACGATGATGTGACACACCTTCTTAGGTGAGTACATTAGGGATCCACCTGTCATATGCAGGCACCTAAACCTGGCCTTTAGGAGGCCAAAGGTGCGTTCGATCACCCTCCTAGTACGCCCATGGGCCTCATTGTACCGTTCCTCTGCCCTGGTCCGGGGATTCCTTACTGGGGTCAGTAGCCACGACAGGTTGGGGTACCCAGAGTCCCCCACTAGCCATACACGGTGTCTCTGTAGCTGTTCCATCACGTAAGGGATGCTGCTATTCCTGAGGATGTAGGCGTCATGCACTGACCCTGGGAATTTGGCATTTACATGCGAGATGTACTGGTCAGCCAAACACACCACCTGGATGTTCATTGAATGGTAATTTTTTCTGTTCCTGTACACCTGCTCCCTGTCTCTTGGGGGAACCAAAGCCACATGGGTCCCATCAATGGCACCAATTACGTTGGGAATATGTCCAAGGGCGTAGAAATCACCCTTCACTGTAGCCAATTCGCCCACCTCAGGGAAAATGATGTAGCTCCTCATGGATTTCATCAGGGCAGACAACACTCTGGATAACACCTTCGAAAACATGGGCTGAGACATCCCAGAAGCAATTCCCACGGTTGTCTGAAATGACCCACTTGCCAAGAAATGGAGTACTGACATGACCTGCACCAGAGGGGGAATCCCTGTGGGTTGGCGGATGGGGGACATCAGGTCGGGCTCCAGCTGGGCACACAGTTCATGGATAGTGGCACGGTTAAGACGGTAGGTCAGGATAATGTGGCGTTCTTCCATTGTCGACAGGTCCACCAGCGGTCGGTACACGGGAGGATTCATCCATCTCCTCGCCCAACCCAGCGGACGGTGCCTAGGAAGGACAACATGGAGCACACAGTCAAGCAACCCACAGGTACGTACTCACAGCTAGCACAGTATACGATTCTCTATGCAGTGAATGGCGTGTCTGAGTGGCTATGCAAGGCCTAGGCCTGTGTGACGCAGTTGAAATTGAGCCATGTGGGCCCTGGAAATGGCGGCTGCCTGACCTGTGAAGTGTGACAATGGGATGTGAGGTCAATGCGCTGGTGTGGCACACCGCGGCGGGCGGCGGGCGAAGACCGCGGCGCAAAGCCGCATTTGTTAACATTGAAGCCTATGGGTTTCAGGAGCCAATGGCGAAGGGCGCCGGCGGTGGCGGGACGCACCGCCGCGGACGTGACCGCCATTTTCTATCTACTTATCCACTTGCGACTTGAACTTTCACAGGAGAGGACCTATACTGCAAGTGTTGCTGTGACCTCGGTCTGGAAGGGACAATGGCTGCTGCACCTGGGGAAAGGGCCCCTGCCTTCACTGGAGAGGAGTTGGAGAAACTCGTGGATGGGGTCCTCCCCCAGTATGCGCTACTCTACGGTCCTCCAGACCAACAAGTGAGTTTAATTCAATCTGGATTTGGGGACACTGGCTGGCTTGGGGGCCTGGCGGGGGGCCTGGCGGGGATGGGGGGCATGTTGGGCCTGGCGGGGGGGCCTGGCGGGGGGCCTGGCGGGGATGGGGGGCATGTTGGGCCTGGCGGGGGGCCTGGCGGGGGGCCTGGCGGGGATGGGGGGCATGTTGGGCCTGGCGGGGGGCCTGGCGGGGGGCCTGGCGGGGATGGGGGGCATGTTGGGCCTGGCGGGGGCCTGGCGGGGGGCCTGGCGGGGATGGGGGGCATGTTGGGCCTGGCGGGGGGCCTGGCGGGGGGCCTGGCGGGGATGGGGGGCATGTTGGGCCTGGCGGGGGCATGGCGGGGGGCCTGGCGGGGATGGGGGGCATGTTGGGCCTGGCGGGGGGCATGGCGGGGATGGGGGGCATGTTGGGCCTGGCGGGGGGCATGGCGGGGATGGGGGGCATGTTGGGCCTGGCGGGGGGCATGGCGGGGGGCCTGGTGGGGATGGGGGTCATGTTGTGCCTGGCGGGGGGCATGGCGGGGATGGGGGGCATGTTGGGCCTGGCGGGGGGCATGGCGGGGATGGGGGGCATGTTGGGCCTGGCGGGGGCATGCGGGGATGGGGGGCATGTTGGGCCTGGCGGGGGGCCTGGCGGGGATGGGGGGCATGTTGGGCCTGGCGGGGGGCCTGGCGGGGATGGGGGGCGTTGGGCCACTGGCAAGGAAAATGCTGACAAACTTGAACGTGGTATTTCTCCCTCCCTGTACGTGTCACATAGGTCCGCGCCCATGAGAAGATCGGGATTTGGCGTGCCATCGCCAAGGAAGTCCGGACCCTGGGGGTCCACCATCGACGGGGCACCCACTGCCGCAAGAGGTGGGAGGACATCCGCCGCGGGACCAAGAAGACCGCCGAGTCTCTGCTGGGGATGGCCTCCCAACGTAGGCGGGGTGCCTGCCGTCAACTGAGCCCCCTGATGTTCCGGATCCTGGCGGTGGCCTACCCTGAATTGGATGGGCGCGTGAGGGCAGCACAGCAGACACAAGGGGGTGAGTACAAGCATTATCTACTCTGTTGTCGCGCAGTGGAGGTGTCTGGTTGGGGGAGGATGGCTGGGGGTCCCCCTAGGCCAGGGCGATATCTGTAGGCTGGGCACCCCCGTAAGCCCCTGTGTCCCCAGCCACCACCCTCAGTAGTTTGTCAGTACAGCCATCCCTGGGCCGTGTCATCCATGGGTGCAGTTGTCAACTCTAGGCGTGTAGGGCATGTTCCACGGAATGCGTAGCGGACCCCAAGTGCGCAACTTAGTGCAGGGGGCATCTGTGTCTGTCATGTCCGCTAACTGTACCGGAGATCCATGTACTCAATATCCCTTTATTTCTCTCTCCCCCCCCCTTTTTGTTTGTCTTTCTGTGCTTGTGTACATCAGCATCATCAGGCGGAGGAGAAGTGGCATCGGGGCAGGAGGGAGCTGCATCTCACATGGCCCAGGAGGGCCATGCCACAGAGTCAGACTGGACCAGTGAGACGGAGGGCGAGGGGAGCTCCACGACGGGGACGACTGGAGCCTGCAGCGACACGGACACGTCCTCGGAAGGGGGCTCCCTTGCGGGGGTGGCACCATCCGTGCCCCCCGCCATTACAGGTACAGCCGCCACCCAGCGCACCATCTCCGCCCTCCCAGCAGCCCCTCAGCGTTCGCCCCGTGCCCGCTCTGCCAGGAAGCCGGGCATCTCCTTCGCCCCAGGCACCTCAGGCCCTGCCCCTGTTACCCCCGCTGCCCTCAGTGAGGAGGTCATTGACCTCCTCCGAACGCTCATTGTTGGGCAGACTACCCTTTTGAATGCCATCCAGGGGGTGGAGAGGGAGGTTCATCGCAGCAATGCGTACCTGGAGGGCATTCATTCGGGTCAGGCTGCCCATCAGCGATCGTTCCAGGCTCTGGCCTCAGCACTGACGGCAGCCATTGTCCCTGTCTCCTGCCTGCCTCTACTAACTCCCTCCTCCCAGTCTCCTGTTCCTCTGCCTGTCCCACCCACACCATCAGACCAGCCTGCACACACCTCAACACCCAAGAGAAGCTCATCCAAACATAAGCACCACAGATCACGCAGACATTCACACACGCAACATTCCGATGCAGACATGCCAACAGTCACTACCACCTCTGTGACCCCCACCTCCTCGTCTCCCTCCTCCCTCCCTGTGACGTCTACACTCACACCTCCATTCACCTCACCATCAGCCAGTGTTTCCATCACCAGCACACCCTCCACTCCAGTCCGCACACGTGCAGTCACCACCCCCACTGCCATTTACACGTCCCCTGTGTCCTCTCCCACTGTGTCTGTCACCCCCTCTTCCACACCACACAAACGCAGCCACCCACCCACCCAACAGTCATCCACCTCACGACAGCCTATCCCTCCTGCACCTGCACCCAAAGACAGCAAACGTGACTCACCTACAACCACATCCTCTCCCTCCACTCCCATTCCCACTGTACCTACCACTCTCCATTGTCCCAAGAAGCTCTTCCTCGCCACTACTAACTTCTTTCCTGACCCTGAGCCCCCCCCTCCTTCTCGTCGGGGTAAGAAGAGCACCTCAGCCACCACCAGCCCTGCAGCCCCCTTGACAAGGGTGCAGGGGTATTGGAGCCCGCCAGCCCGCATGTCTGGATCTTCGCCCAGCAGCAAGGGGACAGGCAGCCCACCCCCTGGGAAGAGGAGCAGAAGGCGGAAGGGGCGCCGCAGGAGCCCGCCTTCTACATCCCCCCCGGACACCACCCAGAGACAGTCACCAGCCACAGCTCCAAAGGGAGGAAAGGGCCACAGGCCCACGACTAAGGAGGGCAAGGGCAGCAAGTCGGAGAGGTCAGGCAGCAGGCCTGCTGCCCAGGAGGAGCCCACAACCCCCATAGCCGCTGCCCCGGGAGGAACCGGCACAGCTGCCCCGGGAGAGCCCACCACCCCCATAGCCGCTGCCCAGGGAGGACCCAGCCCAGCTGGCCAGGAGGGCCCCACCACCCACAGCCCAGGTGGGCATTGAAGGAGCACCATCCCCGCTGCCCAGGAGGGCACCACCAGGCAATTAGCAGTTGGCCATAGACCGGCCGCCGTCTCAAGAACCGCTGAACTGGGCCCCGCCGTCTCAAGAACCGCTGAACTGGGCCCTTCAAGGCAAGTAGCGCTGACCTGGGCCCCACCGTCTCAAGAACCGCTGAACTGGGCCCCGCCGTCTCAAGAACCGCTGAACTGGGCCCCGCCGTCTCAAGAACCGCTGAACTGGGCCCTTCAAGGCAAGTAGCGCTGACCTGGGCCCCACTGTCTCAAGAACCGCTGAACTGGGCCCCGCCGTCTCAAGAACCGCTGAACTGGGCTCTTCAAGGCAAGGAGCGCTGAACTGGGCCCTTCAAGGCAAGGAGCGCTGACCTGGGCCCCGCCGTCTCAAGAACCGCTGAACTGGGCCCCGCCGTCTCAAGAACCGCTGAACTGGGCCCCGCCGTCTCAAGAACCGCTGAACTGGGCCCCGCCGTCTCAAGAACCGCTGAACTGGGCCCTTCAAGGCAAGGAGCGCTGACCTGGGCCCCGCCGTCTCAAGAACCGCTGAACTGGGCCCGCCGTCTCAAGAACCGCTGAACTGGGCCCCGCCGTCTCAAGAACCGCTGAACTGGGCCCCGCCGTCTCAAGCACCGCTCCGCTGGGCCCCGCCGTCTCATGAACCGCTGAACTGGGCCCCGCCGTCTCAAGCACCGCTCCGCTGGGCCCCGCCGTCTCAAGAACCGCTGAACTGGGCCCTTCAAGGCAAGAACCGCTGGCCCTTTGGCAGACGTGGCAGGGCAGGATCTATCTCGGGCAGGGCTGCAGGATGTCCTCTGGCCAACTTGCCTCCTCCAGTGGCAGTGGGGTCTGTTATGGACTGTATGGACTGTGGCTTTGCTCTCCCCAGGATGGCCCAGTGGGCAGGCCACCCACTGTATGGACTGTATGGACTGTGGCTTTGCTCTCCCCAGGATGGCCCAGTGGGCAGGCCACCCACTGTATGGACTGTTTGGACTGTGGCTTTGCTCTCCCCAGGATGGCCCAGTGGGCAGGCCACCCACTGTATGGACTGTTTGGACTGTGGCTTTGCTCTCCCCAGGATGGCCCAGTGGGCAGGCCACCCACTGTATGGACTGTTTGGACTGTGGCTTTGCTCTCCCCAGGATGGCCCAGTGGGCAGGCCACCCACTGTATGGACTGTATGGACTGTGGCTTTGCTCTCCCCAGGATGGCCCAGTGGGCAGGCCACCCACTGTATGGACTGTTTGGACTGTGGCTTTGCTCTCCCCAGGATGGCCCAGTGGTCATGGAGTCCCCTCGTGGATCTGGCGTCGTGTACTCAAGTGGCTGAGGTGCCCCCCCTTCCCTTCCCCCTGAGGTGCCTGTCCGATTTTCTTTCTGATGCCCCTGCAGTGTTCTCTCCGTGGAGTTCTTGTCGTGGGACTGGGCCTTGCCCCTTTGCACAGGAACCCTGTGATCCACGGACAGTGGTTGGACTACATTTAGTAGATGTATATATTTTGTATATAGTTTATTTATTTATTGGGATTACTGGTGTCCATATTTCAATATATCTGCCCGTTTATGATCTCTTCTTTTGGTCTTTGCATTATTTCGGAGGGGGGTGGTTTGTGGGTTGTGACAGTGATCTGTGGGAATGCATTGATGTGTGTGTTGTAGTGGGTGTGGGTGGGTGGGTGTGTGCCGGTAATCTTTTCCCTCCCCTGTGTCGTAGGTGCAGTACTCACCGATGTCTTCCGCGCCGCCGGGCGTGCTCCTGGTATATGAGCAGGAATAGGAGTGCGGGGATGACCTGCAACTCTGGTTCCATGCTGCCGGAATCTCGCGTGGAGTGCGTAGAGGTGAGCGTTTTCCCGTTCGTAGTCTGTTTCCGCCGTGTTCTTATCGGCGGTGCTCCCGCCCCGGAAAAGGTGGCAGATTGGTGGGTCGTAATAGGGTGGGCGTACATTGTCTGCCGCCTGGCTGTTGGCGGGAACCGCCGCGCTGTTTGTTTGTACCGCTGTGGCGGGCGGAGTGTTAAGTTGGCGGGCTGTGTTGGCGGTTCCCGCCAGGGTCAGAATTGCATATTTTAGACCGCCGGCCTGTTGGCGGCTTGGCCGCCGCTTTATCACCGACCGCCAGGGTCAGAATGAGGGCCTTAGTATCTAGGAGTTGTGGAGTGTTTAAAAGTTTAGGATTCCGTGAACTCCGGAAAAGTTGGTAGCAGAGGTAAGGGTAAAATGACAAGGAAAAAGAACTGCAATAAATAAAAAGTGCCCACATTTACATAAATCCCAATTGCCCAGAACCTGAATGTGAATGCTGATTTTTTAGGTTTTAAGCAGTTGTTAATTGTGGTTGAAAAACAGGTGAAATCATCAGGAGCATCAATAGGGTAATGCATCAAAAATGGTGATGATTTGTAAATTGTGACTCATGATTTGTAAAGAAAATTTTATTTTTTTCTATTTTTCAATATGCAGGGCAATACAACATTAATCATAATTGTAGAAAGAGAAAAACACAAACCCTGCATCAATAATGCAAGCCCCACCTCTCCTGTGACCAAAATACCCATATGCTGTAAAGTGCAGGCCACATAGTAAAGAAATAAAATTGGGCACTGACCACCCACCCTGCAACAGCTGAAGTATCTTATACTTCATGGCCCTTCTAGGTCTAGAATATCCCTATAAAAAATTGCTATTTATAACCTTCAGCTTAGCTAGCCAAACCCTGCTGATCTCAAAGGAATAGCTCGGAAGAGAAACAGTAACATTTGTGAGAATATTCATTTTTAAAACGTTGCAGCGACCCAAGATCGAAAGAATTAAATTATGTATCCTGCCCAAATCAGTTTTAACTTTACCCAACAGTGGGGCTTAATTCAATGCCACTAAATGATCCACCGCTGCTGTGACATGGACCCCTACATAGACAGTCTCTTCCACCATCTGGTGACCCCCCATCCTAATAGTGTCAGAGCAGACGATCTGAGTCTTGCCTTGGTTCAATTTATAGCCAGAGTAGATCCCAAATTCCTTAGCCAACCTTTCGATTTCTAACACTGCGGTACTGGGGGTCTGCTGTCACCACAGCCACATCATCTGCATATGCAAATACCTTATAATCTTCTCCCTGCAGCACAATTGTCTGTATTCACATGGAAACCTCAAGCATAGTTAAGATGGGTTCAATATAGAGTGCAAAAAGTGGTAGAGAGCAGGGACACCCCTGCCTTGTACCTCTGGAGATGGGTATTGTGCTTGATTCCAGACCCATTATACAGATCCATGCATAAGGATCTTGATATAAAGCTTTAACTGCTTTAAGGAAGACCCCCCTGCCCACTTCCACTTCAGGACAGCCCAGAGGAATGGCAAGAAACACAATTGAACAACTTTTCCACGTCTAGTAGTATTAAGCCTACTGGTGCCTGTTGTGTCACTGCAAAATCGAACAGCGTTATAGCTCTCCTAATATGGTCTATTGTCCTCCTACCCAGGATAACTCCATGCTGCTTATTAGATACTATAGAGGAAGTTACATATCCCAATCTAAAGGCTAAAATATTAGCATATATTTTCCCATTACAATTCAGCAGGGAGATAGGCCTGTAGGAGCCGGGAGATAGTGGTGATTTATCTTTTTTCTTAAACATCACTATGGTCACAGCCTGCCAGGAAGGTGGGGTTTGCCCTTTCTCTGCTGCTGAAAAGACTTCTAACATGTCCTCCCGAAGTTCAGGAAAAAAGTCCTATAGAACTCCAGCGGGAGAGCATCAGGGCCGGGCGCCTTTCATAGGGGCAGGTTTGATATAGCTTCCTCTATCTCTTACATCGAGATTGAGGATTCCAGTTTATTATAATTATCAATGGTCACCCTACTTGTGGACAGCCTCCCCAGTAACTCTCCATATCTATCTATCCAGGTTCCTGCATCCTCAGCATACAGTTCCTGATAGAAGGTCCTAAAGACTTCCAGAATTTCGTGCACCTGCATGTATGGTCTTTATGTACCTACCGACCGCCTTCTGCCTAATTCAATTGGCTAAGTGCCTTCCTGTAGTTTCCCCATACTCGTACACCTGGTATCTAGCAACAATCTCCTTACTAAGGTGACAATTAATTTTGGATTTTGTAGCTGTAATTTCTTCTTGTGTTGCACTTACTTCTCCACTGGCCTCAATAGCATGGATCAGCTTTCCCTCTGCTAGCCTTAGTCTTTGGCAGAAACCCCTCTATTCTGCCTCTTTCTGTCTCTGTAAATGCATACCAAAGCCTAGAGTTTCCCCTCTAATTCCACCCTTTAAAGCATCCCAAACCAACCCAGGGGAAGCAGTTTCTCTCTTATTAACTAGAAGCTCTGTCAGCCAGATACGCATTTGGTAAAGGTATGGTTGTTCTACTAATAATTTTTTATCAAATGACCAGAGCCTGCGGGGCCTAACAAAGCTGGCTACTGGGATTTCTAAAAGCAAGGGGTTATGATCTGATAGTATTCTGGGAGAGAGCTCTATATCAGCTTCCGCTGATAATGCTGCAGAGTCAAAGAGATAGTCCAGATGAACCAACTTTTAATGGGGGGGAAAAATAATACATGTATCTTGGATCAGGAGCCTTCATCTTTTCCCAAACATCAATAAGGCCATGATCTGTTACTAACCCTTTTAATACCCTAAATACCGTGGGTTTCCAGCCTTGAAAATTACCAGGGCCGGTTAGATCCTTATCATCTTCAAGATGAATATTAAAGTCTCCACAAAGTGCCAAAGGAATTGGTTATAAGAACAACTCCACGTTAAATGTATCAAACACCTCTGCCTCACCCATGTTTGATCCATAGACAGTGCATAGCGTAAACCTTGCAGAATCTATGGTACACTCCTGTATAATCTAAGGGCTAGCTAAACTGCCATGCCACGGGTCGATACACCCTGCTGGGTACATGCTGAGAGTGTCAACTCCAAGTCAGTAAAACGGTCTAGTTTCCTGGATACATGTGAAATCAGCTTGCATAGATCTAGGGACTAGCACAGATTTTCTTCTTTTACACTTGTCATTTAAGCCACATATACTAATAGAGCATATTTGTAACTTATTTCCCATTAGTGTAATTCTTTCTGTCCCTCATCCCAGATTCATCATACTTTTGCAATCTTTACTAAAAACCTGCCCTTCTCGTTGCTCTCCAATTTGCTCTCATACCTGTCCTGAACTAAACAACTCACAAAAAGAAGAAAATAGGCTAGTGCCATCTTGCCAACAACAACTAAAGCCACATCTGTGATGCTGTGTCCCATTCCCTCTAGCCCTCTACCCTAAACCCCCATCCATATCCTCACCCTCTACCCCACCTGCACTTCCCGTCAACCCACCCTCACCCAGCACCTCCCACCATCCATGAGAGATCACAGGACCCTCCTGGTCCATTTCATGATGGAACAATGTGCCCCACCCTACTCCTGCCTCCCCATATCTAGTCATTAAAGCAAACAGGAGTGACTAGCCTTATTGCCCCAACAGAGGGGGTGATCCTCCCTGTAGTGCCATCAACCAAGGCTCTCACCATGTAAGAAGATCACAGTGAGTCCAAAATCTCTTTAGCTTGAGTTACAGAAGTGAGGTAATGAGTCTTGTCCTTAACAATCACTTTTGACTTTGTAAGGTTCAGTAACAAATACCTGAGCCCCCTTGCTCTGAAATGGTGCCATTAGCTGTTGTGGTTACCATAGTTTCTCCACAGCGGCAGGGCAAAAATCAGGTTGCACAAAGAAATCACAACCCTTAGCAGAACGGCGCTGATCGGGGCGGACAAGATCGTAGAGGACTTGCTTAAATAAGAAGGTGTTCAGGCAAATCAGCACAGCCCTAGGCGTTGCCTCTGACTGCCCAATACCACTTTTCATTCTGAATGGGAATCTATGATCTGAATTTCCGTTTCTCAATTCCACTGGGTGAGGTCCAGGAACGCTTCCTTGAAGAGCTGCAGGATGAATTTATGGACATTCCTACCTTCCACCTCTTCCGGAATACCTAAAACTCTCAGGTTATTGTGCCTCAGTCTATCTTCCAAATCTGTTTATTCGATTGAGTGTCTTCCTGTGGGCTTTGAACAAGTCGATTGCCTCTTCTATGCCGACTGATCATCCTCTAGCTTAGAGATCCTGTTCCGTGCTTTCCCCATCCTTTCAACAAACTCAGAGCACGGGTTAACTACTCTATGAATGGCACTCTGCATTTTACTGCAGGCTAATTGAGTCCATCGGCTATAGGCCCTTGTTTCATCCTGATGCTCCATGATGCTTTGGTTTATAGTTTCCAATGACACAGCCTCCGGCATTTTGCTAGCCTGTTCCGCTGAGTTAAGAACTCCTGAGGATATATATCTCCAAGGCTAGGAGTAGCTGAATTGTTCCACTGCAAGACCTTTGAGACCTCCAGCGCTTGCTTAAGAGTATCTAGGCATGGGCATGAACCTTTATTTTTTTTCTTACTGACTGTGGCAGACGCTGCAGCTTTCGGATTGGCTGCCCTGAACCCAGAGGCCCCACTCTCTTTAGGGGTGCATCTGCCACTGGTCACCTCAGCCCACAAGATCCTATTTGTCCTACTCCCCCCTTCCTCAGAGACATCAGAGTCCTCCCTGCTGGTCCAGCTTCACTGGTCAGAGAATAAGAAACACCTGTCCCCCAAATCTCCATCTAATGGTTTACACACCACCTTTGTACCACCAAGGGGATGAAAGCCCTTTTGCAATGGGTTAAGGACGCTTCTATCCTCTGATGTGTGGCCAGTGCAATGCCTCAGCTTGATTAAACATATCTCCTCTGTTGCTCGCTGTCGCCTGCCCTTTTGCCCCTTTATGGTTAAGTTTGTTTTTGAAGATGTCAGTGCTGGCATATTCACAAAGTTCTGAGAATTATTCACAGTGTGGGCTGCCTCACTCTGTACCTGACCATTCACCTCAGTGGTCACAAGCGCGGTAGCAGGCACAATTACACTCACCTCTGTGGTGATAGATCCCTTCTCATTTAATGCAATAGCCCCAGATGCAACCATCTGCTCTGTAGGTGGAGGCACAGATACAGACCATAGTGGGGGTGTGGGAGAACAGCATGCATACCCACCTCGGGGAGAGACTTCCTAAATAGAGTCAAGAGCAGTGCTGTCGCAACTGTCTTTTTCTTAGCTAGGCAAGATCCTCAAGCTGACTTGGGCTCCTCCGAAACTCCTCATTCTCCAGCTCATATCTGCTTTTTGACCTCCGGGAGAGCCACACGATGAAACCAAGGTTCTGCCCACACTACTGCAGATCCTCCAGTTAGGCGGGCTTTCATGCCCCTAGCTGATTTCACCAGCATTTCCCATCTGTAGCGCTTTGAGATGCCCAGCAGGGGTCCCCTTTGCAAAGTAAGCCACGGCAGAGAACGAATGCTGCAGAACAAACTTCGGACGGAGCCTGCACAGCAAACAGTTATTTTAACTTTAAGCTACTGGCCACTATCCTTAGGAGTATGCCACAGCCATGTAGCCTAAGGTAGCCTTTCAATGCGCACACAGAGGGCAGGAGCAGATTGGGTCAAGAGAGCACTGACCACCGTCTCAAGCGGCCACCATCTTGATATTCATAAATGCACTCAATTCTTCATAAAGAAAATGCTCAAATGCTACTTGTCTATATGTTTTATGTGCTTTGTTGAAGACAATAAGAAGTTATTGGACTAAGAAGTAGTCTAAGATCCTGGGATAAAGATATATAGAGATGCAGGTTTTCCTGTTTTCTAAGTGAAGTGTAAGTCATGAGACATCATCGACTACACAAATTGATAGGGACATAATATTTTGTTGTGATTGTACTAATTTTGATTAGTGTCTGTGAAGCCTGATACACAAAGGTGACACAAATCTAATTAAATAATTTTCCCCCAAGTTGAGATTTCATCACTGTGAGTGGATAATTCTTCTTGATTGAGAATCAGAAGGTGTAAAATCTAGTTCTGATTGTTGAATACACTATTTGTTTTCTTTAAAAGAAGCAGATAAAGATTGATGTTATTTACATTTCTTAGTTGTTAATTTTGTCTTTTTGCCTCATAAAGAGAAAAATTGTAAAGGAGGGTGAGCTGATGCAAGTCTCAGCAGAATGTGATTTGTTTGCAAATTAAGTCTTTGGATGAGATTTTGAAGTATGCACAGTATTGCAGTGATGAGCAGTAGATGAAACAGTGTAAAGTTAAGGAGACGTTTATATTGGCACAGACTAAGTTTGCCCAACAAAGTTTCAAGATCAGACACTTGTTGGAAGTGGTGGTGCAGTTCAGAATGCAAGTGGAATGCAAACATGTGGTTTTCAGACAGGAATGCAAATTGTTCCGGGTGGAATGATGGTCTTGCAAGAAAGAGGAAGAGGTGTTCTGATGGATCCGAGTGCAGTTGTTGATGTTGCGACACTGAAGAAAATGACACCTTGTCACTTGTGTAACAAGGTGGGACATTGTAAACAGTAGAGTAGACTCAATCCAGATAGAACTATCAACAATCAGATGCAGGGAGTATACCAAATACAGATGCTAAATGTTCCTATGTAACAGATATAAGTGCTGATGCAAAATTAGACTCAAATGGTACCCATGCCACAAGCATCTGTGGTTCAATCCAATGTAAACAATGCACGAATAAATCAGAATCAGTTGCCAAAAATGAACTGAAATGTGATGCAGATGCAAAATCAAAATGTAGCCCAGCAGTTTCCCATGTTTGACAACATTGAGGTCTTAGAGACAGGCAGATTGCATGCTTGGCGCAGTCTTAGAGGTAGACTAGAGTGGACCATTCGTGGAAGGTGAGGTGAATGGCCACCAAGTGTCATTTCTGATTGGTACCAGAGCTACCAGTTCCACTGTGAGAAGAGCGGAAGTACCAGACCTACTCCTCTCAGGAAAGGATATCCAAGTTGTGGGAGTTGCAAACACACAGATTACTAACCCTATTTCATAAGAAATTCCTGTAAAAATCAGATCACTTGAAGACAATCATCAGTTTGTGGTGTGTGATTCAGGTCCTGTTAACCTTCTAGGAAGAGATTTACTGTGCCCAGCAAACATACAGGCAGTCATCAAGCAAAGTATTTGGGCAGGTCCACCTGGAATTATTCTTCATCCCACAATGCACACCTAAAGGCTCTATGGACAAACAAAACAGAGGGAACCTACTACTTTTCAGTTATGTGTCAGCACATAGGTACATAACCTCAGAAGACATGGATTGGATAAGGTTTGAGCCCCCCTTCCTAAATTCAACTGGGGAGGTTCAAAATCAGTCTGGAAAAGATGAGCACAGAGAGATGCAGTATGGGCTGAAAGAGCAGCCTTTTTGGAGTGGGGCATTGACCTACATATACCCCACCAGTAAAATACCCATATTGTCCTATTTATCACAGGCTCCAGGGAAACCCCCACAAGCATGTTAAGGGGATCAAGTAGGGGCAATCATGGTTTGGTTTCCATGTACAGCAGAATGGCTTACTCTGATTGACCTCTGCCAGGCTTTCTTCTCAATTATATTGCACTAAGACAGTCAGTACTTGTTTTCCTTTGTGTTCCAAGAAAAAGTATTAGCATGGTGTTGTGTCCCACAAGGCTACAATGAAAGCATATCCATCTTTCATCAGTCCTTAAAAAAGAATCTGGAATCATTGATCTTGCCCTGAAGTTCAGTCCTGGTACAATATATAGAGAACAACTAGCTCATAGCATCTGAGACAAAGGAATCTTACAAAGTTGACACCATTGCACTGTTGAACCACTTGACAGAGAATGGACATAAAGGCCCTCATTATGACCCCGGCGGTCGGCGGAAATATGGTGGAAAGTGCTGCCAACTGGCTGGTGGTACTTTCCACCATATTATGACAGTGGTGGTTTGGCTGAAGCTGAAACGCCAGTGTACTACACCAACCGCCACGGCAGTAATGGCCGCCAGGCTGGAGATAGCAATCTCCAGCCCAGCGGCTGTCACTGTACTGCTTGCGGGATCATGATCTCGCCTACAGCCATGGCTTTCGTGGCTGCCTTCCCTGTCACTGATAGGGGTCTTTCCCACCCCCAGACCCCCCCCAGATTTCCCCCTTACCTCTTTTCCTCTCCAGACCCACCCTTCATTCACACCCTTCCCTTCACACATGCACATTCATCCATGCATGCATACATCCATTCAAACACAAATCTGCACACACTTACATACATACACGCAGACACTCATTCACACAACTCAACATACATGCCCCCTCACCTCCAGACATGCACACACATACAACACGCAACACACACCCGCATACAAGCATGCACAGACATACAGACATACCCCCACACTTACACGCAACACCTCCCACCACCCCTCCCCTGTCGGAGCACCTACTTACTGTGTCTAGGTGGTACTCCTGCAGGAGACGGGACATGGTGCTGCTGCAGGCAGCATCGTCCACCAGCAGAACACTGCCTGGCCGTATTATCTTTCATAATATGGCTGGCGGTGGTCTACTGGCGTGGTGCTGCTGCTGGCAGCAGCACAACCTTACCACCATCCCCCGGCATGGCCACAGCCGGATTTACGTCATTCTTCTGGCAGAAATCCGGCTGTGGTCATAATCCGGCAGATGGCTAGTAGCCCCGGCGAGGGTCTTTTGGCGGCGGTCGCTGCGGCGGTAGGCGGTTCTTACCGCCAATGTCCAAAGGAGGCTAAAGTGTCTTCAAACAAACTATAATATTGGCAAAAGAGGTCCAATATTTGGGACACATCACTGAAAAAGGAATGACAAAAGTGTTGAAACGATTCTGAGACTGAGTCCTCCTAAAACAGAGAAAGAAGTCAGGATGTTTGTGGGAATTGTAGGCTACTGTAGACAGTGGATACCCAACTTTTCCTTGGTGGCAAAACCTTTATTGATATAACACACAAACATGTATCAGATTCAATTCCACTGGACAGCAAATGCATGAAGGTGTTCTTAGAACTGAGAGAAAGTCTGTCATGCCCCGGTACTGGGACTGGCAGATTATTCAAAATATTTCCTACTGTTTTGCAGTGAGAGGGAGGGCTGCACTCTCTTAGTGCTAACTCAATTACATGGGGATGCCAAAAAGCTTGTGGCCTACTTCTCTGTGACCCTTGATCCTGTAGTTGTTGCTTTGCCTGGTTGCCTCAAAGCAGTAGCTGCAGTAGGTGGTAGTCTTACACAACGTGAAAACATAATGATGGGACATCTTTTAACAGGTATGGTTCCTCACTCAGTTGAAGTTTTGCATACAAGAACAAAGACTCAGCACGTTATTAATTCTTGACTAAAGAAATATTATGCACTGATCCTGGGGGAAAGTAATGTTGTACAGATAAGATGCCAGTTACTGAATCCCAGCACATTGTTATCCTTCCTTAAGGGAGACAAATCTGACTGTTTTGAACATGATTGCCTTGATGTCAAAGACTTATGCACCAAACCCAGACCAGACATAAAAGATGAACCATTATTAAGTCCAGATTATATCACATTTGTGGATGGCTCATGCTGGAGAACAAATCAAGATTCATTCAGAGCAGCTTGTGCAGTGTGCTTGAGTCAAGAAATAATAGAAGCTTCATGGCTTCAAGTAATTTTTTCAGCACAAATTACAGAATTAATTGCTGTTACTAGAGCTTGCAGCTTCATAGCTCAAATGAGAGTGACTATATTTACAGATAATCAGTATGGATTTGGTGTTCATGACTTTGGGCAGTTGTGGTCACAGCGAGGTTTCATGGCCTCATCTGGTATGCCCATTAGAAATGGGGTAAATATTCAATATTTATTGGAAGCTCTACAACTCCTACTGAAATTGCAGTTGTAAAGTGTGCAGTTCACAGAAGCAACAATAGTTATGTCACAGTTGGCAAAAGGTATGCTGATGAAATAGCACGCCATTGTGCAATAGTGGCTTGTACATTTAACAGATCATTTACTAATGAAAATCAGGAAGAAAACGTCTTTCCCATGATAATTAGAGTGGCGGATATTTGGGATGAAGTGAGTCAAATACAAGAAAATGCACCAGACACAGACAAACCGGGTTGGAACAGAGGAGGATGTGGAATAGATGAGTACAATGTTTGGGTTTTAGTGGATGGAAGACCAGTATTGCCAGACAGTCTGCAATCTCCAATGACAAGACATTTCCATGGATGGACTCCTTTTGGAAGAGACACAATAATAAGAACCTTTAAAAGTTTTGGTTTAATCCCAGATTCAAAACCCAAGCAGAATAATTGTATCATCAATGCGCAACAGGTCAACAGATGAATGCAGGCAAACAAACACACATCACATTGAGTCACATAAGGAGATCAAGAGGCCCTTTCAACAGGATGCAGATGAACATCATTGAAATGCCCATTTGTAATGGGTTCAGATATGTCCTGGTGATTGTCCGCACCTTCTTCAGATGGGTGGAAGGTTATTCAATCAGGAGAAATTATAGTCTCACTTTTGTGAAGTTATTGTTGAGGGAGCTAGTACCCAGGTATAGCATGTCTGGTTTCTCTAGAATCAGATCAAAGTACTCACATTAATAGTGAGAAAATGTTATGTGTAGCATTACAAGTTGAACAGAGGCTACATTGGAGTTACCGTCCGGCGGCTTTTGGCATAGTGGAGCAATTTAATGGTACAATTAAATCCAAATTGGTGAATGTTTGTGCTTCTGCCTCACTGACATGGCCTGATGCTTTGCCTCTGGTGTAGTTGAGTATACAAAGTAAACCGGACAGAAACATTGGTTTAACACCGCTTTAGATCTGAATGAATGGAGCAATGAGATTACCTGCAATTCCAGAAAATGCACTTTTGAATATTACAGGTGACATGGTACTGGATTACTGTAAGGGATTGGCTGATGTTGTGTCTCTCTACAGGTTGAAGCAGTTAGCAAAAATCCACACCAGGAGCAGTGTTACACCCTTAAGTCCTGGTGACTGGCTCATAGTTAAGAAGCATGTGAGAAAGTCCTGGCTGGAGCCATGTTGGAAAGACCCCTATCAAGTAATTCTGATCACAAATACAGCATTTAAGTGTGCTGGAATCCCAAACTGGGTACACACTTTACATACCCAGAGAACGAGAGAGCCTTATTAGGAAACAGTGTTCTATGAGTCAGAACCAAGAACACTGGTGCACATACCACTGCAAGTTGTACAAACTCAGACTTGGAAAAGAGCAATCTGTGATCAGAGACAGTAGAACCTCTGACAGGTGAACAGGTCCAATTGCCAGCCATCTCACAGAGTGACATCAGAGCTCTTGGCACTGGAGAAGAACCAATATCGTAAATTGAAGAAGTAACTTCTTTGAGGATCCAGGTGAAGGAATGAGTTCTGAAATTGAGGCAAGAAGTATTCCACGACACCTGATGGCCAAAAGCTTACAGTAGAAAGAAATTAGGATCAAGCATATCAGCTAAACCTACACCACCAACAATCAAAGAAGAAGCAGAGTCAAGTGATGTAAGTGATATAGAAGAAGGACAAAACACACCCAGGAGATTAAGGAGACCTGAGTACCTAGAGTCAAAGATGTTCAGCACCTGAATGGACATATTGGCCCTCATTATGACAATGCCAGAAAAAAACGCCTACCACTGCTGCGACGCCTGCCAAAAGACCATCGCCATGGCTACCAGCTGTCCGCCGTATTATGACCGCAGCCATATTTCCGCCAGAGGAATGGCAGACATCCAGCTGTGGCCATGCCGACGGATGGCGGTAAGGTGGTGCTGCTGCCACCAGCAGTGCCACACCAGTAGACCGCTGCCAGCCATATTATGACCCATAATACGGCCTAGCAGTGTTCTGCTGTCCCGTCTCCTGCCGGAGGACCGCCTAAACACAGGTTATTCGGGTCTCTGACAGGGGAGGGGTGTTGTGTGTATGTGTGGGTGTGTGTGTGAATGTGTGTGCATGGATGCGGGTGTGTGTTGCGTGTTGAATGCGTGTGTGCATGTGTGCCGGTGTGTGGGTGTGTGTATGTTGTGTAATGTGAATGCGTTTATGTATGAAAGTGTGTGCAGATGTGTGTATGAATGGATGTATGCATGCATGGATGCATGTGGGAATGGGTGTGTGTATGCGTGTGTGTGAAGGGGGCGTGAATGTAGGGGTGGGGTGGGGTGCTTTGGAGAGGAAGGGGGTGGGGGAGCTAACTGGAGGGAGAGAGGGGGGACCCCTATCAGTGACAGGGAAGGAACTCCCTGTCACTGATAGTGCCTACTGCTATGGTTTTCGTGGCGTTAAGAAAGCCACGAAAACCATGGTGGTAGGCGGGGTCATTATCCCGCAGGCGGAACAGAGACAGCCGCCAGGCTAGAGATGGATATCTCCAGCCCGGAAGATGTTACTGCCGTGGTGGTCGGAGTGGTACATGGGTGGGTTGGCTTCAGCCAACCCGCCAATGTTATCACCAGCCTATTGGCAGAACTTACTGCCATGTTATCGCCGAACGCCGGGGTCCTAATGACCTCCCATTATGTTAGTCATGTTTTGAATGTTCCAATTTCTGACTTGCTTGATTGTAGCAAGGAAGTGCCAGACCCTCCTTGAAAAAGTTAAAAGTCAAAAATATAAAGCACTTGATCACAAACTGACGTGCAATTGTGAGAACAGAGAAATAGAGATTGAAAAATATTATAAACAGTTTATGAAATAAAAAGACTAATAAAAACTAATTAATAAGAAGATAAGAAGAATAGCTAGGTCCAAGGGAGCATCTGAAGAGTAGGGATAACATTTTAGAAGAATAAGAAGTAAGGCTAAGGATTGTCTATACGAAGATATTATTATTAACAAAGACTAAAGGACCAAAGAAAAGGAAAAATCAATTAAAAAGAAAAATATCAATTCAACTAGAAACTAACTTGAAGACAAATATATTGATATTTGACATTATTCAACATTAACAAGAAGACATAATTTGCTGTTACAAACAATTACAGGTAGTAGATCTGATAGTAGAGAAATATGTGTTCTGCTAATAGAACTAGGGGGCATATTTACAAACAGGTTATACCACTGTTGCATCATTATTTTTGACAGTCTGGCATGGCAGTCAGTATTCCATATTTGCAAGGTGGCACATTTAGGCCAATGCGTCAGTTCTTATTATGCCTCTGTCGGAAAATAGCTGCACAAGACCCGACTTCGCCATGCAGATCTTAAAATATGCAAGGTTGGTGTTCCCCCGTAAATTCTAACGTAAAACTGATGCAGCAATATTTACAGGTTTTGGAAAAAGTGACACATCGTCAGCAAGGGGAGTGCAGATCATAAAATGTGTCAAAAGTTCTGCAGATTGGCAACCCAGGCATAAGAAACAACACAGTGGCTCTGGTATGCCAAGGCAGCAACACTGCCTCTACTGTAAAAGCTCCCCACTTACAGTTATTTTAATGATCAATAATATGAACTTTTGCTGGATGCAACTCCAACTCCCATTTTAGGTTGGCCAGGCCCATGTGTCAAATTTGTAGATATGGACATCTTCAAGAGTGTGAATATTCGGCCTGCAAGATATGGGAGCTATCTCATTGTGAGTATTGTTACAGTTTGTACAACCACACAGATGGCACTTGACTCAGTTTTTCTGGTTCTAGGAAGGAATGTCCATGTAGTGACAACATATAGTCCATAGCGTGATCACTATAACTGGAATTGTTGTGGTCAGGTTCATTTGTTTGTGTTACAGTGTCAGGGGTTTGATCTCAGAAGTCATGACTGTGTTAACAAGTTATTATTATATTCACCCTAGCCAACATGACTGCTGAGGAGACCAGCACCTATGAGTAGTACAAGGAACATTACAGACACATCTGTAATGTTCCTAAAGCATTCAAGAAAATGCAGAAATTGTATGTGCGAGTTAAAACAGTGGGGACATAGAACTTGCCAGACCCAGCACACCGGCAGTGCCAACTTCACTCACTGGCCAGGACAGAAAAGGGCCACGCCGGCCAACACCACCATCTCCTCCAGCAGCCTCACTTCTGCCCACACAGTCAAGGAGGCACCCTCATCAGAACTGAATGTTCCAATGCAAAATTATAAAGGAATTGAAGAGCCTGAATCAAAAAGTGGGACAATATCCTTGAGGAGTAGGGCCGGCAGGCCAGCAGGATGACAAATCTGGAGGAGGCTGTGGAACAGCTAATATTAACTGTGTATTTTTGTTAACAGTTTAATAGTTGGCATAATTTTGTTAGGTAGTGTTAGAAATGGGGTCTTTGGTTGGCAGTCAGGTTATCCCCCTGTCCAAGCAAGGATCCTCACTCTAGTCAGGGTAAGGGAGAATCACCCTCAGTTAACCCCTGCTCACCCCCTTGGAAGCTTGGCAAAAGCAGGCAGGCTTAACTTCATAGGCTAGGTGTAAAGTATTTGTACCAGCACACACAGTAACTCAGTGAAAACACTACAAAATGACACAACACAGGTTTAGAAAAATAGAAAATATTTATCTAAACAAAACAAGACCAAAACAACAAAAATCCAACATACACAAGTCAGGCTAATAATTGTAAAAGCAAAAAAGTCTTAACAGTAAAAACACTGTTAGCATTGAAAGATAACAGGCGAGTGTGCATCGAAAAAGGCTAGCGATGCATCGATTTCTCACCCGCAAGTGAGACCGTGTGTCGTTTTTCCTTCTCCGGTCGGGTCGGCATGTGTTGTTTTTCCTCTCTGCAGGAGAGCGATGAATTAATCCGGGCAAGTTCTCAGGTCCTGGCAGGCTTTGTGTCGCTTTTCCATGCCCAGCAAGATTTGCGTCAAAAACTCTGCTGCGCGGTATTAGCGAAACCGTGCTATGTGGGTTGCGATGTTATCAGCCTCCGTCAGCGGGTGTTGCGCATCGTTTCTCCAGCTGCGTGAATCGATCTTCCAGCTGCGGTGCCGGTGGAGCATTGATTTCTGCCGCAAAGCCGGCTGCGTGTCGTTTTTCAGCCACGTCTCAGAAGGTGCATCGATATCTTCCCCGCACGCCGGTCTGTGCGTGGATTTTCAATCTTGGTCTGCCAGCTTCACCTTCCAAGGCCCCAGGAACTGGATAGGGCACCACTTGGCAGGGCAGGAGTCTCAGCAGAGAGTCCAGGTGCTGGCAGGAGAAGTCTTCGATGGCCCTGAGACTTCAACAACAGGAGGCAAGCTCAGGACAAGCCTTGGAGATTTCTTCACAAGCAGGAATGCACAACAAAGTCCAGTCTTTGTCCCCTTGCGCAGGCAGAAACAGCAAATGCAGGATAGCTCCACAAAGCACAGTCACAGGCAGGGCAGCACTTCACCTCACCTCTTCAGCTCTTCAGCTCTTCTCCAGGCAGAGGTTCCTCTTGATTTCCCAAAGTGATCTAAAGTCTGCCCTTTTGGGTGCTCTTCTTATCCCTATTTTGGACTTTGAAGTAGGCTTACTTCAAAGGGAAGTCTCTCTTGTTTGTGAAATCCTGCCTTGCCCAGGCCAGGCCCCAGACACACACCAGGGGGTTGGAGACTGTATTGTAAGAAGGCGGGTACAGCCCTTTCAGGTGTAAGTGACCACTCCTCCCCACCCTCCTAGCACAGATGGCTCATCAGAATATGCGGGCTACACCCCAGCTCCCTTTGTGTCACTGTCTAGAGAGAGGTGCAGACATCCCAACTATCAAACTGACCCAGACAGGGAATCCACAAACAGACAGAGTCACAGGATGGTTTAAGCAAGAAAATGCCCACTTTTTAAAAGTGGAAGTTTCAAACAACAATCTCACAACCAACTTTACTAAAAGATGTATTTTTAAATTGTGAGCTCAGAGACCCCAAACTCCACATGTCTATCTGCTACCAAAAGGAATCTACGCTTTAATCATTTTTAAAGGCAGCCCCCATGTTAACCTATGAGAGAGATAGGCCTTGCAACAGTGAAAATCCGAATTTGGCAATATTTCACTGTCAGGACATATAAAACACTTAAGTATATGTTCTACCTTCAACATACACTGCCCCCTGCCCATGGGGCTATCTAGGGCCTACCTTAGGGGTGTCTTACATGTAAGAAAAGGGAAGGTTAAGGCCTGGCAAGGGGGTACACCTGCCAAGTCGAACTGGCAGTTAAAATCTGCACACAAACACTGCAAGGTCAGGTCTGAGCCATGTTTACTGGGCTACTAATGTGGGTGGCACAACCAGTGCTGCAGGCCCACTAGTAGTATTTGATTTACAGGCCCTGGGCACCTCTAGTGCACTGTACTAGGGACTTACCACTAGATCATATATGACAATCATGGAAATCCAATTACACATACATTTTACATTGGAGCACTTGCACTTTAGCACTGGATAGACGTGTTAAGGTGCCAAAAGTAACAAAAACAACAAAAACAGAGTCCAGCACACATCAACAACCTGGGAAACAGAGGCAAAAAGTTAGGGGAGACCACGCCAAGGATGCTAAGTCTAACAGGTAGATGTTGGCTAGTATAGATATTATAGGTATAGGTAGTTTAGTATAATATAGTTAAGGTAGATTTTACATTTGTAAAGATTTTTCATAGGCTCTAATTTTTAAATTTTATGAGGTTTCAATGGAAGGGGGAGATAACATTTGGTCTTTGTTATAAGAAAAAGACATACAGAAAAAAACAAATAAATTTGTATTTCTTTAGGTTTTAATGTATAGTTAGATTATGTATAGGTGTAGTTAATGTTTGTATTACGTGACTATTTGTGTTAAGGGGGTGATGTTTGATATCTGTAGTGGTATATGTGTAGCATGGAGTAAGATAAGGTTAGGACGGTTAAGGTAGAGTTAAGTTAAATTAGTGTGGAATACTTAGCATAAGTTAGTTTAGTCTTAGTTGAGATAGGGTTAGTTAGAGTAGGGTAGGTTGTTTTAGGTAATGATAATGTCTATGACTGGTATTAAAAAACATTTTCTGATTTTATGACTGATTAGAAAAATGATTGTGTAGGACTTTTCATATTTGATTAGGTTGATTTCAGCACATGACGTAGGATTTCCCTGCAGTGTTTGTAGACATGTGTGACTTTGTGAGAAACCTATGGACAAGAGTCAGACCATTTCACATGGAGTAACTTAAGGGATCTTCAACAATGTTTAGGCACTGTGAGTGGCCCTCTTTGTGTGAATGGGGTGTTAAGCCCAACACGGGTAGTTACCTGTTGTTGCACTGTGTGTGTAGGTTATGCTACATGTATTGGAAGGATGAATTTGTCAACCCATAGTCACCATAGATAGATATCAGAACACACACTGGTGCCTGCCACTTATACACTCATCCTTGCACCATTTTACTGTAACATCAGTTCCATGGGTCTGTGACCTGGATCATAAAATTGGATATGGGTGTATGCATTAAAATTTATGTCATGTGTACTAACACTCACACTTAATGCATGTGAGGGCTCTCAGGGGCAGAGAGCCACATGGACCCTGCATATGTCAATGTGCTTTACTACACCATTTATCATTTGATACAGAACCCAATTTACCTAGTCGTTGCAGTTTATGCTTACTGGCATACAAGGTGTAGAACTGAGCTTCTACATGCTTCAGTGGCATAGGTAAGATACAAATTATGAACAAGTCTGTCAATTGGTATCTGCTTGCTCTCAGTACATGCATTAATATTCTACTTATGTGATATCTCCAATGAAAGCATTTAGGCTGACATTCATGCATGATGATGTTGTGATTACTGGACAAAATATCTTTGGATATATGAGAGTGTACTAGTGGCTCACATGTGTCACAGGACACATTGTGTGCATGCTTACAAATGTGTGATTGTTTGGGAATATTTACTGTGTGCCACTCTAGATATTAATGCCTAATAAAACACCATAAACCTCAATAGTTCAAAGAGACATTCCACATGATGCCATGGCAGTGGAGTTCCATGATGCTTGACCTTGTCCGAAAAGAGAATTGATAGGGACTGTAGCACAATTCCCTTTAAGTAGTAGGAAGTACCTTTTGGGTCAGCACATCTATCATAGTCTAGGTAGACTGATCAGCAAAAGACATACAACACACAGGTTTAAGGTAATGCATTTATTTAGGGGTGTGTTCATAGGCTGAATCACAGTTGTAGTTCTTGCAGCAACAACCCCAACATGGTTTGAGAGCCAAAGGATGTCCTGTCAGAATCCATGGGGAATACATATCTTGTGACATGTAGAGAAGAGTAGTATTTCAGTGAGGAGGGTGGTCAAATTGCAATTAGGTAAGGTAAGCCTCATCGACAGTCCACAAATGGATCAGATAAACAGGTGGGCATGCAAAATGGAGAAAGTACCAGGTGACAAGGGCGATGACCCGATAATTAACACAGGTCCAATGGGAAACTGGCTAAGAGTCACAAACACGTTACTGACTAGTTTTCCACCAGAAATTAGTAAAGTCCACATCTTCCTCTTTTGATGTGTGTTGTGGCTCCCCTAAGAGCAGTGATATTTGTGCAGGAGGCATCTGTGGTACACACACATCAGGGGCTGAAGATGTGGCTTCCTTGTCCCCAACAGCATTTGCCTGTACCAACAAGGAAGGCAGCACAGCACTGAGAAGGGCCTGCTGGCTTGTCCGCACAGCAACATTGCAGTCACAGACACCCATTGTTGCAATATAGGAGTCCTGCTTCCTCTCCATAGATTCAAGGATGGTACATATTGCCCCCAGCTAGGTAGCAACCTCACTAGTGTCAAATCGGCAGGGCTGTTGTTCTTTCCTCTGCCTCATGACAACAGCGATGTTAGCCAGGGACTGTTCCACAATCTGGAGTGGAGGCTAGGTGCCTCTAATTGCCTTAGAGGAATCCTTTTTGAGACTTAGGTACCTATGGTCTCTCTCTAGGGTGCCTGTGATGGTCTCTATCCCCACCTGCACCTCATCTACCAGCTAATGCTGAACTCCTAAAGGCTGATGTTGGAAGGCAATGTGGGAGCCCTCGGAATCCAGGCTTGGTCTTGGGCAGGCAGATGGTGTATGTCCTGTGATAGCCAGTTCCTCAGGAGATCCATCAGACCTGTCAGCCCCTCCTGCAACAAGAAAAAGTATTACAGTTAAGTCCAGGATTTGCTGAAAAGTGTCATCATCTATGGGGGGGGGGGGGTTGAAGGATGCCATTGCCAATAAGTTTCGTCATCCAGGACTGGCAGCTGGTCAGGAGTAGTAGTTTCTACCTCTGCAATAAAATGGAGATATGTCAATGTTGATCTATGCTAAATGTTGTCAAGAGTAATCTGGTTTACATACAGTAGTTATCCTCATTCACTTTCAGTTCAGCATTGATATGTAGGACCTATGTGACTTGTGGGTATTGAGACAAAGTGGTCCTGCATTTGTCTTTCAGGTGACAGTATCTCTGCATTGTGTGACTAGGGTGATTGTTTGTGCCAAACCACATATTGCAGCACAGTTACACAGCTTGTTGGCCTGACCTGCCAGTGTGGGTAAGTTGAGGTAAGGTCAACATCTGCCTTTTCACAATGGCTATTCTGAATGATTTTTTTCTGTTATTGACAGCACTACTATGCACATTACACTAAGCCACTAGGGTGCCATGCATTCCCTCTGGCCACTACATAGGCCACAGCTCCTGGAAAAGTGATGAGGGTTTGGTCATGTATTTAATTTGATCTTACAGTTTTCCTTTAATACAATACAACATGGCAGTCTACCTTGTGCTGTTTTACATGCACATTGTGCATTTATTGTGCATTATGTGGCCATTGGCTCTTATCGGTCACATGTCCACACTACTCTACACAGCTAGCAACCTTGCTACACTGCCGGAATGTGTAAGAACATCTACTTATAATGTTTGTTTTGTCTGTGTATACTCAATGGATTTCATTACACACGCACTTGGCTCCATACTTCAAAACAGTGGCCAGTGTATCCTAACTTTGAGAGGATAAACCCAGTCAAACTAGGTTGATTGCTAGCACTGACACTCACCCCATTTCATCATTGCCAGAGATGGTTCTCTGCAGACTTTCACATATCATTTGGCTCAGCCCGCTCATTTATATATGTATATGACACCTCTGGTGAATCCTCATTTAGGGCCAGGGACTCCTCTTACCGTCACACACTAATGGGACCCAGATCATAAATTGACTCTCATGTGACACCAAGCCCTGCAATATGAGTCACCACTTCCAATTGCCTGACATAGCTGCCTGTATTTGAGGGCTATATGTAAAACTGTCACCCACATGCTAGTAGTTATGATAATCAGAAAACATGTACCTACACAGGCTTGCCACACAACTAGCTCCATCCATCCCACCCTCCAAACATCCCTGAATCCTGCCCAAAGTCGTGGCAACCTAGCTCATCCTGTTGCGTTACAATTCCCTGTTTGACATCCTCCTGCTTTGACATATGTGTCCTGGTAATAAAGTTCTTCTTCTGTCTCCCTCCTGACACATGCTACAAGTCAGCATCACATGGAGGATGTGGTACACCTATACCCTCTCCTATGTCATCCCTTCCCAAATGTAACACAAATGTGACACTATCAGAAACAGCAAGCGTATTGCTCAGGTTACCTAGCAATACACACACCACTTCTCACCTCCTTCCTATAAAATGTCGCTCCATTCAGACACAGTGCCAGTTCAATGTGTTGAGCCACACCTGCATTGCACTGCAAATGTGCCTATGTGGTGATACTTCACATTCCCAAAACATGATCTCCCTCTCAGGTGAGAAGTTTATCCTTTGACAGCCTCATTCCATTCCATTGCTGTCCAGATTTGGCTGCATGAATCCAAGACAGATGCACTAGCCTCATGGTGCCAGGGAGCATGCATTTTCCAAGTCAGGATGGGTAGGATTCTGTTGTCCAGACATGATGTGGTGTACCAGTCAGTTTTTTTGCTTTGTATTGTGGGACTTGGCTTCCTGGTAACCAATGTTGTACATTCCACAGGTACCAGGATGCAAAGGTGAACCTGGACTGTTCTGCACATCACATGCATTGGCCAAAATTGACAGAGATGGACTGGTCTGTGCAACATGTGAATGAGCAGTTTGACTTACATTTCCATGATGTTTGACTGTTTATGTGGGCATTTCCATTCCGTTCCCTTATATTCAGTCGAGTGCAGCAGAGGAACATAGCATTTTGAGCTGCACAATATGACATATTTGGTCATATTGTCCCTTGTTGCCACTTACCTTGTAGTTCTTGTTGGTTTTCAAAGGCTGTACTGTTGGGTTCTTCCACTCTTGCCACCAACTCTGCTGGTATGTCTGATGCCACCTGCCCCGCTAAGGACGTCAGCTTCTCTGGGTCCCCAGGTCCTCCTCCTCCAGTCTGCATGGCTACCTTAAGGTTGCTAGCCAGTTTCTCATTGGTTCTACGCTTAAAATCATGCCAGTGCATCTTGCACTCTGGTACTGTCCTTTTAACTTGCCCAACAATGCACTGCCAAATTGACTCTTTCTTCCCTAATGGCATTTTGGAGGTGAGAAAGAGTTGATGTTCATACCTTGTCTCCTCTGAAATGAGTATTTGTTTATCTTCCTCACTAAAGTTACTCTTCCTCTTCCCTTGGGGGTCTGTCTGGATATACTGGCTGATGTTGGGTTTGTTAGGATTGTTGCCCTCACAGCTGCTGCCCCTTGCTCCGTTTCTCCGTCTTGAGGTGTAGGTAAGGATTTTTTTCACAATGCATCACGTTTTAGTGTTTTTGGATACATGATGCCCTGCATTGTGAAGCAAAGGTGATTTGCGGCAGGTTAGCATTGGGTTACGATCCGCAAAGCAGCCTTGCATCACTTCTCCAGTACATGTGCCAGTTTTTGGTGCAGCAGCCATCCCAGGGATGTGTCCGTTTTTGACGCATCTTGGGACTGTAGGACATGGTGGTGCCTCATGGTGTTAAGAAGTGCCGTACCGCAGCACTATTTTTTCTGACGTATCACTGCCTTACCGCAGCGAGTAATCCATTCTTGTGAATATGCTGTAGGTGTGAGATATTTTTAGGGATTTTACTTATGTTTATAGTTTTAGTAGGGGTAGCAATAGTATAAGTTATAACTTTCATTATTGACTCCTGAGAATTTACTACTTTTATGAAAAATATGTATTGATGTTAGAATTGCAGTTTTGTTTCTCCTGCTCTTTATCAAGATCCCCTACTTGGTATCTAAGAGTTGCGGAGTGTTTATAATTTTAGGATTGTCGGTGCTCCCACAACTAAAAGTGCAATTTTACGTCATAAAGATAGCTCGTCTGTATTGTGGGTTATCCCCCTCTGCTGAGCCTACTGTCTTATGAGGGCATCCACCATCGTCAGCACTACTGGGTGTGTAATATTATTTTTATTTTCTTCTCACCACTAGTTAATTGTGGTTAGGGCAGCAGCTTATCCGTACGATCTCCTTCTATGGTTCACCTGTGGATCATTTAAGTGTACTCATTTGGAATGATTTCCTGTGGGATTTGTATATTCATCTACACTTTATCCAGGGATCCTTCCTCGTCTTTTTCCCTCTCTCAGTGGTTTGCCACACTTCGGTTCATGATTGCAGTAGAAAAATGTGTGTCATAAAGTGATGATTTGGTAAAAGATGTTTTGTTGACCATTCCACTGTCAAGATATATAAATTTTACTCAGGTCCTTTGATATGTTGACAACTGAAATGTTCTTTTGGTTGTGAAGAAATAGCAAATTACATCCACTCTTCATGGGGTTATGACTGCAGAATACCTTGGAGCAAACAACATCACTGGTGGGTCTCATTGTTAATAGGAAATCCTTAACTTTATGGATAAATTCATCTTCCAGGTGGACCAGTGATACGTAGCCTGGAAATATACTTATTATACCTTGATTTTAATCATCATCACAGCTACAAGGCAATCAGATGTAAGGATCTTAGAGGTCCCAGAAAAAGTCAGAATCAAGAACCTTGTTTCCAATCCCATTACTAAAAAGAGAGTACAAGTTCGGTAATAGGCCAATAGTTGTGAATTAATCATTAATGCCAGAGGCAAAAAGCTAAGACATTATGTTCTGGAATGTATTTACCACACCACATATCCATATGTAAAAAATAAGCACTACACACAACCTCATCCAGAGCTATGTAAGAAAAAGAATCTCACTTTAAAACAACCCCTTAACAATCGCACTTCAATGGTATGAGTCGTGACAATGACAAATTCAGTTCCTCTGTGGTTTCAGGTCAAGTGCAATTTTGGCACCTGCAAAATCCCCTATGCAGTATTAATCACTGTGGCACATTTCTAATAGATATTGTCATCAAGTAGCTATCTCAGACATTCTTGTCAGTATGCTTTTCTATCCTGGATGACTATGTCTCTACCCTTGATGGTTCTAAAAGCCTGATTAAAGAATGCAGCAGTGATCATTTCTTGGGCAAACACATTTCTTCCCCTCTGCCATCTTCACAGCAGTACTTAAATGGTCAGGACTTTTATGGATCCTCAGATGTGAAGACAGACCCAGAGTTCCAAATTCAACGTACCTCATTCTCAGGTGTAAGCCACAACAGGCATGGTACGGATACTCAAGCTGACTCTATGGAGGTCAGCAAATTCCTATGCTCCCATCCTATTTCTTTCCTCATTGCTGCTGCACAGAGCTTCACAGAAGGCAAAAGAAGAACTTACATATTGGCTCACTCAGTTGTCTTATATTACCGGAGACAGTTGGTGCTACTGGTTGTTGGGAAGTTTAAGGAGCAGCATTTGTAATTTTTCCTCCTGCACGTTACAGACCAAGGTAATCAGAATTCCATAGTGATTATATTTACTTTGGTTTCATGTTCCTAGCAGCCATATGATAGTACTCTTTGGAATGTGTTGTTTCTGTCAGCCTGCATTATGAGGAGCTTTGGCCCCTTTAACGTCTGAATGGTCTTCTGGTCTTATGTGATTCCTGTAACTCTTCTATGATACCAATCTGAAAGGTGTCTCTTTTTATTAGTGATGCTCATTAGTGGTGCATGCAGGAAAAACACAGTGATGAGTGTAATGTTTGAATTTATCTTCGAGACTGGTAATTAATTACTTCAGTCACATTTTAGTTATTCTTTTTTGCCCACCATGCCAACTCAGACATGGGCCAGAGCACCAACAACAGCCCAGAGAAGACCTACAAGTGTGCAAATTCGGTGGCACTGCTCCCTCCAGTAGCAGAGTCGTGCTGATTCCCCAGGTACTGGTCAGTGGACATCAGACCCCAAAAAAACCCAGCTCCCACAGAGCTGCAGATGGACCAGGAGGAAGCCCCAGTCGAGGGACTTTAGGAACACCCTGGACCTCCCACCAGAGTGCCACCATTGTCCTGCAAGACGTTGCAAAGAGATTCACCTCAAGCTCCCAATGGCTCCATTTCACACAGCTCCTGGATCATGAACTCGCCCTGCATCCAGCCTCCCTGTGCCCTGCAACAAGGAACCCCCTTGACAGCCCAAGGGGATCCGAAAGCACCACCTTTAAATTTGCAAACCATCCCCTTTTCCAAGTGGCTCCTCCAAGTGGCCCTGTGCCTGTGCCAAGAGACTTTCTAGCTCTACTCCCACCGGAACCGGAAGCCACCTGAGGCTCTTCAGCTGACAGAAGGTGCCCACCAACCGCTTCGACCATCCTGCAAAAAAGAAGAGAGTTGTAACACAACTGTACGATTTTTAATGCATTTTTAAAAGTGACTGCTTATTGATTCCTATGGTGTGTAATTATGCACAGAAAGACTAACATTATTAAAACTTTGAATAATCATAACTCAAAAAGTGCTTAACGTATCTTAACCATCTTGGTCTTAAAAATTATATACAAATCTGAAGTATTTTTATAAAATTGGTGTTGAGTTGTTTTTTGAGTGTGTGTGGTGCATGATTGATACTGTGCATCAGGCCCTGCAGCAATAGAAACAGTCCAGCTTGAAATACCAGAAAAGACCTCCTCTGAAAGGGACCACAAAAAAGTCCATACTGCTTTTGGATTAGTTATGCCTCATCAGCAAGGTATACCTTGGGTCGTATGGCACAGTGAACACATGGCCAACGTCTTGCCATACCTTGCACATTTAGGTTGTCACACTAGAAAAAAAAAGTAGACAAGTGAAATTAATGTCAGTCACTGGTAATTACTAAAAGAAGGATTCCAGTCCGTTGTGGTTTTGCCACCCATGCAGGAACCACCATATGCAAATTAGCCTTGGCCCTCCTCCAATAGAACCTGTCCAGCCTGATCTTCTAGGTCAGGTTGAATCTGAATGGGAGCACAAGCATCTCCAGACTTATTGCAGCCTATGTAGCCACATATGTGAAGTACAACTTGATTATTATGGCACAGTGAGCGAGGCCTCATCAGGATATTAATTGAACTTAGGGTGTAGTAATGAGGAAAAACAAAGGAGGTGGGTGAAAGGCTTGCATTATTATCAGTCACTGGTAATTACTTGGGGCCACATTTCAGTCCATCATATTTTTCATCACCATGCCACCTCAGACATATATATAAATCAGACTTGGCCCTGTTTGCATAGGAATAATACAGCTGTTCCTCCAAGCTAGGTCCCCTCTGGATGGGAACGCACACAACCTCACATTAGGTTTGGCTGAGTTAGGCCTCTTCAGTGATGTATTGCTTGATTACTATGGCACTTTGAGCAGAGGACCTATTATGGGACACACCAGTCACACTTAGGGAGTAGCACTGAGCAAAGCAAAAAGCTGATGGATAGAATGCTTGACTTAATCTCAGCCACTGGTAATTACAGTGATGCATTCAAGTCCATCATTTTCTTTCCCTCTCTTCTACCTCAGATAGGGACCAGCCATATGTTAATCAGTGTTAGCCCAGTACCAATGTGTAGTCTGAGCTGCCAGGCCTGGTCTCCTCTGGACAAAAACACATGTAATCCCATATCGGATGACCCTAGTTAGGACTCAGTGAAGTAAGCTTTATTCCTATGGGACAGTGAGCACCAGACCCATGTCTGGCCATACCCTTTGCAAAGATTAAAGTCTACTCTATCCTTGTAGTATTCAAGGTACACCACCTTTTCTTGATCTGACTTGGTTGGTAGTCCCCCAAACATTTTACCTTCACCCCCCCATGTTGCTGAATTCATTTGTGCTGGCTTTGGTCTCTATGCACTTTACCACTGCTAACCATTGCTAAAGTGCTTATGTCCTCTCCTTAAAACACAGTAAAACTGTCCTATACCTAATCAACATATTTAATTTACTTGAAAGACCCTAGTACCCAGGGCCTGTAAATTAATTAAAACTAGTGCTACTAGTAGGCCTGGAGCATTCATTGTGTCACCCACTAAATTAACAGTTTAAAATATGCCTCAGGCCTACCACTATAGCCTGTAGTGCAGTTTTAAACTGCCATTATGGCCTGGCAAAATAAACCTTTTGGCAGACCTAATCAGCCTTTTTTAAACCTATGTCACCCCTAAAGTAGGCCCTAACAGGCCCTAGGGCAGGGTGAATGGTATTTAGAAAGTAGGACACATGGGATTAAGGTTTTACATGTCCTAACAGTAAAAAAGCCCTGAAGTAGTTTTTCACTATTGCCAAGCTACCTCTCACATTGAATATCACAGTGTTACCTTATTACATTTATAAAAAAGAGTAACTTCACATTGGGACCAGGTATGAAAATACATCTTGGTCTCTTTTCAATTGTTGGATTTTAAGTCACAATTCTAGAAATTCAATTTTCAGAGTGCAAAGATACAGTACTTTTCTGCTAATAAAGAGGTTCAGATTGCTGTGGCTGTCTCCTCTGTGATGGGTTATTGATTCCAGGCCCCAGGAAGGGCAGGAGAGTGGACCTGGCATTGTCCCTAACACAAAAGTTGGCATGGGGAAAAAAGGTGGCACTATCAGACCCTAAATCAGATAACTTCTGGACCTGTAGAAGCACCAGAAGAAGGACTGGAGTGCTGCCCTGCTGCTGGGAGGACTATCCTGCACCAGAGTGCCTCCAAGGGCTAGTTGGTTTGCCTCCTGTGTTAGCTACATCAACACAAGAAGCTTTAGAGACCCTGCAACTTACCTGACTGTCACTGCTGGAGTGATTCCTAGCCCCCAAGTGGTGCCGTCTCTTGGACCCTTAGTGTGATGCTAAATTGGCCTCCTCCTACCAAAACAGAAAACCTGAGACTTATTTCAGCAAAAACTGCTCTCAGAACTAACAGTAGACTGGGACCTACCTTCAAGCTGATACACTGAAGATGCAGCACCAGTGGTATAGACTTTGCAGAAGCTTTTTGCTTCCTTCTTCTCTGTAGCAGCAAATCTTTTACAGCTGTACCTCTCAACAATGGTATCCGGCCTCGTGGAGGCCTCTTCTGCTACAACCTGCAGCCTCATCCCACTGGGATATTTTCAGTTTCACAAAACCTTCTAAGTCCAAAAATAGAAATCTTAGCCGGGCTCAACAGGGTCCAGCACCCCATCGATAAAGACAACTTCCTGGCCAGTGCAATGCCTCAGCTTGATTAAACATATCTCCTCTGTTGCTCGCTGTCGCCTGCCCTTTTGCCCCTTTATAGTTAAGTTTGTTTTTGAAGATGTCAGTGCTGGCATATTCACAAAGTTCTGAGAATTATTCACAGTGTGGGCTGCCTCACTCTGTACCTGACCATTCACCTCAGTGGTCACAAGCGCGGTAGCAGGCACAATTACACTCACCTCTGTGGTGATAGATCCCTTCTCATTTAATGCAATAGCCCCAGATGTAACCATCTGCTCTGTAGGTGGAGGCACAGATACAGACCATAGTGGGGGTGTGGGAGAACAGCATGCATACCCACCTCGGGGAGAGACTTCCTAAATAGAGTCAAGAGCAGTGCTGTCGCAACTGTCTTTTTCTTAGCTAGGCAAGATCCTCAAGCTGACTTGGGCTCCTCCGAAACTCCTCATTCTCCAGGTCATATCTTCTTTTTGACCTCCGGGAGAGCGACACGATGAAACCAAGGTTCTGCCCACACTACTGCAGATCCTCCAGTTAGGCGGGCTTTCATGCCCCTAGCTGATTTCACCAGCATTTCCCATCTGTAGCGCTTCGAGATGCCCAGCAGGAGTCCCCTTTGCAAAGTAAGCCACGGCAGAGAACGAATGCTGCAGAACAAACTTCGGACGGAGCCTGCACAGCAAACAGTTATTTTAACTTTAAGCTACTGGCCACTATCCTTAGGAGTATGCCACAGCCATGTAGCCTAAGGTAGCCTTTCAATGCGCACACAGAGGGCAGGAGCAGATTGGGTCAAGAGAGCATTGACCACCGTCTCAAGCGGCCACCATCTTGATATTCATAAATGCACTCAATTCTTCATAAAGAAAATGCTCAAATGCTATTTGTCTATATGTTTTATGTGCTTTGTTGAAGACAATAAGAAGTTATTGGACTAAGAAGTAGTCTAAGATCCTGGGATAAAGATATATAGAGATGCAGGTTTTCCTGTTTTCTAAGTGAAGTGTAAGTCATGAGACATCATCGACTACACAAATTGATAGGGACATAATATTTTGTTGTGATTGTACTAATTTTGATTAGTGTCTGTGAAGCCTGATACACAAAGGTGACACAAATCTAATTAAATAATTTTCCCCCAAGTTGAGATTTCATCACTGTGAGTGGATAATTCTTCTTGATTGAGAATCAGAAGGTGTAAAATCTAGTTCTGATTGTTGAATACACTATTTGTTTTCTTTAAAAGAAGCAGATAAAGATTGATGTTATTTACATTTCTTAGTTGTTAATTTTGTCTTTTTGCCTCATAAAGAGAAAAATTGTAAAGGAGGGTGAGCTGATGCAAGTCTCAGCAGAATGTGATTTGTTTGCGAATGAAGTCTTTGGATGAGATTTTGAAGTATGCACAGTATTGCAGTGATGAGCAGTAGATGAAACAGTGTAAAGTTAAGGAGACGTTTATATTGGCACAGACTAAGTTTGCCCAACAAAGTTTCAAGATCAGACACTTGTTGGAAGTGGTGGTGCAGTTCAGAATGCAAGTGGAATGCAAACGTGGTTTTCAGACAGGAATGCAAATTGTTCAGGGTGGAATGATGGTCTTGCAAGAAAGAGGTAGAGGTGTTCTGATGGATCCGAGTGCAGTTGTTGATGTTGCGACACTGAAGAAAATGACACCTTGTCACTTGTGTAACAAGGTGGGACATTATAAACACTAGAGTAGACTCAATCCAGATAGAACTATCAACAATCAGATGCAGGGAGTATACCAAATACAGATGCTAAATGTTCCTATGTAACAGATATAAGTGCTGATGCAAAATTAGACTCAAATGGTACCCATGCCACAAGCATCTGTGGTTCAATCCAATGTAAACAATGCACGAATAAATCAGAATCAGTTGCCAAAAATGAACTGAAATGTGATGCAGATGCAAAATCAAAATGTAGCCCAGCAGTTTCCCATGTTTGACAACATTGAGGTCTTAGAGACAGGCAGATTGCATGCTTGGCGCAGTCTTAGAGGTAGACTAGAGTGGACCATTCGTGGAAGGTGAGGTGAATGGCCACCAAGTGTCATTTCTGATTGGTACCAGAGCTGCCAGTTCCACTGTGAGAAGAGCGGAAGTACCAGACCTACTCCTCTCAGGAAAGGATATCCAAGTTGTGGGAGTTGCAAACACACAGATTACTAACCCTATTTCATAAGAAATTCCTGTAAAAATCAGATCACTTGAAGACAATCATCAGTTTGTGGTGTGTGATTCAGGTCCTGTTAACCTTCTAGGAAGAGATTTACTGTGCCCAGCAAACATACAGGCAGTCATCAAGCAAAGTATTTGGGCAGGTCCACCCGGAATTATTCTTCATCCCACAATGCACACCTAAAGGCTCTATGGACAAACAAAACAGAGGGAACCTACTACTTTTCAGTTATGTGTCAGCACTTAGGTACATAACCTCAGAAGACATGGATTGGATAAGGTTTGAGCCCCCCTTCCTAAATTCAACTGGGGAGGTTCAAAATCAGTCTGGAAAAGATGAGCACAGAGAGATGCAGTATGGGCTGAAAGAGCAGCCTTTTTGGAGTGGGGCATTGACCTACATATACCCCACCAGTAAAATACCCATATTGTCCTATTTATCACAGGCTCCAGGGAAACCCCCACAAGCATGTTAAGGGGATCAAGTAGGGGCAATCATGGTTTGGTTTCCATGTACAGCAGAATGGCTTACTCTGATTGACCTCTGCCAGGCTTTCTTCTCAATTATATTGCACTAAGACAGTCAGTACTTGTTTTCCTTTGTGTTCCAAGAAAAAGTATTAGCATGGTGTTGTGTCCCACAAGGCTACAATGAAAGCATATCCATCTTTCATCAGTCCTTAAAAAAGAATCTGGAATCATTGATCTTGCCCTGAAGTTCAGTCCTGGTACAATATATAGAGAACAACTAGCTCATAGCATCTGAGACAAAGGAATCTTACAAAGTTGACACCATTGCACTGTTGAACCACTTGACAGAGAATGGACATAAAGGCCCTCATTATGACCCCGGCGGTCGGCGGAAATATGGTGGAAAGTGCTGCCAACTGGCTGGTGGTACTTTCCACCATATTATGACAGTGGTGGTTTGGCTGAAGCTGAAACGCCAGTGTACTACACCAACCGCCACGGCAGTAATGGCCGCCAGGCTGGAGATAGCAATCTCCAGCCCGGCGGCTGTCACTGTACTGCTTGCGGGATCATGATCTCGCCTACAGCCATGGCTTTCGTGGCTGCCTTCCCTGTCACTGATAGGGGTCTTTCCCACCCCCAGACCCCTCCCCAGATTCCCCCCTTACCTCTTTTCCTCTCCAGACCCACCCTTCATTCACACCCTTCCCTTCACACATGCACATTCATCCATGCATGCATACATCCATTCAAACACAAATCTGCACACACTTACATACATACACGTAGACACTCATTCACACAACTCAACATACATGCCCCCTCACCTCCAGACATGCACACACATACAACACGCAGCACACACCCGCATACAAGCATGCACAGACATACAGACATACCCCCACACTTACACGCAACACCTCCCACCACCCCTCCCCTGTCGGAGCACCTACTTACTGTGTCTAGGTGGTACTCCTGCAGGAGACGGGACATGGTGCTGCTGCAGGCAGCATCGTCCACCAGCAGAACACTGCCTGGCCGTATTATCTTTCATAATATGGCTGGCGGTGGTCTACTGGCGTGGTGCTGCTGCTGGCAGCAGCACAACCTTACCACCATCCCCCGGCATGGCCACAGCCGGATTTACGTCATTCTTCTGGCAGAAATCCGGCTGTGGTCATAATCCGGCAGATGGCTAGTAGCCGCGGCGAGGGTCTTTTGGCGGCGGTCGCTGCGGCGGTAGGCGGTTTTTACCGCCAAGGTCCAAAGGAGGCTAAAGTGTCTTCAAACAAACTATAATATTGGCAAAAGAGGTCCAATATTTGGGACACATCACTGAAAAAGGAATGACAAAAGTGTTGAAACGATTCTGAGACTGAGTCCTCCTAAAACAGAGAAAGAAGTCAGGATGTTTGTGGGAATTGTAGGCTACTGTAGACAGTGGATACCCAACTTTTCCTTGGTGGCAAAACCTTTATTGATATAACACACAAACATGTATCAGATTCAATTCCACTGGACAGCAAATGCATGAAGGTGTTCTTAGAACTGAGAGAAAGTCTGTCATGCCCCGGTACTGGGAATGGCAGATTATTCAAAATATTTCCTACTGTTTTGCAGTGAGAGGGAGGGCTGCACTCTCTTAGTGCTAACTCAATTACATGGGGATGCCAAAAAGCTTGTGGCCTACTTCTCTGTGACCCTTGATCCTGTAGTTGTTGCTTTGCCTGGTTGCCTCAAAGCAGTAGCTGCAGTAGGTGGTAGTCTTACACAACGTGAAAACATAATGATGGGACATCTTTTAACAGGTATGGTTCCTCACTCAGTTGAAGTTTTGCATACAAGAACAAAGACTCAGCACGTTATTAATTCTTGACTAAAGAAATATTATGCACTGATCCTGGGGGAAAGTAATGTTGTACAGATAAGATGCCAGTTACTGAATCCCAGCACATTGTTATCCTTCCTTAAGGGAGACAAATCTGACTGTTTTGAACATGATTGCCTTGATGTCAAAGACTTATGCACCAAACCCAGACCAGACATAAAAGATGAGCCATTATTAAGTCCAGATTATATCACATTTGTGGATGGCTCATGCTGGAGAACAAATCAAGATTCATTCAGAGCAGCTTGTGCAGTGTGCTTGAGTCAAGAAATAATAGAAGCTTCATGGCTTCAAGTAATTTTTTCAGCACAAATTACAGAATTAATTGCTGTTACTAGAGCTTGCAGCTTCATAGCTCAAATGAGAGTGACTATATTTACAGATAATCAGTATGGATTTGGTGTTCATGACTTTGGGCAGTTGTGGTCACAGCGAGGTTTCATGGCCTCATCTGGTATGCCCATTAGAAATGGGGTAAATATTCAATATTTATTGGAAGCTCTACAACTCCTACTGAAATTGCAGTTGTAAAGTGTGCAGTTCACAGAAGCAACAATAGTTATGTCACAGTTGGCAAAAGGTATGCTGATGAAATAGCACGCCATTGTGCAATAGTGGCTTGTACATTTAACAGATCATTTACTAATGAAAATCAGGAAGAAAACGTCTTTCCCATGATAATGAGAGTGGCGGATATTTGGGATGAAGTGAGTCAAATACAAGAAAATGCACCAGACACAGACAAACCGGGTTGGAACAGAGCAGGATGTGGAATAGATGAGTACAATGTTTGGGTTTTAGTGGATGGAAGACCAGTATTGCCAGACAGTCTGCAATCTCCAATGACAAGACATTTCCATGGATGGACTCCTTTTGGAAGAGACACAATAATAAGAACCTTTAAAAGTTTTGGTTTAATCCCAGATTCAAAACCCAAGCAGAATAATTGTATCATCAATGTGCAACAGGTCAACAGATGAACGCAGGCAAACAAACACACATCACATTGAGTCACATAAGGAGATCAAGAGGCCCTTTCAACAGGATGCAGATGAACATCATTGAAATGCCCATTTGTAATGGGTTCAGATATGTCCTGGTGATTGTCCGCACCTTCTTCAGATGGGTGGAAGGTTATTCAATCAGGAGAAATTATAGTCTCACTTTTGTGAAGTTATTGTTGAGGGAGCTAGTACCCAGGTATAGCATGTCTGGTTTCTCTAGAATCAGATCAAAGTACTCACTTTAATAGTGAGAAAATGTTATGTGTAGCATTACAAGTTGAACAGAGGCTACATTGGAGTTACCGTCCGGCGGCTTCTGGCATAGTGGAGCAATTTAATGGTACAATTAAATCCAAATTGGTGAATGTTTGTGCTTCCGCCTCACTGACATGGCCTGATGCTTTGCCTCTGGTGTAGTTGAGTATACAAAGTAAACCGGACAGAAACATTGGTTTAACACCGCTTTAGATCTGAATGAATGGAGCAATGAGATTACCTGCAATTCCAGAAAATGCACTTTTGAATATTACAGGTGACATGGTACTGGATTACTGTAAGGGATTGGCTGATGTTGTGTCTCTCTACAGGTTGAAGCAGTTAGCAAAAATCCACACCAGGAGCAGTGTTACACCCTTAAGTCCTGGTGACTGGCTCATAGTTAAGAAGCATGTGAGAAAGTCCTGCCTGGAGCCATGTTGGAAAGACCCCTATCAAGTAATTCTGATCACAAATACAGCATTTAAGTGTGCTGGAATCCCAAACTGGGTACACACTTTACATACCCAGAGAACGAGAGAGCCTTATTAGGAAACAGTGTTCTATGAGTCAGAACCAAGAACACTGGTGCACATACCACTGCAAGTTGTACAAACTCAGACTTGGAAAAGAGCAATCTGTGATCAGAGACAGTAGAACCTCTGACAGGTGAAGAGGTCCAATTGCCAGCCATCTCACAGAGTGACATCAGAGCTCTTGGCACTGGAGAAGAACCAATATCGTAAATTGAAGAAGTAACTTCTTTGAGGATCCAGGTGAAGGAATGAGTTCTGAAATTGAGGCAAGAAGTATTCCACGACACCTGATGGCCAAAAGCTTACAGTAGAAAGAAATTAGGATCAAGCATATCAGCTAAACCTACACCACCAACAATCAAAGAAGAAGCAGAGTCAAGTGATGTAAGTGATATAGAAGAAGGACAAAACACACCCAGGAGATTAAGGAGACCTGAGTACCTAGAGTCAAAGATGTTCAGCACCTGAATGGACATATTGGCCCTCATTATGACAATGCCAGAAAAAAACGCCTACCACTGCTGCGACGCCTGCCAAAAGACCATCGCCATGGCTACCACCTGTCCGCCGTATTATGACCGCAGCCATATTTCCGCCAGAGGAATGGCAGACATCCAGCTGTGGCCATGCCGACGGATGGCGGTAAGGTGGTGCTGCTGCCACCAGCAGTGCCACACCAGTAGACCGCTGCCAGCCATATTATGACCCATAATACGGCCTAGCAGTGTTCTGCTGTCCCGTCTCCTGCCGGAGGACCGCCTAAACACAGGTTATTCGGGTCTCTGACAGGGGAGGGGTGTTGTGTGTATGTGTGGGTGTGTGTGTGAATGTGTGTGCATGGATGCGGGGGTGTGTTGCGTGTTGAAAGCGTGTGTGCATGTGTGGCGGTGTGTGGGTGTGTGTATGTTGTGTAATGTGAATGCGTTTATGTATGAAAGTGTGTGCAGATGTGTGTATGAATGGATGTATGCATGCATGGATGCATGTGGGAATGTGTGTGTGTATGCGTGTGTGTGAAGGGGGCGTGAATGTAGGGGTGGGGTGGGGTGCTTTGGAGAGGAAGGGGGTGGGGGAGCTAACTGGAGGGAGAGAGGGGGGACCCCTATCAGTGACAGGGAAGGAACTCCCTGTCACTGATAGTGCCTGCTGCTTTGGTTTTCGTGGCGTTAAGAAAGCCACGAAAACCATGGTGGTAGGCGGGGTCATTATCCCGCAGGCGGAACAGAGACAGCCGCCAGGCTGGAGATGGATATCTCCAGCCCGGCAGATGTTACTGCCGTGATGGTCGGAGTGGTACATGGATGGGTTGGCTTCAGCCAACCCGCCAATGTTATCACCAGCCTATTGGCAGAACTTACTGCCATGTTATCGCCGAACGCCGAGGTCCTAATGACCTCCCATTATGTTAGTCATGTTTTGAATGTTCCAATTTCTGACTTGCTTGATTGTAGCAAGGAAGTGCCAGACCCTCCTTGAAAAAGTTAAAAGTCAAAAATATAAAGCACTTGATCACAAACTGACGTGCAATTGTGAGAACAGAGAAATAGAGATTGAAAAATATTATAAACAGTTTATGAAATAAAAAGACTAATAAAAACTAATTAATAAGAAGATAAGAAGAATAGCTAGGTCCAAGGGAGCATCTGAAGAGTAGGGATAACATTTTAGAAGAACAAGAAGTAAGGCTAAGGATTGTCTATACGAAGATATTATTATTAACAAAGACTAAAGGACCAAAGAAAAGGAAAAATCAATTAAAAAGAAAAATATCAATTCAACTAGAAACTAACTTGAAGACAAATATATTGATATTTGACATTATTCAACATTAACAAGAAGACATAGGTGGTCATTCTGACCTCGGCGGTAAAAGGCGCCTACCGCCGGTCAGAAATCCTCCATAATTCCGCCGCGGTCGCGGTAACCCGCCACGGTCATTCTGACCCGCAGCAGCCAAACCTCCGAAAATCCGACAGCCACAACAGACCGCCAGACCAGCGGTCGGCGGAAAAGTGGAGGTGACCAAACCTCCACCGTCACGCCAACAGAAATACGCCCATGCCATTACGACCCACGAATCCACGCGGCGGTCTTTCAAACGCGGTTTTCCATTGGCGGTACACACCGCCGTGGTCAGAATACACACAAACGAACAAAACTCAGCCACATTGGCCGATTTGAATTCCACACACCTGATACACATACACACACCACTCCCACACACACAATACAATATAAAACACACACCCACATCACCCACAAACCCCTTCGACCAAAATCCAAAAAGAAGCACTGAGAGACACAGCAGCGATCACAGAACACCATCACACAGAGGCACACTACACCATCACCCACACAATATCCACACACAAAACAACACACACCACCACACTCAACACACTTAACTACACATACTCCACCCCACACATCATACACACCACTCCATGGCACCCCAAAGACACCCCCGCTTCTCAGACGAAGAACTCAGGGTCATGGTGGAGGAAATCGTTCGGGTAGAGCCCCAGCTCTTCGGCACACAGATCCAATACACCAGCATTGCCCGGAGGACGGAGCTATGGCAGAGGATTGTCGACAGAGTCAACGCTGTGGGACAGCACCCCAGAAATCGGGAAGACATCAGGAAGCGATGGAACGACCTACGGGGGAAGGTGCGTTCCATGGTATCCAGGCACAACATCGCCGTGCAGAAGACTGGCGGAGGACCCCCACCTCAACCCCCACAATTTACAACATGGGAGGAGGAAGTCTTGAACATCCTGCATCCTGACGGCCTCGCAGGAGTCGGCGGAGGAATGGATTCTGGTAAGTTGAAGCTTCACTACTGCTTCCCCCCCACCTGCATGCCAAATGATACCCCAACCCTCACCCCCATCCTCGAACCCCACCCTCACCCCCACCCCCATCCTCACCCCCACCCTCACCCCCACCACCATCCTCACCCCCACCACCATCCTCACCCCCACCCCCAGCACACCTATTCCCTGCCAATGTCTCACCATCACAACCCACACATCCCAAAACCTAGGCCTGCATGCGTCCACTAAGCATGGACACCCATCACCAAAGCATGCCCAATGCATATACACATCCCCCCCACAAGCCACCCTCACCAAAGCCCCCACACACGAATGCCAGCACTTGGGGACACGGGAACCCACAGATACACCCATATGGCACGCATTGAAACTATAACCATACCTCTATACCCCTGCAGGACCCGACCGCCAACACACCGCCACGGAGGGCCCAGAATTCTCCACACCCCCCACCCAAGAGGCCGTCAGCGATGACAGCAGCTCTGTCGACCTGGACACTGATGACCAGCCCGGACCATCGGGGACCTCTGGACAGTCGGTTCCCCTCACACAGGCACAGGCCACTACAGACCCAAACCCCTCTGGGAACACCAGCACAGCTCCCACCCAGCGGGCCCATGCCTCTGTCTCCAGGGCGCGTCAATCTGCGGTGTGTCTACCACTACAGGGCACCCAGGATAACCCACCACCCCAACAACAACAGGGACCTGGGGGCAGTGGTAGTGGGCACACCGGCCAGGGGGCAGAGGCTCAGGGAAACAGGGCAACTCGGAGGGCAGCTGTGCGACAGGGGGGGGACGGGCCCAGGGAACCCACTCTCCACGAGGCCCTCACCACCATCATGGGAGCATACAACCGCTCCCAGGAGACGATGGCGACGGTACTGGCCAGGTTCCAGGAGATCCAGGTACTGCAGGAGGAACACTATCGGGGGTACAGGGAGGACATCAGAGCCCTCACCTCCACCCTGGTTACCATGGTAGGGCTGCTGCAGGAACTCATCAACACCAGGACGGACACTCAACAACAACAAAGGGCCCCTGCCACTAGCCTGGACCAAGAACAGCCAACCACCTCCGCCGGCGCTAGTGGACAGGAGGCCCCCGCACAACAGCAGCCCACCAGACCCCCACCTCCTGCAGGAGAAGAACCACCCCGCAAGAGGGCCCTGAGATCTCGCAAGAAGACAGAGTAGGATGTCAAGACCCCCGCCAGCAAAGGATACCACCTGATGTCATCCCACTGTCCCACATTGTCACCCTGTCCATCCTTGAACTGCCCATGCTCCATCTCTCCACAGGCCTATGGACAATGCACCTGTGTGACTGTTACTCTGGACTCTGCCATGGACATTCCTTCACCATAGCCCCCACCCACTTGAAACCACCCATCCCATTTTGAGCACTGAAATAAACACCTATTTTGCACAAAACTATCTGGGGTCTGGCTGTGAATTCAAAATATTGTAATTGACATGACAGTGCAAATATGTCCTTGTACATAGTGACGTCAACAAACAGCTGCCACAAAGCTGTAGTCCATGGGGAAACGAAGCACAGGACTCGTAGTGGGGACCCCAGATCTAAAATAGGGAGGGAAAAGCCACAACTCAGTCATCATACACTGGGGCAAATAGACAGGCAACAGAGATGCAGGAGAGTATTTTACATTTACAAAATTATGTTTGAATTGTTACCTGTGTCCTATTGGAAGTACTGTGCAATGATTCTGTCCCTGTTGTCTGTTTCATCCCCGTCGTCTTCCTCCTCTTCACTCTCCACAGGTTCCACAGCTGCCACAACACCACCATCTGGACCATCCTCCTGCAGGAAAGGCACCTGGCGGCGCAAAGCCAGGTTGTGAAGCATGCAGCAGGCCACGAGGATGTGACACACCTTCTTAGGTGAGTACATTAGGGATCCACCTGTCATATGCAGGGACCGAAACCTGGCCTTTAGGAGGCCGAAGGTGCGTTCGATCACCCTCCTAGTACGCCCATGGGCCTCATTGTAGCGTTCCTCTGCCCTGGTCCGGGGATTCCTTACTGGGGTCAGTAGCCACGACAGGTTGGGGTACCCAGAGTCCCCCAATAGCCATACACGGTGTCTCTCTAGCTGTTCCATCACGTAAGGGATGCTGCTATTCCTGAGGATGTAGGCGTCATGCACTGACCCAGGGAATTTGGCATTTACATGCGAGATGTACTGGTCAGCCAAACACACCACCTGGATGTTCATGGAATGGTAACTTTTTCTGTTCCTGTACACCTGCTCCCTGTCTCTTGGGGGAACCAAAGCCACATGGGTCCCATCAATGGCACCAATGACGTTGGGAATATGTCCAAGGGCATATAAATCACCCTTCACTGCAGCCAATTCGCCCACCTCAGGGAAAAGGATGTAGCTCCTCATGTATTTCATCAGGGCCGACAACACTCTGGATAACACCTTCGAAAACATGGGCTGAGACATCCCAGAAGCAATTCCCACTGTTGTCTGAAATGACCCACTTGCCAAGAAATGGAGTACTGACAGGACCTGCACCAGAGGGGGAATCCCTGTGGGTTGGCGGATAGGGGACATCAGGTCGGGCTCCAGCTGGGCACACAGTTCATGTATAGTGGCACGGTCAAGCCGGTAGGTCAGGATAATGTGGCGTGCTTCCATTGTCGACAGGTCCACCAGCGGCCTGTACACGGGAGGATTCATCCGTCTCCTCGCCAAACCCAGTGGACGGTGCCTAGGAAGGAAAACATGGAGCACACAGTCAAGCAACCCACAGGTACGTACTCACAGCTTGCACAGTAAACGATTCTCTATGCAGTGAATGGCGTGTCTGAGTGGCTATGCAAGGCCTAGGCCTGTGTGACGCAGTTGAAATTGAGCCATGTGGACCCTCGAAATGGCGGCTGCCTGACCTGTGAAGTGTGACAATGGGATGTGAGGTCAATGCTCTGGCGTGGCACACCGCGGCGGTCGGCGGTCGAAGACCGCGGCGCGAAGCCGCATTGGTTAACATTGAAGCCTATGGGTTTCAGGAGCCAATGGTGAAGGGCGCCGGCGGTGGCGGTACGCACCGCCGCGTTACGCACCGCCGCGGGCGTGACCGCCATTTTCTATCTACTTATTCACTTGCGACTTGAACTTTCACAGGAGAGGACCTATACTGCAAGTGTTGCTGTGACCTCGGTCTGGAAGGGACAATGGCTGCTGCGCCTGGGGAAAGGGCCCCTGCCTTCACTGGAGAAGAGTTGGAGAAACTTGTGGATGGGGTCCTCCCCCAGTATGCGCTACTCTACGGTCCTCCAGACCAACAAGTGAGTTTAATTCAATATGGATTTGGGGCCACTGGCTGGCTTGGGGGCCTGGCGGGGGGCCTGGCGGGGATGGGGGGCATGTTGGGCCTGGCGGGGGGCCTGGCGGGGATGGGGGGCATGTTGGGCCTGGCGGGGGGGCCTGGCGGGGGGCCTGGCGGGGATGGGGGGCATGTTGGGCCTGGCGGGGGCCTGGCGGGGGGCCTGGCGGGGATGGGGGGCATGTTGGGCCTGGCGGGGGGCCTGGCGGGGATGGGGGGCATGTTGGGCCTGGCGGGGGGCCTGGCGGGGGGCCTGGCGGGGATGGGGGGCATGTTGGGCCTGGCGGGGGGGCCTGGCGGGGATGGGGGGCATGTTGGGCCTGGCGGGGGGCATGGCGGGGATGGGGGGCATGTTGGGCCTGGCGGGGGGCCTGGCGGGGATGGGGGGCATGTTGGGCCTGGCGGGGGGCCTGGCGGGGGGCCTGGCGGGGATGGGGGGCATGTTGGGCCTGGCGGGGGGCATGGCGGGGGGCCTGGCAGGGATGGGGGGCGTTGGGCCACTGGCAACGAAAATGCAGACAAACTTGAACGTGGTATTTCTCCCTCCCTGTACGTGTCACATAGGTCCGCGCCCATGAGAAGATCGGGATTTGGCGTGCCATCGCCAAGGAAGTCCGGACCCTGGGGGTCCACCATCGACGGGGCACCCACTGCCGCAAGAGGTGGGAGGACATCCGCCGCGGGACCAAGAAGACCGCCGAGTCTCTGCTGGGGATGGCCTCCCAATGTAGGCGGGGTGCCTGCCGTCAACTGACCCCCCTGATGTTCCGGATCCTGGCGGTGGCCTACCCTGATTTGGATGGGCGCGTGAGGGCAGCACAGCAGACACAAGGGGGTGAGTACAAGCATAATCTACTCTGTTGTCGCGCAGTGGAGGTGTCTGGGTGGGGGAGGAGGGCTGTGGGTCCCCCTAGGCCAGGGCGATATCTGTAGGCTGGGCACCCCCGTAAGCCCCTGTGTCCCCAGCCACCACCCTCAGTAGTGTGCCAGTACAGCCATCCCTGGGCCGTGTCATCCATGGGTGCAGTTGTCAACTCTAGGCGTGAAGGGCATGTTCCACGGAATGCGTAGGGGACCCCAAGTGTGCAACTTAGTGCAGGGGGCATCTGTGTCTGTCATGTCCGCTAACTGTACCGGTGATCCATGTACTCAAAATCTCTTTATTTCTCTCTCCCCCCCCTTTTTGTTTGTCTTTCTGTGCTTGTGTGCATCAGCATCATCAGGCGGAGGAGAAGTGGCATCGGGGCAGGAGGGAGCTGCATCTCACATGGCCCAGGAGGGCCATGCCACAGAGTCTGACTGGACCAGTGAGACGGAGGGCGAGGGGAGCTCCACAATTGGGACGACTGGACCCTGCAGCGACACGGACACGTCCTCGGAAGGGGGCTCCCTTGCGGGGGTGGCACCATCCGTGCCCCCCGCCATTACAGGTACAGCCGCCACCCAGCGCACCATCTCCGCCCTCCCAGCAGCCCCTCAGCGTTCGCCCCGTGCCCGCTCTGCCAGGAAGCCGGGCATCTCCTTCGCCCCAGGCACCTCAGGCCCTGCCCCTGTTACCCCCGCTGCCCTCAGTGAGGAGGTCATTGACCTCCTCCGAACGCTCATTGTTGGGCAGACTACCCTTTTGAATGCCATCCAGGGGGTGGAGAGGGAGGTTCATCGCAGCAATGCGTACCTGGAGGGCATTCATTCGGGTCAGGCTGCCCATCAGCGATCGTTCCAGGCTCTGGCCTCAGCACTGACGGCAGCCATTGTCCCTGTCTCCTGCCTCCCTCTACTAACTCCCTCCTCCCAGTCTCCTGTTCCTCTGCCTGTCCCACCCACACCATCAGACCAGTCTGCACACACCTCAACACCCAAGAGCAGCTCATCCAAACATAAGCACCACAGATCACGCAGACATTCACACAAGCAACATTCCGATGCAGACATGCCAACAGTCACTACCACCTCTGTGACCCCCACCTCCTCGTCTCCCTCCTCCCTCCCTGTGACGTCTACACTCACACCTTCATTCACCTCACCATCAGCCAGTGTTTCCATCACCAGCACACCCTCCAGTACAGTCCGCACACGTGCAGTCACCACCCCCACTGCCATTTACACGTCCCCTGTGTCCTCTCCCACTGTGTCTGTCACCCCCTCTTCCACACCACACAAACACAGCCACCCATCCACCCAACAGCCATCCACCTCACGACAGCCTCCCGCTCCTGCACCTGCACCCAAAGACAGCAAACTTGTCTCGCCTACAACCACATCCTCTCCCTCCACTCCCATACCCACTGTACCTACCACTATCCATTGTCCCAGGAAAATCTATCTCTCTACTGCTACCTTCTTTCCTGACCCTGAGCCCCCCCCTCCTTCTCGTCGGGGTAAGAAGAGCACCTCAGCCACCACCAGCCCTGCAGCCCCCTTGACAAGGGTGCAGGGGTATTGGAGCCCACCAGCCCGCAGGTCTGGATCTTCGCCCAGCAGCAAGGGGACAGCCAGCCCACCCCCTGGGAAGAGGAGCAGAAGGCGGAAGGGCCGCCGCAGGAGCCCGGGTTCTATATCCCCCCAGGACACTAGCCAGCCACCGTCAACAGCCACAGCTCCAAAGGGAGGAAAGGGCCACAGACTCCTGACTAAGGAGGGCAAGGGCAGCAAGGCGGAGAAGTCAGGCAGCAGGCCTGCTGCCCATGGAGGACCCGTCACAGCTGCCCAGGAGGAGCCCGCAACCCCCATAGCCGCTGCCCAGGGAGGAACCGTCACAGCTGCCCAGGGAGAGCCCACCACCCCCATAGCCGCTGCCCAGGGAGGACCCAGCCCAGCTGGCCAGGAGGGCCCCACCACCCACAGCCCAGGTGGGCATTGAAGGAGCACCATCCCCGCTGCCCAGGAGGGCACCACCAGGCAATGAGCAGTTGGCCATAGAATGGCCGCCGTCTCCAGCACCGCCGTCTCAAGAACCGCTGAACTGGGCCCTTCAAGGCAAGGACCGCTGAACTGGGCCCTTCAAGGCAAGGACCGCTGAACTGGGCCCCGCCGTCTCCAGCACCGCTCCGCTGGGGACCGCCGTCTCAAGAACCGCTGAACTGGGCCCTTCCAGGCAAGAACCGCTGAACTGGGCCCCGCCGTCTCCAGCACCGCTCTGCTGGGGACCGCCGTCTCAAGAACCGCTGAACTGGGCCCTTCAAGGCAAGAACCGCTGAACTGGGCCCTTCCAGGCAAGAACCGCTGAACTGGGCCCTGCCGTCTCCAGCACCGCTCCGCTGGGGACCGCCGTCTCAAGAACCGCTGAACTGGGCCCTTCAAGGCAAGAACCGCTGAACTGGGCCCTTCAAGGCAAGAACCGCTGAACTGGGCCCTTCAAGGCAAGAACCGCTGAACTGGGCCCCGCCGTCTCCAGCACCGCTCCGCTGGGGACCGCCGTCTCAAGAACCGCTGAACTGGGCCCCTCAAGGCAAGAACCGCTGAACTGGGCCCTTCAAGGCAAGAACCGCTGAACTGGGCCCTTCAAGGCAAGAACCGCTGAACTGGGCCCCGCCGTCTCCAGCACCGCTCCGCTGGGGACCGCCGTCTCAAGAACCGCTGAACTGGGCCCTTCCAGGCAAGAACCGCTGGCCCTTTGGCAGACGTGGCAGGGCAGGATCTGTCTCGGGCAGGGCTGCAGGATGTCCTCTGGCCAACATGCCTCCTCCAGTGGCAGTGGAGTCTGTTATGGACTGTTTGGACTGTGGCTTTGCACTCCCCAGGATGGCCCAGTGGGCAGGCCACCCACTGTATGGACTGTATGGACTGTGGCTTTGCTCTCCCCAGGATGGCCCAGTGGGCAGGCCACCCACTGTATGGACTGTATGGACTGTGGCTTTGCACTCCCCAGGATGGCCCAGTGGGCAGGCCACCCACTGTATGGACTGAATGGACTGTGGCTTTGCTCTCCCCAGGATGGCCCAGTGGTCATGGAGTCCCCTCGTGGATCTGGCGTCGTGTACTCAAGTGGCTGAGGTGCCCCCCCTTCCCTTCCCCCTGAGGTGCCTGTCCTTTTTTCTTTCTGATGCCCCTGCAGTGTTCTCTCCGTGGAGTTCTTGTCGTGGGACTGGGCCTTGCCCCTTTGCTCAGGACCCCTGTGGTCCACGGACAGTGGTTGGACTACATATAGTAGATGTATATATTTTGTACATAGTTTATTTATTTATTTGGATTACTGCTGTCCATTTTTCAATATATCTGCCCGTTTAAGATCTCTTCTTTTGGTCTTTGCATTATTTCGGAGGGGGGGGTTTGTGGGTTGTGACAGTGATCTGTGGGAATGCATTGATGTGTGTGTTGTAGTGGGTGTGGGTGGGTGGGTGGGTGCCGGTAATCTTTTCCCTCCCCTGTGTCGTAGGTGCAGTACTCACCGATGTCTTCCGCGCCGCCGGGCGTGCTCCTGGTACAGGAGCAGGTATAGGAGTGCGGGGATGACCTGTAACTCGGGTTCCATACTGCCGGAATCTCGCGTGGAGTATGTGGAGGTGAGCGTTTTCCCGTTCGTAGTCTGTTTCCGCCGTGTTTTTATCGGCGGTGCTCCCGCCCCGGAAAAGGTGGCGGATTGGTGGGTCGTGATAGGGTGGGCGGTACATTGTCTGCCGCCTGGCTGTTGGCGGGGACCGCCGCGCTGTTTGTTTGTTCCGCCGTGGCGGGCGGAGTGTTAATGCGGCGGGCTGTGTTGGCGGTTCCCGCCAGGGTCAGAATTGCATATTTTGGACCGCCGGCCTGTTGGCGGGTTGGCCGCCGCTTTATTACCGACCGCCAGGGTCAGAATGAGGGCCATAATTTGCTGTTTCAAACAATTACAGGTAGTAGATCTGATAGTAGAGAAATATGTGTTCTGCTAATAGAACTAGGGGGCATATTTACAAACAGGTTATACCACTGTTGCATCATTATTTTTGACAGTCTGGCATGGCAGTCAGTATTCCATATTTGCAAGGTGGCACATTTAGGCCAATGCGTCAGTTCTTATTATGCCTCTGTCGGAAAATAGCTGCACAAGACCCGACTTCGCCATGCAGATCTTAAAATATGCAAGGTCGGTGTTCCCCCGTAAATTCTAACGTAAAACTGATGCAGCGATATTTACAGGTTTTGGAAAAAGTGACACATTGTCAGCAAGGGGAGTGCAGATCATAAAAAGTGTCAAAAGTTCTGCAGATTGGCAACCCAGGCATAAGAAACAACACAGTGGCTCTGGTATGCCAAGGCAGCAACACTGCCTGTACTGTAAAAGCTCCCCACTTACAGTTATTTTAATGATCAATAATATGAACTTTTGCTGGATGCAACTCCAACTCCCATTTTAGGTTGGCCAGGCCCATGTGTCAAATTTGTAGATATGGACATCTTCAAGAGTGTGAATATTCGGCCAGCAAGATATGGGAGCTATCTCATTGTGAGTATTGTTACAGTTTGTACAACCACACAGATGGCACTTGACTCAGTTTTTCTGGTTCTAGGAAGGAATGTCCATATAGTGACAACATATAGTCCATAGCGTGATCACTATAACTGGAATTGTTGTGGTCAGGTTCATTTGTTTGTGTTACAGTGTCAGGGGTTTGATCTCAGAAGTCATGACTGTGTTAACAAGTTATTATTATATTCACCCTAGCCAACATGACTGCTGAGGAGACCAGCACCTATGAGTAGTACAAGGAACATTACAGACACGTCTGTAATGTTCCTAAAGCATTCAAGAAAATGCAGAAATTGTATTTGCGAGTTAAAACAGTGGGGACATAGAACTTGCCAGACCCAGCACACTGGCAGTGCCAACTTCACTCACTGGCCAGGACAGAAAAGGGCCACGCCGGCCAACACCACCATCTCCTCCAGCAGCCTCACTTCTGTCCACACAGTCAAGGAGGCACCCTCGTCAGAACTCAATGTTCCAATGCAAAATTATAAAGGAATTGAAGAGCCTGAATCAAAAAGTGGGACAATATCCTTGAGGAGTAGGGCCGGCAGGCCAGCAGGATGACAAATCTGGAGGAGGCTGTGGAACAGCTAATATGAACTGTGTATTTTTGTTAACAGTTTAATAGTTGGCATAATTTTGTTAGGTAGTGTTAGAAATGGGGTCTTTGGTTGGCAGTCAGGTTATCCCCCTGTCCAAGCAAGGATCCTCACTCTAGTCAGGGTAAGGGAGAATCACCCTCAGTTAACCCCTGCTCACCCCCTTGGAAGCTTGGCAAAAGCAGGCAGGCTTAACTTCATAGGCTAGGTGTAAAGTATTTGTACCAGCACACACAGTAACTCAGTGAAAACACTACAAAATGACACAACACAGGTTTAGAAAAATAGAAAATATTTATCTAAACAAAACAAGACCAAAACAACAAAAATCCAACATACACAAGTCAGGCTAATAATTTTAAAAGCAAAAAAGTCTTAACAGTAAAAACACTGTTAGCATTGAAAGATAACAGGCGAGTGTGCATCGAAAAAGGCTAGCGATGCATCGATTTCTCACCCGCAAGTGAGACCGTGTGTCGTTTTTCCTTCTCCGGTCGGGTCGGCATGTGTTGTTTTTCCTCTCTGCAGGAGAGCGATGAATTAATCCGGGCAAGCTCTCAGGTCCTGGCAGGCTTTGTGTCGCTTTTCCATGCCCAGCAAGATTTGCGTCAAAAACTCTGCTGCACGGTATTAGCGAAACCGTGCTATGTGGGTTGCGATGTTATCAGCCTCCGTCAGCGGGTGTTGCGCATCGTTTCTCCAGCTGCGTGAATCGATCTTCCAGCTGCGGTGCCGGTGGAGCATTGATTTCTGCCGCAAAGCCGGCTGCGTGTCGTTTTTCAGCCACGTCTCAGAAGGTGCATCGATATCTTCCTCGCACGCCGGTCTGTGCGTGGATTTTCAATCTTGGTCTGCCAGCTTCACCTTCCAAGGCCCCAGGAACTGGATAGGGCACCACTTGGTAGGGCAGGAGTCTCAGCAGAGAGTCCAGGTGCTGGCAGGAGAAGTCTTCGATGGCCCTGAGACTTCAACAACAGGAGGCAAGCTCAGGACAAGCCTTGGAGATTTCTTCACAAGCAGGAATGCACAACAAAGTCCAGTCTTTGTCCCCTTGCGCAGGCAGAAACAGCAAATGCAGGATAGCTCCACAAAGCACAGTCACAGGCAGGGCAGCACTTCACCTCAGCTCTTCAGCTCTTCTCCAGGCAGAGGTTCCTCTTGATTTCCCGAAGTGATCTAAAGTCTGCCCTTTTGGGTGCTCTTCTTATCCCTATTTTGGACTTTGAAGTAGGCTTACTTCAAAGGGAAGTCTCTCTTGTTTGTGAAATCCTGCCTTGCCCAGGCCAGGCCCCAGACACACACCAGGGGGTTGGAGACTGTATTGTAAGAAGGCGGGTACAGCCCTTTCAGGTGTAAGTGACCACTCCTCCCCACCCTCCTAGCACAGATGGCTCATCAGAATATTCGGGCTACACCCCAGCTCCCTTTGTGTCACTGTCTAGAGAGAGGTGCAGACATCCCAACTATCAAACTGACCCAGACAGGGAATCCACAAACAGACAGAGTCACAGGATGGTTTAAGCAAGAAAATGCCCACTTTTTAAAAGTGGAAGTTTCAAACAACAATCTCACAACCAACTTTACTAAAAGATGTATTTTTAAATTGTGAGCTCAGAGACCCCAAACTCCACATGTCTATCTGCTACCAAAAGGAATCTACGCTTTAATCATTTTTAAAGGCAGCCCCCCTGTTAACCTATGAGAGAGATAGGCCTTGCAACAGTGAAAATCCGAATTTGGCAATATTTCACTGTCAGGACATATAAAACACTTAAGTATATGTTCTACCTTCAACATACACTGCCCCCTGCCCATGGGGCTATCTAGGGCCTACCTTAGGGGTGTCTTACATGTAAGAAAAGGGAAGGTTAAGGCCTGGCAAGGGGGTACACCTGCCAAGTCGAACTGGCAGTTAAAATCTGCACACAAACACTGCAAGGTCAGGTCTGAGCCATGTTTACTGGGCTACTAATGTGGGTGGCACAACCAGTGTTGCAGGCCCACTAGTAGTATTTGATTTACAGGCCCTGGGCACCTCTAGTGCACTGTACTAGGGACTTACCACTAGATCATATATGACAATCATGGAAATCCAATTACACATACATTTTACATTGGAGCACTTGCACTTTAGCACTGGATAGACGTGTTAAGGTGCCAAAAGTAACAAAAACAACAAAAACAGAGTCCAGCACACATCAACAACCTGGGAAACAGAGGCAAAAAGTTATGGGAGACCACGCCAAGGATGCTAAGTCTAACAGGTAGATGTTGGCTAGTATAGATATTATAGGTATAGGTAGTTTAGTATAATATAGTTAAGGTAGATTTTACATTTGTAAAGATTTTTCATAGGCTCTAATTTTTAAATTTTATGAGGTTTCAATGGAAGGGGGAGATAACATTTGGTCTTTGTTATAAGAAAAAGACATACAGAAAAAAACAAATAAATTTGTATTTCTTTAGGTTTTAATGTATAGTTAGATTATGTATAGGTGTAGTTAATGTTTGTATTACGTGACTATTTGTGTTAAGGGGGTGATGTTTGATGTCTGTAGTGGTATATGTGTAGCATGGAGTAAGATAAGGTTAGGACGGTTAAGGTAGAGTTAAGTTAAATTAGTGTGGAATACTTAGCATAAGTTAGTTTAGTTTTAGTTGAGATAGGGTTAGTTAGAGTAGGGTAGGTTGTTTTAGGTAATGATAATGTCTATGACTGGTATTAAAAAACATTTTCTGATTTTATGACTGATTAGAAAAATGATTGTGTAGGACTTTTCATATTTGATTAGGTTGATTTCAGCACATGAAGTAGGATTTCCCTGCAGTGTTTGTAGACATGTGTGACTTTGTGAGAAACCTATGGACAAGAGTCAGACCATTTCACATGGAGTAACTTAAGGGATCTTCAACAATGTTTAGGCACTGTGAGTGGCCCTCTTTGTGTGAATGGGGTGGGTTACCTGTTGTTGCACTGTGTGTGTAGGTTATGCTACATGTATTGGAAGGATTAATTTGTCAACCCATAGTCACCATAGATAGATATCAGAACACACACTGGTGCCTGCCACTTATACACTCATCCTTGCACCATTTTACTGTAACATCAGTGTGTTTGCTGGCTAGTATGAATTAAAGTGGGTCCCACCTGCCTGGAAACTTCTATCATCCTTGCCATAGACAACTTGCTAAGTGTGGACCTTCATGCTTGTGCATTTGGGCAACAACTTGCTAGGTTAGATGAACATTGGTCTCACCACCTTTCTTCTTCCCCTTGGTATGTGTAGCTTGTTCCATGGGTCTGTGACCTGGATCATAAAATTGGATATGGGTGTATGCATTAAAATTGATGTCATGTGTACTAACACTCACACTTAATGCATGTGAGGGCTCTCAGGGGCAGAGAACCACATGGACCCTGCATATGTCAGTGTGCTTTACTACACCATTTATCATTTGATACAGAACCCAATATACCTAGTCGTTGCAGTTTATGCTTACTGGCATACAAGGTGTAGAACTGAGCTTCTACATGCTTCAGTGGCATAGGTAAGATACAAATTATGAACAAGTCTGTCAATTGGTATCTGCTTGCTCTCAGTACATGCATTAATATTCTACTTATGTGATATCTCCAATGTAAGCATTTAGGCTGACATTCATGCATGATGATGTTGTGATTACTGGACAAAATATCTTTGGATATATGAGAGTGTACTAGTGGCTCACATGTGTCACAGGACACATTGTGTGCATGCTTACAAATGTGTGATTGTTTGGGAATATTTACTGTGTGCCACTCTAGATATTAATGCCTAATAAAACACCATAAACCTCAATAGTTCAAAGAGACATTCCACATGATGCCCTGGCAGTGGAGTTCCATGATGCTTGACCTTGTCCGAAAAGAGAATTGATAGGGACTGTAGCACAATTCCCTTTAAGTAGTAGGAAGTACCTTTTGGGTCAGCACATCTATCATAGTCTAGTTAGACTGATCAGCAAAAGACATACAACACACAGGTTTAAGGTAATGCATTTATTTAGGGGTGTGTTCATAGGCTGAATCACAGTTGTAGTTCTTGCAGCAACAACCCCAACATGGTTTGAGAGCCAAAGGATGTCCTGTCAGAATCCATGGGGAATACATATCATGTGACATGTAGAGAATAGTAGTATTTCAGTGAGGAGGGTGGTCAAATTGCAATTAGGTAAGGTAAGCCTCATCGACAGTCCACAAATGGATCAGATAAACAGGTGGGCATGCAAAATGGAGAAAGTACCAGGTGACAAGGGCGATGACCCGATAATTAACACAGGTCCAATGGGAAACTGGCTAAGAGTCACAAACACGTTACTGACTAGTTTTCCCCCAGAAATTAGTAAAGTCCACATCTTCCTCTTTTGATGTGTGTTGTGGCTCCCCTAAGAGCAGTGATATTTGTGCAGGAGGCATCTGTGGTACACACACATCAGGGGCTGAAGATGTGGCTTCCTTGTCCCCAACAGCATTTGCCTGTACCAACAAGGAAGGCAGCACAGCACTGAGAAGGGCCTGCTGGCTTGTCCGCACAACAACATTGCAGTCACAGACACCCATTGTTGCAATATAGGAGTCCTGCTTCCTCTCCATAGATTCAAGGATGGTACATATTGCCCCCAGCTAGGTAGCAACCTCACTAGTGTCAAATCGGCAGGGCTGTTGTTCTTTCCTCTGCCTCATGACAACAGCGATGTTAGCCAGGGACTGTTCCACAATCTGGAGTGGAGGCTAGGTGCCTCTAATTGCCTTAGAGGAATCCTTTTTGAGACTTAGGTACCTATGGTCTCTCTCTAGGGTGCCTGTGATGGTCTCTATCCCCACCTGCACCTCATCTACCAGCTAATGCTGAACTCCTAAAGGCTGATGTTGGAAGGCAATGTGGGGGCCCTCGGAATCCAGGCTTGGTCTTGGGCAGGCAGATGGTGTATGTCCTGTGATAGCCAGTTCCTCAGGAGACCCATCAGACCTGTCAGCCCCTCCTGCAACAAGAAAAAGTATTACAGTTAAGTCCAGGATTTGCTGAAAAGTGTCATCATCTATGGGGGGGGGGGGGTTGAAGGATGCCATTGCCAATAAGTTTCGTCATCCAGGACTGGCAGCTGGTCAGGAGTAGTAGTTTCTACCTCTGCAATAAAATGGAGATATGTCAATGTTGATCTATGCTAAATGTTGTCAAGAGTAATCTGGTTTACATACAGTAGTTATCCTCATTCACTTTCAGTTCAGCATTGATATGTAGGACCTATGTGACTTGTGGGTATTGAGACAAAGTGGTCCTGCAGTTGTCTTTCAGGTGACAGTATCTCTGCATTGTGTGACTAGGGTGATTGTTTGTGCCAAACCACATATTGCAGCACAGTTACACAGCTTGTTGGCCTGACCTGCCAGTGTGGGTAAGTTGAGGTAAGGTCAACATCTGCCTTTTCACAATGGCTATTCTGAATGATTTTTTTCTGTTATTGACAGCACTACTATGCACATTACACTAAGCCACTAGGGTGCCATGCATTCCCTCTGGCCACTACATAGGCCACAGCTCCTGGAAAAGTGATGAGGGTTTGGTCATGTATTTAATTTGATCTTACAGTTTTCCTTTAATACAATACAACATGGCAGTCTACCTTGTGCTGTTTTACATGCACATTGTGCATTTATTGTGCATTATGTGGCCATTGGCTCTTATCGGTCACATGTCCACACCACTCTACACAGCTAGCAACCTTGCTACACTGCCGGAATGTGTAAGAACATCTACTTATAATGTTTGTTTTGTCTGTGTATACTCAATGGATTTCATTACACACGCACTTGGCTCCATACTTCAAAACAGTGGCCAGTGTATCCTACCTTTGAGAGGATAAACCCAGTCAAACTAGGTTGATTGCTAGCACTGACACTCACCCCATTTCATCATTGCCAGAGATGGTTCTCTGCAGACTTTCACATATCATTTGGCTCAGCCCGCTCATTTATATATGTATATGACACCTCTGGTGAATCCTCATTTAGGGCCAGGGACTCCTCTTACCGTCACACACTAATGGGACCCAGATCATAAATTGACTCTCATGTGACACCAAGCCCTGCAATATGAGTCACCACTTCCAATTGCCTGACATAGCTGCCTGTATTTGAGGGCTATATGTAAAACTGTCACCCACATGCTAGTAGTTATGATAATCAGAAAACATGTACCTACCCAGGCTTGCCACACAACTAGCTCCATCCATCCCACCCTCCAAACATCCCTGAATCCTGCCCAAAGTCGTGGCAACCTAGCTCATCCTGTTGCGTTACAATTCCCTGTTTGACATCCTCCTGCTTTGACATATGTGTCCTGGTAATAAAGTTCTTCTTCTGTCTCCCTCCTGACACATGCTACATCTTCACCCAAGTCAGCATCACATGGAGGATGTGGTACACCTATGCCCTCTCCTATGTCATCCCTTCCCAAATGTAACACAAATGTGACACTATCAGAAACAGCAAGCGTATTGCTCAGGTTACCTAGCAATACACACACCACTTCTCACCTCCTTCCTATAAAATGTCGCTCCATTCAGACACAGTGCCAGTTCAATGTGTTCAGCCACACCTGCATTGCACTGCAAATGTGCCTATGTGGTGATACTTCACATTCCCAAAACATGATCTCCCTCTCAGGTGAGAAGTTTATCCTTTGACAGCCTCATTCCATTCCATTGCTGTCCAGATTTGGCTGCATGAATCCAAGACAGATGCACTAGCCTCATGGTGCCAGGGAGCATGCATTTTCCAAGTCAGGATGGGTAGGATTCTGTTGTCCAGACATGATGTGGTGTACCAGTCAGTTTTTTTGCTTTGTATTGTGGGACTTGGCTTCCTGGTAACCAATGTTGTACATTCCACAGGTACCAGGATGCAAAGGTGAACCTGGACTGTTCTGCACATCACATGCATTGGCCAAAATTGACAGAGATGGACTGGTCTGTGCAACATGTGAATGAGCTGTTTGGCTTACATTTCCATGATGTTTGACTGTTTATGTGGGCATTTCCATTCCGTTCCCTTATATTCAGTCGAGTGCAGCAGAGGAACATAGCATTTTGAGCTGCACAATATGACATATTTGGTCATATTGTCCCTTGTTGCCACTTACCTTGTAGTTCTTGTTGGTTTTCAAAGGCTGTACTGTTGGGTTCTTCCACTCTTGCCACCAACTCTGATGTGTCTGATGCCACCTGCCCCGCTAAGGACGTCAGCTTCTCTGGGTCCCCAGGTCCTCCTCCTCCAGTCTGCATGGCTACCTTAAGGTTGCTAGCCAGTTTCTCATTGGTTCTACGCTTAAAATCATGCCAGTGCATCTTGCACTCTGGTACTGTCCTTTTAACTTGCCCAACAATGCACTGCCAAATTGACTCTTTCTTCCCTAATGGCATTTTGGAGGTGAGAAAGAGTTGATGTTCATACCTTGTCTCCTCTGAAATGAGTATTTGTTTATCTTCCTCACTAAAGTTACTCTTCCTCTTCCCTTGGGGGTCTGTCTGGATATACTGGCTGATGTTGGGTTTGTTAGGATTGTTGCCCTCACAGCTGCTGCCCCTTGCTCCGTTTCTCCGTCTTGAGGTGTAGGTAAGGATTTTTTTCACAATGCATCACGTTTTAGTGTTTTTGGATACATGATGCCCTGCATTGTGAAGCAAAGGTGATTTGCGGCAGGTTAGCATTGGGTTACGATCCGCAAAGCAGCCTTGCATCACTTCTCCAGTACATGTGCCAGTTTTTGGTGCAGCAGCCATCCCAGGGATGTGTCCGTTTTTGACGCATCTTGGGACTGTAGGACATGGTGGTGCCTCATGGTGTTAAGAAGTGCCGTACCGCAGCACTATTTTTTCTGACGTATCACTGCCTTACCGCAGCGAGTAATCCATTCTTGTGAATATGCTGTAGGTGTGAGATATTTTTAGGGATTTTACTTATGTTTATAGTTTTAGTAGGGGTAGCAATAGTATAAGTTATAACTTTCATTATTGACTCCTGAGAATTTACTACTTTTATGAAAAATATGTATTGATGTTAGAATTGCAGTTTTGTTTCTCCTGCTCTTTATCAAGATCCCCTACTTGGTATCTAAGAGTTGCGGAGTGTTTATAATTTTAGGATTGTCGGTGCTCCCACAACTAAAAGTGCAATTTTACGTCATAAAGATAGCTCGTCTGTATTGTGGGTTATCCCCCTCTGCTGAGCCTACTGTCTTATGAGGGCATCCACCATCGTCAGCACTACTGGGTGTGTAATATTATTTTTAATTTCTTCTCACCACTAGTTAATTGTGGTTAGGGCAGCAGCTTATCCGTACGATCTCCTTCTATGGTTCACCTGTGGATCATTTAAGTGTACTCATTTGGAATGATTTCCTGTGGGATTTGTATATTCATCTACACTTTATCCAGGGATCCTTCCTCGTCTTTTTCCCTCTCTCAGTGGTTTGCCACACTTCGGTTCATGATTGCAGTAGAAAAATGTGTGTCATAAAGTGATGATTTGGTAAAAGATGTTTTGTTGACCATTCCACTGTCAAGATATATAAATTTTACTCAGGTCCTTTGATATGTTGACAACTGAAATGTTCTTTTGGTTGTGAAGAAATAGCAAATTACATCCACTCTTCATGGGGTTATGACTGCAGAATACCTTGGAGCAAACAACATCACTGGTGGGTCTCATTGTTAATAGGAAATCCTTAACTTTATGGATAAATTCATCTTCCAGGTGGACCAGTGATACGTAGCCTGGAAATATACTTATTATACCTTGATTTTAATCATCATCACAGCTACAAGGCAATCAGATGTAAGGATCTTAGAGGTCCCAGAAAAAGTCAGAATCAAGAACCTTGTTTCCAATCCCATTACTAAAAAGAGAGTACAAGTTCGGTAATAGGCCAATAGTTGTGAATTAATCATTAATGCCAGAGGCAAAAAGCTAAGACATTATGGGGGTCATTCTGACCCCGGCGGTCTAAGACCGCCGGGGCCAGGGTCGGCGGGAGCACCGCCGACATGCCGGCGGTGCTCCCAAGGGCATTCCGACCGCGGCGGTAAAGCCGCGGTCGGACCGGCAACACTGGCGGTCTCCCGCCAGTGTACCGCCGCCCTTTGGAATCCTCCAAGGCGGCGCAGCTAGCTGCGCAGCCGAGGGGATTCCGACCCCCCCCTACCGCCATCCAGTTCCCGGCGGTCCGCCCGCCGGGAACCGGATGGCGGTAGGGGGGGGTCGCGGGGCCCCTGGGGGCCCCTGCAGTGCCCATGCCACTGGCATGGGCACTGCAGGGGCCCCCGTAAGAGGGCCCCTACAAGTATTTCACTGTCTGCTTGGCAGACAGTGAAATACGCGACGGGTGCAACAGCACCCGTCGCACCTTCCCACTCCGCCGGCTCGATTACGAGCCGGCATCCTCGTGGGAAGGGAGTTTTTCCCTGGGCTGGCGGGCGGTCTTTTGGCGACCGCCCGCCAGCCCAGGGAAAAACTTAGAATACTCTCCGCGGTCAGTGCGGTATTTCGGAGGGGGGAACTCTGGCGGGCGGCCTCCGCCGCCCGCCAGAGTTAGAATGACCCCCTATGTTCTGGAATGTATTGACCACACCACATATCCATATGTAAAAAATAAGCACTACACACAACCTCATCCAGAGCTATGTAAGAAAAAGAATCTCACTTTAAAACAACCCCTTAACAATCGCACTTCATTGGTATGAGTCGTGACAATGACAAATTCAGTTCCTCTGTGGTTTCAGGTCAAGTGCAATTTTGGCACCTGCAAAATCCCCTATGCAGTATTAATCACTGTGGCACATTTCTAATAGATATTGTCATCAAGTAGCTATCTCAGACATTCTTGTCAGTATGCTTTTCTATCCTGGATGACTATGTCTCTACCCTTGATGGTTCTAAAAGCCTGATTAAAGAATGCAGCAGTGATCATTTCTTGGGCAAACACATTTCTTCCCCTCTGCCATCTTCACAGCAGTACTTAAATGGTCAGGACTTTTATGGTTCCTCAGATGTGAAGACAGACCCAGAGTTCCAAATTCAACGTACCTCATTCTCAGGTGTAAGCCACAACAGGCATGGTACGGATACTCAAGCTGACTCTATGGAGGTCAGCAAATTCCTATGCTCCCATCCTATTTCTTTCCTCATTGCTGCTGCACAGAGCTTCACAGAAGGCAAAAGAAGAACTTACATATTGGCTCACTCAGTTGTCTTATATTACTGGAGACAGTTGGTGCTACTGGTTGTTGGGAAGTTTAAGGAGCAGCATTTGTAATTTTTCCTCCTGCACGTTACAGACCAAGGTAATCAGAATTCCATAGTGATTATATTTACTTTGGTTTCATGTTCCTAGCAGCCATATGATAGTACTCTTTGGAATGTGTTGTTTCTGTCAGCCTGCATTATGAGGAGCTTTGGCCCCTTTAACGTCTGAATGGTCTTCTGGTCTTATGTGATTCCTGTAACTCTTCTATGATACCAATCTGAAAGGTGTCTCTTTTTATTAGTGATGCTCATTAGTGGTGCATGCAGGAAAAACACAGTGATGAGTGTAATGTTTGAATTTATCTTCGAGACTGGTAATTAATTACTTCAGTCACATTTTAGTTATTCTTTTTTGCCCACCATGTCAACTCAGACATGGGCCAGAGCACCAACAACAGCCCAGAGAAGACCTACAAGTGTGCAAATTCGGTGGCACTGCTCCCTCCAGTAGCAGAGTCGTGCCGATACCCCAGGTACTGGTCAGTGGACATCAGACCCCAAAAAAACCCAGCTCCCACAGAGCTGCAGATGGACCAGGAGGAAGCCCCAGTCGAGGGACTTTAGGAACACCCTGGACCTCCCACCAGAGTGCCACCATTGTCCTGCAAGACGTTGCAAAGAGATTCACCTCAAGCTCCCAATGGCTCCATTTCACACAGCTCCTGGATCATGAACTCGCCCTGCATCCAGCCTCCCTGTGCCCTGCAACAAGGAACCCCCTTGACAGCCCAAGGGGATCCGAAAGCACCACCTTTAAATTTGCAAACCATCCCCTTTTCCAAGTGGCTCCTCCAAGTGGCCCTGTGCCTGTGCCAAGAGACTTTCTAGCTCTACTCCCACCGGAACCGGAAGCCACCTGAGGCTCTTCAGCTGACAGAAGGTGCCCACCAACCGCTTCGACCATCCTGCAAAAAAGAAGAGAGTGGTAACACAACTGTACGATTTTTAATGCATTTTTAAAAGTGACTGCCTATTGATTCCTATGGTGCGTAATTATGCACAGAAAGACTAACATTATTAAAACTTTGAATAATCATAACTCAAAAAGTGCTTAACGTATCTTAACCATCTTGGTCTTAAAAATTATATACAAATCTGAAGTATTTTTATAAAATTGGTGTTGAGTTGTTTTTTGAGTGTGTGTGGTGCATGATTGATACTGTGCATCAGGCCCTGCAGCAATAGAAACAGTCCAGCTTGAAATACCAGAAAAGACCTCCTCTGAAAGGGACCACAAAAAAGTCCATACTGCTTTTGGGTTAGTTATGCCTCATCAGCAAGGTATACCTTGGGTCGTATGACACAGTGAACACATGGCCAACGTCTTGCCATACCTTGCACATTTAGGTTGTCACACTAGAAAAAAAAAGTCGACAAGTGAAATTAATGTCAGTCACTGGTAATTACTAAGAGAAGGATTCCAGTCCGTTGTGGTTCTGCCACCCATGCAGGAACCACCATATGCAAATTAGCCTTGGCCCTCCTCCAATAGAACCTGTCCAGCCTGATCTTCTAGGTCAGGTTGAATCTGAATGGGAGCACAAGCATCTCCAGACTTATTGCAGCCTATGTAGCCACATATGTGAAGTACAACTTGATTATTATGGCACAGTGAGCGAGGCCTCATCAGGATATTAATTGAACTTAGGGTGTAGTAATGAGGAAAAACAAAGGAGGTGGGTGAAAGGCTTGCATTATTATCAGTCACTGGTAATTACTTGGGGCCACATTTCAGTCCATCATATTTTTCATCACCATGCCACCTCAGACATATATATAAATCAGACTTGGCCCTGTTTGCATAGGAATAATACAGCTGTTCCTCCAAGCTAGGTCCCCTCTGGATGGGAACGCACACAACCTCACATTAGGTTTGGCTGAGTTAGGCCTCTTCAGTGATGTATTGCTTGATTACTATGGCACTTTGAGCAGAGGACCTATTATGGGACACACCAGTCACACTTAGGGAGTAGCACTGAGCAAAGCAAAAAGCTGATGGATAGAATGCTTGACTTAATCTCAGCCACTGGTAATTACAGTGATGCATTCAAGTCCATCATTTTCTTTCCCTCTCTTCTACCTCAGATAGGGACCAGCCATATGTTAATCAGTGTTAGCCCAGTACCAATGTGTAGTCTGAGCTGCCAGGCCTGGTCTCCTCTGGACAAAAACACATGTAATCCCATATCGGATGACCCTAGTTAGGACTCAGTGAAGTAAGCTTTATTCCTATGGGACAGTGAGCACCAGACCCATGTCTGGCCATACCCTTTGCAAAGATTAAAGTCTACTCTATCCTTGTAGTATTCAAGGTACACCACCTTTTCTTGATCTGACTTGGTTGGTAGTCCCCCAAACATTTTACCTTCACCCCCCCATGTTGCTGAATTCATTTGTGCTGGCTTTGGTCTCTATGCACTTTACCACTGCTAACCAGTGCTAAAGTGCTTATGTCCTCTCCTTAAAACACAGTAAAACTGGCCTATACCTAATCAACATATTTAATTTACTTGAAAGACCCTAGTACCCAGGGCCTGTAAATTAATTAAAACTAGTGCTACTAGTAGGCCTGGAGCATTCATTGTGTCACCCACTAAATTAACAGTTTAAAATATGCCTCAGGCCTACCACTATAGCCTGTAGTGCAGTTTTAAACTGCCATTATGGCCTGGCAAAATAAACCTTTTGGCAGACCTAATCAGCCTTTTTTAAACCTATGTCACCCCTAAAGAAGGCCCTAACAGGCCCTAGGGCAGGGTGAATGGTATTTAGAAAGTAGGACACATGGGATTAAGGTTTTACATGTCCTAACAGTAAAAAAGCCCTGAAGTAGTTTTTCACTATTGCCAAGCTACCTCTCACATTGAATATCACAGTGTTACCTTATTACATTTATAAAAAAGAGTAACTTCACATTGGGACCAGGTATGAAAATACATCTTGGTCTCTTTTCAATCGTTGGATTTTAAGTCACAATTCTAGAAATTCCATTTTCAGAGTGTAAAGATACAGTACTTTTCTGCTAATAAAGAGGTTCAGATTGCTGTGGCTGTCTCCTCTCTGATGGGTTATTGATTCCAGGCCCCAGGAAGGGCAGGAGAGTGGACCTGGCATTGTCCCTCACACAAAAGTTGGCATGGGGAAAAAAGGTGGCACTATCAGACCCTAAATCAGATAACTTCTGGACCTGTAGAAGCACCAGAAGAAGGACTGGAGTGCTGCCCTGCTGCTGGCAGGACTATCCTGCACCAGAGTGCCTCCAAGGGCTAGTTGGTTTGCCTCCTGTGTTAGCTACATCAACACAAGAAGCTTTAGAGACCCTGCAACTTACCTGACTGTCACTGCTGGAGTGATTCCTAGCCCCCATGTGGTGCCGTCTCTTGGACCCTTAGTGTGATGCTAAATTGGCCTCCTCCTACCAAAACAGAAAACCTGAGACTTATTTCAGCAAAAACTGCTCTCAGAACTAACAGTAGACTGGGACCTACCTTCAAGCTGATACACTGAAGATGCAGCACCAGTGGTATAGACTTTGCAGAAGCTTTTTGCTTCCTTCTTCTCTGTAGCAGCAAATCTTTTACAGCTGTACCTCTCAACAATGGTATCCGGCCTCGTGGAGGCCTCTTCTGCTACAACCTGCAGCCTCATCCCACTGGGATATTTTCAGTTTCACAAAACCTTCTAAGTCCAAAAATAGAAATCTTAGCCGGGCTCAACAGGGTCCAGCACCCCATCGATAAAGACAACTTCCTGGCACGAAAACGCAGCTTTTCCCACTCTGAGCTTTTTGTGCCAGTCTTTGACAGCTTCACTGAGACTTTATCCAGTGGCTCCCCATAGTCAACAACCTCCTCTCGGTTAAAGCCTGCTGTCTGGCCCCATTGAGGACTCTACCTTTTCCAGGAAATCTTCAAAATGTTTTCTTAGTCCCTAGGTCATTCTTGACTGGGGCTAAACTAGTGAATGTATCCGACCTGAGTGCCATCGCGGTCAGCCACAACCTGTGACTTTGTCTCGGTCACGTGCAACCAGATACCCACATTTAGCACACTGTTGTTTTAGGTGCTATTTTACACTAAAAATATAAACATTCATAACTTCAGTTCCATTGATTTGATCTCATTTGTTTTGGTGTAATTTTATTTTTAAACTAATCTAACTTGGAGTGGGATTTTTCTTGTTTTGTGTTTTCATTTTATTACTGTTTGTGTGCTTCATAAGTACTTTACACATTGCCTCTAAGTTAAGCCTGACTGTTTTGTGTCAGAGGGTTAAGCAAAGATTAATTTAATGATTGTTTGTGGTTCACCCTGACCAGGATTTTGGTCATTGCTGGAATAGGGCTTCCACCCTTCACAATCAATTACTCACTTTTCAACACACTTGCTTGCCTTTCTTTGCAATTGAACTCTCTATAAAGACCTTCAGAACATTCTATAGTTGATGCAGGTTACTCGTCTAGTCGGAAGTGAAAAAGCTATGTTTTCTAGCTATGTAACACAGAAGATCTTTAAGGCAGCAAGAATACCATTAACCAACCTTTGAAAGGGGTCATAAACATTTTTCAAGTCAAAGGCTCTGGCATTTACATTCCAACTGGGGTCATGAATATCATCTGGACCACTAGCATTAGTGGTCAGTGAACTGTGCTAAAATCCCCAATCAAAGATACTCAAAGGTTTCGAAGCACTAACCTTCACTACATGCTGGGCCATCCTAAGATTGGGAGCAGCTTCAGTCTCTGTGACCTTATTTGGACAGTAGTACTCCATGCTAAACAGCTGCTAAAGTAAAAGAAAACTTGACTACGTGACTTATCAATGGACTCTATGATGCCTCAAATGGCAATATCTCTAGTTTTTGACTGTTACCTCTGTAGTCCCAAGCACTGCAGCCCAAGTTGTTAGTATCATCATAATGGTCCCAGGAGTACTTCATATTATTTCCCACTTTTCTGGATGTACATTAGTTGGAGTTGTGGGAGAAAGATCCTTGCAAGATGAGCCTGTTGTCATGTCTGCTAGTCCTGAGATGATGCTGTAAATGGTTCACAAAGGTCAAAGAGAATGGTATTTAAACAAAAACAGAAAAAACAAATTGCCTACTGGCATGCTTCTGGCCACTTAGACTGAAATATCAAGAGAGGTACCAACATTAAGAGGCTTAAGAAGGTATATGAATTGTTAGTAGCTAGATCAGCAAGCAAGATCAGTTCCACGTTTACTGAAATGACAACAATTTAAGAGTCATTGACACAACTAGCAGCAGATAAAGTAGCCTCTGAACTATGGGAACATCTTTCAATAAAACACTGCAAGGCATTGATTTGACATTAGGCTGAAACCAGTATAGGGGTTGTTTGTTTTACCATTTGGGAGGGAGCTCATATAGCAGTTTGGACTAGGCTGCTTATTGGTGCAGGACCATGTGTGATTTAACTGATATGCAGATGACCGCTCCCTGTCTAGAGTGGCAGTGTGGGCAAAATAAAACAATGAACTGGAATTCAGTCCCACAAAATTACCAGTGGCTGAGATTCATTCAGGTATTCCACGTATTGTGTCCTGTGATTGTTACATGGACTCCAACTGAAGCCTAAACCACTCCACCAAGTTGGTACCAATTTGCCAGACTGTAAACCATAATTTCCTTTCATTAAGGAGCAGCCAGACTGTGGCAGGAGAATGCCAGGCTGGAGGCATATGTCAGCATGGCAGCGAGAGCACCTCAATACGGATGGTCTTGTTCTGATTGGTGAACACATAACCTGGCCGTCTTTAAAAAGGACCGCCGAGGTTGAAATGAGGGCCCAAGTGTTAGAATGTTGAGTAAATCACAAACAGATGACCATATTTATAATTTTGTCATGCAATGCAATGCATTAAGACATCTTTGCTGTGCTGCATAAAAGGGAGAGGGCTGGAATACACCATATCATTCATGATATGGAGCATTCCTGCTCTTTTCCCGGCACTGGCGCACAAACTTGTGCCAAGCACTAATGCAGGCACCCTTGCACCATGGTGCAAGAGTGTGTGGTATGTAGGCAGGATTCTTTTTGTGCAGGAACTGACAACTTCCTGCACAAAACTAACCTCTGAGTCATTTTCCTCTATGTGTGCTTCAGAATGCAGCATACATAGAAAGAGGAAACAATGAGGAGAAATAAACATATTTCTGCACGTCATGCCTCTCCTGGGGAGGCGTAGCACTTTACTGTATTCTTATGTCTAACACTAATGGTAAATCTGGGAATGTGGCAAAATCCATGGGTGGATGTGTGAGAACACCCCTCTCCACTCACGGAATACCTCGCTGGGTCAGAGTAATACTAGGCAGCCAATTGCGCTGCCCTGCGTTACTCCACATTAACCAAACCACACAGGGCTGAGCAAGGTGGTCTTGCATGGTTTGGTAAATGTTATTCTAGGTTTTGTGTCAGCCTTGTGCTACCTTGTGTGTAGAAAAGGCAACGCAAAGCTGTCATAGAGATGGTTGAGAATTACCACAAAACTTCAGTTTGACAATGCTTTTTTTTACCTCCTCCACAAAAACATATAAGTTGAAGATATCACCGTGCAAATGACCAAATCAGTCAGAGAGAGGTTCCTTTCTAGAACTACTTTCACAATTTTGCAACTTCCTTAACCCACATGGCCCGGATCACAAAATAGTTAATTTGACATAGAAATATCATGGAACTAGTAATGTGTGACAAGAACGTTTGTGAATATTTGTTGTGTAGCATTTTATTGTGGTAGCGATATGTTCTGTTCTTTTTGTGCTGCTGTGTTTTTACACTATAGTATTGCAATATACAGTAATTTTGTTATACAGCACTGCAGTTGTATTGTTATGTTGAGGTGTAAATGTTAGCAAAAAATGTATATCTTTCCATTGTCACTATCTAGACAAACAAATAGAAAATATCTTAATTAATTAGACAAAGGACACATCAGTCTACATGATTTTCAATTGTGGTTAATTGTTCAAAACCAAGATCTCAAATGAATTATGACAAAATACAATAAAATATTTTTTTATTTGTCCTATCTTTACTAAAGATGGTGGTCTAGCAAGTCAGGTTTCATAAAAAGACTACAATAGATGTGATTCCAAAATACCTAAAGGAAAACAACAACTTCAGATAATTCTTCCATGTCAGAAGAAATTGGGGTGAGAATAGCATGATTGATTCTTAGGCAACAGATGGCCTGATCTAGAGTTTGGTGAACAAAGTACAGTCCACTTGGGTGGTGGAGGATATTACGTCTGTCACATGACATACTAACATCTGCCAGATTAAGAGATCACCCCTATCCCAGTGGTAATCTCTGTACTTTGCTAGCAACCCCCATCATATTGTTTTCTGTCATGGTACAAAATGTTTGGCAGAAAGCCAGCATCAGTGTTAAGGGCTTTTCAGCAAACTTTATCAAATATTTTACTTTGTCAAAAACCACTTCCGAAAATGGGGGTTTGTTATTGAAAAATCAAATACCTAATGACCCCACACCCAGGGTGCTTTTTCCATGGGTGTGGGAGTCATTATATGTTTTTTCTGCCCCCTATCCACAGGTTTTACTAAGTGGTGAGGGATCGAAATATAAGGCCATCACACTCTCCTCCTTAAATAGGGTGGATGGTGTAATGCGCTTCCTCTAGTGACCCCTACTCTGTCTGGTCATCAGAGGAAGCCTTCTGTAAACAGAGCATTAGTTGTGCCCTGAATAGTGTGGGCGGATTATTGGTTTGGGGCACAGGGTAGCATGCTTCATTTGTTATGGACTAGCCCGTCTGTCAAACCCTAAATCAGCCCCAGGGTTGAGGTCTAGGATGGAAGCTCAAATATATCCTCCTAGCATCATTAAGAAGTTGAAGAAATCCAAAACACCAACATTTAGGATACCCTCCATGAGCTCTAAAAAAGTTATTTAAAAAATGGAGACTCCTGCATATAGAAGGAAACCTAGAGCCTTCATTCTTTACCTTAAAGTTTGAGAGATGCCCTGCTACATACCAGACCTAAGTAATCTCAAGTGCCCAATGAAACAAACCTATGTGCCCTTCCAGTCATATAAGAGCATTATTTTGCTGTGGCAATTACTATGCATGTAAGTTTAATCTCTGCAACAAAATGTATTACATTCTTCCTGAAGTGCCTGGCATGCAATACAATTCACACTAATTGCAACATAGAGAATGTGGTGATATATTTTGGTAATACTAAATATATAGGGAGAACCACAAGAAGAATTAAAATCAAAGTACAGGATCATTCAAAGAACATTTACAATGTTAACGTGGCAAACAAATATGTGCTATACTACACTGAAAAATCTCACGCTGTCGTAGGACTCTTACCATGGGGGTAAGAATACTTGGTTTAGGGTGGCAGCACTGCCAGGTGTGGGTGACTGAGCCAGTCCCACAATGACAGCAGCCATGTAGAATCAAAAAAAGCAGCAGCAGGATACCTGCAATTGATGCCAATGTTATTGTAAATCCTCAAAAACACTCAAACATTTAGTGGATGGCTGTGGGAAACTGACACCATGTTGCAGTACCCCCCATACTTTTTGCCTGGTTTCTGAATGCAACTTAGACTGGAGTGCACTGGGATCCTGCTTACCAGGTTCCCGGTGCCAGTGTTCTTTCCCTAAAACATTGTAAAAGCAATTGAATACACCTTTAGCTACCACTATAAGTCCCTAGTAAAAGTTACCTAGGTATGGGTTACTAAGGGCAGGCCCCTGAGGACAGCAGTACAGATTATGCCAACCTCTAGGGCCATGCATCCAGATGCACCCAACACTGTCATTGCAGGCTAGGTGATCTGGTGCAAACCTAAAACCCAAACTCGACATGGCACACTACCTGTGTGCCATGTCCACCATACACTGCACTTACTAAGGGTAAGACACCCCTCTGCCATGCCTTACAGCCCCAAGGAAGGGTGCACCATACTATATATGTGAAGGCATAGCTGCATGAGCAATATGCCCCCACTGTGTCCTTGCTAAACCTGGGACATAGTGAGTTAACAGAGGAGCCATTTTAAAATATGGGGTGGACACCTGTCAACACGAGTTTCCCAGCTACATGACAGCTACTCTGAACCCTGGGTTGATTGGTATCAAACAACTCAGGATGATCAATCCAAACTGTACCAGTATTGGTTTATTGTAAAAATGACCCAGGGGTCACCTTAGAGGTGCCCCCTGCAAAAGCTAACTAACCTGGCATGGTTGCTGACTGGTTCCAGCCAGCTGCCACCTCCAGACAGCCAATATACAAATCTTGGGGGAGAGCCCTGCCTCTCCGGTTTTGTAAGACAATCCCCTTTCTGGGTGGAAGAGCTAACACCCCTTCCCTCAGGAATGTGCACTACCCTGACAGTGAGCTTCAAATGGCAACCACCCTTGAAACTCAACCCCCAGGCCTGCTGCTAGCAGCAGACGGCCTCCCCCTTTGCAAACCCCTACTTTTAGATGGAGCAAAGGTGGGAAACCACACAAAGGTTAAGGGGAGACACCTGGCATGCATCACCCCTAAGGTGTTGTCTGCGAGGTGGATCCTCCATTTCATTTTCCTCCATCTTGGATGGAAGGAAAATAATCAATCAGGTTTAGGGAAGTGACCCTTCCCACAAGAAGTGGTGGCTAAAAGGGATGGAGCATCCCTAGGTAAATCTCCCATTGGACACTACCAGGTTTCCCGTAAAACACCCACTAAATTCAGTATTTAGTGGGCATCCCTAGACCAAGATTTCAGATTTGAAAGGACAAAGAGAAGTCAGCACCAAGAAGAACCACAGCCCGAGAACTTAGGACCTGCTGCACCAGAAAATGTGCCAAACCCTGCCTGCTGCACCTGTGCCCCGACAATCGCTGTTGCGGAGGAGCTGACCACTGGACTGATCTCAGAAGACCTCAAGGACCTCCAGGCTTCGCAAATAGCCCAAGATCTTCCTCCTGAGTGGAGCTACCACTCACGAAAGCAGCAAGTACCAACAAGCCAGTGAGGGTCATTTCACTGACCAGCTGATATCTCCGCAACCAGAAGTTGCAGCTGGACCCGATAACACACCAACAACAGCCCAGACAAGACCTAGAAGTGTGCAAATTTGGTGGCACTGCTCCCTCCAGTGGCCGAGTCGTGCCGATCCCCTAGGTACTGGTCAGTGGACATCAGACACCAAGAAAACCAGCTTCCACAGAGCTGCAGATGGACCAGGAGGAAGCCCCAGTTGAGGGACTTTAGGAACACCCTGGACCTACCACCAGAGTGCCACCATTGTCCTGCAAGATGCTGCAAAGAGACTCACCTCAAGCTCCCAATGGCTCCATTTCACACAGCTCCTGGATCATGAACTCGCCTTGCATCCAGCCTCCCTGTGCCCTGCAATGAGGAACCACCTTGACAGCCCAAGGGGATCCGAAAGCACCACCTTTACATTTGCAAACCATCCCCTTTTCCAAGTGGCTCCTCCAAGTGGCCCTGTGCCTGTGCCAAGAGACTTTCTAGCTCTGCTCCCACCGGAACCGGAAGCCACCTGAGGCTCTGCAGCTGACAGAAGGTGCCCACCAACCGCTTCGACCATCCTGCAAAAAAGAAGAGAGTGGTAACCCAACTGTACGATTTTTAATGCATTTTTAAAAGTGACTGCCTATTGATTCCTATGGTGTGTAATTATGCACAGAAAGACTAACATTATTAAAACTTTGAATAATCATAACTCAAAAAATTATATACAAATCTGAATTATTTTTATAAAATTGGTCTTGAGTTGTTTCTTGAGTGTGTGTGGTGCATGATTGATACTGTGAGTAAAACAAATGCTTAGCACTTCTCCAATATTACCCTAACTGCGCGACCAAGCTACCTCAAAAAATGTGAGCATTAGGTGATCTAGTTTTTGCCTTTGGAAACCAGTGTGTGGTTGCCTGGACCCCCTACACAGTGTGCCTAGTTTATGCACTACATGGATTGCCAGCCTCCTACAATGGCTGAAGGTATTACTCCAGACTTGGGGGAGGTCATTACTAGTTTAGCGGTCTCAGGAGCACCATGTTGGCAGTGGCAGTCGAACCGCCAACAGGCTGGTGGAGAAGACTGCCAAATTATGACCATGGCAGTAATTCCAACAGAATACAGCCAAACCACCACCAGCACCACCAGTGTGGTCAGGCCGCCACGGACTAAGGTAGCCACCTGTAGGCAGGCAGAGACCATGTTTCAGACAGACAGATTACGAGGTTGCACACTGCCAAGGTTTCCACCGTGATCACACCACTATGGAAACCCAGACGGAAACCAACTGTATAAAAGGAGACATTAACCTTCAGGAACCCATACTCATCTGGAGCCACATGGAACCTGAACTACATGTCTTCCCTCTGCTTCCTATCATTGCTTCCTTTCACTGTTGTAAAATGTCAAAGTACCTATGCACACACAACATACTAATTGAGAACAGGTGGCGAAGGCGACACACACCCGTGACTCCACACCAACATGCACATTCACACCCAGCCACATACATACCGCACATACATAGTACACAGACTACAGCCATCACACAGACATCTAAAACACACACTAGGGGCCAGATGTAGAAAGATTCCAAATTGCGATTTGCAATTTGCGAGTCCCTGCGACTCGCAAATTGCAAGTCGCAATTTGGAATGCAGAAAGGTGTCTCAGACACCTTCTGCAACTCGCTATGGGGTCGTAAAGACCCACCTCATAAATATTTATGAGGTGGGTCGCAGTTTGCGACCCCATAGAGAGTCTAGGCACTCACGGGGATGGTGGCCTGCTGGAGACAGCAGACCACCATCTCCGTGACTGCTTTTAAATAAAGCAGTTTTTTTTTTCTCTTTGCAGCCCGTTTTCCTTAAAGGAAAACGAGCTGCAAATAGAAAAAAATACCGAAACCTTTTGTTTCGGTTTTTTTCAGAGTAGGCAGTGGTCCATAGGACCACTGCCTGCTCTGAAAAAATAATTTTGTGTGCATTCACAAAGGGGAAGGGGTCCCCAGGGGACCCCTTCCCCTTTGCGAATGAGTTACCATCCACTTCAAGTGGATGGTAACTGCGAGTTGATTTGCGACCGCTTTCGCGGTCACAAATCAACTTAAATCGCGGTGCGAGTCGCAAATAGGAAGGGAACACCCCTTCCTATTTGCGAGTCGGAAACACATTTTGCGAGTCGGTTCCGACTCGCAAAATGTGTTTCTGCATCGCTTGAGGGCTTTTGCACCTCGCAAACGGCGTTTTTCGCCGTTTGCGAGTTGCAAAAGCCTACCTACATCTGGCCCTAATAACCTTATACACAGCACCGGCACAGGCACACACATCAACACACAACACCAATAACAGGGAAGGCAGGGGAGGTCTTAGAGGTAGAAAGGCTGGACATGGGGAGGGACACAGAATGTTCAGGGGTATCACAGGGTGGAAGAAGAGTAGGGAAAAGGGGAAACTCCGATAGGAAAGTCTTTGCCACACGGTGACATTAATGGCAAAAGGGTTTGGGTGTTGAGGGAGAGGGAGTGGTTGTCTGAGGTGTAGTTGTGGATGTCTTGGGTGCATTTCTGTGTGAGGTATGCTTGTGGGTGGTGGGTTTCTGAAGGGTGGGTGAGTGTGGGCGTTTATGTGTCTTGGGAGGGGGTGGAGGTGCTGGGAGGTGCCATGGTGGATGGGTGACTGTCAGTTGGGGTGATGACTGCAGGTATGATGGATGTGCTACATATAGGCGTGTCTGTGGTTGTGGTGTAAGTGGATGTGGTGACTGGGGTAGGAGCCTGAGGGTCTGCTGTCATGATGTCCATGGGTAAGATAAGTGTAGTGGCTGGATCTGCGAATATTGGTATGGTATCTGCAGGTGTGTTAGGTGTTGTGTCTGTGATGCTGGGGATGGTGGGGTTGTCAGGGCAGGGTGTGACTGTTGATGTGTCTGCAGGTGTATGCTGCTTGTGTGCATGCCAGTGGTGTGTCCTGTGGTGCTTGTGTTTGTCTGAGCTACCCTTGGATGTTGAGGCGGATGCATGCTTCTCTGTCTGTGGGCTTTGACTGGGGTGGGGAAGAGGGGTTTGGGATTGAGAAGAGGAAGGTGGAGGGGGGACGGAAGACAAAGCGTGACTGGCTGCCATCAGTGTGGAGGCCAGAGCCTGAAAGGATCTCTGTAGGTCAGCCAGTGCACCTCCAGGAATGCATTACTCTGTTGTACGTGAGATGCAAGTCCATGGATGGAATTCTCAAAAGTCGACTGCCCCACAGAGATCAACCTCAGGAGGTCAATAGCCCCCTTACTGAGGGAGGCAGGGCTAACAGGGGCTGGGACAGAGGTGCCTGCAGCAAACGAGATGCCCACCCTCCTGGGTGAGCGCTGACGGACAACTGGGTGGGGAGCTACAGGGAGGGCGGTGGTAGAAAGGGGGGTGGTGCACAGTGATGGTGCTGGGGTAGACCTAGATGGGTCTGCCACCACCACGGAGTGTCCACTGGAGGAGGATTCCGAGGATGATAATGTAGATCCTGTCTCATCCATGGCACTCCCCTCACCTTGTAGGCCACTAGGTCCCTCACTGTCGGTAGTCTCACGTTTCCCGTGGCCGGCAACATCCCCACTCACCTATGCCCTGTCTCCTTTGCCTGCCGATGCTGATGCACACAAACAGAGAGAGAGAGGGAGGGTCATCACATTCTTCACATTTAAACATGCACAACTGTAGGTATACATCGACTGTCAGGGAAGTCCCAGTTCAAAACCCTCAAATCCCACATCATGTCAAAATATGATACGTTCACCTACCCCATTTGTCATCTGTCTCAATGACATCATAAGCCAAGTATCTAAGCACTACTTGACCATCCCATCAAATCATATGCCTAAGGCAACATACTCATCATGGCCTGGCTAAAGCAAATATTTCAATGCAGTTGACAGATAACACCTTATCATGCCTACTCCGACTCCACACCTGCCCAGTCCATCAACAAAGGTCATGTTCCATGCAAGGAAAGTCATCTCTCATCGTACCTAGCCTTGCCATCACATGCCTCGCTGATCCTTCTGTATATAGCTAATACAATGGCAACATTCTCTGATGAATACACAACATGTGGCAGTTCAATACAGTGGCTATCACAATTTGGTATTTCATGTCTGGAGAACAGCTATGTCAATACATGTACCAAATCTTACAGGACTTTCTGCAGTCACTATTCACAGGCATTGCCAAATACACCATAACTCCATGTACTGCAACTGTGGGCTACCTAGCACACATGATACATCCACAGACAATCACAGAGAGCATAGTTACAACAAAATACTATGGATAGCCTACAATAACTCATAACTCAATAGCTCATAACATTCCATCTGATGTGCTGGTTCAGAGCCACAACATGATAACATAAGTACACCTACCTCACTTACAGCTGTCCTGACATGTGATTCCCACTAGCTAAGTACTAACAAAACACTCCACTAAATCCAATGTACACATGAATTACACATGCACCTACAAGGCTGTTGTTTTACTGATAACATATCCCACAACAACAACAGGTGTATGTGACATGGTAATAGAGCTAAACCATGAAATCTGGCTATTATGAGGTGAGCCTCCACCAAATCCTGTCCAAACATCCCACATCAGCTAAGGGAAGTGTAGCAAAGAATAGCCTACTATACATGATCAGCCACCAAGTATCCAATGAGACAAGATGTTGGCAAGTATTACCATATGTAGCACTCTTATAGGTATGGCATTGGCATATCTAACATGGACAAAGCACGTTATCTAAGGGTAAAACAGACTAGCCACTTATCTCATCTACAACAAAGGCATTGGGATACAACTTATTTGTTCACATGCCAATGTAATACCATGAAATTATCAGGGCTAATACACAACATGAGTCCCCCATTGTTGGATGGCCATCCATTACAAATGGGGACACCTCCTCAAACCTCATACGGACAGTACCATATTGGCCATACCAATTGCCTGAATGGGATGCCAGCCTCACACAAAGTCTACAAATGTTTCAGGACACAGGATAACTAGGCCCTCTAACTGTATGTCAGGCTCAATGTTGCACATAGAACAGATCCATTTAAATGGGAGTGTTCTGACATCTTAGAGCTATATTAAACACTAAATGGATTATTGGACCTGGGTACACTAGATGGGAAGGATGATACAGCGGCTTACAGACATATAGATGGCTGGGTAGAGTAACACATGTGGCTCTGTCACATGTGCATCTCCACATGAAGTCATACATATTGCTGGCACAGGTGATCAACATGTTTCCATGCACAACCTAAAGGCCAGATCTCTATTTTTATTTTGGCAACTGTAGTACTTTCTATTCCCATTAGTCAACATACCTGTAGCACCTTCTACATTTTCACAGCTGCTATACTGAGATAGCATACACTAAACTATCAGAGGGAAGTACATGACGTCAGTCAGTACTTGCCCCCTTGTGGCTGCTGTGCTGCCCTCAAACACCCATCCTCCTCAGGGTAGGCTACCACCAAAATGCAGGCCATTAAGGGGATCTGGGTCTGACAGGTACCCCTCCCTCATTGGGAGGACATCCCAAGCTGGGCCTCAGGGTCTTCCGGGCCCAGCATCTAAGGTCCTCCCACCGCTTTCTACAATGGGTGCTCTGCTGGCTGTGAACCCCCAGGGTCCACACTTTTTTGGCGATGGCACGTGAAACCCCCTTTTTCTGATGGACGTTGACCTGCATGGATGACACATACAAAAGGAGAAAGTCACGTCCACATGCATCATACCAATAGAAGAAGACAGTACACATCAGTCACAGCAAGTTGGCACACATACCCATCCTCTCTGCTCACACACCTTCACAATATACCATCTGCATACATCAACACCTTCACACGTTCACATCATGTGTACACCATCAAACACAACACCTATCACACATTGTTATGACATTGGGCTCACCTGCTCCTCTGGTGCACAATAAAGATGTTCATACAGGGGTAGGACCTCCTCCACTAGCTTTTCTAGATCTTCAGGGGTGAAAGTAGGGGCTCTATGACCTGCAGGATGTGGCATGATAGCTCCCAGAAGCAGTACACAGCAGCTCAGGTCGTGGACATCTAGTTGGCAGCGGTGTCAGGAGTCAAGTGAGCAATACTGCAGAAGATGGCGGTCACAACCACCCCGTACATGACTGTCACGGCTGGCGGACTTCGCCACTGACCCAAGTGCATCAAAGGCAGCAATGTCTTCCAATAGCAAGTTACACCGTTGTTGTGACCGCCTACCGCCATGACGACTTCCGTCGGCAGACTTAGGTCACTTCCACCTGTCCAGTACGGTAGGTCAGACGCCTGCGATTTTGAGCACATTTCATTTATGGGACTGTTTCCTAATCTGTGTCATGTACATAACCTCCTATTGTGCTGTACATCTTTACATACTGCTCTTATGTTTGGGTGACATATTGTGAATATGTGCTGTAAAAGCTGTGTTGTGTGAGGACATGTGGTGAACACTATGTACAGCTACTCAGAGGTTCCTATTTGTCTGAAAGATTTGATTAAGTCCAACAATATGTGAGAATTATGTATAAATGATGAGTCTTACACACATTGACAGTTACAGTAGTTACATAAGTTCTATCCCATTGTTATAGTTGGGTGTAATCGGATACATAGCTATGTGCTATACTGTATAAGTCAGGTGCTGTAGCCATCCTCTACAGCTGTTAGATGTGAGGAATGTAAATAGCTGTACATGATGTGTGCATTCTGCATTTCTCATACTATGTCTACTTTTTCATCAGGCAAGTGACACAGCCACCAGTGTACCGTCCACTGGTAGACCTGCACACCATGGAGGGAGGAAAGGCGTGTAATTCAGACATATCGTGTGAATTGTCATACCAATATGGATCTTTGTAAACTGTTGGACCCAGATCTGATGTCTGCCATTCACAATCCCTATAGCATACCTCCCATCGGAGAGAGGAAGGCAACCTCCAGTGTACTACCCACTAGTAGATCTGCATACCATGGAAGATAAACATACTATACAAGCATATCGCCTGAATAGGCAGACAATCATTGATCTTTGTGATCAGTTGGAGCCAGATCTGATGCCTGCCATTCGCCATCCCAATACCATACCTCCCATCATTCAAGTCTTGTCAGTGCTACACTTCCTGCCCACAGGGTCCTTTCAGAATACAGTGGCTCTAACAGCAGGGATGTCTCAGCCCATGTTCAGTCTAGTTTTGAAGGATGTACTATGTGCATTGTTGAAACATCTGGACAGCTACATCAGGTTTGCCCGCAAGCAGATTTGGCCTATGGGTTGGCAGACTTTTATAAGATGGGACACATTCCACATGTGGTAGGAGCCATGGATGGTACCCATGTGGCATTGGTCCCTCCCAGTGGAAATGAAATTGTGTATAGGAACAGGAAAGCTACCACTCAATCAACATGCAGGTGTTATTATGTCTGTTAGACCAGTACATTTCACAAGTCACAGCCAAGTAACCAGGATCTGTGCATGATTCCTTCATCATGTGAAACAGCAATGTCCCACTGCTAATGACACAACTACACAGAGAGGGACTGACTGGTTGGTAAGTTTTCATTAAACTGTGTGTTTGTGATTTACGTCTCCTGCCATCACAATATAGCATGTCACCCATACATGTTTGTTTTGTTTTCACAATGTGTTCACAGGTGACTCTAGCAATCCAAACTGCCCTTGGCTGCTGACACCAGTGAGGCATACATGTTTGTGTTGTTTTCACAGATGACTCTGGCAATCCAAACCATCCTTGGCTGTTGACACCAGTGAGGTACCCAACCACTCCCGGGGAATTCCGCTACAATGAGGCCCACGGGAGGACAAGGCGTGTGGTTGAGTGGACTTTTGGGCTCCTGAAGACAAGCTTTAGGCACCTGGACTTATCTGGAGGAGTCCTCCTCTACTTGCCCCACAAGATATGTCAGATAATAGTTGCCTGCTGCATGCTCCACAATCTAGCCCTGAGACGTCAGATACCATTGATAACAGATGAGAGGGAGGCACCTGAACCTGTGGCAGGGAATGATGATATGCCAAGTGATTAAGTGCCAGAGGATGATGAAGCAGGTGACTCCAGGGCAGATCTCCTCAATCAGTGCTTCAACTGACACACAGGTATATGAAGTAGACCTATAGTTCTAATGTAAGTATACAACCAGATGTAGATTGCCTGCATCAAACCTCCTTACTTTCTTCATCTGTGGGGGTGTAATGTGCTTCAATGCCTGTGAGTGAGTTGAGAAAGCAGACTGAAAGTTTGTATTCTGTACAGGACAGATTGTTCTGCATTCTTATGTATTGTTACAGCAGATTCTAACTTACACTTCTGGTAATAACTTCTCAGATGTGAGGTATGTTTTGTGCAATCTCCTATCCTATTTCCATTTCACTCAAAGATTTGCCACGATCATGTTTGGCTCTGCAACCTTGGCTTGAGGAATACTGTGTCAGAAGCAGATGGGAATTGCTGACAGACATGAGAGGTGTACATGACAGATACCTGGTAATACCAGTTTAGTTTAAGTGGGGTATAACGTTGATAGTTTGACTGTCATACAATGAGGGTGGTAAATGGTTTATCCTTTTCTTTCGCCTGTGGGTTGCAGGAAGATGTCAAATGGTGTATTACGTGTCTGGAGAAGTGTCTTGCACATGTGTAAAGGATGGATCATAGCCTCGCACTTCACAATGGGTAAAGTACTTTGGGATCGCCATTGGACCTAGCTGTCATTTGTTTCTTACTTTGCAGTCCAAGGTACATGTCACTGTAGACTGACATAGGTGAGTGACAATCCTACAGGTATGAGACCAATGTTAGTGTATGGTTTCATTACTAGTTACCTCTGTTATAATCTTTATATCTTCCATGGGATATGTGCTTTAGAAGCTATGGTACGGGCATGTGGAGAGCCTATACCAGGGGATACAGAGGGAGGACCTATCAGTGTGTCCCTGCTTTGTATGTAAATTATCATGACCCTGACTTCTGTATCCTGTGTATTTGGATTGTATGGCATCATTGCATACATCCTGATGATACTCCCAGCCATGCTCTATGTGCTGATTGCAATATTGACTGTAAATTTGTGTTGACCTGGATTTCAACCTCTTTAACATCTGTCCTGTAATATTTCTGTTGCAATATGTCTCCTGTTGATGGAGTCCCTGTCTGATGTCCATTACAATGACTAGTCGATACAGGGGGGCATTACCACATCACAGTTGGCTTGCATAACTATTGTACATGGATTATAAAGGACACAGTACCTGTGTTTGAGTGTGATTTATTGTGCATATCAAAAGGAAAACTGCAACCGTTATACTAATATAAATGAACATAACAGTGATGGGTGAAGTCATGGTGGATGATTTCATCAGGGTAGCTGCTACACCAGTTTCTAACACAAGTCCAGTGTCCTTGTACCATGGGAAAATGGAGATAGGTTTCAGAACAGTTAACAGGGTGTATGAGTGGCACACAAGGGGGACTAATCTGGAGAGGTACACTTCCTGGCAGTGGGTTCGGTCTTAGCATCTGCTCCTGCTGGATGGTGGACACCCATGTTTGCAGGGGCGTTCTTCAGCTACAGAAGGAGGGGTGTCTGAGGCATGAGATTCCCTGGGCAGGGCCTCAATTCCACTAGCAGCCACAGATGTTGAAGGGGCAGATGCTACATTGCTAGTGGAAGGGGTTAGATGTTGTGTAGAGAAAGTAATCAGGATGGTATGGATGTCCCTCAGCAACCCTGCAATGGTAGCCATGTGGACATTTTGCGCTTGCCACTGCTGCATGACTTCCTTGTGATGGTCCCTCTGCAGCCTTTGATTTTCCCTCAACATAGTGATGATTTTGACTATCTTGTCTTGGAATCTTTCGTATGCTCCCACAACTTGGGAGATGGTTTCCTGGTCAGTTGTGTCCCTTTGAGGGCCCACCCTCTAGCCCACAGCATCCCTCCCATGCACCCTACCCCCACATACCTGTGCCCACTTCCAGTGGGCACAGGCCCATCATTGTCAGGAGTGGCAAGGTTAGGCACAGGTACTGTGGGGCACACAGGAGATGTAAGAGGCTGGCCTGGTTTATAGTGGGTACCTTGGGTACTTACACCTCATACCAGGTCCAGTTATCCCTTATTAGTGAAATGTAGTAGTGTTCTAGCAGCTTAGGCTGATAGAGGTAGCTATAGCGGAGCAGCTTAGGCTGAACTAGGAGACATGCAAAGCTCATGCAATACCACTTACACAGTACTTCTACACAAGGAAAGACAATACTCAGTGTTACCAAAAATAAAGGTAGTTTATTTGGGTGACAATGTACCAAAAATATCTTAGAGGCAATACTCCTTCTGGATATACACTAGACACCAAAATAAGGTAAGTAATTAGACATAGAATAGTACAAACAATAGGAAATGCTATAGAATGCAATGGGAGAAAAGAGGTCTAGGTGCAACACAAACCATATACTAAGAAAGTGGAATGCGAATAACGAATTCCCCCCTATATAAGTGTAGTGTATGCAGAATCGCTGGGAGTGTAAGAATACAGTAAAGGTAAGTAAATTATCCCACCCCAGAGCCCAAAAAAGCAGGAGTAAAGTACTGCAAAGTTTCCTTAGGACACACTACACCTCGTGATTGGAATTATTGCAAGAACCAACCAAGTCTGCAAACAACAAACAGTGGATTCCTGGACCTGAAGACTTGCAAAAGAAGGGGACTAAGTCCATAAGTCGAAAGAAGTTCCAGGAAGGACAGGAGCCCCTGCCAACCCAGAAGAGGGTGCAAAAGAAGAGCCCCCATTGGACTAAGACTGCAGAAATGCACCCTAGGAAGATGCCAGGGGGTTCCTGCATGATGCAAAGGTTGTCCCACGTTGTGAAGTTGGATGCAGGCAGGTTTTGGCGCTGGAATCCTCCAACAAGCTTTGGTTCCGGCAAAGTTGCGTTTTGCATCAACTAGTCACTCTCTGAACTCTGTGTGAGGAGGAAGGCTCTCAGCAATTCAGAGAGCCCTCAGAGCACCAGATAGCACCCACGGATGTCCCAGGACACAGGGACAAAGGAAATGCAAAATGTGGATGGTGCAGCACTACAAAGGAAGGTCCCACGCCACTGGAGATCAACTCAGCGAGTTGAGCATCACAGGATAGAGTGCTGGGGACCTGGGCCAGGCTGTGCATGAAGGTGTTTTGCAAATAGTGCACAGAGGCCCCAGGAGGTGAAAAAGACGCGATGCACAGGGGTACTGTCGTTCTGGGGGAAGTCAAGGTCTTACCTCCTTCAAATTGCGACAGCAGTGCCTCAGGACAGTTGGTGTTGATGGAGTCCACCCTCTGTGTTCCAAAGAGCACGCTCGTCACTGTGAGAGGAGTTCAAGAGAACCGGTCGTTGACTTAGAAGGTGCCTGCGTGAGCAGGGGAGTGACTCCATCACCCCATGGGAGATTTCTTTAGTCCCTCTGGTGCAGGGTGAGGACAGGGAATCCTCAGAGTGTGCACACCGTGGAAACTGTTGCAGTTGCTGGCTGGAGCTGAAGTTGCAGAAGAAAAGTATCCCTTGTGGATACTTTGTTGCTGTTACAGCCGTTCCTGGAGCAGGCTGCGGTTGAGCCGAGGTCAGAGGATGAATTAGTAGTTGCAGAGGATTTCTGCTGGAAACTTGCAAGTAGAATCTGAAGAGAACCCAAAGGAGAGACCCTAAGTAGCCCTTAGAGGGGGATTGGCTACCTTATCAGGTAAGGACCTATCAGGAGGGGTCTCTGATGTCACCTGCTGGCACTGGTCACTCAGAATCCTCCAGAGTGCCCCCACACCTTGCAAAGCAAGATGGCTAAAGTCTGGGACACACTGTAGGAGCTCTGGGCACCACCCCTAGGGTGGTGATAAACAGGGGAGTGGTCACTCCCCTTTCCTTTGTCCAGTTTCATGCCAGATCAGGGGACAAGGGATTTCTGTACCGGTGTAGACTGGCTTATGCAAGGAGGGCACCATCTGTGCCCTTCAAAGCACTTCCAGAGGCTAGGGGTGGCTACCCCTCCCCAGCCAGTAATACCTATTTTCAAAGGGAGAAGGTGTAACACCCTGCTCCCAAAGGAACTGCTTTGTTCTGCCTTCATGGGACTGAGCTGCTCAGACCCCAGGAGGACAGAACCCTGTCTGTGAGGTGGCAGCAGCTGTAGCTGCAGTGCAAGCCTCAGAGAGCTGGTTTGGCAGTACTGGGGACCCATGGTGGAGCTCCCAGGATGCATGGAATTGGCTCCTCTATACCGGACTTGGAATAGGGGACAATTCCATGATCTTAGACACCTTACATGGCCATATTTGGAGTTACCATCGTGAAGCTACATATAGGTATTGACCTATATGTGGTGCACATGTGTAATGGCATCCCCACACTCACAAAGTCCTGGGAAATGGCCCTGAACTATGTGAGGGCACCTTTGCTAGTGCAAAGGTGCCCTCACACTTAATAACTTTGCACCTAATCTTCAGCAAGTGAAGGTTAGACATATAGGTGAATTATAAGTTACTTAAGTGCAGTGAAAATGGCTGTGAAATAACGTGTGCGTTATTTCACGCAAGCTGCAGTGGCAGTCCTTGGAAGGGTTTGTGTGAGCTCCTTATGGGTGGCAAAAGAAATGCTGCAGCCCATAAGGATCTCCTGGAACCCCAATACCTTGGGTACCTAGGTACCATAGACTAGGGACTTATAAGGGGGGTCCAGTGTGCCAATTGAAATTGGTAAATGAAGTCACTAGCCTACAGTGGCAAATTTAAAAGCAGAGAGAGCATAAGCACTGAGGTTCTGATTAGCAGAGCCTTAGTGACACAGTTAAGCACTATACAGACACACACATTAGGCCATAAACTATGAGCACTGGGGTCCTGACCAGCAGGATCCCAGTGAGACAGGCAAAAATATACTGACATACAGGTAAAAATGGGGGTAACATGCCAAGAAAGATTGTACTTTCCTACAATAAATGATATAGTCCTAACGACACAGGTCTGAGGGGGAATTGTGGCCTGTGATGTTGAAGCACCAAGGTTGGTAGGAGTTGATGTGGGCAGGGTGAGGCTGAGAGTCATTGACTGACCTGGTGTACCAGATGGGCCAGGTTGTTCATCACTGTCCAGACACCCAAAGGTGTTGTCCTCACTGGGGCTTTCATCCTGAGGGGGACTGACAGTCTCAGGTATCCTCTCCATGGTAGCAATGGCAAGGTTACCTATGGAAGGAGTGAGATACAGAGTTCAGGTTAAAATGTGTGTTTAGTTGCATTTGTGTGAGATGCAGACAATAGCTTAACATGAGTCCCTGCAATGACATTGACTGTCACGGTTGTTTTGGGCGGGTCTGATCAGGACTCTGGTTGGGACACCCCTTGAGGTCACCGAATATCCTAAAGAGGTAGTGTACTGGGGCAGAAGAGCAGCTAAAGGCATACACGGAAAGGACAGCTATGGGCAGACACAGGAAACAGGAAAGTAAAAGCAGAGCAACCCTTGTGTGAACAAATAGGAAACAGATTACTAGTGGACAAACACGCTGGGGTTGTACGCAGAGTGAGGCGCAGAACCTCCCACAGTGACAGGGAATCTCAATGCCTCTGTGCAGTTTGCTCTTACAGATAGTCACCCTGCCAGCCCCATAGAAAGGAAGCAGCAGAAGTGATTCTGTCTCTGGACCCTAAAGCACAAACAAGGATAGTACTTACATACACAGGACACGCTCTTGTGGGTCCAGCTGGAAACACAGTGGCGATTCCTGAGAAAACAGCAATAGCACACTGTCACTGTTAGGCACGAAAGACAACATATAAGACTAGACAAGGATGGGGGCTGGAATTGCCTCCTGGAAACCAGGAGCCAACCCCAGTACAAAGGAGGACACTTATACACTGGTGAAGACTGATAGAACACTTACCAGACACAAAGAACCAAGAAGAAACAGAAACAGAAGGGAACACACAAAGAGGCAGAGGCAAGAACTGGGAACAGGCTCAGGCTGAAGTAAAGTCAGGACTAGGACTTGAAAACAGGGTGCAAACTTCTGGCTGGAACAAACAGAGATAGGACTGGGAAACTGAGAGCAGGCTCTGGCTGGTACAGGCAAGGACAGGACTGGAATACAGGGAGTAGGAATGAGTAGTAAACACGACTGGGAAACAGAGAGCAGGTTCAGGCTGAAACAAGGCAGGAGCAGGACAGAGAAACAGGGAACAGGCTCTGGAAGAAACAAACAGGTACAAGGCTAAGAGATAGGGGCAGACTCTGGCTGGAACAATCAGGAGCAGGGCAGAGAAAGAGGAAACAAGATCAAGCTGGAACAGCACAGGAACAAAACTGGAACACCATCCGACAAGGGGTCTGTAACACAAAAGAATCGAACTCCAATGCACGACAGGGATCTTGAGGAAATGGCTGCTTATAAGCAGTTCCAAGCTGGGCTGCACAGGAGAGGTCTCAGGTGTGTGTAGTTTCAGACACTTGCAAGTCCTGGAGGAGAGGATCCAGTGAAAAGGAGCAACTGGACTTCTCCCATAGAAAACAATGGGAAACAGATTCCGGGCTTTCCTGACTACCAGGCTGTGCATTATGGGATTTGCAGCCCCAGGAAGTAAATGTAGTACTACACAATTGTACCATGGAGAAAAGAGAAACAAACAGGAGTCAGCAAGGGACTCTAGATAAGTGTTTAAGGTGATTCCTAGGCTTCCTTACAGCCCCCTTACATTGCTACATGGTGCAATGGCCATGCCCATGGAACACTTGTCCCTTGTGCTAGCCATGGGGGTGGCGGGCATGACTCCTGTCTTTTCTAAGACAGGAGTCATTTTTTGGTGGTTGTGCGCCAGGAAGTGGCACTAGTCTGGTTAGAGGATTTTTTTGCTTCTAACCAGGCTAGCGTCATTGTCTGACGTACAAACCCCTCCTTCCCTATCGTCATCTCCCACAAAGCTAGTGTCTTCTTCTAAGACGCTAGCCCAAGATAAGCGCCGGCTTGCGCCATTCAATAAATACGGTACCCAGCTGGTGTTGTTAAATGATGCTAGCCGGCACTAAACATTTTGCCACAAAACTGCATTAGCACATTTTTTCGGCAAAAAGCATGAATATGGGCCTAGGTTGGCACAGATTGCATTGCAGTGGGATCTGATATTGTCTGATTGTTGACTGTTCACCTATGTTACCTAGTGAATAGTCAGGCTTGCTAGATGTCACACGTTAAAGCTGCACAATGCACAATGATGTCCTAGTGGGAACACTGTATGTGAGTATGCAAGGAAAATTGTCCTGTATCTAGATGTTGTGCATGTGCATTGACTCAGCCATCTTACTTTCCAACCCAAGTCAGTCTATTTCTGGCTTGGGATATTTGATCTCTGGCCATTAGGAATGATCACTCAGCAGTAGCTGTGTTTTGGTTTGGTTGCTATTGTGAGTGTGCATTTGCCATGTACTGGTCCTCACTGTAACAATCTAGGTGGTGTAGCTAGTAATTTAGTTGTACATGTATTACATGTGATGTGTTGTGCACATTCCAGGTTTTCACAATGATGGGTTGGTGCATTCTGGAAGTCATAGTAATGTGATAAGCCTGTAGTTAATGTGCCATTTCCAAGGGCTTGAGGGAAGTTGGTCACAGTAGAGAGATGGCATGCCATAGAGGGGCATTAGATGATTTGATGAGAGGTGTAGTGGCTAAGTAGTTCATTATGGTGGGTTTGGGTAGTGAAGAAGCATGCAGGACAACACAACTGTACAACATTAATGTTGTGGGTACTTACCAGACTCCAGTCACCCGTTATGCCTGTGAGGCCCTCAGGATCCAGTATGTCCAAGACTTTCTCCTCCCATGATGTAAAGGTAGGGGTAGGAGGTGACAGCCCATGGCCAGTCTTCTGTACGGCTAGCTGGTGCCTGGATGCCATGGAATGCACCTTACATTGTAGGTCGTTCCACCTCTTCCTGATGTCCTCCCTTGTGCATGGATGACTGCCTACAGAATTGAACCTGTCCACTATCCTTTGCCACAACTCCATTTTCCTGGCAATAGATGTTTGTTGGACCTGTGCTCTGAACAGGTGTGGCTCTACCCTTACAATTTTATCCACCATGAACCTCAACTTGTCATCTGTGAAAAGAGGGTGTTTTATGGGAACATGGTTGTGGAAACGGTGTATGGGGGTGTTGTGGGTATAAGAGTGGAGTGTTAGGTAATTGGTGAGGTGTGAGGTGAGGGTGCTGCTATGTGAGTTGGAGATAGTCATAGCGGATTGTGTGTGTTAGTGATGTGTGTATTGTGATAGTTGTACTGATGTGGGGTGTAAGCTGAGTGAAATGTGTATGTGTGCCTATTGTGTACAAGTACAAATTCTATTCTTGTTTGGGTTCTCGGTATTTGTGTATGGTGTTCTGGATGCAAAGGTTTGTGGGTTGTGTAGGGGGTGTAGGGGTGTGTTACATATTGCGTTGAGTAGGTGTGTCTGGTGTGTGGATGTGTGTCAGGTATGGGGTACTCAAACTAACCAATGTGGTGTTGTGTTCTGACAGTAGTGAGTTGTGACTGCTGTGTTTCGGACCAACAATGGCTTTCCGCTGTGGTGTTTTGTGGATCGTAATTTGGAGGGTGGAATTTTGTCAGGCTGGTGATGCTGGTGTGAAACTGTCTCTTTTCTGTCCTCTAGTGGCCTTTCAGTTTCACAAATATTGCAGTTTTTTGGCGGATTTCGCAGTGTGACTCCTAGTATGGCAGTTGGATTACCGCCAACATGGCGGTCTTTTGTCAGTCACCACCGCAGTGGTCTTCCTAAAAGACTGCCAAAGTCGTAATGAGGCCCATGGTCTGGAAGGTGCTGACAAATCCAGAACCAACAGCCTTTAAAAGTGTACAATCCCAGCGGTGTTGGACGCATTAAAGATGCAACTGTCTAATTCACCAAAATGTTTTGGGAAGTTGGTATTTATAAGGGACTGTATATCTTGCAGGTCATAGGTTTCACGGGCTGATGTGAGAGCCACATGTTTTTGAAACAAAAGAGCTTTCAGTCTGCTCAGCTTGTCAAAATGTACATGTGTGTAGTGATGTGAAGCCACACTTATGCTAGTTTTATCTCATGTGTGGGGGAAATAATACATTACTGCAACAATTTACAATTTGAGAGACCTAAATCATGTAAGCGACATCTGGTCTCATCCCACAGAAACCTTGATCACTCAGCATTAAGTAACTCCCCTTCAAAAGCAACTGAAACACTGGGTGAATCAAAGGGATGGGAATACCCGTCAGATAGCAAGCCAAATTTGCTACGGAGATGTAGCATGCACCGTGCAAGGTCATCTGTTTACGAATCATAGAATGGCTTACAGTAGTCTCACATTCGCGACTGTTATAGAAGACCTCTTTATTGCCAATGGAACATTTGTGGTCAAAGGGCAGCTCCCACAACTCATGGATGTAACTGTCTCCTAACTGCTCAAATCTGCTTAGGGGAAAATGTTTTAAACACAAAGTGAATTGAAATGTTGATATTGGCAGACTGATCACTCCATGTATGAACCACACTGACACAGGTCAGTCACAAACAAGCTTTATTTGGTTATATATTCAACCATCAAAGCAATTACATCATCACATTACAAGAATAAAATCAAATTCAAGAAAGAAAACACAACTATCATACTATCAAGGATAATTAAGAAAAATAATAAAAACATAAATACTTAAAATCCTTGGCATACTTTTCTGCAAATTATATTTAACCACCTAAATGCCCATCTCTCTTATCAGCCTCATAAAACTATTATATTAATCAAGAATAAATCATTAGAACTATAAAACTTGAGACAAGTCATTTTAGCTTTTTAGGTGGCGTATGCGTATATGCCATGTGGCTGCAGGGAACTTGCTGACTGCACAGAATAAGGGAGTAGAGGTGTCCCTCATCATAATCCTTAGAGCACCTTTACAGTGTCTCATGCCCATATTCCTGCAAACTGGGCAGAGCCACTTCTGATGAGCAATCCTGTATGCAGGACAGATAAACATAAAATGTACTACGGTTTCTGAGGTACAATTGCAGCTGGGACATAATTCGATTATCAAGGCAGAACTCCGGGAGCTGCTAAAAGATTTGAGAGGTAAACATCCGTATCTAAATTGGACAAACAAGCTTTTACTTAATGAGTCAAAGATTAGATCCATAAATGGTTCAAAGTGAGGGTACCACTTGAAGTCAAGGAATTGGGATGTCAATCTGCTGTGTGACATACATAGCAAATTGTTTTCCCTGACATAAGCGCAATAAACTGTTTTCAAGTGTTTCTTCTGGTCCCTCCTTAGGTTGTGGGGTTGACTCCAGTCCCAAAGTATGAAACCATCTTGAGATATACTTAAGCCAAGGAATGGAAAGTGCATTGGGTCTATCTAGGACGTCTTGAAGAGACTCCTTGTACACAATTAATTCAGGAGTGGTCCAGATACGTACCCAGAAAAGCAGTGGTTGGGGCAATTACGTCTGAGATACGAGAAAGGCCTAGAACCCAGAACATTGGGATGAATGGGGTGTTTCGAGGACATGCCAAAAGCGACCTTATAAAGCTGTTTTCCCCCACAGAAAGTTTACGAACATTAGAGAATCCCCAGACTTCTGCACCAAAGGTCGCAGCACCCTGAGCCTTCGCCAGAAAGATTTTAATGGCTGGAGAAACCGCTTTCTCAGTGGTGGATTTATAGAAATGCAAAATGGCCCCAGATCTGTGCGATAGGAGGGCTGTGCTTTTATCAATCTGGGACTCCCATTGCATGTTATTACTAATTCTTACCCCCCAAGTAATCGATGGAACATACCTTGCTTAGGTGGGTCCCATTGTGAAGGATGGTATAACTTTTAGGGAGACCACAGCCCAGGGTCATAAGTTTAGTTTTATTATGATTAAGCTCCAATCCGTAATCAGCACAGAATGAACTGAACCTGTCCACTAGGACCTGAAGACCCATAGGTGTTTTGGAGATCAAAAGGGAATCATCTGCAAATAATGCAATCAGGATTTTGTGATTGTTCAAGGAGGGCGCGTCATTATGGCAATCGGTTACAACTTGCACCACATCATTAATAAACAGGGTGAAAAGAGTTGGGGCAAGGACACAGCCCTGGCGCACCCCCCACCTGATATCTATTCTGTCGGTGAGTTCCCCCTGGCTGCCCCATCTTACTCGTGCGTATGTGTTATCGTGCAATCTTTGAATTAAATGCACTAAGTTCCCCGGGGTTCCAATTTTTTTCAGAACTTCTCATAGCTTCTCTCAAGGGACAAGGTCAAGGGTAGATCTTAAATCTACAAAAGCAACATACAATTTTTGTTTAGCTAAGGTGACGTATTTCCAAAAGAGCAATGAAAGCCTAAAGACTTGGTCCATGGTGCTGGTTTTTGGACGAAAACCGTCCTGAAGAGGGTATAAAACCTGGTTGTCTTGAACCCATTCCGTGAGCCTGTCTAGGACTTGCTTGGGAAAGATCTTTTGCAGGTTATCAATAAGACTGATTGGTCGGTAATTAGCTGGCAAACCCACATCACCTTTTTTATATATAGGGATTATTTCTGCCCCATGCCACGAATCTAGAATGGGACTACCTGCTGCTATAGCATTTGACAGTGTATTTATATACCATGCCCATATGATGGGTTTGGATTTGAACAGGTCCCCCAGTATCTTATCAGGGCCAGGGGCCTTCGCTGGTCTCAAGGAATTGATGGCTGCTGTTGTTTCGGCTATTGTAAAAACAATGTCCTCTTCAATGCCTTTGGCGGAAACTTTGCAGTCATCACACCCAATATCCTGAAAGTCCTGTTATGCAGGGGAAGCATAGATCTCAGAGAAATAAGCAACCCTTCTTTCAGGCTGGATATACATACTAATAGTGTCATTGCCCCCCCTTGATCTACTAGCCAGCAGTCTCCAAAAGGAACCATCGTCTCGATTCTTGACTGCATCCAACAACCTCTGCCAAATCTCATATTCCCAGCTTTTTTTGGCTCGTTCCAGGGCCCTGGTGTTCCTAAGTCTGGCATTCCTAATCTCCCCCTGTGAGGGATTTTTTAGAGCTGCTTTTAAGTTGAATCTTACATTAACACAATCCTTATTAAACCATTCCCTCTATTGAGTATTGTCAGATATCTGCCTAGAAGAAGTTTCCTTATAAAATATGGCCTGTAGGGTACCTACCATTTCTATATGAATAGTCATGATTGGAATAGTGGCAGCGGCAGCCTCTTGTTCCCCAAAACTAGAGAACATTTTTAGAAACGATAAATAGATTTCCTTGATCAGATATGGATTTGACATCACTTTTGGCCAACTGACACGGGTTTGTCTAAGATTCAAACAAGGAGTCGGAACAACAGTGGTCTCTAAGTGCTGGGCTCTACAAATACATGAATACTTAAAGTAAGACACAAAGGATTATGGTCGCTATCATGGTGAGATTTTATTTCCGTATCTAAGGTACTTGTCCAAAGTCTAATGTCCACCAGGAGGTAGTCAATGGTGCTAGAGGAAAACCCTCGCTTAAAGGTGGAAGCACCGTTAGGATCAGATCTAGTGCAGCCATTGCATTCTCTTAGTCCAAATTTTAAACATAGGGAGGCCATCTGTGAGGCAGCACAAGAAACAGAGGGGGAGACAACCTCCTTAGATTGGGGAATACCCCATAGCTCATCTTCCTCTGTTGTCAGGACGCTAGTACTGTTCTTTGATACAAAGGAACAGTTAAAATCAACCACAACCATCAGGTAATCTGATGGATGCAGGAGCTCCATATAATCGACTAACTGAGTAAGAACAGTAGACTCTGTGCCACGTGAGACAGACCTTGCATACACATTTATCATGATCACCTTGAAACCAGGCTGAAATGTGAGTTGTACACCGAGTAGATCATGAGAGTTAAACCGTATTACTGAGTGGTCACATTTCAATCTGTTATTCAACTAAATCATGAGCCCCCCTATCCGTCTACCAAAACCCCCAGAAGCAGGTGGAGCCACATAAAAGTAGGTTGTAAACACTTTTAGATGGTTCAATTTTGCAGCCCATGTTTCCTGAAATAAACATACATCTTGCTTGTTAATAAAGCTAACCCACTGGGGATCCTCTAGCTTTTGCTCTATTCCTGCTGCATTACAAGACATAATGGTAAATTTTTGGGATGTGGTTCCTGCCTTAATTCTCATTTGAGGGGCAATCTTTAGGTTCCCTGGGCATTCTGCTTGACTCTCCTCAGTAGCTGCATTTAACATCCCTACATAAGGGTCAGCATTTAGTCAGTCCAAATTAGATAACAAGGGAGAGGAATTCTCTGCCATAGATGGTGGGCAATTCTTAAATAAAACTTTGGCCCCACCCACGTGGCCATCAGATGGACAGCAGCATCTGCACATCTTACCTCCAGGTGGATGCATACAAAGACTAATGCCAGTTTTCCTGCCAACTCTTAAAGGGCCAGTCTGTGTATTAAAGGCTATGAGATTGTTCACCAGGGTGCTGTCAGTAAAAAGGATTGAGATGTAATCGAATTCCAACCCCGGTTGATTATGTCTACACACCTCCAGGATGTCAGACCGGATAACAGAGAGACAATTCCTCTGTGTGCGTATCCAGTATATAACTTTGTTAGTAAGAGAGTCAATTGACTCTCTATGGCCAGTTGGCAACCTGGGCACCCCTGTCAAGAATATATGGACACCTTCCCTTCTCCAAACGTATCTCCCCTTCGTACCGTGGGTCTGTGTTGGTCACGGTTGGCCAAGGGATGGAACTCTAGGGGAACTAACAGGTGCATATGCACCCAAAGCTTCCCCAGAGTCCTTGGTGGAGACTGTTTGGCAGGCAATACCTGGATTCCGCAAACCAGGGGTATATTCATATTTATTTGTATCTAATTTGGAAATTTGCCCGTTAGTAGCCGGTACGGTTGGGCAAATAGGCCTGTAATTCGCTAATGGCTTCTAGACCTTGCCCCAAGGCCTTTGCATGTAGAATGGGTGGTCACTTTGCCACCAGTGTTATGTGTGATTGACATACTTGGCCCCTCAATCGATTCAAGATTATAGTCAACCTCACTGAGCATTTTACAGTTACATATGGCCCTCTGTTCAGTGAGTCCAGAAATGTTGTTAAAGAGTGTTACCAACAGGAGCTTTAGGTCATCCAACTTGTGAGAAATGATTACCAATTCGGAGACTCCATTGCTTTCCGACTTCCTGCCCTGATTCCCCTCGTCAAGTTCATCTGAAGCTAAGATTAGTGGACATTCTGGTCATACTGGACTTTCACCACGGGAAGACAAGGCCAAGAATCTATTTGAGCAGGGAATGTCAGTAGAAATTAGGGTCTTATGCCTTGGAGATGAAGGGTCATTAGCATGAGTACATTCAGCAGATTCCACATACAGAAGAAATCTCTTCGGAGGTGAAAGGATTACATCCTGGGTTTTTGGGTGGGAGTGAAGATCCACCTTTACATTCAATCTGGGCATCTCTACTTTTTTCCTGAAAAGAACAGGGATCTTCTTAGGCAAAGCAATATCAGGGTTGAGGAGGGCAGAGATGGAGGGGCTCCTAAATATTGCCTCAACCTCTTCAAACAGTGAGTCAATAGTTTTAAATTGGTTCCTGCTAGTAATGGGATGTCCATCCACTTTCCCAATATAACGCTTTTTATATTTCTTGATCCCAGAGTGAGGCACTGAAATGTCATCTGCCTTCTGCTTGCCCATATTGCGTACTCAGTAACCAAGGTTTAAGGTGAAGAAAAAAGGAAGGAAATGAATATCAAGGACCAACCTATGGGTCTCCTTACCTAAGCGCTTGCATTCCAGACCCAAAGGTGATGGCCCAGCCCAGCCCAGTCTCATGCAGGCGAAGACGAGCCCGTCTTGGCCCGGTCTTCGCCCGGGCACGTCCTGCGCCGCGGAGATGCAGCCCCTAGATAAGGGCCTTCTTGAAGTGCTTAGGCTGCGGGGGCCTGTAGTCCTCTACCCCTCCCAGCAGCCAGATCAGTTCCTGGGCAAGTGCGCGTCTACACAGGTACTTCACCCACAGTAAAAGGCAAGATTTCTAACTTTTCAATATTAAGCATAACATAACTAGCTTCCTTCTTAGCCATTATCTGTTGTTTTTGTGTCAAATTAAATGTGGCAAAAAAACTTCTTAGAGTTAACATGCTTCCAAGGCATACTGCCATTTATAAGAACATGTAACGACCAGCTCAACTACATAATGGGCCTAAGTTGACTCTGTCCATGGGATAAAAGTGGCATATCAGTTTGAATGATCTCAATAGCAGAAGACATGGTGTGTGTAATCTGACACTATTCTATATGAGTGGTCCAGCTTAGCTACGGGAAACAAAGGGTTATACATAACAGATTCACAGGGTTCAATGACTCCCTGGTACTCAAGCTGTGAGGTGCTTTAGCCTCATATTTAATGGGATACTGAGGTTGGATCTGTGGAGTCGATCTTATTAGAACAACATGGCAAGGAGAATCCCTGTCCACCCCACATGGTTGCTGTATAAGGATGGTGCCTGTGCCAAAACCCAATCTGCAGTGTAAGCTTATTTTACTGTGTCTGGAACAAGGACTGAGAAAGAAGGCAAAATGCCATCTTCCCCTTCTGGTAGTGTACAGACAAATTCAGGTGGGCAATCGTTTTCTCCCAAGAGTATATCATAATTTTGTGTTAACTTCCTGGGAAAACTACTTTGATGGTGCGCTTTATGTCACCCTCAATTTGTATTCTCAATTTATAACCCATGTGGGGTCGGAAGATGTTCCTGACCAAAGTATCAACTTCAAGGAAGGAGTTCATTGCTGTCACATCCAGAAGCTCTAGAAGATTCTGGCGAACTATTGTGAACTCTACTGTGCTGTCTAGAAAAGATACTGCCCATGTTCTATTATTCAGTAATGTTCTCAATATATGCGGCATGTTTTGTCAAAATTTGCTGCAGGCTTTTTATTTTTGAAGTGGGGTTTTTGTTGTGAAAGTTTCTCTTCCTTTTTAACCGAAATCCCTGAAGAGTGTTGTGACTCCTTTCTTGGTTTCACATAGTTGTTTCAGTGTTCTGATCACCCAAGTATCAGTATACTAATATTTGTAAGAAGTTTTTTTAAGTTTCCCTATTTCTAAGATTGTGTCTTTTTTCTGAGGTTTCTGAATGTGGAGATTCTCCTCATTCAATTCTTTTATCTTTATTACATTTTTGTTCATCCCAGTGTTTTTTAGAACCTTCTCAATCCTGCTTGGTATTATCCTCACCGGACTTACTTTGTAATTATCGTCTGGCCCCCATACTATCCCGACATGTAATAATATAAGTTTCTAAAATGATCTTTGGCAGCTCACATTCCTGGTCTTGTTGAGGAACTTCCCAGACTTGCTGGCGTATTGCCAAAGCTGCAGCCTCCCCTTTAGCATTACTTAAAATAATTGACAATACTTTTTAAGAGTTGTGCATTAATTCTATTCCTATGGCCAGGGCAGGGGCCTCCAAGTGTTCATTTTGAATTTGTTTTAACACTTCTGAAAGATTTGCAAGTGTTTGTGTACCATGTGTAGTGGTATTAATGGCAGCAAAGTCTGAGCCGCAAGTGGCACAGTCATCTATGGAGAGAACCATTCCAAATGGCAAGCACACAATGATAATTCTATGCTTGTCCTGGGGTCCCACATGGAGAAACACTGCTTCCAGCTCATTTGCTTTTGTGCAATCCAAAACAGAATTTCCTCCCATCCGGTGGGTTCTTTACCCATTATTGTAGGTATTTTTTGTGGATTTTTGCCTGTTACAGCCAGTTGATTTACAGCAGGAGCAACCCTCTCTGGGGTAGTGTTCAGTGTCAGCATTATGATTTGTATTACATTTCTATAGCTACCAATGAGATTCTTGTATAATTTACATACTTCTGCTACTGGCATGTTTTGTACATTGGGATGTGGTGTATATGTAGCCGGTGCTGGCCATGTAGATCCATCATTGCTTAAGAGACCCATCTAACGTGTTGTATCACATGTGGAAGGGTGCCTTTGCTGTTCTTGATACATTAGAGGTAACTCTAAATATTGGTAATATGTGCACTATTGAAGTACATTTGCAACTGTGCATGTATGAAATGTATTTGTACCTGTGTTAACTGCAGGAAAGAGATGATTAAAACATTTCTGTTCTACATGCATTGTGTGTCTCTACGATAAATGTCACATCCCCACCTTCTTCAGTGAACCCATTAGTGAGTAGATACTGTGTGACTGGTTGTCTACAGTTTTCTGTTATATTTACTGGTCTTTGTTTTGCCATGTCAAAAGATAGGGATCACAGTTTGGAGCACCAAAAGGGAAAATTATTTTAAGGTTCAAGCGTGAACAATCTACTGCCTAAAATTTAGCTGACTACGATATTTGGACGTCTCTCTATGAAGGTAATTAGTTAACCTCTAGCATGTGAGAAACAGGATACTCAGGAGATCTGTTAAGTTAGTGCCTGACCAAAGTTGATGGTGCCATGTTGTAGGACTCTTACCATGGGGATAAGACTGCATAGTTTAGGGCGGCATCACCACTGCGTGTGGGTAACTGAGTCCGTCCCACGCTGACTAGTCGCTGTTGGCCTGACCTTCTTTGCTAGCTAGCAGCACCTCACCCAAAACTAGAAAGTCATTTTTTCTTGTTACGTGACTTGTGGCAGCATAGAACAATGAAACTGTGACTCCTCAGGAAAGTTGCGGTCGACAGATCATACCCCTTTCTCTCAGTTACACAAAGTCTCATAAATGCTAAGGAAGACAAGGAAATGTAGGATACTTTTTAATATATTTTTTTTTAAGCAACTGCATTCTATGATAGAAAGCATGAACTGCGATTATTAGGAGGGTGAAACATAATAAAGTGATGATTGTGATCAGTAGAATTAAAAATATATACAGTCCCAACATCTGGAAAAAATCATGAGAATTCCTACATACACCCTAATGTCTAACATGAAAGCATAGCAGTGTTAGCCTGACTTCCCGTCCCAGCCAGTTGAAGAAGCCCTAACCCCATACCTGAAAAAAGGCAATGGTCTACCTGTTGTTCTGCTGCAGTACTCCCAGTTGGTAGAAAAGACAAAGCCAATATTAGTGAAGTTGTTGATGAAGTGGCATACAGCATAAGATGCCACTGGATGGAATGACCTCTACACTTCTTAGGTCTATGTGGTGTCGAGACAGGGCCACTCACCTGAAAAGCAGGATGCCTGCAGGGGTGATGATATGCCCGACCTTCTGGAACACCTCTTGGCACTTCCTGGTGGACACAGAAGCCCCAGCAGGTGTCCCAAGAGGAAAGGGGGAGTGGAAGAGAAAAAGACAAAACACCGCCACGTCTTGGCGGTCCAGCCAGGCACCATGTATTTTTTTTGGGGGGGGGGGGACAGGTCGTTGTTGACAGAGTAATAGTAGAGTTAGTGCACTCAATTTCCTTGAAACTGAATCTCTATTTCTGATATGGGCACGGGAGTGGTAGAAGAACACCAGGATGCTCCAGAACTTTTCTTGGATAATAATAACTGTTGGCACAATTACTAACACTGCAGTACCAAAAAGCCAAACTGAGTACCATAACAATAAGTACTGCTACACTAGGGCTGGCTTCACAGAGAATCACTGTTGCACACTGCAATTAGAACTGTGGTTGCACTTATCATGCAAAAGAAAAACAAACAAGGGCATTAATTATATCACATATAACTTTCCTGTATGCATAGGGTTAAACTAAAAGGAAGAAAAACAATCCAAGAAATACAAATATCCACTCTGGGTTCAAACAGTTAGGGTAGCACAGTTTGGTTTGGTTTCACTGTGTGTGTGAAAACCCGTTCAAAAAGCAAATTCCCCAAACCTGAAACACAGGCATGAATGAAACAATTTACATCCAAGAGTTATGCTATTAGAGAAAGAAAAGTCTAAATGCTCTTTTAAAATTGCACTGTCACTTTTTGTAGTACTTGAGCTCAAGCAGATTTCCCAAAGCACATTTAGGAAAGTAACTACAATAATAATCTAGAATGTTCAGAAATGCATTTGTCTCTTCAAGGTAAGCACTCTGCCAAAATACGAGGTCTGAAATATGCCAGCTGTTCTAAGAAAGCGCAGCGCTCAAAGAACAAACTCCCTGGAGAATACTAGTCACGTAGCTGCAGTCTTTTCCGGTGTGCTGGAGGAATGCCTCAAAAGTCCTGAATGCCAGGATGACAGCAGGGGCTTGACTGCCAAGTCAGATGTTGAGATCAGGAAGCAAAACAAAGCCAAGCAGGGAGGTATGCTTCACTCTGCTATTTATAGTCAATCAGGAAAGCAGTTGAGTTTCCACGTGTGGATGAAAATAAACCACCACGCCCAATTAGAAGCACATGTCTACACCTGCTCACATTAGCAAACAAGCTTTGGTAAAACAAGCATTGATGAAACCAATAGTGTAACACAGCACATTATGTTTACTTAGGAACATGAAGGTTTAACCAAGAACAGAGATATGATTTAACCGTAATCCCTGGGGATGCTGATAGATAACACAGGGGGCACCTTGGGGATTCCTGACATGTGGTGTTTATATAAAAAAATGTATTGTGTTCTGAAGACAGGCCTGACATGATGGTACATTTTTGGTTAGGCTGACCTCATAACTCTTGGAACAGCAATACTGTGTAAACTATCATGTACAAATATGACAGCCGTGAGGAGGGCACAGAGGGAAATCTGTGCAAGGGGCAGATAAATGTAGAACATGAACAAGTATGTTTTCTAAGAAAGTCAGTTGATAAAACATAAAACAACAAGCTAAATGTGAGCTGTGCTAAAATATAATAAAATGAATAAAAGCAAATAAGATGTGTATGTATCGTAAAGGCACAGGCTATGGGCCTAATAGCTAAAATATGGGTGCCCAATCTAGGCACTAAAAGGAACCAACCACAACACTAATGATGATCTGTCATAGACCATTATTGAGAAAGTAGAGCTTCAAAGTGAAATTAACAACATCACATGCTTTCTATATCAACATAACCAGCTATTGATTTTTGCTCTGAACCATGTGAAGCAAGGCTTACATGTGCTGCATACTGGCAACTGTAAGTCAATTACTGGGGTACTGCCATCCACTGTAACATCCATTGACCATGAATATAGTATGTTAGTCTATCATTATTGGGAAAATGAAAAACTGTACTGCATACTATGGAAGATCTTTCTTCATTGGGTGGACGCCTCAGCAAGTAAAAACAAGAAAGGGTTTTAACGTGTGCTTTATGTTGAACTCAAGTGAAATATGTACCAGAAACAGACAAGTGACATTCACAGGCCAATACATGGAAATGGGGGGGGGTCATAAACTGCAGTGATGTTTGGCCAAAATATTGTTTTTAAATATCCGTAAACAGAAACATCAGAAATTAAATGTTGTGACGCACAAATATGGTGATGCACAAATATTTTTGACAAGAACATAATTTTTTGACGTAAGTACTATGATTGTAAATAATATTGATGTTTATCAGTTATTAGCACAGGAATTTCCTGATGACCTTTCGGCTCAAAATGCTAAATAGAGGGCTCGCTTAAGGATAGAAGGCTTCTATCTGCAGGAGTCTTTAGAATTGGGAAACAGATTTCTTCTGAAAACGAATAAAAAAAGTCAATATTTTATGAACATTTTTAATCTTTCTCACAACAAAGGTGGCAAAGTGGGGTAGCTATTGTGGCTACAGCTGTAGCAGATGCAGTACCCAGGTGGTGGACTCTCTGAGTATGTGTTTTTCCTGCCATAAATTGCAGGGCTTTCGGCATGAAATTTAGACCTTTTTGGGAGCAATAATTGGGATCTATGTCCATATTACCCCAACTCTGTTGATTTTAGGGCTAATTGATCACTCAGTAAATAAGGAGGGGTTTAAATAGGAGGCAGGGCTCTTATTTGTGGCCATGTCGGTGGCTCAGTTGTGCATTAAGTCTCAGTGGCTTAGTCCTGACCCCCTCCGTTTTTAGCTTGGAGAGCTAGGTTGCCAGCAATTTGCCATATGGAGACTGCTTTATATGAATGTATGGGGGTCTGCAAGAAGTTGTTGGGTTAAAGGATATGGGCCACAGCCACCAAATAGATGAAGGGTTCACTGAGGTAGACTGATTGGATGCTACCACCCATAGTCATGTGTAGCTGTGGAATATTCTCTTTTTTGGGGAGTGTCTTATTGGCTGCTGTCACTCACAATGCTTTGTTATCAAATGAAGTTTTTTGTACATGAGATTTGTGATCTACGTTTATATATATATTTATGCCTGGTGGGATAATTATGGTACGCTTTCAGAAACACATTTTTTTTAAAGTAAATAATATTGATGTTTTTAATAATGTTTTCAATAATATAGTGGTTAAGTAATGTTTTTTTAATTATTTTAATGTGTTTCGGTTGATTTAATATTTCATGCATAACTATTGTTTATATAAAGATGTAATTAATTGTTTTTTACAAAAGTGATTTTAAATGTGTTATTAATTTTTAATAGTTATATTTATTGTTGTAGCAGGTTGTTGGTTTGTAGGTGGATTGAGTGGGAAGTTAATAAAATAATACATTATTACAAATATTTCATACATTTTATTTAAATATTTGATTAATATTTATTGTATAATTTATGAAGTACTGATTTACTTTTGTTAATGTTAATTTTGGACTGTTAGGTTTATAGAGGTATAGGATGGAAAGTTAATTAAGCAATAATTAATTATCAATTATTCAGTGTTAAATAATTATTTAATTGATTTTTATTTTATGTAAAATTTGGTATAGGGTAGGAAGGTAGTTAAGTAATAGTTAATTAACAATTATTTTTAATTAATTAGTTAATTGTTTTTAATTATATAAAATATGTAATGCTGATTCATTTTACTGATATCTTAGTTGCTGGACACTAGGCTTGTAGGATTATTTAATGGGAAGTTAATTAAGTAATAATTAATTACCTAATAATTATTTGTAAATTCATTACTTAATTGAATTTTAAATATGTAAATTGTGGAATACATATTTGATTTCATTGTATCTTAGTTGCTGGATGATAGGTGGATAGGGATTTATGGTGGCAAGTTAATTAAGAAATAATTAAATACCAACTAATTCTTGATTGTTGATTATTATTTAAATCATTTTAAATATGTAAGTTATGTAATAGTTTGTCTCAGGTATATTTTAGGTGCAGGCTGCTAGGTTAGTAGTGGTACATATAGGGAAGCTATTTAACTAATACTTGAATAATAATTGTATAGTAATTGATAACTATTTTATTGAATAGTAATTATGCATATTGATTAATTTGTTTTTAGCTTAATTATATATGTATGTTTTAAGTTATTTAAAAGTATTATTAAGATTTTAATATTTTTTCTCAGTATTTTCCCTAATCATGCTTAGACTGCAGTAGTAATAGCAAAATTCATCTCTTCACAGTTCAGCACTTTCTCTACTGTTATGCTGTTTGTAATGAGAATAGCAAATTTCACCCCTCTGAAATTCAACACTTTCCCTACTGCTGCACAGACTGGAGTGGGAATACTAAATATTACCCCTTCAAATTCCAACTCTTTCCCTATTGTTGCACTGACTGGAGCTGGAATAGTAAAATTCACCCCTCTGAAATCCAATGCTTCTCATACTGTTTCACTGACTGCAGTGGGAGTAGAACATTTTACCTCTCCAAGGTCCATCACTTTTCCTACCTTTGCCTTGACTGGAGTGGAAACAGTACATTTTACATCTTCAAAGTCTAACACTTTCCCTAGTGTTGCGCACCCTGGATTGGGAGTAGTACATTTCACCCCTTTCAAATCCAGTGCTTTCCCTACTGGTGCATTGACTGGAGTGGAAATAGTAAAGTTTACCGCTCCAACACTTTTCCTACTGTTGTGCTGACTGGAGTGAGGATAGTAAATGTACTCCTCCAAATCTAATATTTTCCCTAATTTTGCCCTGTTTATAGTAAGAATAATAAATGCAACCCCTCTGAAGTCCAACACTTTCCCTGCTGCTGCACAGATAGCAGTGGGAATGATAGATTTTACCCCTCCAAAGTGCAACACTCCTGAGCTGTTCAGAGTGGGAATAGTAAATTGTACCCCTCTAAAATCAAACATTTTCCTTACTCTTGAGCTGTTCAGAGTGGGAATAGTAAATTGTACCCCTGAGAAATCCAACACTTCCTCTACTGAGTTGTTTGCAGTGGGAATAGTACATTTAACACCTCCAAAGCCCAATGCTTTCCCTACTTTTGCCTAGACTACAGTTGGACTAGTAAATTTCTCCCATCCAAAGTCCAATGCTGTCCCCACCGTTGCACTCACTGGAGTAGGAAGAGCAATAAATTCTTCCCAATTACAACAATTTCCCTATCATTGCTCCGACTGGAATAGAAATAGTAAATCTAACCTCTTTAAAGTCCAAGGGGTTTCCCTACTAATGCATAAACTAGAGTGGAAATAGTATATTTCACATTCTTAGACACCAATAGTTTTCATATTATTGGTTAAATGTATTTTATACCAATATTTATTTTAAAACATAATAATTTTGTTAATAGTTACTAGGAATATACATATATATGTATATATTTTCATATTATTACATTGCAAATATTTTTAAAAATATATCAAATAAATATTTTATTTATGTTACACTGTATATATATTTATATAAATACAAACACACACATATATGTGTGTATGTGTTTGTGTGCTTATATAATATATATTTATATATAGTAATAAATAATAGTGGAATATATTTGCTTTACATTATATTAAATGCATACAATAAAGTAATTAATATTTACTACTTTAAATGCTATTGATATTTAAGAAATCAATATTTTTGCCTATTTTTGGACAATATCAGTGACAATTACATTTTTTTCTTTTATTTTTGTAGTTACGGTTTTAAGAATAGGAGCACAATGTTGTGGCAAAAAATGTTTTTGAAGCAATATATTTGTCAACAATATTGTTTGCCATGGTTTGGTGTCAGTGAGCCCGTGCAGAAAAGAGTTATTACATTAGAAAAAGATAGCTACTACAACAGGCACTCTAAAGAAATGAGGTATGGAATCTTGCCCTCAGGACCTGTTAATTTAGTCAGTTTCATGCTGCATTTTCTTTTGTCCTTCGAGTGTTTGACGTTGCGAATTTGAAACAATATAATTCAGCACATCAGACATTTTGGGGTCATATCTATATATATTACACCAAATCAAAGCATTTACCATAAATCTAAAGACACTCTATTTAAAGATTAGTAGGGGCTTGCAATATTCCAGCCTCCACAACTGAACTAACCCCATACTGCATTTTATATGTGTTTTCCAATTCAAGTTATGAGTACAGGAAACACTGAATGTCATCCTTGACAGGCACCTCTTCCATGACTTTAAATATGGCTCCTGCTTTAGCAGGTTAGCCATTCCCCTCCAGAAACCATACAGCACAGAGCACATCAATTTTGAATGATTAGTCATCCAATGCCCTGACGAAGCCGCAAGAGATACCAACTGAGGAAATTCCTTGTTATTTCTACCGAGACTAAGCATGCAAATCATAAAACTTGCACCTTCTTGTCTATCCAAGGTCACTCCTTGTGTAATAGGTAAGACCCCTAGGTATGTTCATTTAGTTCTGTCATTTAAGATAATAGGATTAGAAGATCTCAAATCGATTTGCCAATTAATAATTTTGGAAATTTACTCTTCACTCTCACAATCACAATTATAAAATGTGACAAACTGAATGGGATGTGCTACTGAATATCGACATCAACAATATTGTGGTACAAGAATATTGAGGACAGAATATCGAGGGATTAAGTATTGAAAGTTAAGTCTATATAGGGAAGTGTAGGTTTACTCTTTCTAATTCACATGTATGCACCTTGAAGATAGAAGTTGATGCTTTAATCTTTAGGTGCTATTTTGAACCATAAACTTTACAGATTCATATCTCCTGTTCCACAGATTGGATTTTTGTTGTTTCAGTGTCAAATAATGTATTTAAATTCACTCTATTTTTCTAAATTGGTTTGGAATTTTCCTTGTGTTGTATTGTCTGCGACAGAGCCCTGGACTGGATTACCTCATTTCTCACTGGCAGACCTCAGAGAGTCCACCTCCCTCCATTCCACTCTGAAGCCACCGAAATCATCTGCGGCGTACCCCAGGGTTTGTCCCTCAACCTGACCCTCTTCAACGTCTACATGGCTCCGCTCGCTTACATCGCCCAATTCCACAACCTCAATATCATCTCATACGCCAATGACACCCAGCTGATCCTCTCCCTCACCAAGGACACCACCAAGACCAACCTCCACGAAGGAATGATAGCCATCACTGAATGGATGAAGAACAGCTGCCTTAAACTAAATTCCGAGAAGACTGAGGTCCTCATCTTCGGCTCCACACCCTCTGCATGGGACAGCACCTGGTGACCTGCCACACTGGGAACCGCACCAACACCAACCGACCACGCACGCAACCTGGAATTCATCCTGGACTCTTCACTATCTATAACCCAGCAAGTCAAAGGCATCTCCTCATGCTTCAACACCCTCCACATGCTACGGAAGATCTACAAATGATCCCCACTGAAACCAGAAGACCAGTCACCCAAGTCCCCGTAAGCAGCAAACTGGACTATGGCAATGCCCTCTACGCAGGAACCACAGCCAAACTCCAGAAAAGACTGCAACACATCCAGAACGCCTTCGCATGCCTCATCCTGGACATCCCCAGCCACTGCCACATCACAGCCCACCTGAGAGACCGGCATTGTCTCTCCATCAACAGAATCACCATCAAGCTCCTCACCCATGCTCACAAGGCACTGCACAACACCAGACCAGAATACCTCACAGACGGCTCTCCTTCTATACCCCAACCCGACAGCTTCGCTCCGCCGACCTTGCCCTCGCCACCCACGCATCTGCTGAACAATGACTGGAGGCAGATCATTCTCGCACCTTGCCGCCAAGACGTGGAATACTCTGCGTCAGACCAAGGACCTCCTTACCTTCAGGAGACATCTCAAGACTTGGCTGTTCGAGCAGTAGCAGCCCCCCCCCCTCAGCGCCTTAAGACTCTCACGGGTAAGTAGTGCTCTTTACAAATTCCCTGACTGATTGATTAATTGATTGATTGTCACTGTATTACTGTTTGTGTGCTGAATAAATACTGTACACATTGTCTCTGAGTTAAGCCAGGCTGTTTGTTATGCGAAGCCACCGCTGGATAAGCACAGATTAATTTAGTGACTTTTTTGCAGGTTCACACTGCAAACGATTGTGGGTGTTGCTTGACCAGGGCTCACACCCCAGTCAACCAACAGTCCAATTGCTCACAGACATGACAGATTAAGGGAGCAGAAAAAGGGGAAGAGTGTGGTGAGTAGAAAGGTACACAAGGAATTACAGTGGGGAGTGGAAGAATTCTGAAATCCTAGCACTTAGGCACTTAGAGACAGAGAAAGCAATGAAATATGTATATATATATATATATATATATATATATATATATATATATATATATGCATATATTATGTTGGTTGCCAGTAGGTAGTTATAGTTAGGACCATGTTTCCATAGGAAAAGCGTTTTTGACTTGCCTATATCTTCAACACCGTTTGACGAATCTTCACAATCTTTCCCAAAAAAGTGTTGAGGTGATTTTTGTTGCACATGAGAAGTTTCGGGGTGATTGTCAAGTCGGGGATGAGTAAAAAGGGGCTAAAAAACATTGGGTTTCACATGTTAATTTCCATAGGACTATTTAGACGCAAAACCCAGGCCAAACCACTGGACGGAATTACCAAATTTGGCAGAAAGCTAGCTGTCTGTATGCAGATCACACATGTGCTTATTTGGAGTAAGTCCGTTCAGTAGTTTTTGAGAAATTTAAGGAAATTCAAATTTGTATATCTCTGGGCATAAAGTATTTGCGAACAAAGATGAGTTTGTGCAGGGAAATGCACTGCTCAGGAAATCAGGAAGTGTTGGCAGCTATCTTGGGACTCAGCTTGAGCCGAGTCCCAGAAAAAAGTAAAAATAAAATAAAAGGGGCCAGGATAGGGACACCCTGGACTGGATCGCATCCTTCCTCTCCGTCAGAACTCAGAGTCCACCTCCCTCCATTCCTGTCGAAAGCCACGAAGACCATCTGCTGAGTCTCCCAAGGATCCTCTCTCAGACCTACCCTTTTTAACGTCTACATGGCGCCGCTTGCCGACATCATCTGATCCCACGGCCTAAACATCGTCTTCTACGCGGTCAACACCCAACCGATCCTCTCACTCACGATGGACCCCGCCAAACCAATCTCCACAACGTGCTTCATGCCATCGCCAAACTGAACTCGGATAAGACTGAGATCCTCATCCTCAGCTCCAACCGATCAGCATGGGACGACTCCTGATGGCCTGTCACACTAGGAGCCGCTCCAACTCCCACCACCCATGCACGCAACCTCGGCTTCATACTGGATTCATCGCTCACCATGACCCAGCAAGTCAACGCCATCTCATCCTCATGTTTCAACACCCTCCACATGCTTTGCAAGACCTTCAGATGGAGCCCCATCGAAACCAATAGAACGCTCACCCACGCCCTCGTCGGCAGCAGACTGGACTACGGCAATGCACTCTACGCGGGAACAACGGGCAAGCTCCAGAGGAAACTTCAGTGCATTCAGAACGCCTCCGCACGCCGCATCCTTAACCTCCCTCGCCACGAACACATATCAGCCCACCTCAGGGACCTTCATTGGCTCCCCGTCAACAATAGGATCATCTTCAAACTCCTGATCCACACTCACATGGCTCTTGACGACGCAGGCCCTGCCTACCTCAACGAGCATCTCAGCTTCCACGTTCCCACCCACCAGCTCCGCTCTGCCAACCTCGCCCTCGCCACCATCCCCTGCATCCACCGTACCACAACCAGCAGCAGATCCTTCTCCCACCGCGCCGCCTAAACCTGGAACACCCTCCCCGTCAACCTACATCTGACCCAGGACCTCCTGACCTTCAGGAAACGTCTCAAGACCTGACTATTCCAGCAGTAGCAACCCCCTGCCCCCTCAGCGCCTTGAGACCCTATTGGGTGAGTAGCACACTTAACACATGATTGAGTGATTGTGCATGTGTGTGTGAGTTTGTGCAGCCAAACAGAGGGGTACTACAATAATGTCAGGAGAACAGGAGACTGTTGCCCCTCTCACCTCATGCTCACATCTCAACCAGGTGCGCTTCCTTGTTTGATAAATTTGCCTGTTGAGTTCACAAGCCGTAGACAGTTATAGCTGTGGGCAAAAAGGAACAATTCTTCTTGTTTGCTTGAGATCTCTGACATCTGGAAAGTCACTTCTCCTAGGTTTCTAAGACCAGTGCTCTCCAGGGTGTTGAAGGCTCTGCAGCACTTGCAGTCAACTTGCCTGGACTAATCTCCTAGAGCATAAAAAGCTCATAATCCCTTGAGTTCATGCACTTTGGACCCACTGATGGCTTGAAATTTTGTTGAAAATGCACAGAGTGAAGATCCCTAGACACTTTTGTCTAGAAGCTGAGGATCTTCACCTGTCAGTAGAGATTGAGTGAAATAGTGAGTGAATGAGTGGAGACCCTGTGCAGATTTATTCTCTGGATGCCATCTTGGCATTATTTCTTATCCTGAAGGGGAGATAATTTCACAATTTTATAGGAGAGACAGAAAAATAACATCTCCTACTCAATTCAACCCAAATTAGTGTGTATTGCCCAAAGACACTGAGACACAGCAAAACAACATTTTTGTAGTATCTGAACACTTTCCCTCAAAGAGTGTGAAGGTAGGCAGAGAGCACTGACTTTCTGAGACTAATCAAGTAAAGAGAGACCAATATAGTATAGGAAGCTAATGCAGATTGTTAAATTCTGGTATAATATGAGTATAGAGTGTTGTTCCTGTGACAATACTTGTCATTGCATACTTCATCTTTATCAGATTAGCTTGAGGTCATTGGTACATTATGAGGAAGGATAATGTATATTCATACCTCAGAAGCACTGGGCTGCCCTAGTGGTCTGCGATGGAGTACAACTGGTTACATTTATTGACAAGGTAGGAATGAAAGATTTGAAGTAAGCAGCTATATTCCCGATGCTCTTGCAGACATGGGGCTGAATCAGGCTTAAAGAGATGGTAGTGTTGATGATGGTCCTGGGTTTGATGCTCCTCCTTCTATTTTCTTTATCTGAAATATGGGTTTATTAGGTGCCATAAAATCATAACACTACACAGAATAGAAAAATTGGAAATATTTCCACTAGTAGGTGTGAGACATCTGTTGGAAATGCTGATATAAACATTACTTTTCTTTGTACTGTGGTTATCACTGTGGGGAGCAGAGGGTTGTTACTTTGACTACAAAGTACATTTAGTATACAATCAATCATATAATTGGCCTGGTAGTACTGTTGCTTATGCTCCTGCATGTACCTGATGTCATTCAGTTTCTAAGGGGAGCAGCCCCTGATGGTATTCATTTGCTGTAGTTGAAGTCTTGCTATGGTGAATTCTCCCCTCAGAGACATGAAATAGTCTCTCTGAGGTATTGGACACCTGGTCAGATGATCAGTCTTTCAAGTGAACATGTAAATTGCTGAATATGTGAATTCATAATTTAGTAACGATGCATGGATTTTATAGGTGTACAAAAGAATACCAGAAGAAAAAGGACTTAGACAACAAAGCAAAAGTTTAATTGAACTCATGTCAAGCCAGTAAGTACTTCCAAACTCTCTTGCTACATATTCAGCCAAAACAAGCTAACACAAATACATATTGAGCTGAGTAGGCCATTTTGAAGACACTTGTCCAAGAGTAAAAAACAAGTGCATTGTGTCACCAGGACTTGGAATGTCATTAGGCTCAAGGACAGGAATTTCCCAAAACCCCCAACCCTTTGACAAACTTTCTGCAGAGACTAAGAGGGACTCTTGACCATTTCCCGTAGCACGTATACCAAAGTAACTGCTTTCACGTTTTCTCCAGGATACCCAGCTGGAGGAAAACACTGCTATTTAAATCTGACCAATACGTATCTTTCAGTATGATGGAACTTATTGAGAGTTTGGAGTGCTGTACTATGTTTTGCCAGGGAAGTTGAGGAATTTACTCCACCGCCATGTCAGACTACAGCCTGCCATATTTTGAGATCTTCAAACACTGCTTGGCGGAGATCTCTGTGACTTTGTGCAACTTTCTTGTGGTGATCTCTCTGCTTTTGCACATTTCTATGTCTATCTTCAGAGAAGTTGTCTCCATGTTCACTCTTCTAAAGGCTACGAAGCTTTGATGTGTGGAAACCATGTTCTGTCTGAGACACAGTAATTCTTTTCGTTTTTCACAACCAAACTCCCAAAGCGATTTTTTAAACAAATAAATAAATGCCCCTGGCACCATGGGCGATGTACCTGACAGTCTCAAATGAGAAAATTTACATACACACAGTTTAAGGTACTTAGAAGAACATTCCCATGCCCATGGACCTACTGATCTACAGTTTCCTTTATCGGAGTCAGCATAGTGTCCACTCGCTGAAACATGATGATTTACTGTTTTTATGAAACAGAGTGTGTAAACATGGAATTTGGTGATTGGTGTATGGTAGAGTAACCCATTTACCAAACTGTCAAGAAGTTCCATTTGCCTGATTGTAAGGAGATCCACAAAGAAAATATGTATCTGCATTTAATCTTGAAATTACTTTCACGGTCAGAGGTTTCTTGATAATCAGACATCGCCCTAGTTCTCCTGGACCCCCGTTGAGAAAACCTGCACTGTACTATGCTGTGCTGAACTTTGACATTCAAATCCAGACCCATTTTTTTTGCTCAGATTCTTAGGCCCATATTTATAGAAAGTTAGTGTCGTCTTAGCGTCATATTTTTGATGCTAAAGTAGCGCAAACTTAACTCCATATTTATAGTTTGACAGTAGACCCATGCAGTCCATTCTGTCAGGGAAAGGGAGAATGGCCAGGATGTCGGTCGATGAGCTTAGGGGCTTCATTTAGCTGGAACAACATTACCTCCCCATGATGCTGATACTGGGTGGCCGTCTCATACAGGGCTACCCCACAGAGGCCAGAAAGCTGCAGTGGAGCAAGGTGCTCCACCACCTAACTAGAGTTTTTACCACAGAAGGAATGACCACCAATTGAAACATTGCTGGACTGACCTCATCACAAAGGAGCAAGACCTGCTGGATTACCTGGTCATCAAGACTGGTGGAGCAGTTGGTAAGTATCCCATTTCCATACAAAGTTCATTATTTGCATGTGCAGAAAAGGTGCTGATACGGTTGAGTGCAGCATGTCATGTTTAAGGATCTGGACATGTCGTATCCTGCCCGTATGAAGAGTCCCAGTGCCACCTTAGGGCTGCCATTCTAATGTACAATAATAAAGAAGAGGTAGGGCAGATGTGCCATCTTCCCTGCACAACCATTATAAAATGTTGTGATGCATGCATAGGGCAACTCGGTTTTCAGCAGTAGAACATGAGGCCTGCGCCATGCATCATGTATGGGAGGAAGGCCAAAAACCTGTTTGGGGGGCACACGTGTAAGCCTCTGGGAAAATGAGAAATACCTAAATTCCATATTTCATGCACTTTGAATGGCTGCTGAGAGCAGGTGCTATATGGGGCATATAAATGTACGTGATGGGTCTCCATGTACTCAGCAGAAGTTGTGATGATCTGTCTTGTTGCAACTCCTGCTGAGTACATAATTTTCCTACACATACATAGATGCAGTGAGACCCTGCCTGCATCATGCTATACCTTAATTCTCATTAGGCGCACACATGGCGGGTTAAGGGGTGCACTGAGGGCCACAAGGACTGTACTGATGCACTTGATGCTGCACCACTGTCGTTCAATCTGTCCCTTTGTGTCATTGGCCAAAGTCACGTAGGGGAGCTGGACTGTGCACTGGGTCCAGACTACTTGAACTTTCCTCCTCCTGTACATTGTGTATCACATACACCTCAAACTATGTCTATTACCACACACACGTGCTGATTTTGTATCACAGGCCTGCCGAATCTTACTGACAGTAGGGGGCTGCCCTGCATCTGCTCCATCACTGGCACATTACTCAGAAACCTGCACCAACATATGGATCCTTGGACCACAGAGCAACTGTGTCTATGTTGAGGCATATGTCTATGCGCATGTTCTTATCCCTCCCTGGATAAATAATGGTATACCATGTCAACAATGGCGGGCCAAACACTATTGGCAATGCATCCGTAATTTCAATCAGTCTACGTGCAGGTAGGTACAACTATTTAAACATAAGTAAACTCCCATGGCATTATTGCTTGTGTGTATGCCTTGTGATGGCACACAAATATTAGTAACTTCAAAGAAGGATATATCACGGCATTCCTCAACACTTTGGAAAACCCACTAAACCCCTAGGTAGTTGTTTGTCAGTTTGCGGTGACAATGAGGTAGATGTCTACAACATTTGGGGCAGGCTCAAATGCTATGGGTGTCACAATGCGATGGCAACCATTTCATGCCCCTCAGATGCAGTATACAGTGCCATGGAGTCACATATGGTCAGGGAGGAGGAGAGCTAACAAACGCCTGCATGACAATACCATGTATACATGTTGCAGTGAAAATCACCACAGGAGTGTCTGGGAAAGTGATGGTTTGTAGGTGCCTGGGTCTCCATTATCTAAGGACTATGTGTGATTGACTGATCACAGATGTTTGTCAGTTGCTCTGATCCACCAATAGGATGCCTTGCTCATTCAGCCTAACAAATTGATAGTAAACAATGTTGTCCATTAACCAATATGTACAAATATCACTAAGCAATGTTTTCCATTCATGTATTGCAGGTGGACCTTCACCCTACACCGTTGGTGAGGTGGCCCAATGTGAAGACCCTGATGCTGCCAGTAAGTTTCATCTTGTGTGTCATGTGTGCCAATTCAGGGTTTGGTGTGAGTCAGTTTGATTTGTGGAATGCTATGAATAATATTTTTGCGTGACCAATGATATGATATTATTGGAGTAAGGATGGTGGCATCATGTCTGTTGGAATGTTGAGCATTGAGAATGGCTTGCTTGTAGCACAAGGGACAACATGTACTGGCATGGAATTGTGGGTATTAGGAAATGGAACGGCTGGCCACATATTCATTGACTTGTATCATGATAGGTGTCAGAGCAGCTGTTTGTGTAAATAGCATCCCTGTTGACAACAACTTTGTCACAGCACTATTGACAGCACTGTGTGGCACACATAGCTTACACTTACTCACAATATGGTACAGATGTAGGTTATATCTTTAGAGGTCTCTAGGGGGCTTATGTAGGAGAAACTTGCACCACAGGTGCCTCACTACCCTTCTGATATATTTTGAGGCTGCTGTACTGCAAAGGCCCATATTGCGCTAGACAACAGTCAGTAGTCTACACAATTTGGAGGCAACTCAGCTCCAGATAGTTGTGGGAAAAGTCTATGATTTTTCCCAAGCCGGATCTCAGCAGTATTCACAACATGGTTCTGCCACCATGATATTTGTGAGTGATGTTGGTCACATCACATGTGCATATGATGCGTACCTGGTACTTTGAGGATGTTGGACATGCATGTGCACATGATGTTCAATATTTTAGAATACTATTGCAGCACCCAGTGCTGTGCCAAACTCGCTGTGGGCCTAAGGGCACCCATATAGCTACCATGTGTGTGCTTTTTTACACATGTAGCACAACATAGAGCAGGGTAGGGGGGTTTAGTTCTGTAATGTGTAGACAACTTTGATGTGCAGGTCAGGCTTTGGCCAAACTTTCTGGGGACATTGCATTAGTTGTATATGTGGGCACATCATGGGCAATGGTGTGCCCCCTTGTAACGTATGCTTAGGCCAGGAGAAATGAATGATGATTTACCGAACCTTAGAATAGCTGGTGGGAAGTATCCAAACCCCCTATCATATGGCCCCCACCTTGCATCCATGATGGTGGTACAAGACTTGATGTTCACCAGGGGTGTCAAGGTGGTGGATTGCATACACAGCCCCCCTCATGGACAAGGACACAGGAAATCCAGACTGGTTGGGGCACGTGATCCTCACATGTTTGATAATACAAATGTTGATCAAGGACAATTTAGTCCACTCACCTCTGGGCCCTTATGGTCAACAATTAATAGCCATCATCCCAGTGACATGTACATGATACCATATATGGCTGATAGGAAATAGTCATTGATGAGGAGTAACTCATTGTTGAGAAATGTGTGGTGGACTGCATGTGTCATCTGCAGTTGCAGTGTACATTAAATGTCTGTTCAACCTCCACCCAATGCTGAATGTGATGCTTGATTCTCCTAATTTTTCAGCTGCCAATATGACACCTGACCAACGGCATGCGTTCCACAAAAAGGGCAGAACACTACAGCCACATTATGGAAGTGGATGCAGGATACCACAGGATGGGAAGGAGGTTCCACAAGGAAAAGGTTGTCATTGTACATTATGCCCCTCATTATGAGCTTGGCTGTCCGAGGACCATCACGGAGGAAGCTGCGGTCGCACTGCCACCGGCCCGGAAGAGAAGACTGCCATTTTATGACCATGGCAGTGTTCCAATGGAACAAAGCCAATGCACCGCCAGTACTGCCAGTGCAGATGGACCGCAGCAGCTGGTGGCAGGCATATCCAGTCCGGTGGGGACCATGTTACCACCAAGCATATTACGAGGTTGCACACCGCCAGGATTTCTGGGGCGGTTGGACCGCCACCAAAACCCTGGCAGAAACAAACATTTTAAAAGGAGACATTCACCTTCAGGAACCCAGACACATCCAGAGCCACCATGGAACTTTAAGTCTTCTCACTGGTCCTGATCGCCTTACGAATCCGGAACTAGCAAAGGCGACGAAGACAACAACCGTATGTACACCTACCTAGCACACACTGGAGGGAAAGGCATTAGTACGTACCCACACACAACACACACGTCTGTGATGGCTAGCTACGGACACACACTCGCTAACAAACACCCGAACCAGCACACACACACACCAACATACACACACGCATACACAAACTGCACACACCACGGTCAACATACATGTGCCATCCACACACCACCTTGCAACACACATCACACCATTATTGTCTAACGCGAACATACACAACACCACAGACTCACACGACATCACTACCGAAACACACAAAGCCATTGGCAAGGATCAACACTGCACAACTGCATATGAAAACACATACTGACAGCAACACGTTACAACCACATACAACCAAGCAATACCAAAACACTGCCACACAACGTGGCAGATGTCACACAATGTCCACACAACACACATGACAAATCCATCATCACACACACACATGCATGCACACACAACAACCACACAATGCCACACAACTCCATCACAACACATCACACCAAGTATGATGCACAGGTAAACCACACAACACATGCAGCAACACAATCACATCACATACACATTGCACACAAACCAACTAGCCCAAATATAACACATTCATCACAAAAAGGAAAGCCAGGACAAGTATGTCTCCATCGAGACCAACAGACAGTTGGCCCATATATATTAGTCATCATTAGATAATATAAAAATATACTTACAAAATAGGCCAACTGGCCAGTCCAAAAAGTCCAAGTGCCCCAAGCACATATGGCACTTGTAACTGCCCCAACTTGACTCCTGACTGCAAAGTGGCCTTCACATGGTAGGGGTATCAAGGGGGCAGGCAGGTACCTCAGGGCTGAAGGGGTGGTGGTTGAGGGGGGTTTTGTTTTTGAGAGGGAGGTCCTTGGGTTTGCCCTTGGGTTTGGGGGGCTTGGGTTTTGGTGGTGTGTCTTTCGGTTTGTCCTTGGGAGGGGAAACTTGGGTTTGGGGGGAAATTATTTTTTTGCAGGGGGTAGGGCATGGCCAACACCAGGGGGGCAAGGGAGGACTGGGAGGTTGAAGGGCTGGGCTCAGGGAGGGGCACAGTGCGCTATGGGGAATCATGGGGTGGGAGAGAGGTAGAGAAGAGGGAAAACTCATAAAGGAATCTTTTCTTAGGGACACAAGGGCAGTCATCAGAAAAGTCTTTGGGAGTTGAGGGAGAAGGAGTGGTTGTGAGGTGCGTACGTGTAGGTGTCTTGGGTGGAGGTATGTGGGTGCATTGGTGGAAGGCTTGTGTGTGCTGGGTTTCTGTTGGGTCTGTGAGAGCAAGTGTGTAGGTGTTTTGGGAGGAGGGAGTAGGTGCCGGGAAATGCCCTGGTGGATGGGTGTGGTGCCTGCCGGGAAGATGGATGTGCTGTTTGTGGGGGTGTTGGTAATTGTGTTCAGTGCCCATGTGCTGAATTGGGTAGATGTATGTGGGTCTGGAAGTATGGCGACTGTGGGTATGATGGGCTGGATCAGGGTGTGTTGGTGTCATGGTAGCAGGTCTGAGTGGTGTAGTGTCTGAGAAGGAGGGGGTGGTATTGGGGTCAGTGTAGAGAGAGGATGTTGTGTGTGCAGGTGGATGTTGTCTGTGTGCATGCCAGTGGTGGGTCTTGTGGTGACTGTGCTTGTCACTGTGAACCATGTCTGTTGAGGTGGATGAGTGGCGGTCCAACTGCATACTCTTGATTGGTGTGAGGAGAGGGATATGGGATTGGGCTGTGATAGCTGGAGGGGGAACGGAAGACAAAGAGACACAGACTGCCATCAGTGAGGAGGCTAGAGCGTGAAAGGATCTCTGCAGCCCAGCCAGGGCACAGTGAATGCCTTCCAGGAATGCATTGCTCTGTTGTACCTGGGCTGCCAGTCCCTGGATGGCTTTTCTGATGGTTGACTCACCCACAGAGATGGACCTCAGGAGGTCAATAACCTCCTCACTGAGGGCAGCAGTACTGACTGGGGCAGAGCAGAGCAGAGGTGCCTGCGGCAGATGCCCACCCTCTTGGGTGAGAGGGCATGGGCAACTGGGTGGGGAGCTACAGGGAGGTTGATACTGGTAAGGGGGTGGTGAACAAGGATGGTGCTTGGCTGGTCCCAGATGGGTCTGCCACCACCAGGGAGCATCCACCGGAAGAGGAATCTGAAGATGATGCAGATGATCCCATCTCCCCAGTGGCACTCCCCTCGTCTTCTGTCCCACAGGTTCCTTCAGCTCCGCTGGTGTCAGCCTCCTGGGTCCCGTGGACTGCTGCTTCCCCACTCGCCAGTGCCCCTTCTCCTTCACCTGATGATGTTGATGCACACAAAGACAGAGGAGGAGAGGGAGGGAGGTAGAGAGAGAAATTTAGGGTGAAAAAGGATCAATACCCACCTACCATCAACACAGATCAACATGTACATCTCTCCAATTTTATTATGGCATGCCATGCCATTACAATGACACTGCATTTTAGAAAATTCGCATTGTGAAATGCAAGATGCAATGCACAAAAACCTGCTATTGTGTGAACATTTTGACTTAGTGTATTGGTCAAGGCTGAAACACTGCATGGCAGCAATGTGATTCCAGGGCGATGTCATGTATGACATTTAGACAATAGGGTTAGACTCCAGGGACCTCCCAGGGGACTCACCACATTTACTACCATAACATAGTTGGAAAGGCTAGTCCACAGAATTATAGCTTCTACAATAGATGTTGCTGTGCTATTTGCCCACATAGAGTCACATATAGCAGAATGCCATGGTTGTTTACCTACACATATCCTACACTCTGATGTCAACATGTGTCAGCATGGCAAGGTATCATGGCCAAAATACTGTCCCGCTGAGGCCATACATGTAGAGGACCCCTGATGCCACCCCCCACAATCTGTCCATGGCAGCTACTGTGCAAGATAGAGGTAGCCTCAGTCATAGTGGAAGACAAATACTGCTGTGATAGCACTTACACCTCAGGTACATTGATGTAGATGGAAGAGGCTGGAGTGTCCATACTCACCCAACCATTGAATATGTCAATTGGATAAACACTGACAGCATTGTATCGCCACACATTATCGATTCAGAGCCTTCCAATGATACCCATTGTTGACATGCATTTACCACTGATCACATGCACATCTGCCCACAAGTAAGCTACCCAATCCCAAACCAGGCCTATCATATGTGAGGTGAGAGCCTGTTCTTACTCCCTTGTGGCTGCTGTGCTGCCCTCAAGTTCCCATCCACCTCAGGGTAGGCCATTGCCAAAATGCAGGCAATTAGGAGGGTCAGGTCCAATGGGCACAACTCCCTCGTTTAGAGGATGCCCCCAGCTGGGCCTCCGTGGTCTTCCAAGCACAGTGTTTCAGGTACTCCCACCACTTTCTGTAGTGGGTGCTCAGCCATCTATGGACCCCCAGGGTCCACACTTGCTTGGCGACGGCACGCCATATCCCCATCTTCTGATAGGTGCTGACCTGCATGGGGGACACAGACAGAAGGAAAAACTCATGTAGAGTGGCGCCACATCAGCAGCAGTGGACTACTCACATCATACACATCACATACCCAGGCACAAACGCATGTACTCCATGGCCCCTGCATGCATTCACTCCCTGTTTGGCATGGCAATGCCTCACAGCCTTACACACCCCAATCACACAGGACAATAGAATAGGGCCCACCTGTTCCTCTGGTGCCCAAACAGAGCTGTCCACACAAGGGTAGGACCCCACCAACAAGTTTCTCCAACTCATCCTGAGAGAAGGCTAGTGCCCTATCACATGCAGGATGTAGCATGATGGCTCCCAGAGACAGTACACAGCAGCTTACATAGTGGAGGTCTTCCTTACACAAGAGTCAGGAGTCAAGTCATTGGCCCCAGTCTTCCAGTGGCAACAATGTTATCCAATGAGCAGTTGCATGGTGGTTGGGACCGCCTACTGCCATGACGACATACGCTAGCGGAATTAGGTCACTTCCATCTGTTCAGTGCACGCAGGACAGGCTGCTGCCATTTGTAGGCACATTTAATGGTTTGTAAAGACAATATAAGTGCGTCATGCTAGACATAGGTACCAAATGCTGTGTAGGCCTATATTCTGGCATCATGGCTGGGCCCTTAAATGTGATAATCATGCGCTGTGGTGTACGATGGGCGGATGTCAATTCCAGTGCATGTCCAGTCGCTGGGTACCTCATATGTGGTGTAACCATGTTAGGCAATGGCATTTGTACATACATAGGACGTGCCGGGCATACATGGAGCTTGTACATGGAACATTAGACATGTGATGTGTGTGACATGCTCTTGTTCAGGGCCAGTAACGGGCATCTAGTTTTGTTTACATGGGCCCTCTACATGGCCATAATGTTATATGGCAAAGGTTAGGGCCTGTCTATAGAGTTTGTTGTGTGCAACAAGGATCTTGTTAGCTAACATGTGTTGAGTGGTCATCAAGTTGTACATTCTCTCCTCTCTATCCTAGATACCCGGTATTGGGGAGAATGAGACATGTACCAGTGTACCACCTCCTAGTGGACCTTTCAACCCTAGAGGATTGACACATCATCCAGACCTATTGTCTGAGGCGTCACACCATAATGGAACTATGTACCCAGTTGGAGGCAGATCTATTGCCTGCTATACGTAATCCCAATGCCATCCCTCCCACAGTAAAGCTCTTGTCTGTGCTACACTTCCTTGCCTCTGGCTCTTTCCAGATTACAGTGTGTTTAGCAGCAGGGATGTCACAGCCCATGTTCAGTCTTGTGTTGACAGATGTACTGTCCACTTTACTGAAACACATGGACAGTGACATCAGGTTCCTCCAACGTGTAGATTTGCCAACTATTAATTCTGATATCTATCATATTGAATGCATCCCTCATGGTACAGGGGAAATAGATGGCACCCACATTGCTTTGGTCCCTTCCAGGGCCAATTAACAAGTCTAAAGGAACAGGAAAAGCTACTACTCCATCAATGTACAGGTGGTGTGTCTCTCAGACCAATACATCTCCCAAGTGACGGCCAGGTATCCAGGATCTGTGCATGACTCCTTCATTCTGAGGAACAGCAATGCCTCACACTTGATGGCACAACTACAGGCAGAGAGCTTTGCTCATTAGTATATTTGCAATTGGATGTGTGTCACTGTAATGTCAACTCTCATCCCATTCAGCCCTGTGCCTCCACCGCTATTGTGACAGGTCCTACCTTTGTGCACAGAGGTGATTCTGGCTATCCTAACTTTCCCTGGCTGCTGGCACCAGTGAGGTACCCTACCATGGATGCGGAACTCTGTTTCAATGAGGCCCATGGCACAACAGCGTGTTTTACAGAAAGAATATTTGGGCTCCTGAAGGCCAAATTCAGGTACCCTCCTCTACACTCCCCAAAAGGTATGCCAGATCATAGTTGGCTGCTGCATGCTACACAATCTGGCCCTGAGAATTCAGATTCCATTACTGGTTAATGAGGAGGAGGCAGCTCGACCAGTGGCTGATGATGGGGACATGCAAGGTGATGAGTAGACTGATGACAAAGGTGCATCTGAATTTAGGACTGAGCTGATCAATCATTACTTCTAGTAACATACAGGTATGTTGTGTGTGTATTGTCAGGTGTTTTATTTCCAAATTGCCTTATGAAAGTGCTCCTCCTGGTCAGGTACATCATTGGAGATGTTCAGTGTACCTATCTGTCTGTGTGACTTGTGGTGGGTGACATTAAGCCTATCAGGAGCTATGTTACTGATGTCATCTCACTGACATGTGTGGTCATTGCAGATTGGTAGATTGACATTTCCTATGTTCTGGCATGTGGTGTGTTATTTCTCCTGCAATATCCTGTTCAGATGTTGTCCCAACTAAAGATTGTGTAATGTGTCCAACTTCCTATCAAAACTGTTAGTTGTGACATTCATGGACATTGTCCTTTCCTAACAATGTAGTTATTTACCCATTTCTACTGCGTATTAGTCATGTAATTCCTGATCTTTTGGGTGTGACGTCTTCTGTTGTCCCCTGTGTTGTTGCCAATCCACAACTTGCACAACAACAGTGTACTGCATATGTGCTGTGGTTCCTACCATGCCTACTATCTTGATGGGAGTCCCTGCCTTGGTCTATTTGCAGGTTGGATTTGTAGATCTACTCCTATGTGTGGCTGGGCTAGTGTCTCCCTTGCAACTGGAATTTGTACCCTGTCAGGTGTAGGGTGTCACCTGCAGGGGATGCCTCCCTCTGTTTCCATGTGACATACTTTTGGTGAAGGGGAATCAATACACAATACATTTCGTTAAGGTTTACATTTGTACATTTGACAATAAAGACACAAAGACAGTTCCTGTGTTATATGGTGTTTATTGTGAACAAAGTGTGGAGGAGTTGTAAGCAGTAAAGGTCCAGTACCCAAGGGCATTGTGAAAATGGAGAAAAACCATTGAACAGCCAACAGGGTACTTCCTGAAAGTGGGTTTAGTCTTGGAATTTGCTCCTGTAGGATTTCTGGATGGACAACCATGTTTCCGGGGGTGGGGGGCTACACAGGGTAGGGTGCCAGTGGCCTGCGGTTCCTCTGGCAGGGCCTCCATTCCACTAGTTGAAGCTGATGTTGATTGCTCGTTTGGGATATGAGTAGTAGAAGGGGCCTGCTGGTGGGTGGAGAAAGCACGCAGGCTGGTTGTGAGCTCCTTGAGCAGCCCTGCAATGGAGGCCATGGTAGCATTGTGGGCCTGCCACTGCTGAATGGTCTCCTGGTGCTATTGCTTCTGCAACCTTCTGTTTTCCTCTAGAATGGTGAGTATTTGGCCCATCTTGCCCTGGGGCTGGTTGCAGGTATGCTCCCAGGACTTGGGAGATGGTTTCCTGGCCAGTCAAGTCCCTTGAAGGCCCCATTCCCTGGCCCACAGGTGCCCTCCCACGGCCCCTGAACCCCTTTTGCCTTTGCCCCTGGCACGGTGTGCCCACTCCGATTTACCCCAGGACCATCATTGTCTTGGGTGTGAGGGGTTGACTCAGGTCCCTGTACTGTGGGGCACACTGCTGATTGACTAGTCCTTGTGACACAGGTTTGGGGAGCAGGGTTTGGCTGAGATGTAGATGACACAGATGAGGGCGGGGTTGGATGTGGGGAATGTGAAGCTGGGAGTTGTGGATTGACCAGGTGAACCAGATAGGCTGGGTAAGTCGTCTATGTCCAGACATCCTGTGGTGTTGTCCTCATTGGGTCCTTCATCCTGGGGGGATCTGGCTGTCTCTGGCATCCTCTCCATAGTGGCACTGGCAGGGTACCTGTGAATTAAGTGGGAAAGTATCACACGGTGGAGATGTGAATGTTGGTCTCTGTGTATGATACATACAGTACTTAACTTGATTACCAGTTTAGGCAATGACAGTTGCAACACTACAGGCAGTGAAATAGGTAGCATGTTCCATTGAGGGTTGTTGTATGAGGAATGTATAGGTCCTCAGTCTTAGAATACTGTTGGTGTTGCAGGTGTAATGTTTGTACATGCAGGTGTTGAACTATGACGTGGACAGATCAGCTTTTCATGTGGATGCGCAGGCGCATTGTGGGAGTCATAGTGATAGGTATTTGCAGTGCTATCCGTGCAGTGGTCAGGGACTGTCTGGTCATTGTGGCTGGGTGGTATGGTGACATGCAGGGAAGAGGCTTTAGGTGATGGTGTGGGAGGTGTAGTGGAATATGGGGTGACTTGGGGAGTGATAGGGTGGTGCGTTAGCATGCTGGAACGGCTGAATTAGTGCTCCAGTAATTCCAGTCAGGCCCTCAGGATGCAGGATGTCCAAGAGCTTCTCCTACCATGATGCGAACTCGGGTGGAGGAGGTAGGGGCCCGCCACCAGTCTTCATCACGGCAATTTGGTGCCTGGATGCCATGGAAAGCACTTCCCCTAAGGTCGTTCCACCACTTCTGGATGTCCTCCCTTGTGCGTGGATGGTTGCCCACTGGATTAACCCTGTCAAGGATTCTCTGCCATAACTCCATTTTGCTGGCAATGGTTGTTTGCTGAACCTGTGCTCCAAACAGTTGTGGCTCTACCCTCACGATTTCATCAACCATGACCCTCAACTCATCATCTGTGAAGCATGGGTGTTTTTGATGGGACATGGTGGTTGTGTTGTGAGTGGGGGTTGTGCAGTGTGCAAGGGTGCAGTGTGTGAGCTTGGCAGGGTGGGAGGTGTTGGTTGTATGTGCTGGTTGTTTGTGGTGTTTGTGTGCTGTGACTATGTTTGTATAGTGTCAATGGTGCAGTTGAGCAGTTGAGTGGTGTGTGCTGAGTGTTGTATGTGATAGTGCATATGGTCTACGACTGCAGTGTCGTTGGTTTCTGTGGTCATCGTTGTCTGTGTATGTCGTTTTGATTGCAAAGGGTCGTGGGTTGTGTGGGGATGTGTTTTATAGTGGTGTGTGTTGGTATGTCTAATGTGCATATGTCTGTCAGGTGTCCGGTTTTCAAATTGTCCAATGTGGTGCTGTGTTCTACTAGATGTGTATATTTGACTGCAGCGGATCTCACCGCCAATGATTTTCAGCTGTGCAATGACCACTGTGCTGATTTGTGGATCGTAATATGGAGGGTGGAATTTGTTTGGCATGGCAGTGCTGGTGGTGGGACTGCCTCTATACCACTCTCGGTTGTCCTGGCGGTGTCAGATTTGTGGCTGTTTTTAGGCACATTTATTTGTGGACTCTTAATATGGCAGGTGGGATACTGCCAAAAGTGGAGGTCTTTTGGCGCCTGCAATTGCGGCGGTCTTGCTAAAAGACCACCAAACTCGTAATTACCACCTGTGTTGCATTGTGCATCACACATGGGTCAAGCTCTCAAGGTATTTTGGGCCATATTTAGGTGCACCGAGCGCAACATGAGTGTCACTTTTGGTGAATCTCCGGTGATGCAATGCCCTGCGCCGTATTTGTAAGATGGTGTAAAGCCACTTTTTGTGGCTTAACGCCACCTGGCATATATGACTCCCTTCACACGCAGCATTTTGAGTGGAAGGTGAATGCAATGGGTGTTGCTATGGGCATGCCACAACACCCACTGCGTTTTGACACTGCCTCAGAATTACAAGTTTTTGTAAACCGGAAGCAGTGCCAAAATCTAATGCCAGCCCAGGGGTGGCATTAGCATGGCAAAACAAGGAGAAATGCTTACATTTCTCCTCTTTTTTTGCTTTTTCTATGTGTGCTGCAATCTGGCAAATCGTCATTTAAGTTTGTTGTTGTGCAGGAAGGTGTTCCTTCTTGCACAATAACAATCTCTCTTTCAATGGAGCCATCCTTGCACCATGGTGCATGGGTGACTGTGTTAGTGCACGACAGCTAATTTACCGCTGGCGCAGGAGGATACATTAGGGTGCGTCGTATTCTCATAAATATGGTATATCCTTGCATTTTGAAAATGATGGTGCGTTATGCTGCCTATTTTGGCACAATGCTGCGCACCATAATTTCTGTTTAATCTGGGCCTCTATCTTGTCAGATGATGAGATTGCAGCTACTCATACAGCTGCACACATGAGGTTCACAGACATGCTCCATGTGTTGTATGTGTTTTATTTTGTGGCTATTCCCATATGGCACATATGGTTGTCTCTGAGTCCACAGGTTGCAAGCTTTAGAGCAGATTTTTTCTCATGTGACATGGATCAGGACTGCGCCAATATGTGTCGCACAACACTGCACCAGTTTAGATACACAGGGTTGTGTCATGTTTACATGAATAGGGTAAAGCTCAGCAATTCCCCTGCACTTGAACAGATTTGTTTTCCGTGCACCAACACAGGCATTGTTGCAGCATGATGAAGGGGAGCCTGCCTTGAGAGGATGATTTGTTTATGTGTAGGGAGGTGTCCCTTCCTGCACATGTACAAGCTATTTCTTGCTAAGGTGGCATTTCAATGTGTGCTGCAAGATACAGCACCCATGAGAAAGGCAATGGGCAAAAGAGATTGGGAAGCATTTTGGCCAGATACACCACCCTGACACTATCCCTGGGGTGGTATTGACTTCCGTCCTAGTCTCTGATGTCAAAGTTGTGTAGGTGCAAGGGTTTTGATAATTAGCACAACCACACTATTTACATGTCTCTTCCAGGCAATGTGCTGCATATTTCCATGGTGGAATATAGGCATAGTGAATGGCCTATGTCCAGGTTGTGTACATGTTGGAGTACATAGCACAACCAAAGCATCAGTACATGTGTGGCTTGGGGGGGGTGGGTGGCACGTCCTGGTTCAGAGCCTATGTGTCCTGATGCAAACCTTTAGCATTCATTGAGTGTGTCCTATGAGCCTCCCCCTTCTGCCACTTGTGGAATTCCAGATATTCCCCCCTGCAACTTGCCCTACCTTTGTGGTGGTTCTTGGCAGTCTGCGCAGTCCTGTCCTGCAATTCCAGTGACCAGCTCCTCTGGGATGACCGCTGCAACCATCTCCTCCAGCTCATCCAGGTCCTTCTGTGGTCGGGACTTCCACCTCCAGTTTGCAGTGCTGCCTTTCGGTTCTGATGACGCAGAAACGAAGGTTTTACATTTATTAGCGCATAAACGTAGTGCCGCAATAATCAAGTGTGACTTTAACCGAACTAATAAAGATTGTACGGGGACAAATGTGCCCTCAGAGTAGTTCGCCAACATTTATAAGCGTGCTTTATATAACTTGATGTATTAGAATTGTACTAATCTGACATAACCGTAAACGTGTACCATGATTTGCTTGTTTGAAATGTTTTAACTTAGCATAACTTTAGTGGAGGCTTCGGCCTAGTTGCCTTGTCTCACGGTTTAGATGCTCGTGTTTTTCTAATGTGCTAATAAAACGTGTATTCCTGCTTGAAGCTGTACTTTTCCAGTGAGATCGGTTCACATGCTTATCTTTAAGGTTTCGTGCCAGCCTGGCATCTTCTTCTTTGCTCCAAGGTCAATCTGCAGGTGCAGACAATGGAAGCTCTGAAAGTGAGTTAATTGGTAAAAAATGTTGCAACTTACGTTCCCGACTCCAAGGATAATGTATGCCTAGGTAGAAGCTTGTAAATTGTTGTTTTTGATTGGACAATTTGAAGCCAACCTATGAACCCTCCAATGGAAGACCCTACTGGATTTGAACTGTTGTTTATTTAAACCTGGTGCACAAGAAGAAAGCGGCCATTACCCGCCATTTGCAGGACATTGCAGCCATTATGGCCCATCTTGCCGACCTCGTCATTTTGCCATCTTCTACGATGCCAATTGATGTTCGACGCCATTTTGAATGAGACTTTGATGCTTTCTCTAATCGAGAGCAACAGACTTTAAGTAATTCTCGCCCTAGAGACTTTAACTTTGATCTGCCCCTTTGCATAAAGTAGTAGTTTTGTCCTTTTATCTTGCCGCTGTGAGGCAATTGCCCCGTCCACCCTGCCCCTTTGCCCCCGTCCCATGCTGATCGAAACCGGTACCTGTGAGACGAAGACTTCCTTGAATGCTGATTGAATTTGGTAAATATGAAAGGAAAATGTACAATTGCATTGTGTTTCTTTTTAGGTAACCAACTGCTGATTTTTGATAAGAGCCCTAGTTAGGAGTTTTCCAAATCAATGTTGCTAAATTGTTTTTGCATGAAGTCCCACATGCAGATGCTAATTTGAGGTTAGATGAGGATTCATTTGTTGCACGATGCAATTTGAGACCTTGTTATGCTGACTAATGTATGCAATTAGCCCATTACAGATTATAGTTTTAGTGGTTTGCGTTGCTATTATCGAATGCATTGTTATTCAAATGCTGCATAGATTGCATCTTTTTCGCCGTTATGGACAGCTATTAATGTTCATTTACATATATCATTTGGTGTTGAGACACATTTATATCGTGCTAGCTTTGTTAATATAGGGAAATAAATTCATTAACTTTGAATGAACTGGTGTGGTTATTCATGGCCGAAAGGTCATGGTTCGCCTAAATGTTTTCTGGATTAATTGTGAAGTGTTATGTTGATCAGGGCATTGCTTATGTTCGTTATTGATTATTGATTAGATTAAATTGACTAATCTCGGGTGAAGAGAGCCCCACTTGGTCAAAAGATTCATCGACCCAAGAGCGTCCAAATACAGGTAATTTATTAGGACGGAACGCTCTATCAGTTCCTCTCTAGTTTCTCCTTAGTCCTGCGCTTCCAATCATGCCAGCGCTTCTTGCACTCGGTGACAGTCCTCTTCACCTCTGCCACGCTATTGACTTTGTCTCCTATTTCCTGCCATATTGCATCTGTCCTACCGACTGGCAATTTGGAGATGATGAAAAGCTGGTGTTGGTGCTCCGTCACCTCGCTGACCAGGATGTCATGCTCCTCCTCACTAAACCAACACTTGGCTTTCTCTTCTCCTTCTCCTGAAACTTTTCTGGACCCTCCTGGCTGGTACTTGGGTGATTGGGGTCTTCCTGGGGTCTCCCCTGGCCTGAAAATTCTATCTTCTCTTCAAATTGCAATATTTTCCTGCTTGTGCTTTTTGTTTTGACACTAATGCTGTAAAAAATGGTGCTAACCCTTTAGTGGCATATTTACGTGCCGCAAAACGGTCTTGCGCCACTTTTGCAGCATTAGTGTCATATTTCCTTATGGCATGTCGCAACGGTTAACCTCATTTTTTTTTGTTAACCATTCCTTAGTGCCATCGTGCTTAATTTCTTGAATATGGAGCATGGATGGCGCTAGGGAATGACGTTAGTTTGCATTTAAAAAAATGACACACAACTGTGCTATTGCAGTTATGTCATTTTCCTTAAATACGGGCCTTAGTGTCAGTGCTTAGTCATGGAAGTGTAAGAATTAATCTTCAAAGCAACTGGTCAGCACAGTTGAATCTACTAAAACACAGGCAGACTGTAAGTATTCATGCTGACTTCCGTACACTTGACCAGTAAAAAAACACATGTTCCAGCTAGCCTCAAGGAGTCACCTTAAAAAAACCCATTTCATTTCAGCAGCTCACATAATGCAAAAGGTGTAAAGGGAAGCAACATAACAGCAAATAAATGGGTAAGCTAGCCCACATATGAACACGGAGCAAGTTTGAAAATAAAAGAAACTATGTCACAGTGTAGATAGAATACAGCGCTCATTTTTTTAACGCTTAGCTGCTAGTTTTTAGGGTTGAGTGCACGCAAGCGCTCTGGACCATGTTGTAATCTCAATGTGGGCTTCTAACCACGCCCATGTCACGCCCATCACTTTCATAAGTTGTGGGCTTGCCTTTTAAAAATCGATTGATTTCATTTGTGAAATGCATGCATACTCATGCCTTTTCTGGTGTTCAGCCCTCCTAAAGCGCAATGGTACACTACTGAAAATATACGATGCTCCGTGTTTTCAGCTGGTTTCTGGACTACTTTATCTTTTAATTTCCTAAGCAGCGCGATCTCACTGGGCAGATGTCGAGCGCTTTGCATGACATCAACCCTCACATGGATAATTCCAGTTAGGAGTTTACAACGCTAATTGCTCTAACGCGAGCAAACACGAGACCCGCTGTATTGCAAATGCTTGTTTTCAATGTTTTTACTTCCTTTAAAATCTTCGCCCCATCGACTACCTCCCCTTGAAATATGTGTGCATCTTCAGAATAGAACATCCGTTTTCAAAGGATGGTGTTTCTTTAGCACAAAAGCCAGATTGTGCTAGAGTTAATTGATGAAAAACCTCTCAGAGCCATCAAGCAACTGAAACCTCCACAAAGAATAGTGAGGGATTTTATAACTGATTTAAGCGGTGTATCGTTTTCTAGCAGTCTCTAGACCTTATTCTTAGGTTAGTACAATATGATCCCTTTTGTGACTCGAGCTCTGTTTCAGAAGCGAACTAATGTGCCACTCCAAACATGATATATTTCACTGTGCTGGTGCTGACTTCAGCTTACTAATTGCCTGACAGCGTTTTCTTTGTTTAGCTTTCACTGTGATCATCACACTTTTGTTGTACTGACAGTAGAAATATTCAGTAACAGAGGACCGAAATACATCATAAGCAGAACTGTACTAATCTTTCATAATGGGCGCGCTTTTGGCATTACACAGAACACGTGCATGCAATCATTGTCAAGAGCTGCATGCCCTGAGCCTCCCGATCCATGACTGAAAGCATTGTTTGACAAAACGCTATGAATCTGCACAGCCCGCAGAAACATCCAAACGCAGAATTTTGTTTTTTGGGTTGGATGAACAATGGTATTAATGTGTTCGAGTTAAATCTAATCAGTTTATCTTTCAAATGAGATTTCGATATATGTGGTCATCAGCAAAAAATAACACAATTAGAGAAAATATTTATGCTTCTAAACAAAGCTGAAACGTCTGCCTACCGCAGGGCTACATGTCTTATGGGCTGCCTGAATAGTAATTTAAGGAACGTGTGCTATCTGTTTTTTTTAAATTATTCTTAAAAATAAAAGTTTCCTCAGTGTCTGGTGATCTAAAGGTGTGCTAAACAAAACTGACTTCTCCATGGTAATTTGAGTAAGGTGAGCCACCCCAGTCGTTTTTTGTGGGATGTATGAATTCATTAACCCAATATCTCAGAATCTGTTTAAAAATCAATTGGAGATGCAGATGTAGGCCCTCATTACAACCCTGGCGGTCGGTCATAAAGAGGCGGTAATACCGCCAACAGGCTGGCGGTAAGGAAAATGGAATTATGACCACAGCGAAAACTGCCAAAATATACAGCCACTTTAACACTCCGGCAGCCGCCGCGGTAGCAACAAACACCGCGGCGGTACCGCCAACAGCCAGGCGGAAGACAATGTACCAGCCTCACTAAAATGACACACCAATCCGCCACCTTTTCTGGGGCGGTACCAACGCCATCAAAAGCACAGCGTAAACAGTACACAGAAGGGAAGCGACTCACCTCTCGACACACAAGGAAGTACCACGACACCATAGAGCCCGAACTGCACATACTTCCAATGCTGGTCTACCTCCTACTACACCAGGAACACAAACGGCGGTGAAGACGACCACAGTGAGTACTGCACCTAGCACACAAGAGAGGGGGGAGGAAAAAGAGAGTGACACAGACACGCCACCCCCACCCCCAACACCATACACACAAACAGATGCAACAACATCACAAAGCCACTGCTCCTGGAGGGGCCTACATGCCCTCTGCGATGTCCTGGGGAGTGCAAAGCAACAGTCTCTCTAGTGGGTGGTTTTCCCACTGCTTGGTCCTGGGGAGTGCAAGGGCACAGTCTCTCAAGTGGGTGGTTTGCGCACTGCTTTGTCCTGGGGAGTGCAAAGCCACAGTCTCTCTAGTGGGTGGCGTATCCACTGGTTCTGGAGGGGGCTTTGTGCCCAGTGTGCTTCATCCTGGTAAGGAGAGGGTGAGTGGATGCCTTCTTCCACTGGTTCTGGAGGGGGCTTTGTGTCCTGTGTGCTTCATCCTGCCAAGGAGGGGGTGAGTGGATGCCTTCTTCCACTGCTTCTGGAGGGGGCTTTGTGCCCTGTGTGCTTCATCCTGCCAAGGAGGGGGAGAGTGGATGCCTTCTTCCACTGGTTCTGGAGGGGGCTATGTGCCCTGTGATGCTGATCCTGGATGGTGCAAGGTCACAGTATCTCACCTGGGTGTCACACCTACAGGTGTTGCAGGGGCCAGGACGCACTAAAGCCCATGTAAGCACAACTACACACTGCTCACCGGTGGTGACGGCTGCTCAGTGGATGGCTGTTGTGCTGCAGGTGGCGGTGCTGTCAGCGTTGGAGGTAGGCTCCAGGCCTTCCCCTGCAGCCTCAGACATTTGTGCACTGGGGCTGCTGCTGCTGGCAGTAGTGCTGCTGCCGGTGCAGGTGGCGGTGCTGCTGGTGGTGCAGGTGGCAGTGCTGCTGGCGGTGGGGGGAGGCGCCAGCCCTTCCCCTGCAGCCTCTGACGGCTGAAGTGCCATGGCTGGTGTTGTTTGCCCAGATGCTGCTCCAGGCACCAGATCCTTCCTGCCTGCGGCATCAGTTCCTTTTACATTGGCCTTGGCAGCTGTTGTCCCCTTCCTGCCCTTGATGGCTGGTGTACCCTCTTTCCCCTTGCTGACTAGTGGTGCCTCCTTCCCCTTGCTGGCTGATGGTGCCTCCTTCATCTTGCTGGCTAGTGGTGCCTCCTTCGTCTTGCTGGCTGGTGTCCCCTTCTTGCCCTTGCTAGCTGGCGGTCCCTTCTTGCCCTTGGCAGGTGGTGCAGGCACACTGGCTGTGCTGACGGGTGCCTCCTTGGAGCCTCTCACACCTGCAGTAGCTGCAGGAACTACAGTGGACGTGGACTGGGTGGCTGAGGTGCTGGCCTGGGTTCTGCCCACCCTGGCCCGAAGTGAAGGATGGGGGGAGGGGCAGGGAAGAGGTCAAGGGTGGAGAGGAAAAACCTTTTACAGACACTGGGGCTGGAAGAGGGTGAAGGTTTGAGAGTGGAGGAAGAGGGAGTGGTGGTAGGAGGTGTCAGTCTGGTGTGTTTGGGAGCAGGTGCATGGGCTGGATGCTGTTGTGAGGTGGATGGCTGTTGGGTGTCTGAGTTCATGCATTTAAGTACTTTGGGAGGAGGGGGCACAGACACAGTGGGAGAAGACACAGGGGACGTGTGCATGGATGTGTGGATGGTGACTGCCAGTGAGGGGCGTGTTGTGATAGGTGTGCTGGTGATAGAGGTAGTGGATGAGGTTGTAGTGCATGCAGGTGTGAGTGGAGACACAACTGGGAGGGAGGTGGACGACGAGGGGGACACAGTGCAGGCAGTGGATGTTGGTGTGTCTGCACCTGGATGGTGCTTGTGTGAGTGCCTGTGGGATGAAGTGTGGTGCTTGTGTTAGCCTGAGCCACATCTGTGTGCTGATTAGGGTGCATGCAGGTCTGAAGGTATGCTTGGGATAGGTTGGGGTTGAGAGGAATAAAACTGGGTAGAGGAAGTTGAGGGGGGGAGGCTAGAGACAGGTACAATGGCTGCAATTAGTGGGTTGGCCAGAGCCTGGAATGCTCTCTGTTGGGCCGCCACACCAGAGTGAATGCCCTCCAGGTATGCATTTGTTTGTTGCAAATGCCCTGCTAGACACTGAATGGCATTCAGTATGGTTGACTGACCAACAGAGATGGATCTCAGGAGGTCAATAGCCTCCTCACTGAGGGCAGCAGGGCTGACTGGGGCAGGGCCTGAGGTGCCTGGGGCAAAGGAGATGCCCACCCTCCTGGGTGAGCGGGCACGGGAAACTCGCAGAGGGGCTGCTGGGAGGGCGGTGCTCATCCGGGATTGTGGTTCAACCTGTAGTTGGGGTGGGCACAGAGGTGTCCGCCACCGCCAGGGAGCTTCCATCGGAGGAGGTGTCGGTGTCAGAACTATCCCCTCCTGTCTCCGTCGTGGTGCTCCCCTCGGCCTCCGTCGCACTGGTGCCCTCACCGTCGGTGGATTCATCCTCCAGGTCCATGTGGGATGCAGTTCCCCCCATCGCCAGTGCCTCTGCTCCTCCGCCAGATGATGCTAATGCACACAAGGACAGGGTGACAAAACAAAAAAGGGGGGAAGAGACAGAGGATACACTTGGTCAATGCCAGCAACAACACTAACGGAGTACACAACTCACAGGGAACAGCCCTATGCACTAGGCCATGCACTACCAGTTACAATGCTATTCACCAGGCCATGGGGTACAATGCCTAACGCCCTTAGCTGCACACCTGGAACCTACAGGACCCTGGCCAGTAGTAGATGCCCACTGGCATTATTGGGATTGGAGTGCATCTGAGCTTCCCCATCGTGGAACTTACCCTGCCATGTTTGCCCTGGCCTAGGGGCACCCACAGACCCACATCCCCCACCCAGGTAACACCTTAACGCACGCAAAATCATGATTCTGAATCTATACTCTCACCCTTGTGGCTGCTGTGATGCCTTCAAGTGCCCATCTTTAAGGAATCCCCAAGGGGCCTCCTGCGTTACCTGTCAGCATCCCCAGGGATTAGGGTTAAATCATATCTCTATTCTTGGTTAAAACTTGTTGTTTCTAAGTAAACATAACGTGCTGTGTTACACAATTGGTTTTATCAATGCTTGTTTTACCAATGTTTGTTTGCTAATGTGAGCAGGTGTAGACATGTGCTTCTAATTGGGTGTGGTGACTCATCCACATGTGGAATCTTAACTGCTTTCCTGACGGGCTATAAATAGCAGAGTGAAGCATGCCTCCCTGCTTGGCTTTGCTTTGCTTCCTGATCTCAATATCTGATTTGGCAGTCCAGCCCCTGCTGTCATCCTCGTATTCAGGACTTTTGATGCTATTCTTTTCTTCATTCCTTTACCAGCTGACACCAGGCATTCCTGTCACTAGCATTTTCCAGGGAGTTTGTTCTTTGAGCGCCGCACTTTCATAGAACAGCTGATGTATTTCATATCTCGTATTTTGGCAGAGTGCTTATCTTGAACAGACAAATGCATTTCTGAACATTCTACATTATTATTGTAGTTACTTGCCTAAATGTTCTTCAGGAAATATGCTTGAGCTCAAGTACTACAAAAAGTGACAGTGCAATTTTAAAAGAGCATTTACGTGACTTTTCTTTCTCTAATAGCATAACTCTTGGATTTAAATTGTGTCATTCATGCCTGTGTTTCAGGTTTGAGGAATTTGCTTTTGAAGGGGTTTTCACACACACAGTGAAGCCAAACCAAACTGTGCCACCCTAACTGTTTAAACCCAGATGTGGACTTTTGTATTTCTTGGATTGTTTTTGTTCCTTTTAGTTTAACCCTAAACATGCAGGAAAGTTATATGTGATATAAACAATGTCCTTGTTTGTCTTTCTTTTGCATGATAAGTGCAACCACAGTTCTAATTGTAGTGTGCAACAGTGAATCTCTGTGAAGCCAGCCCTAGTGTTGCAGTACTTATTGTTCTGGTACTCAGTTTGGGTTTTTGGTAATGCAGTGTTAGTAATTGTGCCAACAGTTACTATTATTCAAGAAAACTGCTGAAGCATCTTGGTGTTCTTCTACCGCTCCCGTGCCCATATCAGAAAGAGAGATTCAGTTTCAAGGAAGTTGAGTGCACTAACTCTACTATCACTCTGTCAACAACAACCTGCCCCCGAAGATACAGGGTGCCTGGCTGGACCGGCAAGACGTGGCAATGTTTTGTCTCTTTCTCTTCCACTCCCCCTTTCCTTTTGGGACACCTGCTGGGGTTTCTGTGTCCACCCAGAGGTACCGAGAGGTGTTCCAGGAGGTCGGAAGGGCATACCATTGCCCCTGCAGACATCCTGCTTTTCAGATGAGTGGCCCGTATTGACATAAAGCCAACCCACAACACACAGGGCTACCTGGGCGATGGATTCCTCAATGGGTACTTTCAAAGGTTTAGCACAGGCTTTACCAGCTGATCAGGATGCTCCATCTTTATTAGATTTAACTAGGGCCCTAGCGGGATTACAGAAGGAAATTATTTCCTCAAAGCAAGAGAACCTGGAGTTGCACACTGAACTACAGCGGTATAAACCACAAGACATCCCCTGGGGAGGAGTCAAACTAAAACAAAGATCTCCAGTACTACAGGCCCCTCGGTTTGACCCGTCTAATCATGTTCCTAGACCCGATTCAGGCCCAACGACTTCCACCACAGAACCCATGCAGGTAATGGACACAACACTAACCCCTATGCCCTTAGCTCCACCAGAAAGATTTTTTGGAGATAGTGCCAAGTTCAACATTTTTCTTAACCAGTGCCAGCTACAGTTTTTGTGTCAGGCAGCTGCATTCCCCAATGATGCTGCAAAGGTAGCTTTTATTATCCCTTATTTGGGAGGCAATGCAGCTATTTAGTCTATTCCACTGGTGGAGCGCATTGACCCCATACTGTATGATTTCAACCAGTTCAAGGAAGCCTTGCGGAAACTGTTCGCCAGACACCTCTTTGTGCAAGCCAGTGAAAATGAGTTGCTGAATTTGCACCAGGGAAACAAGGATCTACTGTCTGATATCACCTCTCTCAATCGGTTGGTGGCAGGGACTGAGTGGCCCAGGGAGAAGAAGACCTCCCTCTTCTATTGTGGCCTTCGGGACAATATCAAGGATGTTCTAGCCCAAATTGTGGAACCTCCTACGGAGTGTTCCAACTTCATTGATCTGATGGTACGATTGGATCACCGTTAGAGTGAACGTAAGGGAGAAAAATTCCGGGGTGACACACGCTTAGAGGTGCTCAAAACTGAGAAAAAGGAGTCCATCATTCCCACTCATGATACACCTGAGCCCATACAAATTGGCAGTGTGCGGGGCCCTCTATCTAAGGAAGAGAAAGAACATAGGAAAAAATTGAAACTGTGTTTATACTGCGGTAAGGCAGAGAATTTTGCTCGGGAATGTCCTAACAAGCCTACTGCTCCAAAGAAAGCCATCGGAGCGGTAACAGGGCCTGAATTCTCTCTTCCTGACCAGGCAGAAAACTAACTGCTCGATAACTTCTGAGACCATTTTATCGAGCGCTTCTTTCAATATGGTCTCACATCTTCTGGCTAATACCAACAGTCCAGTACCTCGACATCTAACTCTTATTGTGACGTTAGTGTTGTCCCCTCAGGTTCTTAAGGTAATTCCCATATTGCTTGACTCTGGGGCTACCGGAAACTTTTTAGACTTGGGTTTGACTAAAACCCTAAATACTACGACTGTCAGAAAAGACGTTCCTGAACCAGTCAGAGCTGTGGATGGCTCAGAATTGTCCTCTGGGCTTATCGTTTATCAAACAACACCCTTGTCCATGCTTTGTGCAAACAACCATACAGAATAAATTCAGTTTGACCTCATAGATACCCCAGTATTTGGAGCCATTTTGGCGATACCCTGGCTTCAGTTACACAATCCTAAAATTGACTGGGCAGCAAGGACAGTTACATTACACTCTAAACATTGCTGCCACTCCTGTTACCAAGACAAACCATTACTAGTGACACCCTTGCATTGTGGGTCCACACATAGTACGGCTATCAAGCCGGACGACACACTAGCCATTCCGGCACCGTATAAAGACTTTCATGATGTCTTTAGTGAACAGAAGGCCACCCAGCTGCCGCCACATAGGTGATACGATTGTCGTATAGACTTGATTCCAGGGGCAATGCTACCATGTAGTAGGGTGTATGCTCTTTCTGAGCCTGAGAATCGATACCTGCGAGACTACCGGGATGATCTATTGGCTAAGGGTTTCATTCGTCATTCAACGTCACCATTATCGTCTTCTTTGTTCCTCGTGCCCAAGAAGAATCACAAGTTGCGCGCCTGTATAGATTATCGCGCAGTGAACAAAGTGACCATAAAAAATCGGTATCCACTTCTGTTGATCCCGGTACTTTTTGATCAGGTACGTTAGTCGATCATTTATACTAAACTCGACATCCAGGGCGCCAACCACGTGATCCGAGTGATGAAGAGGTATGAGTGGAAGATAGCGTTCCAAACTAAATTCGGAATCTTCGAGTACACAGTGATGCCCTTCGGGTTGTGTAACGCTCATGCAGCGTTTCAATTTTTCATCAATGAAGTGCTGCAGGAGTTTCTGGATATCTGTGTAGTGGTGTAACAGAGACAACATTTTGATCTATTTTTCTTTCACTGAGGAACATATAGGGCATGTAAGAGCGGTTTTACAATGGCTTCGTGAGCATCATCTCTTCACCAAACTGGAAAAAAATATGTTTTTAATGCTAAAACTGTAGAATTCCTGGGATATGTGATCACTCCCGATGGAATTTCCATGGATAAGGCCAAGGTACAGGCCATCCTGGATTGGGTAGCCTCAAGATCCATCTAGGAAGTGTAACAGTTTTTGGACTTCGCAAAGTTTTATCAGAGATTTATACCCCACTTTTCTACAGTGGTATCTCCCATAAGTCGTCTCCTACGAAAGGGGGTTAAGTTCCTCTGGGATGCAGAAGGTGAGAAAACCTTCCAACATCTTAAAAACACATTCACTGAAGCACCCAGTCTCCATCATCCCGACCCGGCTCAGCCATTTTTCGTGGAAGCAGATGCTTCCCAAATGGCAGTGGGTGGTGCCTTGTCCCAACGAGATCCTGAGTCTGGGGATTTCCATCCAGAAGCTTACTTCTTAAAGAAATTGCTACACGCAGAGCAAAATTACACGGTGGCGGAGTGGGAACTTCTGGCCGTCAAGCTTACCTTCCAGGAATGGCGTCACCACCTACTAGGAGCTAGACACACCGTAACTATTTACACAGATCACCGTAATTTACAGTTTTTTCAAGTGACCAAGGCCCTGACACGTAGTCAATTACGTTGGCTTCTATTCTTTAACTAGTTTGACTTTGTAATCACCTATAGGCCCGGTACTACACAACAAAAGGCAGACACATTGTCTAGGATGGGTTTCTCCTCTGATGTTGCGCTAGAACAGGTCAGAAGCATTATACCCTCAGAACAAATCGTGGCTGTGTGCACTTCCAAAGAGTTCCTTGAGAAAATACGGGTAGCCTAACACAAAGGCTTCCTGTTCAACTGATATGTATGAAAAAGAGGGTTTGCTATAACATGATGATCAGTTGTACGTCTCTACCAAAAGATTGCAGGATACATTGGGGACATGATTCTGTCCTTGCAGGTCACCCGGGTGAGAAACAGATGTTAGATCTCTGTCAAAGATGGTTTTGGTGGCCCACACTTGTGCAGGATGTCAGAAGCTACGTCTAGAATTGTTCTACCTGTGTTTGGGCTAAAACCCCACATACTCCAGCCATAGGATTGTTACTTCCCATGCCAATTCCAGTGGGCCCATGGCATACCATAAGTATGGATTTTATTTCTGACCTCCCAGCTTCCAAAGGACACACTGTCATATGGGTGGTTGTAGATTACCTAACTAAAATGGCTCATTTTGTTCCATTAAAATGCCTCCCTACGGCTTCCAAGCTCTCTGATTTGTTTGTCCAACACATTGTACGGCTTCATGGGTTGCCCACCACAATTGTTTCCGATTGTGGCCCCCAATTTATATCACAGTTTTGGCGTAGCTTCCGTTCCTCTGTTGGTATGGCCATCCGCTTGTCCTCTGCATAATATCCACAAACGGATGGGCAGACAGAACGTGCCAACCAATCGCTGGAGCAAATCCTGACATGTTACATTGACACATGGTCTACTGAGTGGGATAAGGCTTTACCACTTGTTGAATTTGTATATAACAACAGTGCCCACATGGCTACAGGAGTATCCCCATTTTACTGTTTGTTTGGTCTGCACCCAAGAATGCTACCTATAACTGGGTCCCAAACATCCACACGTGTCCCATCAGTACAGAAACACCATAAAGAGTTACAGGAGATTCCAAAACAAGTACAACACCATTTAAAACTCTACCAAGCTCAAGTAAAAAAACAAGCAGACAAAAGAAGGAGACCTGCTCCCTCTTATCAGATAGGAGATCAGGTGTGGTTCTCATCAAAAAATCTCCATCTTGCAGGATCCAGAAAATTAAACCCCCGATTTCTAGGCCCCTTTCCTATTGCCAAAATCATCAATCCTGTGGTAGTAGAACTGACATTGCCAGATGATTTCAAGGTACACCCCGTGTTACATGTGTCGTTACTACGTTGCTTTTCCCCTGATACCCTCGATGCCCCACCACCTCCCCCGGTAAAAGTACATGGGCAATGGGAATTTGAAGTGGCCAAAATTCTTGACTCCAGGCGCGTCCGTGGTGTTCTACACTATTTATTGACTTGGAAAGGCTATTGGACTGAGGACAATTCCTGGGAACCCGCGTCCACAGTTCATGCTCCACGTCTTACTAAAATATTCCATCTCTTGCACCCTCCAAGCCCCGCCCTCTGAAAGGGTCCTTGGTGGGGAGGACTGTCAGGAATCCCTAAGGTGCCTCCTGCATTATCTGTCAGCATCCCCAGAGATTAGGGTTAAATCATATCTTTGTTCTTGGTTAAACCATCTTGTTTGTAAGTAAACATGATGTGCCCGGTTACACAATTGGTTTTATCAATGCTTGTTTTACCAACGCTTGTTTGCTAATGTGAGCAGGTGTAGACATGTGCTTCTAAATGGGTGTGGTGTAGACATGTGCTTCTAATTGAGTTTGGTGACTCATCCACATGTGGAAACTCAATTGCTTTCCTGATTGGCTATAAATAGCAGAGTGAAGCATGCCTCCCTGCTTGGCTTTGTTTTGCTTCCTGATCTCAGCATCTGATTTGCCAGTCCAGCCCCTGCTGACATCCTCGTATTCAGGACTTTAGAGGCAATTCTTTTCTTCGTTCCTGTACCAGCTGACACCAGGTATTCCTCCAGCACTCTGGAAAAGACTGCAGCTAAGTGACCACTATTCTCCAGGGAGTTTGTTCTTTAAGCACCACACTTTCCTAGAACAGCTGGTGCATTTCAGACCTCGTATTTTGGCAGAGTGCTTATCTTGAAGAGACAAATGCATTTCTAAACATTCTAAATTATTATTGTAGTTACTTGCCTAAACGTGCTTCAGGAAATCTTCTTGAGCTCAAGTACTACAAAAAGTGACACTGCAATTTTAAAAGAGCATTTACGTGACTTTTCTTTCTCTAATAGCATAACTCTTGGATTTGAATTGTGTCATTCATGCCTGTGTTTCAGGTTTGAGGAATTTGCTTTTGAAGGGGTTTTCACACACACAGTGAAGCCAAACCAAACTGTGCCACCCTAACTGTTTAAACCCAGAATGGGCATTTGTATTTCTTGGATTGTTTTTGTTCCTTTTAGTTTAACCCTATGCATGCAGGAAAGTTATACGTGATATAATTAAAGCCCTTGTTTGTCTTTCTTGTGCATGATAAGTGCAACCACAGTTCTAATTGTAGTGTGTAACAGAGAATCACTGTGAAGCCAGCCCTAGTGTCGCAGTACTTATTGTTATGGTACTTAGTTTGGTTTTTGGTAATGCAGTGTTAGTAATTGTGCCAACAGTTAATACTATCCAAGGAAAGTGCTTCGAGCATCCCAGTGTTCTTCTAACGCTCCCGTGCCCATATCAGAAAGAGAGATTCAGTTTCAAGGAAGTTGAGTGCATTAAATCTACTATCATTCTGTCAACAACAACCTGCCCCCCGAAGATACAAGGTGTCTGGCTGGACCGGCAAGACGTGGCAGTGTTTTGTCTCTTTCTCTTCCACTCCCCCTTTCTTTTTGGGACACCTGCCGGGGTTTCTGTGTCCACCAGGAGGTGCCGAGAGGTGTACTAGGAGGTCGGGGGCATACCATCGCCCCTGCAGACACCCTGCTTTTCAGGTGAGTGGCCCCATCTCAACCCCATCCAGCTCCGGATAGGCCAACGCCAGGATGCGGAACATCTGGGGGGGTCAGGGTACTACGGGCACCCCTTCCTCGTTGGGAGGCCAGCCCCAGCTGGGCCTCCGCCGTCTTCCTTGCCCAGCGGCTCAGGTCCTCCCATCATTTTCAACAGTGGGTGCTCCACCTGTCAAAGATCCCCATGGTCTGTGTGAGAGAACAGGGCTGATTGCAGAGGCCCTCTAACTTATTGCCCCCATTTTCAACTTTTTGCTGGTGTTTTCCTGACTATTATGGTGCCCTGGGTACTGCTAACCAGTCCCAGGGCCTTTGCTCTGTGTAAAATCTGTGTGCAAATTAGGCTAATTATAATTGGCTAAGTCAACCTACCTATAAGTTCCTAGTATATGGTAGGGCATGTAGATTTTAGGGACCCCAGCATAGGTAGTGCACCCACTGCTGAGGTGCCCAGTGTCATTTTAAAGGCAGGCCTGTCTTGCTGGCTGCTTTTAAATTAAAGTTATATGCAAATTTGACTTTGGAATTAAAAGTAGTTCCAAAGTCTTAAACTACCTTATTTTTACATGTAAGTCACCCCTAAGGCGTGCCCTATGTGCCCCTAGGGCTGGGTGCCATAGAACTATAAGCAGGGACCTTATCAAAATAGTTTTATAAGCCCTGGTGAGGTAAACAGCCAAATTAATTTTTCACTCATTGTAGTGAATGGCCTCCATAGGCTAGAATGGGGAGACTATATTTTAATTTTAAAAATCCCCTTAGGTAACAGATACCAGAAGTTTGGTATTAAATTAATTTTTATAATAAATCCCACAACTTCCAGTTGTGGGATTTAATATAACTTCTTCAGGTAAAGAGTTTAAAAATGTACCTGAAAAGTTGCCAACTTCAGCTCTGCAGTGTTTTTGCTGCTGTGCTCTGATTGGCCAGCCTCTGGCAGCCTGGCCAGGCTGCTTGATGAGGTGTGAAGTGGCCTGGCTCCACAAAAAGAGATGTGCCTGGGGGAGGAGATCTCCCCTCAGCAGATGGTGAAGCAGGAAGGGGGAGGGCTGCCAAACTGGTCTTCAAAGGCAGAGAATGACATTTGGAGCAACCCTGCAACGCCCTCACATCCTGCAAACCCAGACAATTAGGTGCCCCCTTGATTAGATTAGGAGAGGGCAGGAGAGGGGTGTGTTTAGGATTTTTTGCCACACCAGTGGGTGGGCTCAGCCAGATGTAACCTCCAAAAATCACTTTCAGCCATGATGGATTTTTGAGGAATGTTGCTCCCTGGGATTGATTTTTGCCACACTTCCCAGGAAGTGGTCATCAAAGGGGGAAGGACCCTGCACCTGATTGGAGAACCAGGACCCCCCTGTTTTTCACCCAGGAGCAGGGATAACACTGGCAGACCTGCACCCACACCTCAAATCCCTATCAGATTCCAACAAGGAGGAACTACAGGAGAAGAATGACTGCCCTGCTGGACCCCTGACCTGCACCTGGATACTGCACTCTGGAGGACTGCACCAGCTTCACACTTGGGCTTCATCACTAAAAGGACTTTACCTGTCTTCTACTGCTTCAAGAAGGGACTCCCTGTTTGCTACAGATACAAAGGAGCTGCCAAGAGTCCCCTGCATCAAGCCCTGCAAGCAGAGCCCAGCTGATCAGCGTCCAGTGGCCATTTGAGGATTCTGACCAGGTGCATTCTGGGAATTGTAGACCCAACTCCCAAGGAGCAACTCCGAGCTTCTGGAACCTTGGATCAAGTTGTGGACACTTCAAGGACACAAAAAGGACCTCTGGAAGAAGATCCAGAAGTTTGGAGATGTTTGGAGCAACTCCATAAGTTGAAGAGGTGCATTGTGGGAGTTGTAGTCCCAGAACCCAAGAGGCACCCCATAGCCTCTGAACCCATGGCTGGTGCTGTGGGCCACTTTCCTGAATCAAACACTTCTGAAAGTAAGTGTGACAATGTTACCTCGTGGGTGGCCTGAACTCTGGACTTTGCTGCTTTCCAGTGTGACCTTTTTTTAACCCTTTGAGCGCTGGTTGCTTCTATGCGCTAGAAAGCATTAATTCTTGAAAAATTCATATCTCCGGTTCCCCTTATCAGATTTTATTCGTTTTGGTGTCATTTTAAAGATAAAAATATAATATATTTTTACAAATTGATTTTGAATTTTTAAACTGTTCCTGTGTTTTATTTAATTACTGTTTTGTGATTTTTGAATGCATTACACTCTGTCTCCTAAGTTAAACCTTGTCGCTCGTTGCCAAGCTACCAAGGGTTGAGCTAGGTTTAATTTACTGAGACCTAACTGAACCTAAGTGGAAGTTAGTGGCATAATTCTAAGTGTGGGTACTTAACTGCCCTTACCAATAACCCATTTTCCAACAGTCCGCACCTCTTTGGCGATGGCACGCCACATACCCTTTTTCTGATAGGCGCTGACCTGCAGAAAAAGATACAGCAGAAAAGGTATTATTCATGCAGTCCGGACTGTTATACTCATGGCCCACCATATCCCTCCCATCCCCTTACGCACAGACATTGCCCACCAAACATGCAGCACTCTGCCCAGGACCCCCCGGACCCCACTACACGAGGCTAACACACACAGCACTCCATACATTCACGCCCCACACATCGTGCTCACAGTGTACTCACCTGTTTGCCTGGAGGACCATATAGTATCGGGTACTGGGTTAAGACCCCATCCACTAGTCTCTCCAACTCCTCGGAAGTGAAGGCAGGGGCCCTTTCCCCAGACACTCGAGCCATGGTTGCTTGCAGACACAGGTCACAGCAACACTTGCAGTGTATGTCCTCTCCTGTTGAAGGTCAGGTAGCAAGTGAGTGAACAGATAGAAAATGGTGGTTACGTCCGCAGTGGTGCGTACCGTCACTGCCGGCTTACATCACCATTGGCTCCTGGAACCCTTAGGCCTCAATGATAACCAATGATGTGTTGCACGGCGGTCATCGACCGCCTCCCGCAACGGCGCAAAATGCCAGCGGAATTACCTCATTTCCACTTGTCCCTCCTCACAGGTCAGGCGGCTGCCATTTCAGGGGGGCACAGGCCATGGCACATAACTGCGTCACAGCAGACATAGGCACATCAACGGACCTACACATTCACATACTGTTTCTGTAAAAAAAGAAAGGCATATTAATCTGAGTATAAGTTGAATATGACCATCTGCTTACTGATTTTCACCCTAGAGTTCAAGCGCTGAGGATGAATATGAGATGGAGACATACCCCCGTGTACAGACCCCTGGTGCACCTGGCGACAATGGAAGACAGGCACATTATCCTAACCTACAGACTTGATAGAGCCACAATCCAAGAGCTGTGTGCCCAATTGGAGGCAGACCTGATTTCAGCTATCCGCCACCCCACAGGTATCCCCCCTTTAGTGCAGGTCCTGTCAGTGCTCCATTTGTTGGCAAGTGGTCCTTTCCAAGCGACAGTGGCCATGGCATCAGGGATGTAACAGCCTATGTTCTCAAACGTGCTGACCAGAGTGTTGTCTGCCCTGATGAAACACATGCTCAGCTACATCGTATTCCCCCAGGTGGAGGATTTGGCCACAGTGAAGGCTGACTTCTATGCAATGGGACATATCCCCAACATCATTGGTGCTATTGATGATACACATATTGCCTTTATCCCACCCCGGAGAAGTGAACAGGTGTTCAGAAATCGAAAGAGCTTTCACTCTCTGAATGTGCAGATGGTGTGTTTGGCAGACCAGTACATCTCCCATGTCAATGCAAAGTATCCTGGCTCTGTGCATGATGCCTTTATCTTGAGGAATAGCAGCATCCCATATGTGATGTCTCAACTCCAGAGGCACAGGGTGTGGCTAATAGGTGAGCCCATGGTCCCCACCCAGTTGATGTAGGTACATGGGGGTGGGGTTGTCCCTAAGTCTGAGTGTCTGGCTAACAGGTATCCCTCGATATTTACAGGTGACTCTGGTTACCCCAACCTCTCATGGCCACTGACACCAGTGAGGAATCCCAGGACAAGGGCAGAGGAATGTTACAGTGAGGCACATGGGCATACAAGGAGGATCATTGAGCTCACCTTTGGCCTCCTGAAGGCCAGATTCCGGTGCCTCCATCTGACAGGTGGATCCCTGTACTACTCACCCAAGAAGGTGTGCCAGATCATCGTTGCATGTTGCATATTGCACAACCTGGCCTTGAGATGCCAGGTGCCTTTTCTGCAGGAGGATGGGCTGGAGATGGTCATGTGGCAGAGGTGGAGCCTGTGAACAATGATGAAGAGGAGGCAGAGGAAGAGGATGTGGACAAAAGAACTACTATAATTCAACAGTACTTCCAGTGACACACATGTAAGACACTGTAACTTCACCTTCCTGTGCAGTTTTGTGTTGGACATTGTACGTGGCAGCCTGCTTTTCCTATTTCTATGGCCACTTACTGTACCCTTTGGCATCTCTATTTTCAGATCTCTGTGCCCCACTCTGGCTCCTGGTGTGTTTAATGCTGCCCACTACAGGTCATACCTATGTATATATAACTGTACATTTGAATTGCAATGTTTACAGCTTGTTAAACTAATACATATTTCAATCAATTGACAGACTCCATACTTGTAATTGTTCCAAGGGTATTTATTTCTGTGATAATAAGTGTAGGGGGTATTGCAATGGGCTGGGTTGATGGTGGAGGAATGTCCAGGATAGAGTCCAGTCTATTGGTATCAGAGATGCATTGTCCAAGGGGGCATAGGGAGTGGGGCAATGGCAGTTCAAGGTGGACAGGGTGACAGAGTGGGACACAAGGGAGACCTTTAGGGGAGTCTTATTTCCTTGTGGGGGTGTTGGCAATGTTCTCTGGCTTCTGCCTGGATCGCAGGAACCTTTTGCGTGGTGGTTCTCCTTCTGCAGGGGGAGGGGTGCTGCTGGCCTGTTATTCCTGTGGCGGGGCAGTGGAGGCCTGTTCATCGGTGTACCTAGTGTCAGGGGCCCGTTGGTGTGCCACTGCCTCCCTCATGGTGCTGGCCATGTCTGCCAGCACCCCTGAAATGGTGACTATGGTGGGGTGGATGTCTCTCAGGTCCTCCCTGATCCCCAGGTACAGTCCCTCCTGCAGCCGCTGGGTCTACTGCAGCTTGGCCAGTATCTGGCCCATGGTCTCCTGGGAATGGTGGTATGCTCCCAGGATGTTGGTGAGTGCCTCGTGGAGAGTCGGTTCCCTTGGCCTGTCCTCCCCCTGTCGCACAGCAGTCCTCCCAGCTTCCCTGTTGTCCTCTGCCTCTGTCCCCTGAACCGTGTGCCCACTGCCACTGATCCCTGGTCCCTGGGCGTCCTGTGTTTGTGGGGTTGCCTGGGGTCCCTGTAGTGGTGGACACACTGCTGATTGACATGTCCTGGGGACAGAGGGATGGGCCCACTGGATGGGTGCTGTGCTGGTGTTTCCTGTGGGGGAGGCTCTGTGGTGGTTTGGGACTGTGGCTGGGTCACCAACTGTCCAGAGGTCCCTGATGGGCCAGGTTGGTCATCCTGATCCAGGCATGCAGAGCTGCTGTCATCACTGTGGGCCTCTTCTGGGGGCGGACTGGATGTTGCTGGCGCCTCCTCTCCGGTGATGTTGTGTGTGGGTCCTGTGGGGATGTAAATGCAGTGTTATTGTTACTGCGTGTGACATCTTGTGCATGGGTCTGTTCACCTCTATGGTTGTTATTACCAAGGCAGCTTTGACTTGTGTGAGTTGTGATTTGGTTGGTGAAGTGATTGACACTTGTGTGCATGCTGTGGTGATGTGTGTCCATGCAGGTCTGTGATTGGGGTCCATGCATTGGTGTTGCATGCAGGGATTGGTATTGGGATGAGTGGGTTGTGATGGTGGGGTATATGTGAGGTGGTGGAGTGATGGGGGTGAGGGTAGGGGTAGGAGCTTATGATGGCATGCAGGTGGGAGGGGAGTAGTAAAGATTTGACTCACAAGAGTCCAGTCCTCCTGCTACTCCTGCCAGGCCCTGAGGATGCATGATCAGCAATTCTTCCTCCTCCCATGTTGTTTGTTGTGGGGGAAGAGATGGGGGTCCACCACTAGTCCTCTGTACAGCTATCTGGTGACTTGCAACCACGGAACGCACCTTCCCCCGTAGGTTGTTCCACCTCTTCCTGATGTAATCCCTTGTTCTGGGGTGCTGTCCCATGGCGTTGACCCTGTCCACGACTCTCTGCCATAGCTCCATCTTCCTAGCGATGGATGTCTGTTGCACCTGTGATCCAAATAGCTGTGGCTCTACCTGGATGATTTCCTCCACCATGACCCTTAGCTCCTTTTCTGAGAACCTGGGGTGTCTTTGTGGTGTCATGGGTGTAGTGTGGGTGGTGTGTGTGAGGGTGTGTGGGGTGATGTGTTGGGGTGTGTGCTTTGAGGTGTGTGGATGGTGTATGGGTGATGGTGTTCTGTGACTCTGATTTAGTGGGTGCTCCTGGCATGTCTCTCTTTCAGTTGTCAATTTTTTTTTGTAAAGGGTTGTGGGTAGTGTGTGTGTGTGTTTTATAGTGGTGTGAGTGTGGTGTGTGTATGTGTGTCAGGTGTGTGTAGTTTGAATTGTCCAAAGTGGTATTGTTTTGTTAGGTTGTGTGTATTTTGAGTGCGGCAGTCTTTACTGCCAATGGTTTACCGCAGTTGAATGACCGCCATGGTGATTCATAGGTCATAATGCTGTGGGCGTATTTCTGTTGGTGTAACGGTGTGGGTTTTGCTACCGCCATTTTATCACTGACCTTTGGGCTGGCAGACTTTTGTGTGTGTCTGTATAGTGGCGGATTTCTATGTGTGGGTCATAATACTCGTAGCGGTATACCGCTGCAGTCGCGGTATGTTGGCAGCAGTCAGTGTGGTGGTAAGTGGCACTTACCACCAATGTCATAATGAGGGCTGTAGTGTTTTGTGTGAGTAGAACTGGACAATATAGTGCTCAGAAATAAAGAGGGATAGCCCTGTGCCTCGAGATCAGAGTCGTAACGCAAATACAGTTGTGTTATTGCAATCTATCTTTATGGCCTATGGCCTACACAGCCGAATGGCGAGGAGGACGTGGGAGCATCCCACTCCCCAGAAAAGACCTGTCAGCTGTACTCACAAGGGCCTGATGAATGGTTAGAGTGCATGGAGCAATGAGGTCATCACTTTGTGACCTCACATGGGTGTGTATCACATCCTCGTCACCAAAATTGAAGTGATGATGGCACCAGCACTCAAGTATCAATACAGAAAAGATTTATTGACTCTCAGCATGAATACAATTAAAAGATATTTAGAGCCCAGAAGACACAACCAGTCCCCAACTGCTCCTCTGGCTGTCTATTCTAAGGTTCTCATTAGAATACATCCATGTCATCAATATGTAATTAGCATATGACAGCATATTCCCCCATAAAAGGTTATACACCATACACCCATTCAGACACCTACACTCATACACTCTTACACCAAGATCATAGAGGAGTGCCAAAGACTGGATCTAGCTGAGCACGTCAATGGTTTGTGACACTACATGAAGGAAAGTGTGGAGCATGACAGAGAGCCTCACTGTGGTGTGGCAGCTGGCCCACAAAGGGTCGTCCTGGCATGGCAGAGATAATGGAGGCAGGAGCTCCTTATGTGGGACAGCAGAAGCCCAGTGACAGGCTCATCCTCTAGGGTGTCACTCTTACACAAGGGCATCCAAGGTGGGAAAACATTGAGGGTTACTAAGAATCCTGAAAACACAGGACAGGGTTCACACCTATCTCAAAGATGCTGATCTAGGTGTGCTGCTATGGCCTCATCTCAGCCAGCCCTTATCATAAGTAGGAGTGGCATGCCTGCGGCCCTGATGCTACATCATGGCAAGCCAAAGAAAGCACTTGTGAACAAAGCACTTCATTGCTACAAAACCACAGGTGGCGAAGAAACTCGGAGCATTGTCGCCAGAAGAGACATTACAAAGCCTGAGACATGGCACGATCATCCGCTCTCCACACCAGAGTGAAACTACAGAAGGTAAAGCAAGCCAGCAGCATGGCACCTGTTCCGGCCATTGAACCATTTGTTGTTAAGGGGCCACCTTTGACTTAAATATCAAAGTGAAAGCTGTTGGTCGAGGGGTTTGAAATGTACTTTGCAACAACAGGAGCAGTGGACAACAAGAAATGCACACTGCTCCTTCACTTGGCAAGTGAGAGCATATGCAAACTATCCTGCCAGAAACAGGACCCCCGTTTATCTGTGATTCCCTTGTGTTAGTGCTCAACAACCACTTTGAGACCATGGCTAATCCCAACTATGAACAATTCCTTCCTCGCTAAGCCCAGCACATCCTGGATGAGTCAATAGATGGACTCTGTGTGCAATTAAAGGAGCTCAACAGCACATGCACCCTTTGTTATGAAACAAGTAAGATGCAAGCACAGTTTGCACAGAAGTGCATGTCTGGCATGCTGAAAGAGCAAATACTACAATAGCCAGGCAAATCAGTTCAAGACATTCTAACCCTAGGTCACGTAAAAGAACTCTTGAAGGCTAGGGTATCACGTATGGAGTTAGCCCTCTGAAAGGCTATCATAAGTGGACCAATTAATCATTTCACAATAACTAGCTCCTCACAAAAGGGAAAGGCCATGTTTACTGTGTGGGTACTAAGGAGGACTCTTTCTCCATGTGGGAGACTATCCCACCAGCGACAAGAACTGTTCAGCTAGTTGAAAAATTAATGATTTTGCAAAGGTGATCCAATCATCCACCCCAAGCAGACTCAGCAGAAGTGAATGCTGTTTACCCTTGAAGGGTGACTCAGCAGAAGACAATATGGATGATGATGAAGGAGAAACCACCATGCCATCAAGCACCATGCCATCAACCAGTTTCAAACATGAGCAGTCTCTAACAAAGTGCAAAGTCACACCATGAAATCAACTGGCAACTAGTAATCTCTATCATCAACACCATCAATGTGATGGTCCATGAAACCTACAAGTCTCTCACCTGTTGGCCAACTATTCAACCCACCAAGATGACATTATGGGGGTCATTATGGCCCTGGCGGAAGGCGGAGAACCAGCGGTAAGACCGCCAACAGGCTGGCGGTCTTACCTTGTGGAATTATGACCATGGCAGTTACCGCCATGGTCATCCGCCGGTTCTCCATTCCGCCCGCAGGGCTGGAGACCTGTGTCTCCAGCCCGGCGGCCGTCACTATACCGCCAGCGGTATTTGGACCCGGCTTACCGCCGTGGATTTCCAGCGGTTTGAACCGCCTTGAAATCCATGGCGGTAAGCACTATCAGTGCCAGGGAATTCCTTCCCTGGCACTGATAGGGGTCTCCCCCACCCCCACCCCGACTCCCTCCCCTACCCCCCCACCACCCCAGCCAACCCCCAAAGGTGGCAGGGTCCCCCTCCCCACCCCGACCCCCAACATCACTTCACCCATACCCACACGACACGCACGCAGGCACCACCTACACACTTACACGCACACACGCCGACATACATGCCTACATCCACACACACAATCATACACACACACCCACATTCAAACATACACGCACACATCCATACAGACATACCCACAGACATACACGCACTCATGCCCATACACACAACACCCCCGCAGGCATACACGCATTCACACACCCCCTCTGCATACACACATGCACACCCCCATGCACCCACACAACACCCAACACCCCCCCACCCCCCTCCCCACACGGACGATCAACTTACCTGGTCCGACGATCCTCCGGGAGGGGACGGGAGCCATGGGGGCAGCTCCGCCGACACCACACCGCCAACAGAACACCGCCACGGCGAATCACAGGACGTGATTCGCTGGGCGGTGTTCTGTTGGCGTGGCGGTGGAGGTGGAGCAACCTCCACTTCCCCGCCTCCCGCCAGTATGGCTGTTGGTAGTTCTCCGTCCATAAAAGGACAGAGAGCTGCCAACAGTCATAATAGGCCGAGCGGCAAACCGCCACCACTGGCGGTCTTCCACACGGCGGTCCCTCGGCGGTCTTTAAAAAAGACCGCAGAGGTCAAAATGACCCCCTATATGTCCATGAGCACCCAAATTCCCTCCCAATGGTAGGGTTTTTTGTCAACAGACATTACACACAAAATCAAGACGACTATTCAACAATCTGTATGTTACAAGATGCAGGATAGGCATGCTGCTAAACTGCCACACAGACTGATTTAGTTCACGCTTAGTGTGCATATCACAGAGCTAAAGAGCCTCCTGGGAAACTTTAAATAACTGTTGCCAGGAATTGGATACCTGAAATAGAGAATGGTAAAACTTCTCATCGACAAGTCGGTGCAACCCACAACATTGTCGCAACACCAGGTGGCATTCCATCTCTGAAACAAAGTAGAAGAAGTACACCTTAAAGTGGAAGAGGTAGATATAATCAAAAGGGTAGAAGGCCCAATGACCTAAGGTTCACCAGCCATGGTAACCCATGAGCCCAAACAACCAGGGGTGGTGAGAATTTGCACTGACATGTGCCTTTCAAATCTGGCAATAAAGTGAGAGAGATATCTGACCCTAAAGGTGGATGATCTGGTGAGCGATATAATAGGATCCTTCTGATTCCCCAAGGTAGACCTTTGTCCTGACTATCACTAATTCTTGTAAGACCAAGGGTCCCGATGTATCACCACATTCTCTACTGACCTTCCTAGACAAAAGATTGAATTTTGGAATATTCTACAAGGCAGATGTCTTCCAAAACACTATGGCCCTCATTCTGACCTTGGCGGGCGGCGGAGGCCGGCCGCCAAAGTCCCGCCGTCAGGTTACCGTTCCGCGGTCGAAAGACCGCGGCGGTAATTCTGACTTTCCCGCTGGGCTGGCGGGCGGTCTCCTTCAGACCGCCAGCCAGCCCAGCGGGAAAGAGGCTTCCACGATGAAGCCGGCTCGGAATCGAGCCGGCGGAGTGGAAGCTGTGCGACGGGTGCAGTTGCACCCGTCGCGTATTTCACTGTCTGCGCAGCAGACAGTGAAATACATTTAGGGGCCCTCTTACGGGGGCCCCTGCAATGCCCATGCCAGTGGCATGGGCACTGCAGGGGCCCCCAGGGGCCCCGCGACCCCCCCTACCGCCATCCGGATCTCGGCGGTCCGACCGCCGGGATCTGGATGGCGGTAGGGGGGGTCAGAATCCCCGCGGCGGTGCAGCAAGCTGCGCCGCCGCGGAGGATTCAATGGGGCCGCGGTACACTGGCGGGACCCCGCCAGTGGTGCCGGTCCGACCGCGGCTTTACCGCCGCGGTCGGAATCCCCATTGAAGCACCGCCGGCTTGTCGGCGGTGCTCCCGCGGTCCTCCGCCCTGGCGGTCAAAGACCGCCAGGGTCAGAATGAGGGCCTATATGTAAAGTCATGCCAGGGATTTCTGTTGTAATCAGGGTAAGCAATAACATTTTGCTGTATGCCTCAACACTAAAGGAACATGGTGCCTGCCTCAGGAAATTACTCCAGAGTCATAAAAAGTGTGGGCTTACTCTTCACCAAGAGAAATGTGAATTTCTGAGTCACCACATTAGCTTCTTCAGATACCAATTCTTGGTTGATGGAGAGGCCCCTGATTCTGCCAAAGTGCATGATACATGTTCTAAAATAAGCACCAGCACTGACTTTAGTATCTGAAGTAGGAAGCTATTTAGGGATGGTCAATTACTGTGGCCATTTCGTCAAAAAACATTGCAGTCCCTCTCTTTAAATTTACTTTTCAAATGACCGAAGACGCACTGCCAGATGAGATGACCTGCCCTATTTCGATGAATTGAAAGAATGAGACCATTCAGTGGATGCTAGGCCCACAGGCCTGGGACTGGTTCTCTCACAAAATCAAGCCACTGAGGAGTGCGACCAGATAACTTATGCCAGCAAGGCTCGTACCACCAGTGAACTGAGGTATTCCCAGACTGAAAGGTAGCCCATTAAAATTCACTCTAGATGTAGGTACTTTTACTTTTAGCTTTATAGTCACCCTTTCTTTGTCCCCATTTATCAAAAGCCACTCATTCTCCTGTTCAGAGGATCAGCCCCAAAACTTCCGTCCAGGATTAAAAGGTGGATATTAAAGCTGCAGGAACAATCTTTTTCTTTAAAGTACAAGCCGGAGTCAGTCCCAGAAACTTGCAGATTGCTTGTCACACCACCCACAACCTTCTACAGGGAAAACAGAAGTTAAAATGCAAGAAATGGTAGATTATGTGCTGCACATGATAAAGCGATCACCAATTGCATTAGAGGAATTCAAGAGCATCACTGAAATTGACAACTGCAGTTGGTTCTCGAAGCAGTTGGGGCACTGCTGAAGAATAATACCCAACTAAGAAACCCAGGAGTACATAGGCAATGTCCTCACTTTACAATGTGTTGCAAGAGCTGGTAACATAGGAAGAAGGCTGTTCGATGAGGAGAAATAGACTGGTTATGCCACATAGCATGGCAACGTGAGTGACACATGGTGGCTACCAAGGGACAGCGAAACTAAGAGCTGGATTTGAGCCAACGGATGGCTTTTCCAGTTCGATGAAATGGTGAAACAAGTGGTCAAATTGTGTTAGATGTGCCATGCTATGGGAATCACGGACCCGTCAGTAGCTATCATCACTGAGGATGTTCCAAGGACACACTGGGTCAAGGTCAGTGTGACTTTTGGTAGTCTGCCTTATGGATGATACATGCTAGTATTGATAGATGACTGTTTGAAGTAATCAGAAGTGGAAATCATGCCTACTACTTCAGCCAGGGAGTTGATTTCCAAGGTAGAGAAGTTAATTGCTACAATTCTGTCGCCCCATCTCTGGGAGGGTGCTGTCTGCAGCCTGGGAATCACCATTGAGACTCACCCAGAGACCCTTTCTGACTTCTGCTTCTTCTCATTTCCATATGGTATGCTATTGAAGACCTACATTTGCTTCCATTGACTTCAGGTCCCATAATGCATTGCCTAGTAGTCACTAAAACCTGGAATCTGCTATGGGAATAGTTCTGCTGTTCCCTTGCATTGGATTCTCTCCTCCATGACTCGTGAGAGACTGGAACTGCACACACCCATGGCCTTATAAGCTGCCATTTCCTGAAGCTCCCTGTCGTGCACTGGAGTTTGTTTCCTTTGTGTACCGGATCTCTTGTTGGCTAGTTTTACAGTCCTCTTCCTGGTTGCTTCAACCAGAACCTTCTCCCTGTTTCGCAGTCCTGTTCCTGCTTGCTTCAGGCAGAGCCTCCTCCATGTTTTCCAGTCCCTCTCCTGCTTTGCTTCAGCCAGAGCCTGCTCCCTGTTTTCCAGTCCCATTCCTGCTTTGCTTCAGCCAGAGCCTGTTCCCTGTTTTCCAGTCCTATTCCTGCTTTGCTTCAGCCTGAGTCTGTTCTCTGTTTTCCAGTCCTATTCCTGATTTGCTTCCTAGTGTTCCTTCTCTTCCTGGTATTGTTTTCCCTTTACTTATTCCTTCACTTCTTCCTTAGCACCTGTAACCTCTCTTCTGGGTCTTAGTCTTGGTTCTTAGTTTCAGTTCTCTTTCTATGTTATTTCTATAGTCCTGAGTTCTCCTGTAGTTAGTTTCTTGCTTGTTACAGTATCCTTGAATCCTTGTGTATGTATTTGAGCTTCAATTCTTAGGCTCCTTTCTAGCTCTTACTCATTAATTTCCTTTTGGGTTATTGTGTCTGGTAAATGTACTATCAGTCATCACCTCTGTATAAGTGCTTTCCTTTGTGTAGGGGTTGGCTCTTGGTTTCCAGGAGGCAATTCCTGCCCATCCTTTGTCTAGTGTTGTATGTAGTCTTAAGTGCCTAACTGTGACAGTGTGCCATTGCTGTTTTCAAGGAATTGCCACTGTGTCTTCTGCTGGACCCACAATGGCTTTTCTCGTGTATGTAAGTACAATGCTTGTTTGTGCCATACGGGTCCAGAGACAGAATCACTTCTGCTGCCTCCTTTCTATGGGGCTTGCTTGGTGACTATCTGTAAGAGTAATCTACACGGAGGCATTGACATTTCCTGTTGCTGTGGGAAGTTCTGAGCCTTACCTGTGTACTACCTTAGTGGTAACCCCACTGTGGTTGTCCTTTACTGATCCGTTCCCTGTTTGTTCACACTGTGGTTGCTGTGCCTTTAGAATCCTGTTTCTGTGCTTTAGTATAGCTGTTCATTTCCGCTGTATGCCTTTATCTGCTCTTCTGCTTCAGTACACTACATCCATAGGGTGATATTCTGGACCTCAAGTGGTGCTCCGCCTAGAGTCCTGACAGAACCGCGCAGAACCGTGACAGTAACGGCAACCTATGGTGGATACAAGAGATCTAAACAGACAATGACCCTCTTTTTCAAGAGCAAGATGTGGCTAATTATCTCAACTCACTCTATACCTGGCACCGAAACATTCTGCTGCCCGCAACCAAACATTGTACTTGAAAGGTTTGTGCATCAAAGTGATCTGAAATTGACCAGACTAATGGTCAAATATGAAAGAGATCTACTCCTTCATTATGAAATACTGCCAAAGGCCTCATATGACCCCTGGTTGGCCCTTAAGACAACTTTGCATGTTCCAAGTGGTGATCTCACACCACTCCGGGTGACCGCCCTCACCACCAAGCAATGATTCTACTCTGTATAGATGGACACTCTGCAGTGAGCCACTGTCAATGAGTGAAAAGGAGTGACCTGATGGCAGGGGACTTGGTCTGATCCAAGACTGCCATCCTTCCAGAAAAATAAGACTACTGTTTGAATTTTGGTGAGTAGTTCAGGTGCCAAGCACTATAGTGACACTTAGGAGGGGACAGGGGGACAGGAGATGATCACCAGAAATGTGTCATTTTTAAAACAATTTTGGGGGTCTGACAATGGTGGCTCTATGGATGGCAGCTCAGTCCGGGAGGATGAAGTATACAAAGGTGACAAAAATGCACAACAAAGTGCTTCCTGAAAAACAATTATAGAAATATATTGCCAGGCCAGACAACGCTAGGGAACATGGCGGCCACCTAAGATGCCGGTCGTGGAGGGCTCCAAGTTGGGTACATGTCAGGGGGCAGAAAAGGTGAAAGTAACTTATGGGAAGTTGTGGAGGCAGAGGCCGGCGACGGTGACTTGAGCAGAGGGCTCCATCGGGGGTCACTGGCTCCTAAAGCAAAGTAGTCGTGTTGGAGGAGACGCGAGGAACGCAAGTACCACCGCGGGTTGTTCCACTGCTGTGAGCCGCCCTGGGGGTAATGCGAGTGAGGGAGGTGGCAGCACGAGTTTCCTACCGGGGAAACAGTGGCAGAGCCAGTACAGGAGCAAAAGGAACAAACAGGAGCGCACCTGCCTGACATCCCAGCAATTAATCTGCCCCATTGCATCATGGTAGATGTAGTATCTTCAAAAAACGAACTCCATTAATTTTTAAATATTTCACCTTTAAGTAGGTACAGCCTTTACTGTGCATCTCTGGACACATGTGTTTCTGGGTTAGTCCCTTCTTCAGCAGAGAACATATTTGCGGGGTGCTGGGAATGCTGCCATAAATCCCCCGGTTTCAGTACCTCTTTCCTGGCCTGCTGGTGCCTGCTCCAGAGCTCGTCAGCCCAGTAGCTCAAGGGAGCCTTTAAAGTCACAAACAGTTAGGAGCGCACCTGCCTGACATCCCAGCAATTAATCTGCCCCATTGCATCATGGTAGATGTAGTATCTTCAAAAAACGAACTCCATTAATTTTTAAATATTTCACCTTTAAGTAGGTACAGCCTTTACTGTGCATCTCTGGACACATGTGTTTCTGGGTTAGTCCCTTCTTCAGCAGAGAACATATTTGCGGGGTGCTGGGAATGCTGCCATAAATCCCCCGGTTTCAGTACCTCTTTCCTGGCCTGCTGGTGCCTGCTCCAGAGCTCGTCAGCCCAGTAGCTCAAGGGAGCCTTTAAAGTCACAAACAGTTAGGAGCGCACCTGCCTGACATCCCAGCAATTAATCTGCCCCATTGCATCATGGTAGATGTAGTATCTTCAAAAAACGAACTCCATTAATTTTTAAATATTTCACCTTTAAGTAGGTACAGCCTTTACTGTGCATCTCTGGACACATGTGTTTCTGGGTTAGTCCCTTCTTCAGCAGAGAACATATTTGCGGGGTGCTGGGAATGCTGCCATAAATCCCCCGGTTTCAGTACCTCTTTCCTGGCCTGCTGGTGCCTGCTCCAGAGCTCGTCAGCCCAGTAGCTCAAGGGAGCCTTTAAAGTCACAAACAGTTAGGAGCGCACCTGCCTGACATCCCAGCAATTAATCTGCCCCATTGCATCATGGTAGATGTAGTATCTTCAAAAAACGAACTCCATTAATTTTTAAATATTTCACCTTTAAGTAGGAGCAAAAGGAGCCACAAAACGAGGAAGACTTACAGGAGGTAGTGAAGACCTTTTTCTGATATCTACCTTAAGAGATTCGCAGGGAATTAAAGGAGCTGGAGGTACTGCATATTTTAAGGAAGTTGTTTTACAATCAAATGATACAGAAGTTTATCCAGCTCCCATGGTGGATAGGACAGGAGGGGCGGTTGTGGCCAAAAAGGAAGGAGGGAAGGTGGTGTTCAAAAATGGTTGTGGTCGTGTAGCCTACTTCCTGCAGAGTGCAAAAAAGATTAAGAAAAGGGCAGCAGCAGAGGATTTTGAATCTCCCCAGAAGCAGACCATGGTAAGGAATAAAGAGGAGCAAATTGGTAACAAAAATAAAAGGAAATTGACCCTTAGTAGTTTGGGGGCTGCAAATAACAGGAAAGGGCGAGTTACTCCATCAGTAAGTACTTACTTTTGAGTACAAGCAGGATCTCCAAAAATGTCAACTGGGGATGAGAGATTGTAAAATGCAGATAAGCTACACCCCTTGTTAGCAGTGAAGATGGTGTCTCTGATATCCTGGTAAATAGTGTAGTTCTAGAGCAATGTTCCTCCCCCAAGATATTCCCAGAGATTCAAGGGGCAATGGGTAAAGGGCGAGAGGTTAGTCAAGGGGATGTTCAGTCACTAGGTGAAAATCACTGAACTTTAGCCAATCACTCTATTACAAGCATGCTAAAGGCATTGTCCATGGAACTGAGGGACAGTTTTGAGACCTCTAAATCAAATCAGGTGGAGATTACAAATTTTTGTGAAGATCTAGGTAAAAAAATAGATGAGCTTGCAGGTCGGACAGCTGCTCTGGAGGAGGAGGTTGGTGAGTTGAGAACACTGGTGGAAGAAAATAAAGAGCAAATTAAAAATTTGAAAGAAGGTGAAGTGGGGGTAATGGCCAGGATGAAGTCTCTGGAAAATAATCAGAGGAGAAACAATTTGAGGTTTCTAGAGTCCCCGAGGAATTGGAAGGGGATGATTTAAAAGGTTTTGTGGTACGATTAATAAAGCATGAAGTGAATGTTGAGGAACTGGAAGATGACTTTGCAAAAGATATCCAAAGGGTGCATCGGTTCCTGGCGAAAATGTCCTCTAAGAGCGATAAACCAAGAAACATCTTGGTTTATTTTCAAACATATGCAATGAAAGAACGTATTTTGGCATTGGCATTGAAGAAGAAATCATTGTCAGTGGATGGGACTCCTTTTGAAATTAGGTCAGATTTAGCGTCTGTTACTCTAAATAAACAATGGAAGCTGGGGAAAAGAATTGATTTACTAAAAAAACTTGAAGCAACAGCTCAGTTAAGGTTTCCAGCATCTTTAAGAGCAATGGTGAATAATGAAATGTATAACTTTACTTATTGGAAGGAGGTAGATGACCTGATTAAGAAAATAGATAAGGGGAATGGTTTGGTTTAAGCCTTCTTGATACAGCTAAGGTGGTTTGGTAACTGGGAAGATGCCCAACCCCGTCATAGTGGCACTCCGCTGGTGATATCTCCAGATTTAACAAGATTGGGTGGGTTCCCCTGGGAGGAGTAAGGATGGGATGTGTGAGGGGAGTGGTGAAGGGGAGCACTGGGTGGGGAGCATGATGGGGAAAAAATGATGTGGAAAGAGAGGGATTGGGTGGAGGAGGGGTTTCAAGGGGAAGATTTGGCCCCCATTTGGAAGGATGGTGTTGAGAGATTTGAAACTCCTGTCTTGGAATATCACTGGCCTTCGGGTAAAGAGTAGACAGAAGAGGTTGGTGCAATATTTAAAGGATGCCCCGTTTGATGTGTTAATTTTACAGGAAACTCATCTCTCTAAGGAAAAATGCCTTGAAGTGTTTAAGCTATGTAGATGGGTACAGCAAATAGCCAGTTCTAATTGTATGGGAGGTGGTGGGGGGAGGGCTATTTTAATTAAGAATCATGTTAATATTACTTTTGCTGAGGGCCCCATAGAGAAATCCGGGAGATGGGTGGTGGGGAAACTATCTGCTTATGATTATGCTCTTACGTTGGTAGGATATTATGGTCCTAATAGAGATGATATAGGTCCATTGAGGAAATTATCACATCTCCTACTGCAATATTCAGACCCTATAATATGGGAGGGAGACTTAAATGTGAATTATGAGTTAGATAAATCCTTGAGTAGCAGGTCAAGAGTGAATGAGTAAACGCAAGCTCACTTACGAGTAATGATGGCCCAAATGGGATTATACGATGTTTGGAAAGAAAAGAATGGGTCTGAAAGAGGTTACTCCTACAACAATAAAAAATATAGACATCAGTAGGATTGACTATTTTGTAATAGCTGTAACTTAAAAGATTTTGTCTAGGAAGTAACACATATTGGGGCCCATTTATCAGATCACTCTGCGGTCAGTTTGAAATTTAGGTGGCCGATAAGTTGGAGAGAAAGAAGGTGCACTTTAGATAGAACACTAATACTACAGGAAGAGGTTGTTGAGGTGGTGAGGACAGAAGCAGGAGAGTTTTTTAAAGTGAATAAAGTTCAGCACCTTTAGCAATAGTTTGTGATACCGTTAATGCTTTTTTGAGGGGGCGGTTGATTAGCATAACTTCATATAGGAGGAAAATATACAGCGAAGAAATAAGCAGGTTAGAAAATCAAATACGACAGATCAGGCAAAGAATGTTAGGTACGGATCTTGAAGAAGAAGTTGACCAGCTATATAAACAAGGACAGGAGGCTCGCCTGGAATTGGCGGCGGTTATAGATAATAGGATTAGACTGAGATGTGAGGCTAATAAGGTGGGACATTTTGAGTATAGTGAAAATAGTGGTAAAATGTAGGCCTGGAAAATAAAAACGGATACAGTAAGAAATAGGGTGACAGAAATCTGAGATGGAAGTTCAGGAGAGGTCAGGAAAGGTATGAAAGAGGAGGAAGAAAGTTTCTTTAATCTTTTTAAGGAACTATATACAGAGGAGTTAGAAGTTTCATTTGAGTCAATTAAGAGATGGTTTAGGGGATTACGATTGGCTGCTTTTAGTTAGGACGAAAATAAGGCGGTTAATGGGCCGATTAAGGGTAGAGAAATAGAGCAGACCATTCATTCAGGTAAATTGGGGAAAGCGCCTGGTCCAGACGGATTACCTATTGAAATTTAAAGAGCACTGGGAAGTAGTATCATGGAATTTCTAAGAGAGTTAAGTAATAACATTACAGAGGGTGATGAGAGCCTCCCCCCCTCTTGGAAAGAAGCTATTATTACTTTAATTTTAAAACCAGGTAAAGACCCCAGGAATTGTGAATCATATCACCCTAAATCACTTTTAAATTGTGATTATAACATTTTTGCAAAACATTTGCAGATAGATTAGGGGTTGTTACGGGGAAGCTCATACATATGGATCAGAAAGGGTTTCTAAAAGGGAGATACAAGCATAAACTGATACATGGTTTGGTAGGGTCGATTGATTTAGCCACTAACTTGCGAGCCCCCTTAGCAGTGGTAATGGTGGATGCGACAACGGCATTTGATAGAGTTAGCGTTATTTTACTATGGTATGTGAACTTTATGATCTTGGAGGACATTTTATTAGAACATTACACAAAATCTACCATGAGCCTAGTGCAAGAATTTTGTTAAATGGCTCTCTTACCCCCCCTTTTAAGATAGAAAGACGAACAAGACAGGGGAGCCCGTTATCTCCATTACTGTTTGATCTCAATATTGAGCCACTGGCTAGTAGAATGAAAGTGACAATTTAATGATTTATACCTCCAATTTAAGTCAGGCTAAACCAGTTTTGGAAGAATTGATGGTAAAGTTTGGGGAAATCTCTGGCAATACAGTTACCAATCAAAAGACTGAGATCATGGCGTGGAATATAGAAGTAAATAGTTTTACAAGTTTTAAAATAGCTGAAGCAAATCTTGGCAGGGTAATGAGAGAGGTAGATCAGTTAATGAAGAAATTGTTAAACCTTCCATTAACGATTGTAGGTCGGGCTTTGTACCCAAACTTACTTTTATTTTTAATTCATAACTGTTAATGTATAATAAGGATTCCTTAAGGAAACTTCAAGGGAAAATTTGTATTTTTATTTGGGCATCTAAAGTTGTTCGTATATTGTGAAAAAAGGAAGAAAGAAAAAGGAGGTTTGGCGTTAATGGATCTGCAATATTATGCATGGGCTTTCCTGTTGAAAAATGTAAGGGAGACTCTTAACCAACCAGATCATTCAGAGCTGGGGAAGATACTGGTAGCTATGATTGAGGGAAATATGTTGCAGAAAGGTTTTTTGTATAAGTTCAGAGACCCCAAGTTCTTCATGAAAATTTGATTCAAGGTGTTACAGGACCTAGTGAAACTTTGGTATGTGGTTAGGAGGGCCACAAGTTTGCTGTATTACAGCGAGTATGCTCCAGTTTGGGATTCTCCTGGTTCACAGAAATGGACTAAAGATGTTCTGGCAACTCCATTGAAAGAGGCAAGTTTATTGCAGTGGGGAAAATGTTGTTACAATGGATAAGTCAGGTCGTTTGAAAATCGTAATGAGGTAGGGGGAAGGCTGTCCAAATTTACATATCTTCAGAGAAAAAGCTGGGCAAGGAATTTAACTGAGGAAGTGGGGGGTACTAATAATGTGGAGGATCAGCTGCATCTAGATACGCCATCGAAAAAAGAAGTGGTTAGATTGTACTGAATGATTATGGACATTGTCAACGGTGAATTTACCCTCCCGGAAGAAATATGGGAAGAGTGCTTGCCGGAGTCTCGTCGAAGGACCTTTGGCAATTATCTACTGCACTTTTATATAACACTGTTAAACCTGCTGCGTTTAGAAGAAATAGTTTGTTTTCAATTCACAGAGTTTTTTGGACTCCTGCAAAACTGTCCAGGCTGAACCAGGATAATAGGGTTAGATGTAAGAAGTGCAGCTCAGCATCTGCAGATGATCTACATATGTTTGTAGAATGCCCCCAGCTTAGTAAATTTTCGCAAGAGGTGGGTGAAGCAACCAATGAAATACTCCCCATAAGTCTTAAGGTAAGCTTCTTGGTAGTGATTTGTGGATGTTTGTACAGAAGATGAACAGAGATGGATCTAAACTGCTATTTTATATGATGCTTGTGACAAGAAGGAGGATATGCAGAAAATGGATCAGTACCGCTCCCCCTACCTTCACAGATTGGAAAGATTTCTTAATATACAATTTTAAGCTAGATAGGGGTAGGGATTGTAAGAAAAAGAGGTTTTGGAACCCATTGAAATGATGGTTGGAGGTTGGTGAAGGTACAAATATGTAAGCTTCGGTATGATCCTATGATTACACATACGTCCAAGATTACCGCTATATTTTATAACGTATGGTAGGCCGTATAAACTCTTAAGACAGGGGCAATATGTTTGAAGACAGACTGTGAGCAGCTGGTAAGATCTTCATCTCCCCCAAACCCTCTCTTTGAAGCTAAGCTATGGAACTTAAATGAGGATCAAAAAAAAAAAAAAAAAAGAAAGACATTGCCTGTCTGCTGAATTGTAAATCTACAAATGAAATCTTCAACATTTCAAGCAAACACTAAGGGGCATATTTACTAACCCCTTATGCCACCTTGTGTCACCCTAGCATAATTTTTTTACTCTAAGGCAGCACGAAGGTGGCCTTATCCCGCACCATATTTACAAAGTGGCACAATGCTTGCATTGCACCACTTTGTAAACCCATGTGCCACATTAAGCCTGCGTCAGGCATAATGTATGCATGGGGGTGTTCCGACGTAGGGATGCCCGAACAAATGGTGCATTGAAATTTACAACATTTCACTGCACCATTTTTTTCTGTCGTTTTTAATGCCTGTTAAGAGCAGGCGTTAAAATAGCACACCCTTAGTAACCTATGGGCCTCCTTGTGCTTTGCTGTACTAGCGTCAATATGTTTTAGACCAGTGCAGCACAGCGCCAATATAGCATAGAAAATGTTGACGCTACTGTGCTAATGACCACCCTTGTGCACGTATTATAAATACAGCACAACCATTGTGTTGTTTTGGTGACCGTAGGGGGAAGCAAGAAAAGTGGCGTGTCACGACTAATGCACCACTTTCTGTCACGACTTACACGCTGCTTTAACCAGGAGTCCGCAGAACGAGTGGCGAGGATCTTGTTCCTGAATGTTTGGCCTTGGCCGAGGTAGGGGCGACTCTTTCTGGTAGCCACGGTGCTGCAGGCAATGGAAACGCCAAGAGCAGGCTGTGTCCTTCAGAAGTAGTGCCAGAGGGAAAAAAAACCCTGAAAGGGGAAAAAACCTCCAAAAAGGAAAGGTTCCTGAAACAGGAGCAAAATGAATAGGTAAATACAAGAGCAAAGTACAGAAAAAAACACTGGAACAGACGTGAGCCAGTATCAAATACGAGAAAGCAGGAGCGAAGACACCATCCAAACAGAAAGTGTTGCAGCGCAAGGAGAGAAAGATTTACAGCCCTTAAATACCAAAAAACTAGAAGCGACCAACAGGAAGTACAAGGACACCATCTTAGATAGGGAAAAACACATAGAACATAATGGACTAGGAGCCATAGAGAGTAGGGAACAAAGTCATGCTGGGAAGAGAGGAGTAACATGGGAAAAGGAAAAAACATAAAGGAAGGCACAATGAAGAGACAGAAAAAGAAGAAGAGAAGAAGAACAGGTGAGTGGGGGAGGTCCGACCTGCAGGAAAGGGCATCGCGCTAAGAAAGAACGAGGCCACATGCCCGATTTGGGGCCTCGTACTGTGCACAGCAGGCTGCGGACCGAGCCGAATGTTTGGCTCGTGCCGCACGTGGCGGCGCGACACTTTCTTGTAAATCTGCCCCTAAATACTTCAAGCAAAGTAAGTTTGACAATAAAAGACATCTAATAAAAGTAATAAAAAAATAAAACTCTGTTGAGATAACAAAACAAAAAAACGATGCTACATATTTATTTCTCCAACATACAGGTACATCCCCTATAAGAAGGAGCAAAACTAAAAGAAAAAGAATATAGACACCATGAGCCTCATTACGAGTCTGGCGGTCACTTGAACGCCAGACTTGTGGATGGCTGTCGGACCGATGCCAATGCAGTGTTTAGAGCACCATATTAGGACCATGATTTTGGTCCACGGTGGGACCACAGATCCACCAGGATCAAAGATATCAATGGTCTGGAGGTTGCGGCAGCCCTACTCCGCCAGGGCAGCACTGCAAGCAGCGCTGCCGTGGGTATTATGGCCTCGTCTCCGCCAGCCATTTCATGGTGGTAGCACCGCCATGAAAAGTCTGGTGGAGAATGGGTGCAGCGGACGTAGCGGGGCCGCTGCACTGCCCATGGCCTTGGCATGGGCAGTGCAGGGACCCCACTGACCAGCATCGTCACAATGTTCAATGTCTGCTTTGCAGAGAGTGAACATTGAGAGGGTGCTGGTGCAATTTTGTAGGCTGTTTCCCACTAGGCCAGCGGTCAACAAGTCAGGTTTCTGCCTGCTGACCTAGCAGGAAACTCCTAATGGGCTCGGCGGGGAGGTAGCTACTATGGCGGCAACCTCCCTGTCAAAAGTTTGGCGAACAGCCTAACCTGTCCACGGAACTTATAATAAGGCCCCATATTTCTTGAAATACAAAAAAGACCACATCAAAATTAAGTAGCATAACTAAAGCTCAAAACTGAAACTAAAGTGGAAATTACCTTTGAACATACTGGAAAAATAAACCAAAACAAGCAACCCCCTAACTAAATTTTAAATTACAAAAATAAACTTACACAACTAACAAATATTTTTCTCTCTACTCACTGCAGGAAATGAAAACTGTAAGAAGCCTACAAGAGCAAAAATCTACAGCTAAACTGAAGTAAAGACACATCCGGAGTGTAAGGTAAAAAGTGCATCTACAATGTGAAAATGCTAAAATAAATATGACAAATTCTTTTTAAATAAATATATGTATATATACATATACACATATATTTTATATACTAAGACCCACAGATAAAATATCAGAAAAACAAAACACATCAATATCCAAAAATGGAAGCTGTACCTAAAATTATAAAGGATTATAAAATTATCCAGCAGGGCTACCACTAAAGAAGAAATAAATGAAATTTTAGGGAACATAACCTTGCACCAATATTACTGAAATAGAAGTCCGAAATATTTTACAGGACCTGAAAGAGGCCTTTATGAGCTCACAAGAAGCAATAGGAATAATAATTCAAACATATCATACCAAGTGTTCCTGAACAGGCAACCAGCCACCTCCCTAGCATACCATCCATGAAAAGATTATTTGCCAGAACACATGGAACTGTGAGGAAAACATCAGTGGCACATAAAATATATAGAAATAGACATATCCGAACACTTACTTCCCACACATAAAAAAGTAAATTTTTTATCAAACCACAACCTCAAAACAACAAACACATTTTTACTGATACTCCAAAAATAATTCACTAACCCTAACACAATGTAACACATGGATGATAAATGGCACTTTTAAATTTTGCCCTCTACCAGTCAGTGAAATTTACACAATACATGGTCACTATCATAATACAAATATCCCATTAATATATTCACTGTTACCTAATAAACAAAGTGCAACTTACAATGTAATGCTAACACTTATAAAACAACAAACTAATAACTATAGTCAACATAAAATCATCAATGATTTTGGACAGACCATATTTAAAATCTATCCACATGCTGCAATGAAATGTGCTACTCTCATTTTAACCATAGCATATGGAGGCACCTCCAAAACTTGACACTGAGTAGAGTATTCAACTAACCTACAAGTAACATTCTAAATAAAAAAGATAATCTGCTTAGCATATGCCCCTGTAACATGTCACCAAACATTATGATGCTTTTATTGAATCCACCTATTGCCAACATGTGATGGATCCCCCTCCCCGACCGTCTCCTTACCTGTAAACCAGGGACGCAGTCCTTCCCTTCTACGCGTGTTTCGTCATGGGCAGCAGGATCTGAAAGACAACACAAAATTAGAGGAAAGGCATTGGGCAAAGACCCTACACAGCCCAAAACTGACAAAGGGCTTCTCTCTACAGGAGGATGGGGGTAGGGACCTATTGCCAGTCAAGTTGCAGCAACCCAGCATAGGAGAGCTGTGGCTTGTGTGGTGAGTAACTTGGACAGGAAGAGCAGGGGAGCACTGTTTTGTGGGGAGCACTATTACTGAAAGGAACACTGTTTTACAGGGTGCACTGTGAGATGTAGGGCACTATCATGGAGAAGAGTGGAAGTATTGGGATCCCTGCAGTTGGTAAGCAGTAGTAGAGCAGAGGCCATAAAACAAAAACCTGCATTCTTTTCATTTTCTTTTTGTCCCTGATAAACGTACCTGATAGCCTCTGTGAAGGTCCTTGGCACTCCCACTGGTTCAGGGACTCGGTACAAGTCTGCTACACTCGAGGAAACAAAGGAAAGACTAACAGAGAGTCTAGTTTAGGAAAATATGGGTGATCTTGTGACAGGAAAATAATAGAATACAATACTCACCACATTGTTCCTATCTCTCCAGAATACTGAAGGCAACATCTCATCTCAGGTTCCCCATATATGAAAAGAAGAGTATCACTTTGCTAGTCAAAAAAGGAAGGCAAAGTCATTAATTTCCTCCCCTGTGTCTAGAACTTTGTCATACTACTTGAGTTTCTTTTGATTCATGTTTGCGTTCAAGACCTTTTAACCTGTTGAATTGAACTCCAGCAAATAGAAAGCAAAATTTGTTGAATAAACAAGCCTCCGAAGCCATATTTCCCGCACCGTCACACAACAACATTAAACAAACCTTGCTCCACCAATAGACTATTTTGAAGCTATGCGGGTTGCCCATCTACACAGATCAGACCACAGTCACCAACCCAAGTATTATGGTTCCAAGGATGAATGTCTATGACAGCACTATTTCCCAAGAGGAGAAGAAAAATAACACAGTGAAAGGGTGGCACACTTTCTTCAATGCAACACTTAGAAGAAGCTACCCAATACTCTATCAATTCCTTGGAAAACTTAAAAAATGAAATGATACAAAACTAAACCAAGCATTTCTAAGTAAACTAAACAAATGTGTGAACTCCTACCATGTTAAGTAAGGTTCTTTGATAAGAATCAAGCTCTGCCATATCTTGACTCAGTAGCAAGAACCCCAAGTAAAACAGCACCATTTAACCCCTTTAAAACACTCATACTGTATCAACATCTATTTATAAATATTATAAACACAAATGTAAAATAGATATCTAAAGAAAAAATCAAACGACAAAAATTCTGCTTGCTAATTAATGTTTGCTATGATAAATATTTACATATGAATGAGCATGCAAGGCAAAATAACCAACATTGCTTAAATATGCAAAAATTTTCTATCCCCTATAAAAATATGTTACCATCATAAAAATATAACAACAAAATAAACAAACTTAACATAAAAAGAAATTCACATTGCCCATGCAAAACCATAAATAAATGAAATTAAATAATACATACAATTTTGTGGCTGAAGTTCTGTTTAGTCAAATGAAAATCCAAAAATACAAACCCCTAAAAATGTTGATTAAAAAAACACAAAGACAAATGCAAAAATTAATCAGAGAAAAATAGAAAACCCAAAACTGCCCTAATAATTTAGAAAATCCATTAAAAATCCAAAAATATCCCCCCAAAAAATAAAAGCTACAGGAAAACCAAAAACACCAAAGAAAAAGTAAAAAATAATATTGATTTAAAAGTAACCAAGTCTTTTTAATTGGAAAAACATCCCATCCAGTTTAACAATGAAGTTCGACGTCCGGAAGAAAAACCTTTAAAGGACACGTAAAATCCTCTTTTAAAATAAAGCACAAAAAAATATTAAACTCACTGTTAAACATACAAACACATGTGTAAAATACAGATTAAAAAATATGCTTCTCATTTAGACATCTCACAGTACCATAAACAAACACATACCACACTGAAAACAATTTACAATAAAACAGCGTCCAATAACAATGACTATCCTAACTGCATTGAAAAAAACTTCACATCTGCCACTAAACCTTTACAAAATAAGTACACGTTTAAAACTGTGTCACATAAATCAGAGACACACAATGGGAAACTGTGACTGTAAACTCCACAAGCAGCACAAATGACAACAAAGGCTACAAAATCGAGGAAAATGGAAATAATGGTGCAAAAATGAAAATAAAAAGACTTCCATCTCATAAATCAATGTTCAAAGTATACTTTATTTATTTAGTTGTATAAAATAATAGAATAGATGTTGAAAATGTTTCAGTGTTGAATAAAGTGAAGAAAAATATTATATGTATAAATATCAAACTACTAATAAGTACAATACAAATATATCAAATGTGTAGTGGTAGTTATTCTAAAGTAAAGATGAACACAGTTTGTTGTGAATAAAAACCATATTGTAAAATAATGCACAGTAAAATAGCACAACTTAAAGGAGATGTTTCGGACAAAGATATAACAAAGTCTAAAAATATAGAATTTACAAAAACTATATTAAAATCCATCTAATTTACTGTAACATTTTAATGTACAAAATAAGAAATCAAACTAAAGTTGACAGTTTCTGGATATCAAATTTACCATTCCTAATAAAACTTAGCCACATAGGAGAAAGTGTTCTACTTTGGGCAAGGTCTCATTTACTCCTCTCACCCCAACTTGAACCACTTTAAGGAAAGCAACTGGCTGTTCAACTAGCATGTGTATTTTAGTAAAGTGCCCTCTTTGAACAAGGGCCCCAGATTATGATTTTGGATTTCGATGCTTTGAAGGTTCTGCCCTGAGCTTATTTTATTTTAGTAGTTATTCATTGTGACCAAGTGCACCTACATTTATGCCCTGCGTAAAGTATTCACTGTGATAAGGTAAAAGCAGAATCTAGGTAATGTTCATCTGTGGGATTTCTTGAGAAACTTTAAGAACTTCAGCATTCTTTCAGTTGAACTACAATTAAAGAAAAGAGGTGCAGTCTTTTGCGACTACTCTATTTATTGAAAATATCTTTTGATGCTAATTCCAACTTTGACTTTTCAGCCTGAATACTCATTTCTCTACTTCTCAAGAGTGACAGGCACACATTCATATTCTCCAGTTTTGTGCACAGAAGTTGTCTATTGGAAATATCCAAATATGTGTGAGGTCAATAAAGATTGAAGCATGTGAGAAGTCAAGAAAGGTTGAACATCTGATCAATTTTAAGAATCCGCTCATGATAGTGCACTAGAATGTATACACTATGCTGTTTTCTCTGATGTATGATTCAATGGAAACTGTGGTGGGACAAGTTGCCTTTTTACATAGTAGGACTGTCTTGTTTATCTTTCTAGAATCCGATTAAGTTGCATATAAAACAGCAAAAGCAGCAAAAAGAAAGTTAAATGACCACATTTGAGATGATTTGAAGGATTCAGGAGAAATCATCTCAGGGGGGTGAGACTTTGTTGTCCTTTAGGGATAGAATGGTTTTTGATATTACATCCATCACAAACAAATCCTTTTAGAGAATTAATATTTTCTGTTTTGATTTAGAATGTGTCATAATGGTGTCAGTGTCTACTGGCATTGAACTTGATGACTTATCTACCCATCACCCCCTTCCTGACAGTACTTCTCAGACTCCCATTGACCATACTGCAACATCTACAAATCAGCAGCATCATTTACAAACTATCACAACCAGCACCCTCGCTTATTTTGCAGACAAGCTCACCATCTCTTGTTGTTTAAGCACATCCACAGCCAAGACACCCTCAAACCGCAGCTTAAGAAGTGCAAAACAGAAAATAAAGTCAGCAGGCATGTTCCAGCCATGCACAAGGATCTGTAACAACATCAGGACCATACCAATCTTGCTCCAATTTAGGAAAGAGTTGAAGACTCACATCTTTCAATAACACCATGGCCCTCATTATGACATTGACGGTTACCCCCATGCTGAATGCCATCAACATACTGCGGCAGTATAACGCTACACATATTATGATCCACACATAGAAATCCGCCACTATACAGACACACACACAAGTCCGCCACACCAAAATTCAGTGATAAAATGGCAGTAGCAAAACCCACACCGTTATGCCAACAGAAATATGCCCACAGCATTATGACCCACAAATCACCGCGACGGACATTCAATTGTGGTAAACCATTGACGGTACATACCGCCGCGCTCAAAATACACACACACACATACAAAACAACAAAACATTGGACAATACAAACTGCACACACCTGACACACATACACACACCACACCCATACCACTATAAAACACATGCCTGCATTACTCACAACCGTTTACCACTACAAACAATTTATGACAGAGACACGCCAGGAGCACCCACAGAACCAGAGCCACAGAGCTCCATCACCCATACACCATCCACACACCTCACAGCACACACCCCAACACATCACCCCACACTCCCTCACACAGACCACTCACACTACACCATGGCACCACAAAGACACTCCAGGTTCTCAGAGGAGGAGCTAAGGGTCATGGTGGAGGAAATCATCTGGGTAGATCCACAACTATTCGGATCACAGGTGCAGCAGACATCCATTGCAAGGAAGATGGAGCTGTGGCGGAGAGTTGCGGACAGGGTCCACACCGTGGGACAGCACCCAAGAACCAGGGATGACATCAGGAAGAGGTGGAATGACTTACCTGTGAAGGTGTATTCTGAGGTAGCAAGACATCAGATAGCAGTACAGAGGACTGGTGATGGACTCCCACCTCTTCCCCCACAACTAACAGCATGGGAGGAGCAAATCCTGGCAATAAGGCATCCTGAGTGCCTGGCAGGAGTAGCAGGAGGACTGGACTCTGGTAAGACAAATCTTAACTACTTTCACCCCCCTACCTGCATGCCACCCCTACCCTCACCCCATCACCCCACCACCTCACATACACCCCACCATCACAACCCATCCATCCCAGTACCCGGAACTGCATGCACCACCAATGCATAGACACCACTCACAGCCATGAATGGACACCCATCACCACAGCATGCACAGTAGTGACAATCACTTAGCCAACCAAATTACAACTCACACAAGCCAAAGCTGCTTTGGTAATAACAACCATAGAGGGAAACATACACATGCACAACATGTCACACGCAGTAACAATAAAACTGCATTTACATCCCCACAGGACCCCCACACAACGTCACCAGAGAGGAGGTGCCCGCAACACCCAGTCCCTCCCCCAAAAGAGGCCCACAGTGATGACAGCAGCTCTGCACACCTGGATATGGATGACCAACCTGGCCCATCAGGGACCTCTGGACAGTCGGTTACCCAGGCACAGTCCCATCCCACCACAGAGCCTCCCCACTCTGGAAATACCAGCACAGCACCCACCCAGCGGGTCCATACCCCTGTCCACAGGACACATCAATAAGCAGTGTGTCCACCACTACAGTGACCCCAGGCAACCCCAAAAAACACAAGATGATCAGGCACCTTGGGTCAGTGGAAGTGGGCACACGGTTCAGGAAACAGAGGCACAGGACAACAGGGTAGAAGGGAGGACTGCTGGTGCGACCAGGGGAGGATGGGCCCAGGGAACCGACTCTCCACAAGGCACTCAGCAACATCCTGGGAGCATACCACCATTCCCAGGAGACCACGGGCCAGATACTGGCCAAGTTGCAGGAGACCCAGCGGCTGCAGGAGGGACAGTACCTGGGATCAGGGAGGACCTGAAGGACATCCACACCACCCTGGTCACCATTGCAGGGGTGCTTGCAGACACGGCCAACACCATGAGGGAGGCAGTGGCACACCAACGGGCCCCTGACACTAGCCACACTGATGAACAGCCGTCCACCTCCGCTGACGCTAGGGGACAGGAGGCCCCGCCACAGGAACAACAGGCCACCAGCACCCCACCCCCTGCAGAAGGAGAACCACCCCACAAACGGTCTCTGCGAACCAGACAGAAGCCAGAGAACATTGCCAAGATCCCTGCCAGGAAATAAGACTCCTCTTATTGTCACCCTTGTTTCCCACTCTGTCACCTTGTCCACCTTGAACTGACATTGCTCCCCTTCCTATGCCCCCTTGGACAATGCACCTGTGATGCCAATAGACTGGACCCTATCCTGGACTTTCCTCCACCATCACCCAAGCCCATTGCACATCCCCATTTACTTCTCAGCACTGAAATGAACACCCTTGGAAAAAATAATGATGGATTATGTCAAATGATTTAAGGATGTAGTTTTCTAGCAATCAGTAGACATTGCAAATAGACTGTACTGTGATGTATACATAGTTATGACCTGGTAATGTGGTCAGTAGCCATGAGAGGTTGGGGTAACCAGAGTCACCTGTAAATATTGAGGGATACCTGTTAGCCAGACACTCACCCTTAGGGCCAATCCCACACCCATATACCACAGGCACTGGGTGGGGACCATGGGCTCACCTATATGCCAAGAAGGTCTGCCAGATCCTTGTTGCATGTTGCATGTTGCACAACCTGGTTCTTCCTTGAGTGTCCAGAGGTGAGTTGTTTCCCTTTTGTTTACTGTTTCCACCATGCTTTTGATGGTGTTGGTACCGCCCCGGAAAAAGTGGTGGATTGGCTTGTTGTAATAGGGTGGGCAGTACATTGTCCTCCGCCTGGCTGTTGGCGGTTACCGCCGCGGTGCTTGTTGCTACCGCCATGGCGGTCGGTGGGTTAAAGTGGCTGTCTGTGTGAGAGGTTTCCGCCGTGGTCATAATTCCATTTTGTTTACAGCTGGCCTGTTAGCGGCATTACCGCCGCTTTATCACCGACCGCCAGGGTTGTAATGAGGGCCTACATCACAATGTATTAACCATCCACAACCCAGCTATCTCTCCTATCACTCGTTGACTTTAAGCTTGCCTCATAATTCATTAAGTAGTTCACTGGAGTTCATTAAGTCATTTGGTATAGATGTTGACATCCCACATGTGTAATTTATCAATTTTGATGGTGTTCCAGAGCTGAACTTGTTTCAGATTTCAACTCATCAATTCTCTGGAGTAAAGTCTTCATTAACAATCAGACCTAGATTTCAATTACAACTGGAAGTTTGTCATCACATCCTACCTGCCATTACACAAGTGTTCTCATCCAGACAATACTACCACTTTAAATGGATTAAGATGTAGTCTGTCAGTGACGTGGGTCTTTCAGTTATAGTTTGGAGGTTTTGAAGCACTGGAAGAAAGTTTCTCACAGGCACCAATTAATTTGCAAAATGGAATAAATTAAGCCTTTTGCTCTATTTTGTCTTCTTTGCTGTATCAATGTACATAGATGGAAGCTCAAATTGTATCATGGTACTTCTCACTTCTCCATCCCATAATCTAAATTTTGCATTCTTTGTTCCACATATGGATTTCACAACATTGTTTGTGTTCATGAAGTTAGAGTTTAGTGCTTCCCGAAGGAAGTCAAGTATTTTGTGGAATGGCTCAACTGCTTCTGGGGGAGCATTGATAATATATTTAAGAATGTTTAAGCCTGTGTGCCTCATTAATAAGAAGGCTTGCACAAACATTTGTCCAAACCTCATGTTATTGCTCTTTGTAAATCTCTTCTGCAACTCAAATGAAAACCACTAGAGTGTCTTCCTGAGCAATTGATAGAGGTGTTAAATCCCGGTGGTGTCCCGAGCTGACGAGTTATGAATGAGTGTGCAATTAGGAATAAAACTAAATCATGATCGCCCATGTTGACTGCATTAGTGCTATGTTTCATGAGAGTATTTACTAGGATTTAAGACAGAATAACCTCTTCCCAACAACTGGCCAATGTTTGTTCTAGTCAGGAATTAGCAGCCACTAATATCCTTGTTACCCTCCCTGTTATTAATTCAGGCTCTCAAACAGTTCTTGTGATTTCTGTTAGAAGAATCACTCCACAATTATTCTGACTGGGTATAAAGTTGTTTCTAATTATGACAACTTATGGCATTTTAGTGTGATACCAGAATATCATAGACAGAATATTGTGTGACATAAATATTGTGTCCCAAATATTGTTTACAATATTATTGCCCCTAGGTTGCCAGTGTTCCCAGACTTACTGTGCCACTGGAACCAAGCTATCCCTGGCAGAAGAGTCCTAACTAAGGCAAAAGCAGTCCTAGGTTGCTTGTGCTCTGGTTCAAGGAGGACCTGCCCTGGCAGTTCAGGCTGGACTGTTCCCATGAGGAGCAGGCTCAAGACTGATTTGATTTGCATATGGCTGGGTCCAAACTGAAAGGGCATGATGGGCAAAAAAGGATGGATTGGGATGCAACACAAGTGATTGCCTGTGGCTGAGATCAATTCAAGCATTCCATCCATCACCTTGTGTTTTTCGCATCTGCTGCCCTAAGTGCGCCGGGCATACCCAGGCATGGGCCCCCGGCTGATTGTGCACTGGAACCAAGCCATACCTAATTGAAGAGCCCTAAATAGGGCACACCCAGTCCTAGTCTGCTTGTGTTTTGCTTCAGGGAGAAACTGGCATGGCAGTTTGGGCTGAACTGTTCCATTAAGGAGCAAGGTCAAGGATGATTTGCATCTCCCACAACACCATCAACTCCGCTGAGCACCTCCACTTCAAAATCCACATCAACGCCAACAACACACTCAGAGGAACACTGGTCTACAGACCCTCTGGACCCAGACCGCAGTTCTGTGACGACATAGCCGACGCCATCAGCTCCCAAGCCCTCGCCTCAACAGACTACATCCTCCTTGGTGACCTAAACTTCCACCTAGAAAATAACAACGATATCAACACCACCAATCGACAACCTCGCCAACTTTGGCCTCAAGCAACTCGTCACTACACCCACCCACTCCGCAGGCCACACACTCGACCCCATCTTCTCAGCCAGCAACCACGTCTCTTTCAGCCACAACACCAAACTCAGTTGGACAGACCAACGCTGCATCCACTTCTCCTACCAAAAACCAGTCACTCACCACCACCGCACACAACCCCCCCGACGCAACTGGAGCAAAATATCAACGGATCAACTGATCTCCACTCTCGCCCGGGTCCCAACCCCGGGGACCCGGACCCCAACATAGCCACCACCAACCTGAATTGCTGGATAGAAGATTGCGCCAACACCCTCGCACCGCTCAAAAAACCTTCAAACACCTCCCACAGAATCAAGGCCAGCTGGTTCACCCCAGAACTATAGGAATCCAAACGGCTATGTCACAAAATGGAAAAAAACTGGCACCTTGACCCTACCAACTCCAACCACATCGCTTTCAAGGAAGCCCTACGCAAACATCACCAACTGATCCGCACCACCAAAAGGTACTTCAAAAACCGCATCAACGACAACGCTCACAACAGTAAAGAGCTCTTCGGCAACGTCATTGAGCTCTCCACCCTCAGGACCTGCTCCAACGAGCCCCTGCCATTACAGGAGTTCTCCAACTCACTGGCAACCCACTTCCATCGAAAAATAGAAGAAATCCACAATAGCTTCAAACCCCAGACCCACCAGCTGACTAAAACCACCCAAGAACCCAACGCTCCAAGCAACACCCACCTCATCCACACCTGGACCCCCGTCAACATAGAGGACACATCCACCACTATGGCCTCCATCCACTCCGATCACCATCGGACCCCCGCCCACACCATATCTTCAATAAGGCAAACATCATCATCGCCCCCCACCTCTGCAAAACCATCAACAGCTCCTTCGAGTCAGCCACCTTCCCAGAAAGATGGAAGCACGCAGAAATCAACGCCCTGCTAAAGAAACCAAAGGCAGACCCAGACGACCTTAAGAACTACCGGCCAATCTCCTTCCTCCCTTCCCAGCCAAGGTCATCGAAAAAATTGTAAACAGCCAACTATCCCGGTTCCTGGAAGACAGCAAGGTACTCGACACCTCCCAATCCGGATTCCGCAGAAACCACAGCACTGAGACTGCACTCATTGCTGCCACAGACGACATTAGGACCATGCTCGACGAAGGAGAAACAGCAGCACTCATCCTCCTGGACCTCTCCGCAGCTTTTGACACGGTATGTCATCACATTCTCCGCACACGCCTACACAATGCTGGAATCCGCGACAAGGCACTCGACTGGATCTCGTCATTTCTCTCAGGCAGAACCCAGAGAGTCCGCCTCCCACTGTTCCTGTCAGAATCTTCCAGAATCATCTGTGGCGTTCCCCAAGGATCTTCGCTCAGCCCCACGCTGTTCAACGTTTACATGGCCCCCCTCGCCAACATTGCACGAACCCACCACATCAACATAGTTTCCTACGCAGACAACACTCAGCTCATCCTCTCCCTCACGAAAGACCCTACAACTGCAAAGAACAACCTCCATAACGGACTTCACGCCATCGCCAGCTGGATGGAATCAAGCCACCTCAAGTTAAACACAGACAAGACAGAAATCCTCATCTTTGGCACCAACCCCTCAACTTAGAATGACTCCTGGTGGCCCACTTCCCTAGGAACCGCGCCCTCACCCACCACCCTCGCACGCACACAACCTAGACTTCATCTTGGACTCCACACTCAGCATGACTCAGCAGGTGAATGCCATCTCCTCTTCCTGCTACAACACTCTCCGCCTGCTCCGCAAAATCTTCAAGTAGATTCCCGTCGAAACCAGGTAAACTGTCACCCACGCCCTGGTCAGCAGCCGATTGGACTACGGAAACACCCTATATGCAGGAATAACAACCAAACTCCTAACAAAACTGCCAAGAATCCAGAACGCATCCGCCCGCCTCATTCTGGACATCCCACGGCCTGACCACATTTCCCCCCACCTCAGAGACCTTCACTGGCTACCAGTATCAAAGAGGATCACCTTCAAACTCCTCATCCACGCACACAAGGCCCTCCACAACACAGGCCCAGCCTACCTCAACGACAGACTCACCTTCCACACCCCCACCCGCAATCTTCACTCCGCCAGCCTCGCCCTCGCCTCCATCCCCTGCAACCGCCGCACCACCGCCGGAGGAAGATCCTTCTCTCACCTAGCTGCCAAGACCTGGAACTCCCTACCGCTTCACCTTCGCCAGACCCAAGACCTCTTGACATTCAGGAAACGCCTCAAGACATGGCTCTACGACCAGTAGCTCCCCCCCCCCAGCACCTTGAGACCCTAACGGGTGATTAGTGTGCTCTTTAAATCCTTGATTGATTGATTGATGATTAATATGGTTAGGTCAAAACAGAGGTGGCGTGGGGGCAAACAATAATGGATTGCGATGCGCCCCTGAGTCATTGCCAGTGGCTGAGATAAATTCAAGAATTCCATCAATCACCTTGTTGTTTTTGCATTTGCTACCCTAGGTGCGCTGGGTACGTCCACACATGGTTCCCAGGCTTATTGTGCCACTGGAACCAAGCTATACCTGGCTGAAGACCCCTAACTAAGGCAAACCCAGTCCTAGCTTGCTTGTGCTCTGGTTCAAGGAGGACCTGGCCTGGCAATTCAGGCTGAACTGTTCCCATGAGGAGCAGGCTCAAGACTGATTTGCATATGGCTGGGTCCAAGCTGAAGTGGCATAGTGGGCAAAAAATGATGGATTTGGCTGCAACACAAGTGATTGCCAGTGCCTGAGATCAATTTAAGCATTCCATTCATCACCTTGTTGTTTTCACATCTGCTGCCCCAAGTGTGCAGGCTATACCCAGAAGTGGGTCCCGGGCTCATTGTGCACTGGTACCAAGTTATACCTGACTGAAGATCCCTAACTTGGGCAAACCCGATCTTCGGTTGCTTGTGTTCCGCTTCAGGGACAACCTGGCATGGCGAGTTTGGGCTGAATTGTTCCATTGAGGAGCAGGGTAAAGGATGATTTGCATATGGCTGGGTCCAAACAGAGATGTCATGTTGGGCAAAAAATTATGGATTGTGATGTGGCCAGAGCAATTGCCAGTTGCTGAGAATAACTGAAGCATCCCATCAATCACTTTGTTGTCTTTGCATTTGCTACCCTAGGTGCGCGGGCATGTCTACACATGGGTCCCGGGCTTATTGTGCCACTTGAACCAAGCTATACCTGGCTGAATAGCCCTAACTAGGGCAAAACCGGTCCTAGGTTGCTTGTGTTCGGCTTCAGGGAGAACCTGGCATGGCAGTTTGGGCTGAACTGTTCCATTGAGGAGCAACATCAAGGATGATTTGCATATGGCTGGGTCCAAATAGAGGTGGCATGGTAGGCAAAAAATGGATTGCAATGTGGCCCCGACTTATTACCAGTGGCTGAGATTAATTCAAGCATTCAATCTATCACCTTGTTGTTTTTGCATTTGCTACATGAGGTGCGCCAGGTATGTCCACACGTGGGTCCCGGGCTTATTGTACCAGTGGAGCCAAGCTATACCTGACAGAAGAGCCCTAACAAGAGTGAAACCAGTCCTAGGTTGCTTGTGTTCCAGTTCAAGGAGGTCCTGGCAGTGCGGGCTGGACTGTTCCCATGAGGAGCAGGGTCAAGACTGATTTGCATATGACTGGGTCCAAACTGAGATGGCACGGTGGGCAAAAAACGATGGATTGGGATGCAGCCTGAGTGATTACCAGTGGCTGAGATCAGTTCAAGCATTCCATCAATCACCTTATTTTTGCTCAGAACAGTGGGTGTGGCTGGCACTGAAGGGTCAAATTTACTACTCTAACTCCAGGCCTAGAATATTTGGGGAAAGTTTAACTTTCCCCCAAATATTCCAGAAGGCTTATTTACTACTATAACTACAGTCCTGGAACATTTTAAGGAACATTATAAATTTACCAAGCATTTTTATGAAGGTTGAAAAGTAGTAATTTTGAAATGCAGCATGTGCTGCCCAGAGGGCACAGGTCCGGGCAAGCAACAAGGAACACTGTTTAGAAGCCTCTGCATAAGTGCTGACACATGGGCGGCAATCTTGGATTTTATTTGCTTCACTTTATTTTTTGATTTATTGTTCCGACATGAATGCCAGACATTTTAGATCAGAAAGATAAACAGTAAAATAAGCATGAATGGCACTCAAATTGAGAGATGTGCGTGGCCTAGTAGCAGTGAGCAGCTGCTGAGAAGTCACTAAAATCTTAAAGAGGGAGGGAAGAGGAGAGACAGAAGGCAATGTGACGGGTGGAGGCTAAGGAGCGGTGAGAGGAGTCGGAAAAACAAGAAAGACAAGAGGTAGGGCAGAAGGTAATGGAACGAGTCCACTGTGGGTGGTAGGGTGGTAGGGGGAGCAGGAAGAGAGAGGGAGCAACAGTTAAAAAAAAACATAATAATAAAACGTGGTGGAAGATAATTGAACAAGCCATTGGGGTAGCAGGGCGAGAGGGAGGGAAGAAAGCCGGGATAGATATGCTTGCCCATGGAGAAGAACTAACAGCTAAACGAACAAAGAGTTCCCTCACTTCAGCTCTGGAAACAGTGAGATTAATTTAGCTAAATATTGCAGGGACTGACACAAACAAGAACAAAAGGAAAGAAATGGAATTAGTAGCAGGGAACTGACAGACAAAAATGCCCATCCAAGCAGGAGCAAGGGGCTTAACCAAAGCACGCTGTAAGTGCATGTTAAAGTATGGGATGCAGTGCTATCTGCAATACATTAAACAAGGCAGAGAGGCCTATTCAATGTTTCTGCTGTGCACGTTTAAATCTCATTGGATGATTTCGTATGCAATTCATAAAATACTCAGCCTACCCTCGGGGAATTATAGTTATGACATTAGTGCGCAAAGGTAGACTGGCTCAGGTCAGATCTTTATCTCTCAGCTCAACATGCGTTTGTCGGGCTGTAATCTGCATTTGATAGAACTGTACTGCTGTTATTTTGTGTTTCTGTACATCATTATGGCATTGCTGGCGTTGCCAAGCTTGCAGGGCATATTTCAAATGTTGAAACTTTGACGTATGTGTTCTCTTAAGGCTTAACAATGTCAAGCTTCATAACGCAAGAACTAGTTTGCTTGCTTCCTATTTCAAATTGCCTTTAATTTGAAACATGCAAACATTTCCACTTTATCAAGCAAGGCTACTAAACATATTTTTGTTACAACCTGCCTGTTTTATAGTCACTCTAAAGCTGTGCTTTATTACAATTAACTGTAGAAGGGCTTAACTCATTACAGAATCTCTGTCTCTGAAATGAAATATGTAAATTGATTATGAAGGGCTGGAAACCTTGTTTGACGTGCGCGGTAAGACATAAGAGAGACATTACTATTTTGTTCACCGGGCTCTTCCATTGCAATTGCATAATTAGAAGTACGTTTTCCCCAGAGTAAAACATACGTCACTTAATCTCAATTGGCCTGATCACAAGAATATGTGCCATTTATATCAACTGATAAATAATGATGCCTTGGGGTATGTTATTTGACAGACGCAACAAATAGTACCCATTACGAGTGTCTGATGAATAACGTGGATTTAGGTGTTTAACACACCCCAAAATCTGCCTACTAAGGATAAATCCCTAACACATTTCACCTGTTAAAGTTCGTCAGGTTTAACCTGCTAAAAATGTAGGAATGTTGAGACACTGAACGCCTCCGAAAATGATTGGGTAGGTTAAATATATTCCAACTCCTAATTCTGACCTGTGCGTAAACAGCGGTATATGTACAATACTCATACCCAAGCCCAATGAGTCTTAAAAAAATGCTAAAATTACAGCTAGGGCTCTCGAGGGCATCATTGACCAAGTGATATAGCACAGCAGGATTGGCATATTAGCAGGCTGAATCATGATTACCTATTTGCCAGTTTACACATGCCACTGTGTGCTACACATTCTCACTGATGAAGAGAGACTATAATATTGTAAATGCTGAGGTCAAACGCGCACTGGAACACAAAGACCACCATTAGGAGTGGTCTCTTAATTGCAGTGGGGCTGGTAACAGTAGTTACTGACACCATTGAGATTATGAGGTCCACAGCGCTTCCACAGATCTGTCTACTTTCACACAGAGATTTTGGCTGCTTAAAATAGACAAAATCTCCTGAAAGCAGCTGCAATCTCTTTGTGAAAATCCTGAGAAAAGTAACGAATTACTGTGGGTGTTAATCCTCATTTCTAAGGGTTGACCTTGTAATAGCCTTGATTTCCCTTATCTGTGAAGTTACTAATACCTAGGAGTGGGCAGAACTCATTGAGTTTCACTCCATGGAATTCTGCAAAGTTGCATGAAAACTCAGGAAGATTCCACGGAGTTCTGCGAGTGGGTGAAAATTGGCATATTGCTGCTTGTGTTGATTTGTAGCACTGGGAGCTCGTTCTGTGCTGAAAAATCAGTGCAAACCTCACCATGTGGAACAGCAGAGAGCACTGCTGCTTGAGTTGATTTTGCTACTGCTCAAGTAGATTTTCTTCTACGGCGGCAGCTTTCTCACCATGAACCGTGAGCGGTTGCTATCGCTTGTGACCGTTCATGGTGAGAAAATCCTACTGAGTGCCCTCCTAGCACCTAAAAATCACTGTGCCCATTCTCTTTCGTTAAAGAGATCTTTTTATTATTTAAAGATAAACAACAAGCAGTGCAAACTTGCACCCAATATAAAACAAACAATAAAGCAGAGGAAATGCAGCAATATTGTGACAGTGTTCAATTTGATTCTAAATCATAACACTTTATCCAGGAGCCCCAGAATTTATTGAATTTCCTTGGGCATCTCTGGCTTTATGTGTAATCTTTTCAGCTGTCAAGTACAGATCCCTTTCAGCCTTCCATTCTCACAGGGACGGGACTTCGGGGGCTCCCCAGTGTCTGTCTATATCTTATTTTGCTACTACCAGTCCCAGAATGCAGAAGAGCTTTGTGTGTGGTACATCCACTTCTGTGGGAATACCTAGTACAATGAATTCACAATCCACAGGGAAGACCTCCCCAAGTACCCACCCCAATTCTGTCAGTATCATACCCCAATATTGTTGTTTGAGAAGGCATCCCCAGATCATGAGTGTCTCAGCTGTATGTTTTTCTAATACTACATATTGCTAAGCTGATTATGATGCTGAAGGGAACTAAAAGATATTAGGTCCCTGTCTTCCAAGAGGTTCCCCAATCTAAAAAATTCCAATCCAGTCCCAGGATCCCAATCCCACTAACTTCCTGATTTCTTTAAACATTGTCCCTATCCAGATTGGGAATTCTCGGGTGATTTTAGGCCACCATCTTTTCTCCACATTCATCCGGGACCAAGCCTCCATCGTTAAATGGTTTACCTATAGTAGTTGTCTTAACCCCGTCCCTCCATGAAGATAATGGAGGTATGACCTTATTTAATACTGGCTTTTTTCCAATCTGCATGTGGGATCATCACTAGCTGTATGACCCAATCATTAATTACTATCAAATGTGCCGCCCAACAACAAGCCTGAATATCAGGGAGGACAATGCCACCATTATACTGGTTGTGTTGCAGGGCTTTCAATGCCACCCGGGGTGTCCATCATTCCATAGAAATTTACAGATCTCATTGTCTATTCTAACAATTATTTAGTCAGAAAACGTATAATAAGTGTTTTGAAGGACATACAAGAATTTCTGCAGTGAGATCATTTTAAACGTGGCTGCCCAGCCCATTATAGTTAGTGGTAAGGCCTTCCATCATTCGGCATCTAGATGAAATTCCACCAGTATCATCTGCAAGTTTTGATCTAAACTAATCTCTTCATCTGGGGTAACATAAATCCCTAGGTATTGGAAGCCCTCTTTGTCTATTCTGAGTCTTCCCAGGATAGCTGATACATCCAAGTCTCCACCCGCTGGGTACAAGATCGGTTTATTCCAGCTGACTCCATAAGACTGCATAAGAGTGATTCCAGTGGACTCCATAAGACTGAAATAATAGTAATATAGCTGGGATCGTCTCCTCCTGTTGGGCGACATATAGCAGTATGTCATCTGCATATAATGAGATCTTGTCTTCCTCATTTATTTCCTCTGTGTCTTTGAAACCTTTAATAACAGGATGATCTCAAGCCAAATACACCAGTGGTTTCCAGTGAAAGAGAAACAGGAGAGGGGACAGAGGGCAACCCTTTCTTGTCCCCCTCTGAATTAGGAAATTCCAAGAAAGGACGCTGTTTACGCTCACCGCTGCCCTTGGATCTGTGTAAAGGTGTGAACACAAATCAGGAATTTGGGGCCAAAATTGAATCTCTTCAGGGTTTGTATCAAGAAAGGCCAATGAACCGTGACAAAGGCCTTCTCAGCATCTAGTGACAAGACTACATGTGGGTCTAGGTGTGAATCAACTGTTGTCAGTCAGTTATGAATTCTCCGCAAATTGAGTCTTATAGATCTGCATGTCATTAATCCCATCTGATCTATGTGTGTTAGAGGGGATATGACTCCTAGGAGACTTGTGGCCAATACTGTCAATAGTATCTGAGCTTCACGACTGATCAGAGAGATCGAGCGGTAGGAGCTACAACTCGTTAATGGTTTCCCTTTCTTGTGGATCACTGCTATCTTACCTCGGCACACATCGAGTAACAGCATCCCCTCTTCCCTCGCTTCTAAACTTATCCCAAGGAGATACAGACCCAGAATCCCTGCATTTTTAAAAAGAAATTCAGTTGCTATACCGTTATGACCCAGAGTCCTACGCAAATTCAATTTCCCTATTGGCACTTTTATCTTGGGGAGTATGATTTCTTCCTCTAGGGACTGACTATCGTTCCTGGAAAGGGTCAGGAGTTTCACAGTGGGCAAGTACACCTCAATCGGTTGGGCACCCAACAGATCTCCACTTCCAGCCGACCCAACCATGCCAGTAGCCTGCCGGCTTTGTCCTCCGTTTCATAAAGGCAATGGTCTGTTGCCAAGATCTGACCTCTCACTGAGTTCTCACTTCATTCTGTGCCAGTGCACCATACTTGTTGCACAAGGCTTCAATCCTGCGGAGAGTGTGAGGCTCATATCATGCCCCAGGACTCCCTTCGAGATGCACCAGGCACCTTTTGAGATTTTCAACCTCTCTTATTTCTCTCTTTTATTCATATGCAATAATATTCTGCTTTTGGTCTCACAGCACCATTTTATAATCAACACTGATTTTGCAGACTCCATGTTCTTCATGAAATATAATTCAGTATCCACTCTCAGCTCACAAGAGACTAATATACTATATAATCAGTCCTCTCTTAATTTTGTTGCCCAAACCATTGACATTCCAGGTGACAACTGGCATGCCCTTTTTCTCCCACCCATCAAACTGTGCCATCGCTGTGGGGCATCCTACTCTGTCTGTTCCCAGTACCACTATCTATTATCTACCTAAGATATTGTTCGCCCCACTCATATAACAGCCACACCACTCTCATGAAAAAGAAACCATAATCAAACGTCCCCAACCCTCCTCCCCAGCATGTTTTCACCCTTATGTATAAAATGACAAGTACATGGCGGGCTACGTCCAAGAGGTCTGTCGCCCACCCTCCCAACAGCCCCAATCAAACTCAATCACTACCTAATTATCCCCTCCCCTGAGAAGCTCTCATGGTCCACATTACCTCAATTATGTTGCTGAGTTCTCAGACCCTTCCGTTCCATTTTCGGGGTCTGGCACAGAGGATCAGGAATCCTGTCCCTTTTCGAGTTCAGACTCCAGCAAGTGTGTCTCTACCTCACCGTCCATTCGGGAGCCCCGCTTTCTGATCCATAACATTTCTCCTTCTGAGTCTGATAGTTCTCACAGTTCCTAGTCCTCTGTCTACAGAACTGCCCCGGCTGCTGTCCCAATGGCCCAAGTTTGCATATCGAAGTTCATGTATTGGGTCTTGCCCCCAAGTTACCTTTCTCCAGTGGTTGGGGCTGCCCAGTCTGTTGTGCTCAGAGCTGTGGCCTCTCACCAAGCAATGCCCAGGCTTCTTCTGGTGTAGCAAAGAAATGACTTTTGTTCTTAAAGATGACTTTTAACTTGGTGGTGAAGAGCAGCATGTATGGCAAGTGCAAGGAATGAAGTTTGGCCTTCACTGCATTGAATGACCTCTACTGTTTCAGCACCTCTAAAGAGTAGTTCAGAAAAACCATGATAACCTTGACTTCTCCTTTCTGATGTGCCTCTGTTAGGATCATGTCGCGGTCTTGAAAGTTTAAGAAACTGGCAATTATGATGCCTGGGGAACCACCCAGTGGTGGTCAGGCCACCAACACCCTGTGTGCTCATTCTAGCACAAAGCAGATTGTCATGCCCATTCTCATTCTCCAAATTACCATTGGTGAGCTGCGTGCAAGAAAAAACTCTGCCACACAGTGGTTGACATAATTTGGCTGGAACTCTGTAGTACTAGTGTAACAAGGAGTGGTTAAAATTCCACCAGCTCCAGCGGCAGAGTGGAATGTATTGCATACTCCAGAGTAGATTTTCTTCTTGAATGGCAGCTTTCTCACTGCGAATGGTCGTGACCATTCATGGAAAGAAAAGTCCTGCAGAGGGCCCTCTTAGCACCAGAAAATCGTGCTAGGGAATGCCAAATCTCGCTCGTGCTTTCCAAGTTACTGTTGCTGAACCTTGTGCGAGAAAAAACATCACAAAGCAGTGGTTGGCAGAATTTGGCTGGATTTCTATGATACAAGCATAACTCTAGGGGCCAAAATTTCCCCAACTCTGTTGGCGAAGTGGAATTTATCTTCCACTTCTGCTAATACCACAATATTGGTTGGTCCACGGGTTGAGAATATCCAGGCTATTTTCCAGGCTATTCATAATGAGGGCTTAGCAGTTTTCCAGTTCAACTGTGAAGGATCTCAACCCTTTTGATGGTGGTTCTAGGAATGGCGGACTTAACCCTAGATATAGCACAGAATCACTAGCCTATGTCACCAGCTGAACAGGAAGGGCTGATGCTCCAAAACCCTGCACACTCCCCAAGGCACCACCCCACTGGTACCTCCTCCCATTTCTTCACTCCTAGAGATACATCGTGAAAATAACTGCTAGTTTGTCAGGTCTTGTTTCTAAGCTGTGGTGTTTATCTACAATTAGGAGACCCTGAACTAAGACCAAAACCATTTGAACTGTCAGATATACCAGTAATGCCATATAATATAATCTTGCTATTGTTATTTGTGCCATAAAGTAACTATAACTTGAGCATCCATCAATGCACAGTTTTGTCAACAAGACTTTTATTGCAAATGTTGCAGTGATATTATCAATAATGTCATTGAAGATGTGATGAGTGATGCCATATGTGGGATAACTAGCAATACATGGTGAGGATGTGATTTATACTTACCTGAGAGGACAAGTTTTAGTTTCTTGAGATAGGTATAACTATACCTGCTGAATTTCTGTGGTTTTGAGTGTGTTAAATCGGAAACTACTTATAATCCCCCTGGAACCTTTGCTTTTTAGTGAATTTCTAAGGCTTTTTAAATTCTATTTCCTAACTATCACATCCCTTCCATTCTGTTTCCTAATTATAATGTCCCTGTAAACTTTGTCTTTTTCAGTGAATGTCCAGGGTTCTTTTTGCATAAAGTACTATTTCATCACCATATGGTAATCCAATTGCCACCACGCAACCTCCCTCCCCAGATCAATTTCAACTCCAAGGAACCCATACCCTGGGGTCCACCACATTTTTTTAGGGCAGGGCTATGTCTCCCCCGAACCATATTTAACCCCAGGGACCCCATACCTCAGGCGCACCACTTAATTTATGGGGGAGGGTACATGCAGCCCCCCTCCCTGGGTCAATTTTGGTTCTGTGGCCCCATCTTTAGGGGCATGGCCATATTATAAATGGGGAGGAGGCACACAGCCCCTCTCCCCAGGCCAATTTCTGGCCCTGATGACCCCATCTCCAGGGGCCTGGCCATATTATGAAGGAAGAGTGGGGCACGCAGCCTCTCTCCCCTGGTCCATTTAAGCCCCAGGGGCCCCATCCCCTGGGGCCCAGCCAATAAAGGGTGGGTACTATGAAGTCCACCCAGGACATCCACTGCATCTTTGTTGGGAGCTGCAGGGGGAGCCACAATGCCTCATGGGCCAGCCAGCTCCCGAGCACCAGGAGGAGTTTGGATTATGTCTTCCTGCAGGGAGCAGCTAGAAATGCTGATCCCTGTGGGCAGGAACAATTTTGTCATCTGTTTCCCTGCCTGCTTCAGTGTGGGCAGGGAAATTGAGGAAAATTCCACTCCTTGCAGGAGGGAGGATATTTTATGCTCCAGCCCTCTGGGAGTGGACTTAGGGGCTCATTTACAATCCCCTTGGCCACTGTAGCATCATTTTTTTCTATGCTACAGAGATACGGGACAATCCCCCACCCTGCGCCACATTTACAAACTGGGGCAATGGTACCAGGTATAATGTATGCATGGTAGGCGTTCCCCCGCAAAAAGCCCTGCAGGAATGGCACAGTGAAATCTGCAAGATTTCACTGCGCCATTCTGTGCCGTCACAGCATCACTTTTTTAATGCCTGCTTATGGCAGGCATTAAATTGACGCTGTGCTATTGACAATGGGGCCCCCTTAGCATTGCTGGACTAGCATCCACATTTTTTCCTCTAGTCCAGCAATGCTAAGGTTTAGCGCCACAACTGTGTCAGAATTTTTTACGTAGTTTTGGACACTGTGCACCATGGAGCACTGCACTGTAAATACAGTGCTTCCACTGTGTCATTAGGGGGGCGCAGGGTGACATAAGAAAACTGGTGCATCAATCATGATGCACTGCTTTCTGCTAAATGAGGCCCTTACTTTTTGTTCATCCTTGGTAGGAGCTTTGAAATGGCTCCTGCCAAGTGAGAGCAAATACAGGTTTCCCTGTCCGTGCCAGTTTGGGTAGGAAAACTGCTATGTCCCGGTGGTAGGCACCCCGGGACATAGCAGGAGCCAATCGTGGTCTATTGGGGCCCCCCCCCATTAATTGCCCCCTCACTATGTACAGAATGGTCTGGTCCTGGGAGGTGGGGATCCCGGGGCCAAAAGTGACCCAGGGAGGGTGGCCATGTGGCCCCTTCCCTATTTTTTACATCCCCAGTGCTGAAATCAGTCAGAGAGGGGAATCGTGCACCCTCCTCCCTCTTTGTTTTTCACAGTTGGGCCCTTGGATAATTGAGACCCTGGGGCCAAAAGCAGCCTGGGAAGGGGGGCTGTGTGCTCCCCTTTCCACTAATTAGAACATAAATAATTCCTGTCCACCCAGGAAACTCATAAAAGAAAGCTCTGTAAACTCTGCTTGTTTCTGTTCAAATGTTCCCATGGATCCTCTGTAGATTCACAGGAAAGATTTTTACATTTAAAAAAAAATGTTTTGGCACCCAGCAGGGTCCCTGTGGATTCCCACAAACCAGACCTAATAGGTCAGGGTATTCCTGTCCTGTCCCTTTTCTTTTTTATGTTTTTTCCTAGGGACTCAGCCAAGTTAAAGTCCCAAGATGGCTGCCACCACTTCCTGGTTGAAGTGATGGCAGCCAATCAGATCTCATTTTGAGACCTGTTGGATTTGCAGATCCTCCGCATCTCTAGATATTCATATATTTTTTTTAAAAGAACTCCAAAACCACTGAATGGTTTTACATCAGTTCACAAAAAGTGATATTTCTGGTCCAAGATCTAGCTTTCTGGAAAGTTTGGTGCAATTTGCTTCAGCGATTCAGGCTGTAGTTGTGTCTAAAATCCCTATGGGAAAAATTCATGGGGAACATGTGTTTTGGGGTCCCCCTTTTTTCTCAGCTCCTGCTCAATGGATTACTTCAAAACTTTCAAGACAGCAGCTGAAGTGAGTGGCTTACTAGCTTTGAAAATGTTATGAAGACTTGTCAACAAGCAACTCAGAATCCACTGGCATGCAACAACTTAGCACTGGCAAATACTGTAATTAGTGTTCAAACACTTATTGAGCAAGCAAATGTCTTGCACAACCCCATTTCTTTTCAAAGAGGTTTTGGGGTGGTTCATACCATACAACATTTGTTAGAAAAATGTTGCATTTTATAGCACACTTTTTCATATTCCCAAAAGGAGTGTAATTTGAGGCCCTATGTCTATAGATATCAGTTCAGTATTCATCTACAACCACAGCTCTAAGGCACATTTAACACACACACACTCACTCACAAAAATATACATATATATGTGTGTGTGTGTGTGTATATATATATATATATATATATATATATATATATATATACACACACACACACACATATATATGTATATTTTTGCAGATATATATATATATATATGTATATATATATATATATATATATATATATATATATATATATATACACAGAAAAGAAAACTGAGGTTATAGGGACATTGTAGTTAAGAAACAGCATTAGAGGCAAGATACCTCTGCGGCTGGACTGAATTACACCTGAGTTATGCCTCACTATGCTACGAGTGACCATGAGCGCTGACACCACCATGCTCATGCCTGCCCATCTCATCCAGACATGCTGATTGGAGATGCTGATTGGCTGCTGATTCAGCATTAGGGAACCGCACTGAAGTGAGCACAAGGAAAAAGCACATAGAGTGTGGAAAAAGACCATCGAGAGTCACCGGGCCAGCATGAGGCAACCTTGCCACCCCCCTGCAGGGAGCCACGAGGTGTTCTGTGTACAATAGTGTGATCACTGTGCCTGGGAAAATTTGGAAGGTAGAGGTGGTTTAGGACGAGGTGTGGTTTAGCTTCTGATCCACAGGCAAAAAGGAGCAGGGAGAGCCACTGCTGGAGTCATTTGGAGAATCTATAGGACCTTGCGCAAAAGGAGTTGGTGTACAGAAGCTGGGTGGAGATGGTGGCAGCAGTCTGGCAGCTTATAGGCGGGGCACTAGCCCAGCTAGCAGAGGTAAATACTTTGGAGTGATTTTGGACCAAGGAAGTTATTGTTGGAAGCAACGGGATAGAATATAAGGGTGAGAGTAGGTGCTCAAGTTAGGTTTCACTGGAAATGGCACCTGGGAAAGGGAAGGATCAGAAAAGGCTTATTAACAAACTGCAAGAGGACTCTATATTGATAGCAGAATATATGCCAGTGGAAGGCCTAGAGGAACAAGAATGTATTGATAAAGAAGGCAAGCCTATAAACAGGATCAGACGGAGACAAATTCAAAATGGTAGCCTTCCAAAGGATGACTTAGGGGTGACAGCTCTGAGCAGATCAATAAAAGATTTTGTGGGTAAACACTTCAAAAGGAATATACCTCAACCTCGAGTGGAGGCGGGACTAACAGGAGAAGAACCAACCAGGGTCTCTTTCAGCCTATCTTTAGGCCTAAGTCTACCAATAGCAAGTGTGATGGAATTATCAAGCCAGAATGAACTGTATAGCCATCCCAGTCTGTCCTGATCACCGAAACTCTTTTTAATCTTTGAGAGTGGAGCAAGACAATGTGAAGAAAGAAATGGGGATGCAGAGGTAGGGTTTGGTCAGGAGAACCCCACTGGCTATTGGAGGGAGAAGGAGGAGGTAGAGGAGTAGCAGCATAACTATACTCTCAATTAACATTTTACAGCATCATCCTCTGCATCAATGTTAGATATTATGTTGATGTTACAGAAGACATTGCAAGGTCTACTTGAGGTATCTGTAATAAGTCATTATGTTTTAAAATTACAGAAAGAGCAGTTTCAGGCTATGATAGGGGAACGAAGCAGAGAAAATCTCTTATGCCGTCTATGGTTAGACCAGTGGAAGGGGATAAGCAAAAAGCAGAAGTAGCCCACAAAGAGGAGAAAGGAGCACAAAGTGTGTATGTGTCAAAGCATCCTACATTGGTTAAGAGGCATGGTGAATCGACTTGTTACAGGTTGTGCATACCACGGCCTAGAAGAGTAAGGACAGTGAAGGGTGTGAGAATAAGTACTAGGAATGTTACAGTGCCTGTCCAAAGAGGCTGGGGCAACTCCTTAATTTACGATCTTGAAGTTTAATCCTCCAAAAAGGCCACTGGAGAAGTGGGAAGAATGAGTGGTAAAAAAGAGGGGAGAGAATTCTAGGGATTTGTGAAGGAAGGAACCCCCAGTCCCTGGGTAAAGAGAATATGGAGTATGATAAGCAAGTAAAGGTCGAGAAGGGTTCGCAAAACCAGGGAGTAATGGAAGGGGGAAGGGTGGGATAAGAAAGGAAAGGAAGGAGAGCAAAGATAATTGGAATAGGGGGATGGATGGTATGGCATCTATGTCTATAGGGAATTAAATAGATAGTGATCTATGGCTGTATTTTTAGCCTGCCCAAAAAGGAGAAAAAAGGGAAATGAACAAGGAAGTTACACTCCCTCAACCGTTCAAAGTTATTGTTTGCCTTCTCTAAATGCCCAAATCTGAAAGACTCAGGAACCAAGGTCCTTAGACATTTAGGCTTTATGAAAAACAGCCAGGGGATGGAAGTGACGGTAATCCTGTTAGATTCAGGGTTAGTGAAGTCGCTGCTTATAAAGGCCAAAAGTGAAGTATTGAAGGAAAGGATGCGGCTTGTTCAGAGAACTGAAAAGCTGGGAGATGAGGGTCAGAATAAAGCTTAGATACCATGCAGGGCTTGGCCCTCGACAAGTTAATCTGATTGGTAAGAAGTATAGAGAAAAGGAAGCCTTGAAAATGGGAAACATCCTTAACCATGCATTGTAAACAACGAGGACGTTTCCCATGCAAGCGCAACCACGGTTGCCTAAACAACATATGGCTTTTTCTGTGCCTTACCCACCCATGTGCTGAACTTTGCATATGCGTGGCTAAGGCACAGAAAAAAACATGCTTTGTTCAGGAGAGGACGCAATGAGGTAAGTGGGGCTGGGGGAGGGGGGATGATACATTAAGGGATTGGGGTCAGTGGGGGAGCTGGGAGTGGGCTATTTTTTTTAAGGGGTGGGGGAAGGTTTAAGGAAGGGAGGAAGGAAGAAGAAGAGAAAAGGAGGAAGAATCAGAAGAGGATGGGATGAGATAAGTGGGGTTGGGGCAGGGTTGGTGGGTAGTTTTCAGTGGTGGTGGTGGATTTAGGGCTTAGGGTGGGTGGGGGTGTAGTGGTACTTTAGCTTCAGTTTTTAGGGGCAGGGGTGGGGGAGTCGGGTATTTTTTTATGGCTCAGGGTGGGCGGGGGTTGGAGTAATTTAGTTTTTAGGGGTTGGGGTTTGGGGATTTGTTTTTAGGGCTCAGAGTGTGTGGGGAGTGTTGGGGTAGCTTAGTTTTTCGGTGTGAGGGGGTCGAAGTAGTTTTTTTTTTTTAGGGCTCAAGGCGGGTGGGGGTTGAGGTAGTGTTTTTGTTTTTGGGCTCAGGGCGGGTGGGGATGTTGGGGTAGTTTACTTTTATGGGGAAGGGTTGGTTTTTGTTTAGGTTTAGGGTGGGTGGGGGATTGGGGTAGTTTAGGTATTAGGGGTAGGGTAGTTTTGGGCCTCAGGGCAGATTGGGGGTGGTATGCTAGAACCACACATTCCTTTTTGCATGCCGTTTCCACACATCCCTTTACTAGCCATGCTTTTACAGCGGAAATTTGTTGTAAAGGCATGCGTGGTAAAGGCGTGTGTGGAAACAATGCAGTCATGGTTCTGACCACGTTGTTAAGTCATGCATGGTTCCAGCATGCGTGGTTCCATCATACAACCCTTCGAAATAACTGTGCAGACCCTTAGTAGGGCCGTGGCCTGGGAGGATGTGTGCCACCAGAATAGATATACAGCCTTGTCATCCCCAGATAATGAGGACGAGGGGTGGTTGAGTGAGATCAATTAGGATTCTGGGTCGTTGCACAGTCTTGGAATATTGTCATGGAATATGAATGGTCTAGTGAGTATGTTAAAATTGAAGCAATTGGAACAGGTCGTTAAGATACATGAGATCGTATGTATGCAGGATACATGGCTGTGTGACGAAACCCAATTGTTTGATGGTTTTGTTAATTTAAATAGGACTTCTAAGAGAAACTTCCAGGGGTGACCCTCTGGGGGACTACTAATTGTGGTCTTCACTAGAACTGCAAAGAAGGGTGTGCCATAGATTTAAAATTGTAAATGGATGTTGATATGAAGAGTGAGTCTTCAGGATGGAGTCGCGGGATATGACTCCATGGTAATAGTTAAAGTATATCTAAAGGGTACTCATGGGGTAGAATATAGATCTGAACTGGGAAAATTCAAGAAGCAGGTAGATTTGTTATGTGGAAGGTTCCATAAAGATTTACTCATTATCACAAGGATTTTAACCATAAGTTAAACCCGGTCAGAGTAGGTCTATGGCATAAAGAAATACTTTCGCCATATAATATTAATTCAGCTAGTTTTCCAGCAATGCAATGTGAGGCACCCAAGGAAGAACTTAACAAATGTTTGGCCTCCAAGGCCCTTTTCTACATTAATGGCCAGATGGGGTCAGATCAGACAACAAATCACACGTTTATGTACGGGCGCAACCTTGTCCAATCGATTATATGTTTATGCACGCAGGGAATTTTGATAAGATCAATCTGTATTGGGTCTGGGAAGAAGGAGGCAGTGATCATTACTCCTTAACATTGGAACTAAGTAAGGGAGTAAGAAGAATTAGAGAAAGGGTTCTCCCCATAACAATTGACTACCCAATGTGCCTTACTACACGTATTTCGGAAGAGTCACTGGCAGCATTAGCCTCCTTCCAACAAGAAATCATGTTAAGTATGGCCCCGGCTAACAAAGTGGTTTGAGAACATTCTTGACCAAGTAGTTGCCTGTTTAAAGGTGGTCCTCGAAGGTAAAAAGGGTCAAGAGGATAGGGTTAAGAACTCCTGGGGGAAAAGAACTCCGTGGTTTAAAGAAGAATATTGGAAATGAAAGGCCCTAGTTCGAAAATATGAGAAAAGCCTTAGATTGAGGTATGATTATGAGAGTTGTATTACTCTTCAGAAATTAAAGAAAATATAGAAAAAGATGATCCATAATCAGAAAAGGTCAGATAAGGAGAAGGTTTGGGAGAATTTACTGGAGGCAACATATTAGAAAAAACTTTAAAAAGTTTTGGAAACTTGTGCATGATGGCTCTGGGAAACTACCTGAGAGTATGAAGTGTGTAGTGGAAGAAGGTGCCTGGGTCTATTACATAAAAGAAATGTACAGTGCTGGGTTGGAGCACGTGGCGGGGCCAACTATCCCGTGGATAGGGATAGATGAGGTTACCAGATTCCTGTTTTTGCAGGAAATATTAAACGCACTATATCAGAATTGGTACTGACTCGAGCAGCTGGCCCGGATAATATTCCACCTGCTATAATAAAGATCTGATCTGATAAGTAAGCGCATATTTTTTTGTAAAATGTTTAATAGCATATTGGATTTAGGCCAGCTACCTATAAGTTGGAGAGGTGCAAGAATTAGGCCCATGCATAAATGAGGGGATGTAAAGGAACTGAAGAATTACAGGTTGATTAACCTTTTGGATGTCGGGGAAAAATAGTTTAAGAATTTTTTATTAGGTAGTCTGAAGGACTGGGTTGCTATAAATCAAATTATTCCTCCCGAGCAGGGTGTGTTCAAAGAGGGCTACTCAACTATTGATCATTGTTTTGCCTTATGGTCCATCACTCGGAAGTCGATAGAGCAATGGGGTAGGTTGTTTTGTTGTTTTGTGGACTTCTGTGTGGCCTTTGACCTGATGGATCGTAACTGCCTTTAAGATACCTTGATTAAGCAGGGCATACCAAAGAACCTGTTGTTGTTAATCCGGGAATTGCACAAGCTTCATTTTGGCTCAAGTTATATTAGACAAGGAGCAGACTCTATCCCAGAAAATCCCAATTGCCAATGGGCTATGTCAGGGATGTTTGCTGGCTCTACTTTTGTTCTCCATATTTATCGCTGATCTGCAAGCTGCATTGGTTGTGGAAAGTGGTGCAAGTCCCAAAATGGATGGGCATCATGTGGCACGCCTTTTGTATGCCGATGATTTAATGATATTTGACCAGACAAAGATAGGTTTGCAAAGGAAATTGTATGCATTTTCTGATTATTGACAGTTAGTGGTGAATCGGGAAAAGACAAAAGTGCTGTGTATTGGAAGGAAAGCCACTGGATGCAGTTGGTATTTGGGGGGCACAAAGTTGGATCAGGTGAACTAATTTAAGTATGGGGGGATTTGGTTCACGGCATCCTTGAGGTGAGATGTACATATTGAATCAACAAAAGTAAAAGCCCTTACATCGATAAACGGCCTGAAGAAATTGAATAGGGACTATGGAGAGATGTCCCATAGGCCGTTATTAAACACCTATGAGGCCATGATTCCCCCCTTTGTATGGAGATGAAGTATTGTGTGTGAGTGTGAAAAGTGATTGAGATAAGGAGGAGGGGAAATTATTGAAAAATATTATGTCCCTACCAGCATCAGCAATGATCCAGTCTGTAAATTTGGAAACAGGAGTGGTATCTTGGAGTATATTAGCTCAAGTAGCTCTAATTCGATTTTGGGGTCGGTTGGAGGCTGGTGAAGAGCATAAGGTTGCATTATGGTGCAAGCATGAGATTGTGAAAAGTGAGTTGAAATGGGAAAAGGGCATTAGGAAGAAGTTGATGGATATTTGTAGGAGCATGAAGGTAAAGTTGGGCCTGGAGAATTTTGATCTGGACGTTTCTAAGACGGATGTTAAAATATACAGCAAGGAATTGTCTAGAGAATATGATCGAAAATATTTAGGGGGCTAATATTCCATCCAGTTTATGGTAAATTGATAAAGAAAGGAAGATTGGTTCCCTTATTTGGACCTCTTACCGAATCGTAGGATAAGATATGAATTATTAAAGGCAAGAGTCTGAATTAACTCTGTTTATTGCTCATCTGGGATAAAAATTGGCTTTAATGGACCCTGCGGGCAAATGCACCCTTGGCTTGGGAATTAAATGTAATATTTTGCACATTCTAATGGGTTGTTGAACTGTCCTGCCACTATGGAGAACATTTTTACAGCCTATGTTTATAAAATATGTCATTAGACATCATGCACGTGCAGTTTCATTCTTGACGGATATGTGATTCTTGGACATTGCATGTGCCATTGGCAGGTTTTTGAATGCTGCTTAAAGTTTTTGAGGCCCGTCTGAATAGTGATTTCCCCCATGTGGTTATCTGAGGAAGATTGTAAAGATTTTAATGCTCATTTAAAATGTTTTATTGGGGGAATTTTATTCTATTTATGTGGAAGTTGTTTTAAAGTGGGGTTTTATTTTGTTTAAAGACTTGTGGCCTAAATAAACATTTGTTGACACATGAAATAGAATTAAAAACCGAAGACATTCACTGAACTCAGTGAGGGTGCAAGTTACAGTTTACCTTAGGGCATACATTTTAGTTACTTGAAATACCTCTAACTATAACAGCTGAATTTCTATGGTTTTGTGCGTGTAAATTCAGAACCTAACTATAACATCCCTCTAACATTTGTTTTTTCCAGTGGGGAAAGATAGATAGATAAATAGATAGATAGATAGATAGATAGATAGATAGATAGATAGATAGATAGATAGATAGATAGATAGATAGATAGATTAAGCAGCCCTTCAATACCCTTAGAGTGATCTCCTCCTTGGCTAAACTTTACATGGGGATTTGGTCCAACCATTTACATGGGCACCACCAATTAAAAGCACACTGAGCCTGCAAGGACCAGTTCTGAGATACACATATATATATATATATATATTCACTGAAAAAACAAAGGATACAGGGACGGTATAGTTAGGTTCTGAATTTACTTGCACATAACGATAGAATTTCAGCAATTATAATTATGGTTAACTCTAGTCACTATAACTCGTGCCCTAAGGTAACGCTAACCCGCGCCCCCACCGTGCACAGTTTTCTCATCAATAATTTTATTGCAGATGTTGCAGTGTTAATATGATACCACAGAAGGTGCCATCAATGATGTAATATGTGGAGCAATTAGCTGTGCATGGTGAAAGTCAGAAACTTTGCATGCTTGCAATGATACCTTTGGAAGGAGTATTGGTGGGTCCCAGACACATATTTAGGAAGGCACGTAAGGAGGCTTCTGCTGAGTCAAGTACCCCTTCCAAATGGGGGCCAGGATTGCACATTAAAGCACCTACACAACAGCACACGATTTTAATTATACAGCTGGGTTCAATGAACAGTGTTATTAATGAACAGCATTTCAATGGCAAAGCACATAAACCCATGCACCTTATATTTTTAAAGAGTTAAGATTTTTAGAAATTTTTGGAAAACACACAGGTTCCTTGATGTTTCGCTGTACATTTATCTATTTAAAGATGTACTAAAATAAGGTCATTGTCGTGTCACATTTTTTCTACATCGCATACATACTTTTTGGTAAACAAACATTGATTATTTCCCAGTTTGTTTTGATTCCAACATGAGATTCTACGCATAAACCTGTGACAAAGGCAAGCACAGTTGACCCAACAAATAATGATGATTGCATGCTCTAGCATAACACTCTCCAGGAATTGCCCACAGCCAAAACTTCAAATTCAGAACCGATTGTAATGAATCAGACCTTACAATATTAAATGAATTGATCAATTTCTCATTCCACTAAATAAATAAGCTTGGAGGCAGGATCTGTCCAATGACCTCCTGTTAACCTTTTGCCTCATTATTCATATCAAACCTAGAGCGTGCAAGTAAGAAATCATTGATTCAATTTTAGCTAATTATTTGCTAGGTCGTTGAAGTGTCACTAATTGAACAAGTATCTAGGGGCCTTGTGGCATCTACTGCAAATGAGCAAGTCAGAGCAGTCTGCTTCATATCTGACCACAGTACGTCTGAGGAGAGCGACAAGCCAAGCCTCACCTATTAATGTATATATACTGCAGGTGTGATCTTGGGCTTCCTCTCCAGTACAATACATTACAACATCTCTGAATGTACTTGAGTCATGGTCACGGCTGTGTCTGTTCAATTTGACTTGATTTGCTTAGTTCTGCATACAGGCATGTAAAGACGACCCGTTGACACAGTAAAAACAATTTAGTGTAGAATTGATCAAGGACAACTATTGAAATCCCAAACATAAATCCCAAAAGTACATGCAGCAGGATTTATTTATGTATTTTTTGTGTATTTGGTGGTTTTGTAAAGTCAAGAGAGTTGCAGTAGTCACAAGAACATCCAATTACAATTTAGCATCACAGAAGTTTCAATCACCAATACTTACTAAAACAGATACAAAAACAGTGATGATTAGTATACAGTCCGAACATTATATGCATACTTACAGGTCTTTAGGTCAAGTGCGCAAGCGCTTTAACCTGTTGTAAGTATTGTGGGCTTTTAACCAGATTCAAAACAACAACACAGTACAGTTTCAAATACCAAAGTTTAGAGAGAACTCAGGCCGGCATTGAAAATCAAAATCAGCCCCTGGAAGAAGTGTTGAAATCTTTCCTACATTGTTGGAGGAAGTCATGCCTATAAAGGGGCCATGGTTGGCTCCCAACAACCGATCGTGCTATGAAAGCTGCCCTCTAGTTTGCAACTCACAGGCGATATGTGAACATGGCAGAGCGGCCATTCCGGCCGTGAACGGATTTTAGAAAGAGATAGTATAAATACACTGCACAGCCTTGAGGAAAATAACCTATTCAGCAATAAAAGAAAAGCTAGTACCGGTGTAGAGTGGCTGAGAGTTTCGATGGTGAGGGTTGAGGGGGTGCATGATGGGATAAGATAGTGTCCTATCAGGAATAATTTGGAGTCTTTCCTGAAAGTGGAGTAAATGTACGTTAGTCAGAATTATTATTAGTTCTAGATGCTAGGAGTATAAAGGTACAGATTATCAGTGACTAGAGTCTTAACTTCATTCTTGTGGAATATTCTCTCTCTGAGTCTTAGTTCTCTAACAAACATGTTTTCTACAGCACTAATAGACATTCTGGTATAGTGTACCTGCAAAGAACTACTATTTAATATTCTATCATATTCTGCTACATTGAGTGTATGGGTCTGATTTTTCACAGGACGAATAAGGCATCTTTGATTACAGAGATTCGTGGTGATTGACGAGGCAATCATACTAATAATAAAATAACCAGGCATTGGAAAATATACTAATTCAGACGTTTTTTATAGTGAATTTGTCACCATGAAGATCTGTTTTGTGTATGGTTTGAGAACAATGCAAAATAGGAATGTGGCTCTTTCTTGCTGGTAAGTGTTATATTTTTCCACATGTAGGGGGTCATTTTAAGTTTGGAGGGCGGAAAAGGCCTTCCGCCTAACTCCCATGGTCAAGTTGCCGCCAGTGTGGCCACCTTCCTGCGGGCCCCAATACAAGTTCCCCGCTGGCCCAGTGGGGAACAGACCACAACATTGACGCTGGGTCATAGTGGAGCCGGCAGTAATGTTGCAGTGCATAGGGGGCAACAGTACCCGTCTCGCTTTTCACTCTCTGCATAGCAGAAAGGAAAAGCACGACAGGGCTGTCCATGGGGACGCTGCTCTGCCCATGCCAAGTGCAGGGGCAGTGCAGGGGCCCCTACAGGACTCCTAGTACCCCGTCTCCACCAGCTTTTACATGGCTGTGCAACCACCATGTAAAAGCTAGCAGAGAGGGGGCTCCTAATCACCAGGGTGGCACTGCATGCAGCGCTGCCCTGGTGGATTAGGACCACCAGCACAGCCAGTCCCTCCAGTGGAGGGAAACTGGCAGTGCTGGCTGTCTGACCATGGCCAAACCACCACGGTCATAATGTGGCAGTCTGACCGCTGCCAAAGCATGCTTACACTAATGTTTTTTCTACCTCGGTATCCATTTTGTAATGTTTATTTTTCCAAGAAAGCCTCCCTCTTCCAAAACTAGAAAGCAATTTAAAAGAATGAGGAATCACAGTTTCTGTTCACCTATTAGCGAATCAAACATAGTGCCAGGGTTTAACTAACTGATCCCGGTTGACTTACAATATTTCCACATGTGAAACATTCCACTGCATGTTTGTTCACTCTCTCCATGTTGATGACTACCTTATAGTTACTGCTATTGTAGCACAGCCTGTAATGTCCTGTCAGCAGGGTGAGACTGGCCTATAGGGGAATCAGTCAGTGCCCGAAGGGCTAGTCTGAGAGGGACAGGCCAGTGTGTAGGTCATTTTTAGGTCCAGCCTACCAGATAGTGCAGCTGCCTGGTTTGCTTAAGATATCTTGAGGACGTTCAGAAGGCTGATCTAACAATGCAGTCTGCCCATTGCTTGCCATTGTCTTTGTGAGTTGTAACTCACATTTACTTGCTTCCCATTTGCAGGCTTTATTTGTTTTAGGCTGTCCAGCTTCAATTTGTAACTTGCCTTGCTTAAACCTGTTTACAGTATCCTTCTAAGTGCCCCCTTTCTTTAAACAGGCCTACAAATCTTGTTCTTATTTTGTGACATATTCTGTGCATTCAAAGACTGAAGTCAGTCAGGCGCTGTCTTCTGAGGGTGCTTATTTACTTTTCTTTCTCCGACTTCAAAGTGAGAGGATTTATGTGGCAATCTTACTGGGTACTGGGGATAGAAAACTGTTGTTTTCTAGCACACAACAACATTTAAATGGACTAAGTATTTCAGAATATATCAGAATTAGGAACCCAAATAAAGGACATTTTTTGTTATTTCTGAAGTGCTGTAAACAAATATTTTAATATGATCAAAACAAATCGTTTCACTAGGTGTTGCAATTTCCACACATTTTTTCTGTGTATTGTATAGTTTTATTAGCAAAATTGTATGTCTGTGCAAATGTAATGGTCATTTACATTGAAAATGTGTTGTCTGTAATGACAGTGTGCTACAAAACCAAGAATATTCCATTTTACACCACCTCACTCTATTTTTCACCATTCCACACCAGTGCACTCAATTCTGCATCACTCCACATCACTGCACTCTGCACCACTCCACTCTACACCACTTCACTCTACTCTGAAACAATCTACTATGTGCCACTGAACTCTATGCAATTCTACTCCACTCTGTGCCACTCCACTCTATACCCCTGCACTCTGCATCACTCTACTCTTAACCACTACACTCTATACAACTACACTCTGTCATTGCACTATATGCCACTGCACTCTACTACGCATCACCGTATTCTATTCTGCAGCTCTCTTTGCCACTTTACTGCACTCTACACCACTGCACTCTGACACTTTGCAACACTACACTCTCTGCCACTGAACTCTACGCCACTCTATTCTGCACTACTCCACTCTACGCTACTACACTTTATTTTACTGCACTCTATGCCACTGCAATCTATGGCACTCTACTCTACTCTGCACCACTTTATGCTACTATGCTCTGCACCACTTTTTGCCACTGCACTCTATGCCACTCAACACTACACTGCACTGTATGCCACTGCACTGTATGCCACTCTATTCCATGCCACTGCCCTCTGCATCACTCAACTGTATGCCACCCCACTCTGTATCACTTCATGCCACTCTACTCCATGGCACTGCACTGTACACCACTGCACTGTACACCACTTTAATCTATTCTGCACTACTCTACTCTGCACCACTCTACTCCGTGCCACTCCTCTCTGCACCACTCTACTCTGTGCCACCCCACTCTGTGCCACTGCACCACTGAATTCTACTATGCACCACTCTAATCTATGCCACTCCATTCTATGACACTGCATTGTATGCAGCTTAATTCAATGCCACTACACTGTATGCCACTATACTCTGCAACACTTTACACCAATGCACTCTACACCAATCCACTCTACTCTATGCCACTCCAGTGTGGGCCACTCTACATGACTCCAGATTATGCCACTCCAACACACAACACTCTCTGCCCCTCCACTACAACACTCCAATCTTCGCCATTCTCCTCTACGACACTCCACACCACTAACTTTTACCCCTGCTGAACAGCTGCCATGCTGGTGTACAACATGGGTAAAACGCATTGACAAAGCTAATAGGTCTTGAGTAGGCGCGATATTCGTTTTGCCAATGCTTGTTTTCACGGTTAGGGAAGCTCTTTTATGGTGTGGTGTGATGTTATTTACTCTGGCATTACCACGAGCATTGTCTGCAGGAAGTACAAATGCATGCAGTTGCCCATATCATGTAAAACACACAAAACTGCCCTGATTTGCAAAAGTGAGCCACTTTTCTTTAGCTATTTGATTCGCTAATGGGGGCCACTTTGACTTTGGTATCAAGGGCTTTGTTCTTTTCCAGTCTGACCCTACCTCTAAGTTGTAGCACAGCAATGTATACTATGTTATACCCAAGTTAAATGCTACCACGTTAGATGCATTTTTCAATGCTCGAGTAGCATTGACACCCTTACCTCAATGTGTTTTTAAATGTTTATGTTTGGTTTCTGCCATGTTAGACGTGTCAGTATTTTGAATATTCCATATTTTACATGTGGCATATATTGTGATTAGTGACTCTACTTATTACTTTCATCCTTTTCACTAATCAATGAGGTTTACAAAATTAAGTTGCACTAAACACAAATTAAATTGATACCCCCGTCATTGAGGTGCCACAGTAATGGTGAGAAACCATTGATAGATATCCTTGTGCCTCTTAAGGAAGGCAAGGATGTTACTTTTTATTCCACCTTTTTTCTTGTGAATCATAGCTCACAAAATGAACTTTGTGACTAGCAAATCTATTAGCAGCTCATAATGCACATTTGATACAATGCAAATGAGGGTTTTGTGCTTGCAAAGCATGTTGGGCCAGCTGTATCAAGGTTCGCATTTGCGAATACCAAATGGCGATTTTTACAGAATCGCTAACTGGGATTCGCAAAATGCGATGTAACAACACCATCACAACATTTATTGTGATTTCTTAAAATTCACAATTGCAAATAGCAAGTAGCAAATAACAATTAGGTAAAATAGCGAATCAGTATTTGGAAATTGCAAATTGTGATTTTTGTATTCTGAAGCAGTTTGATGACAAAACAACAAGGAAGTGAGTCAGTGAATGCTGTTCACAGAAGCCTGAGCCACAGGAGCAGGCAGAGAGACCCAGCACAGCACCAGGCAGGCACCCAGGAGAATCAGCCAGGACTAGAAAAAACTATGGCCACTGATGGGAATGGGAAGGACAAAGGAGAGAGAAAGCGTAAACTGAAATTTAGTGAGCAGGAATTAGAGGTGGTCACAGGAGAGGTAGTCAAGAACCATGACCAGTTTTTTGGCAAACACTCACTACAGGTCCCAGAAAGTAAGAAGAGGAAAATGTGGACTGACATCCAGACCGAAATATGCACAGTGGGTGTTGTGCAGCATTCCATCGAGGAGATATACAAGCGCTGCTACGACTTGCAATCATGTGCCAAAGAGAGGGTAGCCTGCTGCCAAAGAAGGAGTAGCATGCGGGCTGAAAGCGGCAAGGAGCACTGGAGGAGGTCCGCCCACACAGACTCCGGCCACCCCCATCGAAGACATGGTGCAGTCAACACTGCTGCCTGAAGCTGTTAGTGGTGTCACTGACATTGACACCTCAGGGACACCCGGCACTAGCAATGGTATAGGCAGTCATGATTTGAATCACCATATGTGCATGTACAAATGCCCCTTAGAAAATTGCAATTGCACTATGCACAGTGATAAGAAGTCCATGCCACCTATTCCATTCACCACAACAATACCTTATGGGAGTGGTAGTCCTTACTCCAAAAGTGCATCTACTACATAAATAGCAAGATAATGTAAAACCATACAGATAAATAACACAACAGACAATTAGAGACACTATGCCTGGGGAAATGTTTATCATTAAAGTAACTGTGAGTTTACAAATCCAAGGTGAATGACATGCTGTGCATTGTTATTGCAGATGTTCCAGGTTTCTGGACTGTATTGCAATGCACCCTGAGTCTTGTGCAGACATCGGAAACGACTCATCAGCTGGCTGAAGGTCCTCTCAATCGTGGTACGTGTCCTCCAGTGTGCTGCATTGAATCTCCTTATACTTGGCGTAGCAGGATTGAGATAGGGTGTTCAGATGAAGGACCACACTGCATATGCACTGTCTTCTAGAATGACAGGAGAGTAAAATGAGTTATTGTTATCTGTGACATCACATAGACATTATGCAACATTGTTTACTGTTATATTACCTAGAAGGTATCCTTCGCCAAACTCCCCAGGAAGGAGTCTTGTGTGTATTCTATTGTGCCTGAAGATTAAGGAATCATGTGTGCTACCTGGGTATCTGGCCACAAGACCAGTTATTATGTTGGAGGCATTGCATGTGATCTGTATGTTCATGGAATGTGTACTCATCATATTCAATATACATACTCTGTGGCAGATGGTGGACAGATTGCTTCATGTGTCCCATCAATGCAGCTAATGACGTGAAAATTGGGCTACCTGGTAAAAATTAAATTTGGTTTGTTGCAAATCCTATAGGGTTTTGGGAAATTTTATGTGTAAATGGATTTTGGTTAACATGGCAGTTAAGAATGCATTAAAGAAGCGCGAAAGAGCATTTTGAGCTACACCTCGAGCTGCTGCTATGACCCCTTGATAGCTTCCTGAGCCTAAGAGGTGCAGGGAGCATAATACCTGCACATGAGTGGGTATGGCATTAGTTATGGGTGTGTGTCACTGCAGTAGGGGTTGTAAATCAGCTATCAAGTCAAGTATTATGGCAGAGTTCAACCTGTACTTGTCAAAAATCTCCTCCTCCGTCTGTTCAAATAGGGTAATGCGCACTCTAAAAATGTGCTCCAGTCTCCTCAAACTTGCCAGGATCCTCATCCTCCTTGCCATGATGTAGAGTGCAGCCATTGTTGAAAAGAGCTGATGCATTCTGCGCCTCTTTAAATAGGTTGGACCTGTTTACCACCTGATTTCAATTTGTGGTAAATTGTACATGTAAAAACCCATTTTGCGACTAATCACAAATTGCAAATGTTTGATACATTGAAATGCGATTCGGTATTTGCGAATCGCAGTCTGAGATTCACAAAATCTACTTGCAATTTGCGATTCCTTAAAATTGCACTGCGAATGCCTTTTTCATACATCATGATAGCCTATTTTGCATTCGCAAGCGGGGGATTGAACCGATTCGCACCATTTGCGAATGCAAAATCCTTTGATGCATCTAGCCCATAATTCTTTACACTACATTCATTTGTTAGTGCAAAACACTTTGGTAAATCCACAGTGCCCTGTACTATTTTCTAACTAAGTGAAGATTGTTTACATTATGTAATGCTTCTCCACTCAATTGTAACACATGCAATCCAAGTTTGTTGGACACAGCTTTTCTGTAAAGCGAAATACTGGCTTGGTACATGTCAATAATTGTGTTTCTGCCTTTCCAGGGTTGGTTTGGTGCTGTGAGTGTATTGGAAGAATATTGTGATGCTTTAGTTTTTTTCAGTATTTTAGTTCCAACCTGGTCTAAAGGCATTAAAGTGTTTTTCCACAGAACCAGGCTATGCACCTTATTTAGACTTTGGTGGAGGGGATACTTCATCACAAGTGTGACCAATATCCCAGCCACAGTATTACAAGTGCATTGCAGCGTATGGTGCTTGTAATACTGCTTATTTCTGATAGAGCATGAGGTCTGCCAAACTCTGAATAAGGCCCTTCATTCCACCTTTTGTTTTACGGCAATAGGGAGATTAACTGATATGCTCAGTATTAAAACCCAGTTCCCCCATGTTCCAAATTTGAGAGTTCTAATGAATAGGCCACATCTTCTGATTATAAGTTTGTTAATGTGGTGTGGATGGATGTACTGTGGTTATATATAGCCACACCCAGTTTGTTTCCTGAAACCTTCACACATATACGCAGACCCTGTCTTGGGTGGAATATTTTTGTTTATATTATGTCGAATACACCTTCAATTTTGCGTTTGCGGGCTACTTTTATACATGTATTTTCAGGCTCCCCGTTGATTGAGAGAGGCATGTTTAGCTGAGACACTGTGGAATTCTACATTTTAAGAATCTACCTCTGCTCAGCCATAAATTGGAGAACTTCACGATAATGTATTCCATGCATAGTAAGTCCAGCTTATTGGAAGTAACTATAGATCTTTGCTGCATTAATAGCCAACACTTTATTGACAGGAAACACTTTTCTCCAAACACTAATAAGGATTGATGGGGAAGATGTAATGGTATGATTGACTATAAATACCAATATATAATCGTGGAGTTGAAAAAATTGGGTAGGTAAATTATTGCATAGCAAGAGAGGATGTTCTATTCCATACATCTTTGCCTTCAGTTGAAGGTAAAACCTGTATAAGTTTGTAATATGAATAATTGGGATTTAGTTTATTTGGAATCTAGGTGTATTTCCCCTTTCAGCAGCTGGTAATCCCTCATCTAAGCAAACTGGTCACAAATATGTAGCCTCTGTGCTGAGTCAACGAAAGAATACACAACAAGAAGTTAGTAAATGGAAATCTAACAGGAACTCTCTCCATGTGAGCATTTGTCTTTGCCACAAGCTTAACCAAATCAACAAAAGCTCTTCACTCACCAACAATGGTGACACTCACATATTTTCTGAAATTCCACCAAATACTTTTCATTTTAAGTCATTTACACACAATAGTTTTATTGTAACAATAGTTTAATGAACACAGTTCCCTTTGCTTCATTTTTTATATTATACCAGCCATTAATGGCTCCCTGAAGTATTAAAGGCCCGAGCCGAAGGGCAGAATGTTCCAATTACCAAAACCAAGGTCTCATGGAGCTAAAGGGGGTTAACATTCCCTAGGGCTCCATGAGGGCTTTGTTCACAGAAACAGCTGTGAAAGGCAAACATTAGAATGTTGATGCTCCAGGCTTTTACCAGCCATTAGAAGCCCAGGGCACATAACTGTCTTCATTGGAGCACTCAGCATTCCAATTTTCAAAGTGCATTATTTGACAGGAAAGATAGTTTAATCCACTTGCTTGCTATTTTCTCATGTATCGCCCTGCCTAACTCTCTTCAATATAGTAAAACATTAGTTAACTACTTTTAAGCCCTACTTATATGTAGTTCTCTTCGCTCTTATATGATGTTTCACTGTTGCGCCCTCTGCACTTTAGAGACGTGATCCTTTCCTCAGTTGAACTTGTGCAATGTAATGGCTACGAACTAATGAAAGACAAAGGGTGAGTTCACCCCGGCATAGTCAAAGCATATGATGGCAATGGAAACCAGATGCTACTCAGATACTACACACCTACTCTTGAAGCAGTACATCTATAATTTGAAGTTAGCAGCTTTGCCATTCAAAGTGCTAACCAACGATAAACCAAACCTACTGACTCACACGATGCCACTGTGTCATACAATATTGCCTTTCTTTCACTTGGTCACCCACTAAAGAGCTAATATCACAGAGCACGACACAAGGTGAGCTGGAAGCCTTTGAAAAGAGTGAGTTTCTAGCTGGTGTGGGGTTTCTGTGTAGCTTATGTCTAACAGGAGTTTTGCAGTCTTCCCAGAACATCAGCAGTAACCTAAAGAAATGTATTTGTGTTTTGGGGGAAGCTAGTAGGGTTTCTTAGTCACTTCTCAGCAAAAAAGCCACAGCATCGCAAAGCCCCCTCCCCCCTTCCTCCTCCACAAGATGAACATATTTTTTTTCATTGGCAAGTTTGCTGCACAAAGTTGCAGCCATGCCCTCTGAACACCAGATGATAAGGAAACGCTGACATCTCCGCCTTCATGTGTATCATCAGTGAGACAAAGAAAAGCCATTAGCAAAAATGATAAGGATTCTGTATCAATCCCACATCTAACCTACATAGAACTTACCACACAATGTAGCACAATGGTAATAAAATTCACAAGTAAAAGCTTCTAAAGTACTTCAGATCTTTTCCATAATGATAAGATCAACCATGCCAGTACAAAAGAAGACATAGGAGGTTATTACAACTTTGAAGGACGTGTTAATCCATCCCAAAAGTGACGTTAAAGTGACGGATATACCACCAGCCGTATTACGAGTCCATTATATCCTATGGAACTCGTAATACGGCTGGTGGTATATCCATCACTTTACCGTCACTTTTGGGACAGATTAACACCTCCTCCAAAGTTGTAATAACCCCCCAAATATGTCAAATTAATACAACAGGCTACTGAAGAGGTTCTTAACATTTTGGGGGTCATTTAGAGTTTAGCGGGCAGAAAAGCCCCTGCCAAACTCCTGCTGTCAGGTTGCCGCCAGTGTGGCTGCCTTCCTGTGGGCCCCATTACAAGTTTCCCGCTGGGTCAGAGGGTGGAAACGGTGTTTCCTCCTGCTGGCCCAGCAGGGAACAGCCCACAACATTGACACTGGCTCATAATGCAGCCAGCAGCAATGTTACAGTATGTAGGGTGCAACAGCACCTGTCGCGCTGAAAAGGGTGACAGGGCTGTCCATGGGTGCATGGCACTGTCCATGTCAAGTGCATGTGACCTGCAGGGGCCCCCATGGGGCCCCCTGTATCCTCTCTCCGGCAGCTTTTACATGGCAGTGCTACCGCCTTGTAAAAGTTGGCGGACGGTGGGAAGTGCCCTGTGTGCAGTGCTGCCCTGGTGGATTAGGACCGCCTGCACTGCCAGCCCTTCCTGTGGAGGGAAATTGGTGGTGCTGGCGGTCCGACTGCAGCACTTTTGCCATGGTCATCATGTGGCGATCTGACCGCCGCCAAAGCGCCAGTGTCATAAGGAGGCCCTTTCAGATCTGTGAACTCGCACTTAATCATCACTGAAATTCAGGGACTTAGAATGAATTCTTATTGGAATCCAGGGAGCCCCAGTGAGTTATGACTGGAAGCTGCAGCCTGCTGTGAATTTAAATAATTTGAACTGCAAAAGCAAAATAAAATATATATAAATCAGCATCATTGAACAAATTTACACATGATTACATATTTTATTTAATTCACAAATACAAACAAATTTAATTTAATTTAAATGGGAGGGCCAGAAATATTCTAAATTCAAGTTAGGTCACCCCTCTGCTATACCATATTCTGTTTGATGTACTTGCACTGCTTCCACAAATCAATCCTAGGATACCAACTTTATTTTTAGCCTCCAGTTTCAAATTCCTTCACATTTACACAATGTAATAATATGTATAGTTTTGCTTCTTTATTTATAGACACTTTTATGAACTGTTAATATTTAATTTTCTAAGGAGTTGTAGACCTCCTAAGAAGGTGTCGCTGACAACCAGGGTTCCATGGAACACGGGTTAAGAACTGATGCTCTACTGTATAGTGCAGTATGGTCAACTCTGGTAGGCCACAATCCCTATCACAGAGTACCTGAAGCAGATGAGACAGAAGCAAGTCAAGGCAATTTATGTCCCACAACCTCCTACAAAATAAATTGTTAGCTAAGTCCATATTAGTCAAACTGATGAGTGCACAAAATGCCCGAGCAGGTTTACAAATGTGAATAAAGTACCCACAAATAAAGAGCACATTTCAAAACTAGGTGGCTGATAAAAGTTGTCAATCAAGCTGAAGAGGGTAATGGTTAATTAAGCATGTTTCAGTTTCCTGTCAATGAATTGAAGCATTTTTATCCAGAAATGTTTTGATTTTCCTTGATTTTTAGCAATTTTCAGAAATGACCACAACAAAGACACTCTGGACTTGATAATGACTGTCACGTGACAGATATCCCCCCGACATATTACAAATTCCATTATATCCCATGGAACTTGCAATACGGCGGGCTGGATATCCGTCACATTTGGGACGGAGTAATCCCCTCCACCAAGGTTGTAATTAGAGCCATTGTCTCTTAGACCTATTGAGTACATTCATTCTATTGAGAAAAGTACAGACAGTTTGTTGTGTTTGCAGTGTCCACGTTTTTTCCTAAACACTATCATCTGGTTACCTTAAATGTACTGCATGACCAGTCCTTATCAAGAAATATTTAAAGAGTGAAGTCATTTTTGCTAAGAATCCTGGAATGAATTCTCAAGTGAGCTGCTGTAAAATTCAGTGTGAGTTACACTTCAGTTCATCACAAACACCTCTCTCCAAAGGTGTTTGTCTCAGTGGGGATTCTCCTTTCTCCAGCAGAGGTGTGTACATGTCTACACACAGGCGGGGAAAGCCTCAAGAAGAAAAGATCAAGTAAATACGAACATAAGCATTTTTTCCTCCTAAATGTGGAAGATTTATTTTGTGACTACAAGCATGAAAGCAAGGCTAAACAATAGCTTTCTTAACCCCTTCCGGGAACTCACAGAGAGACACAGTCACAGCATTACATAGCATAATTAATACTTGATAACCACCATTTGACAAATGTGGCCCATTCACATTTAGCTTTTTCAAATATTGCAGACCCTACATAGTTTCTAATTTATTTTGCTTTCCCTTTCACATTATTAATTATTCCATTTGTTTGTAGAAAGTCTGCATTATGTGTAGGTCTCTCCTACCAGACAGTGCAAGCTGTTTGTAAAACACCTATTAAAAGCTAACTGAGAGGCTAAAGCCCACCCTTTGCTTCCCATTGGTTGCCATTGTTTTCACTCTCATTTTCTTGCTCCTTATTTCATGGCTACCTTTGTACTTGTTGTGTCTATCCCTTGTGTGGAGCACAGCCTTTTTATATATGTCCCTCTACTGCTCAGGCTCAGGGACTTACTTTTTTCCTTTCTACACTTCATGAGACTGCATGTGTTTTTCTGCTGTCTCTCCCATGTTCTTCTCTCCACCCAGGACTTTTTGTTCTTTCTCACCTGTGTTTTTCTTCCCCACAGCTCCATGTTGCTCTCTTTCACCTGTGTTCTGCTCTTCACACTCTCCATTATGCTTCCCCCAGCCTCTGTATTGCCTCTACTTCCACGCTGGCACTACGTGTTCCTTTCACCCCATATGCTCTTCGTGTTGAATCCCCCACTTGTGTTTGAATAAAAAGCTGCTTTCTTTTTTATTTAATTTACCAATTTGAGAGTGACTGGTAAATAAAATGAAATAAAGTAGTTTGAAAGCAAGACCTAAAGAAGATCCCCTGTTTGGCCTACTCAGTCTTGCCCCCAACCTTCCAGAAGCACTGATGAGCTTAAAAAACCTTCTTTTGAATCAGCAGCTTAAGTGTCCTCTAAGAACTAGGGGTGGACATATGACAGTGCCTCATGAACAGGATGGAGGAGACAGCAGAATCCATGAAGGCCAGAAACAGAAGAGGGATGCAGATAATCATAATTAAGTGAGAACGTGATATAAAGTTCACCATTTTAATGTGCTTAAATTAAAGATATCATTATATTCTGAGTGAACAGTCCTGACCTTATTAACCTAAAGAGAATGAAAGGGGACCCAGCTTTGCTGCTATTTCAACTAAGCCCAATAGGATGCTAATAGATCACCACAACATTTGACGAACGAACTGAGCTATCTTACTAGGTCATAGAACAGCTTGTTGAAATGTCTTCCAAACTGGTTGGGATTTAGACACTTGATCCAGGGTGGTGAAAGCAACTACATTTGTCCAAAATGAAAGAGCAGCCTAGGGTTAGCAGCAGATGCCCACCGCAGCTAAATGGAAAGCCATGCTTCGAGGGCCCCATAGCAGAGAGGAGAGGCAGAATGGGGGTGAGGTTTGAACAGGTTAAATACCAGCAGTTGTGTTGTCATACTATAATAAGGACCACAATGTAGCATACCAAACAAAACAAAGTGTCACTGGCCACTAAAATAATGACTGTTAACCCCATTAGTGCGGGCGTCGGCCACTGGCTTCGTTAGGCAAGCAGCCACAAAATTTTACTTAATCTACTTCAGGAAATCATGGACTTCCTTATGGCCTGCTTGACACCTATGTCCACTGTCAGAACGTGGTGAGTGTTCTCTGCAATTAACGTGCATTATAGTCCCCGTACTGCACATACTAGTAGACTGAACATATGCCACATTGTCATGGAGTACCCTGTGTGGCAAAATGTTAAAGGTATGGCTGAATTTTAAAGTACTTGTTAAGGAATTTATGTATGCTACACAAGGACCACCAGGATTGCCAACGAGAACCAGAGTAAGTGTAATAAGTCAAACAAATGCCCTGTAGGACAAATTCACCAACATTTCTACTTGTATGAAAGTGTGGAAACTCAATTTGTAGCTTCACTTTCAAAACAAAAGTAGAAGTGTTGGTGAATGAGTCCCACAGGATATTTGTTTGACCTTTTACTTTAGAGACCTTAGGATTTCTTCACCAGCATGTCTGCCTTAGTTTCAATGGTAGATATGCTTGCTCAGTTTGAGGTATAGGCCTCTCAAGCCATACTCAACACCCCCAACTTGCATCCACAAACTAGTATAGGTTCACTTGCCAACTATAAAGGATTAGTCAGGACTCTGATGAGGACAGACATGAATGGGTAAGGAAAGCTTATGGTAGGTGTGCCTTCACAGGGATATTGCACAGGTAGAAGGTAGGTAGTAAAGGTAGTACAGATGTACATCATCTACACCTATGGGTTCAAACCTATGGTGCCATCCCAGCACTCAAAGGACAATAACATGTATGGGTCAGTGTCTGACCTGCTTTTCATGTTCATCCTCCATCAGAACTTAGTAGATGTTCAATTTGCTGTACGATTAGTGCATTAGTCCCAGCACTGCACATCATGTTGGCTGGGACATATGCTTCGTTCACACGGACTCCCCTGTGTGCCAAACACTACCCTTTTTCATAGACTTTGACCTTCTCTTTAGGAAACATCACAAGAATTCCCCAGCATGTCTGCCTTAGTTTCAAAGGAAGATATGCTTACTCAGTTCAAGGAATCGCTTCGCACGGCATACTCAGACACCCCCAACTTGCATCCACAAACTGGAAGGAGTTAGATTTAGCACAGTGAGTGTGCTAGAGGTGCATGAAAAACATGTCTTCCTGAGCCTCGGGTGGCTGTCATGGGAGTCATTAGTAAAGGTTCTGTACACATGCCTTCGGTGATGTTGAGGAAGAAGGAGGCAGTTACTTGACAGGTGGTAAAATGTAGTCAAACGTATTCCGTCTTGTGGCGCATAATTGTGATGGGCCCTTGTCTGGCAGCGGTAAGTTAATTTGAGTGCAGTGATTGCTTGGATTCGGCCCATGGCCGGTGGTATGAAAGGGTTGTTTGTTGTGCAAGAATGGCATGTGAATTAACCATAAAGCGGTTGGTGCCTGGACGCAGCTTTATGGCCCACATTCATAAGGCCTGGTTTTAGTATTCAGATACTTTGAAAAGCATTCAGCTTTGAAACCATAATTTCTGGAGGTGCTAAAATCAACCAGTTTGAGTGGTAGAATAACTTTAACGTACTAGTACCAGGGAAGTCCAAGGGTGCAGGACTTGCGTGGCTCTCACCAGTTTTCCTTCGCCCGGAATCCCCTTCAAATCACAAACTTTCCTTAAAAAAACACATTTGCCTCCAGTGACTTCAGTGAGGGGAAATCCTGGAATCTGCAGGCATTCACAAATTTTCTACCACCCAGCGTTCTACTAAGTCTCCAGAGAAAAATGTTGCCTCACTTGTGTGGGTGGGCAAGTGACAGCGACAGGGAAGAGCCCAAAACAGATTGTGGAGACATCAAAATTACTTGCCACAAAACAACCTTGTTTTGTAAGACAGTCACCTGAGTCTTTGGTCCTGGGCTCGGCGGCCATATAGGGAAACCTACCAAACCCAGACATTTCTGAAAACTAGACAACCGAGGCAGTCCACGGAAGTGTGGCGTGTTTGGATTTCACAAATTTTTCTTACCCAGAATACCCTGCAAAAGTGAAACATTGATCAAAAACACTATTTTTCCTTGCTTTTTCATTACAGAAACTACAGGAATGTGCAGGGATCCACACAGTTCCTACCACCCAGTATTTCCCAGTATTTCTCCACTTTTCCTGATAAAAACACAACCCCACTTGTGTGTCTGTGCCTAGTGCCTTCATCAGGAATGGGTCACTCCACGGTTAACAGTAGTCCTCATGCAAGAACTACCATTGACCCTTGTGTGATCTATTCCTGTTGCGGGCACTGGCCTACCCACACAAGTGAGGTACCATTTTTATTGGGAGACCTGGTGGAACGCTGGGTAGAAGGAAGTTTGTGGCTCCCCTCAGATTCAAGAACTTTCCATCACCGAAATGTGAGGAAAAAGAGGGTTTTTTTGGGTAACAGAACCTGATGAGAGCTCCACAAGTGACCTCATTATAAATTCCCATATGTGTCTAGTTTTTAAAAATGTATAGGTTTGGTAGGTTTCCCTAGGTGCCGGCTGATCTAGATGCCAAAATCTTTAGCTGGGCACTTTGCAAAAAACAGCTGTTTTCTTTGAGAAAATGTGATGTGTCCATGTGGTGTCTTGGGGCATTTCCTTTCGCGTGCACTAGGCCTACCCACACAAGTGAGGTACCATTTTTATCGGGAGACCTGGGGAAACGCTGGGTAGAAGGAAGTTTGTGGCTCCCCTCAGATTCCAGAACTTCCCATCACCGAAATATGAGAAAAAAAGTGTTTTTTTGCTAAATGTTGAGGTTTGCAAAGGATTCTGGGTAACAGAACCTGATGAGAGTCACCCCATTCTGAATTCCCCTAGGTGTATAGTTTAAAAAAATTTATAGGTTTGATAGGTTTCCATAGGTGCCGGCTGAGCTAGAGGCCAAAATCCACTGATAGGTACTTTGCAAAAAACAGCTCAGTTTTCTTTGGGAAAATGTGATGTGTCCATGTTATGTTTTGGGGCATTTCCTTTTGCGGGCACTAAGCCTACCTACACAAGTGAGGTATCATTTTTATCTGGAGCCCTGGGAGAATGCTGGGTGGAAGGATATTTGTGGCTCCTCTCAGATTCTAGAACTTTCTTTCAACGAAATGTGAGGAAAAGGTGTTTTTTTGGGACCAAATTTTGAGGTTTGCAAGGGATTCTGGGAAATAGAACCTGGTGAGAGCCCCACAAGTCACCCCTTTCTGGACTTGTGGTGTCTACTTTCCATAAATGTATAGGTTTGCTAGGTTTTGATAGGTGGCAGCTGAGCTAGAGGCCAAAATCCACAGCTAGGCACTTTGCAAAAAGCAGCTCAGTTTTCTTTGAGAAAATGTGATGTGTCCATGTTGTGTTTTGGGGTATTTCCTGGTGCTATTTTTATCAGGTGACTTGAGGGAATGCTGGGTGGAGAGAAATTTGTGGCTCCTCTTAGATTCCAGAACTTTCCATCACTGAAATGTGAGGAAAAAGTGTTTTCTTGCCAACTTTTGAGGTTTGCAAAGGATTCCGGGTAATAGAACCTGGTGAGAGCCCCACAAGTCACGCCATCATGGATTCCCCTAGGTATGTAGTTTTAAAAAATGCACAGGTTTGGTAGGTTTCCCTAGGTGCCAGCTGAGCTGGAGGCCAAATCCACAGCTAGGTTCATTCCAAAAAACACATCAGATTTCAATGTAAATATCTGAAGTGTCCATGTTGCTTTTTGGGGACTTTCCTGTCACGGGCACTAGGCCTACCCACACAATTGAGGTACCATTTTTATCGGGAACACATAATAGAAGAACAAGTGTTACTGCCCATTGTCTTTCTCTACATTTTCTCCTTCCAAATGTATGACAGTGTGTAATAAAGAAGTGTATTTGAGAAATGCCCTATAATTCACATGCTAGTATGGGGACCCCCGAATTCAGAGATGTGCAAATAACAACTGCCTTTCAACACCTTATCTTGTGACCATTTTGGAAATTCAATCGTTTCCTTGATATCTATTTTTCACTATTTATATTTCACCAAATGAATTGCTGTATACCCGGTGTACAATAAAAACCCATTGCAAGGTGCAGCTCATTTATTGGCTCTGTGTACCTAGGGCTCTTGATGAACCTACAAGTCCTATAAATCCCTGCAACCAGAAGCCTCCTGCAGACGTAGTGGGGTATTGCTTTTTAAAATCTGACATCACAGGAAAAAGTTACAGAGTAAAACATAGAGAGAAATGGCTGTTTTTTACCTTAGTTTCTATATTTTTTTATGTCAGCTGTTATTTTCTGTAGGAAAACCTTGTAGGATCTACACAAATGGCCCCTTGCTGAGTTCAGAATTTCATCTACTTTTCAGAAATGTTTAGCTGTCCAGGATCCAGCATTGGTTTCACACCAATTTCTGTAGCTAACTGGAAGGAGGCTAAAAACACAAAAAGTAGTAAAAATGGGCCATGTCCCAGTAAAATACCAAAATTGTGTCGAAAAAAGTGGTTTTCTGATTCAAAGCTTCCTGTTCCTGAAAGCTGGGAAGTTGATGATTTTAGCACCGCAAAGCCTTTGTTGATGCCATTTTCAGGCAAAAAACACATGCTTTCTTCTGCAGCCCTTTTTTCCCATTTTTCTTAAACAAATGAAATTTCAGCTTATTTTGGCTAATTTCTTGGTCTCCTCCAGGGGAGCCCAGAAACGCTGGGTACCTTTAGAATCCCTAGGATGTTAGAAAAAAAGGATGCAAACTTGGCGTGGATAGCTTATGTGGACAAAACGTTATGAAGACCTAAGCACGGAATACCCCAAATAGCCAAAAAAAGGGCTCAGTACGGTGGAGGGGGTCAGGCCCAGCAGCTAAGGGGTTACTAGCCAAAGTGTTATTTTAACATCCTCAGGGGGATGAATGAGTTAACCCTACCATCTTCTGGATCTGTGATTGCCCACTCACCTACCTTATTTGATACCTTAAATGTCAAAATTGGTTAAGCGCATGCCGTAACCTTGAGGAAGACAGGCAAATATCGTCATGTACTGTCAGAAATATCAAAAGTAGTAAAGAGGAGGCTGAATTTTTACTGTTCTGCTACTGATGCATCATCTTTTAGAGTTTATTGTGCCAAGAACAGGAAGCCCACTTGGGGTAACGTGCTACGGACTTAAGACACAGCCGCAAGTGTTGTCATTTCCTGGATGCATAACCTTTACATGGTTTGCCCTGTCTTGAAGGTAGAGAATTTTGTGTTCAGCAATGGAAGGTGCATCCAATTCTGACAGCTTCACTGCAGTACTGATCCAGTCCCGGAGGGCTCCTTGAAGTATGGTATACAGAACTCCAGGCCTCTTCTGAAGTATTTTGTCCAGCGCTGGAGGCCTCATCTGGAGTATTGTAGGCAGCACTGCAGGTTTCATCTGAAGTACTGTAGTGGAGGACTCACCCAGAGTAATGTTTCCAAATCTGACAGCCTCACTCATAAGGGTTCCAGTCCTGAAGTATTGTGCCCACTACTGGAGCCCTCAATTCTGGAGACCTTTTCTGAAGCAATGTGCCAACCACTGCAGGCCTCACCTGAAGTCTAGAACCTCAAGCTTCAGCTGACGCATGGTGTCCACCTTTGACAGCCTCACTTTGGAAAATTGGGTCGAATTCTGAAGGCCTTGTTGAAAGTATTATGCCCAGCACTGGGGACCTCAAGTGAAGTATTGTACTGTACTGTAGGCAACATCTGGAGCAATTTGTTTTCTTGTACTGTAGGCCACATCTAGAGTTTTGTGTCCTTTCCAGAGACTTTAGGCCTCATTAGCCGTGGTAGCGGCCGGACAGCCGCCAATGTGGCAGTCCGACAACCACATTGAGACCGTGGGGGTTTGGCCAAGGTCGGACCACCAGCACCGCCAGTTTTCTCCACTGAGGGGCTGGCAGTCCTAATCCACCAGGGCAGCGCTGCGAGCAGCTCTGCCCTCGGGATTACGGGTCCCTTCTCTGCCTGTGATAACATGGCGGTAGCCCCACCTTGTAAAGGCTGGTGGGGATGGGGTGCTGGGAGCCCCATGGGGGCCCTGCACTGCCCATGCACTGGGCATGGGCAGTGTAGGGGACCCCTTGGCCAGCCCCGTCACGCATTTCATTGCCTTCTTTGCAGACAGTGAAAAGCACAACAGGTGCTCGTGCACCCTTCGCACTGCAGCACTGCCGCCGGCTCTATTATGAGCAGGCATCAATATTGTGTGCTGTTTCCTGCTGGGCCAGTGGGCGGAAACTCTGTTTCTGCTTTTTCACCCAGTGGGAAACTTGTAATAGGAACCATGGGAAGGGACCGCAATGGCGGTAACCTGACTGCGGGACTTCAGCGGATGGCGTTTTCCGTCCGCCAAAATCATAATTAGGCCCTTCGGTAAAGTATGTTGAAGACTGAAGCCATCATTCAGACTATTGCATGCTCAACACTGCAGGCCACATCTGGAGTTTTGTGTCTAGTTCAGAAAGTATCACTAGGAGTTCTGGGTCCAGTCCTGAAGTACCTAGCACAGCACTAGAGACATCACAGAGAGTATTGTGTAGGCTTTGGTGAAATTTAAATCATGCAGGTGCAATTCGCCACTACATGTAACTAAGTGACATTTGCAGTAAATATTTACTGGAAACAGCACAATTTGCAGTAATTGACAGAAACATTTAGCAGGAATGTGCAGCAACAAGATAAAGTGAGGAGCTGTTGTTTGTGGTGACCTTATTTAAGTGAAACCTCATGCCAAAAATTGATGTAAAGGTGTATTTTTAGCTAAAACATCATGTGAAATGACAGATTTTGATTTTGAGTAACTAGATATAAATTTGCCGTAATTTTGTGTAATCATGTAAAAGCAAATTACGCAAAAGTTCACACACTCCTTGTTTTGTGTCCAGCATTGGCGCCCTCATCTAAAGTATTTTGTGTTGAAATTAGAGTCCACATCTGGACTTTTCTGTCCATCCTAGAGACCTTGACTGGTATTGTGTGCTCAGCAATGGAAGCCACCTCCAGAGTTTTGTGCTCAATTCTGACAGCCTCATTCTGGAGTACTGGGTTTAGTCCTGCAGGCCTCATCTGAAGTATTGTTTCCTGCATTGGAAGCCACCGATTGTCAGCTTGCCAAGAATGGAAGGAGACTGCTGATTGCTTAAAATTGTCTTTATTTTCACTCCCCTTGCTGGACTATTATTCAAAGGCCTGCCTTGTCCATTTTGCATTTGTCCTTTCCCTCGAGTACAGCCTCTACACTTGTGTTCTTCCACTGCTCTCTTTTAGGCAACTATGATTTTTCTTTTTGATTAAGCAATCCACAAGACAGCAGGTGTTTCCAAGCACCTCACCTCTCTTCCTCTGTTTCTCTCTTGTGCCCGTATGCTTTCTCCTTCCTTCACCCTGCTCTTCTCTCTCTCATTACTTTTTTCTTAAACATTTCACAAGTGAATGTGTATTTCAGCTGTTTCCCTTGTGTGTTTCAATCCCCTCTTCGTGCTCCATGTTGCTCTCTTTTATCTGTGTGATTCTCTTCTTCCACACTGTCTTTCATCTGTGTGCTTCTCTCCCCTCACCTCGAGCCCATGTGGCTCGCTCTCAATAATGTGGTCCCTAGGCATTCTTTCCCTTTTGTGCTTCTCCCCCCCACTGTGTTCGTTCCTCTCCACACCACCTGCCCCCCATTATCCCTAACACGTGCAGTCTTTTGTTTAGGGTTGAACATGTGCAAGCGCTCTGGCCCATGTTGTAAAGTCTCTGTGGGATTTTAACCATCCTCATGTAATGCCTGTCAGTTTGGTTGGTTTGTGGGCTTGCCTTTCATTAGTGACAGACATGCATACGTCATGTCTTTTCCGGTGTTTCACCCTCCTTTAGAGCACCGGTAAACTACTGAAAACATATAAGGCTCCATGTTTTCCGAATTACTTCTGTACTACTTTTTATTTCCTATGCAGCACGATCTCATTGGGCAATAGTTGAGCACCTTGCATGGCATCGACCCTGTTACATGGATAATTCTACTTTTGCTGGTTACATGGATAATTCTACTTTTGTCAGTTACATTGATAATTGCACCTTTGCTGATACGTTTCACTGCAAGCGAACTTCTGTTTTCTTTTCTGTATCTCCTTCACGGTCATGGCAACCGTCGGCTCACATATGTGAAACTGTTTTACTTTTCATTATCAGTTTATGTGGCAAGAAAAGTCTGGTTAGAAGTTTACAACCAGTCGGGGCTGGCAACTTGAAAAATTGTCGGGTGGGGTCAGGGGGAAGAAAACAAAAATAAACAATACAAAAAAAATTAACTTACCTGAACATCGTCACCGCTCTTCGCTGCACTGCAGGCACAGGCTCCCAGTTTGGGAGCCTGTGCAGGCTCTCTCCAGCTCAGCACACAGTGCAGAGTTGGAGAGAGCCCTTGTGCGCATGTGTGTTTGGCCAATCCGAGACAGCCTGCCTGCTGGTCACCCCATGGTCCCACCCCTTTAGAAATAAAAGGATAATAAACATTGTTTATTATCCTCTTTATTTTTAAAGGTTTGAGGCTCCTGCTGCTGCTGGCATGGGTGACGCTCCTCCGCCCATGCGGAGGCGCCGCCCCTGTTTACAACGGTAATGGCTCTAACTCGAGCAAGTGCGAGACCCATTGCATTGCAAATGCTTGTTCATATTGGCACTTCAGTGATAAAAAATCTTTATTTTTCTATTCACTGATCCAAGTGGATCCGCCAGTAAATAATTGAAATAAATTGAAGTAAATAAAAAATTTAAGTAAACAGCACCCCGTCATTCCGCTGATGTGTGCTTGGGTTGTGAAGCATCTGCACAATAGTGGAATGACATGACTGCCATAGCTTTTTTATGCTGCTGCACAGTGCCCCAACACTGTACAGCACTGTGAAAAGCAATTGATGAAGAGAATACGGTCCAAAGGAGAGACCTATCGACTTAGCCAATGTTTTTTTTTCATTGTCTTTGCCTTATATCTCGTAGTGCTTACATGTCAATAAAGAGCATATATATGTTACTACCCAGAAAGGTGTCTTATTGTGTTAATCAGTCTGCTCTGACTTCTACTTGGATCTGCAGATCAATTTGGAATGTCTGAGGCAAACTCAGCAATCCATCCTGCTGTAGACTGTAATCTGAGAGTTATCACATTGGGGAAGAATAGTACTTGTTATTTACAGTCTGTGGAAATGGCAGAACTGCACCATGAAGCACTATATGAAAAACAAGTTATTGTTACAGCCAGTTGTATTTATTTATTTGGTACAGCAGCCTCAATAAGGAGTCTTAAAAGGGCATTGTTGGAAAATGGGTGATTGGTAAGGGCAGGTAGGTACCTACACCTAGCAACAAGCCACTAACCTCCACCTAGGTACAGTTAGGTCTCAGTAAATTAATCCCAGCTCAACCCTTGGTAGCTTGGCAACGAGCGTCAAGGCTTAACTTAGGAGACAAAGGGGGTCATTCTGACCCTGGCGGCCGGTGACCGCCAGGGTCACCGACCACGGGAGCACCGCCAACAGGCTGGCGGTGCTCCCAAGGGCATTCTGACCGCGGCGGTTCAGCCGCGGTCAGAAAGGGTAAACCGGCGGTCTCCCGCCAGTTTACCGCTGCCCCATTGAATCCTCCATGGCGGCGGAGCGCGCTCCGCCGCCATGGGGATTCAGACACCCCCTACCGCCATCCTGTTCATGGCGGGAAACCCGCCATGAACAGGATGGCGGTAGGGGGTGCCGCAGGGCCCCTGGGGGCCCCTGCAGTGCCCATGCCAATGGCATGGGCACTGCAGGGGCCCCCGTAAGAGGGCCCCACAAAGTATTTCAGTGTCTGCTTTGCAGACACTGAAATACGCGACGGGTGCAACTGCACCCGTCGCACCCCTGCAACTACGCCGGCTCAATTCTGAGCCAGCGTCCTCGTTGCAGGGGTATTTCCGCTGGGCCGGCGGGCGCTCTTTTGGAGAGCACCCGCCGGGCCAGCGGAAATGTAAGAATGGACGCGGTCTTTTGACCGCGGTGCGGTCATTTGTCGGCGGTACCTTGGCGGACGGCCTCCGCCGTCCGCCAAGGTCAGAATCAGGGCCAAAGTGTAAAGCATTCAAATATCACAAAACAGTAATTAAATAAAACACAGGAAACAGTTTAAAAATCCAAAACCAATTTTTAAAAATAGTTTATATTTTTATCTTTAAAATGACACAAAAACGATTAAAATCGGTTCAGGGGAACCGGAGATATGAATTTTTAAAGAATTATTACTTTTCTAGCGCTTAGAAACAAAAAGCGCCAATCGGGTCATCTGGTTGCACCTCGACCGGGGCAAAGTCAAACTTTCAGGCCGACCGCGATGGAGCCCTGCTCGGCTACAGGTCGCGGGAGGCCTCGGTTAAAAAGTTACCTTCTGAATTAGTCTTTATTTTGAAGTTTTTCTTCACCGGGACGAACCTGCCAGTTGAATCCGACCTCCTGGAGCCCTTGTCCGGATACGCGATGTGGGTTTCCTCGGTGGAGACTTTTACCTTCGGACTTAGTCGTTTTTTCGAGATGAAAATCCTTCGACCGGGGTAAACCTGGATCTTGATCTGACGTCCATGGAGCCCTTCTCGGATACGATGGCTGGGAGGTCCCGGTCAACTTTTTACCTTCGGACTTAGTCTCTTTTTTGGATGTTTTTCTTTACCGGGACGAACCACGAAGTCAGGCCGGGTCGCGGTTGAGGCAAGCCGGCTAGAATTTCCGCGGCGGGTCGGTCCCTCTCTGGAGCTTTTTTACAAAATTTGTCAAATCTTCTCCAAACTTCTGGGGCTTCACCCAGATGTTCTTTTAAGGTTCTTTTGGGGTCCACAGCTCACCCCAAGGGTCCAGAAGTTCTGTGATGGTCCTTGGGGGGTGCGGACTTCAACTCCCAGAATGCACCTGGCACAAACTCCTTTTTGGCCACTGGACAGTGGTCAGCTGGTCGCTTTCTTCAGGAGTTGGTGCAGGGGACTCTGGTTAGCAATTTTTCACCTGTAGCAAACAGGGAGTCCCTCCTTGAACCAGTTGAAGCCAGGCAAAGTCCTTCTTGTGGTGAAGCCCAAGTGTGCAGCTGGTGCAGTCCTTCTGAGTGCAGGGTCCAGGTGCAGGCCAGGGGTCCAGCAGGGCAGTCCTTCTTCTTCTTTAGTTCCTTTCTTGTTGAATTCTGGAAGGGATCTGAGGTGTGGGGGCAGGTCTGCCAGTTTTATCCTTGCTCCTGGGTGAAAAGCAGGGGGGCCCTGGTTCTCCAATCAGGGACAGGGTCGTCCCCCTGTGATGACCACTTCCTGGGAAGTGTGGCAAAAATCCATCCCAGAAGGCAACAGTCTCTAAAAATCCAACATGGATGAATCTGATTTTTGGAGGTTACATCTGGCTGAGCCCACCCACTGGTGTGGCTAAAAATCATAAACACACCCCTCTCCTGCCCTCTCCTAATCTAATCAAGGGGGCACCTAATTGTCTGGGGTTGCAGGATGTGGGGGTGTTGCTGGGTGCTCCAGATGTCCTTCTCTGCCTTTGAAGACCAGTTTGGCAGCCCTCCCCCTTCCTGCCTCACCATCTGCTGAGGGGAGATTCTCTCCCCCAAGCACATTCCTTTGTGTGAAGCCAGGCCACTTCACACCTCATCAAGGCAGCCTGGCAGAAGCTGCTGCAGGCTGGCCAATCAGAGCACAGCAGCAAAAACAATGCAGAGCTGAAATTGGCAACTTTTTAGGTAAAGTCTAAACTTTTTACCTGAACAAGTTATATTAAATCCAACAACTGGAAGTTGTGGGATTTATTACAACAATTAATTTGATACCAAATTCTTGGTATGTAACATTTAAGGAGACTTTAAAATTTAAAATAAAGTCTGCCCATTCTAGCCTATGAAGGCCATTTACTTCAATGAGGGAAAAACGAATTTGGCTGTTTTTACCTCACCAGGGGTTATAAATCTATTTCTATAAAGTCCCTGCTTATAGTTACATGGCACCCAGCCCTAGGGGCACATAGGGCACACCTTAGGGGTGACTTATATGTAAAAATAAGGTAGTTTAAGACTTTGGAAGTACCTTTAATTCCAAAGTCGAATTTGCATATAACTTTAATTTAAAAGCAGCCAGCAAGGCAGGCTTGCTTTTAAAATGACACTGGGCACCTCAGCAGTGCACCTAGGTGTGCACCACCTATGCTGTGGTCCCTAAACCTACATGCCCTACCATATACTAGGGACTTATAGGTAGGTTAACTTAGCCAATTATAATTAGCCTAATTTGCATATCCATTTTACACAGAGCACAGGCCCTGGGACTGGTTAGCAATACCCAGGGCACCATCAAAGTCAGGAAAACACCAGCAAAAAGAGGAAAATGGGGGCAAAAAGTTATGGGGCCTCTGCAATCAGCCCTGTTTTCTCACACAACCCCCCCCAGCCCACACGCCCAGGAGACTCAGCCCAACCCTGGGAGAGTCTTCCTGGCTTGTTAGGCGAGGAAGACAGTGAAGAAAACTGGCTGTCCCTTTGCAGGGCCTACTCTGCCTTATATCCTCCTGTCAGGGTCACTCCCTATGGGTAGTGAAGCCATCCCAACAGTAAAAGGACCCAACTCAAACTGAAACTTTCCTCTAGGGGGGTCTTCCTCCTTTCTCTCTGCCAACTTGGGTAGTGAGGTGCCCACCTCCCCTACTCCAAACTTTGCTAGGGCAACACCTAGCTTACCCAAAGAGGTCACCCAACACTTGAGCAACCCCACCATGACCAATAGGGTCAGGGGGCCTACTTTGCTATTGGCCCTGGGGTCTGCCTCCCAGGCCAAGTACAGTGCTGCCAGGAAGGCTAGCACCCAGCAGAGGCTACTGACAGCTGTCAGTACCCAGAACCACACCCTAAGCTCTCCACTGACAGGTGGCTGAGCTGCTTTAAGGGCAACTTTGGGGTCCTGGCACCCCTCTTGCTGTCTAGAGTGGGGGGCTACCACGTCCTGTGGCAGACACCCTCCTTCCACTCTCCCTTCTGTCAGTGCAGGGGCAACACCCTGCATCTGGACAGCTGCCTGACTACTCAGGACTTCCTTAGGGTCAGGGGAGGCCTCACCAGTGCCAACTCTGGGCTCCCCCCCTACTGGGGCAGAAGGCCTTTGGCTCCCTGGAACTCTCTTTAAGAGTGGCCTACCCTTCCTTTTCTTCTTTCCTTTTCTTGGGGACCCCTGTCTCCTAATTGTAGGGACTGACTCCCCAGGACTTTGGGTTGGGGGGGCGCCCTGGGCGACCACCCCATCTGTGACCAGACTCACCTCTGGGAGGTCATTGCCCAGGATACAATCTAGGGGAAGGTCAGCACTGACTACCACCCTAATCCAGTCAAGGATACCCTCCCTCTCTAGGGGCACTATGGCTACAGGTTTGGAGGTGACCTCCCCTGTGGCTATCCTGACTTTCTTTGTCTTTCCTGGGACATACATGTCTGGGGTCACTAACCGGTCACTCACTATAGTGTGACTGGCACAGGTGTCTCTCAGGCCAGTGGTAGGGATCCCATTCACTTGAATGTGGTGGAAGTGCCTACTCCCACCCTCAGGGATCACCAGCTTACCATCTGGTCCTGTCTCCCACCTCAATGCTAGGAGGACTTCATCATCTGAGGAATCCTCCTCTATGGCTACACTGGACAGCCCAGTGCTAACCACCTTCTTTGGACAGGCTGCATCTCCTCTGAAGTGACCTATCTACTGACAGTCAAAGCAAGCCCTACTGTCCAAGAGCTTTTTTAACCCTGGGTCTAACTGTCTCTGCTGGTCAGAGTGGGATTTACTCTCCTCCTTCTTAGAGTTCTGGGGTACAGAGGGAGTCTCTGTGGTGGGCTTACCACCTCCCTCCTTAGGTTTTTGGGGACCTGTCCCCCCCTTCTTGGAGTCTCCCCCCTGGGACTTGACAACCACCCTGGTTCTCAACCACTCATCAGCTGCCTCCCCTAGCTCTCTAGGGTTGATCTGCTTAGAGTCCACTAGATGCTGGCGTAACCTTTCTTGGATACAATTGGTCAAGATGTGCTCTCTCATGATCAGATTGTGTAACCCCTCATAAGTATTTACTTTGTTACCAATAATCCAGCCCTCTAGTGCCTTTAGTGAAATGTCCACAAAGTCAACCCAAGACTGGGTACTGGCCTTCTGGGTGTCCCTGAACTTCATTCTATATTGCTCTGGGGTCAGACCAAACTTCTTGGCTAAGCACCTCTTCATACTAGGCTATGAATCTGCCTCCTCCCCCCTTAAGGTCAGAAGCCTATCCCTCCCTGAGTTGGGGACCAACTCCCACAAAAGGGAACCCCAGTATTGAGGCCTAACCCTTCTCATTTGGAGTGCCCTCTCAAAGGCCCCCAGCCACTTATCTATGTCATCCCCCTCTACATAAGCAGGAACTACCCCCTTGGGTAATCTGGGGCAAACTCCCCCACCCATGGACACCTCAGCTTCTTTATCGCTGCTTCCATCTCTTTTCTCTTTGTATGCCCACTTTTTCTTTTCTAGGGCCAGCTTCTCTGCTTCCAAAGCTATGTATGCTAGCTGGGCCTCCAGCTCTCTTTCTCTGATGGATGGGTTCTCTCCTCCTGAAAGGACCCCCTTCCCACCACTAGCTTTGGATCTGCCCCTAGTGACTGTGTTTACTGAGGACCGCTCTTCCTCATCCTCACTTGGGCTCAGATGCCTTCCCTCCCCTGAGTGGTTAGAGCTTGCATCCTCCCTTCTTTCTTCCTCCTCTGGAGCTTCTTCTGACTCTACCTCTTGGGCCTCAGCCCATGCTGTCAGGGATGTGATCAGGATTTGCTTCCTGAGATCAGTGGTTGCAGGCAACCCTCTTTCAATACACAACCCCCTAAGCTGGACTACTGTCAGTGTGGGAAGGCTAGCCAGATCAAGCTCCATGGTTCCCTAGTTTTGTGTCAACAAAAACTTTTTGCAAAAATTGGAAACAAGAATTTAGAAAAATTACAAAAATTCAATAATTGAAATTAATCCAAATTTAAAAATTAAAAACAATTTTTGCACTAGGACAATTTAAAGGATTTTTAATTTGTTTTACCCAAAACTGTAACGTGATATTGAACACAAGTACAGGATCCCGTCGCTGCTTCCAATTATGTTGGAAAATGGGTTATTGGTAAGGGCAGGTAGGTACCTACACCTAGCAACAAGCCACTAACCTCCACCTAGGTACAGTTAGGTCTCAGTAAATTAATCCCAGCTCAACCCTTGGTAGCTTGGCAACGAGCGTCAAGGCTTAACTTAGGAGACAAAGTGTAAAGCATTCAAATATCACAAAACAGTAATTAAATAAAACACAGGAAACAGTTTAAAAATCCAAAACCAATTTATAAAAATAGTTTATATTTTTATCTTTAAAATGACACAAAAACGATTAAAATCGGTTCAGGGGAACCGGAGATATGAATTTTTAAAGAATTATTACTTTTCTAGCGCTTAGAAACAAAAAGCGCCAATCGGGTCATCTGGTAGCACCTCGACCGGGGCAAAGTCAAACTTTCAGGCCGACCGCGATGGAGCCCTGCTCGGCTACAGGTCGCGGGAGGCCTCTGTTAAAAAGTTACCTTCTGACTTAGTCTTTATTTTGAAGTTTTTCTTCACCGGGACGAACCTGCCAGTTGAATCCGACCTCCTGGAGCCCTTGTCCGGATACGCGATGTGGGTTTCCTCGGTGGAGACTTTTACCTTCGGACTTAGTCGTTTTTTCGAAATGAAAATCCTTCGACCGGGGTAAACCTGGATCTTGATCCGACGTCCATGGAGCCCTTCTCGGATACGATGGCTGGGAGGTCCCGGTCAACTTTTTACCTTCGGACTTAGTCTCTTTTTTGGATGTTTTTCTTTACCGGGACGAACCACGAAGTCAGGCCGGGTCGCGGTTGAGGCAAGCCGGCTAGAATTTCCGCGGCGGGTCGGTCCCTCTCTGGAGCTTTTTTACAAAATTTGTCAAATCTTCTCCAAACTTCTGGGGCTTCACCCAGATGTTCTTTTAAGGTTCTTTTGGGGTCCACAGCTCACCCCAAGGGTCCAGAAGTTCTGTGATGGTCCTTGGGGGGTGCGGACTTCAACTCCCAGAATGCACCTTGCGCAAACTCCTTTTTGGCCACTGGACAGTGGTCAGCTGGTCGCTTTCTTCAGGAGTTGGTGCAGGGGACTCTGGTTAGCAATTTTTCACCTGTAGCAAACAGGGAGTCCCTCCTTGAACCAGTTGAAGCCAGGCAAAGTCCTTCTTGTGGTGAAGCCCAAGTGTGCAGCTGGTGCAGTCCTTCTGAGTGCAGGGTCCAGGTGCAGGCCAGGGGTCCAGCAGGGCAGTCCTTCTTCTTCTTTAGTTCCTTTCTTGTTGAATTCTGGAAGGGATCTGAGGTGTGGGGGCAGGTCTGCCAGTTTTATCCTTGCTCCTGGGTGAAAAGCAGGGGGGCCCTGGTTCTCCAATCAGGGACAGGGTCGTCCCCCTGTGATGACCACTTCCTGGGAAGTGTGGCAAAAATCCATCCCAGAAGGCAACAGTCTCTAAAAATCCAACATGGATGAATCTGATTTTTGGAGGTTACATCTGGCTGAGCCCACCCACTGGTGTGGCTAAAAATCATAAACACACCCCTCTCCTGCCCTCTCCTAATCTAATCAAGGGGGCACCTAATTGTCTGGGGTTGCAGGATGTGGGGGTGTTGCTGGGTGCTCCAGATGTCCTTCTCTGCCTTTGAAGACCAGTTTGGCAGCCCTCCCCCTTCCTGCCTCACCATCTGCTGAGGGGAGATTCTCTCCCCCAAGCACATTCCTTTGTGTGAAGCCAGGCCACTTCACACCTCATCAAGGCAGCCTGGCAGAAGCTGCTGCAGGCTGGCCAATCAGAGCACAGCAGCAAAAACAATGCAGAGCTGAAATTGGCAACTTTTTAGGTAAAGTCTAAACTTTTTACCTGAACAAGTTATATTAAATCCAACAACTGGAAGTTGTGGGATTTATTACAACAAATAATTTGATACCACATTCTTGGTATGTAACATTTAAGGAGACTTTAAAATGTAAAATAAAGTCTGCCCATTCTAGCCTATGAAGGCCATTTACTTCAATGAGGGAAAAACGAATTTGGCTGTTTTTACCTCACCAGGGGTTATAAATCTATTTTTATAAAGTCCCTGCTTATAGTTACATGGCACCCAGCCCTAGGGGCACATAGGGCACACCTTAGGGGTGACTTATACTGTATGTAAAAATAAGGTAGTTTAAGACTTTGGAAGTACCTTTAATTCCAAAGTCGAATTTGCATATAACTTTAATTTAAAAGCAGCCAGCAAGGCAGGCTTGCTTTTAAAATGACACTGGGCACCTCAGCAGTGCACCTAGGTGTGCACCACCTATGCTGTGGTCCCTAAACCTACATGCCCTACCATATACTAGGGACTTATAGGTAGGTTAACTTAACCAATTATAATTAGCCTAATTTGCATATCCATTTTACACAGAGCACAGGCCCTGGGACTGGTTAGCAGTACCCAGGGCACCATCAAAGTCAGGAAAACACCAGCAAAAAGAGGAAAATGGGGGCAAAAAGTTATGGGGCCTCTGCAATCAGCCCTGTTTTCTCACATGCATTGATACAAGCAATGAGTAAGGAGATATGAATTTTAGTTACTGTGACAGATATGCTAAGAAGACAGCAGTCAAATGTTCTACAGAACATATTAGAACAACCATTTCAGCATTTCTAGTGCTAATGCGGCAGTAGATTCAATGTCATGTCTGAAGAGCCTCAGAGTAGGTAAAAAGAGAGGAATTTATTCCAGGGTCAATCTCTGTATAAACTTAACTCTGTCATAAAAGGACCCAAGGATGATAAACTCCAAATTGTTTAGCTAGTGATTGAAGTTCCCATCTATTATGCAGATCCCAAAAAAAAAAAAAAATAATTTGATACACTGAAAGGGGCGAACCAGCATGATCTTTTCTATTATCATTTGACTACTGCGTGTCCTAGGTTGTTCTCATCAACCGGTACCAGCAGCATATTGGCTTTCATGAGTTATAGTAATAAACAGACCCTTTAACTGATTTAGACAGTGCCTCAAACACACGAAAGCACCTAAAATCTGTGCAATGTGCTAGATTGCTGTGAGTCTATCTATCACTGCTGAAGCCTGACTTGCTGCTCAGAGAAGGAAGAAGTATGACAGACTATGCAGGAGGTGGAGCTGCTGTCTGCAGTCCTGCACCCGCTGACAGGGGAATTGATGGTATGACCATGATTGTGGCACCTCCAACCTCTCCCCCACACTGCTACCCAGTGTACTGGTAACACACAGCCTGGAATGAAAGACTGAGGGACATGTGCCTTATGTCGATAAAGATAAACCTACAAGTTAGAGAGAATACAGATTATTAGGGTGGACTATTTTGTTCAAGAGACACAGTGAACAAACCTACAGATTAACAAACTTGGTAGTTGCTCGCACAGCCTACCAAGCATTGGCAATGCCAATAGGTCTCACATTTGCGAGACTTAGAGCTATTGGCGATGTAAACGACAATCTCTTTTACCCATGTGTTTTGGTTTGAAGTGGAGTGGAAGTATGTGGTTTGGAGTGGAATTATGTGGATTGGATTGAAATTGTTAGTCATGGAATTGTGTGGTGCAGAGTGGATTTGTGTAGTGGTATTATATGGCATGGTGGATAGTTAGGGGTTAGGGGCTGTAAAGATTAGTTAATTAAAGATTAATTAAGAAAACAAGCGCAGGAGCTGCAGAAGCAACAGGGAGTTAGGGGAACAACATTGGAGTTGGGTGGAATTTGTGCTGTCTCTGCCTAAAACTTAACATTAGTGTTGTAAATGACAATGTCTTTTTACCCATGTGTTATGGAGAAGAGTGGGTGTATGTGGTGTGGTGTGGAATTATGTGGGTTGGATTGGATATGTTAGTTGTGGAATTGTGTGGGGTGGAATAGTGTGGTGTGGAGTGGGTTTTTGTAGTGGAATTATGTGGCATGGTGTGCAGTGGATAGTAATTATGTGGTATTGAGTGTGGAGTGGAATTATGTGGATTGGTGTTTTGTGTAGTGGTGTTTAGTGAAGTTTAAGCATGTGGTGTGCTGTGGAAGTTTGTGGCATGATGTGAGATTCTGTGGTGTGGTTTGGATGTATGTGGTGTATTGTGTTATTGTGTTGTTGAGTTGAATTATGTGGTTTGTTGTTTAATTATTTGGTGTGGAATGGAAATGTGTGGAGTTGAATTGTGTGGTGTGGAATTATGTGGTGTTGAGTGAAATTGTGCTGATTGGAATTATGTGGCATGGTGTGGAGAGTATTTATGTGGATCGGTGCTATGTGGCATAGAGTAGTTTTATGTGAAGTGTATTTATTGGCATTGAGTAGAGTGTAATTAGGTGGAGTTGAATTATGTTGCATTGAGTGGTATTATGTGGAGTGTAATTATGTTCTGTGGTGGTGAATTGTGTGGTGAGGTATTGTGGGGTGTTGTATGTCACACTAAATATCCAGGTATGCCACAATATACCCAGGGGAGTGAAGCAATTCTTTTGATTTCACATCTTCAGACTATTCAGACAGAATTCACATTAGTAACAATTACCGGATTTGCCCAAGATTACACACTGTAGTCAAGTGAGAGAGTCTGGATTAAACATAAATCTAATGGTTCCACAGTCAACAATTTAAGCTCCAGATCTTTTCTAAGAAATGAAATGTATATACGGCTGATGATGTGTGCCTTTGTGTGCACCTATATTGTTATGTAGTGGCTGCTATTTTGGCATACTTTATGAAACATTTATTTATACAAATTTCGAAGATGACTGATTGGTACTTAAGAACGAAAAACATTTTTACAAAGTTTACACAATGCCACATAAATGTGCTTGTATAATAATCCTCTGAAAAGCTTCCAGTGCAGGGCTCGGGCAGAGTGCTTATCAGAGAAATCTGCAGCTGTTACAACTTTTAATTCATCACATAGGATTCCAGCCAATTGGTCTTGCCTATGGCTTTGCCAATATGTTTTAGCCATGTTGTACTCTAGTGTGGCTGCTATTCAGCACGGCTAAAAGTTATTGGTGTAAAGGGGTGTGGAGTGAATTGTTCTAAAGATGAGTAAAATTTAGTGTTTTGGAGTGGCATGGAGTAGAGTGGTGTAATTGAGTGGTATGGTGAGTTTTAGAGTGGCATGTAGTGTTGTTCAGTGTAATGTAGGGACTAAAGTGTTGTATAGTGAAAGGTCATAGTGTTGAGTGGAGAAGATTGTTAGAGTGGAATGGAGTTTTAGAGTGGAGTAGAGTGTTGAGGAGTGCTATAGAATGCTGTGGAGTGGTGTAGAGCAGAGTTGAGTGGCTTAAAGAGTGTTGTAGATTGGAGTAGAGTGCTGTAGAGTAGAGTGGCCTAGAGTGGCACAGAGTGCAGCGGTGTGGCGTGGAGTAGAGTGCAGTTGCAGGGAGTGGTGTTGCATAGATTACCATTGCACAGAGTGGAGTGGAGTTGCATGCAGTGGTGCAGCATAGAGTGCAGTGGCATGGTGTGGCGTAGAGTGGAATTGTGTAGAGTGGCATGGCACAGAATGGAGTTCCATGGCTTAGAGTGGAGTGCAGTTGCTTGGAGCGCATTTGCTTAGAGTGGAGTGGCGTTGCCTGGCATGGTATTGCCTGGAGTGACATGGCGTAGAGTGGCTTTGAGTAGCATGGAGTGAGATTGCATGGAGTGCAGCTGCGTGGAGTGGTGTTGCATAGAACAGAGTGTCATTGCGTGGAGCGGAGTGATGTTGCATGGAGTATTGTACGGTCTAATTAGGGTCACCATGAGACTATATGTCACCAAAGACACAGTGCTCTAATTTAGGGCATTTTTTTGCAAACCACAGTAATCTGGCATTTCAGTAGCAGTGATGAGACCTAAGACTACACTTCTGAACGGATTCAGTTGTTAAACGGAAGCAGAGGTTTACAACACTGTAGCTGGTAACACGGGGTCTTCTTTTATTCCTACGACTTGTACATTTTGGTTCAAATTGTTTTCTGCTGCCTTTCTAAATAAAACATGCATATAATTATATGCAAAGCAGTAAATCAAATATCATAGAATTTATTTTTCTTACAATGGGGCTCATTCTGACCCCGGCGGTCTCAGACCGCCGGGGCCAGGGTCGGCGGGAGCACCGCCGACAGACCGGCGGTGCCCCGCAGGGCATTCTGACGGTTTTCCGCTGCCCTTGGAATCCCCCATGGCGGCGCAGCTTGCTGCGCCGCCATGGGGGATTCTGACACCCCCTACCGCCATCCTGTTCCTGGCGGTTCGCCCGCCAGGAACAGGATGGCGGTAGGGGGTGCCGTGGGCCCCTGGGGGCCCCTGCAGTGCCCATGCCAATGGCATGGGCACTGCAGGGGCCCCCGTAAGAGGGCCCCACTGTGTATTTCAGTGTCTGCAATGCAGACACTGAAATACGCGACGGGTGCAAACTGCACCCGTCGCACCCCTGCAACTACGCCGGCTCAATTCTGAGCCGGCGTCCTCATTGCAGGGGCATTTCCTCTGGGCCGGCGGGCGCTCTTTTGGAGAGCGCCCGCCGGCCCAGAGGAAATGTCTGAATGGCCGCCGAGGTCTTTTGACCGCGGTGCGGTCATTTGGCGGCTCCCTCCAGGCGGGCGGCTCCCGCCGCCCACCGGGCTCAGAATGAGCCCCAATATGTCCACAATTGTATGATTGTGATGATGACTCAATAAGTGGGAAGTATGATACTACTGGAAAGTAGATCAGACAATGTTATTAGATAGGAAACAAACCTTGACCACTTTCATAATATTCTCAGTTACCAATCTGCACTGGATACGTGACTGAATAAACAGTTGGCATGCTGAAGGCATGCAAGAGTTGTTTATTGGAAAAATAGCTGAGCTCTCAAGTTGTAGCAAAATAGAGTGCCTCGCAAAACAGAGTAACGCATAATAGTACATTTTTTGCATCACTGCATTGATGGAGGTTAATCGCACAAGTATGCTGAGTTCAGCTTAAAGAGTGCTTTCATCGATTTCACACACTTTGGGGGTGATTCTAACCCCGGCAGTCTTAGACCGCCGGGGCCAGGGTCGGCGGGAGCACCGCCGACAGACCGGCGGTGCCCCGCAGGGCATTCTGACCGCGGCGCTTTGGCCGCGGTCAGTGCAGGAAAACCGGCGGTCTCCCGCCGGTTTTCCGCTGCCTGTTGGAATCCTCCAAGGCGGCGCAGCTTGCTGCGCCGCCGAGGGGATTCCGACCCCCCCTACCGCCATCCAGTTCCCGGCGGTCCGCCCGCCGGGAACCGGATGGCGGTAGGGGGGGTCGCGGGGCCCCTGGGGGCCCCTGCAGTGCCCATGCCACTGGCATGGGCACTGCAGGGGCCCCCGTAAGAGGGCCCCTAAATGTATTTCACTGTCTGCTGCGCAGACAGTGAAATACGCGACGGGTGCAACTGCACCCGTCGCACAGCTTCCACTCCGCCGGCTCGATTCCGAGCCGGCTTCATCGTGGAAGCCTCTTTCCCGCTGGGCTGGCGGGCGGCCTGAAGGCGGCCGCCCGCCAGCCCAGCGGGAATGTCAGAATTACCGCCGCGGTCTTTCAACCGCGGAACGGTAACCTGACGGCGGGACTTTGGCGGGCGGCCTCCGCCGCCCGCCAAGGTCAGGATGAGGGCCTTTGTCTCTTAGAGATAGTATGACCATCATTAGCTACAATAGGCAAATCAGGATACGATAAAGACAACCAGGTTTGAGTTCCACTTTGAACGACAGCCTTTCATTCATTACATTCTTTTCGCCCTGACCTTTCACTCTAGGACTGCAAACATGCAGCCAAGCAGGTCTGCCTTGCCAGCATTCCCTTCACTTTTCCACCTAACTGCTCACCTGGCTTTAGAAAGACATCTGACATCCCTGTACCCCAAACAATAGACTAATAGTGTTGCAAATACCAGACTGTGCCCCCAGCAAAGTCTAAAACTGCTGTGCCAGGACCCAGAGAGAAAACACACTGTCTTAAGCGTATTTATCTGTCTGCTGCAGATTGTATAGTGTGAGCAGCAATGCTGTGCCAGTAAGCAACAAGTAATTTATTAATTTTGATGGCAGACTGTCAGGCTAATGAAGCATTAATGAATTAAAGTAAGTCAGTATCACATGAAGCCCATACACTTACTAAATGTCGGGTTGTGCATGGCTTCTTCTTTATGGTACATAGGGCCAGATGTACGAAAGGATTTTACCCATTCTGTGTCTATGGGAAAAAGCTTTCGTACATATGGCCCATATTCTCTAAAGAAGTGGTTGGAAGTATGCTATTTTTTGTTGGATTTTAAACAACATATTCCAACAAATGTGCACAACGATTTTGGAGAGTACTCTGCTTGAGGCAATGGGCAACTCCTACATAAAACAGCTCTTACGGTACCCACATTGCATATGAATACCGGAAAGAATGATGACATATTTAGGATGTTGCTCATTGTCGATCAGCGCTACTGGTTTACAACTAACCTGGTAGGTCCCCTCTCTTCCATGCACTTAAATGAATTTCTACACCGTTGAAGTTCAAGTGCCATTGTCATTATGGCATCCTGTCCATTTATGATTTATCCCACTCCATAGTAGCCATGAGGTAGAAAACAAAAGGGCAAAAGGGAAAACATTCAGAAATTGCTAGATTATTTATGCAATGCTCCCACGATTATTATTAAACTGAGGCATATACAGCCAGATATGAGATGCTTTCGTTCGTTCCAGGAAAAAGGAAACTTTTAATCTAGCTTCCTTTCACGGTCCCAATAGCATACCATGAATGTGGTTGCACCCATTTTAGTGCCATTATCAGGAAGGAGTTTCCTACAGATCAGTGAGTAAAAATAAATGTATAGTTCCAAATAATACGCAGGGTCGCAGTGGGACAGACAATTCACAAATCAAATAGTTAAAAAGTGGCCCACATTCTGCAAATCAGGGCAGTTTTGAACTTGTACAGACATGCTGTAGAGGTATTTTGTAAGGTCTGCGAGACTGCATGCATTTGTGCTTGATGCAGGCAATGTCCTTGGTAGTATTGCGATAAGTCAATAGAAAATTGGCCCACCAGACCATGATGCAGGCCCATAAGCAATTAGAAGAACAGCCCACACTGACCTGTCATACCAGCCCTTCTAGCAATGTCCGACTGGCCTACAGCCAGACCGATCTTTTTAATAACCAAAAACTGCCAAGAGAAAGAGCTAATCAACAACACTTTGTAGCTCTAGGCCCCGTAATTCAGAATGGTCTATCAAGCGAACTACCTTTGATCAAGAAACCTTTCCCATGCAGAAGAATCAAACACTGGCAAAGCCAATAAGTCTTGCCTTGTTGGTGGTTAATGGAAACATATTGGCTTTGATCATGTTGTCTTTCTTTGTTGCTTGAATGTTTGTCTGTCTTGGTATGTTTCTTTTGTATTTGTGTGCATACTGGTCTTTGTGTGTCTTTGTTTGTCTGCATATTTGAATTATTATTAATATGGTGTGTGTGTGTCTGTCTTAGTTTCTCTGTGCACAAAGTGTGTCCCTGCGATCTTGTATCTGTGTGCCTGTGTAGGTGCCCTTATGTGTGTGCATGTCAGTCTGCCTGTGCCAGTGAGAATGTCCATGTGTATCTGTCAACATGAGGGTGTGTATATGTGTCTGGGTTTTATTGGTGTCTGTGTCTTTTACAGCTATGTGTCTGTCAGTGTCCTGTCTGCATGTGTTTAAGTGTGAGTGTATGTGTCTTTATGAGTCTGCACCCGGGCCTCCATGTATGAATGTGTCTGTAGGTATCTGTGTGTCTGTGTGTGAGAGTGTTCAACTGTATTGTAGCATTTCTATAGCAGTTGCCTCTTCGTAAACCTCTGGGTGCCAAATTGTGTTCCTGTATCTGTATCCATGTGTTTGTGTGTATATTGTTGTATGCCTGTGTCTGTATGCATCTGTATATGTTGGTGCGTGTGTGTAGGTGTCTTTGTCTTTAAGTGAGCATGTCTATTATGAGCTTAATCTGTATGTGTCTATCCATGTGTGCAGTGCGTGCAACCATGTGTCTATTTTGATGTGTGTTGGGATGTTCCTGTGTCTGTACATCTCTGTGTATATTTGTGTGTGCCTCTGTGCATCTCTGTATGTTTGTGGCTGTATATATCCGTCAATCTGTGCATGCCTATATTTATCTGTGTGTAAAGCCACCATGTACCTGTACATGTCGGTCTGTGTCTTAATGTGTATATGTAAATGCCTGCGTCCCTCAGTGTCCTGTTTATAAAGTTCAGGAGGTTAAAGCACCTGCTGCAGCTACATGTGCAACTGGTGATGGAAATTCCAATGTACACTGAGATTATTGTTCAGCAAGCTACATATATGCAGAGGTAAAATGCATAGCCTGTGCAAGAATTTCTGCCACCTTAGGTGAAGCCACATTTTACTAGCCCTCTCCTGATTGTAATTTGGCCCTAGTTCATGATTCATCAGGCTAAGTGGTGGGTCCGTAGCTGATGGTATCATATTCAGCTGCCTTGAAATTGCACAGCTCTGGGAAAAAGGCCAGTGGATTGGATGCCTCCTGTAGAAATGTGTGCATTGCAGATCACCAGATGGAAATGAAGTGGGTAAAATAACTCCCTTTGAACTGAACAACAGTAACACCTGCACCTTGATACAAATTTGTGAGTGGTCTGTGCTATAATATTCAATTCTGTTACTCTACCACACTGAGAAAAACAATTAAAGTGCTAGTAGTTGGTCTGTTGAAATTTAACACACAGTAGACTTGACTGCCTGAAGGCGCTTACCTAGTGGGTATTACCACACACTCCTTGTGTGCAACCATCATCCTTCACCAAGCTCTCAAATGCCTGAAAAACATGGTGCATTAAACTGTCCACTTTCTACATACATAAGTTGAATTTTACATGTTTCTCCTACAAGTTGTACGCAAGCACAGTTTCAGTACTGGGAGGAAGGAGTATATTTATCCTAGGTGCTCCGGCGAGACATGGGTGTAAGCATGTAATTTAGAAATCTGTTGAATTAACAGCTCTATAAAAATGGGAACAGATGCCAGTGTACATACCACTCTCCCTACAGAAGGAGTCAGGCAGTGCTGGAGGTCAGGGCAGAGGTGGTTGGAGTTTCCTTGCCTCACGGCAGGTTTACCTTGCACACTGAGGTCGGAGATCACTCCCTTGCCACGTCAGAGCTGAGAACACTGTGTGGCCTTGGTACTCAGGCCAGGGTCAGGTGGCTGCACTGGTATTTACACAAGCCCAGGCTTTCCTCAGGAGGGCTGGCTCATCAATGCACCTGCACGGGAGCATCTTCCGAACTAAAGCACAGTCCCTTCTTGCTGGGATACATCAAGCGCAGACTGGGCAGCAAAGGCCCGTATGGACATTCAGCCCACAGTCATTAGACACAGCCATAAATCCACTGGAGCAGAGCTGAGGGATCCATCAGACTGGACTCCCAACACTGATAGAGTGCACTGCCGCCCAGATGGGCATCTACACATGCAAATTTGATGGCTGTAAAACATGCAAAGGGCCACTGTGTGATTGACAAATAGCGCCGGACCAGACCTACAGTTTAAACATGCAGGCACAGCACTTTCCATAAAAGGCAATGTGACTGTGGTTCCAACCGCTGGGAGCAAATGTAAAGAATAGGCTCATGAAAAGCACTGTTTAACCAAATTTAAAAAGTAGTCCTTATATCCTTACCTAAAATGGCTACTGATAATGGAGATTAGAAATTGGCCCGTGCTCTCGGGGAGGGCTCAACACAAGGAGAGGCATGACACATGCATGGGGATAAAGATAAAATGGGGATAAAGAGTGTGCCAACAAATGAGAAGCCTCTGGGCTGGCTGAAGCCCACAAACTAAAAACAACTGGTCTCGAAGCTCGACCTAAAAATGAACTCACACTTGTATCTGATCCTTGCCTACGATCTCTTTATACTGGTTCTATAACTCCATAGCAGGGTGGGACTGTGGAAACTGAGTTAGAGTACTTCAGTTGGTGTGGAATCTGTGGGATTTTGCCAGGACTGCACAGTTGTGTTTACTTGTGGGTGTAATGCCTTACTGTGTGTTAATTTTTGTTTTCTGTGAAACTGAAGAGCTTCTATCTTTATAGGACAGGCACTGAGCTGGACAGTAAGTTATTGTGTCTATTGTGTGGTGATTGAGTTCTGAGTCTCTGGGCCTATATATTACCTCCCTGAGTACTCTTTGACCAGAACCCCTCAATGCCTTGAAAGCCAAATGCAGATGTGGTGTACTTCACCCAGTTTGCAGAGCGATAGTAGGACAGACCTAAGGACACCAGGGGCAAACAACCTCAACCATCATGATTAAAGCCCAATAGACCCTGCCTGCCCTGTGGCTTCCCGAATGGGGTCTGATAATCCCATTTTGAAGTCAACCCCAAACATGACAACTGGAGAAAACAGGACAACTGTATCAGGTAAGGCGCTCTGAAGGAGAAGAGTAAATGTGTCTGGCTTTGAATGCGTTTAGTATTATGTAGGATAAGGTCATTTAGTACGGAAAGGCAGAAAGATAATTTATAATTCACATTATTAAATTGTTATTAAGCATAATCACATAACCACTGCACTTTGCAACCTGTACTGTTGTAAACACCATTCCTCACACAATCAGGTAGTGAGGTTATAACTGCATTTAAAACTCAGATTCACTTTAAGTAAATACATCTCGAAGTATTATGTATCCATATTCAAATCTTCTAATAAAGAGGAAGTCATCACTTATTTTATATTTTTCAACCATTAATTGTCCCCAAATGTCCTGTTGATGATCTCCTTGTCTTGGGACGAGTACAACAGGTATTTACTCCCCACAAAAATCAAGACATATATTAGGTGTGATTGAATGTTTGTTTACCTCCGGGCCCTACATTTGACACTGGTTCCTGACAATATTATTCTCCCTAACATTTATCTCTCCCCTTGATATGTAGGGGCTGGGTTAATTTTAAGTTTTCTTGTCCTCTTTCTTCAAAGCTGATTGTGCTTCTCTGGTGTTATATTTTCTTGTTTTTACTAGTGCCAATGTACCTTAGTGGAGTGGTGGTTGTGAATTATAAATACAAATATACAAACTTAACTTAAAATAAACCTGCAACAACACTGTCTTGTTGCTATTAATTCCCCTCCATGATTACTACCAGAATCTTCTCCATTGGTCTGTGAGTTGTGGGTGTTCTATCACTTATTCCAGCTAGAGACAGGGCTCGACACTTTAAAACGGGGTCAGGCTGTATAAAGATTGTGTTAGCTGCCTTATCTCCATCGTCCAACCTTTCATTCTGATCCATAGGGGCCCATCGACTGTCTGACATTGTGCTAACCCAGGCAATGCTCATGTTCCTGATTACAGCTATGGCCATGGCTTCATCCTTTAAATCTGGGCTGGTAAATTGTTGCTACATTTTGTGTTGTGTTGCACAATGTAAGCACCCACACAAATCTTCAGTTAATGTACACTTTGGTAAATTCTTCCTTTGAAAACGCACCTAATCTTACATGAGAATACAGGTTAAATAGTAGGATAAGGAATGCGAATTATAATGTTCCCAGAATACCAATAACTGATGAAGGATTAATTTGCAGGCCCAATTTTTGTCAAGAAGGTTAGCCATGCAGGGGCTCTTCCCCTGTTATGTTACATTTTGTTATGTCATGTCATGATGTATTATATTATAATACAGTATGTTATGGTATGTTATGATATGGTGCATTCATTATGGTATGCTACGATGTGTTTTGCTATGTCACGTATTGCAAGGTATATGTCATTTCATGTGATGTTATGTCATGTTATGTTATGTTATAGGTTATGTTACGCCATTCTACACTGTTACTTAGTACAGCAATTACAGAAAAATAATGAGTACGCATTCGAGCGGCTTAAGGAAGTGAATGGACCAAAGGATAGGTGAAAACGAAGAAGAACCCTGATCCTGAATATGTCTTTGGTGATATGAAGCTATCTGGTAACCTTTCTTCTTGTTTTTCTCCTAGTTGTTCAATCACTTCTTGGCTGGTGTTATACCATCACTTCCCTGTGTTATGTTTTCAATTATTTTTCATTTTGCTACTTCTTTTCCTATTTAATACCTTTTTCTTATTTGCAACATTTTTTAGGTCAAGCATAGCAGCATGTCAGCGCTGCTTTTCCGACGTGTTGTTATCTATCTGTGGGCTTTTAAACAAAAATCTTTAATGGCACTGGTAAATGCTTTTCGTTTCTCCTGCCTTGGGGTGGTTTTGTTACTGCCCTGGGGACTGACCATGTTACATGTATTATCGCATGATTGCAGATATGTTTGACTGTGAGTGAACTACTTTTTTTCTTTTGTGCCTCTCCTTCACTCTCATGGCGGCCATGGTGCTGTGAATTTGCTCGCCCTTGCTTTTTTTTGCTGTTTCATGCTCGTTTTTCTTTAGCATGTTTCTCTTCCGGATCAAAACTGTGACACCTTCTCATGCTGCTGCTTCATTGTGGGGCCACCACAGCGAGTTTTTACAGAGATCCGCATGTTTGTCCCAGCCTCGGAGGCAGGCTGCCTAGTGATGGGGTGCCTTTCTCCCCAGGCATCTGCCTTCCTTGTGGGTGGCATTAACAAGCAAGGATGCACCATCCAGCTGACTGTGTGTGCGCACCCCGCGCCCACCATACCCCTCCAAACCCTCTTCTTTGTATTTTTTTGTAAACTGGTGTACTTTTTAACCAGGCTTTTTGTGTAATGAACATTGATTTTATAGGCACTGGTTTGAGAACATGTGTGATTTTAATGGCGGTGAAACCTGCTACCTCCAACATGCTTGCTTTTTCTGGTGTCTCTACGCTTAGAGTGGCTTTAAATATACTTTGCACGCACAACATGATTTGGTTCCATGGGCAGTGCGTGTCAGTGTGAAATGACATATTGTGCTATTGTTGGAGTGGTTTTATTTTAAGGCGGGCTCCATGATATCTTTGTAAAGCGTTCAGCCAGTCCTGGCATTATTTGCTGGCCTTTTTATTACATTTTTATTAGAAAAAGTAGCAAAACTACAAGTCCCAGAATGCTATGCCCTTGTATCTAAAAGGCGGAACTGCTTGTGGACTCTTATACAACATGATGTGCTTTGGCAGGGATGGGAGAGGTAGCCTCTCCAGGTGACTCTTCATCTGTCCCAATTTCAAACTCATATTTCCATACAATGTTCAGGGCTAAACCACCTCTCCGTCCCTCCTTTTTGTTTGAGCATTGTGAAGTATTGTTCTTTTTCAGTGGGTGGAGGGCACCTGGTGGAGAAGCCTTGGCGCTCCCCTCTCCAGCTACGACCACATTGTGAAGGGGTGAACACACCAGGGCTGAGACGTGGCTCTGGAAAGGCTCCCAGGTGACTCCAGGTCACCAGCGATGCAATGCACCAGTTCTGGGCTTTTCTTTCACACATTGTTATTTTTAGAGAGTGTGCATGGTTACCTGAAGTGAACCAGGACTACAAGTCCCAGACTGCATTAGGGATTGGAACACTGAGCTAGACTCAAAGTTCCTTCAGTGGCTTTAGCGTCTGGTACCATGCTATTTTAGCCCGTCTGAAGCTGAGTTGTCTAAATGTTTGTCAGGCTTGGCGGGCCATGGCGGGGCCTTCACTTTATGAGATGAAGGGAAACTGAAATAGAAAATATTAAAGCCTGATTCTCCTGGTCTTCACCAATCACATATTCTAGCCAAGAGCTGTTGCTCAACAACCTAGTGCCTTCTGGGAGTTGTAGTCTTGGATCACGTTGATTGGTTGAACAATCCTGAAAAGGAGAAGATAGGAATAGAAATTTTGGACTGGAGAGTATCTTGTTCACCAGTAGCATACATCCCCTGGTCCAGCTGTTGTGGGGTGGTCTTCCACACCACTGCTACTATGGGAAAACACTGGTTTGTTTCTAGTCCTGTCAGTCATTTATAACTAGTCATTAGAACATTGAAGCCAGCAGTACTGAGGTGCCTGTGAAGTATAAAAATAGCCGCCTCCGACACATGTGCTCCATAAGAGAAAATCAACTTTTTGCCTTGAGCACTGCACATGTGTAATAGGACAAGCAAAACAGCAGGACTCAGAACGTGGAGGGCTGTTGGCCTACAAATTAACTCTAACTAAAGTGGGGTTGTAGGGATAACTGATGACAGTAGGGAATCTAACAGCTATATGCCCTCTAACATGGCATCTTTGTTGCTCGCTTTACTTGAGAGTCCAATGAGTGAATGAGTCCATAACCTAAAGTACTCCCTCGTCTCTTGGGCTGGAATCATGCACTTGAACAGGAAGTTCAAAGAGGATTGCAGAGCTGATGGGAAATTGACATTTTTAAAGTCGCCTTGGCTCACGTAACAGCTGTTTTTTGTTAGCTCTGCATTTATACACAAATGGAGAGTTTTGTACTCACCGTACACCTCAAGTAATTCATTTGTACGTAGAGTTCAGAGTGATCGCAGGAGACATGAGTACTGCTGAAGCAAACTGTGTGTCCTACTTGAACACACATTTTAAGGAAGCAAAAAGGACCACGCAAGGCCATATCTGTTAAAAAAACATTTAAATGGTCTGGCATTAGTTGCAAGACATTCAGCTTACTTTCTCAGTGCCAGTTTGGTTTATCATGGATTTTGTAAAATGTTATTGTTAGATGAGTTGTTAGGTCCTCCCCTCCATATTTAAAAGCATGATTAAAAGCAAAGCAATTTTCTTGGCATCAAAGCATTTTTTGGCACTGATGGAATGACTTTGTGGATGTGCTCCTTGTGAAAGAGCAGACTGGGATAACTCACAGTGAAGAAATGGAAAGACTGAAGTGGGATGACCCCCTGCCCAATGATGTATGCAATATTCGATGGAAGAAATATGTGAAGGACACAATAAACTAATGGATGAAGGGGGCTGGCTGAAAGTTCCTGTAAGTGTATCATAAATACATTTTTAGTGAAACCACAAGGTCTCTGCTAGTGCCATACTTATAAGGTGTTTAATGCTTTCTTGCCCTCATCTGTTTGCCCATCATGTCTTGTCCAGCACCACCTTTTCTTCAAAAGTTTTTTGCTCATGTTGTATGATTTCTGAGGCCTATTAATTCAGGAGTATAAAAGGTGTACCGCCTTTATTCTGAGTATACCAGTCTTTATAACTTGCTCCCGTTTTGAATTTGTTTTGCAGCAGGGAGTAGTTTGTGTTTTAAGGGCCTTGTTTGAAATAATATTCCAGTAGGCCTGCTAGACCTTTAGTGATATGCAGGGCCACTGGAATTATGTGACAGAAAGCACCAAATTATGCCGCAGAGATGACCAATGTATGTGGCAAAAAAGTCCAGTTAAGTATTTACAGTGCCAATAGCTCCAACTCAAGCAAATGCGAGACCTGTTGCATTGCAATGCTTGTTTCTCTAGTCGGACCTTTTATTGTTTCCTTTCCTCCTCATATATTCCCTTTCCCATTTAACCATTTCCAAACAGATTCCCATTGTGATTCACCGAGGTCTATAGATGTATCACTGCTCCCATTTACCTAATAACAAGGTATCCAGCTTCCCAGGTCCTTGTTAGAGCTTAACATGCAGTGCGAATGTTTTTATGAATTCTGGGATTTGTAGTCCGAATTATTTAACGGCTTGGGTAGTACTAAACGTCCATATTTGAAAAGAAAATACTGAACTAGAGGACCTAGAAACGTGAGAGCTCTGTGACAACTTCTACCCCCATGGCCTGCACACTCAGATTCAGTTGCTGACATTGTTTTAATTCACTTATGTGTTTAACCTCCTTTCGGAGCTGAATACGTTTTCCCATTTATTCAGACATAGGATCATTGACGCTTGCATTTCCTTAACTGGGCCATAACTGTTAAATGTGATTCCGAAATTGTCATGATTGCTGCCCACATTCATGCAACAGTTCCTGAAATATTTATGGGACATAAACCCCCAGTCCTCATACAAAGCCACAACCGCATACAGGGGGACCTTCCACCACAGGCCTTTTCTTCAGTACTGTGTTAAATGAAAGTCATGTTCAAAAAATGGGGAAAAAAAAGATCAAATAGAAGAGAATAGAAATGGTAAACAATATAAAGGTTGTTAAATTGCATGATTGGTACAGCATGCGGCTGTCTGTGTTTTTATTTCCTTAATGATATGGTTTGTACAGTACTGCATGCCTTTAAATGCCAAGTTAGCCAGACAAAGTCCTCAGCCAGAACTGAAAACTAAAACAGGTTCAGCAGTGCAAAATCAAAGTGCAAAACATGCAAGCTGTTTTTTGTTTAAATTCCATATGGTTCCGCAAATTTCCCCCATCTGATAATAATGCTAGTTATCATCACATGGGATCAAGGAAGTTGGTTTTAATTGCCAGATGGAAGGGACAGTTGTTTCCCTCGTTGTGCCCCAACAGTTTTCTGAGATAGAAGATTGCGGTTGTTATCATCAAAAAGAACTCCAAATTGTCCTCGATAAATAAACACAAGTCAATATCCCTGCATTCGCATGGGATTTTTAACTCCCTCCAAGACTCTGCGTTCATATTTGACCAGAAACTCCCCGCGGGGCTTTTTACAGCACAACCTTTCAATGCTTTTGTTCCACTATTAATTATTTGCGTGTTTTTCGTTTGTGGATCAAAATGAAACTGCAGAGAGTATTGCAGTACTCTTTCAAATGAGAATTTTCTTTAATGACTCTGTAATCCGCACCTCTATAGAAAATGTATACATGTTATCAGTCACAAGTAGTATTTCCCAAGTAATACTATGGAATAAAACCACACAGACAAGTATAACATTAAAGCTCATATGTCATACACCGGCGGTTCTAGTGAAAATCTACATGCACACCAGTATTTCTTCGGTTAATCTGTCCCAAACCTCCGGCTAGTGGTCTCTGTCTGAACAGCGTCCCAATGGCTATTCTGTGAGGTGAACGTGTATGCAGTGCTTAATTTGTAAATACAAACGTGCCGGTGCTCAGAGCTCTCCTCTGAAACACTCAGATGCTGCAATTAAATGTGTGGGGCGGAATACTGAGGCAGCTAATCCTGAAGCCATTTCGGGCCTCTTCAATCCACTTAGAGCCACACCCTGCCCTTCAGATCACTCCTGTAGCTTTCTGCTTTCTCCCATTGTGACGCTTTTTCGGTTTTCTCTTCCTCCGTCTTTCCCAAATGTGTCTTTTGCTCACAGCAAATTCTTGAGGCAGAAGAATAAGCACCGGCCCTTGAAAATAAGGGCCGGTGCTCAGCACCGGAAACAACAAGCACAAATTAAGCACTGCGTGTATGTAAAATTTAGTAAAACGCATCCATTCAGCAGAATCAGTTTGTGGGAGACTTGTAAAGGTTATTAACTTTGCGGAGAGCAGGAACTCTTGGATATGAGACTATCCGGTGATATTGGTAAAGAAACTTCCCAAATCTGCTCATGCGCCTCAGTTTTTCAATGGCCACGCAAGGCGATGATAGCAAAGAACACTCGAAGCCTTTCAAGAAAACTGGCGCACTGGCGGTGAGATTGGGAAAACAATGTCTCTGAGTAATGCGCATAGCGGAAGTGTTCTTTTTAGACATCATGACGTCATCAACTGGCGATATCCGTTGACACATTAACTAGGCCTAGATAGAATCGGGGAAGAATCAAAGTGGAAAATATGCAATCGAACTTCTAATACTGACCATGAAATACATTTACTTTTTACTTGAGTCATACTTTAATATTAGTGAACATTCAGACCCACACCTAGGCCTGCTGAATGTTAATTGTTTGTTTCTTCCTGAGACTGGCGAATACGAGTGCTGTGTATAGTGGCAAAAATACGTCAAATATGAAAAGCTCAGCCCGTCAGGCCTTCACTCCAAATCAAGTGCTTCTATTTTTTTAATCTCAGCTGTATGATGAATGTCCGGATGAACCTAGAGTAATGGGTTTAGTATGAAATAATATATATATTTTAATAAAAGTACAAAACACAGGCTTCATATTTGTTTTTACTGCTGCTTGCCCATACCGTGGGGCATTTGCTAGCTCGCAAGGTGGCATTTTGATAGATTACTTCCTTCGTGGAAGCATATTTGCCACAAGCCACAGACATTTTGCACGAATCGGTAAATTTTAAAAGTGCGATGGGTGCACTTTATCCATCCAAAATTGTAAAAAAATGTTTTATGAAAACATCCATTCTGCCATGCACTGCAGAGTTTTGTAAACCAGCATCTTTATAGCACAAAACAGAGCTAAATATGAATCTTACTTATGATTGACCTCCTGTGCGTTACTTAACATGAGTTTGATGCAGGTCCAATGAAAACTTAAATTGTAATATCATATTTCTCTTCACAGTTTATTTATTGCCAGTACCGAATTATGTTGTTTCATTCACTCCGGATGGTTTGATGGAAGCGATTTATTTAAAAGCAGAACCCGTGAAGCATATAAATAATACAGACATTCCATTTTATTTTTCTTGAACTGTGGTAGCTGGAATTTAAGTTTTAATCATATTTATGTTCCGTATAATACGCCAAGTGCACATTTAATTATCGCTTACATCTATTTTCTGTTTCAGGATACCAGATAGAAAAAGTTCTGGAGATGTAACAACCGTTTACTCTGGATTTTTATTTTTGCAACGACCTTTGATATGACAGCTATAGCAGAGCAAAAATCACCCCAAAGTAGCATAGCATTAATACATTCAGATATCTTGGAAATAAAGATGAAAGAAGGAAGCCTAATAGACGGTCGATTTAAAGATCAGCCATAGTCTTTCCAGTTCAATGATGCCAAATCTTATTAGAACCTTTCAGGGCAGAGCAACTGTTTGCTGTCCTGTATCTTTGACAATCACTACAATAGGCATTCTAGAATGTTCCTTAGTTTGATGATGTTAGCAGGGCATGTGGGGTGTACTGGGCCATAACTCACTGGAAGCCCCCTTCACAAATGTCAATAAAACACATGTACCCCAGCCGAGCACTCTCATATAGCCTTAGAGCTCACTGCCGAGGGCTATATCGGTTGTTAAAGGCTCTGAAACTGAGTTATATGCCCAAGCTGCAGGTGAAGGCCTCTAACGAGCGAGAGGGCCTTGAACAACTAGGTAGCCAGAGACAGACAAGCTATAAGGCTATTTGAACACTCCATCTACTGGGAGCAGAATGTTCTAAGTTAAAAAAGGGAGAAGCACAGAGTCAAACATTGGAATGTTGGAGCAAAAGGCCTGTGCCAGCCATTACCAGCATGGAGCCTCACCATTTTCTTCAATGAAGCTCTCAATATTCCATTGCTCTAATATTGCTTACACTAATAAGTGATATCAAACCTATATGCTTCTCTTCCAGAATTCAAATTTATGTTAATATTTTATTAACCTTGATATTACAGATTTCTAGGCAACATTCACCTTAACACAATTGGCACAACAGTGGGCAGGGAGAGGTGTGTAAAGGAGATATGACTGTGTGCCTGCGTATGACAGAAAGTGAACAGGATTGGGGCCACCATGCTTTCATTTGGCAGCAAGAAACCCTCGGGTTACGCTGCGGTCTATAAGTAGATTTAACATAATACAACATACCATAGCATAGTGAAAGATGACATTTACTTTACACTAATGCTATTCAGAGCTATTTGGTCATTCATGTCTCAACGGAGACCTAGAGTGAAATGTGGCTGTTAATGAAAATGCATCTGAGGCCTTTTTGTGTTTAAAGCACACACATGACTTACCTCATGAACACAGATGAAGAAAGTAATTGCAGCAGCAAATTAACAAGGGAAGTGAAGCAGCTGCAAGGAAGGTTTTAACGATTGCGTTTCTTTTACTGTTGATGGTCTTACAGTAAAGACACTGGATTTATGTTGAGTTTACTTTCCACCTGCCTTGCCTCCAAAATCATGGAACAGATTTACTTAACAAAGCTTCAACCAAAAACGTATTTGTAGAAGGGTAATTGAGCAACCTGTACAAACACACAATGCAAGTCTCCTGAGTGTGTGCTGCACCGCACACAGTAAGAAACTCTTCATTGGCGACAAGGGTGTTTAACAAACCAACGTCGCATGACTCACTGCTTTATCCAGGAGGAAGAAGTTTTCCTCCAGAAGCACAACCACACACAACCAATGTGCATCTCCAAGTGGACAGCACTCCTAGGCTGTTTCGGGCTCCAGCCTCTTGCTCCCCAAAGCAACAGAATATTCAGAGACCTCAGGTGACTGGGCCAAGCCTCTCTCCTCTACCAGCAGAAGCCAAAACTCGACTTCTCTTGTTCTTGGCATGGACCCTTTCATCTCTCCTGATATTGTGCCCTCCCACGGAATGGTGATGTGTCAGTGGCATACCTCTGCACTTCTCTCACCTGGAAAGATAGGGAAATACAGGGTTACTGGGATTACTGTCTCCAGTAGAAGTCTTTTCTTCGCCAATAACTCTTGCTCCAGTGTAAGGCGCCAAAAAGAGGTAAAGTCCCACTCAAAATTCTTGAGGTTATCAATTCAAGGTTTATTACATTGCTTGTTCAATCATTTTGCTTCCAAACGTTCAAAGAGAGTCACTTCATACCCTTTAGCGAAAGCAACATCCAAAATAATGGCACAAGAGGAAAGAAGAAAAAAACAGCCAACACGTGTTTCACCCCCTCTGGCATTGTAAGCCAGGGCTTTCTCAAGGCCTAGGGTTACATAAATGTCGGAAACGCCGACTGTCAAAGGCGAAGAGCCATAAAGAGCCAGTGTAAGACCTTCTTGCAGACAGAAGACTGCCATCCTACTTAATCGAGGTCTGCTGAACCAACTTCCTGGTGTGCAATCATGTCCTCTAGTCCTTCCTTTTAAACTTGCAGGTTCACCCTCTTCCCAGGAACCAAGACGTAAGCTGTGGGTGGAGTGCTTAGGAATATATGTAAAAATACGTCAAATATGAAAAGCTCAGCCCGTCAGGCCTTCACTCCAAATCAAGTGCTTCTATTTTTTTAATCTCAGCTGTATGATAGGAAACGCCCTCTATTTTTACACTTTTCAAACAACTGGCAAACACCTGCATGGTGCACGATGAAACAGAATAAATAGGCCCAGGGCTAAAGCTATGCTTCAGTGAGACTATGGGCCTCATTACAACCTTGTCGGGCGGCCTCCGTCGCCCACCAAGGTTTAACTGCTGAGCCGCCGCCAATGCGGAGGCACTCCCACCGGGCCCTTTTGACATCCCCGCTGGGCCGGGATGAGTTTCCACCCACTGGCCCAGTGGCGATGTCAGCCGCAACATGGGAGCTGGCTCCTAATGGAGCCGGAGGTGTTGCAGCCGTGTGACGGGTGCAGCTGCACCCATCACGCTTTTCACTGTCTGCACAGCAGACAGTGAAAAGCAGTGTGGGGCTGTGCCAAGTACATGGGTAGTGCAGGGGCCCCCTGGGGCCCCGCAACTCCCCTTCCCGCCAGCCTTTCCATGGCGGTCTCTACTGCCATGGACAGGCTGGTAGGAAGGGGACTCGTAATCCCCTGGGCAGCGCTGCAAGAAGCGCTGCCCTGGAGGATTAAAACCACCGGGACAAACATGGCGGTAAACTGCCGGTTCCGGTGGTCGTAATAGGCAAGATTGCACCGCCAGCCTGTTGGCGGTGCAATCGCCAAAACAGCCCTGGCGGTCTTTGACCGCCAGGGTTGTAATGAGGCCCTATGTCACTTCATTCCCCCAAGAGTCTGAAGGGTTACTGTATGACATACTGATGCAGGGACACTCTCTCAAACTTACTCATGCAAGAGCATCCCTAATGGAAGCAGTGCTAACAAACATCCTTTGAAATTAACCTGTTAAGCAAATGCAGAAACCATTCACAACCATTTACGTGACACTTGCACCTGTGTCCCTCAGTGCCTCAACTCTGATCCCACTAATATGAGGACATTGTCTGTACTTCTCCAGATTACCGGGTCAGACAGCAGGACAGCTACACCCACCCCACCCTCAGAGACTAAAGTTGCTTTTGTGAGCTCTCTGACATGTCAGAGCCCACATGGATTTCATCTGGAGACTTACCATTGCAGCAGGCGGTACAGGTGCTCTAATGGGATTCATTTTGGGATAGGCAGCGTCTCCACTTTGGTGCTCATTGTCTTTACAATTAAAGGACCAGGTCTTCTTAGGGACCCAGTTCTTTTGGATTTAGACCCCATAGCAAGTTTCCATGCTTTGCAAAGGGCCTTAAGTTGGACCAACTTAAAGTTTTGTTAGGGGCCCAGACTGAGTACCTGGGATGTACCTGCTGCGTCAGTCATGGTTTTGAAGTAGTTGGGACCTTTTTAGAAACTTGAAAAGAAAAACTGAGTACACTTCTAAAGGGCCTACCTAGAGTATTTTAAATTCTAAACAGTATGGACTGGGGGACTTAACACAATGGCCTACAGTTATTTTTAAACAATAAAAAAAAAAAAATTGGAAAAAATGTTTCCCAACTAAAGATAATTTTGGATTCCCTAGTGGTATTACTTATTAACTGAGTGGTACAGTAAATGTGAAGTCTTGTACCTCACCGCCATGCCACCAATGTAGGAAGCTGGCTCTTTATATAGTATACCAAAATGAGGTATACCGTGCAAAGAGTCCAGGGCTCCCTTACTGGTGGGCAGGGGCTTGCTCTGGCAAACCCAAGATGCTCTTTTTAGGGGGTAATGTAGTCGAGCAGCCTTAGGCTTATCAGCGAGGAGTATTAGACATCTGCAAATACACACACAGTCAATAAATGAGAGACACAACTCAGTAAGGAGATCCACACCAATTTACAAAAATAACAAGTATCTTTATGTATATTCAGGCATCAGAATCAATACAATCAGGTAAGTATGTTTTTCAAGAAAAATACTTTCAGGTCTCAAAAGTCAATACAGTACATTTTATAGAGGCAGCAATGTTATCCTATGGAGAAAAAAAATACTGCCTACAGGTATAGTACAGAGACTTATGGGACTAATCTCCTGGACTTAAGATAAGTATGGGGCAAGGCCCTAGGCAACACCAACAGGACATCTCGGGCAGCACTGGGGCGGCTGGGTGCAGAGGTGCTTTTCAGGTTCGGGTGCACAATGTTAATTTATGGGGGAAAAACATTTACTGCATTCGGGCACTTCACAGCCACTTACAGGACCAATCTACTGGACTTAAGGAAGGTATGGGGCAAAGTCCAAGGCAGCACCAACAGATCAACTCAGGATGCACTGTGGCAGCTGGGTGCAGAGGTGGTTTGGTGGGTCGGTTGCCCAATGTTAGTCAAAAGGGATCCGTCCAGTTAATAATAGGCTGCAGGGTTGGGCAGGGAGTTCAGCTGAGGAGAACTAACAGGTGGGTTTAAGTCTTGAGATGTTTGGGGACTAGGTTCTCTTCTCTATGGACCAGCGGCAACAGGTGCAGAGATTTCCTGAGGCATTGGGCTTTCCCCAGGGGAGTACTCACGGTTGAAGGGACCTTCGGGCAGAGGCTGCAAGTGGCCTCAGTGAATCCATATTGGGCAGGTCCAAGGTGGGGTCTGTCTCTGGAGGGCTGGGGGACCACTCTGGACCCATTGGAGCACTTCAACTCGGGCTTTGCGGCACAGGTCCAATGGTGCTTTCCGGTGTCGGGTTTTGTGGTCTGGAGCCCTCTCAGGTCTCGAGGTGCCTGAAAGATAGAGGGAAGCAGCTCTGCTGCTCCATGGGAGTTCCTGGGTCTTTTTTGAAGGCAGGCAGTCCTTCCAGAATTTTAGAAGCACAGCAGCTTGCAGGACGAGTCAACTTTGGTGCAAATCAGTGGGAACAGCAAACAGGTGAGCAGAGCTGGGGCCAAGGCAGATTCTTCTGCCTCTAGCTTTGCTTTTGCGGCTCGTGAGTGTCTTTCTTTGTAGGTCAGCAGAAATCTGATTTCCTGGTGCCAGGGGCTCCCCTCAACATTGAACTTAGGGGTGTTTTGGAGAGCGTATGGTAGTAGCCAATGGGCTATTAACCCCTGGGGTCACTACAGCCTTTTAATGACCACTTCCTTTGGAAAGTATGCATGACCCTGTCCTAGAGTTCCTAAATCTGCCAACACCAAGATAGCAGATTTCTAAATATTGTGTCCACATCTGGCAGTACACCATAGGGATGGAACTGGCCCGGAGGGTGGGCACACCTCTCTGAATACCCCATTTCCCACCATTCTAGATGCCAAATGGACCCTTGGGCAGGGGGGTTGGGATCTCTCCTTTGAGTGAAGCCAGATATGCATATCAAGGGGAGTGGGCTACTTTGAAGCCCCCTGACCTGGAAAGCAGATATGCAGTTCATGCTGTTGGGCAGTGGTGTGTGACACCTCTTCCAGAGCAGCCTTTGTTTTTAACAGCAAAGGCTCTCATTCTTGGGGATCAGAATCATGTCTGGTGGTGGCAGGCTGGCTAAAACTAGTGAATCAGCACACTGATAGTTGGTAGGTTTTCAGGGAGCACCTCCAAGATGCCCTCAGGGTGCATGTATTATTAAATCCATCACTGGCATCAGTGAGGGTTTATTTATATGAGATGTTTCATACCAACAGGCCAGAGCGCTTGCACACTCAACCTAAAAAGGTGCACTTCATATCATGTGAACTTTATTGTTTAGTTAATAACAACCATTACAGATGATATGTACAACTTGTTATAAATAGGGTATTTAAAGAAAGAAAGTTACTTTACTGTAGACAGGAGTTAAAAAGCTAAAAGACTGAAACACTGATCGAGTTAGCAACTAATTGAATTAAAATTCAGATATACCACCAATACGTAAGGACTGACTAGTCTAATAAGCGCTGTGTGCGGAGAGACACCCTTGTGCCGTACAGTTTATGATCGCTAAGACGGTTACGGCACAAGAGTGCGGCCACTAGATAAGACTTAACCAGTAACTAAAGTGCTGGGTGCAGAGTTCCACCCTTGTATCAAGCGCATTGGTTGTTTTGACGATTCCTGGGGGTGCAATCTGTTATTTGTTATATGTCTTTTTAGGTGTAATTGATGAAGTTTGAGCTATTTGCGTGAATTGGCACATCTTGGCAGTGAAATTGAGCAGAGCAAGGAAGCCACCTGGCAAGTGTGAGCCCCCTTTGCCAGAAGAAAGGGTTTCAGGAGGGTCCTCCTTGTGCCATCTAAGGAGGGGCAACAGCACAGATGATGCAGCCATGATTCACATTTGAAGTTGCAAAGTCTGCAAGCCCCCTCATAACCTGGGCGGGCCCAAGGTGAGTTGAAATCTGTTATTGGTAGCCCAAGCAGTCTCATTCGCAGGATGTCACTGCACATCTGGGTGTTAATTGAATCAGCAAGGTAGGGTTGAGGTTCCCTTCCAATATATTAAGTGTTCAGTGGGAGGAGGATGTCTGAGGTGTTTAGAGAAGCATTGTCTTGTTGGTAGGAAATAAGACGCAATTGTCTGTTGATTACATTTTTCCAGGTCAAAAAAGGAATTGAGTTCATAGTAAGCGCTACGTCTTCAATTTGATATGTTGCCAGAGCCTTCTGGAATCACTCAGACCATGGGTTCCTAGGGCTTTCAAAGGTCCCCTTCAGACAGGCCTTGAGTGAGTTCCCTAATGCCTTCAGTACCCAGAGATAGTATTTCAAAACAACAGTCAGTCAGTCGTAATCTTTATTCGGATCTTTAAAAATATCCTAAAAGAACATGCAAAAACATTTTGACAATAAAAAAAAAATACATAATCGGAAAAGTTGTGTATATGTTTAAAAAACATGAAACAGTTATTATGTCTGTTAAAATTGTTCACTGAATCAAATTGGGAATACATTTATATTGTTATAGAGTGTGCAAATAGCCAGGAAAAGTTCATACAATTAATAGTCAGATGCCCAACTTTTTCTCTCTTTTATCGCTGAAGCAATAAAACGGTAAATAACCATGCACATCGTATCGGATTGTAGTAGCTGCAAAAAATTGCTTCCTTGCACATCCTAATATTTAATAGCCTAAAATTTGGAATTAAAAAAGTCCTTCTCTGCTCTTTGTATAATTTACGAAATAAAAACATTTGCATTTGTGATTGCTCCGAACGGGCATCACATGGACAGGGTAATAGATCCCTGGGGCGATATACCTTGGGTGGGTAAGCCACCAAAGAGTGAGCCAGTCCCAGACAAAACCTCATCAGAAGAAATCTAGGGTGCCGTGGGACAACTAACAGATAGGGTTCAATTTTTGATGTAGTACATAGAGGAAGATAAGCTGCCACCATACCTTTCCCAAGTCACGCTTCTATCTGCGATCAACCATTTTTTGTAAAATTATTTTTTTACCACTGTAGCGTCCTGTTTGGTTATGGACCTAGGCTTAAGAAATAGGTCTGATCTATTAAGTCTGCCCAGGGTTTCTTTAACATTCATAACCCACATGAACCTCTGTACTCCGTCCAGTCTCTTACAGTCCGTTAGCAATGTCTGAATGAGGGCTGCTTCTGGTCTAATCCAAACAGATATCCAGAGAGAAAAGGGGGCAAACTTGATCAAGTCCTCAATAAAAGGGAGTCCCAATTCCTCATGTGGAATTATGGGGGTACACTTGGGGGAAGGGAAAGTAAACTTCTCAAGAATTCATTTTCACTTATTTGCAAAGAAGGTGCACGCATATATCCCCCCACACCTCAGCACCATATTTAGCAATTGATGTCAGCCTTGCCTTGTAGATAGTGGTGAGAGGCTTTAGTGGGACACAACACAATTTAGTAATACATTTGTGAAAAGCTGCCACAGCCTGATTGTATTGGGTGTTCTTAATTTCTCTAAGGTGATTCAATTTACACTCATTGTCATAGGAAATCCCCAGGTACGTGAATGTATTCACAGAGTTCAAACAGAAGCCTTCAATATAAAACTGAGGTAATCTACTTTCTGGGCGGCCACAAACCATGGTATAAGATTTAGCTTTGTTGATGCTCAAACCCAATGCAGTCATGAACTCCATGAATTTATTTAGTAATTTTTTAAGGCCCCTCCTAGTTCTAGCCAAAAGAACACACTCATTGGCATACATTAGAACCAGATGTGGTCTACCAGCAATCTTAGGGGGGGTCTGCCTTTTCATCAATCAAGGCTTCCTCTAAGCCGTTTATATAAACTGTGAACAAAAAGGGGGCTAGAACACATCCTTGTCTGACCCCTTTCCCAACCTCGAAGGAACTATTGCATTCTCCCTGTTTCCCATATCTGATCTTAGCTTCCACATTACTATGAAGTTGCACCAGCAGACATATTATCTTTTGGTTTGCCCCTTTATTAATCAGCATTGCCCATAATTTACTTCTAACAACATTATGAAACACCGCCATTAGAGCCATAAACGCCACATATAAACACCTTAGTTTAGCCCCCCCACATACTTTTCTCTGAGCAAATGGAGATTCAGACATTGGTCAACTGTCTCCCCTACCTTCCGGAAGCTATACTGTGGCTCTGAAATAATATTATTATCAAAAGCACATGCTTCCAGGTGATCCAAAAGGATTCTCCCAAATATTTTTACAGTGGCAACAATCAAGTAAATAGGGCAATAGTACAAAGGATCGTTCCTTTTGCCTTTTTGAAAAATGGAACAATAGTGGCTTTGGTCCATGTTGGAGGAGGGGCGGTACTTAGAGCAGCTCTAAAAACATTAACCAAAATTGGAGCCTGTAGTTCTAAATTGTTCTTCAAAGGACAACTGGGACACCACCCCTAATGGCCTTATTAGGGGATGAGCCATTAATTGCTAACATCACCTCACTCAATTGTACATCCACTTTCTCACTAATGGGATTATAAAACAGTTTGAGACAGTGTTTTTGCACTCTTCCTTATTACAAGCATAAATCTTTGTAAAGTGAGTAATCCAGCTTTGCTCTGGGATGTGAAGCTCAACATCCTTGTTTGAGTCAGGGCTAAAAAAGGGAGTATTAACTACTTTTCAAAATTGAGCCCCATCATTTACAGCTGAGGCAACTACTAATTTCTCCCATGCCTCTTCTCTAATCATCTTTTTCATTGATAAGATTGCCTTCGTATACTGGACTCTACATCTTGTAACTTCTGTCTGATTCCTCGGAGCGGCCTTTAGCATCCGTATAAGATTAGCATGGGCATGTGTACTTGTTTTGTCAAACCACTTTACTGGTTTAACTGGTTTAATTAAAATTGGTTTGAAAGAGTTAAATACATCCTTACGGACACACAGATATCTGTGATTCAGTATTTAAACAAGCTTCAAAATTTGTCAGATTTTTACCCACTACAGAAGATAAGAGAGCCTTTGTATCCACTTTTTGCCATTTACATAGCACACCTTTATTCCTATGGTATTCAATAGGACATCCAATTTTCTGTAAGCTTCTTTTATTAAAACCATTATGGATTGTTATGACCAGTGGGTTGTGATCACTTAAACCACTGGGAATTACCTGAAAGGCACCCATTTTATGCAGCCATGACCTTGACATCATAATCTGATCGATGACTGAACCATATCCTGTAAGATCAGGGGCGGTGTATTTAATTGAAATATCACTTGTCAGTGCTAAATCAAAAATCCTTATAAGATTATTTAATTTATCCCCACAGGGATTATGAGTAAAATTAGAGCAATTGCTGTCATCCTCACAAAGTATTCCACAGATTTTATCATCCGCTACAACACAGAGGGAGACATTAAAATCCCTACCTCACACAATTATGTAATCCTTAGCCATACAACATACCATCTCCTCAATAGCCTTGGTTAGGGCATGTATGATCTCAGCATTAGATCTCCCAAAATTGTTGTGATAGAAACTAATAGCATTATCGGACTACTGTTCATCGATAGCATCACTAGTTGATAGAAAGGGGAGTCAATTCTATGTTTAATCACTTTAGTGCCTGAGGAAATATTAATCAAAGTCAACATACCCACACTACTTCGTCCTGCAGGCGTTTGTGTTGCCAAGGTTGTGATTGATTGAAATCCATTAATATGGATATCTCTGTTAGCCCATGTTTACTGAAGGCAAACTACCTGCTTTTTTTTATCAGGGCAAGCCAGTTACTGTTAAGATGTTTCTCTCCAATACCGCCCACATTCCAGAATAAAATCTGCCAATGATGTGGGGAGAGCCCTCCACATATTGTGTAGTAGAGTTTAGCCCTTGTATATCAGAGCTCCCACACTCTATTTCTATAGGAGTGGTTTAACCCCCCCCCAAAATTTTTTCTACATCTAGGCCTATCCGTATCAACACTAGACATCTGTCTCAGTGTTGCCAAGTGGGTCGGGGTCAAAAACCCATCGCTCTCCCCTTGCCAATCTACTTCTTACAGACAGGTGCCCAGAGGACCATAACGGTTCTGAATTTTTTGATGCAAAAGGGGCGAAAATTTACAAGATACAATTGTATTTTGAAAGTTCATGCCGCTCTTGTGTCAAAAAATGATGCAAATGAGGCACAAAAAGAGTATAAATATGTGCCTATATCTTCCAAATGCACATTTATATCATTACTGTTCAAAACACTATCTCTGCTGGAAGAGATATCTAATTCCCTATGTAGAAGACACGCCTTTTGGATGCTTGGTACCTTTCGCCTATTACTTTCCTTAATAACCTCCGGGGAGACCCCTCCCTCCACCCCTTCCAAGATTGATTGAGTGCTGACCTTTGAGAAGAAGGAACAAGAGACTTCCTCGCAGCCCCCAGTTTCTCTTCAACCAATTCAATTTCAGTATTAAATGCGGTCATAGCTGTAGTGAGAAATGATGCTATAGAGACCGTGGAATTAGTATCGTAAGAGCTGGCAGAGCCACTCACCATCTTTTTGCCCATTACTCTAATTTGGATATGGGGTGAACACCAGCAAAGGTTATAAAACTTAAGACCCATGAGAGGCAAAGCCAAGAGAGGGGGCCCAGCGCAGCCCAGCCCAGCCACATCCAGATGCAGACGGGCGCAGGCGGGCCCGCTCTTTGCCTGGTCTTCACCCAGGCAAACGCGCCCGTGTGCGTCCAGCACTGTGGGTGCCGTCCGTGCACTATATGCACCTCCAGGCAAGGTTGTGGCAAGGCGGCCTTCCTCCTGCCACAGGTAAGGCTGGGGGTTGAAGTTCAGGCTCCCCCCCATTCGAATTAGCTCGTCCTGCACTGCGGGTGCAGTCCTTGCACTATATGCACCTCTCGGGGAGGTTGTGGCAAGGCAGCCCTCTTCCAGCCGGCAGGTGATGCTGGGGGTTGAAATTCAGGCTCCCCCATTACGAATTAGCATGTCCCGCGCTGCGGGCACAGTCCATGCACTATATGCACCTCCGGGTGCGGTTGTGGCAAGGCGGGCCTCCTCCTGCCGCAGGTCATGCTGGGGGTTGAAGTTCAGGCTCCCCCGTTCGAATTAGTGCATCCTGAGCTGCGGGCGCAATCTGTGCACTATATATGCCTCAGGGCGCAGTTTTGGCAAGGCTGCCCTCCTCCTTCCATAGGTGATGCTGGGGGTTGAAGCTCAGGCTCCCCCCATTCGAATTAGTGAGTCAGATTTGCAGGTTCGCTCTTGATGAGTCAGGCAGAATTCTAGACGAATTTGGGATCTACACAGGTACGTGGGTAGGTGAAATATTGTTTTGTGGCCTGAGGACTGTGCGAGCTCTGGGCTGGATGCTCAGGCACCGGTAAAGGCCAAGTGCCAGTACCGAAGGGTAAGAAGAAGGGTGACCTTAATGACTAATTATTGAGGTGCCGGATGGACTTATTAGTTTCATGTTGAGGAGGGTGAGACCATATATGATCGCTGCAGCCTTTTTCTTTAGGGAATCTATATGGACTAGGAGTTTGGGGGTGTCTGTGAATCAGCCCCGTAGATAGTTGTATTTTGATGGCAGTTTGGTTGTCAGTGGCCCCAAGCACCAGGAGAGAAATTTCTTGTTCCTTTGTCTTCCAAAGGTTACCACTTTGGTCTTATCCTAGTTTACTGTTTAAAGATTTTTAATATTGTATACATGAAGGTTGCTCAGAGCTTGCTGCATTCCAATTCTGGTGTGATCCATTATCACAATTTTGTCTGCGTATTGGAGATGTGCACAGGTTAATGGCTTAAAAGATGGAGGGCCAAGCTGCTGTTCCCCAGTACGTTGCAGTATACAGGTTGGAGAGCAGAGGGGCAAGGACGCAGCCTTCCTACAGCCCTACTTTGTGTTTGAATAAAGTGAGATAATAGCGCTCAGGAGATTTGAGGGGGATCGTCCAAACTATTAGCTTTCTCCATAACATGGGGCAGTCTACTTTGTCAAATGCTGCACTATGGTCAATGAAGCAGCAGAAGAGCTGTGGTTGCCTGCGTAAGGCTGCTTGAGGACTAAGAATGGCAAGTGAAATGATATATATGGTTGACATTGCAGCACGGAGGCCTGTCTGAAAAAATGGGATAATTTTGTTGACTTGTACCCAGGTCTCTAGCTGCTTCAGAATTAGACGGGCATATGCTTTAGCCTCGAGGTCCAGTAGGGTGATCAGGTGGTAGATAGAGGGCTTTGTTGGGTTCCCTTTCTTAAATATAGGGCACAGTATAGATCCCCTCCATGTGTCTGGAATTTGGGCAGAAAGTAAAGTGTGATTCAAGAGGGCGTTAGTATTGTTGCCAGTCCTCCGGGACGCATTTGAAGATCCCTACGGGGGAGTCCATTCAGTCCTGGTGCCCCAACTTCTTTCATTGCCTTGATGGCTTTGCAAAACTGGGCCAGGGTAGTAAGGACCTGTTGATGCCTTGTTGACTGGTCAGCACTCCTCTGACTGTTTGTGTAAACTGATGTAGTTGGGTGGCCAGATACAGTGCAGTTATGTGACTTACCCAGTCTCCTTCAGAAACCCCATTGCACCTGGTTGCGTTTGGGACTTTAATTTGTTAATCCAATTCCAGAACTGGGCTAGACTCCTTTCCTGTAGCATTTTGTGTATCTTTGACCATTGCTTTTCTTCCAAAGCTTTTTTTGCTTCCCATGCTATCTTTGTATGTTCTTTCTGCAGTTTGATTATATTTTTTGCAGATTTGTGTGTGGGGATAAGCTTATGACGATGCAGTGAGGTCCTTAGGATTCTCCTTGAGGAGGCAATGGCCTTGTTGTAATACAATTTGGGCTCCTTGTTTAATTTCCCACGTGGATGTTGCGTATGGTCCTCGCTGGTTGCAAAGTAGCTGTTAGTTCCATGGTCAGTCTGCTCCACCTGGTGCCGAGGCCCCCCCAGGTGGTTTTGGGATCCCTGATTGTTTTCCATAGCAGTTCATCATCATTGAGGCATCCGTGGGCCTTCATTTATTCCTCCCGACTAAGTTGGTTTCTACAGCCTGTGTTGGGGGCCCCACATCTTGGTGCCTAGCCACCAGGGGAGCTCCTATCTCCAGTTAGGATTGAGGGATTGTGATTGTGATCACTCTCATACCTGTTAGGGATTTCAAGACTGACAAGATAGTTACCTAAGGATTCTGACAGGAAGATTTAGTCGATAGTTGGGATTTCTTTAAAGGTGGAGAGGAACTGAGGATGGGAAGCTTTGGCTTTAAGAGCTTGCTAGGCTGAGGTTAGTTTAAATGTATTTAGGAGATCATTCTTAATTCCTTGTTCCTTAACAGTTCTTGTGCCAATGCAGAAGTTTCCCTGATGCCTGATGTTAAAGTCCCCTGTCAGCACAACTTCCTGTGTGGCGTATTTGAACAGTGTGGTTTCAAGTCAGTTACAGAGATTAATAGTTGCAATGAGTTTATGAGATTTCTGTGTATTATAATAGCAGTTTTACAAGAGTAACAGAGTCCTTATGTGGCAGAATGTTAGCCGGTTGATTAGTGCCCCTTGGAAGGCTGGGGAAGATTGGTTCAGAGGCAGTACAGTGACCTTAGCTGTTTGCTTTAAGATTAAGAGGCCTCCTGATGGCCAATCAAACAGGTTTGCACATTTTGTTTGCTTGAAGAGCTCATAATAGCCTTTTAGGACTGTGGGGGCAAGTGCCCATGTTTCTAGTAGGCAAATATGTCACTTCTATTCAACAGTGCCACTGCAGATTTATTTGTGAGGATTGTCTTCAGACCTGCCATGTTCCATGATGTGATTGTGAGTTTGGGCTCCAATATGAATTACTGGTGTAGGGGGTGGTCTGGGCAGTGTGGGCTAGGAATTGTGCTTTATGGAACTACAATGGGAATTTCTCGGATGACTCCAACCATCATTATTATTATTTCTTACCATGTTCTGTACGTTACTTGCGTTGCACACACATAAAACCTCTAAGGAATTTGCAGCTTTTGTTGACCTTGAGAGCCAGTGATGGGTGGCACCTCATCCCTAAGTATGCTTGTGTGTGGTGTGGGGGGCCTAGGCGACAGTAGCACATGTGAGTATTTTGATGGGCATAGTTGTAACAGTTCAATACCCTAGTCCTTGTAAGTCATTGCTTCACTCAATATGGCTTCTCTTGAATCAATTCTTTGCCATGTGGTTATTGTGGCATTCAAGGTTCCTCTATCTGGGATATGGGCAAACCTCACCAAGATCAAATCAGCCGAGGTTAGGTGCTTCTGGGTTGGAATATGTTGGAACAGGCGCATCAAGTTGCCCTTATTTAGTATGTCATGTGCTCTCTTAGGGGTGTAAAGTGGAATGAACAATAGTTCAAGCAGATTCATTGATCCTGTGTGTGTGATTTCTCCAGGATAGTTTGGTTGAGGGTCCAGTGTTTTCTGGATGTGGCAGGCGGGGCCCTAACTGCTATGTAGCCTGAACGGAGGTTGCTTGTTAAGGCATTATGCCTCAGGTTGAATGCTGATTGATCTTGGTGCAGAGTCTGGCTGACTGACTTCCCGCCTTGCCTGATTAATTCTCGTGGACTCCGTGGCTGTGGTATCAACAGAAAACCCCCTAGTTGCTTGGGACTGTTCAAGAATGTAATTTTACTTGAAACAGGCTCTCTCTGCAGCTGAGTTCCAACTCAGGGTGTCCCATGACCAATAATCACTCTGACTGGTACTAGGGACCCTGTGACCCCTTGGTCAGTGGGTGTTCTGAAGGCTGATTCAATGTGAAGCAAGGTTGTACAAATACTTGACTCACTCCTTTGGGTTCTGACAAAGTGGGTAGTTCCCAGAACCTCCTACTCCTGCTGAGGAGGCTCTGTCTGTTGCGCCCCATTGGGGCCATGAATGGCTACCAAGGATTTGATTGTGATTGATGCAAGACATGGTAGGCTGCCTGTTTGAGCTGGCTAGTCTGCACTGTGGAAGAGGAAGCATTGTTTGCTGTTGTTTCTGGTACACCAGCTGTTGTGCAGCTGCCTTCCTAGCTGGTCATGTTTCTCGCCGAATCACCCCTGTGTTCTAGGGGCAGTAGGGCTACTGAAGAGGGTGCAGTGGCTGTTGGTGTCAGTTCAAAATAGAGCCCAGAGGAGCTCACTTTTAATGTGTTTTTGATTTTATTATCAGCTATTCACGATGTTGCCCTCTGAGAGGATACGATTGGCTGGCAATTCTTGTTGGCAGCTTGATGGGCTGGTATCTTCTATCAACTGCATGAGATGTTTTGGTGCTAAATTGAATATCAGGTAGACTTTGGAGGTCCCATCCCCTTTACCCCATATGATGAGTTGGGGTGGCCCCTGCGCACAGGGTTCTCCATTTTATGAGACGCTGCTTTTTGGTTTTTTTTCAACTTATTTTTTGCCATTCTTGAAAGATTAGAGGTATCACTTATGGCTGGTGGTGCTGGAGGTACTGGATGTTGATCGTGTGTGCCCTCACCAGTCACTCTAGTGAGGAACCTGTCCACTGTGATACTAAGGATATGTGTGGACTGAGGAGCCACATGGAGGGAGTCCTGTTCAGTCCCGGGAGGGTCCATGGTTGCTGCATCTAAGGGGCGGGTTAGTTGCAAGGGGGTTGCTCGAACGATATGCGCTTGCTCTCCCCAGAGGGTGAGTTGTATTCTTGATGCTGTCAACCAGTGACCAAAGTATTTCAGGAAAGGAACTTAGGGGCATATTTCTACTCCTTTTGCACTGAATTTGCATCATTGTTTGACGCAAATTAGGCACAAAACTAACCCCATATTTATTTATATTTTGACGTTAGACCCGTATAACGTCAAAATGTTGGAGTTTGCACCAATTTTTAGATGCGTGAATCTACCTTGCAACAATGAGATGCAAGGTAGGCGTTCCGATCCCAAAAATGGTGCAAAATGGTCACGAAATGAGGCTAGGCTGGTTAAAGGCATTTTTTTTTTGCCTCCAACCAGCCTAATGTCATTTTTGGGTGCAAAACCCCTTTCCTCCATACCGCCACCCCCACCCGGATCATGTTGTTTTTCCAGACGCTAGCCCACCCTTTGCGCCGGCTTGCGGGATTCCATAAAATAGGCGCACAGCTGGCGCTCTGAAATGTCGCAATCCGGCGCCATACTTTCATCAAAACTATAAATATGGGCCCCAGTTTGTTGATCAGGGGAGAGCACACGCAGGGGTGGTCCGCCGCTGCTTGCTGGAAAAGGGACTCTTAGGAGCTTAGTTTGCTGCCTTGGTCCACTAAGGTTGAGGATTGCATTGCGTCAATTTGGAGTTCCATTGTTTGTGATTGCCACAGGAAGGCCCTAATCATCGTGTCTTGCTTGACGCTGATGGATGATGAGGAAGCCTGAAAGGGCTGCAAGGCCCTATGGGGGGAGACCAAAGGCTTTATCCATGTGGGGCTGTTGGAAATATAGATGGTGTCTTTTTTGAATGAGGGGGTTTGGCCCAGCGACTCTTCAATTTAAGCTTCAATTTGGGCTTTCAAGTTCTAGGTCTGATATGTTTTCCCTCCTGAATGTTTTTGTGAGAGATGGAGTGAGACTGATCTCTGGCTTTTCTGCTGATTGCTCGACCTCCGGCAACAGTGTCTGAGATGAGGGCACCGTCTTGCTGTTGTGGACTTGCGCGTTCACCATTACCATGTACAGGTGGAATTTGCTAATAGACTCTTGTCCTGCAGAGCCCCCACTGGGAGAGACCAGCTGGGTTAGGGGAGTAATATCTCCTGGGTGTTCGGTCCCCTCCAGGGTGGGACCGTATTGGCATAGCGACAGGGCAGTTGGAGAGATCCCTTTGCTGCTTTGGTTCTCCCCTTGTAGCCTAGGGCAGGAGTTTGACCTGCAAAGAGTTGGCCGTGTGGCTGGAGGCCCATCATGACGGGTGCTACCAGAGGTCGTCAGTGGCTTCTTGAGCTCCCCTGAACCTTGTGAGGTAATTGAGAAGAAGCCCTTCTGAGGGACTTTGCCGAAGTATTCTTTAATCTGCCCTTGTGCTGGTCCTAGGGCAGCGGACTTCTTGGGGCTTGCAATGGGGAGCCCTTGTGCCATCGTTAGATCAAGCATTGCAGGTGTTGCTGGAATTTTAGATATTAGTGTGCCAGCTTGGTCATACGACTCTGTCTCTTGTTTTCCCGACATGTTGAGGGGACTTAGGGCAAAGTCAAGCTCACGAAAGGGGGAAAACAATGGAGTGGGGAAGTTGTCACATGGGGACCCTCTGACTTTTTCCAGAGGGAGAGCTTTCCTTTTGGGCATGGTGCTGTGAGTTTGTTCTGAGTGAGATGTTACAATGTCCTTAGGACCTGGATGTGCTAGAATGCCTGGAGCCTTATTATCCTAGAAGTGCTCGAGCTGGGATACCACAAACGTGGTCTGAATCAAAGAAAAGGGAGAAGAATTGCTCCACCTTACCTCCTTGAGGGCAAGGACCCCTCCTCAGGTTGCCAGTGAGGTTGTTAGGAGAGGCACAATCATGCTTTGCAGGCACTAGAATTAACCTGGTTTCTCCCTGGAGTTCTTTGTAAGTTGGTTGTAAGTAGACTCCCAGTACTTCCTAACTGCCTGCTGTGTATACTTCCCATAAGCTTCAAGTGGAGTGCGTTATATTTATACTATGACTCTGGGTGGCACTATGGATAGGTTATAGTCATTTTTCCTGATGCTAACCATTGCGCCTTGTCGTAAGACAAAATGAAGTTAATACAGGAAAAATGACTCTAATCCGGTTTACAACATGTAAACGCGTCACAAAACAGAAATGCGCCATTTTTGCCCGCAATATCGTCAAAAAGTGACACAAACAGAGCAAATAGTGCAAAGGAGAGGCAAGTTGGATCCACAAAGCCAGGAGAGACCCCAAGGAGACCCCAGACAACAATAAACCAGCCAGGAGGACATTGACAAGACCCAGGGGAGAGACAAGAAAAAGAGGAAGTGTCGCCACAGCGCACAGGAGCATGAAATACTGGTGAGAGAGGTGACGGAGCACCAGCATCAACTCTTCATCACCTCTAAATTGCCAATTGGAAGGAGAGAGGCAATTTGGCAACAGATTGTGGACAAGATCAACAGTATGGCAGGGGTCAGGAGAATTGTCACTGAGTGCAAGAAACGCTGGCATGACTGCAAGCGGAGGACAAAGGAGAAAATGGCAAGGAACAGGAAGGCAGCACTGCAGATTGGAGGTGGGAGTCCAGCACCACAAGAGGACCTGGACGAGATGGAGGAGATGGTTGCAGCCGTCATCCCGGAGGAAATCGTCACTGGTATCGCAGGACAGGACAGAGCAGACTACCAGGAAACAACACATATGCAGGGTAAATTTCAGGGGGGGCAAAAAATGCCAAAATGTCAGGTGCAAGAAGGGGGAGGCACATAGCTACTACACAATGCATGCCAGCCCTGCAAATCAGGCAGTGGAAAGGGCAAAGAGGCAGGGCATGGGACTCCCAGCACTGCCCATGCCAGGTGCATGGGCTGTGCAAGGGCACTGAGGGGCACAGCACAACACAACACCAACAACCTTTGCATGGGGATACACCACCATGCCGAGGCTGGTGGAAATGTTGAAGCAGACGAGGAGGGTAGGGTAGAAGATAAAACTGGTCTGGTGTCACAGGACAGCTGGTATTGTCAGAATGTAAACTATAGGGCAATGCCCAGTCTCAGGCCATTGGCTCAAGTGGAATTCCCCATTGACAACATTTGCCACAACTGCCTGTGCTGTTTGCGCTGGTCAATTAAGAAATGGCAGTTAGGTGCCCATGGAACAAACATACTCGAAATTAGGGTTCAGTATGACTACGTGATCAATCCTCATCAATTCCTATCCAAGTGCAACTCCTGTCAACTGGTCATGTCCCTAGACTCAATAACCATCAGGCACTGTCACATACATAATGATGTACACAGCAGTAATCTCATACCCATGCTGGGCATCCCTGGGTTTACCCCTGTGCCTGCGTCACAATAGCTGCAATTCCACCATGCAACATCTCAGGTATCATAGTGCAAAGACAACTACATTGAGGGGGAGGACATATGTGTGTAGGAAGGCAAACACACTCACACACTCACAAGAGGAAACAAAACTCTGCCAGCTCCATCAGTGCAATGCAATGTAGCACACACACCCAAACTTCAACATGAGAAACTACCAATGGTAACACGTGCATTATCTCATGGAAATGCCATGCATGGTGTGGTGCTAAGTCTCAGCACCACCTAGGTGTATGTGAAAAATGAAAGACTGGGACAGGGTCATATTGTCAAGTGTGGTGCTGTGGCATCAGCACACCAACGTTCATTGCAAGGCCTTACCATGCAAATGGAAGCAGAGGGTGAGTTGATGAGCACAAGAAGGTGGCAATCCACAATTTGGACAGAACCCACATCTTGAAGATGTGACGCAGACAATTGCCCAAACTGCCTTTAACTACAAGAGACATACAGGTGGGGCATAGGGCTGAGAGACTGCAAACATTAATGACAGGAACAATGCGTGGGAACCAAGATGACAATGTTCCACCAATAGGAAGTCGGTCACGTCACATTACAACAGTCACAATACAGACACACTAATTGTGAAATATCTCATTGCAGAGGACAATGGCTCTCCTGTGGATCTGCCTGTCCTGGACTACCCTGATGACCTGGATATCCAGCTGACAACCATCAGCAAGGAAACCCTCCAAGATGTCCTGAGAACGCTCCAGACACCACCTCCAGTCGCAAGGAGGAGTATTCACGTAGCAGCCATCCCAGAGGACCCACCAACCACCCTATTAGTACAACCCACCAGCTCAAACACAGCTGAGGACTCTGATGACACAGGGACCATCTTTGAGAGGACAGTAGTAGGAGTACAGTGGGTGCTGACCAAGGAGGTGCGGTGGGGATGCAAACTATGGCAGCCAGCCTTGAGGATATGCGCATGTGCATGATAATGTCCGCTGAACAGACAGCAGCCAAACAAGGCACATAATCCCCACTGCCAACAGTGTGTGAGGGACCTAACCACTGCCGTGAGGGAGTTGCAACAACACCTGCCCTCCCAATCTTGCTGCTGCATGCATGACAACAAGCAGGACTCAATGCATCAGGAACTGGCCTCCCTCAGGGCAGACATGGCTGCCTACCACAGAGATGTTGCTGCCATACTCAATAATCAGCAGCTCCTCCTTGCTGCAGTGATGCCATATGTATTTCCACAGATGGCAGCTGCCGGGATTTGGTGTCTACTTCTCCAACCACTGAAGTGTGTGTGGCCCGCTCACACCCACCAGCATCACCATCAAGGGCAGAGGAGATAACACACACATCAGAGGATGAAGATGTGGAACAGATCATCTTCACCCGTAGGAGTACCTGGTAGCACCAGCCCATGCCACATGGGCAGTGATTTCCCTTTGTCCTGTGCTTGACACCATGCCAGTGTTGCTACAGTTGGTGACATGCACTCTTCACCGACACACTGTTAACCTTTCCACTATGAACTACAATTGTCTCTCACTATTCCATTGGCAAATCATGATCCCCCACACTGAATGTCACTTCACCTCAGCATGTCAAATGACATGTCCCTCAAGCTTGCACTTGTGTTGTGTCAGAATAGAATGGTTTACACTAATGGGGTCACATACCTTGGCAATGTAAATATTGCACTACAGCACTTTAAAATGAACAGCACCTACACAACCACTTTGTCTCTGTGTAATGTGACACATCTACTTTGCTGGAGATTTGTGATGCATGTAACATGTCTATGCTCACAGAGTGTCAATACGAGAGCGCATAAACAATGTGGGCACATATCTACGCACAAGGTGTCTACATGATGAACATCAATGCTGGCCACATCCCCTACAAGCAAGTCATTGTGTATGTGACTTTTGTTTTAAAACATACATGCCTTACCCACTACATACAGCATGAATGGCTATGTAAGAGTGCACAGACAATAACATTAGCTGGGAGTACAAGTGAAACACATTGGTGTGAAAGTTTTATACTTGATCTCATCTGAAATTGGCACTACTCAGTTTAGCAGTGTCGACATGAACTTCAAGCTGCAGGTAGATGTCCCACAGTGCCCAACATTCCGACACAGGATCCAAACAATTACAGCTTAAAAAGCACACCTACCTGTCCAATACATGGGAACCATAGTCACCTTGAGTGGTGGGTACAATGGATAGCAGATGCATTGAAATTTAGATTTGTTGTGGCTGCCATTGTGACAGCTCAGTTGGAAGTGGGAATTAACAAGTCAAGAGAGGGATGTAGATGCAGGACGGAATCCCCAGGCCAACAGACAATTGGCACTGTACACTCACGCAAAGACCCTGACCCCCAAGCATATGACACATGCAGCAAGGGAGTATCCACATTTTAATTATCTATATATGGAACTGAACTTAAAACTATCTAAAGCACCTATACTAACCTAATCTATCCTAGCTATACATTACCCATTACTGGCCCTAACTACCCTATGCCAAGCTTACTTACCACATTTAACAACACACTCTAAACATTTTCCCCCCACCCTCCTTATATGACGAGGCACATGCAGGGCAACATATACTAACCTAAACATATACTACCTAATCCCAAACATATATATATATATATATATGTATATATATATATATATATATTATTTTTTACATCCACAAGAGCCCCAATATTAACAACCACCCACCCACCCACATACTAACATGTAATAATATGAAGAAAAAAAACCCAATCCTACTTATCCGATCTAAACAACTAACCTACTCTAACCTATCACTAAACCCCTTAAACCCAAAACAAAACATGATGAGGAATGAGAAGTGAGGGGACTGAAATGGGGGAGAGGGGAGGCAAGAGTTTAGAGGTTGGCCCTCCTGAGTGTCTTCTTGATGGCCTTCAGTTGCTTTGTATTCCTGTCAACATCCTTCTGTATGCTGTCCAGCTTTTTGACGACCTTTTTCATGTTCCTCTGGAGCTCCCCTACCGCTGATATGTCCATTGCAGCAGGAGTGGTGGGCTGTGGTGCTGATGTTGATGGTGCAGCAGGTGTGGCAGGTGTGACGGTGGCAGCTGTGGTCCCCTGTGTAGGTGTGGTGCTGGCTACACTCTTTGTGGCCAATGCGGGTCCCCCTTGGCTTAATGCCTGCCATTCCCCTGTGGCTCGCTCTCTTTGATAGCTTTGTGCCATCTTGCGGAACCCAGACTTAACATCCAATATGTGGCAATATCGCACTGCCCGCTTTTGGAACACCATGAGTTCCGCAACTTCCATGTTGGCAGCTGTAAAAATGAGACAGGCAACCATCAGTGTCATCATTGTGTGATGTATGCACAGATGATAATCTAACTTTCTGTCTCGATTTGCACATGCAGTCTGAGTCATAGTCCAGGTAATACAATGTTCCTGAATAACGTAATGGCAACACTGCCTACCCATCATGTCATTTACACCAAAGCAAAGCACAACAATAGTTGGACCAAATAAAGTGATGTGTGCATTGATTTAGTGCAATGTGTCACAATGCAAAGGCAGCAACTACTTCACGTGAGCCAGGCCCACTAATATTTATCATCTACGTCAACTTCAAAGCACACAAGACCAGTGACTGGTAGATGTAATTGGCAGGATGGTATGCAGTTGGTAATCATAAGGGGTCAGTGTTGTTTGGGACACATGCACACTTAAATGAGATGACTGTCATCAACTCTGTGACCATCACATCTACCTACATAAATGTTGTTCCCCTACCTCTGTGCCTCAGGGGTGATGAACATGCAATACATCATCACAACAGTCGAGGACAACCACAAAGGCATTCCTAATTATACATGGATTTAGTGAGTGGAACACATATTCGGAGGGCTGCCACCTAGGAATATGGTATCCACAGGTCATTCACATCTACATTCATGTGTCCAGTTGTAGACACCCATCAACACCTGATCTGCCAACACAATCCCCGAAACACCCTCATTGATGCCAGCACTCGTCTGGCCTTGACCTGCATGCACGCCTATTACATATCACATAAGTGTCACGTAGATGGAGTACAACTTATGGGGCTACATGCTGGGGAACAGTTACCCATACAGTCCTACATGTACATTACAATACAGTGATGCATCAATTTGTGTGGATAACTGATGCATCACTGTGTTGTGAGAATGATGGTATGACCCAGTGCCAATATACTGCCACTGGTGCACTTCCAAGTCACATGTGGGCCTACATGTGTCTACTAATCACCTTGTTCACACGCTGCTGCCTATTGCGCAGCACAAGACTCCCAAGATATGACTCTCTTGCTTGTGAATGGGTAACCTTTGCACGGAACACTATCTCACCATCCAGCCTAATAAGATATCAGATCACTTGCCAGCTCATCATATCTTGCAATGAGTGCAACACACAAGAGTCACTCACACAACAGCTGCAATCACTACACAGGACAAACATTATCACACTTACTGGATATGTCTGGGTCCTGAAATCTTGCCACTTCCCTGATGGTATAGGGGGCAAGTCCACCTGTAAGACATGGAAAGGAAATATCTGCTCAATGTCATATCACTGTACATACGTGTGGACAACATATCACAGTCTGTAACATTTTACTTGAGTAAGCTGGTGATCCTGCATGAAGACAGTACAACAGACATACCACTGCAAACTAACATTGACACTGACACTCCAGTGAGTGATAGCCACACATCTGTACACATACACTGGGCCTAACAATCATGTGGTGCTAAACCCTACTACAACCATATGTGGCTAATCCATTTCAGATGGTACTCCATGGTATGATTTGTATTTGGGTGAAAATGTCAATGGCACTTCCCTGGTGCACTGCAATGCAAGTGACTCAGGTATTGTGGCTTGTGCATCAAGAGACACTGAGTTACTGTGTGATGGACATGTGGCACAATTTGCAGTCTGCAATTAGCATGCGTTCAGTGGTCCATGACAGATGTGGCACAGTTGTATGTAGGTAACAAATGCCCCATTTGCAGTGTCCCCCTAAGCTGGTTATGCCCCCTTTGCCAACATAATGGCAGGGATCATGTGTGTGTAGTGATGACAATGTAGAGCTAAACATGGATTGCCCACTTTGCTGTCCTGATCCAGTGAAATGTGGTATGCTGAGAGTGCCTTACCTGATCATCATTGACAGAATGCATGGGCACAGGTGTTGCCATAGCACCTGAAATGTGTGACTAAGGGACACATGTACGAAGATCAGGTTTTGTGAGTTGCAGATTGCAAGACTTAGCATCTCGCAATTTGCGAGTTGGATAATCTGATGTAGAACACCGTCAATGATACTGTTTGCAAATCACAAATGGGGTAGCAAATGGCCTACCTCATGAATATTCATGAGGTAGGTCTGAATATGCAAACCCATTGGGAGTGCCGGCACTCACAGGGATGGTGGCCTGCTGGGCTCAGTAGATCACCATGTCTGTGACTGCTTTTAAATAAAATGTATTTTCTTTTTTGAAAAGCAGCCTTATTTCATTAAGGGTAAAAAGAATGCATGTCAAAAACAAATATTATAACTTTTATTGTCATTTTTTAAAGGAGGCAGTGGTCCGTTGGACCACTGCCTACTACGAAACAATGTTTTTGCATGCATTCACAAAGAGGAAGGGGTCCCACAGGGACCCCTTCCCTTTTGCAAATGGGTTAGCACCAGCTTGAAACTGGTGGTAACTGCAATTGTTTTGTGACTGCATTCGCGGTCACAAAACAATCATACATCAGAGGGTGACTTGCAAATAGGAAGGGAACGCCCCTTCCTAAATGTGACTAGAAAACCTTGTTTTGTGATTCAGCGATGTTATTGCAGAATGGTAAAATTGGGTATGTGCATTGGGAAAAGCATTTTTTCTTGATGCAAATGCACCAATTCAGAAAACTGGGCCATTTGCGACAATAAGAAAGAGCTTCGTGCATGTGGCCCTAACTGATAGTCGTACATGACTCAACAAACCTCAGGCCTGCATTGTTAACTGCATTCAACCTGGCCACAAGCATTGCAAGCAGCATGTCAACACATCTGCTACTGTCACTTAGGAGCATTCCAATGTACACATTTGTCAATGTGATACTCACCAACAGTGCCACCGATCACCACCCTCAGGTGGTTCAGTAGATCCTACTGTCTGGCCACCAGGTCAGCCCAGCGATGCTTTAGCAGGTGCTCATTCTGGCTGGTATGGTACACCCTCTTGAGGTGGTAGAGCACCTTGCCCCACCGCAGCCGCCTCGCCTCTGTGTGATACCCCTGTACCACCTGCCCACCCATCTCCATCATCATGGGTAGGAAGTGGCACACCAGCCACACAAAGCACCCAAGCTCCTCCTCCCCATGCGTGTCAGCCTCACCCTTCATGAAATGTCCCTCAACAACAAATTCCAGCAGTAAGTCTAGAAAAAAGAGGGAAATAAAGGAAACTTACAGCCCAAACCTAAGAAACCCAACTAATCTAACCCCCAAACAGACACCCAACAGTACAAATACAATATGAAAGACACTAAACTACACAAAATCACATACACTGGTACAAGAAACAAACATATTTCACAAAATACACAACAAGAGAAACACCACAAGATACAATAAACACAATCAACACACCAGCAACACCGAGACACAGCCACACAGTCAACAAATTGCACAGACTGCAAAGTGAAAGTGAAAGTACACCCACTGTACCATGCCTGTAAACAGGATTTCCTATTACATCACTTCCTGTCCCCTTGCGGCACGTTTTCTGTCATGCGTGTATTGTTTTGACACATACAATGTTTGCGTGAATATTTTCGATACATCACCTACATATGCGGCAAATTACAACGCATTACCTGTATGCTTCAATTTCAATGGATATCCGCATGAGTGTTGTGTGCACGTGGGATTCACGCTAAGGGCCCCTGTATGATTAGTTTGCTTTTGCAGGAGTTTTCGGTGCATCTGCGTCAAAATGTTTGACTCTATATGTGATTGCGTGAATTTCTAATATTTAACATGGATGCACCCTGTATCAACATGAAGGTAGGATGGTATGGCCTGCAGTGTATAATATAATGTATGGCCACATGTGGTAGAGCATGCAACTTTGTGATTTGGGTGTGAATGATCCATAACAACGATGTGTGTGTTTCTGAAGGAACGGCATGCAATACTGTTGATGTCATGCAAATGTATGAATGTGTGCCAAATGTGTATCTACATCTGATGGCAATCTGTGATCTACAACAGTCATGGTATGTGTTTGTAACATGTGTTGACTCATGTGATGTGTGTAGTTGTTTGACTTAGGGGTCATTACATTTGAGACGATAAACAAAACACAGGTATCATTGAGGATGGCTGATGAGTGCTAGGTTGGGTATGTTAACACTCATATGTCATTAATTGTTGGTTACGAGTTTATGGTGACTTGTGTGTGGACTACACAAATGGCTGACATGTGTACATGTTTGGTACGTACTTTGTTTGAGACACTGTGCCTTAATTCCACCCATAAATGTTTGGTATATTACAATTACCTATGTTTGGTTTGGTTCATTACAATTACCTATGTTACTTGTATTGCTGTGGTGGACCTGCTGTCCTGGCTGCATGTGTTCACATATTTTCTGATATGCATTCCACAGAAGTGTCCAGTTCAAGTGTGTGGGCATGTGTACCCTGTGTCAGGATTGGGCTCCATGGTGTCACGGTTTCAGGCAGGTCTAGTCAGGACTCTGTTAGGGGCACCCCTTGAGTTCACAGAGTATCTCACAAGGAGGTAGTGTACCAAAGCAGAAGAGCGGCTAAAGGCATACAAGGGAAAAGAACAGCTATGGTAACGCAGAGAAAACAGGAAAGTGAAGGCAAAGCAACCTTAGTGTGAACAAACATGGAACGAATCAGTAATGGACAAACATGCTGGGGTTATCACTAAGGTTGCACACAGAGTAGGGCTCAGAACTTCCCACAGCAACAGGGAACGTCAATGCCTCTGTGCAGATTACTCTTACAGATAGTCACCACGCAAGCCCCATAGAAAGGAGGCAGCAGAAGTGATTCTGTCTCTGGACCCTTAGGGCAAAAACAAGGATTGTACTTACGTACACAAGACTAGCACTTGTGGGTCCAGCTGGAGACACAGTGGCAATTCCTGGAAAACAGCAATAGCACACTGTCACTGTTAGGCACAAACGACTACATGCAACACTAGACAAAGGATGGGGGCTGGATTTGCCTCCTGGTAACCAGGTGCCAACCCAAGTACAAAGGAAAACACTTATACACAGGTGAGGACTGATAGTACACTTACCAGACATGATAACCCAAGAGGAAACAGAAACAGAATGAACAAACTAGGAGCAAAGCCAGAAACAGGGAACAGGCTCAGGCTGACGCAAAGGCAGGAACAGGACTGGGAAACAGAGAGCAGGCTCTGACTGGAACAAGCAAGAACAGGGCTGGGAAACAGAGAGCTAGAACAAGCAGGAACAGGGCTGGGAAACAGAAAGCAGGCTCTGGCTGAAACAAACAGGAACAAGGCTAAGAAACAGGGAGCAGACTCTGACTCAAACAAGCAGGAACAGGACTTGGACAACAGAGAGCAGGTTCATTCTGAATCAGGACTGGAACACAATCCAACAAGGGGTCTGGAACACAAAGGAATCGTACTCCAATGCACTACAAGGAGCTTCAGGGAATGGCAGCTTATAAGCAGTTCCAGGCAGAAGCAAGCCCAGGGCAGAGTCACATGGTTGGGCTGCACAAGAGAGGTCACAGGTGTGTGCAGCTTCCGTCTCTCACAAGTCCTGGAGGAAAGAATCCAGTATAATGGAACAACCAGACTTTTCCCATAGGAAGCAATGGACAGAAGATTACAGGTCTTACCGACTACCAGGCAGTGCATTATGGGACCTGAAGTCCATGGGAGCTAATGTAGTGATTCTATAGCATGCCATATCGAAAAGTGAAGCAAACAGAAGTCAGAAAGGGACTCTGTGTGAGCTGTTTACAGCATCCCCTAGAGATGGGACGGCAGAGACACAAAACATGGCAGTGGCAGGACTAATTTCCAGGTTTGGACTGCACAGGGCATGTGTTGTGAACATTGCTTGTCATACCTGGGACACTCATGCTATCCATTATCACAAATGATGCCCCCTTGTCACACAAGCTCCTTGCAGAGATTGCAAGAGTCACACTTAGAAATATCAGGAGTCTGTTCATACTTTCCTGTACTTCTGATATTTCACATCGTCCGCTCATGTATGGGGCGCTTATTTACCTTATAATTGGAGATGTCATAGTTGTGTGTCATGTGCTACAGTAGACCATGTTGGCAATGTGGATGTGACTCATATGTTGTGGTCCATTGATTGTGTCCTTCATATGTGACCTTCAAGAGATGAGTATTATTTATGTGTGTGATGTTTGCTGTACAGTCATACGCATCACATGTGATGTTGCATCAGAAGTATTCAGATTTGTCTTTGTGACAATCTCCCTGAGGTAATACTCACATTCCTAAGGTACATGTGATGGAGAATGAAGAAACCAGAGCAGGATTGTGTGATCAAGTAAGGTGTTTATTTACAAATCTTAACAAGGTGTGTAGAGTGACTATTAAGGGAAAAAGTTGTGTACAATTTGCTGTCTGCGGCGCATTCCTGCAGCTGTGTTCTGCTGTTCCCCCTCGTTTTCCCTGACACCATTCTCCTCCTCCTCAGGCAGTTCTTGGTCTGGATCATATAATGGGATGTTCCTCCTCACACAAATGTTGTGCAGGATAGCACAGGTCAGTGTAATTTTACACACAATGTGTGGAGCATATAGTAGGTTGCCTCCTGTGATGTCCAGGCATCTGGATCTGGACTTCAGGATGCCAAAGATCCTTTCCACAATGGTGCTTATCCTCCGATGTGCCTCATCATAGGCACGCATGCTCTGCTGCTGTGCTTGGGTTGGGGAATGGGGTCATGATCCATGGCTGGATCCTGTAACCCTGATCCACTGCAAAAGATAATAGGAGTGAGTATTTTGTTAGTGCTTGCAACAGGTATGTCATATGGCACGGCAGCAGATATCTTGTGTCATCTGTGACTCATATGTGTTTGTGGTATTGTGTGAGATCCTGGGCTTCTGTGAGGTTTTCTCTGCACTGGGATGTATGATTTGGTTTCTAAACTGTTGGTCAGTGTGTATGTACCATGCATTGTGTAGTGTTCCACATGTTTTAGTGTGCTTTCACTGGTGGGGACATGATACATCCATACACACAATGGATCCAGATGTAGTGGTAACATGGTTGCACTACATGGCCTGAACATCCCATCCATTTAGACATATGTCATTGCAGATGAAATGTAACACTGAAGCCCTTTGAATTGGGTAGGTGACAATGCACAACACTTCTCCATAAGTTGGCAGCACTGAGCTGTTCAGTATTGACAATGCACAACTGTCCCATGTGTGACTTGTTTCTAGGCAAGTGTTTGTTGTTCCCTCTGCCGGTAGCTCATGTGCAACCGTGCACCTACACTACCAAACTTGCTCCAGAGAACCTGGTAACTACCTTGTGGAGGTGGATGTATCTGTACAAGAAGGGCCATCTCCCTGTACATATGCTATTTTGATGGACAATTGGCTCTTTCAGTGTGTGCAGCAGTGTACATTTTGCATTAGTGGCACATCAATATATGTTCATAGCACAGTCCACTTCATTATTGCAAACTGGAAACAGCATCCTAGGAGTTATGTATGATGTTGGGACTGTCTCAGTATTTCTGTTTCACCTACATCTGAGTCAGCATCATCATTCTATGTGTCTCATGGTGTTAGACCTGCTGCAACACACATAGCACATCCCTTCCATGCTACATACTGTTTAGGAGGGTGACCGATTGACTATGTGGTTCATCGTCTAAGTTGTACTTCCAGTGCAGGCCATGTCATTGTCACTGTGAGCTTTGACATTGGTCCCTTGGTGCTCTAGATTGGCAGCTAATGTTAGTGGCAGCCGTCATTTGTCCAGAGGTGTGTATCCCATAGTGTCATGGTGTACAACATAACTACCAGTGTCACACCTCAGTGTCACCCTGCCCACGTGTCAATGTAGTGGTGTATGTTTTGTGTGTCCTACAGGGTTGTTGTGCTGTGTGCATATTGCTAGGTTTATTGACTTACCGACAAGATGGCCATTTCTATATTGTCCATCTTGGAAGAGCAGATTGATCCTGTTGTGGCAGAATATGAATGAATCATGGACACTCCCAGGATACTTGGCCAAGATGTTTGTGAACAATCCCTGGTGGTAAACTAAGGTCTGCACATTGATGGAATGCTTCTGTTCCTGAATAGGTGCTCTGTTGCTGCAGGTGGGACGATCCGGACATGGGTGCAGTCACTTGCACCGAACACTTGCAGGAAGCCATGGATTTGGTAAAATCCCTGTTTTATCTGCTGCTTCTGCTGGGTGTTGGGGAAGCTGATTTGGCGGGTGTGAGGGAGATTATGGCATCTAACACCTTGGGCAGGAAGGCCGAGAATGAGGGCTGTGATACCCTAGTGACCAGGGCATCTGTTGTCTGGAAAGAGCCACTTGCCAACATACGCAGGACAGCTAGCAGCTTGGTCACCAGTGGTATGTTGCATGGTGTCTGCAGGTTAGCTGTGGCTCAATATGTCTTAGCAGCTGCTGTATGGCTTGCCAGTTGAGTCGATACCTCCGAATGATGTCCTGTTCCCTGAGGCCATGGAGGGTTGTCCTGTTTCTGAAAAGTCTTTCCTGCCTTCTGTGTTGCCTTTGTGGCCCGTGTTGGGGTGGTGGTGGCTGCCGCCGTTGGTCCTGTGCTCGGCATAGTCTTGCAAGCTGCATCAGTAGCAATACAATGTTGTCCTGTTGGTCTGTTATGTTGCTTGTGTGTGTCTTCCTTAACTAGTGGTGTGTTTGTCTAATTTTAATGCCTGGCCTGACCCAGGCGTTAAATTTTGACTCAAATCGGGTTTAGCGTCATTTTTCAGTCCGCCTCCCACCCTTGCGCCATTTATGCCATGTTGGATAAATATGCGGCTAGGGTGTTTGAGTCATTTTTTGGACGGGAACGCCTACCTTGCATCTCATTGATGCAAGGTGGTTTCACGCATCCTTAAAATGATGTTAACCCCATATTTTTGACGCTAGACAAGTCTAGCATCAAAATATAAATATGGAGATAAGTTTGCGTAAAAAAAAATGACACAAATTTGGTGCAAACAGAGTATAAATATGGGCGACAGCATGGCACAGTGTGGGGAGCCACAACGTCTCGGGTCCCGGCCCCAATACCGTATGACTCCGGCCACTCTGGTCACTCAGGCCAACGGCACTTTGCCGACCCAGTGCTCGGCTGACCCAAGGCTTGCCCCGCTTGGCCACACCTCTCTGCTTCCGCTGCCTCTTCAGTCTTCACTTCTCCATTTCTCCACCAAGCGATTGAGGGGCACTTTCTTACAATGATTTAACAAAAACTTTACATCACTCACAGGTTCACTAAGAGATCTAATTAAATCTAATGCCACATGGGACTGGTCTAAAGAACACCAACACATGTTCCAAGTCACAAAAGACACCCAATCTGTTGAAATTAATATTAAATACTTAAGGTTAAGAAATGATCCATGGACGTCATTGGTCTGAAGCATTCCTGTTGCCAAAACAATTTTGATGAGACTGGAATCTAGGGGCCATATTTATACTTTTTGACGCAAAACTGCGCTAACGCAGTTATGCATCAAAAAAATTAGCGCCGGCTAACGCCATTCTGAAGCACCATGCAGGCGCCGTATTTATTTAATGACGTTAGCCGGCGTTAGCCGCCGGTGCTGCCTGGTGTGCGAGAAAAAAAATGATGTACACCAGGCAGCGCCGGCATAGGGGGATATGGAGCTTGGGCGCCAGAAAATGGGGCAAGTCAGGATGAGGCAAATTTTTCGCCTCAATCCGATTTGCGCCATTTTTTTCGACTCCCAACCCCCATTGAAATGACTCCTGTCTTAGCAAAGACAGGAGTCATGCCCCCTTGCCCAATGGCCATGCCCAGGGGACTTATGTCCCCTGGGCATGGTCATTGGGCATAGTGGCATGTAGGGGGGCACAAATCAGGCCCCCCTATGCCACAAAAAAAAAAAAAAAAAATACTTACCTGAACTTACCTTAATGTCCCTGGGATGGGTCCCTCCAGCCTTGGGTGTCCTCCTGGGGTGGGCAAGGGTGGCAGGGGTTGTCCCTGGGGGCATGGGAGGGCACCTCTGGGCTCCTTCCGAGCCCACAGGTCCCTTAACGCCTGCCCTGACCAGGCGCTAAAAAAACGGCGCAAAAGCGGCTGGACGTCATTTTTTTTGACCCGCCCACTCCCGGGCGTGAATTTTGCCCGGGAGTGTAAATACGGCGCACATGCCTCGGAGTCGATTTTTTAGACTGGAACGCCTACCTTGCATATCATTAACGCAAAGTAGGTGTCCACGCTAAAAAATGACGCAAACTCCATGGACTTTGGCGCTAGACGCGTCTAACGCCAAAGTATAAATATGGAGTTAGTTTTGCGTCGGAATTGCGTAAAAAAAAACGACGCAATTCCGGCGCAAACAGAGTATAAATATGCCCCTAGGTGCTTACATGAGGCTGCTCTCATCACACACAACAGTAATGCTCAAATATTGAAAAAGAGACAATTATGAACCATTGGTGGGGGTCAGCATTTCTACTTGTAACTGTTTGACACTCTCTCCAAGTCTCAACTGACCACAATCCTGTCAAACCACTGTTCCACAGGTCTGCTTCCAAATACCTGTTTACAATGAGTTACATGCTGAGATGCTCAAAACTAGCTGATTGATAATGCAGCACCACTGACCAGCTAAACCTGAAGTAGCTTAGTTAGACATGTACAAATACATCTGCATGATAGTGAAAACTCCTGGCTTCTCTCTTTTTCTTTGAAGGAATTATTGAAGCCTTCACAAACAACCAGTATATATACATTATGGAAGCTACTTAGAATGGGAGCTGGGAAATCTTCTTTTGAGACCATTTATTTTGAACCAGAGAAACCTAATGAACAGTCACTTCACTGCACCATGGTATATCTAAGCTCACTGTCACACAGAATTGCTGTCTACTACAAGGGAAGTGACTTGCACCCCCAATCATCACTAAGATTGAATCCTACAACTAGCAATACATCAATAGGGGGGGAAATTAGTGAGTAAAAGGGGCGCTCCTACTCTAAAACTATAAAATTAAGCTAATGTATAATACACAGTGCAAAAGACTGGGGTTACACCCTCTAAATCCCCCAAAATTATAACAAAACGTTACCTAAATTGCACACTTTGCAATTGCACACGTGAACAATATTGAAACAACGCAAATTCTTTTGAAGTTTGAGTAATTAGAATCTATTGCATATCTTCAAAATAATAACAATCATTCAATTCAAATAATGTGATATACTCTCAAACTAGGTATCCTCCTAATGTGTAGGTTCCAAGGTATATAGTCCATATTCAACAGAACTTCAGTCCATTTTGAATTCCACTGCAAAATCCGAAAGTATTAGTCCATAAATCCAATATGAAACCTCCTACGTGATTAATCCCAAAGGTTACAAATTCAGTTCATCGTCGTCCGTCAACAAGTGTTTCATCTGGGGAGTACCCATGGATTTCATCAAGACCTCCTATAATAGCATTCCCATAATTAATGTTACAATAAATAACTATTACGTAACAATTACAATTACAATTGCAAACCGATATTATTATGACCTATTAAACTATTTAACAAAGGGAACCACATTTGTTGACTATTATATATCACCATTAATTGTGAGACAAATCCAAATTAACATTCCAGAATTTCAAAACAAAACATCATACGTGATAAGGATAACCAACCCTTATATATATACATGCACACCCTATAGACAGAACCCCATGCTCGTGATGTATTTCTAAAGACCAAATCCACTCCCTTGTAAACCCAAATGTATATTCCATAATCTTAGACATATCATACCTTCAATTCATGATTAATTTGTAAATACACTCTTTAGTGTTTCCTATGATTTCATAGTCAATGACATGTCCGGCTGAAACATAGGTAAAATATCCTGAGCATTATTATTGTTATGGCATACACATTTGTTAAACTCACCCAATTTATCTGTATCATCAGTTAATCGTCCAAACACAAATTAGTAATCTCCTATATTTCCTGTAAAGATCGTTAGAGAATATTGCACTTTAGAATCCTTACTCTTTTACACTAAATCATCCTCACAATATTGTGCCCAAAATACTTCCATTTCCCAAAATTACATTGGCTTACCGGCTAATATATTACCTTCCGAGCGAGTACGCTTCCAATTAATTCAAGCCGAGGCTCTATGAACTCTATCTATTTATGCATCTCTCTGGACTGTACAAACTACCGTCTCTGCTTCAGAGATGGTAGAAATCTAAAAAGGACTACGTTCCTATGTTTCTACCCTAATAAGTACGCTTCCTTATTTTCTAGCCAAAGCTATGCAACCTCGATCAACTTCTCAGCATCTCCCTTCGTAGTAGAAGGAGAGACGAAAACTACAAGCACCCCCTTCTCTACTAACCAAAAAATATGAATTAAAAACAAACTATGTTACTTCCTATATAAACTCCACTGATGTCTATAATTATATATATTACTTTGCTCAAATTGTAAAATGAACAAGCATCATTAGAGTGAATTAATGTCTATAATAGATGCAAGAGATAAGAACAGACCTTGTCTGTCCCTCAGCTTATACAGTGTTATCATACAACTAGCATACAGAACCCATCAAGGCATAGTCAAACTAAAGTCAAGAATCTGCAGCAAAGTATGGGTTGCTTCACTCAATGAGCACATAGAATTAATGATGAGCGAGTGAGCCTACCAAGCAGTAAGGGTTGCTAACCCAACCTCCATGAAACATCACAGAGCACGTTCCTCAGCAACCCTGGTTATATGCCAGCTTAGATGTTGGAAGACTGCAGATAGACCACAACCCCTTTTGGTGGTTGTGAGAAATTGGATTGTTGGTTCACTGGGGTGTGAGTCACGATCAAGCAACAGCCCCAATCTCTGGCAGGGTGGACCACAAAAAAGTCACTAAAGTAACCTGTGCTTAAACCTGGGTAGCATGGCACAAAAATCAGTCAGGCTTAACTTAAATGCAATGTGTAAAGTATTTATGCAGCATTCAAAAAGTAATAAAGTGAAAATACAACACAAGAAAATCCCACAACAACTTAGAAAAATAGAGTACATTTTAATAAAATATTTGACATGGAAATGACAAACATCCAACAGGTTGAAATGGAGTTATGAACTTTCAAAGTTTTTAGTAAAAACTAGTACATAGACTATCAAAGCACCAAATGTGGGCATCTAGTTGTGCGAGACTGGACCTAACCATGGCAGATCACAATACAGCATGGGTCAGCTGCATGAAGTGGATTGGGCCTGGATGGCTTTTACCTTTTGACTTTTCAAGAAAAATGTTTTAGGAAGGTAATGTTCAATGGGACAAGGCTGCGGACGGTATCCAAGGAGGGAGCGTTTCTATGGGGGAGCTCCTGGACGAAGTCGCAGTGAAGATTTCTACATTCAGACCAGTCACTTTTTTTGGAAGTTAAAAATCTCCAATGAGTCAAGGCAGAAGGCTGTAGATAAAGACAGTTTCAGGAGGTCTGATGCCCCTTTGTTGAAGGACCGCTTAACAGGATTTGCTGTTGCAGGGAATAATGTAGTGGGAACAGCCCAGTCAGGCCATCCGGCAATGCACCTTTGGCAGATCGACAAGCAGGTTGGTCCTGATCTTCCCTTTGTCCTCAGAGTAGTTTTTAGGTAAACATTTTATGTCTCAAGTTTTGAATTTTGGTTATCTGGGCACGTTTTGCACCACAACCAATGGTCTATTACAGGTGGCACAGTACATGGGGTTTCAGGACTTAATCAGGCTAGGTCCAGGTGTGGAGTCAAGGTGATAGAAGCCTTTTATGTGACTGTGGCTCTTAACAGGATGCCAGTAAATTAGCCTTTGGAGTAACTCTGTTAACCCTGGGTTCAGGTGAAAATGCAGGGCTCCAACAGCAAGGCAGACTCCACGCAGCAAAGCAGTTCTTCCAGGTACAGCAAAGCAGTCTTTTGGAGTTCACAGGTGGCCACAGCAGCAAACTGCCCTCTGGGAGTCCTTCAGGAGGTCCAGAAAGTGAACTGAAGAACGGGCCGGGGGGGAGGGGTCATATGTTTATACCTGGTACCTTCTTTGAAGTGCTTGGAATTTCCTGACTCCCCTGCCCTGACTCAAATCTGGCTGCAGAGACAATGTGGAGGTGGCAAGCCCTTTGCATGAAGGCAGAGCATAGCCTATTCATTTGGAAGTGGGGCTTTGCCCAGCTCTGCCCCCATCCTGCAAACAGATTCCCCACTAAGGCACACCTAATCCCTCTATTGTGTGACTGTCTGGGGGGAATTGACAAAGTCTGTGAGTTACACCCAGTCATGTGACCTATGTGAGGCTGCAGGCAGCATGTGGGTAAGGGAAGAAAAAGTCATTCTGATAAATTGGGCTGTTGGTTGACTGGGGTGTGATTCCTGGTCAAGCAGCAACTACAATTCTTGTCAGGGTAAGGCACAAGCAAACCCCAAAGTATTCTGTTCTCACCCTCTTGTAGCTTGGCGCAGAGCAGTCAGGCTTAACTTTAAGGCAATGCACAAAGTATTTGTGCGACATCACAAACAGTAAAACAGTTAAAATAACACACAAAACAGATCCAGCACCAGGTTATAAAAATAGAACGTATTTTGATAAATAAAACAACACCAAAACAACAAAAATTCCGTAAGTAGAACTTGAGTTATACATTTTTCAGGAATAAACTCTAAAATAGCACTTAGAGGCAAGAAGCACCAACCGGGAAGATCTGGTTGTGAAAGACTGGAACAAAGTCAAAAGTTAAGTCTGAACGTGATGGAGCGCGTGCAGGGAAGAGGCACAAAGGTCTTTTCCTGCAGATCAGAGTTCCAGTTCCTTCTTTGGTGCTTGAATTGTATCACAAAAGTGAAGTGCGGCTGCAAAGTCTCGGGCTCTCAGAATCCTCTGCAGCTGTGAAGAGAGTTGGATTGAGGAGACAAGCCGATGCAGTCAGGATGTGGCAGTGAATGGCTGGGTCCATGGGTGAACTCTTGACCACGAGTCGGGAATATGGCCTTAAACTCCCCAAAGTTCACAAACATCAGAAAAAACTTCACTATTCGCTGCATTGTGCTATTTACCACCCACCATTCACCACAGAAGCTTGGCGATGGGGCCTTATGCTTTCCTTTACTTCATGAGGTGCGGGTGCAGCATGGTCCCTGTGGCGCTGGTTGTCAGAGGAAGAGGCGCAAATGTCAGGTAATAAATAGAATAGAGCAAGAGGACGATGCACCTGCAGAAGGAGAAGCCAAGGTTGATTTTTCAGTGTAGCTTCAACCGGGGATGTATGGTGGGCAGCAACCTCATGTTATTTGGGCACAGATGTTCTTCCGACGGGCACCTCCAACACCAGGGCCAGGCTGCTTCTCCTCAGAGTAGCCTGTGCTTCAGTCACTCTCTTTTTTAAATAGCTCCAGTCTGATATCTTCCAGCACTATTCGCTGCACAACAGGCACTCTGCAAACTGCCAGCACATCCCTGTGGGCTGTAACCGTTCTCTTTCTTAAACTGTCTTTTTGCAGTATCCACTGCCTCAGTGCTGCAGTGTTTTTTTCCTGTTGCTGTTGTCAAACACTATCCTCTGCGCACTGTGGCTCTGCAATACTCCATCTGACTCAACACTTTTTCCGTAGGCAGTTCACTCTCTCCTCACTATGTGCTCTGCTCTCCCCATCATTCTCTGCAGTCCCCAATACTAAGACAAGCTCAGTCTGCATGTGCTCCTCCTATCTGACACTTAGCGCAACTCTTCTCTCTCACCCTGCACCATTTAAAATAACATCAAGGAGGACTCCTTGACCTACACTTTATTCAATGGCAGTGTGTCTCCCATGAACTCTCTATCATGCGCCCTACTGCTTCATTTTACTTTCTTTATCATACCTCCATCTCTTCCTATCAATCAGTGCACTTGCTGTGTGTCTTCTGTTAATCATGGAGGTCTAGTTATTTTCCCCTTGGCGCGCTAGGAGGTGGACAGAACTCTGTGGAATCGCACGTAGTGTTTATTAAGCTCCATGGAATCCAGCAGTGTACAACTCTGCAAGATCCCCCCACCCTTAGTTCCAATGAGCACTGAGCCTGTGATGCAGAGGTTTGGCATCATCGTTGAGGCGACAGTTTATGGGCGATACAATGAACTTGAACTGGGGAAAAGCATTGCGCAGTGGTGGTTTTAAAGGTGATGCATCGGTCCCAAGAAGATATTATATCTGGACTGACCTGCTCGTATCTGGCCCATGCTCCATCGCTGTTCACCTGAACTTGAGACTTTCTTGCCGTCTCACACATCTAGATGACCGCAATGGGACCTTTGTGATTTTAAGCACTTTCTTACATTAAAGCTTTGTCATTGTATATCTCAGGTTCTACTCATTGGACTTTTGTTGTTTTGGTGAAAATATATGTTCTTACATTTTACTCTATTTGTCAAAATTGGTGTGGGATTTTCCTTGTGTTGTGTTTTCACATTGTTACTGGTTTTGTGCTGCATAAATGCTTTACACATTGCCTCAAAGTAAGCCTGGCTTCTTTGTGACAAGTTACCAAATGGTTGAGCACAGATTAATATAGTGAATGTCTGTGTTTCACCCGGATAAGAATTGTGGATTCTCAACCCATAACCCAATTTTTCACAATTGTGATGATCAAATACTTCAAAGAAATTCCACCCTAGTCTCTTCGTCCAATGTTGACTGCTAGTTGATATTTTTTTCAGCAAAGGTGGGCACTCAAAATGGCATGAAACTGGAAGGAATTCAGTCATTGCCCACAATGAACTCTTCCTAATAAGGAGGAGCATATCCCAGCCAGCATGTTAAGGACACTCTGCATACCTTATCCCGAGGGTCTGCTACCAGTATCATTAGGATTTTTCATGATGTAAATTTTGCAGACATGATGACAGGCCAATCATTCTAGATTTGCATTATATCTGCTATAATCAACTCTGGCCCTTTAGTAGAGTGGATGATAAAATGTAGCAACCATCTTATACACAGTACATATTTTGTTTATAATATTTCAGGTGTAAATGGGGAATATACAGTTTAGATTTTGGAGGTATCTTTGTTACCACCATCCTTTTAATAAAGCCCATAGCATGGTGAACTATGAGTGAGAGCTACACACATTCTAAGAGCTAGAGGATCCTAAAGTTGGAAGTTGATTGATGCACTTCAGTAATTAAAAATGTTCCTCCCTTCATAGGTGAGGATTTAGAGTTGTCAAAGTTTAATATAGTGTAGTGTAGAACTTGAGGATCTTGAACTTCATTCAAAATTGTAAGTAAACATCGGTTTCTTTACCCTTACTACCTTATTGCCCATATAGTCCTTCCTTTTGCTGGCATTTTATTGTGTTCTATTTAGTTAAACGGCTTTCTCATGTGGAGGGTATTTGATTACAACTAATCCTTCTTAACTGTGCTTCAGATCTTTCTTTCTGTTTAATAAGACGGGTTCCCTTATACCAATGGGATTTGATATTAACCACGTTTTTGCTGACTATGCTCTAGATTCTTTGAGGCTAATACGTTTTTTACATTATGGCATTTGATACTCCCTACAGATTGGGTTACATACTCACTCCACATTGTTTTCCATGTTAATTCGGATAATGTTTGTTTGTGACTGCTTAGCCCTATGCAATTGCATAGATCTACTCTGATTGATTTCATTTAAGGTGACAACAGCCTTTCGGCCACCACTCTACCCATGATGACCCTTTCTTAATATAGGAGAGTAAGCCCTTTATCATGCGCTTGACTTTAGAGGCAAATTAAGGGGTATTTTCTATGGTCTAGTGTAACATCATATACATTGTCACTTTCAGCATGTTAGCATGCCACCATTGATTTATCACATTTTTGGTGTATCTTACATGTTTTTATGTTGTTTGTTGTGGTCTATTTTCTTTTTATAGGTCTACGCCGATTGTGGCTTTTTTTTGCATAGCTGTTCATGTAAGTTTTTGGTTTTGTTTATACCTATTTTTTGAGTAGCTAAAGTTTTTTGTGGTCCTAAAGAAACACTATTGATCCTGAGGGACACTCAAGGCGTGAAACATGTTGACTTAGAAGTTTGGGCCAAAGTCAATTTCCTTTTGCCCCTTTTGCTATTTGGTTAGAACAGAGGAATATTATTTCCCCCATACTTCCCTTGTTTTTAATCTTGACCGAGACCCATCATTCACAATAAACTTGTTGCAGGGTGGCTCTCAAGCCATTTTTTATGTTTCTAGATCTCTGTTCTTTACAGTAGGTTTGAATTTTTTCCTACCTATGTTTGTGGCACGCACTTCAAAAAGATCTCTGGCATAGAGCCCCCTTGAGGGTCCTCGTCGGGCATTGCAGTGCCAGCCCGATGAGGACCAGACCCGAGGATGAAGCATGACATCCGAAGGATGTGTGAGGGTTCTAGCTTCTAAATTTAGAAGTGCCCCTGTGTGTTTCTTTGCCTTTATCCTAGGAACAGTGTACCCATTTTTGAGTTATAGTAATCATTCAGGGAGACTGTACACTGGGCCTGTCCTAATATTTCCTGTCCCTTGTATTTTGACTTGATTTTACAGAACTGCCGGAGTGCAGGCACCAGGCAACTCCTGCAAGACAGATATTTGTGAGCACTAGGATAAGATGACACTTTCAGGAACCATTTTCCCTTCAACAGAGAAATTACACATTTAGAGACCAAAGTCCCCAGAATACAGAAATTAATTAGTGGCAAACTGATAAAAAGCATAAATCTGAGAGTCCAGGCTCTCAAGAAGACCAATCACAGAGAAGAAGTCTTCTGGTTGAAAATTGTTGTTCCACACACTTAAACATGAATGCCAACCGATAATGTGGATCTCCCAGGGAGGCCTCTGTCTTGAAATAGGTGAGATGTGAGAAGGACACTCCAGGACCCTGAGAACAAGGACCCAACACAGTTACCACAATTTGGCCTCTGGTTTAATAGTAGTACTTCTAAAACTCAACATTCAGGAGAGCTTCTTGGCGAGCGCCAGTAATGGTGTTCCACAGACAGAAATTACTTCAAGTTGATCAAGTGGGATTTTACAATTTCATTAACTAGCAGACTTTACATTTTGCACAGAGGCAGACAGGAAGAGAGTTCTCGTTTGAGCAGCAGCAATCAATAATGCTTTGTCACTAAATCTTGGAGGTCATGACCTTGGGACTGACAATATCGGAAACTTGGCTGAATGCAAGGTTTATGTCGATTAATATCACCCTCACTTAGATGCATTAAGTTGGGGAAAAGTGGCGCCAGGACCCACTCCCACACCTCCCACTGGTTTGCCACAGGCAGTGACATGGTTTGTGAGACAGTCGGAACGAGGACTGGGGCGCTTACCCACCATCCCTGTCCTAGACCACAATGTGGTTTACAACATTTGGGTAATTATGTAAAGGAAGCCCTCTGAAGCCCAAGATACATTTAGGTGGAATCTCTCAATGCTCAGTATTAGTGGGATTAACTGTTCCAGGTAAAGGCCTTAGTCCTCCATCCCATACTTTGGCCAACACACTCCAGGAAGCAATAACCTTTCTCACTTGGCAGCTGAACTGTAGTTCAATTAACGAATATTGCAAGCAGAGATTAGCATCGACTCTAGAGCCGCTGGCAATTTTATTGACACTCAATATGCACAGATCATTTGCTGCCCCCTTATTAAGAAGCTAAAACCAGAAAAGGTATGGGTAATTGATGAGATCAAGCTAACTTTGGGCCCATTCGATTCAGAACAATACCTTTAATTTGGCTTGTGATTTAGAACAATACCTTTAATTTGGCTTGTACTGGTCAATGACATGAGGAGACCATATTTTGTAATGTCATAGATGCTCCTCAATTTGAAATCTTGTTAGATTGTCCCCGGCTGTCATTACATGACCCTTACATTAGATGGGATTCACTATTTGTTAGAAACCGATGTCTATAGTTGGCAGAGGTATGTACCCGGTACAAGTAGGGACCACAATCCTAGTCAGGGTAAGTCAGTGTTATGAGTACCACAAGTACCATACCTTTTCAAACCCCTTGTGCTACAGTATGATCACACACACTTTAACAATAGAATGTCTATGGTCTGTTCCTCTTTCTGTGCCTCTTTGGTAATTGGCAGTTATGTGTACCCTTGTGGTAGTAGTACATTCCACTTTTATGTAGTGCCAGTTATGACTCTGGCTGTTATTTATAACCTGGTGGGTATTAGTAGATTTCACTTTTATGTAGTGCCGTGTATGGGACTGTATATTAACCCTGATGGCAGTTGTAGGCACTACTTCAAGTATATTAGTATCCATTGCTATGAATGATAAAGGGAAAGATGCAGTAAAACCTTCACACGTGCTGTTTTAGAACAGAACTGCATAATTTCACCACATGATTAAAGCACATTATCTACATGTGAACTCATGCAAACAAAATGACTATTCTGATTATTTCAAAGTGCATGTGAAATGCCTGATTATTATAATGGCCCAAACATGCATAATACTCTCAGATGTTGCTAAACATGCACATGTGTTCCTTCTAGCTCATTACGGTATTTAAACCACTTTGTAGAGGCATCCTTTGCTTAGCCTAGTTAGGATTTCAGCAGCACTTACCTGTCTCCAGTCAGCTCCTGGACCCTTGATGGCATCTTCACAGCTTTGGTCTTCTTCGCTTTTGCTGTGTCTTCTGCAGAATCTCCCATATAACCTTGAAGAAATGGGCAAGGTAATGAAACCTCGGCATTCTAGTATGCTTCTCACATCACGCTCATCACACCGATGCTGCATTCAGCATAATAATAAAGACAAGGTAAAGACTAACATAATTATATTGCACTAGAACTTATGTTTAAAGTAGCACTTGGATTTTCTTGGCAGTTCTTGGCAAAACAAGTGAACACATGACTCCAATTGTATTTCTTTCAGGAGAGACATATTTGCAGTAATTGTAGCCCCTCCTCAAAAAACAGGTACCAAGATAATTGCACCTAATATCCAGCGAACATTAAAGTTGACCTTGAAGGTTAATGTTTATGTTGGACACTGTTTCTTATTGGGAATCCTGCAAGATAACTTGCCAAAGTGTGTTGTTCTCTTCAATCTCTATTCCTTATACCAAGCTGGATGCTTCAGCCAAAGTCAGTTTTAATAAATTTTGTTCATATGCTGAAGTAACATCACTATGTCACAAATTGCTATCCAAGCTAAATTACTTTGTTTTTCATGAAACATTATTAATGAATAGGTTTCCTAAGCTGGATAAAGCATCCTACTGTACAAGATCCCGAGAGCTTGGTTAAGTTGAATTCAGAGCTAAGTTCTCATGCCTACTTGAGCCCAGCAGAACCTGACACAGAGAATCTGAATCTATCAAGACCCGGTATTTCTCTCTCTTATCTTAATCCCCCTTCCCCTGGGAAATCATGAGGGCGTAGTGTCTTATTCATTGGTACAAAATTAGTTCTAATTGGGATTTAGGGAATACCGTCACCCCATCGGAACCACCGGGAGTTCAGGTGAGTGGCTCGAAACAGTCAGTTACATACTCTAAACTAACCTGTGCTCACCCTCTGGTAGCTTGAAACAGAGCAGTCAAGGTTAACTTAGGTGGCAATGTGCAAAGTGTTTGAACAACCGTGAAGTACTGGAACACAGTAAAAACACCACAAAAAGACTCCACACCAGTGTAGGAAAATAAAGCATCTTTATCTGGCTAGACTAAGATGAAAATAACAACATTTCAATCAGTATTTCACAAAATGTAAGTATTCAATAATAGTGCTTTAGAACACATGCCCTTTTCTTAGGGTGATTACATTAATTCTAGTCCAAGTGCATCTGTCTATTTAAGAGGATCGGACAGCAGGACTGTCCCAGTGTGGAATTGCATGTAAGGTAAGCAGTGTTTCAAAAAGAGCCTTTCCGGCTGCCCATGACATGCCAATTGTTAGCAAGAAACACACAATCCAACGGAACCTAAGCTCAGGTGGGAGCACAAGGGTGTCGGTCTCCTGGGCCACGGTTGGTCACACGGTAATCCCCCTGAACTGAGTAGTGGCTTTACGGCAGTCAAGCAGACCAACGGACAGAGTGCAGGAAAGCCTGATGACCCGAGTGGGTTGCAGGATACAGATGCAGCAATCTCACTCACAGTTGACCCAGCTCTCCTAAGTGCAGTGCCAACTGACATGCGTCACAAAGGGAGTCTGTGGTTGTCAAGGTGACATTGGAATCTGTACACAAGGGCTTCCCTCGGTGCTGCAGTGCCAGCTCACACACAGGGTGAGTGGTTATGAATGGTGAAGAGTGCAGGTCATTGTAGTTTGTAGTTGGAGGTCAAACAGCAAACACTTGGAACTTCGCAGACCATAGTGCTTGATCCGGTGGAAACAAAGGTCTTCATTTTGAGATGGTGGTGAAAACCTCCTACCGCCTTGGTGACGGTCACCAATAGACCATAGCTGCGGCTACCAGCTGTCCACCGTATTATGACCACAACCAGATTTCTGTCACAGGAATGGCGGAAATCTGACTGTGCCCATGCCAGCGAATGGCGGTAAGGTGGCACTGCTGCAACCAGCAGCGCCACGCCAGTAGATCGCCACCAGCCATATTATGACAAATAATACGGCCAAGCAGTGTTCTGCTGGCGGGCGCTGCTGGTGGCAGCAGCACCCTGTCCCGTCTCCTGCCGGAGGAACCCCTGAACGCAGGTAAGTCAGGTCTCCGACAGGGGAGAGGGTGGGGGGTGCTGTGTGTGGGGATGGGAGTTTGTGAATGTTTGTGTGTGCATAGATGCGGGTGTGTGCTGCATGTTGAATGCATTTGTGCATGTATGGAGGTGTGAGTGCATGTACTGTATGTTGTGTTATGTGAATGCATGTCTGCGTGTAGGTATGTAAGTGTGTGCTGATGTGTGTGTGTGATTGGATGGATGCATGTGGGAATGGGTGTGTGTATGCGTTTGTAAGTGTGAAGGGGGCATGAATGTAGGGGGGCTGGGGAGGAGGCTAACTGGAGAGGGGGGAGACCCCTATCAGTGACAGGGAAGGAGTTCCCTGTCACTGATAGTGCCTACCGCCATGGTTTTCGTGGCATTAAGAAAATCACGAAAACCATGGCGGTAGGTGGGGTCATAATCCCACAGGCGGAACATTGACAGCTGCCGGGCCAGAGATGGATATCTCCAGCCCAGCGGCTGTTACCGCTGTGGCGGTCGGAGTGGTACAAAGGTGGGCTGGCTTCAGCCAACCCGCCAATGTCATAATATGGTGGTAAGTACGGCCAGCTTGTTGGCAGTACTTACTGCCATATTAACGCTGACCGCCGGGGTCGTAATGACACCCAAAGTCTTTGATGGCCTCAAGACTTCAATAACAGGAGGCAATCCAATAGGCCCTTGGAGTTCTTGGGTAGCAAAAAGGTAGTAGAGGGTAATTTCAATCCTCCCTCACTGCTAGAGGTAGCAGGCAGCAGGCCAATATGGCAGACCAAATTGCAGAATGGTAGTCCCTCCTAGCAGCACAGTAATCAGCAGGCCAACACAGCAAAGCTAGTAGCAAAGTGGCAGTCCCTCCTGCAGGGCATCTCTACTTCGTAGCAGAGTCTCCTCAGGACCCAAAAGTGAACTGATGGGGTTAGGGGTCCGGTACTTATACCAAAATGTATCTTTGAAGTGGGGGAGGCTTCAAAAGAGGCCTTTGCAGATCACAAGGTCCCTTCCCTTCCTTCCTTGGCTCCAGACACTCTACACAGGGGTATGCAGTCTTTTGTGTGAGGAGATCCACAGCCCTATTCAGGTGTAGATGTCCTCTCCTCACTCCCAGCTAGCCTAAGAAAACTCCTCAGCCAGGTGATGGGCCATCAGGATGCAAATGCCACACCCAAGCTCTCTTTTGTGTTTCACTGTATAGAGGGAATGCGCAAAGCCCGTCGTTCATCTACCCCAGACATATATTCAGAGACAGGTAGAGTCACAGAAATGTTAACGTAAGAAAATACCAACTTTCTTAAAATGGAATTTTCAGACTTACAATTTACAACCTGACTTCACCATAAGTTGTGATTTGAAATTGTGAGTCCAGTGACACCAAACTCCATATTTCTATATTTTATCAATTGGAACTTATACTTAAAGGATGTGTTAAGGTAACACCAATGTTAACCTATGGGAGAGACAGGTCTTGTTGTAGTGAAAAGCAAATTTGACAGTTTTTCACTATCTGGGCTTGTTAAACGTAAAAGTGTCTCACTTTTAAAATACACTGCACAATCCTTTTGGGGCAGTCTAGGGCCTACCTTAGGGGTGACTTAATTGTAATAAAAAGGAAGGTTTGGGCCTGGTCGAAATGGCAGTTTAAGACTGCACACACAGACTCTGCAGTGGCAGGTCTGAGGCAGGTTTGCAGGGCTACTGTAGTGGGTGGCATGATCAGTGCTGCCACACCACTAGTAGTTTATAATTTACAGGCCCTGGGCACACATAGTGCACTTTACTAGGGTCTTACAAGTAAATTGAATAGGCCAATTATGGATAAGCCAATGTTAACATGGCTTAGAGTACAGAGCACCTGCACTTTAGCACTGATCAGCAGTGGTAAAGTGCCCAGAATCCGAAAAGCCAGCAAAATGAATTTAGAAAACAGGGGGTAAGAGGGCACAAAGTTAGGGAAACCATGCCAAGAATGCCAGGTCTAAAACTATCTATCACATTCACCTCTCTTTATTTACCAGGAAAGCTGTAAATTGAACCAAAAGGATTTCACTAAACCTCCATCCCAGGAGCAGATCCACAGAGTGGAGAACACCAGAGACACAAATGAAAAAACAACTCGGCAGTTAACTGAGCACTATTTAGCTTAAACTAATGTCTCTGTTAAAAAGAAGACTGAGGCATTGCCTCCATAATACCCCTTTGACTGCCGCAAAGACACCATAGAATGAGTCCAGGTTCCAGGTTCCTAACAGTCATGTGTATGCCCTAACTGCGGTGGAGAATGAACATTTAACACAGAGTCTAGAGGATACCATGGACAATAGTTTAATAAGACACTCCAGTTTATCAGCTGCATCACCATTGCTCTTTGTGTGAAAGGCTAATGGAAAACGTAGATCATGTATAGACTATTGAGCCTTAAATAAGGTTTTGATCAAAAACAAGCACCCTCTCCACTCAAAATTAGCCCTACGCGGAGTATACAATGCAGTTAAGATACGCATTTACAAATATTTATTGAATCCCTTCAGGTTGTGTAACCCCCCACAGCCTCCCAGATCATTGTGAACAAAGTATTCTGAGAATTAGTAGACTATTTTGTAATTGTCTGAAAAACTATTGCCAGCATTGTAATGTTCTTCCCTCAGCAAAAACAATTCCCCTTTTCCTTGTACCCATGTTGGTTGCAGCAGCGTCCCTACTCCTGGTGGCTCTTGCGGAGGCTCTTCTAGGAACTAGCTTTTTCAGGTTTAACTGCCACTCAAGATGGTGGCAGCATGTCCTTGTGAGGTCAGCGCTGTAGTGGTTCTACCTTAGTCTTGTGCTGAAGCTTCCCTCCAGCTGTTTCTCTCTGGGAGCCCTGCACCTCAACTGTCATCCTGAGGAGAATGACCAGTGTTCCTGAGGTGCTTCGTTTCATAGAGACTTCCTCAAGTTTTGAGTAGGTAATTCTTTTTCTTGTTACGGTGTGCACACCAGCTACTTTTCCCCTTCAGAAAAAACTGAATTTTTTCCTTCTTCCAACAACTGGCTATCGGCATTCTGAAGAGAATTTGTTTTAGCTCAACAGAACTTCAAGCAACTGCAGTAATGAATCCTTTTGGTATGATTTCCAGACTTGCCAATATATATACTGTATGTACATATATATTCAGGAACTCTTTGCTTTGCAGACGTGTCAGTCTTATAGACAAACCTCAGTGCTCAGATAATTCCTAGAGACTGTGATTGAGAAAACTGAACCTTGAGAAGGAGTTTCCATTTACTGCAAAATACATTAGTAGTTTGTATATTTGTGAACTTTTGAACTGCTCTCCAGAGAACCTTGGAAACCTCTGACTCCTGGAGAAAAGAAGATATTAAGTTAACATTGTACTCTTAGAGAGAGGCTAGTCTCTCAAAATATCCAGGTTATGAGAACAATAGAGTTGAGTGAATGTGAATAGCTGAACAGTTGAATGCACAGTAGGAATGTACTTATTTATGCTCTGTTCACCCGACTGCAGGTTCTTCCTTTAAAGAAATCCCAATAAGAAGAAAGGTGCAGGTTTTCAGAGACACACACTGAATATCCTATCTTCAAGTGGGAAACACAGGCTGGAACTGGATCTGGAGGTGGTCTCTCTTTTTCTATTCCATTCCCCTTTCCCCCTAGTGGATGCAGGGTTCAGATAATCAGTTAAAGTCTGAGCACAAATCTGTTGGAGGGAGTTGGGTAAAAGGCATCTGCTTCTGTGGAAGTTTGGTTTAATGGGTAATCTCCTTCCAGAAGGCATTTACATCAATGATATCCACATATACTCAAACTCCCAGTCTTAGCAAATGAAACACATGCATATGGTCTTATGAAAATTGTGTATGAATGGACTCTATGCCAAATTGACCCATTATGAGTTTCACACCACAACCGTAGAATTTTTAGGTTTTGTAATCACTCCAGTTGGGATTCAAATGGATACTTAAAAGATCAGTGCAGTGATTGACTAGCTATCTCCAATTGAGTAAAGGATGTTTAGTCTTTTTTAGGATTCTCAAATATTTACAGACACTTCATTCTATATTTGCCTCAATTGCTTACCCCATCACAAGTGTTTTAAGAAAAGGTGTCATTTTTAAATGGACCACAGAGGCTGAAAATGCCTTTCAGGCTCTGAAAATTGCATTCACCACTGTGCCAGTCTTAAAACACCCACAAATGGATCTTCCTTAAACAGTAGAAGCCGACACTTCAAGTTCAGCTATAGGAGCAATATTGTCCCAAAAGGATTCCCAAGACTTCAGAGCTCCTTCCTATTCGGTCTCATTCACAAAACTTGACATGCCATAAAAACAATTATACAATTGTCAACAAATAATTTTTGGCAATTATGGATGCTTTCACGGAATGGCGTCATTACCTGTTTGGAACAGCACATTTTACAACTGTCTATACATACCACAGTGTAACCTGCCAATGGCTTTTGTGACTGATTTGCCATTGGTTTGATGATAAAATGTGCTACTAGTTAGTAATTGACTACTTTATTTCTGAATTACATTGTTAAAATACTATTAAGCTATTGGGAATGGAGTTTAGCTTTCCATGAGCTGACATTCACAAAACAATGGCCAGTCAGAAAGAATGAATCAATCTGTGGAACAATTTCTGAGATGTTGCCTACTGCAATGTGAGGGGATCTTGGTAAGACTGTATAGGTATAGCAAATTTGCTTACATTAATGCCAAACATTCATCTGCAGGATTTTCACCTTTCTTTATTCTGTATGGCTACCCTCCGAGTTCATTTTTAGAATTACTTCCTGAAGAGCCTTCTTGTGCAACCGCCCATGAAGGTTGGAGACTAATTCACCGAACCCTCACTTGCACCCAAGAAATTCTGGCCAAATCGCAGTAACCTTATAAAAACCCAATCTGACAAACATTGCAATCCAGCTTACATTTATCAGTCACAGGATAGGGTGTGGCTTTCTACTCATCACCTTTCCTTGAAAGGTCCACATAAACTATGACCCCGATTTATTGGCCCTCTTACAGTGAAATAAAAGATCAGCACCTCAGCAGTTAAACTGGTCATCTCATCTGCAATGCAAGTGCACCCCGTCTTTCATGTGTTGTTGATGAAGAAGGCTCATCCAGTTTTGAAAGTGGTTACGTCTATTTTGCAATGTTGAAACAAGACACTAAAGCCCTCATTATGACATTGGCAGTAAATCCCACTTACCGCCACGCTGACTGCTGCCAACTTACCGCCGCCTCCGCGGATATCCATTCACCATATTATGAAACACACACACCAATCTTTCAGTATTCAGCCACATACACAAATCCGCCAGACCAAAGGTCAGTGATAAAGTGGCGGTATCAAAACCCACACTGTTATGCCAACAGAACAACGCCCATTACATTATGACCCATGAATCACCACAGCGGACAATCAACTGCGATAAACCATTGGCGGTAAATACCGCCACGCTCAGAATGGACACCCACATACCAAACAACACCACATTGACCAACACCACATTGGCCAATTCAAACAACACACCCACACACCTGCACCACTATAAAACACATTACCCACAACCTTTTACCATTCCAAACCATTACCAGCAGAGAAACATCAAGACCACAGACACATCTACAGCCACACACTGTGAATACTATTCACACCTATTCACCACTCAACACCCCACATCACACTCCCCAACACATTAACTAACACACCCTCACCTACACACCTCACACAACACCCATGGCACCACAAAGGCACCCCTGTTTCACAGAGGAGGAGCTAAGGGTCATGGTGGAGGAAATTATCAGGGTAGAGCCACAGTTATTTGGAGCACAGGTGCAGCAGATATCGATAGCAAGGAAGATGGAGCTATGGCGGAGAATCGTGTCCAGGGTCAATGCCGTAGGACAGCACCCAAGAACTAGGGGTGACATCAGGAAGAGGTGGAAAGACCTATGGGGGAAGGTACGTTCCCTTGCAGCAAGATACCAGCTCGCTGTACAGAGGACTGATGGTGGACCCCCACCTCCTCCCCCACAACTAACAGCATGAAAGGAGCAAGTCTTGGCAATCCTACATCCTGAGGGCCTGGTCAGAGTAGGAGGAGGACTGGATTCTTGTAAATCAACTCTCTACTACTACTACTCCCTACCTGCATGCCATCACATACCCCCACCTTCACCCCCCACTCCCATCACTCCACCACTTCCCACACACCCCACCATCACATCTCAATCATTCTAATGCCAAGCCCTGCATGCTCTACTAATGCACGGACACCACTCACAGCCCTGGATGGGCAATCATTACTAAAGCATGCACACTATTGAGAACTAATTATCCCACCATACACCAACGTACACAAGTGAAAGCTGCCAGGGCAAATACAATCAAAGAGGGCAAGCCACGGATGCACAATATGTCAGAAACAGAAACCATAACATATCATTTACATACCCACAGGTACCCCAGCCAATGTCAGCGGAGAGGAGGTGACAGCAATATCTAGTGTCCCAACAGAAGAAGCCCACAGTGATGACAGCAACTCTGGTCTTCAGGATTTGGATGACCTACCTGGCCCATCAGGGACCTCTGGACAGGCGGTTTCCCAGGCCCAGTCACACACCACCACAGAGCCTCCCCATCAGGAAACACCACCACAGCACCCACCCAGCGTACCCACATCTCTGTACCCAGGATACGTCAATCAGCAGTGTGTCCACCTCTACAGGGACCCAGGCCACAGCTCATACTCAAAACAATCAGGGACCTGGGGTCAGTGGCAGTGGGCACACAGTTCAGGGGGCAGAGGCACAGGCCAACAGGGAAACTGTGAGGAGTGCTGTGCGCCGGGGGAGTACAGGCCAAGGGAACCGACTTTCCAGGAGGCACTCTCTGAGATCCTGGGGGCCTATCAATGGCCTATCAACATCCTCAGGACACGATGGGCCAGATCCTGGACAATGTGCAGTAGAACAGGCGGCTGCAGGAGCGACAGTACCAGGCGATCAGGGAGGCCTTGCAGGCCATCAACAACACCCTGATCTCCATAGTAGGGGTACTGGCAGACATGGCCAATATTATGAGGGAGGCCGTTACACAACAGCGGGCCCTGGCCGCTAGCCAGACATCTGAACAGCCTTCCACCTCTACTACCACTAGTGGACAGAAGGCCCCACTACAGGACTCATAGGCCACCAGCATCCCTCCCCCTGCAGAAAGTGAACCACCCCGCAAACGTTCCCTGTGATTCAGACAGAAGCCAGAGACACTTGCCAAGACCCCGTCAGGAAATTAGACTCTCCTCATTGTTACTCTTGTGTCCCACTCACTCACCCTGTTCACCTTGAACTGCCATTGCTCTCCATTCCTATGCCCCTGGGACAATGCACCAATGCTACAAACAGACTGGAACAATACCCTTGACTTTCCTCCATCATCACCCCATACCATTGCACTTGCCCCTCTATATTTTAACACTTCAATAAACACCCTTGGAAAAAAAAAGTTTGGAGTGTGTCATGTATATGAATGATGTATTAATTGAAACAGGTACAAACATTGCAAATCAACTGTACAGAAATTGAGCATAGATTAATGATCTGTAGCTGGCTGCAGTGATCACACCAGGAGTACATGTGAGGTCACCAACATCTGCAAAATGAATTGGCAGAGGGAACAGTAAGTGGGCATGGAAGTGGGAAATATCAGCATGCCAGTGCCACAGAAATTCAAACAAATGTCATTGAAATGTGAAGTAACACTGTCCTACCTGTGTGTCATTGGAAGTATTGTTGGATCATAGATGTTCTGTTGTCCTTATCCTCATCCTCTGCCTCCTCATCCTCACTGTCCACAGGGTCCACTGCTGGAACACGGGCATCTCCAGCCTCCTCCTCGTGCAGGAATGGGACATGGCATCTGAGGACCAGGTTATGCAACATGCAGCATGACACCACTATCGGGCAGACCTTCTTGTGTGAGTAGCACAGGGATCCACCATTCAGATGGAGGCACTGGAACCTAACCTTCAGGAGGCCAAAGGTCCTTTCAATTATCCTTCTGGTTCGCCCATGGGCCTCATTATAACATTCTTCTGCCCTTTTCCTGGCATTCCTCACAGGAGTCAGCAGCCATGATAGTTTGGGGTAACCAGAGTCACCTGAAATATTGAGGGACAACATTTAGGCACACACTATCTCATATGGACCACACCCTACCATAAACCAGCATATACTGTGTGGGAACAAGGGATCACCTATTAGCCACACCCTGTGTCTCTGTAGTTGGCCCATCTCATTTGGGATGCTGCTATTCCTCAGGACAAAGGCATCATGCACCGACTCAGGATACTTAGCACTGACGTGGGAGATGTACTAGTACGCCAAGCACACCATCTGTACATTCATAGAGTGGAAACTCTTACGATTTCTGAACACCTGTTCATTCTGGCGGGGGGGACAAATGCAATATGTGTTCCATCAATTGCCCCAATTATGTTGGGGATATATCCCATTGCATAGAACATGGTCTTCACTGTGGCCAGATCTTCAACCTGGGGGAAAACAATGTAGCTGCACATGTGTTTAATCAGGGCAGACAACACTCTTGTCAGCACATTGGCTGTGACATTCCTGCTGCCAAGCCCACTGTCACTTGGAAAGAACCAGTTACCAGGAAACGGAGCACTGATAGCACTTGCACATGAGGGGAGATCCCAGTGGGGTGACGGATGGCAGATATCAGGTCGAGCTCCAATTGGGCACACAGCTCTGTGATTGTGGCCCTGTCAAGTCTATAGGTGAGGATAATGTGCCTGTCCTCCAGTGTTGCCAAGTCCAGTAGGAGTCTGTGCACAGGGGTATGTCTCCATCTCTTATTCATCCGCAGCAGTAGGAATCCAAGGGACAAAAAAGTGAGGCGCCGGTCACAAACTGAACAATGGAGTTATAACAGAACTTTGCATCCTGTTAACTTCTAATGGGTCAGTGTGATTTGTCCAGTATGTCCTAATATCACCAGTGACGCAGCAATTTTCCAGTGCCCACCCCCCACACCCCTGAAATGGTGTCCGCCTGTCCTGTGTGGAAGGACAGGTGATAGTGAGGTAATTCCGGTGCTGTGTGCCATTGCGGGAGGCGGTCGAGAGCCGCCGTGCGACTCCTCATTGGTATAATTGGGCCCTGTGGGTTACAGTGGCAAATGGTGATCTATGCTGGCAGTGACGGTATGCACCGCCGTGGACGCGACCACCTTGTTCTATCTGATTCCTCACTTGCTACCTGACCTTCCACAGGAGAGACCCTACACTGCAGGTGCTGCTGCAACCTATGTCTGGGACCTACCATGGCATGTGTGACTGGGGAAGGGCCCCAGCCTTCACATCGGATGAGTTGGAGAGACTGGTGGATGGGGTACTACCCCAGTACGGACTGCTGTATGGGCCTCCAGACCAACAGGTGAGTACACTGTAGACACGATGCATGTGGCATGAATGCATGGAGTGGTGTATGTGAAGGCATCGTGTAAGGGAGTCAGTGGATGTCCTCTGGGCGGTGTATAGGTTGTGTGCTGGGCCATGTGTGTATAAATGGTGATGGAAAGGGGTATGGCAGGCCATATGTTTAACAGGCAGAACAATTTGTCTAAATCTATTTTCCTGTGTGTATTGCCTCTGCAGGTCAGCGCCCATCAAAAGAAGGGTATATGACATGCCATTGCCAAGGAGGTGCGGATCCTGGGGGTCTATGGCAGGCGGAGCACCCACTGTCGCAAATGGTAGGAGGACCTGAGATGCTGGGCATGGAAGACGGCAGGGGCCCAGCTGGGGATGGCCTCCCAACGAAGGAGGGGTGCCTGTCGCACCCTGACCCCCCTGATGGCCGCATACTGGTGGTGGCCTACCCAGAGCTGGATGGGCGCTTTCGGGCCTCATAGCAGCCAAAAGGGGGTGAGTACAGTGCCCATCATTACAACGTATGCATGGTAGGGTGATATTCAGGTAGGGGATGTGTGTCAGTGGGTGTCCCTAAGCCGGGCCTGACATTGCAGCATAGGTCCCCTGGTGTCCAGGGTTCAGAAGGGAAAATCTTGCTACCTAACTCATAGGCATCCACTAGTGGTCAGGGCTGCTTAGGTCCCGGGTGTGCTGCATTTGGCAGTGTGTGCCCCTCCCCATGCCTTGGCTGCTAATTATTTCTCTGGTAGTGCTATGGCATATTGCATAGGCCTGTTCTCTGTGTGTGAGGGTGCTGTGTACGCCAACAGTAGTGTTGGTGCAGCCACTGACCAAATGTATCCTTTGTCTTTTTCCCCCTCATTTTTGTTTTGTCATCCTGTCCTTATGTGCATTAGCATCATCTGGCAGAGGAGCAGAGGCACCGGTGACGGAGGGAGCTGCATCCCACAGGACCCTGGAGGCAGAGTCCACCGACGGTGAGGGCAGCAGTGGGACAGAGGGTAAGGGGAGCACCACGGCGGAGACTGGAGGGGACAGTTTTGACACAGATAGCTCCTCCACTGGAAGCTCCCAGGTGGTGGCGGACACTTCTGTGACCACCCCAGCTACAGGGACATCTGCCACCCCTGTACCAGCACCACCCTCCCAGCAGCCCCTCATCGAGTTGCCGGTGCCTGCTCACCCAGGAGGGTGGGCATCACCTTTGCCGAAGGCACCTCAGGCCCTACACTAGTGAGCCCTGCTGCCCTGAGTGAGGAGGCTATTGACCTCCTGAGATCCATCTCTGATTGGCAGTCAACCATTGTGAATGCCATCCAGGGGCTGGCAACCCAGATCTAACAACCTAATGCATTCCTGGAGGGAATTCACACTGGATTGGTGGCTCAACAGAGATCGATTTAGGCTCTGACCTCCTCTCTGATGGCAGCCATTGTCCCTGTTTCTACCCTCCAACTTCCACTGCTCAGTCCCATTCTCCTCAACCACCAACCCATCCCAAGCACACAAGAAGACGAGCATGCACACAAGACAACACCCAAGAGTGTCACAGGCAAACAGAAGCACCACATTTCATCCCACAGGGCACTCACACAAACACCATCCAGTTGCAGACCAACCAACATCCACTGTTTCCACTATCTCCGCCTCCTCCTCCTCCACCACCTCCAACCCATTTCCATCCACAGTCACACCTGCATGTACTACATCATCATCCACTACCAGCATCATCACCACACCAAGCAGAACACACACCTCACTGGCAGACACCTCCACAACATCCATGCACACGTCCCCTGCATCCTCTCACTGTGTCTGTCCCCCCTGCTAAAGTACACAAACGCAAGCACTCAGACACCCAACAGCCATCCACCTCACAACAGCATACAGCCCATGCACCTGCACCCAAAAGCGGCAGACAGACACCTCTAACAACCACTCCCTCATCCTCCACTCCAATTCCTTCTCCCTCTTCCCGCCCCAATGTACCTAAAAAACTGTTCCTATCCACCATTGACCTCTTCCCTACCCCTCCCCCCATCCTGCACATATGGGCAGGGTAGGAAGAACCCAGCCAAGCACCTCAGCCACAGATTCCACGTGCCCAGTCGTCACCACACCCACTCGTGGTGGAAAGGGATCCAGGCCACATGTCCTGAAGTGAAGGAGTCTGCACCAGGCAGCCTCAAAGGAAAGGAGCCTACCCCAGGAGGCAGGAAGACCAAGGAGTCTGCACCAGCAGGCAAGAAGGGAAAGGAGCCTGCCCCAGCTGCCAGGAAGACCAAGGAGCCTGCACCAGCAGGCAAGAAGGGAAAGTAGCCCGCCCCATCTGCCAGGAAGACCAAGGAGCCTGAACCAGCAGGCAAGAAGGGAAAGGATCCTGCCCCAGCAGCCTGGAAGACCAAGGAGCCTGCACCAGCAGGCAGGAAGACCAAGGGGCCTGGGGCAGGAACTGTGACAGAGACCCCACCACCAACCATGGTTGTGCAGCCATCCGAGGTTGCAGGGGATGGGCAGAAACCTCCCCCCACCGGCAGCACCACCACTGTGCACCCATTTGAGGTTGCAGGGGACAGACAGGAGCCTCCCCCCACCAGTAGCACCACTGCTGTGCAGCCGTCACTTCCCGCAGATGATATGTAATCCTGCCTCCCTCGGCTGCTGTGTGGCCTGCCCCCTCCAAAGCCAGTGGATATAACACCCACCTGAGAGACTGTGGCATTGCACTCCCCAGGACCAAGCACATGGTATGTTGCTCCCTCTAGAACCAGTGGGTAAGACACCCACATGCCCATCACTCCCCAGGATCAAGCACAGGGCATGTTGCCTCCTCCAGAACCAGTGGGTAAGACACCCACTTGAGAGACTGTGGCCCATCATTCCCCAGGATCAAGCACAGGGCATGTTGCACCCTCCAGAACCAGACGTTTTGAGAACCTTGGAGAACTTTTTGAAAAAAGCTCCATAGATGGACCGACCCGCCGCGGCAATTCTAGCCAGCTTGCCTCGACCGCGATCCGGCCTGACTTGCAGGTTCGTCCCGGTGAAGAAAATCTCCAAAAAAGAGACTGAGTCAGAACATAGGAATTTGACTGGGACCTCCCAGCCAGCGTATCCGATGAGGGCTCCAAGGACGTCAGATCAAGATCCAGGTTTGCCCCGGTTGAAGGATTTTCACCTCAAAAAAACGACTAAGTCCGAAGGTAAAAATCTCCGCTCAGGGTCCCAATGATGCAGGAGGTCGGATTGGACTGGCAGGTTCGTCCAGCTGAAGAACATCTTCAGAAAAACAATTAAGTCGGGCTCCATCGCGGTTGGCCTTTAACTTTGACTTTGCCCCGGTCGAGGTCTGACCAGATGACCAGATTGACGATTTGTGTTTCTAGGCGCAAGAAAACAATAATTCTTTAAAAATTCATATCTCCGGTTCCCCTTATCCGATTGTATTCATTTTAGTGTCACCCACATGCCCATCACTCCCCAGGGTCAAGCACAGGGCATGTTGCCCACTCCAGAACCAATGGGTATGACACCCACATGCCCATCATTCCTCAGGATCATGCACAGGGCATGGTGCCCCCTCCAGAACCAGTGGGTAAGACACCCACATGCCCATCACTCCCCAGGATCAAGCACAGGGAATGTTGCCCCCTCCAGAACCAGTGGGATAGACACCCACATGCCCATCACTCCCCAGGATCAAGCACTGGGCATGTTGCCCCCTCCAGAACCAGTAGGTAATACACCCACCTGAGAGACTGTGGCCCATCACTCCCCAGGATCAAGCTAAGGACATGTTGCCCCCTGAAGAACCAGTGGGTAAGACACTCACATGCCCATCACTCCCCAGGATCAAGCACAGAGCATGTTGCCCCCTCGAGAACCAGTGGGGAAGACACCCACTTGAGAGACTGTGGCCTGGCACTCCCCAGGATCAATCACAGGGCATGTTGCCCCCTCCAGAACCAGTGGTCTTGTAATATCTCCCAGGTGAGGTGCTCCCCTGTCGCCCCTCCCCCTGAGGTGCCTGCCTATTCACCAACTGATGTTCCTGCAGTGTTCTCTCCATGTCGAAGCAGGTGAAATGTGTGGCCTTGGTATTTGGCCTGTGGCCACGTGGCCTACGAACATTGTGGACTGGGTTGTGTCCCCTTTTCTGTACATATGTATATGTCTGTTATTTTGCCTAACTTATTTTTCATACTGTGTTGATCTCATTACATTCACTTTTGTGAAATAATTTTGTCCTTGCATTATTCAGCTGAGTTACGGGGTCAAATTGTTTTTATAATGCATCTTGTTGTGTGTATGGTGTGTATGTGTGGGGTGTGTGTTGTGCGTATGTGTGTCACTCTCTTTTTCCTCCCCTCCTCCCTTGTGTACTAGGCGGCTGTACTCACCATCATCGTCATTAGGCGGTGTTGGTGTTCGTGTTGGAGCAGAATGCAGAAGATCATTGGGAAGACATGCAGTTCAGGTTCCAGGGTGGCGTGGTTGTTCCCTGTGTCTCCAATTGTGAGTCTGTTCCCTTCTGAGCTCTGTTTCCGCCAGGCTTTTGATGTCATTGGTACCAACCCAGAAAAGGTGGCGGATTGTCTGGTCATAATATGGTGGGCGGATCATTGACTTCCGCCTGGCTGTAGGTGACTACCACTGTGGTGGCTGTTGTTTCTGTCCTGGCGGTCAGTGTGGTACATTGGCTGTCTTTCGGAGATCTTTCTGCCATGGTCATAATTTGGCGGTAGTGAACACCAGCCTGTTGGCGGTATTACCGCCACTTTATCACAAGTCACCAGGGTCGTAATGAGGGCCTAAGCCACATAAAGTACAAAACATCCTTTATTGGAGAATATAGATGAACCAGGTATAGTATCTGGTGGATTAGGTGGGATTTGATCCAGAAGAACAATCCTAGGAAATAGCACCCCAGATCCATGTGCCACATGCTGAAAGACGGTTTTGCCACAAGCCTGTCACCATTCAGCCCCTTAATACCAGCGAGCACCTCTCCGTCGGGGTGGGAGAGACTATTCACAGTTGGACTGCATAGGCATAAGACTATTTTAACCATAATGCTGTGGACAAAATGTGATCCTCCTAGTAGGCCTGATAATCTAGGCTATACTGTGGGAGGCTGGCCCTCTATGTAGGGTGGAAAACCAGGCAAACTGTGAAGGGGGTACAGAAAACCACACTTTGGTTTAGAGGTAAAAACTAGACCATCTAATTCTCCAGTGTTTATGGTAGCTTGGTCGAGCAGTTAGGCCAATCTCGGAAAAGTGCCAAGCATTTGTTGCGCTCACAGTATCAATAAAGCAAGACACACACTCAAAAGAATAACTCGAGTCCAATTTACAAAATTATTTCAGATTTTATAACATTTTTAAGACCAAGATCATCAAAATTGGGTAAATACTTTTTAAGTTATGAATTTTTAAAGTTCAGAAGACATCTCTGATCTGTGTTACGACCCATTGTAATCAATGGAGAAATAATGTAAAAATGCATATAAAATCAGGCAGTGTGTTTACCAATGTCTCTTTTCCCAGGTTTGTCAATATCGTTGGTGAGACCTATGGACCAGCTGGAGAAGTTCAGGCGGCTCATGGTTCCTAGGGGAGCAGCTGCAGAATGTCATTGGAGCTCGTGCCAGGCCACTGTGGGAGACCACTTGGAAAAGCACTGCACAGTGGGACTTCAAGGTAAGTACGGTGGGTACTCTTGGAGTGTCAAGGTCACAAGGGGTGGGGGACCCTTAGGGCACAGCTGGCTCTTCAGTGCAGGGCACAGGGCAACTAGATGCAGAGCCAATCAGTGAGCTCGGAGCTGTGCAAAAAGGTGCCCTTGGAAGAGGGTCAAGACTGATTTGCATATGGCTGGGCCCAAACTGGGGTGGCATGGTGAGCAAAGCAATGATGTATTAAACCCAGATCTGTGCCTGGGGGTGAGTGGTTGAAAAGTTTCAGCACTCCTTTTGTGTTGCTAAAGTTGTCCTAAGTGGGAAGGGTATGCCCAGATATTGGTCCCTTGCTCACTGTGCCACTGGATTCAAGTTAGCCTGGCTGATGAAGGGTGATACCCTGAAACCGGTCCCAGGATGCTTGTTTCCAGTTCAGGGGGGACCTTGCCTGGCAGTTTGGGCTGGACTGTTCTCATTGGGAACAGGGTCAAGACCGATTTGCATATGGCTGGGTCCAAACTGGGGTGGCATGGTGAGCAAAAGAACGATGGATTAAACCCAGATTGGTGACTGGGGGTGAGTTGTTGAAAAGTTTCAGCCCTCCGTCCATCATCCGTTTGTGTTGCTAAAGTTGCCCTAAGTGGGAAGGGTATGCCCAGATGTGGGTCCCTTGCTCACTGTGCCACTGAATTCAAGCTCTGTGACTGGGGGTAACTGGTTGAAAAGTTTCAGCTCTCCGTCCATCATCCTTTTGTGTTTCCTACAGAAAATAACAGCCGAAATAAAAAAAATATTGAAATTAAGGTGAAAAAATAGCCATTTGTCTCCACATTTTACTCTGTAACTTTTTACTACCAGGTCAGATTTTCAAAAGCAATATACCATTATGTCTGCTGGACTCTTCTAGTTGCCGGAGTATATAGGGCTTGTAGGTTCATCAAGACCCCTAGGTACCTAGAGCCAATGAAGGAGCTACACCTTGCAATCGTTTTCATTTTATACCGGGTATACTGCAATTCATTTGCTGAAATATAAAGAGTGAAAAATTGGTATCAAAGAAACCTTTGTAGTTCCAAAATTGGCACAAGATAAGGTGTTGAGAAGCAGTGGTTATTTGCACATCTCTGAATTCCGGGGTCCCCATACCAGCATGTGAATTACAGGGCATTTCTCAAACAGACGTCTTTTTTACACACCGTCCTACATTTTGAAGGAAAAAATCTTGAGAAACACAAGGTGCAATAACACCTGTTCTTCTCTTCTGTGTTCCCCTAAGTCTCCCTGTGAGAAAACAGGGCTGATTGCAGAGGCCCCATAACTTTTTGCCCCCATTTTCCACTTTTTGCTGGTGTTTTCCTGACTTTAAAGGTGCCCTGGGTACTGCTAACCAGTCCCAGGGCCTGTGCTCTGTGTAAAATGGATATGCAAATTAGGCTAATTATAAGTGGCTAAGTTAACCTACCTATAAGTCCCTAGTATATGGTAGGGCATGTAGGTTTAGGGACCACAGCATAGGTGGTGCACACCTAGGTGCATTGCTGAGGTGCCCAGTGTCATTTTAAAAGCAAGCCTGCCTTGCTGGCTGCTTTTAAATTAAAGTTATATGCAAATTCGACTTTGGAATTAAAGGTACTTCCAAAGTCTTAAAATACCTTATTTTTTACATATAAGTCACCCCTAAGGTGTGCCCTATGTGCCCCTAGGGCTGGGTGCCATGTAACTATAAGCAGGGACTTTATAAAAATAGATTTATAAGCCCTGGTGAGGTAAAAACAGCCAAATTCGTTTTTCCCTCATTGAAGTAAATGGCCTTCATAGGCTAGAATGGGCAGACTTTATTTTAAATTTTAAAGTCTCCTTAAATGTTGCATACCAAGAATTTGGTATCAAATTAATTGTTGTAATAAATCCTACAACTTCCAGTTGTTGGATTTAATATAACTAGTTCAGGTAAAAAGTTTAGACTTTACCTAAAAAGTTGCCACTTTCAGCTCTGCATTGTTTTTGCTGCTGTGCTCTGATTGGCCAGCCTGCAGCAGCTTCTGCCAGGCTGCCTTGATGAGGTGTGAAGTGGCCAGGCTTCACACAAAGGAATGTGCTTGGGGGAGAGAATCTCCCCTCAGCAGATGGTGAGGCAGGAAGGGGGAGGGCTGCCAAACTGGTCTTCAAAGGCAGAGAAGGACATTTGCAGCACCCAGCAACACCCCCACATCCTGCAACCCCAGACAGCTAGGTGCCCCCTTGATTAGATTAGGAGAGGGCAGGAGAGGGGTGTGTTTATGATTTTTAGCCACACCAGTGGGTGGGCTCAGCCAGATGTAACCTCCAAAAATCAGATTCATCCATGTTGGATTTTTAGAGACTGTTGCCTTCTGGGATGGATTTTTGCCACACTTCCCAGGAAGTGGTCATCACAGGGGGGGGACCCTGTCCCTGATTGGAGAACCAGGGCCCCCCTGCTTTTCACCCAGGAGCAAGGATAAAACTGGCAGACCTGCACCCACGCCTTAGATCCCTACCAGATTTCAACAAGAAAGGAACTAAAGGAGAAGAAGGACTGCCCTGCTGGACGCCTGGCCTGCACCTGGAACCTGCACTCAGAAGGACTGCACCAGCTGCACACTTGGGCTTCACCACAAGAAGGACTTTGCCTGGCTTCAACTGGTTCAAGGAGGGACTCCCTGTTTGCTACAGGTGAAAAATTGCTAAACCAGAGTCCCCTGCACCAACTCCTGAAGAAAGCGACCAGCTGACCACTGTCCAGTGGCCAAAAAGGAGTTTGCGCCAGGTGCATTCTGGGAGTTGAAGTCCGCACCCCCCAAGGACCATCACAGAACTTCTGGACCCTTGGGGTGAGCTGTGGACCCCAAAAGAACCATAAAAGAACATCTGGGTGAAGCCCCAGAAGTTTGGAAAAGATTTGAGAATTTTTGGAAAAAAGCTCCAGAGAGGGACCGACCCGCCACGGAAATTCTAGCCGGCTTGCCTCAACCCGGCCTGACTTCGTGGTTCGTCCCGGTAAAGAAAAACATCCAAAAAAGAGACTAAGTCCGAACGTAAAAAGTTGACCGGGACCTCCCAGCCATCGTATCCGAGAAGGGCTCCATGGACGTCGGATCAAGATCCAGGTTTACCCTGGTCGAAGGATTTTCATCTCGAAAAAACGACTAAGTCCGAAGGTAAAAGTCTCCACCGAGGAAACCCACATCGCGTATCCGGACAAGGGCTCCAGGAGGTCGGATTCAACTGGCAGGTTCGTCCCGGTGAAGAAAAACTTCAAAATAAAGACTAAGTCAGAAGGTAACTTTTTAACCGAGGCCTCCCGCGACCTGTAGCCGAGCAGGGCTCCATCGCGGTCGGCCTGAAAGTTTGACTTTGCCCCGGTCGAGGTGCAACCAGATGACCCGATTGGCGCTTTTTGTTTCTAAGCGCTAGAAAAGTAATAATTCTTTAAAAATTCATATCTCCGGTTCCCCTGAACCGATTTTAATAGTTTTTGTGTCATTTTAAAGATAAAAATACAAACTATTTTTATAAATTGGTTTTGGATTTTTAAACTGTTTCCTGTGTTTTATTTAATTACTGTTTTGTGATATTTGAATGCTTTACACTTTGTCTCCTAAGTTAAGCCTTGACGCTCGATGCCAAGCTACCAAGGGTTGAGCTGGGATTAATTTACTGAGACCTAACTGTACCTATGTGGAGGTTAGTGGCTTGTTGCTAGGTGTAGGTACCTACCTGCCCTACCAATAACCCATTTTCCAACATAATTGGAAGCAGCGACGGGATCCTGTACTTATGTTCAATATCACGTTATAGTTTTAGGTAAAACAAATTGAAAATCCTTTAAATTGTCCTAGTGCAAAAATTGTTTTTAATTTTTAATTTGGATTAATTTCAATTATTGAATTTTTGTAATTTTTCTAAATTCTTGTTTCCAATTTTTGCAAAAAGTTTTTGTTGACACAAAACTAGGCAACCATGGAGCTTGATCTGGCTAGCCTACCCACACTGACAGTAGTCCAGCTTAGGGGGTTGTGTATTGAAAGAGGGTTGCCTGCAACCACTGATCTCAGGAAGCAAATCCTGATCACATCCCTGACAGCATGGGCTGAGGCCCAAGAGGTAGAGTCAGAAGAAGCTCCAGAGGAGGGAGAAAGAAGGGAGGATGCAAGCTCTAACCACTCAGGGGAGGGAAGGCATCTGACCCTAAGTGAGGACGAGGAAGAACGGTCCTCAGTAAATACAGTCACTAGGGGCAGATCCAAAGCTAGTGGTGGGAAGGGGGTCCCTTCAGGAGGAGAGAACCCATCCATCAGAGAAAGAGAGCTGGAGGCCCAGCTAGCATACATAGCTTTGGAAGCAGAGAAGCTGGCCCTAGAAATGAAAAAGTGGGCATACAAAGAGAAAAGAGATGGAAGCAGCGATAAAGAAGCTGAGGTGTCCATGGGTGGGGGAGTTTGCCCCAGATTACCCAAGGGGGTAGTTCCTGCTTATGTAGAGGAGGATGACATAGATAAGTGGGTGGGGGCCTTTGAGAGGGCACTCCAAATGAGAAGGGTTAGGCCTCAATACTGGGGTTCCCTTTTGTGGGAGTTGGTCCCCAACTCAGGGAGGGATAGGCTTCTGACCTTAAGGGGGGAGGAGGCAGATTCATACCCTAGTATGAAGAGGTGCTTAGCCAATAAGTTTGGTCTGACCCCAGAGCAATATAGAATGAAGTTCAGGGACACCCAGAAGGTCAGTACCCAGTCTTGGGTTGACTTTGTGGACATTTCACTAAAGGCACTAGAGGGCTGGATTATTGGTAACAAAGTAGATACTTATGAGGGGTTATACAATCTGATCATGAGAGAGCACATCTTGACCAATTGTATCCAAGAAAGGTTACGCCAGCATCTAGTGGACTCTAAGCAGACCAACCCTAGAGAGCTAGGGGAGGCAGCTGATGAGTGGTTGAGAACCAGGGTGGTTGTCAAGTCCCAGGGGGGAGACTCCAAGAAGGGGGGGACAGGTCCCCAAAAACCTAAGGAGGGAGGTGGTAAGCCCACCACAGGGACTCCCTCTGTACCCCAGAACCCTAAGAAGGAGGAGAGTAAATCCCACTCCCACTCTGACAAGCAGAGACAGGGAGACCCAGGGTTAAAAAAACTCTTGGACAGTAGGGCTTGCTTTGACTGTCAGCAGACAGGTCACTTCAGAGGAGATGCAGCCTGTCCAAGGAAGGTGGTTAGCACTGGGCTGTCCAGTGTAGCCATAGAGGAGGATTCCTCAGATGATGAAGTCCTCCTAGCATTGTGCTGGGAGACAGGACCAGATGGTAAGCTGGTGATCCCTGAGGGTGGGAGTAGGCACTTCCACCACATTCAAGTGAATGGGATCCCTACCACTGGCCTGAGAGACACCTGTGCCAGTCACACTATAGTGAGTGACCGGTTAGTGACCCCAGACATGTATGTCCCAGGAAAGACAAAGAAAGTCAGGATAGCCACAGGGGAGGTCACCTCCAAACCTGTAGCCATAGTGCCCCTAGAGAGGGAAGGTATCCTTGACTGGATTAGGGTGGTAGTCAGTGGTGACCTTCCCCTAGATTGTATCCTGGGCAATGACCTCCCAGAGGTGAGTCTGGTCACAGATGGGGTGGTCGCCCAGGGCGCCCCCCCAACCCAAAGTCCTGGGGAGTCAGTCCCTACAGTTAGGAGACAGGGGTCCCCAAGAAAAGGAAAGAAGAAAAGGAAGGGTAGGCCACTCTTAAAGAGAGTTCCAGGGAGCCAAGGGCCTTCTGCCCCTGTAGGGGTGGAGCCCAGAGTTGGCACTGGTGAGGCCTCACCTGACCCCAAGGAAGTCCTGGGTAGTCAGGCAGCTGTCCAGATGCAAGGTGTTGCCCCTGCACTGACAGAAGGGAGAGTGGAAGGAGGGTGTCTGCCACAGGAGGTGGTAGCCCCCCACTCTAGACAGCAAGAGGGGTGCCAGGACCCCAAAGTTGCCCTTAAAGCAGCTCAGCCACCTGTCAGTGGAGAGCTTAGGGTGTGGTTCTGGGTACTGACAGCTGTCAGTAGCCTCTGCTGGGTGCTAGCCTTCCTGGCAGCACTGTACTTGGCCTGGGAGGCAGACCCCAGGGCCAATAGCAAAGTAAGCCTCCTGACCCTATTGGTCATGGTGGGGTTGCTCAAGTGTTGGGTGACCTCTTTGGGTAAGCTAGGTGTTGCCCTAGCAAAGTTTGGAGTAGGGGAGGTGGGCACCTCACTACCCAAGTTGGCAGAGAGAAAGGAGGAAGACCCCCCTAGAGGAAAGTTTCAGTTTGTGTTGGGTCCTTTTACTGTTGGGATGGCTTCACTACCCATAGGGAGTGACCCTGACAGGAGGATATAAGGCAGAGTAGGCCCTGCAAAGGGACAGCCAGTTTTCTTCACTGTCTTCCTCGCCTAACAAGCCAGGAATACTCTCCCAGGGTTGGGCTGAGTCTCCTGGGCGTGTGGGCTGGGGGGGGTTGTGTGAGAAAACAGGGCTGATTGCAGAGGCCCCATAACTTTTTGCCCCCATTTTCCACTTTTTGCTGGTGTTTTCCTGACTTTAAAGGTGCCCTGGGTACTGCTAACCAGTCCCAGGGCCTGTGCTCTGTGTAAAATGGATATGCAAATTAGGCTAATTATAAGTGGCTAAGTTAACCTACCTATAAGTCCCTAGTATATGGTAGGGCATGTAGGTTTAGGGACCACAGCATAGGTGGTGCACACCTAGGTGCATTGCTGAGGTGCCCAGTGTCATTTTAAAAGCAAGCCTGCCTTGCTGGCTGCTTTTAAATTAAAGTTATATGCAAATTCGACTTTGGAATTAAAGGTACTTCCAAAGTCTTAAAATACCTTATTTTTTACATATAAGTCACCCCTAAGGTGTGCCCTATGTGCCCCTAGGGCTGGGTGCCATGTAACTATAAGCAGGGACTTTATAAAAATAGATTTATAAGCCCTGGTGAGGTAAAAACAGCCAAATTCGTTTTTCCCTCATTGAAGTAAATGGCCTTCATAGGCTAGAATGGGCAGACTTTATTTTAAATTTTAAAGTCTCCTTAAATGTTGCATACCAAGAATTTGGTATCAAATTAATTGTTGTAATAAATCCTACAACTTCCAGTTGTTGGATTTAATATAACTAGTTCAGGTAAAAAGTTTAGACTTTACCTAAAAAGTTGCCACTTTCAGCTCTGCATTGTTTTTGCTGCTGTGCTCTGATTGGCCAGCCTGCAGCAGCTTCTGCCAGGCTGCCTTGATGAGGTGTGAAGTGGCCAGGCTTCACACAAAGTAATGTGCTTGGGGGAGAGAATCTCCCCTCAGCAGATGGTGAGGCAGGAAGGGGGAGGGCTGCCAAACTGGTCTTCAAAGGCAGAGAAGGACATTTGCAGCACCCAGCAACACCCCCACATCCTGCAACCCCAGACAGCTAGGTGCCCCCTTGATTAGATTAGGAGAGGGCAGGAGAGGGGTGTGTTTATGATTTTTAGCCACACCAGTGGGTGGGCTCAGCCAGATGTAACCTCCAAAAATCAGATTCATCCATGTTGGATTTTTAGAGACTGTTGCCTTCTGGGATGGATTTTTGCCACACTTCCCAGGAAGTGGTCATCACAGGGGGACGACCCTGTCCCTGATTGGAGAACCAGGCCCCCCCTGCTTTTCACCCAGGAGCAAGGATAAAACTGGCAGACCTGCACCCACGCCTCAGATCCCTACCAGATTTCAACAAGAAAGGAACTAAAGGAGAAGAAGGACTGCCCTGCTGGACCCCTGGCCTGCACCTGGAACCTGCACTCAGAAGGACTGCACCAGCTGCACACTTGGGCTTCACCACAAGAAGGACTTTGCCTGGCTTCAACTGGTTCAAGGAGGGACTCCCTGTTTGCTACAGGTGAAAAATTGCTAAACCAGAGTCCCCTGCACCAACTCCTGAAGAAAGCGACCAGCTGACCACTGTCCAGTGGCCAAAAAGGAGTTTGCGCCAGGTGCATTCTGGGAGTTGAAGTCCGCACCCCCCAAGGACCATCACAGAACTTCTGGACCCTTGGGGTGAGCTGTGGACCCCAAAAGAACCTTAAAAGAACATCTGGGTGAAGCCCCAGAAGTTTGGAAAAGATTTGAGAATTTTTGGAAAAAAGCTCGAGAGAGGGACCGACCCGCCACGGAAATTCTAGCCGGCTTGCCTCAACCGCGACCCGGCCTGACTTCGTGGTTCGTCCCGGTAAAGAAAAACATCCAAAAAAGAGACTAAGTCCGAACGTAAAAAGTTGACCGGGACCTCCCAGCCATCGTATCCGAGAAGGGCTCCATGGACGTCGGATCAAGATCAGGTTTACCCCGGTCGAAGGATTTTCATCTCGAAAAAACGACTAAGTCCGAAGGTAAAAGTCTCCACCGAGGAAACCCACATCGCGTATCCGGACAAGGGCTCCAGGAGGTCGGATTCAACTGGCAGGTTCGTCCCGGTGAAGAAAAACTTCAAAATAAAGACTAAGTCAGAAAGTAACTTTTTAACCGAGGCCTCCCGCGACCTGTAGCCGAGCAGGGCTCCATCGCGGTCGGCCTGAAAGTTTGACTTTGCCCCGGTCGAGGTGCAACCAGATGACCCGATTGGCGCTTTTTGTTTCTAAGCGCTAGAAAAATAATAATTCTTTAAAAATTCATATCTCCGGTTCCCCTGAACCGATTTTAATCGTTTTTATGTCATTTTAAAGATAAAAATATAAACTATTTTTATAAATTGGTTTTGGATTTTTAAACTGTTTCCTGTGTTTTATTTAATTACTGTTTTGTGATATTTGAATGCTTTACACTTTGTCTCCTAAGTTAAGCCTTGACGCTCAATGCCAAGCTACCAAGGGTTGAGCTGGGATTAATTTACTGAGACCTAACTGTACCTATGTGGAGGTTAGTGGCTTGTTGCTAGGTGTAGGTACCTACCTGCCCTACCAATAACCCATTTTCCAACACTCCCGATAAAAATGGTACCTCACTTCCGTGGGTAGGCCTAATACCTGCAACAGGAAACGCAACATGGGCACATCACATTTTTACATTGAAATCTAATGTGTTTTTTGGAAAGTGCCTAGCTGTGGATTTTTGCCTCTAGCTCAGTCGGCACCTAGGGAAACCTACCAATCCTGTGCCTTTTTAAAAACTAGACACCTAGGGAAATTCAGGATGGGGTGACTTGTGGGGCTCTAACCAAGTTCTGTTACCCAGAATCCTTTGCAAACCTTAAAATTTGGCAAAAAAAAAAGTTTTCCTCACATTTTGATGCTCGAAAGTTCTGGAATCTGATGGGAGCCACAAACTTCTTTCTACCCAGCATTTTTCCTGGTCTCCTAATAAAAATGATACCTCACTTGTGTGGGTAGGCTTAGTGCCCGTGACAGGAAATGCCCCAAAACGCTATATGGACAAATCACATTTTTACATTGAAATCTGAAGTGTTTTTTTGGAAGTGCCTAGCTGTGGATTTTGGCCTCTAGCTCAGCCGGCACCTAGAGAAACCTACCAAACCTTTGCATTTTTTAAAACAAAACACCTAGGGGAATCCAGGATAGGGTGACTTGTGAGGCTCTCATCAGGTTCAGGTACCCAGAATCCTTTGCAAACCTCAAAATGTGGCAAAAAAACACTTTCTCCTCATATTTAGGTGATGGAAAGTTCTGGAATCTGAGGGGAGCCACTAACTTCCCTCTACCGAATGTTCCTTCAAGTCTCCTGACAAAAATGGCATCTCACTTGTGTGGGTAGGCCTAGTGTCCGTGACAGGAAATGCCCCAAAACACAACGTGGACACATCACATTTTTACATTGAAATCTGACATGTTTTTTGGAAAGTGCCTAGCTGTGGATTTTGGCTTCTAGCTCAGCTGGCACCTAGGGAAACTTTCCAAACCTCTACATTTTTTTAAAACAAGACACCTAGGAGAATCCAGGATGGGGTGACTTGTCGGGCTCTCTTCAGGTTCCGTTACCCAGAATCCTTTGCAAACCTCAACATTTGGCAAAAAAACACCCTTTCCTCACATTTTGGTGATAGAAAGTTCTGGAATCTGAGGGTAGGCACAAATTTCCTTCTACCCTCCGTTCCCCCAGGTCTCATGATAAACATGGTACCTCATGTGGGTAGGCCTAGTGTTCGTGACAGGAAATGCCCCCAAAACACAACATGGACACATCACATTTTTACATTGAAATCTGACATGTTTTTTAGAAAGTGCCTGGCTTTGGATTTTAGCCTCTAGCTCACCTAGGGAAACCTACCAAACCTCTGCATTTTACAAAACTAGACACCTAGGGAAATCCGGGATGGGGTGACTTCTGGGGCTCTCACCATGTTCTGTTACCCAGAATCATTTGTAAATGTCAAAATATGGCCAAACAAAAATATTTTTCTTACATTTGGGTGAAGGAAAGTTCTGGAATCTAAGAGGAGCCACAAACTTCGTTCCACCCAGCATTCTCCCAAGTCTCCCGATAAAATTGGTACCTCACTTTTGTGGTGAGGCCTAGTGCCTGCAACAGGAAATGCCCCAAAACACAATGTGGACACATCAAAATGATCTAATACAAAACTACCTCTTTTTCCGGGGGTGGATGGATTGGGAGGGGAAGAGGAATGGGGACCTGCGCTTTTAGTCCTGGGTGCGGCCTTCATCTAGGGAAACCTACCAAACCTAGACATTTTTGAAAACCAGACACAGAAGAGGTATGGCTTGCGTGGAGCCCCAACATTTGCAGACTCCTCCGCAAACCTCAAATATAGCAAAAAAAATCACATTTTCCACACCTCTCTTTGTAGGATGTCAGTGTTGGTACAAATATCCTACCACCCAATGTTCCCCTTGGTCTGCCGATAGAAATCATATCTCACTTGTTTGGGTGGCCCAGGTGCCTGCAACAGGAAAAGGCCAAAAACCTGTAGAGATTGAGTGGATAGCTGTGGTAACGTTTGTTCACTTACGTTCTCACCGTATATTGTAAACTAAGTGGTGTTCTGTTACTATGGGAGCTCCACATTCTTGTTAGCAAGACGGTCCTTCGAATGTAAAATGCGTGGTGACATAGAGAGAATCTTATACTGTTGGCAGTTGGGGTTGGACGTCTTGCTGACAGGATGAGGCTTCATTATGGCCTACTTAACTTACAATAAATTAATCACATTCAACTATAGGCGGTGAATCTCTTCCTCTGTTACCTCATTTTGGTGACGAGGGTCTTAAGAATCTGAAGCTTCCACTGGGCGCTGCTTTTCCTGCTCATTCGCGATTTCGACCTCGAGAATCGGTTGAACTTCAAAGGCAGTGGACATCTTGAATATTTCTGGCAAGTCTCTACGCTGCTTTCATCTGGACTTTGTTCATTCACGAAGTGGGAGGACTGTGGACAAGACAACACGAGTCCTCGCGGCAGGCGGAATGAGGACAATAGGCACGCACGTGTGGTTTACCCAAGCCGAGCCGTTTATCCGAAATGAGAACGAGACGCGAGTTCTCATCATCTCTATTGTGACGGCACGACGCTAAGTCACGTCTGGAGAAATAGCATCTTTGCACGCATAGTCTCATGTGTGGGTGCAAACGCACTATAAGGGATTTCCCTGCATTTGCACAACCAAGTGTGTACAGTGATGTGCACACCAAAACTATAGTTTTATACCACAAGAAGTGCGTGCACCACAGTGATACGCACACCATTGATCTTCTGAAAATAATCTGTATAACCAAGTTTAGGGCGGTGACGCGCACACCAAGATTTTAATCTTTAGTTTTACGCAACATGAGTGCACCACAGTGATGCGCACACCATTAGACTACTGAAATATTATTATTTTATATTTTTTCTCTTTCATTTTGTAGGGTACTAAGACGTTATTTGTTACATCTAAACTTCTATAGAGTAAATTTCATTTTATAATATTGGATAACAACATGCAGAATGTACCAGCAGCTCCATTTGTTTTGGTATCTGCTGGCGAACCTCCTATCAAATGGCAAAAATGGAAAAAGGTATTTGTTAATTACGCTAAAGTCTGTGGTACCTCTCTCAGTGCAGAAAGGAAGATGTCCTTATTAATGTACTGTCTTGGCACTGAAGGGCAAGAAATATTTGAAAATGTACCTGATCTGTCAGCCAATGATGCTGATGGTCTCAATGAATATGAAATAGGTATAAAAAAAACTTGATTTACATTATCTGCCCAAAGTAAGTACAATTCTTGAACGTCATCAGTTGGGAAAAGAATGCAGCGACAAGGAGAATCAATAGAGCAATACATCACTTCATTACAAGGTCTTGCTGCTACCTGTGCATTGGAGAATTCATATGAAGAACGCTTAAGGGATCAATTCATGTTGGGATGCTCGTTGGAAAAGGCTAAAGAGAGCATGTGGCAAAAGGACAATCCATCTTTGGATGAAGTACTTACTGTCGCAAAATGTGTGAACATTCTAAGAATTGTGTTGAGGTTTTAAAAAATCATACAATAGTAATAGGTGATCATAATGTAGATGAGAGTATTACAGTTGAAGCGGTGAAAAATCATAATATGGAATTCAAAGGTTCTAAAGGGAAAAAAGATACTAAATTGACGAAACCTTTTCCTGGAAAGTGTTTTAGGTGTGTTATTGTGGGACACATGGCTAATAACAAGGAGTGTACAGGTTGGAAAGTAATGTGCAAAAACTGTGGTAGGAAAGGTTATTTAGCGAGATGTTGCAGGACGAAGATGAATACTAAGAAAGTGAGAGAAGTTGAGTGTGACGATCTAAACAATGATGTGGATTTTGTAAATGAGTTTGATATCTTGCAAACTAGATGTGGATGTTTGGGTGGTCCCATAGAAACAATTTTAGTGAACGGTGAAGCGGTTCAGATTCTGTTTGACTCTGGAGCGAAAATAACTCTTGTTCCAAAAAGTTTTTATGACCAACATTTAAAAGGCAAGCTTAAGTTGATGAAGCCTTATATCAGACTCAAAGGATATAGTGGGGAACCAATAAAATTACTTGGGTACCATTGAATTTAAGGGCCGCATAATTCATAGAAAGGTTTATGTTTCCTTAAAGGATGATTCTTTGATCAGCTGGTTCCGTCAGCGTGATCTACGTGTCTATCTGGATCCGAATGAAGATCCTCCTGTTATCTTGAAAGATGTTCCTTCTGTTAACTATGTGGAATACTCTGGGAAAAGATGGATAAGTAGGTTCCCTGAAGTTTTCAATAAAAAAATAGGTTGCTTAAATGATTACTTGTTTGAGATCAAATTAAAGCCTGGGGTTCAGCCCAAGGTTGCTTAGTTAAGAACTGTTCCTTTAACTGTGAAACAACAAATGAAGGAAGAGATTGATAAATTGATCATTAGTGGGATAATCGAAGAAGTTGAGGTGTCAGAGTGGGTGAATCCTGTGGTAATGGCAAAGAAGGCCAATGGGGAGGCAAGACTATGTGTGGGCCTCAGAGAATTGAATAAAGCAGTAGTAGTAGATCATCATCCTCTGCCCAACATTAATGAGATGTTGTGTTCTCTTAATGGCGCCAAGCATTTCTCTACACTTGATCTATCATCAGCATATCACCAGATAATGGCTACATCAGTCATCTCAGGAACTCACAACCTTTATCACTCCCTTTGGGACCTTCACATTTCTCAGGATACCTTTTGGTTTCATATCGGATGCATCTGTTTTCCAAAGAGCACTTGAAAAGGTCATGAGAGGGGTAGAAGGTATTAAGATTTATCAAGATGATATTTTAGTATATGGAGCTGACTTGACTGAACACAATGAGAAATTAGAAAATGTATTACATAGGTTAAAAGACTCAGGTCTAACTTTAAAATCTGGAAAATGTACGTTTGATACTGCGACTATTGATTACTTAGGGCATGAAATTTCAGATAAGGGTATTCGTCCAAAAGCAGCTTTAGTTGACACTATCACCAACATGCCGGTTCCTAAGAGCAAGGAGGAGTTAGTAATATTTCTTGGTATGGTGGAATCCTACCACAAATTTTGTACCAAAGTTTGCAGAGAGAACAAGGTGCATGAGAAGTCTTTTGAAGAAAGGTATTGAATTTTTGTGGTGTGATTAGTGCACAAATAAATTTCACGATGTAAAGTGTAGTTTGCGAGATGCATCGGACTTGGGGAGTTTTGATGCAAAAGATGAGATTATGTTGATGTGTGACACCAGTTCCAAGGGTATCGGTGCTGTCCTTATTCAGAGGGCTAAGGGGGGTGAATAGGACTACCCTATTCATATCAAGAAGTTTGAAGGGAGCAGAATGTAATTATTCAGTGGTTGAAAAAGAGGCACTAGGGGTTTATTGGGCAGTTAGGAAATTGTGAAAATGTCTATGGGGTCGCAACTTTGAAATTATCACAGATCACAAACCTTTGAAACATGTGTTTAAGAACAAAGGAATTGATTTGGTTTCTCATAGGATTTGTAAGTGGGTTGTAGCTTTACAGGAATTTGAGTATGTTGTCTCTTATATACCAGGGGTGTTGAATGTATAAGCTGACTGTCTTTCTAGACTTTGCATTGTGCATTCTCCCAAGAAAGTAGGAGTTGGGGACGATGGTGATGATGGTGATGGTGATTATTTTGCAAGTGAGGATTTTGATCAGGATGTAAAGGTTTGTCTCATAACGAGTGCGGTAATTCATGAATCAGAATGGAGGGAAGAGTTATTGAAAGATGACATTCTTCAGAAAGTAATGGACATGACTGTGTATGGTTGGGGTGCTAAAAAGGTTGTGGAGAGCCTCTAATACCTTTCTGGCAGGTAAGAAATGAATTGGCAGTTATTGACCAGGTGTTAGTAAGAGGTAGTAAGTTGATTCCTCCTTATTCTTTGAGGAAGACATTGGTGGCACATGCTCATGTTAGTCATATGGGTAGTTCCAAAACCAAAGGGAGATTACAGGCTACATATTGGTGGCCTGCCATGGATACTATGGTGGAGAGATAGGTGAGAGATTGTCAAATGCGTGTTCAATCTGATAAAGTTTTAAAGTGCAGAGTTCAACCCATGGTGATAAGAGAGGAGGCCTCAGGACCATGGGTGGATGTGGCATTAGATATTCTCGGCTTGGCGAGATTGGGATCAGCAGATCATTATGTTCTGGTGTCTTTTGACATGTATTCCAGATGGCCTGAGCTCAAGATTGTGAATTCCGTATATTCTGGAGATGTAATTGCTTTTCTTGAAGAACTCTTTGAGAGGGAAGGCTTCCCTTCTTCAATTCTTACTGACAACGGGGTTCAGTTTACATCAAAGGTGATGGAGTCCTTTTTGAAGGATAGAGCTATTAAACACAAAAAGGCAGCGTTGTACCATCCTGAATCGAATGGTGTAGTGGATCGTTTTATTAAGGTGCTTAAGGAAAGCATGCAACTGGTGCAAGCACTAGGAGTTAAGTGGGAAAAAGAAATAACAAAAAATGGTGATTGAATATCATTAACTCCACACTCTTTCACAGGAGTAATGCCCTTTCACCTGTTTAGAGGAAGATTACCTTGTCACAAAGTTGATCCTGGGTGGATACAAGAAAAATGGTTAACCATTGACCCTCTTGTAAGTGATGTGGATGGATGGAGGAGAAGGGAACAAAAGAAAAAAGTTCAGAGGAAAGAATGGTATGGTATACTCAAAAGTGTGAAGGAAACAAGGATAAAAATTGGTGATTGGGTAAAGATAAAATCTCCAAGACACGAGAAGGGACCTACTAAGTTTATGGGCCCATTTAAAGTGATAAAAGTATTTAAAAATGCTGTGAAAACAAATGACCATAAGATCTGGAACTTAAATAGAGTGACAAAATGTTGTATTTGTGAACCAGGAGAACCTGCAACTTTTAGTGGTGAAATGGTTAGGAAGAGTTCTTTACCTGATTTCAATTCAGCCTGTGACTTGTGTTCTAGACCTAAAGGAGTGGTAAAGAAGCCAACACAGTTACAAGATTATTTGTGATTTTTCAATGTTGATATGAGGTTTCTGATAAGTTGTGAAGCTGTAATTTCTTAGTATTTTACATTATGTTTTAGCTTTGTTATATTTTAATATATTATTGTTTTGATGTTTATAATGGTAGGGAGGTGATGTGGTAACGTGTGTTCATTTATGTTCTCACTGCATCTTGTAAACTAAGTAGTGTTCTGTTACTATGGGAGCTCCACATTCTTGTTATCAAGACGGTCCTTGGAATGTAGAATGCATGGTGACATAGAGAGAATCTTATACTGTTGGCAGTTGGGGTTGGACGTCTTGCTGACAGCATGAGGCTTCATTATGTCCTACTTAACTTTCAATAAATTGAGCACATTCAACTATTGGCGGTGAATCTCTTCCTCCGTAACCTCAATAGCACAGCGAGTTGACAAGCACAATATTTTCTTTTATACATTTTTAGGGTGACTTTGCTTTGGAGACCCACACAAGTGAGGTATCATTTTACTTGGGAGACTAAGGGGAACGCTGGGTGGTAGGAAATGTGTGCCGACGCAGTAATTCTACAAAGAAAAGTGAGGAAAATATGCTTTCTTAAGCAAATTTTGAGGTTTGCAGAGGAGTCGCGTGCAAAATATTGGGGGATGCACGTAAGACACACCTTCCTGGACTCCTCCGGGTGTCTAGTTTTCAAAAATGTCTGGGTCTGGTAGGTTTCCCTAGATGAAGTCCGCATCCAGGACCAAAAACGCAGCTCCCCTCCCACCCCTGTAAAAAGAGGTCGTTTTGTAATAGATCATTTTGATGTATCCACATCCTTCTGTGATGTTCCAAACACTAAATTTGTGAAAATAAACTTTCTTAGGTTATGATAAAAGACCTTTCGTTCACCAACCAAGTTCATGGCATGCTTCATCATTAAGGTCCCACCTGACCAACTAGCATGTCCCAGGTTTTGTCATTTTTACCACACATACTGGTTGGATTTGGCATAAGGGTAAGTGATGGTTCAGTAGATCACATCTTATTAACAAGAGATTTCACAAAAATGAAATGCACTGTTAATAACTGAAAAAACGGAATCAATGACTCACAGCTTGTGAGCTGTAAAGCCGCCTCAAGGCACTAACCTCTTTACAGTCCATTCACATACCTTTCATACATGACATGCAGGAGAACATTCACGCCGCCAGCGCCTGGCCACGCTCATTACAACACTCGCATCAAGAGTCAGCGCCATTCAAGGGCCCATCACTTTCATAATCCTACATGCCTGATACAGCAATCACACAAGCTGATGGGAGTGTGTGGACTGGCGTTTGGCTGGCAGTGTGTTGCAGTATCCAACAGCAAGTCACTATTTACACTGCCAAGTGCCTCTCCACGCATACCTCCATCCAACTGCCACTCCTTGCACCCCCTCTCACTTTTTTTTTAAACAACAAAGAAACCACTGACTAATTAGAAATAGGGACAAAAATGCAAACACAAAAGCTTTTACTAAATACATGACAGAAATGCCAACCGTGTAACTGAACATATGAAAATATAAAACAGGCAGTTGACACCCACAGTAGTTCCCAGTAATTCTTCTGGGTGTGTTAACTCTTGAAACAGCCAGCCACAGACAGCCCAGGCTTTGAAGGACAGTCTGGGCAGTACATCTGGCTCTCCCTCCGGATACCTTTCGGGCACAGACTCTACATTTCTTAGTGGGCACATCTTTTTTAGGAGTGGGAGGAATGTGATCAGGAAAGTGGCAATCTTTCAATCTAGCCACGTCCTCCACCACTGCTACTCTAGGAACTCTTGCCTGTTCCACCACAATAAGGCTCCCTATCACTGACTCCTGAAATTTAACAAATGTTATCCTTGATTTAGGGGAACAATCCTTGAACACAATAAAACCATTACAAGTTGGCAAAATTTTATACCACACGTAAGACTTATGAAGAGCAGTGTAAGGTTCCAACCTCTGATCTACTCTATCAACACCACCCATGTGCTTATTGTGGTCCAAAATGCACACAGGTTTGTGCACTTCCGCAACCTGACCCCAAACAGTCACAGGTAAAGTACTCTCATAATGGTTGGTAGTTAGCATGTACACATGCCTCCTGTCTGCAAATTTCAGAGCTAGCAGCTCATTGTTACGCAAGTCACTGCACTTTCCCCTCTCAAGTTTTTTACAGACAAGCTCCCTTGGATAGCCTTTCCGGTTAGAACGGATTGTGCCACAGGCAACAGTGTCCACTCTGAACAATTTCTTGAACAACTGCACTCCAGTGTAGAAGTTATCTATGTACAAATGGTGACCTTTGTTGAGCAGTCGTCTACCAAGTTCCCACACAAATTTCTCACTAACTCCAAAAGTGGGCGGACAACCAGTGGGGTCAATACCAGAATCCCTACCAGTGTAGACCCAGAAATTAAACACATATCCTGTACTACTTTCAAACAGCATATACATCCTAATTCCATACCGTGCCCTCTTGGTAGGAATGTACTGCTTAAAAACCAAACACCCCTTGAACAGGACCAAAGTCCTGTCCATCAAGGGACTAGTAGACCAATATGAAGCCAGTGACAGCTTCCTTATCAACTCCATCAAAAAAGTCAAACTCAGGATCTTTTTCAGCTCTTTCAGATTTGTGGGAATCCACAGGGAAGCTCTAGACTGAGGCCTTAATCTTGCACCATTTTCCCTCAAATACTGCTCCGCATACCAATTAGTCTGCTCAACAATCTCTTCCAAAAATACATCATCCCTAAAAAACTGAAAGAAATTGACAGGGAAAAGGTTTTCCATATTCACTCTACACCCTGGGAGGCCTGCAAAGGCAGGCAACTGTGGCTGCTCCCTGTTTGGGGCAACCAAGGTGTCAGGTCTTCTAATGGGAAAACTTTCAGTCCCAGGCTGCTGCACTATTGGCACATTAGTGTCTTCCTCTAAAACAGGCCCTTCATCTGCACTGAAAGTGGCTTCCTCATTGGAAAATTCCTCCAGGACAGAAAACTCACTGCCAGAACTTCTCACTTCCTCCTCTGCCTCAGATGCAGAGTCAAACTCGTAATCTTGGTCAGAAGACGACTCAGAAAGCATGCCAACAACCTTCTGAGTGGTCACTCTGTGGCTAGCCATGATCCTTTCTAAGAAGTGTAACTTGACAAATGCTCCAACTCAACCACCACTGTGTAACAGAAGTAATAAACAAAGTGTGGCTTTATCACAAAGAGTTATGTACTCAAAAACTATACCACTCACTTGCCTGAAAAAGCTAGACTCACCAGCACCTACTCTGCACAGACACAGCAATCACCAATGATTTTCCACTAAAACGAAAAAAGAAAAGCAAATTAGACATGAGACAACACAAATATCATTGTGCACAAATCTAAGGATAATTTCACACACAATCCTGCATTTAGTACACCACCTACCAACATGTCATTCATGCATGGCAACAATACTCCTTCGGAGTAAATTGTTTTTACTTACCTAAAACATGCAACTACGCAAACTGCAGGTCATCCACTGCCAAGACCGCAAGGAGCCACAGCAAAGGAAGCAAAAGCTTTGAACTAGAACAAAAAGGAGAAATAAACAGTTATAATCACAAATGCAAATACTTTGTCAGTTAACAAATTTTCCTTGGATTCTGCCCCCCTTGTGGGCACTTGGGCATAAAAAAATAGACTGACCTGCGCAGTAATAGCCAACAGTTCTGTGCCCCCTTTGGGGGCTGACCCTTGCCAAAGGGGGCGCCCCAACCCAAAAAAAACAAAGGAAAATGAAATCCCTGGTGTCTTGGTTGCTTCTGTCCCCTTGGGGGCAGATGGGCCTAAAAAAATAGGAAGGTCTGCCCCCAACAGGGGCAGAAATCTCCATCAGTAATGTGACCCTTTGGGGGCGACCCTTGCCAAAGGGTCCGCCCCACTACACAAAACAAACACACAAGATCCCTGGTGCCTAAGTGAATTCTGACCCCCTTAAGGGCAGATGGGCCTAAAAAACATAGGCCAATCTGCCCCCAAGGGGGGCAGAAATGGCCAACAGTTCTGTGCATCCTTTGGGAGGGTCACCCTTGCCAATGGGGGCGCCCCCAAACACAGAGAAACACAAAGAAAAAAATCCCTGGTGTCTTAGTGGCCAGAAGGGCCTAAAAAAAAAATAGGCTGATCTGCCCCCGAGGGGCGTGGGCGGGGGGGGTGGCAGAAATGGCAATCACTCTTACAACCCTTTTGGGGGGGTGACCCTTGCCCAACAGGTGCTCCCATAAAACAAAAAACAATTAACACCAATACAAACACAACAATCCCAGGGGCCTAGTGGGTTTCGACACCTGCCCCTGGGGGTACAGATCGGGCAAAAACATGGCAGATCTAGCTCCAGCTCAGATTAAGTGAGAATTGCTATTTCAACAATAGGATTCTGTCATTTTGAGTTGTTTTACGGCTATGCCAGATGAAGAAATGCTTACATCGAATGGGAATCAAATATCTTTGTGAATTTTAAAAGTTATATATGTTTTATGTTTTGTTATCACTTTTGTGTTGTCTTGTCTTCTGTTGCACCTGGTCTTTGTGAGTGGTTGTTGTTCCATATTTGTATATTTGTTGTTATTGTATTGTTTTGTTTATGGTATATTTATATATATTCGGTTGTTGCCGGGTGGCAGTCTCAGAAGGGTAGGTCCGAATGCAGGACCGGTGCTCCACTATTGTCACCATGAGTCCTAGAGACGCCTTTCCCATGGAACCCGTTCTCAATTAGGGGGCGGGTACCTGTTTCACCAGTCAACCTGAGTAAGTGACTGGTTCCTTTATATTTCTAAAGAGGTATGTTATTTAGTTACATGGGTCCTGATGAAGCGTCAGTGGATCGGTATAGACCAATAGACGCGAAACATGTCGACCAGATCATAGAGGTGCCCTATAATTTTTAGGACTCTCTAATTTATGTATTTATCTTTTGAAAGACATGTGAGCATAACCCTCAACTTCACTTTCAAAATTGATTTTAACCTTGGTCCTCTTCCTTACTATATTTGACCGATTAAATGATGAAGTTTATGGATGATTAACCAATTTTAAATTCCTCTTTTTTCCCACGATGGTGACTTACAGCACCTCTGTTTTGCACTTTTGAATTTTTTAGTCACTATCTCAGAACTCGGCAGAGAGCCCCCATCACGGGGAGCCCACTAGGCATTGCAGTGCCGGCCTAGTGAGGAGCGATTCCCGATGATGATGCTAGTCATCCTTAGTGATGCATGAGGGCTCCCGCTCCTGAGAGCACAGGTCTTTCCCTGTTTTCTTTTTCTTCTTTTTTCTTGTGGAACAGTGTACTTGTATATAATTACTATTATAGGGAGATTGTACACTGGACCAGCAACTCTCCCAGTCCCTCCTTTTGTGTTAATATTTATATATGAGTCAGGCTTCTATTTGTAAAAAAAATGTTTTGTCTTGTATGTGGATATTTATAAGAATTAAGACATTTCTTTTTTTTTGTACATACACATTTAATAAATATTATCTTTGAATTTATCTTTATGAGTTTTTTGTTTTGTTTTGTATTTGTTTAGATGGGTTGAATATTAATTGTAGCTCATTTTCTCCTTGTTTGTACTCAAGCATATGTAAAATTCATGCAGGGCTTCTTCCAATGGGACTCTCCTCGGATTGCTAGAGTTGCATCAGTTTAACGACGTAACTCCAGCAATGCGTCACTTTATCACCAACAGAATTTCTGATACATCTGTGAAAACATGCACCATGTAGCTTTGTATTATAAATACAGCGCATCCATATGGTTGTTAGGGGATATGCCTTTCTTCTTAGCTTCTGGCTCCAGCAGCAGGCATTTGACATCAGAGCTCAACTGTAAAAAGTTATTACAGTTGAGCAGCTACCTCATTTCTTTATTAAAGGTGGCTAGCTTCATTACAAGTCTCCTTTATGAAGGGAATTAGAGATGGGATTTTGTATAGGGACATCACATTGCGTTGTTAACTAATCTATGACATACATTTTGAATGATGACTAGCCTCTGACATCAATTAGCACCCAAAATACATTCAAAATATACTGCAGAGGTGTGCATAATTTCTGCACAGTGAAATGAACACAATGTTTTAAGAAAATTAAAAAATATTGTGTGATGCATGGAAAAAATGTTTGCCACTTCAAGTGAATTTTTGTGAAAAGGCATACCTTGCTTCAAAAGGTTACACAAGATGCTGGCAGGTGCAAACAGAAAGTGTCTAGGTTGAGGAGCTAATGTCTCTTGGCAACACATTTAAAATCTACACAAAGTAACCAGTTGCATGCAAACATCATCACATTATGCATAACAGCTAAAATGCCACACACCAAGTGAGGCCAAATGGAAGAATTATGGGAGATTACACTGTTTTAATAACAATTATTCAGGGGCTGATTATACTGCTAACCATTACTACAATGATTGAGATCACAGAGGTGGTCATTCTGACCTCGGCGGTAAAAGGCGCCTACCGCCGGTCAGAAATCCTCCATAATCCCGCCGCGGTCGCGGAAACCCGCCACGGTCATTCTGACCCGCAGAAGGCAAACCTCCGAAAATCCGACCGCCACAACAGACCGCCAGACCAGCGGTCGGCGGAAAGGTGGAGGTGACAAAACCTCCACCGTCACGCCAACAGAAATACGCCCATGCCATTACGACCCACGAATCCACGCGGCGGTCATTCAAACGCGGTATTCCATTGGCGGGACACACCGCCGCGGTCAGAATACACACAAACGAACAAAACCCAGCCACATTGGACGATTTGAATCCCACACACCTGATACACATACACACACCACTCCCACACACACAATACAATATAAAACACCCACCCACATCACCCACAAACCCCTACGCTAAAAAATTCGTAAAGAAGGCAAGAGCGAGACACCAGCATCCAAAAAATAACAGCCACAGCCACTCAACACCATCACCCACACACTATCCACACACAAAACAAGACACACCACCACACTCAACTCACTTAAATACACATACTCCACCCCACACATCATACACACCACCCCATGGCACCCCAAAGACAACCCCGCTTTACAGACGAAGAACTCAGGGTCATGGTGGAGGAAATCGTTCGGGTAGAGCCCCAGCTGTTCGGCACACAGATACAATACACTAGCATTGCCCGGAGGACGGAGCTATGGCACAGGATTGTCGACAGGGTGAACGCAGTGGGACAGCACCCCAGAAATCGGGAAGACATCAGGAAGCGATGGAACGACCTACGGGGGAAGGTGCGTTCCATGGTATCCAGGCACAACATCGCCGTGCAGAAGACTGGCGGAGGACCCCCACCTCAACCCCCACAATTCACATCATGGGAGGAGGAAGTCTTGAACATCCTGCATCTTGACGGCCTCGCAGGAGTCGGCGGAGGAATGGATACTGGTAAGTTGAAGCTTCAATACTGCTTCCCCCCCACCTGCATGCCAAATCAGACCCCAACCCTCACCCCCATCCTCGAACCCCACCCTCACCCCCACCCCCATCCTCACCCCCACCCTCACCCCCACCACCATCCTCACCCCCACCACCATCCTCACCCCCACCCCCAGCACACCTATTCCCCGCCAATGTCTCACCATCACAACCCACACATCCCAAAACCTAGGCCTGCATGCGTCCACTAAGCATGGACACCCATCACCAAAGCATGCCCAATGCATATACACATCCCCCCCACAAGCCACCCTCACCAAAGCCCCCACACACGAATGCCAGCACTTGGGGACACGAGAACCCACAGATACACCCATATGCCACACATTGAAACTATAACCATACCTCTATACCCCTGCAGGACCCGACCGTCAACACACCGCGGCGGAGGGGCCAGAATTATCCACACCCCCCACCCAAGAGGCCGTCAGCGATGACAGCAGCTCTGTCGACCTGGACACCGATGACCAGCCCGGACCATCGGGGACCTCTGGACAGTCGGTTCCCCTCACACAGGCCCAGGCCACTACAGACCCTAACCCCTCTGGGAACACCAGCACAGCTCCCACCCAGCGGGCCCATGCCTCTGTCTCCAGGGCGCGTCAATCTGCGGTGTGTCTACCACTACAGGGCACCCAGGATAACCCACCACCCCAACAACAACAGGGACCTGGGGGCAGTGGTAGTGGGCACACCGGCCAGGGGGCAGAGGCCCAGGGAAACAGGGGAACTCGGAGGGCAGCTGTGCGACAGGGGGGGGAGGAGAGGCCCAGGGAACCCACTCTCCACGAGGTCCTCACCACCATCATGGGAGCATACAACCGCTCCCAGGAGACGATGGCGACGGTACTGGCCCGGTTCCAGGAGATCCAGGCACTGCAGGAGGAACACTATCGGGGGTACAGGGAGGACATCAGAGCCATCAACACCACCCTGGTTACCATGGTAGGGCTGCTGCAGGACCTCGTAAACACCAGGGCGGACACTGAACAACACCCAAGGGCCCCTGCCACTAGCCTGGACCAAGAACAGCCAACCACCTCCGCCGGCGCTAGTGGACAGGAGGCCCCCGCACAGCAGCAGCCCACCAGACCCCCACCTCCTGCAGGAGAAGAACCACCCCGCAAGAAGGCCCTGAGATCTCGCAAGAAGACAGAGTAGGATGTCAAGACCCCCGCCAGCAATGGATACCACCTGATGTCATCCCACTGTCCCACATTGTCACCCTGTCCATCCTTGAACTGCCCATGCTCCATCTCTCCACAGGCCTCTGGACAATGCACCTGTGTGACTGTTACTCTGGACTCTGCCATGGACATTCCTTCACCATAGCCCCCACCCACTTGAAACCACCCATCCCATTTTGAGCACTTCAATAAACACCTATTTTGCACCAAAATATCTGGAGTCTGGCTGTGATTTCAATAGATTGTAATTGACATGACAGTGCAAATATGTCCTTGTACATGGTGAAGTCAACAAACAGCTGCCACAAAGCTGTAGTCCATGGGGAAACGAAGCACAGGACTCGTAGTGGGGACCCCAGATCTGAAATAGGGAGGGAAAAGCCAAAACTCAGTCATCATACACTGGGGCAAATAGACAGGCAGCAGAGATGCTGGAGAGTAGTTAACATTTACTAAATTATCTTTGAAATGTTACCTGTGTCCTATTGGAAGTACTGTTCAATGATTCTGTCCCTGTTGTCTGTTTCAGCCCCGTCGTCTTCCTCCTCGTCACTCTCCTCAGGTTCCACCGCTGCCACAACACCACCGTCTCGACCATCCTCCTGCAGGAAAGGCACCTGGCGACGCAAAGCCAGGTTGTGAAGCATGCAGCAGGCCACGATGATGTGACACACCTTCTTAGGTGAGTACATTAGGGATCCACCTGTCATATGCAGGCACTAAACCTGGCCTTTAGGAGGCCAAAGGTGCGTTCGATCACCCTCCTAGTACGCCCATGGGCCTCATTGTACCGTTCCTCTGCCCTGGTCCGGGGATTCCTTACTGGGGTCAGTAGCCACGACAGGTTGGGGTACCCAGAGTCCCCCACTAGCCATACACGGTGTCTCTGTAGCTGTTCCATCACGTAAGGGATGCTGCTATTCCTGAGGATGTAGGCGTCATGCACTGACCCTGGGAATTTGGCATTTACATGCGAGATGTACTGGTCAGCCAAACACACCACCTGGATGTTCATTGAATGGTAATTTTTTCTGTTCCTGTACACCTGCTCCCTGTCTCTTGGGGGAACCAAAGCCACATGGGTCCCATCAATGGCACCAATTACGTTGGGAATATGTCCAAGGGCGTAGAAATCACCCTTCACTGTAGCCAATTCGCCCACCTCAGGGAAAATGATGTAGCTCCTCACGGATTTCATCAGGGCAGACAACACTCTGGATAACACCTTCGAAAACATGGGCTGAGACATCCCAGAAGCAATTCCCACGGTTGTCTGAAATGACCCACTTGCCAAGAAATGGAGTACTGACATGACCTGCACCAGAGGGGGAATCCCTGTGGGTTGGCGGATGGGGGACATCAGGTCGGGCTCCAGCTGGGCACACAGTTCATGGATAGTGGCACGGTTAAGACGGTAGGTCAGGATAATGTGGCGTTCTTCCATTGTCGACAGGTCCACCAGCGGTCGGTACACGGGAGGATTCATCCGTCTCCTCGCCCAACCCAGCGGACGGTGCCTAGGAAGGACAACATGGAGCACACAGTCAAGCAACCCACAAGTACGTACTCACAGCTAGCACAGTATACGATTCTCTATGCAGTGAATGGCGTGTCTGAGTGGCTATGCAAGGCCTAGGCCTGTGTGACGCAGTTGAAATTGAGCCATGTGGGCCCTGGAAATGGCGGCTGCCTGACCTGTGAAGTGTGACAATGGGATGTGAGGTCAATGCGCTGGCGTGGCACACCGCGGCGGGCGGCGGGCGAAGACCGCGGCGCAAAGCCGCATTGGTTAACATTGAAGCCTATGGGTTTCAGGAGCCAATGGCGAAGGGCGCCGGCGGTGGCGGGACGCACCGCCGCGGTACGCACCGCCGCGGACGTGACCGCCATTTTCTATCTACTTATCCACTTGCGACTTGAACTTTCACAGGAGAGGACCTATACTGCAAGTGTTGCTGTGACCTCGGTCTGGAAGGGACAATGGCTGCTGCACCTGGGGAAAGGGCCCCTGCCTTCACTGGAGAGGAGTTGGAGAAACTCGTGGATGGGGTCCTCCCCCAGTATGCGCTACTCTACGGTCCTCCAGACCAACAAGTGAGTTTAATTCAATCTGGATTTGGGGACACTGGCTGGCTTGGGGGCCTGGCGGGGGGCCTGGCGGGGATGGGGGGCATGTTGGGCCTGGCGGGGGGCATGGCGGGGATGGGGGGCATGTTGGGCCTGGCGGGGGGCCTGGCGGGGGGCCTGGCGGGGATGGGGGGCATGTTGGGCCTGGCGGGGGGCATGGCGGGGATGGGGGGCATGTTGGGCCTGGCGAGGGGCATGGCGGGGATGGGGGGCATGTTGGGCCTGGCGGGGGGCCTGGCGGGGATGGGGGGCATGTTGGGCCTGGCGGGGGGCCTGGCGGGGGGCCTGGCGGGGATGGGGGGCATGTTGGGCCTGGCGGGGGCATGGCGGGGGGCCTGGCGGGGATGGGGGGCATGTTGGGCCTGGCGGGGGGCATGGCGGGGATGGGGGGCATGTTGGGCCTGGCGGGGGGCATGGCGGGGATGGGGGGCATGTTGGGCCTGGCGGGGGGCATGGCGGGGATGGGGGGCATGTTGGGCCTGGCGGGGGGCCTGGCGGGGGGCCTGGCGGGGATGGGGGGCATGTTGGGCCTGGCGGGGGGCCTGGCGGGGGGCCTGGCGGGGATGGGGGGCATGTTGGGCCTGGCGGGGGCCTGGCGGGGGGCCTGGCGGGGATGGGGGGCATGTTGGGCCTGGCGGGGGGCCTGGCAGGGGGCCTGGCGGGGATGGGGGGCGTTGGGCCACTGGCAAGGAAAATGCTGACAAACTTGAACGTGGTATTTCTCCCTCCCTGTACGTGTCACATAGGTCCGCGCCCATGAGAAGATCGGGATTTGGCGTGCCATCGCCAAGGAAGTCCGGACCCTGGGGGTCCACCATCGACGGGGCACCCACTGCCGCAACAGGTGGGAGGACATCCGCCGCGGGACCAAGAAGACCGCCGAGTCTCTGCTGGGGATGGCCTCCCAACGTAGGCGGGGTGCCTGCCGTCAACTGAGCCCCCTGATGTTCCGGATCCTGGCGGTGGCCTACCCTGATTTGGATGGGCGCGTGAGGGCAGCACAGCAGACACAAGGGGGTGAGTACAAGCATTATCTACTCTGTTGTCGCGCAGTGGAGGTGTCTGGTTGGGGGAGGATGGCTGGGGGTCCCCCTAGGCCAGGGCGATATCTGTAGGCTGGGCACCCCCGTAAGCCCCTGTGTCCCCAGCCACCACCCTCAGTAGTTTGTCAGTACAGCCATCCCTGGGCCGTGTCATCCATGGGTGCAGTTGTCAACTCTAGGCGTGTAGGGCATGTTCCACGGAATGCGTAGCGGACCCCAAGTGCGCAACTTAGTGCAGGGGGCATCTGTGTCTGTCATGTCCGCTAACTGTACCGGAGATCCATGTACTCAATATCCCTTTATTTCTCTCTCCCCCCCCCTTTTTGTTTGTCTTTCTGTGCTTGTGTGCATCAGCATCATCAGGCAGGGGAGAAGTGGCATCGGGGCAGGAGGGAGTTGCATCTCACATGGCCCAGGAGGGCCATGCCACAGAGTCAGACTGGACCAGTGAGACGGAGGGCGAGGGGAGCTCCACGACGGGGACGACTGGAGCCTGCAGCGACACGGACACGTCCTCGGAAGGGGGCTCCCTTGCGGGGGTGGCACCATCCGTGCCCCCCGCCATTACAGGTACAGCCGCCACCCAGCGCACCATCTCCGCCCTCCCAGCAGCCCCTCAGCGTTCGCCCCGTGCCCGCTCTGCCAGGAAGCCGGGCATCTCCTTCGCCCCAGGCACCTCAGGCCCTGCCCCTGTTACCCCCGCTGCCCTCAGTGAGGAGGTCATTGACCTCCTCCGAACGCTCATTGTTGGGCAGACTACCCTTTTGAATGCCATCCAGGGGGTGGAGAGGGAGGTTCATCGCAGCAATGCGTACCTGGAGGGCATTCATTCGGGTCAGGCTGCCCATCAGCGATCGTTCCAGGCTCTGGCCTCAGCACTGACGGCAGCCATTGTCCCTGTCTCCTGCCTGCCTCTACTAACTCCCTCCTCCCAGTCTCCTGTTCCTCTGCCTGTCCCACCCACACCATCAGACCAGCCTGCACACACCTCAACACCCAAGAGAAGCTCATCCAAACATAAGCACCACAGATCACGCAGACATTCACATACGCAACATTCCGATGCAGACATGCCAACAGTCACTACCACCTCTGTGACCCCCACCTCCTCGTCTCCCTCCTCCCTCCCTGTGACGTCTACACTCACACCTCCATTCACCTCACCATCAGCCAGTGTTTCCATCACCAGCACACCCTCCACTCCAGTCCGCACACGTGCAGTCACCACCCCCACTGCCATTTACACGTCCCCTGTGTCCTCTCCCACTGTGTCTGTCACCCCCTCTTCCACACCACACAAACGCAGCCACCCACCCACCCAACAGCCATCCACCTCACGACAGCCTATCCCTCCTGCACCTGCACCCAAAGACAGCAAACGTGACTCACCTACAACCACATCCTCTCCCTCCACTCCCATTCCCACTGTACCTACCACTCTCCATTGTCCCAAGAAGCTCTTCCTCGCCACTACTAACTTCTTTCCTGACCCTGAGCCCCCCCCTCCTTCTCGTCGGGGTAAGAAGAGCACCTCAGCCACCACCAGCCCTGCAGCCCCCTTGACAAGGGTGCAGGGGTATTGGAGCCCGCCAGCCCGCATGTCTGGATCTTCGCCCAGCAGCAAGGGGACAGGCAGCCCACCCCCTGGGAAGAGGAGCAGAAGGCGGAAGGGGCGCCGCAGGAGCCCGCCTTCTACATCCCCCCCGGACACCACCCAGAGACAGTCACCAGCCACAGCTCCAAAGGGAGGAAAGGGCCACAGGCCCACGACTAAGGAGGGCAAGGGCAGCAAGTCGGAGAGGTCAGGCAGCAGGCCTGCTGCCCAGGAGGAGCCCACAACCCCCATAGCCGCTGCCCCGGGAGGAACCGGCACAGCTGCCCCGGGAGAGCCCACCACCCCCATAGCCGCTGCCCAGGGAGGACCCAGCCCAGCTGGCCAGGAGGGCCCCACCACCCACAGCCCAGGTGGGCATTGAAGGAGCACCATCCCCGCTGCCCAGGAGGGCACCACCAGGCAATTAGCAGTTGGCCATAGACCGGCCGCCGTCTCAAGAACCGCTGAACTGGGCCCCGCCGTCTCAAGAACCGCTGAACTGGGCCCGCCGTCTCAAGAACCGCTGAACTGGGCCCTTCAAGGCAAGTAGCGCTGACCTGGGCCCCACCGTCTCAAGAACCGCTGAACTGGGCCCCGCCGTCTCAAGAACCGCTGAACTGGGCCCCGCCGTCTCAAGAACCGCTGAACTGGGCCCCGCCGTCTCAAGAACCGCTGAACTGGGCCCCGCCGTCTCAAGAACCGCTGAACTGGGCCCTTCAAGGCAAGGAGCGCTGAACTGGGCCCTTCAAGGCAAGGAGCGCTGACCTGGGCCCCGCCGTCTCAAGAACCGCTGAACTGGGCCCCGCCGTCTCAAGAACCGCTGAACTGGGCCCCGCCGTCTCAAGAACCGCTGAACTGGGCCCCGCCGTCTCAAGAACCGCTGAACTGGGCCCTTCAAGGCAAGGAGCGCTGAACTGGGCCCTTCAAGGCAAGGAGCGCTGACCTGGGCCCCGCCGTCTCAAGAACCGCTGAACTGGGCCCCGCCGTCTCAAGAACCGCTGAACTGGGCCCTTCAAGGCAAGGAGCGCTGAACTGGGCCCTTCAAGACAAGGAGCGCTGACCTGGGCCCCGCCGTCTCAAGAACCGCTGAACTGGGCCCCGCCGTCTCAAGAACCGCTGAACTGGGCCCCGCCGTCTCAAGAACCGCTGAACTGGGCCCCGCCGTCTCAAGAACCGCTGAACTGGGCCCCGCCGTCTCAAGAACCGCTGAACTGGGCCCCGCCGTCTCAAGAACCGCTGAACTGGGCCCTTCAAGGCAAGGAGCGCTGAACTGGGCCCTTCAAGGCAAGGAGCGCTGACCTGGGCCCCGCCGTCTCAAGAACCGCTGAACTGGGCCCCGCCGTCTCAAGAACCGCTGAACTGGGCCCCGCCGTCTCAAGAACCGCTGAACTGGGCCCTTCAAGGCAAGGAGCGCTGAACTGGGCCCTTCAAGGCAAGGAGCGCTGACCTGGGCCCCGCCGTCTCAAGAACCGCTGAACTGGGCCCCGCCGTCTCAAGAACCGCTGAACTGGGCCCCGCCGTCTCAAGAACCGATGAACTGGGCCCTTCAAGGCAAGGAGCGCTGAAATGGGCCCCGCCGTCTCAAGCACCGCTCCGCTGGGCCCCGCCGTCTCATGAACCGCTGAACTGGGCCCTTCAGGGCAAGGACCGCTGAACTGGGCCCCGCCGTCTCAAGCACCGCTCCGCTGGGCCCCGCCGTCTCAAGAACCGCTGAACTGGGCCCTTCAAGGCAAGAACCGCTGGACCTTTGGCAGACGTGGCAGGGCAGGATCTATCTCGGGCAGGGCTGCAGGATGTCCTCTGGCCAACTTGCCTCCTCCAGTGGCAGTGGGGTCTGTTATGGACTGTATGGACTGTGGCTTTGCTCTCCCCAGGATGGCCCAGTGGGCAGGCAACCCACTGTATGGACTGTATGGACTGTGGCTTTGCTCTCCCCAGGATGGCCCAGTGGGCAGGCCACCCACTGTATGGACTGTTTGGACTGTGGCTTTGCTCTCCCCAGGATGGCCCAGTGGGCAGGCCACCCACTGTATGGACTGTTTGGACTGTGGCTTTGCTCTCCCCAGGATGGCCCAGTGGGCAGGCCACCCACTGTATGGACTGTTTGGACTGTGGCTTTGCTCTCCCCAGGATGGCCCAGTGGGCAGGCCACCCACTGTATGGACTGTTTGGACTGTGGCTTTGCTCTCCCCAGGATGGCCCAGTGGGCAGGCCACCCACTGTATGGACTGTTTGGACTGTGGCTTTGCTCTCCCCAGGATGGCCCAGTGGGCAGGCCACCCACTGTATGGACTGTTTGGACTGTGGCTTTGCTCTCCCCAGGATGGCCCAGTGGGCAGGCCACCCACTGTATGGACTGTTTGGACTGTGGCTTTGCTCTCCCCAGGATGGCCCAGTGGTCATGGAGTCCCCTCGTGGATCTGGCGTCGTGTACTCAAGTGGCTGAGGTGCCCCCCCTTCCCTTCCCCCTGAGGTGCCTGTCCGATTTTCTTTCTGATGCCCCTGCAGTGTTCTCTCCGTGGAGTTCTTGTCGTGGGACTGGGCCTTGCCCCTTTGCACAGGAACCCTGTGATCCACGGACAGTGGTTGGACTACATTTAGTAGATGTATATATTTTGTATATAGTTTATTTATTTATTGGGATTACTGGTGTCCATATTTCAATATATCTGCCCGTTTATGATCTCTTCTTTTGGTCTTTGCATTATTTCGGAGGGGGGTGGTTTGTGGGTTGTGACAGTGATCTGTGGGAATGCATTGATGTGTGTGTTGTAGTGGGTGTGGGTGGGTGGGTGTGTGCCGGTAATCTTTTCCCTCCCCTGTGTCGTAGGTGCAGTACTCACCGATGTCTTCCGCGCCGCCGGGCGTGCTCCTGGTATATGAGCAGGAATAGGAGTGCGGGGATGACCTGCAACTCTGGTTCCATGCTGCCGGAATCTCGCGTGGAGTGCGTAGAGGTGAGCGTTTTCCCGTTCGTAGTCTGTTTCCGCCGTGTTCTTATCGGCGGTGCTCCCGCCCCGGAAAAGGTGGCAGATTGGTGGGTCGTAATAGGGTGGGCGGTACATTGTCTGCCGCCTGGCTGTTGGCGGGAACCGCCGCGCTGTTTGTTTGTACCGCTGTGGCGGGCGGAGTGTTAAGTTGGCGGGCTGTGTTGGCGGTTCCCGCCAGGGTCAGAATTGCATATTTTAGACCGCCGGCCTGTTGGCGGCTTGGCCGCCGCTTTATCACCGACCGCCAGGGTCAGAATGAGGGCCAGAGTGTTTTATCATGCCGTACACAAACAGTGAGTATTGCTATCCTGCCAACCACTATGACTCTTACACAGTACTGTTTGGAATTGATAGATGATCACAGTTCTTAGGAAAATTGTGAAAATTATGAAAATAGCACACTCAAATTAAATACCTTGTGTTGAGAACTATAATAAGGATCAAAAATATTAATATTAAAGTACTCGGGAATGTGTTCTAGAGCTATCTACTTAGAAAACCTTTTCTGTATCGTGAATTATGTTTAAAATATCACATTTATAGAGCTCATGATCTAAACGCCATAGCGACACAAGATTAGGGACTCTGCCTCAATAGAGGCAAATCAAGTCAAACATGGTTCTGGCCTTAGGGAAATTTGTGATCATGAGACTTATAAGGAAAATTGCACAAACACAAGGATCAATCAGGACATTTTTCAAGCTCTAGTTCTAACTAGGAAGCTAGTCAGAAGGTCCTGGAACTCTGCCCAAACGACAGGGTCAGAAGAACTTTAGGTGTGGCTCAGTAACAACTTTTAATGCGCTTGGCCACTGTGGATGGTTGGGGTCCCTTTGGAGGGAGGCAAGCAGGTACCAGACAAGTGCATGGTGTTAGGGTCTCATAAAAGTGGAGCATGTAAATACAGGCTTATGAAGGCAGTGGGCCTGCATTAAAGTCACCACTCGGCTCACCTGCTCCATTGTGTTGATCTTGGGCAATAAGGGCCGGATGTAGTTCTAGGCCGTAACTGTTCCACCATTGACTTTTTAACTGAAAAGCCATCTGCTGCCCTCTCAGTCCGCCTGCATATTTGTTGTTGGTCATCCCATAGACAAAAGTCTGCATTCAAATTGCCATCTTCACCAAGAAACACTGCTCGTATCGACAGTGGGAAAGGGAAAAGTGGTTCACGGCGGAACCCCAGACACCCTTCCTGTTGTGCAGATTTGGATGTGTCCGACCTCCATGTTTGAGTTGGCAGATTGGGTGGAGGGGGTGAAAATTCACCTTTTTCTCCCTTTTGCCCCCCGTCTTTGACTGGACACGACTTGACAACAACTGGCATCACTGCAGCCACCGACTCACAGAGAAAACTGGACCTTCACATCACCGAACTCAAAGGGAGGGACACCACATTGCCAAAGTACACTGGGTGTGCACTGCACAGGAGGTTGGGGCCTCTGTAGATATATACATGTCACAGTAATTTTTTCATAATTATTGTGACATGCATATGTGGGGTACAAGGTGATGTCACACATGGTTGGGGACCCACTGGCACAACACACATATTGCACACATGCACAACTGTCATTGTGGTGTCATCATTCATTGCATAATGAATGGTGGCACCTCAATGACAGTACACCCACACTGAACAATGGTGTCCATATGTGCTCATTGAAAGGGAATCTTTACAGGTAGGTTTATGCTATCTGTTGTGTATGTTTGTCTGTAGGTGTGTGTGTGGATTGGTTGTTTGAGGTGAAGGGAGCTGAAGTGGGTGGTGGTGTTGTGTATTTGTATCACTTGTATGTGAGACCGATGTTGTTGTGTATGTTGTATTTCTGTGTGACACATTCAGGTGATTGTTGTTGTGTGGCTGTGGTTGTCGTGATGTGTGTAGTTGTGTTTGTGTGTGAGCATGTTTGTGTAGCTGAGTGTGCGCTTATGTTAGTTGTTGTGGTAGTGTTGTGTGTGGGTGCAGTGTCAATGGTGTGTGTATGTTGTGCCATGGAGGTATGTCAATGTGTATTTTGGCATTTATGTGGCAATGAGTTACTGTGGGTATGTCATGTGTTGTGTAGTGTGAAGGGCAGGGGTACAGATATGGCTAAGGGACAGTGGGTGGGTGTCACTTACTTCTCTTCCATTGAAGCAAAACAGTGGAGCACACCCAAATAGTCAATATATCTCCAGTTTAGAAACAAATAATGTCTGATAAGTCAAACTAAAGAATCACAGTGTGTTACACTATAATACCATTTCCTAAACAGTGTTGGTGAACATCATCCAACAGAAAATAAATGTGCAATAAAACAAAACTATCCACAAACAATATTATCCAAAAAATAGACAATTTTAATACAGCAACTTGTATGTTTTTTATCCACATAAATATAAACATGAAGACGATAGACATATAAATACATCTTCCATTGCCCCTGCCATTGTACAAAGGGTTCCACCACTGCTTCCCTCCATCAACAATCTATCGCCATTCACTGTCGACGTGGCTTGTCAGTAACACTGCCAAGATCTAAATTAGGCCCTAAGTCCCTGATTCCTTGTTTGGATTCATGAGGGCTTTTTTGTTTTATGAATTATCATCTCTGGGCTACTGGGCTAGCTGTTGGCTTTGCACAAAGGCAACATCAGCTGCTGGGCATCCAATTAAACCTTCAACAGGGCGTATGTTGGAGTACTCGGCTAGATAACATCTGCTGCCCTCAACTCCCTGTACAAGAAGTGCTACAGTGGAGGCCATGCAGGTCTGTGTAAATGAAATCCTTTTTCATGCTGTCAAGTGGCTCTGGTTTCTGTTCACAACTCTTCACATTTAGACAACAGACTACTACCAATCACAAAAAATGCACCTTTGATGTTTCAAATGTCTACCACTCTTTTGGGGTCAGTTTTTATTGCTTCTAGTCAGTGTCAGGCTTTTCCTGTCCCTGCCCACTTCTTATTCTTCTCCAGCCACTGCAATAAGAAATTGGGGGTGAGTTTGTTCTTTTTGTTTCCGTGGCCATCCTCCAACCTTCTCTTTGCACACCTTATATACATATAAATAGTTTATCATTCAATATGGCTAACCCTAATGACAAATGTTCCATAGTGGTTTACCAAGACACTCACGTCTGTACATCTTCTACTGTACTGTAGGAACTTCAATGTGACTACAATTATAGAATGATCACAAATATCCATTAGAAGAAATATCAAACCACAGGATCCCTGTTATATCAGAGGCCACTGGACTTAAATTACAGAGGGAAGTGGAAGTATTTGAGAATATATACTACACTACAACATAATAATAAGGTAGCCTTCTGTGGCACTCCAGGTAAGAGGCTCAGGAAATACCGACTACAAATGAATGGGTTGGGGATTCAGCTGAGTACTTCTCTGTACCACAGTACACCAAGGGTAACACTGGGGGCACAAAATATGAAGGTTGCCAACCCCCTTTTATTAAAAAACCCTAAACTAAGGCAAAATACATGAATGTCCATTGACTAAAGGAAGCACAGTGGGCCTTTTTTCCTTACGCAAAACATAACTATGGATATTATATTTTTTGTCACAGAGATTTCTCATGTGTCAACATTGATACATGGCCAAATGCGCATGGTAAAGTTCACAATGGACTACAAACTAGGGTATTTATATACAATTCTTTTTTGGAGGTCGCAAATGGCCCTATTCACAGAAATTGGCTGTTTAAGACCGCAAAAAGCATTTTGAAATGTACAAAAGTCAAATTGCAATTTGGTAACTTATTATCGAATCACAATTTGGTTTTGCAACTCAGAATTTGGTTGAGGTACCTTGAGGGTATGCCTTCCAAATGCTGAATTGCAGTGAAATGTATTATTGTTTTGCACTCAAATTACGATTTTGAAACAGTAATTTACTGAAAGATAGTGATAACTATTCATGAATGGGAAGAGGTCACTATGGGACCCCTTCACCTTCGAGAATGTTTAACAAAGTATTTTTTAAGAACAGGCAGTGGTCCCACCGACCACTGCCTAATCATAATATGAAACATAAACATTTAGGGGCAGATTTAAGAAAAGTGGTGCTGCGCCTAATGCTGTGCCACTTTCCCTGCACCCTTTAGCCACCCCACCGCCACCATGTGTGCTGCATATTCAAAATATGGTGCACCGTGGCGCAAGCTAGGGGGCAATACGTCATTTTTTTAATGCTATTGATGTACTCTGCAGGAGTAGCACCAATATTTTGGCGCTACTCCTGCAGAGTACTTAGGGGCCCATTATAAATAATGGAAGCCCCCACAGAGCAGATGTTAAAAGTGCTGAAAAATATGGCGCAAGGAAATCTCTTAGATTTCCTTACTCCATTTTTTCAGCCCCCCTAATGGGGGAATGCCCCCCTTGCATACATTATGCCTGGCATAATGTGGTGCAAGGGTTTACAAGGAGGCACAATGCATGCATTGCGTCACTTTGTAAATGTGTTACGGGGAAAATGCCACTTTAGCGGCACCTTAGCATCAAAAAATTACTTTATGGTGGCACTAAGCTGGCACTAGGGGCTCTTGAATCTGCCCCTTAATTTTTTGCTTTTGAAATGCACCCAACACATTAAAAAAACTGTATTTAAAAGCAATCACAGACATGGTGGACAGCATGTCCACCTTCCCTATTATGGCTGTCATCCTTAGTGTGGCACAGTGTATGACCCACCTCATTCATATTTATGATAGTGGTTAATTTGCGACCCACCTGGAATTGCTAATTAAAAGTTCTAGGGCCTCATGTATAAAGATTCCTTTTATGGAATCGTAAGTTGCAAAATAAATGATTCGTAATATGTGATTACCTGAATGGAATGTACCAGATGGTTTTGTTAAAAGGGGTCCCAATTTGCGCATCGACTTCTAGCGTTTCCATTGGTATTTTGAGAACCAACGTATGTATTAATAGGTTGGATCTCAAAATACCTATTCGTAGTGGGTCGCAATTCGACCTACCTCATTACTATGCATGAGGTAGGTCATACATTGAGACGCACTATGATTAGCTGCAATGACAGCCATGGTGACCTCCTTGGGTCATCAGACCAGCATGTCTCTGATGTGATATGATCTAATGTAGAATATTTTCAATAAAGAAAAAGGGATGCATTTAAAAAAAATACATAAACCTTTTTTATGAGTAGACAGTGGTCTCACAGATCACTGCCTACTCATAAAATCCATTTGTGTGAATATTCACAAAAGGGAAGGGGTCCTAAACGGACCCCTTCCCATTTACAAATGGCTTACGAACTCCTTTGAGAAGGTGGTAAAACATAAGGCCCATATTTAAGAAAAAGTGGCACATCAGAGTTGATGTGCCACTTTTTCTGCACCTCCCCACCGGCACCTAACGACACCATGGTTGCGCAGTATTTATAATACAATGCACCATGGCGGTCATTAGCACAAAAGTGTCAACATTTTTGGTGCTATTGTGGCGTTTTGCTACACTAGCATAAAAAATGTTGATGCTAGTGTAGCAATTTGCAAGGAGGCCCATAGGTTTCTATGGGAGCGTCATTTTAATACCTGCTCTGAGAAAGCATTACAAAATGATGCCCGAAATGGCGTAGTGAAATCTGTTAAATTTCACGGCACCATTTTTGCTGGCCTTCTATCACCGGAACGCCCCCCCCTTGAAAACATTATGCCTCACACAGGCAAATTCTGGTGCAAGGGTTTACGAAGTGGACAATGCATGCATTGCACCACTTTGTAAATATGGACTGGGGAAAAAGCCACTTTAACGCCGCCTTAGTGTAAAACAAATTACACTTTGGCGGCACTACGGTGGAGCTAGGCGCTCTTAAATATGCCCCTGAATGTTTTGCAACTGGATTTTGTTTGCAAAACATTAATACATCCCTAAATTAATCTGTATTTGGAAGGGACACCCTGTAAACACACCCTTTCCAATACCGATTTGGTTTCTATTCCGAAAACCGATTAGGGAGTCGGTAATATCTGATTACAAATTACCTCTGATTTTATTAATTGAAACGTTAAATTAGGAATTGAGATTCAGTAAGAATCGAAATTTAGAAATCACAATTCCTAAATAGTGTACATCTGGTCCCTAGTCTGCCCCTGTCAAATGCAAAGCTACAGTACGTACATGAAAAGCACAATTTGGAAGTAAGAAAGGGAATGTAGCTTCAAAGCAGAACTCGAACATGAGAAAAGTGGACGGACATTTAGAGAAAATATTTCATATTTGGTTAAAGACGTATAGAGGCGTAGCCTAGAAGGAGAGGTGGGCTGCACGTAAGACGTCCTCTGCATATAATGAGGATCATTGTACAGGTCTGTAAGTAATTACTTTCTTTTTTGCAAGTAGTCATGGATACAGCCTACTGGTAATCCATTTTCCTATATTTTAAATTAGCTTAAATATTTCAAAACCATGCATCAGATAGGGGTGATGTGTGCATGTTGTTTGTTGCTTTTGGCAAAACATTACTTTTCAACTTTTTTGTGGTACATAATGATTTCATTTAAAATATCAAAGATAGTGTTTGTAGTGTTACTGAATGTGCAGTTTGGCGAACAACACAGTCTTGTATGTTAAAATGGGCACCAATGTGGCTTTGCAGCTCTAAATAAGGCTCAACTTGTTCAGAACCATCCACAGGTCACTGTATAAACAAAATATCTAAGGATTCTTTTTCTGGTAATGTGCCATGCTAACATGTTATCAGTGCAAAAGAATATTGACCTGTGAATTTTAATCACTGCGGTGCGTTAACCCTGTATCAATTGTGAGGCATATTTACTGATATTTCATGCAACGCAGCAGAGCGCTGGGTTGCATGAGAGGAAAAGAGCTGAACTGTGCCATATTTACAAAGATATGGAGCAGTTGAGCTCTTTCCCTGCACTGGAGCACTTTGGGCTGCCAAGTGCCAACACAGGCATTCTTTCACCATAGTGTAAGGGTGTCTGCTTTGTTGTCAGGATAGGTTTTGTGGCGGAAGGAGTACATTGTCTGTGCAAAAAGAATCCTTTGAGGCTTACTCCTCTTTCTATGTGTGCAGCAGAATGCAACACACATGCAAAGAAGAAATAACAAAGAGAAGTTAAGATATTTCTCCTCATTGCTCCAGCCTCGGATAGACACACTATTTTGGTGCAAACCCATGTATAATGACTTTAAAAAATATGAGTTTGAGTCAAAATATAAGTGTGGATGCACTGGGACGCCCATGCACCACCTATGTAATGCTTTCCCGAAGCAAGGTAACGCATGTCTAGCACTGACATGAACCACCGTCACAGCGGTTCCTGCCATTGCATTGTATGTTTGGAGGATGATTCCATCAACATGATGGAGCCGGATGTCAAACTTACAATTTTATTTTATTTTCAAAAAGAAAATTCCAAAGCAGGATTTTCTTTTTGAAAATAAAAAAAATAATGCCTTAATCATTGTGCGAATTTCCTACCCTGGTGAGGGAGACATTGTGCACTTTTCAATGCCCCTTACTATCAGTTTTTACCTGGCGGTGACAGGTATTGTGTAACAGCTGTACGCCCACCCATTTAAGTTAGATGAGCAGACCTATAGGCAACTCTCCACCATTGTCAATCTATGGCCCACCCAAATAGCTATCAAAAGCAAAGAAGGTGCAGTGGCACTGGGGCCAAAGAAACTATACAACAACTTGAAGGGTGGAAAGCTTTAATTATTCTCACCAATTGGTAAATACTCGGCGCTGCATCCTTGTTGATTGTTGTTTTGCACACAATGCCACCTCTGCTTGGATCCAGTCATATGCAAATCAGTCTTGTGCCTGCTCCAATGAGAGTCATCCAGCCCAAACTACCAGGCCAGGACAACCCTGAACTGGAGCACAAGCAATCAAACACCCATTTCCCCTTAGTAGGAACTATCAATCGGGTATAACTTGGGTCCAGTGATACTGTGTGCACAGGACCCATGTCTGGGTACACACTTTCCCCTTAGGGTGGTACATGAGAGACACAAAAATTGATGGGAGAAATGTTTGCAATAAATCTAACCATTAGCAATCACTTGAGGTAGCATTCCAAGACATTGTTCTTTGCTCACGACGCCACCGTTGTTTGGACCCAGCTGTATGCAAATCAGTCTTGACCCTGTTCCAATAGAAACAATCCAGAAGAACTGCAAGGCCAGACCCTCCCTGAACCAGGACACAAACAAATCTAGACTGGTTTTGCTCTTATTAGGGTTTATCAGTTGGGTATAGCTTGATTCCAGTGGCACAGGACCTGAGTATTTACCAGTGGCTGAGATTAAATCAAGCATTTCATTCATCACTTTTTGGTATACCTTAGTGTGGCATCCTAAGTGGGACACTATGCCCCATGAGTCCTGTGCACATTGTGCCACCACATATTTTTGGCACCCCTTGGATACAATACACCTTTGTATGACTCATTGGCACTTCACTAGACAGTAAACAGGCACAAGTTCTAGGCAACGTTAATCTTCACATTGCGTATCCCCCCTTCAGGATAATTCATCAACTTACTAGAAGGCATGACCCCCTTTTGAATTCGCAGATTGCAGGATGCCCTTCTAATATACTGTGTCACACTTCTATAACCAATATGGAATATTGATCTCTTAGCTTCTTAGCTGGTAGGATCATAAAGGCAGTTTATTCATCGCACATCAGCTCATGAATATGCAGAGGCTCTCTGTGCCTTCTCAACATCACTGAAAATGCAGTAAGAGGAAAATCTCACAACCTAGTTTTATTTAATTTTACTTAGAGCCTAAAAATATATCATGGGATAGTTATTGTGTCTTCTCCTCAGAGAGATACATAGTGGTATGCAATAATGCCTCACAAGTTTTAGTAGTGGGAAAATATGGCAAATTTATACCACTGTCTCAGAATGGTTTATTTCTAGACTAAAAATAAAAGCATTGACAATTGCAGGAAAAATTGATAAAACAATATTTGGCAGAAGTCTTAGTAGATTATTGCCAAATTCTTAATTTAGATTTTTTGGCCATTAGAACCAAAATGACATAATGAAAGATAATATTTCCCAGAACACATGTTAAGAGACTTTCTGTGCAATCAAAGAAATCCCTAATTTTGTATCCACATCAATTTCTCCACACACAAGCTTTCTGTGATATATTTAGATCATTATTTTAAAGCAATTTTTACCACTTAAAGGATAGTAGTGGTTCCCCATTTACCACCAAATGCATCATCTTCATCATCTACAACTTATAATTCAGACATCTTGATGTTGTTTACTCTCCTCAGCCCAATGTGATGTATCATCTAGAATTTAGTGTTTCCCACACTTTTTGACAGTGTTAAAACCATTGCCTACGCAAGTGAAGGCTACCAGTCTCAAAAATGACCTTGTCTAGTGATGGCTAATATGATGATTATTAATTGAATCAGCTCTTAATATGTGAATTCCTCCTTGAAGTTTACTTTTGCACTAGGACTGTCGAAAAAGGCTGCAATAATTCTATATGTTTAAATAAAGAGTGAAGAAACATTGACCTAATTTGGAGTTTGGTGGAGCTGGAGCCCTGATTTAAATCAACAGAGTTCCAGGCCCACCAAATATAGGGTTCACCCATCTCATTTAAAGATGGACAAAAGCTCTTCTCCCTGGCAGCAAAGCCTTAGCTAGTTTCACCACTTGAAGTATTTGTGTTGGCTCCTCCATCACAGAGCTGATGGATAATGTACTTCAAAATGCCTACTGTTGAGTGCTTTACATTTTTTTAAATCAGGATCCCACAAACAGAGACAACTGTAGGGTCAGCCACATATGGAGACTTTAGTTACTACGGGCCTCAGTTAGACCCAGACAACGGCTCTGACTCCACCTGGACATTATTCCTGTCTGGGACTGCAAGTAGGAGCCTCGCAATTGCATAAAGGAAACAATACAAATGGCCACTGTGTGCTGCAAGAAAACATCCAGAATGGTAGGGCTATGTGATTTATGTTTTTGACAAGGAATTTCTTGTTTTGAAGTTTTGTTTCTGAATAATAATAAAGCTTGTTTAGTGGGGTCATGAGCTGTGCTAAACAATTTGACACCAATTAGTAAACTGCTCTGGTTTCTTTGCAATAGTCAGTGCAGTGAGGGGAGTGAGATCTCCACTAGGCAGGCAAGGATCTAATAATATGGAGGGTATCTTATGCTGAAAAAGTAGAGGACATGTCTTCCAGTGAACTAACTGGCTGAATAACTAATCACTGAGATCCAAATAACATCCACAGAACCAAATTTGATCCTGGGAAGAAGCACAGCCTTTACCCAGATTTCATTTCCGCCACCACTATTTAGTTGTGCCACCAAACCAGCTGGGACTAGTTGCCCTTAATTACAGAGGCCTGACCAAAAAAGGGGGGGAGTATCCTATCACCCTCACCTGCTTAGGATACTAATACAACAATGCTCACAAAAAAGATATAGCAGGAGAGAGACAAATTAAATAATTATTACACAAAACCAATAATAACTCTTGGTTCGGAGGAATACAACTATTTTCCATTATTTATTATATTTGTCAATATACACACACATCTCAGGGTCAGGGGAAGACTTTCTGTCTATAAACAACTAACACAACAGTGAAGCTATATACACTTATCTATACATGTTTACAAAAATGACAGACAAGTAAACCACATAATACATATAATATAAAAAATCTAAAACATACACATGTGCCCTACTCCAACGATTCATAGAATAGTCACAACACAACATACAGTAAACCAAGGTGATCAACAATTATATGGTGGCCAAGGATCTTGCACCCAGCTGTATACTACCTTAATTTTCTTTATACAAGGTAGCAAGTAGCGCTATATAAGTTATATAAGTTATTTAACAATCAATTGAATATTTGCTCAGACTCCTTGGACCCATTAGGGATATGTCGACGCGTTTCGGCCTAACAACTCAAGGCCTCATCAGGACTGTTGGAGAGCACTGGCACCTCTATAAAAATTGAAAAAAACTCCCATTATACACAACCCTATATATTCATCTATTCCACCACCTAACTCCAAATGTGCCTTGTATTTAGGTCAGAATACCTCTACTAATCTCCTGTTTAAGATTCTGTGTTGTTTTAGACATCGCCTGTCGTGCCCAAGTAGCCACTCTAGAATATACTTCATATCCACAATGCATGTTACTAGAAAGTATATGCACCCAGGTGACTGAAATTACTGACTGTGCAGACTACAGCCCGAGTGCCACTCACAAGTTGTAGTACATACCTTCCCTTACAGTTGTGAGACATACAAGAGCTAGAATCCTCTGTTTTCAGGTACTGAAAAGAGGAACACAATGGTAGAATTAATCTCCATAGAACCAGCTACTGTGCCGTCAAAAAAAATGCTAAACACCACCAAATGGTGTCTTACCTATCTCCTGGCGCCCCTCGTATACATGCCGACGACTGTGTAATGATTTCATCGTGTTCTAAAAGCATTAAAACATCGAGCGCATGAAGATCTATTACAATCTAAAAATAGCTCTCTGCGTGTACTCCAAGGACTACACACCTCCTATGGCACAGACACTTACTTCATTTAACTTTTGAGTCACGCCACAAGTCCACAAGATCTGTGTCAGCGCGCGCTGGATAAGCGCCGCTCCTGCTCTTTCAAAACTGTCGGCAACGGTGGTTCTCCCGAAAGCATCTATAAAAACTAACAACGGACTCACGCTAGCCCGCGCCAATATATTAAAATGTACTGGTCTCGACGCCACATTGTAGATCCCGGGACGGTGCTCTCCGATTACTCGCCTCTTATGACAGTCTAATTGTGTATTTGTAATTTACCATGGAAACCTCGTCTGTAATGGATATCATCCCTTCCAAATAATATCCAATCCTTAAAGTCGTGCCAAGCTCTTCTTTCATAGAGAGTTCACTACAACAGCTCTCTTGGAAATGTTGGGCACCCACTAAACAGCGCTCCATACTCTCATATTTTACTCATTATTTCTAAAAATGTCCTCAGAATAGACCTATCATAGTATATCTGGGAACATTTCTTGATACTTGCTTCTGGAACCACTCCCAGTGGTTATGTATACATTTAATGATTCAAAAACCATCCAAACATTTTTTTGTATCAAACTTGCTTGCATTTCAATTTCTCTGTGATAGTAATGGTCTAATAATAAACCAGACATAACTGTACTACGATGGCAAATCCATACATTTTGATATAAACATCTGTTACGTCACCTAATTAGCGCCCATGCTTCATCAAAATCATTAAGACCCGATTTAGCTGTTTGAAATTTCTCGATCATTCTTGCCTCCAATTTCAACAACCTTGTTAGAGTTGGAGGACCATCCATCTTTGGTTGAATCACAGCCAGTACTGTCCATTGAATATCGTCTGCTTTATGTTTGAATTCCACAAAATGGTCGACTAGCGGAGCACCTTTTATGGTGCATTTAATCCTTGATCGATGTTGGAGAATCCGACTTTTAACTATTTGTGAAGTCTGACCAATATATGTTTGGTTACATGGACAAGAAATACAATAAATAAAATTTTTAGTGTTACAATTTGAAAAATCGACTTGTGCATGCCTTCTGCCATTTATTGTTACCTCTTTTGAGTCCAGTGTGAATTGGCATGCAGTACACTTGCCACATTTAAAATGTCCTTGCAGGGTAGGCAACTGAAGCATTGTCCTTAAATCTTTTCTCTCTGTTTTATTTTGAGCGGCTTGTACCAACTGGTCGTTCAAACTCCTTGCTCTCTTAAAGGAGAACAGTGGTTTCTCTATATTAAGACCTTTAATGATCCGCCAATTCCTTTCAATAATTGTACGTACTTTATTAGCCTTTGGGCTAAAGGTCAACACACACGTGAGTGGAATTTCAGTCGTTTGTTTCTTAGGTATCAAGAGTGTTTCTCTAGGGGTAACCCAGGCTCTTTTAGCTGCATTTTTAACCAACTTCTTTGGATACCCTCTCGCTATTAGTTTAGAAACCAATTCTTCAGCGTGAGTATGGAAATCATTCCTATCTGTACAATTTCTTCTTATCCTAAGAAACTGGCCATATGGAAGATTTTCTTTAAGAGTTCTCGGATGGCCACTCGAATAGTGTAGAAGTGTGTTACGGTCAGTAGGTTTTTTATACAGACTAACTTCCAATCTACCATTCCTGGCTAGGATCACCAAGTCCAAGAAATTGATTTTCCATCTATCCGTACTCATGGTAAATCTGAAGTCAGCAGCTCGCTGGTTGAGCCATTCAAAGAAAGTTACTAACATGGCTTCCGTCCCTTGCCAAATCATTAGGATATCGTCTATATACCTAAACCATTGAGAGATGTACATTTTAAAGGGGTTAGACTGCTCGTAGATCCATTTATGCTCAAAGCAATCCATAAACAAGTTGGCAATTTCTGGGGCAAAGCTGCACCCCATTGCTACTCCTTTTACCTGTCTATAGAGTTTTTCATTAAACTTAAAGAAATTACTTTTCAAGCATAATGAAGCCAACTTCACAAGAAAATCTGTGGGAGTATTGACTGGTTCCGTATTAGCATTTAGTACCTGCCTGATGATTTCTAATGCTTCATCCTGTGGAATATTAGTGTACAAGGATTCAATATCGAATGTGACAAGAATCTGATTGTCCTCACTGTATGCTAGATTTTCAAGCTTGTTAATAATATCCATGGAATCTCGAACATAAGCTGGCGTTTTCACTACAAACGGTTTCAGGAATACATCCACAAATTGCGCAAGAGGTTCCAGAATGGAGCCGCATGCAGAGACTATTGGTCTACCTGGTGGATCTTTTATATTCTTATGGATCTTTGGAAGGATATAAAAACAGGGGATCCTACCCTCACTTTGATTGAGGAATTCAAATTCCTTTTTATTAATCCAACCCTGGTCTCTAGCTCTCTGTGTCATTTCAGAAACCGAATGTTGAACTTGTTTTGGTGCATTAGCAGGCAAAACCCGATAATGTTTATTATTGTTCAGCTGCCTCATCACTTCTGCATTATACTGTTCTGCTCCCCAGATAACAATGCCACCACCTTTGTCCGCTGGCTTAATTACGATGTTCCTATTTTCGGCAAGGTGGGCAATAGCTACTTTTTCTGTTTTGGAACAGTTATCTTTAAAGTATGTTTTTTTAGAGTTCAGGAGATCTAGTTCTTTAAGCACTAGATCTTCGAACACTTTAATTTCTCTGGGCATCTCATTTCTATCAGGCAAAAAAGTGGATTTAGGTTTAAAGCCACTATTCGAGCTGGTTTCTAGTGGAGTAGTTGAGCTAAAGAAAGATCTCAATCTCACTTTACGCAAGCAATTCAATACTTCTGTTTTGCTATCTATAGGGTCTTGTTTTTTTATTGGTACAAACGACAGACCCTTACTCAAAATCTGTTTCTCTACCTGTGACAGGGAGTACGATGACAGGTTATAAATAGGAATGCCATCTTCTGATTGCATTATTGCCTCCTGTAGGCTCTTCTCCTTGTTCTGAAGAAATTCTGTTCTTGGAATTGACCCCTGGGGATCCCTCCTCCTCTTATCCCTCTGCGATTCCCTCTGCCTACAAAAGGGTATGTCGGATGGGATATTGCCTGTGGTTCTAACTCAGAATCAGAAGAGGTGTCTGAAAAGGTAATGAATTTTTTGCGTGATCGTGTTTGGTACTGAAAATTTAGATTACTAGGATTGTTATTCTTGTAAAAATCTGTTTTCAAGTAAGGGTAAACAATCGTAATATCAATTTCTTTTATATCTCGTGACAATTTCGTAGTTTTTTGGTTAACCGTATTCGTTTTAAACTCTACTATTATTTTGTTCACAGATTCCAACAATTGTTGAGCATTCTGTATTGTTTTCTCTGAAAGGATTTCACTTTCCAATTCAGCAATTTCCTTTAGCTCAGCTTCGCTAATCCTCAGAGCTGTCTCAACTGAAAGTGCTAGCCAGTCACTTGAGCATTTAGTACCTACTCCACTAAATTGGGACAGATATTGCGGATCACCGGTAAAGATTACCGGAATGTTTTTAACTTGTAAGCCCTGTGGAATAGTGTTATTCTTAAGGTGTTCCAATAACACCTGGGCGTGCAATTGGGTTCTAGTATACTTTTTCTTAAGTTGTTTAAGTCTTTCAATTTTATCTGATTTTGGGATGTCACTCAATGGTGATTCACCACTTAACAATGAAGGTAATTCCAATAACTTGGCAATCTGTTCTTCTGTGTAACTGACTGCCTGGGATTCTGACATACTGGTGCTAGGGGCCGGTCTAACAATGGCCCTCTTTTTATAAACGTCTGTCCTCTGACCTGGAGAGTGTAGTATAATCTTATTACTTAATTCGGTCGCACAATCAGCGAGACCCTGCTGTACATCAGCCTCTCTATCCTCTAGAAATCCCACACACCTGAATAGGTGTACATGAATCTGACCAAAAAAGGGGGGGAGTATCCTATCACCCTCACCTGCTTAGGATACTAATACAACAATGCTCACAAAAAAGATATAGCAGGAGAGGGACAAATTAAATAATTATTACACAAAACCAATAATAACTCTTGGTTCGGAGGAATACAACTATTTTCCATTATTTATTATATTTGTCAATATACACACACATCTCAGGGTCAGAGGAAGACTTTCTGTCTATAAACAACTGACACAACAGTGAAGCCATATACACTTATCTATACATATTTACAAAAATGACAGACAAGTAAACCACATAATACATATAATATAAAAAATCTAAAACATATACATGTGCCCTTCTCCAACGATTCATAGAATAGTCACAACACAACATACAGATAACCAAGGTGATCAACAATTATATGGTGGCCAAGGATCTTGCACCCAGCTGTATACTGCCTTAATTTTCTTTATACAAGGTAGCAAGTAGTGCTATATAAGTTATTTAACAATCAATTGAATATTTGCTCAGACTCCTTGGACCCATTAGGGATATGTCAACGCGTTTCGGCCTAACAACTCAAGGCCTCATCAGGACTGTTGGAGAGCACTGGCACCTCTATAAAAATTGAAAAAAACTCACATTATACACCCCCCTATATATTCATCTATTCCACCACCTAACACCAAATGTGCCTTGTATTCGAGTCAGAATACCTCTACTAATCTCCTATTTAAGATTCTGTGTTGTTTTAGACATCGCCTGTCGTGCCCAAGTAGCCACTCTAGAATATACTTCATATCCACAATGCATGTTACTAGAAAGTATATGCACCCAGGTGACTGAAATTACCGACTGTGCAGACTACAGCCCCGAGTGCCACTCACAAGTTGTAGTACATACCTTCCCTTACAGTTGTGAGACATACAAGAGCTAGAATCCTCTGTTTTCAGGTACTGAAAAGAGGAACACAATGGTAGAATTAATCTCCATAGAACCAGCTACTGTGCCGTCGAAAAAAATGCTAAACACCACCAAATGGTGTCTTACCTATCTCCTGGCGCCCCTCGTATACATGCCGGCGACTGTGTAATGATTTCATCGTGTTCTAAAAGCATTAAAACATCGAGCGCATGAAGATCTATTACAATCTAAAAATAGCTCTCTGCGTGTACTCCAAGGACTACACACCTCCTATGGCACAGACACTTACTTCATTTAACTTTTGAGTCACGCCACAAGTCCACAAGATCTGTGTCAGCGCGCGCTGGACAAGCGCCGCTCCTGCTCTTTCAAAACTGTCGGCAACGGTGGTTCTCCCGAAAGCATCTATAAAAACTAACAACGGACTCACGCTAGCCGCGCCAATATATTAAAATGGACTGGTCTCGACGCCATATTGTAGATCCCGGGACGGTGCTCTCCGATTACTCGCCTCTTATGCCAGTCTAATTGTGTATTTGTAATTTACCATGGAAACCTCGTCTGTAATGGATATCATCCCTTCCAAATAATATCCAATCCTTAAAGGCGTGCCAAGCTCTTCTTTCATAGAGAGTTCACTACAACAGCTCTCTTGGAAATGTTGGGCACCCACTAAACAGCGCTCCATACTCTCATATTTTACTCATTATTTCTAAAAATGTCCTCAAAATAGACCTATCATAGTATATCTGGGAACATTTCTTCATACTTGCTTCTGGAACCACTCCCAGTGGTTATGTATACATTTAATGATTCAAAAACCATCCAAACAATTTTTAGTATCAAACTTGCTTGCATTTCAATTTCTCTGTGATAGTAATGGTCTAATAATAAACCAGACATAACTGTACTACGATGGCAAATCCATACATTTTGATATAAACATCTGTTACGTCACCTAATTAGCGCCCATGCTTCATCACAATCATTAAGACCCGTTTTAGCTGTTTGAAATTTCTCGATCATTCTTGCCTCCAATTTCAACAACCTTGTTAGAGTTGGAGGACCATCCATCTTTGGTTGAATCACAGCCAGTACTGTCCATTGAATATCGTCTGCTTTATGTTTGAATTCCACAAAATGGTCGACTAGCGGAGCACCTTTTATGGTGCATTTAATCCTTGATCGATGTTGGAGAATCCGACTTTAAACTATTTGTGAAGTCTGACCAATATATGTTTGGTTACATGGACAAGAAATACAATAAATAACATTTTTAGTGTTACAATTTGAAAAATCGACTGTGGTTTACTTGTCTGTCATTTTTGTAAATATGTATAGATAAGTGTATGTAGCTTCACTGTTGTGTCAGTTGTTTATAGACAGAAAGTCTTCCTCTGACCCTGAGATGTGTGTGTATATTGACAAATATAATAAATAATGGAAAATAGTTGTATTCCTCCGAACCAAGAGTTATTATTGGTTTTGTGTAATAATTATTTAATTTGTCCCTCTCCTGCTATATCTTTTTTGTGAGCATTGTTGTATTAGTATCCTAAGCAGGTGAAGGTGATAGGATACTCCCCCCCTTTTTTGGTCAGATTCGTGCACCTATTCAGGTGTGTGGGATTTCTAGAGGATAGAGAGGCTGATGTACAGCAGGGTCTCGCTGGTTGTGCGACCGAATTAAGTAATAAGATTATACTACACTCTCCAGGTCAGAGGACAGACGTTTATAAAAAGAGGGCCATTGTTAGACCGGCCCCTAGCACCAGTATGTCAGAATCCCAGGCAGTCAGTTACACAGAAGAACAGATTGCCAAATTATTGTAGTTACCTTCATTGTTAAGTGGTGAATCACCATTGAGTGACATCCCAAAATCAGATAAAATTGAAAGACTTAAACAACTTAAGAAAAAGAATACTAGAACCCAATTGCACGCCCAGGTGTTATTGGAACACCTTAAGAATAACACTATTCCACAGGGCTTACAAGTTAAAAACATTCCGGTAATCTTTACGGGTGATCCGCAATATCTGTCCCAATTTAGTGGAGTAGGGACTAAATGCTCAAGAGACTGGCTAGCACTTTCAGTTGAGACAGCTCTGAGGATTAGCGAAGCTGAGCTAAAGGAAATTGCTGAATTGGAAAGTGAAATCCTTTCAGATAAAACAATACAGAATGCTCAACAATTGTTGGAATCTGTGAACAAAATAATAGTAGAGTTTAAAACGAATACGGTTAACCAAAAAACGACGAAATTGTCACGAGATATTAAAAAAATTGATATTGCGATTGTTTACCCTTACTTGAAAACAGATTTTTACAAGAATAACAATCCTAGTAATCTAAATTTTCAGTACCAAACACGATCACGCAAAAAATTCATTACCTTTTCAGACACCTCTTCTGATTCTGAGTTAGAACCACAGGCAATATCCCATCCGACATACCCTTTTTTAGGCAGAGGGAATCGCAGAGGGATAAGAGGAGGAGGGATCCCCAGGGGTCAATTCCAAGAACAGAATTTCTTCAGAACAAGGAAAAGAGCCTACAGGAGGCAATAATGCAATCAGAAGATGGCATTCCTATTTATAACCTGTCATCGTACTCCCTGTCATAGGTAGAGAAACAGATTTTGAGTAAGGGTCTGTCGTTTGTACCAATAAAAAAACAAGACCCTATAGATAGCAAAACAGAAGTATTGAATTTCTTGCGTAAAGTGAGATTGAGATCTTTCTTTAGCTCAACTACTCCACTAGAAACCAGCTCGAATAGTGGCTTTAAACCTAAATCCACTTTTTTGCCTGATAGAAATGAGATGCCCAGAGAAATTAAAGTGTTCGAAGATCTAGTGCTTAAAGAACTAGATCTCCTGAACTCTAAAAAAACATACTTTAAAGATAACTGTTCCAAAAGAGAAAAAGTAGCTATTGCCCACCTTGCCGAAAATAGGGACATCGTAATTAAGCCAGCGGACAAAGGTGGTGGCATTGTTATCTGGGGAGCAGAACAGTATAATGCAGAAGTGATGAGGCAGCTGAACAATAATACACATTATCGGGTTTTGCCTGCTAATGCACCAAAACAAGTTCAACATTCGGTTTCTGAAATGACACAGAGAGCTAGAGACCAGGGTTGGATTAATAAAAAGGAATTTGAATTCCTCAGTCAAAGTGAGGGTAGGATCCCCTGTTTTTATATCCTTCCAAAGATCCATAAGAATATAAAAGATCCACCAGGTAGACCAATAGTCTCTGCATGCGGCTCCATTCTGGAACCTCTTGCGCAATTTGTGGATGTATTCCTGAAACCGTTTGTTGTGAAAACGCCAGCTTATGTTCGAGATTCCATGGATATTATTAACAAGCTTGAAAATCTAGCATACAGTGAGGACAATCAGATTCTTGTCACATTCGATATAGAATCCTTGTACACTAATATTCCACAGGATGAAGCATTAGAAATCATTAGGCAGGTACTAAATGCTAATACGGGACCAGTCAATACTCCCACAGATTTTCTTGTGGAGTTGGCTTCATTATGCTTGAAAAGTAATTTCTTTAAGTTTAATGAAAAACTCTATAGACAGGTAAAAGGAGTAGCAATGGGGTGCAGCTTTGCCCCAGAAATTGCCAACTTGGTTATGGATTGCTTTGAGCATAAATGGATCTACGAGCAGTCTAACCCCTTTAAAATGTACATCTCTCAATGGTTTAGGTATATAGACGATATCCTAATGATTTGGCAAGGGTCGGAAGCCATGTTAGTAACTTTCTTTGAATGGCTCAACCAGCGAGCTGCTGACTTCAGATTTACCATGAGTAAGGATAGATGGAAAATCAATTTCTTGGACTTGGTGATCCTAGCCAGGAATGGTAGATTGGAAGTTAGTCTGTATAAAAAACCTACTGACCGTAACACACTTCTACACTATTCGAGTGGCCATCCGAGAACTCTTAAAGAAAATCTTCCATATGGCCAGTTTCTTAGGATAAGAAGAAATTGTACAGATAGGAATGATTTCCATACTCACGCTGAAGAATTGGTTTCTAAACTAATAGCGAGAGGGTATCCAAAGAAGTTGGTTAAAAATGCAGCTAAAAGAGCCTGGGTCACCCCTAGAGAAACACTCTTGATACCTAAGAAACAAACGACTGAAATTCCACTCACGTGTGTGTTGACCTTTAGCCCAAAGGCTAATAAAGTACGTACAATTATTGAAAGGAATTGGCGGATTATTAAAGATCTTAATATAGAGAAACCACTGTTCTCCTTTAAGAGAGCAAGGAGTTTGAAAGACCAGTTGGTACAAGCCGCTCAAAATAAAACAGAGAGAAAAGATTTAAGGACAATGCTTCAGTTGCCTACCCTGCAAGGACATTTTAAATGTGGCAAGTGTACTGCATGCCAATTCACACTGGACTCAAAAGAGGTAACAATAAATGGCAGAAGGCATGCACAAGTCGATTTTTCAAATTGTAACACTAAAAATGTTATTTATTGTATTTCTTGTCCATGTAACCAAACATATATTGGTCAGACTTCACAAATAGTTAAAAGTCGGATTCTCCAACATCGATCAAGGATTAAATGCACCATAAAAGGTGCTCCGCTAGTCGACCATTTTGTGGAATTCAAACATAAAGCAGACGATATTCAATGGACAGTACTGGCTGTGATTCAACCAAAGATGGATGGTCCTCCAACTCTAACAAGGTTGTTGAAATTGGAGGCAAGAATGATCGAGAAATTTCAAACAGCTAAAACGGGTCTTAATGATTGTGATGAAGCATGGGCGCTAATTAGGTGACGTAACAGATGTTTATATCAAAATGTATGGATTTGCCATCGTAGTACAGTTATGTCTGGTTTATTATTAGACCATTACTATCACAGAGAAATTGAAATGCAAGCAAGGTTGACGCAAAAAATTGTTTGGATGGTTTTTGAATCATTAAATGTATACATAACCACTGGGAGTGGTTCCAGAAGCAAGTATGAAGAAATGTTCCCAGATATACTATGATAGGTCTATTTTGAGGACATTTTTAGAAATAATGAGTAAAATATGATAGTATGGAGCGCTGTTTAGTGGGTGCCCAACATTTCCAAGAGAGCTGTTGTAGTGAACTCTCTATGAAAGAAGAGCTTGGCACGCCTTTAAGGATTGGATATTATTTGGAAGGGATGATATCCATTACAGACGAGGTTTCCATGGTAAATTACAAATACACAATTAGACTGTCATAAGAGGCGAGTAATCGGAGAGCACCGTCCCGGGATCTACTATATGGCGTCGAGACCAGTCCATTTTAATATATTGGCGCGGGCTAGCGTGAGTCCGTTGTTAGTTTTTATAGATGCTTTCGGGAGAACCACCGTTGCTGACAGTTTTGAAAGAGCAGGAGCGGCGCTTGTTCAGCGCGCGCTGACACAGATCTTGTGGACTTGTGGCGTGACTCAAAAGTTAAATGAAGTAAGTGTCTGTGCCATAGGCGGTGTGTAGTCCTTGGAGTACACGCAGAGAGCTATTCTTAGATTGTAATAGATCTTCATGCGCTCAATGTTTTAATGCTTTTAGAATACGATGAAATTATTACACAGTCGCCGGCATGTATACGAGGGGCGCCAGGAGATAGGTAAGACACCATTTGGTGGTGTTTAGCATTTATTTCGACGGCACAGTAGCTGGTTCTATGGAGATTAATTCTACCATTGTGTTCCTCTTTTCAGTACCTGAAAACAGAGGATTCTAGCTCTTGTATGTCTCACAACTGTAAGGGAAGGTATGTACTACAACTTGTGAGTGGCACTCGGGGCTGTAGTCTGCACAGCCGGTAATTTCAGTCACCTGGGTGCATATACTTTCTAGTAACATGCATTGTGGATATGAAGTATATTCTAGAGTGGCTACTTGGGCATGACAGGCGATGTCTAAAACAACACAGAATCTTAAATAGGAGATTAGTAGAGGTATTCTGACTCGAATACAAGGCACATTTGGTGTTAGGTGGTGGAATAGATGAATATATAGGGTTGTGTATAATGTGAGTTTTTTTCAATTTTTATAGAGGTGCCAGTGCTCTCCAACAGTCCTGATGAGGCCTTGAGTTTTTAGGCCGAAACGCGTCGACATATCCCTAATGGGTCCAAGGAGTCTGAGCAAATATTCAATTGATTGTTAAATAACTTATATAGCACTACTTGCTACCTTGTATAAAGAAAATTAAGGTAGTATACAGCTGGGTGCAAGATCCTTGGCCACCATATAATTGTTTATCACCTTGGTTTACTGTATGTTGTGTTGTGACTAATCTATGAATCGTTGGAGTAGGGCACATGTATATGTTTTAGATTTTTTATATTATATGTATTATGTGGTTTACTTGTCTGCCATTTTTGTAAATATGTGAGCATTGTTGTATTAGTATCCTAAGCAGGTGAGGGTGATAGGATACTCCCCCCCTTTTTTGGTCAGATTCGTGTACACCTATTCAGGTGTGTGGGATTTCTAGAGGATAGAGAGGCTGATGTACAGCGGGGTCTCGCTGGTTGTGCGACCGAATTAAGTAATAAGATTATACTACACTCTCCAGGTCAGAGGACAGACGTTTATAAAAAGAGGGCCATTGTTAGACCGGCCCCTAGCACCAGTATGTCAGAATCCCAGACAGTCAGTTACACAGAAGAACAGATTGCCAAATTATTGGAATTACCTTCATTGTTAAGTGGTGAATCACCATTGAGTGACATCCCAAAATCAGATAAAATTGAAAGACTTAAACAACTTAAGAAAAAGAATACTAGAACCCAATTGCACGCCCAGGTGTTATTGGAACACCTTAAGAATAACACTATTCCACAGGGCTTACAAGTTAAAAACATTCCGGTAATCTTTACGGGTGATCCGCAATATCTGTCCCAATTTAGTGGAGTAGGGACTAAATGCTCAAGAGACTGGCTAGCACTTTCAGTTGAGACAGCTCTGAGGATTAGCGAAGCTGAGCTAAAGGAAATTGCTGAATTGGAAAGTGAAATCCTTTCAGATAAAACAATACAGAATGCTCAGCAATTGTTGGAATCTGTGAACAAAATAATAGTAGAGTTTAAAACGAATACGGTTAACCAAAAAACTACGAAATTGTCACGAGATATAAAAAAAATTGATATTACGATTGTTTACCCTTACTTGAAAACAGATTTTTACAAGAATAACAATCCTAGTAATCTAAATTTTCAGTACCAAACACGATCACGCAAAAAATTCATTACCTTTTCAGACACCTCTTCTGATTCTGAGTTAGAACCACAGGCAATATCCCATCCGACATACCCTTTTGTAGGCAGAGGGAATCGCAGAGGGATAAGAGGAGGAGGGATCCCCAGGGGTCAATTTCAAGAACAGAATTTCTTCAGAACAAGGAGAAGAGCCTACAGGAGGCAATAATGCAATCAGAAGATGGCATTCCTATTTATAACCTGTCATCGTACTCCCTGTCACAGGTTGAGAAACAGATTTTGAGTAAGGGTCTGTCGTTTGTACCAATAAAAAAACAAGACCCTATAGATAGCAAAACAGAAGTATTGAATTTCTTGCGTAAAGTGAGATTGAGATCTTTCTTTAGCTCAACTACTCCACTAGAAACCAGCTCGAATAGTGGCTTTAAACCTAAATCCACTTTTTTGCCTGATAGAAATGAGATGCCCAGAGAAATTAAACAGTTCGAAGATCTAGTGCTTAAAGAACTAGATCTCCTGAACTCTAAAAAAACATACTTTAAAGATAACTGTTCCAAAAGAGAAAAAGTAGCTATTGCCCACCTTGCCGAAAATAGGGACATCGTAATTAAGCCAGCGGACAAAGGTGGTGGCATTGTTATCTGGGGAGCAGAACAGTATAATGCAGAAGTGATGAGGCAGCTGAACAATAATACACATTATCGGGTTTTGCCTGCTAATGCACCAAAACAAGTTCAACATTCGGTTTCTGAAATGACACAGAGAGCTAGAGACCAGGGTTGGATTAATAAAAAGGAATTTGAATTCCTCAATCAAAGTGAGGGTAGGATCCCCTGTTTTTATATCCTTCCAAAGATCCATAAGAATATAAAAGATCCACCAGGTAGACCAATAGTCTCTGCATGCGGCTCCATTCTGGAACCTCTTGCGCAATTTGTGGATGTATTCCTGAAACCGTTTGTTGTGAAAATGCCAGCTTATGTTCGAGATTCCATGGATATTATTAACAAGCTTGAAAATCTAGCATACAGTGAGGACAATCAGATTCTTGTCACATTCGATATAGAATCCTTGTACACTAATATTCCACAGGATGAAGCATTAGAAATCATCAGGCAGGTACTAAATGCTAATACGGGACCAGTCAATACTCCCACAGATTTTCTTGTGGAGTTGGCTTCATTATGCTTGAAAAGTAATTTCTTTAAGTTTAATGGAAAACTCTATAGACAGGTAAAAGGAGTAGCAATGGGGTGCAGCTTTGCCCCAGAAATTGCCAACTTGGTTATGGATTGCTTTGAGCATAAATGGATCTATGAGCAGTCTAACCCCTTTAAAATGTACATCTCTCAATGGTTTAGGTATATAGACGATATCCTAATGATTTGGCAAGGGTCGGAAGCCATGTTAGTAACTTTCTTTGAATGGCTCAACCAGCGAGCTGCTGACTTCAGATTTACCATGAGTAAGGATAGATGGAAAATCAATTTCTTGGACTTGGTGATCCTAGCCAGGAATGGTAGATTGGAAGTTAGTCTGTATAAAAAACCTACTGACCGTAACACACTTCTACACTATTCGAGTGGCCATCCGAGAACTCTTAAAGAAAATCTTCCATATGGCCAGTTTCTTAGGATAAGAAGAAATTGTACAGATAGGAATGATTTCCATACTCACACTGAAGAATTGGTTTCTAAACTAATAGCGAGAGGGTATCCAAAGAAGTTGGTTAAAAATGCATCTAAAAGAGCCTGGGTTACCCCTAGAGAAACACTCTTGATACCTAAGAAACAAACGACTGAAATTCCACTCACATGTGTGTTGACCTTTAGCCCAAAGGCTAATAAAGTACGTACAATTATTGAAAGGAATTGGCGGATCATTAAAGATCTTAATATAGAGAAACCACTGTTCTCCTTTAAGAGAGCAAGGAGTTTGAAAGACCAGTTGGTACAAGCCGCTCAAAATAAAACAGAGAGAAAAGATTTAAGGACAATGCTTCAGTTGCCTACCCTGCAAGGACATTTTAAATGTGGCAAGTGTACTGCATGCCAATTCACACTGGACTCAAAAGAGGTAACAATAAATGGCAGAAGGCATGCACAAGTCGATTTTTCAAATTGTAACACTAAAAATGTTATTTATTGTATTTCTTGTCCATGTAACCAAACATATATTGGTCAGACTTCACAAATAGTTAAAAGTCGGATTCTCCAACATCGATCAAGGATTAAATGCACCATAAAAGGTGCTCCGCTAGTCGACCATTTTGTGGAATTCAAACATAAAGCAGACGATATTCAATGGACAGTACTGGCTGTGATTCAACCAAAGATGGATGGTCCTCCAACTCTAACAAGGTTGTTGAAATTGGAGGCAAGAATGATCGAGAAATTTCAAACAGCTAAAACGGGTCTTAATGATTGTGATGAAGCATGGGCGCTAATTAGGTGACGTAACAGATGTTTATATCAAAATGTATGGATTTGCCATCGTAGTACAGTTATGTCTGGTTTATTATTAGACCATTACTATCACAGAGAAATGGAAATGCAAGCAAGTTTGACACAAAAAATTGTTTGGATGGTTTTTGAATCATTAAATGTATACATAACCACTGGGAGTGGTTCCAGAAGCAAGTATGAAGAAATGTTCCCAGATATACTATGATAGGTCTATTTTGAGGACATTTTTAGAAATAATGAGTAAAATATGATAGTATGGAGCGCTGTTTAGTGGGTGCCCAACATTTCCAAGAGAGCTGTTGTAGTGAACTCTCTATGAAAGAAGAGCTTGGCACGCCTTTAAGGATTGGATATTATTTGGAAGGGATGATATCCATTACAGACGAGGTTTCCATGGTAAATTACAAATACACAATTAGACTGTCATAAGAGGCGAGTAATCGGAGAGCACCGTCCCGGGATCTACAATATGGCGTCGAGACCAGTCCATTTTAATATATTGGCGCGGGCTAGCGTGAGTCCGTTGTTAGTTTTTATAGATGCTTTCGGAAGAACCACCGTTGCCGACAGTTTTGAAAGAGCAGGAGCGGCGCTTGTCCAGCGCGCGCTGACACAGATCTTGTGGACTTGTGGCGTGACTCAAAAGTTAAATGAAGTAAGTGTCTGTGCCATAGGAGGTGTGTAGTCCTTGGAGTACACGCAGAGAGCTATTTTTAGATTGTAATAGATCTTCATGCGCTCGATGTTTTAATGCTTTTAGAATACGATGAAATGATTACACAGTCGCCGGCATGTATACGAGGGGCGCCAGGAGATAGGTAAGACACCATTTGGTGGTGTTTAGCATTTATTTCGACGGCACAGTAGCTGGTTCTATGGAGATTAATTCTACCATTGTGTTCCTCTTTTCAGTACCTGAAAACAGAGGATTCTAGCTCTTGTATGTCTCACAACTGTAAGGGAAGGTATGTACTACAACTTGTGAGTGGCACTCGAGCTGTAGTCTGCACAGCCGGTAATTTCAGTCACCTGGGTGCATATACTTTCTAGTAACATGCATTGTGGATATGAAGTATATTCTAGAGTGGCTACTTGGGCATGACAGGCGATGTCTAAAACAACACAGAATCTTAAATAGGAGATTAGTAGAGGTATTCTGACTCGAATACAAGGCACATTTGGTGTTAGGTGGTGGAATAGATGAATATATAGGGTTGTGTATAATGTGAGTTTTTTTCAATTTTTATAGAGGTGCCAGTGCTCTCCAACAGTCCTGATGAGGCCTTGAGTTGTTAGGCCGAAACGCGTCGACATATCCCTAATGGGTCCAAGGAGTCTGAGCAAATATTCAATTGATTGTTAAATAACTTATATAGCACTACTTGCTACCTTGTATAAAGAAAATTAAGGTAGTATACAGCTGGGTGCAAGATCCTTGGCCACCATATAATTGTTGATCACCTTGGTTTACTGTATGTTGTGTTGTGACTAATCTATGAATCGTTGGAGTAGGGCACATGTATATGTTTTAGATTTTTTATATTATATGTATTATGTGGTTTACTTGTCTGCCATTTTTGTAAATATGTGAGCATTGTTGTATTAGTATCCTAAGCAGGTGAGGGTGATAGGATACTCCCCCCCTTTTTTGGTCAGATTCGTGTACACCTATTCAGGTGTGTGGGATTTCTAGAGGATAGAGAGGCTGATGTACAGCGGGGTCTCGCTGGTTGTGCGACCGAATTAAGTAATAAGATTATACTACACTCTCCAGGTCAGAGGACAGACGTTTATAAAAAGAGGGCCATTGTTAGACCGGCCCCTAGCACCAGTATGTCAGAATCCCAGACAGTCAGTTACACAGAAGAACAGATTGCCAAATTATTGGAATTACCTTCATTGTTAAGTGGTGAATCACCATTGAGTGACATCCCAAAATCAGATAAAATTGAAAGACTTAAACAACTTAAGAAAAAGAATACTAGAACCCAATTGCACGCCCAGGTGTTATTGGAACACCTTAAGAATAACACTATTCCACAGGGCTTACAAGTTAAAAACATTCCGGTAATCTTTACGGGTGATCCGCAATATCTGTCCCAATTTAGTGGAGTAGGGACTAAATGCTCAAGAGACTGGCTAGCACTTTCAGTTGAGACAGCTCTGAGGATTAGCGAAGCTGAGCTAAAGGAAATTGCTGAATTGGAAAGTGAAATCCTTTCAGATAAAACAATACAGAATGCTCAACAATTGTTGGAATCTGTGAACAAAATAATAGTAGAGTTTAAAACGAATACGGTTAACCAAAAAACTACGAAATTGTCACGAGATATAAAAAAAATTGATATTACGATTGTTTACCCTTACTTGAAAACAGATTTTTACAAGAATAACAATCCTAGTAATCTAAATTTTCAGTACCAAACACGATCACGCAAAAAAATCATTACCTTTTCAGACACCTCTTCTGATTCTGAGTTAGAACCACAGGCAATATCCCATCCGACATACCCTTTTGTAGGCAGAGGGAATCGCAGAGGGATAAGAGGAGGAGGGATCCCCAGGGGTCAATTCCAAGAACAGAATTTCTTCAGAACAAGGAGAAGAGCCTACAGGAGGCAATAATGCAATCAGAAGATGGCATTCCTATTTATAACCTGTCATCGTACTCCCTGTCACAGGTAGAGAAACAGATTTTGAGTAAGGGTCTGTCGTTTGTACCAATAAAAAAACAAGACCCTATAGATAGCAAAACAGAAGTATTGAATTTCTTGCGTAAAGTGAGATTGAGATCTTTCTTTAGCTCAACTACTCCACTAGAAACCAGCTCGAATAGTGGCTTTAAACCTAAATCCACTTTTTTGCCTGATAGAAATGAGATGCCCAGAGAAATTAAAGTGTTCGAAGATCTAGTTAAAGAACTAGATCTCCTGAACTCTAAAAAAACATACTTTAAAGATAACTGTTCCAAAACAGAAAAAGTAGCTATTGCCCACCTTGCCGAAAATAGGGACATCGTAATTAAGCCAGCGGACAAAGGTGGTGGCATTGTTATCTGGGGAGCAGAACAGTATAATGCAGAAGTGATGAGGCAGCTGAACAATAATACACATTATCAGGTTTTGCCTGCTAATGCACCAAAACAAATTCAACATTCGGTTTCTGAAATGACACAGAGAGCTAGAGACCAGGGTTGGATTAATAAAAAGGAATTTGAATTCCTCAATCAAAGTGAGGGTAGGATCCCCTGTTTTTATATCCTTCCAAAGATCCATAAGAATATAAAAGATCCACCAGGTAGACCAATAGTCTCTGCATGCGGCTCCATTCTGGAACCTCTTGCGCAATTTGTGGATGTATTCCTGAAACCGTTTGTTGTGAAAACGCCAGCTTATGTTCGAGATTCCATGGATATTATTAACAAGCTTGAAAATCTAGCATACAGTGAGGACAATCAGATTCTTGTCACATTCGATATAGAATCCTTGTACACTAATATTCCACAGGATGAAGCATTAGAAATCATCAGGCAGGTACTAAATGCTAATACGGGACCAGTCAATACTCCCACAGATTTTCTTGTGGAGTTGGCTTCATTATGCTTGAAAAGTAATTTCTTTAAGTTTAATGAAAAACTCTATAGACAGGTAAAAGGAGTAGCAATGGGGTGCAGCTTTGCCCCAGAAATTGCCAACTTGGTTATGGATTGCTTTGAGCATAAATGGATCTACGAGCAGTCTAACCCCTTTAAAATGTACATCTCTCAATGGTTTAGGTATATAGACGATATCCTAATGATTTGGCAAGGGTCGGAAGCCATGTTAGTAACTTTCTTTGAATGGCTCAACCAGCGAGCTGCTGACTTCAGATTTACCATGAGTAAGGATAGATGGAAAATCAATTTCTTGGACTTGGTGATCCTAGCCAGGAATGGTAGATTGGAAGTTAGTCTGTATAAAAAACCTACTGACCGTAACACACTTCTACACTATTCGAGTGGCCATCCGAGAACTCTTAAAGAAAATCTTCCATATGGCCAGTTTCTTAGGATAAGAAGAAATTGTACAGATAGGAATGATTTCCATACTCACACTGAAGAATTGGTTTCTAAACTAATAGCGAGAGGGCATCCAAAGAAGTTGGTTAAAAATGCATCTAAAAGAGCCTGGGTTACCCCTAGAGAAACACTCTTGATACCTAAGAAACAAACAACTGAAATTCCACTCACGTGTGTGTTGACCTTTAGCCCAAAGGCTAATAAAGTACGTACAATTATTGAAAGGAATTGGCGGATCATTAAAGATTTTAATATAGAGAAACCACTGTTCTCCTTTAAGAGAGCAAGGAGTTTGAAAGACCAGTTGGTACAAGCCGCTCAAAATAAAACAGAGAGAAAAGATTTAAGGACAATGCTTCAGTTGCCTACCCTGCAAGGACATTTTAAATGTGGCAAGTGTACTGCATGCCAATTCACACTGGACTCAAAAGAGGTAACAATAAATGGCAGAAGGCATGCACAAGTCGATTTTTCAAATTGTAACACTAAAAATGTTATTTATTGTATTTCTTGTCCATGTAACCAAACATATATTGGTCAGACTTCACAAATAGTTAAAAGTCGGATTCTCCAACATCGATCAAGGATTAAATGCACCATAAAAGGTGCTCCGCTAGTCGACCATTTTGTGGAATTCAAACATAAAGCAGACGATATTCAATGGACAGTACTGGCTGTGATTCAACCAAAGATGGATGGTCCTCCAACTCTAACAAGGTTGTTGAAATTGGAGGCAAGAATGATCGAGAAATTTCAAACAGCTAAAACGGGTCTTAATGATTTTGATGAAGCATGGGCGCTAATTAGGTGACGTAACAGATGTTTATATCAAAATGTATGGATTTGCCATCGTAGTACAGTTATGTCTGGTTTATTATTAGACCATTACTATCACAGAGAAATTGAAATGCAAGCAAGTTTGACACAAAAAATTGTTTGGATGGTTTTTGAATCATTAAATGTATACATAACCACTGGGAGTGGTTCCAGAAGCAAGTATGAAGAAATGTTCCCAGATATACTATGATAGGTCTATTTTGAGGACATTTTTAGAAATAATGAGTAAAATATGATAGTATGGAGCGCTGTTTAGTGGGTGCCCAACATTTCCAAGAGAGCTGTTGTAGTGAACTCTCTATGAAAGAAGAGCTTGGCACGCCTTTAAGGATTGGATATTATTTGGAAGGGATGATATCCATTACAGACGAGGTTTCCATGGTAAATTACAAATACACAATTAGACTGTCATAAGAGGCGAGTAATCGGAGAGCACCGTCCCGGGATCTACAATATGGCGTCGAGACCAGTCCATTTTAATATATTGGCGCGGGCTAGCGTGAGTCCGTTGTTAGTTTTTATAGATGCTTTCGGGAGAACCACCGTTGCCGACAGTTTTGAAAGAGCAGGAGCGGCGCTTGTTCAGCGCGCGCTGACACAGATCTTGTGGACTTGTGGCGTGACTCAAAAGTTAAATGAAGTAAGTGTCTGTGCCATAGGAGGTGTGTAGTCCTTGGAGTACACGCAGAGAGCTATTCTTAGATTGTAATAGATCTTCATGCGCTCGATGTTTTAATGCTTTTAGAATACGATGAAATTATTACACAGTCGCCAGCATGTATACGAGGGGCGCCAGGAGATAGGTAAGACACCATTTGGTGGTGTTTAGCATTTATTTCGACGGCACAGTAGCTGGTTCTATGGAGATTAATTCTACCATTGTGTTCCTCTTTTCAGTACCTGAAAACAGAGGATTCTAGCTCTTGTATGTCTCACAACTGTAAGGGAAGGTATGTACTACAACTTGTGAGTGGCACTCGGGGCTGTAGTCTGCACAGCCGGTAATTTCAGTCACCTGGGTGCATATACTTTCTAGTAACATGCATTGTGGATATGAAGTATATTCTAGAGTGGCTACTTGGGCATGACAGGCGATGTCTAAAACAACACAGAATCTTAAATAGGAGATTAGTAGAGGTATTCTGACTCGAATACAAGGCACATTTGGTGGTAGGTGGTGGAATAGATGAATATATAGGGTTGTGTATAATGTGAGTTTTTTTCAATTTTTATAGAGGTGCCAGTGCTCTCCAACAGTCCTGATGAGGCCTTGAGTTGTTAGGCCGAAACGCGTCGACATATCCCTAACGGGTCCAAGGAGTCTGAGCAAATATTCAATTGATTGTTAAATAACTTATATAGCACTACTTGCTACCTTGTATAAAGAAAATTAAGGTAGTATACAGCTTGGTGCAAGATCCTTGGCCACCATATAATTGTTGATCACCTTGGTTTACTGTATGTTGTGTTGTGACTAATCTATGAATCGTTGGAGTAGGGCACATGTATATGTTTTAGATTTTTTATATTATATGTATTATGTGGTTTACTTGTCTGCCATTTTTGTAAATATGTGAGCATTGTTGTATTAGTATCCTAAGCAGGTGAGGGTGATAGGATACTCCCCCCCTTTTTTGGTCAGATTCGTGTACACCTATTCAGGTGTGTGGGATTTCTAGAGGATAGAGAGGCTGATGTACAGCGGGGTCTCGTTGGTTGTGCGACCGAATTAAGTAATAAGATTATACTACACTCTCCAGGTCAGAGGACAGACGTTTATAAAAAGAGGGCCATTGTTAGACCGGCCCCTAGCACCAGTATGTCAGAATCCCAGACAGTCAGTTACACAGAAGAACAGATTGCCAAATTATTGGAATTACCTTCATTGTTAAGTGGTGAATCACCATTGAGTGACATCCCAAAATCAGATAAAATTGAAAGACTTAAACAACTTAAGAAAAAGAATACTAGAACCCAACTGCACGCCCAGGTGTTATTGGAACACCTTAAGAATAACACTATTCCACAGGGCTTACAAGTTAAAAATATTCCGGTAATCTTTACGGGTGATCCGCAATATCTGTCCCAATTTAGTGGAGTAGGGACTAAATGCTCAAGAGACTGGCTAGCACTTTCAGTTGAGACAGCTCTGAGGATTAGCGAAGCTGAGCTAAAGGAAATTGCTGAATTGGAAAGTGAAATCCTTTCAGATAAAACAATACAGAATGCTCAACAATTGTTGGAATCTGTGAACAAAATAATAGTAGAGTTTAAAACGAATACGGTTAACCAAAAAACTACGAAATTGTCACGAGATATAAAAAAAATTGATATTACGATTGTTTACCCTTACTTGAAAACAGATTTTTACAAGAATAACAATCCTAGTAATCTAAATTTTCAGTACCAAACACGATCACGCAAAAAATTAATTACCTTTTCAGACACCTCTTCTGATTCTGAGTTAGAACCACAGGCAATATCCCATCCGACATACCCTTTTGTAGGCAGAGGGAATCGCAGAGGGATAAGAGGAGGAGGGATCCCCAGGGGTCAATTCCAAGAACAGAATTTCTTCAGAACAAGGAGAAGAGCCTACAGGAGGCAATAATGCAATCAGAAGATGGCATTCCTATTTATAACCTGTCATCGTACTCCCTGTCACAGGTAGAGAAACAGATTTTGAGTAAGGGTCTGTCGTTTGTACCAATAAAAAAACAAGACCCTATAGATAGCAAAACAGAAGTATTGAATTTCTTGCGTAAAGTGAGATTGAGATCTTTCTTTAGCTCAACTACTCCACTAGAAACCAGCTCGAATAGTGGCTTTAAACCTAAATCCACTTTTTTGCCTGATAGAAATGAGATGCCCAGAGAAATTAAAGTGTTCGAAGATCTAGTGCTTAAAGAACTAGATCTCCTGAACTCTAAAAAAACATACTTTAAAGATAACTGTTCCAAAAGAGAAAAAGTAGCTATTGCCCACCTTGCCGAAAATAGGGACATCGTAATTAAGCCAGCGGACAAAGGTGGTGGCATTGTTATCTGGGGAGCAGAACAGTATAATGCAGAAGTGATGAGGCAGCTGAACAATAATACACATTATCGGGTTTTGCCTGCTAATGCACCAAAACAAGTACAACATTCGGTTTCTGAAATGACACAGAGAGCTAGAGACCAGGGTTGGATTAATAAAAAGGAATTTGAATTCCTCAATCAAAGTGAGGGTAGGATCCCCTGTTTTTATATCCTTCCAAAGATCCATAAGAATATAAAAGATCCACCAGGTAGACCAATAGTCTCTGCATGCGGCTCCATTCTGGAACCTCTTGCGCAATTTGTGCGTGTATTCCTGAAACCGTTTGTAGTGAAAACGTCAGCTTATGTTCGAGATTCCATGGATATTTTTAACAAGCTTGAAAATCTAGCATACAGTGAGGACAATCAGATTCTTGTCACATTCGATATAGAATCCTTGTACACTAATATTCCACAGGATGATGCATTAGAAATCATCAGGCAGGTACTAAATGCTGATACGGAACCAGTCAATACTCCCACAGCTTTTCTTGTGGAGTTGGCTTCATTATGGTTGAAAAGTAATTTCTTTAAGTTTAATGAAAAACTCAATAGACAGGTAAAAGGAGTAGCAATGGGGTGCAGCTTTGCCCCAGAAATTGCCAACTTGGTTATGAATTGCTTTGAGCATAAATGGATCTATGAGCAGTCTAACCCCTTTAAAATTTACATCTCTCAATGGTTTAGGTATATAGACGATATCCTAATGATTTGGCAAGGGACGGAAGCCATGTTAGTAACTTTCTTTGAATGGCTCAACCAGCGAGCTGCTGACTTCAGATTTACCATGAGTAAGGATAGATGGAAAATCAATTTCTTGGACTTGGTGATCCCTAGCCAGGAATGGTAGATTGGAAGTTAGTCTGTATAAAAAACCTACTGACCGTAACACACTTCTACACTATTCGAGTGGCCATCCGAGAACTCTTAAAGAAAATCTTCCATATGGCCAGTTTCTTAGGATAAGAAGAAATTGTACAGATAGGAATGATTGCCATACTCACGCTGAAGAATTAGTTTCTAAACTAATAGCGAGAGGGTATCCAAAGAAGTTGGTTAAAAATGCAGCTAAAAGAGCCTGGGTTACCCCTAGAGAAACACTCTTGATACCTAAGAAACAAACGACTGAAATTCCACTCACGTGTATGTTGACCTTTAGCCCAAAGGCTAATAAAGTACGTACAATTATTGAAAGGGAATTGGCGGATCATTAAAGATCTTAATATAGAGAAACCACTGTTCTCCTTTAAGAGAGCAAGGAGTTTGAAAGACCAGTTGGTACAAGCCGCTCAAAATAAAACAGAGAGAAAAGATTTAAGGACAATGCTTCAGTTGCCTACCCTGCAAGGACATTTTAAATGTGGCAAGTGTACTGCATGCCAATTCACACTGGACTCAAAAGAGGTAACAATAAATGGCAGAAGGCATGCACAAGTCGATTTTTCAAATTGTAACACTAAAAATGTTATTTATTGTATTTCTTGTCCATGTAACCAAACATATATTGGTCAGACTTCACAAATAGTTAAAAGTCGGATTCTCCAACATCGATCAAGGATTAAATGCACCATAAAAGGTGCTCCGCTAGTCGTCCATTTTGTGGAATTCAAACATAAAGCAGACGATATTCAATGGACAGTACTGGCTGTGATTCAACCAAAGATGGATGGTCCTCCAACTCTAACAAGGTTGTTGAAATTGAAGGCAAGAATGATCGAGAAATTTCAAACAGCTAAAATGGGTCTTAATGATTGTGATGAAGCATGGGCGCTAATTAGGTGACCTAACAGATGTTTATATCAAAATGAATGGATTTGCCATCGTAGTACAGTTATGTCTGGTTTATTATTAGACCATTACTATCACAGAGAAATTGAAATGCAAGCAAGTTTGATACAAAAAATTGTTTGGATGGTTTTTGAATCATTAAATATATACATAACCACTGGGAGTGGTTCCAGAAGCAAGTATCAAGAAATATTTCCAGATATACTATGATAGGTCTATTTTGAGGACATTTTTAGAAATAATGAGTAAAATATGAGAGTATGGAGCGCTGTTTAGTGGGTGCCCAACATTTCCAAGAGAGCTGTTGTAGTGAACTCTCTATGAATGAAGAGCTTGGCACGCCTTTAAGGATTGGATATTATTTGGAAGGGATGATATCCATTACAGACGAGGTTTCCATGGTAAATTACAAATACACAATTAGACTGTCATAAGAGGCGAGTTATCGGAGAGCACCGTCCCGGGATCTACAATATGGCGTCGAGACCAGTCCATTTTAATATATTGGCGCGGGCTAGCGTGAGTCCGTTGTTAGTTTTTATAGATGCTTTCGGGAGAACCACCGTTGTCGACAGTTTTGAAAGAGCAGGAGCGGCGCTTGTCCAGCGCGCGCTGACACAGATCTTGTGGACTTGTGGCGTGACTCAAAAGTTAAATGAAGTAAGTGTCTGTGCCATAGGAGGTGTGTAGTCCTTGGAGTACACGCAGAGAGCTATTTTTAGATTGTAATAGATCTTCATGCGCTCGATGTTTTAATGCTTTTAGAACACGATGAAATCATTACACAGTCGCCGGCATGTATACGAGGGGCGCCAGGAGATAGGTAAGACACCATTTGGTGGTGTTTAGCATTTTTTTCGACGGCACAGTAGCTGGTTCTATGGAGATTAATTCTACCATTGTGTTCCTCTTTTCAGTACCTGAAAACAGAGGATTCTAGCTCTTGTATGTCTCACAACTGTAAGGGAAGGTATGTACTACAACTTGTGAGTGGCACTCGGGCTGTAGTCTGCACAGCCGGTAATTTCAGTCACCTGGGTGCATATACTTTCTAGTAACATGCATTGTGGATTTGAAGTATATTCTAGAGTGGCTACTTGGGCACGACAGGCGATGTCTAAAACAACACAGAATCTTAAATAGGAGATTAGTAGAGGTATTCTGACTCGAATACAAGGCACATTTGGTGTTAGGTGGTGGAATAGATGAATATATAGGGGGGTGTATAATGTGAGTTTTTTTCAATTTTTATAGAGGTGCCAGTGCTCTCCAACAGTCCTGATGAGGCCTTGAGTTGTTAGGCCGAAACGCGTCGACATATCCCTAATGGGTCCAAGGAGTCTGAGCAAATATTCAATTGATTGTTAAATAACTTATATAGCACTACTTGCTACCTTGTATAAAGAAAATTAAGGTAGTATACAGCTGGGTGCAAGATCCTTGGCCACCATATCATTGTTGATCACCTTGGTTTACTGTATGTTGTGTTGTCACTATTCTATGAATCGTTGGAGTAGGGCACATGTATATGTTTTAGATTTTTTATATTATATGTATTATGTGGTTTACTTGTCTGTCATTTTTGTAAATATGTATAGATAAGTGTATATGGCTTCAATGTTGTGTCAGTTGTTTATAGACAGAAAGTCTTCCTCTGACCCTGAGATGTGTGTGTATATTGACAAATATAATAAATAATGGAAAATAGTTGAATTCCTCCGAACCAAGAGTTATTATTGGTTTTGTTTAATAATTATTTAATTTGTCCCTCTCCTGCTATATCTTTTGTGTGAGCTTAATTACAGGGGCAGCAGGGCCAAGTTGGGAGAATGGCATATACCCCTGGACATAGGGAATTTTCAGGATTCCCTCATGCACATACATAAGCAGTATAAGAAGTGAAAATATGGGGATGCCACGGAGCATAAGGGGACCCAAATTACCATGATAATCTTTGAGATAAAGTTCCTTGGGTGTGTATTAACCTCCTGATGAAACAATAATAAGGGGTATTCTCTTACTGGCAATATGCCCACACGCAGCACTGGCAAGATATTCCACCTTTCCCTCTATGAGACTCAGGAACATCCTTGAGAGTCACATCCCACCTCACATAAATTGCTGCAGACTGGGCTCAGGGGGAAATACCTGGGTATGCCCTAAGCCCAGTGGAGGGGATAGATGGGGATGCTTCCAAGTCAAACCCTATTTTCACCCCACCACTTTCTGTCATCTTCATCACACCTTGTAAAAATCAGACAGCAAGTACAGCCATGCAATTATACATGGCAGACCATGGAGCTTTTAGCAGGGACAGGGGAGAGAATAACACCAACTGAATGTCAGTATCCTTTCCATTACCTACTGCTTATAATTGGTTTCAGGGAGGATGAGTGTCATACTATAATAAAAGGAGGCAACCATATCCCTCCACTATGGTTTAAATGGAGGCCTAATTGACCCATATCAATCCACATATTCTCCACAAAATACCGGAGAAGAATATCAAAGATCAACCAATGTATATCAATCAACCACTAAAGTAGATGTGATAGACTATCTTCTAAAAAACACAGATGAAAGCTACAACACAATTATCATCATGCTTGGTCCATCGCTGCTGCTTTTCAATAAGGTGGAGTAGGTGTCTAAATTACGAGAGGGAAAGCCCTCCAGTGATTCTCAACCTTTTTCTAAAATTGATGTCAGAGAGTAAAGCTAGGATATATCTTTCTCTAGAATATGATATTTGAGTGATGATCCACAGGAGTCTCAGTTGCCGCTCCATATTTTATGTATATACAGATTATGTAATGAAGATGTTTCTTGTGTATGACCTTATGGTAAACATTACATGGGAATGATGCTCAGGCTAATATGAAGTTTGAGGGGATTCTGAATCAATATAAAAACATCTTGTATGCTTGAATCTAGCTAAGGTGCAGATATACCACAGGCCGCATCCACTCATCATGTCAAAGACTGAGTCATCCTATTTCATATAAGTTTACAGCTTAAGAAACCATGCTATCCCATTCCTATTGTAAATCTCTATGACCAAGACACTTAAATAGTAACCAAATAAAAGCATTTGGGGGCTCTTTTTGATAACATCTGCAGTAGATATTGTAGAAAAAATAAGTGATATAGTTTCAACAACTTAATTATCAAAGCCCTTATTAACTGTATGTTTAATTATGCAAACACATCTTTTCTACAAATTGCTGAAAATGTTCAACAAGCTAAACAATGTACGGAAAGCTGAGGTCAAGTGTCAGTGATGTAAGAAAATGCCTCTTTTTGGTTGGTCACCGCTACTTTTTGCTAGATTGTATTGTTATGTGTTAGACTCTGTGCACTGGGAATCTGCTCCCGAGGCCCCAGTGCATGTGCTCTGACCCCTAAAACATGTGGAAATTAGCTACAATCCTACTTGGCTAGTTTAACATATTTAACTTACCTATAAGTGTCTAATATACATTACAAGGTAGGTCCAGGGCCTGTAAGTAAAACATACCTAGTGGTCTGCAGCACCTATTGTGCCACCACTAAAGTGACAGTGTGCAAAACAGGACTGCAAGCCTATTACCATTAACCTGGCTGTCAAAATACAAGCAGTCAAAATAACACCCTTTTGACTAAGCCTAAACCCACCTTTTAAATATTATTTCATCATTCCCAAGCATGCCTTAAATTCCCATAAGGCAGGGTACATGATTTATAAAAGTAGGACATGTATGCCTACTCTATCACTGACAGAGGGATCTCATACCTGGTCCTGCCTCCCTATTATCTCCCTAGCCAGCAAGGCTCCAATTACAGTGTTAGACAAGCTGCCCTCAGAACCTTTTTTGGGTGACCACACAATAGAGGTTCCTCATTTCAGTCTAGGTTGGACACAAGGACTCTGCACACGGAAAGAAAGGTATGTCATCCTGGCCTTAGGTACAGAGCAGCTTTGTGGCGTTCTTTGCAGCCGGGCAAACAGGAACCGCTGCAAAAGTGGGTAAGGTCCCCTCTGGAACTTGTCACCCTGGGAATATTTCACTATTGGTTACAGAGGAACCAGGAGTCACCCCCACTTTAGGCTAGTGCCAGGCATAAATGCAGTACCCCAGAAATGTCCGTCTGAACACTACTGGATCTGGGAAAGACAGAAGACTATAACTACTGTTGTGACGTGTGAGGAGAACCCTGAGGACTGGAACTGCCTCCACTTGCACTCATGTCCCAGAAGTGGGCTCCGAAAGTCAGTTGGCTGACTTCCTGTTAAGCTATGGGGACACAAAAGCTGCCACAAGCCCATTTTCCTGCAAGGGACAAACTGACCAGTTTCTACTGGACCTGCTCTGGAACCTTCTGGGTGGCTTCTGTTTGAGTGTGTCCTGATCCACAAGTGCTGTTCCTGACTGTTCTGGACCTCTGGCTTCTGTCAAAGTATACTCCTTCTCCCTGACCATAGCCACCAGGACTTAGAAACCTTTTTAAGACTTTGGGGCAGGGCGACTGGCAGAGGACTGAGACAAACCTGCCCACGAAAGTTGACTAAAAAGCGTTGCTGCTGGGCCAAAGATTTGTGTTGCTCCCACGGAGATCTTTTCACATCAGAAAATCCAGTTCAGTGGCACATCATGGAGAAGGTACCCAGACTTGTGGAGCCTTGTTCAGCTACTGCTTTCAGCGTTGCCCTCACTGAAAGTAGCTGAGCTCCAAAACATCGGCTAAGTCCATGATAGTAATTCTCACTGGGCGAAGGCACCAACAGCAAACGGTCTGTGAGGGACCTTCCTTGGCTGTGAATTTTGATTTGCTTCCACACAGAAATTTCCTGTCAAAAATGAACAGCTACACTGTGTTCTTGTCCAATGCATATTCATGGAACCCATCTCTGCCACATCCTGCTGCCTTACCCCACTGAGGCATTTTGGCTTACATTTCAGAAACTGAGGGCTCAATTTCGAGTTTGGCAAATAGGGCACTCTGTCACAAATGCTACAGTGTACTTCTCTGCCAAACTGAAGGTTGTCCTGAGTCAATTAGAGTCGGGTGGACTTTCAGTATGTCAACTGTGGAGACTATTCATTCTCTGCCCCTGATAAATAGGCAATGTACGTACAATCAGCAATCCTCCAACCGCAATGTATTTTTAGGAACTGTCATGAGAGCTGTTATACATCTCAGCCTTAGGATCATCTTCCCACAAACAAGTTTCCTAATTGCCTTAATGTTTCTGCTGAAATTTATTTTTGTTGGCCTTAGTACTATGTGCACTTTACCATTGCTAACCCATGCTAAAAATGTTTTTGCTCTCTCCCCTAAACATAGTTATATAGATTTACACTTGATAGAGTGTTATACCTTATACCCAGGGACTGTAAATTGAATTTTACTAGTGGCCCTGCAGCACATTTGTTCCATTCACTTAGGTAGTCACTTAAAATATGTCCAAGGCCTGCCCTCGCAGCCTGAATGCAAAGGTAGACTTCATATGCAACGTGGCAATATAAACCCCTTGCCAAACCTCAAGCATCCATTTTATTGATTATTAGCCACTATTCTTAAGGTAGACCCTAGGTAGCACATAGGCAGGATACATTGTAAGTAAAAGGATGGACATATACTTTAAAGTTGTACATGTCCTGGTAGTGAAAAAAATGTAAATTAGTTTTTCACTAGTGTGAGGCCTATCTGTCTTATAAGATAACATTGGGTTGCTACATTACATTTAATTATAGCTAACCTTTGGTTGAGGAGAGATATGTATTTCATGTTTGGTATCTAGGAAAATGTAATGAGAAATTCTGTTCAATGGTAAAGTGAGATTTTTAATTACAATTTTGAAAATGCCACTTTAAGAAAATTTCATTTTCCTGCCATTAGCCATTTGGTGCCTGCAGTCTTCCCGTGCTATGTGACCCCCAGAAACCCTCCAAAAGTACTCTGTAACAACCGCCTCAAATCCCACTATGAGAGACCTGAGGACACTAAACTGATGGTAACAGATGATGAGGAGGAGGAGGACAGTAACCACATCCCTGACCACTTGCCATCTAAAGAGAAAGATGGGTCAGTGACTGGTGAGAACCTGTCCCCTACCCTGATCCGAGAACAGTAGAGGAAATGTCATCCTTTATTGGGAAAGTTAGCTTGCCTGTTTTCCCTCACTCCTGGGCTCACACACCTGTGTACCCATGATAATGATACTGGAGACAGCCCATGTGTTGAAAATAAAATATGCATACTCTCTGACAAAGTACGGGGACACATCAAAGAGGAGGCCTATAAGATGTTGAAACTAAGGGTGATTGAGCACTCCAGTAGGCCCTGGTCAAGTCCAGTGGTGCTGCTACCAAAAGCTTCCCCACCAGGCACTGCCTTGAATTCAGGTTCTGCATAGAGTGTAGGGGGCTCAACACAGTCACTATCACTGATGCTTACCCCATGCCCCACACTAATGACTTGATTGAAAGATTAGGAGTTGTCAATCTTCTGAGCACATTTGACTTGACTTCAGGGTACTGACATATTGCCTTAACTGAGTGGGCTAAACAGAGGTTGGACTATTCCACCCCAGAGGGCTACTTTCAATTTAAGGTGATTCCCTTTGGGCTGCAAAAATGCCCCTGCCAACTTTCAGAGGCTGGTGAACCAAGTCTTGACTAGTATAGAGGTTATCAGTGTGGCTTACGTGGATGATAGCTGTCTACAGTAGAAGCTAGGAGGACCACTTCTTTAACCTGCATGGTGTGCTTCAGGTCCTGCATCAGACAGACCTGACTATCAAGGCCAGTAAGAGCCAGATAGGGCAGGGGTCTGTGCTGTACTGTGGGCACCTCGTGGGAGGGGGTAAAGTGCAGCCCATCCAGGCCAAAAATACACTATTCTAGCCTGGAGATTCCCAAAAAGACTTAAGTGATAGCCTTCCTGGGCCTCACTGGATATTACAGGAGGTTTGACAAGGGGTATGGCACCAATGTTGCCCCATTGACTGAGCTGACTCCATAGAAGCAGCCAAAGAAGGTAATCCGGACGGAGGCTTGCCAGAAAGCCTTTGACTCCCTGAAGCAGGCCAAGTGCACAACCCCTTTACTCAAGGGACCTGACTTTTCTTAAGAGTTCATTGTTCAACTATTTGCATCGGAGCATGGCACAGTGGTGGGTTTATCACAGCTCAATAAGGAGGGTCTAGACCAACCACAGGAACAGAGATGGAGCCTTACTGAGAGAAAAACCTTTGATGTGGTCTAGGCACTGAAAAATCTGAGATCATACTTGTTTGGGATTCACTTCTGGGTTCAGACAGAACACAGGCCCCTCAGGCAGCTCATACAAATGAGGGAGGAGAATCCAAAATTGATGAGGTGGTCTATGTACCTTTAAATATTGGGTAAGTCGATGTTGATGTACACCATGTCATGATCACATATACTAACTAAATCACAACACTATTTTTACTGCTATGAACTCTCCATCAACCCCAACTTCAAGATATGTGGTCAGGCAGGCTCTGAGACCTAGGCCTGAGATTACTCACTGACAAGTCACAGTTGGGAAAGCACATAGCTGGCAGACAAACACACAAACAGGAAACTCAGATCATAGATAGGCAGTGAGTCCACAATGGTGCCAGGAGATTGGCACCATAAAAAACACATGGCCGGAGGAGTGTGCGCAATCCTAAACACCATAAAGTCAGATGCCACATAAAGTTAGGAGCACACTGCCAATCAGAATAAAGCACGCACAGTAACACACAGTGATCACATGCCACTCAGGCCGGACATCTGGACATTTTACCAGTTGGCCCACATTGTGTCAACGCAATGTAGAGGCCCACCTGCATTTGTTATCAGGACCTTATTTATGACTCAATGACAACTATTCACATTCTTCACAATGCTGTGATTGTTTTATTGTACCCAAAGAAATGTATAAAACACCACACAGAACTAATGTACCTTGAGACAGTCCTCAGACCCCATGTCTGTAACTGTTCTCCCAGCCATGTTCAATTAAGCAAACTATTCCTGTTTTGCCAAACACCTCTGGTCTTTTGTTTTTTCAAGGTAAATTCACATTCAAGCAACATACCTATAGGGAATGGACTTTACGGTGGAACACTGTCCTCGGTCATACCACTACTATGCTGGTGGCCCATTCAGGTTCTTCTGCATTAGTGATGGAAACTCCCAGGAGGTTGGTAGTTTTCCTCACTTCTAGGTGGGTGGGGCTTGTGTTAGACCTGTCAGCCTTAGGATGGTCTTTTCCTAAATGTTTTGTCTACTTAGCTCCATTTTTCTGCTGAAATTTATTTTCGTTAGCCATTGGAATCTGTGCGCTTTACCATTGCTAACTAGTGCTAAAGTGTTTGTGTTCACTCCCCTAAACATGGTTAAATTGGTTTAGACCTGACTGTCATATTTAATTTGCTTGTAAGCCCATTATAGAGTGTATATAATATACTCAGGGCCTGTACATAAAATGCTGTCAGTAGGCCTGCATCACATATTGCGCCACCCTTCTAAATAGTCCCTTACAACATGTTCTAAGTTTTCCACTGCACCCTGAATGTAGTTTTAAATTGCCAATTTTGCTTGGCAATATAACCCTCTTGCCAAGCCTTAAACTCCGCTTTTATTGCTTATAAGTCACCCCTAAGGTAGGCCCTAGTCAGACCATTAGGAAGGGTGCATTGTAATTAAAAGGTTACACACGTACTTTAAGGTTTATCTTTCCTGGTAGTGAAAAACTCCTATATTTATTTTTCACTACTGCGAGGACTATCTGTCCCATTGCATAACATTGGGTTGCTTTGTTACATTTAATAAGTTCTGACTTCTGACTGAAAAGAGATGCACATTTCATGTTTGGTATCATGGAAATTGTAATGAAAATTATTTTCTAATGATACAGATGGATTATTAATTACAATTTTGAAAATGCTTCTTTTAGAAAGTTGGCATTTTCCTGCACTTAAACATTTGGTGCCTGCAGCCTCCCCTGGGTCACATCATTGGATGTAACTGAAATTTAGACTTTGTGAACTCCTCCCAGACAGTTACACAATAGAGGGATAGGATGTGCCTGATTTGGCCTGCTGCTAGCAGAATAGGGAAGTCTGAGATTGGCACAGCCCCACTTTCAACTGAGTAGGCTGTGCTATGCCTTCACACAAAGAGTTTGTCACCTCCCCATTGTCACTGTAACTAGTTCAGAGCCAGGGGAGTGAGTACATTCTAAGCACTTCAAAGAGAAACCTATAGAAACCTCTGCCTACTTCAAAGGAGGCACTAGATACAAACATAGGCCCCCCGACGCAGTCTTCAGTTCAGTCCTTGACCTGCAGAAGGACTGTCAAAGGACTGCCTGCTGCTGTTCCCTGCTGTGTACTCTGCAAGACAGCTTTGCTGTACCTTGAAGGCCAGCTTTGCTGTTAAGCCCTGAATCTGCGCCTGAACCCAGGACTACCAGAGTTGCTCCAAGGAATGGTTTGCTAGCCTTCTGTTTAGAGCCACGGGGACATAAAAGGCTCCCAACATCTTGAACCTGTACCTGGACCCAGCCTGGGATAGTCCTGAACCTCCAAGTGGCATCCCTCTAATTTTAGACACTTGGGTGTGGTGCTAAAGGTGCCCAGATAGCCAAAATTAAAAACTTGGTACTTGGACATTTTTTTGGCTGAAAACTGCTCTGAGAACCAAGAGAAGACCAGGGCCAACCTGCTCATCGATCTGCCTAAGGTGCATCACCGGTAGCACTGACTTCATGGATGCTCCAGCTACGCTCTTCTCTGGAACATCAATTCCTGTTTGGTGGTCATTTGCCAAAGACATATCCAACCTCCTAGAATGGTCTTCGGTTACAGCCTCCTGCCTCATCCTGCTGCAGATGCAGAACTTCCAAAAAAGTGACTAAAGCCAAATGTAGAAAAGTTCACTGTGACTTCGTCCAGAGGTTCCATGCTGATGATGCTCCCTCCGCAGACAGCACCTTCTGCCTTGCCTCACTGAACTTGCCCTTCTGAGTACATTTTTTCTGAAAATTCTTCTAAGTCTGAAGGTAAGTGCTGACCAGTCCTATCCAAACCACGCTCCATCACTGTCTGCCAAATTTTTCACATTTGACCTGGTTGCACATGGCTTAGATGTCTGACGTTGGTACTTTGATCTTTTAGGGGCTAGTTTTAACTAAAAACTTTAAACATTCATAACTCCAGTTCTACTGATTATATTTTTGTCAGTTTGGTGTCAGCAAATGTATTAACATTTACTCTATTATTTTAATTGGTGTGGGATTTTTCATATGTGTTCTGTTTTCTCTTCTTTACTGTTTGTATGCTGCATAAATACCTTGCAAATTGCCTCTAAGTTAACCCTGACTGTTTTTTGTGCCAATCCAACCAGGGTTGAGAACTCATTAATTTAGTAACTTTTTGAGTTTCACTCTGCAAGGCATTGTGGCTGTTACTTGACCAGGATTCACATCCCAGTCAATCAACAACCACAGTTCTCGAAATGGCGGTACCCGGAAAGGCAAGAGTTGTCTGTTGGGCTGGCGTACATCTCAAAATTTAGCATTTGGGTTACTTTACTCTAGACATTGCCAGTGTATACAACCAGTCTGCCAAACTCTCAATCATGCTTTAAGTCAGAAGGTAAAACTTCTGACCGGGACAAACCTTCTCTCTGTAACCGACCTTTGCTCCATCGCAAATGGCTTTACCTTGCTCCTAAGTACCAGTCAAGTGTACCCAGGTGACCACCGTTGGCAAATAATGTTGTGTGGTACTATTACCTAAACTTTGAAAATTCATATTTCTGATTTGCCTTATTAGGGTTTGTCATTTTTATGACATTTTGTCAATTTAATACCCTCAATTTTTATAAATTTGGAGTGAGATTTTTATTGTGTTATGTTATGTATGTTATTGGACGTAACAAAAATATTGCTGTATTGGCTGTAGTGGACTACAATCCACCCCAATTATTAATCCACTTTCACACATGGAGAAACTAAAAGTCTCCAGTGAAATATGGTGGAGTCAAGGGCCAGTTCAAATGGTTTGTACATTTTGTTTAAACTCCCTAATGGTATTGAAACATTCAGGCCCAGATTTATGTTAAAGTGGCACACCGCAGTGCTGAACCAAACATAGCAGCGTGATGCAGTGCCACTTTAGAAACACAGAGGTGTGCCGTATTTGGAGGAATACAGCGCACCCCTGCGTTTCCCCCTGCGCTGGTGCTGAATTAAGCTGCCTAGAGCCAAAGCAGGCATCCTTGCATCATAGTGTAAGGGTGTCTGCGTTGAGGGGACAGATTGTTTATGTGCAAGAAGGTGTCTCTTCCTGCACATAAACAATCTATAATGGCGATTAGGCACTTCCATGTGTGCTGCAATATGCAGCACACGTAGAAGTACCAAAGCGTCATTTTGAATGATTGTTTATGTGCAGGAAGGTGTCTCTTCCTGCACATAAACAAATGTCCATGGCATTTTGCTTCTTCTATGTGTGCTCCAGAATGCAGTACACATAGAAAAAGCAAAAAAACGAAGGAGGAATTAAATCATTACTCCTCGTTTTGCCATGCTAATGCCACCCCTGGGGTGGCGTTAGTTTTTGGCGCTGCCTCAGGGTTACGACAACTCATAACTCTGAGGCAGTGTCAAAAACAATGGGTGTTGCAGTGAAACACCCATGGCAACACCCACTGCACGCCCCTCTGATGCATAAAACTATGTCAGAGGGGCCCATATTTACAAGGAGGCGTAACGCCACAAAAAAGTGGTGTTACACCTCATTGTAAATGTGGAGCAGTGCTTAGCACCACCGGAGCATCACGAAAAGTGACACTCCGGTAGCGCTAGGGGCTCAATTTCCTGAGTTCAGTTTCACACTACAGCACCTCTAGAACTTCTGCAAGCCACTCATCTGAGCTTCAATTCCAGGTGGCTCCAATGGGCCAATGATAATCCCTGAACAGTGAAAACTGACAGGACAGCAATTAAGGACACACTGCAACCTGAAGAGTTTCCAAGGGGAAGTGGGGTTGGGATGAGACAGAAAAAGAGAAATACCAGGACTTCTGCATATTCTGATTTCTATACGTTGGGCACTGCTGGGTTCAAGGATATCTGGATTCTGAATCTGGATTCAGGATACTGCCAATCAAGTTTATTCAGATACAAGAGTCTGGACTCGGATTTCCCTGTAATGAAACCACACTTTAAAAGGGGAAAAACCACACATATCTTTGTCATTAGCTAACATCAAATCAACAAACCAATAATTCACACTAGAAACATTTCCCAGAGAGTTTCAAGAATTATGCAGGAATTATCATGAACTGAAATAATCATGTACAAGGATTTCACTGAGAGAAAATAACTACAAATTCTTCAGTAGTTCAAGAGTCTCAAGAGATCAAGGTTCATATGCAAATATGCAATGGCAATCAGATTATAATTCTCAGTTGTCCCAAAAGTCGTTTGAACACCAACATCAGGTTCTGATTGAGACAACACAGATTGAAAACCAACTATGAGCTCAGGATCCAGGAAGGCACCACTATTACAAAAAAATACAACTTTTCTCTAATGTCTTTTCAGTCACAAGATTGATCCGAATAGTATTGCTGGCTTTAGATAAGTTTGATTAATCAGTGCTGATGAAGATCCCAAATTTTACAGAAAAACTTTTTTTTACCTTATTTGGGATGACTTGTGTCTTTTTGCCAGTACAAGAAAGTGTGGTGTGAGAGATGAATTGCAATCTGTACTGTGGTAACTGTGGAGAAGATCGAAAATACTGGGTTGGAAGTCAGGAAGTGCATCGCTGCGAGGGGAAGTCTAATGCTGTGAAAGAATGGATGCCGCTGTGAAGAGAGGAAGGCCGCTGCAAAGGGAGGGTGAAGACAGGTAAGTGTTGCGTCCAACTTAATTGAGGCAAAGGAGCATTGGGGCCAGATTTAAGAAAAGTGGTGTTGCACCCAGTGCAGTGCCACTTTTCTTGAGCCCCTTAGCCCCTAAGACACGGCTCACCATGGCGGTAGTTAGGGAATTAGCTTCAAACTTTTTGTTGCTCCTTTGGAGCTTTGCAGGATTATTGTCAAAAGTGTGGACGCTAATCCTGCAAAGCCCATTGAGGCCCATTGTAAACAATGGTGTGACACCTTTTAATGCCTGCTCTGAGCAGGATTTAACAGTGCTGAAAACAATGACACAAAGAAATCTCTTAGATTTCTTTGTGACATTTTTTCGGCCCTCCTAATGGGGGAACTCCCCCTTGGCATACATTATGCCTGGTGTAGCAATTTTGGCCTCGTTGGGCCACATTAGCATCGAACAAAAATGCAGCTAATGTGGTGGAAGGAGGCGCTAGGGGCACTTAAATCAGCCCCTTGATCTGAAACGCCGACTTTTATAGCCAGCCTGCACCAGGTGCAAGGAAACACTTGGGAAAACAAAGGAACTCATTAGTCATTATTGTAATTTCACATGTTTCTCAACTGACTTCTTTTACATTATAAGGATCAATTAAAGAACCAGCAGTTGTCAACAGTAGTCATGTGCTTCCTGGATTACCTGAGTGAGGCGCAGGTGGTTGTAGACAGTTGCCATGTGCTTTGTGGATTACTTGGGTAAGGCCCAGGTATTCAGAAGTTATATTGACAACAAACATTGGTCTAGATCTGTTTTAAACATTGTCATTGTGTTAATAACAGAGTTGCCAAGTTACACAAGGTTTCAAAGGCATAACATGATTCAAACTGGTACTGTGAGGAAAAGAAAATAACAACTTCTCTGATATAACTAATAAAGGGGAGGAATAAGGCATGACTAAAGCATACCTTGTCCTTCTCACAGATGGGGCCATGCCAAGAACCCTGTGATCCCAAGATAAAGAATGTGCATACAGATAACTTCTTTAGTCATTTATATTGGAATTTTGCATATTCATTTTTGTTTTATTTGGAGTTTTTGTAAAGTGTTACTAACCACTGTTTTATGCCCTTGGGAGTGTCTATATCTCACCATCATAATATTGGTTGTTAGGCTATTATTTTGCCTTCAAGCAAGAGTTCCCATTGCAATGAATGAGGTACATTGCTTTTCCCATCTTGTGGAGACTATTTGATGAATGCAGACACCATCTTGAGAAGAAGACTTCCCCAAATAAAAGTCTACTTAAGATATGATTACTACAGATATGTACATGATGTGTCCTCGTGTCTAGATCTGCTCACAATGGAAATAGGGATCTAGATTTGAATCCTCGCCTTAGGTTCTGGGCAAATCACTTAACCTCTGCATGCCTAAAAGATTAAAAAATGAAAATGTAACATCTCCTTCTTATATAAAAAGCTCTAATAACCTTGAGGCAAGCTCATGGTATAAAATAAACAAGCATTTGCAATGCAACTGGTCTCGCATTAGCGAGGCTGAGAGCTGTAGGAGTTGTAAATGATAATGACAGTCTCCCCTTTGGGACCTGTTAAATATTTGGCCATGCAGCACAGTAAACTTTTATCTGAAATAAACAGTTTTTTTGTATTCCTTCATACAGCTGGCTAAAGTCTGTAATGGTCCGAACAGCCCCTACAGAGCACTACAGTAAAAATAGCATTTGGAAGAAACATGGTCATGTAACCATATCGTCAGCCCCTAGAGGGCATAATCACATAAAAAAGACTGACAAAGAACATCACAGTGTAACCATATAATAAGCCCATTAAAGGCATAGTGTATTACAAATTTTCTAGGCCTTTGAAATATCATTTAACTGTGGAGTCAGCAGTACAAGGGTGCAGTATCGCAAGTCATTACTAGCTGTCCCTGTAGAGTCAATAGCAGAAGGTGCAGTACCACTAGTCGTGGCTAGATGTCCCTGTAGAGTGAACAGCAGAGGGTGCAGTGCCACTGATCGTGGTTAGATGTCCCTGTGGAGTCAACAGAAGATGGTGCAGTACCACTGGTTGTGGCTAGATTCCCTGTAGAGACAACAGCAGAAGGTGTAGTACCACTGGCCTTGTCTAGACATCCCTATAGATTCAACAGCAGAAGGTGCAGTACTACTGGTCATGGTTAGATGTCCCTGTGGAGCCAAATGCACTCAGAGTACAGTATCACAGAAGGCTGCCAGAACTTCTTCTTCCGACATCAGAAACTCAGACTGTCCCCCAAACCTGAAAACGGCTGGAGAAGTACCAGGTCCTCAGTGAAATGACTGAAATATTTAGCCATGGCGCACATTAAACCTTTATCAGAAATAAATGGTGTTTGTGCATTCCCTCATACACTTGGCATTAGACTATAATGGTCCGAACAGCCCCTACAGAGCACAACATAAAAAACAGCATTTATAAGAAACATGGTCATGTCACCATACAGTCAGCCCGTAGAGGGCATATTCAAATGAAAAAAGAATGACAAAGAACATTGAGGTGTAACCATATAATCAGCCCCTTGAGGGCATAGCGTATTACACATTTTCAGGCCTAGCAGACCTTTTAAAGATCATTTAACTGTGGAGTCAGGGCACAAGGGTCAGTGCCGCAGGTCGTTCCTAGATGTCCTTCTAGAGTCCATAGCAGATGGTGCAGTGCCAATGGCTGTAGCTAGATCTTCTGTAGAGTTAACAGCAGAAGGTGCAGAACCACTGGTCGTGGCTAGATGTGCTGTGCAGCAGACTGAGTTAGTTGTGCCGTGGGGTAATTATGATCGTTCAGCCCCTGGAGGGCATAGTGCCTTAAACAATTGCAGGACTGGCATGGCTGTCAGAATATTATAACAAACAAGGCCCTTGCCACACAAACTCCTCTCTGCTGTAAAAAGAAAACTTCCAGCTATAAGAAAGGTTAAATATACAGTGAATGGTGGAAGAGGTTATGATTTTTGGGCCCCCTCTAACCAAGTATACCTGGGTCGCTTTCATGCTATATAAAGCCACAAAAAATGTACAAAACACACACAAAAGACACAACTACATGTATTCACTGATTAAGTAAAGAGCAAGTGAAGGGCAAACGTGGAAAACGAACCACCTGCGCAAACACAAGTGGTTACTGACAAACACAAGAGGCAGGGAAACACAAAAATAGTCCATCCAAACAACATTAAAACAATCCAGGCGTAATTAAACTGTACTTGGCCGGTGGTCCAAGAACAGGAATGGCGTATCTGCTGCCAAACCAGTTAGGAGGCAGCAAAACAAGAGCGATACAGCCTTCAACCTATGATAAGCGGTAGGCAGCGGCAGGAGGGAGCAAAGTTCTTTACTCATTCCAACAGGTCTTGCAGACAGCGCTTGTGTGCTGTCTAGGCTTGACCTAATGAATTAAAGTATTTTCCAGCATTATTTCAACTGCTAACTACTGCGTAATGGCCTCAGAGCCCTTTGAAGGTATGAACATATAATACAATACCAGTGCTTAAATTGAGAATTGTGGCAATAAGTCAAGCAGCAAACCTGATTTGTCCTGGAAGAAATCTGCCATTAGTGATCAGGTCAGCCAGTCTTTGCCATCTGGTGGATCACACATGGAACACAGATGACATAGGCTACCTTAGGGATCAGAAAGTAATTTAAAAGACATGATAAAAAGGTGATTTTCTGAATTTGAAGTAGTCATTTTTTTAATCAAAAATGAAGGGTGAGGGAGACCTAGAAGGAGAAACTCTTAAAGTAGAATTATTGACCGTCATCTAAATGGCTGGATCATCAATATACCACTGTTAGCAGCCCTTAGGCACCTTGATGGTTAGTAATGACATTTTTGTCAAGGTAGTTTCGTGGACAGTCATGGTGTGCTTTTTCTTTTTCTAGGAGCCAGTGGGGCATATTCCTCCTATTTCAAGCCAAATGTTAGACATAGAATCATCATTTTAAATTCTCTGCAGTTGTATGATTGCTGTGAAGAAAAGGCCTGTGTAATGGCTATTTCAGTTGTCAAGGCATGACAACACCACACAGAGAATAATGTTGATTCTCAGGGTGCAATGAAACAACAGGACATATATATTTCAACAGCTGTGAAAGGTGGAATATCAGTTTGGATATTGCATTGATCTGGGGGATGAAGGAGAGATTGTGGTTGGTGATCACACACCAGTTTTAAGCCTATTGTGCGGGGGAAACATTGTCTTGTGGAAGAAAGAGATGTGTGAGTTATAAGAGCTCCATGAGTTATCTGATGGGAAGAAAGACAATTGAGCATGCTCTTCCTGAATGAATGAATGAATGAATGAATGGGTACTTAAAAAGCACACTGTCACTCATAACTGAGCATCTTGGCACTATTTCAGATAAAGAACTGTTGGCCCACAGAGAAAATTAAAACTTTAAGGTCAGACTTCGAAGAAGGTTGAAATTAAAACCAATGATCATTCAGTAAATCTTTTACAGATATCACTAGATAGGGAAAACAGACAGATTTTAAAACATTTCCTAAAAAAAATCACAATTTATGAATCTAAATGATTTAGGAGGCTGGTTCTAGATTTTGGAACCTACCAAAGTGAAAGATTTTTCTCCTTTTGTTTCACACCTGGAAGTGGGGATGGATAGGAGATTCAGGATAGAAGATCTCAAAGTTATTTGGGTTCTAGTTTGTATAAAGCAGTCACAAAGATACTTAGGTCCTGTAAGGTAAAAAGTTCTAAAGATCAGGGACAGTCATTTGAAAAGGATCCGCTTATGTACTGGAAGCTAGCCTAACTGCCAAAGTCCCTGAGAGACTGAACTATTATGTGGGAGTTTCAAAACCGATCTGACGGTGACATTCTGGACCAAATGAAAATTGTGGGGCAATTGTTTAGTAATACCTAAGTAGAGGTTGTAACAGTAGTCCAACCTTGAAGTGATAAGTGCTAGGACCGTTGAGTTCCTTTGAAGGAATTCTAAAAACGTGTTAAAATTAAATTAAAAACAAAACAAGTTCCTGATACAGATCAAACCTGAGAACAAAAAGAAAGGCAGCAGTCATATTTAACTCCTAGTGGCCAAGCCTCATGTACTGGTGGAGAAGGAGGAGTGAGACTGTCAGGCCACCACAGCTGAGTGGGAAAACATATTATTGTGACCAAATAGGAATATCTAAGTACCTTCGGTTTATCTGTGTTACACTTAAGTAGTGGCATAACAAAGGCCCCCTCAGGCCCCACAGTGCGGGGCGGCCTGCACTCCAGCTGGCCCTTCTGCACAGTACTCTGGCCTGTGAGCTCCTGCATGAGTCCAGAGAGGGGCACTCCATGTACTGTGTGAGGGGGGCTCAAGTTTCGTTACACCACTGCACTTAATGGAAGTGAACACCGTCTAGCGGACCATACTTTTCCCCCTAAAAAATACATGAATAAAAAGAAATATTCACAGTCTAATGTAAAACATAAGTTCAGAATTTCACACCAATGGTGTTGTTAACAGTCATTTTCTTAATTGTTAGCTCTTACTATCCCTCTTCAGTATGGCTCACTTAATTGTGAATTCATCTCAGTTCTGAGTTACAAATTGCAAAGGAAATATGTGATTATTTATACACCCTCAGAGACACGAGAGACTGAGCTTTCAAGTGTCTAAAATGGAAAGTTAGTATTGCAAGCCTGGTTGCTCAAGTCAGTGGCACACACATTTCTCAACCTACCTGTTGGATGCTAACATTTTTGGTTTTATTATTTTATTTTATTTGATGGCATAAAGGAAATCAACTTGATTGGGCTCATCCGCATGATCCTCAGAATTCTAGTGCTTCACTCTGTTGTTCTCAATTACTAATGATGACTTTTCTGCATCTTACTTGTTTCTGCCATTAAAGAATCAGGAGATTGCAATCTGATGTAAACTTGATTCTCAAATCTGAATTTCAGTGGAAATAATAAATGGTATATATATTGTCAGGAATATTTCAGAGTAACCCTTAAGAAGTATAACATAAAGAGCACATTTCATAACCTAAATATATCAATCCAGTGGTGCACCAGACTATTAATCTCAAGGTTTTAGGTTCGAACCTCTTAGGAGAGTTTATTATCATTTCACCTTTTGCTGCCTTTCTGCAGTGGGGTGGTGCTCCTCCGCCATGGTGGAGGGGACACACCTGGCTACCACGTGCAAACACCGACATGTACAAATGTGTGCATGCATTAGCTCATTAAAATCCGACCTTCAGCTTTGCCAGGGCAGTGTTCTTTTTATGAGTGATTTCATATGAAATGAGCATATATTCTTTGTGTTGCATTATAATTGTCATATGCATGTGGTGTAGCCAGGAGCCCAATGGAGTAGGTCACTCTAAAGTGCAACTCCAGTTCGGTCCGAGCCTTATACGTACTTTTCCAGCACTACAGCCTAATTGAACACATAACTTGCAGATCTTAGAGGCACCCTGAAGCTTTCCAGAGTTTCACTGATTGTTTGGGTGAGGCTGCTCACTGCACCAAATAGTAAGAATGCCGAGGACCTGCTTGCTGACGGAGAACAGCCAACCAAGATGGAGGCTTTCTTAACTGACCCAGCCTTGAGCGCTGAGTGGAACTCTGATGGAGTGTGCTGCTGGGCAATGAGATCCTGTCCAGGTTCTCTATACAGCCTGCCAGACTCAGAGGGTTATTGCTGAGAAGGAGTGAATGTGAATACTGTTTAGCTGGATGACTGCTTTGTGGCTTTGACCTGGGGCTGGGGTTGGCCAGATTAGGGCTGGTGCATTGGCAGCGCTGCCCAAGTTGATGATTCTATCAACCTGTTATCACTCTTGACAGGGTTTGGCAGAGGTGTGGTGAGTCACCTGGATTGCTTCTCAGCAGTGAGTTTAATACAGTGACATAATGAAACTTGAGGGGAGCTCCCTGAAAAGTACATGGACTTGGGCCTTTGGATTCAGTCAGGTGCTCTCGTCCAGGATACTGTGCTGGGTGGGGAGGGGGGTGCTGGAGCTTATGGACCCCTCTGCACCACAGGGCCTCTGGGGGCTAATGTTACATCAATGGGTTGAAAGCTATGTAATGCCACGTCTCCTTCATTAGGCCAACTGGCTAGATGAGGTGTAAATATGAATTGTGTTTGCTCCCCCTCTAGTTTGAAGACATTGCTTTTGGCTTCCTAATTGGGAGTTCCTGAAGAAGACGAAGCACTAAAAGAGTGGGCTGTGTAATTATCCTGACACTCCGAGACCTACTGTGACAAGAGTGCCTGAATGAGGGGTACATAGGTTGGTGCTTCATTAGGGCCTGGTGAGGCTTGGCGGGAGTGCACAAGTGGCTGCAGGATTTAGTCATTCTGAGGCAATCACTCAAAAAACTCAAGGTATAACATCTTCATTAACTGTAAGTAGTGAGGTGCTTGAGAAGCATTGACTTTCATCCTGCAGGCAGTCTTAGTGAGCCAATGTTTGGGGCACCATTTCAATTGACAGACATGTTGCAGGGCTGTAAGCCCACATTATGGTGGACCCAGGGAGGAAACAAAAGGCTGATAAGCGCACTACCTTGGAATCTCAAGCAACCATAGCATCTACCAATCTCTCAACGGCAATGGAGAGTGTATTGGAAGGCCATAATTAAATGTTTGGTGTGATCCTCAAGACCATCTCAAACTCTAAGTGGCAGATCTAAGAGCCCCTAGCGCCTCCTTGCGCCACATTAGCATAATTTTTTTACGCTAATGTGGCCCAACAAGTCCTAAATCGCTGTACCAAATTTACAAAGTGAGGAAATGCATGCATTGCACCACTTTGTAACCCTTTGCGCTACTTTATGCTTGTGCCAGACATAATGTATGCAAAGGGGGCATTCCCCCGTTAGTGGGGCCAATAAAATGGCGCAAAGAAATCGAAGAGATTTCTTTGCACTGTTTTTTTCGGCACCTTTAACACCTGCTCAGAGAAGGCGTAAAAAGGAGACACACCATTGTTTTCAATGGGCCTCAATGGGCTTTACAGGATTAGCATCAACATTTTTGATGCTAGTCCTGCAAAGCTCGGAACCAGCATCAAAAGTGTTGACACTAGTTTCCCTACTACCGCCATGGTGCGCAGTATCTCAAATATGGTACACACATGTTGCCGTTAGGGGGGGCGCTAAGAGGCACAAGAAAATGGGTGCAGCACCACTTTTCTTAAATCAGGCCCTAAGTTTACATTTTAGCTCAAAATAGATGTATAGATGATAAAAGATATGCTCCTTCAAGCAGATCAAAAGAAACTTTTGGAGTGGATTACAGATGATTAATCTAACCTGGCAACACTGCGCACCATGGTGAAGGTACTCCTAGGTCAAAAGTTTAATGGGGAGGTCAAAATAATTAAAGCTAGGGAAGAGGTTGCAGAGGGGGTGTTCCTGCCAGAGTAAGATCTACATGGTTGGCATGCCAGAGAGCCTGGAAGGAATGGCCCCAGAACTGTTGCTCGAGGAATGGCTACTGAAAAATCTGTTCAGTGGCACACCTCCACTATTCTTTCTGGTGTAGAGGTCTCTCACACTCCCCTAGACCCATTGGTGCAAAGTTAAACATTAGCGACTATGATCAAACACTAGCTGCCATATGTGTGCACAAGCCACAGAGTGTAGACAATATGGAAGTGCACATCTTCCAAGATGACACGAATTTAGTCTAGTGCCAATGGCGGGCATTCCTAAAAATCAATGCATCTGTAATCATGACATTAGGTGTGCACTGCTCTACTCAGCCAAGTTACGAGTGACCGCGAGGGACAAGGCTTATTTTTTAAATCCACATCTGCAGCTTGGAAGTGGCTGAAAATGAAGGGATCTCCTGACCCAAAAGACCAGACAGACCAGAAAAGAAAAGAAGCTCCACACAATGGAGGGAAAAACTGCTGCAGGTAGCCAAAGCCTGCCCTACACATGAGCAGGTGGCAGAGTAGAGAGAGCAAGAGTCACAACACAACACTCCTCTGTGTCCGCTTCTGAGAATGGACACTCTGTTGAGGGAAGTGGCAACAATGGTGCATTGACTTCTGAGGTTCTTTGATGCCCAGAACTAACTCGTACAGCAGCAGAATTTGTATATTCATGAGGTTGCAGGCCTGGTAGAAACTAAGGGGCATATTTACAAGCCCTTTGCGCCACTGGTGTGTCACTTTTTATGTAGGAAAAAGCAACGTACTAGCAGTGCAAGGGGCTTGTAATGAAGCCCCTAAATGTTGGTATGTCTTGCAGGGGATGAACTGGCAAAAATTACAGTGTGGGAAGATTTTAACTCATGTTTTATAAGTTTTTAAACCTCTCAAAGGACGGAACTCACATGGGGCTGTATGCGTAACTCATGGACTAATGTATGCTGAGATGTATTGATACAGTATTTGCTTTTTTTTCAACTCCTGATACACACTGTCAAAGAACACATTGGCCCTCATTACAACCCTGGAGGTCGTGGTAGAGTGGTGGTAACACCGCCAACAGGCCTACGGTAAAAAAAAAAAATGGAATCATGACCACGGTGGAAACCGGCAACACACACCGCCACTTTAACACTCTGACCACCACGGCGGTAGCAACAAGCACTGCGGCAGTAACCGCCAACAGTCAGGCGGAAGACAAGGTTCCTCCCTCTGTATTGCAAGAGGCCTATCCGTCACCTTTTCCAGGGCGGTACCAACCCCATCAAAGGCACAGCGGAAACAGTGTTCTGAAGGGAAACGACTCACCTCTCGACACTCAAGGAAGAACGAGGACGACATGGAGCCCGAGCTGCACGTTTTTCCCATGCTGGTGTATCTGCTCGTATACCAGGAGTACCAACGCCGGCGACGACAACCACAGTGAGTACTGCACCTAGCACACAGGGGAGGGGGAGGAAAAAGATAGTGACACACACATGCAACACCTCCATCCACACACCCAACACCATACACACAAACACATGCAACAACATTACATATACACCCCGTAACCCTCAGGAATAACGCAAGGACAAAAGGAATGGAGTCAAATTAGTATTATAAATAGTTATAAATACGTTTAGAATTCAAAAACTGTATTTACAAAATATACAATATTTACAAAAGGCGGGACAATGTCCACTCAAAATGTCCGTGGCTCTCTGGGTCAAAACACAAAGGCCAAGCACACACTTGACTTCTGCTTCAAAACGGAGAGAACACTGCAGGGGCATCAGGTCAAAAACACACAGGCACCTCAGGGGGAGGGGAAGGGGGGGCACCTCAGCCGGAAGATGGTACGACGCCACTGCTCCTGGAGGGGGCTCCATGCCCACTGCTTGGTCCTGGGAAGTGCAAAGCCAGTCTCTCAAGTGGGTGGTTTGCCCACTGCTTCCTCCTGGGAAGTGCAAAGCCACAGTCTCTCAAGTCTCTCAAGTGGGTGGTTTGCCCATTGCTTGGTCCTGAGGAGGGCAAAGCCACAGTCTCTCAAGTCTCTCAAGTGGGTGGCTTGCCCACTGCTTGGTCCTGGGGATGGCAAAGCCACAGTCTCTCAAGTAGATGGCTTCTCCACTGGTTCTGTAGGGGGCTTTGTGCCCAGTGTGCTTTATCCTGCCCTGGTTCTGGAATGGGCTTTGTGCCTAGTGTGCTTCATCCTCCCAAGGATAGGGTGAGTGGATGCTTTCTTCCACTGGTTGTGGAGGGTGCTTTATTCCCAGTGTGCTTCATCCTGCCAAGGATAGGGTGAGTGGATGGCTTCTTCCACTAGTTCTGGAGGGAGCTTTGTGCCCAGTGTGCTTCATCTTGCCAAGGATAGGGTGATGGATGCCTTCTTCCACTAGTTCTGGAGGGGGCTTTGTGCCCAGTGATGCAGCACATGGGGTGTGCAAGGTCACAGTCACTCACCTGGGTGTCAGATCCACACAATTTTCGGGCAGGATGCATGACACACCATGGATACAGGACTACAGTCCATCCGCCGGTGGGGACGGCTGTACAGTGGTTGCCGTGATGGTGCAGGTGTCGGTGCTGCCAGTGGAGGGGGAGGCTCCATCTCTTCCCCTGCAGCCTCGGACGGCTGCCCACTGGGGCTGCTGCTGTTGGTGGCGGTGCTGCTTGCGGCGGTGCTTGCGGTGCTGCTGGCCGTGGTGCATGTGGTGGTGCTGGCCGCAATGCAGGTGGCAGTGCTGCCAGTGTAGGGGTGAGGCACTAGCCCTTTCCCTGCAGCATCAGACGGCTGCCCACTGGGGCTGCTGCTGCAGGTGGTGGTGCTGCTTGCGGTGGTGCTTGTGGCGCTGCTAGCCGCAGTGCAGGTGGTGGTGCTGCCCGCAGTGCAGGTGGCGGGGCTGCCAGTGGAGGGGGGAGGCTCCAGCCCTCTCCCTGCAGCCTCAGATGGCTGAAGATCCCTGGCTGGTGTTCTGTGCCCCTTCCTGCCCTTGGCAGATGTGGTGGCGAACCCTTATTGGCCTTGGCAGGTGTTGGTGGCACACTGGCTGGGCTGACGGGTGCCTCCTTAGAGCCTCTCAGAGCTGCAGAACCCACAGCGGATGTGGACTTGGTAGCTGAGGTGCTGGGCTGGGTCCTGGCCAACCTAGCCCTGGGTGAAGGACGGGAGGGGGCTGGGGAAGGGAAGAGGTCAAGGGTGGTGAGGAAAAGCTTCTTAGGGACACTGGGGCAGGAAGAGGGTGAAGGTTTGGGAGTGGAGGGAGAGTGATTGGTTGTAGGAGGGGTCAGTCTGCTGTGTTTGGGTGCAGGTGCATGAGCTGGATGCTGTTGTGAGGTGAATGGCTGTTGGGTGGGTGGGTGTGTGCTTGCATTTGTGTACTATGGGAGGAGGGCTCACAGACACAGTGGGAGTGTGCATGGATGTGGGGGTGGTGACTGCCAGCGAGGGGCGTGTAGTGATAGGCATGCTGGTGATGGAGGTAGTGGATGAGGATGTAGTGCATGCAGGTGTGAGTGGAGACGCTACTGGGAGAGAGGTGGACGAGGAGTATGAGGGGGACACGGTGGAGGCAGTGGATGTTGGTGTGTCAGCTTCTGGATGGTGTTTGTGTGAATGCCTGTGCGATGATGTGTGGTGCTTGTGTTTGCCTGAGCCATGTCTGTGTGTTGATTTTGGTGAATGCAGGTCTGAAGGTGTGCTTGGGAGAGGTTGGGGTTGAGGGGACTGGGACTGGGTAGAGGAAGTTGGAGGGGGTAGGCTGGGGACAGGGACAATGGCTGCCATAAGTGCAGAGGCCAGACCCTGAAAGGCTCTCTGTTGGGCTGCCACTCCAGAGTGAATGCCCTCCAGGTATGCATTTGTTTGTTGCAAATGCCTCTCGACACCCTGGATGGCATTCAGTATGGTTGACTGCCAAACAGTGAGGGATCTCAGGAGGTCAATAGCCTCCTCACTGAGGGCAGCAGGCCTGACGGAGGGGGAGGGCCTGAGGTGACTGGAATGAAGGAGATGCCCACCTTTCTGGGTGAGCAGACATGGGAAACAGGCTGAGGGGCTGCTAGGAGGGTGGTGCTGGTAGGGGGCTGGCAGCTGTACCTGTTGTTGGGGTGGGCACAGAGGTGTTCGCCACCACCAGGGAGCTTCCATCGGAGGAGGAGTCGCTGTCTGTAGTGTCCCCAATGCAAGTCACCAACCCATGGGGTACATTGCCCTACGCAATTGGCTGCACACCTGAAACCAACAGGACCCTGCCCAGTAGTAGATGTCCACTAACATTATTGGGGTTGGAGTGCTTCAGAGCCTGACCAACAAGGGACCTAACCCTGCCAGTTCGCCCTGGCCTAGGGGCACCCACAGCTCACATCCCCCACCCAGGTACAACCTTAACACGCAAATGAATCTGACCTGTACTCACCCCCTTGTGGCTGCTGTGATGCCTTCAAGTGCCCATCCAACTCCGGATATGCCACCACCAAGATGGGGAACATCAGGGGGGTCAGGGTACGACGGGCAAACATTCCTCATTGGGAGGCCAGACCCAGCTGGGCCTCCGCCGTCTTCCCTGCCCAGCGGCGCAGGTCCTCCCACCGTTTGCGGCAGTGGGTGCTCCGCCTGTCAAAGAGCCCCAGGGTCCGCACCTCCTTGGGGATGGCACAGCAAATACCTTTTTCTGATGGGCGCTGACCTGCAGGAAAATATGCATAGAAAAAAGGGATTAGTTATACCGTCCAGACTGTTACACTCATGTCCCACAATATCCCTCACATCCCCTTACGCACAGACATTGACCGCCAGACATGCAGCACACTGCCCAGGACCCCTCAACTCTCCTCTACACGAGGCTTACACTCACATCAATCCATACATTCATGGCCCACGCATCATGCTCACAGTGTACTCACCTGTTTGTTTGGAGGACCATAGAGAAAAGAATACTGGGGTAGGACCCCATCCACCAGTCTCTCCAACTCCTCCGAAGTGAAGGCGGGGGCCCTTTCCCAAGACACATGAGCCATTTTTGCTTCCAGACACAGGTCACAGCAGCACTTGCAGTATAGGTCCTCTCCTGTCGAATGTCAGGTAGCAAGTGATTGAACAGATAGAAAATGGCGGTCACGTCCGCGGCGGTGCGTACTGTTACCACCGGCATACATCGCCATTGGCTCCTGGAACCCATAGGCCCCAATGATAACAAATGCGAAGTTGCGCTGCGGTCATCGACCGCAACGGCACATACAATGCCAGAGGAATTACCTCATTTCCACTTGTCTCTCCTCACAGGTCAGGCACCCGTCATTTCAGGGGGTCTCTGGGCATGGTACCTAACTGTGTCACAGCAGACATTGGCACATCAACTGACTTTCGACTTCACATACTGTTTCTATAAAGGAAGAAAAGCATTTTTATTGTCACATATGTGTGAATATGACCCTCTGCTCACCGTTTTCCATCCTAGGGTTCAACCACTGAGGATGAATAGGAGATGGAGACATCCCCCGTGTACAGACCCCTGGTGTACCTGGCGACTATGGAGGACAGGCACATTATCCTTACCTACAGACTTGATCGGGAAACAATCCAAGAGCTGTGTGCCCAATTGCAGCCAGACCTGATTTCAGCTATCCACCAGCCCACAGGTTTCCCCCCTCTAGTGCAGGTCCCGTCAGTGCTCCATTACCTGGCAAGTGGTTTATTTCAAACAACAGTGGCCATGGTATCAGGGAAGTCTCAGCCAATGTTCTCCAACGTGTTGACCAGAGTGTTGCCTGCCCCGCTGAAACACATGCGCAGCTACATCTTATTCCCCCAGGTGGAGGATTTGGCCACAGTGAAGGCTGACTTTTATGCCCTGGGACATATCCCCAACATCATTGGTGCCATTGATGGTACACATGTAGCATTTGTCCCGCCCCGCAGAAATGAACAAGTGTTCAGGAACAGAAAAAGCTTTCACTCCTTCAATGTGCAGTTGGTGTGCTTGGCGAACCACTACATCTCCCATGTGAATGTCAAGTATCCTGGCCCTGTGCATGATGCCTTTATCTTAAGGAATAGCAGCATTCCATATGTGATGTCTCAACTCCAGAGGCACCCGGTGTGGCTAGTAGGTGAGCCCATGGTCCCCACTCAGTATATGTTGGTGTATGGGTATGTGGTTGTCCCTAAGGGTGAGTGTGTGGGTATCCCTCAATATTTGCAGGTGACTCTGGTTACCCTAACCTCTCATGGCTACTGACCCCAGTAAGGAATGCCAGGACAAGGGCAGAGGAACGTTACAATGAGGCACATAGGCAAACAAGGAGGATCATTAAAAGAACCTTTGGACTCCTGAAGGCCAGGTTCAGGTGCCTCCATCTGACAGGTGGATCCCTGTACTACTCACCCAAGATGGTTTGCCAGATCATCGTTGCAAGTTGCATGTTGCACAACCTGGCGTCAGGTGCCTTTTCTGCAGGAGGATGAGCCTGGAGATGGTCTTGTGGCAGCGGCGGAGCCGGTGGACAGTGACAAAGAGGAGCCAGCGGATGAAGATGTGGACAACAGATGTTCTCTCATTCAACAGTACTTCCAGTGACTCACAGGTAAGACACTGTAACTTTACTTTACATTGCAGTTTTGTGTTAGAAATTGGAAATGGCAGCATGATTTCCCTATGTCTATGGCCACTTACTGTACCCTTTGGCATCTCTATTTTCAGATCTCTGTGGCCCACTCTGGCTCCTGGTGTGTTTATTGCTGCCCACTACAGGTCATACCAATGTATATATAACTGTACATATGGATTGAAATGTTTACAGCTTGTTAAACTAATACATATTATAATCAATTGAAAGACTCCATACTTGTATTTATTCCAAGGGTGTTTATTTAAGTGCTAAGAGGCGTAGGGGGATATGCAATGGGCTATGGTGATGGTGGAGGAACGTCCAGATAGTGTCCAGTCTTTTTGTATCACAGGTGCATTGTCCAGGGGGGCATAGGAAGGGGAGCAATGGCAGTTCAAGGTGGACAGGGTGACATACTGGGACACAAGGGTGACATTTAGGAGAGTCATATTTCTTGGTGGGGGTCTTGGCAATGTTCTCTGTCTTCTGCCTGGATCACAGGGACTGTTTGCGGGGTGGTTCTCCTTCTGCAGGGGGTGAGGTGCTTGTGGCCTGTTGGTCCTGTGGCAGGGCCTCCTGTCCAGTAGCGCCGGCGTAGGTGGAGGGCTGATCTTCGGTTTGGCTAGTGTCAGGGGGCTATTGGTGTGCCACTGCCTCCCTCATGGTGTTGGCCATGTCAGCCAGCACCCCTGCAATGGTGACCAGGATGATGTGGATGTGCTTGAGGTCCTCCATGATCCCCAGGTACTATCCCTCCTGCAGCAGCTGGGTCTCCTGCAACTTGGCCAGTATCTGGCCCAAGGTCTTCTGGGAATGGTGGTATGCTCCCAGGATCCCTGCAAGTGCCTCGTGGAGAGTGGGTTCCCTGGGCCTGTCATCCCCCTGTCACACAGCAGTCCTCCCAGCTTCCCAGTTGTCCTGTTCCTCTGTCCCCTGAACTGTGTGCCCACTGCCACTGACCCCAGGTCCCTGATCCTCCTGTGTTTGTGGGGCTGCTTGGGGTCCCTGTAGTGGTGGACACACTGCTGATTGACGTGTCCTGGGGACAGTGGTAAGGCCCGCTGGGTGGGTGCTGTGCTGGTGTTTCCTGATTGGGGAGGCTCTGTGGTGGTATGGGACTGAGGCAGGGTAACCGACTGTCCAGAGGTCCCTAATGGGCCAGGTTGGTCATCGTGATCCAGGCGTGTAGAGATGCTGTCATCACGGTGGGCCTCTTCTGGGGGGGGATTGGATGTTGGTTGTACCTCCTCTCTGGTGACGTTGAGTGGGGGTCCTGTGGGGATGTAAATGCAGTGTTATTGTATCTGCATGTGCCATCTTGTGCATGGGTGTGTTTCCCTGTATGGGTGTGATTGCCCTGTCATCTTTGCCTTGTGTGAGTTGTGATTTTGTGGGCTAGGTGATTCTCTCTCATGTGCATGCTTTAGTAATGGGTGTCAAATGCAGGTATGTGATGGATGTCCATGCATTGGTGTGGCATGCAGGCCTTGGTTTTGGGATGGGTGGGTTGTGATAGTGGGGTATTTGTGAGGTGGTGGAGTGATGGGGTGAGGGTAGAGGTAGGAGTTTGTGATAGCATGCAGGTAAGGTGGGAGATATAATAGTAAAGATTTGACTTACCAGAGTCCAGTCCTCCTGCTATTCCTGGCCCCAGGATGCATGATTGCCAAGACTTGCTCTTCCCATGTTGTTAGTTGTGGGGGAGGAGGTGGGGGTCCACTGCCAGTACTCTGTACGGCTACCTGGTGTCTTGCAACCACGGAACGTACCTTCCCCCGTAGGTCATTCCACCTCTTCCTGATGTTAGCATTTGTTCTGGGGTGCTGTCCCAAGGCGTTGACCCTGTCCACGACTCTCTGCCATAGCTCCATCTTCCTAGCAATGGACGTCTGCTTCACTTGTGATCTGAATAGCTGTGGCTCTACCCGGATGATTTCCTCAAACATGACCCTTAGCACCTCCTCTGGAAACCTGGGGTGTCTTTGGGTTGCCATGGATGTGGTGTGAGTGGTATGTGTGAGGGTGTGTGTGGTGATGTGTTGTGGTGTGTGCTGTGAGGTGCATGGATGGTGTATTGGTGATGGTGTTCTGTGGCTCAGATTGAGTGGGTGTTCCTGGCTTTTCTCTCTCTCAGTTAGTAATCTTTTCTTTCGTTGAAAGGGTTGAAGGTAAAGTGTGTGTTTTATAGTGGTCTGAGTGTGTGGGTGTGGTGTGTGTATGTGTGTCAGGTGTGTGTAGTTTGAATTGTCCAATGTGGTGTAGTTTTGTTAGTGTGTGTGTATTTTGAGGGCAGCCGTGTGTGTACTGCCAATGGTTAACCGCGGTTGAGAGACCGCTGCAGTGATTCATGGTTCCTGATACTGAGGGTGCATTTCTGTTGGTGTGCGCTGTGGGTTTTGGTACCGCCAGTTTATCACTGACCTTTGGTCTGGCGGACTTGTGTGGGTGTCTGTATAGTGGCAGATTTCTCTGTGTGGGTCATAATAGCGGTATACCGCAGCGGTCACGGTATGTTGGCGGCCTTCAGCACGGCGGTAGGTGGCATTTACTGCCAATGTTGTAATGAGGGCCATTGTCTGTTAGAAGTAGTTTGATATTGGATTTGTTTGGGGTTTTTGAAAAGGTTGGTTCCACAAACCTTAACCTTGACCATGCACAATCTTCCTTGCACAGGGGAGAAAAGCTCTAAGTCATACACATTATAAGTTGTTGCCGCCACAATTGGGATCGGTGCCATCCGCAGTGCCCACCACCACAGAATCAACACCATGGGAGTGGGGTTGAGGTATGTAACTTGGAATGTCATAGGCTTGGGCATACCAGTTAAGAAGTACAGGATTCTTGCCTGTCTTAAAAGCTGAATAGAATAGGTGGCTTGCATACAGGATATGCACATCATGGCTGTTAAATTGGGGAAACTACACTGGAAGTGAAGGGGTCAAGTTTACAATATGATGTATTCAGCATACTTGAGGGGATGTATTGATTTGGCTCTCTGCTGGGTGTTGAAAGCCAATATGTACCCAGAGGGGTGATATGTGATATTAGACAATGATATGCAAGGCCAACAACTGGTGCTGGCAGGCATATATGTCCCCATTTTCAATCAGGTGTATTTCCGGCATGACATAGATCAACAACTGTTTGTGCCGTGCGACAGGATGTGGTTGCTGTGGATTATATGACGGAACACCGAATTAAAAACAACTACTAACCTTAACAACGAGGTCGGAACACCGACCTCGTCCTTACTACTAATGATTTTACCACGAATGCCTTAACAACGATATTTTGTTGTAAAGGCATTCCTGATAAAATCATTAGCAATAGGCACCATTCACCCTACATCCCTCACCCCACCCCCCCAACCCCACACCAAAACCTAAAACCCGCTGACCCCCACCCACTCCCCAAAACCAAAAACGCCCCACCCCCCAACCCCACCCTAAAACCTGAAACCCCCTGACCCCCCACCCACTCCCCAAAACCAAAAACGCCCCACCCCCCCAACCCCACCCCAAAACCTAAAACCCCCTGACCCCCCACCCACTCCCTAAAACCAAAAACGCCCCACCCCCCAACCCCACCCCAAAACCTAAAACCCCCTGACCCCCCACCCACTCCCCAAAACCAAAAATGCCCCTCCTCCCCAACCCCACCCCAAAACCTAAAACCCCTTGACCCCCCACCCCCTCCCCAAAACCAAAAACGCCCCACCCCCCAACCCCACCCCAAAACCTAAAACCCCCTAACCCCCACCCCCTCCCCAAAACCAAAAACGCCCCACCCCCCCAACCCCACCCCAAAACCTAAAACCCCCTAACCCCCACCCCCTCCCCAAAACCAAAAACACCCCACCCCCCCAACCCCACCCCAAAACCTAAAACCCCCTGACCCCCCACCCCCACCCCAAAACCTAAACCCACCACTTACCTTCGCCAACTCCCTTCTTTGTACCCTAACCATGCATGTTCGTTGTTCAGAACATACGTAGTTAAGGCACAAAAATACGAAGTCGTGGTTAAAAAAAGCGTTGTTACGCTTTCGTTAACCACGACTTTCGTAATTAAAAAGTCGTAAATAAGGATGTTTCCCGTTGCTGTGGGGGACAACCACAATATGGTGTGTGATATGTAAAAGGACAACGCAACCCCTATCTTCCTCCATAGAGATTGACCTGTGCTCTACTGTTGCAGGGTTTTAGGAACTAAAGGGGACAGTGGGGACTGACTGAGGCCTGAAGAGAACTGAACCAAGAGCAGTTGAATAGTCCTTCATTTCACCAGTACACAACATACACACACCTTGAAATGTTTCTGTTCAGGCCTGGGGAAACATGGTGATATAGACAGTATGTTACCTACTCATACCTTATTGGACCACAACCCCTTGGAACTGGTGATGTGCATAGACCAATACAGAGCTCCGATTACCACACATGGTATCTCAATCTGAATGCACTTCTAGACGCAGTTTTCTGTACAGAATTGGGAGATACGGTAGACAGCTATTTCTGCGAGAATTAGGACATGGTCAAACCCTTAGCTATTGAGTGGAAGGCATTTAAAGCTGACATCAAGTCACAATCTAGAGATAAAAAAGTATTAGGACCCTAAATCACGGAGATGGAACATAGGTAAAAGCTTGAGTTGCTGGGTATTTATGATACTGAAGCCCGCACAAAAATGGTGGCAGTCACAAGGGAGTTGTTAGAACTGGAGGAATGTCTGAGGATCCTGAATTAGAGAGTTACGAGTTACATGGACAGCCAGCTGTCTGATGGGTATCGATCTGGGAGATCGTTTGTAGAGCTTGTGGGTTCTGAGATAGACAAGAAACCAATGTGTGCTTTGCACTCCAGTAGAGATGAGATTTGGCAGATTAAAATACCAGGTTCACTCATTACTATAAAACTCCACCACAGACAACCTTGGGGCACTTGACAGTAACTGGAAAAGATCTCTTTGCCTATGTCAAATATACTGCAGTGAGAATTGTTGGAGGAACCCTTGTCTATGGTGATATTGGAGTGGCTACTGATTAATTAGCCAAGATTAAAACACCCAGCATAGATGGTCTGCCTATAGACTTTTATGCTATGTACAAGTCGAAATCAGTCCTGAAGCTGAAGACGATTTACTTGGATACATTAGATGGAGGTGCCCTTCCACAATCCATCTGGGAGGCCATAGTTGTGATATTGCAAAAAGGCCAGAAAGTAACCATTGTATGTAACATCTTATTGCCCACTGATATAATTAAATTCAGAATATAAATTATTATGTAAAGCACTGGTCAACCGAATAGTCTTATTGGTATCATCCTTGGTACAACAGGATCAATGCGGGTTTATACCTGGCAGGAATATTAATATGAATTTGAAACACTTCTTTCATGCTATGGGCCGACCTCTGGCAGGCAATGGTGGCTCTCCTAGATGTGGAAGAAGCATTTGACACTCTTCTGGGGCCCCATTTGTTTGAGGTCATCTAAAAATTAGAATTTAAGAAATCACTTCTTATGATGAGTGCAGCTCCTCTACTCAGACCCACTTGCCGGGGCCAAAATGGGAAATGTAATATCAGCAGACATAAATACACACAGAGATACATGACAGGGAAGCCCACACTCACTCCTGATAATTGCTTTGGCAATTAAACTGCTGGCTTACCTTCTGCACACAAGCGGGCTGGAATGGGGACTGCAATTGATAAGACAACTGCAAATTGTCTCTCTGTATGCTGACAATTCTCTACTATATTTGTGGGACTCAAGTCTTTGTATGATGGATCCACAAGCTTAGCTGTCTGAATTTGGGGCAGGATCTGGCCTATGCGCAAACTGGGACAAGTCGCTCCTTTATCACATAAACTCCATAGAGCGCATTGACCAGACTGTTCATGCAGGGACAGCATATTGAGTCACGTATAACACCTTCAAATATCTTGGTTTTTGGATTTATCATGAGCAGGAACAAGTAGTGAGGGGTGGTTTGGGAACGGATGTGGCATCCATGCAATCCTCTATGTCCTTCTATGGGAATTTGCACTGCCACTGTTGTTGTACTACTTTCAACCAATACCAATGAAATTAAAGCATGCTTTTTTGAGGCATTAAATAGTTTATGTGAGAAAGTGGTTTATTAGTTTGAGTGGGTAGTGGTCCTCTTCCAGTAATAATGGCATTATTCCTTACTAGGTCCAGTTAGATTTTAGTAATTTAAACCCAAGATCAACCCTAGGTAGATGTAGCTCAGAGCAGACAGGCACATTTTAGGAAAGCAAGTGCAAAGCATTTATCAGTAACAAAGCAGTTAAAAAGTAAAAAACAAAACACAACATAAATCCCTTTAATTTACAAAAATCTTATAAAGTTTAATCTTTAAATGCATCTGATGTAGGGAACAAGAGATGTGATTTTTCAAAGTTTTAGATGTTTCTAGCACCAAAAAGTGCAAAGCACCATCCGTAGGTATCTGGTCGCACAAGACTGGGTCAAAGTCAAAGGTTAAGGCTGATATCGATGGAGCGCGGGTTGGATACAGAAACCAATTGAGCCCGGTCTGGTCTTTTACCTTCTTAGTCTTTGAAATGGAAGTTGAAAATCCTCAGTGGGGCAGGCAGCAGGCTGTGGCCAAATTGGTACCATGAGGCCAGATAGCCGTCAGACAAAATCCTGGAAAAGCCATTGACTTTTGACGGGAAAGCTCTGAGTGGGAGAAAACCAAAATCTGTGCTCTAGGAAGATTCCTCGCTGGCCAGATTCTTTTGGCACCTTCTCTCAGTGAAGATTTCTACCTTCGGACTTAGACTTTTTTTGGAAGTTAGGCACCTTTCAGTGTGGCAAACCACCAAGTTGAGTCTGACTGGCAGTTCAATGTCAGAGATTTGGCAGATGTCCAGTAGTAGCCTCTGGATAACCTTGACCCATCACCAGAGGGCAAGGTGTCGGCACCTTCCCCACCATATGTAAGTATGGAGGTGCTCTCCCTGATGCCTCCTATCCTATTAGGATAGGCTAACCTGCCAGTTTTGGGAACTTGAGGGGCGCTTACCGAACAGCAGGGTTTTAGGTCAAGGCATGGAGGGCCGACTGCCCCCACTCTATTCTGGCACTAGAGTATGCTGTAGCTCAACTCCCCGTCCACCACAATCAGTAGACCAAGCCTCAGTGGCACAGAGAGCACGTACCCCTGCTGGTTCTAGAAATCATGCACAGGTAACAGGGCGATTCTGAGCAGTCATGACTTGTGATGGTGAGGAAAAGGATTCTGTTTTCCTGGGACCTGATGATGAGAATGGGTACTGTCAGGCATGACTGCACGCCAATAGCGAGTTGGCGCCTTTTGGAGGTAGTAGCAAGAAGTGACAGGGAGTACTTTTCACATCCATTCTGTGACTTACTGGTAGCCTGGACTGAGGAAAGTAACCAGTTTGACAGGTTCTGGGCTAGGGTAGGGTCATTTGAGCAGAGGACATGGCTGTGGCAGAGGACTGAATTAAGTACGGGAAGGGAAATTGCAACTGGAATTTCCCCTACATGCAGCAGTGCCTCGTAAAATGGGAAAGAAGGCAAGTTAAAGCAGGAAGGGAAGAGGACAAAGGCAGGAAGTGGTCAGGATGGTATCATGTCATTACTGCAAAATCCCTGAGCTGAAAGCAGACGGACCTAGTTGGAACAGGTCTGACTGCCATGGCACAGAAGATGGCAGCACCAATGGGGGTTCCACGACAGAAGTTCAGATAGGTCAAACCACATAGTAGCAGGGTGTGAGGAGGTCATACAAGGGACTACCAAGGCCAGGACTGGGTTGTAATACCTCTTCCGCTTCTGGAGCCAGATAGGTTGTGGGACCAATATGGGTCAGCCCTACGTCTGGTAGATGATACACACTCACCCATTCTTGCATGCCCCGTACTGTCAGTAATTAAATAGTCAGAAGAAGATACCACTGTGACAGTACTAGTAAATAGCATACCATATCTCTCCTTATTAGACACAGGGACTATAAAATCATGTTTAAAGGAAGGGGTTGTGCCCTTGTCCAGAAACTCCAGGTCGCACAGGGGTTTCCAAACTCAGTCATGAGAGTCCCCTTCACTAAACCACTGGAGTTAGATGTGGGTGGCATCTACGAAAAGGGACAGCTGCTATATCATCCCTCACTCACAACTAACTTCTTAGGGATAGACTCTGCACAGACTGTCCGATAAGAGTGGTGCCTGTCGACCTCATGGTTTTTACTAAAGCAGTCCTCACCATTGTCATAACTCAACAGAACTTCTGAACCGTAGACTGCAGCTGTGCGGTAAATTTGTGTTCCTCCAGGAAGGTCACCTTGATACATAACTCCAAGAGGAGGCATTGCTTTGCCTAGAGGCCATTGAGGTGTGGGCTGAGTATGGGGTTTTGCAGGCCACTGATCAGGTAGATGCCATGTGGGCATGCATCATCTTCATCACACCTGGTTTTAGTAAATGAGAGGTAACTGATGAACAACTGTTCAGTGAATGTCCAAGAGACTCTGAGATTGTCTTTTGCAACTTGGTTAAGATTAGGGTATCACTGCCCATGGTTGCGTTGATAACAGGACAGGAGCAAGACTTGTCAGTAGCCCCACCACAATTATGGACGAGGGGTCCATATGATGTGGGGCTCATCAATACCACTGAACCAGTGAACATAACACTACAAGAAGAGGCTATCTTACCGTGGGTGTATCAGTACCCTATCTCAAAGGAATCTGATAAGGGTTTATCACCCATAATACAAGCACTTATTGATCAGGGGGTCCTCCACGTGTGGTCTTACCCTGCAATACACTGATCTTCCCCATCAAGAAGAGTAAGGCAGGGACTTGGCACCTGGTGCAAGACCTACGGCCCATCAATGACATTGTGGTCCAGGGATTCTTTATGGTACCAGACCCCTCCATTATAGTTACCAACATACCTGTCGAAGCTCGCTATTTCTCTGTGACCACCATTAAGAATGCATTCTTTGGCATTCTGCTACACTCTCACTGTCAATACCTGACTGCGTTCACTTTCTGAGGGGTTCACTTACTATACCGAAGACTCCCACAGGGGTATTGTGATTCCCCAGCATCTTCAAAAGGATACTGAGGAAAGACCTTGCCAACTTCTGATCAGAGAGCAACCTGACACAGTATCCTGATTACATCTTAATATAAAGTCCCTTAGAGGACCTATGCTGTCAGGACAGAATAGCCTCCCTGACTGCACTTGCTGAGAGAGGGTACAAAGTAGAGATGGGGAAGCTGCAGTACGTACAAATGGAGGTTAGTTTTCTGGGCCAACTGATATCAGTGGCCAGTTGGTGGATCACACCAGAGCACGTACGCTCTATAAGGGCCACCCCACCATTACAGCATGCTCATTGCCCGTTTGCTCAAGGCCTAGAAAAAGGCAAAAGCTGTTTGCAAGAAACTAGTCTGGACGCTTGAGATGCACAACATCTTCTGCAAACTGAAAACAGAGATCATACATTCCCTGTGTTAGGGACACCTGATTACAGGAAGGAGTTCTTCTTATTTAGCTACAGTGAGAGTCGAGTCACGTCAGCAGTTCTAACACAAGAAATCCCCTAAGGTACAAGCCTCTTGGCTATTACAATGGAATATTAGACTCGGCCATGTAGAGTCACTTCCCACATAAGCAGGTGCTAGCAGAAGTGGACTTTGCTGTTGACAAACACACCTCTATCGTGACGGGGCACTGTTGACGCTGTATGCCGAACATTCAGAGTTTGCGGTAGTACAGAAGAGAAAAAAACACACTGACTACACAGTGGGTTTTGGGTTATAAGCTGATTCTCTCAAGGCCGTTGCTTAAGGTAGTACGGTGCCACCTAGTGAACCTAGCCACCTTCCTAGCCCCAGAGGTTCAGGCAGGGGAGGAGACCCATGATTGTGAGACATAAACCCCCAAGAGGATCAGCCAGGGAGAGGAGGATCCCATACTAGACAGTGAGGCACTGTTTATTGACAGTTCCTCCATGATCGATCAAGAGGTAGGGGTAAGATACACAGAGCAGCGATTGTCATTGTTCGTAGCTGCCCACCCTCGGAAAGGCTACAGGTTGTCAGTTAACTCTGCCCCCGACCTCTCAGCGCAGACAGCAGAGCTGACCACGATACTTGAAGCTCTATCCCAAAGCTCGTTGAAGATGGTTACAATTTATTTTGACTCAGCCTACATCACCACCATGGTGTACTTTAGCGTAGGAAGGTGGAAAAGGCGAGGGTTTCCAAAATCAGACAGCACACCCATTGCACACTGGGACCATTTAGAGCTACTCATCAATGTGCTGACCCTGCCTAAGTATGTGGCGATGGTAAAATGTGCTGCCCATACTAGGTGCCAAGACTTCCTATCCGGGGATTAAGGGGTTATGTGTACTCCCTGTCCACCAGATTACAGATTCAGAACCCCCTCAAGACAAGCCGTATATGGAAACGGCTGGTTTATATTTGAGGGAGTTGCAAGAAAATACATTACCCGAAGAAAAGGAGCCATGGGTAGCCAGGGGCTGCACACAATCAGGACACAACCGTATATGCAGACACACACCCACAGGGAAGCCTGTCATGCCACAGAGCTAACTCAACAAAGCTTTGCCCAACGGCATCGACCAACACACAAAGCCAAGGACACCATATTAGCAGAACTTCAAAGTGATTGGTTTGTTCTCAACCTCTCTGAAATAGTGACAAAGTACTTAAACGAAAGCTCCATTTGCCAACTATTCTCCCTCATACCTACTCTCAAGGTTGTATCATCGGCTACTCCCAGACCAACAGGGCCTTTCAGGGCATTACACATCAAATTTATTGATATGATCGATTGGTGTGCTAAGTACTGGTACCTGATTATAGTGGACTGCTCATACTCTAGCTAGATCGAAGCTGGTCCTTGTGTGCACTGTGACACTAAGTCAGTGGCAACATTCCTTGTCAGAGAGGTAATATCCAGGTGGGGATTGGCAGATGTTATCTGATCAGAAAACGGAAGGCACTTTTTTAACTCCATGTTTGATCATATCTGTACCCTATTAGAGATTACACATAAACTAGCCTCAGTATACCACCCCCAAAGCAAAGGTGTAGTTTAGAGGCTCAACGGCCTCACAGGACACAAGATAGTAACAGGGAAGGACACCCATCCCCAAAACCGGACGAAATTGAGCGCTGAGACTACCTCTCAAGCATTGGGGGAAGAATTGCATGCAAAACTCTCAGAGCTCACCAAAAAAGGCAAGTTTTTATCCAAACAGGTCACCCATTGGGGCTCCAAGTATACCATCGCCAAGCTACCATTTAAGTTACCTCAACATGTTCAAAAAGTTTAAATTTGGAACTTTGTGAGAAAATGGAAGCAAGCCAAACTTAAAGGACCCTACTGAGTAGTCTTCACCGCACCTACCTTCATCAAGGTGGAAGCGAGAGATGCATGGGTCCACTTTAATGACTTGCGTCTGAAACCTTCCATAGTGCATCCCCATGAACTGTACCACAAACAGTCTGTGAACTGTCGAAACCATCAACTCAAACCACTGGAGGGCTATAGACATCCCCTCTGGAGACATTCCAAGATGTTCAAAAGTGGAGCTCCATAGGGTAGTAATAAATCTGACCCACTATGAGACCAATCCTAGAGCACTGTACCTTCTGACTGAGCCTAGCGACATCCAAATTGAGCTAGACAGGATGCACAGGAAGGGAGTTACTGGGGAAGACACTGTTTGGCTCTGAGATTTTCATGAGAAGAGATTCTTGGAGGTAGCTCAACCTCCTAACCAGTGCGCAAACACGTCCGCCCCACTTCCATCTGCGGTCCCAGGGTGGCCCTTAGCAGGTCTGGGGCTGTCTTTGTTACCAACAAATGGACCCCAGACATGAAATGTCAGTGCAGGGCAATCCACCTCGATGACATGAAGGGAAATGGGTCTTTTAGGAGAGGGTTAAATGACAGCATGGATACCCCGTGTCAGGACATCTGAGACACTGGGATAGACAGGTATACATGGATAGAAGGGAAGGGGCTACCCCTAATTGTTAGGACACTCACAATGTATTTCTTATGTTTGAGAGGCAAACAAGCCATTTCGCTGGACACGAACGAGAGTGGTGGCACAATACTGCACATTCCGGGTATGCAATGGGGCACCTCTTTGCTGATGGACACCTATTGGCAGTGCACCAAGTTCACTTACACCCAGGTCATCCCTGGATGGCATGGCTTCTGCTCCCTTGCCACCATACACAGCCCAACCCTGGTTATCCCTGGAGAAGATCCTAAGGAGTTTGGAGAGTTCACTGACGCCCAAGTATCTGCGGGAGAGGTCCATACCCTTCTTCACCCTGCAGACAAAAGCAAATGCCCACTGATTGTACATAACACAGTTTGAAATGCTCAAAATGCTGAACAGTACTGAGCTCTGCCTTAATGCACTCAGGGAAGAAATGAGAGCCATCCGCCTCCTGGTGATGCAACATTGGTATGTCTTGGACTTGATGACCGCAATGGAGGGTGGGTTGTGTACCAAAATTGGTGCATCCAGCTGCACATTCATATCTGACAATGACATTGACAGTGGAACATTGATACTTGTCATTGAAGCGTTACACAGAATACAGAAGGACATGCGTGAAGAGGGAGGTGCTCCTGAGGAGGATTGGTACACGAACGGTTCTCCTGGCTGCCCTGGTGGCTGACCGGTTTGTGCATGTCATTGTTGTCTGTTTTCATTGTGTTACTGTATTTGTATGGTTTCCTGTAATCTGGGGTTTCCTGCTGTAAAAAACAGTTTCCAAATTGGAGAGGATACAAGTAGTTAGGGAGATGGAACAACAAAGTGCCAACACTTTGACTATCATGGCTTATAGGTCTGATGGTGTAGTTGAAAATTCAATTAGAGGGGGAATGTTGATAATGGATGAATCAATGCTCACCACAATAAGACAACTTTATAGACGAACAATACATTTTTATACATAAATGAAGTTCGATCACCCCTGTTGGATTTCCCCGTCATGAACTCTCTGTCAACCCCAGCACATATGTACGTGGTCTGGCAGGCTTTGGAACCCAGGCCTGAAGGTTAATGACTGACAGGTCACAGGTGGGATGACACTTAGTCGACAGCCAAACGCATACATTTAGATCAGATCCCATAGACAGGCAGCAACACTACAATGGTCCCCGTAGATTGGCCCCAATAAATAAAGTGCAAATGGCCAAAGGGACACATGCATTCCCAAAAGACCATAAAGTTAGGTGCCACAGGTACATTTAGCTAATCAGGGCACAGCACACGCAGAGACCATGTGCCCCTCACGTGGACATCTGGACATGTACTTATTGGCCCACATAGTGTCCACGCCTAGTTGAGGCCCATAGGCATTTCCTACCTGGACATTGTATCTACAACTCCTTGTCAACTTTTTGCATGTTTCATCAGGGGAAGAATGCTTTATGGTTTTATTGCTCCCAGTGAAATGCAAAAAATGTGCTTCATTTCAATGCACTATGAGAAACAGCCCTCAGACTCCTGTGATGTAACTGCTCTCCTGGTCAAAATGTTTAATTAAACACAACGGGTCCTGTTTTACCAGTTGGCTCTTGTCTCTTTTTTGGAAGGTGAATCCTCATTTGAGCAACAATAGTGTGACATACAGTATGGGATATATGTGAGGTCCTACCTGGCAGTGGGGACACGAGATGTGGTCAACCATTTAGGCAAAAGAGGGAGAGTTATATATATATCTTTTTTCTAGGGCACACTATTCAGCTGTAGTTTCTGTTTCCTTAGTGGTGCACCACTAGAGCTATGCAAGCTAATATTCTGAGCAATGTTGTGTTTGTATTAATTACTCGTACTGTAAAGGTCATATAGAACAATGTTTAAAAAAAAGCATTTTAATGCGCATGTTTTTCAGGATTAAATTATTGACTTTGTGAAAAGCCCAATGTTAGACCTGACAGGCTTAAGGTGTTCAACTCTCTACTTTGTGCCTGCCTACCTCCATTTTTCTGACCCTGTGCTGGTTTTAGGACTCTGCACACTTTACCACTGCTGTACAGTGCTAAAGTGCATATGATCTTTCCCCTAAACATGGTAACATTGGTTTCCACCCAATTGGCATATTTTATTCACCTGTGAGTCCCTAGTAAAGTGCACTACATGTGCCCAGGGCCTCTAAATTAAATGTTACTAGTGCACCTGCAGCACAGATTGTGCCACCCACATAAGTAGCCCCTTAACCATGTCTCAGGCCCGCCATTGCAAGGCCTGTGTGTGCAGTTTTACTGCCACTTCGTCTTGGCATTTAAAACTACTTGCCAAGCCTTAAACTCCCCTTTTTCTACATATAAGTCAACATATAAGTCACCCCTAAGGTAGGTCCTAGGTATCCCATAGGGCAGGGTGCGATGTAAGTAAAAAGGCATGACATGTACCTATTTGTTTTACATGTCCTGGTAGTGAAAACATTTGTTTTTCACTACTGTGAAGTCTGCTCCTCTAACAAACTAACATTAGAATTGCCCTCATATACTTTTAAGTGGTAGATTCTGATCTGAAAGGAGTAGCCCTGTCATGTTTATTATTGGCAGAATGGTAATAGAAAATCCTGCTAACTGGTGAAGTTGGATTTAATATAACTATTTTAGAAATGCCACTTTTAGAAAGTGGGCATTTCTCTGAACTTACTACCATCTGTGCCTTACAGCTTTGTCTTCAGTCCAAGTCTGGTCTGTGCTGGTTGACATCTCCCCTTGTGCATCCCACCCAGACAGCCATAACACAGGACACTCAGTCACATATGCATTCATCTGCATACTGAATGGGTCACCCTGGGCAGGAAGGGTGGAGGGGTTCTCTCTTACATTTCAAAGGCTCACACAAAAGACTGATAAACCCCCAAAGGGATCCTGGTAGACAGGACTGGGCTGAAAGGGGAACTTGTGCACTTCAAAACCACTCTTTGAAGTTACTCCTCTTCAAAGGCATTTTTGGGTATATAAACTGGGTCTCTGATCCAACCAAATCAGACCCTTCTGGATCTACACCTGCACTCTGTCAGAGGACCTGCCTAGCTACCTAAAGGACTCATCTGGACTGCTTTGCTGAAAAGGGCTGCTGTCCTCCTTGTTGCCCTGCTGCCCTGTTGCCTCTGACTTTGCTGAAAGGACTCTGCCTTCCCTAAAAGTGCTCTCCAAGGGCTTGGATTGAGCTTGCCTCCTGTTCTGAAGTCTCAGGGCCAACAAAGACTTCAACAACTAGCTTTTAGCTAGTTTTCCGACTTCAGAGATGTTAGGAATGACTTCAGCGATGCCAGTACCTACGCCGCAGCTTCCTCCGGCTCTGTGGACGTCACTGCATGAGGCCTGCAAACGCAAGTCTGACTTTGCTGCAACACCACTGATGTCACACAGGGTCATCGGGACACTGCGAAGTCGACACATCACATCTTGACCGACTGGATCCATTGACCCCGCCAGGTCACAAGGAAGCAATGCATCTCCACCGACGCCTCACTAGCTCCCCCTGCAACCGGACAGAACCAAAGCCTCACCACCTGCCTCACAGTGTAGAACCGATGCCCCACCTCCCTGGACGCTGTAAGGGACTGATGCCACACTGGCCTCAGTGACGGCTTATCTCCCCGACTCCATGCAACGTCTTTATTTCTTTGTTTTTAAAAGGTACTGTATCTGGGAGTCCATGCGACTCCGTGACTGGCACCTGTGACTTCGGAGTATTGGGAACAACTCCATCAACTACACCGTGAAAGCCCCAGTTGGAGCTATTGAGTTTCTAAGCGCTTTAGTGGGATTTAATCTTTAAAAATTCATAACTTTGCTTGTGTACATTGGATTTTCATCCTTTTGACTTCACACATTGCCTTCTGGGTTAAATCTGCCTGTTCTGTGCTAAGCTACCAGAGGGTGAGCAGAGGATAATTTGGATTTGTGTTGTGACTTATCCTGCATAGGACTGTGATCCCTACTTGGTCAAGGGTGTACATGTCTGCCAACTAGAGACCCAATTTCTAACACCCAACATTTGTTTCACAGGAAGCAATAGCTTTTGATCTAATTATAAAAGAATACTCTAGTAACTGTGATCGGTTTTGCTCTCAACATAGAAGTAGTGAGCTGCCTTGTAGATCATCTTCCTTTTCCCCAAAAAATAGTATCCGTCTTTTCCTAATTTCCATGCTTGGGCTGCAGACTCACGCCAGGTGTTACCTATGAAAATAGTCTCTTAGAGTAACTTATTATTGCATCCCTGATCAACACATTTTGTTTGACAATTACCAGCTTCCCTGCTTTCTTGTTCACAGCGTTGCTACTAATGCTAATGTTTCCTTACACTGTTTTACTAACATTTTGAATTGGGGTTACGTTACTTTTTAGACGCAGCCCAATGCCAAGTGGATTTTAGACTTCACTAAGCCATGCAAAGCCTGATTTGTGTGGCTTTTCATTGCTTAGTAAAAAAAAAACATAAAGTCAGGCAGAGCATAGTGTTTCTTGCATTACTTTGCACTGGGGACTTGTTTCATGTGACAAGCATGGAAATTCCTGTGCATCATCCCATGGATTTTGATACAAATCCATATTTACTAATGTCAGTAAACCTTGGTTTGCACCAAAGTGATTTGCCTAACTCAGAGAGGTGTAACAGGGAGAAATATCTCCATTTCTCTTCATCAGTTGCACTTTCCATGTGTGCTACATTCTGCAGCACACATAGAAAGTGGAATGTACCTCAAAGGATTGTTTTGCCTCCCTTCCTGCACAAAAAACAACCGTGCTTGTAATGCAGGCACCCTTCCGCCATGGTGAAAGAGTGTCTGTGCTAGGCAGACAAAAGTACGCCTGCGCTAGGAGAGTGCTGACGTACTCCATATCTATGTAAATATGGTGCATTTCATCTGCTCTCCCTTTCATGCAACATTACGCAACAACTTAATTTGCTGTTTAGCATTGCATCAAGTGCAAGTAAATATGCACCAGAATGTGTACGTCCACAATCATAATGGATACATTTGGCCTGATTCACATGCATGGTGCTTGTTTCTAAAGTTTTGAAATCTTTAAACGTGTCTGAGGCTATTATTGGAAACTTCAACAATCCTAGCTATCCATGCTTAGCCCAGGGACACTTTTATGAAATATTTCTTCATACACAGAGGCATTTTCTTATATACATGCTGAAAGCATATTTATATTTGCAATAAAAATATTTTTTTCCTTAGGGTGAAACTCTTCCCCTCCTTCAACAACTTTTGAAGAGGATGTTCCTTCTCCATTTCTAAACCGGAAAGGGATTTCCTCCTGCTACAGACTGAGATAAATATTTTGCCATTTCTAAGGTTGCAATGGATTGGAGAGTATGACAAAAAATGAGTATACCTTTATGGGTGACCACAAATTTACATTCCCTTCCTGGAACACCCACTCCCAACTACTACCCACCGGTTGGAGTAGATTTACTTACACGAAGGTCCTTGTGTCAATTAAATTTGTTTGTCACTGGTGCAAACCATTTTTTTCGAATTTCGAAAATGTTTTTACAGTCATGAAGCTAAATGGACAAGTGAAAATACCTTTGAGAATGGACTACTTTTTTCACAGTTTTAGCATCATAATCAGCATTTTCATGCTGAAATAGCAAGACATTGGACCATGTTCAGAAATGTCACACAGCTGAGTTACCCTCTTCAGCAGTTCTGTTACTACAGTATTATTATTTTTAAATTAACACTATTATAGGTATTTCAATCACTACAGGCACAGAGTATTTAGTATTTCCCTTATTAACAATTTTTAGTGTTGAGCGCGTAAGCACTCTGGCCTATTCTAATCTCTCTGTGGGCTTTTAACCACTCCCACTCTTGCTATTCATTCTTTTGTTGTGCTTGTCTTAAATGCTTCATTTTTATTGGTGCATTTTGTGAAATACCCCCTCCTTTTTTGTTGCGAGTTCCCTCCCTGGCGATTTCACTAAATGAACATTTTTGTTGGCCATCACACTTGGTCAAGCTTCCTCCTGCTACAGCGAGTGATGGCCCCTCCTCCGGTTTTGGTTTGCCTTTCATCCAAGCTGAGATCCTTTTGAGATATTCACACAGGGAGCCAATAACTCTCGCACTCACGGGGGCCGTGGCGCTTTGAATTGAATTGATTGTTTCAACTATTTTACTTTTCATTTTCAATTTATGTGGCAGGAAAAGTCCAGTTAGGAATTTACAATGCCAATAGCTCTAACTCGAGCAAATGCGAGACGCAATGCATTGCAAATGCTTATTTTTCTGTGCAAAATAACTCAGTGTCTTAAAATCACAATGATAGAATGAGGGACTTCTTTAGAGATTGGTGGATGTGATAGTCTCTCAAAACATTACGGATATCACGTCCTCTATGTTACATGTGCCATAGGTAATAATGAACTTCTAATATGGTGGGCAGGACATAGGCCGTGTTTCCCATTTGTCAAAATCTAAATAAAGTCCTGAGTCTCTTAATTCAAGACATAGGCCCTCATTCCAACCCTGGCGGTCATGGACCGCCAGGGTGGAGGGACACGGAAGCACCGCCAACAGGCTGGCGGTGCTTCCAGGGCCATTCTGACCGCGACGGTAAAGCCGCGGTCAGAAAAGGGGATCCGGCGGTTTCCCGCCCGATTTCCCCTGGCCCGGAGAATCTTCCGCCATGGGGATTCCGACCCCCTTCCCGCCAGCCTCTTTCTGGCGGTTTACAGGCCAGAAACAGGATGGCGGGAACGGGTGTCGTGGGGCCCCTGGGGGCCCCTGCACTGCCCATGCCACTGGCATGGGCAGTGCAGGGGCCCCCTAACAGGGCCCCATAAAGATTTTCACTGTCTGCTTTGCAGACAGTGAAAATGGCGACGGGTGCAACTGCACCCGTCGCACCCCTGCAACTCCGCCGCCTCCATTCGGGGCCGGCTTCATTGTTGCAGGGTCTTTCCCGCTGGGCCGGCGGGCGCCCTTTTGGCGGTCGCCCGCCGGCCCAGCGGGAAAGTCGAAATTACCCCGTGGTCTTTTGACCGCGGAGCGGTCTTTCGATGGGGTTACTTTGGCGGGCGGCGGACAGAATGACCCCCATAATTTTCTTCCATAAATTATTAAAGCTAGAAGATTAGAAAAGCTGAGGTTAGAGATAGAAATTCTTATGATTTTCAAGGGTGATGGAGAATAATGTAGATTTTCCTAGTAATTTATGACGGAAAGTCTTAATTTTATTAAAGACACGGAGGCGAATATTATGCGCGTTCTTTTCTTACTTTAATATCAATAGTAGCAGTCAAGAAACTACAACTCCCAAAAGGATTAGACGTAGACTAACCAATGGGAGTAAAACAGAAAGTAGTAGTGAACCAATCAGAACAGGACATGAACCATAGAGAGTACCCTTGACTGCAAGCAGCCCTCTTTTCTTGAACGAGACAGTCAAACGGAATTATAAAACAATGGATAGGTAAGTCCAACAATTGCGAAAGACAAAGAAATGGCACACAATTCTTGCACGACTGCGAAAAACCGAGATGACGATGGAGAAGGAAGGTGCTCCGAAGCGGGGTATGGAGATGCTTCCAGAGGATTCTTCATGAGGAAGGAACTGATTGAGCCAACGGCGTTATCCGGAAGCTGGAGGCAGTGCTGGAGTCGCTGGGAGGGAAAGAGAAAGTATATATTGATAAAAGTACTGAGGTGGGATAATATTCGCCTCCGTGTCTTTAATAAAATTAAGACTTTCCGTCATAAATTACTAGGAAAATCTACATTTTATGACAAGACCGGAGGCTCTATTATGCGCGTTCAAAGCTTGTCAATAACTATAGAAGAAGCCGTTCTAACAGGTTTGCAATAAAATGTTTTAAACACATTATCATTTGACCAATCTGCCGACCTGAGAATGTCCTCTAAACTGGATCCAAGGGCGAAAGCCTTAGATGCCATGGCCCCCCTGGAAGAATGTGCCCCAAAGACAGAAGTATCAATTCCTGCTAAGGACATAACCCATTTGATCCAGCGGGCTAAAGATGCAGAAGTGACAGGCTTGTGGGGTTTGCGGAAGGAGATCAACAATTGAGTGGAAGAGGACGTTCTCAGGTTAACAGTTCTTCTTTCATATTCTTTTAAACAAAGGCCCACACACAGTTTTGGTCTGTCAGGAAAGAAAGGGTAAAAACAGAATGTAAATTAGTTTTGGTGCATTTGGAAATGTGGAATAAAACACCTGAAGGTAAGAACTGGCGTGCCGAAACATCTAAGGACTTAACGTCTGAAGTCCTTTTGATAGAAATTAAACATAGCAACATAGTGAGCTTAGCGGAAATCATTTTGAGGGAAAGGGAAGAATTATCTGGCCAGGAAAGAAAAAGATTCAGTACCAGAGAAACATCCCAGATGTGAGAATATTTAGCGGCAGGAGGCCTAGAGAGCTTGACGCCTTTCAGGAGACGGCAAATCAAAGGATGGGATCCAATAGGATTGCCGTCGATATGTGAGTGATTCAGGGATATAGCAGATCTGTAAAGATTTATTGTGCAGTATGACTTGCCCAAGCCCGCCTGGGCGGCTAGAAAATTAATAATCAAATTTAGATCTGCTGAAAAGGGATTGGAACATTTTCCCAGACACCAGCTTGACCAAAGAGCCCATGCTGATTTGTAGGCCCGTCTTGTACCGGGTGCCCAAGCGTTGTTAATGAGCTCTAAAGCTTCTGACGAAATAGCCCAGGGCTGTTGGGAAGACCGGAAATGAGCCAAGCTGAAAGGGTTAATGATTGGTCGAGAATCAGATTGTGGGGCTGACCCAGAGGATCCAGGAGGAGAGATGGAAAGGACGGGAGTAAGATAGGGAAATCCACTGCTAGTTCGAGAAGGGGTGGAAACCAAACCTGGGATTGCCAGAAGGGAGTCAAAAGGACCAGAGACGCCTTCTGACGTCTGACTTGGTTTAGGACCCTGTTGATTAGAATAAAGGGAGGGAAGGCGTAATTGAGAGAGCTGGACCAGTCTTGTAGGAAAGCGTCCGTAGCTAGAGCTAACGGATCCGGCCGCCAGTTGCAGAAATTGGGAAGCTAGGTGTTGAGCCGGGACGCAAAAAGGTCTATTTGGAACGGACCCCACTTCCGTTCTATCTGGCAAAAAACTGACTGGTGCAATTTCCAATCGCTGGAGTCGAAGAGATGGCGTGAATACCAGTCTGCATTGGAATTCAGAGACCCCGGAAGATACTCGGCTATGAGGGAGAAGTTGTGGGATAGACAAAAATCCCAGAGACTCTTGGCCAGCAGGGCCAGAGGTCTGGATCTGGTGCCTCCCAAGTGGTTGATGTAACGTACCGCTGAAATATTGTCCATGCGAAGCAGAATGGAGCATCTTGCTCTGTTTTTTGTGAAGCTTCTGATTGCAAAGGAGCCTGCAAGAAGCTCTAAACAATTTATGTGCAATCTGGACTCCTCTGTGGACCATGAACCACCAGTCGATATCGAACCACAACGGGCGCCCCAACCTGTGAGACTTGCATCTGATTCTAATACAAGATCGGGCACAGAGGGGAAGATGGATCTGCCGTTCCAGGCCTCTAAATGGGATATCCACCACTGGATTTCCATTACGGATTCCTGGTCCAAGGAGACGAGATCGGAAAAAGCTAAGCCGCGACGCAGATGAAGGATTTTTAGACGCTGAAGGGCACGGTAGTGAAGAGGCCCTGGGAAGATGGCCTGGATTGACGATGATAGTAGGCCGACCACCCTTGCGAGTGTTCTGAGAGATATAACGCCCTTTTGAAGAGTAAGGATAAGTTCTTTTTTGATTGCGGAAACCTTGGAAGGAGGGAGAAATAAAGCGGCCGAGACGGAGTCTATTTGGAAGCCTAGAAATTCTACCTGTTGGGAAGGGAGAAGAACAGACTTCTCGAGATTTATCAGGAACCCGAGATCTGTGAGGAGCGAGGCTGTTATTTGAAGATGCGTCAGTAAAGAGGTTTTGTTCTGATGCATGATCAGAATGTCGTCGAGATAGATTATTAGCCTGATGCCCAAGGATCGAAGGTAGGAGACGACTGGTTTCAAAAGTTTTGTGAAGCACCAGGGTGCTGAGGATAGGCCGAAAGGAAGGGAGGAAAAATTATAAGTTTTTGAATCCCAAAGAAATTGTAAAAACTTTCTGTGTGATGGATGAATAGGAATGGTCAGGTATGCGTCCTGTAAGTCCAGTCTGACTAGCCAATCGAATTGGAGTAAAATATCCCTGAGATGGATAATGGTTTCCATCTTGAAATGGCGATAGACGACAAATTGGTTGAAAGATTTGAGATTGATTACCGGTCTCAGCTTTTTGTTTTTCTTGTGGACGAGAAAGATAGAGCTTATGAAACCGGAAGGGTCTGGAGAGCAAGGATGGATGGCATTCTTTTTTAACAGAGATTGAACCTCTAAGGAAATTAGAGAGGACATTTCGAGAGAAAAAGTTGGAAGAGTAGGAAGACAGTATTGGAGGGGAGCGGCAATAAGTTCGATACGATAACCCTGAACAGTGGAGAGAACCCAAGGATCTGTTGAGATTGACTTCCATTTTTGAAGGAAGAAACGAAGGCGACCTCCCACGAGAGGGCCAGAAGGTTGGCTTACCTTGATTATTTGGTGTTCTGGAGAAACGCTGGCCACGGTTGCGGAAACCCCTTGCTCTTTGTGGGTAGAAATGGGGTTTGAATTCCTGGGAATAGGCATTGAAGGAGTTGGAATAACCTCTTGAGCCTTGGTTTCTGTATGTGCGGCCGGTAAAGCGGCTCCTACCTCTACCGGCCCTGGAAAAAACACGTTGGTTGAATACTTTTTTCAAGTTCAGTTGTGCCTTATCTAAAGAGGAAAAGGTTGAGACGAATCGACTAACATCCTTGATGAAATTATCGCCAAAAAGCTTGCCGTCGGCCTGGATGCCGGGGTCCCGAGTGGCCAAATTAGCCAGTTTAGGGTCCATTCTAAGTAGGAGACCCTTGCGTCTTTCATGGATAATGGCCGAATTTGCGTTGCCCAATAGGCAAAAGGCTCTCTGGGTCCAAAGGGAAAGATCCAGGGGATCAATAGGTGATTCATCCAATCTGGCTGATTCAGCTATATCAAAAATTCTAGCCAGGGGACCCACCACGTCCAGAAGTTTGTCCTGGCACGTGGTCCAGGCTTTGTCAACCCCTTTACGGGGATCCTTACCAAATTTAGTAAAGAAAGTGATGAGAGAGTCATCAATTGTAGGAGTAACTGTAATATTGGATTCCAACGACGGACTGGGGCATTCAGACTTCAATTTGGCTCTCGTCTGCTTATCTAGAGGAAGCCGAAGACGGGAAGCAATATAATCACCTACGTGCTCCAGAGGAAGCCACTCTGTGGAGTTAGGGTGATGGATTAAAGATGGGTCGAACATTGGAACCCCTTCAGCGTCAACCACAGTGGTAGAGGGTCCGCCTGACGCCACTTTGCAACGTTTAGGCGAAGAAGGGGAAAAAATATTGTCAGGGTTGTCAGATTGTGATAAATCATCCAAGTCCTCCTCATCTGTGTCCAATATTTTCGAAAGAACAATCTTTTTTGGCGCATCTAAATGTTTTAATTTAGATTTGCATTTTGACTGGGATGTCGTATTCTTGTTGCAATTCCCCTCCTTAGAAGGAGGCCTGGGAGGAACTAAGTCCTCGGTCTGGCGTGAGGCAAGCTCACCTTCTGTCTGTGCGCCTTGACGTGTTTTAGAGGAAAATAACTTCCGTTTTCTGCCTTCCCCCGCAGAATGGGCCATAGACTTGGACACCATGGACATAACTGAATTTTCAATATTTTTTGACATCTTGTCCATTGATGCTTTCATAGCATGTTTCACTGAGGACTGGATACATTTATTTAAGTCTTGACGAAAAACAACATCCTCCTCCTCAGAGGCGGATCCTGAGGGAGAACTTCCCATATCCATAATGATAAATATGTAAAGGAAACGAAAGTCAGTAATTTACTCACTAAAACTAAGCAAAAAACCACTGTCGAATATGAAGGGTTAAATTGGAGCAAAACGCTCCCAAACTGGTGGTCGAGGCTCCTCCTCGAGGCGGGGTTCGAGTTTCCTGAAAGCCGATAGAGGCGAAGGTGGAGTCCACCACACGCGCTGTCTTCCGTGTACACGGAAGGCTAAGGGCTGTAAAACGAAGAAGGCAGCCGTCCACGAGGACCGGTAAGCGTTCTGCCACCGGCGCGTAATGGAAGCTGTAAGACGAAGAAGGGAGCCGTCCGCAAGGACCGGTAAGCGTTCTGCCACCGGCGCGCAACGGAAACAGCGCGCGCTGTCAGGCGGGAGGACGGAGTGCGAAATAGAACGCTCGGAGGAGCGCGAGGGCATAAAGACGTTTACCGGCGAAGAGGGGCGGGGGGGGGCCCGAAATATTACAACCGCGGAGCGGCAACAGTCAAAAGCATTAGAACATTAAAATAACACTGAAAACCAGTTAACATAGCAAAACATAATAATTAACATGAAGAAAAACAGTAAATACGAAGCCAGGCAAAGAAGAGTACTTATCTTGACTGCGAGCAGCAAGAAAAGAGGGCTGCTTGCAGTCAAGGGTACTCTCTATGGTTCATGTCCTGTTCTGATTGGTTCACTACTAATTTCTGTTTTACTCCCTTTGGTTAGTCTACGTCTAATCCTTTTGGGAGTTGTAGTTTCTTGACTGCTGCTATTGATATTAAAGTAAGAAAAGAACGCGCATAATAGAGCCTCCGGTCTTGTCATAAAATTGGATATGACCCTACGCAGTTTTGTGTATTTGCCTTTTTCTCTATACAGCAATATCTACTGTGACTCATAACGTTTGAATGCTAGAGTTCAGCCATCAAATTCAGTTTCTGTATCCCACTCTCCAAACCATCTACATTCCCGATCAATGTTTGGGGAGGAAACTCCAGTTGCAAGCATATGGGCCTCTACTTCGTATAGCATGTCAACTAAACTTTCCGATGGGGAAGCTTGACAGCATTAAAATTAACTTCCATTGAACCACCCGTGTTCTCGGGCTCCAGTGTCTATTATCTAATTTTACTGCTAAAATTCCAAAATGGATGTTGAAAATGTGAGCTTGAACAGCAGGTATTGTTTCTACAACTACCAAACTTGCAATATTACCTCAGTGACCCAACCTCTTAGCCCAAATATTTTCTGTTTCATCACAAGTACCTCGATGTAGGACCTCAATGTATGACAATATTATTTCTCTCATAATTTACAATATGTATTGAGCATGTTCTTGAGTACATTGAATAATTGCTACCAAACTGATTGGCAGGAAGTGAAGAATGTGGTCTGCACGATAACCAATCTGAATGGTTGGAGTACCACATGCTTTTGTGGAATGCCTTGAGGCCCAAGAGGGTGTGAGCTGCCCCGCAAGTGGGATGAGGCAGTAGATTACCAGCAATCCTATGAAAGTCTAACTCAAGATTAAACATCATCCCTGTTACCGGATTTGGATTTGGGCCCGAGCGATGGCAGTTTTGTCAAGAAATCTGTATCTGCCATCCCAGGACACCCACCCACAGTCCTGAGTCAAGAACTGTTAGACAGTGGAATTGTGCACCGCTATTTGTTTTGCATGAAGTGGCAGTGCCTCTGCGCCCTACTTCCCATGTGTCACCTAGATAGGAAATAAATTGCAGCGTCATTAAGTCTGATATTGCTTGCAAATGATGTTTGAATCTACTGCACATCATTTCTCTGTACAATAGCTAACACATGGCTATTTCGGCTGAAGAAGCCCAAACGCTCAATAATATTTCACATGAGAAAAAATGTAAACAGAAGAAGGTTTCATGTACAAAGAAGTAGTTTATTCTCAAATAATTGCACAAAATTGCAGTGCTTAAAAAGCACTTCATTTGACTTTCAACTGCCAGCCTATTAAAGTACCCAAAGAATCATATGTTTACCTTATAACTCCAAAAAGCGGGAGATGTCATCATTAACTAGAATAAAGTCCCATAGCCTGGAAGCACTTTGCTGTGGTAAGGCGACTGTCTCAGGCCACAGACCCCACCCAAAGTCTTTTGTTTTAATGTCCATATTCAAGTAATACAGATAAGTTATTCTTTGCACACGTGGGATCCATCAATGCAAAAATCTCAGTTGCACTGAGTATTTAGTGGCTTGTTTTAAGGAGCTGAATTTAAAGATCAAGTTAATTGCCAACGCACACACATGAAGAGTTTAAAATGCTCCAAGCATGAGAGACCACTCACATTCCGTGCTTTGTTTCCTGTTTAGAAGAAAAAATTGTGTTTAAGAGACTCAGGCCCAGATTTATGAAAAAATTGCGCATCATCGCTGATGCACCACTTTTTCTGCTCACCTCTAGTAACACCTATGGACACCATGGTTGCGCCGTATTTAACATGCAGAGCACCATGGCGGCAGTTAGAACAATAGCATCAAGATTTTTGATGCTATTTTGGCGCTTTGCTACACTAGTGTAAACATTTTTGATGCTAGTGTAGCAAAGTGCAAAGAGGGCCATTGATTTAGGCCCAGATTTAAGAGAAGTGAAGCTTCATGTCATGTAGCGCCACTTTTCTTGCGTCCCATGGCGCACCCTAACGCCACCATGTGTGTGCCATATTTAACAAATGGTGCACCATGACGCATGTTAGGGACAATAATGTCATAATTGTTTACACTGTTGTTGTACTTTGCAGGATTAGCTCCAACAATTGTGGCGCTAACCCTACAAAGTACGTAGAGGCCCATCAAAAATAATGGTGTGCCTCCTTTTAACACCTGCTCTGTGCAAGTGTTAAAAATGTCACTAAAAATGGCACAGTGGAATCTCATAGATTCCACTGTGCCATTTTTGCGGGGCAACACCCCCATTGCATACATTATACCTGGCAAAGGCATAATGTGGTACAAGGTTTTACAAAGTGGCACAATGTAAGCATTGCACCACTTTGTAAATAGGGCATGGCATTTTTGCCACACTATCGCCACATTAGCGTAAAATAAAATTATGCTAATGTGGCGATAGTTGGCAGTAGGCCTTCCTTAAATTTGGGCCCAAAATGGGTGCGTCATTTAACGCCTGCTCTGAGCATGTGTTAAAAATGACAGAAAAAATGGTACAGTGAAATCTGTTAAATTTCACTGACCATTTTTTCAGGCCTTCTAGCGCTGGAATGCCCCTCTTGCATAGATTATGCATGGTGCAGGCATAAATGTGATGCAAGGGGTTACAAAGTGGCACAATGCATGCATTACGCCACTTTGTAAATATGGTGCGGGGGAAATGCCGCCTAAATACCAGATTTGCATTAAAAAAATGATGCAATGTGGCGCAAGGTGGCGCTAGGGGCTTCTCAAATCTGTCTCTCAGGTTCTAAAAACACAATAATACTCAGGCCCATATTTAAGTAAAAGTGGCACATCAGAGCTTTTGTGCCACTTTTTCTGCGCCTCCCCTACCAGCACTTAACAACACCATGGTTGTGCCGTATTTATGATATGGCTTACCATGGCAGTCGATAGCACAATATTGCCAAAAAATGTTATGCTATTGTGGTGCTTTGCTACACTAGCATCAAACATTTTGACTCTAGTGTAGCAAAGTGCAAAGAGGCCCATAGCTTTCTATGGGAGCATAATTTTAACGCTTGCTCTGAGCGCAATAAAATCTGTTAAATTTCACTGCACCATTTTTGCGAGTCTGGCGCAGGCATAATGTGGTGCAAGGGTTTACAAGGTGGCACAATGCTTACTTTGCATCACTTTGAAAATATGGCGCATGGCAAAAGCCACTTTTGCACCAACATAGCGTCAGAAAATGTGGCCATGGCATCGCTAAAGAGGCACTAGGGGCTCTTAAACTTGCCCCCTAGTGCCCTTTTATTTTTCCTCATTGTCAATAAATGTTTACTTTGTGTTCTTTTTGCAAAGGGGTGTCTTCTCCATGTTTCAGACTGCTAAATATTGGTATTCTTGGTCATTTATGGAAGTGGAATTCAAGATTTCTTTCCCTTAAATTGAAAAAAGGCATATTCAACGCATCTGGGCTTTTTGAATTTACCGTGTTGTTTGTTGTAATAGATACTTGTTGGATGGAAGAAACGTTGCAGTGTATTTTAATTAATTTTGAGGTTAATGCTTGTATTATAATGGCTCGTTAATCCTCATTTCAATTCGTAAACTCGCAGTTTATGTTATTTATCCCATATGATTATATTTAGACCGGATGCAAGCTACGCGCAGCGGACGACATTGTAAGTCGACTGCTGCTTTTTTTGGTAGGTTTGAGAAAGCGGGATTGTGTTACTGCCTAAACCTTTTAATATTTTACTCTGTAATGTTTTTAAGGAACCATTTGGCAAATTTTTATCTGTGTGGAATCAAGAGTCTGCAGTAATCAGCAAAGTCCTTTAATCACTTTTTACCTCAGGAGATAATCGCTCCTTGTTCCCCCCTCCTGGTCCGTGTTCAGTGGCCTGGGGGCAGAGATTCTTCGATCTTGGCCTCTGCCCTCCATCTTTCCTCTTCCCCATATGTACAGTCTCGGCCTCCATTTTTGGTGGGTCGGCAGCCTAGTTGCTAGCTCCCCGGTACTCTGGCCTGTATTTAGACTGGATGCAAGCTACGCGCAGCGGACGACATTGTAAGTCGACTGCTGCTATTTTTAGTAGGTTTGAGAAAGCGGGATTGTGTTACTGCCTAAACCTTTAAATACTTTACTCTGTAATGTTTTTATGGAACCATTTGGCAAATTTTTATCTGTGTGGAATTGAGAGTCTGCAGTAATCAGCAAAGTCCTTTAATCACTTTTTACCTCAGGAGATAATTGCTCCTTGTCCCCCCTTCCTGGTCCGTGTTCAGTGGCCTGGGGTCAGGGATTCTTCGATCTTGGCCTCTGCCCTCCATCTTTCCTCTTCCCCATACACACAGTCTCGGCCACCATTTTTGGTGGGTCGGCAGCCTAGTTGCTAGCTCCCCGGTACTCCGGCCTATACTTAGACCGGATGCAAGCTACGCGCAACGGACAACATTGTAAGTTGACTGCTGCTATTTTTAGTAGGTTTGAGAAAGCGGGATTGTTTTACTGCCTAAACCTTTTAATATTTTACTCTGTAATGTTTTTATGGAACCATTTGGCAAATTTTTATCTGTGTAGAATCGAGAGTCTGCAGTAATCAGCAAAGTCCTTTAATCACTTTTTACCTCAGGAGATAATCGCTCCTTGTTCCCCCTTCCTGGTTCGTGTTCAGTGGCCTGGGGGCAGAGATTCTTCGATCTTTGCCTCTGCCCTCTATTTTTCCTCTTCCCCATAAGCATGGTCATGGCCGCCATTTTTGGTGGGTCGGCGGCTTAGTTGCTAGCTCCCCGGTACTCCGGCCTATATTTAGACCGGATGCAAGCTACACGAAGCAGACGACATTGTAAGTCGACTGCTGCTATTTTTAGTAGGTTTGAGAAAGCAGGATTGTGTTACTGCCTAAACCTTTTAATATTTTACTCTGTAATGTTTTTATGGAACCATTTGGCTAATTTCTATCTGTGTGGAATTGAGAGTCTGCAGTAATCAGCAAAGTCCTTTAATCACTTTTTACCTCAGGAGATAATCGCTCCTTCTCCCCCCCTCCTGGTCCGTGTTCAGTGTTCTGGGGGCAGGGATTCTTCGATCTTGGCCTCTGCCGTCCATCTTTCCTCTTCCCCATAACCACGATCACGTCCGCCATTTTTGGTTGGTCGGTGGCCTAGTTGCTAGCTCCCCGGTACTCCAGCCTATATTTAGACCGGGTGCAAGCTACACACAGTGGACGCACGCAGCAGGCGTGCCTCTGGCGTGCCAGAGGCGCACCTACGGCATGCCAGTCTGCACCGTCCACGCCAGAACGGGCCTAGGCTCAGGCCCGTATGTCCCTCCTGATAGGAAAGGAATTAAGTATCCCCCTGCCCTCCTTCACTCCCTGGAACTGGTACCTCTGAATGCCTGTGCTCATGGTGTGGACGCAGTGAATCAGAGGGACCGCTGCACTGAGTGCTCCTGGTCTCTCTGACCTACTTTAATCAATCATGATGCAGTAGTGCAGGAGGAAAATAAATGTCTCCTCCTACTAGCAAAGTATCGCTCCCTGGTAGCACATAAATTATATATATATATGCTCTTAGAACAGCTTGCACCTATGGCCCTCTTTTTAACAGAGACCTGGCTGCATGAGGGTTCAGCCCCGGATATTGCCCTGGCTCTGCCCAGTGGCTATTCCATAAATAGGCCTGATAGAGCCGCCGCTAGAGGAGGGGCATTGCAATTATATATAGGGACAATCTCACAGTCTACTCCTACCCCTTACAGTTATTAGGCTGTCAAAGTATGGCTTTTTCCATAAACCTGAATCCAAAATATACTCTGTCAGGTGCTTTGGTCTCTCATCCCCCGGGCACCCCCAAAAACGTCCTACAGTCCCTCGCAGACAACATTGCTGAGCTGGTATGTTCGAAACCCAACTTTACTTTGCTGTGCGACTTTAACATTCATGCAGAGGAGGCTGATAATCTTGTAACGAATTCCTTATTATCTGACATGGAGGCTTTAAATCTGGTACAACTGATTAAGGGTCCGACGCACAGTAGGAGCCACACGATTGACTTAGTTTTCTCAAAAACTATAGAACTGACGACCATGTCTACTCGCCCTTTAGCCTGGTCTGACCACTTCTTGATAACTCTTGAACTAGCCATCTCCAGACCTAGAAAACATACTCATAATGCACCCCTACCTATCAGACGCTGGCGTAATCTTAAAGCCAGTGCCTGGATGGACACCCTGGAGAGGTCAAAGCCACATACCAATGATAATACTAGAGACATGTTAGAGTCTTTTAATAGCTGGATCACCGGCAGCTTAGACGTTCTTTTACCCTCCTCCACTAAAATCAAAGGATGCCGTAGGCAGAGTCCCCCCGGTTCTCTTTGCATCTCCTTCATCTCAAAAGAGAATGTAGAAAATTAGAAAGAAAATGGCGAAAATCCTATGATGATTCATTAAAATTAGGGTACAGGAAAGCCATCTGCCCAAACCGTGTACTATTAAGAAAAATTGAGTGGGCATCAAATTCTCCTAAGAAGATTTTCCGGATATTTAATGAAATCACCCAGCCACAGCAGGACTCAGCACTCCTGGATGCCTCCCAAGAGCATTCCAATAACCTTGCAATGTACTTTCAAAAAAGATACAAGACATCTACTCCACCCTTCCTACAGTCACGGCCCAGGCCCAGAAGGTGCTGAAACAGAGGTCTTTGGATCACGCAACGCTTTCAGATTTTTCACCTATATCTGATGAAGCAGTGACAAAATACCTCACTGCAATCAAATCAGGATCCCCCTTGGATCCTGCCCCTCCTCAGGTGCTGACATTAGGTGCTCCAGTGACGGTACCTGTAATTACGCACCTTTTGAACTCCTCATTGTCCTCGAGGACAGTACCAGAACAATAGAAACATGGCATTGTGAAACCACTCTTGAAAAAACCTAATCTTGACGCTGCTCAGTTTAATAACTATAGACCTATCTCGCTGCTACCTGCTCTTGCCAAAATAGTTGAAAAGCATGTCAACACCCAACTTTATTATTTTTTGGAGGACAATAACATTTTATATACCACCCAGATGGGCTTCAGACTGCTCCATGGTACAGAGGCAGCTTTAATTGCAGTCACAGAAGGGGCTAGAAGGCATCTAGACCAGGGTTTGGAGACAGCCATCATTCTTCTGGACCTGAGCGCCACTTTTGATTCGGTGTACCTTGATATACTAATCCATAGGATACAAGAGAATGGAATAACAGGACATGCCTTAGAGTGGATCACCACCTTCATCACAGGCAGGTCGTATCAAGTCCTAGATAGATCATATTTCTCAAAGCATATTAAGAATAGCTGTGGAGTGGCTTAGGGGTCCCCTCTCAGCCCCACTCTACTTAATATCTATATGCTACCTTTCGCAGGAAATAGTTAAGCCCTTTGGGCTGTTGTTGGTATCATATGCTGATGACACACAGCTAGTAGTCTCACTATCCAATGATCCTAGTGCTAATGGCCCTGCACTTGGCCCATGTATCCAAGCGGTGGCAACATGGATGGCTTCAAGTAAGCTGAAACTGAATGACAACAAAACGGAAGTGATGATATCCGGAAACTGCGCTCTAGCCATCTCTAATACATCTATTATGGAGAATATAGGAGATCTGCCACCCCCCAAAGCTCTCATTAAGAGCCTGGGGGTATGGCTCGATCCACAACTATCTATGATTCATCAAGCCAATAAAGTCTCCGCCACCTCTTTTGTCTTCCTTAGGCTTTTAAGGACGGTGTTCACAATCCTATCTATGGTAGCCAAAAGGATCATTAAACAGGCCTTGATTAGCTCACGTCTGGACTACGGAAATGCTCTATATATTGGAGCGCCTGGATATGTGGTTAAAAAGTTGCAGGCAATTCAGAATGCTGCAGCCCGCCTGCTTCTAAACATACCAAAACGCAAATCAGCAAAAGCAGGAATCTCCTCTCTCCATTGGCTGCCTGTTGCCAAACGGATAGAATTCAAGACGCTGTGTCACATTCATAGAGCACTGCACAATAGAGGCCCGACATTACTGAGGTCACTAGCCTCCTTCTATCTACCAAGCAGGTCGCTTAGGTCCACCACAGCTTTTTTAGCGGTGACCCCTAGAGTGAAGAAGGCCAGATGGGGGGAAGATCCCTGTCCTATCAGGGGGCAAAGCTATGGAAATCCTTACCACTGAGTTTACGCAGAAACAGCCACAAATTAACTTTCAAAAAGGCCTTGAAGACATGGCTGTTCAAGGCATAACCCAGTTTTTTTTTGTTTTTTCTTCTCCATATATCGACTGCAATTGTCCAAGAAAGCAGCGTTGGGAGTCCTCCGGCAGCCATGCGCTATATAAATGCACATTACATAACATGATAAAAATGATGCCAGGATGTCGCTATTCTTCACATGAGATAAATAATGCACAATTAATGAGGTACTGTGAATTGGGTTCTAAAAGTGTAATTCTGTGCACCATGTTCACAGAAACATGGGCACTCTATAAAACCTATAGCTTACAACAGTGGTGATGCAATGGCCGGCTGTGGCTCATAATAGTTAGCTATCTAATGAAAAATGTGAAAAAATGTGTTTGTTTTTAACCTTTTTTACGTAGACGACATGGCATGCTTATGCTCCGCACTACCTTTTAAGCGCAGAGAACGTGAGCATCAGGCCCTCCCACTAAAGGGAGGAAATTCCTCAGGTGCAGTCCCCAGCTCCAACTGTGAGGTAAGACTTTCTTTCACACCCCAAGAAGTAGCTTGTGAAATTGAAAGTAGCTGGAATCTTTAGGCTCAGGTTGCTTTCAGTGTGATCAGAGCTCAGGAGCATAGATCAGTCACACAAGCACTAATCAAAATGGGGAAGCTTTCATAGGGAAAGGGAGAATGTCGTCAAGAATGACACTAGGGGCAGTATTACACATTGTGCCTCAAGGGTGAAAAGGGTGTTAGCACCTGTTTTGTGCGACCCTGGGGCGGAATGGCTTACAGAAAGGGACGCAAATTTTGAATCAATCCCTTCTGTAATACTGATAGCGCTGGTACATATCTTGTACCAGTGCTATCATGAGAGGGCAATCCCTCATTTGCAATGAGGAATCTCTCTGCCTCATATTACAGACGTGGGTGCAAACAGGCACCTAGAAGATGCACTCACCGCAGAACAGAGTGCATTATCAGTGCGCCTCCTGAAGGTAGCCCTCTGGAGTAGGCAAAGGGGGTCTCACAGCCCCTCAGACATTCCCCTGCAGGCAGGGGCAGTCACTCACTGCACCCGCCTACAGGGGGCTTGCTCCCCTTTTTTTTAAAGTGCAGGTGGCACGCTGCCTACACCTTGAAACACAGAGAAAATTTGAAGCATCTTCTCTGTATTTCACTGAATGCAGTGCACCTAGGGCAGCGCAAGTGCACAGCTACACTGCATGGTGTGCATTTACTGTAATAGTATGCATGGTCCCTATTTGCACCTGGCATACCTGTTTGAAGGTGCATTGTGGTGCAAACAGGGATGGTGCACCCTGTCCATAAGAAGGCCCCAGCTCTATCCACTAGACCACCAGGAATTTGAAAGGAGGGGGAGCGGCTTTCCAGGCATAGCAATTGATCCTCAATTGCTCCTCAACAAAGTAATTAACTTCACCAATGGACTTCGATCGGTAAATTTCCCCCTAATGTCCTCCCTAGGGCTGAAAGTCCACTAGCTGCCAGGGTTGCTCACTGTTTAGAACAATAACGGGATGGGAGGCCAGCCAGTCTTGTCATTGAGTCATACCCTCCACTCCTAAAAGAAAAGCAGTTTTTTGTCCCCTTGGGGTTTAAATTGGGGAACTTACCCCAATGTTGTCTCGGGATGAAGCCAAAAAACCGAATACACACCAGAGATCGATTATCTTTTTTAAAAAAATAAGGAGTGGGAGCTGGTTAATCCTTGACTAAGGCTCAGACCCAACACCTAAAGCAAGCTCACTCTTTCTGACCCCTTGGTGCAGAATGATAAATCTTCCCCTATTTTTCTCTCTCTGTCTCTCTGGGGTGCGAGGCAGCAAGATATTAGACACTAGGGATTGATTGAATTAAAAATATTGGGGGGGGGGGAACCAGCCTATCCTGGCACTTAAATTCCTTCCTAAAACACACATAGGGGGTCATTATGACCCCGGTGATGAGTGTTAATGTGGCGGTAGTACCACCAACAGGCTGGCGGTACATACCGCCACATTATGAGAATGGCGGGTTGGCTGCAGCCAACCCGCCACTTCACACTCATACCGCCATGGCGGTATCAGCACAATCCCGCTGGCGGCATTATAAGCCTTCCTACCATCATGGTTTTTTATGGCGGTTGGCCCTACCGATGACATGGAATTCCTTCCCTGACACCGGTAGGTGGCTCCCACAACACACACCAGATGCCCCCCTAAATCCAAAGCCCCGACCCCCATACACACACTAACCCCCACCCCTGATACAAACACCCCCAATCCTCACACTCCTCCCCACCCCCTCTGAGCCAAACAACCCCCACCCCTCCAATCCTCTCACTCACCACCCCACCCCCATACATGAACACATCCACAGACACGCACCATGCATACACCCAATCACTCACACTGGCATAAACGTATTCATACATGCATACTTCCAGACATGCTTGCACACATTCTTACACACAATCACACTGACATGCAGACACACACTCACTTCACCATTCCTACACGCATTCACTCACACGCATACACCCACGCAAACAACACAAAACACAGAGTGCATTCGCACACACACATTCATGCACACACAACACCAACAGAAGTCCAGCAGTGCTCATAATATGGAGGACGGATGGTGGCCGTCATGGTGGAATTTTGGCAGCTGTCCCTGCAGCAGAAGGCGGTTTTTACCACATATATCAAAATGACCACCGTAGTCTTTATTCCCCATGCCTCTCCCAGTGGCAGATTGGGGGATTTTCTTTCACTGTAGAGCACGGAAAGCACATTAGACACCAGCAATTGGTGGCAGTTTTACAAAATGATTGGGTAAGGAAAGCTGGCCCTAGCATCAGACCATACCCCCAACGGTAAAGCAAACACAGTCTTTCTACCACCCTGGGTACAAACTGGGGAGTTTACCTTCATTCTGCCCTCCCCAGAGGGACTGAGAGCACACTTGAAAGTAGGAATACATTTTAAGAAAAAAAAAAGAATGGGATGGAATCCATCCTGCCACGGATTGGCTTGCACACTCTGCCCCTAAAGCCCCAACAATTGTTCCACCTCCCTGGGTGGTGTATTGGGAGATGGACTCCCAATTAGCTCACTACTAAGGTGCAGTATGCCCACTAGGCACCACGTATAGGCACTAAAAAAGAATGGGAAGGGAGCCAACCAGTCCTTACATCAGACCTCATGCCACCCTAGAGAACAACCATTTTTCTGCCACTCCTGCGGGGCAGGTTGAGGACCTTATCTCCAGTCTGCCCATCCTAGGATGGTAAAAAGCCCAGGGATAGGAATTAAAAAAAAGAAAAGGATCAGTCAGCCTGTCCTCACATCTGGCCACACACCCTTTTTGAGGGCAACCATCTTTCAGTCCCAATTTGGTGGTTAGATTTAGGGAATTTCCCATTATCTTCCCCTGGGGGGGGGGGGGGGCAGAAAGTGCGCTAAGCGTGATGTGCCATATTACAGAAAAAGCCCTGTGTGAGCAGTGGATATTTGCACAAGCTCCTTGTTCCTCCTGGGTAGTTTGTCTTTGTAACTGCTCCCTATTACAGATGAGGGTGCAGATATGTGTCATCCAAGGATGTCCCTAAAAAAAGTGCAGATGGGTTTCAAGCATCTCTAGGCACCCCCCTATTTAAAGAGTAGCTGAAACACTGTCAGTGAAAGTTGGAGTCGTGGTCTCAAACCATGGCTCTATCTTTTACTAATGGAATCTCCTCAATGCACGTTCATATTGTCGGGGTTTGTTTGGTTATCAGGTGAACTGTCAGGTGCACTGTCTTGGACTGCGCCAGATGCACCTAATAAAGAGTGCACAGTGGTATAAATATGGATAGAGCATCTGATGTCTAATTTATACCCTGGATTTCTTTGTTGGGTGGGGATCAGTTAATACTGGCATCAGGCCACATATCAACCTCTGGATCCTAAACAGTCTTTCCACCCCCCAGGAGCCTTGAATTTGACTACTGTAGTCATCTCCAGGACACAGAAATGGACATTTGAGCATACTTTTGATAAACCTGTCCATTTTGTCTCCTATAGATAGCATACTGGCTATATATTGACTAGGGATAAAACCCAATGCCAAGATGGGCCAACACCATTCCTTTTTTTTTACACTAATTTCGGATGTCTAGTGGGCTATGTGTTCCATGGATCAGGAAGATCGGTGGTGAACTCTCAAATCTTCCCCCTAAAAAGGAGAAAAAAGATTATCTGGTGCCCAGGGCTAGAGACTGAAGTCTAGTAATAGGATTAGCAAGCCAAACACCCCATTCAGTCTTTCCTGTCCCAACCCCAACATGAGAAATGAAAACACCAGAGTACCAATTTAAAAAAAAAAAAGAAAAAAGTGAGATAGGGAATGGGAGGGGCAATGGACTATCTTGGCATTGGGCTCCACCATCAGGAGCCATGTAGTGTGCCTGTCCCCCAGAAGGTGATGTGTTTTCTTACCCACAATGTCCAGGAAATGTTACAATTATTCCAAAAACACACAATTTTCTCTCTCTAGCCACGGGAATGCCTGCAACATTTCAGCCTAGAATCATTCAGCTTACAGGGAACTCTACTAACCCTGGACATTTTTTAAACCTAGCACACAAAAGTATCCAAAGTGGCGTGGCTTGCATGTGATGTGGATCTCCATATATTTTCAAATCAGAATGTCCTGCAAACTTCAAACTATGGGTCAAAAACAGTATCTTTTCCACAGTTATGTGACAGAGAATGTGGGCACTTCCAGCTGATCGACAAATTCTTGACACCCTGCATTCCACATTTCTCCTGATTGAAACACTGCCCCTCATGTGCAGGCAGACCCAATCCAAGGCATAGGAGTGAACCAAAACTGTAACCACATTAAGATATCATTGACAACACATTGACTTGACATGGCCTAAATTTCGACGGGGTCCTGTTGGAGGCAATAGGCCCAACCTCACAAGTGGGGTACACTTTTTATTGGGAGAACTGTTGGAATACTGGGTCTTGGGACTTTTGTTGATCCTCACAGATTCTATAAATGTCCTTTACAGAAAAAAAGAGAAAATCTGTGATTTTAGCCAAAGTTTGCTGTTTGCCGGGCAGGTTTGTAAGAAAAAGCAATAGTATCAACACAAAACACACCACTTTGAGCTCACCTGCATGTCTAATTTTCAGAAATGTCTGGGCTTGTAGGGCTTAACTCTCTCCCGACCGCTTTTACCTCAACACCTCAGCAACCCATATCCTCAAAATGAGTGAACTTTAAATGAAAACTCTTAAAATTTCTAAGTTACATTTTAGGGTTTTTCCTGAATGGCCCATCCAAATAACCTGTGTTCTGTTTTTAATGGAAGAAGTGTTACAGTGTTGGGTGGTAGGACATTTGTTGAACCCCACAGATACAGAAACTTTTCCTCAGAAATATGTGGAAAATCTGTGATTTTAACCAAACTTTGATGTCTGTAGTATAATCTGAGAAAGATGTACCTGAGTTGGCTCAGGAAGCACTATAATAAATATATCTTTAGATTTTTTTGTTGTACTCTTCAATCATCCCACTGCATAGACAAGTACTGTGATGGAGTTGGAGAAGATGGAGGAAGGGAGCTGCAGCTTTGCACTTGATCAAACAATAGAAGCAAGTGCGCACACTAGAGTGAAAACTGTAGATTATATTCATAATTGTATTTGCACTATAGTGTTTGGGACTGTCTGAGTGAATAAGCTTGAGAGAGTAGTAGGTACTAAACAGAGGCATGTTTTAGAACAAATTGACAAAACTGCCCATATCTTTGATGTTACTCTGTCTCCATCACTTCAATGCAGTCTGTTGTTGGCCCTAGCTTTGTGCCATGAATGATCTTCTTCCATTGTGAAGTTAAGGCGAACAGGTTAATCATTTCAAATAATTCAGAAGTAACTCTTGAGTCTCTGCATTTACCTGCACAATAAGCTGACTAAACAGTGTGGTGAGAAGAGGTATAGGGTTCAGCAGATAGGGCTCTCAGAATGGGGAGAGCAGTGCGGCACAGCCACCACCATCATACAGGGTTCCTATTGTATGCCCACCTACATGTCTTGGATGCTAATAATGTTCTAGTGAATAGAAATAAGTGCTGGTGTCAGCCTTGAGAAATAGGAGTTTGATAAAAGAGACACAATGAAAAAAGGATTGTTTGTCACGGTTTCCCTTTGTGTACAGCTGTTAGCCATATACTACAATAATAATTTGCCTATGCTATGAATCTTATGTACATAAAATGTTAAATAAGCTGCTGTGATGCATGTAGGGTTGATTTAACTAGGTAAAATATAAGTAAAAAAGTAGAGTGAGGTAAATTTGCTATGCATTAAGTTCAATAAAACTTTATTTGACAGTGACATTCATTTCCTGTCTGTACAGCGCTGTGCTCAAGACCCTAGTGGGGTAACAGCTGGGCTTTGTGCATTCCCTCTAGAATGCCACACATAAAGGGAGCTTAGGTGTGACTGATGGGCCATTCGCATCCTGATGGGCCATCCTGGGTAGGATGGGAGGGAGGAGCTGGGCACAGCCTCACACTTCCACCTGACTAGGCTATGTCCTGTCCCCACACAAAGGCCTGTATATCACTCTGTACTGAGCCTGGAGCCAGGGTTAGAAGAAAGGAACTCTGTGCATTTTAAAGACCCCTATTTGAAGTCACCCCCACCTCAAAAGTACAACTGTGTATACGTATGGGACTTTAACACTAGCAATGCAGTACAATTCTGGACCAGAACCCGCTCTACCAGTTTGAAGAAACACTGTGCTTAAGGACTGCCACTCTGCTAGACTGCTGCTCTGAAAGGCTGCTGCCTTGCTGTATTGCCTGCTGCCTGCTCTTCCTGACTAGGTAAAGACTGGACCTCTATCATTAAATTTAGAATGACTACAAGGGCTAGCTGACTAGCCTCCTGTTGCAAAATTCAGGAACATCAAAGTCTTCTACCCTGCTCCTGTGCCTGGCCATTGGAAGTGGACCCAGGTCCTTGCCCCAGCCGAACCAATGCATTATCTGCTGTGAGAGCAGAATCAACCCATCACCTCTGCCGCGGGAATAGGACCGGCACATCACGCACGGAACCAGCGCATTGCCTTCCGAACCGCCACATCAGAACCACTGCATCATCACAATTACAAGGAGACAATCAAAACATCCCCCCAACTGTGTGGAGAAACCCGGTGCATCGGCTTCAGAACTGCTGCATCTCAGAACTGATGCTTCGTCTTCTGAACTGGTGCATCACCATCATTGCATGGAGAAACTTTATGCATCACCTCAACTTGACACAGACGCATTGGTAGGCTGCACTCCGCATCTCGCTATTGTGACCAGAATCAAGGTACTTTTTGTTCAGCAGGACTTGCCTGGTTGCAGTATCCCTTCCATGCTTCATTGCAGTCCTCCTCAACCCATGACTTTGCCCTGGTCCAGCGTGACCAGATGACATCATAGGCCCTTATTTCTACTAAGTGTTATTTTTACCTTTAATCTTTAAAAATGCATATCTTGACTTCTACTTCTTGGACGTTTGTCATTTTGGACTTGTTTTATTTATTAAATTAAGTTCTATTTTACTAACTAGGTGTGGTATCTCTCTGTGGAAAAAGAGTTTCCATGACAAGAGTCTGAACAAAGCTCCAAAGTGCTATCAGTATGGGAATTACAAGGATGATGCCAAGTGTCCAAAGAGGGCCCTAAGTCCATCTGGATGAATACCAGTGGTAGTGAGTGTAGTGCTTGGAGAGGAGTTTGTCCCCGTTATTGAGGGAGGACTTGATGAGGTTACCCTGGTGTCAATGGATGATGTGGAGATGGTACTATATACCCTTGTGCCTCCAGATGCTGAAAAATATAGGCAGTGGGTTACAAATCAATGGGCAACATGTTGGGGCTTTGAGGGACACAGGTGCCAATATGACTATGGTAAGGATTCTGTTAGTGGCCCCAGATCAGATTGACCCAAAACATTCCACCAGATTGTAGCAGCAGACAACTGGTAGTGTCCCTTGTTCCATTTGAGTGGTGTGAAATCTCAGGTGTTCTGAAAGTAGTTATGAGACCTGCTTAGCCTTTGGATTGTTTTCCAGGGAATGATCTTGAGCACACTACCTGAACGGAAGTGTAGCTCATGTCACACCTGGAAATGTTGGGGTTGCCTAAGTGGATGTGTGCAACCACCAGGTCCATGACTTTCCACAAAGGGAGTCAAAGAAGTCTGGAGCCTGGAAGAATGGCCCAGATAGCTGCCAAAAGAAGGAAGGGCAAGTGGAGTGGGAACCCAGTCCCATAATGTCTCCCAGCAGAGGTGGATGGTACACCAGAGGAGGTTGCCCCAGAGCCCAGTGGAGAGAACATAGCCTTCCTTGGTGGCCTGCCTGAACTGGCAAGTAGAAGGATGGCCCACCAGGAAGGACCTCTGCAAGGTGCAGAGGGAGTGCCCCACCTTGGAGCAACTGATGCTAAAAGAACAGATAATGGACAGAATGCTGAACTATACAAACATTCACCCCCGGTCACAAATATCTGGGTTTAATCCATCATTTATTTTGCCTACCACGGCACCCCAGTTTGGACCCAGCTATATGCAAATCAGTCTTGACTCTGTTCCCTATGAGAACAGTCCCCCCCAAGCTGCCAAGCCAGGTCCTCCCTGGACCTGAAAAAAACATCCTGGGGATGATTTTGGAATATCACCTCTCACCAGCCAGACTAGCTTGAATCCAGGTGCAGAGTGAGCACAGGACCCACGTCTGGGCATACCCTTCCCACTTATGGTGACAATGTGAAAAGAACAGATGATTGACAGAATGCTGAACAATGCAAACATTCACCCCCAATCACAAAGATCTAGGTTTAATCCATTGTTTCTTTGCCCACCATGCCGCCTTGGAAGGCATGAGGTAGCAGGCTGAAGCTCAAGGCAGCAGGTGATGCCTCTGGTGGTCACTGGATTTACTGGCGGAAAACCTCCTTTATAGTGAGCCTAAGGTACTTGTGCATGAGGCAACAAGGTCCCTGATGGTCCCCCCATGTTACAGGGTCTTCCTCCTGGAGCTGACTCATGAGATTCCCTTGGTAGGACATCTGGGGCAGGAGAAGACCTTTGCCAAGCTTGTCCCCCACTTTTACTGGCCTCAGATGAAGATGTCTCCACATAACTTCTGTAGGGCTTGCTTGACCTGCCAGGCCTGGGAAGACAGGGCAGAAGCTTAAAGTGCCTCTGAATCCCTTGCCTGTCATTAGCACCCCCTTTGGAAGGTGGACATTAAAATTGTTGAGCCCATTATTCTCTAGACAGCCTCTGGGAACAGGCTTATCCTGGCTCATGTCATAAGGTACCCAAAGGCCATCTCTCTGAGGCTAAGGCTCTAATGGGGATTTTTACTCATGTGGTTCTTCCTAAGGAAGTGGTGTCTGACAGGGGAACCAACTCCATGACTGGTTATATACAGTTCTCCACACCCTAACATCCACAAATCAGTGAACTTCTTGAGCTATTCAACAAGACCCTGAAAAACATGATCAAGGGCCTGCCAGAGACCATGAGGTGAAAGTTGGATGTTCTCTTATCATGCCTGCTCTTTGCTTACAGAAAGATACCAAAGAAGCAGATTGTCCCTTTGAACTTCTGTATGGTCATTCTATAAGGGGGGCTCTTAGTCTGGTTAGGGAGGGGTGGGAGCAAGCTCCCAAGAAACCCCCCAAGATATTGTTAGCTACATGCTAGTCTTCAGACACCAGATGGCAAAGTTGTGGAATTACATTTCTGAAAGCTTAGGGTCCAGCAAGGAGGTAATTAAACAGTGGTATGACCAAATGGCTACCCCAGTGGAATGCCAGCCAAGGTAGAAAGTATGTGTGATGGAACACGTGGAGCCCAGGGCCCTCCAAGACCATTGGGCTGGGAGGTATGAGATTGTTGAGAGGATGGGGGAACTCACCTACCTGGTGGACCTCAAGACCCCTAATAACCCCAGAGGGTGCTCCATATCAACATCCCAAACCACACTTTGAGAGGTCTGAGTTGACTATGATGTTGATGACAGATGGTGGGTAGGAAGAAGAGAGTGAACCTCTCCCTGCCCTTGTGGCATCCAAAAAGAAAGACAGGTCACTGGAAAGTGTAACTCTTTTCCCTTCCCTGACTTCAGAATAGCAGATAGATTGCCATCAGTTGCTGTCAGACAAAGAGAGGGTCAGCATCAAGGATGAGGTATCCAAGATTGTGAAGTTGGGGGTGATTGAACCCTCCAGTAGCCCCTAGTCCAGCCCAGTGATGCTGGTACAAAAAGCTACCCCACAAGGCACCACACCAGAACTCTGGTTCTGTGGGATTACAGGGGCCACAGCTCAGTCACCAAGATTGATGCTCACCCCATCCCCCTGGCTGATGAGCTGATTGACAGGTTAGGAAATGCCCAATCCCTGAGTGCTTTTGACCTTATTTCAGGATACTGGCAGATTTCCTTAACTAAAGGAGAGGTCAACCTTCCACACTCTAGAGGACCCTATTAGTTCAGAGTGATGCCCTTTGGTTTGAAAAATGCCCTTGCCACCTTCCAGTAGCTGGTGAACCATGTTCTGGCTGGAATGGAGGCCTTCAGTGCTGCTTACTTGGATGACATAGCCATTTTCAGAAGCAGATGGTAAATAACATTCTGCAGGAAGTGTTTCAGGCCCCGCAAAACACAGGCATGACTATCAAGGCCAGTAAGTGCCAGAAAGGGCATACATCTGTTGTATACTTGGGGCACCTGGTAGGCCGTGGTAAGGTGCAGCCCTTCTAGGGAACCACCAGAAACCCAAACTGAGGCGAGGGGCTTCCTAGGACTCATCAGTTACTACTGGAGGTTGGTTAAGGGGTATGGCACCGTTGTTGCCCCCTTGACTGAGCTGATGTGGAAAAAGCAGCCCCGGAATGTGATTTAGTCAGAAACATGCCAAAAAGCATTTGACTCCCTAAAGGAGGCCACGTGCACAGCCCTTGTGCTCAAGACCCCTGACTTTTCCAAGGAATTCATTGTGCAAACAGGTGCCTCATCCCATGGCATAGGGGAAGTTCTATCCCAGTTAAAAGAGAAGGGCCTAAAGCAACCTGTAGCTTTCATCTCTAGGAGGGTACTTCCCAGGGAATAGAGGTGGTGCGCTAATGAAAGGAGAGCCTTTGCTGTGGTCTGAGCACTGAAGAAGTTAAGACCATACCTGTTTGGGTCTCTCTTCTGGGTTCAGACAGACCATGGGCTCCTCAGGTGGCCAAATCAAATGAGGGGTGAGAGTAAAAAATTGTTGAGGTGGTCCTTTTCCCTATAGGGAATGGACTTTATGGAGGAACACTGACCTAGTGTAGCCCACGCCAATGCTGATGGTATGTCCAGGTTCTTCTGCCTTGATGAAGAGATCTCCCAGGAGGTTGAGTAGCTCTCCTCACTTTTAGCTGAGGGGGACACATTTGTGACAGCTTTACGATGGTCTTCCCCCAAACCTTTTGCCTGCTTGCTTCATATTTTGCTGATTTCTTTTTGCTGGCCTTAGGACGCTGATCACTTTACCACTTCTGACCAGTGCTAAAGTGCATGTTCTCTTTCCCCTAAACATGGTTTGATTGGTACATCCACAACTGGCATATTAAATGTACTTATAAGTCCCTAGTAAAGTACACTACATGTGCCCATGGCCTGTTAATTAAATGCTGCTAGTGGGATTGCAGCACAGCTTGTACCACCCACTCAAGTAACACTTACACATGCCTAACATTGCAAAGCCTGTGAGAGCATTTCACACTGCCATGTCAACTTGCCATTTAAAACCTCTTACCAAGCCTTAAACTCCCCTTGTATTGTATATACTTTAACCCTAAATTAATCCTGGGTAGCCCATAGGGTAGGGTGCTATATAACTAAAAAGTAGGACATGTGCTTTTACCTTTTATGTATCCTGGTAGTGAAAAATTGACAAATTCATTTTTCACTACTGTGAGGCTTAGCTCTCATAGGATAACATTGGGAATTCCTTATTACTATAATTAAGATGTAATTCCTGACTGAGAGGAGGCATTCCTGTCATGTTTAGTACCTGTGGAATTGCAATGATAAATCCTCTTTAATGGTACAGTCAGATTTATTGTTACAATTTTGAAAATGCCACTTTTAGAAAGGTCTTATTTACCAAGGGGTTGTGCTTTTAACCCAAACAGATTAAGCCACAGACAACAGAACTGAAAAAGATAATACCTTAGTTGAGTCTGTTTATAAAATTGTGTTTTCTGTACGGGTTAAGCAACTTAATTACCTTGGCCACAAATAACATTTAAATTATTCAGAAAGATTAATCAAACGTATTACAATCACAATTGTCACATCACAAACATCAGATTAGCAAACCCAGACGTTGTCGGGTTATTTGGGAAACATCAACTCATAATTAAATTAATAATTACATTTTGCCACACAGAACATTATCTGACAAACAAACCTTTCACATTGCTCAATTTCCCTTGTCCCTTAACCAACACTTAAAAAGTTTGTACAAAACACCAAAAATATTTCATCACAATAATACCAATAATGAATCAATTATAGCAGTCTTGAATTTGACATGAAGACAGAATCCACTTATTTCCACTCTTTAAGGACTCACAAATTCACTACATATCCTGGGGTTGCGTTTATAATTATTTTCTAGTGAAAGCACCTCATTTACTTGTTCATGTTGCCTCAGCGTTGCTGCTGAATTTCACAAATCTCTCATGCTTACAGGCCAATGCATTTCAACCCTATAATTCAGAGGTCTCTTCATGACCAAGACTGGATGTCTGTGGGATTTAAATGAAAAACGTTTTTTATAGTGACATTTGTGAAGAATTTTACATAAAACCAGATCTCTCCTTTGTAAGGGTCTCTACCTCTTAGTTCCGGTATATGTTCTTCCAGAACAAACAAACAAGGCTGAAAAGTCATTCTTCCATTAACCAATGTGCACCTCACTTCTTTTTCCTTATCTTTATTTCTCAAGGTAAAAATTTGTGCTGTATCTTGTAGCTTGGATTAAGTATCTATGTCTTCTTTTCTTGCCATGCTTTCAGATAGCAGGAAAATAATTTCTCAATTGAATTGCGTAGATAATTTATGGGGTTTTCTAACAGCAGCGTCTGACTATTAACTTACTCCAGTCTGGCAAACGCTATTCCTAGTTTGAGAAAATGCAGTCTTCCAGAGCATTTAGGGCCAGATTCACAAAGGTAAACTTAGACCAAAAGTCTAACTTTACTAGTAGTATTAGTAGTTTGCAGTGTGCTGAACTCACTCCTACCCAACCTCAGGTTGATATGAAAGTGTATGTGTGATAAAAGCAAGTGCATGCACCTGTGCAAGACCTACAGATAGAGTGAAGTGTAGTACAATGTGCACATGGTCAATGTGTGTGTGCTAGTAGTGTGTGCTCAAAGTGTCACACTCAGGTACCATACAAAGGGATTGTAGTACTGAACACTGTGTGTGTAGACTGAGTGTGTGTGCTGCATGTGAGAAGGCTGATGGTAGCATAATGCATGTGGATTACAGTACTGGATAGTGAATGTGATGTGATCATACACTGAGTGCCTGCACTGCTACTTAACATGGAAGACCTTGGAGCCCATCATGGGTAAGGCCAGGCCTGCCTGGTGAAAACATGAGAAGTACAGGAGACCTACCCAGACCATAGTTCTATAAACCTATAGGCTGGGTGAAACATACACTGGAGCATGGGTGAGCCAAGCTTTCTCTGTGCATTTCTATGTGTTTTTGATACAGTGATAGATATCATAGAAGGGGCCTTTACACATCTCAGGAAGAGATGGATTTGGCTAAGGGAATCAAAAAGAGGGAGGCTGAGGGCCCAGGATCAACCTTTTGATGCACATATAACTGTGGCGAACACTCAGGTGTGAACTTTTCACTTGTATGAATCTTGTTGTGGGATTAATCAGCTTTGGAGTCCTGCCTGCTGTGACACAACCTTCTTGAGGAAGAAGAAAGGGTAGAGATATCCATTTCCAATAAGCAGAACCCCTAGCTAAAAAAACAAATACTCAGAAAAAAGAAACATTTATGTGTGTAGAAAAGAATATACATACTGGAGTTTGAGACCCAAACATGGTCATATGCTGAGCAGCCAGTCATGCTGTGTGAAGAAGGGAAGCTCTACTAGATTTCTGCTTGTGACCAGGACTAGGTACCTAGCCTACTGGTCTCCCTGCTGGGTAAGGGGACATCACCCAGGGAAACAAAGACCACTTTACCTGGAACACCAGTGTCTGCCTGCTCATCAAGACAGGCACACCCATGAGGGAGAGGAGAGAATTGGAGGAAGCAAACTCAAGAGAGGTGTCTGGATATGAGGGACTCCCAAGGCAGGTGTGAGGATCAGTGCCTCAACAATTGGGCCATCGCTTGTGTGCTGGATGGATTCCGCAACACCGCATCCCTGCAGGGGCCACCTAAAATGTTGAAGGCGGAGGCCCAGGTTGTCACCCATGATCTAGGAACCACTTCTGCATTCAGTATGGGATCAGCCGGCACACTGTGGATTGCACTGAAGGAGGCCAACTACAGCAAGACCACCTCCCATTCCCCAGGAAGGGAATATTGACTTAGAGTATGATCGCTGCCAAAGTAGGGTGGGCCCCGGGACATCAGGAGTACAAGGCCTCCTCCACCTCAGTTGGGCAAAATAATTCCTGCTTGGCCCATGCCCTTTGAATGGAGTTCGTACATCTGGATGTGTGGAAACATGGTACTCCTATACTACTAAGGTGAATGGATGAACGTTCAATGATGGCATCTATGAAATTAGTACTTTCCGCGTGTGCTGCATTAGGCTATACAGATTGAGAGAGGTCAATCAGTAAATTACATCAATGTTGTGATGGAAGTACTTCCTTACATCTAAGCACAGAAAATGCCAGTTACACAGACACCCTAGCCCTATGTGCAAGCTATTCCTCCGTTGGCACAATATTTTATTTATTGTAACACCACTAGAAGATACCTAGAAGAAATGTTCAATCATTGTAAAGTTAGACGTAACATGTGTGTTCAAAATTTGTATAAGGGAATCCAAAAATGCATACCAATATCCATGCATGGGCATGTAGCAAAGTGTGTAGTGTATAAAATGTTTTGTGAGGATCCTGCATGGAAAAATAGCAAGGTGCATCGTGTATCAAATGGTTTGCAAGGCCCCTGTGTGGAAAAATAGCAAGTTTCTTAGTTTATCAAATGCTTTGTAAGGCCCCTGTGTGGTTAAATAGCAAGGTGTGTAGTGTAAAAAGATGCAATGCAAGGGACCTTGCATGGCCAAATAGCAAGGTGTATAGTATAAAAAATGCTTTGCGTGGTCTTTGCATCTGTAAAACATGACACAATGTAATGCAAATCGAGTGGATACTCCCAGGAAATGACACAAGGGGCATGGGAACATACTAGGCAAAAGCTGAAATTTAGTTTCTCTTACTGTTTGATGGTTGCTTGTTCTGTCTGGAGGGGTTTGGAGATTTTGAAGAGCATTGCTGAGTGTGTACATCGCCAATTGTGTCCAGTCTGTCCCTTTTCTGTATTATAAGTGTGCATTTTTGTGCTGATTGTAAGTGTTTGTTTGTTGGTTTTGGGGGTTTGTTCATAGTAGGTGTGCTCTGGGGTGTTAGGGATAGTGTTTTGGGGGGTTAGAATTTTGTGTGTTTGGATCATGTACGGGAAGGAAGGAGGTTGTCACTTTGAGGAGAGGGAGGTAGGAGCTTTGATCTGCCTCATTGTCCACCACCTCCCTCACATGCTTGGGACTGAAGGCAGAGTATGCTAGGGGTACAGCCCAGAGAAGAGACGTTGGCAGTGGGAGCATATGCACAAAAACCTGCCAAGTGTCACCTTTGTGGACAGGAGTATCAACCAGCTGCAGCACAGATGGGCAGATATTTTAGCCAGGGAGGCAGATCTTCTGGACCTCCTTGGTCTAGAAATTGATGGACCTTTAGGTATGTATGAGCTTATTCTCTACATCACCTGATTACGTATGTCAGATTTTTTTTTTTAAATAATGATCTTATATGCTCATACATGACAATGTTGAATTAACTGATGGTACTACAGCAAGGTAGTGATTGACTCCAGAAGGTGTTCAGTTTATTGGGGCATAAGGGTATTAAAAATATGTTTGGCATTTTACTAATAAAACATGCCACAAGGCTATTACAGAAGTTGATGCAGACACTAGTGCAACCCCTTATGTAGACATCATGGGCCATATTTTTGATGGTTTAGTATTGGACTTGTACCACGCAAGGGGAACCAAAGGGTGATCTACAAATATAATTGTGATTCATGAAGCCACGCAAGGCCACCTTGCATGGTCCTGTATGGCTTGATAAATCTGGAGAAATGCAAGGCTGCCCAAATCACTGTTGTGCATTACTGTGCAACAGTGAGGCATTCTATGGGTGGAGCATGGGTGTTTACACCCATCCAATGATGGGTTTTGACACAGTCCCAGACTTACTATGAATGGTAGACCTGTGACTACATCAAATTGCCACGGCTCCCCACGTGAGAAGTAATGAGGAGAAATATCATTTTTTTGCTCCTTGCTTTTCATCTTTCAACATTTGCTGCATTCTGCAGCACTTACACAGAGGTGTATATGCCTCTGAGGATTGCTTTAGTGCAGGAAGGTGTCCCTCCCTGCTCAAAACCAATCCTGCCTAAAATGCAGGCACCCTGGCACTGTGGCGTGAGAGTGCCTGGATTGGTGCTAGCCTGCAAAAGTGTGCCAGGGCTAGGAAAATCAGGAACAAAAAGTTTGCTGTTACATACAGTGCCTTCCTGCCCTTTCCCTTTTTATGCAGCACAGCACAGCACTGCAAGGTGGCTTGCTGCATTGCCATGTGAGAAAACAATATATATGATCCTTGCTTTGTGAACATATTTGCACATCAACTCCATATTGAAAGGTTCTTCCCTGTATTCCATTGGTGGTAGGTCCCATGGGATTGAGGGAATCATGTTTACTGTGCACCTGAGGTGTCTAATGGAACTGTGTGCAGTGTTGAACATGCCTTTAGGATGCATACTGAAAGTACAAATATTAATAACTCCAGCGCTCTATGTGTTTTTTCTACAGGCAGACCTTTGGGTGCCCAGAGGGGTCCTATGGACCACGCAAACATCACCATGCAAACAGGAACACTCAGGCACCTTACCCACCTGCAAGGGAGTCTCTCTCCCCACCTCAGATGACAGGCATATTGCTGGGTGCAGTGTACAGTGCTGTCTGGCACACAAGCAGGCACTCCAAATTTCACTGTGGTTGGACTGTCAGAAAAACTAATAAGTATTTTGCAGCTGGAGGAAATGTTAAATCATTGTTCATAGTGTACAAGGCACCTTTCAGCACTAGACACAACTTTAAAAGGGGTTACGAAATGCACCCAGCCATATTGGGAAATAGAATTGCTAGTTACACTTTATGGCACCAAAAAGCAACATAAAAATTTTGATTCCATACAATCACTTGTAGGTCAACAGTTTTCTGAAGTTGGGACTTCTCTTCCAATCATAGCCAGGGGAGGTATAGACCAAGACCACTGAAACTTGTATGTGTGTTGCAATCATTTCCAGAACCTTCATGCAGCTGTCAATACTTAGTACTCTAGCAGCTTTGTGTTGCCTGTCATAGTTGCAAAAGCTCATTTCTACATGCAAATGACAGAGGAGAAATAGTGCAAAAAGTATTGAATGTACCAATGGACATGTTACCTATATCACAAATTGTTGTTGGAGATGTATCTAGCTACTGTGCAGATTGTACATTCAGGCAATATGTAGAATTTCACACATGTATTTCAGGTGGACCCGAACCCTTTGTAGAATCTTAGATTGGGAGCTTCTCTGACCCAAATGCTGAAGGTATTTGCCATTTTCGCATAAGTAGATGAGTATCCTATACAGTTATGTGCTACCTGTGTGGGACTTTAAAGACCAGATGTTGTACACAATGACTGAATGCTATTCATCAAGGCTAATATATGGGTGTAATTCTATCACAAAGCAAGTGCTGGACTGCCCAATACCAGAGTGTATTTGCAGCAGTTATGCATACAAATTAGACTGCCGGTATGACTGTATGCGATGGTCAAGCCAAGCATCCCATCACCATGGTGCTATGGAGGCTAGCTTCAACACAAACATAAAACATTTTGTGATTGAAAGAATACTCCAGTGAGCAACTAGGCATGTTCCTCTTGTTACATGTGTTGGTGTTAGATTTATAGATATACATGAGGAAATGAAATGGTCGGGTTCAGTACCTAATCTTGCTAGGCCTATGCTGTGATGTTGGACACATACATGTTTTCCCTGAATATTGCACCCCTGACACATGTTGATGTGATGATGGTACAAGACAGCGTAGTAAGCGTGTTTTAGATAATGTATTCAATGTAGCTTACATGTCTATATTTGTCGACATTAAGGTTATCGTGCAGTGATATGAGGGAACATTTGCTATGTCACACTATCACCTAAAAATCACTGACCGTTCCAGTATTATTAATGCTTTTGAGACACCCTTGCACCACGTAAGGGGACCCAAGGGCAACACTAAGAGATAATCATCAATCCATGCAAGGACACCTTTTGTGGACCTGCATGGCTTGATAATTCAAGTCTAGTGCAAGGCAGTGCAAATTGCTGCTTTGCATGACTCTGGGGCAGGGAGTTATTCCATGGGTGAAGCATGGTGTTCCCACTCATCCAACCATGGATTTGGGTGCATTCCCAGATTTACCATTAGTGGTAAACCTGGAAATGCATTATAGTGGTATGCCTCCCTGGGTGATCCGGAATGAGGACATATGTGTTTATGTCTACTAGTTTGTTCATATTTCGATGTGTGCTGTATTCTGAATGGAAAGAGATAACTGCTTCTGAGTTTTGATTTTTTTTCCGGAACATGTCCCTTCCTGTAGTATCATATATTTCAGCATACAATGCAGGCACCCATGCCTATGACGCAAGTGTGCCTACCTTTGCGCTAGGCAGCCTACGTGCAGCTGCACTACGATGGGCCAGGTATGCACCATATATTGGCACATACGGTACATTCATGCCCTTTTTGTTTCACACAGCACAATACAGCAAGATGACTTGCTGTGTTATCCTGCATTAAATAATGATTTATCTGTCCCCTCCTCCATATGTACTGATGACAGAAGGTGTCCTTTTTATGCAGGATTTACTTTTGGCTTGTGTGAAGCAATGTGACACAAGGGCAAGGCTCGTTCACATCCAATATACCAAGCCACTCCAGACAAAATACAATGGTCTTGCTAATGTTTCTAAATGTGGATCGACATAATGCAAGCCTTTGTGATAGTTTGTCTTAGTGAGCACAAGGGATGCTTGACATGGGTGCTAATTGGGTGTTATAATGCATCCACATCTTCAAAGTTTTCACCATGTGCAGATGTCAGTAGAGTGTTACATGTGTGGTATTGGCTGATATGGTATAACTTTCCCTAAGAGCCATGTGATACATTCAGATGTAGGAATTGTTCTGCCTGTTAACCGCCCACACTTATAACATGCCACAAGTGTTTATGTTTTTTCACTTGTCACCAGATTCCTGCACAGGCCTACAATGTGTATGCACCATCAAATACTATATAGGGTTCTTTCAATCACTCTCCCATTCACACAGCACACTGAAACCATGTATCTTGATGTATTGCATTGCCTCAAAATATGTGACGCCTGGACCTTTCAGTCAATATGTGATACAAAGCAAGCCACACAAAGGTGTAATTAGAAAGTTCACTTCCTGTGGTATATGTCTGTGTTGGCCACTTGAGGCAAACTATTTGCAGTGGATGCTGCAACAGTGATGCACTACAGATCATGGTAAGCATTTTGGATGGTTGTACAAAATACACATGCATAGTGTATGTCAGTTATAATGTCTTACAATGATGTATGTGTTCTGGATTTTGGTACAGATATGTAGCTTTCCTCAAGGAAGTCAATATTACTGTGAACAATTCCTTGCAGTTATGGATAGATTTGATCCGTTAATGCTAAATGATGACGCAGGAGTGCTTATAGCATATGATGCCAGAATTGGTATATTGAGTCATAACATGCTGTACACTTATTTGGTGGTCAAACTTTCCTGTCTGTATTCATTATAATGCAATATTCATTTCCCTCATGTGTGGCCAATAAGACAGCAGACAAAAAGAAAAAGTTGGCATCAAGGAAGGCCTGTTATCTGAAGATGAGTAATGTGGTGGAAGGATTCAGACAGATGGGCAAATATTATGAAGAAGAAAATGTTAAAGGCATATGGGCTCATACACTTGCACCCACAATGCCAAACAGATCAACTGGCACACAAAGAGAAAAATTCGGAGGAGCCACGCAGCCACCAACAACCTGATCATTGAGACTGAGTATCAAGGCACAGTGGACAGAGTTGGCAAACCTAACGTACATCACGATGTATCATGGTAGTTTACAGCACATCAATGGACAGTTTGAGAGACTGAACTTGTGGATGTAGCAAAATCACTGTTTGTTCCATGCTTGCCTTCAGGCTCTGACAAAAAATAGTGGACTCACTACCTCTCCCAGTTTCTATATCCCTATACTTTTTTTCTTATTGTATGTAGTTTTTTTTAAATATGTAGTTAAATAGGTTAAAAATGTAGATGTAAAGTAGATATACTGTAAGGTAGTTAGGTGTAAGTAGTGTTTTACAAATGCAGTTCTTTACGTAGAGCAGTTAGTTTGTCAGAGGGGGAATGATGTTAAATCTTTAAAAAAATTAAAAAATACAAAACAATATATATTTGTTTAGAGTCATATGTTAAGCTAGTATATGTGTAAGACATAGTATATGTACGTTTTGTTTCTAACCATGTATTGTAAGGGAGTGGGGGTGATGTTTCATAAGTATTATGTCTTAGACGGTTAGATTAAAGTAGCATATTTTTAGTTATAGGACGATGTAGAGTAGGGCAGGTGGTATAATGTTAGGATAAGATAGTTTTATTCTATTAGTGTGTGTTAGCCTGTAATAATAATTACTTTTCTATTTCACATGGGTGATTGATGTCTTTCTACATAGTAAAATGATATGCAATTCTTCATTGATAGAAAGGAACATTATTTCTAAGGATGTAGACAGTGTCATGACTGATAGGTTTACATGCACACAGATTTAGCTTGTTTGTGTCTGTGATTTGCTTTTTACAAATATATGTAATAGTGAAATTAAGGTAGAAATTCCTCACAAATAATCATCATCATCCTCAAAATACTTTATTCAGCTCTAATGAGCCATGAAAGTTCAGATAAAAAACATGCCATTACACAGATATGAAAAATATATACATAAATACACAAAAGTAAGTTTCTCCAGCTTAAAATTTCAATTTCATACTAAAAGCAAAACAGGTAATACCTTCTCTAAATATTTATTACAAAGTTGCAGTGAACTTACTGCAAAATCTAGCACAGCATGCATGACATCTAAACTTCCTAAACATTGTCAATGTGCAAATGCCAACTCATGGGACCAAGCCTCAGCAGTTCTCAGAACTAGACACAAAACCACTTGCTCTATGAAGTGTAGAGGGAGCAAAATAAGGTAAAGTGTGTTGTACTTTGTGCTGTTGACCCATCACAGGGACAGGGGTGAAGTGAAAAAACGAGGGCCTCATTTACAAGCCCTTTGCACCACCTCTGCATCATTGTTTTATGCAGCAGTGGCACTAGCAGTGCACTGCACTGCTCCATATCTACAAACTGACACATTGGGCCAAATGCGTCACTTTGTAAAGCCCTGCGCCACATTTTATTTGTGCCAGGTATAATGTATGTAGGGTTGGCATTTCCTCAGAAAAAGCCACATAGAAGAGGCTTAGTGAAATTCACAACTTTTCACTGCATCGTTCTACGACTTCACTGTGTCAAGATTTTGATACCTGCTCAGAGCAGGTATAAAATTGATGCAGGGCATTTTCCTATGGGACTCTCCTCGCATTGCTGGAGTTGCGTCAGTTTAATGATGCAAGTCCAGCAATGCATCAGTTTAGCACCAAGAAATGCATCAGAATTTCTTATTATCTGTGAAAATGTGTGCCTTGCAGGTCTGTATTGTAAATACAGTGCATCCATGGTGTTGTTAGGGGATGTGCGACAGACAAGAAATCTGATGCACCAATGAGGATGCATCAGATTTGTGTAAATGAGGCCCCAAGTACCTTAGGTGGGAAAGCCACCAGAAAGTGAATGGTTTTGAAGCAGAATCTCATCAATAGGAATTTCTGGAGCTGTTTTGGGATTACCTGCAAATAAGGTTTAGGGGCTACACTCAAAGTGGAGATTAGTGGTAAATGGACATCAGCTCTATCACTCCTATTCGCCATACATAAAGAATCATTGCATCTGAAAAAACGCTCTTTCACTATTTGCAATGACCAGCTGGTAGGTTGAGTCAGGTTGGAAAGCTCTGGGAGGCCGAGCTCATTGAAACTCTGCTTTATATTATAGGTCCAGATAATTTCTAGTGTTCAGGGTCAAATAATCTGACTTAATCATTCTACAAAAGTGTGCTTTTTGCTTTCTCCACAGTTTGAGCCAGAGTGGAAGGGGTTGTAATGTATTATGATTTTCAATAAAACCATGCCCTACCACTTTGTGACAACATTTAGTGGGGGTGGACAAATCAACAACAAGGTGCTCTATGTTGTGAGTCATCTCCATCACATTACCACTAGCACAGAAGGACCCCTAATAACAATTATAGCTGACAAAGACCAACTGCATGTCACCAATTGAAGATTATAGGGGCTTGAAAATATGGTGGCATGATGATTAACATATACCAAAGGAAAAACTTGGCCTGAACACACTCACCAGTGTTCATAGGGAAGACCGTTGTTGTTGTGCAATAGCAAACTGTTCCTCTTCATCCTTTGATGACTGTTCTCTCTCCTTTTTTTGGTGGTGGTGGAGTAGGAGGCTGAGGCAGGAAGGTTGTTGTTTTCACACCACCAACATCAGATGGTGAAGAGTTACAGAACAGTTTCCCTATGACAACAGTGAGTGCCAGTAAAGCTGAATGGTAATCTCTGGCTAGGGTTTTCTGGTTTTGCAACACTGCAAGAATGTTGCTGTTGATGACACTAGTTACTGAAATGTAATAGCCTATCTTGAGGAATTGATGGCTCCTATCTGCTGCTGTACATCACCAATGTGAGAGGTCTGAGGATTATGGTCTTTGTCCGCCATCATCATTATACCAGCACTGTCTTCTATGGAGGCATCAATTCCATGTGGCCAAGAACGGCTGTCTCTAACAGCCCCTTCCAATCCCTTGATAGAGCTGAGACATCCTTGTACTCCTTCAAGTGGCCCACTATTTTCCATACCCATCTTTGAAGCTTCCACCATATGGTACTGGACACCTACCATTCTCATTTGAAACATGACTTGGGGGTCATCAGCATCCATGCTGCCAACATGGTGAAAAGGTGGATGAAACAGAGTCTGGGTTGGCTCATTTGGAGACACAACAACCTATTTTTCCCTTGCCAGGACCATAGGGGGAGTGTGTATATTATACTGGAGCTGAATGTAGGTGTCTTCATCCATACTGAACAGGGTGGATCTATGGTCAGGTTGATCATCATAGACAGGCTGCTGTACAGGAAATGGTATCATTTTGAAACACAGACCATTTATGCCAGGCTAACATCACAGTTTCCCCTAATCAGTTCTAACTTTGTTTGCAATATGTTAAACCATGTCAAAATGTCCAAATTGTGGTGTATGATATATTTTAATTAAGTGGCCTGTCATCACCCCATCAGTTTCACTATTGACTATGACGATTGTAGGAACTGATATCCTTATTGTTTCTTTCAAACAATGATGCTCATTACAGCCTCTTAATTCAGTTGAATTCAGTCCATATCTACCTCCATTTCACACGATGCAATGCAGAAAGCCACCTTACTGTTCTGTGGTGCATGAAAAGGAGAGTGCATTTGTGGCCATATTTGCCAGTTTATGACATCTTCCTTCTCCTACTACATGGTCACATAAATTACTGGCTGGCATCAACACTGGCACTCTTCACCGTGGTGCAAGGGTTCCTGTGAAGCAGGCAGGAAATTTTAGATGCAGGAAGGGACACCTTCCTGCACAAAACAATTGTCGGAGACATTTCCCACTTTCTATATGAGCTGCACAATGTAGCACACTCAGTAAAGCAAAACAACAAGGAGAAATCAAGACACTTCTCCTCGTTGGCACCTCTGGTGGGAGGTGTTCAATTGTGACACATTCCCAGGTCTGCCAGTGTTGCTAAATCTTGGAATGTGTCAGAATGCATAGGCTGATGTGTGTGAACAGCCACACTCTAGCAGTAACAGAAGCCAAGCATTTGCCCTGCTTTGCATCACTAAGGAATTCTCAAGCCAAGCAGAGCCACGAAAGGTTATCTTGCATGGCTTGGTAAAATCTTATTTTGGTTTTGTGTCACACATGCACCCCCTTGTGTACTGCTATTGTGACAAAAAACTTGATCATTATGACTTTCATTTTTGATACCCTTAGGAGTCAGCTAACATCACTAAGGGCTCCATTACAAGGCAGGCGGTCTTGAGACCGCCAGCCTTGCGGTAGTGGTCAGACCACCACACTCCTGGCGCTCCAACTGCCACATTACGACCTTGGTGGTCGGACCGCCAGCGGACCGCGTCCCCACCAGGAACATGGTTCCTCGATGGGCTGATGGTGATCAGACTCATGGTCAGCCACGGCGGCGCTGAGTTCAGTACCGCCGTGCTGATCATGAGTCCCTTTTCCGACAGTCTTTTCATGGCGGTTTAACTGCCATGAAAAGGCTGGGAGAAAGGAAGAGCTAGGGCCATGGGAGGCCTGAACTTCCAATGACCATGTCATGGGCAGTGCAGAGGCACCCCTGCCCAGCACCCTCAGAATGCACATTGTCTGCTTTGCAGACAGTGAGCATTCTGAGGGTGCTGTTGTGCTCCGGGTTTGGCCTCGGCTCCCTTAAAAGAGCTGAGACCAATACTGTAGTACTGTTCCCGCCGGGCTGACTGACGGGACTGTTATAAGAGGATGTTACCGCCAGTCAGCCCCATGGGGACATTGTAATGCGACTGGATGATGGTGGTCTCATCCCCACAAGATTATCGGTCGGCTCATCTGACCGCCAAACCCGTAATCAGGCCCTAAGGCTTAGAAATGCTATTGTGTTTGGGCTATCTAATTTCAATATGGTCACTTTGGCTTTCAGCAAATTTACAAGTTTGTTGTTCTGTCTAAATCCCTGGAAAAGTAAAACTACATGTACCTAGCTCCTGTGATGTACTTGCAACTAGTGTCCATCCACCACTCATTGTGACATCTACTTTTGTAGGCCTTTACACATGACTGTGGCTTGCCAGTAAAACAAGTGTGTATATCTTTGCAAAGCCATTTGGACCAGCAATGATATACCTCTTGCCAGGCAAAAACTGCAATTTGGCATACATATATCTCTCACCTGATTTAGGGATACAACAGCACATAAGGTAGGGTCAGTGGATTTTAATTCATTACACATGAACTTTGAATTTAGATATGTCCTGGGTGTGGATGGAAGGATGGAATTACATTACCTTATGACACATCACAAGTGGGAAATATTTACTAGGAACATGTGTGAATGTGTATTTGATTGTGGAAGGGGTTGTATGAGAGAACACTATGCATTGTCAAAGTTGGTTTAGGAATTCAAAATCTTCACATATAGACATATAGCCCTTTTTAATTAGAACATTTACTTGTTTATAGCATTTGGTGAGTCATGCATGTATCTCGTGTCACATTACCATATGGAGTTTTGTGTTTGTCTTTGTGTATTGGTATGTTAACAGAAAGTGAGACAAAGGCACATAGATGTTGGCCTAATGAACAAGCTCAAACTTTATAAAGGTGAGGAGGTGTGACCTATCACATTTGAACATCATATGCTCTAGTTGAGCTGAGTCACAAAGGATTGGATAACAGTGTTTTATCACTCTGGACAGGCTTAGCCCAGGACAGGCTGGCACGATAACTACAACACATGGGGGTGTCAAGTACCTTATCACAGTATTGGGTGAGCACCAGGGAGATCACATAGGTATCTCATGGCTAACTGTGTATTCTATCTCTGAAGATGTTGAAGCCTCCGAACCACTGTTGTCCTGTCAACCTGCTGCCAGATTGGAAGTAGTGGACATGGTTCTTCAGCCCTGAACCAAAGGATTATCCTCATAGGCTAGATGGCTTTCCTCCTAATCAGGGCCTCAGGGACATGAATTAATCAAAACACATTTCTCCAAGCACCTGACCTATGTCTGCTGGGAGAAATAACCCCCAAGTGGTATCATCACAATTCTGGACCTTGGAAAGGGACCCAGCAGGCGCTCAGCGAGGCAACCTATGTTCCCGTGCAGCAGAACCTATTCAGCTCCACACAGCCCCTCACATCCATATCTGGAATACTGCAACACTACACATACCCAACACAGGAACTCCCTACACTCAGCAAACCTTACACATACTTACAGTTCTGCAGGCCCATTTGTCTCCTGTATTAGTCCCACAGTCCACTACAGTTGTCCTAGTTTTTTTATTTGGTCACAATTGAGCATAACTAAATGACCTCAGTTGTGACTTTTGTTAAATCCCCCTTTTTGTAGAGGACACTTTGGAGTTACATATATGTGGGTCTCAATATTGGTTATTTACAACGTGGAACTCTAGTAAATGTTGGACTTCACCCTAGAAACTAAAAGTGTTGTTTGTTATTACGTTGTGTTTTGAGCTTTTACTGATTGGTTTACTTCAGAAATAGGTTACAAACTGCCATATATGCCTGATTGGTTTGTGGAACAATACCAGAGTGTTTAGCACATGTATGTTTCTCTTTTAGCAAGACATACTTGTGTGACATGACATTTTTACACATGTGCCACCGTGTTTTTCATATGCTGTAATGTCAAATTTTGACATTTGACTCGCAACTGGTTCAGAATTCCCCTGTACAACTTCTTGATCCTCTATGACAGCACTGTCATGGCCTTCAACTCCACCAACACAATCCATACAGAAGAGGAATGCCACCTGCTCCTCCAATAGGTTCAGCTTCTCCTGGATATACGATCCTCCTCCAGTTTTCATTGCAGCCATATGGTTCCTGGCCAGTTTTTCTTTGGTCCTACGTTTTCGGTCATGTCAACGTTTTTTACATTCCTTGTTGTTGGTGCCATACAGTTGATTTTGTCAACTATTTCTTGCCGTAAAGCACCTTTTTTGCTAATGGTAATTTGGAGGTAACAAATAATAAATGTTTATTTTTGGTGGCCTCACTTATGAACATTTCACTCTCTTCTTCAGTGAAGCTGGACTTCATCTTCCTTTTTCCACATGCTTCTTCTCCATCTTGTGGATTGCTGATCTCTTGTCTTATTGCTCCTTCCATGATGCAAAATGTAGATGGGCAAAAGCAGTTTGCCTCATGCACTATGACTTTTTCTAGCTTTCCATGAAGCATTGCACTCTTGCATGATGCAATGTTGACTTGTGGCATGTAAAGGTGACTTACGGAACGCAATTCAATTTTGTAAAATGTACTGTGAAGTTGCGTTATGCTGCATTGCAACAAAACTACTACTTTGCAACACATTGCATGTGCATTTCTTGGCCCTGAGTCATGGTGCACCAGATAGTAAATATGGGACATCCATGGCGGAGGATTTTTCCACAGTGCAGCGCATTCTCATGCAATGCTGTTCAATGCAGCATTGAGTGAGTAATGATAAATCTGCCCCTAGGTATTGTAAGCAAGCTTGAGTTATGGGACAGAATCGTCTAAGCATAACATTTTCTATATAACATAGATGACTGTGTGCACCAGGTAGTAACCTATGTACATTTGCTTCTTTTGCTTCAGAAGATGGGCTATCTGAAAGTTTTCATCACATTATAAAGGCTGCAGGCAGTCTGATCTTTCACACCTTCAGACCTTGGTTATTTTAATGGACTAGTATCTTGTTTGACAAATGTTGCATTGAGTGTACACTGCTCTTATTAGATACATTTTAATATTCTATGGTGTATTTCTTGTGATAGTTTCACTATCTGCAAACAATGTGATAAGAGTAAACTCTCCCCTAGAGTAAACACTGTTTACAGTATCCCCTTTTCTTCTCATATTAATTTCATTTCTCAATGTAGGTTTGGCGACTGTGAGGGGTCTGATCCAGATAAAAGCTGTCCATCGTAGGACATGAATTTTGGAACAGATATTGAGTGAAGGAAACTGTGTTTCTCTGAACAGCTGTAGAGAGATTGAACACTGTATACAATAGGGGTTACCCATGAAGTGAAAGTTTTATGGTCAGTTTTACACATAAGACATGCATGCTATACCTAAGGGAGTTGAATCAGTGATCATAGAACACTTTATATTATTCTGAGATAAGATATACTTACATTAAGGCTTGTATTGCCATACTAGTTTATAGAGTAATGTGTACATAATGAGCTTGGATCATGTCATTAGTGGTGTCATCCATTATGTCATTTGTAAAGTCACCAGTGATGTCATAAATTATGTCATTGAAGATGTTATGAGTGATGTATTATGTGTATTGTGGAGGCAAAGTTGTAGTTAGCTTTGCTAACTATAACTGGCAAATTTCTGTGTTTTCTTAGCTCGAAATGTTAATGTTGTCACTGACATATTCACCTAAGAATAATGTTACTTTAACCTTTGTGTTTTTCAGTGAATTTCTAAGGTTTTATTTAAAACAAAAACAGATCTTTTTATCACACCTGACTATAAGAATACTTTAATCTTTGTTTTTTAGTGAATTTAAAGGAGTTTCTTAATGTAAAGTAATGTTTTATTACTGAACTTAAAGCCAACCCCCCCTCACTAGACATGACCTTCAGCCGTACTGGTGGAGGGTTGTTCAAAGGGCCTGGCTTGCAGCCAGGCCTTCAGCCAAACACTCTACAGTTAGCAAAACCCACACTACACTCATTTTTTTGCTATGCACAGCAGGGGGGTGGCAACAGGGCACCCACGTGGCTAACCATCACTGAGGCAGCCAAACCTCCCTGCAGACAGTCAACCTCACGCTGCACACTATCTTTTGTCATGCATGGAGTGGGGTTGGTTGCACAGCCTGGCTTCAGCCAGGCCCTGCATGTAGCTCCCTGTAAGCAGCTCATGCATGGCACGGGGTTAGCTGCAAGGCCTGTGTTGCAGTCAGGCCTTACTTCCAATTCCCTACAGGCAGCCACCCCCATGCTTCACACAGCCTTTGGCCCTGTGATTACAGGGCTTTGCCTGCTGCCAGGCCTGTGGCCAAACCCCAGCAGGCTTCCAACTCTAAACCATGCACAGCCTTTGGTGTACAGCATAGGGTTGGCCGTCAAGCCCTGGAGATCCAAACTTATGGTGCCAAAATATATATATATATATGAAGGGACGGGGCTTGCTGCTCCCCCGACTCTTAATTGGCCATGTGGACCATATTCCTTTGGTCCAAATCCAATTAAATAGGGGAGAAGTGCATGCAGCCCCCCACCTTACTGAGTCTTAATAAGCCAGAGGCTGTATTACCCGAGCCAAATATAACAAATCAGGGGAGGCTCTGTGTGCTCCCTGAGCCTTATTAGGCCTGGAGGATCTCATACCCAGGACCAAACAAAAAAAGAGGGGACTGGAACATGTGGCCCTCCCGCACAAGCCATGTTAATGTCCAAGGACCCTATCCCCCTCAGGCCAAAGCTAGTTTAAAAGGGGTGGAATGCAGCACCCTCTACCTAAGCCTTTTTGGGCCCGGGATCCCATCCACTGGGGCTAAATTGAATCAAAAAAAAGGGGTTGGTGTGTTCAGCCTCCTCTCCCCGAGCATTATTAGGCCACAATGACCCTATCCCAAAGGGCGAAGTAATTAAGAAAGGGCCCGGGTGTGGCCCTCTTCCATTAACCTAATAAGAACCTGCAGACCCCATCCCTTGGGGCCAAAATGTAAAAAAAAGGGGAGGGGACCAGACATCTCACCTCCTTGATCCTTCATTGGCCCCAGAGAACTCATGCCCCAAAGCTGTGTCTTATTAAAAGGGGAAGGGGCCATGCAGCTCCGCCTCTCTGAACCATATTAGGCTCCTGGAAACCTGTTGCTTCGGACTACATATAATAGCAAGCATTTGCAATGCAATTGTTCTCGCGTTTGCTCGAGTTAAAGCTATTAGCGTTGTAAACTCTTAACCGGACTTTTCTTGCCACATAAAGTGAAAATGAAAAGTAAAACAGTTTCACATAAGCGAGCTGACGGCGACCCTAAAAAAGGGGAGGAGATCACTATAAGAGAGGCCTCTTTTTTATGGTTAGCCCCCCCCCCCCCACACTTTTCGGAAAATGATGTGGTTTCAAAATTGTAAGTGGCATGGGCCCCTGCTAAACATGTTTCCAGGGCCAAATCTCTTCCCCAAAACTGCACTATGTATTGGCACTTCAGCCACCCTTGTAAGTCCCTAGTAAATGGTACCCTGGTACCCAGGGCATTGGTCCAGAAGAGGGCCCCTCAAAGCTACAGCACCAATTGTGCTTGTCTGAGATGTTGCACACCAGCCTTATGCAGACTGCTATTGGAAGTGCATGACAAGGTGCACTTAAAAGTTGCAAATTTGTGATGGCACTCACCAAGAATGCCCTATCCACTAACACTTCATGCACTATAGGTAAGTCACCCCGCCTTAAGGTGTGTGAGGGGATATGTTTGAGTGAGCAAATATGCCCCTACTGTGTCTTTACAAAACCTCATAGTAAGTGTGCAGACAAGCCAGAGCAAATACATGTGCTAGGCATTGGTGGTTAGGAGTTCCCCAGCTACATGATGGCTACTCTGAACCCTGGGTTGGGGTATCAAACAAGTCAGAGTAATAAATCCACACTCTTAACAGTGTTGGATTTTTTTTTTTTTTTTTTTTTTTCAATTCAAGCTTTATTCGGTCAATTAACCATGAAAGCATCACATACATTAAAGGAAAAATTTCAACTCATTTTATAATCTGTACAATGATTAAATAATTTTATTAAAAAAACACATAAATAAATACATACATGTGATATCAGAGTATTCATCTAAAATCCTGCCTGGGCACGCTTCGTGGGTCCTTGATTAAAATGGTGATCACGTATATGCCATGCTGCCACTAAAAACTTGCTGACTGCTAAAATTAATTAATTTGATCTATGGCTTTTTTAAAACCCTTATTGCTATACTGCAATTTTCCAGCCCCATTTCCCTACAGGTTTTTCGAATCCATATTGACTGTGGAAAAAAATATGTTGGGCAAAAAACATAAAATGTTCAACTGTTTCCGGGGCACCGCCACAAGCCGGACATATATCTGGAGTAGTGATTGGCCCCCAGTTGCAAGTTAAAGACAACATTGGTAAGGACCCAAAACGGAATCTAGCACATAAACCTTTGCCCTGTAGATCTAGTATAATATCTTAATAGGATTCATACTGCGGAAACCACTTAAAATCAATAAAAAGATTAGATAATCGACCATGAGTTTTACAACAAATATAATTGTTCCATACGTTGGACCAGTAAGCTGATTTCAAAGCAGTTTTATGGGATTTCACTAATTTTTGGGGATTCTCCCAATAATCTCCAAACCCCAAGATACAAAACCAATTGGACACATATTTAATCCAAGGAATAATAGCTGCATTTGGTCTCTTTAGCAGGTCAAGCAATGATGCTTTGTATAAATTCAATTCAGGGTGGTCCAAATCCTTATCCAATATAATAGAGGTCATAGGGAAATTAAATCAGCTACTTGGTTTAGCCCCAAATCAAGAAACATTGGGATCAGTGGTGTACTTCGGGGGCACACTATCAAAGCCCTCGCAAAATTGTTTTCTCCCACAGTTATATTTGTACATACATAGCTTTATTGGTTACTTTCAACCCTAAAAGCAAAACAACCACCGGTAGAAAGATAAAAGATAAGTAAAAATTATGTTAAAAAGGAAATAAGAGGAATAAAAAAGAACATCCTTTACGGCCTTAAAACACATAAAAACCAAACACCTAATCTCCTACTGACTGTCATTTAAATCAATCATGGGGTATTGTTCCAGTCTAGGTGTGTGGTTAAAATTTGATGACTAAAACATTCCATTGTCAGTTTTTCATGTTGTCCTTATTTGGAAGTAAGTTCCGCATCAGCAACTTTCCCCAAGTGATTAGTACGTACATGCCAGGCAGCTGTAATGTACCTACTAACCGCACAGGGCAAGGGGGGGGAACTTTCCCTCATCAGAATTCTTAAGGCAACAATACAATGTCTTACCCCCACATTCCTACACACTGGCCGTAACCACTTTCGACGCGCAATCAAATAGGCAGGACATAAAAACATAAAATGTACAATGGATTCTGGATTAAGGGTACAGCTCGGACATAAATCAGATCTTGTAGTTGCACTCCACTTACTGCCATATGATTTGAGAGGCAGACAACCATATCTGAATTGGATATATAAACTCTTACTTAATGGGTCAAGAATTATATCCATAAAAGATTCAAAAGACGGATACCATTTAAAATCAAAAAATTGTGAGGTCAATCTGCCGTGAGTAAGGCACAGCAGATAGTTTTCCCTGACGTAAGTCCAGTATACCGTTTTCAAATGATTCTTCTGCTCCTTCCTTATACTTTCTGGATGACTCCATAGCTCACTAAGACCCAATTTGTGAAACCATTTAGAGATGTGATTAAACCAGGGAATGGTGAGTACATTAGGTCTATCCAAGATGTCTTGGATAGACTCCTTGTATGTAGATAACTCAGGGGTGGACCAAACACGGACCCAAAAAAGCAGAGGTCGTAGGGCAACTAGATCTGTGATACGTGGAAGGTCAAGGTCCCAGAACAATGGCAGCAGTGGGGTACTGCGAGGGCAGGCCAAAGTAGACCTCACGAAATTGTTTTCCCCCACTGCAAGCCTGCCAGTGTTTGAGGACCCCCAAATTTCTGCCCCATAGACCGCAGCACTTTGTGCCTTTGCTCTATAAATTTTAATAATTGGAGTAATCACTCTCTCAGAAGTAGACTTATGAAAACGAAGAATGGCTCCAGATGACTGTACCAGGCGAGCCAAACTTTTGTCGATTTGGGCCCCCCAATGCAGATTGTTGCTGATTCTCACCCCCAAGTAATCTATAGAGTTTACCAAACCTAGGGGCGTTCCATTGTAAAATATTGAATATCTCTTGGTGGGGCCACAACCCAAAGTCATGAGTTTAGTTTTGCTATGGTTAAGTTCCAGACCGTAGTCACCGCAAAACGAACTGAACTTGTCCATGAGTACCTGGAGGCCCATAGGGGTTCTGGAGATCAAGAGAGAATCATCGGCAAATAACAAAATTGGAATTTTATGGTGATTCAGAGATGGGGCGTCATTTTGACAATTGGACACGACTTGCACCACCTCATTGATGAACAGTGTAAATAGCGTTGGGGCAAGAACGCAACCCTGGCGCACTCCTCTCTTGATGTCTATTTTGTCTGTGAGTTCCCCCTGATTGCCCCATCTTACTTGTGCAAATGTTTTTTCATGTAATCTTTGGATTAAATGCACTAAGTTCCCTGGGATACCAATTTTGTACAATACTTCCCACAGTTTCTCTCTTGGGACAAGATCAAATGCAGATCTTAAGTCTACGAAAGCCACATAGAGTTTTTGCTTAGATAAGGTGACATACTTCCAGAACAGTAATGACACCCTGAAAACTTGGTCCATAGTATTAGTTTTGGGCCGAAACCCAGCCTGTAAAGGAGATAAAATTTGCTGGTCTTGAATCCAGTCAGTAAGCCTCACTAAGACTTGTTTGGCAAACGTCTTCTGAAGGATATCAATAAGGCTAATAGGTCGATAATTTACAGGCAACCCTGTATCACCCTTTTTATAGATCGGTATTATTTCAGCACCGTGCCAAGAATAGGGCTGCCAGCTGCTATGGCATTAGACAACAAATTGATATACCATGCCCATATCTTAGGTTCTGATTTGAACAAATCCCCTGGAATCTTATCCGGGCCAGGGGCTTTTGCTGGCCTCAGAGAATCAATAGCAGCTGTGGTTTCAGCCAAGGTAAAAACAATTCTCTCAGTTGAGATCTTATTAGCAGCCCAACACTCGACATGTGCAGGGTCCTCCAGAGCTTGCTGTACAGGCAAAGCATAGATTTCAGAAAAGTAGGACACCCATCTTTCGGGCTGTATATGCAACCCAATATCGTCCTTACCCCTTTTCGAACTGGAGGTCAACAACCGCCAAAAAGAGCTATCATCTTTACTTTGGACTGCTGCAAGCAGTTTCTGCCATGTCTCATTCTCCCAGTCTCTTTTGGCTCGCTTCAGGGCATTAGCATACCTACAACGAGCCTCTTTAATAGCCGCATGCGTAGAATTTTTAACAGCCTCTTTTAAGGTGGATCTTGCTTGCGCACAGTCCTGATTATACCAGTCCCTGCGAAGGGTGTCAGCGGGTCTCAATTTAATGGAAGTTTCCTTATAGAAGATACCCTGAAGGGAATCGACCATCTTAGTGTGGATCGCCATAATAGGAATATCCAAGGATTCTTGATCTTCATAATCTACAAAGAGTTTTAAAAAAGATGAATAAATTTCCCCAATTAAGTACGGGTTACATTCAACCTTTGGCCAGCAGACCCTAGAGCGTCTATGGTTCAAATGAGGGAATGGAACATTAGTAATCCTTAAGTGCTGGACTCTTAAAAATGCCTGATTAGTCAATACAAGACACAAAGGATTATGATCACTATCCAAGCGAGGTAAAATTTCCATATCAAGTGAACTTGACCATAGCCTAATGTCCAAAAGAATGTAATCAATAGTACTAAAGGAAAGCCCTCGCTTGAAAGTAATGGCTCCCTCTGAGTCAGATTTAGTGCGGCCATTGCATTCTCTCAGGCCATAGTTCAGGCAAAGGGAAGACATCTGGGATGCAACACAGGAAACAGGCGAAAGTACCATTTCTTTAGATTGGGGAATACCCCAATGTTCGTCCTCCTCAGTAGTCAGATTGCTAATGGAGTTGTCCAACACAAAAGAACAATTAAAATCACCTGCTATAATCAGAAAAACTGAAGGGTCCAAAGCGTCTATGTAGTCCGTCAACTGGGAAAGAACAATTGAATCAGACCCACGGGGAACAGATCTAGCATAAATATTCAAAACTATAATTTTGAAGCCAGGACGGAATGTAAGTTGCACACCCAGCAGATCAAAGGAGTTAAACTTTATCACAGAGTGATCACATTCTAACTTATTGTTCAGTAAAATCATTAAACCTCCTATCTGTCTTCCGAATCCACCAGAGGCAGGTTGGGCAGCAGAGAAATAGGTTGTAAAGCCTTGTAAGGATAACTGTTCTTTAGTCCATGTCTCCTGGAAGAGACAGATATCTTGTTTGTTTACAAGGCTTACCCATTCCGGGTCATCCAGTTTTTGCTTGATTCCAGCTACATTCCAGGACATGATGTTAATTTTTAGGAGGTGGAGATATTGACTTTGTTCTCATAGGTAGGGCAGGAGTCGAAGTCCCTATAAATTGACACACATCATTTACTGTTTTTGGAAGCACTGTACAGGGGGCAGACAGTCAGTCCAATTCAGAGAGTGAGGGGGAAGGGTTCTCATATTTAGAAGTAACAGAATTATCTGGGGAGGGAATAGCCCCAGCTGCTATAGTTCCGGATGTACAACATTCTCTGGATAGCGGGGCCCCTGGCGGCTGAATGCTAAGTCTAAGATTCGATACCCTACCAATACATAGTGTGCGTGTCCGTGCATCAAAGGCCAGGAGATCTTTAGCTAGACTATAATCATTAAAGAGAATCGAGATGTAATCAAATTCTGACCCTAACTGGTTATGTCTGTGGGCCTCACATATATCAGACCGGATAACAGAGCGGCAATTCCTCTGTGAACGAATCCAGTGAATCACTTTGTTAATTAGTGAATCACTCGACTCTCCGTTACCCTGAGGTAGCTTTGGTACCCTAGTTAAATAGATAGTCGCGACTTCCCTCCTCCTTCTGGACCTTTGATTAGGGACGTGCGTCTGCAATAATGTCATATGATCAGGATTAGTGGCAGGACGGGGACTAACACAGCAGCTTACTACCGAGGATGTTCCTCCTGGATTTAACTGAGAAGTTTTTGGACGTGAAATAACTATATCTCCCCGTCCAAAAATTAATCCACCCTTATTAACACCTGATTGAGACTTTCGCTCATATGCGGAAGACATGGATTGAGAAACAAACCTACCATTCCTGCCACATGTTGGGGAATTATCATTAATACACCTAACGGTGTTATGTGTAGAGGAAGATGTCATTTTGTCACCTATACTGAGGGGACTGGGTTTTGTGGAATCCATCAGAAGATCAGACGAGGGGACAGACTTATAGGGCACATTACAGTTACAACCAGACTTTTGGCCCTGAAGTCCAGCAATTTTGTTCATCAAAGTTACCAATAGACTTTTAACATCATCTAATTTCAGAGAAATAATATCCAACTGGGAAACTTCATTGTTGCCCATCTTTGCATCCAGAGAGTTTTTAACAGAACCTTCTTCGCATAAGGTCTGTAAGTGACCAGGACTTACAGGATTTGAAGCCAAAACCGAGAACCTATTTGAACAAGGAATGGTAATAGGGGGAGGGGACGCGCACCTCACATGGGGTGCATCTTCTTCGGCTAGATGACCATTTATCCCCACCAAGGGTGATGAGGTTTCCGGAGGTAAGGGGGTTACACCCTGGGATTGAGGAAAAGGGTGTAAATCAGCTTTAACCTCTATTCTATGTGACTGGGTTTTTTTCTTGAAGAGATCTGGGATCTTTTTGGAAAGAGTGGTATCTGGTCTAGAAGGACCAACAATGGAAGGACTCCTCAATATAGCCTCAACCTCTTCAAACAGTGAATCAATTGCTTTGAATTGCTGTAGTTTAGTGGTTGAAGATCCCTCCATTTTCCCGGCAGAACGTTTCTTGGGTTTTTTAACCCTAGATTGGGATACTGCTACCTCATCGGCCTTCCTCTTCCCCATGTCGACTGACCGGTGGCCTAGTAAAGTAGATAATTTCAACCACAATTATAAGAAGAAAATAGCCCAGCCCCAAAAAGCCTACTATCAAGTACAAATGATGTTGTAAGGAAAGGAAGCCCCTATAAAATAGGAGGTAATAGAAAATTACACCACTAGCAACAGAGGCCTCTATACCAGAACTAAATATAAAAAGAACATAATTTTAGGGGGGTGGCCCAGCCCAGTCTCCTCCTGGCGATGACGGGCGCAAGACGGGCCCGCCCTTGGCCCGGGCTTCGCCCGGGCGCCGCCCGCGCGCGTCCCGCGCAGCGGGAGCGCGAAGAAATGTTTAAAGGGCTCCTGCCCTATCAGGTGTCTCCTCTGGTAGTTGGCGTTCCCCGCGCAGCGGGAGCGCGAAGAAATGTATAAAGGGCTCCTGCCCTATCAGGTGTCTCCCCTGGTAGTTGGCGTTCCCCGCGCAGCGGGAGCGCGAAGAAATGTATAAAGGGCTCCTGCCCTATCAGGTGTCTCCCCTGGTAGTTGGCGTTCCCCGCGCAGCGGGAGCGCGAAGAAATGTTTAAAGGGCTCCTGCCCTATCAGGTGTCTCCCCTGGTAGTTGGCGTTCCCCGCGCAGCGGGAGCGCGAAGAAATGTATAAAGGGCTCCTGCCCTATCAGGTGTCTCCCCTGGTAGTTGGCGTTCCCCGCGCAGCGGGAGCGCGAAGAAATGTTTAAAGGGCTCCTGCCCTCTCAGCTGTCTCCCCTTGGTGTTGGATTTATTATAAAATGTACCCAGTGGCCACCTTAGAGGTGCCCCTGCAAGGTCTAACTAGCCCTGGCATGGTTGCTGGCCGGTTCTAACCAGCCTGTCATCACCAGACAGGATTCTGGATCCCTGTGTAGAGAGCCTCTGCTCTCTAGGATCTAAAAACAAAGCCATTCCTGGGCAGAGGTGTTACCCCGCCTCCCCCAGGATTGTGCACAGTGCCGCCAGCGAGCTTTAAAGGGCTTTCTGCCCTTGAAACTAGACCACCAGCCTTGCTGCTAGAAACAGATGGCCACCTTCATTTCAAAACCCCACTTTTAGCAGGTGCACAAAGGATAGGGGGAGTGATCTTCCTCAGCCTGCCCCCCACCCCAGAAGTGGTAGGCTAGGTGACTACTCCATTTAATTTTCCTCCATCTTGGATAGCAGGAAAATCACCTAACAAGAAGTGGTCACATAGTGGTGTAGCCACTTTTAGGTAGGGGGCACATTGGCCACTACCAGATACTCCCCTAAATGCCCACTAAATACAATATTTAGTGGGCATCCATAGACCTGCAGATAAGATTTTATGGACACAAGAAGACTCGTGACAAAAAAGACCCAAGGCTCGAGAACATGCTTATGCACAAAAGTCCTGCTGTTGCAAAAAGAATGCACCAAACACTGATTGCTGCACCCAGGACTCGACAATGGCCACAGAGGGGTCAACTGGACATCGGACGAACTCTAAGAAAATCCCAGAGGACCTCAAACTTTCTAAAAATTGCCAAGAACCTCCCACCAAAGTAAAGGCATCATTCTCTGCAACCTGCAAGCAAGATCCAGTGAAGTCCAATTCACTGATCGGCTGCTGACCAATGAACTGGACACCACAGCCAGACCAAATTTCACGCAACAGACCCAGAAGATGAACCCTGCAAGTGGGCCAAGGTTAGTGGCACTGTGATGTACAGTGGTTGAACTGTGCAATAGCCAGGTATACTAGACCCCCAACGTCGGACTTCCAGAACAAAAGTCCAGTCTGGACTCTCCAATGATCAGGAGCAAGCACCAGTCAAGGGACTTCAAGAAACACAAGTATCACCCCCCAGAGTGGCCCTGTTGACTTGGAATCCACCCTACAAGTGATTTTCCCCTGGCTGCAATTCTCTTTTATGCACAGCTCTTGTCTGACCTATCTGCACTGAACCCAGCCTCCCTTGCCCCCACATCAGAAAACCAGCTGTGTTGTAGGGGTCCCTAGCCCCTTGCCACGTGTAAACTCTAAGAGAACCGATCGGTCTTAACTCTGGGTCAACCTGTGCAGTGCATTTCCAAGTGGCCCCCTCTCCATTCTGCTCTAGCTCCAAGACATTCAGCCACAGCTTCTGCTTGTAGCAGGAACTGCCCGAACTTCTCTGGCTGGTACACGGGACATCTCAACTACTTCGACCTAAAAACAGAAGGTGAGACTTGTGAGAACATTGCCTGCTTTTATATGCATTTTTAAATTTTTCTCCCATTGATTCCTATGGTGCGTAATTATGCACGAAAATACTACTTTTGCTAAATTTTGAAAAATTATAACGTAAAATGTACTTACCCGATTTTCATGATCTTGTTCTTAAAAATTGTTTAAGAATCTGAAGTATTTTTGTAAATTGGACTCAAGTTATTCTTTTGAGTGTGTGCCCACATTTATTGATACTGTGAGTACAAAAAATGCTTAGCACTTCTCCAAGATTAGCCTAACTGCTCGACCAACCTACCACAAAAAATAAAGCAATAGATGGCCTATTAACTAACTCTGGATACCAAGATGGGGTTCCTGAGACTCTCTACACAGGGCACATAGTTTTTATACACTATATAGAGAGCCAGCCTACTACAGCTGCACAGCCCCCTCCCTGAGTCTCTTTAGGTCCTGGGGAACCCATCTCCTGGGCCTTTCTTTAATACAGGTGGGTGCTCTGGTTCCCACCAGGGGCAACCACCAAGCACAATGTTGAAAGCCAAAAGGGAGCACCAGGGCCCCTGCTGCCCCAGAAGGCTTCCTGCATAGTGTGGGAAACAGATCTCAAGTCTGCTCCCAGTTAACAGGAGCATTTTTAAAGCTCTCCCCTTCTGGGAGCAGACTTTGGCCCTCATTACGACCCTGGCGGTGGGTGATAAAATGGCGCTAATACCGCCAACAGGCTGGCGGTAACTACCACCAAATTATGACCATGGCGATGATAACTCCCATAGACAGCCAATGTACCACACAAACCGCCACAACGGAAACAGCAGCCACCACGGCGGTAGCCGCCAATAACCAGGCAGGAGACAAAGTACTGCCTACCATATCAAGACACATAAAACTTCCAACTTTTCCAACACCAACAAAAGCCTGGTGGAAACAGAGCTCAGGAGTGAAAGGACTCACCACTGGAGACACAGGGAAAAACCCCGCCACCATGGAACCCGAACTGCATGTTTTCCCGATGATCTTCTACGATATGCTCCACCTGGAACACCAACGCCGACTAAGACAATGACGGTGAGTACAGCCACCTAGCACACAAGGGAGGGTGGGAGGAAAACGAGAGTGACACACACGTGCACCACACACACCCAACACACACATACCATACACTCAACCAGCTGCACACGAAAATCAGTTTGTCCCAGAAAAATGGCAGAATAATGCAAGGACAACAGGAATTGATGAAAGTGATTGTAATCAGATCAACATCAAAATTAATAATTCAATTTGTCAATGAAACAGATAACTGCCCAGTTCAATTTTAAAAGGGCCCACATGGCCACAGGGCACAGTCTAAGGCCCAACTCGAGTCCTGATCAGATCCTGGTAGTACACTGCAGGGGCATCAGTTTGCAAATAGGCAGGCACCTCGGGGGGGGCTCCTCAGACGCATGCCGGAACAAGCCCACTGGTTCTGGATGGGGCAACATGCCCATTGCTTTGTCTTGGGGAGTGCAAGGCCACAGTCTCTGGTGTGGGTGTCTTTCCCACTGGTTCTGGGGGGGGCAACATGCCCATTGCTTTGTCCAGGGGCGTGCAAGGCCACAGTCTCTGGAGTAGGTGTCTTTCCCACTGGTTCTGGAGGGGGAAACATGCCCATTGCTTTGTCCTGGGGAGTGCAAGGCCACAGACTCATTGACTTGCCCACTGGTTCTGGAGGGGGCAGCCCGCACAGTAGCCCCTGGAGTGTGGATTGCATGGCATCCGCCGGCGGTGATGGTGGTTGGAGGAGGCTCCTGGGCAGTCCCTGCACTCACTGATGGCTGCATGGTGGTGGTTGTTGGAGGAGGCTCCTGGGCAGCCCCTGCACTCACTGATGGCTGCACATCCACAGCTGGCTGTGGGGGCCCGGTGACAGCTAGTGGTGGTGGTGGTGGTGGCGGTGTTTGCCTGGAGGAGGGAGGAGTAATAAGAGTGGAGGATGAGGGAGTGGTTGTTGGAGGTATATGTCTGCTGGATTTGAGTGCATGGGCTGTATGCTGATGTGAGGTGGATGGCTGTTGGATGTCGTGCTTGCATTTGTGTCATTTATGGGGGACAGACATGATGGGAGAGGACACAGGAGAAGCGTGCATGGATGTTGTGGAGGTGTCAGCCAGTGTGGTGTGTGTTCTGTTTGGTGTGGTGATGCTGATAGTGGATGTAGATGTAGTGCATGCAGGTGTGAGTGTGGACGTAACTGGGATGGAGGTGAAGGAGGAGGAGGAGGAGAGGGAGACAGTGGAGGCAGTGGATGTTGTTGTGTCTGCAACGGTGTTTGCGTGAGTGCCTGTGGGATGAAGTGTGGTGCTTGTGTCTGCCTGTGCCACCACTCTTGTGTGTTGCCTTGTGTACATGCTCATCTGTCTGTGTGCATGGGATGGGTTGGGATTGAGGAGAATGGGACTGGGAAGTGGAAGTTTGAGGGGGACGGTAAAAACAGGGACTATTGCTGCCATCAGAGAGGAGGCCAGAGTCTGAATCAATCTCTGTTGGGCTGCCAAACCACCATGAGTGCCCTCCAAGAATGCATTACATTGCAACCCCTGGATAGCATTCACAATGGTTGACTGCCCTACAGAGATGGATCTCAGGAGGTCAATAGCCTCCTTACTCAGGGCCTTGGACTAACTGGGGCAGGGCCAGAGGTGCCTGGGGCAAAGGAGATGCCCACCCTCCTGGGTGAGGGGGCATGGGCAACTCGCTGAGGGGCTGTTGGCAGGGCAGGGCTGGTATGGGGTGGTGGCTGTACCTGCAGCTGGGGTGGTCACAGAGGTGTCTACCACAACCAGGGAGCTCCCATCGGAGGAGGTATGAGAGTCTGTGTTGTCCCCTCCAGTCTCTGCCATGGTGATCCCCTTGCCCTCCGTCCCACTCGGCGTCGGTGGACTCTGCCTCCAGGGTCCTGTGGGATGCAGCTCCCTCTGTCGCCCGTGCCTCTGCTCCTCCTCCAGATGATAATAATGCACACAAGGACAGGATGACAAAACAAGGGGGGGGAGAGAGACAAAGGATGTACTGGGTCAATGACTGCACTAACACCACAGTTGGCGTACACAGCACCCTCACACAGGGAACAGGCCTACGCACAATGCATTGCACTACCAATGAAATGGCTGGCCAACAAGGAATGAGGAGCACACACTGCCAACTGCAGCACACCTGGGACCCACGCAGCCTTGCCTAGAAGTAAATACTAACAAGCTAGGTTACCTGTATTTGCCATGCAACCATTACCCTTCTGAGGACCTACGCTGCTATGTCTGGCCTGGCCTTAGGGGCAACCACTAACACACAACCACCACCCGGATACCACCCCACCAGCCATAAGTTGTAATGATACCCACTGTACTCACCCCCTTGTGGATGCTGTGATTCAATCAAGCACCCATCCAGCTCAGGGTAGGCCACCACAAGTATCAGGCCATCAGGGGGGTCAGGGTGCGACGGGCACCCCTTCCTCATTGGGAGGCCATCCTCAACTGGGCCTCCGTGGTCTTCTGTGCCCAGTGTCTCAGGTCCTCCCACCGTTTCCGACAGTGGCTGCTCCGCATTCCATAGACCCTCAGGGTCCGCACGTCCTTGGCGATGGCAAGTCATAATCTCTTCTTTTGATGGGGACTGACCTGCAGAGGTAATACATACAGGAGAACTCCATTAAACAAACAGTCCAGCCTGTCACACACATGGCCCACCATACCCAAACCCATCACCAGTGCAACACCCATAGGCCAGCTCACAACATGTACACTGCCAACAGACAATCCCACCACCCCCACCCATCCTTACACAATGCCTTCAGACACATCTCCATGCATTCATGCCACATGCATCGTGCCCACAGTGTACTCACCTGTTGGTCTGAAGGCCCATACAGCAGTCTGAACTGGGGAAGGACCTCATCCACCAGTTGCTCCATCTCCTCCGAAGTAAAGGCTGGGGCCCTTTCTCCTGTCACACAGGCCATGGTAGGTTCCAGACACAGGTCACAGTAGCACATGCAGTGCAGGTCTTCTCCTGTGGAAGGTCAGGAAACAAGTGAGGATTGAGATAGAAGATGGCAGTCACGCCTACGGGGGTGTACACCGTCACCACCGGCGTACATCCCCATTAGCCACTGTACCCCATAGGGCCCAATATAATCCAATGAGGAATTGCACAGTGGTTCACAACCGCCTACCCCCAAGGCGCACAACGTCGGCTGAATTACCTCACTTCCACCTGTCCCTCCACACACAACAGGTGGTCGCCATTTCGGGGGGATGAACAGGCCTATTGATAATTTCTGAATCACAGGATAAATAGGCACATACTTTTAAATTGTAGTTGTTCAAATTGTGACAGCCTAGTCACTCTTGTGTCCATTAGATTCCTACCACTGCGGATGAATAGGAGATGGAGACATACCCCTGTGTACAGACCCCTGGTAGACTTAGCTTCGCTGGAGGACAGGCACATAATACTCACCTATAGACTGGACAGGGCCACAATCACAGAGCTGTGTGCCCAGTTGGAGCCTGACCTGATCTCAGCTATCCGTCATCCCATTGGGATCCCCCCTCTTGTGCAGTTTCTATCAGTGCTCCATTTCCTGGCAACAGGTTCTTTCCAAGTGACAGTGGGCTTGGCAGCAGGAATGTCATAGCCAATGTTCTCAATCGTGCTGGCAAGAGTCTTGTCCGCCCTGGTAAAAACGCATGTGCAACTACATTGCTTTTCCCCAGGTGGAAGATTTGGCCACTATGAAGGCCAGATTATTTATTAAATACATTGGGCTCCCGGGAGATCGGATCCCAGGGTCTGTATATGACTCAGGGAGGGAAGCTGTGCACCCCTCCCCTGAAAAATGAATATGAAAAATGATGCACAGCTGCAGCAGTGCAGTTGTGTGTCATTTTTATTAACGTGAGCTAGCGCCATTCCTTAGAGCCATCCTTGCGCCATATTTATTAAATGATGTAGGATGGCGTTAAGGAATGGATAACATCACAAAAAGGAGCTAACAGCTGTTCAATACCATAAGTAAAAATTACATTAATGCTGAAAAAATGGCGCTACACCGTTTTGCTGCACTTAAACATGTCACAAAAGGGTTAGCGCCATTTTAACACAGCATTAGCGTAAAAATAAAACGCAAAAGCAAGAAAGTGTGCAATTGCGAGAGACGATGGAATCAACAGGCCAGGAGAGACCCCAGGGAGACCCCAAACACCCAAGTACCAGGAGGGTAAAGGAAAATCACAGGAGAAGGAGACAAGAAAGCGCAAGTGTCACTTTAGCAAGGAGGAGAATGACATCCTGGTAGAGAGGTAATGGAGTAGCACATCAGCTATTCGTCACCTCCAAATTGCCAGTTTGTAGGAGATACGCAACATGGCAGCAAATAGTGGACAAAATAAATAAACTGAGGTGAAGAGAACTGTCACTGAGTGCAAGAAGCACAGGCATGATTACAAGCACAGGACTAAGGAAAGGAGAAACTCGCCAGGATCTGTAAAAGGCAGCACTGCAGACTGGAGGTGAAAGTCCTGCACCACAGGAGGACCTGCATGAGCTGGAGGAGATGGTTGCAGCGGTCAGCCCGCAAGAGCTGGTCATTGGAATCACAGGACAGGACAGACTTCCAGGAACCACCAGAAATGCAGGGTAAGTTGCAAGGGGTGATATCTGGAACTCCACTAATGGCAGAAGGGGGAGACACATAATACACACTCAATGCATGCTAAAGGGTTGCATACGAAAACATAGGCCCTGCATCAAGGCGCACCATCCTCACCCAAGCCACACATGTACTGACGCTTTGGTTGTGCTATGCACTCCTACATATGCACAAGGTCAACATAAACCACTCATTATGACTATACTTCACCATGTAAATATGAACCACATTGCCTGGTAATCCTGTGCAAATAATGTAGCTGTGCCATTACAACACCCATTGCATATAGTCAAAGCCCCTGTACCAACACAACGTAGACATCAGAGACTAGGACAGAAGTCAATACCACCCAAGGGGTGGTGTCAGGGTGGTGTTTCAGGCCAAAATGCTTCCCTACCTCAATGTTGCATTGCCTTTCCTTATGTGTGCTGTATCTTGCAGCACACATTGAAATGGCATATTCTCAGAAATTGCTTGTACATGTGCAGGAAGGGACACCTCCCACACATTAGCAACTCATCACTTCAAGGCACTTCAAGGCAGCCACCCCGTCATCATGCTGCAACAATGCCTGTGTTGGTGCAGGGAGCACTAATCTGTGCAGGTGCAGGGGGAATTGCAGGGCTGTGCTGCATACAGGTAAATATGGCACATCACTGTGTATCAAAACTACTGCAGTGTACTGCAACACATCTTGGAGCTGCCCTGAGCCATGCCAAAGGATACAAAATCTGCCCTAAAGCCTGCAACTTGTGGAACACAACCCATACAGGCTGAACCCACAACAACTCACACACAACCATATACGTCATATGGGAATGTCCACAAAATAAAATGCAAACAACACATTGTGCATGTATGTGAACATCATGTGCGCAGCTGAACAAGTGGTTACAATCTCACCATTTGAAAAGTTAGAGGGCTAGATCAAACAGAAAATGATGGTACGTGCTGCAGTGCAAAATTAGGCACCATCAGGCACTGTCTTTTTAAAAAGGCAGAATGCACCACATACATTAGAATACACTCCACCCCTATACACCTCCTTGTGCAAGTGGTAATCAGATGATGTGCGCCAGTGCAGTCACCCTTGCACCATAGTGCAAGGAGGGCTGAGTTGAGGGGGAGAATGTTTATGTGCAGAAAGGAACACCATCTTGCACAACAACAACCTGAAAGTGTGATTTGCTCTTACTCAGTGTGCTGCATAATGCTATATTTTGCCATGCTAAACCCAACCCTGGGCTGTGCCAGATATTGGTCCAGCGTCCGGAATACAAATAGTGGAAAATCTGAGGCAGTGTCAAAACTCAATCGGTGTTGCAGTGGTATGCCCACTGCAACACCCATCGCACACACGTTCCACACAAAGTGTTGGGTGTGAAGGAGCCATATTACAAGGTGGCATCAAGGCACATAAAGTGGCTTCATGCCACCTGGTACATACTGGGCAGGGCATTGTGCCACCTGAGCCCCAGCAAGAGTTACACTCAGGTGGAATTTGGGGAACCTACGTATGCCAAAAAATACCTAGGGGCATATTCATGAGCCCCATCACGTTTTGTGATGCTCCGGTGGTGCAATGCCCTGTGCCGTATTTACACAGTGGTGTTAGGCCACTTTTTGTGCATTAACCCCACCCTGTAAATACAGCCCCTTCACACCCCTCACTTTGTGTGGAAGAGGCATGCAATGGGTGTTGCTGTGGATATGCCACAGCAACACCCATTGCATTTTGACGCTGCCTCAGATTTACAAGTATCAGTAAACATGAGGCAACACAAAAATCTAAGGCCATCCCAAGGGTGGTGTTAGCAAGGCGCAATGAGGAGGTATACATTTATTCCCCATTGTTTTTTTAATTTCTATGTGTGCAGCACATACAGAGGACCCAAATCGCCATGAGTGATTATGTATGTACAGGAAAGGAGACCTTTCCACACATAAACAATAAAACAATTCAATGCAGACATCCTTGCACGATGGTGCAAGGATGCCTGCGTTGGCGTTAGGCATCTCTTTCTAGTGCCAGCATAGTGGCAAATGAATATGGCGCATCCCTGCGTTGTGCAATTGACGCAGCAAGGTGCTGCCACTCAGAGTTGCCCTCCATCATATTCACTTATTAGTGAGCTTGACCCATGTATGATGCACAATGCTACTTAGAAGTAAAACTACAATCTTGGGTCAGTGACATGTCACTGAGCCTCCAGTCACAAATACATGATGTCCCATGTCAACAGCTGATGCAGCTCAATATTGATTTTACACTATCTCAATGCAGAGGATGATGGTTTACCTGCTGCTGACCTACCTGTCCTGCATTTGCCTGATGACATCAATGACCAGCTGCCAACCCTCAATGAACAGACCCTACAGGATGTCCTAGGAGCACTCCATACACCACCTCCAGTTGCAGGGAGGACACACAGCATTGCAGGGTCTCCATGTGAACCACATAGCTACCAACACATGCCACCAGCTAGTACCCACACAGCCCTGGACTCCGAGGACCCAGAGATCAGCTTTCAGAGGACATTGGTAGGAGTCCAGGGAGAGCTGGTAAAGCAAGTTCGGGTCGGGATGGAGACCATGGTAGGCAGCCTAGAGGGAGTGCAGACATGCCTCAGTCCAAATAAGGACAACTTAGCTGCCATCAGAGGGACCCACTACCTGCCACATGAACTCCAGCAGTCTCTGACGGACATGAAGCAGAGACTACAACAAATGCCATCCCAAATGCCAGCAGCATTCAGAATAGCCTGGAGCCCATATAGCAGGAAGTGGCCTCCCTCTGGGAAAACATGGCTGTCTACCACTGTGATGTTGCGGTCTTGAAGAATCAGAAGTTCCTCCTTGCAGCAGTGATGCCTTATGTGTTGCCACAAATGCCATCTGCCTGGATCTTTGACTCCACATCTCTAGCCCCTGAAGTGTGTGTGGCCCCCATTACCTCTACAACAGCATCAGCCATGGCACAGGAGGCACCACATACATTAGAGGATGAAGATGTGGAAGGAATAATATTCAGAAGGTAAAGTACCTGGTAGCACCAGGCTGTGCCACATGGAGAGTTTCTCCTTAGTTCTGGGCTTAAGATAATAACAGTGTTGTGACAGTATCAAATATGCACTCTTCACCTAACCACTGTTGAATTGTCTGCTATGTGCTGTCATTGTCTCTACCATACCAATTGGCAATGTTATGCACTTCTTACTAATGCACGCTACTCCTAGCCATGTCTCATGACACGTCCCTCATCCCTGGACTCCGATTGTGCTACATAAGCAAACGTTCACTTATGGGGTCTTTGAAATGGGTATTGTATAGAAATCACAAAAGCAATTGCACCTGTAAATAGAGCACCTTGTACACATGTAGCATTTCAACATTTACTTTGATCCATCTACTCAGCTAAAAGTTAGTATTGTATCAATCCATGTCAATGTGTATACTATATCACTACATGAGTGCATGACTGTCAGACACTACACCACACACTAGGATCCAACCAAGAGAAAGCTGGATGATAGTGTTGTTGGCAACAACCAACTTACTGTGTAAACTAAATGCTTTGGAATCCATATTCTTTGAAGTAGACATACAGCATGTATAGCTCATAAAACAATCAATTATAATTTACCCAGATGGAAGTACCAGCATTTGTGTGAAACAGGAAAAGCTAACCTTATCAGTGATGGCCACCTGTTAGTGTTGCAGGATAGAGTTCCAAATTTGCGAGTTGTCAGATGTACCACACTTGCCAACAATGAATTACCAGGACCCCACCAATGACAGGCGAAATAACATATTTACCTGTCCAAGATAAAGGTTTACATACACATAGTGAATGGCTGGAACACAGAATGGTAAATGTATGCACTAGTAGACAGAATGTAGCATCCATTCTGACAGCTCCTTGGTCCTGGGCATATGGGAAACCTGGGAAATCAAGACTGTAAGCATACCCTAAGCTCTTCCTCCAACTTGGCCAGTGCACTCATGACAAGCCCCAGACACAATCTATTACAAAACTAGTTAGGCTAAGGCGAACAGGATTTATTGTAAAACCATTAAGCAAATGAAAACCTAAAAACTACCCTATTCTAAACTAACCTATACTAACTATCCTTAATTTACAACTACACCTATCTAACCTATTCTAAACGTATCTTACACATGTAACACTGCACTCTAAACATTGGCCCCCCAACCTTGATAGACGAGATACATGTAGGACAGCAGAAGCTATGACTACACATGTACTAACCTATGGCCTAAATATATATATATATATATATATTTCATTTTATATACACAAATACCCCAACATGACCCACCACCCAACCCCCAACAATAGAATAATGTACAAAAACCCACCCGCCCACTATACTTAACCTAAGCTATGCCTACCCTACACTAACCTAAGACTACACATCTGAAACCCCGTAGACAGCTATACAAAACAGTAAAAGGGAGGGGAAGGAACTGGAAGGTTGTACATTACAAAAATTGTTCACTTCCTGCTTTGCTTTAACTTCTTCTTTGTGTATCCAAACAACTTGTGGTCCTCTGCTACCTCCTCCTCCAATTTTGTCAGTCCGGACAAAATCTGCCCAATGTCCCTTCTCATGTTCTGTTCAAACTGGCTTGGGAATATTGCTGCAGGTGGCTGTACTGGTTGCTGCTCGATCACTGGTGCAGTTGATGTTGAGGGCCTTGGTCCAGCTGTGGCCCCCTGCACCCCTGATGACTTGTCTATAGTGTCCTTGTGTGGCTGTATTGGAGGTCCACCATGGGGAAAGGCACACCATTTCCTTGATGCTTTTTCTCTTCTGAACCTCCTGGCTATTCGTGGTATGCATCATCAACCCTCTTGTGGAATGCTCACCTCTGTACTTCTGTAATGTTGGCAGCTGAAATATAAGGAGAAGCAAGCATCAATATCAGCATTGGGTGGAGGTTGTACAGACATATAGGGCCATATTTATACTTTTTGACGCAAAACTGCGCCAACGCAGTTTTGCGTCAAAAAAAATTGCGCCGTCTAACGCCATTTGGAAGCGCCATGCGGGCGTCAAATTTATACTTTGACGTACGGCGGCGCAACCAACAGGTGGGAGTCATTATTTCGTGACGCACACAGCGTCGGTCTGTCGTAAAGGAAACCAACGTAAATGCGACGCACATCACTGTGGGTCGATTTACTACAGCGCAATCGTGAAAACGCCGTTTTTTTTCACGCTATTGCGTTACATTTTTGCGCGAAAACTGCCCTTTCAGGAGAGGAGACCCAAAATGGATCCTAGATGCCCCAACAGACCCCAGGAGGATGAGAGCAGACCAGGAACCAGCCAGGAGGAAGCATACAGGAACCAGGACATTTAAAAAAAACAAAGAAAGTGTCGCTTCAGTGCAGAGGAGCAGGAAATCCTGGTGAAAGAGGTGACGGAACACCAGCACCAACTTTTCATCTCCTCAAAATTGCCACTCAGTAGGAGAGAGGCCATCTGGAAACAAATTGTGGACAAGATTAACAGTGTGGCTGAAGAACGCCGGACAGTCACCGATTGTAAGAAACGCTGGCATGACTGCAAACGTAGGACCAAAGAGAAAATGGCCAGGAACAGGAAGGCAGCAATGCAGACTGGAGGGGGGAGTCCAGCACAACAGGAGGCCCTGGACCACATGGAGGAGATGGTCGCAGCCGTCATCCCAGAGGAGATCGTCACAGGGATTCAAGGACTGGACAGCGCAGACTACCACGACACAACGCACATGCAGGGTAAGTCGCATGGGGAATTCAAATGCAATAATGAGGATTGTAAGCGGGGGGGATACCTACTACACAATGCATGTAAGTCAGCACATATATGAAGTGGCATGGGGAAAGGGGCACGGCAGGGGGGCATGCCCAGTACTGACCGAAGCTGGGGCACGACAAAATACAGCAACAACAACAGTCCCACGGGACATCCTGTAATTACAACAAGAGAGCCAAGGGAAAGCAGTGACAGGTGGGAAGGACACTACCTCAAATCCACATCCAGGCACTTGTCTTGCAAAATCTATTCCCCATCAACTAGGTCCCTACCTGTAATGCTGTAGCAAATACAACAACTGCAACTTAACTGCCACCACAGTTGACAATAACACCTCTCATCTCTGTGCAGCTATAGCACCAAATGGCAGGAACCCCACCCTGGAACATACATACCTAAAATAGGGGGTGAGGATGACATCTGCAATTACTCCTAGAAATAAGACAAAGGTACCAGTACACTCAAATGCCGAATGTCCATAACTGACACATACATAACCCTAAGTAAACAGCAATAGGAGCCACACAGCACTAACGACACACACATGCTGCATACGTCAGGGTCCCTCACGTGCCTGGCTAACAAGGCTACATCACTAATGTCATACTGCTCAGACAACAACATTGAGGAGGGGACACAGGCAACTGGTCACTGAAACACATCTGCACAGTCTTACAAAAAAATAGGACATTCATACGATAAACAGGCCAATCCAGTAAGACACACATTATACCCCATCATATACAAACATCAACAATGTTTACATCCATACCACATCCTAACATTGACATGCATAGGTAATGCCACGTAACATGTACAGTTCATGCAATGTGAATAAAAAGTGTATGGGGCAGGGCCTGAGAGGCAAGTGTGCTGGCAGGGCAGTCACAACACCCACAGTCAGTCAAAGTGTAGTGTGGCAAGTGAAACGTATACTTTGCGCATTAGCCTCAGGCTGGAGGCCTTTGTGCATCTTACCCTGAATGTACTAATACTCATTTGCTCACATCTAAGAGCCTCAGAGCACTTTGCACTAAATGATTCTCATTGCCCTTCCTATCAGTTAATGTAGCAAATAGTCAGTCCTAGGGTGTTGTTAATTAGTCAAATCACCCTGTTTTGCCTACTTCTGCACTGGAGTTTGCCAGAACATATTCACTCTGTGCCCCAGTCAAGGATACCGTCTGGTACGTTGCTGATAGATGTGGTAGGGTTGAAGGTCTGGCATTCCTGCGTAGGGAAACCTTGTCATCACCATGACATATGTCTTTTAAATTCACTTCCTCGTCCCAAGACACGCATGGGGGAGTTTCCAAACATAAATTCACAACTAGATGCTGCCTGCCTTGCTGCTGATGCACAACCAGATCCCAGCGCATTCCTCTGATATGAGGGATGATGTCTCCCCTGTGATTCAGACAGGCAAGCTCCAAACTTAACATGCTGTGCTATACATAGAACAAGCAGAGGGAGAGCAGAAACTGTTAGGCACCATGATAGTTGTGTACTAATGTATTAGTCTCCTGCAGACTATTTCAATTCTAACAGTGTGTATTGTTTGGGTTATTGGGGCTCACACCTAAATTCCTACAAGTCAGTTGTACAATGAAACTTCATATCAAACAAATACTGTCTTTGTCATTTGTGTATGGGAACATACCGGAAAAGATAGAAATGTATAGGACCTGAGTGACCACCACTTCCCTGAGAAGTTTCAAAGATGTCATGCGCTCGGATGTCTAAACATTCCTTTGATGTGGGAGACCAGAGGCACTGCTAGTTAGTCTGAGCTAAATTGAATATCTGGGTGACAGAGTTATATACAAGTGGGTCAAACTTAGTCCCCCACACCATTAGCTATCCTGCTGCCTAGAAAGCCAAGAATCACATGTAGGATAATGAGAGCCCACCCAACAAAATGTCCCTCCATAACAATAGTGAAACACAGAGTGAGGAGTAGGACAAAAAAAACGCCTATTTCTAAATAATTACAAAGCAACACCTAGAGGCGACCTGGCAGACATGTCTGAAAGATCCATATCATACATGTGACACACAGGTGGGCCATAGGCCTACAACAGTGCCCTATGACGGACAGCAGATACCAAGACAAACACAGAGTACAAATTTAAGGCATCCAAAGGCTTGTATCTTAAAGCAAAATTGTCACAACACAGACACACTAATTGTACCCTGTTTCAGTGCAGAGGAACACGGATCACCTGCCGATATGCCTGTTCATGAGTTCCCTGATGACATGGATGACGAGACCATCAACCTCCCACAAGAGACCCTTGACATGGTCTTTGAAAGCCTTCAAACCCCACCTTCAGTCACAAGGAGGAGCACAGAAGAAGCAGCCACCACAGTAGAACCACCCGCCACCCCAATTGTAAGACCTGCCAGCTCCAACACAGCTGAGGACTCTGACGACACTGGCACCAGCTTCGAAAGAACTGTCGTTGGGGTCCAGCGGGAGCTGGCCAAGGAGGTGCGGGTGGGGATGCAAACTATGGCAGCCAGCCTTGAGGGGGTGCGTTCGTACATGTTGTCAACTGCTGATCAGGCAGCTACAATGCAAGCCAGAACATCGCTCTTGGAGGAACTTTTAAAAACACAGAAGGAAATCTGCACAGCTGTCATCCAGTTGACACAACAACTCCAACTGCAAGCCAGTCAACGTGTGCACAAATGCAACATAGAACCCCTCAGGGCCGACCTGGCTGCCTACCATCGGGATGTGGCTGCCATTCTGAAAAACCAGCAGGCCCTCCTTGCTGCAGTACTGCCCTTCATTACTCGACAGGGATCAGCCCCCGGGATGTCTGCCTCCATGTCTTCTAACACTGAGGTGTGTGTTGCCCCTTCACAACCAACAACAACAAGGATACACCAGGCAACACACACATCAGAAGAAGAAGACATGGAACAGATAACATTCACACGCAAGAGTACCCGGAAGCCCTAGTCCCTGCACCATGGCCTACTCTGACCAAGGTCCTACGTTTTGACACATGCCAGTCTCACTACAACTACCCTCAATGACTGTTCGGCAATCCACTGTATGACTTGTCCCCATTGCCAGTGAATGTCTCTCTCCTACCATTTGGCAATTCATGTTCCTCTGCACCGTCTGTGACCTCACCCCAGCATGTCAGGAGCATCATCCACACCCCGTCTGTAGGATCACCATGTAAGAATGCACCAGAACGGACTCAGCTAACATTGTGAATGGACATTTTGCATTACACCACCTACAAATAAATATCACTTGCACACCTATTGTGTCTCTGTGTCATTTCACACTTCAACTGTGCAGTAGATAACTCCAAAGTGGCTGTGTGGCAACCATGTCGATTCTCTATACTACTGTCCTGATTTCATGTATACTGAAACATCTGTGCAGTGGCCAGGATTGCATCATAGCTTTACTATACTGAGGAAAATAACTGATGAAGGGACTAAGCACACACAATCATGCTGTGTTGGACAGAATGATGCACCATCTACAGCTATTCTAGACAACTAATGGTGGCTGAGAAATGTAGGCACCATGCGATACTAAAATTGGAAATTATGCTGTAAAATGAAAGGAATGATAAACAAATTACACTGCATCAATCACCCTTACGGCGTATACTTCCATGAAGGAAAGTCATGCTGAATCAGTCCACACATGATGTAGGTCAGCAATGACAGCAACAAGACAAGAGTGTGAACAAATCCTCATCTACAAAGCTCTCCCTGAACTTCACAATGCTGTCCGACCTATCTATTTACCTACAATAACAAGTCGGGAAGCACTCTTTGTGAAGTAGGATACATACCAACCCCAAACCTTGATGATCAATGCACACTACCAATGTTGGCTCTCCCACATGGTGGATACTTACCAAGTTAGCACACGGGTAGCTGGCATGTTAAACCTCATTAGCCTGGGGATAGCGAGCATGGAACACAAATGTCATACTAAAACTTTCTGCTACACTGATGTAAAGGCTATGAAAAGGTAGCAACTAACGCATCAGGTAAAGGGTTAACAAATTTTTTATTTCAAAGTAGTAATAAAAGAGGCAACTAAGTGAAAGGTAAACCTACACTTATCTAACCTGACTACTACTAACCCACAACTGTCCCTAACTAACCTAAGCTAAACTTACTCTACACATGTAACGAAACGATCTAAACATCAACCCCCCACCCACCATTAAGAGACAAGACACATGCAGGACAACACATAGGGCCTGATTTTGACCCTGGCGGACGGCGGAGGCCGTCCGCCAAGGTACCGCCGCTGAATGACCGCACCGCGGTCAAAAGACCGCGGCGGCCATTTAGACATTTCCTCTGGGCCGGCGGGCGCTCTCCAAAAGAGCGCCCGCCGGCCCAGAGGAAATGCCCCTGCAACGAGGACGCCGGCTCAGAATTGAGCCGGCGTAGTTGCAGGGGTGCGACGGGTGCAGTTTGCACCCGTCGCGTATTTCAGTGTCTGCTTAGCAGACACTGAAATACTTTGCGGGGCCCTCTTACGGGGGCCCCTGCTGTGCCCATGCCATTGGCATGGGCACGGCAGGGGCCCCCAGGGGCCCGCGGCACCCCCTACCACCATCCTGTTCCTGGCGGGCGAACCGCCAGGAACAGGATGGCGGTAGGGGGTGTCAGAATCCCCCATGGCGGCGCAGCAAGCTGCGCCGCCATGGGGGATTCTAAGGGCAGCGGTAAACCGGCGGGAGACCGCCGGTTTGCCTCTTCTGACCGCGGCTGAACCGCCGCGGTCAGAATGCCCTGCAGGGCACCACCGGCCTGTCGGCGGTGCTCCCGCCGACCCTGGCCCCGGCGGTCTTGTACCGCCGGGGTCAGAATCACCCCCTTACTAACCTACACACATACTATACTATCCTAAACAAACATATATTTTTTTGTAATTTTTTTTTGTTTGAATTGTTTTTTGTTTTTTTTTGTTTTAATTAAACAGGAATCCCAACATTGCCCCCCACTCACCCACCCACACAAAAATATTAGATAGAAATAATAAGGACCCCCCACCCTCTTACCTAACACTAACTAAGCTAATTTCCTATACTTATCCTATAACTAACCCCCCAAACCCAACTAACAGTATGAAAAAGGAAAGAGGTGAGAGGGGAGGGGTAAAAGTTCAGGAGGGCAAAATGACTACAGATTTGCCCTCTGTAGTGTGCGCCGGATGGAGCGCACCTTCTTCTTCACCTCATTCATGTCCTCCGCAAGGTTCTCAACCTTGCGGATCAACCTGTCCAATTTTCTGGACAATGCCTGGAAGGCTGCAGGGTCAATAGGAGGGTCAGTGCTGGTCTGGGTGCCGGTGGAGGTGGAGGTTGTTGCTGGAGTGGAGTGGCCACGGGACAGCCCTGCTCCCAACACACGGCTGGGTCCAGGTCTGGATGAAGATGCCTGGTCCGTTGCTGTGTCCCCTTGGGCAGACCTGGTGGATGTAGTGGTGGTGGTTGTTGGTGGCACCGTTGGGGGAGCCTGTGGTGTGGCATACCACGCCCCGGAGGCCCAATCCGAATTATATCTGCGGGCCATCCTCCGATACCCACACTGCACCTGCAGGATGTGCCTGTACCTCATTGCACGGCGCTCGAAATGGTTGCGCTCTGCGGCACTCAGGTTTGCAGCTGTGAAGAGAAAAGGGAAATATTGAGCATTGAATTTACAGTGGGTTGAATACCACCATGGGTCATTTGTCCATTACTAGAAATGTATTTTTTGCAGCAATTGTTACAACATAGTTCACGGAAAGGCTCAGAGGAAGTACATGTGAATCCTGCATACCTAAGGGCAAATCACACCTAGCATATACATGTCTCTACATGATGGATGAAATCACCCTAAACTACTCAACCAAATCATACCTAAGGCATGAGACATTATGGCACCAGCTCTTCCGCATACTGACTTCACTACATATGTCATTCTATGTGATAACAATCACACTCCTCACTCAATGGCATTTGGAATTAGTTGTGTGCTAAGATTGAACCCCTGGCCCAGAATCATATGTCCACACTAGGGGTCAGATGTAGGAATCTTGAAATAACAACTAGCAATTATGCAAAGCAGAACGGTGTCTCTGACACCGTCTGCGAGTCGCTATGGGGTCCCGAAAACCCACCTCATGAACATCAATGATGTGGGTTCCAAGTTGCCCCACCGTAGCGACTATGGGCACTCACGGGGATGGAGGCCTGCTGGGACCAGCAGAAATCCATAGACGTGACTGCTTTTAAATGAAGCAAGTAATTTTTCCCCAAGTGTAGGCCGTTTACCTGAAAGGAAAATGAGCTGCAATTAGTTTAAAAACACAACAATTCAACTTGGAAATTTTCACGGTAATTATTGGTCCCTTAGACCACTGGCTGTTTTGTGCAGGATTATTTTGGTCCACTCACAAAGGTGAAGGTTTACAATGAGGACCCCTTCCAGTCAGCAAGTTGGTTACCATCCACTTCAAGTGGATGATAACAGCTACTCACTTTGCAACCACGTACTCGGTTGCAAATGGGATTGCCTACCACTGTGATTTGCAAGTAGGTCTGGTAAACCCCTTTATCATTTCCATTTTGAAAAGCATTTTCCTAATATGTACATGACCACCAAATACATTTTGGAATAGGAAACAGACGTTTGCAAATCACAAACATATATTTATGCCATTTGCAACGTGTAGACATTTTTCTCACTCTGGCCCTAGGTACTAACTCAAGTCACAAAAGGTGTCAAGTACATGTAAAAAAATGGTTGCTACAGTCCTAGGTACCCTGTTTCACAGTAACATCCCAGTCTTTGTGGGTGGTGTGGGAAGAACAACCAACAATCCCATGTTAAATGCACATCCAGGAGTGTACAGAAAGTTCAACATGTATGTGCCTTCACACACAACACCTATGAAGGGCTAGCAACACGTTGTAGTCAGCCCAACCTTGTCACATCCCAGGTCCACACATGTCAAAATGATATGACTTAGCCCAACATAACATACTATTAGTGAGGCATGTTTAACAACACACACAGAGGAGGTAGAACAGCCATTCACATGATTCAACTGAACACCTAGGCCATTGCACTCAAGTCACATACACTTCGAGTTCACCTTGTGGAAGTACATGGCCCCGGAAGATCCGACCTACAGTGTACACAGTCCATCCTCAACTAGGAAGAAACACTTGTCATCAAAGCCATGTGCCTAAGCTATCTGGGAGACTGTCAGTCTGATATGCAGACTCAGTTGATGGCAAGTCCCTGACCAAGTCTAACATTGACCAGTGTATTCCAAATGAGTCATACATTCCCAATTGCCGCTCTAATTGAATGGGCTACAACCCCTCAATCTGAGAGATGACTAGGTATTGCTTTACAGAAACATTATTCAAATTTGATATCACACTAAAACAACAAAGCCAATGAACGGCCAGCACATCAAATCATGAATTCTCTTGAACACACAGTAATCCATCATGCTTCATTACCAAACAATGTAAATAGCACTAAGGCGACACTCACTGTAGGTATCGGGGTCGTCAAAATGGGCCACCTCTCCCACGGTGTACGGGGCTGGTCCACCTGTAAAGCATGAAACAAAGATTATACTCAGACTGGGTGAACGGACAAATAATTTCTGTTACAATGACACTGTGTGAATATGACATGGTAATGATAGACTTTCAAACATGCTCATCCTGCATGGATGACTTTGTATTCAACATTCTCATTGGATGAGTCTCCTGCTCCAGTGTCACACCCTACTACACTCATGCAGTGGCCAGGACAGTCATGTGTCATCCAAGTTAATCCTCCATTAGTATGCCCCAACAATAATGTTAACCATACATCTCAGCATGTGCATCCCAGAGAGACATTCCAAAACTGGTTCCATGAGGACTGCATGACCACTCACAATCAAACAGGCTATGTGGACAGGTTCAACACACAGCAACCAGACACACATGTGACATATGTGTGAACAACATGACTAACTTCATGTGACGTGAAGGCAACACACATGTATAGCATCATCATGTGTTTCCAATTTTCTGTTTAGCTATGGCGTCTGCATATGTAGGTATGTTGTTTCTACATGACGTACTCACTGGCCATTATGACCAGTGGAGTACAAATAGAGCAGTTCACGTGTTGCTTTTCTGACACAAATGCAACACTACATTACATGCAGCTACAGGCATCTGGTATGTGTTGCAAAAATGAGCCATCGGACTGGTAGCATAGGTCTTCATACACATTCTGCAACAAATACACATTAGGACACATATGTATACCTTTGTAGCGCAGCATATGCAACATTTTGTGACGCAGAGAGGGGGCGACTTAGCAAAATACAAATAGATGTTGGATTTTAATGCTGTTATTGCGTGTACATGTGTTGCAAAATATGGGGATTTATGTGTATAACCATGGGCCTAGGTTTCCCTAGCATTACACACAGTCAGCTACTTATTTTGCAGATTGGATAACAATCATCACATGTTCACACACAGATTTCTATCATTCCCATTTAATAGATTTTTACTCACCAACATGGCCACCAATCTGGAGTCCCAGGTGGTCCAGCAGGTCCTGTTCCCTGGTGATCAGATCTGCCCAGTGGTGCTTGAGTTGGTGTACATTTCTCAGACTCCCGTAGACCCGGACCAGGTGATGGCGCACCTTCTCCCACCGGATTTTCCTCGCCTCCGTGTGATACCCCTGTATCACACGGCCCCCAGCTTCCAGCATTAGTCGGAGGAAATGGCTTACTAGCCATATGAACCCCCCCAATTCGTCTTCACCCATCCTGGACAGGCGAGGCCTACCTGACATATTGAGAGGACTAATAATGGACAAAATTAATATGAAAGTAAAAGTGGGAAATGGAGAAAGGTAGAGGTGTGAAAGAAAAAGAAGAAGGAGAAAAATAGCCCAACTAACCCCCCAAACTATGCTACCCACAACAGACTCCCACTGACAATACAAACCATCACAGGTATAGACAAAAAAACACTAAACAGACTGAGACAATGTTATACAACAATAATAGATTGACACTAAGACAAAATACAAGGCACACAGGACACAAAAGCAGTAAAACACAGGACAACACCTTTCACACAACCACACAGTCTAGATAAATCTGAGACTGCAAAGTGAAAGTGAAAGTTAACTCCCAGTACAGATTTTGTAAACAGGATATCCTATTACATCACTTCCTGCAGAAAATGGCCGCCGTTTTTATTTTCCCGTTATGCGTCATATTTTCACGCATACACAGTTGTGCATCATTTTTTTTTGATGCATTACAGTGCACATGATGCGGAGTGAAAAAATATGATATGAATATTAATAATTCATAATGTACATGAGATGACCAACATATTGTCCATGTAGCGTCAATTTTACCACACATACAGCATGGGCGTCATTTTTTTTACACGTACAGTAGTGCACATGATGCGGAGTGAAAAAATATGATATGAATATTAATAATTCATAATGTACATGAGATGACCAACATATTGTCCATGTAGCGTCAATTTTACCACGCATACAGCATGGGCGTCATTTTTTTTACACGTACAGTAGTGCACATGATGCGGAGTGAAAAAATATGATATGAATATTAATAATTTATAATGTACATGAGATGACCAACATATTGTCCATGTAGCGTCAATTTTACCACGCATACAGCATGGGCGTCATTTTTTTTACACGTACAGTAGTGCACATGATGCAGAGTCAAAAATATTGTGGATGTAAATTATACTTTGAAGGCGAAATATTAAGACACTTTTGGATACATTTGTATTTGACTCTGCATTGTGTGCACACATGTACGTGAACAAATTATGACGGCCATGCTGTATGCGTAGAATATGGAGCAAATTTATCCTTATGTCTTCATGTTTTTAGCTTTGGAAAGGTGATTTGTCATGGTCAAACGGTGCGATGTGATACACATATGTGTTTGTATATGACACATGTCCGTTGTTTTATGTATAGAAGGCATTCACACTGTAATGTTTGGGATACGTTAACTAATATATTGACCATATTTGACGACATATTTGGTGTAATTGCTGATGGCTATTTTGAAATGATGGATGGGATACCATTATGTATTCCGTCTCCAAAATGTGTCCACATTTATGATGGTGATGCTTTTATCTGTAGTCCTAACAGGGAGTGGGAGAGTCACTTTCAGTTTTTATGGGGCTGAGCATGTCCCATTATGATTTTGTGTTTCAGATTTGTGTTGGACTTGTGACATGGAGGCCACACATGTGCCTTATGCATGTGTTTAGTTCACAAGTACATGATTCTTGTATGTTTTGGGGGCGGTAGAGGTAGAGTTAGGCCCCCAGCACCCTAGGATTTGACCATCCAGAATAGCTACTGTATCCATGGAGTATATTTATTATATCATGGCAAACCTGCAGCAGCGGGCTAATGTAAGGCCATATGGTATGAATGACTGTTGACCATTCATTGATCTCATTAGCCCATTTGACGTTTGCAGTAATGATGAATTGGAGCTAACTTGCATACCATTTTCCTATGACTATGTTTGCAAGACTCTCAGCGTTCCCGATGTGATAATGAGAAGAATATTTTGGTTGTCTGTGTCCCTTTCTGCATAAACTGGTTTAGTGTCATGTTACAATCTTCCTGCTAGGTTCAAACTGGGACACAACTGTGATGGTCTACTTTCAAATATTAGATTGATTGTATGACATATGTGTACATGTGTGTGGGAATGTGGCTCCACTATCACCTGTCTGGGTGTATGTTGTCACTGTAACTTCAAGGTCTCCTCCTGAGTTAGTGGCAGCTGATGTTGTAGCTATTGTGTATTGCTCATATCACACACTTGAGAGAAGCCATTGATGACATGGTCACGTACACATGGATGGTCCCACCCAGTCTCTGAACACGTGTAATGTGACTTTCAAATGATCTCCAATTTTGGGCTGGATGAGAGACTGTTTCAGTTGTTTGGATCCGGCATGTGTAATTGTCACATTTGTACTCTTGTTGGGCTCTGTGTATGGTAATGTATCATGTCACATCCTACCCTCTGTGCATACAGTTGTGATGTTTATTTTTGGTGTGATAATTTTTAATGGCATTCTTGATCAATGAGACGACATTCATCTTCAGCTATTTCAAACTAAAGGTGGTCAGAAATGAATAGGCCAAAGCATGATGTGGTGTTTGTTATCTGTGTTTATTTACAAGTGTGGAATACAAGTGATTATAATAACTTAAGTAAAAAAATTGTTCACAAGCTGTTGGCGCCTACGCACTCCTGCTGCCGTGTTAGGTTGTTCCCCCTCCTGTTGCAGGCCAGCATCCTCCTCATCATCATCCTCAGGCATGTCTGGGTCCGGTTCAAGGAGGGGAATGTTCCTTTTTACACAAATATTATGTAATATGGCACAAGTGAGTATGATCTTACAGACCATCTCTGGGGAGTATAGTAGGCTTCCGCCAGTGATGTCAAGGCAGCGGAACCTTGACTTTAGGATCCCAAAGGTCCGCTCCACAATGCTGCGTGTCCTCTTGTGGGCGTCATTGTATGCCCGCTCAGCAGCAGTATTTGGGTTCCCATATGGTGTCATTATCCAAGGCTGGATGCCATACCCCTGATCAGCTGAAAGAGAAACACAGAATTGTATCAATTAGATGTAGGAGCCACTGTTGTACGTATCTTTGATGGAAGTAGTTGTGTTGTGTTGTCTGTGACTATTTTGTGTACTAATGTGACAACCTATGGTTGTTGGTGGAAACTTTGGCATTGTTTTTTTTCCTTGGCTGAGCAAGTGTTTGTTGGCTAACTGTTTGTCAGCAGGATGTATTGGTTTCTCAAGTACAGTGTGCCCTCCCTTGCATTGTGACTTGTGACACAGGTGTCCGTGTGTCCTCACTGGGGGTGTGATGATAGTTCCATGCAGAGTTGATACATGAAAGTGTATTAGAAACGTTCAATTGAACATACCCAGGCCATCCCATCCCTTAAAACTTATGCATTGTATTAGTGTACAGGTTATTGTGAGACTTCCAATTTGCAAGGTGACATTTAGGCAACCACAGTCATGAATGTCTTCACACTAAGCTGTAGAGTAAATTCCAATGTGTGAGAGGTTCAATGGTGACTTGTGAAACATGGCTAGTGATGTGAGTACCTCAGTGTGTTCCTGTCTAGGTGTTGCTATTGTGGTGTATGGGTTGTTTATCCTAGAGGGTTTCTGTGCAGTGAGTATATAAGTTGATTTTTGTCCTTACCAACAAGTAGTCCATTGCCATACCGTCCATCCTGGAAGTGTTGGTTGATGGTGCAGTGACGGAAGATGAATGCGTCATGTACACTCCCAGGATATTTAGCCACAATGTTGCTGATCAGTCCTTGGTGATCGACTATGGCCTGCACGTTGATGGAATGTGTGTGCTTCCTGTTGCGGTAGAGGTGTTCACTCGCAGCAGGTGGCACAAGGCGTACGTGAGTGCAGTCGATTGCACCAAGGACGTGCGGAAAGCCACTGATGGCGTAGAACCCCTGTTTAGTTTCCTGCTGCTTCTGCAGTGTGTTAGGGAAGCAGATGTGGCGGAGTGTCAGTCCAATGATGGCATCCATGACTTTAGGCAGGAATGCGGAGAAAGATGGTTGTGAGATTCCACCAACCAGGGCACCAGTTGTCTGAAAGGAGCCACTTGCCAGCATGTGAAGTACGGCAAGCAGCTTTGTTTCTGTTGGGATAGTGCGTGGAGTCACTAAAGTGGGGGCCAATTGCTGTTCAATATTTGTCAGCAGGTGCTGAATGGCCTGCCAGTTCAACCGGTACCTCTGGATGATGTCTCGTTCCCTGAGGCCATGCAGGGTTGTTCTTGGGCGGAATATCCTCTCCTGCCTTCTGCGCTGTCTTTGGGGTCCCTGCTGTTGTTGTTGTGGCTGCTGTTGTTGCTGCAGGGCTCTGCGTCTACGTGCACGCTGAAGAAAAAGCACCTCCATGTCTCCCTGTTGCTGCTCTGCTGCTCTGTTGTTTGTTCTGTGTGTTCTGATTAAGTACAGGTGTGTTTGCCCCATTTTAACGCCTGCCCTGACCCAGGCGTTAAAATTTCACGATATTCGTGCTTTGCGTGATTTTTTTGCGCCGCCTGCCGCGCGGGAGTGATTTTTGCCCGGAAGCATAAATACGACGCACCGCTATGTGCGTCTGTTTTTGGACGGGAACGCCTACCCTGCATGTCATTAACGCAGGGCGGGGTGCCGCTTCCAAAAACTGGCGCACATAGCGCCATTTTCCTGGTGCGCCGGATCGGGCGTCAGGGTTTAAATATGGGGCAACGTTTGCGCTGAAAGTGCGTCAAAATTTTTGACGCACATTCGGCGCAAACGGATTATAAATATGCCCCATAATGACTTACTCCTCATCCATGACTATTTCCTTCCAGCCATCAACAGGATCATCTACATGTCACTGGGATGACGGAAATCTATTTAGAAACAACAGGACCCAGAGCTGAGTGGATAAAATTATCCATGATCAACATTTATGTTTTCTAACTTGTGAGGATCACATGCACCAACAAGTCTGGATTTCCTGTGACCCTTTGCATAAGAGGGGCTGGTCATACAACCCATCACCTCAACACACCTGGTGAAACATCAAGTCTTGCCCAGTCATCATGGAGGCAAGGTGTGGGCATATAAAAGGGGGTCTGGTATCTTCCCACCTGCTATTCTAAGGTTTGGTAAATCCACATTAATGCGTCTTGTTGTAAGACCTGGCCTGAACATATGTAACAAGGGGGAATGCCATTGCCCATGATGTGCCCACATGTACTACTGATTGAAACTTCCCAGAAAGTTTAGCCTTGAGCCTGGGCTGCACATCAGAGTTGTCAACACATTACCGAACTGAAGTCCCCTACCCTGTGCTATGTAGTGCTACATGTGTTAAATGGCACACACATGGTGGCTGTATAGGTGCCCTTAGGCCTAGGATTAGTTTGGCACTGCAGTGGTTGCTGCAACAGTATCCAGAAACATTGTACATCATTTGCACATGCATGTCAGACATCATCAAAGTACCAGGTACGCACACAGCGTTCACATCATATGCATATGTGATGTGACCTACATCACTCACAAATATCATGTTGGCAGGACCATGTTGTGAAAACTGCTTGGGATCTGGTGTGGGAAGAATCATAGACTTTTCACACAACCTTCTGGAGGTTAGTTGTCTACTAATTGTGTACACTACTTATTGTTGTGCAGCACAATATGGCTCCTTGCAGTACTACAGTCTCATTATATCTGAAGGGTACTGAGGCACCTATGGCGTATGTGTCTCCTACATAAGCCCCCTAGAGACCTCTGCAGGTCTCACCCACATCTGTACCGTATTGTTAGTAAGTGAAATCTATGTGTGGCACACTGTGTTGATAATGGTGCTGTGACAAAATGGGTGTAAACAGGCATGCTATGTACATAAACAGGTGCCCTGAGACATATCATGGTAGGCACCAATGAATAACAAGCTAGCCATAGCAATTCCCATTTCATACAATTCCATGCCAGCACACATTTCCCCTTGAACTACATGCAAGCCATTCTCATTGCACAACATTCCAACGCACATGATGTCACCATCCTTTCTCCAATGATATAAGATCATTGGTCAGGCAAAACCATCTCTAATGGCATTCCACACTTCAGTCTGACTCACACCAAACCCTGGATTAGCACCCATGATGCACAAGATGACACTTATTAGATGCATCAGGGTCTTCAAATAGCTCAACCTCTCCTATGGTGTAGGGTGCAGATCCACCTGCAAGACATGGGTGGAAAACATTGCTTAGTGTAATTTGCCCATATTAGCTAATGGACAACATTGTATACTGTTAACTTGTTAGGCTGAGTGAGCCAGTCATTCTAGTGGTAGAGCAGAGCAACTGACAAACATCTATGATCAGTCAATCACACATAGGCCCTCATTATGAAGTTGGCGGTCTGGGCCGCCATGCCGGCGGTGGCGGTGAATACCGCCAGCCGGCATGGCGGCCCAGACCACCACATAATGAAGACAGGGAGGGCCGCCATAGGCGGCCCTCCTCCACTGCCAGGCTGCCGACGACAGGCAGCATTATCCAACAGGACAGCGCTGCTGCCCCTCGGATAATGATCCCATTTCATCCAGCCTTTCCCTGGTGGGTTGGCATGGGCAGTGCAAGGGCCTCTGTCCAGTGCCCCATCGCGCAGGTCACTGCCCGATTTACGGGCAGTGATTCGCGCGATGGGTGCAGCTGCACCAGCCACACAGAGGCATTGACGACGGCTCCATGTGGAGCCACCGGGAATGTCCCGGCCAGGCATTCTGCTGGGCCGGGGGGGCAGAAAGAATGTTTCCGCCCGCCGGCCCAGCAGAATGTTTATTATATGGCCGGCGGGGTCCCAGCGGGGCTGGCAGTCTATAGAAAGACTGCCGGAATTAACACAGTGGTGTTAACCGCCGTGTTCATAATGAGGGCCATAGTCTCAGATAATGGAGACCCACACACCTACAAACCATCACTGTCCCTGACACTCCCGTGGTGCTTCTTACTGCACCATTAATACATGGTATTGTCATGCAGGTGTCTTCTAGCTCTATGCCTCCATGACAATATGGGACTGCTTGACCCTGTATATTGCATCTGAGGGACATGCAATGGTTGTTGCAGTGGCTGACCCATCATGACACCCATAGGTTTGGAGCCTGCCTCAGATGTTGTAGACATGTATTTCATTGTCACAGCAAACTGGCAAACAACTGCCCAGGGGTTCTGTGGGTATTCCAAGGTGTTGAGGAATGACATGATACATCCTTCAGTGAAGTATTTAATATGTGTGCGCCATCACAAGGAACACACATGAGCAATAATGCTATGGGAGTATACTCATGTGAAAATAGTTGTACCTACCTGCACATTGACTGATTGAAATCATGGATGTATTGCCAATAGTGTGTGGCCAGCCATTGTTGCCATGGTATACCATTATTTGTCCAGGGAGGGATAAGAACATGGACATAGAAAATGCCTCAATACAGAAACACTTGCTCTGTGGTCCAAGGATGCATTTGTTGGTGCAGGCTACTCAGTGATGTTCCAGTGAAGGAACAGATGCAGGGCAGTCCCATACTGTCAGTGAGAAGTGACAGTGACAGGCCAGTGGAACTGGCTCTGCACATGTGTGTGGTAATAGACATAGTATACAGTGTACGTGATACACAAGGAAGTGGAACAGGGAAGTGCTAGTAGTCTGGACCCAGTGCATGGTCAAGCTCCCTTACATGGCCTTGGCCAATGACACAAAGGGGCCAATAGAACAACAGGGGTGCAGCACCAATTGCATCAATACAGTCCTTGTGGCCCTCAGTGCACCCCTTACCCCAGCCATTTGTGCGCCTAATGAGAATTAAGACACAGCGTAATGCAGGTAGGGTCCAACTACATCTATTTATGTGTAGGTAAATGATGTACTCAACAGGAGTTGCAACAGATCCTCATGACTTCTGCTGAGTACATCTCATACATTTGTATGCCCCCATATCACACCTGCTCTCAGCAGCCGTTCAGAGTGCTGAAAAAATTGAACTAAGGGATTTCTCATCTTATTCAGTGGCTTATACATATGCTACCCAAACAAATTTTGGGACCCCCCTTCCATACATAATGCATGGTGCAGGCCTCATTTGGTGCTGCTCATTCCCGAGTTGCCCTATGCATGCATCACAACACTTTGTAATGGTTGTGATGGAAAATGGTATATCTTCCCAACATCGGCTTCATTATTGTACATCTGACTTTCAGGCCTAAGGTGGCACTGGGTCTCTTCATACAGGCAGCATACGACATGGCCACATCCACACGCATTACATGCAGCACTCAATCATATCTGCAACTGTCATGAACATGCAAAAATAAGGACTTTGTATGGAAATGTGAGACTTACCAACTGCTCCACCAACCTCAGTAAACAGATGATCCAGGAGATCCTGCTCCCTTATAACAAGATCTGCACATCAATGCTTGAGTCGGTGGTCATTCCTTCCACTGCCGAAGATCCATGTGAGGTGGTGGAGCACATTCCTCCACCTTAGCTGCCATGCCTCTGTGGGGCGGCCAAGGATTACAAAGCCACCCAGTTGCAGCATCATAGGGAGGTAGTGCTGAACAAGCCAGATCAAATCAAATCATTAACATTTATAAAGCGCGCTACTCACCCATGCTGGTCTCAAGGCGCTAGGGGGAAGGGGTTACTGCTGCTCGAAGAGCCAGGTCTTGAGGAGTCTCCGGAATGTGGAGTGGTCCTGGGTGGTCCTGAGGATGGTGGGGAGGGTGTTCCATGTCTTGGCCGCCAGGTTGGAGAAGGACCTCCCACCCGCCGTGGAGTGGTGGATGCGAGGGACGGCGGCGAGAGCGAGGCTGGTGGAGTGGAGAAGACGGGTGGGAGCGTAGAAGCTGAGGCGACGGTTGAGGTATTCTGGTCCCTTGTTGTGGAGGGCTTTGTGTGTGTGGGTGAGGAGACAGAAGGTGATCCTTTTGCTGACGGGATGCCAGTGCAGGTGTCTCAGGTGGGCGAAGATGTGGCTGTTGCGGGGTATGTCGAGGATGAGGCGGGCGGAGGCGTTTTGAATTCGTTGCAGACGTTTCTGGAGTTTTGCGGTGGTCCCAGCATAAAGGGTGTTGCCGTAGGCCAGGCGGCTTGTGACGAGGGCGTGGGTCATGGTCTTTCTGGTGTCGGCGGGGATCCAGCGGAAGATCTTCCAGAGCATGCGGAGGGTGAGGAAGCAGGAGGAGGATACGGCGTTGACTTGTTTGGTCATGGTGAGAAGTGGGTCCAAGATGAAGCCGAGGTTGCGTGCGTGGTCTGAGGGGGTTGGTGCGGTGCCAAGGGCCGTGGGCCACCAGGAGTCGTCCCAGGCGGTCGGGGTGTTACCGAGGATGAGGACTTCCGTTTTGTCTGAGTTCAGTTTCAGACGGCTGAGTTTCATCCAATCTGCAACGTCCTTCATTCCATCTTGCAGGTTGGTCTTTGCGCTGGTGGGGTCCTTGGTGAGGGAGAGTATCAGTTGAGTGTCGTCGGCGTAGGAGGTGATGATGATGCTGTGTTTGCGTACGATGTCGGCGAGGGGGCTCATGTAGACATTGAAGAGTGTTGGGCTGAGCGAGGAGCCTTGTGGGACGCCGCAAATGATCTCGGGGGGGTCTGAGCAAAAAGGAGGGAGGTAGTCTCTTTGAGAGCGGTTGGAGAGGAAGGAGGTGATCCAGTCCAGGGCCTGGCCTTGGATCCCGGTGGAGCGGAGGCGGGTTATTAGGGTGCGGTGACAGACGGTGTCGAAGGCAGCCGAGAGGTCGAGGAGGATGAGGGTGACTATTTCATCGTTGTCCATCAGGGTTCTGATGACGTCTGTGACTGAGATGAGGGCGGTTTCAGTGCTGTGGTTGGCTCAGAATCCGGATTGAGAGGGGTCGAGAAGGTTGTTGTCTTCAAGGAAGTTGGTAAGCTGCTTGTTGACGGTCTTCTCTATGACTTTGGCAGGGAAGGGGAGGAGTGAGATGGGGCGGAAGTTCTTCAGGTCGCTTGGGTCAGCCGTAGGTTTCTTCAGTAGGGCGTTGACTTCAGTGTGTTTCCAGCTCTTGGGGAAGGTGGCAGAAGAAAACGAGGAGTTGATGATGGTCTGGAGGTGCGGGCGATGATGTCGTCGGCTTTATTGAAGATGAAGTGTGGCCAGGGGTCCGAGGGGGCACCGGAGTGGATTGAGTTCATGGTGGTTTTGGTCTCTTCTGTGTTGATGTGGGTCCAGGCTTTGAGGGTGATGGCTGGGGGTGTGGGTTCAGTGGTGGACGGCTGGGTCTGGTGTCCGAAGCTGTTGTGTAGGTCGGTGATCTTGCGATGGAAGAAGGTGGCGAGGGAGTTGCACAGGTCTTGTGAGGGCGTGATGGCGTTGGCGTTGGCGTTGGGGTTGGAGAGCTCTTTTACGATGTTGAAGAGTTCTCTGCTGTTGTGGCTGTTTTTGTCCAGTCTGTCTGTGAAGAAATTCCTTTTGGCTGCGCGGATCAGGTGGTGGTGTTCGCGGGTAGCCTTCTTGAGGGCAGTCATGTTGTCTGCGGTGTGGTCCTTACGCCAGGCTTTCTCGAGGGTACGACAAGTTTTCTTTGATTCCTTAAGGGTGTCAGAGAACCAGAGAGGTTTTTTGGTGTTGGACTGTCTTGGAAGGCGTCTGAGGGGAGCGAGGTTGTCTGCGCAGTTGGTGATCCAGTTTGTGAGGCTGAGGGCTGCGTCATTGGGGTCGGCGGAGAAGGGGGGTTGGTTGTCGATGAGCGTGGAGAAAAGCTGTTCTTCGGGGATTTTGTTCCACTGTCGACGAGGGATGGGTTGAGTGCGGAGGTGGCGAGTCTCGCGTTGGAAGGTGAAGTGGACACAACTGTGGTCGGTCCAGTGTAGAGCAGAGGCGTGGCTGAAGGAAACGTGTTTGCTGGCGGAGAAGATGGGGTCGAGCGTGTGTCCGGCGATGTGGGTGGGGGTGTTCACCAGTTGCTTGAGGCCGAGGTTGGCGAGGTTGTCGAGTAGGGCGGTGGTGTTGGGGTCGTTGTTCTGTTCTAGATGGAAGTTGAGGTCGCCGAGGAGGATGTAGTCTGGCGAGGCGAGGGCGTGCGGGGAGATGAAGTCGGTGATGGAGTAACTGAAGAGGGCGCGTGGTCCGGGGGGACGGTAGATGAGGGATCCTCTGAGGGTGGTCCTGGGGTCTGTGCGGATCTGGAAGTGCAGGTGTTCGGCAGCGAGGGGGGTGTCTTCGGTGGAGGTGGTGACGCTGATGGAGTCTTTGAAGACGATGGCGAATCCTCCTCCTACTTGGTTGGTGCGGTCTTTCCTGGAAATCTTGTAGCCTTCGGGGATGGCTGTGGCGATGTCAGGGGCCGAAGAGGCGTTCATCCAGGTCTCAGTGATGAAGGCGACGTCTGGTGCGGTGGAGTCCAGGAGGTCCCAGAGTTCAACGGCGTGCTTGTGGATGGATCGGGCGTTGATCAGGACGCATTTGAGGTGGTTGATGGCGCGTGGGCTGGTGGTCGTGGTTGTTTCGTGGTGGAAGGTAATGAACCCCCCCAACTCATTGGCAGACATCCGAGGAATCCCCCCTTTTCCAGAGATATTGGAAATGCAGTTCACCCAAAACAAAAAAATAAAAAACCTAACACCTAACCCAACTACCCCAACTACCCCATCAACTATAGTACCCCAGACAAACACCCCACAATAAAGAGACAAATACAGAACAATTACACTACAAAAGACAAGTTTAAAGACAAATAAGGACTTCACCTACAGGACACAGCATAATAAACACTACAGGCACTCCAAAAATACCATTCCACCTACAACACCAGCTACACACACTCTCACACAGTCACAGACAGTGAAGTGAAAGTGAAAGTGAACTAACTGTACCATATTTGCAGGCAGGATGTCCTGTTTCATCACTTCCTGGGAATATATGTCACGTTTCCAGAAATGCGTTGGTTTTTTGGATGCATGATGGTCATGCATCATTTTTCTCACCACTAGCGTGAAAAGCGACACAATGCGATAGAGGCTCAGGGTCTAGGTGTCTTTTCACTTAGAAGTTTTGAAAGGTATATGTGCATGCGTGAAAAATTCTGACGTATGATGGTCCTGCATGGATTTTACACCATAGTACTTTAAGAGTCGTGTGTACGTGTAATTGCCATTCAGGGCCCAGATGTCATTGTACTAACATTGCAATGTGTAATTGATGTGTTTGCATCATTTTTTTCCGCCTGTGTGGATTTTTGCATTGTAGTCCTTGAGTGCATCCTGATTAAATTAATATGTCACTTGGGCTGTGCAACAATGTTGTATGTGTGGTATGGCAAAATGTGCATGGCTGCCCAGTAATGTCATTACGGTGACAATGGCATGTTGAACTTATAGGTTTGTTTACGAGTTTGCAGCAAGTGATTACCCATACTTTGTGCATAAGTGCATGTGTAGCTACACTGTGTCCACATACATGTTGGCACATGTGTGCTATGTGTGTAAATATGTGTATATATATTAATTTGTAGGTGGACTACAGTTTTATGTCTGAGATACAAATGTACACACACCTAAAACACAATACATATGGTGGTCTATGTCCAACACATGGTAAAGCATGTGAAAACCATGACAATTCTTACTCACAGTATTCAGTGGACGTGGACTACATTAATATCACGTAAACCCTGGAAATTTGCGTGTGCATGTGTGTCCACTCTGTGGTGTTTTGCTGGATTTTACTTATTTTGCCATGCTACACGTGTGCCATTGGTTCCCCAGGCATCTTAGTTGCAGGAGATGTTATGTTCACATGTGTTGGTGAAGGTTGGTATAGGCTGTGTGTGTATAGACAAGTGTTGTGTAATTTCTGTAACATATGGCAACAGTGGTATGCTCATGGGATGTGAAACCTCAAATTACTATCTTCCTGCATCAACACATGTTGGCTTTTGACAAATGCATGTGTTGCCACATCAGTGCCACCTATTTTTCTGTATTTTGGAACACATGTGAAGGTTATTTCTTACAGTCACTGATCTTGTGATACCTATGCCTTTACTTTTGTGCTAGGTTGCCTTTTGTTCAGAATCCATACACATTCACATGCCTGAGCCATTACAGTGGTACATGTGTGCTGAGATATGTGGCATATGTGTACATACCACCAATTAGGCACTCACATTTGTCCACATCATGTTTGTTTTGACTGCACCAAACAATGGCATACCACTGTGTAGCAGTGTTGCAGTCTGGCATAGATGGCAGCCTACTCATCATCACAACTGTGTGAGTTTGTATGGCAAGACAAACCCATGGTTGCATGTGATTGGACAGGTTAATGGAGCTCCAATTTAATCAGCCCCCTGTGCACATACATCAGGCCCCTGACAATGTCTTATGTTAATGTAGCGAGATCAGTGGTGTGTGGGTTTATTGAGCAGGGACCCAGCCTCTTCATGATTGCTACTCAGCAGAACTATGCACACTCCCCAGCAGACAGACACATGCACAGTCAAATTTTCCACTGCAGTACTTGATGTCTGCTTTCCCCTCTTATGTACAGAGCTCAGGTGCTTGCACATGTGGAACATGTAACATTATTTGATGTCCTTAGTTGTTTCCATGGGCAGCTCGTTGGGCTTTTTTATCTGTTGCGACTTCAATATGGGAAACATGCCAGGGTACATATGGTGTTGTCTGTCACAGCCTCCTGTCATGGTGGCATGCAATGGACAAACACCATAGTATGCCAGTGGCCAACATGACTGGGTTATGTGCTGACATGGCCACCCTCTCTGTACATATTTTAAAAATGTACATGTAGATATTGATGTGTTGTACAGTCAATGTTGGTCTATGTGTGTCCTTTCTCTATGTATTCCGGCACTACTGATAAGGCATGTATTGTCACCTACATGCTCCCATTCTTTAGGCTGCTTGCACTTTGTACACATCTTCGACAGCAACATTGTCTGGTCATACATGGCCATGATGCAACATGTGACCTATGTAATTGGAAGACGTACACATCTCTTTCTACTGGCTACCTGATAGTTATGTTTTCATTGAATGTATTAGTGAGATGTAACAAGTTCTACACACACATGACATTACTACTGGAAGCACTTGTACTGCTCCACTTAACCTCCTGTGTGGTATTTGCAATATCTGTGGGTGTCTCGAAGCTGTCCATCCACAACTTCCATTGAACATGGGTATGCATTTCTTCCAGCATGTCACAACCTAGGTAACTCTTACCATGACTGAATGACATTGAGGTATGAAATTATCTCAGTGCTGTACTGTTTATTTGCCAATTTCAACATATATGTCTAGGTCTATTCCCACTCAGTTTGATGTTGTGTCTCAGAAATTCTTCGACAATGCTGAGCATAGTAGCACACCCCACACCTGATTGTGATGTTGGAGCAAAAACATGTATGGAACAATATGTAACTGTTGCTGTCATGTACTTGTTCTGTCATGTGAGTGACAATAAGTGGTGTGTATTGCTTTGTGCTATGTTATGTAGTTACACGCAGCATACTATGTATACAGGCTAACATGTCAAGAATTGTTGATACTGGCAACCCTTTGCTACCTAGGACATACACCCGTACACCAGTCTTCACATGTTTGCCTGGATTTGCTCTAGGGATGTGTCAAGAGTGCAGATTTGTGTGACAAGTGTTCACCTCATGTACATAATGAGTATTAGACACTCTGCCTACATTCGACCCAGGTAAAACTTTGGGAGTGCATGGTACCAATAAATCCATGGATCCTGACTATGGGTCATGTGGTTGGATAGTGATTCTGCACCCATAGCTGATTATTTAGTCTTGCAATCCACTGCACCCTCCACAACCAATGTCTGTGTGCCATACATGAGGTATAGTCCACCATGTGCCAGAGTTGTGCCCAATGGCATTTTACGGACACAATCCCATGGATACACTGTGCAGCATCAGACATTGGTTACAATGCCTGGACATTTACTGAAGGTCCACAGTTAGCAATGGTGTTCCAATCTTGTTACACATGTACCATGCAGACAACACTGCTGTCACCATGAGTTGTGGCAGTGTTCTGTTACTACATAACTTGATATTCAATTGTTGAAAGCCCCTACCTTATGTGTGGCCCCCTTGCATACATCCTGTTAGGCATGGTTTTGTTGTGGTGAGTGGGTTAAGTATTAGCACCTTACCAATGGACGGGAAAAATATATGTAGTAGTGCATGGATCTAGACCTTCAGGAGTCACATGCCCGCAAATTGCATGTTACTGATATGTGAGAGGGGGCAGTAGACCCTCTTATGTCACAAACGATTTTGCTACCATACTTGTCACCTTTGTGTTACTTACCTGCTCACTGAGGTTTGAGTCACATTCCAATGGTGTATGTAGTGGAGAAGAAGTAGACCAAAGAGAATCAGGTGCAAAATTAGTTATTTGTGCTATTTACAATGTGATGTTCATAGTATAGTGACTATGAGTAGAAGTTCTCAACAATGTGGAATCTCCTATGAACTCCTGCAGCACTGTTCTGTTGTTCCCCCTCCACATCATCTGCTCTATCATCATCCTCCTCCTCGCTGGGGACATCAACCTGTTCATCCCAGGGGATATTTGTTCCGACACAGAGGTTGTGCAGGATTACACATTCCAGCATTATCTTGCAAACAAGTGGCGGAGGATATAAGAGGCTTCCTCCTGTCAGGGCCAGTGACCTGAACCTGAATTTCAGGAGCCCAAATGCCCTCTCCACCACATTACAAGTTTTCCTGTGTCCCTCGTTATGGGCCCGCTCTTCCATTGTAGTGGTATTGGCAAATGAGGTCATCACCCACTGCTGTATGTCGTACCCTTGATCAGCTGCAAAGGATAGAGAGAAGATGTGTTGGGAGGTGTTCATATTGCTTTGGAGCATACAATGGCAGTTGTACTTTTTAGTTGGAGTGGTGACACAGACTTGCTTGAGGTATAGTGTATGTTCCTGTTCTTGTGAGATGGTTTCATTGGACTGTGTTGATGGACATGACAATCTTGGGTAGTTGCACAAGGGCCTGGGAATTTTGATATGAATCCCAAAATGATGGTTATGATTTAGGGAAATGTGTTGTGTAGTCCATATTTGAAGCAGTGTTCTATTGTTAGAAGGAACTTACCACCTCCTAGCACCACAATGGTGTCAGATGTTGAAACAACATAGTTGCCCTACAAAGCCAGACTGTGCTGTCCATGTTACCATGTGGCACTACGCATGCAGTGTGACACTTAGGGGCTCATTATGAACACAGCGGGAAACCCCACTGTGTTCATGCTGGCAGTCTTTTCATAGACCACCAGCCCCCTTGAGACCCCGCCGGCCACATAATGGACATTCTGCTGGGCTGGAAGGCGGAAACAGTGTTTCCGCCCGCCAGCCCAGCAGAATGCAAGGCCGGGACATTGATGACGTCAATGCCTCTGTGTGGTGGGTGCAGCAGCACCCGTCGCGCAGATCATTGCCCGTAATTCGGGCAGTGACCTGCGCGATGGGGCACTGCATGGGGGCCCCTGCACTGCCCATGCCAAGCACATGGGCAGTGCAGGGGCACCCAGGGGGACCCCAAAGCACCCCTTCCGCCAGCCTTTCCCTGGTGGGGGAACCCACCAGGGAAAGGCTGGAGGAAAAAGGGATCATTATCCAGAGGGTAGAGCTGTTTGCAGCCATGCTCTGTCGGATAATGATATCTGCCATCGTCAGGCTGCCTGGCGGTGGCGGAGGGCCGCCACAGGCGGCCCTCCCATGTTCTTTATTTGGCGGTTCAGACCGCCCTGCCGGTGGCGGTATTTTCCGCCGGCATGGCGGTCTGAACCACCGGGTTCATAATGAGCCCCTTAGTGACCCTTTGTGGCAGATGATGGTTGTGCCAGCAATCCAGTGTACAAGAGTGTGTATCACACATTAGTAGGATGATGTAAGTTGGTGCAGTAGTATCTCCTAGCTTCCTATACATGATTTCTGACACACATTTTCCTCACATGCACAGTACAGGCTTTGGGAGGGGGCACAGCTATTTTTCACATGGGTCCCTTAGTACGGTGCATGTAAGGTCAGGTATTTCCTCTATACTCCTAACAAGTCTTACTATGACGTCCATGATTGTTAGAGTTTATTTACAGACTCAGCACCATGGTGGGCGGTTTCTGGTATTTGCACAGACATAGTGGTGCTAGGGGGCACTAGGGGCGCATGTGAGGTGGCACTGGAGTAGGTGCTGCCCCATTTCTCATGATTCAGCCCCATGATCTTCAATGGCAGATAGTTTTGTATATGGATGTGTGCAACACAATGCAGCAGACAGGTGTATGTGCACACTACAGGTATGTCAGGTATGTGTAGATGATATGTATTTGGTTATAGCACCACTTGGGTGGCATTTGATTTAGGTTCTGCCAAAGGCTTGCACACAATGGTTTACATGGGACTGTGCCTATGTATGACTTCCTGAAAATGACCATGGCCTATGCCATTGACATGCCTGTGTGCTTCTTTGTTTGGTGTAATGTGTATGTGTGTGTGTGTGATCTGTATTTAGTTGTCAACCTTTGGACACTTGTGGTGGTTTGTGAGGAGCTTCAGTATGCAAAAGAGACTTGGCTCCACCTGTCCACATGTGGTGTGCCAGTTAGGATGTGGCTTTTTTTATGTACATTTGGGTGTATGTGTTTGTGACGTGCAAGGTATGCAGTGTAGTGAGGCATGTTGCATATGTGTTGTTGCCTGGACATCTCTGTGGCCCTACCTATGTGTATTTAGTGGGGTGTTTGTCTTGTTTGTCCTAGATGGTTGGTGTGTTGCGTGTTATGATTGGTATGGTGGCTTACCTATGAGTAGCCCATTGCCATATTGGCCATCCTGGAACCGCTCTTTGATGGTGCAATGGTAAAAGATGTATGCATCATGGACGCTGCCAGGGTATTTCACAAGGATGTTGTTGAAGAACCCAGGGTGGTCCACTGTGGCCTGCACATTGATAGAATGTGTGTGCTTGCGGTTCCTATATAGGTGTTCTGCTGCTGAAGGTGGCACCAGTTGCACATCGGTACAGTCCCTTGCACACAGCACATGCAGAAACCCAGCAAGTTGAAGGAAACCTTGCTTGGTCTTCTGCTGCAGATGCTGGGTGTTTGGGAAGCAGATGTAGTCGGATATGAGGCTTATGATAGCGTCCAGGACCTTTGGTAGAAAGACCAAGAAGGATGACTGGGAGATGCCAGCCACTTGTGCACCCGTTATCTGAAATGATCCAGACACCAGCATATGGAGGACAGCGAGGAGGTTTGTCATGGGTGGAATGTTATTGGGAGTTTGCACCCTTGTCGTGATGGGTGGTGCATTATGGTGCAGCAGGCATGCAATGGACTCCTGGTTGAGTCTGTACATCTGGGCCACATCTTGTTCCCTCATTCCAAGGATGGTTGTGTGCTGTCTGAAGATCTTCTCCCTCCTTCTGCACTGACTTTGTGGCTGCTGTGGTGGTGTTTGGGGTTGCTGCTGTGGTGATAGAGGAATCTGCTGCCTTAGCAGACGTCTGCGGCATGTACCAAGCTGGAGCAGAACCACTTCCATGTTGTCCTGGAAGTTTCCAAACCTCCTTCTGTGTGTTTTCCTTGAGTGGTAGTGTGTGAGCCTCTTTTTAATGCCTGGTCTGACCAGGCATTAAAATTTGATGCTAATCAGACTTAGCACCATTTTTTGAGTCCCCTTCCTTGGTTAGCATTGTTTTTGTGTCTGTAGGTAAATATGGAGCTAGAGGGTTAGCGTCTGTTTTAGGAAGGGAACACCTACCTTGCATCTCATTTTCACAATGAGACGCAAGGTGGTTTGTTGCTCCCTTGAAATGGTGCTAACTCCTATATTTTGATGCTAGACGGGATTAGCATCAAAATATAAATATGGAGTTATTTTTGCACCACTTTAGCGTCAACTAAAATGGCTCCATACTGGCTTGATGACCAATGCCCCTAAATTCAAACAGAAAGCTCCTCCGTAAAGAATACAAGGGCACTCCTGTTATTATCCACTTTACACATCGATTACATTGTTTCATTTAAATATTGCATCCATGATGCAAAATGCTACTAGATATTTACAAAGCCATCCAAGGGGCGATTTGGCCACCTTTCCTGACTTTGTGAAGAAGATGTAATGCAATGCAGCAGCTTGCACTGCATTGTGTTAGATTTCATTCTGGGAGGTGTTCCATGGGTGGAACATGGAGATTCCCAATTATACACCCGTGGATTTCACGCAATCCCAGAATTACAAAGGTTTGTTAACTTGGATTGCCTAACATCGCTACACATCCCAAAGGATGGTGTAACAAGGAGAAAAATATGTTTTTCTCCTCGTTATTTCCTCTTTCTATGTGTGTGCAAAGAAAAGGGAAAATGTCTCAAGAGATTGCTTTTGTGCAGGAAGGTATCACGTTTTCACAAAAACAATTCTCCTTGCAACACAGGCAACCTTGCATCATGGTGCAAGGGTGCCTGCATTGGTGCTAGGCTGCCTGAAGTGTGCCAGCTCAAGGAGAGAGAAGCAATTCTCCACAGCAACTTTGCTTGCTGCCCTGTGTGAAAGTTTAGTAAATATGCCCCCAACTATTTTATTGTAAAGAAAGGAAAGGGAGGGAAAAGAGAAAGGAAAACAAAAACAATCCAGCCCAATTGGGCTAATTTAATTTTCTGCCTCTTAACTATTTCCAAATTTGCCAAAATTGAACTTACTAATAATTTCAAACACAATTAGCAAAATTGAACTTACATAAAAACGATTCCACAAAAGGGTCTATCTAGTCTACCCTATTAGAAAATGGAGTAGGAAATTCTGGCTTCATTTTTTTGTTGCATTGAATAACCTTTTGAAGGTAGGGGGTAAAAGAAGATAACCCCATAATGCATTGAAAGTTTTTTTTTTAAAAATATGTAAGTTTGTGCTGGCCATAGAAGGTGCGGGGGCACCACCAAGCTTTTTTAAATTGTTTGCTCCCTGTAGTCCCCTAACAACATTTTAAAACACAGCAGTAAGTCATTGAATCTATGCCCCAGGAGAGTGTATCATTATTTTCAAAGTACTCTGAGCTGGAACTGTGTGCTCTTCAGCTCGAGTGAATTGACCCCTTGGTCTTATGGCTGCACTTTTTGGCCTGAAAAATATTTTAAAAAGAGACTCAATGACATGTTAATGTTTTTTAAATGCTTTATTGTAAATAATTTGTGACGATCACTATTATCAAACTTTGCAATGGCAGAATTAAAAAAAATTACATTTTATTATAGCTATCAGTGACTTTTTGACACAACCAATGTGCTGCTTTATATATGTTCATGTGCTGCTGGCCCGCTGATAAAGCAAACAGACCCAACTATAACCTACCATTATAATTAGGTATTGTAATAAGATGTTACTTTATGTTAAAAAAACAGACATTTACTGAAAAAACCCAAAGGTTAAAGTGCCATTATATTTAAGTGAAAATGTCAGTCAGGACATCACAATTTAAATGCAAAAACCACAGAAATTCACCAGTTGTATTTACCAAGCTAACTATAACTTGCACTCCCGTCATGCCCTGCTTATCACCACACATATCACATCACTCATCTCATGATATGATCAGTGACATAATTGATGACATCAGTGTTGAGTTCTTAAATTACATAATTAATGACTTAACTCTGCTCCATAGGACTCTTACTTGCACACATCCCACGCTTGCACAGAACCAGATCAGGCTCAGTCACACTCTCTTACATCTTTCCCTAAAACATGGAACAGCCTCCCACTCCACATGAGATCCTTCTCTTTCTTTTCTTGAATTCCACAAGAAGCTGAAGACCTCGCTTTTCAATTAACCAACCTACAATAGCCAGGCTAAGCACACACACCAGCTCAGCACCAGAATACTCCCACTGGTGATAGTGCGTTTTACATCTACACATAGCATAACATACCTGATGTCATCACTACTGACATAATCAAACCTACGACTGTTCAAATTGTTTCTTTAAACCGGTACATGATTTCACATATGAAATGAACTACTAAATGGCACAGAATCATATAAATCATAAATTACCAGTCTCACACACACAAGCTCCCTTAAGTGAACAAAGGTCCTTCTATGCACAACTGTCATCCTGTGCCAGACACTTTGTGGATAGCTGAACTCATGTAAGGAATCAATCAGACAGGAGTGGGCAAGTCCGTGCTTCAGATGATTTTTGACACATGAACAACTGTTCATGGAGAACCTTTTCCGTCCAGACACATAAGCTCCAATAGGTGGCCAAGATCTTTTGATGTACAGTCTTTGTCCTTTACTGAATCCTTTGCAGAAAACCAACCTCTCTCGGACAATCAACTACAAATGGGTGGAGTAGTGCTTTTTTCGATCAGTTTCCAACCTGTGCAGAATTGTTCCATGGAGTGCCCACTCCATCTATGCACCCAAGGCCCTTTAGGTGGTGAAGGCCCTAGTACGCATAGGCCCTCATTATGGCATAATAATAATAATAACTTTATTCGGTATGAAAAAATTCATCCATTACAATAAATATTTTCCAATACATTTGTTAAAAATAGCAATAAAACCATAAATAATAAGAACACCCATCAGGAATAAAAAACATATATAACCACATACATAGAAGCAATAAAATATAAAATTCATTCTAAAGACTCCACATTATTACGCCAAGTAATGGCTCCCTTCCAGAATGATCCCAGCCCCTTCCACACCAATACATATGAGGCCATCTGCAACCACATAAAAGCAGGACGATATTGCACAAAACCCTTGGGCCTTAAAAGAGGTAATAAAAAACGAGTTCTGAATGGTGCATAAAAAACACAAAACAAAGTAAAATGGGGCAAGGTCTGTTGGGACACCCCATCACAGGGGCAGGGTCTAATACATTTGTCCCCATACTGACCTAACGGGAAACACAGATTACTTCTGATGATTCCCAAGCGGAAACGGGTTATGAGAGACCTTTCCCTCACATCCTTTATCTCTAAGAGATAGCGCTCAGGACCTACCCACATCTTTAGCATAATGAAATCCCTGATCGATTTTTTCCCTTAGGCCTCCCCCTCCCTCCTGTTCTTCTGGATCCTTAAAAAATTCTCCTTAACCCATTTCTTGTCACAGCTAATCAGGCCTTCGGGATGATCAACCAGTTCAGGCCGACCCAGATCACGAACCAACTTTCTTATGTGCATCAACCAGGGAATATTCTTTGCATTATCACAAGCCAGACAATCCTTTAAAATATCCCTATTCAGAGTGGCATGTTCGTTAGTCCAAATTGAGATCCATAGCAGAAGGGGAGCCAACTGAATAGTGTCCTGCACAAACTCCAGCTCCAGTTCCAAATGGAGGCTAAAACCAGGGATATTTTGTCCAACTCCCAATAGCCTTTTACAGAACCGATTTTCTTCCACCGTGACGGCTCGGGAGTCCCTATACCCCCAAAGTGCAGCACCATACAGCAAGACAGGGAGACATTTCCGCCTATAAATTTCAAGCAAAGGCTTGATAGGTTTACTGCCTACCCTTACAGCAAAGTCAAAAGTCGCGCCAACAGCTGCATTAAAAAAAAGCGCACCCCTTCTGGCAATACAAGGTTTCCAAGATCCTTTCTCATCAAAAATAATCCCTAGGTATGGAAACTCATGGACCCTGCTAATAATTTGATCCTCTACCCTTAGCTCCCCCACCCTACTCAAGGGTCTTCCACACACCATAAAATGAGATTTCTTAAAATTGACCTCTAAACCCAAAGCTGACATAAAGGAGGTATAAGCTCTAACTATTTCCCGGAGACCATTCATAGTACAGGCCATGAGGACTGCGTCATCCGCGTACGTCAGCACAGGGAGATCAGTACCATTCACCTTTGGAACATCCCTACAATGTTTCATCAGAAAATCAGACAGTCCATTTGTATATAGAAGGAACAAAGTAGGAGCCAGAACACACCCCTGGCGCACACCTCTTGAAAGCTTAAAGGCCTCTGAGCATTCCCCATTCGACCCCACCCTCACATTTGCAACCGTCCCAGAATGTAGATATCGGAGCAACTCTACAATATTATGATCCAGCCCTAGCTGATTTAATCTTTCCCATAATATAGACCGGTTCACCTTATCGAAGGCACAGCTAAGATCCATAAAAGCAAGATAAAGCGTACCTTTCCTGGCCTGCGTGTATTTGCCGATCAGCATCAATAAGTTAAGACATTGATCTCGCGTGCCAAGGCCTTCCCTAAAACCATACTGGTCCCGGCTTCAGATATCATTCCCTACCATCCAGGACTCCAGGCGCCTTAAAATAATCCGTCCCAGAATCTTCGCCGAAGAGTCCACTAGAGAAATAGGGCGGTAGGACTTAGGATCATTTTGGTCGCCCTTTTTAAACACGGGGACAATACATGCCAGTCTCCAAGAGGCAGGGGTACCCACAGTAACTGCTGCATTAAGGACATTTAAGAGAACAGGTGCCCATTACTGGGGGTTCGCTTTATACAAGTCCATAGGAATCGAATCCGGGCCCGGAGCTTTATTGCTCGCACTACACTGTATCGCATCCATAACCTCCTGAAGCGAAAACCTAATTGCTAGGTTGGGAGCCATCTCATACTCGTTCTCCTGGTGATTTCTTAGGGAAGAACCCTCAAAAATACTACAAAAGTAAGCAACCCATGCTTCCGGGGCGATGTTACAGCCAAGGCCCTCAGATGTATCTGTTCCAAAGGAACCTCTATTTACCACTTTCCAGAACAGGCCAGGATCCTTCAGAGCTATGGCACGTTCTAACTCTTCCCAGGCTTTATCTTTATGTTTTATCTTACTATCCCTCAAGGCCCTCTTATATTTCAATCTAGCTTCTTTTACGCGGACCCAATCTCTAGGATATTTCTTAGTAGCCATCTTCAGGTTTGCCCTTGCAACATAGCAGGTCTTATCATACCAACCACAATTACGTTTGCTAGGTAGGCTGCCTACTGAAAAAAGGCAGTCTCTCACTGCTGCATTTACTACTGTTATTGCATTCATAACAGTTTTAGGATTAGGAGCCTCTATCAAAAGTGTGTCCATAAATAAATGTACATTTTCCCCCACCACCCTTTCTACAACTTTTAGGGAAACCACTTGCTTCCACCCAAGCCGCCTACCTTGGTCCTTTATCTCCACTCCTACCGGCCTACCTCGTCCTAATTTTCGTAGGGCCCCAGGGAGTTTAAAGGATACTATAAGGGGATTATGATCACTGAAACTCTCCCCCAGCACCTCCCCCCAGTCACCAGGTCTTTCAAAGGTGGAGACATACAAATATAGTCAATAGTGGTTTTAGATCCTCTTCCCACATAGGTTGGGAGTTGATGAGTGCCTATGGCTTCTATATCACACAAATTCAGAAGGCCCATCTTCCTGAGTTCCTTGATTAGAACCCTGCCTCTGGAGTCCTGCAGACCATCCACTAAATTATCCTTGTAGTCAAAAATAAATGGGATTAACCACAGTGCTGAGCCTCCCCAGGTTGGCATTAAAGTCTCCAGAGACAATAGCACAGAATTCTAACCCTATCTCCTCCATTCTGTGTTTCAAAACCAGAAGAACGGAAAACAGGGCCCCAATTTGGCATCCCACATCCCACACAGCATTATAAAAGTTAACCATTTAAATATTAAAATTATTAGAGAAAATTACCCATACCAGCAATATACCTTGGTGATTGCAGTTAATTTGAAAAGCACCCACTATCTTAGAGAGGCGAATTAGGGTAACCAAGCCACCTTTTGAGCGGCCACCAAGAGACTTCACAGCTGGAATTGCAAATCTGTTATACCCATCCCACACAGACAACCCCTCTGACCAGGTTTCCTGAAGCATGATCACATCAAAAGTAGTCACACACCTAATCCACGCCTGATCAGATAACTTAGCATCATAGCCCGCAATATTCCATGAGATAAGCTTACACTGTGGGGGCACCTCTTCCCGTATAGCCAGAGTCTTGGCGCATTGTCAGTCCACCCCTTCCAAGGATAAATTACTGTTAGAGACAGTTCTTCTGCTGGATTCCCGGTGACTATTTTGACCCAGGGGGGGAAACCTACCAGAACCCGAAGATACCCCAGCACTCAATCGCATGTGGTCATGAAAATAACCCAAAGGGACCATACCAATTGCACCAGCTCTAAATACAGCAGGGCGGTAGGTAGAAAGGAGCCTTTGACTCAGGGCTGGGTATCTAACATTTATAATAATACAATCTTCATCCCCCACCTTTTTTTTGGGCCCAACCCATCCAATTCTTCTGGCAAACAAAATATCATTGAAATCCTTGCATGAGAAATCACAGTTCTTACTCAACCAATATCCAGCCTTATTTGTGAGTTGGGCCGTGGACTCAGTTACCCCGGGGCAAGAGCAGGTACATTCGTCAACACCACCACATAAGGGGCACAAGCTGGGGGGAGATCCAAACAAGTCAATGCAGGCCTGGCCGTCGGGAAAATCAGATTATTATTCCCAACCAGCTGTTGGTCAGCCCCCCAGTTACCACAAATTCAGGATCAGGCTGCCTACTACAGCTAGGCCTATTGATAATCCTATCCGCCCTTAATATAGAAGTCGGTGCAGCCAACTCAATCTCAGCATGAGCGCCTTGTCCCCCAGAATTTCCAGAATTAACCAATAACTGAGATAATTTTCCCAGAGGTCCCAATGCGGCATAAGCAGTAAATGCTTCCTACCGCCACGGCAACAGCCGCCAAAAGACCGTAGCCGTGACTACCTAACGCCTACCATATTATGACCCTAGCCGGAATTCCGCCAGAACGCTGGTGGAATTCTGGCTACAGTCATGGCGGCGGACGGTGGTAAGGTGGCGCTGCTGCCAGCAGCAGTGCCATGCCAGTAGACCGCTGCAGACCGTATTATGACCCATGATACAGCCTGGCGGTGTTCTGCTGGCGGACGCTGCTGCTGGCAGCAGCGCCCTGTCCCTGTCGGAGGACCCCGTGCAAGCAGGTAAGTCGGATGTTCTGACCGGGGAAGGGGGTGTTGTGTTTGTGTGTGTGTGGGGGTGTGTGTATGTATCTGTGTGCATGCATGCAGGTGTGGGGCATGTGGAATGCATGTGTGCATGCATGGTTGTGAGTCTGCATGTATTTTGTGTTGTGTGAATGCGTGTGTGCTTGTATGTAAGTGTGTGTGGATGTGTGTGTGCATGGATGTATGCATGCATGGGTGAATGTGGGTATGTGTGTGTGTATGTGTGTGTATGTCTGGGTGTAGGTGTGTGTATTTTGGGGGTGTCAGACGGGGGAGCGGGTGGGTGGGGGAGGACTCTGGGGAGGGGGTGAGGGGTGGGTGAGACCCCTATCAGTGCCAGGGAAGGAATTCCCTGGCACTGATAGTGCCTACTGCCATGGTTTTTGTGGCAGTAAGAAAGGCATGAAAACCGTGGCGCTGGGTGGGGTCATATTTCCGTGGGCAGCCTAGTGACGGCCGCCGGGGTGGAGACTGTAGTCTCCAGCCCTGCTGTCATTACCGCCTTGGTGGTCGGTGTGTTAGAGTGGCGGTTTGGCTTTTTCCAACCCGCCAATGTCATTATATGGCAGTATGTACTGCCAGCCTGTTGGCGGTACTACTGCCACTATAACACTGACCGCCAGGGTCATAATGACCCCCATAGTGTTCACTGGCAGGCACAGCTTGTTATGCAGAGAGCATCCATCCAGACTTTCAAGGCCTCATAAGAAAGTAAGCACTTACTACATACAACCTGTAGCAAAGCCTTCAACCTTTTGTGAGCAACCAGCGAGACACAAGTCAGAAAGTTGGCATGTCATCAGTGATTCACTCCACCAGAAGCCACCAGCTAACTTAGTACAACAGAAGCCACCGGCTGGGATCAGGGCAGGTCCAGTGGAAACTGGTCAGCTGGGCTCTTCCAGGAAAGTGGGCTTCTTGCATCCTTTTGTGTTCCTGTCAGCCAACTAAACCTTGGAGTCCACTTCATTTGCTGCAGGTCTCAACAGCAGGTGCAGTACTTCCTGTGCCTTCCACAGGTCCAGTTGTGCTCTTAAGCGTGTGTTCAGGGTTGCCACACCTATGCTTGGCATGAGCTGATGGGTGGGATGGCTGGGGATGATTCCTAGCCCCTCCTCAACCAATTGGAAAAAAGTTCCCAAGGGTATTCCTACCCACTTTTACTGCAGTTCCCATGTGCAAACAAACCCTCAATGTCCCTTTATACCTACCTATACCCAAGATAGCAGAACCTCTCTTCTCTGGTTTAGAGATCCTGTGCCCACTTTAGCGGTGTGCATATAAATTGAACAAGAGCAACCGAATTGTCCACAGGAACGTCAAAATTACAAGTACCAACAGTCACAAAGGGTCATATAGAACTCATTTTTTAAAGAATTATTGGATCAAACAGCAACATTACTGTTGTATGATAACATGACAATATAAAGCGTAGGTTTCTGGTGTAAAAATGTGAATATATTCACCTTGTAAATCACATCTTAAAAAGAAAGTTAAGACATTACAAATGCACAGTGACCCCCCCATGTGAGCAACAACCACACTCAAACAGATAAGTGAAACAAGAGGGAAAATCCAAGGTATGTGGGTCAGCAAACAACCCTATAGTTTATGAGACCAGGCACAAGGTTGCCTATTTACACACTGTGGTGAAGTATCAGAAGTTTTGTTTCTGGAATAGTATTGATAGTGTTTTGACCCTACAAAGGCTAAGAGGGTCTCATCAGGACTAAGGATGGCCTCGGGGGAAACTATAAAATGGAAACTTGGTAATAAGGCTGGGAAGCCTATTGGGAAGGATGCCAAGAAGTCGATGTGATGTATGATACCCACTTACACCTTGAAACTAATTCAAAATGAGGGCAGTGTGTGTATTACTCCATGTGCGGTGCTTTAATACTGGGATGGGGGGAATGTTTAATTCCACAGAGGGAACTGGAGTCATTTAGTAATTCTGTGTTATTCTTGTAATGCAGAATTACTGAATAATTACTCAGTTACACCTGCGGAATTAAATCAGCACTTTAATCTTAAAAAACACTGCAAATTATCTGCAGTGAATTTTAAACATAGACGGACTGCTCATTCTTCCAGACTTCTTCAAGTATCACTGCAGTGTACATACCCCTTGGTGCCCTTCCATATGAATGTAAGCACCCCAAGGGGTATGCACTACACTGTAGAGCACTGCATACCCCTTGGTGCCCTTACATGAATATGTAAGGGCACCGAGCAGTATGCAGTGCAGTATGTAAGGGTACCACTGGGTATGCACTGTACTGTAGTGCACTGGATAACCCTTGGTGCCTTTACTTAATTATGTAAGGTCACCAAGGGGAATACACTACACATTGCAGTGCCCACTCTGCCCGTTCATGTATTTCTGTGAAACAACAACAATACAGATATATGTTTAAACTCACAGGTAAGTTACCTAGAGTGTCTGGAAAACAGACAAGACAATAAATCAAGGAATAGAGTACAATGGAATAAAAGCATAGTGAGCAAGTATAAAGGACTCACCCCTGAGGCAAAGTTAAAGGCTAGTTGATAGTCAAGGGGCATAAACAATAACCCACAATAACTCTCCAATGGGAGAGAAGTGTTTGTTAGGTTGTTGCTTACATTGAATAAGTAAGGTTGGGAAACCTACTGGGAAGGATGCCAAGAAATTAAGAATGATGAATGATACTTACTTATGCCTTAAATGGAATTCAAACCTACTGGAATGGAAGCCAATGGATTAGGTATTTGCATTTGCAATGTCCTAATATTAATTTAAGATGTAATTTTTGAGGTGAATAAATTCACATTTTCACACTGAACACCTATGCTTTGGAATGTCGTGATATCATACTACAGTAAGTTTGTTTTTTCATTCAATAATTCTTTGAAAATTAGCTCTATGTGACCCTTTGTGAAAGTTGGTACTCCTTAGAGGTGTGGCCAGAGAAATGACTAACCCCCTCCTTTTTGGTCACTCAAAACCAGTTTTGGTGACAGATCCTCTCCCGCTGGGATTGGTGCCTGTGTAGCTAGAAACACAAAACATGATGCTGGCCCAGGTATTAGCTAAATCCCCAGGTGAAAGGTTAGGCCCTGTTTGAGGATAATTAAGATCTTAGGCGCTGCCCAGATAAACATTCTGTCAGAGGAACAGAGCACCTCCCCATACCCAAGGCCTCTGTCTAAGCTCTGGGAGCAAAATCACACCTCTTCAGCTACTGAGTGACAGTTTGGTGCTGATGCAATCTAGAGATTTTAGGCAGGCAAAAGTTGACTTTTTAAAAGTACCCTTTGTAAAATAATTAGTACAAATCCTACTTTACCAATGAATTTGGCCTGTAATAAAAAAAAATTAAAGTCCAAGAATTAACTTTTTAGCTGGTTCCTAGGTGCAGGTAACATTATTTACTTTTAGTATTATATCCCAATAATTTCCTATAGAACATCTAACCCTGCTACGGTGAAAACAGCATGTGGGCCCTTGTCACTGTAAGGATATGTTTTACCTTACAAGTTTACATATTCTACTTTGAAGTATCATGAACCCTGCCTTATAGGGCATCAAGACTATAGGTGACCTCTCAATATTTAAAACAGGAGTTTAGTCCTGTCAAAATGAGTTATTTTGACAGGTCGAATTTGCAGTTTAAACCTGCACAGCAAGGCTACTGGTGACATGTCTGCATTATGTTTGGCACTGTCACTCTAGTGGTGGACAATGCATGCTGCAGCCCACTAGTGACAGTTAGCTTACAGGCTCTGGATACACTTTGGACCATATTCAGGAACTTCTAGGCAGGTTAAATATACAAGTTAGGAGTATAGTCAATTTCAACATGTTTTTCGGTTACAGTACATGCACTGGGCACTGCGCAGCAGTATCCCAGTGTGCAGAGTCCAAAACAAGCAATAAAATCTAGCATAAAATGGGTGTGGCAAGGTAAAAAGGGGTATTTTTCCGACACTAAGGGCCAGATTTACAAGGCCCTGTGCCTCCTAGCTCCACATTAGTGTCATTTTTTATGCTAATGTAGCTCAAGGAGGCAATTTGCGTCGTGTCATATTAACAAAGTGGTGCAATGCATGCATTGTGCGACTTTGTGACCCCTTGCGCCACATTATGCTTGTGTCAGGCATAATGTATGCAAGGGGTGCGTTCCGGTGTTAGGAGGCCTGCAAAAATAGCGCAGTAAATTCTACAAAATGTTACTGCGCCATTTTTAGCAACATTTGTAATGCCTGCTCAATGCAGGCATTGAAGTGACGGATCCATTGTAATCAATGGGTCTCCTTGCACTTTGCTGTGCTATCGTCAAAATTTTTGATGTCAGTGCAGACAAAGCACTACAATAGCATAAAAAATGTTGACGCTATTGTCCTAATGTGCACCATGGTGTCCCGTATTGTAAATATGGCCCAGCAATGGTGTTGTTTGGTGGTGGTAGGGGCACGCAAGAAAAGTGGCGCATAGAGACCGATGCGCCACTTACTTGTAAATCTGGTCCTAATTATCTAGCTTTATCCAAAACATTTGATTGAAATTATACTTGTTGCCGTAGATTATGACTGATGAAAGGTCTCTCTTTCTCCTCACACCCTTGGCTTTTCCTGCTTGTTGTTTGCTTGTGGGGAAACTATTGCCCTTTATTCACAACTAATGATTGTAGTGTGTTAGCAGGGTCCCCACTGTCAACATTAATGTTTACATTTTTTTACAAAACGTTTGATGTCATTGGGCAAGGCCAGGGTACAGGAAATTCACTCTTATACTAATTTTACCCATATTAAAATTCAAATTAAAGAATTACCTGACGAATTAAGCAGTGTGTCAAAAGGATCGGATGAAGTAACTATATAGATGAAATATAGTTGGCTTAAGCGTAATGGGTCAGAGTTAGAAACAACTCCTCATTGCTCATTGTTTGCCTATGAGTTTAACAGCTGTGCTCAGATTTAAGTAGTGAAACAGGCCTGCTTCTTTTGGTTACGACAAATAAGTTACATTCGCCAATTTAACAACAAACTCTCTAAAGTAATGATTGAGAGCAAATCAATAAAAACAGGATTACTCGCATTCCCTCTGTTTAGTAATATCAACCCACGCACACAATGGAAACACTTCCCACAGAGGATAAAAACATACAACGCACTTCCAACCATATACCGTACACGGTAGAGTGTGCTACCCATGTAGGTCAGTGATTTCGGGCCCTCATACAGGAAGGGAGATCCATATAACAATTGCAATACAATATCAAATGGCTGGAGTGCAGAATGCCAAAAAGGAAGCTCCTGATTAGGGCTTGGTCTAATCACATTTCTCTTTGTTTCACTGAATCTGTTAAGGTACGATTGGTGGCTGGCAGTAAAAATAACTATTTTGTTGAAAGCTCCTTAGCATTTGACATAAGAAACCCATTTACTTCCCAATTAAGATCCTTAATTAGTGATATAAAACTACATTCAAATGATAGCAAAATAGCAGGTTGCAAGTTCAGACATCACAGTTGTGGACTGTCCTTCCCACCCAACTAAATAAGTCAAATTAGAATAATGAACTTTCATAGACCACTGAAGATCGTTCTGTCTAATTAATAGCTAAATCTATCTTCAGGATTTCCCTATAACTTTTCATTCTCCAATGATTAGATTATCATTCAATATTTATTTATCTTTTTCACTTACCGATTTACAGAGTCAAATCAAATTACAGTGTGTGGCATGCAAATAATATTTTAAGATCAAATTATTAGGCAATAATATTACACTTTTTGTTCAGCGTACATCTGGCTGGAATAGTATGTTTGGTGATCATTACTTTTCGTTCTTGGCCATTACATATTTTAATAGCTTTCCGCAAGGTTTCATAACATCTTCCTGTGCTCTGAATTTATCGAAAATATTAAAGGCACGGTTCTTTTCACTCCAGCATGTATTCATAATACAGAGTTCATCCAACTACTTCACACATTTGCTCTAAGCGCACTCACAGAGTGTCATAAAAGGAAGGATGGAAAATAAATCTATACCTGCCATTTTCACTTTCAATTTCATAGTGCCCTTGCAGGACTTTGAAAGCCTTTCTTCATTGCAAAATTGCTTTATGAGTGGGAAAACTCCCTGTCCACTGCGAAGGTATGCCAGGACTCTCTTGATTCAATCTCCATCCTGATAGAAGCCAAAAAACATGGCATACATACCCAGACATCTAACCCTACCTTAACTTGGAAAGCAGAGAGTTGTGGGGAGTGAGGAGTTTCTACCAATTCACGATATAACAAAATAGTTTTTATAAATGCTTGGGTGTATTTGAAAACATAAACGGATAGTTCATAAATACAGAGATATTACAGTCAGAGAGATTCATACATTACAACATTTTATTGAAATAAGCATTAGAGCATAAAGTATATTTATATACACAAACCTAAAAATCATACAGCCTCTGAAGTTGCCAACACGTGCTTCGCGGAATGAAAACCGCGTCTTCAGGGCATGGAAAACTTAAAAGAGATGTAACGAGTCAAAACATATGGTACCAAACCCATACTTTCAACTACCTTCAGTTGGGTACAGTCCTTAATGGTGATAGGGATGATCATGAAGGGAAAGTGTAGAGCAGAACAGTGGCCCCAAAGGATAGTGTAGTGCTGAGACTAGAACTCAGCAACAGATAAAGACACAGCTTTACTTAAGGTCTATGATGGTGCGATACAAAGAGCTGCCATGAACAACAAACAACAGTTACAGATCAACCTTCATGCACGAAAGCTATTTTGCAATGAAAGATGATGCTCACACTGCATCCACACCCCTTTGAACTACCCAGCTCAAACACCCCAGGTTTTGGCACAAGGCCAGATCTATGAAATTATAATGTTCTGACTTTGCCCTAAAACCTAATGCCAAGTAAAAGCAGACACAAACATTATATCTCCTGGTACACCTTCATGTAACATGTGTGCTTTACACTAAAGCACTCGTCCTACACGTCTGACTCCTATTCTGTTGTTTAAAACTAGGAATTTGTACCTCCTGACCACGTCTTACAGACACTGATTGCTCACCATTGCACAACAGAATAAGGCATACCATCATGCAGAAAAGCTAGATTTAGTTGAAGAGCCATTGATAATGTCACCAGTCGACTCTTACTAAATCTGGAGCTGCTCAATTTTCTGCCCCTCACATAAAGCAGCAAAGCCATTTTCCATGTAGTGCTCTGCTGTGTGTTAGACAGTAAATTTGAGCCAAAGAATCACAAGTGAAATTTCAGACATGCACGCCTTTCTCAAAAAACAGCAGAAATGGGCAAACGGATTAGGCGTGATCTTTTTTATTATTGACTTACAATATCTTTCACACACAGGACATAACAATATTTTTCTTACTCATACACAAACAAGCACAACCCTGTCAAAATATAATATTTTTAATGCAAAACACAAAATAATGTTTTGCAGGTGGTAGTAGTGGTGATGATGATACTTATGCAGATAATGACAGTGATGGTGATGATATTATAATGGTGATAACTGCACTGATGATTGTGGTAGCTGTAGGGGGGTGATGATGATCTGAGAGCTGATCTAGGAATTGAGGACAATTTGTATGTAAATAGTGGATTAAAATCTTGTTCTAAATTTATGCCCGTCAGAACACATCACAATATTGATCTTTTTGGTACAAATGTGACAAAGGATTTGTATAAATGTTTGGAGAAAATCACTAATCAAAGATACCTAAGAGAGAATCTCACTAGAGCAGAGAGGAAAGCCTTACTATCTTTAAAATCTGATCAAACAATAGTGATTACGGAAGCAGACAAAGGAGGGAATGTGCTTGTAATGAATAAGTGTGACTACATTGGAGAAATAAATAGACAACTCTCAGATCCCATTTGTTATGAACATATCCCTGACAATCCTATAAAATCACTGAGTGAATATATCAATATGAGACTTGCTGATTGGCGTGAAAGCTGTCTTGTTTCTGATGAAGAATACAACTATTTATCAGTTAAGAAACCCCGATACCCGTGTATATACATTCTACCAAAAATACATAAGGGAGGCAACTTTCCACCTGGAAGACCGATTATTTCTGGTATTTCCTCCCCTACAGAGGTATTGTCTTACAAAAATGTGTATGTAACCTACCGTCCTTTATACAGGATAGTAAGGACATACTTAATAAATTTGAAGATTTCACATGGTCAGAAGATATGATGTTTGTGACAATGGATGTTAACAGTTTATATACCTGCATACAAAAACAATCTGGGATTAGAGCAATTGAGTTATTTCTAAGTACCATAACAGAAGACCACTATTAGCATAACAATATGATTATAGAAATGATTGATATCATATTGTCAAAAAAGTATTTTTTGCATGATAGCCAGTGGTTTCATCAGATACAGGGTACTGCGATTGGTTCTAGGTTTGCTCCATCATATGCCTGCCTTTTTAATGGCAGGGACGAAAAGGGAGCATGCCTGGGGCAGATATGCCTCCCCTGGATAGATTTAATAGTGTTTTGGGGGAGGTATATAGATGACATCATCATGTTATGGAATGGGACAGTGGAACAATTACTGATGTATCATGCTTTTCTCAATGACAATCCTTACAATGTCAAATTAAGTATACAATATAGTAAGGAAAGAATAGATTTTTTGGATATTCAGTACTTTGAGGAAAATAATAGGGTACAAAGTGCAATGTTCAGGAAAGCCACAGCATGTAATAGCATTCTACATGCAACTAGTGCTAATCCTAATACGGATGTTCGTAATATCCCTTTTGGTCAAATGGTACGCATAAGGCGCAATTGTAGTACTGGGGATATTTTTGCTGCCCATATTGATGGTGCCAAACGGAGGTTTAAAAATAAAGGGTACGATGAAAAGGTTTTATTAAAAGAAGGAAAACAGATTGAACAGATGACTAGAGATGAAACACTACATGTGAAAACCAAGAGCAATAGGAAGGAGCCTGTTCAATTGGCTTTCATAACCCAATATTCCATGAAATTTATAAGGTTTTGAAATTTGAAACAAGATTGGCACTTGCTAACTGAAATACCCGGTATCAAGGGGTGTGTGTCTAAACTACCCAAAGTTACCTATCATAGAGGTAGGACTTTGAGAGACCATTTATTTCTCAGTTACGACTAAAAGAAAAATGTGTTTACCCATTACACCAAAAGGATTTTTAGTTTGTCATGAATGTAACATGTACACTTTGGGTTTGGATAAAATCAAAAGTTTTTGCTACAATACGGTAAGGAGATGTGAAATTAGATACTTCATAAACTGCAAGATAAAATACGTTGTGTATATCTTGGGTTGTACATGAAATAAAATCTACGTTGGAAGCACATAAGATCATTAAAATCCCAAATACAGGACCATATCCGTGCTATTAGGAATAAGGAGATTAAATATCCCCTAACACTTCATATGATAGAACATCACTCTGATTGTAGTCGTATTTGGTTTCACAGGGTTGACTATGTACCTACTGATCAGAGGGGAGGGAATAGAGAATTAATCCTACGTCGTAAAGAGTCTGCATGGATTTGTCGTCTACATTCTGTAAAAATGGGTCACAATACGGATGACGAGTTTCATTATTTTTATAAATCCATATAACATTCTTGTACACTTGGCATTATACTATTCCATTTAGTGTCATCAATTGGCATCTGATTATATTACATTTTGATTATGATAGACATTATTTGTGTTATGGTGCTTTTCCATATATATGACCGCTGGTCTTGTGGGAATTGGTTTGACATCCACAATGAAAAGTTGTGGGTATTGGATAGACGTTATCTTTAGAAAAACTTCATGTTTCTTATTGAACAGAAGGATATTAGTGATAAATGACTTGTTTCAAGATGTCTGCCTTGATCATGGTGAAATCCTGAGAAAGGTGTTTCCCCTTGTATGTGACCACTTGCTTCGGATGGAGTGTTTTGATATCTACGATGAGGATTTGTGGGTAATGGAGAGGCGAGCTATTTAAAGTCGGTTACTCTGCACAACTTGGTTTGTTACATGCTCTGCGCAACAATATCAAAGGATCGTTACTCCCCCATTTCACAGAATATGAGAAGGTGTAGTCAATTTTATTTAAGAAAAAGGTGCGTTTATGAAATAGTATATTATATTTAGTCTGAACCTCGTTTAGGGCTTTCAATTATGATATTATGTATGGAAAATACTAATGGTTTATGGCAATATGTGAGTATGGAAAAGTATGGATTAGGTTGCTGCTCAAATAGTTTTGGTGAAAATCAGCAAATATTTACAAACTTGCCATGAGAGAATTTTTTCTCGCTTTCTGGATGGTTTTGGAGGACACTGCTATATGGATATATGGTATGTTTTATGAAAATTTGGTTTAAAAGTCTTTTGGCGTTGTATATTAATAGACAACTGCTATAATTGTGTTTTTCCTATATTGGGTATTTACTTGGATGCATCAAATACTATATGGGAAATTATATGGTGAATTGAAGTTAAGTTGACTGATTAGGTATTAGGTATACGTAAGGCGATGCGTTAAAACAATCAATTATGATTAGGTGTTTATATATAGGTTTTAGCATTTGCAAGGTTGTGTATTTTTGCAACCGATTATAATCATTGAAGAGATTGATGGGTGTTTTTTGTATAGGTTTCGGGTAGCAAAAAAGGGGGGGTTTACATATATATATATATATATATATATATATATATATATATATATATAGATAGATATTCTTTGTTTGTTTATATATGCACAATTGTTAATAACATATATATATTCTTTTTTGGTAGTGGTGTAATTGTGTCTTTTTATATATTTGTATGTATGCATATTAATAGCATCTTTTTGTATAAATTGAAGTATTCCCTTGTCAGGTTCTTTCCCTTTGGAATACGGTATTGAGTAAAGCCCAAGAGCCTTTAGGAAAAGGTCTTTCGGCTTTTATAGTATGAATACTATATGTATTTATTTATTTATTATGTTATTGTGGTTGATTGTCTTTTCTCTTTATTAAGTTATGTTTGTTGATGTAAACTTTTTATGTGTTTATTGAATGTGAGTTATATTTGTTACATTCCAACCCTGAAGAAGTCCTATGTTAAAGGACGAAACGCGCTGGCTGTTGTTGTTATGAATATATGTGCCTTTGAAAAGGAAAAATAATAAAGAGAAGATTTGAATAATATTATATCAAGGAACTGGACATTCGTGGTGCACTACCAGTGTTCTAAATTGAGTTTTCCCTTTTTTTTAAGGATTACACCTTGGCAGCAGGTTTGGTGTACACAAAGAAGCAGAATAAATAAACATCAAAAATATTTCCTGTTTTTAAATTTAGGGAACTGTTGGGTTAGGTGCGTTGGTTTGTAGCCTGCTGCTGTACTTTTTGAGAATATTGAGATAGTGATCATGGTGATGACGTGAGTAATGAAAAGGGTCTTGTTGGTGATAGTAGGGGTAATGGTAATGGTAATTATTGTAGCAATGTTGTGGATTGTGATTTAAATTGTGGTTGTTGTAGTAGTGCAGCCAATAGAGGTGTAATGATGTGGTAATGGTGGTGGTGGTTGGGGAGGTGGTGGTAATTGTAGTAAGATGGTATATGTAAAGCTTATGGCTGTAGTGGTGCGTCAATGCTGATAGCAATGGTGGTGGTAATGGTAATGTGGTGGTATTGGTGCTGCTGGTAGCAAATGTGGTCTTAGCAATGGTTGTAATGATGGTAGAAATGCTAATTGTGGTAACAGTAATGGTAACAATGTTAATGGCAAATCTGATGATAGCAATGATAGTGATAATGGTGCTGTTAAAAGTAATGGTAATGGTGCCATTGGTAATTTTGGTGGTCATGGTGGTGGTTATGGCTGTAATGTTAATGGTACTAGAAATGTTTATACACTGTTTGCCACTGCCAACCTTCACTGCCTCATTTCTCTTACTATACATTTTACCCCCACCTAAGGCAACATTCACAAATACCCCTTTAGATTCCATGGGTGGCATTCCTATCTACTATCCTAATTTTTTTCTTTCAACCTCAATATCCTAACATTAGACCAGACTACAGGCCTATTAGGGGCAATGAAGCACTCAAGTACTACCATCTTGTCACTGGGTGGGTAATCCCTTCTGCATTCCAGTCTTCGAGGAGTACTGAAAGGAAATTGGGCTCTTCAAACACAAGATAGAAAAGTTGTACCTTCAGGCCAAAACAAATGTAAATGGAGAGGCCCCATCTAGGCCTACCAAACTGCTGTACATTGATGGCCGGACAAGTGTATTCAATATACCCTATTAGAGGAATCAAAATTTCATACCAGATTTTCTGAAAGCCTATAATGTGAAATTGCTGCCGGTATGTGTGGAGGTCTTCGTCTTCAGTTTTTTAGTTAAAGCCCTGAAGTTCCCTGAACAGATCTTTAACTATCTTAGATTATGTGCAGTGTTCAATATAATGCAATTAGAGTTGGATTTTGTTGAGAATGTGGCTCTCAGTCAGGCCCACTCTGAGTTCAGGGGATTTGGTTGCCCAGCTCTATGACTAATTGCCTCTTCTTGTGACCCTGCCAGCTCAGAGGTACTATCACCTCTGTTTGCAAAGAATGATAGTGAAGCTACCCCCACAGCATTTCTCAGAATGGAGGACATTTTGGGTCTTTCCCATTGAGGTGATTCCTGAGTTGCTACTGGCAGGGAAAATGTATTTCCAGTAAACTGATCTTTATACTCCAGTTCCTGAAGGTAACATTATGCATATATACCATTTTGGCACGGTGATGCATGGAAAGGTAACAATAGTAGGCTCAGTTTTTTGCAGACCACATGGTGTTATAAACTAAATGGAGGCTATGTCTTGTGATCTTCTGTTTAACATCCCAGGGATGTCTGCCAGCAGCTTATGAATGTTGGTGTGGTTCAGCATATTGTGACTGCCCCTTGTTATACATTAGGGGTACCATAGTATTTTATTTTATTAGAATGTTGGGGCTGGGTCATTACTTGGCCCAAGGACATTACTTGATGGCTCTTCTTTCTGGGGCTGAAAGCCTTCAATGTATCATGAGGATTAAAACGTCTTGTTAACTTTATATCTCCTTGTGGTAACCTTTTTGGCTTCACGAGTGAGATCACCATCTTGGGCTCAAACAGGCTTGCAGGATGATCTTAGTGACTCATTTTAGGATGTGCCTGTAGTTATTGTAGGATGCACCGGATTGACCCATTCAGCTTGAGTATCAAAGGTTGCTAGTGTGGTTGCTACCGCTAGTGGAGTCTCGCTTGATCCTGTGGTCTTGCTTGAGTGGTATCTGCCTACTACTTGTCATAAAACTGCCAATTATGATCTGTGTCTTCTACCCTTCGAAGTGTATCAGGGGGCTGGCTCTCCTCAGTCTTGGGTGTCAATTCCTTGCATCTCTTTTTGTTGAAGATTGGGTATAACCTTCCATGTTTTGTGCTCTGAAAGGGACAGAGTGTTTATTTCTGCTCTTATGCTGTTTCTTCCTCTCCCACTTGTTTAATCGGGGGGGGAGGGATCTTTAAGAATAGGTGGGCTTGGGGCAGCCTGATGCATCCCTTAGATGGCTTCAAGGGTAAATTGTTGCATCACCTTGGTAGAGGCGACCCATTCCACCTCTTCCTCTCTTCCTTCTGTAGAACTTCATCTGGGTTCACAGTCATAATCAAACTCTTAAATGGTAGCCCTATACAAACCTGGGCAGAGATAGAATTTCTTCAGGGTTCAGGGTTCTCTACCCCATGAAGTTCAGCTGTAATTCTTGTTTTATTGCATCTCTTTCTCCCCAAGGTTTTTTGTGTTCGTTATCACATTCAGATCTTATGATGATTCATAGGTTATGCTTGATCAAGCCTTTCCTGCCGTGAGCTTAGATTTGCCCAGTTTAACTTCCTCAAAGGAGGCGATTTCTGACACTGGGAAGAGTGATTAGCTCATTCAAAATAGGTTAGCATGCACAAGGTTTCTTGCACTGTGCTATTCACTGCCTGAGCTCTGATAATAAGTGAACTGAATAATCTTAACATATCATCTATCCCTGCTACAGATCAACTAGCGTGTTAAGTAGGTCAGGCAGAACTTTAATTCTAAGGGAGGAACTGCAGAATTTTGACAACTTCACATTTGTCTTGTAACACAGAGCTTCTCCCAAAATCCACTATTCGCTGCATGACAGAATTGTTTTCCCGTTCGAGCAATGCAATGACAAAATAAGATTTCAGAAAGAAAGCTGGCAAGTATGATTGATATTTAGGCCCTCACTCCAACCCTGGCGGTTGGTGACAAAGCGGCGGTAACACTGCCAACAGGCCCGCTGTAAAAATGTTTTCATCATGACCATGGCCGAGACCGCCAACACATACATACATACTTTAACACACAGACCACAATGGTGGTAGCAACAAACACCGCGGCGGTAACCGCCAACAGCCAGGCAGAAGGCAATGTACCTCCCACACCATTACAACACGCCTATCCCACAGCCTTTCCGGGGCATTACCAATGCCATCAAAAGCACTGAGGAAATAGTACTCTGAAGGGAAACGACTCACCTCGCGGAACTGAAAACGCGTCCCAATCTAGATAATTTATTCACTCTGGGACTCGTTTTAGGCCGATGAATCTTTTGACCCTGATTGAAGTCTCCTTAAGACGAGATAACTAGTCAACATGTCAATTAATAATCAATAGTCCCGTCAATAATCACAGTAGCAATTCAATCAAATTAATCAATGACATTAATAATACTCGAACACCACCATGACCTTTCAGTCATGAATAACCACACCAGATTTTAGCAAGTTTATGATGTTTATTTCCTATTGATTACACTCTACTAGCAAGTTTATTAGTCTCAGAACCAAGAAGTACATTAACATTGTCATAATATGGCAACTTAAATAAGATTTCATCAAAGCAAAGATTATGAATATTAGAACATAGCACAACGTCAACATGGATTAACTTTAGCAGAGTATCATTAGCGCATTATTCAACAAAGCATAGATTCAGTCATTTGTCTATTTGCGTCCGTTTAATGAACCCCTTAACTAACCTCGAATTAGCATTGGCATGCTGGGCTTCATGCAAAATAATTTTGGTAACACGAATTTAGAAAACATCTATCTATGGTCTCTGTCAAAGAAGCAGTTGGTACCTAGAAAGGAAAGGCAAATAGACAATCACAATTTCATCATCATATAGTTACCCTCCGTAATGGGTCAGCATACAGAGTCAGTCTTCATCCTCAGGACATCAGTTGATTCGCCATCAGCCAGGAAACACAGCAAAGTTCAGCAAGACGGGGTAAGAAGGGACACTTCCCTCATAAGGAGGAGAAGTATAGAACGGGCAAGGTAAGGGTGAGGATGGGTTGAAGAGTCAAACAGCAAAGTCTTTAGGCAGAGTGACAAAGTGTCTGGGTAATAGCAATAATTTCTCACTATGGCATCTCCCCCTGGCTCCTCGTGTCAAAGGATTTTATCCCTTTTCTGTTGTACAGTCCCCTAATTTCCAATTGGGCAGGTTTGGCACACCACTATCTCCATCCAATAGTTTACTGATCGTCCCATCAAAATTGTCACCTCATAACAGCTCTCACGTAGTTTATTGGCTCCTGTGATTGTCGTCTCCAAGTGGTAGAATGTCCGGTATGATTTCATGTTCTCGTGGTCCTCTCACAGTCAGTAGTTCCATTGTCTATACCGGTTTAGGCGACCTTGTACCTGTTACAAGTTTACACTGTTGCATTCAGCAAGAATGTTTCCCTGAGCAAGTTGAGTCTCATGAGAACGTATCTACTACAGTTACACTCATCTTCTAGCTTCTGGAAAAATACGATCACATGTCCTTCAGCAAGTCAGCACACTGCACGTTAGAAAAACACATTTAATATGCAACCAAACAGCTAGGCCCGACTCATGCTAACTACGGCCTAGTGATTAATTAGCAAAACCTTAACATATAATTCTTAATACTCAATACAAAATCATACATTAGTACATCAATAATTCATTATTAGTCAATTTCATTAGTCACCGTATATATTGACGGCCACTCCCCGTGGGCACAAATCAAACACACGTTTAGTAAAACACAGCAATATTTTTCCATGCAGCATTAATATGCATTAACTCACAAAATGTCCATGTTCATTTTGATTATAAGAGCTACGCTCCAGCAATCCCTCCTCTGATGACACTTGTCATCACACAAAACCTTTCCCTTCACAACCTTTCAATTTCTTAATTCATGCATTTCAATTTCTTCCCCCCTTTTAGACTTTTCATAAATTTCTTTGAATATTTTCTCCTTTTTTGTTTCCTCTTTCATCTCATTGCATTTTGCCAATTTTTCTCTAATTCTCCTACTAATTTTGCATGATAACCATAGTCTGAATAAACAAGCTAGAACAATCAATATCCCCCATATTATTTTTGCAAGTATCCCATTCCAAATACTACCAAACCAACTTCCTACTTTAGCAAGTCCCTTTCCAACCTTTTCCCAAACTCCAGGTTCCTTCAGCTCCTTCAAATCTGTACTATCTCTTGTTAGGTTAGTAAACATACTCCTAATCTTATTGCTATTGTCAGGTATGAATGCACAACAGTGGCGCTCATTAAGCATCCTACAGACTCCGCCACTTTTCGCTAAAAGAATGTCTAGAGCAAGCTGGTTTTGAAGAGTCATAGCTCTCTCCACAGCAAGTTCAGTATCCATCAGGAGTATAGCCCCTGTGAAGTTTGTCAGCATGTTATCCACAATAGTAGACAACTTTTGAATCTTTATGGAGTTTAAGATAACCCCTACTGAAGGAATTATGGCTCCAAATATATCACCTACGACCGCTGTCTCTCTCTTCTGTCTAGCATGATGTAATTCAGACATTTTAGGAAACTTTCTTAAGTCATCAAATTGGTAAATCTGTGGAAAAACTATTCCCAAATAACATGTCCCATACCATCCCTTTGGAAGACATTAATAAGCATTAAGTCCAGATATGTAATAGATCCCAGGGATCGCTGGATCCTGTCCATTTAAAATGTATGTCCATTTACTCTGAAACAAAAACACATGTCTGCACTCACTCGTTCCCACAAATAAAGTGTCATGATCAGATTTTGGCCTATGTATACAAAGCTTTCCTACATATAATGCATCTATAGCTAACTTGCCTTGCGTCTTTATTGCACTATAAGTGTAATCATTTGTAAACGTTTGTTTTTCTAATCTCTATTCTAGCTTTTCCTTTAACGCTTTTCTTCTATCATCAGTGTGATCTAAAAAGCTCTTTTCTGCAGGTGCTAATAAGCAGGTTAGATTATTGCGATGCGCATAAGCTGTGCCAAATGTCAATGTGGGCTCAAAGAAACCCCTAACTATCTTTATACTATGATCTCTAGCTATCTTGCTCAATTATTCATTTATAGGCACAAAGGAAAACACTACATCTAGATTACAATAGAAGTATTGAATATATTCTTGATTATACAACCTTGTTAATAGCAAACTACAACTTATCCCATAGGTTAGCGGCAAACCATGGTAAGTAACCCCTTCTTGTACTGACAAAGGAATTTTCGTGCACACATAACAGTTCTTTGCATCCATTGTTTCAACATACTCATTCAACAAGTGATAGAAAACATTAGTAGATAGTTCCCTTTTTGTGTTAGTTTCCTCATGCAAATATTTCATATCCTGCTCAAATTTCTCCCATGGTGTTAGTGTAGCAGTCTCAGAAACTGAAGCATTGTTAGTCCCACTCTTGTCCACCAATGGCATTCCCACAATCACAAATATAATTACTATTGCACACACAACACCCAAAATAACACTCAACCATCTACGAATCCTACCCTCATTATCATTATCTTTAATGCTACTCATGATCTGTAAAGAATCAGAGAGCAGAATAATATAAAGCAAACAATCAACTTGAGGAAGATCTAAAGCTCTTTTTTTTTTCTTCGAGTAAAGTCTTTCTTTAGCAAGTATTTACAGCGTTTCACTCACTCCCAGTACCCTTTGTCAAATCAGGTTAGCAGCTTGTCATAATCAGTTTTTCAGAGTCAATTCAGGTTAACATCCGGTAATTTATCAGTCTCTTTTCTCAGGTTTCTCTCTCTATTCAATTTCAACTTAACACAGTCTCTTATTTGTGGGCAACTTCAAGTTCCATAATATTGACCTGGAATTTCACGATCAAAACAAAATGCCAAAAATTCTTGTTGCCACTCAGCTGATGTCGCATAAGCCCATTTAGGACCTGTGTAACTCCTGTTTGCAACTCTCTTTCTTTTCAGTTTGCGATCACCCTGCAACTCTCCTTCACTGAGATCTTCTTACCATGTTGTGTCAACTTCTTCCTCTATTGTTTCATTAAGGACCACTTTCTCCTTTGCAGCTTGTGGTTCCGGCCAGTTATCTCCTTTAAGTGTCTTCCTATCACTCGGCTTTTCAGGATGTTGATCAGTGCCCTCCTCTTGTGCTATGGTGTTTTCTCTTGATGGATCTGCAAGCGGGTCAGGAGGAGTCGGAACACTTTGACCTCCTTCTACCTCACCTCCTTCGCCTTCAGGGTCTGTCAGGGGTTCAACTTCAAACCCGTATCCGTCTGCTTCTGGGAGAACCTCTCTTTGGGTCAGTCTTCCTGGCGCCTCAATTGAGATAGGCTCACCGTTACCCCTCTTGATTTAGTTTGCTGGTTGAGTGACCAAGCCGTCCTCAACGGGCTCTCCTTCAGTCTCAGTTCCCCTTTGATTACTCTCCGGCCCTGAGACTTCCTTTTCTGCAGCTGTTGCTTTTGACAATTCAAGTTCCTCATCAGTTGGACACGTCACCTTCTTTGTGTGACTGGCATGGATCCAGTTTGGAAGTCCTGCACATTTCACAGCAGTAGTAGTTGTCAGTATCACTTGATACGGCCCCTTCCAACGTGGCTCCAAACACAACTTCCTCACATGTTTCTTGACAACAACCCAGTCACCGGCTTTCAGAGTGTGACCTGGATCATTTATTGGTGGCAGTGTGGTTGCTTCCACCTGGTGAGAAAAAGAGCAGACCATGTCAGCCAGACCCTTGCAGTAGTCCAACACCATATCATCCGTGATATTCACAAGAGCATTTGCAAGCACTGCGGGCAACCTCATAGCTAGGCCCCTGAGAATTTCATGAGGATATATTCCTGTTTTCTTGTCGGGTGTATTTCTCATTGACATTAGCACCAAGGGCAGTGCATCTTTCCATTTCAAATTTGTAGCTGCACACATTTTTGCCATTCTCGACTTCACTGTACCATTCATTTGCTCCACTAGTCCTGACGCTTCAGGGCGGTAGCTACAGTGCAACTTCTGTTCAATGTTCAGTGCAGCACACAAGAGCTTAATAACCTCATTGTTGAAGTGACTTCCCCTATCTGATTCTAAAGAGATCGGAAACTCGAAACGTGATTTCAACTCCCTAAGCAGCAGCTTCGCTACTGTGGGACTGTAATTTCTACGTGTAGGGTAAGCTTCAATCCAGTGACTGAACATGCACACAATCACTAACATGTACCTCAGACCTCCACACACAGGCATCTCAATAAAATCCATCTGCATCCTGCTAAATGGATCTCCTGCTCTCCCAATGTGGCTCAAATTCACCACAGTCCCTTTTCCCGCATTCATCTGTGGACAGATGATGCACCTGTGACAGATAACTTCTGCTGCTTGTCTGAATTTTGGATTGAACCAATCGATTTTGAAAAACCTGATCATTGCGTCTCTCCCAACATGTGCTTGACCATGGTAAAACCTCGCAAATTGTGAAAAAAGGCTGTTCGGCAAAACCATTTTCCCCTCATCTGAAACCCATAAATCATCAGGTCTCTGTACACATTGCATTTTGAGCCAAGAGCGTTTCTCCTCTCTGCTAGCACGTCCCTGCAATGATTTTAACTCTTCCAGTTTGTCAACCACCCTCAATGCATAACCTGAGCATGTTTAATTTTCAGTTTCAGGTAACAATTCCCACTGGTCTTGAAACGATATACAGTTCAATGCACAAAACCTTGCGACTTGATCTGCATATCCATTTCCCATTGACACAAAGTCTTGTGATTTAACATGAGCATTGCATTTCACCACGGAAATTTCAAGAGGTAACTGAATCGCATGCAACAATTCCTTAATTCTTTCACCATTTTTCACTGGAGAACCTGAAGAGGTCAGGAAACCCCTCTGTGACCATAGCTGGCCAAAATCATGGACAATTCCAAATCCGTATCTGCTGTCAGTATAAATAGTGACTTTCACATTTTCGGCGGCATGGCATGCCCTTGTAAAAGCAACCAATTCAGCCACTTGAGCAGAGTATACTCTTTCGAGCCAGGATGCTTCTAGGATACCAGAGATTGTACACACAGCATATCTGGCTCTCAGTACTCCTACTGAGTCTCTCAGGCATGAACCATCAACAAAGATAATGTAATCATTCTCTTCCAAATGGGTATCTTTAATGTCGGGTCTCGGTTTGGTGCACAGATCTGTTACCTCAAGACAATCATGTTTTACCTCCTCAGCATCATCAATATCTGCATTTTCATTAGGAAGCAAAGTTGCCGGGTTCAACACAGTACATCTCTTCAAAGATACATTTGGTGACCCCAGTATAATTGTTTCATACTTAGTCAGGCGAGCATTCGTCATATGCTGAGTCTTTGTTCGGGTCAACAGAATTTCAACTGAATGTGGGGCCATTACTGTTAAGGGCTGTCCCATCACTATACCTTCACACTGAGTGAGGCTTTGACCAACTGATGCAACTGCACGCAAACAACCCGGTAAGGCTGCTGCGACTGGGTCCAAATTAGCTGAAAAATACGCTACTGGGTGGTTTGCACCTCTATTGACCTGTGTCATCACATTCATGACAAAACAGTACAAAAGGCTTTGTGTAATCAGGCATACCTAAAGCTGGTGCCCTGCACATGCTTTCCCTCAGTTCAATGAATGCCCTCATCTCTTTCTCGGACATGGTTATGGCATCCGGGCCATCCTGAATTTTTTTTTTATAGTCAACCTCACCAAAGGTTTAGAGATAATCGAAAAATTGGGAATCCACTCACAACAGTAGACCACCATTCCCAAAAACATTCTAACGTCCCTCTTGGTAGTCAGGGGATTAATCTGCAATATGGCTGTCACCCTTTCTTTGGATATTTTCCTCAACCCTTTTTCAATCAGGTGGCCTAAGTACTTCACCTCTTTCTGACAGTACTGTAGCTTCTTTGGGGACACTTTATGTCCGTACTTTCCTAAATGATTCAGTAAGGCAATAGTATTGTACCTGCAGTCATCTTTCGGTTTGGACGCAATCAACAAATCATCAATGTACTGTACTAGAGTCGAACTAAAAGGCAATTCTAATGATTCCAAGTCCTTCTTTCAATATCTGTTTGAAGATGGAAGGTGATTCTGAAAACCCTTGAGGAATTCGACACCAACTGTAAACCTGGTCCAGGAATTTGAAACTGAAGAGAAATTGGCTGTCCTCATGAAGAGGCACCGAAAAGAATGCTTGAGACAGGTCCACAACTGTGAACCACTCTGCATCACACGGAACCTGAAACATAATCACGGGTGGATTTGGCACTATGGGGCAACATTTTACCACAATCTCATAAATTTTTCTCAGGTCTTGGACTATTCGAACTTTCCCACAAGGCTTTTTCAGACCCCTTATTGGTGAATTACACGGGCTGCTCATCACTTCTTTCAGGACCCCTTTCTTTACAAAGTCTGCGATTATCTGCGTCATCTGTATAAGGAAATCTTGCGCCATGTGGTACTGCAGTACTTGGGGAAACACTGCATTTGGCTTCACTTCTACCTTGATTGGTTCTACTCTTTTTATTAATCCCACTTCCTTTCCTGTCAAGTCCCACCCTTTCTCTGTCACTGTTCCCTGTAATTTGGTTGGCAAATCAGCCATTGTGAACATCGGGAAGAAGGTTATCAAAGGGTACTCCTCATCTTCGGTCTCCGTTTCCGGTTCTGAGATTTGACCATCCTCCCCTTCATCATCACTGTTTGTCTGCACCTCAATCACTTCATTGGAACAGGTAATCAAACACCTTGTCTTACACAGTAAGGCGGTCATTACAACATTGGCGGTAAAAGAAGCTTACCGCCGTGCAGAAGACCGCCAACACACCTCCGCGGCTGCGGAATTCCGCCACAGCTATTATGACCCACAGCTCGGAACCCGCCAAAATTCAGACACCCACACAAGTCCTCCAAACCAAAGGTCAGTGATAAACTGGCGAAAACAAAACCGACACTGTCACGCCAACAGAAATACGCCTACACTATCACAACACACGAATCCACGCAGCGGTCTTTCAACCGCAGTATTCCATTGGCGGTACACACCGCTGCACTCAAAATACACACACTGTTACAAAACACAGCCACATTGGACAATTCGAAATACACACACCTGATACAGATACACACACCACTCCCACACACCCAATACAATATAAAACACACACCTACATCACCCACAAACCCCTACGACAAAAATTGACAACGAAGCACAGAGAGAGACACCACCAGCAAGTACAACAGCATCCACAGGCACATAACACCATCACCCACACAACTTCCACGCACCTCACACAACACACCACTACATATCACCACAATTATCACCACACACACCACCCCACACATCACCTACACCACCCCATGGCACTGTAAAGACACCCCAGGTTCTCGGAGGAGGCGCTCAGGGTCATGGTGGAGGAAATCGTCCGGGTAGAGCCACAGCTATTTTGATCACAGGTGCAGCACACCTCAATTGAAAGGAAGATGGAGCTATGGTGAAGAATAGTGGACAGGGTCAACGCAGTGGGACAACTCCCAAGAAATCGGGAGGCCATCAGGAAAAGGTGGAACGACCCACAGGGGAAGGTGCATTCCATGGTCTCGGTTCAGCGGACCCCCACCTCCTCCCCCACAACTAACAACATGGGAGGAGCAGGTCTTGGCGATTCTGCATCCTGAGGGCCTCGTAGGAGTTGGTGGAGGAATGGACTCTGGTAGGTCAAATCTTAACTGTGAGAAAACAGGGCTGATTGCAGAGGCCCCCTAACTTTTTGCCCCATTTTCCATTTTTTGCTGGTGTTTTCCTGACTCTGATGGTGCCCTGGGTACTGCTAACCAGTCCCAGGGCCTGTGCTCTGTGTAAAATCAATATGCAAATTAGGCTAATTATAATTGGCTAAGTTAACCTACCTATAAGTCCCTAGTATATGGTAGGGCATGTAGGTTTAGGGACCACAGCATAGGTAGTGCACCCATGGGTGCACTGCTGAGGTGCCCAGTGTCATTTTAAAGGCAGGCCTGCCTTGCTGGCTGCTTTTAAATTAAAGTTATATGCAAATTCGACTTTGGAATTAAAAGTAGTTCCAAAGTCTTAAACTACCTTATTTTTACATATAAGTCACCCCTAAGGTGTGCCCTATGTGCCCCTAGGGCTGGGTGCCATGTAACTATAAGCAGGGACTTTATAAAAATAGTTTTATAAGCCCTGGTGAGGTAAAAACAGCCAAATTCGTTTTTCCCTCATTGTAGTAAATGGCCTTCATAGGCTAGAATGGGGAGACTTTGGGGGTGATTCTGACCCTGGCGGGCGGCGGAGGCCGCCTGCCAGAGTTCCCCCCTCCAGAATACCGCACCGCGGTCATTAGACCACTGCGGGTATTCTGGGTTTTACACTGGGCTGGCGGGCGACCGCCAAAAGGCCGCCCGCCAGCCCAGTGTAAAACAACCTTCCCACGAGGACGCCGGCTCCGAATGGAGCCAGCGGAGTGGGAAGGTGCGACGGGTGCAGTGGCACCCGTCGCGAATTTCACTGTCTGCAATGCCCCCGTCATTTTAGCCCTGGCGGTCGACGACCGCCAGGGTTAGAATGACCCCCTTTATTTTAAATTTTAAAGTCTCCTTAAATGTTGCATACCAAGAATTTGGTATCAAATTAATTGTTGTAATAAATCCCACAACTTCCAGTAGTGGGATTTAATATAACTTGTTCAGGTAAAAAGTTTTAGACTTTACCTAAAAAGTTGCCAATTTCAGCCCTGCATTGTTTTTGCTGCTGTGCTTTGATTGGCCAGCCTGCAGCAGCTTAGCCAAGCTGCCTTGATGAGGTGTGAAGTGGCCTGGCTTCACACAAAGGAATGTGCCTGTGGGAGAGAATCTCCCCTCAGCAGATGGTGAGGCGGGAAGGGGGAGGGCTGCCAAACTGGTCTTCAAAGGCAGAGAAGGACATTTGGAGCACCCAGCAACACCCCCACATCCTGCAACCCTAGACAACTAGGTGCCCCCTTGATTAGATTAGGAGAGGGCAGGAGAGGGGTGTGTTTATGATTTTTAGCCACACCAGTGGGTGGGCTCAGCCAGATGTAACCTCCAAAAATCAGATTCAGCCATGTTGGATTTTTAGAGAATGTTGCCCACTGGGATGGATTTTTGCCACACTTCCCAGGAAGTGGTCATCGCAGGGGGAAGGACCCTGCCCCTGATTGGAGAACCAGGACCCCCCTGCTTTTCACCCAGGAGCAAGGATAAAACTGGCAGACCTGCACCCACACCTCAGATCCCCACCAGATTTCAACAAGAAAGAACTAAAGGAGAAGAAGGACTGCCCTGCTGGACCCCTGGCCTGCACCTGGACCCTGCACTCAGAAGGACTGCACCAGCTGCACACTTGGGCTTCACCACAAGAAGGACTTTGCCTGGCTTCAACTGGTTCAAGGAGGGACTCCCTGTTTGCTACAGGTGAAAAATTGCTATCCAGAGTCCCCTGCACCAACTCCTGAAGAAAGTGACCAGCTGACCACTGTCCAGTGGCCAAAAAGGAGTTTGCGCCAGGAGCATTCTGGGAGTTGTAGTCCGCACCCCCCAAGGACCATCACAGAACTTCTGGACCCTTGGGGTGAGCTGTGGACCCCAAAAGAACCTTAAAAGGACATCTGGGTGAAGCCCCAGAAGTTTGGAGAAGATTTGAGAATTTTTGTAAAAAAGCTCCATAGAGGGACCGACCCGCCGCGGCAATTCTAGCCGGCTTGCCTCAACCGCGACCCGGCCTGATTTGGTGGTTCGTCCCGGTAAAGAAAAATCTCCGAAAAAGAGACTAAGTCCGAAGGTAAAAAGTTGACCGGGACCTTCCAGCCATCGTATCCGAGAAGGGCTCCATGGACGTCGGATCAAGATCCAGGTTTACCCCGGTCAAAGGATTTTCACCTCAAAAAAAACAACTAAGTCCGAAGGTAAAAATCTCCACCGAGGAATCCAGCATCGCGTATCCGGAGAAGGGCTCCAGGAGGTCGGATTGGACTGGCAGGTTCGTCCCGCTGAAGAAAATCTTAAAAATAAAGACAAAGTCAGAAGGTCACTTTTTAACCGAGGCCTCCCGCGACCTGTAGCCGAGCAGGGCTCCATCGCGGTCGGCCTGAAACTTTGACTTTGCCCCGGTCGAGGTGCAACCAGATGACCCGATTGGCGCTTCTTGTTTCTAAGCGCTAGAAAAATAATAATTCTTTAAAAATTCATATCTCCGGTTCCCCTTATCCGATTTTATTAGTTTTGGTGTCATTTTAAAGATAAAAATATAAACTATTTTTATAAATTGGTTTTGGATTTTTAAACTGTTTCCTGTGTTTTATTTAATTACTGTTTTGTGATATTTGAATGCTTTACACACTGTCTCCTAAGTTAAGCCTTGACGCTCGTTGCCAAGCTACCAAGGGTTCAGCTGGGGTTAATTTACTAAGACCTAACTGGACCTAAGTGGAGGTTAGTGGCTTGTTGCTAGGTGTAGGTACCTACCTGCCCTTACCAATAACCCATTTTCCAACATTTTTGGTGGCAGCGGTGGGATCCTGTACTTGTGTTCAGTATCACGTTACAGTTTTAAGTAAAACAAATTAAAAATCCTTTAAATTGTCCTAGTGCAATTTTTTTTTTTTTTTTTTTTTAAATAAAAAAAATATATTTGGATTAATTTCTATTATTGAATTTTTGTAATTTTTCTAAATAATTGTTTCCAATTTTTGCAAAAAGTTTTTGTTGACACAAAACTAGGGCACCATGGAGCTTGATCTGGCTAGCCTACCCACACTGACCGTAGTCCAGCTTAGGGGGTTGTGTACTGAAAGAGGGTTGGCTGCAACCACTGACCTCAGGAAGCAAGTCCTGATCAAATCCCTGACAGCATGGGCTGAGGCCCAAGAGGTAGACCTAGGGGAAGCTCCAGAGGAGGAAGAAACAGGGGAGGATGCTAGCTCTAACCACTCAGGGGAGGGAGGGCATCTGAGCCTAAGTGAGGATGAGGAAGAACGGTCCTCAGTACATACAGTCACTAGGGGCAGACCCAAAGCTAGTGGTGGGAAGGGGGTCCTTTCAGGAGGAGAGAACCCATCCATCAGGGAAAGAGAGCTGGAGGCCCAGCTAGCATACATAGCTTTGGAAGCAGACAAGCTGGCCCTAGAAAAGAAAAAGTGGGCAAAGAAAGAGAAAAGAGATGGTGGCAGCAACAGAGAAGTTGAGGTGTCCATGGGTGGGGGAGTTTGCCCCAGATTACCCAAGGGGGTGGTTCCTGCTTATGTAGAAGGGGATGATATAGACAAGTGGTTGGAGGCCTTTGAGAGGGCACTCCAAATGAGAAGGGTTAGGCCTCAAAACTGGGGTTCCCTTTTGTGGGAGTTGGTCCCCAACTCTGGGAGGGATAGGCTTCTGACCCTAAGGGGGGAAGAGGCAGATTCATACCCTAGTATGAAGAGGTGCTTAGCCAAGAAGTTTGGTCTGACCCCAGAGCAGTATAGAATGAAGTTCAGGAACATCCAGAAGGTCAGTACCCAGTCTTGGGTTGACTTTGTAGACACCTCACTTAAGGCACTAGAGGGCTGGATTATTGGTAACAAAGTAAATACTTATGAGGGGTTATACAATCTGATCATGAGAGAGCACATCTTGACCAATTTTACCCAAGAAAGGTTACGCCAGCATCTAGTGGAATCTAAGCAGACCAACCCTAGAGAGCTAGGGGAGGCAGCTGATGAGTGGTTGAGAACCAGGGTGGTTGTCAAGTCCCAGGGGGGAGACTCCAAGAAGGGGGGGTCAGGTCCCCAAAAACCTAAGGAGGGAGGTGGTAAGCCCACCACAGAGACTCCCTCTGTACCCCAGAACCCTAAGAAGGAGGAGAGTAAATCCCACTCCCACTCTGACAAGCAGAGACAGGGAGACCCAGGGTTAAAAAAGCTCTTGGACAGTAGGGCTTGCTTTGACTGTCAGCAGACAGGTCACTTCAGAGGAGATGCAGCCTGTCCAAAGAAGGTGGTTAGCACTGGGCTGTCCAGTGTAGCCATGGAGGAGGACTCCTCAGATGATGAAGTCCTCCTAGCATTGAGCTGGGAGACAGGACCAGATGGTAAGCTGGTGATCCCTGAGGGTGGGAGTAGGCACTTCCACCACATTCAAGTGAATGGGATCCCTACCACGGGCCTGAGAGACACCTGTGCCAGTCACACTATAGTGAGTGACCGGTTAGTGTCCCCAGACATGTATGTCCCAGGAGAGACAAGGAAAGTCAGGATAGCCACAGGGGAGGTCACCTCCAAACCTGTAGCCATAGTGCCCCTAGAGAGGGAGGGTATCCTTGACTGGTTTAGGGTGGTAGTCAGTGCTGACCTCCCCCTAGATTGTATCCTGGGCAATGACCTCCCAGAGGTGGGTCTGGTCCCAGATGGGGCGGTCGCCCAGGGCGCCCCCCCAAACCAAAGTCCTGGGGAGTCAGTCCCTACAGTTAGGAGACAGGGGTCCCCAAGAAAAGGAAAGAAGAAAAGGAAGGGTAGGCCACTCTTAAAGAGAGCTCCAGGGAGCCAAAGGCCTTCTGCCCCAGTAGGGGGGGAGCCCAGAGTTGGCACTGGTGAGGCCTCCCCTGACCCTAAGGAAGTCCTGAGTAGTCAGGCAGCTGTCCAGATGCAGGGTGTTGCCCCTGCATTGACAGAAGGGAGAGTGGAAGGAGGGTGTCTGCCACAGGAGGTGGTAGCCCCCCACTCTAGACAGCAAGAGGGGTGCCAGGACCCCAAAGTTGCCCCTAAAGCAGCTCAGCCACCTGTCAGTGGAGAGCTTAGGGTGTGGTTCTGGGTACTGACAGCTGTCAGTAGCCTCTGCTGGGTGCTAGCCTTCCTGGCAGCACTGTACTTGGCCTGGGAGGCAGACCCCAGGGCCAATAGCAAAGTAGGCCCCCTGACCCTGTTGGTCATGGTGGGGTTGCTCAAGTGTTGGGTGACCTCTTTGGGTAAGCTAGGTGTTGCCCTAGCAAAGTTATGAGTAGGGGAGGTGGGCACCTCACTACCCAAGTTGGCAGAGAGAGAGGAGGAAGACCCCCCTAGAGGGAAGTTTCAGTTTGAGATGGGTCCTTTCAGTGTTGGGGTGGGTTCACTACCCAGAGGGAGTGACCCTGACAGGAGGATGTAAGGCAGAGTAGGCCCTGCAAAGGGACAGCCAGTTTTCTTCACTGTCTTCCTCGCCTAACAAGCCAGGAAGACTCTCCCAGGGTTGGGCTGAGTCTCCTGGGCGTGTGGGCTGGGGGGGGGCTTGTGTGAGAAAACAGGGCTGATTGCAGAGGCCCCCTAACTTTTTGCCCATTTTCCACTTTTTGCTGGTGTTTTCCTGACTCTGATGGTGCCCTGGGTACTGCTAACCAGTCCAAGGGCCTGTGCTCTGTGTAAAATCAATATGCAAATTAGGCTAATTATAATTGGCTAAGTTAACCTACCTATAAGTCCCTAGTATATGGTAGGGCATGTAGGTTTAGGGACCACAGCATAGGTAGTGCACCCATGGGTGCACTGCTGAGGTGCCCAGTGTCATTTTAAAGGCAGGCCTGCCTTGCTGGCTGCTTTTAAATTAAAGTTATATGCAAATTCGACTTTGGAATTAAAAGTAGTTCCAAAGTCTTAAACTACCTTATTTTTACATATAAGTCACCCCTAAGGTGTGCCCTATGTGCCCCTAGGGCTGGGTGCCATGTAACTATAAGCAGGGACTTTATAAAAATAGTTTTATAAGCCTTGGTGAGGTAAAAACAGCCAAATTCGTTTTTCCCTCATTGTAGTAAATGGCCTTCATAGGCTAGAATGGGGAGACTTTATTTTAAATTTTAAAGTCTCCTTAAATGTTGCATACCAATAATTTGGTATCAAATTAATTGTTGTAATAAATCCCACAACTTCCAGTAGTGGGATTTAATATAACTTGTTCAGGTAAAAAGTTTTAGACTTTACCTAAAAAGTTGCCAATTTCAGCCCTGCATTGTTTTTGCTGCTGTGCTTTGATTGGCCAGCCTGCAGCAGCTTAGCCAAGCTGCCTTGATGAGGTGTGAAGTGGCCTGGCTTCACACAAAGGAATGTGCCTGTGGGAGAGAATCTCCCCTCAGCAGATGGTGAGGCGGGAAGGGGGAGGGCTGCCAAACTGGTCTTCAAAGGCAGAGAAGGACATTTGGAGCACCCGCAACACCCCCACATCCTGCAACCCCAGACAACTAGGTGCCCCCTTGATTAGATTAGGAGAGGGCAGGAGAGGGGTGTGTTTATGATTTTTAGCCACACCAGTGGGTGGGCTCAGCCAGATGTAACCTCCAAAAATCAGATTCAGCCATGTTGGATTTTTAGAGAATGTTGCCCACTGGGATGGATTTTTGCCACACTTCCCAGGAAGTGGTCATCGCAGGGGGAAGGACCCTGCCCCTGATTGGAGAACCAGGACCCCCCTGCTTTTCACCCAGGAGCAAGGATAAAACTGGCAGACATGCACCCACACCTCAGATCCCCACCAGATTTCAACAAGAAAGAACTAAAGGAGAAGAAGGACTGCCCTGCTGGACCCCTGGCCTGCACCTGGACCCTGCACTCAGAAGGACTGCACCAGCTGCACACTTGGGCTTCACCACAAGAAGGACTTTGCCTGGCTTCAACTGGTTCAAGGAGGGACTCCCTGTTTGCTACAGGTGAAAAATTGCTATCCAGAGTCCCCTGCACCAACTCCTGAAGAAAGTGACCAGCTGACCACTGTCCAGTGGCCAAAAAGGAGTTTGCGCCAGGAGCATTCTGGGAGTTGTAGTCCGCACCCCCCAAGGACCATCACAGAACTTCTGGACCCTTGGGGTGAGCTGTGGACCCCAAAAGAACCTTAAAAGGACATCTGGGTGAAGCCCCAGAAGTTTGGAGAAGATTTGAGAATTTTTGTAAAAAAGCTCCATAGAGGGACCGACCCGCCGCGGCAATTCTAGCCGGCTTGCCTCAACCGCGACCCGGCCTGATTTGGTGGTTCGTCCCGGTAAAGAAAAATCTCCGAAAAAGAGACTAAGTCCGAAGGTAAAAAGTTGACCGGGACCTTCCAGCCATCGTATCCGAGAAGGGCTCCATGGACGTCGGATCAAGATCCAGGTTTACCCCGGTCAAAGGATTTTCACCTCAAAAAAAACAACTAAGTCCGAAGGTAAAAATCTCCACCGAGGAATCCAGCATCGCGTATCCGGAGAAGGGCTCCAGGAGGTCGGATTGGACTGGCAGGTTCGTCCCGCTGAAGAAAATCTTAAAAATAAAGACAAAGTCAGAAGGTCACTTTTTAACCGAGGCCTCCCGCGACCTGTAGCCGAGCAGGGCTCCATCGCGGTCGGCCTGAAACTTTGACTTTGCCCCGGTCGAGGTGCAACCAGATGACCCGATTGGCGCTTCTTGTTTCTAAGCGCTAGAAAAATAATAATTCTTTAAAAATTCATATCTCCGGTTCCCCTTATCCGATTTTATTAGTTTTGGTGTCATTTTAAAGATAAAAATATAAACTATTTTTATAAATTGGTTTTGGATTTTTAAACTGTTTCCTGTGTTTTATTTAATTACTGTTTTGTGATATTTGAATGCTTTACACACTGTCTCCTAAGTTAAGCCTTGACGCTCGTTGCCAAGCTACCAAGGGTTCAGCTGGGGTTAATTTACTGAGACCTAACTGGACCTAAGTGGAGGTTAGTGGCTTGTTGCTAGGTGTAGGTACCTACCTGCCCTTACCAATAACCCATTTTCCAACATTTTTGGTGGCAGCGGTGGGATCCTGTACTTGTGTTCAGTATCACGTTACAGTTTTAAGTAAAACAAATTAAAAATCCTTTAAATTGTCCTAGTGCAATTTTTTTTTTTTTTTTTTTTTAAATAAAAAAAATATATTTGGATTAATTTCTATTATTGAATTTTTGTAATTTTTCTAAATAATTGTTTCCAATTTTTGCAAAAAGTTTTTGTTGACACAAAACTAGGGCACCATGGAGCTTGATCTGGCTAGCCTACCCACACTGACCGTAGTCCAGCTTAGGGGGTTGTGTACTGAAAGAGGGTTGGCTGCAACCACTGACCTCAGGAAGCAAGTCCTGATCAAATCCCTGACAGCATGGGCTGAGGCCCAAGAGGTAGACCTAGGGGAAGCTCCAGAGGAGGAAGAAACAGGGGAGGATGCTAGCTCTAACCACTCAGGGGAGGGAGGGCATCTGAGCCTAAGTGAGGATGAGGAAGAACGGTCCTCAGTACATACAGTCACTAGGGGCAGACCCAAAGCTAGTGGTGGGAAGGGGGTCCTTTCAGGAGGAGAGAACCCATCCATCAGGGAAAGAGAGCTGGAGGCCCAGCTAGCATACATAGCTTTGGAAGCAGACAAGCTGGCCCTAGAAAAGAAAAAGTGGGCAAAGAAAGAGAAAAGAGATGGTGGCAGCAACAGAGAAGTTGAGGTGTCCATGGGTGGGGGAGTTTGCCCCAGATTACCCAAGGGGGTGGTTCCTGCTTATGTAGAAGGGGATGATATAGACAAGTGGTTGGAGGCCTTTGAGAGGGCACTCCAAATGAGAAGGGTTAGGCCTCAAAACTGGGGTTCCCTTTTGTGGGAGTTGGTCCCCAACTCTGGGAGGGATAGGCTTCTGACCCTAAGGGGGGAAGAGGCAGATTCATACCCTAGTATGAAGAGGTGCTTAGCCAAGAAGTTTGGTCTGACCCCAGAGCAGTATAGAATGAAGTTCAGGAACATCCAGAAGGTCAGTACCCAGTCTTGGGTTGACTTTGTAGACACCTCACTTAAGGCACTAGAGGGCTGGATTATTGGTAACAAAGTAAATACTTATGAGGGGTTATACAATCTGATCATGAGAGAGCACATCTTGACCAATTTTACCCAAGAAAGGTTACGCCAGCATCTAGTGGAATCTAAGCAGACCAACCCTAGAGAGCTAGGGGAGGCAGCTGATGAGTGGTTGAGAACCAGGGTGGTTGTCAAGTCCCAGGGGGGAGACTCCAAGAAGGGGGGGTCAGGTCCCCAAAAACCTAAGGAGGGAGGTGGTAAGCCCACCACAGAGACTCCCTCTGTACCCCAGAACCCTAAGAAGGAGGAGAGTAAATCCCACTCCCACTCTGACAAGCAGAGACAGGGAGACCCAGGGTTAAAAAAGCTCTTGGACAGTAGGGCTTGCTTTGACTGTCAGCAGACAGGTCACTTCAGAGGAGATGCAGCCTGTCCAAAGAAGGTGGTTAGCACTGGGCTGTCCAGTGTAGCCATGGAGGAGGACTCCTCAGATGATGAAGTCCTCCTAGCATTGAGCTGGGAGACAGGACCAGATGGTAAGCTGGTGATCCCTGAGGGTGGGAGTAGGCACTTCCACCACATTCAAGTGAATGGGATCCCTACCACGGGCCTGAGAGACACCTGTGCCAGTCACACTATAGTGAGTGACCGGTTAGTGTCCCCAGACATGTATGTCCCAGGAGAGACAAGGAAAGTCAGGATAGCCACAGGGGAGGTCACCTCCAAACCTGTAGCCATAGTGCCCCTAGAGAGGGAGGGTATCCTTGACTGGTTTAGGGTGGTAGTCAGTGCTGACCTCCCCCTAGATTGTATCCTGGGCAATGACCTCCCAGAGGTGGGTCTGGTCCCAGATGGGGCGGTCGCCCAGGGCGCCCCCCCAAACCAAAGTCCTGGGGAGTCAGTCCCTACAGTTAGGAGACAGGGGTCCCCAAGAAAAGGAAAGAAGAAAAGGAAGGGTAGGCCACTCTTAAAGAGAGCTCCAGGGAGCCAAAGGCCTTCTGCCCCAGTAGGGGGGGAGCCCAGAGTTGGCACTGGTGAGGCCTCCCCTGACCCTAAGGAAGTCCTGAGTAGTCAGGCAGCTGTCCAGATGCAGGGTGTTGCCCCTGCATTGACAGAAGGGAGAGTGGAAGGAGGGTGTCTGCCACAGGAGGTGGTAGCCCCCCACTCTAGACAGCAAGAGGGGTGCCAGGACCCCAAAGTTGCCCCTAAAGCAGCTCAGCCACCTGTCAGTGGAGAGCTTAGGGTGTGGTTCTGGGTACTGACAGCTGTCAGTAGCCTCTGCTGGGTGCTAGCCTTCCTGGCAGCACTGTACTTGGCCTGGGAGGCAGACCCCAGGGCCAATAGCAAAGTAGGCCCCCTGACCCTGTTGGTCATGGTGGGGTTGCTCAAGTGTTGGGTGACCTCTTTGGGTAAGCTAGGTGTTGCCCTAGCAAAGTTATGAGTAGGGGAGGTGGGCACCTCACTACCCAAGTTGGCAGAGAGAGAGGAGGAAGACCCCCCTAGAGGGAAGTTTCAGTTTGAGATGGGTCCTTTCAGTGTTGGGGTGGGTTCACTACCCAGAGGGAGTGACCCTGACAGGAGGATGTAAGGCAGAGTAGGCCCTGCAAAGGGACAGCCAGTTTTCTTCACTGTCTTCCTCGCCTAACAAGCCAGGAAGACTCTCCCAGGGTTGGGCTGAGTCTCCTGGGCGTGTGGGCTGGGGGGGGGCTTGTGTGAGAAAACAGGGCTGATTGCAGAGGCCCCCTAACTTTTTGCCCATTTTCCACTTTTTGCTGGTGTTTTCCTGACTCTGATGGTGCCCTGGGTACTGCTAACCAGTCCAAGGGCCTGTGCTCTGTGTAAAATCAATATGCAAATTAGGCTAATTATAATTGGCTAAGTTAACCTACCTATAAGTCCCTAGTATATGGTAGGGCATGTAGGTTTAGGGACCACAGCATAGGTAGTGCACCCATGGGTGCACTGCTGAGGTGCCCAGTGTCATTTTAAAGGCAGGCCTGCCTTGCTGGCTGCTTTTAAATTAAAGTTATATGCAAATTCGACTTTGGAATTAAAAGTAGTTCCAAAGTCTTAAACTACCTTATTTTTACATATAAGTCACCCCTAAGGTGTGCCCTATGTGCCCCTAGGGCTGGGTGCCATGTAACTATAAGCAGGGACTTTATAAAAATAGTTTTATAAGCCTTGGTGAGGTAAAAACAGCCAAATTCGTTTTTCCCTCATTGTAGTAAATGGCCTTCATAGGCTAGAATGGGGAGACTTTATTTTAAATTTTAAAGTCTCCTTAAATGTTGCATACCAATAATTTGGTATCAAATTAATTGTTGTAATAAATCCCACAACTTCCAGTAGTGGGATTTAATATAACTTGTTCAGGTAAAAAGTTTTAGACTTTACCTAAAAAGTTGCCAATTTCAGCCCTGCATTGTTTTTGCTGCTGTGCTTTGATTGGCCAGCCTGCAGCAGCTTAGCCAAGCTGCCTTGATGAGGTGTGAAGTGGCCTGGCTTCACACAAAGGAATGTGCCTGTGGGAGAGAATCTCCCCTCAGCAGATGGTGAGGCGGGAAGGGGGAGGGCTGCCAAACTGGTCTTCAAAGGCAGAGAAGGACATTTGGAGCACCCAGCAACACCCCCACATCCTGCAACCCCAGACAACTAGGTGCCCCCTTGATTAGATTAGGAGAGGGCAGGAGAGGGGTGTGTTTATGATTTTTAGCCACACCAGTGGGTGGGCTCAGCCAGATGTAACCTCCAAAAATCAGATTCAGCCATGTTGGATTTTTAGAGAATGTTGCCCACTGGGATGGATTTTTGCCACACTTCCCAGGAAGTGGTCATCGCAGGGGGAAGGACCCTGCCCCTGATTGGAGAACCAGGACCCCCCTGCTTTTCACCCAGGAGCAAGGATAAAACTGGCAGACATGCACCCACACCTCAGATCCCCACCAGATTTCAACAAGAAAGAACTAAAGGAGAAGAAGGACTGCCCTGCTGGACCCCTGGCCTGCACCTGGACCCTGCACTCAGAAGGACTGCACCAGCTGCACACTTGGGCTTCACCACAAGAAGGACTTTGCCTGGCTTCAACTGGTTCAAGGAGGGACTCCCTGTTTGCTACAGGTGAAAAATTGCTATCCAGAGTCCCCTGCACCAACTCCTGAAGAAAGTGACCAGCTGACCACTGTCCAGTGGCCAAAAAGGAGTTTGCGCCAGGAGCATTCTGGGAGTTGTAGTCCGCACCCCCCAAGGACCATCACAGAACTTCTGGACCCTTGGGGTGAGCTGTGGACCCCAAAAGAACCTTAAAAGGACATCTGGGTGAAGCCCCAGAAGTTTGGAGAAGATTTGAGAATTTTTGTAAAAAAGCTCCATAGAGGGACCGACCCGCCGCGGCAATTCTAGCCGGCTTGCCTCAACCGCGACCCGGCCTGATTTGGTGGTTCGTCCCGGTAAAGAAAAATCTCCGAAAAAGAGACTAAGTCCGAAGGTAAAAAGTTGACCGGGACCTTCCAGCCATCGTATCCGAGAAGGGCTCCATGGACGTCGGATCAAGATCCAGGTTTACCCCGGTCAAAGGATTTTCACCTCAAAAAAAACAACTAAGTCCGAAGGTAAAAATCTCCACCGAGGAATCCAGCATCGCGTATCCGGAGAAGGGCTCCAGGAGGTCGGATTGGACTGGCAGGTTCGTCCCGCTGAAGAAAATCTTAAAAATAAAGACAAAGTCAGAAGGTCACTTTTTAACCGAGGCCTCCCGCGACCTGTAGCCGAGCAGGGCTCCATCGCGGTCGGCCTGAAACTTTGACTTTGCCCCGGTCGAGGTGCAACCAGATGACCCGATTGGCGCTTCTTGTTTCTAAGCGCTAGAAAAATAATAATTCTTTAAAAATTCATATCTCCGGTTCCCCTTATCCGATTTTATTAGTTTTGGTGTCATTTTAAAGATAAAAATATAAACTATTTTTATAAATTGGTTTTGGATTTTTAAACTGTTTCCTGTGTTTTATTTAATTACTGTTTTGTGATATTTGAATGCTTTACACACTGTCTCCTAAGTTAAGCCTTGACGCTCGTTGCCAAGCTACCAAGGGTTCAGCTGGGGTTAATTTACTGAGACCTAACTGGACCTAAGTGGAGGTTAGTGGCTTGTTGCTAGGTGTAGGTACCTACCTGCCCTTACCAATAACCCATTTTCCAACATTTTTGGTGGCAGCGGTGGGATCCTGTACTTGTGTTCAGTATCACGTTACAGTTTTAAGTAAAACAAATTAAAAATCCTTTAAATTGTCCTAGTGCAAAAATTGTTTTTTTTAAAAAAAAAATTACAAAAAAAAAGTTGGATTAATTTCTATTATTGAATTTTTGTAATTTTTCTAAATTATTGTTTCCAATTTTTGCAAAAAGTTTTTGTTGACACAAAACTAGGGCACCATGGAGCTTGATCTGGCTAGCCTACCCACACTGACCGTAGTCCAGCTTAGGGGGTTGTGTACTGAAAGAGGGTTGCCTGCAACCACTGACCTCAGGAAGCAAGTCCTGATCAAATCCCTGACAGCATGGGCTGAGGCCCAAGAGGTAGACCTAGGGGAAGCTCCAGAGGAGGAAGAAACAGGGGAGGATGCTAGCTCTAACCACTCAGGGGAGGGAGGGCATCTGAGCCTAAGTGAGGATGAGGAAGAACGGTCCTCAGTACATACAGTCACTAGGGGCAGACCCAAAGCTAGTGGTGGGAAGGGGGTCCTTTCAGGAGGAGAGAACCCATCCATCAGGGAAAGAGAGCTGGAGGCCCAGCTAGCATACATAGCTTTGGAAGCAGACAAGCTGGCCCTAGAAAAGAAAAAGTGGGCAAAGAAAGAGAAAAGAGATGGTGGCAGCGACAGAGAAGTTGAGGTGTCCATGGGTGGGGGAGTTTGCCCCAGATTACCCAAGGGGGTGGTTCCTGCTTATGTAGAAGGGGATGATATAGACAAGTGGTTGGAGGCCTTTGAGAGGGCACTCCAAATGAGAAGGGTTAGGCCTCAAAACTGGGGTTCCCTTTTGTGGGAGTTGGTCCCCAACTCTGGGAGGGATAGGCTTCTGACCCTAAGGGGGGAAGAGGCAGATTCATACCCTAGTATGAAGAGGTGCTTAGCCAAGAAGTTTGGTCTGACCCCAGAGCAGTATAGAATGAAGTTCAGGAACATCCAGAAGGTCAGTACCCAGTCTTGGGTTGACTTTGTAGACACCTCACTTAAGGCACTAGAGGGCTGGATTATTGGTAACAAAGTAAATACTTATGAGGGGTTATACAATCTGATCATGAGAGAGCACATCTTGACCAATTTTACCCAAGAAAGGTTACGCCAGCATCTAGTGGAATCTAAGCAGACCAACCCTAGAGAGCTAGGGGAGGCAGCTGATGAGTGGTTGAGAACCAGGGTGGTTGTCAAGTCCCAGGGGGGAGACTCCAAGAAGGGGGGGTCAGGTCACCAAAAACCTAAGGAGGGAGGTGGTAAGCCCACCACAGAGACTCCCTCTGTACCCCAGAACCCTAAGAAGGAGGAGAGTAAATCCCACTCCCACTCTGACAAGCAGAGACAGGGAGACCCAGGGTTAAAAAAGCTCTTGGACAGTAGGGCTTGCTTTGACTGTCAGCAGACAGGTCACTTCAGAGGAGATGCAGCCTGTCCAAAGAAGGTGGTTAGCACTGGGCTGTCCAGTGTAGCCATGGAGGAGGACTCCTCAGATGATGAAGTCCTCCTAGCATTGAGCTGGGAGACAGGACCAGATGGTAAGCTGGTGATCCCTGAGGGTGGGAGTAGGCACTTCCACCACATTCAAGTGAATGGGATCCCTACCACGGGCCTGAGAGACACCTGTGCCAGTCACACTATAGTGAGTGACCGGTTAGTGTCCCCAGACATGTATGTCCCAGGAGAGACAAGGAAAGTCAGGATAGCCACAGGGGAGGTCACCTCCAAACCTGTAGCCATAGTGCCCCTAGAGAGGGAGGGTATCCTTGACTGGTTTAGGGTGGTAGTCAGTGCTGACCTCCCCCTAGATTGTATCCTGGGCAATGACCTCCCAGAGGTGGGTCTGGTCCCAGATGGGGCGGTCGCCCAGGGCGCCCCCCCAAACCAAAGTCCTGGGGAGTCAGTCCCTACAGTTAGGAGACAGGGGTCCCCAAGAAAAGGAAAGAAGAAAAGGAAGGGTAGGCCACTCTTAAAGAGAGTTCCAGGGAGCCAAAGGCCTTCTGCCCCAGTAGGGGGGGAGCCCAGAGTTGGCACTGGTGAGGCCTCCCCTGACCCTAAGGAAGTCCTGAGTAGTCAGGCAGCTGTCCAGATGCAGGGTGTTGCCCCTGCATTGACAGAAGGGAGAGTGGAAGGAGGGTGTCTGCCACAGGAGGTGGTAGCCCCCCACTCTAGACAGCAAGAGGGGTGCCAGGACCCCAAAGTTGCCCCTAAAGCAGCTCAGCCACCTGTCAGTGGAGAGCTTAGGGTGTGGTTCTGGGTACTGACAGCTGTCAGTAGCCTCTGCTGGGTGCTAGCCTTCCTGGCAGCACTGTACTTGGCCTGGGAGGCAGACCCCAGGGCCAATAGCAAAGTAGGCCCCCTGACCCTGTTGGTCATGGTGGGGTTGCTCAAGTGTTGGGTGACCTCTTTGGGTAAGCTAGGTGTTGCCCTAGCAAAGTTATGAGTAGGGGAGGTGGGCACCTCACTACCCAAGTTGGCAGAGAGAGAGGAGGAAGACCCCCCTAGAGGGAAGTTTCAGTTTGAGATGGGTCCTTTCAGTGTTGGGGTGGGTTCACTACCCAGAGGGAGTGACCCTGACAGGAGGATGTAAGGCAGAGTAGGCCCTGCAAAGGGACAGCCAGTTTTCTTCACTGTCTTCCTCGCCTAACAAGCCAGGAAGACTCTCCCAGGGTTGGGCTGAGTCTCCTGGGCGTGTGGGCTGGGGGGGGGCTTGTGTGAGAAAACAGGGCTGATTGCAGAGGCCCCCTAACTTTTTGCCCCATTTTCCACTTTTTGCTGGTGTTTTCCTGACTCTGATGGTGCCCTGGGTACTGCTAACCAGTCCCAGGGCCTGTGCTCTGTGTAAAATCAATATGCAAATTAGGCTAATTATAATTGGCTAAGTTAACCTACCTATAAGTCCCTAGTATATGGTAGGGCATGTAGGTTTAGGGACCACAGCATAGGTAGTGCACCCTCCGCCATCACCCCTCACCATTTAACTTCCCTCTCCAATATTTTGCATTTAAATAAACACACCTAAAGCACAAAACGATCTGGAGTCTGTCTGTGATTTCGAAATAGTGTATTTGCAATTACAGTGACAAAATGTTCTTGAAATAGTAATGTTAACATACCTATGTCACACAGCTCTAGCCCATGAGGAATCTAAGCAGATGACACATGTTGGGACCCACATCTGTGAAACCGTAAGGGAAAGTGACAACTCAGTGACCATACACTGGGTGAAAACGACAGACAGTAGAGAGGCAGTAGTGTAAAAGTACATGTAGTAGGCAGGAATGTATTCTCACCTGTGTTTCACTGGAAATATTGCTGGATCACTCAGTCCCTGTTCTGCATGTCTTCTTCCTCTGCTTCATCGTCATCACTGTCCACAGGCTCCACAGCTGCCACAACCCCACCATCTGAACCATCCTCCTGCAGAAAAGGCACCTGTTGATGCAAAGCCAAGTTGTGAAGCATACAGCAGGCCATGATGATCTGGCACACCTTCTTTGGTGAGTAGAATAGGGATCCACCTGTCATGTGGAGGCACCTGAACCTGGCCTTCAGGAGGCCGAAGGTCCGCTCGATCACCCTCCTAGTAAGCCCATGGGCCTCATTGTAGCATTCCTCTGCCCTGGTCCTGGGATTCCTCACTGGGGTCAGTAGCCATGACAGGTTGGGGTAACCAGAGTCACCTGAAAATGTCAAGGGACAACTGTTAGACACACACTAACCTGTAGGGATAACCCCAGACAACCATTCCCACTGTCTTGCTTGCAGGGGCTCACCTAATAGCCACACACGGTGCCACTGGAGTTGACCCATCACATAATGGATGCTGCTATTCCGCAGGATGTAGGCGTCATGCACTGAGCCAGGGAACATGGCATTCACATGGGAGATGTACTGGTCTGCCAAACATACCATCTGTACATTCATCGAATGATAACTCTTCCGGTTTCTGTACACCTGTTCACTCCTGTGGGGGGACCAAAGCCACATGGGTCCCATCAATGGCACCTATGACGTTGGGGATATGTCCAAGGGCATAGAAGTCACCTTTCACTGTAGGCAAATCCTCCACCTGAGGGAAAACGATGTAGCTTCCGCATGTGTTTCAGCAGGGCAGATAACACTCTGGACAATACGTTGGAAAACATAGGCTGGGACATCCCTGATGCCATGGCCACAGTTGTTTGAAAAGACCCACTTGCAAGGAAATGGAGCACTGATAGCACCTGCACTTGAGGGGGGATTCCTGTGAGATGGCGGATTGCTGACATCAGGTCTGGCTCCAACTGGGTACACAGTTCCTGGACTGTGGCACGGTCAAACTTGTAGGTAATTATCAAATGTCTTTCCTCCATTGTCGACAGGTCCCCAGCGGTCGGTACACCGGAGGATGCCGCCATCTCCTCACATGTCCCAGCGGACAGTGCCAATGAAGGACAACAGCGACCACAGAGTCTAACATCTCAGAGGTACGTACCCACAGTTTACCCAGAACACCAATCATACACAAAAGGTGGCCTGTATGTGTGTTGAGACTAGGCCTAGGTATGTGTGACGCAGTTGGAAATTAGGCCATGTGGGCCCCTGAAATGGCGGCTGCCTGACCTCTAAATTGGGACAATGGGATGTGAGGTAACTGCGCTGGCGTTGTACACCGTTGCGGTAGGCAGTCGGAGACCGTGGCACAATGCTACATTGGTTAACATTGGACCCTATGTGTCCCAGGAGCCAATGACGATGTACGCCGGCGGTGATGGTACGCACCGCCGCGGACATGACCGCCATTTTCTATCTGTTGAATCACTCGATACATGATCTTCGACAGGAGAGGACCTACATTGCAAGTGCTGCTGTGACCTCAGTCTGGAAGAGACAATGGGCCGTGCGTCTGGGGAAAGGGCCCCTGCCTTCACATCAGAGGAGTTGGAGAAGCTCGTTGATGGGGTCCTCCCACAGTACACGCTACTCTAAGGTCCTCCAGACAAACAGGTGAGTACACAGGGAGCATGTTGCATGGGCTATGCCTGTGTGGAGAGGGCTGGATGTAAGAAGGAAGGGGGCAGGGGGCAGAGTTCTGCATGCATGAAAGACGGTGGGTGCATGTGCCACATGGCAAGGGTAGGGATGGGGGCCACTCACTTTGACGGCGCAGTTGGTAATGACTCATCTTCTTCCCCTGTACATTTCATGTAGGTCAGCGCCCACCAGAAGAAAGATATTTGGCATGCCATCGCAAAGGACGTCCGAACCCTGGGGTCTACCACAGACGTAGAACCCACTGCCATAAGAGATGGGAGGACATTCGCGCTGGAGCAAGAAGACGGCGGAGGCTCAGCTTTGGATGGCCTCCCAACATGGGATGGGTGCCTATCGAACCATGACCCCCCTGATGTTCAGGATCCTGGCGGTGGCCCACCCGGAGTTGGATGGGCGCTTGAGGGCATCACAGCAGACACAAGGAGGTGAGTACACTCTCATTCAGCTGACTTTGCGCGCAGTGGAGTTGTCTGGGTGGGGGAGGAGGGCTGTGGGTATCCCTAGGCCAGGGCAAGTTTCGTAGGCTAGGCTACTCCGTGAGGCATGGCCATGTGGCCCCCACCTCTGTAGAGTGCCAAGTACAGCTGTTCATGCCCCTGTGTCATCTATATGTGCAGATGTCGTCCATAGCCTTGTAGGCCATTTCCCAGGAATTGCACTGTAGAGCCCAAGTGCGTGGCGTAGTGCAGGGGGCTTCTGTGTCTGTCTTGTCCGCCAATGGTAGCGGTAATCCATGCACTCAACATGTCTTTATTCTGTCCCCCCCCTTTTTGTGGTTTCCCTGTTCTTGTGTGCATTAGCATCATCAGGCGGAGGAGCAGTGGCACCGGAGCATGAGGGAGCTGCATCCCACATGGCCATGGAGGGCCACACTACGGACTCTGAATTCACCAGTGGAACGGAGGGTGAGGGGAGCTCCACGGCGGGGACAGGAGCTGAGACCAGCGATACTGACTCGTCCTCTGATGGGAGCTCCCTTGTGGTGGCGGCAACATCTGTGCCTCCTGCATCTACAGGTACAGCCGCCACCCCCCCACCAGCACCGCCCTCCCAGCAGCCCCTCAGCCTTCACCCCGTGCCCGCTCACCCAGGAGGGTGGGGATCACCTTCGCCCCAGGCACCTCAGGCCCTGCCCCAGTCACCCCTGCTGCCCTCAGTGAGGAGGCCATTGACCTCCTCGGGTCACTCACTGTTGGGCAGTCTACCATTTTGAATGCCATCCAGGGTGTAGAAAGGCAGTTGCAACAAAGTAATGCATTCCTGGAGGGCATTCTTTCTGGTCAGGCGGCCCTTCAACGAGCCTTTCAAACTCTGGCATCAGCAATGATGGCAGCCATTGTCCCTGTGTCTAGCCTCCCCCCTCCAACTTCCTCCACCCAGACCCAATCCCCTGTACCTCTGCCTATCCCAAGCACACCATCAGACCAGCCTGCACACACCTCACCACACAAGGGAAGCTCAGGCAAACATAAGCACCACACATCCCACAGGCACTCACGCAAGCATCACACACATGCAGACACACCAACATCCACTGTCTCTACTGTGTCCCCCTCCTCATCGTCTCCCTCCTCCCTCCCAGTCTCGTCTACACACACACCTGCATGCACTACCTCTTCAGCCACTACGTCCCTCACGAGCACACCCACCAGCACACCCCGCTCACGTGCAGTCACCACCCCCACTACCATTCACACGTCCCCTGTGTCCTCTCCCAGTGTGTCTGTGACGCCCCCTCCCAAGATACACAAATGCAGCCACACACCCACCCAACAGCCATCCACCTCACGACAGCCTCCAGCGCATGCACCTTCACCCAAAGTCACCAAACGTACACCACTACTACCACCACCTCTTCATCCATTCCCAAACCCCCTCCAGGTACCCATCCCAGTGTGTCCCAAAAACTTTTCCTGTCCAGCCTTGACCTTTTTCCCACACCTCCGCCACCCCGTCCATCTCATAGGTCCCGAACTAGCACCTCAGCAACAACATCTCCGGGACCAGTGGTGCCTGTAGTCACAGGTATGTGGAGTGCACCGGCCACCAGGACAGCCAGTGTGGCATAGAGCCACAGCACAGCCAGTCCCTCCCCCTGTGAAGCATCAGAAGTTGGCCAGTGCCCGGCGGGAGAGGGGGAAGACTCAAGCCACCAAAGCCGCCCCCAGGGGTCCTGGTGGGAGTGTGGACTCAGCTGTGACACCTCCCAAGGTGGGGAAGGGCCACAAGAAACCCGGCAAGTCTGGGAAGAGCAGCACGGCGGAGAAGGCCACCATCATCCCCGCTGCCCAGGAGGGCCCAGCCAGCCCCATCCCAGCTGCCCAGGAGGCCACCACCAGCCCCATCCCAGCTGCCCAAGAGGGCCCCGCCAGCCCCATCCCAGCTGCCCAGGAGGACACCGCCAGCCCCAGCCCAGCTGCCCAGGAGGCCACCTCCAGCCCCAGCCCAGCTGCCCAGGAGGGCCCCGCCAGCCCCATCCCAGCTGCCCAGGAGGACACTGCCAGCCCCAGCCCATCTGCCCAGGAGGCCACCGCCAGCCCCATCCCAGCTGCCCAGAAGGGCCCCGCCAGCCCCATCCCAGCTGCCCAGGAGGACACCGCCAGCCCCAGCCCAGCTGCCCAGGAGGGCCCTGCCAGCCCCATCCCAGCTGCCCAGGAGGACACCGCCAGCCCCAGCCCAGCTGCCCAGGAGGCCACCGCCAGCCCCAGCCCAGCCGCCCAGGAGGGCCCCGCCAGCCCCATCCCAGCTGCCCAGGAGGACACCGCCAGCCCAGCTGCCCACCACCAGCCCCATCCCAGCTGCCCAGGGGGGCTCCGCCAGCCCCATCCCAGCTGCCCAGGAGGCCACCGCCAGCCCCATCCCAGCTGCCCAGGAGGGCCCCGCCAGCCCCATCCCAGCTGCCCAGGAGGACACCGCCAGCCCAGCTGCCCAGGAGGCCTCCGCCAGCCCCAGCCCAGCTGCTCAGGAGGCCACCGCCTGCCCCATCCCAGCTACCCAGGAGGGCCCCGCCAGCCCCAGCCCAGCTGCCCAGGGGGGCCCTGCCAGCCCCAGCCCAGTTGGGCCATGAAGGACCGCCAGCACAAGCCCCGCTGGGCCATGAAGGACCGCCAGCACAAGCCCCGCTGGGCCATGAAGGACCGCCAACTCAAGCACCGCTGAACAGGGCACTGCCAAGTCAAGCACCACTGAACAGGGCACCGCCAACTCAAGCACCGCTGAACCGGGCACTGCCAACTCAAGCACCGCTGAACAGGGCACCGCCAAATCAAGCACCGCTGAACAGGGCAAGCACCGCTGAACAGGGCACCGCCAACTCAAGCACCGCTGAACAGGGCACCGCCAAATCAAGCACTGCTGAACAGGGCAAGCACCGCTGAATAGGGCACCACCAACTCAAGCACCGCTGAACAGGGCACCGCCAACTCAAGCACCGCTGAACAGGGCACTGCCAACTCAAGCACTGCTGAACAGGGCACCACCAACTCAAACACTGCTGAACAAGGCACCGCCAAATCAAGCACCGCTGAACAGGGCAAGCACCGCTGAACAGGGCACCGCCAACTCAAGCACCGCTGAACAGGGCACCGCCAAATCAAGCACTGCTGAACAGGGCAAGCACCGCTGAACAGGGCACCACCAAATCAAGCACCGCTAGTCCATGAGCTGCAGGGGCACTGACGCAACTGGGACCGTCACGGGGTGAGTGATGCACTCTGGGCACCAGTCCCCCTCCAGAACCAGTGGAGACATGCATCCACTACCTCTGTCCTTCACAGGATGAAGCACTCTGGGCACCAGTCCCCCTCAAGAACCAGTAGAGAGATCCATCCACTACCTCTGTCCTTAACAGGATGAAGCACTCTGGGCACCAGTCCCCCTCCAGAACCAGTGGAGACATCCATCCACTACCTCTGTCCTTCACAGGATGAAGCACTCTGGGCACCAGTCCCCCTCCAGAACCAGTGGAGACATCCATCCAATACCTCTGTCCTTAACAGGATGAAGCACTCTGGGCACCAGCCCCCCTTCAGAACCAGTGGAGACTGTTATCAACTTGAGAGACTGTGGCTTTGCACTCCCCAGGATGGAACCGTAGGCAAACCACCCACTGTAGAGACTTGAGAGACTGTGGCTTTGCACTCCCCAGGATGGAACAGTAGGCAACCCACCCACTGTAGAGACTTGAGCGACTGTGGCTTTGCACTCCCCAGGATGGAACAGTGGACAAACCACCCACTGTAGAGACTTGAGAGACTGTGGCTTTGCACTCCCCAGGATGGAACAGTGGGCAAACCACCCACTGTAGATACTTGAGAGACTGTGGCTTTGCACTCCCCAGGATGGAACAGTGGGCAAACCACCCACTGTAGAGACTTGAGAGACTGTGGCTTTGCACTCCCCAGGATTGAACAGTGGGCATGAAGCACCCTCGTGGATCTGGCATCGTGCACTCATACGGCTGAGGTGCCCCACCTTTCCTTCCCCCTGAGGTGCCTGTTGTATTTCTATCTGATGCCCCTGCAGTGTTATCTCTGTTTTGATCTGGTATCGAGTGTGGGCCTCGCCCATGCATTTTGGGCCCAGTGGTCCACGGACTATAAATGGTGCAATACCTGGACTTGTATTATTGGTGTATATATTTGTTTATAGTGTATATATATTTTATAGTACTGTATTTTAGTAGATTACAATGGTTAGTGGGTGAGGGTGTGTGTGTGTGTGTCCCTGTTTTTTCCCTCCCCCTCCCCTATGTTGTAGGTGCAGTACTCACCGTCGTCTTCGCCGCCGGCGTTCGTGCTCCTGGTACAGGAGCAGGAAGACTATCGCAGGTAGGATTTGGAGTTCCGGGTCCATGGTGTCCTCGTGGAGTGTGTAGAAGTGAGTGTTTTCCCTTCGAAATTCCTGTTTCCGCCGTGTTTTTATCCGCGGTGAATCCGCCACGGAAAAGGTGGCGGATTGGCCTGTCATCATAGTGTGGGCGGTACATTGTCTTCCGCCTGTCTGTTGGCAGTGACCGCCGCGCTGTTTGTTTGTACCGCCGTGGCGGTCGGAGTGTTAAAGTGGCTGTCTTTGTTGGCGGTTTCCGCCACGGTCGTGATTCCAAATTTTTTACCGCCGGCCTGTTGGCGGTCTTACCGCTGCTTTAACACCGACCGCCAGGGTTGTAATGACCACCTAAGTCTCTTCCCAGTAGGGATACGGGACTTGAGTCACAGACTACAAATCTATGTAATCCCTGGAAGGTACCAATCTCAACTTGGACCGGATCTGTAATCGGGTTAGTCAGAAGCTGATTTGCTACTCCTGCCACCCTTATGGTACGCCCCGAAAGTGGCAATTTCTGAACCTCTGCACTTCTGACTGTGGAGCGTGTAGCTCCTGTATCAACTAGAAACAAAACCTTGTGACCCATCACCTTCCCTTGCACGTAAGGTCCCCTCTGATCTACTTCTAGGGACGCTGCAAGCCTGCACTCCTCACTATCTGAACAATCATCCGACCATTCATCGTTTATTCCATCCTCACCACGCAATGGGAACTGTTGTACTGTATTATTGTGACTCATTGTTTGGCCTGTGACCTGTTGAGGAAGCATCACCTGTTGCTGTCCAATTGGAGCTAACGGTAACTGCATTTGCTGTCTAGGTACCATGGGAATCTGCTGCTGTACCTGCTGCATCTGTGCTGGTTGAACACGTGGCATTTGTATTTGTTGCATGGGCTGGAGACCCTGCATCTGAACCATATTATTCTGAAAGTTTGGATTTGGACCCCTCATTCTCGGATCCTTTACATTTTGAAAGGTACCGACATCGTTGCTTTGTTGAACAACACCATCCTGCACCATCATTGGGCACTCCTGCTTCCAGTGTCCCACACCCCCGCACGCATGGCATGGTAACATCTTTTTCATCCCTTGCACATCATTTTGAACCACAACGGTATTCAAATCTGGACCACGGTTCACAAAACCTCCTCAACCTCGTCCTCTTGGTTGTGCCTGAAACATCCTGTTTCCTTGCTGTTGCTGCTGTACCATCTGCTGTACTCCATTTCCCTGCATCCCTGCTTGAGCTGCTCTAATTTGCATCACCATCACCTTCTCTTTCAGCTTTTTCTGCTTCAATTCAATCTCATCGCTACAGTATTTCGCATACTGCAACACCTCATCAATCGGCTTCACTTGCCAACAGATCAAATGATTCTTAATCATCTGGCTAATCTCTGGCCTCAGTCCTTCAACAAATCTGAACACAAGGTGATTCATGTCTTTCGGTTCTATGACCTCAGTGCCACTATAGTGTTTGAATGCCTTTAACAATCTCTTATAGTAAGCATGTATCGACTCCTTGCCTTAGTGTGCCGTACGATAACTTTTCTGCCAATCAGTGACTTTCGGCGACACCTTCTGTTTAAAAAACTCAATCACTTTATGTTAATACCTCATCACATCAGGAGACGGTGCTCCAGTAGCCTTTTCCCTTGTCGGTTCCTCTGTTGGCCAATCCACAACCCTCTTGCACTCAAATCAGCTAGGACTATAATCTCAAACAATATATTCAAGTCTTCCCAAAGACATTTTGCAAGCTTCACAAACCTGTCCGTCTGCTGATACCACTCTATTGGCTTCTCCCTCAACCTGGGATAATCATTTGTGAATGACAGAATGTCACCTCTAGACCACGGTACATGGACTAGAACCCCTCCAGCTGTTTCTCTCATTGGTAAAATTTGTATTGTTCCCGTATCTGGTGAAGCTTTTGCCTGCTGCGGTTCCAGGCTGTCACTTTTCCATTTATCTCTCTTCTTTGCCAATCTGCCTTCCCACTTCTCTAATGCTCCCCAAATTTGAGCACTCTGCAATATCTCTTTGAGGTGTGCCTTCATTCCAGTGGATCTCATGTGATCGAAATCTTTAGGTTCAAAGTCTAACCTATAACTCCTCTTCAAAGTCTTAGCATTGTCTAAGTCTATGCCGTATTTGGCCACTAAGTTTGCCAACCTCTGATGCACCCTGCTCACTTCTTTGGTTATTTTGGGGCACAGAAACCTCAATTCTGCTTCCGTGTATGACTCTACTCTGTTCACCCCCATCGTTCCTTCTACTAACTCTGTGGCTTCCACACCCAGCCTCACAAAATTCAGGTATTCCTCTCTTTCTGATCGCTCTGCAGTCACTGAAGTAGTCTGCGGAATGTTGAGTTTGTCTAACCACTCGTTCAATTGTTGCACTGTTAAGCCTTGCAACAAGACATTTCCAGACTGCATCATTGGTGTCTGTGATGTATTTGTACTCATTGCCTGTGGGGTTAGTGTACCCAACCCTGCTTGCCTCATTGTCTCTTAATGAACCCCAATCGGACTGAAGTCCAACAAGGATCTGGACCTTTCGGCTGTCTGTTCTCCTTGCGTCATCACTTGGGAGCTTCCTGCGAACCCTCCTCTTATCGCCTCTTGAGTCATTACCCCTTGGTCACATACGTTAGGCTTTGCTTGTGCATACAACGGTACTGGCGGGCCAACAGTAATTGGCAATGATATAGCAGCTGGTGTCTGTTCAGTTTCCAAACCCTGTGGAGCATTAACTCCCATAGCTCGATTCATCAAGGGTGCTGTAGCTGCTGACTGCGGTCCTGTGACCAAAGTGTAATTCGGAACCACCTGTTGCTGCGGCTGGGGCAGCAATTGTGGTGTTGGCTCAATCTGCACTAACTTTGATCTTGTATGTACCGGATCAGGCGGCATCATCAAATTCGTAGTTGTCGCTAGAACTGGGACATCAGGGTAGAGCCTCTGAATTGGTGGTGGCTGCAACTGTATCAGCGTGTCTGGTGCAGTGGATACACTGGCACCATGCTGTATTGGAACTGTATTGCTTGTCTGTACTGTATTTATGATTCCCTGATTTTGCGTCAGATCTTCAGGACCCGCACTAGTACTCGGTCCATTATCATTCATGGCATATGGTGGCGGTCGATCATGTAACAACTGATTAAGAAACTCATCATCGTCTGAATCATCTGCATCTGCCCAAGACTTCTGAGGCTCCTGTGGCTTACTAGAGTCCTTGTCGGTTTTACAAGTGGCCTTCTTTCCCTGTGTTTCGGCTTCCAGAGTTATTGCCGGAAACATCCTAATTCCGTCTACTATTCCCCTTCTCCATATCTTGGTCTCAATATCCCATCTAGCCTCCGCTAGAGTCTTTTCTGCTTTTCTCATTTTCCGCTCGAATTTCTGCTGCCTCTGTCACATGGCCATTAAATCCCAAATTGCTAATGCCTCAAACTGAGCTGGTCTCGGAGGCGGTTTTTGCTCACTAAACACCCAACGGTTAAATTTTCCAAAATTCTTATATTAAACGTTCTGTACGCCGTAAACACCAAACATCCCTCCTTTTTTGTCATTTTGCACCACTGCTTTAGCCAAAGACATGGCGCAACTCCCTTCTCCTCCATTACGGTATAAGCCGGAGTATCCTCTGGCGGTGTAGACTCCCCCACACTCGCGGTAATATATGTATCTCCCCTCAAAGCAATCTTTAGAGCCTTTAAAAACTTGATTTTTGCATCTTTTATTTTATTTAGAATCTATTCAGGAAGTGACTTTAATTCCCAGAACACTCTTCGCCTATCCTCTCAACCAACTGCCTCTCACGGACGGCTGCCAATCCATGTGTGACCTCTCTCGGCTACTGACCTATCCCAGTGCGGCTCCAATGACGTCACACTGACACACAATGCGGCTGACAAAGTCTTGCGGCTTGTCTTCCTCACTCTCTATCCACACAAAAACTAATGCAATATATTGCAAGCACTTTAACAACAAAACCCAAATTTGCCGGTTTACTACAGGAAGGGTAACACAATTGCTTCTGAACTTTACAGAGATTTCACTTGAATCCTCGGCCGCTACTCTCTCCTTCTCAGATCCCACATCCGCAGGCAGAATTCGACCCGAAAATCCCACTCTCAACTTGTCAATGGTTCGTTCTAGTGCACTTTAGAACTTGCCAAATCTCCATTGAAGGTTTCACTCACACACTTTGACTCAAACCCGACTTGTCAACCACGCCCGATTGACCTATTAAACCGCATAAATTACAACATAAACCAAGTGTCTCATACACTTCTCAATATACTCCGGAGTCTCAGACCATGACGGGTCCGTACATCACCAACAACCACGTGGACAATTTTTTAGCACAAAGCGCCACACTCACATGAAGTTCTCCGAATTCCCTACTCTCATACTGCGCAGTATGCCCTCTCCTACTAAAACTTTACCTGGCCTAAATTCACACAAACTTCACAAATCACCTGCGATATCCATAAGCTGAGCAAGCGCAAATTCTACACCACACATGCTATCACTAGAATGCTGAGAATATACCCAACTCATTTCGGCAAGCTCTGAGATTCCGGGAAAGTCATTTGGGACTTAAGGGCACATCATACCTCCAATTTTCATTATTTTGAAAACACTTTTAAACAATGGTCCCTCGTCCTAGGGCCCCAAAAGGCCTAAACCATCCTCCGCTACCAGAACTGATAACGCGTTCCAATCTAGATAACTTATTCACTCTGGGACTAGTTTTAGGCCGATGAATCTTTTCATCCTGATTGAAGTCTCCTTAAGACGAGCTAACTAGTCAACATGTCAATTAATAATCAATAGTCCCGTCAATAATCACCGTAGCAATTCAATCAAATTAATCAATGACATTAATAATACTCGAACACCACCATGACCTTTCAGTCCTGAATAACCACACCAGATTTTAGCAGGTTTATGATGTTTATTCCCTATTGATTACACTCTACTAGCAAGTTTATTAGTCTCAGAACCAAGAAGCACATCAACACTGTCATAATATGGCAACTCGAATAAGATTTCATCAAAGAAAAGATTATGAATATTAGAACATAGCACGACGTCAACATGGATTAACTTTAGCAGAGTATCATTAGCACATTATTCAACAAAGCATAGATTTAGTCATTTGTCTATTTGCGTCCGTTTAATGAACCCCTTAACTAACCTCGAATTAGCATTGGCATGGTGAGCTTCATGCAAAACAATTTTGGTAACACGAATTTAGAAAACATCTATCTATAGTCTCTGTCAAAGAAGCAGTTGGTACCTACAAAGGAAAGGCAACTAGACAATCACAGTTTCATCATCATATAGTTACCCTCCGTAATGGGTCAGCATACAGAGTCAGTATTCATCCCCAGGACATCAGTTGGTTCGCCATCAGCCAGGAAACGCAGCAAAGTTCAGCAAGACGGGGTAAGAAGGGACACTTCCCTCATAAGGAGGAGAAGTATAGAACGGGCAAGGTAAGGATGAGGATGGGTTGAAGAGTCAAACAGCAAAGTCTTTAGGCAGAGTGACAAAGTGTCTGGGTAATAGCAAGAATGGCTCACAATGGCATCTCCCCCTGGCTCCTCGTGTCAAAGGATTTTATCCCTTTTCTGTTGTACAGTCCCCTAATTTCCAATTGGGCAAGTTTGGCGCACCACTATCTCCATCCAATAGTTTACTGATCGTCCCATTAAAATTGTCACCTCATAACAGCTCTCACGTAGTTTATTGGCTCCTGTGATTGACGTCTCCAACGGGTAGAATGTCCGGTATGATTTCATGTTGCTCGTGGTCCTCTCACATCCCCAGTCAGTAGTTCCATTGTCTATACCAGTTTAGGCGACCTTGTACCTGTTGCAAGTTTACACTGTTGCATTCAGCAAGAATGTTTCCTTGAGCAAGTCGAGTCTCATGAGAACGGATCTACTACAGTTACACTCATCTTCTAGCTTCTGGAAAAATACGATTACATGTCCTTCAGCAAGTCAGCACACTGTACGTTAGAAAAACACATTTAATATGCAACCGGGCAGCTAGGCCCCGACTCATGCTAACTACGGCCTAGTGATTAATTAGCAAAACCTTAACATATAATTCTTATTACTCAATACAAAATCAGACATTAGTACATCAATAATTAATTATTAGTACATTTTATTGGCCACCGTGTAGATTGGAGGCCACTCCCCGTGGGCACATTTCAAACACACGTTTAGTAAAACACAGCAATATTTTTCTATGCAGCATTAATATGCATTAACTCACAAACATTTTCATGTTAATTTTGATTATAAGAGCTACGCTCCAACAACACTCAAGGAAGAACCACGACGCCATGGAGCCCGAGCTGCACTTTTTTCCAATGCTGGTGTACCTTCTCATACACCAGGAACATGAACGGCGGCGAAGACGACCACGGTGAGTACTGCACCTAGCACACAAGGGAAGGGGGGAGGAAAAAGAGAGTGATACACACACGCAACATACAACACTCCCACCCCCAACACCATGCACACAAACAGATGCAACAACATCACATATATACCCCGTAACCCTCAGGAGTAACGCAACAACAAAAGGAATGGAGTAAAATGAGTGTAATAGTACAGTTTTAGATATATATGTCCTTAAACAATAAACAGTATGTACAATACATACAAAAGGAGGGTCAATGCCTACTCCAAAATGTCCGTGGCCCACTGGCCCATAACACATAGGCCAAGGCCACACTTGACTCCTGCCTCAATATGGAGAGGACACTGCAGAGACATCAGGTCAAAAAAACACAGGCACCTCAGGGGGATGGTGAATGGGGGGCACCTCATCTGGAAGATGGTACAACGCCAATGGCCTGGAGCGGGCTCCATGCCTACTGCTTAGTCCTGGGGAGTGCAAAGCCAAAGTCTCTCAAGTGGGTGCTTTGCCCCCTTCTTGGTCCTGGGAGTGAAAAGCCACAGTCTCTCAAGTGGGTGGGTTGCCAACTGCTTGGTCCTGGTGAGTGCAAAGCCATGGTCACTCAAGTGGGTGGTTTGCCAACTGCTTGGTCCTGGGGAGTGCAAAGCCACAGTCTCTCAAGTAGGTGCTTTGCCCACTGCTTAGTCCTGGGGAGTGCAAAGCCACAGTCTCTCAAGTGGATGGCTTCTTCCACTGGTTCTGGAGGGGGCCTTGTGCCCAGTGTGCTTCATCCTGGCAAGGATGTGGTGAGTGGATGGTTTCTTCCAATGGTGCTGGAGGGGGCCTTGTTCCCAGTGTGCTTCATCCTGGCAAGGAAGGGCTGAGTGGATGCCTTCTTCCACTGGTGCTGGAGCTGGCCTTGTGCCCAGTGTGCTTTATCCTGGATGGGGAAAGGTCACAGTCTCTCACCTGTGTGTCACACCAACAGGTGTTGCAGGGGCCAGGATGCACTGCAGCCCATGCAGTCACCACTACACACTGTTTACCGGCGGTGACGGCTGCTCAGTGGATGCCAGTTGCGCTGCCAGTGGTGGTTGTAGCCTCCAGGCTTTCACCTGCAGCCTCGGATGGCTGCCTACTGGGGCTGCTGCTGCTGGCAGTGATGCTGCTGGCGGTGGTACAGGTGGCGGTGCAGGCCATGGTGCAGGTGACGGTGCTGGTAGCGGTGCAGGTGGCGGTGCTGTCATTGGTGGTGGCAGCCTCCAGGCCTTCACCTGCAGCCTTGGACGGTTGAAGTGCCACGGCAGGTGTTGTGTGCCTCTTCCTGCCCGTGGCAGTTGGTGGTGCCTACTTGCTTCAGCCAGCTGGTGTCTTTTTGTTGCCCTTGCTGGCTGGTGGTGCCTCCTTCCCCTTGCTGGCTGATGTCCCCTTCTTGCCCTTGCTAGGTGGCGGACCCTTCTTGGCCTTGGCAGGTGGTGCTGGCACACTGGCTGGGCTGACGGGTGCCTCCTTGGAGCCTCTCACACCTGCAGTTGCTGCCCCAACCACAGTGGCCGTGGACTGGGTGGCTGAGGTGCTGGGATGGGTTCTGGCCACCCTGGCCCGAGGTGAAGGATGGGGGGGGGAGGGATAGGGAATAGGTCAATGTTGGTGAGGAAAAGCTTCTTAGGGACACTGGGCGGAAAGAGGGTGAAGGTTTGGGTGTGGAAGAAGAGGAAGTGGTAGAAGGAGGTGTCAGTCTGCTGTGTTCGGGTGCAGGTGCATGGGTTGGATGCTGTTGTGAGGTGGATGGCTGTTGGGTGTCTGAGTGCTGGCGTTTGTGTACTTTGGGAGGAGGGGTCACAGACACAGTGGGAGAGGACACACGGGACATGTGCATTATGTGGGGGTGGTGACTTCCAGTGAGGGGCGTGTGGTGATAGGCGTGCTGGTGATGAAGGTAGTGGATGAGAATGTAATTTCATGCAGGTGTGAGTGGAGATGCTACTGGGAGGGAGGTGGATGAGGGGGAGGAGGGGGACACAGTGGAGGCAGTGGATGCTGGTGTGTCTGCATGTGGATGGTGCTTGTGTGAGTGCCTGTGAGATGACGTGTGGTGCTTGTATTTGCCTGAGCCACTTCTGTGTGTTGATTTGGGTGATTGTTGGTCTGAAGGTGTGCTTGGGATAGGCTGGGGGTGAGGGAATTGGGACTGGGTTGAGGAAGTTGTAGGGGGAAGGCTGGAGACCGGGACAATGGCTGCAATCAGTGAGTTGGCCAGAGCCTGAAATGCTCTGTTGGGCCGCCACGGCAGAGTGAATGCCCTCCAGGTATGCATTTGTTTGTTGCAAATGCTCTGCTAGACCCTGGATGGCATTCAGTATGGTTGAATACCCAACAAAGAGGCATCTCTGGAGGTCAACAGCCTCCTCACTGAGGGCAGCAGGGCTGACTGGGGCAGGGCCTGAGGTGCCTGGGGCGAAGGAGATGCTCACCCTCCTAGGTGAGTGGGCACGGGAAATACGGTGAGGGTCTGCTGGGAGGGCGGTGCTGGTACGGGGGTGGCGGCTGTACCTGTATTTGGGGTGGGCACAGAGGTGTCCGCCATCACCAGGGAGCTTCCATCAGAGGAGGTGTCACTGTCGGTACTGTCCCCTCCTGTTTCCGATGTGGTGCTCCCCTCGCCCTCCGTCCCACTGGTGCAATCATCATCAGTGGATTCGGCCTCCAGGCCCATGTGGGATGCTGCTCCCTCCATCACCGGTGCCTCTGCTCCTCCACCAGATGATGCTAATGCACACAAGGACATAGTGACAAAATAAAAATGGGGGGAGAGACCTCAGATACACTTGGTCAATGCCAGCAACAACACTCTCATTGGCGTACACAACTCACAGGGAACAGCCCTATGCACTAGGCGATGCACTACCAGTTACAATGCTAGTCACCAGGCCATGGGCTACAATGCCTAATGCCATTAGCTGCACACTTGAGACCCACAGGACCCTGTCCAGTAGTAGATCTGCACTAACATTATTGGGGTTGGAGTGCATCTGAGCTTGCCCATCATTGAACATATACTGCCATGTTCGCCCGGGCCTAAGGGCACCCAGGGCCCACATCCCCCACCCAGGGAATATCTAACACGCGCAAAGTCATGATTCAGAATCTGTACTCACCCCCTTGTGGCTGCTGTGATGCCTTCAAGTGTCCATCCAACTCCAGATATGCCACAGCCAGGATGCAGAACATCAGGGGGGTCAGGGTATGACAAGCACCCCTTCCTCGTTGGGAGGCCTGCCCCAGCTGGGCCACCACCGTATTCCTTGCCCAGCGGCGCATGTCCTCCCACCGTTTGCGGCAGTGGGTGCTCCGCCTGTCAAAGACCCCCAGGGTCCGCACCTCGGTGGTGATGGCACACCAAATACCGTTTTTCTGATGGGTGCTGACCTACAGAAAATAAATAGCAGAAAAGGTATTAGTCATACCGTCTGGACTGTTATACTTAAGGCCCAACATATCCCCCATACCCTTATGCACATACATTGACCACCATACAAGCAGCACTCTTCCCAGGACCACTCAGACCCCCCCTACACGAGGCTTCCACACACAGCAATCCATGCATTCATGCCCCACTCACCATGCTCACAGTATACTCACCTGTTTGTCTGGAGGACCATAGAGTAAAGGGTACTGAGGTTGGACCCCATCCACCGGTCTGTCCAACTCCTCCGAAGAGAAGGCAGGGGCCCTTTCCCCGGACACTCGAGAAAATTGTTGCTTCAAGACACAGGTCACAGCAGCACTTGCAGTGTAGGTCCTTTCCTGTTGAAGGTCTGGAAGAAAGTGAGTGAACAGATAGAAAATGGCAGTCACGTCTGCGGCAGTGCGTACTGTCACCGCCGGCGTACATTGCCATTGGCTCCTGGAACCCATAAGCCCCAATGATAACCAATGCGGTGTTGCACAGCGGTCATCGATCGCCGACCGCAATGGCGCACAGCGCCAGAGGAATTACCTAATTTCCACTTGTCCCTCCTCACAGGTCAGGCGGCCGCCATCTCAGGTGGGCACCTTACTGCGTCACAGCAGACACTGGCACATCAACTGACGTACGAGTTCACATACTGTTTCTGTAAAGCAAAAATTGCATATTAATGTGGAGATATGTTTGAACATGACCTGCTGCTCACCGTTTTTCACCCTAGAGTTCAACAACTGAGGATGAATATGAGGGGGAGACATCCCCCTGTTTACAGACCCCTGGTGGACCTGGCGACAATAAAGGACAGGCACATTATTATGACCTACAGACTTGATAGGGCCACAGTCCAAGAACTGTGTGCCCAATTGGAGCCAGACCTAGGATCAGCTGTCCGCCACCCCACAGGTATCCCCCCACTAGTGCAGGTCCTGTCAGTGCTCTATTTTCTGGCAAGTGGTTCCTTCCAAGCGACAGTGGCCATGGCATCAGGGATGCCACAGCCTATGTTCTCAAACATGCTGACCAGAGTGTTGTCTGCCCTGATGAAACACATGAGCAGCTACATCGTATTCCCCCAGGTGGAGTATGTGGCCACACTGAAGGCTGACTTTTATGCACTGGGACATATCCCTAACATCATTGGTGCCATTGATGGTACACATATTGTATGTGTGTCCCCCCCCCAGAGAAATGAACAAGTGTTCAGAAATAGAAAAAGCTTTCACTCTCTGAATGTGCAGATGGTGTGTTTGGCAGATCAGTACATCTCCCATGTCAATTTTAGGTATCCTGGCTCTGTGCATGATGTCTTTATCTTGAGGAATAGCAGCATCCCATATGTGATGTCTCAACTCTAGAGGCACAGGGTGTGGCTAATAGGTGAGCCCATGGTCCCCACTCAGTTGATGTAGGTATATGGGTGTGGGTTTGGTCCTAAGGGTGAGTGTGTGGCTAACAGGTATCTCTCGATATTTGCAGGTGACTCTGTTTACCCCAACCTCTCATGGCTACTGACCCCAGTGAGGAATGCCAGGGCAAGGGCAGAGGAACGTTAAGATGAGAAACATGGGCAAACAAGGAGGATCCTTGAGCGTACCTTTGGCCTCCTGAAGGTCAGATTCCGGTGCCTCCATCTGACAGGTGGATGCCTGTAGTAGTAACCAAGAAGGAGTGCCAGATCATTGTTGCATGTTGCATGTTGCACAACCTGGCCTTGAGACGCCAGGTGCCTTTTCTGCAGGAGGATGAGCCTGGGGATGGTCGTGTGGCAGTGGTGGAGCCTGTGGACAGTGACGAAGGCGAGGCAGAGGAAGAGGATGTGGACAACAGAACTACACTAATTCAACAGTACTTCCAGTGACACACAGATAAGAAACTGTAAATTCATCTTCCATTGCAGTTTTGTGTTTGACATTGGACATGGCAGCCTGATTTCCCTATTTCTATGGTCACTTACTGTACCCTTTGGCATCTCTATTTTCAGATATCTGTGCCCCACTCTGGCTCCTGGTGTGTTTACTGCTGCCCACTACAGGTCATACCTATGTAAATATTACAGTACATTTAAATTGCAATGTTTACAGTTTGTTAAACTAAGACATATGTCAGACAATTGACAGACCCTATACTTGAATTTGTTCGAAGGGTGTTTATGTAGGTGCTAATAAGTGGAGGGGGTATTGCAATGGGCTGGGTTGGAAGAAAGTCCAGGGTAGAGTCCAGTTTCTTTGTATCACAGGTGCATTGTCCAAGGGGGCATAGGAAGGGGAGCTATGTCAGTTCAAGGTGGACAGGGTGACAGAGTGGAACACATGGGTGACAATCAGGAGAGTCTTATTTCCTGGCGGGGTCTTGCCAATATTCTCTGGCTTCTGCCTGGATCGCAGGGACCGTTTGGGGGGTGGTTCTTCTTCTGCAGGGGTGAGGTGCTGGTGGCCTGCTGTTCCTGTGGTGGGGCCTGCTGTCCACTAGTGTTGGCAGAGGTGGAGGGCTGTTCTTCGGTATGGCTAGTGTCAGGGGTCCGTTGGTTTGCCACTTCCTCCCTCATGGTGTTGGCCATGTCTGCCAGCACCCCTGCAATGGTGACCAGGGTGGTGTGGATGTCCCTCAGGTCCTCCCTGATCCCCAGGTACTGTCCCTCCTACAGCTGCTGGGTCTCCTTCAACTTGGCCAGTATCTGGCACATGGTCTCCTGGGAATTGTGGTATGCTCCCAGGATGTTAATGAGTGCCTCGTGGAGAGTTGGTTCCCTGGGCCTGTCCTCCCCCTGTCGCACAGGAGTCCTCCCAGCTTCCCTGTTGTCCTGTGCCTCTGTCCCCTGAACCGTGTGTCCACTGCCACTGACCCAAGGTCCCTGATTGTCTTGTGTTTGTGGGGTTGCCTGGGTTACCTGTAGTGGTGGACACACTGCTGATTGACGTGTCCTGGGGACAGAAGGATGGGCCTGCTGGGTGGGTGCTGTGGTGGTATTTCCCAAGGGGGAGGCTCTCTGGTGGGTTGGGACTGTGTTTGGGTAACCGATTGTCCAGAGATCCCTGATGGGTCAGGTTGGTCATCGTGATCCAGTCGTGCAGAGCTGCTGTCATCACTGTGGGCCTCTTCTGGGGGGGACAGGATGTGGCTGGCACCTCCTCTCCGGTGACGTTGAGTGGGGGTCCTGTGGGATATAATGCAATGTTATTGTTTCTGTGTGTGCCATCTTGTGCATGAGTATGTTTCCCTCTATGGTTGTTATTAACAAGGCAGCTATGGCTTGTGTGAGTTGTGATTTGTTTGGCTAAGTGATTTCCACTAGTATGCATGCTGTGGTGATGGGTGCCCATGCAGGTCTGTGATGGGGGTCCATGCATTGGTGTTCATGCAGGGCTTGGTGTTGGGATGGGTGGGTTGTGATGGTGGGGCATATGTGAGGTGGTGGGGTGGTGGGGTATAGGTAGAGGTTGTTGTTTGTGATGGCATGCAGGTAGGGTGGGGGATAAAGTAGTAAAGATTGACTTACCAGAGTCCAGTCCTCCTGCTACTCCTGCCAGGCCCTCAGGATGCATGTTCGCCAAGATTAGCTTCTCCCATGTTGTTAGTTATGGGGGAGGAGGTGGGGGGTCCACCGCCAGTCTTCTGTACAGCTATCTGGTGTCTTGCAACCACGGATCCAACTTTCGCCCGTTGGTGATTCTACCTCTTCCTGATGTCATCCCTTGTTCTTGGGTGCTGTCCCACCGCGTTGACCCTTTCCATGACTCTCCGCCATAGCTCCATCTTCCTTGCAATGGATGTCTGCTGCACCTGTGGCTCTACCCTGATGATTTCCTCCACCATGACCCTTAGCTCCTCCTCTGAGAACCTGGAGTGTCTTTGTGGTGCCATGGGTGTAGTGTGAGTGGTGTGTGTGAGGGCGGGTGGGGTGATGCGTTGGGGTGTGTGCTGTGAGGTGCGTGGATGGTGTATGGGTGATGGTGTTCTGCGGCTCAGATTCAGTGGGTGCTCCTGGCTTGTCTCTCTCTCTCTCAGTTGCCAAAATCTCTGGGTCGTAAAGGGTTGTTGGTAGTGTGTGTGTGTGTGTGTTTTATATTGGTGTGGGTGTGATGTATGTATGTGTGTCAGGTGTGTGTAGTTTGAATTGTCCAATGTGGTGTCGTTTTGTATGTGTGTGTGTATTTTGAGCGCAGTGGTCTGCACCGCCAATGGTTTACCGCAGTTGAATTACCGCCGCGTTGATTCATGGGTCATGATGCTGTGGCCGTATTTCTGTTGGCGTAACAGTGTGGGTTTTGGTACCGCCAGTTTATCACTGACCTTTGGGCTGGCGGACTTGTGTGTGTGTCTGTATCGTGGCAGATTTCTATGTGTGGGTCATAATTCGGGTAGCGGTATACAGCCGTGGTCGCGGTATGTTGGCGGCAGTCAGCATGGCGGTACGCAGCACTTACCGCCAATGTTGTTATGAGGGCCTTAGTGTCTACTAGTATGATTTCCAGACACTTTGGGGCATATTTATACTCTGTTTGCGCTGAATGTGCATCCAAATTTTTGACGCACAATCGGCGCAAACCCTGCCCCATATTTATACTTTGACGTCCGACCCCGCGGGCGTCAAAATTCCACCATGTGCGTCATTTCTTGGAAGGGGGAACCAGCCTTGAGTTAAATATATGCAAGGTAGGCGTTCCCTTCCAAAAAATGACTTTAAGGCCTGTGCCCCTTATTTATACTCTGACGTCATTTTGACGCAAGGAGGGGGCAGACCTTAAAAAACGGCGCACAGGGACACCCACTGCCACCCTTGCCCACCCCAGGAGGACACCCAATGATGGAGGGACCCATCCCAGGGAAGTAAAGGTAAGTTCGGGTAAGTATCTTTTTCCGATTTTTTTTGTGGCATAGGGGGGCCTGATTTGGGCCCCCCTACATGCCACTATGCCCAATGAACATGCCCAGGGGACATAAGTCCCCTGGGCATGGCCATTGGGCAAGGGGGGCATGACTCCTGTCTTTGCTAAGACAGGAGTCATGTCAATGGAGGTTGGGCGTCAAATAAAATGGCGCAAATCCGGTTTGAGGCCTGAATTTTGCCTCAGACCTGACTTGCACCGTTTTTTGACGCACAACCCCCATTTTCCCATACGCCGGCGCTGCCTGGTGTGAGTCATTTTTTTGGACGCACACCAGTCCGCAGCGCTGGCTAACGTCATTCCATTAATAAGGCGCCTGCATGGCGCGTTGGAATGGCGTTAGCTGGCGGTAAATTTTTTTAAGCACAACTGTGTTGGCGCAGTTGTGCGTCAAAAAGTATAAATATGGGCCTTTAGGACTTCTGGTGAGATTTTTCGAATCCAGGCAGGCATGGTTAGCAGTCTGCTTCCCAAGTAGATTTTCTACATGATCGGCAGCAAAATCAACTTAAAAATAGCGTGGTGCAATTTGCGCAGATTTTTCATGAAATTTTTTATTTTATTCTTTGTAATTCCATGGAGTGCCCGCTCTAAAAACTAGCTGGCCTACCTGATCAAATTCTTGTTCAGCCACTAACGTCAGGCATCTTTATCCTAGTTCATTTCTCAGACTTTAGAACACTAGCTAGTGTTTTTCTGAGTCAAAGAAGACCATAATGACAAAAACCAACATACACAAGCCAAGTTATGAATTTTGAAAGATTAAATCAAAATGCAGTGCTTAGAAGACAAAAGCTCCAACTAGAGCTATTTGATCACACTGGACCGGGGCAAATCCAATCGTTCAGTCCAACAGCAATGGAGCATAGACCAGGTACAGGAGTCACACAGACCTGATGACAGTAGCTCGGTTGCGTCGATGCTCGTTGATGATATGTTGATCCAAGGAGGGGATGCGTTGCTCTTGCAGGCGATGCTTTGTTTCCTGATCGGGCAAATTTGTTGATGTGTTGAAGTACTGGTTCCAATGCATCAGTGCTGCGTTGGCCAACCCGGGGCTGTGCTGTAAGTCAGGGTCATTGTGCCACGCAAATCGTGAGAGGTGTGAACAGCTTCGGTTAAGGCAGTGACCAAAGCTGCGTTTATGCAGCGGAATGCGTGTGTTCCAAGTGACATGCCAGTGCTGATGTGTCAGTTCTTGTGTTGCAGCACCTCACTCACCTCCAGGTGCTCAGGACTGGATTTGGCACCACTCGGCAGAGCAGGACTTTCAGCCGAGGAGCCCAGGTCTTCTATCTTTTCCCAATTGGAAATGACACTCAAAATATGTTTTAAGGCAATTCCCATACTAGTCTAAGGGAGAGAAAGTCCTTGCAAAAGTGAAAAATGTATTTAAGAGTTTTTCACTACCTGGACATGTTAAACTTAAAAGTACATGCCAAATGTTTTAAATACACTGCTCCCTGCCCTTGGAACTAAACACCTTAGGGGTGTTGTACTTGTAATAAAAAGGAAGTTTTGGGCTTGGCAAATGGGTACACTTGCCAGGTCGAAATAGTAGTTTAAACTGCACACACAGGATCTGCAATGTCAGGCCTGAGGCATGTTTGAGAGGCTATAATAGTGGGTGGCATAACCAGTGCTGCAGACCCACTAGTAGCATTTGACTTACAGGCTCTGGGCACACATAGTGCACTTTACTAGGGACTTACTAGTAAATCAAATATGCCAATCATGGAGAAGCCAATGTTACCATGTTTTAGACACAGAGCACATGCACTTTAGCATTGGATAGCAGTGGTAAAGTGCTCAGGGTCGTGAAGCCAACACAAAACTGGGTCAGAAAAAGAGGAGAAGGAAGGCAAAAAGTTATGGGATGACCCTGCAGAAAGAGCCATTTCCAACACTCCCCAGGATGCTCAATAAAGAAGAGACACAAGAGGGATTAGGTACTGAAGCTGCACCGGGCCCTAAGCAGACTGCTTCCATGCACCTCTACCAGCCTCCCCTGCTTGACACCTACACACCTTGTCACCACCTGCTCTTCCCCGGGGCCTTGTGCGCCAGTGTTTCTGATGCATTCTTAGTGCCTCCTGGTACTCTCAACATTCCTAGTGCTCCTGGCTCTCTGGCGGCTCCTGACTCTGTAGCCTTTGTAATTATGGCCTTTTTGGTTGCCTGCTCTTCTACTGAATCTCTGGTTTAGTAACTGGTTAGCTCGTGAGTCGGACACTCTCTGAATCAGGAACAGGGAGCGGAGACCAACACTCCCGTTCTTGATCTCTAGGCCCCTCCCACACAGTCACTCCGCTAGTGTGGTCAGCATCCATATATCTACATCCCATCAGGCTTCCAACTTTGATAAAACTAACATTTCACTGCTAGAACCTGGTACTGCGGGTGTTTAAAATGCTGAGAACAAACGTAGGTTGCACTGTCGTGCGACTGCCCAATACAGTACTATTTTGAAAACTGCAAATATTGAAAGCCAAACCTTTTACCATTTGTCTTTATCCTATAATCTATAGTATCCGTCAAATATCTGTGGAGGGCTTCCAAAGTCTTATTGCTAAACAAGATAAGAATGTGTTCCTTATTTTTTAAATACTCCAAATCAATACATATTCTAGGTGACATTTCCAAAGTTCCAGGTGAAACATTTAATTAAAGAGTTAAATATAGGAATAGGCAACATTTGCTGAGTTTCACTCTGTGGATTTCCACAGAGTTATATGAAACCCTGGGAGATTCTGTGGAGTTCCACGAATGGGCGGAAATCGACATGTCATGCTGCTCAAGCTGATTTTTAGCACCATTCTGTGTTGAAAAATCAGCACAAATAGCACCACACAGTGTGACAGAGAGCAGTGCTGCTCAAGTTGTTTTTGCTGCTGCTTGAGTATATTTTCTACTTATCAGCAGCTTTCTCACTCCAAATGGTCACAGTGGTTTGCTGTGACAAAATCTTGCCGGGTGCTCTCCTAGCACCCCAATAATCTGGCTAGGGGTTGCCAATTCTCACTTGCCAACTTACCTCTGGCAAGCTACACGCGAGAAAAAACTCTGCCACGTGGCAGTTGGCTGAATTTGGCCAGTACTCTGTGTTACAAGTGTAGCACAGAGTGTCCAAAATTTTGCCAACTCTGCTGGCGGAGCAAAATCCATCGCCCCTTCCTAGTTGCCACGATCTTGCAGCTATTAGTCACATAATTTTTCCAACTTTTCTGTAAACCTTTTTTTCTCCTTTGTCTTCATTAGGAGTTAGCCCTAGATCCAATTGGTGCCAATTTTAGGAGTTCCCAGCCCCCTTACGATTACCAGTCCTGGTGGAGTGCCAAGGGAGGGTTTGACCTGAACACTTCGCTTACTGAAGCAGGTAAAAATATCCAAGTGAAATTCAGCCAAAATGAGGAACTAAATGCTGGAATCACTGTAGAAACACAGATTGTTGCATGGTACCCCTTCACAGATATTAATCTCATGATGGCTTGGTATAGATGCACAAAACATCCTAAGTGACACGTGACTTCTTTGCAAATCCAGTTGTAATGAGGACCTTTATACATTTCATGAAACAACACAGCATTAACTTTTGATTGGCAGTAATTATTTTCTTTCAAAGCAAAACTACCAAATAGGCAACCCATACTTTCAAGGTACCAAGGCATAGTTTAAGTTGATATAATAAAAACAGCTCAGTCCCATTTTCTAAAGAAACTATCCTTTTGTTGCCATAAAATATTGTGGATGTGGAGCCAGAAAGGCTTATCAGCCTTCACAAGAAGCCTGAAAACAAGGGACTTCATAAATATCATATTTGCCATTCATGGTGCTACTAGGAACAACCCTCTTTCATGAGGGTCACCCTTAAAAAAAAGTCCAACCTTTTATGTTACCTGTACACTAGAAAATATGGTATTATTTAGTTTTGTATTTGCCTTGTTAAAGTTATACTTTAAGAAGTTATGGTACTATTTTATTGTTGATACATTTTTACATCATTCATTATTTTAATATTTTTAATTACTTGGAAATATGTTATAAATCTTAAAACTTGATTTTCATTTATTAAAATACTGAAATTTGGTGTGTATTTATATTTCTCAATTGAATATATTTTCGGAATGTGTTTAATAGTTTATTAGAAATATGTATATGTATATTTATTATTTTAATTATGATTTTTCATGTGCAATTTAAAACGTATACTTGTTTATTTTTAAACAACTTTTCTTAAATGATTTCAATTGTAATGAGAATATTAAATGTAATTCATTTTGTGTTGAAAACATTCCCCAGAATCGTGTACATTGCAGTTGGAATAGTTAACCTAACAATTACAGGGCCTGATTCACAAAGGTAAGTCATACTTTTTAGTAAGGTTTTACTTTGTGGTAAGTTTACTACTTTCCATAATCTCAAACGCCAAGCGTAAACTTGCCACAAAAGTTTGTTACATGTCTCCACCCCCAGAGTAATGCAATTGAATTACTCCTGTGTGAGTGGGTGGCTCACTCCCTTCTTAAGCCCATCCCTGACTCCCCCTAAAATCCTCCTACTTCTCTCTAATCCAATCTCCTTTAGTAAAACGTCTGCCTCTTTTCCCAACTTCTCCCTCGATTCCTTCCATATTTATTTAACAATGTATACATACATTATGGAGTCTCTGTAGTTGGCTAAATAATTCTACACATATAAGTGTAGGCCATGAGGAACTGTAAAACTCTGCAGGTAGTTTGTGAAGAGCAATTTGTAATACGATTTGTCGATACTTGAGGTGAGCTGATTGTGAGTGTCAGTGGTGTTGTAGAGTGTTCCATATACAGGAGCTGCTCTCAACAGAAGCCTGAGAACTACCCAGAGTTCCTTGCTTCCTTTTTTGCATAATTTAAATGGCACTCAAAGACTGAAATAATTTTGTCTTGACTTTTATTGGGTGCTCTCTTGTGTCTGGATAATGTACCTCGCAGCTGACTTTTAGCTACAGCCAAATGTGTTAGGATTTGCTATTATTCATTCCAGGTTGACTTGGACGATATTTTACCAATCCAAAGTGGTACTACTGTCCCTGCAGTGGTAAAAGGCTTTTGCCATTTTCCAGCTAGGCAGGGATAATACTTGCTAATCCTGAACTTAAAAACTCTGCTAGACAAACAGATGCTTGTGATAAGCAGTTTTAGAGTGTCAGAGATATTGTAAGGTACTCCATACAAAGTAGCTGGCCTCCACCTATACTTGGGTACTACCCAGAGTTCCCTGCTTCCTTTTGGCATATGTTTTTTGTACTTGAAACACACTACATAGTCTGGTTTGAGAATCAGACCTTTGGTGTTCAACACCTTCGAGAAAGTGGTAGGCACTGGAATAGAAATAGTAAATGTGACCCCTTTAGTGTCTATTATGTTCCCCAAAATAGTATACATTGTAGAGGGAATAGTAAATCTAGACCTTTTGGTGTTCATGTTATTGTATAAAATGGTATAGTTTGGAGTGTGAATAGTGAACGTAACTCCTTTATTGACCAAAACCTTCCGCACAATGATTTAGATTTGAGTGGGAATAATTAATTTAACCCCTTTGGTGTGAAATGCCTTCCACAAAATGATATAATTTGGATTGGGAAGAGTAAATCTACCACTTTTAGTGTCCTACAACTTCCCTAAAATGGTTTGGAGTGGAGTGGGAATAGTAAATCTAACCTCTTTAGTGTCCAACACATTCCGCAGAATGGTATAGTTTAGAGTGGCAATAGTAAATGCGACTTTTATACTATCCAACACCTTCCCCCAGAGTGTTTTTTTCCAGTGGAATAGTAACTCTAATCACTTTAGTCCCAAAACCGTACTTAAAACAGAATAGATTAAAGTGGGAATAGTAAATCCAACACTGTCCCAAAAATGGTTTAGATTTGAGTAGAAATAGTAAATACAAACCCTTCAGCACACAAAACATTCCCTAAAATGGTATATATTGAATTTTAAATAGTAAATATTAGTTTTGTGTATTTTGTTTGTAATAATAGACAACATATGTGAAGATTTTAGCATGCTTGTTATTTTTGTTTTGTACTCTTTTTATTCAATGTATATTTTTTACTTTTCTTTTTACATACGTAATGTTTTATTAAAACAAAAGATAAAAAAATCGGATTATTGTGGTAAAGTTTTTGTTAAAAATGTTCTTTGGTTTTACATGTACTGTATTTTTAAACAGTTTTGACATATGCATATTTTTAAACATTTTGAAAAAATACTTTATTTTTTACATATATATTTTTTAAACATAGTAGATTGTATTTTTTTCTACAATGTTCTGCCACAAAACCAGTATACTTCTAATACTCCCAGTCTGTCAATTCAACAGATGATGCCAGCTAGACTATGATTTATTTCTGTGTTAGAAATTTGGATTGAGCGTGGGTAATGGCTTTAAGCAGCTAGAGAAGGAGCTTGCTTCTCCTTTTTTTCTCAGAGATGATCGAGATAGCTGACCGAAGGTCAACAGGGACCTGGTGGCTTCTATGTAAAAGCTGTTTGTGACCTAGGGCGAGATGTATGAAAGGCTTTTGCATTCACAAATGGTTTGCAGTCACAAATGTCTGGAATGTACAAAAGGCAATTTGGCTCCTCCAAGTTGCAATTTCTTCATTTTGGAAATCGTTATTTTTACAATTCTAAAGAAGGAATCGTGACTAGGGATTTCCAATTGAGAATCACAGTTTGTATGTATGAAGCATTTCCTAATTGTGACTAGTCGCAAAAAGCAGTTTTAGGTAAAACAATTACCACCTATTTCAATCAGTTGCTAATCAGTGAAACCTCTGTAAACTGTCCCAAAATGCATCAGACCCTTTCACAACCGGAGCATTGTATGTTTTGTCGAGGAGGATGAAGACTTTGGTCGGTCTCCAGAAAAGGAGACAGGAAAGGATTTTTTGGGCATGGGTAACCCTGTTCAATCAAAGTGAGGAGGAGATATTTAAGAAACACAGGCTCAGTAGTCAAGCCATTTTAGAATTACTTGCTGATTTATTTCCACACCAACAGACCCCCACAGATAGAAGTGATGCTATTCCACTACATGTGCAAGTACTGTGTTGCCTACACCTTTTAACATCTAGAGGCTACCATGGAGTAGTAGCAGTAAGTGGGGTGGTGTCCCATATTGCATTGTCATATTTTGCCCATAGATATCTTGATGTTTTGTTTTCTAAATTTAATTAGTACATTTATTTTCCTGCATCTCAACAGGACTTACTGCATGCACAAATATAGTTTTATGATCTGGCAGATTTTCCCAATGTCATAGGGTGCATCAATGGCATACATTGTCCCACACCTACTAATGGAATCATTTTCAGAAACTGCAAAAATAGTCACCCTTTCAAAATACAGGTTGTGTGTGATGCATCCTGTATAATAACAGAAATCGTAACCCGATTTCCAGGCAGCACTCACGATTCATGTATGTTCCACCACAGTTGGATATACAATAGCTGTCTCAAGGTGATTTTGGCGGCAGTTTTCTACTTGGTAAGCCCATATAATATGTTTTAGACACAGCTTAGCATGTAAATTAAAAAGCCATACCAATCTCTGATTTGTAATGTTTTGGGAAACGGTGCATGTGGATTATGGCCTTGGATCTTGACACTTTATTTAAACCCAAGTACAAGAAGTGCAAGGATATACTACTGTGCTCACACAACTGCATGCTTTTTCACAGAGAGAACATTTGAATCCTAAAAGGACTCTTCAGGTGTCTGCACATGGGTGGTGGAGCCCTTCAGTACCATCCTTAATAGCTACATGTGCTATATTGCTATTAGGAAGGCTATACACAATGTGGTGATAGAATGTGATTCTGAAACTGAGGAGGGAATACCACAAATACCATATCAAAAGGATGACTCTTGTGCTGCAGAGGGTAGAGCTTGTCATGCTTAGATCACTAAGAATTATTTTTACGGTAAGTAAAAGTGGAATATTTGAAATGAAAATAATACCATGTTTGATGATGGTTTGAAATCAAAACGCTCTTTTTATTCAATCTCAATTTGTGTTGAAAGATCTAATAATGTACATCATGAACAACTGTTTCACAATTGTTCAGTGCTTTTTTCAATAAGCAAATATGATAAGAAGTTAAATGCATATGAACAGACAACAAACAGATAAGTACTTTCTTCTAGCTCTGTTTCCACTACATTTCTCAGCAGTGCCTGTCTGTGTAGTATTACCAACAGGTGTACTAGATGTATGTCAGCGTGTGTGCCTGAGGTTTGAGACACTACCTAACTTTGATGCCTCTTCACTATCCCCTACGCCTACTTCTGCAGGCCCTGATATGATACTGGTTTGATTGTTTTCTAAAGCAGATGTAACTTGCAATAAGCCATGTCCTACATCACTACAGCAGTGACCCATCTGAGTCTAAATGTTGACAGTACTTCTAGATAAACTGCTAGCAGCCTATGCCAGATGGTTGATGAAATGGCTTAATGCATCAGACTTCCTCCTATACTGATGATGCCTGCACCTTTGTGTTGTGTGGTCCTGTTATATTGTTGTAACAAGTCTATCCATTGAATCAGTGGGTCCTGCAAAGTTGTTATTCATCATGTTCTGACCATTATCAACTGTTTTACTAGGACTCTTGTCCATTGAGCAATTTTGACATTGTGCAATTGGTACAAGTAAGTTACTGATTGACATTTTTGATACTTTTGGTCTTCTGTAGCCGCTGCACAGAGAGCATAGAGGCCTCTATCCCTCCAAACATTTGAAATGTCTCAGAAGCATTTTCCGCAGCAAGAAGACCATCATTACGAGAAGCTGTGGCATGATGATGCCTCTGCAAAGACCTGTTACCCATCTGTCTGTGTCTCAAAGGTTTTGCACGGCTTTACCTGGCTGGTTGGTTCATCTCCAACATCTGCAAAATCGGGGAGTGGTGAAACCTTAGCTCTTCTTCTGGTTGTTACTTGCTCTGTCTATGTAGCAGGTATGTTTGTTGATTACTCAGTTTCACAAGGAATTTCATCAGTTCCATCTTGCTCTGTGTCACTCTCTATCATGTACAGTTGTACTTTATTATACTGTTTTTACATGAATTGCTTTCTTTATTGGGTATGTTTAGTGACAATGTTTTTGGGTGCAAACTGTTTTACATGTGTTTCTCTACACATGATAAATTGATGGTTGCTGTTTCTGCAACTCCCATAATGCATTTGAAAGTTGAAACAACATTTCAATGAAGTGTCTTTGCTGACATAAATATTGAAATATCTGTGTTTCTGGTACTGTCATGATATGATGAAAATCTAGAGGCAATTGTGTCTTCCAATGTAGGTGCTGGATTGGAGATATCTATATTAGACATCCCAACAATACTCTATGGTTGAATTGATGCCTGAATCATGGATTCCAAATGTGGTAGCTGCTGAGATGGTCTTCTGCCTGTCCCACGTGCCTCTGCCAAGTAGCTTGGTACCTTCTATGCAATGTTAAATCATGAGATCTTTTGCAGATTTCGGGGATGATACCTTCCATCACTCCAAGGGAATTAATTTTCTCCAGGATGCCATTCCAGATTTAATTTTTTTGTGCTTCTGGCACAGTGACTGAGCTCTTCCCAAACTGCTCCTCATTATGGACAACACACTCCTCGATGAGGACTTCCAGCTCCATCTCTGAAAACTTAAGCTTGTGCTTTCCAGCTGGAAAGTCTTTGTCTTCCTATTCCATGGACATTTTAGCAATTGTTTGCAGCCAATGTTTCCCACAAGGGCCAGCAGATGTACTCCTACAACAGCACTCAATCATCTAGGAGGGGCCTGCATTTGAACACTTCCTTATAGTGTTGTCATCATTTTGTTCCCAAAAATCAGCTTTTCCTATCTGTCTTTTCCTAATACCAATCCACAGATTTTGCAAATCCTGATTGGGAAATAGCACAATAGCCAATGCAACTCTTACTGAATGGCTATTTGTGGAAGGTGTATTTTCATACACTTTCATTACTGATTTCCTAATAGCGATTTGGATGGAATCACTATTTGGAAATCGCTAAATGAAACATACATATCTGGCTCTTAGCGCCTGAAGCCCATGTGTTGTTAAAGCCCAGAGCTTTATTTTTGTTTAATCTCTGTAAAGAAAGAAATTGTGCTTACTCATCCATCATTCTTGCTAGTTAAGAAGTTCAGTGTTAAGAAGCTTGCATAAACACTCATATTTTGTAAAATGTCTTCTAGACAAAAGTTTAGTATTAGACATTGATATCAAAGAGACAGATTCATGATACAAGAGAGGATGTTTATTGCCAAGGTTGTTTTTGAAATTCATTCAATTTGTTCAGAAGCTGAAACTGCACTATGGTTAAGATTTTGAGAGAAAGCGACTTTTATATTTAAAAAACCAGAGTCAGTAGATGTGCATCGTTTGTAACCCTCCTGATTTATGTATTCAATTGTGCAAAAAATAAAACAGTTAAGTAGAGCAAGTAATGTTTTATGAATCCTAAACTATGATTAGATAAACATTGAATTAAAAAAAGCAAAAAGAAATAGACATTAGCAATTAAGAATACTTGGGTTACAACATATTTTTTTTAAACAATGAAATATATGGAATTTCTAACATCCTGGTTACCTTTATGAAAGTTGCTGACCTTTGAGGCATAATCATGAATATCTAAAGCACATAATGAAGGAAATGAGGGTAGCATGCTATTTTGAAGACAAATATGCACAGAACCTGCCCATAGAAAGGCTTACAGGAACAACACGGGTAAGTTAGATATGGTTTTGTTGATACAAGATTTATCATCTTTAGCCTTAAGGGAAAACATTTTTTCAAATCTACCTACAGCTTGTGACTTTTCATATTGTGTGAAATGAATTACTGGACTTCTATGAATCCCGTCCACACTTAATTTTCCATCTCCTTGACAGATTTACATGAAACCTGGGATGCGTAGCCCGAATTGGATTCGTTTTTTGGAACTTTTGTGGTTATTGAGAAAAATTGAAAAACACAGTTAAAACATGAGGTCTGGTTCTGACTGAAACACATAAAACTGATTAAATTCAACATGTCATACCTTTCACATACACCATGTTGCTATCTTCATAGCTGTTTTGGACTGTTTGTGTCATTTTCAAATTGTTGTTAAAACCATGTTACAAATGTGAACTTTGGCATATGTTGAATGGGTGTGGTTTTGTTCAGTGAATGTCTTTCTTTTTTTATCTTGTACTTAAATTCGAACACATGTGGAAGACAGCCTTTATAGGGGATTTGACAAAGGTTGCGAGGAGTCCCTGCAACCAGGTGTTGGTTGAAGGACCTGCCTGGTCTATGGTCAGGCCTGTACCCAACCTCTCCTTGCCTGTCAAGCCCCTTTGCAGGTTGCACTGTTCTTTTATAAAATGGGAAAATCATTTTCTATTTGTTCCAACACAAAAGAAATGCTATTTCATCCACTTAAAATGGCTCCCAGTGGATTGCAGGTTTATTTTAAATCTTGGTTCCATCACTTTGACAACATTATTTTGGGGATCAGCGTGATTCTATCTATTGCTCCATTCCTTGGGCTGCCTCTTAATACCCCCCGGAGTTGGGCTTCTCTCATGGTGTCCCCAATTGCTGTGTACGTTTTTTTTCCACACAATGAAATTGACTCTCCGGAGAAAAACGTGTGAAATAATTCGAAATGGGATTGGCAAGAGTGGACTTGTGATTTAAAATGGCAGAGATATACAAAAGTATTAACCCTTTTAAGCCTGCTCTGAAATTGTTTAAAATGCTGCTGTATCCAAAACTCCTTCACTGATATTCATCAAACCAATCAAGGCATTCTCTCTGAGTAAAGTCCTACTTTCATGCCAAGTTTGAAAAACCTTTCCGTTAGTAGCTGAAATGAGAAACACCTTTTTATTCACACACACACCCTTAACCTTTTTTTTCCTGTGGGCACACTTTCATGAAATTTGGCATACTGAATCTGATTGACAGCTTTAACACAATTCCATCTCAGAAACAACATAGAAGCAAATCAAAAAATGCCTTTTTAGTGGACCATAACTAGACAGTGGTGATCAGACTGTGTAATATAAATTAATAAACAAATAAATAAATAACTAAGTAAATATACTGGTGGTGGCCACTGGATAGTTATAGTTAGGACCCCCTTTCATTAGGAAATGGATTCTTTACTTTACTTATAACGTTGGTGCTGTTTAACAAATTTGCACAACCTTCCAAAACTCTGATTCACCTCAGCTGCTTCTTTCCAGAAAAAAGGAGTTCTCAGATGTGTTTTCCCCATACCATTTTCCATAGGAAAATTAGACACAGCTACAGCCAAAACTGCTGAATGGGCTTACACCGAATTCAGTAGAAAGTGAGATCTTGGTCCAGAAAGCATGCTTTTTATGATTTGGTGCAAATCTGTTCGGTATTTTTTGATACAATGAGGTTCCAAATGTATGAACATACCACACCATTGAGGATCTGCAGATCTAACAAATCAAAAGATATGATCTGATTGGCTGCCATCACATTAATAAAGATGCAACACCAGCCATTTTAGGACTAAGGGCCTGCTTAAGAGTTTGGCAGTCATCGTGCCACCATGGTGGCTGTGTCAGAGTCACCGCCACACCGCTGGTGGTCCGACCACCCTATTACAATGCATGCAGTTACATAAACGAAAGAACACCACAGTTCTGCCGCCACTGCAGCAAATCTCGACCACAGTGGTGGCGGGATAGGCCAATGCGTCGGTCAGAATGAGGAATTTCAGCATTACCACGCACCCAGTCACAAAGGACCTTCCCGCCGATGTGACTGTAGCGGTCCAACCACCCGATTTAAGTTGCCAGAAAGGGAGGGATATAAGGCTGAAACTCACCTGTATTCAGCTTCTTACATTCTGTGCCATCATGGAGCCTATTGTACACATCCTGTTGCTGCTGGTCCTGTTTGATGATGTCCAAAACCGACACTTTTGTGGACGCAACCAACAGTAAGCTTAACTCTTACCAACTTCTCTGCAAAAAGATGCCCCACCATGGACCTGGCAAGAGGTATGTGGTCCATGGGACAAAAATATCTTTGTGGCCCATTTTTCAGAATTGTTTACAATGTTTGAACCAATTACAGCTCCATGATGCCCTCGTTGGCCAGGCCACTGACAATGCACAGGCACACATAACAATGTGTTTATATCTCATAATCAGAGATAGTGATGTGTGCATTACATTGTGTCATCAACAGCAACGTGCACACCTGTTAATCTAAGTGACACCCTCACATTGTCCACATGCTAGGTCCTGTTGTGATAGCACAGATACATCTGTATTGATGAGTCATGAAACTTACACACATCTTCTCTGCTAAATCTCTGTAATGGACACTCACACACCACCCACATGTAAAGATAATGTTAGGTAAATGGGATTCCAAATAATCAGTGTGAGAAACATTCAAAGCTCACAATGTACAGACTCTCAGCAGATTAGGTTTTCCTCTACGAGGAGGACCCCTGAAAGGCTGGGTTCTTGAACCACAATCCACTTTGCACATGCCTCAAAACATTTATGTGCACAGAACCTCTGGCTTGAAGTATATCAAGCACATCCAATAGCATAACCAAGTGACATGAATATGTGGGTAATGTGTAAGTACAAGTCATGAAAGCTAGCACGGCAGTAACAGCATTTGCCTCACATTCATATAAATGAGCTGTAAGGTACACAAAAAAAGGACACATCAATTATAATTTCTATTAAGGTATGAAAATGTAATACACTCCATGTGTGGGTGGACAAATATCTAACTTGCACACATCTAACACATATCCAACCTACATCATGGGAAGATGTGCAAATTAAATGATGTTGACATTGGCCAGGCCAAGATTAAATATTTACTTCATGAAATACCACCCAAAGCAATGGACGCCCGATTGGATTTCATCCCACATATCCATCCATTAAACATTTCCACTTGTCCTGTGTAACTCCAGCACTGGTTCCAAGGTCAGATCATATTAACCACATCAAATAGATCATCAATCAGGGATGAAATAAACACAACTGTAGTCACACATCACAAAGTATCCAATAACATCAAATTGTTGGAAAAGTAATGGCAGGACTAATGTGTTCCAAACAAAGCAAATCTTTAATTTGGTAGAAACAGATTGAAGAATTCAAAGGTCAATGGCTAGTCCAGATCAACATTGTGTGCATTAGCACACTGCTGTGCCACCACATTTGTCCATATTGACTCTGCCAGGGTGCCTCCTCACAAAGTGGCATCCATTGGGAAGGGCAGGCACCTCAAAGATCTCATTTTGGAGTGGGACATTTGGGTTGGGGTGGTTGGGTTTGGTATAGGAAGTTGTGGTTTGGGAAGAGGAAGGTGTGGACTTCTGTTTAAAAGGGGGGTTTGGGAAGTGGAAAGTGTGGAAAGACGTTCTGATGATGTACCTTGGGACCTGGAAGGGGTGGATGGGTGGATACAAGGGTTGGTTTGGAGATGAAAGACATGGGCCCTCATTACGAACATGGCAGTCCGTTCTGCTACGCCGGCGGTGGTGGCAGAAACCACCAACAGAGGAGCGGTCCGGACCGCCAAATAATGATCCAAACGAAACACACACATCCCGCGAACCACCCACCGCCAGGAAAGGACTCCCGCCGATGACAGCAGAGTCCGCCCACAGGCCGTCGGAAAGGCCCAACCCGCCCATCAAATTATGAACCACCATTCCGCCGCTAGTTCCGGGGTGGGAACCACCGCCACAAAAAGCCAGGCGGAAATGAACCAAATATAAGGAAACACTCACCGGAGTTCGACAAAACGTGCAGCGGCAGCCATGGACAGAGAGTTGCAGATCATGCCAGCCCTGCTCCTTGCCATATACCTATACGACCGAGACCGCCGACGAAGAAGATGACGGTAAGTACCGCAACCTACGACACAAGGGAGGAAAGGGCACAGTTACATCCCCACCCACTCCACCCACTCAGCAATGCCCCCAACCCTTCCCAGCAGCACAGACCATACACCCCACATCAAGAGGCACGTACCCAACCGAAGGCTAATGCAACTTGACCATAGTATATAAAATGGACCCACACCCATAAAAAATCAAAACAACACCAGGGTGTAACTGCATGCAGCCCAAACACAGGCCACACAGAAACTTTAATAATAAGCTCACTGAGCCAAACACTGCAAACAGGCCCAATGGCCAGTCCTTTAAATCCAGATTGTAATGGGCCACAACGGGCCACACCTGACTCCCACAAGTGCTGGGTACTCCACAGAACGGGGCACCATATCGGGATCCAGGCACCTCACAGAACAGAGGCAGGGGGGGTGGGGATTTTCAAGGGGGTGGGACTTTGACTTTCTTGTGGAGGGTGGAGGGGGTGTGGGCTTCTCCTTTGAAAGGGGTGGGGGCTGTTTGGCTCGGGTGGAGCTGGATGGCCTAGGCTCTGACCGGGCCTTCTTCTTCACCAGGGAAGGGGAACGGGAATGGGAAGGCTGGACTGGGGTGGGCTGTGATGTTGAAGGAGCCGAAAGGGCAAGGAGGTGGGCACGTTTGGGGACAATACGGGGTGGGCCAGTGGGTTGGAAGAGGCTAGCACGGGAGAGGCAACGTTTTTTGAGAGCAATTGGGGTGGGCGTGGATGAGGGTGTGGGAGTGGAGGCAGATGGAGTTGATGTATGGGGTGCAGGTGTGCGTGTACTGGGTGCAGTTGACTGCTCAGTATGCTGTGGTGTGGTGGATGTCTGATGGGTGGGTGTCTGGGTGCGTTTGTGTGTCTTGGGAGGTGGGGGGTGGACAGACAGCTAGTGTGGATGTATGTTTGGTGGGTGTCTGCAAGCCTGGTGAGTGTGCTGCATGTGTCAACTACAGTAGAGGTGGTGAATGCAGGTGTGGTGTATGGGGTGCATGGATGGCTGTCTGCTATTGTGGTGAGTGCAGGAAGAGGAGCACTAACAGTGAGTGAAGGTGCAGTGCATGAGGGTGTGGATGTAGAGAGGACAGACAAGGAGGCGGAAGAGGTGGGCACATTGGGGGAAGTGGACGTTGTTGTGTGTGCAGGTGTCTATTGGCTGTGTGAATGCTTGTGGTGAGAGGTGTGGTGCTTGTGTTTTGAAGTGTGCTTCTTGTGTGTTGATGTGCCTGTCAGCGGGTCTGATTGTGTGCTTTGGACTGGTGAATGGAGTGGAGTGCTGGAAGGGGTATAGGAGGTTGGAGGGGGGACGGAATGGCCAGGGAAACTGGCTGCCATCCAAGAAGAGGCCAGAGTCTGAAAAGATCTCTGTAGGGCAGACACGGCACCGTTAATGCCATCCAGATAGGCATTGGTCTGCTGCACCTCTGATACTAACCCTTGGATTTGACGATGGTTGTCTGCCCTACAGAGATGGTTCTCAGGAGGTCAATAGCCTCCTCTGTGAGGGCAGCAGGGCTGACTGGGGCAGGGGAGGAGGTGCCTGTGGTGAAGGAGACGCCCACCTTTCTGGGTGGGCGGGCACGGGCAACTCAGTGGGGAGCAGAAGGGAGGGCGGTGGTGTTATGGGGGTGGCGGAAGATCTCACGGTAGTGGTGTGTGTACTAGGGTCCGCCATCGCCGGGTGACCCCCATCGGAGGAGGTCTCAGAGTCACTACCTCCTGTGGTAGTAGCCTACCCTGTGGAAGTCCCCTCGCCCTCCCACCCACGGGTCCCCTGTGCTTCCGTTGTCTCTGCCTCCGAGGATCCGTGGGCCGCTGCCTCCCCACTTGCCGATGCCTCAGCTCCCTCGCCTGATGTTGATGCTGTACCAAACCAACACAAGAGAACGGGGATGAGGAGACAAAACAGGAGAGATACTTGTAAATAGCTGAATGCTGATACACAATGGCCAGACAAACACCCACCCAGCAAACACATCCAACAGGCAGCGCCGTACACTATGCCCATGGCCATGCCCCTGACTACTGACCAGAATACTGCTCTACGCCCATCCCCTGAAATACTTTTGGAGCTGAGATAGGTGAAACCTGACAGGGACACCCCTACACCCTGTGGGAACATACAGTAGACGGACACCAGTCAAATTCCCTGCTCTAAGCAGCATGAATCCTATTGCACACCCAGTCATCCTTCCAGACTGAAGCATGTGAAATGAGTACTCACCCCCTTGTGACTGCTAAGCAGCCTTCAAACGCCCATCCAGGTCTGGGTACGCCACCGCCAGGATCCATCGCATGAGGGGGGTCAGTGCTCGATGGGCACCCCTCCCACTTTGGGAGGACTGCCCTAGCTTGGCCTCACTGATCTTTCACGCCCAGCACCGCCAGGAACAGCTGACAAATTGTCCATCATAGGACTGACAGTACTCTCAGACATACAGGACAGCCGCACGCAGCATTCCATGCACCATGGCCCATGCAGGCTCAGAGGAGCACACATATGTGCAATCCACACCATCCATTACACACACAGTGCCCCCCAAACCTAGACTCACCTGTACCTCTGGCCAGCCATAGAGTTTGCTGTACAGGGGCAGGATCCCGTCCACTAGCTTCTCCAGTTCTTCCTGGGTGAAGGCCGGGGCCCTTTCACCTGCACCACGTGGCACATCCATAGCCAGAGGCAGGCCACAGCAGTACACAGAGTGGAGTATCTGTCCGCACGAGATCTGGGAGTCAAGTGATCAAACGATGATGAACGCACATACGTTCCATGGCGGTATGCACTGTCACCGCCACCGGCGATCATGATACGCCAGCATTCCCCACTGGCATCCATGTCAGCCAATGAGGGTGCGAACAGCGGTCAACACCGCCTTATGCTGTGATGTCAACCGCTAGCGGTATGAGGTCACTTCCATAACGAAGGGGCAGATCTACAGTGGGCAGACATTTTTCCATCACCTACGCATCTTGTAATTCCTACCACTCACATTCCAGGACCCACTAGCCACATGATGCAGCTAGGCCTCTATCCATTCCGTATAGTAGCACACATCAATTACTCTGTTCCCTCCTAGTGATCTAAGTGTATATCTGTCAGGTAGCAGTTATTGTAGAGACAATACAATGAACAATGCAGTGCATACATGTTGCAAAATGTGCCTATGTATGTGTGTACATCACTCATTTTTGCAACCCCTCGTAGGTACCGACCCTTGTGGCAAGGAAGGGCACCATCGGTGTACAGACCACTTGTGGATATGGGGACCATGGTGGAGCGTCAGATCATAATCACTTACAGACTCACACGTGCAACTATTCAGGACCTTTGTGCATTACTGGATCCTGCACTAACTCCGGGAAATCGTAATCAGCATGCCATTCCAACTGAGGTGCAGGTGTTCTCCGCACTCCAGTTCCTGGCCACAGGCTCTTTTCAAGTGACAGTGGGCATGGGTGCGGGTTTCTCACAGCCAGTGTTCAGCCAGGTACTGCATTTGTACAACATCTGCAATCCTATGTGTGATTTTCCCAAAGTACTGACCTCCCTGCCATCAAGTCTGACTTCTATGCCTTTGCAAACATTCCCCATGTCATAGGTGCCATTGATGGCACACACATAGCTATCATCCCCCCAAGAGTGAGTGAACAGGTGTACAGAAACAGGAAGTTTCACTCCATGAACATCCAAATGGTATGTCCTGCAGACGAGTAGATTTCCCATGTAAATGCCATGTTTCCGGGTTCAGTCCATGATTCATTTGTGTTGAGGAACAGTAGTGTGCCACAGAAGATATAACAACTACAAGAGGACAGAGGGTGGATCATAGGTAAGTTTGCCTGTCACTAACTGACACATTGCAGAAAACCAGCCTGTCTGACTAAGGGACATTGCAATGACGACTCTGAATTGAACCATTTTGTAGGTGATTCTGGCTATCCAAACTTGCGTTGGCTCCTGACACCAGTGAGGAATCCCAGGACGGATGCAGAGAGGAAATAGAATGAGGCCCATGGTCGTACTAGGAGGGTCATAGAGCGTACTATAGGTCTCCTGAAGGCTAGATTGCAGAAAACCAGCCTGTCTGACTAAGGGACATTGCAATGACGACTCTTTATTGAACCATTTTGTAGGTGATTCTGGCTATCCAAACTTGCGTTGGCTCCTGACACCAGTGAGGAATCCCAGGACGGATGCAGAGAGGAAATACAATGAGGCCCATGGACGTACTAGGAGGGTCATAGAGCGTACTATAGGTCTCCTGAAGGCTAGATTCCAGTGTCTACATATCTCTGGGGGTTCCCTGGCCTATGGGCCTGATAAGGTGTGTAGAATAGTGGTGGCCTGCTGCATGCTGCACAACGTGACAGTGAGACATTCTTTCCCCCTTTTGGATGTGGAGGGTGCTATAGGTCCTGATCAGCTACCTCAGAGAGGTGAGGAGAGTGATGGTGAGGATGAGGAAGGGGAAGATGTTAATTCCAGGAACCAACTGATACAACTCTACTTCCAATAACTGTGTGGGACTTAAGTCTGTCATTGGGGTTAGTGACTAATACTGTCAGTGTGCTCTGTCATATAGGGGGGATTGTTCATGATAGGCGATACATGGACCACTTCTGCATGGTACTGAGAAAACATATATGCATTCCCTCCTTGCCATATTTTGGGTACACAGTACCTCCATCAAGCACAAATTGACAATAAAGTTGTTCCCTGCCAGTTGCATCCATACTCCACTTTGTTCACCATTGAAGACAGGGGACAGTGTTACTGGTGTAAAATGTGTTTTATTAATAGAATTGAGTGAATTGTGCTATATTCAGTGATGGGAGTCGTAAGGATTGGGTGTCCTCAAAATCAACTTGGTGGCAGCCCTGTTGGATGTTTTAGATGGGTCCATTTTGTAGAACAGTACTTCAATCTGCCCTCAGCTAAGTTTTGTTGGTGAATAGGTGGGATGGTTGCTTTGCATTAGTAGCAGTGTAAATTGTTGGAGGGGGCCTTGTTCTTAGCTGGGTTTCCAGTGCCATATCTTGGCCTAAGACTAAGTTTGGGCGCCTACTGTGGAGCTTTGTGGGGTGGCATGGTTGGCCCTTGGGATTCCTGGAAGGGTATTTCCTGTGATGTTTCTGCTGCTTGGGTCATCAGTTGCTGGTTGTCCTGGGCTGTTGTGGGGGCCTCTTGTCCAGTGTGGGTGTCAGACTGTTTTTTTTTACCAACTGCAGCAGTGCTCCAGCAATGGTGGCCATTGTGGCATTGTGCTCTTTTCACTGGTCTATGGCCTGTTGGTGTTGTTCCTGCTGCATCCTCTGACTTTGCTCCAGGGTGGACACAATCTGTGCCAACCTGTCTTGGGTATGCTGGAAGGCCCCCAATACCTCTGCAATAACGTCCTGGGCTGCTGCATCCATCTGGAGGCCTCCCCCCAGACCCATTGCGGCACTTGAACTTGCCCTAGCCCCCTGTGCCTGTGTCCCCTGTACAGGTCTGGCAGTGCCACTTGTGCTGGGGCTCTCGCCTTCCTGTATGTTGGGAGTGGGAGACTGTGGCCTCTGTAGCTTTGTTCCACCAGTCTGTGCCCTGGGTACACTGGTGTGGGTACACCTCCCCTGGCCTGCTGGTCTTGACTGGGTTTTAGGTGTGACAGTGGTTTCCTGGGTGGGGCTGCTGCATGGTGAGAATCCAGGACTGTGTGAGGGGCCTGCCTGCTCATCAGTGTCCAGGGATCCTTCGCCAAGGTCTTGTGAGGTGCCACTGTCTCCCTGGAGGGCTGTGGCACTCCTTGTACCCTCCATTAGGGTTGCATGGGTGGTGGTGCCTGTTGGGGGACATACACATGTCTGTTACATATGCATGTAGGTTGGAGGTGTACAGGACTGTGCTATTTTGTGCTGGTGTTAATTTCAGTGTCCTTCCAGGGTGCCTTTGTGAGGTTGACATTGCATTTAGTGGCAGTTGTGGGGTTGCATTGTGGTGGGGGGTATTTTTACATTGTGGGTACGTGCAGGGGTGTGTGGCTGTGCACAGCGGAGTGATTTGGGCATGTTAGTGGGTTGTAGGTGATGCCGGGTGGTGGATGTGGTGGGTAATGGCTGGGTGGGGTATAGGTCCAGGTGGGTGTGGGTGGGGTGGTGCATGCATTGCAGATGTGTTGTATATGGGTTAATTGTAGATGACTTACCCGAGTCCATTCCTCCAGTGAATCCAGTGAGTCCCTCTGGGTGCAGGATGGCAAAGACCTTCTCCACACAGTCGGTGTAGTCGGGTGGTGTTGGTGGCGGTCCTCCCCCAGTCTTCTGCACTGCGATGCGGTGCCTAGATGCCATGGCCCTAACCTTCCCCCGCAGGTCATTCCATCTCTTCCGGATGCCGTCCCTTGTGCGTGGATGGTGTCCCACTGCATTCACCCTGTTGACAATGGTCTGCCACAGCTCCAATTTCCACGCAATGGGTGTGTGCTGCACCTCGTACCCAAATATTTGTGGGTCCACCTTCAGGATCTCGTCCACCATGGTCCTTAGCTCCCTTTCGGTGAAGCATGGATTTTTGGGGGGGACATGGTGCGTGTGGTGGATGGTGTCGGGACTGGGGACGGGGTAAGGGTGCTCCTCTGTGGGTCGATATTCATCTCCTGTATGCTGCTGTTCGCTGTCTGGCTCTGGTGCTCTCGGTATTCTGGTCCTGGTTTCATTGCAAGGGATTGTGGGATGTGTCTGGGGGTGTTTTATGGGGTTCTGGATGTGTGTCAGGTGTGTGGGTGATATGCCTATCCAATGTGTGCACTTGTTGCTGTTGTGTCCACTTGCCGCCCGTGGCGGTAGCAGCCGCCAATGGTCGTCTGTCCTCCACTGTCCGCCGAGGTGATTTGTGCATCATTGTTTGGAGGGTGGGATGTGGGTGTGCTTGGCGGTGGCGGGGTCGGGTGGGCCAGGATTCCCGCCGACAGAGTCCTGGCGGGGATTGGTGGTCTGGGAATTTTTGGCAGGGTTGGGTTTTTGGTTCATTACATGGCGGGTTTCCATTCACCGCCAACGGAGGGATTCTGTTCACCGCCGACACGGCGGTCGGCAGTCTTTCCCGCCATGTTCATAATGACCGCCCATGGTCTGGGGTGTGAGAGGGCTAGGGACCTTCTTGGGAGTGGTATTTGGAGGTTTGGTAGGGTTTAGGGTCAGGTAAAAGGAACGATCTTCAACAGGCTACCTGGGAATGGGAAGGAGTGGGGATTTGGAGGGACAGGGAATGATTGTGGCTGATGTGCTGGGGTCTGTTTTGGTTGCAGGTGCAAGTGTATCAGGTGTATATGCTGCATGTATGGGTGTGTCTTGTATGCATGGTATCTATTGGGTGCTTGATTGTGTGCATTTGTAATTTTTAGGTGTGTGCATAGGGACTGTTGTATCTGTGGATGTTGCTGCAGTGTAAGTGCTGGGTGTGGGTGCTGGGGATGTTGATGTGGTAGTGACAATGGGTGTGGTTGTATGTGATGTGTGAATGGATGTGATGGTAGGTGAGGGAGTGCATATGGGTATGCGGTTGTCTGTACTGGCTATAGATGTGGTGGTGGGGGTGTGGTGTGTGTACTGTTTTCTGTGCTGTGTAGGGTTGTGATGAGGGAGTTCTGTGAGTATGTTGATCTGGTGTTGTCAGTGGTGGTTGTGGATATGATGGTGTTGATGGGTGTCTGTGGGAGTGGTAGAGGGGCATGGCCCATAATGGACACAAATGATTGTCAGGCCTTGCTCTCTGTAGGATGAGCATATTGAACCCACATGAACATCACATTTACATCACACCATTACTTAAAAGTACATCTTCTGGCCTATCAATATGTGAGCTCAAGGTAGGGTGGCACTCTGAAGGGGTCACTGAGGTATAACTAGCTCTCAGACAACAGTTTAGGAATGGCTTGATCAGGGTTTAGTGATATGAGGGACTGTACACATAGCTAACACCATCCTCAACTGCTGCTAACAGTCCCCCTGCACAGCTAAGGAAGCAATGAATATACATATATTTCCTAATTTGCCAGATCTGATAAGCAAACATATCATAGGTACCTTGAAAAGTATACTTTAGATATGTGAATGCAACACAAGGAGGACCTGTGGCTTATCACACGTAACTATGGTACACAAAGTACAAGGCTCTACAATCTATTACATTTTTATCCTATGTAGATACCACAAATGTTACTACAGTGATCTGTTTTCATTATGGGACTCAGAGGCACATTGTAGACTGGGAATGTAAAGCATAGAGTTGAACAGAGCATAATATGTATATAAGATAGGTACTGGTTTCTCTGGTGAGCCACAGAGGTGGTCATACAGGGACAATACCTTGTCAGCCAGTTTCTCTAGTTCTTCTTGAGAGAAGGCAGGGGCCCTGTCACCTGCTTGGCCTGGGATGCTTGCTCCCAGAGATGACAGACAGCTGCTAAAGTGGAAGAGGTGTTGATAGTAGCAGTGTCAGGAGTCAAGTGAGTTATTTTCAAACCACAACATACATGTGTGCCATATATCCAGTAATCAGTGTACACGGACACAGCCATTGGCCTGTGGCCATCACACTCAACAACGTTAACCCATGGCTGTGTCCACCATGGATAAAGCTGACCGTTGGAATTACTCCAGCAGTAGAACCTTCCGAATGTCCAAAATGTGAGGTCAGGCATCTGCCATTTTAGAGGTAGAAACTACAGCCTTAGTGACTGTTAAGTGTGTCACCACCACTACAACTGTATTGTCACATGTTTACATGTGTATTACTCCATTGTTCTGTAAATTATTTTACACAAACATCAGTGTAGTGTAGTGTGATACGGGGCATAAATGCCATATAACACGGTTCACTGTACACCACCGTGGATGGTATTTTGGGAGAACAAATCTACCTTTACGTACTCATAAGCCATATTTAGATGTATAATGTGCACATTTCTGTTACAGACACATGTGTAGACCACAATGGGGATTATAGGTGGATTTTGGATAGTAATCAATTCTTATGAGAATTATGTGTAATGCTTTTTTAACCAGTTATGTTTTGTCACATGACTTTTGGATTACTCTTCATATAAGTCACTCTGGACACTCTGACCACTGCTCAAATTTTTTCTTTTCTACACATGGGTACCCTGGGAGAGGGAGGAGATGAAAACCTCCAGTGACCCACCCATTTTCAGACCTTCAAACCATGGAAGAAAGGAATGTGATGAAGAAGTTTTGTTTGAATAGGCAAACAACACAGAATTTATATTATCAGTTGAAGTCTGATCTCCTGCCTCAAAACACAGATTCTACATGTATCCCACCAATTGTGAGACTTATGGCAGTATTCAATTTTCTTGCCACAGGATCCTTTCAATATACAGTGGCTATATCTGGTGGTATGTCACAACCTATGTTCAGTGTTGTATTACAAGATGTACTTCCATCAATGATGAAACACATAGACAGCTGTATCCGGTTCCCTAGACGTGAGGATTTAGCCAATGTGAAGGTTAGCTTCTATGGATTTGGTCACCTCCCACATGCGGTTGGAGCCATTGATGGCACCCATATTGTATTAGTGCCACTACAAGTCAGTAACCAATTTTATCGAACAGGAAGAACTTCCATTCTATCAACGTGCAAGTTGTCTGCTTGCCAGATTTGTATATTTCAAATGCCTGTGCCCAGTTCCCAGGCTCATACTGCAGAACAGCACCATACCCCAGTTTATGTCACAACTACTACCTGAGAGGGCCTGGCTTGTTGGTAAGTGTAATCTGTCATACCTTTCTGTGTGTAATGTCAGGTTCTATAATCACAGAGTGGGTGACTTTTTCTGGCACTCATGTCTTTATTCAAAACACAAGACTCAACATATCCAAACTGCCCTTGGTTGTTGACACTGCTTAGGAATCCACCTAACAGCCAGAGGAGTGGGCTTTTGTGCTCCTAAATGCCATATTTCACTATCTGGACAAGACTGAGGGAGCTCTCCTATCCTCACCCAGGAAGGTGTGTCAAATCACTGTGGTCTGCTGCATGCTCCATAACATCGTCCTGCGATGGAACATCCCTCATATCACACAGGATGGAAAGCCTGAAGTGCCACTGAGTTTAGTATCCTGAAATGCCAAATGATGGTGATAGTGGTGAAGAGGAAGAAGCTGACTTGCGTCAAGATCTCATTGACAACTGCGTCTCATCAGTGTTAGTATGTTATTAGATGTTATGACTTTGACCATTAAAGCAACTCTTGTTGTGATGATGTAAGGAGCATGTTTAGGGAAAATGTTAGGACGCTGAAGCTCTGGCAAATTCTGGCAAAAGGTGTTTGGGGAGGAAGGGTTTGAGACACGCTCATTTTGTCTGCATTGGTTTGTTTAGCTTAGATTATTGTCATGAACTGGGTTCTCCAGACGTTTACTATATGAATTGTGTCATACGTGTGGTTGCATAGCTAATACCTTTGTTTAGATGGGTTTTAGGTACTTTCACCATGGACATTTCAGAGTTGTGACATTAGCAGGTATAGGATGCTGTTGGGAAATATGAAGTGGCCATGAGTTGTTCCTGGGAATGTCTGCTACAGACTTTGGGTGCACAATACCTGTACCAAAACAGCTTGCACAGTTATAGGATAGAAGTTAAGAAGAATCCATTGGACTTGTTCCTAGTTGTGTGGTGGCCATAATGCATTATGTGTGTCATCATGTGCTCAAATAATATGTTGTTGTGGACCCAAATCATATACGTTTTCCTTCACATTGCCTTAATACTCATTTTGTATGAACTGTATGTAGCTGTTGATATGTCTTACCATTGTAGGCCAAAATGCTTGTGGCACATCACTGATATTTGTTTGTGTCATTCCACCAGACGCAGAAATACTGGATTGTAATGACTTTGTGATCAGAAACTATTGTACTTCCACCTGTCTGAGTCTAGCTTTAAATGATATAGGATTCCTTTGGTGAGGTAGGGAATATGGCTCCAGCTGATTATATAGCCTGATGTATCACTGCCTATTCCATAGTCAAATGCCTGACCTGTGTGCTCATTCCATGTAATTAAAGTCTAGGCCTGTAAATGTGATACCTTACACAGTATTATTGAGTCATGTGTGATTTGCAATGTTTCTGACATCATGCCAGTCTATGACTTGAACAATGTAACCAAGATGTTATATGACAAGACACTTGTATGTATGTGTTGGTGTGACATGGTTGTGATCCTGAGCTAAACATTGTATACATGTAAGATATCTATGCTTGCATAAGTAGCTTGTTTTTACATTGTATAGTTCACATGGTATTACATATCTATATTGCTAAATGTGAACTTTACTACAGCAGACAATGAGTTTGAGACTTGTAAATGTATTAAAGTGGTAAAGGTGAAGACATACTTAGTGCAAACACGAACATAACATAAAAGAAAAGTGAAGTAGTCAATCCGGGTGAAAGACACCATAGACGCCAAATTATCTGAAATCCAAAGTCCAAATTACTCCTCACATGAGAAATGGAAAAATGTACAAATTAATCAAAAGTGAATGTGTGGCACGCAATGGTGGAAATTATGGTTGAGGTATCTTGCTGGCAGTGGTGGGTATCTTGCCATCTGTGCTTCCTAGATTTTTACATGGATGTCCCAACTTGTGAGGGTAGGGGGTTCTGCTGCTGTAGAGGCAGGGGTGTCTGTAGGTGTTTCTCTCTTTGACAGGGCCTCCCTTCCTGGGGCTGCCACAGATGTAGATGGGCTTGATGTAGTTATACCACAGGAAGAGGTAGATGGTGGTGGAAAAGCCCTGCTCAAGGTTGTATGGATCTCCATCAGCACCTCTGTTAGGGAGCCCATGTTGGAATTATGAGTCTCCATCTGTTTGTGTATGTCCCTCTGCAGCTGCCTCATCTCCTACAAATCTGTAAGTACCTGGCCCATCATGTCTTGGGACTCCTGATAGACACCCAAGGCTTGACTGCTGTTGTTCTGGGTGTGAAGGGCCACAGTGGCCTCACTCTGCTGGCCAACAGTAACCCTCCCATGGACCATCCCCCCACAAGCCTGTGCCCCTTGACGCAGGGTGCCCTCTCCCACTGGGTCCTAGTTCCTCTTTCTCAGGGCTGGTGATTCTCACTCAGAGTCCAGGACTGGGGGCATAAGATGGGACTAACTGCTAAGTACACAGGTTGGGGGGTTGGCTGCATATTTGTTTCAGCACCTGGGGTGGGAGGTCCTGGTGTGGGCACAGTGAGACTCACTGTTGCCATCTGCCCAGGCTGACCAGATGTGCCAGCTCTGTCATGCACATCCACATTTCCAGGAGTGTTGTCATCACTGAGGCTTCATCTAAGGGTGGAGTGGGAATTTGTTTGGTGGCCATTCTCTGCCCAGGTGCTGTGCAGCTCTACTTGTTGTGAAATAAAGAACATTGTTGTTGTTTGAAGTGTGGAATTTACATCCAAATGTGGTTGGGATTACTATTGTGATATGTTTCCATGCTATTGAATTTGTTCACAGGACATTTGTATACTTTGAAAACAGGCATTTGAATTGAGTAGCTTATTAGATGTACTGATAAGTTGCATTCAGATTCCTGAATGAACATATCTCACGAACATTGATGTGTATTTGACTATTCCAAGGCCTAGTTGTCTATGATGCAGGCGAACAGACAAATTGGTTGTATATTTAGCCTTAGTCATCATGTGAGCAGTGCTGAGTCAGTGGGTTACCTGCCACTTACAATCAGCTGACCTAGTTTAATGTCTTACAAATAATTGATGTGATCGCTTGGTATTGTGTCACTCATGCCATCATTAAGTTCGGTTGAGGAGACCAGGGAGACATCAAGCTAAGAAAGGAGACATGTGTCTGAGTAAAGAATTATATGTATATTGCTCAGTCCATGAGAAGTGAACATTGGTTGTCAGATGTCAGACAAGTGAAAATGGGTAAATTGAGAATTGCATCTTGTTTTCTATTACCGAAACAGGGCCTCGTTGTATTGAAGTCATGTCACTTCCTATCTCCTAAAACACTTGACAAATGATAAACTCCATAAGAAGTGAACATCAGTTTGGAGATGTCAGACAATTGAAATTGGACAAAAACACAACTGCATCTTGTTTTCTGTTATAGAAGCAGGGCCTCATGGCAGTTGTAGGCATGTCACGTTCTACTTCCCAACACTGACAAATGGTTACTCTCAGATACATGGTGCCAAAATGCATTTGGCCTGGACCATACATTTACATATTGACACATTTCGTGGTTCCTTGGATAATAATTTTCTAATAATCCACTTACAGGCCCCATTCCCACATGCGGCATGCAATAGAGATTGATACTTGTGATCTTATGTGCAACAAAACCCATTGACACTGACAATCAAATATCCCTGAAACATCGAGTATTCCATATTAGGAAATAAGTGCATACAGGACATTGAAGTGTTGTGACAGTTAGTGAGGTGTAACTTAGCAGACTCTGCTTTGCTAGCTATTCTTGTCAAGCCCTCATGATGCAGGATGGTCAAGACCTTCTCCTCCTAGGAAAACAGTTGTAATGGGGTGCTGGGAGGACCACCACCAGCCTTTTATGCCTTCAGTTTTTGCTTGGAGGTCAGGGAATGTACCTTCTACCCCAGGTCCTTCCACCTCTTCCTAATTTTTTCCTTTGTATGCAGGATAGTGCCTGCAGCATTCACTCTGTTGACTATCCTTTGCCACATTTCTTTTTTCCTACTTAGAGGAGTATGTTAGGCTCCAAACAAGTGTGGCTCTACGCTTATCATTTCATTTACCATTACTCTCAACTCAGCCTCAGAAAAACGTGGAGTTTTGGGATGTGACATGGCTAACTTAAAGTGACTGACAATAAATAAAAAAAATACAAGTGATTATGGAAAAATGCAAAAAAGTGTCTGGAAAGTGTTAAACGTGGAAGGAAAAAAAGGGCTACCTTATCTCACGAAACATATGTGGTATTTGTCTTACTCTGTTGCAGTGCAGAGGCAAATGATCATGGTCTGGAATGGGGTGTGTATTATAGTGTGATCTGCAGTTGTGTCCAAATGGCCAATTGATATTAGCAGTGTTACTCTTGAATCCATCCACTGGGCACTGTTCTTGTGCTTTGCTGAGAACGTGCAGCGATGGCCTACTGCCGATGGGTAACCACCACAACTGTGTTTTTATAATCGGCTTTAAGGACACCATGACCCTGAAGGCGACAGAGTATGCATCACCAAATTGCAGTCTGCACGCCACTGGTGATAACCACTCCATTCACGGGTCAAAAACCTATTTTTTCTCTTGGTACCATGTATCCATGGAGGGTCTGTGGATCTGTGGCATGGATTTAAAAAAAAAGGAGAGCAGCCCCTCTTCTTGAGCCTTCTGGGGGCCCGGAAGGCCCTGTCCTCTGGTGACAATATGATAATTTATGGGGATGGAGCATGCACTCTCCTCTCTGACTCTTACAGCGGCACTGGGACCCCATCCCAAGGGCTAATATATTTTGTGCAATGGGTGTGCAACCCTCCTCCCCAAGCTTGTTTAAGGTCCTGGGGACTATATCACTGGGGCTGAATCAATATTTATGGGGAGGATGCATGTGGCCCAAGGACCCCATCTCCCAGGGTTGTATTTTTTAGGGGGAAAGGGGCATCAAGCACTCTCCTCGATCTCTATATCAACCACGGGAACCCAATTACCCAAGGTCCAATCAAAGCAGTCCTCTGGGGTCACCAACTCCCAGAGCACTGATTTGCTTTCTGCCTGGGAGAGTGCAGGCTGTGAATGTAAATTTTATTCGCTGCCCATACTCTTCCAGGGAGGAAACACAGTTTTGCTCTCACCTGTCAAAAGCACAGAAAAATGCTGCTCCTGCCTAAACAGGAGCAAAGTGACACTTAGCTCCTGCAGCGCTCAGGTTGAGTGCAGGCTAGGGAGCCGGCAAGGGCCAAGTTGCTGCCATCTTAAAAAAAGATATGGGTGCACTAGGTGGGTGCTTGGGCAATCAAGATTAAAAAAGAAATGGCCTGCTTCTACGGGGGTGCTGGTTGGGGAGCCAGAAAGGGCTGCAGGGACTTTGGGGATACCCTGTGGCCCTAAATGTTTCTAAAAAATGTAGGTGCCCCAGAAGGGCAACAGGTCACCTAGTATTAAAATACGGGGTGGCTGTGACTGGGGAACTGACTACAGAGCCGGTTGTGGCCACAGGGGCCTCAGGCTCCCCTGCAGCTGCAAAGAATAAACCAAACATTTTAGGTGTCCCGAGTGGGTTCAGGACACCCACCAAAAAAATAACAAATATAATAAAAATTAAATGAAAGGCAGGAGCTGCTCATTTATTTTTCACTGCTCAGTTGAAGGAGCTCCACATTTTCAAGATCCTGTGATCCTGCCTTCGGGGAGGCACTATGTGAGGACCTTCTCTGCACCTGCCGACATCGTGAATTCTTGCTTGGACCCTGTGCTGAACATCAGTATTTAAATCCTCTCAGAAATCAGAGCCACTCCAGATTCCATTCCAGTCAACCACTAATGCAATGTTTGCCATACCCAAAGCAGAGAGTTGGAGGAGGGACTTTGACTGCTCTCACCTGCACTGTGCTGCAGCCTGCTCACACATATTCTGAAATCCAATCACCCTAAGTGGCTGTAAGCTAGGAGGAGGGATTTAAGCCTGGATTCTGCTTTTAGAACCTGTGCTTCAACTGCTGTTGCTGGATGCTCCTGCTTTTGTCTTCAGTTGCCTGCACTCCTGAATCCTTGAAACCTTGAGAGGAGTTTCTGATTCCTGCTATTGCTTTTTGGAGTGTCCTGTTTTCGTGAGACTGTCCTGAGCAGAATTGTGTTTATGTGTTGTCCTTGTTTTGGTGTCAGTCTCACCTTGTATTCTAGCCTGATGTCCTGATTTCCCTGTTGGGATTCTGACCACATATTCGCTGAGTTGGCAGCGGTTCCCTTTATTTCCTTGTTCTGAATCTCTGTCTGTTCTTGTTCTGAATTCCTGTCTTTATCTAATGTGCCAATGAGGCATTCTTATTCCAGTGCCTGTTGGGTAAAGCCTCATATTCCTTCTTCTGAGCCGTAGTTCCAGTTTCGATGTACCAACATGGCATTCCATGTTCCAGTGCCTGATGGGTATATCCTTAAGTTCCTTGCTCTGAACCCTAGTTCCTGTTTCCCTGTTCCAACAGGGCAATTCTTGTTCCAGTGCCTGTTGGGTACAGCCTCAAACTCCTTGCTCTGACTCCTAGTTCCAGTTTTCCTGTACCAACGGGACATTTTTGTTTCAGTGCCAGATGACTACAGCTTCAAGATCCTTCCTGTGAATCCTAGTTCCAGTTTCTCCTGTACCAACAGGGCATTTCTTGCTCCGGCATCTTTTGGGTACAGCCATGAGCTCCTTTCTCTGAATCCTAGCTCCAGTTCCCTGTACCTTGTTCTGTTGAATGTTGGGTATAGCCTGCCCTTGAATCCTGTATTCCTGTTCTTTATGTCTGAAGCCTTGTTTATAGTTCCATGTCCTGCTTTTTCACCTTGCCTGATTGCTGTCGTGCCTGTCCTGTATTCTGGGTATTCTTCCGTTCTGGTTTTCTGTTCCATTCCAAACTCAGTCCACTGTCTGTTGCAGTCCCTCTTAGTTCACAGTGTGACCTCTGGCTCAGTCTCTGTTCTGATCAAGTAAAGAAAAGATTTCTGTTGTGCCCAGGTCCTTTTGAGTCTTACCTGTCTCAGTGCTGTAGTCAGTCTCGATCCACCTTGCTCTGAGCACAACAGTTTCTATATAGCAGGCCCCATTATGACTGTTGTTAAGAGTAATATGCTGGTGTCAGTCCAAAGGGCTTTCTCTGAGCTACCAAAATAACTTTTGTTCATAAACCAGTATACCCCTTACTTTGTGCATTCTTTATTCATGTCTATCTATCGCCCTATGTTGTTTACTAGCCACAGTTATACCTTGAGTAGCCTGGTGTTACCTTGCCTTGTCTCCTTGCTGAGTGTTACTTCTGGAATCACTTGACCCTGCCTTCATTCCCTGACACCTCATAACTCAATATCCTCCAAACTCTTCTTAATAATATTATTGGAAGCTGGTGGTGCCCCTAGAAGGCACAGGAGCATCACCAAACATTTTGTAATGTTCTGGAGGACTGCAGGGATCACATAAGCCCCCTGCAAAATTATAAAAAAATACACCTAATCTCCTTGGTCATTGAACCCTTCACCCCCAGGAAAGCTTCCTATATGTTTTAAAGCCTGGAGCTTTATGCTCTTTAGCTGAAGTGCAAGGACCCCATGTGGTTCATTTTATGGCTGTACTTTGTGGCCTGAAATATGTTTAAAAAAGATTAAAAGATATTTTAATGTTTTTTTAAATAATTGGATATTGAAAATATTTTTGAATATTGCAATGTTTGAATTTATGAAATATACATTTACTTATAGTTATTGGTAATTAAGCCCTGCTGCTTTTTATATTTTGGTATTCTTAATCTTTGAAAAAGCCAATACGCCTACTTCTGTGTGTATATTGCTTTTCTTACTCTTTGGAGAAGCCAGTAGGCGTGCATAGATCCCTGCATAAAATGACATTCTTTATATTTTAACATCATATTGTCATCTGTGTGAACCCACAGCATGTGCAATGGGGGCAGGGTGCCTGCAGGGAGCTGGGCAGATTGGAGTGGAACACAACGCAGAACACGGCCTTAGACATGGGAAGGCTCCCTCAGAGGATTGGGTGCTCATGTGGAGTTGGGTGCAGGGCGTGGCTTGGCCCAACCCCATGACGCGCACAGAGATATACATCTTACTTTATATTTAAAAAAGCATTGGTATTCACTGAGAAAAAAAAAGTTTAAAGTGAAGTTATAGTTAGTACTGGAAAATAACCCACTCTGAAGGTTCACCCCAAACTTTTTGCCTTCTTCAGTGGTGAGGAGAGGACTTATGTGTGTGCAGTGAATTACAGTAGCTGTATACACACTACCAATCCACATTTAAAGACCTTTTTGACTTTTTTCTTCTTCTTCAATCTTCCTTGCTTTCCATTTTTAATGCATCTTATATATCATGTCTCTGTCAGGTTCTACAAGTGCAGCCATGGAATTTGTTGTGGCTCAGCTGGTGGGGTACACAGTTAACAAGTTGAAAAGATTTTGCAAAGAGATGGGGGTATTGGCCCAAGGAGTCACCAAGAAGGTGGAGTTTCAAATGGTGCTGAGGACCTGGGCAGAGTCCAGCTTCCAAGAGGATGATGAGTTGGGGGAGCCTGTGAATGGCTCTTTCAAGGAGCTACCTGCAGCAGTTGAGGGGAACACCCCTGGATTTGTGCTACCTGTGATGACAGGAAGCAGTGCCTCTAGTCATGGCCTGACCCAAGAGGAAAGGAGAGAGAATTCCAGCTGCAGTTGGCAAAATTTAAAATAGAGGCTGAGTGGAAAGCCAAGAAAGCTGAAAGAGCTGAAAAGGAAGCTGAAGGAGCCTTAGCAGAAAAGAAGCTACTTCTGGCTCAGGAACTGAGTCTAAAAGAGCTTGAACTCAAGGCCATCCAGCGACAGAAATACAGTACATGATGGAGACAAGAAAGTTCATATAATCAAGAACTTGGTGCCCAATTATGTGGTGGGAGAAGACATTAATACATTTTTTTCTGCTTATTAAGTTGTGCTGAAGGTACACAGGGTTCCTGAAGAGCATTGGGGGCGGGTCTGTGAAAATACATGCCAACACTTGGGAGGGAAAGACTTCTAACATTAGAAGTTGGGGACCAGACCAAGTACACGGCCATGAAGGCCATTTTGAGTGGCAAATTTAGATGGAGCCTTGAGAAGTATCACCAAACAATCTGGGACAGTCAGAAGCTCGCCAACCAATTCTTGGTATATTTAATTGATTACACCGGTAAGGCACTGCATGGCTGGGTCCCGGGCAGCAAAGTCAATGATTATGTTGGGTTGTACAATTTGATCTTGAGAGAGCACATGCTCAGTATGTGTTTTACTGAGATACACCAGCACCTAGTTGACAGTGAGCTAACTGATCGCAGGAAGCATGCTGAGGAGGCAGACCTCTGGGCCAGCACAAGAGCTTCCTAAACAGTACCTGGGAGTGACGCCAAGAAGGGTGTTTCAAGTTCCCCCCGAGAGAGTAAGGGGGAGGTTACAGATGACCCAGACAAGTCTCAGAGCGAAGGGGAAGGAAAGGGTTTCCATGTCCCATCTGAGAACTAGGGTGGTGGTTCTGGTAGGTGGTGGCCCATGGCACCCCATTTCAAACCCTGCAGCTTTAAGTGCACCCAGCTAGGACACAAGCTGGGGGACTCTGTCTGTCCAAACAGCGGCAGGTCATAAATCATACCATACTCCCCCTTAGTTGGGATATAGGCTCAGAAGGTGAGCTGGTGATCCCTGAGGGTGGGAGTCATCACTTCCCCCAGGTGGAGTAAATGGGGTCCCAGTCACTGCTCCAAAGGACACTGGGGCTAGTCATACCATGATGTTGGAGAGACTAGTTTCCCCAGAGCAGTACACCGGTCAGGTGTGTAGGGTGACTCCAGCCCAGGGGGAGGATTTTTTTTATGCCCTATGGCACTGGTATCACTGGAGTGGGGTGGGGTAGGGCAGTGACCCAGAGAAGGATCATAGTTAGTCCCCAGATGCTCATAGACTTCATTCTGGGGAATGAGTAACCCCCATGGCTGGAGAACTGGAGGTGTGGCCCCTAAGGGCCCCCTGACTGTTCAGTTGTCTGGAAGTACCACTCCCCAGAGTAGGGTACAAAAGTCCAGATGTAGGGGCTGGGTGAGGGAAGACTCACCCCTGCCCCTGTTCATTCCAAGGGTCCAGACACTAGGTTGGAGGACTAGTTGAAGGATACCACCCCTGAAATGGTGGGAAGTAGAGTGGGGAAAGGGTGCAAGTCACATGGGGCTACTGCCCGCAGCTCTGAGACTGCTAACCAGTGCTAAAGTGCATGTTCTCTCTCCCTAAAACATGGTAACATTGGTTCCTATCCAATTGGCATTTTTAATTTATATGTAAGTCACTAGTAAAGTGCTATGCATGTGCCCAGGGCCTGTCAATCAAATTATACTAATGGGACTGCAGCACTAATTGTGCCACCCACAAGTAGCCCCTTAACCATGACTCAGGACTGCCATTGCAAGGCGTGTTTGTGCAGTTTCACTGCTACTTCGACTTGGCATTTAAAATCACTTGCCAAGCCTTTGAAATCCCCTTTAGTACATATAAGGCTCCTCTAAGGTAGGCCCTCTGTAGGCCATAGGGCAGGGTTCTATGCAAATAAAAGGTAACACACGTACCTTTATGTTCTACATCTCCTGGGGGTGACAGTCTACTTCATTTTTTCATTACTGTGGGGGCTGCTCCTCTCATAGATTAGCAATGGAAATCCCCTTATATACTTTTAAGTGGTAATTTCTGATCTAAAAGTAGTGGAATTGTCATGTTTGATATGGTAAGAATGGTAGTGAGAAACCCTGCTTTATGGTAAAGTTGGATTTAACATTACTATTACACAAATGCCAGTTTTAGAAAGTAGGCATTCTCTGCTATTATGCTCTCTGTGTCTTACAACCTGTCTCCAATCCACATCTGATTTGTGCTGTGTAACAGTTCCCCTTGGGCATCCTAGCCAGACAGCCATAAACACAGGACATTCAGCTGCATCTGCATTCATTTGCATACTGATGGGTCTTCCTGGGCAGGAAGGGTGGAGGGGCTCTCACTTACACTGTAAAGGATAGAGGCCTGACCCCACACAAAGGACTGATAACTCCCCCACAGATGTCCTGGCAGACAAGTCTTGGCTGAAAGGGAAAATGGTGCTCTTCAAAACCACTGGTCAAAGATTCCCCCACTTCAAAGGCACATTTTGGAATCAGCATGGGGGCTCTGCTCCCTTAAATCAGACACGTCTGGGCCTACAACTGGACTCTGTCAAGACTGCAGTGCAGCTCAAAGGACTCAACTGGACTGCTTTTCAGGAAGGACTGTTTTTCTGCTTACTGCCCTGCTGCCTGCTGCTCCCTGACTCTGCTGGAAGGACTCTGCCTTCCTACCAAAAGTGATGTCGAAGGGCTTGTTAGCTTGCTTCCTGTTCCCAAGTCCCAGGGACATCAAAGTCTTGAACCATATGCACCTGAGCTCTGCAAGTTGTGAGTCTGCTCTGCCTTGGACGTCGGCCTAAGTTAATCTACCTTCTGTGGTGTTCATCAGAACCTCAGCGATGCAACGCAAAGCCTCACAAAGCCTTGCCACGCAGCTGCCAGCCTCGCCCGTCTACATCCCAGGTGGCGCGAAGCCCCACAAACTCGCCACACAGCTGCTAGCCCGTCGGAACCCATGTACAGCGATGCAAAATCTTGCAAAGCCTTGACACTCAGCTCCCCAGGACTGACGCAAAGCGACGCAGAGCAATGCCGAGCCCCTCACATATCACCAGGGTCAGTGCAAAGCAACAGCAAACCCCGCAAAGCCCTGCCGCACAGCTTCTCAGAACCAATGCTGGTCGAATCAAAGTCTCACAAAGCAACACCATGCAGACCACGCACCAGGATTTTTAAGGTACTGTGCTCAGCAACTCAAAGTGGGTCCCTGTAGGCAGCTTCAGCTCCATCACTGCCAGCCTGAACTTGTGACTTTGTCCTGGTCCAGCGCAACCAGATAACCACAGATGGCGATTTGTGCTTCTATGCGCTATTGTCACCTAAATCTCTGAAACTGCATATCCCAGGATCTAATTATTTGATTTTTGTCACCTTGTTCTTGTTGTTTTTATCAAATCATAATCTATTTTTCTAACCTGATGTGGAGTCTTTTTGTGGTTCTTTCACTGAGTTACTGTGGGAGTTACTGCACAAATACTTCACACATTGCCCTCTAAGTTAAGCCCGTCTGCTCTGTGCCAAGCTACCTGAGGGTGAGCACAGGATAATTTAGGTTGTGTTGTGACTTACCCTGACTAGTTACCCTGATTAGGATTGTGGTCCTTACTTGGACAGGGTCCATACGTCTGCTAATTAGAGACCCAAGTTCTTACAGTTAGGAATTGTAAAATGATCTTATTATACCAGCTAAAACCTTGGCAATTCAGTGAAAAAAACAAAGGTTTAAGAACCTTGTAGATAATAGCTATATCTACATACCTCAGGTATCATATCACTAATGACATGTTCTATGGCATCATTGACAACAATAATGTAACATCTGAAATAACATCATTGACACCAACACTGCATGGCGGGGATGAGATTTATAGATACTTTAGAGCACAACTTCTAGTATGGTTTACCTGACATTTTCACCTAACAATAACGTCCCTTTAACTTTGTGAATATATATATTATTATAAGATTTTAAGTAAAGAAAGTAATGAATTGATACCTTAACAATCTTTCATGCAAGGCAGTTCCCAAATAAGACATTGAAAGAAACATGAACAACTTTTTGTTCAACCAATTTAGTGTCTGTTCTCACACCAATTACAATCTACTGTCAGAATAACGCCTTCTCAACTCACAACCCACGGCAAGGACACAGGGATAAAGAATGCATTGTGAATTTCATATATTTTGAATCCTAAAAGACAGAATCATCCTTCCAGGATCAGGTTGTTACGTTCTGAAAAAAGCACCTTGCGGTAGCATTCTTTCACAGGATAGGTATATATAGCACACAGTAGAACATGACAAAGAAGAAAGTTATCAGTAAAGTCTGCTGTTTTATGATGTCTCCTGGGCTGCTCAATTCAAAGCATAGTTATGGAGGCATGAAGTCTAGAGGGAGAAGTATAACACTGTTAAGTTAATATGGCATGGGACAGAGCCAGCCACATGGGTAAATGTGTTTACGAAAGGCTGTCTCCGAGGTAAAAATACAAGCTGTTCAGTAAGATGTCCCACCAGCATCCTTGGCCCTGGGAGGCCTGCAAGGCTGGGATGGAATCAGTCAAGTTCAGTCAGTGTCATTGAAGGTTGGTAGCTTTGGGAAAGAATTTGATACCTTAGGGGTTCACTTGTAAGTTCCCCATGTGAAAAGGTAACAACCCCACAAAGGAAAATAGTGTAAATGTCTGGTAGGTCACATGGTGAGTCAATGTCTCCGAACTGCCAAAAGGGCTCAGGCAGAGTAAGTCATGTGGTAGGGCTGGAACACAGTTAAATATATGGTAGGTCGGTGCTTCTGTAGAGGCAAAGGTCTTGGGCTGCAGTCAGCCACAAACCTCATAGATCTCAGAGAAATACGGTTTTGACGGGTTCAGAATCAGAAGAATGTTTTGTTGACTACTCAAAGTCCCCAGAAAGGCTAGGCATAATCAACCATCTGTCATACCTTTGTTGAAATGTGATGGGGATGAGGTGGGTCACTTACATTTCAGACCAAAGTGGGTGGAACTATTGGGCTATGGTTGTGCAAGGTTGCCAGCATGCAAGGTCAGTGCCTCTGGATTGCTGGCAGACTAGGGTAGTTTACATGGGTATCTCTGTAAGGCTGGATGGGCTTGGTTGCAACAAATACATGCCATGTCAATAACTCTGTAGGCTGGAGTGTCTGAGACAAGGGCATTCACATGTCAGATTGGTTCCTCAGAAAGGGGTTTAAAGTGTCAAGCCAGAATGTTACAACATGTGCATCTATGACAGTAGAAGGAAAGGAGTATATGTTTTTCAATCAGGATAGTGACTTATGAAGCTGCGGGGTGTTTTTAAGCCACCTCTGTCTATTAACAGATGCATACGTTTGCATTCACAGACATTAATGTCCCATCAGTCTTGAAATTACTTTTGAGTACTGAAGTCTTTATATTTTTGATGCAGTGGCTGAGTCCTGAAAAATACTCACTCACATCACTCTTTTTTCTACTTTTTTGAGGCTTGGCCAGTGGAGGTTTCTTTACATATGTAGCGGTTGTCTGGCTGCTCCATCGTGCGTTATATGCGAGCTTTACATTACATGCACATGGTTTAGTATACCACATTGTCTGAGGCACAGGTGAATCTCCTGTTCATTTCATAGTCTTTCTGAGTGTGCTGTATTGTGATTCTATCTGAAATGTCGATGTGCTGCCAGGTTAGACACCTCTTATTTTTGAATGTCACTGTTCCATTCTCAAAGGTGCCAGCATATAATCGTTGTCTTGCTATTTTGCTTTTGAGATTAGGTAATTGTTCAAATGCAACGAGGGGCATATCTGAGAAGACCTCTGGCAATTGTTCCCCCTGCTGTAAAACGTATTATAATTCCAAAGCACTCTTCCACAGGGTTTTTAACTTTACGTTTTGCATGTTGAAAAGTGGGATCCTATATTGAGTCCATTTTTCTTTGTGCCACAGGGATCCTGGTCGGTTTGTGGATTTGGTTATCCTCAATTGTGCCCCATACCCTTGGATTCTGAATTAAAACCTTCATTACTTAATTGTGTATCCACTATTATCAATATAAGCCTTAACAATATTTAAGTATATGTTAAGTATATGGTAATAGATGTGTCTGAGCATATTGAGAAGTATCGTAGACTCTGGCTGATTATTGTGGCATGCTTCATGCATTTTACGTTAAAGCTGTTGCTCTTCAGATAGCTGAGTCGGTCTGTTTGTTTACGAGATACTGTAATACTATGGTGTACGTCTGGTATACTTTATTGTCTGGTATACCTTATTGTAACGATGGTGTCCAGGAAATGTACTATTTCTGAAGAGTATACATGTTTAAGATTTATTGATTAATAGAATATATTTATTTGTTCAAGTGAGGCAGGTAACACTGATTGTTTAAGTGAGGTAAGGAGCGTCGTTTGTCAAGGGAGCTAGGTAACCGAATTTGTTCAAGTGAGCTAGGTAGCACTGATCGTCCAAGTGAGCTAGGTAGCACTGATCGTCCAAGTGAGATAGGTAGCACTGATCGTCCAAGTGAGATACTTAGCCTCATTTGTCCAAGTGAAGCAGGGAGCACTGACCACCCAAGTGAGACAGATAGTGTAATTTATCAAGTGAGGCGGGGGAAACTGATCATACAAGTGAAGTAGGTAGCATCATTCGTCCAAATGAAGTAGGTAGCTGCATCTGTCCAAGTGAGGTAGGTAGCACTTATCGCCCAAGTGAGGTAGGGAGCGCCATTTGTCCAAGTGAGGCAGATAGTGACAATCCTCTAGGGCCTCGTTTAATTTTGTGGCAAGTTCCACAGATGCCTTAGAAAAAGTGAGAGCTGACTCTCTTCATGAGATGCTAATGACTCTCTAAGGATAGTGGGCTTGGGTGAGGTAACTGCTTTTCGAGTGCAGTCTACTAATTGCTCTTCAGTTATTTATTGAGGATGTCAAACATTACAAGCAAGTTGTTTTTCCCTGAAAAAAGGGTACATGACGTGTTTTGGATAACTCCATCTTAACTATCAGTGTTACCTAATACTCTGGATGTCTGCATTTGGTCCATTAGGAGTTAGGATACTTTTGATTCCTTTATTTTAAAGAAATACAAATGCAATTTTTGAATTGAAAACTGTGCTACCTGCCCCAGTATTAACATGGACTTCCTGTATCATGCACTTGTGGCCTCGGAGACAACGATAAGCCCAGCCGGTGGCATCAAATATAACATTAGTGAGGTGGTGGCCATTCTGTGCTCTGAAGCCATATGAATGACATGCAGGATGTCCCACTCTGCACCATGACACCTCCAAGCAAGAAATCCAGAGGATTTTTAAAATTATTTTTAAACATTCTTGGGATTTATGAAAGGGGCTAAGAGAAGATCGGTCCCTCAGAATAATAGTAAAAATAAATTTGTGGAGTTCCCCTCAGTCAGATCACATTCCTGTCTCAGGGGGAGAGTGCGTAATGAGTAGACGGCTGTCCACTCCCAAGCCCTCACTTCAGGGCTCAATCAGCAGAGGGACACGGGTGCGTGAGACAACAGCTGCCAGCAGAAAGGGTTGGTTAGCAGGGTTTAAGTTGAAGAGGAGAGGTGGTTTGATCTATTTTGAATTGAAATTGTTTATGATCGTTTTAGTTCTTTCAAAGTCTTATCGTAAAACTGCGGAGGCATCTATGACAAGACCGGTCCCTGTAGGCCATGAGAGGCAGCATCCAATGATCTCCATACACATTGTCAATTCATAAAGTTTGACAGCTCAATAAAGGTTCGTTCAGTTTCCAGGTTAGATTCGGAACAAGAGGGTCGTCCAGTTGTAACTGGTTGGCTGTGTTGTGACCAGCGGTGTATGGCTCTGATTCGAACTTGAGGGCAAGGGAGTGATATGGATAGGATGACCAGCTTTTAAAAACCGGGACAGGTCAGACATAAAAGTAGGACTAACGACTTTACACTCACTTTTATATCTGGCATGTCCCGTTTTTTGCGTAGCTTTGTGAATGTGTGCCTATACGTGTGTGTGTGTACATATACATATATACACACACAAACACTCACACATTTACAAGACTACACCTATAAAATTAGCTATGGCTTGACCTCGAACCCTGCACCCCAGCCAACTCTCTCTGCTCCCCACTCCATCTCTCTGCTGGGAGCAGACAGGGGACTGTGTTGCCTGCCAGTAATAGATAAATTACTTTAATCATTGCATACTTTGTAGGCGTCTGTTAAAGGAGAGCATACCTTGAACTTATGCTTCCTTCGATAATCTGGCCTTTGTCCCAGAAACCGGGACATTTATATTATGATCTGACCTGTGTCCCAAAAACCGGGACATTTCTTTAAAAATAAGACAAGCATCGGGACACCGGGACAGTCATCTAAAAACCGGGACTGTCGGGGGAAATCCGGGACGTCTGGTCACCCTATATGGAGATAGATGATTGGTTAGTCAATTTTAGAACTTTAACAAGGTAATGGTGAGTGAGAGTTAAGGTGTGCTGTGATTGGTCAGAATGTCAGTGGCAGATGGTTGGATCAATAGTGCAGTTAAAATGTTGGAGAACTTTTTAAATCTGATGTACCCCTGCCTGTCCAAATGATAGGATGACAACCAGACCAGAACCATCATGGTTCAGTTCAGTCTGGGGCTCCTGATTAATGAAAAAGGGTCTCAAACTATGCATGTACAGATTTTGTGATTGCTTGAACCATATTTCTGTCAAACTGGCCAAGAAGATTTGTGAGCACCTTGTGACTAGATGGCTTCGATGGGTTGTCTCTAAACTGCTGACTGACACCAAAGCCCACAAAGTATATAGTTTGTGAATGAATTAATGTTGAGGACCAGCCAAAGAACTATGTTGGTTGGCAGTGATGTCTTCTGCACCTCTTGCACAGTAGGGGATTGATTGTTGTCCCACAGCGAGTGGTTATTAGACACGTCCTTCTTTTCCTGACAACAGATTGCTGGTTATGGTTATTGTTATCAATTAACTCAGCATTTACTGTTTTTTGGTTGATAGTGCAGCTCTTCAGAACTTCAAAGCCATGTGCTGCTGTTGAACTGGAAAAATCTGTAGTGAGTGTTGACACATGAATTAGTAGCCAATTAAAGCACTGTGAATGAGTGTCATTTTAAGCTGCTGGACTAATGACCCCACAGTATGCAGTGACTTTGATTCTGCACCCTTGACATGTTCCAAATTACATTTCACAAGTATTTATCATTGAACACCTCCCCTGATAATCACCAGCTCAAATTTAAAGCTGTCAGAGGTGGTCTTGGTGTTAGAAGACCTCTTTCTTCCAAAACACTCTTGTTTGTGTTTCTGAAACCTTTGAGAACTTTTACAATCTTGTCCAAGCTCTATGTATTTTTTATAGTATGTCTACATATCTGGTTCCATTATGCTGGTATGGCCATCCACAAAACTGATTTGTCTTACTGAAAACAACATTTGAAGTGTCTTCCCATCTGCAGAGGTTACTGGATTAATGTAGCCATTCATAGCTGTTTTATACTGACTTTAAGATCTGGTGAAAGCAAGCAGGCCTTCCGGTTGTCCTTCTGATCCTTATCCACCACACATTTTCAAGACCATTCGTTTATCTACCTCTGCTGCCACACCAGTAAGATGAAGCATCACTAATTCTTTAACATCCAGAATCTTTCCAAAAGACTTAAAAAAGGAATACATATTCCCATTACTAAAGAAAACAAACCTGAACCCACATGACCCAAACAACAACAGACTGATTAGAAATGGGCCTTTCCAGGGCAAACTGATAGAATGAGCAGCATTGGCCCAGATGTCAGAATTCATTAAAGATAATGCCATACTAAACTGGTATCCACCCAGGAAGGGGCACAGTATCTACCCTTATTGCCACCTGGGATGACCTTAAAAACACAGTAGATGACAATGGATGTCTTAGCTGCCTTTGACACAGTTGACTATGACACTGCAATACAAAGACTCCACGAAGCCAGCATATACGAGATTGCTCTTGACTGGATCACACCCTACAGAACAAATGCCATCCATACTCCCCCTTTCCCATCCAAACCCTACATCACAAAAGCAGGGGTCCCTCGAACCTCAATCATCTCATCTATGCTTTTTAACATCTACGTGACGTGATTACCAGCAATGATCAATGAATTTCAGCTCACATGCTGCAACTATGCACATGACACATAAATACTCCTTAAACTAGAATGCCCCAAAGACATTGGAAACTCACAAATCTTCAGTTGCCTCATAGCTGTTGATCAGTGATCGGAGCCAACTCAAACTGGATGCTTCCAAAACAGAAATACTCACATTTGATCATTGGAAAAATTATGACCCACTGTGTGCCTGGTCTGATGATCGGGAACAATTTCCTAAAGTATCAAAGGAAGTAAGAAACCTTGGAATTACCATGGACACCAAGTTAACAACGAATATCCAAGTTAACAAATTAGCAAAATCAAGCTTCATCACCATGAAAACTCTGAGGCGAATCTTTCCCAACCTGGGATTTCAAAATTAGGTCCAGACTACTATTTCTCTTGTACTGTCTAAACTGGATAACGCTAATAGCCTGTACCATAGATCATCTCTTTCTACTATGAAAAGACTACAACAGATTCAGAACTCTGTTGCCAGATTACTCCTACATGTAAAGCGACAAGCACACATATCCCCTGCCTTGAGGGCCCTACATTGGTTAACGGTTGCCAGAATATCCACCTTCAAGCTGCTTTGTATGACTCACAAAGCAATGCATGGAAGAGGACTGGTTTTCATTAGGAATAAAATCACCAAATACATTTAACAAAGAAACCTCTGTTCAAAATTGGCACCTCACCTCAAATCCCCACCATACCAGAAAACGACAATGGGTCTCATTTACAACAAACTGGTGCATCGATCATGACCAGAGATGGCTCTAGGGTGGTGCAACTGGTGCCACTGCACCGGGCTTTGACTTCTGGTGGGGTGCCATGTTCGCTAACATGTAGGGCCTGATTACAACCTTGGCGGAGGGGGTCAATCCGTCCCAAATGTGACAGATATCCCACCCGCCATATTACGAGTTCCATAGGATATAATGGACTTGTATTGCGGCGGGCGGGATATCCATCACATTTGGGACAGATTAACCCCCTCGGCCAAAGTTGTAATCAGGCCCATAATGGTTTTAAAAGCAGCTGTTGCTGCATTCCTTGCCTCCAGCAATTTTCAACAATCTAAATGTCAACATAAGTCAAGTGATTAATGGACTTTCTGGAGAGAGATCAAGTTTTGTCCCATGGAAGTTCTAACTCATGATAAGGTATTGCACAGGGTTTTTTTTTTTTTTTAGGTCCTCATATTCTTTTATAAACTTCCATTCAAAAGAAGAAAAAACAAGGCCCACATTCCAGTATTTAACCTAGAGGGTGCTAAGTTTTTCATAGTGGGAAGTCGAGAACAATAGGAATGCCCCTTTCAACAGGAGAGGGGTGTCCTACTCGTATGCCTTAATCATCGGACCATCTTTTAACTAAATACCTCTTATCATCACTCAAATGCCATGATCCATCCAATTTAACCAAGGCTTCCATAAATCCACTACTCCCTTAATGTGAAGGCGGCTATGATCTAACTTACATATTTTTGTTACAGATAACAACCAATTAAGCCGAGACGGGAGTATTAAAGATAACCAATGTTTACAAATCTCCCTCCTACCCAACATGATAAGGTAGAACAGTGGACTTCTTTTGTAAACCCTCAGACAATCTATCTTAGGGGACCAACAAAATAATACTAGTTCTGGAGAGCAGTCAACCTGTACAGAAAATACTTTCTTTATAATTGCGAAAACCTCTCTCCAAAAACTTAAGATCTTGGGACAAAACAAAAACATATGAACATCATCAGCCTCCACAAGACCAAATTTCTTACAGGCTGGGCTTCCTTTCAAAGTAAATTTACCTATCTTCCTAGGGGTATAATACACCCTGTGTAGAACAAAGAGATGATTTTTCCTCAGTGAAGCAGGTTTTACTACCTTATACAGCACCTGCCATGAAGTTGACCAGAAAGTATTAATCTCTTCCCTGCAAATCAAATCGGCCCATAGTGAGCTAGGAAAATCCTGGTCCTGCTCCAGAATGTTTAAGAACAGACCATAATAAACCGCCACTTCTTTCCTACTAATAGAACCATCAATCAGTACCTCCTCCAACTTGTTTGTACGGGTTCCCACTTCTTGCAGGGAGTGTGAACAACTTTGTAATTGAAGATACTTAAATCTAGATAAAGATCCACATGTCATGAACAGAAGTTCCTCCAAAGATTTGATTTTACCTTCATAAAATTTCTGACCCCAATCCACTATACCTGCTTCTTTCAGAGGTCGAGAAAGAGAATCTTTAAGACACTCTGGTGTACCTGGAGAGTCCCAAATGGGAGCATAAACACTATAATAAGACAGACTTGTGATTCTCCTTATCTGTGCCCAAAGCCAAGTAGCGGCTTGTAACACTTTTAATCTAATTTTTGTAAAGAATTTAGGGTGACCAAATTTATACATACATTTCTGTCCATCTTCCCGTTCAGAAATTAACATAGCTCTCTCTAGCAAACTCAACCCGTTCTCTGACAATAGGCCCTTAGCATTTTTTAATTGAAAAACCCAAGCATATAACTGAATATCAGGTAATGCAATCCCTCCTTTATCATATTTTCTTCTAAGCTTTTTCCTGGCTATCCCAATCCCCTTGGAGGCCAAAATAAAACTATCTATCTTAGCTTGAAGTTTTTTTATTCCTTTCTTATCAAAAGATAACGTAATCATATTGAAAAGAAAAGAGATCTTAGGGAGGATATACATTTTAACCAGATTCGCTCGACCATATAATGTTAACGGCAAGTGTGACCAACTCAACAGTAATTTATTTATCTCTCGTGAAATATGTCTTAAATTCTCAACCGAAATATCCTCCAGCTTACTATAGACCTTAACCCCCAAATATTTTATCTCATTTTTTATTAAACCATGCCTATCACTTAGATTCCAAATCATAATTTCTGTTTTAGCCATATTTACTGCATAACCCAAAATTTGACCAAATTGTGATGTTAATAATTCCAGCCTTTCCAATGTAAGGGGCAGATTTTCAGTATAAATCATAATATCATCCGAGTATAGAGAGATCTTCTTCTTCCAACCATTAAAAGCAAAAGGTTTAATCAGATGGTCTCCCTTAATCATGAGAGCCAAAGGTTCAATATATAAGTTAAATAGTAATGGGGAAAGGGGGCAACCTTGTCTAGTTCCTCTTGTAATACAAAATGGTGCAGTCAAAACACCATTTAGCACTAGTCTAGCTACAGGGGTACTATAGATGTCCTTCACAGCTCTACAGAAATTCTCCCCAAAATTAAGATGTTTTAAGATAGAAATTAAAAAGCCCCAATTCACTCTATCGAAGACTTCTGTAGCATCCAACGTTATCACTGCCAACGGTAAATTATACGTGGTTGCTAAATCCATTGCACCAATCAACTCATGAGACAACTCATACATATATCTGCCCCTTAAAAAGTCCTTCTGATCGTCATGAATAAATCCGCCTATTACTAAACTCGACCTGTTAGCCAAAATGTTAGCAGAAAGTTTATAGTCATTGTTTAACAAAGAGATTGGCCTGTAAGATTCACATAATAAAGGATCCTTCCCTGGTTTCAAAATAAGAGTGATTATTGCTTCATCCCAAGATTTAGGCAAGGAGCTCTCACCTTTAAGTATACTGTTAAACAAAATAACTACAATCGGAGTTACTACTTCTTGTAAACATACATAAAATTCAAGTGGTAAACCATCCGGTCCTGCAGACTTCCCCTTTTTTCCTCTAGAAATGACCTGAGCAATTTCCCCTACTCAAATTTCATCTTCCAGGGATATTCTATGAGTGTCGCCCAGTTTCTTCATCCGCAAATCTTCTAACTCCTGGTATATGCTTGCCTGTGTAGTTGGTAAGACTTCAGTATAAAGAGCCTCAAAGAAACTTACAAAAGTTTTCTGAATCTCTACAGTTTCCCTCAGTACCTTCCCCCAAGGCAGAACGTTTGATTTCTCTGATCTCATTTCTTGCCAAATCTGACTTTGTCTTCTATGCCAGCAGTTTCCCTGCTGCCTCACCATATTCAAAATATTCTAATCTTCTTGCCTCCCACCTACCCTTTACTCTGGCTTCAATTACAGCTAGTAGGGAGGCTCGCTTAGACGTCAAGTCGAGTAAAATAGACACCTCATCTTTACCCATCCTCTGTAGCTCTAACAGTTCCTGTTCTAAGCAAGCTATATTATGGTCGAGATTTTGAACTTCCTCCTTAAAATCCGTGTTCTTCCGAGCAGAGATGCTGATCAGAATCCCCCTCATGAAGGCCTTATAAGAATCCCAAACTACAGAAAGAGGGGCCGAACTCAGATTTAACTAAAAGAAGGACTGAGTTTCCAACCTCAATTGGCTCAGCACTTTAGGGTCATTTAGAAATGCTCTATCCAATGTCCATCTCCTAATACCACGATGTGGGGCACACTTCCATGTTAACAGCACCGCTGCATGATCAGATAGGTGCGCGGGAATATGCTCAATATCGAGAACAGCTTTTTAAGTGATCTTTCTATTAAGAAGTAGCCTATCCTTGAGTGGTGTTTATACTTATTTTTATGGAAAGTAAAACCGCGACTTCGACCATGGGTCTCTCTCCATATATCAATTAAAGAAAGTTGTTTCATAATGACCTTAACATACGCTTGCAACTTTTGATGCCCCAAAGACCTACTCCCAGTTGATTTATCCAATAAACCATTTAACACCACATTAAAATCCCCAGACATTATAATAGGGTATGGAGCATCCAACAACTCAGAGCATAACTCCTGTAGGGGAACTATATCATCCATATTGGGACCATAATAACAAAACAAGGTGTAAATATTTTCATTCATTTTAATATCTGCTACAATCCATCTCCCCATGACGTCTACCTTCTGCCACATGACTTGAGCATTTAACTGTGTCTTAATCAAAATCATAACTCCTCTAGAGTGAAATGTATTACCTGAACAAATCATATATTTCACCCACCTCTGAGATTTATAATTTCATGGGCCTCCATTCGTGCTAAATGAGATTCCTGGAACATTATAATCTGGGCTGAAGATTCCCTTATATACTGAAAAATATAGTCCCTCCTAGGCTTAACCCATAGACCATTCACATTCCAGGAAAGACATTGTACCTTATTACTAGCCATTTCTTGTTTACTGTGTTTTTAATATTCGTATCCCCAAAAACATTTAAACAGCCCACCGAACCATTGAATAATGAGGCACACATTTAAAAAAAATCCCTAGACCCTTACCCCCACCATTCTTCCCCAAACACTCCCACATCCAATCCCAAAACTCCCCACATCCCCCACTCTGGAGAATCCAACCCATCTCCATACTGGCTGCTAAATCCTTTTGGTGCAGACGGGCTGCACAAAAAAAGAAAAAAAGAAAGAGAGAAGAGACGGAGACCAAATAAGAAAAAAGAAAACCCATTACACTAACTAAGTGCCTTTAAACTTTTTGAGAAGAGTGTCTGCATCCTCACAGTCTCTTAGATTATACATTTTATTATCCCTCATAACCCGCAGAGTCGCAGGAAATTTCAGTTGGACTGTGGCTCCCAGTGCTCTAAAATCTTCCATCCTTTTACCCAGTTCCCACTGCCTATTCGAGGTGATACGGGAAACATCAGACCTGACCTCAAAGGAGCATTCTTTCGCCTTTAGAGTGCCTAATTTTAGAACTTTCAATAAGATCTTCTCTTTAACCGAATAGGAGAGGAAATTCACCAAAATCCGTCATGGCTTAGCTCTAACCTTAATATTCCGGAAGGGGTCTCGATGTACAAGCTGTATGTCATTACTCAGTACCTCCTCCGATCCTTCCCAAGCTCCACTTTGAATAAGAAGATCCACCACAAAAGCCTTAATATTGTCACCCTCCTTCCCTTCCGAGACATTCATTAATTTGATATTGTTCCTCCTGGCACTATTTTCTAATGATTCCAACTTCTCGAAAGCCTTCCTTATTCCTACTTTTCAAAACCTCTATTTCCTGTGTGTTCTTTGCAGCTTTATCTTTCAACTGTTCCACTTTAACTTCCAGGGTCTGAGTTCTTGAGCCAGCTGATCCAGTTTATTTGCTAAACCTTCACAGACCTCCTGGATCTCCTTCTGATTAGTCTGTGACACAAGGAAACCATGCTTTGGTTAGAGAATGTAGGAGGGATTCTAATGAACTCGTCAGTAAAACCTGCTCCTCTGACTCCTTATTTGTATTCAAAGACAAATTCTGAGATCCTGTATTCTCCATAGAAAGGCTATCTGACCTGTTACTTAATTCTCCCGCCCGGAGATTTGAAACCTGGGAGGAATTAAGGTCCTCAGCCAATGTCCGTACAATAATTTCACTAGAATCTTCCCCTCCCATGGAGTTGGAGCATTGAAATATCATGGGGGCTGAAGTTTGCTCACTTTTGCCTTCTGATACCACTTCCATCCCAACACTTGACCTCCTGCAGGAGTTTGCAAAAGGGATAGTTAAGACTCCAACTGAGTTCTGTGCTTTAAAATATGATCTCAAAGAGGGGGTGACCTTCAGTTGATGCACCGGGGCAGTTTGTCTTTTTTTCTCCCCGCGTCACTATTTGAAATGAAGGTTGTCTCCTTCCTGCCTTATTTGTGACCCCCTAAGGAAAATTAACTCCGCTTTCCTGCTGACAGTTAATGTTAGTCTTGTCACTTTGGGGGTCTCCCTGTGGAAGCACAGGACCCCCCTCCAAATTATCCAGATTTAAAGTTTCCAAAGTACCACTCCCGCTTCCCCCCTTTGAGAAAATAAAACGGAATTATCTACAGGAGTGGACACCTCCAAAACAGAAACACAGGGGAAAATCTCACCTCCTAGCCGCTTTGCACTTACTGCTTCGGTATTCTGATGATCTTCATGCAGCAGTTCCCGTCCAGTGCTGCCTCTGCCCAAAATTCCTCTTGTCGCGCCTCTCAGCGCGACCCTGGATGTGAGGGTCCCGACCCTTCTTACCTCCAGGGCCGCCCTTCTCCAATGGCTGCCGCTCCCTATAGGCACCTCTTCCTCCGACTCTCGCGCTCCAGACCGTGTTGTTACACGGGCTGTAACGCAGCCGCGAGCCCAAGGCGGCGTACGGGAGCGCGTCCAGAAATGCCGAATCAAGCGAGGTGTGGTCGGGCAGGGGATGGCTTTGCCTTCCGGGGTACCTCTAGTGAATCTACCGTGTCTTCCTCATGACACAGTGAGTCCCGTGCAGCCCGTCATTGCGCTGCGGCAGCTCAGCAGAACTGCTGAGAGACGCCGGCCGCCATGTTCTCCAAGGTAGTGCAGAAGGTTAATATGCCTGCTGCAAAGAACGTTTGCTATACAGATCACAAAGTGCACATAATGTAATAGGTCAGTGGGGGACTGCTTTTATAGGAGATATCCTTTAGTTCCTTGCATTTTTATAAGTTAATATTCTAACATAGAACAGTGGGCTAGAAACTATCAAAGAGTTGCGTGGAAACTGCAAGGTATAGGTTTTAGAGCATTATGATTTTTCCTGAGTCTTTCCTCATCCTAATGTTGCAATAGGGGCCCATTTGGGTAGAAATCAATTCTTATTAGTAAAGACAAACACCAACTATGGTGGTACTTTTCAAATTCTGAGTTTGTGCTTCTCCAAATCAAGCACTCTTCAACTATACTGCCTACTAGTATGTATGATGTGACTCCTACACCTTTTAGTCCTCTGTATTATGTAACATTTCTTATTTACTGATTTACATACATATGATTGATTTGCCTCTGTATAGTGTTTTTGTGATGCAAAGTGCCCTGACAAGATACACTAGTAGGACTGGCGCTATTGAAATAATTAAGGGGCATATTTATACTCTGTTTGCGCCGAATGTGCTTCAAAATTTTTGACGCACAATCAGCGCAAACGTTGCCCCATATTTAAACCCTGATGCCCGAGCCCGCGGATGATAAAAATCCGCCCTGTGTTAATGATATGCAGGGTAGGCGTTCCCGTCCAAAAAACGACGCACACGGCCGTGCGTCGTATTTCTGCTTCCGGGCAAAAATGACTCTCGGCCGGGAGGCGGAGCAAAAAAATGACGCAAAGCCCGATGTGCGTCAAAATTTAATGCCTGGGTCTGGGCAGGCGTTAAAATGGGCAAACACACCTGTATTTAATCAGAACACACAGAACAAACAACAGAGCAGCAGAGCAGCAACAGGGAGACATGGAGGTGATTTTTATCCAGCATGCACATAGACGCAGAGCCCTGCAGCAACAACAGCAGCTACAACAACAACAGCAGGGACCCCAAAGGCAGCGCAGAAGGCAGGAGAGGATATTCCGCCCAAGAACAACCCTGCATGGCCTCAGGGAACACAACATCATACAGAGGTACCGGTTGAACTGGCAGGCCATTCAGCAGCTGCTGAGAAATATTGAACAGCAGTTGGCCCCCACTTTAGTGACACCCCACACCATCCCAACAGAAACAAAGCTGCTTGCCGTACTTCACCTGCTGGCAAGTGGCTCGTTTCAGACAACTGGTGCCCTAGTTGGCGGAATATCACAACCATCATTCTCCGCATTTCTGCCAAAAGTACTGGATGCCATCATTCGCCTGACACCCCTCCACATCTGCTTCCCTAACACACTGCAGAAGCAGCAGGAAACAAAACAGGGGTTCTACGCCATCAGTGGCTTCCCACACGTCCTTGGTGCAATCGACTGCACACACGTACGCCTTGTGCCACCTGCTGCAACAGAACACCTCAACCGCAACAGGAAGCACACACATTCCATCAACGTGCAGGCCATAGTCGATCACCAAGGATTGATCAGCAACATTGTGGCTAAATATCCTGGGAGTGTACATGACTCCTTCATCTTCCGTCACAGCACCATCAACCAACACTTCCAGGATGGACGGTATGGCAATGGAATACTTGTTGGTAACTACAGAAATCTACTTATATACACACTGCACAGCAACCCTCTAGGACACACAACACATACACCACAACAGCAACATGTCGACAGGAACACACTGAGGTCCTCACATCACTAGCCATGTTTGTTAAGTCACCATTGAACCTGTCACACATTGGAATTTACTGTACAGCTTAATGTGAAGACATTAATGAGTGTGGTTGCCTAAATATCACCTTGCAAATTGTAAGTGTCACAATAACCTGTACATTAATACATTGACTAAGTCTAAAGGTATGGGATGTCCAGGGTACTTTCATATGAATGTGCTAACGACACTTTCAATTTTAACCCTGCATGGAACTATCATGTCACCCCCATTGAAGACACACGGACACCTGTATCACAAGTCACAATGCTAGGAAGGACACACTCTATTGCAATTCCCAAAACATACTGCTGACAAACGGTTAGCTAACAAACACTTGCTCAGCCAAGGAAACAACACAATGCAAAAGTATTAGCCTACAAGTATAGGTTGTCACATTAGTACACAAAAGAGTCACAGACAACACAAGACAACTACTGCCATTAAAGGTCTTTACAAGAGTGCCTCCTGCATCTACATGATCCCATTCTGTGTTTTTCTTTCAGCTGATCAGGGGTATGGCATCCAGCCTTGGCTAATGACACCATTTGGGAACCCGACTACTGCTGCAGAGCGGGCATACAATGACGCCCATAAGAGGACACGAAGCATTGTTGAGCGGACCTTTGGGATTCTAAAGTCAAGGTTCCGCTGCCTTGACATCACTGCTGGTAGCCTACTATATTCCCCAGAGATGGTCTGTAGGGTCATACTCACTTGTGCCATATTGCATAACATTTGTGTAAAGAGGAACATTCCCCTCCTCGAACCAGACCCAGACATGCCTGAAGACGACGAAGAGGAGGATGCTGGCCTGCAACAGGAGGGGGAACAACCAAACACGGCTGCTGGAGTGCGTAGGCGCCAACAGATTGTAAATAATTTATTTTCCTAATTTCTCATATCACCACTTAATGCACAATTGTAAATAAACACAGATAACAAACACCACATCATGGTTTGGCCTATTCATTTCTGCCCACCTTTAGTTTGAAATTGCTGAAGAAGAATGTCGTCTCATTGAGCAATAATGACATAACACTCATCGCACAAAAAATATACACTACAAATGTCTGCACAATGTGGCAATGACACATGCCTGATCCAGACACCTGAGACATTCTCTCACTCAGCACAAAAATGTAGCTCATTTGAAAGTCTCATTACACGTGTTCAGTGACGGGGTGGGACCATCCATGTGTAGGTGACCATGTCCTCAATGGCTTCTCTCCATTTTTGCTACAAACAATGCCCAATTGGAACAAGATTAGCTGCCACTAACTCATGAGGAGACCTGGAAGTTACAGTGACAACATACACCCAGACAGTTGATAGTGGATCTACATTGGACCACACAGATAAACATGTACCAGCCAATCAACCAAATATTTGCAAGCAGCCGATCACAGTAGTGTCCCTGTTGGAACCTAGCAGGAAGAATGAAACATGCCACTAAACCAGGTAATGCATAAAGGGCTACATACATCAACAACCTATTTGTCATCAGCACATGAGGAACCCCGAGATTTAGAAAAACATTTCAATGCAAAATGGTATGTCAGATTGCTCCAAATAATCAATAGGGCAAACGTCAAATGTGCAAATGGGATTACTGAATGCCAAACAGTGAATAATACCCTATGGCCTTCCATGAGTCTGTTGCTGCAGGTTTAGCATTACTGAATAAATGAAACCCTTGGATAAAATAGCAAATCTGGAAGGGCAAACCCTAGGGTGCTGGGGGTCTAAATCCACCTATACCGCCCCCCAAATAAACATGAAATATGCACATGTGAAGTACACACATGCATAAGGCGCATGTGTGTCATACATGTCAAAAGTAAAACACATATAAGATACACAAATTCAAAATAAGGACATGGTTACCCTCATAAAAAGTGTAAGTGACAATTGCACAACCTGTTTGGACTATAGATAATTGGATTACCGTGAGAAATGTGGACACATTGTTGCTAAGGAATACATCCTGGTATCCCATTCATCATTTGAAATTAGCCATCAGCAATTACCCAAAATATGTGTACAATTATGGGTAATAACCATTTTGAGCAATCATTACTATTACACTGTGAATGCCTTCTATACATCCTATAAGGGACATGTGTCATAGCTAACCCCAAATGTGTATCACTTAGCACCGTTTGGTCATGACAAAATTCCTTTCACAATCTGACAAATTTAAGACATATTTCTCAAAATGCGTCATATTTCCACGCATACTGCTGGGGCGTCATAAATTTTTGATGCACAGGAGTGCACATAATGCAGAGTCAAAAAATATCATTTAGAAACTAATATATTAATAACCAGAATTACATGGCCACCATATTTTCTATGATGCGTCATATTTCCACGCATACAGCTTGGGCGTCATAATTTTTTGACGTACAGGAGTGCACATAATGCAGAGTCAAAAAATATCATTTAGAAATTATTATATTGATAACCAGAATTACATGGCCACCATATTTTCTATGATGCGTCATATTTCCACGCATACAGCTTGGGTGTCATAATTTTTTGACGTACAGGAGTGCACATAATGCAGAGTCAAAAAATATCATTTAGAAATTAATATATTAATAATCAGAATTACATGGCCACCATATTTTCTATGATGCGTCATATTTCCACGCATACAGCTTGGGCGTCATAATTTTTTGACGTACAGGAGTGCACATAATGCAGAGTCAAAAAATATCATTTAGAAATTAATATATTAATCATCAGAATTACATGGGCACCATATTTTCTATGATGCGTCATATTTCCACGCATACAGCTTGGGCGTCATAATTTTTTGACGTACAGGAGTGCATATAATGCAGAGTCAAAAATAAATTTCATATCTGGTCATCATATTTGCCAGCGGCATAAATTTCAACTCTAGAACTGTAAAATAAGCCTCACACAAATATAAGGGAACAATGTCGAAAAAATATTTGCCTCTGCATTATGTGCACTGTTATGCGTCAAAAAATATGACGCACAATCTGTATGCGTGAAAATATGACATAACAGAAAAATAAAAACGGCGGCCATTTTATGCAGGATGTGATGTAATAGGATATTCTGTTTACAGATTATGTACTGTGGGTGTACTTTCACTTTCACTTTGCAGTCTCAGATTATTCTAGACTGTGTGGCTGTGTGGAAAGTGTTGTCCTGTGTTTTAGTGCTTTTGTGTCCAGTGTACCTTCTCTATTGTGCTTTTGTGATCATTGTGTTGTTGTTGAATCTTGTGTGAGTCTGTTTTGTATACTTTTGTCAAGTCCAGTGTTTCTTTTATTGTCTGTGGGAGTCTGTCCTGGGTAGTTTAAATTTGGGGTTAGTTGGGCTCTTATTCTTAAGTTTTCTTTTTTTTCACTACTCTACCTTTCCCCATTTCCCCCTTTTCCTTTTTTTCCCAACTTTTTCACCTTTATAAGTGCAGAGATGTCAGGTAGGCCACGGCTTGCCAGGATGGGTGAGGAGGAATTGGGGGGTTTTATATGGCTTGTTTGCCATTTCCTCCCACTCATGCTGGAGGCTGGGGGCCGTGTGATACAGGGGTATCACACGGAGGCACGTAAAGTCCGGTGGGGGAAGGTGCGCCATCACTTGGTCCGGGTCTACGGTAGCCTGAGGAATGACCATCAACTCAAGCACCGCTGGGCTGATCTGATATCCAGGGAGCAGGATCTGCTGGACCACCTGGGAATCAGGATTGGTGGCCATGTTGGTGAGTACAAATCAATTACATGTGAATAATTGAAATCTGTGTGGGGACATGTGATGATTGTTACCCAATCTGCTAGATAAGTTGCTGACTGTGTGTAATGCTAGGGAAACCTACTGGGTGATTGTTGCACAATGTGTAGGAAGACAAATGCTAGCAGTCAGATAGCTCATGTTTTCTACACATACCGGATGCCTGTAGCTGTGTGTAATGTAGTGTTGCCTTTGTGTCAGACAAGCGACACGTTAATGCCTCTATTTGAACTCTACAGGTCATAATAGCCAGTGAAAAATGGATGTTGAAACATCATACCTACATATGTAGACGCCATAGCTAGACAGACATTTGTAAACCCATTATGATGCTATAAATGAGTGGTTCCTTCAAGTCAATTGAAGATAGCTATGTTGTCCACACATATGTCACATGTGTGTCTGGTTGGTGTGTGTTGAAAATGACCACATAGCCTGTTTGAGTTTGAGGGGTCATGCAGTCCTCAAGTAACCAGCTTTTGGATGTCTCTCTGGGATGCACATGATGAGATGAATGCACCCCGATATTGTTGGGGCATACTAATGGAGGTGTAACTTTGACACCACATGACTGTCCTGGCCACTGCATGTGTGTAGTAGGGTGTGTAACTGTAGCAGGAGACTCATCCAATGTAAATGTTGGTGAAGAATTCTTCCATGCTGTATGAGCATGTGTGAAAGTGTTTCATTACGCATGTCATATTCTCACATTGTCATTGTAACTGCAATTGTTTGTCAGTGCACGGAGTCTGAGTATATTCTTCCTTCCATGCTTTACAGGTGGACCTGCACCGTACACCGTGGGAGAGGTGGCTCATTTTGAGGACCCCGACACCTACAGTGAGTGTGGCATGAGTGCTATTTTTATTGTTTGCTAGTGATGCACGATGGACTACTGTGTGTACAACAGAATTCAAGGTTTGATGCGCTGCCCATTCATTGGTATTGTTGCATTAGTGGGATTTCAAATATCACTTCAGTTTCAGTAGACCAATGCTTATCCATCTCTCAGATTTAGGGGCTGTAGGTCATTCCAGTCGGCCCCACTATGGGGCGTAGGATGAGACATATGGAATACACTGGTTAATGTAAGAGTTGCTCTGGGACTTGGCTTGGACTGAGTCTGCATTTCAGACTGACATTCTCCCAGATAGCTTCTGCAAAAGGCTTGTCTTAAATATGCAGCTTCCCTAGTTGAGGATGGACTTAGTACACTGTAGGTTGGATCTTCCGGGGGCATGTACTTCCACAAGTTGAACTAGAAGTGTGTGGGACTAGAGTGCAATGGCCTAGGTGTTCATTCTACTCATGATCTTGGGTGTTCTTGCTCCTCGGTGTGTGTGTTAAAATATGCCTCACTGGTAGTATGTGATGTTGGCCTAAGTCAGTGCATTTTGACATGTGTGGACCTTGGATAGGACAAGGTTTGGCTGACTCCAATTTGTTGCTAGCCCTTCATTGGTGTTGTGTGTGGAGGCAAATACTTGTTGACCTTTCTATACACTCCTGGGTGTGCTTTGAATCTGGGATTGTTGGTTGTTCTTCCCACCCCACCCTCAAAGACTGCCATGTGATTGGGAATAGGGTACCTAGGACTGTAGCAACCAGTATGTTACACATACTTGTGACCTTTTGCAACTTTGTTTAGAATCTAGTGTACACATTCGGTTATGGCACATGAGTTCAATTTTTGCAAAAAACATTTACAAATGGCATTGAGTGAGGGTTGTGATAGTTATCACATAGAGTGACATATGTAGTGAAGTCAGTATGCGGAAGAGGTTCAGCCATAATGTCAGCTGCATTACCCATTATTTGGATGAGAAGTTTAGGCTGATGTCACCCATCATGTTGACACATGGATATGCTAGGTGTGAGATGCCCTTTTGTATGCAGGCTTCACATGTACTTCCTCTGAAACTTTCAATGAACTATGTTGTGATAATCGCTGTAACAAATACAGTACAAGTAATGTGCAATTGACCCATTGTGCAATTCCACCCAATGCATTTCCTATGGTAAATAGTTGCCATATCTCTTCACAGCTGCAAACATGAGTGCCGCAGAGAGACATCAGTTTGAACGGCGTGAAATGAGATACCGGCACATCCTGCAGGTGCAGTCGGGGTTCAGGAGGATGGCCCGAAAATACCAAGCCGATCGGGCCTTCGGGGCATGGTGGGCCTCACCACAGGGTGGCCCTACATTGCCCACAACAGCCACCACGACCATATCCACCAGGTCTCCCCAAGTGGCCCCAGCAACGGCGGGGACAGTTGACCCTGCCTCGTCAGCACAACCTGGACCCAGCAATTTCCAACACGCAGGACAGTCCAGTGGGCAAACAACTACTGCCACACCGTCCACCTCGGCCAGCACACAGACTGCAGCAGCCCCTCCTATTGATCCAGCGGCATTCCTGGCATTAAACCGTAAAATGGACAAATTTATTTCAAAGGTGGACAAGCTAAGCCAGGATGTGGCATATATTAAGAAAAGGGTTCGGTCCATCAGGCGGACCCTACGGAGGGCCAACCTCTAGGACTTTATTGCATGTTTTACATTTACCCCTCCCCTCTCTCCTCTTTCCTTTTTTGTACTGATAGTTGGGTTTTGGGGATTAGTGTTAGGTTAGTGTATGTTGTTAGCTTAGTTAGTGTTAGGGAGGAGGGTGGGGGGTCCTTATTCTTTCTATTTTTCATTTTTGTGTGGGTGGGTGGGGGTCAATGTTGGGATTCCTGTTTGTTATTTAAAAAAAAAAATAATAATAATAATAATAATAATATTAATAACAAAAAAATATATGATTGTTTAGGATAGTATAGTATGTGCGTAGGTTAGTATGTGTTGTCCTGCATGTGTCCTGTCTCATAATGGTGGGTGGGGGGTTGATGTTTAGATCGATTCGTTATATGTGTAGAGTAAGTTTAGCTTAGGTTAGTTAGGGACAGTTGTGGGTTAGGAGTAGTCAGGTTAGATTAGTGTAGGTATGACTTTTCCCTTAGTTACCTCTGGTGTGAATACATAGGAATAAACATATAGTTAACCCTTTGCATTATGCGTTAACTGCTACTTGATCATGGCCTTGACATCAGTGTAGGTGAATGTTTTTCTATGACATTTGTGTCCTATGCTACACACCACAGAAAATGGAGGTTTAACATGGCAGCTACCCCTGTGCTAACTTGGTAAGTATCCACCATTTGGGAGACCCACCATTGGTAGTTTACATCGATCACCAAGGATTTGTGTTGATGAGTAGGTATTCTACATCACAGTGTGCTTCCAGACTTGGTATTGTGGGTAATTTATTAGGTCGGACTGCAGTGTGATGTTCAGGGAGATCTTTGTAGATGAGGTGTTGTTAACACTCTTGTCTTGTTGCCTTCATTGCTGACATAGATCATGTGTGTAAAAATTCAGCATGACTTCCCTTCATGGAAGTATACTCAAAAAAGGTGATTGATGCAGTGTTTAGTTGTGTTTGCTTAGATTATGCTGCATAATTTCATGTTTTAGTATTGCATGGTGCCTACATTTATCAGCCACCATTAGTTGACTTGAATTGCTATAGATGGAGCATTATTCTGTCCAACACAGCATGATTGTGTGTGGTTTGTCCCTTCATCAGTTATTCTCCTCAGGATGGTAAGGCTATGATGCAATCCTGACCACTGCACAGATGTATCAGACTACATGATGTCAGGACAGTTGTATTGACAAGCTACATGGTTGTCACACAGGCACTTTAGAGTTATCTACTGCACAGTTGATGTATCAAATAACACAGAGACATATTAGGTGTGCAAGTGCTATTTATTGATAGGTGCTGTAGTGCAAAATGTCCATTGTCCATGTTTGCTGAGTCCGTTCTGGTGCATTCTTACATGGTGATCCTACAGAAGGGGTGTGGATGATGCTCCTGACATGCTGGGGTGATGTCACAGACAGTGCAGAGGGACAGGATTTGCCGAGTAGTAGGAGAGAGACATTCACTGGCAATGGTGACAAGTCATACAGTGGTTAGCAGAACAGTCATTGAGTGTAGTTGTAGTGAGACTGGCATTTGACAAAACGTAGGACCTTGGTCAAAGTAGGCCATGGTGCAGGGACTAGTGCTTCCGGGTACTCTTCCGTGAGAATGTGATCTGTTCCATGTCTTCTTCTTCTGATGTGTGTGTTGCCTGGTTTGTCCTTGTTGTTGTTGGTTGTGAAGGGGCAACACACACCTCAGTGTTAGAAGACGTGGAGTCAGACATCCCGGGGGCTGCTCCCTGTGAAGTTCTTAAGGGCAGTACTGCTGCAAGGAGGGCCTGCTGGTTTTTGAGAATAGCAGCCACATCACGATGGTAGGCAGCCAGGTCGGCCCTGAGGGGTTCAATGTTGCATTCGTGCACGCGTTGACTGGATTGCAGTTGGAGGTGTTGGGTCAACTGTATTACAGCTGTGCTGATTTCCTTCTGTGTTTTCTGCAGTTCCTGCAAGATAGATGTTAGGGCTTGCATAGCAGCTGCCTTATCTGCAAAGGACGTCATGCACGAACGCACCCCCTCAAGGCTGGCTGCCATATTTTGCATCCCCACCCGCACCTCCTTGGCCAGCTCCCGCTGTACACCAACTACAGTTCTTTCAAAGCTGGTGCCAGTGTCGTCAGAGTCCTCAGCTGTATTGGAGCTGGCAGGTCTTACAATTGGGGTGGTGGGTGGGTCTTCTGTGATGGCTGCTTGTTCTGTGCTCCTCCTTGTGACTGAAGGTGGGGTCTGGAGGGTTTCAAGGACCTTTTGGATGGTCTCCTGGGAAATGTTTGGGCTCGTCATCCATGTCATCAGGGAAATCAGGGACAGGCATATCGGCAGGAGATCCATCTTCCTCTGCAATGAAACAGGGTACAATTAGTGTGTCTGTGTTGTGACAATTTTGCCGTAACATGCAAGCCTTTTGATGACTTTACTTTGTGCTCTGGTTTGGTATTGGTATCTGCTGTCCTTCATATGGGCATTGTTATAGGCCTATGGCCCACCTGTGTGTCACATGTATGATATAGAGTTATCAGACTTGTCTGCCTAATCGCCTCTAGGTGTTGCTTTGTACCAAATAGGGAATAGCCATCTTTTTGTCCTACTCGTCCCTCCGTGTATATCTATTCTTATGGTGAGACCTTTCACTGGCTGTGGGTGTTGTGATTGCCCTGGCAGCACACTTGCCTCTCAGGACCTGCCCCAAAATCTTTTTATTCACATTGACCTAATTGTAATTGTTATGTGGCATATCCTATGCATGGCAATGTTACGATGTGATATGGATGTAGACATTGTTGATGTTTCCAGCTGATGTTGGGTAATGTGTGTTTAATTGGGTTGCCCTGTTTATCGTATCAATGTCCTATTTGGTTCTCAGACTGTGCAGGTGTGTTTCAGTGACCAGTTGCATGTGTCCCCTCCTCAATGTTGTTGTCTGAGCAGTATGACATTAGTGATGTTGCCTTTTTAGCCAGGCACGTGAGGGACTCTGACGTATGCAGCATGTGTGTGTCCTTAGTGCTGTGTGGCTCCTATTGCTGTTTACTTTGGCTGATGTTTGTGTCAACTATGGGCATTGACATTTGAGTGTACTGGTGCCTTTGTCTTATTTCTGGAAATAGTTGCAGATGTCATCCTCACCCCCTAATTTAGGTATGTATGTTCCATGGGGAGGTCACTGCCATTGGCTACTATAGCTGCACAGAGATCAGAGGTGTTAGTGTCAACTGTTGTCGCAGTTACATTGCAGTTGTTGTTTTGGCTACTGCATTACTGATATGGACCTAGTTGATGTAGGATACATTTTGACTGACGAGTGCCTGGATGTAAGTTTGACGTAGTGGCCTTCCCACCTGTCGCCGCTTTCCCTAAGCTCCATTGTTGTCATGACAGGATGCCCCTATGGGACTGTTGTTGGTGCTGTGTTTTGTCGTGCCCCAGCTTCTGTCTGTGCTGGGCATGCCCCGCTGCCGTGCCCCTTTACCCATGCCACTTCGTATATATGCTGACTTACATGCATTGTGTAGTAGGTATTCCCCACCCCGGTTGCAGTTATCATTATTGCATTATAATTCCCCATGCGACTTACCCTGCATGTGCGTTGTGTCGTGGTAGTCTGCGCTGTCCTGTCCTTGAATCCCTGTGACGATCTCCTCAGGGATGACGGCTGCGACCATCTCCTCCATGTGGTCCAGGGCCTCCTGGTGTGCTGGACTCCCCCCTCCAGTCTGCAGTGCTGCCTTCCTGTTCCTGGCCATTTTTTCCTTTTTCCTACATTTGCAGTCATGCCAGTGTTTCTTACACTCGGTGACTGTCCTGTGTACTTCAGCCACACTGTTGATCTTGTCAAAAATTTGTTGCCATATGGCCTCTCTCCTGCTGATTGGCAACTTAGAGGTGATGAACAGTTGGTGCTGGTGTTCCGTCACCTCTTTAACCAGGATTTCCTGCTCCTCTGCACTGAAGCGACACTTTCTTTTTTTTCTATATATGTCTTGTTCCTGTATGGATCATCCTGGCTGGTTCCTGGTCTGCTGTCATCTTCCTGGGGTCTGTAGTGGCATCTGGGATCCATTTTGGCTCTCCTCTGCTGAAAGGGCAGTGTTCGTGGGTAAATGTGACGCTATTGCATAAAAAAAAACTGTGCTTTCCGGGTTGCGCTGTCGTAAATCGACCCACAGTCAGTTGCGTCGCGTTAACGTTGTTTTCCTTTACGACTTGATGCCGCTGTGTGCGTCAAAAAATAATGACTCCCACCTGTTGGTTGCGCCGCCGTGCGTCAAAGTATAAATTTGACACCCGCACGGCGCATCGAAATGGCGCTAGCCGGCAGTAATTTTTTTGACGCAAAACTGCGCCGGCGCAGCTTTGCGTCAAAAAGTATAAATATGGTCCTAAATGTTCTGGGAGAGAGTGGCTGTGGAGACTTGAGGGCATGGGTAAAAGTTGGTAGTGAGGAAATCTGTGCAAAGGTGGTGACTGTAGGGCACCAACAAACATTGTTGCTCCGCGCGTCACCAGCTCTAAAGCCATCCCTGATCACGATGCGCCAGTTTGCTTGTGCCACCCTGAACCTCCCTAACCACACCATGGTAGCACAGTATTTCCAATAAAGCAAACCATGGCGCTCATTAGCACAGCTGCCTCAGAAGTTCTAATGCAGCTGTAGCACTTTGCTGGACAAGCTTCAAACTTTTTGACGCTAGTCCAAAAGAGCTCGGGAGGCCCATTTAAAACAGCCTAGCTTCACTTTAATGCTTATGCTACAATGACGCAGTGACATTTTGTAGATTTCACTGAGCCATCCCTGTGGGCCTCCTGGTGGAGGGATATTTCTCTTGCATACATTATACCTGGCACAGGTATAATATGCCGCAAGGGTTTACAAACTGGTGCAATGGTAAGATGGTACCAGTTTGTAAAAATGGCAAGGGGTGGGGGACTGTTCTACGCCGCCATAGTGTACAAAATAAATGACGCTATGTCGGCGCAAGTGGCTTGTAAATGAGCCAAATATGGGGTGCACCTTTCTCTGTTCAAGGGGCAAACTATGGAATTCATTACCCCCAACTATAAGATCCACAGATAGTGACACAGCCATTTTTTTGCATAATTTATGCGTCACTCTAACCCTGAAAGGGATTTGTTTTGACTTATACTGGGTGCTCCCTTGTGTATGGACAAAGCTAAACCTCTCTGACGAGCTCTAATGAGAGCGAAACACGTGCCTGGAGTGGTAAATGGCTTTTGTAATTTTGCAGCTTGGCAAGGTTGACACTGTGTCAAACCTATGCTTAAAGACTTTGCTGTACAAATGGCAAACAACTTGGTCACTATCTAGCTCAGCATGGATAGCACTGTGCTGATTCTATGCTTAAAAATTTTGCTAGATAAACAGACATTTGAGGTGAGCAAATCTAGAGTGTCGCTGGTGTTGCAGGGTGCTCCTTACTAGAGCTGCTCTCCACCTAAACTTGGGAACTACCCAGAGTTCTCTATTCTTTTTTGCATAATTTATGCATCACTCTAACTCTGCAAGGGATTTGCTTTGACATATACTGGGTGCTCTCTTGTGTCTGGACAAAGCTGAATCTCTCTGACGCAGTGCTTATTTTGTAAATAACAAGGTGCCGGTGCTCAAAGCCCACCTCTTAAACACCCGGCTGCTGCAATTAAATGTGGGAACACGTAATACTGAGGCGGCGTAATCCTGAAGCCATCTCGGCCCTCTTTAATCCATTTACAGTCCCTCCCTGTCCCTTCAGCTCACTCTTGCAACTTTCTACTTTCACCCTTTGTGACACTTTTTCTCTTTCCCCTTCCTCCATCTTTCCTGTATTTGTCTTTTGGTCGCAGCAAATGCTTGAGGCAAAAGAATAAGCCCCGGCCTGCAAAAATAAGTGCCGGTGCTCAGCACCGGAAACAACAAGCACAAATGAAGCACTGCTCTGATGAGCTCTAATGAGAGCGAAACACATGTCAGGGGTTACATTTACTCATTCCAGGTTGGCTTTAACGGTATTTTACCAGTCCAAAGCTGTAATACTGTGTCTGGAGTGTTAAATGGCTTTTGTCATTTTACAGCTCGGCAAGGTTGACACTGTGTCAAATCTATACTTAAAGACTTTGCTGTACAAATGGCAAAAGACTTTGGGCCAGATGTAGCAAACGTTTTGCGACTCGCAAACGGCAAAATTTGCCGTTTGCGAGTCGCAAAACGCGTATCCCAATGCAGAAATGCATTTTGCGAGTCGTTACCGACTCGCAAAATGCATTTCAGACTCGCAAATAGGAAGGGGTGTTCCCTTCCTATTTGCGAGTCGCATTGGGATGCAATACCATTTGCGACCGCAAATGCGGTCGCAAATGGCATCGCAGTTACCATCCACTTCAAGTGGATGGTAACCCAATCGCAAATTGGAAGGGGTCCCCATGGGACCCCTTCCAGTTTGTGACTGGAGCCCAAAATATTTTTTCAGGGCAGGGAGTGGTCCAAGGGACCACTCCCTGCCCTGAAAAAAAACCGAAACTAAAGGTTTCGTTTTTTTTTTAAGTGCAGCTCGTTTTCCCTTAGGGAAAACGGGCTACACTTCAAAAAAAAAAAAATGCTTTATTTAAAAGCAGGTCGCTAACATGGAGGTCTGCTGATGTCAGCAGGCCTCCATGTTAGCAAGTGCCTATACTCGCAATGGGGCCGCAATTTGAGACCCACCTCATGAATATTCATGAGGTGGGTCATTGCGACCCCATTGCGAGTTGCAGTCGGTGTCTGAGACACCGTACTGCATAGCAATTTGCGACTTGCAAATTGCGAGTCACAGGGACTCGCAATTTGCAAGTCGCAAATTGCTTTTTTCCTACATCTGGCCCTTTGTCACTATCTAGCTCGGCATGGATAGCACTGTGCTGATCCTATGCTTAAAAACTTTGCTAGATAAACAGACATTTTTGGTGAGCAAATCTAGAGTGTCGCTGGTGTTGCAGGGTGCTCCTTACTAGAGCTGCTCTCCACCTAAACCTGGGAACTACCCAGAGTTCTCTATTCTTTTTTGCATATATATATATAAATATATATATATATTGCGCTTAACATGATCATAGGTCATTACATAGTTTCTATATAAGTTGTTTAATTAGATGCTTATGAGCCTCTGTTTTGTTTATCTACAACAATAGGTTAATGTTATCTTAAGCATTTCATCACTGAAACGTTGAGGAAAAGATTACAATAATTTTATAAAATTACACAAATAAATGAACTTCAAATACTGCAACACACTAAAGTCTGTGTTTATATGATACAACTTTGAACCTCAATATATTATGTTACGTACACATTTATTCCTATCCTATGTAAGCATGTTTTCTTTATATTTATTACTTTAGTCTTACTGTACAAGCCAAAAAAAAGAGGTTAAAAACACCACTCTCTCCAATGCACTCCTCTGTTTCACCCTATTGCTCTATCAATCCCACTCTCTGACTCATTCCAAACCTCATTCTGCTACTATGATCTCCAAAAGAACCCTTTGTAGAATTTTTCTTCCTCCATCCGTCCTGGCTCACCCCAAACCTCAGTTTACTATTATGACCTCCCAAACAACCCTACTAAATTCTACCTCATGTATCTCTCCTTTGACTCATCCCAAACCTTATATATATCTATATCTATATCTATATCTATATCTATCTATCTATCTATCTATATTTACATATATATATATATATATATATAAATATTATATATATATTTATATGTATATCTATATATCTTTCCAACACTAATTGAAGGTCCCAAACAGAACAGAGAGAAATAAGGCGACACACCAGAACTGGAGTTCAGAATATTATTTCTTCATTTATTAACTCATAAAGTGCTCAGAGCTTGTAAAAATGGCAACGCTTTTCGGCCTTAGACTTGGACAGGCACATATATATACACTCCACCAGCACACTCCACAACATTCATGCTCTTCGACAGGGTAGGAAATCTTTAGCACAGCAGGGTGAATTGCAGAAAATTGTAATAAATTATAGCAGAACCAAAACACATGGCCAACACGTTTCGGTTAAATGTCTTCAACTGGATACTTAAAAATGTTTATAGTTAGATCACAGTATCCATAGGAAGAGTGCTTGTTTGCTCATAGCTGTGGTACCTTTTTACAAAACTTTCCAAAATAATCCTGTCTAACTTGGCTCTTTACTGGAAAGTTTCAAGCCGACCCATCAAGCGGGAGCCAAGAAAAGGGATAGATTTAAAAAAAATGTTTTTCCGTAATAATACGTACTGGAATCTTTTTGCTTCAAAACAGAAAAAACAGCTCATCGACATTACACTGAATTTGGTAACAAGCTGGAACTTTACTCAGGAAGCACACTTCTTGTCATTTAGTATGAATTTGTTCAGCAATTTTTGATAATTTTTTAAAGAGGTGCTCAAGGTAGTCATGAAAGAGAAGTGGAGCACCAGAAGTTGATACTCCTTTGTCCCTTTGGCACCTTTTCTTCACAACATTAATCTAACTTGTGTGCCACGTATTGAGATTTTTTAACACGCCTGACATATTGAATGAATACTTATCTGGAAACTTCTTTGTCGCACAGGATGCAAGACCAAGCTTGACTGAGATTATTTTTTTGTCCTGTGGTATCTTGAAAAAGTCCCAGACAATGGACTGAGATGTAATTTGGGGATCCTTCTATTGTTCTCACTCTTCTTCAGACCGGTATTATGGATTCTGTCCTCCAAAACCAATTTTTTTTTGTTTGAGTCTCCAAAACATTTAGCAAAAAGCAAAGGAAAGTCAGCATACAATGGAGAGGGTGTTAATAATGTGAACTGCCACTTCCTTAAAATAGTAAGACGGTGGAAACTTCCTGTGAATGCATTAGACTAATGACATGAGCCAATGAGAAAATGCTAATGCTTCCCTGGCAGTCGGTGGTAAAATGGTACAATTTTTAGATACCACAGTACCAGTGCCCCTAGAAATATGAATATTTCACTAATACCTCTAATATATCTTTCTTATTTGGACCTGTCAGAAAATCTCTATGCTCACAGTTTAAATATAAATACCTTTTCATAGTGGGCACAACTTTGTTTTTTAAAGTTTCAGGCCTGCAATACTCCTGAGAGACCTGGAGAAAGGGGAAATATCCAGGGGGAGTGATGTGGCACAGTACAGTAGATTAAAAAAATATAAAACTAAAGCAGCAATTTGATTTATGCAGAAAGTAAACAATAGATAAAACAATACAACAAGCACAAACTCTACAGAAAAAATAGGAAGAAACTTCCAGAATGCCATTTGCCATCAGTATTTGAGACAGGTAGATGGAAAAAATGATATCTACATGCACAGTGGCCTCTTGCACAACTGAAGAAAAGGAGTCATTGGACAGAGGAAGCACCTACTGTAATACAACACCATCATTACAGAAAGAAGCTATCTTTGTAGGACCGTACCTACAACATCTAGGGCATCTACCCCCAGGTGCATGGCACTTGCCAAGTTTGCTAATTCTTGGTGTTCCCTATGAGGCTGCTGGCACCATTTGTCACCAGTTGTCACTGTCACTACAGCCAACTTGGATTGGGATGCCTGCCTTCCACTGACATCAGACGTCTCAATGGGTGCTGTCCTCCTCCACATTCTGCTCTCCTAAAATGGCCTCCTGGCTTATTTCTGAACAAATACTGCCACCTGCTGGATTTTATAAGCATAGTGAAAGTTGTTTCCTTTCCTCTTTGAAGGTGCTCTCTAATGGCACTGAATACCCCTTTGGGCACTCATCCACTGAGATCTTCTAGTCTAAGCTGGAAACATCTGCAAATTTATTGAGAGGTGATGATGCTGTGGTGCTGTTGAGAGGCCCCAGAGGCCACTTCTCCATCAGATGGGATGACCTTCCATGGTGTACAGAACACTTGCCTTGACATGAGAACATGTTAATATCATCCCATAGCCTCCCAGCCATTTCACGGCTGAAAACTCCATGTCCAAATTTCAGACTGCAATAGTGGCTCTCGAAAGTAACTGATAAACCCCCCCAATTGCAAAAGATCACCATATCCTCTCACCATGGAACACTCCCTTTACATACCTCACAGATTTGACACACGCCCGCTGATCATTGTCTGAGGTGAGAAGAATAGTGACCCACCTCTAACCAGACCCTTTGGACATTCTGAGAGCATTATACTACATAAACTGCTTCATCATCTTTGACCCTCCCAAACACTATTAAACTATACATCTCACGGCTTCATATTCTGTAGGCCTGTAATCAAAGAACACCCATTTGCCAGACACCATAACATATGTCCAAAAAATCCCACCACTAACTACTGTTCCCTGAATCTCTAGCACAGAGGCTTATTGCCAAGATTCCCCACACTCAGGACCTAATAATGTCCTCCACTACTCTTGTGAATATGCTTCTAAAGCTCAAGGCCATGAAACTTTCTGTCTTCACAGTTGAATAGTAAGTACTGTGGATACCAACAGGGAGCTAAAAACACTTCACTCTGACATGGCCTAATCCATATCCTGTTTGAACCGCACAGTTAAAAAATTGAAGAACTGGAGAAGAAAATGGGGGAATTTCATGATCTAGAAAAGAGCATTTAAGCTCTTCAATGCAGAGTAATCAATATGCAGGAACTGCAGCAGGAGGAATAATATTTCAGAACACCAGAAGAAGATTTCTGGCAACATTTTTGCCCAGCATTATGGAAATCAGTTTTGAACCTCAACTCAAATTTCACATGGCTCATAGAACTCACACATTCAGAGGCAATTCACAAGCCTCCCTGAGGCCCATAATCACCTTTCACACCCGGCCACTACTCAAAACTTCTGAAAAACATTTCCAGTACAGGTATAAAGAAAATAAAATATTAATTGCAGCAGACTCCTCCTTTGAAATCAATGTGGTAAGAAAGAAATTCCTTTATCTCCGCCCACCATTAAAGAAACATGCCCAGGGGCAATATTGGCCACTATTACCAAGATCATAAAGATCCTTCTGACCTTGAAGAGGTCTTAGACAATATGGAAGAAAGCTCCATGGATATTATTCCAAGCACCACTGCAGACATCAATTATCTTCACAGACCCCACAATCAATTGAAGCACACAAGGTGATCAAAAATTTAAGCTGCGAATCCTACTTTCAAAGACTACTTACTTCGTCCCCAAGCGAAGCAAGTGGCACTACCTCCACAGACCTGGCCAAGTCCTGATCCTCTTTAAGAATAAGGATAGTATTCCTTGATAAATAGATGTTTTCTTTCAAGATCATGAAATAACATTATACTAGTCCTTTTTGGTTGTCACAAATCATCCTCCACCTATCCTCCTTCTATTATCATGCAGCAAAGTTCTGGTGCACCCCCTTATTACACTGATGATCCTCTACTTATGGATTGGTTTTGGCTAAGTTTACCATTGACACACACGTTAGTAAGTCAATTGTTTCACCCATTACAGTCCTGCTATTTTGTTGCCATTCAATTTTTCATTCTGATCTCTTTTTTCTCACTTTACCTATGCAAATCTTTTAAATTACTACCTTACAGAAAAAGACCCTCACATTTCTCACATCAAAGAAACCATATATCACCCATAAAGACCCACCTATCCCATCTGGAATGCTCAAAATTGAAAAGAGACTGGATCAGGCATGTCCTGTCAGCCTCTGGTGCACAGTACAAAAAAAGGTGTTGCAATACTGGTCCATAAAAACGTGCCGAAGTATGCCAGACTTGGGAAGATCCTAATAGATGCTACATCTTCACCAAGTTACAAATCCACATCAGTGGTGTGATGATAGGCTCAATATCCGCCTCCACTAGCACAAAAGTGAACATGGTTTCTGATCTAAATAGACTTCTGACTGACTTACATAGTCCAAAGCTCATTATCGGTGGCAATTTCAATCTTACGTTGGAACCCTTAGTCAACAGATCTTTCCCTTTGGGAATGGGGATGGATCAGGTAGAAGGTTACTGCTGGACTTACAAATGATAACTCTCTCATGGATCTCTACAGCTCCTTCATCACAGAGACAGACAAAACACATTTCTATCCTGTGTCAAAGGAGCTGAAACTAGAATTGAGTTATTTTTGATCCCTGATGGTATCTTCGCATGGGTACTCGATACTGATATACTGGAAAATAGCCTATCTGACCAATCTGCTTTGAGCTTATTGTCAGTCAGTCAGTCAAATAGTAGTTTGTTTAGACCTTAGTCTACAAATATTACCTTAAATGCAACCTAAAATAATACACAGATAAAAAGTGGTTAAAAACACGTATCAGCAATATAAATACAGTAGTCTAAAAAGGGGAAACAATCTGGTGGGGAGCCTATCAACGGATTAAGCCCCTAAAAAGTTATCCGACAAGTCTTTTAATGGTTTCCGTATTGCAAATAAAAATCTCCCAATTTCACATACAGCATTTAAAAATCTCATATCTATCAGCAAGTTCAGGGCTTCAGCCAGCTTAATAATTCCATAAGTGATAAAAATGGGTGTTAAAAACATTTTCTGTTCACTTAACCATAAACAATCCAATAATATGTGCCCACTGTATTTTACCTTTAACCCACATGTGCACATGCCCAGCTCATCTCCCAATACTGCCTTTGTCTTCTTATCTGCATAACATGGGTTTAGCCCAATCTAAAATTTGAACACTGCATACCTGAGCGTAGGGCTGGAAATCAGCCATCATTACTCCACCCTTTAATCAGAAACGGAATGCACGATTTACCTCTCAAGTACACAGATCCTCCTCTAAAATCACTTGGGCCCAATTCTGGATGGGAAGCTCCTGGGTAAGAGCAAGTCGTGTCTTGTTGATGCCGAGCTGCCTCAGCATTTCCAACAACAGCTTACAGTCGACCAAGTCAAAGGCAGCTTGGAAAGCAACAAAACAGCACAATAATTAACCCCTCAACTATATAGACGACTTAGCTATTGCCCATAAGCTAAGGCAGTGGTCAATTATAGAATGACCTTCTTTAAATCCAACTTGCTCAACCAGGATTGAGCTATTTTCCTCCACCCAAGTTTTTATTAAATATAACAATACTTTTTGAATACTTTCTCCCCTGCATCCAGTAGACTAATTTGGTGGCAATTCTTGTAGTATATTTGAATTTTGCCCGCAGAAACGTTCTGTGTATTACCAGGTAATTAATTTTCTTTTTAAATGCCTCTCCCATTTTCGTACCCTTAATTATATCTTCTACAATCCTCATTAAACCAGCCTTTTTTCTTGCCCCCTACTTGATTCTTTTGTGACTTATTATGAGCTCCGGAAATGAGTTTTATCCTCAAACAGTTTACAACCTGCTCTATTACCTGGTCATACCGTGTTAAGGCATCGCTCTGGGCACCTGGCGCAATGAGTAACGTATAATCTATCATTAGGTCACTAGGCGTCTTTAAGCTTTCCTCTGTTATGTGGCTTATTATGTGTCTGGGGTATTCTACTTGTAGGGGAACAACTTTATCTCTTTGTTCACAAGGCCTTATGTCAACCAATGCCTGTAATGGCCTTTGATCACTTCCCTCAGTATGCAAAACCCTTCAATGCAGAGAATTGCTAAGCATTAATGAAGACATAATCAATTGGGCAGATCTGATTGCCTACTCGAAAGGTCTGGCCCGCAGGACGATCTGTACCTACCCAATCATTTATGCAGAACAGCCCTTTGGTCCCTAGAAACTTCATTAAGGTGTCATCTCATGTTGAGCGACATGATCTCAGAAAGATTGCCTGCAGTACTTGTGTGACTGCTGGCAAAACTTTGTACATCTTATCACTAGAGGATGGATCTAACTTATGATTGAAACCCCTAGGATCATTACCATTTGAGATGCCTTTGCCATACCAATTGTTTCTAGGTCTTCTTTTAACAGGTTTAATTGCTCCACGTAATCTATTGCATTCCATGGTTGGATATATATGTTAATTTTAATTAAGTATCTTTTTACCTGAAGGACACTATAGACTTCTATCAAGCCAGCTAACAACGAACAACGTTTAACCTTTAATGTGGTTACTTTATTGGCTGTTTTTGTTAAGTCTAACGTGAGCATACTGCCCGAGGGCCGGCCTGGGCCTAGTGTTTTTTGTAGGCACACAATTTCATACCTTTCTAATATTTCTTTGAAAGTGATGTTGGTTATCAGTTTCCTATAACCTTCTATGATCCAGGACAAGGCTGCTAGTGTGTGTGATGTCTCCAAACCCTAGTCAGGTCACTCACCCCGCTTTCTACTGTCTTCCCAGATTAAAACTGTATCAGATAGACACTCAAACCGATTTCTCAGTTTTGGCTCTTTATTTCCATGTCCTATAGTCACTTGCAAGCCACCAACCCTTAAGTTGGTAAATGTTCTTCCATACTGGACCCCTTGTGAGCAGCTCCTTGCTTGATCTATACTTAGACCGGTGTGGTAGGTCATCACCCTAGCTCCCCGCCCCATCTCTTTTTGTAATTTCCCCATCTGCACCAGTTTTACGCCCGCCTTTCCTAATTCTTCCACTGCCCTCACCACTATCTGTTTCACACATTCGGAATAAAGAAGGGCCTCTGTTACCTCTTTTTCCTCCCAGTTTACTATGAACCCTATTTGCCTTATGACCCCAGATGGAATCTCACATAAACTCCGACATTTGGCCATTACTTGCAATAGATGTGAATGGTTCAGGAGCCTGAGTTTCCTCTGACAATTTCTGTCTGATCCTCTTACCTGGGGTTGTAAACCATAAACCTTCCCAGCTTTGCTCCTCTCACTTTTAGATTCCCTGGCCTTTTTTAGTGGTTTGTTCTTTCCTGCTTGTTCTAGGATAACTTCACTCTGGGAGCTTACATTGGGCCTCACACCTTGTGCAGTGGCAGTACTCCTAACTCTATTCTTTGGTGTTCTTCAGGGCTGCATTTTTTCTACTGTACCTGGGTGTCCCCTCTTCTGGATTTTTGTACTCCCTTTGCAAGCCCGCATGCCGTCTTCCTTCTACCCATTTCACCCTTATGATGGAGCTCAAACCTTTGGGCCTTGTTCTGCCCTTTCCTACCATTTCTGTTTTTGCCTCATTTATCTTTAATTCTCTTCTGTATCCCACCTGTACTTCCTATTACAGCTCTTTAACCCTTAGCCCAATGGCACATCCCCGGTTTTATTACCACCATGAGTTGTTTTGAGATATGAACCATTTGTGATCTTACTCTGCTTGTAAGTTTTACCTCTCCATCACTAACCAATGCACCTTCCTCCTGATCTCTTTTCTCTGTCATGGGCTACTCTAAGAATGACATAGAATTATTAATTTGTTTGAACTCCTCCCTGATCCCCTGGAGTTGATTTTTGTGAGTTTTCCCCAGACCATTATTCACCATCAGAGCTTCTAATATTGCCTGAAATGTTTTCTGCATTAGAAATATCAACTCTAACTGTGGTGGTGAGGGGGTTTGCTGTAGATTATAGGCCCAGGGAGGTCTATGAGAAAACATGGGGGGGGGAATTCCCATGAGACTTATCTCTTCATGCCTAGGGAGCACTGAGGTTCCTATAAGAACTTCCTCCGTCGGTATACTCATAGTCATATTCCTTCTTGGGACCAATAACGGGGCTCCCCACAGAATTGCTATTTCTGGACTCCTGAAGCAGGTGCCTTTGTACTGAAATGTCTCCCGCCCCTTCTTTTGGTTGTGGCCACCACATGCTTTTGTTTTTATATTACATGGTGGCATTTCCCCCTTTTAGAGACAGTAAATCGGCTATTAACCTGACCTACCCAGTGTTGTTTAAATAGAAGTGTAATACATGATGCTTGGACTTACTGCTGTCTCAATACTAAAGACCTCCCCCACCTTCCTCAGTAATACTTGGTCAGTTGAGTGTACTTAAATTAGTTGAGTTTCAATTATGAATTCAAATTTGAAATAACTGCTCCTCTCTTCACAAGGAGTGGCTGCCACTAACTGTCTCTGCTTTCTTTTCCTGTCCCCAAGTTAATTCCCAACACTGCACAACCTGCCTGTAATATGCATTGTTGTTTATAGAAATGTCATTTGTCATTTATGCAGTTACTATTTCTTTTGTCACTCCTGCGTGTCCTGTTTTCTTTTAACATTGTGTTCTCGAGTCACGTAGCTTAGCGAAACACTCCGTGTTCGAGAGTTCGAGTCGGCTGTCAGTTGGTGACAGACTCTCGACTCGGATGGTTGTGGCTCTCGCTGTCGTGGTCCCGTAATTAGGAATAAACGTTCTTCACCAGAGAAGTGTCCTGGAGTATTTTTTCATCTTGGCAAGTGTGACCGACACCCTTACACTTCCCCAGCACACTGGGGGTGCAGAGCATGATAGCAATGGCCAGTGGAGGGACAACAAAGTAGGCCAAATGGCAAGACGGTGACAGAGTCAGCACTACTCCAAAGTTGGGATCTGGCAGCAATATAGCTGTCCTGTTGAGTTGGAGTACAGCCTCCAAATATAACATCCCAAAGTGGCTGCAGCTTCCCCAATACAAAGTATGTAAACAACCGAGCTTGCAGCTTTCATGTGTGGATGTAATACAGCATACAGAATGCTGAATGCTTAATCGTTAAAACTATTACTGACAGATCACTACGGCCACTTTTCTGCATCCTCGATAGGTGGCAAGTAAACACAAACACAATGGCGTGCACCTCCAGCTGCTGCTGCAAGTGAGAATGAGCATTGAGCACACCTGGCAGGCATGAGCACGGAAGCACGAAAGCAGCAGAGACGGAGTTCTCCACTTATTGATAGATCTGGATTTTCTTCAGCCACCAATCTAGGGTTCCACTTTGGTATTAATTTTTCTGCAAATATCCATAAAAATGCTACTCCTTAATTGACAAGTCTGCCTCCGATTTTTTTTAAATGGTCAAAATTACATATTTCACCTTGGAGCAAAGTTCAATTTATTAAAATAGTGGTAGTCCCAAGATTTATTTATATTTCACATTCTGTCATTACAATTTCCATGTTCTCATTTGCTCAAAGTAGATAAACTGGAGGTTAAGGTGGGGCACAATGCTACCTCCAATTTTGGCTGCTAAAATATACGCTTCCAAAATTTCCAGAGGGTTGCGAATGTTTTAAATGTCCTTATACTACATGGATCAACAGATGGCACATCTAGCCTACTGTTTCTTGATTAACCTGGAAATTCGAGACATGTTTACCATTAAAAGGCACTAAAAAGGAGACATTTGTACTCATAGAACAGCATTGGTGCTTGAAAGGAGACATTTGTACTCCTGCATGGATCTACATTGCCACCTCAATGTGGACCCAGCCACTCGCAAATCGATCTTGACCCAAGTCAATAAGAACCGTTGAGCCAGAACTGCCAGGTCAGGTTCTCCCTGAACTGGAACACAAGAAACCCCAGTCCTGTTTAACCCTGATTTGGGCCTGTCAGTCAGTTGTAGCTTGGTGCCAGTAGCACAATAAGCAAGGGACCCATGTCTGGGCATACTGTTACCTACTTGGGGTAATACAGCAAAGACAAAAGTGGTTATGGAAGAAATGTGTGCAATAAGTCTAACCACTAACAATTGCTGGAGGTAGCATTCCAACCCATCGTTCTTTTTCCCACCATGCCACCTCAATTTATACCCTGCTATATGCAAATCAGTCTTAATCCAACTCCAATAGGAGCAGTCAAGTGAGTACTGCCAGGTCCTCCTCGAACTGAAACACAGGCAATCCAAGGTCAGTTTCCCACCCTAGTTTGGGGTTTGTCAATTGGATGTAGCTTTGTTCCAGTGGCACAGTGAGCAAGGGACCCACATCTGGGCATACCCATAGACATTCAGGGTGTTAAATCAAGGACACAAAAGGTAATAGGAGGAATGCCTGCAATAAGTCTAAGTGCTGGCAATCACTTGAGCTAGCATTCCGACCCATCACTCTTTTGCCCTCCATGCCACCTCACTGTATACCCAGCCATATGCAAATCATTCTTGGCTCTGCTCCAATAGGAGCAGCCCAGCCCTTGCTGGCAAGCTAGGTCCTCCCTTAACTAAAACACAAGCCACTCAAGAGCATTTTTGCCCTGTTTGGGGCTCATCAGTCGAGTTAAGCTTGGTTCCAGTAGCACAGTGAGCAAATGCTTGCTCCAAACATTGACAGAGCATCGGAGAGCTCAGCCATTAAATGACAAAATATAAATGTTCAGTAGTTTGTAAAACCACATCAACAGGCACACTGTCTATTCTACAAAGAGTAAAACACTCTTTCTGGCTCACAAAAATTTGCAGTCATGCACAATCATTTGTAGCGATGCATGTCAAGTTTGCATATTTTCATTTCTCCTCTGCTGACGCTTACAAGGGATGTTGTTTTATTTTCTTGATTACAATTGTTGAAACATGTAACCATTGAAATATAAATACATTGAAACCTTGCATTAATTAGCAGTCACCAATCTAGTAACACTCACAATTGATTCTATGTGAAATCTTTCATTTTGGTGTCCTTTGATTTGGTCATAACGTGACCTGTTTTATTTCAACACCTAAACAAACGTGAAAGCATGAAAGAAGTTTTAAGGGAAAATAAAAAGTGGAACCTGCTGACTTAAAACTGATCCCCGCGCTCTTGGAAATATGTATCATATGCAGGCTGCAGATAATAGATCGCTTGAATGTCTTGTTTTGTAATTGTCTCATCTGCTTTGATTGGGGCAGGAACTAAATTGCTAAAAGATGGGAATGCCAATGTTTGTTTTTGAAAAAACAACCAACTCTCTCTCAGCACCTGTGACTCATTCCCAGGTGATTCGCTCAGATAATACATTTTACCATGTAAAATACAGCTCTCTAGTTCAGGTTTAATGACGATGAAATAATGAAATAGCTAATATAACACTTAAAAATATTTTTTAAGCTTATATTCCTCCTTGCAGTTTTTAAATAACGAATTATTTTTTACTTCCAGCACATTTTGTCCTACCGTATACTTTGGAACACAAATCTGGTCCAGACCTGTGGTTGCTGCGACCCTGGCTGTGGTACATAACAAATCACCACAAGGTAGAGATAAAAGAGGCAGCTGGCACCATAAAATGTAGATCATATTAAACGATACACCGCATGTTAAAGGAATTCCCTCAGACCCCACACCATGTATATGGATTTCTAAGACACCACAGTGAAAGTAATGGACTGCCCCCTCATCCACATGAGCTACACAGCCTCTAAGAATGGCACCACATATTCATTGGTCTCTTCCTTCTCCTGCTAAATCTATATGGAATAGTTCACTTTTTCCTCGTATCAAATATATCTCTCAGCTAAAGGTACTACCATGTAATGCAATGAACTCTCATTCTGCCCACTCTTGAATACTCCATGCACTCTCAGACTTTTCCTGCAACCGCTGAAAAGGCCGAAATGCACATCACTAATAAGTATAGTAGTCTCAAAGGGGGACAGTCACCACTGAATACTATGAGTTGAATGTGCAAAATAAATATTTGTTGTCTTTGATAGTAACAGGAATGTCCAACGTTAGTTCATAAGTTAACCTCAAAGAAATGTCTCTTTATTTAGTTTTATCAAAATGTGCAACTCCTTAGTAAAAGGGTAGAAGAAAAATGACCCAAAGTTTAGTAAATCAATTGTTGAATAACTCAAAACAGTTAATTTCATACAGACACAAACCTAAATTCTTTACAGCTCAAGATCCAAATGGGACCAGTTGAGGAATACCTTTTCTTAAGTTGTGTAGTGTGTTATATTATTGACAGTGTAAATTATATTTCATAAACTGAATAACAATAGCAAATACATTAAAACATATAACTTAGAACTCTGATCACAAAAATGGTTAAGTCATAAATCAAAATGATTGAAATACGAAAAATAGAAGAATTAGAACAGTTGGACGAGTGAGCGACTTTGGAAAAATAACAGTATCGTAACATCTATTACATTTAAATTAGACTTTTCAGTTTCTTCAAAATGCATACATACTAACTTTAAAATGTATACTAAAGCTTCGGTAGTAACTGGCATCTTGGTATTAGGTGGGGTGGAAAAATTAATGGGGATAATGTGATTTTTGGATATAAGATTTTGGAATCGGTGATTCTCTGTCGAGTCTCACCTATTTGTCCCAATATTTCACATAGAGATTTCACCTGCTCCTGAAGGAAAGCAAAAACGCAAACATCCAATTAACCCAGTAATTCTTAGTAGTCTTTTCCAGATAGTAAACTATCAGAACGAGGTCTCCCAGCATTGTAAGACCTGCCACATATTACTTCAAAATTGCGAATGATGACAGTATCCTTGAATTCTAGTTCTTGTTGCGATTCTTTGAAAGTGATATCTCTCCTAAGCAAAGGTTTCCTACATTTAGAAACTGGAATTTTTGTTACTATTGTATATAACCACAATACAGCCTTATATCATTAATGACAAATAGTTAAACACATTAAAATAAACACCGATTACACCTTTTCTTTAGGTTGTGAACATTACCAAAATAATTAAAATGGAGATTCCACGTCTACTTCACAATTAATTATTAATTATTGTTATTAAGCTGCCACACACCTTCCATCACTCTAATCAATGAGTTCCACATCTTTTTTTAAAATAAAAAACCTTTATTTTTATATTTTTCAAGGTATATTTTGATTTGCATGCAGACCTCATCTTAGTTTCTGTCTGTGCCCCCTCTTCTTGGAGCAAACATCCTGCTCTCTGAATTCCCTAAATAAAATAAAATGAAATATTGACCTATTGCTTATTAACCTCCCTGATTTATCTATTCAATGTTGTGTGAGAATACCGCACATTAGCAATATGCACACTGTTAGCGCGTCTGACTTTAATAAGTAAACTTACAAGGGGACGCAAATAGATCGATGAACCTTTTGACTCACAATTAAGATGTTCTTATCATAACTCCAGTGCATACTCAATAACCAAATACACAATAATCAATAATCAACAACAATCAATAACATCCTTAATCAATGCAGTCAGTAATTATCACGCACCAAGACCTTTCAGTCATGAATAACCACACCTTTTAGTAAACGTTAGAATATTTATTCCCCTATATTAACAATACTAAGGTCATGTAGATTAATCTCAAAATCAAATGAAACACATACAGAAACAATACTGGCTGCCTAAAGCGGCGGAAGAAATGTAATCTAATCAATGCTTGAACTACAACACATTCTAAGGCTACAGTGCAAATCAGTAACAAAGTCAACTGCATCATTGTAATCAGGTACATTAAGTTTAGCAGAGAAATTAATCAAGCATTAATCCCTATTAGCATGATTTCATTTGGGAGGATCCTTACCTAGCACCAGATTAGCATCAGCATGTTGGGCTTCATGCAAAACAATTTAGCAACACAAATTTGGAAAACCATCTAACTATGACCTAGAAAGGAAAAGCAAATATGCATAGTGATCAACAGTCTTGTTTATAATACCTATCCTCAGTGTGGATCAGCAAGCAGAGTCAGTCTTCGTCCTCAGGACATCAGTGGATCAGGACGGCATCAGGATTCAGCATCAAAGTTCATAAAACACAAAGGCCCTCATTACAACATTGGCGGTGATTCCCGCTTAACACTCTGCAGAAGACGTTTATAGGATAAATCAGTGGGAAACCCACCCACTGGAGAGACTTGAGAGACTGTGGCTTTGCACTCCCCAGGATAAAGCAGTGGGCAAACCACCCACTGGAGAGACTTGAGAGACTGTGTCTTTGCACTCCCCAGGATAAAGCAGTGGGCATGGAGCCCCCTCGTGGAGCAGTGGCGTTGTGCACTCATCCGGCTGAGGTGCCCCCACCTTCCCTTCCCTCTGAGGTGTCATTTCGATCTGATGCCCCTGCAGTGTTCTCTCCGTTTGAAGTCTGGTATCGAGTGTGGGCCTCGCCCATGCATTTTGGGCCCAGTGCTCCACGGACAATAATTGGTGCACTATCCGGACTTGTGTAGTTGGTGTACATAATTGTATATACTGTATTTCGAGTTTTGAATACTGTTTTTTTCATGATTACAATCTTTCAACTCATTTCCGTTTGTCCTTGCGTTCTTGAAGGGGGGTGTAAATGTAATGTTGCAGCATGTATTTGTGTGTATGTTGTTGTGGGTGGGGGTGGGGGTGTTGCGTGTTGCGTGTGCGTGTCACTCTCTTTTCCCTCCCCCTCCCCTGTGTTGTAGGTGCAGTACTCACCGTGGTCGTCGCTGCCGTCTTTGTTGCTCCTGATAGAGGAGCAGGAATACCATCGCAGGGAGTATTTGGAGTTCTGGCTCCATGGCGTCCTGGTTTCCCATGGGGTGTGGAGAGGTGAGTATTTTCCCTTCCAAGTCCTGTTTCTGCTGTGTTTTTCTTCACGTTGGTTCCGCCCCGGAAAAGGTGGCAGATTGCCGTGTTGTGATAGGGTGGGTGGTACATTGTCTTCCGCCTGTCTGTTGGCGGTGACCGCCGCGCTGTTTGTTTGTACCGCTGTGGCGGTCGGAGTGTTAAAGTGGCTATCTATGTTGGCGGTTTCCGCCACTGTTATGATTCCATTTTTTTTCTGCCGGCCTGTTGGCGATATTACTGCCGCTTTAACACCGACCGCCAGGGTTGCAATGAGGGCCAAAGTCTTTAAGCATTAAAGTTAAGCACATCTCTTGTTAAGATGCATAAGAAATATTGAAATTACGGTCAGCAAGGAAATGGGCAAATAGATCTGTCTTCTCTCATTGACGCGTCGTTAAATTAAAACTACTAAAACTGCTTCCCAAATCCCTATTGGTCAGTTCAACGCATGTTCATACTTTGTCCAATAAAACTAAAACTCCAAATCTATGAATTCTACTATTACTCAGTTCACATGTCGTTGATAGGTTTGTCTGGTAATGTCCTCATCATCCAGCTCGTCAGGTTACAATATTGTTGCAGCTTCCATGGTCAGTATCTCCATTGTTCTCCTCCTGAGAAAGTCAGCCTCACACACATTACACATAAACTGTTACATTAGTAGGAACACCATCTTCTAGCAGTCGGTTATCATGAGAAAGCTTCCGTTATAAGCACATTTAAACAATGCAATAGAAATAACAGTTTAACTCTCTAAGACAGCCATTTTATTAAACGTTGAGAAATACAGCTTTCACATAAGGGCTGGCAAACTAGGCCAAGACATTCGCTAAGTTAAGCCTACAATTAATAAAGCTTACTGCATAACCCTAAATATGACACACTACTACATTAGTCAAACATATATTCAACATTTCACAATATCAATTCTCTAGTAGGTACACTTTGTGAACATTGGTGGCCACTCGTCGTAATCACTTTTTGAAATGCGTGCATTATTTTTCTATGTTATTACATTTTCTACAAAAACCTCTTATTCAGAATACATGAACACTTGTTAATAATTTTTATTAATACACCTGCGCTAGCAATACCGCATATAAATGTTTTGTGAATCGACTCCCATTTGTGATTGCAAAGTAATAGAGCATTGCAACATATATGTGAGAGGAATACCTTGTTGTGTTTTACATTGTTGATATGCCATCAATCAAGGTGGTGACTCCTCTCCCATCTTAATGTCCAACATATTTTATCACTTACACATACACTTTCCTTCTACTTTGGCATAAACTCTGATTTCCTCAGTAGCTTTCCTTACTTTCATTCTGGCTGAATGAAAGTACTACCAGATGTTATTTGCAGCACAGAAATGTATCTGTGGCATGATACACTAAAAATAAATTAGATATTATTATTGTCACAGTTATTATTGGTATGCTGATGGGGCATGATGCTAAGAATGGGGACAGTCAATCTTTCCTGCTTTGCGTCTAACGGGTACCCCTTCCAAATAATATTCACCATACCATTACCAAAATTGACAGCTTTTTCAATACATATACAAAATGAACAGGAATTGTTCAATGAATTTTGCGAGCATTACAAAAGATCTCAGTGCCAGTTCTTTTAATTCACAAACACATTTTTGGCTGAAATACCTCCTTTTATGCCTGTGAGGAAATCACAAAAGTAGTTATGGGAGGTGTAAGTGTGATTTGTACTGCACAAGTGCTTTGTGAACATTCACAAACTGAAATCGGACTCCTTTCCCCGCTAAGTAAAGATTAAGGGCCTCATTACAACCTCGGCGGTCTTTCAAAAAGACCGCCGAGGCTGCGGGAGCCAGACTACCGCCATTGCCGGTGGTATTCCTTGCTCCCTATTATGACTTTTCCGCTGGGCCAGCGGATGGTAACAGTGTTACCATCCGCTGGCCCAGCGGAAAAGTCACATCAACATTGCTGCCGGCTCATAATAGAGCCGGCGGCAATGCTGATGTGCAGCGGGTGCAGTAGCACCCGTCGCACATTTCACTGCCCGAAATTCGGGTAGTGAAATGCACGACGGGGCTATGCCTGGGGGCCCCTGCACTGCACATGCCAAGTGCATGGGCAGTGCAGGGGCCCCCAGGGGCACCCCAAGTCCCCTTACCGCCAGCCTTTCCATGGCGGTGTTTACCACCACGGACAGGCTGGCGGTCGGGGACTCATAATCCCCAGGGCAGCGGTGCTTGCACCGCTGCCCTGGGGATTATAGTGGAGGGACCGGCGGTATGGCCGTGGCTATTGCGCCACGGTCATAATAGCTGGCGGAACACCGCCAGCCTTTTGGCGGTGTTACCACCAGCTTACCGCCGGCCGCCAGGGTCGTAATGACCCCCTAAGTGTTCATTTTTATCCATTTTGTTGTCGTATGTGCTGGGATTTCTTGGTGCTTTCTGCACCAACAAATGTTTCAGCTTGATCCTTTGATGATTTTACCGCAGCAGACACTTTCTGATAGAACTAATATTTTATAGCTTTGAGATATCAACATGTGTGCAAGCACATTTCACCTCGAAGGTCCTCATTCCAAGTGCTTTGGGTTAACTCATGTTGTAAGTTTGTTCCTGAAATTACAGATACTTGGCATTGGTTTTTCTGGGATGCATAACAGGACCATTACAATGTGGACCGTGTGAAACTGGGAATAACTTGGTAAATAGTTGCTTCTGCACTCATTTTGATGGGTTACTCTCCATTTTCTTTGCTCCCATTTGCAGGTTTTTTGTAACTCAAATGTTCAGTGGGAAACATTAAGAATGCATTATTTTTTCAATTGTTGTATGCAGCAACAACCATTATCTACTGTACAGGAATTATGTGACCGCTTGTAATTGTGCTACATGTGTGGTTGTTTGTGGTCAGTCAGAAAAGGTGACCTGAAAGGAAAGCCTTGGGACAGCTTCATCCCAGAGAATTTCTCATGCAGTGCAATCAGCCAGAAATCTGTGACCCATCTGCCAGATGCTGGTTAAAAAAGTTAGAAGGCACTTAGGGCCAGATGTAGCAAAGTTTTGCGAGTCGCAAATGGCCCGAATCGCTATTTGCGACTATGCAAAATCGGAAATGGGATGCAAAAAAAACATTTCCGACTTGCAAAAAGCGATGTGAGCCGTTTGCGACTCGCAAAAAATTGCGACCCCATTTTGCGACCCGCAAATAGCAAGTCGCAATTTGCGAGTCACAAACCATATGCAATAGCAACTCGCAAATTGCGACTAGTCGCAAAAAGCCCAGTTTGCACTTGCAATTTACCACTAACTCAGAGCAGGTAGTAACCAGTACCAAAGTATAAAAGGAGACCCAGAAGCCATCTGGGATACTCAAGATGGCGGAGATCTACCTGATAGCAGTGAGGAGGAGAGTCCACGCAGCCCAGCAGAGGAGGTGGAGGGGCCACAGACAGGAGAAGATTTATAGCACAAGGCAAACTGAGGATGAGATCTATGACAAATACCGCCTTAGCAGCGCTGCCATACTAGAATTAATTGATTTACTTAAACCACAGCTAGAACACCAGACTCTGCGTGGCTGCGCCATCCCTACGCATGTGCAAGTGCTATACTCACTTCACCTGTTGGCCTCAGGGAGCTATCAGGGGGTCATTGCTGTGGCAGGTGGGGTATCCCAAAGTGCAGTGTCAAGGTTCCTCAGGGCCTTCCTAGATGCCTTACTCACACACATGTCTCACTTCATATACCTACCAAGGAATGAGGCAGAAATAAACAGCACCAAGCTGGACTTTTACCGCATTGCCAACTTTCCCCATGTCATAGGATGTGTAGATGGGACACATATTCAAATATGCCCCCCTGCAAACATGGAACATCTTTTCCGCAACAGAAAGTGTACCCACTCACTCAATATTCAGGTTGTTTGTGATGCCCATTATGTCATCACTGACATTGTAGCTAATTTTCCAGGCAGTACCCATGACTCCTACATTTTTAGGCGTAGTGGGATACATCAACGCCTGGAACGTGGGGAGTTTGGAGACGGATACCTCCTAGGTAGAGCTACATACACCTTGCAGACATACACACAGGTCACTGTGCACACCAACCAGGACTTTCTAACAGTGTACTTTTTGTGCCCAACAGGTGACAGTGCATATGCTCTAAGGCCATGGATTATGACTCCGTTTTTAACACCCAGCAATGAATGTGAGAGGCGATACAACAATGCACATAAGAGGACCAGGAACCTGATAGAGTGCACTTTTGGACTCCTGAAAGCAAGATTCCGATGCCTCCACCGCAGTGGAGGTGCCCTCCAGTATACCCCCATTACAGCATTCAAAATTGTGGTCGCATGCGCCATCCTCCACAACATAGCCACCCGACGTGGGCTACCTCTCACCCCTGCAGACCCAGATCCTGATGATGAAGAGCAAGAGCAACCACATCGCCATCATGGGGATCGGAGTATAGCTAATCAAGGCAGACTGAGACGGGAACACATCGCAACACAATACTTTGGAAGGTACGTGTCAACTCCAACCATACTCACCTATTGACCAAAAACACCATTTGTTAAGTGGAACAGAAAAACTATTTAATTAGTGCAGAAATAGAACTATATACAAGTAATGACTGTTCATGGGCATGTAAATGCAAACCATGCATGGGGCACATTGATGTCATGTGCCACATCAACAGGGCCAGGGTAATGTCTATGTCCTTCTGCGGCTCCTGCCAGCCTGGCTGGTCCCTGGTGCTTCTGCTGTGCACTGCCTGGTACTACGGAGCACCCTAGTGTCAGTGGCAGAGACACTGCTCACTGTAGAGCCCTCCTCACTGTCCTGGGGTGTTTCCCCTGTGCCCCTGGACAGATGCCGTGCCTCCATTAGGTCTATGACGTGTGTGAGACATCCCAGGCCCCTAGCCACATCCCCTGCAAAATGGCCCATTTCGACCTGGAGGCCAACTGTCCTCCTCGACAGGCCTGTGGTGTTCATAGCCAGCCTGCCGATGGATGTGGCCATCCAATCCAGTCTGTGCAGGAGCTGACGGTCCCTGCGCCGCCCACCCTCGGCCTGGGCCAGTAGTCCTGCCGCAAGATCCCTCATGGCCAGGGCAAGGTCCCCAGTGTTTGTGGCTATCATGTCGATTCTTGAGTTAAGTTGCTGCATGCTGGACTCGTTATTGCGGACAAAGCGGTGCAGCACACCACTAATCCTCCCTAAAATGTTATTTTGTAGGCGCTGACCACGCAGCAGCTGTGCCTCACTGTGGCTGGGAGGTTGATGGCCGGACGCAGCCTGCAGCTCTGATCTTCTGGACCTGCGTCACCTGCGCAGCGGTGGCTGCCCTGTGTTTTCCACTGTCTCACTCCTGCCTGTTGCTGGCGCAGCCTCCTGGGACACAGGTGCAGCAGGTGTGGATATTGCAGGGATGATGTTGGCCGTGCAGGTGGGAGTGATGGCGGGTCCTGAGCTGTCCTCATGGGGCTGGCTGCTGTGGGTTGTAGTGGTGTCTTGTGGGAGACCTGTGGGACATGGGGAACAGACTGTCAGTGTCTCCTATCTGTTGCACACTTCCAAATAAACATTTGCCTATGTACTGCCTACTTGACTACATTTCCCATAATGCATCATTCTGGTGTTTGCTACCCTGAAATGGAGCTATCTTGGTTGAGCATGCCCCTGTCTACCTGGTGGGTGGGGGTATGGCATTGATAGGGGTACAGGCATGTCACATGGTACTCACCGGTTGATATGGTGGGCTCTGAGGTGTCCAGGTCCCCAAATCCGGATACTGCCTCCTGCTCCAGGGTTTCCTCCACCCTTTCTTCCAGGGGTGTGGGTGGTGGTACTGACGATGGTCCCCCTCCTGTGCCTCTCATCTCCCGGAGCCTTTCAGCCACCCTCTCCTTGGTCCGGGAGCAGAGGTCATACCACCTTTTTTTTATTTCATCTATACTCCTGTGGCTCACCTCCAGGGAGTTGATTTTATCCTGGATGTCCTGCCACAGCTGTCTTTTGGTGGCTTCAGGCACATTGAGGGCTGCCTTCCCAAATAATTCGTCATAGTGCTGACAGCATTCATCTGTCAGCACCTCCAGCTCCCTCTCTGAGAACTTCAGTTTTCTCTTCCTTGGAGTGCCTTCCATTGCAGCTGCTGTTTCTCCTGTGTGCAGTTCAGCAGTTAAAAAGGGTGTGGTCCTCCCTCCTCCCAGGTGTATTTGAAAACTTCCTGGCTGTGATGTCATCATCATGTGCCAGGAAGTGTTTCCAGAGTGTTCTGGAGTGGTTTCTGGAGTGTTCTGCAGCACCTGTAAGCAATTAACAAGCTAATCGCAATTTGCGACACCCACTCGCAAATTGCGAGTTCGTTTTTTGCACGGTCGCAAAAAGCGACCTCGCAATCGGCAGACTCGCTCACTGCGTTGCGACTCCGGGTGCGAGTCGCTATTTCGGCACTGTTATTTTACCTGCATTTCGATTTGCGACTTGCATTTTGCGAGTCGCATCAACTCGCAAATTGCGAGTCGCAAATTTTTTGTTTCCTACATCTGGCCCTATGTTTGAAGAACATAATGGTATGTAAGATCGGGAGAGGTATGACCTGTCAACTTCTTGAGGTACTGAGGATGTGGAAAAGTAAAAACTTGTTGAAAGTAGAGTTTAAAAGAGTAAACAAAAACAGTAAGCCCAACATTAGTTTGCTATACTGAATGGAAGAAGTGAGGATGGCAGTGGGCTTATATTTCAATATTCAAAAAAGGTTCTACTAAAACATAAGGGAGGGATACAGTAATCTCCTGATGCTGGTTGGGGATAGTCAACCATTTATAGCTTGTATCAGAACAATTTCACTTAGAGATAATAAGAACCATGTGGACAAGACACATATTCTTTGCTTTGTGAAATAAAAAATTAAAGCAACACTAGTTGTTGGTTTTGAGGTATCAGATACATTATGGATTCAATAAATCTTCGCCCTACGTCTTTTTAGAAATCTGCAACCTACCTGCATGAGACATTACTTAATTCACTGTGATAAAAATAAATGGAGACCAATTTTGTACAGAATAATTGGTTCGACTGCTGCTTAACCACACATGCTGTTCAAAGTCATCATAAACAATGATAACTCAATAATTTTGAATACGATTTATGGCCTGATTTAGAGTTTATCCGATAGAATAATTAGCCCTAACTAGGCTTGGGCAGCATTTGAATTACACCAGAGTAATCAGAGTAAATTGGTAATTTCTCTGTAACTCTTTGACCCAGAATTATTGATAATATCACGGTTACACCTGCTCAAGTAATTAAGAGTAAATTTTGGGGGAAAAACCTATTGCATTAGTACATTTAATGAGTGGCTGCTCATGCAGCTGTTTATATTCTGCTGTATGTAGTGCTATTTTCTTAGTTCAAAATGCATCCTCACATCCATTTTAGACATGAAGTGGCATTTTGTGCTAAGAAAACAGCTCTAAATGGTGAGAGTAAGATGGGAAATCCTATCCCAAAGTGTGCATTAAGAAAATATTACTAAATGCAGAATTACTCTACTCGTGTAATCTTGCAGATTTTTTTTGGCAACACAGCATGATCAAGCCACTTAGGGTTATGCAAATTACACCCACCCCTAGCCAAAACCTGACTGATATTCAGTACATAGTATTACAAGTGCCATAGGCTATAATACACAGGTGATATGGCAGATGGGATATCAACGTTGTTTGCAACAGAGTATCCTGTCCGCCAAACTCTAAATCAGGACTACACAGTGCAAAGGCATGTGAGAGGATCCTTGTATGTGATTTGTTCTCATTGCACTACCTATAGTACATTAACCTAATCCAAGATATAGTCATGGATGCAAATTGCATAACATGCAATTTCACAGCAGTACTCCCTATGAATAAAACAATCATGCTATTATTCTATTGCCCATTATTTGCTACTCTTTAGGTCTGGTGTTAACCAATACCTTTTGATTTTACTGAAATTATATGTATAATATACTTACTTAAAGATGCTTTCAGGCACCCTTGTTCATCCATATGTCTGTTGCTGTGTCATTCACAATTTGCTTCTGCCCACTACAGCATACAGCATAGGGGCAATGTGTCAACCTTCCTAAGCTACTGGCTAACTTCAGTTTCAGTAACTTCATTTTGATTTTTCACGAGGAGCACATCTGCACACAAGGTAGTTCCCTTCAGGGCCAGTGTTTTTTTTTAGTTTACTTTAGTGTTGTCTTTGTGTTTAAAGCGTAATGCGAATTCAGGACATTTTTGATGTGATCACAGGACACATTCCAACCTTATTCAATCCTATCTGCTGTTAATTATGTTGTAAATTCCTTTGGCCTTGTTTATTTTTCTGACCGCTGCTATTTCACATCAGATCACATGAACACTGAAAATAAGTTAATCAGAGTTCTTTATGTATATCTGCAATCCTGTTTTTCTTTCTTTTCTGCCTTCATCCTTGTACATTCTCTCTGTAATTCTATCCTTCTTCCTTCTTTACTTTCTGCCTCTATTCTTTCTTTCCTTCTTTTTTATTTTTTGCCTCTCTTCTTTCATGCCTTCCCTCTTTCTTTCTTTCATTCCTTCTCTTTACCTTCTATCGCTTGGTCTTATTTCTACTTATTTCCCTTTTTTCTCTTTCTACCCTTTTTCTTCCATTCTTTTCTTTGTTTTTCTTTAATTTTTTCTTTCCTTATCTCCTTCTTTTCCCTTCCTTTTTCCTTTCCATCAGTCCTTTTTCCTTCTCTTTCTTTGTATTCCCTATTTTCATTCTTTCCCTTTTCTTTCCATTCTCTACTTATTTATTTTCTTCTTTCTTACCTTCCTCATTTCTTTTTTCCATTTTCATTTTGTCCTTCTTTGTTCCCTTTGTCTTTTCTTATTCCCTTTCCCTTCTTTCTTACTTTCTTTCTTGCCTTCAGCTCACATTACCTCTTAATATAAGCTAATCAGGGTGCTCTATCTATATTTCAAGTCATTTTTATTTTTTTCTTTCCTGTTGTTGTCTTTGTTTCTTGCCTTCTTTCTTAAAGGCAATGAGGTAGCAGCTAGTGCCAGACCTATTGACTCTTTAGGTCTGTGTCAGCCAAGAACTTTTGATTTCATTAAAATTATGTGTATAACATACTTACTGACAGGTGTTTTCAGTCAGACTTCATCCATTAGAAGGTTGTTGCATCATTCGCATTTTTCTTCCACCCACTTTAGTATATATTAAGGGGCAATGTGCCAGACTGTATCAACCATCAAAGAGCAAACCCACACACAAAGTTGTTCCCTTCAGTTTCAGGGAAGAAAAATGATAATGTTTGCTGTTTGATACCATAAACATTTTTATTTGGGGGGGTTGATGAAGGAATGGCAACTTCTTGAACCATAAAGTTATATACAAATCACGACAAACGAGAATTGACAGAAGTCTGGCGACTAACACCAGACCTGTTGGCTTTGCTAATGCATGTTTTCTGGTAACACTAAGATATCACTTATGTGGGTGTGCTACTTTGTGTGAATGTAGTTCATCTTGTGTTATGTAGAATCCTAGGGGTATTTCTACTTTTTTTTTACATTTCTAAAGTGCATGGCTACCCAACGGGCCTCCCAGTGCTAAATCAACCAAACGAGACTCAGAAACATAGACACTTAGGCAAACAACACAATTTTTAACTGTTTCCTAATGCTCAACTCAACCTTATCCAGTCTTCGAGCTGTGGATAGTAAATTCCATAATTTAGGAGCTCAGTATAGGAGAATGATCGTCCTCCGCTCATTGATTTCTTGATCTTATGAACTGTTAGTAGTAGCCCTCTGTAGGAGGAATGCAATGATCTTCTAGGACTGTATGGACATCAAATGCTGTTGCATCTGGGGACATTTCTTATGCATCGCCACATGAGCTATGCATAGTGCCTTAAATGGAATCAGTTTGGAGACAGACAGCCAATGTAGAAATGCCTGTCCACTAGAAATTCCATGGGTTTATGTAATTTTAGCAGTATTTGTGTGGCTGTATTCTATATCACTTGTAATTGATCAGAAATTGGGGTCTGCCTATTTAGAGTATGTTCCCATAATCCAGTTTAGATAAAACTAATTATTGCAAGACCACTCTTGGGGTTGACCTGGGTAACATGTTCAGCACTTTTTTAAGTGTTCTTAATAGCACAAACTAGCTTGAGGCTACATTCTTGGCCTGAACCTCTAATGAGAGCTTACTGTCAAGCCAAACCCCCAGACTTTTTTTTACAAATGATTTAGGCGACTAACCCCTTGGCCATGAGATCATGGCCAAGAAGGAACCCATTAGCATAGACCCTCAATTCCTGGGAAATATCATTGAACTGGTCATTACGCTCTGCATTCTGTGCCAAGGTGGCATGGATATTATTGAACCCTTGATTGATTGAATGATTATTTTTGCCATTCCAGCTCTGTTATGCAGATTCACTATAATTTATCACAAGCAGTGGCACTTTGCAGCGCAGTGGCATTTGACGCAACTCTCCTGTCAACTTTTGGCATATGAAAGTTTTCATCTCTATCGTTCTAGGGATATGTCCTTAGGGGAGGGGTTTGGGTATTTATTTATTTAGGGCTTAGGGTGGGGGGGTGGGGTAGTTTTTGTTTAAAGGGGTGGCGAAAGGTTTAAGGAAGGGCGGAAGGAGGGAGGAGAGAAGAGGAGGAAGAATCAGGAGAGGACGGGATGAGGTAAGTGGTGTTGGAGCAGGGTTGGTGGGTAGTTTTTAGCGGTGGGGCTGGATATAGTGATTAGGGTGGGGGGTGTCAGGGTACTTTAGATTTTAGAGGCATCGTGGGAGGTCAAGGTATTTGTTTTTAGGGCTCAGGGTGGGTGAGGACTTGGGGTAACTTGTTTTTTCGGGGCTGGGTGGGGGTCAGGTTAGTTTTTTTTTTAAGGCTTAGGGTGTGTGGGGGTTTTGGGGTAGTTTACTTACTCGGGGAAGGTTTTAGGGCTCAGGACGGGTAGGGGTTTTGGGGTAGTTTAGTTTTTAGGGGTGGAGGTCGGGGTAGTTTTTTTTTAGGGCTCAGGGCAAGTGGGCTCATCTGGGTAGTTTACTTTTTAGGGGTGGGGGTCAGTTTTTTTTTTTTTTATGGTACCGGCTGGGTGTGGGTATTTAGGTAGTTTATTTTTATGGGGCAGGGGTGGGGGGGTTGAGGTAGGTATTTGTTTTTAGTTTTCAGGACAAGTGGGGGTTGGGGTACTTTAGTTTATAAGGGTGGGGGTAGGATAGTATTTATTTTTAGGGCCCAGTTGGGGTAGTTTAGGTATTAGGTGTGAGGTTAGTTTTGGGCCTCAGGGCGGGTGGGGAGGTTGCATGTCAAAACCGCGCTTGCTGTTTTGAATGCATTTACACACATGCTTTTACTAGGCATGCTTTTACAATGAAATTCATTGTAGAGGCATGGGTGGTAAAGTCATGCTTGAAAACGGTGCGATCGTGGTTCCGGAATGCGTGGTTCTGTCATAAAACCTTAGATTATCGATATTTCGATGCCATTGGTTTATTGCTCCCCAGGGGAGTTCATTGTTTTTTACTTCTACAGAAAGCATATTTCGTTAGATAGAACCTAGTGAAGCGTAACACAGTACTGTATACTGACCAATATAGTCTCATACTCTCCTCCAGATAAAACTGTCTCACATGTCCCCTTCACTGTTCGCCATGTATCTATTTAGTGCTCAGAAAGGTGAGCTGCTAGAGAGAAAGCAAGCCTCTGGAAGGAGTGTTGCCAGCAGTGACTACATAGATGAACTTTTATAATACAGTCTTTACTTAGAAAATATTTTTTGTTAAGCTTACTTAAGTGCAGACAGGTCGGTGAAATTTGTTAACAACTTTCAGAAACTTTCCTAATTTTTAATAGCGCCGTGAATGGCGCGGAAGGCGTTTTCAAGAGGTGTGCTGTTAGTTGCCTGCGGAAGGCACGGATGCCTCACATCTTTCATGATCCTGTGACCCATAAAGATGTTCGTAAACATAAAGCCTTATGGAGCGCAGAATTGTCTATGCAACGTGGGTGGCGAGAAGGCAAACTTAGACTCGGTTTGAGGCTTTGGGAATGGGTTCTGAAGCTGGGACAAAGACGCACTGCAAAATAAAGTGAAGGGGAAAAATATGTGGTTGTATAATAAAAGCCTGGTGCTCGGCTTGAGGAAATGACCTTTTTGGATTGCAATGCATTTAGATATGAAAAAATGGTTGCCAAGGTTTCCAGTCGTTTTTTTTAGCCCTTTCAAGTACTTCTTCAAGGAATGTGCATTCCCAAAGAAAGTCAAGGTTTACAAAACTGTTGCAGGTAACAATTACTTGTACCCATCAGAGCTTACAATGTGAAGCAGTACTGGGACATCATGGAACAGGAGTTTTGCCAGTATTGGAGCACGCACGGATTATTTACAGCGTGAACACGTTTTACGTTATAAACCTTGTTTATTTACTGAGTAGGGATCCGCGACGGGAGGTCTGTGATGTCTTCTTGGCAGGTGAAATTATGATAGAAAAAAGACGAGACGTAAGGTTCCAATCATAAACAGATATCTTGCACATGTTATTATTCCCTTGTCCGTCATAGTACACGGGTCAGTGAGCTTGGTATTCCAAAATAAAATTGAAACGACTAAGGGTGTGCAGACTTTTCATATGATAACAGTTAACTTTTTTAATGAAGGTATTTAGTTTCCACATTCAGACTTAATTATAAAAAACCTTTGGTCAATGCGCTCATTTTAAACGTGTAGGCTGGTACTCTGGTGGTGGTGGACAGCCTTTTGACAGCTTAAGCTGAAGGCCTCTGGTCACCTTTGTGGGCACTCACACCTTTACTTAGGTCAGTAGAAAATGTCCATAATATCCAATATCTGAGTACTGCTTACACAGGAAATGGTTTCATTTAAGACTGTGTTTAGACAATTTTTTGACATTTTGTAAGAGAAAATACACTTTTCACATCCGACCTTCACAATAGAACACATTAGAGGAGACTAATATTCTGTTGGAACCTGTCCAACAAATACCCTGTAGTCAAGCTTGATGAGCCCGAATACTGCATTATATGGCTTCTTAGAAGTGAATGTTCTTACACTGCACATATATTTCACCACAATTCAAATAGATGGAAATCATGCAACCTGTATGTACTACAAGTTGTGCATGGACTGTTCCGCCATGTGAGGTTTTCTCAGTTTTCATAAATTTGATGACTACAGTCTTCTGCAGTGGTGAAAATCTTGATTGCGATCTCATATCTCATTGGTTGATTTTAGCAGCCACAGGCACTAACTATAAGTTGCATGGTACAGGAGTAACTATAAAATTGCACAATTGTATCAAAAAGTACATCCTGGGAGGAAAGAACTACAGAGCTCAATTCTGAGGAATTCATCCATGGGGCAAAATGGGAACCACAATGTGCAGTGCATACCCCTCGGTGCCTTTACATTCTTAAGTATGAGCACCGAGGGATATGCAATGCACTGTCATGTAGTGCATATCCCTTTGTACCCTTATATAGCTATGTAAGACTATGCCGTCTTTATGGCACGCTCCTCAAAATCGGTTTCAGAAATCAAAGTTAAAAAAAGCAATGCCTTTTTATGTTGTCTCTGTGCGAACTGATAAGGTTAAATTTTTTCAATATCTAGGAATCCTGATGAATTCCAGCCTCACCTGGCAACCCCTTATCACTGTAAGAACGCAACACCTTGAGAGGTGCAGTGAAGCAATTTTTAGATTTACAGTAACACTGGGTTTAAAACCAATAAAAGAAATCCTTGAGATCTATAAAGGCAAGTGCATCTCAGTTGGATCATGTGCGGCAGGAATTTAAGCATATACTGACCATAAGAGGATCCAAAGATTAGAGGATGCATTTATGCAAAGAATGTTACCTGTACCATCTAATAATTCTGTCGCAGCCTGCCACTCTGAGCTGGGACCCAAGTATATTATTGATTCCATTAAATGTTGTCCCTTGGTCCTCTGGCTTGTGATCTGGAGAAAACTGAGAAATCAAATTGTACTGCTATCCTATAAGTGTCTGTCTTTGGCAATTGGCCTCCTAATCCCTTGCATTATATTCGTAGGAGACAAGTTTGCCTGGATAGGCAAACCTGAGATTTTTTCTTCCCCAATCATGAAATCTATCATCTCGGAGATCAAGTGAGACAAGATTTTCGTTTGAATTATTGCACTGAATTAAGGTACTCTAGATATGGAATTATAAATGCTTTAGTGAAAAATAGAAAAATATGCAAAGTATCAGTTTAAGTAAATAGAGCATTTGACCGGGGCCTGACTGCAGTTTCATGTAGACCATAATGAATTTTACAAGGTTAAATATTTCTTATTGGATGTCCCACCATAGACTCCAAATTCTGCTTGAAAAAGATCCAAAAGGGACAAACTGGGAAATCTCCCCCATCAACGTTCATCTGTTTCTGGAGTACTGCTACCCTTTCTTGCTCCTAGTGAGTAGAGTATAAAAATGTATAAGTCCTAAATGTATTTATTGAAGAAGCTAGACAAATGCTCCATGGTCACTCTGAAGGGTTCCAAGCAGCTGGAGGAGACTCTTATGGTCCAGGATCCACAGCAGTATTGGAACACTTACTCAACTACTTTCTCTAGTTAGGCAAGATCTAGTGCAATTCGCTCCCAACAGATCAGCTGGTTCTTCTTCAAGGAATTTATTCTTCAGAGATTGCAGACCAAAAGGTGAAAAGAAGGACAACTTTTCTGACCCTTGAATGCACTTCCAGAGCGTGGAATCTAGGGAGAATCAAGTCTATGATTTGCTCCTGAGTTTTCCAGAAGTTCATTTTGTATGCCAGCAAATAATCCAGACACCTTTGTTTTAAAAGGCAGGAATTTTGATCCAGGGTCCAACGCTCCTACATTCCACCTATGCCATGCTGTAAGAAAATGAGGAGAACAAACACAGCAAAGTTCGCAGAGTTTTGTGTACTCTGCATTCTGCTTGTAGCATGGAATTCCTGCAACTCTATGTCAACCACATGTAGCAGAGTTTTATTTCATGTGCAACTCACTAATGTTAAATTTTGCAAGTGAGAATTTACGTCCTCTAGATTGGTTTTTGGGCACTAGAACACAGGATGATATCTGAATGCAGCAGGTCACTAACGCTTGTGTTGAGAAAGTTACTTCTCGCATTGAGAAAGCTGCTTCTCAAAAAGAAAATCTACTTGAGCTGCAGGAAGAAGCAGCGCCCTCTGGCGTGCTGCATGGTATCTTTCTTGCTGATTTTACATTGCTGGACCAGCTCCCAGTGCTAAAATTCAGCACAAGCAGTATGACATACTGAAATTCCGCCATTCATGGACCTCCAAGGAATCTCGCAGAGTTTTTAAGGAAAGTCTTCGGAATTCCACAGAGTGAACGCCACAAGTTCTGTCCAGGTCTACTCTGGACAGGGGGTGGCAGAAAACCACATCTGAATTGTTGCTCTGAGCTGTTGGAAGGGCAGGCTGTAGCGTCTTTGCCTTAGAAGACTCCTGTCTGATGTACTTGAAGGGTATCAGCCTTGAGGGGCAGCCATGAGGTCCCATGAAGTCATGACTAGCTAGGCAGTGGTTTGGCTGATGGTTGTAAAACCCAGCAAGATGGTGCAGAAGGCGGGTGCACTCACAGTGGCACACCTATGTGGCAGATAAGGGCCTATTGTGAGTGAAGGGACCCTGTGCTTTAGTCTCGGTTGGTGCTGGACACTTCTGTTCAGGATTATCGCCCAGAGCTATCAGAAGGCAAAGCTGCTTTGGACCTTGTCCAGCAAACCTCTGAAGAGTGCACTTTAGGTGTACCCATTGTGGGGCAGACGCCCATGAGGCTGAAGGAGATAATGTGTGCCTACAGGGTCACCTATTAAATGTTAGAGGGTGATCTTTAGGGCCCCTAATTAGTCTTCTGCTAGGAGGCTAGAAAGTTGCCTGTAGAGAGAGGGTGTCAGGTGAGGCTGACCTCACGGAAATAGCATTCCTAATTGACCCTATAAGTCTTGGGAATCCTTGGGCTTGGGGACTGGACCATGTTCCCACAGAGGACAGCAGTATCTATGTTCCCAAGATGGTTCCGTTGGGAGACATCAATCTTCTTAAGACCAAGGTTTGAGTGTTCCTAGGGTGGGGACATTGACCATGTTGTTGCGGTGGAGAACCGGGCATTGTAGGTTCTCAGGGTGGTTCCTGTGGATGGAGCTGCTGAGAGGAGGGACTGATAGTTCTCATTGGGGATGCATTATACTTCCTGATATTCTATAGGGCTTGAGAATCCTTGGGTTGAGCAAATAGACCCTGTTCTCCCGGAGGAGAGGGGGGGATCTAGGTTCCTGGGACAATTCCCTTGAGAGGCATCAGTCTTCCTAAGACAAACAAGGATTTCCAGGGTGGGGCATGGGCCCTGTTTTTGCAGAGGAGAACAAGGTTGTCTAAGTTTTCAGGTTGTTTCCTGTGTAGAGCTACCTGATGGAAGTGTGCTGTAGGCTTGTCTCACAGAACTTCTCAGACTTCCTGACACTGTCTATGCGCTGGTGAGGGACCTTAGCTTGACACCTGGAGTAAATGTGCTGGAATTTGGTGTCCTAACCAGGACCCAGGAAAATGGACCAAAGGTGCATCTCTGTTAGGAGAGTACCTGGATTTGTGAGTAGGCTGTTCTTTCCTTAGGAAAGGCCTCATCCCACAAGCTTAGTGGCAGTTATAGACCTCGGCATAGGTGCAGAGGATGAGGGTCGGAGTTGCTTGGATGCTGAATCTGCATCTTTAAGGTGTGGGGGTCCAGATGAGTGAGGGTATTGGGTTGTGTATTCCACCTCCAGAGGTGGAACAGCCAGTGACCCATGGACGGGTACTAGACTTGTCTATTGTGATAGCATCAGAGCTGAGGCACTGAATGCTTGCCATGAAGAGTTTGATGGGTGCAACTTTGCCTAACTCAGGGCAGGGGTGGTCCTAGACCTGCTCAGCCATGTAGGCATTTAGTGCTCTTAATGCATCTGACCTAGAACCAGTTGGGTCTTTAATGTGATCTGGGTTCCCTGTTGGGAGAGATGGCCTAATGGTTTAGTTAGTGGGTGGCTTTTGTATCATAAGGCCAATGTAAGATGTCTACGGTGGTGGATGACTGGTGAATGGTTTATCTAGTCAGAACTCATTGCCACTTGTTACTGCTGACTAAGCAAGAGTACCCATGAGCATTAACTAGTTCTTCGCATAGTGTAGCATAGTGTAGCAAATTGCACTCCACCCATTTTGTACCCCAGTTTTTTGCTTTTTGATCACACTACTTTTGGAGATTTACTGCAGGTGAGTCTCATTGTCATTCACAGCAATACATGGTAATTGGAATGCACATGTTTACCACCAGTATCTGTCTTGTAAGATAAGGTCTCTAGGATGCAGCTAGGGTAAGGGACACTGGGCTGGTTGCACGTGAGAATGTATGCACACATGTGAGCACCATGTACAGGCTGCATGTGTGACACTTCTGTCAAGTGCAGACTGGTAATTGTGCACGGGTAGTCTGGTTCAGAGGGGACCATACCAGGATAGGTACTGATCTATGGTAGGCCTTTTAATATTAGTGTACATTCATAGAAAGGTCACTAGGGTTTAGTGGACTTTCTGTAGTGTGATTGTACACACATAGGTGAAATCTGCCTTAAAGTGCACCACTTAGGCCTAAACAGTCTAGCAAGGTGTCAAACTGGGGTGAAACATACATGTTGAGTTGTGAATATGCACTTCAACAAGTTATGACAGGCTATGCGGAAAATGCGAGGGCCTGACAAATGAAGGAATTGGTCCCAGGACCCCATTCTGGGATGCAGTAGGCAGCCCCATCACAAGGAAGGTAATCAATTTCACAGTCTTCAAAGTAATTTCAGAAAGGAGAAGCAAAAGCCTTCAAATTCCTGACATATCACCTAGTGTTTGCACTAAGGATACAATTCCCCTCAAAGGGATGGTTAAAACTCATATCACATTCAAGCATCCTTCCACAATAGGCAAAGTATATGTTGTGGTGGAAGGTTAAAATCTTCCAGAATGGCAACATCAAAAGGAGCTAGGAATTAAGCTGGATCCTAATAACCCAGAATAGGCCTTAATTGTAAACCAGTCAATACCTGGACACTAAAAATTAAATGAATTTCCATGAGGTGTGCTAAGAGATGTCGAACAAAAGATAATATTGAAATGCAAGATAAACCAGTACTACTCAAGAGCCATTAGAAAAAGATCTGTCACATTTAATATATTCTATTGAATGCTCAGATTGGGTAGCCCCAATCGTGATAACCAAGAAAGCCCAGGGAGAAGGAATCAGGTTGGGGATGCGCCGGATTCCTGCTTGTGGCTGCTGGGGGTGTGAGAGCCCTTTAAATTCAACAACGCACTCCCGTCTCGCGGGACACGCCGGATTCCTGCTTGTGGCTGGCGGGGGTGTGAGAGCCCTTTAAATTCAACAATGCGCTCCCGCCTCGTGGGACGCGCCGGATTCCTGCTTGTGGCTGCCAGGGGTGTAAGAGCCCTTTAAATTCAACAACGCGCTCCCGCCGCACGGGACGCGCGCGGGCGGCGCCTGGGCAAAGCCCCGGACAAGGGCGGGCCCGTCCTTCGCCCATCAGCGCCTGGCAGAGGCTGGGCTGGGCCACCCCCCTGACATCTTTCTTGCAATTACTGGATTGGATCACTAAGCCTTTTGACAGGTACTTTTATTTTTTAATTTATTTTTTGTTATTTTATATTTTTTATTTTTTTATTTATTTTTTTCTGACTTCTTGCAGCAGGGCCTTAAGTTTGCATTTTTTGATGACCCTGCTAAATAGTCTTTTAATATTCTGAGAAGCCATTTTTATCTATTATTTTTAACCTGTATTGTTACAGCTATATAGAGACTGTCTTATTCCAGTTATTCATTTTTTGTTAGTAAGGAGCGCTGTTAGTGCACCATTATTGAAACTGATTTTAGGATTAAACAATTAGCAAGTATGGGTAAAAGGAAGCAACTTAGCACAAAAGACACTACCTCTCAGAAAGATCACTCATCAATACTTAAATTCATCTCAGGAGCCATGGGGGCAATTGACAAACAGATTATTAATGTCGAGGAAAAGATCTTAATCCAGAAGGGCCCGTTGGGCCCTCCTCACTCTCCCCTGCCAGCAATAACCTCTTCAATACCGACCAATTTTTCGGCAACTGATACTCAAATTAGAGGCATAAATGGATGTGTCCAAGATAAAATTGACTTCATTTCAGATGATGATGACCACCCACCTTCTCCAAGCGCTTAAGGAAACCTAAATTAGCCAGGAAGGATAAAGCCTCCAGTCAAGAGCCACCTGATAACACTAGACGTGGCAACTCTGGAGCTTTACCTAAGGAATCTACGCAACACGTACAAATCGTCTGTGAGAACAAAACACCTGCCCAGAAGAATAAACAACCCATAGTGAAAGCAAAAATCAATCCCCTAGAGTCCACTAATGCCTTGGAACATCTAGTTAGGTCAGTCTTTGACCAAATGACGAACCGTTTAACACAATTGGAGGAAAAAGTGGATACAATGCTTAACTTAATTAATGAAGCTACAGTTTGCAAGCTTATCAGCCGCTACTACTCAACACTGCAATGATCCAGATCCAAATGGTAACCCCCTAATAGAGCACCAGCAGCCATCATCTATGCCTCAGACTACACAAAGACATATAGATTCATGCACTCCACTAGTTAGTACTAGAAGTCCCCAATACCAAAAAGCAAAGATAAATAGACGTGAAACATCGAATAGTCGGAAATTTTCTCTGGATTCTTCGTCAACATCAAGTATTATTTTAGATCTTCCTCCTGCGGCAACTCCCTATGTGATAGTCCTCGCAAATGTTCCTACCCTTTCCGGGGACTACAGGGAATCGTGGACAGCATTGAGGAACAAATCCCTGAACTGGATTGGAACTCGCATGAAATCCGGCATGACAGAAGTCCTCTTTGAGGATATTAAGATGGTTAGAAGGGTAAAATGGGTGGGCAAGAACCAAAAAACATTTAGGGGCGATTGTGTGGTACTCTCGATCAAAACCCCGAAATTTGTCAAAGACATTCTGAGACATTTAAGCTTGCGGCAGATCACAGACCAAGGCATTGTACCGCTGCCTTTGGGCTTTTTTTTAATATCCATAATCCTGCCCATGATTGTTCTGGTCTTAATCCTGAAAAACAAACAAGCAGGTTTGAAAGTTATCATCCGATATCTACCAAGAATAGATTTCACGCTCTCTGCTCGGAAGGAGCTGATTGACTATCACTTGATCAGGAAGTGGGTGGGTCCACAACTACTACGTTAACCCCAGTCCCTGATCTATTGAAGGGTGGCGATGGTCTGGTGGAGAACATTGGAGATGAATGGATGAATATGGAATCTTCACCGAGACAAACTGCCAATGATGAAGTGACAATAACTGGTCGTCCTGCCCAATCAAAAGATAAAGCAATTAAACAGTCTCCCACAAGGCAAGGCACTAATACTCTGGGAGAGGATTTTTCATTTTTATTTTGGAATGTGGTGGGTCTGCGTTCTAAAATCAAGAATGAGGATTGGTTAGAATATATCCGATCTTTTTCTTGGGCGAGCTTACAAGAGACTTGGTCTGTGGACCCTATTCACATAAATGGTTTTAGGACACTCCATACTCCCGCTGTTCCTTGTTCACGGGGCAGGGCAAAAGGCGGTCTGTGCACTTTCATTTCCAATAAGCTTAATCTAGCCAAGGATGTTAGCCTAGTTTCCAACACGTTTTATCAATTGATCACATGTGAACTAAAAAATATTGCACAATTGGCGATTATTAACTTTTATAATAATACTCCTCAACAAAGATTCCTATCTGTACTTAAGTTGCTGCAGGAGGACCTGGATTGAGTATGTAATTCATCGCATAAAGAGACCTTTATTGTGTGGGGGGTGATTTTAACACACACTTGTGCCCTCAAATTGCTGAGAAATCTTGCCTCTATGGCACAGGTGGAGATGACGATCCATTCCATTTCACACATAATTATCACGGTAACTTGTTGAATGAAACTCTATTTAAATTTGATCTCCTCTTGTGTAACAGTCTAAATCACAGTAAATCAAAGTTAAAACTCACATTTAATGGCAGGCATGCCAATACAATAATTGATTTTATATTATTATCTAATAATTTTATTTCTTATGTATCGGAGTATAAAATTCAAGATGTCAGGTTTAGTGACCACTACCCTCAAAGTTTAAGCCTTGGATTCCCTCAAGCCATAACTAAACAGAAGGAACTGATAGAGAAGGTAGAGAACATTGAACTGGGAGCAAGAAATGTTTATACTATTCAGTAGTCACAAATTGAACCTCTGCGTTTTATGGAAAAATTAATGAGCACATTTTACAATGAGTTTGAAATCTGTCTTTTAGATAACATTAGCCCGCTGGCCTGTATTAAAGCTTTTATGGCAATAACCACTGGAATCAAGCAGTCCCTTACAGTCAGTTTTGGCAAACCTAGGCCTCATTTAGACAAAGGATGGTTCGATAGCGATTGTACACAAGCTCATAAGAACTTAAAACAGTATTTACAAAGACAAAATCCTGACAAACATGGCATTAGTCTTCGGAGGAAGGAGCACAAAAAGGATATAAAATTAAGGAAACAGAAATTAAAAAATGATGCATGGCATTCTCTTCACGAAGCAAGTCTTCAGAATGATAATATCAAATTCTGGAAAATTGTGAACTCTCCTCTCCTATGTGATGGAACGTTACCAACAATTGAAATAGCCATCATGGAAGAGGACTGGATCACCTTTTTTTCTAGCATATACTCCGCAATAAATCTGGCCCTAGGACCAAACCCCCTGAGACTGGACTCCCAACCTATCACTCCACCATTTAGTCTAAAAGAGGTCACTGATGCAATTACTGTAATGCTAGTAAAAGCGGGAAAGCACCAGGCCCAGATGGAGTCCCAACTGATATTTACAAGACTAACGTCTCATTATGGGGCCCATTATTAACACAGGTTTTACGTGCCTGCTGTGCCACAGCCTTTATTCCGACCTGGGCAGGGTCTATTATTGTCCCAATCTTTAGGAAGGGAGATCGTCAAAACCCTGCGTGTTACCACCCAATCTCCCTGCTTGATACTCTTGCTAATATTGCGGGACAAATTGTTTTAAACAGGTTAAGAGATTGGACGGAAGAAAATCGCATCCTTACTGACTTGCAATATAGCTTTAGGGCCGGGATAGGGACCATGGAGCAGGCTTTGAACCTAGACATCATACTTGGCAAATATAAGAGGGCCAAGGCAGGAGCATTATACCTAGTGTTTGTCGACCTGACTTCAGCATTTGATTGCGTGGTTCACAGCAAATTATGGCCTATCTTATTGGACATGTGGGTAGATACAACCATAGTTCATTTTATTAGGGAACTATATGCTGGAGCTAAAGCCAAGGTGCGTTATGGGCTTCAGGGGGAATGTACCTCAGCTTTTCCTATTGAGCGGGGGTACGTCAAGGTTGTGTACTAGCTCCCTTACTGTTTGCTTTATATATTAACAAATTAGAGGGGGTGTTATCTGACACTTGCAGTGATCTCCCACAAGTTGGTTCTCAAAAGATCCCAGCACTTCTGTATGCGGATGGCGCAGTTTTGATGGCCCGCACTCCAGTAGCCTTGCAGCGGCTACTAACAACATTTGATAAGCATATGGAAGCGTTAGGTCTTAGAATCAACCATTCTAAAACCTTTTCGATGACATGTGGTAGAAATTCTATTAAGAAACCTCAGATCATGTTAAAAGGGACGAAATTAGATGACTCAGGAACCTTTTCATACTTAGGCATTATGTTTGATAATGAAGGTGCATGGTCACAAGCCGTAAAATTGAGGAAATTGTTCTTTACAAAAACTATCATGGCTGTAAAAAACTTTTCTAAAAAGGTTGGTAGAGCGACCCCTGAGGATATGACAATGTTGTACAATGTAAAATGTGTTTCTGTTGCACTGTATGGGGCTGGACTCTGGGGATACAGGAATTGCAACATCCTACAGCTAGTTGAAAACAATGTTTTAAAGTCTATTTTAAGTGCTTCAAAATCTACCTCAACATTGGCATGCCATATAGAAATGGGGGTAGCATACCTTCTAGACTTAATTCGCATTCAACCAATTCTATTATGGCACAAAGTATGGACATCTGATTCTGCTAGGCTGAACAGGGACATTATAGAAGATGCATTGGCACTAACTTATTCGTTAAAAATTCCATGGTTAAACTACATAAAGAACTTTTTTATAGAGTTGGGCTATCCCGAGCTATATTCTATCCCGGCCAATATGGAAACAATCTCCAGGAAAGAATTGAGAAACATCTGTCTTACTCATTTGGCTGACTTAAGATGGTCCACTAAGGCAAATAAACCTAGCGTAAGGAGGATTATTATGCTGCAACAAACAGATGGTATGGAACCATACTTGAGAAACCAATTGAATCCAAGGCATCGGTTCGTCCTTACGCGCTTAAGATTAGAGACTTTCCACCACCTCGTTAGCTTTCCCCATATGAATGACTGGACTTTAGCCTTGGAAAATGTCCTTGTGACTTAGTATCAGATCAAAGTACAATGCACATTCTTTTCTTTTGTAAATTTTATTCAGATCTAAGGAAAGTGTTTGTAATCCCATTTTTAAAACAAATGCATTTTAAACAATGTCGCCCAGCCTTCAGTTATCTCTCGTCCCTACCATCAATCATGATCTGCAATGGATTAGCTTTATTTCTATGTGCAGTGATTAAGGCTAGACCACATCATTAGATAATCCAGTGAGGTTTGCACCTTTATATGCATTTTACGAAAGATAAAAAAATGTATATGAAATATATTGCTTTATTGATTTTATAATGCTTCTTACAAGAATCTATTTAACTTTTTGTAGTGTAACCTGTTACATGGTTTTTATTTTAGGTATGGCTCGACTCACTCTCTGCCCTCTAATCTTTTTTAAAAATTTTTTAATTGGCGGACGTTATTAATATGTATCACTTGCTTTTATGATTGTTAAATTCAATCGAATAAAGTATTTTTGATGATGATGATGATGAATCAGGTTATGCGTGGATCTACTTGATCTTAGTAAAAATTTAGGGCTTGAAAGACACCTTTTATCTCACATCCAGGAGGAGTAAAATGGAAGAAGCCACATGCTTTAGTGTTCTGGGCTTATCTAGGGCATACCACCAGGTGGAGTTGCACCCCGAGTCTATGTTGTTGACTGCGTTCACCACACCTAAGGGCATATTCATGTACTGCAGGATAATGTTTGGCCTAACATTGGCACCTGCTGTCTTTCAGAAGAGTATGCAGCATATCCTTAAAGAAGTACCCAAAACTCTATACTTCTACGACAATGTCCTCATTTATGGTGTCACAGTTGAGGAACACAATAAGAACCTGAGAATGGTGCTAAACAAACTTAGACAAGCAGGACTCACATTAAAAAAAATGGGTATAACATACTACCCTCAACCAAGTTACGGGAACATCACCATTCTCATCCCTGAGAAGAAGAAAGCCTGCCATTAAATCTTTCTAAGCTGGTTGGGGGGAGGAGAGAGAATAGAATATAACATACCAAATGCAGAAAATATAATTACATTGCCCCAAGCCAAACATAAAGAATACTATGATAATAAACTCAACCCAAAACAACAGCAACGGGACAGGGGAGATTGGGCACATGTCAAAAAAACAGCAGGAAGAAATACCCGTGATTCTAAGTTCTTTGAACCCATGGGTATTGTTGAAATCAGAGTGTAGCCATTATGGACAATGGGCAAAAATGGAGTATGGACAGACTAGCTAAATACGCCCTATCAACAAAAAAATACAAGCAGTAATAATAACTTGAATCATCCCAAGGAAAACATGAGCAAAACAACTGACTTAATCAAAAGACAAAATTCCCACCAGTATGGCCTAAGGATTATGACATGGGAAATAACTGACTTTAAGTACCTAACATTTCCTGTATTTGTTTAGAGGGAAGATATGTTGTAATGTTATTCTTTCAATTCTTTGGCGGGAAGATATGTTTTAATGTAATCTTTTAATTATTGATTAAATTAATCACCAGTTATTAACTTAGCAACTTCCCAGCTTCTATATTAGGTTCTCCCCTTTCCTCTATTTGTTAATGGTGCATTCACACATTTCGAAAGGTTGTCTGTCTTAGAGTGTTGGATGGCTGCTGGATTCTATTCTGTGAGGAGAGTCAGGGAAAAAGTGATAAGCAGAGACAGGAGATATGTAATAAAGAGCAGAGACATCCAGTTCAGTTTCCTGTCATCTTTACAACACATATCATCCCTGACACTGACTCACAAGCATAATAATGATTCCATATGGAACAAGACACATGGCTCAGATACAGATATTTGGTTGTTGGTGTTGAATCATGCAACTGGGTTTTTCCTTTGCCTATTTACATATGTGAAATGTGTTCGGTAAATGAAATCAAGTTAGTGTGCCTCAGCATCGCATTACTCATCTCGAAATACACAAGGCAACACACATTGTTGTCTTAACAGACCCAGTGCCAGGTAGTTAGAACATAGATGGGGTGTGGTTAGCTACCTCCTGTAATACATAACCATTGTCCACTTCACCAATATAGGCAACATTCAAATCTAACACAAAGCTTCTGGACAGCTGCAGCAAAAACATGTTATCTTTCACCTACAGAAATGTCTGTTCACATATTTTCCCAAGGCTGCTTTCTTCCCAGCACAATATGATTCAGGCAATGCATGTCAGGAGTGTGTGCGTGCATGATGGAATTCTCATCTGTACATGTGATTTGTGGTGTATGATGCAGGGAACCATGTATCATGAGTCAGGGGTGACAGTGTTGGTGCTGGCCAGTATAAGTCACCTCACCCGTCATTAAGCAGTATAGTGGATTGTGTGCTGCTCACACAGTGCATCCCTGCATATGGACTTGTACACATTGCTGCAAGTCACAAACTATCTGGCAATGTATGAATGTCTCCCAGAAATGAGACGTAGAGTGTATGAGATAATGAGTATGCCATTTGAAATGCAATTCCATGTGCAGATTAATGACATGCAAAATGTGCCCCTTACAATGATTCTCTTTTTACTGAGGTAGGATCCCTCACATTCTGTCATGACCTGCAAAGCCATATGTCCTTGCCCTTCCATGTGGAGATCTACACTCACAATGTGCATTAGTCAGGCAGTCTGGAAATTAATTGTCCAACACCATGGTTACATTGAGTTGTAGCCATGCCATCTGTGTAATTGTTTCTCTGTCACTCTATTTCACATATGGATAACATGGACTACTCTGAGGGATGTTCAAGTACCCCTGAGGCTGGATTACAGCAGCCATACCTCAGGTTAAGGTATGGAAATTACACAACAAAACTGCTACTGATAATGTGCCTACACCCTTACAGCTACTCATTTTGATAAACAATATGTTTTCTGTCAGAAATCAAATCAATGGTTAGGAAAAGGCTTGCACTGTCTCAACAACATTAGCAACATTGATCATAGGCAGAATGGTTTGTTGGTAATGACTAGCCTGCAAGTACGGTCATAAAACTTTGTACATTTTGGACTTTTTCAATCAAACATAGCTACGGGAACAAATATGGGCCACAATACATCTTAAGTGTTGATCAGCATGAATGTTTGACCACGCCTACAGCCTATAGTTTTTCATGTTTATCTTATGTTGCAGGAGAGGTTCAATATATGTAGCATGTATGAGCATAGTATGAGGCTAAATAAAGCAATATATGCAGGATTTGGACACACACACACACACTCTATTTTAAATTACATGAGACCGTAATGTTTACAATTGGTAACCCTGTCTGGGTAATGTGTTCCATCTCATCAGCACCAATATCTAAATCACACATGGACATAGCCTGTCACATGACTCTTGCTATTCGAACAAGACTGCTGGATTTAGGGTGGCAGCACCACTGCTTGTAGGTGACTGAGTCATTCCAACACCAGTTGAGGGCTGCTGGCCCAACCCTGTCGTCTTACTAGCAGCACCTCATCCAACCCAAGAAGAAAAAGTGACTTATGGCAGCCTATCACATGACACTCTAGTGACCTCTCAGGGAAGTCATGATGACAAGATCTCACACCTTTCTCTTGTGAGCAAAAGGTCTCATACACACACACAGGCAATAAAGAGATGCAGGGTGGTTTTCAATCTATTTATTGAAAAAACTGCAATCTACGGAAAAACATATGAGCTGCAATTATTAGGATAATGAGGCATAACAAAATTATGATTGTGAGAGTTAGTGAGAAAAAGGTGAACAATCCCAACATTTTCCAATGAACATGTATTTAGAATTCCTACCTAACACCTAGTGTCTAGCTTCTAGCAAGAGCATAGCAGTGATAGCCCAGCCTGTGCATACTCAGTCCATGAGAGGAGCACCCACCCCAATTACCTTAGAATGAAGGTCTGCTCTTTTGCTGGCTTGCACAGACAAGTCTGAGATCTTGATGGAAAATGGCATGCAGCACAGATGGAAATCCTGATCAGAAGGACCCCACTCAAATCCCTTTTGGCCTACATGGTGTTTCATAGAAAAGCATGTTTTGTTCTCAGAAATAGGCATGTCGTGAGCATGTGCTTAAGTGTTGGACTGTTTGCGTGTTCTTGTGGTGGCAATGTAAAATATTATCTTGTGTTGGTCTCGCACTGTTCCTTGTCAACCTTGGGTCATGAACATGATGAGAAATGTCCATAATAATAATAAAAACACTCGAGCAGAATATCAGCTGATTAGGAAAATAAAACATACCCACTGAAAAGGAAGCTATTCTAAAATGAATAAACGAGAAGAGAGCATATTGGCGGTCATTACAACCTTGGTGGTAAAAGCCTCTTACCGCCGTGCAGAAGACCGCCACCACACCGCCGCGGCTGTGGAATTCCGCCACAGCTATTATGACCCACAGTTCGGAATCCGCCAAAATTCAGACACCCACACAAGTCCGCCACACCAAAGGTCAGTGATAAACTGGCGAAAACAAATCCTCCACCGTCACGCCAACAGAAATACGCCCACACTATCACGACCCACAAATCCACGCAGCGGTCTTTCTACCACGGTATTCCATTGGCGGTACACACCGCTGCGCTCAAAATACACACACATCTCCAAAACACAGCCACATTGGACAATTTGAAATACACACACCTGATACACATACACACACCACTCCCACACACTCAATACAATATAAAACACACACCCACATCACCCACAAACCCTTACGACCACAAATCACGAACGAAAGCCAGAGAGAGACACCACCATCAACAACACTAGCATTCACAGGCACACAACACCATCACCCACATAACTTCCATGCACCTCACACAACACACCACTACATATCAGCACACTTATCACCCCACACATCACCTGCACCACCCCATGGCACGGCAAAGACACCCAGGTTCTTGGAGGAGGACCTCAGGGTCATGGTGGAGGAAATCGTCCGGGTAGAGCCACAGCTATTTGGATCACAGGTGCAGCACACCTCCATTGCAAGGAAGATGGAGCTATGGCGAAGAATAGTGGACAGGGTCAACGCAGTGGGACAACACCCAAGAAATCGGGAGGACATCAGGAAGAGGTGGAACGACCTACGGGGGAATGTGCGTTTCGTGGTCTCCAGACACCACCTGGTGGTTCAGCGGACTGGCGGTGGACCCCCACCTCCTCCCCCACAACTAACAACATGGGAGGAGCAGGTCTTGGCGATTCTGCTTCCTGAGGGCCTCTCAGGAGTAGGTGGAGGAATGGACTCTCATAAGTCAAAGCTTTACTATTACATCCCCCACCCTACCTGCATGCCAGCACATACCCCCACCCTCACACTCATCCCCATCACTCCTACACCTCACAAATGTCCCACTATCACAAACCACCCATCCCAACATCAAGCCCTGCATGCAACACCAAAGCATGGACACCCATCACTAAAGCATGCCCACTGCACATACCCATACACCCCCCTAAACCATCATCACACAAGGTCCCACACAGGAATGCTAGCACTGGGGTACACGGTCACCCATCCAGTGCACACCTTGACACACACAGATGCAATAATCATGCTTTTATACCCCTGCAGGACCCCTACCCAACATCACTGGACAGGAGGGTCCACACATGTCCACACCACCAACAGAAGAGGCCCACAGTGATGACAACACCTCTGTCCAACTGGATCTAGATGACCAGCCCGGCCCATCGGGGACCTCGGGACAGTCGGTTCCCCACACCAAGTCACAGGCCACTACAGAACTTCCCCCCTGTGGAAACACCAATGCAGCACCCACCCAGCGGGCCCATACCTCCGTCCCCAGGACACGTCAATCAGCAGTGTGTCCACCACTACAGGGAACCCAGGCTAACCCACCACCCCAACAACAACAGGGACCTGGGGGCAGCGGTAGTGGGCACACAGTCCAGGGGATGGAGGCCCAGGAACACAGGGGAACTGGGAGGGCTGCTGTGCGACAGGTGACAGACAGTCCCAGGGAACCCACTCTCCACGAGGCCCTCTCCTCAATCATGGGAGCCTACCACCACTTCCAGGAGATGATGGCAAAGGTACTGGCCAAGTTTCAGGAGACCCAGTGCCTGCAGGAGGAACAGTATATGGGCTTCAGGGAGGAACTCAGAACCATCAATTCCACCCTGGCCACCATCGTAGGGGTGCTGAAGGAAGTACTCAACACCATGAGGGACACTAAGGCACTACAAGGGGCCCCTGACACTAGCCTGGACGATGAACTGCCCACCACCTCCGCTGGCGCTAGAGGACAGGAGGCACCACCACAGGACCACCACACCAGCACCCCACCCCCTGCAGATGGAGAACCACCTCGCAAATGGTCCCTGAGATCCAGGACAAAGACGGAGAATGATGCCAAGACCGCCGCCAAGAAATGAGACCACCCTGATAGTCATCCTACAGACCCAATTTGTCACCCTCTCCATCCTCAAACTGCCCTAGCTCCACTTCCTATGCCCATTTGGGCAATGCACCTGTGAGACTAATAGACTGGACTCTGCCATGGACATTCCTCCGCCATCACCCCTCACCATTTAACAACCCCCTCCAATACTGAGCACTTAAATAAACACCCTTAAAGCACAAAACAATCTGGAGTCTGTCTGTGATTTCGGAATACTGTATTAGCAATAACTGTGGCAAAAAGCTTTTTCATTGGTAATGGCAACATACCTATGTCACACAGCTCTAGTCCATGGGGAATCATGGCAGATGTCAGACAGTGGGACCCACATCTGTGAAATCGTAAGGGAAAGTGACAACTCAGTGACCATACACTGGGTGAAAACGACAGACAGTAGAGAGGTAGTAGTGTTTAAGTACATGTAGTAGGCAGGTTTGTATTCATACCTGTGTGTCACTGGAAATATTGCTGGATCACTGAGTCCCTGTTGTCCATGTCTTCTTCCTCTGCTTCCTCGTCTTCACTGTCCAAAGGCTCCACAGCTGCAACAACATCTGGACCATCCTCCTGCAGAAAGGGCACCTGTCATTGCAAAGCCAAGTTGTGAAGCATACAGCAGGCCACAATGATCTGTCACACCTTCTTTGGTGAGTAGAATAGGGAACCGCCTGTCATATGGAGGCACCTGAACCTGGCCTTCAGGAGGCCGAGGGTCCGCTCGATCACCCTCCTAGTTCGCCCATGGGCCTCATTATAGTGTTCCTCTGCCCTTGTCCCGGGATTCCTCACTGGGGTCAGTAGCCATGACAGGTTGGGGTAACCAGAGTCACCTGCAAATGGCGAGGGACAACTGTTAGACACACACTAACCTGGAGGGATATCCCCAGACCAAAACAACCATTCCCACTGACTAGCTTCCAGGTGCTCACCTAATAGCCACACACGGTGCCTCTGGGGTTGAACCATCACATAAGGGATGCTGCTATTCCGCAGGATGTAAGCATCATGCACTGAGCCAAAGAACATGGTATTCACATGGGAGATGTACTGGTCTGCCAAACATACCATCTGTACATTCGTCGAAAGATAACTCTTCCGGTTTCTGTACACCTGTTCACTCCTGTGAGGGGGTACCAAAGCCACATGGGTCCCATCAATGGCACCTATGATGTTGGGGATATGTCCCAGGGCATAGAAATCACCTTTCACTGTAGGCAAATCCTCCACCTGAGGGAAAACGATGTAGCTCCGCATGTTTTTCAGCAGGGCAGGCAACACTCTGGACAACACGTTTGAAAACATAGGCTGGGACATCCCTGATGCTATGGCCACTGTTGTTTGAAATGACCTACTTGCAAGGAAATGGAGCACTGACAGCACCTGCACTTGAGGAGGGATTCCTGTGGGATGGCAGATAGCTGACATCAGGTCTGGCTCCAACTGGGTACACAGATCCTGGATTGTGGCACGGTCAAGCCTGTATGTGTTTATCACATGTCTTTCCTCCATTGTCGACAGGTCCACCAACGGTCGGTACACCGGAGGATGCCGCCATCTCCTCACATGTCCCATTGGACGGTGCCTATGAAGGACAACAGCGAGCACAGAGTCAAACAACTCAGAGGTACGTACCCACAGCTTACACAGAACACCATTCATACTCAAAAAGTGGCATGTATGTGTGTTGAGTCTAAGCCTAGGTATGTGTGACGCAGTTGAAAATGAAGCCATGTGGGCCCCTGAAATGGCAGCTGCCTGACCTCTAAAGTGGGACAATGGGATGTGAGGTAACTGCGCTGGCGTTGTACACCGTCGCTGTAGGCGGTCGAAGACCGCGGCGCAATCCTGCATTGGTTAACATTGGACCCCATGGGTCCCAGGAGCCAATGACTATGTACGCCGGCGGTGACGGTACGCACCGCCACAGACGTGACCGCCATTTTCTATCTGATCAATCACTCAACACCTGATCTTCGACAGGAGAGGACTTACACTGCAAGTGCTGCTGTGACCTCGGTCTGGAAGAGACAATGGCTCGAGTGTCTGGGGAAAGGGCCCCTGCCTTCACATCGGAGGAGTTGGAGAAACTAGTGGATGGGGTCCTCCCCCAGTACACGTTACTCTATGGTCCTCCAGACAAACAGGCAAGTACACTGGGAGCATGATGTATGGGCTATGCCTGTGTGGAGAGGGGTGGATATAAGAACGAAGGGGGGAGAGTGTGGCGTGCATGAAACGACGGTGAGTGCATTTGCCACATGGCAAGGGTAGGGATGGGGGCCAATCACTTTGACGGTGCAGTTGGTAATAACTTTCTCTTCCCCCTGTAAAAAATCATGTAGGTCAGCGCCCACCAGAAAAAACATATTTGGCATGCCATCGCCAAGGACGTCCGGACCCTGGGGGTCTACCACAGACGGAGCACCCACTGCCGGAAAAGATGGGAGGACATTCGCCACTCGAGCAAGAAGACGGCGGAGGCTCAGCTGGGGATGGCCTCCCAATGTGGGAGGGGTGCCCGTCGCACCATGACCTCCCTGATGTTCAGGATCCTGGCGGTGGTGTACCCGGAGTTGGATGGGTGCTTGAGGGCATCACAGCAGCCACAAGGGGGTGAGTACACTCGCATACTGCTGACTTTGCACGCAGTGGAGGGGCCTGGGTGGGGGAGGTGGGCTGTGGGTTTCCCTAGGCCAGGGTGAGTTCCGTAGGCAAGGTCCCTCCGTAAGGCAGGCCATGTGGCAGCCCACCCCACCTCTGTAGAGTGACAACTACACCTAGTCATGCCCCTGTGTCAACTATGTGTGCAGATGTCGTCCATAGCCTTGTAGGCCATTTCCCAGGAATTGAACAGTGGAGCCCAAGAGCGCGGCGTAGTGCAGGGGGCTTGTGTGTCTGTCGTGTCCGCCAACGGTAGCGGTAATGCATGCACTCAACATGTCTTTCTTCTGTTCTACCCCCTTTTTGTGGTCTCCCTGTTCTTGTGTGCATTAGCATCATCAGGCGGAGGAGCAGTCGCACCGGAGCACCAGGGGGCTGCATCCCACATAGCCATGGAGGGCCACACTACGGAATCGGACTTCACCAGTGGGATGGAGGGCAAGGGGAGCTCCAAGGCAGGGACAGGAGCTGAAACCAGTGACACGGACACGTCCTCTGATGGGAGCTCCCTTGTGATGGTGGCAACATCTGTGCCACCCCCATCTACAGGTACAGCCGCCACCCCCCCCTTCCAGCACTGCCCTCCCAGCAGCCCCTCAGCCTTCGCCCGTGCCCGCTCACCCGGGAGGGTGGGCATCACCTTCGCCCCAGGCACCTCAGGCCCTGCCCCAGTCACCCCTGCTGCCCTCAGTGAGGAGGCCATTGAACTCCTCAGGTCCCGCACTTTTGGGCAGTCTACCATTTTGAATGCCATCCAGGGTGTAGAAAGGCAGTTGCAACAAACCAATGCATTCCTGGAGGGCATTCATTCTGGTCAAGCGACCCTTCAGCGAGCTTTTCAGTTTCTGGCCTCAGCACTGATGGCAGCCATTGTCCCTGTGTCTAGCCTCCCCCCTCCAACTTCCTCCACCCCGACCCAAAACCCTTTACCTCAGCCTATCCCAAGCACACCTACAGACCAGCATGCACACACGTCAACACACAAGGGAAGCTCAGGCAAACATAAGCACCACACATCCCACAGGCACTCACGCAAGCATCACACACATGCAGACACACCTACATCCACTGCCTCCACTGTGTCCCCCTCCTCCTCATCTCCCTCCTCCCTCTCTGTCTCGTCTACACTCACACCTGCATGCACTACCTCTACAGTCACTACGTCCCTCTCCAGCACACCCACCACCACACCCCGCTCACGTGCAGTCACCACCCTCACTACCATTCACACGTCCCCTGTGTCCTCTCCCAGTGTGTCTGTGACGCCCCCTCCCAAGATACACAAACGCAGGCACACACCCACCCAACAACCATCCACCTCACGACAGACTCCAGCGCATGCACCTTCACCCATAGTCAGCAAACGAACACCTCCTACAACCACAACCTCTTCCTCCACTCCCAAACCCCCTCCAGCTACCCGTCCCAGTGTGTCAAAAAAACTATTCCTGTACAACCTTGACCTCTTTCCCACACCTCCCCCACCCCGTCCGTCTCATAGGTCCCGAACTAGCACCTCAGCCACAACATCTCTGGGACCAGTGGTGCCTGTAGTCACCGGAATCTGGAGTGCACCAACTACCAGGGCAGCCGGTGTGGCACGGAGCCACAGCACAGACAGTCCCCCACCTGTGAAGCATCAGAAGTTGGCCAGTGCCCGGCGGGAGAGGGGGAAGACTCCAGCCATCAAAGCTGCTCCCAGGGGTCCCGGTGGGAGTGTGGAGTCAGCTGTGACACCTTCCAAGGTGGAGAAGGGCCACAAGAAACCCGGCAAGTCTGGGAAGAGCAGCACGGCGGAGAAGACCGCCGTCATCCCCGCTGCCCAGGAGGCCACTGCCAGCACCAGCCCAGCTGGCCAGGAGGCCACTGCCAGCACAAACCCAGCTGCCCAGGAGGCCACCACCAGCACCAGCCCAGCTGCCCAGGAGGCCACCGCCAGCACCAGCCCAGCTGCCCAGGAGGCCAGCACAAAGCCCAGCTGCCCAGGAGGCCAGCACAAAGCCCAGCTGCCCAGGAGGCCACCACCTGCACCAGCCCAGCTGCCCAGGAGGCCACCACCAGCACCAGCCCAGCTGCCCAGGAGGCCACTGCCAGCACAAGCCCAGCTGCCCAGGAGGCCACTGCCAGCACCAGCCCAGCTGCCCAGGAGGCCACCGCCAGCACCAGCCTAGCTGCCCAGGAGGCCACCGCCAGCACCAGCCCAGCTGGCCAGGAGGCCACCACCAGCACAAGCCCAGCTGCCCAGGAGGTCACCACCAGCACAAGCCCAGCTGGGCCATGAAGGACCACCAGCAAAAGCCCCACTGGGCCATGAAGGACCGCCAGCACAAGCCCCGCTGGGCCATGAAGGTCCGCCAGCAGCTGAGTCCCTGCAATTGAGACCGCCGTCTCAAGCACCGCTGAACAGGGCACCGCCGTCTCAAGCATCGCTGAACAGGGCACCGCCGTCTCAAGCACCGCTGAACAGGGCACCGCCGCCTCAAGCCCCGCTGAACAGATCACCGCCGTCTCAAGCACCGCTGAACAGGGCACCGCCATCTCAAGCACAGCTGAACAGGGCACCGCCGTCTCAAGCACCGCTGAACAGGGCACCGCCGCCTCAAGCACCGCTGGCCCATGAGCGCCAAGGGCACTGACGCTACTGAATCTGTCACGGGCAGAATGAAGCACTCTGGGCACCATGCCCCCTCCAAAACCAGTGGAGTGATCCATCCACTACTTCTGTCCTTAGCAGGATGAAGTACTCGGGCACCATGCCCCCTCCAGAACCAGTGGAGAGATCCATCCACTACCTCTGTCCTTAGGAGGATGAAACACTCTGGGCACCATGCACCCTCCAGAACCAGTGGAGAGATCCATCCACTACCTCTGTCCTTAGCAGGATGAAGGACTCTGGGCACCATGCCCCCTCCAGAACCAGTGGAGAGATCCATCCACTACCTCTGTCCTTAGCAGGATGAAACACTCTGGGCACCATGCCCCCTCCAGAACCAGTGGAGAGATCCATCCACTACCTCTGTCCTTAGCAGGATGAAACACTCTGGGCACCATGCCCCCTCCAGTACCAGTGGAGACTGTTATCCACTTGAGAGACTGTGCCTTTGCACTCCCCAGGATGGAACAGTGGGCAACCTACCCACTGTATAGACTTGAGAGACTGTGGCTTTGCACTCCCCAGGATGGAACAGTGGGCAACCCACCCACTGTAGAGACTTGAGAGACTGTTGCTTTGCACTCCCCAGGATGGAACAGTGGGCAACCCACCCACTGTATAGACTTGAGAGACTGTGGCTTTGCACTCCCCAGGATGGAACAGTGGGCAAACCACCCACTGTAGAGACTTGAGAGACTGTGGCTTTGCACTCCCCAGGATTGAACAGTGGGCATGTGGCCCACTCGTGGATTTGGCGTTGTGCACTCAACCTGCTGAGGTACCCCCCCTTTCCCTCCCCCAGAGGTTCCTGTTTAGTTGCTCTCTGATGCCCCTGCAGTGTTCTCTCCGTCATGGTCGGCGATCTTGTGTGGGCCTCACCCATACCGTGTGGGCCCAGTGTTCCACGGACTTAATTGGAGCACTACCTGGACTACTATGCTTGGTATATATTTTGTAAATGGTGTATATATATATATATTTTTGCCTACTTGATTTTAATATATTACAATGGTTACACTCATTTTCTATTGTCTTTGCATTGTTCCGGGTGGGTTGGGGGGTATAACTGTGATGTATTATTATGCATTAGTGTGTGTGTTGTAGTGGGTGAGGGTGGGGATGGGGGTGTTGGTGTGTGTGTCCCTGTTTTTTCCCTCCCCCATCCCCTGTGTCGTAGGTGCAGTACTCACCGTGGTCTTCGCCACCGGCGTTCATGCTCCTGGTAGAGGAGCAGGAAGACTATTGCAGGTAGAATTTGGAGTTCCGGGTCCATGGTGTCCTCGTTCCTCGTGGGGTGTGTAGAGGTGAGTGTTTTCCCTTCAGAATTCCTGTTTCCGCTGTGTTTTTATCTGCTGTGAATCCACCCTGGAAAAGGTGGTGGATTGGTGGGTTGTTATAGTGTGGGCGGTACATTGTCTCCCGCCTGTCTGTTGCCGGTGACCGCCACACTGTTTGTACCGCCATGGCGGTCGGAGTGTTAAAGTGGCTGTCTTTGTTGGCAGTTTCCACCACGGTCGTAATTGCAAATTTTTCCCCTTCTGCCTGTTGGCGGTCTTACCGCCGCTTTAACACCGTCCGCCAGGGTTGTAATGACCACCATTATCTGGGTGAAAGGGAGCAGGCTACAAGCCTAAGCTAAGCTAAAATATATGTGCCCAAGCAACATAATAAAATGAACCCATGGCAAACCAACCATACCATGTCAAGACAAGATAAGCCTTGCTCATTCAATTTGTCTCCAACATTTGTCGAGCCATTGTTTACAATGTTTGTGCCATGTGCTGGATGTCAGATTTTGCATCTTTGGAACATCAGCAGATTAAGTGCCTGATTATGGTAATTGTTCCATAAGCAACCAACCTGTGGCAAGCAAATATCGCCACAGCAGGGAAAGATAAATGAATCCTGTTGCCATGCATATACCATCCCTGCATGTACTTTGACATAAATCCTTGTTAATTTTTCATTATTATGTGTACAAGTACTGTTGTGAGTGTACACTGAGTGCAAAATGATTACATATGATTGATGCATCACCAACGGCATTACAATGACCTATCATGGATCACACACAAACCATTCAGAGCTATAATTATGTATTTATTTCACTTACTGGTAGTATTGGTATTCCAGAAGGTTGCAACTTCCCCATGTGTGTAAGGTGCTGGTCCACTTGTAAGACAACAATTGGAAAATTGCATTGTAAATAGAGCAAATACACACTGTCTTAATATCATGAACAGTACTATGACATCCCAGTGATTTTGGAATTTCAACATGTTTGACACACATATGTATACAGTATCTGAAGATAAGAGATGCAGCTAGTCACTCTACATGGCACAGATGCTTGGAAAGTGACATTCAGACATATCTCACAGCACATCCCTGAAGCATGCCTCCGACATGTGACTGTTTTGTGTACTGCTAGTACAATTATCCCAGGGCCCCTTGCACCATGACATAAAGGGCCAAAACCATTGGTCCGAAGCAGGGCAAAGTAGTGCTGGGATGGGTAAGGACAGGTATACCCCGTGTGTGACATCATAACAACCATGTCAGACTATTCATGTCATAGGCACACAGACTGCTGACTAGCGGCAAAGCATGCTACATTGTAAGATGGTGCTGGGGTGCATGTCATGGAAGATGGTATGCATCTCCGTCCTGTAAGGGTCACCTACATGAGCAATTATATTTGCCAGTGCCATGTTAAACTTTACATGTGTGCAGAACAATGCAGCACACATATGAAGGTAACCTAATAGGAGATTGAACACTACATTCCTCCTTACACATCACCTGTGCTGAATTTGAAAATCTTTGGGTAATGCACTGCACAATCACCTATATGAAATCAGCTCTTGTTTCCTAATGCACACATATATTTTTTAAATATTAAATCCTCAGAACATTGAACAGATCCCTGGTGCAGGAAAATAACAATTTCACAGGATTACACAGGAATTTAGGAAACACCATAGCAAATGAACTGTCCACTACAATTTTAACACATGTGCACACGGTGATAGTTACACAACTACATGTAGCTGGTACATACATACCTACAGGGACCAAATCTCCAATTCAAGGTGGTGTACCAAATCAGCCTCTCTGATCACCACATCAGCCCATTGATGCTTCAGCTGGTGGACCATGCAGTCAACCCCAAACACCCTGGACCTTTTCCAACGTAGCCCCTCTCAGTGCTACTTACTTTTCTTCGGCAGGTAACCCTGGCTGACTTTATCTCCGGATGCCATCATGTCTGGTATGTAATGGGACAGCAGCAATAGCAGGCCCCCAAACTCTTCCTCAGACAAATTCTTAGCTCTACCCTTTGCCAATATTCCCACAACCATGTTATGCCCATTAAACCCACAACAAATGCCTCTTAACCTAACCCCTATCACTAAACTATTAAATCCCTAAATGTACAAACACCAGACAAAACAATGACAATACTAAGACAATTTACACCTACAATACACAATTAACACAATTAGCACAAAACAGGGACAGAGCAGACACTGACAAGACCAAAAAGCACAATGAAACACCAGCCACCCTCAAGACTCCTCCAATACCAAGCACAAACTAACCGAGGGTAAGAGGAGTGAAAGTAACTATCACACTTCCCAGTTTGCAGACTGCCACACCCATTGCATCATTTCCTGGATATTTCCTGCGTGTTTGAGAGATTTTTTATTTATTTTTTTATGCATCATTACTGAAATGGCCAATTTGTGGATGTGCCTGCACATCCCATTAGCACGTCTGCAGTCCCGCCCATGCATTGGCATCAGTGGACGGATTATTACCGGTGCAACTGGTACAATGCTCTGAGCAACAGAGTCAAGTTTGGGTTCTGACTAATGCAACTGGCCTAATGTGTGGCTTTCACTGTAGAGGTTTGTGAAATGCAGGAAAACACACCTTGGGCACATATCGATTGGTGCTGGATTTTTACCAGACAAGTTTACAATTTTCTTATGTGTGACTTTTGAGTGGCAATAGTGTGCTCATGTGTGACATTATACCTTCTTAGATGTGACATTTTGAGTGACAGTTTATTGTGAGGGGAAGCAAATAATTATTGTAATGTACTGAGACATTTTCAAGTTTATCTTCCTTTTGTGGTTTTTAGTAGGCATGGGTGGACGTAGGCAGATGCGATGATGCCATAACTATGCCATGTGCTTGCTTGACTTCACCCAGTATTGCTTGGTACTTGGGAGAGCTGTGGACTGGGTTGGCACCACTTGGCAGGTATGCATGGTAGAGGGCAATGTCCAGGTTATAAATCGGTGTCTGTATAATTTGTTCATGCACCTGTCACTTCATGACAGGTGGGCTGGCACATGGGCCATGGAGTTAGTATGCGTTAAAGGAGTGCATTGCTCTTCTCTTCACTGAGCCAGGGAAACAGCAGGCAACATGGCAGCAAACCGAGGCAAGAATCAGGAACTGTCTGATTACACTTCAGTTGTCAAAGCTGTTACCAGGATAAACACCTGAATGTCCCCCACAGTCATATGTCCATGTGAAGATTGCTCCTGGGGCCTATGTGCTTTGCTATTGTATTCCCTATTCTGCACAATATCTTCATTCAGTCAGTCTGTCAGGAATCCTGCCATAAGATGTGTTACGAATGCAACACACACACACTTAAGGAAGCACAGAGACATGCTGGTTCACCCATTCTACAGTGTATGTGCTACCCAGCTTACAGATTTACTGGATGTTTAAAAAACAAATAGTGTAATTCCAATATGGCATGCCTAGAAGTCATGTATTTGCACACATAACTAGGCAAGTTCCGCCATGTAATGAGGTGGTAACGACACGTTTGCAGTCAGGACTATGGGCCTCATTATGACTTTAGAGGTCTATAACATAGACCTCTGAAGTCCTGCCAGCCACAAGACTGCCAGGGATGGCGGTCTTCAGACAGCCATATTATGACTGCTGGCGGCTCTTTGCCAGAATTTGGGCGGGGAGCCGCCGGCAGCCATTCTGGCAGTCAGCAGTGCAGTGGAGGCTGCTCCACTTGCACCGTCACATCATCACAACACCACCATGCCTATTACGAGTTGGCAATAGGCGTGGCTGTGTTGTGGTGAAGGGGCGCTGGCCGTGGAGCAGGCCCCAAGGATCAAGTCCCCTTCCGGACGACCACTGAGAAAAGGTAAGTGCCCATCCTATAGAGGAGGGGGGTGATGAGTGGTGTGTGAGTGCATGGGGGTGTGCATTTATGTGATTGGAGGGTGGTGGTGTTTGTGTGCCTTTATGTGTGTGATTGTGAGTGTCTGTGTGAGTGCTTGAATGGATGCGGGGGTGGTGGGGGGGTGTGCGAGTGTAAGCGTGATTGCATGTGTGTGTGTCTGTGTGTGTGTGTGTGGTGCGTGCATGCTTAGATGGGGTGGGTGGGTCTCTATGGGCTATGGGGGGACTGTGGCTGTGTGTGGGGGCGGGGGAATTGCATACTGGTGACAGGAATGTAAATTCCTGTCGCCGGTGTCCTTTCTGCCAGGGATTTCCTGGCAGGAAGGAGACTCCAAATACCGTCAGCTGTCTATGGTGGACCGCAGGGGCGAAGGTTGTCTGTTTCATGGCCGTGGTCATAATCTGGCAGTCCAACACCCCCACGCCATCGGCGGTGTTACCGCCACCGCCAGTGTGGCAGAGCTAGACCGCCAATGTCATAATGAGGGCCTATATGTCTAAACCAATATGCGTGGCACTTGCACAATGCACCATGGTAAAAGTTCTACACAAATCTATTTGTATATTGTTTGAGCCAAAAAAGGCCAGGTTGTCCAGCCCTGACAAATGTCATTAATCACAAGTGACACAATGTATTGCAAATCATTACATTGCCTTACTTTACACCAGAGAAAGGCTCCTTGACTGTTGCTTGTGGGTATCGATTCCGATCTGATGCTTATATACGCAATACCAAGCATGTCAAATTTGAAGTGCACCAGGAAGTAGTACCTTCCCAGGAGTGTCATTAGACCTTAAATTCTCCTCCTTAATTCATTTTTCTATGTGTGCTGCAATTCGCAGCACACATAGATGGTGGAATATGGCTCACAAGATATTTTGGTTAAAAGGAAGATGCATTTTCATGCACACATACATTCCTGCATGTGATAGTTGCATCCTTGCTCCATGGGGCAAATGTACCTCCGTTGACCCTAAGCAGCCAAAAAAGCACCGGCACAGGGAAAAAGGCATGACTGTTTTGTTTTCAGTTAGATACAGCATGTTACTTGTAATTTGCTTTCACACATAGCCGTGCAGTAGGGAGACTATTTGTGCTGCACTGCTCATTATATTGCTCTGTTTCCAACCAACAGGACATTAGGGGAATTATACTAAGATCCACATGCATCAGACGTAAACAAACATCATGACAGCCAGCACACGCACTCAGTCATCACACACTGTTTGGTTCTATAATCCCCTTGGACTGTGCTAGTGGGTCTGAAGGTGAACACATTCTCAGCATGTGCACACTGTTCTACATTGCAACCTTTCTGTTGGGTATGTCTTGCACAAGCACGTGTTCTACACATGGTGTTATCATGCACACATATTTTTATCAACGTGATGTTGGGCAGGGGTGAGTGTGACACACTGCAACAGACTTTTGGAGCACTTGAATGAGCTATTAGGTCTCATGCTGTGAACCAGAGTCACATGGTCATGTTCACTACGGATTCTCAATGAACATCATGCTGCCAAACACACACGTTCTCTGTATTACACCTGTCAAAGGCAGTAGCAGTACATCTACACTGAGGGCAGGTCTTTTTGTGGGCCTCCCGTCCAAGAAGATTGCATTCCCTGACACAGGCATATGCAATGGCATAGACTCAAATGCCATTTCACCTATGGGATGATATAAGATTTGTGATCCCCTCAACTATGCACTTGTATATTCAGGGAAGGGTTAAACTACTCTTGCAATGCAGAGGTAAGTTCTTATCTAAATTCGTCCATGACACCATGTTCAATGAGTTAGTACGTGTACACATACAGTTTTGTCTGACTTTTGACATGAACACTTCACACTCTTGACATCTCTGTATTCTTTGGGTGTTGTGATGTTTGCAAAAACCATCTGCATTGTGATGCCTCTCTGGGTAACTACTCAAACTGCTTAGTCATCTGCTCATATTACAGAGCTACAGGACTTTAAGTCTCATCACATTGCTGTGCAATGCCTTTGAAATGTGTATTTTGATACTGTGGCCTGAATTGGTATCTATGACAAAGTGGCCAGGAATCTACTCACATGTGTAGTTTTTGAGGATTCTCAGACATGCAGGTATGGAATCAGTATAAACAAAAAATTAACTTGTACACATAATACAACTGTCACTCATGATCTGTGAAGGTATGTGCTGCGACATTTGCTCCTGGAAAGTGATGCTATTCTGCATTCTGGCACATTGGTGAGACACATTACACTGAGTGGGTGATCTCAGGTATGAACATATTGAGTGATCTGTGTTGCAACCCTCACTGAGTACTATACAAAACACACTTTGCTGTTGCAAAACACAGCAAGAGTGCTAGCTCTGCAACACTAGTCTGCTCAAGAGTGTGAGGACGCAAATGCACTATTAAGATGAGGATATGTAGCAAACCTGGCTTGTTTATTGCATGCAGTACACTGCATCACATTTCATTGCTGCGTTGGTTGATAGAATATTTGGAGCCATGCCCCATGTTTCTCAACACGTCTGACAACATGATTGATACATGTTTAGGCCTACTTCTAGTTGTGAAGACATGTTTGACTTCTTTTTTACATTGACTATGACATAAAGACTACACAATGAATGAGTTCAAACATGTATTTCCATGTTGAACTTTGATGAATATTTCAAATGTTTTGTACACTAGCAAATATAATTATGGAAAGAAATTTGACACAATGGTGTCATGTCACCAACGTCCAGCCATTGTGTGCTCGAGGTCTCCATCATTGTTATCCTCCTCCTCCTCCCTTTGCTCACTCTCCTCTGGCTCCATGTCCCATGGGACATTTGCTCTGACACAAATGTTGTGTAGAAATGCACATACCAGGATAATCTTTCAGGGGGTGAATAAAACAATCTTCCCCTAGACATATCCAAGCACCAAAACATACATAAAGTATCCTTGTTATGCATCAACTAGGAAGACATATGTATTTTACTCATTCCCATGTTTGGTATATCTGACGTGTCATCAGCATTTGGGGTTTCATAGATACACTCAACCTACACACCTTATGCACAGTAATGCAACACAGCATTTGGCACTATGTTGCATGCGTCCAGATTTCGTACGGCATTCCAAGCCACAAAAAGTGGCTTGGCAAGTCCTCAAATATCTGACTTAGGAGCTTGCATCACACATGAAGTACAATACACGGTGCAAGCGCGAGTCACACCACTCTTGCATATGCACCTAGCTCCATCAACAGACACAGAGATGGCTATTATGTCATACATTTGTAAATGTTTGTTGGTATGTCGCATACTTCAAATTAGATTACCAATAAGTAGGTCATTCCCATGTCACCTATTCTGGAGGTGCTCATTGATAATTCTGTGCCAGAAGATGTAGGCATCATGCATAGTTCCAGGATATGTGGCCAGCACATTTGTGAAAATTCCCAAATGGTCCACGATGGTCTGGGCATTGATTGAGTAGGTATGCTTGCAGGTATGGTACAGGTGTGATGTTTCTGCAGGAGGAACCAATTGCCTACATGTACAATCCATGGCACCGAACATTTGGGGAAATCCTGCAATGACATAAAAGCCTTGCTTGGTCTTCAGATGTTGTTGGCGGGTCTTGGGGAAGAGAAGGTACCATGGTGTGAGGCGAATGATGACATCCAGGACAATGGGTAGGAAGGCAGAAAATGATGCCTGGGATATTCCTGCTACTCTTGCTGTTGTGGCCTGGAAGGGACCAGAAGAAATCATGTGGAGCACCACCATCAATTTCACCTGGGGAATAATGTTGGTGGGCCTGGAAGATGGACCAATCTTGGGGAGCGAGTCCATTGTAGAGTCCCTCCAGATCCTATAGAATTTGATAACCTCATCATCCCTGAGGTTGATGACGGAGATGAGCTGCCAGAACACATGCTCTCTCCTCCTTTGCTGCCTACTAAGTGGTGGTGGTCTCCTTGCAATGCTGAGCTGCAGGTTAACAACCTCCATGGGGTAGTTGAGCTTGCCTAAGTGTTTTGATGTTCAGCTTTTCATACCACAACCACTGTATCATTTCCTATGCCTGCGTTATTACCAATGAGCAGCTTTTTAGGCTCATTTCGGGCTTTGGTTGCTGCATCCAAGCGATGCATCACATGTTGTCAAACCCATAAGTATCACTGTGTTTGTTTTGCATGAGATGTTGCAGGGAACACGTACCTTGCAAATTTTAATTTGTGAGTGGCGCAGTTGGTTTAGGCACGCCTTAAAAAATGACTCATTTAGGCAAATGCGTTGTCTCATAAATATTTTGTACTGCATGTGCCTCAGTTGTGTCAAAATCTTTGGTGAAGCAACAGTACAAGCCTCTCGTAATAATGCGCCATAGTGTATACCCATCGCATCCTACAGTTGTGAAATCTGAGGTTACGCTCACACTGCTTCTTTGCAATGAGCTGAGAACATGTTTCTCCAAAGTCTACTTGCACTTCCAAGTAGTTCACCCACTTTTATTGTTCTTTATGATCTGGAGCAGTAGATTCTGGTGGACATGATTCAACTGAGACCTCTTATACTTTCGATGACTATCTGGATCAAGCTGAAGCTAGCACTTAATCAGGATATACTTAAGGACTGCTTAGGGTTGGACGGTGTTTACCACATATGCTGGATTGGATTACCTATGTCTGTGACTTTTTCTTTAAATGGGGGTGTCCCTCTTTCTTCAGTTCCCCTCAGAGCATTAAAAAAAGCTGATCTTACTTGGATCAAAGCAACCTGTTACAGACAACTGCATGATAAAGAGAGAATCTCTTGTTCTAACAATGGCCTCAGTCAGGTGATACTGTCTTGTGCTGTCTACCTTGTCAATAAAACCTTATCTCCTGTTTGACATGGCCAACACTCATCATTATCTGTTAACTCATGTCAGGATAAACATGGTCTTTTTTTATTTATTACTCCCAAGTGATGGTCATTCATTGTGGACCACGCCCCCTATGCATTTGTGAAGTCACATCTACCCAAGGCACTATAAGCCAGATTTAAGAAAAGTGGTGCTACATTACATGTAGTGTCACTTTTATTGTGGCCCCTTGCACCCCCCTACCACCACCATGTGTGCACCGTATTTAAAATACGAGGCACCATGGCACAGGGTAGGGGGCAATAGCATCAGAATTCCTAACACTATTGATGTACTGTTCAGGGTTAGCGCCAACATTGTGGTACATAGGGGCTCATTGAAAACAATGGCATGTCCCCTTTTAACTCCTGCTCTGAGCAGGTGTTAAAAATGCAGAAAACATTATGCAAAGAAATCATTTAGATTTCTTTGCACCATTTTATCGGCCCCCCTAATGGGGGAACACCCCCCTTCCATACATTATACCTGGCACAGGCATACTGTGGCACAAGGGGTTACAAAGTGGTACAATGCATGCATTGTGCCACTTTGTAAATTTTGCACAGTGATTTTGGCCTCGTTGGGCCACATTAGCGTAAACAAAAAATTAAACTAATGTGGCGCAAGGAGGTGCTAGGGGCTCTTAATTATGCCCCTATGCACTTTATTTGTTCTGTCCTCTTTATAAACACCTCTTCTGAAGCCAATCTTAATAGGAATAAATTTTACTCAGACCAGGCCCACCTTATTGTTTTTACAGTTATCAAGCAATCCTTTTATCTGGGATTCTGTTCCTTGTTTTTTAAACTGTGATATTAGACTTATGAACTCCGTGGTTGGTGACTCCTAATGTCTTCTTTTGATATAACTTGTTGTATATTGTCTGATCTTATTGTAACTGACTTTTGTGGTTTGCTATTTTAAACTGAATAAAGTATATTGATGATGATGATGATGATGATGTTGATAAATTAGATTATACGTTAACAAAAGTTTTTAAAAATGTAAAAGAAATTGTTAAACGTGTTACAAAATGTTGTTAACATATATATATATATATATATATATATATATACATATATATATATATATATATAAATATAAATATGTATATATATATATATATATACAATCCTAAAGTATAAATTAACTAATATTAGTAGAAAAAATATCCAGTTATTTAATACACACTGACAAAAACTATGTAAACATTATGGGCCTAATTAGGAGTGTGGGGTTCCTCGGGCTGCCACACTCACGTTGGTTGTCGGACCACCACTGTTGTGGCAGTCTGAGAACCACATTACGAGGTTGGTGGGCAGCCCCGCCAACCTACTGCCATCTCCGCCAGGATTGGAGATCCCGACTGGCTGACGATGGTGCAGGTTGCAATCTGCCAGTGCAGCGTTGAAGTCAGTAGTAAAACTGCCACAAAAATGCTGGTGGAGAATAGGTGCAGGTGGCCACAGGGTTCCTCATGCCCAGCACCCTCGTAATACGCAGTCAGTGCACATCACATAGGTACTAGTGCCCCTATGGGTGCCAGCATTGCCCACGGCTCGATTACCTTGGTTTCTGACAGTCAGCCCAGTGGGAAAGTCTTAATGGGTCCGACGGGGAGGTAGCCAGCATAGTGGCAACCATCCCGTCGGGAGTTTCGTGGATGGATGTTCCTGTCTGCCAAACTCCTAATCAGGCCCTATCTTATAAATACGTTTATGAAACAAGTGAATTAATGCTGAAATAATGTTAAATAGTAGACAAAAACAGAAAATATACAACACACAATGCTATTTAAATATGACTTACATTGTTTATTTAATAATAAAAATACATTTAAATGTTTTTATTTATCAACATATAATTTATAACACTAAAACTATAGATGTTAAGTAGTGCATTAAATAAACTTTACAAAATAATAAAAAGAAAAATGTGTTACATATCTTGATTCTAAGAACATATGTAAATGATAATGTTATTTATTACAAATATACAACCAACTACTGCGTCAATCATCTTTCAAAACATCAATAATACTAATTCAATGGCATAAAATACTTCTACTATACAGAAATAGCTTTTAAAAAAGGAAATTAACACTAAAAGGGTTAAATGTAATATTCCCACTCTAACGTAAACCACTGTAAAGAAGGTGTTGAACACAAAAGTGTTGATATTTACTATTCTCACTCCAATCTAACATATTTTGGTGAAGGTGTTGTAGAGTAAAGGAGTGACATTTACTTTCCACAGTCCAATCTAAACTATCTTGGGGAAGATGTTGGGCATGAAAGGGATTACATTTACAATTCCTACTCCAGTCTAAACCATTTTGGTGAAGGTGTTGGACACTAAAAGGGAGAATGTTTACTCTCCGTACTTCAATCTCACCCATTTTGGGGAAGGTGTTAGACACTAAAGGGTGACATTTACTATTGCAACTCCATTCTAAACCATTTTAGGGAAGTGTTGGACACTAACGTGGTGACATTTACTATTCTCACTCCAATCTTAAATCTTTTTGGGGAAGGTGCTGGACAATGAAAGGTTTATATACACAATCAATACTCCATACTCACACATATTTTTATGTCTAAAAAAATAAAAGGTACAGAGAAGACACAATAACCCAAAATAAAAACCTATGTGCTTAAAACATTAACTTATAAAACAATATGTTTTTCACTATTTAAAAATGATACCTTGTTATTATTATTTATTAATATTCCTAAATTGTAAAGCATAACACAATAAAGTGAATACATATTCCAATTTTATTTTAAAAATCATTGAATATATAAAAATATATAAAACATATTTTATAATTAAAAAATACATATAAATATTACATGGGCACTAAGGATATAAATAAGCAATAAATAAATAAATCCTAAATCATACATCACAAATAATATATATATAATTATATATATATATATATAAGTATATATATATATATATATATATATATATATAAAAATAATATATATATATCTATTCTATATTAATAATTTAATTATACATACATTTAGATATTTAAATAAATGTAAAATGTGAAAAAAAATCTAAAACAACTAATGAATAATGACAGTTTAATTTTTGACATTAAGGAAAACCACAAAAAATATTAAATTCCTAATACAAATATAAACGTATTCAATTAAAAATATGTAATCAAACTAAATGTACACAATTTTACATTATTCGCTTTTAATTTAATAAATTGTGCTTTCCTTAATATTTCTATAAATAAAATTATGATTTTAATATTTAAAACAAAATACCCATTTTAATGTATAAAATAATTTGGAAATCGTTTTTAATAAAACATTATAATAAAAATGTATATTCTATATTTGGAAATATTACATATAATTAATAAATAAACATTATGTTTAAATTAAATTGCCTTTTTTTTTAAATCTCCGTACTCTTATGCCCTAAAAACCCACCATTCCGGTACTAAAATAAAATATATGTATACATAAATTGTTTCACATTAATACAACTGACAGTAAACATTTAAAAAAATGTCAAAGTTAATAAATTATTTTACTAACCACACAAATTTAAGAAATACTAAACACATAAAATCAAACATATTACAATAAATGTATATAAAATAATACTTACAAATTATATTATATACAATATTTCCTTAGAATCCAATATTAAAAATAACACTTAAAACAATATTCTTACCTTCGACATTCCTGTCCACGATATTTGTAACAATCCGATATTCTTGACACAGTAGGTTTGTATCCTAATAGTTGTATTCAATATTTTGGTAAAACACCACATAACTGGGTAAATGTAGAAAAAAGATAACCAAAATAATATCTAAGGAATGATAAACAGTAAAATGTATAAGGTGCCTCAGTCATCAGCAGAGAGGGAAGAGTATAACGATTCTCACAATGAGGGCCTGATTATGAGTTTGGTGGTCGGGAAACCCATCGTCGAGGTAGTGGTCTCCCCATCGACCCTATTATAGCTTTCCCACTGGGTTGACATGCGGGAACCAAAGTTCCCACCCATCAGCCCAGTAGGAAAGGTGCAGCAGCATTGTTCCCTGCCCATAAATGAGCCAGCTGCAATGCTGCCACACGCAAGCACACTGTTTGCAAGGGTGCTTGGCCCCCATGTGGCCCCCATCACTTGTTCTCATCCAGCCTTTTCATGGCAATCAGACCGTCATGAAAAGGCTGAGAGAGAACAAAGTTGTCACCAGCAGGGTGGCGCTGACTTCAGTGCCGCCCTGGCTGATTACAACGATGAACCCCATCACTGGCAAAGTGAATAGGACACGCCTAGGAGCAACCTCTAGGCTTTTGAAATCAGGTGGGAGTGGGTATCGAGGGGGAGCAGGTGGTGGTGGATACCAGGATGATTAAAAAACACTATGAAATTTCTAGCCTTGGCTGCTTCAAAGTGTTTTTTTCCTTCTGCCAGTTGGGAGGGGGGAAAAGAACCAGACACAGGTGTGGGTGGGAGGGGGAGAAGAAACAGGGATGGACGGCTGGGAGAGGGGTCCAAGAAACAGGGATGGGAGGGCGGGTGGTGGGGAGAACAGGATGGGACAGGTAGGAGGAGAGAAGAAACTTTTGTGGGTGGGTAAAAAGAAACAGGGGTGGGTGGTGAGAAGGTACAAAAAAAGCGCTATGACACGGCCAGTGTTGACCGCATCGTATCACATTCTTTTTAGAAGAAATAGAGTCTGAATCACAGTGCAAGCAGTGGATGGCCAGCAGAGAGACACTACTCAAACTTATTTAGGGCGAAATTTACGAGGCTGTGGTGATGGTCAGACTCCTTCACTCCAGACGGTCCACCTGCCACATTATAACATTGCTATATTACTGGGAGGGACGCCACCAACATGGCAATAGCATCCTCCCCATGGCACTGGCAGTCCCATGGTGGTATAGCCAAGGTTGTACTGAAGCCCTCAATCTGAACGTGATCCGTGCAGAAAGAAAAGGAAGGGATGCATGCCAGGTGCTGCCCAATTAGAAGGCAGCAAAAAAAGTTTGACAGTGACACCAAAGAATGGAAAGCAATGAGCGGGTTCAAAGCCCATTATTAAACACAAAAGTTTTGTAAGTGTGAGAGCGCATGCTTTAGCATATGCTCATGCAGGCTCAACTTAAAAAGAGGTGAGTATAATAGAGAGCCTTGAGGGACAATTTGAAGGAAAGAAACCATATTTGATAGAGAACCTCTTATCTTAAATTGATGGGATCTCACTTTTTTGCAATTCCATCTAAACCCATGCACTCTTATTAGATTTTCAAAAGCATTTTATGGTTAATAGTACTATGGGAAGTTTCTTGTCAAAGTAGTAGGACAATCAGTGGTTACTGGGCACAATGAGAGCCATTAGCTAGTGGTGGCACCAGGCTTAATCTTATTTTTAAAACCAAAACATTCAGCCGGAAGGTGGGATGGAATTGGGAGCTCCCAGTCAGGAGGGACCCAAAACAAAGGCTCAAAAATGGGAAAGGCTCCAAAATTGATGGTGATAATAGTCTAGGGTAAAAATAAATCAGGAAGGGATCATGGACTATCTTTGTGCAACAAAAGGACCCCCTCTCTCCTATTCACAACACCCTAAAATCTGGTCCACCAAAAAGGGCCTTAGAATTGCTTGGAAGAAGCCTTACAATTATATTGCTGTGTGGCAGATTCTCTGCAACCTCATGTCATGTACCATTCAGGTGTAGTAAATAAAAAATAAAGGGGATTTGGTAGTACAGCCAAAGTTAACAACTTTGGAACCATGGGAACCAGGTTCAAGTCCCGCTGTCAGCTTGAGATCCTGTTCTTCTGGGCAAATCACACGATCCCCATGTGACTAAAAAATGAATATCACCTTTTGTAATGTAACTGGTGCTCACATAAAGCGCTCAGGCTGAGTTTGCTCTATATAAAACTGTAAAACCTTGGACCAAATGGCTGCAGTCACCATGTGCAGCACACAGGGTGCATACACAACCTGCTGCACACACGGACACTGGCCCTCATTACGAGTCACTCATAGTGGCGGTCAGACCACAGCACTCCTGGCAGTCCAACTGCCACATTACGACCCTGGCAGATGGACCATCAGGGGACTGCCACTACCGCCAGGAACATGGTTCCCATCGGGGTGGTGTGGTCGGAGTCATAGTCAGCCACGGAGGTGCTGAGTACAGCGCCACCATGCTGATCATGAGTCCTCTTTCCACCAGCCTTTTCGTGGCAGGTTACCTGCCATGAAAAGGCTGGTGGAAGCAAAGTGCTGGGGGCCACAGGTGGGCCCCTTCATTGCCCATGACCATGTTGTGGGCAGAGCAGGAGCCCCCCTGCCCAGCACCCTTGGAATGCACACTGTCTGCTACAGGAGACCTTGTGCATTTTGAGGGTGCTGGGAGCATCCTCTGTGCGACGGCATTGGCCTTGGCTCCATGAGGAGCCAAGGCCAATGCCGTAACATGGTTCCCACTGAGCTGACTGGCGGAAACCTCAGATTTCAGAAGTTTTTGCTGGTCAGCCCAGTGGAAACCTTGTAATAGGGGACGGTGGGAGCCCACCAGTCCACAGTTCTCGCGGTCCAGGTTTCGGACCTCTACACTTTTGCGGTCTGAATTGTCTGACCGTCAAAGCCGCAGAGAAGACGCTGCTGTTGTGCCAGTGGCCTCCCCCCAGTCGTATTATAATGTTTCCACCGGGCTGACCAACAGAAACATCGTATTACAACATTTTAAAGGAGCTGAAGCCAGTGCCATGGCACATCAGCCTCGGAATGCACATTCCGATGGTGCTGGCAAGGGGGTCATGGGCAGTGCAGGGGCACCCCTGTAGCCTCCAGCACTCACTTTCCACCTGCCTTTTCATGGTGGAGACCCTGCCATGTAAAAAGGCTCAGCGCTGCCGTGTCTGAACATGACTCCAACTGACGCTACCCCATTGGGAACCATGTTCTAGGCAGTGGTGGCGGTCCCCTGGAATTCTGACCACCAGGGTCGTAATCTGGCATTTGGACCGCCAGATGTGTGGCAGTCCAACCACCACGGCGAGTTTGCTGGTTTTGAGGCTGCCAGACTCGTAATGAGGCCCATAGTCATAAGTGCCCCATCCATGTTTCACATAAAGGAAGGGAAGGGCACAGGTTCATGATTTTTCGTTTTTTGTTTTATATTAACACTTTTACTGCTTTTGTATTCTTGAGTTATTTTAAAACATAGATAATGCCTTGTAAGCAAAAGGAATGACCTATCCTTAACAACGTTTGGCAGTCAATTCTAGGATTTTTGGTATAATACGTTCCACTGTTCCTTACATGGTTTGGCAAATCAGCCAAGAGCCCAAAGAACCATCAAGCTAACTCCCCTTTGCATTTCCTTGAGATTAACATTAGGCTGGACCCTTAGCTAAAAGTCCAATACAATTAACCCCTGCTATGCCATACTGCATTTGATGGTGCAGAGGAGGTGATGGGTAGAGGACTAATCCTATAGCCTGTCCTTCCCCCAAACACCACAAAACCTAAACATCTTCTAAACTAGTCCTTTGGCCATGTGCTGCATAGATTGGCCATAGTGCCTGGCCTTTAGCTAGGCAATTCTACCAGTTCCCAGCCTACAGTGGAGACTACCCCTACTGCACATTGCCTACAATAATGGGCAATAAAGGTTGGCTACAGAGCCCAACCTTTAACAAGGTTGGATAAGGTGGAGTGGAGGGTTATTTACCCGTTAGGGGATGTTTAGAGGCTGCGGTTTCTCTCATCACAATTAGGAAATATTTGCACATTTTGGTGGTCATTCCGACCCTGGCGGTTTCAAACCGCCAGGGCCGGGGACCACGGAAGCACCACCAACAGGCTGGCGGTGCTTCCAGGGCCATTCTGACCGCGGCGGTAAAGCCGCGGTCAGAAAAGGGGAACCGGCGGTTTCCCGCCGGTTTTCCCCTGGCCCAGGGAATCCTCCATGGCGGCCCTGCTTGCAGCGCCACCATGGGGATTCTGACCCCCTTCCCGCCAGCCTGTTCCTGGCGGTTTTTACCGCCAGGAACAGGATGGCGGGAACGGGTGTCGTGGGGCATGGCAGTGCAGGGGCCCCCTAACAGGGTCCCACAAAGATTTTCACTGTCTGCTTAGCAGACAGTGAAAATCGCGACGGGTGCCACTGCACCCGTCGCACCCCTGCAACTCCGCCGGCTCCATTCAGAGCCGGCTTCATTGTTGCAGGGTCTTTCCCGCTGTGCCGGCGGGCGCTCTTTTGGAGGGCGCCCGCCGGCCCAGCGGGAAAGTTGGAATGGCTGCCGCGGTCTTTTGACCGCGGGGCGGTCATTCGGCGGCCAGATATTGGCGGGCGGCATCAGAATGAGGGCCTTTGTCTTTTTACTGGTATTATTCTTCAAGAGATAGATAGATAGATAGATAGATAGATAGATAGATAGATAGATAGATAGATAGATAGATGATCTGTTCATGAGTATGAAAGTTTGCGCCACCTTTACATCATTTTTTGATGCAAAAGTGGCACAAACTTACAAAATATAATTATATTTTGTAAGTTTGCGCCTCTTTTGCATAAAAAAATGACATAGAGGCGGCGCTAACTTTTCGTGAATCCGGCCCTTAGAATACAGGCCACAGGCCGGCAAAGCCAAGTACTCGCATGAGTGCTTGAAATAGTCTAAAACACAAGCATCCAGCATTGGCTTTACAAATGATCCCTTGCTTTTGAAATGTGAATTATGTTTGGCATTAGCCTGGCCATGATACTGCAATTATTAGGTGGCCTATGTCTAAAGATTTCAGCAATTAGAAGTCTAAACTGGCATTACTATAATATACAGCGATAATATATGTCTGGTCAAGATAAAGGAATGGTATATATTCGTGTCTTTAGCATGAATCCCAGAGAGCAAGGACGCTGTGCTGCTCCTAAACATTTCAATTAGCCATGACAGCTCCACTGTGAGCCTACAGATTATCTCTGTATTGCTGTTAGGTTTTTATTAGGCTTTTCTCACAAATTACACATTTGTACAGTGATCTATAAATCTACACCAGCATCGGCAGCATCATTCTTTCACAAGATAATGGAACCAATTACATTTCTTTGTAAAGTTTTTCTTTTGATATGGTTATATTTTAATTACATTGTTGCTCCTTTTTCATGTCTAGATCCTCTTTATTGAGACCGTGCTGCATAATTCGCTCTCCAACATTCTAGCCTTCATTCCCCGTAAATAAGGCAAACTAAACCCGGGCCCCAGAAATCCAGAGTTATTTCATTTTTTCAGCAGCACAGCATTTTACATCGCTGCAGCTCGTATCTTCCTTTAGTCCTTGTACTATATTTTGCTACTATGAAACACCTCCTCAGCGGTAAAACCGAAATGGGGCAAGTACAATTTTTGGGGAATAGCGTAATTTGCTGCGCTCTACGCTCAATTAATCAAAAAGAAAACAGCCCTCCAGTGTGTGGCGTGCTTACAGGGTTATTTACTAAGGTTTTGCACGGGCAGTCGGGAGTGGCATATCTTAAAATGATAGCTCCAGCCGATATAAGATGAGTCTCCCATATGTCACATATATTCTTTGGCCTTGAGCAGTTCCCGACCCTCCCCACGCCCCCCATAGAAGCGTGGTGGAGCCCCTGATGGGTCGGTGGGGGGAGGGGGGACTCCTGCACCAGAGGGACTGAAGGGTCCTTTGTTACACCACTGACACTCACATGCCACAAGTAGCTAAAAGCATTGCATTAATACATTTTGATTATGTTTCTGAATATTTTAAAACCCCTAGCAAACAGTTTGGGAAACATTAAGGTAATTAACCTTAGGCTAGTTTAAAAAAAACCATCTGGCTTACCCCAACCGCCCATGGACTTTAAACCTAATTTTTTTTAAAGAGACAGGGCAGATGGTGTGGGTGACAGTCTCACATCTAATGTCAGGATGTGAGGTACCCACAACTTGTTTGTAGTCTCACAGCACTAGAGTGTATGTGTGGGACTCTACATTGATCTCAGAAATGGGAGCCCTGACTACCAATCGAAGATAATAATAGAGGAGGATAAAATCGAGATCAAATAGGAGATCCACGGCAAGTGATTCAAAGGGTTGTTGCTAAGAAGTGGATGAATAAGAAAGAGAAGAACAAGGTGGGACAATTCCTAAAATCAGACAAGATGGGTCCACCAAGACTACCGGAAGGTATTGGGTACCTGGGGTCTTGTCTCTGCACACAGGAGAGAAACAGAAGTGGCACTGTCAAGTGGTTGAACAAGCAACACCCATTCACCTTGGCAAACTCTTCTGGTGCAATGGTCTTCTGTTTGTGCTTATGTAGGGTGAGCAGGGGCTAGATTTGCTATGCATTCAAAGAACAAAGTCAATTGTCAGACTGTCTTTGGTGGGAACTTAGTGTTTACTTTTCTTTCTCTGACTTCAAAGTGGGAGGATTTATGCAACAATCTTGCTGGATACTAGGGTTCGGAAAGAGTTTTTTCTATCACATGACAACATTTAAATAAACTTCATAGTATATCACAATTAGGAGATCAAATGAAGCACATTTTTGTTAATTCTGGACTGTGCTGGAAACAAATACCTTTATATGATTAAAACAAATCATTACATTAGGTGATGCAATTTTCATACATCATTGTCTGTGCACAGTATAGTTTGATTTGAAAAACTGTATATCTGTGCAATGTAATGGCAATTTCAATAATAAAAAATGTGTTGTCTGTAATAGCAGTGTGTTACCATACCATGCATACTCCACTCTGCTCTGCACCACTCCACACCACTGCACCCTACTCTTTATCACTCCACCTTACGCTACTGCACTACACTCTTCTCCATCCTGAACCACTTCACATTATGCCACTGCCCTCTAAGCTACTTCACACTATGCCTCTCTACTCTACTCTGTACCACTCTACTCTATTGTAGGAGGCTGGACTGGCTTGTAGTGAGTACCAAGGGGTACTTGCACCTTGCACCAGGCCCAGTAATCCCTTATTAGTGTATAGGGTGTCTAGCAGCTTAGGCTGATAGATAATGGTAGCTTAGCAGAGCAGCTTAGGCTGAACTAGGAGACGTGTGAAGCTACTACAGTACCACCTAGTGTCATATGCACAATATCATAAGAAAACACAATACACAGTTATACTAAAAATAAAGGTACTTTATTTTTATGACAACATGCCAAAGTATCTTTGAGTGTACCCTCAGTGAGAGGATAGGAAATATACACAAGATATATATACACAATAGCAAAAATATGCAGTATAGTCTTAGAAAACAGTGCAAACAATGTATAGTTACAATAGGATGCAATGGGGAAACATAGGGATAGGGGCAACACAAACCATATACTCCAAAAGTGGAATGCGAACCACGAATGGACCCCAAACCTATGTGACCTTGTAGAGGGTCGCTGGGACTATTAGAAAAAAGTGAGAGTTAGAAAAATAACCCTCCCCAAGACCCTGAAAAGTGAGTGCAAAGTGCACTAAAGTTCCCCTAAGGACAAAGAAGTCGTGTTAGAGGAATAATGCAGGAAAGACACAAACCAGCAATGCAACAACTGTGGATTTCCAATCTAGGGTACCTGTGGAACAAGGGGACCAAGTCCAAAAGTCACAAGCAAGTCGGAGATGGGCAGATGCCCAGGAAATGCCAGCTGCAGGTGCAAAGAAGCTTCTACTGGACAGAAGAAGCTGAGGTTTCTGCAGGAACGAAAAGGGCTAGAGACTTCCTCTTTGGTGGACGGATCTCTCTCGCCGTGGAGAGTCGTGCAGAAGTGTTTTCCCACCAAAAGAATGGCAACAAGCCTTGCTAGTTGCAAATCGTGCGTTTGGCATTTTTGGACGCTGCTGGGGCCCAGGAGGGACTAGGAGGTCGCAAATTGGACCTGAAGAGAGAGGGGACATCGAGCAAGACAAAGAGCCCTCAATGAAGCAGGTAGCACCTGGAGAAGTGCCAAAAACAGGCACTACGAGGATGCGTGAAACGGTGCTCGCCGAAGTTGCACAAAGGAGTCCCACGTCGCCGGAGACCAACTTAGAAAGTCGGGCAATGCAGGTTAGAGTGCCGTGGACCCAGGCTTGGCTGTGCACAAAGGATTTCCGCCGGAAGTGCACAGGGGCCGGAGTAGCTGCAAAGTCGCGGTTCCCAGCAATGCAGCCCAGCGAGGTGAGGCAAGGACTTACCTCCACCAAACTTGGACTGAAGAGTCACTGGACTGTGGGGGTCACTTGGACAGAGTCGCTGGATTCGAGGGACCTCGCTCGTCGTGCTGAGAGGAGACCCAAGGGACCGGTAATGCAGCTTTTTGGTGCCTGCGGTTGCAGGGGGAAGATTCCGTCGACCCACGGGAGATTTCTTCGAAGCTTCTGGTGCAGAGAGGAGGCAGACTACCCCCACAGCATGCACAAGCAGGAAAACAGTCGAGAAGGCAGCAGGATCAGCGTTACAGAGTTGCAGTAGTCGTCTTTGCTACTATGTTGCAGGTTTGCAGGCTTCCAGCGCGGTCAGCAGTCGATTCCTTATCAGAAGGTGAAGAGAGAGATGCAGAGGAACTCGGATGAGCTCTTGCATTCGTTATCTGAAGTTTCCCCAGAGACAGAGACCCTAAATAGCCAGAAAAGAGGGTTTGGCTACCTAGGAGAGAGGATAGGCTACTAACACCTGAAGGAGCCTATCAGCAGGAGTCTCTGACGTCACCTGGTGGCACTGGCCACTCAGAGCAGTCCAGTGTGCCAGCAGCACCTCTGTTTCCAAGATGGCAGAGGTCTGGAGCACACTGGAGGAGCTCTGGACACCTCCCAGGGGAGGTGCAGGTCAGGGGAGTGGTCACTCCCCTTTCCTTTGTCCAGTTTTGCGCCAGAGCAGGGGCTAAGGGGTCCCTGAACCGGTGTAGACTGGCTTATGCAGAATTGGGCACATCTGTGCCCAAGAAAGCATTTCCAGAGGCTGGGGGAGGCTACTCCTCCCCTGCCTTCACACCATTTTCCAAAGGGAGAGGGTGTCACACCCTCTCTCAGAGGAAGTTCTTTGTTCTGCCATCCTGGGCCAGGCCTGGCTGGACCCCAGGAGGGCAGATGCCTGTCTGAGGGGTTGGCAGCAGCAGCAGCTGCAGTGAAACCCCAGGAAGGGCAGTTTGGCAGTACCAGGGTCTGTGCTACAGACCACTGGGATCATGGGATTGTGCCAACTATGCCAGGATGGCATAGAGGGGGCAATTCCATGATCATAGACATGTTACATGGCCATATTCGGAGTTACCATGGTGAAGCTACATATAGGTAGTGACCTATATGTAGTGCACGCGTGTAATGGTGTCCCCGCACTCACAAAGTTCAGGGACTTGGCTCTGAACAATGTGGGGGCACCTTGGCTAGTGCCAGGGTGCCCTCACACTAAGTAACTTTGCACACAACCTTTACCAGGTAAAGGTTAGACATATAGGTGACTTATAAGTTACTTAAGTGCAGTGTAAAATGGCTGTGAAATAACGTGGACGTTATTTCACTCAGGCTGCAGTGGCAGGCCTGTGTAAGAATTGTCAGAGCTCCCTATGGGTGGCAAAAGAAAAGCTGCAGCCCATAGGGATCTCCTGGAACCCCAATACCCTGGGTACCTCAGTACCATATACTAGGGAATTATAAGGGTGTTCCAGTAAGCCAATGTAAATTGGTAAAAATGGTCACTAGCCTGTTAGTGACAATTTGGAAAGAAATGAGAGAGCATAACCACTGAGGTTCTGATTAGCAGAGCCTCAGTGAGACAGTTAGTCACTACACAGGTAACACATTCAGGCACACTTATGAGCACTGGGGCCCTGGGTTACCAGGGTCCCAGTGACACATACGACTAAAACAACATATATACAGTGAAAAATGGGGGTAACATGCCAGGCAAGATGGTACTTTCCTACATCTATGCCAATGCACTTTACGCCTCTCTACACCACTGCGCTCTACTCCTTTGCATGCTATACCACTCCAGTCTGGGTAACACCATTCTAGTCCACATATCTCCACTCTATGCCACTCTGCAACACTGCACTGTATGCCATTGCACTCTATGTTAATACACTCTAGGCTAGTGCACTTTACTCTATAACACACAACTCTATGCCCCTGCACTCTAAATCAATACACTGTACGTCACTTTAATCTACTCTGCACCTCTGCACTCTATGCCACGGCACTCTACACCACTTTACTCTATGCCATCACACTCTATGCCACTCTATGCAACTACACTCTACCCTGCACCTCTCCACCCTAAGCCACTTCACTCTACTCTGAAACAATCTACTTTATGCCACTGCACTCTGTGCCACTGCATTCTGTGCCACTGCACTCCACCCTGCACCTCTCCACTCTATGCAACTCCACTCTACTCTGAAACAATCTATTCTACGCCACTGCAATCTAGGCCACTCTGACCACTGCGTTCTAGTTCAATGCACTCTACACCACTTCACGCTGACACTCTACTCTGCAACACTGCACTGGCCACAACTATATTCTACATCACTGTACACTGACCTACTACATTCTGCACCAATACACTCTATGCCACTCTACTCTGCCCCATGCCACTCTATGCCACTGCACTCTACACCAGTGCACTCTAAACAACAGCACTGTATGCCACTGCCCTTTACTCTGCACCACGGTACTATATGGCACTGTTCTCTGTACCACTCTACACCACTGCACTGACACTCTACAACACTGAACTCTACACCACTCTACTCTGTACTACTGCATACCGTGCCACTGCACGCTATGCCACTGCACTGTGCATCACTGCACTCTTTGCCACTGCACTCTAGGCACTATACTCTACTCTGCACTGCACCCCTCTACAATACTCTACTCTGCACCACTCTAGGCCACTGCACTCTATGCCACGAGTCTACTCTGCACTCAATGACAAACTGCACCACTCTGCATTACTGCACTCTCTGCCACTCTATTGTATGCCACTCTACTCCACTGCACTCTATGCTACTCTACCCCCAAGCCACTCCATGCCACTGCACTCTGCACCAATGCACTCTAAACAACTGCACTATACACCACTGCCCTCTATTCTGCACCACTGTACTCTATGCCACTGCTCTCTGTGTCACTCTACATCACTGCACTGACACTCTACTCTGCAACATTGCACTCTCTGCCACTGTATTGTACACCAATATACTATGTACTACTGCATTCTACGCTACTGCACTCTATGCCACTGCACTTCATGCCACTCTACTCTGCAAACTCCACTCTACACGACTGCACTCTACAGCACTAAATTCTACTCTGCACTGTACCACTCTACACTACGCCACTGCACTTTCTGCCACGCAAGTGTACTCTGCACTCTATGCCACTGCAGCACTCTACACTACTGCACTCTCTGCCACTCTATTGTATGTCACTCTAATCCACTGCACTCTGTCACTCTACTCTGTCCCACACCACGCCACTCACTGCACACTGCGCCAATGCACTCTACACAACTGCACTGTACGCCACTGCACTGTACTCTGCACCACTACGCTACTGCTCCTTTGCCACTCTACTCCACTCCACACTACTATGCCACTAACTTTTAGCCATGCTGAACAGCAGCCACTCTGGTGTATAACATGGCTGAAACACATTAGCAAAGCCAATAACTCTTTCGTAGACGAGACCTATTGGCTTTGCCAATGTTTGTTAGTACTATAAGGTACTGATGTCCCTGAAAGAACTGTGAATGTGTAAGTCTTTATTTTAAACATGCATTCGATGCCTTGTCAGGGGTAGTAAGCACTATATAAATACAGTTACATCATAATATAGGCTGCTACAAAATGCACAAATACATTTCGGTTAAATTTTAAAAAGTGCTTCTCAAATACAGATTTGAATAATATACATTTTATACATAGTACTACATTTTTTTATAACACTCCATTAAAACCACACACTCCACAGCTCACCATGGAACACCCTTAAGGTACCTCTCTAAAAGAAAATGTCTTTGCCATCAGAAAGCTTCCAGTGACTCCTTTGGTGAAAGTTAATGCAGGTTTTCAAGCCCCTTTGCATTTGCAGATTGCCCACATTTGCATTTCTTTAGGGAAGGAGACACCCTGGCAAGAAGGCCTTTTCTTATCTGTCGGCCCCTCCCTCAGAGCACAGGAGACTCCCTGCCTTTCAGTCCAGCTGCGGAAACTGACCTGCCCGTAATTTAGCCCTGCCATCAGTTGTCCTTTTGGTGAAAGGCTAAAATTACGGGCAAATGCCGTCCGTTGAGGTTTTCATCATGGACTACGGATGGCAGGGCAAAATTATGGGCAGTCCGTGAAATTTACGGACGGGTGGTCACCCTAATTTGTGGGTGCTGGACAAAAATGTTCAGCGCCTCGCGAGTGCCCAAGCAACCCTTAGGAATGACCCCTGTTATCGAATACCTACTCTAAATCTTTGTAGTCTTCCCTCATTAGTAGATCACTGAGACTCCAGTGTTGGCTGTTTACAATAACTTAAAAAACGCATATTTATGAATCTATGAATAGCACTAGCCTGTTGCTTTAATGCCACTCCAGAGGCTGGAACAAATAAGTGACACAACTTTTTATGTCTTAGATAATTTGTGCAAGGGTTTTACTTCCCATCTTGCTCCTGTGATGGATTAAATGTAGCACAACATTTGCTGATACTAATTAACACCTCAATGTTTTGCACACCTAGGATCCTATTTATTCTTTTTTGTGCCACATTTACATCATTTTTTGACGCAAAAGTGGCGCAAACTTACAAAATACAATTACATTTTGTAAGTTTGCGCCACTTTTGTGTAAAAAAATGACGCAAATGCGGTGCTAAAAAAGTATAGATATGGGCCGAAACACTTTTGTGTCTAAGCATGAATGATTATGCATCCTATTGTGTAAAAAGTCACATTTGTTATACATTTTGTTGTTCGTAGACTAATGTGTTAAAAAATTAACAGAGTATCATAGAGGTTTTGATGATTAATTTGTAAAAATAGTTGTGTTCCCATTTAAGTAATGAATTGTAAGTGAAAGTGCACTCTTTATAGGGTACAAATAAACAGTTGCTCTAAAAACATTTTAAATATTTTAGGTTCTTAACAGATGCGGGTGCCAATTAGTGCCATCAAATTTTGTGCAATAGCTAATCTGACGCAATAACGGTGCAACACAGCAGTGACTCACCACTAAGGACAGGCGAAGCATTTTCTTCCACCCATCTAATGCACTCAAGATCACCACTTATTTACAATTATTACGGTATTGTAGTTAAAGTCTTTGAGTTAAAAGAATATATTGCAGTTTTTTTTGGATTAATAGGCTTTGTCTTTAGTATAGGCCTTTCTTGCAGGGCAATAGTGTTTAATAGCAGATGGAATTAGTCTTAATTGGAAAGGCTAGTGACATGTCTGAGGCCTCGTGGTGCAGCAGATGAAGGGGTTCATTATGAGTTTGGTGGTCAGACAAGCCGACCGCCAAACTCATCTCATGGGGTTCAGGCAGTCATCAACCCTGCTGCCTCACCCCCGCTGTATTACGATGTTCCCACCAGGCTGACCGGTGGAAACATCGCATTATTACATTCCTGCCACAGTGCTACGGTATTGGTCTTAGCTTCCTTAAGGAAGCCGAGGCCAATAGCATAGCACACCAGCACCTTTGGAATGCAAGGGTCCACTGCACTGCCCATGCCATGGGCTTGTGCAGTGCACAGGCCCACCTGTGGCCCACTGCACAGCCTTTACGCCAGCCTTACCATGGCAGTTGAATCACCATGCAAAAGCTGGTAGAAAGGGGACTTGTGCTCAGCACGGCAGTGATGAACTCAGCACTGCCGTGGCTGTGCATGAGTCAGACCTCTATCAGCCCATTGGGAACCATGTTCCTGGCGGGGACAGCAGTCCCTTGGTGGTCCGACTGCCAGGATTGTAATGTGTCAGTTAGACCACCTGGAGTGCGGCCGTCCAACCGCCATCGCGAGTCTGGCGGTCGTGGACCGCCAGACTCATAATAAGGCCTGATGTCTTTTCCAGGTGTAAGGCTGCCCTCCCTGGAGTATGTCTTTATTTCAATGCTTGTGTTCAGAGATAGAGGATCACAGAGCAGCTGTAGTTGTATGTTACTCAAAAAGTGACTCTAATCCCCTCTCTAGTGTAGTTCTATTCCCACAATTTGTATTGCAATGCTCAAATAAACCTTGCTGTATACTGGGTATTTTGAGAACCTGGGGTACGATCAGGTTTATGTTTGAGTGGTAACTGTGTCAAACCACCGTTGAATAACGCTTACCCTTTCCTACAGATGTCTTTATAGCTAAAGCATAAAAAATCTTCTTTTATCATGAATGAGCTATCTTTCACACACACAATTAAAGATAGGTAAGAGTGAATAACTGGGATATTTTTAAATGAGAGGTACTGAGTGACACCAAATAGATAACGAGTGTCCAGGTCAACTTGCCTTTAATGTCACTTACATCTCTGATGTATTCCTCTTTTTACCCATCTATAATTTTGTTTTGTATGGCCATCAAAATCATCTATTTCTGCTTTCAACTGTAAAAAGAAAAATACCTGGCCTCTTGCCACATCACCACACTATCATAGTTGTTCTCCTACACCCACCCCTCCCAAAGCTGTGCTAGAACCAGTGCTGGACTGATAGGCTCTCTGACAGCCCTGACAGAGCAGTCTGGAATCCCTTGATGATGGTACAACAGTGGGGTGCAACTTTTGTTTCTTATTGTTGCTGCATCATTGCAGAGAACAACCAGATTTTGAATATGGTATTCACAATTGCTGCTTCTAAAGGAGCTATACATTAGAATTAAGCTTCTGTCATATTTAAATTAACTTCAAATTTCTGTTCTAAATCAAGAGCGGCCATACATAGCAGAGTGCATGGTTTTAAAATTAAAAGAGGCCTGGTACTGACACCCCGTAGCTAAACATAAAATATGCACTTTTACTCCAGGATTTTAAACAATTTGTTCCAAACATTTGGAATATCTTGGTAATTAGTAATTTTTGTTTAGAGACCCTCCTACCTCTGAAAGATGACCTAATAAGAACAACAAACAATAAAGTGATGGAAAGAATAATTTAATTAATCTCAGGCCCTGACAATCAATTGGGTAACATTCCAGACCATTGTTTTACAACTACTATTCCACTCTAGACATCAATGTTTCTGTTCCTGTAGAAGCTAAGTTAGGTCCCCTCCAAACAGGAACAGAAACGATCAGAGACTCGACTTGGCCTGTTTAGGACTTATCAGTGAGGTATAGAATAAATCCTGTGGGACAGTGAGGAAGTGACCCACCTCTGGACAAACCCAAAAGTGGGTGCATTTTTGAGAACAAGAGTACAATTTCTATTACTAGCTGATAAATCTATTCATTCTCACAATCCAAGTAGGTAGGCTACAAAATACAGTCTACCTTCCTTCAGCAAGAAGTAACCTGGAGATGTCTGGTACCACATACTTACATTTATTTTCTGCAGTTGACAGAGTACTCAGAATCCAATCTCTCTGCAATATTTGATACAGTGTTACATGAAGTAATCCGAACCAGATTAATTGATTTTGGTGTTGGGAATAAGACCCTAAATCTTTCCAACAGAGCCCAAATGCTTCTCTGTTGGACCATTTTAATCACATCTATGTTCTTTTGGATGTGATGTCTTTCAAGGCTCGAAATTCAGCCATGCACCTTTTAATATTTACATGTCCCCTCTTGCAACCATAGTTATATCCTTTGGTCTGAAGTTGTTATCCTAAGCGGATGACATCCAAAGCATCCTACTATTTCAGACAATTCTTTTGTGGCCAAAACTAACTTTTGCATATGGGCAGATGGCTATCTGACCTGTGTGGCTGAGCCTATTTGCTCCCCTCACCCCCACCTCCAGTCAATACAGCCAGCATTCTTAGCATCTTGTTCAACACTTCACTGTTGTGCTCACTTCAAATCTCCCAAGTGGGCTTGCTCTTGCTTTGCTATTATACACATTCTGCACAAAATAGGCTATCCTATTCCAGAATAATGAATGGTTAAGCTCTTATTTCCTCAAGAATCAACTACAGTAGCTCTGTATGCCTAGGCACTCCCAGTACAGTCCTCATTCACCTAAAGATGATTCCAAATGCTGTTGCCAGGCTGATTCTTGATATACTTAAATGTACATTGGTGAAATCCTACCTTTCCTCTCTACCTTGGCTTTTAATCTATAAAAGAACACCATTTAAAGCTCTTTGTTTTATACACAAAGCTCTTCATAATTCCTGACCTGCATATCTTAGGACCAAATTCTCTTTCTACAACTGCCACCCCGCTGTCTCAGATCAGAGCCCGAACATCTGATTAACATTCCTACCATCAAATTCTGCTGGCTGGAAGACAGATCTTTCTCCTGCCTTGTGGCCAAATTATGGAATTCGCTCACTTCACCCCTGAGATCTCCACATCGTCATACACTCTTAAAACCTAGCTTTTCTCTCATCAACAACATATGAATGCCTCTTATTAAGTAGCAATAGTCCTAGCGCTGGAATGAATTACATAGCTGTGCACTTTACAAGCCATATTAATTCATTCATTCGTTTGTTCCTCTATTATGAAAAAATTAACCATGACATTTTCGAAGAAACATCGTCAACATTGGTGGTCTTTGGGTGCCTTTTAAAGATCTAGGGGAAAAGCTGAGTTTTCACAATGTCACAGCCCAGTCTTCCAGGCACCATCCTGGGAGACTAACTGCTAGACTCTCTTTCAAATTGGACCATCAAGGTGTCCCAGAAGCAAAGTCCTACTACCTCCATCATTCTGGCCATTATGTTCATCATCTAATTGGACAGTAGGTACTTCAGACTAGTTTAGTAATGGCAATAGGGAGATGAGTATAGTCAAGTGTGGCAGAGAGAAATGGGTGGGTCACATTCATCACTAGTTAGGATGATGCTTATAATACCTTTGCTATGCCTCATCACCTGGTTGCAATACCAGAAATTTAATAGAAGGTTTATGCTTCTCAAAGCCTCTGTCTAGATCAAGGTCATTATCTTGTGAAGATGCTTTACCCACAAATGTGTTTTACACTGACCACCAAAACCTGAAATCCCCATGGATGTTAACATTACATAAATAAAAAAGCAAATCAAATCATTACCATTTTTGAAATGCTATGCTGTGTTACTGGACATATAAATAGCACAACGTTCAGCAATTACTTGGCTTGTTTGTGCTTTGTACTGTGGTATGCAGAAGTAGACCTGATGCAAGTTCAGCTTGTATGAATCTCTTCTGATTAGTGACTATTTTATTCTTCTAATCACATGGAGCTTATAGCTGTAGTGTGGGGGCTCTACCATCTACTCTAGTCAAGAAGGTAAGAAGTGGTTTGTTCCTAGTTAGAGTGATGTATACTGTGTGTTTCCTGTGGTAGGCCAATAAATAACTCTATGCTGTAAAATCAGATGTTATAATAGCCAATCCAAAAACACACTGTAAGTTTCAAAAGCTATGAAACTGTGTGCCCAGGAAACATAACATCCTGCTACTTCCATACACAATATCTCTTTTTTTAGAATGAGTCAACCTCACAGACGCAAAGGCATAAATTGTGAAGATAAACCATATTTTAACTCAAATAAGGATAACATTTCATCCTGTAGGCCAGCATTAGTCCACTCAATATTGTTGTCTGTGAACATACGTAGTGTGGCTATTAAAGTGTGAATCTACCAAAAGAGCAATGGGACGTTGAAGATGGGTGGGAGCCCTGACGATTCATGATCATCTATAGTGAGTTTGAATATTCAAGGACTCTGAATCTCTCAGGTAGTGATGCAATGTTCTCTGATGAGTCTTGAGATTCTTTCTGAATTGCACGAGGGAATGGGACAGTTTTGATTTGGTGTGAATTCTTGTGCTGAAGCTAACAGCAGAGACAAATCTATCGTTAATTCATTTCCTCTTGTCTAAGACCCATATTTACTATTCCACAGAGACTCTAACACATAACACATCAAAATGATTAGAAAATAATTTAGTATACTAAAACAGAAAAGCTATTACCTTGCCTATGTCTATAAGCAAAAAAACAAATAACTGGAAAAATGTGTTACATACTGATTGCCTGTTGCAGGTCACCAGTTACACAAAGGGAAAGTTTCACCATTAATATTTGGTATGGTTCAATTGTCCATCCTCCTTCTGGATGACTTTTTCTCATCTACTCTGGGGTATCGTCCAATGGGCTTCACAATCTGTGACTTCTTCTGAGGTATTTCTTGTTTTGATTGAGATTTACCACAAGAATATAGAGGTACTTCCAGCCACAAGGGTAAGACTTGGTGCATCCAAATGTTATTTGATGATAGCTTCAACCCCCACACATCACCCTCTCAGGGCACTTGTGGTTGATGGCAGTGCATGACAGTAATATAGGTGGAGTTGCATGTTCACCTGCACCCATCATGGGAAGGAGCACTTCTTCCATGTTGTGTGTAAATTATGCAAGACATGATACACAAGGGGTGTGTAGGGTCAGTTTAGGCACCAGGGGGATAGTGTGCTATGGAGAGCTGTGTCAATGTATGAACAATAGGTGCCTCACATTCATGTTGCATTATTCCACCTTTGGATTTCATAAACTGCATACACTGTATTTTTCATCTTTGAATGCCCTAATCATCCCGCGCATTGTCTGATACTTTCAATTAGGAAACCGCGTAGATGTCTGACTGACTGACTGGTGAATACATATCCAGTTTCTGCCATAGAGCATCTTCCTTTAGCTTCATTAGACTTCACCCAGTTGTGCTATGCTCAATGTTGCTTATAAATCTGAGGTCTCAAAAGTGTGTCTGGTTGCAGTCAAAGGGCCCAATTCACAAAGGCAAATGTACACTTTAGGTCTAAGTTTACACCAAAAGTCTAAGTTTATGACTTTTCGGTATTCATTAAGGTAAGTGATGAGTTTCATCTTCAAGTCTTCACACTGGTCATGATCTCAACCCCGAGTGTAGAGATTCCACTCCGGGTGCAGAGAGTGCACTCCTGGTGCTGAGATGACACTCCGGGCCCAGAGTGAAATCTCCACACTCGGGGTGGAGATTCCACACGAATATGGAGATTCAAACCCAAGTGCAGACATAAAGATACTACTTGCAACTTACCTTTGTGAATACCAAAAAGTCGTAAACTTAGGGCCTGATTCACAAAGGTAAATTTAGACCAAAAGCCTAAGTTTAGACCAAAAGTCTATGGGGCCCCATTACAAGTTTGGCGGTCGCACTGCCAGACCGCTTGATTGGTGGTCCTGGAAAGACCACCATGTTGGCAGTCTTACAGACTGGTGTATTACGAGTTACACAGACAGGACCACCAACCACCAAACAAAAATGCCAGACTGGTAGCGGCGCAGGGGTCTTTTAAATAGGTGGCCTGAACTACAGCCCCAACAGCACAGTGACCAACCACTAACCGTATTACAAGTCCAAAGTCGCAGTGGAGGGGACCCATGGCGGTCAGCCAATTGCAGTCTGAACCACGGCAGTTCGCAATCACCAAAGAAATACACAATGGCATATTGGATGAATTTGAAAGCAGCACAGCTGACACACCTTGCCACACTACACAACCCTGCAAACAACACTGTAAAACCCACCTCTTCACACATGACAATACTTTTAATTTACACAGCAAGACCCAGCAAGACAGAGTGACGCCTTTCCTACACTGCACAGATACTAGGCACCATTTATTTCACCATCCCATACAACACCATGCACAAACTTATGTCCAGTCACATCCTTTTTCACTACCCCCCATTAGTAAGTCACTGTCATCTTCTGAATTTCAAATGTATTTATTTATTTATTTCCACCATGTCACATTCCAAAAATCCCTGTTTCACAGATGAAAAGTTAAGAGTCATGGTGGATGAAATCATAAGAGAAGAGCCACAATTGTCTGAAGCACAAGTCCAGCACACTCCTCTAAGTAGGAAAATGGAAATGTGGGACAGAATAGTCGACAGAGTGAATACTGTAGGCACCACCCTTGGCACAAGGGAGGACTTTAGGAAGAGGTGGAACGACCTTCGGGGCAAGGTCCAATCCTTGGTCTCCAGGCATCAGCTGCTGGCCAAGAAGACTGGCAGTGGCCCTCCCACTGCCCCATTTCAACTCTATCCATGGGAGGAGAAGGTCTTGTCCATTCTGCATCCTGAGGGCTTGACAGAAATACCTGGGTGTGTGGAGTCTGCTAAGTCACAACACTAAAAATGTCTATGTCATGCATGCTCCCTGCTCACCTTTTACCACCCCCACTCTCACTCCACTTACCAGTCCAGTGCCCAGCTGTCCAGAGAACCCTGTCTGGCATCTCACAATTGAAGTGTACTCTCCTGGGCGATAACATTTGTGTATTGTGTGAGTATTTGGGGAAGTTACATGACTGCAATTTCCAGGAGGCACTGTTACTGTAACTCCACTCCGTTAGCCCTGTCTCCTCTTCACCAAATACCCTTGTTTGTTAACTCCCAATTGTAGTGTACCCACCTGGGAGGATAGCATTTGTCAAACATGTGTTATACAGGGACTGACATGACTAAACTCTCAGGGGGCGCTGTTATTGTAACTCCACTCACTCAGACTTGTGTCCTCTTCACCAAATATCCTTGTTTGTTAACTCCCAATTGTAGTGTACCCACCTGGGAGGATAACATTTGTCAAGTGTGTGTAGTACAGGGATTGGCATGAATGCAACTCTCAGGAGGTACTGTTACTGTGACTCCACTCAGCCAGCCCTGTGTCCTCTTAACTAAATGCCCCTGTTTGTTAACTCCCAATTGTAGCATGCTCATTTGGGAGGATAACATTTGTATAGTGTGTGTACTAGAGAGAGTGACATGACTGCAACTCCCAGCAGGCCTAGTTTCTGTAACTCCATCCATCAGCACAGTGTTCTCTTGTGCAAAGACCCCTGTGTCTTAACTCTCTATTGGCGTGTACTCACCTGGGAGGATACCATTTGTATTGTCTGTGTAGTAAAGGGACTTACATGTCTTCAAATCACAGGAGACTCCCTTACTGCCCTCCAACCACCAGTCTAGGGTTCTCTTCTCCAAAGAACATGTTTTGGAACTCACACATGAAGTGTACTCATGTGGGGGGATGACATTTCACAGGTGTATTAAGTAGAGGGAGTGACATGACTGCCAAAGATAGGAGACTCTGTCTTTCCTTCTCCAAACACAAGCCCAGTGCTTACTTGTCCAAATGCCCTTGTTCGTCAACTCTCTCTGGAAGCGTACTCACCTGTGAGGATAACATTTGTATACTGTGTGTAGAACAGGGAGTAACATGACTGCAACTCCTAGGAGGGCCTGCTCCTGTAACTCCAATCATCAGCCCAGTGTGCACTTGCACCAATGCATCTGTTAATGAACTTGCAAATGAAGTTTATTCACATGGGAGGTTACCACTTGTCAAGTATTGAGAAGTAGAGGGAGTGACATGACTGCAAATCCCAATAGGCCCTGTTTCGCTAACTACAATCACCAGCCCTGTGACCACTTGTCAGAATGCATCTGTCATGAACTCTCAAAAGGAGTATACTTACCTGGGAAGATCCCAGTTGTCAAGTGTTGAGAAGGAGAGGGAGTGACATGACTGCATCTCCTAGGAGGCACTGTTCAAGTGACTCCAAACAGCAGAACAGTGGTCACTTGTGCAAAACCCTTGCCTGCTAACTCTCAATATAGGTTTACTCACCTGGAAGGGCCCAAGATACACATTATGCTCAACCCAGAGATGTGTCTGACCACCTAGCTCCTTCTCGAACAGCTAACCCAAGATGAAACTATTGTGGACAGGAAAGATAGTATGCCCAGTGTGCAAAACAATGATCCAAAAGGCATAAAGATGCATCACCATAATGGTATTGGCAGCAGATACATTCACACTGCACTGACTACATGATGACTCCAAACACATATACAACAAAGTACTGGGTCTCCCTGCATGACAATCAACTAGACCTCAAAATGGTCAAAGCTACATCCTGCCCAGCAACTGTTCTGTCTGCACTGGTGGCAAGATCAAATTCTCAGCCCATCCTCCCATGTGCTAATGACCTGCACAATTCAGCAGCTGCCTGCTTTAATGGAATTGGCATGCTTCACAAATGTCAGGTCACTACAACTAATAGCATGGGTACCTGTCACAATAGGATAACCTGCAAATCAACTATGTACAAATGCTTTGCAAAATGTCACTGTAAACGTTGGGAGGTAGATGTCACAATACAACCAATAATGTATGTTTCACATCAACAGGTCGAGCTGCCACTGGGCACATAGAGGCCAATGAAGCTACTGTCACTACCCCCATGAATGAAGCTCTCAGCGAAGAAGACACTTCTGGACATCTGAATGTGGAGGACGGTTCAGACCCATCTGGACTACCTGGTCAGACCCCAGCAGTGAGTCTCACTGTATCACACCATCACCTCCCAGCCCGGTTGCCTCAGCATCACCGGCAGCCATTCGCCCCCCAACCTGTGTCCCTAGGACAGTGTCTACCATCTTGTGCCCCCAGTCTAGGATCCTGAGTTGCAGCACCATGCTTGGGACAATGATGGTCCTGGAACCAGTGAGAGGGGGCACGGTGGGGGTAGGGTGCATGTGAGGAACGCTTTTGCCCAGCGGGGTGAAGCCACTTGGGCCAGTCCCCATCAGCCACATCTTGGGGGTCTATTACGAGTTCCAAGGTGTGATGGGCCTGGTACTTGCAGAACTCTGGGAGATCAAGCAGCTGCAGAGGGAATCCATTGTGATTTGCATGACTAGTGGGATGCCTACAATAACAATATGGCCTCCCTTACAGATTGTTGAGGGACATTGTCAGTACCCTGATCAAGGATGGTCAACAACAATCTACCCCTTCCTTTGGCGCAGCAACACCAGGTCCTTCATCAGTGACAGCCACTGGAAGGGAGGCCCTGTCAAGGGAAGAACCCATCCCAGATACCCCTGCCTCTGTAGCAACAGACCCCCCACCACTCAAGTGGGACATCCAGCAAAAACTCCAGGATGTGGGGATGGCAAGACACCCAAGAATGGCTGACTCATATTATGTCAAGGTACATCTACCAAGGTACAGCCCCCCAGACCACGGAAAGAAGGACCTCATCAGACGTTGCCCTATAGAACAGGCTAACAGAAATGTGAATGGTAATCCAACATCACAGAAACCAAGGTAGAGAGAGAGGGCAGTACAACATTTCCTGATCACAGGTACATCATGATCCAATGACCTTGTTTCTGGTGATATGACACAAACATATATCAGTGTTGTGGCACAGGCACTGTGGCCTGCAATGATGAGCCACATCTAAAGCTATATAAAGGTCATACAATTATAGTGTTTAGCCTATGTGAAGGGTGAATGCCATGCTTATACTTTATGACAACATATTTCATGCCGAACATGATCACACACATGATGCAATCGGCCCAACAGAGCACATTAAAACAGGTTCAATGTGCACTTCCAACCTTCCACCCAAACACTTTTCAAGCTGCCTTGGCACAGGACTCATACATCCCAAATATGTGACCTACATTACCTGGAACCCGTTTCCTATGTCGGAACAGCATCAGATACCTGCCAATGTCACAACTCTGAAATGCCCACATGAGGATGTCATGGTGAAGGTACCTATACAAAGACAAAACAAGGAGCATAGGCTTGAAAAATCCCTATTACACAGTTCTTATGGCAAGCATCTGGAAAGGAAATTACATTGCAATGGGACTGACACAAACAATGTAGCTACATCACGGTGGGGATATGTTGAAGGCTAACCCTTCAAGTACCCTTTGGCTGAATATTCCTGATCTTTAGCTTCCCAGTTTTTACCAGAACACCCCACTCCACACATTATAACAACTAAAGTTCTTCGTGCAGTCACAGTCATTATGTCACATGACACACTTACACTCAAGAAAAGTAGGTATTGATGAGATCCTCCCGCAAGTCAGCTCCTTCCTCTTCACCACTGTCATCCTCACTTGGCACTTCAGGAGTCTCTCCCAGTGGAATTGCAGGCTGCCCCTCCTCTAGGATGTACAGGATATTTCTCCACAAGGCAATGTTGTGGAGCATGCAGCACGCCACATTAATCTGACACTTTTTGGGGTAAGTGGAGGAGGGCTCCCCCTGTCCAGTCCAGACACCTAAGTCTGACCTTCAGGAGCCCAAACACCTGCTCCACTACCCACGTGTTCTTACATGGGCCTCATTGAAGCAGATTTTCCCTGGTGTAATTGTATTCCTTATTGGCGTCAACAACCAAGGACGCTTTGGATACGCAGAGTCTCCTGTAAAGAAATTGGACATATGTACAACAATCAGTTCCGCTCATCAGAATTGTGGCACCAGACATTGCTCACACAGTAACAGGATAGATGTGACTTACTAACCAGCTAGAACCTCTCTGGGTACATTTGTGACATTAGCTGTGGGACATTGATTTTCGGCATGATGAAGGAATCATGGACTGAACCCGGATAACAGGCACAGACCTGTGAAATGTACAGATCCGCCAAACATACAGCTTGAATTTGATGGAATGAAACTTCTTTCTGGTGCGGTACACTAATTCATTGGCATGCGGTGGGATAAAGCCAACTTGTGTGCCCTCAATAGCTCTCACCACATGTGGGACACCTGCAAAACCATAAAAGTCAGTCTTCACATGGGCTAAATTATCATGTTCGGGAAACTGGATGTAGCTGTCCAGGTGTCTGAACATTGCTGAGAAGACATCCTTCAAAACCAGACTGAACATAGTTTGGGATATGCCAACTGACAGGGCCACTGTATGTTGGAAGGGCCCTGTGGCTAGGAACTGCAATACTGACATGGCTTGTACAAAGGGTGGTATACTGGTTGGATAGCTCATAGCTGGCATCAGATCTGGCTCTAACTGACGAGATAAGTCCACTATTGTTTGCTGATTCAGATGATATAAGAGTATGATGAGTTGTTCTTCCATGGTCTGAAGGTCTGGCAGTGGATGGTAGACAGGTGGCTGAGGCATCCTCCCTTTCGCTGGGTACCTATATATGACAAGAAATGAGTTCTAACATTAGTCATTGTGTCCCCGGCTAAATACATGATGCATGCCAATGATGACATGTGACAAGACAAATTAGAAGGGATACACATTGCAACCAGTATACATCACAGCTGCTAATAATACAAGGTGGAAGGGAGGGACTGGGGTGTGTGTGAGGGCCTCTTGGTTTGCCACATTTGTCCACAACGTGTATCTGGACCAAACTCAAATATGGGGATCACAAATGCCCCTTGAAATGTGGCTGGATATCCAGACCGCAGAAATGACCTTTAACACAGGTGGACTGCAAACCACCTTAAAATTACATCTGTGCCCTGCAGCCTACTACAATGGTGTTTAAGTAGTAGGGCCTACATGACAAGACAGGATAAGCATGCTTGTGAGCTCAAAACAACATATTCAGAGGAGTGATGCAGTTTGTGAAATCCAATATTGCAGTTTAGGCCTCTAAAATGGCAGATACCTGACCTATTCCACTGGACATTAGAGACCGCCCACAACTACCGGCGGAAGTCGTCATGGCAGTAGTCTGTTGCAGCTGCTGCAGACGCAGCCATAGGCTAAAGTTGTCAATAGCGGACGGGGGCCAATGGCTGTGTCAATCACTTGACTCCTGACACTGCTTCCACCAAGACCTCCACTACCAAGCTGCTGTGTACCATCTCTAGAAACAATCATGCCACATCCAGCAGGTGATAGGGCCTCTGCCTTCTCTCATGAGGCTAGTTGACAGGGGCCTACCACTGTAAGGACAGCTCTATGGTGCCCCAGAGGAGCTGGTAAGTTACTCAAGGACCCAGTTTTCTCTGCACTTCACCATTGTTTACCTCCTCACAGGCTAGATTGTGGCCTTGTGTTCCAGTTTGACTATTCATGTGCCTGTAGGTGCAGTCTGTGTGGCATCAATGGGAGGGCCAATGTGCAGGTATTGGTGGTCAGTGCCAAATGTTGATATCATTCACATTGTGTTGTGTGGGTTTTTTGGGTTCCTAGATCCTTCTTGTGTTAGTTGTCCATACCTAGATGAGGAGACATTACTGCCATCCACTTACATCTCTTTCCTCATGATTGTTTCATGTGTTAGACAACATGTGTGTGCATGACAGCATGAGCTGAGTATGCATGCTGTGTGAGTCAAGTTGAGAGGAATCAGAGCAATGTATGTGGTGCCACAGAGATTTCCTCACACACCTGCCCTTGCTAGACTGTTGTATTGAAGGCATAGCAAGTCTCTCTCTACCCTTCCGCTTGCCACACACACACACACCACATGCCGACTTGCTTTTGGCTACAGGATGTACTGTCATGCATGGAAGTGATGGGAATGTAGTGTCATGTAGGGTCGGTCTGCTCAGCCTGAGGACACCAGGCCCTGTCACATGCATCTCCCATTATGGTTCCTAGTCTAGTATGTGGTGGAATCACTGTGGCTCTACAACTGTGGCTTTATGGTCACTCCCAGTACTTCAGCATATCCTGTCATGTGGGCAAAATGTGGCTGTGGTGTAATATCCTGCCCAGGATGCCTCATTCCTTTGACTAGATTAAGAATTGGCCCAGATGTATGTTACTAATCTAGTCTACATGTCAATTTAGCATCATTGTCAATGTGTGTCTTTGACTTATTACAGGTCCCTTACTCTCACAACCCTTTTGACACCTTCACACAATTCATATTTGTCCTGTGCAGGCTTATTGCATAAATGACATTCCCACAGTGCAGACAGTGTGTTGATTCCTGGGAGGCCATGATATGTGATTCAGTAGCTTGGTCACAGCAGAAACTTGGCAATGCATGCCTTTGTTTGTTGGATGCCTTCTCTGTAGGATGGGCACATATGTCCAAAGACGTGTGCTGTGGTCCAGGTACATAACACAGAACCCTACCCCCTGAAGTGGCATGAGTCTGCATTTGTAAGGCTACATGTCCACACATGAACAGAGTAGACACTCTATGTACCCACAATGCCAGTCCCTTCATTGTTACCTATGTGTGGTGTTTGCATTTTTACTCTGGCAGTAGCCTGTAGGGACTGTTGGCAGAGAGTTATTCTCACATAGTGTGAATGCATTGGTCCATTCATGCCTAAGGAGTTTACCTTCAGAAGCCACAGAGGTGTATTGTGCCTCATAGTGGCTCACATATCAGTCAGGTTGCTAAAGCATGTCCCACATGATGTCAGTAAGCTTGCTTAGTCCTTCTAACCTCTGAGCAGTGTGGTGGGTTGATCTGCAGATTGAGAAATGTATGTCTGCAGTCATGGCCCTGTCCCTATTGGCTTGTGTGTTCCAGACTTGGGGAGTATTGATAAATAGGAACGTTATAGCTTGATGTTACTGAAATGTATGTGACTCAACCATTTGTGATGAGACTAGTGAACATAATCTCTTGATTTGTCTTTTGCATCCATGCAGGTCAACGCTCATCAAAAGAAGGGAATTGGGAGAGATATCGCAAAGAAAGTGCAGACACTAGGGCTCCACAGCTGGCAGAGTGCCCACTGAGGAAAAAGGTGGGAGGACCTGGCCAGGAAGACCATGAAGGCCCAGCTGGGGCTGTCCTTCCAATGTGGGCGGGGTGCCCATCAGACCATGACCCCCCTAATGGCCCGCATTCTGGCGGTGGCCTATCCAAAGCTCCATGGGCATTTGAGGGCAGCACAGTAGCCACAAGGGTGTGAGTACAGGGCATATTCCTGCCTGTCCCATTGCCAAGTGAGTGAGGCAGGTTCTGACTGTTTCCCCTGACAATTAGGGAATAGCCAGGTGTCACACAGTAGATGAGTGATTGTTTATGTAGTCATGTCATGTGTATTGGACTGATGTGCCTTGCCTTTTGTCCCAGGGACCAAGGACACAACTGGGTGGAATAATCAAACCGCTTGCTCCACAGGGATGACATATGGCTGTGTACATTGATCAATCAAGTACTGTTTGTTGATGTAGTGGGTGTAATGTGTATGCAACAGACCAAAACACCTAAACGTTCCAGGCCAAACGTAAGTCGGTGATGGATCACTGTCCTCTGCCATGTGCCTGGGTAAAATGTATATGTAGGCATCTGACACCCAAAGGCTAGTTGTCTTCAGTGTATGATGGGTGCTGGTGCCTCACTGCAGTCTGTAATGTGAAGATGTCCAACATACATGTGACAGGCTTACATCGTTTTTTGGATGCAGCTATAGATCACTACTTTCCCTTGGTAAGTGGGGAAAGTCCATTTACATGATTTGTGTGCCAGCACTGTTGCCAACATTCCTAGTGACTACATGTCAGCATGTGTCTCTTTCACTGTTTTAACCACTTGTGAGCTGCAGTTTCATGCATGGTCTACCTATGTTGATGAGATGATGTCTGTATTCCTTCACATATATGCCCATGGCACACTGTTTGTGGATTAGGACATTTATAATGGGCTACATTACATGTAGTGCCACATATAGGAGAGCGTCACCATTATGCTTTGGCTGACAAATACCCTCACCTGTCATAGTATGCCATTTGGCATGTACAACTGCAGTACCAATGAGGGACATAACGGGTAGGCCTAGATTGTGGAGCCACAATGTCTACATCTATGCCCTTGATGTGGCATCAGGTGGAAAGATGCACTGCACATGTGTAATGGGTAAGGTGTCTGTCCTGACTGTTGACATGCGTCATGGAGTGCCTTGCAGTTATGTTGATATCACATGATTTTGGGTACAGTCATTCATCCACAGACAAACATCTGGGTTTGCATGACCAAAATGTGGAGAGTGATGTAGCTTCCAATTGGGTGACAAGTTGAGGGCCTTCAACAAGAACTTGCAAACTTCAGGGCCTCGCCAACATTCAAGGGTCCAATGGTGTCTGCTGATGCACGCTGAGTATGTCATAGTAAGGGATACCAGACATAAGCGGTGATTAGCCTGGGGCTTGCTGATTCACTGTTTTTTTAATTTTGGGGACATTTCTCACTGACATATTGCACATGTCTACAGAGTCCATTTCCGTGCCACATGTGGGGTATATCTGAGCAATATTAATACTACCTCCATGGCTCTATTGGGGAAATGTGAATTTTACATTGTTGATATATTTCCTTTTTGACATGGGTATTTCTATGTCACCATTCTCCAGGATATTGTACTATTGTCATCAACATGACATTATTTTGTGTCATTAGTTCTAATCGTTGGGTCTTTATTTATGTGACAAATAGATGTGTGCATGATCTTCTGTGGGATCTGTGGAAATTCATTTTGCATTGGCCCACTATTGTATGCCAACAGGTGAATGTGGTTTGCCCTACGGGGCAAAGCTTTGAGACTAATGGTGTCTCCTCATGTTTGACTGGTCATTTTGATTCACAACGTCTGCATTCAATTGTAGTTGTTTGTGTTCCTGTTTTTTTCTGTGGGCAACTGTTGCCAGTTCAGCTGGCATGCATGCACAGGGCATGGCACATGTATGGGCCACTTAGGTGGAGTTTGTTGCTGGGGCCTACTTGACATCATGGTACTACATGCTAATCAGAGCTGTGGTTCAAGTGTGGTCATCGACATGTGATGACCTTATTTCTCTATAAATTTGCAGCATGAGCACCGGCAAGCGAAGAAGACGGGTCAAGGCCTAGTGGGGAAACGTTTGGCCACAGGACCTCGGGTCATGACATCACAGACACAGAGGGATCCAGTGGCCTGGAGGGTGAGGGGAGTGCCATAGGGGTGACCGCTACATCAAAATCATCATCAGATTCATCCTCCAGTGAATACTCCCTAGTAGTGGCGGACTCATATGTGTAACTCCCTGTACCACCCTTGTCTGCCACTCCCCATTCTAATACCATCCTCCCTATTGCTCCCCACCCAGTTTGCTGTGCTCGCTCACCCAAGAGGGTGGGTGTCTCCTTTGCCATAGGCACCTCTGCCCCAGCCTCTGCTACCCCTGCTGCTCTCAGTTAGGAAGCTATTGACCTGAGAAGTATCTTTGTGGGTCAGACAGTCATTGTGAATGCCATCCAGGGATTGTCAACTCAGCTACAACAGACCAATACATTCCTGAAAGGCATTCACGGTGCAATGTCTGGCCTACAGAGATCTTTTCAGGCTCTGTCCTCCACACTAATGGCAGCCAGTCACCCCCCGCCTTCCGTCCCTCCTCCACCTCCCTCTTTCCACTCCAAATCCCCCCTTCCTCTAACTAGTCAAAGCACACAGACAGATGTGCACACATCCACATACAAGAGGAGCACACACAAACACTAGCACCACAGAACACACCAGCATGCAAGCAAACAACAGCCACCCACAGACACAACAGCAGTCACAACTTCCCTAGACACCCCCACCACCCACAGCATCACACACACAGCATCCAGCATACACACAGACACCACACCAACAGTCAGTGACACGCCCACCACACCTAGCATACCCGCAGACACCACCCCAGTGATAGCCAGACATCCACCACAAGCACCACACCCACAGACACCACAACTACAGACACACAGACATCCACCACATCCAACATACCGACAGTCACCACCCCAAGAGACACACACATCCACCACACAATCCCCAGCACCTCTACCTCCCAGACCCTAATACACACAAACGCACTCACTCACCCACCCAACAGACACTGACCAAACACAAGCATACCTCCCAGAAACATGCACCACCAAAATCCACACCAACACAGCAGATAACCATTCCCTCAACCTCCAAATCCCGACCCCCTTCTGATGACCACCCCTGTGTCCCTAAGAAGGTTTTTGTTCTTGACTTTGCCCTTTCCCCTGCCCCCCAGTTCCTCCCTTCCACCTCCAAGGCCTCCCCTGCCCACTCTGCAAGCACCCATACCTCTCCCTCCATAAGAAGCCCACCCCTCCCAAAAAGAAAACCAACCCTCCGCAGCCCCAGTCCAAACCCCCCTCCCAAATCTGCCCCCCCCAAGGATGATCCCTGAGGTGCTGCCTGCCCCTTGATGCCCTTTCCTGTGGAGTTTTAATGGCAATTAGGAGTCAAGTTTTGGCACAACACTGTGCATTATGCACCACAAAATGGACTGGCCAATGGCTTTTATTTTAATTCTATTGCTTATAATACACCAAACCAGTTGTTGTTTTATTGGATACACCTTTGTCCTGCAATTCTTTTTCTGCTGTAATGTTGTTCTTGAGTAACTTGTGTTGTATGCCTACTATTCTGTGTGTTTCAGCCTACTTGCTGTTCTTTTTGCTGTTGTTTGCAGTATGTGATATTGTGGCCAGTGCTGTTGTCCCCCAAGACCAGGTTTATGTTGAGTGTATGGATATGTGGGTGTTCATGCAATGGTGGTGTCATGGCATTGGGTAGTGTTTGTTGTGGTAATGATTTCATCTTGTGTGGTCCAATGTGAACATGCACGGTGTTAGACGTGTCCCCCTGATATGACTTATGTGTTCATCTGATGTGTGTCAGCTTGAGTTTTGATTGTGCAGACATGGAGTGTGTTCAGGTGTGCTACCTTTGTTTGCATTTGCCGGTGCATGTGTCCATTTAGCTATGTGTACCTTGCAGCTACTTCTGGTAGATGTATGTCCCATGTAGTTGGAGTTGTATGTGTATTGTTGACTTGCACTTCTACATTGGGTCTAGTACTGTTTGCCCCTGTGACACATATAGGACCATTTCCTGTGCAGATGTTTTTCAATGGTCATGTGCAAAGTGATATGTGTCCCAGTGCAGTCTCCTTCTCTGGGTGCTCCTGATGCCCCACCCCTATTGTGCAGGCATTTTTAGCATAGTGCTCTTTGTCTATATGTCGCTCTGTCTATTGTGCATGCCATTGTCGTTCCATTGTGCTTTGGTGTGGTTTATGTGTGTGTCCACTGCAGGGCTGTTTAATGGTAGTGGTGTTTGTGTTCTTTGAGGCATCCAGACATATGTGTGTTGTATGTGACATACGTCCATGGCCTGTGAGGAATGTGAGTATGTTAGTTGTATTTGTATATGTGAGGTTGGGGTGTTGTTGGTGATGTGTGAGACAATGTTGTGTAGCCTTCACTATCCTTGTACCTGAGATGTGTGGCCATGTGCTTTTGTGTAGTGATGCAGTACAGTGTGAGTGACCTGCCCAAAGGGGCGTATTATGGCTGTGAATGTGTCCATCTTTATATATGTTTCCAACCTGGGACACAATGAGATGTGTACTTGGTGCCCGTAGTGTGACCCACAAATGATGATAACAACAGCGCAATGAGCTAGTGTTACTATTAATGACACAGGTAGGTATGTGTACTTATGGTCGGTTGCACCCATGGCTCCATAGATACTGTGCTCCATCAATGATCAACAACAGCAGCAGGACATGCGTGATGGGTTCCATGGTGGCAGCGGACATGTACGCCTGCCTGCAGTTGACTGCCTCCCTTTATAGTCGCTGTTTCCACCTTCTGTGACATGGTGGTTGGACCGTCAAGGCCACATTTGTGTTGTGGAACCTCATAATGTGTCCGGTGGTCAAATAGGCTCTGCGGGTGTGTTTGTGAAGCCTTATGATCGTGGTGGTCTGTGCTGCCTGGTGGGGCCGGTGGGACCTCGGTGGTCTTTGCTCCATAGACACACATGACTCATAATAAGTCAGTCTGACCGCCATCTTGACGGGTTTCAGACCGCCACCGCTGCCATGGCAGTCAACAGACCGCCAAACTCGTAATGAGATCCTGACTTTAATTTAGACTTTTGGTGTAAGTGTGGACTTTTGGTCTAAACTTATGCCAAAAGTCTAAATTTACACCAAAAGTCTAACTTTACTACTGGTAAAGTTGGACTTTAGGTCCAAACTCGTAATGAGATCCTAACTTCAATTTAGACTTTTGGTATAAGTGAGGACTTTTGGTCTAAACTTCGACCAAAAGTCCAAACTTACTACTGGTACTGGAACTTTTGGTTCAAGTTTACCTTTGTGAATGGTGTCCTATGAATTTTGGTCTAAACTCAGACCAAAAGTTTAAGTTTACCTTTGTGAATGTGGTCCAAAGATTATCCCAGCAGCTTACCTAGTTAATATGAGCCTCTTGTCTGCTATTCCAGAATTTCCAGATATGAGACAGGAAGCCTGAGGGGCTGCACTCTGTCCTTATTGGAACAGTGTTCCAATATCAAATAAAAATTGTCTTAATGTTTGCATAGGTTTCTAGAAGTTTGCCTTAATGGAATACATGCGATCGCCACCAAGTAAGTAGTTGTACTCAGTATTTCAAAAAGAGACACTGAATCCTAATCCAGAGATATATTTACTAGAGAGAGTATTCCACTTTTTGTGGTACTCCTCGAGGACACAATATTTTATAGACAGAAGCCAAGCTACTAATTCTCACTTTGTAAGAAGAGGAAACTGTTTTTCATGGAGGAGGTTCATGACCAGGAGGACAAAGAGCAAAGTTCAGCTGACTGAAGACAGTGTGAAGGGACTCTTGAGAGATTCATTCTTCAGCCAAATACTCTTGACTAAGACTGTACTGGTTTGAGGCACAGGCCCTTGAAGTGCAGGTATTAAAAGGTGACATACTTTGTTAGAATTATGTAGGTACTGGTGGCTTCCTTTTATTGAACTGTGACTGGTTTGAAAATCACTGAGTTTTTCCCCTAAACTGTGTCCTATACTAGGATATTGACTTCTTCCTCACTGGGAGGTCATTTACACCGACTTGAAGAGAGCTGTCATTTGGCACCCTTAAATTCCACCACTGACATAAGTGGGATGAAAACCCCATTCATATTGTTTTTTCTGTGAATTTGTGTGATGCATATTGGATTTGCAGCAACTTGAGCTACAGGGCATATGTATCACAGTCAATAGATACACTGTAACATGATGTCTGTCACCCCTACCCCATTGACTGCCCTGGAGTATATCCAAGAGTTCATTATGTCTGCTGTGGATAATGTAGTCTTTCCTAGGAGGATACTATTAACCATAGTATCCCACACCATCTGTGTTGCAGTGTCTTGCTAATTAAGCCCTTTCAAACCTTAACTACTTTCTGGAGAAAACTTCCTAACTCACTCCTGATACCCCTGAAGAGCTATCTATCCAAAGGATCCAATTTTTTTAAAATTAATTTGAAGTGCAATAGTACCTAAGACGTTGAGATACTGGGGTGAATGACAGATACCATGGTGGATTCTGCACAGTAATTACTGGCTAAGGAGTTTGTTTAGGACATCATGTAGAAGCAGTGTCAACAGCTTGTGTTAATTTGAAAACAGGTTTGCTAAGAAACCCATAGCGTGGAGATAAGGACCTATCCGTAGAAATATATCTTGCCTGTGGAGTAAGGCATAGAGGACATTTCAGGTTATTAAATGCTAATAATACAGATTTATAATCCTTTACAAAACATTGTTGGAAAGGTGGTCTTATTTTTGCCAGCTGGCAGGAGGCAGCTTTGCTCACTCACGAGGGTATATACACTCCTGCAGACAGGGTGCGAAAAGGTGCACAGCTAAGGATATTCAAGTGTGCTTCATTAGAAATACTTCCACATTCGTGATTGTTATTGCAAAACAAATGCATACATATTTGCAATGGATTCCACTCACACTCAAAGATAAGCATAAGTAGACCCATATTTGCCAAAGGCCACAGGAAATAATTTAGAAATGGAGCCCAGTCAGCAAGAGTACACAGTACACAGTGAGGACACCAAAGGACGATCACGCCTTCTAAGGGCAAACACTCAAGGGTGTCCCTGAGTTGCACTTGATCAGGGATTATTCAAAGTCAGGGGTCCCACAAAGTGCTGTAAAAAAATAATAATAATAGCAATATGTAAACATTAGTTATCACCATCCCCTGCTGACTGATCCCATCACCGTTAATATGCACATCAACCCATAGTCTCAGCATCAGCGACAAAGTAGCCCTTGCCAGATTTTTCCATGCAAGGACACAAACCTGTTGCCAAAGTCTGGCAAGGCTGCCATGCTAGAAGAAATACAAAAATATGCAGAAAAAAATAGAAAGAATGTGTTAGCCCGGGTACACAAAAAACTGGTACAAATGGAGTCATAGGGTTAGAGAAACTAAGGTCAAGCACTCAGATGATGCTGAAAAAGCAAGTGCTTCTGTCTGCATTTGCATCATGGTGTGGTGATTGCTTATTCAAAAAATGTGTGCACTTTCTGTATCTTTTCTTCATTATTACTCTACCTCATGGAAAGGAAAGGTATAGCAATTCAACACTATTGGGGTTTCCTGGGGCACCTAAAAAGGTTCAATATGACGGGAAATACTTTTTAGTGGGAATAGGATTTATACAATGTAAAAGTGTTGACACAGCCCTGATTTCTCATCATGGTGGAAAAAACCTTTTCGCACCCATAAGGCACTACTTTTTTATGTAGTTGATATGTTTTGATTTATATACTGAGGATCCTTAGCAAAATGGAGTAAAATCAATATCTGTCTCTGTGGAAGCCATGCTCAACTTTGGTCATAACACTTAATGTGTGCACTAAAATCCCTTTGGAATTGACATAAAAATAACACCCCAAAAACCCAGTTATTAGTATAAAATATAAATGAAAACTCCTTGAAGTTCACCAGGTATGTTTAACTCTGCAAAGCATAGCTTGTAAATCATAACTATGACAGTGGCCTGTGTCCAAAACTCTGTGGGAAGCCAAGACCCACCAGGTCCAACCTTCCTTTGGTGGTCAACCCAAAAACTCATGTGTGTTTAGCCGTGTGCAGCTGGAGTTGGCTCCTGTGCACACCCAACCATTGTATGTGCTCATTCTTCACTGCACGTTTGTAGAATGTGTGCCACAAGGGAAGCCCCACATTGGTTTTTAGAATTTGCAGATCTTGAGCTGGATTTGCAGATCTAGAGGCTCCCAGGATAAACAGCAATGAAAAGGGAGGGTCTCCCATGTGTGCATCTGTTTCAGGTTCATGTTACACAATTCACTCTTTATAATTTACTTTTGATGCCTTTAAAGCTGTACCCTTTTTTAGGTTGAGTCTACACACCACTTGAACTGTTGCTTAGTGATCTGTTGTATATGGCTTGTGGGATTCAACTCCGCCCACTGCTTACCATTGCTTTAGATTTGTCTATGTCAGTATCCTTGCTAGTGGTGAGTCTTGCCCCTTTGTCCCTATTTTTTCTCTTCCGTTCCTCCCAAGGAGCAGGGGCTGAGTACTGTATCATTACATTATGGTTCTTTATCTGTTTTTTGGGAGACTATTTTTTTCTTAGTTTCCTGCTCCATTTCTGTTTGCCTGTGTTCAGCTTCAGCGACATCGCTCCTTACGTTGTGATTTGGCATTCCTCCCTCCCACCTCCTCTCAATGCCACAGTTGTGTTAGTGCTGCATCCTGCGTCATGCCTCCCGCGTGGTTGCTTGTATTTATTTAGCCTTTTTGCAATTTTGGATGTCGACAGTCAGTTGGGATTCTTTTGGTAAGAAATTAGTTTGGTGTTGGCTTTCCTTTTAAGGGGGATTGGGCTTGTTATTTAGTTGCTGTCTAGTGCTCCTCGGGCCATTAGGAGGCGGTTAGGCTATTTTAAGGTCATGGATGCACGGAAGCACAGCGGACTAGGGAAAGGTGTCAGAGTCACCAGATCCTCGGGGTCCGTGCACGTTCCCAACACTTCCACCACAAGACAGCTCCAATACTCTGATTAGATTTATCACAGAGTCTAAGAGAGTCCAAGTGGGGAAAAGGGGATTAGGACGGGAACAGCTGGGAAGGAGACCTGTAGGAAGCAAAAGGTTAAAACACAACATCAAAATTACATCTCATGAAATCAGTACCATGCTACAACAATAAGCTTCGTCTTTTCCGAAAAAACATGAACAACCCTAGAATAATCCTAAAACTGACTAGGCTTTAGATGACCGAATACCTGAGGAGGAAACAGGAAAAGTTAAATAGGACTTTCAGAATCAAGTACTTTCTTTAGCATGAGAATCAGGAAACACTCTGAGCAATTTCTAAACAACCATATGAATCTCCTTTTAGGAATACATATCAGGGACACACAGCATTACATCTAGAACTCTGGTATTGTTGTGTTCATCTCAGAAAAAAACATTGGGAAGTAAATTGCGCACATTGCAGATTTTTATATGAGTATTAAACACCATAATTGTTTGTGCACCATGAAATCACACAATGTAGATTCAAGGAATAAATCAAGCGACGTGTCAACTTGAAATGCTACCAAGAAAATGTCTTAGAATAGTAGCGCACAGTAACTTACATTATTTATACACGAGGAAAGAATTTTGCGTCTTGCCGATTCAAATGCCACCATACAAAAGCCAAGAAATGGTAGCGCACAATGAATAACATGAAAAAACACTCAAGGAAAGAATTGCGCGTGTTGCCGATTCGAATGCCACCATGTAAATGCCAGAAAATGGTAGAGCACCATGAACAGCATGAATTACACACGAGAAGTGAATCGCGCGTTTCGCCGTTACGCCGATTCGAATACCACCATGTCAAGAAAAGGTAGGTCGTAATGAACAACAAAGTTAAATGCTCATGAAACGGGTTGCACGTCTTGCCAACTCGTAAAACATCATGTAAATGTCAAGAAATATCAGCGCGCACTGAACAATAATGTAATAACGAAGTCAAATCTTTATGGAATAAATTGCGCGTCCTCCCTATTTGCAAACCACCATACAAATGTCAAAAAATGGCAGCGCACAAGTAATCTGTTATTCATTTAAGAATTAAAATAAAAACTATGAAGATTCTCAATCACGGTGTTGGGAAATGTCCAAACACCGTCTTACCACCTGGAAACAGTGATCACCAATGAGAGATGAGTGCAGAAGACTGGAAAATCCAAATAGGCCGCCGGGACAGGAGCTCAGGAAGAAGCTGCTGCTCTGCACCAGGACCTCTGAATAGTGAGCACTGGAAGATGGGCTGACTCTCTTTTATAGAGTCTTGGCCCAGTCTAGAACCACGCCCAGGCATGTTGCAGGGAAAGTCTCCAGAAGGCCCTGGAAAGGGACCACACCCTAACACACTCTGAATGTCTGCAGCAACACATTGTAAATGTTCAGTATTTATAAGCACCTTAAAAATTAATCTTTTGGATGGAATTCTGCAATGCAAAAGTCTAAACAATAACATATCATCACAATGCATTAATTACTTTATCTTGCAAGTGTTGGGTTTTTGCATTCTAGATGCCCGTAGAGCGCGCACTGTCCTGGTGTTGACAGTACTCCCCTCTCCCAGGCGCGCTCTAGGGCCTGGTTTATCTGGATTGAGACAATGAAAGCGTCTCACAAGTACTGGAGCATGAACATCAGATGCGGAAACCCATGGATTACTTTCAGGGCCATAACCTTTCCAAGAGATTAAGTACCATAGGTTACACCCTCTCAGTTTAGAGTCCAACACTTTCTTGACTTCATATTCTTCTTCCCGCTGTACTAGAACAGGAGCTGGATGAGGGCGGACCTTTTGGACTGCCTTTTTTAAGAGGGAAGTATGGAACACTGTATGAATCCGTAATGATTTTGGCAATTGTAGTTTATAGGTCACAGGATTGATTTGCTGAAGAACAGTGTAAGGACCGATAAATTTGGGGTTGAACATGTGCTTCGTCTTGAAGTCTATATGTTTTGTGGAAAGCCACACTTTGTCACCAGGTTGATACTGCGGTCCCTCACAATGTTTCTTGTCAAAATGCTTTTTGTATTTTTGTTTGGCTTTTTCTAAATGTTGTTGAATCGATTTCTGAGTTTGATGCAAATGTTGAATGATTTCTGACACAGCTGGAGTGAGAGAGCTTTCTTGAGGAATTGTGATGGGCAAGGTGTCAGGATGATAGCCAAACAAACCAAAGAAGGGTGTAACGCCAGTAGAAGTGTGGAAGGAGTTGTTGTAGGCTAACTCAGCTAACCAGAGCATTGATGTCCATGAATTAAGTGCTTTTTCAGCGTAAGCACGTAGGTATTGCTTCAAAGTCTGATTTAGTCTCTCCGTTTGACCATCTGTTTGAGGATGGTGGCTAGTAGATAGGGTAGATGTCACTTGGAGTGTTTTACACCATGTTTTCCAGAAGTTGGAGGCAAATTGCGATCCCCGATCGGAGAGGATCACTTTTGGCAGGCCATGATAACGAACCACTCTATTCAGTAAGATAGTTTCCAGTTCACTAGAGGTGGGTAATTTCATACAGGCAATGAAATGTCCATATTTCATGAGACTATCTACTACCACCAGAATTACTGAATGCTGTTGAACCACTGGCAGACCTGTAATAAAGTCTAAAGAGATGTGTTCCCATGGACGACTTGGGGTTGGGAGTGGGTGTAACAACCCTTTCGGTTTTGAATGACTTGTTTTAGTGCGAGCACAGACTTCGCAGTTGTTTACCATTGTTTTTACATCCTTTGTTAAGGTAGGCCACCAAAAATAGAGTTGGATTAATTCAAGAGTTTTAGGAGTACCAGGGTGACCTGCTGTAGGTATAACATGCAACCAATGAAACACTATCTTGCGAAGTTTGGTAGTGGGCACGAACAAACGAGCATCGTAAAAGGGTAATCCTTGCTTGATTGACCTTTTCGGATCTGCTTGGGCCCATGCCTGCCATTTTTCAACAGTGAATGAACTGCGGATGTTTTCAAAGAAATCTTCTGTTTTTATGATACATAGGACCTTGTCAGGAGCAATGATAGCTCTGGAGGTTTGAACTGCAGGCAATGTGGTAGACTCTTGGCGGGACAAGGCATCAGCTTTGCGATTATCTTTACCAGGCCGGAAGGTTACCACAAAATCAAACTCGGCAAAAAACAGCATCCAGCGTAATTGCAGAGGAGTCAAAAGTCTGGCAGAACTCATGAATTGAAGATTGCGATGATCAGTATATACTGTGACAGTATATTTAGCTCCCAACAAATGATGTCTCCATTCTTTAAAGGCGTCACGAATCGCCAGAAGCTCTTTTTCAGCAATGACATAGTTCTGTTCGGCTTCGTTCAACTTCCGAGACATGTAAGCTACGGGATGAAGTTGACCAGTGTCTTTGTTTCGTTGTGACAAGACTGCTCCTATCGCCACATCTGAAGCATCAGCTTCCACTATGAAAGGTCGATCCGCATCTGGATGAGTCAAGACTGGGGCAGTGGAGAAAGCTTCTTTCAAATTTGAAAAGGCTTGGTCTGCTTCTGGGGACCATACAAATTTTTCTTTCTTTCTTAATAACTTAGTAATTGGAGCCACTGTCTGGGAGAAATGATTGATGAACCTCCGGTAAAAACTTGCAAAGCCCAGGAAACATTGTACATCACGAACAGTCTTTGGGATGGGCCATTCAGATACGGCCTTTACTTTCCTTTCTGCCATCACCATACCTTGAGGGGTAAGGATAACCCCTAAAAACTCAACTGTGGTAACATGAAACTCACACTTGGTTAGCTTGCAATATAAATGGTGTTTACGAAGGGCTGCCAAAATTTTCTTGACATGTTGAACATGTTCATTCTCATTGTCTGAGTAGATCAAAATGTCATCAATGTAAACTATGGCAAAGATATCGAGGTACTCTCTAAGAACGTCATTTAAGAAAAATTCAAATGCTGCTGGAGCATTGCACAGACCAAAAGGCATGACGGTGTATTAAAAAAGGCCATATCTTGTTTTGAATGCCGTTTTCCATTCGTCACCCTCTCTCATTCTGACCAAATGGTAAGCACCTCGAAGATCAAGCTTCGTGTAGATTTTTGCTTTCTTTACTTGTTCCAGTAAGACCGGAATTAGAGGCAAAGGATATTTGTTCTTGATGGTGATTTTATTCAAGCCCCTATAGTCGATACAAGTTCGAAGCTCTCCGTTCGCTTTTGGAACAAAAAACAAAGGAGAAGCTGTGGGAGACTTAGAGGGGCGGATGAAACCATTCTCTAAGAATTAATCCAAGTATTTTCGTAAATGTTGATTTTCATGTTCTGACAGGGCATACACACGACAGTTGGGAAGTATTCCCCCTGGGACTAGATCAATTTGACAGTCATAAGATCTATGAGGAGGTAAGTTCTCTGCTTCCTTCTCATCAAATACATCTTCATAAGACGAATACTGTTTGGGCAACTGAACTTCTTTCTCTGCCGCGGTAGCTATGTAAGAATGGCGAACTTCCGATTCTTGAGTCCTTTGGAGACAATTTTCTTTACATAGCACTGATGAGAACACGATCTTTTGTTCAGCCCATTTAATCTCTGGATTGTGATGAGTTAACCATGGCAAGCCAAGGATGATCCCATACTGGGGAGCATGGATCACGTCAAGGATGAGTTCCTCTTTATGTTTCTTTCTTTGATTTTTACCTTCACAAATTATTGTCAAGGGGACAGTCTGAAGAGTTATCGGACCTCCAGTCAAGAGTTTTCCATCAACTGCCTGGATGGTTTCTGGAGTCTTCTTTTCAATACATGAGATCCCCCATGCACGAACCAATTGGGCGTCAACAAAGTTTCCGGTAGCCCCAGAGTCGACTAGAGCCTTCTTGAAATAGGTCTTTTTCTTGACCTGAACTCTTATTCTCAATTTTAGATGTTTGGATTGTGAAGGATCCACGGTGACACCCAAGAGCAACCCTTCTCTGCAACTTGGGTGCTTTAGATTTTCCGACTCGACTGATGTATTGGTTGCAACTTTCTGAACTGGGCCTCACTTGCTCTTTGTTTTGATTGGACAATCTTTGGCGAAATGACTTTTCCGCCCACAATAGAGACATTGCCCATTTTTTCTGCGTAGGTCCTTTTCGTCTTTGGTCAAAGGTCTCCTGATGGTTCGAATTTCCATCGGTTCCGGCGTTCTTTCTCTCGGAGTTCTTGAGTCTTTGTTATCATGAGCATGCCAAGAATGTTTTTCAGTCTTTTTACGCGTTCCTTTTCGTTCATTTAAATGATGATCAAGCCTCAAGACAAGGTTTATTAAATCTTGACAGTTTGCAGGTTGTGGGTCGATTTGCGCTAAGATGTCTTTTAGCTCCTCTTTGAGTCCCCTGTAAAACAAGGCCGCTTGTTTTTCTTCAGGCCAGGATGTCTCAGCGACCAGCCAATTAAAGTTGGCTAAATGTGAGACTAAGGTGGTCATTCTGACCCTGGCGGTTTCAAACCGCCAGGGCCGGGGACCACAGAAGCACCGCCAACAGGCTGGCGGTGCTTCCAGGGCCATTCTGACCGCGGCGGTAAAGCCGCGGTCAGAAAAGGGGAACCAGCGGTTTCCCGCCGGTTTCCCCGTTGCCCAGGGAATCCTCCATGGCGGTGCTGCTTGCAGCGCGCCATGGGGATTCCGACCCCCTTCCCGCCAGCCTATTCCTGGCGGTTTTTACCGCCAGGAACAGGATGGTGGGAACGGGTGTCGTGGGGCCCCTGGGGGCCCCTGCACTGCCCATGCCACTAGCATGGGCAGTGTAGGGGCCCCCTAACAGGGCCCCACAAAGATTTTCACTGTCTGCTTAGCAGACAGTGAAAATCGCGACGGGTGCCACTGCACCCGTCACACCCCTGCAACTCTGCCGGATCCATTCGGAGCCGGCTTCATTGTTGCAGGGGCTTTCCCGCTGGGCCGGCGGGCGCTCTTTTGGAGGGCGCCCGCCGGCCCAGCGGGAAAGTTGGAATGGCCGCCGCGGTCTTTTGACCGCGGGGCGGTCATTCGGCAGCCAGATATTGGCGGGCGGCGACCGCCGCCCGCCGATATCAGAATGAGGGCCTAAGTCCTGATTCCCTTGGCGTAAGTCTAATAATTCATGATCTGCTGACTGTGTTACAGTTCTACGATCGAAAACTCTCTCAAATTCACGAACAAAATTTTTCCAGCTGTACAACAGGGGACTATTTTTACGCACAAGAGGAATAGCCCAGGTAGCTGCATCTCCAGACAGATATGACAACAAGAAAGCTACTTTAGACTGGGCATCGGGGAAAGTATGTGGTCTGCAGGTGAAGTGAAGTTCCACTTGAACCAGAAAAGATTGCGCTTTCAAGGGATCACCTGAGAAGCGTTCTGGGGGAGCTAAAGAAATGGCTGAAGGAACATTGAGGGAAATGTTAGTCGGACTACCTCCAGAAGTCTGAGAAGAAGTACCTGGCCAAGACACACCTGTGGGACTTTGTTCTTTCTTCTCAACCTTATTCTGTAACTGACTCACCCTCTCAGCTAGACTATTTGTCAAATCCTTTGATGATACCACTTCTGACTGGAGCTGGGTGATAGCCTTGACTAGCTCGTCCAGTGTGGCCATGGTGAGAACATACACAAACCAGGAGGATAATAATTTGTGGGCTAACTATTCTGTCAGAGTCACCAGATCGTCGGGGTCCGTGCACGTTCCCAACACTTCCACCACAAGACAGCTCCAATACTCTGATTAGATTTATCACAGAGTCTAAGAGAGTCCAAGTGGGGAAAAGGGGATTAGGACGGGAACAGCTGGGAAGGAGACCTGTAGGAAGCAAAAGGTTAAAACACAACATCAAAATTACATCTCATGAAATCAGTACCATGCTACAACTCTAAGCTTCGTCTTTTTCGAAAAAACATGAACAACCCTAGAATAATCCTAAAACTGACTAGGCTTTAGATGACCGAATACCTGAGGAGGAAACAGGAAAAGTTAAATAGGACTTTCAGATTCAAGTACTTTCTTTAGCATGAGAATTAGCAAACACTCTGAGCAATTTCTAAACAACCATATGAATCTCCTTTTAGGAATACATATCAGGAACACACAGCATTACATCTAGAACTCTGGTATTGTTGTGTTCATCTCAGAAAAAAACATTGGGAAGTAAATTGTGCACATTGCAGATTTTTATATGAGTATTAAACACCATAAAGGTTTGTGCACCATGAAATCACACAACGTAGATTCAAGGAATAAATCACGCGACGTGTCAACTTGAAATGCTACCAAGAAAATGTCTTAGAATGGTAGCGCACAGTAACTTACATTATTTATACACGAGGAAAGAATTTCGCGTCTTTCCAATTCAAATGCCACCATACAAAAGCCAAGAAATGGTAGCGCACAATGAATAACATGAAAAAACACTCAAGGAAAGAATCGTGCGTGTTGACGATTCAAATGCCACCATGTAAATGCCAGAAAATGGTAGCGCACAATGAACAGCATGAATTACACACGAGAAGTGAATCGCGCGTTTCGCCGATTCGAATGCCACCATGTAAATGTCAAGAAAAGGTAGCGCGCAATGAACAACAAAGTTAAATGCTCATGAAACGAGTTGCACGTCTTGCCAACTCGTAAAACATCATGTAAATGTCAAGAAATATCAGCGCGCAATGAACAATAATGTAATAACGAAGTCAAATCTTTATGGAATAAATTGCGCGTCCTCCCTATTTGCAAACTACCATACAAATGTCAAAAAATGGCAGCGCACAAGTAATCTGTTATTCATTTAAGAATTAAAATCAAAACTATGAAGATTCTCAATTACGGTGTTGGGAAATGTCCAAACACCGTCTTACCGCCTGGAAACAGTGATCACCAATGAGAGATGAGTGCAGAAGACTGGAAAATCCAAATAGGCCGCTGGGACAGGAGCTTAGGAAGAAGCTATTGCTCTGCACCAGGACCTCTGAATAGTGAGCACTGGAAGATGGGCTGACTCTCTTTTATAGAGTCTTGGCCCAGCCTAGAACCACGCCCAGGCATGTTGCAGGGAAAGTCTCCAGAAGGCCCTGGAAAGGGACCACACCCTAACACACTCTGAATGTCTGCAGCAACACATTGTAAATGTTCAGTATTTATAAGCACCTTAAAAATTAATCTTTTGGATGGAATTCTGCAATGCAAAAGTTTAAACAATAACATATCACAATGCATAAATTACTTTATCTTGCGAGTGTTGGGTTTTTGCATTCTAGATGCCCGTAGAACGCGCACTGTCCTGTTGTTGACAAAAGGCTCCTTATTTCAATCTTCCCTCCTGTTCTGTACGGCACTTGCAGCTCATCCCTTTGTATGTGGGAGAAGGTGGTGCCTTGCTTCCATGAGGCTTGGTTCAGGGTTGTTCAGGGGTTTTAGACTGCCTCACTTCCTTTTTATTAGACTGTTGTCATTTTACACATCCTTTTTCCGTTTAGAAGGTGTGGAGTGTCTTTTTGTGTGACTTCTCACATGAATCATACAGGGCAAGACTGCAGTGGACTCCACCCACCCCAACTCCCACTCAATGGCACTCCATGTAATATCCAGCCTGCTCATGCTGTCTGAAGACGGGAACGTATTGACCCCTAATGTTTCCCTTTATATGGCGTGGAGTCTATTTTTGTGCACCGTCTCACGTGAAACACCCAGAGCAAGCCCTCAGAGGACTCCACCCAGCCCAACACCCACTCAATGAAACTCCATGTAATATCCAGCCCCCCATGCTGCCTAGAGGCGGGAGTGCATTGACTCCTAATGTGTATTCCCTGCACAAGGTTTAACATGCACAAAATTATTTTCTGCACCGCTTTCTTTAATATCTCACAGAGCTTTACTTCACATTCATAAGTAGGTCGGATCAGAAGAGCCAGACTGTTTCACATTTTTCAAACCCCGAAAGTCGTGCCCTACAAAAATCTGCTAGGCTTTGTACTTTTAATTCCAATACTGCTGATTTTAGCTAAACACAGTTTCATGCACGTGTTTCTGTTTTGGGCTTTCTCCTTCCATATTTTGCTGTAAACACCATATTACTAAAAGATAAATCTTAAAGGGAACATTTAGTCAATGTTTCAGTGTACTGGTTTGGCAGATTACTAAGTCCCATTCTCACTTTTGTTTCGCTCGGTACACCATAAATAATTTAGCATGATGACCATCACCTTCACAATGCCTCATTACTTATCGTTCCTCTGGCTTGTCGTGCATCAGACATTTGCTTACATCATCTTGCTTGGTTTTAAAATAGCTGAACATATCTTTTTCTCCTAGATTACTGCCAACTCTAATTTCTTGCCCTGCAGGTGGACTGGTTGTTGCAGGGAGCTCAGGAGACAGTGGCAAGTGTTCAAATGTATTTGGTCTAGAACAGAGGCTTCCAAGGCTGGCAAGAGGTAGGCTGTGTACTGATGGAGATGTCATGTGGGCAGGCCAGGTCACCATGGCAAAGGCACAACGAAGAAGATGCAGCATGGAATTATGACTCATGAGGTATCCCAGACAGGCCTTGTTGTTCTATGTTTGCACAAGCACAGCAACAAGGACATTATCACTGCTTCCATTCCCAATACCAATTAAGCTGGCAGCAGTGGAAGGCTTGTTTTAGCACTGTAGCTCACTGAGCTAGTCTGATGCAAGTATTTGTTAGCAACGGGGACATGTTTTGTTTCCCTGAATGGGAGCTAATGTGTCATTGGTTTTCCCAGCACTGCCATAACTGGTGAATTTGTTTAAAAGGCTTATTTAGCTATTAAGTCTTTGACAAGGCTGATGCTGAAGCTGTCAAACGTTCAAGGGTCAATGACAGCAATTTGATAATTGTTATGGTGTCAAAATTGCATTTTTGGTGGTACACAATCATTGGCCCTGGTTTTAATGATGTATCAACTTAATTAACTGTTGACATTTGACGGATTCAGAGGAACCTGGAGGGGGTGACTTCTCGAGAGTAGTTTCATATAAAACATTTTTTGCTTAGTTTTGCATATAGATTTGCTTAAAATTAGGTACTCCTGCTGGAGTTTATGTGTGTAAAATTACTAACTTTATTGATCCTAGTTGTTTGTCTCTGTTTTAGGTGTTTGTATAGTGTCATATTACTTTTGTTTCATGTCTGTATAGGCATGTTTTGAACGTAATCAATGTGCCGATTATATGTGTATACACTTCTGCATTTGGTCAAACATGGGATTGCTATAGCATGAAATGCAAGATTTTGCTTTTGTTTGTATAAACTATATTGTTGACTTCACTTGTGGAATAATCTGTCAGCTGGTACAACCTCTTCTCTGTGGGAGGTGTCTCTCTCCTGATGCAGCCTCCTCACTTGTGCAATGGCTCCACTTAATAAGTCTCTCTGTGGGTGTCTTATCAATTGGGTATTAGCTCCATGTTTGTCTTCTCTGGGCGTATTGTCTCTTGGTGCATGCTATATCTCTCCTTTGCACTTCCACCAACCGAGTCAGCTCTCCTCCACACACCCAGTGCCTCTCTCATCTCTCTCACTCTCTCACTCTGCTACTACCCCCTCTTCTCTCAGTCCCACTGCCCTTTTATTTCCCAGGCTCACACTCCCTTTCTCCTCTCTATACTGCCTGCTCACACATACTAAGCACAGTTTCTTTCCTGTGCCTTCTCAAGGTTTCCGTTACTCAAACCCACACTCTCCTCCTCTTCTTAGGGTTTCTTCTGCATGCACAGGTCCTCCCTCTTTATGCGTCCATGGCCTGCTCTCCCCTTCTTTCTCTCTTTCTCACACACTCTTTCTGCTCCTCTGTCTTGAGTTCGTTCACCACTTTCTTCACAAACTACCTACCCCTCTCTATCTTCCTTTCTTTTCTGTGCAGCTTTCACCCCTATCTATTCAACATGCCACATACTTCCACTACACAAATACACTCCAAAGTTATTAGCAAATCAAAAATCACTGGTTCAATGAAAGTCAGCTCGACAACAACTATGGAGCTGCTATGATTGTAATGCTCATGATTACACTATTGATGTGACAGGTGTAATTACAAAGTAATTAGATGATCTTATACGTGAGATCACATTATAATTATCAGTACCAAAGATATGACTATGATAGTATTAGTTTTTTTTTAGTATGTGTTGTGTTTTAATGATGTGCTGTTTTTTGTTGTCAGTTGCAGCTATACATTGTGTGATATCATGAACCTTGTATTTAGTGTGCGAGTTCTAGGTTTGCTTGGCTGTAGTGTGAGTTGAGGATTGCAGAGCTAATCATAACTGGTGAATTGAAAAATGTTTTCCATTTTAATTAGAAGGCCACCTTCCGTGCTATTACCACAGTACAGCAATACAAAATGAGAAACAAACTGTTAACTTCTTCACAAATGATTTTACATCGCTTCACAACTGTAACCCCATTCATCCATATTTAAAAGCAAATACAGATAAAAAACATATATCACAATCTTGAGATGTTTTATCCGTATATGCTATCACTGCCAAATATATATCACATGTGCAGATGTGAAGAGAGTGATCCGGTATCTATTAACATTTAGGATGGAGGCGTGGGGCATCATGGCGCACTCAAGGTCCCTTCCCACGATCATTAATGCAATAAATGGCATATTGCACTCTGCGTGTTGAATATCTATTTGACAGCGATAGCCTATAAGGGTAAAACAGCGATCTCAAAAGTGGTCCATGGTGTGTGAACGGTTTTATATAACTGAATTTAAGATTCTGGAGACGTTAGTATTTTGTATGTGTATTTATGCATTATATCTCTAGTCATCAACACACGGCTTGGCTTCCTGTCTTTGAATAAGTACACACTCTCGCACGAAGAGATTCTTCAACACAAGATAGCTTGAAAGCGTTCAGCCTCCTCTTCCTTTCTCTGTCGATGGCTCTGTCCCAATGCCAGCCATTTTCTTCTGCTGTTCCATTGATCTTTCAGCCGCTCTGATGCATCTGATATTGGACTCAGTGGGAGACAGAATAACTCAAAAATCAGTAAACCAGCAGACAGCAAAATAAAATGGAGGATCACAGTGACATGGGAGAACCGTGCATCGACTCAGGCCATTTCATGTCTGCTTGTAAAATCAATGTGGCATGACAGATTTTTGCTGTGCTCTTTGGAACTCATACCAGTTCTATTAAGAGAACTAAAAAGCGCAACGCTACGCAAAAGTCCCGTTTTGTTGTAGCCTGGTAGAGGATATGTATAAATAGTTGTGCTTCAGTAACTTAATTCAAGCTGGTTCGTGTTGCAACTCATTGACTGGGGATTTTTAAACCGTTTCGGTTAGTTCTAGGTGCTTGTGTGAATCTCATGATAATCTACAATGCGTGACAGATTGAAGGCACTGGAAAATGACATCCAACCCTAGCAGTGCAAGCCCACCCCACAAACACACACTGACTTCAGCGCGTGTGAATATGGGTCTAACTCTAACATCCATTCCCTAGAAGTTTAGTGGGACTTATATTTAGTACAATCTATTTTTGTACCTAAGGTTTTATTGGCCCCATGGACTTAGGCTGCTGCTGCCGCTGTCTCCTGACAGAGCCTACCGTCTCTGTGTTCAAGGCCCACCTCGATCTACAGACACCCGCCTGCGCCTCATCCCTGGTGGCCTAGTGGCCATGTGTGCCTGTGTAGGGTCTGTCTGCCTTTTTCACTTTTAATCCTTTTCTGTATTTTTGCCTTTTTCTCTCTTTTCACTCTTTTTCTGCTTTTTTGCTGTATGTGCGCTTTCCTGCGCTTCCCCGTTCCCTGCTGCAGCTGCCCCCATGGCCCTGCCCATTTCCCTCATATCGCTTTCTGCCCTCCCAGCTTACCAATCCCTCCCCCCCTCCTCTTCTAAATGGTGACCACTGCCTGGCTGTGTGCAGCGGGCATGCCGATGGCACACCAAAGGCATGCCAAAGGCAAGCCTGGTTGTGCCCATCTGCACCTGGGCCTCACCCAGTGCCAAAGACCCTGGATCTCGCATCATCCACCAATATGACGCGGGACCCTCCACACACTGAACCCTGGACATCAGAGCACCTGCCACCATGCTTCCCCCAAGGACATCCATGGATCTTTCTCCTGTCGCCACTGCCACCTCACCTTCTCTGCATGCCAAACACCAGACCTCCCAGTGCCAGAACTGCCTCTGGACACCTCTAGTTCATCCTCCTCAACGTCTACTCCCTACACAAGCACACCATGGAGATTTGGGACCTGACAGATGCCACCCACCCGGACATCGCTTACCTCACTGAAACATTGATTAACACAAAATCCGGACCGGACTTCGCTATCCCTGGCGACTATAACCTTCTCCGCAAGGACCATCCCTCCAGACCAGGAAGCAGCATAGCCATCGGCCACAAGAACACCCTCTGACTAACAATCAACACACAGGAATTCTCCCCCCTCATGGAGCACCTCCACTTCCAAGTACACACCATCCCAAAGACAACCACCCACAGCACCCTCAACTACAGACCACTTGGACAACGCCCACTGACTCCATCATTGACATCATAGCCCCCAACGCACTCGTCACCAGCAACTACATACTCCTTGGAGACCTCAACTTCTACTTCAATGATCTCAGTGACCACAACACCTCATCGCTACTCGAGAACCTGAACAAAATCGGGCTCAAGCAACTGGTCACCTCACCAACGCACACTGCCACACACACTCTTGACCCTATTTTCTCTGCCAGCAGCAAAAACTTCACAGACAACTCCAACCTGCTACACTGGACCAACCACCACTACATCCACTTCTAGTCAGGGTCTGCACAATGCTTCTCACCTTTGGCTGAGGAATTTGAAAAAGCACTCGTCTTCTGCTGGTTCTGGACTGACCAAGATAGGGTGACCCTTTCTAGTAGACACGGTGCTGCTTGACAGAAAACGCCTAAGCAGACCTTACCGTCCAGAAGGAGTCCTACAAGAAAAAAAACAATAAATGTGGGAAAAACCTCCAAACAGGAACTCCTGAAAAAGAGGAAAAAAACAAGAGTGAAAAAAGAAAAAAAAATGAAAACTCAGAGCGACAGGAACTGAAGAAAACATGACGAACAGGAGCGAGGATCACCACCAAGAGGAAGTGTTTGCAACGCAAAGAAGATCAGAACTGAAAGGCTGATATACTGTGAGACAGGAAGTGACAAACAGGAAGAAAGAGCGACACCATCTTGGATTGGGAAAGCCACATAGGAAAGAATAGGAAAAACGTAGCAGTATAAAAGGAAAACGAAATAAGGCATGCTGGAAAAAAGGAACACCAAGAAGAAGACAACATGGACACCAGAACAAGAAAAGAAGTAAAGTGGGAAAACAAGGAGAAGAAAAAAGGAAGAAAGAATAGGGTTCCCACCAAGTAAGAAAGGGAAAGGGCATCAGGTATGCAGGCATGAAGAGCGGCGCAACCTGGAGCACGAAATGTGCTTACCCGACTGTGCTATGAACAAAGACAGGCAGAGACGCGACCTTGGTGTGCAGATGGGACATCACGATAGAGCGCGGCATCACAGTAGGTCCCCTCCCGAAGACCCCAGGTTTGTCAGGCAAACGAGAATAAAAGAGGCGAATCAAACGGGGTACATGGACTGATGAGACATCCTCCCAAGAGCAGTCACTGAGAGGAAAACCCTTCCAGTGGATTAAAAACTGCAGTCTATTCCAAACAAATCGGGAATCACAGATCTCGTGCACCTCATATTCAGGATGGCCATCCACAGAGAGGGGAAGAGGTCGTTGAAAACTTCGGTTGTGCAGATCAGGAATGAAGGGCTTTAACTGGGACACATGAAAGACAGGATGAACTCTCCAAGTATGAGGCAATTTTAGCCTAACAGCAACAGGTTTCAACACTTGAAGTATCCGAAAGTGTGCATAAAAGTGAGGTTTGAATTTGTTATGAGAGAAACGTGAGGGCAGAAATCTGGAGGAAAGCCATACTTTGTGTCCTACTTGAAACGAAGGTGCCTCCTGACGTTGACGATCCACCTTCTTTTTCATTGCTTGTTTAGAAGCCAAAAGAGTGGTATAGATTAGGTTCTGGATAGGGGGATTTGTCGTGCAAATGAAGGGACTGCAGGAACAGATGAAGTTTTACGAGGAATAGTGAAAAAGGCCCTAGGATGGAAGCCATAGGTACAATAAAAAGGTGTTGCTTTAGTTGTGCTATGGACTGTATTGTTATAGGAAAATTTAGCAAGAGCAAGAAAGTCTGACCAGTTACTTTGAGTGGCATTAAGTAGCATCATAAGTATTGTTGAAGTTCTTGATTCACACATTCAGTTTAACCATTGGTTTGTTGATGAAATCCTGATGGCAAGGACACATCAATGTTTAATAAAGCACAAAAGGCTCTCCCAAATCGTGACACATATCGTGGTCCTCTATCAGAAATAACCTCTTGTGAAAGGCCATGGAGGCAAAAAATATCGCGCATGAATGTGAGACTCATTTTAGAGGCTGTGGGTAATTTCTTTAGGGTTGTGAAATGCGCCATTTTGGTAAAGGAATCAACAGTTACCATGATGACATGGTTACCAGAAGAAGATGGTAGGGAACATATGAAATCTGTAGAAAGGGTGCACTATAGACCAGAAAGAACAGGTGAGGGCATCAATAAACCTGTTGGTTTGGTTCAGGGTATCTTGGTTTGGGCGCATACAGGACATGCTGATACATAGGTTTCAGTGCTGTTCTTAAGGGAAGGCCACCAAAAAGAACTTTGAAGCAGCTCCTGGGTCTTCTTGACTCCTCGATTCCCAGCTACAGGAGAATCATGACACATCTTTAATGCCTCAGTTTGTACCTTTTTAGTAGGTAAGTAAAGGGTGTCTTGATGATAGAAGTAGTCTTGTTCCTATTGTAAGAGAGGTGTCAATTTATTCCACTGTTCAAGTGGAAGGAACTGGTACTCAGATTTAACTCACTCCACAAAAGATTGAGTGACCCCGATGATTGGACTGGACTCAATGATGTGTGGAGAGGAGGCATTGGCGATTTCAGGTTATCGATGGGGTAGTGCATCTCCCACTAGATTTTGGGACCCGGGTATGTAAGTTATCACAAAATCATATTGACTAAAAAAGAAGGCCCATCTTGCTTGACAACTATTACGGCACTGGAAGCTTTGAAGACATTGTAAATTACGATGGTCAGTCCTGGCTTCAGAAGGTTCCCTGGTGCCCATTAAGAAGTATCTCCATTTTTTACATGCTACCTTGAGAGCAAGTAATTCTCGTTCTAATACTGAGTAATTGCATTCTGCTTCTGTCAGTATGTGAGAGAGGTAGAAGATAGGATGTTCCAATCCATCGTCATCTTGTCTTTGAAGTAGAACCGCCCCTATGGCTCTTTCCGAAGCATCAGTCACTGCCACTGCTATGAATTTCTTAGCAGCATCAGGATGTCGCAAAATGGGTGCTTGAGTGAAGGACCTCTTTAGATCTTGAAAGGCCCATTCTGCACTATCGGTCCAGACAAATCCCTTCCTCAGATTTTCTTTTTTAACAGTCTGGGTAATATAACTTTGTTGATGGGCAAAGTCCTGAATAAATTGTCAATAGAAGTTCGAAAGCCCAAGGAAACACTGAGTTTCTTTTACAGAAGAGGGATAGGGCCAGTCTAGGATGGCTCGTACTTTTTCTGGGTCCATGGCTATTCCCGTCTGATTGATGCAGAACCCTAGATACATTACTTCAGTCTTGTGGAATTCACACTTCTCTGGTTTACAATATAATTGATTCTGTTTGAGTCTTTCCAGAACCTGCAATACATGTTCAGTATGTTGTTCAGGGTTACGGGAATATATCAGGATATCATCCAGATAGATTACCACATTTTAATTCAAGAAGCCAGAAAACACAGAATCCATAAATCGTTGGAAAACAAAAGGTGCATTGGTTAAGCCAAGTGGCATGACTCGATATTCATAGTGACCAAATGGAGTATGGACGGCTATTTTCCATTGATCTCCTTCCTTGATACGCAAAAGATGATAGGCACCTCTTAGATCTAATTTAGTGAACATCTTGACTCCTTGGATGGCGTCCAGTATATCTGTAATTAAGGGTAAGGGATAACAATCTTTGATTGTCATTTTATTGAGTCTGTGAAAGTGGACACAGGGATGCAAATCTTTCATCTTCTTAAGGAACGAAGAAAAGAGGAGTCCCAGCAGGAGATGAAGAAGGAGCAATTAACCCATTCTTTAAATTGTCATCTAAGTATTCTTTGTGTGCCTTCTTTTCTTGATCAGTCAGGGAATACATCCGACCAAATGGAACCACTTAGTCGGGAACCAATGGAATAGCACAGTCATAGATACCATGAGGAGGTAAGATGGGTTTGCAAGGCTTCTTACAGATGTCAGAGTATTACTGATAACAATTAGGTACTCCCTGAATCGTATTTATAGAGTAATCCGTATTCTTGGGAGAGTGATCAAACCCTTTTGGGAGGTCAATATGAGTTGGTAGAATAGCAATTATGTTGACAAAACTGCGATGTCAAGGATATTGTTTTCATTTCCCAATTGATATATGGGTTGTGCCGGGTTAACCAAGGTACTCCTAAAATCATTGTGTGGTTAGGCAAGGATATGAGATCAAAAGCGATATGTTCTTGTCTCCCAAAATGCAAACAGAGAGTAGGAGTAGACTCTACCACAGGCTCTGAGGTTAGAGGAGAGCCATCTACTATGTGTACTTGCTCTGGCGTTTCCTTTGGAACACGTGGAATACCTTTATCCTTGGCTCAGGTCTTGTCTAAATAGATACCAATGGCTCCACAGTCCACAAGCGCAAAGAGCTGTTCATCCTGGCCTTGTGAACATTGTAAGGTAACCGATAAGATAAACAAGGTGGACATATTTTCTCTGGAGGAACATATTGACGGTACTTCAGCTCCTCCCGTCCCCTTTCTCCTTACAGGGGACGGGAGTTGACATTTCACGAAGGTCTGGAAGGACGAACAGGGCAACTACGAATCAGATGATCAGCCTTGCCACAAGAAAGGCAAGACCCTTTTGTCTTCTATCCTCCTTTTCAGAATTGGACAGAGGACCACGGACGAGATCAATCTGCATGGGTTCCTCCGTAGTAGATGGAGATGCTTCAAAATGGACTTTGTCAGATCGCCGGCTTATGGTACGATGAGCATCAGACTGATATGGTACTAGAGTTCTTCTTCTTTCCATCTTGTGGTCTCGTAATCTATATTCTATGTTCATTGCTTGGTCCATTAGTTCTTCAAAAGATCGCGTTGGAGTGGAATATACCAATTCATCCTTGATTTATTCTTGAAGTCCTCGGCAGAACAAAGTTACAAAGGTGCGTTCCACCCAAGTGGCTTTGAAGGCCAACTGTTTGAAGCGAGTTATATAATGTAAAACGTCCTGATTGCCTTTCTGTATATAACATAAGGCCTCCTCCCCAGCTGCTTCCAACCCAGGTCGCTCAAACATCTGCTTGAAGAGTTTTAAAAAAGCAGGATAAATATTCAGGGCAGGATCTTCTGCAGAAACCAAGGGAGTCACCCAAGCGAGTGTGGGGCCAGACAAAGCACTGATTAGATAACCCACCTTGGCCTTATCGTAGGAAAATTGTATCGGACGAAAGGCAAACAAGCCCGTTTAGGTGTCCAAAATTCTTTTATCTTATCTGGATCCCCAGAATATCAAGGTGTCGAAGTGGACACGAGTGGTACATCCATTGTACTAATATGATGTGGTACACTGTTCCGAAATTGAAAGAGAAGGAAAGAGAAAGGGTCCTGATAATCAGGAGCAATAGTCCTCACACACCATATTTGGCGTCATGCTTCATCATCGGACAGCTCCTCGTCAGACTGGCGCTGCAATGTCTGACGGGCACCCCCCGAGGGGGGGCTCTTTGCCGGAGATCTTTTTGAATATACTCGATGATGCCGCGGAGCCAAATATGGGTCCGAGAGAGGGAAAAATGTACAGAGAAAGAATAGTAAAATTGGCTCAGTTCCCTCACTTAATAGTTTATTATTCGCTGTTGGGAAATGGTCAAGATTAAAAAGAAGTCAAGGGAGTGAAACTGGAGACAATGCCCGGACACTCACACAAGAACAATCAGAATAATTAGGGAGGATGGAAGTGATCCAACGCTCCTTAGTATGCGGTCGACATGTTTAGCGTCGTTGTTGGTCCAACAGGATCCCGTGACGCTTCTTCAGGACCTACTAAATCATGAGTTTTCTCAAAAAGAAAAACAAAATACCTACACTCCTGTTGACTAACACTCACAGTCTGGGTGTCATCAGTCGCTTGCTAGGACTAAACCGGACTGGTTTTTCTTTCCTATCAGTCGCCCTAAATATGGGAAAAAGAGGGGGGCTAAAATTAGCTCAGTATATCATCACTTCACCAGTATTCAGGAATGATGAGTATGATTAATGTAGAAAAAAGGGGGTGACAAACTTGTGCAACACTCAGTGATCAGGTGGTTGTAGGCACGCCATGCTGGTAAAATATAGGGTGGCTTACCATATCCATTAGACAATAGGCTCCATGGGATATCGCTGGCCCATCACCCGGTATACAGAAAATCTGATGGTAAGAGAACACATGCCAAAGAAGGGGGCACCATATTGTAGTTACATAATTATCATACAAGACCAAGGTAAAATGGCCATAGTTTGGAAATGCGGGACTGACAATTAAAGTGAAATATAAAAATAATATACATATATATATCTCTCTCTCACTCCAAATCTGAACAAATACATCAAAGAAGTAAAAAAGATGTGTAAGTCATCAATTTATGCAGAGATACTCATGGACATCCTCAATGTCATGTGCAAGGTGGAGTGAGCAATGAAGGTAGCACATTCAGAAAGTTACGAATGAACGGAGAAATACATTCTTTCAAAATAAATCAGGAGTAGTGCCAAAGTTAAGAGGTACATGAAGGGGATAAAGGTAGCGGGGTATAATGGCCCACGAGTAGTTAAATCCCATGTATCACACCGCAGTCAGTAAAATGAGAAGTAGAGCTAAGGAGGTACATATAGCTAAACCACGGGCGTCCCGCTAAGGGCAGAGCAAAAGGTCCCTAAGACCTGGATGCAGTTCGAACGAAGCGTCGTGATGCAATTCGGCATCACAAATGAGAAAATGGGCACTTACTTTCTTCGTTACCGGTGTTAGATGCAGCACCTACCCGGGGGTCGCGTTCCCGAACGTAAGCGGGAAAGGAAGGCTGCCGGAATAAATAGTCCGCGCGTAGCGCGCGTGTTTACCAATTAGGCAATTAGTTGCTAGGTAACTCCCTCGGGAGTTGGGAACCTTTAGAGAGAATGGAAAAAGGACTGGAAAAACGGGACGTGGTGAATGTCCTCCGCGTGCGGCGGCCATCTTAAGCTAATGTATTGGTCATAAGAAAACAAGAAATAACTTAATTTAAGTTGTCAAAAGTTGTCAAAGACCTGTGTAAAACTCAAATGGCCTTACCAATATTATGAATACAGGGTGGTGAGGTCTAATCCCCTATAGTAAGGGAAAAAAATTAAATAATACATTGGAAAGAGAAAGAAAAGGAAAAAACAAACAAACCAAAAAAACGATATAATGGATGGAATGACCATCGAGCAGAACCTTCTAAAATCATTGTTAGAAGGGCAGGAAATCAGCAGCTGCCTACTTTGAAAGATGGAACCAAGGGATATCATCGTTTAATCCCTGGTGGTGGGTATTGAGTCTATATACCCAGCGTTGTTCAAGTTCAAATAGTGAGCGGGTGCCTGGTAGGACACAGGTCTGTAATACCACCCACCGCATATCATCTGAGGGAGTTACCTAGCAACTAATTGCCTAATTGGTAAACACGCGCGCTACGCGCGGACTATTTATACCGGCAGCCTTCCTTTCCCGCTTACGTTCGGGAACGCGACCCCCGGGTAGGTGCTGCATCTAACACCGGTAACGAAGAAAGTAAGTGCCCATTTTCTCATTTGTGATGCCGAATTGCATCACGACGCTTCGTTCGAACTGCATCCAGGTCTTAGGGACCTTTTGCTCTGCCCTTAGCGGGACGCCCGTGGTTTAGCTATATGTACCTCCTTAGCTCTACTTCTCATTTTACTGACTGCGGTGTGATACATGGGATTTAACTACTCGTGGGCCATTATACCCCCCTACCTTTATCCCCTTCATGTACCTCTTAACTTTGGCACTACTCCTGATTTATTTTGAAAGAATGTATTTCTCCGTTCATTCGTAACTTTCTGAATGTGCTACCTTCATTGCTCACTCCACCTTGCACATGACATTGAGGATGTCCATGAGTATCTCTGCATAAATTGATGACTTACACATCTTTTTTACTTCTTTGATGTATTTGTTCAGATTTGGAGTGAGAGAGAGATATATATATGTATATTATTTTTATATTTCACTTTAATTGTCAGTCCCGCATTTCCAAACTATGGCCATTTTACCTTGGTCTTGTATGATAATTATGTAACTACAATATGGTGCCCCCTTCTTTGGCATGTGTTCTCTTACCATCAGATTTTCTGTATACCGGGTGATGGGCCAGCGATATCCCATGGAGCCTATTGTCTAATGGATATGGTAAGCCACCCTATATTTTACCAGCATGGCGTGCCTACAACCACCTGATCACTGAGTGTTGCACAAGTTTGTCACCCCCTTTTTTCTACATTAATCATACTCATCATTCCTGAATACTGGTGAAGTGATGATATACTGAGCTAATTTTAGCCCCCCTCTTTTTCCCATATTTAGGGCGACTGATAGGAAAGAAAAACCAGTCCGGTTTAGTCCTAGCAAGCGACTGATGACACCCAGACTGTGAGTGTTAGTCAACAGGAGTGTAGGTATTTTGTTTTTCTTTTTGAGAAAACTCATGATTTAGTAGGTCCTGAAGAAGCGTCACGGGATCCTGTTGGACCAACAACGACGCGAAACATGTCGACCGCATACTAAGGAGCGTTGGATCACTTCCATCCTCCCTAATTATTCTGATTGTTCTTGTGTGAGTGTCCGGGCATTGTCTCCAGTTTCACTCCCTTGACTTCTTTTTAATCTTGACCATTTCCCAACAGCGAATAATAAACTATTAAGTGGGGGAACTGAGCCAATTTTACTATTCTTTCTCTGTACATTTTTCCCTCTCTCGGACCCATATTTGGCTCCGCGGCATCATCGAGTATATTCAAAAAGATCTCCGGCAAAGAGCCCCCCCTCGGGGGGTGCCCGTCAGACATTGCAGCGCCAGTCTGACGAGGAGCTGTCCGATGATGAAGCATGACACCAAATATGGTGTGTGAGGACTATTGCTCCTGATTATCAGGACCCTTTCTCTTTCCTTCTCTTTCAATTTCGGAACAGTGTACCACATCATATTAGTACGTTGTTGGGAGGGTGTACACTGGACCGCCCAATCCTCCTCTCTTACCCCCCTCTTTTTTCGAAGTGGTACATCCATTGACCAGGAAGACAAGACTTGTCTTAGTGCGTTATTCTCAGCTCGCAATTGCTGTCATTCTTGAGCTTGATGTTGAACTGTCTGCAGCATGGCTTGTGCATTTCCTACGACGTCTCACTGTGGTCCTTCCATGGTTGTCTCACAACGCTGATTCTTTTGGCATTGCATTCAGTCACAGTCTGCACAATGCTTCTCACCTTTAGCTGAAGAATTTGTAAAAGCATCCAGTCTTCTGCTGGTTCTGGACTGACCAAGATAAGGGTGACCCTTTCTAGTAGCCGTGGTGGTGCTTGACAGGAAACACATAAGCAAACCGTATCCTCCATAAGGAGTCCCAGAGGAAAAAAAACAACAAATGCAGGAAAAACCTCAATACAGGAACTCCTGAAAAAGAGGACAAAACAAGAGTGAAAAAATTGGAAAACTCCCAATCAGAGTAACAGGTACTGGAGAAAACACGACAACCAGGAGCGAGAATCACCACCAAGAGGAAGTGTTTGCAACGCAAAGAAGATCAGAACTGAAAGGCTTATATACCGGGAGACAGGAAGTGACAAACAGGAAGAAAGAGCGACACCATCTTAGATTGGGATAGCCACATAGGAAAGAATAGGAAAAAAGTAGCAGTATAAAAGGAAAAAGAAAGAAGGCATGTTGGGAAAAAGGAACACCAAGGGCCTGATTACAACTTTGGCGGAGGGGGTTAATCCGCCCCAAATATGACGGATATCCCGCCCGCCGTATTACGAGTTCCATAGAATATAATGGACTCGTAATATGGTGGGCGGGATATCCATCACATTTAGGACCCCCTCCGCCAAAGTTATAATCAGGCACCAAGAAGAAGACAACATGGACACCAGAACAAGAAAATAGGTTAACTGGGAAAACAAGAAAAAAGGAAGAAAGAATAGGGTTCCCACCAGGTAAGAAAGGGAAATGTATCAGGTATGCAGGAATGAAGAGCGGCGCGACTGGGAGCACGAAATGTGCTTAACCGACCGCGCCGTGAACAAAGACAGGCAGAGACGTGGGCCGCGGCGATGCTGCCACTCCGATTATCGGGGCGTCGGCCCGACCGCAGGTGCGCAGAAGGGACGCCGTGGTAGAGATGTCACACTTCTCCATATCTACTCCTACAGCACACACTTACACAACCTGCCCCCCATAGGAAATGGAACCATACAACAGAGGAGCAACTCGTCAGCACCCTCAGAAATTTGCCAGCCCCAACACAACAGATGCCAACACCTCACCACACAAACTCCACAAATTGATCACCGGCTGTGTCAACACCCTAACTCTTCTCCGAACGACCACAGGGAAACGCTCCTCCAAAAAAGCCAGCTGGTTCATCCCCAAACTCCAGGAATCAAAGCACACCTGCAGGAGGCTGGAGAAGAAGTGGAGGAACAGCATATCCCCAGAAGACCTTGCAGCCTTCAAATCCACCACAAGATCCTACAATGGCCTCATCAGATCCACAAGGAAAACTGCTCTGTACTGCAGTACCCCATCAATGCCACAACACACAACACTAAAGAACTCTTTAACGTCATCAAAGAATTCACCAAATCACAAGCCAAGAACACTAACATCCCTCCATCTCAGGATCTCTGCGACAGACTAGCCACCTTCCTCCATTGGAAAATCAAAGACATCTACCACAGCTTCAGACCTCAAGACTCTCTGAACTCACCAACAACATCCCTACCAGGATCCACCAAACCCCCATGACTCCTGCATGCCTGGACCCCCGTCACGATGGACGAGACTCATTCCATCATGAGCAGCATCCACTCTGGGACCCTTACCGACTCCTGCCCCATTAAATATTCAACAAGGCCTGCACCTCGATTGTGCCTGAACTCTGCAAAACCATCAGCTGCTCCCTAGAATCAGCAACCTTCCCTGAGGACGAGATCCACCCACTTCTGAGGAAACCCGCAGCCGACCCAACAGATCTCAAGAACTACTGCCCAATCTTGCTGCTGCCCTTCCCAGCTAAGGTCACAAAGAAAGCAATCAACAATCAGCTCCGCCAACACACTGAGGACAACAACACCCTGGACATCTCCCAATTAGGATTCAGAACTAACCACAACAACAAAACTGCCCTACTCGCCACCACAGATGACATCCACACCGTCCTCAAACATGGCCAAACAGCAGCCCTCATCCTAATAGATCTTTCAGCCACATTCGATATAGTGCCCCACCGCACTCTATGCTCCAGACTCCACACAGCATGCATGGCCCTTCGATGGATACACTCCTTCCTGACAGGCAGAACAAAGAAAGTCAGGCTTCCGCCACACAGAACCTACAGATATCAACTATGGGGTACCCCAAGGATCCTCGTTGAGCCTCATGCTGTTCAACATCTACATGACCCCGCTCACCCCTATCATCAGGAACTACACTATGAACTTAGCCTCCTACGCTGATGACACCCGCTGATCATTTCCCTGACAGAGAATCCCTCAACAGCGAAGAAGAATTTCAGAGACGGGATAGAAGCAGTCACCACCTAGATGATGGAGAGCTGCCTTAAGCTGAACTTCCACAAGACCGAGATCCTTATCCTGGGACCTTCCTCCTAAGCCTGGGACTACTCCTGGTGGCCCTCAACATTCGGCAGGCCCCCCACCCTCACAGACCACACACAAAACCTCGGCATCATTCTCGACTCACCATGACCAAACAGGTCAACTTGGTTGCATCCACCTGCTTCCACACCCCGAGTCCTACATAAGATTTTCAGATGGATACCAAATGAATGCTGAAAAACGTGACACACACCCTAATCACGAGCAGACTTGACTATAGCAGTGACTTCTACACTGGAACCTCCAAGAAGAACTTGAGCAAGCTGCAACAAATTAAGAATGCTGCCGTCAGACTTGTCCTGAACATCCCCTGCCGGGATCACATAACAGAACACCTGAAAGACCTCCACTGGCTCACTGTTGAGAAGAGGCTTAACTTCAAACTCCTCGTACATGCCTACAGAGCCCTCCATAACATCGGACCCAACTACCTTAACCACTGAATCACCCGGTACTCCCCTTCCAGACCTCTCCGCTGATCCCAGCAGTCGCTCACCAACATACCCCACATAAAGAAGTCCTTGGCTGGAGAAAGATATTTCACCTACCTGGCAGCAAAAGATTAGAACATCTTAGTTCTTTACCTCAGAAACTCTCCATCACTACCTCAATTCAGGAAGGACCTCACGACCTGGCTCTTCAACTGAATCCTGAGGACATACCCCTCAGCACCTTGAGACCCTATGGGTGAGTAGTACACTCTAAAAATATTTGATTGATTGATATGTACTTCACGAAATAGTCATATATAATATTCTTAAGCATTACAAAACACAAAACTACAAATTACACCGTAAAGTATGTTTTATATGTGCTTAATGCATGCACTTCACCTGTATAGATATTGATTCACCAAAATGGCAGGCACAGTACAAGTAACATCACATGGCCTTTTACCTGAGATAACATCAAAAGAAAGGACACATTGCATTGGAGTGTGCTGCTTTGGGGCTTTCTGAGTATGAACCTAAAGGCTATGTGCAGTGGAGGTAGGCCACAGGTCCGGGCATGTGGCCAGGCATTGCACCAAACCCATCATAGGCAATGAATCCCTAGATCATGAGGCCCCATAACCACCCCACAGAGGATGCGGTTGGCCCACAGATCTTGGCCATTTGTCTGGCCTTATTTTGTATTTTTTTGGCTCACAGATTGTAGTTTGGAACTGCACATCCAGAGCAAACATCATGCCAGGGTAGAGCGAGACAATGGCAAGCTTTATAGTCTATGACCACCTGAAAAGTCACTCTTCACACATGAGGATCATGTTCAAGAGGTATCTAATAAGTATTTATGAATACAAGCCTCATCCGCCAGAGGTTACAGTTCCACTCTCATCTCCTGGATTAACCACTCCTCTATTCAAATGCATGTATTCCAGTGTATATGGCAACCCTGAGTTATTCCAGAACTTGGAAGACCTGTTGGCATAAGTGTACACTGTGACCAAGGATACCACACACCTCCCTCTGATTACAGGCTTTGTTAAAAACTGAAAAGTAAAGAAGTTATATATATAAATATACAGTTTTTGATCAAACCGAAACATCTATTTCCACCAATCAATATGACTGAGCTAAATATGCACACTTCAATATACAATAGAGTGCAACTGTGAAAATGTATAATTCTTTGTTATAACAACGTGGGCACACTAATATATAATCTTTCAGATAAGTATTTTTTTTTTCTCTTACGTTCTCTGCTTCCTTTCAACTTGTGGCTCATCATTCAAATTACTGAAAACTTTGTCACTATCTTTACACTTTTTCCTGCTTTCCCACACAGAAACACATTCCAAGTTCCAAATGCAATGGTCACTGGTTTCCACAGTATTCTTAAATACCTTCCTGACTTCTGTGGGCTTACTGAACTTGTCAGTCAGGCCCTCCTTTCTAGGATTCTTTATTTTCACCCAGTCTCCTATACACACCTTCATTTTCTTCACCTCCTTTCTCATCTGAATATTCTCTTTCCTTTTCTTTACAATTTCTGCTTCTCTACCTTCCCATCCTTCCTTTGACTTGCACGTACCACTCTTTCTAAAGTATTTCAATTTAATGTCCCATGTGGGACCCAAATGATTGCTCCTGAATCTCTTCTTGAATAAAAAGAAAGGAGTAACACTAGGTGAGTGATGCGGTGTCATTGTATAAACATTTATCTTGGTTTTTGGATCCATCACCCAATTTAACTTGTTAATCAAAGAGTGTTGGATGCTTTCCTTAATAACTTTGCCAAAGTGCTCAATTATACCACTGGCTTCTGAGTGATATGAAGATGTTTTGTTGTGCTTTATGCCTTTTTCAAAGAAAAACTTCTCCATCACCCTTGAAGTCAACTGTAACCCAATACCGGTCAACACAAAGGGCCAGATGTAGGAAAATCCAATTTTGCGACTTGCAAATTGCGAGTCTGACCGACTCGCAATTTACTAGTCGCAAAATTGGATGCAGAATGGTGTCTCAGACACCTTCTGCGGCTCGCTATGGGGTCGCAAAGACCCACCTCAGCAATATTCATGAGGTGGGTCGCATTTTGCGACCTCATAACGAGTCTCTGTTCTCACAGGGATGGTGGCCTGCTGTAGTCTGCAGACCTCCATGTCTGTGACTGCTTTATAAATAAAGCTGTTTTTTTTTTTTCATTTTGCAGCCCGTTTTCCTTAAAGGAAAACGAGTTGCAAAATGAAAAGTAAACCGAAACCATTTGCTTTCATTTTTTTCAGAGTAGGCAGTGGTCCATAGGACCACTGCCTGCTCTGAGAAAATATTTTTTTCGACATTCACAAAGGGGAAGTTTTTGCGAATGAGTTACCACCAGTGTGACACTGGTGGTAACTGCGAGTTGGTTTGCAACCGTATTCGCTGTCACAAAGCAACTCTGAATTGCGATGCAGTCGCAAATAGGAAGGGAACACCCCTTCCTATTTGCGAGTCGCATTCACAAATTGCGAGTCGGTACCGCCTCGCAATTTGGGAATGAGCATCGCGTTCGGCCGTTTGCATGCCGCAAACTGCGATTTTTGCAGTTTGCGACATGCAAACAGCTTACTACATCTGGCCCAAACTCCTAAAAACCTTCTCTTCCAAAGAGTTCTTTAAGAAATTCAATGACCACACACATTTCCACTGAGTTTACTAATTTGGCTTCAGGCCAACAAGAATACATGTCAATACAGGTTATTATAAACATATAACTGCTAGAAATCCTGAGTGGTCCAATTATGCCAAGTACCAGTTCAACCCTTGGGGCTAATGCTCTATCTCTTATACTCATGGGTTGTGTCCTGCACGTTAAGATATTATAATTTTGTTTGCACTCTATGAACTCTGTTGCAACCCTCTCCTATCATGAGATCAATACCAGACCACCAGTTAGTCTTTCTAATCCTTTCCTTTGTTTTGCAAACTCCTGGATCACTCTTGTGGACACACTCAATTCATTTTAACCTGTTATTCTTCAGTGATACCAATCTGTTGCCCCTCATCATTAAACGATATTCCAAAAAAAGCTCATCCTTCACATTCAAATATCCACCATGAGAGTTATTAGTTTTGTTTTTAACCAGCCCCATTCCATCAATTTGGACTTTACAGCCTGCAGTTCCTCATCCTCCTTTGGTTCATTCTTCCATTCTTCCTCCTGCACAATACCACAGGATACTTGACAGACTTTCAGAATTTCATCTCCAAACTCATCTTCAACTTCAGCCTGTTCTCCACCATTGCCACTTCTTGCATACAATCTTGAGCAGCAATCTGCCACAGTATTCGTTGCCCCTGGTAAGTATAACACCTCAAACTCAAATTCTTGTAGCGCTACCATCCATCTCCTTCTGCTATTTGATAATGTGCCAATGCCCTTCCTTTCAAAAATTTCTACTAAAGGTTTGTGGTCAGTCTTAGCCTCAAATTGATTACTCCAAACAAACTTACATAGCCTTCCTGTCAAGTAAACTGCTAGTGCCTCCTTTTCAGTCACTGAGTAGTTAATCTCAACTCCTTGTAGTACTCTTGATATAAATATGCTGTTGTCTTTGCCATCTACTACCTGTTCCAAGACCACTCCTAGACCCTCTGGGAGCATTAGTCCTCAGAATAGGTGTTGCTCCTTGTTCAGAGCTACACAACTTAGAATCAAATTTATTTTCACCCCTTGAAACTCATTCCCACAATCTTGTGACCATACAAACTCAATCTCTTTTTTTAACAACCTTCTCAAGTTATTCCACCTTTCCACAAAGTTTGGAACACATTTGCTATAATATTCAGAAGTTCCTCAAACTTTTACCAGTTCTTCTTTGTTATATGGCATTGCCAACTCTCTAATGGCTCTTAAAAGATGTTCTTTAGGTCTAATTATTTTCCCCGTAATCATACAACCTAGATATTAAAGTTCTGTTAATATAAACATGTACTTTCCACTTTTTAGTCTCAAACCACTCACATTGAGTCTTCCCAACACTTCTTGCAATCTTACATCATGTTCTTCCTCTGTTTTTCCATATACAAGAACGTCATCTTGATATATTTTTACACCACTGACCCCTTCCAACATGTATTTCATATCTCTCTGAAACGCTGCTGAGAATAATCCAAATGGCAGGCATAGATTTTTAAATGTACCAAAAGGAGTTATAAATGCTGTGAGATCCTGAGATGAGGGATGCAATGTAATTTGATGATGTACGGAAGTTAAATCCACAGAAGAAAAATACTTTGCACCCTCAAGACTACACAGCATCTCTGTTATATTTGATAAGGGATAATGATCTACTCTCACAGCCTTATTAAGTTCCCTCAGATTCACACAGAGTCTTAAATCTCTATTTGCCTTTCTCGCCATTACAACTAGGGACAACAATTCTGTGCCCTCTACTTCTTGAATTATCCCTTCATTCTGCAATTATCCTTCATGGTTTCTTTCACCATTATCAGAACACCTCTCACCTTACATTACCTTAGGTATTGTTCCTGTTTTCAGTTTTATCTCATGGACATAATCAGCAACAGCATAATTCATAACCCTTAATATAACACATTACTACATTAATTTAATATATTTTCAATATTTCATATAGATTAATCATTAATTAGTCATTTTGTGAACACTGGTGGGCAATCTCCGAGGTCACAATTTCAAACGTGCACATTATTTTTCTACGTTATTTATTTTTCTACATATGTCATTATTAAAAATACATAAACATTCATTAAAAATTTCTAATTAAGACATCTGTGTCAGCAATCCCTCCTCTGATGACTAAATATGTCATCACACCAAATTTACCACCCACAATTTCACAATTCTATCTCTTCAACATTTTGGCCTCCAGTATGACATTGGTGGTAAATGCCACTTACTCCCATGCTGACTGCAGCCAACATACCGCTGCGGCAGCGGATATCCGTTCACCATTTTATGACACACACACACCAATCTGTCACTATTCAGCCACACTGACATGTCTGCCACACCAAAGGTCAGTGATAAACCGGTGGTATCAAAACCCACTCCATTACGCCAACAGAACAACACCCATCACTGTATGACCCACGAATCACCACAGAGGACATTCAACGACGGTAAACCATTGGCGGTACACACCGCTGCGCTCAAAATACACACACACATACAAAACAACATAACATTGGTCAATTCAAACACATACACCTGACACCATACACACACCACACCTACACACCCACACCACTATAAAACACACACCCACATTACCCCCAACCCTTTACAACTATAAACAATTGCCACCACAGAGAGACAGCAAGACCACTCACACAACCAGGGCCACATACCACAATCACCTATACACCACCCACGCACCTCACAACACACACCCCAACACATCACCCTACACACCGTCACCCACAATACTCACACAACACCCATGGCACCACAACAACACCCCAGATTCTCTGAGGAGGAGCTAAGGGTCATGGTGGAGGAAATCATCTGGGTAGAGCCACAGCTATTTGGAGCACAGGTACAACAGATATCCATTGCTAGGAAAATGGAGCTATGGCGGAGGATCGTGGACAGGGTCAACGCAGTGGGACAGTACCCCAGAACAAGGGATGACATCTGTAAGAGGTGGAACAACCTACAGGGGAAGGTACGTTCCACAGCAGCAAGACACCAAAGAGCTGTACAGAGGACTGGAGGTGGACCCCCACCTCCTCCCCCACAACTAACAACGTGGGAGGAGCAAGTCTTGGCGATCATCCATCCTGAGGGCCTCGCAGGAGTAGGAGAAGGACTGGACTCTGGTAATTCAAATTTCTATTACTATCATCCCCCTACCTGCATGCCATCACAAACCCCCACCCCTACCCTCACTCCCATCACTTCACCACCTTCACCATACACCACCATCACAACCCACTCATCCCAATACCAAGCCCTGCATGTAACAGCAATGCATCGACACCACTCACAGACCTGCATGGACACCCATCACTAAAGCATGCACATTAGAGAGCATCACCTAGCCCACAAAATCACTACTCACACAAGGCTAAGATGCCAGGACAATAACAACCATACAGGGCAACACACCCATGCACAAGATGATACACACAGAAACAATAACACTGCATTTGCATCCCCACAGGTCCCCCACCCAACGTCACCCAAGAGAAGGTGCCAGCAACTTCCAGGCCACCCCCAGAAGAGGCCCACAGTCATGACAGCAGCTCTGGACGCCTGGATCTGGATGACCAGCCTGGCCCATCAGGGATCTCTGGACAGTCGGTTACCCAGGCAGAGTCCCATACCACCACAGAGCTTCCCCTCAGGAAACACCACCACAGTACCCACTCAGGGGCCCCATACCTCTGTCCCCAGGACACATCTATCAGTAGTGTGTCCACCACTACAGGGACCACAGGCCACCCAACAAACACAGGACGATCAGGGACCTGGGGTCAGTGGCGATGGCAGACGGTTCAGGAGACAGAGGCACAGGACAACAGAGAAGCTGGGAGGACTGCTGTGCAACAGGGGGAGGACAGGTCCAGGGAACCAACTCTCCAGTAGGCACTTACCAACATCCTGGGAGCATACCAACATTCACAGGAGACGATGGGCCAGATACAGGACATGTTGCAGGAGACCCAGCGGCTGCAAGAGGAACAGTACATGGGGATCAGGGAGGACTTGAAGGACATCAACACCACCCTGTTCATCATTGCAAGGGTGCTGGCTGACATGGCCAACACCATGAGGGAGGCAGTGGCACACCACCGGGCCCCTGACACTAGCCAAACCGATGAACACCCCTCCACCTCCGCTGTCGCTAGCGGACAGGAAGCCCCGCCACAGGACCAACAGGCCACCAGAACCGCACCCCTTCCAGAAGTAGAACAACCCCACAAACGGTCCCTGCGATCCAGACAGAAGCCAGAGAACAGTGCCAAGACCCCCGCCAGGAAATAGGACTCTCCTAAATGTCACCCTTGTTTCCCACTCTGTCACCCTGTCCACCTTGAACTGCCATTGCTCCCCTTCCCATGCCCCCTTGGACAATGCACCTGTGATACAAATAGACGACTCCATCCTGGACTTTCCTCCATCATCAACCCAGCCCATTGCACATCCCCCTCTAATCATTAGCACTTAAATTAACACCATTTAAAAAAATCCATGTATGGAGTCTGTCAAATCATTTAACCATGTATTTGTTTAACAAGCTTTAAACACTGCAATATAAATGTACAGTATTGTATACATAGGAATGGCCTGTAGTTGGCTGCAGTCAACACCCCAGGAGCGATAGTTGGACACAAATATCTGAAAATAGAGATGCCAAATGGTACAGTAAGTGGGCATATGGGACAATTAGCCTGCCAGTGACAATGTCAAATACAAAAATGTCAATGTAAAGTGTAATTACAGTTTCTTACCTGTGTGTCATTGGAAGTGCTGTCTTATAATAGCACTTCTGTTGTCCTCATCCTCTGCCTCCTCATCTTCACTGTCCACAGAGTCCACTGCTGCCACACGCCCATCTCCAGCCTCATCCTCCTGCAGAAAAGACACCTGGCGACGTAAGGCAAAGTTGTGCAACATACAGCATGCCAAGATGATCTGGCACACCTTCTTGGGTGAATAATACAGGGATCAACCTGTTAGATGAGGCAATGAAACCTAGCCTTCAGGAGGCCGAATGTCCTTTCTATTCTTCTATTATTATTCTTGTTCGCTCATGTGCCTCATTGTAACATTCCTCTGCCCTTGTCCTTGGATTCATCACAGGGGTCAGTGGCCATGAGAGGTTGGGGTAACCAGAGTCACCTGAAACTATAGAGGGACACACACTAACCCTTAGGGCCCACACCATACCCATACACCAACATTCACTGGGTGGGAACCAGGTCTCACCTATTAGCCACAACCTGTGCCTTTGGAGTTGAGCCATCACATGTGGGATGCTGCTATTCCTTAGAATAAAGGCATCATGTAGAGACCCAGGATAATTCGCATTGACATGGGCGATGTACTGGTCCGCCAGGCACACTTTCTGCACATTCATAGAGTGAAAGTTCTTTCGATTTCTGAACACCTGTTCATTTCTCCGGGGGGGACAGATGCAATATGTGTACCATCAATAGCCCCAATAATGTTGGGGAAATGTCCCATTGCATAGAAATCAGCTTTCACTGTGGCCAAATACTCCACCTGTGGGAAAAAGATGTAGCTGCGCATATGTTTAATAAGGGCAGACAACACTCTGGTCGGCACTAGTAAGAATATTGGCTTTAGACATTCCTGCTGCCAAGCCCACTGTCACTTGGAAGGAGCCACTTGCCAGGAAATGGAGCACAGATAGGACTTGCACAAGAGAGGGGATCCCGGTGGGCTGACAGATATCAGATATCAGATCAGGGGCCATACGTACAAAAGCTTTTTCCCATAGACACAGAATGGGTAAAATCCTTTGGTACATCTGGCCCCAGGTTCTAATTGGGCACACACATCTGTGATTGTGGCCCTGTCCAGTCTATAGGTGAGGATAATGTGCCTGTCCTCCATTGTTGCCAAGTCCACCAGGGGCCTGTATACGGGGGATGTCTCCATCTCCGATTCATCCACAGCACTTGCAATCTTGGGGGCAAACGGTGAGTAGCTGGTCAGTATCCCATGTTTCAAAACACTACACTGCATTGCATGTTGTCACTGTAACACAAGATTGTTGTATAGGCCCAAATTGTGCATATGTGTACTGTGACGCAGTGAGGTGCCATGGCCTGCCCTCCCCCTGAAATGGCATCCGCCTGTCCTGTATGGAGTGACATGTGGAAATGAGGTAATTCCGCTGACGTTGTACGCCGTTGCGGAAGGCGGTCGAAAACTGCCGTGCAACTCCTCATTGGATCCCATTGGGCCCTATGGGTTACAGTGGCCAATGGTGATGTACGCCGGCGGTGACGGTATGCACCACCATGGACATGACCACAATTTTCTATCTGTTCATCCACTTGCTTCCTGACCTTCGAAAGGAGAGGAGCTACACTGCAAGCGCTGCTGTGTCCTGTGTCTGATACCGACCATGGCTCATGTGACGGGGAAAGGGCCCCTGCCTTTACCACTGTGGAGTTGGAGAGACTGGCGGATGGGGTCCTACCCCAGTACCGAATGCTGTATGGGGCTCCAGACCAACAGGTGAGTACACTGAGAGCACGTTGCATGGGGCATGAATGCATGGAGTACTGTGTGTGATGGCCTTGTGTAAGGGGGGGTTTGGTAGAAGGGTTCTGGGCAGCGTGCTGCATGTATGGTGGACAATGTCTGTGCATAAGGGGATGGGAGGGCTATGGTGGGACATGAGTGTAACAGGCCGGACGGTCTGACTGATACTTTTTTTCTATGTGTATTTTTGTGCAGGTCAGCGGCCATCAGAAAAAGGGGTATATGGCATGCCCTCGCCAAGGACGTGCGGACCCTGGGGGTCTATGGCAGGCGGATCACCGACTGTCAGAAACGGTGGGAGGACCTGAGATGCTGGGCAAGGAAGATGGCGGAGGCCCAGCTGGGGATGGCCTCCCAACGAGGAAGGGGTGCCCGTCGAACCCTGACCCCCCTGATGGCCCGCATACTGGCAGTGGCCCATCCAAAGCTGTATGGGTGCTTGAGGGCATCACAGCAGCCACAAGGGGGTGAGTACAGTTGCCAAATATACTACTTGTGCGTGGTGGTATGGTCTCCGGGTGGGGGATGTGGGCCTGTGGGTGCCCCTAGTCGAGGACGGACATTGCAGGGTAGGTCCAATGTTGGGCAGGGTATGATGTGAACCACCTCCAACCAAGCTAATAGGCATCCACTACTGGGTAGGGGTCTGTGGGTCTCTGGTATGCTGTTAGTGGCGTTAGGTGTTACTGTCCATAGGCTGGTGACTAGCATTGTGACTGGTAGTGCATTGCTTAATGCGTAGGACTGTTCCCTGTGTGTGTGTTGTGTACACCACCAGTGGTGTTGGAGCAGCCATTGACCCAGTGTATCCTCTGTCTCCCCCCCTTTTTGTTTTGTCACCCTGTCCTTCTATGCATTAGCATCATCTGGCGGAGGAGCAGCCCTCAGCCTCACAACCTACCCTTGACCCAAGGGTAGGTCGCTCCCCCTGCTACTGCAGCTCCACCAGCCCAGGCTCCTGAACCCTCCAAGCAAGTCCTGCGAAACCACAGTAAGTACTCCCCCCGCCCAGCCCCTCGCCCTGCCCGCGCTACTCACCTCCTCTCCTGCTTCCCTCTTCATCTTTGATCTTCCTCTTTGCTCTCCATCTGTATTCTTCATCTGTGTTCTTCTTTTTTCCCTGCACCCCGTCCTGCGTGTTCTTTCTTCTGTCTTCATCTGTGTTCTTCTTCTGTGCTCGTCTTTCTTCCCTGCACCCCGTCCTGCGTGTTCTTTCTTCTGTCTTCATCTGTGTTCTTCTTCTGTGCTTGTCTTTCTTCCCTGCACCCCGTCCTGCGTGTTCTTTCTTCTGTCTTCATCTGTGTTCTTCTTCTGTGCTCTTCTTTCTTCCCTGCACCCCGTCCTGCGTGTTCTCTCTTCTTCTTTGTCCTTCTTCTGTGATCTTCATCTGTATTCTTCATCTGTGTTCTTCTTCTGTGCTCTCCATCTGTGTATTTCATCTGTGTTTCTTCCCTCTCTTCTGCACCGCGACCTGCGTGTGCTTTCTTCTGTCTTCATCTGTATTCTTCTTCTTTGTACTTCATCTGTGTTTCTTCCTTCTCTTCTGCACCGCGACCTGTGTGTGCTTTCTTCTTCTTTGTCCTTCTTCTGTGTTCTTCATCTGTATTCTTCTTCTGTGTTCTTCTTTACCTTCTCCTTGGCTCTTCTCTCTTCTGCTCCTCGCTCCTCTTCTTCTTTACCTTCTTCTGGGCTCTTCTCTCTTCTGTTCTTCTGCTCCTCTTCTTCTTTACCTTCTTCTTGGCTCTTCTCTCTTCTGTTCTTCTGCTCCTCGATCCTCTTCTTCTTTACCTTCTTCCTGGCTCTTCTCTCCTCTCTCTTCTGCTCTTCTGCTCCTGACTCCTCTCTCTGACCTTCCTCACTCCCCTCCACCTCTGTAATCCCCCCTCCCCTATCTTCCTATCTTTTCTTCCTAACTCCCCGCCACCTTTAAACCCCCCCTCCCCTATCTTTTCTCCCCTCTACCTGACCCCCCCACCCTCCGCTTTCCCGCCGCCAACACCTGCTCGCCCCCGCCCCCCCTGCTCCCATTCGTCGCCCCACTCCCGTCCCCAGCTGACCCCTCCTCCCGCCTCCTCCCTCTTATGGCGGCTGCTGCGTGGCCGCGCCACTGGCGTGGCGAAGGCGCGCCAAAGGCAAGCCCGTCCGCGCCTGGACCGCGCCCAGTGCCACGACCCCTGGCCACCAGCACTCCCAAACCCCGCAGCATCACTACGACCCCGTCACCCTCCACGCCCTCAACCCGGGGCGCTCCAGCACCTGCTTCCAAGCCAACCCGAAACGCACCCATGGACCCTTCGTATGTCACACCTGCAAACTCACCTTCCACCGCGAAAACACCACGCCCGCCAGCCCACGCGCCAACAACCACCTCAAATGCATCCTGATCAACGCACGCTCCGTCCACAAGCACGCCGTTGAACTATGGGACCTCCTGGACTCCACCGCACCGGACGTCGCCCTCATCACTGAGACCTGGATGAACGCCTCCTCGGCCCCCGACATCGCCATAGCCATCCCCGACGGCTACAAGATTTCAAGGAGAGACCGCACCAACCAAGTAGGTGGAGGAATCGCCATCGTCTTCAAGGACTCCATCAACGTCACCACCTTCACAGAAGACACCCCCCTCGCCGCCGAACACCTGCACTTCCAGATCCACACCGACCCCAGGACCACACTCAGAGGAACTCTCATCTACCGACCCCCTGGACCACGCGCCCTCTTCAGCGACTTCATCACTGACTTCATCTCCCCGCACGCCCTTGCCTCGCGGGACTACATCCTCCTCGGTGACCTCAACTTCCACCTGGAACAGAACAACGACCCCAACACCACCGCCCTGCTCGACAACCTCGCCAACCTCGGCCTCAAGCAACTGGTGAACACCCCCACCCACATCGCCTGACACACGCTAGACCCCATCTTCTCCGCCAGCAACCACATATCCTTCAGCCACTCCTCAGCTATACACTGGACCGACCACAGATGTGTCCACTTCACCTTCCGACGCAAGACTCGCCACCTCCACACACAACCCATCCCACGTCGACAGTGGAACAAAATCCCTGAGGAACAGCTTCTCTCCACTCTCAACGACAACCAACCCACCTTCTCCTCCGACCCCAACGACGCAGCCCTCAGCCTCACGAATTGGATCACCAACTGCGCAGACAACCTCGCTCCCCTCAGACGCCTCCCAAGACAGACCAACACCAAAAAACCTCTCTGGTTCACCGACACCCTTAAGGAATCAAAGAAAACCTGCCGCACCCTCGAGACAGCCTGGCGCAAGGACCACACCGCAGACAACATGACTGCCCTCAAGAACGCTACCCGCGAACACCACCAACTGATCCGCGCCGCCAAAAGAAATTTCTTCACAGAAAGACTGGACAAAAACGGCCACAACAGCAGACATCGTCTGCAACAAATTCAAAACGCCTCCGCCCGCCTCATCCTCAACATACCCCGCAACAGCCACATCTCCGCCCACCTGAGACACCTGCACTGGCTTCCCGTCAACAAAAGGATCACCTTCTGACTCCTCACCCACGCACACAAAGCCCTCCACAACAAGGGACCCAAACTCCTCAACCGCCGCCTCAGCTTCTACACTCCCACCCGTCCTCTTCGCTCCGCCAACCTCGCTCTTCAACATTGTCAAAGAGCTCTCCAACCCTAGCGCCAACGCCATCACACCCTCACAAGACCTCTGCAACTCCCTCGCCACCTTCTTCCATCGTAAGATCACCGACCTACACAACAGCTTCGGACACCAGACCCAGCCAACCACCACAGAACCTACAACCCCAGCCATCACCCTCAACGCCTGGACTCACATCAACACGGAAGAGACCAAAGCCACCATGAACTCCATCCACTCCGGTGCCCCCTCGGACCCCTGCCCACACTTCATCTTCAACCAAGCCGACGACATCATCGCCCCGCACCTCCAGACCATCATCAACAGCTCGTTTTCGTCTGCTACCTTCCCCGAGAGCTGGAAACACGCTGAAGTCAACGCCATACTGAAAAAACCCACAGCGGACCCAAGCGACCTGAAGAACTTCCGCCCCATCTCGCTCCTCCCATTCCCCGCCAAAGTCATAGAGAAGACCGTCAACAAGCAACTTACCAACTTCCTTGAAGACAACAGCCTACTCAACCCCTCTCAGTCCGGATTCCGAGCCAATCACAGCACAGAAACCGCCCTCATCTCAGTCACAGACGACATCAGAACCCTGATGGACAACGGAGAAACAGTCGCCCTCATCCTCCTCGACCTCTCGGCTGCCTTCGACACCGTCTGCCACGAACCCTAATATCCCGCCTCCGATCCACCAGGATCCAAGGACAGGCCCTGGACTGGATCACCTCCTTCCTCTCCAACCGCTCCCAAAGAGTCTATCTCCCACCTTTTCGCTCAGACCCCACCGAGATCATCTGCGGCGTCCCACAAGGCTCCTCGCTCAGCCCGACACTCTTCAATGTCTACATGAGCCCCCTCGCCGACATCGTACGCAAACACAGCATCATCATCACCTCCTACGCTGACGACACTCAACTGATACTTTCCCTCACCAAGGACCCCACCAGCGCCAAGACCAACCTGCAAGATGGAATGAAAGACGTCGCAGATTGGATGAAACTCAGCCGTCTGAAACTGAACTCAGACAAAACAGAAGTCCTCATCCTCGGAAACACCCCGACCGCCTGGGACGACTCCTGGTGGCCCACGGCCCTTGGCACCGCACCGACCCCCTCAGACCACGCACGCAACCTCGGTTTCATCTTGGACCCACTTCTCACCATGACCAAACAAGTCAACGCCGTATCATCCTCCTGCTTCCTCACCCTCCGCATGCTCCGAAAGATCTTCCGTTGGATCCCAGCCGACACCAGAAAGACCGTGACCCATGCCCTCATCACGAGACGCCTGGACTATGGCAACACACTATACGCAGGAACCACCGCTAAACTCCAGAAACGTCTGCAACTAATTCAAAACGCCTCCGCCCGCCTCATCCTCAACATACCCCGCAACAGCCACATCTCCGCCCACCTGAGACACCTGCACTGGCTTCCCATCAACAAAAGGATCACCTTCCGACTCCTCACCCATGCACACAAAGCCCTCCACAACAAGGGACCCGAACTCCTCAACCGCCGCCTCAGCTTCTACACTCCCACCCGTCCTCTTCGCTCTGCCAACCTCGCTCTCGCCGCCGTCCCTCGCATCCGTCGCACCACGACGGGTGGGAGGTCCTTCTCCTACTTGGCGGCCAAGACATGGAACTCCCTCCCCACCATCCTCAGGACCACCCAGGACCACTCCGCTTCCCAGAGACTACTCAAGACCTGGCTCTTCAAGCACAGTAACCCCTTCTCCCTAGCGCCTTGAGACCCGCACGGGTGAGTAGCGCGCTTTATAAATATTTATGATTTGATTTGATTTAGAGGCACCGGTGACGGAGGGAGCTGAATCCCACAGGGCCCAGGAGGCCGAATCCACCAACAGTGAGGGCACCAGTGGGACGGAGGGCGAGGGGTGCACCACAGCGGAGACAGGATGGGACAGTTCAGACAGTGAAAACTCCTCCGATGGAAGCTCCCTGGTGGTGGCTGATACCTCTCTGGCCACCCCAACTACAGGTACAACTGCCACCCCTGTACCAGCACCGCCCTCCCAGCAGCCCCTCAGCGAGTTTCCCGTGCCCGCTCACCCAGGAGGGTGGGCATCACCTTCACCCCAGGCACCTCAGGCCCTGCCCCAGTTAGCTCTGCTGCCCTGAGTGAGGAGGCTATTGACCTTCTGCAATCCATCTTTGTTGGGCAGTCAACCATTGGGAATGCCATCCAGGAGCTGGCAGGCCATTTGCAACAAACAAATGTATTCCTGGAGGGCATTCACTCTGGCATGGCGGCCAACAGAGATCAATGCAGGCTCTGGCCTCCTCTCTGATGGCAGCCATTGTCCCTGTTTCTAGCCTCCTCCCTCCAACATCCTCTACCCAGTTCCATTCCCCTCAAACCCAATCTATCCTAAGTGCACAGGCAGACCAGCATGCACCCAAGACAACACACAGGAGTGGTTCAGGCAAACACAAGCACCACACATCATCCCACAGGCACTCACACAAACACCATCCAGATGCAGACATACCAACATCCACTGCCTGCACTGTGTCCCCCTCCTCTCGTCCACCTCCCTCCCATTAGTGTCTACACTCACACTTGCATGCACTACATCCTCATCCACTACCTCCATCACCATCCCGTCTATCACTACACACCCCTCACTGGCAGTCACCACCCCCACATCCATGCACACGTCCCCTGTGTCCTTTCCCACTGTCTGTGCCCCCTCCTCCCAAAGTACACAAACGTTAGCACTCAGACACCCAACAGCCATTCACCTCACAACAGCATCCAGCCCATGCACCTGCACCCAAACTCAGCAGACAGACACCTCCTATAACCATTTCCTCTTCCTCCACTCCCAAACCTTCGCCCTTTTCCTGCCCCAATGTCTCTAAGAACCTTTTCCTCTCCACTGTTGACCTCTTCCCTCCCCCTCCCCCATCCCCATCCTTCATGTCAGGCCAAGGTGGTCAGAACCCAGGGGAGCACCTCAGCCACCCAGTCCACAGCTACAGTAGTGTCGACAGCTACTGCAGGTGGAAGAGGATCCCGGGAACCAGCCAGCAGTACTGGAAGTGTTCATGCACCATGTGCATCAAGGAAGGGCAAGGAGGTAAAACTAGCTGCGAAAGTGAAGGGCAAAGAGGTACCACCAGCTGCCAAGGGGAAGGGCAAGGAGGCACCACCAGCGGCAAAGATGAAGGGCAAGGAGGCACCACCAGCTGCCAAAGGGAAGGGCATGGAGGGACCACCAGCTGCAAAAGGGAAGAGTAAGGGTCCAGCACCAGCTGGCAGGAAGGACAGGAGGCCTGGTGCTGGGACTCATTCAGAGCCCCCACCACCACCATGGCAGTTCGGACATCCGTCCCCCACTACCAGCTCCGCCACCAGCACCACTGCCAGTACCACCAGCAGCACTGCCACCAGCACTGCCACCTGCACCACCACCAGCAGCAGCAGCCCCTGTGGGCAGCGGTCTGAGGCTGCAGGGGAAGGGTTGGAGCCTCCCCCCACCACTACCAGCCCTGCCACCAGCACCACTGCCAGTACCCCTAGCGGCACCTCCAGCAGCATCGCCACCAGCACCGCCACCTGCACCAGCAGCACCCCCAGTGGGCAGCCGTCCGAGGCTGCAGGGGAAGGGCTGGAGCCTCCCCCCCACTGCCAGCCCCACCACCAGCACCACGGCTGAACCCTCCCCCCACCACTGACAGCACCACCACCAGCACCACTGCCAGCACTGACACCAGACCCGCCACTGCCAGCAGCGGCAGCAGCAGCCCCATTGGGCAGCCATCCGAGGCTGCAGGGGATGGTCTGGAGCCTCCCCCCACCACTGCCAGCCTGACACCAGACCTGCCACTGCCACCCCTGAGCAGCCGTCACCGGCGGCTGGCAATGTGTAGTCCTTCCTCCATGGGCTGTAGTTCGTCCTGGACCCTACAATTCCTGTAGGTGTGACACCCAGGTGAGAGACGGGGACCTTGCACTCCCCAAGATCTGCATCACGGGGCACAATGCCCCCTCCAGAACCAGTGGAGGAAGGCATCCACTCACCCCATCCTTCCCAGGATGAAGCACACTGGGCACAACGCCGCCTCCAGAACCAGGATGAAGCACACTGGGCACAAGGCCCCATCCAGAACCAGTGGAAGAAGCCATCCACTCACTCCATCCTTCCCAGGATGAAGCACACTGGGCACAAGGCCCCTCCAGAACCAGTGGAAGAAGCCATCCACACCCCATCCTTCCCAGGATGAAGCAGACTGGGCACAAGCCCCCCTCCAGCACCAGTGGAGAAGCCATCCACTAGAGAGAGTGTGGCTTTGCACTCCCCAGGATCAAGCAGTGGGCAAACCACCCACTTGGGAGACTGTGGCTTTGGACTCCCCAGGACCAAGCAGTGGGCAAACCACCCACTTGAGAGACTGTGGCTTTGCACTCCTCAGGAACACTTGAGAGACCGTGGCTTTGCACTCCCAAGGACCAAGCAGTGGGAAAACCACCCACTTGAGAGACTGTGGCCTTGCACTCCCCAGGACCAAGCAGTGGGCAAACCACCCACTTGAGAGACTGTGGCTTTGCATTCCCCAGGACCAAGCAGTGGGCAAACCACCCACTTGAGAGACTGTGGCCTTGCACTCCCCAGGACATCGCATAGGGCATGTAGCCCCCTCCAGGACCAGTGGTGTTGTGCCATCTTCTGGCTGAGGTGCTCCCATTCCCTGTGCTCCTGAGGTGCCTGTGTGTTTTCGACCTGATGCCCCTGCAGTGTTCCCTCCATGTTGTTGCAGGAGTGTGGTGGGGCCTTGGCCTATGTGATGTGGCCCTGTGGCCCACGGAAATTGAGGACTGGGCAGTGTCCCTCCTTTTGTAAATATGTATATAGGTTTGTATTTTGATGCACTTATTCATGTTATTTTATCGTATTACACTCACTTACCTCCAATCTTTTTGTCTTTGCATTATTCCTGAGGGGTAGGGGGTGAATATGTAATGTTACTGCATCTGGTTGTGTGTATGGTGTTGGGGGTGGAGGTGTTGCATGTGTGTGTGTGTCACTCTCTTTTTCCTCCCCCCTCCCTTGTGTGCTAGGCGGCAGTACTCACCGTGGTGGTCTTCGCCCGGCGTTGCTGCTCGTAATGCAGGAAAAGGTAGACGAGCATGGGGAAAATGTGCAACTCGGGCTCCATGGCGTCGTGGTTGTTCCCTGAGTGGCCAGAGGTGAGTCCTTTGACTTCTGTGTTCTGTTTCTGCCGTGCTTTTGATGTTGCTGGTACCGCCCCGGAAAAGGTGGGGGATAGACCTGTCTTAATACAGTGGGTGGCACATTGTCTTCCGCCTGGCTGTTGGCGGTTACCGCTGTGGTGCTTGTTGTTACCGCTGTGGCGTTCGGAGTGTTAAAGTGGCTGTCTGTCTGAGTGGTTTCCGCTGTTGTCTTAATTCCATTTTTTTTTACCGCCGGCCTGTTGGCGATATTACCGCCGCTTTATCACCGACCGCCAGGGTTGTAATGAGGGCCATAGTCCTGTGATTTTAGATGTGCACTGCATTTCACCACAGCAATTTCTTCAGGCAATTGAATTACATATAACAAGTCCTTTATTCTCTCCTATCACCATTTCTCACTGGTGACCCAGAAGAGGTCAGGAAACCTCCATGTGACCACAATTGACCAAAATCATGATCTATTCCGAATCCGTATTGGCTATCCGTATAGATAGTAACTCTCAATCGAACAGAAACGTGGCACGCCCTAGTAATAGCAACCAACTCCGCTACCTGAGCAGAATATACTTCTTGAAGCCAGGAAGTTTCTACGGTACCTGTAATTGTGCACACTGCATATCCTGCTCTCAGTGCCCCTGTACTGTCTCTTAGACAAGAACCATCAACAAAAACAATTTTGTCATTTTCTTCCAATCGGGTATCTCTAATGTCAGGTCTCGGTTTTGTGCACAACTCAGTTACTTCGAGACAATTATGTTCAACATCCTCCTATTTTTCAATTTCGGTGGTATCACTTGGAAGCAAAATTGCCGGGTTCAGCATTGTACATCTTTTCAGTGTCACATTTGGAGCACCCAAAATGCTCATCTCATATCTTGTCAGTCTAGCACCTGTCAAGTATTGAGTTTTCGTACTTGTCAGTAAAATCTCAATCGAGTGAGGGACCATTACATTCAGGGGATATCCCATCACTACTCCTTCACACTGTGAAAGACTCTGACCAACTGCGACAACAGCTCACAAACAACCTGGTAAGGCTGTTGCTACTGAGTCCAAGGTAGCTAAAAAATATGTTACTGGGCGATGAGCACCTCCATGGACCTGCGTCAAGACAGACAATGAACATGCATCACACTCATGACAAAAGAATGTGAAAGGCTTTGTGTAGTCAGACATACCCAGTGCTGAAGCTCTGCATAAACTCTCTCTCAATTCAGTGAAGGCTTTCATCTGATCTTCATCTAATGCTATAGGGTCTGTGACATCCTTATGAGTCAACTTCTGCAATGGTTTTGAGATTTCTGCAAAATTCGGGATCCATTGACGACAATAACCCACCATTCCCAGGAACATTCTAACATCTCTCTGTGAAGTCCGGGGGGTTCATCTGCAATATCATTGTGATTCTCTCTCTGGATATTTTCCTCGACCCTTTCTCAATCTGGTGAGCCAAATACTTCACTACCTTCTGGCAGTCCTGCAACTTCAAAGGTGACACTTTATGACCAAACCTTCCCAAATGATTCAATAGGGCAATCGAGTCATACTTACACTCGTCCCTTGTCCTGGATGCAATTAACAAATCATCAATCTACTGTACCAGAGTCGATTGGGAAGGTAATTCTAGTGACTCAAAATTCTTTTTCAAGATCTGATTAAACAAGGATGGTGATTCTGTGTACTCTGTGTCTACACCAGCAGTAGACACGATCTAGGAAACTGAAGAAAAATTGATTATCCTCATGACGAGGCACAGAAAAGAATGCTTGTGACAAATCAACCACTGTGAACCACTATGCATCGCATGGAGTCTGGAACATTATTACAGCTGGGTTGAGCACTACAGGACAACACTTGACGGCGATGTCATTTATTTTTCTCAAATCTTGAACCATTCGAACCCCATTATTGATGAATTACACGGGCTGCTTAACACCTCCTTCAAAACTCCCTGCTCCACAATATCTGCAATTATCTGAGCCACCTTCATCAGTACATCCTGTGTCATATTATACTGTGGAAGCTCTGCATTCGGCTTTAATGTGACCTTACTCGGTTCCACTCCTTTGATTAAACCCACTTCTTTCCCTGTCAAGTCAAATAAATTTTCGGGCACTGTTCCCTGCAAATCAGAATGCAACTCTTTTACTGTGAACTTTGGGAAAAATTAAATCAAAGGATACTCCTCAATTGTAGTCTCACACTCGGGTTCTGCAGCTGAATCTTCCTCATCATCACCATTTGTCTGGCTCTTAATTTCATCAGTTGAACAAGTAATAAGACACCTGGTCTTATACAGCAAGTCCCTTCCCAGTAGGGAGGGGCAGTCACAAACTACGAACGTATGCAGTCCCTGGAAATTGCCAATCTCAACTTGCACTAGATCTGTAATTGGGTTTGTCAAATACTGATTCGCTACCCCCACAACCTGAACTGTCCGACCTGAAAGGAGCAAATTCAGAACTTCTGCACTTCTCACTGTAGAGCGTGTAGCTCCTGTGTCTGACAAAAATTAGACTTTGTGACCCATCACCTTCCCTCTCACATAGGGTCCTCTCTGATCTAATTCTAAGGAGGCTGCAAGTACACATAGCTCTTCTTCCAAAATGTCATTCACCCAATCACAGATTAATTTGTTCTCACTGTGTAAGGGGAATTGGTCTACTGCATTACTACTTCTGTCTTGTCTTTGACCTGTGACCTGTTGAGTAAGCATCATCTGTTGCTGCTCCATCGAGGCTTGAGGTATCTGCATTTGTTGTCTAGGTACCATAGTGACCTGCTGCTGCATCAGCTGCAACTGTGACACTTGTGCACGGGGCATTTGCACCTGTTGCATAGGCTGGAAATTTGATTCACATTACTCTGAAAATTTTGATTAGGACCCCTCAATCTCGGTCCTCTCATAGTCTGAAAATGCATTGACGTCATTATTTTGCTGAGCAATACCCTCCTGCACCATCGTCGGACACTCCCGCTTCCAGTGTCCCACAGCCCCACAGATGTGAGGCGGCAAAAACTTATTCATTCCCTGCACATCCTCCTGCACCACTATGGTGTTCAAATCCAGACCACAAATCACATTGCCTCCACGACCTCTACCCCTCATTTGAGGCTGGAACATGACATTTCCCTGCTGCTGTGGCATCTGTTGCACAAACGTCCCTTGCACTCCAGTTTGAGCTTCCTTAATCAGCATTACCATCACCTTCTCTTTCAACTTTTTCTGCTTCAACTCAATCTCGTCTCTACAATATTTCGCATACCGCAACACCTCATCAATCAGCTTCGCTTGCCAGCAAAATCAAATGACTCTTAATCATCTGTCTTATCTCAGGTCTCAGTCCCTCCACAAACCTAAACACAAAATGCAGCATGTCTTTTGGCTCAATTGCTTCCTTGCCACTGTTCTCCTTGAACGCCTTCAGCAACCTTTCATAGTAAGCATGTATTGATGCTTTCATCTCCTGCACTGTCCTATCAATCCTCTGCCAATCAATATTTTTAGGTGAAATCCTCATCTTCAGGAACTCAATCACCTTATAGCAATATTTAATTACCTTGCGTGATGGTGCACCGGTATTCTTATCCCTCTCTGGCTCACTTGTCAGCCAGTCTACAGCTCCTTTACACTCGACCCACAAGTCTGCTGGAACCACTGTCTCCGGTAAGGTATTCAAATCTTCCCACAAACATTTTGAGAGCTTCACAAATATGTCTGTCTGCTGGTACCATTCTACCGGCTTTTCCCTCAGCTTTGGATAATCATTTGTGAAAACAGAATATACCTCCTATGCCAAGGAACATGAACAAACTGTCCCCCTGGAATCTCTCTCTCATCAGTAAAATCATTACAGGATCCTTGCCCTGTTGTACGTTCTCAGTCACCTCTACAGAATCTTGTTTCCTTTTATCCTTCTTCTTTGCCCACCTGCCTTCCCACCTCTCTAATGCTCCCCAAACTTGAGCACTCTGCAGTAATTCCTTGAGGTGTGCCTTCATTCCGGCTGACCTCATGTGTCCAAAATCCTTTGCCTCAAAATCCAATCTGTAGCTTTAGATGCTTCGTCTTCTCAATTTCTATGTCATGCTTCTCTGCCAAGTCTGCTAATCTCTGATGTACCTTGCTCACTTTCTTGTAGTTCTCGGGCATAAGTATCTCAACTCTCGGTGTAAGACTCTAATCTATTCCCCCCCATTGTTCCCTCAACCAGTTCATTTGCTTCTATGCTTAGTCTTACACAATTGATCTACTCTTCACCCTTGGATGCATTCTGTGGGGTATTCAGCTTGTCTAACCATTCGGTCAACTGCTGAGTTGTCAGTCCCTGTAATGAAAGGTTACGTGTATTCATCGGTGGCACCTGCTGTACCACTGCACTTGATGCCGGTGGTGTCAATAACTTCAAGCTCTGACCTGCACTAGGTTCATTTACAGTATCTGGAAGTACAACAAGTGGACTGAGATCCAACAATGAGCTTGGCCCATCAAAAGTCTAACCCATAGAAGAGACTATCTGCACTTGATCACTTGGTCCCCTCCTCACTAAACTCTGAGACATCTCCGCCTTGTTGGTTGTCACGTCTGGTTTCTTCTGCGCAAATAATGGTACAGCTGGCTGAACAGTAATGGGCAGCGATATTGCATCTGGGGCTGCTCTAGGCCCTGAACATTGTGGGAGAGTAACTCCCATGCTCTGATTCATAATCGGTGTCAAGTCCAACTGTGTCTCTGTCATTGGCTTAAACCTCGCCATTCCCTGCGGTTGTACCTGGGGCAACAACATTAGAGTTGCCTCAGTCTGAACCAACAGTGTCTTGGAATCACTTGCTCTGTAGGTACCACTAAGTTCGATGTCGTCTCTAAGACGGGCACGTCTGGGTAAATTCTCTGTATGCATCTGTGCCTGAACTACTGGAGTAGTCAATACATTAGGTCCTTGCACCACACCCTGTGTCTGGCTAGTAATAACCTGTACCGGACTCACTGTCCCCATTGCCTGTGCCGGGACTGTTGGATCAGCATTAGTACTCGGACCATCATCATGCACTGCATACAGTGGTGGTCGATCTCTCAGTATCTGTGTAATAAGGTCCTCAGCATTAGAATCCTCCTCTATTATAGAGGACTTTCTTGCTTCCTTACTTTCAGACGACCCCTTATTTGACTGTCTAGTTGATTTCTTTCCTTCCGTCTCATCTTCCTGCGTAATTGCTGGAAACAACTTAACATCCTGGAATGTCACTGCTCTCCATTTCTTCTGCTCCCATTCAATCTTGCCTCTGCTAGTGACATCTCTACCTTTCTCACCCACTTCTCAAATTTCATTTGCTTTTGCTGTCTAGCTACCATTTCCCAAACTGCTAATGCCTTAAACTGTGCTGGTCTCGGAAGGGGCTTCGATTCACATAGCGCCATCTGCAATTGCTCCAAAATTCTCAAATTGAACGTCCCATTCTCAGGAAACGCTAAGCTCCTATTTTTTGCTGTCAACTTGCACCACTGATTCAACCAAAGACATGGCACCACACACTCCATTACAATGTAAGCCGGAGTATTCTCTGGCGGTGTAGGCTCTCTTACGTTCACTTTAATGCAAGTATCTCCCTTTAGGGCACCCTTTAACGCCTTGAAAAAAGTAATCTTTTCTGCTTTTGTATATCCAAATTTGGATCAGGAAATTACTTTTACTCCCAAGATGCCTTTCACCCACGTTCTCAACCAATTGCCTCTCACAGATGGCTGCCAATTCGTGCGCGACCCTTTTCTCTAACCGACCTATCCCAACGCGGCTCCAGTGATGTCACACTCACACAAACTGCGGCTGACAAAGTCTTGCGGCTTATCCTCCTAAAATGCAATTCATTCAAAACTAATGCAAATTATTGCGAGCACCAATCCAAAATCCAATAACCAAATAACCAAAAGAAATCTGCTGATTTACTACAGGAGGGTAACACAATTGCTTCAGAAACCTTACGGATTTTCACTGATGGTCCTTTCGCTCATGCAGCCATTCCTCTTTCTCAGTCTCCCAGATTTGCATGCAAAATTAGACCCACAAATTTTACTCTCAACTGATCAAAGGGTCTGTCCTGGTGCACATAGGACTCCCCAATCTCAGTCAAAATTTTCTCTCACTCCCTTAACGTGCACACTAACTTGTTGACCACGCCCGATCAACCTACTAAACCAGACAGATTACAACATAAAACCAAGTGTCATACACTTTTCAATATACTCTGGAGTCTTAGACCATGCGGGGTCCGAACATCAACAACCATGTGTACAATTTTTTAGCACAAAGCGCCACACACATATGAAGTTCAACAACTTCCCTACTCACATACTGCAGAGTATGCACACTCCTACTAAATCATCTGAAGTACGCAGACTCCCTAAATTCTCTCACACACATCACAAGCGATTGTCATAAACTGTGCAAGCGGAATCTACCTCTCTCACTCTATCACTGGAATGCCAAGAACATGCCCAACACTACTAGCAGCATCCAAGATCTAGGAAAGTCATTTCTGGGCTTAAGGGAACATCATTCTCTCTACAAATGACATTTTGAAAAAACAAAATCCAAAATCCAATAAATACTAAATTCTCAAACTGATCAATCTTCAAACTATTACCGTAACTAGGAACACCTGTCCATCAGACTCCTAGCACAACTGTCAATACCTGTCACTCTATATCGAATACCTATGGCAAGCCCCTATAGAAACTAACCATCCTCTGCTACCATAACTGTTGATGCACCGGTCCTTGGCAAGTAAACTTACTAACTTACTAGGGAACGCATGTAGGTCGATGAACCTTTTCATTCGTATAGAGTGTTCTTACCATAGTTTCGATACAGAATCAGAAATCAAAACACGAAAGTCAATAACCATTAATCAATTCAACAATCAAAGGAGTCAGTAATTTTCACACACCATGACTTTTCAGTCATGAATAACCACACCTTTAGGTATAATTTTAGTAAGTTTATTCCCTATTCGTTTACAATACTAAGTCATGAATTTTTACTCATCAAATCTCAATCAAAACAATTCTAATAATACTTGTTAATCGGCAAGTCGCTGAAGACGTGACCTAATCAAAGCTTGAATCAAAAGACATTCTAAGGCATCAACATAAAACATTAACAAAACCCACTTGAATAAGTCCAAAACATCTATCAAGTTCAGCAAGATTGTTTGTCAACCATTTGTCCTTGTAATTTGTCAGTTGTCATGTAAGTAACCTTAACTAACTCTAATTAGCATCAGCATGTGGGGCTTCATACAAAGCAATTTAGAATAAAGAACACAAATTTGGAAAACATCTACCTAAAGAAAAAACGAAATCAGCACAGTTGGTACCTAGAAAAGAAAGGCATGAAAATGCAATTCAGTCATTGTCATATCAACCTATCCACGGTATGGGTCAACAAGCAAAATCAGTCTTCATCCTCAGGTCATCGGTCGATCAGCAACACATCAGGTTCTCAGTCAGAGAGTATGAGCCCAATGACAGAATCTTGAATCTCTTCTCTTCTCAATATCGCAGTAAAATCTCCTAACATCATCTGAAGTCTTTTCCCTCTGTCACATTGTTATATCAAAGTTCCGCAACCCATCCCTCAATTTCTAATTGGTCAATTAATCATACTTTATTACTCTACCCAATAATTCAATTTACCAAGTATATGAATTCTAATATTTCACAGTTCACAAGTTGTCGATTGGTCAGCTTTACGATCTTCTCATCATCCAGCTCGTCAAGTATCGAAATTGTTGCATCTTCGTCTCCAGTCAGTGTCTTCGTTGTTCGCGTCCTGTGAAAGTACATCTCATGCACATTACACACTATTAGATACATTGCTAGAGACATCATCTCCTGCCCGTCGATTCTCACAGAAGCTTCTACTAAGCATTTTATTAAAACAATGAGCATGTCACAGTTGGTTCACCCTGTCAGCATTTTTCATTAAACGCTAAGAAATACAGCTTCTACATGAGGCCTGGCAGAACTAGGCCAAGACACTTGCTAAATTAAGGCCTACAATTAATAAGCAAGAGCATAATTCATAACCCTTAATATGACGCATTACTACATTAATTTAATATATTTTCAATATTTCATATAGATGAATCATTAATTAGTACATTTCGTGAACACTAGTGGCCAATCTCCGAGGTCACATTTTCAAACGTGCACATTATTTTTCTACATTATTCATTTTTCTACATAAGTCATTATTCAAAATACATAAATATTCATTAAACATTTCTAATTAAGACATCTGCATCAGCATCTTCTACACACAATCAATGCTCTCTGAACAACATGCACACAAACAACACACTCACGCCCACAGTATCTGATTTGTTACCGGAGTGCCTGTTTTGTATAGAAAGAACACCAAATCATTAAATGTCCCATTTGAATGAATAAAAAAACAATGCCAGTCAGATTAATTTGAACATGTTGTGGTTGTCATCTCCAAATGGAAATTTCCAACTTGCCTCTTGGTTTTTGACAGATCCCAGTATCTGTTATGTTTAGATTTTCTTGTGGTCTTTCACGACTTCTCCAGAAATCCTTTAACCTGTCCATCTACTAAGCAAATGTGGTTCTATCGATGGTGCAGTATTTTTTTTTTTTTAAAGGCCGCCGCATCAGGTCACCTAACGCAATCTGGCGTTCCTTTGCAGACACAGGTTGAGACTGCAGCTCAGAATGCGTCTCTAGGCAAATTCAGCACACAGACATTTCAGTGGTTCTGGTGCAGGGGAGTTTGAAAAATGTAGCTATGTGCACTGGTATTAAACATGGGTGAGGTGTTCGGGCTGTATCTGAAGATCAATACAGTGCACATCCCACGCACCGTTAGATTCACTGTTCAAACAGTGTTCACGCAGACAAAGCATTGTTCTAGCAAATGTCACACAAACTTCATGCATAAATGTAAAGTTCCAGATCCATTGCCGTCAGTCCAAGATAGGCAAAGCAAAGGTTGTGGAAACTTTCCCTGGGTTTGTTGTACAAGTGCATAAAACTTGTGCTGAGTTTGCAGTACCCTTTGGGGAACTGTACATACCCAACACCTTAAAAGGAGGCCTGGGCCTATACTATAAAAGACTAACATTTAATAAACAAAACAAACACTGAAACTCACTGGTTATACCTAACAACCAGAACTATAACGTGTACTGCTATGATGCACTGCTTACAACCTTACACATTACATTACTGATGACATCGGAAATTTAAACGTCTTCTTGGAAAGTTTTACAGCGATCTGTCAAGCGGGGACAGAGAAAAGGGGAGGGAGGCTTTTTCCTCAATTAATTTTCATTTGGAAAAGTTAGACAATGTTGCAGAAAAAGCAGCTGAACAAAGTGAGGCCAAACATGAGCAGAAACCTAGGCCTTTACCCAGAAAGCTTGCTTTTTGTGATATGGTGTAAATCTGTTTTAGATAACTTACATTTTAAAATTTAGGGATAGCTGATGCCGCTGGAGTGACTGTGGGACAAAATAAAGGGTTCAATCAGCTGGTCGCATGTGATTCCTAGGAAACTAAAGGACCTGATTGGCGGGTGCAACATAAAGTTACAGCTTCTATTACAGGACTCGGGGACTCGGTCCCAGAGTACATAAAAACAAGGACATAAAGGGCCAGAGTAGGGATACTGTGAATCCTTAGCCCTTGGAGGGGGGTCCCAGAGGGACTGCCACTTGGGATGAAATTTAAAAAAGAAAATATTATCATGGTCCCGCTGGACCCCAGTGTTAAGATGGCCCCCATGGGGTCCAGACCCGGAGGGACCAGTCCTCTCTATAGTAGTAGCTCATCCATCTAATTGGACTTGGGTGTCTGGAGTGAGTGGAGTCACCATGAAGAGCACTGCAGAGGGCACAGACTCTACTTAGTAGGGATGTGACCACCTAATGGGTCTTAGATCTATGGAAGGAGTGGACTATATGCACAATCTACTCAGACAGTGCTAAAATGTGTGCTGTAGGGGCTTGCATACCTAATACCATGTGCATGTCTACAGGGTGAGGGCTCTATGCCCAGTCTGCATATTGAGTGATGAATGTGCGTACTAGGGATTGCCTTCCCAATGGGGCTTAGGTCTGTGGAGGGATAAGGCTCTACGTACATTCTCTTCACTCAGAGATTGCTGTGCATAGTAAGGGCTTGCCCACCTAATAGCGCTTGTGTGCATGGAGGAGTGTTCTCTATGCACATAATGCACCCTAAGTGCAGACTGTGTGTAGTAGGGACTTGTCTCCCTAACGGGGCTTAGCTCTGTAAAGGGAGTGGGTGCTACGCACAACCTACAAACTGAGTGCATACTTGGTGTGATAGGGGCTTGCCCATCTAATGGGGCTTATGTCTCTAGATGGTGTGGCCTTTACATACAGTGTGTGCACTGAGGACAGACTGTGCATAGTAGGGGCTTGTCACTTAATGGGCTCCATAGTGTTTAGGAGTCAACTCTCTGTAAAGAGCTTTGCACAGCTGAAAGACTGTGCTTCTGGACCCTGACAACATGTATTTCTTTTTCTAATTCTGGCCACAAGGGTGTCCCTCTGGAACCCACCCTCACAAGGGCTAGGGTGTCAGGATAGCTTTACCCTGCCTGCCTATGTCCTTTTTCTTAATTTTCATGATCTGGGGACCAAGTTCCCGAGTACTGAAATGGTGGGCTCAACATTTTTCTTGATGAAGCAGGTACCATCAGGCTTGTTGGTCCTGAGGTACTCCTGTGGTATCAGAAAAACAGCTTTCTTTTTTCTCATTTTGTTTCATGCAGGAGTCCCGTACAACTCCCATGTGACAGAGATCTATACCAATGAGAGTATATTGTATATAGTTAATTAAAACCTTAACAATATACAATACTAATAAAACCAATCCAATTTACAAAAATTAGTGAGATATTAAAACATGTAAAAAAACAATTAAAAAGGAAGTAATACACATGTAAATACACTTTATCAACAAGTTCCAATGAGAGTAACATCAGGCTGAGAGCGAAAAGTGCAAATGCTTGGATAAAGGACTATTAATGTTGATAAGCACTGATAATAAGCTTGGATGGCACCCCATGGCTCAAGACTACAACTGATCATGACCAACTCCTTCACTAAGACAGATATCTATACATTCTGAATCATAATGTCTCAAAAATGGCTAAACAGATTTGCGCCAAATCATAAAAATAACTCTTTCTGGTCAAAGATCTAGCTTTCTGCCATAGTTAGTATAATTCTGTTTTTTGATGTAGCTTTGTCTAAAGTTCCTATGATAAACTGCATTGGGAAAACATGTTTTGGGACCCCCATTTTTGCCGGCTACCACTTCACAGGTGACCTTCAAACTTTCCAGGAAGAACTGAGGTAAATTAACTTTTTTTGTAGTTTTTTGACAATTCATCAAGCTGTACCAATTAAGGTTCAACATATTTTAGGTTAACTATAACTTGTGCCCCTATCATGCACTGCTTATGACCTCACATATTACATCACTCATAACATGTTCAATGACATAATTGATGACATCACATATGACAACTCAAACGACATCTATGATGAAATCAAAAATGACATCATGCAGACCTAATGTACATCTAGACCTAATTTTCTATAGCCTTTTTACTTCTAATAGATGTAAGCATTAGCAGCATGTTTGGACTTTCAATGCGTCTTGGATGTGTGAAAAGACTGAGCCCTCTATCAATGGATGTGGACAGGTCAAAGACTGTGCGCAACAAAGATTTGCTGACTCATGTCTTGTTGATTGCCCACAAAAGATCAGCTATCTGCAAAAGCTATGCTGGCAAGCGAAGGTTGTAAGTAGTAGGTGCTTGGTCTCCCAAGTCCTGGGCTCTTGGAGGCAGATCTTCAGGTTTTGCTCTAGCAGAACCACTGAATCTCCACTATTGCAGAAACAGAACTGGTGCACCACTGCTGTTATGCTGATAAAACTGGTGCCTCGCATTTAGAACCAGCACTGCGGTGTGTCCCTCAGTGCGAGGTCCTGTTGCGTATGTTCTCATTATCCTAATGAGGCTACTGGATTTGGGCAGCAGAATTGCATACGTTGTGGGGTACTAAGTACAATTCCACACCATGTGACACCTGTCGTCCTAATCTGGGTTTTCTGGCTAACTGGCAACACCTCATTTCTGCCCAAGAACAGGAATGATTGTGGCAACTGGGCGCATGATAAGAAAGACATCTCAGATGAATCGGGGTTGATCATATCCCAGCCCTTTCTCTCGATTACAATAGTCTCACATAGCAAAGACAAACAGAGGCATAATATAGTTCAATAAGGGTTTATTGAAGTAACTGCATCTTAGATACAATGGCATGTATTACAATAACTAGGACGATAAAACACACTAGAAGCAAAAGGGTGACAAAGAGTGTAAAACACAAAAGCAGTCCCACCATACTGTCACTAGGAGTGATATATATTTTTCCTACCTAAGCTTTGTTAGAGCACAGCGTTATAAGCCCTAATTCACCCTTCAGGTTTACCCCTAGGAAGACATCATCCCTCATACTTGAGCAAGGAAGATTGTAGTCTAGAGAGATGCCTTCCCCATATAGGCCAGGGATTCGGTAGTCCAAGCAAACAGCAGTAACGAAGATAATCAGCAATCAGCATGCAGTCGTGGTCCTCGGCCTGCAATCTCCCTCTAATGTGTATGGGACAAAGGAGAGTTTTTGTAATAAAACTGTTGACATTCTAAGAAAGTGTCCCCGTGTAGGAATGTGTATGTTTCTGTGAATGCTGGAGACATACCGTACCACTTTTGCTGGTAACCCTATCTGACAGTAGCCTTGAGGAAAGCACAAAGTGAAATGCTAAGAGCGTTATGCTTTCCTAGGCGAAGGAACAAATAGATAGAGAAAATAAAACAACACCACAAATGTGGCTAATGCTAGAGAAATAAAGCAATGCTGAATAGCATGTATCTGGGCTAAAGTGCACAACAGCTGTCCTAGTCTGCCAAAATAACATGTCTACAGCAGTCCCTGCATCTCCGTTGACGACAGCATCAATGATGATGACACACTGGCTTGCGGCCACTGTGCTCTTTGAAATCAGCAAATCACCTCGATGATGTCTCAGCTGGAACCCACACCCAAACTCCATCACATCTTGACTCCAATTCATCTCCAACGCTGCTTGGGGAACTTTGACTCATCTCCTCGACTGCTTGGGGAAAATCAACACATTTCCTCAACGGCGTGGTTCGGGACCAGTGAAATGCTCCCACACTAGGATCTAAGGTACATTAGTTCAATGGGCCTAATAGAGTCCCTGTAGCCTGCCCACGCTCCAATATTGTCGGCCTGAACTTTTGACTTTGTCCCAGTCTGGTGTGACCAGGAAGCTCCGTTGGCACTTCTTGCATCTAAGTGCTTTTCTACAGTTTATTCTTAAAAAATCATAACTCAAGTTCCACTTATTGGATTTTAGTCATTTTTATTTATTAAATTAAGTTCTACTTTTCTAACCAGGTGTGGTATCTTTTTGTATGGTGTTTTCACTGTTTTACTGTTTGAAGTGTTGCACAAAGACTTTACACATTGCCTCTTAAGTTAACCCTGACAGCTCTGTGTCATGCTACCAGAAGGGGAGCACAGGTTAATTTAGGGTATGTTTTTGACGTACCCTGACTAGAACTGTGGTTCCTGCTTGATCAGGTTGCATATCTCTGTCAACCAGAAATCCCATTTCCAACAGTTGCGTACAGGGAAAAGGCTGTGTGTAGCGGGGTCTTGGATACCTAGGGCCTCATTTAGGAGAATTTGACACCGGCTCTGATGAGTCAGATTACTTGCACTGCCCTTAGACCCCCCTTCTGACACCATGGATGTGCTGCATTTATATTACAGAGCTCGATGGTGCATGATTTCCACAGATTTGTCAGAGATTCCATCTGTTGCAGTAAACTCGCGCATTGCTGGACTAGCATCAAAAAATGATACTACTCCAGCAATGCCAGAAGGCCTCTTTTGAGAAAAGCCCTCCCTCAGTTTAATGCCTGCTCTGAGTGGGCAGTAAAATTCTGACACAGTGAAGTCGCAGAATGACGCAGCGAAATTTTGAATATTTCACTGTGTCAGTTCTGCATGGCTTTTCCCATGGGAATGCCTAACTTTCAAACATTGTACACGGTGCAGGTATAATGTGACACAAGGCTTTACAAACTGGTGCATTGGGCCCAATACATCAGTTTGTAAATTTGGAGCTGTGTAGAGCACTGCTTGCGCAACCGTTGCATAAAAAAGTAACACAATGGTTGCACTAAGGTCTTGTAAATGAGGCGCCTAATGTGGCTTGGGTGCCTGGAGAAAGTCAGCTTCTGTTGTGCAGAGGGCGAACATGGTGTGCATCAGGGGCTTGCCCACCAGTGCCTGGATGAATGCCCACATGAGGTGATCTATCCACGAAGTATTCAATACAGGCCCAAGACAGTACACAGGAAGAGCTTGATTCTTATTAGGAGGTTTGCATGCCTGAAGGTTCATTTATGACTTATATGATTCTGATGCTGTACTGAATTATGGATTAATATAAACAGCACTAGTTTGGTTGATTTCATTAGTGATGTAATCAATAATGTCATTTGAGATGTCATCAGCAATCTTACGTTTGACAACCAGATATCCAAACCAGCAGGGGAATGTTTTGGCGGTCTTAAAATGCTACACAAGATCTTTGATCTCCTTCCAGAACCACCTAGGAAAACAATAATCCAAGCACTCATGTTCTCCAGATTGGACTACTGTAATGTAGTATACCTGGGTGCTACCCAAGGTAGAATGAAAATACACCAGAGAGTATAAAATGCAGCAGCCAGCTGCAGCTGAATAGCCTTAGATGCTCTCCTCAAGTACCAACGCTTATGAAATTGCACTGGCTCCCTATTAAGAAAAGAGTGTCATTCAAAGCCCTTTGTTTCTGCCATAAAATCCTGACCACCCAAGGCCCTCTCTACCTTCATACTCTGATTAAGGCTTGCAGTCGTAATAGGTGCCTCAGCTCTTCAGAAGCCAGGCTAGCGGTTGTGCCAAGGGTGAAAAGAGCTCAGATAGGTGGCTGCTCTTTCAGTCTTCAGGCCCCCAAATTGTGGCACTCCCTCCTTCTTGACCTGAGGCAGAAAAAATCACAACTAACCTTCCTCAAAAAAAGGTCAAAACTAGGCTCTTTAAAGCATCTTAATAGTCTATTCCTTTGTAGTTCTGGAAGCCTGACTAACCAGCGAGGGGACACAATGTTTTGAAGTAACCAAGTGCTTTATAAACACTATAACATAGCACATAACATAACATCAGTTATGTCATCAATGATATCATTAAACATGTCATGGGTGTTTTAATATGTGAAGTCATGAGCATTGCATATTGGGGCGCAAGTTATAGCTAGCATAGTAAACTATATTTGGTGAATTTCTGTGGGGTTTTTTAAACAATGATTTTTGTAATTTTGAAAGGCCTAACTATAACACACTTTAACCTTTGTTTTTTCAGTGAACGTCTAGGATTTTGTAATGTATTCTAAATTCCTGTTACCTCAACTAACTATAACATAGCTTTAACCTCTTTGTTTCTGTGAATTTCTGAGGTTTTTTTTTAGCATAAATTAAGATATTGCTTTAAGACTTACCTATAAACTCACTTTAACTTTTTTTTTTTCAGTGAATTTCCAGCTTATTTTTAGCATAAAGTAAGATCCTATTGCATTACTAATTATAACGTGACTTTAACCTTTTTTCAGTGCTTTCCAAGGATATTTTGATCATATTTTCCCAACTCCTTTACTGAGCATACCTTTTGACTGTGCGCAGTAGAGAGTTGAGAGTTGGATGGAGCACCTACAAGGAGGGTCTGGCCCAAAGCCCCCACAGATGGCCAACACCCCACCGCACAATGGAGCTGGGGGCAGGACCATTTTTAAAATCATGTTTTCAAGGCCTGCTGTACTCCTTGCATTTCTAATTATAACGTGACTTTAACCTTTTTTCAGTGCTTTTCTAGGATATTTTGATCATATTTTCCCAACTCCTTTACTGAGCATACCTTTTGACTGTGCGCAGTAGAGAGTTGAGAGTTGGATGGAGCACCTACAAGGAGGGTCTGGCCCAAAGCCCCCACAGATGGCCAACACCCCACCGCACAATGGAGCTGGGGGCAGGACCATTTTTAAGATCATGTTTTCAAGGCCTGCTGTACTCCTGAGGCACTCCTTGGGTACTCCAAAGGGTGTACCTGGGGGGGGCGCATTGGCTCCTGTGGGCTACCCACTGAACATTGACAGTGTGTCTCTTAACAATGCCGTGGGACCAGCAGGCCTTATTAATTTTAACTCAGTGCAGATGTGCTTCCCAATATTCTTTTTTGTACTCAAATTCAGGAGGTGGGGACAGAGTCCTGATGTCATGCAACGGCATATAAAATATTTCTTGCTCAATGTTGTGGCTAGCTAATAAGATTTCTTGTCTGCATTACCAGGTGGCCTTCAGGAAAAAGGGTCCTTTTGGCCAATCAGAATGATCTATTTTTTAATTTGCTGACTCTGGAGTCCCAATTCGCCTGTGGGACCATCCATCCAGAGATCTCTAGCTTTTGAACTTTAAATTCCTCAAAACATAAATCCATTAAGTAGCTTTTGAGAAGACAGGCATCAAAAATATTTTCATTTCTGGATGGTTGGGTTCGAGAGGCTCTTGCTAGGGTCCCTTAAAATCAATTTAAAGAAATAGCGTGTTCTGGCATAGGGGGCTTTTTTCCCTTGGCCATCCTGCTTTTGCAGGACTTAGGCTCTTGTGGGAGCGAGCACTCTGATTGGTTGGCTGCCAAATGAGATAAAATGTTGTAGGCTGCCATTACATGAATCCGGACTTGTCGGGGTGGGGGAGAAGGGGCTCTCCCAGGTCCTAAAAAAAGAAACTTGATTTTATATGTCACAAAAACAAATGTTAAAGAGATGTTATAGTTAGGTGAAAATTTCATTTCAAATATACATTTTAAATTAGGAAAACCACAGAAATTCAGTTATATTGATGTCAAGGTGCCTTAAGGTAACTATAGCTCGTGTCTTTGCCATGCACTGTTAATTACCACACATATTATATCACTCATGAAATGTTTTTGACCTCATTGATAATATCACTGCAATATTTGTTATTGCATCATTGATGGCATAACTGTGTATTGCGGGGGCAGTTTAAAGCCAATGGATGCTGCTGTTTTTTGGCACAATTAGGTAATTTTTGATGGATCTATTTGTGTGTTGGTCCTGGTGTGGCGCTGCAGCCACCAAGAGTGGTCCTTTTGGGGGTTCTGGCCTCTTACTTTATGTGATTTCTGGAGCTGATATTTCCACTAATCCCCCTCTGATGATACAGAGCTGAAAGCCTTCCCTTTTGCACATTATCCTTTCACACCCATGACCTGCTCCTCTGTATGGCTCCTGCTACTTCTCTTTGGACTGAGGTCTTCCTCTACAGCACTATGCTGTCCTGTCTCCTCTCTGTGGCCACTCCCCAATTCCACACCCTAATGGCCACTTGCAGGATGCCTGTGCCTCCTTTGGGGGTAACTAACTTACAGGGCCAATCCACAGAATTTCAAGTGATCCATCCCATCCCTTACAAGTTCACACCACTGTCCATCTGCTGAAGGTTGAAGGCCAATGTCAATGATCCTATAGAGGAGTATCAACCAAGTCCAAGTCTGTACCAATCCAGAGTGTCTCGCACTCCAAGCAGGGGTACATTTGCAAGTACTCCACTTCGGTCCCACAGAATCCCCAGTTATCCTGCACAGTATCTTAAGACTTTTAAAAATGGTAACTTCAAGTGACCACCTTTGGCAACTCTTTGAGAAATCTAAGTCCAACCACTAACGGCCACTGACAAACTGCTTTTTTCCGTGGAACACCCGTACACAGAGTTTTGGCTTCTCCCTTATTATTTCTCTGGGATGGGCATGGCCAGGTCCATTAGGCAATTTGGGTGTAATTAACATATGCTGATTATGATTCCCAAATCACTCCTACTACCCTACAAACAAGCATACTCCCTTCCAGAGGAGCCTGTTAAGTGGGGGAAGTCTTTTATCTACCTGCAGTCCAGCAGAGCAAATACCTTGGCTCAACAGGGTAGTTTGATTCCTTAATCTATTGAAGAGCTGACTCAATGAAATACAAACCAACATAAACTCCGTGAAGAAGTGCACATATAATTACAACAATATTATTTTACACTAGTCCTGGGAGGAGGTCTGTGAAGTTACCTAAAATCTCTGTGAGATTCTGAAGAGTTCAGCTACCTGCAGAATTCTAGTATGCTATGCTCATACTTATTTTTAGCACAGGGAGTTTGTCCACACTGTAAAATCATGATGAAGGACACCACGCTGCATGCCAGAAGGCACTACTTCTATCTGCCACCCAAGTGTATTTTCTACTCGAGCAGCAGCTTTCTCAACATGAGCAGTAGATTTTCAATGAAAGCTGAAGCGACCTGTCGTGACCACCTACTTTGAGAAATCATGCCAGGAAATGGTCTACCTCTTGATTTTCCCACTTACCAACTTAACATTGGTGAACCTTACACAAGAATAAACTCCACCACGTGGCAGTTGGTGGAATTTTTCAGAAACTCAACCCTCCAAGTGGAGCATGGAATGGGCAAAACACTGCGAACTCTGCCGGAGGAGCAGAATTTATCACCAACCTCTACTCTGGTCCCATGTTTAACCAGGTGGGCACTTGTTGCACAATCTCTAGATGCTGATAATGTGCAGATGTAGTTCCATGCAGCTTTTGCCTGTCATGTAAATACAGTTAAACACTAGAGACTCACACTATAGTTGAAGAGAAATGGGAACATTACTTACATTTTGAATGCAAAATTCAACTATGAATTATAAAAAAAAGTGATGGATGCAATGCTTGAATTAATCTCAGCCACTGGTAATCGCTCAGGCCACATCCCAATCCATTGTTATTTTGCCCACCATGCCACCTCAGTTTGGACCCAGCAATATGCAAATCAGTCTTGACCCTGCTCCTGTAGTAACAGTCCAGCCTGGATTCCATTAGAGGCCAAGAGTAAGCCCACACATGTGTCCCTTGCTCACGGATCCACTGGAACTAAGCTACACTCAACTGAATAGCCCCAACCAGGGCTAAACTAGGCTTGGATTGCTTGTGTTTTGGTTTAGAGAGGACCCGGCTTGGCAGTTCAGGCTGGATTGTTCCTATTGGAGCAGAGTCAAGATTGATTTAGACATAGCTGGACTAACCTGAGGTGGCATGGTGGTCAAAAGTACAACACGTTGGAAAGATACTCCAAGTGATTGCAAGCGGTTAGACTTATTGCAAGCATCTTTCCATCATCACCTTTTGTGTGTATGATTTTAATGCCTTAAGTGACCAAGGATATGCCCATATGTGGTTCCTTTGCTCACTGTGGCACAGGAACAAAGTTACACTCAACTGAAGAGCCCCAATTAGGACAAAACCAGTCTTGGTTGGCTTGTGTCCTGTTACAGGGAGGACCTGTCTTGGCAGTGTTGGCTGAACTGCTCTTATGGGAGCAGTGTTAAGGCTTATTTACATATAGCTGGGTCTCATCTGAGATGGCAAAAGAACAATAGGTTGTAATGCTACCCTGATTGATTGTCACTGGTTAGATGTGTTGCAAGCATCCTGCAATCATGTTTGTGTTTTATGTAACATACTAGTAGGCTTACGGTATTCCCAGTTTTGGGACCGTTGCTCAATGTGCCACTGGAACCACACCCAACTGAAGAGCCCCAATCAGGGCAAAATTAATCTTGGGTTGCTTGTGTTTGGGTTCATAGAAGACCAGGCTTGGCAGTTTGGCCTGAACTGTTCCCACTGAAGCAGGGTCAAGACTGATTTGCATAGCTGGGTCAAATCTGAGGTGGCATGGTGTTCAAAGAATGATAGCTGCAATGCTATAACACAAGCAATTGCTAGTGGTTCCACTTGTTGCAAGCATCCTCCAATCATTGTTTGTGTGTTTTAATATAACACCCTAAATGGCCAATGGTATGCCCAGACACGGGTCCATTGCTCACTGTGCCACTGGAACAAAGCTACACCCAACTGTAGAGCCCCAATCAGGGTGAAAATGGTCTTGGGTTGCTTGTGGTTTCGTTTAGAGAGGACCTGGTTTGGCAGCTTAGGTTGAACACTTCCTATTGGAGCTTGGTCAAGACCGATCTGCAAGCAGCTGGGTTTAAACTGAGGTGGCATGGTGGACAAAAGAACGTTGGGTTGGAATGCTACCATAAGTGATTGCTAGTGGTTAGACTTATTGTAAGCATCCTTCTATCACCTTTTGTGTGTCTAATTGAACACCCTAATTAGCCAAGGGTATGACCAGGCGTGGGTCCCTTTGCTCACTGTCCCACTGGAACTAAGTTACACCTGACTAGAGAGCCTCAATGAGGGTAAAACTGGTCTTGGGATTCTTGTATTCTGGTTCAGGGATGACCTGGTTTGGCAGTTCAGGCTGGATTGCTCCTGTTGGGCAGAGGCAAGACTAATTTGGATATATGATGGGTTGGAATGCTACCCCAAGTGATTGCTTGTAGTTAGACTTACTACAAGCATACTCCTATTACCTTTTGTGTGTTCAATTTAACTATGAAGCATGCTCAGAACATAAACAATTTATTAATGGACCCATAAGCAACTGGCTCCCTGGGTGTGTAGATATCGGGCTGAGTTAGAAAGTAATGCCACTCGCTTACACACATGTGTGTAAATGCGTGTCTGCACACAATCACTTATGACCAGTCCAGACCTTGTCACCAAAGCAGTGCAGCAGCAGATCTGATTTTAAAAGGCGGGTAGTGGTAGTTAGCTCTCTAAAACCATTTTACCATAGCTTATAGAGTGTGAATCTCAGTTAGTGGGACTCACTCACAGCATAGATCTAAAAACCAGGTGATCCTAAAAGTAAACAATTTGGGGGCTAACTGAGCTGAAATCCATTTCTCACAATCACACAATGACACTTAGGCCCTCATTACAACCCTGGCGGTCGGTGATAAAGCGGCGGTAATGCCACCAACAGGCCGGCGTTTTTAAAAAAAAATTATGACCACAGCGGAAACCGCCAACACAGACAGCCACTTTAACACTCCGACCACCACGGCGGTAGCAACAAGCACCACGCCGGTAACCGCCAACAGCCAGGCGGAAGACAATGTACCGCCCACCCTATCACAACAAACCAATCCCCCACCTTTTCCGGGGCAGTACCAAAGCCATCATAAGCACAGCAGAAACAGTACACAGCAGGGAAAGACTCACCTCTGGACAATCAGGGAACAACCACGACGCCATGGAGCCCGACCTGCAGGTGTTACCCATGCTGGTCTACCTCCTCCTATACCAGGAATACCAACGCCAGCGAAGATGACCACGGTGAGTACCGCACCTAGCACACTGGGGAGATGGGAGGAAAAAGAGAGTGACACACACATGCAGCACGCAACACCCCCACCCCCAATACCATACACACAAACAGATGCAGTAACATTACATATACACCCATACCCCTCAGGAATAATGCAAGGACAAAAGGAAAGGAATAAAGTGAGTGTAATGAGCTACAATAGTAGAAATAAGTGATTCAAAATCAAAACAGTATATACATATATTCAAATGGAGGGACACTGCCTAGTCCATAATGTCCGTGGGCCACAGGGCCATATCACATAGGCCATGGCCCCACTTGACTCCTGCCTCAATACGGAGTGAACACTGCTGGGGCATCAGGTTGAAAATACACAGGCACCTCAGGGGGATGAGGAAGGGGGGCACCTCAGCTGGAAGATGGTACAACGCCACTGCTCCTGGAGGGGGCTACATGCCCACCGCTTGGCCCTGGGGAGTGCAAGGCCACAGTCTCTCAAGTGGGTGGTTTGCCCACTGCCTGGTCCTGGGGAGTGCAAGTCCACAGTCTCTTTAGTGGGTGGTTTGCCCACTGTTTGGTCCTTGGGAGTGCAAGGCCATAGTCTCTCAAGTGGGTGGTTTGCCCACTGCTTGGTGCTGAGGAGTGCAAAGCCACAGTCTCTCAAGTGGGTGGATTGCCCACTGTCTAGTGCTGGGAAGTGCAAGGCCACAGTCTCTGGAGTGGATGGCTTCTCCACTGGTTCTGGAGGGGGCTTTGTGCCCAGTGTGCTTCATCCTGGCAAGGAGGGGGTGAGTGGGTGACTTCTCCACTGGTTCTGGAGGGGGCTTTGTGCCCAGTGTGCTTCATCCTGTCAAGGAGGGGGTGAGTGGATGGCTTCTCCACTGCTTCTGTAGGGGGATTTGTGCCCACTGATGCAGTGTTTGGGGAGTGCCAGGTCACAGTCCCTCACCTGGGTGTCAGACCCACGAGATTTGAAGTGGACAGGATCCATGACACTCCATGGAAGCAGGACTACAGTCCATCTGCCGGTGGCTACGGCTGCACAGTGGTGGTAGTGCCTGTGGAGGTGCTGGCAGTGGTGGGGGTATGCTCCAGCCCTTCGCCTGCAGCCTCGGACGGCTGCCCACTGGGGCTGCTGCTGGCAGTGGTGCTGACAGTTGTGCAGGTGGTGCTGCAGGTGACGATTCAGCTGGCGGTGCTGGTGGCGGCGTAGCTGGCGGTGCTGGTGGCGGTGCTGGCAGTGGTGGGGGGAGGCTCCATCCCTTCCCCTGCAACCTCAGACGGCTGCCCACTGGGGCTGCTGCTGCTGGCAGTGGTGCAGGCGGCGCTGCAGGTGACGGTGCAGCTGGCGGTGCTGCTGGCAGTTCTGGCGGTGGTGGGGGGAGGCTCCAGCCCTTTCCCTGCAGCCTTGTATGGCTGAAGTGCCATGGTTGGTGTTGTGTGCTCAGATCCAGCTCCAGCTCCAGCTTTAGCATCAGCCCCTTATCCATCCTGCCTGCAGTGGCCGGCCCTTTGTCTTTGCCCTTGGCAACTGGTGATCCCTTCTTGCCCTTAGCAGCTGGTGGTGCCTCCTTGCCCTTACCAGCTGGTGTTGCCTCCTTGCCCTTGGTAGCTGGTGGTCCCTTCTTACCCTTGCCAGCCAGTGGTGCCTCCTTGCCCTTGCCAGCTGGTGGTGCCTCCTTGCCCTTGGGTGCTGGGGGTCCCTTCTTGCCCTTGCCAGCTGGTGCAGGCACGCTGCCAGTGCTGACAGGTGTCTCCTTGGAGCCTTTCACACCTACAGTAGCTGCCGAAACTATAGAGGCCGTGGGCTGGGTGGTTGAGGTGCTGGCCTGGGTTCGTCGTACCCTGGCCCAAATTAAAGGATGGGGGAGGGGAAGGGAAGAGGTCAAGGGTGGAGAGGAAAAGCTTTTTAGGGGAACTGGTGCGGGACGAGGGTGAAGGTTTGGGAGTAGAGGAAGAGGGAGTGGTGGTTGGAGGTGTCTGTCTGCTGTGTTTGGGTGCAGGTGCATGGGCTGGATGCTGTTGTGAGGGGGATGGCTGTTGGGTGTCTGAGTGCTTGCGTTTGTGTACTTTGGGAGGGGGGCACACACACAGTGGGAGAGGACACAGGGGACGTGTGAATGGATGTGGGGGTGGTGACTGCCAGTGAGGGGTGTGTAGTGATAGGCGTGATGGTGATGAGGGTAGTGGATGAGGATGTAGTGCATACAGGTGTGAGTGTAAATGCTACTGGGAGGGAGGTGGCCGACGAGGTCGTGGATTCGGCCTCCAGGTCCATGTGGGATGCAGGTCCCTCCGTCTCCGGTGCCTCTGCTCCTCTGCCAGATGATGCTAATGCACAGAAGGACAGGGTGACAAAACAAAAAGGGGGAGAAGAGACAGAGGATACACTTGATCAATGCCAGCAACAACACCACCGTTGGCGTACACAACACACAGGGGACAGCCCAATGCACTAGGCAATGCACTACCAGTCACAATGCTAGTCATCAGGCCATGGTGAATAATGCCTAACGTCAATAGCAGCGTACCTGAGACCCACAGAACCCTGCCCAGTAGTAGATGCCCACTAGAATGTGTGGGGGTGGAGTGCAACAGACCTTGCCCAACATGGAACCTACCCTGCAATGTTCGACCTGGCCTAGGGGCACCCACAGGTCCACATACTCCACCCACATAACACCCCACCACAAGCAATTTGCAGAATTGAAAACTGTACTCACCCCCTTGTGGCTGCTGTGATGCCCTCACGCTCCCATCCAACTCCGGATAGGCCAGCGCCAGTATGTGGAACATCAGGGGGGTCAGGGTTCGACGGGCACCCCTTCCTCTTTGGGAGGCCATCCCCAGCTGGGCCTCCGCCGTCTTACTTGCCCAGTGTCTCAGGTCCTCCCACCATTTGTGACAGTGGGTGTTCAGCCTGTCGTAGACCCCCAGGGTCCGCACATCCTTGGCGATGGAACACTATATACCCTTTTTCTGATGGGCGCTGACCTGCAGGGAAATAAACATAGAATAATGCTATAAGTCATACCGTCCGGCCTGTTACAGTTATGGCCCACCATATCCCTCCCATCCCCTAACGCACATACATTGCCCACCATACATGCAGCACTCTGCCCAGGACCCCTCAACCAGCCCTCCCTTTACACGAGGCCTTCACACACATCACCCCATGCATCGTTCACACATTGCACTCACCTCTTGGTCTGGAGGCCCATATAACAATCGGTACTGGGGTAGGACCCCATCCACCAGTCTCTCCAACTCCTCTGATGTGAAGGCTGGGGCCCTTTCCCCAGAGACTCGAGCCATGGTCACTTCCAGACACAGGTCACAGCAGCACTTGTAGTGTAGGTCCTCTCCTGTTGAAGGTCAGGTAGCAAGTGAGTGAACAGATAATAAATGGCGGTCACGTCAGCTGCGGTGCGTACTGTCACCGCCGGCGTACATCACCATTGGCTACTGGAACCCATAGGGCCCAATGATAACCAATGAGGAGTTGCATGGCGGTTCTTGGCCGCCTCCCACAATGGCGCACAACGTCAGTGGAATTACCTCATTTCCTCCTGTCCCTCCACACAGGACAGGCGTCTGCCATTTCAAAGGGGGCATGCAATGGCACCTAACTGCATCACAGCCGGCATAAGGACATTTTGGGAATGAACATGAACATACTGTTTCTGTCACAACATGCAATGCATTGTACAATGAGGAAATGTTGAAATGTGACCAGATGATTATCGTTTTTACCCCTAGAGTACAACCACTGAGGATGATTAGGAGATGGAGACATCCCCCGTGTACAGGTCCCTGGTGGACTTGGCAACAATGGAGGACAGGCACATTATCCTTACCTACAGACTTGATAGGGCCACAATCCAAGAGCTGTGTAATCATCGGGGAGCAAGACACAGCGCCCCCAACACAAGAATTTACCCAAAAGAACTGTTTTGTTTATAGGTACGTGACCTTTTACTTTTAGAATTATGCCATATTGCTTATGCTTGTCACTACTTCCTTAGTATAGCATTCTTCTCTTCTAGATCGCACCGTAAAAGATTTTGGATCCATACGTGCTGACTTATGAGTACTCCCTCATGAAGACTCGGGGATAATAGTGTTTTGCCACGTCATGTGATTCCCACTACTCTTTCTCTATTGATCGTACATTATCTTGAAGAGTTTTACTTGATTAGGATAAGCCATTTATTCATGTCAACACCTTACTTCTACTTTGCCCTGAGGAAGTCAATGAGATTAATTTCTCGGAGACGAAACACGTGTTGGCTGTTGGATGTTGTTGTGATGACCACATATGGAATCTTTCTGATGTGATGAACATGTATGAAAACCTCGCACAAGAATAAAGACACTGAACTTTAACTCTGTTTGGACTATATATTGATTCTCAGAAGACCAAGAACCTAACTGCACAGACTCTTATCTTATTTCATACGAGTGCCCTGGCCTTTTGAATCAGTTTGGTTTTTCCTATTGGAGAAACACTGGAGGTGCTGGGAGGACCCTCTGTTCGGGAGCACCGTATTTACCATCTATTGTTAAAGAAATGTTTTGGTGATATTCTGTTAGCGCCTATCCCTATAATTTCCCCCCCTTTTCTTCACAACTTTTGAGTTGGTGTATGTGGTGATGTTTTGGGGTTTGTGCTGTGAGGTGCGTGGATGGTGTATGGGTGATGGTGTTCTGTGGCTCTGGTTCTGTGGGTGCTCTTGGTGTGTCTCTCTCTCAGTTGTCTATTTTTTTGAGTCGTAAAGGGTTGTGGGTAATGTGTGTGTGTATTTTATAGTGTTGTGGGTGTGGTGTGTGTATGTATGTCAGGTGTGTGTAGTTTGAATTGTCCAATGTGGTGTTGTTTTGTATGTGTATGTGTATTTTGAGCATGGTGGTATGTACCGCCAATGGTTTAGCGCCATTGAACGTCCGCCGTGGTGATTCGCAGGTCATAATGCTGTGGGCTTAGTTCTGTTGCCGTAACGGTGTGGGTTTTGGTACCGGATATTTTAGCACTGACTTTTGGGGTGGCAGACTTGTGTGTGTGTCTGTATAGTGACGGATTTCTATGTGTGGGTCATAATATGGGTAGCGCTATACTGCTGCGGTCACGGTATGTTGGCGGCAGTTGGCATGGTGGTAAGCGGGACTTACTGCCAATGTCATAATGAGGGCCTTAATTTCTTCCTCTCCTCTAACCGATTTCTCTATGTACATGCAGAACAGGTAATCTTTTCTTATAAAGACTAGCCCATGCCTATGATAGATTTGACAAATGTTTATAGACATTAGATTGTGTATGTACCAACACATATCTACAATGAACAGGTCAACTTTCATCAACACCTGCTCTCATATCTTATTTGAATGTAATTGGCCTTCGTTTGGGCACTATGTTAACTTTTTTACTTAAAATTACACTACTGTATGTTTATTTAATTATAACTATCATTACGAAATTAGACCTGACAATATTGCTGCAACATTAACTAAGGGACGTAGGACCCATCCAGATTGCTTATTTTGGATATTATATTCAGATATGTAGTAATTCTTTAATGGTGCCATCTCCTCTGTTGGTGTTTAATAATACTATATTTGGATCATTTTACAAAGAGGAAAACACACTTGGAGAAATCAAGTCAGCGTTCTTTTTGAGCCTCCATAAAGCTAATGAGGTCATACTTTTTGGGTTTTGCCTACAGCACGCATGTGCTGTCAGCAAAAAGTATTGTTATATAAAAAAAGCTTTAAAATGAGCTAATAGCCCACCCATTAGCAACCAGTACTTACCATTGGTTGCCTTCCACATCACTCTTGTTTGCCTCCTTCTTACTGGTCACACTTCCTGCTTCCTGTAGACAGCTCATATCAGGGTTTCTATCCCTGCTGTGGAGCATGGAGCTAGCTCAGCTTCCTGTTTTCGGCCAGTGTCCTTCCACTGGGTGTGTGCTGCTCCAGGTAGATAAGAGTGTCTTGCCTCTCCACCGACCTCCTCCCGCTGTCTGTTTCCGCCCCATCCCGCCAACTTCCATCTGTCCGTTCTATGTTTTCTCCAACCCTCCCTACTCCCGTTTTGTTTCCTGACGCTCCTCCTGCTGTCTGTAGTTTCCACCGTACCCCGACCTCCTCACTCTGTCTGTTGTTTCCCCACCCCCTGCTTTCCTCCCTTGTGCTGTTTGCCCCATAGTTCCCTGCACTGTTTTTAGACATAATGAACAACAGTGCGGACTGAGGTGCAACATGACTTAAGGTGAAATAAAAGTGCTATGACATGGTCATACTTTTTTTTTTTTACCTAAAGCCATTTTGAACAGCTTGCACTAGTGTGCATCATGTCTAAAAAAACATAGACAAAACCAAAAAATCTTGCATTTGCAAAACCAATTGGCTTTGCCATTGCCTGTTTCACATGGGCACTCTGAACTCCTATTACTGATAGTAATATACTTCAGATCCGTAGTTTTCTCAGTACACGTGGAATTTCATGTGTCGGACATTACCCTCACTATTTAGGTATACATTGTTAGAAGAATGTACATCAATACTGAAGTGTTTTCACCTTTGTCCACTTTGTATGGTCACATCTTGAGCAATATAACACTTCAGCTTGAGCAATTACTTCTTTTACAGTTTATACAGGAGACACTGGACGGAAGAGGGCACAAATCACACTCAGGGGCATATTTATACTCCGTTTGCGCCGGAATTGTGTCGTTTTTTTTTACGCAATTCCGACGCAAAAGTAACTCCATATTTATACTTTGGCGTTAGACGCGTCTAGCGCCAAAGTCCATGGAGTTTGCGTCCTTTTTTAGCGTGGACACCTACTTTGCGTTAATTATATGCAAGGTAGGCGTTCCCGTCTAAAAAAGTGACTCCGCGGCATGTGCACCGTATTTACACTCCCGGGCAAAATTCACGCCCGGGAGTGGGCGGGTCCAAAAAAATGACGTACGGCCGCTTTTGCGCCATTTTTTTGCGCCTGGAAAAGGCAGCCGTTAAGGGACCTGTGGGCTCGGAAGGAGCCCAGAGGTGCCCTCCCATGCCCCCAGGGACACCCCATGTCACCCTTGCCCACCCCAGGAGGACACCCAAGGCTGGAGGGACCCATCGCAGGGACATTAAGGTAAGTTCAGGTAAGTATTATTATTATTATTTTTTTTGTGGCATAGGGGGGCCTGATTTGTGCCCCCCTACATGCCACCATGCCCAGGGGACAGAAGTCCCCTGGGCATGGCCATTGGGCAAGGGGGCATGACTCCTGTCTTTGCTAAGACAGGAGTCATGTCAATGGGGGTTGGGAGTAAAAACAAATGGCGCAAATCGGGTTGCGGCGCAAATTTTGCCTCAGCCTGACTTGCCCCATTTTTTTTTCTCTACGCCGGCGCTGCCTGGTGTACGTAATTTTTTTTAACGCACACCAGACAGCGCCGGCGGCTAACGCCGGCTAGCGTCATTCAATAAATACGGCACCCGCATGGCGCTTCAGAATGGCGTTAGCCGGCGCTAATTTTTTTGACGCAAAACTGCGTTAGCGCAATTTTGCGTCAAAAAGTATAAATATGGCCCTAAGTGACTTGTACCTTAATTGATACTTCCACCTTTGTGCCGCCTTCAATTTTTTTCTTGGATACTGGTGCATGCGTTCCAATAGCCACGTTTCAATTGCTTGGAATTATGAGCCTTGGCGATCCTCTATTTACAGCAATAATTATCTATGCACATATTGCAATTGAGTACTTTAAACTTTTTCATTTCTCACAAACCTATGGCTCTTGGGTCTTGTAGTTAATCTTTAACATACTCTTCTTGTTATTTTGACATATTTAATATTACTTAATTCATAATTAATTATATGAGGTTTGAATTAGCCTGATCACTTGCTGGGAAGTTGGTCTGGCTTTTATGTTTTAGAATATGAAGCCTTTATTGTACATTTCAACAAGCATTTTTAAATATTCAGATTATTCTTAATTTTGACCAACCCTTTTATATTTTTGGTTTGCTTGGCCTTCTTGTGTTTTGATAATGGAGATTTAGCATATGTGTGTGCGCAACATAGGAAATAGGTTTTTGCTGGCGAATGAGCAACGGTGAGGGGCAATTTATTTATGATACTCTATGACCGGACTGTTTAGTGCGTAATTATATATTCACACATTTTCCATTATGTTTAGCACATTACTGGTGTAATCTGCGTTATTTGTAGGCAAGTACGGAATTGAAATCGCATGATTTCTGGTATTTCACGTAACCCTTCTAGTGTAAAGTACCTGACATTTCACCATTACGCTACTTTACACAATTATGCACCACTCATTGTAAACATTTACCACAAAACGTGCCCTTCATGGCAAAAATGTACCCCAAATGTATATGGACAGCGGAACGCATTTTTTGTTCTGAGTTTTGTGCATTCTTGCTCCAAAAATTGATGCAATGATACATGTTGTAATAAAATACAGAGCAAAATGAATAACTTGTATTTGGCATAATTATGTGCAATGTCGCAGACGTTTGCTGAAATTATGAGAAACCAAATTGTACCAATTTGGCTCATCTAGAATTTTTTTCATAGTTCACAAAAATGTTGGTTCAATCTCAAAGGGTTGAAACTAATACTGCCACACAAATTACTTCACATTTCTATTTTTGTCGCATAATTTTAATACCCATTTTACATTATTTGGTCCTTCGTGCCACACATTCCATTAACACTGACTTTAACAATAAAACTCACAGTTCACGTCTGTATATATATATATATATATACACACACACACACACATATATATATATATATATATATATATATATATATATATATAACCCTTTAACCTTCGTTTTTTTTTCAATGATTTTCTAAGGTGTTTTTTAAATACCAAACTATAACTGTCACTTTAGCCTCTGATATATATACCTATATATATCAGAGGCTAAAGTGACAGTTTGGTATTTGAAAACCACCTTAGAAAATCTATGAAAAAAACAAAGGTTAAAGGGACCTTATAGATAGGCGAAAATGTCAGTTAAGAAATAACGGTTTAAATTAAGAAAGACACTGAAATTCATCATTTATAGTTATCTCAGTTAACAATAACGGTCATGCACTGCTGATTATCTCACCTATTACATCACTCATGACATGTTCTATAGCTCTATGACATCACTGATAACATCACTGCAGCATCAGAGAAAATATCATTCATGGCAACACTGTCCATGGAGTGGGGTGTGTGTGTGTGTGTGTGTGTGTGTGAATAGCTATTCACTAAAATAACAAAGGTTACAGGGGACATTATAGTTAGGATCAGAATTTACACACACACACACAGCCTTAGTTATAATTATCTCAAGAAACTATAACCCATGCCCTAAGGTAACTATAACTCATGCCTTCGCCATGCACTGCTAATTACCCCCACATATTACATCAGTAAATGCATCTTCTATGACATCATTGGCTACATCATTGCAGCATTTGCAATAAAAGTATTGATCTGAAAACTGTGAATGATGAGGGTTTAATTTATAGTTACCTTAGAGCACAAGTTATTATTTCTTGAGATATCTATAAATGATGATTTTATATGGTTTTGTGATTGTAAATGCTGTTCGTAACTTTAACAGCCTTGTAACCTGTGCATTTTTAGCCAGTGTTTAAGTTTTTTGAAATGCTAATCACTAACTATAATATCCCTATAACTTTTGCAATTAATTTCTATGTTTTTTTAGTGTAGTGGGGGTTGGCTGCCGGGTCTGGCCTTCAGCCAGGCTTGAGCGTACACTGAGGGGAGTTGGCTGCAGGGCCTGACCGGAGCCAGGCCCTGGGGCCAACCCCCCACATATATCTAACACCATGCCTCTAAGGAAAAGCAAGGAGTAGGAACTCGAGAAATGAGGGAAAAACAAGGAGAAAGCAGTGAGAACTAGGAAAAAGGAAGGCGAAGACACACAAAAAACAAGAAAAATTAATGGGAAAGCAGTGAAAACGGGAAAAGCAAGAAGAAAGCACACAAAAATGGAGGAAAAAGCAGGAAGAAAGCAGTGCAAATTAAGGAAAAACAAGGGGAAGGCACACACATAAAGGCAGAAAAAGCAAGGAAAAAGCAGGGAAAATGAGGGAAAAGCAAGAAGAAGGAACACAAAAACTGGGGGAAACAACAGGGGGAAAGCAGTGAAAATGAGGGAAAAGAAAGGACATGGTACACAAAAATGACAGAAAAGGCAAGGAGAAACAGTGAAAATGGTGGAAAAGCACAAAAATACATGTTAACATTAGCCCCCAGGGCTTGACACACCCTGGGCCTGCAGTATAAGCAAGTGCAGAAGATTTTGCTTGTTTTTTTTCATATTTTTGCATGGATTCACAGATCCTCTATGAATTTGTGGCAAAATCTTTTTTTTTTTTTTTTAATTGTGGCCCCAGCGGCCTAGGGAGTCAGGGTATTCTTACCCATCCCCTTTTATTTTTGTTTTTTTACGTTGTTTTTTGAGTCTCCGCTGAGTCCGTGTCCCAAGATGTCTGCCAACACTTCCTGGTTGAAGTGTTGGCAGCCAATCAGATCTTAGCATGAGATTTGTTGGATCTGGACGTGATTTGCATCCCTAGATATCCATTTTTCTTTTTCCTTTTATATCTCCAAAACTACTGAACTGATTTACACCAATTTACAAAAAGCACCATTTCTGGACAATGATCTAGCTTTCTGCCAAATTTGGGCTAATTCCATTCAGCGGTTCGGTCTGTATTCGTGTCTAAAATACCTATGGGAAAATGCATGGGGAAAATGCGTCTTGATCCCCACCTGACACAGTCCATTATACCCAGGGAAAATATATTTTTTTAAAACAGGAGTCCCTTAGGGACCCCATTTGCCCCTAGGAACACCACCACCTGGGGTTATACTGAATTTGGAGCGGGGGCCCAAGGCATCTATATACATACATGCGGGGGCCCGTGGCCCATCCACACCCCGGGACCACACCCTCTGGACTACCTTAACATTGGAGGGGGACCACGCGGCATCCCTTTTAGAGCCACTGATGGCCCTGGAGACTGCCAGGGTCAGCTCTGGTGTGATAGACAAAATACAAATACTACTATGCCCCCCTCGTTTTCTGAAAAAAACCTTAATTCTTACAATCTGTTAGACTTTTTTTCATCCTTGATGTGGTCTCCCTTAACCTTTAGCCTCTGTTCCCCAGGTTGTTGATGTGTGCTGGACTCTGATTTTGCTGTTTTTTTTACTCTGGGCACTTTACCACTGCTAACCAGTGCTAAAGTGCAAGTGCTCCTTTACAAAATGTGTATGTAATTGGCTTGTCCATGATTGGCATATTTCATTTACTAAGTAAGTCCTTAGTAAAGTGCAATGGAGGTGCCAGGGCCTGGAAATCAAATGCTACTAGTGGGCCTGCGGCACTGATTGTGCCACCCTCATAAGTAGCTCTGTAATCATGTCTCAGACCTGCCACTGCAGTGTCTGTGTGTGCAGTTTTTAACTGTAATTTCGACTTGGCAAGTGTACCCACTTGCCAGGCCTAAACCTTCCCTTTTCTTACATGTCAGACACCCCTAAGGTAGGCCCTTGGTAGCCCCAAGGGCAGGGTGCAGTGTATGGCTAAGGTGGGATATATAGTAATGTGTTTTATATATCCTGACAGTGAAATATTATTAAATTTGTTTTTTTACTGTTGTAAGGCCTGTCCCTCTCATAGGTTAACATGGGCGGTACCTTTTAAATCTGATTAAAGTGTAGATTCCCTTTGGGAGGGGATGGACATGTGAAGTTTGGGGTCTCTGAGCTCACAATTTAAAAATACATCTTTTAGTAAAGTTGATTTTAAGATTGTGTGTTTGAAAATGCCACTTTTAGAAAGTGGGCATTTTCTTGATCATACCATTTCTGTAACTCTGCCTGTTTGTGGATTCCCTGTCTGAGTCAGTTTGACAGTTGGGCTGGTTGCACCTCACACTAGACAGTGACACAAAGGGAGCTGGGGTGTAGCCTGCATATCCTGATGAGCCATCTGTGCTAGGAGGGAGGGGAGGAGTGGTCACTCACACCTGAAAGGGCTGTGCCTGCCCTCACACAATGCAGTCTCCAACCCCCTGGTGAGTGTCTGGGTCCTGGCCTGGGCAAGGCAGGATTTCACATTCAAAGAGACTTTACTTTGAAGTAGGCCTACTTCAAAGGAGAAATTGGGTATACGAAGGACAATTCTGGAAACAAGAGGAACATCTGCCTGGAGAAGAGCTGAAGAGTTGAGGAAGAAGAGCTGCCCTGCCTGTGACTGTGCTTTGTGGAGCTATCCTGCAGTTGCTGCTTCTGCCAGAGTAAGAGGACAAAGACTGGACTTTGTGTGGCTTCCATCTTGAGAAGAACTCTCTAAGGGCTTGATTTAGAGCTTGCCTCCTGTTGTTTGAAATCTCAGGGACAGCAAAGACTTCTCTCTGCCAGCACCTGGAGTCTCTGGAGAGACTCCTACTCTACTCCGTGGTGCCCATCCAGTTCCTGGGACCCTGAAAGGAGAAGCTGGCAGCCTAAAGAAAAGGAAATCCATGCGCCGCCAGCTCCATGGTTAAGAATCGACCCTCGTCGGAAACGTGGCCAAAGAATCGATGCATGGAGCAGGAGAAACCACGCGCAGCATCGCTGACAGAGGCTGGGAGATCGCAACCCTTGCTGCGTGGTTTTCGGATCATCGTGCAACTGGATTTCCGACTCAAGTACTGCTCGGTGTGTAAAAACAATGCAAGGCCTGCCCGGACCCGAGAGTGCTGACCGGATCGACACATTGCTCTCCTGCAGAGGGAAGAAACGATGCGCCCGACCCGGTGAAAGGAGAAACGACACAAGGTCCTGCTCGTGAGTGGAATCAACGTATCGCAAGCCCTTTTTGATGTGCACTCGCCTGTGCAGGGTTATTTTTGACGCACCCAAGGTACATTTTCACGCAAACAGTATTAGTGTGTGTTTGAAACTACTTAAAGACTGTTTTTGATTTTTAATTGATAACTCGACTTGTGTATTGTGTTTTTTGTAATTTTGGTCTTGTTTTGTTTAGATAAATATTTCCTATTTTTCTAAACCTTTGTGGTGTCATTTTGTAGTGTTTTCATTAAGTTACTGTGTGTGTTGGTACAAATACTTTACACCTAGCACTCTGAAGTTAAGCCTACTGCTCTGCCAAGCTACCAAGGGGGTAAGCAGGGGTTAGCTTAGGGTGATACTCTTTTAACCTGACTAGAGTGAGGGTCCTTGCTTGAACAGGGGGGAACCTGACTGTCAACAAAATACCCCATTTCTAACACAATCCCTTCAGTATTAGGAATTGTAATGTTCTGTTTTTTAGACCTGGGATTCAATCCCAGACCCAGTAACCTTTTACATCAAAAATATATTTTTGTGCAAAACATTTATTATCATTGTGACATTTCTCCAAATTAAAGTGTTGTTAACCTGATTTTGCAGCTGACTTTCTTCAGTTTGGAAATTCATCACATTGACAGAATGCCCAAATAACACATGGTTTCTGGTACATATGTATTAATAAAAACACATTTGCTCATTTATTACTATAGTACAAAGGTAAAATTTCTCATTTTTATAAGCTCATGCGACCTCGATAAAACCTGCATTACACACCTTCAAGCGTGAAGATATTTTTTGCAATCAAAATCCATATATCTGTATGAACATACAAAAATCATACTTGAAAGGTTTGCATTTTGCATATGCAACTATATCTTTCTTTACCAGTACACTGTGCACCAGTGACTAAATAGAAACACTGTGGGCACAATCTTTGCCTTTACTTCTGCCATTGTATTCATGGTTTGGTGGGAGAGGCAAGTTGTGTCATCTACTTGCTTTACTGGCTACACTATTGGCTTTTTCTTGTGTTTACAGTACATTGATGATTTGTTGTTGATTTGCAAATATGAGATTAGCAGCAGGAGAGTACAATATTTGGACTTAACAATATTGTTCTGACTAGACTTTTAGAAATGGAGCTTTTCCACAGATTTACAGCTAGAAATTGTGCATTACATGCAAAAACAACAACCTGCTCACCCTCAAATGGAGCAACCCTTCTGGCGAGCTGTTTAAAGGTGACAGAAATTGTAGCAATGATGCCAGGTAAATCAAAAACACAATAAAGGATATTTGCTAGGTTCAGGGAGTGTGGATTTTCCAAACGTGTACTGCTAGAATACACGAACATATCAAGCATGTCAAGAAAGCAAACTTTTTTACACAAATCAATATGTCCACTGAGAAAGTGGCCCTGAGCTTTATCACAGCTTATAATGTACATGCTCAGAGAGTTAGGAACATACTGAAAAAAATTAAACATTTTAAATACAAAAGACACCTGTGACTTCCAGAATGCCTAGAACACCATCATTTAAATTCAGAAAAAGTAGGGTTCTCCTTAATGGGGTTTTGGAGTAGGGCAGTGCAGCAAGTCACCTTGCTGTGTTGCCCTGTGTCAATGTAAAAGGGAAGGAATGCACTGTATTTATGCAATATGATGCATTCCTGTCCTTTCCCCCTGCGCTGGCTATGTTTTGGCACCCTAGCACCAATGCAGGCACCCTTGCACCATGGTGCAAAGGAACTTGTGTTGTTGGTCGGCTGTTTTTGTGCAGGAAGGGGTACCTTTCTTTAATTTTTATGGTCAAGACAGTGTTAACAAATGAGTAGTCTTAACCTCCATTTAGCTTTATTATTTTAAGGAATTTCATTGGTTTGAGGGTTTTTCCTTGTGCCTGTTCACATATGGTGTTGGCAGCATGGACGTATGACAGAGGGTAAATTGACGTATGAAGTAGGTGGAGGGGCAGGTGCCTGTTGCTCACTTGTCCATGGCTTCCACAGTCCTGTAGGTCATTGAGAAACAGGACAACGGGCACTTGCACATGAGCCTCATTTGCAATTGTCGACAGGGTGCAGGAGTAAGTGCTATTAGATCCGTTTCTCTGTGGCCCACAGAGTGCAATCAGTGAAAGAGAAGCAGGCGAGCTGCTAGCTGCCTTAGTATGTAAATCCCTCCTCCTTGGTCTGGACACTCTGGGTTTTCTCAGTCATTTGGGATGTGGCAGTGGTATTAGGCAGGAAGCCGCTTGCTCCTCTTTGACCACTGAGATAACATGCTCAATAGGCAGTTGTGTTTCATGAAGCCTGAAAAAAGAATTGATGTAAATGCCACTATGGTGCTGCTTGCAAATGAATGTGAGTGTTGCTGTGGATTGCACTTATAGCCCTGTGCGCTCAGCACAACATATTTTGGTGATATTCAGGGGCTTCTTGTGCTATGTAAGTCGGTCTTTTTCATTGATGTGTTCACATAGAAAACATTCCGGGGTGAACTGTTAAAAATATATGTGTACTTTGTCGTATACTATTTCCTGACATTTCATTTTCTTAAATAGTCTTTCATTTTTTAAGTGAATTGCAATGATTGACTTCCTGCATTGAGTTGGAGGAGGTTTCCAGGCTTAATTCCCCATGTCCCATAATTGACTAGTTGTAATATAAGGACCCATTCAGATTTTATGAGTGCTATAATTTTGCATGCAAAAATATCGTTCATGCACAAATTCCGGATGTAGTATTTTTAATGTGGTGATATATTATACGTACTCTTGGAATTGTTTGCTACCATTCTTAAATATGCAGTAAAACCTTGTTCACTACACTTTGATTGACTGCAGGGCTGGGAGGGTTCATTCTGCTCCTCTGACATTTTCCTGTGAGTTTGCAGGCTTCGGGATTGCTTTTAGAACAAGAAGTGATGCAATGAACCAACTAAGCCCTCAATACCCCATAGTAGGCTATTTTTCCTGTAAAATGTGGGGCTGGTTTGAAAATTAAATGCTACTAGTGGTCCTGCAACACTGATTGTGACACCCACCTAAGGAGATATATAACCAAGTCTCAGGCCAGATACTGCAGAGCCTGTGTGCAGGTTTAAACTGCCACGTCGACCTGGCAATTTAAATCTCTTGCCAGGCCTAAACCATCCCTTTTTATACACATAAGTCACCCCTAAGGTTGGCCCTATATGACCTACGGGGCAGGGTGCAATGTATGTACAATGCAGGACATGACCATTTATGTTTTACATGTCCTGGTAGTAAAGAAATTGACAATTATTTTTTTCGCTACTGCAAGACCTATCTCTCTAATAGGATCAATCAATCAATCATGGATTTGTAAAGTGCGGCTAATCACCCATAGGGTCTCAAGGCGCTGTTTGTTGGAGTGCTGCTCAGTCAAAGAGTCAGGTCTTGAGGTCCTTCCTGAACTGCATCAGTGATGCGGTCTGTCCAAGCTTGAGTGGTAGCATGTTCCATGTACGGGCTGCTAGGTAGGAGAAGGATCTTCCTCCTGCTGTGCTTTTCCGTATCTTGGGGATGGCTACAAGGGTGAGCTGGGAGGAACGGAGATTTCTGTTGGGTACATAAAAGGCGAGGTGGTGGTTGAGGTATGCTGGTCCTTTGTTGTGCAGTGCCTTGTGGGTGTGGATCAGGAGTTTGTATGCGATGCGCTTATTGACTGGGAGCCAGTGTAGGTCTCTGAGATGGGAGGAGGGTTGGCTGTGTCAGAGGATATCCAGGATGACTCTGGCTGCTGCACTCTGGACTCTTTGAAGTACTGATTGAAGTTACTAGGTGATAACATTGGGATTGCCCTATTACAGCCTAGAAGTGTAATTCACAATCTGAAAGAGATAGGTTTGTCAAGTTTGAAGCCTGAAATCACAATTTAAAATCACAACGTATGGTGAATATAAATTGCAGTTCTGAAAATACCACTTTTAGAAGTTGGCATTTTCTTACTTTAGCCATTTGGTGCCCTCTGCCTGTCTCTGGTGACAGCTGGGCTTGTACAATCCCTCAACATAGCCACACACAAAGGGAGCTTAGATGTGACTGATAGGCCATCAACATCCTGATGGGCCATCCTGGGCAGGATGGGAGGGAGGGGCTCACACTTACACATGAAAGGGCAGTGTCCTGCCACACACGAAGAGGTGCGTAGCCCCCTGTAGTGAGAGTGGAGCCAGGGCAGGAACCTGAGGGCCTCTGTGCACTGCAAAGACCCTTCTTTGAAGTCTCCTCCACTTCAAAGGCCCAACTGGGTATAATTACTGGACCTCTGACATCACCAGCTCAGTGCACTTCTGGACCTGTGGATACCCTGCCAGGAAAAAGGACTACTGTGCTGCTATAAGGACTGCCACTCTGCTGAGCGGCTACTTTGCTGGACTACTGCTTAGCTGAGTTGACCTGCTGTCTGCTGCCCTTCTGCCCTGGGAATGAGAAGGACTGGACCTGCATCTCTCCATTCCAGAACCAAAGTGACTCAAAGGGCTTGCTGGCTTACCACTTGTTTGAAGTCAGAGGGGCATCAAAGACTTCCCTCTCCCAGCTGTGAACAGCACCTGGACTTTACTTGCTGTATGTCTTGCTCTGCCAAGAGGTGCCAACCTACTCCACGACCCTTGGAGGTAAGTGTAAAGTACTGCATCTACCAGAACCTGTGTATCGTCACTGTTGCACCAATCGAATTGAAACCAATGCATCCATCGCCTGCTGCGAGATCAGAATCAAAGCATCACCAATGCTGTAGGGAGTGAACCAGTGCATCACACTCAGAACAGCTGCATCACATCCGGTACCACTGCTTTGGAAACAGCGCATTGCCACCATTGCGTGGGGAAGATTGTTTCATCGCCACTCCGGCTTTGACTGACCCAGTGCATCACATTTGAAACTGCTGCACCCAGATTGTTAGAAATTGGGTTTGTGGTTTTTTGAGTATGCATGCTGTACAAGCAGGAACCACAGTCCTAGTCGGGGTAAGTCTAATACATACTAAGAAATTTTCTGTGCTAACCCTCTGGTAGTCTGGCACAGAGCAGTCAGGCTTATTTAAAGAGGCAATGTGTAAAGTATTTGTGCAACACACACACAGTAACAGAATGGAAGCACCACAAAAAGACTCCACACCAGGTTAGCAAAATGGACAATAATTTGTTTAACGAAATCAAGACCAAAACGTCAAAAATCCAATAAGTATAAGTTGAGTTATGAATTTTAAAGAATAAAAAGATTTCTAGTGCTTAGAAGCAATAAGTTCCAATTATGGTCGCGCTGTACCGGGGCAAAGTCAACAGTTCAATCTGATTGCAATGGAGCACAAGCCGGTGAGAAGAGCTACGCAGACCCGGTGAACAGAGTACATTGATCCAGATCACAACAGTGACATGCGGGGTGCAAATGAGCATTTGTGTCTGGCCCGCAGTCGAGGTGGTGGATTGATTTTCTTCCCGTAGTGGTGGTAATGCTTTGGTTCCAAAGATGAAGCACTGAGTCGAGATACGTCGATCTCTCAAAGCTGCTGCGACAGCGATACATGGCTCAGAGCATTGGGCTCTCAAAGCAATGTGTTGGTTCCAAGAGTGATACATCAGTTCTACTCCAGCAACAGGGTAAATGCGCCAGTTCTACACCAAACAGACTGGAGATGAATTGATTTCTCTGGTGCAAGTATCTCAGTCCCCTTCCAGTGACCAGGCACAGGAGCAGAGGTACAGACATTGATATGCCTGAGTCTCAAGAAACAGGAGACGTGCCAGCAAGCCCTTGGAGATCACTTGAGGTGCAAAGCAAAGTCCAGCTCTCCTTCACTAGGGTCAGAGAGTAGCAGGCAGCAGGACAGCACAGCAGAAAAAGTCCTTCCAGGTAAGAAGTTCAGCAGAGTAACAGTCCTTGATGCAGCACAGCAGTTCTTCTGACAAAGTTGATTTTTAGGTCCAGAAGTGTCTGATTTAGTGGGGTCAGAGACCCAGTACTTATATCCATTTGTGCCTTTGAAGTAGGGGTGACTTCAAAGAATGGTCTTTAAACTCTTTAAACTGCTCAGAGGTCCTTTCTTCCTAGCCCTATCTCCAAACTGTCAGTAGAGGGTAGCCAGTCCTTTGGGATAAGCACTGCCTATTAATTTGTAAGTGTCAGCCCCTTCCATCCTCCCTGCCCAGGAAGATCCATCAGTATGTAACCTTCCTTAGCCTTCCTGTGTTTGTGGCTGTTTAGAGAGAATGCACAAAGTGCAGCTGTCACCCACCCCAGATGTGTATTGGAGACAGGCTGCAGGTACTCAGAACTGTAATAGCAGAGAAATTTCCACTTTCTTAAAAGTGGCATTTCTAAAATAGTAGTGTTAAATCCAACTTTACCAGTAAAGGGGATTTATCATTACCTTTCCAATGATATGAAACATGACATAGCTTTTTCTTTTTAATCAGTAATTAAGGCTTAAAGGTGTAATAAGGAATTCTCAATGTTAACCGATGAGAGGAGTAGGCCTCACAGTAGTTAAAAACAAATTTGAGTGTTTTTCACCACTAGAACATGCAAAACTTAAACGTAGAATCCCTATCATTTTCTTAAACAGCACCCTGCCCTTTGTGCCATATAGGGACTACCCTAGGGGTATAATAAAAGGGGAGTTTTTAGTGCTCAGCAAAGCGTTTTAAATGCCATCGAACTGGCAAGAAAACTGCACACACAGGCTCTGCAGGGGCAGGCCTGAGACATGTTTGAAGTGCTACTTCAGTGAGTGACACAAGCAGTGATGCAAGCCTCGTAGCATTTAATTTACAGTCCCTGGCTACAGGGTATACCACTTTACAAGGGACTTACAGGTAAGTTAAATATGCCAATTGTGTATACACCAATGTTACCATCTTTAGGGGAGAAGGACATGCACTTTAGCACTGGTCAGTAATGGTAAGGAGCTCAGAGTCTTAAGGCCAACAAACACAAGTTTAGAGTAGGAGTAAGGCAAAAAGTTTGAGGTGATCCTTCAGAGAGGGCAATTTCCCAACATGTATTTACTTATGTATTTATATTTATTCATTTGGATTGAAAAACTCTTGCAGTGTGGCCTTTTAGAGAGAGGTTGGGCCCTCTATAAATGTGTTTCATGCTCCTGCTGATGGTGCACTTCACTTTAAGGGCCCTCTCCCCTTTCTGAATGGTAGGCCAATTTTAGTAGTTTCAAGGTGAGACAGGAAAACCTCTTTCTAGAGACTCCTCTACAGGTACCTTTTCATTAAGGCTAAATTTGGTTGGTTTCTGAGGTTTGTGCTAAGCAGGATCAGTGCTGTAGACTCTGGATACAGACCAGGTGCTCAGATACCAAACTAGGCCTGGCTCCAGGACATCAGGAATAAAAGGCCTCAACCACCACGGTTGGGTCCAGTAACTCCTGCTTGCCTGTGGCACTCTTAACAGGGTTCTGACAATTGTAAAGTATTGTGCTTTAAAGCAGTGCATCTTCAACACTTTCTTTGATTGGGTCAGGATTACAGAGGTCCTGATGAATGGGGTGATGCTGTTCCAGATCTTGGATACCTAATTAGATAGGACCTATTGGCTTGTTCTTTTCATTTTCACAATTCTTTTTCACAAGTTTAATGGTGTTGTAGCTGATCTAGAATGTTGTGCTGACTCCTGAACCTATTTAAACTTAAGGCTCTGTCACAGTTTGAAGGTGATGCAAAGAAATTTGAATTTTACATCAGTAACCTGTGAAGTACAGTTAGGGCTGGATAAATATGGGTCAGTGTCTTCAATTTCAAGCAGAGTGTGACTGCTTGATTTTGAGTTTACTAGAGTTTCAACATTTCTTTCTAAAGTTCTTCTTGGTAAACAGTTTTACAGAGATTGACAGGTCAGTGACTCCAAGACTTTTGTAAATTTAATTTGGAATGCTATGGAAGTAGGACAATCCTTGTCTGCATCATGGGACAGTGATTTGTATCATTTGTTACTTCAAAAATTAAGATTGCAAAGGAAACATCCACTAGAACCAGACTCCAGCTCTTTTACCGTTTGAGCTGGACTTATAGTGAGACCTCATTCTTCGGATAAATTGACTGGTGAGTATTCTACCTTAGGTACTCTCACAACAAAATAAACATATTTGTTATTTGAAGTGAGCCTGAAGCTGGCCTGAGTTTGATTATTAGTTAGTTTCCTTATAGCCCTCTGTACATGTCTCATTTAGTCTGCTGTTAAATAGTTGGACGCACATTTTTATAATACCAGTGTGTGAGAATTTGGGTGTACTATATAATATGGCTGGGAGGCCTTATCGTGCAGCACACTCACAAATACCATCTTGATTCCAATCAGGTATGTTTATTTACTTAACCTTAAGCTCAACCCTGGTTACCTGTGCCTGTGAACACTAAGGCTTAGTAAAGGAACAATGTGTAAGGCATTTAACAGTACCAAACAACGAAATAAGAAAGTCACATGACACAAAAGGAACATGACACCAATGTATAAAAATAGATTATATTTTTATAAATTTTTGGAGACCTTAAGCATCAAAGTCCACCAGAGGGTTCTGGAGATGAATATTTTAGAAGCAATAAATAACTTTTATATCAATCGCAAACAAGCATTGGCCAACAAAAAGTTTGGAAACGTTTGAAAAGTTGGAAATAGTCATTTCAGCAATTCCAAACTGAGTTGGGTGACCAGGTTCAGGAGAAAAGAGCTCTAGGGGGCCAGGAAAGATACTTTGGACAGTTAGCTGGCCACCAGAATGTTTTAAAGCAAGATCCAAACTTTACAGGGTGATGCCATAGACATCAATGGAGTAGTCCTGATGCTGAGAGATGCAGGCAAAAAGATGCTCAAAGGATGCCCCAGCTGTGGTGCGGTTGACGGGGTGCCTTTGTGGGTGCTCCTCAGCGCACAGGTGAAGTGGGGCCAACTTAACCACAGAGGTCAGTGTCCTGCGGAGTCCTCCATGTTGCATTAGCAGGCCGGCGGGATGCTGGACTACTGGTCAGTGAGCACCGCAGTTGGGGAAAAATCCATACATGGAGCTAGCGTCCCTTGGGTAGGATTCATCCTGAACTAGATAGCACCTACTTGTCCTCTTAGGTGCCCAGTGACTGATAGTGGCAAAACATCTGCAGTGGCTACCAAATTGTCAGTTTGGGCTCTTTTAGCTCTTGAGTCCCTGAAGCTGGTTCCAGAAGATCAACCAACTGACCCTTGGAGTCAGTGCTATTGTTAGACATTGGGAATCAACTTTTCCCTGAGCCAGGAGCCACAGGCACAGTCCAAACTTTGCTAGCCCAAAGTGCAGCAGATGCAGTCCTTCCGAGTCTGCAGCCTCTCTTTGTGTGGGGCCAAGGGCAGCTGGGCAGTCCTTCTTTGGTCCTTTCTCCAATTCTAGCATTATCTGAGGGTGAGGGTGCCAGAGGTGCCATATGTATCCAGGGAAGGTGATCTGAGGGGATCATGCAGTCACTAGCCAATGGACTACTGGGCCCATTCCTACCTACTGACGAAGTTCCTGTGATGTGTGGCATTTGTCTATCCCAGAGTGCCACATTCTTGTCCCTTTCAAGATGGCACAACCCTTCCTCTGTTGTCAGGAGATTGGTAGCCCACCACAGAAGTGTGGCTACGTAAGGGCTACAAGTCTACGATAAAATCACTTTGGGGCGAGTTTCCCCTCTCTGGCCTTGTCTCTCTGCTGTCCACAGGAAAAAAAGACATCCAGCTCAGGGGTGTTGGGCCAAGCAGCCCATCAAAGGCAGCTTCCCCTTTGAAGCTCACCTCTGGGCTAACCCCTGAGTGGCCATCCTGGCAGAGGAGGTGACACCTCACTGCTGTGGCACTGCCTTTGTTCCTTAGCCTAGGAGTCATTCACATGTCTCCCCAGGTGGTCAGAATGATGTCTGTGTGTGTGTGCCTTTGTGGGGCTACTAAACGAACAGAGCACAGAGTGGCAACTTTCTAAAGTTTCCTACCTTTAATAGTGACATTAATTTTGCCCTGCTCATCAGGTCGCATTTAATGCTATGATTAATTTGATACCTTACATGACCCAGTTAGGCAGTCCCATTGAAAAGTTAGCTGAATTGGGATGTCACCCTGTAGTTCTGTATTGGCCATTGGGGCTACTAACTTTACCCACAGCAAAACGACAATTCAGAAGCATTGCTCGCAAGACATATCAGAAAAAAATGTATTTCTTAACAAAATATGGCTATAGAACTGTGCAGAACTTTCTTAGGGGAGACGTCTATATAATGTTCAGTGAAAGAGTGGCTTTGCCATTGGGTTGAATGGCAAAGTTGAACTGGCAGTGAAAACACTTCCCTTCCAGTCTTCAATGATAGGCTGGGATCCATCTTGTACCTTGTCGCATGAAGGGTGGGACAATCTGCTGCCGCCTTGAGTGGACACTCTGTCTTACATACCCTGGGTACCACATGCTAGGGAATTATAGGTAAATCAGGTTTTGCTGATTGGATGTATCCAATTTGACATGTAATTTGTAGAGTGTTAAAACACTGGCACTGAGGTCTGTTTAGCAGACCTCAGTACACTCTCAAAGTCAAAAAACCACAAACATCAATCCAAAAATGTGGGGAAGAACATGCAAAGAAAGGCATTTCCTTACACAGTGAGTCCCAAGGAAAATGTGTTTTGCAGTTACCAGTTGTAGACTATAAAGTGCAAACTGCAAATCAAATGGTACTTCTTGAAGGGGAAGGAGATGTTTTGAAGGAAGTATATGCTTCAGTTTTGTCTCAGTGGCATGTCATTAACCCCTGCAGACCCCGCGGTGTGGGGAAACTCCAAGCTTCAGGGGGACCCATCTACAGTGAGCCCTGGCCGGCACTGTACACTGTCTCTTGATTGGGTCGGAGGGGCTTAGGGCCCCCCTCCATTGCTTTGCGGGCAGACAGGTATTGTTACATAACTTTGTTGTCTTCCTCTATATTTCCAATTGTTGACATATTTGAAGCTACTGCTCTGCATTACAGAAGTTTAAAAATAAAGAAAAGTCAGTACCTCAGGGCCTCATTTAGTTTAGTGAATGTATTACTCTGCCACAAAGTGGTGGTTATCCCGTTCCACATATTACAAGTCTGTTATACCCTATGCCACTTGTAATAAAGTAGGTGGCATATTCTTCACATCTATATTGGAGTGACCCATCCGACAAACTCTAAATCAAGACCAAATCTCTTTAGCTATTCGCCTCAAATGGTATTTGATGAGCAGAACTTAGATGAGATCAAAACATTATTTCTATTTGAGTGCTGTTTAATACTGTATCTCGGCAAAGAGTGTGCAATTTTGAAATATTTTTCTTTTGCAAACTTCCCTTAATTCTCACAAAGAGGACAGATACTACTCATAGTTTGCAAGGTTTTCCACGTGTGGGTTTTCACACTAAAATCAGGAGTCGCTGTCCATTTTAAGCACACATAAAACGATTGTTTATAGTCACGAGGAAAACAATTGCGAAGTCAACTCACAACAAAATACAACATGAATTTCCAGCACCAGCTAGTACTTTTGCGGGAATATTGCAGGCTGTGTAGAAAAACAGCAGTACATAGAAGTCGGAAGTGGAAAACTTTGCTAGCAATAGGTATACTGATACACACGACTTTGTTACTGCAAGATAAAAAAGTCGTGCACCCTAATTTGAGCCCGTTGGGTTGCACGTACGCTGGAATTTTAAAGTCAAATGTTCACTAAACATAGCCCAAACAATGTACCTATTATCGTGCCTTATTGTGAGGTTTCCTGTAATTTCTCATTACTCTATGGGCCCTTAGGAGTCCCCCATGCGACTCCCCCTATAAGTAACTCTGGGGGCAGAGCTACCAGATTTAAATTTGGGGACCTTTGAATGGGGCTTATTATGCATAGTGGTGAAAATAAAAGCAAAAAAGAAACATGTTTGTAATATACCAATATAAAAAATAATGTTTTTTCAGATCATTGAGTAAACTATTCCCTTCAAGCAGTGCAAATGTTTTATTTTGAGTAATAGTTTTACAGCTGATTCCCTGTTCCTTGACAGCTATCCATTACAAATTCTTGTTTGTTCTCGAGATGACCAAACCTATCCTCCACGCCGTCATCTTGAGGTTTTCCTCCTGCGTACTTTGTGACAGCAGTCGTGTCACTCGTCAACACAACAAGATACACTGGGGTGGCAGTAGTGGAAGGACTAGGGCGTCATTTTTCTATCCCCCAACCTTCTTTCAGTTTGTTCTAACGTCCTTCAGTTAAGTTAATAACCTCCGAATACAGTCAGCATTGCCGGGCAGTTAAACACAAGTGACACGTTTGTACGGTGCTTACAGACGGCAGGACTGATCCGCAAGCCTGGGGTGATGAAGGTTGTCATATTCTCCAGTGAAGCAGCGCACGAACCTGGAATCGATGTCTTAATCAGAAGCAGCTCCGGGCCACTCGGATACATCACGGACTAACGGATCTCTAATTACATTTAAGAAATACATATCATACATATATAAACTGACATAAATATCGCCGTGCCGTTGTGGAGCGTCAAGTGGGATAAGTGTCATTCCCACCGCGGCCGTCAACGGGTTCAATACCTGCTACGGAGGTGCTGCGTGCAGCGTTACACAGCTGATTGAGTTATGACAGCTGCAGCCCAACAGAAGAGGCGGGCGGGAAGGGGCCAGGCCGGGCCGCAGACTAACGATGATGAAGCGATCACTTTAAAGAACCATCTCCATAATATTTCATGCTCACTGCATGGTGCAGCGGCAGCCCTGACTGCGGGGCTAACGGCTCTATCAATGGAGGTGATTCACGGCCTCGGCTACTCCCAGTCCTAATATTTCACACAAATGGATAACGTGGGTAGAAATGATATCTGCATCAATATTAACCCTGAAAGGACTAATGGACGCGAGCTATAATTTCCTGGACATCTTTATAATGCATGTTGACTGTTCTTGGCAGAAGACGATGTTTCTTTTCGTACATTTTAAACACTATATAGTTCATGTGGCCATCTTTTCTGATGGCCAGAGGGATGTTGACTATCTGTCCTGGTATATCAGTCAGTCGCTCAACATCTCATTATCGCGTTCCTGAAATGACGCACATTTTAACGGCTGGTTTCAGCAATAATACAAGTATGAATTGCACACTGGGTTTGATATTAACAATAGTTTAAAACTGAAGAAAGTAGTGACAACTTGGTATCAAAGGCCTAGGTTTTCAGTCCCAGCTTTGGCACATGACACAAGGTTGTGTGATTGTGGCCAAATAGCTTAATTTCCCTATGCTTAAAAAAATAAATATATGACTTGTAAGCAGGTGAAATAGAATTCATTTGTATTATTAAAACGTGCAATTTCTCACTGATGTATATGGTCTTGTAAAGTTTTCCAAATTTTGCTCCTCCATTAATGTGCAATGCTTTATTGATCTCGAGGTATGTTCTTATTATCTAAATAGCAAAACATACCTTTTTAGGAATGAACGTATGACTATATTGCATACTCCACAAACAGATATAACATTCAGCTACTGTGACAGCTAAAGAAGGGTGAAGCACATCGTTTGTGCATTACTGGCTTAACAAACATTGATAAAATAAAATCCAATGCATGATTCATGAAATTGGGGGAGCCTGGTGTTATTTAAACTTGTAGGAAAGTCATCCTTTTTGGCCTCATCACTCCCATTTTGTTTTCACTGATGCTGGTGGTTACTGACTCTGAAAGTGCCCTGAGTTCTGCATAGCAGGCCCAGGGCCAGATTCCAGTCCTCTAAAAATATATGGTAACTGGTATAATTCCAATTGGAAAAGACAACCTGTACATCCCTGATATATGGTAGGGCATGTAGGTTCCCAGTGGACGTAATGCCTTAAATGTGCACTGCTGGTGTGTCTTGTGTCCTTTTAAAGCAAAGCCTACCTTGCAGGTTAGTTATAAAATTAAACTAAGTCCAAATTCGACTTTGGAATTCAAAATACTTCCAAAGTCCATAACTACCTTTTTAGCAATAGAGAAAGTTGCAGAGCACATAGCTATTTTCAGCAAAATGTCCCAGCACTAAGGTCCAAACTCCTGCAGGCCAAGTTTGCCCCTGTTACTGTAGAATCAACTCAGTCTGAATAGCTAGGTTTTTAATTTTTTCCTGAAGAGGGATTCGGAGGGGTCCTGATGAACTGAAAGAGGAAGAGAGTTCCAGAGCTTGGGCACTAAATAGCTAAAAGAGCTGCCACCGATGCACGCTCTTTTCACTTTGGGGATGCTAGCCAGCATGGCATCAATGAATCTTAAGCTCATAGATGGAACATAAGGTTTGATAAAAGAATGCAGATAACATGGACCAGTATTTGCAAAAACTCTGTAGAAATAGTGCAAGGCTTTGAAGGAAAATGTCTGCTTAAGGGGAAACCAATGTAGCTTGTTGAGCACACCCCCTATTGAGGCACATTTAAGGAGATTCAGCAGAAGTCAAACCACAGCATTCTGCATTCTGAGTCTCATCACATGGGTATGTGACACACCTAGATACAGAACATTACAGTAGTCCAGCCTGGACATAATTAGGGCCTGGAATACTGTTTCTTACAGACTCTGTCAGGAAGCAGAATTATTTTTTAGGGTCTTTAGAAGCCCGAAATGTTTCCCTGGAAGATCAGTGATTTGGCTTTCAAAGGAAAGCTTCTCATCAAACCAAATGCCCAGGTTTTGACCAAATGCCCTGGTTTTGAGAGAGGTGAAGGACCAAGGGTGCCAGTCCACCAAGCAGTAGACCAGATGTTACGTTGTTTACCCAGGATCAAAACCTCGATCTTCCCTGCATTCAGCTTGAGACAATTTAGATCAATCCAGGAGTCGACCTCAGCGAGAAAGCAACTTAGGAGGGAGGCTATGTGGATGGAGTTCTGTGAAAGGGTGATAATGAGCTAAGTATCATCCGCGTGTGATGATAGTGAATCAGTGGTGCTCGATGACCTCAGACAGGGGTGTATGTATATATGATATAAAGTTGAGCTCAGAGAAGAGCCCTGCAGCACTCTCTGTATCTTAGAGTGACAAGGTTCTTGAAACACCTGGAAGGTGCGCTCCTGCAGAAAGGAGGCAAACCACAACAGGGCTTTGTCCGACATCGCATTCCCACAAACCTTTGATTAGGATGTTATGGGACATAGGCGGTCATTCTGACTTTGGCGGGCGGCGGAGGCCGCCCGCCACAGTCCCGCCGTCAGAATACCGCTGCGCGGTCAAAAGACCGCTGCGGTAATTCTGAGTTTCCCGCTGGGCTGGCGGGCGACCGCCAGAAGGCCGCCCGCCAGCCCAGCGGGAAACCCCCTTCCATGAGGATGCCGGCTCCGAATGGAGCCGGCGGAGTGGAAGGGGTGCGACGGGTGCAGTTGCACCTGTCGCGATTTTCAGTGTCTGCTTGGCAGACACTGAAAATCTTGGTGGGGCCCTGTTAGGGGGCCCCCGCAGTGCCCATGCCATTGGCATGGGCACTGCATGGGCACTGCAGGGGCCCCCAGGGGCCCCACGACACCCATTACCGCCAGCCAGGTTCTGGCGGTCAAAACCGCCAGAACCACGCCGGCGGTAAGGGGGTCGGAATCCCCATGGCGGCGCTGCCTGCAGCGCCGCCATGGAGGATTCCCCAGGGCAGCGGGAAACCGGCGGGGCACCGCCGGTTTCCCGCTTCTGACCGTGGCTGTACCGCCGCGGTCAGAATGCCCATGGGAGCACCGCCAGCCTGTTGGCGGTGCTCCCGCGGTCTTTGGCCCTGGCGGTCCATGACCGCCAGGGTCAGAATGACCCCCATAGTGTTTGAATGTGGTACTGAGATTTAACATTAGAAGTGTTACAGTGTTGCCAATGTCCAGAATTTTGCAAATGGATTCTGTGGCTAGCAGCAAGGCCGCCTCTATGCTGTAGGAGGGACAAAAGCTCGACTGGATCCTGTGAATAGGTCATTAGCCTCAATAAAGGTAGAGAATTGCTGATTGACACACTTCTCTGTGATCTTATTGAAGAATGTTAACATTTAGATGGGACAATAGTTTTTGAGCTTGGTAGGGTCCAACAAAGGCGTTTTGAGAAGAGGGATCACCATACCGTGCTTCCACCTGGTAACCCAGCCATAGCCATAGAGCTGTTTAATAGCTTGCGGAGCATGGGATAGACAGCTTCAAAATCCATTTCCAAGATGGACAGGGATACTGGCTCAAGCCGGGAGCCACACTTGACTGAAGCAAGGAGTAGGGTCAACTCCTCAGATTGAATAGGCTTAAAATACAGCAGTCTATAGCTCTCGCCTGAATAGTCAAACCAGGTGTTTAGGCAAGGAGCATCTCCATACTTCACAGGAAGCAAGACATAAATATTTGCCACCTTTTCCAAGACAAAAACTGGGCTAGGGCATTGCAACCATCCTCTGTTGAGAAAATGGAAGCTGAGTCTTGGGACAAAGAAGAGAATGACTTAACAGTAGTGAAGACTTCTCGCAAAGAGTTCTGGTCAGATTGAATTTTATTTGAACAATTGATGGAAATGGCCCATTCTGCAGGTTATCCTCAAACTTGTTGCCTTTCTCCTCTCATTTCTCTAACCCTCTTTTTGTTGGCATTAGGACTCTGGGCACTTTACCACTGCTAATCAGTGCTAAAGTGCATGTGCGCTCTCTCCTACAACTTGATATAATTGGTTTACAAATGTTTGGCCTATTTAATATACCTATAAGTGCCTTGTAAAGTGGTATACAATATACTTAGGGCCTTTAAATTAAATGCTACTAGTGGGCCTGCAGCGCAGATTGTGCCACCCACAGAACAATACTTTTAAACCTGTCTCAGGCCTGCTACTGCAGAGCCTGCGTCCTCAGTTTACTGCCTATTTGACTTGGCAAGTCAAACTACTTGCCAAGGCCTAAATTCCCTTTTGCTACATCTAAGCCACCCCTAAGGTAGGCCTTAGCTGTCCCTATGGGCAGGGTGCTATGATTTGTAAAAGGTAGGACATATGTTTTTGTGTTCTACATGTCCTAGTAGTGACAAACAGCCCATTTAGTTTCTCAATACTGTGAGTGCTACTTCTCTCATAGGACAGCATTGTAAATGCCCTGATATAGGTCTAAGTGGTATCTTCTGATCTATGAGGAATAGAGTAGGCATGTTCAGTAAGCTTGGAATGGTAATGAGAAATCCTGCTTATTGGTGTAGGTGGATTGGTGGATTTTTTATTGCCATTGTTGAAATGCCACTTTTAGAAAGTGGGCATTTCTCTGTGCTTAGAACTCTAGTGCTTTTGCAGACTGACTCCAATCCACGTCTGGGACAGAGTGACAGCTCCACTTGGTGCATTCTTTCTAGTTAGCCATCACACAGGAGGGGCTGGGTGTGACAGAAAACGCATCTGCATGATGATAGTCTTCCTGTCCTGGGGAGAGGGAGAGTCGGTCACACCTTACATGTGAACAGGCTGTGTCCTGCTCTCACACAATGGACTGATTACCCCCTACTGATGCCTGGAGGCAGGGCTGGGTTGAAAGGTTGTTGTGCTTGACTTGAAAGGATTTGAAGTTACCCACCTGAAAACATTTTTTTTGGAGTATAGGTAGAAGAGACTCTGTCCCTGACAGGAGAGTACTTGTGTAACCGGAACTGAACCCCTGTCAAAGGGACTGCTGGATTGCACCAAAGGACTCATCTGGACTGCTCTTCTGTTTGTTGCCCTCCTGCCTGGTGTCTGCTAGGTGGCACAAATAACTCATCTGGATTGCTTTTATGCTTGTTGCCTTGATGCTAGCCTGTTCTCTGGACTCGCAAGGTTCCATGGGACTGCTAGGAGAAACCACCAATATTGCCCCATGTGCTGGCCTGCCTGCTTTGCCCCCACCTTGTACTCTCCCAGGGGCCAGAGTGTGATCTCTGATGTTGGCTGGCTGCTCCTTGTCCTCTCAATATAGCGCCTGTAGAGGGCTGTAGTTTACGCCTGCTGGTAGCACTTGATGTGCGCTTTATTTTCCTCTTCAGTCCCCCGCTGCTGACCATAGGAACTCCCCTCCCACGAGGCCCACTGTCCTTCGGGACAACAGCACTGAGAAGACCCTCACTGAAGGAGAGCATGGGGTGGGATGATCTCCTCCCTGTAGTCGTGCAACGAGGATTCCCCCTAGACGTTCCCCCCATCCTCTGGCCACGGGGATCCTGCATTTGCACCACCAGTGCGATAGAACAATTCAAAGGAATTGCAGCTGCTCCAACCCGTGACCGCTGCCTCTGGTCTCTGGGGTACTTGTGCTGACTAAAGCCATGCGTCTGGGCACCCTGAGAGGCAGAGCACAGCACCCCTTCTTTTGACATCCCTGACCCACGCTGCACAGGCTGTGAGCTGCGAGGCCACGAGCTGCCTCCTCCCCGGAACGCATTACCAGGGAATCCTGAAACTTTATCACAGCAACCAGCACCGTTTCACCCCACCGCCTCAGGGGGCTGAGACCAGCATGGCGCAGCCATCGCTCGTCGGTGGCTCTGGTAGAAAGGAGTCTGCCCGAGCCTCGAATCACTGCGTCCTCCATGCGCCGACAAGTAGACCCTGATCGTCAGCCAGCAGGGCCCCAGTGAAAAGACAGCTACAGATTGCTCAGGCTGGGTGCTCACTGCAGAGCCAGCCTTTTGTGCTTGCTGCACGCACATGGTATTATGAATCTCCTTTGGAGGGCACAATTGTTGTCCTTTATTTCCTGTAATGGGTGCATCAGTGTTTCCATGCTCAACACTTGTCCTGACAACTGTGGTGACATCTGGTGGAAATTCATGGGTGATCTGCCTTATATGCAGCTGAAGGGTGTGTTTATGACATATGCAGTTCATTTTTATATAACTTGTTGTGGAGTCTGCATTGTGGAGTATATATTGTGTCACTAGTGCTGTGTGTGTTGTCGCACCTTAGCTGAAGTGCAGACAGTGAGAGAGCGAGAGTGAGCAGGAGCCAAAGCACCCAAGACTGCTGCCAGCCACGGACCTGAGGATGCCCAAACCTGAGCCCAAGCTGCTAGCCACTGGCTCCGTGCCCAGAGCCCTGAGAATACAGAGGCTGATGGAGACACTGAGATGTGGAGCATGGAGCTTTGGATGCTGTGGGATGCTGCAGTGTGGACGTTGCAGGTGAGGCCTGCAAGGGCTGATTGGGATATTAGTCTGCCACCTTCTCCACTCCTCCTTTCTGCAACCATAGAGAAGACTACGCTCTGCCTCCCTTTCACTTGCCCATACTCCCTGCATCTACCAAAGCAGAAGTGGAGGACTCTCCTTCTCTCACATTGCAGCAAAAACCTGGAACAGCCTCCCCACGCACCTCCGGACCATCAACTCACTTCCAGAATTCCTTTTGGCCCCCAAGACCTGACTGTTCCAATGAGCCTCCGGGACCTGCAAGCACCTGGATACTCTATCGGGTGAATAGCCGCACTTTATAAGTCCTGATTGATTGATTGATTGATTGATTAGTGGAGGGAGCGAGGACAGGGTAGTTTGAGCAACACTGCGAACACAAGGTGGGCCAAGGGAGGAGCACAGTTCTGTTGGGGGGGTTGGTGCAGTTATAGGAGTAAGCAAACGTGGTGGCAGTGTTAGTCCTGCAGCCCTAGGATAGAGCCAGAGTGGGGCAAAAGCAAGCAGGCTAGGATTCCAAGTGCGGCTTGCACTACTCCGTGAGCTCCCCCGCCCTATTACTCCTGCCCCCGCACCTGCTTGCATCCCCTGATCCCCTTACTGAGTATAGTCTAGCAAGATCCACAAGCTGGTTAAGACCTGCACCAAGTGTTTGCTTCAAAGATCTACTTCTAGTCCAACAGAGTCAAAAGAAGTGAAGTGTAAGCTGAGGGAGGAATTTCCAACTCACGGATGAGAAAACAACTCGGGGGCAGACTGAGTTTTGCCAGCATCTGTAAGACCAGGTACAGGGAGGGCCTCAACTTACACAAAGCAAATGAGTCAGATCCTTCATATCATTTTTATTAGGTTGGAAATTATCGCACAAGGCTTTCCTCTGTAGACATTCAAGTGCCACAGTGAAAAAGAAGTGGCCAGCGTCAAGCAAACCACAAGCTGGGCAAGTCCCAGCCCCAGCCCCAACCACATCCCTAGCCCCTGCTCATATGACCCATACTGCATCAAGTTCACCAGTGACTGGGCAGACTAGTACAAAAGGATCTTGGATGAGAGGGGGCAGCCTGAAGAGGCCCAATTGCACGTTGTGATCTACTGCAACCGCTTTGCATCCAAGTCCAAGCAATGTTGGTGACAAATACCTGCTCTGTATGGCAAAATCAATTTAATTGTTCTTCCAGAAGCACAGGTGTTCCCAATTTGGAATTCTGGATCCTTCAACTCAAGTGCTCCCTGTACACCTGTAGCACTCAATCTCAGCCACACCCACAGATTCTACCCAAGTAGGGCCATGTGGCTGGATCTCTTCTTGCCCCACCTCATGCAGGGACACCTCCATCATTGAGCTGTCATCTAACAGTATACTAAGTGCATTATTGGAATGTGACTCAAGAATAACAATGGGGAAATGGTCCACACTTACTGCAAAGGCTGGACACACACTCAAAGACAACACTAACACCCCCAGAAATCGAAACCCTTCAGCATCCATTAAGCTGTATCTCCGCACTCCCAGCATTTCTTTGGAGACCCAAGCAAAGTAACTAACCCAAGGAACTCCTGTTCCTCTTCAGATTAACAGGGTGAAGGCATAAGCACTGAATCCTATAAAGGAAGCTGTGCTCCTTGAGAGGACGCAGGATTGATTTGATTTGAAACCTCCAACAGAAAGCAAATGAGGTTTGATGGCACTATCTCTCAACAAAGTGCAGCCACCCCAAAGACAAATTTTGGCAAACACTCAAATCTCCACATTGAGAGATGATTGGTTCCCTACAGCCCAGAATTTTAGGAAGACAGAGTTACTAACCAGTGGATGGGACCAGACCACTTCCTCCTTCTCACTGACATAGACCATGGGAATTTACTAGCCTTTATTAGTTCTACCTTCTCCGCCATAATAACCATTCTTACCTGGCAGTCTCACAAACTGGAACGCCAATTGGACTTAATAAACATTAATAACTGGGCTGGAATGTAAACTGGACAACCTGAATTCAAGTGTGCAACTTGCTAAAAAAAACTGTGAAAGGATTAGTCTTTGAGCCAACAGTTCCTTTGAGCACCGTCATAAATTAACCATAATCTGCTTAGCCATACAATGGCGAGCAGTATTAGAAGGAGGTAATGAGAGTGGTGCCAAGAGCGTATCGTCCATCATCATCGTCATTATATGGCCTAGCAGATTATGGTTAATTTATGACTGTGCTCAAAGGAACCGTTGGCTCATTTTTAATATTATGATGCTTTGTATAGTATCTTTATATGAGATTTTGTGATTTCCGTTTTTTGTCTTCTGAATATCTTTGATGTCTATTCTGTTTGTTAGTGTTATATAGATGTTTGAGCGTGACTTGTAGACACTAAGCACCAACTAATCCTATTTAATTTGATTAAATAAATAATTTTTCAGTGAAGAATTTAGGTTTTCACTTTGATATTTAGTTGTGAATTTATCCCTACTGGATATTTGTATTTTTGTTAGATTTGAAAGTATGCACCGTCAAATCGAATGATGAAATGCTCCACCTGGTGCCACATGAAGGCCTGCAAATAAATGGCCAAAATGTGAAGATTCTGGTTGTTAATGTATACATAAACAGTTTTGGCCAGGACTCCTAGTAAGGCTGACTCAGTTCAGTGATTCACTTGAATCCATTCTGTAAGAAAACACAATTCATGAAGCCGTTTTGTGCAGTGATTTCAACCAGCGATTCCTGGGTGTTGACCAGACTATTTTGAAAAAGGGATGTGAAACTGACAGTTTTCTAGCCACACTTTTTCAAGCCCATAGCCTAAATTCCATCCAACAAATAATTGAAAACAATTCACCTCCGCATAAATTCCAAAAATCCTTTGAGGGAATAAGCACCCTGGATTATGTGATTACCTCAGATTGGATTTTGAATGCAGTAGCAAGATTTCGCATCCTGCCTTGTTCAGTGAGTGAACATCTTCCACTAGTCACTTCCCTTGAGGTCAGCTCCAAAAGGCTCAGACATCTCAGGTTATTAGCAAATTCTACAGGTGAGGTAAGATACACTTAATCAGAAGGCTCAAATGGGGCTCAGTGAATTTGCAGAAACTTAAAGCCTGAGAGTCGACCAGAGGCATATGCCTCAAGATCTAAAGTAGCGAAACTCTATTGGACAACTGTGACTCAATGGTCAGTAAATTACACAGTGTGTGTGGTGGCAACGTACGCTGTAAATCTGATTTGGCCAAAACTATCTGAAAAGTAAACAACCCTCACACCACTGCAAGTAAATTTGGTTATGTAGGCTCCAAAAATCTGTCACAGGGAACATAGAGGCCCTCGTTAGGACATTGGCGGTAAATCCTGCTTACCACCACGCTGACGGCTGCCAACTTACTGATGCAGCGGCGGATATCCGTTCACCATATTATGACACACACACACCAATCCGACAGAATACAGCCACATACACAAATCCACCAGTCCAAAGGTCAGTGTTAAAGTGGCGGTATCAAAACCAACACCGTTAAGCCAACAGAACAATGCCCAACACATTATGACCCACGAATCACCACAGCGGACATTCAATGGTGGTAAACCATTGGTGGTACACATCGCCGTGCTCACAATGGACGCCCACAGACAAAACAACTCCATATTGGGCAATTCAAACAACACACACCTGACATCCATACACACACCACACCCACATATCCACACCACTATAAAACACACACACACATTACCCACAACCCTTTACGATTACAAATCACTGCCACCAGAGAGACACCAAGACCACTGAGACAACTACAGCCACACACCACTCACACCCATACACCACTCACGCACTCCACATGACACACCCCAACACATTACCCAACACACCTCACATAACAGCCATGGCACCACAAAGACACCCCCGGTGGAGGAAATTGTCAGGGTAGAGCCGCAACTTTTTAGAGCACAGATGCAGCAAATATCTATAGCTAGGAAGATAGATTTATGGCGGAGAATTGTGGACAGGGTCAACACCGTGGGACAGCACCCAAGAACAAGGGATGACATCAGGAAGAGGTGGAATGACCTACGGGGGAAGGTACGTTTCATAGCAGCAAGACACCAGCTTGCTATACAGAGGACTGGCTGTGGACCCCCACCTCCTCCCCCACAACTCACAGCATGGGAGAAGCAAGTCTTGGCAATACTGCATACTGAGGGCCTGTCCGGAGTTGGAGAAGGACTGGACTCTGGTAAGTCAACTTTCTACAATTATCACCCCCCTACCTGCATGCCATCACATACCCTCACCCACACTCCTATCACTCCACTCCATCCCACACACTCTACCATCACATCTCACTAATCCCAATGCCAAGCCCTGCATGCTGTACCAATGCATGGACACCCCTCACAGCCCTGCATTGTCACCCATCACTAAAGCATGCACAGCAAAAAGAACTTTACACTAACAATCAAAAGTGAAAGCTGGCAGGGAAAAACCAACCATAGAAGGGAAGCCAGGGATGTACAATATATCATACACATCAACCATAACACATCATTTACATCCCCACAGGTACCCCAGCCAATGTCACTGGAGAGGAGGTGCCAGCACTATCCATTCCCCCAACTGAATAGGCCCACAGTGATGGCAGTAACTTTGGACAATCTCGATGATCTACCTGGCCCATCAGGGACCACTGGTCAGCCGGTTACCCAAGCCAAATCACAGACCACCACAGAGCCTCCCCCTCCAGGAAACACCACCACAGCACCCACCCAGCGTACCCCCACGTCTATCCCCAGGACACGTCAATCAGCAGTGTGTCCACTTGTACAGGGACCCCAGGCCACACCTAATACACAAGACAATCAGCGACCTGGGGCCAGCGGCAGTGGGCACACTGTTCAGGGGACCGAGGCACAGGCCAACAGGGAAACTGGGAGGACAACTGTGCACCAGGGGGAGGACAGGACCAGGGAACCGACTCTCCAGGAGGCACTCTCCGAGATCCTGGGAGCCTACCAACATTCCCAGGACACAATGGGCCAGATCCTGGACAACGTGCAGAAAAACAGGTGGCTGCAGGAGGGACCGTACCAGGGGATCAGGTAGGACTTGCAGGCCATCAACAACACCCTGATCTCCATAGCAGGGGTGCTGGCAGACATGGCCAACATTATGAAGGAGGCAGTGTCACACCAGCGGGCCCCTGCCACTAGCCAGTCATCTGAACAGCCATCCACTTCCGCTGCTGCTAGTGGCCATGGAGCCCTGCCACAGGACTCACAGGCCACCAGCACCCCTCCCCATGCAGAAGTGGAACCACCCCGCAAACATTCCCTGCGATCCAGACAGAAGCCAGAGACACTTGCCAAGACCCCCACCAGTAAACGAGACTCTCCTGATTGTCCCCCTTTTGTCCCACTCAGTCACTCTGTCCACCTTGAACTGCTATTGCTCCCCTTCCTCTGCCCCCTTGGACAATGCACCTGTGCTACAAACAGACTGGAACAATACCCTAGACTTTCCTCCATCATCACCCCATCCCATTGCACTTTCCTCCTATATGTTAACAACCTTTGACAAAAATCGATTTCGAGTATGTCATATCAAATATGTATTGTTTGAAACAGGTACAACCAGTGCAAATGAACTGTACATAGAATGAGGATAGATGTAATGACCTGTAGCTAGCTGTAGTGATCACACAAGGAGTATTTGTCATATCACCAACATCTGCAAAATGAATATCCAGAAGGAACAGTAAGTGGGCATTGAATTGGGAATTACCAGCATGCCAATACCACACAGAATACAACAAAAGTCATTGAAATGTAAGGTTACACTGTCTTACCTGTGTGTCATTGGAAGTTCTGACGGATCACAGATGTTCTGTTATCCTCATCTTCAGCCTCTGCCTCCTCATCCTCACTGTCCACAGGGTCCACTGCTGCCAAAGGGGCATCTCCAGTCTCCTTCTCCTGCAGAAAAAGGACATGTCATCTGAGGGCCAGGTTCTGCAACGTGCAGCATGCCACCACTATCTGGCAGACCTTCATGGGTGAGTATCACAGGGACCACCTGTTAGATGGGGGCACCGAAAACTAGCCTTCAGGAGGCCAAAGGTTCTCTCAATTATCCTTCTGGTTCTCCATGTGCCTCATTATAACGTTCTTCTGCCCTTGTCCTGGCATTCCTCACTGGGATCAGCAGACATGATAGGTTTGGGTAATCAGAGTCACCAGCAATTATTGAGGGACAATATTTAGCCACACACTATCCTGTATGGCCCACACCATACTCATACACCAACACATACTGGGTGGGAACCAGGGCTCACCTATAAGCCACACCCGGTGCCTCAGTAGCTGGGCCATCGCATTTGGGATGCTGCTATTTCTTAGGACAAAGGCCTCATGCACCGACCCAGGATACTTAGCATTGATGTGGGAGATGTACTGGTCCACCAAGCACACCGTCTGCACATTCATGGAGTGGAAACTCTTACGATTCCTGAACACCTGTTCATTCTGGCAGGGGTTACAAATGAAATATGTATTCCATCAATCACCCCAGTTATATTGGGGATATGTCCCATTGCATAAAACTCGGCCTTCACAGTGGCCAAATCCTCAACCTAGGGGAATGCAATGTAGCTGCACATGTGTTTTATCAGTGCAGACAACACTCTTGTCAGCACTACTGAGAACATTGGCTGTGACATTCCTGCTGCCAAGCCCACTGTTACTTGGAAAGAACCAGTTGCAGGAAATGGAGTACTGATAGCAGTTGCACAAGAGGGGGGATCCCAGTGGGATGACGGATAGCAGATTTCAGGTCAGGCTCCAATTGGGCACACAGCTCTGTTATTGTGGCCCTGTCCTCTCTAGAGGTGAGTATTATGTGCCTGTCCTCCAGTGTAGCCAAGTTCACCAGGGGTCTGTACATGGGGGAATGTCTCCCTCTCCTATTCAACCGCAGCGGTGGGAATCTGTGGGACAAAAGAGTGAGGAGCCTGTCACAAACTGAACAATGGAACCACAACAGTAGTTTGCATTCTGTGAACATGTAATGGGTCAGTGTGATTTGTCCAGTATGTGCCTATGTCTTCTGTGATGCAGCATCATTCCATAGGGCTCCCGTCCCCGAAATGGCATCCGCCTGTCCTGTGTGGAGGGACAGGTGGAAGTGAGGTAATTACGCTGGCGTTGTGTGCCGTGGCGGGAGGCAGTCGGGAGCTGCCGTGCAACTCCTCATTGGTTAATATTGGGCCCTATGGGTTAAAGTGGCCAATGGTGATGTTCACAGGCGGTGACGGTATGCACCGCCGCGGACGAGACCTCCATTTTCTATCATATTCCTCACTTGTTACCTGACCTTCCATAGGAGAGCACCTACACTGCATGTGATGCTGTGACCTGCGTCTGGAACCTACCATGGCCCATGTGATCGGGGAAAGGGCCCCAGCATTCACTTTGGCGGAGTTGGAGCGACAGGTGGATGGGGTCCTACCCCAGTACGGACAACTGTATGGGCCTCCAGACCAACAGGTGAGTACACTGTGGGCATGATGAATGTGGCATGGATGCATGGAGATGTGTGTGAAGGCATTGTGTAAGGGGGGATTATCTGTTGGCGGTGTACATGTTGTGATCTGGACTATGTATGTGCCAATGGTGATGGAAAGGGGTATGGTGGGCCATGTGTGTGACAGGCTGGACTGTTTGTCTAATGGTGTTCTCCTGTCTGTATTTCCTCTGCAGGTCACCGCCCATCAAAAGAAGGGGATATGATGTGTCATTGCCAAGGCGGTGCGGACCCTGGGGGTCTATGGCAGACGGAGCACCCGCTGTTGCAAACAGTGGGAGGACCTGAGATGCTGGGCACAGAAGACCGCGGAGGCCCAGCTGGGAATGGCCTCCCAATGAGGAAGGGGTTCCCATCGAACCCTGGCCCCCCTGATGGCCTGCATACTAGCGGTGGCCTGTCCAGAGCTGGATGGGCACTTGAGGGCAACACAGCAGCCACAAGGGAATGAGTACAGTGGCTATCACTACAGCTTATGCCTGGTGGGGTGGTATCCAGGTGGTGGGTGTGTGTCCTTGTGTGCCCCTAGGCCAGGCCAGACATAGTAGAATAGGTCCTCTGGTGGCTAGGGGTCTGAATGGAAAATGATCTACCTAGCTTTTTAGCTCCACTTATGGTCAGGGCTGCGTGGGTTCCAGGTGTGTTCCAGTTGGCGGTGTGTGCTCCTCCTCATGCCTTGGTGGCTAGCAATATCACTGGTAGTGCAATGCATAGTGCGTAGGCCTGTTCCCTGTGTGTGAGGGTGCTGTGTACGCCAACAGTGGTGTTGGTGCAGTCATTGAACCAGTGCATCCTTTGTCTCTCTCCCTCCTTTCTTGTTTTGTCATCCTGTCCTTATGTGCATTAGCATCATCTGGCGGAGGAGCAGAGGCACCGGTGACAGAGGGAGCTGCATCCCATAGGACCCAGGAGGCAGAGTCCACTGACACTGAGGGCACCAGTGGGATGGAGGGCGAGGGGAGAACCACAGAGGAGACTGGAGGGGACAATACAGACTCTGACACCTCCTCCGATTGCAGCTCCCTGGTGGTGGCGGACACCTCTGCAACCACCCCAGCTACAGGTACAGCCACCACCCCTGTACCAGAACCGCCCTCCCAGGAGACCCTCAGCGAGTTTCCCATGCCCATTCACCCAGGAGGGTGGGCATCTCCTTCACCCCAGGCACCTCAGGCCCTGCCCCAGTGAGCCCTGTTGCCCTGAGTGCGGAGGCTATTGACCTCCTGAGATCCATTTCTGTAGGGCAGTCAGCCATTGTGAATGCCATCCAGGGGCTGGCAGCCCAGATGCAACAATCTAATGCATTCCTGGAGGGCATTCACACTGGATTGGCAGCTCAACAAAGATCGAGTCAGGCTCTGTCCTCCTCTCTGATGGAAGCCATTGTCCCTGTTTCTACCGTCCCCCCTCCAACTTCTACATCCCAGTCCCATTCTCCTCAACCCCAACCCATCCAAAGCACACAGCCAGATGAACATGCACACAGGACAACACCCAAGAGTGTCACAGACAAATACAAGCACCACACTTCATCCCACAGGCACTCACACAAACACCATCCAGTAGCAGACATACCAACAACATCCACTGTTTCCACTGTCTATCTCTCTTCCTTGTCCTCCACCTCCCACCCAGTTATGTCCACACTCACACCTGCAAGCACTACATCATCATCCACTACCTGCATCATCACCACACCAAGCACAACACACACCTCACTGACGAACACTTCCACAACAGCCATGCACACGTCCCCTGTGTCCTCTCCCACCGTGTCTGTCCCCCCCTCCTAAGGTACACAAACGCAAGCACTCAGACATCCAACAACCATCTACCTCACAACAGCATACAGCCCATCAACCTGTACCCAAATCCAGCAAACACCTCCTGTTGGAAAATGGGTTATTGGTAGGGCAGGTAGGTACCTACACCTAGCAACAAGCCACAAACCTCCACATAAGTACAGTTAGGTCTCAGTAAATTAATCCCAGCTCTACCCTTGGTAGCTTGGCATCGAGCGTCAAGGCTTAACTTAGGAGACAAAGTGTAAAGCATTCAAATATCACAAAACAGTAAATAAATAAAACACAGGAAACAGTTTAAAAATCCAAAACCACTTTATAAAAATAGCGTATATTTTTATCTTTAAAATGACACAAAAACAATTAAAATCGGTTCAGGGGAACCGGAGATATGAATTTTTAAAGTATTATTATTTTCTAGCGCTTAGAAACAAAAAGCGCCAATCGGGTCATCTGGTTGCACCAGGACCGGGGCAAAGTCAAACTTTCAGGCCGACCGCGATGGAGCCCTGCTCGGCTACAAGTCGCGGGAGGCCTCGGTTAAAAAGTTACCTTCTGACTTAGTCTCTTTTTTGATGTTTTTCTTCCCCGGGACGAACCTGCCAGTTGAATCCGACCTCCTGGAGCCCTTGTCCGGATACGCGAAGTCGGTTTCCTCGGTGGTGATTTTTACCTTCGGACTTAGTCGTTTTTTCGAGATGAAAATCCTTCGACCGGGGTAAACCTGGATCTTGATCCGACGTCCGTGGAGCCCTTCTCGGATACGATGGCTGGAAGGTCCCGGTCAACTTTTTACGTTCGGACTTAGTCTCTTTTTTGGATGTTTTTCTTTACCGGGACGAACCACGAAGTCAGGCCGGGTCGCGGTTGAGGCAAGCCGGCTAGAATTTCCGCGTCGGGTCGGTCACTTTATGGAGCTTTTTTTCAAAAATTCTCCAATCTTTTCCAAACTTCGGGGCTTCACCCAGATGTTCTTTTGGGGTCCACAGCTCACCCCAAGGGTCCAGAAGTTCTGTGATGGTCCTTGGGAAGTGCGGACTTCAACTCCCAGAATACACCTGGCGCAAACTCCTTTTTGGCCACTGGACAGTGGTCAGCTGGTCACTTTTTCAGGAGTTGGTGCAGGGGACTCTGGATAGCAATTTTTCACCTGTAGCAAACAGGGAGTCCCCCCTTGAACCAGTGGAAGCCAGGCAAAGTCCTTCTTGTGGTGAAGCCCAAGTGTGCAGCTGGTGCAGTCTTTCTGAGTGCAGGGTCCAGGTGCAGGCCAGGGGTCCAGCAGGGCAGTCCTTCTTCTCCTTGTAGTTCCTTCTCCTTGAAATTTGGTGGGGATCTGAGGCGTGGGTGCAGGTCTGCCAGTTTTATCCTTGCTCCTGGGTGAAAAGCAGGGGGGCCCTGGTTCTCCAATCAGGGACAGGGTCGTCCCCCTGTGATGACCACTTCCTGGGAAGTGTGGCAAAAATCCATCCCAGAAGGTAACAGTCTCTAAAAATCCAAAATGGATGAATCTGATTTTTGGAGGAGAGATCTGGCTGAGCCCACCCACTGGTGTGGCTAAAAATCATAAACACACCCCTCTCCTGCCCTCTCCTAATCTAATCAAGGGGGCACCTAGCTGTCTGGGGTTGCAGGATGTGGGGGTGTTGCTGGGTGCTCCAGATGTCCTTCTCTGCCTTTGAAGACCAGTTTGGCAGCCCTCCCCCTTCCTGCCTCACCATCTGCTGAGGGGAGATTCTCTCCCCCAAGCACATTCCTTTGTGTGAAGCCAGGCCACTTCACACCTCATTAAAGTAGCCTGGCAGAAGCTGCTGCAGGCTGGCCAATCAGAGCACAGCAGCAAAAACAATGCAGAGCTGAAATTGGCAACTTTTTAGGTGAAGTCTAAACTTTTTACCTGAACTGGTTATATTAAATCCAACAACTGGAAGTTGTGGGATTTATTATAACAATCAATTTGATACCAAATTCTTGGTATGTAACATTTAAGGAGACTTTAAAATTTAAAATAAAGTCTGCCTATTCTAGCCTATGAAGGCCATTTACTTCAATGAGGGAAAAACAAATTTGGCTGTTTTTACCTCACCAGGGCTTATAAATCTATTTTTATAATGTCCCTGCTTATAGTTACATGGCACCCAGCCCTAGGGGCACATAGGTCACACCTTAGGGGTGACTTATATGTAAAAATAAGGTAGTTTAAGACTTTGGAAGTACCTTTAATTCCAAAGTCGAATTTGCATATAACTTTAATTTAAAAGCAGCCAGCAAGGCAGGCTTGCTTTTAAAATTACACTGGGCACCTCAGCAATGCACCTAGGTGTGCACCTCCTATGCTGTGGTCCCTAAACCTACATGCCCTACCATATACTAGGGACTTATAGGTAGGTTAACTTAGCCAATTATAATTAGCCTAATTTGCATATCCATTTTACACAGAGCACTGGCCCTGGGACTGGTAAGCAGTACCCAGGGCACAGCCAAGAGTCAGTAACCACCAGTACCTATCCAGAAAGAGTGGGGGTGATCAGGCAAAAAAAAGGACTTTCCTACACTGCCCCCCCCCAGATGAAAGGTGATGGGTACTAACCTACACCCTGGTAGTCCTCATCAGCTAAGTGGAAAAACCTGGAAAGGCCATCTGCATTGGCATGAGCAGTCCCAGGTCTGTGCTCCACTGTGAAGTCCATCCCCTGTAGGGAAATGGACCACCTTAACAGTTTTGGGTTCTCCCCCCTCATCTGCATCAAAAATCTGAGAGGTCTGTGGTCAGTTTGTACACGGAAGTGAGTGCCAAACAAGTAAGGCCTCAACTTCTTCAGGGACCAAACCACAGCAAAGGCCTCCCTCTCAATGGCACTCCATTTTTTTTCTCTGGGGAGTAGTCGCCTGCTGATGAAGGCAACTGGGTGATCATGGCCCTCTTCATTAACTTGTGCTAACACTGCCCCAATCCCTTCCTCTGAAGCATCTGTTTGCACTACATATTCCTTGCTATAGTCAGGGGCCAGTAACACTGGTGCTGAACACATAGCCTGTTTTAGGGTGTCAAAAGCTTTCTGACACTCTGGGGTCCAAATGACATTCTTGGGTTGTTTCTTGGAGGTAAGCTCAGTCAGAGGGGCCACTATGGTCCCAAAATTCTGAACAAACCTCCTGTAATACCCAGTCAGGCCAAGAAAGGCCCTTACCTGAGTCTGGGTTTTTGGAGCCTCCCAATCCAGGATAGTCTGGATCTTGGGCTGGAGAGGTTGTACATGGCCTCCACCAACAAGGTGGCCCAGGTACACAACAGAACTTTGCCCTATCTGGCACTTGCTTGCCTTGATAGTCAGGCCTGCTTGAAGCAGGGCCTGAAGCACTTCCTTCAGGTGGACCAGGTGGTCCCTCCAGGTGGAACTAAATACAGCTATATCATCCAGATAAGCTGCACTAAAAGATTCCAACCCAGATAGGACTCTATTCAGCAACCGTTGGAAGGTGGCAGGAGCATTTTTCATCCCGAAGGGCATCACCTTGAACTGAAAGTGGCCCTCTGGTGTGGAAAATGCTGACCTCTCCTTAGCTCTTGGACTTAAGGCAATCTGCCAATATCCTGAGGTCAGATCAAATGTGCTCAGGAATTTGGCAGCCCCCAACCTGTCAATGAGCTCATCAGTTCTAGGTATGGGGTGAGCATCAGTCCTAGTGACTGCATTTAGACCTCTGTAGTCCACACAGAATCTTAATTCTTTCTTCCCACCTTGGGGATTAGCTTTGGGCACCAGTACCACTGGACTGGACCAAGGACTATCAGAGGGCTCAATTACCTTCAGGTCCAACATCTTAGCCACTTCAGCTTTGATGTTGGCCTTGACCTGGTCAGACAGCCTGTACAGCTTGTTCTTGACAGGCAAGCTGTCACCAGTGTCAACATCATGGACACACCAATTGGTGAGTCCAGGGGTCAGGGAGAACAGACTAGCAAACTGTCCCAAGACTTGTTTACAGTCTTGTTGTTGCTGATCTGTCAATTTGGGAGAGAGTACCACTCCCTCCACTGACCCATCTTTTTCCTTTGAGGACAGGAGGTCTGGCAGAGGTTCACCCTCCTCCTCCTTCCCTTCATCAGTGACCATCAGCATGGTCATGTCTGCCCTGTCCTGGTGGGGTTTCATCCTGTTTACATGTAGGATCCTTTGAGGATTCCTGGGGGTGCCAAGGTCCACCAAGTAGGTGACCTCACCTTTTTTTCTCTAGGATTGGATAGGGCCCAGTCCATTTGGCCTGTAGTGCCCTAGGAGCCATGGGCTCCAAAACCCACACCAGCTGTCCTGGGTGATACTCAGGCATGGTAGCCTTTTGATCATGCCAGAGCTTCATGAGCTCCTGACTGGCCTCCAGGTTTCTGCTTGCCTTCTTCATATACTCAGCCATGCGAGACCGCAGGCCTAGTACATAATCCAGCACATTCTCCTTGGATTCCTTGAGAGGCTTTTCCCAAGACTCTCTCACCAAGCACAATGGGCCTCTTACAGGGTGCCCAAACAGTAACTCAAAGGGGCTGAATCCAACCCCCTTCTGTGGGACCTCCCTGTAGGCAAACAGCAGGCATGGGAGGAGGACATCCCATCTCCTCCTGAGTTTGTCAGACAAACCCATGATCATGCCCTTCAGGGTCTTATTGAATCTTTCCACCAGACCATTGGTCTGTGGATGGTAGGGTGTGCTGAACTTATAAGTAACACCACACTCCTCGCACATGGCTTTCAGATAGGCTGACATAAAGTTTGTGCCCCTATCTGAGACCACCTCCTTTGGGAATCCCACTCTGGTGAACACACCAAGTAGGGCCCTAGCCACTGTGGGAGCAGTGACTGTCCGGAGGGGTATTGCCTCAGGGTACCTGGTGGCATGGTCCACTACCACCACAATGTACCTGTTACCTGAAGCAGTTGGTGGGTCTAGGGGACCAACAATGTCAATCCCCACCCTCTCAAAGGGAGTCCCAACCACTGGCAGTGGAATCAAGGGAGCCTTTGGCTTGCCCCCTGTCTTGCCACTGGCTTGACAGGTGACACAGGAGCTGCAAAACTCCCTGACTTTTTCTGACATTTCGGGCCAATAAAAATGGTTGACCAGCCTGTTCCAGGTCTTGGTCTGTCCCAAATGACCAGCTAAGGGGATATCATGGCTTAAGGTAAGGAGGAATTCTCTATACTTTTGGGGGACCACTACTCTCCTAGTAGCCCCTTCTTTAAGGGCCCTTGCCTCAGTGTAGAGAACTCCATCCTCCCAGTAAACCTTGTGGGTACCACTGGTATCCCCTTGTTCTTGCCTGGCAGCAGTCTGCCTCAGGCCCTCAAGAGTGGGACACTCTCTTTGTCCCTGGCACAAATCTTCTCTGGTGGGCCCACCTGCCCCTTGCAGTTCTGCCAAGTCAGGCAGAGTTTGCAGGGAAGGTGTCCCTCCCTCAGAGTTCAGATCCTCCCCCTCAGGGTTGGATTCTTCCTGACCCTCTGTACTAGTTGGGGCTGGCAAGCCAGACCCAGTGCCTTTTCTCTTTTTCTTGGAGGCTTGGCCCTTTGTTCCAGGGTCCAAGTGTCCAGCATTCCCCTGTTGTGCCGCCTGTGACCTGGTCACAGCACACACCCATTCAGGGAGGTCCAGCATCTGTGCATGGACCCTTCTTTCCACTTCTGACCACTCAGATGCTTCAAGATCATTCCCCAGTAGACACTCTACTGGGAGGGCAGGAGCTACAGCTACTTTTTTAGGGCCAGTCACACCTCCCCATTCCAGACTCACCATAGCCATGGGATGGAGTTTGGTTCTGGTATCTGCATAAGTCACCTGGTGGAAGACACCAGGTAAGACCTGCTCTGGAGAAACCAGCTTTTCTGCGACCATTGTCACACTGGCTCCTGTATCTCTCAGAGCTTCCACTTCAGTCCCATTGACTTTAGGTCTCTGCCTATACCTCTCCATGATGGGAGGTAAGGTGGCCATAGTTGCAATGTCCACCCCACCCACGGATACTAAGGTGACCTCAGTGTACCCTGATTCCACCCCTGGGCCAACTTCCACCCCCAACCCTACACTAGCAATCCCCTGGGATTGCCCACCAGTTGGGGGCTTCTTGGTGCAGATAGCATCTCCTCTTTTATGTCCTGGCTGATGACAGTCAAAACACTTGCCGGCCTTAGCAAGCTCCTGAAACTTTCCTGCTTTAGCAGGATCATAATTCTTTCCCTGATACCCTTTCCCTTTAAAAGTGAATTGGCGCGGGGCTCCCCCTCCCTGAGAAGTTTTTGGGGACTCTTGTGAGGACTCTTTGGGTTTTTTGTTATCTTTCCCCTGGTTCTTCCCCTGAGAAGAACCATGTCCTCCCTTTTTCTGATCACCCCCTGGGGGTTTCTGGTTAACCCTAGTTCTTAACCAGTCATCTGCTGCCTCCCCCAGCTCTCTGGGGTTGGTCAACCTAGAGTCTACTAGATACTGGCGGAGCCTCTCTTGGACACAATTAGTTAGAAGGTGCTCCCTCATAATCAAATTGTACAGCCCCTCAAAGGTACTTACCCTGTTGCCCTGTATCCAGCCCTCCAGTGCTTTTACTGAAATGTCCACAAAGTCCACCCAGGACTGGGTGCTTGTCTTTTGGGTGTCCCTAAACTTAAGCCTATACTGCTCTGGGGTTAGACCAAACTTTTTAGTCAAGCAACTCTTCATACTGGGGTATGAGTCTGCATCCTCCCCACTCATGGTTAGGAGCCTATCCCTCCCAGAGTTGGGAACTAACTCCCAAAGGAGTGAACCCCAGTACTGAGGCTTGACTTTCCTCATCTGGAGGGCCCTCTCAAAGGCCCCCAGCCACTTATCTATGTCATCCCCCTCTACATAGGCAGGAACCACCCCTTTGGGTAATCTGGGGGCAAAACCCCCACCCAGGGACACCTCAGTTTCTTTCTCGCTGCCTCCATCTTTTTTTTCTTTGCTTGCCCACTTTTTCTTTTCTAGGGCCAGCTTCTCTGCTTCCAAAGCTATGTATGCTAGCTGGGCCTCCAGCTCTCTTTCTCTGATGGATGGGTTCTCTCCTCCTGAAGGGACCCCCTTCCTACCACTAGCTTTGGGTCTGCCCCTAGTGACTGTATCTACTGAGGACCGTTCTTCCTCTTCCTCACTTAGGCTCGGATGCCTTCCCTCCCCTGAGTGGTTAGAGTTAGCATCTTCCCCTTTTTCTTCCTCCTCTGGAGCTTCCTCTGTCTCTACCTCTTGGGCCTCAGCCCATGCTGTCAGGGATTTAATCAGGATTTGCTTCCTGAGATCAGTGGTTGCAGGCAACCCTCTCTCAATACACAACCCCCTAAGCTGGACTACTGTCAGTGTGGGTAGGCTAGCCAGATCAAGTTCCATGGTTCCCTAGTTTTGTGTCAACAAAAACTTTTTGCAAAAATTGGTAACAAGAATTTAGAAAAATTACAAAAATTCAATAATTGAAATAAATCCAAATTAATTAAAAAAAAAAAAAAAAAAAAATTAAAAACAATTTTTGCACTAGGACAATTTAAAGGATTTTTAATTTGTTTTATCTAAAACTGTAACGTGATATTGAACACAAGTACAGGATCCCGTCGCTGCTTCCAATTATGTTGGAAAATGGGTTATTGGTAGGGCAGGTAGGTACCTACACCTAGCAACAAGCCACAAACCTCCACATAAGTACAGTTAGGTCTCAGTAAATTAATCCCAGCTCTACCCTTGGTAGCTTGGCATCGAGCGTCAAGGCTTAACTTAGGAGACAAAGGTGGTCATTCTGACCTCGGCGGTAAAAGGCGCCTACCGCCGGTCAGAAATCCTCCATAATCCCGCCGCGGTCGCGGAAACCCGCCACGGTCATTCTGACCCGCAGAAGGCAAACCTCCGAAAATCCGACCGCCACAACAGACCGCCAGACCAGCGGTCGGCGGAAAAGTGGAGGTGACAAAACCTCCACCGTCACGCCAACAGAAATACGCCCATGCCATTACGACCCACGAATCCACGCGGCGGTCATTCAAACGCGGTATTCCATTGGCGGGACACACCGCCGCGGTCAGAATACACACAAACGAACAAAACTCAGCCACATTGGACGATTTGAATCCCACACACCTGATACACATACACACACCACTCCCACACACACAATACAATATAAAACACCCACCCACATCACCCACAAACCCCTACGCTAAAAAATTCTGAAAGAAGGCCAGAGCGAGACACCAGCATCCACAAACTAACAGCCACAGCCACTCAACACCATCACCCACACACTATCCACACACAAAACAACACACACCACCACACTCAACTCACTTAAATACACATACTCCACCCCACACATCATACACACCACCCCATGGCACCCCAAAGACAACCCCGCTTCACAGACGAAGAACTCAGGGTCATGGTGGAGGAAATCGTTCGGGTAGAGCCCCAGCTGTTCGGCACACAGATACAATACACCAGCATTGCCCGGAGGACGGAGCTATGGCAGAGGATTGTCGACAGGGTCAACGCAGTGGGACAGCACCCCAGAAATCGGGAAGACATCAGGAAGCGATGGAACGACCTACGGGGGAAGGTGCGTTCCATGGTATCCAGGCACAACATCGCCGTGCAGAAGACTGGCGGAGGACCCCCACCTCAACCCCCACAATTCACATCATGGGAGGAGGAAGTCTTGAACATCCTGCATCCTGACGGCCTCGCAGGAGTCGGCGGAGGAATGGATACTGGTAAGTTGAAGCTTCAATACTGCTTCCCCCCCACCTGCATGCCAAATCATACCCCAACCCTCACCCCCATCCTCGAACCCCACCCTCACCCCCACCCCCACCACCATCCTCACCCCCACCACCATCCTCACCCCCACCCCCAGCACACCTATTCCCCGCCAATGTCTCACCATCACAACCCACACATCCCAAAACCTAGGCCTGCATGCGTCCACTAAGCATGGACACCCATCACCAAAGCATGCCCAATGCATATACACATCCCCCCCACAAGCCACCCTCACCAAAGCCCCCACACACGAATGCCAGCACTTGGGGACACGAGAACCCATAGATACACCCATATGCCACACATTGAAACTATAACCATACCTCTATACCCCTGCAGGACCCGACCGTCAACACACCGCGGCGGAGGGGCCAGAATTATCCACATCCCCCACCCAAGAGGCCGTCAGCGATGACAGCAGCTCTGTCGACCTGGACACCGATGACCAGCCCGGACCATCGGGGACCTCTGGACAGTCGGTTCCCCTCACACAGGCCCAGGCCACTACAGACCCAAACCCCTCTGGGAACACCAGCACAGCTCCCACCCAGCGGGCCCATGCCTCTGTCTCCAGGGCGCGTCAATCTGCGGTGTGTCTACCACTACAGGGCACCCAGGATAACCCACCACCCCAACAACAACAGGGACCTGGGGGCAGTGGTAGTGGGCACACCGGCCAGGGGGCAGAGGCCCAGGGAAACAGGGCAACTCGGAGGGCAGCTGTGCGACAGGGGGGGGAGGAGAGGCCCAGGGAACCCACTCTCCACGAGGTCCTCACCACCATCATGGGAGCATACAACCGCTCCCAGGAGACGATGGCGACGGTACTGGCCCGGTTCCAGGAGATCCAGGTACTGCAGGAGGAACACTATCGGGGGTACAGGGAGGACATCAGAGCCATCAACACCACCCTGGTTACCATGGTAGGGCTGCTGCAGGACCTCGTCAACACCAGGGCGGACACTCAACAACACCCAAGGGCCCCTGCCACTAGCCTGGACCAAGAACAGCCAACCACCTCCGCCGGCGCTAGTGGACAGGAGGCCCCCGCACAGCAGCAGCCCACCAGACCCCCACCTCCTGCAGGAGAAGAACCACCCCGCAAGAGGGTCCTGAGATCTCGCAAGAAGACAGAGTAGGATGTCAAGACCCCCGCCAGCAATGGATACCACCTGATGTCATCCCACTGTCCCACATTGTCACCCTGTCCATCCTTGAACTGCCCATGCTCCATCTCTCCACAGGCCTCTGGACAATGCACCTGTGTGACTGTTACTCTGGACTCTGCCATGGACATTCCTTCACCATAGCCCCCACTCACTTGAAACCACCCATCCCATTTTGAGCACTTAAATAAACACCTATTTTGCACCAAAATATCTGGAGTCTGGCTGTGATTTCAATATATTGTAATTGACATGACAGTGCAAATATGTCCTTGTACATGGTGAAGTCAACAAACAGCTGCCACAAAGCTGTAGTCCATGGGGAAACGAAGCACAGGACTCGTAGTGGGGACCCCAGATCTGAAATAGGGAGGGAAAAGCCAAAACTCAGTCATCATACACTGGGGCAAATAGACAGGCAGCAGAGATGCAGGAGAGTAGTTAACATTTACTAAATTATCTTTGAAATGTTACCTGTGTCCTATTGGAAGTACTGTTCAATGATTCTGTCCCTGTTGTCTGTTTCAGCCCCGTCGTCTTCCTCCTCGTCACTCTCCTCAGGTTCCACCGCTGCCACAACACCACCGTCTCGACCATCCTCCTGCAGGAAAGGCACCTGGCGGCGCAAAGCCAGGTTGTGAAGCATGCAGCAGGCCACGATGATGTGACACACCTTCTTAGGTGAGTACATTAGGGATCCACCTGTCATATGCAGGCACCTAAACCTGGCCTTTAGGAGGCCAAAGGTGCGTTCGATCACCCTCCTAGTACGCCCATGGGCCTCATTGTACCGTTCCTCTGCCCTGGTCCGGGGATTCCTTACTGGGGTCAGTAGCCACGACAGGTTGGGGTACCCAGAGTCCCCCACTAGCCATACACGGTGTCTCTGTAGCTGTTCCATCACGTAAGGGATGCTGCTATTCCTGAGGATGTAGGCGTCATGCACTGACCCTGGGAATTTGGCATTTACATGCGAGATGTACTGGTCAGCCAAACACACCACCTGGATGTTCATTGAATGGTAATTTTTTCTGTTCCTGTACACCTGCTCCCTGTCTCTTGGGGGAACCAAAGCCACATGGGTCCCATCAATGGCACCAATTACGTTGGGAATATGTCCAAGGGCGTAGAAATCACCCTTCACTGTAGCCAATTCGCCCACCTCAGGGAAAATGATGTAGCTCCTCACGGATTTCATCAGGGCAGACAACACTCTGGATAACACCTTCGAAAACATGGGCTGAGACATCCCAGAAGCAATTCCCACGGTTGTCTGAAATGACCCACTTGCCAAGAAATGGAGTACTGACATGACCTGCACCAGAGGGGGAATCCCTGTGGGTTGGCGGATGGGGGACATCAGGTCGGGCTCCAGCTGGGCACACAGTTCATGGATAGTGGCACGGTTAAGACGGTAGGTCAGGATAATGTGGCGTTCTTCCATTGTCGACAGGTCCACCAGCGGTCGGTACACGGGAGGATTCATCCGTCTCCTCGCCCAACCCAGCGGACGGTGCCTAGGAAGGACAACATGGAGCACACAGTCAAGCAACCCACAGGTACGTACTCACAGCTAGCACAGTAAACGATTCTCTATGCAGTGAATGGCGTGTCTGAGTGGCTATGCAAGGCCTAGGCCTGTGTGACGCAGTTGAAATTGAGCCATGTGGGCCCTGGAAATGGCGGCTGCCTGACCTGTGAAGTGTGACAATGGGATGTGAGGTCAATGCGCTGGCGTGGCACACCGCGGCGGGCGGCGGGCGAAGACCGCGGCGCGAAGCCGCATTGGTTAACATTGAAGCCTATGGGTTTCAGGAGCCAATGGCGAAGGGCGCCGGCGGTGGCGGGACGCACCGCCGCGGTACGCACCGCCGCGGACGTGACCGCCATTTTCTATCTACTTATCCACTTGCGACTTGAACTTTCACAGGAGAGGACCTATACTGCAAGTGTTGCTGTGACCTCGGTCTGGAAGGGACAATGGTTGCTGCACCTGGGGAAAGGGCCCCTGCCTTCACTGGAGAGGAGTTGGAGAAACTTGTGGATGGGGTCCTCCCCCAGTATGCGCTACTCTACGGTCCTCCAGACCAACAAGTGAGTTTAATTCAATCTGGATTTGGGGCCACTGGCTGGCTTGGGGGCCTGGCGGGGGGCTTGGCGGGGATGGGGGGCATGTTGGGCCTGGCGGGGGGCCTGGCGGGGGGCATGGCGGGGGGCCTGGCGGGGATGGGGGGCATGTTGGGCATGGCGGGGGGCCTGGCGGGTGGCATGGCGGGGGGCCTGGCGGGGATGGGGGGCATGTTGGGCATGGCGGGGGGCCTGGCGGGGGGCATGGCGGGGGGCCTGGCGGGGATGGGGGGCATGTTGGGCATGGCGGGGGGCATGGCGGGGATGGGGGGCATGTTGGGCCTGGCGGGGGGCCTGGCGGGGATGGGGGGCATGTTGGGCCTGGCGGGGGGCATGGCGGGGGGCCTGGCGGGGATGGGGGGCATGTTGGGCCTGGCGGGGGGCATGGCGGGGGGCCTGGCGGGGATGGGGGGCATGTTGGGCATGGCGGGGGGCATGGCGGGGATGGGGGGCATGTTGGGCATGGCGGGGGGCCTGGCGGGGATGGGGGGCGTTGGGCCACTGGCAAGGAAAATGCTGACAAACTTGAACGTGGTATTTCTCCCTCCCTGTACGTGTCACATAGGTCCGCGCCCATGAGAAGATCGGGATTTGGCGTGCCATCGCCAAGGAAGTCCGGACCCTGGGGGTCCACCATCGACGGGGCACCCACTGCCGCAAGAGGTGGGAGGACATCCGCCGCGGGACCAAGAAGACCGCCGAGTCTCTGCTGGGGATGGCCTCCCAACGTAGGCGGGGTGCCTGCCGTCAACTGACCCCCCTGATGTTCCGGATCCTGGCGGTGGCCTACCCTGATTTGGATGGGCGCGTGAGCGCAGCACAGCAGACACAAGGGGGTGAGTACAAGCATTATCTACTCTGTTGTCGCGCAGTGGAGGTGTCTGGGTGGGGGAGGAGGGCTGGGGGTCCCCCTATGCCAGGGCGATATCTGTAGGCTGGGCACCCCCGTAAGCCCCTGTGTCCCCAGCCACCACCCTCAGTAGTTTGTCAGTACAGCCATCCCTGGGCCGTGTCATCCATGGGTGCAGTTGTCAACTCTAGGCGTGTAGGGCATGTTCCACGGAATGCGTAGCGGACCCCAAGTGCGCAACTTAGTGCAGGGGGCATCTGTGTCTGTCATGTCCGCTAACTGTACAGGAGATCCATGTAATCAATATCCCTTTATTTCTCTCTCCCCCCCTTTTTGTTTGTCTTTCTGTGCTTGTGTGCATCAGCATCATCAGGCGGAGGAGAAGTGGCATCGGGGCAGGAGGGAGCTGCATCTCACATGGCCCAGGAGGGCCATGCCACAGAGTCAGACTGGACCAGTGAGACGGAGGGCGAGGGGAGCTCCACGACGGGGACGACTGGAGCCTGCAGCGACACGGACACGTCCTCGGAAGGGGGCTCCCTTGCGGGGGTGGCACCATCCATGCCCCCTGCCATTACATGTACAGCCGCCACCCAGCGCACCATCTCCGCCCTCCCAGCAGCCCCTCAGCGTTCGCCCCGTGCCCGCTCTGCCAGGAAGCCGGGCATCTCCTTCGCCCCAGGCACCTCAGGCCCTGCCCCTGTTACCCCCGCTGCCCTCAGTGAGGAGGTCATTGACCTCCTCCGAACGCTCATTGTTGGGCAGACTACCCTTTTGAATGCCATCCAGGGGGTGGAGAGGGAGGTTCATCGCAGCAATGCGTACCTGGAGGGCATTCATTCGGGTCAGGCTGCCCATCAGCGATCGTTCCAGGCTCTGGCCTCAGCACTGACGGCAGCCATTGTCCCTGTCTCCTGCCTGCCTCTACTAACTCCCTCCTCCCAGTCTCATGTTCCTCTGCCTGTCCCACCCACACCATCAGACCAGCCTGTACACACCTCAACACCCAAGAGAAGCTCATCCAAACATAAGCACCACAGATCACGCAGACATTCACACACGCAACATTCCGATGCAGACATGCCAACAGTCACTACCACCTCTGTGACCCCCACCTCCTCGTCTCCCTCCTCCCTCCCTGTGACGTCTACACTCACACCTCCATTCACCTCACCATCAGCCAGTGTTCCCATCACCAGCACACCCTCCACTCCAGTCCGCACACGTGCAGTCACCACCCCTACTGCCATTTACACGTCCCCTATGTCCTCTCCCACTGTGTCTGTCACCCCCTCTTCCACACCACACAAACGCAGCCACCCACCCACCCAACAGCCATCCACCTCACGACAGCCTATCCCTCCTGCACCTGCACCCAAAGACAGCAAACGTGACTCACCTACAACCACATCCTCTCCCTCCACTCCCATTCCCACTGTACCTCCCACTCTCCATTGTCCCAAGAAGCTCTTCCTCGCCACTACTAACTTCTTTCCTGACCCTGAGCCCCCCCTCCTTCTCGTCGGGGTAAGAAGAGCACCTCAGCCACCACCAGCCCTGCAGCCCCCTTGACAAGGGTGCAGGGGTATTGGAGCCCGCCAGCCCGCATGTCTGGATCTTCGCCCAGCAGCAAGGGGACAGCCAGCCCACCCCCTGGGAAGAGGAGCAGAAGGCGGAAGGGGCGCCGCAGGAGCCCGCCTTCTACATCCCCCCCGGACACCACCCAGAGACAGTCACCAGCCACAGCTCCAAAGGGAGGAAAGGGCCACAGGCCCACGACTAAGGAGGGCAAGGGCAGCAAGTCGGAGAGGTCAGGCAGCAGGCCTGCTGCCCAGGAGGAGCCCACAACCCCCATAGCCGCTGCCCCGGGAGGAACCGGCACAGCTGCCCCGGGAGAACCCACCACCCCCATAGCCGCTGCCCAGGGAGGACCCAGCCCAGCTGGCCAGGAGGGCCCCACCACCCACAGCCCAGGTGGGCATTGAAGGAGCACCATCCCCGCTGCCCAGGAGGGCACCACCAGGCAATTAGCAGTTGGCCATAGACCGGCCGCCGTCTCCAGAACCGCTGAACTGGGCCCCGCCGTCTCAAGAACCGCTCCGCTGGGCCCCGCCGTCTCAAGAACCGCTGAACTGGGCCCTTCAAGGCAAGGAGCGCTGAACTGGGCCCCGCCGTCTCCAGAACCGCTGAACTGGGCCCCGCCGTCTGAAGAACCGCTGAACTGGGCCCCGCCGTCTCAAGAACCGCTCCGCTGGGCCCCGCCGTCTCAAGAACCGCTGAACTGGGCCCTTCAAGGCAAGGAGCGCTGAACTGGGCCCCGCCGTCTCCAGAACCGCTGAACTGGGCCCCGCCGTCTCAAGAACCGCTGAACTGGGCCCCGCCGTCTCAAGAACCGCTCCGCTGGGCCCCGCCGTCTCAAGAACCGCTCCGCTGGGCCCCGCCGTCTCAAGAACCGCTGAACTGGGCCCTTCAAGGCAAGGAGCGCTGAACTGGGCCCGCCGTCTCCAGAACCGCTGAACTGGGCCCCGCCGTCTCAAGAACCGCTGAACTGGGCCCCGCCGTCTCAAGAACCGCTCCGCTGGGCCCCGCCGTCTCAAGAACCGCTGAACTGGGCCCCGCCGTCTCAAGAACCGCTGAACTGGGCCCCGCCGTCTCAAGAACCGCTCCGCTGGGCCCCGCCGTCTCAAGAACCGCTGAACTGGGCCCTTCAAGGCAAGGAGCGCTGAACTGGGCCCCGCCGTCTCCAGAACCGCTGAACTGGGCCCCGCCGTCTCAAGAACCGCTGAACTGGGCCCCGCCGTCTCAAGAACCGCTCCGATGGGCCCCGCCGTCTCAAGAACCGCTGAACTGGGCCCTTCAAGGCAAGGAGCGCTGAACTGGGCCCCGCCGTCTCCAGAACCGCTGAACTGGGCCCCGCCGTCTCAAGAACCGCTGAACTGGGCCCCGCCGTCTCAAGAACCGCTGAACTGGGCCCCGCCGTCTCAAGAACCGCTCCGCTGGGCCCCGCCGTCTCAAGAACCGCTGAACTGGGCCCTTCAAGGCAAGGAGCGCTGAACTGGGCCCCGCCGTCTCCAGAACCGCTGAACTGGGCCCCGCCGTCTCAAGAACCACTGAACTGGGCCCCGCCGTCTCCAGAACCGCTGAACTGGGCCCCGCCATCTCCAGAACCGCTGAACTGGGCCCCGCCATCTCAAGAACCGCTGAACTGGGCCCTTCAAGGCAAGGAGCGCTGAACTGGGCCCTTCAAGGCAAGAACCGCTGGCCCTTTGGCAGACGTGGCAGGGCAGGATCTATCTCGGGCAGGGCTGCAGGATGTCCTCTGGCCAACTTGCCTCCTCCAGTGGCAGTGGGGTCTGTTATGGACTGTATGGACTGTGGCTTTGCTCTCCCCAGGATGGCCCAGTGGGCAGGCCACCCACTGTATGGACTGTATGGACTGTGGCTTTGCTCTCCCCAGGATGGGCCAGTGGGCAGGCCACCCACTGTATGGACTGTTTGGACTGTGGCTTTGCTCTCCCCAGGATGGGCCAGTGGGCAGGCCACCCACTGTATGGACTGTTTGGACTGTGGCTTTGCTCTCCCCAGGATGGCCCAGTGGGCAGGCCACCCACTGTATGGACTGTTTGGACTGTGGCTTTGCTCTCCCCAGGATGGGCCAGTGGGCAGGCCACCCACTGTATGGACTGTTTGGACTGTGGCTTTGCTCTCCCCAGGATGGGCCAGTGGGCAGGCCACCCACTGTATGGACTGTTTGGACTGTGGCTTTGCTCTCCCCAGTATGGGCCAGTGGGCAGGCCACCCACTGTATGGACTGTTTGGACTGTGGCTTTGCTCTCCCCAGGATGGGCCAGTGGGCAGGCCACCCACTGTATGGACTGTTTGGACTGTGGCTTTGCTCTCCCCAGGATGGGCCAGTGGTCATGGAGTCCCCTCGTGGATCTGGCGTCGTGTACTCAAGTGGCTGAGGTGCCCCCCCATCCCTTCCCCCTGAGGTGCCTGTCCTATTTTCTTTCTGATGCCCCTGCAGTGTTCTCTCCGTGGAGTTCTTGTCGTGGGACTGGGCCTTGCCCCTTTGCACAGGACCCCTGTGATCCACGGACAGTGGTTGGACTACATTTAGTAGCTGTATATATTTTGTACATAGTTTATTTATTTATTGGGATTACTGGTGTACATATTTCAATATATCTGCCCGTTTATGATCTCTTCTTTTGGTCTTTGCATTATTTCGGAGGGGGGTGGTTTGTGGGTTGTGACAGTGATCTGTGGGAATGCATTGATGTGTGTGTTGTAGTGGGTGTGGGTGGGTGGGTGTGTGCCGGTAATCTTTTCCCTCCCCTGTGTCGTAGGTGCAGTACTCACCAATGTCTTCCGCGCCGCCGGGCGTGCTCCTGGTATATGAGCAGGTATAGGAGTGCGGGGATGACCTGCAACTCTGGTTCCATACTGCCGGAATCTCGCGTGGAGTGCGTAGAGGTGAGCGTTTTCCCGTTCATAGTCTGTTTCCGCCGTGTTCTTATCGGCGGTGCTCCCGCCCCGGAAAAGGTGGCGGATTGGTGGGTCGTAATAGGGTGGGCGGTACATTGTCTGCCGCCTGGCTGTTGGCGGGAACCGCCGCGCTGTTTGTTTGTACCGCCGTGGCGGGCGGAGTGTTAATACGGCGGGCTGTGTTGGCGGTTCCCGCCAGGGTCAGAATTGCATATTTTAGACCGCCGGCCTGTTGGCGGCTTGGCCGCCGCTTTATCACCGACCGCCAGGGTCAGAATGAGGGCCAAAGTGTACAGCATTCAAATATCACAAAACAGTAAATAAATAAAACACAGGAAACAGTTTAAAAATCCAAAACCAATTTATAAAAATAGCTTATATTTTTATCTTTAAAATGACACAAAAACGATTAAAATCGGTTCAGGGGAACCGGAGATATGAATTTTTAAAGTATTATTATTTTCTAGCGCTTAGAAACAAAAAGCGCCAATCGGGTCATCTGGTTGCACCAGGACCGGGGCAAAGTCAAACTTTCAGGCCGACCGCGATGGAGCCCTGCTCGGCTACAAGTCGCGGGAGGCCTCGGTTAAAAAGTTACCTTCTGACTTAGTCTCTTTTTTGATGTTTTTCTTCCCCGGGACGAACCTGCCAGTTGAATCCGACCTCCTGGAGCCCTTGTCCGGATACGCGAAGTCGGTTTCCTCGGTGGTGATTTTTACCTTCGGACTTAGTCGTTTTTTCGAGATGAAAATCCTTCGACCGGGGTAAACCTGGATCTTGATCCGACGTCCGTGGAGCCCTTCTCGGATACGATGGCTGGAAGGTCCCGGTCAACTTTTTACGTTCGGACTTAGTCTCTTTTTTGGATGTTTTTCTTTACCGGGACGAACCACGAAGTCAGGCCGGGTCGCGGTTGAGGCAAGCCGGCTAGAATTTCCGCGTCGGGTCGGTCACTTTATGGAGCTTTTTTTCAAAAATTCTCCAATCTTTTCCAAACTTCGGGGCTTCACCCAGATGTTCTTTTAAGGTTCTTTTGGGGTCCACAGCTCACCCCAAGGGTCCAGAAGTTCTGTGATGGTCCTTGGGAAGTGCGGACTTCAACTCCCAGAATACACCTGGCGCAAACTCCTTTTTGGCCACTGGACAGTGGTCAGCTGGTCACTTTTTCAGGAGTTGGTGCAGGGGACTCTGGATAGCAATTTTTCACCTGTAGCAAACAGGGAGTCCCTCCTTGAACCAGTGGAAGCCAGGCAAAGTCCTTCTTGTGGTGAAGCCCAAGTGTGCAGCTGGTGCAGTCTTTCTGAGTGCAGGGTCCAGGTGCAGGCCAGGGGTCCAGCAGGGCAGTCCTTCTTCTCCTTGTAGTTCCTTCTTCTTGAAATTTGGTGGGGATCTGAGGCGTGGGTGCAGGTCTGCCAGTTTTATCCTTGCTCCTGGGTGAAAAGCAGGGGGGCCCTGGTTCTCCAATCAGGGACAGGGTCGTCCCCCTGTGATGACCACTTCCTGGGAAGTGTGGCAAAAATCCATCCCAGAAGGCAACAGTCTCTAAAAATCCAAAATGGATGAATCTGATTTTTGGAGGAGAGATCTGGCTGAGCCCACCCACTGGTGTGGCTAAAAATCATAAACACACCCCTCTCCTGCCCTCTCCTAATCTAATCAAGGGGGCACCTAGCTGTCTGGGGTTGCAGGATGTGGGGGTGTTGCTGGGTGCTCCAGATGTCCTTCTCTGCCTTTGAAGACCAGTTTGGCAGCCCTCCCCCTTCCTGCCTCACCATCTGCTGAGGGGAGATTCTCTCCCCCAAGCACATTCATTTGTGTGAAGCCAGGCCACTTCACACCTCATTAAAGTAGCCTGGCAGAAGCTGCTGCAGGCTGGCCAATCAGAGCACAGCAGCAAAAACAATGCAGAGCTGAAATTGGCAACTTTTTAGGTGAAGTCTAAACTTTTTACCTGAACTGGTTATATTAAATCCAACAACTGGAAGTTGTGGGATTTATTATAACAATCAATTTGATACCAAATTATTGGTATGTAACATTTAAGGAGACTTTAAAATTTAAAATAAAGTCTGCCCATTCTAGCCTATGAAGGCCATTTACTTCAATGAGGGAAAAACGAATTTGGCTGTTTTTACCTCACCAGGGCTTATAAATCTATTTTTATAAAGTCCCTGCTTATAGTTACATGGCACCCAGCCCTAGGGGCACATAGGGCACACCTTAGGGGTGACTTATATGTAAAAATAAGGTAGTTTAAGACTTTGGAAGTACCTTTAATTCCAAAGTCGAATTTGCATATAACTTTAATTTAAAAGCAGCCAGCAAGGCAGGCTTGCTTTTAAAATGACACTGGGCACCTCAGCAATGCACCTAGGTGTGCACCACCTATGCTGTGGTCCCTAAACCTACATGCCCTACCATATACTAGGGACTTATAGGTAGGTTAACTTAGCCAATTATAATTAGCCTAATTTGCATATCCATTTTACACAGAGCACTGGCCCTGGGACTGGTAAGCAGTACCCAGGGCACAGCCAAGAGTCAGTAACCACCAGTACCTATCCATAAAGAGTGGGGGTGATCAGGCAAAAAAAAAGGACTTTCCTACACCTCCAACAACTACTTCCTCATCCTCCACTCCCATTACTTCTCCCTCTTCCTGCCCCAATATCCCCAAAAAGCTTTTCCTTTCCACCATTGACCTCTTCCATACCCCTCCCCCCCATCCTGCACATATGGCCAGGGTATCATGAACCCAGCCAATCACCTCAGCCACACAGTCCACAGGCCCACTTCCATCCGCACCTACTCGTGGTGGAAAGGATTCTAGGCCGCAAATTCTGAAGGGGAAGGAGCCTGCACCAGCCAGCAGAAAGGGAAAGGAGCATGCACCAACCAGCAGAAAGGAGAAGGAGCCTGCAACAGCCAGCAGAAAGGGGAAGGAGCCTGCAACAGCCAGCAGAAAGGGAAAGGGGACTGCACCAGCAAGCAAAAAGGGGAAGGAGCCTGCACCAGCAAGCAAGAAGGAGCCTGCTCCAGCAGCTGTCACAGAGCCCCCACCACCAATCGTGGTTGTGCAGCCATCAGTGAGTGCAGGGGCTGAGCAGGAGCCTCCCACTACCTCCACCACCACCACAGTGCATCCATCGCAGGGTGAAGGGGCTGAGTAGGAGCCTCCCACTACCTCCACCACCATCACAGTGCCGCCATTGCAGGGTGCAGGGGTGGAACAGGAGCCTCCCACTACCTCCACCACCATTACAGTGCAGCCATCACAGGGTGCAGGGGCTGAGCAGGAGCCTCCCTCTACCCCCACTACCACCACAGTGAAGCCATTGCAGGGTGCAGGGACTGAGCAGGAGCCACCCTCTAGCTCCACCACCACCACCACAGTGCATGCATCGCAGGGTGCAGGGGCTGAGCAGGAGCCTCCCACTACTACCACTACTACCACAATGCAGCCGTCACTGCCGGCGGATACAATGTGATCCAGCCTCCATGGGCTGCTGTGCAGCCTGTCCCCTCCAGAACCAGTGGGGGAGACACCCACCCAAGAGACTGTGGCCTTGCACTCCCCAGGCCCAAGCACAAGGCATGTTTCCCCCTACAGAACCAGTGGGCAAGTCACCCACTCAAGAGACTGTGGCCTTGCACTCCCCAGAACCAAGCACAGGGCATGTTGCCCCCTCCAGAACCAGTGGTCTTGTTTCCGCATCCAACTGCAGTGCACCCCCTTTTCCTGAGGTGCCTGCCTATTTGCCAACTGATGCCCCTGCAGTGTTCTCTCCGTATTGATGCAGGTAACAAGTGGGGCCTTGGACTCTGCCCTGTGGTCATGTGGCCCACGTGAACTGAGGACTGGGCAGTGTCCCATTTTTTTACATTTGTACATATCTGTTGCAGTTGCAAAATTATTATTTATACTGTGTTGATCTTATTACAATCACTTTAGTCAATTCCTGTTGTCCTTACATTATTCAGCTGATTTAAGGGGATTAAGTTGTTTTCTTGGGCAGCTGGTTGTGTGTATGGTGTGTGTGTCTGAGGTGTGTATGGTGCGTGTGTGTGTCACACTCATTTTCCTCCCCCCTCCCTTGGGTGCTAGGCAGAAGTACTCACTGTTGTCATCTTCGCAGGCGTTAGTGTTCGTGGTGGAGCAGAACGTAGAATATCATCGGGAAAACTTGCAGTTCTGGTTCCATGGCGGCATGGTTCTTCCCTGTGTCTCCAATGGTGATTCCTTTCACTTCTGTGCAGTGTTTCCGCCAGGCTTTTGCGGTTGTTGGTGCCGCCCTGGAAAAGGTGGCGGATTGTCTTGTCATAATATGGTGGGCGGAACTTTGACTTCCGCCTAGCTGTAGACGGCTACCGCCGTGGTGCCTGTTGTTTCCGCCCTGGCGGTCGGTGTGGTACATTGGCTATCTTTCAGAGATCTTTCCGTCATGGTCATAATTTGGTGGTAGTTACCGCTAGCCTGTTGGCGGTATTACCGCCACTTTATCACCGCCCACCAGGGTCATAATGAGGGCTAGAGTCTCAGCTAAAGCTGAACTTGTTACAAGACTACAAGCTCTCAGACAACAGCACAAATCATTGATCTGGGCTGCTAAGTGCAAAAAGATAGATGCAGAGTGGCTGCATGTTTACTCGTTCATGGGTAAACCAGGACAGGCAGATCTGTGGAGGTATCATAAGAAGAAATTATGCCCCTTAACAACAAGAGTTAATGCAGTCCTGAATCAAAATGGATTGATCATGTACAAAACATATATGCTGTTGAGAACGCACTAGCTGTGGAGTCAGAGCCCCAAATTGACGGCCCTGAAACCCCAGATTAGGAGCTGTTGTTTTTGGGGCCCGATATCTCTGGAATTTTGGAAAAGATCAGAGCTACTGGGTCACCTAAGATGAACAGGATACCTGCAGCACTCTTCAGAGGGACCTCGCATTGTGGATTGCAGTACTGTTCCTCCTCTACCAAACTTGCCAATTAACTGTGCAGGTTCCAGAGAATTGGAGGGGATCCATTCTGAATCCAATTCACAAGAAGGGTGACAGGGCAGATCCTTTCAACTTCTGCCTAACTGCCTACTTGGACAGGGAAGCTAAAGCCTACGTGTCCATCCTACTTAAAGAACTTGAAGGTTTGGCAGAAGCTAATGACATAATACCATTAATGGAATCAGGTTTAGGGCAAACTTTTCTATCTTGGACATCATCTTGGCCCTTTCTTTCCTGTCTCACACAGCAAAACATAAGAGGCATCTTCCACTCTTTGCCTGCTTTGTGGATTCTTAGCAGCCTTTGACCGGGTAGATAGGAAAAGCCTGTTGAAAAAGTTCAAAGGGTGGGGTATCCTGAATACCTTGCTTCTAGCCATTACAACTTTATACACTGCCACCTGGGTTAGAGTCAACTTAAAATCTATGACTACCTATAGGAAGGCCCTGACTGCCAACGGCCACAAGCAAGGTTGGTTGCTTGCGCCCCTTTTATTTAATATGTATACAGCAGACATGAACGCGGCGTTGAAACATGCCAACCTTATTCCTCCGAAAATCAGTAGAACCAAGACGCCCACACTGCAATATTCCAACAACATTGTCATCCTGGACCATGCGAGAATCAGCCCACAGAGAGCCCTAAATGCACTGCACAGATATAATACAGGCAACAAAATGGCAGCAAATGGTACTAAAACCAACATTCTTGTCTTTAGACACCCAGTCAAAAAACTAAAAAAGAAACTAAAGGTGGAGCCGGGGTTTGTTACAGATTGAAAATGCCCACTCTTATAGCTATCTGGACGTATGGTTCAGCACTAAAGAAGGACATAAAAAGCAATTGAGACATGTCACCATAAAAGCTGAAATGCCTTGAAAAAAACAATCTAAAACACTATCCAGGGCAAGTGACATGGGCAAGCTTAAACACTGGAGAGTTATGCAAGCTGTGGAGAGGTCATACATCAGTGCACAGTTGGATTTCCTTAGACCCCGGCCCTCAATAAAGGTTGCCTAAAACAAATCCTTTTTGCCAGGTTAGTGGGCCTACAATCAAGGAATTACACCAGAGATGGCGATTTCGGAGGGAAATTGAAAATTTGCCAACTCTAGAATACAAATCTTTTTACCACCTGCTTTAATGTTGTCCTATTCTACTTTCGGCACGACGCAGACTGCTAACGCCCCTCTTTATCGCCCACGGCACCCAAACTTGTAATGAGGCTGTAAACTTGGTGCTCAGCATCACTGAACTGGTGGAATTGGCAAAATTCTGCAAATACATTAATAGTATGAAAAATAATCCATAGGACTCAATTTCCTAAAGATCAGGCCTGATTGCCAGACCGAGCCCCTATTTCGTCTGCTAATTATTGCTCCAAAGTGGCTTAACCCTGCAGACCAAATGCACCACGCTACTGTTGCATTAATTTACAGTTCCTAACATTTTAAATCACTCTAACATATCTCAGTCTTTGCTCTCCACATCATGAGTGTTCTTCATCTTATCTCTTGGGTTTTATATTGTAAGATTTTATAAGCATGCACTCCATGTTCTGATGTAATTATCAGGCAAAGTGTTTACTTATGAGCTTTGGCCAAGATGGTAAACCTCTTAGAAGCTCCATCACCTATGGTTTGAATGCATAGGATGAATTTTGGGGGGAATACTATGATAAGCACTTTATACCCGGGTGGGAAAATCCGCTAGGAAATAACATTTTAATCACCATGCCATTGAATAATCCAATTACAGCTTCAGTGTTGGCATAAAAATCATATGCTGTGTGGTAAGCCTTACAACAGCTGCACAGCATGCACTTTAATGCATGAGGTTTGCACGTATGATAACCACTTTTACTGGCTGAATAGGTATAAAGATTTAAGTTTTTCAGGAAATAAAATGCAAGGGGATTTCAATGAAGTTGGTGTTTGTGAATTCCCAATATTTATTCTAACTGATTTTATCAACGGGGTTAGCTCATTCTGAACGACCCTGATACAATATTCTTTTAATTGTTAACCAGACTCAGCTTAATTTGATTTGATGCAAAATGGTATTGTTTTCGTTTAATGTGTATAAACATACATGTAATGATTTTAATTAACTGTGAATGATAAATAAACAACACTACTTAAGTGAATGGAAATTGCTCTTGAAGCATTTTAACTGGTGAGAAAGAACCACGTAATGGTCACTGTGGATTGAAAACCTAACTTTCAATTACTCCAAATATTTTCTTCCTGGTGAAGAACAATTGCATCACTTCACAATTTAAAAATCAGCTAACTGACTAAAATGTTGGTGTACTGCTACATGATTACAATTGAATGAAAGGGGTTACCCATTATGATGTGAACAGTTTGTCCCTGATGGAACTGATACCAGGACTTACTCCCCTCCTCGGAATTATCAAGCCCCATGGTTTCAGTAATTCTGGAGGACAGGAAATGCTGCAACAATTACAGGACCACATGTAATGGGCTACTTTAATGTCTAAAATGATTTGGGATTTGCGTTTGTTTAGACTAGGTAGACAATCATAGTAACTAGTCCTGATCAATGTATACATTTGGAGCCTATTTACAAACTATGTTTACTTAAAATTGTATTACAGTAATACTATTCAAATACTGCAAAATGCTACTCATAAACCTACATACGAAGTCCACTAGATCAGTGTTTTCTGTTTTTTCTATGAGAAGATCTTCACCAAAGTGGCAGAGACCCCCTCACAAGTAAGCCTCCGACTTAGGTATAAATGTTGGAGGGACAAGAGGGACTGGCTGGAAAATGGGATATACTTGCTCTTAAATGAGACAATTTTATGGAGGAGTAAGGAGAGGTTTGGGAGAGTAAGGTAGGATTTAGGGGGAGGTATGTGGTTTACAGTTTCACCTGCCCATGCAACATGAGATACATAAGAATGACCATGAGAAAGGCCAGAGTGAAAATTAATAATCATCGTAGCACAATAAGTGGTGGGAAGGATAACACTAAACTCACCAGGCATTTTTTGGAGATGGGTCATTCTGGCAATGATTTTAAATGAATGGTCTTGCAAAAGGTTACAGACAATAATGCACAGATGCTGAAAAATTACTCTACTATGAACAATGCTGGATTTATAGGTTGAGAACAGACACCCAAGGCCTCAACAATGATATACCATAGAGTGAACTGCAACACTGGTATAGAGTATATCCCACTATGGAATGCTGATGAACAACCAGTTGTGATTTCATGCAGGAGCATGAGGGATAATGTAAGAGTGGTGTTTTTACTAATGCTTTAGTGGCACAGAAGTTAACATTAGCTGACTTATATTTGTTTTCAAACAGCCTAACTGAGATGCACTAATATGTATTTTAAAGTGCACAAGTTTTGTCTGTTGATGGACATAGTGCCTACCATAGGTGGGTGCCGTATTACCATGGCAGACGTTGTGCCCACTTGAGTTTAATAAATGATTTATAACAATGTTTGAGAATAATTATTCATTAGAATGAAATAATATGATTAAAGAATAATTATGATTTATGATGATTTATGTGAGTTAGTTTAAGTTACACGTGTGTAGAAAAATAATGTGTGTCTCAGTCATACTTAATGTGATGTGTTAATAAAGATTGCAATTAATAGTGGAATGCTTTGAATATTTTATGATATATTATTAACTCATGAGTTTTCATAATTTGTGTGTTTTATTCACGCTCATATTAATGCATTTTTGTTGTGTTACCATAACGAGGCCTAACGTTTTGCAGTTGCATCAGTAATGAAAAAGAGGAATAATTTATTTCCCTTTAACCTGAATTTTTTCATGAAGCTGTTTCACATGTTTAGCAAAGAGTTCTACTGTATTATGTGTAGGTTTTTGATCTTGGAACCGGTACATCAAGAGCACTGGAGAATTGGACATTGAGAGAGACACCATTGTTTAATCATCCCGTCTCATGTGAAAGAAGAAAACTGTTGTGAGCTATTTGAAGATGTGGAATGTATCAACTAATGCCACCAATCATACAGTGAGAAGGAATGAATCTATTAGCCTGCTATACAATCAGCAAAAATTAAATATTTATCTTGATGAAACATGAGTACGGATTCCTGAATTCATGTAAATTCAGATATCAGGACTTTGTTGTCACACTTTATGATGACTGTAAATAAGTGGCTCCTTCTCATTGAATGATTGGTGGCTTTCAATAAGCCATTAGATAGTGGTGCTATGAAGTGATACAACTGATAGCACATCGAGGCCACAGGGAAAAGGATGGTTAATTGGCAATACACGACTTTTGACACAACTAGGCTGTACTTGATTGATATCAAGGAGGGGTACTTCCTATATGAATACTCTGTCCCGATGATGACCCGCCTGAATTAATTTCACTGTTTTAGGGTTGAAACGTTGACATTAAACTTGAAATGTGGATTGACATTTGAAGAAGTGTCTGTAGGCTCATAATACTTATGTTAGAGGTGTTCAGTAGAGACCTCAGGCTTTTAATCACAGTTTGTTTTATTTTTCATGTAAATAGCACTGAAGCGCCTTGATTATTTTACTTTAAGTTGTGTGATTTAAACTTCCAATAAATGTGATATATTAACAAATAAACTTCATCGCTCCAACCCCTGTTGTGGAAGTCAATTCATATCCTTCCCCCCGAGGGACCCTTTCTTGTTATATTGCAGTATTAAATTCATGCCATCTTATGTAAAAGATTTAGGCTTCAGAAACCTTTGAGACTTAGTAGTAAATTAAAAACAGTACAGATAAGCAAGTTGAAATTATATAAAATGTCCACCATAGATGTAAGGAAATTATACACCTCAATACTATGCAATGGCGGTTTGGAAGCACTAGAGTGGGCTTTATTTAGACACTCCACACATGTGTTTCTATAAGAATTGTTGTACTTCACACTACTTCAGACTTGTTTTCACAAATATATGGATGAATTAGTTGTGTAATTTACTGAAACATCCTTGGGCTTCATGGCAGCACAAGCATACAAACATGTTTATGGACAGACATCAATATGGCATCTTATCTCAAAGTATACCTTGAAAAATTTCTCAAATTGCATGTTTCATATATAAGTGGCATATTTGTAATATGGGATAAAACTGAAGAAGAAGAATTAATGGAATCCATCAGTCTCTTCAAACTACTGCATACAAACATTAACTTCACCTCTAAAATTAAAAAAACATAGATTTTTTAGATGTCAGAGAGTAGAAAAACAGATCAGCTGCCTGTATACAAAGTCTACAAATTGCAACAATTTACTATTTTATCAGTCAAGAGGAACAAATCAAAATGGTCAAGTTTGAAGAAAGGAGATATCCACATGAAGTTGTGCTGACAGCTTGCACCAGAATTAAAAACCAAATCAAAAAGAGCTACAGTACAGGCAGACAAGCCCAAAAAAGTGAAAAAGATCACTATTCTTTAGCACATTCTCCGTACAGAGCAAAGGGATTCATCATATCATTCAAACAAATTTGAAAGTAATTGAGACTGACGATTGTTTAAAAAACAGTCTACCCCCCCAGTGATCTCTCACATAAGTCTACCTCCCCCAGTGATCTCTCACATAAGATGCAGAAATGTTGAACAACTAATGGAAAAATGAAACAAACTGGTCAGAAAATACTGTAAATATTGTTAAAATATCTGAACAAACCTATGTACTAATAAGTTAGCTTACAAAATTCAAAATTGTAAAGGGTCACAATCTAATTTACCTAACCAATATTCATGAGGTAAGTCACAAACTGTGACTCACTAGTATTGCTGGCCCTCACAAGGATGGTGGCCTCCTGGGGTCAGCAAACCAGCATGTCTGTGATTGCTTTTTAAATGTATGTTTTAATGCAGGACACCCTAAATGCACTCCATCTAATGGCAATTCGTTATGCCGTTCTAAATCTATGTTGTGATTCAGTAACCCATTGTAACAGCAAAATGGGATTAATACATTCCAAAAGCCATTCAGTGGTCTCAAACCCTGTTATTTGCTGACTGTCAGGATCTGTGACCCCTTAATGACATCACACATCCATTCCTTAATTTCCATGGTAAAAGGTAAATCCAACAAGGAAACTCACAGTCCCCCGAACCACTTTTGAACTTCAACAATCACAAAAATGCAATTAATATTCAATTTGTCTAACATCTTACAAATAGAGAAAAAAAAACAATTAAAATGACCATATGGGCAGGAATACTTGTGCAAAACTGAACAGAAAGTTAGATCAAGGATCACAGAACCCAAAAACACAATTAGAAGGGGGAAACAGGGTCATGGGTTTATCAGAAGGAGAACTTCTGGATTTCCAAATTAAATGGCTGTGGCTAGGAATATGCCCAATAATAAATTGGAACTCGGCTGTATCCTCTGAGCTGTTTTTGACTCTAAATATCATATTGGATTGTACAAACTAGCTTGGAACTTAAATATACACGACAAAAGTTTACTTAAGGAAATTAACAACATTGTTTATCAAGACATTCAACAAACATAATATATTCAAATGTAAAGTAGCATCATTGAGTACTTGCTTGATTCCTTGATTTCTGATGCCATTAGAAATTTCCCAAATAGTCACTATTCCAAGATGGTCACTAGATTTGCCAGAGAGTTACCTATGATCTACTTCCAATGTAAGGACCTGAGAGGCATCATCAACTACCATCAAGATATCTCGAAACTTTGGTTAAGCGATTTTAACCACTCAGCAGAAGATATGCTTGAAGTACCACTCAGCAGGAAAGAGCACATTAAGGCCAAGATTTACAAAGGTATTGCGTTGGGTTTGTGTCACTTTTTTAACAAAACCCAACAAAACCCCGAAACAAACCCATTTTGAGGCATTACAAACTAACACAAATTGGTATTTGTGTTGATTTGTAATGAATATAACACAAACCAGTGTGAAATGCTTCTTTTCATTACTTAGCATCAAGGGGGTGTTAAATGGCTGATACACGGGTGTCACCATACAACGACTCATGCTTTTTGAAAAAAAACATATCTACTAACAATAATAGACAGGGTTATGTGCTTTAAAAGAAAAAAAATTTAATTACTCCTTTCGTTTCCGACTTTGCATGGATGCTGCACGGTACAGCACACATATGAAGTAGGAAACATTTTAAAACATGCCTGTCATAGTATTTTACACTGTAAGGGTACACTTTCCATGCAAAACCTATGCTACACTCATGCACACATCCTTGCACTATGGTGCAAAGGTGTGTGCATGGAACTCCTCTGCAAAATTCTACTCTGGCACTAGGGAAAGGAGAGTAGAGTGCTTTATCTCTGAGATGGCACTCTACTGCTCTCTTCTTGTCATATAACAGAGCACACCATCTTTGGGTGCTGTGCCATGTTACCTGGCTTCGTTGTTAATCCGGCCCTAAATATCTAAGGCTCGGCTGTCAAACAAGCCAGTATGCATATACATGGATTTGTCGCTGGACTGGTTTCCTTCATTCCTTTACTAGAAAAGACTTTGGACACTGGATAAGGTATAAGGCAGCACTGCACAAGATGGACCCGATGGCTCATAAGACTAAGATACCAAGGGCCTGATTTATGAAACGTTAACGCCACCTTTGCGTAATTTTTTGATGCAAAAGTGGCGCAAACTTACAAAAATATAATTAACTAACGTTTCATAAATCAGGCCGTAAGGTCGTAATCATGCCCTAAAGGCCTGATTCACAAAGATAAACCTACAGATTTGTGCAAGTTTACTCTTTTTCAGAATTCACAAAACTTCATTTTAACAGTAAGTTTACAAGTGTGGAGACGCTGCAGTCGAGGTGGAGAACCCTGTGCATAAAATGATAGGCCTGTCCAATCAGGCCCCATGACTTAACTATGAACTAGCATTTATCAACTGGGTTTAAAAACTATAAGAATTTTTTGCTTCAGAAAAACAACACACACTGGTTGACATAATCAACCAACACTTAAAAGATGCAAAATGGTTCGGCAGATAAATAAATATATATGATTCGAACCTTGTGAATTCTCTATTGGTGGAGACACTGACATTGGTATATAGACACCAAAATCATTGCTCATGTTCAGCACTGACAGCTGAAATAAGCTTGTAATGCTATAGAATAGGTAGAGAAAACATTATTTGTGTGTCTTCCAATTGTGTTCCACAAATAAATGTAATGTTATGTTGAATTGTCTAGTGTGGCTTATCATCCAGTGGAGTGTCCAGACTCTGTAGCATGTGCGTAGGCAAGGGACTGAGGGTGATGGGTGCCAGCCTTGAGGAATAAGTCAAAGAGGCAGGTATTCAGCTTCTTCCAGAATTACAGAAGTGGGGAGGCAGCCCTGATGTGTAGTGAAAGGTCATTCCAAATCTTGGGTGCAATGTAGGGGAAAGATAGACCTCCTGTTCTGCTTTTGCGGATGCAGGGTGTGTGTGAGTGAGAGTGAGGCTGAACACTGGTGTCCGGTGGGATGGTGGAAATGAAGGTGAGTGTTAAGGAATCTTGGTCCAGTGTTGTGCAGTACCTTGCAGGCATGCATGATGAGTTTGAATTGGCAGCATTTATGTATGGGGAGCAATTGGAGCTCTCTGAGATGTAGTGCAATGTGGCTGCATCGTTGGCAGTAGGGGATGAGTCTTCCTGTGGCATTCTGGATGGTCTAGAGTCAGTGGAGAAGATGGTCAGAGAACCATGTGTGGAGTGTACTGCTGTAGTCCAATCTGCTTGTAATGATGACCTGCGTAATGGTTCGTTTGGTGTTCCATTGTAGCGATTTGAAGATCTTGTGAAGCATGCAGAGTATGTGGAAGCAGGTAGAAATGACTTAATTGGCCTGTGCTTTCATGTTAACCTTGTCATCTACAATGATTCCCAGGTCTCTTGCATGGTTGGTTTGTGTGGGTGTGGGTCTGAGCTCCAATGGCCACCATGTGGAGTGCCAGAGAGAGTTCTTTTTCCGAAGAGCAACACTTCTGTTGAGTTTCAGGCAGGTGTCTGTTATCCAGACTGCTTCACTGATCATGCAGTCAGAGAAGTTGGTTCTGGTTGTGGTGGACTTGTCGGTCAGGATGAATTGGATGTCATCAGCATAGGTGATGATGGCTATGCTGTGTGATGTTATTAAGCGGTTTTATGTAGATGTTGAACAGAGTTGGGCTGAGCGATGAACCCTGGGGAGCAGATCAGATTCTTGGGATAAGATATGTAGAGTGGAAGCCTCACTCACTGTGTTATTTCTGTGAGCAAGGAGCAGATCCAGTTGAGGGCAGGTCCCTGGATGCCTTTGCCTTCCAACCTTCTTAAAGGGGTTTGGTGGTGGGACACTGCATCAAAAACAGTGGGAAGGTTGAGTAGGATGAGATCTACAGTTTTCCCATGGTCTAGCTTTGTGCAGATGTCATTAGTGGCTGTCATGAATGCTGTTTCTTTGCTGTGGTTACACCAGAATACTGTTTGGGTGTGGTCGTGAAGGTAATGGAGTTCGAGGTGGCTGGTGAATTGTATGCTGATGACTTTCTGTATCACTTTAGCTGGGAATGGGAGCAGAGAGATGGGTCAGAAGTTGCTCAGCTCCCTAGGGTCAGCAAAAGGATTTTATATACTTTTTAAAGTATATTATAGGGAGTTATATATTATATTATTTATTTTGTATAGGAGTATTTGCACTACACTTTACATAATTATTTATATTTTCCTAATACATATACTGAAATGTTTACATATTTTATGACATTGTTACATAAGTTCAATTGTTTTCTGTAGGCAGATAGTATTTCTTGTTTTCATTTAGTAGCAGCCGCTTTTTACCGCTAAGTGTACTTTTGTACTTTATTATTGTCATTTTTCATCAGGTTTGCTAGAAGCACGTCAGTGTGAGCAGTTGCTGATCGTTGGATAACGTGAGACTATTTTTGAGTTTTCCTATAGGGTTTTGGGGGTAGGGTGGATGATGAAAGATCTAGTTAATGTTAATTGTAGTGTTACTTTTTATTTTGAGGGTTATTTAGTTGTAGTGTGTGCTCTGTTGTTAGCCATGTTGTGGGTTAGGCCTACTAGGGATTTGGTAGTACTCTTGTTTTAATTTTTTAGATAAAGTCATGTTTTAATGTGTGTTTATTATGATGTTAAACTAATGTTAACGTTGTATTTGAAAAGACTGTTATGTGAGGGTGAGTACTGATTTTTTTTCAAGGGGTGTATTAACTGGAAGTAATCTCATGGAATTGTGTTTTTTGCAAGGGGGTCTCTCATGTCCAGGCTCCCCATACTATGCTCCTCAGTCACAGAGACCATCAACCAGGGAGCTGACATGAGCAGCTAACCCAGCCATTAAGTAGGTGAAGGCCCATGCAATCCCGAGTTTTTCACACAGGAACCTGCCTACCAGTGCTGACCACAGCCACTCATTCTGGAGTGAGTGAATCCATGAGCTTTCCACAGCCCACAGAGGTCCAAATGCAACCACAACCTGAGACCCAGCACTTTGAAGGCCCAGGAAAAAGGATCTCAGTCCCAGCCCTCAGGGCATGTTGACACGGGTAGACCGCTTTGTCCACAGATTGTCCTGCACGCTGCCTCTCAATCTAACTCTGGGGCACTAGGCTACCAAAAAAGGCCCTCCCTACTAAGGAAACTCTACTCTACCCATATGTAGTCACATGCTGCTGGGAAGTCATATGCAACCTTGTGATGGGCAGGTACAACATTAACTTGTGTCTGCTTTCTTGGTTGCCTTGGCATCCCTCAAGTATTCTGGAAATTACTTTGGGAGAAAGTGCCCTTTTTCATGGTCACCCCATTTTGTCCTGATCTTTTTGCTGTTTTTTTTTACTGTGCACACTGGGACATCACTGCCTAGTGCTTAGTACATATGCCCTGATCCCTAAAACATGTAAAATTGGCCAGTCACTGATTGGCATATTTAACTCTCCTGTATGGGCATAGTATATGATTGAGAAACTATACCTATGACATACAAAACTAAATGTCATCTGTGGACTGCAGCACTTATAGTGTTATCAACTAGTGTGACAAGGAAAACAGCTTTAGGCCAACCACGATAGTCTGACTGCTACAGTTTAAACCTGCTTCCCTGTCAAAGTAACACTTTTTGAATGATGCAAAATTAAAAAAATCATCCTTAAGTACTTAGGTAATACCCTGACACCCTCATTAGGGTGCCTGATATTTAAAAGTGGAACACATGTGAAAATTTAAGTTATCATGTTCATCTAGAACCAGCCTGAAATCCCACCTAGCACCCAATCAGCCATGATCATAGACTATTTCTAGTGCTTTACTTTTGCTTAGCCCTTTAAACTTTAATATTCACGATTCATATCTCTGGTTCTCCCTATTGGGATTTTTTTTGTTTTGTTGCCACTTTGCCTAATAAATTTGAATCTATATTTCTCAATTGGGGTGGGATTTTCATTAGATTGTGTTTTTGACATTTTAACTGTTTTGGTTCTCTTAGTTAAGCATGTTTGCTCTGTGCCATACCTAGTAAGGCTCAAGCCCAGGTTTAAGTTACTGAAGCTTTTGCCTGCACATAACAGGTTAGAGACTTTATTACTTGTGTTTGACTATTGCCTTCCCCCACTAACAATTTAATTTCTTACATTTGTTAAGTGGTAAAGCAAACTCAAACTCTTTTTTAACTTAGACATCATTAGTCAAAGACTTTGGGATTATTAATTCCCTGAACTTTGACTTATTTCGTGATGAATAGAGGATTTTCCACACCACGCAGTATTAATTTTGATCCTATATTATAATATTATTTTATGTGCACAGTGCGGCATCCAGTGTTGCTGTTATTTCTCCTATTCATTCCCTTTTCAATGCTTCTACTGTTCGTCTCATACATCATATAGAATTTGGCAAAGACTGTAAAAGTGTATCATTCCTACTGGATACAGATTGCAAGTTAAGGCCCTGATTTATATGATGGTGTGCATACTCTGTTGCAACGATGGCAGAGTGTACACATTGCCAACATAATGGTCCATCCACCCAATTGTTTTCAGGCAGATCATAGGCTTGACTACGGCGTTTACTACTCCATGACCACCATAGCCAAACATCTCCGATGGCCCAACAGAGTAAGGGCCATCAAAGAACTGGCTATATGTCAGCCCACCCAGTCAGGATTGGCAGACATGTAGTCACTTTTTTACTGTCTGTCATACCAGGCAAATCCTGATAGTGAGGGACAGTATATAGTAAACAATATTCCCCCCACAATAGTAGAAAATTCCTATGGCAGAAGGATCATTACTTTTTTTTTCTTTTTTTAAAGAAAAAGTGATCTTCTTCTTCAAATAAAAAAGAAAACTGTTTAGTGCATGGTTGTATTGTGCTGATGCAGGCCTGCACCAAACAGTGGGATACATCGACAGGAACCACCGTGATGGTGATTTCTGGCAATGTATTATAAATGACCGCTTGCTTGGCAATCATTTATAAATTAGAGGGATGGTGCTTCCGTCATGGGCATGGAGTAATTTACTCTGTTCCTATAGCGGAACAGTGAGTCCGTCAATATATAACTTGGGCAATCACGTTCTTTCTGATAACTCCTCAGCCTTTTTTTTGTATTAAGAACATCTATTTAAATAGCAAAGCCAAGTACTTTATTTTTGTCTTTGACCCAAGTTTCAGTTTTCTTCTTGATCTTTTTTTAACAATTTTTCAATTGTATGAAAGCTGAAATCTTTATGATGTGGATACACATTTTTTAAGTATTAAACTTGAAGACATTTAGAGTCACCATTGTGAATGTTTCTGTAAAGTCCCAGAATCCGTATTTTCAGCAGTGTGATAGTACTTTCAATATACATGACAAGTAACCTCGATAACTAATGTGAAATATTACAACGATGATGCAACGGTTCAGGAACTCACAAATAAATAATTCTCAGGGCCCTCTGTAAATGAATAATTTTAGATTGTTCATCTCAATTTACATATGGTGCACTTCTGACAATAGTGGAAAACCTGGAGTTAGGTAAGTGCTGGTGAGCTTTGGTGGGTGCAAATCTCTAAATTCAAATATACATATATATGTATATATATATATATATATATATATATATATATATATAAGATGACATGGTTTTGGCCATAATCTACAGGTCATGCTTGGTCAGCAGTTCTTCTAATCATTGTGAGTGTAATCAATCATACATCATATTGTGCCTGGTTTTACTCCTTTAGATTAATCTCCAAGAACAGATGTCCTTTCAAGATTACCTGTATTAAATACTTCATTAATTAATGATTTCATATCCTCGAAATCTCTTTTAACTTGTCTTACTAGGTCTTCCAAGGTTTCATTGTTACTCCTTTTTATACATGCAACATTCCTCTTTTGAATATTGGCAACCTGATGTTAAAGATGATAGCTTGTGTGATGTAGAGTAAAGTGACAGAGCATGTTTGTGATGAAGCTTTGTTTGAGAACAATTGTCTGGTAACTTAACTAGGATCAAGGAACTGTGCATAAAATTGAGAGACAAAGTGTGTCAAGCCCATAGCTTTTGATTTCCAGTTCATATTTTTAAGGCAGTCTTTCAACATTTGTTTGTGGCCTTGCCAGATTACAAATGACGGGGCATATTTACAAGCCAATTGTGCCGGCGAATCAATTTATTCATGCTCCAGTAGCGCATGGTGCAGAACCGTATCTACGAGGCCATGCAATGCCACTTTGAATAGCTTTTCACAGCCTTTTAGATATGGTGTTAGGTAGCTCAGTGCAAGTCGCTGCATTTCCTTACACTGCACTGGGGGAGCATTCCATGGCCATTGCAGTTGATGTTTCCCACGCAACACCCATGGGTTTTGATTCATTTCCAGATTTACAATGGATCTGTAAATCTGGGAATGCGTAAAAACAGCCCACCTACCCAGGGGAGGGGTAACATGGAGAAATATCTTTATTTCTCCTCTTTTTTCCTCTTTCTATGTGTGATGCATTCTACAGAACACATAGAAAGAGGAAAAAAACATCTATGAATTTTGTGCAGGCAGGATCCCTTTTCTGCACAAAACAATCCTGCCAACAACACAGACACCCTTGCATATCATTTTCTTTAAATGTACTCACCTGATATATCATTGATGTGTATAACATGTATATAATATGAGCTATTGTACTTTGGTGGTGTACATAGCATACTAAAATTCCTTGGATATTGAGGAGACCTTTCATCTTTTCATTTTAACTATGTATACACTGGGGGGATTTCTTCACTGTCTTACTTTGCATGATATTCTATATACATCTGAGGCACAAATCATGCTGTTATTAGGAAATTTAATGGTTGAAAGACAAGGGAAAATATATATTCCTTTTGTGGTCAATAGATCTGATTAGTATATTTTATATAGTTTAGAATTTATTGTCGATCTATTTTGTAATGTAGAACTTTGAGGATATAAATTTTTCTTTGCCCATTTTGAGTAGTGGCCACATAGTTATTAACACAGCTTGTTGACAAATTGAATGAAAATGATATATTATAATTGCGGTGTTAAAATGGCCGCCATAGTTACAAGGGATAGGCAGAATTTCCGCCTTTGCTGTTAGCCGGCTCCTTTTTTTTTTGGGAAAGAAATGACATACTACAATTACGATGTGAAAATTGGCCCCCGTAGTGACATTCAATATGCGGCCTTTGCTATGGGCTAGTCTAAATACTAATCACTTTAACAAGGAATGTTGTGGAAATAATGGGTCGATGGAAGTTGCATTCATCATGTTAAGATGGCCACCGTAGTTAATTATGATAGGCAAGAGTTCGCCTTTATTTTCTATAAGCCTCCGTCTTTCAAATACTAACCATTCTAAAATGGCCACCGGCACGAGAGAGAATGGACGGAAGTCCGTCTTCTTGGTTTGCTACATCGTTTTTAACATGAACGCGGCACTTTAAAAATGCCGGTCAAGAGGCTTGCATTTATTGCGAAAAACGCCAGAGTGTATACACGAGTGATACAATCCTCGCGTACTTCACGTCGGGATATCCCAACGAAATGTAAGTAATGGAAAAGAAAGCGTTATTTATGTTTGCTTTGTACTGTCAATAATTCGGTTGCATACTGATTTAATTAATCTAACAACATGGGCAGAAAATGACCGCATAGCAATTGTAGAATACTAGGGTGCTTAAATACTAATCATTTTAACAATGAATATTGTGGAAATAATGGGTAGATGGAAGTTGCATTCATTGTGCTAGAATGGCCACCGTAGTTAATTATGATAGGCAGAAGTTTGTCTTTATCTTCTCTAAGCCTCCGTCTTTTAAATACTAACCATTCTAAAATGGCCACCGGCACGAGAGAGAATGAACGGGAGTCCGTCTTCTTTGTTAGCTACATTGTTTTTAACACAAACGCGTTTTTTTTTAAAATGCCGGTCAAGAGTCTCGCATTCACTGCGAAAAACGCCAGAGTGCATACACGTGTGATACAACCCTCGCGCATTTCACGTCGGGATACCCCAACGAAATGTAAGCAATGGAAAAGAAAACGTTATTTATGCTCTCTTTGTACTGCCAAAAATTCGGTTGTATACTGATTTAATTAATTTTACAACATGGGCAGAAAATGATCGCATAGCAATTGTAGAATACTAGGGTGCTTATAGAGGGGCCATTTGAGTTATTTTCGATTGTCTAAGTTTCAGTTGGTTTTAAAATATGAACGAGCCCTGTGACACCCAGTGTATAGACGGCCTATGAAGAGGCAAAAAGAGGTGATTGCCTGTGGTTATAAACAGGTCAGTATGGGCACGATAATTAATTATATTGATACATGTAATTTGAGGAGCAAAAGGAGAATAATGAAATTGATATCTTTCTCCTTCTTAGTGTGGGATAGATGGGATATGAACACAACATATCGGACATGTAAAGGATCAAAGGTATATATTTTTTGGACATAAAATACTCTATTGTCCACAAAAGAGAAAAGTTTGCTCACTTTGGTTCTGCATGTGCAATCATTGCGGTGATTTCTATTGAGTTAGATTTGGGAGACATGGGAAGCTTTTTCTGATGGTATATCTTTGACCAGCACACAATAATTTGACACGAAGGGAGATGTGGTGATGGTTCTCTTCTTTTCTTGAGTAGTTTATTTTCTAATTTTAAATTGAGGTACATCCTGAATAGGAGGCTGATATAACATTGTGGATACTTCTTTGACCAAATAACTCTCATGTATTAATTCTAGGATAGGATAGGCTAAATGAATGTTGAAGTATGCATGTTCTGTATCTTTGTGTAAAATTGTACGTTTTTGTTTGTAATATATTGATTGTTATTTGTTGTAATTTTCTCAGCCTTGAAGAAGTCCTTTTAGGACGAAACACGTGTCGGCTGATTGCTTGTCATTCTCCTTCTTTTTATGTTTGATGTATATATTTATTTGTTTATGAAGATTTATAGTTTTTTGTATGACAATTTCTATTTATATGAATATATTTTTGGAAATACTTTTGTGTTATGTCTTGTTTCTTTTTGGTCAGTGTTGTCATTATTCCACACTATTCTAGAAAAGGAGAGGACTAAAATAATTGTTTAGCTAAACGTGTCATGATCCTCATCTTCATTGTAATATTATATTATCTATTAAGTATAGATTTAGATTTATTGGTGTGCTCCACTGGTTTGTTTCTTTGTCATGAGAACGCGTTCATCATCATGAACCTTTCTTTACACATCAAGGCAACGATGTGGTTCAGCGTTTGAGCACCCATAATTTTCCTTGTGTAATACTTACTTGAATGTGCATTTATTTCAATTAATGAGTTGCCATTTGTTGTTAATTCCATGGTGCAAGGGTGCCTGCATTGACACTAGGCACTAAATTGTGCACCGACGCTGGCTGAAAGAACAGGAATGCACCATATCTCATATACACCGTGATTCCTGCCCTTTCAAATTGACTTAGAGCAGTGCAACAAATAGACATGCTGCACTGCCCTCTGCCAAATCTTTGTAAATATATCCTTTATACTGCATCTTCTATGTTACATATTGAATTTAATTATGGCCATGTTGCAGACAAAAATAAGGTCTGACAACCCCCAGACTTCATAGAGTGACCATGGCACATGAGTGAGATCATTCAATTGAAGGGAGCGTAAGAGGTACTCCCCCAAATTAATATTTTAGGGAAAAAAGGGGGAAAGGGTGCAGTTTACAAAACATTTTCTACATATAGGGCCTGATTCACAGAGGTAAAGTTATACTTTTGTCTATGTTTACGATTGATTAATAATCACAAATGTATTTTACGAGTAGTATCTTTACAACTGCGGTGTGTTCGCAAATAGAAATAGGATTGTCCTATCTTTTTGTGAATAGCAATCATAAAAGGTACACAAAAGATTGTTTACCTTTGTGAATCAGACGCTCTGTGTCTTTTCCATCTCCTTTTCCCTTTACCCCTCCTTTCGTTTGCTGTCACTCGCTCAGTACTTCGTCTTCCTGCTTCATCTTCACAGTGTCTTTATGTTCAATCACTTCAATAAACTGTTACCTTAGGTGTGCTCTCACTGGCTAAAAAACAATCATCAAATGTATTTAGTTAAAATAAAAATAAATGTATCTCCTTCGAGAAGTGCGAGGAACAGAAGATGTATACAGTATCTGAATGACACACTTAATTGCCTGCTGCAGACACCAGCGATGCTAAAAGGATGCTAATATTTAAGTATGCTTGGCCATGGGTTGTGGTTATTTTCAGTACGATTACATTTATACATTTTTCTGAAAATAAACATATTTTCATTTTAAACTTCTTCTATTCTAACAGGCACGGGTATGTGCTGCATTAATCCCAAGGTAAGGTTTGGGAATCCAGAGACTCTTGAAGCAAAGCACTTATGATGTACTGACAGTCTTGTGTTTACTTATGCGTTGACTGCTTTGCACTTAAAGGTGACAGGGACAGTGAAATAAGCAACGCAAAGAAGTTTAAGAATTGCAGCCTATTAAGGATGAAAACCAGAGGTATGCATCATTCGCATAAAAAGCACAGCAAAACCTGAAAGACACTGGCACATACAGAGTGGTGGAATCAATAATGAATTAATTATGGTGAAACATTTATACATTATGGAACCATTAATTTAATATTTCAATTAACTGCTGTTTGTTGTACTAAAAGTCACTCCCCGGTGTTATGAAAACTCCCTGTGCTCGCACATCTAGATGTGCTAAGTGATTTCTGTTCTAGCGTGCATAATTGTCGTGACACTCTTTCATTTCTATGCCATCGTTAATGTAAACTGAAAAGATAAATTTTTCTCGAAATATAGATTTCCTCTGTATACTGAGTTTCAACCTTAGTGCCTGCCTGTTTGAAGGGGCCACGCTAGCTGAGAGGAGAAAAGGCTGTACTTTTCTGATGAAGTCTACCATTATGAAAGCCCATTTCGGGGCTATAGTTCATAATTCCAAATCCAAGTGTACCCTAGTGGAGAAATGACACAATAGTGTATCGTTAATTGTGAGGTTAGTTCAAACAAACTAGGACAAATATAGAAAGCTTCTCACGCCTAGACAGACTCCTTCAAAACCAGCAATGAATGTTTATATTAGTACTTGCCGCAATTAAGGAGAAGTTAAAATCATGGCATAGCGGTGGGGCATGGGTCGCTCGAGGATGCTAGTACATCCCAAGGAGGTCTGCTTATGCTTTCTCCATTAATGCAGAGCCGGAGGCACCCTTAAGTCAGACTAGCAAAGGAGGAAGACAGTCACACAGCTAAAGCAGTTATTGACTTCATGGAGACTTCTGACTCAATGCATCTGCTCTGAGGTCATACACAGAGCTAAATAACAGTTCTTATCCTCTACCTCACTATGCGTAGAAACAGACAAGATGTTAGCCACAGGTGCCCGATTTCCTGGTGGGACTTTAGTCTGACAGTAAAAGGTTGCCTATAGGTTTGTTGGAGGTGGAGAGATGTTCAGAGAGGTCAGCAAGAAGGCCAGAATGACATCAGATGAGCTTCTGCCTTTTGCCACTGGGGTCAAGAAGGTTGGAGGACTTGCTTGACCCTCCTGGCTCCACAGAGTCAGGGAACAAAAGGTTCAATATTCCCTGGAAAAGGAATACCGTGACCCTTCTTCTTCTGTGTTGGGGTGCCAGGCTAGAGAAAACTGTGACTGAGGCAGTAACATCATTAGTCCAACCAACAGTGGAGAATGGGGTGAATAATAAAATGCATTGTAGACTTCAGCAGCCCACTATAGAAAGAGACACCTTAGAGAATGGATGGGTAAAAGAGTTGGAGAGGCATAATAAGACAGTTGTGGTGGCACTCAGAACAACTTAGGGAGAAGACCAACAGGAAAAAATCTGGAACTAAGACAACTAAGGAAGGTGTTAAAACACTGCTGTACCTCATCAGATGGCCCACATCAGGGAAGCGAATTAAAAAAAAATTAAGGGTGAAAAGGTTGTAATGGCTTCCGGTAAACATTTGCATGACATAATTCAATAAACTCAAAACAATATATTGCTGTTGAGACTAAGCTTGCAGATTTACACTCAACTGTCCTGAAGACAGTTGTACGTCAAAATATGAATAACAAAAATATAATCTGTGAGGAAACAGGGCTGATTGCAGAACCCCCCTGACTTTTTACCCCCATTTTCCACTTTTTGCTGGTGTTTTCCTGACTCTGATGGTGCCCTGGGTACTGCTAACCAGTCCCAGGGCCTGTGCTCTGTGTAAAATCAATATGCAAATTAGGCTAATTATAATTGGCTAAGTTAACCTACCTATAAGTCCCTAATATATGGTAGGGCATGTAGGTTTAGGGACCACAGCATATGTGCACTGCTGAGGTGCCCAGTGTCATTTTAAAGGCAGGCCTGCCTTGCTGGCTGCTTTTAAATTAAAGTTATATGCAAATTCGACTTTGGAATTAAAAGTAGTTCCAAAGTCTTAAACTACCTTATTTTTACATATAGGTCACCCCTAAGGTGTGCCCTATGTGCCCCTAGGGCTGGGTGCCATGCAACTATAAACAGGGACCTTATACAAATAGTTTTATAAGCCCTGGTGGGGTAAAAACAGCCAAATTTGTTTGTAGTAAATGGCCTTCATAGGCTAGAATGGGGAGACTTTATTTTAATTTTTAAAGTCCCCTTAAATGATGGACACCAAGAGTTTGGTATCAAATTAATTGTTATAATAAATCCCACAACTTCCAGTTGTTGGACTTTATATAACTTGTTCAGGAAAGAGTTTTAAACTTTACCTGAAAAGTTGCCAATTTCAGCCCTGCATTGTCTTTGCTGCTGTGCCCTGATTGGCCAGGCTGCCTTGATGAGGTGTGAAGTGGACTGGCTTCACACAAAGGACAGTGCCTGTGGGAGGGAATCTCCCCTCAGCAGATGGTTGGGCAGGAAGGGGGAGGGCTGCCAAACTGGTCTTCAAAGGCAGAGAAGGACATTTGGAGTAACCAGCAACACCTCCACATCCTGCAACCCCAGACAACTAGGTGCCCCATTGATTAGATTAGGAGAGGGCAGGAGAGGGGTGTGTTTAGGATTTTTAGCCACATCAGTGGGTGGGCTCAGCCAGATGTAACCTCCAAAAATCAGATTCCGCCATGATGGATTTTTGAAGAATGTTGCCTTCTGGGATTGATTTTTGCCACACTTCCCACGAAGTGGTCATCACAGGAGGAAGGACCCTGCACCTGATTGGAGAACCAGGACCCCCCTGCTTTTCACCCAGGAGCAAGGATAAAACTGGCAGACCTGCACCCACACCTCAGTTCCCTACCACATCCAACAAGGAAGAGCTACAGAAGAAGAAGGACTGCCCTGCTGGACCCCTGGCCTGCACCTGGAACCTGCACTCAGAAGGACTGCACCAGCTTCACACCTGGGCTTCACCACAAGAAGGACTGTGCCTGGCTTCAGCTGGTTCAAGGAGGGACTCCCTGTTTGCTACAGGTGAAAAATTGCTAACCAGAGTCCCCTGCACCAACTCCTGAAGAAAGTGACCAGCTGACCACTGTTCAGTGGCCAAAAAGGAGTTTGCGCCAGGTGCATTCTGGGAGTTGTAGTCCACACCCCCAAGGACCATCTCAGAACTTCTCGACCCTTGGGGTGAGCTGTGGACCTCAAAAGAACCTTAAAAGGACATCTGGGAGAAGCCCCAGAAGTTTGGAGAACTTTGGAGAACTTTTGAAAAAAAGCTCCATAGAGGGACCAACCCGCCGCGGCACCTCTAGCCGGCTTGTCTCAACCGCGACCCGGCCTGATTTGCTGGTTCGTCCAGGTAAAGAAAATCTCAGAAAAAGAGACTACGTCCGAAGGTAAAAAGTTGACGGGACCTCCCAGCCAGCGTATCCGAGGAGGGCTCCAGGGACGTCGGATCAAGATCCAGGTTTACCCCGGTCGAAGGATTTTCACCTCGTACAAATCTCCACCGAGGATTCCCGTGGCGCGTATCCGAAGAAGGGCTCCAGGAGGTCGGATTGGACTGGCAGGTTCGTCCCGCTGAAGAAAATCTTCGAAAAAGAGACTAAGTGTGAAGGTAAACTTTTCACCGAGGCCTCCCGCGGCCTGTAGCCGAGCAGGGCTCCATCGCTGTCGGCCTTAAACTTTGACTTTGCCCCGGTCGAGGTGCAACCAGATGACCCGATTGGCGCTTTTTGTTTCTAGGTGCTAAAAAAAAAAAATCTTTACAAATTCATATCTCCGGTTCCCCTTATCCGATTTTATTCGTTTTTGTGTAATTTTAAAGATAAAAATATAATCTATTTTTATAAATTGGTTTTGGATTTTTAAACTGTTTCCTGTGTTTTATTTAATTACTGTTTTGTGATATTTGAATGCTTTACACTCTGGGGGTCATTCCGACCCTGGCGGCCCAAGACCACCAGGGCCGGGGACCACGGAAGCACCGCCAACAGGCTGGCGGTGCTTCCCAGCCCATTCTGACCGCCGCGGTCAGAAAAGGGAATCTGGCGGTTTCCCGCCAGATTTCCCCTGCATGGGCTGAATCTCCATGGCGGCGTTGCAAGCAGCGCCGCCATGGAGATTCCGACCCCCTTCCCGCCACCCTGTTTCTGGCGGTTTTTACCGCCAGGTACAGGATGGCGGGAACGGGTGTCGTGGGGCCCCTGGGGGCGCCTGCACTGCCCATGCCACTGGCATGGGCAGTGCAGGGGCCCCCTAACAGGGCCCCATAAAGATTTTCACTGTCTGCATTGCAGACAGTGAAAATCGCGACGGGTGCAACTGCACCCGTCACACCCCTGCAACTCCGCCGGCTCCATTCGGAGCCGGCTTCATTGTTGCAGGGCCTTTCCCGCTGGGCCGGCGGGCGCTCCTTTGGCGGGCGCCCGCCGGCCCAGCGGGAAAGCCAGAATGGCCGCCACGGTCTTTCGGCGGCCTGATTTTGGCGGGCGGAGGTCGTCAGAATGAGGGCCTCTGTCTCCTAAGTTAAGCCTTGACGCTCGTTGCCAAGCTACCAATGGTTGAGCTGGGTTTAATTTACTGAGACCTAACTGGACCTTAGTGGAGGTTAGTGGCCTATTGCTAAGTGGAGGTTCCTACCTGCCCTTACCAATAACCCATTTTCCAACATAATCCGACCAAAGGTTTGAGGCCTAAATATCGTTCACAATAGTATTGCTTCAGTATGTGTAGATTTTCTGTTGTTAACTTCTTTTAAATGCAGTGATGTTCTTGTGAGTGACATTTAAGAGCTTGAAAGGATGGAATTAGTTTCATTACAGTATGTGGCAAAGTGGACTGCAATATTGTTTGAGAATTGCCTGATCATATTGCTTTTGTCTTGGAATTTTTTCTGATAAACAATTAATTGATAGGCATGCAAATGGTTCAATCACAGGGTTTTCGCAATCCTAGAAGAACAGATTTGAACACATTTTTCTATTGTGATTGGATTTAGGGAATATTTATTTAGTAATTGGGTAGTAAAATATGGTACCTAGGGCTTCACAGAAACCAAAAAATCAATAACATGAGTATGATTCTGTCCATGAAGTTATTATGACAACAAACATTACATATCAGTCGTATTTTAGCCCACTATTAAATGTAGAGTACATGATTCCCTTTTCCAATTGCTGTCCAGCTGCTCCCTAGGATAACAACACGTAAGACATCAGAACATTATTTGTCAATGTTATCTTTAAAAAATCTGGGGAACTCTCACTTTTTTCTTCCGCAAACCTCCTGGCTTTTCTTCTATTGCAGGAAATACGAGTTGCCATGCTTTCGGGCAATCACAGATCACAAAACACTTTGAGGATACACTAATGCCTTTTTGGTCCACAATAAATTAGCTGCTTCATTTGTACAACGAAAGGAAACCACAGGTACAGAGGTACTATTCATATACGGTAGCTGAGTTGGCTGAGGGCGGAGTTTCTCTGTGATGTTTTACTAATATAGCGAGTAGCAAATATCATCTTACCATAATATGGCTGCTAGAATATTGTGACATCAAAAAAATATAATTCTATGGAATATTGAAGTAAAAATATTGCTTTACCTGCGGTTTAAATTATCTTTATTGACAATATCATTGTATTTTATATTGCTTTTTCAATATTATTTCTAATGTTTTAGGATTAAATATCTAAAAGTTTTCGGAAAATGTATTGGTTAGTAAAATATGTATTACATTTGTAACTAAATTTATTTATAATAAAACACATTAATATGATGGTTTTTGTGTACTGTTTAAATATTCATTTTTATATTGTATTTGTTATAATTTGTTAATTATAAATGTACTGTAGATACACAAAACATTGTAAATTCAAAAAAATATACTATACATAATAAAAGGTAGATATTAGAATATAGTGATTTCCCTTTTATAGCATAATGTTTATGTTTTATGCTATTTATTATTTTACATTTTAAACTACTCAAAAAAACTGAAATAATTATACATTTTTAAAACTTTGAAACTTATTATGGCTTTCTTCAATACATTATTATACATATATATATACACACACACACACACACACTCTTATAGTTATAGATAGAAGGAAGGAGGACCTAGTATCCATAGAAAAAGCATTTTTTACTTGCCTTTGGCACCGTTTGACACATTATCATAAAATTTTCAAAAACAAGTGTGCCCAAGAATCTTGGGTGATCCATCAAGTGGGGGCCGAGAAAAAGGGGGGTTAAAAAAGTGCATTTCCCACAACTACAGCCCAAACAGTTGGCCGGAATTACCCCAAATTTGGCAGGAAGGCGCTCTTGGTCTAGAAAGAGTGCTTTTTGTTATTCGGTGTAAGTCTCTTCAGTAGTTTTTGAAATAATAAAAGAAAACCAAATTTGTGTATTTGAAGGCATGAAGGCTTTGTGAGTACTCCGGATATAGTGCAGAGATCTAATTGGCTGCCAACACTTCAACCAGTAAGTGTTGGCAAACATTTGAGACTCAGCATCAGACGAGTCTCAAGCACAAGTGTAAAGAAAACAAAAGGGTGCTGGGTACATTTACCCAAACTTCCTAGCCTTGGTGCAGGGGTCCCCTTAAGAGCCCCCCACCTCCCAAGGCTTAAAGTATTATTTTTTTAATTTAGGGCAAAAATCACGGCAGATCTGTGAATTTTGCCAGATTTGAAAGAAAATATGGACTCCTGTGTTTCTCTGTAATGTTGGTTCTGGGCTGCGTCTTGGGGGCATTTTGGGACAAAAAAAAGGAGGTGGATGCACAGGGCCCTCTCCTAGGGTTTTCAAAAGCCCTGGGGACCATAACCTCACCGGAGAAAGATAATATACAAATAATAGGGGTATCCTGCGGTCCTCGCACCCGGCCCATAATGGACTGCCACCTCCTGGGGTTATTTCTTAATAGTATGCGGGGGACCACCTCCCTGAGGCAACATCATTCAAAGATAATAGGGGTGTCCTGAAGACCACCACAGGGACCACGACCTCCATGGGGGAAGATAATATACTTACAATATGCGGGGTCTCATGGATCCCTCCAGCCCAGGGACCGCTATTTCCATGGGGCTACTAAATAAAACTAGGAGATGGAGGTGAGCATGGACGCCAGCCCCCAGGAACCACTACCTCTCCAGAGTAAATTTCAAAAGATGGAGGTGCCCCCACCATGCACAGTTATCAGATCAATAATTTTACTGCAGATGTTACAGTGACATTATCAATGATGTTATCAAAGATGTCATGAGTGCTGTAATTTGTGGGGTAATTAGCAGTGTGTGGCAAGGGTGCGAGTTATAGCTGCCTTAGGGCGCAAATTATAGTTACTTGAAATAACTATAGCTAGGTGAATTCTATGACTTTGGATGAAAGCCTAACTATACCTTCCCTGTAGCCTTTGGTTTCTTATGTGAATTTCTAAGTTTTTTAAAATTCTATTTCCTAGCTATAACATCCCTGTAACCTTTGTTTCTTTCAGTTAATTTCTATGGTTTCTTTTAACATAAAGTAATTTTCATTAATATTCCTTAATCCAACCACCACCACCATGCATGGCCTTTGGCCATGTATTGCAGTGATTGGCCGCAGGGCCTAGCCAACCCCTGTAATAACCCAACCCTGCCCATGGCCTTCGGCCGTGTGCTGTGGGGATTGGCTCCAGGGTCTGACCTGCGACCAGGCCCGCTGCCAACCTCTATAACCACCCACCCCATGCTGTGCATGGCCAAAGGCAGTGCGCAGTGCTGGTAGTGGTAGTTGGCCGCAGGTCCAGGTGCCCCCCCCTCCTCTGGACGATTTCAGCCCCGGGTACACCATCCCCAGGGCACAGCCTTCTAAAATGTATTTCTTGGGGTAGTGTGGCCACACGGTCCCCCTCCCCAGGCTGATGTCAACTCCGGGGACCCCATCCCCCAGGGCCAGGTCTAAACATTGACATTTTGTGGGGAGGGTGGCTGCATGGCCCCCCTCCCCAAGCCATTCTCATCCCCATGGACCCCATTCTCAAGGGGCTGGGCTAAACATTTTGTAATCTTTTCTGGGGAGCACAGCCCCCCTCACCAGGCTGAATACTGCCCCAGGGACCCCTTCCCCTGGGTCCTGGCCTAAATATTTAATTTCTTTTGTGAAGGGGATTCTGTGTGGCCCAAACCCAGGCCGATCTCTGCCCAAGGACCCCTTAGCCCAGACCATGGCTTAAACATTACATTTTTTCTTGGGTAAGTGAGCTGCACAGCTTTCTACCCAAGGCAAATTCATTTACTGTGAAGCCCTGGGTAGGTGGCAGTCTCTGGGGCTGCGGGGGCAGAGGGGTCCCCTTGTAATACTTTGCAGTGAAGCCTCAGGAGGTGGCAGTCCCAGGGGCTACAGGGGGGGCAAGTGGCCCCCCTGCATTTCTTCACAAAATCTGCCCTGGGGAGATGGCAGTCCCTGGGCCTGTGGGGAGGCTGACAAACCCCCCCATTCATTTACTGTGAAGCCCCAGGGAGGTGGTGGGCCCCAGGGCTGTGAGGGGGCTATGCGGACCCCTGCATTTAATTTGTTTGAAGCCCCAGGGAGGTGGTCATCCCTGGGGCTGCAGGGGGCCATGCAGCGCCCCTGCATTCAATTTCTTTTAAGCTGAGGCATTCATTTACCATAAAGCCCTGGGGAGGTGGCAGTCCCTGGGGCTGTGGGGGGGGGGGGCTGAGCCCACCCTACATTAGTATACTGTGAAGCCCCTGGGAGGTAGCAGTAGCTGGGGCTGCATGCATTGAATATTGCCCCGGGACCCGGCACCTCCAGGGAGCCTGTGATTGTTTCTTTTTTTGGGAATTTTCGTAATGGCTCCTGCTGAAAATGTAAAAAAATGTTTGTTGTTCTGGGTGGGTCTCTCTGGGACCCCACCACCAGAGCTAAGGGATCAGGGTGACTCTACCCTGGTCCCTTTTGTTTTATTTATTTATTTTTATCTTTTTTTCAGGGACTCGGCTGAAGCCGAGCCCTAACATGGCTGTCAACAATTCCTTGTTGAAGTGTTGGTAGCCAATTAAATCTCAGCACAACATTGAGAGGGTTTGTGGAGCCCTATATGTAAAAATGTGTTTTTTCTTTAATATTTAAAAAACTACTGAATGGATTTACACCAATTAACAAAAAGGGCACTTTGTGGACCAATAGCTACCCTTATGCTAAATTAGGTGTAATTCCATCCAGTGGTTCATTGCTGTTGTCATGTTCAAAATCCTTAGGGGATTAAAAAGGGGAAAAGCACCATTTTTGATCCCCCCCACTTTTTTCTCGGCCCCACTTGATGGATCAGCCCAAAATATTCCAGACACATATATATATATATCAAAGAAAATGCCAATCCTCACGGGCATTAATAAGACCACAATGCAAAGTGCAGGGTACCACGTGGTCTACACATACCCACATACTGATTACTCCTACCTATCAGAACCTCATTCCAAAATTATTGGAAGAGTGGTCATTGCTTTTGGTATCTACATTCAAAGGCATGTTGGGACTTCTATCAAAATATGTGAAATTGAAATTGGAACAAGTATGTGAAGAGAGTTCTAAGATGAAAACTATTCTTGATCAACATCCAGAACAGGAGGAAATTAAGATTTTTCCATCGCAAATGGAGCAGAGGTTGAATAAATGTGAACAAGAAATTTCAAAACAAAAAGAGGAGGACATTTTTACGAGACAAGCAAGATTATGCCACTTGATGCATTTTGACTTTTGGCAGGAAGTATGATAATGCAGTAAGACAATTCAAACAAGGAGCTGTACTTAGACGTCAAGAGGTTGTGACGTCAGAATCAGTATCTGAGATATATTTGGATTATGAGGAGCAACTGCATGGTCCCAGAAGGGAGGAACCACCATTCACTACACTAGAGGATTACCATTTTTAACAGAACATCCAAGGCCCACGCAAGAAAATCAGATCAGGAATAGGCGCAAACAATGCAAAAGGGGAAAAGCCAGGATGGGGGAGAAGGGAGACAAAATGGATGTGCTGCATGGGAGGGCCACATGGCAGACAGGAAAGAAATGAAGGGTGAGGATCGTTTAACTATTATACATTTATCTACACACTAGTTAACTGAAGGTGAACAATCACTCCTGGAATTAGGCTTGTCTTTCTGCCCTGTGGCCAAAATAGATTTTTGTAGAACACATATAGCTATGTTTCTGTTTATTCGGAAACTCAAACTATTGAAGACCTTTTCCCAACAAGATAGTAAACGGAGACTGTTACAATCTAACACCCTATTGGTTGATCAAACCTTTGATTGTTTGTTTCTTAGTAATATTAAAGGACCTATGGCATTATGTGATTTAGAGGGACGGGTGTTGGATTATGATAGAGAGAGGGATTTTTTGGTCTCTAAGGATTTTGAATTGGATAGGACAGTTTCTAATTCTTTTAGACCTAAATCAAAATATATATCCAACACACCCCATGATAATATTGATACCTTCTATGAGGTTGTAGTTAGAGATCTTTTAAAAATATGGAAAGAGAGTGAAAATCCTTATGCGAACAATTTGAGCAGGCCTCGGAAATTAGCCTTAAAAAACATTAACACAGGACTCCACTATTGTGATCAAGCCCTCTGACAAAAGGGGCAAGGTAGTCCTGTGCAATGCTTAAAAATACATACAGGAGACAAATAGGCAAATAAGTAAGGTGAAAGACTATGAAATATCAGGGTATCAATATTATAAACAATCTATTGCACAATATCATCATCTTTTGAGTGAATGGAGAGGAAGAAGCCTGTTAAGTACTGAAGAATTTCAATTCTTGTATGTTCAGAAACCTTTGAGGCCTTGCTTTTATATGCATCCCAAGATTCATAAGAATAAGATTAACCCTCCAGGCAGACCTATTATTTCAGCAAATGGTAGCCTTCTAGAACCTACTTCTGTGTATTTAGATTTTTATCTGCTAACAAATGTTCTAAATTTATCTTCTTATTGCAGAGACAGTGCTGACGTCATCACTAAAATTGAGAATATACCCTGGCAGTCGACATACCTGATGGTGACCATTGATGTGGTCTCATTGTATACATGTATTGACCATGCATTAGGGATTGGGGCATGTCGGTTTTTCTTTCGTGACAAGGCCATTTTCTCATATGATCATACAATGATGCTTTTGGAGATGTTAAGGTTTTGTCTGGAGAATAATCTTTTCTTATTAAATGATCAGTGGTATAGCCAGGTCACCGGTACTGTGATGGGCAGTTGCTTTGCTCCAAGTTTTACAGGTGTTTTTATGGGATGGCGGGAGGAGCAACATATGGTGACAGAGGAGAACATCAGTTGGACTAGGCATATAATACTTTGTACCAGGCATATTGACGATCTTTTTGTAATTAGGAATGGTCCAAAGAGTCAGTTGCTAGGATTCCTGGAGCATATTTTGCATAATGAGTTAAATTTGATATATACAAATCAGATACACAGTAGAGAAATTGATTTTTTGGATGTGCATGTTGAGAAAAAAGGTGACTTCTCTTTTTTGCAGAAGAAAACAACAGGTAATAGTTTATTACATGCGAATAGACATCATCCCACCAATCTGACATGGAGTATCCCTTATGAGGAACTCCTTAGAGTCAAACGCAATTGCAGCACTGTGGAGGCATATATGAAGGAAGAAAAAACTATGCTAGACAATTTTAGAGTTAGAGGCTATCCTGGGCATGTAGTAAAGGCTGCAAAAGAGTGAGTCAAAACACAAAGTAGGCAAGATCTTTTCACCCAGAGAATCAATTTGGTCAAATCTGATCCTGTTATTGGGAAGAAAATCTCACAATATCCACTGATCACTTATCGTAAATCTAAGTCATTGAGAGATATGTTAGTGCAGAGTACCTTAAGTATAAAAACTAAACAAGGTTGACTATTGGAACAGAAAGGTTTCTTCAAATGTGGAAAATGTAAAGCATGCAGAGGTAGCAAAAATGTGAAAACATTTGTGTTACCAAGTAGACAGAATAAGAGAATTGACAAATTCATCACATGTAACAGTGACTTCTATGTTTATGCCCTTACTTGCCCATGTGGCTTAATGTATGTGGGAAGTACTATCTTTCCTGTAAAAAAGCAAGTTCTTGAACATTTGAGGGCAATAACTAATTACCCTGTAGCAAGACACTGGAAAGAAAAGCATTCCCAAAACCCTGACATCCTTTCATTTTTTGGCATTGATAGGGCACTGTTTTCTGCCAGAGGAAGTGACAGGGAGAAGAGGTTACGAATTATGGAATCAGAATACACTGCCCATCTTAATAGTAAGACCCCGATGGGGTTTAATGTGGTTGAAGAGCTTTATGTGCATGTGGGTTGAGTCTTAAATGTTGAGTAATTTCTTTATATGTATTTTTTATTTTTATTTTTGGTTTCCTACAGTTATGACAAAAATATTTTGTAAGATTATGAATGCTCCATTAGTAATCCAAAAATAGATGTATTAACACCTGATTTTTCGTTTGTGAACATGTGTTCTTTTTTTTTTTTTTTTAAATGGTTTGGTTTTCGCTAAGAAAATTATTGGGGCCACTTGGCCAAGTTTAAAAAATGTAAAGGAAGTTATGGGAAAAGGTTTTTTGATTCATCTTGTTTAAAATATATTTTATCTTGAATTTATGCCAAAAACCTTCTGTAAAAAGTGGAAATGGGAAGTAATTTGATAAAGTAATGAAATCAATTTGTTGATTTATATAGTTCTAATTTCATATGGATATTTGTGATTTAATATGGTGACTTATTATTTTTAGTTAAACATGACACAAATTATTTATGTTTATTTTTATTTTTAGCTATTTCTATTATTGTTGTATTTTTTTCCTTCTCTTTTTTTATAATAAGGTTGGAATTTTGAAACTTTGGAGTGCGGTCTTATTAACGCCTGTGAGGAGTGGCATTTTCTTTGTGATTAAATAATGGCTGCCGGTGGCCGTGTCCTTATTCGGACTCCTCTGTGGCATCCCTTGGGTAGTGCAACTTCCTTGCCTCCTGATCTAGCCACGGTATTATGCAAAACACGTTGTGGTAACCCACAAAATGGACCGCACTCTCAGTCCAGCACAGCAATTTGTAGCGTGATCATTTTTCTTGTTAGCGCATCATAAAAGCCAATCCAGTGTGTTTCGCCCCACACGCACCTTGATCATATATATGCACACACAAATATAGATATTACCTATTGGTGGTCTTCAGTAGACAACTATAGTTAGGACCTAGTTCCCATACAAAAAGCATTTTTTTACTTGATTATATGTCTAGAACCTCCTGCGGCCCAAAAAAACTAATGGATATAGACCAAATTTGGCAATAAGATAGCTTTTGCTCTGGAGATCACGCTTTTTGTTATTTAGTGAAAATCTGATCAGTAGTTTTAGAGATGTTGAAGGAAAATGAAATATAGACATCTAACGCAGCAGATCCTGGAGATTTTGTGCTGAGTTCTGATTCAGTGCCGGCACTTCGGCCAGGAAGAGCTGGTAGCCATTTTTGGACTCAGCTTTAGGTAAGTAGCAGGCATGCACACAACAGGGCTGAAAGCCCAGGGAGAGCAGTGAGAAGAAGGGAGAGGCAGGCACACACACAATGGGGCTGAAAACCTGGGAAAAGCAGTGAGAAGGAGACACAGGCAGGCGGCAGGCACACACAATGGTGTTGAGGGGCTGTGGAAAGCAGTGAGAAGGAGGGACAGGAAGGCAGCAGGCACACACATGATAGGACTGAGAGCCCGGAGAAAGCAGTAAGTAGGAAGGACATGCAGTCAGCAGGAACACATGTGACAGGGCTGAGAGCCTGGGAAAGAAATGAATCACTTAAAACAGAAAGGCAGCCACCAAGCACACACACGATTGGGCTGAGAGCCTGGGCAAAGACATGAATCATTCTTAACAGAAAGGGAGTCAGCAGATACATACAGGACGGGGCTGAGAGCCTGTGGAAAACAGTGAGAATGAGGGACAGGCAGACAGCAGGCATGGACACAATGGGGCTGAGAGACTAATGAAAGCAGCGAGAAGGAGGGACACTCAGGGATCAGGCGCACATACACTGGGGCTGAGAGTCATTCACACCACAGGACTGAGAGTCTGGAAAAGCAGTGACTCATTCCTAACAGAAAGGCAGGCAGCAGGCATTCTCTCTTTGGGGCCGAAAGCCTGGGGAAACCAGTGAGACAGATTGACAGGCATGCAGCAGCAATGTACACAATGGGGCTGACAGCCCGGAAAAAGCAGTAAGGAGGGACAGAAAGGCAGCAAGCACATGCACGACTGGGCTAAGAGCCTGTGAAAAACAGTAAATTATTCATACCAGGAAGGCAGACAGCTTGCACGCACACAACGGGGCTGAGAGTTCGTAGAAAGCAGTGAAAAGGAGGAACAGGCGGGCTGCAGGCATGCACTCAATGGGGCTGAGAGACTAATGAAAGCAGCGAGAATGAGGGACACTCAGGGAGCAGGCACACATGCACTGGGGCTGAGAGTCCAGGGAAGGAAGTGAGAAGGAGGGACAGGCAAGCAGCAGGCACCCATATGATGGAGTTGAAAGCCTGAGGAAAGCAGTGATTCATAACAGAAGGAAAGACAGCAGACCTACACGCTACGGGCTGAGAGCCCAGAGAAAGCAGTGAGAAAGAGGGTCAGGCAGGCAGCAGCCATGCACACACCGAGGCTGAGACCTGGGGAAAGCAGTGAGAAGGAGAGACAATCAGGCAGCCGACTCACACACAATGGGGCTGAAAGCCTGTGAAAAACAGTGAGGAGGGACAGGCAGGCAGCAGAAATGCACACAATGGGGCTGAGAGACTAATGAAAGCAGGGGGAATGAGGGACATTCAGGGAGCAGGCGCACATGCACTGGGGCTGAGAGTCCAGGGAAGGAAGTGAGAAGGAGGGAAAGGCAAGCAGAAGGCACACATATGATGGAGTTGAAAGCCTGGGGAAAGCAGTGAATCATAACAGAAGGATAGACAGCAGACCTACACGCTACGGGGCTGAGAGCCCAGAGAAAGCAGTGAGAAAGAGGGTCAGGCAGGCAGCAGCCATGCACACACCGAGGCTGAAACCTGGGGTAAGCTGTGAGAAGGAGAGACAATCAGGCATCCGACTCACACACAATGGGGCTGAAAGCCTGTGAAAAACAGTGAGGAGGGACAGGCAGGCAGCAGGCACATACAATGGTGTTGAGGGGCTGTGGAAAGCAGTGAGAAGGAGGGACAGGAAGGCAGCAGGCACACACATGATAGGACTGAGAGCCCGGAGAAAGCAGTAAGTAGGAAGGACATGCAGTCAGCAGGAACACATGTGACAGGGCTGAGAGCCTGGGAAAGTAGTGAATCATTCATAACAGATATGCAAGTAGCCGGCACACACGTGTTGGTGCCGAAAGCCTGGGGCAAGCAGTGAGACAGAGTGACAGGCAAGCAGCTGGCATTCACACAACAGTGCTGAGAGTCCAAGGAAATCTGTGAGAAGGAGGGACAGACAAGCAGCAGGCATGAACATGACTGGGATGAGAGCCCGGGGAAAGCAGTGAATTATTCATAACAGGAAGACAGACAGCAGGTTTACACACAACAGGGCTCAGAGCCTAATGAAAGTAGCGAGAAGGAGGGACACTCAGGCAGCAGACACACACACACACTGGTGCTAAGAGACCAAGGAAAGAAGTGAGAAGGAGAAACAGGCAGGCAGCAGGCACTTGCACAACAGTGCTGACAGCCTGGGAAAGAAATGAATCACTTAAAACAGAAAGGCAGCCACCAAGCACATACACAATTGGGCTGAGAGCCTGGGCAAAGACATGAATCATTCTTAACAGAAAGGGAGTCAGCAGGTACATACAGGACGGGGCTGAGAGCCTGTGGAAAACAGTGAGAATGAGGGACGGGCAGACAGCAGGCATGGACACAATGGGGCTGAGAGACTAATGAAAGCAGCGAGAAGGAGGGACACTCAGGGATCAGGCGCACATACACTGGGGCTGAGAGTCATTCACACCACAGGACTGAGAGTCTGGAAAAGCAGTGACTCATTCTTAACAGAAAGGCAGGCAGCAGGCATTCTCTCTTTGGGGCCGAAAGCCTGGGGAAACCAGTGAGACAGATTGACAGGCATGCAGCAGCAATGTACACAATGGGGCTGACAGCCCGGAAAAAGCAGTAAGGAGGGACAGAAAGGCAGCAAGCACATGCACGACTGGGCTAAGAACCTGTGAAAAACAGTAAATTATTCATACCAGGAAGGCAGACAGCTTGCACGCACACAACGGGGCTGAGAGTTCGTAGAAAGCAGTGAAAAGGAGGAACAGGCGGGCTGCAGGCATGCACTCAATGGGGCTGAGAGACTAATGAAAGCAGCTAGAATGAGGGACACTCAGGGAGCAGGCACACATGCACTGGGGCTGAGAGTCCAGGGAAGGAAGTGAGAAGGAGGGACAGGCAAGCAGCAGGCACACATATGATGGAGTTGAAAGCCTGGGGAAAGCAGTGAATCATAACAGAAGGAAAGACAGCAGACCTACACGCTACGGGCTGAGAGCCCAGAGAAAGCAGTGAGAAAGAGGGTCAGGCAGGCTGCAGCCATGCACACACCGAGGCTGAGACCTGGGGAAAGCAGTGAGAAGGAGAGACAATCAGGCAGCCGACTCACACACAATGGGGCTGAAAGCCTGTGAAAAACAGTGAGGAGGGACAGGCAGGCAGCAGAAATGCACACAATGGGGCTGAGAGACTAATGAAAGCAGGGGGAATGAGGGACATTCAGGGAGCAGGCGCACATGCACTGGGGCTGAGAGTCCAGGGAAGGAAGTGAGAAGGAGGGAAAGGCAAGCAGAAGGCACACATATGATGGAGTTGATAGCCTGGGGAAAGCAGTGAATCATAACAGAAGGAAAGACAGCAGACCTACACGCTACGGGCTGAGAGCCCAGAGAAAGCAGTGAGAAAGAGGGTCAGGCAGGCAGCAGCCATGCACACACCGAGGCTGAGACCTGGGGAAAGCAGTGAGAAGGAGAGACAATCAGGCAGCCGACTCACACACAATGGGGCTGAAAGTCTGTGAAAAACAGTGAGGAGGGACAGGCAGGCAGCAGAAATGCACACAATGGGGCTGAGAGACTAATGAAAGCAGGGGGAATGAGGGACATTCAGGGAGCAGGCGCACATGCACTGGGGCTGAGAGTCCAGGGAAGGAAGTGAGAAGGAGGGAAAGGCAAGCAGAAGGCACACATATGATGGAGTTGAAAGCCTGGGGAAAGCAGTGAATCATAACAGAAGGAAAGACAGCAGACCTACACGCTACGGGGCTGAGAGCCCAGAGAAAGCAGTGAGAAAGAGGGTCAGGCAGGCAGCAGCCATGCACACACCGAGGCTGAAACCTGGGGTAAGCAGTGAGAAGGAGAGACAATCAGGCAGCCGACTCACACACAATGGGGCTGAAAGCCTGTGAAAAACAGTGAGGAGGGACAGGCAGGCAGCAGGCATGCACACAATGGGGCTGAGAGCCTGGGGAAAGCAGTGAGAAAGAGGGACAGAAAGGCAGCAGACATGCACATGACGGGGCTGAGATCTTGGGAAAACAGTTGAATCATTCATACCAGAAAAGCAGGCACCAGGCATGCTCACAATACGGCTGAGAGCCCAGGAAAAGCACTGAATCATTCATATCAAAAAGGGAGGCAGCAGGCATGCACACAACGCGCTAAGGGTCAGAAGAAAGAAGTGAAAGGAGTGACAGGCAGTCAGCAAGCACACTCTCAATGGAACTGAGAGACCAGGGAAAGCAGAAAGAAGGAGGGACAAGGAGACGCAGGCAAGCACATAACATCGCTGATGACATCATCCAAGGAACCACTCAGACACCCACTCACAACCCCATACTATCTGCCAAACACACACTGACTCACCCTTACAGACACTCACATACCCATGCAGCCACTCACACACCGACTCACTCAACCATGCTCCTACGTACACATTCACTCACTCACCATACAACAGCTCACACAGCCACACACTCATCTACACAACTACTGACACACCCACTTATTCAACCATACAGTTACTCAAACAGCCAGTTACTCACCTATACCTCTCAATACAGCCATTCACTCGCCCATACAACTACTCTCACACCTAGTCTCACACCAAGACAGCCACTTACCTACCCATTTCGACAAGCATACAACCAAGTTCACACCCGCTCACTCACCCATACAGGCACTCACATAGACACTCACTCTCAAATACAGCCATGCATGCACCAACTCACTCAAGCGAACACCCATTCAAACAGCTAGCCACTCAACCATACTTTGGAAGCACTGAAGGAAGGGGTTTCCGGTGCGATAAGAGCCTCCAGCTCTGCATATAAAGCAGAACTGAAACACGCAAAAAAAAGAGTGGGAATCCAATCAATGGAAGGTTCTGGTAGGTGCTTTACAAACAAAAGACTCAAAATTGTTCTGGAAGTTGGTGGCAGACAAAGGTCACTCTGATAACATGGAGACATACCCAGTAATTCAACCAGCACTTTGGGTATCATATTTTGGAGCTGTATATAGTGTGGCTCAAAGTAGTAGTCTTACTGTCCTGTAACCCCTCGAGGGACCCTTCCATCCACCTTTTTCTGGGCCAGCTATCGCACCTAAATTCGATCTGGCTCCATTTTCCTTAAAAGAAACAACTTTGGCACTCCAAACGCTACGCAAAGGGAAGGCCCCAGGATTAGACGGTATCCCAGGTGATTTGTATCTTTACCGACCTAGAACCTGGTCCCTATATTAAAACACATTTAGCAATGAGATTCTGAGAGGCGGTGGGCTTCCTTCCATATGACAAGGAGCTATTATAGTTCCCGTTTTTAAAAGGGGCGCAAGGGAACTTCCTTCCAACTACAGGCCAATAAGTTTAATTGATATCAGCCATAAAGTTTTTTGCAAGCAAATTTTGGCTAGATTGCAGGTGTGGATTGAGGACTCATATATCCTCTCTAGCCTCCAGGCAGGTTTTAGGAAGGGCGTGAGTACTATCGACCAGGCATTCAGGTTCAACCTTCTTTGTTGGAATCACTTGACATTATATAAGGGCCACCTGTACGTGGCCTTCATTGACCTAAAAGCTGCGTTTGATATGGTCCCAAGGGATTTACTGTGGAACGCCCTTGAGTCCTATAAGTTAGACAGCGAGATGTTAAAATTGATTAGGTATCTCCATGAGGGCACTTACGTCCAGGTACTCTGGTCCCAAGGTGGAGATTTGACAGAAACTATACCAATTGACAGGGGTGTGTTCTGGACCCCACGCTGTTCAATCTCTATATCAATGATGTGGTTGACCACCTGATGCACTGCAATCATGACGCCCCAAAGTTAGCAGGAACTTCTGTCCCTATTTTAATGTTCGCAGACGATACCTTACTGATCTCACAAACTCCAATGGGCCTCCAAAACGAACTCGACGCCTTTTTTAAATTTTGTGTAAAGAGGGGCCTAGAGATACATTTTTCTAAGACTAAATTTATGGCTTTTAATTCTCATAAGTCTTTTAGGGGGAAAATGACTCTAGCAGGCCAACCGATAGAGCGAGTTAAGCAATTAGATTATTTGGGGATTAGGATATCTGATGACCAACGGTGGTCAGCACAGATTGAGAAGAGTGTGTCCATCCTACGACAGAGGTCGACTGTGATAGCTAGAAAAATTGCCAGCACCACGGAAGGAGAAATTTCACCTGCTATCACAGTATATAAGGCAGCAGCCGTGGCTGCTTCAATCTATGGTGCTGAATTATGGGGGCACTGCAATTCCAGCTGCTGGACGAAGGTGGAAAATCGCTTTATGCGTAATTTTCTGCGCTTACCAACAAGTACCCCACTTATACCCCTAAGACTGGACTTAGCCCTAAATGAGATCCATAATGAGGCCGCCTTAAGACCCCTTATGTATTGGGTCCGCCTTTGGACATCCGAATACTTGTCCCCCTATAAAACAGCAGTTGCTGAACTGTTAGCGGACCGCGTGTGGTAAAAATTCCCTGGTTTAAATACATCAGAGATACGTGTCAATTTATTAAAATGGATGAGGTGTGGAAAGACCCCTATAGTTTGACGAAGGAAGTAAAGGCACGGATAAAGCGGTGCTACTGGGAGTTGATTTTGACACAACTTTGGTCCAAAAAGGACCATGGTAGTAGGACGGCACAGTTTTTGGACCACAAGTGCAGTCCCAAGTTTGAGGCTTTTATGGACAATATTAATCCCCCCCTATGCCAAATCGCTATTTATTAAATTCAGAATAGGGGTATTGCCTCTTAACACATTTACTGTAAGATGGTGCAAGGAGGTTCAAAAATCGAGTTTCTGCCACTTCTGTCCTGAGCAATCTGAGACATTGGCCCATTTTATGTTTTTTTGTCCTAGATATTTGGCGCCCAGGAAGAAATGGATAATCCCCCTATGCAGATCAATGGGGATAAGGAAATATAATATATCCTTGCAAATTCTTACTAGTGACACAAGAGACAAGGTGGTCTTGGCCATTGCTAAGTACCTACAAAATGCTTGGGCTATAAGAATCAGAGAACACACCGCTGACCGATTGGATTAGCTATAATTACGCATGGGCATGAAACTACGAAGGCTTGGTTGTTAAAGAAAAAGGAAATTTGGCCTTAGTTTTGCATTGTTGCTATTGTAGGAAGAAATAGACTATTTTATGGAATTAATTTTAGGCAGGCTTCCAGGTCTATAAAACGAGATAGTTGCTCTGTATTGTTTTAACTGATGAGTTTTTAAATTTTAATTCAGCATAACTATTTGTTTCTTTTTTTAATATCCTTGTGGAATTTGTGTTTTTTTAATCATTTAAAATCTTATTGTATGGTATTGTCAGTTATTTATTGGATACTTTTATGGCTTTCAGCCGAAATAAAGTTATTTATTGATTGATTGACACTCAACAATACAGACAAACATATACCCACTCACTTACCCAGAGAGTCACTCACACGACCATGTAGTTACTGATACTGCCATTTAGACACACAATCACTCACCCACACAGCCATTCACTTGCACATCCACTCACAAACACTTTATCCTCTCACAGAGCCACTCATACATCCACTGATCCACACACACAGACACTCATGCTCCCACTTATTAACCAATACAGCCACTCACACAGTTACTCACTTACTCATACAGTTACTCGCACACCCACTTATTCACCTGTACAGCCAATCTCTCACCCACCCATACAAGCACCCAGCCATCCACTCTCACACTGATACAGACAATCACAGAGCTACTCAGATGACATCTGTTCAATATAGTATCACTCATTAGTAGTGAAGAAAGAGTACTAATTTAACTTATGCATAGTTTACTATAAATATTTGAGTCCTAGAAACATTCACAAAACACTTTCACTGACTGGATGATGTCACCAGTGATATCATTTGAGATCTCATCAGTGATGTCACTGACCATGTCATGAGTGATGTAATATGTGAGATCACAAGCAGTGCATTGCATGGGCTTATGTTATAGTTAGCTCAGGTAACTGTAATTGCTGCATTTCAATGATTTTGGACAAGTGAATTCTGAACCTAACTATAATGTCCCTGTAACCTTTTTTTTCAAGAGGTAGTAAGGGTGAAGAATGCCGCACCTCCAGGGGAGTGATCACAGTAAAGAGAATTATATAATACAAAAATGGTGCAGGTGGTCAAGGTGCCTTACTACCCATAAGCACAGAAAATGTGTATGGTTATACACAAAAAATAATGAACAAAGCAGATCACAGCACAAAGTATAAACAACAACACGATGTATGTAATATTATCCGCGGTACGTGAGTTCCATTGAAAAGAAGGAGGCACGTAAGTATCCCATGTTCTTAGAAGAAAGTCTATTTATTTGAAAATGCAGTTTGATTCACTGAGAGAGAACATCCATCTAAACACAGCCAACACATGTTTCGTCATGCAGGTGACTTTTTCAAGGCTAGAAAACGATGTGATTGTACAGAAACATTAAATCAGTCCAAGTTACAGCGTTTGATTCACGTCTGGAACTGTAATCAAGCTTCTGGATATAAGCGTGCCACAGTAGGGAAAAGCCAGACCGGATGAAAAGTCACTGTAAATGAGGGACCTTGATAAGTCCGAGGCCGTAGTCCATAATCGGCTGAGTGCCGTAGACACGAGTTGTTTCAAGGAAGTCCTACAACAGTGAGCGCATGAAACGTGCTATTTAGAACCCATGTAATAACATTTTTTCAGTGAATTTCTAAGTTTTTTAATTCTATTTCCTAACTCTAACGTCCCTGTAACCAATGTTTTTTCATTGAATCTCTATGTTTTTTTAAATTCTATTTCCTAACTATAAGGTCCCTGTAACCTTTGTTTTTTCAGTCAATGTCAATGTTTTTTTAATTCTATTTCCTAACTATAGCCTCTAACCGTTCAGAGTGGGTGTGTGAGTGACTCTATAGGGAGGTGAATGTGTGTGTCAGTGGCTGTATGGCTCTCTGAGTGAGTGTGTGAGTTTGTGGGTGTGGAGGTGTCTGTATGGGTCTAGGAGTGGGTGTATAAGTGACTGTATGGGTGTGTACATGGCTGTGTAAGTGGGTGTAGGAGTGCTTCTGTGGATCTGTGGGTGGGTGCGAGAGTGTCTGGGTGGGTCTTTGAGTGGGTGCATGAGTTTTTGAATGGGTCTGTGACTGAGTGTGTGTCCGAGTGGGTCTGTGTGTTGGTGTGTGTCTGTGACTGGATCTGTGAGTGGGTGCATGAGTTTTCTTGAAGGTCTGTGAGTGGTTGTGTGAGCCTCTTAGAGGGTCTTAGAGGGTCTATGAGTAAGTAAGTATCTGAGTGGGTCAGTCAGTGGGTGTGTGAGTCTCTTAGTGGATCTGTGAGTGGGAACATGATTGTCTAAGTGGGTCTGTGAGTGGGGACATGAGTGTCTAAGTGGATCTGTGAGTGGGTGTGTGAGTGTCCGAGTAGGTCTGTCAGTGGGTACATGCATCTCTGAGTGCATCTGTGAGGACATGCGAGTGTGTCTGCGAGTGCATGAGAATCTGGTGTGTGTAAAAGTCTCTAAGTGCATCTGTGAGTGAGTGTATGAGTGTCTGTGTCAGTAGCTGTGTGAGTGATTCCGCCACAAAGGAATCTGCAGGAGGAGCCTCAGACAGCTCCCTAACTTCTGCAGGAGCCAGTATTGCTATTGCACAAAGGGAGCTGCAGGAAATGCAGCTCCCTGTGTGCCAGATCAATCGTTTCTCTGAAACCTCCACTTTCAGTGGGCAGGAGCACTTTGACAGCTCCCACCCCCTGGAGTTGGAGTGTTTGCTTTTGTTTGGTGGGATCTGTCAAGGCTCCCACCAAGCAAAAACAAACAACTAAAAAGCAGGAGATATACAAATTTGGATTTCCTTATATTCATCTACAACTACAGAACAGATTTACACCAAAGAACTGAAAGCACAATCTGTGGAACAAAATCTACCTTTCTGCCAAATTCCATCCTGCGGTTCGGGCTGTAGTCACGTTCAAAATCCCTATTGGAATTTACACGGGAAACTCACTTTTTTGACCCCTCCATTTTCTCAGCCCCCACTTGACAGATCGCCCTGAAATTTTCCATGCACAACCAGAATCAGTGGCACACATCTTGGGAATATTTCTTGAAGATTCCTCAAACGGCATCAAAGAGATAGGAAAATCAAAAAACACTTTTCCTATTGAAACATGATCCTAACTATAACCATCTACTGGCGACCACAGTAGGTAATCTCTCCCTCTCTCTCTCTCTCTTTCTCTCTCTCTCTCTCTCTCTCTTTATATATATATATATATATATATATATATATATAGAGATTGATATGCATCCAACAATTCTACCATTCGAAATCTTCGAAATCCTCTTCCACAATAGAAATCAGACAGCACCACAGGAATGGGATTTGTTTCTGTTTATTCAATTTCTAACCAACAGTGCATTCAGAACAAGGACAGTCTGTGCATTTCAGTGCTTGCCTTTCACAGGCAGTTGCCACCAGGTAGTTATAGTTAGAACCTAGTTTCTATAGAAAAAGCATTTATTGTTTTGCTAATAACTTTGGTGCCGTTTGAAGAATCCACACAAACTTTTCTCAGAAAATATGACACTCACTTCAGCTGCTGTCTGGAAAGTTTCAGGGTGATCTGAAAAGCAGGACTGAGAAAAAAGGGGGTCTCAAAACACCTGTTCCCCATGCATTTTTCTTTTGAACAGGAAGAGCACCCGAACCACTGGACTGAATTATACTCAACTTGGCAGAAAGATAGCTCTTGGTCCAGAAAGTGCACTTTTTGTTATTTGGTGTAAATCTGTTCAGTAGTTTTGGAGAAATCAAAGAAAAAATAAATTTGATTTTATATGGATGCGAAGGCTCCACAAACCTTCCGGATCTCGTGCTCAGATCTGATTGGCTGGCAACACTTCAACAAGGATGTGTGGGCAGCCATCTTGGGACTCAGCTTCGGCTGCGTGGTCCTCCACAGCCCTGGGGACTGCCACCTCACAGGGGCTAACATACAATTAAATGCAGGGGTTTTCTTACCCCCCACAGCCCTGGGGACCGCCGCATCCATAGGGCCAAACACAGTGTCAAATGCAGGGGGATCAGTGCCCCCCTGCAGCCCTGGGCACAGCCACCTCCTCGGGGCTAACTTCCAATTAAATTCAGGGGGCCATTTGACCCTCCACAGCTCCAGGGACCGCCACCTCCCCAGGGCTAACATAGATTTTTTCTATTAAACATTTTATTATGACAGATGTTACAAACATACAAGTTTCATAAGCAAATGGGCCAATGTAAGCCCATCAGTACCTGGTGCCTAGCCAGATGGCATGTCCTTCAGCGCAGTCCAGCTTTCTTCCGATTGTAGTGGGGTCATTGATCTCTCTCTGTGTTCACCGGTGAGCCCCATCATTGTTATATGGGCAAGGTAGTCGGTGACAGCCATCTCATCAAACTTCAGGTGCGATTTCTATAAGTCTGTGTAATATCTAAGGAAATGCTCTGCCATGTGTCCTTTGTCACTCAAAACTTAACCACCTTCATCGTGGACCTGAAGTATCATGTCAGTCTCTCTTTTGGGTGCATGAGCACCTCCAATGTGCCCCCCATCTTTCCCCTTCCCTGTATACTTGTGCCACCACATATTTTCCCATCTGTGTCACTTCGCTTTGGGCTGTCTCCTGAAATTCTTCGATCTTAATCCTGATAGTACTCATAATTGCCTTGTTGTTCCCTGCCTCGAGTCGCCACTCCAATTCTGCGATCCCTACTTCCAACTATTGAAGACAGTTATGCAAGGACCGCAGTACCCAAACATGTTTTGCTATAGTCACGCCCCATATGTATACTTTAAAGGCTTCCCACACAGTGGCAAATTTGCCATGGTGCCAATATTCAATGTGAAATACTCCTCTATGGCCCAACCTAGTTAATTCTTAAATACCGTATCCAGTAGCAAGTTCAGTGGGAACTCCTAGGAGAACATGGGTGGGAGTGGTTCACATAGGGCCAGATGTAGGAAGAAAACATTTTGCGCAGTGCAAATTGCGAGTACCAGCGACTCGCAATTTGCACCTTGCCAAATGTTATGCAGAAAGGTGTCTCAGACACCTTCTGCGACTCGCTATGGGGTCGCAAAGACCCACCTCATAAATATTTATATGGAGACAGCAGACCACCATGTCCGTGACTGCTTTTAAATAAAGCAGTTTTTTTTTCTCTTTGCAGCCCGTTTTCCTTAAAGGAAAACGAGCTGCAAATGGAAAAAATACCGAAACCTTTTTGTTTCAATTTTTTCAGAGTAGGCAGTGGTCCATAGGACCACTGCCTGCTCTGAAAAAATAATTTTGTGAGCATTCACAAAGGGGAAGGGGGGGAAGGCGAATGAGTTACCATCCACTTGAAGTGGATGGTAACTGCAAGTTGATTTGCGACCGCTTTCGCGGTCACAAATCAACTCTACATCGCGGTGCGAATCGCAAATAGGAAGGGAACACCCCTTCCTATTTGCGAGTCCGAAACACATTTTGCGAGTCGGTACCGACTCGCAAAATGTGTTTCTGCATCGCGTTAGGCCTTTTGCGCCTCGCAAATGGTGTTTTTTGCCGTTTGCAAGGCGCAAAAGGCTACCTACATCTGGCCCATAGTTCTAAATCCGGGATAATTGGAGAGTTATCTGAGTAGGTACATGGCAAAACCTCACAGTGGTGCAATCAAGAGGCCAATTTCTGCGAGAGCAGCCAATAATCTATACAAGCATGTATGTCATGGGAAACATCCTAAACAACGTGTCCTCAGTAATGCAGACATTTCCCACGCAAGCGGAACAACGCTTGCCTGACCAACGACTGCCTTTTTCTCTACCGTAACCACACATTTGCCAAACTACGCATATGCGTGGTTAAGACAGAGAAAAGGCAGAGAGCGGTCTAGTGTATTGGGAGAGGGCGTGGTGAGGTAAGTGGGGCTTGTGCAGGGTTGGGGGTAGTTTTTAAGGGGTGGATTAAGGGCTTAGGGTGAGTAGGGGTCTGGGTAGTTTTTTTTAGGGGTGGTGTTGGTTTTTTTGGGGAAGTTTATTTTTTAGGGCTTAGGGTGGGTGGGGAGTCAAGGGCAGTTTATTTTTAGGGGTGGGGTAGTTTATTTCTTAGGGGCAGGTGGGGTGGTGTAGTTTATTTTTTAGGGGTGGTGTGGGGGGTAGGTTAGTTTATTTTTTGGGGTGGGGAAGGTTTAAGGAAGGGTGGGAGGAGAGGAGGAAGGATTGAGAGAGGACATGGTGAGGTAAGTGGGGCAGGGTTTGGAGTGGTAGTTCTTAGGGTAGGAAGTAGATTTAGTGCTTAGGGTGGTTGGGGGTTGGGGTAGTTTATGTTTTAGGGGCAGGGTGAGGGTTGGTTAAGTTTAATTTTTTAGGTCTAAGGGTGGTTGGGGGCTCGGGTAGTTTATTTTTGGTGGCAGCAGTTTATTTTTTAAGGGTATGCAAGGTTTAAGGAAGGGCGGAAGGAGGGAGGAGAGGAGAGGAGGAAGGATTGGGAGAGAACGCTGTGAGGTAAGTGGGCCTGGGGCAGGGTTTGGGGTCGTTTTTAGCAGTGGGGTAGATTTAGGGCTTAGGGTGGGTGGGGGCTCAGGTAGTTTATTTGTTAGGGACGTGATGGAAGGGGTTGGGATAGTTTATTTTTTAGAGCTTAGGGTGGGTGTGGGGGTTGGGTTAGTTTACTTATTAGAGGTGGGGATAGTTTTGGGTCTTAGGACAGGTGGGGGTTTGGGGTAGTTTTTTAGGCTAAAGGGGGGTTGTATGACACAATCATGCAAGCCATTTCCACATATGCCTATACTAAGCATGCTTTTACAATGAAATTTGTTATAAAGGCTTGCTTAGTTCCTGCATGTGTGGTTGTGTCATACATCCGTATGTCAAGTACCGACGAGTAGTACGTGTATCCAGGAATTGTTGGGTAGACATAGCTCCAAACGTTTAGCATTCCCTCCTGCTGCATAATCTCATGGATAGCCCGCTCTGCTGCCAAAGGCCTTCTTGGAGGGCCTCGTGACCTATTTCGTTCAGGATTAATCATGCAGTGGATGTCCCACCCCATATCTGTGGTAAGCCACCCCATTGTTTGAGTCTAGAGTTAAGTGTGTAATAAAAGTTTGGATCATCGTAAATGGGTCCATACATGACCATCAAAAGTACCATTAGATTCTCTATGATGCACTTAGCTACCATATCTACCACCTGCATCTGCACATACCTCCTGCAGTCAAATCCTCGTGCCTTTCCTTATCCAAATGAGCACCCCCTTGGCATGTGTTGAAAACCCAGCTGCACAGACCTGACCCTGCATCCTATGCCACTTTTTGGAGCTATGTGTATCTACTGCAGTATGCTAATATCTACCTTGTGCCTTTGTAAATAAGCCACTAGCTTCTGGATTTTAATGTTTTCATTGAGTCCTCTGGCATTCCAAGTGATCGTCTGCAATAATCTAGGCCCAGCAAAGTGTCCTGTGGGTGCCTGTCTACTGTCAGTCACCAGTCAATACAGTAGGTATTTTGTAGTAACAGGTATATGTCATGTGCAAAAGACTAAACATCTGTCATCCAACATATTGAGCCCCATACAACATAATACCCACCCCTCACCCACATTGCACAACCCCCAGCCTGCGCAGTTCCTCAATTACCTCCCAGTTCCTTTCCATATTCCCCTTCAACTTCAATACACAGTTATTGAGTGGTACACACAGGGGGACAGATATTGCTAAGCAATTCTTGCATCACTTGTATACTACAGTGGCCGAGAACTATTATCCAACATATTATGAATGTATCAGAACAACTGCCACAAGTGTCGGGTGAAGTCTGCACTATTTCCCATGTCAGTATACCTCTGACTCGCAGCTCCCACGCTACCTAACCGTTCATGGTCCCAATATCTCACACATGGGCGGTGACACAGTGCAGCCCCAGCAGCCTCTGCCGGCCAATATGACAGCAGTGCAGTGGGAAGTAGGTGAGCACAGTTGGTAGTCAATCGCCAAGTACAGATCCAGAAAAGCTGGTGAATCTGAACATCTAAAGAGGGGAAGGGATGGATTGCTTCTCCCTTTGCCCATACAATCTAAGTAACTCCACATCATCCATTGTGGTATCCGGTTCTACTCCGCCAAATCTTGGTGAGTTCTGTTGCAGCACAATAGCTTCTATCCATGTAATGAATTAGAGTTAATGTAATTTCTTTGGATCCGTGAATAGAAGTGCTTTCCCATCCACCGTCACCTAGAGTCTTGCAGAGTAAAGCATATTGTAGTCTATCTGTAATTCTGGTAACCATTGCTTACCCTGTAGAAACTGCTCTCCCGCTTCTTGCACCTGCGGCATAAAGTCTGGTTAGAGTGATATCACTGTGCCCTCGTGCCTCAAAGCCCCCAGCTTGTGGGCCTTCCGAAGAGCTGTGTCTCTGTCTCTGTAGTTTAGGAGTCTTGCTATGATAGGGCATGGCAGGGCGACAGAGACTGGGTGCGGCACCAACGTATGGTCTGCACGCTCCACCACAAGTATATTAGAGAATGTCTTGTGGCCTGCATATCATACAGTAGTTGTTCTACATAGCACTCAATATTGTCAATATGGGCGGACTCCGCTATTCACACAATTTGAATATTGATCATAGGTGAGCAGGCTTCAAGATATTTAGCTTTAGAATGTAGTGTAAGCAGGAGCTTGTCTACCTTCTGCTTTGAGGCCAACGTGGCCTGTTCGTCTTCTGCATCTGATACCCGTTGCTACACCAGGTTGAGATGCTCAGAATGTTTGTCTAGCCTTTTGGACATAGGTCCAACCTGAAGGTTAAGGAATCCATTTTCCCATCAATCTGTGTAAGACTGGATACCAGTGGCATGGATACCAGTGTCTGTTTCAAATCCTCATTTGACTCTGTGCCCACCATTTCATTTGCGGGGACAGGTGGACTGCTTCCTCTCAAAGGTCGTAGGGGTCTTCCATTGTTCAAACTGTGGCTTAGTCTGTACTCTATCAGCTTTCCCCATAATTGCACTTATTTAGAGATCTCACAGTTCCTGTATCGCTACAAGCACTCCCCACATGGGGACCACTGTATTCTTCTTCAAGAAGTTGCCACAGCAAAAGCCATTAATCCAGCAAACCACCAATGCCTCAGTCACATAGAAGGCACCGCCCAGCCTTCACCTAATCGAGTGCAGCACAACAGCGGAATTCACCCAACCAATGGCACAGCGGTGCTTGCTGAGCAGCGGTGAAGAATGTGCTCTCAGAGGTGCCCCCACAGGGCCTCTGTTACTTGTTCACCTGATGTTATCAGGACACTCCACACTGTCCACAACAATATTCAGCGCTCCCCAGGTGGCCTCTGGGTTCAGCTGGGTACCCCAGACATCCTCCACAGTGTCTGTAAGTTCATAATTGGGCCCCCAAGTGTGTTAATTGCCTCATTTTCTAGGTTCTCTCTGCTACCATCCCTAGGACACCACGTTGGGAGGCACTCAGGAGTTCTGTAGAGCAGGTAATACTTCTACATCCACAGTGAAGCCAGATTTAAAATAGAGGTTGCCTCACCTCTGTTGATGCACCACTGGTGTCAGAATCCATGCTCTGATAAGCGGCAAGATTCTTGGTACCGCCTCAGAGCCCCTAGGCCCACAGCCACTCCAGGCACAGCCCAATGCCAGGCTGGTTAGGGCAGGTGGCCAGCCAGAGCACAGGAGCCACCAAACTCTCCCCTCGTAACCTTAATACCGGATGTCCAAGGGGCTCCCCAGCTTCAGGTGATCCTCTATTTCAGCACTTCCTGCCATGTAGGCACGCCCCTGGGTCCCACCTGACCCCTTCGATGCGGCGCTGTGCACGGGCAGGGCTCACCCCAGCTGCAGGCTTCAGCGTAGTGCACCTGGCAGTTTTTGAAGCCCGTGTTTGTTGTCTCCTCTAATGACGATTGTTTCGGGTGCCTTCTGTGTGCGTAAGTGCATCATAGATGCCAGGATCATGCAGATATGTTTTAGGCCATGGGGCCTGTAAAGGCTCAGAGAGTGGTGCCACACACCCCCACCCCTTAAAAAATGGCCTGAAGGATGGATTCCTCTGGGCCCTAAAGGTTTGCGCAGGGGGCCAGGCATCTCCTCTCCAACATTTCTTTAAAAAAAGAATTGCAGACTACTACCAGCACCCATGATGAGTTCTGGCAGGGGAACTGGCAGAGCTGCAGGGGACAGGGGCTCCCCCACTGCCCTCACTAATAAAATTGATCTACATGTCCCAGGTGGGTACCAGAACCCCCAAATTAAATGTAAGCAGTACCCACTCATTTAATATTTACTGCTCCAAGGAAGGAGCACCCCACAATGTACAAGGGCATTTTAATATACCATATGTTCATGCTTGTGGTGCCCCTAGAAGAGAGTACAGCAGCCCCCAAACAATATTAAAAAACATTGAAAAACAACATCCATGACCCTAGGCGTACGTGTAATATTTTTCTAAAGAGCTCCAAGATGGAGCCTATGCTCTTCCTCTGGAGTACAAGACCCTCTTGTGATTGTTTTTATGATTGCATGTTGTCAGCTACAAAATATTAAAAGAAAGCCTTATAGACATGTTGATTGTATTTAAAAAATATTATGAAAAATCCCAACATGCCTCTGAATCTTCTCTTCAATATTTTTCATCCCACAAAATGTGATAATAAAGCAATGTTAAAAGATAAATTCACAGACATATTGATTTTTTTGTATTCAAACTTTATTAAACATTTTAATAATAATATAATTAAACTGCATGACGTGATATATTGAAATATACAGTTTATTACAAGTATTGGTGATTTTGGGAGAATAATATGCTTTATATTGTTATGTTCATCATTTGAAAAAGGCAATACACTCATTATTTATATTTGGGTGTTGTGAATCCTTGATAAAGGGACTGATTTAAAGTTTGGTAGGTCCCGGCCCCCCTCAGGCATACTTACTGACTTCAGGCCTGATTTAGAGTTAGGGGTTACTCTGTCACAATAGTGGTGGATATCCCAGCCACCGAAATATAAATCCCATTATATCCTATGGGATTTGTATTTTGGCAGAGGGGATATTCATCACTGTTGTGATGGAGCAACCCCTCTACCAAACTCTAAATCAGGCCAGAAGTCAGTAAATATGCCTGAGGGGGGCCGGGACCTGCAAGACCAACTGCATGCTGTGCATGCCAGAAGACAATGGGTTGCATGGGCTTTGCTGCTTGCAAAAGGTTAGACGCAAGGCCTGGCTGCAGGACAAGCTTGGCGGCCAACCCTTCTCCATGCACAACTGAAGGCGATAGGCGGTGGGGCTTAGCTGCCCACCAGGGGTGAAATACACAGCTTGGTCACAGGCCAAGCCCTCCAGCCAACCTCACATATTGTGAGGTTGGCCTTATATTTAGTAATACAATATTACTTTACCTTAAGAAAAACCTACAAATTCACTGAAAAAACAAATGTTAAAGTGAGGTTATTAGTCAGAATTCTAATTACATTTTAATTTACATTAAAAGAAATCCTAGAAATTCACTAAAAAACAAAGGTTAAAGCGAGTTTATAGTAGGGAATTGTAATGATATCTTAATTTACATTAAAAAAAAATATCCTATATATTCACTAGAGAAACCAAAGCTTAAAGTGATGTTATAGTTAGGAATTGCAATTATATCTTAATTTACTTTTTAAAAAATCATATAAATTTTGTGAAAAAACTAAATTAACTATAACTCGCACCCTCAGCCTGCATTGCTAAGTTCCTCACATATTATACATTCATGACATGTTCTATGACAACATTGATGACATCACTGCAACATCTGAAATGACATGATCGATGACAGTACTGTGCATGACAGGGCGTGGTTGTTATTATTACTTTAGGGCATAAGTTATAGTTACTAGAGATAACTATAACTGGTGAATATCAGTGGGTATTTGAGTTTAAAAGTTACATTTTCACTGAAATTGTCACTAATTATAATGTTATATTAACCTGCAGGTTTTTCAGTGAAAATATTCTTATATATTCTACAATAGTCAGTCTGGGAACATGATGGGCCCAAACACAACTCTCAGATTACTATTTGCCTATCAATCGTCATAATGTTGAAGGACTAAGAGAAATGCTTGTTATAATATTACGTCCATAACCGTAAACCTGTAAAATATATTCCGATATCCTCATAAAATCCAATAGTGGACATAGTAATGTTTGTCACAAATAACAGAATGGAACACAACAGCCAAAATATGGAGGTCTCAAAACACAAAATCCAATGCATTTTTCATGAACTTCTTTAGGCAGGGCTACAACAAAAACTGGTGAACGGAATTACACCAAATTTGGCAGGAAACTATGGCCCTCATTACAACCCTGGCGGTCGGTGTTAAAGCGGCGGTAATACCGCAAATAGGCCAGCGGAAAAAAAATGGGATTACGACTGTGGTGGAAACCGCCATCATAGACAGCCACTTTAACACTCCGACCACCACAGCGGTAGAAACAAACACCGCAGCGGTAACCGCCAACAGACAGGCGGAAGACAAAGTACCGCCCACTGTATTTCAAGACACCTATCCGCCACCTTTTCCAGGTCGGAACTAACGCTATCAAAAGCACGGCGGAAACAGTACACAGAAGGGAAACCACTCACCTCTCGACTCTCAATGAGGAACCAGGATGCCATGGAGCCCGAACTTCAGGTGTTACCTATGTTGGTTTACCTCCTCCTCTACCAGGAGTACAAACGGCAGCAGCGGCGGCGACTACGGTGAGTACTGCACCTACAACACAGGGGAGGGGGAGGAAAGAGAGTGACACACACACGCAACACCCCCACCCTCACCCTCACACACAACAATATACATGCAAATACATGCATCAACATTACATATACACCCCCTGGAAGAATGCAAGGACAAAAGGAAATTATTGTACCAATTGTGATCATGAAAAATCCATTAGTCAAAAGTCAAAATGCAGTATATTCAAATATGTACACCAACTACACAAGTCTGGATGGTGTACCAATCATTGTCCGTGGACCACTGGGCCCAAAATGCATGGGTGAAGCCCACACATGATACCTGACTGGAAACAGAGAGAACACTGCTGGGGCATCAGATCGAAAATACACAGGCACCTCAGGAGGAGGAGGTGGGGGGCACCTCAGCCTGATGAACACACGACGCCACTGCTGCACGAGGGGGCTCCATACCCATTGCTGTATCCTGGTGAGTGCAAATCCACAGTCTCTCAAGTCTCTCCAGTGGGTGGTTTGCCCACTGCTCTTTCCTGAGGAGTGCAAAGCCACAGTCTCTCAAGTCTCTCCAGTGGGTGGTTTGCCCACTGCTCTATCCTGGGGAGTGCAAAGCCACAGTCTCTCAAGTGGATAACAGTCTCTACTGGTTCTGGAGGGGGCCTGGTGTCCAGAGTGCTTCATCCTGCCAAGGACTGAGGTAGTGGATATGATACTCCACTGGTTCTGGAGGGGGCATGGTGCCCAGAGTGCTTCATCCTGCCAAGGACTGAGGTAGTGGATGTCATTCTCCACTGGTTCTGGAGGGGGCCTGGTGCCCAGAGTGCTTCATCCAGCCAAGGACTGAGGTAGTGGATGTGATACTCCACTGGTTCTGGAGGGGGCATGGTGCCCAGAGTGCTGCACGTGCAGGGTGGCCAGTACAATTCCTTCACCTGGGTGGGCGTGCCACGAGATTGCGAGGTTCAGGTAGCATGATACGCCATGTAGGCCTTGACATACCCCACACTGCTGCGGCTTCGCATTCCACCTGCAGGTGCAAACAGTGATGGAAGTCATGCCTCATGAAAGCTGCCCAGGGTCCAGGAACTATCCTCCAGCCTTGCACGACTGACCACTGGGGATGGTAGCCATGTCAGCGGTGGTGCCAGTGTCCGAGGACGCCACGGGGCTGGTGGCGGTGCTTGTGCCGGTGTCTGTGGCGGCAGTGCTTGCAGCGGTGTCTTTGGCTGCAGTGCTTACGGCAGTGTCTGTGGCGGCGGTGTTTGCAGCAGTGTCTGTGGCGGCGGTGCTGGCGGCGGTGCATAGGTCAGCACCTGCTGAGGGACAAAGCAGGACGTCTCCTGCAGCCTCGGACGGCTGCCCACTGGGGAAGAGGCTGGGGACTGTCGCTGAGGCTGTAGACGTGCCGGAGCGGTGCAGGTGGTGGTGCAGGTGGCGGTTGTGGTGGCGGGGCAGGTAGCAGTGTTCGCCGCCGTACAGGTTGCCGTGGTCGTGGACAGAAGTTGTGACACTGGTCCCGCAGTCAGTACAACCATGCCCTCTCCTGACCTGCTCTTCCGCTTTTGACCCTTCCCCACCTTTGATGGTGCCACAGTTGTCTTGCCACTATCCCCTTTTGTTTTTGCTGAGCCCTTGGTGGCTGGTAGTTTCAGCTTCTACCTCCGGGATGTGGGCACCTTTTTCACCCTGGCAGGTGGCGGAATGTCCTTGCCCTCGCTATGTGGCACATTGGCAGCCCTGATGGGTGGCACACTCAATGACCCCGCAGTTGCTGGCATCACTGTGCCTGGGGATGTAGTGGATGAGGTGCTGGCCTGGGACCTGGAAAGCCTGGCCCTAGGTGAAGGACGGGGGGGAGGTGTAGGGAAGAGGTCAATGTTAGCCAGGAAGAGTTTTTAGACACACTGGGACGGGAAGATGGAGGGGGTTTGGGAGTGGAGGTAGAGGTAGTGGTTGTAGGAGGTGTACGTCTGCTGAATTTGGGTGAAGATGCATGGGCCGGAGGCTGTTGTGAGGTGGATGGCTGTTGGGTGGGTGTGTGCCTGCGTTTGTGTACTTTGGGAGGAGGGCTCACTGACTCACTGGGAGAGGACACTGGGGATGTGTGAATGGTAGTGGGGTGGTGAGTGCACATGAGCGGTGTGTGGAGATGGCCGTGCTGGTGATGGAAGTAGTGGCTGAGGATGTAGTGCATGCAGGTGTGAGTGGAGACGAGACAGGGAGGAAGGAGGAGGATGTGGAGGAGGGGGACACAGTGGAGGCAGTGAATGTTGCTGTGTCTGCATGGGGATGGTGCTTGTGTGAGTGCCTGTGGGATGTGTGGTGCTTATGTTTGCCATGTCCACTCTTGTGTGTTGATGTGTGTGCATGCTGGTCTGATGGTGTGCTTGAGATAGGCTGAGGTACAGGGGATTGGGTCTGGGTGGAGGAAGTTGGAGGGGGGAGGCTGGACACAGGGACAATGTCTGCCATCAGTGCTGAGGCCAGAGCCTGAAATGCTCTCTGTTGGGCTGCCTACCCAGAATGAATGCCCTCCAGGTATGCATTTATTTGTTGCAAATGCCTCTCTACACCCTGGATGGCATTCACAATGGTAGATTGCCCAACAGTGAGGGATCTCAGGAGGTCAATATCCTCCTCACTGAGGGCAGCAGGGCTGACTGGGGCAGGGCCTGACGTGCCTAGGGCAAAGGAGATGCCCACCCTCCTGGGTGAGCGGGCACGGGACACACGCTGAGGGGCTGCTGGGAGGGCAGTGCTGGTAGGGGGGGTAGCGGCTGTACCTGTTGATGTGGTGGGCACAGAGGTGGCTGCCACTGCAAGGGAGCTCCCATCAGAGGAGGAGTCGCTGTCACGGCTGTCTGCTCCTGTCCCAGCCGTGGAGCTCCCCTCGCCCTCTGTCCCACTGGTGGCTTCAGACTTCGTTGCTTCACCCTCCAGGGCCAAGTGGGTTGCAGCTCCCTCCTGCTCCGGTGCCAATCCTCCTCCGGATGATGATTCTATTACACACAAGAACAGGGAGACCACAAAAAGGGGGGGGGGACAGAAGAAAGACATGTTCATTGCATGCAACACCACTACCGTTGGCAGACACAACACACATGGAGCAGCCCTCTGCACTACGCCATGCACTGAAAGTTCCTAGAAATTTCAGCTGACCATGGGGTACGAGGCCTAAGACCAATTGCTGCACACCTGGAAGTCACAGGAGCCTGACTAGGTGTAGATGGCTCTTACCACTGGTGGGGTTGGGGTGCCACATAGCCTGCCTCACAAGGGACCTTGCCTACCAAGTTCGCCCTTGCATAGAGAAACCCAATGACCACCCCCCCACCCAGACACCTCGTAATGCATGCAGAGTCAGCTGAAACAGAGTGTACTCACCCCCTTGTGGCTGCTGTGATGCCCTCAAGCGCCCATCCAACTCCGGATAGGCCACCGCCAGGATCCGGAACATCAGGGGGGTCATGGTGCAACGGACACCCCTCCCACGTTGGGAGGCCATCCCCAGCTGGGCCTCCGACGTCTTCTTGCTCCAGCGGCACAGGTCCTCCCATCTTTTACGGCAGTGGGTGCTCTGTCTGTGGTAGACCCCCAGGTTCCGGACGTCCTTGGTGATGGCACGCCAAATACCCTTCTTCTGGTGGACGCTGACCTAGAGGAATGATACAGGGGGAAAGGAAATTACTTACCCGTCCGGACCATCATACTCGTTGCCCACCAGTTCCCACCCATGCCCTGATGCACATACACTCACCATCCACACATGCAGGCCTCAGCCCCCCCACTTGTATCTTCCATCCACACCACTCAAAACAGGCAATGCCCATGCAGCATGCTAACAGTGTACTCACCTGTTTGTCTGGAGGACCGTACAATTGCGTGTACTGGGGGAGGACCCCATCCACTAGTTTTTCCAACTTCTCTGAAGTGAAGGCAGGGGCCCTTTCCCCAGACACTATAGCCATTGTCGCTTCCAGACACAGGTCACAGCAGCACTTGCAGTGTAGGTCCTCTCCTGTTGAAGGTCAGGTATCAAGTGAGGGAACAGACAGAAAATGGCGGTCACGTCCGTGGCAGTGCGTACCGTCACTGCCGGCATACATCGTCATTGGCTCCTGGGACCCATAGGGCCCAATGTTAACCAATGCAGAATTGCGCAGTGGTCTTCGACTGCCCACTGCAACGGTGTACAACGCCAGCACAGTTACCTCATATCCCCATGTCCCACCTTACAGGTGAGGCAGCTGCCATTTCAAGAGGCCACATGGGATGAATGTTAACTGTGTCACACCTATCTGGGCCGAGAATATAGACAGATACCGGCACATTGCGGATTAATAACGTTTCTGCAAATAACAAATTGTGATACCTCAGAGTTGGATGACTCTCTGCTCACTCTTCTCCTCCATAGGGCACGTCTGCTGGGGCAGGTGATGAAATGGCGGCATCCTCCGGTGTACAGACCCCTGGTGGACCTGTCGACAATGGAAGAGAGACACATCCCAGTCACATACAGACTGGATTGTGCAACAATCCAGGAACTGTGTGCCCAGTTGGAGCCAGACCTGATTTCATCTATCCGCCATCCCAAAGGAATCCCCCCCTCTAGTGCAGGTCATGTCTGTACTCCATTTCCCAGTGGGTCTTTTCAAACAACAGTGGCCATGGCATCAGGGATGTCCCAGCCAATGTTCTCTAACGTGTTGTCCAGAGTGTTGTCTGCCCTGCTGAAACACATGCGCCGCTACATCGTTTTCCCTCAGGTGGAGGATTTGCCCACAGTGAAAGGTGACTTCTATGCCCTGGGATATATCCCCAACATCATTGGTGCCACATGTGGCATTTGTACCCCCCGCAGGAATGAACAGGTGTATAGAAACTGGAAGAGCTACCATTCAATGAATGTGCAGATGGTGTGTTTGGCAGGCCAGTACATCTCCCATGTCAATGCCAAGTATCCTGGCTCTGTGTATGACGCTTGCATTTTGAGAAATAGCAGCATCCCTTATGTGATGGGGCAACTCAAGAGGCACTGTGTGTGGCTAATAGGTGAGCCCAAGGTCCCAATACAGTTGACATAGGTGTCTGGGTATGGTGCTCTCCCTAAGGGTTAGTATGTGTCTAACAGATATCCATCGACATTTGCAGGTGACTCTGGTTACCCCAACCTGTCATGGCTGCTGACCCCAGTGAGGAATCCCAGGACAAGGGCAGAGGAACGCTATAATGAGGAACATGGGCAAACTAGGAGGGTGATCGAAAGCACCTTCGGCCTCCTGAAGGCCAAATTCTGGTGCCTCCATCTAACAGGTGGCTCCCTATATTACTCACCGAAGAAGGTGTGCCAGATAATCATGGCCTGCTGTATGCTGCACAACCTGGCTTTGCAACGGCAGGTGCCTTTTCTGCAGGAGGATGGGCCAGATGGTGGTCTTGTGGCAGCTGTGGAGCCTGTGGACAGTGAAGAAGAGGAGGCAGAAGAAGAGGATATCGACAACCGAAACAAATTCATCATGTAATACTTCCAGTGAGACACAGGTAAGAAGATGTAACTGCTTCCCACATCTCATACTGTTGTTTGAGCTAGCATAAGTCTTTCACTTTCACTCAGTGTATGGACCCTAACTTGTCACTTTGACTTTCCATTTAACAGATCTGGGTCCCACTTTGTGCCCTCTGCTCTGTTTACTCCTGGCCTACAGCTGAGTTACATTGGTATGTGAACAAGTAAATTGACATTGCTATATTCCATAGTTATTGCAATTACACATTTGTGAAAGCACAGACTGACTCCAGATTGTTTTGTGATTGAAGTGTGTTTATTCCTGTGCCAATAAGTGGAGGGGGTTGTAAAATGGGCTCAGGTGATGGTGGAGGAATGTCCATAGCAGAGTCCAGTCTATTTGTTTCACATGTGCATTGTCCAAAGGGGCATAGGAAGTGGAACAATCTCAGTTTAAGGATGGACAGGGTGACATAGTGGGTCAGAATGGTGACATTCACGGGGGTCTCATTTCCTGGTGGGGGTCTTGGCAATGTTCTCTGTCTTGTTCCTGGATCTCAGGGACCATTTGTAGGGTGGTTCTCCATCTGCAGGGGGTGGGGTGCTGGTGACCTGTTGGTCCTGTGGTGGGGCCTCCTGTCCACTAGCGACAGCGGAGGTGGAAGGCAGTTCAGAAGTCTGGCTAGTGGCATGGGCCCACTGTTGTGAGACTGCCTCCCTCATTATGTTGGCCATGTCTGCCAGCACCCCTGCTTTGGAGACCAGGGTGGTGTTGATGGCCTGCAAGTCCTCCCAGATCCCCTGGTACTGTCCATCCTTCAGCCGACTGTTCTCCATCACGTTGTCCAGGATCTTGCAAAGCGTATCCTGGGAATCTTGGTAGGCTCCCAGGATCTCTACAGATGCCTCCTGGAGAGTCTGTTGCCTGGGCCTGTCCTCCCAGGTTCCCTGTTGTCCTGTTCCTCTGTCCCCTGTCCCCTGAACCGTGTGCCCACTGCCACTTACCCCAGGTCCCTAATTGTCTTGGGTATGAGGTGTGCCCTGGGGTCCCTGCAGTGGTGGACACCTCTTCACCGCAGACATTTGCTGGGGTACCTGTGGGGATGTAAATGCAGTGTTCTTGTTTCTGTGTGTGACATATTGTGAATCAGTGGGTTGCCCTCTTTGGTTGTATTTGCCCTGGCAGCTTTCACTTGTGTACGTTGGTGTATGGTGGGATTAATAGTTCTCTCTAGTGTGCATGCTTTAGTGATAGGTGTCCATGCAGGGCTGTGAGTGGTGTCCATGCATTGGTATGGCATGCAGGGCTTGACATTGGGATGAGTGAAATGTGATATTGGGGGTGTGGGAGGTGGTGGAGGGATGGGAGTGAGGGTGAGGGTGGGGGTATGTGATGGCATGCAGGTAGGGGGGTGATAATAGTATAGAGTTGACTTACCAGAGTCTAGTCCTCCTGCTACTCAGAATGCATGATTGCCAAGACTTGCTCCTCCCATGCTGTAAGTTGTGGGTGAGGAGGTGGGGGTCCACAGCCAGTCCTCTGTACAGCAACCGTAGGTCGTTCCACATCTTCCTGATGTCGTCCCTTGTTCTGGGGTGCTGTCCCATGGCATTGGACCTGTCCACAATCCTCCGCCATAGCTCCATCTTCCTAGCAATGGATATCTGCTGCACCTGTGCTCCAAATAGCTGTCGCTCTATCCTGATGATTTCCTCCACCATGACCCTTAGCTCCTCCTCTGAGAATCCCGGGTGTCTTTGTGGTGCCATGGGTGTTGTGTGAGTTGTGTAGGAGAGGCTGTAAAGGTGATGTGTTGGGGTGTGCGATGTGGGGTGCGTGGGTGGTGTATAGGTGTAGGTGGTGTGTGGCTCTGGTTTTGTCTGTAGTGATGGTGTCTGTCTTGTGCCAATGGTTTGTAAGGGGTTCTGGGTAATGTGGGTGTGTGTTTTATAGTGGTGTGGGTGTGTGGGTGTGGTGCATGTATGGGTGTCAGGTGTGTGTTCTTCAAATTGACCAATGTACTGTTGTTTTGTATGTGTGTGTGTATTTTGAGCGCAGCGGCATGTATCGCCAATGGTTTACCGCCATTGAATGTCCGCCGTGGTTATTCGTGGGTCATAATGTGATGGGTGTTGTTCTGTTGGCGTAACGGTGTGGTTTTTGTTACCGCCAGTTTATCACTGACCTTTGGTGTGGCAGACTTGTGTCTGTGGCTGTATAGTGATGGATTGGTGTGTGTGTGTGTCATAATATGGTGAATGGATATCCGCCCCAGTGGCGGTATGTTGGCGGCAGTCAGCATGGCGGTAAGTGGGATTTACCCTCAATGTCATAATGAGGGCCTCTGTCTTTTTTAGGAGGAAAATCGAAAGCAGAAGTACCGTGACACATAGGGGGTCATTACAGCTTTGGTGGACAGAAAAGCCCGTCTGCCAAAGTCTCGATGGGTAGGTTGCCTCCAGTGAGGCTGCCTCCCAGCTGGCCCCATTACGAGTTTCCCGCTGGGTCAGCGGGCAGAAATAGAGTTTCCACCCCCTGGCCCTGCAGGAAATAGCCTACAGTATTGTCTTCGGCTCGTAATAGAGCCAACAGCAATGCTGTAGAGTGTAGGGTGCACCAGCACCCATCGCAATGCTCACTGTCTGCAAAGCATTGCAACAGGGCCAGCCAGGGGGCCCCTGCACTGCACATGCCAAGTGTATGAGCAGTGCGGGGCCCCCTATATCCTGTCTCTGCCAGCAGAGTTTCATGGCGATGCTACTGCCATGAAACCGCTGGTGAAAAAGGGAGTCGTAATCCTCAGGGCAGCACTGCTTGCAGTGTTACACTGGCGGATTAGGACTGCCAGCACCGCCACACCATCATGTCGACAAAAAGTGGTGGTGCTGGCAGTCCAACAGTGGCACTAGCACTGTGGTCGTGATGTGGAGGTTGGACCGCCACCACAACCCTGGTGTTCATTGGATCCCCGAAGTCGTAATGAGGTTCTTAATGTATGAAGGAGGAAAACAAAAATTGTTTAAATTGGAAGGAAGACAGAACAGTAACTGCGTGGAACATCAGGAAAAACATTGTACAACTGATTTTGTTTTTACTGCCAATCGAGACATTTGTACTCTTGGAAAAGCTTGTTCTTTGTAGCTCTACTTATTTTTATTGACAAAATGATCTGCTTACTTAAACAGGAAAGTGTGTTATGTCTATATGAGGAGGGTTGTTATCTGCTTGAGCAGTAAGTACCTGGAGAGCGGTTTTATGTGCCAGTTGAAAAAATGTGCAGGCAATTCGAGAACTGTATCGGTTGTTTGTACAAGATAGGTTTGTCTTAGCTATCCTTTCAGAATGACTGCATCTACAAAACCTCTACATCCCTGTAGTGAATGTAACTCACTGGTTGTTTGTAATTTCCTAGCTGAACTCCTTTTTGCTAATTTTATTGTATTTGAATGGGGTCTTTTGCCACCTAGCCTGTCAGAAAAAGACTGCCTTAAAGGAGATATTGTTTGGCAGGCTACGGTTGCTGAAACAAAGGAATCAAAGATATACGCACATCAAAATCTAGCAGGCAAAGAACCAACAATTACTGCCTAGTAATGAGAGGGAACAACAATTGTAAACACATTGTAAAGTTTTTTTTTTGTTTTTTACAGTTGTATGTTGGTAATGTACTTGTTGTGTGTAAATGTGGTTAATTTTTTAAATAAAATGTTTAAAGTTACTATTGATTTATTTTCTTAGCTGCTTTTAAAGATTTCAGTATTATTACTGTCTTGCAATGTTGACTTAAAGTGGCACTTCCATCTTCAATAACTGTACCTGTGTTGTTGCAAGTAGATATATATGATTAAGGTGCTATAGAGAGAGTAGTGCTCTTCCCACTGTAGAAGATAGATTTCCATACAAGAGACAGGTTTTGATTCAGAGGCGAATGCATTTTCATGATATACTATGCAGTACTTTCAGCTCTTGAAGAAGGCAGTTCTGTTGCAAATCTTAGTATATATATGCTTGACACTCTGGAGAGAAGTTATAGTGCAGAGGGTTTTCTCTGTGTACACCTTACTGTACTTATCTGTCCCCATAAGAACATGTCTGAGAGAGAGGGGAATGTGTCCTTACATTCAAACATGCACACTAGTTCTCCAAGACACAATTGTCAATGAAAAGGACACTACATTTTATACTCTACTAATGACATTCATTATCATGTAGAGAGGTATAAGCAGAGAAAGCAGTCTATTTTGCACATTTGTTACTCTGGGGTGATGCCTGAGCTGACCCGGCAGTCTGTCTATAACCTATTTGGTATGCTTGTCATCCTAGAGAAGCATCAGTATAGAGCTCATTTCTTCCTCACATCCTAGTTCTAGTCATTCAAAAGAGATGTCTCTGCAGAGAGGCCAGTCCCTTCCAATACCCTACTGCGCATACTGATCATCTAAGAGAGAGATCTAAAGATAGGGGCCAGTTTCTCTCCACACCCTACTCCATGCACCCATCATCCCAAAGAGAGGTCTCAGGGGTAGACCAGTACCTTCCCACATCCTACTACAGGTACCTGTAATCTGAGAGAGGTCTCAGTGTAGAGGCTAGTTTCTTCCTGCATCCTAATACACACAACCTTCAGCCAAGAGAGATTTCTCAGTGTTGAGGCCAGCCCTTCCCCACACTGTATTGCACATCCTTGTTGTGCTGGGATGAAGTCTCAGTCGAATTACCAGTCTCTATTATACCCTACTATGTAAATTGGTTATCCCGTGATGAGGTGTTTTTGAAGAGTCCAGTCTCTCCTCACTCCCTGCTATATACTGCTGCCATACTGTGGAAAACTGGGACTGGAGTGCTCACTTTTTCCTAAAGTCCTAGGAGAAGAAAGTAAAAGTTGTAAGTACTGTAATACAGGAGAGTATACATTGTGTGATATAAAAAAAATGATGATCTTGCAAGAGTCTTGTGGGATCATGAAAAAAGGTAGGGGTGCACCCACACCCCCCACACACACACAATGCCCCACCCCCCCTCCCCTGTCGGAGCACCCGACTTACCTGCTTGTAGGGGGTCCTCCAGCAGGAGATGGGACGCGGCGCTGCTGCCAGTAGCAGCGTCCGCCAACAGAACACCACCAGGCTGTATCATGGACCATTAAACGGTCTGCGGCGGTCTACTGGCGGTGCCCTGCTGCTGGCAGCAGCTCCACCTTACCGCTGTCCACCGCCATGACCGTAGCCGTAATTCTGCCAGCCAGTAGATAGCCACGGCGACGGTGTTTTGGCAGCCGTTGCCACGGCGGTAGGCGGTCATTACCGCCAATGTCATAATGAGGGCTTTTATTTGTTAATTTTATATTTTTTGATTCACCTTACTGTTCTTTTGTGTCTGGCAATTAAATGTTATGGACACAGTGGCCTTTCATTTTTCACGTCATTCTTCCATGATCATTTTGTCAAATCTTTTGAACATTCATTTGCCCAAAAAATGCAGAAATGACAAAGAGCTAAAGTCTTATCCAATTTAGTAAATGAAACCAAACTCAAATCAGAATGTATTTGGAACTTACATATGTTGGCAACAAGTCCTTGAAGAAATTAAATCTGGGTTTCAAAAACCAGGCCTAACCCCAGTAGTCTGTGCCATTCATGGTCATACGCTCCATGACCTTGACACCATGGAGGAAATGGAATATGTGATGGTACCAAATAAAATAGGCTAATTATCATTGATGCCTGACCTCAGTTGGAGCCATACGTCCTGCCCTCACAATAGGAATCGTAGATCAATAACACCAATAGTCAACATCATGGTGGTAACAACATTTGAGGCCACATGACCATTATAGGACACTGTGGCATTATCTGGTGCAATGACATATTCACCAAGCGGTGTTGTGCTAATAGTGAAATGTTATCACCTATGAGGAAACACATCAACAGCTGCCTACACTGTCCAGAAATTGAAGATTTAGCCTATGTGAAGCAAGAACAGTATGCTCGGGCTTCACATACACGTGGTTTGAGCAAGTCGTGTGGAACATATTGCCTTGAGAGCAGCATCACACAGATAATAGGTCTGTTACAATCTTTTGAACTTCCATACTATCAGAGTGAAAAGATGTCTTGAAAAATATTTGTCGATCCCTGGTTGGTGTCTGTCCCAGGATCAACATGTGTTCAATTTGTACCTCCAAATGTCAACATATCACAGAAAATGTCACAACTTTGAAATGTCCAAATGAAGATGACATGGTGAAGGACCCTGAAACAGAACAACAAAGGAAAATTATTTTTACCACATATTAAATCAAACTTAATTGAGAAGTCATGAGGACACACACACTTAGCACAAGCACAATTAATCTCTGCCAATGACCACAGTGGTCAATGTAGGGAAACTCTGATCCACTAACAGCTTTGCCTTGAAATTTCCTGCATTGATGAAGTAAAGTAGCAAACTGATATGTTCCCTATGTCACCAGTTGTACTGACATTGGAGATTACAATTTGTAAAGGTAAGCTTACACTCGGATGAAGAAGTAGTCAATCACGGATACACTAAGGGCCTGATTCTAACTTTGGAGGACGGTGTTAAACCGTCCCAAAAGTGGCGGATATACCACCTACCGTATTACGAGTTCCATAGGATATAATGGACTCGTAATACGGTAGGTGGTATATCCGCCACTTTTGGGACGGTTTAACACCGTCCTCCAAAGTTAGAATCAGGCCCTAAGTCTCCTACACAGAAGCAACACATCAACAGATTACTCATATATCAAGCCATGTTCCCTTCCTAAGCCACGAATGAGGCAAAAGATCATCAAGTCATATTGGACTTACCAGTGAGCCAGGCCCCCTCTGGCCCAAGTTGTGACATCTGCATGGGTATGTTGCTATTCCCTAGTACAAATGAATTGTGTTGACCCAGAGAAGCAGGCCCACACACTTGAGATGTATAAGACTGCTAAGCAGATGACTTGCACATTGATGGAACAGAAGCTCTTCCGATTGTGGTAGACCTGTTCCTTTGTGTGTGGTGGCACCAAGGCAATATGCGTGCAGTCTATTTCTCCAACAACATGCGGTAGTCCACCAAAAGCATAAAATTCTCACTTCATTGTGGCCAAATCCTGTGGTTGTGGGAATTGGATGTAGCTGTTGATATGTTTCATCAAAAAAGCAGTAACATCTTGTAGCACACCACTGAAAGTTGGCTGGGTCATGCCCCCTGGAACTCTCACAGTGTACTGAAAAGTGCCAGTGGCAACAAAATGCAGTACTGCCAGGAGTTTCACTGTTGGTGTTAAGGCTCTTGGATTCATATTGCGAGGGAGGAGATCAAGCTCCAACTGCTGACACAAATCCAGGATAATTTGCCAATTTAGTCAAAATGATTTGATGATCTTCCTTTCCTCCATGGTAGGAAGGTCTGGAAAAGACTGGATAACCGAAGGATGTCTCCTCCTCCCCATGGATGGGTTCAGACACCTGTATGTATGGAAAAGAAAATATCAGCTGAAATGGTCACACCATACTTTTTATGTCAACACTCATCTGACTTCTTGGTAACAGCAGAAATGTCACTGGGGAATACATGTACACACACTCACATCACATTTTTGGAACTCAAAAATTATTTACTTTTCTTTTTCTCTATGTGGAAATAATGCATTTAAAATGTATTATTTGTACATCATCTTTTTTAAATTTCCTTACAAAATACCATCAACAGTGGTAGTATTTCAACCACAGCACTATTGGTATCAAACATAGTCAAGGTTCACATTTTATTGTGTAATATCTTGCAAAGAAAAGTATTGTTCGTGTCTGATATTTAAAATTACACTAGCCTCCATTTTGAGTGCTGGTGACACACTAACATTTGAAAACTCTCAGCTTCATACCCTAAAATGGCAGCTACCTGCCCTTGCCATCAGGACATTGGCTATCCGACGGCTGTTGGTGGAAGTTGACCGCATAGTAGGTGGTGGCCCTGCCATTAGCTATTATGTGTGATAGCAATGCACAAAAGCCATTGGCTGTGTCTGTCTCTGTCATAGATTGCGTCCACCATGTACTTGTATGCCACATTGTAAAAAAACACTCACTCCTAACACTAGAGTCATCAAGAACTCCTCATTTTTTGCTACTGTCACTGACCTCTGGGAGCCAGGATGCCAGGCAAAGCAGGTGAGAGGGCCTTTGCCTTCAACATGGAAGAGCTGGAGCTCCATGCCGGGGAGGTTCTGTCCCTGTACAGCTAGCTTTATGGGACCCCAGAAGAACAGGTGCATGCCTGATTGGGAAATGTCTGACTAAGTTACCTCTTCCTTTCTGATACATAGGCTACTTTGTTCTTCTTTGGTAACGGGTGTTGTGATTGGAGTTGACAGAATGATGTAGCTGGGGCAGATTGTTTTTGCCACTATCTGAAATGTCTGTGCATGGCAATGTTAAGTCACCTGAAAGTAGAAGAAGCAATGTGTGTCCATGTAACAGATAAATCCTATTTCATCACACAAACTGCAGGCCACTGACTACCAGTGGCAGGTAGAGAGTGTACCAGTAGTATGTCTGACAACAAGCAGCCAATTTAGGAATTATGTTGATGTTGAGGTAAAAATGTAGAGGGTCTGGAGTTGTCTGATGTTGTGCTGTCATTTGGGACTCCAGCACATACTCTGTATTAGGTTGTTCTGTATGGTTCAAACCTGCCATGGAGTCACATATAGGTAAGGTTAGTTTATATGCAGCAAGCTCAGATGGCACTGGCTTACAATCATCCATCCAAGTTTTTCCCATTTAAACACAAACTTGTTCATACAACCCACAAATCTCTGCTCTCACTGACACATAGCAACCCTTAGCCACTGTGTGAGATGCAGAACATGGGTTCTGACTCTTCAGAGTTTAGGCAGGAAGGCAATGTAGCTGTGAGTGTGTCTGTGCACGGATTGTACAGGTGATCTGGCCTTCAACAGCTCCCAATGATTGTGAGTAATCAGAGGTGGCTCTCACAACAGTATAGCTTGCATAGTTCTGGCCAAGATGATGTTGTTGGCCAGAATAGGTAACATGGGAAGCTGGCAGGTATTGATAGTGCACATGAGATCACTTGTCTGGGAAAAAATCGAGTTATTCTTTGATGAATGTCTATGTGAACATCCAAAATGTAATGTCACTGCAGTATTGCCAAACAGAAATACTGACTTTTATTTTCTTGTTCTTTTCTGTCATCCATACAGGTCAATGCCCATCAGAAGTGGGAGATTTGGAAGGCCATTGCAAAGATGGTGCCGACCCTGGGGGTCCACAAGCGACGCAGCGTGCACTGTTGGAAGAGGCGGGAGGACCTGAGCTAGATGACACGAAAATCTGCTGAGATCCAAGTCAGGCAGTCCTCCCAGCAATCCAGGCTGGTGCGCCACACCCTGACCACCCCAATAGCCTGCATTCTTGCAGTAGCTTATCCAGAGCTTTAGAGGCACTTGAGGGCCCAACAGCAGCAACAAGGGGGTAAGTAATTGTCTGAAGATATTGTTGTGTTTTGACTCTTTACTTTCCAGCTATACTCTATATCATCAGCATTGAGGTTGACAAACATTCAAAGCCCATGAGGTTTCTGTGAGATGTAAATAGATCAGACAGTGTCTGATGTTGTGTGTGCTGTATTGCTTTGTGCTGATGTATGACACTATGGGCCAGATGTAGGAAGCCGTTTGCATGGTGCAAACTGCAAAAATCGCAGTTTGCGCCATGCAAACGGCCTAACGCGATGCACATTCACAAATTGCGAGTCCATACCGACTCGCAATTTGTGAATGCGACTCGCAAATAGGAAGGGGTTTTCCCTTCCTATTTGCGACTCGCATCGCAATTCAGAATTGCTTTGTGACTGCGAATGCGGTCGCAAAGCAACTCGCAGTTACCACCAGTGTCACACTGGTGGTAACTCATTCGCAAAAGGGAAGGGGTCCCTATGGGATCCCTTCCCCTTTGTGAATGTTGCCCAGAATGTTTTTTCAGAGCAGGCAGTGGTCCAATGGACCACTGCCTACACTGAAAAAACGAAACCAAATGGTTTCGGTATTTTTTTCATTTTGCAACTCGTTTTTCTTTAAGGAAAACGGGCTGCAAAATGAAAAAAAAAAACTGCTTTATTTAAAAAGCAGTCACAGACATGGAGGTCTGCTGACTTCAGCAGGCCACCATCCCTGTGAGTGCAGGGACTCGCTATGGGGTCGCAAAATGCGACCCACCTCATTAATATTGATGAGGTGGGTCTTTGCGACCCCATAGCGAGTCGCAGAAGGTGTCTGTGACACCGTTCTGCATCCGAGATTGTGACTCGGAAACTGCGAGTCGGACAGACTCGCAATTTCCGAGTCGCAATCTCGGAGTTTGCTACATGTGGCCCTATATTCCTCCTCACAAGACAAGTACTGTTGTAGGCAGACACATGGCTGCATGCATACAAAAGGATTGCCAGCATGTTCACATTGACCTAAGGGACAGCTTCACAAAACATGCCCTATATCATGATTGGATCAGGTGGGATGGTACGTCACAAATGTGTGTAGTTAATGTAGGCTCTATTACTGATAACTGTGGAAAACTGCAATTATAATGCAGCTGATATATCAGAGTTGACATTGGTAATTTGGTGCTATGAGAATATGAGAATGTGCATCTGTACCAGAATCATTGGTATTCTGTGTACAGTGGCATCATTCCTTATCTGACACATGTGTAAAAGCAGTTTGTCCAGCAAACTTCTAATAAGTTGATGTGGACAGTAGCAGGTGGACCTGAGTCTTTAGTCCTTCACAAATGTGCATGTAAGCCAGGGTACATCACATAGATGTTGAGGTGTCCCATCTGGAGCAGTCATTGCAAAGTCTTATCCTTTGGGAATAGTGAATGAATTTCAGCTCTGTACTTCATTGGTTCAGAGGTGTCTCCAGGTCTATGTGTTTACTCATGGTATTGGAACCAGGCTTTTTAAAATAATTTTTATTGAGTAGAGATGATATGCAATATACAAAACACAGAATACAAATAGCTTAAAAAATCAAATCCCTAACCCATAGTCAAACTTTTAACATACTTCATCAGTGCAGCGTATTTTGACAATTAAAAAATTCATCTTGCAGCAAAGTTTATGACCACATTCCAAAAATCATAACATCAGATGTACAGATAATGCGCTACAGCCCCGAAACATATAACCCCTTAATTGAATAAAAGTGAGAATGTGCTAAAGTGAATGAGTGCTTACATAAACATGTACAAATGCTAGATAAAGCAATATTAAATTGCTAGTGTGCTGGAAAAGAGTGTAAAGCTAGTACCAACTTAAAAGCAAAGATAGGCAAAGTTCAGAGGCCAAGATTCCATAAAGCCCCAATAGTATCTGTCATTGTACTGCTAAAATGAACCTGTGCAAAAATGCCAACAAGATTAAAAAAAATAATAACAGCGTGTTGCCTAGGGTAATTACATTACTCCGGTAACCCAGACAATATACACAGCACCATCCACATAATTTACAAAAAATTAAAATAGTGCCATGAAAACTGAAATCTCTTTAAGACCCCCACTTTTAGCATATGCCTCCTCAAACCTTCTTGTTCTGGACATTTTTAAAACCAGTCTTCATATGATGGAACATATTCTATATGCCAGAATTGAAGACTATGCGACTGGGCAACAGAAAGTGCAATTAACAGATATATTTGTGTGGATTTGCTCACTTGATAGCCCTGTGTTTGTCAAGCAAAACCAAATAGAACCAACAATGGTTCCCACTCTATAACTTCTCCCAGATCCCGGCACAAAGCTAAAGAGAGATAATGACAAAAGAGTGCCTGTTTAGGGCAGGAGTAAACTATAACAAGCCACACACTAGCACCCTCCTGCTTACACTGAAAGTACGGATCCTCTAAAGAGGGAAAGATTCTGTGGGGGGCCACAGAGGATAACATGCCATCCACTGTGATGAGAATGACATTCTTTTAAAGTTGGCCACCCCTAAGGCTTTATGGCCCAAAAAAGAGATCACTTGACAACCATCCTCAGAAAAACAACATTGCCGGGCTTCACCAATCTTCTCTAGAACAGCTGTTAAGCACACCTGTGCTCCTTGATTGTGCAACAACCTGTACCAGTTCCCTAAACCAAAAAGACTAGACCTAAAAATCGGCCACAACACAGGGTGTGTTTCTAAGAAGGGATCCAAATAATGGGGACTCAAAAAATTAACAATCTGCTGATAACTAAAAATAAATTACCTAATTGCATCACCACATCATGCACAAATCTCCTGCCAGGTTATACATTCACCATCGAGTAAAAACTGTCCTACTTCTACAAACCCAGAGTGGTACCAAAATTTAATATGCAATAAAAAAAGTTGTAAGCCTGCATACCTTGCCTCATAGAGATTAAAGAGTCCAAAACCTGATGAGAATTGATTAGAGAGGTAAAATAATGACAGCTGGGCACTCCAGACCTATATTAGATTATATCTTTATTTTTGTAATTTCGGGACCTTAATAAAAACCGGAAGCTGTATACTGGTCTCCCACATCATTACATCTAGAAAAAATATGTCAAGCATTGCTCCCTCAGTCAATGTTCTGAGCAGAATATCTAAAAGAGATGCCTCATAGTAAGTCTGTAAATGAGAGAGAGCCAAGCCATCCTGTGCAGCCTCAAGTTGGAGCACTGAATACTTCACCTGAGGTGTTTTACTGTTCCATACGAATTGTCTAAGCATAGTGTTAAGATTGCTAAAAAATCTCTTACTTGTTTTAACAGGAATATTCAAAAATAAAAACAGTAAAAGCGAAAGAATAAACATTTTAATAAGAGCCCCCCTGGCTATCAAAGTCAGTGGAAAAAGTATTCATCTATCCAAAATACCCATTATTTTATGAAATATTGGGAAAAAGTGTTGTTGATACAACTGGGAAACGTTTTTGGTCACATAGATCCCAAGATATTGAATAGGGGCCTGAAATAGAGCTCCTTGCTGTAGAGAGGGAGAAAGACTGCTAACAGGACTATTAAAAAGAAGCAGTTCAGTTTTCTTTTGGTTGATTTTATAGCCCCCAATATCTTGAAACTGTGAAGATTCCCCCAACACCCTCTGAACATTCTCTCTCCCTCAGGTTTCAAGTGAAGAATACCATAGTCAGCGAACATTTTTAATTTTGGCATACAGACTGTAAGGACTTCAATAGCCAAATTGGCCCTGATCCTAATTGCAAGGGGCTCTAAAAAAAGTTTTAAAAAATAGGGGAAAGGGGACATCCCTGCCGAGTCCCCTGGTTAATTTCAGCTGCTCCTGCTAGCTGAGAATAAACCATTACTTTAGTTTGGGCACCTTGATATAAATTAGCGAGCATGCTAATAAACTGGAGAGGGAAACCAAATTTCTCAAGAGAAAAAAGAGAGCATTCCAATGGACTAAATCAAAAGCTTTCTCAGCATCTACCAGCTGAGAAATAATCTAATGCTTGAGCAAGAGGAGTAGTACGAGTAGTCCGTATATTAACAAATAACTTACAATCTGCATTGAGCAAACTAATGGGGTGGTATGAATTTACATCACAAGGAGTTTTCCTCTCTTTAAAAAGCTGATTATTGAACATTCCTTAAATGTACGGGCTACCTTACCCCCTCCTTTAATTGAATTAAATAAGTGAGTCAAAAAAAGTAAAAGATCTTTGGCAAAAATTGTATAAAATTCATTTCGAAAGACGTTTTTATCAACCGCCTTCCCACGTGGCACAGCAGAGAAAGCTTTCTGTACTTCCCTAAGGGATATGGTGGCAATGAGTTTTTCAGCCTGGATCTGGTCTTTATTGGAAGGCTGATTGATTGAAAATAATCAGATAACTGAGGCTGCGTAGTGTGATAGCTAGACTCATAAAGTGCTGTTTAGTGCTGCAAAAATAGTTCAGAGACCTGACCTGTGCCAGAAACTATTATACCTGTGGTTTAGTTAACTAGTTCCCTAACCATTGAGGCTACCTGCCTTACCCGAGTGGACCAAGCCAAAAATCCACCTATTTGCTAGCTTTCTTTATAAAATCTTTGGTGGTAAGCCCTTGAGCTCTCAATTTCCCCTGAGGTAAAAAATTGACGAAACTTATCCTTAGGTTTTGCAAGATTCTCAACTGTAATGAGAGACCCGCTGATTCCGGATTTGACCCATAAAGCCAGGTCGACAGCTGCTTGGAGCAGGGCAATTCGTTTATTATGATTCTTATATTGCCAAGCCTGATGAGCAATTATATGGTCCCTGACGGCAGCTTTTGAAAGTCTCCCACACAAAATAAATAGAGGCAGTACCACAATTTAATGAAAAGAAGTCCAGCATAAACTTCTGCATATCGACAAACCATGTCTCATCAGATAACAAAGACCAATCCAGCTGCCACCTAACCTCTCATTCCTTGACACCTCTACTGTAATCGTGATTTAGACCACTGAATGGTTAGAGAAAGAATTGGCCCAGATGTCAGAATCGAGCCCCTCAATACAGCGGGAGAACAGGAAAAAGTAGGTGCAGGAAGCAGTGTGATATTGTTGTGAAAAACAACTAAATTGTGTAGTACTGGGATGATCGCACCTCCACGGATCTAATAGGGCAAAATCATGCTTAATTACATCTAAGACTTTTTTGTATTTTGGTTTAAGTTGATTTTTCAACTTGTTTGAGGTATCCAAGACTAAATTCTGAATAAAGTTAAAGACTCCCCACAAAACCAGAGGCCCAGCAGCACCCATAGCCAACTTGTAAATCTCTGACAAAGCGTTTGGGTCATCAGACACTGGGGCATAATAATTAACCAGGTTCAGTGGAGCACCATTAACTTGAACCTTAATCCATAATCACCTGCCTTGGGGGTCTCAAATTGCATCACAGACCTCCCAGTCAAGCCCCTTTTCCCAAAAAATTGCCACCCCCACTTACAAGCAGACCTGCAGAAGCAAAACTTAACACTCTCACATGTTTCCGTCTGTTTGACATACCATTTATATTACAAGAAACACATCTAATTTCACATCCCATTATATTCTGCTTTTTGAAAGCGACCTTTCACTGATCTGTGCTCAGTAATAAGGACCTATTCTCAAATCTGCTCTTTTTATACAGCGTGAACCCCACCTCCTCAAAACTCCACCCATTCTCCCAGAAAGGCTGCCCCCGAAAAGTGAAACAACAAAAATGAAAAAAACACAAAAAAACAAAAACCCTTAGCAGGAGGAGAATTGGCATATTAACCCTTCTATGAAGAAGCATCATGTACTGGGTGCCATAACTTTGCATCCTGTGTTGAACGTGATCCCCCTCTCCCACATGCCATAATAAAGCTAGACTTTCTTTTTTTTGGGTAATCCAATCAGCAAACTTTAAACATATTAACCAAGCTGTATCCCTACTCAGAGCTGAGCTAAATAAAACATAAGTCAGCATCAAATGCACTGATTTGTGCCTTAGGGTTACACATTAGTGCATCAGAAAGCTCAGAAAGCTCAGGAAAAGCGTGATAAAGCCTCTATGCCTCCTGAGTACTTATAGAGAGCAGATTTTGCACCCTGGCCGGAATCTCCAATTAAATTATATGCAATTTATAACTGGACCAGACAAATTGAAACATGATTTAGTAGGTAATGAAAGTCATAGGTAGTCATGCGTCTTGAGAGCTTCTAATTTACACTTTAAGTTACACACTGGCACATTGGAACCCTCATGCAGAAGCTGCTGTGCTTCCGTGACATAGGTAAAAAGTTAAAATTGCCTCTCAGCCAGACCTTTAGTTTGGATTGTTGGACAATTGAATCTTGCAAGACCTGGGCCTGGAATGCATCAGTTTCAGAAAGGCTTTCCTTCTGTGGGCTGCTGAAGCAGTGATATCAGTAAAAATGCAACATTGGGGGATCTCTGGCATGGAAAATTGTTAATGCTGGATAGCCTCTGTCAACACCCTTTCTTTGATCCGATAATCCATGAAGTTGATCAAAATTGAGCATGGGAACATTGCGTAGGAGGACGTCCGGCGGTACACGATTGGCCTTTGCTATCGATAAATCTTCAGATTAGTAAGGAAGGACCTGGTATCTAATAAAGGAATCACCCCACTGAAGAACTTGCTGGACCTCACAGCCCTCCAGGACCACCACAATATGCAAATTGGAACATCAAATATGATTTTGGGCTCCTCAAGCCTGACTTCAAGAGACAAATTCTGCTTCTCAAGCTGCGTGACATGCTTTTGGATAGATGAAACTTGGTCATCTAGTTGCGACACGCTGACTTCCGCCTCCTTGAGCCTTTCCGGAAGCAGGGACATTGTCTCCTCTATTTTTGCAAGCCTTGGATGCAAAGCAACCACTTCAATAACCTGCAATGCCTTGAGATCCCTACTCTCATTGAGTATCATATTAAGCATACTTTTGGTGTCCATTTGCATAGTTACTACCTTACCTAAAGAGGCTTGCAGCAGCACCTTCATGATGGTAGGCGTGGGCAGCTAAGGGATTGTAGCCCCAGAGACCGGTCAGCTGTGTCTATAATGGGACAGGCCTGGTGGAAGTGGTTGATTCAGGCAAAGCTATCTGGAGGGTAGCTGACTGTGTGAGCTCCATAACACTAGAGCCTGTCTTTCCCTTTGATAATAGGGGATAATCTTTAGCCCTGCCAGGCTTCGCCACCTGGCTAGCCTTGCCGGAGGTTGGTGAGCCAGAGGCTGAGAGAGAAGGCGAAGCAGCTGGCTCTCTGGAAGTATTAAAGGTATCTGAAGTTTCGGCCATTGCCACTGTCACCAAGGAAACCTGTGGTGATTCCACCAAGACGTCCATCCCCTGCTCTAAAGCTCCAGCACCTTCCCCCACCTCCTGGTGACCTAATCACTGAAGGACATCGTAAGGAGTCTAAGAATTAGAGGGCATCCTGGTCTTCTTACTAGAGTGTGGGATGCGGTTTTCTCTTCCTACAAGCTGCCCTGCACATTTCTTGATTCCTGGGGTCAGGGCTGAAGAATCCAGCCTTTGTGCAACGCCCCCAGACTTGAAATGTTTTAGCATTTCTTTTTCCTTTTTAAATATTTTTCTCTTCTTCCTTTCCCACCAGCTGTGATCTGCAGGCAGTAGACATTGTAGCAAGCAATGCCGGGCTGCAGCAAGGTGTTGAAAGCCCCACAGACGGGAGAACAAGGTGCTGTGGTAATAGCAGAGGCAGCAAAGGACAAACAACAGTCACGTCCTCAGAAAGCTATCCACATTAATAGATCACCAGTCAATTATTACTTGCCGAAGGGAGCTAGAGGGAGGTCACGCAGCGCCTCCTCCCTCCACCACAGGCATCCATGAGAGGTTCCAGTCGCAGCTCCCCTCTGCCTTGTTGCACCTCGTTCAAGCCCAAAAGTGAAAGGCTTAATTGCCTGAATTCACCTGAGATATCTACCCCTCCTCCAGGTCTTTGGGAATCCTCAACATACTGTATGATATAGACCCAAATGGATGAGACCAAGCATCACTGCCTGAAGACTCTCAGTGTGCTTTGAATATTAAGTGTGACCCTCCATGGGCTTCAAGGACTCAAAGTCTGCAGAAACCAGAGCAGAGCCAAGGCAAATTGGGCTGCCCTGCCCCCACTGCTTGCTACCTGCAGCCTGTCGCTTAGCACTTACTTTTTACCTCATAGCTCATTCCTCCTTCAGTGTGCCTCCTGCCTCCAAACTCCAATCTCCTGCTGCTGCCTCCTAGCCTGTCACTTTTGTTGATTTTGCCATCGACAGCCCATTGCAGCGGTGGCGAGTCTCCTTGCAGCCTCTCAGCGCAGCGTCACGGCTCCAGTGTTCTAACTCGTAAGCTGTCTATTCATGTCCGTGGAAGGGAACCAGTAACCACCTCAGCAGCAGAACATGCGGGATCTGCCTGCTGCTGTCATGTTTATTGTCCTGTTGGAACCCTTTGTCGTGGATTGAACTACAAGTGTATGAATGACAAAGGCATACATGATATGGGAACTGAGATGGAGGATTTGTGAATTTGTTGCACGTGTGATGTAAATTGATGTCCAATTGTATTCTCACAGATACCCTGAAACTGTTGTATCTGTGTTTTTAGTATCATCTGGGCAAGGCGAAGGTGACAGTGGCCACATTGGTCGGGATAAAGCTGGTCACTGGAGATCGAGTGTGGACACCACCGACACCGAGGCCCCAGGAGCACGGAGGGTGAGGGGAAGGGCCCGGTGGCCACAAGTGATTCAACATCTTCCTTGGAGGCCTCCAATGAATACCAGTCCCTAGTCCAGCAAACATGTGTGTTCATCCACTCCCCATTCCAATCTCTACTCTCCCTTTTTCTTCCCCCCAGTTAGCAAAAGCTGCCCCCCTAAAATAGGTGGTGTCACCTTTGCTGCAGGCACCTTTGCCCCTGCCCCCATATCCCAGGCTTTGCTCACTCAGGAGGCTGTTGACTTTTATGGACGATCGCTGTAGACCAGGCCACAATTCTGAATGCCATCCAGGGGCTGACTGGCCAGAACACCCAAATGGTGACTTATTCGGATGGCAATCACAGTGCCCTGTCTTGCCTATAGTGGTCATTCAAGGGGCTGGCCTCATTGGTCACAAACTCCGACCCACCCCAACCTCATGTCCATACTCCCACCTATTCCCCAACCCAAATCCCTCAACCTAGCTCTATCCAAAGCACACCAAACATCTGCAGGTACCCACAACCAGAAGCAGCACATCCCAACACTAATACAGTAAAAAACACAGACACACACATGCAGACATCACATACATCACCATCACAAGCATACCCACAGGCATCATACCCATCATGACACAAACACCCCCCCACCAGCATACCCACAGTTACAACACACACACCACAAGCACAACCCCAGACATTGCTCCCACCACAACATAAACACAACCCCACTGCCAGCAAACCCACACACATAGCACCCACACTATACCATAACCCAAACACACCATGAGCACAACCCTAGTCAGTGCACCCGCCACCACACACACATGCACCAGCACACCCACAGACACTACACCAACACAAACCACATCCACAACACACACATCCACACTCATACATACTGGGCCTGAACACCCACACTCACCAATCGAACACACAATCAGTAAGAGACACAAATCTAAGGATACAGTACGTACACCAGACCCAAAAGCACCTACACCTTCAATACTCACATGCACAACAGACACAGACACTCCCTCTACCGCCCAACCCAAACTCCCTGAAAACCACACACACATGCACCAGCACACCCACAGACACTACACCAACACAAACCACATCCACAACACACACATCCACACTCATACATACTGGGCCTGAACACCCACACTCACCAATCGAACAGACAATCAGTAAGAGACACAAATCTAAGGATACAGTACGTACACCAGACCCAAAAGCACCTACACCTTCAATACTCACATGCACAACAGACACAGACACTCCCTCTACCGCCTAACCCAAACTCCCTGAAAACCACCCTATCCATTTTCTTTAAGAGGACCTATTATTTTCCCTGGCACTGACTACTTCAAAACCACCACTCTCAAACGTCTTTCTAGCCCTTCCACCTCCCACTCCACCCTTCCACATCCTACTCACCCCTTCCAAATGTAAATCCACCCCTCCCAAATGTCTTACCACCTCTTCCAAATCCCAAACCATCCCTTCCAAACCCAAAAACTACCCCTCCCAAATCCAAGGACCCCCCATTCCAGTAAAATCATTGAGGTGCCTGCTCTCTACTCCAAAGATGCTTCTTTCAGAGGAGGTTTATATTGGCAGTAAAATAAGGAGGCACGTTGTGGGCATGCAACCACAAAATGGACTACTGGCCTTGTGCCTTTGACTTTTATGTACAGTTTATTTTAAGTGGCTTCTGAGAGAGTTATCTCATTTCAATAAAACATTTTTATCTTGAGAATACCTTTTCTTGGCCTTTTCTGTTGTTGTTACTAATTGTTTGCTGATGATGTTCTTTCTGCTAATGTCTGTGTCCTTCACTTACTCTCATTTGTCACAGTGACAAACACAGGTTGCATATTTTAGAGTTTGTCTCAGAACATACATTAGTGTTGTACATTTGTGTGGACATATTAATTTTGATGCAAGCATTCATGTTGTTACTGGACTATTAAACTAAAATAATATATGTTTCTGTGACTAGAGATGGCATGTGTGTTAATTTTGACATGATATGTCAATAATATGCACATATGCATTACAAAGGGAACTTGACACTTTACAGTTAAATGTGATCTTATGTTTGTGATATGTTGCACATACCAAATGGACACGTGACCTTCATACATCTATGCCATGTTTGCAGTTTACCAGTAAAATATTTTATATATTCTGTGTACACCCACCTGTAGCATGTTGTAGTGTAATTGCAACACTATCATGGGATTATTTGGTTTGGGTTGGGTATTCTGTTTCAGTTGATGCTTTCGATATTTTGGGGACCCTATTGCACACACCTGTGTGGACACATTGTTATTTGTGATTGTTGAGACTTTTTGTGCAGGTGTCCATTGCCATGAAAGCAGTCCGTATCAGATTTGTGGGCACTACTTATATCTTAAGGTCTGTTCTGATACATTTTCTGACTGCAGCACTGCAGGCGGCTTTCCAGTCAAGAAGTCAACAGTGTGACCACTACCCTCAAATTCTAAATCAGGTCCATAGTCTCTATAGATGTTATGTAAGACATACTTTGGAGCATAAAGGTAATTCCAACTCCATACTTTACGTGTACTCCTGTCATACTGGGGAGAGGTGTGACCTCAATCTGACCTCAATCTGAAGCCACTTTTCACACCCTAATTTGCACAAGCATTATCCAAGAGACACACCACAGGAGAGAGGTCAGTCTCTCCATACACTATACTATGCAGAGTTATCATGCAAGAGACTTGTGTCAGAAACAGGGCATTTACTTCCCACTACCCGCTATGCATACCTGTCAGCATGAGAAGAGATATGAATAGAGAGAACATTTCTCTCAAACCCTACTAGAGACACCTCATTCCCTGGTAAGATGTGGTAGCAGAGAAACAACTTCTTTCCCAGACAGCACTGCATATTGCTGTTGTTCCAAGGAGAAGTGTGAAGACAGAGGCCACTGGTTCACTACACTGCACTGTACATCTAAGTTGTCCTGAAGATAAGTGTTAATGTAGAACACAGTGTTTCCCTACACACTACTGAATATATCTGTCTTGCTGTGGAGAGCTGTGAGAGGAGAAGGAAATCCATTCCCACACACTAAAAAAAATATGGCCTTCCCTGGGGAGAGGTATCAGTGAGGAGGCTAGTACTTGTTGTACTTAGTACGGAATAGTGAGGTCTTATATTTGATGTGAGTACCATCCCCACCCTACTATGCATACTATTGAGCCTGAGAAAGGTTGGAATGGAGAGGCAGCTTCTCTTTACACCTTACTCTACACACTAGTTATCTTCATGCAAGGTCTCAGTGGAGATGGCGGTCTCTCCCTATATTCTAGTAGTGAGGATTGTAAGAGGTAAGTATTGTAACAAAGGGAAATGTAAATTATTACTCAAAACTATTTTCATGATCTCGTGAGAGCTTCATGGGTTTGTATGAAAAAAGGCGTAGGAAAAATCTAGTGCAAATAACGTTTTACAACAGAATATGGTCATGTTCAGTGAAAATGCTAATTCTATTATAAAAGTACACTTTTGCAAGAGGCTTGTGAGCGTAAAGCAGCGAACACTGCTCCATTGGATGAGGTGGTCTGTGCGCCTGGCTCTCTGGAGAAGCCAGCAGGAGTCAAACAGGCTATGTACAAGACCATCATGGCTCTTGCGAATGTGTCACAGGAATCATCAAGAAGAATAAAAAAGGGTAACAGTACAAACAACATACATAATTAAAGTATGGGGTAGCTCTGAAAAGAGCCTTTTTTAATTAGCATTTTTAACAGCTGTATCTTCTTGTGTTTTTAATGGTTTTAACTTTTTTCTATTTTTTAAAAAGGGTCAACAATTTTGAAACAAAGAGGAGAAAAAAACTATGAAAATGTTTAAAACAAATACTTCCCTAGGTGGGAATTTATGATTCTGTGCCAGCCTGTCCTGCCTGTGCAGCCCTTCTTGACTTAAAAGAAAAACTAATATGCTTGCATAAATGTGGGAAACTGGCACTTGGTTGCAATACCCCCACACACCTTTTGCATGACTTTTGGATGCAACTTGGACTGGAGTTCACTAAGATCCTGCTAACCAGGTTCCCAGTACCAGTGTTCTTTCCCTAAACATTGCAAAGGTAATTGGATACACCTTTAGGTACCACTTTAAGTCCCTACTAAAATGTATTTAGGTACCTAGGGCATGGGGTACTAAGGATAGGCCTCTGAGGGCAGCAGTACTGATTGTGCCACCCTCTAAGGCCATGCATCCAGATGCCCTGTCCACCACACACTGCATACACTATGGATAAGACACCCCTCTGGCAGGCCTTCCAGCCATAAGGCAGGGTGCACCTTTTATATGTGAGGGCATAGCTGCATGAACAATATACCCCCACTGTGTCCTTGCCAAACCTAGGGCATAGTGAGTGAACAGAGCAGCCATTCTTAATACATGTGCTGAACACTGGTCAACACGAGTTTTCCAGCTACATGATGGCCACTCTGAACCCTGGGTTGTTTGGTATCAAACAACTCAGAATGATAAATCCAAATTGGTACCAGTATTGGATTTATCCATAAATATACCCAGGTGTCACCTTAAAGGTGCCCGCTGCAAAAGCTAACTACCCTGGCATGGTTGCTGACTGGTCCCATCCTGCCTGCCACCTCCAGACACCCATTCTACAAACCTTGGGTGAGAGATCTGTCTCTCTGGTTTATACAACAAGGTCCTTCCTGGGTGGAGGTGCTAGCAGTGCCTCCCTCAGGAATGTGTGCTGCTCTGGTGGCAAGCTTCAAAGGGCTTACTGCCTTTGAAACTGAACCTGAGGCCTACTGCTAGCAGCAGATGGTCACCCACTTTGCAAACTCCCACTTTTGGTGGGAGCAAAGTCAGGAGTATGATGAGTGGCCCCACCTGGCATGCACCACCCTTAAGGTGTTGCTTGTGAGGTGGGGATTCCATTTCATTTTCCTCCATCTTGGATGGAAGGAAAATAAGCAATCAGGGATAGGGAAATGACCCTTCCCACAGGAAGTGGTCACTATAGTGGGTATAACCACCCAAAGGTAGGTGTCCTTTTGGTCACTACTGGGTTCCCCCTAAAACACACACTAAATTCAGTATTTAGTGGGCATCCCTAGAGCAGGTAATCAGATTTGATGAAACACAGGACCAATTTATCTAAAAATCTCCCACAATTGTGAGCCCTTCTATTTTGGTTTTTGATGTTTGAGTACAGCAGCTAGCTGTAGGGCATCTCACATTCAGTGTATTGGAACCCTTTAGGAATATGTCAGACCTTCAGGGTATTAGCTTTGATGAGGATATGGTCCAATCCATTCTCCAAACCCCCTCAATCTTAGGAGCGGATAATAGTGGTCCTTCTGGCTGTTTTAAGGAAGATTGGGACCATTTAACTTCTTTGAAGAAAGAGCTGATTAAAACAGTTTTATACTGGACTATTATGACGGAATATTTCAGGGCCAATATCGCCCCCAATGGTTTAATAGTTACCAATGCACTGCATATATTTTTACGAACTTTACAATTTAGGAATGACTGGGCACAGATATCTTGGAAGTGTACATGTGATTGGATGGTGCTGATCATCAATGCTTCAAAAAGATTGTCTGACTCTATCACAATTCAGATCTCTATCATGGAGACATCCATCAAGGCAACTATTCAACTTGCCCAATCTAAGACTCGTTTAGCGGAAATCAATTGAGAACTGAATTACACTAAGGAACATTTTACTCAACGGAAAATCACCAAAACTACAGAAGGACATTAAGAGATCTGGTAGAGAGAAAGTGTACCCTTATACAAAGGAGGATTACCAGCACGCAGTTGGGTCAGGATCTTTAGATAAGTCCAGAGACATGTTTCAAAAACCACGCTCCTACGAGTATAGTTCCAGCTCAGAGGAGTGGAGCAGTGATGAAGAACGGAAGAAGAACCCGAATCGACAGTGTTAGAAATGGGGTCTCTAGTTATAGTTGGTGTGCACCTTGTCCAAGTTGGGACCCCCACTCTAGTCAGGATAAGGGAGATACCTGCTCAGATAACCTTTGCTCACCCCCTTGGTAGCTTGGCATGAGCAGTCAGGCTTATTTCAGAAGCAATGTGTAAAGCATTTGCACATAACACACAGTATTAAGTGAAAACACTACAAAAGGACACCACACCAGTTTTAGAAAAATAGCCAATATTTATCTATATAAAACAAGACCAACTATGATAAAAATCCAACATACAGTAATAAAAATATGAATTCTGCAAGATTTACTCAAAAATGCAGTTCCTTGAAGTCGATAGCTCCACCTGGGGCTATCACAGCATCGTTATCAGCTAAACCAACGGTTCAGGCCAGCCGCTGCGTTGCGGGCCAGCTACAGTGTCGGGAAGACCCGCAAACAGTACCTTGGATTTGCAGGGCGTCATGATCCTCGCAGTGAGCTCCGGAGAGCGGTGTCGCTGACATCGCAGTGTCAGTTACAGAGTCGGTGCAGGAGTCACCGGGCCCTTGAGGTCACACGCATTGCGAATCGAACTCCAGGCTGATGAAGTCAGGTGTGCCAGCGTGGATGGCGTTGGGGCTGCGGTGCGAAGTGGGACGATGTGACGTGTGGTGCTCACAGGTCACGGTACAGGCAGCGGCTCGGTGATGGCGTTCAGCGGCATCGGTGAGACCAGGGCTGCATTGTGAAGTGTGGACGGGCATTGTGATGTGCAGTGTCCACAGGTCACGGTGCAGGCAGCGGCGTCGTCTATGCTGAAGCGCTGTCGTCGGTAGGCCCAAGCCAGCGGTGCGGGATGGTACGATGCTTTGTGATCCTCACGAGTGGTGTCCACAGGCCACTGTGCAGGTCACTGTGGTGACGACACAGGACTCGATGGTGCTGGTGCCGGTGTCAGCAGGAGCGGCATTGTTGGGGATGCCCAGGCTGTGGTCTGAGCAAGTGAGGCTGGAGTGCGGGGCCCACAGGTCGCGGTGCAAGCAGCGGCTCGGTGAAGTCATCCGATGACAGCGTTGGGGAGATCCAGGGTCACGGTGCAAAGGGGGGCAAGGAGATTCCATGTGGCGTCGGCAGGACACAGTGCAGGCCAGCGTTGTCGTTGGTGGCATTATGGTGGTTTCCCCCCTTGAACAGCACAAAACACACAGTTCCCAGTGCTGCAGGTCGAGGAAACTGAAGTCTTTGGTGTACCTGAGACTTCCAACAGGAGGTAAGCTCTACTCCAAGCCCTTGGAGAATTTTCTCAAGCAGGACACACAGCAAAGTTCACCCTTTGCACTCTTTTCAGGCCGAAGCTACAACTGCAGGCCAGTCCTGCAAAGCAACACAGCAAAGGGACAGTACTCCTCCTTCAGTTCGTTAACTCTTCTGCTGGGCAGAGGTTCCTCTCGGTTCCAGGAAGATTCAAAAATTCTGGGGTTTTGGGTCTTCCTCTTATACCCAGTTCTGCCTTTGAAGTTGGCAAGCTTCAAAGCAAAGTCTCAAGTGTTTGCAAGATCCTTCCTTGTCCAGGCTAGGCCCCAGATGCACACCAAGGGGTCGGAGACTGCATTGTGTGAGGGCAGGCACAGTCCTTTCAGGTGTGAACGACCACTCCTCCCTCCTCTTTAGCTCAGATGGCTCATCAGGATATGTAGGCTACACCTCCACCCCCTTTTGTGTCACTGTCTAGACAGGTGCAAACCAGCCCAAATGTCAACCGTCAAACTGACCCAGACAGACAATCCACAAACAGACAGAGTCACAGAATGGTATTAGCAAGAAAATGCCTAATTTCTAAAAGTGGCATTTTCAAACAGACAATATAAAAACCAACTTCACTAAAAGATGAATTTTTAAATTGTGAGTTCAGAGACCCTAAACTCCACATTTTTATCCGCTCTCAAAGGGAATCTCACTTTAAGGATATTTAAAAGCAGCCCCCGTGTTAGCCTGTGAGAAAAATAGGCCTTGCACAGTGAAAAACAAATTTGGCAGTATTTCCCTGTTAGGATATTTAAAACACACTAGTATATGTCCTACCTTAAACATACGCTGCACCCTACCCCTGGGGATACCTAGGGCCTACCTTAGGGGTGCCTGACATGTAGTAGAAGGGAAGGTTTAGGCCTGGCAAGTGTTCACAATAGCCAAGTTAAATTGGCAGTTTACAACTGCACACACAGACACTGCAGTGGCAGGTCTGAGTCATGTTTACAGGGCTACTGATCTGGGTGGCACAACCAGTGCTGCAGGCCCACTAGTAGCATTTGATTTACAGGCCCTGGGCACCTCTATTGCACTTTACTAGGGACTTACCAGGAAATTAAATATGCCAATCAAGAATAAACCAATCAACAGTACACTTTACAAAGAGAGCATATGCACTTCAGCACTGGTTAGTAGTGGTAAGGTGCCCAGAGTCCTAAAACCCACAAAAACAGGTCAGAAAAATAGAAGGAAGGAGGCAAAAAGACAGGGGATGACCCTCAAAAATCCCTATTCACACCCTTCATTCCTTTTTTTAGGAAGAGGCAGAAGAAGAAGCAGAGGGAAAGGCAAAAACGTTCATTGGGCAACACAAGAACCTCATTTGATAACCAGGAGCCCAAGTGGAGCAGTGGCAAAGAAGACTTAGGGCCTGATTACAAATTTGGAGGAGGTGTTAATCCGTCCCAAATGGGACGGATATACCACCAGCCGTATTACGAGTTCCATAGGATATAATGGACTCGTAATACGGCTGGTGGTATATCCGTCACATTTGGGTCGGATTAACACATTCCTCCAAAGTTGTAATCAGGCCCATAGTTGTCAATTTATCTGGGAAAATGTTAACACCTACAGATCATAGGGTTCTAAACAAATGTTTAGGCTTTGTTTCTACTCCGAAGGAAGACTTTTTCAGATTAAATTGTGAGGTAACTTCTCTTTTTCGAAAGATTCGCCTGCACATTTTCTTTAAAGATCTTCCCATGACAACCTTGATGGGTGATAGACATTTAAGAAAGCCATCCACTTTCATGCCTCCTTCTAATTTGATACCTATGGAAGTTCTTATATTTGAAAGGGCAGTCCGTCATGAAATTAATTTACTACAGCCCATACGCCATTCCAGAATTTATCCAGTAACGAAAGACTGTCCATTTGCTCTTTGTCTCAAAATCTGGACATTACAAGAAAACCACCAGACAAAGGGGGAGCCATTGTAATTTTGGATACTTCCTACTACACCCAAGAATGAAGGAGATTACTGAGTGCTAGTTCATATTATGAACATATCAGGTCTGATCCAACCAAAAGATTACAACAAACTATCCGCAGTATGATAGCGGAAGCAGTTAATGCAGGTTGGATTACACAACAAGAAACAGAGTTATTGGATACAAAGGAACCTAGTGTGCCTTACTTTTATTGCCTTACCAAAATACACAAGGGGATACCTCCTCCAGGCTGTCCTATTGTTTCAGGGATAGGATCTATTTTGGAGCCCTTATCTACATTTTGTGATTTCTTTCTCCAACCTATTGTTCAACAAACCTTTACCTTTTTTAAAGACACTAAGGACACCATGATAGTGTTGGATCTTATTAATAGCAGTGGTACCACAGACATGCTGATATGCCTTGAGGTAGAGGCCTTATACACTAACATACCACAAGCTGCCACTTTAGAAGCAGTTGAGGAGATGCTAACCACCAGCACTTGGCCTTATAAGACCCCTATTAGTTTTGTTTTAAAATGTGCTACTCTAGCCCTGAAATAGAACGTTTTTCCAATTTGAACATGATTTATATCACCAGATTCAAGGCACTTCTATGGGCAGTACCTTTGCTCTTAGTATAGCCTGTCTAGAGATGTTCTCTTTTGAGAAACGCTATATCTTAGAACCCTCACAACCTTTTTTTTCTAACATTTGACTATGGCGTTTATATATTGATGATATTTTGATTATATGGAAGGGTGGAACAGAAGAGGCTAGTCGTTCTGTGTCTTGGAATAATACTTTGGCTCAACATTTATGCTTTAGTGCTACCACTTCTGACAAGGAGGTGACATTTTTGGACTTATGGATCACATTGAAGGATGGAATTTTACACTCCTCAATTTTTCACAAACAGACCGATAAAAACAGCTTGTTACATTTTGACAGTCATCATTCGAAATCTCTGAGAACTAATTTGCCTTTTGGGCAATTTCCCAGATTAAGACGCAACTGCAGTGACAGTAATGATTTTTATACACATTCTTCCATACTTACTCAGAAATTATTGGCTTGGCATTACCCCTCATGGGTTGCTGCACAAGCTAGGAAAAGAGCTTGGAATATCCAGAGATAACTTTTGTTGACTGATTCTATGAGAGTACGACAAACTAGACTAACCTGTGTGACTACATTTACTCCATTGAGTAATAGGGTCAAGAAGATTATCAACCAGAAGTGGTCTATTTTGACTAGTACAGGGGAATCCTTAGAAAACCCTTTATTTGCTTTTAAGAGAATACAGAACATCAGGGATGCCATTGTTCACTCCAGACCTAGAACAAGAAAGTCCATGGATACTGATTTAACACAATCTTGGCTTAAGGTCAAAGGACACAACCCGTGTGGGCAGTGTAATATCTGTTCCCTGTCTATGAGTACCACAGAATTAGTGTTAGGTGAGACACATAAGTGGCAGCTAATTAGACACACCAATTGCCGCACCAAAAACTGTATTTATATGATTTTATGCCCTTGTGACCTCCGCTATATAGGGATGACAACGAGGATGGTGAAGACACGAATTAATGAACATTGCAGTACAATTAGATGCCAACAAGCTTCTACAAAGCTGACAACACATTTCATGGAACACAGACACTCCCCGGATGATATGAAATGGGTGATCCTGGAGAGTGTGCTAGACAATAGGGACTGCACTAAAAAACTTTTTGAGAAAGAACAACGTTGGGTATATAGAGTAAAGACCCAGATTAATGGCCTTAACGATGAAGTACCTTAGTCTGAATTGATATAAATCAATTTTTTGTAACTCACCTTTTTTGTTTGTTTGTTGAGGATATGGGCATCCATTCCTCCCTGAATTTAAATAAGGGTCTAGGTTTAATTACGAATTTGTCATAAATAGATAATTTTGTTTCTAGACCATCAGTCCTCTAATACTTTGGATTATGATAGTTATCTAATGTCTACACATTTGTGTCTTAAAATGTATCTTTTACAAATCTTTTTGAAACTTTACACCTTCGCTAGTCACTCCTACATGTATTTTTCTATTAATAATTGAGATATCTTCATAATATATGTGTTAAATGTATACAGATAACTTATTTCTGCTCTATTATCCATTTAATATAGTGCCCAGCTGCGATACCACCTTTTTATAATATGTATATTTCAAAATGGCGATCGTTGCTTGTAACGAGTATTCCCACTACATCACCTTTTTCACTTGATTTTGCCTCTAACCACACTGTAGAGACTTTTTAAAGATGGCGATCGCCATCTCTGTATCCATGAAGCGTGTCCTACTTCGATTTCAATGCCTCGTGAACAAGCTCTACCAGGCTTTAAAAACTGGGCTTTTTGCACCGCAGCACATTTCCGGGTACGTGGAGCCGGGGTAGGTGCTGACGGCAGCTACAATTCTTCAACAATTAAGCATCCCCCTTTTTGGCAAATTATAATTTACATTTTTATTTTCCTAATAACTCTTTGCTGACATCTTGTATTAACTTTATTTGAGGGGGATCAATGGCAGTAGTGTGATTACAAATATCTCACATTATTACACGAGGATTTTACTTGTTATACTATACGCACAGTGAATAGGTGTTTAGTTGTGGCGCAATTACAGACACACCGACGTGTGTGGTTTCAATTAGACGGAGCCAATTTTTTGGACTATTTATTACTACAATAGCCTCTATGATATTAGTTAGCATGCACAGAGGGCAGTCCTATGTATGGCACTCCGCGATTAGCCTGACATGTAACTTTACTTTTTGTCCACTTTTGTTAGATTTAAATTAAATTCCTGAAATATTATCGTTACATTTGACCTTTTTTGGCTAAATGCCACAGACAATGGGTTTTGGTTTGTCTGTTTAATGTTCGATTTTTTCCAGACCCTTTCTAAGACAGTGTTTCTATACATACATGATCTTAGTCCCATCAACATTTATTACGGATGTATTAACTACTGGTCTTCCTTACACCCCAGATTGGTTGATAACTACATTGGCGTAATTATGCAGGCTTTCTGCATTCCCCATTGGAGCCCATTCTTTAATATAAGGAGGGTAAGCAGTTTAGCTTTCGTGCGATTTAGGAGTGATAATTCTCTGGTCACCCGAGCACTATTAGGGATTTTCACCTGAGTTTTCACTGGCATGCTTTTTGACTTGGTAAGACACTGAATTCAAGGGTCCAAGGTGAGTTGTTTATTACTTGTATTTCTGTTTTTAGGTTCCTGTTTATTGAATATGCACTTATTATGGCTGTGGGGATTTGGTAGGTTTAAGTTTAGGTTTAAGGTTTAAGTTTAGGTCCTGACGAATCACACCTAGATCTTGTTAGACGTGTTTTGAGTGAGAAACATGTTGACGGTTTTCCATTTGTGTGGCAATGAAATTTCCAATCAAGCCACATGTACAGTTGATCCCTAGATTTTCGGGTTCGCCGACATTTGACTCTCATTTGGATAGATTGAGATAGACATTACTCTTTCTTCCCCTCACATTGTGTTTTTAATCTTGAAAGAAGCACATATCCTCATTAAACAGTTAATTTCATGTTTTTTCTAGTCAATTTTAACAGTCTACACTAGTCCCAAATCATTCACATTCACTTCCAGCAATTTTTCCTAGAGAAGATCTCCGGCAAAGAGCCCCCATTAGAGGCCCGTCAGACATTGCAGTGCCGGCCTCACTAGGAACAGAGCCCGATGATGAAGCATGTCACCTATTGGTGATTGTTCCTGTTTTTGGCCATTCACAGGAACCTTGATTTGATTTCCCCAAAATTAGGGTTAAATCTTTACTTTGGAACTGTCTGTTCATTGTTTTTTTGTTTTATGTAGATGGGAGAATATGCACAGGACCAATTTCCCTTAAAATCTCCCACAATTGTGAGCCCTTCTATTTTGGCTTTGGATAAATCAGATTTGATGGACAACAGAAGACCAGCATCAAGAAGATCCAAGGCATGAGAGCTGTGGACCTGCTGCAACAAAGAAAATGTGGCAGGCCCTGCCTGCTGCAACCAGGACCCAACAATCATCACTGAGGAGTGAGGGTCACTTTACTGACCTGCCACTAACTCCCGAATTGGAAGCTGCAGCTGGACCCAACAAAACACTCACAACCATGAGGACAAACTCTGCAAGTGTGTCAAGTTTGGTGGTGCTGCACCCTCCAGTGTTTAAACTGTACTAATACCAAGAAAACCGGCCCGCCCATGGCTGAAAAAGGACCCGGAGGAAGCCCCAGTAGAGGGACTTTAGAAAAACCCCAGACCTCCCACCAGAGTATCTCATTGTCCTGAAAGCGCCCCTTGAACCGACTTACCTCCAGATCCAGAGGGCATCCTTACACAGGGCTCCTGTCTCACAGATTTACTTTGCACCTGGCAACCCTGTTCCCTGCACCAAAGAACCTGCTGTTCCCTAAGGGTACCCCTCCTCTTGCGACCTCAACACTCCAAGGGGACCCCAAGAAACCATCTTTAAATTTACCTATTCAGTGCAATTCCAAGTGGTCCCCTGCAGTGGCCCTGCGCCAACTCCAGAAACCTTTCATTGCTGCTCTCACCTGATCCAGGAGCCATCCCAGCTTCTCCAGCTGGCACAGTGTGCCCACCAACATCCTCGACCAATCTGCAAAAGAAGAACTTGGTAAACAAACTGAACAATTTTATATGTATTTTTAAAGATGATCTTCTGTTGATTCCTATGGTGCGTAATTGAGCACAAGCAGACTATTTTTATTAAACTTCAGTAATTCATATCTCAAAAAGTACTTAACCAATTTTGATAATCTTGGTCTTAAAAATTACATAGAAATCTGAAGTATTTTTATAAGTTGGTCTCAAATTATTCCTTTAAGTGTATGAGTTGCATGATTGATACTGTGAGTACAACAAATGCTTTGCACTTCCCCAAGATTGACCTAACTGCTTGACCAATCTACCTTAAAAATTAGAGCATTGGGTGATCTAGTTTTAATCCCTGTAAACCAACATGTGTTTGCCTGGACCCCCTGCAAAGTGCCCCCAGCTTTGCACACTACATAGAGGGCCAGCCTCCTACAATTAACAAGAAAAAGGCCTTTCTTTAAATAAGCAGGGTTGTTAGTTGCTTGAGCGATGAGTACCTTGGCAGGCACAGTGTAATTAGGTTGAAAAGATGTAGACGCCCCTGATGAACTATCAAGCTCCGCAGCACTGGCTAACTCAGCCCAAGCAAGGCATTGAGGGAGCATAGCTCTCAAATGTTGCAACATCCCAATGGTACTCAGGCAGTCTTGCATGTTCCCGCTGCCCCTAATGAACTCCTTTTTGCATATTTTGCAAATCACATATTTGGCAGATACGTTTTTCTCACCAGGCCTTATTTAAAATAAAATGTCACACTAAGGACTCCTTTGGTGGCTGAAGTGTCTGAGTTGCAGGAGCAGCAGTAGGGAGTAGGGTTCTCATCTGAATTTGGGGAAGACATTCTGTAACAGAAATTCAGTAATGTCAAAAAGGTCTAGCAAAACCCAATAGCCAAAGGAGGAACAAGGAGGGAAACTTTGGGCCAGATTTAGTGAAAAGTGGTGCATCGCAGTGTTGTGCCAAAATTTGCAGTGCCATGCTGTGTCACTTTAGAAACGCTGGGATGCGCCATATTTACTAAAATACGTCACACCCCTTTGTTCCCCTTGCGCGAGCGCAATGTTTTGCTGCCAGCACCAATGCAGGCACCCCTGCACCATAGTTGAGGGATTGATTGCTTATGTGCAAGAAGGTTTCCCTTCCTGCACATAAATAATCTACAATGGCAATTTGGCACTTCTATGTGTGCTACAGAGTGCAGCACACATAGAAGTAGTAAATCGTCAGTTTTGAATGATTGTTTATGTGCAGGAAGGGACACCCTCCTGCACATAAACATTCATTTATGGTCTTTTGCTCTTTCATTCTGCCGCACACATGGAAAAAGCAAAAACGGGGGGGGAATAAAAGTATTCCTCCTCATTGTGCTATGTGTCAATAGTTTTTGGTGCTGCCACAGATTTACATCTTCTTGTAAATATGGGACAGATTCAGAAGCAATGGGTGTTGAGGTGGAATACCCACATCAACACCCATTGCATGCCCCTCTGAAGCAGAAAACTGCGTTGGAGGGGCCAGTATTTACAAGGTGGCGTTAAGCCACAAAAAGTGGTTTAGCATCGCCTTGTAAATGTGGAGTGCTGTACAGCGCCATCGAAGCGTTACAAAAAGTGACGCCACGATGGAGCTAGGGCCTTGTAAATTTGTCCCTTTGTTTGCTAAATAAAGACATCTGTATGAACCAATCACAGTCCTTCCATGGGATGTCTTTCCTCTCCTTGGCATCTTGTGGTGTCTCGCGAGAGGCCTGTGAGATCATAAAAGCAGAGACCTCAAGTAACTGCTACGTGTTATTGACTTCTAAGCATTACTTTTTGGTTTATTCTTTCAAAATTCAGGTCTCGACTTCTACTTATTGGATTTTTGTTGTTTTGGTCTTGCTTTACTCATAAAAAATATAATCTATTTTTCTAAGCCTCTGGGGGGTACTTTTTGTTTTGGTTTCATTGTGTTACTGGGTGTCTGTTGCACCAGTACTTTTTACATTGTGGGCGAGCACTTGTTAACTATAAGTGTTTATCTAGCTGATCCTGACTAGAGTGGTGGTTCCCGCTTGTACAGGGTTCATACTCTGACAACCAGAAACTCCATTTCTGACAGAGGTTTACAAAACACAACACAGTTAACAAAATACAGAAATGGACAGCATTGCGAATGACACTTTGATACTTCCGGGGTAAAAGATCCAAGCATTGAAAATGGGTTTTAACTCTGAAGGCTTGTTTGTAATGTTGCTTATACTTGATCTGGCTACAGGGAAATGGAATTTTAACACAAGCGGTTGCAACTAGGGATTATTTTTGGCCGTTGGCTGAAATACATATGTAGAAAAACTGAGAAGGTGGTCTACAGGTCCCTTCTGTAGTAAAGTCTGTCCATCTCTGGCTTCTAACACAGCAAGCTGGAGATATATGGGAAATTTGGTTGCAACCGCCGAGGAAACTCTAATTTGAAAAATCTACTACTCATTTGAAATGTGCATGTTTAAGAATGCTCATGCATGTTTGATATGTGATATATATTTATTGGCTTTTTGACCCAAGTTTTTGCTTTAAAACATATAAGGTTAAAATATTGTAATTATAAAGTCTTTTTAAAGTAAACATAGGCCCTCATTATAACATTGGTGGTAATGACCGCCACTCGCCGCAGTGACGGCCGCCAAAACACCGTTGACGCGGCTACCTACCGTCCGCCATATTATGACTGTAGCTGGAATTCCGCCAGAAGGCTGGTGGAATTCCCGCTACGGTCATGGCGGTCAGAGGTAAGGTGGCGCTGCTGCCAGCAGCAGCGCCACGGCAGTAGGCCGCCGCAGACCGTATCATGACACATGATACAGTCTGGTCGGTGTTCTGCTGGCGGACACGCCATGTCCCGTCTCCTGCTGGAGGACCTCCTGCAAGCAGGTAAGTCGGGTGCTCCGACAGGGGAGGGGGTGGGGGGTGTTGTGTGTGTGTGGGTGTGTTTATGTGATTGTGTGCATGCATGTGGGTGTGTGGCATGTGGAATGTGTGCATGAATGGGTGTGAGTGTGCATGTATGTTGTGTGGTGTGAATGCATGTGTGCTTGAATGTGTGTGTGAATGAGTCTATGCAATCGTGGGTAGATGCGGGTATGAGTGTGTGTATGCGTGTGTATGTTGGTGCATTAATGTGCGTGTATGTCCGGGTGTTCGGGAGGGGGTGATGGTGGCGGAGGTCTCTGGAGGGGGAGGGGCGCAGAGGAGACCCCTATCAGTGTCAGGGAAGGAATTCCTTGGCACTGATAGTGCCTACCGCCATGGTTTTCGTGGTGGTACGATTGCCACAAAAACCATGGTGGTAGGTGGGGTCATTACCCCGTGGGTGGGACAGTGACGGCCGCCTGGCTGGAGACTGAAGTCTCCAGCCCGACGGCTGTTACCGCCCTGACGGACGGAGTGGTACATTGGCGGTTTAGCTTGAGCTAAACTGCCAATGTCATATTTTGAGGAAAGGTACCGTCAGCCTGTTTGCAGTACCTTTCTCCAAAATACCGCCGTCCGCCAGGGTCATAATGACCCCCATCATTTTAAAATGTTAGACATATTTTAAATGCTTGTTAGGAACACATTGTGAGAAAAGGAGTGAAAAAATGAAATAGCTAAAAATGTGTAAATCAGGTCATCCCCAACCTTTTACAAATCGGAGAAATTGAGTTATTTTGCCCTAGGGAGTCTCTTTTTGTTAGAAGTGAAATAAGTAGCATACAATTACAAGTCATAGAAGACCTCTCCTTCATACAGACACACAGAGCTATAAGATGCGGAAATGCGGCAAAAAAAAACGTTATTTGTGATGCGGTTTAGAAGCAGCATACTGCTACTAAATTTAGGACCAATGTACTTCACAGATGATTTATGGGATGGTGTGGGCAGAAGTAAGTACTCCAAGCATATTGTTTGCGTCTCCTTTATCTATGATCCTCTTTGTCCAAGACTTTAGTCTTTGAAAATCAGAACTCAATTTCCGTTAGAGCGTGTCGCGCAAATTAGCGGGTGCACAATTTGCATCCGATTCTGACTTTGGCACATTGGAATTGGAAATAACCCATGTTCTTTTGCACTACAATCTCTTTTGCCTCGAGTCCATCTTCACTAACAAGCATGAACCCATGACAGTGGCTATCACTAATGCAGCAGGTGCAGTGTTACCGGGGTTAGTGGAGTTTAGGGATTGATGCATCCAAAGTCTGGCTGGTTTTACATTAGGTCCACCAGACAGTACAAGCTGTCCTGTCTGGTTGGGAAATACCTATTGCGTGCTTATTGATGACTTACCAAATGTTAGATGCTGCCTATTATCATAGGTTGGTTTCTTGTCACTTTCATTTGCTTGATTTTTATTTGATGGAGTTCCTTGTCCAGCTTGTGCTTGTCCCTCGATTGGAGCATAGCCTCTTTAACGTCCTCTTGACTGGCTGATTTTTGTCCTTCTGCTGCTTACTTTTAGGGATCTACTTTTTTCTTTTCGGTTAAGCATTAAATCAGATTGCAAATGTTTTCCAGCTCTCTCCAATGTGTTTCTCTCCTCCCCTAAAATACCTTACCCTGTGTTCAGTGTTTGCTTTCTCTCTTAAATGCTCACTCTCCCTCCCATACACCTATCTCCCCATGCTCTGTGTTGCTGTCTTCCTCTTTAGCTTCTCACCCAACTCAGTGTTGCTCTCTTCCTTAGGCACCGCTGCTCACAGCTCATTGTTTTACCTCTTCCACCACTTACTTTGTTGCTTCCCAACCTGCATGGGCGTCCACAGCGAAGGGCAAGGAGGGGCCCTTGCCCCCTCTGGATTTGGGTACAGCCTGGTGTGCAGGCTCAGAGTGCAGCGTAACACTAGGCGGCCGTATTGTTACGCTGCATGCACTAGTGCGGCCACGTCCCCGACCAAAAACAGACCGTGACGCCTCGCACTACCAACCCCTGAAAAGATTTCTGCGGACGCCTATGACGACTTGCACAATTCTCCTTTTAAAATATATTTGTAAAATATTTTGGGTGGACAAGACAGTAAATTAATGCTGTACCTCCACAAAAGCACTTCTGTACACTTACAATTTATTTTTTTAATTAGATAATCTAACTGGTGGCTGCCACCTAAGATCTTCAATAAAAAAAATAAAAGTTAAATGGGTCCTAAGTGGTTCCGCAGTTGTGCACATGGGTAATGATCCCTGCATGCATTCACAGAATGATTCAACGTGCCGTCTTTTTTTGCCGATACCAAACAGCACCAGCAAAAACAATTGTTTTTTTTTTCTTTACCTATGCTGCTCAGCTTCGTCAAAGAGCATTGGAAAAACCAGTAGGTTCTAAAGGCAAGACCTACTGGTTTTGACAAGTGTTGTTTACTATCCAACTAGAGGACGGAAGGCCACTTGCTCCGCCACCATGAGGGCAATAGTTGTGAACTGGATTTAGAAATAGCCACTGAGAGCTACAGTACGCGGTATATGGATTGTTTATTTGAATGCTTTTTGGTACCCTTAGGAGAAGGTGCAAGTCTTTTAAAATAATACTTTTTGTAAAAATGTATCTTCAGTTTTGATTGCCTGCACATCTGGCAGGCTAATGCATACTGATTGAAGGACATCCTGTACGTTTTCTTTTGCTAAGTGAGAACGATCCAAGCATTGGTTAGCAAATTGCTATTTGCCAGGAGCACTTGAGTTTTACTAGTTGGAACAACCATTGGTCAGCAAATTGTCCATATTACCGGTTAGTAAATTTAAGACTGCAAAATTATTTATCTGCAAATTAGAGATGGCAGAATTATTGGTTGGTGAGTGTAAAATTGCAGTCACTGGTTAGCAAATTAGAGAACCAGGCTTTTGCGTCAGGATAAATCAGCAATGGGCATATTATTAGAGAGCAATTTAAGAGCGGGCAGGTTATTTACGGTTGAAGAAGAGATGGCTGAAATATTGGTTTGCAAATTATAGGCAAGTGCTGCATATGTTTTGAGGGTTTTTCGATTTCAACTGAACGTTTGTATTTCAAAGCATAATTGTGAAAAATGAAGCCATGGCTGAAAGTACACATATCTACAGACATCGCAGAGTTGAAAATAATTGTTCATATATTTCCTACAGCAGCTCGGTTAACACAAGTTGGGCAAACTTGCATTTTAGATGAACTGCTCCACTTTTTTGTCAGTTTGACACATGATATCGCACAATGGATGTGCTCCTTTCTTTTATATTGCATATGCTGTAGACATTTCCCGGCTATGTATTCATTGAAGGATGCTCATTCAGGGGCTTAATGCAGGGCCCTAGAGCCCCTGGAGCACACGCGGACCTCCACACATTATGGGGTCCCCACTCACTCTAAAGCTTTGACTTCATTGTGAGATATGGGAGTCTCTGGGTCCCTCTCATCACCTTCTGCAGTTGGGTACCATCCGTTGTGTTATGGCTCTGGTTTATTAAATTAGTGTGTTCCCTTGTGCTCCTTCAGTGAAATATTCAGTTAGGGCACACTGACCTGGACAACTAATTAAGTAGGGAGTAGCACAAAATGGAACTATTAAAGGAGTGGTATACTTCAATAATACCGTCAAGTGGGTCTTTATGACGGCAACAAGGTCACTCATGCCATCTAGAGCCAGTTCACACAGTAGGTCGAGTCAGAGGCCAATGTAGTAGAGATGCAGGCTAGACACAGGCCACTGCTGGATTTGGATGCTCAGGAGGTTAGACAGACCATGTGGTCTAGTCCTGGTTTGCACAGCCAGTGTTCTACACTTTTTTGCTATTCATCATTCTTGAGTGTAGATTTACACTTAAGTGTAGACTTAAATGGATCCACCTCCAGGGGAGTCTCACACAACATGAATTATGAGCGTACAGTTATTGATAGAGGGAAGATCTCTCCATGGGAAAGTAGTCAGAAAATGATTAAAGCATAATATTCTTCAAAAATGATTGTAAGTATTTTAAATCAAATAATTTCAAATATTTATTATAACCCTAGGCTAATAATATAAAAGCACATTCATTTATTAATATAAATGTGTTTTAATTAGTTCAATAACTAAAATATATTTATTTGATTTATAAATATTTCTAAAAGAATAATTTAAAACAAAATCCCACCCTTAGTAACATTTTTATTTGAATTTAACATGTATCAAAGTTTAGTAAAGCTATATGTAAAATTAATTTCGATTTGTTCTGTTTTTTTTAGTGTTTAGTATATTAGACAGGGGAGGCTTCCATGCTACAGTTATAGTTAGGACCGAGTTACCTTAGGAAATAGATTTTTTGTTTTGCCAACAACTTTGGTACCATTTGACCAACATTCTCTAAACGGTCCAAAAAAAAGGTTCACCCTCCTCAGCTCCTTTCTGGAAAATTCCAGAGTGATCCATCAAGTGGCGGCTGAGAAAAAAGCATCTCCTAAAACACAATTTCCCCATGAAATTCCCATAGGAATGTTTTAACAGGACTACTGCCCAAACAGTTGAACAGAATTACACAAAATTTTGCAGAAAACAAGATCTTTTTAATGGATTCAGGGAATTACATATGTGCAGTAATGTTGGCAGCAACAGAAATTTTGTGTTTGTGGACAGCTAATTAGAGTTTTTGTAAATGAATCTAACTTTGGGAAAACAGAACCAAAATGGACGACTGGAGCAAAAAGACATCTCTTCCAATGGGGGACTTTAAAAAAAATATATTTTTAGGGTCTGCTGATAGTCTGTAAACATGGCTTTGAGGACTGTCCTTGTAGCAACATACCTTTTTGGACCCTGTTTTGGTTTAATTTGGGACTGTGTTGAACTTTACCACTACTAAACAGTAGTAAAGTCCCTGTGCTTCTTTTCTAAAATACGTGGTGTACTTTGGAACTTCTTAAATTTTCCCAGATGTCTACTACAAATGGTGCCTAATGTGTACCTATGGTATAGGAAGATAAACATCATCTGTGGGCTGCAGTTTCTATTTACACCACCAGCATATAGAACAAAAATATACGTCTAAAAGGAACACTACTTTGTGCTGTCCGGGCAGAATTATAAGTGCACCACAGTAACACAACACAGGCAAGTATGACTTTGTCATGTAGGAAAAACGTATTTTAATTATTAATAAGCCACCCCTAAAGTGTGCCTTGTAAACTGACTGGGCATGATGCTAATATATAAAAACGCAGCACACTACCTATTGGGGTTAGTGTGTCCTCGCAGTGAAATAAAAGCCAATAGGTATTTCATTGTGTAGGCCTTGTAGACATTTCCCTCGGTAAATTAAAATCTTTATTCCCAATCTCTAATCAGGAAAGCCTAGAAAAGTGTTTCAAAGTTAATTTCTGCATGATTTTTAAAATCTGATTTAATGGTGAAATCCATTTTGTTTTATAAATTTGCCCTTACTTTTTCTTTGTAGTTTTTGTTTCGAATTCTTAAAAACTTACCTCTCAAATTCCCTTTAGCCAAATTTGATCATTTTCATTATCTTTGTGTCATTTGGCTCATAATGTTATTCTCCAATTTCATAAATTTTCATAATTTGAATTGAGAATTATATTGTGTTGTACTTCAACATAGTTACTGCTGGAACTTAGCACACTCCGCTCTTGGAATTCCGTGCTTGCTTGTGCTTTAGTTACCAGGGCAGCTACCAGAGCAAAGTGTCAATCAGAACTGTATATTGACTTAACCAGGATGAGTTTATTGAGTTGGTAGGGGTATCCCAAATTAATACCCCATTTGTGATATCTATGGATTGATGGTATAGAGATCTCTACCCTTTAACCCTTTTAAGCCAGTGACAATTTTTCTCAATGCTAATTTCTCAAAAACTACTGAATGGAGTTATACTAAAGCAAGCAAAAGCATCCCCCTGAGTAAAAATTCGAATGTCACCCCAGGTTTAGTGTAAGTCGCTTTCGTTTTTTTTCCTGTGGTAGAGAGCAAAGTTTCCTATCAGAATTAAGATGTGAAACTGTTGTTTTACTTCCTCTTTAAATTTAACCTTCTCCCTTTATTGGATCTGCAAGAAAACTTAAATTTTCCGCATAGGGCTTAACATGCTAACAGCCTCCTAAATTCTATACAGTTATATTAAACTGCACCAAATTCTTTGCATATTTAAACATTTTTGCTCCCCCTATTTAAAATTGCTCCAGTTTGATAGGTCTGCAGTACACTGCCCATTTGATGTAAAGATGGGAGATTAGTTCCCAAGAGTGTCATATGCTAAAATAAAGATCCCAGTTTGGGAAACCTATGCTTTATGTGACTGAAGATAATCCTTAGCACATATTCTAAGAGGAGTAGACTGTAAAAGGTGGGACTGATTATTCCTTGAAATGTGTTAATAGGGATGGCACTTTCCTACACACAGTATGTAAGACTAGGGTCATTCAGGCATTCTGGATTATGGAAAAGGATACAGTGGCTAAAGCAAAAGGATTGAAGGAACCCTTTACATTGCAATTTATGATCAAGAAGCAAGAGATTGTGTGGAGGCATGCACCAATGCACACCTAAAAATGGCAGAAGCTTTCTCTAAATGTTACAAATAATTTAGGGACTTTGCAGAGATTATGTTGGTCTGGAAAGGAGGACTAGATACTAGAGCCCATGACCAGCTCATCACTTTGGAAAGAAACAATTTAAAATCTAAAGCCTTTGAACTTACAGCACTTGAATGACTGTATTATGTTCCCACTCTCGGTACATGTCTAATCATTATGAGGTTGCAAAAGGTTCCTATGTTTCTATATATTGCTGACTGATCCAGTGAGTTTCTGTTTACAATTTTCAATATTTATATTCTCTATGAATGGGAAAATTTATAAAGAGTTTTTAAAGTAAAAAATAGAAAGAATAGTGTACTATGCCTGTCAAATGTTCTGTGATGCCAAGGTGAAAACCTAACCATTATTTGCTGCCTGGCATCGATTACTTTGGTTTTAAGTGTGTCTGTCTTTGTTTCTAGTCTATATCAACTGTCACGCCCACTTTGTTTGATGCCTTTGTATATGCACCAAGAGTTTACCATTTGACCTCTTTTGAAATTAGTAGCTCAAGTGGTTGTACCCCTGTATAGCGACCCCCACAATATCATGGTACAAGAATATCAAGGGCAAAATATTGAGAGACAAAATATCGAAAGATAAGTGGACAAAGGGAGATATAGATTTTCTATTCCTAACTCCATATCTACATACCTTGAATATATATGTTGCTCATAGGTCCATATGTGTAGAGTTACTTATAGAAAATCTAGACCTACTTACGTGTCAATATTCATACTTCGATACTTTGCCCTCAATATTCTATCCCATTGATACTGTTGGATCACTATTCAGTGTATATTAGAAAATTAAAAATGAAAAAAGAAAGGAAAAATACAGTAAATACTAACATAATGCAGTTGCACATACCTGATGACTGTGATGTTAGTTAACACGGATTCCATAGATAAAAATACATAAAGATTACTGCCTAGCACAAAGCAAAATTATACCGCATTGAAGCAATTTCGATTTTCCCAAGTCCAAGATTGTGTAACGTAGACATCTGTGCATAATGTGAAAAACTTGGGACAGGATTCTAATCACTCAAGCATACTTGAAACATTAAATGTGTTTTAGTGGACTTTTTTGCACTCAGAACAATGAGTGGGGCCCTAGCTGAAGTTTCTTACCTTGGCCCAGCAAAAGCTTCTGTCAAGCCTGGTGGCTGAGCTATATCTAATGGCTGATGATCATGTGGCATTTAAAGGAGGACAATATCTTCAACACAGTAAAAAGGGATCTGTCTGTCACTTAATCTATGTGTTCTTGCATGGTTTGATCGTAGATCTCTGTCAATTAGGTTTATATGAATATTACAAAGAAATAAAGTCAAGACACATTTCTGCCTCAAATGTTTTGCTGTGAAAAACACCTCCATGTGTTCTCACTTTAACCAAAATCTCACAATTGTCAAGAAGTATGAATGCAAGGACATGATGTGTTAAGAAGTGATGGCTCAGTACCTATTTGTTCAATACAAAGCATAACTTTATTTGCTTCACAATTTCAAAGTTCAAACTGGTGCCCATGATGTCAAACAAAGGAAACCTTTCTTGATTAATTACTACGTGTCCAAAAGAAAATATAGATTGTGGCTCTGCTGATGAATGCCTAGGCCCTGAGCAAATGCAAAATGCACATCCATCTTCCACAAAAGGATTTGGGTCCCACCCAATACATTTCCTAAGCCTCAAATGGAAACTGAACACTAGGTAGAGAAAAGTTAAACCAGCAGCTGTGTCTCAAGACCCCACACTGAGTTATGCTGGTGAGAAGAACAGTGTTAGGGGCCAGACAAATCTGTTACACAATGTCTTATTCACAGGTGAAATCAGAACCCCACCCTGAATCCAAATTCCTTATACAGACAAGTGCTCGCAATAATATTATCAGTAGGGATTATTAACATGACACTTAGGGCCTCATTACAAGTTTGGTGGTCTAGTGGCAAGACCACCGTGGTGGCAGCCGCCAAATGACTGACATATTGGCGGTCATTCAACCGTTGTATTACGACCCACACCGTGAAGACCTCCAAAAAGCAGCTAAAATTCTGAAACTGTCAGGACACTGGAGGGTGGGAAAGAGGCAGTTCAACAAATAGCACCACCAGCCCGACACAAATCCGCCCACCAGATTATGACCCACAAATCACCACAGTGGTTCTTCCCTGGTGGATAAACATTGGCAGTGCGAGCTGCCGCAGTCAGTAACCACCACTAACAGAACACAACACCAAAGTGGACAGTTTGATTACCCCACACCCGACACACATCCAGACAGCCTACACACCTACACACACCACTATATAACACACCGTCACACAACCCATAAGCCTATGCAACAAAAAATCAATACTGAGAAACAGGCACATACACAGAGAGAGAGCACCCTAACACTATAAGTACACACACATCACACTCATCACACACCAACTAAACAAACACAATACACACATACTGAGCACACACATTCCATGACAACCGTCCAACCTTCACAACGCACCACCCACAGCCCATCAATCACCCAACACTGCACCTTTTCATAAACAACACCCCCCCACACCGTGAACACAATCACAACCATGTCCCCACAAAAGCACCCCTGATTCACCAACGATGAGTTGAGGATCATCGTGGATAAAATTGTCAGGGTAGATCTACAACTGTTTGTAGCACTGGTCCAGCAAACCTTAATTGCCAGGAAAATGGAGTTATCGCAAAGAATAGTCAACAGGGTCAACTCAATGGGCAGCCATCCACTCACAAGGGACGACATCAGGAAGAGGTGGAATGACCTATGGGAGAAGGTGCATTCCATGGCATCAAGACACCCGATAGCCGTGCAGAAGACTGGCGGTGGGCCCTCACTTCCCACCCCACAGTTCACATCTTGGGAGGAGAAGGTCTTGGATATACTGCATCCTGAATACCTACGGAATACCTAGGGAATTGGAGTCTTCTATGTATCCACAACATCAATGTTGCACAATTGTTGTGTCCTGCATGCTTCCTCACCATCCAAATACCCCCTAATTCACTGAATGCCCCACTACACCTACCTGCCAATCACCCATTGCCCCCTCCTGCATGCCACCACCCCACACAGCCCTACTGCCCATGCAGCCCTTGGCAAGGGCACGGATACCACAGGCTAATCCTATCACTTCGACTCCCACAAAGCACCAACCTATTAATGCGTAAACCTGCAATGTGCACATTATGTCACATTACATGCATGTATGATTATTGTACTACCTATACCAACTAGAATGTATGACTGAGGACCAATACATGACAATGTGGCAATGAGAGCAATGCAATGGTACACCACAATAGCAAGCCAGGCAAAAAACAGCTACACTTCAGTGCCAATTCCAAATGGACACTGATCCATATCCCCAAGCCTGTAATGGTCTGACCATGGGTTAGAAAGTAAGATGCCAGACTCCATGCACATGCACAAGATCCACAGACAGGAATATTACCACATACTGTGTTACCAATAAATATCATGGTTCAATGTGCAGTCATATTGTGTTACAACTACCAAGCCTGACTACTCACTAAATAGCAGAGTCAAATAGTCATGTCAAGTATCAGATAGTAACAGAAACCATCAGCAGTGCCATATGTGCAAATCATTGATGGCAGCAACCAACATGGAGTATGGTACTCTTGTCACAAACTTGTATATACTACCAAGCTATGCTGTGCAGCATTTGTCATTGTCATTGCAGGGAATCATAGTAAGCCACTGTCTGCAGCTCACAAAGAGGGAACCAAACACACTTTCTTAACTGTACGCTGTGTCACACTCCATCCACAGGCAACCCTGCCATTGCCACCATGGAGAGGATACCAGACACTGCCAGCCCTGTCAGGATGAAGATCCTGTGAGGACAACACACCTGGATGTCTGGACAGTGACGACCTACCTGGCCCATCCGGGACACCTGGTCAGTCGATGACTCTCAGCCTAACCCTGCCGAAATCAGTCCCCCTACCCCTGTTGCTCAGACATCACAGCCAAGCAAGCAAACCCAAACCTGTGCCCCAAGGACTGTTCAATCGATTGTCTGCCCACAGTACAGGGACCTGAGTTGGACCATCACACCCCAGACAATGATGGTCCTGCTAACACTGGGAGTGAGCACACTGTGCCAGAGGCATAGGTATCTGGGGGCAGGGGGCGTGGGAGGGATGCTGTGAGCCAGATCATGGGGCACCGAAGGGCTCCTCTGACCAGGATACCATCTTCCAAGTCCTGGGAGCATACCAACCCTCCCAGGACAGGGTGGGCTAGATCATCACTATGTTGGGGGGAAATCAAAGGCTGCAGAGGGAGTACCACCAGGAGGTCATGCAGCAGTGGTAGGCACACAATGCCCCCATGGCCTCCATAGCAGGGGTGCGGAGGGACATGACCAGCACCCCGCATGGATTAGCAACCCCCCATTAGGCCCCTTCCACTGGCAACGTGACTTCTGCCCCCTCTACATCAGCAGCAGCTAGTGGAATGGAGGCCCTGCAGGGAAACCCCAAGCCTCAGACACCCCTCCCTCTGTAGCTCAAGACCCCCCCCCCCCGAAACCTGGGCATCCATCCAGACATCTGGCTGGAGCAGATGTCAAGACCAAACCCACTGCTAGGAAGTGAACCTCTCTTGCTTTGTCACCCTTGTGTGCCACTGATATACCCTGTTGACTGTTCTGAGACAGAACTCCATTTTCCCATGGCACAAGGACACTGGACCTGTGTGACCAAATGTTGTAGCAACTATTCTGAACAATTAATCTACCATGACTCCCCTCATCACCTGTTTGTTATGTTGTTCACATTTATTTCACTTGTCACAAATCTTAAATGCACAATAAATCACTCATGGACACAGCTACTGTATATGTGTGTTTAATGACACAACAACAATTGTCCTTCTACCCAACTGGGGTCTGATAATGCCTCCCTGATGTGAACTGGCATTGTATTGGCCATCAGACGGAGGTTCCTTCAGCAGGGCACACTTGACAACAGTAATGTCACTGGATACATGTCAAAGAGCGAGGTTCAAATCCACAGTAACACCAGGGTCTAGTCCGTTGAGCCATCTGGAAATAAAGCAAGACAGAGAGTACCATCAGGATGGAAGGCATGATGACATAGTAAGCACATATGCAGGTCATCAACTGCATGCCTATTGTAGTATAACTCCAAATCATGGGCACCCAGATTGGACCTGTACAGCACCAGGCTCAGGGTACACCTCTCAGAACTGTACTCAATCACCATTGACTACTGACAATGTTTACCTCAAGCCTTAGGTAGCAGACCCACAGATGAAATCCACATCCAGAGGGTGGGAGGAGATGGGAATAGGGGAATGCAGGAAATCCAGCCCAAAACTGAATAAGTGAATGCTGGAATCAGTTGCTTTAACACATGTTAGAGGTCAACCACTAATACTGTACACCTGACATTCTTTCTGTTTGCTTCCACAACTCACACATAGGCATTGGGGATCATCACTCCATCACATATGCTGAAGGTTAGGAGGTGTAATGTCAGCTATCCACTTCTGTTTGTGCACAGACAAGACTTGAAAAGGCCCACCTCACAAACCTGAATGTCACTGGAAGTACTGATTGATAAGCTCAGTCCTACAGTCAGCTGCTCCTTCATCCTCTGGCTCTTCATCACTTTCCATATCACCATGTGCAGCCACAGGTACTGCTGCCTCACCATCATCAGCTAGCAAAGGTATCCAACACATCAGGGCTAGATTGTGGAGCATGCAGCAGACAGCGATGATTCGGCAAACCTTGTGGGGCAAGTAGAGGAGAGCACCTCCAGATAGGTCCAGGTACCTGAATCTTGCCTTCAAGAGGCCAAGAGTTAATTCAATTACACACCTTTTTCTCCTGTGGGCCTCATTGAAATGGAGTTTCCCTGGCGTGGCTTGGTACCTCACAGGTGTCAACAGGCAAGGTTTGGAAAGCCAAAGTCACCTGTGAACACAATGGTGGGACTATTTAAATGAAGGGTTCAGCGAGTGGGCAGTTTGTGATGATAGGTCACATTACATTAAAAAAACACAATACCATGCATACTTACCAACCAGCCAGACCCTCTCTGTGTGTAGTCATGCCCTCATGTGTGGGACATTGTTTTTCTGTGTAATGTAGGAGTCATGCACTGATTCAGGAAACTTGGATGTCACTTGGGAGATGTACTGGTCTGCTAGACACACCACCTGCACGTTGATAGAGTGGTAGTTCTTCCTGTTCCTATACACCTGTTCATTTACACTGGGAGGGACCAGGGATACATGAGAGCCATCAATGGCCCCTACCACGTGAGGAATCTGTCCCATCTGGTCAAAGTTAACCTTCACATAGGCCATTCCACTCTTTGGGGAAACCTGATGTAGCTGTCCAGGTGTTTCAAGAAAGCACACAGTACATCCCTCAGCTCTAGACTGAACATGGGCTGAGACATCCCTGCTGTTAAGCCGACAGTATTCTGGAATGACCCTGTGACAAGGAAGGGTAGTACTCACAATACTTGAACGGTGGGAGGTATGGAGCGGGGATTCCAATTGCCTGGCATCAGATCTGGCTACAACTGTCTACATAGATCCATGATGGTCTGGTGAGTTAGACGATAGGTCTGGATGACATGCCCGTCCTCCATGGTTGTTAGTTCTACCAGTGGACGGTACACTGGTGGTTGCCTCATTTCCCTCATGGCAGGATATCTATGTTGAGAGGAGAGAATGTACAAAAGGTCATGCAGTAGGCACACGTCAGCAGCACATGGTATAGTAGCAGACACCTAACATGTGTAGGGGATGTGTAGCAGTGTTAACATAAACATTAAAGACCATAGAAATGCACATCATACACCGTCATTGCATCACATTGGCTGAAATGTAAGTCGGATAGGACATATGACACATATGTATTAGAAAATGTGTGGGTGACTGTGCAGTCCTTCACTGATCACAAATATTTAATTAAATCAACCTATAGGTATCTAACACATATGTACCTCAGAGTAGCTACACAGAACTACCACATAAATACAGGCTCAACACGTCATATTCTCATGATTGGCCCATTATGTAGCACAAAAATGGAGTCACAACATTGGGTGAGACAGCTATCTAGACCATTAGGTGTCTGATGCACTTATTTAAGCACATGCATTGATTACATATACCGAAAAGGGCAGGCGCCTGACCTACTGTTCTGGACAGTTGGAAGTGACCTAAGTCCACCAGCAGAAGTCGTCATGGTGGTAGGAGGTAGCAACTGCAATGCGACTTCTCATAGGTAAACAATGCTGCCTATGGTGGACTGGGGCCAATGGCGATGACCGCTGGCAGTGACGGTCCTGTACGTGGCAGCCATGACCACCATTTTCTGCAGTCTTACTCACTTGACTCCAGACTTGGTTGCTAGCAAGACCTCCACTTTGTGAGCTGCTGTGTATTGCCTCTGGGAGCCATCATGCCACACCCTGCAGGTAATAGGGCACCTGCCTTCACACAGAAAGAGCTGGAGAAACTGGTGGAGGAGGTCCTTCCACTGCATGGACAGTTATATGGGGCACCAGAGGAACAGGTGAGGCCAATGGCCCAGCCATGTGTCCTTGGTGTTGTGTGTGACAGTGAGTCAGCCATGTGAACTGTAGTTGGAGTAGGTGCATGCATGTGGCATACTATACAAGTGTGTGTGCTGAGAGGGTGGGTATGTGTGTTCATTTGTTGTTACAGTTGTGTAGTGTCAACTCCTGTTGCTAAGGGGCAGGTGTACATGACTTTCTCCTTTTTTCTGTGCCATCCATGCAGGTGAACACCCATCAGAAGAAGGGGATCTGACATGCTATCACCAGGCATGTTCGGATCCTGGGGATCCAGGGCCAGTGGACCACCCATTGCCAGAAGCGGTGGTAGGACCTGAGATGCTGGGCCGGAAGGCCTCAGAGGCCCAGCTGGGGAGGTCCTCCCAACGAGGGAGGGGTGCCCGTTGGACCCTGACCCCCTGAATGGCCCACATCTTGTCTGTGACCTAATATGAGGCGGATGGGCATTTGAGGGCAGCACAGCTGCAACAAGGGGGTAGGTACTGACTGTTTCCTGGTACCTGGCTCTGGTTGTATGGTGGTTGCTGTCTCACTGTAGCTTCTGTAACAATGCAGTAGGTGACAAAGGTGTGCATAGTAGTGGGAATCAGTTGGCACCACCTTGCCAGTGTATGAGATGTGGATCTGACATCAGGGTTAGCTATGTGTAAGTTTTGGACTCCTGTATCAAGACATCATTCTGACTGCATGTGGAGATGCTCAAATGTCAATGCCACATGTGTTGCCCCAACCTGCCATTCCTATGGATGTGAGCTGGTATTTAACCATACCCAACCTGGTCCATCCTTCTGAATATGAGCGTTAGTGGCTCTAAGGTGTCTGACCACTCCCATCTGTGCTGATCACCTGTTGTATCAACTGGGTGACTCACTTCTTTGGTACAGCATCCGAACATAACTAGTACTGGTACAGGTATGGCCTCCATGTGAGGCTACCATCTCATTTACACCACAGATATGGCCTGTGTAGGACAGTACATATCTGAGTTTGTTGTTGTACCCCCCATTGTACCCCCATTGTCTGTTCAGCTCCATTATATCGGGCATGTGAAGGTTGCAAGAAAAGGACATTCTACTTTGGGTGTCTGATTTGTGTATTTAGACTCATCATGCTTTTCCATGTGATTGACATGTGGGCATTTCATCTCTGTACCAATGGGTTGGTTCTAGAGGAGATAAGTGCCTTTGCAGAGCTAGCCTTTTTACAATATGCTATGTCAATGCTATGTGTTGCAGCGCCCTACCAATCCCTAAGCAAACTTGGTTATATGCTGCCTAGATCATTTCTCAATGGTTACTTGGTGACACAACATATGAAGTGGGACAACCTTTGCTACCCTTGGCCTAGCTGATGTATTCAGTCTGGTGAGGATTAGGTATTGTATCACTAATGTGATCACAAAGTAATGGGTTTGTTGTTTCACTATTACTAAAGCAGGTATTTGTAGTAACAGCAATTGTTTTATATGCACTGGCAGTCATATAGGGCCATATGTACATCATGTGTACATGTCATTTCTGTGTGCAATTTGTGTAGTCTGGAGTTAGGTACAGGTAATCACATGTCAGGTATGGTGTTAGTGGTGTTGGTTTCCTCATGTTGTCAAGTCCCGGAACTGTAACTGCATGTCAGGTGGAATGGCAGGTGGCATATGATGTCAATTGTGGCTACCTGAACTGTAGTTGTTGTGACACTGCACTCAGTGATTGCTAATGGATGTATCATGTGTGCTATGTAGGCCATTGTAGCTGCATGTGCATTTATGCACTGATGTGGTGTATATGTGTTTTGTGTCAACAGATATTCCTCTGTGAATGCGTGAATAACATGCCATGCCTGTTCTCCAGACCTATTCTATACATCAGTTGTCACCTGTATGTGAGTCCCACTTGTTCTGGTTTCATTAGTTCAGGTACTCATGTTGGCATGTATGTATGGAGGTCAGCCAGCCATGTGATATGTATGGCAGGCACTGTGTGTTCTGTGAAAAGGGTAGTCTACACTATCAAGGGACATTACTAATTGAGATGGACTGGTCAGTTGTTGTTTCAGGACATGCATGATGTGTTGTGATCAGTCCCCTGCTTTTCCAATAGTTGAGAGCAGTATGAAGTGATATGATCTGGAATATGCTTGATATATCTACTTCTGCCAGGGTATGAGTAGCATGTTGACATGGCTTTACAGGTGTTCAATTGGATTTTCCAGTTGTGCTAACTTACTTGGAATCTGATGTGGGTGTGAGGGATGACATAAAGGGGTAGAGAGTTGTAACATGTTGTGACATGATGTAGTATATGTGTAATGCCAACAGAGATAGCCTAGCCTGGGGATGTTTACCTACAGTTGTGCATGTTTACATGTGTGTATGTAAGGAATATCATAATCCTTTCCCTTCCTCTCTGTCTCTCTCTCTCTCTCTCCCTCTATTTGTGTGCATGGAGGGACCCAGTTGCCCAGAGTGCGAGAGGAGTGCCACAGGGGAGACCGGATCTTCTGCATCATCATCTTCTGAATCCTTCTATGGTGGACACTTCCTGGCAGTAGCAGACCCATCTGGGTCCTCCCCCGCACCATCTTTGTCTGCTACCCACCTTACTACCACTACCACTGTAACTCCCCACCCAGTTGTATGTGCCCGCTCACCCAGGAGAGTGGGCATCTCCTTTGCCACAGGCACCTCTGCCCCTTCCCCATTCAGTCCTGCTGCCCTCAGTGAGGAGGCTACTGACCTCCAGAGGTCAATCTCTGTGGGTCAGTTGACCATCATGAATGCCATCCAGAGACTTGCAACTCAAGCCCAACAGAGCAATGCGTTCCTGGAGGGCATTCACAGTGCACTGGATGCCTCCAGAGATACCTCCAGGCTCTGGCTTCCGCACTGATGGCAGTCACCTTTTGTCTTCCATCCCCCCTCCATCTTCCTCTTCCCAATCCCACACCCCTCTTCCCTGTTCCAGCCAGAGCACACAGACATCCAGCATGCATCCACCTAAACAGCCAAGGTTTCTGCAAACAAACTCCTGCACCACAAGACCCACCACTGGCATGCACACAAGCAACACCCACCTGCAGAAACACCAACACCCACTACCTACACAGACTCCCCCACCACCCCCACCTTCACAAACACTATATTGGAGACACCTGCAAACACTACAGCGACATTCATTGATACAGCCATGACTCCAATCCTATCCACAGTCACCACAATAGCAGACCGACAGACATCCACCCCAGTCACCACATCCACACCCACATGCAGCACATCCACCATACCAGCAGTCACCACCCCAACAGACAGTCACCCATCCAGCATGGTAACTCCCAGCTCCTCCACCCTCCCTCCTCCCAAGACATATAAAATCCCACGGTCACCCACAGACACCAGCACACACAAGCATTCCTCACACCCACATGTACCCAAAACATCCAACAAGACACCTCCTACAAGCACTCCCTCTCACTACACCCCCAAACCCTTTTTCCCTGTGTGTGGAAGAAGTTTTTCCTCTCAGAGTTGTCCTTTTCCCCGTCTCCTCTCCCACCCATGTGATCTCCAAGAGATCAGTTATCCTCCCCAAGTCCAGCCCTACCACCTCCAAGTCCTCCCCTGCCCCCTCCAACTACCCATGTCCGACCCCACCAAGATGTCAACCCTTCCAAATAGTTTCCAGCCCTCCCCGAAGCCACGTTCAAAGTCCCCCCTCCCAAGCCCAAGGACCCCCGCCCAAACCTCCACTCTACCCCCATAATCCCTGAGGTGCCTGCCTGCTCCCTTTATGCCCCTACCCGTGGAGGTTATTTAGCAGTCAGGAGTCCAGTAGGGGCACGCTGATATGCCATCTGTTCTTTGTGCACTATCATGTTTGGAGTGGCCTAAGGGCAATTTGGTATTGTACATAGTTCCGTATTTATATATATATATATATATATATATATATATATATATACATACATCTGGGCAGACCAGTTTTTGGCCCAACATTAGATATTTGTCCTGCCTTTCATTCCACATGGCTGTTATGGTCTTGACTGTTTTCTTTTGTGTGTGAGTGTCTTTTGTTTGTGTGGTTATTGTGCTACCAGTTGTGTCTGGGCTGCTTGTGTGAGTGTGTGCTTTGCATGTGTTCCACAGGGAGTGTGCTTGGTACGGTGTGGTGGACATGTATATTTTGAAGACATTAATTTATGTTCCTATTGTGTGTATTGATAGTGTTGGCATTTGTTATTTTTTGTTATTTGGAGTGTGATGTGCCCTTGTGTAGTTGTACTGTGTGCATGCATGTGTGCGGTGATTGGTATGTCAGAACTGCTGTGCGGTGTGTTTGCGTGGTGTGACGTTTGCCTTGTTGTATGGCTGGCTGATTGTGTGTATTGGTACAATGGTGTTACTTTGTGTTGTTTGTATGTATTGTCAGGTGAGGGTGTGTGTTTTGGAGTGTTGACGGGGAGTATGAGGTATTGTGGTTGTTGTGTAGTTGTGTACTTTGCTGGTGTTGTGTGTTGTTGTGTTTGACAATGCCGGTGAGGTGTGTCTGCGGCTCGTGTATGCTTTAGCAGTGTGCGTTTGCCATGGTGTGTTTACTCAGTCTGCGCGTGTGTGTATGTGGCTGTGTGTGAATGTGCGTGTCAGTATTGGAGTAGGTGTATGTGTCACAATCGCCACCTGTACCGGATGTGTATGTTGTGTGTGCGTCGCAACCTTGGCATTATGAGACAGTGACAGGCAAGTGTGTATACTCTTCGTTGTCGCTGGTTCCAGAGTTGTTGGACGAGCAGGAGCAGCGGGCAGATGTCTATTTCAGGTTCCATGGTGCTCTAGACAGGTATGGCTTCCTAAAGGTGAGTGTCTCCATTCATACTGTTGGTTTCCACCAGGGTTTCAATGGTGGTGCGACTGTGTCGGAAACCTTGGCGGTGTGCAACTTTGTCATCTGTTTGGCAGACACATGAAGGTTCCTCCCTCCGTCCATGGAGGCCTGACCACACTGGGTGTGCCAGAGGTGAATTGGCTGTATTTTGTTGTGAAGGAAGGCTGCCATGGTCATATTTTGGCAGTCTTCTCCGCCAGCCTTTTTGCCGTATAACCGACACTGCCAACACAGTGGTCATGGAACCACCAAACTCATAATGACCCACTTAGTAACTTTGGGAAATAAAATGAATAAAAGAATGAAACCATAAATTTACTCCAACCATATTTCAGCACTTCTGTCTAGTCTGTTAGTCCAAAATGTCTTCCTGTGTTACAACAGCTTATATACAACATAGGTTGTTTAAGGATATCTATGCCACGTTATATGCCACCAAGCAAACCCTGTTTGCATAAGACCTTAAGCCAGGTATTTGGCTCTCAGAATATCTTTAGTAGGACTAGGCAAAACTTCAGATATCAGAGTAATCAGAGCAATTTCACTAATTCTGGTTACTTTATGATGTGGGATTACTGATAATTATGCAATTACTCATGCTTGCATAATTAAGAGTCATTTGAAGGGACAATTTAGAAACTGCAAGGGGCAGCTCACGCTCGCTATGTGTGTTCTGCTTTTAGCATTGCTTCTTAGAGCAAAATGCACCCACTTGCACATTTTGGATGTGAGGGTGCACTTTGTGCTAAGAAAATAACACTAAATGCTGATAATAATTTGGGGAAAAATCCTACCCCATGAGTACATTTAGAGATTGTGAGTGGCTGCTCACACTCACTATTTGTGTTCTACTGCATTTAGTGCTGTTTTTTAATGCAAAATGCATCCTCACTTCCATTTTGAATGGGAGGGGGCATTGTTGTGCTAAGGAATAGTGCTAAATGCAAAATTACTCTTAATGCGTAATTCAAGCTTAATTTTTCTGAATTCTTAGGTAATTCTGTATGATTATGCTACACAGAATTGCACAAGTTATGCCCACCCCTACTGTAGAGCAACAACTCCATCAGTTTTGCCTCAACATAGTTGCTGCTATCTTTTACACCGTTTTCTTCCTGGTAGTCTATGGTGCGAGGAGGGATTTACTCATGCTCGACTCGAACAGTACTTTAATTCAGATTTCTGGAAGCATACTGATGCTGCCATTATTGTATCTTTTTGGATCCTCTGATATGGAGCAAGGCTGCATATAGTTGCCTACCTATTGCAAATGCAAGCCGCTACAGAGTATGTAAACAACCTTTCTCTGTCTTGGTAATGTGATGTACAGAAAAGTTAAAAAAAATATTTGACAATAGAGCACATCATTTTAAAATCTGCACTGCCAGTGGTCGGCTAGGGCAACATTAGTGTTAAACAGGCATGTCTTCTAGGCCTTAATCTACGGCCATGCACTCTGAAAGACTTTGGCCCTCATTGCAACCCTGGTGTCAGCAGCAGCGTCCGCCAGCAAAACACCACCAGGCCGTATCCTTGCTTCTGATACGGATGGCGGTGTTTTGCTGGTGTGGCGGTGCTGCTGTCAGCAGCGCCACCTTACCGCCGCACGCCGCCATGACCGTCGGTGTTGTTCTGCCAGCATTCTGGTGGAATACCGTCTACAGTCATAATACTGGTAGAGGGCTGGTAGCCACGGCGGCGGTAAGTTGGCGGCTGTCACCATGGCGGTAGGCGGTCAATGTTGCCAATGTTGAAATGAGGGCCTGTATGTACAAACCATAATCATGTTGATATTCATCTAGGCCAGTGCCATATATAACATTGCATTTGCATTAGGAATGGGTGCAATTCACGTAATTTGCTGAATCATAATTAATGGGAAAATACAACAAATTTACACAAGGTCACATGGAATTACGTTAGGTGTGTAACCTAGCATTTCGTACTATTTTCTTAGCTAGCACAAAATGCACCCTTATATCCAAAATGGAGCCGCAGATAGATTTTCTGCTAAGTAAAAAAGCATTTAATGCAAAAGTCCGTGAACAGCTGCAGCCAATGGCCCCTCATACTCTCTAAGTTTGTTGTTCTATGCTTCTGTATTGGGATTTTTGTGCCAAATTACTTATGTCTACATGAACAACATAGTCAAGCATTCTTCTGTAGTTTTGCATTAAAAGAGTAACTCGAAATTACTGAAATGACTCTGGCATAATTAATATTTCACCCAGACATAATTTACATGTAACAAAAGTTATACTCTAGACATAAATCAGGTTTTGTCTGAAGTTATCATCATTTATATTTCTTAAGCTTCCCATCCTGTATGCAATTTAATCCTTCATAATGTTAGAATTTCCTTACTATAAATGTAAAAAGTGAGTATTTTGTAAATCTAAGCACTGTTATCTTGGAATGGGTCAATTACAGAAAGGTGATAATGCCAGATAAAACATACTGTTTTAGGTATTATTATCTCAAACAACTATAAATTGTGCCATAAAGTAACTATAACTCACACCCCTGCCATACACTGCTAACTAACTCCCACATTAAATCACTCATGCCATGTTCTATGACATCCTTGACAACCTGACTGCAGCATCTGAAATTACATTATTGATGACAACAATGTGCATTGTGGTCGCAAGTATAAATATTTGCTATCTGATGTGACACTGGGTTGCTGGATAGTGGTGTTCAGGAAAACTCCTTTAGTCTTAAGAACTCCTATATTGGGCGTCAAAAAGATTTATACTCTCTGAAAACAGGAGATACAATATAGGATGAGAGAGAATGATTGCTGAGCACGTGGCTTGATATAGATGAAGGTAGCCAAGGCCGCTTGAAACCTAAATCAAACTATAATCCTGGTTTACCTAGGGATAACATTGACATCCTCATGAGAGAGTTGAATAGGAAGTGAGAAATGTAATCTGTAACTCAAAAGTTAGGAAACAACAAAATATTAGTTGGTCACACAGGAGGGATCTTGAACAGCTACAAGATGACTAAAGCCTAGTCATAAAGTCCTGAGAAAATGGGGGCAATGTTGTAGAATATTAACAAATACAAGTAAGAGGCATACAGTGAATTGGATTCAGGTTGCTTTGAAAACATGTCAATTGCAGAATATTAGGAGACTTTACACAAGTACCATGATACTTTTTATGGATGGAAAGATAAGGGTAACATTGATTTTGAGGAATATCAATTCTTGGAAATAGATACATAGGTTAAACCTAATTTGTACCCTTTGCCTAAGGTACACAAGGACCTGTTTAAGTCACCTAGTAGGCCAACATTAACATCTATCCTTGAGAGTACCTCCATCTACCTAAAACATTTCACACTGCGATTTGTATTCAAGCTACATCTTACTGTCAAGATAGCACCAACTTTGTCGGGAACATCACCGAAAAGCACTGGGTTCAAAACTATTGATATTTCTAGATGTAACATCTCTATACACATGCATGAAACACACTGACTGTCTCGGAGCATGCAGTTATTGTTTAAGAAGTAAATCATTGGTGCTATATGAACATTAAATGATGCTGTTGGAGATAATTGGATTCATTCTCAATAATAGCATATTTATTTTTGAGCAAGATTAGAACACCAAAATATTGATGGGCACCTCATAAACCTCAGCTATGCCAATTTATTCATAGACTAGTAGAAGGAATAGATGGCCTGGGCCATTGAGAATGAAACCTACACTAAACATGTTGTGTTACAGACAAGGTATAAAGATGACCTCTTTCTGATCTAGGATGGAGAGAAGAAAATGGTAGAAAGATACATAACACACTCAAACCAAGTTGCATTCATCAAAATCACATTAATTTTCTTGAGATGGACAAAGGGAAGTTGACTACCTAGCTGTTCTGCATAGAGACTTCTAGCAACACTATACTGCATTCAAGCAGTCAGCATCAGGTACAACTATAGTGGAGTATTTCATATGACAAGCTAATTAGAGCAAAAAGAAATTGTACCACAGAAGAAAAATATCAAAATTAGAAACAGATCATAACTGACAGATCTCATGAAAAGGTTTACACACTGAAGGTTTTACTCTGGGCCAGCAAGAAAGTAAGCAATCTTGAAAGGAGTACCCTGCTTTCTAGGCAATCAAAACTTAAATATAACAGCAGGCAGGAAGTTAAATTTATTACCATATTAACTCAGCATTCACACAGATAATGCAGGATCATCAATAGGCATTGGAACAGCCTCAAAGGCAACAACATATACGGTCAGGTATTGCATAGGCATGTTTCAGTGACATTTCGCATGTCCAGGTCCATACAAAATTATGTGGTACATAGTGACCTCAGAGCTAGGATTGGAGTAAAGTGAATGGCAGAAAAGAAGAGGTTTGTGAAATGTGGTCATTGTAAGTCATAGAAGAGCAATATCATCACCACGGAGTACAGGAACAGTTTGGGTTGAACAGAGTTGAGCAACACATTTATCTCATGCACATTAGATTACTGCATTTCTGTCCTTAGCTGCCCATGTGGTTTGAAATTAATGGGGAACATTATCTTTCCTACCAAAAAGCAAATATTAGAATACATGCAAGCAGTAAAAAGATAGAGAGGTCACATACCTGGTGACTATGCATTTCACGCAAGAGCATGATTCTATACCAGTTATTTTGAATTAGACAGGCTGTTGCCCCATAGAAGAGGGGGGTGTTCTGCTTTCCTACTTATCTCCTATCGGAGCTTACAGAACCTCTCTGGAATGCACTTCTGAGTTTAAAGAAGACCTTTATTGTTGTTAATTCTCCCCCACCCACAAGTTCCTGAGAGACGAAATTAGTAGATTTCAAGCACACGTTTAAAAGTAGTCGCAGCAATGAAAGCAAAATATATCACAGTACTTCTCAGTTGCAATGTACACAGCAAATAAATAACATAACTGCAAAGCAAAGCATAAAAGTAAAATTCATCACCGTATGGGCAAGGCGGTAGGGCCTAAAGCTTCATCTTTCTGGGGTCTGCAAGTTGATGACTCTGGTCAACGGCGAGAAAGAGATTTTCTACCCAAACGGGAGACTGGCAACTGACGTCTAGCTCCAGCCTGAAGTCCAGCAGATTCAAATCTAACTCCCTGTAGCCCAGAGTCATCCTTAAAAGCAATCTCAGTGTGAGATCCGAACAACCTTGAAGAGTGGCCAGTTCTCCTGAGCAATTCCCCTCTCAGACTGGATTGCGAGGTAAACACAAAATCTACGTGCTCTTATCAGCTAAGGTCTGGTGTGAAGAAAACAGCTTGGTCCCTCTTGTGGAAAAACACAGCTTGGAAAAACACAGACATCTGTAATGTCTCAACTGCAATGTCTAACCCCACGTTAAAGCCAATAGGCAGCTAACCTAAATATCAAATGTAATGTCTAATGTCATGTCAAAGCCAATAGGCAGCTAAGCTGCTAATGTCAAAGCCAATAGGCAGCTAACCTAAATATCAAATGTAATGTCTAATATCATGTCAAAGTCAATAGGCAGCTAAACTGAATACAGAATGTAATGGCTAATGCCATGTCAAAGCCAATAGGCAGCTAAACTAAATACAGAATGTAATGTCTAATGCCATGTCAAAGCCAATAGGGGGCTAAACTGAATACAGAAAGTAATGGCTAATGCCATGTCAAAGCCAGTGGGGGTTTGGGGTATTTTTAGTTTTAGGGGCGGGTTGGTTTTTTTTATTTTTTGGGGGGCGTTGGGGCGGTTTAGGGGTGGGGAGGGAGGGGTATTTTTAGTTTTAGGTGCAAGGGTGGGGGGCCAGGGTATTTTTAGTTTTAGGGGGCTGGGTGGGGGTTTGGGATTTAGTTTTAGGGGCCGGGAGGGAGGGGTATTTTTAGTTTTAGGGGTGGGGTGGGGGTCGGGCGTTTTACTTTTAGGGCCGGGGTGGGGGTTGGGGTTTTAGTTTTAGGGGCGGGGCGGGGTATTTTTAGCTTTAGGGGAGGGGTGTCTGGCGGTTTAGGTTTAGGGGCAGGGAGGGAGGGAAGGGGTATTTTTAGTTTTAGGGGCGAGGGTGAGGGGTCGGGGTATTTTTAGTTTTAGGGGTGGGGGGTCAGGCGGTTTAGGTTTGGGGTTGGGTATTTTTAGTTTTAGGGGCGGGGTGGTGGGTCGGGTACTTTTAGTACTTGAGGTGGGGGATCGGGGTGGTTTAGGATTTTAGGGGTGGGGGATTGGGGTGGTTTAGGTTTTAGGAATGGGGGTTGGGGTAATTTTAGGTTTTAGGGGTGGGGTGAGGGGTTGCAGTAATTTTAGGGGTGGGGGTTGGGGTGGTTTTAGGTTTTAGGGGTGAGTTGGGGGGTCGGGTAATTTTAGGGGTGGTGTGGGGAGGTTGTGGGGGTTTAGGTTTTAGGGGCGGGGTGGGGGGCTCGGGGTAGTTTTAGGGGCGGGGTGTTGGGGTGGTTTTAGGTTTTAGGGGTGGGGGTGGGGTAGTTTAGGTTTTAGGGATGGGGTGGGGGTTGGGGTTGTTTTAGGGGTGGGTGTTGGGGTGGATTTAGGTTTTAGGGGTGGGTTGGGGGGTCGGGTAATTTTAGGGGCGGGGTGGGGGATTGGGGGGTTTAGGTTTTAGGGGCTGGGTGGGGGGCTCGGGGTAGTTTTAGGGGTGGGTGGTTTTAGGTTTAAGGGGTGGGGGTTGGGGTACTTTAGGTTTCAGGGATGGGGTGGGGGTTGGGTTGTATTAGGGGGAGGGTGGGGGTGGCGGTAATTTTAGGGACGAGGTATGGGGTTGGGGTAGTTTTAGGGGCAAGGGTAGGGGGTTGCCGTGGTTTTAGGGGAGGGGGTGGGGGGGTTGCGGTAAGTTTTAGGGGTGGGGGTGGGGGTCCAGGGGGGACGCATGCTGGAACCATGCATGCCTATCACTAATGCCTTTAGCAGGAATGCCTTTACAACGAAAAATCGTTGTTAAGGCATTTGTGGTAAAGGCATTAGTGGTAACAACGCGGTCGTTGTTCCAACCTCGTTGTTCAGGCATGCATTGTTCCAGCATGCATTGTTCCGACATACATTCAGCGATAGATCTTTACTAATTATTATCAATAGATTTATATGGTCATCTCATGGGGAAAATATTGCAAGACATAGCCATGGATGTTGCCATAAGGTTTGCCTACGTGGGCAGGAGCCACAATGAAATATTTAGTGCCAGATTAAAAAAATAATTGATTTAAATTGACTTTGAATTGACTCAAAGCAGTACCACAGCAGCACATTTTGAGTAAATGTATATCCTTTGATTGGATCATAATATTAGAACAGTGTAGTGAGTCCACATGCATTTCTGTTTAAATGCTTACATGTGATATGCACTGTTTGCCACTTTTGTCAATGTACATGGAAACTAATATGGTTTTGTATGTTTAAAATGTTAGCCTAACTATAACGTCCCTGTAACCTTTGGTTTTTTAAGAGAATTTCTATGGTTTTTTAATGTTGTTTCCTAAAAATATCATCCATGTAACCTTTGTTTTTTTTCAGTGAATTTATATGTTTTTTTAACGTAAAGTCATTTTAATTACTCTATGTTAATCCAATTTCTACCTCACATGGCCTTTGACCGTGCACAGTGTGGGTTGGCCACAAATCTGTGGCCAGGCCCTGCAGACAACCCCCCTATAACCACCCAACCATGTGCTATGCACAGTCTTTGCTGTGCGTGGCAGGGGTTGGCTCCAGGGCCTGGCTTGCTGCTAGGGATTGAGGACAACCCCCAATAACCAGCCAACCCCTGCACCACGGATGGCCTTTGGCTGTTTACCACACAGGTTGTCCATAGGGCCTGGCCTGCCACCGGGACCTGCGGCCAACCCCCTATACCCACACGAACCATGGGCCCTGCACAGCCTTTGGCTGTGCATGGCAGGGGTTGGCCTCAGGTCCTGCCACCAGCAGTAGAGGTTGGCTGCAGGGCCTGCAGCTAACCCCCTATAAACACCCATCCTCCGCTCTGCACATCCTTTAAGGGCCTGCTTGTGGCCTGGCCTTGCGGCCACCCCCCTATAACCTCCCAATCACGCACAGCCTTTGGCCTTGTGCCTCAAGGATTAGCTGCATCCAACTCCCTATAACCACCTAACCCCAAGTCGCTTCCAATGAGAAATATTCTGCCCAAAAAAATGTGTTTGACAAATAAAGAGTGAGCTCACCTTTCTATAGGTACTTTAAATTTTTGAAGTTTAAAAAAATACGAAGCTGAGAAATGACACCTGGCACACCTAGACTGGAACCCTCAACCTTCCAAGTGAAGGTCTGAGACCTAACCACTGGGTCACAGACGACTCCTTACAGTGCAGTGTCTAGACATCTCTATGTTATTCAACCCAAATACTGAGATGGGGAAAAAGACATAAATGTTCCAGTACTAGGAATGTTTAACATTCTAAGCCAAGTACATAAACAGACACACTGCCATGAGACACCAAGATTTGAACCTTCAAACTTCTGAGTGACAGTCCAAGAGATTTACCAGTAGGCCAAATGTGACTCTGTTCTGCTGTGCATCAAAATGTATCTATAACATTCAAACCAAACATCTTGCTTGTGCTCTGCTTTGAACTTCTTCTATGGAGAGACTATTGCTATTGTTATTGCTATAGTCTCTCCATAGAATGACTTCAAAGTGGCACACACGCAGGATGCTTGCTCACAGCACAGGATCACAGGGGTAGTCTGAAGGTCCCCCTGGTCCCAGTTGGCTCCCACATCCCACGGGATCCGGCATTTCTCAAGCAAGTAGGTAGCTGCTTTTAACAGCAGCTCCCTTTTTATGGGAGCAGTGTTTTCTTCTCTTTCCCTGTACAAATATTGGAGTGCTGAGAAAGCGATGACAACTCCACTTTGAACAAGGGGGAACTGGTTGACAGCTCTCGCTTACTGAAAGCAGAGTTATTTTTGCTTTTGCTTGGCAGGAGCTGTCAGTTCTGGTGAAGCAAATGCAAACAGCTACCTCCCAAGGATGGGCACCTAGGAGATAGCAGGAGCCGGCACCCGGGGAATTGCAATCCCCAGGCCCATATATGACTCTATGAGGGGGCTGCATGGCCATCTTCCTTGTTTTAAATTTTGCCCCAGGGGTGGTGGTCTCTGGGGCTGGGGGACCACACCGGTCCCTTGTCTACTTAACTCCATAGCCCTCGGGAGGTGGCTGTCCACCTGGGCAATGGGGCCCTCAGGACCCCTTATGTTTAGTTAGTAGTTTATCCCAGGGAGGTGGTGGTCCGGACCCCCGTTTATATTAATATAGTTGTTTGACCTGGAAAGATGTGGGGTCACACAACTCCACCACATACTTTATGTTCATTGCCCTGAGGAGGAGGCGGTACCCATGGCCCTGGTGGGTCCGCAGAACCCCCTTATATTTATTTAGAAGTTTGCCCAGGGAGGTGGTCATCCCTGGGGCATTAAGGGCTACACAGCCCATGCATACTTTATATGCATAGCTCCAGGGCGGTGGTGGTCCACACAGCTATAGCAAGCCCTAGGAGGGGGCCCCATGCCCCCGTTAAAATAACCTGCCCCCAGGACCTGAACCACTAAGGGTTAAAAATAAAAGCAAGCAATTGAGAACGCACTTGCTTTTTGTTAAAAACAAATCACGGTGAAAATAGCGAATAAATAGCTGTGATTTTCGCTGTGAATTAAAAAAATGCCTTTTTAGCCCTGGGGGTGTCCCAGGGGGACCCCTGCACCAAGGGTAGGGAGGGAGGAGTAACAGCGCACTGCACACTTTTCTTTTTTTTCCTTTTTTTTGGAGACTCCGTTGAAGCCAAGTCTCAAAATGGCTGCCAATTATGATCGAAGTGTTGGCAGCCAATCAGATCTCTGCATGAGATCAGCAGTATTCAGGAATTTGTCGTAACCATAGATATACATATTTGGATTTCCTTTAATTTCTCCTAAACTACTGAACAGATTTACACCAAATAGCAAAAAGCACTTTTTCTGGACCAAGAACCACCTTCCTGCCAAATTTGGTGTAATTCCGTGCACCAGTTCTGGCTGTAGTCATGTCTAAATCTCTTTGGGAATTAAAATGGGAAATGCACCTTTTTCACCCCCCCCATTTTTCTTGTATATATATATATATATATATATATATATATATATATATATATATATATAAATGTATTTAAAGAATGAGACATCGGTTTTACCAACACTATACTTGTCAGGAATCCCCAAGGTTAAATCATATCTCTGTTCTTGGTTAAACCTTCATGTTTCTAGGTGGGCATGGTGTGCTGTGTTGCACAATTGTTTCTGTCAATGCTTGTTTTGCCACTGCTTGTTTGCTAATGTGAGCAGGTGTAGACATGTGCTTCTAATTGGGTGTGGTGACTCATCCACACGTAGAAAATCAACTGCTTTCCTAATTGGCTATAAATAGCAAAGTGAAGCATGTCTCACTGCTTGGCTTTGTTCTGCTTCCTGATCTCAGCATCTGATTTGGCAGTCCAGCCCCTGCTGTCATCCTCATATTCAGGACTTTTGAGGCAATTCTTTTTTCCGTTCCTGTACCAGCTGACACCAGGCATTCCCCCAGCACTCCGGAAAAGACTGCAGCTAAGTGACTAGTATTCTCCACGGAGTTTGTTCTTTGAGCGCAGTGCTTTCCTAGAACAGCTGGTGTATTTCAGACCTAGAATTTTGGCAGAGTGCTTATCTTGAAGAGACAAATGCATTTCTGAACATTCTACATTATTATTGTAGTTACTTGCCTAAATGTGCTTCAGGAAATCTGTTTGAGCTCAAGTACCACAAAAAGTGACAGTGCAATTTTAAAAGAGCAATTACGTGACTTTTCTTTCTCTGAGAGCATAACTCTTGGATTTAACTTGTGTCATTCATGCCTGTGTTTCAGGTTTGAGGAATTTGCTTTTTGAAGGGTTTTTCACACACAGAGTGAAACCAAACCAAACTGTGCCACCCTAACTGTTTGAACCCAGAGTGGACATTTGTATTTCTTGGATTGTTTTTGTTCCTTTTAGTTTAACCCTATGCATGCAGGAAAGTTATATGTGATTTAATTAATGCCCTTGTTTTATCTTTCTTATGCATGATAAGTGCAACCACAGTTCTAATTGTAGTGTGCAACAGTGAATCTCTGTGAAGCCAACCCTAGTGTCGCAGTACTTATTGTTATGGTACTCAGTTTGGGTTTTGGGTAATGCAGTGTTAGTTATTATGCCAACAGTTATTATTATCCAAGAAAAGTGTCAGAGCATCTCGGTGTTCTTCTACTGCACCCATGCCCATATCAGAATGAGAGATTCAGTTTCAAGGAAGTTGAGTGCACTAACTCTACTATCACTCTGTCAACAACTTCCTGCCCCCCGAAGACACAAGGTGCCTGGCTGGACCGGCAAGACGTTGCAGTGTTTTGTCCTTTCTCTTTCTCTTCCACTACCCATTTCCTTTAGGGACACCGGCCTGGGCTTCTGTGTCCAGCCGGAAGTGCTGAGAGGTGTTCCAGGAGGTCGGGGCATACCATCACCGCTGCAGACATCCTGCTTTTCAGGTGAGTGGCCCCGTCTTGACATAAAGCCAAGCCACAATATATAGGGCTGCCTGGGTGATGGATTCCTCAATGGGTACTTTCAAAGGTTTAGCACAGGCTTTACCAGCTGCTCAGGATGCTCCATCTTTATTAGATTTCACTAGGGCCCTAGCGGGATTACAGAAGGAAGTTCTTTCCTTAAAGCAAGAGAACTTGGAGTTGCACTCTGAACTACAGCGGTATAAACCACGAGACACCCCCTGGGGAGGAGTCTACCTAAAACAAAGATCTCCAGTACTACAGGCCCCTTGGTTTGACCCGTCTAATCATGTTCCTGGACTCGATTCAGGCCCAACGACTTCCACCACACAACCCATGCAGGTAATGGTCACAACACCAACCCCTGTTCCCTTAGCTCCTCCAGAAAGGTTTTTGGGAGATAGTGCCAAGTTCAACATTTTTCTTAACCAGTGGCAGCTACAGTTTTTATGTCGGGCAGCTGCATTACCCAACGATGCTGCAAAGGTAGCTTTTATTGTCTCTTATTTGGGAGGAGGCAATGCAGCTAATTGGTCTTTTCTGCTGGTGGGGCGCAATGACCCTATACTGTATGATTTCAACCGGTTCAAGGAAGCCTTGAGGAAACTGTTCGCCAAACATATCTTCGTACAAGCCAGTGACAATGAGTTGCTGAATTTGCACCAGGGAAACAAGGATCTACTGTCCTATATCACCGCTTTCAATTGGTTGGTGGCAGAGACTGAGTGGCCCGAGGAGAAGAGGACCTCCCTCTTCTATCGTGGCCTTCGGGACGATCTAAAGGATGTTCTATCCCAAATTGTGGAACCTCCTACAGAATGTTCTGAGTTCATTGACCTGGTGGTACAATTGGATCACCGCTTGAGTGAACGTAAAGGAGAAAAATTCTGGGGTGACACACACTTAGTGGTGCTCAAAACTGAGAAAAAGGAGTCCACCATTCCCACTCATGATACTCCTGAGCCCATGCAAATTGGCAGTGTGCGGGGCCCACTATCTAAGGAAGAGAAAAAACATAGGAAAATTTTGAAACTGTGTTTATACTGCGGTAAGGCAGGGCATTTTGCTCGGGAATGTACTAACAAGCCTACTGCTCCAAAGAGAGCCATTGGAGCGGTAACAGGGCCTGAATTCTCTCTTCCTGACCAGTCGGAAAACTAACTGGCTCAATAACTTCTGAGACCATTTTATTGAGCGCTTCTTTCAACATGGTCTCACATCTTCTGGCTAATACCACCAGTCCAGTACCTCAACATCTAACTCTTATTGTGACGTTAGTGTTACCTCCTCAGGTTCGTAAGGTCATTCCCATATTGCTTGACTCTGCGGCTACCGGAAACTTGTTAGACTTGGGTTTGGCTAAAACCCTAAATATTACGACTGTCAGAAAAGACGTCCCTGAACCAGTCAGAGCCGTGGATGGAATTGTCCTCCGGGCTTATAATTTATCAAACAACACCCCTTGTCCATGCTATGTGCAAACAACCGTACAGAACAAATTCAGTTTGACCCCATAGATACCCCAGTATTTGGAGCCATTTTGGGGATACCCTGGCTTCAGTGACACAATCCCAAAATTGACTGGGCAGCAAGGACAGTGACATTAGACTCTAAACATTGCGGGCACTCCTGTTACCAAGATAAACCATTACTAATGACACCCGTGCTTTGAGGGTCCACACATAGTACGGCTATCAAGCCGGAGAACAAACTGGCCATTCCTGCACCGTATAAAGACTTCCATGATGTCTTTAGTGAACAGAAGGCCACCCAGCTGCTGCCAGATAGGTCATATGATTGTCGTATAAACTTGATTCCAGGGGCAACGCTACCATGTAGTAGGGTGTATGCTCTTTCTGAGCCTGAGAATCGATACCTGCAAGACTACCTGGATGATCTATTGGCTAAGGGTTACATTCGTCATTCAACGTCACCAGTATCATTGTCTTTGTTCTTCGTGCCCAAGAAGAATTGCGAGCTGTGCGCCTGTATAGATTATCGCGCAGTGAACAAAGTGACCATAAAAAATTGGCATCCTCTTCCGTTGATCCCAGTACTTTTAGATCAGGTACGTCAGTCGACCATTTATACTAAACTCGACCTCCGGGGCGCCTACCACTTGATCCGAGTGATGAAGGGGATGAGTGGAAGACGGCGTTCCGAACTAAATTCGGACTCTTCAAGTACTCAGTGATGCCCTTCAGGTTGTGTAACGGTCCTGTAGTGTTTCAATTTTTCATCAATGAAGTGCTGCAGGAGTTTCTGGATATCTGTGTAGTGGTATACATAGATGACATTTTGATCTATTTGTCTTCCACTGAGGAATATATAGGGCATTTAAGAGCGGTTTTACAACGGCTTCGTGAGCATCATCTCTTTGCCAAGCTGGAAAAATATGTTTTTCACACTACAACTGTAGAATTCCTGGGATATGTGATCACTCCAGATGGAATTTCCATGGATAGGTCCATGGTACAGGCCATCCTGGATTGGGCACCCCCAAGATCCATCAAGGAAGTGTAACAGTGTTTGGGCTTCGCAAATTTTTATCGGAGATTCATACCCTACTTTTCTACTGTGGTATCTCCCATAACTCGTCTCCTACGAAAGGGGGTTAAGTTCCTCTGGGATGCAGAAGCTGAGAAAGCCTTCCAACATCTTAAAAACACATTCACTGAAGCACCCATTCTCCATCATCCCGACCCGGCTCAGCCGTTTTTCGTGGAAGCAGATGCTTCCCAAATGGCAGTGGGAAGTGTCTTGTCCCAACGAGATCCTGAGTCTGGGCATTTCCATCCAGTAGTTTACTTCTCAAAGAAATTGCTACCCTCAGAGCAAAATTACACAGTGGTGGAGCGGGAACTTCTGGGCATCAAGCTTGCCTTCCAGGAATGGCGTCATCACCTAGTAGGAGCTAAACACACTGTAAATATTTACACAGATCACTGTAATTTACAGTTTTTTCAAGCGACCAAGGCCCTGACACCTCGTCAATCACGCTGGCTTCTATTCTTTAACAAGTTTGACTTCGTAATCACCTATAGGCCCGGTACTACATAACAAAAGGTAGACACGTTGTCTAGGATGGATTTCTCCTCTGATGTTGCGCAAGAACAGGTCAGAAGCATTACACCCCCAGAAAAAATTGTGGATGTGTGCACTTCCCAAGAGTTCCTTGAGAAAATACGGGTAGCCCAACACAAGGTTCCCTGTTCAACTGATGTGTATGAAAAAGAGGGTTTACTATACCATGCTCATCAGTTGTACGTCCCTACCAAAGAATTACGGGATACAGTGTTACATTGGGGACATGATTGTGTCCTCGCAGGCCACCCGGGTGAGAAAAAGATGTTAGATCTCTGTCAAAGATGGTTTTGGTGGCCCACACTTGTGCAGGATGTCAGAAGCTACGTCCAGACTTGGTCCACCTGTGTTCAGGCTAAAACCCCACATACTCCAACCACAGGATTGTTACTTCCCATGCCAATTCTGGTGGCCCCATGGCATACCATAAGTATGGATTTTATTTCTGATCTCCCAGCTTCCAATGGACACACTGTCATATGGGTGGTCGTAGATTACCTAACTAAAATGGCTCATTTTGTTCCATTAAAATGCCTCACTATGGCTTCCAAGCTCTCTGATTTGTTTGTCCAACACATTGTACGGCTTCATGGGTTGCCCACCACAATTGTTTCCGATCGTGACCCCCAATTTATATCACAGTTTTGGCGTACCTTCTGTTCCTCTGTCGGTATGGACGTCTGCTTGTCCTCTGCATATCATCCACAAACAGATGGGCAGAGGGAATGTGCCAACCAATCGCTGGAGCAAATCCTGAGATGTTACATTGACACATGGTCTACTGAGTGGGATAAGGCTTTACCTCTTGTTGAATTTGTATATAACAACAGTGTCCACATGGCTACAGGAGTATCCTGATTTTACTGTTTGTTTGGTCTGCACCCAAGAATGCTACCTATAACTGGGTCCCAAACATCCACAAGAGTCCCATCAGTACAGACACACCATAAAGAGTTACAGGAGATTCAAAAACAAGTACAACACTATTTAAAACTCTACCAAGCTCAAGTAAAAAAACAAGCAGACAAAAGAAGGAGACCTGCTCCCTCTTATCAGATAGGAGTTCAGGTCTGGCTCTCATAAAAAAATCTCCATCTTGCAGGATCCTGAAAATTAAACCCCCAATTTCTAGGCCCCTTTCCTATTGCCAAAATCAGCAATCCTGTGGTAGTAGAACTGACATTGTCAGATGATTTCAAGGTACACCCCGTGTTTCATGTGTCGTTACTCCGTCCCTATTCCCCTGATACCCGCGATGCCCCTCAAACCTCCCCCGGTAAAAGTACACGGGCAATGGGAATTTGAAGTGGCCAAAATTCTTGACTCCACGCTCGTCAGTGGTGTTCTACACTATTTATTGGCTTGGAAAGGCTATTGGCTTGAGGACAATTCCTGGGAACCCGTGTCCACAGTTCATGCTCCATGTCTTACTAAAAAATTCCATCTCCTGCACCCTTCCAAGCCCCGCCCTTTGAGAGGGTCCTTGGTGGGGAGGACTGTCAGGAATCCCCAAAGTGCCTCCTGTGTTATCTGTCAGCATCCCCGGGGATTATGGTTAAATCATATCTCTGTTCTTGGTTAAACCTTCATGTTTCTAGGTGGACATGGTGTGCTGTGTTGCACAATTGGTTTTGTCAATGCTTGTTTTGTCAATGCTTGTTTGCTAATGTGAGCAGGTGTAGACATGTGCTTCTAATTGGGTGTGGTGTAGACATGTGCTTCTAATTGGGTGTGGTGACTTATCCACTTGTGGAAACTCAACTGCTTTCCTGATTGACTATAAATAGCAGAGTGAAGCATGCCTCCCTGCTTGGCTTTGTTTTGCTTCCTGATCTCAGCATCTAATTTGGCAGTCCAGCCCCTGCTGTCATCCTCATATTCAGGACTTTTGAGGCAATTATTTTCTTCGTTCCTGTACCAGCTGACACCAGGCATTCCTCCAGCACTCCGGAGAAGACTGCAGCTAAGTGACTAGTATGCTCCAGGGAGTTTGTTCTTTGAGCGCCGCGCTTTCCTAGAACAGCTGGTGTATTTCAGACCTCGTATTTTGCCGAGTGCTTATCATGAAGAGACAAATGCATTTCTGAACATTCTACATTATTATTGTAGTTACTTGCCTAAATGTGCTTCAGGAAATCTGTTTGAGCTCAAGTACTACAAAAAGTGACAGTGCAATTTTAAAAGAGCATTTACGTGACTTTTCTTTCTCTAATAGCATAACTCTTGGATTTAAATTGTGTCATTCATGCCTGTGTTTCAGGTTTGAGGAATTTGCTTTTTGAAGGGTTTTTCACACACAGAGTGAAACCAAACCAAACTGTGCCACCCTGACTGTTTGAACCCAGAGTGGACACTTGTATTTCTTGGATTGTTTTTGTTCCTTTTAGTTTAACCCTATGCATGCAGGAAAGTTATATGTGATATAATTAATGCCCTTGTTTGCCTTTCTTGTGCATGATAAGTGCAACCACAGTTCTAATTGTAGTGTGCAACAGTGAATCTCTGGGAAGCCAGCCCTAGTGTTGCAGTACTTATTGTTATGGTACTCAGTTTGGGTTTTTGGTAATGCAGTGTTAGTAAATGTGCCAACAGTTATTATCCAAGAAAAGTGCTGGAGCATCCCGGTGTTCTTCTACCGCTCCTGTGCCCATATTAGAAAGAGAGATTCAGTTTCAAGGAAGTTGAGTGCACTAACTCTACTATCACTCTGTCAACAACGACCTGCCCCCGAAGATACAGGGTGCCTGGCTGGACCGTCAAGACGTGGCAGTGTTTTGTCTCTTTCTCTGCCACTCCCCCTTTTGGGACACCTGCCTGGGTTTCTGTGACCACCCGGAAGTGCCGAGAGGTGTTCCATTCCAGGAGGTCGGGGGGCATACCATCGCCCCTGCAGACATCCTGCTTTTCAGGTGAGTGGCCCCCTCTCGACAATACTAACTGCCGAAGATTCACAAAAGCATTACAGATACCTTTGAGCATCACAAAGTGTCTTCTAAAAACAGTTTTTTTTAGATCACTAGAATATATGTAGATCATTTTCTGGTCCCCTTTGTGTACAATTTAGGCCCATATTTACATCACAGCAGACCATCATATGTGATTCATCCCCATTCAAATTCTGAATTTTGACAATAAAAATAATTTGTGTCCCTAATGTAAGAAACTAAGGCCCCTATTCATACTTTTTTTGTGCCACATTTGTGTCAATTTTTCACGCAAATGTGGCACAAAAAAAGTGTAAATATGGGTCTTAGTGGTTCCCCAGTTGCAAAGCCTGCAGCTCTGACTGTATCGCCACATTCTCTTTCCTAAGGGTAACATATAATCAACTGGATAAAAAAACAAAAAGATAGCATATATTTAAAAGTGTTTTGTTGTTGTTTGAGAACTCAAAAAATATGCTCTCATTTAGTTTTTCACAGCACTAACCATAATTTCTATAGCAATAAGACTCTCTCATTTTTTTAAATTCTAAAGAAAATGCTTTAGGTATTACATTTTTCATTACATTAAGATGAAGGTAGGCAAGCCACACTTTCGTAACAAATATAGAATGTTAGCAATCTACTTGTTCATTAGGATACTATGGGGTTGCAGAGGTCAAGAGATATTACATGTAATACTACCCTAGATGTTACATCACTCGTGACATCTTCTAAGACTTCATTGATAATATCTCCGTAACATTTGCAGTAAAGTTATTGATGAGACAACTGTGCCGAAGGCCGTGCGTGGCAGGCGTTGAACATATAGTAATTAAAATTACTTTACATTTTTTTTAAAACATAGAAATTCACTGAAAAAAACAATGGTTCCTGGGATGTTATAGTTAGGATTTTTTTTTTTTAAACATAGAAATTCAAATGTTACAGAGACCATATAGTTAGGCTCATATTTAAAGGTACAAAACCATAGAATTCAGCTGTTAGAGTTATTTCAAGTAACTATAGCTCGTGCCCTAAGGAAAGTATAACTTGTGCCCTCACCTTGAACTGCTAATTATCCAGGCCTTGTGGCCAACCCCCATAACCACCCAACCCCGCACAGAGCATGGCCTTCGGACATGCATGGGGGGTTACTCGCAGGGCCTGTCTCTCTTGGTGTGAGAGGGTTTCTCTGGGTGTGAGAGTGGGTGTGACAGTGTCTGTCTTGGTGTGAGAATGGGTGTGAGAGGGTTTATGTGGGTGTGAGAGTGGGTGTGAGAGTATCTGTCTGTGAGAGTAGGTGTGAGAGGGAGTCTCTGGGTGTGAGAGTGGGTGTAAGAGTGTCTCTGTGAGCGGGTGTGTGAATATGTGTGTGTGTCTGTGAGTGGGTGTGTGACCATCGGAGTGGGTCTGTGTTTCAAGCTCTGAGTGGGTCTGTGAGTGGATACATGAGTGTCTAAGTGGGTCTGTGAGTGGGTCAATGAGTGTCTGAGTGGGTCTGTGAGTGAGTACGTCACTGTCTGAGTGGGTCTGTGAGTGAGTGTGTCAGTGTCTGAGTGAGTCTGTTACTGGGTGCATGAGTATCTGAGTGAGTCTGTGAGTGGGTGTGTGAGTATCTGTGTGGGTGTGTCAAAGAATGACTTGCCCACAAAGGAACCTCACCTGCCCTTTTATCCACAAGAGTCCATTGTTTTGAACAAAAATTCTACTCAAGTGGAGTTCTTTCGGACTTCTGTGGTAAATGTCCAGTGTGTATTCTACAGGACAACTGTGCTGTGGACCACGAGGAAATGTTTCCAGTGGCCTTGTGTGTGTTTGGCAATGTGATTGTGACCTGTGCATCTTTCTCCAAAATTCTGTGATAACCTGGATCCTCCTAAACACAGGCCAACAAGACTATAAAAATGTACATCTCCACCAAACCAGGGTCCTTCCTCTTATCTATAGAATGTAATGCTTTGTTGCTTTGTGGGAATCTACTCATATTATATCTCAATGGGGGGGGGGATGAGTGGCCCCTGTCCCCGGGCTGATCATGGCCCGAGGACCCCATTCCCCGGGGCACAGTCATTTCACCTGGGTGCCACCCATGTAACAGCATTGGGGACTGTGGGGGGCCTGAATTCTCTCGCTGTCCCAGCCGGCTCTCTGCCTCCTGCTGGAGCTGGCATTACTGTCACAGACAGGAAGCTGCTAAACATGCAGTTGTTGCACTCATGATTTCAATGCTTTGAGGAGGTGGCGGTCCCCAGAGATATGGGGAGGGGGCACGCGCACCCCGGATTAATTATAAATAAGCCCCAGGAAGGTTGTGGGCCCTGGGGCATCAAAATGTCCTTGGAGGGAGGCCCTGTGTGCTCCTCTCCTTTATTTCAAAATGTTCACAGGACTTTGCCCACCTGGGGCTTCATAAAAGCAAGCACAGCAGCTCACTCTTGGTTTTTCTGTTTTTCTTTTTTTGCTGTGAATTTATGATGTTATTGCGAATTTGCAGCAAAAAAGGGTTTTTTTAAATGCTTTTTTGCCCTGGCGGGGTCTCTCTGGGTCCCAGGCACCAGAACTAAGGGGTCAGGGTGTATGTATACTTATTTTTCTCTCACTTTATTTCTGGGACTTGGCTGAAGCCGAGTCCCAAAATGGAAACCAACACTTCCTGGTTGAAGTATTGGCAGCCAATCAGAGCTCTGCATTTTCCTGCACTAGCTTATTATTATTTACGCAGTCGTCTTGACCTCAGATATATACATTTATTTTCCCTTTAATTTCTCAAAAATTACTGAACAGATTTACACCAAATAATTGAAAGTGTAATCTGCGTATCGAAAGCTACCTTTCTGCCAATTTTGGTAAATTGCGTCCAGAAGTTTGGGCTGCAGTCGTGTTCAAAACTCCTATAGGAATTAACATGGGAAATGCATATTTTTGTAACCACCTTTTTTCTCGAGCCCCGCTTGACGGATCACCCCGAAACTTCCCATATGCAACAAAAATCACTGGTACAGTTTTTTGGAAAGATTTGTGAAGACTTGTCAAACGGTACAAAAGATATAGGCAAGTCAAAAAAAGCTTTTGCCATGGAAACATGGTCCTAATTAAACCCACCTAGTGGCGACCACCACTAAGCATATATATATATGTATATTCTCTGCAAAAAACAAAGGTTACAGGAATGTTATCATTTTTTATTTTATTTTTTATCTTTTGTGGACAGTTGATTGATGGATCTTCACAAAACTGTCCACAAAAAGTGTGCCGGTGATTCTTGTTGAACATGGAAAGTTTTGGGGTGATCTGTCAAGCGGGGGATGAGAAAAAGGGGGCTCAAAAACATGCATTTCCCATGTTAATTCCCTTTTGAGTTTTGAACACGACTATAGCCCGAACTGCTGGACAGAATTACACTAAAGCTAGATTTTGTTCTGCAGATTGTGCTATTTGTTATTTGGTGTAAGTCTGTGCAGTAGATTTTAAGATATTAAAAGGAAAATAAATCTATATATCTAGGGCTGTGGATTCATCGTGATATTTTCGCAGCAATCGTGGATAATTTGCAAGGGAATGATGTGATTGGCTGGCTGCAACCTGCCCAGAAAGTTGCGACTGAAATTTTAGGTTACACTACACGGTCCCTGGTGCTGAAAAGTAAAAAAAAAAAAGTTGCATAAGGGGCCAGGGCACCTCCACAAGTTATAGTTACCTTAGGGAACAAGTTATAGTTCCTTGAAATAACTCTAACTGCTGAATTTCTATGTTTTTTTATGAGTAAATTCAGAACCTGAGTATAACGTCTCTGTAACCTTTTTAAGTGAATTTCTATGGTTTTTTAATTCTATTTCCTAACTATATAATGTCCCTGTAACCTTTGATTCTTTCAGTGAAAAAAATAAAAAATATATATATATGTATACATATATATATATATATGTATATATATATATATATATATATATATATATATTTGTGTATATATATATACATATATATATATTTAGATATATGTATTTCAATAGTTTTGTGCATGTAAATTCAGAACTAAAGCCCTCATTACAACCCTGGCGGTCAGTGATAAAGCAGCGGTAATACCGCCAACAGGCCAGCAGAAAATAAATTGAATCACGACCATGGCGAATACCGCCAACCCAGACAGCCACTTTAACACTCCAACCGCCACCGCAGTAGCAACAAACACCGCAGCGGTAACCACCAACAGACAGGCGGACGTTAATGTACCACCCACACTATTACAAGGCACCAATCCGCCAGCTTTTCCGGGGCAGTACCAACGCCATCAAAAGCACTGCAGAAACAGTCTTTGGAACGGAAACCACTCACTTCACGACACCCAACGAGGAACCAGGACACCATGGAGCCCGAGTTACAGGTCCTTCTGATGCTGGTCTACCTCCTCATCTACCAGGAACATCAAAGACGCCGGCGATGACCACGGTGAATACTGCACCTAGCACGCAGGGGAGGGGGGAGGAAAAAGAGAGTGACACACACACACGCATCACGCAACACCCCCACACCCCACCCACAACAACATACACACTAACACATCCAATTACATCACAGATACATCCCGTCACCCCCTGGAAGAACGTAAGGACAAAATAAAATGAGTTTAACAAGTATAATAATCGAAAATTCAGATGGGCAAAGATAACTTTAAAACATCAGTATATACAAATATTCACAGCAAGTACACAAGTCTGTATACTGTCCCATTAAAAGTCCATGGACCAGTGGTCCCAAAAAGCATGGGCGAAGCCCACACATGACACCTGCCTCAAAACGGAGAGAACACTGCAGGGGCATCAGGTACAAAAAAAAAAACAGGCACCTCAGGGGGAAGGGGAGAGGGGGCACCTCAGCCGGATGATGGGACGACGCCCCTGCTCCTCGAGGGGGCTCCATGCCCACTGCCTGGTCCTGGGGAGTGCAAAGCCACTGTCTCCCAAGTGGTTGGTTTGCCCACTGCTTGCTCCTGGGGAGTGCAAAGCCACAGTCTCTCACGTCTCTCAAGTGGGTGCTTTGCCCACTGCTTTCTCCTAGGGAGTACAAAGCCACAGTCTCTCAAGTGGGTGGCTTGCTTACTGCTTGGTCCTGGGGAGTGCAAGGCCACAGTCTCTCAAGTGGGTGGTTTGCCCTCTGCTTGCTCCTGGGGAGTGCAAAGCCACAGTGTCTCAAGTCTCTCAAGTGGGTGCTTTGCCCACTGCTTGCTCCTCGGAAGTACAAAGCCACAGTCTTTCAAGTGGGTGGTTTGCCCCCTGCTTGGTCCTGGGGAGTGCAAAGCCACAGTCTCCCAAGTCGGAGACATGTTCTACTGGTTCTGGAGGGGGCTTTGTTTCCAGAGTGCTTCATCCTGCCAAGGACTGTGTTAGTGGATGCTTTTCTCCACTGGTTGAGGGGGCTTTGTGCCAAGAGTGCTTCATCCTGCCAAGGACTATGTTAGTGGATGCTTTTCTTCAACCACTGGTTCTGGAGGGGGCATGGTGCCCAGAGTGCTTCATCCTGAAAAGGACTGTATTAGTAGATGCTTTTCTCCACTAGGTCTGGAGGGGGCATGGTGCCCAGATTGCTTCATCCTGCCAAGGATAGGGTGAGGGGATGCTTTTCTCCACTGGTTCTGGAGGGGGCTTTGTGGCCAGAGTGCTTCATCCTGCCAAGGAATGGGGGAGTGGATGCTGTTCTCACTGGTTCTGGAGGGGGGTTGGTGCCCAGTGATGCTGCACCAGCGGTATGGCAGTTCCTCACATGGGAGTCTGAGCCACAAGATTTACCGGTAACAGGTAGCATGATACTCCATGGAGGCAGAGCCACACTCCTCTTTGCGACGACTAAGGCTGCAAACTGCTGGTAGTGCCAGGGCTGGTAGTTGTGCCTCATGTAGTGTGTGCAGGGTCCAGGATGTCTCCTGCAGCCTTGGAAGCCTGCACATTGGGGATGCTGCTGATGTCCGCTGTAGTGGCACTTGCTGGGCACATCGTGGGGCAGGTGGCGGTGGCTGCGGCGGTGTCTGCGGCAGGGATGCTGCAGGTGGTGCAGGTGGTGCAGGTGTCTGCACTTGTGGAGGGAGACACCAGGCCGTCTCCTGCAGCCTCGGAAAGGTGCCCACTGGGGATGATGCTGGTGACTGTAGTAGAGGCAGCAGACGTGCAGGTGGCGGTGCAGATGGCGGTGCAGGTGGCGGTGCAGATGGCGGTGCAGGAGGAGGCCATTGCAGCGGTGGCCACCGCCGTACAGGTTGCTGGTCTGTCTTGCAAAAGGGGTGATACTAGTCCCTCACCCGGAGGCTCCATGCCCGGAGCTGACTTCCTTTTGCCCTTGTGTCCCTTCCCCACCTTGGAAGTTGCTGCTGGGATCTTGGTACTGTCCTCTTTGGTTTTGGAAGAGGCCTTGCTCGGTGGTTGGTGCGGCTTCTCACTTCGGCAAGCTGGCCCCTTCTTTACCTTAGCAGGTGGCAGAATAGGGTGTTCCTTGACTTCACTAGGTGGCACACTTGCAGCCCTGATGGGTGCCGCCTTCGATGTTCCCGGACTTGCAGGGACCACACTGGATGAGGATTTGGTGGCTGAGGTGCTGGGCTGGGATCTAGACATCCTGGCCCTAGGGGAAGGATGGGGGAGGTGTAGGGAAGAGGTCAATGACAGCTAGGAAAGGTTTTTTAGACACACTGGGACGGGAGTGGAGGCAGAGGTAGTGGTTGTAGGAGGTATACGTCTGCTGAGCTTGGGTGAAGGTGCATGGGCTGGAGGCTGTTGTGAGGTGGATGGCTGTTGAGTGGGTGTGTGCTGGCGTTTGTGTACTTTGGGAGGAGGGCTCACAGACACACTGAGAGAGGACACAGGGGACGTGTGCATGGTTGTGGGGGTGGTGATTGCACGTGAGCGGTGTGTGGTGATGGGCGTGCTGGTGATGGAGGTAGCGGCTGAGTATGTAGTGCATGCAGGTGTGAGTGGAGACGAGACTGGGAGGGAGGTGGATGAGGGGGACACAGTGGAGGTAGTGGATGTTGGTGTGTCTACATGGGTATGGTGCTTGTGTGAGTGCCTGTGGGATGTGTGGTGCTTATGTTTGCCTGAGCCACTTTTGTGTGTTGATTTGGGTGAATGCTGGTCAGAAAGGTGTGCTTGGGCTGGGGTTGAGGGGATTGGGACTGGGTAGAGGAAGTTGGAGGGGGGAGGCTAGACACAGGGACAATGGCTGCCATCAGTGCTGAGGCCAGAGCCTGAAATGTTCTCTGTTGGGCTGCCATGCCAGCATGAATGCCCTCCAGGTATGCATTTGTTTGCTGCAAATGCCCCTCGACACCCTGGATGGCATTTAAAATGGTTGACTGCCCAACAGTGAGGGATCTCAGGAGGTCAATAGCCTTCTCACTGAGGGCAGTGGGGCTGACTGGGGCAGGGCCTGAGATGCCTGGGGTGAAGGAGATGCCCACCCTCCTGGTCGAGCGGGCACGGGACACATGCTGAGGGGCTGCTGAGAGGGCGGTTCTGGTAGGGGGGGTTGGCGGCTGTACCTGTTTTTGCGGTGGGCACAGAGGTGCCCGCCATCGCAAGGAAGCTCCCATCAGAGGAGGAGTCGCTGTCGCTGGTGACCCCGCCTGTCCCCGTCGTGTAGCTCCCCTCGCCCTCCGTCCCACTGGTGACTTCAGACTCCGAACATTTACCCTCCTGGGCCATGTGGGTTGCAGCTCCCTCCTGCCTCGGTGCCACTGCTCCTCCACCAGATGATGCTAATGCACACAAGGACAGGGTGACAAAACAAAAAGGGGAGGGAAGAGACAGAGGATGCTCTTGGTCAATGCCAGCAACAACACCACAGTTGGCGTACACTACACACAGGGAGCAACCCTATGCACTAGCCCATGCACTAGCAGTTAGAGGGAAAAACACATGCCCATGGGGGACTATGCCTAAGCCCATTTACTGCACACCTGGAACCCACAGGAGCCTGACTAGTTGTAGATGGCCACTACCACTATTGGGGTTGGAGTGGCACAGAGCCTGCCTAACAAGGGTCCTACCTTTCCACGTTCACCCTGGCCTAGGGGAACCCACATCCCCCACCCAGACACCTCGTAAAGTGCGCTGAGTCAGCTGAATGAGACTGTACTCACCCCCTTGTGGCTGCTGTGATGCACTCAAGCGCCCATCCAACTCCGGATATGCCACCGCCAGGATCCGGAACATCAGGGGGGTCAAGGTGTGACGGGAACCCTTCCACATTCGGAGGCCATCCCCAGCTGGGCCTCTGCCGTCTTCTTGCTCCAGTGGCACAGATCCTCCCATCTCTTACGGCAGTGGGTGCTCTGTCAATGATAGACCCCCAGGGTCTGCAGTTCCTTGGCGATGGCACGCCAAATACCCTTCTTCTGGTGGGCGCTGACCTACAGGAAAGGTAAAGTAAGAATGGATTTTACTCCCCATCCAGTTCTTCTTACTCATTGGCCACAACTTTCCAACCATGCCCTGAAACACATACACTGACCATCCTCACATGCTGGCCACAGCCCCCCCATGCATCTTCCATCCAGGCCACTCCATACATTAGTGTTCCATCCGCCATGCAGATAGTGTACACACCTGTTTGTCTGGAGGACCGTTTAGTAGCGTGTATTGGGGGAGGACCCCATCCACCAGGTTGTCCAACTCCTCCACGGTGAAGGCAGGGGCCCTTTCCCCAGACACTGTAGCCATTGTTGCTTCCAGACTCAGGTCACAGCAGCACTTGCAGTGTATGTCCTCTCCTGTTGAAGGTCAGGTATCAAGTGAGTGCACAGATAGAAGATGGCGGTAACGTCCGGGGCGTTGCGTACCGTCACTGCCGGCATACATCGTCATTAGCTCCTGGTCTTCGTCCGCCTACAGCGACACTGTTACCTCGTTTCCCCTTGTCCCTTCTTACAGTTAAGGCAGCCGCCATTTCAGGGGGGCACATGGCAGGGCACCTAACTGCATCACAGCACTTTTGGACAGGAATACAGACAGACAGCGCAACACTCCGATGAAATCACAATAGAGCAAAAGACCCTTGTGCAACCTATGTGGTATATGACCCTCTGCTCACCATTCTGCTCACCATTCTCCTGCATAGGGCACATCCGCTGGGGCAGATGATGAGATGGCGTATTCCTCCGGTGTACAGACCCCTGGTGGACCTGTCGACAATGGAAGACAGACACATCATTATCACCTACAAACTTGATCATGCCACAATCCAGGAACTGTGTGCCCAGTTGGAGCCTGACCTGATGTCAGCTATCCGCCATCCCACATGAATCCCCCCTCTAGCCAGGTCAGTGCTCCATTTCCTGGCCAGTTGTTCCTTTCAAACAACAGTGGCCATGGCATTAGGGATGTCTCAGCCAATGTTCTCCAACGTGTTGTCCAGAGTGTTGTCTGCCCTGCTGAAACACATGCGCAGCTACATCATTTTCCCCCAGGTGGAGGATTTGCCCTCAGTGAAAGGTGACTTCTACGCCCTGGGACATATCCCCAACATCATTGGTGCTATTGATGGTACACATGTAGCATTTGTGTCCCCCCTCAGAAATGAACAGGTGTACAGAAACCACAAAAGCTACCATTCCATGAATGTGCAGATGGTGTGTTTGGCAGACCAGTACATCTCCCATGTGAATGCCAAGTATCCTGGCTCAGTGCATGACGCTTACATTTTGTGGAATAGCAGCATCCCTTATGTGATAGGCCAACTCCAGAGGCACCCTGTGTGGCTATTAGGTGAGCCCAAGGTCCCCACACAGTTTGAGTAGGTGTCTGGGTATGAGAGAGTCCATAAGGGTTTGTGTATGTCTAACAGATACCCCTCGTTATTTGCAGGTGACTCTGGTTACCCCAACCGTCATGGCTACTGACCCCAGTGAGGAATCCCAGGACAAGGGCAGAGGAATGCTACAATGAGGCACATGGGCGAACTAGGAGGATTATAGAGCGGATTTTCGGCCTCCTGAAGGCCAGGTTCCGGTGTATTCATCTGACTGGTGGCTCCCTATACTACTCACCGAAGAAGGTGTGCCAGATAATCGTGGCATGCTGTATGTTGCACAACCTGGCTTTGCGACGCCAGGTGCCTTTTCTGCAGGAGGATGCGTCTGATGATGGTCTTGTGGCAGCTGTGGAGCCTGTGGACAGTGAAGAAGAGGAGGCAGAAGAAGAAGATATGACAACCGAAACAACATCATCATGCAATACTTCCATTGAGACACAGGTAAGAGACTGACACTGCTCCTCTCATATCAGACTACTGTAGGACATTGCATGAGTCTGCCTTTTTACCTCTGTGTATGGACCCTGACAGTTCACTTTGGCTTTCCTTTTCACAGATCTGGGTACCATATTCTGCCTTCTGCTATGTTCACTGCTGCCCAACAACTGTCATACTTTGGTATGTGCAAATGAACATTGCCATTGATATTTGTCAGAGAGGTTGTAATAGCACATTTGTGAAAGTACAGACTGACTCCAGATTGTTTTGTGATTCAAGGGTGTTTTATTTAAGTGCTAATCAGTGGAGGAGGGTGTTCAATTAGCTGGAGTGATGGTGGAGGAATATCCATGGTAGAGTCCAGTCTCTTTGTATCACAGGTGCATTGTCCAAGGGGGCATAGGAAGTGGAGCAATGGCAGTTCAAGGTGGTCAGGGTGACATAGTGGGACAGAAGGGTGACAACCAGGAGAGTCTTATTTCCTGGTGGGGGTCTTGGCAATGTTCTCTCTCTTGTGTCTGGATCGCAGGGACCATTTGCAGGGTGGTTCTCCTTCTGCAGGGTGGGGTGCTGGTGGCCTGTTGGTCCTGTGGCGGGACCTCCTGTCCACTAGGGCCATTCATCGTTCGGGCTAGTGTCCGGGGCCTGTTGGTGTGCCACTGTCTCTCTCATGGTGTTGGGCATGTCTGACAGCACCCCTGCAATGGTGACCAGGGTGGTGTTAATGGACTTCAAGTCCTCCCTGATCCCCAAGTACTGTTCCTCCTGCAGCTGCTAGGTCTCCTGAAACTTGGCCAGTAGCATGCCCATAGTCTCCTGGGAATGGTGGTATGCTCCCATGATGTTGGAGAGTGCCTTGGGGAGAGTGGGTTCCCTGGGCCTGTCCTTCCCCTGTTGCACAGCAGTCCTCTCAGCTTCCCTGTTGTCCTGTGCCTCTGTCCCCTGAACCGTGTGCCCACTACCACTGGCCCCAGGTCCCTGATCGTCCTGTGTTAGTGGGGTTGCTTGAGGTCCCTGTAGTGGTGGACACACTGCTGATTGACGTGCCCTGGGGACAGTGGCATGGGCCCGCTGGGTGGGTGCTGTGGTGGTGTTTCCTGAGGGGGGAGGTTCAGTGGTGGTTTGGGACTGTGGCAGGGGAACCGACTGTCCAGAGGTCCCTGATGGGCCGGGTTGGTCATCTTGATCCAGGCGTGCAGAGCTGCTGTCGTCACTGTGGGCCTCTTCTGTGGAGGGACTGGATATGGCTGGCACATCCTGTCCGGTGACGTTGGGTAGGGATCCTGTTGGGGTGTAAATGCATAGTTATTGTATCTGTGTGTGCCATCTTGTGCAATGGGTGAGTTTCCCTCTACTCCTGTGCTTGCATTATTGCCTTGGCCCTTGTGTGAGTGGTGATTTTGTGGCCTGGGTGAGTCTCTCTACTGGACATGCTTTGGTGCTGGGTGTACATGCAGGTCTGTAATGGGTGTCCAAGCATTGGTGTTACATGCAGGGCTTGGTATTGGGATGTGTGGGTTGTGATAGTGGGTTATCTGTGAGGTGATGGAGTGATGGGAGTGAGGGTAAGGGTGGGGGTATGTGATGGCATGCAGGTAGGGAGGGGGATATAGTAGTAAAGATTTGCCATACCAGAGTCCAGTCCTCCTGCTACTCCTGCGAGGCCCGTCAGGATGCATGATCACCAAGACTTGCTCCTCCCATGTTGTTAGTTGTGGGGGAGGTTGTGGGGGTCCACCGCCAGTCCTCTGTACGGCTACCTGGTGTCTGGATACCACGGAATGCACCTTCCCCGTAGGTCATTCCACCTCTTCCTGATGTCATCCAGTGTTCTTGGATGCTGTCCCACTGCGTTGACCCTGTCGACAATTCTCCGCCATAGCTCCATCTTCCTTGCAATGGATGTCTGCTGCACCTGTGATCCGAATAGCTGTGACTCTACCCGGATTATTTCCTCCACATGACCCTGAGCTCCTCCTCAGAAAACCTGGGGTGTCTTTGAGGTGCCATAATGTGGTGTGGGTGATGTGATGTTTGTTGTGATGTGTGAAGTGATGTGTTGGGGTTTGTTCTTTGAGGTGCGTGGATGTTGTATGAGTGATGGTGTTGTGTGCCTCTGGATGCTGGTGTTGTCTTTGCTATTCTCGCTCTCTCTGCTTCATCCAAAACTGTTGTTGAAAGGGGTTGTGGGTAGTGTGGGTGTGTGTTTTATAGTGGTGTGAGTGTGTGGGTGTGGTGTGTGTATGTGTATCAGGTGTGTGTATTTTGAATTGTCCAATGTGGTTGTGTTTTGTAAACGTGTGTGTATTTTGAGCGCAGCGGTGTGTACTGACAATGGATTACCGCAGTTGAATGACCGCTGCATTGATTCGTGGTTCGTGATAGTGTGTGCGTATTTCTGTTGGCGTGGCGTAGGTTTTGCTATCACCAGTTTATCACTGACCTTTGGTGTGGCAGACTTGTGTGGGTGTCTGTATTGTGACGGATTACGAGATGTGGGTCATAATACCTGTAGCGGATTTCCGCCGCTACAACGGTATGTTGGTGGCCGTCAGCACGGCGGTAAGCGGGATTTACCACTTGGGTTGTAATGAGGGCCTAAATGTCCCTGTAACCTCTGACTTTTTTTTCAAGTGAATATATATACATGTGCAGCGCAGATCCTTGTCTCATCTTATTATTTTATAATAGTGAGTGATTAGAAGCTGCCTTAAGGTCGATGAACCTTTTGACTTGTCACAAAAATTATTCTCAACACCAAATGGTACAAATAAAGTAGTATCACAAGTTTACGAATTGGCCTGAAAAAATCTTTGTTTACACAAAGAAAAAAAAAACATTCAATAGTTAGAACACAAATCAATAACATGAGTATCTGTGTAAGAGAGAGAAAATACATTTGATTCAGAAATAAACAATGTCAAATCATAAGCATAGAGAAAAACAACTGACTTTCCCCCAATAAGCATTAGCATGTTGGTCAGCATGCAAAAATTTTAGGGCCACATGTACAAAGCATTTTCCACATTGCAAACGGTGAATCAGCCCATTTGCGATGTGGAAAATGCTATTTGGGATGTACAGACCCATTTTCATAACTCGGTAATCTATTTACCGAATTGCAAAAAGGGTTACCAAGTCACAATTAGGAAGGGGTGTTCCCTTCCTAATTGCGAGTCGCACTTCCATGTATGATTGTTTTGTGACCGCGAATGAGGTCGCAAAACAATCACAGTTAGCACCAGTTTCAAACTGGTACTAACCCATTCGCAAATGGGAAGGTGTCCATGGGGACCGCTTCCCCTTTGTAAATGGCAGCGAAAATATTTTTTCAGAGCAGGCAGTGGTCCCACAGACAATTGCCTGTTCTGAAAAAATGAAAAGAAAACTTTTCATTTTTTGTTTTTGAAATGCATCTCATTTTCCTTTAAGGAAAACTTGCTGCTTTTAAAAAAAACTGCTTTATTTAAAAGCAGTCACAGACATGGTGGTCTGCTGTCTCCAGCAGCCCACCATCCCTGTGAGGGTGGCCAGTCCCAATCGGGTTGCAAATTGCGACCTACCTCATGAATATTCATGAGGTAGGTCATTTGCGACCCCAATGGGAATCGCAAACAGTGTCATTGACACTGTTGTGCATCAGGTTTTGCGACTTGCAAATTGCGAGTCGCTAGACTCGCAATTTGCCATTCGCAAAACCTGAAGTTCAATTTTAAGCAGTAGCACTTTGGTACCTGTGAAACAAAAAGACAAATTCAGATACACAGAATTCATACATTTACCTCTCCTTAATGTAAACAGCACTCAGGTTGCAGCTTCATCAGGGGGATCTCAGCATCAAGACAGAGGCAGTGGAAAGGGGTGACAATTTAGAAATTTGGACTCTAAGTCCCTCATTATAATATTGGCTGTCCAGCTCCGCCACGTGGGTGGTGGCGGTAACACCGCCAACTATGTGGCAGTGCTGGACCGCTAGATTATGACCACGGCAGTGAACAGGCTGCAAAGCAGCCAGTTCACTGCCTGTACCTCTAGGACAGTCGGACGGCCGGGGCAAAGGTGGACCACCTTCGCCCCGGCGGTCCACCATAGACCGCTGACGGTATTTGGAGCCTCCTTTCTGCCAGGGATTCCAAGGCGGCAAGACCTCCAGGAAATCCCTGGCGGAAACGATACTGGCAACAGGAATTTACTTTCCTATTGTCAGTATCCGACTCACCCCAGCCCCCACACAGCCACAGTCCCCACTAAACTCCTAGAAACGTCCCCACCCCATCGCAGCATGCACGCACCCCACACACGCACATGCAATCACCCATTCACGCACTCATACAGACACACAAATACACTTGCACACACCCCACCACCCCGCATCCATTCATGCACTCACACAGACACTCATAAACGCACACAAATACCACCCCCCTCCAATCACACAAATGCACACCCCCATGCACGCACACACCACTCATCACCCCCCTCCCCTATCGGACGGGCACTTACCTTTTCACAGTGGTCGTCCAGGAGGAGACAGGATCCTTGGGGCCTGCTCTGCTGCCAGCACCCCGTCAGCTCAACACCGTCACGCCTATTACCAACTCGTAATAGGTGTGGCGGTGTTTTGATGATGTGGCGGTGCCTGCAGAGCAGCCTCCACTGCACCGCCGACTGCCAGTATGCCTGCTGGGGGCTCTCCACCCAAATTCTGGCGGAGAGCTGCAAGCAGTCATAATAGGGCAGTTGGATGACCGCCATCCCTGGCGGATTTGTGGCTTGCGGTAAGTCATAATGAGGGCCTAAATTCTCTGAGCCATCAAACTCATAATTTAAGGTAGGCAGCATAGCACTATAGGCTCTAAGCACTGAGGCCCTCATAATGAACATGGCGGTTCAGACCGCCATGCCAGCGACTGCGCAAAAGACCGCCACCACCAGGGTAGATAACATTATCCTACAGGGCAGCACTGCAAGCAGCGCTACCCTCCGGGTAATGTACCCCAATTCCCTCAGCCTTTCCCTGGCAGGCTCCCCCGCCAGCGAAAGTCTGGCAGAAGGGGTGTGCCCATGTACTTGGCATGGGCAGTGCAGGGGCCCCCGTGCAGTGCCCCGTTGTGCAGGTCACTGCATTTGGAGCCGCCGGCAATGTCCCAGCCCTGCATTCTGCTGGGCCAGCCGGCGAAAACAATGTTTCAACCCGCCCGCCCAGCAGAATGTTCTTTATGCAGCAGCAGGGTCCCAGGGGGGCTGGCTGTCAGTGAAATGACCGCCAGCATGAACACGGCAGTAAACACCACCGTGTTCATAATGCCCCCTATGCTAAATAAGCACCAGCATTTTTTGTGTGAAGCCTAGAAAATAATTAAAGTACCAGAAGTACCTGCAGTCTTCTCTGCACAGGTTTCGTGAAGGTCTTTTGTTCAACACATTCCAGAACGCCCCCGCTGCCGGACGATAGTCATGAAGAAATATTAAAACATTCAATTCAGCTCTTTCCCCTCGAAAGAAATACATTCCATTAGTACAATAACACAGATTAAACTCATAATTCAAGCAAAAGAAGCATTTGACACTTTTAACTCAGCTTAGCAAACAGATAACTACATGTGATGACCTTGCTTACTTGAGCCACAGCAGAGAACATGTGTTGAAAGAAATACATTTCATTAATAAAACATTGTCAGACTTTCAGCATCAGCTCTGGTCTTGTTCTGCCGAAAGGCACCACAGAATTAACTTGCATTTATTCTAACATTATTTTTCAAACCACATCATCTTAAAGAGACAGAATAGTTTTCTTTCATCACTAAGTTAACACATTTTTTAAAACTATGTGCAGGCCTTTCACTCTGATGGTGTCCACTTAACAAGCACACTTTGTATGTTAACATTTTTTTTTCATTTGAAGCATTTCTCATGTTAGTGTATCAGTGTGATTACATAAATATTAATTTCATTTCAAGTCTGCGCTCACAATCCTTCCTCTCATGACTATATTTGTCATCACATGAAGATCCCAAATAAATGTATTTATTTCATTGTACTGTTTTTCTAAAATTTTGTTTCTCTTACATTTTTATTATTTTTTTTCTTCTTTGAGTTTTTCCCCATATAATCTTTCCAATTGAAATTCTACCCTCCTCTAATTCTTTCCAAATCTTCTTATTTTGATCAATTTATACAATTTGCATATTCCCCATATACCAATTAGACAAATCACTGTAATTGAAACTCCTTGTATTATTTTCATTACAAATCCGTTCCCTAGGTTGCCGATCCAGTTCCCCACAGTAGTCATCCCTTTGCCAGCTTTTTCCCAAATAGTGAGCTCTGTTAGTTTTTTTAATTTAGTTTAATCTTTTGTTAAATTGTTAATCAAACCCTAACCTCTTCATTGTTGTCCGGTATGAAGGTACAACAATGATGCAGAACTAGCAATTTACAAACTCTGTCCTCCTTTGCTAGAAAAATGTCTAATGCAAGGCGGTTCTGAAGAGATATAGCTCTTACCGCAGACATTTCTGTATCCAGAAGGATAATAGCTCCAGAATATCTTGTCAGCATGTTATCCACAACTGTAGACAACTGTTGAATTGTAATAGAATTCAAAACAACTCCCACTGAAGGAAATATTGCTCCAAATATGTCTCTAACAATACTAGAAACGGATTCTCTCTTTTGTCTTTTTTGCTGTAATGCAGTCATTTTAGGAAATTTACTTAAATCATTAAGTTGATACATGTTCAGGAAGACTAGTCCCAAATAAGATGTACCATACCATCCTTTAGGAAGGGGGTAATATGCATTTTTCCCACAAATGTTATGGACTCCAGGCACAGGTAGGTCTTAAACATTTCACAAAAATGTCCACATAGTCTCAAACAAAAACATGTCTACATTCACCTGTTCCCACAAATATTTTATCTTCCCAAGATTGTGGACTGTATATTCAAAGCTTTCATACATGTTGTGCATCCAAAGTTAGTCTCCTTTGTTTAGTAATGTCAGTGTTTGCATAGTCAATCCCAGGTCTACGTGAAAGTAATTGCTTATCTATTTTAGCCCTGATCACCTTTCTCCTATCTTCTGTATAATCTAAAAAAATATTTTCTAAAGATGAAAGCAAACAGGTAAGATTATTTCTGTGTGCGAAAGCAGTTCCAAACATTAATGTAGGTTCAAAGAAACCCTTCACTATTTCTGTGTTATTATCCTTAGCATTCTTATTGAGATCCCTAATGATGGGTACAAAAGAAAACACTTTGGCCCTCATTATGATATTGGTGGTGAAAACCACCTACTGCTGCGGTGACGGCCGCCAAAAGACCGTCGCCGTGGCTACCAGCCATCCGCCGTATCATGACCACAGCCGGATTATCACCAGAAGGATGGCAGACGGCGGTAATGTGGCGCTGCTGCCAGCAGCAGTGCCACGCCAGTGGACCGCCGCCAGCCATATTATGAGAAATAATACGGCCTGGCGGTGTTCTGCTGGTGGACACTGCTGCTGGCAGCAGCGCCCTGTCCCATCGCCTGCCGGAGTACCCCCTAAACACAGGTAAGTGGGTGCTCGAACAGAGGAGGAGGGTGGGGGGTATTGTGAATGTGTGTGCATGCGTGTATGAGGGTGTGTGTTCCGTGTCGTATGTGTGTGCATGTATGGGTGTGTGAGTACGTGTTTGACTGTGTTCTGTGAATGCGTGTCTGCGTGTATGTATGAAAGTGTGTACGGATGTGTGTATGTGAATGGATGTTTGCATGCATGGATGAATGTGGGAATGGGTGTGTGTATGCCTGTGTTAGGGGAGGGGCGTGAATGAAGGGGAGGGGAGTGAAGGTGGGGAAGACCTCTATCTGTGAAAGGGAAGGGATTCCCTGTCACCGATAGTGCCTGCCGCCATGGTTTTCATGGCGGTAAGGAAGCCACGAAAGCCATGGCGGTAGACGGGATCATTATCCCGCAGGCAGTACAGTGACGGCCACCGGGCTGGAGATTAATATCTCCAGTCTGGCAGCCAAACTGCCAATGTCATAATATGGTGAAAAGTATTGCCAGCCTGTTGGCAGTACTTTCCACCACAATACTGCCGACTGCCAGGGTTAATGAGGGCCTATATCTATATTAGAATAAAAATACTGAACATAATCCTGGTTATAGAATCGTGTTAGTAAAAGACTACAATTTATAAGCAGTGAACTATGATAGGCAATTCCCTCCTCAACAGAGGCTGGGATCTGCATGCAAACATAACAATCTCTTGCATCCATTATATCAACATACTCACGCATTAAGCAATAGAAGACATTAGAAGAAAGTTCTCCCTGTGAATGCAAATATTTCTTATCTATTTTAAATTTTTTGAAGCTATGAAATGGTTGGTCCCATTCGTATCAAAGACAATCATACGCACAATCAATACCAAACAAACACTTGCACAAACAATCATCAAACCATTACCCATGTATTTACAGCATCTAATCTGTAAAGTTGTCAAAATCAGTTTAGCTATTTGTCAAAATCAGGTTATTAAAGTCTCTCAAGAATATTTCTTCTCAACAAAGTCTTTTTCATTTAGTTTTCAAATTTTCAATTTTGTTCTCAACTTGTCTATATCCGTTTCTTTATGTGCCAAAATATAGACCTGGAATGTCTCTGTCAAAACAAAAATTCAAAAATTCTTCTTCGCATTCATTAGTAGTTGCATATGCCCATTCAGAACCAGAGTATCTTCGATTGGCAACTCTCTTTCTTTTTGATTTTCGACCATTACTTGATTCACCATCGCTCAGATCTTCACTTCTGGCGTTATCGACTTCTTCCTGTATTGGTTGCACCAGATTTGTCTTCTTTGACTTTGAACTTGTTTCTGACCAGTTGTCACCTTTCAGAGATTTTCTTATTAATGCTCTTTTCTGTATTGGATTCAAATTCTTCTCCTTCGATGTTTCCGCAACCGGTTGAGGAGGTGTCAAATTTGTTTGCCTTAGATCTTCCTCAACTCCATTCCCACTGGGGCCATTCACTTGTTCATTCAGGTTTGTCAGACCATTTGCTTCTGAGGACACCATGTTGTGAGCAGGTCTTCTCTGGACCAGTTCCATTTCTCGCTCTCTCTGGGCTAGTTCTTTTACTGTTTCATTTGAGTACGTTGATGACCTTTCATCCTCATCTTCCAGAATTCCTTCCACTTCTTCTGACACAGGATTGGGCAAGTCAACTTGAGCCTGTTCAGGCACTGTCTCCAGATCGTTCGTTCTCCTGTCTTGTCCTGGAATACGTTCAGGTGGTGGCAATCTCAACAGTTCTTCTTCTTCTTCTGTTTGACTACTCACCTTCCTAATGTGGCTCCCATTAATCCAGTTCAGAAGTCCTGCACTCTTCACAGCTGTAGTAGTGATCAATATCACGTGGTAAGGTCCTTTCCACCTTGGCTCCAAACACAATTTTCTCACATGCTTCCGGATCACAACCCAGTCACCTGCCTTCAGGTTGTGTCCTTGCTCTTCTGACTGTTACAGTGTGGTAGCTTCCACCTGATGAGTGAAAGAGTGAACTACATCAGCTAGGCCTTTCCAGTAGTCCAATACCATATCATGTGTAATATTTACAAGAGCCTTTGCAGGTACAGCTGGCAATCTCATGGCCCTTCCCATGAGGATTTCATGGGCCGACAGTCCTGTTTTCCTGTCAGGAGTACTTCTCATTGACATTAGAACCAACGAAAAAAGCATCTGGCCATTTCAGATTTGTGGATGCACACAATTTTGCCAATCTTGATTTTAAAGTACCAATCATTTGTTCTACAAGTCCTGTAGCTTCTGGGTGGTAGCTACAATGAAGCTTCTACTCAATGTTTAAACCTGAAAATAGCAACTTAATCACTCATTGTTGAAGTGACTTCCTCTGTCTGATTCTAAAGAGACCGGAAAACCAAAATGTGGAATTAACTCCTAAGCAGTAACTTTGCTACTGTGAGACTGTCATTTCTTCTTGTAGGATAAGCCTCAATCCAATGACTGAAAATACACCCAATCACCAACACATATTTAAAAAAAGCAGATGCAGGCATCTCAATTAAATCCATCTGCATTCTGCTAAACGATCCTCCAGTCATGCCTATATGTTCCGTGTTGACAACTGTTCCTATGCCCACATTCATCTGCTGGCAGATAACACATCTGTGGCAAACTGCTTTGGCAACCTGTCTAAATTTTGGATTGAACCAAAATTGTTTAAACAGCCTAACCATGACATCTCTCCCACATGAGCTTGACCATGATAGTATCTGGCCATCTGAGTCAGTAAGCTGTTAGGCAGTATTACCTTCCCTTTGGACACATTTCATGTTAACCCAATCTCTATGTTCATCTTTCCCAACATTGTTTTGGGGAGTTTTTAATTCTTCCAAATTATCAATAACATGCATCACATAATTTGCATAGATTTAATCATCTTCAGGTAACAATTCCCATTCTTCTTTGAAGGATATGCTGTTCAATGCGCAGAACTTAGCGACTTGATCCGCATCAGCATTTCCCAATGACACATAATCTTGTGATCTCTGATGTGCACTGCATTTCACCACAGCAATCTTTTCAGGCAATTGAATTGCTTTTAACAAATTATGAATTCTTTCACCATTTTTTACTGGTGAACCAGAGGAAGTCAGAAAACCTCTCTATGACCACAATTGGCCAAAGTCATGCACAATGCCGAATCCATATTGACTATCTGTGTAAATAGTCACTTTGAATTGAGTTGAAATGTGGCATGCTCTAGTAAGAACTACTCCTTCTGCCACTTGTACAGAAAACACTCCTTGAAGCCACAAATATTCCAGTATGCCAGTGATAGTACATACTGCATATCCTGCTCTTAATGTGCCCACATTATCTCTCAGGCAGGAAACATCAACAAAGATAATTTGGTTGTTTTCTTCCAGAGAAGTATCTCTAATATCTGCTCTGGGTTTTGTGTTTAACTCTGTAATTTCCAGACAATCATGTTCAGTGTCATCCAATTTTTTATTTTTTGATTCCTCATTTGGAAGTAAAGTTGCTGGGTTAAGCACTGTACATCTCTTAATGTTTACATTTGGAGGTCCCAAGATTGCTGTCTCATATTTGGTCAGCCTTGAGCTGGTCAGACACTGTGTCTTAGACCTGGTGAGTAAAATTTCAGTAGAATGGGGAACCATTGTAGTAATGGGATAACCCATTACTATGCTTACGCTCTGAGTGAAGCTCTGCTCCTCAGCTGCAATGGACCACAAGCAACTAGGTAAAGCTACTGTGACCAGATCCAAAGTAGCTGACAAATATGCCACTGGGCGGTTCAAACCACCATGAGTCTGAGACAAAACAGACAAAGAACATGCATCACGTTCATGACAAAACAACAGAAAATGTTAAGTGCAGTCAGGCATACCCAAAGCTGGAGTTATGCACAAACTCTCTTTCAAATCAGTAAATGCTTTCCTCATCCAGCACTATAGGATATGAAACATCCTTATGAGACAGCTTCTGTAAGGGCTTTGAAAGAACTGAAAAATTCAGGATCCATTGGCGGCAGTAACGCATAATTCCCAAGAACATCCTCAGACGTTTCTGAGTAGTTGGTGCTGGCATTTGCAAAATTGTTGCAACTCTCTCTCTAGAAATCTTCCTAGTTCCTTTCTCAATCAAATGACCCAAGTATTTCACCTCTTTCTGACAGTACTGCAATTTAGCCTGGGACACTTTATGTCCATTGTCTCCCAGGAAATTCAACAATGCAACTGAATCATATTTACACCCTTCTTTTGTCCTGGGCGCAATTAATAAATCATCAATGTACTGCACCAATGTTGACTGATAAGGCATCACTAATGATCCCAAATTCTTGTTCCAGATCTTATTGAAAATGGATGGTGACTCTGAGAACTCCTCTGGAACTCTACACCAGCAGTGGACTTTATTCAAGAATTTGAAACAAAAGAGATATCTCATCTGTCCTCATGGAGAGGCACAACAAGAATGCATGACTTAAGTCTACCATAGTGAACCATTCAGCATCACATGGAATCTGAAACCTAATCTCAGCTGTATTTGACACAACTGGGCAACACTTGACCACTATGTCATTTATTTTCTCAAATCTTGTACAAGTCTAATTTTCCCACAAGGCTTGCACAATCCCATTATTGGTGAATTACATGGGCTGCTCAACACTTCTTTCAGAATACCTTTCTACCAATGGTCTCATTCCCTCAAATACATCTTTTGCCATTGGATATTGTGAAGTCTGAGGAAAAACTACGTTGGACTTCACTACAACTCAAACTGGCTCTACTCATTTTATCAACCCAATATCTTTTCCTGAAAGATCCCAAACTTCAGTCTTAACACTTTTCTGTAAGTCACCAGGAAGATCTTTGACTGCAAGTACTGGAAAGAAACCAATCGAAGGAGCTTTCTCCTTTACTGGCTCATCAAAACTGATCAAAGAAAATTCTTCAGACACTGCCTTATTGTTAACAGTAAGTGTTGGGTCTTCTTCATCATCACTGTTTGTTTGAATTCCCTCATCTGAACAGGTAATGCAAACATCTTGTCTTACACAATAGGGGCCAGATGTAGCAAAGGGTTTTACCCATTCTATGTCTATGGGAAAATGTGTTCGTACATATGGCCCTAGATCCCTTCCCATTAAGGACACAGGACTTGAATCACAAACCACAAATTTATGCAAACCTCTAAAATTTCCAATTTTAACCAAAACTGGTTCTGTAATTGGGTTTGTCAAATATTGATTATCAACCCCCACAATCTGAACTGTCTTACCTGACAAGGGCAAATCTGGAACTTCTACGGATCTCACTGTTGAGCATGTAGCTCCAGTGTCAGCCAAAAATGAAACTCTGGGACCATTCACCTTTCCTTTAACATAAGGACCTTTCTGATCCACTTCTAAAGAAGCTGCCATCACATATTCTTCTTCATCTGAACACTCAGACATCCATTCATCGTTTATTCCATCCTCACTGTATAATGGAAATTGGTGTACTGTATTGTTACTCTGATTCACACTTTGACCTGTGACCATCTGAGAAAACATCACCTGCTGCTGATCCATAGGTGCTTGAGGTATCTGAATCTGTTGCCTAGGCATTTGAATTTGTTGTGCAGACACCATCTGCACCTGTGGTTGCATCTGCTGTAACTGGGGCATTCACATTTGTACAGGCTGTGCATTTTGCATGGGCTACATGGGTTGAAAACCTTGCATTGGGTTTACACTATTCTGAAAATTTTGAATTTGACCTCCCATTCTTGGTCCTTTCATATTTGGAAATGAATTGACATCATTTGCTTGCTGAATCATACCTCCCTGATTTACCATAGGACACTGCTGTTTCCAATGTCCAATTCCCTCGCAAGCATGACAAGGTAACATTCTCTTTACTTGCTGCTCTCCTTGAATCATTACTGCATTCAAATCCAAACCACAATTAACACTTCCCATTCCACCACGACCTCCACCTCTACCTTCATTCTAAAATATACCTTGATTCTGAAACATGCCATTTCCCTGTTGCTGCTGAGGCTAGAAACTTCCCTGAATCCCTGTCCGTGCCGCCTTAATCTGCATCACCATCACTTTCTCCTTCAACTTTTTCTGTTTCAACTCAATCTCATCACTACAGTATTTCTCATACTGCATCACCTCATCAATCGGTTTAGCTTGCAAACAAATCAAATTACTTTTAATCATCTGACTAATATCTGGTCTGAGTCCCTCAACAAATCTGAGCACAAAATGAATCATGTCTTTTGGCTCAATTATTTCAGTACCACTGTAATGTTTTAATGCTTTTAATAATCTCTCATAGTATGCATGAATTAATTATTTCGCTTCCCTGCGCAGTGCTATCTATCCTGTGCCAATCAATGTTTTTCAGTGAGGTTTTTGTTTTAAAAAATTTAATGACTTTATAGTACTTACTTCAGGTGATGGTGCACCTGTTGCTGGATCTCATGGTGGTTCATTTGTTGGCCAATCTACACTCCTCTTGCATTCAATCCATAAATCCTCTGGAACAACTATCTCTAAAAGAGTGTTTAAATCTTCCCACAGACATTATGTAAGTTTCACAAACCTATCTGTCTGCTGACACCATTCCACTGGCTTCTCCCTCAACCTGGGGTAATCATTTGGAAATGATAAAATGTCACTTCTGCTCCAAGGGACATGTGCAAAATTCCCTCCTGGAATTTCTCTCATTGGTAAAACTTTCACTGCTTCTCTATCCTGCAGTGCATCTGTAGAATAATTATCAGGACCTCTTTTCAGCTTGTCTCTTTTCCTCACCCATCTTCCTTCCCATTTGTCTAATGCACTCTATATCTGGATGCCTTGAATTAACTCTCTAAAGTGTATTTTCATTCCTGCAGATCTCATGTGTTCAAAATCTAGTGCATCAAAATCCAACCTATAACTTATTTTCAAATGTCTCATTTTTGATAAATCTATCCCATGTTTGTCTGCTACATCATCTAACTGTAGATTTATCTCACCTGCTTCTTTTGTGATCTTCAGGCACAAGTATCTCAATTCTTCTTCAGAGTAGGACTCTAACCTATTTGCACCCATAGTTCCCTCAACAAGGTCACTCATTCCATTGAAAGCCGAGTGTAGTTAATATAATTCCCTCCACTAGAAGTATCTTGTGAGGTATTCAGCTTTGCCAACCACTAGGTTAATTGGTGAGTTGTCAACCCTTGTAATGAGGTGTTATTAGGCTGAGTATTAGGTAACTGTTGTATAGATAGACTCAAAGGTTTAGGTGTTATTGACCTCAAGTCAGCACCAATAGATGACCCTGCTCCAGTATTCAAAGGATTATTCAGAGGAGTATTCAGAGAACCTCTGAAAGGACTCAAACATATCAATTACCTTGTGCCACCAACAATCTGTGTCACAGGTGTACCTATTTTGGCATTATCACTGATTCCTCCTCCCACTAAATTCTGATTCAGAATTCCTTGTCCATTTGAACCATTGTTACCCTGGGCATACAAAGGTATGAGTGGACCAATTGTGACAGGTACAGACACTGCATCTGGGCTTATTCTGGCATTTACATTCTGAGGTTGCATTACACCTGTGTTCTGCACTTGAGGTAGTAACAACGGGATTGGCTCGCCTGAATCAACATTGGTTTCTGGTAAACCTGTGCTTTTGGCACTGTAAGATTTGTTGTTGCCTCCACAATTGTCACATTTGGATAAATCCTAGGAACACTAGGTTGTGGCGGTTATACATAATCTGTTGTCTGATATAGAATGCTCTATATTGGTATTTGTACTACTGGACTAATCTGCACTGAGCTCTGTGTTATGTTAGGATTAACCTGTATAGAACTCTCAATCATGTTAAGACTACTCTGTATTGAACTCTGTGTCATGTTAACCTGTGTTGGTGCAGAAGGATTCACACTAGTACTTGGTCCATTCTGTTGTGCCACATATGGTGGTGGTGGACGATTTCTCAATATCTTTAAAATAAACTCATCTTCATCTGATTCCTCATTATTAATCAAAGACCTTTGAGGTTCTTTTGATGTGTGCTCTTCATCTGATGTGGGAAAACTCTTTTTAGGTTTCTTTAAAACTTTCTTTGCATCTTCTTCACTCTCTTTAGAAAACACTGCAGGAAATATCCTAATACTATGTAAGGTATCAAGTCCCCACTATCTCTGGTCATTGTCCCACCTAGCTTCTGCTAGTGACTTCTCTGCTCTTCTCATTTTTCTCTCACATTTCAATGCTTGTAGTTATCTGGCTAATAGCTCCCAGATTGCTAATGCCTCAAGCTGAGCTGGTCTTGGTGGAGGTTTTAGACCATACATCACTCATCTCAAATTTTCTAAAATTCTCAAATTAAATGTCCCATTTTCAGGAAACGCTAAGCTTCCTTCTTTTCTTGTAATTTTGCACCAATGTTTAACCAAAGGCATGTTACAGTACATTTCTCTTCAATCACAATATATCCTGGAATACCTTCTGGTGGACAAATTTCTCCTACCCTACCTGCAACATATTCATCTCCTCTAAGAGCAATTTTTAAAGCTTTGAAAAACTTCATTTTCAGAAATGTATTTAAAAAATCAATAACCAAGAAGTGACTTTCAATCCCACAATCCTCTTTGTCTTCTTTCTTAACCAATTGCACTTCACAGTTGTCCACCAATCCGTTTGCGACCCTTCTCACTAACCAACCTATCTCAGCGCAGCACAAAATGACATCACACTTACACACAGCAGCTGACAAAATCTTGCAGCTTGTCCTCCTAAACTCAAAGACATTGAAAACGAATACAATATTATTTGCAAGCACTTCATCAAAACCTAAAAAAAAAACAATGTGTCTACTTACTACAGGTAGGATAATACAATCACTTCCGGAACCTTACAGATTTTCACTGAAAGCTTTTCACTTTAGCAGCTATTCTTCTTTCTCAGTTCCCCAGATTTGCAAGCAAAATTTGACCTGCAAATTTTACTCTCAACTGATCAATGGATCCTGTCCTGGCACACATAGGACTCGACACATCTCAGTAAAAAAAAAAGACCTTGAGTGTAAGGTCCTTTTACACTCAACTTGACTCACAAACTTGACTTGCTAACCACGCTCTATTGGCCTACAAAATAGACAAATTACGACAAAAGCCAAGTGTCTCAATACCCTTTTAATGTACTCCAGGGTCCGTATACTAGCAACCACGTGGACAATTTGTTTGAGCAACAAGCGCCAAACAAATGTGAAGTTCGCCAACTTTCCTACTCTCACACTTTGGAGTACTCAAACCCCTTCTTCAACAACAATTGGAGTACGCCAACTCCTCTAAAATCTCATAATTAACTCAATCACCTGCAAACAATTTAGCTAAAGCTGTGCAAGCGCATAATCTACTTCATCCAACCTAACAGAACACTGTGAACATTCCCCAACAACATAGGCAGACTCCAAGGACAGGGGACAGTCACCTTGGGTGTTTAGGGGCGCATCTTCTCCATAATGTTCATCAATTAAACAAAAAATCAATAAATCTCAATCAAAAATCAATAATCAACAATCCATAAAGATATAACCATCCTCTGCTACCAAAAACTGTTGCAAGCAGATGCTTGTCTCATCTTATTATTTTATAATAGTGATTGATTGGACGCTGCCTTAAGGTTGATGAACTTTTTGACTTGTATAGATTATATTGATTACCACATTGACTAACGTATTTATTATTGGTGCACAAAACAACAACATTAAACAATAAAAATATTCACCAGAGAATCAATATATGATGCACCATTACCCATTTGGCCATGAATAACAACACCTTTAGTCTCAATTAAGATATTTATATCCCTATATTAACAATGCTAAAGTCACAAAAAGTATTCTCAACACCAAATGTTACAAATAAAGTATTATCACAGGTTGGCGAATTGGCCTGAAAAAATCTTAGTTTAAACAGAGAAAATAAAACAATACACTGAATATTTAGAACACAAACCAATAACATGAGTATCTGTGTAAGAGAGATAAAATACATCTGATTCAGCAATAAACAATGTAAAATCATACGCATAGAGAAAAACACCTCACTAACCTCAAATTAGCATTAGCATGTTGGGCATCATGCAAAGGTTTTAGTAACATAAATTTAGAAAACATCTAGCTATGGCACTATCAAAAATAGCAGCAGAATTTTAAGCAGTAGCAGTTTGGTACCTGTAAAACAAAAAGACAAATACAATACAGATACACAGCATTCATACATTTACCTCTCCTTAAGGTAAACAGCGCTCAGATACAGTTTCATCAGGCTGCTCTCAGCATCAGGACAGAGTCAGTGGAAAGGGATGACAATTCAGAAATTTGGACTCTAAGGCCCTCATTATGACCCTGGCGGTAAATCCCACTTGCCGCCATGCTGACTGCTGCCAACATACCACCGCCGTAGCGGAATACCGCCACTCATATTATGACCCACACATAGCAATCCGTCAATATACAGCCACACACACAAGCCTTCTAGCCCAAAGGTCAGTGATAAACTGGCAATACCAAAACCCACACCGTTACTCCAACAGAACTATGCCCACTGCATTATGACCCATGAATCACCGCGGTGGACATTCAATGGCGATAAACCATTGGCGTGCATACTGCAGCGATCAAAATACACACACTAACAAAACAACACTACATTGGACAATTCAAACTACACACACCTGACACACATACGCACACCACACCCACACACCCACACCACTATAAAACATACACCCACATTACCCACAACCCTTTACAACTAGAAATAATTGATACTAGAGAGAGCACAGCACCCTCAATCACACCACTCACAATACACCCATGGCACCGCAATGATACCCCAGGTTCTCTGAGGAGTAGCTAAGGGTCATGGTGGAGGAAATAATCTGAGTAGAGCCACAGCTATTCGGATGACAGGTGCAGCAGATGTCCATTGCAAGGAAGATGGAGCTATGGCGGAGAATCGTGACAGGGTCAACGCCGTGGACAGCACCCCAGAACAAGGGATGACATCAGGAAGAGGTGGAACGACCTACGGGGGAAGGTCCGTTCCACAGCAGCAAGACACCAAATAGCTTTACAAAGGACTGTGGGTGGACCTCCACCTCCTCCCCCACAACTAACAACATCGGAGGAGCAAGACTTGGCAATCATGCATCCTGAGGGACTGGCAGGAGTAGGAGGAGGACTGGACTCTGGTAAGTTAAATCTCTATTACTATCACCCCCCCATCTGCATGCCATCACAAACTCCCACCCCTACCCTCACTCCCATCACTTCACCACCTCCCACATACCCCACCATCACAACACACTCATCCCAAAACAAAGCCCTGCATGCAACACCAATGCATGGACACCCCTCACAGACCTGCATGGACACCCATCACTAAATCATGCACATTAGAGAGAATTACCTAGCCCACAAAATTACTACTTACACAAGGAAAAGCTGCCAGGGCAATAACAACCATACAGGGCAACACAACCATGCACAAGATGACACACACAGAAACAATAACACTGCATTTACATGCCCAGAGGTCCCCCACCCAACGTCACCGGAGAGGAGGTGCCAGCAACTTCCAGTCCAACCCCAGAAGAAGCCTAGAGTGATGACAACAGCTCTGCACGCCTGGATCTGGATGACCAACCTGGCCCATCAGGGATCTCTGGACAGTCGGTAACCCAGGCACAGGAAACACCACCTCAGTACCCACCCAGCGGGCCCATACCTCTGTCCCCAGGACACGTCAATGAGCAGTGTGTCCACCATTACAGGAACTCCAGGCCACCCCACAAACACAGGACGACCAGGGACCTGGGGTCAGTGGCAGTGGGCACATGGTTCGGGCGACAGAGGCGCAGGACAACAGGCAAGCTGGGAGGACTGCTGTGTGACAGGGGGAGGACAGGCCCAGGGAACCAACTCACCAGGAGGCACTTACCAACATCCTGGGAGCATACCACCATTCCCAGGAGACGATGGGCCAGATACTGGACAAGTTGCAGGAGACCCAGCGGCTGCAGGAGGGACAGTACCTGGGGATTAGGGAGGACTTGAAGGACATCAACACCACCCTGGTCACCATTGCAGGGGTGCTGGCAGACATGGCCAACACCATGAGGGAGGCAGTGGCACACCACCGGGCCCCTGACACTAGCAAAACCGATGAACAGCCTTCCACCTCCACTGCCGCTAGTGGACAGGAGGCCCCGCCACAGGAACAACAGGCCACCAGCACCCCACCCCCTGCAGAAGGAGAACCACCCCGCAAACGATCCCAGAGAACAGTGCCAAGACCCCGCCAGGAAATAGGTCTCTCCAGAATGTCACCCTTGTGCCCCACTCTGTCACCCTGTCCACCTTGAACAGCCATTGCTCCCGTTCCTATGCCCCCTTGGACAATGCACCTGTGATACAAATAGACTGGACTCTAACCTGGACTTTCCTCCATCATCCCCCCAGCCCATTGCACATCCCCCTCTAATCATTAGCACTTAAATAAAGACCATTTGAATAAATACATGTATGGAGTCTGTCAAATCATTTAACCATGTATTTGATTAATAAGCTTTAAACACTGCAATATAACTGTACAATATTGTATACATAGGAATGACCTGTAGTTGGCTGCAGTCAACACACCAGAAGCAATAGTGGGACACAAATATCTGAAAATTGACATGCCAAAGAGTACAGTAAGTGGCCACAGAAGTTGGAAAATCAGACTGCCAGGGACAATGTCAAATACAAAACTGTCAATGTAAATTGTAATTACAGTGTCTTACTTGTGTGTCAATGGAGGTACTGTCTTATAAGAGCATTCCTGTTGTCCTCCTCCCCATCCTCTGCCTCCTAATCTTCACTGTCCACAGGGTCCACTGCTGCCACACGCCCATCTCCAGCCTCATCCTCCTGTAGAAAAGGCACCTGGCGACGTAAGGCAAGGTTGTGCAACATACAGCATGCCACGATGATCTGGCACACCTCCTTGGGTGAATAGGACAGGGATCCACCTGTTAGATGGAGGCAACAAAACCTGGCCTTCAGGAGGTCGAATGTCCTTTCTATTATTATTCTTGTTCGCCCATGTGCCTCATTGTAACGTTCCTCAGACCTTGTCCTGGCATTCCTCACAGGGGTCAGTATGATATCTCAGATATGCTGTTAGTGGCGTTAGGTATTACTGTCCATGGGCTAGTGACTAGCATTGCGACTGGTAGTGCATTGCCTAATGTGTAGGGCTGTTCAGCTGTATGTGTGTCTGTCATGTACGCCAACGGTGGTGTTGGAGCAGCCATTGACCAAGTGTATCCTTTGTCTCCCCCCCTTTTTGATTTGACACCCTCTCCTTCTGTGCTTTAGCATCATCTAGCGGAGGAGCTGAGGCACAGGCGACGGAGGGAGTTGCATCCCACAGGGCCCAGGAGGCCAAATCCACTGACGGTGAGAGCACCAGTGGGACAGAGGGCGAGAGGAACACCACGGCGGAGACAGGAGGCGACAGTTCTGACAGTGATACCTCGTTCGATGGAAGCTCCCTGGTGGAGGCGGACACCTCTGTGGCCACCCTAACTACAGGTACAGCCGCCACCCCGTACCAGCAGCCCCTCAGCATGTTTACCGCTCACCCAGGAGGATGGGCATCTCTTTCGTCCCAGGCATCTCAGGCCCTGCCCCAGTTAGCCCTGCTGCTCTGAGTGAGAAGGCTATTGACCTCCTGCAATCCATCTCTGTTGGGCAGTCAACCACTGTGAATGCCATCCAGGGGCTGGCAGCCCATTTGCAACAAACAAATGCAGTCCTTGAGGGTATTCACTCTGGCATGGCGGCCCAACAGAGATCAATTCAGGCTCTGGCCTCCTCTCTGATGGTAGCCATTGTCCCTGTTACTAGCCTTCCCCCTCCAACTTCCTCTACCCAGTCCCATTCCCCTCAACCTCAATCTATCCCAAGCACACAGGCAGACCAGCATGCACCCATGACAACACACAGGAGTGGTTCAGGCAAACACAAGCACCATACATCATCCCACAGACACTCACACAAATACCATCGAGATGTAGACATATCGAGATGCAGACATACCAACATCCACTTCCTCCACTGTGGCCCCCTCCTCCTCGACCTCCGCCTCCCTCCCAGTAGCGTCTACACTCACACCTTCATGAACTACAGCCTCATCCGCTACCTCCATCACCATCATGCCTATCACTACACACCCCTCACTGGCAGTCACCACCCCGACATCCATGCACACGTCCCCTGTGTCCTCTCCCACTGTGTTGTGCCCCCTCCAGAACCAGTGGAAGAAGTAATCCACTCACCTCATCCTTCCCAGGATGAAGCACATTGGGCACAATGCCCCCTCCAGAACCAGTGGAAGAAGCCATCAACTCACCCCATCCTTCCCAGGATGAGGCACACTGGGCACAATGCCCCCTCCAGAACCAGTAGAAGAAGCCATCCACTCAGCCCATCCTTCCCAGGATGAAGCACAATGGGCACAATGACCCCTCCAGAACCAGTGGAAGAAGCCATGCACTCACTCCATCTTTCCCAGGATGAAGCACACTGGGCACAAAGCCCCTCCAGAACCAGTGGAAGAAGCCATCCACTAGAGAGACTGTGGTCTTGAACTCCCCAGGACCAAGCAGTGGGCAAACCACCCACTTGAGAGACTGTGGCCTTGCACTCCCAAGGACCAAGCACAGGCCATGTTGCCCCCTCCAGAGCATGTGGGCAAACCACCCACTTGAGAGACTGTGGCCTTGTACTCCCCGGGACCAAGCTGTGGGCAAACCACCCACTTGAGAGACTGTGACCTTGCACTCCCCAGGACCAAGCAGTGAGCAAACCACCCACTTGAGAGACTGTGGCCTTACATTCCCCAGGACCAAGCAGTGGGCAAACCACCCACTTGAGAGACTATGGCCTTGCACTCCCCAGGACATCGCACAGAGCATGTAGCACCCTCCGCGACCAGTGGTGTTGTACCATCTTCTGGCTGAGGTGCCCCCCATTACCCATCCACCTAAGGTGCCTGTGTATTTTCGACCTGATGCCCCTGGAGAGTTCTCTCCATGTTGTTGCTGGAGTGAGGTGGGGCCTTGGCCTATGTGATGTGGCCCTGTGGCACACGGACATTGAGGACTGGGCAGTGTCCCTCCATTTGTAAATATATATATATGTTTGTATTTTGATGCACTTCTTCATGTTATTTTATTGTATTAAACTCACTTTCCTCCAATCTTTTTGTCCTTGCATTCTTCCTGAGGGGTACAGGGTGAATATGTAATGTTATTGCATTTGGTTGTGTGTATGGTGTTGGGGGTGGGGATGTTGCGTGTTGTGTGTGTGTGTGTCACTCTCTTTTTCCTCCCTCCTCCCTTGTGTGCTAGGCGGCAGTACTCACCGTGGTCGTCTTCACCAGTGTTGCTGTTCATAATGCAGGAAGAGGTAGATGAGCATGAGGAAAATGTACAACTCGGACTCCATGGCGTTGTGGTTGTTCTCTGAATCTCCAGAGGTGAGTCCTTTGACTCCTGTGTTCTGTTTCCACTGTGCTTTTGATGTCGTTGGTACCGCCCCGGAAAAGGTGGCGGATAGGCCTGTCTTAATACAGTGGGCGTTACATTGTCTTCCGCCTGGCTGTTGGCAGTTACCACCGTGGTGCATGTTGCTACCGCCATGGCGGTCGGTGTGTTAAAGTGGCTGTCTGTCTGAGCGGTTTCTGCCATGGTCATAATTCCTTTTTTTTAACCGCCGGCCTGTTGGCAGTATTACCGCCGCTTTATCACCGACTGCCAGGGTTGTAATGAGGGCCTACATTCTCTGAACCATCAAATTAATTATTTAAGGCAGGCACCATAGCACTATAGGCTCTAAACATTATGGGCCACATGTACAAACATTTGGATTTGCGATTTCCTAATTGCGATTCTATGCAAATCACAATTAGAGAATCGCAATTCCAAATGTAAGAAACTCCATTGAGTTTCTTTTGCGATCCCCTGTGGATCGCAAATAGACCTGCCTCATTAATACTAATAAGGTAGGTCGCAATTTGTGACCCACCAGGAATCACAAAAATCACAGGGATGGTGGCCTGCTGGTGTTTTCAATAAAGCAATCTTGTTTTTTAAACGCTGCCCCTTTTCCTTAAAGGAAGCTCTAGCCTTGTTCTGCTGAAAGGCACTGCAGGAAACTCAAGAATTAACATGCATTTATTAGAACATTACTTTTCAAAGGACATGTTCTGAAAGAGACAGAATATTTTTCTTTCATCACTAAGTGAACACATTTTTAAAAATAGGTGCAGGCCTTTCACTCTGATGGTGGCCACTTAACAAGCACACTTTCTATGTTAACATTTTTTTTTCATTTGAAGCGTTTCTCTTGTTACTGTATCAGTGTGATTACATAAAATAATTGTTTCATTTCAAATCTGCGCTCACATATGTGTGTGTATACGTATATATATATATAGATAGATAGATAGATAGATAGATAGATAGATAGATAGATAGATAGATAGATAGATAGATATCCGATTGACAGTAAGTGTAGATATAGTTAGGACATAATTTCTATAGGAAAAGCATTTTATGTTTTGCCAGTAACTTTGCCGCTGTTTGACGACTCTTCACAAAATTTTCAAAACTAGTTTGCCACTCAGTTCAGCTCCTGTCTTTAAAGTTTTCTCAGGCAATTTCCCATAGGGATTTTGAATACGACTACAGCATGAACCACTGGATTTGACACAAATGTAGCTCTTGATCCAGAAAGAGTGCTTTTTGTAATTTGGTGCAAATCTGTTCAGTAGCTATTGAGATAGTAAAGGAAAAAGGGTTTTGTATATTTAGGGATGTGGATCCTCTGTGGATACAACAGTTCCTGCGCTGATATCAGATTGGCTGCCAACACTTCAACAAGGAAGTGTTGGCAGCCATTTTGGGACTTGGACTCAGCCGAGTCCCAAAATTAAAGTGAAAAAAAAGAAAAAGGGGCATGGTGGGAAACCCTGACCTTATAGCCCTGGAGCTGAGGCCCCACTAGGTGCCCCTCCAGGTCAAGAAGGCATTTTTTCTCTCTTTTCACATCAAATCACAGCAATCCATAGATGTGTTGAAAAATGAAAAAAAAAAAACTAGTACAGGTTCCAGCACTGTTTTTTTTTCAGCCCCCAGGTGGGCCAGGTCCCAAGTAAAAGTCCCAAGTAAAAGTTCGAGAGGGGGTGCAGGCAGCCCCCCTTCCCTAAGTGTACATTCTGCCCTGGGGAACACCACCTTCCTGGGGTTTTAATATAATAAAAGGAGGGGGCTACACAGCCCCCATCTGTAGGCCTTAAAGGTCCTAGGGACCACCACCTTCCCTAGGCAAGGCTTATATAATAGAGGGGGGCCGACAGACCCCCTTCTTTACAGGACATTTGCCTTGGAGACCACACCCTTCCCGGGTCACACAAGATGTCAAAATGGGGAGGGGAGGTGTGTGGCCCCTCTCCCAGGCCATATTTGGAGGTAGGCAGCCAGCAGGGACCCAAGAGTATTGAGGCTCCCCCGTGGCTAGCGACAGAGGAGAAAATTAAGTAGAGAGAAGACACAAGGTGACAGGAAACATTACCTTGGCATTATTGACGCATCAGTAGTGTAGGAGATTTGAGGTAGCACTTACTTATTAGCCAGAAGAAAGTACTCCAGCTGAGTAAACATTTTGCACAAAACATTGGCCTGTTCTTGAATAAATAAGCAGGTGAGGATGCATTCTGGCTCCAATTCCGGTTTGATAGAAATAAAACCTCAACTAAAAACTCTTACAAATATATACAAAGTAGGTGCAAATCAGCCTACCTTGTTATGTATGTCCAAGGGAAAGCAAATGTGTTTCACATCCCTTGGCCATATATAACAAGGTAGGTTATATGCCAGGCCCTGCGACTAACCTCCGTGATGCATAGGCCGTGTGTGGTGCGTGGTTGGGTGCTTACAGGGGGTTGGCCTACTGCCATGCCTTATGGCCGACCCCCGCCATTCATGAATAAAGGCATGCAGAGCAGTGGTTGGATTAACATAAAGTAATTAAATATTACTTCACATTAAAAAACATAGACATTCACTGAAAAAACAAAGGTTACAGAGACGTTATAGATAGGCAAAAGAATTTTAAAAACATAGAAATTCACTTAAAAAACCAAGGGCCTGACTTAAGAAAAGTGGCGCTGCAACCAACTCAACCTTGGCGGTTGTTAGGGGAACTGGGATCAACATTTTTGACTATAGTTCGGAGCTTTGCAGGATTAGCATGAAAAATGTTGACGCTAATCCCGCAAAGCCCATTTAGGCCCATTGCAACCAATGGTGTGCCTCCTTTTCATGCCTGATTTGAGAAGACATTAAAAGTGCAGAAAAAAATGACACAACAAAATTTTTAGATTTCATTTTTTTGGACCCCCTAGTCGGGGAATGCCCTCTTTGTATACATAATGCCTGGCGCAGGAATAATGTAGTTACAATGCATGCATTGCGCCAATTTGTAAATTTGGCGTGGCGATTTTGACTTTGTTGGGCCACATTAGCAAAACAAAATGATGCTAAAGTGGCGCAAGGAGGCACTAGGGGATCCTAAATCTGCCCCCAAACGTTACAGGGATGTTATAGGTAGGGTCATATTTTACTTGCACAAAACCATAGAAATTTAACAGTCATAGTTATGGTTATCTCAAGTAACCATAAATCATACCCTAAGGTAGCTATGGGTAAATATAACTCACGCCCTCTCCAGACATTGCTAATTATCCCACATTTTACATCACTCATAACATCTTCTATGACATTATTGATAATACCACTGCAATATTTTCAGTAAAATGAGAAAACTGTGCATGGCGGGGGCGCGAGTGACATCATTCATGACATCTCAAATGACACCATTGATGACATCACTAATGACATCACTGATGACATCATCCAATGAGCGTGCCTTTTTTTATCGTTTACATAGTGGAGAGTAAGTACCATATTAATTTCTACCTAATTTCTTACAGCCTGTGTCCTGGTATTAGGTGTAAGTGTTGGCAAAATCCATGTGTTTCTAATTCATCATAGGTGTGTAGAGGTATTGACACACATCATAAATCTGTGTATTGAAGAGTAACTCTGTATGGAGGTGACAGATGCTGATTTGTGTTCGTAATGTTCCACGCAAAAATATTTTTTGTACTATAGAAAATGTTTTCAGCAGGGAAAAGATTCTACATCCTACACAATAGGGGGGAGGTTTGAGAGCCTCTTGAGCCACTTTAGCACCGCCTTAGCATCATTCTTTTGATGCTAAAGCGCCGCTAAGGTGGCCTTATCCCAGCGCATATTTACGAAGTGGCACTATGCAAGAGTTGCGCCACTTTGTAACGCTTTTCAGCACATTATGCATGCGCCATGCATAATGTATGCAAAGGGGGCATTCCGGTGCAAGAAGGCCCGCAAAAATGGCTCAATGAAACCTACAAGATTTCATTGTGGCATTTTTGGCATCATTTTTAACGCCTGCTGAAAGCAGTCATTAAAAAGACACAGCAATTGCAATCAGTGGGTCGCCTCCTTGCACTTTGCTCCACTAGCGTAAAACTTTTAGATGCTAGTGTAGCAAAGCACGACAATAGAGTAAAAAATGTTGACGATATTGCTCTGTATCATAAATATGGTGCACACATGGTGGCCTTAGGGAAGTGCAGGGGGGCGGAAGAAAAGTGGCACTGCACGGGGTGGTGGTCTTGTGGCCCCCTCTCCATAAATATTATCGACCCCTGGGGTGGTATCCCCGGGGCTTTTAATGGTTCCAGGAGGGCAGGCACATGTCCCCCTCCCATAAAAATATATTTTGGCTATGTAGGTATGCTCTCTGGGGCTTAAATTAAATAAATGCGACCAAGCAGCAATTTTGTTTTGGAGTGTTTTGTTCAATCGCGCAAGACTCTTGCGGGATTGCTGCAATTTTGCTGTTTTTTTTCCTTTTTTGCCTCCAGAGGAGAGGTCACACTGGGTCCCGCTGTGAAACCTAGGTGGTCAGTTTATCCCTAGCCTGCTCCCAACAGTGGAGAAAGTGTTGCACTTCAGAGGGTTTGAATTTACTATTCCCACTCCAGTCTAAGCAACATAAGAGAAATAGTAGAGCAAGTGTTGGACTTTGGAGAGGTTACATTTACTATTCCTACTCCAGTGTAAGTGTAAGTGGGGAAAGTGGTGTGCTTTGAAGAAATTGGCATTATTATTCCCTCTCCGGTGTAAGCCACAGTAAGGAAAGTGTTGTAATTAGGAACATTTAGATTTACTTTTCACACTTCAGCCTAGGCAACAGTATTAAAAGTGTTGGACTCAGAGGATTTAGATTTACTATTCCTCTCCGTTTGGGAAAGGTATTGTTTGCTTGATTTGCAATAGCATATTGATGCACAATTACAGCAAAATTAATTGTAAATCATTAAAACATTTTCAAATGTCTACCCAGTATCTCTGAAGCTTTGACTGTGCTGTAGCAAGCAGACTCATTTTGTGTAAACAGGAAAGCAATTAGTATTAAAAAATTATTATGGAGATTGAGAAGAACTTACCCTATTTACATAGTTTAAACCATGAAGATCACTTAAAACATTTTACTTGGGCAACCAAGATTAAGAACAACATAGATTACGAATCCCCCTACATTTCAACCATATTTTTAGAAAGCTGATAGAAAGCTGAAAAGTTTCAACTGTCTGGAGGTAGATTAAATCAGTGAAGTCTCCAGCAGCATTATAACATAAAATCTTATAGCGTAATCTAATCATACTTGTTGGTCAAGCCAATCATGTGACAAGAGGTCACTAATATGTTCATTTTTTGTGAATCCAAGCCAGTAGCTGCTTTAAGATTATACACTTGCACCAAATACCTGTTCACAAATATATTGCTACACAGTAGGCAAATTATGCTGTGGGGATATTTTTTTTGGGCACTAAAGTCAAATGGTCTTAAAATGTGAACTCATCTGGAAAAGATCTTGGAATTAGCCTTTGTCTTCCATACATACTTGTGGTTCAAATTGTAGAAGTCAAGCACAAGAGTAAAATTTCTAATTGACTCTAGATTTTTGTTTTCCTAACTTTGACAGAAGTACAATAATAAGCAATCCTTGCCTTATCATGGCTGTTGTTTTGCACAATTCTCAGTAGGCAATTTTGCATAAAGGGAAATGCTGAAACATGGAGAGAAATGAAGCCAATGGGAAAATCCAAGGGGGGAGAGTCGCAAATCTGGTACCCTCAAACAGTGAGCTCAGTTTGGTTGGAACATGGTTACTGTAGGTATAAAATTATCTCTGTAATAAAAAATAAAATCACCATTAATTGGTTTACCTGTGTACCAGCCCATGCCACCCTTCTAGCTATCATGACGTCTACGTCGAAATGACATAACCTACAAGTGCCCCACAGAGGACTTATTAATTTACAAAAAGGTATATTCCTTTGCCCTTTGCTTCAGGGGTAGATACTTCATGAGAATTGCTGTTAATGAGGTTTCGCTGTTGGTAATCTAAGGTTTGAAAGTACATCTAAACGTGCAACAGTATGATGTCTACCAGGCAGTACGACATTTATGAGATCAAAAAGGGTTTGGCAGGAAACATCCTGAACCACGACTCTGGAACAACGATGACACATACAACACAAACGTAGCCACGCTTGCCGGAACAACAACTGCCTTTTTCTCTGCCTTAACCACACATGTATTGAACTACGCATATGTGTGGTTAAGGCAGAGAAAAAGGCGGAGTGGATCGTGAAAGGGCACGGTCGGGTAAGTGGGGCTGGGGCAGGGGTGGGACTCAGTTTTTAGGGGTGGGTGTTTTTTTTTATTCAGGGGGTGTGGGCAGTTTGGGTATTTAGTTTTTTAGGGCTTAGGGTGAGGGGGTCGGGCTATATTTATTAGGAGCAGGGGTGAGGGCTGCTTATTTTTATTTAGGGCTTAGGTTGGGGGTGGGGTAGTTTAATTTTAAAGGTGTGGGAGAAAGTTTAAGGAAGGGTGGGAGGAAGGAGGAGAGAAGAGAAAGAAGGATCAGGAGAGGACAGTGTGAGGTAAGTGGGGTTGTGGGTAGTTTTTAAGGGTGAGGGGTGGATTAAGGGCTTGGGGCGGGGTGGGGGATTAGGGTAGTTTGGTTTTTAGGGGCAGGGGTGGGGGATCAGGGTAGTTTAGACAGGTAAGTGGGGTTGACAAGGGTCAGGGGTAGTTTTTAGGGGTGGAGGGTGGATTAAGGGCTTGGGGTAGGGGGGTCGGGTAGTTGGGGTTTTAGGGTGGGGATGGGTGATCGGGTAGTTTGGTCAGGTAAGTGGGATTGAGGAATTCGGGGGTTAGTTTTTAGGGGTGGGGTGGATTAAGAGCTTGGGACGGAGGTCGGGGTAGTTTGTTTTCTAGGGGCGTGGGCGGGGGTTTGGGGTAGTTTCCTCATCATCATATACTTTATTCGACCATAGGTCATAAAAGTTACATATTAAATTGTACAAAAGGTACGTTTTCTTCATTATACTTTTAAACTGGCTGAAAATAGTAAGGTTTAGAATAGGAAAAGCTTCTGTAGGCAATGGCCTACTATAATCCACCATTGATCCCGATACATAACTTAACATTTAGATACCAGGGTTTCTGAGACAATTGCTTCATAACGTTAAAATAGTACAAATATTTAAAACTCTTAAAACAATATGGGGTGATTTCAAAATACATATTTCCCAGATGGTATCATCATCAAGATAAATACAAACTATCCGACCCAAGATGTAAAAATTTAAAGTGCTGATTTGATGTTACATAATAATATAATTCCTTAATAATTTAGATGGCATACTTTAACAAAAAGAGCCTACTACCGGCACAATCATTTGGCAAATTTAAGCAGTGTCAAGTCGTTAAGACACAAGCACAGTGTGATAAAAAGCTTATATATTAACTTAAAATGGTTATCGGATTCATGTTAAAATGGCACGAGTACCAGACAGATGCATAAAAAATAGCTCTTTATGGCTAAAACTAGTGTTAAAATGGCAGAAACACATAATGATTACCTACATAATGTCTGAAAAATCTATTCCAAGCCCTATCCAACCCACTTCATCCAGATCATCTTCATCATCAACTTAGTTCATCAATGACCATAAAAGCACATAAAACAGAATATAGTAATTCTTAAGTAAATAAATAAATACATGTCTGTAAATAGGTGTAAAATATTAAAACAATAACTTGATTTGCACATATGGCTCTAAATCTTACCTATATAGAGATAAGACCTTAAATAACTTTTTGAAGATGGCAACGTATGCGCCAAGCTGTTGCTAAATACTTACTTACTAAAAGAATTACGTCAGCTGAATTATGGCTTTTTAGAACCCGTAGAGCCAAGGAGCAATTCTTGAATCCAATGTCCCTGCAAATCTTGCGGATCCATTTTGTTCGCGGAATCGCATAGGCTGGGCAGAAGAACATAAAATGCTCAATGGTTTAAAAAATACTGCCACAGGCAGGGCATGTATCGAGAAGATTAATCGACCCCCACCTATGAATCAATGACATCAGGGGCAGTGAGCCAAAACGAAACCTTGCGTATAAGCTCTTGCCTTGGGGTAGTTTGTTTTTTTAGAGGCGGGTGGGAGATCAGGGTAGTTTGGTCAGGTAAGTGAGGTTCAGGGAGTTCTTAGGGGTGTGGTTGGATTAAGGGCTTGGTGGGGCGTTAGTTTGGTTTTTAGGAGTGGAGGATCAGGGTAGTTTGATTTTTAGGGGCTGGGCTGGGGGTTGGTTGTTTTTAGGGTGGGCAGGAGGTCAGGGGAGGTTTTAAGGCTCAGGGGTAGTTTTGTTTCAAGGAGCAGAGATGGTGGGGTCGAGGTAGTTTTGTTTTTAGGGGCAGGGGTGGTGGGGTAGTTTTGTTTTTAGTGGTGGGGTGGTGGGGTCAGGGTAGTTTTGTTTTGGGGTGGGGGATTGGGGTAGTTTGGTTTTTAGGGGCAGGGGTGGGAGGATCAGGGTAGTTTGGTTTTTAGGTTTGGGTGGGAGGGTCGGCTGTTTTGAGGGCAGGTGGGAGGGTCAGGGAAGGTTTTAGGGCCATAGTCGGATGTGGGTGTTGGGGTACTTTTGTTTTTAGGGGTACGGTGGGGGGTCAGGATAGTTTTAGTATTAGGGGTGGGGTATTTTTGGGCCTTAGGGCGGGTGAGGGGGTGGCATGCTAGAACCATGCATGCCGTTCCCACACATGGCTTTACTAGGCATGGTTTTATAATGAAAAATTGTTGTAAAGGCATGCGTGGTAAAGGCATTCGTAGTAGCAACTTACATCACATGCTAAATAAACTGGAAACCTATGTCTATGAACCAAATGTACATCACTACCTCACCGTTTGCCACTACACTAGCAGGTGGGCATGGTATCAATGTGATTTATGTGATATTGTCATATTATTCTTTTTGTCGTTTACAGGTGGTTCACAGACATAGGTTTCCAGTTTATTTAGCATGTGATGTAAGTTGCTTTTAGTCCTTCATCTTTCAGGGAAGGACCTATTTTGTAGCTTAGGAATTCAGTTTGGTTCTGATGAAGCATCAGTAGATCCAGACTGACTGTTTCAGGTGCGAAATATGTTGACCTATCTTAGCTAGTGGGAGAATTTCCTGGTCTAGCTTTTTGCTTTTGTTAGAGTGGTGGTACATTATTCACTGTCCACTCTTGAGTGTTTTTAATCTTGACCAAGATCCCCGTTTTTTCTAATTAAATCTGAATTCATGTTGAAGTTCTTGAGTCAATTTTATCCCGCTTTTTTCCTGCTCCTCTCTTTCAGCAGACTTACTTTATACCTACTGGATTTAATCACAGCACCTTCTTCTTTTCACATAAGATCTCCAGCAAGAGCCCCCTGGTGGGGCCCGTCAGACATTGCAGCACCAGTCTGGCGAGGAGCTAGCCCTATGATGAAGCATGACATCCAATGGATGTGTGAGGGCTCTTGCTTCTAAAAATAGAAGTGTCCTTGACACCTGTGCCATATATATATTTTTTCAAATCTTTATTTGCATCTTTTCTTTGTTGAGGAACTGTGTACTTTTCTGATTGTTTGACATAAGTTAGGGAGACTGTACACTGGACCTGATTAAATCTCCCTGTCCCTCCTTTGTTTTGTTTGAACAAAATATATAACCAGGCTCTCAAAACTAATTAATTTTACTGAGGAATACATAAATAATAAGGAATTAAAACAAATTAAATGTATAAATCTTGTCTTCATAGAAATAAAAAAACAAGATTTCAGAACAATGGCAATATGGAAAAAAAGATCAGGTTGTAAGCATCAATCAATCCCATAACAAGGTGACCATATACAGAAAAATATAATGATTAGAATAGGAAAACCGATGTACTCATCAGATAAAACAGATATCATAGTTTTGTTATCCATTCGGAAAGGTAGATGCAATCCTCACCCTGATTTAGCTCATTTTATATTCACAGAATAAATCAATTTGCATTCGTGAATGGGTAAAACAGCAGAGAAGCCCCCAACTCTTGGAGTAGGGGGAACCTTTTCAATAACCTGCCATCTGAGGTCTTCCTCTATGTGGTTGTGTGACTTGAAAAGTTGCTTCTGTGGCACCACAGGGCGCTGAATCTGATTCTGCAGCAATGCTGTAGTACATTGGCATCCGGTTTTCTGTTTTGTGGCCAATATTAATTAATTTGTAGGGACAAAAGTTTGCATCAGTTGCAAAGAAGGAGTTACAATTTATGAATTACTTCTACACAAATGTCTTATTAAAAGTTTCAAAGTTTTTAGAATCAATACACATCTCACAGGCTTTTCAACTGCCATATATGAAACGTCATAAAGCTGGTGGAAGACTCCATTGCATGTGGATAGTGTGTTTGTTTCTAGTGGTAAACATTGAAAGAACTACACAATCTTTAATATTAGAGTTGGGAGTAACTGGAATAATTCTATTTAGCGCAAAACTCATAATTACAACAAAATTACTCGTAGTTATGCATAATTACATGAGCGCGAAATGCTGGATTACGCTACTATTTTATTAGCGCAAAATGCACCCTGGTACTCTTAAATACTCAAGCTGGTGTAATCGCAGAATTTCAGTAACTTTGCAACAGAGTATGTGTAATTACTGAATTTCGCTCTGAGGCACAGGCCTATTTAATATTTCTACCTCTTTCAAGCACAGAGAGTGGTTTGTTGCTCAACCCAAACTCCTCCAATATAGTGTTCAAAGATGTATTGATGCCTCATTTATTTGATTGCTTTTGGTGCAAAAGGTGGTGATATAATAAAGCCTTCATCATTATCTTTCTTTTCTTAATACTCCAAAAATACCTCCCTCTGACAATACAAAGCTCTCTTTTCTATACTTTTTTAAAAGTTTGAAAGGATATCCTCTCAAATATAGTTTAATATCCAGGACCATCACCCCTGAATCCCTTAAGTAATCTGTTTAGAATGCACAATTTCTTCTCAATCTAAAGAACTGTCCATAGGGTAGGTTATCCCTTAGGCTGAGTAAATGTTTGCTGCTAAAGTTTAATACAGTCTGTAGGTTTGCTGCAAATTATGGTGAATAATATTTCCTGATACACCCTGATGGCTAAATATTGAAAATTAATCGTTAAATTACATTGAGATGTAGTAAACCGTATATCAGAGAACGTGCCAGTTGTTGAATGATTCCAAATGCAGGTGATCACATTTTCAAATCATTAGTACATCATCTAAATACCTGCTCCAGCAAGTGAGATTCTGCAGAACGGACTGTTCGTATTGTTTATATTGTACACCCGTAGTTGCTAAAATGGTTCCATGTATATGCTTACTATATCAGGAGCAAGCCCAGCCCCCAGTGCAATTCCTTTTGCATCTTAAGTTGTTAAATCCTGGGCAGAGTGCGACCTTTAGTTCAATATAATCCTTATTATTATAAGTGCTTCATACTGGGAAATATTACTATACAAAGATTAAATGTTCCACGTTATCAATAATTTGGAGGGTGCATCCTTTCCCTTGTATTGATGACGAGCCCAATGGAAGTAAACCTGTTTTTGTGGGGTGAAACATCAACACATTTTTTCTACCTGGACTACTTATGATTCATGATTGAATATAATAGACTCCGGTTCATTCTATAATGGAGCCAGTATCCTTATCTGTTAAAGCAGTCGCATGTTTTGTGCATTGCACATCACTATAGCACAACTCACTGGGATTACACCATCTTTTTACCATATGACACACCTTTTGAACTAGTTAAGAATGGAATTTTGTTCTGACTTATTATGGGGTAAGGGCCAGATGTATGAAGGTTCACATTTGCAAATACCAAATAGCGATCTTTACCGAATCACTAACTGGGATTCGCAAAATGAGATGTAACAACACCATTGCAGATTTTTTTGCGATTTCTAAAAATTTGCAATCACAAACAGCGAGTACCAAATAGCGATTCAGTAAAATAAGGAATCAGTATTTGGAAATCTCAAATTGCGATTCCTGTATTCTGGAGCAGCTTGATGACATCACAAACAGGAAGTGAGTCAGTGCATGCTGTTTCCAGAAGCCTGAGCCACAGGACCAGGCAGAAAGACCCAACAATGCACCAGGGAGGCACTCAGGAGAGTCAGCCAGGACCAGAAAACACAGTGGCCACTAATGGGAATGGCAAGGACACAGGAGGGAGAAAAAGAAACCTGAAATTCAGTGAGCAGAAATTGGAGGTGCTCACAGAAAAGGTGGTCAAGAACCATAACCAATTATTTGGCAAACACTCACTACAGGTCCCACAAAGTGAGAAGAGGAAAATGTGGACTGACATCTAGACCAAAATATGCGCGGTGGGTGTTGCGCAGCGTTCAATTGAGATACGCAAGAGCTGGTATGACTTGCGTTCACGTGCCAAAGAGAGGGTAGCAAGAAGGCTGAAGGAGGCAAGAAGCACTGGTGGAGGGCCACCCACCCAGACACCGTCCACCCCCTTGGCAGACATGGTGGAGTCAACACTGCTGCCTGAAGCAGTAAGTGGTGTCACTGACATTGACACCTCAGGCACACCCGGTACCAGCAAAGGTAAGGGAAGTAATGATTTGAATCACCATATGTGCATGAACAAATGTCCCTTAGAAAATTGCAATGGCACTATGCACTGTGATAAGTAGTCCATGCCACATATTCCATTCAACACAACAATGCCTTATGGGAGTGATAGTCCAAGCCCCAAACGTGTATCTACTACATAAATAGCAATATAGTGTAAATCCAAACAGAGAAACAACACAACAGACAATTAGAGACACTATGCCAGGGGAAATGTTTATCATGAAAGTAACTGTAAAATTACAAATGCAAAAGGGGGGAATTACGAAAGCAGCCACAGTCAGATTCAAACACCAGTGGGTCCATCATACCACCACAAACCAGACGCAGGGAAAGAGTGCTACCCCTCCCACATCTTATTCTGGACTCTGATGAATTGCAGGAAGAAGTGGCCACACCACCTTTAGAGGGTAGAAGCACCCACAGACAGCAGTCCCTGTTCCAGCATCAGTCTACTCCCCTCAGGAGGCTTTGTGAAGAAGGCAGACAGTGCACAGAGGAAGGCGAGGGCCCATCACTGTTCGGTAGTTCTGAGGCATCCATGTTGAAAGTGCAGGGCCTAAAATGTAAACACATGAGATCAATGCATAGGCAGTTGGCATATCTCGAGCACAACATGGGATCAATGCACAGGCAGTTGGTATCACTCAATCACAACATGTGCAAGATGCATGAGGGACAGAAAGCTACAGCAGAACACATAAGGGAGATGACAAATGCCACTAAGGAACTCTGCACTGTAATGCAGCAGGAGCATGTCACCCACCGTAGGTGCCATCAACAATTGTTGGGTATGATGGCTGGGTTCAGGAGATCTGTCAATCGGCACACTAACACAACTGCTTTGCTGTCACAACATGCTGTGGGCATGCAAGTGTAAATGGCACATTGGAGTCAGGATGATGCACGAGGATTGGTGCAAGTCACCAATGTATTGGAGACAATGCAGACAGCCCAGAGTACTGCAAACAGCGATATGGGTGGTGGGGATAGTGTGGAGCTCTCTAGCCTCAGCAGTGTCACAGCTCCTGTGATGGATCCTAGGCGTCACAGTCCCAGACACAGTTCTGTCTCTGAACCCGCAACAAGAGGCGCCACTGAGCCTATTGCGCATTCAAGTGGAGTGCATGGACGTAAAAAGTAATGTTGAGAAGTACAGGGGCCTTGCATATCATGTAGAAATGCATTGATACTATGATGTCAATAGTATCACACTTTAATTTGGACCTGATTGTGCATTTTGTATACCTATGTCCTATTCACACATATTACCTGAAATCAAGGCAATTAATGTGATACCTACAGAAAAAAATGAAAGTAGACATGGTGTTGTCATTAATTACATCAGAAATAGTTTTGCGTAATCTCAGGACGTCTTTGCCTGTTCTCTGCGGCTGTGGTTCTGCCTGCTGCGTGAAGGGTTGGCAAGGGGTCGTCATCCTCTTCGGAGTCTGTCTCCGTGGGTTCAACTGGTGTGACTCTTGTCGTTGCGATGTTGTGCAACATTGCACATGTGGCCACGAACTTGCAGGTGGTTTCCGGACTGTATTGCAGTCCCCCCCCCACTCTTATGTTGGCATCGGAAATGACTCTTCAGCAGGCCGAAGGCCTCTCAATCACGCTATGTGTCCTCCTGTGTGCCGCATTGAATCTCCATTCACTTGGCGTGGCAAGATTGAGATAGGGTGTCAAGATGAAGGACCGCACTGCATATGCACTGTCTCCTAGAATGACAGAAGTGTAAATTGTGTTATTGTTACCTGTGACATCACATAGCTGTTATGTGACATTGTTCACTGTTACATTACCAAGTAGGTATCCTTCGCCAAACTCCCCAGCAAAAAGTCTTGTGTGTATTCCACTGTGCCTGAAGATGTATGAATCATGTGTGCTACCAGGGTATCTGGCCACAAGATCATATGTTGGAGGCATTGCATATGACTTGGATGTTCACAGAATGTGTACTTTTCCTATTCCTATATACATACTCTGTTGCAGATGGTGGACAGATTGCTACATGTGTCCCATCAGTGCAGCAAACGAAGTGTGGAAATTGGGCTTCCTGGTAGAAATCAAATTTAGTTTTTTGCAAATCCTGCGGGGTGTTGGGGCATTTCATGTGCAGATGACGTTTTGTTAACATAGCATTTAAGAATGCATTAAAGAAGCGTGAAAGTGCACTTTGAGATACACCTCCAGCTGCTGCTATTACCGCTTGATAGCTTCCTGAGACTAAGAGGTGCAGGAAGCATAATACCTGCACATGAGTGGGTATGGCATTGGTTCTGTGTGTGTGTCACTGCAGTAGGGGTAGTAAATCAGCTATTAAGTCAAGTATAATGGCAGAGTTCAACCTGTACTTGTCATAAATCTGCTCCTCTGTTTGATCAAATAGGGTAATGCGCACTCTAAAAATGCGCTCCTGTCTCCTCCTCCTCCCTCTCTTCAAACCTGCCAGAATCCTCATCCTCCTCACCATGACGTACAGTGCAGCCATTGTTGAAAAGGGCTGATGCATTCTGGGCCTCTTTATATAGGTTGCACCTGTTTAACATCTGATTTCAATTTGTGATAAATTGCACATGCAAAAACCCATTTTGCGACTAATCGCAATTTGAGAATGCTTGATACATTGAAGTGTGATTTGTTATCTGCGAATCGCAGTCTGCGATTCGCAAAATCTTGTCGCAATTTTAAGGAATCACTTGTTTAGCGATTCCTTAAAATTGCACCGTGAATGCCTTTCATAAATCGTGAAAGGTGATTTTGAATTTGCAAACGGTGGAATTTATCGATTCGCACCGTTTGCGAATGCAAAATCCTTTGATACATCTCGCCCTAAGAACGTTGCTGAGAAAGTATCTTGCAGGTCTCCCAAAAGTACTTTGAGAGTTATATAAAATATATGTCTCAGTATCATTGCTGGGAAATAGACCAGAGCAGTTTTCGGTAAGAGAGGTGTGGTGTAGAAAAGGTGCGAACTATGTACCTAAATTCACGATCATAATAATGTTTGCATTTTAATCTAATAAACAACACGTTGAGCATTGTGAATTCTTGTACATTCTTATTTAGCGCATGTATATAATTGCTATAACTTGTACATAAATTTTAGACATATACCAAGTGACATCATTTAAGGGTCGCCAGGGGTCGCACCTGCTACCTATGGCTTTCCCTTTTCTACCCCTGGCACTACCATTGCGACCCCTGGCCTCAGAGGTGGCAAATTCAGTGCCAGGAACACATGGGCAGCTCCTACTTTTTGGGTCCCCGCTCTCTTTGTATTCTGTCAATTTTTGTATTACACTAATAGTGAATAATAATATATTATTTACTATTAGTGTAAAAATATATAGTACTATTAGCTGGAATATGCCCTTTCATGGCAGCCGAGGTAAGTAACAATGCTTTTAAATGTACTTTGTGTGCTTTCTTGCCAGTGAGAATGAGTTTATGTGAGAGATAGTGTATGTAAGTGTGAATTTGTGAGTATGTGGAGGTATGCGTTTGTGAGTGGAGTGGAGTGGAGCTCAAAGAGCATGTGATGTCACTTCCGCCACCCCTGACATTTCGGTAAATTGACGTCCATGCATATACCACTTCCTCCACCGAGAAATATAAGAGAGCTTTATTATTTTAATGTTGTATTTAAAGAACATCAGATTCCCAATGTTACTATTTCCTTAAGCTTAGAAGTAGAAATAAAACTGCTCGAAACACTTCCTTTGGTCAAACGAGCAATTTTCTAAAGCCCTCTGCATTCAAGTTTTCTGTTTCTTCAGCTGCTTCCTTTGTATGAAATTGTTTTGTTCTGGTGTCAAAACTGGTGCCAGGTCTGGTTATGAGGTTGCCTCAGTTTTTCAGCGTTATTGGCAACTTCATGGCTCAGCATCCAATATTTTTGCTCATTGGAGTTTGCCAGCTCTGCTTTGTATGGTTGCTTTAATTGCTGGGAGTACTTACATTTTTGAACCTCAATTCAAACAAGAACCACAGGCTCTAAAATATAACCCTGACTTGTTAATTGCACTCCAAATATTCTCTGCTACGTTATTTACTATTGAACTCATTCATGTTGTTCGTAATGACACTTTTGTTTTGCATCATTTTTACTGGCATTGCTGTCGCCAAACAAAACTGTATGAGAGTTTAATCCACTTATTATTACTTACATTAAAAAATAATTACTGCCATAGAAGGTTGCCTCATATTATGAACTAGAAATTGCCTGTCATACATGGTGCAATTACCTACAATACTATCTGCTCGTTGACAAAAAGGAGCTATTATACCAGTAACAATGTTCAAGGGCTTAAAATAGACTGCGAATAAAGCTGTGATTGCGGGAATAAGATATTACTCAGAGTTATGACTAAAATGCAAATTGAGCTTTGAAGAATAAAGCGCGCAGCCCGGAGTGTGAGAATAGCAACTGGGACCCACATGAATGTATTCCTTTTTGTGTTTTTTCAACAAAAAGACGTCAATGTGTGCTGAAACGTTGTTTGGCAGCCTGGCGCATTTAGGTAACTTTCAGCTGAAATCGGTCACGTAAAACACCATCGCCTAGACACTCACAAAGCAAAGGGTGGAAATGCATGTTTCTTGTGATTTATCCCTGGCTAGGCTGATGTCAGAAAGAAACACTGCACTGAAAAATAGTGAATACAGCAGACTGGTGGTTTACGCACACTGATGTACCCCCCTGCAGAATGTAATTCAGGTCCCCTCAGTGTCCCACATGTCACAGATATTTATTGGACTTGAGGTAAATGGTGGCCCTCTGAAGGGTTGGAGGGCCGCCTCCTGAAGTGATGGGCCCCACTGAGCCTCAGGGTGAAACGTGTGCTACGTCCCTGCAGGAGGCGCGTTCATTTTATATTGACCTCTTTTGGTTTTTTTTTTCAAAACGTTTTACTAAGATTTTATAGAGGTATAAAAGTACAGCTATTTTACATGTATGACAACACATAATAATCCAGAGGGGGAGATGTACAATTCTGTTGAGAACACCAACATAGCTTGTAATAAGGGTAAGGGACAGAGGTGAGTATGAGTTGGTTATGTGGATGTGCTTTGTAGCTTAGGGGAATGGCGATGATTGGTAATGTTTGTATTGGTGAGTTGGTGTCTGATAGCAAGATGTCTGAGTAAACTGAGGTTCCCCCACCTTTAAGCTGTGGGCGCAGAGAGGATAGAGAGCAGAAAAGAAGGTGGAGAAAGTGCAGTAAAGATAGAGAAGGGGGGATTGGATAGGGTAGGTGGAGGGGGCAGGAGGAAGGGGAGGGCATTGTAGTTTTAATTTAATGTGTTATGTTGTATCCCTTGTAGGATCTTGGAGCAAAATGTTACCTATTTTAACGATTAGTAGGGTCCAAAGTGAAAATCAGTATTTCCTCTCTCGATCTAACACTCTTTTCTCTCTTTTTCTCTTTCAGGGCTCTTTCTCTTCTCTTTCTATCTTTCTCTCTCTTTACCTTTTTCTCTCTTCTTCTCTCTAGCCTCAAAATGTCCTGATTTACAATGGAATGCCCACGCAAATGGGGAGTTGCCCATCTCAGTATGTAGCAACTGAAAATGTACTCGTTCATTCGTCCAAATGAGGTCTTCTCTAAGATGGATGTACACGGAAATCTTAGAGGCATATTATCAAGCCCCTTGTGCCAGCTTAGCACCACCATAGCATAATTTCCTTTTACGCTAAAAGGCGCCGAGGTGGCTTTTCTTCTGAGCGATATTTACAAAGTGGCGCAACACTTACATTGGACCACCTTGCAACCCCATGAGCCACATTATGCCTGGATCAGGCATAATGTATGCAAGGGGGGCATTCCGGCGCAGGGAGGCCCAAAACGTTTGCGCAGTGTAATTTACAAATTTCACTGCACCATTTTTTCTGTCAATTTTAACACCTGCTCAGAGCAGGCAATAAAATGACTCATCCATTATACTGAATGGGCCTCCCTGTGCTTTGCTGCACTACTGTCAACATTTTTTATGCTAATGTAGCAAAGCGCCACAATAGTATCCCAAAACTAACTCCATTATTATATTTTGACGTTAGACCCGCCTAAGGTCAAAATATTGGAGTTTGCACCATTTTGTAGATGAGTGAACCTACCTTGCGTCAATGAGATGCAAAGTAGGCGTTTCGATCTTAAAAATGGTGCTAACCCCATAGCCCCATATTTATCCCCTGTGCTAAAATGAAGCACGGGTCGGAGGAGAGGACAAATAATGGTGCAAAGCTTTCTTTGCACTATTATTTAACGCCTGGGTCAGACCAGGCGTTATGGAACCTGTGGAGCAATTTCCATGGTTAAACACCATGGAATGGGTCCACAGGTGCCTTACCCAAGCCCCAGGAACATCTCCACCCACACCAGACGACACTAGAGGATGGGGGACCCCATCCCAGGTAAGTAGCGTAAGTATAGGTAAGTATGATTTTTTTAAATTAAAGTGCCATTGGGGGACCAACTTGGGGCCCCCTGCATGGGACAGGGTGCAATGGCCATGCCCAGGGGACACTGGTCCCCTGTGCTGGCCATTGGGGTGGTGGACATGACTCCTGTCTTTTATAAGACAGGAGTCGCATGTGGTATGGATGGTTTTGCGTCAAAAAATGACGATAGGCTGGTTGGAGGCATTTTTTTGCCTCTAAACAGCCTAATGTCATTTTTGGTGCAAAAACCCCCTTCTCCCATACCGCCACCCCCACCCGGCTAACGTCATTTATTTTAATGCTAGCCCACGCTTTGCACCGGCTTGCTCCATTCCGTAAATATGGTGCCCAGCTAGCGGTCAGGAATGGCACAAGCTGGTGCTAAACTTTTTGATGCAAAACTGCGTTAGTGCAGTTTTGCATCAAAGAGTATAAATATGCCCCGAGTGTTTGCTTCGTGGTTCAAGAGCGTGGTATATCTTGACCAATTAAGTTGGGAAGTGAGAACTCATACGCTGTGTGTGAGGGCTTGAAGCAAAAGTGAGAACCCAGGAGGGGTGTGCAGGAGGTGTCCTGTTTGGCTTGCAGTGCCCCTGTACGAAACCTCACACACATTGATCTTGAGGTTGGATTGGAGGAGAGGAGAAGAGAGGGGATGGGAGGAGAGGAGAAGTGAGGTTATGTGTCAATTGTTGTAGTTCACAGAATATTTGTTGGTGATCTCTGAAATATTAGATCATCGATTATTGGCTCAATTAGCATTTACCAGCTGTTTCCTGTCTCTGTCACAAAGTAGGAAAACATGGAGAAGTATGGATTTGTAACAGTATGGCCTGATATTATGCATTGTCCATCACCAACTCTTAGCTATTCACCAGCCATTACCCTGCCAATATTTGAAACTGCTACAATACTTTGCTTTGCATTATTATAACTCAATTATCAATCAGCAAGCAAAAGTTTGATTTGGATAGATTAGTTTTGCAGTATTTCCAGTTCGGTGCCAGCTCCTGTTGTTCATAGGCTTCTTTGAAAAGAAGGGAACTGATTAATTTACCACTGTGTGTCTGCACGTGAACTCTCTTAAAAGTCTCACATTTGAGTTTCTACAATGCCAGCAACTTATAAGAAGATGACGCTCATAACATGGAGGAGTGCAGGCGGTGAGCACATACACTGAAAAAATCCTCATCAATGATGCCAATGATCTGTCTATTCAGGTTGGACTGGCTTCCAGGGCAATCAGGCTGTGCCAAATGGGCTTGTCTCACAAATTAGTTTGTGGACTGGTCTTTTAACACTTTGAGGGCATGTTTGCTGGTTCTTACCGGGTTTGGGCCTGTTCTATGGCCATGTGGGCCAGTTTTACTGTTGATTTCCTTGATATTACGGCAAACATTGCCTGCAGAAAACACAAATGCATACAGTCTTCCATACACAGGTGCATAGCTTGACCAGTAAGATTGGAGGAGTGAGTTTCAGATTCACCAATAATCACTCTGCCTTGTCTTGTTAAAATACATTATATGAGGGGGGCTTAAGCGGCAGTAGAAAGAGAGAGGAGTGCTGATTGTTAGGGGTATATAAAACACAATATTTTCAGATGAACCAATATTTTTTAAGGCCTTCAAAAAAGAGACAAGAGATGGAGAGGGAGTATATGTGTTTTTGTCAAAATCCCAGGTGAAACCCGATAGGCACCTCACCATACCTGACTGAAAGTACCTGTGCCTAACTATTTACTACAGAATATATTTTTTAGGGAGGTGTAACACCCCAAACTACCCCGCTGAAGCTATGCCCTGTCCAAGCTGACCTGATTTGCAAATGTGGGCCACTATTTTGGAGATCTGTTTCCCTAGCAGTAGGCACTTTCATTTTGGTGCCTGTGCCTACTTTTGTCCCCGTCCGACCCTGAGTATATTTAATCTGCCATCTCTACTTTCTGCGTGGTAACAGAACTGGTAATTGTTGTGACCAAATGACCCCCCCCCCCCATTAGGACCATAAACATTGAGACAAAAAAGATGTGAACCCTCCTACTGTACAAGCTCTAAAGAACTACTTAAGACGTCATTGCAGAATACATCAATATATTCAACCATGGCTTCATCTGCATCAGTACACCAGGTTATCAATCAAAGCACCCCAAAACACTATGACCAGTTGCAGTAATAAATTTTATAGTAGACACTGTGTTAACTGTTTAGTAAAATGTCCTACAGGCTGCAGTTCACATGCAGATAGTTACAGTCAAAAGATATGGATCTGATCAAATTACTACTACTGGTGTCTACAAACGCTGCTACCACTCAGTAACACCTGAGTAGGGTTACAAAGATTAATCAACCACTTTGCAGTTTATTTAGATGAAAAACAGTTACCGATCAACTTAAAAAAGCAACGTTAAACCAGAGCAGTTCCAGGCAAATGGCTTCTAAACAGATCACCGATAGAAGAAACAACCACCTATGTCTTAGGGGGTCAAGCTTGATTCAAGTGTCACCTACGCGCTACAAAAGGAAGTTATCAGAGTGAAGGTAATGGCCCTTAATTTTGCCTTTTCGACCCAGGTGAAATCACTTTGGAGACACAGGGGGTGATTCCAAGCCGCCCGCCAAGCGGGAACCGCCAGAAGACCGTACTGCGGTCAAAAGACCGCGGCGGTCATTCTGGGTTTCCCACTGGGCTGGCGGGTGACCGCCAAAAGGCCGCCCGCCAGCCCAGCGGGAAACACCCTTCCACGAGGAAGCCGGCTCCGAATGGAGCCGGCGGAGTGGAAGGGGTGCGACGGGTGCAGTAGCACCCGTCGCGAATTTCAGTGTCTGCTAAGCAGACACTGAAATTCTAAGTGGGGCCCCCAGGGGCCCCACGACACCCCATACCGCCATCCTGTTCCTGGCGGGCGAAACCGCCAGGAACAGGATGGCGGTATGGGGGTCGGAATCCCCATGGCGGCGCAGCAAGCTGCGCCGCCATGGAGGATTCCCCTGGGCAGAGGAAAGCCAGCGGTACACCGCCGACTTTCCGTTTCTGGCCGCGGCTGTACCGCCGCGGTCAGAATGCCCAAAGGAGCACCGCCAGCCTGTTGGCGGTGCTCCCGCGGACCACGGCCCTGGCGGTTTTTACCGCCAGGGTCAGAATGACCGCCACAATCTTAAACCTCAAGTCACAGTAATTAACCAGAAACTGTCATACAGAGGTGAAAGTATGCTAGGTCTGAATGCTAGTCTACTGGATAAGCATATATTACAGACCTACAGGTGAATCTTCCGGCTGCAGAGGTAGGCCTGGCCTGCCCAAGTTAGACTTGAGTTTTCACTGGTAACGCAGTCTCTAGCCAGGTCAGGGGCTTTTGTAAAATGCTGTCATAAAATGAGGAATGCTGCTAAGTACTTGCTAGCGGTTCATGTTTGGTCTGGAATCATCATGCAGAGAGGAAAGCTGGCTTTAAAAGGTATTGCAGGACAGCACTGAGACCCTCAGCTTCAGAGAACTATGGCAGTCAGACACAAGTGAGCATGTCTTTAAGAAAATTGTGAATAAAAACGTCAGGCTGAAAAGTCGGTGGCAAGACAAAATAACCCAAAACCAAGTGAGCACTTGAATTGCTAATGCTAATCCCGTATAAGAAGCAACAGGATTAGTCCTATTTTGAGGCCACTTATTCTGTGAATTGTAAGAAGAAGCTAATGTCGCTGACACTGGGGGTGCTCCCCACCCTAAAGTTCAAGCCCAAATGGCAGGAGGGAGGGCAACGCAAGGCTTCAAGGTGTTGATTATGCCATCAGACAAAGGAAACATTGCATGTCCTCTGCCTTTGCCCCAGCCTAATCAAGCAGTAGGGGCCCTGCTGCAGAATGAATTTAAAGCCCTAGGAATAAGAACCTGCAGATCATCCTCCATGGAGTCCCATACTCATTGAAACATTAAACTGAACATTCAGCTAGTGCAGTTTATTGACATTTTTTTAAAAAGACTGGTTAAGTCCAAAGACTATTCTATGTAGGGACTTAAGCTTTCTATTTTAGGAAAGCATACATGGTGAGCTGAGTGTGTGCATAGATGGCACCATAGAGGTGGGTTGCAAGGGGGCATTGGAGGTGATCAGCAAGAAATACAATGCCTATACCCCCTATCCCGCCATGCACAGGTGGAGTCCCCTAGGAGGGCTCTATGAAGGTTCCAATGGTAGGCTGTGTTTGTGCTCAGATGGCACCCTGCAGGTGGGCTGCTAAGGGCCATATTAGATGGGTACCAAGCACAATAAAAGCACTTAGCCTCTATTCTGCCAAGTTTAGGTGGCACTCCACAGGAGGGTTCTGTGTTTTCCAGGCCCATTGGGCAGCAGGTACTTTATCGTCCATGGTTTCTGCCTTTAATGTATTATGCTCTTAATTGCCCTAACTACATTGGCTGCCAGATGATGTCAATATGCTGGTCCTTTAGCAATATCTTATCATGTATGTATACTGGCTTTTTTGTTTAAGCTTTCCAATGGCTGTTTTTTAATTTTGTGTTTAAGTTCTTGGTTAAACTCTTGACAATAGTGTCTGGGTTGAGAAGGGAAGTAGCAGCATTTTGTATTCTAGCACTTTAGTATGCAGTACAAACCCTATTTTGCACCTTTCACTTTGTAAAAACGTCAGTTAGGTGCTCAAGTTCTAGGAGTCATATTGTTAGTTCAGATATTAGGGTATTTTCCAAATGCTTGTTGTTACACGAGGTGGGTTATGGGGACGCCCTCCGGGAGGACTGTGCTGCTTTGCAACTTGCACTTTATACAAAAATAGTTGTGGCTCCTTGAGGAACAGGTGAGATGTATTTATTTTAATTTTATTTTGATCAAATGGTTATGCCAAGTGTTATGATTTGTTTTCTTTGTTTTTATTTTTATGGTTTTTATTAACTAATAAACTTAACTTTGATCAGCGTATTACTGCTGGAACAATTCGGCAAGGAGGAGGCATCTTCTATTACATCCATAAGTATTTATAAAGACAAAAAGGAAGGTAGATATGAAGCTTTTTATTGAAACCGCAGTGCTTGCAATTTATGGCTGCAGAAATGTTTGCAAACTTCTAGAAAAGTACCATTTGCCCTATTGATCACTAGATCCACGACAATCCTCTTATTAATTTAGGTGCATTGCATTTTGTTCATACTTCTTCAGTGAGTGCATTTGAAGCACAACAATCCCTTTTCAACTGATTAAATGATGATTGGCGAAAAGTGTATTTCAGTTGTCAGTTCATTATCCCAGTTATCGCAAAGTTTAGGGACAGGCACCCCTAAATTGTGCATGTAAACTTCCTCTGCAGAAATAACTACTGCTAGGAACGTTGTTGAAACTGCTAATATTGACAGTAGTTTATGTTAGATACCAAAAACTCAAGGAAACTAGATTTTGTTAGTGAGGTCTAATGATCTACTCCACCGTCTTCTTCAGGTGATGCTAAATCAATATGGGATGAAAATCATTTTCTTGGTTAATATAGCTAATGCACATTTGAAATGATTTCCCCAAGAATCAAGACTTTAGGACTGTGTGCCTAATTCAACTACAAATATGAAGAAAGGATGGGAGAGGAGATCCAGGCTCCTCAATGCAACTCTGTTTGGCAATAGTTTTTTAAAAAGGCTTTACCTTGGATCACATTTTAATAATATGAGCAAATCAAACAAATCTTTAAAAATAAATTCTATCACCTGTTTTATGGGTGAAACCAAATATCTAAAGTCTATTAAATCTAGAACCAAAACTAAACCAACAAATGCAACCAGGCCCATGTTTATGGCTTTGTGGCACAGGGTAGCGCAGCAAGTCAGCGAGACGACCACCACCACAGAGGCATCAAAGGAGGAGGGAGCGTGTGTTCTGGCAGCTCATCTCCCTCATCGACCTCACGGAGGATGAGGTCATCAAATTCTAAGGATTCTGGAGGAAGTCTATCATAGAAGAGCTCCACAAGATTGGGCCAAGTCTCCTGCCACCAACTGCCAGGCCCACTAATATTCCTCTACAGGTTAAACTGGTGGCTGTGCCCAACATGCTTGCTTCTGGTTCCTTCCAGGTCACAACAGCCATAGTGGCAGGACAATTACAACCATCATTTTCTGCCTTCATACCCACTGTCCTGGATGCCATCATCTGGCTCACACCCCAGTATCTCTTCTTCCCCAAGACTCACCAACAACAGCTGGAGACAAGCAAGGCTTCTATGCCATTGCAGAATTTCCCCATGTGTTAGACGGCATTGATTGCACACATGTGCAATTGGTTCCCCCTGATAAAACATCACACCTTAGCAGGAACTGGAAGCACACCTACTCTATTAATGTCCAGACTATTATGGACCATCTGGGGATGTTCACCAATATGCTGGCCAAATTCCCTGGAAGTGCACGTGATGTCTATATCTTCCAGCACAATATCATCAGCAAGTGCTTCCAGAATGGATGATATAGGAAAGACCTACTTATTGGTAAGTAAATCTGAAGTATGCAACATGCCAACAAACATGTAGAAATGTATAACATTATAGCCACCTCTGTGTCTGTCAATGGAGCTAGGCACATATGTGTGAGTGGTGTGCCTCATACTTGCACCGTGCATTGTGGTACATGTATGACGTAAACTCCTAAGTCAGCTGTTTCAGGACAGGCCAAGCCACTTTGTGTGGCTTGGAATGGCATCCAAAATCGAGAGTAATGCAGCAGAGTGTCAAATGTTGTATAGCATTACTGTGTGTAAGGGAGGTGTTCCATGGGGGTTGTGTGGGTGTATCCATGCAACTCCCATGGTTTGTGTATACCAAACATGACAAGCTTAAGAATGTGTAAAATAAATGTGCTTTCCTAGGTGACGCATAACAAAAATAAATGACATGTCTTCGAAGTCACTTCTGCTTTCTATGCATGCTGCATTCTGTGGCACACATAGAGAAATATGCCTCCAAGGATTGTTTGTGACCTGGAAGGTGCAACGTCATGCACTAAACAATTGTGCATGCAGCACAGGCACACTTGCACTATGGTGCAAGGGTGTCTGTGTTTGTGTTAGACAGCTTATTGTGTGCCACTGCAGGGTGAAAGGAGAGGAATGTACCATATGGTTTAAATACTTTGTATTACCGTCCTTTCCCAGTGATGCAGTGCAGCACAGCAGAGTCACTTGCTATGCTGCACTGTGCCATTTTGTCAAATATCTGGTCCCTAGTGTCATGTGCACATAGTAGAAACAAGCAATGTGTAGACAATGATTTCCCATTCTGTCATACCCTCACTAATCCTGTGATGGCAGAAGCAACAGACAATCCATGTGTATTATTTTCTCATCTCACACTATCTGAAGGGACTAAACCACATTATCAGCTCTGGTTAACAAATCAAGATAAAAATCAACTTAATATTGCTACAATGATGTCTAAGTGTGGGATTAATGTTTCTTCTATGGTATACCTAGTCTCGGTATCAGTTAAAATTAAAAAAAATAATGGTATGTGTCAAAACTTAAGTGTGTCACAGATTGCTGAATAGTTGTATGTAGATCTTAGTTTCTGGAGCAACACTGGAAGAAGTAGTTGGAAATTCCATTTGTGTCATGCAATGTAAGTGTATGGCCATTTATTTGTAAAAGTCAATTTAGTGAACCAATGTGAGATCCAACATTACAAAACACACATATGTGTCAACCATACTGACAACCTAGTTACACACACATACATATGTATAAAGCCACATTGACATGTGCAAGAGAGCATAACTTGCCATTATGTTTTCTAGAACGTGAAATAAAGGAGTAATCAGCTTCCTATGTAACATGTGTAAATTACTTTCATATAACGTGGTGCAATGAAATGCATGCTAGTAAAGTGCACACATGAGTAAAATCCTGTGAATGTTTCATGTAAACTGCATTTATCAATCCTTATGCAAGTATGTTTATGTTATAGTATTTTAGAAATGTAATTTCCATAGCCATTTTACATTCATTATGAGAAATGTATGGAAAGTCATTGAAATGAAGTGTGCATGTGTGTCTATGTTAGCTTGGCCAGAGTGAAGGACCACATTTCCTTAGGTGTTGTAACCTTGAACATGAAGCTTGTCATATTCCATATTTTCCTAAGCTGCAGATGTGATGCTACCAATGAAGAAGTGTATTGTTGGTGTCAAATAAGGTGGCTTGAGAAAACATGTTACCAAGGTGAGGAGGATTAATGTGGAGTTGGTTGCTCAATTCTCTTCCACATTCTTGAGCACAGGAGTGATCCAAGTATGTACGGATTCAACTTGAAAGAATGAAAATGTCAATTAGATGTGCATTTTATAACACTGTTGTTTCAGTGGAAAGTTTTGGCTCTGATGTCAGCCCTTGAAGGATTCAAGATTTAAGTGTTGCTAAGTCAGTTGCAGATTCAGATTCCCTTTGCCTCTTGATTAGAGTGGACCCGAGAGAGGTACAGACCTCTTTTCCTTTACTATACTTAGTGGATTTATGCTGCTCACACCTCTATCTTGACAGAAACTTGTACAGACGTTCCTGTAGTCCTGACATTTTTCTCTTAAATTCCTATAGGCAATAGAGTAGTCAAGAACTTAGATGAAATGATTTGGCAGTAGGGCTTAAGCCTGGATTCAAAGCATCATACGCTTTTCCTTATTTTTGTGTATTGTCTCTATTAAAATATTGGTTCTTCATATGCTGGTAAAGTTTAATGTTGTGGGTGTTTTAATTCTCCTTTGGAGATTTTTTACATTTATGGCATGTTTTTGAGACTCATTTATGCAAGTTTGACTTTGAATCTGTAATAAAGCCCTTTAAACTTCAAATTGGTCTCTGGGATTAAATGTGTGCCCAATTGGGTTACAATATATGTTGAAACTCAGGAAAGATCCCTCAGCCCCAAGAATTCAGAAACAGTGTCAACCACCGGATGAAATGGAAGCAACAAGGATGGTTCCATTTCCGAAGTTAGGAAAACTGAAACCATATTTGAGAGTAGTTAGTCCCCAGAGTCCAATCCTTACTACCCATATTTGGAGAATCAACACATTCACAGAGTTCTGGAAGAAAGTTGTGCTGCGGTGGAGGTGTGAGTATTAATAGAGTTGTGGATTGCAGCAGTTTGGATTTAATTTGTGGTGATTGTGAGATTGGGTGGTGTCTTGCAGGGATGTTTCACATGATGTGTGAGTGTGGTGATTTATAAAGAACTTGAAGTGGTTATCAAGTTCAATGTGACCTAAGATCCTGGGCCATTATTAAAAAGTGCAGAAGACTAGACGCCATATTAAATTGTCTGCTAAGTGGTAGTGTTCATTGTGAGACGTTATCAATGGCACAGTTAAAATAGGGCCAAATTTTGCGTAACTGTGAGGTGATTGGTATAGTGGATCTTAATGCGCAGAGTGAAGCTGTACTGATCCGGTTGACACCACGCAGGTCAAGGTTTCAATCAAAGTGTTCGGAAACTTTCTTGTATGTTTGAAAAGACAAAAGTTATCATATAATTTTTTCTATAATTATGTGATATTGCTGAGAGTGTGTGATTGCAAATTGTAAAGGAGAGGGTACTGCTGCGAGGATTGAGATCTATGTCATGGTGTGCCACAGTGGTATGGGTCGGCTGGTGTGGTGCTACACTGTTATTGGTTGACAAAGTCATAAGGAGTTGCGCTGCAATTGGTGACTGTTTTGGAACACAGGATTGTGGATACAGCATCATTCTGATCTTAAATGAAGCTTTGTGATAATTGTTGAAATTGATTAAGAAAAATTAAATCTTTTAAAGTCATATAAGACTTGTTGAGAGGTGATGTTCATATTCCTAGCAGGGAGGGCAAAGAGGCACCTCCCGAAGACACCCCAGGTCATTATATGGAGATTAACATAGGGCTCCACACGTGTCTGGTTTGGTCAAGGGCATTAGATCACAGAAAACGAAGGTCCATTGTGATTCTCACAATATGGCACATTTAATATGTGGATTATTGAAAATTTGAGGAGGGTGCTGTACGGAATGAAGCCATCTCCTAGACCCGCCCAATATGAAGCTCTTAATGCTTGGAAACGTGATCCTCAGGCCAAAGAAAAAGAGAAGAACCTGGGTAGCGCAAGGAAGGCTATACATACCTATGTGGATGTTAGGTGGGACACTGAACAGAAAAGATGAAGAACCATTATGGTACGGGCCATTAGGCTGTATCCATCCATAACCACTGGAAACGTTGAGGGAGAAGAGGAACAGAGGAAGACTAAGAAATCAAAATCAAACAAATCAAAAGTAAGTGACGATGCAACAGAGGCTTGTGGTAGTCAAGGGTTCCTTTACTGGATGGATTGTTATAAGAACGTCCACCTCCATATAATGAAGCCAGAAATGAGAATGGAAACAATGGTACTGGTGGTAACAGCGTTGTTACCTTTGCCACAGCCCAACCAAAATGACTCTTGTGGGAGCCATCCCAGCTAGCGTACCTTATGAATCAAGAAGTGAGCGTTTGAGAGAGTGTTTCCGAGTTGAACCTACTGTGAGCACTGTTGCTGCTCTTACGGTCGCAGGTACTATTGGCCCAGTAATTCCTATGTTTAAATCAGAAGGTTCTGGGAAAAATCATCACAATCTGACTGTACCAAATACTGTTGGAGGACAGAGTTGAGTTTCAAATAGTCCATATGTTAGAGAGTTTGTCCCTTTGATTCCAACACATGCTAGCACTCCATGTGGAGGAAGTGCAGCTACAATTTTGAATATGTTGGCATGCACATCAATAGGTCACATGGTAAGGGGCTGCATTGCATGTTTACACATATACATATAGTGTATCCAGTGAATGCACGCATATAAATTGATCAGACTCCACGAGTAAATGCATGTATCAGTTTAAACCTCACTCCTTTGATGTGACCTATGTGAAATTTCAGTCCAACACTGTTGCATGCCTCACCATGGCTTGATTGGTAAGCCCTGTATCTTTGGGCATTAGGACATATCCCATTGAGCCCACATGTATGTCTGTAGACTCAGAAATGTATAAATTCTGTTCAAATCTTGACTAACATCCTGTACACAGCGGGGGGAGGGCACAATAAAGACATGATTTATAGAATTGAAATAATAAGCAGATTGTGATATTGATCCGGGACTATATATCATTTGTAGAGTACTCTCCCGTTGGTCAACCAGATAAACACCATCAATTACTGGTCAGTCCTGAAGAAGGTGGATGTACAATTATTGTGATACCTACCGAAATGTGTGTCAACTGTTTTTAGGAGTGACCCTAGTCCGCAACACAACAGTGGTCAAAATTGAAGATCTTTGACTGCTGTGCTCTGCTTGTATGTGAGATGTGACAAGGAATGGTATGAATGTGGAACGAGAGAGGATGTTTTGTGTAAGGTAATGAATGAATTGATGGGATGGGAGTGCGGTAAGGTGTATACGTATAGGTTGCTATGTCCTTCAGCCGTTTTTATTGTAAATATATCTAATCTTAAAATAGAATTTGGATGAAATTATTGTGGGAAATCTTGGATTGGAACAATTAGAGCTCTGTCACAAAGATTAACTAAAATTTATGTGAAGGGATATCACCAAACGAGCAGGGCAAGTTTACAATATATTGGCATATTCGGCTCAAAAAAATGAATTAGATTTGAATAAAACTAAAGCTTTACAGAAGAGCTATTAAATGTATCACAGTGAAAGGGATGTTAATGGGAATAAAAACCCAATTTAAGGAACTAATTCATAATACAGGAAATTGAATGAGTTAAACAAGTAGGAGACTTAGGGCCAGATGTAGGTAGATTCCAATTTGAGACTTGCAAATTGCGATTCAGAGCAACTCGCAATTTGCGAGTCGCAAATTGGAATGTAGGATGGTGTTCCTGACACCATCTGCGACTCGCAAGGAGGTCACAAAGGCCCACCTCATTAATATTCATGAGGTGGTTCGCAATTTGCGACCCCCTTGCGAGTGGCGGCATTCACAGGGATGGTGGCCTGCTGCGGACAGCAGACCACCATGTCTGTGACTGCTTTTTAATAAAGCAGTTTTTTTTTTTTTTTTTTTGTAATGCAGCCCGTTTTCCTTAAAGGAAAACGAGATGCATTACAAAAACGAAAAATGAAACATTTTCGTTTCATTTTTTCAGAGCAGGCAGTGGTCCATAGGACCAGTGCCTGCTCTGAAAAAATGTTTGCAGTTCCATTCACAAAGGAGTCCCCATGGGTGCAAACTGTGATTGGTTTGCGACCGCGTTCGCGGTCACAAAGCAATCTGGCATTGCACTGCGACTCGCTATTAGGATGGGGACTCCCCTTCATAATTGAGACTCGCAAAACGGGTTTTGTGCATTGCAAAGTGCAGTTTGCACATCGCAAACTTCGCGACGTGTAAACTGTTTCCTACATCTGGCCCTAAATGGGCAAAAAAGAAATAGGTAAAGAAACTTTTGAGTGAACCGCCTCTAGGAGCAGCAGGGGGGGGGCGGTTACAACCTTTCCATTGAGAGAACTGCCTGGTGGAGGTATGTACTTGTGCCTGGGAGCACAAGTGATCTTGTATCATTTACCAACGACTTCCCAAAGTTAAGAGAGAAGCCAGTGGAATGCTACAGACAGGGCAAAAGATTTATAAAAATGTCACAGGTGTTGTGGGTTGATTTGAATATGTTATTTGACATTGTTGTTCCTAGTGATTTGTGGATGCATTATAAGATAACTGTCCAGTGTCCTGAGACAGAACCAAGTAGAAAGCCAATGACAAAGGGCCCTGCTCCACTAGTGATGAAAAAGTATCAGCAGGTCATGATGCTCCTGAAAGGGAAGGTGCCTCCCCAAGATGTTGACTGGGTCAAAATTAACAGAACGACTCAAGAACCAAAGGAGTCGATCCATGATTACTATGAAAGGTTGCTACAGGCATACAAGCAGTACAGTACGACCTTGGAGGCTAAGGATATGGGATATTTTGTGTCTAGATTTGTGACAGGATTGAGGCCAGATATCACTGTAATGATCGAGCAACATCTGATTTGTTGGCAGAATAAGTCAATTGATTAGATTTTGCGGTACGCTAAGTACTGCCAAGATGAGATTGAGATGAAGCAGGAAAAGTTAACGGAAAAGCTGATGGTTGCTCAGATGAAATCGGCTCGAAGAACTAGCCAAATGCCTCCAGCTGTAAATAATGTAGGTACAATGCAGAGTGTATATCAGCCAACACCAAATCCAATGCAGGCTAGAGGTAAAGGAGTCCCTATTAATCCTGGTAAACATGGATATAAATAGTCTAAAAAGGTCAACTCCTTGTCACAACTGCAATAAGCTGGGACATTGGAAGCAGGAATGTTGTTTAAATCCAGCCAATCAGATCCAAAAAGCAGGATTTATGCATTCTCAGAATAATAATCCTAATCATGTGCAGGGTGTACAACGACCCAGAAGTCAAACTGTCAATGTGCCCCAAACTGCAATGATGCATGTCCCACAACCGCTGATGCCACAGCAGAATGTTGTTGGGTCGCATCAGAATATGAATCATAGTTTGAGGATCAATGCAAATGTGACACGGGATAATAACCCTTTCTAACAGTCTCTTTTGTTTGAATCGAATTAGAGAAATGGCTTCGATCAGTCAGCATGACGGTGCCTGAGAGGGGTGGAAGACTGCGTACTTGATGCAGCATTGGAGGTAGACCAGAGCGGACCATTCATACATAGTGAAGTGGATGATAAATCTGTGTCTTTCTTGGTCGACACTGGTGCTACCCATTTTACTCTGAGAAGAGTAGAAGTCCCAAACCTTCCCCTCTGGGGAAAAACAGTCCAAGTTGTTAGTGTAGAGCATAAATAGATGATAACTCAAGAAACTGCCCCACTCACAGTGAAAATAGGGTCCTTTGAGGATAAGTCCAAGTTCAAAATATGTGACTGCAGTCCAGTGAATCTCTTGTGAAGGGATTTGCTGTTAAAGTTGATCTTTGTTATGTTTTGTACCCCGGCAGGAATTGAGATACTAACTTAAGATGAGGATGCTGACTTTAAGTTATCTAGAAGTCATTCACATTGCACTTTGCTGACTTTGTAGACAGTTTATGATTTACCTCCAGATTTGAGAGTGACAGTTAAACATAAAATATGGGATTTTTCAGCAAAGGATATTGAACTGATAAAAGGGGTTGAACCTGTGCGAGTTACTGTCAAACCAAATGCTGAATTCCCGAGAACACCACAATGCAGTCTGACTCCCGAAAGAATTGCTGGGATAACTCCTGTAATCAAGTCGATGATAAAGCATGGAATTTTGAGGGGAATAATGGGCAGTCCTTGAAATTCCTCCATTCTGGGTCTTCAAACACCGAGTGGTAAACATAGGATTGTACAAGCTCTTTTAAAAATAAACAAAATTGTTGTTCCTTGTTTCCTCATGGTAGCAAATCCAGCTATGATATTATTTCAGATTCAATGTGAGGCTGAATGGTTCACTGTCATTGATTTGTGTCAGGTCTTCTTTTTGATTACATTGCACAGTCAGTTCCTCTTCGCATTTTGGTTCGGAAATAGGGTTTTGGCATGCTGCCGAGTCCCACAAGGGTATACCAGGAGTCCCTCTATTTTCAACCAGATTCTAAATAAAAATCTGGAATCTTTGGCTATGCCTTGTAACTCAGTCCTTATTCAGTACATTGACAACCTAATGGTGGCGTTGAATACTCAGGAAGCTTGCCGACAGAGCACTGTTGAGTTACTGAGCCACCTGGCTGGGGAAGGGACATAAAGGTGGTCATTACAACCCTGGCGGACGGTGTTAAAGCTGCGGAAATACCGCAAACAGGACGGATGGCAAAAAAAGGGAATTATGACCCTGGCGGAAACCGCCAACAAAGACAGCCACTATAACACTCCGACCGCCACGGCGGTACAGACAAACAGCGCGGCGGTTACCGCCAACAGACAGGCGGGAGACAATGTACCGCCCACACTATTACAACCCGCCAATCCGCCAATTCCGGGTCGGATTCACAGTGAATAAAAACACGGCGGAAACAGCTTTTGCTATGGGAAAACGCTCACCTGAACACATCCCACGAGGAACGACGACTCCATGGAACCACAGCTGCAAATACTCCCTGCCCTTGTCTTTCTGCTCCTCTACGAACAACAGCTACGTAGGTGCAGAAGACACCGGTGAGTACTGAACCTACGACACGGGGGAGGGAGGAGACAAAAGTTAGGGGGACACCCACCAAACACCCACACCCCCACCCTCGCATATCACAACATACACACCAATGCATTCACAAAAATGACAAGAACAACCCACAATCCCCCCGGAAGAATGAAAACACAATGCGAAATTCGGTCAAACATTATAATGTGTCAATATACATGTCATACAAAAATATACTGATATATATTAGAAAATCACTCATAATTATATACAATACGAGAAGTAGTGCAGATATGTACACAACAATGTCCGTACCACCAACAGTCCAAAAATGCATGGCCGAGGTCCACAAACGACACCTGACCACAATCGGAGAGAACATTGCTGGGGCATCAGAGAGAAATACTACAGGCACCTCAGGGGGAAGGGAAGGGGGGGCACCTCAGCCAGATGAATGCGAAGCCAGATCCACGACGGGTCACCGTGCCCATTGACGTATCCTGGGGAGTGCAAAGCCACAGTCTCTCAAGTCTCTACAGTGGGTGGTTTGCCCACTGTGCCATCCTGGGGAGTGCAAAGCCACAATCTCTCAAGTCTCTACAGTGCGTGGGTTGCCCACTGTGCCGTCCTGGGGAGTGCAAAGCCACAGTCTTCCAAGTCTCTACAGTGGGTAGGTTGCCCACGGTGCCATCCTTGGGAGTGCAAAGCCACAGTCTCTCAAGTCTCTACAGTGGGTGGTTTGCCCACTGTGCCATCCTGGGGAGAGCAAAGCCACAGTCTCTCAAGTCTCTACAGTGGGTGGGTTGCCCACTGTGCCATCCTGGGGAGTGCAAAGCCATAGTCTTCCAAGTCTCTACAGTGGGTGGGTTGCCCACGGTGCCATCCTGGGGAGTGCAAAGCCACAGTCTTCCAAGTCTCTACAGTGGGTGGGTTGCCCACAGTGCCATCCTGGGGAGTGCAAAGCCACAGTCTCTCAAGTCTCTACAGTGGGTGGGTTGCCCACTGTGCCATCCTGGGGAGTGCAAAGCTACAGTCTCTCAAGTAGATGCAGTTCTCTACTGGTATTGGGTGGGACTGGTGCCCAGCCTGGATGAGTCTCCATGTGAAAGTTCCTGTCCTGTCACTGTCCCAGCTGCACATGGGATAAGGATGCCTGATGTGGCGGTACATTCATTTCTACATGGTGCCTGCCCTGTTCAGCGGTGCTTTGCCATAGCGGTCTTTGCCCTGTTCAGCGGTCTTCACCATGGCGGTCTTTGCCCTGTTCAGCGGTGCTTTGCCATAGCGGTCTTTGCCTTGTTCAGCGGTGCTTTGCCATAGCGGTCTTTGCCCTGTTCAGCGGTGCTTTGCCATAGCGGTCTTTGCCCTGTTCAGCGGTGCTTTGCCATATCGGTCTTTGCCCTGTTCAGCGGTCTTCACCATGGTGGTCTTTGCCCTGTTCAGCGGTGCTTTGCCATAGCGGTCTTTGCCCTGTTCAGCGGTGCTTTGCCATAGCGGTCTTTGCCCTGTTCAGCGGTGCTTTGCCATAGCGGTCTTTGCCCTGTTCAGCAGTCTTCACCTTGGCGGTGCTTTGCCCTGTTCAGCGGTCTTCACCATGGCGGTCTTTGCCCTGTTCAGCGGTGCTTTGCCATAGCGGTTCTGGTACGGACATTGGGGTGTGGCATGACTTTCCCTACACTGGGCATTGGTGTGTGGCATGACGTTCCATCATTGCCCAGCGGGGCTGTGGCAGCCGGGGCCCTCCTGGGCTGTGACTCTGGCGGTGGTCTCTGGACCAGTGACGATACTTGGGCCCTCCTGGGCTGTGACTCTGGCGGTGGTCTCTGGACCAGTGACGATACTTGGGCCCTCCTGGGCTGTGACTCTGGCGGTGGTCTCTGGACCAGTGACGACGGTGCTGGCGGTTATGTCTGGACCGCCGGAAATGATGGCGCACTTCTCCGCCGTGACACTCACAACAGGCTGGCAAGACTTCCTCTGGACCTTCCCCACCTTTGGTGGAGTCACAGCTGACTCTCCAATCCCCTCCGAACCCAGGTCAGTTTTTGTCCCACCAGGAGTCTTAACATGGTCCTGTCGTCCACTCTCCAATTTTAGAGCCTTTACAGGGGGTGGGCTGCCAGTGCCTTGGCTCCGGGTCCTACTGCCTGCCCTAGTGGCCGGTGCACTCCACAATCCCTGAACTTGCACCACTGGTATTGGAGGCTTTTTGGCTGAGGCGCTACGACGGGACTGATGAATTGGAGGGGGGCGTGGGGGCAAAAAGGTCAATTTTACACAGGGACAGTTTCTGACGAACACTGGGATGGGTAGCTGGAGGGGGTCTGGGAGTGGAGGAAGAGGAGGTGGTTGTAGGAGGTGTTACTTTAGCTGTTTTGGGTGCAGGTACAGGAGGCTGTCGTGAGGTGGATGGATGTTGGGTGAGTGATTGCCGGCGTTTGGGTACTTTGGGAGGGGGCGTCACAGACACACTGGGAGAGGACACAGGAGACGTGTAAATGGCAGTGGAGGTGGTGAGTGCAGGTGAGTGGCTTGTGGTGCTGGGTGTCCTGGTACGATTCCTGGTGCCTGTAGATGTGGTGCATGCAGATGTGTGTGTGTAGACGAGACTGGGAGGGAGGAGGTGAGGGACACAGTGGAGACAGTGGATGTTGCTGTGTCTGTATGGGTGTGATGCTTGTGTGAGTGCCTGTGGTATGTGTGGTGCCTATGTTTGCTTGAGCTACTTTTGGGTGTTGACTTGTGTGCATGCTGGTCTGTAGGTGTGCTTGGGATGGGCTGGGGTACAGGGGATTGGGTCTGGGTGGAGGAAGTTGGAGGGGGGAGGCTCGACACAGGGACAATGGCTGCCATCAGTGCTGAGGCCAGAGATTGCAGGGTTAGCTGAAGGACAGCCTGACCAGAATGAATGCCCTCCAGGAATGCATTACCGTGTTGTAACTCTCGTTCTACACCCTGGATGGCATTCATAATGGTAGACTGCCCAACAGTGAGTGACCTGAGGAGGTCAATGGCCTCCTCACTGAGGGCAGCAGGGGTGACTGGGGCAGGGCCTGAGGTGCCTGGGGCGAAGGTGATGCCCACCCTCCTGGGTGAGCGGGCACGGGGCTAACGCTGAGGGGCTGCTGGGAGGGCGGTGCTGGTAGGGGAGGTGGCGGCTGTACCTGTAGAAGTGGTGCTCACAGATGGTGCCGCCACCACAGGGGAGCTCCCATCGGCGGACGAGTCCATGTCGCTGGTTGGTGATCCGGTGGCCGACGTGAAGCTCCCCTCGCCCTCCGTCCCACTGGTGCATTCAGAGTCCGTGATGTAGCCCTCCATGGCCATGTGGGATGCAGCTCCCTCGTGCTCCGGTGCCACTGTACCTCCGCCTGTTGATGCTGATGTACAAAAGGACAGGGAGAGCAGGAAAAGTGGGGGAGACAGAAGAACGAGAGTTTTAGTGCATGGTATTCCGCTACCGTTGGCGGACAAGACAGACGCAGCAACCCCCTGCATTACGCCGTGCTCCTGCACGCTGCACACGCAATTTTTGGGTTATGGCCTACATGGCAATGGTGGACATCTGCGCACATGGATGCCACAGGGGCAAATATACCTCGACTTGGCACTCTGCTGAGGTGGGGTTGAGTGCCACATGGCCTACCTAACGGAGGGGCCTTGCCTACCGAACTCGCCCTGGCCTAGGGACACCCACAGCCCACCTCCCCCACCCAGACACCTCCACTGCACGCAAAGTCCACAGAATGAGGTTGTACTCACCCCCTTGTGTCTGCTGTGATGTCCTCAAGCGCCCATCCAACTCCGGGTAGGCCACCGCCAGGATCCGGAACATCAGGAAGGTCATGGTGCGACGGGCACCCCTCCCACGTTGGGAGGCCATCCCCAGCTGAGCCTCCGCCGTCTTCTTGCTGCAGCGGCGAATGTCCTCCCATCTCTTCCGGCAGTGGGTGCCCCGTCTGTGGTGGGCCCCCAGGGTCCGGGCCTCCTTGGCGATGGCACGCCAGATGTCCCTCTTCTGGTGGGCGCTGACCAACATGACATGCACAAGGGAAGAGGAACAGTCATTACCAACTGCACCGTCGTTGTGAGTGGCCCCCTCCCTACTCTGGCCATGTGGCCCATTCATTCGCATGCATTAATGTTCAATCAACTCTGCCCACTTCCCTCTTCCACCCAGCCCTCTCCACCCAGGCCTAGCCCATACAACGTGCTCCCTGTGTTCTAACCTGTTGATCTGGAGGACCATAGAGTAGCGTGTACTGGGGGAGGACCCCATCCACAAGTTTCTCCAACTCCTGTGCAGTGAAGGCAGGGGCCCTTTCCCCAGACGCAGCAGCCATCGTTGCTTCCAGACCGAGGTCACAGCAGCACTAGCAGTGTAGGTCCTCTCCTGTCGAAGGTCAGGTATCTAGTGATTGAACAGTTAGAAAATGGCGGTGACGTCCGCGGCGGTGCGCATCATCACCGCTGGCGCACCTGTTCATTGGCTCCTGGGACCCATAGGGTCCACTGTTAACCAATACAGCATTGCGCCGCGGTCTACGACCGCCTACCGCGACGGTGTGCAACGCCAGCGCAGTTACCCCACAATCCCATTGTCCCAGTTTAGAGGTCAGGCAGCCGCCATTTCAGCGGCCCACATGGCTTCATTTACTACTGCGTCACACATAGCTAAGCCTACACTCAACACACATACAGGAAGGGTTTCGTGAGTGGTGTAGTCTTGTGTGTAACCGTGGGTACATACCTGGAGGAATAGTGACTGGTTCTTCGCTGTTGTCCTTCGGAGGCACCGTCAGCTGGGACATATGAGAAGATGGCAGAATCCTCCGGTGTACCGTCCGCTGGTGGACCTGTTGACAATGGAAGAAAGACATATCATCGTCACCTACCGGTTTGACCGTGCCACTATCCAGGAACTATGTACCCAGTTGGAGCCAGACCTGATGTCACCGATCCGCCATCCAACTGGAATCCCCGCTGACGTGCAGGTGCTGTCAGTGCTCCATTTCCTTGCAAGTGGGTCTTTTCAGACAACAGTGGCCATGTCATCAGGGATGTCCCAGCCTATGTTTTCCAACGTGCTGTCCAGAGTGTTGTCTGCCCTGCTGAAACACGTAAGGAGCTACATCATTTTCCCTCAGGTGGAGGATTTGCCTACAGTGAAGGGTGACTTCTATGCCCTTGGACATATCCCCAACGTCATAGGTGACATTGATGGGACCCATGTAGCTCTGCCCCCCCGCAGGAGTGAACAGGTGTACAGGAACTGGAAGAGTTATCATTCCATGAATGTCCAGATGGTCTGTTTGGCAGGCCAGTACATCTCGCAGGTAAATGCTATGTTCCCTGGCTCAGTGCATGACGCCTACATCCTGCAGAATAGTAGCATCCCTGATATGATGGGTCAACTCCAGAGGCACCGGGTATGGCTATTGGGGGACTCTGGTTACCCCAACCTGTCCTGGCTATTGACCCCAATGAGGAATCCCAGGATCAGGGCAGAGGAACGGTACAATGATGCCCATGGGCGGACTAGGAGGGTGATCGAACGCACCTTTGGACTCCTGAAGGCCAGGTTCAGGTGCCTCCATATGACAGGTGGATCCCCATTCTACTCACCGAAGAAGGTGTGCGACATCATCATCGCCTGCTCCATAATTTGGCTTTGCGACGCCAGATGCCTTTTCTGCAGGAGGATGACCAGATGACGGTGTTGTAGCAGCTGTGGAGTCTGTGGAGCCTGTGGACAGTGATGAGGATGAAGCTGAGGAAGAAGAAAACGACAACAGGGAGTCAGTCATACAGCAATATTTCCAGTGACACACAGGTAAGAACATTTTCAGATTTTACATTACATTCACTGTCACACGTCTACCTCTATCCTGTTTGTCTATTTCAATCACAATTTGTTAACTGAGTTGTACCCTTCCATTATGGTTTCACAGGTGTGGTAACCTATGTGTCAACTGCTTGCATCCTTCAAGGGCTTGTGATTTGTGACATAGGTATGTTAGCCTTACAATGGTACAGCCATTATGACACTGTCATTGATAATACAAAGTACGAAATCATAGACTGACTCCAGATTGTTTTGTGTTTCAAGGGTGTTTATTTAAGTGCTAATTATTGGAGGGGGTGGTAAAATGGAGAGGGGGGATGGTGGAGGAATGTCCATGGCAGAGCACAGTCTATTAGTCTCACAGGTGAACTGCCCATCTGGGCATAGGAAGTGGAGCTGGGGCAGTTCGAATATGGACAGGGTAACAAAGTGGGACAGTGGGAGGACAATCAGGGTGGTCTCATTTCCTGGCTGGGGTCTTGCCATCTTGCTCTGTCCTGTTCCTGGATCTCAGGGACCGCTTGCATGGTGGTTGTCCGTCTGCAGGGGATGGGGTGCTGGTGTGGTGGTCCTGTGGCGGGGCGTCCTGTCCACTAGCGCCGGCGGAGGTGGTGGGCAGTTCATCGTCCTGGCTAGTGTCAGGGGCCCCTTGGAGTGCCACGGTGTCCCTCAAGGTCTGCTGTATGTCCTTCAGTACCCCTACGATGGTGCCCAGGGCGGAGCTGATGGTTCTGAGCTCCTCCCTGAACCCCAAATACTGCTCCTCCTGCAGCCGCAGGGACTCCTGCAACTTGTCCAGGACCGTCGCCATCGTCTCCTGTGAGTGGTGGTACGCTCCCATGATGGAGGAGAGGGCCTTGTGGAGAGTTGGTTCCCTTGGCCTGTCCTCCCCTTGTCGCACAGCAGCCCTCCCAGTTCCCCTGTGTTCCTGGGCCTCCGTCCCCTGGACCGTGTGCCCACTACCACTGCCCCCAGGTCCCTGTTGTTGTTGGGAGGGTGGGTTACCCTGGGTGCCCTGTAGTGGTGGACACACCGCTGATTGACCTGTCCTGGGTAGGGAGGTTTGGGCCCGCTGGGTGGGTGCTGTGCTGGTGTTACCAGAGGGTGGAAGGTCGGTGTTGGGCTGTGCCTGTGCAAGGGGAACCGACTGTCCTGAGGCCCACGATGGTCCGGGCTGGTCATCAAGATCCAGTAGGGCAAAGCTGCTCTCGTCACTGTGGGCCTCTTCTGGGGGTGGAGTGGTGTTGTCTGGACCCTCTGGTGTGGTGACGGTCCTTCGTGTTCCTGCAGGGGCATAAGATCATGATTATTGCATGTGTGTGTGTAATGGTGTGCAATGGGTGGCTGTGCGTGAACCCCAGTGCAAGCATTCCTGTGTGGGGCTTGTGTGATGATGGTTGGGGGGGTGTTCTGGGTATGTGCAGTGAGCATGCTTTGGTGAGGGGTGACCATGCTTAGTTGTGTCATGCAGGGCTTGGTGTTGGGATGTGTGGTTTGTGTTATGGGTACATTAGTGATGAGTTGTAGTGATAGGGGAGGGTGTGAGGGTGGGGGTGTGTGATAGCATGCAGGTAGGGTGTGGGATCTGATAGTTGAGATTTGACTTACCAGTGTCCCATCCTCCACCGACTCCTCCGAGGCCTTCAGGATGCAGGATGGTCAAGACTTGCTCCTCCCATGTTGTTAGTTGTGGGGGAGGAGGTGGGGGTCCGCCGTCAGTCCGCTGTACCGCGATGTTGTGCCTGGAGACCGTGGAACGCACCTTCCCCCGTAGGTCGTTCCACCTCTTCCTGATGTCCTCCCGTTTTCTTGGGTGCTGTCCCACAGCGTTGACCCTGTCAACTATTCTGCGCCATAACTCCATCTTCCTGGCTATTGATGGGTGCTGTACCTGTGAGCCAAATAGCTGTGGCTCTTCCCGTAGGATTTCCTCCACCATGACCCTGAGCTCCTCCTCGGAGAAGCGGGGGTGTCTTTGGCGTGCCATGGGGTGGTGTGTGTGATGTGTGGGGTGGTGTATGTGTTGATGAGTGTGGTGAGTGTAGTGGTGTGTGGTGTTTTGTGCGTGGAAGTTGTGTGGGTGATGGTGTTGTGTGCCTCTGTGTGATGGGGTTGTCAATTGCTGTGCTGTCTCTCTGGCCTTCTTTCAGAATTTGTGGTCGTAGGGGTTTGTGGGTGATGTGGGTGTGTGTTTTATATAGTGTTGGGTGTGTGGGAGTGTTGTTTGTATGTTTATCAGGTGTGTGTATTTTGAATTGTCCAATGTGGCGGTGTTTTGGAGATGTGTGTGTATTTTGAGCGCGGCGGTGTGTACCGCCAATGGAATACCGCGGTTGAAAGACCGCCGCGTGGATTCGTGGGTCGTAATAGCATGGGCGTGTTTCTGTTGGCGTGGAGGTGGAGGATTTGTTTCCGCATGTTTATCACTGACCTTTGGTGTGGCGGTGTTGTGTGGGTGCCTGAATTTCTGCGGATTCCGAGATGTGGGTCATAATAGCTGTGGCCGTCTACCGCGGCTGCGGCGGTGTATTGGCGGTCTCCTGCACGGCAGTAAGCGCCTTTTACTACCAATGTTGTAATGACCACCAAAGTGTCCTCAGTAAAGTTACAATATTGTAAAAAAAGAGGCCCAGTACCTTGGACAGCACATTAAGAAAGGAGTGTCATAGGAGAGAGTTTCAGCAATACTGAGAATGAGTTCACCAACCGCACAGAGAGAAGTCAGGATGTTTTTGGTAATGGTAGGCTACTGTAGACAGTTGATATCCAACTTTTCCCCGATGGCTAAGTCTTTGCAGAGGCTGACACACAAAGATGTATCCACTCCTATACCATAGGACAAGGGTCTTCAAACTGGGGGGCAGTCCCCTCTAGGGGGGCCTCAAGTGATCCCAGGGGGATGCCAAGATCTGGCCAAAAGAAACATTATTCAGATAACAGTGCTTTGTTTTAAACAGAAAATAATTTATTGCATTTTTTAAAAGTTTACAGAACTTAAGTGCAGTGTTTAAATAAGTCTAGACATAAACATTGCAAGCTTAATAGAATAATTGTGAAACATTCTGAGGTGGGCCTCATTTTTTCCCCACTGTGGGTTGCGGCACTAAAACGTTTGAAAACCACTGCCATAGGATAACAATTGTCTTGTCCCATTTCTAGAGCTGAGAGAAAGTTTTTGTTGTGCCCCAATTCTAGGGATGCCTGGTTATAACAAATCTTTGCCCTTTTCTGCAGTGAAAGGCTATGCCCTCTCAGTGCTAACACAAACACATGGAAATACTAAGAGACCTGTGGCTTATTTTTCAGCTACGTAAGATCCTTCAATGCAGCCTGGTTGCCTTAAAGCGTTGGCAGCAGTCAGCACTAGTATTGAGAGATATGAAAGTATTGTTATTGGTCATCCATTAACTGTCTGTGTATGTTCCCCACTCTGTTGAATTTATGTTGACTAGGACTAGGTCTCAACACCTCACAAGCAGCTGGCTCACTAAATATGAACAGGTCATTTTGGCTGCAGAAAACATGACTGTTAAAGGTTGTGGTGTTTTGAATCTCTCTACTCTATTGCCAATATTGCATAAAGGAAGTGATGATAATTGTGAAGGGGACCACAATTGTTTCAATGCTGCTAAGCTGTGCACCAAGCCAAGACCAGACATACAAGATGAACCCTTACCTCAATCTGATTTTGTCCTTTATGTCAATGGTTCATGTTTGAGAGACAGTAGAGGAAGCCCGAGAGCATCCTATGCTGTTTGTACTCTTTCTTGATTTGTTGAAGCTTCCTGGCTTAAAGGACTATTTTCCACCCATGTGGCTGAATTGATTGCTCTTAATAGAGCAGAGGTCTCCAACCTTTTCTTTAGCGATAGCCACTTCTGATCACTGAAACTCTTTGTGAGCTACTGAACGCTAAACAACGTGTGCATTGCTATCAGGCATCCCCATGCACAGCTTTATTGACTTTAGCCTAATGTCCATAGAGCCAGATAGTATGGTTTGAACAAAATGCTTTGACTAGGGGCACTATGAAAGATCTGCTATATATGTGAAAGCGTGGACTTTGGGGGATGTATGAACATGAATGCATATGGGTGCAGGAAACCAGGAGAGCCTTTGTCTTATGTACTTATGGCACAAGACATACCTTTCACCATATGTGGCACTGTTCCATGTATAACACCAACTTACAACCATTTTTTTTTTTAAATAGGAGAATTTTAATGTGCAAAACCATTTCATAATATGGAACATTTTTCTGCACTTTAAATTTCTCCCATTCAAAAAATTACAGTGTTTTCAGTTTAAAATATGGCACAGTGTTATACTGGCTACTGGGAGCAAGAGGCTTGCTGTTTGTAAATGCAACACTGAAAAAAATGAGAAAATTAAAATGAAAAGTTAACTTAACCATTAATGTAACTTTTCATTTTAATGTACTTTCTTTGGTTTAAAAGCATTCAGAAACATCATTTTGTTCTTATGCTCCAATATTGAGTTGACGAGGACTTTTATTTAAGAGTTAAATAACTTAGTGCTTCTTCACCTCTGTGCGTCCTCACCATGGGTCGTAAATCTGGCTCCAGCACTGCTCAAAACCAGGCCCTGATATCTGCAGCCTAATGATAATGAAGTAAAATAAACATAGCCTTCACTCAACTTTAAAAAGAAAATGTAACCCGGTGCCTATCTAAAAATTAACTCAAGGCTGTGAGCTATTCTGAAGGCGTCTGGGAGCCACTGGTGGCTTGCGATCCACTCGTAGGAGACACCTGTACTAGAGCATGCTGAGTCTCTGATCAACGGAAGATGACAATCTTTACTGATAGTCAGTACTGCTTTCGTATTGTTCATGACTTTGGACAACTGTGGTCCGATAGGGGATTTATGACGTCTTCTGTACTTTTGATCCAGAAAGGCGAGCAATTGAGAATGCTTCTCGACGCAGTACAATTGCCTGAGCAAGTTGCAGTGGACAAGTGCCCTGCACATCGTTCTGGAGATGATCCTGTGACTTTGGGCTATAGATACACTGATGAGGTTGTAAAATATTGCACCCACAATGTTTGTACATTTAATGGTGAATTTATAAATAAGGGAATGGATAAGACTAACTTTAACCTTCTGTTGACAGCAACTGATACCTGGTACCTGAGGTGAAGTAACAAGGCTTCAAGACGAAGTGCCTAAGGAGGAACAAAAGAGTTGGGACAGAGCAAGTTGTGTCAAAAGAGATGATGATATTTGGGTTTCGATGGACGGAAGACCAATTTAGCCAAATAGTCTATTACTTTTGATAGCTAGACATTTCCACTGTCCAGCTCATGTTGACAGGGAGGCTATGGTGAGACTGTTCAGACAGACTTAATTCAATCCTAAATTCAAATTGATGTCTGAAGCCTTGTGTCACAGGTGCTTTTTATCAGGATACAGTTAGATTTTATTGAAATGTCTGTGTGCAATGGGTTGAGGTATGTTTTTGTTGTGGTGTGCACCTTTTCCCTTTGGGTTGAGGCTTATACAACCAGTAAAAATGATAGACTCACTGTAGCTAAACTGTGATTGAGGGAAGTCATTCCACAATTTGGCTTTCCGACTTCTTTGGAATCAGATTGCAGAACTCATTCAACAAAGAGGTCCTATGACTGTTGTGTGCAGCACTGGAAATTGACCAGAGATTACATTGCAGCTATAGATAGACCTGAGCCTTCGGGTCTTCTAGACTTGCTGAAATTCAGTTTGGCAAAAGTGTGTGCTTCGACATCTTTGAAATGGCCTGATGCTTTGCCTCTTATGTTGATGAATCTTCGGAGTGTACATGATCGAAAGACTGGACTGTCCCTCCATGAAATCAGTATGGGGAGGAAGATGAGACTGCCAGCGATTCCTGCAAATGCCTTTTTGAATATTACAGATGACATGGTCCTAGAATATTGCAAAGGACTAGCTGACATAATGCGTTCGGGTCTCTTCACAGACAATCACTATCGGTGACTGGGTATTGGTGAAGAAACATGCCAGGAAGATGTGTCTGGAACACCATTGGCGTGGGCCTTACCAAATAATAGTGGTTACAGCGACTACTGTGAAGTGCAGTGTGAAGTGTCAAAGTCTCGTAGAGTTGAATGTCCTCATGATATGACAGCACCTGTTCCAGAAGAACCTGTGGTGAAAGAAAGTAAACAGGAGGGGGTTAGTCAAGCCGTCAGGGACCGAACTGGCTAGAAGCAGCACTTGCTCACTCTGAAGGTGGTCTTGAGCAAGCTACAATCAGAGCTGAAGCAGAAACAACCAAGTCTTGTCCTGTGGTAAACGTACTGGAACTCAGAATCAGACCCTGACAAAGGACCTGGTGCTCGAGGAAAGCAAGTGGAAATTGGAGACCGATAGCCTAGAAGGAAGGAGAGAGGGAAAGTAAGTTTACCTAGGGGACGTGGGCTAAAATAGATTGCTGAAGAGACTGAGAACTCTGACTTGAGCGAAAGCAAAGACAAAGGTGTGGCAGTGAGAAGATCAAAAAGAGCAAGACTGCCTAGTCATAGGTATTCTTTGCCTGAATCGACCTACTGTGGAAATTACACAGATAAAGAGTTCTGAGAATAGTGGGATCAAGGTACAGATTTGGTTGAACCTCCATGAACTGAACATTGTGGTTGAGTTGTATCTTGAATTTCCATTGCCATTGATGAACTTAATCTTTGTAAACATTAGAGACACTTACATTGATTGGGATAGGGAGTTGGAAAGAATACCTAGGCACCAGTAGAAGTAGAGAAAGGGTTGTAATTTAGAAGAACATGGCATAGGGCTGGGAAGACTCACGAAGATTCATACTTTTATTGTTGAATGAACTTTGATCGTTTGAACTCTTTGCTGTTTGCATCAGTGAAATTAATGAAGAAATATGTTGTTGCTACTGCTGTACTTATTTGATAATAGATCTGATTCTGAAGAAGTAATGGAGCCAAATCAGAGAAATAGATGTAGATACATCATAGGTGGTTTGTTAGTCATTTTTTCCATGATATTAGTAATGTTGCTAATAGGAACATTTCTCCTGCACCTTCTAAAGAAAAGAAGTTATCTCCTAGTATTTCTCCACAAACTCTCAGCCCTAAAGACAATTACATTTATATGTCAGATGAAAAAGTGTTACACTTAGATGAATCTAGAGGAGATTATTCAGCACATATATATTTTAAGCTGTTAAAGAAAAATATTAATATGATGAATGTTAGGGACAGCTACATCTACATGCAGTTACCTGATTCTGTGTCAGAAGGTATCATATGTCATCACATTCCAATGACTTATTACATTTCTTGTAGTCATTAATTAAACATATTTTACAATGAGGGAAGTTTTCAATACTGTTTGTCCAATCATGACCTATGGTTGCTAGAAGTCTCTTTGTTTAAACATTTGAACTTGAGTCCCTACTTTAAAGACAAAGAAATGGCAGGGAAATATTTTGCATCATTGAATGCTTTAGACACTGCATATGTACACAGATACAATGTGACCTGCTCCATGAGTGATATAGAAAAGAAAGTTTTTAATTTAGTAGAAGATCGAAGAAGGGGATTGGAATCCAGATCCAAAACAGATAAAGATCTCAGAGCACACATAAATGGAATAAGGAAGAAATAGAGCATCAAGTGCAAGGGAATTTGCCAGCTTTAACTTTAGATTGGCAACACCGGGGTAAACTATGTATACACATTGATCAGAGCTACATAGACCCATTGTTCATAGGTCAGAGTGATTGTGAACATGTTTTTGATGTTATAGGAAAGAGTGAATTATTTTTGGATGGAAAGGATCCTGTGATTTCTGGAGTGTACTTTATCTGCGGACAGTATGCCTATTTTAAGTTACCAAAAGAATGGCATGGTATGGATTATCTAGCAATAGTGTTTCCAAAGATCTACCATGTGGAGGATCTTGAAGATCATGTGTGGAATATGAAATAGAGAACTAAATGAGTAGCTAGTGCTGCAGAAATAGTGGGAGATATCTTTGGTTCATTGATCTCATATGTAGGGGTGATTCTGAACAGCCTGAAGATTAGAACGTTGTCTACAATAGTGGATGAGTTAACTACCAACACAGCAACTTCATTGTTGTTGGTAAACACAGAGATGGTGGCAATAAGATCAACGGTTTTACAAAGTCAACTTGTGCTAGATTTGTTGCTCACAAAAGAGGGCAGTCTGCCAAATGCTGAAGGTCCAGGAATATTACACTTACATTCTTGATAAGACTATGGTGGTCATTACAACCCGGGTGGTCGGTGTTAAAGCGGCGGTAAAACCGCCCACAGGCCGGTAGAAAAAAAAATGGAATCATGACCGTGACTGAAACCTCCAACATAGACAGCCACTTTAACACTCCGACCGCCACAGCGGTACAAACAAACACCGCGGTGGTAACAGCCAACAGACAGGCGGAGGACAATGTACTGCCCACTGAATTAACACAAGTCCAATCTGCCACCTTTTCCGGGGCGGATTCACCGTGAACAAAAACACGGCGGAAACAGGACTTTGAAGGGGAAACAATCACCTCTACACACCCCACGAGGAATCAGGACGCCATGGAACTCGAGCTCCAGATTCTTCCAGCCTTTAATTCCTGCTCCTCTACCAGGAGCACGAACGCTGGCGGCGAAGACCACAGTGAGTACTGCACCTACTACACAGGGGAGGGAAAAAACAGTGACACACACACGCAACACGCAAAACCCCCACCTCCACCCTCACCCACGACAACACACACACTAATACATCATGATACATTACAGTTACACCCCCCAACCCACCCTGGAAGAATGCAAGGACAAAAGGAAATGAGTTGAATGATTATAATATATTCAAATACAGTAATCAAAAAAATATACATATATAAAGATATGTACACTGTAAACAAATATATACAGCAAGAATACAAGTCCAAGGTATTCCACTATCATAGTCCGTGGACAACTGGGCCCAAAAGGCAAGGGCAAGGCCCACACAAGATACCTGAACAAGATGGAGAGAACACTGCTGGGGCATCAGATAGAAAAAAAACAGGCACCTCAGGGGGAAGGGAAGGGGGGCACCTCAGCCGGATGAGTGCACAACGCCAGATCCACAAGGAGGCTCCATGCCCACTGTTCAATCCTGGGGAGTGCAAAGCCACAGTCTCTCAAGTCTCCACAGTGGGTGGTTTGCCCACTGTTCAATCCTGGGGAGTGCAAAGCCACAGTCTCTCAAGTCTCTACAGTGGGTGGTTTGCCCACTGTTCAATCCTGGGGAGTGCAAAGCCACAGTCTCTCAAGTCTCTACAGTGGGTGGTTTGCCCACTGCTTAATCCTGGGGAGTGCAAAGCCACAGTCTCTCAAGTGGATATCATTCTCCACTGGTTCTGGAGGGGGCTTTGTGCCCAGAGTGCTTCATCCTGCCAAGGACTGAGGTAGTGGATGTGATACCCCACTGGTTCTGGAGGGGGCTTTTTTCCCAGAGTGCTTCATCCTGCCAAGGACAGAGGTAGTGGATGTGATACTCCACTGGTTCTGGAGGGGGATTTGTGCCCAGAGTGCTTCATCCTGCCAAGGACTGAGGTAGTGGATGTGATACTCCACTGGTTCTGAAGGGGGCTTTGTGCCAAGAGTGCTTTATCCTGCCAAGGACTGAGGTAGTGGACGCCTTTCTCCACTGGTTCTGGAGGGGGCTTTGTGCCCAGAGTGCTTCATCCTGCCAAGGACTGAGGTAGCGGATGTGATGCTCCACTGGTTCTGGAGGGGGCTTTGTGCCCAGAGTGCTTCATCCTGCCAAGGACTGAGGTAGTGGACGCCTTTCTCCACTGGTTCTGGAGGGGGCTTTGTGCCCAGAGTGCTTCATCCTGCTAAGGACTGAGGTAGCGGATGTGATACTCCACTGGTTCTGTAGGGGGTTTTGTGTCCAGAGTGCTTCATCCTGCCAAGGACAGAGGTAGTGGATGCCTTTCTCCACTGGTTCTGGAGGGGGCTTTGTGCCAGAGTGCTTCATCCTGCCAAGGACAGAGGTAGTGGATGTGATACTCCACTGGTTCTGGAGGGTTCTTTGTGCCCAGAGTGCTTCATCCTGCTCGTGGCGGCCTCAGTAGCGTCAGAATCTTTGGCGCTCACTGGCCTGCGGTGCTTGTTGCGGCAGTGTCCTGGGCAGCGGTGCTGGTGGCGGCAGTGTCCTGGGCAGCGGTGCTGGTGGCGGCGGTGTCCTGTTCAGCGGTGCTGGTGGCGGCGGTGTCCTGGGCAGCGGTGCTGGTGGTGGCAGTGTCCTGGGCAGCGGGGCTGGTGGCGGCGGTGTCCTGGACAGCGGGGCTGGTGGCGGCGGTGTCCTGAGCAGTGGGGCTGGTGGCAGCGGTGTCCTGGGCAGCAGTGCTGGTGGCAGCGGTGTCCGAGGCAGCGGTGCTGGTGGCGTTCTTGTCCACCGTGCAGATTTTCCTAGAGTTGCCAGTTTTACTGTGCCCCTTCCCCACCTGGGATGGTGGCGCAGCTGTCTCCGCACTCCCAACTGTACCCCTGGGAGCAGCTTTGGTGGCTGATTTCTTTCCTCTCTCCCGCCGGGCACTGGCCAACTTTTTGTGCTTTACAGGTGGGGGACCGCCGGGCTCTGGCTCCTTGCCACACTGGCTGCCCTGCTGCCTGGCGCACTCCAGAAGCCGGTTACTACTGGCACCACTGGTCCCGCAGATGTTGTGGCTGAGGTGCTGGGTTGGGACCTGGAGAGGCGGGCCCTAGGAGACTGAAGGTGTGGGGGAGGTGAGGGGAAGAGGTCAAGGTTGGACAGGAAAAGTTTTTGGGGAACACTGGGACGGGTAGATGGAGGGGGTTTGGGAGTGGAGGAACAGGTAGTGGTTGTAGGAGGTGTACGTTTGGTGACTTTGGGTGAAGGTGCATGGGCTGGAGGCTGTCGTGAGGTGGATGGCTGTTGGGTGGGTGTGTGGCTGCGTTTGTGTACCTTGGGAGGTGGGCTCACAGACACACTGGTAGAGGACACAGGGGATGTGTGAATGGTAGTGAGGGTGGTGACTGCATGTGAGCGGGGTGTGGTGGTGCATGTGCTATTGATGGACGTAGTGGCTGAGGATGTAGTGCATGCAGGTGTGAGTGGAGCCGAGACAGGGAGGGAGGAGGGTGACGAGGAGGAGGGGGACACAGTGGAGGCAGTGGATGTTGGTGTGTCTGCATGTGTATGATGCTTGCGTGAGTGCCTGTGGGATGTGTGGTGCTTATGTTTGCCAGAGCTTCCCTTGTGTGTTGAGGTGTGTACATGCTGGTCTGATGGTGTGCTTGGGATAGGCTGAGGTACAGGAGTTTGGGTCTGGGTGGAGGAAGTTGGAGGGGGGAGGCTAGAGACAGGGACAATGGCTGCCATCAGTGCTGAGGCCAGAGTCTGAAAAGCTCACTGATGGGCTGCCTGACCAGGATGAATGCCCTCCAGGTATGGATTGGTTTGTTGCAACTGCCTCTCTACACCCTGGATGGCCTTCATCATCATCATTTAACTTTATTTCGGTGTGTAAAAACAAACCATTAAAGTACAATACACAACAAAGAAAGAAAGGACTTCTAAAAGCACGGAGGTAAAAATAAAATAAAAAAGGTAAAAGTACAGTTAAAAGGGGCAAGACAGGTTTTTAAAAACAAACAAGAAATAAGCAGTCAAATAAACATCACTTAATATAATAAAAAACAATACTCAAAAATGAAAATAATTCTCTAAATCAGCACTAGTTAAAAAATATAATACACCAATATCTGAATACTGTGGAGCAATCACACATCCAATTTGATAAATATAAATAGATAAGTCTAAAAAATAGTTCCCCACTCTTGCTCCTTGAAATTGCTGAACTCAGATATCATAATAATACAAGAATTTTCCCCTTTTTCCCCCCATTAAAAAAACTGTCTGGGTGGATGATTTTCGCTTTAAAATTCTCACGGCATAAAATAAGGGAACAGTTCCATAGGTCTATAAATAATCCATAAGGACCCAAGCCAAGATCCATGTCCTGTGCAAAAAAAGCTACAGTCATTCATCCAAGTCAGATAAATATACATAAATAATACTAGACAATAACTACACCATTTTATCCCTTAAACTTGCTAATCTCAACCTCCAGATAGACTCGAAAAAACTTGCCACTGTTAGAGCTATCTTAACAGACGGGTCGCTTTTTTAAATTCTCTCAGCATGGAGGCAGGATCTAACTCCTAATTGTTTAAAAAGCGGGATGAGCCAAAGTGCTCTTTGTTTGTGATATGCTTGACAGTGGAAGAAAACGTGTGAAACAGTTTCTGCACTTTTACAACCCATCGGGCAACCTTTAGATCTATTAGTTGAACTGGACCATTTGTACGTAAGGCAGCGCAAGGGGAGGGACCCAATCCTAAACCTGATAAAGAGGCCACGAGCAAATGGAGATAACTTTGCATCCAAAAAGGGCTCAAATTCGTAATGGCATTTAACAAGCAAAAAATTGTCGGACATGGACAATGGAATAGAACCAGCAAATTGTCCAACCTGAACATTATGCCAATAAGCATCCTTTAACAGCTGTGCAGCATTTTTAGGAATAGAAATAGGATCATGCCAATAGGAGCCTAACCCCAGATGGGAAAAAGATTGTTCAACGAATACACACCATTTAGGTTTAATACTAAAATCACGGCCCACCACATTTAGGAGGCCACACCGAAAAGGGGTTAGGGCATCAGTTGTCCACAGCCGAATCCAAAACAACAGGGGCCTTAGGGCCGCAATCTGTGAGATTGAGAAAAGATTTAGGTCCAGATGAATGGGCAAGGATGGGGTACTAGATGGAACCTTTAGCATCATTTTTAAAAACTGGTTTTCCACGCTAGCCAGATTCGCTAGATTACAATGGCCCCAAAGTTCGGCTCCGTATAGGGCGGCCCCCCTAGCTTGAGCTTTGTATATTTCCAGTGCGGGAGATATTGCAAATTTCGGGGAACTAGAGGCAAATCTGACAATTCCACCCGCCCTCTGCTTCAGGCATAATAAAGATTTATGGCGCTGGGCATGCCAAAGATGTGAATCTTCCACTTTGATACCTAAATAATCAAAGGTACCCACCCTTTCCAAAGGGACATCATCTAAATATACAGGCCTCTTCATTTTTTCCCTACTATCTCCAAAAACCATGTATGTTGTTTTTGCTGAATTAATTGATAACCCATGGTCAGTGCAAAACTCCAGGAATCTGGAGAGCAGCCTAGAAAGGCCCATAGCAGTGTGTGATAGCAATAGGGCATCATCTGCAAACAGAAGACAGGGGATCTTCTGCCCGCCCAGGCTAGGGGCGTCACTTTGACAGTCTAAGAGATATGGCAAACAGGCATTAATAAACAAGAGAAACAAGGTGGGCGCCAAGACACAGCCTTGCCTCACGCTCCGTGTAGTTGGAAAAGCAGGGGTCAGATCGCCAATGGTACCCCAGCGGACTTTAGCACAATTATCAGAATAAAGGTCCTTGATAATATTAATCATGGAACCCGGAACACCGGTGGTACTAAGGACCTCCCAAAGCTTAGCACGCAGGACCAGGTCAAACGCAGACTTGAAGTCAACAAAGGCCACAAATAGGTGGCCTTTGTCTGCATCTATGGTCTTCCACTTGATGGTGGTGAATCGGAAGATCTGATCGATAGTGCTGATCTTGTCCCTAAATCCTGCCTGGAGATGGCTTAAGACCTGATTTTTCATTATCCATTGTTTCAATCTAGTTAGCAACTGATACGAAAAGATTTTCTGCAAGTTGTCTAATAGACTGATAGGCCTATAATTCCCAGGGGAGCTCTTGTCTCCTTTTTTATGAACGGGGACAATAATCGCCATCTTCCACGAGAGCGGATAGGATCGAGATGCCATGGCAGTGTTTGATACCCTGTTTATATAACGGGTTCACACAGATAGATCTGATTTGTACAGATCAGAGGGAATACCATCTTGGCCAGGGGCCCTACCAGATCTTTGCGCGCAAATTGCCATCTCTGTTTCTTTTAGGGTGAAGGGCGGCATTTCAGGCTGGCACAGTGCATTATCTATGGGAGTATCATAAAGCTCCGTCCGAGAGCCGTACAGTTCACGAAAATAAGAGAGCCAGGTTCCTGGGTCGATATGGCATTCAGTAGTGGATGACAGGCCTGGGTCGCTACACGCAACCAAAGTCCAAAAGAGTTTGGCGTCGCGAGAGCTAGCAGCCTCCGCCAGACACTCCCATAAATGCTCCTCATATTTGAGTTTTGATAGAGTGAGAGTAGACACATAGGTGGTCATTCTGACCTCGGCGGTAAAAGGCGCCTACCGCCGGTCAGAAATCCTCCATAATCCCGCCGCGGTCGCGGAAACCCGCCACGGTCATTCTGACCCACAGAAGGCAAACCTCCGAAAATCCGACAGCCACAACAGACCGCCAGACCAGCGGTCGGCGGAAAAGTGGAGGTGACAAAACCTCCACCGTCACGCCAACAGAAATACGCCCATGCCATTACGACCCACGAATCCACGCGGCGGTCTTTCAAACGCGTTATTCCATTGGCGGGACACACCGCCGCGATCAGAATACACACAAACGAACAAAACTCAGCCACATTGGCCGATTTGAATACCACACACCTGATACACATACACACACCACTCCCACACACACAATACAATATAAAACACACACCCACATCACCCACAAACCCCTACGACCAAAAATTCTGAAAGAAGGCCAGAGCGAGACACCACCATCCACAAACTAGCAGCCACAGCCACTCAACACCATCACCCACACACTATCCACACACAAAACAACACACACCACCACACTCAACACACTTAACTACACATACTCCACCCCACACATCATACACACCACCCCATGGCACCCCAAAGACACCCCCGCTTCTCAGACGAAGAACTCAGGGTCATGGTGGAGGAAATCGTTCGGGTAGAGCCCCAGCTGTTCGGCACACAGATCCAATACACCAGCATTGCCCGGAGGACGGAGCTATGGCAGAGGATTGTCGACAGGGTCAACGCTGTGGGACAGCACCCCAGAAATCGGGAAGACATCAGGAAGCGATGGAACGACCTACGGGGGAAGGTGCGTTCCATGGTATCCAGGCACAACATCGCCGTGCAGAAGACTGGCGGAGGACCCCCACCTCAACCCCCACAATTTACAACATGGGAGGAGGAAGTCTTGAACATCCTGCATCCTGACGGCCTCGCAGGAGTCGGCGGAGGAATGGATACTGGTAAGTTGAAGCTTCACTACTGCTTCCCCCCCACCTGCATGCCAAATCATACCCCAACCCTCACCCCCATCCTCGAACCCCACCCTCACCCCCACCCCCATCCTCACCCCCACCCTCACCCCCACCACCATCCTCACCCCCACCACCATCCTCACCCCCACCCCCAGCACACCTATTCCCTGCCAATGTCTCACCATCACAACCCACACATCCAAAAACCTAGGCCTGCATGCGTCCACTAAGCATGGACACCCATCACCAAAGCATGCCCAATGCATATACACATCCCCCCCACAAGCCACCCTCACCAAAGCCCCCACACACGAATGCCAGCACTTGGGGACACGGGAACCCACAGATACACCCATATGCCACACATTGAAACTATAACCATACCTCTGTACCCCTGCAGGACCCGACCGTCAACACACCGCCGCGGAGGGCCCAGAATTCTCCACACCCCCCACCCAAGAGGCCGTCAGCGATGACAGCAGCTCTGTCGACCTGGACACCGATGACCAGCCCGGACCATCGGGGACCTCTGGACAGTCGGTTCCCCTCACACAGGCCCAGGCCACTACAGACCCAAACCCCTCTGGGAACACCAGCACAGCTCCCACCCAGCGGGCCCATGCCTCTGTCTCCAGGGCGCGTCAATCTGCGGTGTGTCTACCACTACAGGGCACCCAGGATAACCCACCACCCCAACAACAACAGGGACCTGGGGGCAGTGGTAGTGGGCACACCGGCCAGGGGGCAGAGGCCCAGGGAAACAGGGCAACTCGGAGGGCAGCTGTGCGACAGGGGGGGGACGGGCCCAGGGAACCCACTCTCCACGAGGCCCTCACCACCATCATGGGAGCATACAACCGCTCCCAGGAGACGATGGCGACGGTACTGGCCCGGTTCCAGGAGATCCAGGTACTGCAGGAGGAACACTATCGGGGGTACAGGGAGGACATCAGAGCCCTCACCTCCACCCTGGTTACCATGGTAGGGCTGCTGCAGGACCTCATCAACACCAGGACGGACACTCAACAACACCCAAGGGCCCCTGCCACTAGCCTGGACCAAGAACAGCCAACCACCTCCGCCGGCGCTAGTGGACAGGAGGCCCCCGCACAGCAGCAGCCCACCAGACCCCCACCTCCTGCAGGAGAAGAACCACCCCGCAAGAGGGCGCTGAGATCTCGCAAGAAGACAGAGTAGGATGTCAAGACCCCCGCCAGCAAAGGATACCACCTGATGTCATCCCACTGTCCCACATTGTCACCCTGTCCATCCTTGAACTGCCCATGCTCCATCTCTCCACAGGCCTCTGGACAATGCACCTGTGTGACTGTTACTCTGGACTCTGCCATGGACATTCCTTCACCATAGCCCCCACCCACTTGAAACCACCCATCCCATTTTGAGCACTTAAATAAACACCTATTTTGCACAAAACTATCTGGAGTCTGGCTGTGATTTCAAAATATTGTAATTGACATGACAGTGCAAATATGTCCTTGTACATAGTGAAGTCAACAAACAGCTGCCACAAAGCTGTAGTCCATGGGGAAACGAAGCACAGGACTCGTAGTGGGGACCCCAGATCTGAAATAGGGAGGGAAAAGCCACAACTCAGTCATCATACACTGGGGCAAATAGACAGGCAGCAGAGATGCAGGAGAGTAGTTCACATTTACTAAATTATCTTTGAATTGTTACCTGTGTCCTATTGGAAGTACTGTTCAATGATTCTGTCCCTGTTGTCTGTTTCAGCCCCGTCGTCTTCCTCCTCGTCACTCTCCTCAGGTTCCACCGCTGCCACAACACCACCGTCTCGACCATCCTCCTGCAGGAAAGGCACCTGGCGGCGCAAAGCCAGGTTGTGAAGCATGCAGCAGGCCACGATGATGTGACTCACCTTCTTAGGTGAGTACATTAGGGATCCACCTGTCATATGCAGGCACCGAAACCTGGCCTTTAGGAGGCCAAAGGTGCGTTCGATCACCCTCCTAGTACGCCCATGGGCCTCATTGTACCGTTCCTCTGCCCTGGTCCGGGGATTCCTTACTGGGGTCAGTAGCCACGACAGGTTGGGGTACCCAGAGTCCCCCAATAGCAATACACGGTGTCTCTCTAGCTGTTCCATCACGTAAGGGATGCTGCTATTCCTCAGGATGTAGGCGTCATGCACTGACCCTGGGAATTTGGCATTTACATGCGAGATGTACTGGTCAGCCAAACACACCACCTGGATGTTCATTGAATGGTAACTTTTTCTGTTCCTGTACACCTGCTCCCTGTCTCTTGGGGGAACCAAAGCCACATGGGTCCCATCAATGGCACCAATGACGTTGGGAATATGTCCAAGGGTGTAGAAATCACCCTTCACTGCAGCCAATTCGCCCACCTCAGGGAAAATGATGTAGCTGCTCACGTATTTCATCAGGGCAGACAACACTCTGGATAACACCTTCGAAAACATGGGCTGTGACATCCCAGAAGCAATTCCCACTGTTGTCTGAAATGAACCACTTGCCAAGAAATGGAGTACTGACAGGACCTGCACCAGAGGGGGAATCCCTGTGGGTTGGCGGATAGGGGACATCAGGTCGGGCTCCAGCTGGGCACACAGTTCATGTATAGTGGCACGGTTAAGACGGTAGGTCAGGATAATGTGGCGTTCTTCCATTGTCGACAGGTCCACCAGCGGTGGGTACACGGGAGGATTCATCCGTCTCCTCGCCAAACCCAGCGGATGGTGCCTAGGAAGGACAACATGGAGCACACAGTCAAGCAACCCACAGGTACATACTCACAGCTAGCACAGTAAACGATTCTCTATGCAGTGAATGGCGTGTCTGAGTGGCTATGCAAGGCCTAGGCCTGTGTGACGCAGTTGAAATTGAGCCATGTGGACCCTCGAAATGGCGGCTGCCTGACCTGTGAAGTGTGACAATGGGATGTGAGGTCAATGCGCTGGCGTGGCACACCGCGGCGGGCGAAGACCGCGGCGCGAAGCCGCATTGGTTAACATTGAAGCCTATGGGTTTCAGGAGCCAATGGCGAAGGGCGCCGGCGGTGGCGGTACGCACCGCCGCGGTACGCACCGCCGCGGACGTGACCGCCATTTTCTATCTACTTATCCACTTGCGACTTGAACTTTCACAGGAGAGGACCTATACTGCAAGTGTTGCTGTGACCTCGGTCTGGAAGGGACAATGGCTGCTGCGCCTGGGGAAAGGGCCCCTGCCTTCACTGGAGAGGAGTTGGAGAAACTTGTGGATGGGGTCCTCCCCCAGTATGCGCTACTCTACGGTCCTCCAGACCAACAAGTGAGTTTAATTCAATCTGGATTTGGGGCCACTGGCTGGGTTGGGGGCCTGGCGGGGGGCCTGGCGGGGATGGGGGGGCATGTTGGGGCTGGCGGGGATGGGGGGGCATGTTGGGCCTGGTGGGGGGCATGGCGGGGGGCCTGGCGGGGATGGGGGGCGTTGGGCCTGGCTTGGGGGCCTGGCGGGGGGCCTGGCGGGGATGGGGGGCCTGTTGGGCCTGGTGGGGGGCCTGGCGGGGGGCCTGGCGGGGATGGGGGGCATGTTGGGGCTGGCGGGGGGCCTGGCGGGGATGGGGGGCATGTTGGGCCTGGTGGGGGGCATGGCGGGGGCCTGGCGGGGATGGGGGGCGTTGGGCCTGGCTTGGGGGCCTGGCGGGGGGCCTGGCAGGGATGGGGGGGCATGTTGGGGCTGGCGGGGGGCCTGGCGGGGATGGGGGGCATGTTGGGCCTGGTAGGGGGCCTGGCGGGGGGCCTGGCGGGGATGGGGGGCATGTTGGGGCTGGCGGGGGCCTGGCGGGTTGGGGGGCATGTTGGGCCTGGTGGGGGGCATGGCGGGGGGCCTGGCGGGGATGGGGGGCGTTGGGCCACTGGCAACGAAAATGCAGACAAACTTGAACGTGGTATTTCTCCCTCCCTGTACGTGTCACATAGGTCCGCGCCCATGAGAAGATCGGGATTTGGCGTGCCATCGCCAAGGAAGTCCGGACCCTGGGGGTCCACCATCGACGGGGCACCCACTGCCGCAAGAGGTGGGAGGACATCCGCCGCGGGACCAAGAAGACCGCCGAGTCTCTGCTGGGGATGGCCTCCCAATGTAGGCGGGGTGCCTGCCGTCAACTGACCCCCCTGATGTTCCGGATCCTGGCGGTGGCCTACCCTGATTTGGATGGGCGCGTGAGGGCAGCACAGCAGACACAAGGGGGTGAGTCCAAGCATTATCTACTCTGTTGTCGCGCAGTGGAGGTGTCTGGGTGGGGGAGGAGGGCTGTGGGTCCCCCTAGGCCAGGGCGATATCTGTAGGCTGGGCACCCCCGTAAGCCCCTGTGTCCCCAGCCACCACCCTCAGTAGTTTGTCAGTACAGCCATCCCTGGGCCGTGTCATCCATGGGTGCAGTTGTCAACTCTAGGCGTGTAAGGCATGTTCCACGGAATGCGTAGCGGACCCCAAGTGCGCAACTTAGTGCAGGGGGCATCTGTGTCTGTCATGTCCGCTAACTGTACCGGAGATCCATGTAATCAATATCCCTTTATTTCTCTCTCCCCCCCCCCTTTTTGTTTGTCTTTCTGTGCTTGTGTGCATCAGCATCATCAGGCGGAGGAGAAGTGGCATCGGGGCAGGAGGGAGCTGCATCTCACATGGCCCAGGAGGGCCATGCCACAGTGTCAGACTGGACCAGTGAGACGGAGGGCGAGGGGAGCTCCACAACGGGGACGACTGGACCCTGCAGCGACACGGACATGTCCTCGGAAGGGAGCTCCCTTGCGGGGGTGGCACCATCCGTGCCCCCCGCCATTACAGGTACAGCCGCCACCCAGCGCACCATCTCCGCCCTCCCAGCAGCCCCTCAGCGTTCGCCCCGTACCCGCTCTGCCAGGAAGCCGGGCATCTCCTTCGCCCCAGGCACCTCAGGCCCTGCCCCTGTTACCCCCGCTGCCCTCAGTGAGGAGGTCATTGACCTCCTCCGAACGCTCATTGTTGGGCAGACTACCCTTTTGAATGCCATCCAGGGGGTGGAGAGGGAGGTTCATCGCAGCAATGTGTACCTGGAGGGCATTCATTCGGGTCAGGCTGCCCATCAGCGATCGTTCCAGGCTCTGGCCTCAGCACTGACGGCAGCCATTGTCCCTGTCTCCTGCCTCCCTCTACTAACTCCCTCCTCCCAGTCTCCTGTTCCTCTGCCTGTCCCACCCACACCATCAGACCAGCCTGCACACACCTCAACACCCAAGAGAAGCTCATCCAAACATAAGCACCACAGATCACGCAGACATTCACACACGCAACATTCCGATGCAGACATGCCAACAGTCACTACCACCTCTGTGACCCCCACCTCCTCGTCTCCCTCCTCCCTCCCTGTGACGTCTACACTCACACCTCCATTCACCTCACCATCAGCCAGTGTTTCCATCACCAGCACACCCTCCAGTCCAGTCCGCACACGTGCAGTCACCACCCCCACTGCCATTTACACGTCCCCTGTGTCCTCTCCCACTGTGTCTGTCACCCCCTCTTCCATACCACACAAACGCAGCCACCCAGCCACCAAACAGCCATCCACCTCACGACAGCCTATCCCTCCTGCACCTGCACCCAAAGACAGCAAACGTGACTCACCTACAACCACATCCTCTCCCTCCACTCCCATTCCCACTGTACCTACCACTCTCCATTGTCCCAAGAAACTCTTCCTCGCCACTGCTAACTTCTTTCCTGACCCTGAGCCCCCCCCTCCTTCTCGTCGGGGTAAGAAGAGCACCTCAGCCACCACCAGCCCTGCAGCCCCCTTGACAAGGGTGCAGGGGTATTGGAGCCCACCAGCCCGCATGTCTGGATCTTCGCCCAGCAGCAAGGGGACAGCCAGCCCACCCCCTGGGAAGAGGAGCAGAAGGCGGAAGGGGCGCCGCAGGAGCCCGGCTTCTACATCCCCCCCGGACACCACCCAGAGACAGTCACCAGCCACAGCTCCAAAGGGAGGAAAGGGCCACAGACTCCCGACTAAGGAGGGCAAGGGCAGCAAGTCGGAGAGGTCAGGCTGCAGGCCTGCTGCCCAGGAGGAGCCCACCACCCCCATAGCCGCTGCCCAGGGAGGACCCAGCCCAGCTGGCCAGGAGGGCCCCACCACCCACAGCCCAGGTGGGCATTGAAGGAGCACCATCCCCGCTGCCCAGGAGGGCACCACCAGGCAATGAGCAGTTGGCCATAGACCGGCCGCCGTCTCAAGCCCCGCTGAACTGGGCCCCGCCGTCTTAAGCACCGCTGAACTGGGCCCCGCCGTCTCCAGCACCGCTCCGCTGGGCCCCGCCGTCTCAAGCACCGCTGAACTGTGCCCCGCCGTCTCAAGCACCGCTGAACTGGGCCCCGCCGTCTCAAGAACCGCTGAACTGGGCCCCGCCGTCTCAAGCACCGCTGAACTGGGCCCCGCCGTCTCAAGCCCCGCTGAACTGTGCCCCGCCGTCTCAAGCACCGCTGAACTGGGCCCCGCCGTCTCAAGAACCGCTGAACTGGGCCCCGCCGTCTCAAGCACCGCTGAACTGTGCCCCGCCGTCTCAAGCACCGCTGAACTGGGCCCGCCGTCTCAAGAACCGCTGAACTGGGCCCCGCCGTCTCAAGCACCGCTCCGCTGGGCCCCGCCGTCTCAAGCACCGCTGAACTGGGCCCCGCCGTCTCAAGCACCGCTGAACTGGGCCCCGCCGTCTCCAGCACCGCTCCGCTGGGGACCGCCGTCTCAAGAACCGCTGAACTGGGCCCCGCCGTCTCAAGCACCGCTGAACTGGGCCCCGCCGTCTCAAGGACCGCTGAACTGGGCCCCGCCGTCTCAAGCACCGCTCCGCTGGGCCCCGCCGTCTCAAGCACCGCTGAACTGGGCCCCGCCGTCTCAAGCACCGCTGAACTGGGCCCCGCCGTCTCCAGCACCGCTCCGCTGGGGACCGCCGTCTCAAGAACCGCTGAACTGGGCCCCGCCGTCTCAAGCCCCGCTGAACTGTGCCCCGCCGTCTCAAGCACCGCTGAACTGGGCCCCGCCGTCTCAAGAACCGCTGAACTGGGCCCCGCCGTCTCAAGCACCGCTGAACTGGGCCCCGCCGTCTCAAGAACCGCTGAACTGGGCCCCACCGTCTCAAGCACCGCTCCGCTGGGCCCCGCCGTCTCAAGCACCGCTGAACTGGGCCCCGCCGTCTCAAGCACCGCTGAACTGGGCCCCGCCGTCTCCAGCACCGCTCCGCTGGGGACCGCCGTCTCAAGAACCGCTGAACTGGGCCCCGCCGTCTCAAGCCCCGCTGAACTGTGCCCCGCCGTCTCAAGCACCGCTGAACTGGGCCCCGCCGTCTCAAGAACCGCTGAACTGGGCCCGCCGTCTCAAGCACCGCTCCGCTGGGCCCCGCCGTCTCAAGCACCGCTGAACTGGGCCCTTCAAGGCAAGACCCGCTGAACTGGGCCCTTCCAGGCAAGAACCGCTGGCCCTTTGGCAGACGTGGCAGGGCAGGATCTGTCTCGGGCAGGGCTGCAGGATGTCCTCTGGCCAACATGCCTCCTCCAGTGGCAGTGGGGTCTGTTATGGACTGTTTGGACTGTGGCTTTGCTCTCCCCAGGATGGCCCAGTGGGCAGGCCACCCACTGTATGGACTGTATGGACTGTGGCTTTGCACTCCCCAGGATGGCCCAGTGGGCAGGCCACCCACTGTATGGACTGTATGGACTGTGGCTTTGCACTCCCCAGGATGGCCCAGTGGGCAGGCCACCCACTGTATGGACTGTTTGGACTGTGGCTTTGCACTCCCCAGGATGGGCCAGTGGTCATGGAGTCCCCTCGTGGATCTGGCGTCGTGTACTCAAGTGGCTGAGGTGCCCCCCCTTCCCTTCCCCCTGAGGTGCCTGTCCTATTTTCTTTCTGATGCCCCTGCAGTGTTCTCTCCGTGGAGTTCTTGTCGTGGGACTGGGCCTTGCCCCTTTGCACAGGACCCCTGTGGTCCACGGACAGTGGTTGGACTACATTTAGTAGCTGTATATATTTTGTACATAGTTTATTTATTTATTGGGATTACTGGTGTCCATATTTCAATATATCTGCCCGTTTATGATCTCTTCTTTTGGTCTTTGCATTATTTCGGAGGGGGGGGTTTGTGGGTTGTGACAGTGATCTGTGGGAATGCATTGATGTGTGTGTTGTAGTGGGTATGGGTGGGTGGGTGTGTGCCGGTAATCTTTTCCCTCCCCTGTGTCGTAGGTGCAGTACTCACCGATGTCTTCCGCGCCGCCGGGCGTGCTCCTGGTACAGGAGCAGGTATAGGAGTGCGGGGATGACCTGCAACTCGGGTTCCATAATGCCGGAATCTCGCGTGGAGTGCGTAGAGGTGAGCGTTTTCCCGTTCGTAGTCTGTTTCCGCCGTGTTTTTATCGGCGGTGCTCCCGCCCCGGAAAAGGTGGCGGATTGGTGGGTCGTGATAGGGTGGGCGGTACATTGTCTGCCGCCTGGCTGTTGGCGGGGACCGCCGCGCTGTTTGTTTGTGCTGCCGTGGCGGTCGGAGTGTTAATGCGGCGGGCTGTGTTGGCGGTTCCCGCCAGGGTCAGAATTGCAAATTTTGGACCGCCGGCCTGTTGGCGGCTTGGCCGCCGCATTATCACCGACCGCCAGGGTCAGAATGAGGGCCATAGTTCTTTCTCGCATGTGTAATGTTGTCCCGATTCTTTGCCTTTAAGGCTTCAGATAGAAGATACTTGGCCACCCAACACTCTTTGTCAAACCATTTGCACCTAGGAGCAGAAGATTTAGTTTGGGATTTGGAAGGCTTAGTGAAAAGCTCCTTAAGTTCCGCAAAAAACCCCACATGGGCGGACAAAATTTCTGAAGGAGATAATGCAATGGAGTCCTCAAAAAGTTGGTGACGGGTCATCATAATGCCAAGCTTATGGTTTAGTAAGTCAGATTTCAAAAATGAGGGCCACTTTACCGCAAGCTTATTAGTGGAAAGTTTTGACAGAACACTTCGGCCAGCCAAACCAACGGGTAGATCAAACAGGGCTACGTTATATGCAATTTGCAAGGGGGCGTGGTCACTAGTGCGGGGAATACCCACCTCTACATTAGTTATGAAATGCCAGACTCGTAAGTCCAAGATGACATAATCCAAGCAGCTACTATAATTACCTCTGAAAAAAGTAGGCCTAGCAGGGTTATCATTTGGAAATCGTCCATTTCCAAAACGGAGGCCATAGGTAAGTGCAAGGTCTATTATCTGAGACACCCTAGGGGAAGGAGTGAGTGGTGTAGGATGAAGTTGGAGCGGAGGGATATTCCACACTACGTCCTCATCCTGAGTGGACTCAGCAAAGGTTGAGCCAAACTCAATTTGGGCGTTAAGATCACCAGCAATAATAACTCGATATTTAGAATGGAATTCCGAAAGAACATTATGCAAGCGATAAATGGTATCAGACTGTTGGTTAAGGGAGCCTGGTCGATTATAGATATTAATACACAGCACAGGTGTACTAGACCTAGGCTGTATTACTATGGCTAAAATATCACAAGAATCAACAGCAATTTCCTTGACCCTAACCATCTCAGACATCTTGACCCAGATACATAGACCCCCAACCGCCCTTCCCCTGGGGGATTGAGTTGCCTTTTTTATAAAAGAACGATAACCTTGCCTATACATGCCACCCATTGCCCAAGTTTCCTGGAACATGCAGATAGAGTAAGATTCCACAAAAGCCCCCCACTCCGGATCAGGCAGTTTGCTCTTAATACCCGCCACATTCCAGGACAGCAAATACCCTTCAGAAGTTGGAGTGTTAGAAGTAAGCGTACCAAAATCAGTATCCGTAATTAGTTTAGAATTAACTATAGGAGTACAGAAAGAAGCACTTGGATTAGGACCACCTGGGCATTCAAAATGGTAGACTGCCCAACAGTGAGGGACCTGAGGAGGTCAATGGCCTCCTCACTGATGGCAGCAGGGGTGACCGAGGCAGGGACTGAGGTGCCTGGGGCGAAGGAGATGCCCACCCTCCTGGGTGAGCGTGCGCGGGACACACGCTGAGGGGCTGCTGGGTGGGCGGTGCTGGTAGGGGGTGGTGGCTGTACCTGTAGATGCGGGGGCACAGATGGGCCCGCCACCGCAAGGGAGCTCCCATCAGAGGAGAAGTCCGTATCGCTGGTCTCAGCTCCTGTCCCCGCTGTGGAGCTCCCTTCACCCTCCGTCCCACTGGTGAATTCAGACTCTGTTGTGTCGCCCTACAGGGGCATGTGGGATGCAGCTCCCTCCTGCTCCGGTGCCACTGCTCCTTCGCCTGATGATGCTAATGCACACAAGAACAGGGAGACCACAAAAAGGGGGGGGAGACAGAAGAAAGACAAGTTCAGTGCATGCAATACCGCTACCGTTGGAGGACACTGCAGACACAGAAGCCCCCTGCACTACGCCGTGCACTTGGAGTTCCCTAATCAATCCCAGGGACATGGGTTACAAGGCTATGCCCGATTGCTGCACATGGATGTCACAGGAGCCTGACTAGGTGTAGTTGGCACTGTACACAGGTGGGGTGGGCTGCCACAGGGCTTACCTTAAGAAGGGACCTTGCCTACTAAACTCGCCCTTGCCTAGAGGAACCCACAGCCCACCTCCCCCACCCAGACACCTCCAATGCGTGCTGAATCAGCAGAATGAGAGTGTACTCACCCACTTGTGGCTGCTGTGATGCCCTCAAGCGCCCATCCAACTCCGGGTACGCCACCGCCAGGATCCTGAACATCAGGGTCGTCATGGTGCGACAGGCTGTCTGTGGTAGACCCCCAGGGTCCGGACTTCCTTGGCGATGGCATGCCAAATGTCCTTCTTCTGGTGGGCGCTGACCTACAGGAATAGTACAGGGGGAAAGGAGAAGATATTACCGTCCGCACTGTCACAGTCATTGGCCCGCATCCCTACCCTTGCCATGACGCACATGCACTCACCATCGTTTCATGCACACCTCATTCTCAACCCCCCCCCATCTTTCATCCACACCACTCCACACAGGCATTGCCCATACAGCATGCTCACAGTGTACTTACCTGTGTGTCTGGAGGACCGTAGAGTAGTGTGTACTGGTGGAGGACCCCATCCACTAGTTTCTCCAACTCCTCCGTGCTGAAGGCAGGGGCCCTTTCCCCAGACACACGAGCCATTGTCTCTTCCAGACTGAGGTCACAACAGCACTTGCAGTGTAGGTCCTCTCCTGTCGAAGATCAGGTATCAAGTGATTGAACAGAGAGAAAATGGTGGTCACGTCTGCGGCAGTGCGTACCGTCACCGCCGGAGTACATCGTCATTGGCTCCTGGGACCCATAGGGTCCAATGTTAACCAATGCAGGATAGCGCTGCGGTCTTCGACCGCCTACCGCGACAGTGTACAATGCCAGCACAGTTACCTCATATCCCCTTGTCCCACTTTACAGGTCAGGCAGCTGCCATTTCATGTGCCCACATGGCATTATTTTGGACTACGTCACACATATCTAGGCCTTGCTTAAACACTAATACAGGCATATGTCGATTTGCTAATATTTTCCGATTAAGCTGTGTTTACGTACCTCAGAGTTGGTTGACCCTCTGCTCGCTGTTCTCCTCCATAGGCACCGTCGGCTGGGGTATGTGAGGAGATGGCGGCATCCTCCGGTCTACAGACCGCTGGTGGACCTCTCGACAATGGAGGAGCGACATGTGATCATCACCTACAGACTTGATCGTACCACAATCCAAAAACTGTGTGCCCAGTTGGAGCCACAGGAATCCCCCCTCAAGTGCAGGTGCTGTCAGTACTCCATTTCCTAGCAAGTGGGTCTTTTCAAACTACAGTGGCCATAGCATCAGGGATGTCCCAGCCTATGTTTTCCAACGTGTTGTCCTGAGTGTTGTCTGCCCTGCTGAAACACATCCGGAGCTACATCGTTTTCCCTCAGGTGGAGGATTGGCCTACAGTGAAAGGTGATTTCTATGCCCTGGGACATATCCCCAACATCATAGGTGCCATTGATGGGACACATGTGGCATTGGTCCCCCCAGCAGGAGTGAACAGGTGTACAGAAACCAGAAGAGTTATCATTCGATGAATGTGCAGATGGTGTGTTTGGCAGACCAGTATATCTCCCATGTGAATGCCAAATTTCCTGGCTCAGTACATGGCGCTTATATTCTACGGAATAGCAGCATCCCTTATGTGATGGGGCAACTCCAGAGGCACTGTGTGTGGCTATTAGGTGAGGACATGGACCCAATACAGTGTGACTAGGTGTCTGGGTCTGGGGATGTCCCTGTGACTTAGTGTGTGTCTAACAGTTGTCCGTCGACATTTGCAGGTGACTCTGGTTACCCCAACTTGTCATGGCTACTGACCTCAGTGAGGAATCCCAGGACAAGGGCAGAGGAACGCTACAATGAGGCCCATGGGCGAACTAGGAGGATTATAGAGCGGACCTTCGGCCTCCTGAAGGCCAGGTTCTGGTGCCTCCATACGGCAGGTGGTTCCCTATTCTACTCACCAAAGAAGGTGTGCCAGATCATTGTGGCCTGCTGTATGCTTCACAACTTGGCTTTGCGACGACAGGTGCCTTTTCTGCAGGAGGATGGTCCAGATGGAGGTGTTGTGGCAGCTGTGGAGCCTATGGACAGTGAAGACGAGGTAGCAGAAGAAGAGTACATAGACAACAGGAACACGGTGATCCTGCAATACGTCCAGTGAGACACAGGTAAGAAGACAACACTGCCTGCTACATCGGATGTAATTCTACTACCTCTCATCTGTCTGTCATTTTCACCTAGTGTATGGTCACTGAGTTGTCACTTTCCCTTACGATTTCACAGATGTGGGACCCACTGTGTGACATCTGCTTTGTTTCCGCATGGACTAGAGCTGTGTGACATAGGTATGTTGACATTACAATTGATATAGCATTTTGCCACTGTTATTGCTAATACACATTTTCAAAAGCACAGACAGACCCCTGATTGTTTTGTGATTTAAGGGTGTTTATTTAAGTGCCCAATAGTGGAGGGGGTTGTAAAATGGTCAGGGGTGATGGTGGAGGAATGTCCATGGCAGAGTCCATTCTATTAGTCTCACAGGTGCATTGTCCAAAGGGGCATAGGAAGTGGAGCTAGGGCAGTTTAAGTATGGACAGGGTGACAAAGTGGGACAGAAGGATGACAATCAGGGTGGTCTCATTTCTTGGCGGGGGTCTTGGTATTGTTCTCTGTCTTTTTCCTGGATCTCAGGGACCGCTTGCGGGGTGGTTCTCCATCTGCAGGGGGTGGGGTGCTCGTGTGGTGGTCCTGTGGCGTGCCTCCTGTCCACTAGCGCCGGCGGAGGTGGCGGGCAGTTCATCGTCCAGGCTAGTGTCAGGGGCCCCTTGTTGTGCCACAGTGTCCCTCCGGGTGTTGACGAGTTCTTTCAGCACCCCTACAATGGTGCCCAGGGTGGAATTGATGGATTTGAGTTCCTCCCTGAAGCCCAAATACTGTTCCTCCTGCAGCCGCTAGGTCTCCTGAAACTTGGCCAGTACCGTTGCCATCGTGTCCTGGGAATGGTGGTAGGCTCCCATGATGTTGGAGAGGGCCTCGTGGAGAGTGGGTTCCCTGGGCCTGTCCTCCCCCTGTCGCACAGCAGCCCTCCCAGTTCCCCTGTGTTCCTGTGCCTCTGTCCCCTGAACCGTGGGACCACTATCACTGCCCCCATGTCCCTGGTGTTGTTGGGGTGGTGGGTTAGCCTGGGTTCCTTGTAGTGGTGGACACACTGCTGATTGACGTGTCCTGGGGACAGAGGTATGGGTCAGCTGGGTGGGTGCTGTGCTGGTGTTTCCAGAGGGGGAAGCTCTGTAGTGGCCTATGACTGTGTGAGGGGAACCGACTGTCCAGAGGTCCCAGATGGGCCGGGCTGGTCATCTTGATCCAGTTGGACAGAGCTGCTCTCATCACTGTGGGCCTCTTCTGTTGGTGGAGTGGACATATCTGGACCCTCCTGTCCGGTGACATTGGGTAGGGGTCCTGCAGGGGTGTAAAGGCATGATTATTGCATCTATGTGTGCCATGGTGTGCAATGGGTGGGTGACCGTGTACCCCAGTGCTTGCATTCCTGTGTAGGACCTTGTGTGATAATGGTTTGGGGGTGTTTGGGTATGTGCAGTGGCCATGCTTTGGTGATGGGTGTCCATGATTTGGTGTTACATGCAGGGCTTGGGTTTGGGATGTGTGGTTTGTGATATTGGGACATACGTGAGGAGTGATGGGGGTGAGGGCGAGAGTGGGGGTATGCGATAGCATGCAGGTGGGTGGGGGATGAAGTAGTTAAAGGTTTGACTTACCAGAGTCCATTCCTCCTGCTACTCCTGCGAGGCCCTCAGGATGCAGTATAGCCAAGACCTGCTCCTCCCATGTAGTGAGTTCTAGGGGAGGAGGTGGGGGTCCGCCACCAGTCCTCTGAACAGCAAGGTGGTGTCTTGAGACCATGGAACGCACCTTCCCCCGTAGGTCGTTCCACCTCTTCCTGATGTCATCCTGTATTCTTGGGTGCTGTCCCACTGCGTTGACCCTGTCCATGATTCTTCGCCATAGCTCCATCTTCCTTGTTATGGTGGTGTGCTGCACCTGTGATCCGAATAGCTGTGGTTCTACCCAGATGATTTCCTCCACCATGACCCTGAGCTTCTCCTCAGAGAACCTGGGGTGTCTTTGCGGGGCCATGGGGTGGTGTGGGTGATGTGTGGGGTGGTGTGTGTTGTGATGTGTGGGGTGATATTTAGAGGCATATTGTGTGAGGTGCTTGGATGTTGTGTAAGTGATGGTGTTGAGTGCCTGTGGATGCTAGCTTGTAGATGGTGGTGCCTCTTTCTGGCCTTCAATCGCAATTGTTGACGTAAGGGTTTGTGGGTGATGTGGGTGTGTGTTTTATATTGTATTGGGTGTGGGAGTGGTGTGTGTATGTGTATCAGATGTGTGTGTTTTGAATTGACCAATGTGGATGTGTTTTGTAAGAGTGTGTGTATTTTGAGCGCAGCGGTGTGTGGGAGTGGTGTGTGTATCAGATGTGTGTATTTTGAATTGACCAATGTGGATGTGTTTTGTAAGAGTGTGTGTATTTTGAGCGCGGCGGTGTGTACTGCCAATGGAATACCGCAGTTGAAAGACCACTGCGTAGATTCGTGGGTCGTGATAGTGTGGGCGTATTCCTGTTGGCGTGATGGTGGAGGTTTTGTTATCGCCAGTTTATCACTGACATTTGGTGTGGCGGACTTGTGTAGGTGTCTGGATTTTGGCGGATTCCGAGCCGTGGGTCATAATGACCGCGGCATAATTCCGTGGCGGTGTGTTGGCGGTCTTCTGCATGGTGGTAAGCGGCTTTAACCGCCAATGTTGTAATGACCCCCTAAGTATTTGCAGAAGTATATTCAGAATATTTCAGGGTTGACAAAGGATTTGAAGGAGTTGGAAGTGACAGAAGCCTGGGAAGCCATTAAGATCGATTTTCTGCTATGGCAGATGGTTTAGGAACGTAGGAAGCAGAGTTGTAGGTTTTATTTTGAAGCCATTGTTGCTTATTGTGATACTAGTGATAGTTCTGTTGGCTGGATATAAAGTTGAATGAAGATTCAGACTGGAAGAAAGAGGAAAAGAGCAGAGGTTGAGATGGAAGACAATCAATGTAAATATTATGATGATATGAAAAGTCTGTTGGAGTCCAGATGAAAGCTGATGAAGATGACAGGGTTGCAAAGCATCTCATTCGAGAGGTTTGTGATGACTTAATACATCATCAGAAGGGGGTTGAGAGAGCATAACTTGGCTGTTCCATTATGTTTTCTAGAATGTGAAATAAAGGAAGAATCAGCTTCCTATGTAACATGTATAAATGGCTTTCATATAATGTGATGCATTGAAATGCATACTACTAAAGTGCTTGAATCCTGTAAACGTTTCATGTAAGCCGCATTTATCAATCATTATGCAAGTATGTTTATGTTATAGTATTTTAGAAATGTGATTTCCATAACCATTATATATTCTTTATGAAAAATGTGTGGAATGTCATTTAAATCAAATGTGCATTTATGTCTATGTTAGCTTCGCTGGAGTGAAGGTCTGGGTTTCTTTCTGTGTTTTAACCTCCATTGTGAAGCTTGTTTTCTTGCATATTTTCTTAAGCTACAGATGCATTGGTACCAAATGAAGAAGACTATTGTTGGTGTTAGATAAGGGGGGCTGAGAATACATGTTACCAAGGTCAGAAGGAGTGATCCAAAGATGTACGGATGCAAGCATCAATTAGACGTGCATTTTATAACACTATTGTTTCGTTGTTACATGTTAAAAAATGCAATACATGTAGGGAACAATTTTCAATGACAAGTAAGTGAACAAATCAAAGGCTGGGTCAATGTCAGTTAGCCAAGAAACAACAATCAAATGTTTCAAAATGACATATTTATGTGTGAGTGTTAAACAGGGTGACACTGTTCAAACCTACCTAGTGCGGAATATATAGTACAACATTTGATTACTACTTTGTCATTTTGCACATGTTGTGAGTGCACAGAACATAGAGTTGCTCACAGCTTTCAGAAATACCTATCACAGTAATCTAATGCATGAGCATGAACGTCAGCATGCAGAAGAGTCGAAAGTATCAGGACATAGACAAAATTATTATTGACACAGATAATTGGAAGAGACATGTGCCAAACCATGGTCAACATTATATATAACATATAAAGTTCAATACTGAAAGAACTATCTATTAGTTAGTCAGTATACATAGTACACATGGACAGGAATGTATTAGTAGCAATGTGCATGATCATTAACAGTTGTGTTTTTGTACTTTCAGCTGACCAAGGATATGGTCTGCAGCGTTGGATCATGATCCCATTACCCCATCCCAAGATCGAGGTCAAAAAATGGTTCAACCAGGTTCTGACCAGGACTAGGAACAAGGTTGAAAGGACATTCGGTGTTCTGAAGTTCAGGTTTTAACTACTTGAATATATCTGTGGGAAGATCACGATACTCCCCTTTATGGTGAACAAGGTAATTCTGGTGTGTGCAATCCTACACAACATTTGTGTTAAAGCAAATGTCCCATGGGACTTGGAGCCAGAAAAGAGTGACTCAATGGAGGTGGTGGATGACAATGATGGAGGCATCAAACACACAATTGCTGGTCAGTGGTGACACAACAACATTGTGTCTAATTTTTTTCAAAATTAATTCATAGAATGGACAACATTTCTGGTATTTTCATAAAAGTTCAACATGAAAATAAATGTTTGAACTCATTCATTGTGTTGTAGCAATCATGTTGTCAGACCTGTTGAGCAACATGAGGCCACAGCTCCAAATATTCAGTCAGCCAATGCAGCATTGTAATGTGATGGAGTGTACTGCATGTAAGGGACAGGCCAGGCCTGCCACATAGTCACATCTAAATAGTAAATTTCTGTCCTCACATTCTTGAGCAGGGTAGTGCTACCAGCTAGCAGTCTTGCGTCAAGTGTGTTTTGTATGGTACTCAGTGAGGGTTGCAACACAAATCACCCAATATGTCCATATGTCCAATATGTCCATACCTGAGACAAACTGCTCATTGTAGTGTGTCTCACCAATGTGGCAGCGTGCAGAATCGTAGCACTTTGTTTTTGCGTCAGGCAGTAAATATGGCACTGGATGGCTAGTGTCATTTTTTGGAAGGGAACGCCTACCTTACATATCACTGTTGTTAAACGACGCAAGGTGGGATGGAGCTCCAAAAAAGGATGCATACTAAGATATTTTGTTACTAGACGGGACTAGCGATAAAATATAAATATGTAGCTCGGTTAGTGCTGATTTTGCGTCAAAAAAGATGTTTTTTGTGTGTGGGGTGGCTCTTTGGGCAAGGGTCATCCCCCAAAGAGGCACACAACTGTTGCCCATTTCTGCCCCCACTGAGGGCAGATCAGCCTTTTTTTTTTAGGCCCATCTGCACCTAAGGGAGGCAGAAACCATTAGATTCCAGGAAGTTTTTTGTTTTTAGTGTGGGGGCAGCCCCTTGGGCAAGGTTCGCTCCCCAAAAAGGGGCATAGTATTCATGGCCATTTCTGTCCTCCGTGGGGGTAGATGAGCCTATTTTTTTTTTTGGCCCATCTTCACCCAACGGGGCAAAAGCCACTAAGGCACCAGGGATTGTTTTGTTTTGTTTTGTTTTTTTGTGTGGGGGAGTGGCCCCTTGGGCAAGGGTCGCCCTTCAAAGGGGGCACATAACTGTTGACCAATTCTTCCCCCCTTGGGAGCAGATCAGCCTATTTTATCAAGCCCATCTGCCCCCAAGAAGGGCATAAACCACTAGACACCAGGGAAAATGTCTAAATGTTTGGTGGCGAGGTGTTTGTCGACTGGCGAAGTATTTGCATTTGTGATTATAATGGTTTATTTCTCCTTTTTTGTTCTAGTTCAACGTTTTTGATTCCTTCGTTGTGACTCCTGGCATTTTTTCAGTGGTTGACCTGCAGTTTGCGTAGTTGCATGTTTTGGGTAAGAAACAAATATTTGCTCCAAATAAGTATTGTTGTCATGCATGAATTACTTTTTTATATTAAATGCAGGATTGTGTGTGAAATTGTCCTTAGATTTCTGCACAATGATATCTGTGTTGTCTTATGTGTAATTTTCTTTTCTTTTTCCTTTTTAGTGGGATATCATTGGTGCTTGCTGTGCCTGCGCAGAGTAGTTGCTGGTGAGTCTAGCTTTTTTAGTCAAATCAGTGGTATTGTTTTTGAGTATGTAACTTTTTATGATAAAGCCACACTTTGTTTATTACTTATTTTACACAGTGTTGGATGTTGTTGGCGCATTTGTCAAGTTACTTTTCTTAGGAAGGGTCATTGCTAGCCGCAGGGTGACCGCTCAGCAGTTGTTGGTATGCTTTTTGAGTCGTCTTCTGACCATGATTACGAAACTGACTCTGCATCTGAGGCAGAGGAGGAAGTGCAAGATTCTGGCAATGAATTTTCTGTCAGAGAGGAATCATCTGATGAGGAAGCCACTCTCAGTGCGGATGAAGTGCCTGTTTTAGAGGAGGACCTTGATGTGCCAATAGTGCAGCAGCCTGGGTCTGAAAGGCTTTTCATTGGAAGACCTGAACTCTGGGTTGCCCCAGACATGGAGCAGCCAGATTTGCCTGCTTTTAATGGTTTCCCAGAGTGTAGAGAAAATATGGGGAACTTTTTGCCTATAAATTTCTTTCAGTTGTTTATGGATGATGGATTTTTGGAAGAGATTGTTGAGCAGACAAATTTGTCTGCTGTACGATACCAGAGAAGGAGGTTTTGGAGGGGCTGAAACTGTCCTCCTTATAGCCTATATATTATTACAAAAAGGCCCACCCCAGAAAAGATTTCACAGGGTGAACAAGGGAAAGGACAAATATTTTTTTGTGTGGGGTTAAGGGAAGCAGGCTGCATTTTCAAAAAAGATTGCTTTACTAAAAAACTGTCACAGACAAGGTGGTCTGCTGATGCTAGCAAGTCACCGCCCCTATGACCACAATGATTCCTAGTAGTTTGAAAACTGCAACCTACCTCATTAATAATCACAATTTTCCAAATGTATGTTTACATTTTATATACATTCACCTCTCATTAAACCTTTACAAAGAAACGCTGCATCCTTCGACCCCACACTACTGCCTTGTGGCCACCATTTACATGGTAGGGCCTAGGAAAGATTACTGTCAATGAGTATTATAATCTGTGCTGTCACCCGTAGCCGACCAAACACCCATCATGTAAGAAATTCCCAGACTGGGAACCGAAAGCAGCCCTCGCAAATGTTTTCAGACCACCTCACATACTGCATGGAGCAAGCAGGCCCCACCCACTGTGATTCAGTTACATTCATTATTATATAAATTTATTAACAAATAGACATATTTTCTTGAAGAAGGTCCTCTCAAGTTCCAGGCATACAGTAAGGGCAGCTGCATTACAGTGACATGATAGGCCCTACACAAGCAGGGAAAATAGGCCGTTGGGGAATAAACTATAACAATAACTAGGGTTCAGTGGACCCTTCAGGCCCACTGTGCCCCAGTGATACTGCACCTGCTGCATCACTGATAGCTACACCTCCGACTAAGGGCTCATGATAAGAGGAGCCATGGAGTACAGCCCTATCACAGGACAGCCCAAATGTTGGCTCAGGCAAGCGATATGTATTTATAAAACATCTGAAAGTTCCATTTTCTGATGACAGCAATTCACATCATCTCATACAACATTCCATAAAAAAACTGTTTGTAAGTCTCAGGTGCATTATGTAGTAAGGCTCAGCATTGCTCATCACCTACTGGCAATTAACACCTTTTTGTGACACTTGTAGAATATAAAACCACATGCAAACACATTTTTTTTAGGTTTGTGCAGGCAGATATTGATCATTGATCAGTTTGTTTTTGCAACCACTTTTTGAACTCATTTGACAGCCAGCAATCTCCCCGACCTCAGCACCAAAACAAGCCCCCTTCATGCACCCAAACCAGGCCCTACCCTACCAGCCTCCGGGGGTAGTACCTAATAGGGCATATCAGGGTCAGCAGGGAGTTGAATTTGTGACTGCAAATGTTTCTCCTTTCCACAAATAACGCTGATCCCAGCAGCTTGCATTTCTTCTGTCATTTAAACGTCACTTATTGACAAGAAAATAGTAAACTGACTGTATTTTTTGAAAATGTATGGTGAAAAATATACCCAGAAAAAAATTGACCTTAAGGCCTTTGAGGATCAGGAGGAATTGTAGAGGTTTATTTCAACTCTTGGGAGCTGTAAGTAAACATATTCAAGCATGTATTTATGGATGTACTTACTGCTTTATAAAACGTCGACTTATTGCTTTGTAGACACTTTGCAGAACTTGCTGTAGCCATCTCCAAGCAGCAGTGTTTCAGTGTGGGCTTTGTTCAGAGAGCACGTTAAAACCAAACATATAACCAGTAACAAGACAAGGTCAATTTAAAGTGAGGTGTTGCCAGGTTGTGCCGGCCATGTACGCGTAGTGAATTACTCTTGCTATATGATGGCGTGTTAGTTCCAGTCGCCATCTTAAACGTGGGCTAATCAGAGGCATGGGGCCTGTTTGGGATCTGATTGGCTCACAAAGGCCTGCTTTGTTTCAATTCTAGCCTGCCTTTCATTTTGGCGAAATAAAATGAATCTTTGTACTGTAAATACTTCATTGGTCTCTTATACGCCAGGCAGCATTCGTCCCCTATGGTTTTACTACTTTAGGCTGGCTAATATTACAAATATTTTTGCGGGGCTGAATGCTATAAACAGGAAAGGTAAGCAAAGGTCTCCTCGCAAAGCTGGTAATTTTACGAGAAAAGTAATGATGAATCAATTCATTATCAAAATAACAACTCTGAATAGCAGAAAGAGTGCAGCTTAGAGGCATTGAAAGCAGAAACACATGGTTACTACATGGCACAATTACCTTTATTCAGCACTGGTACACCGACAAAATAGTGAAAAAAAACATTGGGGCTGTTCTTTCGACTTTTTTTCCCACGCATTAAAACTAAGTTTAAATATCTGGGGCAACGAGGTACGGATGGCTCAATTGTGACACATTTAGATGAGTTTAATTCTGACAGCCTGTGACATGCCTCTTATTTTGGCCTAAATCGCGTGTGTGTGGGGCAGAAGAGGGTTTCAGAGCGTGGACAGCTCAGGTTTGATGGCAGCAAATTGATGAAATGTCATCTGGGTTTCTGTCTGTACTGGCCCAAAGGTGACATGTCTGAAGAGTTGGAGGTCTTCGTCAAGTCCTTGATTCAGACTGAAGCACAGCGCTGTGTGGACTGAATGGGAGACTTTTCGCCAATATCGCCCCTTTGTCCAGCTGTCAATTTGCAAGACAAATTGATTCCTTGTTGTACCGCCTTTCAACAACGGACTGACACTTCAGCCACTGGCTAGTGAGTGGACTCAATGGCTTTTTGGTGACCTTGACCTTTTCTGTCTTTAATCTCTATTACCGCGTTTGATGCCTGTTACATTTTTTGAACAGTCTACTTCTGAGAGGCAAGAGGAAAATCCTATCTTATTCTACACGCTCTTTGTTAAAAAGACTACAAGAGAAGCAGCTGAGTTTATATTGTGTCAAAGACTCAAGAGATAAGAGTAAAACAGCCTCAGAAACTAGCAAGATTAGTGTAGCAGATTTATCTAGACCGTCTCATGAATTTTAAATTTGAAGTGAAAAGCAACCATGGACATCCAAAGACTTAAAATAAGTATTAACAGGCAATGGCATTATATTTACGGATATATTTAAGGAAAAAACACCCTAACTCCCCACACACACACGTAAAAAATGCATATGCCTATACTACTACATTGATTACAAAATATCATACTGTCCTCTTCTAAGAGGTAAATGCTCGGATTATAATCAGTCTATGGAGCCTGCCTGACTGTGACGTGAAACCAGTGCAACATCAGAAAATCAATGTTACTATTTCTACATATTGGTGCACTGAAGTGATAAGTATAGCTCAATTTCTTTCAAATGATGCAAAAGAAACCAGTACAGAAGTCAGCTTGTTATTGCCCATAAACACTATTATTACTAATTAACATTATTGATGTCTTCCCCTCATTTACAAACTGCGTGGTGTTCTCATTTTGCTTTGAGTGCAGCAGCTGTTCCACCACATCACCAAGGCTCAGATTTATCAAAGGACTGCACTGCCCTTGCATCACATAGTGTGAGGCACTAGCAACACAGTCCTTAGCCAGATTTACAAAGCCACGCTGTGCCAGTTTGCATGACCCTGCATGGCTTAGTAAATCAAAAGTAACACAAGGCAGCGCAAGTAACTGCCTTGCGTTACTCTGTGCTTTGAAGGCATTACATGGTGGAGCAAGTGTGTTCCCATACACATTTTTGACAAATTCCCAGATTTAGCAAGACTAGTAAACCTGGGACTAGGTCTAATTTGGACCCCTTCCTGATAGAGATACAACAAGGAGAAATATCTTTATTTCTCCTCGTTGTTTCCTCTTTCTATGTGCGTTGCACTCTGACTGTTCTCTTCAACCCGGCAACACAGTGCTGGGTTGGAGAGAGCCTAGTGCACATGCATGTCTGGCCGACCCGAGACACTAATCCTGCAAAGCACCCACAGGACCATTGAAACCAATGGGAGCATACCTTTAATGCCTGCTCTTAGCAGATGTTAAAAATGCCAGAAAAAATGACGCAAAGAAATCTTTTAAATTTCTTTGCGTTATTTTTTTGGCCCCCCCTAATGTGGGAACGCCCCCTTTGCATACATTATTCCCGGCGCAGGTGCTGCAGTGCAACGGAATCCTAGCTATTATTTATACTGTATAGTGGATTCTGCGCTAGAGGTCAATGGATTGAAGCAACACAGGTTTGAGGGGATGTCATCAATGTGAAATGTAAGCATCAACAATTATCAGCATAACCAAAGATGAGAAGAATTATGTAATTTATTTCCCTAGATTAATAACACTAATGTTACGAACATAACTTTCAAACATAAATGGTAAGCATATAGAATTAATAGCGGTTGATTAGAACGTCTTATATATCTCAGTTTAATCGAAACAACCAAAAAAATAATCTCCAAAAGAATTACACTTATTAATAATACCAGAATTGGTAATAATGGCAAAGTATACATTAGTACAACACTCAAAAGATGTCAATGTAAATCATAAGCATTCTAAGTTAATTCCCTCACTAACCACAAATTAGTATTAATATGTTGGGATTCATGTAAAAAGAATTTAGAAACACAAATTTAGAAAAACTCTTTAACTCGGATCATTAAAAATTGTTATTAACATGCAGTGATCAAATTATAAGTTGCAGCTGGTACCTGGAAAGCAAAAGAGGCACATCTAACATTGCAATGACATACATTACCCTATTCGACCATAACATGCAGACTACTTCAGCAAGGGAACACCATTGGTATGTTTTCAGAAGTATCAGGCCTAAGAACAGCTAAACCCGCACTGCTAATGTGACTCGAATCATCAGCAGGAACTCTGGCATTTAACGTCTTCAATCTAAAGACTGGCGTCTTCCTCTAACAATCTCTCTCTCTGACAAAAGAAACATCCTACTCAAGTTGTAATACTAATCTTCAAAAAGCTTACGATTGGTCAGTTCATGGCGTGGTTACGCTTCAGCCAATAGAAAATTTAATTGATAACCTAAAATACGACAATTTTACATTAACTAAAACATTTTCTCAACAGTAACATTTTCTCTTCCGTATCGTCTGCAACTCCATTGTTCCATCTCGACTAAACTTCTGTTCCCAGGAAGAAACTTTTACAGTTGCAACTTTCACTTCCATCGTCGAGGAAAAAATCACAGATTAGTAACATTCTGAAACAATAGAACATTCAACTTTTGCAATGCTCGGTTAAAACATGGCCTCGTTAGACATAAAGCATTGAATGCACTTTTATATAAGCATTGAATTATGGAAAATAACAACAACATTTGTTTAGAATTTTGCTCAGTTAGGAACAGAAAATGAATTGTGGCGACCATTTTCAAAAGTCACCCGTTTACATGTTAATTCATTATACATTTAGTATACCAAAATCATTAATAAACATGTTAGAAAATTCACACTCTCACAATCCCTCCTCTGATGACTATTTATATCATCACATCAATCTATAATAAATTCATTTATTATCACCAATTCTCAAAACTTAGTCTCGTGTATTTTCGCATTATTTCTCTTTCCCCTTTTATTTTCTCCATAAAATGTAGTCCTTTGAATTTCAAAATTCCTTCTATTCTTTTCCAATTTTCTTATTTTTAAACATTTTATCATTTTATATGCTCCCCAAATTCTAATTAGACAAAATACAATTATTGACTCCCATTGTGCCATTATCAAAATAACACTTCTTCCCACATTACTAAACCAATTTCTCACAGATTAAATTCCTTTGCCAGCTTTTTCCCAAACTGTAGTTTCTGTTAGCTCTTTTCAATCGTCTTTATTAATTGTTATGTTTTTAATCAGCTCTTTGACTTTTCCAGAATTGTCAGGTATAACTGAACAACAATGATTTGAACCCAGTAGTTTACAAACTCCGCCCTCTTTCGCTAAAAGAATGTCTAACTCAGGCAGTTCTGAAGTGCCATGGCTCTTGTAGCAGCCAATTCTGTATCTAGAAGAATAATAGCTCCAGAATATCTTGTCAACATGTTATCCACTATTGTAGACAACTTCTGTATTTTAATTGAATTCAAGACTACTCCGACTGAAGAAATTATAGCCCCACAAATGTCTCCCACAATGCTAGAAATTGATTCCCGCTTGTGTCTCATTTGAAATTTCAGCGTTTCAGGAATTTCACTCAAGTCTTCCAACTGATAGATTTTCGGAAAGACTATTCCCAAGAAACATGTTCCATACCATCCTCTAAGAAGAAGGTAGTATGCATTTTTCCCACAAATATAATAGATTCAGGGTACTGGTGGGTCCTGTCCATTCATCATAAAATCCCACTTACTCCTAAACATGTCTACACTCACTCTTTCCTACAAACACTCTATCATTCTTACTCAAAAGTCTGTATATACAAAGTCTTCCCATGTGTTCAGCATATATTATTAATTTTCCTTGTTTAGTAATATTAGTATAAGCATAATCAACTCCAGGTTTTTTCTACTTATTATTCCCTTATCTATCTTTGCTTTTATTTCTCTTCTTCTATCTTCTGTGTTATCTAAAAATGTATTTTCTACAGGAGTTAGTAAACATGTCAGATTATTTCGATGAGCGAATGCAGTGCCAAAGGTTAAAGTAGGCTCAAAGAAATCTCTCATAATAACTATGTTATTATCTTTGGCTATTCTATTTAAGTAACCTCTGACTGGTACAAATGATAATACCATGTCATGTCATAATTTTAATGGAAATACTGGAGTCATTCTTGATTATAGAAATGAGTTAGTAGAAGACTGCAACTTATAGCCTAAGTAACAGGCAAACTATGGTAAGTAGTTCCTTTTTCCACTGAAGTCGGAATCTGTGTTCATACATAGCAATCTTTCGCATCCATCACCTCAACATACTCATGCAATAAGCGTTAGAAAAAAATAGAAGAAAGCTCTTTCTTTACATGTATGTATTTAACATCTATTCTAAATTTATCTTTCGTTAGTGACATATCAGTTATATCCAAAGAACTATCAATCTTCATGGTCTGGTTGGCTTCATTCATCTCATAAACAGTCACCCCTAGGAACAACAATAAAAACATTAACACACTCACCACCCCCAATCCAATACTTAAAACTTTGCAACAACTAATTCTACTGTTTTGGTTATGTGAGTTTCTCATATTTTCCATATTCAAATTGTTTAAAAAAAATAATTTAAAAAAAAACATTTTCAAAATTCAAAACAAACAATCACAAATCAAAATCCCTCCTAAATTATTATTTTTTAACAATAATTAATTCACTCTGGACAGTCTCTTCGTCCTTTTCAGTAAAACAGCTTGTCAACTCCAGTAAGTATTATTCTCTCTCTTGAGCATGACTTTCCGTATAATTTATTTTTTCTCAATATTTCTTCCCAAAGTTCTTCCTCTCAATCTTCACGTGCCAAAGTAAAAAATGTCAATGTCTCTGTCAAAATAATAGCTCAAATATTTTTCTTGCCAATCATTTGTAATTAATTACGCCCATTTTCAGTCTTTCTGCCACTTTCACCTTCTTCTCCACTAGTATTTTCTCTTTCATGCAATTCCTTTTCCTCTTGAATTGGTGGAACTACATTAATCCTTCCACTCTTTGAGCTTCTCTTGCGAGTTGTCTCCTTTCAATGTCTTTTTTTGTCAACAATTTTCTCAAGATTGAAACTTCACTTGCCTTTGAACCTTTTTCTTCTGATATTCCCGCAGCTAGTTGAGGAAGAGTATAATCCACTTGGGCGGGACTACACTGAATTCCGTTCCCAATGGGTTCTGTCCTTTCTTCAGTTTGGTATGTCAAGCCACCTGCTTCTGAAGACACCCTCCTTTGAGCAGATCTTCTCTCAGTTGATTCTTTCTGATCGCTCTCATTCGAGGATGCCCTCCTCGGGTCAGAATCAGTCTTTTCACTTTCTTCGCAGGGTGACTCTTCTACTCCCTCTTCTACTCCTTTTACAGATTGTTCAACTTCTTCAGTATTTTGTTCTTTCTCGTCTGTTATAGGAGTAGGCACATCTCTGTCATTTTTGATGTTCTATTCACTTTCTTTCTCCTTGTTCCCAATATTTCCAACTGTTGGTAATCTCAACAGTCCGTCTTCTGTTTCTAGTTGGATCATGCACTTTTCTTCTGTGGCTTGCATGCACCTAATTCGGTAAAACAGCACACTTTACAGCTGTCATTGTAGTGAGCACGGTTTGATAAGGACCCTTCCACCTGTTGTTGCTTCCACCTAATGAGAAAAAGACCGAACCACATCAGCTAGACTTTTGCAATAATCAAGCACCATATCATCTTTAATACTCACAAGTGCATTTGCAGGTATTGCTGGAAATCTCATTGTTCTCCCCATCAAAATTTTGTGTGGAGACAATCCAGTCTTCTTATCAGGAGTGCTAATCATTGACATTAGCACCAGTGGAAGAGCATCTGGTCATTTAAAATTTGTCGACGCATATACTTTTGCCAATCGTGATTTTAATGTTCCATTCATTTGCTCTACGAGTCCTGAAGCTTCTGGGCGATAACTACAATGCACCCTTTGCTGAATGTTTAATGCTGAAAAAAGCAATTTCATCACTTCACTATTGAAGTATGTTCCCTTATCTAATTCAATAGAAACCAGAAAACCAAAACGTGGAATTAGTTCTCGCAAAAGTAACTTAGCTACTAAAAGACTGTCATTTCTCCTTGTTGGATATGCCTCAATACAGTGACTGAAAATGCACACAATCACCAACACGTATTTCAAACCAGCACACTCAGGCATCTCAATGAAATCCATTTGCATTCTACTGAATGGACCTCCTGCCATACCTATATGTCCCATGTTGACAAATGTTCTTTTGCCGACATTCATCTGCTGACAAACTACACACCTATGGCAAACCAGTTTAGCCACTTGCCTGAATTTTGGATTGTACCAAAACTGTTTAAAACTCCTGATCATCGCATCTCTCCCTATGTGTGTCTGACCATGATAGTATCTAGCCATTTGTGTCAACAAACTGTTTGGTAAAACTACTTTCCCTTCTACTGTCACCCAAATGTTGTCTTCCCTTTGAATGCAACAATGTTTTATTCAATCCCTACGCTCTTCTTCTGGAACATTGTTCTGTATTGCTTTGAACTCCTCTAACGTCTCAACAATATGCATTGTAAACTTTGCATACATCTCATCATTTTCAGACATCAATTTCCAATTTCCTTTGAATGAAATCCCATTCAGAGCACAACATTTTGCAAACTGGTCTGCATAAGCATTTCCCAAAGTTACATAGGCGGTCATTCTGACCGCGGCGGGCGGCGGTCGCCGCCTGCCATGCGGTTACCGCCGAATGACCGCTCCGCGGTCAGGAGACCGCGGCGGCCATTCTGGCTTTCCTGCTGGGCCGGCGGGTGACCGCCAAAAGGCCGCCCGCAGGCCCAGCGGGAAAGCCCCTGCAACGAGGATGCCGGCTCCGAATGGAGCCGGCGGAGTTGCAGGGGTGCGACGGGTGCAGTGGCACCCGTCGCGATTTTCACTGTCTGCCAAGCAGACAGTGAAAATCTGTATGGGGCCCTGTTAGGGGGCCCCACAACACCCGTTCCCGCCATCCTGGTTCTGGCGGTAAAAACCGCCAGAAACAGGCTGGCGGGAAGGGGGTCGGAATCCCCATGGCGGCGCTGATTCCCTGGGCCAGGGGAAAACCGGCGGGAAACCGCTGGTTCCCCTTTTCTGACCGCGGCTTTACCGCCGCGGTCAGAATAGCCCTGGAAGCACCGCCAGCCTGTTGGCGGTGCTTCCGCTGCCCTCCGCCCTGGCGGTCAGAGACCGCCAGGGTTGAAATGAGGGCCATAATCTTGTCCTCTGTGGTGTGCACTGCATTTGACCACCGCAATTTTCTCAGGCTTCTGTACAGCTTTTAACAAATCATGTATTCTTTCTCCATTCCTCACAGGTGAGCCTGATGAAGTCAGGAACCCCCTCTGGGACCAAATTTGCCCAAAATCGTGTACAATACCAAATCCATACTGACTATCAGTGTAGATTGTTACTTTCATCTGGTCTGACATTAGGCATGCTTTAGTAAGAGCCACCAATTCTGTGACTTGTGCAGACATTACTACCTTAAAAAATTAAGTTTCTAGTATTCCAGTAACTGTACACACTGCATATCCTGCTTTTAAGGCACCCTTGTTGTCTCTTAAACAAGAACCATCGCCAAAGAGAATTTGATCATTGTGTTCCAAGCAAGTATTTTTAATATCATCTCTTGGTTTGGTGCATAGTTCTGTCACCTTCAAACAATCATGTTCAATGTCATCTATTTTATTTTGTTCATCTCCCTCATTTGTTAATAATGTTGCTGGGTTAAGCACTGTGCACCTTTTGATCATTACATTTGGTGCTCCAAGAATCACTGTTTCATATTGTGTCAATCTTGCATTTGTCAGGAATTGCGTTTTTGACCTAGTCAATAGAATTTCTATTGAATGAGGTACCATCACTGTCAGAGGATGGCCCATCACAATGTTTTCACTTTGAATTATACTCTGCTCAACTGCTGTAACTGCTCGTAAACATCCTGGTAAGGCTGCTGCAACATTCTCCAAAGTAGCTGAAAAATATGCTACCGGACGATTGACACCACCATGTGTTTGTGTCAAGACAGAAAAAGAACATCCATCTCGCTCATGACAAAACAACAAGAAAGGTTTCGTGTAATCAGGCATACCTAAAGCTGGAGCTTGACACAAACTCTCTCTCAGTTCAGTAAATGCTCTCATGCATTCCTCATCCAACATTATGTGATCTGAAACATCCTTATGTGTCAATCTTTGCAGTGGTTTAGAAATAGCTGAAAAATGTGGAATCCACTGGTGACAATATCCTACCATTCCCCGAAAAAACCTCAACTCTTTCTGAGAACTCAGAATTTTAATTTTAATTATAGCCGCTACTTTTTCTCTCAAAATTCTCCTTGACCCTTTCTCGATCAAATGTCCCAAATATTTCAGCTTTTGGTGGCAGTACTGCAACTTAGTAGGAGATACCTTATGACCATTATCTCCCAAAAAGTTTAACAATGCAATTGCATCCTCTCTACAACCTTCCTTTGTCTTTGATGCGAACAATAGATCATCAATGTACTGCACTAATGTCGATTGGAAATGCATCACCAATGACTCCATGTTCTTTTTTGAAATCTAATTGAAAATTGATGGTGATTCTGAAAACCCTTGAGGAATTGTACACCAGCAATAGACTCTGGTCAAGAACTTGAAACAAAAGAGATATCTACTGTCCTTATGTAGAGGTACTGAAAAGAAAGCTTGACACAAATCAATTACTATGAACCATTCTGCATCACATGGAATCTGAAACATTATCACTGCTGGATATGGCACAACTGGACAACATTTCACCACAATGTCATTTATTTTCCTCAAATCCTGAACAAGATGAATTTTCCCATTCGGCTTTTTCAAACCCATTATTGGTGAATTACAAGGACTGCTCATCATTTTGTTCTAAAACTGTTCCATCAAAGGTCTTTTCCCTTGAATTGCTTCATTTGTCATTGGATATTGTGCAGTCTGCGGAAACACTACATTCTCTTTCACTGTTACTTTGACTCCTTCGACTCCTTTAATCAAACCAATGTATTTTCCTGATAAGTCCCAAACATTTGACTTCACTCTTTCCTGTAGATCGATCGGCAGATCTTTCTTTTCAAAAACTGGAAAGAAATTAATTAAATCTACCGAATTGTGATCCTCATTTGCCTGCTCATTCTCATCTGTCTGATCATCGAGATCTAGCAAAGCAAATTCTTGAGACACCGGCCTTTTTTCCAACATCAATTGACAAATCTTCTTCTTCATCGCTGTTTGTCTCAATTTCAATCCCTTTCATTGAGCACATGATTGAACAATTTATTTTGCACAGTAAGTCTCTTCACAATAATGACACTGGACTAGAATCACAAACAACAAAGCTATGGTAATCTCTAGAATTTCCGATTTTCACAAGAACTGGTTCCGTAAGAGTACTGACCAAATGTTTATTTGCAACTCCTACTATTTGCACTGTCTTTTCTGAAATCGGTATGTCTGGAACTCCTACAGTTCTTACTGTTGAACGTGTTGCTCCTGTATCAACCAGAAAATTAACCTCATGGCTGTGTACTTCACCTTTCACATAAGGACCTCTCTAATCCACTTCTAGTGATGCAGCCATCTTACACTCCTGCTCATCTGAGCTATCCAACGGCCATTCAGCTTTTATTTCATCCTCACTCTGTAACAGAAACTGTTTATCTGTTTTTACACTTTTTTTCCTACCCTGATTTGTGACCACTTGCGAAAGCATTACCTGTTGCTGATCCATAGGGCTCTGTATCATTTGAACCTGTCTCGGCATGAGCATTTGCTGTACAGGCACCATCTGCACCTGTGGCTGCATTTGTTTCATTTGTGACATTTGTACCTGATGTACGTGATGTTGTGCATTCGGTACCAGTTGCATAGGCTGTAAAGGCTAAAAACCTTGCATATTATTCACATTGTTCTGGAAATTTTGATTTTGACCCCCCATCATAGGTCCTCTCATGCTCAGATATGAATTGACACTGTGTGTCTGCTTTACAATTTCACCTTGATTTAACATTGGACACTGTCTATTCCAATGTCCAATTACTCCGCAAATATGACAAGGTAATACCTTTCACCTTTGCTGCTCATCCGGCAGCACCACAGAAGTCAAATCCACATTTTTATTAAGTACTGACAGCATCATTCCACCTCGACATCTACCTCAACCTTGACTCTGAAATAAACCATTTCCCTGTGGCAGCTGTTGAAAATTCCCCTGTAATCCTGTCTGTGCAGCCTTGATCTGCATCACCATCACTTTCTCTTTCAGCTTTTTCTGCTTCATCTCAATTTCATCACTACAGTATTTGGCATACTGCAACACCTCATCAATCGGCTTTGCTTGCCAGCAAATTAAGTGATTCTTAATCATCTGATCTATTTCTGGTTTTAACCCTTCAACAAACCTGAACATCAAATGATTCATGCCCTCCTTCTTAATTGTTTCCACACCACTGAATTGTTTGAACACCTTCAACAATCTTCATAATATGCATAAACCGATTCCTTTCCTTCCTGTGATGTTCTATCTATGCGTTGCCAATCAACAATTTTCGGCAAAACTCTCGTTTTCAGAAACTCAATGTCCTTATAGTAATGTTTCATTACTTCAGGAGATGCTGCACCCATTTTTGAATCTCTTTGCAGTTCGCTTGTTGGCCAATCAACACTCCTTTTGTATTCCATCCCTAAATCTGCTGGAACGACAATATCAAAGAGTGTAGTCAGATCTTCCCACAGATACCTCGCAAGTTTCACAAAACTATCTGTTTGCTGGTAACACTCCATGGGTTGTTCTCAACCTCGGGTAATCATTTGTAAAACTTAAAATATCACTCCTATTCCAAGGTACATGTATACAATTCCCTCCTGATGTTTCTCTCACTGGCAGCATTTTCACTGACTCTCCTGCCTGTGTCACATCATCTTTCTTTGGTCTTTCTCTTTTCTTGAGCCATCTGCCTTCCCATTTATCTAATGTTCTCCAAACCTGTACTTTCTCAGTTAATTCTCTAAGATGTGTTCTCATTCCTGGAGATCTCATGTGTATAAAATCTTCCTCCTCCATGTTTAATCTGTACCTTCTTTTCAAAGTTTTCATTTTTGAAAAATCAATGTCATATCGTCTGCTACTTCTTGTAACTGCTGGTAGACTCTCTCCACTCCTCTTGTGATTATTTTACATAGATATCTCAATTGAGCTTCCGAATAGGTATCAAATCTGTTCACTCCCATGGTCCCTTCTAAGAGTTCCTTTCCTTCCATATTCATCTCACTCTGTTTATTGTTTCTTCCTCTCTACCCTTTCTCTCTTGCATTTTTGAATTACTTAAATCTTCTAACCATTTTGTTATCTCTTGTGCAGACAAACCTTTCAAAGAAACTCCATTAGCTTGTGCACCTAAATCTCGCTCTTGCCTGAACTCGCACATTGTTGCAGAACCATTACTCTCTGTCTCATTCAAGCTTTGTCCTTGTCTAGGAATTGATTTTTCCAAAACTCCATTCTGAATATTAATCAATGAACTCACTCCACTATTGTCTACACGTGCATGTAATGGAGTTACTGGACCCATCGTAATAGGTACAGTAATTGCATCTGGATTAGCTAAAGATCCAACCCTCCACATCTGTCCTGCACCCATGCTCTGCATTTGTGGAATCTGTATTTGAACATGCTCTCTTATTTTCAATCCTTGCTGTCCTTGTGACAACACTTAATAAGTAGTCGTACTTACAAACTGAGCCTCAGGCTGTATTTCAGGAATGTTTATTTCAAACTGCTGTCTGTTGTTCAATGAATCATTGAAACTACTCTGCATCTGAACTCTCTCGTTGTTCAAGATACCCCTTGATAATTCTGATGTAGATGGTGCAGTATGAATTGTATTACTAATTCCACTCCCATTTGATCCATTATCACTTCCCTGACTCAATTTGGTGGAGGATAAGTCTCTAAAATGTGAGAAATTATCTCATCTTCACCCATCTCATCGTCATCATTAAACATGACTTGTTTCAAGTCTTTCAATTTTTGTTCTTTAGTCTCTGTTGAACTCTTTTTCTTTTTCTTCCCATCTTTTGTTTCATCCTCATCTTCTTTTGTTCTTGCAGGAAAAAATCTAATCCTCTGTAATGTTTCTATTCTCCACCTTTTCTGCTCTTCATCCCATCTAGCTTCCACTAGCGTCTTTTCCACTCTTCTCATTTTCTTTTCAAATTTTAATGCCTGCTGCTGTCTGGCTACCAACTCCCAAATCGCTAAAGCTTCGTATTGTGCTGGCCTCGGTGGAGGTTTTAAACTGTACATCTTTGACCTCAAAGTATCCAAAATTCTCAAATTAAATGTTCCATTTTCCGGAAAAGCCTAATAACCTCCTTTTCTTGTAATTTTGACCCAATGTTTCAACCAAAGACATGCTCCTGCTCCCTTCTCCTCAAACACAATATGTGCCAGAGTATTTTCTGGCAGACAAACCTCTTCTTTGAGAGCCAGAATATACTCATCACCTCTTAGTGCGCTTCTCAAAGCCTTGAAAAACTTCATTTTCAACTGAAATGTATTTAAACCTGATGCCCACAACAAACAATATTCACAAACTCAATTAAACTAAGCAATACAAATAAAAAATCAAAATGTAAAGAAAGAACAACCAATCATAAAAAGTGACTATGATCCCACAATCCCCTTAGACCCTCTCACCATCCAATTGCGCTACTTTATTCTCGGACTGATCGCCGAATCCGTGTGTGACCCTTCTTAATGATCAACCAATCCCAGCGCGGCACCACTTATGTCACACTAACACATACACCACTTGTCAGCTCGCTCGCTGAGGCACTGACAAAGCCTATCGTACCAATTCCTTTCACAACCCACACATAAAATCAACGCAATATTAATTTGGGGGCTAACTTAAACCAAAAAACAAGAAAACAAATTTGCTCATTTATTGGAGGTAGGGTAATACAATCGCTTCAGAGTCTTCCAAAGTAACCTTCAGCTTTCACCTACTCTTTTACACAGTTCCCACAATCGTGAGTAAAATTCGACCTGCAAATTTAACTTCTCAACTGATCCTTGGACTGTCATCCTAGTGCACTTATTACTCACCAAGTCTTCAGTATAGTTCCAATCACACCAATTATCTCACAAACTTGACTTACCAATCACGCTGGATCGGTCTACTAAATGAACAAATTACAACATATACCAAGTGTCTCACTAGACTTGTCAATATACTCCGGAGTCCCAGACCTCTCTCTTTAGATCTGTCATCAACAACCATGTGGATCATTTTTCTTGCATCAAGTGCCACACTCAAATGAAGAAACCTGCTTCCCTACTCTCATGCCTATAGAAGTACGCCCACGCCATCCAAAAATCTACTTGAGTATCTCCACTCCTCGAAACTCATATTCACCTCAGTCATCTGTAAATTAGCTAAAGCTGTGCAAGAGCAAATTACTTCACTCAATTCAACCAAAGACTGCTAGGAACATACCCTTTAACCTAGAGGGTCTCCAAGAACCGGGGAAAGTCACTTAAGGCAACTAGCAACTCATCTTGTAAAATCCGTATAACATTTTAGGAAAAAAGAAAACCCAACACATTTTATTTTCACAAATAGAAGGCTACATTAACCACATTATGACATCCTCAAACAATGAGGTAACCGTAATCTGCTACCAAAAACTGCTGCAGCGCAAATTAATCCTAGCTATTATTTATACTGTATAGTGGATTTTGCGCTAGAGGTCAATGGATCGAAGCAACATAGGTTTGAGGGGATGTTATCAATGTTAAATGTAAGCACCGACAATAATCAGCATAACCAAAGATATTAAACCTCAAACAATAACCACAACAGTTTTTTAAGAAGAATTATAACATTTATTTCCCCAGATTAACAACGCTAACGTTCCGAAAATAACTTTCAAACATAAATGGTTAGCATATAGAATTAATAGCGGTTGATTAGAACGTCTTATATATCTCAGTTTAATCAAAACAACTAAACAAAAAATCTCCAAAAGAATTACACTTATTAATAATACCAGAATTGGTAATAATGGCAAAGTATACATTGGTACAACACTCAAAAGATGTCAATGTAAATCATAAGCATTCTAAGTTAATTCCCTCACTAACCACAAATTAGCATTAACATGTTGGGCTTCATGTAAAAAGAATTTAGAAATACAAATTTAGAAAAACTCTTTTACTCGGATCATTAAAAATTGTTATTAATATGCAGTGATCTAATTATAAGTTGTAGCTGGTACCTGGAAAGCAAAAGAGACACATATAACATTACAATGACATACATTACCCTATTTGACCATAACATGCAGACTACTTCAGCAAGAGGATACCATCAGGTATGTCTTCAGAAGAATAGGGCCTAAGCACAGCTAAACCAGCACTGCTAATACGACTCGAATCATCAGCAGAAACTCTGGCATCTAACGTCTTCAGTCTAAAGACTAGCATCTTCTTCTAACAATCTCTCTGACAAAAGAAAGATCCTACTCAAGTTGTTATACTAATCTTCAAAAAGTTTATGATTGGTCAGTTCATGGGGTAGTTACACTTCAGCCAATAGAAAATTTAATTGATACCCTAAAATACGACAATATTACATTAACTAAAACATTTTCTCAACAGTAACTTTTCCTCTTCCATCTCATCTGTAACTCCATTGTTCCATCTCGACTAATCTTCTCTTTCCAGGAAAAAACTTTTACAGTTGCAACTTTCACTTCCATCCTCAAGGAAAAAATCACAGATTAGTAACATTTTCAAACAATAGAATATTCAACTTATGCAATGCTCAGTTAAAACATGGCCTTGTAAGACATAATGCAGCAACCCAGGAGGAGTAGCTGTGGACACATCCATTAAAGCATCGAATACACTTTTATGTAAGCATTGAATTATGGAAAATAACCACAACATTTAGTTAGAATTTTGCTCAGTTAGGAACAGAAAATGAACTGTGGTGCCATATTCAAAAGTCACCCATTTGCACGTTAATTTATTATACATTTACTATACCAAAATCATTAATAAACATGTTAGAAAATTCACACTCTCACACGGGCATAATGTAGAACAAAGGGTTACAAAGTGGTGCGATGCATTCATTGCGACACCTTGTTAATTTGGCACTGTCATTTTGGCTTGGTTGAGCCACATTAGCATAAAAAAGACGCTATGTGGCTCAAGGAGGCGCCAGTGGCTCTTACATCAGCCTCCTAATCTCTCAAATTGTAGACCCATCTGACAAGTGTGGGGAGTTTATTGATTTAGTGTTTAAGTTAAATCACCGACTGCAAGGAAAAAAATCTGAAAAAGGGAAGCATTTATCTGAACGTAGAACGATAGTGGTCCATGATAAATCCCGGACTGACTCAGCATCTAAAACTCCGGACTCTAATGAACCTATGGAGACAGGAGGGATTAGAGGACCCTTGACCTAAGAAAAAAAGAGAGGTGTAGGAAATTTTACCAATGTCTTTACTACGGCAAGACCAGTCGTTTTGGAAAAGAGTGTCCGACACCCCCAATAAAGTGCAATTCATTTCAAACTAGTGCTGTTCTAGCGCCAGCAAAAGTCATTCAAAAACTGGAAAACAAAGGGACTCAATAGGGGTCGGGGTTGACCTAGTGGGTTTATCCTTACAATCAACCTTAATGCTGCCTTCTGGAGTAACAACGCATCATCTAAGCCTCACAGTATTACAGTAACTGTAGTTGCTCTCTCTGATACCACTTGCCAAGTAGATGGGCTCATAGATTCCAGTGTCACTGGCAATTTTATGGATGTAAAATGTACACAGATTGTGGGTATCTGCTCAATACATAAAGACAAACCTGAAATAATTTGAGCAGTGGACGGAAAGGAGCTGACGTGAGGGATGTTACAGTATCAAACAAAGGACCTCGTAATGCGATGTTTATCACATCATAGTGAAGATATCTCTTTTGACCTTATCAACGCTCCTCAATTCCATCTCATTTTAGGATTTCCATGGCTGTATTGTCTCAACCCGTCTATAAGTTGTAGTGCCAGGATAATTATCCCAGATTTTGTTTGCTGTGTAGAACAATGTTACTCCTCACATGACCATACGGAAGATCCCTTATTGTTAACCCATACTATGCTCCTACAAGAGTTAAGTGTGGTACTAACTGAATGCTTACCTTCACAATATGCTGATTTAGCAGGCGTGTGTGATAAAAAAAGGCCAACGCCTTATCTCCTCATCTCAGTTCAACTGCTGAAAAGATTTGATCCCTGGGGCAAAATTACCATGCAGTTGAATCTATGCCCTTATCGAGAAAGAAAATTATCACCTCTGTCAGTACATTGACAAGTACTTAGCTAATGCTTACCAGTTTCTACGCTCCTGTTCTTCGTGCTGAAAAAAATGACAATCTTAGAAAGTGTATCAATAGTGCGTGCCCAACAATGTCACAGGAAAAAAACAGATACCCATTACCCTTCATTCCCTACCTCTTAAACCAATTAAAATCTGCAACTATCTACACCAAACTTGACTTGAGCGGGGCATACCATCTAGTGAGGGTACAATCTGGGGATGACTGGAGGACGACATTTCAAACAAAATTTGGGATCTACGAGTACCAAGTAATGCCATTCAGCTTGTGCAATGCCCCAGCCACTTTAAAATTTTTATTGATGAAGTGCTAAGTAATTTATAGACATCTGCTGTGTGGTATATATCAATGATATTCTGATATAGTCGACATTTGAGGAACAGGATACTCACCAGGTATGTGCCATCATCAAAAAGCTCAGGGAAAAAATCTCTATGTAAAGCGAGAAAACTGCATTTTCACACCACAAAAGTGGAATTTCTAGGGTATATTATAATTCCCCAAGGAATCTGTATGGACAAAAAGAAAATTAAATCCATCCTTAATACTAATTAGATGTCTCCAACCACCGTAAAACCATAAAACTTTAAAACAAATCCAAAGCTTCCTTGGCTTTGCAAATTTCTACTGCCGATTCATAGACCAGTTTGCCAAAACCATTGCCCCAATTGCACGTCTGTTATGAAAAGGAGTGCCTTCCTTGTGGGATGTTCATGCCGAGGAGGCCTTCAAAATCCTTAAAACAACAGTCACCACGGCTCTAATCCTGGCACACCCAAATTTCAAAACCCACATGTGGTAGAGGCTGATGTTTCTCAGTTTGCCTTGGGAGGTGTGATATCCCAAAGAAACAGGGGCATAAGACAGTTACATCCCATTGCTTTTTATTCCCATAAATTCTTACCAGTGGAGTGTAACTACTCTATTGTGGATAAAGAGTTACTTGTAATAAAAAACGCATTTGAAGATTAGCGACTACCTACTAGGAGCGAAACATCCGGTGACATTTTTTACAGATCATAGAAACTTACAATTTCTCTATTCTGTTTGAGCACTGACACCTAGACAGTTGCACTGGACTCTGATTTTTAACGATTATAACTTTGTGATTACCTACCGTCCAGGGAAGCATAATGCCAAAGCAGACGCTCTCTCCCGTTTAGGTGAAACAGACTTACCTGCACTACCACAAGAGCCACCACATATCTTATCCATAAACTGGATTCAAGGAGGAGTAATCATGACAGACTTTCTAGAAGGACTACGTTCATGCATCAAACAAAAACCCAAAGAACAATGGGCACAAGAACTTGAGGGTGTTACATACCAGTATGGTTTACTTATGTGTGAAGATTGTCTGTATTTTCCTAACGAGGCTTTAAAACAACAGGTATTACACTTTTGTCATGATTATATGTAAGCTGGTCACCCAGGCTTTCCAAAAACACTAACATCACTTAAAAGACACTTTCAGTGCCCATCCATATCAACAGACACTTTACACTATATTCAAGCATATCCACTATCTGCCCGGAGTAAAAGTCGTCACCAGTCTACTGTGGGGTTATTACGCCACATTCCCATTCCCCCTAATCCATGGCACACCGTATCCATGGTTTTGATTGTAGAATTACCAAAAACTAAGTTAGGAAACACAACCATTTTAAACATCATCGATCATTTGTCAAAAATGACAGATCTAATACCATTGAAAAAACTCCCAACCGATATAGAACTAGCCAACCAGTTTATGATCAACATTGTTCATCTCCATGGCTTACCCTTGGTTCTCACCACCAAAAAGGGTTCCCAGTTTAATGCTCCGTATTGGGCAGCACTATGTAACACTCTAGAAATGGAAGTATGCTTGTCTTCAAGTCACCACCCCCAAACAGATGGTCAAGCTGAAAAAATAAACCAAACAATAGAACAATATGTTTGTTGCCTAGTACTTGATTTCAGAGATGGATGGGACACTTATTTATGGGCAGCAGAGTTTGTGTACAACAATTCAGAATGTAGTTCCCTGGTATGTCACCTTTCTATTGTTTACAAGGGTACCATCCATGAGCTAGACCATGGAACAAACCCATATACTCCTTCCGTAGTTTCAACGGTACTAGGCCACTATGCCTTTCTACAAAAACTCATAAGTACTGCTAGCTACAATTTAGCTCAGGCCAAAGAGACCTTTAAGGCTTCTGCAAATAAAAAATACAAACCTGAACCACCTTATGCCCCCGATGACAAGGTGTGGTTGTCTACAAAACACTTGAATTTACGTAGCTGTAGGACATTCCAGCCCAAATTCATTGGCCCACATAAAGTCACTGATATTACCAACCTAGGAGGCTATTTGATTGTCCTTACCAGCTCACATGAAATACATCCTTTTTTCCAATAAGCATTAATAAAACCAGTGAACCCTGGCACCGGTTTGACTACCCTACCTCCAGCTACCCAAATTGATCGACACAATGAATATGTGGTGGCTGCCATTCTAGACTCCAAATCTTCTTGAGGACAATTCTACTACTTGGCGGATTGGAAAGGCTATGGCCCAGAAAGTCGCTTGTGGGAACCTGTAATGTGCACAATACCCCTCGTCTTATTTGGGACTTGCACATACACAACCCTACCAAACCCCATCCATTTTCTCCAGAGCAAGGGCTCATTCTTAGTGGGGGGTACTGTCAGGAACCTGTCCCTTTTGCCCCAACCCTATCCCATTAATCTGATTACGTCATTGGGGAGTCCGACATTCTCTTCTCACAAAAAGCTTGAGTTCAGTAAAATAGGCATGCAGTCACTGCTCAACTTGAGCTCTTGTATGCATTTTTGTAATTTAGGATGTATATGTTATGTTTTATTGATTGGTTATTCATTTTCACCTTACGGTTTGATAAGACTTATTTTGTGTGCATGTTCATGTATTGTGTAATTGTATATGTCCGGTATTCAAATCCTGTATCTCATTGTGCCACATTGATGCAGACAGCAGCCAGGGCTGCATGCTGAAAGCACATGGAACCCTCCTGCTGGGGGCCGCATGAGTGAGTCAACAAGCCGTGTGCATTCAGCACACGGAAATCTCCCGCAGAACGGCAGCAACTTGGTTATTTAAACCACACCAAAAGGCTATTTACTCGCTTTGCCTGGAGTCATCTTTCTCCTTGCCTCCATTCCTGCTTGTGTCTCCTAGTAGCGATGAAGTCAGCTGCAAAGCACACTACTCTTTGTTTTCAGAGCAGCCTAGGCCCTTTGCGCTCAAGCCCATTGTTCTTCAATACTTCAGCTATTTCAGAACCCTCTCTTCTTGCAGCAAAATCAACAGAGAGGAATCACTTACCTGATTGAGATCACCACAGAGGAACAGCAAAGTTACCTGCAAAGCAGAAGAAAACCATTGGATACATAAGGTGCAAATCAACCTTTTGCTTAACTTTTGGCAGAGAAACTTTGACTCCTTGGTGCACTAACCATTAATGTGACTTAAAATTAAGAAAAGCTTGGCTCAGACTTTACAGAATTCAGTCAGGTACTATCAAAAGCATACTAGAGATGTATATAAGTAGCACCAATATGATCAGCAGTGTACTTAACATGTGTTGAAAGATACTCTTGTGTGATTATTTATTTTTGCCTTCACTCTAGACTTAAATGCGCAGTCCACTCATCTCTCATGTCGAAACCCTCAATCAATTTATCTCCCAACAACCCATACTGGTGCATGGTTTCACAAGTTGATTCACAGGTATTTTAAAGGAAAGAAAGGACAGGTCGGTGATGGAATGAACCTGGGGAAGTTTAGATAGAGCATTCAAGATTGTTTTCTTTGTTTTGCATTATTGCAGGTCAACAACTTGTCCAAGGAGCAGTACACCAACCCCAAGGTCCATTTACCTTCTATTGATTAGGCGTCTAGTCCGTGTACTTATAAATCACCTGCAGATCCGGTTGGGAGGAGGTATTTGGATCCCTATTGTCTCTGCATGGCCGTCACATCTCTTATACTTTCAAGGTAAGAGACCACGACATTAACACGGACAGATTGGTCCTCCCCATATGTCCATCTGTGTGTGTAAGAAATACTTAGAATAAGGCTCTAGATATTCCTAGATCAGAGCAAAACACCTTCCAAAGATGCCTCAAATTAAACATTAAGCCTTCACGTTGGCACTTGGTAGATTGGCTAAGAAGAAAAATGGGCCGTCTTAGAAAATGAATCCATAATTATTGTGAATTTAGTTTTCCCTTCAGAAAGAGGTAATTCAACAATAAAGTCTATTGCAAAAGTGTGCCAAGGCACAGAAGCAATCTTCAGAGGTTAAAGAAGACCTACTCATCATGGATAGGAAGCCTTAAAGCTTTCAACTCGATGAAGAAGGGGCAGGTTTTAACATAGTTTGCTAGATTTGGCCCCAAAAAATGTCAGGTAACAAGATCCAAGTTGTGTAGCTGATTTGGCATTGTGGCAAAGCTGCAAAATTTCTTTTTGCAAGATCTTTCTAGGAACATACAGTGCCATTTTATGAAAATACAGTCCGTCATTGACAGAGAAAATTCTCTTGATTTCTTCTTGCCCACCCATTTGTTAAGCGGAGCGGGTTTCTTCTAAGAATGTTGTTGGAAAATGGATTATTGGTAAGGGCAGGCAAGTCCCTACACTTAGCAATAGGCCACTAACCTCCGCTTAGGTCCAGTTAGGTCTCAATAAATTAAACCCAGCTCAACCCTTGCTTGGCAACGAGCGACAAGGCTTAACTTAGGAGACATATGTGTAAAGCAGTTAAAAATCACAAAACAATAAATAAGTAAAACACAAAACACAATAAAAATCCAACACCAATTTAAAATGACACCAAAACTATTAAAATCAGATAGGGGGAACCAGGAATATGAATTTTTAAAGAATTTATGCTTGTTAGTGCTTAGAAACAAATAGAGCCAATCTGGTCATCTGGTAGCACCTCGACCGAGGCAAAGTCAAAGTTTGAGGCCGACCGCGATGGAGCCCTGCCCTGCTACAGCTCGTGGGAGGCCTCGGTCAAAAGTTGACCTTTCTACTTAGTCGTTTTCTTGAGGATTTTCTTCAGTGGGACCAAGTCACCAGTCCAATCCAACCTCCTGGAACTCTTCCTCGGATACGCTTCGCGGGAGCCCTAGACGAGATTTTTACCCCCGGACTTGGTCATTTTTTTTAGATGAAAATCCTTCGACCGGGCAAACCTAAATCTTGATCCGGCATCCTTGGAGCCCTCTTCGCATACACTGCCTGGGAGGTCCCGGTCAACTTTCTACATTCAGACTTAGGCCCTCATTACAACCTTGGCGGGCGGCTGAAGGCGCCCGCCGAGGTTGGACTGCCGGGCGGTGGCCAATGCAGCCGCACTCCCACCGTGGGCGTTATGAGATCCCCGCTGGGCCAGCGGGGATCTCGGCCGCAACACAGGAGCCGGCTCCAAATGGAGCCGGCGGTGTTGCGGCTGTGCAACGGGTGCAGTTGCACCTGTAGCGCATTTCTGCATGGGGCCATGGCAGGGGGCCCCTGCACTGCCCATGCCAGTGGCATGGGCAGTGCAGGGGCCCCCAGGGGCCCCGCGACTCCCCTTTCAGCCAGCCTTTTCATGGCGGTTCTTACCGCCATGAAAATGCTGGCGGGAGGGGGACTCGTAATCCCCTGGACAACGCTGCAAGCAGCGCTGCCCTGGAGGCTTACTTCCGCCAGGTCAAAAGTGGCCGAAAACCGCCGGTCCCATTGGAGCGACCGCGGTGCTTTTGCCGTGGTCGTAATCCCCCATGGAAGCACCGCCAGCCTGTTGGCGGTGCTTCCTCCAAAACAGCCCTGGCTGTCGAAGACTGCCAGGGTTGTAATGACCCCCTTAGTCATTTTTTCGGCGATTTTCTTCACCAGGACAAATCTGCAAGTCAGGCCGGGTTGCGGTTGAGGCAAGCTGGCTAGAGTTGCCGCGGTCGGTCGGACCCTTTATGGAGATTTTTTCAAAAAGTTCTCCAAACTTCTCCAAACTTCTGGGTCTTCTCCCTTCTTTTAGGGTTCTTTTGAGGTCCACAGCTCACCCCAAGGTTACCAAAGCTCTGACATGCTGGGGGCGTGGTCTGGCCGCGATCCATGATGGCCGCCTGAGAGCCGAGCTCCGCACGGCGGCGGGCCACGCGGCGGTGGCGGCGGCGCTGGGGGCGCTCCACGGGACCCCCGAAAGCAGCGGGGCCGACGTAGGAGTTGGAGACAGTGAACGACCGACGTCCGTGACGTGGGGGGAGCGCCCTCCCTGGAGGCGCCGAACGGAGCGAGGGGAGGAGGCCTGAGGCCTACGGCAGGCCCCTGAGCCGCGGCCTCGAGTGTGGAATCACCCCGACACGGAGAGACGCGTCCCTCGCTGAAGCCTGAAGTGGGAGAGAGCGCGTCCTTCGTCCCTGCCCGCGCATTGACAGCAGCTCAACTGCGGCTCCCGGAGCCGGCAACAGGCCGGGACGCCGCCTGACCCCTCCCTCCCTCCTGATCGATAGCTGCCGAAGGGGGAGAACGGAGCCGACCACCATCAGGGCCCGGAACAACAACGACGCGTCTCCCAGTGCCTCTCCACCCTCCCCCTTTCTGCCGGGGGTGACGGGATCGGCGACAGGAGGCCTCACCACCAGCGGAGCGCAACGGACGACTACCCCCACCCTCCCAGCCTTACCTGCTCCAGAGAAGACCCCCTGAGAAATGACAGAGGCCCCGAAGAGGTTGGAGAGGTGAGAGCCGAGCTGGTGAGTCAGAGAGGGTGAGAGACGTACGGAGAGGAGGGTGGTGGATAAATGTGAGAGGGGCCGGGAGTGGGGAGAGAGAGAGAGGAATATAACAACGAGCGGAGAGAGGAGGAAGACGAAAGGAAGAGGAGAAGGCAAAGAGTAAAGGAGCAAACTACCTAATAAAAAGAGGGGCAAGCACAAGAGGGGGCAAAGAGTAAGAAAACAAAAAAAAAAAAAGAGGAGAAAAGGAAAAAAGAGAAAGGAAAACGATCAACACAAACATAACAACAAAAGAAGCAATACCACACTAACAGGAACTGACGAGGCATGAAGAGCAAAGAGGGCCAGGAGTAACATCGGACCTCGGCTCGGCTCCAAAACAACACCTCTCTCCCCTCGCTACTCTTGTACCTTCGCAGCAAGTTAACCGACCTTGAAGACCGAAGCCGCAGAAACAACATCCGCTTCCTCGGATTTCCGGAAGGCATTGAGGGTACAGATATCCTCTCTTACCTGCGAGACACGCTTCCCAAACTAGCCGACGTAACATTTGACCCCCCTCTGGAATTTCAAAGAGCGCATAGACTTGGTCTCAAGAGACAAAACGGACAAGATTGTCCTCGTCCAATCATAGCCTGCTTCCTCCGGCACGGGCAGGTCCGCCAATTGCTACAGCTGTCCCGAAGGCAAGGCCCACTCCGGCTCGGTCCCCTCGAAATCCGCCTTTCAGCAGACTTCTCCAAAGAAACAGCAGATCGAAGAAGAGCCTTTCTCTCCTTCCGCCCTCGCCTTCGCCATCTGGACGTTAAATTCGGACTCTTCGAGCCAGCCAGGATGTGGATAACTAATAACGGAGAGTCACGAACCTTCTATGACCCAGAGGATTTGAAGTCATTCCTAGAGGGGCTGCATGATCCGACACAATCCATGGAATTAACAACCCAACCCCCCCAAGACACACAGAACCAAACCAGGGGAATGGGCCAATCGGAAATTGCTCTGGACACCGACGGAAGACCTACTACAGACCCCCAAACCAGGGGCAGAGACCTGGAGAGGTTAACAAAAAGTTTTGATGACAGGGGCCAAGTCCTTCAGGCGGTGGCGATGCACACACAACTGCCGGACAGAGACAAGTCCCGATCCCCTTTGAAACCCTAGGTGCCTACTACCTGAAACCAACATGGACACAGTTTTCCTACAAGCTCTCGATATCTACAACCACAGACTGCCATAGAAACGTTGCAGGAAACATTGGAACTTTGGTGAAAAAGCCCAGACATAGAGACATGATGAGTACTCTACTTTAATGTACACTCCTCAAACATGGAACCACGGAGAACCGCCCCCTCCCCCCCCAGAAGGCTTTAACCGCCTCGGACTGCTCAGACTGTTCGGATTGTGTGATAGTTTTTGTTGGCCCCCGATTACCTTTACTTTTGTTTCTCAACGTCCCTCCCTTTCATGCCGGGTAACACTTTCCATGTCCCGTATCACTTCTCCCATCTAGAATCAGGACCCATAACGTCCTCTGGAAAATATGGGAACTGACGCAATACCCTTGCACACTACTGGCTTGCCCTGGCAGGGCTGGGGCAAAATGATTCTGAACTGGGTTTTGAGCTCTAGACCCCGATCTACTAACAAACGCAATAGTGACATAATGATGGGTGTTGGTGCAAAGCAGAACAGACCACAGATGCCAAGTCCCAGAGCATATACATGCCACAACCCCTCAGAATAACCAAGGGGAAGCGACCTTAGTAACAACAATACTTGCCCCTGTCCTTTCCTCGCGCTTCCTCCATCCCCCCCCCGCAAAGGGACGCGGCCAACATGCACCCTCCCCTCCTCCCCCCATCCTCTGGTCACAAACACATTCCACACCCCCCCCGACATAATTGGATGCACCCACGCGGAGGTCTGGGGCGCCCCGTGGGCGTCACCCCCCTCTTCCCCCCCCGGCGCGGGGCCCGCTGGCCGGGCGTCAAAGCTCATTCGGCCTAGGTTTTAGACCCGCCGGTCAAAGTTCGTGCACTTCGGGATTTGTATCCCGGTCTCCCCCTCTTTACCTTCTTTTTAATTTTTTTTTTTATTTTTTATTTTTTATTTCTTCTCCCCCCCCACTGTCTTCTCTTTATTCTCTTTTCAACTCCTCTTCGTATCCAACGCGCCCGCCACCTACCATTCCCCCCCTTCCCTCTCCCCGACATCCTCTTCAGTTCACAGAGTCCACCCCACTCCCCCGAGCTCATACCCCCGGGTGGGGGGACACAGGAAACAAGGATACGCAACCAGATGGGAGCACCGGTGGTTCCCCTCAGGGTGATATCATGGAACGTAAACGGCCTTACCCACTTTATCAAACAGAAGAAAGTCCTATCCTACCTTAATTCTAAGCAGGCAGATATTGCCTTATTGCAAGAGACACACCTAGACAGTCTTGAATCTGATAGATTACGACGTGACTGGGTGGGAACCGTCTTGTTTAGTTGCACTCCACCCTCACCCGATATGGAGAATGTCCCAAGAAAAAGCGGGGTGGCGATCCTCTTACGCAAAACCCTCCCTTTCGCGGTCGTCAAATCGTGGACAGACCCCGAGGGCCGATACATATTTACCAAACTGAAAATAGGGGACTCAACATTGTGTGTGGGATCAGTTTATGCACCAACAGGTCCCAAACGCCTCTTCTTTCTCCAGCTCAATCGACTTCTAACCGAGATAGGGGCATCCCGTTACGTTATAGGAGGAGACTGGAACCTAGCAAGGGACGCAGCATTGGACAGGACAGGGCCTCTAGACACGAGTAACAACGCAGACAGGGCCATCCAGTCTGATATACTCGCAGATAACGGTTTGGTTGACCACTGGAGGCTGACTCACCCAACGGACAGAGAATTTACCTTTCTCTCGCCGGTGCACGGTACCCAATCACGGATCGATTACTTTCTCCTATCCCACAATCTTATGGCCCACACCGTGGAGGACTATATACTGGAGAGAGGCCTATCAGACCACTCCCCAGTCCTTATAGCCATCCGCTTAGGCCTGGTATCCCCGGGCCGAAAACCCTGGAGATTAGCGATCCATCGATATCGATCCCCCCAAGGTAAGTTGCAGCTACAGGACCATGCGACCACTTTCGCCCAAGACAACCTTGGTACGGTTGATTCGAGTCGAACTATGTGGGCTGCAGCCAAAGCCTCGATACGGGGACAGCTCATGCGGGATGCGGCGATAGCGAACAAAGACAGAAAAGAGCAACAAGCGGCTCTGGAACTCGACATACGCCGACTAACCAGACAATACACGGCACACCCCTCCCTTCCAGGCCGCCGAAGTTTAGAGCAAGCACAAATGGCCCTTAATGAGTTATACACCACCCAGGCCGAATTCGCATTACAGAGACTCCAAGGGAGACACTATGAACAGGGTGAGAAGGCGGGACGACTGCTCGCAGCCCAACTCCGTCAAAGAGCTGCCGCCCTAGCCATCCCAGCCATTCGCTCTCCCTCCGGGGACATACTGACCCACCCGCAGGCCATTGCAAACGAATTTGCCCAATTTTATAGACACCTTTACACGCCGGAAACCACGACTAACCTAGCGCAAGCTACCACCTTTTTAAAGAAGCTAGACCTCCCCTCCCTAACAAACGAGGGCCGTAGCCTATAAGAAGGGGAAATAAGCAGACAGGAGATAGATAAAGTCATCTCTGACCTCCCGTACCACAAATCACCCGGAGAGGATGGATACCCTGCAGAATTTTACAAATGGGTAGGGGCAGAGGCGATTGATATCCTATGCGAAGCCCTCAATGAAGCCTGCGAAACACAGACATTAGGGGCCATATCCAACAATGCCACAATAGCTGTCATACCGAAGCCTGGGAGAGATCCTTTATTATGCGGCAGCTACCGACCCATCTCTCTACTAAACGGGGACATCAAAATTCTAGCAAGCGTCCTGGCAAACAGACTACGTAAAGTAATCCCGTCCTTAATACACTTTACACAGGTGGGGTTTGTACCGGGCCGCACGTCTAGGAACCACCTACGAACCCTCTGCCATACCTTATGGGCGGCCAGAGACTCCCCGGAGTCGGCACTGGCCCTGTCCTTAGATGCCGAAAAAGCGTTCGACCGCATAGAATGGCCCTACCTATTTGCAGCCTTAGAGAGATTTGGCCTAGGCAACAAATTTATCTTCATGGTACGACTGCTCTATGACCAACCCGCGGCCAGAGTCAACTGCGGAGGCTTCCTCTCAGACCCTTTCCCTATCCGAAGGGGTACACGGCAGGGGTGCCCCCTTTCACCTCTCCTGTTCCTTTTGGCGATGGAGCCCTTGGCGGCAGCCATCCGGTCCTCCCCCTCCATAACCGGCCTACCACTACCCGAAGGCACCTCCAAGATATACCTCTATGCTGACGATATCCTCTTAACACTCACGGACCTGGAAAGATCCATTCCGGCCCTATTAGAGGTAATCGAGGACTTTGCAGCCCTATCGGGATACCGTATTAACTGGGACAAAAGTGAGGCACTTCCGCTATCGCGAGTAACCACAAAAGCGGCACTCCTAGGCTACCCATTCCGGTGGACGCCAAAACGCCTTAAATACCTAGGAGTGCTTGTTAACCCTGGACTGGCACACATGGTTGCGGACAACATTGATCCTCTCATCACGCGGACGAAACTGGACTTTGCGAAATGGACCCAGTTAGGCCTTTCCATGTGGGGCAGAGTACAAGCGGTTAGAATGGTGACGGTACCCCGTTTCACCTATATCCTAGGTCTCCTGCCCTTACAAGTGCCCCTCTCCACACTAAGAGGCATTGATGCACTAATTAGATCATTTGTGTGGGGCACTATGCGACCGCGGCTATCACCAGCCAAGCTTTTGGCCCGCCGCATAAACGGGGGAATGGGACTCCCATCAGTGGAACACTATTCTTTAGCCCTCCAAATGTCTCAGTTATCCAATACACTGTTGAATATACCAGATCCCCCCTTGTGGATAGCAGTGGAAAAACGACTCCTAACTGCGAACGAAGGACTCGGTGGACCCTACCGTGCAGACCTCCCAGCCACTAACTCAGTGAATCCTATCCTGGCGGCGACCAGGGCATCCTGGCAAAGGGCCCACCGACTGTTTGGGGTCCACCCCCTTATACATGCCCAAGCGCCCCTGTGGCGCAACAGTGGCCTACGCATAGGTGGCGAGGTACTCCATTGGCCGCAATGGAAACAGGCAGGCATCCTTACCCTCTCACAGGTTCTGGAGAACGATGTGCTCAAACCATTCCCCAAGCTACGGGAGGAGTTCGGCCTACACCCGAACCAGAAATGGAGATACATGCAACTCAAGCATTGTCTCTCCCAAGGGAATATACCCCCACAGCGGGGATCCCTGCCCTCACCGATAGTGGCTTACCTGCAGCAATGGGGACAATGCAAGGGAGTAATGTCGGGTCTATATGATCTAATTATTCGACGGCTTTACTCCCTACCGCTAATGGACAAACTACGTCTACGGTGGCAAACCAGGCTGCAGCAGGATCTAGACCCAGACGATTGGGAAGCTACCCTAGAGACACTAGACAGAGGCACCCGGGAAGCACGCTTGAAATTCTGCCTCTTTAAAATCTTACATGAATGGCACTGGTCCCCAGCGAAACTGCATAGGACCGGACTCCTCCCGCATGCGAACTGCTGGCGATGTCCAGAAACATCCTGTGACCTGATACATATCTTAGTAAACTGTACAACAGTAAGACCACTCTGGGATGCTGTGAGCTCCACTCTGGCTGAAGTAATGTCACTTCCGTCACCACTTCCTCCTGCCCTTATACTTCTGCAAGATACGACCTCCCTACCAGACCTCCCTAGACCACACAAGCGACTGTTGCACACAGCGTTAGCTACTGCAAAAATTTGCATACTCAGACACTGGCGGTCAGAAACCCCCCAAGCCCGGAGGAATGGATTACAGCCATGATCCGCACTGCTATGCATGAACGGATCATCTATAACTTACAAGACCAAGCTCAATTATTCCTACAGGTATGGTCTCCCTTCCTCACAAGGGGGCAATAGTGCCCTACCCGGAACCACCACTGTTCCCTTCTCCCTTCCCTCTCCCTCCCCTCCCCCACATGCGTCTCTTCCCCACTCTCCCTCTCGCTCCCGTACCTCCCCCTCCCTCTGTATTTTCCCCCCTCTCCCCCCTCCTTATATCCCCTTCTCTTCCTCTCTTTTCTATCCTTTTCTCCTCTCCCACTCTTTCTTTTCTTTCCTCTTCTTCCCCTTCTCCCTCTCCCTTTTCCTACTGTTTCTTCTTCTTTTCTCCTTTTTCCTCTTTCTTACTCTCTATCCTCTCTCATTCTCTTTCTCTCTCCCTCTCGCCCCTTATCCCCACGTCCCTTTCTAAAACACCCACTAGAGTCCGAACGTCGCCTTCCAGCAACGCTCCAAACAGACCTCCATGGTAGATTCTTTTCCCTATGTCGTCAGCTAGTCACCTGGTCCCAACTGATACTGACCACAGAGTTGACATGAGCTGCAACACCCATTATCCGTGCAGCAACATCCCTTGCTTCCCAGGGTGGCACTCCCCGGTCCTTTCGTCTGAACAGGTACAACCTACCCTTTACCCTCATATCTTTACCCTCTTTAAACCCCCCCTCATAGCCTAAAATATGTTGGAAGTGAACTCTACCTCAAGTTTTTATATTATGACTGATACCTTGTTTGTGCCTTACGAGTTTTTTTTTTTTTTCTTTCTTCTTCTTCGGTTTCCTAATATCACTGATGTGTAAGTACTCCCGATTGACGGGACCCTGATCCCACTGACTCTGTATCATATTGTGTTATTAACAATAAAAGAAAAGTTCAAAAAAAAAAAAAAAAAAAAAAAAAAGCTCTGACATGCTCTTTGAGGGTGTGGACTACAACTACCAGAATGCACCTAGCGCAGACTCCAATTTGGCCACTCAACATTGGTCAGCTGGTCAGTTTCTTCAGGAGTTGGTGCAGGGGACTCTGGCAGGGCGTCCCTCCTTTAACCAGTTGAAGCCAGGCAAAGTCCTTCTTGTGGTGAGGCCCACGTGTGCAGCTGGTGCAGTCCTCCAGAGTGCAGTGTCCAGGTGCAGGTCAGGGGTCAGGCAGGGTAGTCCTTCTTCTTCTGTAGTTCTTTCCTTTTTGGAATCTAGTAGGGATCTGAGGTGCGGGTGCAGCTCTACCTTATTTATTGTTGCTCCTGGGTGAAAAACAAGGGGGTCCTGGTTCTCCAATCAGGTGCAGGGTCCTTCCTACTGTGATGACCACTTCTTGGGAAGTGTGGAAAAAATCAATCCCATTGAGCAACATTCCTTAAAAATCCTTCATGGCTGAAACTGATTTTTGAAGGTTACATCTGGCTGAGCCCACCCACTGGTGTGGCTAAAAGTCTTAAACACACCCTTCTCCTGCCCTCTCCTAATCTCATCAAGAGGGAACCTAATTGTCTGGGGTTGCAGGATGTGAGGGAGGTGCTGGGCTACTCCAAATGTCCTTCCCTGCCTTTGAAGACAAGTTCGGCAGACCTCCCCCATTCCTGCTTCTCCATCTCCTGAGGGAAGTTCTCCTCCCCCAGGCACATTCCTTTGTGTTCGGCCCAGGCTACTTCAAACCTCGTCAGAGGCTGGCCAATCAGAGAAGAGCACTTTTTAGGTAGAGTTTAAAACTGTTTAGCTGAACAAGTTATAGTAAATCCAACAATTGCAAGTTGTGGTATTTATTATAACAATTAATTTGATACCAAACCTGAGGTATCTAAAGCTTAAGGGGACTTTAAAATAAAGTCTCCCCATTCTAGCCTATGGAGACTATTTACTACAATGAGGGGAAAATGAATTTGGCTGTCATGCCTCACCAGGGCTTATAAAACTATTTTTATAAGGTCCCTGATTATTGTTCCATGGCACCCAACCCTAGGGGCACATAGGGCACACCTTAGGGGTGACATATGTATAAATAAGATAGTTTAAGACTTTGGAAGTACTTTTAATTCCAAAGTCAAATTTGCATATAAGTTTAGTTTAAAAGCAGCCAGCAAGGCAGGCCTGCCTCCCTTAACCTACATGCCCTACCATTATAGGTAGGTTGACATAGTCAATTATAATTAGCCTTATTTGCATACTTGTTTTATACAGAGCGCAGGCCCTGTGACTGATTAGCAGTACTCAGGGCACCATCAGAGTCAAGAAAACACCAGCAAAAAGTGAAAAATGGGGGCAAATAGTTAGAGGGCCTCTGCAATCAGCCCTGTTTTCCCACAAATGGAATCAAGGCAAAGATAATGCATCAGTTTCTTTCTCATCAGGATATCACCTGAAAAATGCATCAGCAACTCCATTCGACATATCAGAAATGAATGTAATGTTGAAATAAAACTGAAGGAAGTAGTTGGCCCAGCTGACTTGGCAACAGTTCCTCCACTGAATAGTCTTTAGAGCTTGCAGATCCCAATGGTCTGTTCTAATTTCAAATGGATATCTGGCTCATAGTAATAAAAGTCTTGTTTGGTAAATATTTTGTTCACAAATAATAATTACTGTTCCAGAACTGAATAATTATGTTCTGCTGAAAACGTGAATGGGAATAGTAGAAACTGGGTGTTCCTGGTAGTGATCTACTTGTTCTTGTAATTATACAACTCCAAAAGCCACCTCCGAAGCACCTGTCTCGTTTATACAACGATCTGTATGTCAGAGGACTGGAGAAGTATTAAGAGTAGGCCTGGTCAAAATGTAAAATACACCAGTGTAATTTTGTGAACTTTGTGGGACACTTGTTACACAAAATTCCTGAAATGTTGCCATTATATGACATTAACCTTAAATGCGCATGAACAACAAAATGTGAGAGGCTGTTTTTCGTGGTGCTTTTGCTTAAGTGTGTCCTCGCGACAAGAATTGTCTCAAGGATGTATTTCACACTAAAACAAAGCGCAAAATGAAGGAATTGCATTTTGCTTAATTCTGTATTAGTTTGCCAGAATTACACATAATTACACAAAAGCAAATTATGGAAATTTCTTAACCCTCCCATTGGAAATTGGGTTATTGGCAGAGTTGGGTGAAACCCTACTCAGGTAGCAACTGCAATTTCTGTCAAGGTGAGACACAAGCAAACCCCATATTAACCAATTAACATGTGCTCAACCCTTTGCCAGCTTTGCACAAAAGCAGTCAACTTAGAAGGGATGTGTAAAATATTTATGCAGCACTTCAAACAGCAATACAATTAAACCACAACACAAGAAAAATCATACACCTATTAAAAAAATAGAGTAACATTTAATCCAATAAATTCTGTAATACCAAAACAACAAAAATCCAATCAGTAGAAGCTGATATGTGCAATTTTAAACTTTTAAATAAAAATAGCATCTAGAAGCACAAAGTGCCAACTGTGATTATCTGGTCATTCCAGACTGGGATAAAGTCACAAGTTCAGGCCGACCATGAAGGAGCTCAGGCAGGATACATAGGTCAAGTTAGGCCCACTGAACAAATGAACTTAAATCCCGGTTGCAGTGTGCTGTGAGATCAGGTGTCTAGGATGCATCACACAGCGATGATTTTGAGGACCTGTCATGTGAAGTCCTGTGTTGTCATTGAGGATGCTGTTAATAAGGTGCTTGCAATACAAACCCTACGTTGAAGATGTTTCACGCACCAACGGTTCTAAAAAAGCTGCATGCCTGCATGTCATGTTTCATCTTCAAGGATGTTGCCAACGAGGGTTTGTGATGCAAAGGACTGCATCAAGGATGCATTGTGCAGCGGTGACTCTGATGAGACTGCGGACTGCAATATGAGGTTAGCCAGCTTTGAAATAGAAGAAGGTTTCCAAGAATTCCACCCCAAAAGGCATTTGGAATTTCCTGACTCCCTGCCAGAGCCCCACCTTCTCTGGGGTAACAAAAGACTAGTTTCAAACCCTGAGTGAGTTTGCTCAGGCAGAGGCCTTGTGATGTGCAAGTGTGATAGGTAGGTGAGAGGTACTCCCTGTCAACAGGTCAGAGATGGCCCATTCTTCCAACACCAATTTCACCTTGGTCTCATTGTCTGGGAGCAATACACAAAGACCTACAGCCAGCTATACCTAGTAATGTGACCCAGGTTACAGGCCGGAGGCACCAGTTAGGACAAGAAAATGGTAACTTTCTAAAAGTGGCATTTTCAGAACTGTAACTTAAAATCCAACTTTAGCATTAAAGAAGATTTACAAAATGTACAATTCTTCAAACACCAAACTCAAGATTCCTGCTTACTCCCAATTAAAAGTTGGCACGTATTAAATGTAATAAAGTAACCCAATGTTATTCTATGGTAGAGGCATACCTTGAAGTAGTGAAAAACAAATTTAAGATCTTTTGCTACCAGGGCATGTCAAACTTAAAAGTACATGTCCAACTTTTTAAATACATTGCACTGTGCTTCATGGGCTGTTTACGTTCTACTCTAGGGTTAACTTATATGTATTAAAAAGGAGGTTTTAGGCTTGACAAAGGTTTATTTTGCCAGGTCAAAATGTCAGTTTAAACTGCACACACAATGGCATGCCTGGAGCATATTTAAAAAGGCTACTTAAGAGGGTGGCACAATCAGTGCTGCTGGCCCACTAATAGCATAGTATTTACTTTATAGTCCCTGGGTATATCTAGTGCCAATTTACTAGGAACCTACGAGTACATTAAATGTGCCAGTAGGGTATAAGCCGATTTTGCCATGTTTAAAGGAGAACGCATAAGCACTTTAGCACTGATTAGCAACTGTAAAGTGCAAAAAGCCCTAAAATCCAACACAATGGGTTCAGAAAACAGGAGGGCAAAGACAAAAAGCTTGGGTGTGACCCTGCATAAATAGACTTGTTCAAAACTTCTGATTAAAACCAAACATTAAAGCTCTAAAGGCTTTCTCTGCTTACCAGTACCATTTAAATCCTGCTTGAAGTTGTTCTTTGCTTGCAATTCATGTGATCGAACAAGATTGGATAGAGAAATCCATTATGAACTGTTTGTAAACATTTGTCAATCCTAAGAAACCCTAGGCTTCCTTGATGGTAGTTGGAGAAGGTCAATCAAGTATTGCAGTTATGCAAGATCTATGGCAACTCCAACATGATGTTGGTTGTATCCCAAATACTCCAACTCTCAAGTTTTACAAATACATTTCTCCAGTTTGCAAGTTAACTGATTTCTGCAAAGCCTGTGCAAAACTTATTTGACATGTTGATGGTGGTTTGATGAGGTTTTGGAAAAAAACAATATACTTTATAGGTAGATCAAAAATAAGATATTCAAGATAAAGGAATAGACACTCATAAATCTTTGGAAGACTGAAGGTGCTTTACTAAGGCTGAAGGGCATAACTCTGTACTCGAAATGGCCATAGGAAGTTCAGCAGAGATCTTTCATTCATTTCCATTAGTGGTACGTAATACATGATAGGCCCCTTATAAATCCAGCTTAGTGAATAACTGTGAACCATGTACTGGCTCTATTATATCCTTGATCAAGGGGATAGGATATTAGTCTTCGATGGTAGCTTTGGTTAGCTTTGTGTACCCAATACAGGGTCTTAACTCATTTGATTTTTTGGGGTACAGAGACTAGGATAGAAGAATGAGACAATTTTCAAGATAGTCTTGAGGAATTTTCTTAATGCATTCTTTTCAGTCTTTGACAAGGAGTACATCTGACTAAACAGAACTTCAACACCAGCTTTAAGATTAATAGCATATTCGCACGGGCAATGGGGAGGCAGCTGTTTCATGTTGCATGGGAGAAATATGTCCTCACATGGTATTGTTATAGAACTGTGCTTAAGGTGGTTATCATGGGGTGGTGTCTTTAGTGCTATTCAGAATATCCTCACCAGGCCCTCCCATAACTCCTAAACAGTTGTTACAAAGATGGAGCTAAGAGTAATGGTTAAAGTTGCCCTTAAGAGATAAATATTATATAGCAATAGCTAGGGAAGATCCAGGATGATCGGATTTTAATTTGGAGCACTTAATTCAAAATGTAACCTTTCCTGATGATTAAATATAGTCATTATCAGACAAGGGTGCACTCCACAATGCCAAAAGCCAAAGTCCTGTAATTGTGACTGCATCATTTTTACCGAATATTGCAGCCTCCAAATCAGATGGTTCTGGTATAGCTGATCTTTCTTTGGACCCGCAGTACTTAAACAGCTGGCCAATCAGAATCAAGTAGTTTGGATCTGCAGAGGTCATTGAGCCCCCATCACACCCTGTTTCTAACCTCAAACATTGCATCACTCATGACATACATACACAACCCTCCATGTGTGCTGATTTCTCGCCACCCATCTCATATTTGTTTCTGTACATTTTTTGCAAGGACCATGGTACTCGTTAGTAATTGGAACAAATGCTGTTCTTCAAATCTAATATGTGATGTCATCAATTAGGTAATTTAGCATTTGAGCAATGTAATATTTATGGTCATAAACAACGAATGATGGGGCCACCAGTTATACTTAGTTGAATACCTGTGGCTGATGCATTTCAATGTTTTTTGGTGTTTTATTAATTTCAGTTCAGGTCACAGAACTGTAATGTCACTTTAACCATTGTTTTTTCAGTCAATTGCAAGTTTTTTTTTTTTTTTTAACCTATGTTAAAGTTTAATACCTAACTATAATGTCACTTTGACCTTTGGCATTTTTTGTGAAATTGTGGATTTTTTATTCATATTCTAAATTGACACAGTGCCCAACCTCTCATGAGCTCCCAATCCTTACTGTGCCCATGGTTTGTCTAGCAAAATGTTGTTATTTTAGTGTTAGGGAGGTGAGGCGACTGAGAAGTTGGGCAGGGTGAGTAAACATATGTAGAAAGAGCATGTTGTGCACATGCAGCCCTCTCTCCAATTTGTAGCCCTTTGAAAAATACATTGTGTCTCAAATTACTAAAAACCAATAGCTTCCATCACATTTTCTCCTCCTGAAGAAACCTTCGGCCAACCCATGAGAACTACAGAATTTTCGGCCCATCTCGCTGCTACTCTACCCCGCCAAGCTACTAGAGAAAGCAATCAATGCACAACTATGGAATTTCATCGAAGCCAACAACTCCCTGGACAGCTCTCAGTCCGTCTTCCGCAGCAATCACAGCACGGAGCCAGCACTCCTGGCAGCCACCGACAACATTCAATTACTCCTAGGCCACAGCCACACCTCAGCACTCATACTCCTCAACCTCTCAGGAGCTTTCAACACCGTCTCCCACAGCACTCTGTGCACCAGACTCCATGACTTAGTCCGCGGAAGAGTCCTGGAATGGATCCACTCCTTTCTCTACAGGAGGACGCAGAGAGTTAGACTCCCACCCTACATTTCCAGACCCTCACAAGTCAACTGCGGAGTCCCCCAAGGATCCTCACTGAGTCCCACACTGTTCAATGTATACATGGCCCCTCTTGCTGGCATCATCAGAAGCCACGGTATGAACATCGTGTCATATGCTGATGACACACAACTCATCCTTTCACTCACTGAAGACCCGGACACGGCCAAAAGGAACTTTCAAGCAGGAATGGAGGCCGTGGCCACCTGGATGAGAGAAAACTCATCATCTTCGAAAAAGCCAACTCAGCTTGGGACGACTCCTGGTGGCTCACATCCCTCAGCACCCCCCTGCACCGACTGAGCACACCTGCAACTTAGGAATCATCCTCAACTCCTCCCTACCCATGATCTGCCAGGTGAACTCTGTTGCCTCCTACTGCTGGCACACACTCCACAAACTTCGGAAGATCTTCAGATGGATCCCAGCAGACTGTCGCAGGACAGTCACCCATGCCTTAGTCATGAGGAAGTTCGACCACAGCAATGCCCTCTACGTCAGCATCTCAACTAGGAACATCAAAAAACTTCAACTCATCCAGAACACCACCGCAAGACTCATTCTGGACCTCCCTTGCCGAAAACACTTCTCCCAACACCTGAGCCCCTCCACTGGTTACTGATCGAGAAGTGAATCTCCTTCAAGCTTCTCACCCTCACATACAAGGCCATACACAACTCAGGACCGGTCTACCTGAACCACTGTGTCTCCTTCCACACTCCCACCAGATCCCTCCGCTCTGCCCACATGGCCCTGGCCACCGCACCCTCGCATCCACAAAACCACCGCTGGAGGACGATCTTTCACCTACACTGCAGCAAAGAGCTAGAACAACCTCCCCCTGAACCTCAGACAAAGCCTGTCGCTCATCGTCTTCAGGAAGAACCTCAAGACATGGCTCTTCGGATGAGGCCCCCCCCAGTGCCTTGAGACCCTCACGGAGGAGTAGCCATGCTTTACAAATATTGATTGATTAATTGATTGATTTTTAACCCATTGGCATCATGCCAATATTAACATCTCAATGCTCAATTATATCAGCCTGCTCCTCAGGAAAGGCTTTAAATTAGACAAAATGGTGATCAAGAGTGCCTAACTGTTGTCTTGAATACAAAATGTTAGAACTGATGAAGATGCAGTTGATCAGGAGGAAACTAACTGACAGACTGCTGCTGGTGTTGTAAGTATATGTTTCACTCTGCATATCAGAATGTTTTACTGACACATGAGGAAGATAACTCAAAACTCATCATGTTTCTTGATTTAAGCTTTCGAAAACACTAACTATAATTTCTATTATAAATTGCAACCCTCATTTTTTTCATTTGCTACGGTATTCTATTGAATGCAGAATTATCAAAGGGCACCAAATGTATTAGGAAAATAAAAATGCCTTTTCCATGAAAACTCTGACCTAACTGTAACTACTCTGGCACTATTGGGTCAGAATTTCATATTTAATTATTTTTATTAAATGTTTGCCAATGGTTTTAAAACTCTTATTTCACAGAAAAGAGGTCTTTAATGTTAAATATTTTCCATACTTCACAGGGCTGACTCCGTTTCCAGGAAATCCAGCTTTCCTAAACAAATAAAAAAGTTCAATCAATAGTTAATACAGCATTTTTCTCACTTTCAGAGAAGATAAAAACACATTTACAATTACAATGTTGATTGCAGAGAATTATCAGTGACTGAGTTAATTCACTCATAAGATCCATCACTTTTCTGTATACTTTAGTGTAAAAGGGATGGGTGTGCCCAGATGTGGGTCCCTTGCACACTGTGTCACTGGAATCAAGCTATACCTGACTGATGAGACCTAAATGGGGTGAAACCGGTTCTGGGTTCCTTGTGTTTTGGTTCAGAAGGACCTGTTCTATCATTTGTATCTCAACTGTTCTCCTTGAATCAGTGTCAAGACTGATTTGCATGTGTCTGGGCCCAAACTGAGGAGGCATGATGAGGCCAGACCCTGCACCCAACTCCGAACAGGCACCACCCTCTGTGTGTCCAACATCCCGTCCTCAGCCACCCACCTTTATTTATTGTCTTGTCACTCCTCAGGATCACCAAATCCACCCCTACTCTACAAGACTCCATGCTTAGTGCTGTGTGGATCTGCAGATCCACTGAATGCTAAAGAAAATTATTTTTTCTTTTTGAACCCAGTGGGGGTCCATCTGGGACCCTTCTACATGGCCCAGGAGGTCTTTCTTGCTCTCTCATATTCTCCTTCTAAAATTCTTATAGGAATCTGGCACCTAGCCCCCGAGTCCTGGGATGGATTTTTCTCAGGTTGAGGCCAGCCAATTAGATCCCCACAGTTGGATCTGCACATCCATTGAAAATATTTGGGGTCAACAAATCAGAGTGCAGCTAGATCTGCGAATGGTCCATGGCCTTAAATATACAAAGGATTTGAAACTTAATTTATCCAAAAATACTAAACAGATGTAAACCAACTCACACAGCGCTCAGCCGTGTTGGCAGTAGCTCTGTCTACTTTTTTCAATGGAGAAATTAACGGGGAAAATTGATTTGTGCTCCTTTTGTCTTGGCCCAGTTTAATGGATCACCTGGAAACTTTCCAGAAAAGAGTTGAGGAAAACCTTTTTTGCGGTGGAAGGTTTCATGAAGATTTGTCAAATGGTACCACAGTTATAAGCAGACCAAAACATGCTTCTATAAGGCCTTGTGGTCCTAACAATACAATAAATACCCAGCAGAGGCCGCCACATGGGTATGTATATATATATATATATATATATATATACACACACATAAACCAAGGGTTTACACAACTAGTGGTTAAGTGAGCTCTTACTCCTTACTTTCACAAAGGCCCATAGCACCCTTGCTGCACCAATGCCACCATCAGCATAGTGGCAAGTATGTGCCACATCAGTATGCTGATAATTATATCCTTTTGCAACTCTTATGGAATCAGCAATTAACCTGCACAACAAGACAACAAGATGGCTACTCCCTCGACAAACATGTGTTTCTTAGATGCAGTTCAGATCCAATTCCTGCAAGGTTTGAGCGGAGCAAGAAAGGGCAATAAACTACAGGGCAAGGTTTAATTTTGATTAAACCAAAAACACAAATATTTGGCCACTAGAACTGTGAAAGGGAATTGCCTGCAGTCCTTCATGAGATACAGCCCTGTTTGAGCCCATGAAATTGACTATCTCTGTGATGTTAAATAGAACACGGACTGAAAAGCTGGAAGAGGTTGTAAAAGAGGACAAACTATTGGTACTCACTGATTGTAGGAAATTGGGTTAGTGGTTAAGGGGTGAAATCCTTCTCAAGCAGCAACCACAGTTGTTCTCAGGGTGAAGTCACAAGCAAACCTTAAACCTGCGCTCAACCCCCAGAGTAGCTTGGCACTAAGCAGTCAGACTTAACTGAGAGGTAATGTGTAAAACATTTTTGCAACACTTCAAACAAGAACACAGTGAAAAACACTACAAAAAGATCCCACACCAGTTTAAAAAAGTCCAGTAAACTTTAATAAATAAAACAAGACCAAAACAACAAATATCCAATCAGTAGATCCAAACATAGAAATTTAAAAATAATTGAGTGAAAATAGTGCCAAAAAGCACAAAGGGACAGGATAACTGGTCGCACCAGACTGGTCTAGCTCATAATTTGAGTCCGATTGCGCTGGAGTACAGGATGGATACAGTCCTCAGATTAGTGCCGCTGATGTTCTACCTTCTCAAGATAGCGCCAAGAGTCCTAATTATCATGAATAAGACCAAGAGGAGCAAGGAGAAGGTCACAGGAGGCTGTCGGTGTAATACGAATATAAGGCCGGGTGTCACAGACAACCAGGCTTGAACTTCACATTGGTGGTCCCCCACGAGCGGTCAATGCTGGAGTGTGAAGAGTTGGGTTGAGGATGCTTCATGTAGAATTGCAACGGAAGTGGCGAGCTCTCATTGTGAACGGGCCTTTCATGGTCGCGAAGAGCCCAAAAGCTTGATTTCATCCTGGTGAGCCACACCAAGTGTCCAGGACCTGAGGGGAACTACTTATTAGTTAGGAACTTGCTGCAGCTGGGTCCAGGGGCTATTACAGGATGTTGGAGAGCCTGTTATGTCCCTGAGGCTTAGTTCAGATGGCCAGCAGCCTTGCCCTTGGAGTTAGCCTGGTGTCCTAGTTTCAAGGGGGAAGTTGCTGGTCCAGTCTTTCCTCACACAGACAAGAAGGCAGCAGGCAGCAGGTCAGCACAGCAGGTCAGCTTTTCCTTAAGAGCAGGAGCCAAGCAGATTGGCAGCCCTTGTAGCAGCACAGTGGTCCTCTTCCAGGCCCAGAAGTGTACTGAAGTGATGGCATCTGAGGTCCAGTATTTATACCCATTTGTGCCTTTGAAATGGGGCAGAAACTTCCAGAAGTTCCTCTTTGAAGACCTCAGGCATCCTGATTTCCCTGCCTTGGCTCTAGACAGACTAACTACAGGGGTTATGCATCCCTTTGTGTAGAGGCAGGCCACAATTTATTTAAGTGTAAGTGGGGCTGTGCCCAGCTCCTTCCTATCATCCTGACAGTGATGGCCCATCCAGGCATACCTAACCTCCCTGTTGTGTGTTGCTGTCTAGGAGAAATACACAAAGCTTAACTGTCAGCTAAACCCAGTTATGTGACCCAGGTACAGGCTACAAGCACTAAATAACTAAGGCAGGAAAATGATAACTGTTAAACCTGACAGCCTTAGGGTGGCCTTCCCTCCAACCTTTTCCCTGCTTCCCCTAATTTTCTGACCTTGTTTTTGCTGGTTTTAGGACTCTGTGCACTTTACTACTTCTAACCAGTGCTACAGTGCTTGTGCTCTCTTTCCTAAATAAGGGTGACATTGGCCTAACCCTAATTGGCATTTATTTTACTTATAAGTCCCTAGCAAAAGTGCACTATAAGTGCCCGGATCCTGTAAATTAAATGCTACTAGTGGGCCTGCAGGGTTCATTGTGCAACCCACTCCAGTAATCCCCTGACCATGGCTTAGGCATGCCATTGCAGAGCCCATGTGTGTGGTTTTGCTATCGCTTCAACTTCACAGTTAGAACCCTTTGTCAAGCCTTAAACTCCCCTTTTATTGCATATACGTCACCCCTAGGCTGTGCCCTAGGCCTAGGTAATCCGTAGGGCAGAGTGCTGTGTAAGTAAGAGATAGGACATGCACTTTTACAGTATTGCATATCTTCCAAGTGAAAAACACCTTCATGTATTTTTCACTACTGTGAGGCCTACTCCTCTCATAGGGTAACATTGGGAATTTCTTTATACACTTTTAAGATGTAATTCATGATTAGAAAGGAATAACTGTCTCATGTTTCATATCTTTGGAATGGAAATGATAAATCCTCTTTCTTGGTAAAGTTGTATTTAGCATTACTATTTTTAGAAATTGCACTATTAGGGAATGGACATTACACTGCTCCTACAGCTCTGTGTGCCTGCAGCCTGTCTCCAATACATGTCTGGGGTGGATAACAGCTATACTTTGTGCATTCCCTCAAGACAACCACAAACACAGGAAGGTTAGGTGAGTCTGAGTACTCATTTGCATTCTGATGGCTCTTCCTGTTCAGGAGGGGATGGCTGACACTTACACCTCAATAGGCAGTGCCTGTCCCCACACAAAGGACTGATTAACCCCTACTGATAGTCTGAAGCCAGGGCTAGGATGAAAGGACATCTGTATACTTCAAAGACGCCTCTTTGAAGTCTGCCTCACTTCAGAGGCTCAACTGGGTGTAAGTACTAAATCCATAACACCAGAACTTCAGTACACTTCTGTACCTGTGAAGACTCCATGTTGGACCTGGCTTTTAGACGGGGTCATCCCCAAACTTTTTGCCTCCTTCCTCCTATTTTTTCTGACCTGTTGTTGTTGGCTTTTGACCTCTGGGCACTTTACCACTGCTAACCAGTGCTAAAGTGCATATGCTCTCTGTGTAAATTGTACTATTGATTGGTTTATCCATGATTGGCTATTTAATTTACTTGTAAGTCCCTAGTAGAGTGCACTAGATGTGCCTAGGGCCTGTAGATTAAATGCTACTAGTGGGCCTGTAGCACTGGTTGTGCCACCCACTTCAGTAGGCCCTTAACCTTGTCTCAGGCCTGCCAGTGCAAGGCCTGTGTGTGCAGTTTCACTGTCACTTCGACTTGGCATTTAAAAGTACTTGCCAAGCCTAGAACTCCCCTTTTTCTACATATAAGTCACCCCTAATGTGTGCCCTAGGTATCCCCTAGAGCAGGGTGCTGTGTAGGTAAAAGGCAGGACATGTACCTGTGTAGTTATATGTCCTGGAAGTGTAAAACTCCTAAATTCGTTTTTACACTACTGTGAGGCCTGCTCCCTTCATAGGCTAACATTGGGGCTGCCCTCATACATTGTTGAAGTGGCAGCTGCTGATCTGAAACGAGCAGGAAGGTCATATTTAGTATGGCCAGAATGGTAATACAAAATTCTGCTGACTGGTGAAGTCGGATTTAATATTACTATTCTAGAAATGCCACTTTTAGAAAGTGAGCATTTCTTTGCACTTAAATCTTTCTGTGCCCTTCAATCCACGTCTGGCTAGGTTTAGTTGACAGCGCCTTGTGCATTCACTCAGACACACACCAAACACAGGGTACTCAGCCTCACTTGCATACATCTGCATTTTGAATGGGTCTTCCTGGGCTGGGAGGGTGGAGGGCCTGCCTCACCCAAAGGATTGCCACACCCCCTACTGGGACCCTGGAAGACAGGATTGAACTGAAAGGGGACCTGGGCATTTCTTAGACACTCTTTGAAGTCACCCCCAGTTCAAAGGCACAATTTAGTATAAAACAGGGCCTCTGCCCTACCTCATCAGACACTTGCTGGAGAAGAAACCTGAACCAGAAACTACATCCTGCCAAGAAGAACTGCCTGGCTGCTCAAAGGACTCACCTGTCTGCTTTCTCCGAAGGACTGCTGCCTTGCTGTTGGCCTGCTGCCTTGCTGAACTCTTGTCTGGCTGTAAAAGTGCTCTCCAAGGGCTTGGATAGAGCTTGTCTCCTGTTCCCTGAAGTCTCAGGACCAAAAAGACTTCTCTTTTTCATTTGGACTCTTCGTGCGCCGAACATTTCAACGCACAGCTTGTTCCGCGGCGAGAAAAACACCGCAGACCGACGCGACGCCCTCAGGGCAACCGGACCTTCGACGCACGGCCTCGCAAGGACAACGCCGCCCGACTTCCAGAGGGGAAATCGATGCGACGCCTGCCGTGAGAGCGAAACTTCGACTCACAGCCCCGCGGAACGACGCGCAGCCGGAAAACAAGCAGGAGAATCCACGCACAGACTCAGGACATCTGTTAATCCCCGCGACCCACAGAAAGAGACTGTCCGGGCGCCAGAAAACAACGCACGACTTCCCCGAGTGAAAAATAACGACGCAAGTCTGTGTGTGATGGGGAGAAATCGACGCACACACCATTTTTCCACGTATCTCTTCTTCTGCGGCCCTTTGCAGAGATTTTCCACTCCAAACCAGCTACTTTGTGCTTGAAAGAGACTTTGTTTGCTTTTTAAAGACTTAAGACACTTTGGTGGTCATTACAACCTTCGCAGTCTTTTTACAAGACCGCCGAGGGACCGCCGTGTGGAAGATCGCCAGTAGTGGCGGCTTGCCGCTCGGTGCATTATGACTGTTGGCTGCTCTCCATCCTTTTTCCGACGGAGAGCCGCCAACAGCCATACTGGCGGGCGGCAGGGAAGTGGAGGTTGCTCCACCATCACCGCCACGCCAACAGAACACCGCCCACTGAATCACGTCCTGTGATTCGGCGTGGCGGTGTGGTGACGGCGGATCAGCCCCCATGGCTCCCATCCCCTCCTGGAGGATCGACAGAACAGGTAAGTTGATCATCCGTTTGGGGAGGGGGAGGGGGGGCGTTGTGTGGGTGCATGGGGGGGTGTGCGTCTGTGTATGTAGAGGGGGTGTGTGAGTGCGTGTATGCTTGCGGGGGTGTTGCGTGTTTTGGGAATGAGTGCGTGTATGCCTGTGGGTATGTCTATATGGATGTGTGCGTGTATGTTTGTATGTGGGTGTGCGTGTCTGACTGTGTGTGTGGATGTAGGCATGTATGTCAGTGTGTGTGCATGTGTGTGTTGGTGGTGCCTGCGTGCGTGTCGTGTGTGTGTGGGAGTTCTGTGATGTTGGGGGTCGGGGTGGGGAGGGGGGCCCTGCCACCTTTGGGGGGTGGCAGGGGTGGTGGGAGGTGTAGGGGGTGGGGGAGACCCCTATCAGTGCCAGGGAAGGAATTCCCTGGCACTGATAATACCGCCATGGATTTCATGGCGGTTCCAACCACAGGAAATCCACGGCGGTAAGCCGGGTCAAAATACCGCCGGCAGTATAGTGACGGCCGCCGGGCTGGAGACCCAATTCTCCAGCCCGGCAGTCGTCTCTGCCATGGGGGGGGGCGGAACGGAGAACCGGCGGATGACCATGGCGGTAACCGCCATGGTCATAATACAAAAAAAAGACTGCCAGCCTGTTGGCAGTCTTACCGCCGCTTCTCCACCTTCTGCCAGGGTCATAATGACCCCCTTTATATCACTTTTTAGTGATATCTTTACAAATTCATTTGCATCTTTGATCGTTTTGACCTGCATATACCCAGATAAATGTTATATATTTTTCCAAACACTGTGTGGTGTATTTTTGTGGTGCTATATTATGGTATTGTATGAGTTATTGCACAAATGCTTTACCCATTGCCTTCTAAGTTAAGCCTGACTGCTCGTGCCAAGCTACCAGAGGGTGGGCACAGGCTAATTTTGGATTGTGTGTGACTTACCCTGACTAGAGTGAGGGTTCTTGCTTGGACAGAGGGTAACCTGACTGCCAACCAAAAACCCCATTTCTAACATTGGTGATCAGCGGTGAGGACAGGACTTGTGTTTGTGCAGTGACATACAGTAGCTAAGTAGTTCACTACCTACCCACAGTTGAAGGTCAACTTGATTTTTCATCTTTTTGCTTTTGGTTCTCTGATGTCCTCCTGGATATACTATTGATATTTAGGACTTTGAATTTTGGTTTTTGCCGGTGATACCTTATCAGATTGAGAATGGGTATCTACCGTATATCATACTTTGTGCCTACTGACCACCTCACTAGGGCTGACTTAAGGAGGCTTTTCAGAAAATGGGGCCTTCCTGTATCAAGGAGATCTACTAAGATGGAACTGCTAGATACCTACATAACCTGGGGGGAAGAAAGATGGGCAGAGGAAGAAGCAGCAAAAAACCAAATGACTAAGTATTCCTCAGATGAGGAGGAGGACTACTCAGATGAGGAGGAAGACTACTCAGATGAGGAAAGAGAACCAGTGAGAGAGGAATGGCAGATAGCTCGAGAGCGGGAGCTGGAGGAGCTAGATGACTTTATTGAAAGGGCTGAGGCAGCAAGACTCTTAGCCCTGGAAGAAGAAAGGATTGCAGCTTAAGAGCTGAGCTGTGAAGAGCTGTAACTGGAGGCCGGAAGGGCTGAGTCGTGTTCAGATGGTGGCAGCAAAAATCTTGCATCCAGTACTGCTGAAGAAGGGCACAAGCCCAGAGATGTGTGCCCAACTTGAAGAAGGGAGTTAACACACCCTAGGCGGTTCAAGGGTATGAGGTAGTTCCCGTTATGCACAGGGTCCCTGAGAAGGATTAGGGAACTGGCACAGGGAGTCATATTGCTACTGTGGGGAGGGACACTTTACTGGCTCTAGAAGAGAGTGACAGGGAAAAGGGTTCCCCCCTGGTGGACATCCTGGATATAGAGTGTAGAGACATCCCAGAAGAGTATGGGTTGAGTGTCAGGGACATTCAGATACTGTCTCACCAGTCTCAGGAGGGTAATGTAGAGGGTTTTTTCAAGGCTGAGTCACTGGATGGTTGGGTGAAGGGTACTGTGGTTAATACATGTGAAGGGCAGAGTAATGTTATTGCTGGAGAGCATATGTCTGGTCCTCATTTTCCAGAGCTATGCCAACACCAGGTGGAGTGTGAGTTCTCTGACCCAAGGGAGCTTACCATGGAGGCAGACTTCTGGGTGAGTACCAGAGAGTCTGAAGAGGCATTTGGGGGTGCTCCTGAAGGGAGTGGTCTCGGTGTTTCCCAACCAAGTGAGGTGGGAGAGGATTGTAGTGTCCCAGGTAGGTCCCAGGTGCTAGAGGGTTCCATGAGGGAATGCCAGGCGGGAAGCCTAGCCTGTACGTAGGGCCACCTGTTGAGGGAAGCACTGCAGTGTCAGAAGAACTTGGGGGGGTTGACTGTAGCCAGCTTCCCAACAGTTCTGGTGTCTGGCAGTACCACTCCTAGTGAGGGGGTGCAGAAGTCCAGAAAGAGGGTTGAGAGGGGGTTGCGGACCCCAGCGGAAGACCTGGAGAGTCAGGAGTCAGCTCTGAGAGCAGAGCCCCCCCAGGAATGACCCAGGTGAAACCGTTTCTGGTTTGGGGGAGATCCAGAATCTGCCGGATGGGCAGAGGTCAGGAGACCTGCGCCAACCAGACTCTTGTGTGGCCCTTGGGGATGGTGTGTCCCTTGTGGCGGGTGAGTGTGCCCCCCAGGAAGTCCTGGCATGCCAGGCAATGGTTCAACCTCAGGGTGGTGACTCTGGGTTGGATAGCCAGGCTCAGAGTTTAAACTCTGACCTGGTGGGGGGTAGGTGTGCCCCCCAGAAAGTCCTGGTGTGACAGGCAATTGTTCAACCTCAGGGTGATGACTCTGGGTTGGATGACCAGGTTCAGGGGTTAAACTCTGACCTGGTGGGGGGTAGGCGTGCCCCCCAGGAAGTCCTGGCATGCCAGGCAATTGTTCAACCTCAGGGTGGTGACTCTGGGTTGGATGACCAGGTTCAGAGGTTAAACTCTGACCTGGTGGGGGGTCAGTGTGCCCCCAGGAAGTCCTGGCGTGCCAGGCAATTGTTCAACTTCAGGGTGGTGACTCTGAGTTGGATGGCCAGGTTCAGAGGTTAAACTCTGACCTGGTGGGGGGTAGGCATGCTCCCCAGAAAGTCCTGGTTTGCCAGGCAGTGATCCAGTCTGAGGGTACAGACCCTGGGCTGGAAGGCCAGGTTCAGGGTGTCCCCCCGGACCTGGAGGGAGGGGCTACTGATAACAGTGCCCCTACCATGTTGTCTTCTGAGGAGGCCACTCCTAGTTGGAGGGTGCTGGAGCCCAGAAGGGAGGGCAGGGGGAGGGAAGCCTCACCCCGGGCCCTAGTCCAACCTGAAGGTACAGACCCCAGGTTGGAGGGCCAGTTGCAGGTTAACAGCCCTGCACTGGTGGAGGAATGGTGCAGGGCGGCTTCTATAAGCACCCTGACCATGTTGGACTCTGGGGGTACCGCTCCAGGAGGGAGGGTACGGAGCCCCAGAGGGGAGGACCAGGTTCAGGCTGTCATCCCTGACCTGGTGGAAGGGAGAGTGGTTAAAGGGTGCCCAGCACCTGGGGCTACCGCCCCCCACTCTCCACAGCCACAGTGGTGGGAGAGCTTTGAGAGGCCTGGGGCCTGGCTCTCATCCCTGACAGCTGTCAGTAACCACTGTGGCTTGCTGTCCAAGTGGACAGAGTTATCCCTGGGGAGGGGACAAGAGTCACACCCCGGGGGTAGAGTGGGCAACACCACTGTGTTGGTCCTGGTGGTACTATCCTGCTCCTGGGATACATCTGTAAGCAAAGTAAGATTAGGTGCTGCACAGATGGGATCCGCAGGTAAGGAGAAAGGTTCCCAATGGGTTGGCTTAGTGGGCCCTGGGAGTATGGACAGAGGGATCCAATTGGAGTCAGGAAGGCGAAGAACTGAAGCACGCCCCTGCTGTTGTGGGCCTGGGTCCTTGTTCTGTCACCTCAAACAGGGAAGTACATCAGGATAGTGATTGTTCTCCCCTGGCTTTAGGCTGGTAGGGGGTCATGTTGGACTTGGCTTTTTGACGGCGTCATCCCCAAACTTTTTGCCTCCTTCCTCCTATTTTTTCTGACCTGTTGTTGTTGGCTTTTGACCTCTGGGCACTTTACCACTGCTAACCAGTGCTAAAGTGCATATGCTCTCTGTGTAAATTGTACTATTGATTGGTTTATCCATGATTAGCTAATTAATTTACTTGTAAGTCCCTAGTAGAGTGCACTATATGTGCCTAGGGCCTGTAGATTAAATGCTACTAGTGGGCCTGTAGCACTGGTTGTGCCACCCACTTCAGTAGCCCCTTAACCTTGTCTCAGGCCTGCCAGTGCAAGGCCTGTGTGTGCAGTTTCACTGCCACTTCGACTTGGCATTTAAAAGTACTTGCCAAGCCTAGAACTCCCCTTTTTCTACATATAAGTCACCCCTAATGTGTGCCCTAGGTAATCCCCAGAGCAGGGTGCTGTGTGGGTAAAAGGCAGGACATGTACCTGTGTAGTTATATGTCCTGGTAGTGTAAAACTCCTAAATTCGTTTTTACACTACTGTGAGGCCTGCTCCCTTCATAGGCTAACATTGGGGCTGCCCTCATACATTGTTGAAGTGGCAGCTGCTGATCTGAAATGAGCAGGAAGGTCATATTTAGTATGGCCAGAATGGTAATACAAAATTCTGCTGACTGGTGAAGTCGGATTTAATATTACTATTCTAGAAATGCCACTTTTAGAAAGTGAGCATTTCTTTGCACGTAAATCTTTCTGTGCCCTTCAATCCACGTCTGGCTAGGTTTAGTTGACAGCTCCTTGTGCATTCACTCAGACACACCCCAAACACAGGGTACTCAGCCTCACTTGCATACAATGGCATTTTGAATGGGTATTCCTGGGCTGGGAGGGTGGAGGGCCTGCCCTCACACAAAGGACTGCCACACCCCCTACTGGGACCCTGGCAGACAGGATTGAACTGAAAGGGGACCTGGTGAATTTCTTAGACACTCTTTGAAGTCACCCCCACTTCAAAGGCACAATTTAGTATAAAACAGGGCCTCTGCCCTACCTCATCAGACACTTGCTAGAGAAGAAACCTGAACCAGAAACTACATCCTGCCAAGAAGAACTGCCTGGCTGCTCAAAGGACTCATCTGTCTGCTTTCTCCAAAGGACTGCTGCGTTGCTGTTGGCCTGCTGCCTTGCTGAACTCTTGTCTGGCTGTAAAAGTGTTCTCCAAGGGCTTGGATAGAGCTTGCCCCCTGTTCCCTGAAGTCTCAGGACCAAAAAGACTTCTCTTTTTCATTTGGACTCTTCGTGCGCCGAACATTTCCACACACAGCTTGTTCCGCGGTGAGAAAAACGCCGCACACCGACGCTGATCGACGTGACGCCCTCAGGGCAACCGGAACTTCGACGCACGGCCTCGCAAGGACAACGCTGCCCGACTTCCAGAGGGGAAATCGACGCGACGCCTGCCGTGAGAGTGAAACTTCAGCGCACAGCCCCGCGGAACGACTCGCAGCCGGAAAACAAGCAGGAAAATCCACGCACAGACCCCGGACATCTGGTAATCCCCGCGACCCACAGAAAGAGACTGTCCGGGCACCGGAAAATGACGTACAACTTCCCCGCAGGAAAAATAACGACGCAAGTCCGTGTGTGCTGGGGAGAAATCGACGCACACACCATTTTTCCACGTATCTCTTCTTCTGCGGCCCTTTGCAGAGATTTTCCACTCCAAACCAGGTACTTTGTGCTTGAAAGAGACTTTGGGGGTCATTCTGACTCCGGCGGGCGGCGGGAGCCGCCCGCCTGGAGGGAACCGCTAGAATACCGCTGCGCGGTCAAAAGACCGCCGCGGGTATTCTGGGTTTCCCACTGGGCTGGCGGGTGACCGCCAAAAGGCCGCCCGCCAGCCCAGTGGGAAACACCCCTCCATGAGGATGCCGGCTCCGAATGGAGCCGGCGGAGTGGAGGATGTGCAGCAGTGGCACCCAGTGGAGCAGTGGCACCCGTCGCGTATTTCAGTGTCTGCAAAGCAGACACTGAAATACAAAGTGGGGCCCTCTTACGGGGGCCCCTGCAGTGCCCATGCCATTGGCATGGGCACTGCAGGGGCCCCCAGGGGCCCCACAACACCCCTCACCGCCATCCTGTTCCTGGCGGGCGGAACCGCCAGGAACAGGATGGCGGTGAGGGGGTCGGAATCCCCATGGCGGCGCAGCTCGGATTCCCATGGGCAGCGGAAAGTCGGCGGTACACCGCCGACTTTCCGTTTCTGGCCGCGGCTGTACCGCCGCGGTCAGAATGCCCGGCGGAGCACCGCCAGCCTGTTGGCAGTGCTACCGCCGACCCCGGCCCCGGCGGTCCATGACCGCCGGGGTCAGAATGACCCCCTTTGTTTGCTTTTTAAAGACTTAAGACACTTTATATCACTTTTTAGTGATATCTTTACAAATTCATATTGCATCTTTGATCGTTTTGACCTGCATATACCCAGATAAATATTATATATTTTTCCAAACACTGTGTGATGTATTTTTGGGGTGCTATATTATGGTATTGTATGAGTTATTGCAAAAACACCTTACACATTGCCTATTAAGTTCAGCGTGGCTGCTCTGTGCCAAGCTACCAGAGGATGAGCACTGGATAATTTAGGGTATGTAGTGACTTACCCTGTCTAGGATTGTAGTCCATACTTGGACAGGGTGCATACTTCTGGCAACTAGAGACCCATTTTCTAACACCAACTTTATTAAAGTGCCAGTTTCAAAACTGTAATTTAAAATTAAACCGCCATATGTTAGAATTTTTAATTCCAAATACAGAGATACCAAACATGAGTTGAGTACCTGTTCCAATTTAGAAATGTCAGTTATAAAATGCGATAATGTATGTCCAATGTTATCCCATGAGAGAGGTAGGGCTTGCAGTAGTGAAAAACGAATTTAACAGTTGTTCACGATCAGGACATGTAAAGCTTAAAAACACATGTCCTACCTTTTAAATGCATTGCACCCTGCCCATTGGGCTGTGCAGGGCTTACCCTAGGGATGATCAAGATGTATTAAAAAGGAAGGGTTGGACCTGGAAAAAATTTTATTTTGCCAGATTGAAACAGCAGTTTAAAACTGCACACACAGGCTGCAATGGCAGGACTTAGACATGTTTAAAGTGCTACTTAAGTAGGTGGCACAATCAGTGCTGCAGGCCCACCAGTACTGTTTAATTTACAGGCCCTGGGTACGGGTAGTATTACTTTACTAGGGACTTTCAAATAGACCATTTGGGTATAAGCCAATCTTACAATGTTTAAGGAGAGGACACAAGCACTTTAACACTGGTTAGCAGTGGGAATGTGTGCAGAATCCTAAGGCCAGCAAAAACTAATTCAGCAAAAAGAGGAGGGAAAAGGCTTAATATGTGGGGGTGATCCTGCAGATAGAGCCAGCTCGAACAGTGACCAACTGGAAAGTACTGTTAAAAGAGTCCAAAGTCCTCTGTGTAAAACATACACACAAAATACATTTTAGGCCTCTGGGATATAGGCCTACATTGATTAGCTCATCCTGACAAAAAAAAGAATAAAGAAAACAAATTGATTTATGGAGGTCAACTAATGGGGATGACAGAAGCAAAACCTCTTCGCGGCCAACCTCAAACAATCTAAACATATCAAATCAAAATAGTAAAGAGAACATAGCAAAATACAGAACAAGATCATTCATACACCAGTCTGCCTCTAAAACAAACAAGTATTTTCGATGAGAGGTCAGGAATTTATTTCCTGAGGGCAAGGGGGACAAGCTACAGTTTTTGGTTAAAATTAAAAGGCTAACATGGTTTGCTGTTTACCAGACTTGACTCATCTTCAAGGTGTACATGCCATGTTAACGTGATAATCCAACTTCATCATAAGTGTTTTTATGTAATTTTACACTGTGATCACCTCTGATACAATGATAAGGTCTCCAATTCTATTCCTATTATACATGAACAAAACTGCATAAAATTACATTGTACTCCTTATGCAGTTTATAGTTATGCTAATGGTTTCTGGTGGTGGGCACCCAATTTAATGGGGGGCATGGACTTATATTTTATGATCAGACTTTGACCGAGGGCAAGACGGAGGAAAACAGTAAAGGGATGAGAAGGAGTAAGTGAAAGGTAGGAAAATAGTGACAAAGGGAGAATCATGCTTTGAGAAATAACCATAATGTGAGTTAAAGAGACCAGCAATTTGGTGTGTTGAGAGAAAGAAGTATAAGGTGGATTTAAGGCTAGGCAGCATTGTACCTTGGCAACCTTGTATTCAGCAGTGCCAGCGGTAGGTTCCTAGGAAAAACTTTGATACCTGTCTTTTTTTCCATTCTCTTTATAAATTGTAAAAATGCAGTACACTTGAGGTTTTCTCATCATGAATGTTCCTCGTGTAAAGTACCCTAATAAAAGCAAGATAGGAACTAGGGTTAAAAAAGTGACTCTAATCTTCTCAGGGCTGTTGAATGTTGTATTCAGTTCTTTACTTTTCACAAACAGTATTGGCAGAAAAAGATACTGCAGCATTTCACTGTGGAGCACTAGATTCTTTGATGTCCTATCTTGTTTCCAGTAAGATTTAATACGTTCATCAAAAACATAACATTTGATTCAGAAACATTGCAAGTGACTGAGTTACTGTGAGAATAGAGAAGGATTTCTACGCACACATCACTTTGCAGGTAGTAGCTAAAAAATACTAAGGGCCTTGTTTATGGGTTAGAGGAGTGGATAAATGCCTTAAACAGAAGTGCTCAAATGTTATTATTTAAAATGTTATGTTTCATGCTTGCTGTGTGATATGATGTTCGCTATTTCTCTTGGCCTTTTACAGAAGTGTGGATCTCTTCCAGCAAAGTGAAGTAGAGGTGAAGGTGGTAGGTAAGGTTCCAGAATACCATAAACGAGAAGAAATAGCATCCAACTATTGTTTACAAAAACATCACCACATAAAAATTGAAAATCTACTCTCGAAATAAATAAAAATTTTGGAAACACTATGTAGGCCAATATATAAATGATATTTTTGGCCACAATTTTTAGCAGTAGTAATACTGATATAATCATTGCGATTCTCTCCAAATTGCAATTAGGAAATCGGCATTCCTAATGTTTGAAACTCTTCTGAGTTTCATTAGCGATTCCTAGTGGGTCGTAAATGAACTTACTTCATGCATATTGATTTTTGACCTGCTAGGATTTGCAGCCCTCCCAGGGATGGTGGCCTTCTGGGGTCAGAAGACCACAATGTCTGTGATACTTTTCAACAAAGCAATCTGTTTTTTTAAGCGCAGGCTGTTTTTGCTTAAAGCAAAACGGGATACATTTAAAAAGAAAAAAGAAAAAGTTTTATTTTTATTTTTTGCATAGGCAGGGGTCCGTGGGAACAAGGCATGATATTAAAAATGTTTTATTCAAAATTTTCAAAGGGGCAGGGGACCCAAGAGGGCCCCCTTCCCGTTTGGGAATGGGTTAACCCCAACTTTCCATAATTCGGTCCCAAAACATTCATATATTCTATTCTGATTCGGTGTTTGGAAGGGACAACCTAAACACACTTCTTCCAAATACCGAATCAGTATGTTTTTGCAATTCCAACCTGGGATCCGGTAATATTACCCATCACAATTTGGGATAAATAGATTCCAAAATGCATTTTTCCAGTCGCAAACGACCCCGTTTGCGGGCAGAAAAATATTTGATACTTCTGGCCCTATAGTCTGATATACAACCTTACAGCAATATTTTTTGTATTCTCTATGTTGTTTTCCGCCCATTAACTCCTCATTGCCTTAAATTGTTCCTAATTTTAGAAACACTCCATGCTACATGCAGGCCTATCAGCATGCGGTGTTGTACAGTAACCCTCCTTGGAGCCTAGCAGGCAGCAGCCTTTTACTCTTGCTCATACATTTGTTACTGGAATGTGACCTTTTAAGAAATCCAAGACACACTTAATGGTAAGGTGATAGACAGGATTTATAGAAAAAAAATCCCATCTGCATGGCTACCTAATGAGTTCACTGGAGAATACCGATATAGTATTGACTGTCTGCGCTGCACAGGCAATGTTTTAGAAGGTTAAATGTTCTGTAAAATGCCCGCTTCGAGCTGGAGTGTTATTTGCCATCTAGTATGTATTAGTTAAGTTGAAGATTGCACTGAGGATGCTTGAGGGATCAATGTATCACCTCTCAGAAACGCTGCTGGAATGGCGTACATATTGTTACTGTTATCAGAGGAATAATGAAAGACGTACTTTTGGCATATTTTTCCATTATGTAGCATTCTCCCGCTGGACTCCCGCAGGTTCAGCCAAATAACTGGTTGCAGCTAAATTGAATCACGGCCCGAGACCAATAAGACACCTTCAGAAAGTAATATGGGAAAGTGTATGTGAAGGTAGGCTAGGTAAATACATGATTTGGCGTTGACAAAAAAAGTCGACACTATAATTTTTCTCGGTAATTGGCGCAGGATTGTTGGTTTCATTGTAACGCCATGCTCACCACCCTCTCTCAAACCTATGTGGACATATTTAAGAAAAGTGGCACTGACCCCTTTGGTAGCTTGGCACAAGCAGTCAGGCTTATATCAGAAGCAATGTATAAAACATTTGTTCCAACACACACAGTAATACAGTGAAGCCACTACAGAATGGACACCACACCAGTTTAGAAAAATAGGTAATATTTATCTTAATCAAACAAGACCAAAATGACAAAAAAAAACATGCACAATTCAAAAAATGAATTTTCTACAGAATAAGAGCTTTACTCCATACAAAACAATGGAAATGTTGATTTTACACAACGTATCTGGTTTGTGTAAAAAATAAAGCCGCACAGGTGAGCATGCGTCAGAAAAATTAGCGATGCATCGATTCCTTACTTGCAAGTGAGGCCGTATGTTGTTTTCTTCTAAGGTCAGGTTGGCAATGCGTCGATTTCTGGACGGGGCACCTTGGATCCACGCAGGTTTATGATGAGATTGATGCCGAAGGACGATGCATGAGAAATCCAGTTGCACGGTGTTAGAAAATGACACTGCGTAGGGTTTGTGTCATTATCAGCAGCCGTAAGCGGGTGTTGCATCGTTTCACCAACTGCAATGCGTCAATCTCCCAGCTGTGATGCAGGTGGAGCATTGATTTCAGCCGCGAAGTGTGTGGCACATCCTTTATCAGCCGCGTTGCAGATGGTGAGTCGAAACTTTCCCCGCACGACGTTCTATGCTTGGATTTCAGCTCTTGTTCCATCAACTTCACCTTTCAAGGGTCCAGGGACTGGATAGGGCACCACTTGGCAGGACAGGAATCTCAGCAGAGAGTCCAGGTGCTGCCAGAGGAAGGCTTTGATGGCCCTAAAATTTCAAAACAGGAGGCAAGCTCATTTCAAGCCCTTGGAGATTCTTCTTCAAGCAAGAATGCACGACAAAGTCCAGTATTTGTCCCCTTTCACAGGCAGAAGCAGCAACTGCGGGATAGCTGAACAAAGCACAGTCACAGGCAGGGGCAGCACTTCTCCTCAGCTCTTCTCCGTGGCTGAGGTTCCTCTTTGTTCCAGAAGTGATCTAAAGTCTGGGGTTTTGGGTCCACTACTTATATCTCTTTCTGCCTTTGAAGTAGGCAAACTTCAAATGAAAGTCTCTGTTGTTCACAGGATCCTGCCTTGCCCAGGCCAGGCCCCAGACACACACCAGGGGGTTGGAGATTGCATTGTGAGACGGCAGGCACAGCCCATTCAGGTGTAAGTGACCACTCCTCCCTCTACTCCAGCTCAGATGGCTCATCAGGATATGCAGGTTAAAGCCCAACTCTCTTTGTGTCACTGTCTAGAGGCAATTCACAAACAGCCCAACTGTCAGTCTGACGCAGACAGGGAATCCACAAACAGGCAGAGTCACAGAATGGTTAAAGCAAGAAAATGTCTACCTTTGAAAAGTGGCATTTTCAATCAAACAACTAAAAACCAACTTCACTAAACAATGTATTTTTTAATTGTGAGTTCAGAGACCCTAAACTCCATATTTCCATCTGCTCCCAAGGGAAATCTGCACTTTAATAATATTTAAAGGCAGGCCACATGTTAACCTATGAGACAGCTAGGCCTTGCACAGTGAAAACCAAATTTGGCAGTATTTCACTGTTAGGACATGTAAAACACATCAGCACATGTGTCACCTTTAACATACACTGCACCCTGCCCATGGTGTGACCTAGGGCCTACCTTAGGGGTGCCTTACATGTATGAAAAGGGAGGGTTAGGCCTGCCAAGCGGGTACACTTGCCAGGTCAAATTGGCAGTTTAAATCTGCAAACACAGACACTGCAGTGGTAGGTCTCCGCCATGTTTACAGGGCTACTAATGTGAGTGGCATAACCAGTGGTGCAGGCCCACTAGTAGCATTTGATTTACAGCCCCTGGGTACCTCTAGTGCACTTTACTAAGGACTTACTAGTTAATAAAATATGCCAATCATGGAAAAGTCTATTCCACATACCCTTTACACAGGAGCATCTCTGAGTCCCCATACTAGGTTAGATGAGGCCCCTAAATAGTAACCTCACCCACCATTCAATGTCTTATTAAGCTCTCTCATGGCTGAAACTTTTTTTTGATACTGGGAGTAGTTTGTGCTTTTAGGGTCTTGATTGTTGTAGTATTACACTAGGCCTGAAAATGTGTAAGGAACTATGCCCTCTACAGGCTACGTATATGGTTACACTGTGTTATTTTCTGCCATTCTGTTTTCATCTCGTTATGCTCTCTAGGGGCTGACTGTATGGTTACATGACCATGTTTCTTACAAATGCTGTTTTTATAGTGATGCCCTCTATGGGCTTTTCTGAGCATTACGTTCAAGATGCTACAATGTTCGCTACAATTGATTTATTGGGCATTCCTTTTACAAAAACATTCTTGCCCATAACTCACCACATGGCCTGCTCTTTCTGTCTAGGTCATCTCTGATTCCCCACAATAGGTTTGGGGGGACCCAAAATAATATAAAAAAATATAATAAAAAATTGAAATATTTTAATTTTTTGCTGCAGATAGAGGAAGAAGGTAAATGGAGGAGGTTTAGTTACATGCAGGGCCACTGGAAATATGTGTGAGAGAACAGCAAATTATGCAGGAGGGTTGACCAATTTATGTGGCAAGAAAAGTCCAGTTGTACATTTACAACTCCAATAGCTATAACTCAAGCAAATGCGAGACCTGTTTCATTGCGAATGCTTGTTTTAAGTCTGGCATTAACCAAGACATTTTCCTTTTAATAAAAATATAAACACTACACATACAATAGAATTCCATCAGCTCTCTTGATCCATTGGTCTGCTGTAGTGGCGTTCATATTTTACTTCTGCCCATCAAAGCATAGAGCTTGGTGCACAGGCTTGGATCACTCTAGCCATTGGCTTACTTGACTGTGAGTTGTTGACATTCTGTTCTTGCACAGTGTAGATAGCCACACAGTAAGGAGTTCCTTTTAGTGTCATGGACTACTAGTAGAATGTGATGTTGTACTTAAAAAATGTTGTATTTTAGACAGTGCTTGTTTCCATACAAACACAAAAGCCGTTCACAAACAAAATAACCATTGAAAACGCCAAAGGTTCAGCAGCCAACACCAGACATTTGGACTTTGCCAATGCTTGTTTCTCTTGAGGGGACTTTGTCTTATTCATTGGGCTACAGATGTATTATTTTGGCATTTAAGAAATCAAACTTTCTTGCTGTTTTCCGTTTCTGCAGCCCAGATGTTTATTGTGAGTCAGCAACATCACTCCCTCAATTGAGCTTGCTATAGTAAAGGTATAATTATCATCTCTAACTGTATTGTGCGTCACATATCTCATTCAATAGATTCATCTCTAGTATGAAAAGCCAAGGAAATGCCTAGTACATTATTACGTATCCTGTCATTTGCAGTAAGATGAGTCACTTGGGACATCACCTCGATTTCCCTGGTATTGTGCAAAATTATGCTTAGTGGTCCCAATTCACCATATTTTCTCATTGACATTTCATAGGCAGGAAAGGTACAATTTGAAAAAAGGGAACCATGTGTTAGCGCGCCTGGTCCTTAGTAAGTAAACTTACAAGGGGACGCGTATAGGTCGATGAACCTTTTGAATCGCATGGAGTATCCTAGTCATGCAGTGACTACTGAAATGGCAGCTAACATCAATAATCAAGAAACATTCTATGAAAAACAACCATATTAATCAAGAATAACCACTACACAGGAAAAGTTTAACAATGTTTATTCCCTATTAATTACTATTCTAATTCATCTGTTAGCTCAATCATTATTCAAATTATTGTTTTTATTAATCCATCAAAAAAGACATCAATTCTTAAGGAAAACTTATACGACAATACAATACCACAACTAAGAATACCAGCATTAATAATGCAATTCAGCAATTAAGTTTGTCAGTCATTGTCACTGTCAACGTCACCCCTTACAGCCTACCTAAGCAAGATTAGAATTAGCATGGGGCTCTTCATGCGAAAACAATTTAGAGAAAAACATACATTTGGAAAAATCTACCTAAGTGAGAATCTCTATAAACAGCACAGTTGGTACCTAGAAGAAAAGGCACAAAAATCGTCAGTCACATTTTCATAGCTACCTATCCAAGATGGATCAGCAACAAGTCAGTCTTCGTCTTCAGGTCATCTATTAGTCAGCTACAGATCAGGATCACGGACCATGAGCCTAATATCAGCACCTCGAACAGCGTCTCCTGACGTCATCGACTTTTCTCCCGCAATTCTCCTCTCTGATTTCTCGCCACTTGTTATGCCTTTTTATTAGGGCCTCCCAGTCCATCCCACTAATTGCTAATTGGTCAGTCAGCAGATATGACTTTAACCTATAGTTTTTGTTTACCAAATCTACTAATTTTCATATGTCCTCAGTCACAAAAAGCGGATTGGTTCGTCATGTGATGCCCTCATCATCCAGCTCTTCAGGTATCAAAATTGTTGCATATGGCTCTTCAGTCACTGCCTCTATTGTTCAAGTCCTGGGAAAGTACATTTGGCCTACTCTACACATAATTGTATCAAATTGTTTTCATCATCTTCTGTTCGCCAGTACATTGCAGAAAATTGTAGCTAATAAACTTGAACTTCGAATGGGTCAAGGTTGCATACAACGGTTTCCAGTCCTTTGCAAGACGTCTAGTTTCTCCATGTTTCAGAGTGTGCGAGGCCCAGTGGAACTAGGCCTTTAGTTCAGATAACTTAGTACTATAAATTAATGTAAAACATAGGTTATACATCTCATTATGACATATTATTACATTTTTCTCATATATTTTCATTATTTTGCACATTTTCAGTCGTTTTAGTACACATGGTGATCATACCCCGAGGGCACATTTTTCAAACATTTTTTTTCTATGATTATTTTCTCTACACATTTTTTAATTAGTAATAACATATAAATCATTAATACTTTTCTTAATTAGCATATCTGCACATGCTACATATTGCCCTTTCTACTTCAGAGAAAGATACTCTATTTTAATTGACAGACAAAATAAGGCACCCTAGTCATTCTATTTACTTTATCATAAAAAGCTTTCATGCTAATGGTAAATATTTTATTTACTTCTCAAGGTATGTAATAACTCACAGAGCCATGTCATGTAATATTTTATGCAAACTGAATGGATTGGTAAATGTTACCACTTGGGTGGTAACCCTGAAACACTAGAATTACAGAAAGGAATCCCTCTCTGACATTCTGGTTAGAAAAATAGGCAAATTGATCCATTGAACGCACACCTCTGTTATTATTGCCCAGCACTCCTCATGACATTCTACGGTATTAATGTGAATGTGGTGAGGTAGGATTGCATTGGTTCATAATTTAAGGAGGAGATTCTTTGATTCTTTCTCTTGGGATGGACAGGATTCCATGGAACCTGTTCTAATATATTTTGGTTGGTTCAGGGGAAACCCACTCTCGCCCTTTGGGAAAATTGTCCAAGATGAGATAAGACTAGCTGGGCCCGATTCACAAAAGAAAACTTAGACATTTGGTCTAAACATGGAGCAAACATTTAAGTTTACAGGTACTATCTTCAGGCCCACACTCGGGCGGATTTCTGCCCCGAGTGCAGACCTAAAGATACTATTCGTAAATGCCGTTTGTGAATTCCCTAAGTCAAAAACATATACATTTGGTCTAAGCTTAAACCAAACATCTAAGTTTACCTTTGTTAATCGGGCCTGTTGTAACTGGGGTAGGATTTATCCTGGTTTTACCAGCTTTGGGCTACTGATTCAGAACTCAGGCCACTTAGCGTGTGGCATTTTCATGGGAAATGCGCCCAGGCAAATGCTCCCCGCGCAGAGCTGAACTAGCAGGTGTCCAGAGTGGCATAACGAAACTTGAGGGGGCCCTCCTGAAATGTACATTTAGGAGCCCTCTTCTGGACTCACTCAGGAGCTCTCAGGCCACGGTACTGTGTTGAGGGGGTCTCCTGTAGTTCAGGGGCTGCAGGGGCCTTAGTTACACCAATGGTGTCTCAGTGTGATTAGCTAGATTGCCTAGCCATGCATAATGTAACCGGGATTACTGTGTAATATGACCCAGAAATCCCCCACAACTAGTAGCCTCTTTTTCATAACTGCAAACGTCCTGTTTGCAATCACTTTAAAACAGTGAATCTGAAAAACCTCTGAACCTATATTTCAACCTTAGTACAGCACTTGCTACAACTCGACATCTGCTGATGCATGTGTTTTTTCTCTGAGCGTCCTATGCTTAAATGTTTCCACTCTCATGTGTCCCTATTTCATAGAATTGTAATGTAGCTTGTGTAGTAATCCTCAGGCATGCAAGGAACACTGTTCTGTGGAACCGAGGTCCAGAGTGGGTGTCCAGTTTTCTCATGCAGTTCAAGATTTCTGTTTACAGGTACACTGGTTGTTATGAGTGTGCTTCCATCTACAAGTGTTTTAACCCTTGGCATTCTTTGTCCAGAGCTGTTGTACTTGGGACAAGCCTCTTCAGATGCAGCCACTTAAGGATGGGGTGGATGCTCACAAACAAGTAAGCTCTCAATTTTGTTTTCAAGTTAAATACCAAGGGTTTAAAGTGGTGATGACACTCAGAGCCTTACGCATCCCATGGTAATACATGAGGCACCAAAAGAGGGACAGCAATGCCTCAGAACAGAAAACAAGCTTGGAGAACATGAGAAGAGAAACTCAATTGGGAGAGGAATTGGTCTACGTCTATTCTTACTATGTAACATAGGCATTCTGAAGCTTGGTATGGATGCATCATTCAAAGCATTCCATCACCCTGAAATATGCACTTGCACTTCTAATGAGCACTAATGGCGAATTCACTGGCTCGCTTTAAAAAATGCCTAACTTACAAGAACCATGATGAGTCTGGCAACTCTGTTCTTGGAACCCTACACACTAGGATGCAGGATGCTTAGGATGTGCAGGCAGATGCAGCTTTTCCTGTTTGTGATTATACCGTCATGATGCCTTCCAAGGTGACGTTGATATTTTGCATGGATAATGTGTTGATTAAAGATGACATTACATATTTTGGAATCTGTGGTGTTTGCTGCAGGACAGAATGAAGGAATTAAACCTTCTTCCAGGAATCATGTAGCTTTAGAAAGCTGTGGTATATCCAGTTTTTTGCAGAATGTAACTATAAAACCAGATCTTTGTATCATTTGCCTCCACCATGATCCACATTTATAATTTTGTGCCATCAGAATTGCTGTTATATGGAATGCAACAGCCTCTGATGATGTATCACTGGGATAGAATGTACGTGCTGAGTTGCAGTGGCAAAACCAATTATGTTTAGCTGAAAATGAATATCATGTTTTAATGACATAAACTAATTGGTTCATTCAAACCTGTGATGTTGGTTGATCACTGTGAGAAGGTAGCCTCTTTCTAGCCTTGTTACCCCCACTTTTGGCCTGTTTGTGAGTGTATGTCAGGATGTTTGTCACTGTTTTCACTGTCTCACTGGGATCCTGATGGCTAGGCCCCAGTGCTCATAGTGAAAACACTATGTTTTCAGTATGTTTGTTATGTGTCACTGGGATCCTGCTGGTCAGGACCCCAGTGCTCATAGGTTTGTGGCCTATATGTATGTGTCACTGGGACCCTGTCACACAGGGCCCCAGTGCTCATAGGTGTGCATGTATATGTTCCCTGTGTGGTGCCTAACTGTCTCACTGAGGCTCTGCTAACCAGAACCTCAGTGGTTATGCTCTCTCATTACTTTTAAATTGTCACTAACAGGCTAGTGACCAATTTTACCAATTTACATTGGCTTACTGGAACACCCTTATAATTCCCTAGTATATGGTACTGAGGTACCCAGGGTATTGGGGTTCCAGGAGATCCCTATGGGCTGCAGCATTTCTTTTGCCACCCATAGGGAGCTCTGACAATCCTTACACAGGCCTGCCACTGCAGCCTGAGTGAAATAACGTCCACGTTGTTTCACAGCCATTTTACACTGCACTTAAGTAACTTATAAGTCACCTATATGTCTAACCTTTACCTGGTAAAGGTTAGGTGCAAAGTTACTTAGTGTGAGGGCACCCTGGCACTAGCCAAGGTGCCCCCACATTGTTCAGAGCCAATTCACTGAACTTTGTGAGTGAGGGGACACCATTACACGCGTGCACTACATATAGGTCACTACCTATATGTAGCTTCACCATGGTAACTCCGAATATGGCCATGTAACATGTCTATGATCATGGAATTGCCCCCTCTATGCCATCCTGGCATTATTGGTACAATTCCATGATCCCAGTGGTCTGTAGCACAGACCCTGGTACTGCCAGACTGCCCTTCCTGGGGTTTCTCTGCAGCTGCTGCTGCTGCCAACCCCTCAGACAGGCAGCTGCCCTCCTGGGGTCCAGCCAGGCCTGGCCCAGGATGGCAGAACAAAGAACTTCCTCTGAGAGAGGGTGTGACACCCTCTCCCTTTGGAAAATGGTGTGAAGGCAGGGGAGGAGTAGCCTCCCCCAGCCTCTGGAAATGCTTTGTTGGGCACAGATGTGCCCAATTCTGCATAAGCCAGTCTACACCGGTTCAGGGACCCCTTAGCCCCTGCTCTGGCGCGAAACTGGACAAAGGAAAGGGGAGTGACCACTCCCCTGACCTGCACCTCCCCTGGGAGGTGTCCAGAGCTCCTCCAGTGTGCTCCAGACCTCTGCCATCTTGGAAACAGAGGTGCTGCTGGCACACTGGACTGCTCTGAGTGGCCAGTGCCACCAGGTGACGTCAGAGACTCCTGCTGATAGGCTCCTTCAGGTGTTAGTAGCCTTTCCTCTCTCCTAGGTAGCCAAACCCTCTTTTCTGGCTATTTAGGGTCTCTGTCTCTGGGGAAACTTTAGATAACGAATGCATGAGCTCAGCCGAGTTCCTCTGCATCTCCCTCTTCACCTTCTGATAAGGAATCGACCGCTGACCGCGCTGGAAGCCTGCAAACCTGCAACATAGTAGCAAAGACGACTACTGCAACTCTGTAACGCTGATCCTGCCGCCTTCTCGACTGTTTTCCTGCTTGTGCATGCTGTGGGGGTAGTCTGCCTCCTCTCTGCACCAGAAGCTCCGAAGAAATCTCCCGTGGGTCGACGGAATCTTCCCCCTGCAACCGCAGGCACCAAAAAGCTGCATTACCGGTCCCTTGGGTCTCCTCTCAGCACGACGAGCGAGGTCCCTCGAATCCAGCGACACCGTCCAAGTGACCCCCACAGTCCAGTGACTCTTCAGCCCAAGTTTGGTGGAGGTAAGTCCTTGCCTCACCTCGCTGGGCTGCATTGCTGGGAACCGCGACTTTGCAAGCTACTCCGGCCCCTGTGCACTTCCGGCGGAAATCCTTCGTGCACAGCCAAGCCTGGGTCCACGGCACTCTAACCTGCATTGCACGACTTTCTAAGTTGGTCTCCGGCGACGTGGGACTCCTTTGTGCAACTTCGGCGAGCACCGTTTCACGCATCCTCGTAGTGCCTGTTTCTGGCACTTCTCCGGATGCTACCTGCTTCAGTGAGGGCTCTTTGTCTTGCTCGACGTCCCCTCTCTCTGCAGGTCCAATTTGCGACCTTCTGGTCCCTCCTGGGCCCCAGCAGCGTCCAAAAACGCCAAACGCACTATTTGCGTGTAGCAAGGCTTGTTGGCGTCCATCCGGCGGTAAAACACTTCTGCACGACTCTCCAAGGCGTGGGGGATCTATCCTCCAAAGGGGAAGTCTCTAGCCCTTGTCGTTCCTGCAGTATTCACAGTTCTTCAGCCTAGTAAGAGCTTCTTTGCACCAACCGCTGGCATTTCTTGGGCATCTGCCCCTCTCCGAGCTGCTTGTGACTTTTGGACTTGGTCCCCTTGTTCCACAGGTACCCTCAGTCAGGAATCCATCGTTGTTGCATTGCTGATTTGTGTTTTCCTTGCATTTTCCCTCTAACACGACTATTTTGTCCTTAGGGGAACTTTGGTGCACTTTGCACTCACTTTTCAGGGTCTTGGGGAGGGTTATTTTTCTAACTCTCACTATTTTCTAATAGTCCCAGCGACCCTCTACAAGGTCACATAGGTTTGGGGTCCATTCGTGGTTCGCATTCCACTTTTGGAGTATATGGTTTGTGTTGCCCCTATCCCTATGTTTCCCCATTGCATCCTATTGTAACTATACATTGTTTGCACTGTTTTCTAAGACTATACTGCATATTTTTGCTATTGTGTATATATATCTTGTGTATATTTCCTATCCTCTCACTGAGGGTACACTCTAAGATACTTTGGCATATTGTCATAAAAATAAAGTACCTTCATTTTTAGTATAATTGTGTATTGTGTTTTCTTATGATATTGTGCATATGACACTAAGTGGTACTGTAGTAGCTTCACACGTCTCCTAGTTCAGCCTAAGCTGCTCTGCTAAGCTACCATTATCTATCAGCCTAAGCTGCTAGACACCCTATACACTAATAAGGGATACTGGGCCTGGTGCAAGGTGCAAGTACCCCTTGGTACTCACTACAAGCCAGTCCAGCCTCCTACATTGGTTGTGCAGCGGTGGGATAAGTGCTTTGAGACTACTTACCACTCTTGTCATTGTACTTTTCATAAGAGAAAAATATACAAAACAAGGTCAGTGTATATACACATAGCCAAAAAGTTTTGCATTTCCTCTTTTCACTCTTTTCTAAGTGCTGAAAAGTACTTCTAAACTTTCAAAAAGTTCTTAAAAGTTTAAAAAGTTTTTTCTGTCTTTCCAAAAAGTTCTGAAAACTTTTTTCTCTTTTTCTATCACTTTAACTCTCTCTAAAAATGTCTGGCACAGGCCAAAAAGTTGAACTGTCCAAACTTGCATATGATCACCTTAGCTGGAAAGGAGCAAGGAGTCTCTGCATAGAGAGAGGTTTGAGTGTAGGGAAGAATCCTTCCTTAGAACTGTTAATTAATATGCTTAGAGTACAGGATAAGGCCATAAGTGCCCAATCTGTAGAAAAAGCAGCTAATGGTTCTCAATCTGATCCAGGGACTCCCCCAGGAAAAGGTTCAGGAAAGAAACTTCTCAGCCTGCCCATTACTAGACAGTCTAGCATAGTTGGTACAGAGGTTGAATCACATCATACTGATGATGTGCTCTCACATTATGCTGGTAGCCAAGCTGTTAGGGTGCCCCTTGTAAGGGACAGGTCTCCTTCTGTTCATTCCCATCATACCTCTGTATCTAGAAATGTCCCTCCCACCCACCCTGATGACAGATTGTTAGAAAGGGAGCTCAATAGATTGAGAGTGGAGCAAACCAGACTGAAGCTCAAGAAGCAACATCTGGATTTGGATAGACAGTCTTTAGAAATAGAGAGGGAAAGACAGAAGATGGGTTTAGATACCCATGGTGGCAGCAGCAGTATTCCCCATAGTCATCCTGCAAAAGAGCATGATTCCAGGAATCTGCACAAGATAGTTCCCCCTTATAAGGAGGGGGATGACATTAACAAGTGGTTTGCTGCACTTGAGAGGGCCTGTGCTGTACAGGATGTCCCTCAAAAGCAGTGGGCTGCTATCCTATGGCTATCATTTAGTGGAAAAGGTAGGGATAGGCTCCTTACAGTGAAAGAAAATGATGCCAATAATTTTACAGTTCTTAAGAATGCACTCCTGGATGGTTATGGCTTAACCACTGAACAGTACAGGATAAAGTTCAGAGAGACCAAAAAGGAGTCTTCACAAGACTGGGTTGATTTCATTGACCATTCAGTGAAGGCCTTGGAGGGGTGGTTACATGGCAGTAAAGTTACTGATTATGAAAGCCTGTATAACACAATCCTGAGAGAGCATATACTTAATAATTGTGTGTCTGATTTGTTGCACCAGTACCTGGTAGACTCTGATCTGACCTCTCCCCAAGAATTGGGAAAGAAGGCAGACAAATGGGTCAGAACAAGGGTGAACAGAAAAGTTCATACAGGGGGTGACAAAGATGGCAATAAGAAGAAAGATGGTGAAAAATCTCAAGATAAGCATGGGGATAAGGGTAAAACCAAAGATCCCACTTCAAATCTTAAACACTCTTCAGAGGGTGGGGATAAAACAAATTCTTCCTCTTCTTCCCAACCTGCACACATTAAAAAGCCCTGGTGCTTTGTGTGTAAAAACAGAGGCCATAGGCCAGGGATAAGTCCTGTCCAGGTAAACCCCCTGAGCCTACCACCACTAATACATCAAGCTCTAGTGCCCCTAGCAGTAGTGGTACTAGTGGTGGGACTTCTGGCAACAGTCAAGCAAAGGGTGTAGTTGGGTTCACTTATGGGTCCATAGTGGAAACTGATGTAATCAGTCCCAAGACAGTTTCTGTCACACCTAGTGGCACTGGCCTTGCCACACTGGCTGCTTGTCCCCTTACAATGGATAAGTACAGGCAGACAGTTTCAATAAATGGTGTTGAGGCCTTGGCCTACAGGGACACAGGTGCCAGTTTCACTTTGGTGACTGAAAACCTAGTGCACCCTGATCAACACATCATTGGACAACAGTATAAAATTATTGATGTCCATAACTCCACTAAGTTTCTTCCCTTAGCTATAATTCAGTTTAGTTGGGGTGGAGTTACTGGCCCTAAGCAGGTGGTGGTATCACCTAGCTTACCTGTAGACTGTCTCTTAGGTAATGACCTAGAGGCCTCAGGTTGGGCTGATGTAGAGTTTTATGCCCATGCAGCCATGCTGGGCATCCCTGAGGAATTGTTCCCTCTCATTTCAAGTGAAATGAAAAAGCAAAGGAGAGAAGGCCTGAAAACTCAGGATCCCTCTCCATCAACAGGTAAAAAGGGTATCACAGTATCCCCTAACCACCCTACCATTCAGGATACTATTCCTGTGGTGGGAGAAACCTCTCCTGGGGTGGCACCTGTTCCAAGGGAATCATCAGCTGGCAAAGCTGGACTCCCTGAGGTGGAAGTACCTCTCTGTGGGATAACTAACATTGGTGAGAAAAAGAGCACCATTTTAGTTAACATGGAGCATCCCTCCAACCCTCCCAGAGAAACTTTAGTGCAGAAACTCTGTACTGCCTCACAACACTTAGGACAGCATCCCTGCCCTAGTGTGGAGCTGATAGGACAGCATCCCTGCCCTGCTCCAACCCAAGAGAAACAGCATCCCTGTTCTCTCTTCCAGCCATATGGACAAAGTTTTTGCCCAGCTATGGCTTTTCTGAGACAGCATCCCTGTCTGGCATTTCCATCACTACAAATAGGTTCAGTGGACAATTCCCATTGCTCTAAACTAAAACTTACTGATAGAAACTCTGAAAATACATCTTCACATTGTTGCTTAGCTAAAAAACTTCAAACAGGGTGGTTTACATCCCCACAGGGAAGTAACCATATAGTGGATGATAAAGGGAGTAACCAGTCTATTGCAGAGCTACTCTCTACTTATCACCACTTAGACAATAAAGTCTCAACTGGCCAAGGTTAGCCTTATTGTCCTTCGTTTGGGGGGGGGGTTGTGTGAGAAGGTAGCCTCTTTCTAGCCTTGTTACCCCCACTTTTGGCCTGTTTGTGAGTGTATGTCAGGATGTTTGTCACTGTTTTCACTGTCTCACTGGGATCCTGATGGCTAGGCCCCAGTGCTCATAGTGAAAACACTATGTTTTCAGTATGTTTGTTATGTGTCACTGGGATCCTGCTGGTCAGGACCCCAGTGCTCATAGGTTTGTGGCCTATATGTATGTGTCACTGGGACCCTGTCACACAGGGCCCCAGTGCTCATAGGTGTGCATGTATATGTTCCCTGTGTGGTGCCTAACTGTCTCACTGAGGCTCTGCTAACCAGAACCTCAGTGGTTATGCTCTCTCATTACTTTTAAATTGTCACTAACAGGCTAGTGACCAATTTTACCAATTTACATTGGCTTACTGGAACACCCTTATAATTCCCTAGTATATGGTACTGAGGTACCCAGGGTATTGGGGTTCCAGGAGATCCCTATGGGCTGCAGCATTTCTTTTGCCACCCATAGGGAGCTCTGACAATCCTTACACAGGCCTGCCACTGCAGCCTGAGTGAAATAACGTCCACGTTGTTTCACAGCCATTTTACACTGCACTTAAGTAACTTATAAGTCACCTATATGTCTAACCTTTACCTGGTAAAGGTTAGGTGCAAAGTTACTTAGTGTGAGGGCACCCTGGCACTAGCCAAGGTGCCCCCACATTGTTCAGAGCCAATTCACTGAACTTTGTGAGTGAGGGGACACCATTACACGCGTGCACTACATATAGGTCACTACCTATATGTAGCTTCACCATGGTAACTCCGAATATGGCCATGTAACATGTCTATGATCATGGAATTGCCCCCTCTATGCCATCCTGGCATTATTGGTACAATTCCATGATCCCAGTGGTCTGTAGCACAGACCCTGGTACTGCCAGACTTCCCTTCCTGGGGTTTCTCTGCAGCTGCTGCTGCTGCCAACCCCTCAGACAGGCAGCTGCCCTCCTGGGGTCCAGCCAGGCCTGGCCCAGGATGGCAGAACAAAGAACTTCCTCTGAGAGAGGGTGTGACACCCTCTCCCTTTGGAAAATGGTGTGAAGGCAGGGGAGGAGTAGCCTCCCCCAGCCTCTGGAAATGCTTTGTTGGGCACAGATGTGCCCAATTCTGCATAAGCCAGTCTACACCGGTTCAGGGACCCCTTAGCCCCTGCTCTGGCGCGAAACTGGACAAAGGAAAGGGGAGTGACCACTCCCCTGACCTGCACCTCCCCTGGGAGGTGTCCAGAGCTCCTCCAGTGTGCTCCAGACCTCTGCCATCTTGGAAACAGAGGTGCTGCTGGCACACTGGACTGCTCTGAGTGGCCAGTGCCACCAGGTGACGTCAGAGACTCCTGCTGATAGGCTCCTTCAGGTGTTAGTAGCCTTTCCTCTCTCCTAGGTAGCCAAACCCTCTTTTCTGGCTATTTAGGGTCTCTGTCTCTGGGGAAACTTTAGATAACGAATGCATGAGCTCAGCCGAGTTCCTCTGCATCTCCCTCTTCACCTTCTGATAAGGAATCGACCGCTGACCGCGCTGGAAGCCTGCAAACCTGCAACATAGTAGCAAAGACGACTACTGCAACTCTGTAACGCTGATCCTGCCGCCTTCTCGACTGTTTTCCTGCTTGTGCATGCTGTGGGGGTAGTCTGCCTCCTCTCTGCACCAGAAGCTCCGAAGAAATCTCCCGTGGGTCGACGGAATCTTCCCCCTGCAACCGCAGGCACCAAAAAGCTGCATTACCGGTCCCTTGGGTCTCCTCTCAGCACGACGAGCGAGGTCCCTCGAATCCAGCGACACCGTCCAAGTGACCCCCACAGTCCAGTGACTCTTCAGCCCAAGTTTGGTGGAGGTAAGTCCTTGCCTCACCTCGCTGGGCTGCATTGCTGGGAACCGCGACTTTGCAAGCTACTCCGGCCCCTGTGCACTTCCGGTGGAAATCCTTCGTGCACAGCCAAGCCTGGGTCCACGGCACTCTAACCTGCATTGCACGACTTTCTAAGTTGGTCTCCGGCGACGTGGGACTCCTTTGTGCAACTTCGGCGAGCACCGTTTCACGCATCCTCGTAGTGCCTGTTTCTGGCACTTCTCCGGATGCTACCTGCTTCAGTGAGGGCTCTTTGTCTTGCTCGACGTCCCCTCTCTCTGCAGGTCCAATTTGCGACCTTCTGGTCCCTCCTGGGCCCCAGCAGCGTCCAAAAACGCCAAACGCACGATTTGCGTGTAGCAAGGCTTGTTGGCATCCATCCGGCGGTAAAACACTTCTGCACGACTCTCCAAGGCGTGGGGGATCTATCCTCCAAAGGGGAAGTCTCTAGCCCTTGTCGTTCCTGCAGTATTCACAGTTCTTCAGCCTAGTAAGAGCTTCTTTGCACCAACCGCTGGCATTTCTTGGGCATCTGCCCCTCTCCGAGCTGCTTGTGACTTTTGGACTTGGTCCCCTTGTTCCACAGGTACCCTCAGTCAGGAATCCATCGTTGTTGCATTGCTGATTTGTATTTTCCTTGCATTTTCCCTCTAACACGACTATTTTGTCCTTAGGGGAACTTTGGTGCACTTTGCACTCACTTTTCAGGGTCTTGGGGAGGGTTATTTTTCTAACTCTCACTATTTTCTAATAGTCCCAGCGACCCTCTACAAGGTCACATAGGTTTGGGGTCCATTCGTGGTTCGCATTCCACTTTTGGAGTATATGGTTTGTGTTGCCCCTATCCCTATGTTTCCCCATTGCATCCTATTGTAACTATACATTGTTTGCACTGTTTTCTAAGACTATACTGCATATTTTTGCTATTGTGTATATATATCTTGTGTATATTTCCTATCCTCTCACTGAGGGTACACTCTAAGATACTTTGGCATATTGTCATAAAAATAAAGTACCTTTATTTTTAGTATAATTGTGTATTGTGTTTTCTTATGATATTGTGCATATGACACTAAGTGGTACTGTAGTAGCTTCACACGTCTCCTAGTTCAGCCTAAGCTGCTCTGCTAAGCTACCATTATCTATCAGCCTAAGCTGCTAGACACCCTATACACTAATAAGGGATACTGGGCCTGGTGCAAGGTGCAAGTACCCCTTGGTACTCACTACAAGCCAGTCCAGCCTCCTACAATCACGAAGGACTAAATCCAAGGAAGAATGTATACTTAGGTGAGGCTTTGGAAAAGTATTGAACTGAAGGGGAAAAATTACACTGCTAGCCCATTTCCCTCTGATGATTGACAAGACTGCTCTGGGGACTTGTCTCTACAAATGAGAAGTGGATATGATGGTGTGTCACCAAAGAAGGGCTCACCATGATCTCTCCTAGCTGTGTCGAATAGTGTCCAGGGAACCAAAATAACATAAAAAATTGCTTTGTGGTAGCTTGTTAACTACTTCTTGTATGCTGCTAAAGATAATTCAGAATAAGATTTCATGTAGATTTACTCCAATTTCCTGAAAATTTGCCTTACTGCAATTATAAATTTATGCCAGAGGTTTGGATAAGAGATTAGAGGAGCTGTAGCTGCACTAGTGGCTGGATAGCTGTGGTAATATCTTGCAAAGGATTGCTAGCTGGACAGGCAAGAGGTTGTCATTAATTAATGTCACTGTATAGTCTTGGATTGGAGGGGAAATGATCTTGTCTGTGCAATAGATAGGTTTGGTGGAGATTGAGCAGAAGATTGATCGGATTGGGTTATTGTCAGTCGATGAGTGTGAGATCATATCCAGTGTTATAATGCTGATATTTCTTCGGAAGGCTAGATGAAGCATGTGAGAACACTAATAACTTTGCAGGCGACCTCAGCAAACAAGTCCAAAAAGTATTTAGAAGCACTAGGGCATTTGTGCGAGAGGTTGAAGACTCTTACTAAGATGTGTGTTGGCAAATGCCTGTCAAATCTTTTTTGGTTGCACGAGCCTCATTAAATAAAGGCATTAAGCTGATAAGATAGACTTTAAGATATGAAGCACAGCATCTGTATTACTTCATTTTAATTTTCGAATACTTTATTAAGGATTTACAATTGAAATGAAGGAAAAACTTTGGAGATCTTTTCAAACTGAATTATCACTTTGTAAACGATCAGTAGAAAAAAAAACAAAGTCAACCAGGTCAGTAAGACCCTGATTTATACTTTTTGACGCTAAACTGCACTAACGCAGTTTAGCGTCAAAAAGTATACCGCCAGCTATCGCCATCCCAAGACGCCAGCTGGGCATCATATTTATGGGATACGTTAGCCGGCGGTAAGGCCCATTTAGCGTAAAAATTGTTTCCGCTAACCGGATGAGGGAGGCGTAGGGAAAACTGGAAGTAGTGGGTCAGAGAATGGCGCTAGTCAGGTTAGAGTCAAGAAAATGATTCTAACCTGATTAGCGCCATATTTCGGTGCACAACCCCCATGGACATGACTCCTGTCTAAGTAAAGACAGGAGTCATGCCCCCAGCCCAGTGGCCATGCCCACAGGACTTATGTCCCCTAGCATGGCCATTGGGCACAGTGCCATGTAGGGGGGCCCAAGTAAGGCCCCCCCATGGCACTTCAAAATATTTAAAAAAATACTCACCTCTTCTTACCTAGGATGGGGTCCCCCCATCATTAGGTTTCTTTCTGGTGTGGGTGAGGGTGGGTGGGGGTGTCCCTCGGGCCAGGGATGGGCATGTGTGGGCTCTTTCCATGGTCTCTGATCATGGAAATAGGCCCACAGGTCCCCTAACGCCTGTCCATACCCAGGCGTTCAATAATGGTGCTAAGCAAGCTTAGTGACATTATTTAAGGCCCCCATGCCCCGTGCATGAATTTAGCACAGAGATAAATATGGCGCAAGGGCCATAACGTCATTTTCTGCACAGGAACGCCTACCTTGCATCTCATTGACGCAAGGTAGGTTTCCACGTCCAGAAAATTACGTTAACTCTATAACTTTGGCGCTAGACGTGTAAGCTTGGAGTCAGTGGGCCTGATTATAACCCTGTTAGGGCGGTATCCTCTAGTGGGATACATCACCATTTGATCAGAACTAGCCCAGTGTTCCCATAATGAGATTATCCAGGGTGGGAACACTAGGCCCCATTTTAGAGGCCAGATAATCTAGGTAGCAAAATAGCTTCAGACTTGGACTGCAAGAACAGCCCATCTTATGCTCCCCCTGGACTCTTAGCCCCTACCAGTCCATGCCTTAAGACAAGATGGGCATGCAATAGTTCCCTTGCCAGCCCACATTGTGCCCTCTCGCCTACCACCAACCCCACCCAGCATCAGGCCCCTACTCACATTTACCACAGGCACTGAGCAGGCGGTAAATTGGAATATTATTTCACATGAACCTGGGAATATTCTGTGGAATTTGACCCAGAAAAAAATAGGTCTGTGTGGTAATTCCCCATTCCATATTAACTCAGAATACCTGATTCCAGAAACATGGATACCAGTTCTAAACATTATTTCCAACCACATGGTACTTCCGCATCTAAATCCGATCCATTTGTAAGTGGGGACTGTATCTGCAGAAAGCCACATTTCAGTAACAAAGACGTAGTCTATATTGATGTCTATAATGCAGTAACTGGCAAAGTTTTGATTTTGAATATCTTTTCTAGCACTGGATGGTGTCACTTAGATTAGGTGGATTTGTTTTTCGATGATGATATATTTCTTTCTATGAGATATGTCTGGTGGTGTAAGGGAGTGTAACTTGCGGATTGCTGAAGCTGAGCATAGTTATTGTGATTTATTCTATAGTGGTCAGAGACCTAAAGACTTTAGTGGATGAGGATCTGCGTTCAACAGGTTGCACAAACTAGTTAGATGTAGTTATGATTAAAGTGGTATGCTTAGCTGTAAAAAAGTAAAAGCCTGATATATTATCCCATTCGCAAAACAAGGAAGTACAATTTTCACACAGACTGGTTTATGCAATTTGCAATGCTGCCTATCCTCTAATGGGTTGCGTTGTAAATTGTTCATTTGGAGAGGGTCAGAAAACAATATACCTAATGAATAATAATTAGGTATGTTCTTATGTGTGTAAATTAAACGGACAGTGCTGCTTTTAAAAAAACGATTTCCTATTTGGGAACACCTAGAGTGGACCTAACAGTAGTCCCCCGAATCATTGCCTGCTCCCTCTGATTGAGTTTATGTAATTCCCACATGGGATTATCACCCTTTGGGACACTTCCCCAACTCTGTGGTAAGTAACTGTTCATTGAATTATGATGACCAATTTTACATTCAATTGCAAATCCAAAAAGGAAGGAGACTCCTCTTTTATGCCCACTCTTATTTGCAATTTGAAATTTACTGCAAAATGCCTTTTACAAGTTGGAAAAACATACCAGTGGTTGTTTGCAATACCAAGTAATGTGTTGTTGTGAATCATAGGCTTTGTGACTACTAAACACCTTTGTACATGAGGCCCTAAATTATGAAGGGCAGTTGAAAAGAGGTGATACAAGATAAATAAGTTGAATTACATATTTAGGATCAAGATCTCCTAATGGAAGGTAAAAAGGCTTTCATTTAATTGTGCTAGACAAGAAATTAAAGTTCTAATGATGCTTACCTGGCAGTGACTCGGCTTGACAGTATTAAATCTGGTATACAACAATGATTAACAGTGCTAATCAAGAAATGTGCAGTAGCCATCTAGCACACACCTTTCAGTGGCATAACAAAGGCCCCCACAGACCCCACAGTGCAGCAGGGCGTGCGAGCTCCAGGGGCCCCCCTCAGCACAGTACAGTGTTCACAGGAGGCAGGCGTCTGACTGGGCCCAGGGGGAGGGGGACCCCTCAAGGTACTTTGCAGGGGATCCTCCTCAAGTTTCGTTACATCAATGATGTCTTTTAGGGTATGCGGTCATGTGACCATTCCAAGGAGTTTTGCCAAGTGTATTTCCAGTTTTTAAGGTTTCACCTACAGACAGCTTTAACTGTCTGTTGTTGAAGACATATTGGCCCTCATTATGAGTCTGGTGGTTTTGAGACTGCAAGACTCACGGTGGTGGTCGGACTGCCACGGTCGTGGCGGTCTGGCCACCACATTACGACTGTAGCGGAGCCACCGACACTGGTGGGTCGCTGCCACCCGTCAGCCTGTCCGTCCCAGCAGTTGCAATCTGCCAGGGCAGCGCTCCAGATTACGAGTCACCAAACTGCCAGACTTTTCATGGCAGTTCCACCACCATTGAAAGGCTGGCAGAATGAGGGGCGTGGAGGGCCCCCTGGGGGGCCCTGCACTGCCCCTGCACTTGGCATGGCATGCCCTTGGCATGGGCAGTGCAGGGGCCCCCATGCACAGCCCCATCGCACACTCCACTGCCCGAATTACGGGCTGTGGAATGTGCGACCGGTGCTGCTGCAACCGCTGCACTGCCACATTGCCACCTGCTCGATTACGAGCCGGCTGCAATGTTAAGGCCCTGTTCACCGCAGGGCCGGTGGGAGGAGTTTTCGCCCACCGGCCCTGCAGTGAACTCCAAATAGAGCAGGCGGTGTGCGGACCGCCAGGTGGCCTCTCAGCGGTTTCAATTTGGTGGGCGACCTCCGCCGCCCGCCATACTCATAATGAGGGCCATTGTCTCCAGTACATTAACATATAATAGATTTAAGGTCAGTCCCTTTCTTTTGATTGTTTGGCTTTCTTCTCTATCAAATGTCGTTGCTTCTTATGAAATGGCTTTCTTCTTTATCTTTCTGTTTGTGCCATCTATGATGCATCTCTTTTTTAGATTGATTTTTTAGATTGATTGTGCCCTTTCATAGTTACATTCAGGGAAGTATTTTTTCTTATATCTTTAGCACTCCCTATAAGTGCTTGTGTTCTCTTGTTCTCTTCCCATATCCTTGTTTGCTTCTTCACCCTCTCACCCCTCAAGTCCCAAAGTATCTGTATCGCTCTCCCACCCCAAATGTGTCTTTTCCCTCTCCATCCTTCCACTCTGCTCTGCTCTATTGTGACTTTCTGTCTGCCACTGTAGGAAATGCTCCCCCCACTTCAGTGTTGTTCTCTCACCAGTCGGTTTTTCTCTATTTAGTTAATTTTTTTTAACTCTTTAGGTGGACCTAGAAGCTGAAATTGTTGCTGGGCTTCGCCTTTGTTAAACCATGATTCATACACCTTTTATTTCAATAATGTACAGCTCCAAGAATGTCCCTCATTTTGGAAAGATAAATTAAAATACCCGCCATTTCATGACATATGTACGTGTATGTGTGGTTATGCATGAGTGATTGTAAGTCATCACATGGAAGCCGCTGCAGACTGCACAGCTTAACACGTGTCAGCAAAGCCAACAGGTCTTGGTTGTCTTTTGAAACCTAACAAAAATATTGCTGCAGTGAAAATCAAAATAAAAAACAAATGTTTTCTCTATGCAATGTAGTTATGTGATAAAGAATGTGATATGTCACAATTCAGAGTTCTTTTGAGATTTAAAATAGGCTCTTGCATTTGAAGGCAAGCACCTTATACAAACTGGAATGATACACTTAACAGCCAATAGCATGACGTGAGAGAGTAATATTTCCTATAGCGTATCCAAATCGGTGGTCGAGACACTTTCAAATCAGCCTTAAAAACGCAGAGTGGTGGTTGCCGTTGCATGTCTCATGCCATGCACCAATTGGCAGAGTTACTGCGTGCACTGAAAACTATCTGTAGCAGGGCTTACTTCTGCACAGGTGTCGATTCACAGAAACGAATTAGGCTATGGCCCTGAGTCTGTACGAGTCATACAGATCTTTAAATGGCAATCGTTGGATTTTTGATCAGTTGTCAAAAATTGATTCTGAATGAAGTGGTGTAGATTCCGTAATATAAAACATGGACTGGGTTACATGGAGTGAAGTGGCACCACTGCAATTTGCACCGACATTGTCAAGTTACAAAGATTTAAGTGGTACCTTTGCAATTTCGCACCAGCAGTTACACCACAGGAAACATTTAAAAGTGGCCTTCGTGCTGACAGGCCTGTGCAAAAACGGCATCGTGCATACTTTTTTTTCAAAGGCAAATTCTAATGCCTGTGCAAAATTGTTTTGGCACAGGTGCAAAGTATACATACACTCGTGTGACTCAAGTTTCATCTCAGACTGCTATTGTACTAGGTTCACCATTTGGGCACTGTATGATACTTAACCCGTGTTATTTCGGGGAGTTGGTCAAAGTGGGTGTTTTTATTTGCAATCTTGTCTCTGGGCATAATTGCTTTCACTCTCTTAAATTCAGATGTAATTCCAGATAGAGAAACACACTTAAAATTACATCTCCAGCACGAGAAGTATTAGCATTACTTTTCCTTGGCAAGACAGTGATGTTTCTGCAATCTATACATATTGATTTAGGCTGATAATAAACAATTTGATTAGCCTCTATCTATAGGCTGTCATTTCAATCACTGTCACTGGGCCAATAGAGTGGAAGGCAGCCAGCAGACACATATGGCAAGATTTCACAAAATAAGAAACTCTGGTCTGATTAGAGGCCTGGGTTCAGTGAATTGGACAAGACAGCTCAGCTGCCAGGTTATTAACTCCCTCAGAAAATACTCTGCCTTTTCCCCGGGGCCAGCCTGAATATTCGGATCCGGATCGATAAGCAATCTCCGGTGTGTACAAAATGCCAGCTAGAATCATTTGTCTCAGTGCAGTCTCCCTACAAAGGATGAAACACCTGCAGCGAGCGGCCTTCCGCCCTCTTCTTTCCTCTTTTAAATAATGACCCCTCCATAACAGGAAGTAGCCGAGCCCATTCCATCACCGAGGAGGCTGTCGCAGGGCCGTTTGAGGGACATAATGGCCGACGCTCAATCGGGTCTAAATGATGCTGGCCATTGAGTGCCCGTAGCTTGTTTATGTAAAGAACGTGAAATGCGATTTTAATGGCAAGTGTACAGATGTTGCGGTGATGCGGCCTATGGCAACACTATTTCTCAGAATGCCAGCGTTGTACTAGAGTAAACTGCTTCTGGAATTCTCTTTTCCAGATGTGATGTGCGCTCCAGTCTCGTTGCACTATTGTCCACCTAGAGTGGGGCCCTACTGCAAATGTTAGACGCCGGTCTACAACTGGACGCAAATATTTTTTTCATTTGTTTTTGCAGAAAGGAGCAGGAGATATGTGTGGCTTTTGCTGTGGTTTTATGAAAGTGAAATATATGTAACAAAAATCATGCGCTATTATGGACACTCCGATGAGGTAAAATCTAATTTCTGACTTTGGTTGCGGTGGTATAAAGGTAAAATATGCGCAACAAAACTCATGTTATGTAATGGCAACTTCAATGAAGTACAATTTATTTAATTTGAGTGACATGCAAATCAGCGTTTTTTGTGCCCACACACATCACATAACTAACAGAGAAATGTGTAATGTTTTGGCTGCTTACTTCTGTATGTCTGCTTTGGTATTTCTGTAACATTAACCTAGCTAGAGAGCAGAGGGTCGGACTATGCTATGGTGGGGTGGGGAGGAAGGGGGGGAGGGCATAAGGTCGATATCAAGGAGGGGTAAAGACTGATTGAAGATTTAGGAGGGGATTCAAGAGGCAGCACCAGAGGCCTGAAAAGGGTGACCGATCCTTCTCCCTAAATCTTCAAAGAAGAAGCCCTTTCAATAGTATCAGAAGTTTTTGTGGGGCCAGAGACCAAACATTTTGTAGGGCCGTTATTGGTTTACCATCCAAGTTGCAGCTTTTAGTTAAGAAAGCAAGTGCCTGGAAAATGAAAAATACAGTATTTGGTAAAACCAAGGAGTATCCCAGCATTAGCTCCCCTAAGGAACAGGTAAGGCCTGCGTTTATTATGCAAATAGATGTGACAGGAACGTGATCACCCCAAAAGCATGGGGCCTGAGGCAACAGCCTGGGTGCCCTACCCTTGTGATAGATGTGGGGCCCTTACGTCCCAGCTAGGGGTGATCCTTAACTAAAACAATAAAATGCATTTCAGACAGCCACTCTAGAGTTGAACGAGCACACATTTGCGAATGGTGTCTCACCTTAAAAGAGAAGACAAAGAAAAAACAAAAGTTTTTTTTTTTTTTAAACTTGAAATAGCCCATATATAACAAAGAAGTAATGCTTTCCTACAAAGGCCTCTGTTGAAGCCAGGCCTTTCTAGGTAACTATAGGAACAAAAAAATGCCATGTTAGTAAACAGATAGGCCGACATTTACTAAATTGTCACGTAGCGAATTCAGCAGCCAAAAACGCTATGCTGTGCTGTGGTGCGTGAGAAGGAGAGCACAGGAGGGCGCCATATTTACAGATTACGGTACTCTCCTCCCCTCATCCAAGCTCTGGTGCAGAGATTTGCTGTCATGCACCAAAGTGCAAGGGGGTCTACATGAAACAAGCATAGGTTTTGCACTGGAAGCATAGCCTTCCAGTACAAAATACTATGCTTAGACTATAAAACTTTGCCCACTTTGTATGTGATGAGTGCTGTACAGTGCAGCACACATGAAACATCAGAAAAGAAAGGCGAAACAAAAGCATTTCACTGCGGTAGCACCTGATTGGAATGAGCGCTATTTTTTGACGCAAAACTCTGTCTACCTTTTTAATAAATAGGGTTTCACATCAAAAACGTAGGGTGGTTGCAGGACAACGCCCATGCACCACCCAAGGAATGCCCCCTCAGTGCTAAGTAATGCAAAATAGTGCTGTGCGCTGCTTTGTATTACTTTCAAGTGATTTTCCAGCAAAAAACAAGTTTTGTGATGGAAAGTAAATACGTAAAAAAAGGTTTTGCATAAATTCGTCACTTTTGTGTTGCAAACACAGCACAAAATCTTAGTAAATGTCCCCGATGGTATTTTCTCCTGGTCTCTCTTTGTAACCTTGTATAATGCAATTGCCAAACTATGTTTAGAAGAATGTGCCTCATGAATGTATGCTTGGCTTTTAGAATGCACTTCCCATCGCGATCCACATAGTGAAATAAATCTCCTTTAAAGTGCAAGCTCTTAATAAGAAGAACTGATGTTATGTTAATTCACATTATTGCACATGGATAATACAAGAGAGGACGTGGCAAATGTGCCCTGAAATTAAGTTTTGTTTGCATTGAAATATGATCATTTTAGCAGTGGAAAATCGGGATATATAGAAAGCGCGTTATGCTATGAGGCAAAACAATATTTCAAATGATATGCCTTGAGAGAAACCGGACAAGCACGTTGGTTTATGTATTACAGCTCCCACATATGTGATTGAGGACAGGTCGCTGATGGGTATTTTCTGCAGTTATGCTGCATTAGACTCGATTTATCTACCGCTGTTCATTGTTGCTATTGATTGATTTTTAAATTAGATGAATGCAATCAGTAAATACCACCCAATCAAGTCCCACAAACATACCGGAGATGAGACCATTTAGGGTAATCAATGAAAATATTCTGTGATTTGCAACTACTCAATTTTGGTCATAAATTACGAGCATAACTTGCAGGTTCGTAAGCCATAAAACAAGAGGCTGCGACAAGGGAAACTATAAGAAATGAATTAAGGAGATGAAGAGGAACCACTCGTGCTGTGGCTTAATGAGACAGAATTACTCCTTGTTCATATCTTGTGTGCCGAGCTCAGCCTTCTTCCAGCAAAATGCTGCAAGGAGTGCACGCTACTGCAATTTTCTGGATGTTCTTCCCATAAATGACACAGTTCCGCTCTGCACACACATTTGAGCAGTGACTAATAAGCAAACATACTTTATAACTACCGATAATTTAATCTGGCTAATACACTACCACCGCAGATTCTGCTTCGATCCTTTTTTTAACAACAGGGAGACGCGTTAATAACAGTATCTTCCAACATTCCTGCCTAGGAAAGTAATTATTAGCGCCATGGGTGTGATGAAGGCTCCGAGCTGTAACAGCATTGTAACTGTTGAGTGAGTTGGATGACGTCAAGAGCAAAGGAAGTGCCTCTGGAGGCGGTTGGTACGTCACTGGGCCCATGAGACGTTGCGGAATGATCTCCTGGGTAGGCAGTTACAGTAAATCCGTTCTTACGGTATTCCAATTGACATCCGATTGGACCATTTGCGTTTTTATAATTTTTATTTTACTGTGGTTTCAAACAACGCAAACCTGGCCCGGGGGCATTAGGGTGATTTTCATGTGCACCACAACATGCTATACAACTTTTTAGGCTCGGAGAGACTACGGGCCTGTTTTAATATTTTGCGGAACAGGCAATCAGTCAAGAAAAGTGCTCAATAAACTAAACACTTACACAAGTGGAGTGTATCCCCGTCATTGTTGTGACAGAGTACTTCTCAGCCAAATCTAATTTAGGCCCTAATTGACTTGCCCAGAGTCACAGGATGTTGAGCCAAGGCCAGGAATCAAGCCTGGTACACCAATTCCAAAGTCACCAGCTCTGGCCGCTAGGCAACGCATGACTCACTCCAACCAGAGCATGCTGGTAAACATATTAAATATAAAGGATACATAGGGGCATATTTACAAGAAACTGGTGAATCAGTGCTGATCCGCCAGTTTTCTTGCTTCGCCCCTTCCACCCTAACAACACCATGGCTGCTCTGTATTTACAATATGGTGCACCATGGTGGTTGTTAGGACAATAGTGTCAGAATTTCTGACACTATTGTGGCGCTTTGCTGCACTAGCGTCAACAATTTTGACGCTAGGGCAGCAAAGTGCTAGCAGGCCCATAGGTTTCTATGGGCGCGTCATTTTAACGCCTGCTTTGAGCAAGCGTTAAAAATGATGCCAAAAATGATGCGATCTTGTAGATTTCACTGCAACATTTTTTAGGGCCTCATAGCGCCAGAACGCCCCCTTGCATACACTACGCCTGGAGCAAGCGGAATGTGGCACAAGAGGATGCAAAGTGGCGCAATGTGAGCATTGTGCAAGTTTGTAAATACGGAGCAGGAAAAAAGTCTTCGTAACGCCACACTAGCATAGATAAAATTATGCTATTGTGAAGCAGGAAGGCGCTATGGGCTTGTAAATATGCCCCATAATGTTTGCATTACAGGGGGTGTTTCTCCTTGTGCCCAGTCTTCTTGCTGTACCTTTAATTGATAACAGTCATGAGGCTTATTGCCTCTTCTACTAACATTGAGGCCCACAGCATCTTCCCGGAAGTCCTACTTCTCTTTTCTTACTTCTCTAAAACACTTCCTCTTGGACTCATTATAACCTCCCATGGAGCCATGCCTAATTCTTGGTACATGTCCCCCCATTATACCATAATCACATTCTTCATAGATGTGTGCATCAGCAAAGCAGAAGTACAAGGTAGTTGTTGGCACTAGCCAGACATGAGACAAGGCCTGCTTTGCCACATCATTTCCGATAAAACTGTGAGCCAGACTTTTCATTTCTTCCTCCTCAGAGCATGGAGGCCATGCCTGTTGGCAATTCATAGCACAGAACACAACTTTATCAAAAACGCATTTGCAGCACTTCCAAGGAAGTTAACAGACAGCTATGCCAGACAGAGGATCTAGAAGCAGCCCTTGCAAAAATGCTCAAACCGGCTATGCTCCCTTTGTCTCCTTGCGCATTCTCTCTATATCCTTCCATCCATTCTCTCTCCCTCCTTCGCCCCTGTCTCTCTTCCCCCTCTCTGATTGCTTTCTCTCTTCATTCCTCCTCCCTTCTCTTTCTCTTGAAACCTCCTGAGCCTGCTGCAGGAAAATAGGGAAAGTGACAGAGGCTCCAGCAGCAGCCTTGGGATTTCAATACCAGCCTTCAAGTACTCCAGCCTACTAGGGAAATGTCTGGTGTAATAAAAGGCCTGTCCATTCCTGGCTGAGAGCCGCCAATAGGAGAGCTCCAGTGTCTCATATGTGATATATATCTGGAATTAGAAGAAGTACATAAGTGTGACTGAGATCCACCACAGTGCCCCCTCGAGCCGTGGGAAAATTTAAAGAAGCACTTTCTTCACGACATGGGGCCAGATGTACTTAGATGCAATTTTGCATTTCCTGAATAGAGACTTCATAGATATTGCTTTTTAGTAAATGTAAAATGCTATGTACCAAGATACCAGTTTCCTAATATCAATTCCTACAAAGGAAGAATCATTGTTAGGAAATCGCAAATAAGAACTCTCATGCTATTTTGACAATGTGCTGGGGTTTTGCATTTCCCAAATAGTGATTTCCTATTTGGTAAATCCAGAACCAAGGATAGCTATACGTAAAAGGCAAGGGCATATGGGTGCTCTATTGCACTTTGAAAAAAAGCATTTTGGGGTGCTTTTCTTAAAATTGCACATGGTTACCATTGACTTAAAGTCTATGGTAATTTCATTTCCTAAAAATCGCATTCAGGAAGTGCTTGTACATCTGAATAGGACCCTCAAATAAGTAATTCCTATTTGCGATTCCCTAAAGAACTTTGTACATCTGAAAAGCCCATTTTGCATTTCTTAATGGCCTGAAATAGCAATTCAGACCATTAGGAAATGCAAAATGACTTTGTATATCTGGCCCATGGTTCTATCAGACAAGGGCATGACCCCACATCACTTTGAGTCTCTCCTACCTGAATAAGAAGAAACAGAAACACTCCTCACTGGTGGCCCAGGCACTTCTCTGCAAGCTGAACTATCATGTTGTAGTTTTGTCTCCTACATGGAGCTATGACTGCAAGATGCACTGTGTCTCTACTGTTGCATATCCTCCTGGCCTGGATCACAGTTTCCACACCTCCCACAATAGCATCACAACTCCATACACAGGTTCATTTAGAAACATAAAGAAATGAGGAGACTGGCAATGTCCACACACGTGCCCAGCCACAGGCGTGCTGTCTTCACCTGGGAAAAACTCGTAACTATCTATAAACTTACATAGAACAAAACAGGAAGTACTTATTCCTCCAGAGGAGGTTATACCAGGCTCACAGGGACATATGAAAGAGAGATAAGAAAAGTAAGACTTCTAAGAAGAAACCTAGGGGCATAGTTATACTTTTTTGGTGCAAAACTGCACTAACACAGTTTTGCACCAAAAGGTTTAGCACCGGCTTGCGCCATTACTGAGCACCAGTCGGGCGCCATATTTATGTAATGGCGCCAGCCGGTGAAAATGGTGGGCTAGTGTAACAAAAAATGACATTAGCCGGGTGGGGCTGGCATTATGGGAGAAGGGGGTTTTGCACCAAAAAATGACATTAGGCTGGTTAGAGTAAAAAAAATGACTCTAACCAGCCTAGCGTAATTTTCTTAGAAAAGACAGGAGTCATGCTCACCACCCCAGTGGCCAACACAGGGGACCAGTGTCCCCTGGGCATGGCCATTGCACCCTGTGCCATGAAGAGAGCCCCAAGTTGAGACCCGATGGCACTTCAATTAAAAAGAAATACTTATCTACACTTACCCTACTTACCTGGGATGGGGCCCCCCATTCTCTAGTGTCTCTGTGGTGTGGGTGGAGGTGTTCCTGGGGCTTGAGGAGGGCACCTGTGGACCCATTCTATGGTGTTTAACCATGGAAATGGGTCCCCAGGTCCCTTAACGCCTGGTCTGACCCAGGCGTTAAATAGTGGTGCAAATCAAGTTTTGCACCATTATTTAGCCCCTCCTCCCACCCATGAGTCATTTGAGCATGGGGATAAATATGGGCTATGGGGTTAGCACCATTTTTTAGATGGGAACACCTACCTCGCAGCACCAATATTTTGACGTTAGATGGGTCTAATGTTAAAATATAAATAAGGAGTTAGTTTAGCACCAAATCTGTGTAAAATAAATGACGCAAATTCAGCGCAAATGAGTTATAAATATGCCCCCAAAAACCATAATGTGAGTGAAACAACTACCCCCATGATTTTTATGAAGAAAACAAAAAAGAGTAAGGCATGATGGAAATAGATGTTTTATATTATAGAGGCGTATGACTATAAAAAATGATCCAAAAATTTCATTCACGTTAGGAATCTATTTAATAAGCAGTGTTTACTAAAAACAGCTTCATGAGACCTTTGTCCTTTTAATAGAGTATTGAATTATATATTGATTTGTCTTCAGGAAATTGAATTGTGACAAACAGCCTGGACTATTCGTTAACAGCCAGTTCTCTACTGTCTCTCTCTCCATTTTAGTGTCATCTCGTATCATGGGACAGAAGACACACTGGCATCCATATAGGGTGAAGATATGACTAGAGATGTGTGAGGTTGTTAGCTCCTGGACCCTGCAGCTTTTCAAACTTATTTTAAGCTTTGTCACCTTTGCAAACTGCAACACTTACAAGGATAAATACAAGTTAAAAATTGACCCTTTTGCTGCAACAGAAACATTCCTGTTGCTAGAGGACCACTAGTGTGCCATTCACATGCCATGCATTGTGGTGGTCCAGTGGACACACATGATTTAATTTCCCTTCTGCAAGAAGTCACACAGCGGGACTAACATCAGTGGGTAAAGAGGTGACATATTACTGAGCAATAGCTATCATGTTTCCCTGCTGCCACTCACTGAAAGCAGGGGAACATAGTTTGCTGCAACCCAGATGTCCCATCCATATTATTAGGGAAGTGCTTCAAAAACGTTTTAGAATCACAACCTACTTTTTAGAATGACAACGTTTTGCAACCCAAATAGAGTTAATGTACATGAGATGGGTATTTTATTATGTAACTAAAGCATCATGTGGAGGCTCACTGTCATTTACAGACAGCATATTTTCCATTGAAATGGCCACTAAGTTTGTGCAGAGATAGTTTTACTGAGAAAACTATATTGCACCTAAAATTTATAGTGTATTACAAAGACTGACATCTTACAACCATTCCTGTCATACTCTCTGTACCCTCCAGCAAGTTTGTCACATCATTCACTTTACTTCTCTTTCTCTGACTGCAAAGTAAGAGGAGTTTATGAACACCAATTCCCTTGTTAAAAAAACAAGCAGCAATTAGTCTGAAGACACAGCCTGATATTTTACCTCTGCCTTTGAAGCGCAGAAAATGTTACAAGATACATAGAGAATTTAAAGGCATCTTTATTTATTGCTTAGCCTTTCAAGACTCACCAAGAATCTCCTAGCGACTCACCAGTGGGTCATGACCCACAGTTTGGGAAATACTGTATTAGGGATATCTAGCTGCAGGGAAAGAGTGCAGTGAGTGAATCAAATTATACCCCAGGAGGAAGTTGGAGAACTTTGCACTTCTCGAAATGCAAACATTCCTGACTTTGCCTGACATTCTGGTCAGATAGGTTCTGTTATCTCTTGCACCTTGATCCTCTTGTGCTTTTTAGCGGTTTTGTTTTAGTGCTTAGCATCTCAGAACAGTGATATAGCTACTGTATGAAAGATCATGAAATAAATGACCCCCTTTCTTTTCAAGTTCTCTAAATAAATTTGCTTTATTTGTTCAAACTGTTCTTCAATATAGTGCATAAAATGTAATAGTAATTGTCATGCATTTCTTCGAGCCATGCTGACTTAGGTAATATTAAAGGTGAGATTGTAGTTGTTCCACGATAAAAAGGACCAAGTGTAAGAGAACTGTGAACAGAAGTTAGGCCATGCCTTTTTGACATTATGTAGTAACTTAATCAAACAGTTAAGGCCTAATTCAAAGGAGGTGGTGTGGAGGCTGGAACTGGGTGCCAGATAAAAAGATTATTACATTAGTGATAAAGATGCAATGTCAATCTGGATTTAATAGGTTACTGTAAAAACATTTTAATAATTATTCAAATATATACACAGTAAAAACAGTAACCCATTACCATAATTTATACAAACTGAATAAAGAAAAAGCGGCATAACACTGAAAGAATTTGCAACATTGCAACCCCAAGTTGCATAAATATATACTCATTACAATCAATAATTCAAAAGTGAACACGTCCTTTTTTAAACATTGAGGCAGATTTTCTATTTTCAATACAATGCAGCATAGCAACCAAACGTTCTATGCTGCATTACAAGAGGCCGAGAAAGGAGAACAGTCACATTTATTAAAAATTGGCATGAGCTACCCTCATCTACTAAGCTGGTGCACAAACAGACTGCTTGGAGCCAGGCACAACCTTTGCACCATGGTGGAGAGGTGTGTGTGTTCTGTCTAGCGTAGGAATTGCACTAGAATCATACTCACCTAGTACAAAATCCCATGCATAGGCAAATTGCAACTCAGATAAATGCCTTTGCTTGAAATGATTTGGACCCCTTCAGTAGATTTTGGAAAATTAGAATTGAAATGTGCTCAGTCTGGGCTTAAATAGGTTACATTCTAGAGATTTGTGAACTGTTAATTCACAGAGTTCCACAAACCTAATTGTGTACCTGTATCGACTCAAAATTAATAACAGACTATCTCCTGTGTTTCCCTTTGGTTCTGAGAACGCAAAGTCAGATCAGTGGAAGTGAAACGCTCCGACTAGTTGGTACAACACCAAGAAAAATATGATGGCCACCATTACAGAATGAGGAGTCTTGTTTTCCGCGTCCTGAATATAAATTACATGAAGAGGCAGACTTAGTACAACCTGACCCCAGGCCCACATAGGCCCAGATGTGCAAAAGAGAACACTTAACCCCTTTGAATAAAAAAATGAGGATTTTGATAAGGGGTTTTCTGAAATTGAGTCTGGGTTCACAGCCTCACTTCTGGCACCCATTAAGTACAAAACCTGGCTTAAGAGTGCCACCCCAGGACAAACATCACAAACAAGAGACAGTAAACACACACAAGCCTTATAGAACCACGTTGGTCCATTTGTGGATTTCACAGACCCAAAACCAGGATTGAGGATCCCACAAAAAGGAAAGGTCGAAAATAGGTCCATGATCCAGTGAAAATTCATTAATCTAATGAAATGTTCTAAAAACTGAAAAAGAAGAGCCTTGTTCAGTTGGCCACTTCAAATGTTGAGCTTCCACAGCAGGTTGGGCACAGGGTGTGCTCTCTGACAGCTCAGTGAGTTGTCTACACATATCCGAAGACCAAGCACTGTGCTCAACCCTGTTGCACACAGCCAAGAGCTATGCACAGTGTGGATTGGGTGTAGATCAGAGGAAGTTACGCACATGGCACCATTGGATGTGATAGATTATAAGAAAAAAGCAGGTTAAAGTGATGTTACGGCTAGCTTTAGTTACCAAGACCAAAACATATATTTTTTTAAAACCTCAGTAACTCACAGTTGAAGTGCAGTAATGTATCAAAAGAAAACTTAAAAATCACTGAAATGTGCCTGTTGTGGTTTGGTAAACTAACCAAAACTCACACCCCCATCATATACTGCTTATTAACTAATATATGACACAACTCATTGCATGTTAAATTACACCACTGATGACATCATTGATGACATCTCAAATGGTTCAAACCAAACCATGTTTAGGGGAGTGAGATCAAGCACTTTAGCGCTGGTTAGCAGTGTTAAAGTGCACAGAGTCCTATGGCCAACAAAAACAAAATAAGGCAAGCAGACAAAATATTTGGGGGAAGATCACCCTAAGGCTGACAGGTCTAACAGCTACTAAAGAGCGGTATCACTATGCTAAAGTGATGTACTCTGTCGGGCATCTGTAACACATGAAGCAGTTTCCACACCTCATCAGAGCCATTCACCAGCTGGGTGACAGCTGCAGACTAATGTAAATTAGTGTCCAGAAGTATCAGGCAGGGAAAAGGTAAACATTTCTGATTTCACAATTGAGTTGAGGCTTGAGTGCCACCTAAGATGGCTGCCTGACCCAGGAGCATTCAGAGCCTTTGTCACAATTTCTTGCAACTTTCAAACTTTTCAACAAGGGATATTGAATTCCCCTGCTACCACATCATCAGGAACATAGATTAAGCACATTATTTGCCCAGGTGATGTATTTCTCTTGCTTGCCTCCACGTCCGCATAGCCACTGAATACTTGCAACCGCCATCTTTATTACTCAATGTTCCTCAACCGCATTCAAGCTCCATTGTAATGTGTAGTTATCACTGAATGTGAGTCTCTCAGAAGGGACTTTTATTCCTTTTTTTAATTTTCATCAACATTCAGCACCTCTCTTTCAGTATCATTTCCACATTTATGAAGCAATTAACTTTTCTATTGAAATTTCTCTTCATGTTTGAGACTCTTGAAAGTTATTTTGCGTGCAGACCCACATATGTTTAGCACTCACATGGACCTGCTGTTTCATCACCCATAACACAGTTGAATTGTGCTACTCCTATTGCATACAAGCCTGTTTTGGTGCAGGTTCAAAGGCTTTTCAGTAAACTCGCCCTACCATTAGTATGACTAAATATAATTTACTGTGCATCCAAGTATTTTATGGGTAGACTAAAGAAATCCCATCTTAATACCACTTCCAAAGCACACTTTACCTTGTAATGAACCACAATTTCCCCTGACAGAGGTTCCTTGAGGGATAAACTGGTTTCCACCATTGAAATGGCACATTCCGCTACTTCTGCATCTACCTCCTCAGTGAAGGCTTGGTCACCCTCCTCTGTGAAAACATGATTTAAGTAAGACCATCTTTCACCTAAAAAGGCTCTGCCTGCTACATCACTGGAGATTTTGCTGAAAGACATTTGAGCTCTTCACCCCTTCATTGAGGGAACCAATAAATGCATCTAACACCTTGATGGTAAATGGTCTCTCACGGAGACATAAATATACTTGATGGAACAGCAGGTTTGTGATTTATATGATGAGACTAATAAGATTGCAATTTTGGAGAATTAGGTTAGTCAGTTAAAGAAACACATAGAAGCTTGGAGAACAGAAACAGGCACAATAATCTACATTTCTATGGTCTTCCTGAAGGCACAGAAGGTGATGACCCTGTCTCCTTCTTTGTATATTTTCTTCCACAATTATTGGACTTAGCTCCTTCCACCAATCTCAATATACAATGGGCTCATAGACTGGGTCCACGCCTGTCTAATTCTTTTTCACCTACTAAACCAAGAGGAGTGGTTTTATTCTTTTTACAGACCTTTCAAAAGTTATCAATGCAGCTAAATCAAGAAAACAAACAAATCACAGGGTTAGGAAGAAAGATTTTTATTTTGCAAGATGTCTCCAATGCCACGGCAAACAGAAGAAAGGAATTTCTCAATCTCCACCCGACATTGCGAACTTTGGGTGCTCGATATGGTCTTTTTAATCTGCGTCTCTTTAAGGTCACTTACCAAAATAAAACCACCTCACACAAACAACTAGATGAACTCAAGAATTTCATCAACTCTTATTTGATGAACAGTATGCATACAGTTGGTCCCTCTACACTCTGATATATTTATATTATGCTGATGTTCCTTTATTTTGTGGCTCTGGATTATTTGTTTGTTCAAACATTGTGATGTCAATGTTAATATTTCTTTCTTGTTTCCTTACAGATACACAAAAAAGTTTTGCCCTGTTTGTCCCACTTTCTTATGTTCCGTTCCGATGATGTGGTGAGTGGTCCCTTGTCAGATGTGTCATCTGTGTTGTCACCACCCCAATTTCTTTCTTGTTAATTATTCAGGCATGTGTAATCTGTAATTCATGATAGGTACTGTCTCTCTTGGCTTCTATTTCTCCTTCTTCCTTTCTTTCCTCTTGTCACCCCATTCCTTCCTGTATCCCATCTGCTATTTTCTGTATTCTTTCTCATATCTCTCTTTTTTATATACTTTATTGTGTCCTCGTTTCACATTTATCAGTTTTATAAAAGTCCTCGTGGATAGCTTTTCACTCATTGTTATAAAATTCAGAGTGATCTCATGAAATATAAAAGGATTTATTAGTCCTATTAAACGATAGAGAGTATTACCCCACTTAGCCACATCAGACCCGGATGTAGTCTTACTCCATGAAACTCATCTTACTGAGTCTGACGATTTCAAACTCAAGTATGGCTGGGTAGGCTATGTATTTGTATCAACATCACAAAATAAAACGATGTACGAAGTGTTGAACACTTACTCCCAGTCATTGGTCTGGGTTTAATCCATTGTTGTTTTACTCGCCACATCACCCCAGTTTGGACGCAGCCATATGCAAATTAGTCTTGATTCTGCTCCCCATGGGAACAGTCCAGCCTGAACGGCCAAGTCAGGTCCTCCCTGGACTGGAAACAGGCATCCTGGGACCAGTTTCAGGGTACCATCCTCCTCAGCCAGGCGAGCTTGAATGCAGTGATGCAGGAAGCAAGGGATCCATGTCTGGGCTGACCGTAGCCACTTAGGGCACACATAGCAACATCAGAAAATAAAATGATGGACAGAGTGTTGACACTTTTGAAACAGTCACCACCAGTCACAGATCTGGGTTTAATCCATTGTTATTTTGCTTGGCATGTCACCTCAGTTTGAACCCAGCCATATGCAAATCAGTCTTGACCCTGCTCCCCATGGGAACAGACCAGCCCAAACTGTCAAGCCAGGTCCTCCCTGGCCCAGAAACAAGCATCTTGGGACCGGTTTCGGGGTATAACCCCTCATTAACCAGGCTAGCTGGAATCCAGTGGCAAAGCGAGCAAGGGACCCATGTGTGGGAATACCCTTAGCCACTTAGGGCGCACATAGCAACATCATCACAACACTCTGTCCATCATTTTATTTTGTGATGTTGATTGGTGTACCCTCAGTGGCTAGAAGTATGCCCAGACATGGATCCCTTGCTCGCTGCAAAATAGCGAGTGAAAATAGCTTTTTGGTGGCTAGTCACCGTAGGGATATGTTAACTTTAAAATTCCACGTTCTACTTTTAAATGTCATCTACTCTTCCCATTGGGCTACAAGGCCAATATAGGGGCAGATTATTAATATTTAAAAGGGAGTTTTTATTCCTGTCAAAGGAGTTTATTTTGACAGGTCAGGTTGCAGTTTGAAAACTGCACCAACCAGGCTACAGTGATAGGCCTAAAGTCATGTTTCTCTTGTAATTTTAGTGGATAGCTCAGTAGCGCTTTAATCCATAGGTGACATTTAACTTTCAATGCCATCGATGTACTTTGTGGCACCATATAATATGGCCTTATATCAGAATTTGTCCAATTTGGAAATGTTTTTGTGTCAGAGCATGTGCACTGGTTCCTGGTTAGCAATTTCTCAGTGCCTACTGTGAGAAAATTGCAGCACCAGCCCACAAAAATAGTGGTGACCATGTAAAAAAAAGGCACGTTCTCACAATTTGTTACCTTAGTTATGCTAATACTACGAAAACAATATTCAATGATTGTTTTTTAAAAATTTTGTCACAGATAGCTATTTCGGAAATATCAATCTTTCCAGCACAAATGTAAAAGGTATGACACCCTGCTGTAAATACGCTATTCTTAGCCACACCAATTGTTGCATGCAGGCAATTTCATTGACACGAGACCGAATCATTTAACATATTGAAAAATTACACATTTGTGGACTTTCACCTTTTCCGCGGCTCGGAGTCATCAACAGCTACACATTTTCAGATGGAAACATAAGAGCTAAAGTCCTCCGAAATGATAAATGAAAATAAGCTACAATTTTAACAAAGGCATCAACATTTGTTAGGAGTACAGCGCGTCTGTATGTTTAATGTAATTTTTAGAATAATTGCATAGGCGGGTGACCAGAAGAAGTGCTTTTTACTTCATCATGGTACATGACTAAGGGGGCAGCACAATAAATCATATTACTTACTAAAAGTGCTTCTTATTTTGCCATTTAGTATGCCAGAAAGATAATTTTCTTTAATGTATATACCCGGGACTAGCATGATTTAATCCATCATTCACTGTTTTATGAAATTGCTCTGTTCTACTCCTTGATCCAGCTAAAGATCATTAACCCCACAATTATCCAAGTCATACATCATTTGACAATATTACCTCATGATCCAAAACAGCTACTTTCCTTTGTTAGACAGCCTTACTAAGAAGCCATTTTTTCAGATGTTGCTGACAACTGGGGTGGTTTTCATTTAAGTAGCATATCATTCACCATTCAGGGCCATTGCTTTACCAAAGCACTCTCTGCTTGAGATTGCAGACCTGGCACTCAGAGTATTCATTTAGTATTTAAATTCATGTTTCAAAAACCCTCACTCTTGAATGAAAAATGTTTGTGGCATCGTGTTTTGACAGCAATCTCTCTTCTGAAAGTTTCTGAAATAGCTGTGTTTTTCAGAACTTTAGTGCAAGGTCTTATTTCATATCTTTAATTCTGCACTGATGGCCATACTGTGTTAGCACCAGAGTTGACAGAAAGAAATAACACTGCACATATTCTATCAAGTGCGTATTTGTGCAGTCTGCACTATAACGTTAATTTTATTTTTGAAAACTAGTTGGACTGTGTTTGCCGTGAGAGAATCAGCAGATTTTGGTGATCAATTTGACTGAATGAAAACCATAAACTAGTTTATGATTATGTTATGATTACAATTCTAAACCAAATGCTCACTTTGTTGGATAATTCTTACTTGTATCAGGTTCAACTCACTGATTATTGTTTAGTCCTTGATTGATGAAAATAAAGAAATAGTGGCCTTTTCATAGCATCTGCAGCATGAGAATGTAAAGCAGTTACATGATCAGACCCACTCAGCAGCAGCACGAAAGAGTATCCATTTACCAGGGGAAGAAGTTGAAGGTGACATTGGAAGAAATTCACATAACTGCCTATCATAGGCCTTAGTATTTTAGGCTACCGCTTGTAGTGAAGGTAGGAAACCCTCTAACAACAAAGGAAATGCAATTTCAGTCCAATAATGTTTTGCACTGCATTGCACTGCAGCATTTGTGCGGCACTCATACCCCTGAGGAGGCTGTGAATATCTCTTATTCCCATCAGTTCCTGACCCCTTTGGGGGTGTGAGGTTGAAATGGTGTGGAAATTAAAACATCTGGGGGCAGATTTACAAATATTTGGCGCAAGCAATGCAGCAAGACAACATACTGTGTTGCATCAAATGGAGAGATCACAAATGTGTTATACTTAATTACATATGGAGCATTCCTGCTAGGTCTAGGTTGGCATACGTCTCGCTGCTAAGTGCCAATACAGGCACCCTTGTGCCATGATGCCTGCATTAGAAGCAGGGTTGTTTTTGGCTGCAAGGTGACACAAGCCTTTAAAGCCAGATTTCCTAGGCCACACAGAGCCATGCTGTAAATTAAGGCCTTAACCCCTTCGCTGCCAGGCCTTTTCCCCCTCAGGTGCCAGGCCTTTCTTTGGCTATTTAGGGCAGTTCGAGCTTGGGCCCTCATAACTTTTTGTCCACGTCTGCTACCTGCGCCACATTTGTTTCCTTTTTTTCCAACATCCTAGGGATTCTAGAGATATCCAGAGTTTGTAGGTTCCCCTGAAGGAGACCAAGAAATTAGCCAAAATCCAGCGAACATTTCGTTTTTTTAAAGAAAATGGTAACAATGGCTGCAGAGGAAGGCTTGTCGTTTTTTCCCTGAAAATGGCATCAACAAAGGGTTTGCGGTGCTAAAATCACCAAATTCCCAGCTTTCAGGAACAGGCAGACTTGAATCAGAAAACCCAATTTTTCAACACAATTTTGGCATTTTGCTGGGACATACCTCATTTTTACTATTTTTAGTGCTTTCAGCCTCCTTCCAGTTAGTGACAGATATGGGTGTGAAATTAATGCTGGATCTCAGAAAGCTAAACATTTCTGAAAAGTAGATAACATTTAGAATTCAACAAGGGGTAATTTATGTACATCCTACAAGCTTTTTCCTGCAGAAAATAACAGCTGAAATAAAAGAAATATTGAAATTGAGGTGAAAAGAACTGTAACTTTTTCCTGCGATGCCAGATTTTTGAAAGCAATATACTGTTACATCTGCTGGACTCTTCTGGTTGCGGGGCTATATAGGCCTTGTAGGTTCATCAAGAAACCTAGGTACCCACAGCCAATAAAAGAGCTGCACTTTGCAATGGGTTTTTACTCTATACAATTCATTTGCTGAAATATAAAGAGTGAAAAATAGGTATCAAGAAAACCTTTGTATTTCCAAAATGGGCACAAGATAAGGTGTTGAGAAGCAGTGGTTATTTGCACATCTCTGAATTCTGGGGTGCCCATACTAGCATGTGAACTACAGGGCATTTCTTAAATAGACGTCTTTTTTACACACCGTCTTACATTTGGAAGGAAAAAATATAGAGAAAGACAAGTGGCAATAACACTTGTTTTGCCATTCTGTGTTCCCCCAAGTCCCCTGATAAAAATGGTACCTCACTTGTGTGAGTAGGCCTAATGCTCACGACAGGAAACGCAACATGGACACATCACATTTTTACATTGAAATCTGATGTGTTTTTTGCAAAATGCCTAGCTGTAGATTTTGTCCTCCAGCTCAGCCGGCACCGAGGGAAACCTACCAAACCTGTGCATTTCTGAAACTTGACAGCTAGGGGAATCCAGGATGGGGTGGCTTGTGGGGCTCGCACCAGGTTCTGCTAATCAGAATCCTTTGCAAACCTCAAAATTTGGCTAAAAAACACCTTTTCCTCACATTTTGGTGACAGAAAGTTCTGGAATCTGAGAGGAGCCACAAATGTCCTTCCACCCAGCGTTCCCCCAAGTATCCTGATAAAAATGGTACCTCACTTGTGTGGGTAGGCTTAGCGTCCGTGACAGGAAATGCCCCAAAACACAACGTGGACATATCACATTTTCCCAAAGAAAACAGACCTGTTTTTTGCAAAGTGCCTAGTTGTGGATTTTGGCCTCTAGCTCAACCGGCACCTAGGGAAACTTACCAAACCTGCACATTTTTTAAAACGAAACGCTTAGGGGAATCCAAGATGGGGTGACTTGTGGGGCTCTCACCAGCTTCTGTTACCCAGAATCCTTTTCAAACCTCGAAATTTGGCCAAAAAAACACTTTTCCCTCACATTTCGGTGACAGAAAGTTCTGGAATCTGAGAGGAGCCACAAGTTTCCTTCTACCCAGCATTCCTCCGAATCTCCCGATAAAAATGATACCTCACTTGTGTGGGTATGCCTAGCGCCTGTGACAGGAAATACCCCAAAATACAATGTGGACACATCACATTTTCCCAAAGAAAACAGAGCTGTATTTTGCAAAGTGCCAAGCTGTGGATTTTGGCCTCTAGCTCAGCCGGCACCTAGGGAAACCTACCAAACCTGTGCATTTTTGAAAACTAGACACCCAGGGGAATGTAGGATGGGGTGACTTGTGAGATCTCACCAGGTTCTGTTACCCAGAATCCTTTGCAAACCTCAACATTTGGCTAAAAAAACACTTCTTCCTCACATTTCGGTGGCAGAATGTGCGGGCATCTGAGAGGAGCCACAAATTTCCTTCCACCCACCGTTCCCCCAAGTCTCCTGATAAACATGGTACCTCACTTGTGTGGGTAGGCCTAGCACCTGTGACAGAAAATGCCCCAAAACACAACATGGACACATCACATTTTGCCAAAGAAAACAAAGCTGTTTTTTGCAAAGTGCCAAGCTGTGGATTTTGGCCTCTAGCTCAGCCGGCATCTAGGGAAACCTACCAAACCTGTGCATTTTTAAAAACTAGACACCTGGGTAATGCAAGATGGGGTGAGCTTGTGGGGATCTCAGCAGGTTCTGTTACCCAGAATTCTTTGCAAACCTCACAATTTGGCCCAAAAAACACTTTTTCCTCACATTTCAGTGACAGAAAGTTCTGGAATCTAAGAGGAGCCACACATTTCCTTCCACCCAGCATTCAATCACATCTCCTGATAAAAATGGTACCTCACTTGTGTGGGTAGGCCTAGTGCCTGCAAAAGGAAATGCCCCAAAACACTATGTGGACACATCAAAACTATTAAATGTTAAACTACCTGTTTTTGTGGGGGGAACTGCGTTTTTGGTCCTGGGCTCAGCAGTCATTTAGGGAAACCTACCAAACCCAAACATTTCTGAAAACTAGACACCCAATGGAATCCAGGGAGGTGTGACTTGCGTGGATCCTGCAATGTTTTCTTACCCAGACTCCTCAGCAAACCTCAAATTCAGCTAAAAAAATCAAATTTTTCCCACATTTCTGTGTGGGATCACCGCACCGGGACAAATTTCCTACCACCCAACGTTCCCCTCAGTATCCCAGTAAAAATGATACCTCACTTGTGTAGGTGGGCCAAGTGCCTGTGACAGGGAAGAGTCAAAAACATGTTGAAATTGAGGGGTCCAAAGCGGGTCACAAAGGGCAGTTTGAAAAAAACATTTTTTAGGCTGACAAGTGCAGCAGAATCTTTATCGTTATAGATGAGACAATGCTGGGTGGTAGGAATTTTGTGGATTCCTGCAGATTCCATCACAAAAATGTGGGAAAAATGTGTGATTTCCACTAAAGTTGGAGGTTTGCAGGGTGTTGTGGGTAAGAAAATGGTGCGGGGTGCATGTGAAGCACACCACCCTGAACTCACCCAGATGTTTAATTTTCAGATGCGTGCAGGTCTTGTGGATTTTTCTACATGGCAGCATCCCAAAGTCCAAAAAGTGCAACGGTCACCATTTCAAGTGGGACAATTTAGAGAGTTAGCCAACCTCTCATGGCCCAAATGTAAAACCAAAACCCAAAATAATCAAATGTCCTCTTGCTTGCCATGGGATAAGATGTTTTAGTGTGTGGGCAGAGAGCTGAAAGACTGTTACCCCATTCAGTTGGGATGGGGGCATAACCATGCCCACATTGGTTGGTAGCCACCACCACACAATTTTTTTTTTTTTAATTCCCTGGCATCTAGTAGACTTTCTGCCCCCCCTGGGGTGTGGATCGGGGGTAATTGCCGCATCTGCCCACTGGTGGACAAAACAACATTGGCCCCATTTATTTGGGGCGGGGTATGGCCATTCCGCCACCCTCTTATTTTGAAAAACAAATCTGCCCTTGTCTCTGGTGGGCTTTCTGCCCCACTTGAGGGCAGATGGACCTTCTAAAAATAGGCAGATCTGTCCCCATGGAGGTCAGTTATGGCCAACAGTAATGTGTCCCCATGGGGAGCAACCCTTGCCCAAGGGGCTGCCCCCCCAAACAAAACACACACATACACATACACACACACCAATCCCTGGTGCCTAAGTGGTTTCTGCTCCCCCGGGGCGTATCAGCCTAATAGAATTAGGCCGATCTGCCCCCAAGGGGAGCAGAAATGGCCTAAAATAAATATGCGACCCTTGCCCAAGCGGTCGCTCCCCATACATAAAAACATAAAGTAAACAAAAAAATATATATATCCCTGGTGTCTAGGGGTTTCTTCCCCCTGAGGGCAAATCGGCCTAATTATAATAAGCCGATCTGCCCCCGAGCGAAAAATATTTTGCCACCCTGAAGAGCGGCCCTTGCCCACGGGGCCCCTCCCCTTATGCGCAAGTTTGAAAAAAAAAATCCCTGGTGTCTATTGGTTTCTGCCCCCCTTGGGGACAGATTGTCCTAATAAAAATTGGCCGATCTGCCCCCAAGGGAGGGCAGAAATGGCCTAAATACAATTTGCCCCCCAGGGAAGTGACCCTTGCCTAAGGGGTCACTCCCCATATATAAAAACATAAAGTAAATAAAAATATATATATATCCCTGGTGTCTAGGGGTTTCTGCCCCCTAATTAAAATAGGCCAATCTGCCCCCAGTGGGGGCAGAAAAGGACTTAAAGTATTTTGCCCCTCTGGGAAGCGGCCCTTGCCCAAGGGGTCTCTCCCCTTATGTGCAAGTTTAAAATAAAAGATTCCCTGGTGTCTAGCAGTTTCTGCCCCCCTTGGGGAAAGATTGGCTTAATAAAAATAGGCTGATCTGCCCCAAAGGGGGGCAGAAACGCTCTAAATCCAATTTGCCCCCCAGGGGAGTGACCCTTGCCTAAGGGGCTCACTCCCCATACATAAAAACATAAAGTAAATTCAAAGAAAATATATCATTGGTGTCTAGGGGTTTCTGCCCCCCCCCCCGGGGACGGATCGGCCTAATTATAATTTTGCCCTCGTGGGCAGCGGCCTTTGCCCAAGGAGCCACTCCCCTTATGCGTAAGTACAAAAAATCCCTGGTGTTTAGTGTTTTCTGCACCCCTTGGGGGCATGTTGGCCTAATAAAAAAAGGCCTGTCTGCCCCCCTAGGTGGGCATAAATGGCCTGAATACAATTTGACCCCCAGGGGAGCGACCCTTGCCCTTGGGGTCGCTCCCCATACATAAAAATATCAACTAAACAAAAAAAACTATATATCCCTGGAGTCTAGGGGTTTCTGCCTCCTCTTGGGACAGATCGGCCTAATTATAATAGGCCGATCTGCACACGCGGGCGGATAAGGCCTAAAAATATCTTGCCCCCGTGGGGAGTGACCCTTGCCCAAGGGGCTGCTCCCCTCATACGTAAGTTTGAAAATAAAAAAAATCCCTGGTGTCTAGTGGGCATTTCTGCTGCCCGATTGAATCACGATCGGGAACCAGAAATTCTTGCAGAGACACGAAAGGAAAGGCCTTTCCTTTCCTTTCATACCTCTGCCTGCTCCCTCCTCCCAAGCGGAAGAGAAATGCTGAGAATTTCTCTTTCGCATTGCGCTGGAAGCTTTCAGAGTCCTCCCCCTAGAAAGGTGTCTAGAATTTCCCTGCCTTCTTGCCCCAGCTTGTCTTGGGGCATAAAAGGCTAATATCAAACCCTTTTTGAGTGTGCAGAAGCAGAGTCTTTGTGACGTGCAAGTGTGGTAAATGACAGCTCCGCCCCATCTAGTCAGAAATGGCCCATCCTGACAACACCGCTTTCTTCTTTCTCAATGTCTGAGAGTAATTGACAAAGACAAACTGCCAGCTATAACTAGTTCTGTGACCAAGGATACAGACTGCAGGCACCAAATGGTTAGGTCAATAAAATGTCAACTTTCTAAAAGTGCCATTTCAGAATTGTGACTTAAAATCCAACTTTATCATTTATGAGGGTTTCAAATTACAATTCTGCAGAAATCAAACTTGACTTTCATATCATACCTTCACAAATCATACCTGCTCCCAACTGAAAGTTATCACTTGCTAAATGTAATAAGGTACCCTAATGTTGTCCTAAGGGAGAGGCAGGCATCCTAGTAGTGGAAAATAAATGTAGATATTTTTCACTACCAAGACAGGTGAAACTTAAAAGTACATATCCAACTTGGTAAATACAATGCACCCTACCCAGTGGGCTGTTTAGTGCCTACCATATAGATGCCTTATATATATTAAAAAGGGATGTTTAGTCCTGGCAAAGGTTTATTTTGCCAAGTCAAAATAGCAGTTTAAACTGCACACACAGGCTGCAATAGCAGGCCTTGGGCATGTTTCAAAATGCTACTTAAGTGGGTGGCACAATCAGTGCAGCGGGTCCAATAATAGCATTTACATACATGCCCTGTGTACCTACAATACCACTTTCTCAGGGGCTCACAAGTAAATTAAATGAGTCATTTATGTGTAGGTCAATTTTACCATGTTTAAAGGAGAGAGCACAAGCACTTTAGCACTGGTTACCTTAGTGTCTTAGAAGCCAACAAAACAGGTTCATAAAACAAGAGAGTGAAGACAAACAGTTTGGGGATGACCCTGCCAAGAGGACCAAGTCCAACAACTGTTATTTGGTGGGTGGTAGGGGTAGGACTGCACATATTGTTGCCCAAGGCAAGGTTGTTTCTAGGTCAGGCCTGCCCTTTGACTGTCCCCGGTTACTAAGTCAGAGAGTATTATGACAATCAGGTGCACAACTTCACACTTCATTGTGCCCCTGCTGTCAGGAGACTTTACATAAAGGCTGTGTTCAGACAGCATCCTAGGTAAAACGCTTGAAAGAGAACACCTCAGATATAAATGCAATGCAATATTTCTTGGCAATGTGTGCACAAAAGACTGAAGGAAAGGAAGAGGTAGAGTAGAAATGACTGCTAGACTGCTTTAAAAGAAACAACCCACCTCATATTGCAAACATATCTGTATGGGAATGTGGCACCTTAGCGCTCTCTTACTGATAGCAAAACCTGTGATAAGCAGATAACAAAGGTTTCATTAACAGACTCATTAACCAACTAAGGGCCAGATGTAGCAAAGGTTTTTACCCATTCTGTGTCTATGGGAAAAAGTGTTCGTACATATGGCCCTAAGTTATTTGCTGGTACCATATGCATTATTTAAAGCTTGTTTTATGAATGTCTTCCTTAAATTTCTAGTTAGCCCACTAGACTATAGGAAGAACATGTATGTTGTCAAAAAATGTCTTACCTGCTGAAATTGGAAGAAAACAAATCAGACTGGAATAAATACCTAGCACTACTGGGAACTGGAAATAGTTGAGATAACTCTCCCTCCTAAAGGAGAAAGTCTTAAACCCCACTCTTACACAGAGGAATCAGCATGCACAGGTATCCCAGACAGGTGCACCACAGGGAGAGCACCTTAGCTAGCAGGCATCTAGCTGTTGTTCAATACATATAATTTGCTTATTACCCATCTTAGAGTGGCAGCCCTCCCTCGATGCACACGGACATTGTATTGGAAGTAACCAGAGTCCCTGCAGGGAGGCCATTTATAGTGTGTAGTCAGGCTGGGCCTGAGGGGGGGAAGGTGCTTGGGCATCTAACGTCTCAGGTTACCTATAATGTATAGCTTGGAGTACTTTATCTGGAACATATATTATCCAGTGTGAGACATTTAAACATTATGCCTCACAACCATGGAGGGGGCAAAGTAAAGCACGAAAATCAGGCAGGTAAGCTCTCAGACTGGGTAATTGTCACACCTAGTTAAAAAGACTACTCTTGAAACGTGAACCCATTCTGTTCTCTGCTGTGTCAGTTGAAGAGGTTTCAGATAGCAGTCCTTCCAGACACGCTCCTTCCTATAGACCAATTCAGTTGATGGGGGAGATTCTTATATTGCTGTTCCATTACATTTAGGAAATATAAAGCAGCTTGAGACCTCAAACCCACATCTCTGGTGTTCGTTTTTAACTCACCTCCTCTTTTAACACACAGTAACATGCTGGACTTCCCGCAACAGCAAGAGGTGGTATGTCTCCGGAGGAGAGAGGATCCTGTTAGCGCTGACTTCTTGTATATTAAGTTTCATGAAAAGATTTACTCAGAGGCCCAGCAGCTAACTTAGTCAAGTAGTGCACAACATGCAGATAAATACTGTTGGGGTGTCTATGCGAAAAACAGGATGGCCATCTTGCACTGGCTTGAATTGTTACAGCACTGCATTGCAACCCTAAATAAACTTAATAAAAAAAAAACCAAACTTTTAAACTTGTAGTAAAAAACACAAGTTAATTTAAATTATTTAAACACTTTTGTTATCAAAACTGTTGGAAATGGACCTTTTTGCAGGGTTATCCCCAAACATTTTACCTCTGACCTTCAGAGAGGCTTAGAGCCCCTACAGTAGTGGGCAATTGTCCAGGTTCTATCACACCTAGCAGGGAAGTCCAGCAAAGTATTGATAGGCCTTACCTGCCTTTAGTCTGGGAGAGGGTTGTGTTGGAAATGGCCCTTTTTGCAGCGTTATCCCAAAGCCTTTTGCCTCTGACCTCCTGTTTTTGACTGTGGGATGCATTTCGTTTTTGCGGGCTTTACAATTCTGGGCACTTTACCACTGCTGACCAATGCAAAAGTGCATGTGTTCCCTGTCTAAATTGCGTTGGTGATTGCTTTAACAGTCATTGGCATATCTGATTTACAAGTAAGTCCCTAGTAAAGTGCACTATGTGTGCCCAGGGCCTAGAAATCAAATGCTACTTGTGGTCCTGCATCACTGATGGTGCCAACCACATGAGTAGCCCTGTAAACACGTCTCAGACCTGCCACTGCAGTGTCTGTGTATGCAGTTTTACACTGCCATTTCAACCTCACAAGTGCACCCATTTCCAAGTCCAAACCTTCCTATTTACTACATGTAAGTCACACCTAAGGAAGGCCCAAGGCAGCTAGGACATGTACTGGTGTGTTTTATGTGTCCTGATAGTGAAATACTGCTAATTTTGTTTTTCACTATTGCAAGACCTATCAATCCCATAGTGTAACATGGGGTTTGCCTTGAAATATCTTTGAAGTCTAATTTCGCATTGAAAGCATATGGACATATGGAGTGTGGAGTCTCTGAACTCACAGTTTAAAAATACATCTTTTGGTGAAGTTGGCTTTTGAATTGTAAGTTTGAAAATGCCACTTTTAGAAAGTGGGCATTTTTTGCTTACCCATTTTCTGCCTCTGCCTGGCTGCAGAATAGATATGTGGGTCAGGATTACAGTTGAGCTGTTTGTGCATTCAGTCTAGACAGTCACACAAAGGCAGCTGAGGTATGCCCTGCATATTCTGATGTCCCATCACCAGGTTGATGGGTCTTCTTGAGCTAGGGTGGTGGGAATATGTTAGACCTAACAGCCTTAGGGTGGTCATTCCTCAACCTTTTGCCTGCCTCCCTCCACTTTTCTAACACTGTTTTTGCTGGTTTTAGAACTCTGCGCACTTTACCACTGCTAACCAGTGCTAAAGTGCATATGCTCTCATCCTTAAACATGGTAACGTTGACTCATACCCAATTAGCATAATCAATTTACTTGTAAGTCCCTAGTAAAGTGGACTACATGTGCCCAGGGAAATAAGAAAAGGTCCAGCCAATTGACTTCCTTAAGTTGCCAAATTGATTGAAGTTATTGTGAGAGCCCCAACCGGAGGCCTGGACCCTAAACCTCCCAAATGTTTAGGTACTGAGTTTAGTTGAAGGTGAGCTCCCACTTTCAAAAATTAAAGATACTGCGCACAATGCTTCAATGGTGATATATTCGCAGAATCAATAAAAGTTAATTCCAAAACTTTTTATTTCAATTACAAAAATGGACTTCCTTGAGTTGAAAGAAAAGAAGGAAAGAAAGAAATCCCAGAATTGACTGCTTTGTCATCCAAGCCAAGTTGGTCAAGATTGGAAAAAGGATGAAGAACAATGTTCGATGGAGGACAGCCAACACGTGTTTCACCCCATTAGCGAGTTAGCGGGGGCTTTCTCAAGGCCAATTCAAAACATAGTAACAGACTTCAAACATCAATGGTCTCAATTGTCGGTGCAAATCGTAGGTCTCCGACATGGTCTCTCCGAGCCGGTTCAGCACAACGGACAATTTCTTCACCCAGGTCAGTTCGGCCGCAGGGAGTGAAGGCAATCCACCTTTAGGGGGAAAATCTTTTTTGTGAATTTTGGGCAATAGATATAAGGTAGGAACAGTCGGGTGGGGAAGAAAAAGAGATGTACGTTCTTGGTGTGAGATGACTTGGCGAGAAAACCAATGATCCAAAAGAGCCGAAAGTTGCTGTTGTATGTGTACTGTTGGGTTCGAATCTAAGCGTTTATAACACTGGACATTGTTAAGTTGGCGATAAGCCTCAGAGAGATAATCTGAGGTATTAAGAATGACAATATTTCCCCCTTTGTCTGCTTCCTTGATGATGATATTAGGATTCATTCTTAACTTAGTCAATGCTGATATTTGTTGGTTAGTAATATTGTGGGAGACAAATTTGCGCTTTTTACAATAGCTTTTGTATTCTTTGTCTAGATCTTTCAAAACTACTTGTGCAAATACATCAATAGAATTCCCTGCTGGTAAGGTGGGAGTGAAAGTAGATTTAGGTCTCATACCCGAGGGGTAGTACTGATTAGTGTTCACCTCCAAATGTTCAGCTAGTGAGCAGAGAGAGATGTCGGGTTCTGAAACATTAGCCAGGTTACACAGTAGCCCAATTCCTTCAAGGTCCTGAACAGAGAGATCTTGTGAAGGGGGTAAGGAAGCGGGCTGAAGAGAAGAAGAAGTAGGTGTGGAAAAAAAAGATTTAAGTTTGAGCTTACGTATAAACTTAAAAAAGTCAATTTTGGTTTGCGTTATGTTCCAAGAATTAGTCGGACAAAAGGATAGACCTTTATTGAGAATATGGAGTTCAAGTGGAGAGAGAGGATAATCTGAAAGATTGACAACTAGTTGGTCATCGAGTTTGGGGGCCGGAGATTCTTGCTGCGTGCCCTTGTCTGTATACCGGAAGTACCTGGTGTGGCCGTTGTAATATCTGGTGGTTTTGGCCGTGATTCTTGTAGAGATGCAAGGCGAAAACGCCTTGCTTCCTCTAAAAAATTTACCTTGGGTCTAATGCTAGAGTCTCTGTCTGAATTGTCAGAAGTTTCAACTTCTGAGGAAGGAATACTATCTGGACAACTTGTAGTGTCCAACGATAAATTAGAGTCTTGAACGTGATCATATTTTTTACTGAAGGTATACACCCTCCCCTGCTGGTAATCCCGAAGGTCACGTCTAAATTTTCGATTCTTCCTCTGGATAATATCTGCCTCATAGTTGTCAATTATATTGTTAAGGATAGCATAATTCTTAGTTGTGATATCGCCCCAGTTGGCATCATCTATCCGTTGTGTTAGTTGGTCAACTTCTTGTTTGTGACGTTCGTACTGTTCCTGCGAGATATCAATGAGTTGGTGTATCATATTCATCGAGGCCATTTTTAAGTTAGCCTCCCACTTCTGAAGACTTTCTTGGGAGGTGGTGTCTGTAGGTGGAAAAATCAGAATACGTAATCCCCGGGGGATTCGATCACTTTCCAAATATTTTTTAAGGGAAGCCACCTCCCACCATTTCGCTGTTTCCTTTTTCAGTGACTTTTCAAGGGCCAAAAAAGTATTTTTTGCAGAGTTCAAATTGGTGATACCCAAGTTGGGAGTGCCAGTGTCTGCAGTTTTGAAGACTTGATCCAATTTAACATTTCGTTGTTCTCTTCTATTGAGCGTGAAGGACATCTTGAATTAAGGCTTTAGTAGGAAGTCAGTATATATGCAACTAGTTGCTACAGGGAAATAAGAAAAGGTCCAGCCAATTGACTTCCTTAAGTTGCCAAATTGATTGAAGTTATTGTGAGAGCCCCAACCGGAGGCCTGGACCCTAAACCTCCCAAATGTTTAGGTACTGAGTTTAGTTGAAGGTGAGCTCCCACTTTCAAAAATTAAAGATACTGCGCACAATGCTTCAATGGTGATATATTCGCAGAATCAATAAAAGTTAATTCCAAAACTTTTTATTTCAATTACAAAAATGGACTTCCTTGAGTTGAAAGAAAAGAAAGAAAGAAAGAAATCCCAGAATTGACTGCTTTGTCGTCCAAGCCAAGTTGGTCAAGATTGGAAAAAGGATGAAGAACAATGTTCGATGGAGGACAGCCAACACGTGTTTCACCCCATTAGCGAGTTAGCGGGGGCTTTCTCAAGGCCAATTCAAAACATAGTAACAGACTTCAGACATCAATGGTCTCAATTGTCGGTGCAAATCGTAGGTCTCGGACATGGTCTCTCCGAGCCGGTTCAGCACAACTGACAATTTCTTCACCCAGGTCAGTTCGGCCGCAGGGAGTGAAGGCAATCCACCTTTAGGGGGAAAATCTTTTTTGTGAATTTTAGGCAATAGATATAAGGTAGGAACAGTCGGGTGGGGAAGAAAAAGAGCTGTACGTTCTTGGTGTGAGATGACTTGGCGAGAAAGCCAATCATCCAAAAGAGCCGAAAGTTGCTGTTGTATGTGTACTGTTGGGTTCGAATCTAAGCGTTTATAACACTGGACATTGTTAAGTTGGCGATAAGCCTCAGAGAGATAATCTGAGGTATTTAGAATGACAATATTTCCCCCTTTGTCTGCTTCCTTGATGATGATATTAGGATTCATTCTTAACTTAGTCAATGCTGATATTTGTTGGTTAGTAATATTGTGGGAGACAAATTTGCGCTTTTTACAATAGCTTTTGTATTCTTTGTCTAGATCTTTCAAAACTACTTGTGCAAATACATCAATAGAATTCCCTGCTGGTAAGGTGGGAGTGAAAGTAGATTTAGGTCTCATACCCGAGGGGTAGTACTGATTAGTGTTCACCTCCAAATGTTCAGCTAGTGAGCAGAGAGAGATGTCGGGTTCTGAAACATTAGCCAGGTTACACAGTAGCCCAATTCCTTCAAGGTCCCGAACAGAGAGATCTTGTGAAGGGGGTAAGGAAGCGGGATGAAGAGAAGAAGATGTAGGTGTGGAAAAAAAAGATTTAAGTTTGAGCTTACGTATAAACTTAAAAAAATCAATTTTGGTTTGCGTTATGTTCCAAGAATTAGTCGGACAAAAGGATAGACCTTTATTGAGAATATGGAGTTCAAGTGGAGAGAGAGGATAATCTGAAAGATTGACAACTAGTTGGTCATCGAGTTTGGGGGCCGTAGATTCTTGCTGCGTGCCCTTGTCTGTATACCGGAAGTACCTGGTGTGGCCGTTGTAATATCTGGTGGTTTTGGCCGTGATTCTTGTAGAGATCCAAGGCGAAAACGCCTTGCTTCCTCTAAAAAATTTACCTTGGGTCTAATGCTAGAGTCTCTGTCTGAATTGTCAGAAGTTTCAACTTCTGAAGAAGGAATACTATCTGGACAACTTGTAGTGTCCAACGATAAATTAGAGTCTTGAACGTGATCATATTTTTTACTGAAGGTATACACCCTCCCCTGCTGGTAATCCCGAAGGTCACGTCTAAATTTTCGATTCTTCCTCTGGATAATATCTGCCTCATAGTTATCAATTATATTGTTAAGGATAGCATAATTCTTAGTTGTGATATCGCCCCAGTTGGCATCATCTATCTGTTGTGTTAGTTGGTCAACTTCTTGTTTGTGACGTTCGTACTGTTCCTGCGAGATATCAATGAGTTGGTGTATCATATTCATCGAGGCCATTTTTAAGTTAGCCTCCCACTTCTGAAGACTTTCTTGGGAGGTGGTGTCTGTAGGTGGAAAAATCAGAATATGTAATCCCCGGGGGATTCGATCACTTTCCAAATATTTTTTAAGGGAAGCCACCTCCCACCTCCCACCATTTCGCTGTTTCCTTTTTCAGTGACTTTTCAAGGGCCAAAAAAGTATTTTTTCAGAGTTCAAATTGGTGATACCCAAGTTGGGAGTGCCAGTGTCTGCAGTATTGAAGACTTGATCCAATTTAACATTTCGTTGTTCTCTTCTATTGAGCATGAAGGACATCTTGAATTAAGGCTTTAGCAGGAAGTCAGTATATATGCAACCAGTTGCTACAGAGAAATAAGAAAAGGTCCAGCCAATTGACTTCCTTAAGTTGCCAAATTGATTGAAGTTATTGTGAGAGCCCCAACCGGAGGCCTGGACCCTAAACCTCCCAAATGTTTAGGTACTGAGTTGAGTTGAAGGTGAGCTCCCACTTTCAAAAATTGAAGATACTGCGCACAATGCTTCAATGGTGATATATTCGCAGAATCAAAAAAAGTTAATTCCAAAACTTTTTATTTCAATTACAAAAATGGACTTCCTTGAGTTGAAAGAAAAGAAAGAAAGAAATAAATCCCAGAATTGACTGCTTTGTCGTCCAAGCCAAGTTGGTCAAGATTGGAAAAAGGATGAAGAACAATGTTCGATGGAGGACAGCCAACACGTGTTTCACCCCATTAGCGAGTTAGCGGGGGCTTTCTCAAGGCCAATTCAAAACATAGTAACAGACTTCAGACATCAATGGTCTCAATTGTCGGTGCAAATCGTAGGTCTCGGACATGGTCTCTCCGAGCCGGTTCAGCACAACGGACAATTTCTTCACCCAGGTCAGTTCGGCCGCAGGGAGTGAAGGCAATCCACCTTTAGGGGGAAAATCTTTTTTGTGAATTTTGGGCAATAGATATAAGGTAGGAACAGTCGGGTGGGGAAGAAAAAGAGCTGTACGTTCTTGGTGTGAGATGACTTGGCGAGAAAGCCAATGATCCAAAAGAGCCGAAAGCTGCTGTTGTATGTGTACTGTTGGGGTCGAATCTAAGCGTTTATAACACTGGACATTGTTAAGTTGGCGATAAGCCTCAGAGAGATAATCTGAGGTATTTAGAATGACAATATTTCCCCCTTTGTCTGCTTCCTTGATGATGATATTAGGATTCATTCTTAACTTAGTCAATGCTGATATTTGTTGGTTAGTAATATTGTGGGAGACAAATTTGCCCTTTTTACAATAGCTTTTGTATTCTTTGTCTAGATCTTTCAAAACTACTTGTGCAAATACATCAATAGAATTCCCTGCTGGTAAGGTGGGAGTGAAAGTAGATTTATGTCTCATACCCGAGGGGTAGTACTGATTAGTGTTCAGCTCCAAATGTTCAGCTAGTGAGCAGAGAGAGATGTCGGGTTCTAAAACATTAGCAAGGTTACACAGTAGCCCAATTCCTTCAAGGTCCCGAACAGAGAGATCTTGTGAAGGGGGTAAGGAAGCGGGCTGAAGAGAAGAAGAAGTAGGTGTGGAAAAAAAAGATTTAAGTTTGAGCTTACATATAAACTTTAAAAAGTCAATTTTGGTTTGCGTTATGTTCCAAGAATTAGTCGGACAAAAGGATAGACCTTTATTGAGAATATGGAGTTCAAGTGGAGAGAGAGGATAATCTGAAAGATTGACAACTAGTTGGTCATCGAGTTTGGGGGCCGGAGATTCTTGCTGCGTGCCCTTGTCTGTATACCGGAAGTACCTGGTGTGGCCGTTGTAATATCTGGTGGTTTTGGCCGTGATTCTTGTAGAGATCCAAGGCGAAAACGCCTTGCTTCCTCTAAAAAATTTACCTTGGGTCTAATGCTAGAGTCTCTGTCTGAATTGTCAGAAGTTTCAACTTCTGAGGAAGGAATACTATCTGGACAACTTGTAGTGTCCAACGATAAATTAGAGTCTTGAACGTGATCATATTTTTTACTGAAGGTATACACCCTCCCCTGCTGGTAATCCCGAAGGTCACGTCTACATTTTCGATTCTTCCTCTGGATAATATCTGCCTCATAGTTATCAATTATATTGTTAAGGATAGCATAATTCTTAGTTGTGATATCGCCCCAGTTGGCATCATCTATCCGTTGTGTTAGTTGGTCAACTTCTTGTTTGTGACGTTCGTACTGTTCCTGCGAGATATCAATGAGTTGGTGTATCATATTCATCGAGGCCATTTTTAAGTTAGCCTCCCACTTCTGAAGACTTTCTTGGGAGGTGGTGTCTGTAGGTGGAAAAATCAGAATACGTAATCCCCGGGGGATTCGATCACTTTCCAAATATTTTTTAAGGGAATGGTGGGAGGTGGCTTCCCTCTGATTTTTCCACCTACAGACACCACCTCCCAAGAAAGTGTTCAGAAGTGGGAGGCTAACTTAAAAATGGCCTCGATGAATATGATACACCAACTCATTGATATCTCGCAGGAACAGTACGAACGTCACAAACAAGAAGTTGACCAACTAACACAACGGATAGATGATGACAACTGGGGCGATATCACAACTAAGAATTATGCTATCCTTAACAATATAATTGATAACTATGAGGCAGATATTATCCAGAGGAAGAATCGAAAATTTAGACGTGACCTTCGGGATTACCAGCAGGGGAGGGTGTATACCTTCAGTAAAAAATATGATCACGTTCAAGACTCTAATTTATCGTTGGACACTACAAGTTGTCCAGATAGTATTCCTTCCTCAGAAGTTGAAACTTCTGACAATTCAGACAGAGACTCTAGCATTAGACCCAAGGTAAATTTATTAGAGGAAGCAAGGCGTTTTCGCCTTGGATCTCTACAAGAATCACGGCCAAAACCACCAGATATTACAACGGCCACACCAGGTACTTCCGGTATACAGACAAGGGCACGCAGCAAGAATCTCCGGCCCCCAAACTCGATGACCAACTAGTTGTCAATCTTTCAGATTATCCTCTCTCTCCACTTGAACTCCATATTCTCAATAAAGGTCTATCCTTTTGTCCGACTAATTCTTGGAACATAACGCAAACCAAAATTGACTTTTTTAAGTTTATACGTAAGCTCAAACTTAAATCTTTTTTTTCCACACCTACTTCTTCTTCTCTTCAGCCCGCTTCCTTACCCCCTTCACAAGATATCTCTGTTCGGGACCTTGAAGGAATTGGGCTACTGTGTAACCTGGCTAATGTTTCAGAACCCGACATCTCTCTCTGCTCACTAGCTGAACATTTGGAGGTGAACACTAATCAGTACTACCCCTCGGGTATGAGACCTAAATCTACTTTCACTCCCACCTTACCAGCAGGGAATTCTATTGATGTATTTGCACAAGTAGTTTTGAAAGATCTAGACAAAGAATACAAAAGCTATTGTAAAAAGCGCAAATTTGTCTCCCACAATATTACTAACCAACAAATATCAGCATTGACTAAGTTAAGAATGAATCCTAATATCATCATCAAGGAAGCAGACAAAGGGGGAAATATTGTCATTCTAAATACCTCAGATTATCTCTCTGAGGCTTATCGCCAACTTAACAATGTCCAGTGTTATAAACGCTTAGATTCGAACCCAACAGTACACATACAACAGCAACTTTCGGCTCTTTTGGATCATTGGCTTTCTCGCCAAGTCATCTCACACCAAGAACGTACAGCTGTTTTTCTTCCCCACCAGACTGTTCCTACCTTATATCTATTGCCCAAAATTCACAAAAAAGATTTTCCCCCTAAAGGTGGATTGCCTTCACTCCCTGTGGCCGAACTGACCTGGGTGAAGAAATTGTCCGTTGTGCTGAACCGGCTCGGAGAGACCATGTCCGAGACCTACGATTTGCACCGACAATTGAGACCATTGATGTCTGAAGTCTGTTACTATGTTTTGAATTGGCCTTGAGAAAGCCCCCGCTAACTCGCTAATGGGGTGAAACACGTGTTGGCTGTCCTCCATCGAACATTGTTCTTCATCCTTTTTCCAATCTTGACCAACTTGGCTTGGACGACAAAGCAGTCAATTCTGGGATTTCTTTCTTTCTTTCTTTTCTTTCAACTCAAGGAAGTCCATTTTTGTAATTGAAATAAAAAGTTTTGGAATTAACTTTTATTGATTCTGCGAATATATCACCATTGAAGCATTGTGCGCAGTATCTTTAATTTTTGAAAGTGGGAGCTCACCTTCAACTAAACTCAGTACCTAAACATTTGGGAGGTTTAGGGTCCAGGCCTCCGGTTGGGGCTCTCACAATAACTTCAATCAATTTGGCAACTTAAGGAAGTCAATTGGCTGGACCTTTTCTTATTTCCCTGTAGCAACTAGTTGCATATATACTGACTTCCTGCTAAAGCCTTAATTCAAGATGTCCTTCACGCTCAATAGAAGAGAACAACGAAATGTTAAATTGGATCAAGTCTTCAATACTGCAGACACTGGCACTCCCAACTTGGGTATCACCAATTTGAACTCTGCAAAAAATACTTTTTTGGCCCTTGAAAAGTCACTGAAAAAGGAAACAGCGAAATGGTGGGAGGTGGCTTCCCTTAAAAAATATTTGGAAAGTGATCGAATCCCCCGGGGATTACGTATTCTGATTTTTCCACCTACAGACACCACCTCCCAAGAAAGTCTTCAGAAGTGGGAGGCTAACTTAAAAATGGCCTCGATGAATATGATACACCAACTCATTGATATCTCGCAGGAACAGTACGAACGTCACAAACAAGAAGTTGACCAACTAACACAACGGATAGATGATGCCAACTGGGGCGATATCACAACTAAGAATTATGCTATCCTTAACAATATAATTGATAACTATGAGGCAGATATTATCCAGAGGAAGAATCGAAAATTTTGACGTGACCTTCGGGATTACCAGCAGGGGAGGGTGTATACCTTCAGTAAAAAATATGATCACGTTCAAGACTCTAATTTATCGTTGGACACTACAAGTTGTCCAGATAGTATTCCTTCCTCAGAAGTTGAAACTTCTGACAATTCAGACAGAGACTCTAGCATTAGACACAAGGTAAATTTTTTAGAGGAAGCAAGGCGTTTTCGCCTTGGATCTCTACAAGAGTCACGGCCAAAACCACCAGATATTACAACGGCCACACCAGGTACTTCCGGTATACAGACAAGGGCACGCAGCAAGAATCTCCGGCCCCCAAACTCGATGACCAACTAGTTGTCAATCTTACAGATTATCCTCTCTCTCCACTTGAACTCCATATTCTCAATAAAGGTCTATCCTTTTGTCCGACTAATTCTTGGAACATAACGCAAACCAAAATTGACTTTTTTAAGTTTATACGTAAGCTCAAACTTAAATCTTTTTTTCCACACCTACTTCTTCTTCTCTTCAGCCCGCTTCCTTACCCCCTTCACAAGATCTCTCTGTTCGGGACCTTGAAGGAATTGGGCTACTGTGTAACCTGGCTAATGTTTCAGAACCCGACATCTCTCTCTGCTCACTAGCTGAACATTTGGAGCTGAACACTAATCAGTACTACCCCTCGGGTATGAGACCTAAATCTACTTTCACTCCCACCTTACCAGCAGGGAATTCTATTGATGAATTTGCACAAGTAGTTTTGAAAGATCTAGACAAAGAATACAAAAGCTATTGTAAAAAGCGCAAATTTGTCTCCCACAATATTACTAACCAACAAATATCAGCATTGACTAAGTTAAGAATGAATCCTAATATCATCATCAAGGAAGCAGACAAAGGGGGAAATATTGTCATTCTAAATACCTCAGATTATCTCTCTGAGGCTTATCGCCAACTTAACAATGTCCAGTGTTATAAACGCTTAGATTCGAACCCAACAGTACACATACAACAGCAACTTTCGGCTCTTTTGGATCATTGGCTTTCTCGCCAAGTCATCTCACACCAAGAACGTACAGCTCTTTTTCTTCCCCACCCGACTGTTCCTACCTTATATCTATTGCCCAAAATTCACAAAAAAGATTTTCCCCCTAAAGGTGGATTGCCTTCACTCCCTGCGGCCGAACTGACCTGGGTGAAGAAATTGTCCGTTGTGCTGAACCGGCTCGGAGAGACCATGTCCGAGACCTACGATTTGCACCGACAATTGAGACCATTGATGTCTGAAGTCTGTTACTATGTTTTGAATTGGCCTTGAGAAAGCCACCGCTAACTCGCTAATGGGGTGAAACACGTGTTGGCTGTCCTCCATCGAACATTGTTCTTCATCCTTTTTCCAATCTTGACCAACTTGGCTTGGACGACAAAGCAGTCAATTCTGGGATTTCTTTCTTTCTTTCTTTTCTTTCAACTCAAGGAAGTCCATTTTTGTAATTGAAATAAAAAGTTTTGGAATTAACTTTTATTGATTCTGCGAATATATCACCATTGAAGCATTGTGCGCAGTATCTTTAGTTTTTGAAAGTGGGAGCTCACCTTCAACTAAACTCAGTACCTAAACATTTGGGAGGTTTAGGGTCCAGGCCTCCGGTTGGGGCTCTCACAATAACTTCAATCAATTTGGCAACTTAAGGAAGTCAATTGGCTGGACCTTTTCTTATTTCCCTGTAGCAACTAGTTGCATATATACTGACTTCCTGCTAAAGCCTTAATTCAAGATGTCCTTCACGCTCAATAGAAGAGAACAACGAAATGTTAAATTGGATCAAGTCTTCAATACTGCAGACACTGGCACGTCCAACTTGGGTATCACCAATTTGAACTCTGCAAAAAATACTTTTTTGGCCCTTGAAAAGTCACTGAAAAAGGAAACAGCGAAATGGTGGGAGGTGGCTTCCTTTCTGATTTTTCCACCTACAGACACCACCTCCCAAGAAAGTCTTCAGAAGTGGGAGGCTAACTTAAAAATGGCCTCGATGAATATGATACACCAACTCATTGATATCTCGCAGGAACAGTACGAACGTCACAAACAAGAAGTTGACCAACTAACACAACGGATAGATGATGCCAACTGGGGCGATATCACAACTAAGAATTATGCTATCCTTAACAATATAATTGATAACTATGAGGCAGATATTATCCAGAGGAAGAATCGAAAATTTAGACGTGACCTTCGGGATTACCAGCAGGGGAGGGTGTATACCTTCAGTAAAAAATATGATCACGTTCAAGACTCTAATTTATCGTTGGACACTACAAGTTGTCCAGATAGTATTCCTTCCTCAGAAGTTGAAACTTCTGACAATTCAGACAGAGACTCTAGCATTAGGCCCAAGGTAAATTTTTTAGAGGAAGCAAGGCGTTTTCGCCTTGGATCTCTACAAGAATCACGGCCAAAACCACCAGATATTACAACGGCCACACCAGGTACTTCCGGTATACAGACAAGGGCACGCAGCAAGAATCTCCGGCCCTCAAACTCGATGACCAACTAGTTGTCAATCTTTCAGATTATCCTCTCTCTCCACTTGAACTCCATATTCTCAATAAAGGTCTATCCTTTTGTCCGACTAATTCTTGGAACATAACGCAAACCAAAATTGACTTTTTTAAGTTTATACGTAAGCTCAAACTTAAATCTTTTTTTTCCACACCTACTTCTTCTTCTCTTCAGCCCGCTTCCTTACCCCCTTCACAAGATCTCTCTGTTCGGGACCTTGAAGGAATTGGGCTACTGTGTAACCTGGCTAATGTTTCAGAACCCGACATCTCTCTCTGCTCACTAGCTGAACATTTGGAGATGAACACTAATCAGTACTACCCCTCGGGTATGAGACCTAAATCTACTTTCACTCCCACCTTACCAGCAGGGAATTCTATTGATGTATTTGCACAAGTAGTTTTGAAAGATCTAGACAAAGAATACAAAAGCTATTGTAAAAAGCGCAAATTTGTCTCCCACAATATTACTAACCAACAAATATCAGCATTGACTAAGTTAAGAATGAATCCTAATATCATCATCAAGGAAGCAGACAAAGGGGGAAATATTGTCATTCTAAATACCTCAGATTATCTCTCTGAGGCTTATCGCCAATTTAACAATGTCCAGTGTTATAAACGCTTAGATTCGAACCCAACAGTACACATACAACAGCAACTTTCGGCTCTTTTGGATCATTGGCTTTCTCGCCAAGTCATCTCACACCAAGAACGTACAGCTCTTTTTCTTCCCCACCCGACTGTTCCTACCTTATATCTATTGCCCAAAATTCACAAAAAAGATTTTCCCCCTAAAGGTGGATTGCCTTCACTCCCTGCGGCCGAACTGACCTGGGTGAAGAAATTGTCCGTTGTGCTGAACCGGCTCGGAGAGACCATGTCCGAGACCTACGATTTGCACCGATAATTGAGACCATTGATGTCTGAAGTCTGTTACTATGTTTTGAATTGGCCTTGAGAAAGCCCCCGCTAACTCGCTAATGGGGTGAAACACGTGTTGGCTGTCCTCCATCGAACATTGTTCTTCATCCTTTTTCCATTCTTGACCAACTTGGCTTGGACGACAAAGCAGTCAATTCTGGGATTTATTTCTTTCTTTCTTTTCTTTCAACTCAAGGAAGTCCATTTTTGTAATTGAAATAAAAAGTTTTGGAATTAACTTTTATTGATTCTGCGAATATATCACCATTGAAGCATTGTGCGCAGTATCTTTAATTTTTGAAAGTGGGAGCTCACCTTCAACTAAACTCAGTACCTAAACATTTGGGAGGTTTAGGGTCCAGGCCTCCGGTTGGGGCTCTCACAATAACTTCAATCAATTTGGCAACTTAAGGAAGTCAATTGGCTGGACCTTTTCTTATTTCCCTGTAGCAACTAGTTGCATATATACTGACTTCCTGCTAAAGCCTTAATTCAAGATGTCCTTCACGCTCAATAGAAGAGAACAACGAAATGTTAAATTGGATCAAGTCTTCAATACTGCAGACACTGGCACTCCCAACTTGGGTATCACCAATTTGAACTCTGCAAAAAATACTTTTTTGGCCCTTGAAAAGTCACTGAAAAAGGAAACAGCGAAATGGTGGGAGGTGGCTTCCCTTAAAAAATATTTGGAAAGTGATCGAATCCCCCGGGGATTACATATTCTGATTTTTCCACCTGCAGACACCACCTCCCAAGAAAGTCTTCAGAAGTGGGAGGCTAACTTAAAAATGGCCTCGATGAATATGATACACCAACTCATTGATATCTCGCAGGAACAGTACGAACGTCACAAACAAGAAGTTGACCAACTAACACAACGGATAGATGATGCCAACTGGGGCGATATCACAACTAAGAATTATGCTATCCTTAACAATATAATTGATAACTATGAGGCAGATATTATCCAGAGGAAGAATCGAAAATTTAGACGTGACCTTCGGGATTACCAGCAGGGGAGGGTGTATACCTTCAGTAAAAAATATGATCACGTTCAAGACTCTAATTTATCGTTGGACACTACAAGTTGTCCAGATAGTATTCCTTCCTCAGAAGTTGAAACTTCTGACAATTCAGACAGAGACTCTAGCATTAGACCTAAGGTAAATTTTTTAGAGGAAGCAAGGCGTTTTCGCTTTGGATCTCTACAAGAATCACGGCCAAAACCACCAGATATTACAACGGCCACACCAGGTACTTCCGGTATACAGACAAGGGCACGCAGCAAGAATCTCCGGCCCCCAAACTCGATGACCAACTAGTTGTCAATCTTTCAGATTATCCTCTCTCTCCACTTGAACTCCATATTCTCAATAAAGGTCTATCCTTTTGTCCGACTAATTCTTGGAACATAACGCAAACCAAAATTGACTTTTTTCAGTTTATACGTAAGCTCAAACTTAAATCTTTTTTTTCCACACCTACTTCTTCTTCTCTTCAGCCCGCTTCCTTACCCCCTTCACAAGATCTCTCTGTTTGGGACCTTGAAGGAATTGGGCTACTGTGTAACCTGGCTAATGTTTCAGAAGCCGACATCTCTCTCTGCTCACTAGCTGAACATTTGGAGCTGAACACTAATCAGTACTACCCCTCGGGTATGAGACCTAAATCTACTTTGACTCCCACCTTACCAGCAGGGAATTCTATTGATGTATTTGCACAAGTAGTTTTGAAAGATCTAGACAAAGAATACAAAAGCTATTGTAAAAAGCGCAAATTTGTCTCCCACAATATTACTAACCAACAAATATCAGCATTGACCAAGTTAAGAATGAATCCTAATATCATCATCAAGGAAGCAGACAAAGGGGGAAATATTGTCATTCTAAATACCTCAGATTATCTCTCTGAGGCTTATCGCCAACTTAACAATGTCCAGTGTTATAAACGCTTAGATTCGAACCCAACAGTACACATACAACAGCAACTTTCGGCTCTTTTGGATCATTGGCTTTCTCGCCAAGTCATCTCACACCAAGAACGTACAGCTCTTTTTCTTCCCCACCCGACTGTTCCTACCTTATATCTATTGCCCAAAATTCACAAAAAAGATTTTCCCCCTAAAGGTGGATTGCCTTCACTCCCTGCGGCCGAACTGACCTGGGTGAAGAAATTGTCCGTTGTGCTGAACCGGCTCGGAGAGACCATGTCCGAGACCTACGATTTGCACCGACAATTGAGACCATTGATGTCTGAAGTCTGTTACTATGTTTTGAATTGGCCTTGAGAAAGCCCCCGCTAACTCGCTAATGGGGTGAAACACGTGTTGGCTGTCCTCCATCGAACATTGTTCTTCATCCTTTTTCCAATCTTGACCAACTTGGCTTGGACGACAAAGCAGTCAATTCTGGGATTTACTTCTTTCTTTCTTTTCTTTCAACTCAAGGAAGTCCATTTTTGTAATTGAAATAAAAAGTTTTGGAATTAACTTTTATTGATTCTGCGAATATATCACCATTGAAGCATTGTGCGCAGTATCTTTAATTTTTGAAAGTGGGAGCTCACCTTCAACTAAACTCAGTACCTAAACATTTGCGAGGTTTAGGGTCTAGGCCTCCGGTTGGGGCTCTCACAATAACTTCAATCAATTTGGCAACTTAAGGAAGTCAATTGGCTGGACCTTTTCTTATTTCCCTGTAGCAACTAGTTGCATATATACTGACTTCCTGCTAAAGCCTTAATTCAAGATGTCCTTCACGCTCAATAGAAGAGAACAACGAAATGTTAAATTGGATCAAGTCTTCAAAACTGCAGACACTGGCACTCCCAACTTGGGTATCACCAATTTGAACTCTGCAAAAAATACTTTTTTGGCCCTTGAAAAGTCACTGAAAAAGGAAACAGCGAAATGGTGGGAGGTGGCTTCCCTTAAAAATTATTTGGAAAGTGATTGAATCCCCCGGGGATTACGTCTTCTGATTTTTCCACCTACAGACACCACCTCCCAAGAAAGTCTTCAGAAGTGGGAGGCTAACTTAAAAATGGCCTCGATGAATATGATACACCAACTCATTGATATCTCGCAGGAACAGTACGAACGTCACAAACAAGAAGTTGACCAACTAACACAACGGATAGATGATGCCAACTGGGGCGATATCACAACTAAGAATTATGCTATCCTTAACAATATAATTGATAACTATGAGGCAGATATTATCCAGAGGAAGAATTGAAAATTTAGACGTGACCTTCGGGATTACCAGCAGGGGAGGGTGTATACCTTCAGTAAAAAATATGATCACGTTCAAGACTCTAATTTATCGTTGGACACTACAAGTTGTCCAGATAGTATTCCTTCCTCAGAAGTTGAAACTTCTGACAATTCAGACAGAGACTCTAGCATTAGACCCAAGGTACATTTTTTAGAGGAAGCAAGGCGTTTTTGCCTTGGATCTCTACAAGAATCACGGCCAAAACCACCAGATATTACAACGGCCACACCAGGTACCTCCGGTATACAGACAAGGGCACGCAGCAAGAATCTCCGGCCCCCAAACTCGATGACCAACTAGTTGTCAATCTTTCAGATTATCCTCTCTCTCCACTTGAACTCCATATTCTCCATAAAGGTCTATCCTTTTGTCCGACTATGGAACATAACGCAAACCAAAATTGACTTTTTAAAGTTTATACGTAAGCTCAAATTTAAATCTTTTTTTTCCACACCTACTTCTTCTTCTCTTCAGCCCGCTTCCTTACCCCCTTCACAAGATCTCTCTGTTCGGGACCTTGAAGGAATTGGGCTACTGTGTAACCTGGCTAATGTTTCAGAACCCGACATCTCTCTCTGCTCACTAGCTGAACATTTGGAGCTGAACACTAATCAGTACTACCCCTCGGGTATGAGACCTAAATCTACTTTCACTCCCACCTTAACAGCAGGGAATTCTATTGATGTATTTGCACAAGTAGTTTTGAAAGATCTAGACAAAGAATACAAAAGCTATTGTTAAAAGCGCAAATTTGTCTCCCACAATATTACTAACCAACAAATATCAGCATTGACTAAGTTAAGAATGAATCCTAATATCATCATCAAGGAAGCAGACAAAGGGGGAAATATTGTCATTCTAAATACCTCAGATTATCTCTCTGAGGCTTACTGCCAATTTAACAATGTCCAGTGTTATAAACGCTTAGATTCGAACCCAACAGTACACATACAACAGCAACTTTCGGCTCTTTTGGATCATTGGCTTTCTCGCCAAGTCATCTCACACCAAGAACGTACAGCTCTTTTTCTTCCCCACCCGACTGTTCCTACCTTATATCTATTGCCCAAAATTCACAAAAAAGATTTTCCCACGAAAGGTGGATTGCCTTCACTCCCTGCGGCCGAACTGACCTGGGTGAAGAAATTTTCCGTTGTGCTGAACCGGCTCGGAGAGACCATGTCCGAGACCTACGATTTGCACCGACAATTGAGACCATTGATGTCTGAAGTCTGTTACTATGTTTTGAATTGGCCTTGAGAAAGCCACCGCTAACTCGCTAATGGGGTGAAACACGTGGTGGCTGTCCTCCATCGAACATTGTTCTTCATCCTTTTTCCAATCTTGACCAACTTGGCTTGGACGACAAAGCAGTCAATTCTGGGATTTCTTTCTTTCTTTCTTTTCTTTCAACTCAAGGAAGTCCATTTTTGTAATTGAAATAAAAAGTTTTGGAATTAACTTTTATTGATTCTGCAAATATATCACCATTGAAGCATTGTGCGCAGTATCTTTAATTTTTGAAAGTGGGAGCTCACCTTCAACTAAACTCAGTACCTAAACATTTGGGAGGTTTAGGGTCCAGGCCTCCGGTTGGGGCTCTCACAATAACTTCAATCAATTTGGCAACTTAAGGAAGTCAATTGGCTGGACCTTTTCTTATTTCCCTGTAGCAACTAGTTGCATAGATACTGACTTCCTGCTAAAGCCTTAATTCAAGATGTCCTTCACACTCAATAGAAGAGAACAACAAAATGTTAAATTGGATCAAGTCTTCAATACTGCAGACACTGGCACTCCCAACTTGGGTATCACCAATTTGAACTCTGCAAAAAATACTTTTTTGGCCCTTGAAAAGTCACTGAAAAAGGAACCAGCGAAATGGTGGGAGGTGGCTTCCCTTAAAAAATATTTGGAAAGTGATCGAATCCCCCGGGGATTACATATTCTGATTTTTCCACCTACAGACACCACCTCCCAAGAAAGTCTTCAGAAGTGGGAGGCTAACTTAAAAATGGCCTCGATGAATATGATACACCAACTCATTGATATCTCGCAGGAACAGTACGAACGTCACAAACAAGAAGTTGACCAACTAACACAACGGATAGATGATGCCAACTGGGGCGATATCACAACTAAGAATTATGCTATCCTTAACAATATAATTGATAACTATGAGGCAGATATTATCCAGAGGAAGAATCGAAAATTTAGACGTGACCTTCGGGATTACCAGCAGGGGAGGGTGTATACCTTCAGTAAAAAATATGATCACGTTCAAGACTCTAATTTATCGTTGGACACTACAAGTTGTCCAGATAGTATTCCTTCCTCAGAAGTTGAAACTTCTGACAATTCAGACAGAGACTCTAGCATTAGACCCAAGGTAAATTTTTTAGAGGAAGCAAGGCGTTTTCGCCTTGGATCTCTACAAGAATCACGGCCAAAACCACCAGATATTACAACGGCCACACCAGGTACTTCCGGTATAAAGACAAGGGCACGCAGCAAGAATCTCCGGCCCCCAAACTCGATGACCAACTAGTTGTCAATCTTTCAGATTATCCTCTCTCTCCACTTGAACTCCATATTCTCAATAAAGGTCTATCCTTTTGTCCGACTATGGAACATAACGCAAACCAAAATTGACTTTTTAAAGTTTATACGTAAGCTCAAATTTAAATCTTTTTTTTCCACACCTACTTCTTCTTCTCTTCAGCCCGCTTCCTTACCCCCTTCACAAGATCTCTCTGTTCGGGACCTTGAAGGAATTGGGCTACTGTGTAACCTGGCTAATGTTTCAGAACCCGACATCTCTCTCTGCTCACTAGCTGAACATTTGGAGCTGAACACTAATCAGTACTACCCCTCGGGTATGAGACCTAAATCTACTTTCACTCCCACCTTAACAGCAGGGAATTCTATTGATGTATTTGCACAAGTAGTTTTGAAAGATCTAGACAAAGAATACAAAAGCTATTGTAAAAAGCGCAAATTTGTCTCCCACAATATTACTAACCAACAAATATCAGCATTGACTAAGTTAAGAATGAATCCTAATATCATCATCAAGGAAGCAGACAAAGGGGGAAATATTGTCATTCTAAATACCTCAGATTATCTCTCTGAGGCTTATTGCCAACTTAACAATGTCCAGTGTTATAAACGCTTAGATTCGAACCCAACAGTACACATACAACAGCAACTTTCGGCTCTTTTGGATCATTGGCTTTCTCGCCAACTCATCTCACACCAAGAACGTACAGCTCTTTTTCTTCCCCACCCGACTGTTCCTACCTTATATCTATTGCCCAAAATTCACAAAAAAGATTTTCCCACTAAAGGTGGATTGCCTTCACTCCCTGTGGCCGAACTGACCTGGGTGAAGAAATTGTCCGTTGTGCTGAACCGGCTCGGAGAGACCATGTCCGAGACCTACGATTTGCACGGACAATTGAGACCATTGATGTCTGAAGTCTGTTACTATGTTTTGAATTGGCCTTGAGAAAGCCACCGCTAACTCGCTAATGGGGTGAAACACGTGTTGGCTGTCCTCCATCGAACATTGTTCTTCTTCCTTTTTCCAATCTTGACCAACTTGGCTTGGACGACAAAGCAGTCAATTCTGGGATTTCTTTCTTTCTTTCTTTTCTTTCAACTCAAGGAAGTCCATTTTTGTAATTGAAATAAAAAGTTTTGGAATTAACTTTTATTGATTCTGCGAATATATCACCATTGAAGCATTGTGCGCAGTATCTTTAATTTTTGAAAGTGGGAGCTCACCTTCAACTAAACTCAGTACCTAAACATTTGGGAGGTTTAGGGTCCAGGCCTCCGGTTGGGGCTCTCACAATAACTTCAATCAATTTGGCAACTTAAGGAAGTCAATTGGCTGGACCTTTTCTTATTTCCCTGTAGCAACTAGTTGCATATATACTGACTTCCTGCTAAAGCCTTAATTCAAGATGTCCTTCACGCTCAATAGAAGAGAACAACGAAATGTTAAATTGGATCAAGTCTTCAATACTGCAGACACTGGCACTCCCAACTTGGGTATCAGCAATTTGAACTCTGCAAAAAATACTTTTTTGGCCCTTGAAAAGTCACTGAAAAAGGAACCAGCGAACTGGTGGGAGGTGGCTTCCCTTAAAAAATATTTGGAAAGTGATCGAATCCCCCGGGGATTACATATTCTGATTTTTCCACCTACAGACACCACCTCCCAAGAAAGTCTTCAGAAGTGGGAGGCTAACTTAAAAATGGCCTCGACGAATATGATACACCAACTCATTGATATCTCGCATGAACAGTACGAACGTCACAAACAAGAAGTTGACCAACTAACACAACGGATAGATGATGCCAACTGGGGCGATATCACAACTAAGAATTATGCTATCCTTAACAATATAATTGATAACTATGAGGCAGATATTATCCAGAGGAAGAATCGAAAATTTAGATGTGACCTTCGGGATTACCAGCAGGGGAGGGTGTATACCTTCAGTAAAAAATATGATCACGTTCAAGACTCTAATTTATCGTTGGACACTACAAGTTGTCCAGATAGTATTCCTTCCTCAGAAGTTGAAACTTCTGACAATTCAGACAGAGACTCTAGCATTAGACCCAAGGTAAATTTTTTAGAGGAAGCAAGGCGTTTTCGCCTTGGATCTCTACAAGAATCACGGCCAAAACCACCAGATATTACAACGGCCACACCAGGTACCTCCGGTATACAGACAAGGGCACGCAGCAAGAATCTCCGGCCCCCAAACTCGATGACCAACTAGTTGTCAATCTTTCAGATTATCCTCTCTCTCCACTTGAACTCCATATTCTCAATAAAGGTCTATCCTTTTGTCCGACTAATTCTTGGAACATAACGCAAACCAAAATTGACTTTTTAAAGTTTATACGTAAGCTCAAATTTAAATCTTTTTTTTCCACACCTACTTCTTCTTCTCTTCAGCCCGCTTCCTTACCCCCTTCACAAGATCTCTCTGTTCGGGACCTTGAAGGAATTGGGCTACTGTGTAACCTGGCTAATGTTTCAGAACCCGACATCTCTCTCTGCTCACTAGCTGAACATTTGGAGCTGAACACTAATCAGTACTACCCCTTGGGTATGAGACCTAAATCTACTTTCACTCCCACCTTACCAGCAGGGAATTCTATTGATGTATTTGCACAAGTAGTTTTGAAAGATCTAGACAAAGAATACAAAAGCTATTGTAAAAAGCGCAAATTTGTCTCCCACAATATTACTAACCAACAAATATCAGCATTGACTAAGTTAAGAATGAATCCTAATATCATCATCAAGGAAGCAGACAAAGGGGGAAATATTGTCATTCTAAATACCTCAGATTATCTCTCTGAGGCTTATTGCCAACTTAACAATGTCCAGTGTTATAAACGCTTAGATTCGAACCCAACAGTACACATACAACAGCAACTTTCGGCTCTTTTGGATCATTGGCTTTCTCACCAAGTCATCTCACACCAAGAACGTACAGCTCTTTTTCTTCCCCACCCGACTGTTCCTACCTTATATCTATTGCCCAAAATTCACAAAAAAGATTTTCCCACTAAAGGTGGATTGCCTTCACTCCCTGCGGCCGAACTGACCTGGGTGAAGAAATTGTCCGTTGTGCTGAACCGGCTCGGAGAGACCATGTCCGAGACCTACGATTTGCACCGACAATTGAGACCATTGATGTCTGAAGTCTGTTACTATGTTTTGAATTGGCCTTGAGAAAGCCCCCGCTAACTCGCTAATGGGGTGAAACACGTGTTGGCTGTCCTCCATTGAACATTGTTCTTCATCCTTTTTCCAATCTTGACCAACTTGGCTTGGACGACAAAGCAGTCAATTCTGGGATTTCTTTCTTTCTTTCTTTTCTTTCAACTCAAGGAAGTCCATTTTTGTAATTGAAATAAAAAGTTTTAGAATTAACTTTTATTGATTCTGCGAATATATCACAATTGAAGCATTGTGCGCAGTATCTTTAATTTTTGAAAGTGGGAGCTCACCTTCAACTAAACTCAGTACCTAAACATTTGGGAGGTTTAGGGTCCAGGCCTCCGGTTGGGGCTCTCACAATAACTTCAATCAATTTGGCAACTTAAGGAAGTCAATTGGCTGGACCTTTTCTTATTTCCCTGTAGCAACTAGTTGCATATATACTGACTTCCTGCTAAAGCCTTAATTCAAGATGTCCTTCACGCTCAATAGAAGAGAACAACGAAATGTTAAATTGGATGAAGTCTTCAATACTGCAGACACTGGCACTCCCAACTTGGGTATCACCAATTTGAACTCTGCAAAAAATACTTTTTTGGCCCTTGAAAAGTCACTGAAAAAGGAAACAGCGAAATGGGGGGAGGTGGCTTCCCTTAAAAAATATTTGGAAAGTGATCGAATCCCCCGGGGATTACATATTCTGATTTTTCCACCTACAGACACCACCTCCCAAGAAAGTCTTCAGAAGTGGGAGGCTAACTTAAAAATGGCCTCGATGAATATGATACACCAACTCATTGATATCTCGCAGGAACAGTACGAACGTCACAAACAAGAAGTTGACCAACTAACACAACGGATAGATGATGCCAACTGGGGCGATATCACAACTAAGAATTATGCTATCCATAACAATATAATTGATAACTATGAGGCAGATATTATCCAGAGGAAGAATTGAAAATTTAGACGTGACCTTCGGGATTACCAGCAGGGGAGGGTGTATACCTTCAGTAAAAAATATGATCACGTTCAAGACTCTAATTTATCGTTGGACACTACAAGTTGTCCAGATAGTATTCCTTCCTCAGAATTTGAAACTTCTGACAATTCAGACAGAGACTCTAGCATTAGACCCAAGGTAAATTTTTTAGAGGAAGCAAGGCGTTTTCGCCTTGGATCTCTACAAGAATCACGGCCAAAACCAACAGATATTACAACGGCCACACCAGGTACTTCCGGTATACAGACAAGGGCACGCAGCAAGAATCTCCGGCCCCCAAACTCGATGACCAACTAGTTGTCAATCTTTCAGATTATCCTCTCTCTCCACTTGAACTCCATATTCTCAATAAAGGTCTATCCTTTTGTCCGACTAATTCTTGGAACATAACGCAAACCAAAATTGAGTTTTTAAAGTTTATATGTAAGCTCAAATTTAAATCTTTTTTTTCCACACCTACTTCTTCTTCTCTTCAGCCCGCTTCCTTACCCCCTTCACAAGATCTCTCTGTTCGGGACCTTGAAGGAATTGGGCTACTGTGTAACCTGGCTAATGTTTCAGAACCCGACATCTCTCTCTGCTCACTAGCTGAACATTTGGAGCTGAACACTAATCAGTACTACCCCTCGGGTATGAGACCTAAATCTACTTTCACTCCCACCTTACCAGCAGGGAATTCTATTGATGTATTTGCACAAGTAGTTTTGAAAGATCTAGACAAAGAATACAAAAGCTATTGTAAAAAGTGCAAATTTGTCTCCCACAATATTACTAACCAACAAATATCAGCATTGACTAAGTTAAGAATGAATCCTAATATCATCATCAAGGAAGCAGACAAAGGGGGAAATATTGTCATTCTAAATACCTCAGATTATCTCTCTGAGGCTTATTGCCAACTTAACAATGTCCAGTGTTATAAACGCTTAGATTCGAACCCAACAGTACACATACAACAGCAACTTTCGGCTCTTTTGGATCATTGGCTTTCTCGCCAAGTCATCTCACACCAAGAACGTACAGCTCTTTTTCTTCCCCACCCGACTGTTCCTACCTTATATCTATTGCCCAAAATTCACAAAAAAGATTTTCCCACTAAAGGTGGATTGCCTTCACTCCCTGCGGCCGAACTGACCTGGGTGAAGAAATTGTCCGTTGTGCTGAACCGGCTCGGAGAGACCATGTCCGAGACCTACGATTTGCACCGACAATTGAGACCATTGATGTCTGAAGTCTGTTACTATGTTTTGAATTGGCCTTGAGAAAGCCACCGCTAACTCGCTAATGGGGTGAAACACGTGTTGGCTGTCCTCCATCGAACATTGTTCTTCATCCTTTTTCCAATCTTGACCAACTTGGCTTGGACGACAAAGCAGTCAATTCTGGGATTTCTTTCTTTCTTTCTTTTCTTTCAACTCAAGGAAGTCCATTTTTGTAATTGAAATAAAAAGTTTTGGAATTAACTTTTATTGATTCTGCGAATATATCACCATTGAAGCATTGTGCGCAGTATCTTTAATTTTTGAAAGTGGGAGCTTACCTTCAACTAAACTCAGTACCTAAACATTTGGGAGGTTTAGGGTCCAGGCCTCCGGTTGGGGCTCTCACAATAACTTCAATCAATTTGGCAACTTAAGGAAGTCAATTGGCTGGACCTTTTCTTATTTCCCTGTAGCAACTAGTTGCATATATACTGACTTCCTGCTAAAGCCTTAATTCAAGATGTCCTTCACGCTCAATAGAAGAGAACAACGAAATGTTAAATTGGATCAAATCTTCAATACTGCAGACACTGTCACTCCTAACTTGGGTATCACCAATTTGAACTCTGCAAAAAATACTTTTTTGGCCCTTGAAAAGTCACTGAAAAAGGAAACAGCGAAATGGTGGGAGGTGGCTTCCCTTAAAAAATATTTGGAAAGTGATCGAATCCCCCGGGGATTACATATTCTGATTTTTCCACCTACAGACACCACCTCACAAGAAAGTCTTCAGAAGTGGGAGGCTAACTTAAAAATGGCCTCGATGAATATGATATACCAACTCATTGAGATCTCACAGGAACAGTACGAACGTCACAAACAAGAAGTTGACCAACTAACACAACGGATAGATGATGCCAACTGGGGCGATATCACAACTAAGAATTATGCTATCCTTAACAATATAATTGATAACTATGAGGCAGATATTATCCAGAGGAAGAATCGAAAATTTTGACGTGACCTTCGGGATTACCAGCAGGGGAGGGTGTATACCTTCAGTAAAAAATATGATCACGTTCAAGACTCTAATTTATCGTTGGACACTACAAGTTGTCCAGATAGTATTCCTTCCTCAGAAGTTGAAACTTCTGACAATTCAGACAGAGACTCTAGCATTAGACCCAAGGTAAATTTTTTAGAGGAAGCAAGGCGTTTTCGCCTTGGATCTCTACAAGAATCACGGCCAAAACCACCAGATATTACAACGGCCACACCAGGTACTTCCGGTATACAGACAAGTGCACGCAGCAAGAATTTCCGGCCCCCAAACTCGATGACCAACTAGTTGTCAATCTTTCAGATTATCCTCTCTCTCCACTTGAACTCCATATTCTCAGTAAAGGTCTATCCTTTTGTCCGACTAATTCTTGGAACATAACGCAAACCAAAATTGACTTTTTTAAGTTTATACGTAAGCTCAAACTTAAATCTTTTTTTTCCACACCTACTTCTTCTTCTCTTCAGCCCGCTTCCTTACCCCCTTCACAAGATCTCTCTGTTCGGGACCTTGAAGGAATTGGGCTACTGTGTAACCTGGCTAATGCTTCAGAACCCGACATCTCTCTCTGCTCACTAGCTGAACATTTGGAGCTGAACACTAATCAGTACTACCCCTCGGGTATGAGACCTAAATCTACTTTCACTCCCACCTTACCAGCAGGGAATTCTATTGATGTATTTGCACAAGTAGTTTTGAAAGATCTAGACAAAGAATACAAAAGCTATTGTAAAAAGTGCAAATTTGTCTCCCACAATATTACTAACCAACAAATATCAGCATTGACTAAGTTAAGAATGAATCCTAATATCATCATCAAGGAAGCAGACAAAGGGGGAAATATTGTCATTCTAAATACCTCAGATTATCTCTCTGAGGCTTATCGCCAACTTAACAATGTCCAGTGTTATAAACGCTTAGATTCGAACCCAACAGTACACATACAACAGCAACTTTCGGCTCTTTTGGATCATTGGCTTTCTCGCCAAGTCATCTCACACCAAGAACGTACAGCTCTTTTTCTTCCCCACCCGACTGTTCCTACCTTATATCTATTGCCCAAAATTCACAAAAAAGATTTTCCCACTAAAGGTGGATTGCCTTCACTCTCTGCGGCCGAACTGACCTGGGTGAAGAAATTGTCCGTTGTGCTGAACCGGCTCGGAGAGACCATGTCCGAGACCTACGATTTGCACCGACAATTGAGACCATTGATGTCTGAAGTCTGTTACTATGTTTTGAATTGGCCTTGAGAAAGCCACCGCTAACTCGCTAATGGGGTGAAACACGTGTTGGCTGTCCTCCATCGAACATTGTTCTTCATCCTTTTTCCAATCTTGACCAACTTGGCTTGGACGACAAAGCAGTCAATTCTGGGATTTCTTTCTTTCTTTCTTTTCTTTCAACTCAAGGAAGTCCATTTTTGTAATTGAAATAAAAAGTTTTGGAATTAACTTTTATTGATTCTGCGAATATATCACCATTGAAGCATTGTGCGCAGTATCTTTAATTTTTGAAAGTGGGAGCTTACCTTCAACTAAACTCAGTACCTAAACATTTGGGAGGTTTAGGGTCCAGGCCTCCGGTTGGGGCTCTCACAATAACTTCAATCAATTTGGCAACTTAAGGAAGTCAATTGGCTGGACCTTTTCTTATTTCCCTGTAGCAACTAGTTGCATATATACTGACTTCCTGCTAAAGCCTTAATTCAAGATGTCCTTCACGCTCAATAGAAGAGAACAACGAAATGTTAAATTGGATCAAGTCTTCAATACTGCAGACACTGTCACTCCTAACTTGGGTATCACCAATTTGAACTCTGCAAAAAATACTTTTTTGGCCCTTGAAAAGTCACTGAAAAAGGAAACAGCGAAATGGTGGGAGGTGGCTTCCCTTAAAAAATATTTGGAAAGTGATCGAATCCCCCGGGGATTACATATTCTGATTTTTCCACCTACAGACACCACCTCACAAGAAAGTCTTCAGAAGTGGGAGGCTAACTTAAAAATGGCCTCGATGAATATGATATACCAACTCATTGAGATCTCACAGGAACAGTACGAACGTCACAAACAAGAAGTTGACCAACTAACACAACGGATAGATGATGCCAACTGGGGCGATATCACAACTAAGAATTATGCTATCCTTAACAATATAATTGATAACTATGAGGCAGATATTATCCAGAGGAAGAATCGAAAATTTTGACGTGACCTTCGGGATTACCAGCAGGGGAGGGTGTATACCTTCAGTAAAAAATATGATCACGTTCAAGACTCTAATTTATCGTTGGACACTACAAGTTGTCCAGATAGTATTCCTTCCTCAGAAGTTGAAACTTCTGACAATTCAGACAGAGACTCTAGCATTAGACCCAAGGTAAATTTTTTAGAGGAAGCAAGGCGTTTTCGCCTTGGATCTCTACAAGAATCACGGCCAAAACCACCAGATATTACAACGGCCACACCAGGTACTTCCGGTATACAGACAAGTGCACGCAGCAAGAATTTCCGGCCCCCAAACTCGATGACCAACTAGTTGTCAATCTTTCAGATTATCCTCTCTCTCCACTTGAACTCCATATTCTCAGTAAAGGTCTATCCTTTTGTCCGACTAATTCTTGGAACATAACGCAAACCAAAATTGACTTTTTTAAGTTTATACGTAAGCTCAAACTTAAATCTTTTTTTTCCACACCTACTTCTTCTTCTCTTCAGCCCGCTTCCTTACCCCCTTCACAAGATCTCTCTGTTCGGGACCTTGAAGGAATTGGGCTACTGTGTAACCTGGCTAATGCTTCAGAACCCGACATCTCTCTCTGCTCACTAGCTGAACATTTGGAGCTGAACACTAATCAGTACTACCCCTCGGGTATGAGACCTAAATCTACTTTCACTCCCACCTTACCAGCAGGGAATTCTATTGATGTATTTGCACAAGTAGTTTTGAAAGATCTAGACAAAGAATACAAAAGCTATTGTAAAAAGTGCAAATTTGTCTCCCACAATATTACTAACCAACAAATATCAGCATTGACTAAGTTAAGAATGAATCCTAATATCATCATCAAGGAAGCAGACAAAGGGGGAAATATTGTCATTCTAAATACCTCAGATTATCTCTCTGAGGCTTATCGCCAACTTAACAATGTCCAGTGTTATAAACGCTTAGATTCGAACCCAACAGTACACATACAACAGCAACTTTCGGCTCTTTTGGATCATTGGCTTTCTCGCCAAGTCATCTCACACCAAGAACGTACAGCTCTTTTTCTTCCCCACCCGACTGTTCCTACCTTATATCTACATGTGCCCAGGGCCTGTAAATTAAATGTTACTAGTAGGCCTACAGCACTGATTGTGCCACTCACAAGAAGTAGCCTCCTTAACCATGTGTCAGGCATTCCATTGCAAGGTCTGTGTGTGCAGTTTCACTGCAACTTCGACTTGGCATTTAAAAGTGCTTGCCAAGCCTTAAACCCCCATTTGTCTACATATAAGTCACCTCTAAGGTAGGCCCTAGGTAACCCATAGGGCAGGGTGCTATGTAGTTAAAAGGCAGGACATATACGTTTGTGTTTTATATGTCCTAGTAGTGGAAAACTCTTAAATTCATTTTCCACTACTCTGAGGCCTGCTTCTTTCATAGACTAGCATTAGCGCTACCCTCATATACTGTTTTAGTGGTAGATTCTGATCAGAAAGGGGAAAACAGGTCATGTTTAGTATGGCCAGAATGGTAAAACAAAATGCCGCTTATTGGTGAGTTTGGATTTTATATTACTATTTCAGAAATGCCACTTTCAGCAAGTGAGAATTTCTCTGCACTTAAAATCCATCTCTGCCTTACAGCCTGTCTCCAATTAACATCTGGGCTGTGCTGGTTTTCAGCTTCCGTGTGCATTTCACCCAAACAACCACAAACACAGGATACTCAGTCACACCTGCACTCATCTGCATGCTGAATGGGGCTTCCTGGGCTGGAAGCGTGATGGGGCCTGACACTTACATTTCAAAGACTAGTAGACTACCCTCACAATGGACTGCCAAACCCCCCTACTGGGACCTTGGCAAACAGACCTGTACTGAAACGTGACCTTCTGCACTGCAAAACCACTCTTTGAAGTCTCCCCCACTTCAAAGGTATTTTTGGATATATAAACTGGGCCTCTGATACCACCAAATCAGACACTTCTGAACCAGATCCTGCAACCTGTCAAGAGGAACTACCTGGCTGTCCAAAGGCCTAACCTGGACTGCTTTGCTGTGAAGGACTGCTGTCTTGCAGTTGCCCTGCTGTCTTGCTGGCCTCTGACTTTGCTGAGTCATGCTCTCCAAGGGCTTGATTGAGCTTGCCTCCTGTTTTTCTGAAGTCTCAGGGCCAAAAAGACTTAGGTGGTCATTATGATCATGGCGGTCTTCTGACCCCCAGGGTTAATGTGGTGGTATCACTGCCAACAAGCTGGTGGTGAAGACCACCACCTTATGAGTGTGGCGGGTTGGTCGCTGCCAATCCGCCATATCTCCACCCATACCACCATGGCAGTATGAACCGCCGGTGTGGAGATGTTCATCTCCAACCCGGCTGTCCACTGCCATGGTTTCCGCAGCAGTAGCACTGCCATGAAAACCATGGCAGTAGGGCTACTGGTGACAGGGAATTCCCTCCCTGTCACTGGTAGACGGTTCCCCCACCACCCTCCAGCAAGCACTGACCCCGACAGTGACAGCACCCCGCCCCCCTGCTCACATAGCACCCCCCACCCCCACTCACTTAGCACCCCCACCACACTATTCACATAGCTCCCCATCTCCTACTCACATAGCACCCCTCACCCCCCACCCCCCTACTCACATAGTGCCCCCTACCCCCTCCCTGTATACATGCACACAGACACCAACACGCACCATGCAGACACCCATTCACCCACACTTCCAGACATGCATCCACTCACACTCATCCATACACAAATTCACTCACACATACTACACGCATCCATACACGCATTCACTCACACATACTCACACGCATTCATACATGCATTCACTCACACACATACAACCAAACAGCCATACATTTATTCACTCACATGCATACAACCACACATACACCGCAGCACTCACAGTCGCATTCACACACGCACACACACATTCATACACACAGGCAGACACCACACACTCATACACAACACCCCCCACCCACCCACCCCCTCCCCTGTCGGATGCCTGACTTACCTTGTCTGGCGAGGAGGTCGTCTAGCAGGGAAAGAGAAGGGGCGCTGCCACCACTGGCAGCGCCCCGCCATCAGGACAACGGCAGGCCATATTAATGGTCTTAATATGGCTGGCGGTTCCTACTGGTGGGTCGGTGCAGGTGATAGCAAGGCCAGAGCACCACCGTCCGCCAGCACGGTTACTGCCGGATATCCACTCACAGTGTGGTGGAAATCCGTCAGTACCCATCATATGGTGGGCAGAAGTCCACCAGCACTGGCTGTCTTCTGGTGCCCGTGGCTTTGGTGGTCTCACTCAGAGACCACCAAAGTCAAAATGAGGCCCTTAATCTCTTCAAATAAACTGTTTGTGTGCTGATAATTGACGCACAGCCTGCTGGAGACGACGCACAGCCTGTCCTGCAACGAGAAAATCACCGTACAGCTGAACCGGAATGACACTGCCCGCCTTCCTGAGAGAAGATCGACGCAGCGCCTGCCTTGTGGGCAGAAATTCGACCCACAGCCCTACTGGAGTGAAACACAGCCGGGGTGGAATGACGCAGCCCGACTCCCTGAGTGAAAAATCAATGCAGCGCCTGCTGTGCAACAAAATATTTGATGCAACACCTACTAGAATGACGCAACGCCTGTGACTTTGTTGTACACGCCCAGGATTTCCATCGTCCCTGGGTGTGAAAAGAACACAGCATAGCAGTGAAGACCCAAGACTGTGCATCAGGAATCGTCGCAAAGCCCCTCGCAGCATGGAGAGAAACAACAGATCATCTGTTAAGCGTCGGAAAATCCATCGCACACCTTTGTTTTCCATGCATCTCCTCCTCTGCTGTCTCCATGCATGTAATTTTGACGCAAACCAGCTACGTTGTGCACACAAGAGACAAATGTTGATTTTTAAGATTTAAGTCTCTTCTTAACATTGCAAAAGTGATATTTCAATTTGTGCTTATTGCATCTTCATCCTTTTGACCTTAATTTAACTAGATAAATATCATTTATTTTTCTAAACCTGTGTGGTGTATTTTTTTGGTGTTTTCACTGTGTTATTGCATGATTTATTGTCCAAATACTTCACACATTGCTTTCTAGGTTAAGCCTGACTGCTCAGCGCCAAGCTACCAGGGGGTGGGAACAGGATAATTTGGATTGTGTGTGACTTACCCTGACTAGGATTGTGGTCCCTACTTGGACAAAGGTGTATACCTCTGCCAACTAGAGACCCAATTTCTAACAAAGGAGCTGACACTTGCACCTGGTTAGGGCTGTGTCTGTCCTCACACAAATCAGTCTATAATACCCTGGATTGTGTCTGGGGCCAGGTCAGGGAAAGGTAGGATAGTCATCACCACAAAGACTTGTCTTTAAAGTTTGCCTACTTCAAAGACAGAAGTGGGTATAAGTACTAGACCTCTAACCCCACAGAGTTAGAATTCTTAAGGACTGAGGATATTCTGCCAGAAAGAACAGTTGGATCCTGTAGGGGGGGGGCTGCCACTCTCCCTGTTGCTTTGTTGTGCTGACCTGCTGATTGCTGCTTCTGTCTTGGGAGTGAAAGGACAGGCCTTTTTTTCTACACCCTGCTTCCAAAGGTTCTCTAAGGGCTTGGACTGAGCTTTCCTCCTGTTAAGAAGTGTCAGGGTGAGCAAAGACTTCACCTGCCAGTGCCTGGGCTATCTTGCTGAGAGTCCTGACTTGCCAAGTGGTGCCAAATCCAGGTCTTGGGCCTTGGGAGTGAGTTCTGGTGGAGAAAGGAAGAAACTAGTGCATCGACTTCCAGAATGACTTTATAACTGGTGCCACTCTCTCACCCACTGCCGCTGCCTAAACTGGAGCTGTGGTCCCTGCTGAGTGCAACGACTGGGATTAACAACACAGGTCTGATGGTGCTGAAGCTCTTCCAAAGTCCCACCACAGCGTGAGTCCAGAGCACCGTGTCACCGACATCCGTGGCACCTGACTCTGACTCCACCTGTAGCCCTGTTGTGTGATCTCCATTCTGCGGAGTTGACGCCTTGCATCTTGAACAGCTGGATTCATAGACTCTGCCTCAATGTAAGGAACTGATGCCTAGCTGCCAATGCCGCATCACCTGTCCTGCAACTGTAAGAAAACAATGCCTCACCTCTCCTGCCTAGCAGGAAGGAACTGATGCCTCACCTCCCCAATGGCAGTAGGAAACTGGCGCCGCACCGGCTCCAGCTATCCTTCACCTCCCTAACTCTGTGCAATGGTTTTGTTTCCTCATTATTTTCCAAGGTACTGTAACTACGGTCTATATGACTCCGTGGCTGACCACGCTTCCTCACGAGTTGCATCAAACTGTTGAAAACAACTACATTAAGACGTTATGAAGCTATTATGTTTCTAAGTGCTATACTACATTAAACTTTGAGAATTCATATCTTTGCTTGTGCGTGTTGGATTTTTTTGTTGTTTTGCTCTTGTTTTACTCAAATGCATATTGACTATTTTTCTAAACTTGTGTGGAGTCCTTTGGTGGTGTTTTTACTGAGTTACTGTGTGTGTGTGTGTGTGTGTGTGTGTGTGTGTGTGTGTGTGTGAGTGTGTGTGAGTACAAATACTTTATACATTGCCTCTGAGAGAAGCCTGACTACTTTAGCCCAGCTACCAAGGGGAGGAGCGGGGGTTATCTTACCTGTGTGACTCTCTTACTCTGACTAGAGAAAGGGTCCCCAATTACACAGGATTCAAACCACTGCCAACTAGAGACTCCGTAACGAAATACGTGTTACATAATAATTAAATGTTTTGAGAATTGCAATGTATTTTTTGTTATAACTTATATTCATTTGTTGAAATTAATTCGTTATTTAATAGACATTAATTTAATAGATGGATGTGCAGTAGCATTTTATCTTATTAGTTATAGCTAAACGTCAATATTTAAAATTATTTTACGTTTATATCTTATGTTAAAATATTTGCAATATTTGTTTTTAAAGAACAATATGCTTTAGCAATTTTCCATGTATGTTTCCATGGTGAAATCTCCACCATGGTTGCTGAAATCTACACCTATGAGTTAAAGGTACTAGTATTAATGTTGTTCTGCTGTTTAATCCCAACTGTTCAGCTTCTAAGTGGCTTATCCATCCATGTCTCTCTCATTAGGTGCATCCCACTGTTTATGTGCAACATAAATGATGTGTACACAATATACATAAACTCATAAACTCAACATCTTGAGGGTGATCTCACAGATTGCTTCATCCTGAGACCAAAAGTCAGCAATCTTTGCATATTAGCTTATGAAATGTTCATTTGTGCTTCATATTTGGCAACACAGAAACCTTGAACCTGGGAAAAGTACTTGATAGACCATCTTATTCCTCTTCTAAGGACTATTCTATTAGATCAACTGTTTTGGCCTTTTTTGCTGTGAGCTATCTGTTCTGGCCCTTCTTACTTCTGTAAACACTATTTCACGTTTGTTCGATTTATTTAGAAGAAATGTAACTGCAACTACCATGTATTAAGAACTCATCCACCATTTAGTGACTTAGAATTGAAAAACCATAGTTGTGTGCAAAATACATTGAACTACCTATTTTATGCACCTGATACAGACACCTTTTCATATATATTTCACATTTCATACATTGTATGACTAAAATGTTTCAGTATACAATTAAATTGAAGGTGGAGTGGATTCTGTGTGACCAATCTATTAAATTATAGAGTCGAATATGCAAATAATTCCTTCAGGAGTCCCCTTACTTATGTTTCATCTTATGACCTTGAGTCAAAAAGTGTTTAACCAGAGGTGATTTCTATGTTTTGAGTTTTAGGTTGTAGATTTAACCTATGTTCATTCCATTTAGTTTTACTAGTTTCTTCTTTTATACACACAAAATATTACCCTCCTGGATATTTTACTTCACCCATTCATGTGTTATATGTGTCCTTTGGTGTCAGTCTTAGAGCCTAATCTCAAGTTTGGTGGTCTTTGGGCAAAAGCTCCACCAAAAAACAGCCAAATTACTGAAATGGCCAGGACACTGGAGAACAAAAAAGAGGCGGTCCCACCACCAGCACCACCTGCGCGACAAAAATCCTCCCTTCAGATTACTATCCACAAATTATGACAGCGGTTCATCCATGATGAAAACCATTGGTGAAGTTAACCGCAGCGGTCTCAACTCACTTCAGTCAGATCACCACACCACATTGGATAGTTGGTATATCCCACACCTGATACCCACCCACACACCTGACACACCTACTCACTGCACTATATAACACATCCCTAAACAACCCACAATGATTTGCAATCAAAATGCCACACACAGCCACAGACAATCAACATCCCAGAAAGTTTAAAATAGCAAGAATAGGCACCCATTTACACTTCACTACGCATACATCACAGACCGGCACAAAACACACACATTAGTACCACACACAATCCACCACACCGTCACCTACTCACATCACAGCACCTACACCTCCCCATTTACCTAACTCTGCACCCATTCACTTTGAACACAACCACACCGTCTGCACAACCACAACCGCGACCATGTCCCCACAAAAACACCCATGTTTCACTGATGAGGAGTTGAGGGTCATGGTCGATGAAATTGTAAGGGTAGAGCCACACCTGTTCGGAGCACAGGTCAAAACAAACATCTATTGCCAGGCAAATTGAGTTATGGCAAAGGTTAGTCGACAGGGTCAATTCTGTATGCAGTTATCCACACAAAAGAGAGGACATCAGGAAGAGGTGGAATGACCTCAGGAAAAAGGAACGGTCCATGGCATCCAGGCTACAGCTAGCAGTACTGAAGACTGGTGGTGTGCCCCCCTCCCCGTACGTTCACATCATGGGAGGAGAAGGTCTTGAACATACTGCATCCTGAGGGCCTGACAGGAATACCTGGGGGAGTGGAGCCTGGTAAGTACCAACAACATTCATGTCATACAATGGTCTTGTCCTGCATGTTCCCTCACCACCTATACACACTTCAATTTACACACCACCCACTACAACTATCTCCTGATCACCTAATACCACTCCCAGGCATGCCACATGTCCACTAAACACATTTTGCCCCACAGCCCTTGGAAATGGCATGTGAAGTACTGGCTAATTATACCACTACAAGTCCCAGAATGCAATATCCCAACATTTACAACACCAGTACACTGCACAAAATATCACTTGTCATGCATGTTAAACCAATACACTATCTAATCCATCTTGATTGCTCTACTGTGGAACAGTACATGGCAATGACAGCAATGCAGTTGCTCACTCACACTAACATCCCAAGCAAAACACAGCTATAGGAGAGTATCCATATATAATGGTCACAGATTAAACATCCCAAGCTAGAAATATACTCACCTGGTTCTGAAAGTCAGATTCCTGAGTGGATGCAGATGCAGTATGTTGGAAATGGGGTCTGGCAGTCAGTTTGTACTCTGCCCATGCAGGGATCCTCACTCTAGTCAGGTTAAGGGATATACTCACTGCTCACCTCCTTGGAAGCTTGACACAATGAGTCAGGCTTATCTCAAAGGCAATGTGTGAAGCATTTGTACACACACACACACACACACACACACAGTAATACAGTGAAAACACTACCAAATAGACACCACACCAATTTAGAAAAATAGCCAATATTTATCTAAATCAAACAAGATCAAAACAGCAAAAATCCAACATGCACAAGTGAAGTTATGAATTTTCAAAATAATAGAATCTTACTCTAAGGAAGACATTGTTGTTACACATAGTTCCTAGTTTACTTCAAAAACCAAGCTGCATGGGCAAGCGTGTGTCAGAAAAGTCAGCAATGCATCGATTCCTTACTTGCAAGTGAGGCTGTGCATCATTTCTTCTCCGTTCAGGTAGGCGGTGTATTATTTTTCTCTCCTGCAAGAGAGCGTTCCATCGATTTTCGGATGGGGTACCTCAGATTCATGCAGGTTCAAGTTGATTTTGACGCCCAGTGATGATGCGTGCGAAACCCGGCCGCACGGTGATGGAAAGCCATGGTGCATGGCGGTTGCATCGCTTCCAGCAGCTGCAAGCAGATGTTGCTTCGTTTCTCCAGCCGCAAGGCAGGCAATGTGTCGATTTCCCAGCTGTTGATGCAGGTGGTGTGTTGATTTCTCAGTCATAATGCAGGTGGTGCATCCTTTTTACAGCCGCATTGCAGGTGATGCATCAAAAGTTTCCCTGCATGGCTCCTGTGTGTCAATTTCTACCTTAGTTCTACCAGCTTCACCTTTCAAGGCCCCAGGATCTGGATAGGGCACCACTTGACAGGCCAGGCATCTCAGCAGGGAGGGCAAGTGCTGGCAGAGGAAGTTTTTGATGGCCCTGAGACTTCAAAACAGGAAGCAATCTCAATCCAAGCCCTTGGAGACACTTCCCAAGCAGGACTTTACCACAAAGTCCAGTCTTTGACCTCTTTCAGGCAGAAGCAGCACCTGCAGGCCAACACAGCTTAGCACAGTCACAGGCAAAGGGGCAGTACTCCTCCTCCAGCTCTTCAGCTCTTCTCCTTGGCAGAGGTTCCTCTTGAGTCCAGAAGTAATAAAAAAAACGGGGGGTTTTGGGTCCACTACTTATACCCTTTTTTTGCCTTGGAAGTTGGCAAACTTCCAAAATAGGTCTCTGTTGTTGACAAGATCCTGCCTTGTCCAGGCCTGGCTCCAGACTCACACCAGGGGGTTGGAGACTGCATTGAGTAAGGGCAGAAACAGCCATTTCAGGTGTAAGTGACCACTCCTCCCTCCACTCTAGCCCAGATGGCACATCAGGATATGCAGATTACACCCAGCTCCCTTTGTGTCACTGTGTAGTGGAGATTCACAAACAGCCCAACTGTCGGTCTGACCCAGACAGGGAATACACAAGCAGGTAGAGTCACAGAATGGTTTAAGCAAAAAAATTGTCACTTTCTAAAAGTAGCATTTTCAAACTGACAATTTAAAAAACAACTTTACCAAAAGTTGTATTTTTAAATTGTGAGTCCAGAGACACTGTCAGGAATAAGGTTAGGCGCGGTCCAGGTCTCGCCTGAGATTCTGCTGCGCAACTCTGCGGGCCTTTATGCGCACCACTGGTCATCCCCACTTGTTCCAAGAATGGCTATCAGCGTAGTCTGCCCTGTGGCAAAGCTCATGTAGCTGCAGGTTCAGGGCATTAGTGGACAAGATGCACTTATCAGTGCTATCATATGAAGGGACTACATTTCCCATGTTTTTAGAGGCGGTGGCCATCTTGGGGTGTGGCAGGCTTATAAAGCCCAACCACACCCAAGCACATTGCTCACTATTTTGAAGACTTCGATGCAGCCAGACCTCGTGGAGGTTTCTCTGGAGAATTCCAGAGTTTCTGAATGGCAGAGTATCGTCTAACCAAAATCCATGGTGCATTCTAATAAGAGTAGGTCGTACTCGTAGCGGTAAGGCCTTGTTGAATCCAAGTTTGGAGGAAGTTATTACTTCCAGAAGGTAACGTGCTTTTATGCACAGTAATTCAAGGTGTTTCCGCTCACAGATGTAAAGCGCTCTTTTGGCTCAGTGATTCAAAGCGTTTCAGTTCACAGATATAACGCGCTTTGTGCACAAGTAATTCAAGGTGTTTCCACTCACAGATGTAAAGCACTCTTTTGGCTCAATGATTCAAAGCGTTTCAGTTCACGGAGATAACGCGCTTTGTGCACAAGTACTTCAAGGTGTTTCCGCTCACAGATGTAAAGTGCTCTTTTGGATCAGTGATTCAAAGCGTTTCAGTTCACAGAGCTAACGCGCTTTGTGCACAAGTAATTCAAGGAGTTTCTGATCACAGATGTAAAGCGCTCTTTTGGCTCAGTGATTCAAAGCATTTCAGTTCACAGAGATAACGCACTTTGTGCACAAGTAATTCAAGGTGTTTCCGTTCACAGATGTAAAGCTCTCTTCTGGCTTAGTAATTCAAGGCGCTTCAGTTTCTAGATGTAAAGCGCTCTTGGCATGATAACTCAGGCACTCCAGTTCTTAGATGTAAAGCGCTCTTGGCATGATGATTCAGACACTTTCGTTCCCAGATATAAAAAGCTTCAATTCACAGGAGGAAAAGGTTCTTGCCATAATAATCTAAGTGATTTGGGCTACTTGAGTAAAAGCGCTTCCTGGTGTTATTAAGTAAGGCACTTTAGGTTTAATGAGTAAAACTTTTTTGCCATTATTAATATGAATGTGAAAGTATTTTTTGGAGATATACAAATCAAAGTTTTCATTGTTCTTTGAATAACTTAGGATATGAAAAGCATATTTAAGTCTTTGAGATTTTCTAAGTCTTGATCAAAGGTTTATGTTATGAATACATAAATATTACAGGATTAATATTCTGTGTATAATCATAGGTTAACGTTCTTGCCATCTCTTGAAACCGGGGTAGTGTTTTACAAGGGGCTTCACCCTCATTTCAGAAGACGTCTCCACATGATATCTCGGAGACACATTTAGTCAGGAGTCCATAAATGAATTACGTTTCAATGAATGAATAAATGCATATTGTTCTAACCTTTCCTTTTCAGATCTCTCTCCCTGCTGTTCCCTTCCCTAATTCCCTTCCCCCCGACTGGCTTCACCATAACTCCGTGCTATATTAGCTTTCTGAGTTGGTGACGCCGGGAGGTGGGCCTTTTGTTCAGCGACGTGCAGATCCTGAGGAAAGGACCCCCGTGACAGACACCAAACTTGTAATCTATATCTGCTCCCAAAGGGAAACTGCACTTAAAAGGTATTTAAAGGCAGCCCCCATGTTAACCTTTGAGGGATAGGCCTTGCACTAGTGAAAACTGAATTTAGCAGTATTTCACTGCTAGGACATGTAAAACACATCAGTACATGTCACACCCTTAACATACACCGTACCCTGGCCATGGGACTACCTAGGGCCTACCTTAGGGGTGCCGTACATGTACAAAAAGGGAAGGTTTGGGCCTGGCAAGTGGGTACACTTGCCAGGCTGAATTGGCAGTTTAAAACTGCACACACAGACACTGCAGAGGCAGGTCTGAGCCATGTTCACAGGGCTACTCATTTGGGTGGCACAATCAGTACTGCAGTCCCCCTAGTAGCATTTGATTTACAGGCCCTGGGCACCTGTATTGCGCATTACTAGGTACGTATTAGTAAATCAGATATGTCAATAATGGAAAAGCCAATTACACATGCAATTTACACAGGGACCACTTGCACCTCAGCACTGGTCAGCAATGGTAAGGTGCCCAGAGTACCAAAAACAGCAAAAACTAAGTCCAGTACACAGTCAAAACATAGGAAGCAGAGGCAAAAAAGACCTGGGAGACAACGCCAAGGATGCCAAGTCCAACACAGTCATCCCCAGCTGAAACTGGTGAGAACGACCCAAACTCCTGGGAGTTCTCATCACTAAGGAAGAAGAATCTGGACAGACCATCAGCATTAGCGGGTTCTGTTCCAGGGTGGTGTTCTACTCCTTGTGGGGAGATAGACCACCTTAACAAGTTTGGGTTCTCACCCCTCATCTCCATTAACCATCTGAGGGGCCTTTGGTCTGTCTGAACCCGGAATGGAGTCCCAAACAAGTAGGGTCTTAGCTTCTTTAGTGCCCAGACCACAACAAAAGCTTCCCGCTCAATCGCACTTCACCTACGTTCCCGAAGAAGTAAACCTAATAATGAAGGATACAGGCTGGTCTCGGTCCTCTTCATTTAGCTGTGCCAGTGCCGCCCCACACCATGCTCTGAAGCATAAGTCTGCACTCCTTAGAGAAGTTAGGCGCCTTCAGCACCAGTGCAGTGCACATGGCTGCCTTCAGGGCATCAAAAGCTGTCTAGCAAGCCTCAGTCCAGATCACCTATTTGGGTTGCTTTTTGGAGGTTAGCTCAGTCAAGGGACCAACAATAGTGCCATACCCCTTGACAAATCTCCTATAGTATCCTGTGAGACCTAAAAAGGCTCTCACCTCAGTCTGGGTCTTGGGAGGGGGGCTCCCAAGCCAGAATGGTGTCAATCTTTGGTTGTAGGGGTGCCCCCTGTCCACTCTCCACCTGGTGTCCCATGTACACCAAAGATTTGTGCCCTATTGAGCATTTCCTTGCCTTAATAGTGTGCTCTGCCTTCTGTAGAGCCTACAACACTTTACAGAGGTGCTGCAAGAGTTTCTCCCAGCTTGAACTGAACACTAAAATGTCATCCAGGTAGGTTGCACTGAAGTCCTCCAACCCAGCCAAAACCTGGATAACTAACTTCTGAAAGGTGACAGTGGCATTTTTCATTCCAAAGAGCATCGCCCTGAACTTGTAGCGCCCATTTGGGGTCGAAAATGCAGACCTCTCCTTGGCCCTCTCAGTTAGAGCAATCTGCCAAACCCAGACGTTAGATCAAACGTGCTGAGAAACTTGGCAGCTCCAAACCAATCAATGAGGTCATCAGCTCGGGGTATGGGACGCGCATCAGTCTTAATGACGGTGTTGAGTCCACGGTAGTCCACACAGAGCGTGAGTGCTGGAGTGGCACAGGGGACAGCAGCCTTTGGGACCAGACCACTGGATTGGCCCAAGGGCAAATGGAGAACTCAATAACCCCTAATGCTAACATTTTGAACACCTCATCCATGAGGCTAGCCATGACCTTCTCAGTCACCCTGTAAATCTTCTGTTTTGCAGGTGGACTGTCCCCAGTGTCTACATCATGTGTACACAAATGAGTGACCCCTGGGACCAAGGAAAACAATGAGGCAAACTGTCCCAACACCTGGCTACAGTCCATCTGTTGCTCTGGGGTCAGTGAGGGGGAGAGGATCACACACTCCACAGATCCATCTTTCTCCTGAGCAGACAGCAGGTCAGGAAGACGATCACTCTTTTCCTCCACCCCATCATCTGTTGCTAGGAACATTGTCAATTCAGACCTCTCAAAGTGAGGTGTGAGGCGGTTCACCTGCAGGACCGTTAAAGTGTTCCTTGGAGTCTGCAGGTTCACCATATAGGCAACCTTATTCTTGTGCTCCACCACCTCAAAAGGCCCAGTCCACTTATCCTTGAGAGCACAAGGCCACTGAGGCCGTGACCCACACTTTCTGGCTAGGCTGAAACTCAACGAGAGTGCTATTCTGGTCATTCCAGCATTTCATGTCCTTCTGGCTTGCTTTCAGGTTTTCTGGAGCGAGCTTCCTGAAGTGGGCCGTCTGGTTCCTAAAAGCCAACATGTACCTAAATACTTCCTAGTGTGGGGGCCTTACTGGAGGCTTTCTCCAAACCCTCCTTCACCAGATTCAGAGGTCCTTTCACAGGGTGGCTGTTAGAAATGGGGTTTTTGGTTGGCAGTCAGGTTGCCCTCTGTCCAAGCAAGAACCCTCACTCTAGTCAGGGTAAGTCACACACAATCCAAAATCAGCCTGTGCTCACCCTAAGGTAGCTTGGCACGAGCAGTCAGGCTTAACTTAGAAGGCAATGTGTAAAGCATTTGTGCAATAAATCATACAACACCATAGCATAACACCACAAAAATACACCACACAGTGTTTAGAAAAATATATAATATTTATCTGGGTATCTTCAGGTCAAAACGATCAAAGTTGCAATATGAATTTGTAAAGATATCACTGAAAAATGATATAAAGGCCCTCATTCTGACCCTGGCGGTCGGTGATAAAGCGGCGGCCAAGCCGCCAACAGGCCGGCGGTCTAAAATATGCAATTCTGACCCTGGCGGGAACCGCCAACACAGCCCGCCAACTTAACACTCCGACCGCCACAGCGGTACAAACAAACAGCGCGGCGGTTCCCGCCAACAGCCCGGCGGCAGACAAAGTACCGCCCACCCTATTACGACCCACCAATCTGCCACCTTTTCCGGGGCGGGAGCACCGCCGATAAGAACACGGCGGAAACAGACTACGAACGGGAAAACGCTCACCTCTACGCACTCCACGCGAGATTCCGGCAGTATGGAGCCAGAGTTGCAGGTCATCCCCGCACTCCTATTCCTGCTCATATACCAGGAGCACGCCCGGCGGCGCGGAAGACATCGGTGAGTACGGCACCTACGACACAGGGGAGGGAAAAGATTACCGGCACACACCCACCCACCCACACCCACTACAACACACACATCAATGCATTCCCACAGATCACTGTCACAACCCACAAACCACCCCCCTCCGAAATAATGCAAAGACCAAAAGAAGAGATCATAAACGGGCAGATATATTGAAATATGTACACCAGTAATCCCAATAAATAAATAAACTATGTACAAAATATATACAGCTACTAAATGTAGTCCAACCACTGTCCGTGGATCACAGGGGTCCTGTGCAAAGGGGCAAGGCCCAGTCCCACGACAAGAACTCCACGGAGAGAACACTGCAGGGGCATCAGAAAGAAAATAGGACAGGCACCTCAGGGGGAAGGGAAGGGGGGGCACCTCAGCCACTTGAGTACACGACGCCAGATCCACGAGGGGACTCCATGACCACTGGCCCATCCTGGGGAGAGCAAAGCCACAGTCCAAACAGTCCATACAGTGGGGGGCCTGCCCACTGGGCCATCCTGGGGAGAGCAAAGCCACAGTCCAAACAGTCCATACAGTGTGTGGCCTGCCCACTGGGCCATCCTGGGGAGAGCAAAGCCACAGTCCATACAGTCCATACAGTGGGTGGCCTGCCCACTGGGCCATCCTGGGGAGAGCAAAGCCACAGTCCATACAGTCCATACAGTGGGTGGCCTGCCCACTGGGCCATCCTGGGGAGAGCAAAGCCACAGTCCATACAGTCCATACAGTGGGTGGCCTGCCCACTGGGCCATCCTGGGGAGAGCAAAGCCACAGTCCATACAGTCCATACAGTGGGTGGCCTGCCCACTGGGCCATCCTGGGGAGAGCAAAGCCACAGTCCATACAGTCCATACAGTGGGTGGCCTGCCCACTGGGCCATCCTGGGGAGAGCAAAGCCACAGTCCATACAGTCCATACAGTGGGTGGCCTGCCCACTGGGCCATCCTGGGGAGAGCAAAGCCACAGTCCATACAGTCCATACAGTGGGTGGGCTGCCCACTGGGCCATCCTGGGGAGAGCAAAGCCACAGTCCATACAGTCCATAACAGACCCCACTGCCACTGGAGGAGGCAAGTTGGCCAGGGGACATCCTGCAGCCCTGCCCGAGATAGATCCTGCCCTGCCACGTCTGCCAAAGGGCCAGCGGTTCTTGCCCTGAAGGGCCCAGTTCAGCGGTTCTTGAGACGGCGGGGCCCAGTTCAGCGGTTCTTGAGACGGCGGGGCCCAGTTCAGCGGTTCTTGCCCTGAAGGGCCCAGTTCAGCGGTTCTTGAGACGGCGGGGCCCAGTTCAGCGCTCCTTGCCTTGAAGGGCCCAGTTCAGCGGTTCTTGAGACGGCGGGGCCCAGTTCAGCGGTTCTTGAGACGGCGGGGCCCAGTTCAGCGCTCCTTGTCCTGAAGGGCCCAGTTCAGCGGTTCTTGAGACGGCGGGGCCCAGTTCAGCGGTTCTTGAGACGGCGGGGCCCAGTTCAGCGCTCCTTGCCCAGAAGGGCCCAGTTCAGCGGTTCTTGAGACGGCGGGGCCCAGTTCAGCGGTTCTTGAGACGGCGGGGCCCAGTTCAGCGCTCCTTGCCTTGAAGGGACCAGTTCAGCGGTTCTTGAGACGGCGGGGCCCAGTTCAGCGGTTCTTGAGACGGCGGGGCCCAGTTCAGCGCTCCTTGCCCTGAAGGGCCCAGTTCAGCGGTTCTTGAGACGGCAGGGCCCAGTTCAGCGGTTCTTGAGACGGCGGGGCCCAGTTCAGCGGTTCTTGCCCTGAAGGGCCCAGTTCAGCGGTTCTTGAGACGGCGGGGCCCAGTTCAGCGCTCCTTGCCTTGAAGGGCCCAGTTCAGCGGTTCTTGAGACGGTGGGGCCCAGTTCAGCGGTTCTTGAGACGGCGGGGCCCAGTTTAGCGCTCCTTGCCCTGAAGGGCCCAGTTCAGCGGTTCTTGAGACGGCGGGGCCCAGTTCAGCGGTTCTTGAGACGGCGGGGCCCAGTTCAGCGCTCCTTGCCCTGAAGGGCCCAGTTCAGCGCTCCTTGCCTTGAAGGGCCCAGTTCAGCGGTTCTTGAGACGGCGGGGCCCAGTTCAGCGGTTCTTGAGACGGCGGGGCCCAGTTCAGCGCTCCTTGCCCTGAAGGGCCCAGATCAGCGGTTCTTGAGACGGCGGGGCCCAGTTCAGCGGTTCTGGAGACGGCGGGGCCCAGTTCAGCGGTTCTGGAGACGGCGGCCGGTCTATGGCCAACTGCTAATTGCCTGGTGGTGCCCTCCTGGGCAGCGGGGATGGTGCTCCTTCACTGCCCACCTGGGCTGTGGGTGGTGGGGCCCTCCTGGCCAGCTGGGCTGGGTCCTCCCTGGGCAGCGGCTATGGGGGTGGTGGGCTCTCCCGGGGCAGCTGTGCCGGTTCCTCCCGGGGCAGCGGCTATGGGGGTTGTGGGCTCCTCCTGGGCAGCAGGCCTGCTGCCTGACCTCTCCGACTTGCTGCCCTTGCCCTCCTTAGTCGTGGGCCTGTGGCCCTTTCCTCCCTTTGGAGCTGTGGCTGGTGACTGTCTCTGGGTGGTGTCCGGGGGGGATGTAGAAGGCGGGCTCCTGCGGCGACCCTTCCGCCTTCTGCTCCTCTTCCCAGGGGGTGGGCTGGCTGTCCCCTTGCTGCTGGGCGAAGATCCAGACATGCGGGCTGGCGGGCTCCAATACCCCTGCACCCTTGTCAAGGGGGCTGCAGGGCTGGTGGTGGCTGAGGTGCTCTTCTTACCCCGACGAGAAGGAGGGGGGGGCTCAGGGTCAGGAAAGAAGTTAGTAGTGGCGAGGAAGAGCTTCTTGGGACAATGGAGAGTGGTAGGTACAGTGGGAATGGGAGTGGAGGGAGAGGATGTGGTTGTAGGTGAGTCACGTTTGCTGTCTTTGGGTGCAGGTACAGGAGGGATAGGCTGTCGTGAGGTGGATGGCTGTTGGGTGGGTGGGTGGCTGCGTTTGTGTGGTGTGGAAGAGGGGGTGACAGACATAGTGGGAGAGGACACAGGGGACGTGTAAATGGCAGTAGGGGTGGTGACTGCACGTGTGCGGACTGGAGTGGAGGGTGTGCTGGTGATGGAAACATTGGCTGATGGTGAGGTGAATGGAGGTGTGAGTGTAGACGTCACAGGGAGGGAGGAGGGAGACGAGGAGGTGGGGGTCACAGAGGTGGTAGTGACTGTTGGCATGTCTGCATCGGAATGTTGCGTGTGTGAATGTCTGCGTGATCTGTGGTGCTTATGTTTGGATGAGCTTCTCTTGGGTGTTGAGGTGTGTGCAGGCTGGTCTGATGGTGTGGGTTGGACAGGCAGAGGAACAGGAGACTGGGAGGAGGGAGTTAGTAGAGGCAGGCAGGAGACAGGGACAATGGCTGCCGTCAGTGCTGAGGCCAGAGCCTGGAACGATCGCTGATGGGCAGCCTGACCCGAATGAATGCCCTCCAGGTACGCATTGCTGCGATGAACCTCCCTCTCCACCCCCTGGATGGCATTCAAAAGGGTAGTCTGCCCAACAATGAGCGTTCGGAGGAGGTCAATGACCTCCTCACTGAGGGCAGCGGGGGTAACAGGGGCAGGGCCTGAGGTGCCTGGGGCGAAGGAGATGCCCGGCTTCCTGGCAGAGCGGGCACGGGGCGAACGCTGAGGGGCTGCTGGGAGGGCGGAGATGGTGCGCTGGGTGGCGGCTGTACCTGTAATGGCGGGGGGCACGGATGGTGCCACCCCCGCAAGGGAGCCCCCTTCCGAGGACGTGTCCGTGTCGCTGCAGGGTCCAGTCGTCCCCGTCGTGGAGCTCCCCTCGCCCTCCGTCTCACTGGTCCAGTCTGACTCTGTGGCATGGCCCTCCTGGGCCATGTGAGATGCAGCTCCCTCCTGCCCCGATGCCACTTCTCCTCCGCCTGATGATGCTGATGCACACAAGCACAGAAAGACAAACAAAAAGGGGGGGGAGAGAGAAATAAAGGGATATTGAGTACATGGATCTCCGGTACAGTTAGCGGACATGACAGACACAGATGCCCCCTGCACTAACTTGCGCACTTGGGGTACGCTACGCATTCCGTGGAACATGCCCTACACGCCTAGAGTTGACAACTGCACCCATGGATGACACGGCCCAGGGATGGCTGTACTGACAAACTACTGAGGGTGGTGGCTGGGGACACAGGGGCTTACGGGGGTGCCCAGCCTACAGATATCGCCCTGGCCTAGGGGGACCCCCAGCCCTCCTCCCCCACCCAGACACCTCCACTGCGCGACAACAGAGTAGATAATGCTTGTACTCACCCCCTTGTGTCTGCTGTGCTGCCCTCACGCGCCCATCCAATTCAGGGTAGGCCACCGCCAGGATCCGGAACATCAGGGGGCTCAGTTGACGGCAGGCACCCCACCTACGTTGGGAGGCCATCCCCAGCAGAGACTCGGCGGTCTTCTTGGTCCCGCGGCGGATGTCCTCCCACCTCTTGCGGCAGTGGGTGCCCCGTCGATGGTGGACCCCCAGGGCCCGGACTTCCTTGGCGATGGCACGCCAAATCCCGATCTTCTCATGGGCGCGGACCTATGTGACACGTACAGGGAGGGAGAAATACCACGTTCAAGTTTCTCAGCATTTTCCTTTCCAGTGGCCCAACGCCCCCCATCCCCGCCAGGCCCCCCGCCAGGCCCCCCGCCATGCCCCCCGCCATGCCCAACATGCCCCCCATCCCCGCCAGGCCCCCCGCCAGGCCCCCTGCCAGCCCCAACATGCCCCCCATCCCCGCCATGCCCCCCGCCATGCCCAACATGCCCCCCATCCCCGCCAGGCCCCCCGCCATGCCCCCCGCCATGCCCAACATGCCCCCCATCCCCGCCAGGCCCCCCGCCATGCCCAACATGCCCCCCATCCCCGCCAGGCCCCCCGCCAGGCCCAACATGCCCCCCATCCCCGCCAGGCCCCCCGCCATGCCCAACATGCCCCCCATCCCCGCCAGGCCCCCCGCCATGCCCAACATGCCCCCCATCCCCGCCAGGCCCCCCGCCAGGCCCCCCGCCAGCCCCAACATGCCCCCCATCCCCGCCAGGCCCCCAAGCCAGCCAGTGGCCCCAAATCCATATTGAATTAAACTCACTTGTTGGTCTGGAGGACCGTAGAGTAGCGCATACTGGGGGAGGACCCCATCCACAAGTTTCTCCAACTCCTCTCCAGTGAAGGCAGGGGCCCTTTCCCCAGTCGCAGCAGCCATTGTCCCTTCCAGACCGAGGTCACAGCAACACTTGCAGTATAGGTCCTCTCCTGTGAAAGTTCAAGTCGCAAGTGGATAAGTAGATAGAAAATGGCGGTCACGTCCGCGGCGGTGCGTACCGCGGCGGTGCGTCCCACCACCGCCGGCGCCCTTCGCCATTGGCTCCTGAAACCCATAGGCTTCAATGTTAACCAATGCGGCTTCGCGCCGCGGTCTTCGCCCGCCGCCCGCCGCGGTGTGCCACGCCAGCGCATTGACCTCACATCCCATTGTCACACTTCACAGGTCAGGCAGCCGCCATTTCCAGGGCCCACATGGCTCAATTTCAACTGCGTCACACAGGCCTAGGCCTTGCATAGCCACTCAGACACGCCATTCACTGCATAGAGAATCGTATACTGTGCTAGCTGTGAGTACGTACCTGTGGGTTGCTTGACTGTGTGCTCCATGTTGTCCTTCCTAGGCACCGTCCGCTGGGTTGGGCGAGGAGACGGATGAATCCTCCTGTGTACCGACCGCTGGTGGACCTGTCGACAATGGAAGAACGCCACATTATCCTGACCTACCGTCTTAACCGTGCCACTATCCATGAACTGTGTGCCCAGCTGGAGCCCGACCTGATGTCCCCCATCCGCCAACCCACAGGGATTCCCCCTCTGGTGCAGGTCATGTCAGTACTACATTTCTTGGCAAGTGGGTCATTTCAGACAACCGTGGGAATTGCTTCCGGGATGTCTCAGCCCATGTTTTCGAAGGTGTTATCCAGAGTGTTGTCTGCCCTGATGAAATCCGTGAGGAACTACATCATTTTCCCTGAGGTGGGCGAATTGGCTACAGTGAAGGGTGATTTCTACGCCCTTGGACATATTCCCAACGTAATTGGTGCCATTGATGGGACCCATGTGGCTTTGGTTCCCCCAAGAGACAGGGAGCAGGTGTACAGGAACAGAAAAAATTACCATTCAATGAACATCCAGGTGGTGTGTTTGGCTGACCAGTACATCTCGCATGTAAATGCCAAATTCCCAGGGTCAGTGCATGACGCCTACATCCTCAGGAATAGCAGCATCCCTTACGTGATGGAACAGCTACAGAGACACCGTGTATGGCTAGTGGGGGACTCTGGGTACCCCAACCTGTCGTGGCTACTGACCCCAGTAAGGAATCCCTGGACCAGGGCAGAGGAACGGTACAATGAGGCCCATGGGCGTACTAGGAGGGTGATCGAACGCACCTTTGGCCTCCTAAAGGCCAGGTTTCGCTGCCTGCATATGACAGGTGGATCCCTAATGTACTCACCTAAGAAGGTGTGTCACATCATCGTGGCCTGCTGCATGCTTCACAACCTGGCTTTGCGCCGCCAGGTGCCTTTCCTGCAGGAGGATGGTCGAGACCGTGGTGTTGTGGCAGCGGTGGAACCTGAGGAGAGTGACGAGGAGGAAGACGACGGGGCTGAAACAGACAACAGGGACAGAATCATTGAACAGTACTTCCAATAGGACACAGGTAACATTTCAAAGATAATTTAGTAAATGTTAACTACTCTCCAGCATCTCTGCTGCCTGTCTATTTGCCCCAGTGTATGATGACTGAGTTTTGGCTTTTCCCTCCCTATTTCAGATCTGGGGTCCCCACTACGAGTCCTGTGCTTCGTTTCCCCATGGACTACAGCTTTGTGGCAGCTGTTTGTTGACTTCACCATGTACAAGGACATATTTGCACTGTCATGTCAATTACAATCTATTGAAATCACAGCCAGACTCCTGATATTTTGGTGCAAAATAGGTGTTTATTGAAGTGCTCAAAATGGGATGGGTGGTTTCAAGTGGGTGGGGGCTATGGTGAAGGAATGTCCATGGCAGAGTCCAGAGTAACAGTCACACAGGTGCATTGTCCAGAGGCCTGTGGAGAGATGGAGCATGGGCAGTTCAAGGATGGACAGGGTGACAATGTGGGACAGTGGGATGACATCAGGTGGTATCCTTTGCTGGCGGGGGTCTTGACATCCTACTCTGTCTTCTTGCGAGATCTCAGGGCCCTCTTGCGGGGTGGTTCTTCTCCTGCAGGAGGTGGGGGTCTGGTGGGCTGCTGCTGTGCGGGGGCCTCCTGTCCACTAGCGCCGGCGGAGGTGGATGGCTGTTCTTGGTCCAGGCTAGTGGCAGGGGCCCTTGGGTGTTGTTCAGTGTCCGCCCTGCTGTTTACGAGGTCCTGCAGTAGCCCTACCATGGTAACCAGGGTGGTGTTGATGGCTCTGATGTCCTCCCTGTACCCCCGATAGTGTTCCTCCTGCAGCACCTGGATCTCCTGGAACCGGGCCAGTACCGTCGCCATCGTCTCCTGGGAGCGGTTGTATGCTCCCATGATGGTGGTGAGGACCTCGTGGAGAGTGGGTTCCCTGGGCCTCTCCTCCCCCCCCTGTCGCACAGCTGCCCGCCGAGTTCCCCTGTTTCCCTGGGCCTCTGCCCCCTGGCCGGTGTGCCCACTACCACTGCCCCCAGGTCCCTGTTGTTGTTGGGGTGGTGGGTTATCCTGGGTGCCCTGTAGTGGTAGACACACCGCAGATTGACGCGCCCTGGAGACAGAGGCATGGGCCCGCTGGGTGGGAGCTGTGCTGGTGTTCCCAGAGGGGTTTGGGTCTGTAGTGGCCTGGGCCTGTGTGAGGGGAACCGACTGTCCAGAGGTCCCCGATGGTCCGGGCTGGTCATCGGTGTCCAGGTCGACAGAGCTGCTGTCATCGCTGACGGCCTCTTGGGTGGGGGGTGTGGAGAATTCTGGCCCCTCCGCCGCAGTGTGTTGACGGTCGGGTCCTGCAGGGGTATAGAGGTATGGTTATAATTTAAATGTGTCGCATATGGGTGTATCTGTGGGTTCTCGTGTCCCCAAGTGCTGGCATTCGTGTGTGGGGGCTTTGGTGAGGGTGGCTTGTGGGGGGGATGTGTATATGCATTGGGCATGCTTTGGTGATGGGTGTCCATGCTTAGTGGACGCATGCAGGCCTAGGTTTTGGGATGTGTGGGTTGTGATGGTGAGACATTGGCGGGGAATAGGTGTGCTGGGGGTGGGGGTGAGGATGGTGGTGGGGGTGAGGATGGTGGTGGGGGTGAGGGTGGGGGTGAGGATGGGGGTGGGGGTGAGGGTGGGGTTCGAGGATGGGGGTGAGGGTTGGGGTCTGATTTGGCATGCAGGTGGGGGGGAAGCAGTATTGAAGCTTCAACTTACCAGTATCCATTCCTCCGCCGACTCCTGCGAGGCCGTCAGGATGCAGGATGTTCAAGACTTCCTCCTCCCATGATGTGAATTGTGGGGGTTGAGGTGGGGGTCCTCCGCCAGTCTTCTGCACGGCGATGTTGTGCCTGGATACCATGGAACGCACCTTCCCCCGTAGGTCGTTCCATCGCTTCCTGATGTCTTCCCGATTTCTGGGGTGCTGTCCCACTGCGTTCACCCTGTCGACAATCCTCTGCCATAGCTCCGTCCTCCGGGCAATGCTGGTGTATTGTATCTGTGTGCCGAACAGCTGGGGCTCTACCCGAACGATTTCCTCCACCATGACCCTGAGTTCTTCGTCTGTGAAGCGGGGTTGTCTTTGGGGTGCCATGGGGTGGTGTGTATGATGTGTGGGGTGGAGTATGTGTATTTAAGTGAGTTGAGTGTGGTGGTGTGTGTTGTTTTGTGTGTGGATAGTGTGTGGGTGATGGTGTTGAGTGGCTGTGGCTGTTATTTTTTGGATGCTCGTGTCTCGCTCTTGCCTTCTTTCCGAATTTTTTAGCGTAGGGGTTTGTGGGTGATGTGGGTGTGTGTTTTATATTGTATTGTGTGTGTGGGAGTGGTGTGTGTATGTGTATCAGGTGTGTGGGATTCAAATCGTCCAATGTGGCTGAGTTTTGTTCATTTGTGTGTATTCTGACCGCGGCGGTGTGTCCCGCCAATGGAATACCGCGTTTGAATGACCGCCGCGTGGATTCGTGGGTCGTAATGGGATGGGCATATTTCTGTTGGCGTGGCGGTGGAGGTTTGGTCACCTCCACCTTTCCGCCGACCGCTGGTCTGGCGGTCTGTTGTGGCGGTCGGATTTTCGGAGGTTTGCCTTCTGCGGGTCAGAATGACCGTGGCGGGTTTCCGCGACCGCGGCGGGATTATGGAGGATTTCTGACCGGCGGTAGGCGCCTTTTACCGCCGAGGTCAGAATGACCACCAAAGTGTCTTAAGTCTTTAGAAAGTAAACAAAGTCTCTTTCAAACACAAAGTACCTGGTTTCTGGTGGAAAATCTCCTCAGAAGGCCACAGGAGAAGAGGTGCGTGGAAAACTGGTGCGTGCGTCGATTTCTCCTCAGCACAGACGGACTTGCGTCGTTATTTTCCACGCGGGGAGTCATGCGTCGTTTTCCGCCGCGCGGACAGTCTCTTACTGGGGTTTGCGGGGAGTACCAGATGTCCCGGGTCTGTGCGTGGATTTTCCTGCTTGTTTTCCGGCTGCGCGTCGTTCTGCGGGGCTGCGCGTCGAAGTTTCGATCTCACGGCAGGCGTTGCATCGATTTCTCCTCCGGAGTCGGGCGGCGTTGTCCTTGCGAGGCCGTGCGTCAAAGTTTTGATCTCACGGCAGGCGTTGCGTCGATTTCTCCTGCGGAATCGGGCAGCGTTGTCCTTGCGAGGCCGTGCGTCAAAGTTCTGATCTCACGGCAGGCGTTGCGTCGATTTCTTCCGGGAAGTTGGGCGGCGTTGTCCTTGCGAGGCCGTGCGTCAAAGTTTCGATCGTCCCGAAGACGTCGCGTCGATCAGCGTCGGTGTGCGGCATTTTTCTTGCCACGGAACAAGCTGTGCGTCGAAAAGTTCGGCGCACGGAGCGTCCAAGTGGAAGAGAGAAGTCTTTTTGGTCCTGAGACTTCAGGGAACAGGAGGCAAGCTCTATCCAAGCCCTTGGAGAGCACTCTTACAGCCAGACAAGAGTTCAGCAAGGCAGCAGGCCAACAGCAAGGCAGCAGTCCTTTGTAGAAAAGCAGACAGGTGAGTCTTTTGAGCAGCCAGGCAGTTCTTCTTGGCAGGATGTAGTTTCTGGTTCAGGTTTCTTCTCCAGCAAGTGTCTGATGAGGTAGGGCAGAGGCCCTGTTTTATACTAAGTTGTGCCTTTGAAGTGGGGGTGACTTCAAAGAGTATCTAAGAAATGCACCAAGCCCCCTTTCAGTTCAATCCTGTCTGCCAGAGTCCCAGAAGGGGGTGTGGCAGTCCTTTGTGTGAGGGCAGGCCCTCCACCCTCCCAGCCCAGGAAGACCCATTCAAAATGCAGATGTATGCAAGTGAGGCTGAGTACCCTGTGTTTGGGGTGTGTCTGAGTGAATGCACAAGGAGCTGTCAACTAAACCTAGCCAGACGTGGATTGAAGGGCACAACAAGATTTTAGTGCAAAGAAATGCTCACTTTCTAAAAGTGGCATTTCTAGAATAGTAATATTAAATCCGACTTCACCAGTCAGCAGGACTTTATATTACCATTCTGGCCATACTAAATATGACCCTCCTGCTCCTTTCAGATCAGCAGCTGCCACTTCAACAGTGTATGAGGGCAGCCCCAATGTTAGCCTATGAAGGGAGCAGGCCTCACAGTAGTGTAAAAACGAATTTAGGAGTTTTACACTACCAGGACATATAACTACCCAGGTACATGTCCTGCCTTTTACCTACACAGCACCCTACTCTAGGGGTTACCTAGGGCACACATTAGGGATGACTTATATGGGGCTACTGAAGTGGGTGGCACAACCAGTGCTGCATGCCCACTAGTAGCATTTAATCTACCTGCCCTAGGCACATGTAGTGCACTCTACCAGGGACGTACAAGTAAATTAAATAGTCAATCATGGATAAACCAATCAGTAGTACAATTTACACAGAGAGCATATGCACTTTAGCACTGGTTAGCAGTGGTAAAGTGCCCAGAGGTCAAAAGCCAACAACAACAGGTCAGAAAAAATAGGAGGAAGGAGGCAAAAAGTTTGGGGATGTCCCTGTCAAAAAGCCAGGTCCAACATGACCCCCTACCAGCCTAAAGCCAGGGGAGAACAATCACTATCCTGATGTACTTCCCTGTTTGAGGCGACAGAACAAGGACCCAGGCCCACAACAGCAGGGGCATGCTCCAGTTCTCCACCTTCCTGACTCCAATTGGATCCCTCTCTCCATACTCTCAGGGCCCACTAAGCCAACCCATGGGGAACCTTTCTCCTTACCTGCGGATCCCATCTGTGCAGCACCTAACCTTACTTTGCTCACAGATGTATCCCGGGAGCAGGATAGTACCACCATGACCAACACAGTGGTGTTGCCCACTCTACCCCCGGGGTGTGACACTTGTCCCCTCCCCAGGGATAACTCTGTCCACCCGGACAGCAAGCCACAGTGATTACTGACAGCTGCCAGGGATGAGAGCCAGGCCCCAGGCCTCTCAAAGCTCTCCAACCACTGTGGCTGTGGAGAGTGGGGGGCGGTAGCCCCAGGTGCTGGGCACCCTTTAACCACTCTCTCTTCCACCAGGTCAGGGATGACAGCCTGAACCTGGTCCTCCCCTCTGGGGCTCTGTACCCTCCCTCCTGGAGCGGTACCCCCAGAGTCCAACATGGTCAGGGTGCTTACAGAAGTCGCCCTGTACCATTCCTCCACCAGTGCAGGGCTGTTAACCTGCAACTGGCCCTCCAACCTGGGGTCTGTACCTTCAGGTTGGACTAGGGCCCGGGGTGAGGCTTCCCTCCCCCTGCCCTCCCTTCTGGGGTCCAGCACCCTCCAACTAGGAGTGGCCTCCTCAGAAGACAACATGGTAGGGGCACTGTTATCAGTAGCCCCTCCCTCCGGGTCCGGGGGGGGACACTGAACCTGGTCTTCCAGCCCAGGGTCTGTATCCTCAGACTGGATCACTGCCTGGCAAACCAGGACTTTCTGGGAGGCACACCTATCCCCCACCAGGTCAGAGTTTAACCCCTGCACCTGACCATTCAACTCAGAGTCACCACCCTGAAGTTGAACAATTGCCTGGCACGCCAGGACTTCCTGGAGGGCACACTGACCCTCCATCAGGTCAGAGTTTAACCTCTGAACTTGGCCATTCAACTCAGAGTCACCACCCTGAAGTTGAACATTTGCCTGGCACGCCAGGACTTTCTGGGGGGCACACCTACCCCCCACCAGGTCAGAGTTTAACCTCTGAACCTGGTCATCCAACCCAGAGTCAACACCCTGAGGTTGGACAATTGCCTGGCACAGCAGGACTTCTTGGGAGGCACACCTACCTCCCACCAGGTCAGAGTTTAACCTCTGAACCTGGGTATCCAACCCAGAGTCACCACCCTGAGGTTGAACAATTGCCTGGCACGCCAGGACTTTCTGGGGGGCACACCTACCCCCCACCAGGTCAGAGTTTAACCTCTGAACCCGGTTATCCAACCCAGAGTCAGCACCCTGAGGTGGGACAACTGCCTGGTACACCAGGACTTTCTGGGGGGCACTAGTACCCCCCACCAGGTCAGAGTTTAACCTCTGAACCCGGTTATTCAACCCAGAGTCAACACCCTGAGGTTGAACCATTGCCTGGCATACCAGGACTTTCTGGGGGGCACACCTACCCCCAACAGGCCAGAGTTTATCCTCTGAACCTGGTTAGCCAACCCAGAGTCACCACCCTGAAGTTGAACCATCGCCTGGCAGGCCAGGACTTCCAGGGAGGCACACCTACCTCCCACCAGGTCAGAGTTTAACCTCTGAGCCTGGTTCCCCAACCCAGGGTCACCACCCTGAGGTTGGGCAATTGCCTGGCACGCCAGGACTTTCTGGGGGGCACACCTACCCCCCACCAGGTCAGAGTTTAACCTCTGAACCTGGTCATCCAACCCAGAGTCAACACCCTGAGGTTGAACCATTGCCTGGCAGGCCAGGACTTCCAGGGAGGCACACCTACCTCCCACCAGGTCAGAGTTTAACCTCTTAGCCTGGTTCCCCAACCCAGGGTCACCACCCTGAGGTTGGGCAATTGCCTGGCACGCCAGGACTTTCTGGGGGGCACACCTACCCCCCACCAGGTCAGAGTTTAACCTCTGAACCTGGTCATCCAACCCAGAGTCAACACCCTGAGGTTGGACAATTGCCTGGCACAGCAGGACTTCTTGGGAGGCACACCTACCTCCCACCAGGTCAGAGTTTAACCTCTGAACCTGGGTATCCAACCCAGAGTCACCACCCTGAGGTTGAATCTTTGCCTGGCATGCCAGGACTTCCTGGGGGGCACTCTCACCCCCCACAAGGGACACACCGTCCCCAAGGGCCACACAAGAGTCTGGTTGGCGCAGGTCTCCCGACCTCTGCCCATCCGGCAGAGTCTGGGTTTCCCCCAAACCAGAAACGGTTTCACCTGGGTCATTCCTGGGGGGCTCCGCTCTCAGAGCTGTCCCCTGACTCTCAAGGTCCTCCACTGGGGTCTGCAACCCCCTCTCAACCCTATGTCTGGACTTCTGCACCCCCTCACTAAGAGGGGTACTGCCAGACACCAGAACTGTTGGGATGCTGGCTACAGTCACCCCCCCAAGTTCTTCTGACACTGCGGGGCTTCCCTCAAAAGGTGGCCCTACGGTACAGGCTAGGCTTCCCTCCTGGTGTTCCCTCATGGAACCCTCTAGGACCTGGGACCTACCTGGGACACTACAATCCTTTCCCACCTCACTCGGTTGGGAACCACCTAGACCACTCCCTTCAGGAGCACCCCCAAATGCCTCTTCAGACTCTCTGGTACTCACCCAGAAGTCTGCCTCCATTGTAAGTTCCCTGGGGTCAGAGAACTCACACTCCACCTGGTGTTGGCGTAGCTCTGGAAAATAAGGACCAGACATATGCCCTCCAGCAATTACATCACTCTGCCCTTCACATGTATTAACCACAGTACCCTTCACCCAACCACCCAGTAACTCAACCTTGGAAAAGCACTCTACCGCACCCTCCTGAGACTGGTGAGACAGTACCTGTCTGTCCCTGACACTCAACCCATACTCTTCTGGGATGTCTTTACACTCTATATCCAGGACATCCACCAGGGGGAACCCTTTTCTCTGTCACCTCTCTGCTAGAGTCAGTAAAGTGTCCCTCCCCCCAGTAGGAATATGACTCCCTGTGCCAGTTCCCCAATCCTTCTCAGGGACCCTGTGCATAACGGGAACTACCTCATACCCTTGAACCGCCTGGGGTGTGTCAACTCCCTTCTTCAAGTTGGGCACCACATCTCTGGGCTTGTGCCCTTCTTCAGCAGTACTAGATGTAAGATTTTTGCTGCCACCATCTGAACTGGACTCAGCCCTTCCGGCCTCCAGTTTCAGCTCTTTACAGCTCAGCTCTTGAGCTGCAATCTTTTCTTCTTCCAGGGCTAAGAGTCTTTTTGCCTCAACCTCTGCAAGATACTCCTCTAATTGTTGCTCCTGTCGCCTTTGACCTCGGAGCCATTCATCTATTTCTGGGTCACTGTCCAAATCTGAGTAGTCTTCCTCCTCAGGTGCGTAGTCCCCCTCCTCATCTGAGGGGAACTTAGTCATTTGGTTTCTTGCTGCCTCTCTCTCTGCCCATCTTTCCTCCCCCCAGACTATGTAGTGATGTAGCATCTCCGCCTTAGTAGATCTCCTTGCTACAGGAAGGCCCCATTTTCTGCAAAGCTTCCTTAGGTCAGCCTTAGTGAGGTGGTCAGTACGAACAAAGAATGAGTAGGTACACAATCCCATTCTGATAAGATTTTACCAGCAAGAACCAAAATCCCAAGTCCAAAAATATCAATAGTATATCCAGGAGGACATCAGAGAACCAAAACCCCAAAAAGATGAAAAATCAAGTTTACCTTCAACTGTGGGTAGGTAGTGAAATACTTAGCTACTGTATGTCACTGCACAAACACAAGTCCTATCCTCACCGCTGATCACCAATGTTAGAAATTGGGTTTTTGGTTGGCAGTCAGGTTGCCCTCTGTCCAAGCAAGAACCCTCACTCTAGTCAGGGTAAGTCACACACAATCCAAAATCAGCCTGTGCTCACCCTCCGGTAGCTTGGCACGAGCAGTCAGGCTTAACTTAGAAGGCAATGTGTAAAGCATTTGTGCAATAAATCATACAGCACCATAGCATAACACCACAAAAATACACCACACAGTGTTTAGAAAAATATATAATATTTATCTGGGTATCTTCAGGTCAAAACTATCAAAGTTGCAATATGAATTTGTAAAGATATCACTGAAAAATGATATAAAGTGTCTTAAGTCTTTAGAAAGTAAACAAAGTCTCTTTCAAACACAAAGTACCTGGTTTCTGGTGGAAAATCTCCTCAGAAGGCCACAGGAGAAGAGGTGCGTGGAAAACTGGTGCGTGCGTCGATTTCTCCTCAGCACACACGGACTTGCGTCGTTATTTTCCACGCGGGGAGTCGTGCGTCGTTTTCCGGCGCACGGACAGTCTCTTACAGGGGTTTGCGGGGAGTACCAGATGTCCCGGGTCTGTGCGTGGATTTTCCTGCTTGTTTTCCGGCTGCGCGTCGTTCTGCGGGGCTGCGCGTCGAAGTTTCGATCTCACAGCAGGCGTCGCATCGATTTCTCCTGCGGAGTCAGGCGGCGTTGTCCTTGTGAGGCCGTGCGTCAAAGTTTTGATCTCACGGCAGGCGTCGCGTCGATTTCTCCTGCGGAATCGGGCGGCGTTGTCCTTGCGAGGCCGTGCGTCAAAGTTCTGATCTCACGGCAGGCGTCGCGTCGATTTCTCCCAGGAAGTCGGGCGGCGTTGTCCTTGCGAGGCCGTGCGTCAAAGTTTCGATTGTCCCGAAGACGTTGCGTTGATCAGCGTCGGTGTGCGGCGTTTTTCTTGCCGCGGAACAAGCTGTGCGTCGAAAAGTTCGCCGCACGGAGCGTCCAAGAGGAAGAGAGAAGTCTTTTTGGTCCTGAGACTTCAGGGAACAGGAGGCAAGCTCTATCCAAGCCCTTGGAGAGCACTCTTACAGCCAGACAAGAGTTCAGCAAGGCAGCAGGCCAACAGCAAGGCAGCAGTCCTTTGTAGAAAAGCAGACAGGTGAGTCCTTTGAGCAGCCAGGCATTTCTTCTTGGCAGGATGTAGTTTCTGGTTCAGGTTTCTTCTCCAGCAAGTGTCTGATGAGGTAGGGCAGAGGCCCTGTTTTATACTAAGTTGTGCCTTTGAAGTGGGGGTGACTTCAAAGAGTGTCTAAGAAATGCACCAAGCCCCCTTTCAGTTCAATCCTGTCTGCCAGAGTCCCAGTAGGGGGTGTGGCAGTCCTTTGTGTGAGGGCAGGCCCTCCACCCTCCCAGCCCAGGAAGACCCATTCAAAATGCAGATGTATGCAAGTGAGACTGAGTACCCTGTGTTTGGGGTGTGTCTGAGTGAATGCACAAGGAGCTGTCAACTAAACCTAGCCAGACGTGGATTGAAGGGCACAACAAGATTTTAGTGCAAAGAAATGCTCACTTTCTAAAAGTGGCATTTCTAGAATAGTAATATTAAATCCGACTTCACCAGTCAGCAGGACTTTATATTACCATTCTGGCCATACTAAATATGACCCTCCTGCTCCTTTCAGATCAGCAGCTGCCACTTCAACAGTGTTAGAGGGCAGCCCCAATGTTAGCCTATGAAGGGAGCAGGCCTCACAGTAGTGTAAAAACGAATTTAGGAGTTTTACACTACCAGGACATATAACTACCCAGGTACATGTCCTGCCTTTTACCTACACAGCACCCTGCTCTAGGGGTTATCTAGGGCACACATTAGGGATGAATTATATGTAGAAAAAGGGGAGTTCTAGGCTTGGCAAGTACTTTTAAATGCCAAGTCGAAGTGGCAGTGAAACTGTACACACAGGCCTTGCAATGGCAGGCCTGAGACAGGGTTAAGGGGCTACTGAAGTGGGTGGCACAACTAGTGCTGCAGGCCCACTAGTAGCATTTAATCTACCTGCCCTAGGCACATGTAGTGCACTCTACCAGGGACCTACAAGTAAATTAAATAGTCAATAATGGATAAACCAATCAGTAGTATAATTTACACAGAGAGCATATGCACTTTAGCACTGGTTAGCAGTGGTAAAGTGCCCAGAGGTCAAAAGCCAACAACAACAGGTCAGAAAAAATAGGAGGAAGGAGGCAAAAAGTTTGGGGATGTCCCTGTCAAAAAGCCAGGTCCAACAGTGGCCATACAACAATTCAAAGGGGCTAAAACCAAGTCCCTTTTGTGGCACTTCCCTGTAGGCAAACAGAATGGATGGTAAGAGAAAGTCCTACTTATGCCTCATGGGCTCTGACAGGCCCATAATCGTGCCCTTCAAGGTTCGGTTGACTCTTTCAACCAACCTATTTCCTTTGGGGTGGTAAAGAGTGGTGAACTTCTATGTCACCCCACACTCCTTCCACAGAGACTACATATAAGTAGATATGAAGTTGGAACCCATGAGTCAAACCCAGTAAGAAGGCTCTGAAGCACTGGGGTACTGCTAGCACACATGCTGCCCCAGGCTCAGCAACCTTAGGCTCACTATATAGGAGGCCATCCTACCAATAAATCAAGTGTGATCCAAACTCCTTGCCGGATGCCTGGTCTGCAGCCTGCTGCCACAAACCCTCTAGAGTAGGATACGTTTTCTGTGCCTCACAGAATGCTTCCCTGGTGGCACCCCCTTTGTGCTGCCACTGAGTCAGCTCAGGCACCTGCCCCGGTTCAGCCACCTGTTCCCCTGTAGGCTCCGGGGTGTCCCCCTCAAGTTCAGCCTCCTTTCAGACCATGGAAACATCAGGGATGGGTTCCCCATGCCCCTTGCCCTTCCTCCTTCTGGCTGGCACCTGGGCCACTCTTTCAGGCTCCAGGGTCTTCTGATCACCCTGACAGGCTACCATTTACCTGGTGGACATGCCCACACACCCAGGCAGACCCGGCATCTCCAAGTGAGACCTGTGTTCCACCTCCTTCCAAGGGAAATTCTCCAAGTCAATGGGAAGCAGATAATCAACAGGCATGGCTGGTCTCACAGCCACCCTCAAGGAACCTGAGACCCTCCCTCACTGAAAGGGAACCTGCGCCACTTTGCACAGGCACTCAGAGTTGTCTACTGTAACTGCTTGGTGAAGTGCATGGGGAACTACTGGTTCTTCAGACACCAGATGATTTCTCACAGTAGTCACACTGGCTCCTGTGTTTCTCAGAACCTCCACCCTCTGTCCTTTGGTTGTTACCCACTGCCTGTATTTTTTAGTGTTCTCAGGAACAAGGGTCCTCTGAACCATCTCACTGTCCCCTAGTGAGACAAGGGTCATCTCAGCTGGCTCCCACCCACCTGGAACCAACTCCTCCCCAAGAGCTACACTGGCTAAACCCTGTGACTGAGCACCAGTGGTTGCCTGTGTCCCCTTGGGACATTTGGAGTCCCCCCCATGTAACCCACCTGATCACATGCATAGCACTTGTGGGGACCCCTCTCTGCAGGTTTTTCTGTAAAGACCCATGGCTTCTTTTCCTCTGGGAATCTTTACCCTAGAAAATAGGTTGGATCTCCCTAGAGAACTCCCCATGTTTACCCTTAGCCCCCCTTCACTTCTTCTTATGGGAACCCTGCCCACCTTTGGTGGAGGCTTTCCCATACCTCTTTTGGACCCTGGTGCTTACCCACCGGTCTGCTTCCTGAGCAAGCTTCCTGGGGTCAGCCAGCTTTATGTCAATTAGGTACTGGCGCAGCTCTGGAAAACAAAGACTATACAAATGCTTCCAAGCAATCAAATTGTACAGTCCCTCAAAAGTTGTCACCTTACTGCCCTTTATCCAACCATCCAGTAAGCTGCAATAAAAGTCTACACACCCCAGACCATAGCTGATGAGTAGGGCATCCTTCATGATAGAGTAGGTGAGTCCCGGAGGATCACCTAAGGATTTTAGTGTCCTTCCCCTCTACCTCAAAGTGCTTCCACAGACCCACCCCCAATGTGCTTCAGAGACGATATATAGGTGGTGAGCTGACTCATACCCCTTACACCACGGATAGATATCATCCTCCCTCTTCTAATCCTTTACTAAGTCCTTTGGAATGTGTACCCTTCTCTCAGGCTGCACTGAGGTACTACTGCCACCATCTCTGCTGGACTAGTTCCTTTGGTCCAGCTCCCCCAAACCTAATTTATGAGCCAAGAGTATCTTTTTCTCTTCTATAGCCAACCTTCTCTCCTCCATTTTCATTTTAAGCTTTTCTAACTCCAAATGCTAAACCCTCTCTGCTTGTCTGTCCTGCAACTTCTCAGGGGTCAGACCTTTGGATGAAACACTACTGCCTGCCCTGGAGACCCTCCTCCCAGGCAGAACAGCATTACCCAACACCACATTATGAATACTCTGCATCTCCTTCCCCTCATCCTCCTCTTCTGTGTGCCTTCCAGCCTCCTTGGCAGGCACCCAGGTCGTCAATGCCTTTTGCAGCTCATCCTTCCGGTCGGAGCTCTTGATTAGGCAGACAAGATCCTAACAAAACTGTTTCAGTTAAGCCATAGTGTACTCCTCCAGTTTCTCCAACTCAAAAACAGCCTTTGTAGCCACAGCTGGTGCATCCCCAGATTAAGACATGTTGAGGAGTACTCAAAAATTCAAAGTTCCAAGAGAAGTTTAAAAATCACAAAAAAATGGAAGCAGAAAATATCCAAAAAGAGAAAGCAAAAGCAAGTAGTATGTGGTCATGTAATGGTCTGCGCTGAAAACAGTAGTGTACACTTAATCACTGTATGTCAAATACAAATACAAGTTCAATATCAACCGCTGATCACACATGTTAGAAATGGGGTCTCTGGTTGGCAGTCAGTTTGCACTCTGTCCAAGCAGGGACCCTCACTCTAGTCAGGGCAAGGGAGATATGCACTTAAGATAACCTCTGCCTCCCACCCCCACTCCCCCCTTGGTAGCTTGGCACAAGCAGTCAGGCCTATCTCAAAGGAAATGTGTAAGGAATTTGTAGCAACACACACAATAAAACAGTGAAAACAATACAAAATGGACACCATACCAGTTTAGAGAAATAGCCAATATTAATCTAAAAGACCAAAACAACAAAAATCCAACAAACTCAAGTAAAGTTATGAATTTTTAAAATAATAGAATCTTACTCTATAGAAAACATTGGAGATGTTGTTTTTACACAAAGTTCCTGGTATGCAGCAAAAATAAAACCAAATGGGTGAAAGTGTGTCAGAAAAGTCAGCAATGTGTTGATTCCTTACTCGCAAAAGAGGCAGTGCATTGTTTCTTCTCTGGTCAAATAGGCAATACCTAGTTTTCCTCTCCCGGCAGAGAGAGATGCGTTGATTTTTGGGTGGGGCACCTCGGATTCCTGCAAGTTCACATTGATTTTGACACCCAGTGATGATGTGTGAGAAATCCATCCGCACAGTGATAGAAAACCGCATTGCATGGGGTTTGCTTTGTTTTCAGCAGTCTAAAGTGGTGTGCGTTGTTTCTCCAGCTGCAATGCAGGTGATGCATCGATTTCCCAGCCATGATGCAGGTGGTGCGTCGATTTCTCAGCCCCAATGCAGGTGGGGCGTCGTTTTTACAAGGTGGGTAGGTACACTTGCAGGTCATCATCATCATTATCATCATCAATTTAATATATTCAGTACAAAATAGACCATAAAAGACATCCAATAAATACCAACATACAAATTTCATGATCATTAAATAAATGAAAACATTATTGATACGTATTTCGAATTCCAAAAGCAGCATATAAAAAACTTAACACAGCCTGGATTATGTCTACATTTCCCAAATCGTGTAAGTAAAAGTAAGCAGACTGGGTAGTTCTAATACTTTTAGATAAAAATAACGGACGTAAAAACCTTTTTCTTGGGGTATCATAAAAAGTGCAAAAGAGTATAAAGTGCAGAGTACTTTGGGATGTCTTTCCATCGCAATAACATGGTGGAAGATTCTTAAACCAAGTTCCACGTGTAGGAAATGCTACCAGGTAATGTAATGTATTCAAACGTAGCTCAGTAAGTAAGAACCTATGTCGCTGAAGGCTAATAGTAGTCAGATATAACATTGGGTGCAATTGCTCTGTCTGGTACCTCGCCTGGATTCTATTCGTGGCCAAAATCGGCTCCAAGTCATACATTTTCTGCCAGTATATTTCCTTTACCTTTTTGATATCCCGCTTTGTCAGAAGGTCCGGCCTAAAAAAGAATTCCCCTAGTCCTAAAGAAAGAAGAGAGGAGTGGACATATCTGAGCCAAGGTATGTCCAATGGTCGTGATAATAAAAGACAGCCTGTATCACTCTTCTACATAAAAAAAGCTTCTGGTTTTGACCAAAATTTTATCAATATGGGTTGGAGCTTTATATAGCTGGATATGCATCTCAGGCCTACTTCTTCATGGCAAAACTTTACTGAAGTTGATTGCGGGACTGCTAATAGCCTTCTTAAAAACCTATTTTCTACAACCTGGAGGCTCGAGCATTCTGCATATTCAGCATATCACTTGCCAGGTCAAATTGACAGTTTAAAACTGCACACACAGACACTGCAGTGGCAGGTCTGAGACATGTTTATGGGGTTACTCATGTGGATGGCACAACCAGTGTTGCAGGTCCACTAGTAGCATTTGATTTACAGGCCATGGGCAACTCGAGTGCACTTTACTAGGGACTTATTAGTAAATCAAATATGCCAGTCATGGAAAAGCCAATTACACATGCAATTAACACAGGGGCACTTGTACTTTAGCACTGGTCAGCAGTGGTAAAGTCCACTGCATACCAAAAACAGCAAAAACAAAGTCCAGCACACAGTCATAACATAGGATGTTGAGACAAAAAAGACAGGGGAGACCACGCCAAAGGTGCCAGGTCTAACACAGTACATCCAGATACAGGTCAATGTCCAGGTCTAACACAATAAATCCAGATACAGGTCAATGTCCATTGTAAACTCATATACTGTGTTCCTAGAAAGACACAAATGAGCATTTTATAGCTCTTGATTGTGCCATTGATCTTGCATCCAGTTCACTAGGTTTCAGTGGTGAACAGCCATGCCAATAATCAGACAATATCAGATGCCACTAGCAGTACAATCACTACCAACATAATTTCCCAGCACAAAACATGGTGTATGGAATTGAAGTTCTAGAGTTTCATGTTGTACTTAGTTATATTGTGTAGCAGCTGTCATTGCCATAGCTGGGGATCATGTTAATGCACTGTCTGCATCTCACACAACTGCTACAATACCCTCATTGTAACCTGAACTCTGTGTTTCACTCCCTCCACAGGTAATCTTGCCATTGCCACCACAGAAAGGATACCAGAGATTGGCACTAGCCCTCTGGATGAAGGGCCCAGTGAGAACCACAACCCTAGATGTTGGGACACTGACGAAGAACCTGGCCCATCTGGGACACCAGGTCAGTCAACAACTGTCAGCCTCACCCTGCCCACATCAACTCTTCCCAGCCCTGTTGCATCGACATCACAGGCAACCATTTGCCACCCAACATGTGTTTCAAGGACTGTTTCGGCCCTTGTGTACCCCACAGTACAGATACTTGAGTCTCACCTTGCCACCCCTGACAATGATGGATCTGCCACCAAGGGAAGTGGACACACTGTGCCAGGGGCACAGGCATGTGGGGGCAGGGAGTTTCAGAGGGATGCTGTGGGCCAGAGGATAGGGTCTCAAAGGGACACTACTGACCAGGAAACCATCTCCCAAGTCTTTTGAGCCTACCAAAGTTCCCAATGCACGATGGGCCAAGTTATCATCTTGTTGGGGGAAATCCAAAGGCTGCAGGGGGAAAACCACCAGGAAGTCATGCAGCAGTGGCAGGCACAAAATGCCCACTTGGCTTCCATTGCAGGGGTGCTGAGAGGCATGAATATCACACTGAGTAGGTTTTTGTATCCAGCATCTGACCTCTTCCACTAGCAATTATACATCAGGCCCTTCTACATCTGCAGCATCTTGTGGAACGGAAGTCCTGCCAAGGGAACGATATGCCTCAGACACCCTACCCTCTCTAGATGAACTAACCCCCCGCAAACGTGGACGTCCACCCCGACAACCAGCAAGAGCTTATGCCAAAACCAAACCCACTGCCAGGAAGTAAACTTCTCCTGAATTGTTTCCCTTATGTGCTACAGATGCACCCTGTTGACTGTTCTGTAACTAATCTCCATTTTCCTATGGTGCAAGGACACTGGACTTGTGTTCCCAAATGGTGTAGCAGCTACCCTGATGATTTCATCTATCATGACTAAAACTATCACTATTTTTTTGTGTGTGTTTTATGTTAATAGTCACATATGTTGTTTTTATTTCCACAATAAATCTCACTTAAACACAGGTCCTGTGTATGTCTCATTTATCATCCATGTACAATAGTTATGCATGGCAACTCTAGTCTGATCGTGTCCCTCGGTATTGGACACCTATTGTTATGGACCTCATAAGTGGACTCCATCAGCAGGAAACTCATTACAATAGGATTGTCACAGTATAGACTCCAAAAAGTCGTAAACTACAACTAAACACAGTCAGTGATAGATATGCCAACAGCACAAAGAGCATGTCTGAGAGTAGCATCAGGGTGTCTGCTAAAGTGTAACACAATGCTAAACTACACCATACAGAAGATATGGTAATGTAACTTTACCAACAAGGCAGGAGGCACACAGATTGGTTCGTTGTATCACCTGGTAAAGCCTTATCACATACCCATACCATAGCTTCCTAATATATATATTCCATGGCACAGACAGAGATCAGTACTGATCTCCCCAGTCCTGGAACCTTTCACTTACATTGGTCACATACCTGTAGGCTTATCACTCACCTATGTCAGTCCACAGTGACATGCACATTGTTCGGCAAAGTAGCGTCACACTGACAGCTAGGTTCAAGGTAGATGACATACAACTGTTACCATTGTGATGGATGAGGCTATGGTCCTACATTTACACATGAGCTAGATAGATAGCCAGACACAAATGACAGCATTTGACAACCTCCTGTACCCTACAGGTGAACTTGACAGGAACACACTTTTCTACCCCAGTGTCCTGACAGTCCAACAATGTTAGTTACACTCAAGACCTGTAGTACCTGGTATCAACCATGCCCACTTCTCATTTCTGTCAGCAATTCCTATCTCCTTCTGATACTGTCTGCCGTTTGCCAATAGTTGATGAGCCAAACATGATTTAGGCAAATCTGGTGATTGTAAGAGTAGGGGGATGGGACATAGCAGAATACTCTCCTCAAATCAAAGAAGTCATGTCCTCAAGTGTAACTTTGCATCTGCTATGATAATACATGATACTGTAGTCCACTGTGTTATGTACAAAATACATATTTTCAGTTTGCATGCACAACTCACTCATAGGCATTAGAGCAATCTACAACCCCACAGATGAAGCGAAATAGGAGGTGATATGCTACCCATCTAGTTCAGGTTGCAAATTTGAACCACAACATTACATCTACTTTACATACCTTTTAGTCAGTTGAAGTACTAATTGATGAGATCTGCCCTAGAGTCTCCTGCTTCCTCTTCCTCTTTCTCTTCATTACTTGGCAAATCTGCATATCCACCCAGAGGTTCTGCTGGCTCCCCCTCATCTGGTATAAATGGTATCTGTTGTCTCAGGGCAAGGTTGTAGGGCATGCAGCAGGCAACTATTATTTGACATACCTTATTTGGTGAGAAGAGGAGGGTTCCTCCTGATATGTCCAAGCACCTAAATCTTGCCTTCAAGAGGCAAAAGTCAGCTCAATAACAAGCCTTGTTCTCCCGTGGGCCTCATTGTAGCGGACTTCCCCTGGCGTGGTTGGGTACCTCACTGGAGTCAACAACCAAGGACGGTTTGTATAGCCAGAGTCACCTGTGAACAAATTGGTAGAACAACACACACATATATGTGGGGCATGCAACATTGTGATAGCAGGAGACCTACTCTGCAAACACAAATTTCAGTTGTAACTTACTAACAAGCCAGGCCCTCTGTTTGTGAATTCTTGTCATCATCAGTGGGACATTGCTGTTCTGAATGATGAAGGAATCTTGGACTGATCCTTAATACTTAGCACTGACTTGTGAAATGTACTGGTCTGCTAGACACACCAATTGAATATTTACGGAGTAGTCGTTTTTCCTGTTCCTATACACCTGTTCATTAGCACTGGGTGGAACCAAGGCAACATGGGCTCCATCTATGTCTCCAACCACATGTGGAATTTGTCCCATAGCATAAAACTCTGACTTCACATAGGCCAAATACACATTTTGGGGAAACCTGATGTAGCTGTCCAGGTGATTCAATAATGCACATAGTACATCCCTCAAAACCAAACTGAACATGGGCTGAGACATTCCTGCAGTTAGGGCCACTGAATTCTGAAAAGACCCAGTGGCCAGGAAGTGTAGCGCTGACAAGACTTGAGCAATGGGAGATATGCTCTAGGGATTGCAAATGGTAGGCATCAGATCTAGCTCCAATTGATCACAAAGATCCATCATAGTATGATGATTCAGCTGATATGTCTGGATACAATGTCTCTCCTCCATGGTGTGCAGGTCTATTAGAGAACAGTATACTGGCGGTTGTCGTCCTCTCCTCATGGCAGGATAACTATGTGAAAAAATGTCAAAATAGTATGTGACATGCAGCATGCAGACAAGTTGTCAGATAAACAACTTACACATATCTGCTTTCGAGGTCAGTTACATATTCTGATATCTACAGTACAGCACATAGCTATGTACTCAATTACACCATCCTTGCTGACCATTCCCCCAAATAACTATTGAACTACACATACAGATTCATCTGTTACTGTACATGGTTGTAAGTCCAACCGAGTTGACATTTCTTACACATATTGTTGCACATTAGCTATGTTTTCAAAGCATGTAGGAACATCTGAATAGGTGTAAATTTATGTCACCACATGTCCTCCAGAAGCACAGATTTACTGCACAGATGCACACATTGACAACTAAACATGAAGGCAGTACTAACAGATGTACTGCACAAAATGGGGTATAGTTTATGACGCAGATTATAAAACTCTTCCATACATGAAATGTGTTTAAAATGGCAGCCTCCTGACCTACTGTAATGGACATATGGAAGTAACCTAAGTCCACCAGCGGAAGTCTTCATGGTGTAGACGGTCACAACCACGATGGAAATTGCCATTGGAAAACATTGCTGCCGTTGGCGAGCTTGGGCCAATGGCAATGTCCGCCGGCGGTGACGGTGATGTACATGATGGATGTGACCGCCATCTTCTGCAGTATTGCTCACTTGACTTCTGACACTGCTGCCAGCAAGACCTCCACTAACTGAGCGGCTGTATACTGCCTCTGGGAGCTAACATGCCATGGCCTGCAGGTGATAGGGCCCCAGCCTTCACCTCAGAGTAGCTGGATATGCTCCTGGAAGAGGCCCCACCATTAAATGGACAGCTATATGATGCACCTGAGGTGCAGGTGAGTCCAATGCAATACCAATGTGTGATAGGTGTGGTGTATGGTGATGTACCTGAAATGTAAAGTAGTGAAGGTGTGGATGTATGCAGTTGATAATTTGTAAATGAGTATGAGTTGAGAGGATTGGAATGTTTGCCTGCTTGCTGTCACTGAAATGTAGTGTCCACTACTATTGATATGGTGCATGTGGACATGACTTTTTCATTTTGTCTGTATCATCCATGCAGATCAATGCCCATCAGAAGAAAGTAATTTGGTGTGCCATCGCCAAGCAAGTGCGGACCCTGGGGGTCCACAGCTGGCAGCACACCCACTGTAGGAAGCGGTAGGAGCACCTGAGATGCTGGGCCTGGAAGACCGCAGAGGCCCAGCTTTGGATGTCCTCCCAATGAGGGAGGGGTACCTGTCAGACCTTGACCCCCCTATTGGCTCACAGTTTGGCAGTAGCCTACCCTGAGGTGGATGTGCATTTGAAGACAGCACAGCAGCCACAAGGGGGTAAGTACTGACAGAACCCATGTACTTGTCTCTGAAAGTTTTGTGTCTGATGCATAAGTATTGCAGCTGTGACAATGTGGTAAGTGCTACAGGTATGGTGACTACTAGGAAGATATGGTACTACAGTTGCCAACATACAAACACATATATGGCTATTGTTTTGGGCATGGGAACATGTTAATCACCTTTGTCAACCAAACAGTATGACTGCATGTGCATGTGAAGATGCATATGTGACTGTGTCATATGTTTGACTCTACACAGCCATACATATTTGTAAACTGCTGTGTCATCCTTCCTACCTAGTGTTCCCAAATACATTAACCCAAATGGTAAGTTGTACAGCTCTTTGATCTCTGACCACACCTATTCCACTGGATCTAGCTCTATGTTAACATTGGGTCTGACAGATGAGTAACAGGACCAAGTAATCCTGTGTCCTGAAATAGTTGAACACTTCATGTGAGGCTGTCATCCCAATCAGGCGTTTGGTATGGCCCATTTACTATACTCCCTATGAGTTTTGAGGAGGTGTCCCCATTGTCATGTCAGATTCATTAGTGATGTATGTGTTTAGATGTTGTCATGTAGAGGTTTCTAATCAGCATGTATGGTGGAATGCTATGAGCCCTTCATGTACATTGTTTGGTGTTAACTGTATTGTTGGTGTTAATATGCTCCCTGTGGTTGTCTGTGGATGTATCCTGTGTGCTAAGTGAGACCCCTATTGCAGTACATATAATGGTTGTCTATGTGACACTGAATTAGATAAGTGTGTCTAGATACTCCTAATGAATCTTTTCCTAGTATTTAGATAGATGTTTCAATGACATGCTATGTCATTTTGTGATAGACACTATATGGGTATGCATTATGTAGTGTCTTCATCTGAGGTGTATGCCATTGTGTAAGTTGTATACATAATGATAAGCTATGCATGTTATTGGAAAGCAACATGCTGTGTCATATTTGAAGTGAGATAAGTTTACTTTCATGGAACATGACTACTAGTGATGGACTGGGCAGGTGTGCAGTAGGGGGAAGCATGATATTGTGTTGTCAGTTATCTGCATTTCCTTAGACTGATTTGATGATGGACGGTGATGATCTGTATGGGGATAGATTTTAGATGTAACTGATCCATCTTGTGCATGATGCTTTTGAGTTACAGCTGAATTGATGGGATGGTGATGTAGCATTCGAATGGTTGGCTTATGTTGTGGGTGAGACTTTGGTCATATGGAAATGTTGGAAGTATCTTGTTGTGACATGATGTAGGCTTTAAATGGTTTCTAACTGGGGCTTTATTTGTCATAAATGTGTTGTTGCTGTTGTGCATGTTGTAATGTATGTGCATGTGAAGAATGTGATGACCCCCCTCTCTCTCTCTGTCTCTCTTTCTGTACATCAGCATCAGCAGGTAAAGGAGACGGGGCACAGCTGAGTGGGGAAACTGCTGGCCATGGGACCCAGAGTGCTGAGACCACCGACACTGAGGGACACAGTGGCCCAGAGGGGTGAGTGGAGTGCCAAGGGGAGACAGGATCCATTTCTTCATCATTGGAATCCTCCTCCAGTGGGCACTTCCTGGCGGACCCATTTGGGACCACCATAGCACCATCTCTGTCCGCCACCCCCCTACTACCACTGCCCTCCCTGTAGCTCCCCACCCAGTTGGCTGTGCCTGCTCACCCAAGAGGGTGGGCGTCCCCTTTGCCACAGGCACCTCTGCCCCTGTCAGCCATGCTGTCCTCAGTGAGGAGGCTATTGACCTCCTGAGGGCCATCTCTGTGGTCAGTCATCCATTGTGAATGCCATCCAGGGATTAACAACTCAGATACAACAGAATAATGCATTCCTGGAGGGCATTCATGGTGCACTGGCTGGCCTACAGAGGTCATTTCAGGCTCTGGCCTCTACACTGACGACAGCCAGTCACCCTTTGTCTTTCATCCACCTTCCTCTTTTCAATCCCAAACCCCTCTTACCTGACCCACCATAGCACACAGACAGACAAGCATGCATCCACCTACACATCCAAGGGTAGTTCAGACAAACACAAGCACCACAAGACACACCACAGACATGCACAAAAGCAACATACACCTGCACACACATCAACAGTCACAACCTGCCCTGACACTCCCACCACCCCTAGCATCATAGACACAATACCTGACACATCTGAAGACACCACACCAAAATTCACAGATCCAGCCACTACACCTATCTTACCCACAGACAGCATAACAGAAGACCCTCAGAGATTCACCCCACTCACCACATCTGCAGACACCACGACACAGGCATGCCTACATCCAGCAAATCCACCATACCTGCAGTCACTACCCCAACAGACACTCACCCACCGACCCACCACGGCACCTCCCAGCACCTCCCCCAGTTTCTCCCAAGGCACATAAACACCCACACTCACCCACCCAACGAACACCCACCACCCCAAGCATACCTCGCACAAACATGTACCCAAGACATCCACACCAACAACTATTACAACCATTCTCTCTCCCTTCTTACCCAAACCCTTTTGCTATGACCACCCCAGTGTGTCTAAAAAAGCTTTCCCTTCAGAGTTTACCCTTTTCCCTACTCCTCTCCCACCCGTGATACCCTTAAACGTTCAGTATCTCTCCCCAAGTCTGGCACTTCTACCTCCAAGACCTCCCTGCCCCCCCTGCAAGTTCCCATGCCCCTCCCCCTGCCAAGAAGTCTACCCCTCCCCCTAAAAGCCAGCCCTCTCCTAAACCTAACTCCAGGCCCAACCCCCCCAAGACTGATCCCAAAGGCCCCCTCCAAAACCCAAACGCAAACCCCCCCTCATCCCACCCAGATAATCCCTGAGGTGCCTGCCTGCCCCATTGATGCCCCTTCCTGTGGAGGTTACTTGGCAGTCAGGAGTCACGTTTGGGGCACACATCCATGCACTGTGTGCGTGCAGCATGTCTGCATTGTGGACTGGCCAACAGCCTTTGTTGTACATATATTGTATTTATTACAATAATTACTTACACCAACCAGTGGTTTGTTTCCTGGTTACACCTTTGTTATGTATTTCTTTACCTAGTATTTAGTTGTTCCTGGCTGACAGTAGTTGTGTGTATGTGTGTGTTCTGCTTGGGCTACGTCTGTTGTTTGTGAAGTATGTGTGGTTGTGCCCTGTGTTTTTGACTGAAAGTAGTCCGGTATGTGTTGTGTCATGGACATTTGTGTGTTGAAGGGATTAGTTATGTTGGCATTGTGTGTTGTTGGTGTGCTGATGTGTTTGTTGGTGTGTTGTGCGGCTTTGTGTGCATTTTGTGTGTGAGAGTTATGTGCATGAAATGTTGGACACAGAGTTCTTCATAGGTCTATTTGTAAGTAGTTTGATTGTGTATTTGTATGTGTGTTTTTTTCATGTTGTGTTGTGAAGTCCTTGTGATGTGTCCCTGGGTACTGTACCCTGTGTCCCCCTGCCAAGTTTTTGTGACATGTTGTGTGGTAGTGTGTGAGTGTGAACCTGTGTGGTGTTTGCATGCATCCTTGTGTGTGTTTGTGACATTTGTGTGTGTGCATGTGTGTGTGGTGGCCATGGCATGTTTGTTCTGTATATGCGAGTGTGTCTGGTTGTCTGTGAGTGTGCATGTTGTTGCGCAGTTATGTGTGAGTGTCGCCCTCATCCCTTCTTCCCGAATGTTTGTTCTGTGTGTAAACGAAAATTGTCATTATACAACAATGACAAGTAAGAGTGTGTACTTACGGTTGCTGTCATCTTCGCAGATTCTGTAGTCGTTGGGTGAGCAGGAGCATTGTAGTTTAGGTTCCAGGGTGGCTCTGGAGGAGTATGGCTTCCTGAAGGTGAGTGTCTCCTTTTATACAGTTGGTTTTCACCTGGGTTCCTGTGTTATATGTTATATGTGTCAACGCTTTGTTGGAACAGAAATGTAGGTGTAGGAGTTCCTTCATTTGTTGTCTTATTCATTTCCACCACAATCCTCTGGCATTCTGATATACCAACACTGGATTATTTTAAAATAATTATTTTACCTCCTCATCAAAGTCAATTATTTACAGTTGTAGAGTGTTTTCTTGGTTTCTTTTACAAAAGTTAGTAACATAAACCACCTTCATGTTTTATTCTCATTGTGAGTTAGTTTGTCTTGTCTGTTTAAGGACATGCCTTTTTGAAAACACTCTCTATATAGGTGTCAGTACCCCTACTCTCAGACATTTTTCGTCTAAGCAAACACTTTTTTCATAAATTCTTTATCCTTCTAGATGATTCTCATTCTAATCACTTTACTGTACAGGAGGCATTTTCAATGTTTCAGGAAGGTTTCCTCGCAACAAAACATGCTCTTATCTGTTGGTTTATTATGTGCAATAATTATAATGATCTCTGTTAGCCACACACCCTAAAAGAAGATTTACTTCATATTCTTGGATTGATTAAAATGGTTTCTTAATGGAATTTCATTTAATGTTTTATGGTATTCAATAGTAACTCCTGTGTATCTGATCACACAAAGAAAATATAATCAGTGTACCATCTATAAAATTTAAATTCTATATTCCAATTTTCATAGTCTAAAATATACTGGTGTTCATTGTATTATAGACAGATCTTTGTAATTAAGGGGTCTGCATTAGATCCCATTAAAACACCAATTTGTTTTAAAAAGTAGTTATGGGGTGGGCAACCAACTGGTGTTTGAAGTTCTCAAGGAAGGCAACACTGTGCCAATCATTGGCTCATGAACATTAACAATATTGTTGTAGATGAAGGTTTTAAAAGACTGAAACACATTGCTTTCTCTGATGTTCGCCTCATTAGGTCTTTCAGTTGTGAAACAAATAGACTGGGTCTAAAAAGCAATAAAAAGGGACACTATGTCAGCAGTGCTCTTTCTGATAACTCCAGTTTCCAAGACATTACGCACATGTGTTTCTTGGTGAAACCACTGTCTCAGTTACTGTGACTGAGAACCACAGTCCATCAGCTGTCATATCTTAGTGGAAGTAGGTCAACAACATAAGAATGTTTAAATGGACTCTATTGTCATCCTCTCTCTGTACTGCATCAAAGAGGACCTAGAAACCTTTTAGTAATTTCTGAGTTTACCTTATATGACAGATGTTTCTCAGAGCAAGAAAAAGATTAAGGCTTTGATGGAGCACTTTAAGAACACCACTTCTTAGTGATCTTCAGGATGAGTAGGAAGTTAATAGTCAATGCCACTCTTGTAATGACCACCGGAGACCTAGCCTTCGGTATCTGCAGAAATGTTGCTTCCAATTTTCCTGCTGAATATCATTTTGACAGGAATAATGTAAATCCAGATTTAACAACATCACTTTACACCCATGAAGATATTTAGGATGTACAGCGGAAGGACACATTGAGATTCATGTGGAATATAGTGGCTGAAGACTTCCTCCATGTATAGTGGCTGATGCCTTCCTTCATTTGTGAAAGAAACATTTAATCCCAGCGTCTTTTCAAATATGGGCCACCACTTGAAATGCCTGCCAGTCCTGTTCAAATTTAGATTCTGGGAATGGGGCCTAGAAACTCTTCTTTCACACAGATGACAACAGCAGTTGATAGCTAAATATTTTTGCAGCTCTGTATTGGATAAAGCATTTACTGAGGCTCTTCAACATCTTCTGAGTTTGCCACCAGATGCAAATGGTGCCACCTATTAGCCATATTGTTCCCTGTTTGCCTAGATTCGTGTCCTACTGTGCAGCAAAGGGAAGGCTCTTCTATATTTTGCTCAGCATGCACATATGAACTAATATCATGCCGAGAGGTATGTACTGTTTTTAAGAGGGTCGTTGCTGCACGCATTTCTGTCTTTTTTTTAGTAATTCATTTTTGAGAAAATAACAAATATAATGATATAAAATAACAGTGTAGGATATAATGAAAGTGAGCATACTGGAAGGAAGGATTGGGGTATAAAGAAAGGAAGGAGAGTAGGTGAAAGTAGAAGAATACAATATTTGAGAGAAACAGATAAAACCAAGAATTGTTCATAATACATTGTAGCATTGCAATGCCAGTGTGATCTATTGAACTGCAACACATTTAGGGTTGCTGTGAAACAAACATTTATGAATCATATGCAATAATATAACACTTTCTATGGGGAAGAGGGGCGGGTAGCGGGGCAGAGGATAGGGAAATGGCTTAAAGCAAATGCAAAATGCTAAGAACAAATGATAATCCCTAGATGAATTGACAGCCAATCATAGTAGTTCTGCAGGAGACTTTCTTCTTTTGAACATTTAGGCTTCTAAACATTGTAGGATTAAATATTGAACAAACAGGTGAAACAAGATAACTAGAGGTCCACCACACAGTAATGACTGCCATGAGTCACTGCCCTGCTGGGCTAAGTCATATACCCACATTACTTTATCATGCCTGTCTTTCCTTATTAGTTCAATTTAAAGTGGCATGATTCCTTTATTTGATTTTCCTTATCTTGTTTATTGAGTTACCAATTAAATGCAAGTAGATATACCTCTATAAATATGGGGTCAAGAGGAAAGGTTCATCTTACTGTTCAAGAAATGCATCCCACATCTGGTCAAATTCAGACATTTTGTCATTCACTTTGGAAATGTTCTGCTTGCTGTAAGCTATCCTAGACAGTTCTGAAAGGTATTCTTTCTTATTGGATAGTGTGGCTTGCCTCCAATGTCTAAGGGAGGGTATTGTTTTACTGCTGTTGATGATGTCGCTAACCATCTATGTAAATGTGGATTTAAGTCAGGTATGTCAGTGGTGTCATGTATAAGAACCAGATGGATAGAGGATGTGAGTTCTACTAAATGTGCATGTGATAGTTCTACCAATACAGCCTGCTAGTAGTGCTACAGCATACTGCAATGCCATAAGATGTGTGGTTTATCACAATGTGGCATACTGCACCTCCAGTACTCATCACTGGGCAATAGGCCAGCCTTATTCAATCAATGGGGTGGTCAAATACAATAATTGCGAGAATATGGATTATAAAAAAATAATTCTGACCTCTCAGAGTACCTTGTAAAGAGTTTCCAACAAATCTGACCACTCTCGCTGCAGTGGCTTGTGATAGCTGCTAGACGGTTAGAGGATAGTGAGCGCACTAATCGGCTATATATCTCTTGTACCAAACCGCCATGTGCCCAAACATAGTCAGATGGTGCATGCATATCCTTCAGCTTACCTGTTGCATTGCAAACCCAGAGTGCACATGATATTACGAACAAATATGTACCATGTTGTGATCAGACAATATGGCAATAATCAAATGCAATATGCTTAGTCCTAAATACTGAACTCTTAACCAAATAGAATTGGAGCTTGTTCATACCAGATTACTCATGCCTAATATCTCACAAGTCAGAAAAACATTTTGAGAAAAATGGTGGCAGTCTAGGAGGCCTGTTTAATACCAACATTACCTTTCTATAGCCAAGTGGATAAGATAAGAAGGATTAATTCTTGACGAAGTTCTTCAGATAATATTAAGTCATCTGCCTGCATTTTAGTTAATTTCACGTTTTGTGGCTTCAGTTTGCAATTTTGTGATTGTTATAAGTGTAAACATTTTTTCTAAAACACTTTTTCTTGCTCTAGTACCACATGTGTTACACAGTTATTAAGTTTCTTGAACACTGTTCCAAGATGGCGACTAGTTGCAGGGGCAAGCTTGCTTAAGTTGTTTGAGATGTGCTAAGTGTTATTATGGCTGCTATGATTTCACATGGTATAAGTCTTGTAATGTGAAAGTGTATAACCAGTGCATGGAGAATGAGTGATGCAACAAGACTGTGCACAGAGGTGCACGAGGTTTTGTGTACATAGTTATAGGTAGGACCTAATTCCCATAGACAAATTGTTTTTTTTGTTTTGCTAACAACTTTCGCATAGTTTGACGAATCTTCATGAAATGTTCACCGATAGTGTATTGGTCACTTTAGCTGAGGTGTGAAAAGTTTGGGGGTGATTTGTTAAGCAGGGGCTGAGAAAAAGTGGGGGCCCAAAACGTGTTTTCCCCATGAAATTTCACATAGGGATTTTAGACATGACTACAACTGGAACCGCTGGACAGCATTACACCAAATTTGGCAAAAAGCTAGCTCTTGATCCAAAAAGCCTGCTTTTTGTGATTTCGGGTAAATCTGTTCAGTAGGTTTAGAGATATTTGAGGCCAAAAAATATAGATATATAGGGCCACAAATTCTCCAGAGATTCACCACGGAACAATCCGGGGTTTCACGATCCATAGGGAACTTCTGATTGGGTGGTTGCAATGTGACAGGGAAGTTTCAGGCACCGTTTTGTTTTATTGGAGAACGGTCAGGGTAGGAGTTCCCTGACCACAGATGGATAATGTAAATGTGTCTGAGTAATAAATAATATGTAAAAACATGTGGGAAAAGTATTTTTTTTTACATTTTCTGAAATCCGCGAATCCACCCATGGATTCACATGGGAACAGCATTAAGCGCCGCAGATGGATCCGCAGATCTCAGAAACTGTAAAAAACAAAACAAAAAAACCCAATATATATATATATATATATATATTTATATATATATATATATATATATATATATATATATTGGCGCAAACTCAGGCATTCATACAGACACTCTGACACCAAGACATTGACTGTTACACTCCCTTTCACACTCAGACAGGCACTCTATCACCCACTCTCACACAAGACAGACACTGTCACATCTACTCTCACATCCAGACAGACAGTGTCAGACCCACTCTCACACCAAGACAGACACTCTCATATCCACTTTCAGATCCAGACTGACACTCTCACACCAAGATAGACACTGTTGCATCCACTCTCACATCCAGGCAGACAGTTTGACACTCTCACGCATGTACACTCTCACACCCTCTCTCACACTAATACAGACACTGTCACATCCACGCTCACATCCAGAGAGACACTCATAACCCACTTGCACATCAACAGATACCCTCACACCCACTCTCACAGCAAGACAGACACTCTCACACCCATTCTCGTACCCAAACGCTCTCACACCCAGACAGACAGTCTCACACCCACTCTCACACTAAGACAGACACAAACCCACTCTCACACCCAGGCATTATCACACCCACTCTTACATCCAGATAGCCAGTTTCACATCCACTTTGACACCTAGACAGTATCACACTCACTTTCATATGCAGCCAGTCTCACACCTCCTCTCACATGAAGAGGGACACTCTCACACCCACTCTCATATCAGACATGCAGTCCTATACCCAGTCTCAAATCAATAGAAATACTGTGACAGTGAATCTCTTAACGAGACATACTCTCTCATATTGACTCTCACACCCAGACAGACACTTTCACACTCACTCTCACACACATACATTCTCATTCCCTCTCTCATACCAAGACAGACACTCTCACATCCACTCTCACACCAAGACAGACACTGTTGCATCCACTCTCACATCCAGGCAGACAGTTTGACACTCTCACGCATGTACACTCTCACACCTTCTCTCACACTAATACAGACACTGTCACATCCACTCTCACATCCAGAGAGACACTCTCACACCCACTTGCACATCAACAGATACCCTCACACCTACTCTCACAGCAAGACAGACACTCTCACGCCCATTCTCCTACCCAGGCAAACACTCTCACACCCAGACAGACAGTCTCAAATCCACTCTCACACTAAGACAGACACACACCCACTCTCACACCCAGGCATTCTCACACCCACTCTTACATCCAGATGGCCAGTTTCACATCCACTTTGACACCTAGACAGTATCACACTCACTTTCATATGCAGCCAGTCTCACACCTCCTCTCACATGAAGAGAGACACTCTCACACCCACTCTCATATCCAGACATACAGTCCTATACCCAGTCTCAAATCAATAGAAACACTGTGACAGTGAATCTCTTAACAAGACATACTCTCTCATATTGACTCTCACACCCAGACACTTTCACACTTACTCTCACACCCATACATCCTCACTCCGTCTCTCTCACCAAGACAGACACTCTCACATCCACTCTCACATCCAGACAGACACTCTCAAATCCACTGTCATGCCTACAGAGACACACTCACATCCACTCTCACAATAAAACATACCTTCTCACATCCACTCTCACACCCTGAGAAACACCCTTACACTAACTCCCACATACAGACACTCTCACACCCTCCATCACACCAAGACACTAACTCTCACACTCCATCTTACATCCAGACAGTTTCACACTCACTCTCTCACACATACACTCTCATACCCTATATCACACCAAGAGTGACACTGTCACATCCACTCTCACATCCAGAGAGACACTCTTACACCCACTTGCACATCAACAGAGATACTCTCACACTCACTTTCATAGCAAGACAGACACTCTCGCACCCACCCCCATACCCAGACAGGCACTCTCACACCCAGACAAACACTCTCACACCCATTTTTCACACTAAGAGAGACACTCTCACATTCACTCTCAATTCTAAAAAGACAGTCTCACTCACACTCACTCTCACACCCAGACAGACAGTCTCATGCTCTTCTTAACACCCAGACAGACATTTTCACACCCACTCTCACATCCATACAGACACTTTCACATCCACTTTGACAGCCAGCCAGACACGCGCTCTCCCACTCTCACACCCAGTCAGTCTCACACCTACTTTCATATGCAGACAGACAGTCTCATACCCCCTCTCACACGAAGAGAGACACTCTCAGACCCACTCGCACATCCAGACAGACACTCTCAAATTCACTCTCACCCCAAGACAAACTTTCACATCCACTGTCACACCAACAGAGACACTCTCACACCCATTCTCACAGCAAGGCATACCCTCTTATATCCACTCCTACACTCAGACATACACTCTCACAGTCAGTCTAACACGCAGACACTCACACACAGTCACTCTCACACCCTCTCTCACATCAAGACAGACACTCTGACACCCACTCTCACATCCAGAGAGACACTCTCACATTCACTCTCACACCAAGACAGACACTGTCACAACCAATGTCACACCAACAGAGATACTCTGACACCCATTGTCACAGCAAGACATATCCTCTCACATCCACTGTTACACTCAGAGAGACACTCCCACAATTAGTCTCACACACAGACACTCTCCTACCTTCTCTCACACCAAAACAGACACTCTCACACCCACTCTCACATCCAGGCAAACACTCTCAAACCAATACAGACACTTTCACATCCACTGTCACACCACCAGAGCCAGATACATTCTCACACCTATTCTCACACCAAGACATGCCCTCTCATATCAACTCTTACACCCAGACAGACACTCTCACACTCACCCTCACACACAAACACTCTGACACCCTCTCTCACACCAGGACAGACACTCTCACACCCACTATCACATCCAGACAAACATTCTCACACCCACTTGCACACCAACAGAGACACTCTGACACCCACTTTCACAGCAAGACATACTCTCTTACATCCACTGTCACACCCAGTCAGACAGTGTCACATCCATTGTCACACCAAGACAGACACTCTCACATCCACTTTCAGACCCAGACAGATACTCACACCCACTCTCACACCAGACAGGCACTGTCACAACCATTCTTACATTCAGGCAGACACTATCACAGCCACTCACACACTCAGAGAGACACTCCTACACCGACCACATGATACAAAAAGTCTCACATCCACTCTCAGACCTGTCGAGATAGTCTCAAATGTAGTCTGATGCTCAGAGTCAAGCTGTCACACCCACTGTCACACTCAGACACAGTCTTTCACACTGACTCTTACATCCAGACATATACTCTTACACCCACCCTGAGACAGCTTCTCACACACACTCTCACAGATAGACACTCTCATACTCTCTGTCACATCCAGAAACTAACATACTCTCTCTTATACTCAGAAACAATCTCTCACACACACACTCTACATATGCGTAGACACCCTGACACTCACTCTCACATTCAGAGACACCCTCTTACACACAGTCCAACAGTCAGAAAGAAACTCTTACATCCACTCTCACACTTAAAGAAACACTCTTACACCTACTCACATACCAAGATACTATTACAGCCACTATGATATCCAGTCACACACTCTCTTGCACACTCTCACACTCAAAGAGATAGTCCTACAGAGTAGGTTATCTGTGACCTGAGATGCAGAGTTCCAAGTACCATTTTATTGTAACAGGAGAGGATCCCGGAACAAAAATCTGCAAGGTAATACATATGAAGGAGTCAGAGTAGGAGTTCCCTGACCAGAGGGGTTCAGATAAATGTGGCACCGTAGGAATAATTGGAAAAAGAATGCCATTTTTTGTATGTCGGGGATGGATCTACAGAGCTGGGTGAGATTGTAACTTTTTTTTTACATATTTAAACATACATTATTATGTGTATTGTTAAAGGATTGTCTCTGAAACTATTCTTTGTGTTTATGATGTGTACATGATCATTATACATGAAACAGGCTGCAGTCTCTCAAGTTCTGCAGGAACGCCCTGCTGCCTTTCTCTGTCAGGTGAACTCCATCATTTCTATGTATACTCTCCATATCAAACAGTAAATTATTGCAGTAAATAAAGCCCATGTTATGGTCTCTGAGGAATGGAGAAACAGTTTTATTAACATGTTTCCTGGACTTCTCATTCTGTGAACACAATTCACTTGATCATTTCCACTTATGCATTTGGCAAATGTTGGAAAAAATCTAAGCAGTGTGTAGGAAAAGTTCCATTCATTTTCCAAAGGTATCCTTCATTAGGGTTTCCAAACCAACCCGTGCAATTGGGACTAGGACATTGCCACCACAAGGCACAATCATAAGGTCTGGATTTTGGCAATCCTTATTGGATTCAACCAAAGGGATCGATTGATGCCAATTTAACCCTCTATGACCAACCCAAGTAATATCCACATTAGATAAACTTAGATCCCTGACAATACCACTTTTTTACACTCTGTCTGGCCCAAAGCACCTAGCTGTGTCCCACAATCCACACTCCAAGTATTCTGGAGGTAAGCTGGAGCATCACAGAAAACAAGGTAAGGCTGAATGAGGCTGTGTTCAAATGATATGCAGAAAAGGTATTTGCAAACGGAGGGTACTAGTGAAAACTTGAACAACAGTTTTTATTGGTTTTTCTAAATATGTTGGTGCATAAAGGTAGGTAGTGATATTATGAAAAAAGAAAATAGATGTGGATTTGGCTTTAGAGAAAGCAGAAAAAGTGTTGCTGTTTGTGTTATGTATATGATTTGAAAAAGTCAACCACACTGTTATTTTTCAATTCTACGTAAGCATGGTGCTCGCACAAACAGTTATGAAATTGCAACCTACTGCTATAAAAGAATGTTACAAACTACGTTACCATGGTAGCACAAATAGAGGAGCATGGGGGAAGGGTATAAAGAAGACTAGACTGTGACTTGGCAGTTGGAGTTCCACTGGAAAAAAAAGTGTTTAAACGTAAGTTTAAGTGTGAATACATTTGTTTATTCAAAAAGAACTATATATATCATTTTGTTAGATTAAATACCCAAAAAGAAATTTCATCCTCCTGCATGTAACCCCCAGCAAAGTTACACGGGGGGCGTTTGCGCTCAGTGCCGCAGAGGACCTGTGGATCTGGCAAAAACTGGTATGAATTGGGCTCTCTTTTGAGGAGTGTTGTAAAGAGTTAACTATGATATCCAGTCAGAAGAATATTGCATTACTTACATGTGAAAGAGAGATTTTGATTGGCTTTGTAATTAAGTAGCCTTGAAAATAAAGTTGAAAACCCATTAATGGTTCACTTGCTTGAGAGTGGTGTACCATTTTTCTGCTTGGTTTTTGTGTATTTTAAATGAGAAGAAATTGAACTAATACTGAGATATTAATATACAGAGCCAGAAACATACCTAACCGATATGTGCAGTATAGTAAATTTGAAATGAAAATGTTTAAGCAAGAGTGAGTAGTATGTTCAGAAGCACTAAAAAGGAATATACATAATGTCTCTATGCTAAGATTAAAGAGAGGTATAATCATCACAAAAGTAAGATTACAGTTCATTCTAACCACAGAAGAACGAAAACTAATTTAGACTACAGGTAGGCCATAGAGTAGGGTACGTTGGGCCAGATGTAGGTAGGGAAAAATTTGTGACTCGCAAATTGCGATTCTTTGCGACTCGCAATTTCCGACTCGCTAACTGCAATGCAGGTAGAAAATGCGAGGACACTTTGCGACTCGCACACGGAGTCGCACCGCAGATAGCGAGTCCGCTGTTTGCGAGGTCGCTTTTTGCAACCGCGCAAAAAACGGACACGCAATTTGCGAGTGGGTGTCGCAAATTGCGACTGTGCAGAAAATTTAATGCAGGTGCTGCAGAACACTCTGGAAAACACTTCCTGGCACATGATGATGACATCACAGCCAGGAAGTTTACAAATACACCTGGGAGGAGGGAGGACCACACCCATTTCAACTTCAGCACAGCAAACAAACAGAGCTCCTGCAACCATGGCTGAAAACCCAAGGAAGAGGAAACTTAAATTTGCTGAAAAAGAGTTGGAGGTGCTGACAGAGGAGTGCTGTCAGCACCATGACCAGGTGTTTGGCAGATCAGCCCTCACCGTGCCAGAGACGGAGAAGAGAAGTCTCTGGCAGGAGATCCAGGACAAAGTAAACTCCCTGGGGGTCAGCCACCGGAGTGTGGAAGAATTGAAAAAAGGTGGTACGACCTGCGCTCCCGGACCAAGGAGATGGTGGCAGAGCGGCTCCGGGAGATGAGAGGCACAGGAGGGGGACCATCGACAGTACCACCACCCACACCCCTGGAGGAAAGGGTAGAAGAGACCCTAGAGCCTGAGGCTGTAAGCGGGATGGGAGATCTGGACACCTTTGAGGCAGGACCATCAACCGGTGAGTACCATGTTACATGCATGTACCCACATTAATGCCATACCCCCACCCACCTTGTACACAGGAGCATGCACAACCAAAATAGCTCCATTTCAGAGTAGCAAACACCAGAATGATGCATTATGGGCAATGTAGTCAAGTAGGCAGTTCATAGGCAATAGTTTATTAGGAAGTTGATAACAGATAGTAGATACTGACAGTGTGTTCCCTATGTCCCACAGGTCTCCCACAAAACACCCCCACCAGCCCAAGCAGCTAGGGGCCACTGGTCAGCCAGCAGGTACATGAGGGAACAGGACCAGCCACCACCGACACCATGTCCCCTCAGGAAACACCTGTTGCAGTAGTGGTGTGTGAGCCTGCACCAGGTGCGAGCCAGAGTGCCATGGGAGACATCACAGGGCCTCCACCGCTTCGCAGGCGACGTGAAACATCATCCTCAGAGCGGCAGGCAGAGTCAGGGCATGCCTCCACATCACCAACCGAGTCCGCACTTCTACGGGGTCAGTGCCTGCAAACACAGGAATTAAGGAGGATTAGTGGGGCATTGCGGCGCTTGGAGCGCAATAATGGCAACAGTATGCAGCTGGTACATTCGGAGTTGCAGGTGATCAGTTCCAACATGGGTGACCTTGCACTCTCCATGCGCCAACTAGTGGCAGGACTGCTAACGCAGACTGAGAGTGCACGGCGCAGGGACCGCCAGCTGCTGAACCGCCTGGACAGGATGTCCTCCTCAATAGTAAGGCTGGCTGTGAACACAACAGGGCTGTCTAGGCGCACAGTCAGCCTCCAGGGGGACATGGGCCACTTTGCTGGTGACGTGGCACGGGGACTGGGCCGTCTCAGCCATGCTATAGACCTCATGGAGGCACGGCAGGTGGCCAGGGGCGCAGGCGACACGCCACAGGACAGTGAGGAGGGCTCCACTGTCAGCAGTGTCTCTGCCGGTGACACCAGGGTGCTTCGCAGTGGAAGCACAAGGCAGGGCACTGCTGACCCCCCTAGTACCAGCCAGGCTGGCCGAGCCCGCCGTAGGGTCTGAGCACCACACAGTCCTGGGGTTGGGGCACATGACGTCAATGTGTCCCATGCCAGGTGGACTATTGAAGCCCCTGAACTGTTCCTATTGTACATAGTTGTTTTATTTGCACTTATTAAATCACTTGTTCTTTCCACTTAACACATGGACTCATTGTGTGTTACATTGGTGAGTATGGTAAAAGTGAGCACGTACCTTCCATAGTATTGGTTTGCAATGTGTTCCCATCTCAGTTTGCCTTGATTTGCGATGCTCCTATCTCCATGATGGCGATGTGGTAGCTCTTGCTCTTCATCCTCAGAATCTGGGTCTTCAGGGGTGAGAGGTAGCCCACGTCTGGTGGCAATGTTGTGCAGTATAGCGCATGCAACAACTATTTTGAAAGCTGTTATTGGGGTATACTGGAGGGCACCTCCACTTCGGTGGAGGCATCTGAACCTTGCTTTCAGCAGTCCAAAGGTACGTTCGATGATGTTCCTGGTCCTCTTATGTGCACTGTTGTATCGCCTCTCGCAATCATTGCTGAGTGTTAGGTACGGAGTTAGTATCCATGGACGTAGTGCATATGCACTGTCACCTGTTTGGCACAAAAAGTACAATGTTAGCAAGGCATGGGTGGTTTCCACATTGACCTGTGTGCATGTCTGCAAGGTGTATTCAGCTCTACCTAGGAGGTATCCGTCTCCAAACTCCCCACGTTCCAGGCGTCAGTGTATCCCACTGTGCCTAAAAATGTAGGAGTCATGAGTACTGCCTGGAAATTTAGCAACCATGTCAGTGATGACATAATGGGCGTCACATACCACCTGAATATTGAGTGAGTGGGTACACTTCCTATTGCGGAACAGATATTCCAGGTTTGCAGGAGGGCATATTTGTATATGTGTCCCGTCTACACACCCTATGACATGGGGGAAGTTGGCAATCCTGTAAAATTCCAACTTGGTGCTGTTGATTTCTGCCTCATTCCTAGGTAGGTATATGTATCGGGACATGTGTGTGAGTAAGGCGTCTAGGAATGACCTAAAGAACTGTGAGAGTGCACTTTGGGATACCCCACCTGCCACAGCAATGACCCCCTGATAGCTACCCGAGGCCAAGAGGTGCAGTGAGCATAGCACTTGCACATGCGTAGGGATGGCGCAGCCGCGCACTGTCTGGCGTTCTAGCTGTGGTTTGAGTAATTCTATTAAATCTAGTATAGCTGCGCTGCTAAGTCTATATTTATCATATATTTCCTACTCAGTTTGCTGGAAGAGTGTCTGCCTTGTTCTGTATATCTTCTCCTGTCTCTGCCTCCTCCTCCTCCTCTGCTGGGCGGCGTGGGCTCTCCTCCTCACTGCTATCAGGTATATCTCCGCCATCTTGAATAACCCAGATGCCTTCTGGGTCTCCTTTTATACTTTGGTAATGGTTACCACCTGCTCTAAGTTAGTGGTAAATTGGAAGTGCAAAATGGGCTTTTTGCGACTAGTCGCAATTTGCGAGTTGCTATTGCATATGGTTTGCGACTCGCAAATTGCGACTTGCTATTTGCGGGTCGCAAAATGGGGTCGCAAATTTTGCGAGTCGGTAATGGCTCACTTCGCATTTTGCGAGTCGGAAATGGGATTTTTGATGCGGGGTCGCAAATTGCGAATCGGGCCATTTGCGACTCGCAAAAGTTTGCTACATCTGGCCCTTTGTTATTACAACATGAAGCATGATGTTCTAAGTTGAACTCAGTTATATGTGGTGTTGAAGAGTATTATGTTCACATTTGTATTAACTCTGAGATAGATACTAGAGCTCAAATTTCTATTACCAGATAGATGGAACCACTGATCTAACCCTTAGTGGTGATTTAAGAGACAGTAGCGCCATCCTAACGACACATTAAAGTAATATTTTTGATGCTAATGTGCCATTAGATGGCCAAAAACACTGCACCATATTTACAAAGTGGTGCAATGCATGCATTGCTCGACATTCTAACCCTTTGCTCTCCATCATTCCTGTGCCAGGCATAATGTATGCAAAGGGGGCGTCCCCCGTTAGCTGCTGGACACATGTCCCAAAATGGTTAGGAGGATGCATGTGGACAACCCACACCCTTCTATCACTCTAACAGCACATGTAGGGTGGCAGTGTAGTCAGTTACATAATCAAATATCTGTAAAACCAAATACAAATTATTCTGTACATCTCCATTTGTTGTGTGAGCACAAATCCCTAACAACACCCATGACATGCATATGTAACACTGTCAAATCAATGAAAGGGGTACATATGCAGAAGACCATATACATATGCAGATAAGTCATTCAAGGTGGGTGGAACACACTGGGATATGTCGACTGGCAGATTGTGCCAATGGTGGCTTCGTAGAAATGATGATTAGGTGTCACAGTGTGCCACCAGGGGTCCATAAATGTGTGCCATGATGTGTGGGTCTGCACCATTTCACTGAGCCACCAGTATCAAGTGAATGATGACTCATGTCAACAGACACTACAGTCCAAGATTGACATTTCACTATCCCATTGCAGAGGATAAAGCCTTACCTCCAGCGGAGCTGCCTGTCCTGGATTTCTCTGATGATCTGAATCACCAGTTGCCAACCATCAATGCTGACACTCTCCAGGAAGCCCTGGGTTCCTTCCCGACACAATCTCCCTTCATAGGGTGAACACACAGCCTTGCGGGGTCTACACATGAACCTCCCAACAACCAACACACAGCACCAACCAGTACAGCCATAGCTCTGGATTCGGAGGACCCAGACATTACCTTTCAGAAGACAGCAGTAAGAGTTCAGCGAAAGCTGGCACAGAAGGTACAGGTAGGGATGAAGACCATGGTGGGCAGCCTAGAGGGAGTGCAGATATGCCTCAGTCTGAATAAGGACAACTCTTCTGCCATTAGAGGCACCCACTCTCCTCTCCGTGGACTCCAGAAGACCCTGGCCAACATAATTGCTTTCCTGAGGCAGAGGCTGGAGCAACAGCCCTGCCAAAGTGGCAGCAGCATGATTTACAACAGGCTGGGGTCTCTCCAAAGTGTTCTGGAGACCATGCAGCAGAATCTGGCCTCCCTCCTTGAAAACATGGCTGCCTACCTGCAGGTCCTCCTTGCTGTATTGATGCTTTTTGCTTTCCCACAAATGGCATCTGCCAGGACTGTTTATTCCACATCTCTATACCCTGATGTGTATGTGCCCCTCTCACCTTCAACAACAGCACCACCCATGGCACAGGAGGCACCAACCCATCAGAGGATGAAGATGTGGAAGGAACAATTTTCACTGGAAAAAACACCCAGTAGCTACAGTCTGTGCCACATGGACAGTATCTCTTTATTTCTGTGCTGAAGATCATGCCAGTGTAGTGACAGTTGCAACGTGCCCTCTTAACTTTACCACTGTTGACTTATATATGGACTGTTGGACTGTAATAGACTCAATTCCTACTTATTGTCAATTTAGACACCTCCTCACTGATGCACACCTTTTCTACACATGTCTCATGACATGTCCCTCACCCTTGGACTCTGACTGGACATTCAACGGCTTGGGATCTTTCATGGGGTCAATGAACTGTTCATTGTACATCATCTGAAACAAAACTTGCACATGTAAATAAATTACCATATTCACATAAAGTCTGCTTTTTTTCCATCACCTGTTTCAAATGTATGCATTGTGTGAAGCTATGCCGGTCTGTACTGAACAAAAAGACGTGTGGCTTTCTGTCAGACACAAAGCCACACACATAGACTCAAACATGATTAAGGTGACTGGTAGCATTGTGGACTCCCATAACATTTCTGAGTCTTCCAAGCATGTATTAAAAAAGGTACCATGCAAGTTTACATATGGCATGTTTGGTTCAAAACACAAGTGTCTGGAAATATTTCTGATCATTGTACCAGTACAATATTGATGTAGCAAACACAATAGGCATAAGTGAGACTGTGAGGGCTTTGGAGGGAAGCGGGGGAACATGGCGGCCGGTTGAAGCGCTGACCGCGAACTCCCATCGGACGAGAGACGCGACCTGCGACCCCTGACCTGGAAATGACGCGCTGAGAGCCGGAGCAGTGCCGCAGTTGGATCGACGCGTGAGAGGATCACCGCGGCCGTAGAGGGGCCCCCTTGTTGTGACGAGGAAGAGGTTTGGAGGAGAGACGCCGGGGGAGAGACTAGGGGAGAGACTGGGATTGTGCAGGGCTTCTAGACCGGCGCCCGGGTGAGTCGCTCCTCTTGCCGGGAAGAGCTGTTGATGGCGGTTTGTTTTTTCTTTCTTCTTTCTCGGTGTTGAGGCTGACAGAGCTCCCTACGTGAGAAACACACACTGATAAATCCAGTTTGGTAGGAATACCATAAAACGTTAATTAACCGGAACATCGGATCTTTAAAAACAATCGCAGGTTGAATCTGCATAGGGTTTTTTTTTTTGTGAGCCTTGGTTTTTTTTTTTTTTTAGACTTCTTCTGTCACCCACAGAGGTTGATGTTAAACTCTCTTATCATTAACTTTGAGCATTGTCTCTTTGCTTTAAGAGTTATTTCAACGTTGCTTCTACTCCTTGAATTAGATCGAGTTGGGCATCACTGGGCATCATTTGCCTATCGGGCTTGGAGTAGTTATTTGAAGGACTCGGAAGGATCCTAGAAAATCCAGTTTTGGAATACGTTACTATTGGAGTGTACTTGTTTATATTGATCTTCCCGCCCCAGGTCGGGAGATTTAATTAAAATCACGGCGAACAAGGAGGGGGGCGAAATTGCTTCGGCGAGAGGTGGTCAGGGGGTCCCCTGGAATCAAGCTTTAAATTCCAGTATTTGGGCTGAAGCAGTGAGGGGTGTGCGACGAGGGAGATCGTATACCTCTCGCTGTTCTCTTCGTGGGATTTTACCGGAGACTCCGGGGCTTTCCACAAGGAGTAATCTGAACAGGAATAGGGTGGGAGGAGAACGTGATACCAGCAGAGCCTCTCGGTGCATGTCTCCAATCAAACGCCGCCCCAGGGTTGTACGGACAGAGGTTAAAAACCCGGTTGGTGCAAGGACTTGTAAGCCCGGCCCCCTGGGTGTGAGTGATAAGCCCCAGGCTTATTCATCAGAGACTGTAGCAGTTACAAATCTTGGATATAAGACCCACGGCGAAGTCTCTTTAAAGGGGACTGATCAAATTTTGTCATCTGTGGGCCCTCCTATCCCTCTCTTGGGGGAAGGTCAACCTGAACCTCTGGGGAGGAGTGAATCATTGATCACAAGATATTTTCGGACCACTACCTTTCCATCGCAGGATATGGCAAATAGTCAACTAACCTCAGATGATTTAGAAATGTCAAATTTAGCTATGCGTTTGGCTATGCGTTCGCCCCTAAATCCATTAGACAAGGATCTAGATGGACAGGGAGAGGATTCCTCTAAATTATCGGCTTTGTTAGAAGTGGAGAGTAACCCTCTCAGAGGTACAATGTCTTATGGTATGGACGTACAGGCCCTGCTAATCTCTCTTACTAAAGAGATTAGGGAAAAATTTGAGACATCAGAAAATAACCAAACAAGGATTCGGGAAGTATGTGAGGCTTTGGAAAATAAAATCACTTTGTTAACAGATCGGATGGGTAAACTCGAGACTGTGGTGGCGGCCCATGAGGAGCGGGTGGCAGCTCAATCTGAGGATATTTCACAATTAAAACGTGGGGAAAAGTTGTTACAGGACAAACTAGAGATTTTGGAAAATAACATGCGGAGAAATAATATCAGGCTTTTGGGTGTTCCTGAGGGATTGGAAGGTGAAGATATTAAGGGCTATGTGATTGCTTTGATAAAAGAGGTTATCCCAAATACAGCAGTGTTTAACCTGGAAGAGGATATTCAAAGAGTCCATCGTGACCCGTTCAAGAAAAATCCCGGGAGGAAGAATCCCAGGAGGATTCTGATAAATTTCAATACGTACTCTATCAAGGAAAAAATTCTGTCTGAAGCCCTTAAAGTTGGTGTTTTTTCCAAGGGGGATTGGGCCTTCAGGATAAGATCGGACTTGTCTAAAGCAACATTAGATAGACAGTGGGAATTGGGAAATTTTATGCGCGAGCTTCGTTCTCTTGGGGCTACCGTACAGCTAAGGTTTCCGGCAGCACTCCGGATCATGTGGAAGAACAAAATGTATAACATGAGAGATCCGGGGGAGGTTAGCGCATTTATAGACCAGATTAAGGCGTCACAATAAGATCTAGTGGAAGTATCTCGTCCGATGGGGAGTTCGAATTTAGGATAACAGGATGGTTATCCTAGTAGAATCAGGGAGGGTTCCCCAGGGTAGGGGGGTTGGGTTTGGGTGGGAGTTGGGGTTGGTGTTGGTGGAGGGGGTGGAAGGCACTGGGTGTGGGGGTTTGGGTTGGGTTAGGTGGGTTAGGTGGGTTGAAAGGATAAAAATAAGAAAGTCCTCATATGTTGTTTACCTAGGAGGGGGGTGCGCTGTGCTTATGACGTTTTCCTTTTCTCCTGACAGATATGTCTAAGTATGGGAATTTAAGATTGAAATTTCTTTCTTGGAATGTGAATGGTTTAAGGGTGGTAAGCAGGAGGAGGAAGATTTTTGAATATTTAAGATTGGCGGAAGAGGAGATTATCATATTGCAAGAAACTCATCTCCAACAAACAGAGTGGGAGACCTGGGTTAAACGGTTGAATTGGGTTTCTCTTAGCGTATGCTCCTCCCAAACTAGTGTGATAAAAGGCGTGGCAGTTCTGATCAAAAAATCCATAAAGCTTAGGATAGGATCGGTGCAAGTTGACCCTAGAGGGAGATGGGTAGTGGTAGAACTGTGCGTATGTGGCTATTGGGTCACGGTGGCAGGCTATTATGGACCTAACCTAGATGATCCCACACCATTTCAAGAGTTATTCAATATTTTACTTCTAGCTAGATATCCAGTGGTACTAGGTGGAGATTTCAACATATTGTTAGACCCCGTACACGATAAGTCAACCCCTCGAGGTACGGATAACTCTCCTAAAATGAGGGCACAGGTGAAACAAGCCATGCAAGATTTAGGATTGGTAGACATATGGCACTGCAGAGGAGGCGAAGGAGACAGATATACATTTTACAATAAAAAATATGGGCATAGATCTAGAATAGATTTTTTTTTAATACACAAAAGTTTATGCCCAGAGGTCAGAACGGTAGCCCACAATCCAGCTCACCTCTCAGATCATTCAGCTGTAAAATTACACTTGGATATCAGGGTCGTAAATAAGGGTATTAGATGTATAATTAATCGCGCTATACTATTAGACGACTCTATAGTAGAAGCATTAAAAAAAGACACAAGAGATTTCTTTCTTTTGAACCAAGGTACGGCAAGTTTATGGTGCGTTTGGGACGCCTTTAAGGCTTATATTAGAGGGAGGCTTATGAGCCTGGCAATATACAAACATCGTGAAGAAAAAGAGAAATTGGGAGAGATGGAATTATCTCTAAAAACCTTGCAAGCTGCAATCCATAAAGCACGAGCAGAAGAGAAGGTCAATTTATTAGAGGACTTGATATGTCAAGAGGTTAATGTTCGGAATAAGCTAGAGGCTTTTTTGGAAAATCGCAGTAAGTTAAAATGGGAAGCTAGCCGATATGCTCACCATGAATATGGAGAAGGTTGCAGTAAGCTACTAGCATGGAAGGTTAAGTCAGACCTCTCTAAAAGATATATTTCAGCAGTCAAATCGGACAATACGAATCAGACTTGTGTGGAGCAAGAAGAGATTGAGGGGGCATTTGTATCTTTTTTCCAAGACGTATACTCAGAAAGCCTGGTTAATTCAGACGAGTCGATTAGTGATTTTCTAGAAAAATTACACCTTCCAGCTCTAGAAGATTCTGAAAAGACCCTATTAAATTGTAAAATAAATGAGGCCGAGCTTATTGAAGGCATAAAAGCGTTAAAAAAAGGAAAGGCCGCTGGTCCAGACAACCTACCTAATGAATTGTACAAGCTCTTGGGGGAAGTTATTAGTCCATTTTTATTAGAATTATTTAATTCTATGCTGGTTGAGGGGGCTCAGACGCCTAAATCCTGGAGAGAGGCTATAATTTGTCTAGTTTTAAAGCCAGGTAAGGATCCAATGTCTTGTGCATCTTACAGACCCATCTCCCTGTTGAATGCCGACTACAAACTTTATACAGGGATTTTAGCCAGGAGATTAGGGAATGCCATAGGCAATCTGATTCATACGGATCAAAAGGGTTTTATGAAAGGGAGGTATCTCCAGGATGTAACACATGAGTTATTTGCTGCAATAGACCTGGCGGAACAAGAAAAGACCCCTCTGGCGATCCTGACTTTTGATGCAGCAAAGGCCTTCGATTGGGTCAATTGGTCTTTTTTGAGGTTAGTCCTGGAAAAAGGAGGCTTGGGATTTCCTTTTGTTAGGACAGTCAGGGAATTGTATAGATGCCCCTCAGCGAGAATTCTGGTCAACGGCCAGTTATCACAAGAATTTAGGATTTGGCGGGGTACGCGACAGGGATGTCCATTGTCTCCCTTGCTTTTTAACTTATATATTGAGCCTCTGGCAATTTCTCTTAGGTTAAGTAAGGAAATTATTCCATTTCAAAGTGGGGACTGGGAAAAAAAAGTAGCACTATATGCGGATGATCTTATGCTATACACCAAGGATGTTAGTTCTACCCTACTTGCGTTCAATACTTTGATGGAGCAATTTGGTAAACTTTCTGGTTACAGCGTAAACACAGAAAAGACAGAAATAATGTGTTGGAATTTGACTTATGCTTCTCCCTTAGTCAAACAAGAGATCAGATATTTGGGTATTCGATTAACAAATGATCTAAATGAGGTACCTAAACTAAAATTTTAACATAACATACAGAGAAACCAAAAAATTGCTAAAGAAGTGGGCCGCTCTCCCTCTTTCCATAATTGGAAGATCCAACATTTTGAAGATGTGCATTCTCCCAAAATTCACCTTTTTATTCAACACTATTCCATTAGAGTTTAAGAACTGCTGGTTTAAAAAACTACAGGGGGATTTATCCTCGTTTGTATGGGCCTCTAAAGGAGTAAGGATCTCGTGGAAAAAGATGAGTAGAAAAAAAGAGTGGGGGGGCATTGCGTCTCCAGATTTCTTCAAGTATTATCTGGCATTTCAATTAAAAAACATTAGAAACCTATTGAATAAGAAGTCAGAATATGATCCGGCGTGGAAAGCCTTAACGGCACACCTCGAGGAAAAAGCAGATCATTTTCTATATAAATTCGGCCATCCTAAGTACTTCAAGAAGGTACGCTTGAAGACACTCAGACATGCATGCAACATTTGGATGTACTTTCGGAAGGTGCTAGAGATACCCTATTTTTGCAGCTCTGCCCCCATTTGGGATTCACCTGGTACTCCTGAATGCCTTACTGATAAATTATCAATTCCTTTGAGAGTGAGTGGGATTGTAAGATGGGGCCAGATAATGGAAGGACCAGAACTGTTAAGCTGGTTGACACTTTATGAAGGGACTGGAGGGACAGTCTCCAAATTCAAGTATCTTCAGATAGCTAGTTGGGTTAAATCGCAACAAACAGGAGAAATAGGAAGGAATATATGGGAAGGGAAATTAAACCAGAAAATCATTAATAAAGAAGTTGCTCTGTGGTACCAGGCTCTGTTGGAAGCAACAAGGGATGGGACATCCCTTCCCTTGTTGAAGTGGGGGGGGATCTTTCCAACGCTAGATGTGAAATCTTTATGGTATAGGTCCTGCTCAGAATTGTGGTTCACGACCAGCCCTGCAGAGTTGAAGAAAAACCATTTGTTCACACTTCATAGGGTTTACTGGACGCCGGCCAGATTAACAGCTATCGGGAAAACTCAGAAAAACTGTCCGAGGTGTGGTGACAATAAGGCAAACGATATACACATGTTTTGGCAATGTTCAAAGTTGTGGGAATATTGGGAGGAGATAGGAAACACTCTAAAGATAATATTTAATGTGAACGTAAAATTGGATCTCTCTATGGTGGTGTTTGGGGTCAGTGAACAGGGTATGAATTATCAAAAATTGTCAGCACATCAGGAACACCTGTTGTTTGTATTAATACTTTTGGCTATACGAGAAATTTGTCGTAAATGGGTTGACCCCTTTCCCCCCCGTTCTAAGGATTGGCGAATATCTGTAAATCGAATGTGCATAATGGAACAACGAGGTCCCCTTTCTAGAAGGGATAACTTCTGGATGAATTGGGAAAATGTCTACCAATAGTATATTATTTCTCCTTTTTCTTTCTTTTTTTTTTTTTTTTTTTTTTTTTTTGCTGTCTGGTCTCCTCCTCGTGCAACTTAAGTCCAATGATTAGTACTCCCCTTACCCAATACTGGGCAATGCTTTGGTTATGACTAGGTTTCATAGAAAATAGTATATCCTGGTTGATGGCATACGATTGGGAGAATAATAAAACGTAGACCAAACGGGACGACCCAAGGGTTACGTTTCCCCCGTCCGGTACCATTTTTCTTCTACCAAAGCATGGGTGATAATTATGAGGACAAAAAAAAAAAAAAAAGTGAGACTGTGAGGGGCAGCTGTTAGTGTGCCAGAGTCCATTCCCCAAATGAGGTGGAGTGCAAACTTATAAACTTTTGAACAATGAATGTGAGATTACTTACCAAAAAACAACATGGTGTCTGATTACCTGTCTCAGATTTTGAATCCATGCACAGTCAGAGTGTCAGGAACTGAGCTGAATAGTGCATTGATTAGCTTATGCCATACCACTTACAATCAGACAGGTACTTGGCCATAGGGGACACGCATAGTCACACATGTTAATCAGTACTGAATTCACACCCAAAGGCATTTGTCTGACGTGACCAGTGCAGACATGATAACACCCAGAAAGGCAATCACCATGAGACACCATATTGTAGGAAACTAACAGGATTTATTAATACAAACAAATTATATCAAAAACCTAAACTACAAACTAACGTTCACTAACCTAACCTATAGTAACTAATCTTAACTTATCCCTACAGCTAACTATCCTTATCTACACTTATCTTATACATGTAATGCCACACAATAAACATTGCCCCCCCACTCCGCTTAAGAGACAATAGATGAAAAGGACAATATGAACTAAATGTAAACATAGACTAATTAAACCTATTGCCTAAACAAATATATATATTTTTTATATTTTAATATTTTTTATTAACATATATCCATATACATACCCCTCAACACCCCCCAAAAACAAAAAAGATCCCTAAATCCCACTCTCCCTAACTATACCAACTATGTCCTAAAACTAACCTACTCTATGCTACCTTGCCTATGCCTACCCATTTAAAACCCAATAAAACTATTTACAATTAAAACTAGGGGAAGGGAAGGTGCTGGGAAGAGCAAATGGTCCACAGCGAGTGCCTCTTCATCTTCTTTTTGAGGCACTTTAATATTTTATATTTCCTCTCATTTGCCTCCTCCAATTTGGCCATGTCCTTCCTCATTTTGTCCTCAAATCTGAAGACAATGGAAGCTGGTCTTGGCTGTGGCAGGGATGCTGTTGTAGTAGGGGCCATTGATGTTGAGGGGGCAGAACCTGCAGACCCAACCCTGACCTTCTTGGTTGAGGTTCTATAAGTGTGTGTGCTAGAAGCAGCCTGTACCTCCATGAGGAAAAGCCTGCCACTACCCCCTATGTTTTCTAACTTCTGTATGGCCTGGTCATCCTGCAGTGCCCTTTCTGAACCTCACAGATGTACCGAAAGCCTCTCCCCCCTTTTCAGAAAGGCACGCTTCTGTGCTGGAACCATTGAGGCTGCTAAAACATGAGTGGAACATGTCATCAAAAACTGTGTTGGGCAAAGGAAGTAAAAACATAAAATGGAAATACCATCTTCATATAAGACATATTGTCCTCCTGACCTCATAAAAAAACTTCAAGCCCAAAGTCTATACCAAACTGACTCCCAAGCATCGCAATATATTGCTCATGTTGCAGGGATAACTGATATTCAATCTTGCACACTATCTGTGCCCAAGCTTCCAACATCTTCTAATTACCAGGTAAACACTCAGCATGCATATCTCATACACACATGATGTGACCATGCTAGATCACACTCATCATGATGGGTAGATCATGTAGCTTCACCTGCACACATCTTTTTACTTCAGTCTGTAGACATGCACCACAATCATCAGAACAATAGGTGAAATCTCAAATGTGTACTCAACTAACTGTTGGGCTTCTCAAAAAGCTCCTTGCGTGGCCAGTACATCACTTCATTTCTGAAGAGAGTGAAGCACTGGTGGTGCAAGAGCCCCATTTATAAGCCCCTTGAAGACCTCTACACATGGACATAAATTGTACCATGTCCAGAATAACTACGCTTGGCACACAGTACAGTAACATTTGCTGTGACAAATATGTTGTCAACATTCATACAGTTCTGAAACCCAGCACCTCTGACACATATCTTGACTGACATCACTGTGTTTCTGCACATATTTACCTATTCAAAAGACTCACAAATCTATTGCAGTGCACAATGGCACCTGTGCATCATTTTGTTGTATTCCACATCCTCAACATAACATCAGACATACCAGGATAGACTGTGGTGTCTTAATATTTTAACATTGCATTGCACATATTATAATACCTCACACATAACCCTTGCTCTACACATTTGACATACAAGGTATCACTTACTGGCTGCACCGGGGTCTTCAAATTGTGGAATCTCGCCAATGGTCTTCGGTGCAGGTCTACCTGCAAGACATGACTGGAACACATAGCTTCGTAATTGTAAAACAAAGAAAATCATGGACAACTGTTACACATTCCACTTGTTTAGCTGATTGACCTATTGAATTTAGGGTCTGGAATGGGCAACTAGCATTTATAACATGGCAATTGACAGACATTGTTAGCCCACAAAAACACGTACAGATATGGAATTCACCCATACGCACATGTCTCAAATACATATGTAACAATTTCTTGGGGTCAGTTGTCAGAGGCTTAGGACTATGTTGAAAATCAATGTGAAAATGGAGCACTAACTCATAGACTCCACTTTTGCTGCGCCCCATGCCACTACTTAACTCCACCATGTGTGTGCCGTATTTGACAGACGGCCCACCATGCCACATGTTAGGACACTAGCATTGTAAACTATGACATTATGTTGGCACATTGCATGCTTTGCCCCAAACATGAAGGTGCCAAACCTGTGAAATTAGGCTCATTGCAAACAATGGGAGTGTTATCTTGCCACCCTGCCTTTGGCACGCATACAAATAAACTCCAAAATTGGTGTAGTGGAACCTAATAGATTTAAAAGCACCATTTTTGTGTGCCTCCTACCGCTGGAACACACCACTTGCATTCATCATGCCTGGCATACGCCATGGTTTAAAAGTGCCACAGTGCTTGCATTGCGCAACGTTTGACATATGGTGTTGCAATACTTGCCTCCATTACCCACATTACCTTAAAATATATATGACACCCATGCTTCAGTAGGAGCCGCTAAGCCCTTCTTACATTTGGATCCTTTTTGTGTCACTCTGCACATACGTGACTCAAGAACACACTCATCCATGGCTACCTAATCTCCAGAGTCATGATTGTCATCACGTAAACATTACTAGGCAAATTTACACAGTTGTCAAACCCATAAAGGACATGGACAGTTGTGCCCGGTAAATATGAACCCTTGCACCATTACACATGTGTGTTTTGTGTACTGCACTTAAAGATGTATATGTGATACACAAGGTACAAAGAGAGGAATGTGCAAATGTCCAGCAACCGGTGCATTGCTGATCTCTCATGAATGCAGTTTGGCAGATACATATAACTTGCTGTCCTCATCTTTGTGATGAGATGCTGAAGTAATCCTTATGTCCTACTGTCATGCAAATGCAAATACCGATGTCGCTACATTCAAGGGGTACTTACCAACTGTTCCACTAAACCGAATTACCAGGTAATCCAGGAGATCCCGTTCATATGAGCTGAGGTCTGCCCACAGGTGCTTCAACTGGTGGTCAGTGCACAGGACAGAGACAATGCGTGTCAGCTGTTACAGCACCTTGCCCCAGCGCAGCTTCTGTGCCTCCGTATGGTAGCCCATTATAACACCGCCACCTATGTTCACCATGTTAGGGAGATAGTGGCAGACCAACCAGATGACCCCTCCCAGTTTATCCTCATTCATTCTCTCCACCCTTCCCTTCTGTGACATGTTGCAGCATGCATCCACTGCAACCCAAAGACCCAGAAAAAATAATAGAAATACTATTACCCAACTAACCCCAACTATCCCAACAAACGTATGTACCTCTAAGACAAACATCTGAAAATACTGACACAATAACAGGACAAAAATTTACAAATTCAATGAAACAAATTACTAGATGAACAAGACACGGACAGCACACAGCACAAAAAAGACTCCAAATCCACCACTCCTCACACCAGCACAAGCACCATACAACCTCTCCCAAACGCAGACTACAAGAATGTAATGTAAAAATGAAAGTAAAATCACTTTTCCATGTGTGCAGCAGGGAAGTCCTATTACATTACTTCCTGGGTATATTCATCACATTTTCTGATATGCATCGTTTTCTTTTTTAACACATGACGGTCATGCGTGAAATTTTGTATGAAGGCTGACAAGGCATAATGATTTAGTTTAGATGCAGAGGTGTGAGGCATCATTTTCGGTAATTGTGATGTCTGAAGAACTACCTTAAGTGCTTTTTTTATGCATGACGGCCATGAGTGAATTTTTGAATGAAGGCTGACAAGGCATGATGATTTAGTTTAGACACGTAGGTGCAAGGCATCATGTTTGGTATTTGTGATGTATGATGAATTGTTTTGACGCATGATAGGCATGCAATGATTTTAGAGGGAAGGCTGACAGGGAACCCTGATTCACATTTCTACTTACATGTGCAATGCATCTTTATTGTTTGCATGGTAGGACAGCATATGTATGCATGAGTATTTCACTGTGTACTGGTAACATTGGAATGTGTTTCCATATGTTTATAGGTGTGTGTGATGCATGGGATGACTGATGCTGTTTGCAAATATGCATGTGCATGAAGTCTTTTTCTACATACATGTTTCCACATGTGTAGAATGTGTGTACTGTGAGTTTACATATATGATGGAACTCATATTGTAGGTTTGACACATTGTTTTGTCAGAATTCCTACTGTTTGTTTCACAACAAAGCATACGATAGGTGGGCCATATGCATAAACATGTTCATGCATGTGATAGCCTTGACAAATGTTTAGCTAAGAATGCTGTTGACTAAGGCTGGGTTATGATCCAGTAACCCATGAATATGTAGGTGCAAGTGTGTGTCACACTCTGCCGTGTTCTAAGGGCCAGACTTCATGATGCATTGCAATACCTGTAACATACAGTTACCAATGCATGAGAATTGTTGAAGATGGTGTGCTGACATGTGTCATAGTTTGTAGGAAAGTCCTCCTTTTTGCCCTCGTCACCCCTAAATGTTTTGGATAGATACTGGTTGTTACTGACTCTTGGCTGTGCCCTGGGTACTACTTACCAGCCTCAGGACCAATGCTCTGTGTAAAGTGGATATGCACATTTGACTAATTATATTTGGCTATGTCAACCTAGCTATAAGTCCCTATTATATGGTAGGGTATGTAGGTTCAGGGACCCCAGCATAGGTAGTGCACCGATAGGTGCACTGCTGAGGTGCCCAGTGTCATGTTAAAGGCAGGCCTGCCTTGCTGGCTGCTTTTAAACTAAAGTTACATGCAAATTTGACTTTGGAATTAAAATTACTTCGAAATTCTTAAGCTATCTTATTTTTTCATATACATCACCCCTAATGTGTGCCCTAAGAGCCCCTAGAGCTGGGTGCTATGTAACTATAAGCAAGGACCTTATAAAAATTGGTTTATAAACCCTGGTGTGGTAAAATAGCCAACTGTAGAGAAGGGGCTCCATAGGCTAAAATGGGGACACTTCTTTATTTTAAATAATAAAGTCCCAAAAGGAGCTAACTATGTCACGTGTGGTATCAAACCTATTGTTATAATAAATCCAACAACTTGCCATTGTTTAGTTTAGTATAACTAGTTCAGGGAAAGAGTTTTGGAACTCTACTTGAAAGTTGCCAACTTCAGCTCTGTTTTGCCTTTCTCAGATTGGCCAGCCTCTGGCAGCCTGGCCAGGCTGCCTTGATGAGTTGTGAAGTGGCCTGGGCTGAAGACAAAGACAGTGCCTGAGGAAGCAGATCTACCTCAGCAGATGGTGAAAACAGGATGGGGGGAGAGTAGCTAAACTGGTTTTCAAAGGAGGGAAAGATATTTGGAGCAGGTCGGGATCTCCCCCATTTCCTGCAAACCCAGAAAACCAGGTGCCCTCTTGTTTAGATTAGGAGATGGCAGGAAAGGGGTGTGTTAAGGATTTTTAGCCACACCAGTGGGTGGACTCAGCCAGACCTAACCTCCAACATTCAGTTTCTGCAATTTTGGATTTTTGAAGAATTTTTCTCCCTGGGATTGATTTTTTGCCACACTTCCCAGGAAGTGGTCATCCAAGAGGGTGGTGGCCTTCCTGTGATTGGACAGCTGCGCCCCCCTTGGTTTTCACCCCAGGAGCAAGGATACATTTGGAAGAGCTTCACCCACACCTCAGATCCTACAAGGAACAACGACAGAAGAAGAAGGACTGTCCTGCTGGACCCTGGACACTGCACTCTGAAGGACTGCACCAGCTGCACACTTGGGCTTCACCACAAAAAGGACTTTGCCTGGCCTCAACTGGTTGAAGGAGGGACTCCCTGTTTGCTACAGGTGAAAAATAACTAACCAGAGTCCCCTGCAACAGCTCCTGAAGGAACTGACCAGCTGACCACTGTCCAGTGGTCATTTTGGAGTTTTAACCAGGTGCATAATGGGAGTTGGAGTCCTAGCCCTTAAGGAGCAACCCAGAGCTTCTGGAACCTGGGGGTGAGCTGTGGACTCCTAAAGGACCTTCAAAGACCTTCTGGAAGAGGATCCAGAAGTTTGGATCAGATTGGAGAACTTTTGGTAAAAAGCTCCATAAAGGGACCAATCCGCCGTGGTGAGGTAAGCCGGCTTACCTCAACCGCAATCCGGCCTGACTTGCAGGCTCATCCTGCTAAAAAGCTCCTGAGCCCCAGACTTCCAGGATTTCACCGTGGGCTCCTGGAAAGGCAATCCAATGACCTCACTTCGAAATCGGCTTGCTGAGGCGGGTCTACCACCGTTGGAAGGAAAAAGCTCCAAAAAGTGACAACGTTCGGACATAAAACGTTGACCGGGACTTCCTGCACAGCGTATCCGAGGAGAGCTCCAGAAAGGTCAAATTGGATTGGTGGCTTAGTCCTGTGTAAGAAAATCTTCAAGAAAAAGACTAAGTCGGAAAGTAAACTTTTGACCGAGGCCTCCCGCCTGCTGTAGCCGAGCAGGGCTCCATCACGGGCGGCCTTAAACTTTGACTTTGCTCCGGTCGAGGTGCGACTAGTTATCCTGAGTGGTGTTTTTAGTGTCTATGTGCTAAAAACCATTAATTGTTTAAAAATTCATATCTCCAGTTCCCCTTGTCCAATTTTATTTGTTTTAGTGTCAAATTTAAGTTAAAAATATGTTCTATTTGTAAAATATGTTTTTGGATTTTTAAACTGTTTTCTGTGTTTTATTTTATTACTGTTTTGTGATATTTGAATGCTTTATATAGTTTTTCTCCTAAGTTAAATCTTGTAGCTTGTTGCCAAGCAACCAAAGGTTGAACTGGCGTTAATTTATTGAGACCTAGCTGGACCTAGTGTGGGTTAGTGGCCTATTGCTAAGTATAGGTACTTACCTGCCTTTACCAATAATCCACTTTTCAACATGGTTGTTATGTATGTGACCTGTTTGTGTGTAAAAAGATATGTTTCATGTATGATAAGTCATGAATACTACAATGGTATGTTTAGGGATATGTCAACTACCAATACTCTATTCCAGCATGGATATATGTAGACCATTGTATCACAATTGTGTACTCATATCTGTGTTTGCTATGTTTCCTTATATAGAAACATATGTTCTGGTCCTATTAATTAATTTGTACGTAAATATTTGACACACACACATTTTCATATGTAAATTGTTCGCTTTTGTCCGTAGCACCAAGCCTGGTCCACCTAGGTGGGAAATGTGTGATGAAATGTAGGAATTATATGATTAGCACACACACCTGGAATGCACTATGACTCACTTTTGTTTTATAGCAAGATTTCCCTTTTAGCATACAATCGCTCAGGCAGTGACAGCAGCCTATTCATCAGTGCTCCAGGGGCACTTTCTTTACCCGCACCGGCACATTTTTGAATGTAGTGACACAGTTTGACTGTGGTCGTCTCAGCACAGTTATCTGTGCACAGGCAGTAGCCCCCTGACTGTGTCAACAGTCGAAGTAGTCTCCTCTGGGGATTGTGGTAGGGGGATTTGCCATCCTCAAAGTCAATCATCTGCACTGCAATGCACTGTCACCTGCAGACATACACCTGCACATATGTGGTCCCATGGCCAACTAAGTTTTGTTGCCCTTGAGGTTGTTAACGTCAGGCTTGCACTATTATTTTTTAGGGACTTATAGCTTGTTTGTGTTGAACATTTCTCATCATTTGCTATGGTTGGACATGACTTTGCAGACATAGGTGAGATTATTCCTATGATTTTTGGTTAGGTCATTGCTATATTGTGGAACTGGGACTTATCTGCAGAACTAGGGGACAGGTACTTTCATTTGTCACATACTTGTGTCACACTTGTTTGTGCTGGCCAAGCACGTAGTTGTAGGTGTTGCCAATGTGACTGGAACATGTACAGACCTACACAATCTCTGTGAATATGTGTCTGGTGTTACATGGAAACAGTGCTGTGTTGTACAGTGAGTATTACTCTTTGTGTGTTCCTTCACACACATTGATGGCTTTTTTTGTCAGGCATGCTTCTAGTTCAACATTGCAGGCATAACTTGTGAAGATTACCCTTAGTACCCATTTTCGTCATCAACATTGTCCTTTCAGTCATGCACAGCATATTAAGTCACACTTGTGAACTTTGTAGATGGACATAACTTCTTCTATAGGCTGAGCAATATTTGCCCTCACATTTCCAGGGTTTGCAAGATCACATGACTGACCCCCACACATTACAGAACACCTGCCATAGCACTTGTATAGTATCTGAGTGACCGCCACATATCAGCTGTCCTTCCACATACTTTGCATGGGTACTCACTTAAAGCTGCATTCTGCAACATTTGTCACATTCACTATGAGTATACAGTATTTAGAGTGTGTGATTACTCATGACAGTTATGAGTAGAGGAGAAGCAATATTCAACCTATCTGTGTCCTTCATCACACATACAGGGGCATATTTATACTTCGTTTGCGCCGAATTTGCGTCGTTTTTTTCGACGCAAATTCGACGCAAAACTAACTCCATATTTATACTTTGCCGTTAGACGCGTCTAGCGCCAAAGTTCATGGAGTTAGCGTCATTTTTTTGCGTGAACACCTTCCTTGCGTTAATGATATGCAAGGTAGGCGTTCCCGTCTTAAAAAATGACTCCGATGCATATGCGTCGTATTTATACTCCCGGGCAAAAATGACGCCCGGGAGTGGGCGGGTCTAAAAAACCCGCATTAGCGCCGGATTTTAGCGCCTGGGTCAGGGCAGGTGTTAAGGGACACCCCCTGCCACCCTTGCCCACCCCAGGAGGACACCCAAGGATGGAGGGACCCACCCCAGGGACATTAAGGTAAGTTCAGGTAAGTATTTTTTTTTAAAAAAAATTGTGGCATAGGGGGGCCTGATTTGTGCCCCCCTACATGCCACTATGCCCAATGACCATGCCCAGGGGACAGAAGTCCCCTGGGCATGGCCATTGGGCAAGGGGGCATGACTCCTGTCTTTGCTAAGACAGGAGTCATTTCAATGGGGGATGGGCGTCGTAAAAAAATGGCGCAAATCGGGTTGAGGCGATTTTTTTGCCTCAGCCTGACTTGCACCATTTGTGGACGCCCATACGCCATTTTCCCCCTACGCCGGCGCTGCCTGGTGTACGTCGGTTTTTTTAACGCACACCAGACAGCACCGCCGGCTAACGCCGGCTAACGCCGGCTAACGTCATTGAATAAATACGGCGCCCGCATGGCACTTCAGAATGGCGTTAGCCGGCGCTAATTTTTTTGGCGCAAAACTGCGTTAGCACAGTTTTGCGTCAAAAAGTATAAATATGGCCCACAATTTGGCAAGGGTTTGTGACATTGCTTGACTTACATGTACATTACAAACTGGATTGAGTATGATAGACATAGAGATTTAGGTGTTTTGGTACCTGTATGTGACTCTCTCTTGGTCAAACATGTGAGTGCCACTGAGGAGTATATTTTCAGTTATCACCTGTGATAGTGACATTCAGATATTGCTTGGTTACATAGCAGACACAATCCTGCCATTGCAGGCGATTGCTCGTCTTTTCCTACCTAGGTCAGACATCAGTACAGCAGTCTTCACATGTATTTCCAGGACTACTGCTGGCATATGTCAACCCAACTCACTTGTGTGATATGTGTGTGACGATGTAAATTGTTGGTGCTACAGACTATGCCAATATTTCACTCACACATTTTACACATTCATGTGGAAGTGCATTGTTTTTATTTGTTTTTAGTTCATTACTATGGGCCTCATTATGAGTTTGGGGGGTGGCGAAGGCCACCTGTCAAACTCTTCCCGCCATCAGGCTACCTGTGCGGCCTGAACCCCGCCGGCCCTATTAGGAGTTCACCACCGGGTCTTAACAATGCGGCCGGCTCCTAATGGAGCCAGCTGCAATGTGGTGGTGTGGTGGGTGCAGCAGCACCCGTCGCGCTTTCCTCTGCCTGTAATTCAGGCAGTGGAATGCGTGATGGGACCGTGCCTGGGGGCCCCTGCACTGCCCATGCCAAGTGCACAGCAGCGCAAGGGCCCCCAGGGGCCACCAAGTCCCCTATTCCACCATCCTTTAAATGAAGGTGTAAACTGCCATGGACAGGCTGGCGGATGGGGACTCGTAATCCCCAGGGCAGTGCTGCTTGCAGCGCTGCCCTGGCAGATTACAGCCGTCGGGACCACCAGGCTGCAGACTGTCGGTAGCCTGGGAGTGTCGATTGTTGGACCGTGGCGGCTCTGCCACAGTCATAATGTCGTGACCCTGGCGGTCTGGTGACCACCAGGGTCACAATGAGGCCCCATGTCCCTAAGATATATCCATCTTTTGTGGTGTAGTCATGCTCTCTGAGATGTGGGTGAGTTAAATATGTATGTGATGGTGAAAAGAAGTACTCCATGAGGTATCAGAGTTAAAGTGATTTATTTACAAATTTTTATATATTGATGCTTGGAGTCCAGTCTCTAAGTGAAAAGGTTGTGCACAATTTGGTCTCTTCTGTGTACCCCAGCAGCAGAGTCTCGTTGTTCCCCATCCTTCTGTTGTGCATCATTGTCCTCCTTCTCCTTACTAGGAAAATCTATTTGTTCATCCCAGTGGACATTGATACGTACACAGATGTTGTGGAAAATTGCACAGACAAGTGTTATTTTGCACACAAGGGGTGCTGCAATACATAACAGGCTTTCTCCAGTTATACCTAGGCACTTGAACCTGGATTTCAGCATGCCAAAGTGTCCTTTCCACCACATTCCTGGTCCTTTTGTGTGCTTCATTGTAAGCCCGCTCAGCATCAGTTAGTGGGTTTCCATTTGGGATCATGTCCCATCGCGGATACCATAACCCTGGTCCGCGGCAACGGAATGTGAGAAAATGTGTCAGACATGCATATTTGTTACTTGCTATGTGGCATAGCACATTTTTGTTTACAGTAGAGCGGTAACTCAGACTTGCATCAAGCGTTGTATATGTTTCTATTTGAATGCATGGTTGTATTGGTGTGTGGTGGTGCACTTTCCAGTCATGGGCTGTGCCTCAGGAACTAGGTGATTGTTGATTAATTTCTGGTCTGACAGTTCACCGATGCAGAATATGTTTGGTTTTGTCTATATTTTTCCCTTAGTCCCATAACCTTAGACCTACAGAAGACTGATGTTTGCTAATTTTATACCTATTTTGTGTGCTGTGTGCCATGAGACAGATGTTGTGCCCTGTGTGTTGCATGTGAATCCCACCCCCTTGAACTACCTCTCTTGCACAAAGTGCTGTTGTTGCTAATTGCTGGCTAGCATGCATACATGTATGGGGTTCATATGCACAGTGTGGCACAGTTGTATGGGATGTATTGTGATGTATGCAACACGTTTGCAGACACCTGTGGGACAGGACAGGGCATGAGGTGCTTTTGTGCACTGCCCTGCATCATCAGTCTAATGCTGCAAAGTCCAATGTCTCCTTGATATTGTGCATTTCTGGCCTCTACCAGTGCACTGCCAGTAGTTCAGGTGCCACAGTCCACTGTATCACGGAAGGGAGATGTGGGATTTACGTGTATGATTGTTGGTGTACTGTGAGGTATTCATTCCTACACATGCTCTATCAATAATGGTGATGTTCTATTTCAATGTGTGCTGCACTATGCACCACACAAGGCAAAGGTGAACACATTGAGTAAATCAAGTATATTTTGCTGATATGTAAATGGTGATGCCACCACTAGGGTGATAATAATTGTCTGTGCTGCTTCAGGTTTCTACAGCATTGTAAATGTGGGGCAGTGCCAATATGTGAGTTGTTTGACAGTGACATAGCCAATGCAATGCACATAGCTGAGCTATTCCATGCTAAGTGTTATGTGTGAAGGATCTGTATTTTGTGATAAACATGTGGACATATGTAGTGGTTTGTTTCAACTTTTGAATGCAGAGGGGACATTGCTCCACCAGTCCACCATGTACCGTGTCAGTCAAGTGGTGCTAAGAACTTGTACATATATGAGTGGATTTGAGGGAGATGTGCATTGAATGCTGTGTGGCATATGTGTTATTGTCCAAACATCTGTGTTTCCCAGTCCATGTTTGTAGTGCGGTGTATGTATTGTTTGTCCCACATGTTTAGTGTGTTATGAAGTGTATGCTGGCTTACCTACAAGTAGGCCATTGCCGTATTGTCCATCCTGGAAGCATTGATTAATTGTTGAGTATGTGAAGAGGTAGGCATCATGGGCGCTGCCCGGATATTTAGAAAGGAAGTTGTTAAATCTTCGACTATGGTCCACAATGGCCTGCACAATTATTGAGTGTGCACGTTTCCTGTTCCTGAAGAGGTGTTTTGTTGCAGCAGGAGGGATAAGTTGTACATGTGTGCAGTCTATTGCACCCAGCGCATGCGGGAATCCAGCAATTTGGTAGAATCCTTGTTTGGTCTCCTGCTACAGTTGCTGGGTGTTGGGGAACCACCAATGTGGTGTGGTGTGAGGCGGATGATTGTGTCCAGGACCATAGGAAGGAAGGCAGAAAGGGATGGTTGTGAGATACCACCCACTTGTGCTGCAGTGGTCTGAAGTGATCCAGAGGCCAGCATTTGAAAGACAGCCAGAAGTCTGCTCATGGGATGTCTGGTTGTGTGACTTTCCAGTCTTTCTATGATGACAGGGGCAATGTGGTGGAGCAGCTATGCAATAGACTCCCGCTTGAGGCGGTACAGTCATTCCTGAGACCAAGGATGGATGCACATGTGTGGAATATTCTCTCCCTGCTTCTGAGCTGCCTTTGTGGCTGCAGTGGTAGTGGTTGAGGTTGCTGCAGTGGTGCTGGTGGCGCTTTACATCATTGCTGGTGTTTTCCCGGGTGCCAAACTGTAGCAGTAACAGGTCCATGGTGTACAGTTGCCTTCCAGGGTTCCTTCTGTGTGTTTTCTTTATGTAGCTGTGGCTGGGCCTCATTTTAACACCTGGTCTGACCAGGCGTTAAATTTATGACGCTAATCAGAGTTAGCGTCATTGGTTTGGCCCAATCCTAGGCGTGTGTCCTTTTTCCATCAGCTTGCAGATTTGGTGCTAGTGGACTTGCAGCATTTTTTAGGAAGGAACCCCTATCTTGCATATCATTGTCATTAAGCAATGCAAGGTTAGGATGCACTCCTAAAAAAAAACGGAAATGTGTAGCTAGACTGCTCTAGTGACATTGTCCAAATATGGCGCTGGGTTAGCACCGCTTTTGCTTTAAAAAAAGGCACAAATGCAGCCCTAACTTTTCCTAAATTTGGGCTATAGTTACATTCCCCTCTGCCCAGCATATTTACTTAAACATCTGGTGGAACACCAATAAAGGGACTCATGCACTCACTCAGATATGTAGCAAGGTTTACTTAAACATATGATGGAACACTGATATATATACTGCTACACTCTGTAATATATATAGAGAAAAAGTGACTGATCCTACTTACCTTCTAAACAAGTACTACTTAAAACATAGATTCGGCCTACAAATGCAAATCTAAATGTGCACTTTTACTGTGAGGTAGACATTCCTAACAAAAACTGCTTGAGAATCCTCAAAGTATGTAGATTGTAGAGCAGGGTGGTTTCTGTTTAAAATATATACATATCCTTCTAAGCCTCACTGACTTACAGATACAACTGAAGAGTCCTGTGCTGACGTATAAATGCAGTGTGCAGGCTATTGTAGTAATAGTATCTCTATTAGGAAAAGGGCAGATAAACTGACACACCCACTGTCGCATCCAAAGATACACTCTAACATCCACTCTTACATCCAGAAATGCCTCCTCACATGTACTCTCAGATCCAGAGAACCAATTTCACACCCACTCTCACAGAGACATAGTTACAAAAACAGATAGAAATATATAGACCTAAATGTATTTTGTATTTGATTTGCAGATATCCACTTGCACTGAAAAAATAAAAAATATGAATGCCTGATAAGACACAAAGAAGAAAGAAACAGAGGAAACAACACTACCTAATTCAAACTGACAGTAAAAAGACAGATAAGTGGCAGAATGTGGACAAGAAAAAAAAGACGGCTGGTAAGAGCAATAGGGACTTTTTAAAACATAGTATGTTGAAAATTGCAAACTGAAAAAAAAAATCCACTGAAAAGAGGAATTATAAATGAAATGATAAAGATGAAGGCCTACATTCTGGTAAAAGTAGAACATGTAATAAGGAGGGGAAGGAATTGATTTGAAGACAAAGACAGCTTAAGGAGATAAGAGTAAACTTGTTTTGAGCAAGAGTAGTACAAAATCTGCTGAAAAAGATGATGAAGCAGTAAAAGAGAAGTGCTGTAGTTAAGCAAAAGCAACTTATTGGGAGCATAGTGGACAGGGTATTTGTTTGCAAATGAAACTTTTTAATCCCAATAATGAACAGAATGAAGACACTAGACAAAACAGTAGTCTGCATGAGGAAAAGAACATTAAGGAAAAGGCTAATTAACAAAAATCATTTTCATAAAGTTATTGATGTTGAATGGATGCAGACATCTAGCACAGAACTATTTTTAATGAAGAGAGCTACTTGCAAGAGAACTCATTAGTGCATACAGTTGATATGTGTCAGAGAAACTGCCACCAACAGAACTACAGCAAGGACTTAAAGGAAGAGTTGTATATTTACCTCCAGATTAAAACAAATGTGATACTGTTGCTGTTGAACACGATGTAGATGAACCACTCATTATTCTACTAAATGGAGAACCTACCAAAAGAATGAAAATCTGGCAAGAATTAGTTGATGTGAATAAAGTAAACAAAAGCTACAATATACTTGAAAGCAAATAATGTTTTTTAACAAACGTGGATATTGCTGCAGAAGTACATTGCTTTGGTGAAAAAGCACTGCGATTACGTGTATAGAGAAAGTGGATAAGCAGAAATCAGAAGAAATATATGAGCTCTACAGTATTCATCCACTACATTTAAAAGAAGTTGTTGGGGATGCTGTTCATGTGTTTCAAATTAACCAAGCTAGAGGAGCTCCAGTGATTGTGTTGGAAAAAGTTTAGAAGCTCACTGTTTTCCACAACTATTTCCTAAAGGAGTTGGTGAGTGCTACGATGAGAGACTTATACAAATACCAGCATTTGAATATAGGTCAACAGGATATATTCAGAGGATCCTAGGTTTTGGCAATCTTTTCCCTACATTTTCCTTATTATTTGAAAGTGACTTATCTGGACCCTATTATGATGTGAATCACAATCTGCAAAATCTTTGCTACAAGGGAGTTTGTGGATAAAATACAAGGTAAAGATGAAAACCTAGAGTACAACTTAATTAATTTGATGACATGTCTATGTGGGACTAATGAATACTGGTTCCGTCGTCATGGAGAACTTAAATGTATGCTTCACAACCTAGGTCCACCTACTTGGTTTGTAACCCTTAGTTGTGCAGGGTATGCATGGGATGATGTGCTACAATTTCCAAGAGAAGCAAACTCTAATATTGAGGATATACCTTTGAAGACAGCAGGAGAACTTTGCTGTTTGGATCCTGCTAATGTATGTAGGTATTTCAATCACAATTTTCAAGCAATGAGTTTTATATGCAATTAAACAAACCCTCCTCTTGGAGAAGTAACAGATTTTTTTGGGGAGAAAAGAATACCAGGCAAGAGGTGCTCCCCACATACACATGCTCTTATGGGTAAAGAATGCACCAACATTTGGCAGTGATACTGATGAGTGTGTACTGCCTGTCATAGATCAGTATGTTAGTATAGTATTCCAAATGAGACGAAAAACAAAACACTGCAACAGCAAACTGTAAATTTCCAAACACATAGATGTAGCAAGTATTGCCGCTGAAGATTCATATCTAAAGGAAAGTTGTATAGAAGGTATCGTTTTAGATTTCCAAGGCCTACCCTTTCAAAGGGAAGAGTCAACAGCTTTTTATCTGCAGTAAGGCAGAGATTGACAAGAAAATCACGAAAAAATACATATAATCTGAAAAGATCAGAGGATTATAATCTCATCATCCTAAAATTATAGAATGCAAACATGATTATACAGACTTTTTATGACAATTCCATTGCTGTTGCTTGTTATGTCACTTCATAAATTACAAAATCAGAAAAACCAGAGATGAAGGAAACAAAGGAGGAGATTTCTGTGGGAAAATCTCTATCGAAGAAATTATACAGTTTCATCTTGGAAATGCTGTCACATAGAAAGATAAGTTCTTATGAGTGCTGTGAAAGGTTGGGTTCAGCTAGTCTGTTCTCAAAGTCTAATGCAATTGTTTGGATTAGTCTAGCATTGCCAGCATGCGAAACAGAGTTTTGAAATCTCATCCAGAAATTCACTACTTAGCAAAGTTTGATCCGGACAGTACAGCTATTGTAAAGACAAATATGCTGGATACTTACTATCCAAAAAGGAGTCCACAGCTAGAAAATATGTGTCTTTATGAAATTCTGCAGCAATGTAGGTACAAGAATAATGTTTCAGAAAACATTGATGAAAAGAAATATGGTGTAGCTGAGTGCGATTGTTAGGTTTGGCATGCAAAAGGTTACTTAATAAACCAAGGAAAACTTACTTGTCAAACTGCTGAGAAAAAATAATTTTTCTACTTAGCACTTTTCCAGCTAGTCAAACCTTGCCATTCGAAAATAGAGTTACTTGGACAATACGACTACAATGGAGACTCTTTCAATGATGTACAAGACAGCATTCATTGTCCAATATTTTTGAACTATCTAAGAATGTTGAATGAAGAAATTGAACATGGAGAGACAATTGCTACTGTGATAACAAACAACAGGTCACAAAGCAGCCAGCATTCTAGACCTCTCAGTCAAGATCCTCTTGGACAGGCAATAATTGAAAATAAAGCTGCCGTAGCAACAAATGAAGTGGAGACAGCAATTCAACAAGCGAGAGAAGAAAATGTTGACTTTGAGCAGTTAGTAGAACAACTCAACAAAGGACAGAAAGAAATATACATGGATGTTAAAGAAAAAAATAGAACATGGATTCCTCCTTGAAAAGAATCAATGTAAATGTTCAAGTTTGAAACCAATTCTTTTGTAGGTAAGCGGACAAGCTTGAACTGGAAAAATATTTTTAATACAAGTTCTCACCACTAATCTGCATAATACTGCATGTTCCATTTTATCATGTGTACTAACAGCCCCTACTGAATTGGCTGCACACAATATCGAAGGAATGACCTTATATCTTCTACTTATGATGTCTGTTGAGCACAATAATAAACTGTAATACCAAAAGTTATCTGGAGAAGCTGGTCATTAAGTTTCCAGAGTTTTGAAGAAATTGAAACTCTTAATCGTTGATGAGGTGAACATGGTCTCAAACTTAATCATTGCCTTTATACATTTAAGAATGCAACAAATATAAAAGAGTATGATGTCCTTTCTGTTGGAAATCATGTAATTATTTTTGGTGATTTTTTACAACTCACCCCAGTCAAAGGACAGCCTATATTCAAGACACACTTACTTGAAGAAGCTCATAATTCTTTAGTAATTGTTGGGAATGTCAACATTTGGTTGAATTTCCCCTACAAAGAAGTAATTGGAAACATGCGTCAAGCATCTGATATGCAATATATGCATAGTCTAAACGATATCAGATTAGGAATACTGTCATGTTTCTTACTTGTAAAAGACTTGTATGCTTGCAGAAAGCAGTTTCCAATATCTGTAGCATACTCTGTGACAATACATAAGTCTCAAGGTGTAAGTGTTGATACAGCATTTATTTATGTTGGCAGCACTGTGTTCAAAGAAGGAATGTCATATGTAGCATTGTCTCGGGTTAGAACTTTGTCTGGTTTGTATGTGATAGTGTTTGATGAGAGTAAAGTAAATGTTGATTCCACTTGTGTATTGGAGTGCAACCATTTGAAAAGCCTGGAGGCTCCACATCTAGGACAGTACCCAGTTGACAAAAGCAGACAATCTTACCAAAATGAAAGATTTTCAAAGGATTTCAAAGGATCAGACTGTTGTTGCTGAGAAAAATAAGAAAAAAGAAAAGATAGAAGTACTGGAGAAGAAGAAACGTGATATTAAACAGAAAAAAGTAAAAATGTTTATGGTTTGCCCTCTTGAGCTTGTTAGAACGCTTTTGCAGTGATAGAACAAAAAAATACTCTACACTGTTTAGGAGATTTTGCAGATCTGTGCACTGGGTCAGTACAGTTCACTCAAAACACTCAAGACGATGCACAAGAATTTTTGATGGTCCTACTAGGTATTTTAGAAGAAGAGATGGTACCTATTGAGGATCTATTTGGACTAAGTTATTCATGTGAGCATAATTGTGAAGATTGTATCTTTTCTTCAAAAACAGAAATAGACTTAGAAAGATTTATCTACCTAACTCTACCAGACTGTAAAACTGTCTGACAGTTTTGATAAATTGTTTAAAGATGCATCACAGAATAATACCTGCACAAAGTGTAAGTCTAACCTTCTGTCAACTTGGAAGATCAGAAGAACTGGCAAGTATATCATCTTAATGCTACAACGATGCAAAGTTGAAGGGACTAAATTGGCAACTCAATTTACAAATGTTAAAGCTGGAAAAATCTCTATCTCTGGAAAAATATATATTTGTACAGCCATTATTTTCCATGAAGTAGTAAGTGTTACATCTGGACATTACACTACCTACAAAAAATACAACTTGTGGACAGAGTGCAATGAGAGCAAACTTACATTTAAGCAGAGATTACCCAATACATGACCAAATTTTTACTGTATGTTTTTTTAAACAAAGTTCTAAGGGGGATTAATACTGGAGAAATGGAACAGCACATTTCTAAGACTTTCCATAATACAAAATAAGACATTATACAGCCTAAAAGGGGTGATGTCTTTTTAAGGAATTTTAAATCTTCAGATTTTCCTACTCTTGGAATGAAATCACATACATACTAGTAAACTGGAAACAGAGATCAGAAAGTTTGAACTAGGACAAAAATATACAGAAGATAAAAAAGAAAAAATTATGTTTCAATAAGAGCTGGAAAATAATAACAATAGTAACACTGCTGATATACTTTACTCTTGTTGAATGGATTCCCGTATACTTTATGACATCATGCGGCCTACCAACAGTGATGTCTTTATACACCTTGTTAACTACTGCTATGATTCAAACACAATAATTATATTATGAAGTTATAATATACTTTATATTATTTAACAAGTATAGATAGAAGAGTTTGGTAAATATTTGTGGTGAGTGTCATACGTAGTGATGTTAATTTGAAATAACATGCAATGTAGTTACGGGTTGTTTTTACAATCCATATAACTGCTTTTCCCCCACTGTTTAAGGATGAGTATTTATAGTGCAAAAGTATAGAAGCTGAGAACAGTGGACCAGGGAATGTAACATACTTAAATAATGTTTGTGATTGCTATACAGTAGTATAACTTTGTTGTATGTTGTAATTAACAGTATAATTTTTTGTGAACTTTTAATATGTAACTTAATATTATGAAAGCTTAACTTTTGTTAATGTTTTGTTTCTTTTTACACAGATTGAAGGATCTATTTATTGCAGTAATGTAGGTAACTAAATACATCTTTCTTCATTGAGACATAGGGGGTTATTACAACTTTGGAGGAGGTGTTAATCCGTCCCAAAAGTGACGGTAAAGTGACGGATATACCACCAGTCGTATTACGAGTCCATTATATCCTATGGAACTCGTAATACGGCTGGTGGTATATCCGTCACATTTGGGACGGATTAACAACTCCTCCAAAGTTGTAATAACCCCCATAATCTGGAAATATAGCCAAGAACATATAGTTAGTTATATTGAGACACCAACACAGTAATGTCAAAATAGCTATGCATACAAAATAGCATACACTATCACACTTAGGAAACACTAATTAATAAAATGATATAACTAGGCAAACACTAATGCATACACTGACACACACACACACACACACACACACACAGATACACTGATGCATGCACTGACACACGCGTGCACAGTGACATACCCCGTGAAACACCAATGGATATACTAACCCAGCTAAGCACACTCTTATCCATACACTGATACACACAGTGACACACTCAATCACACAATGATCCAAACACTGACACACCCAGGCAGAAACTGATGCATACATTGACATGCCCAGGCACACACTAATGCATGCACTGAGACACCCAGGCACACACTGATGCATACACTCAGATACCAAGACACATATTGACGTACACGCTGTCACAGCCAGGAACTCAATGATGCATACATTTACATACCTAGGCACACACTGATGCATACAATGACACACCCAGACTCACACTAATACACACAGTTACGTACCCAGGCACACACTGATGCATACACTGATACAGCCAGGAACACACTGATGCATACAATGACACACCCACACACCCACACTGATGCATACACTGACACTCCCAGACACACTCTCATGCACACACTAACACACCCAAGCACACCCAGGTACACACTACCACATCCAGGCACACACTGATGCATACACTGAGATACCCAGGCACACACTGATGCACACACTGTCACAGCCAGAGACACACTGATGCATACACTGACACACCCATGCACACACTGATGCATACACTGATACACCTACAAACACTGATCCATATACTGACATACCCAAGCAAATGCTGATGCATACACTAACACTAACACTCCCAGGCAAACACTGACATGACGAGCATGGTAATTATGTCATAATTTTTTTTTTTACGACAACTTCCTGGCACTTGCTGCAATGTATGACCATGTTCTTCATCTCTTTTCATGTTGGTGCAATAGATATATTTTGTACAGGCGCAGCAGCAGAAGAAGTAGATGGGCCTGGTGCAGAATGGTCAGTAGCTCGCTCTCTGAAGTGATGGAGTATGTTCACTCCTGGTGCCTTTTTACTATGTTTCCACATAGTGAAGTACCATAGCTGTACTTTTTCCCAGTTCCTCTAGTTTTTTTCCACATAGAGTACACTCAACAAACCTTGTGCAAGCCTTCTTTTCAGCAGTGGGGATAGTGTATCTTCCCCACACATCACTTTCTTTCCTAGGACCGATATCCCGATGTTCCTCCTGTTCTTCCATTCCTGCAGAGTTGCTAGGATTTTTACTGTCTGCCATTTTGATTGCCAACTGAAAAAATGCAGCCTTCTTCAGAAAGAGACAATAGCCAAATGACTCTGTTAGGCGTGTTTTTTTTTCAAAAGTTGGGTATGGTTCTCATGAACCATTGGAAAGGCAGAATTATTTTTTTGACTTTCCCTGACTCTGCCGATATTGCGACAAATCTGTGTATTCACCATATACTCAAAACATTTATAAAATAAATTGCTGAATCCGTGGATTTGAATCCCAACTAAAAGGTGATCAGAACAAAAAAAACATAAAGTTCACTCAAAGACATTTTGTGGATCCACGGACGTGAATTTAAAAAAAAAACTTAAATAAAACATTATTTAGTATGCAACATACCTCTTTTATGTTACACTACTTACTAGAAATGTACTTCTGTTTGTTTATTTTTTGTTCTTACTCAATATAACTAAATTACTATTTTCGTCCCACCATTTTCTATATGTTATACTAAGTAGTCACATTACAAATTACTCTTCATAATACATAAAAATAAATATGTAAAAAATAAAAATACGTTCTGTTAAAAAAACATAGTACTACACGGAACATACCAGTGGTTACTGGGACATTATACTTCGAAAATAGAATTTAAAAAAAACCTTAGAAATTCACTGAAAAAAAACAAAGGTTAAAGGGAAGTTATAGTTAGGAAATAGAATAAAAAAAAAAAACTGAAATTCACTGACCATGTCATGAGTGATGTAATATGTGCAGTCATAAGCATTGCATTACAGAGGCACAAGTTATAGTTAGCTGAGGTAACTATAACTGGAGAATTTTACTGGTTTCGTACATGTGAAATGTGAGCCTAACTATAATGTTCCTGTAACCTTTGTTTTTTACAGGGAATATATAAATATATATATATATATACATATATATGTCAGCCACCAACTCTTCTCCTTAAAAAAATACTGCAGACAGTTTAATCTCAACGCGTTTCGCCCGTAGCCTTGATAACAGTATGGGGCTGTGATCAAGGCTACGGCCTAAATGCGTTGGGAGTAAACCGTCTGCAACATTAAATTTGATTTGCTAATATATCCACAAGTGTCCGGGACCTCTTTTTTGAAGGAAAAGAGTTGGTGTGTAAAATATTAGGGCTACCGGAGCCCACCGTGGACTGCCTCAATCAAGAGCCTCCATAACTCTGGGCGATAGTTTAGGATATATATATATATATATATATATATATATATATATATATATATATATATATATATATATATATATATATTTAAATACACATAACCTACTTCTGAATGCCAGTGGGTAGTTATATTTAGGACCTAGTAATAACTTTGGTGCCATTTGACAAATCTTTACGAAATTTTCAAAACTAGTTTGCAGCTCACTTCAGGTGCTGTTTTGAAAGTTTTGAAGTGATCCCTCAAGCAGAGGCTGAGAAAAAGGGGCGTCTCAAAACATGTTTTCCCCATTCAATTTCCCATAGGGATTTTGAACATGACTTCAGCCTGAACCACTGTATGGAATGACACTAAATTAGGCAGAAAGCTATGCTCTTGGACCTGAAAGAGTGCTTTTTGTGATTTGGTGTAAATCCATTCAGTAGTTTTTGAGATATTAACCCAAAAACTAATTTGTATATCCACGGACATGGATCCTTCATGGATCTGACAGTCCCCGTGCTGAAATCTGATTGGCTGCCAGCACTTCCGGTCGAGTTGCCAAAAAAAAGTTAAAGTAAAGAAAAGAGGGGTGCATAGGAATAACCTGACCCCCTATCCCTGGTGATGGGGTTCCAGTGGGACCCTGCCAGGGCAGAAAAGCATTTCAGCAGAAATGAGGATGCACTTTGGATCCAGCAAAAAATGAAAAATAACAGGTGTGTGTTCCAGTGCTTGTTTTTGTATGACCCCTCCTCCCCATTGGTGGGCCAGGTCCCAAGGGCATGCAGCTTATACAAAAAGGAAGGAGGGGCGCATGCGGTTTTCTCCTCAGGCTCCTTTGAGCCCTGGAGACCATGACATCCCTGGGGCTTTTCAGCAAAATTGGAAGAGGGGCCTTGCAAACCCACTCCTGTCTCTGGTAATAGCTCCAGGGACAACCATACCCTCTTAATGTATTGGAGGGGGCAATACAGAACTCCCTTACATAGCCCGTTAGGTCCCCGGGAAGCACCAACTCCTTAGGGCACAAATGAAAATTAAGGGGGAGGGAGACAAGTAAGGGGAAGGGAGGCCACGAGGACACCCCCCCTCTGTGGCCATACACAATCCTGCGGACCTCCACCCTCCAGGGACAGCTCCCTATTACCTGAGATGCCCCCCCTCAGGAAATAGCAGTTTGGTTTCGCTTGGTGGGAGCTTTAACAGCGCCTGCCAAGTGAGAGGAAACTGTCAGTCCATTCCCATCAGGCAGGAACAGGAAAACTGCTCTCACTCGCTGGGAGTAGACTTTCTTTCAGTGGGGCAGGAAAGCATATGAAAGGATTGCTCCCACACACAGCATTTTAAATGCTCCCTGCATATGGGAGCACTGCCAGCTTCCATTGGAAGTGACGAGCCGTCGGGCCTGCTGGGGCCTTGAGCTTCCCCCTGAGCTCCTAACGAGTATAAGACATCGTCATTCTCATTTTTAACCACTACCAGTATGTAAATTGACCTAGAAATCCTGTCCATTTGGCTCGCACAAATAAGTTAGTGGTACGCAACATCTTCCTGCCTTTTCCCAGGATGATGGAAAGCATACTAATAAGCTCCCCGAGTGTGTTTCCCAGCTGCTTTTTGGGATGTATTCTTGATGCAAAGGAATATGAGAACATAGGAAAGGAAGATGGCACACAAAATACAGGGGGAAAAAAGGAGAAAGCAGTAAAAATGAGGGAAAAGCAAGGAGAGAGCAAGCAAAAATGAGTGAAAAAGCATGGTGAAAGTAGTGAGTATGAGAGAAAAGCAAGTAGAATGCACTAAAAAAAGGGGAAAAAGCAAGGTGAAGACAGGAGCAAGAACAATGCAGCAGCATGGGGAGTGCTGGGCCTTCTTTTTAAAATGTTTGTTTTTGGACACCAATGTGGTCCTTGGGGGACCCCACTGCCAGGCCTAGGGGGTCAGGGTGTTCCTACCCTGCCTCTTCTATTTTTTTAAAAAACTTTTTTCTTAGGACTCGGCTGAGTCTGAGTTCCATGATGGCTGCCAGGACTTTCTGGTTAAAGTGCTGGTGGCCAATCGGATCTCAGCATGAGATCTGTTGAATCCTCAGAGGATCTGTGTCTCTAGATATTTTTCCTTTATTAACTCCAAAACTGTTGAACAGATTTGCACCAATTTACAAAATGTGATCTTTCTTGACGATAGCAAGCTTTCTGCCAAATTCTGAGTAATTCTGTCCAGCGGTTTGGGCTGTAGTCATGTCCAAAATCCTTATGGGAGGGGGCGTGGCTAGCCGCCAAAGATAGTGGGTGGATTTCACTAGATCTTCTCAGGGCACTCTGGGAATCTCCATTATCCACCGTCATTCTCTCCATGTGCAGCTCCAGCTAGCTGTGGGGACATGAGAGAGTACTCTCCTAACCAAAATGGCTGCGATCTATGGTGGAATTGGGGATCCTCTGCCCGACATAATGAGTGCCCTGCTGGGCTCGGTTGTACAGAGCCTGCAGGTTGTGAGCCTGGTGAGGATGGACTAACCCATCCAGAGAAGCAAGGCCCTGCAAACATTTTTCCAGAGGCTGACGGAGGCCACACCAGCACCTGCGCTTGGAGGTAGGTGTGCTCCACAGTCTTGGGGACACTCCTTCATCTTACAGGCTGTGGACTCCTGTTGGCTCTCCCCATGTGTGATCATCTGGAGCTGGTCCTTGGTGGGAAGGCCCTGCAGGACTTTCTGCTATCACCTGATGCTGCACATGCTGGCCCTCCTTGGTGTCTGACTGCTAGCTTGAGCACACCCACATGGAGTACACTGAGGCCAGGGGAGGCCTGATTCCTGGAATGGGCCAGCATTCCTTGGGGGCTGCAAAGTCTTGAACTGTTCTCACTGTGCCAGGGGCGTTTTCTGCAGTGGGCTAGCTGCAAATTGCGGTCTGGCACTGGCCAACAAATCCTCAGCGACCTTCTCCCCTTGGCATTGGTGAAGCTGTGCCTAGCTGACCTCAGTGGACTTTAGTTCTGCCCCTTGCCCAGCCTTCTCCTGCGTGGGGCTGCCCTAATGAACTTGACGGAGGCATGGACATGACCAAAGGGCAAGGCAGGAGCAACTGTCTGAATCACTGCTTTCTGGCCCATTAAACCTAGCAATGAAGCCCTGCCTTGGGCCTCCTGGCATCTCTACATCACCCCAGCCAGCTGTGCCTCCTAGATGTTCCTTATGCGGTGATACAGATTGTTTTTCCCCAACCCGTACATGATCCACAGAGTCCCACTGCCTATGCATGGCTCTGGGGGCCACTGGTAATGGGCCCCTTCATTGACTTCTTCCTCACTACCTCTTACAACCCAGGAGGTGCCTTCTGGATATTGACGGGGCGCTTTGCTGATACTGTGGTGGGCCCCATGGACCCCTTGGTGCATGTCCAGGCAACAAGAAGTTGACTGAAAGTTGTAGTCGAGATTGGGCTGCCCATCCCTGACATTGTGCCCTACAACACCTTGCATGCACACCAAGGGCACAAAACCGGCCCAACCCCAAGTCATGAAAGTCCCAAACTGACACAGATGTAATCAGATGGATCTCTGGCTTACACGGGGAGGATTACATACCACCAACAACAGCAGACCCTACTTCGGATAAGCTTGACGTTATTCTGCACAAAATTCATAATTCAACACACTGGCATTGGACATGGGCTTCCTCAGTGACAATCATTGCAAGCTTTCAGACAGGGTCAAAGTGAAAAAAGCTGAAATAGCAACATTGGCTCCACAACAAAAGACTAACACAGCAGAAGTGGCCGAATTACACTCACAGCTGCATCACTCACAAAACAGGGTGGTAGACTTGGAGGTTCGATCATGATGTAATAATGTGTGAACAATAGGACTGCCTGAAGGAGTGGAGGGGCCCAATGCTACACTGTTTGTGGAAAACTGGCTGAGGATCACAGTGGCTCTGCAGGGGCTCTCTGACTTTTTTCCTGTAGAAAGGCCGCATAGGGTCCCCACTCAACACCTGTTAATGGGGCTGCCTCCTAGACCCAATGCAGCCCATATCCTGGACTATAGGGTCTGGACACACTTTTTCAGAAATGTCGGGAGAAAGCACCTATTGTTTTTGACAATGCTGACGTGCCCTTCCTCCACACCTATACTATATTGGGACAACGCAAATGAGCCTCCTTTCTTGCAGCCAAGAGATAGCTCTGATCAGATGCCCTACCATACACTCCAATGGTACCGGAATGCCTGAGAGTGGTTTATGACCCAAACATACTGTTCTTTGACACCCCTAGTCTGTCTAGGACTGGTTAGAGATGCAATATCCAAATGCCCCCTCGCCTCCCACCCAAGAGCGATCACAAAGACCTACCCCTATGGTGCTCCCATCTGGAGTGACCCCTTCTCCTCAGCAGGTGCTGGAGGAGTGAAGTGTGGAGCTGGCCAACAAGGCTTTGTCTAGACAGCAACAAGCCTGTCGGCCCCTGACCAGCTGTTTCTCTGGCGAGGCTTAGACTTTGATTCCAATATGAGTATGGCTCTCTTCCGCATGGTGACACCACAAACGGTGGACATGGTGCTCTGACCTCCCTATCTTCTTGTCTCCAGCCATGAAGAGTTGTCCTCTTGTCCTCAGACATCCAACTGGCAGGGGTGGTCCTCTGTGTCACCCTGGGCTCAAGTATTGCATTGTATTTTTTTTTTGATGCTGTGTCACAATGTGGGGTCCTTCCTGGTGCACCCTGTGGATAAGTTGTGTTTATTACACTATTGCTGTGGGCTGTCATATGCTGCACACCCAACTTGTCATCCCCCAGAGCGGTTGCTCCAGTTATTGACATGTTGAGTTATGTTTACAGTTTTGGTCAAACGTACGTTCCTCGCTGGACTGAGCATTGGGGTTTGATTTTTGTTGTTGTGTTTTTATCTTCTGCCACACACTTTATGCTACTGACATATATAGTGGGAGGTCTGCGGAGAGGCTGCGTTTGTAATGTTTTCCATTCTCTTGCTTTATGGCGACGGTGGAAAATGCCTTTAAAGTCTTGACTTGGAATGTTAGCAGCTACAAGGCCCATATAGTTTACTTGAAAGAAAACCACCTCTCTGCAACTAAGTCCCTTAAACGGTGAACGAAATAGAGGAAACAACTGTTTGCCACTATCTATTCTGCTTTTACTTGGTGTGGGTGGGTGTACCATTTGAAGCTCTGGAAAATAGAGTGGCCGCATGTGCTTGTCAACGGGAGGCTGGATCGTAGACAGTTGATACCCGGTACTGTTTATGCTCTGAATTCAGTCTAGGATGCATTTCTCTCACTTCTGTCCTGCTTATTGGCTGATTGGTCACACCTCCCCTGGTTGATTGGAGGGGACTTCAATGTGGTCCTAGACACACATCTGGATCACTTTCATCCCCCTACCCCTCGTGCTTCCTCACTCAGACAGGCAAGGGTGCTCCAAGAATGGGTCTTAACTGATGCATGGAATGAACTTGATGCAGTTATGAGAGAATTTTCATTTTATTCCCCCCATATAAGTTACACTCCCACCAGGACTGCATATTATGCCCTGCACACATGCTGGTGGACATCGACTCCACCTACCTGGGTAAAACCCTGTCAAAGTGCAGTCACCTAGAGCTTGTCATGTCCTGGGTCCGTATTAATTACCCAGTCCCCATGTGGTGATTACAGCCGCTACATTTAGAGAATATAGGCCCAGATTTCAGAAAAGTGGTACTTTTCTTGAGGCCCCATACACCCCCCTAGCGCCACCATGTGTGTGCTGTATTTAAGATATGGCGCACCATGGCAGTATTAGGAACAATAGCCAACATTGTTGACGCTATTGAGGTGCTTTTCTCCACTAGTGGTCAAAATTTTGACGCTAGTGGAGCAAAGTGCAAGAAGGACCATTGATTCCAATGGGTGCGTCCTTTTAATGCCTGCTTTCAGCAGGCATTAAAAATGATACCAAAAATGGCACAATTAAATCTTGTAGACTTCATTGCGCCATTTTTGCAGGTCTCCTTGCGCCGGAATGCCCCCTTTGCATAGCTTATGCATGGTGCATGCATAATGTGGCGCAAAGGGTTGCAAAGTGGCGCAATGCATGCATTGCGCCACCCGTAGATATGGTACAGCGTTTTTGGCAATCTAATGCCACATTAGCATCAGAAATATGACTCTATTGTGGCGTTAGATGGCGCAAGGCCATCCTCAAATTTAGGCCATAGTATTCAAAGATACTTTGGCAACACCAATTACTTTGTAGAGAACACATCCACCGCCTTCTCCCCAATGATTGAGTGGGAGCCCTTTAAAGTGATTATACATGGAACCTCTATATCTACTGGAGTGGGGGCACAACACTCAGTGCTGAGTGACATCAAGTGCCCTGAAACATAAGTGGGAACCCTCAAATCTGAGGCAGGCCGTGACGACTCTCACACGGTACACCTCCAGGAGTGTTGCATTCTATATGCGGAGTTCCTGCCGAGCTTACAGGTTCCAGATTATAATTCATGCACTCAGCGAATACACACCTAAGGTGACAAGGCTGGACTGCTCCTGGCATGCATGATTTATCTGCAATTGTCCCCCACCCCCATCCTCTCAGTGCACACCGCCACGCAATCCTAACGCACCACTCAAGTGGCTATCAAAGAAGCATTTAGGGACTATTGTGCTTGACTATATAGCCCTATTCCTACCCTGTTCAAACTCCCATTACAACATTTCTAGACCCTGCAGCTGCCCTAGGTCTTGCTATTCCACCCAGTGGTCCTACAGTCTCCCCTGACACAGGACAAAGTCTGCAATGCTATAACTGAACTCCCCTGCAATAAGATGCCAGGTCTGGGTGGCTTCCCAGTTGAATTTCACACCACTTTGGCATCCCAGTTGCTGCAACATCAAGAAACATTATACAAAATATCACTTAAGACTGGCTTCCTTCTGCCCACAGCTCACCAAACATTAGTCATGTCCTTCCTCAAGCCAGGCCGCAATTTTGAGGATATGTTTTCCAACAGGCCTTTATCTCCGCTAATGACCAAATTTAACATACTGAGCAAGGTGCTGACGAGACGGCTACTCCATATTCTGCCAGACTTAAAACACACTCTTCGAAATGGGTTAATCCCACACCTGAACACCTCCTTGAATATCCAATGTCTGTACCAGGTCATGCAGTTGACAAAGGTTCATTTCAAGTTTACAGAATGCCTCTCTGATGAGGTTTGGAATCCCCCAGGTCTACATTAGTTTGGTTAAACTCCTGTACAGTGATCCCCCTGCAAGAGCATGGATGGGCATACACATATCTTCTCCTTACACAATACATTGAGGCACTAGGAAAGGATGCTCCTGGTTCCCTATTCTCTTCATATTTGTGACAGAACCACTAGCGCAGAGCATCAGACAGGCAGCGGGAGACTGGTGTATATCACAGGGCCGACAGCAACATGCTGTCTCCTTGTATGCATGCCACAAATGTTATGAAGTGCTTCTTTGTTTGGTGGAGATATGATTATATTCCTGTTCATCAAGAATGCAGCTCCGAAATCGGTGGGAAACATGTTTGCGGGGTCCTCTTAGTAAGCTGGCCATCTTCCTTGGAAAAGGAAGAACATGATATCTGTTCTCAGATCTCCTACACTATTGCTGCGTAAAGGATGCCAAGGTAATGTCCCCAGTTTCCTTGTGTGTCTACAACTTTGCCAATGTGATTGTTCCTCAAGCATCTATTAGATAACTTTACAAGGTGGAACTTCAGTGAAAACACACTTGGATGATTTGTACTTTGCAGAAGTAAGTCCTTCTTAGTTTTTTGGCCATTGAAGGGACCCCGGGGGAGCCTCAAGTCCTGTGCATCCCAGCCGGCTCCTCAACACTTTTGAAAGCTGGCATGGCTCTTACAACCAAGGGGCTGATGAAAATGCAGCTCTCTGCATGCAGGAGCAATAGTTTCATCTATGTCCCTACCCGCATGTTAGCAGGCAAGAAAAGAGATGGAAACTCTGCTTACAGCAAGTGGGAGCATTTTTATATTTCCCGCTTGCTGGAAGTAGAATATTTGCTTTTGCTTGGCTGGAGCTGACACAGCTCCCATCAATCAAAAGCAAACAGGAGCCCCCCAAGGGTGGGCACCTTGGGAAGTACCAGGAGCTGGCTCTGAGGGAGTGGCGGTCCCCAGGGCCACATATGGCTTCAGGAGGGCCATGCGGCCACCCTCCTTCTTTCTAAATATCTATTAGGTCCCAGAGAGATGGTGGTCCACAGGGCCAAGGGGTACGCAGGGTCCCTGTTGTTAAATGTCATTATAGCCCAAGGGGAGTGGCAGTCCACGGGGGCCCACAGACCCCTCAATCATTTTTTTCATTTAGACTTGGGGAGGTGGCTCTCCCAATGGTGAGGGGGCCATGTGCCCACCATATATCTTTTTAAAGTATTCCCGGAAAGGTGGCAGTCCCCAGAGGTTTTAAAACATTGTGCAAAGGAGGTTGTGGTTCCTGGGGATTTTAACAGCCCTAGGAGGGGGGCCCGTGTGCCACCCTCCTTAATAATAAAAATAAGTAAGCCCCAGGCACTGGCCTACCCGGGGGCAAAATTAAAAGCAAGCACAGGAGACCCTGCCCCCTTTTCATTTTTTTCCCCCTTTTTTTTGGTACTCTGCTGACGGGGAGTTCCAAATTGACTGCCAACACTTCCTGGCTGAAGTGTTGACAGCCAATCAAATCTACGCATGAGATCGGGACTATTCACAAAGTATTTTCCAGATATACAAATTTGGATTTCCTTCAATATCTTGAAAACTACGTAACAGATTTTTTGGCCTTTCCTTTTACCTTTCTGCCAAATTTGGTGTAATTCCGTCCAGTGGTTCAGGCTGCAAGAGTGTCTAAAGAGTCTATGGGAATTAACATGGGAAACACACTTTTTTTACTTTCCCTGCACAACAAGACCCTAAAGGGCAGCTTTTTTGGATTTTTTTGTGAAGATATGTCAAATGGTGCCAAAGATATAGGCAAGTCAAAAAACGCTTTTTCTATGAAAGCTTGGGGGCTCATTTATGACCCTCTTGTGCTGCCATAGCGTAATTTCTTCTGATGCTACGGTGGCACAGAACAGTCCCTCACCCGTGCCATATTCACAAACTGGTGCAATGGGACCATTGCACCAGTTTGTAAAGCCTTTGACCACATTATACCTGTGTCAGGTATAATATATGCAAGGGAGGCCTTCCCTCAAAAGGAGGCCCTTAGGAATGGCGCAGTGAATTCTATAAAATACTGTGTCATTCTAGCTTAATTTTTTAATGCCTGGTCTGGACAGGTGCTAAAGTGATGCTGTGCTTTGTTCTGTGTGAATGACATGCAGCTATTCACACCCCCACAAAACTGCTCACACACCCACTCACAGACCCATTCAGCTACTCACACACTCACTCACACACCCATACAACCACTCACATACCCATTCACACATCCCCACAGCCACTCATACAACCACTCACTCACCCTAACAGCCACTCATACAGCCACTCACTCACCCATACAGCTACAGAGTTACTCACTCACCCATGCAGTCACTCACACATCCATTTACTCATCTGAGCCAGCCTACTTAAACAACCACCTCACATTCCATCAACCAACCAGAGAGCTCTGATCCTCCACCCTCGCCCTAGCTAATGCCCCTGGATCGGCTGCAACCACTAGAGAGGGCGCGCCTTCTCCTACCTTGCCTCCAGATCCTTGAGCAACCTCCCCCTCCATCTTCTCACCCACAATGTTCTTGGAGGAATCATTTCTATATAGATACTTCAAAAATATATATGGACAGTTAATGTTATAATCAACCATAAATCAATACCGTGTATGAATAAATCAACATACAAAGTGTTGTTTCTCTAAGAAAAGAAAATATTTTATATGCCCCTCAATGTTCTTAGATTAGCAAAGCAACAAAAATTATAACACAATTTTACAAATATTTTTATACAAGCACACTGGTAGCCACTCTAGTTCCCACTTCCTCTACACCTAGGAGACAAAAAGAGGGAACCAACCACCTGGCTCTTCAAATTAAGGACTTTTGACAGTCTTTTATAATGCCAATCAGGCAATCAAAATCACTCCAAATGGACCCAAGCAGTTCATGCGATAAATTCAGTCATGGAGGGTATAAGGTCGACATTTTAGTCTCTCACGGCTCAATTAGTCCATGAGACCATCCTCAGGACAACGTGCTAAGAATACTGATTAATATATAAAATATTTCACTTTCTTGGAGAAACACACTGTGAGCCTCATTACCAGGGTTGGGGTGGTGGTCTGACCTCCACATTATGACTGTGGTGGCTGCGCCATGGTCGACCGCAAGCACTGCCAGTTTCCCTCCACTGGCAGGACTGGCAGTGCTGGCGGCCCCAATCCAGCATGATACTGCCATATAAAAGCTGGTGGAGACTGAGTGCAGGGAGCCCCCTGTGTGCCCCTGCACTGCCCATGCACAAGGCATGGGCAGTACAGGGGCCCCCATGGACAGCCTTTGTCACTTTTCATTGTCTGCAGTGAAAAGCGAGACAGACGGGTGCTGTTGCACCCTACGAACCGCAACATTACCGCTGGCTCAATTATGAGTCGGCGTCAATGTTGTGGGCTATTCCCCCCTGGGCCAGGGGGCAGAAACACAGTTTACGCTCGCTGAACCAGCAGGGAACTCGTGATGGGGCCTGAGAGAAGGCAGCCGCACTGGCGGCAACCTGACCATAAGAGTTTGGCGGGCAGCCTTTTCCCCCTGCCAAACTCGTAATGACCCCCTGTATGTTGATTTATTTGTACATGGTAGTGATTTATGGTTGATTACAACATTAGATGTTCATCAATATTTTTGAAGTATCTATATGGAGATGATTCCTCCAAGAACATCGTGTGTGACATTACTCTCTCATTTTTGCAGCCACGCACACAAATACCTACTGTGTAAAACAACCACTTACACACCCACTTAGTTACCCATAGACCCTGTCAAAAAGCCACTCACTTACCCATACATTTACTTACACACCCAGCCACTCACCCATAGAGTTATTCACATAACCACTCAGTCACCCATACAGCCACTCACACAGCTACCATAGTCACTGATACATCCACTCACATACATGGTAACCCTCCCATACAGCCACTCATACAGTCACTTACTCACCCATACAGCTATTCACACAACCACTAATTCACCCATACAGCCACTCACACACCCACTTGCACACCCATATAGCCACCCAAACACTCACTCCTACACTGATGCAGATAGTCACAGTGCCACTCAAATGACGTATATTAGAAACAGTATCACTCATTAGTAGTACAAAAAAGAATAGTAATTTAACATATGTAGTAGCTTAGTGTCTATCTGTAACTTTCACAATCCTTTATGAAATACTTACACTCACTGGATGATGTCATCAGTGATTTGATCCAGGATGTCATTTGAGAAGCAATTAATGATGTCATCAGTGATGTCACTGACCATATCATGATTGCTGTAATATGTGAAGTCATAAGTAGTGCATTGCTGAAGCGTAAGTTATAATTGGCTCAGGTAACTATAACTGCTGAATTGCAATGCTTTTGTATGAGTGAAATATGAGCCTAACTATAATGTCCTTGTAACCTTTGGTTCTCTCAGTAAATGAGTATTCTTTTTAAAATAAAATAATATCTAATTACCCCACATTAATTCAGCAACTGCTGCGCACAATCGCCTGGCCAACACCCCGCATGCTCTGTGAAGTTGAACTGGGGGTCACACTGAATGCCGCGGATTGACCCAAAAAAAAATTGGGCATCCTATACAGTAGAGCTGTCTCATACAGTGTTGAAAAGTCTCATAGAGTGGAGTATATTGCGTACAGTGTCTTATAGTGTAGTAGAGTGTTGTAGAGTGGACTCGTATAGTGTAGTAGAGTGTTGTATAGAAGAGCAACATTATGAGGAGTGCCCTATAGTGGCATAGAGTGAGGTAAAATGTCATACAGTATAGTTGATGGGAGTGACATAGCATACAGCTGAGTGGAGTATCATAGAGTCGAGTGGCATGTCCTACAGTACAGTGCTGTGGGGTGGAGTGAAGTGGCACACAGTGGAATAGGGTAGAGATGAGAGGCATACAGTGGAGAAGAATACAGTGAAATAGTGTATAGTGGAGTGGCATGGAGTGGATTACTGGAGAGTGTAGTGGCACACACAGGTATATCATATTGCGGGGTGGCATGCAATGGTGTGTTGTAAAGTGGACTGGCATACAGTGGAATACCGTAGCGTCTAGTGACATAGAGTGAAGTGATGTTCAATACAATAGTATAGAGTGGAGTGGTGTGGAGTATTGTAAACTGCAGTGGTAAACAATTTAGTAGCAAACACTGAAATATCCTACAGTAAAATTGTGTATAGTAAATTGGTGTAGAGTTGAGTGGCATCCACTGAAATAGCAGAGAGTGGAGTGGTGTAGAGTGTAGTGGCACAGAGTGGAGTTGCATACAGTAGAATAGCATAGAGTGGGTGCAGTGCAGTAGAGTAGAATAGCATAAAGTGGAGTGGCATAAAGTTGGGTGGTGCACAATGTAGTAGTGTACAGTAGAGTGCCATGAAGTGAAATAGTGTAGAGTGGATTGATGTAGACTGGAGTAGCATACAGAAGTATAGTGTATAGTAGAGCGCTGTACAGTGTAGTGATGTAGAGTGGATTGACATATATTTGAATAGTGTAGGGTGGAATGGTATAGAGTGGAGCTTAGTAGAGTAGAATAGAGTTCAGTGTATTGGCATACAGTGCAGCAGCATACAGTGGAACACCATAGAGTGGAGTGACATGGAGTAGATTTGGGTTGAGTGGAGTAGCATACAGTGAAATAGCATAAATTGTAGTGGTGTAGAGTACAATTGCATATAGTATAACAGTGTATAGTGTATTGGTGTACAGTGGAGTGGCATAGATTGTTGTGGCATACAATGGAGTGGCTTAAAGTAGAGTGATGTAGAGTTTAGTTATGTACTGTGGAATAGCAGGCAATAGAGTGGCATTGAGTGGATTGTGTAGACTGGAGTGGATACAGTGGAATGGCATCGAGTAATATAGCATAAAGTGCAGTGGTGAAAAGTGGAGTGGCATGGAGTGGAGTGTAGTACAGTGTAGTGGCATAGAGTGGAATAGTGAACAGTGGAGTAGGGTAGAGTGAAGTGGTGTAGAACAAAGTTGTGTAGTGTGAAATAGCATACAGTAGAGTTGGGTATAGTCGAATGGTGTAGAATGGAGTTATGTAGAGTGAAGTGAGGTACAGTGTAGTGGTGTAGAGTTGATTTGCATATAGTGGGGTGGCATAAAGTGTAGTGTTGTAAAGTGGAGTTGTATACAGTGGAACAGTGTAGAGTGGAAAAGTGTACAGTGGAGGGTCATACAGTGGTGTGGCATGCAGTGGAGTGTTGTGGTATGGGGAGGTTTAGAGTGGAGTGGTGCAGACCAGAATAGCATACACTGTAGTGGCATACAGTGGAGTGCCATAGAGTAGCGTGGCATATAGTGGAGCAGCGTACAGTGGAGTGGTGAAGAATGAAATAATGTGTAGTGTAGTGGTGTACAGTGGAATGACTTAGACTGGAGAGCCATATAGTGTAACAGCGTAGAGTGAAGTGGCATGGAGTACAGTGTTCTACAACAGAATAGTGTACATTGCTGTAGCAGAGAGTGAGGTGGCATAAATTGGAGCGGCGAGTGTGAAGCGGTATTGAGTGGAGTGGAATGGTGTACAGTGTAATACCATACAGTACAGTGTCATACAGTGGACTGGCATATACTGAAGTGACATACACTGCAGTGGCATACAGTGGAGTGGTGTATAGTGGAATAGCACACAGCGCAGTGCTGAGTACTGGAGCGGGACACAGTGATATAGCACAGAGTGTAGCATCATACAGTAAAGTTGCATGGAGTGGATTTGAGTAGAGTGGAGTAGCATTTAGTGAAAGGGCATATAATGTACTGGCGTAAACTGCAGTGTTGAACAATGAATTGGTGTGGAGTGTAATAATGTACAGTGGAGTAGATTAGAGTGTAGAGGAGTAGAGTGGAGTGTGGTCGATTGGAGTGGCCTATAGTGGATTAGCATTGAATGAAATGGCATACAGTGGATTATTGTATAGTAGAGTGGCATATAGGCGGTGATTCTAACCGCGGCGGGCGGCGGTCGCCGCCCGCCATGCGGTTACCGCCAAATGACCGCACCGCGGTCACAAGACCGCGGCGGCCATTCTGGCTTTCCCGCTGTGCTGGCGGGCGACCGCCAAAAGGCCGCCCGCCAGCACAGCGGGAAAGACCCAGCAACGATGAAGCCGGCTCCGAATGGAGCCGGCGGAGTTGCTGGAGTGCGACGGGTGCAGTAGCACCCGTCGCGAATTTCAGTGTCTGCTAGGCAGACACTGAAATTCTTTTTGGGGCCCCCAGGGGCCCCGCGGCACCCCCTACCGCCATCCTGTTCCTGGCGGGAGACCCGCCAGGAACAGGATGGCGGTAGGGGGTGTCAGAATCCCCATGGCGGCGGAGCGCGCTCCGCCGCCATGGAGGATTCTGCAGGGCAGCGGAAAGTCGGCGGTACACCGCCGACTTTCCGTTTCTGGCCGCGGCTGAACCGCCGCGGTCAGAATGCCCAGCGGTGCACCGCCAGCCTGTTGGCGGTGCTACCGCGGTCATTCGCCCTGGCGGTTTTTACCGCCAGGGTTAGAATGACCCCCATAGTGTAGTGACATAGAGTGGGGTGGCATAAATTGTAGTAGCATAGAGTGAAGTGGTATATAGTGGAGTGGCATAGAATTGAGTGGTGGTATACAGTAGAGTAGAGTGTGGTAGTAGAGATGTAGCATGAAGAGAAGTAGCATGAAAGTGGATAAACGGACATAGATATATTGTGACAGGAATATATATCATGAAGTGTAAATGCTAACTCTTAGTAGTAGTTGGTGTAAATAGTGTAAGTAGTGTTAACGTTTAAGTGTTAAAATATTTAATAATATATTGTTCAGTAGTATACCATGGTAAGTTTGAGGTATAATGGTTTGCACACTTTCTCTACATTCTGTATCAGGCCTTATATATAAGTAATGTTAGGTTTTATTGTTGGTCCATACCTATTACCCCTTTATGAAAGTGATAATAGTTAGTGAAATATATTTATAATTTTCTAAATATATTTCCAGCAGTTTAAGGAGAACTATGCATTTAAAATATATATATATAAGTAGTGCAGTCATTTGTAGGTATTCCCACAGTACTACAAGTACACTTTTGTAAAGATTTAAATATGTTAAAAATTGAAAATACACCAATTGTAAAATATAGTGTAGTACAGTGTATTTTTATTTTTTTAACATTTTTAAATGTAAGAACTGCAGTATTTTCGATCCACATTTTTTCAAATATATACATGTTTCTAAATATTCTTACCTACCTAGTACAGCTTTAATAAAATGGTAATAAGTAGGGGAATAATATTAAACCTAATATCTATATCTAGGGGTGTAACACAGAAAACAGCCAAAGTGTACCTAAAATCAATTTGGCTGCTCCTAACATTTGTAAAGGCAGTTATTACCTTATCACATAATAACTTGTTATCACTATTTACCATGGTACTCCTGCGAAATACTGCAAAACACAGTGAAATTTCACAAAAGTACTGTAACAACAGATATTACTAATTGAAGATGCTGTATAATTTAAGATATACTTACCTTACTTACCTGTTGTACCAAAAAGGATCATCTGCACATCATAGTATGTCATCCTGCTGAATTTCAATGAGGCCAGTAAATGAGATGTCAGGCCTTTGAGAATAAAAAACTCCATAGTTTATTCATGGGGCAAGAACATTTCACCTAGGACTAAAGTAAATTGTTGTCAAAGTTCTTCATGACAAGTTTCATCAGTCAGCTGTGTGGGGTTCTGTAATCATGCTGCCTTCTCCCTTCTCGGCAATACTATGCTTGCCTTGTGTTCCCAAGAACCAAGAAAAATAAATTCTTAGTAGTTTAACCTGAGAGATAATCATGCTGTCGTCTCAGCATTTACATGCTTGTGTTACTTTCGAGAAAACAAAGAAAAAAGTTGCAGTAGTTTTCACATTCTAAATTGTTTTCCTAAATGTTTTCAGTACAAGAGATAAAACTGTATAAAAGCGAGGTAACTAGAAGAGAGTATGGGGGTCATTATGACACCGGCAGTGAGTGTAAATGTGGCAGTAGTACCGCCAACAGGCTAGCGGTACATACTGCCACATTATGAGCCAACCTGCCACTTTTCCACTCATGCCGCCATGCCGGTATCAGCTGCCGGGCTGGAGCTATCAATCGTCATCCCGGCGGCCTGCACAGTACCACCGGCGGCATTATGAGCCTGCCTACCATCATGGTTTTCGTGGCATTAGCAATGCCATGAAAAACATGGTGTTAGGCCCTACCAGTGACCCTTCCCTTTCACCAGTAGGTGGCTCCCCCACCCCACCACACACCTGATGTCCCCCAACCCCCTTCATCCAAAGCCTCAACCCCTATACACACACTAACCGCCCACCCCTGACATTCACATACACCACCCCGATCCAAACACACACACCCGCCCCCTCTGATCCAAATACACCCCACCCCCTCCAATCCTCTCACTCATCCCCCCATACACGCACACACCCACAGACACACACCATGCATACAGCAAATCACTCACACTGGCATACATGCATTCATACACACACTGGCATACACATATTCATACACACATACTTTGAACCATGCTCACACACATTCTTACACACAATCACACTGACAAGCAGACGTGCACTCACTTCACCATTCTTACACGGATTCACTCACGCATACTATCACGCAAACAACACAACACACACAGACGCATTCATACACTCACTGACACATTCATGCACACACTCAGACACACACACAACACCCCGGCCCTACCAGCCCCCTCCTGTGTCGGAAGCCCGACTTACCTTTAGTGAGAAGGTCTTCTGGCAGGAAACGGGAAGGGGCACTGCTACCTCGAGCAGCGCCCCCGCCAGCAAAACACCGCCCGGTCGTATCACAGGTCATGATATGGCTGGCGGCGTTCTACTGGTGCGGCGGTGCTGGTGGTAGCAGCGTCACATTACCATCTGCCAGCATGAACACTGCCGGATTTCCAGCCTTCTTGTGGCAGAAGTCCAGCAATGCTCATAATATGATGGACGGATGCTAACTGTGGTGGCAGTATTTTGGCAGCCGTCACCAGAGCAGTAGGTGTTTTTTACGGCCAAAGTCAAAATGATCACCTATATGTCAAAAGAGCTCTTGTTAACATTACCTGATATTATATGTGCGTTTGTTTTCTCAAAAATGTTTTTGAGTCACTTGCCAAGCTTCAGCAACTTCAGCAATTTGGTTGTATTGTTCTGAAAGTCTGTAATTGGTAAAGTTTGTAAGTCACAAATCACTTCTTTCTCAGTGGCCAGCTAGCACTTGATGCCCTGAGTTTACATTTTCATAGCCTAGCAATGCCTTATTACAGTCATCATTACAGAATTTGATTGTGATGGAGCATCTTGTGGAAGTCTTCTTCCCACCTTGGGTTCAGAAACCGCAAGTGCTCGGGTGAGACACTATCCCAATTTCTCTCCCTTAAAGGTTGACTGAATCTTTGGACTTGATTACAAAATTAGTAGCTAGGATCAAACAACCAACAAATTAAAAACATAAAACCCAATAAACAATATCAAACACCATGAATAATTCAACACTAAATCAAACTCCAAACCGAGTGAAGTTTCAAAGCTTTATTACTATCCCAAAATCAATGCCACATAAATGGTGCGCAGAACTAAATTATAAACGTACATGAAGCTCATAGGCTGACCAGAGCATCTGAAAAGAGTCAACCTACTAAGCATCATTAATATTAGACACTCCAAAAGAATAATATAGATTAAAAAACAACACAATATGAACATTATTATAATACTTCAAAGTAGATGATGGTAACATTAGTACAATATCAAAATACAGTTTCATCAATCAATTTTAGAGCTGCGCCATTCCTGGCACTAACCAGAATTGAGACTTATATGTGTGGGAACAGGCTAACATACAAGCCAAAACAAAAATGAAAGAAGACAAAAATAATTTGGAAAACATATAACTAGGATAACTAACTATAACTATATGCTGGTGTAAGTTGCTAACTGAAAAAGGGAATACAAGAAACCACATTCAATTATACCTTTCCTGATAGGACAGCAGTAAGCATTGGTTCATCGCAAGGAACATTCACCATGTTTTGGCGTTGGATGGCAGCAGCATCAGGACAGTGCAGAACACAAGCTGCACAACAGGACAGATCAGCAGCTCAGAATTAGCTGCCCTCATTAGTACTGACCCCCATAACAGAATAGGGCTGTTGAGACTATCATGAGAAATTCCATCAGAAAGCTCAGAACAGAAATGTGAGAGAACAGTCTTCAACAGACATTAATTGTCTCTAAGAAGGCTCAGAAGGGAACTGATATCAAACAGTTCAAAGGAGTTCTGACATCAGGCATGTTCAAGAAGGGACTGACTTTAATTTTCTCAGCAAATGTATATTGTTTCTGCTATGACTTCATATTGTTCATACTAAAACATTACAGTTTCTAATAAACCTCTACATGCATTTCCCTTCCTAATAAACTAAGCTTATATTATTTCACATAAGCTTCATGAATCTTCCTGTACAACTCAGCAGTTAGAACAAATACTGTTACATTAGCTAGATTTGAAACATGCTATTCTCCTGTAATGCTTTAGAACATTTAGAGTACAGTTGCTGCCTAAAGAAAATAACTCAGGTCAGAGGGAAAAGTGAATATAAATACAATTTTCCATGACTGCTTACTAAATGAACCTAAGGCCTAGTCAAGTTAAGAAAGCTTTAATACTATTAGGTTCAAATTTAAGAGCTGTTAGCGCCACCTTTGCAAAAGATTTTGATGCAAAAGTGGTGCTAACGCAGTGCCAAATTTAGATAGTGTCACTAGAGCAGTCTAGCGGCACTTTTCAGAAGTTAACATATGTTTTTATGAGTGCTTCCTCAGCTTGCGCCATTTAACGACAATGATACGCAAGGTAGGCGTTACCCCCTAAAAAATGACACTGTTATTCAGGGATATAGGTCTATAGTCCGCACAGTAAAGGGAAGGGGGTTAGGTCTTAGGCAATACGAAAACGGTGGCTACATCCAACCCTTCCGGAAAAGAGCCCTGCTGGTCCACTTCTGCATAGAGATTCACGAGATGCGGGACCAGGTCTTCCCTAAACATCTTATAGTATTCTGGAGGAAACCCATCTGGTCCGTGAGTCTTTCCCACTCCCATCGCTGTAATGGCCTCACCAATTTCCGTTTCAGTGAACGGTTCCTCCAGTGTCCGGACCTCCACCGCCGACAGCTCTGGGAGCGGAATGTTTGCCAAGAATTGATCGGAAGTGTCCGATCTCTCGGGATTAGCCTCTCGATACAGGACCCTGTAATAAGCAGCGAACATCTCAGCCACTTCCTGGAGCTTGAATACACGTTCCCCACGCTCATTGCAGATTTCAGAAACGATTCGTGAAGATTGCTGTTGGGATTTCAACCAATATAGTAGTTTCCCTGTCGTACTCCCCCATCCGTAGACCTGGGCCATGGAAGCGCGCCACATGTGTTTAGCCGCTTCTAGGGATTGACTACGAATCTACTCTTGTATTGGAATGAGTTGTCTGGTTATCTGTTCGTTTGGGTGTGCCTCCTGTGCTGCCTCCAGATGGATGGCACTGGCCTCCAGCTGGGTGATTAGAGAGGCCCGGGAGAGTTCACGCGCACGGATTAGACCTTTGGCCATCCCTCTCAGCACCAACTTGCTCGCCGCCCACAGGGTTCCAGACAACCTCACTGAGCCCTTGTTAATACTGAAGTACTCGCGTAATGACTCCTTTAGGCTATTGACATAGTCCTCGTCCTGCAGGTTCCAAGCGTTCAGCCGCCACATGGGGCGGATCAACGGGTTTGCGTGGCCCACACTGAACCGGATCGGTGCGTGATCGGAGATCCCTCGTGGTAGAATCTCGATGTGGGAAAGGTGACAGCACTCAGTGGCCGGCATGAACACCAGGTCTATCCTAAATTATGTATTGTGAGCTGCGGAGATGTGCGTAAATTGCTTGCGCCACAGATGCCATGCTCTCCAGGCATCGCAGAGCCCCGCCGACGACATCCACCCGGATAGGCTAGTGGCCATTGCCTGTCTATGGGCCGATGACCCCCCACTCGTGTCCAACCCTGGGTTCGGAACTGCATTAAAGTCGGCCCCTATTACCCTGACCCGGGGGGGGTAACTCCATCAGTAGTCGTGTCAGATCTCCTAGGGTCCCGCGCACCATGTTCGGGGGGGGCATATACACTCACAACATTCAGTGTTCGACCCTCTATTGTCCCTGAAATCGCCACATATCTCCCCTGCGAGTCTCTCCATTCCTGTATCACCACCATTGGTAGCGAGCGGTGCAGCACTATTGCCACCCCCGTGAGCCTCTCGTGAACCCCGCGTGAAACACCCTGTCGAATCCTTTACGGGCTAAAAAGGGGCAGTGATTTCCAATGAGATGCGTCTCCGCATCAGGAGCATATTGGGTTTGTGTCTGTGGACGTGAGTAAGCACTGCTGACATTTAATCTTATCGAGGAGTCCGTTGACATTCCAAGATATAATGTGAGTCGTCCCCATATACTTTGTTTGTTTGTTTATGGACCGTCCTCATTCTTCCCTACCTCGGCTCCCCCTCTGTAGCCCGGAGATGGTGCAATTCATCCTGCTCTGTGTGTATTCCCTGCTTTGACGTCCTACCACTGCTAATCCCTGCCGGTATGTGAGGCCACAAGCCAACAATAACTTCAGACAACATTAACAGCAGCCCGTTGGCTGAACAGAAACAATCATATCCCCCAACTCCCTCCCCACCCCATACTTCCCCCAGAAGCATCTGTCGCCCAATACAAACAACTCACTCCCGAACATAGTGAGCTGATAACTCTTATTGTCTGAGCTGTGGTGGACCCCTCCATTCCTGCGGATTAAGAAGTGTTACGTTATAAACATGCTGTGACCCCATCCTGGCCATGAGCCTTCTTGGCCATGCCCTCCCCTCTCTGGAGGGGAGTCACAACACCGGGCTCCGGGAGAGATCAGTGTCGTCCGTCGCTGCAGGGCGCAGCTCCCCAGAGTCCCCGGTCTGCGAGTCACTTCCTGCGCCCCCCCCGGCTCTTCTGCCGCCGCCGACCCCGGAGGCATACCCTTCGCAGATCCCCAGGGGGAGCCCAAAAGCGAGTCTCTTCTTTCTTTGCACCTCCTAGAACGTGTCCTCCGACGGGACCCCCTCCGCCGCTGCATCTGGCTGACTTTCTGCTGTCCAGTGAGGGTCTCCCCTGTTAACCATGTCCAGGCCTCACCGGGGGTTTCGAAGAAATAGGTCTTGTTGTTATGGACCACCCTTAGTTTAGCCGGGAAGAGAAAGCGGTAGGGCACATCCATTGCTCTTAGTTTTTGTTTTACCTCTATGAACGAGCGGCGCTGCACCTGTACGTCTCATAGTCTGGGAACACCATGACTTTGGTTCCTTCACATTGCAAGTATCCTTTCGACCGCGCCCCCTGAAGTATTGCATCTCTGTCTTTGAAATTGAAAAGGTGGAGGATCACCGGCTGCGGCGGAGAGCCCAGCGGAGGCCTGGCCTGCAGGGCCCTATGAGCTTGTTCAATCGCAAACCAGGGTGTTAGGCGATCCCGGGGCATCCAGGATCGGAACCATTCCTCCAGGAATGTGGCCAGGTAGGAGGCCGCGGTGTTCTCCGGAAGTCCCACAATTTTAAGGTTATTGCGGCGGGATCTCTTTTCAGCGTCCTCCGCTATGTGGTATAGTTCTGCTGTGCTGGCTGTTAGCGCTGACACCTGTGTTTTGAGGGCAGTCAGGTCGTCCTCCGCTGTAGACATTCTGGACTCCGCTTCTGTGATCCTGGCTGTTGCATAGCGGAGATCCTGGTGTACTAAGGCCACATCCACCCTCACCTCTCCGATCTTAGCCTCCACCGCTTCCTGGGATGACTGGATAGCCTGAAGGATGGCCGCCAGATCGCTGTTCCCAGCCTGTTTCCCATCGTCACCCTCCGCCGTTCGATCTTCTTTCCGTTCTCCACTGGGCAAATTGGTCAATGCGCGTCTGCACAGCCGCTGGGCGGGTCTGCCTGTGTTTGCCCATTATGTCTGCTGCGCCCGTGTCTGCCTGTGAGCCTGCACCCGTGCCACGCCTCTTGCACTGCCTTTCGTTGGGCCTCGGAGCCCGGCCCTCGCCGGTTCACCACCAGCTGTCGCCACTCTATGCCCACTGATGCCCCAGGAGGGGGGTTCCCACCTTTGCTAGCATGCCTTTAGTCCTCACCTCCTCGACTTCTTCATCGGAGGTGCAGATCACCAATTTTTAACTCCAACGCCCCTTGGGCCGAGGTCCAGCGCCCACACTCAACCACAGGGGCTCCCTTCCTCGCCTCACTCCAAGATCATTTCCCCCATAGGCCTGCACCACTGTCCATCTTCCAGACACTCCAACCCCCGGGGCGCTTGGCGTCCAACGAGATGTGGGGCGGTGGGGGGGAGGAACTTCATCCACCATCTATAAACCTTTCTCCCCGAGGGATGGGTCTCCGCATTGGCTTCGCCTCCTCCGCGTCTTCCAACAAGCTCCCCCGGACCACAACCAGGGCGGGGGGGAGTGAAAGGGGGAGAAACCCCGACCGAAGCAGCTGCCACTCACCAGTGCCCCCTGATCCCAGGGGGGGCCCCGGCCACACGCAGTCTCCTCGCTTTGTTTCCGCTCGCCGAGGTGCTCAATGTCTTGTTTGCGCCGCCAGCCCTGATTCAGCCGGCAGTCCTGTTTTTGCCTCAATGGCCCGGCTCCTTTTCTTCTCCCTTCAGGTCAGCGGGGGTGGGGCGGGCCGGACCCGCTGCTCAGCCGCCTCGCCCACAGCATGCCCCCTGTGTCATGCAGCCAAAGAGGACGCCGACCACCGCTCTAACCAGCCGGAGCGCCTGCCATTTTGTGCGCGGGACGCTCCGTGTGGCTTTCACTCCCCTGGGAGCCGCAGGCCTCAGAGCGCGGATCGGACGCCCCGGGTCCCGCTTGCAGCCTTCTATGCAGCCAGAGCGCCCGCCATTTTGTGCGCGGTACGGTCCGTTCGATATTCTCTCCTCCTGGAGCCGCGTGCTCTGGGACGCGGGTCAGATGCCTCAAGGAGCCTCCCACAGCCATCCGGAGTCTCCCCTCTTCACCGGGGAGGGCCGACGTTGGGTGCTTATTGAGCGGACGACGGAGGGGTCCGGAGCACTACGATAGTGCGACCGCCATCTTGACGCTCAACCTTCGCCCCCTCTTTATCATTTTAGACCACTACAGTATAAGTGTGTGGTATTTCACAACCATCCTTTTTTTCCTTCCTCCCTATGGTCCTGGACGCCATCATCCACCTCACACCACACCACATCTGGTTCCCCAACACCCAGCAACTGCAGTAGGGAACAAGGATTCTACCAAATTTCTGAGTTCCTGCATGTGCTGGGTTCTATGGAAAGCACACACGTCCAACTTGTCACTCCTGCTGCAACAGAACATCTTTATAGGAACAGAAAACACACACGCTCTATGAATGTGCAGGCCATTGTGGACCATCGTGGAATATTCAACAACAACCTTGCCAAATATCTGGGCGCCATGCATGATGCCTACATCTTCAGACACTCAACAATAAATGAACGCTTCCAAGATGGACAATATGGCAATGGCCTACTCGTAGATAAGCCAACATACACTTCATAACACAGACAAAACATGTAGGACATATAATACATATACCACACTACACAAACATGGACAGGGAAGTACAGATGTTTGGACAACAACACATATGCCACATGCTTCACTACACTGCCTTCAATGCACATCTCCCTCACATACGGCCACATGTACAAGCTCTTAGCACCACCTGACTGACACTTTTAATGATGTACTGGTGGAGCAATGTCCCCTCTGTATTCAAAAGCTGGAGTCAAGCCATTACATGTGTCCACATGTTTAGTACAAAATATGGATCCTTCACACATAACACTTAGCATGGAATAGCTCAGCTATGTGTATTGCATTGGCCATGCCACCATCAAACAACACACATATTGGCACTGCCCCACATTTACCATGCTGTAAAAACCTGAGGCAGCACCGACAAGTAATGCCCCCCTAGTGGTGGCATTACCATTCCATATCAACAAAAATATCTGATATTCTCACAGTGTTCAACTTTCCCGTGTGTGGTGCATAGTGCAGCACACATTCAAATGGGACACTGCCATCATTGATAGATCATGTGTAGGAATGGAAACGGGCACCTCACAGCACATCAACAACAATACCCATAAATCCCACATTTCCCTACCATGATGCAAGGGTGCAGTGGACTATAGCAGCTGAACTACTGCCAGTGCACTGGTAGAGGCCAGAAACACTTAATATAAGGAGACATGGGACTTTGTAGAGCAGGACTGGTGATGCAGGGCAGTGCAGAAAAGCACCTCATAGCCTGTCCTGTCCCACAGGTGTCTGCAAACTTGTTGCATACATCGCAGTACATTCCATACAAATGTGCAACACTGCGAATATGAACAACAGACACATATGCATGCTAACCAGCAATTGGCAACAACAACACTTTGTGCAAGGAAGGTATTCCAAAGCCCAAGGGTGGGATTCACATGCAACACATAGGGTGCAACACCTGTCTCAGGGCACACAATACACAAAATAGGTCCAAATGTAGCCAATATCACTTTTCTGCAGGTCTAAAGTAATAGGACTAAGAGACAAATATAGACACCACCACACATATTCTGCATGGGTGAACTGTCAGACCAGAAAAATGTTCAACAATCACGAGGGCCCGAGGCACAACCCTTGACTGGAAAGTGCATCACCACACACCAATACAACCATGCATTCAAACAGGAACATACACAGTACTAGATGCAATCCTGAATCACCACTCTACTGAATGCAAAAATGTACCATGGCATATAGCAGTAAACAAATATGCACATCTGACACTTTTACTCACCTTCCATTGCAGTGGACCAAGGTTACTTCATCAAGCCATGGGTCATGACCCCATGTGGAAATGCACTAACTGATGCTGAACGGACTTGCAATGAAGCACACAAAAGGATCAGTAATGTGGTGGAGAGGGCATTTGGTATTGTGAAATCCAGGTTCAGATGGCGAGGTCTAACAGGAGGAAGCCTGTTATATGCACCACCCATTGTGTGCAAAATAATACTTGTCAGTGCAATTTTGCACAACATCTGTGTTTGTACCAATATTGCCTGGGATGAACAGGTAGATGTTACCAGTGAGGAAGATGAGGACAATGATGCACAACAGGAGGATGGGGAACAACCAAACTGTGCTGCTGGAGCACCCGGAAGAGACCATATTGTGCACAACATTTTCACTTAGAGACTGTACTCCAAGCATCAATAAATACAAATTTGTATGTAAATCACTTTGACCCTGATTTCTCATGGAGTACTTCTTTTCACCATCACATACCATACCTATTCAACTCACCCACATCTCAGAGAGCATGACTAGACCACAAAAAGATGTAAATAAGTTAGGAAGATAGTCAGGAACAAAAAATAAATATAAACAATGCACAACCACATGAATGGGTGGGTGAAATGTAGGCATAGTCTGTAGCACTAACAAATTTCATTGTCTCACACATATCACACGAGTGTGCTGGGTTGACATATGCCTGCAACAATCCAGGAAATTCACATGAAGACTGCTGTATCGATGTCTGGCCTATGTAGGAAATGAGTAGTAATTACCTACAATGGTAGGTTTGTGTCTGCTATGTAACCAAGAATTGTCTGAATGTCACTCTCACAGGTGATAACTGAAAACATACTCCTCAGTGGCACTCACATGTTTGGCCAAGAGAGAGTGAAATACAGAGACCAAAACACCTAAATGTCTAGGTTTGTCGCATCCATTCCATTTTAAAATGTACATGTGAGTCAAGCAATGTCTAAACACGTCACAAACCCTTGCCAAATTGTACGTGTGATGAAGGACATAGATATGTTGAATGTTGCATCTTCTCTACTCATAGCTGTCATAAGTTATCACACAATGTAAATACGCTCATAGTGAATGTGACAAAGGTTGAAAAATGCTGAGAGACTCCCTTAATTTACTTTGAGATCCAATATGTGGAGGTCACTCAGACACTACACAAGCACTGTGGCTGGTGTTCAGTGATGTGAAGGTGTCAATCATGTGATCTTGCAAAGCCTGGAAATGTTAGGGCAAATATTGCTTAGCCTGTACAAGAAGCTATGTCCATCTACAAAGTTCACAAGTCTGCCTTAGCATGCTGTGCATGAATGAAGGGGTAATGTGGATGACGAAGATCGGTACGAACGGTAATCTGCCAAAAGTATGCCAGCAATGTTAAACTAGAAGTATACCTCACAAAATATGCCCTCAATATGTGTGAAGAAACACACATAGACTAATACTTACTGTACAGCACAACAATGTTTCCATCTAACACCAGACACACATTCACAGAGATTGTGTAGGTCTGTACATATTGGCAACAACTACAACTATGTGTTTGACCAGCAAAAACAAGTGTGACAGAAGCAAGTGAGAAATGACTGTATCTGTACCCTGGGTCTACAGACATGACCCAGTTCAACAATCAATAAATGATCTAATCAAGCATCATAGGAATATTCTCACTTATGTATTCATGGTCATGTCAAACTCTAGCAAATGATGAGACATGTCCAACGCAAACAAGCTGTGGGTCACTAGTAAATAATAGTGCAAGCCTGACATCAACAACCTCAAAGTCAACAAAACAGAGTTGTCCATGGGACCACAATTGTGCAGGTGTATGTCTGCAGGTGACTGTGCATTGCAGTGCTGATGATTAATCTTGAGGATGGCAACCCACCCCCCAAGAGGAGGCTACATTGACTCTTGACACTGTAAGGGGCATGCTACCCATGCACAGTGAACTATCCTGAGGTGACCTCAGTCAACTCATGTCATAAAATGAAACAATGGGCCTGTGTGGCCATACAAAGTGCCACTGGAGCACTGATGACTAGACTGCCATCAATGCCTGAGAGTAGCCTTGTCACACAGATTGTATGCTAAAAGGGAAATCTTACAAAGAGAGGGGAGTCATTGTACATTTTAAGTGTATGTGCTATTCATATATTCCCTAAACCTTATCACACATGTCCCACCTAGGTGGACCAGGCTTGGTGCGGTCTATTTGAGTATGGACAAAAGAGAATAATTTACATACGGAAAATATTTACTTGGAAACTTATATGAACAGTACATATTTTTCTACACAGGGAAACATAGTAAACACAGATATGAGTTCACAGCTTTGCTATAATGGTCTACATATATAGAGAATAGAGGACTGGTACCTGTCATATCTCTAAACACACCGCAGTAGTATGCATTACTTATCACACATGAAAAATATATTTTCACACACAAACATGTCACATACATAACAACCATCACACATGTCACCACATCATCTCCAAGAATTAACATGCATGGGGAATTATATGTCACACATGTTGCATTGCATCATGAAGTCTGGCCCTTAGAACACACCAGATTGTCTCACACACTTGCACTTACATTGTTTTGGGTTACTGGATTATAACCCAGCCTTAGTCAACACCATCCTTAGCTAAACCTTTGTCAAGGCTCTAATATGCATGAACATGTTTCACACATAGCCCACTTATCTTATACTGTACTGTGAAATGAACAGTGGCAATTCTGACATAACAATGTGTTAGACCTTCACTATGAGTACCATCACATATGTACACTCACAGTACACACATACATTGTACACATGTGGAAACATGTATGTGGAAAGAACTGTCATACACATGCACATTTGGAAACAGTATCAGTCCTCTCATGCATCACACACACCTATAAACATGTGGAAACAGTCCTATGTTACTGGTACACAGTTAAATACACATGCATACATATGTTGCCCTAGCATACAAACAATAAAGATGCATAGCACCTGTAATTTGAAACGTGATTCTGGGTGCCCTGTTAGCCTTCCCTCTAAAATCCATGCATGCCCGTCATGCGTAAAACAAATTGCACATGCGGTATTTTTGAAACATCGCAAACACTAAATACTAAAATTGATGCCTCGCACCGGTGCATCTAAACTAAAATATTATGCATTGTCAGCCGTCATAGAAAATTTCATGCATGGCTGTCATGCGTAAAAAAAAAAAAATGCATATCAGAAACTGTTATGCACTCGCCCAGGAAGTGATGTAATAGGACTTCCTTGCTGCACACATTGGAAAGTGAATTTACTTTCACTTTTACTTTACAGTCCTGTACTCTGTGCATGGGAGAGGTTATGTGGTGCTTGTGCTGGTGTGAGGAGTGGTGGATTTGGAGTCTCCTGTGCTGTCTGCGTCTTGTTCATTTAGTAATTTTTGTCATTGTATTTATAATTTTTGCACTGCTATTGTGTTAGTATTGTTGGGTGTTTTTCTTAGGGGTAGATAAGTTTGTTGGGGTAGTTGGGGTTAGTTGGAGAATACTATATTTATTTGTTTTGGGGTATTTTGGTTGCAGTGGAGGGATCCTGCAACATGTCAGGGAAAGGCAAAGCAAATGACTGGGGATGAACTGGGAGACTTCATCTGGTTGGTCTGCCACTACCTCCCTAACATGATGGCCATTGGTGGCCGTGTGATAATGGACTATCGGACAGAGTCACGGAAGCTGCGCTGGGGCAAGGTGCTGTACCAGCTGACACACATTGTCTCTGTCCTGCGCACTGACCACCAGTTGAAGCACCTATGGGCAGACCTCATCTCACATGAAGGGGATCTCCTGGATTACCTGGTAATTCGGTTCGGCGGAACTGTTGGTAAATACCCCTTGAACATAGCAACATCCTTATTTGCATTTGCATGATAGTAGGACATAAGGATGTCTTCAGCATATCACGACAAAGGTGAGGACAGCAAGTTCTGTGTCTCAGCCAACTTGCATTCATGAGAGGTCAGCAATGCACTGGGTGCTGACAATTAGCACATTGTACCTTGTGTATCACATATACATATTGAAGTGCAGAAACCTATACACACATGTGTAATGGTGCAAGGGTTCATGTTTTCCAGGCACAATTGTCCATGTCCATCATGGTCTTGACAACTGTGGAAATTTGCATTGTCATGTTTATGTGATGACAGGCATGAGACAGGAGTATAGGGAGTCGTTGATGTGTGTGTTCCTTGAGTCATGTATGTTCAAAGTGACACAACAAGGGCCCAAATGTAAGAATGGCTTAGCAGCTCCTACTGCGCCATTAGTGTTATATTTTTGAAGGTAACATGGCTGATGGAGGTAAGTAATACCGCACCACATGGCAAAAGTTGTGCAATGCAAGGATTGTGGCACTTTTCAACCCTGGTGCCACATAATGCTTGCACCAGGCATGATGAATGTAAGGGGTGTGTTCCTGTGGTGCGAGGAACACAAACGTTGAACAACTTAATCTACTAGATTCAACTGCACCCTTTTCGGAGTTAAAATTGAATGTGTGCCTAAGGCAGGTTGGTAAAACGACACTCCCATTGTTTTCAATGTGCCTAATATCACTTAGCAGCTTAATGTATGGAAAGTGCCACAATAATGTCATAGTTTACAAAACTAGTGTCCTAACATGCGCCATGGTGGGTTGTATGTCAAATACACACCACTGGAGAGGGTTCACTATTTGAAGACCCCGATGCTGCCAGTAAATGTTACCTTGTATGTCAAATGTGTAGAGCAAGGGTTGTGTGTGAGGTAGTATGATGTGTGCAATGCCATGTTAAATTGGCATGTGTGTCAATTAAGACACCATAATCTATTCTTGGGTATTAACAGTATGTATGATGTTATGTTGAGGATGTGGAATACAACAAAATGATGCACAGATGCCAAAATGTGCTACAATTAATTAGTGGATCTTTGGATAAGGTAAATATGTGCACAAAAACAGTGATGTTAGTCAAGATTTTGTCACAGCATATGTTACTGCACCATATGCCGCACATAGCACAAAGTAACTCTTGGCATGGTACAATTAATGACCATGTGAAGAGGTCTCCAGGGGGCTTATCAAGGAGCCACTTGCACTGCTGGTGCTTCACTTCTCTTCAGAAATGAAGTGAAGCACCAGCCATGCAAGGAGCTTTTTGAGAAGGCCAACAGTTAGTTGAGTCCACATTGAGATTTCAGCTCTTGTTCTGATGAGTGTGGTACATGTCTACGGATTGAAGCAAAAAGATGTGTGTAGAGGGACCTGCATGATCTACCCATCATGATGAGTGTGAGCAAGCATGTTCACATCATGTGTTTATGAGCTGTGCATAGTGAGTGTTTACCTGGTACTTAGGAGATGTTGCAAGCTTGTGCACTGATAGTGTGCAACATTTGTTAGCCTTTATCCCTGCGACATGAATATATCGAAGATGCTTGGGAGACAGATTGGTATAGATTGGTAAGACGTTGTTTTATGAGTTCTGATGGACAACATGTGTCATCCGAAGATGCTGTTTCCATTGCATGCTTGTTCTTCCTCTGCCCAATGCAGTTTTTAATGACATGTTCTTCTTATGTTTTAGCAGTCTCAATGGCTCCAGCTCAGAAGAGTGTGTTTGAGAAAAGGGCTGAGTGATACCAGCACATCTGTGCAGTTCAGGAAGGGTATCGCAGGCGATTCAAAGTTTAAGGCATTTCCTTATGGAGGACTGGGCAAACAGCCTGCAACCCCCACACAAAGTGGAAGTTCAACACAGAAGGTCAGGGGTGGGTCTGCAGGGTCCGCCCCTCAACAACAACAGCCCCTACTACAACACCATCCCACCCACAGCCAAGACCGGCTTCCATTGCCACCACATTTGAGGAAGAAATGCAGGACTTGGCCAAAATTAAGTTGAGGTTGGCCAAATTGGAGGAGGCAAACAAATGAATTTTCAAACTTTTGAAGTACATTAAAAAGAAGATGAAGAGCACTGACTTTGGACCCTTTCCTCTTCACGGCACCTTCCCTTCCCCTAGTTTAAATTGTAAATAGCTTTAGTGGGTTTTAGATGGGTAGGCATAGGTAAGGTAACATAGAGTAGGTTAGTTTTAGGACATAGTTGGTATTGTTAGGGGGTGGGATTTAGGTTTTTCACCATTTTGTGGCGCTTTGGGAGTTATGTATTCGGGGTATATGTTAAAAAAAAGAAAAACATATTTGTTTAGGCAATAGGTTTAGTTAGTCTATGTTTAGATCTAGTTAATGGTCTCCTTGTCATCTATTGTCTCTTACGGTGGGGTGTGGGATCAAGATTATATTAGTTAGCTGTAGGGATAAGTTAGGATTAGTTAGTATAGATTAGGTTAGTGAAGGTTAGTGTGTAGTTTAGGTTTTTGATAGCTAGAAACTTTCAGTATGAATAAATCATGTTAGTTTCATACAATAGGGTGTCCTTGATGATTAACTTTCTGGGTGTTTTCATGTCTGCACTGGTCACATTAGACAAATGCCTTTGGGTGTGCATTTAGTAATGATTTTCATGTGTGACTAGGTGTACCTCCTATGGCCAAGTACCTGTCTGATTGGCAGCAGTATGACATAAGCTACTCAATACGCTATTCAGCGCTGTTGCTGACAAGCTGATTGTGCATGGATACAAATTCTAAGACAGGTAATGAGACACCATTATTGTTTTTTGTAAGTAATGTGGCAGTCATTGTTCAAAAGTTTAGAACATTGTACTGCATCACATTTGGGAAATAGATACTGGGACACTAGCGGCTGCCCCTCACAGTCTTAAATATTCATATTGTTTTTGTCATATCAATGCTGTACTGGTACAATCATCAGAGATATTTCCAGACACTTGTATTATGAACCAAACATGCCACATGTGAACTTGTATGGTACCTGTTTAATACATGCTTGGAAGACCCAGAAGTTTTGTGGGAATCACCTTAATCATGCTTATGTCTATGTGTGTGGCTTTGTTCATGACAGAAAGCCACACATGTCCTTTTATTCTATACTCATTGTGATAGCTTCACACAATGCATACATTTGAAACAGTCAATGGATCACTGAAAAAAACAGAACATATGTGAATATGGTAATTTTTTTTACATGTGCAAGTTTTGTTTCAGATGATGTACATTGTACAGTATATAGACCCCGTGAAAGATCCTAAGCCATTGAACGTCCAGTCAGAGTCCAAGGGGAAGGGACATGTCATGAGACATGTGAAGGAAAGGTGTGCATCAGTGAGGAGGTGTCCAAATTGACAATAGGCAGGAATTGAGACTATGTTGAACACATGACTCAAAGTGGCTAGGAGGATGCATGTGGAAAGCACTCCCACTTCCATCAGTCTAACAACACACGTGGGTTGGCATGAGGACCTGACACATTTTGAGGCTTGTTGATGTGTGGACGCATCATGTTGGGACACCCCACCAGGGGTGATATTGTAGTAGTGGTAATAAGGACTAACATTGCTGTAGTCCTATTGTTGACTGCTTTCATTGTGTGTTGCAATCATCATCAATCACTGTAAGTGGCAGACAGAATTCCTGTTAGTTGAATATGTAGGATGTGTACCTTCCTGCACATGTGCATTTGAACCGGCTACAGGGGCACCCCTACACCATGCAGATTGTGTGGCAATGTTGGCATTGTTCGTCATTTATTTTGCCATAACCAAGGTTAATAGATGGATGCATTAATTATCTGTGACAACTACACTTCCCTGCACAATTGAAATGATGCTGCACATCAAGCTGAGATGTTGAACTGCATTTTTCATCATAAATGGGTAAAGACGAGTCCAATACCCAGACACCAATGCATATATACTTTTACCTTACACTCGAGTGGTGGAGAGTAGTAGCTCATAATTACCATGTCAATGTAAAGCACCTTGCATACCTTATCCTGGTCTAGTTCCTATATGCCCCTCTCACACCTGAAACTGCATGCAGTTGGCATTCCATGGTTATAGTTGGGATCTTCCCATGCAACACATGTGTGACCCACCTAGCTTCTGATGCCTTCAAAAATATACACATCTGGGTTTGGCTCAGTATAGTCCAAGAACTCAGGGTGGTGTGGGAGTGACACGTGGGTGTGTGACACGTTTGTATTTTCAAAGAATTTAGTTGTTCAATGTGTGTTGCATTGTGCATCACACATAGGGCACACTTTCTATGTATATGTTGCATTGATCCCAAACCACCATTTTCCTTGCAGCCCCTTTACCCCAGCCAATAACATCATGAAAGCACCTTATTTACATTACTGGTCAGTGTGGAGGACATTTTCACAGTAGCCTCATGAGTTTTGGCACTATTGTAGTGCTTTAGTGCATTGGCATCATAAATGATGGCAGTAGTGCATTAAAGCACAGGGAGGTTCATTGCTTACAATGGTTGTGTCACTTCAACACCTGCCTTTGGCAGGCCTCACAAATAAGGTTAAAATATAGCACAGTGCAATCCTTATGGATTGTCTGCTTCATTTGTTCTACCCTCGCTGTGTAAGAAAATGTCCTTTGCGGATATCATATTTGGCACAGGCATATTGTGGAGCAAGGAAGTACAAAGTGGATCTATGTATGCATTGTTTGACTTTGTTAATGTAGCACAAGAGGAATGGGCAGCTTGATTCCACATTGGCATCAATCAATATGATGATAATGTTGCACTAAGGGCTTGTAAATATGGGTCCATAGTGAGACAGTGAGAACACTTGTAGCTGATGTTATGCTTGAAGGTGCCCTTTTGTGCACAACACCAACCATTCCCACTACATAGGCAACTTTGCTACATAGTGATATGGAAGCTTCTTGTACAGGAGCACAGATGATAATCACAGACATGACCCATATGTTGTGTATGATAACTTTTGTGCCCATTCACCATGGTGCATGGAGGCGTATTGCAGTTCTTGTTGGCCCAATTTTTGCAACAAGCGTAGTACATGGTGCCCAATGAGTGTTACACATGGGCAGGTGGTTCAGTTGCATCCGTGAAGGGATTGATGTGAGGGTTGAGAAATGGTCTATGCATATAGGTTGGAAGATGAGAGCGCATTAGAAGAGTTTGGCCAATATTTTGTCCCCATGCAGCCTTTTTGCATGCATTCAGTGTGTCCTATGGGCCTCCCCCTTCTGCCATTTATTAGTTTCAAGATTGCCTCCCACTACAACTTACCCTGCATTTACGGTAGGTCTTGGAAGTCTGCACTGTCCTGTCCTAAGACTCCAGTAACCAGCTTCTCTGGGATGACCGCTGCCACCATCTCCTCTAGCTCATCCTGGGGTGCCGGACTTCCACCTCCAGTGTGCAGTGCTGCCTTTTGGCTCCTGGCCAATTTCTCTTTAGTTCTGCACTTGCAATCATACCAGTGCTTCTTACAATCAGTGACAGACCTCTTCACCTCTGCCACACTGTTGACTTTATAGACAATTGACTACCATATGGCCTCCTTTATACCTATTGGCAATTTATAAGTGACAAAGAGCTGGTGCTGGTGCTCTTTCACCTCTTGGACCAAGATGGTATTCTTCTCCTCACTTAAGAAACACTTCCTCTCCCTTTACCCCTTCTCCTGTGATTTTGCTTGTCCATCCTGGCTTGTACTGGGCTGATTAGTGTCTCTCTGGGGCCTCTCCTGCATTCTCCATCTTGGATCTTCTTGGCTTGTTTAGTATTTTTGCAGGCTTTTTTTATGCTTTGGAAGCAAAAACGGCGCTAGCACAATTAGCGGCAAAAAGTGTGCTGCTAATCATGCTATCCCCACTTTTGCACCTTTAAGGTAATTATTTTTTTTAGGACCTGTTGCAATGGTTAGCTTCATTTTTTCACGTTAACCTTTTCTTAGCGCCATGGTACGCCATTTTATAAGTACAACCCACAGATGGCGCTAAAGAATGTCATTAAGCCATGTTAAAAATGTTGACGCACAACTGAGCTAGCACAGTTGTGTGTCATTTTTCTTAAATTTGGGCCTTAATAGTTTAACAAAACCTATTATGCACCCATAAATTCAAATCAAATATAGAAAGCAGATTATTTTTATTGAAGCATTATTCATGTTATCTCAAGGCAGTTTTAAACGTTTACTTATTTTTCCACTTAGTTAAATATGTGTGTTTATTTCATGTTCAATTAACATTCAAAATACATTTGATATATACTATTTTTACATAAAAATAATACTTTCATATGAATATTCATTGTTAATTCACACATTTATGAATGCAAAATACTTTTATGTTAAACATGGTGACAGAAATACGTTTGGTAGGCACAAATGGCTAACTTAAATTCAAACGTGCACGTTTTAGTTTTTACATTATTTTTCTGTTGAGCCTTTTAAACTGCGGATTTATTAGTTGCATATGCTACTTCTATTCCACTCATTATTTAGGGAAACATGATCCCTCTCAATTGAATCAGTGTTTTAAAAATGTGTAGTCCAATTATGGCACACTTTTTAAGGTAATTATGAAAAAATATTATTCATTTGACTCCAAATTATTTCTACACTAACCCTTTTGCTTTAATCCATATCCCTTGAGCTCAGCCGGTAGTTACAAGATCAATACATTTTCAGCATATGTTCCTCAAACCCGGCAAATGCAAAATGCTGATTGGCTTGTGAGTAAACTTACATCCATTTTGTGAAGCACACCCAGTTAACTTCCCTTTCATTAATTCCTTATAGATATTAATTGAAAGAACTGCTCACCATTTGCAGTTAGGCATGGAGAAAATAGATCAGCCCCATAGTTTATGTCAGTGAAAGGTTGGGCTAGGCTTGTAATTAATGTTTGTTCCTTTTAATAGAATATTCCAAAGGTCTGCACTTCTGTCATTCCTGGTGGTAATTTTTCAATTGATTGGAGCAATAAAATGTGCAAAGTAAATGTCTTGTTTTAAGCAGAAGCATATCTTGCTTCTTGCCTATAAATGTACCATTTGTGTACTGGAAAAACGTGCATTTTGGATAAAGGATGTTGAACAGTTTATTTCATCAGTAGTTCAAATTGTGAATTGAATAAAAAGTATACAAATTATATGGTATGTTTGTGGACTCACATTTCCTATACTTGAGCTAGAAATGAACACAAACTGCAAACATTAGAACGCAATGGCTGAAAGTGAGTCAGTACGTTTTTGTTTGTACTATTTCCCTGTAAAACTATAGATTATTGTTGAAAAACTATGAACGAAAGGAACCCTTTTTAAGCATTTGGCAACAGGAGCAAAAACATTGCCTCTTGCAATTTCCTTCACAGAGGACTCATTGAACATTCTTTACTGTGATAAGATTGCTATTTGTAATTCTACTTAAAATGTTAGAGAGGCACTTTGACTGCAAATATAATATTAGGGATGTGCATCTTTTAAATTATGTCATGCAAATTGAAAAATCTCTGAATATCGGTAGTAGGCTATGTGTAGATTTCCAATATGAAACCATCTGATCAGTCTTACTTAAAAAAATGGTTCCTCAAGGGGGACATCCTGTAGCCCGAATTGTTAGTTGGACAGGCTGGAGCCTCCCACAGATAGCTGTAGATGCTGGAGAGGGTAGCAGCCAAAACAGAGGGCCTGATTCATTAACTGCGTTTTATAGTAGGTATTGCGTTACTACAGTAGAACTACAAAACTTACTATAAAGTGCTATTTGCAAGTGCGATCTTGTAGAAATTAAATATTTTGAGTACGTTTACTACTTTGTAGTGTTCACATACTGCACTTTTGTAGTAACTTACACTGTTATAGTAAGTACCTAACACCACTATGTTCTATGGGAGGGTGTTGCAGTAACAGTAGTTGGCCATGTGTAGTGCTGGATATATTACTAAGTGTAAGTTACTACAAAAGTGTAAGTTGCAAAAAAGTGAAGTTTGGGAATACTGAAAAGCAGTAAATGTACTCAAAAGTGTAAACTTACTCATGATCAACATCATAAATGTTTATTTTGGAAAACATTTTCCATAAAACATACATCAAGTAATGTATACACAACACGCTAAAAATATTAATACAATCCAGATAAACATGTCAATCAATCCTCAAATAAAAACAGATTTAAAAACAGTTAATTATCCAGGCACAGCCTCTCTCCCTAATGCCCCATCCCCCTTTAGGATTCCAGTCACATAAAAACAAATATGTTCCGAAGATAACATTTGAAGCATAACGACTGGCCTTGCCTGCGTACATTTCATGCCCTTAATAAGAGGAATTAAAGGTTTTATTGGCGTAAGACACAATAAAAATGACAAAATAAGATAAAATTAAGGGTATCTGGATTTGATAATTTGACGTAAAAACAATGGGTAAGGTTCTCCACCAGAGACCACCCTTTAGGAAATGCAAGCAATTGATGAATCAGTCCGAGGCTGAACCATGTTCCCTTGAAAACACTTAGTGGGGAGTCAGTTAGTGCTAGCCTCTGTAGAACCTTCTATTCTTAGACTGCCCAAATGAAGCTCCTCCACAGTGATGATTTCATCAGCAAGAGCACCTAACGCAGGAGTAAAATATGTCACAATGAAGGATGGTTTACTAGTAACACCTTTGTCGTAGGGGCAGGGGTGGCTTTGTGCTTAACCATAGCAACACTCTACAAAAGATTCTTACATAAAACAGAACTTAGGCCCGGCATTCAAAACCACAGAGAGCAAGAATCATGACCCTGCTCCTGAAGAACAGAGCCCCAAAAAGCTTGTTGTGACAAACAGTAGTTCCAGGAAAGTCTCTTGAAACCAGCATACCAACAAAAGGACATTCATCAAGCCAAGAAGAACATCTGGAGCCAAAAGAAAGAGGTTTGGCGCAACCTGTATTCTTCCATGCTTGGACAGGTGCTGACAGGCATGCTCTTGGCCTGGTCTTTGCCCATTCCATGGTAGTAGCCCTGCTCTCTCTGGAGGAATCTTGGGAGCTGAGGTCTTATGATCCTCCATTACAGAGGGGTTAACAGGGATCCTTAGTGACACTTGTTCCATCCTCCAGCAGCTAAAGAAATGTTCCTCAAAAGAGTTAAGTTACCTTTGTGAATCAGGCCCGGTGGGAGCAGGGTCATGAAGGGATTGGGCAGGTGTTAAATACATTATGTGGGTGAGAAGAGAGTGGTAGGGCCTGTCTGGCCAGGAAACACTTAGGCCCAGACTTACAGGCACTTGACTTCGGTTTGAGTTCCTTTTTTAATGAAATCCTGTGCAAAGTGTTCTGATGGGATTTACATTCTAACACACATTGTGATTTGCATTGGATTACACGGGAGGCAGCGGGCTTAACCTGCATGTTCTACTGCTAGTGCACTTAATGGCTCTCCCTGTCCCATTGCCCAAGGTGATAGTTTCTGGAGTCATCCTTCCTGCATTTGCCAGGCAGAGTCGATTCTACACGCAGGAAAGGCACGTAAGGAGCAGCGTTTGGAACCTCTCCCTTTGCTGATCTCAAGTTCAATAACAGGCTAGGGGGGGTGCCATGTCTGAAAGTACCTTTAAGGACTCAGTTAAAAGCATAATTGATACTCAATTGCTAGAAATACAAGAGTTTAAGGTGTCACACGCGTACAACATTGCAGCACTCCAGGAAAGACTACTTACAATGGAAGAGAGTATGACACAGTTGACTAAGCTCTCTGACAGGTTAAAAGAGGCAGAATCCAGGATATACAACCTGGAGGATAAGCTTGAATAAGTGCAGCAAGGAATTCTAAAAATAAAGAAGCAAAGGGGTATATGGAGAAAAAGATTGAAGAGCTTGAGAACTACACAAGATGCTCCAATTTATGTATTCCTGGTATACAGAGTGAGGGCCAGCAGGTAAGTCAGTGGGTGGACTCTTTACTTCAGAACTCTGTTTTGCCCAATTTTTCAGGTGACCTCACTATTGCAAGGGCTCATCGAGTCCCAGCACAGCATTTATCCAGCTCCTAATATCCACGTATAATTTTGGCCAACTTTACTGACTATCGAGCGCATCCTCACCAAGGCAATTGAGAAGAGAAGCTTCTCGACCCTGGACATACCCCCATAGCTCCAATATGTCAGTGGCTGCAGCGCCTTGTCAGAAGGAGTCTATTAGGATGGCAGGGCTCTTCAGGTCCAAGGGTTCTAAGGCATCCATTGTACAACAGTCAAGGCTCAAGGTCCAGGTGAAAGTGCAGTTTCGTGTGTTTTCCAATATAGCAGAAGAACAGTAATTTTTTATAGCAATTTCTTATTAATCCCAAGACACGTCATGTATTGCATAGGTTGCACGAAGTGCATAGATTGACTTGGAAGGGAGGGAAATATAAAAAAAAAGAAAAACATATTTAAAAAGAAAAAGATGGATAATCGCTACAAGAATGGGGGCGGGGATTTTTTAATCCCTCTGGGTTCACAAGTGCATTGGAGTGAAATTCCTTGGCACCCTTTTTCGAGATGCAAGAGCAGGGCTGCATTGTGGGCAGTTCCCCCCCCCCCCCAGTGGGTTATGGGGACTTAGGGTCACTGGGTTTTTAGACGGTGGGTCTCAGGGTTGATGGTGAGAATGTCCTATAAAAACGAGCATGTTAAAAATAGGCTTCAATGTAATTAAGTCAAGAGGAGTGAGGGGTAACAAGTATTTGTGCACCTACAGTCATACCATATAGGCATGCATAACCTGAGGGTGATATAATGCAATGCCAAATAGATTTTAAATCTGTGTAAATATGGAGGGGCTGTTCAACAGACTCTTTTAAAGACTAATAGTTCAAAAATGTATATTCCAAAGAAATACTCCCTTGCATTCTTTGCCTCCTCGGGGTTGGCAATGAGGGGGTCGCAATCAAATTGAGGGAAATAAAGCGATCAGAGAGCCTTGATGCTGATGGCTTTGTTTGAAAGTACTTGTCCAGGGGGTTTCATTAAACCTGGTTAATTACTGTGCCCCTGTCTGCAGTGAAATCTATCCATGAATGTATGTACATAATATGGCTATGCAGGCATAAGGGTCATCACCATTGGGGGGTTACTTATGTCCAGGACCTTACCCAGGGTACTTCCAATCAAGCCAAAAACAACTTAAACCTAAAACTAAAAAAAGTGTTAGCATCTTAAAGTATGACTTTCAACTAATAGAACCGTGTTGAGAAAATCATCCAGGGATTGCCCAACATACCTGCTACTTTTATTGGTTTAAAACAGCATTGCAATTAGATTTTTTATTGAATATCCCAGGTAATTAAAAGAGCAGGTTCTGATATTTGGATAAACTCATTTTCAGGCTCTTCAGCAATCTACATTTGGGTAGACCCTAATGTTTATATTAGAGAAAAGGTTCATATGGCAGCTCGATTGGTATTTGTTAGCTAACCAGACCTTAGTGGCAGACATGAGAACTTTTATAAAAAAGATTTTTCCCGCTAATCGTCACACAGCCTGAGGTTTAGTTGTTTGTAAGGCCTATAAGGCCACAGTGCGTGGGCACATCATAGCATATACAGCTAGCATACAGAGGCAGAGGGGTCTACAAATAAATGCACTCCAGATGGCAGTAAATGATACTGCAGAGGCGTACGTCAGGACAGGAGGGCTGGAGATCACTAAAAAAGAGTGGAAGCAGGCCAAGCAGAAAGGTATGAAGAAAATCAACAGATTGGAACATTAATGGCTTGGTCATCAGAATTAAACATGACAAACAAGTAATTAGGCAAATTGAGAATCCAGGTATTCAGTTATTTGTCATCCAAGAAGAAGAATTAGCTCAAGTAATATTGCAATATTGTGCCAGAATGTATGGGAATACCTATCCTGTTACTTTCTCTGCGATTAAACACTATTATAGCTCTATCCATCTGCCTCAATGGCCAAGAATGCATGCTGATGCAATCTCAGCAAAAATAACAGTTTATGAGGTGGCAGACATGCTCGAAAATTCGCAATGCAAAAGCATCTGGAAATAAAGGGCCAGATGTAGCAAACGTTTGCGACTCGCAAACGGGCCGAATCGCAATTTGCGACAGTGCAAAATCGGAAATGGGATGCAAAAAGCGATGGGACCCGTTTGCGAGCCGCATCCGTTGCGACCCCCTTTTGCGACCCGCAATTTGCGAGTCGCAACCCATATGCAATTGCAACTCGCAAATTGCGACTAGTCGCAAAAAACCCAGTTTGCAAGTCGCATTTACCACTAACTCAGAGCAGGTGGTAACCATTACCAAAGTATAAAAGGAGACCCAGAAGGCATCTGGGTTACTCAAGATGGCGGACATATACCTGATAGCAGTGAGGAGGAGAGTCTACGCAGCCCAGCAGAGGAGGAGGAGCCAGAGACAGGAGAAGATATATAGAACAAGGCAGACCCTTTTCCAGCAAACTGAAGAGGAGATCTATGATAAATACCGCCTATCATTCTAGAATTGATAGAATTACTAAAACCACATCTAGAACACAAGACTCTGCGTGGCTGCGCCATTCCTATGCATGTGCAAGTACTATGCGCACTGCACCTCTTGGCCTCAGGGAGCTATCAGGGGGTCATTGCCGTGGCAGGTGGGGTATCCCAAAGTGCAGTGTCAAGGTTCCTCAGGGCATTCCTAGATGCCTTAGTAGCACACAGGTCTCAGTTCATATACTTACCAAGGAATGAGGCAGAAATTAACAGCTGGACTTTTACCGCATTGCCCACTTTCCTCATGTCATAGGGTGTGTAGATGGGACACACATTCAAATATGCCCCCCTGCTAATCTGGAACACATTTTCCGCAACAGGAAGTGTACCCACTCACTCAACATACAGGTTGTTTGTGATGCCCATGATGTCATCACGGACATCATAGCTAAGTTTCCTGGCAGTACCCATGACTCATACATTTTTAGGCATAGTGGGATACATCAACGACTGGAACGTGGGGAATTTGGAGACGGTTACCTCCTAGGTAGAGCCACAGACACTTGCAGACATACACACAGGTCACTGTGCACGACTATCTGGACTTCCTAACAGTGTACTTTTGTGCCCAACAGGTGACAGTGCATATGCTCTCAGGCCTTGGATCATGACTCCGTTTTTAACACCCAGAACTGAATCAGAGAGGCAATACAACAGTGCGCATAAGAGGACCAGGAACCTGATCGAGCGCACCTTCGGACTGCTGAAGGCAAGATTCAGATGCCTCCACCGCAGTGGAGCGCCCTCCAATACACCCCCATTGCCGCTTTCAAAATTGTAGTCGCATGCGCCATCCTCCACAACATAGCCACCCGACGTGGGCTACCTCTCACCCCTGCAGACCCAGATCCTGGTGATGAAGAGCAAGAACAACCACATCGCCATCATGGGGATAGGAGTATAGCTAATCAAGGCAGACTGAGACGGGACCACATTGCAACGCAATATTTTGGACGGTACGTGTCAACTCCCACCATACTCACCTATTAACCATTTGTTAAGTGGAACAAAAATAACTGTTTTATTAATGTCATGAAGAAACTATATACAAGTTGAAATTGTCCATGGGCAGGAAAATGCCAACCAGTCATGTGGCACATTAACGCCATGTGCCACATTAATCTGTCCTGGCTGTTATCTATGATCTCCTGCCCCTCCTGCCAGCCTGGCTGGTCCCTGCTGCGTCCATGGTGCTGTGCCTACCACTCCTCAGCACCCTACTGTGAGTGGCAGAGACACTGCTCACTGTTGAGCCCTCCTCCCAGGTGTATTTGTTAACTTCCTGGCTGTGATGCCATCATCATGTGCCAGGAAGTGTTTCCAGAGTGTTCTGGTATGCTTTCTGGAGTGTTCTGCTGCATCTGCAAGCAATTTTGAAGGTATTCGCAATTTGCGACACCCACTCGCTAATTGCGAGTTCGTTTTTGCACACTCGCAAACAGCGACCTCGCAAACTGCGGACTCGCACACAGCGTTGCGAGTCCGGCTGCGAGTCGCAAAATCGGATCGCTTTTTTTTCTGGCATTCCAATTTGCGACTCGCATTTTGCGAGTCGCATCAACTCGCAAAATGCGAGTCGCAATTTTTATTACAAGATGTTTACAAAGTAATTAATCCCTTTTTAGTATGCCTGTTTAATGACATAATGGAAGGTGATGAGATCTCTTCAACTTTCAAGGAATCCACCACAGTTAGTTTCCTGAAGAAGTACAAAGGTTCGACCAATGCCAGCTCAAATCGCATGATAAGTCTGCTTAATGCAGACTATGAATTATTGACAAAGGTCTGGGCCACTCGAATTACCTCTGCTGCTCAATTGTTCATTCATAGAGATCAGAGTGGATTTGTAGCCAACAAACTAATGGCATAATAATGATGGATCTGAGAAGGCATTTGATCTACTTAAATGGGATGCCTTGGTTTATAGCCTGGGAAAATGTGGTTTCTCTGCTCAATTCATACTTAGGAATTTATATCAAAGGGCACATGCCAAGATAGTTATTTATAATTCTAGAGTTGCAGGCTTGTTGACAATTAAAAGGGGTATGTAACAGAGGAGCCTCGATCCCCTATTTTATTTGCATTTTTCATGAAGATATTGGCAGTGAAAATCAGTAGCATGGAGGGAAGCTGCGCAACTATTTCTGACATGCCCAAAATAAAGCTATTTGTGGAGGATAATATACTATATTTGAACCTGGGTGAGTCAAAAATATAAGGGATCTTTGATTTGATCAAATAATTTACTAAACTAGGGTGATATAAGATTGATCAAAGTAAAACGAAGCTGCTTCTGTTCAATGCATCTGATAGCAATCTCCCAGATTTTCAAAAACAACAGGCCAGTGTATCCTGACCTGTTCGTGCCTTAGGTATATATTTGGGCAAGAGTTATGTTGAGTTATTTCAACTAAACCATGCGGCCATGTTAAGAAAAGTTCAAGCACAGTTGGAAAGATGGTCGCGTCTTCCATTAATGCTGATAGGGACAGCTCCACTCATTAAAATGTCCATTTCACCCTTATTTCTATTTTGTTTTAGCAATGTACCTATAAAAATTAGTGGTTCCTACTTTCAGGAACTAGACTCTATTGTGAGGAGTTTTATATGGAATCAGAAAGACTCAAGGGTGAAGTATCCAATACTACAACTTGATAACATCCAAAGGGGCATAGCACTTCCCCATTCTCAGCCTTACTATCAAGCGGCATTGCTTGATCTCATGGCATGATTAGCTGATCAAAGAGGTGTTGGAAGGTTTTTTTCCTAAGAAAGATGATCCAGAAATCAGTAATAAATGTAGCAGCTTTTATCAAAAGTGTGAAACTGCCTCAGGAAATACGCTATAGGTTGATCCAGGAATTGCAAAACAGGATCGATGTCCTTTTTTCTCACCAGATTACAGCTGGTTGTAGCTATTTTAAATTGAAGGATTATGCCTTTTGGAATAAATCTATCTAGCGTTATGATAGGATTTTGAAATTGTAAGGGATTTAAGGAGCTGGGTGATTTTGTTGTAATGGGTAATTATATCTAATGGGTGGAGATTATCTTGCAATTGGGGTGCAGGATAACCAGTTTTTCTTAAACTATTGACAGATAATCCATTTTCTATCCACTACAATACACAGCAAGCGAGTTCACAAAAGCATCCGACCTGGCCTGCGTTAGTTAGGAGTAAGCTTACATTAATTGCTAATTGGTTTAGGAAGTAGTATTAAATATTTATTACGTTTACTGTAGGTGTTTGTTTTAATGAATTCTGTAAATCTGGAACTCTAACCTGGTTTTATGAATGTTTCTTTAGGCACATTGAAATATGATGTTGTTCTTGTCTATTTGTGTACTTTATTTCTGATGTAATAGTGAGGATCATGATAAACACAGGAAAATATTCCTAGCAAAAAAGTAATTAATGTGAACGTATTTTACCTATCTTGGGGTTTGAGGTATTTCCAATTGTGCAAATTTGCCACTAGAAAATTGATTTTATAAATTCTTATTTAAAGTACATTGAGCCTTGTAATATGATGGCTACACCTGAAAAAAATAACAAAGTTGTGATTTGCATTGGATTGTAACATAACTGATTGAAAAGCTGTGCAATGCACTGCTTTGTGTTACTTTTCTGCTAGGGAGTGCAATATGCTGCAAGGGTGTTTGCACACGGCAGCCAAAAGTGCACCAGCACATGAAGAGAGCAGAACAGTGCTATATCTTAGTAGATATGGCGCTGTTCTGCTCGCTCTCCTTCACACAATGCGGGATAGCAAGTTTACTTGCTGCTCTGCATTGTATGACTTCCATGTAAATCTAGGCCATAGTGAGGGAAGACAGGTGTTTGTACAAGGTAAGCCAGAAATCTTTCTATGCAGGGCCAGGGACAGTCACCTCAGCCACACTTTATTGTGGCATCCGTTATCCTTGATGATCTCTTAAAACCAAGGAGCAGTTTTGAAAAATAGAAGTGTTCCATGTTTGCAGTGAAAAGTAGTCTGCTTTTCACCTGGTGTACAAATATGTTTGAATTGCGCTGTCCACATTACTTCGGGTGCTCTTCAAAAACAAAGTATGAACAAACTGCTTTTCAATAATAATTACTGTTCTCTTCTTCTTAATCATATACTCCATCCAAGTAGACCACTGACCATTAGATCATGCATTAGAGCCTTACGCCTCATTCTCTTGCACAGTTTGATTGAAGACTAGGCAGGGATAATAGAAGCTCTGAAGAAGACTGTTGGCCCTGTTGGGCATTTCATCAGGCTGAAACATGTTGGCTAAATAGCATGGATGGATCAATCGTTGATGTTCATCAAACACCTGTACATAACATTGGAATCATATTTAGAGTACCCACTTAATGAAAGAGAACTCCTTTAAGTATACCCTAAGATGTTTTTTAGAACAAAACAGAATCCCTGCTTGCAATCAGTTTAATTTATTGAGAACACCCATTACTGGTTGAGCCCATGATGGTACTTACCTACCTTCACATGAAGAGGTCACCAAGGATGAAGCATACCACAATAAACTTTGAGTGAGGTGATCTCTCAAGATATCTTTGGACACCTGCAAGGAGCAGGAGGACACCATATGTTACTTCTCCTGTGAGACCTTAACACTTGTGTATAGCATTGTATCTCAATAGGTTGTGAATAGTTCCTTGTCTGCTCTCTCCCTCCTGGTGTGTGCACAGGGAATTCAGCAACACAGTTTGTGCAATGAAGATGGCTCAAGAGTCCACTGTCTGTGTAACCTCTGGTACTCTAGCCACCTATCTGATTGGAGATCTGAAAGCTGTGCATGACTGCTAGAGAGTAATTGTGTCTTCGGCAAATGTACATCCATTGAGATCACATGTCCTTAGATTTCATGGAAATGAATGGTACCTGATATCGTACATATGAATGTTTTTTTCATCCTCCCAGTAGCAAAAATGGAAAATAGTGACCTTACTATACAGCATAATATCCATCTTTTGTTGCTGCTCTCAACTAAATAACTAACATTTGCTAAGGTGTTGGTGTCACAAGTGAAGTTTAATAAGGCATTTGTTATGAAATTGTTGACCTTTACCAAAAATGAGTGTGGATGGCATGTGAAAGCATCCATTAACGTCAGTTCTTAAATTCAAAGCTGCAATCTTACTATGGAAGTGGAAAAATAGACCTCCAATAATGTCTTTCTTCCGTGACACATCCCAAAAAGTAAGTCATTGAAAGTACATTTAAAGTGTTTCTGAAGTTCATATTCACAGTGGGTACTGGTAGAGAATGTTCTGACAATTGTCTGTACCTCTGGGACATGGTTCTTTGAAATTGCCACTGGGAGAACTGCATTTTGATTGGAAATGAACCACATTCAAAATAGTGCAGTCAAAGCCATTTCAAGCTACCCATCTGGTATTACAATGGAACATTGGGAAGGTGCAGTATTGTCAGAGACTTACAGCATTCAGCTGGGGACTTTAGCCATAGCCGAGTGGGTATTTGGGTGCAAAGGTGTACTGCACCTTGACAGACATTTCAAAAGGCCAAGCATAGCAACCTTATACTAACACCAAAGAAAATAAAAGCAGTTATCTCCACCTTGATAAAGTAGGACACATGACTTTGGAGCAATCAGGGCTTCCCAAGAAACTAAGGGAAGAAGTGGACCATGCTTTGTTCGGATAACTCCTAAAACCCAAATCACTTAGGAGAAGTGCCAGCGCAGTCCTTGTCTGCGGCCACATCAACTCCCTCATTGGGTGTGCTGTATTTTCTCATCCTCTTCTCAGGTGCAGTGAAGAACCTATCCTAGAATGACTTCAGGACTGGCGACGGTGCGGTCTATAGCATGACATAATCTGACATAGAAACAATGAAATACTTTAGTCTGTAATAGGCCTTTAATGTGAACAAACCTTTTCTTTATACACGCATCTTCCTTCACAACTTGCTTGTCTTACCTGTGAGAAATGTTTTTGCTCACTGCTTTGTTCCCTATTCCGCGTGCCTTTTAGAACTGATTTAAAAATGTTGTTATTTTTGTACTTGAAACACATAGCACGCCTTCAGTAAAAAAATAGATATGCAAAAGAATGACAGTAGCAATTAATTAACACTAAGTCCATATGCTTCGTGTTGTAATACAACACTGACAACAATTCTGCTTTGCATTTCTCACCACATAATTATGTTTCTTTTAGAAATAATTTACTAAACAATCCATCTGCTTCCGAAGAGGGGAAACTGTATATCAGTTTTCTTTGACATAAAAGAAAATTTTAATTAGTATTTGTTTGGCATATATAACATAGTGGGAATGTTTTGTAATTTGTCATCACCTTTTTTCAATCCATTACATAGTTGGCTCACAATCAACGATTCATACATCTATCCTACTATGCATCTGTTGTCCTCTTTCTATAATTCCTCTTCTCGCTCCATTTTCCCTTTTTTTCTCATCCTTTCCAAAATTATGTCTTTCTTTTTTTTCTGCAGTTTTATTTAGCGTGAACTTTGCTCAAGAGCATTAGAGCGCTGAACATGAGCAGCAGAGTACATTACACATGGTCAGTGGGATTTCTTTGGCCCCAGCGAGAACAGGTGGATTGTCTGGAATCACAGATTGTTGGCTCGAACGTGGCTTCCAAATCCAAATGATCGGTAGCTAGCTAGCCTGCCTGCCTTCCTTCCTTTCTTCCTCTTCCTTATTTGCCTAGTTACTTCCTTCATTAATTCATTCCTTCATTACCTCCCCCCCAACCTCCCTCTCTAATACATGACTCATAGTTATTGTTGACTCCATTACTTTAAGCGTCTCAAATTTTCATTGGTTCTCTAACATTCACAGCTGCATTCGGTCTCCAGGTTCCAATGAAGGCTGACATTAAAAAAAAAAGTTTTAGGCCTTAAAAATATTAAACACATTGTTTATTAAATCTCACTGCATTACGTGACGAGTGGGTTAAATTAAAAACAAAGAAATGAAAAAGAACATTCAGGTTTCCCACAGTCATGAAATAGTTTTCATATTATGCAGAGACATGATAAAAGGCGCAGACACCAATCCAGACCTTACACATATGTACACTTGCTTCCAGGTATGCTACGGCGGAACCTAAAATACAAGTGTCAAGACATTGAGGACCCTGTGTTTGTTGCACCTGGGTAAATGACTTCTTTAACAAAATGGAAGTCAGCTGTTAGCTAGGGAACAAGAAAAATCAACCCTTTTTGTTTAATTTTGAGATCAAAACGGAGTTTAAAGAGGTTTTGAAAAAAAAATTGATAAATAGTTAAAGTCTCAGTCTGGGACCCAGGATATGGACTGAGGACACACTGAGGGGAAATGCTTTCCAGTTTAAAGATTTGTCAATGGCACCTAATATCCTCATAAATTAAATATACAGCAATCTATGGAAGTGTTTTCTGGATTTGAAGTAGTCTAAAAAGTGCTTGAGTGAAGCACAGTTGATGATGACGAAAGAGGCATAAATACATCGGAGGTTGGTCCTGTTCTGACTGGACGAGGCATCTTTTGGAATGGGATCAAAATGACTTGCATATGGAGTACCCCATTCAAAAAGGCATAGTGTGGCAATAAATACGTGATACATTGGAAAGTTCTAATGGAATATGTGTACAATTGAACATATGCACGGATACCGATGTCCTCAGAAAAGATTCAAAAGTCACTACACACGTGCTGGTGAAGTACTCAAGTAAATCCAGTGCAGTCTACGTTCCACTCTGAGAAGTACTCAAGTAAATCCAGTGTAGTTTATGTTCCACTCTGAAAAGTACCCAAGTAAACCCAGTGCAGTTTCTGTTCCACTATTACCTACTTTAGGCACAGTAAAATAAATGCATTTACTCTGCCAATATTATTCTCAATTTCAAAAAATTTATTAATTAGTTGTTGCAAAAGCTCTTCATAGAATCAAAATATTAATTTGCAAAACCATGATAAACAATGAGAAAAGTAATGTTTTTGCCAGACACATCGGGCAAAGTTAACCCCTTAGCTGCTGGGCCGTTTCCCCCCCCAGTGCTGAGCCCTTTTTTGGCTATTTGGGGTAGTTCGTTCTTAGGCCTTCATAACTTTTTGTCCACATAAGCTATCAACGCCAAATTTGCGTCCTTTTTTTCCAACATCCTAGGGATTCTAATGGTACCCAGAGTTTGTGGTTTCCCCTGGAGGAGACCAAGAAATTAGCCAAAATAGAGTGAAAATTTCGTTTTTTCCCAAAAAATGGGAAAAAAGGGCCGCCGAAGAAGGCTTGTGTTTTGTTCCCTGAAAATGGCATCAACAAAGGGTTTCTGGTGCTAAAATCACCATCTTCCCACCTTTCAGGAACGGGCACACTTGAATCAGAAAACCACATTTTTCAACACAAATTTGGCATTTTACTGGGACATACCCCATTTTTACTATTTTTGGTGCTTTCAGCCTCATTCCAGTTAGTGACAGGAATGGGTGTGAAACCAATGCTGGATCCCGGCAAGCTAAACAATTCTGAAAACTAGACAAAATTCTGAATTCAGCAAGGGGTCATTTGTGTAGATCCTACAAGGTTTCCCTACAGAAAATAACAGCTGAAATAAAAAAATATTGAAATTGAGCTGAAAACAAAAGCCATTTTTCTTTATGTTTTACTCTGTAACTTTTTCCTGCGATGTCAGATTTTTGAAAGCAATATACCGTTATGTCTGCTGGACTCTTCTGGTTGCGGGGATATAAAGGGCTTGTAGGTTTATCAAGAACCCTAGGTACCCAGAGCCAATAAATGAGCTGCACCCTGCAGTTGGTTTTCATTCTATACTGGGTATACAGCAATTAATTTGCTGAAATATGAAGAGTGAAAAATAGGTATCAAGAAAACCTTTGCATTTCCAAAATGGGCTCAAGATAAGGTTTTGAGGAGCAGTGGTTATTTGCACATCTCTGAATTCCGGGGTGCCCATACTAGCATGTGAATTGCATGGCATTTCTCAAATAGACGTCTTTTTTACACACTCTCTTATATTTGAAAGGAAAAAATGTAGAGAAAGATAAGGGGCAATAACACTTGGTTTGCTATTCTATGTTCCCCCAAGTCTCCCAATAAAAATGATACCTCACTTGTGTGGGTAGGCCTAGCGCCCGCGACAGGAAAGGACCCAAAATATAACGTGGACACATCCCATTTTTTGACAGAAAACAGAGCTGTTTTTTTGCAAAGTGCCTACCTGTAGATTTTGGCCTCTACCTCAGCTGGCACCTAGGGAAACCTACCAACCCTTTGCATTTTTGAAAACTAGAGACCTAGGGGAATCCAACATGGGGTGACTTGTGGGGCTCTGACCAGGTTCTGTTACTCAGAATCCTTTGCAAACCTCAAAATGTGGCTAAAATAACACATTTTCCTCACATTCCGGTGACAGAAAGTTCTGGAATCTGAGAGGAGCCACAAATTTCCTTCCACCCAGCGTTCCCCCAAGTCTCCCGATACAAATGATACCTCACTTGTGTGGGTAGGACTAGCGCCCACGACAGGAAATGCCCCAAAACACAACGTGGACACATCCCATTTTTTGACAGAAAACCGAGCTGTTTTTTGCTAAGTACCTACCTGTGGATTTTGGCCTCTAGCTCAGCCGGCACCTAGGGAAACCTACCAACCCTGTGCATTTTTTAAAACTAGAGACCTAGGGGAATCCAAGATGGGGTGACTTGTGGGGTTCTGACCAGGTTCTGTTACCCAGAATCCTTTGCAAACCTCAAAATGTGGCTAAAATAACACGTTTTCCTCACATTTCGGTGACACAAAGTTCTGGAATCTGAGAGGAGCCACAAATTTCCTTCCACCCAGCGTTCCCCCAAGTCTCCCGATAAAAATGATACCTCACTTGTGTGGGTAGGCCTAGCGCCCTCGACAGGAAATGCCCCAAAACACAACGTGGACACATCCAATTTTTTGACAGAAAACAGAGCTGTTTTTTGCTAAGTGCCTACCTGTGGATTTTGGCCTCTAGCTCAGCTGGCACCTAGGGAAACCTACCAAACCTGTGCATTTTTGAAAAACTAGAGACCTAGGGGAATCCAAGATGGGGTAACTTGTGGGGCTCTGACCAGGTTCTGTTACCCAGAATCCTTTGCAAACATCAAAATTTGGCCAAAAAAACACTTTTCCCTCACATTTCGGTGACAGAAAGTTCTGGAATCTGAGAGAAGCCACAAATTTCCTTCCACCCAGCATTCCCCCAAGTCTCCCGATAAAAATGGTACCTCACTTGTGTGGGTAGGCCTGGTGCCCGCGACAGGAATAGATCACACAACGGTCAATGTTGGTCCTTACATGAGGCAGCTGTTGACCCTGGGGTGATCCATTCCTGACGCAGGCGCTAGGTGTAGGCACTCAAGTGGGGTAGTGTTTTTATCAGGACAGGTGAGGAATCACTGGGTGGTAGGAATTTTGTGGATCCCAGCATATTCCTGTAGTTTGTGTGACAGAAATGCGAGAAAAATAGAGTTTTTAATCAACATTTCAACTTTGGGGAATCCACACAAGTCACACCAGAAATGTTTGGGTTTAGTGTGTTTTTCTATATGGCCGCCGAACCCAGGACCAAAAACACAGGTGCCTGCCTTACAAAACCAGTTTGTTTTGCGATAGATAATTTTGATGTCTCCACAATATGATTTGGGCGGTGGAATTTGGGGCTGAACTAAATTGGGGAGCTCCCAAGAGAGCACTCTCTCTCTCCCTCTGCTTGCCGCCGCATTCATCTGCTCTCTGGGTTGGGCTAACCCACTATTACCCAGTTGCACAGACTGCTTGCGAAGGGACAGCAGGACTGTCCTCATCACCTCCCTCATAATGTAATGGAAGAGGAGTTATCGAATAGGACTCCTCCAACTGAAAAATCACTCCCAGAGTCTGCGCCATTGTCCTATCCCTCAGATGCTGACTCAGTATCTGATGTCTCAGTCTCTGATCCTATGTCAGAGCTGTCCTCTATAACCCGAGTGACGGCAGCAGTCATCCATCAAGATGCCATCTCTGCTATTGGCTAAACTGTTGCTCTAAAACACTAGCCTACGTAGACAGTCACAAATTCGATGGTGTGTGTGAGATACGTGCAACAGTAGAGGCCACCTTACCTGCGCTTCTTCCCTCAATCAGCACGTTCTTTCAAGACACTCAAAAAACACCTTGTCACATACCATTCGTCACAGTCTTTAGCACCTCCTGCGCCCAGTCCAACAATCATTATTGGTGCTCCCACTCCCTCCTCCTCGGATTCCCTCATTACCACCCAGCAAAAGTGCCCTTCATCTCTCTGTAGCCGCCCTCCACCCCGCACATACATTTCATTTGTATTATAGCGCAGGTAATGGCTGACTTTACTAATGTACTCAGCTATTTACATAAAATACAGATTTGCTCTTTGCAGTAGGCATATAAACCTTCTGCGCTTCTTTATGGCACTAAAACTGCCACTAGACAAGTCTGACCCTTTTGTAGCAGAAACATAATCCCAATACTTACTTGACTTTTTTATTGCTGCCTAAAAGCTACAGTTGAAAAGCGTCAGTTGAAGTATGTGCATTGCTTTGAAGACGCAAGCTGCAACCGCAAGACAACTGGTGCCAAATCTATGTAAAAAAAAAAATATATATATATATATATATATATATATATATATATATATATATATATATATATATATATCACTTTTATATGTGGGTCTGGTTTTCCTGGGGGCCGATCGCAGCCCCCAGGGAAACCACACACATATTGACAAATCTACATAGATATATCTATAGATAGACCTATATATATCTATATACATATATCAGCAAGGCTGCTTCCTGCTCCGATGGGGAAATCAACATTTAACGTCAGCGTGCCTCGCGGCACGCTGACCTCACAAAGGGGCGGGTGGGGGTTGAGACACGGAAGAGCTTCCGTGTCTCCCAGGGATAAACCCGGGGATTTATTAACACCCTCCCTGGTATCGGCCACTGGTCGTGACCCGCACAAGGGGGGTAGTGTGGGCGTCGGCCATTGGCCGACGCCCGCACTTAAGCGGTTAAATAAAATGAATATATAAAATAAAGACCCAGGATTTACTTGAGCGCTTCTCAGCTGGGTCTGGTAGCTTAGTGGACAGATTAATCCACTGTAGGGATCTGTAATTAACATCATGGTCACAGGTTTGAGTCCCAGTTGGTCCCCTCATCCTTTTGAGGTCGATTAAATGAGTACCATTGAGTAGGGTAACAATAAACATCTGTTATTCAGCCCCAAGATACCCTTCTGGGTGAACGTGCACTTTACAAATATACGTTATGTTATGTAAACCAGCCCTGTGATGTCGTTTCGGATACATGCTCCAAGGTTGTTTCACTCAACATTTTCAGGAACTAAAATTTATTATAAATGTTAAGGTGGAATTTCTAAGGTATAGGCTTTTAAATTGTGATGTAGGAAGTGCAGTAAGTGGAGAGTCTTAATGCAGGCAGCCATGATTGCCGCCCCTGACAGCTCCTTAAGTCATCCTCAGAGGTTGTTCACATTGGAAGGGGGTGCTGATGTGGAGAAAAGTTGCTTGATTGAGGCAAGCTATTTCTCTGTTTTTCTGTCTCTCGGAGGTGACATTGTAGACTTTCCAATGCGCATTCAGAGTCTTCAGCAGAAGATAGGGTACCTACTCTGGACTGGTTGACGCATGACCAAACTAATTCTACTTGGGATTAGAATGTGGCAATCCACATAAACTGTAAAGATGGTCTTAATATTCTTACCAACTTTCACATGTCCAGGATAAAAGGAGGTGTTGTTTGCTGGTTGCAAAGTCATTAGTGCTTTAAGCATACTTAGTCATTAGGTGTGTTAGGTCTGGAAAGTATTGTTCAGCACAACATTAATCATGTACTACAACAGATCAGAGATTTCACTGAACTACAGATAATCAAGGGGCTAGCTTCCATAGCCCTGTTAGTTAATCCTCACTTAAACAGGAAATTGGACGGAGAACCGTTTTCCTCATCTGTCTTAAGCAAGGGAAGGAATAATCATTTTGTACAAGATTGAGTGGGCCCGGAGCTTCCATTTCAATAATAATAAAAGGTCAGATAAGAGTAATTTTGGGGGGATCCCTAGGTCAATCTCTAGCTGTCATTAGTATGTCTTACACCAGCTTTTACCAGAGTGTGATATCAGCAAAATCCCCTGAGAGTTAAATCTGGCTCAAATACACTCGCAGAATATTTCATTTAACAATAAAAATGCTAGAACTCTGGACGAGAAAGCAAAGCTTCTCCCTGAGAAATGTAGGCCCAGATTGAAGAGGTTCCTAGCGCCTCCTTGAGCCACACTAGCATCATTTTTTTATGACGCTAATGTGGCCCAGCAAGGCCAAATTTGCCACGCCATGTTTACGAAGTAAAGCAATGCATGCTTGGCGCGACTTTATAACCCCTCACGCCACATTATACCTGCGCTAGGTATAATGTATGCAAAGGGGGCGTTCCCCCGTTAGAGGTACCACAAAAATGGCACAGTGGAATCTAAGAGATTCCACAGCGCCATTTTAAGTGGCTATTTTTAATGCCTGCACAGAACAGGCGTTAAAAGGGGGCATACCATTGTTTTCAATGGGCCCTATGTACTTTGCAGGATTAGCACCAACATTTTGGTGCTAATCCTGCACAGTACATCAATAGCGTCAAACAATTTGATGCTATTGCCCCTACTCTGTGCCATAGTGCGCCGTATATTAAATACGGCGCACCCATGCAGACATTAGGGGAGCGCTAAGGGGCAGAAGAAAAGTGGCACTGCATTGCATGCAGCACCACTTTTCTTAAATTTGGCCCTTAGTTCATTTAATTTCCTTTTTACTGCACTTCACTCATCTGAGCCTTTGCAAAAATATCACATTATGGCCATTCAACAATGTAGCGGGGAATGATTACAACATGTAACACATTTGGTCAGATGTGAAAGCGCAAAGTAACCAAAAGTTTGCTCAGGGAAATGGATAATAGGAAAGGAGAATAGGATGAAGAGAAAGCAAACCTTCAAACATGAAGTGAGGTTTTGCTATTTTTAAAAAGGCTTTCTGAAAGTCAGCTGCAACCACTAGCTTGTTTTAAGACAGATCTAATTTTAAAAAAAATAGATTCCAGATGATATGTTGTCCAGGACTATTGTCAGGCATAACATTTTGATCATACAAAACATCATAATGGACAATTAGACAAGTCTGATTTTAAATAGATGACTGCACTGATCAATATCACATTATGGGAAGCAAGCAATGACAAAGCCAATAAGCCATACCTACTGAAGAGCTATTGGCTTTGTCAATCTATTTTAGCCACGTTGTATAGCATTGCAGCTGCTGTGCAGCATGGCTGAAAGTTAGAGAAACAAATGTAGCCTGCACAGGCCATGTCATAGTGCTTTTTTCTGGTGGGATACGAGGAGGTTGGGGCATGGGGAAATTAATAATGTGGAGGAGTAGTGGGAGATGGGGAGGAATCCTGCCTGTCTGCACTGTCTGGGGTTTAGCCAGAACTGTCTAAGGCTCTATGTCAGGGCTCTGTCTGTATACATAAAGCTTCTACTGGCATCACTTATGAAAGAGTGATGGCTGAAGGCTTACTTGAGAAAAACAGTACAAAACACACATTGGGGCAGATTTACAAGAAACTGGTACAGCGCTGTGCTGCTCCAAAATCAGCAGTGTTGCGCTGCACCACTTTTGAAACACAGGGCTGCGCTGTATTTACAACAATACGGTGCAGACCTGCGCTTCCCCCTGTGCTGGCACTAAATTAAACTGCCTGTTTCAAAGCCTTCCTGCACATAAATAGATACCTCTGAACATAGGGAGGAGGACAGTGGGGCTTGTATGACTACTTGAATAAGAGCTTTTACACCAGAATGCTTACTAAGCTGTAGCTCACTATGCATGCAACAATTTGGTTTCCTTTGTTCATTAGCTACAGTCATGGCTCTTTTTCCAATGTGCTCACCAAGTTGAGACATAGCAGGCATGCATTTTGCAGTGTTCCGTGGCAGAGCTGTCTCACTAGAATGTTAAATAAGCTGTGGATCTACCTCCTTGTATAGTGATTCTACATGGTCAGAAACCTGACCCCAGACAATTTTTTAAGCAAGCTGTAGTTGATTCAGTAGGTAGTAGAGAGACCTCAGCCAGGAAGTCCTCTGTCAGACCTCTCTTCCCAGCATTCTAAGTCCCTGATTCATGACAAAGTGACGCAGCATTTTACTGTGCCAAAAATAGCAGCACCACTCTGTGCCACTTTTGAAACGCAGGGATGTACCTTATTTACAGTAATAGTGCAAGGGTGTCTGCATTGAGGGGATAGATTGTTTATGTGCAGGAAGGTGCTCCATATTTACAAGGAGGTGTAATGGCACAAAAAGTGGTGTTACACCTCCTTGTAAATATGGACACAAAAAGTGATGATCCAGTGGCACTGTAGGGCTCTTAAATCTGCCCCTAAGTTTTTAATCCAGCCACATTTATGTGGTTGCCTGCAAGTCTTCCAGATGAAGGGGTTCCTTAGGTGGTGAAATGCCTCTGCTTTCTACTCACATTGGATATCATTTGCTTGGCAGTTAGGAACTTGTCTTGGAAAGGTTGGCCAGCGATTGGCATATTGCCTTCATGATGGTAGTATTCAAACAAGCAATGTGGCAGGGGTTGTGAGGGATGGGGCAAAGCAACTACATGGGGGGAGGGAACAGCAACTACACCGGGTAGGGGACAAGGCAAAGTAACAAAGTGGGAGGGGAGGGTGTACAGGGCAACAAAACAATGGGGTGTAGGGCTGAGGCAAGACAACAAGGCAAGCAACAATAGGGCAAGCAGCAAAAATGGGGTAAGCAACAACGCAACAACGATGGGGAAAGCATCATCAATGGGTCAAGCAACAACAAAGACGGCCTGCAAACACATGCACTGCTGCAGCTGAAAGAAAAATAAAGTACCACCAAAGCCCAAGGGGCAGTGTAAGGACATTGGGCAAGGAAGCAGCATTTGGACACGCACAGGAAGTAAATCCAGTGCCTGCTGACAAAGAAGCAAGGACATTAGAGAGAGGATGAAGCCAGCCAATAGTAGGCAATGGGCAATCTCTAAACCCATTGTCAGTAAGAAAAATGTTTAGCATTCAACATCACATGCTATGTCCCAGGCTAAACATAAACAGCAATGGAAGAAATCTCCACAGAGTTCTAAAATTGAAAAAAAAGAATTGTTTCTTGAGCACACCTTCAGAATAATGATTAATAGAAAATTTGCAATAAATATTGTGTTTTAGTTTGTGCACCTAATCTATTGAGGATGCAAAGTATGATGAGTACCCAGCTCTCGGGAAAAGGTTTAAGAACCTAACCTTCTGACTTGAATGGAACTCATTATTCATTCACTCTTAGAGTACTGATAAGCTACACAGTTGATACTTTTATGAAGACTCTGAGAATGGGCATTTCTGGATCTACCCGAAGGTGGATCTAAATCACTCTCTCTCTCTCTAATTGCAGACAACAAATTTTAACAAAATCGGTGGCCTGTGGGGGGGGCATGGCCAAGATGGCACCACGATCGAACGTCTCACGCTGAGGCTCTGATAGACTGTGGACTTATCAATCCGGTGCCCCAATTCACTACATAAACTCCCCTCTGCACCCCTTTGTGGCAACAGGAGCTTCAGAACTTTGAAGGCATGGCGAGCACGACCAGGATGCTCCGGTACTGCTACCTGGGGTGCAGCCTGCCACAAGAGCCTGAAGGTGAACCGGCCTACCTTTCCAGAGGAGAACAGAGATGCCCTGCATGTGTGAGTCACCTACAGCTTGAGAGGGCTGAGATGGCTGCTCGGAGCTGGAGCGTGAGGATGCCGATGGGTGGTGACTGCTGCAATAGGGTGAAGGCTCAACTACAGGCTTGCAGCCCGAGGAGGTGCTGCACTTAAGACTGTTCCCAGCATGATGTGAGTGAGCAGGGGCACAGATTGTGAACTGGGTGCTGTGCCCCAGGATTGAAGTTGAAGCTGCTGACAGACCTGGGCTGTGCAAAGCATGCCTCCCTGAGCTCAGACGTGTGCATTCCCATTTACTGAGGTGTGAATCCCCACAGGCACTACCCGTGGACTTGTACCTTAACTTGGCTCCCTCTGTGTCCTGCAGTGCTTAGTTTGGTTCCAGAGCTGCTTCACATTTAGGGGGCACAAATCTGAGATGCAGTGACTTTGGATGTGAGTCACTATCTATGAGCATTGAATCCTCACCTGAGCGGTGAATATATGAAGCTCATACCCCCACATTAATTGTTGCTTGCAGCTCTTCATTTTCTACTTGCCCCTATAGGCCCTACTGCGAATGGTGATTTTCTCACTTGCTCATTGTAGGAGTGCAAGCAAGGCTACATGGAATGTTTGTACGTGGACTGGCTTGTGGGTCCTATCCTACACAGCCCAAGAGTGTGACTGGCTGGCTGATCTCTGGGGTCTCTGGGAGTGACTGTGCTGGTCTCCTGCTTGGTTTGAAAGGGACACCCTATGATGGGGTTAGGTGATTAATCCTGCTGGGGGTTGAGGAGCGGGCCACCTCTCCTCTGACGCAGATCTCCATCGTGCCTGTGGGATCTCCATGTGCTGCTCGTTGTTCTCTCTTTGCTCTATGGGGGAGTTTGGTGGGCCCTTCCATTTTGCCATTAACGCTTCCAATGTCTCTGCAAACTGTGAATTTCAGTGACTTGCCACTGGGTATTGGCTTGTGGGGCTTAGCGCCCGAAACAAAAGTGGGTCACCCTTGCTCGGGTGCTTCAATGAGTGTTGTCCCAGCATTCTATCCTAAAAATGAAGCCTGATTCTCTTTCTTCATGGGTATTACCTGCAACCCTACTATTGAGAGACGCTCCAGGCTTGGGTGTTTGGGGACCCCTCAGTGACATGGTGCACCCTAAGGCAACTAAACCTCCACTCCAGAAGTCCATAATGGCTATTGTCTCAGGAACCATTGTCAATGGACCTAATGTGTCAATTAGAGAACACTTTAGAAAAGCACACAGCAATGTTTGACATGGTTCTACAGGCCATCCAAGACGGCAAGACTACAATGGAAATGCAATGGAGTGCAAATCAGATCGAATTAGGTCTACTTCAGGCAGCTCAAGTACTGGGTTATACTTATTTGAGGCTTTCATTCTTTAAATGGATCATATTATTGTATGCAGCTCCATGGGTTGGAGTACGCACAGAAGGCTACATCTCACATTCTTTCTCAATCAAATGGGGCATGAGGCATGGTTGCTTCCTCTTGCCCATAATATTTGCATCGGCGAAGAAGCCCATGGCTGCTGGTCTGTGGGCCAGGGGCCCTCTCTTGGGGTTTACAGATACATATCAATTGGCACACCATCTCACTTTACGCAGATGATGTGCTCATGTATCTGCTAGATCATACCCATTCCCTCCCTGCCCTTTATATCCTGCTAGATACCTATAGAGACTTAGCAGGACTTCAGATCAAATGGGGCAAGTCTTGTATTTTCCCACTCCTATGGTTGAATCCACATGAACGAGCTGGACTGGGGCAGGATTGCCTTTCCTGGCACTTTGAGATCTTTCGCTATTTAGGGGGTCAATGTGTACCATGATGATAAAGAACTTTTAGATGGAAACCATGGGAGGGCCTTGACTTCGGCGCGACAATCGTTGGCCTTTTGAGGGAGACAACCTTTATTACCTGTGGGTCGAGCAGCCTTTAGCTAAAATATTTGTCATCCCATGGCTATTTTATTTCTTTTTAACACTCCCAGTACTGCCCTCTAAGGCCTTTTTCAGAAAGCTGTGTAGTCTAGAATTAGAACTGATTTGGGGACCTTCCTGTGTGTGTCGCATCAGACGCTACAGCATCCTATGAGGGACGGAGGCCTGTGTCCCGCATTTAGAATTGTATTTTGCAGCAGCACAACTACCATGGCCTATGCCCTTGCTGGTGAAGGACAAAATGGGAGAATTGAATTTAGTACTCAGTGAACAGGAATTTATTGCATTGGCTGCTATCAATGGGTCGTCTGGCCAAAGAATTGCCCAGACTCTTATACGTGGCAAAACTGGTATGGAATAGATACATGCAGAACAGATGCTCAGCACCCCTATATTCACCACAACTCCCTCTCCTTGAACTACCCCCCACAAGACCCCTCTTGACTGGTCAAGGCCTCAATCCATGGCGAGAGGCATAGTTACTCCTGTTGGGTGACCTCTTCGATGATGGGTCCCTACAGTCATTACAACAACTTCAGGACACCCATGGTCTGGGAGCAGGCTCCTTCCTCACCTACTGTTCTCTGACGCTAGGTATTGAGGGCACATCGGTGCTGAAAGACTCTGAACCTCCCCACCATCAGGAGTCGCACTGCTTTCTTACCGATGGGGTAGGTCGAAAAGTGATATAATTTCTAAATGTGGCTCCCCTGGCGTCAGGTGTGAACCTTACAGTTAAGGGTAAATCAAGATAGCAGGTGCATTTTGGCACTGAATTTACAGATCAGCAATGGGAAATGGCACTCAGTTGTGTCAAGCAAGTGCCCAGAAATGTGCATCTTAAGTTCACACAACTTAATTATCTCCACCAAACCTCCTTCACCCCACACTGACTTCACATGATGTTCCTGGGGATCTTCCCCAGCTGTCTCGGGTGCCTACATGCTGACACCACATTTCTACATATGGTATGGGAATGTCCACTGCTGGCGTACACCTGGACCCAAATGCTGGAAGCCACATTTGCAGTGATTGACGTATAATTATCCCCTGATCCGTTATTTTTCATTATTGGGAATCACTAAACATTCGAAATGTTCTAAACAATAATTAAAAGTAGCAGACTTGGCGTTAGCATTATTTAAAAGGTTGACAGCCATGTCTTGGAAGGTGGCTCAGACAACCTAAAGTTTTAGTACGGCTTTGTGACACACATGGGCAATGGCAGAAACAGATGCCTTATTGGCTGCCTCAGTTGGGTGAGGCAGGGAAGGTGCAGTCTTGGTCTGGGACACATATGTACAAGAGCTATACAACAAGCTGCATCCCCCCTCCTTGATACACCCTTCACTCCCCTTCATCCAAAGTTGATGACCATATGAACTTATCCCTTGGATGCCATCCCCGATCCAAAACTTTCTCAATAATGCGGGCATTGCTGGGATACACCCTTTTAGACCTGACTGCCTTGGAGTGGTCACCCCTAACTTTTTGCCTGCCTCCCTCCACTTTTTGGACACAGTTTTTGTTGGTTTTAGGACTTGGCACATTTTACCACTGCTAACCAGTGCTAAAGTGCATCTGCTCTCTCCCTTAAAACATGGTGGCATTGGTTAATACCCAATTGGCTTATTTAACCTACTTGTAAGTACCCATGTTCTTACATGTGCCAAGGACCAGTAGATTAACGGCTACTATTGGGCCTGCAGCACTGATTGTGCCACCTACATAAGTAGCCTCTTAACCATGCCTCAGGCCTGCCATTGCAAGGCCTGTGTCTGCAGTTTCACTGCTACTTCGACTTGGCATTTAAAAGTACTTGCCAAGCCTTAAACTCCCATTTTTCTACATATAAGTCACCCCTAAGGTAGGCCCTAAGTAACCCATAGGACAGGGTGCTATGTAGATAAAAGGCAGGACATGTACCTGTGCCGTTTATATGTCCTGGTAGTGTAAAACTCCTAAATTCGTTTTTACACTACTGTGAGGCCTGCTCCTTTCATAGGCTAACATTAGGGCTACCCTCATATACTGTTTGAGTGGTAGATTCTGATCCGAAAGGAGTAACAAGATCATATTTAGTACGGCCAGAATGGTTATACAAAATCCTGCTGACTGGTGAAGTTGGATTTATTATTACTATTTTAGAAATGCCACTTTTAGAAAGTGAGCATTCTCTGCACTTAAAACCTTCTGTGCCTTAAAATGCAGGTCTGGCTGGGTTAGTTGATAGCTCCCTTGTGCATTCCACTCAGACAAACCACAAACACAGGATGCTCATTCACACTTGCACACATCTGTATATTGAGTTGGTCTTCCTGGGCTGGGAGGGTGAAGGGCCTGACACTTACATGTCAAAGGACAGTAGCCTGCCCTCACACAAAGGACTGCCACACCCCTACTGGGACCCTGGCAGACAGGATGGAACTTTGTGCACTTCTAAGCCACTCTTTGAAATCTTCCCCACTTCAAAGGCACATTTGGTTATTTAAGCAGGGTCTCTGACCCTACCAACTCAGACACTTCTGGACAGGATACCACTGGTGAAGAATCTCTGAACCAGAACCCTCAACCTGCCAAGAAGAACTGCCTGGCTGCCCAAAAGACTCACCTGACTGCTTTTCTGCAAAGGACTGCTGCCTTGCTGTTGCCCTGATGCCTTGCTGTCCTCTGGCTCTGCTGAGAAGTGCTCTCCAAGGGATTGGATAGAGCTTGCCTCCTGTTCCCTGAAGTCTCAGGACCAAAAAGACTTAATTTCTGCAACAGAACTCCTTCTGCAGTGAAATACGACGCACAGCCTGCAAGAGATGATGCACAGCCTGCATTGTGGTGCGAAAATCACTGCACGCCGTACTGGATCGACACAGCCCGATTTCCCGAAGAGGAGAACGACAGAGCGCCAGCGTTGCAAACAGAAATTCGAAGCACGGCACACTGGATCGGCACAAAGCCAAGCCAGAACGATGCAGCCCAACTTCCTGAGAGGAATCGATGCAGCACCTGCTGTGCGGCAGAAATTTCCACGTATCACCCACCGGATCGACGCAGCCCCTGTGACTTCATCCTGCACTCCCAGTATTTCAACGCATCATCCCCAGGGCGTCCGAAAACCCCACAACCCGAAAGAGGATCCCAGTCTCCAAGCCGGGAATCAACACAAAGTCTGCCCTGCGTGAAAACTCAACGACGCATCGTCTGTGTGCACTGGAAAAATCGACGCACACTTCCCTTTTTTCCACGCAACTCCTCCTCTGCAGTCCCTTGTGGAGAATTTGAACGCAAACCAGGTACTTTGTGCTTGCAAGAGACATTTGTTGCTTTTTAAGAACTAAAGACTCTTTTCTAAGTGATATTTCAACGTGTACTTATTGAATCTTAATCGTTTTGACTTGTATTTATCCAGATAAATATTATATATTTTTCTAAACGCTGTGTGGTGTATTTTTGTGGTGTTCTACTATGTTAATGCTTGATTTATTGCACAAAATCTTTACACATTGCCTTCTAAGTTAAGCCTGACTGCTCAGTGCCAAGCTACCAGAGGGTAGGCACAGGATAGTTTGGATTGTGTGTGACAGGGGGTAACCTGAGCGCTAACCGAAGATCCCATTTCTAACATTGGTGATCAGCGGTGAAGATAGGACTTGTATTTGTGCAGTGACATACAATAGCTAAGTGTTCACTACCTACCCACAGTTTAAGGTCAACTTGATTTTTTATCTTTTTCTGCAATTTTATTCTCTGCCTGATTTTTAACTAAATCCTCATTCAACATGTCTCTATGGTTAGGTCTTAAGCAGGAGGTGAAGATTTTGACCTAGCCAAGCTGGAGACATACACTGTCAAACAGCTGAAAGGATTCTGCAAGGGGATGGGAGTACCTACCCAGGGTGCCTTCAAAAAAGAGGAATACCAAATGGCGCTGAAGGCCTGGGCAGAAGCCCATTCAGAGGAGGATGTTGAGGAGGAGGAGCAAGAGGATGGCCCCTCTGAGGATTTCTTGCCAGTAGTGGGGGAAGTCACCCCTGGATTTGTGCCCCCTAGTAGATCAGGGAGCAGTGTCTCTAACCATGGCCTGACCAAAGAGGAAAGGAGGGAGGAGAGAGAACTTCAACTGCAAATGGCAAAGTTAAAAATTTAAACTTAACAGGAGGAGAGGAGGGCAGAGAGAGAAGCCAAACAGTCTGAAGCAGAAAGAGAAGCCAAGCAAATTGAGGTTGAGAGAGCTGAGTCTGCAGCTGAGAGAGCCTTGATTGAAAATAAACTTTTGTTGGCTCATGAACTGCGTCTCAATGAGCTGGATATTAAGGCAAGGCAGTCTGAGACCAGCATTGAAGGTAGCAGCACACGTTCAAGACCTGCAGGTAAAGGGAAGGTTTGTATACCCAAAAATGTAGTGTCAAGTTATGTGGATGGAGATGACATTGACAAGTGGTAGGCTGCTTATGAAGTTGCACTAAGGGCTCATGAGTTCTCCGAGAAGCAATGGAGGTCGGCCTTGTGGTGGTATGTACCAATAGTGGGGAGGGACACACTCCTCACATTGGATCCTAAGGATCAAAACAGAGACACACCCTTGAAAACTGCTTTGCTTGCCAAGTTTGGGCTGACACCTGAGAAATACCGTCAGAGGTTCAAGGACAGTATCAAACTCTCCAAACAGAACTGGGTAGACTTTTTTGATTTCTCCAGTAAGGTACTGAATGGATGGGTGCAGGGCAGTAAAGTAGATGACTATTTGGGGTTATATAATCTGATCCTGAAAGACCTTATGTTCAGTGTTTGCTTTACAGAGTTGTGCCCGCACCTGGTTGACAGTAAGCTGACTGATACTAGAAAGCTTGCTGAGGAGGTGGACCTCTGTGTTACCACCAGAGTGTCCACAAAGGTACCTGGGGGCGACACCCACAAAGGTGGTCACGGTTACCAACAGAAGAAAGAGGGGGGAGAAAAATTTAAACATAAGGAGTTCTCAAAAGTTCCCCAAAACAACTCCCAGGGGGGTAGTGGTACACAGTCCCAACCTGAGTCTGAGAAGAGACCAGGATACTTTGACAAAAAGCAAGGGCGATTTGTCCCCAAATGCTTGGAGTGCTTTAAGCATGGACACTATAAGGTCTACTCCCAGTGTCCGAAGAGGGCACAGCCCCCCACTGGAGGGCAGACACCTGGGCTGGCTAGTGTAGCGCTCAGGGAGGACGTAGTTCCAGTTGGCTTTGGGGAGCAGATAGAGGTGTCACTAGTATCCCTGGAAGATAAGGAAATGGTGCCAAAAGCTCACATGCCTTCCAATACTTCCAAGTGTAGGCAGTGGGTCACCATTGATGGGCAAAGGGTGGAGACTCTGCATGACACAGGAGCCAGTATGACTACTGTCAGGGGTCAGCTAGTGTCAGCAGAGCAAATCATCCCTAATACATTCCACCAGGTTTTAGTCGCTGACAATCGTGAGAGTCGCCTACCTGTGGCTCTGGTTCCCTTTGAGTGAGGGGGGTCTCTGGTACTCTAAAAGTAGCTGTGAGTCCTGCCATGCCTGTAGATTGCCTGTTAGGCAATGATCTTGAGCATAGTGCCGGGAAGGAGGTAGAGCTCAGATACCACCTGGAGATGTTAGGTTTGCCTGAGTGGGTCTGCATGACACCAAGGTCCATGGCTGCCCGGGAAGGGAGTCAAGGGCGTCTGGAGCCTGGAACAATGGCCCAGACAGCTGCACAGAGGAAGGGCAAGGGGCGCGGGAAACCAGCCCTAGATATTCCCACGGTGGTTGACGGGGACCCAGAGGAGGAGGCCCCTGAGCCAACTGGGGAGAATATTGCCGACCTGGGTAACCTGCCTGTACTTCATGGCTGGCAAGTAGAGGGTTGACTAACCAGGGAGGAATTCTGCCAAGCACAGAAGTAGGGCCCCGCTCTTGAGGGTCTGAGGCAAGACGCCTCAGCCCAAGCAGCAGGTGAAGCCTCTGGCGATCACCACATATACTGGGAGAATGATCTCCTATACAGTGAGTCTAAGGTACTGGCCACTGGGACAGCACGTGTGCTGGTGGTCCCCCAGTGTTACTGGGCCTTCCTACTGAGTCTGGCTCACGACATCCCCCTGGCAGGACATCTGGGACAAGACAAGACCTTTCCCAGGCTTGTCACCCACTTCCATTGGCTTAGAATGCGGGTAGCCTCAGATAACTTCTGTAGGGCCTGCCTAACCTGCCAGGCTAGTGGGAAGACAGGGAAAAGGCTTAAGCCCCCCTGATCCCACTCCCTGTCATTGGCACCCCCTTTGAAAGGGTGAGCATCAATGTCATTGGTCCCTTGGACCCCAAAACCTCCTTAGGCAACAGGTTTATCCTGATTTTGGTGGACCATGACACCTGCTATCCAGAGGCAATCCCTCTAAGGACAGTGACTGCACTGGTGGTGACCAGAGCTCTGATAGGAATATTTACCCGTGTTGGGTTCCCAAAGGTGGATGTATCTGACAGAGGCACAAACTTCATGTCAGCGTACATGACGTCCATGTGAGATGAGTGTGGGTTAACCTAAAGGTTTACCACCCCTTACCATCCTCAAACCAATGGGCTTGTTGAGAGATTCAACAAGACCCTAAAAGGCATGATTACTGGCCTACCTGAGGCCATGGGGTGTAAGTGGGATGTCCTCTTACCATGCATTCTCTTTTAGAGAGGTGCCCCAGAAAGGGGTGTGGTTCAGCACCTTTGAACTTCTCTATGGTCACCCTGTCAGGGGACCATTAAGCATAGTCAAGGAAGGATGGGAGAAAGCTCCCAAGAAACCTCCCCAGGATGTGGTCAGTTACATGCTGGCCCTCCGCAACCACACCCAGAGTTTCTGAAAACAGGCCAAGAGTAACCTTGAGGCCAGTCAAGAGGTGATGAAGGAGTGGTATGACCAGAAGGCCACTCTGGTAGAATTCTCACCTGGTGACAAAGTCTGGGTGATGGAGCCAGTAGAGCCTAGAGCTCTCCAGGACCACTGGCATGGCCCAAACGAAGTGAAGGAGTGAAAGGGGGAGGTCATTTACCTAGTGGACCCCATGACTCCTAGAAACCCCCTAAGGGTTTTCCACCACAACAGGCTAAAGCCTCATTTTGAGAGGTCTGACCTCAGTCTGCTCTTTGTGACAGATGAGGGCACGAAAGAGTAGAGTGAGCCTCTCCCCGACCTCCTCTCTGCCAAAGAAAGTGATGGGTCAGTGGAGGGTGTTGATTTCTCTGTCTCCCTGACTCCAGAACAGAGAGGAGACTGCTATGAGTTACTGGAGCAGTTCTCTTCCCTGTTTTCCCTCACTCCTGGACCCACCCACCCCCATGCCCTTTGGGTTGAAATACCCCCGCTACCTTCCAACGGTTGGTAAACGGGGTCCTAGCTGGCAAGGATGCCTTCTACGCAGCCTACCTAGAAGACATTGCCGACTATAGTTCCAGCTGGGAGGAACACCTGCTCCACCTCAAGGAGATTCTTCAGGCCCTGCAACATCCAGGCCTGACCAACAAGGCCAGTAAGTGCCAGATTGGGCAGGGTTCCGTGGTGTACTTGGGACACTTAGTAGGTGGTGGCAAGGTGCAGCCTCTCCAGGCCAAGATTGAAACTATCAAGGCCTGGCAGCCACCTAGAACCCAAACTGAGTTGAGGGCCTTCTTGGGCCTCACTGGTTATTACTGTAGATAAGTCAAGGGCTATGGAACCATTGTGTCACCCTTGACAGAACTCACATGCAAAAAGCAACCTAGCTTGGTGAATTGGACAGAGGCTTGTCAGAAAGTCTTAGACTCCCTGAAGGAAGCCATGTGCACGGCCCCTGTGCTCAAGGCACCTGACTACTCCCAGGACTTTATTGTGCAGACAGATGCTTCAGAGCATGGCATAGGGGCAGTTCTAGCACAGCTAAATGAGGTGGGCCTAGACCCACCAGTAGTCTTTATTAGCAGAAGACTATTACCATGGGAACAGAGGTAGAGTGCTATTGAGAGAGAAGCATTTGCTGTGGTCTGGGCACTGAAGAAGCTGAGACCACACCTGTTTGGGACTCACTACCGGGTTCAGACAGACCACAGTCCCCTCAGATGGCTCATGCAGATGAGGGGCGAGAATCCTAAACTCTTGAGGTGGTCCATTTTCCTACAGGGGATGGACTTTACGGTGGAGCATCGCCCAGGGATTTACCACGCCAACGCTGATGGTCTCTCCAGATACTTCCGCCTTAGCGATGAGAGCTCCCAGGAGGTTCGGTAGCTCTCCCCACTTTCAGCTCGGGGGACACATGTTAGACCTGACAGCCTTAGGGTGGTCACCCCTGACTTTTTGCCTGCCTTCCTCCACTTTTAGGACTCTGTTGTTGCTGGTTTTAGGACTCTGCACACTTTACCACTACTAACCAGTGCTAAAATGCATATGCTCTCTCCCTTAAAACATGGTGACATTGTTTAATACCAAATTGGCTTATTTAACCTACTTGTAAGACCCCGGTACAGTGCACTACATGTGCCCAGGGCCTGTATATTAAATGCTACTAGTTGGCCTGCAGCACTGATTGTGCTACCCACATAAGTAGTCTCTGAACCATGCCTCAGGCCTGCCATTGCAAGGCCTGTGTGTGCAGTTTCACTCCCACTTCGACTTGGCATTTAAAAGTACTTGCCAATCCTTAAACTCCCCTTTTTCCACATATAAGTCACCCCTAAGGTAGGACCTAGGTAACCCATAGGGCAGTGTGCTATGTAGGCAGGACATGTAAATGTGCAGTTTATATGTCCTGGTAGTATAAAACTCCTAAATTTGTTTTTACACTACTGTGAGGCCTGCTCCTTTCATAGGCTAACATTAGGGCTACCCTTCGTATACTGTTTGATTGGTAGATTCTGATCTGAAAGGAGTAACAAGGTCATATTTAGCATGGCCAGAATGGTAATAAAAAATCCTGCTGACTTGTGAAGTTAGATTTAATATTACTACTTTAGAAATGCCACTTTTGGAAAGTGAGCATTTCAAACCTTCTGTGTCTTACAATCCACGTCTGGCTGGGTTAGTTGACAGCGCCCTTGTGCATTCCACTCAGACAAAACTCAAACACAGGATGCTCATTCACACTTGCACACATCTGCATATTGAATGGGTCTTCCTGGGCTGGGAGGGTGGAGGGCTTGACACTTACATGTCAAAGGACAGTAGCCTGCCCTCACACAAAGGAGTGCCACACCCCCCACTGAGACCCTGGCAGACAGGATGGAACTGAAAGGGGACCTTGTGCACTTCTAAGCCACTCTTTGAAATCTACCCCACTTCAAAGGTACATTTAGGCATTTAAGCGGGGTCTCTGACCCTACCAACTCAGACACTTCTGGACAAGATACCACTGGTGAAGAATCTCTGAACCAGAACCTGCAACCTGCCAAGAGGAACTGCCTGGCTGCCCAAAGGACTCACCTGACTGCTTTTCTGCAAAGGACTGCTGCCCTGCTGTTGCCCTGCTGCCTTGCTGTCCTATGGCTCTGCTGAGAAGTGCTCTCCAAGGGCTTAGATAGAGCTTGCTGACTGACTTCCTGAGAGGAATCGATGCAGCGCCTGCAGTGAGGTAGAAATTTCCACACAAAGCCCACCAGATCGACGCAGCCTCTGTGACTTCATCTTGCACGCCCATGATTTCAATGCATCGTCCCCGGATCATCTGAAAAACCTGCAACCCAAAGAGGATCCCAGTCTCTGCACTGGAAATCGATGCAAAGCCTGCCCTACTTGAAAACTCAATGAGGCATTGCCTGTGTGCCCTGGAAAAATTGACGCACACTTCCCTGTTTTCCACGCTACTCCTCCTCTGCAGTCCCCTGCGGAGAATTTGGACACAAACCAGGTACTTTGTGCTTGCAAGATACATTTGTTGCTTGTTAAGAACTAAAGACTCTTTATATATAGTTTTCTAAGTGATATTTCAATGTGTACTTATTGAATCTTAATCGTTTTGACCTGCATTTATCAGGATAAATATTATGTATTTTTCTAAATGCTGTGTGGTGTATTTTTGTGGTGTTCTACTGTGTCATTGCATAATTTATAGCACAAATAATTTACACATCGCCTTCTAATTTAAGCCTGACTCCCCAGTGCCAAGCTACCAGAGGGTGGGCAGAGGATAATTTGGATTGTGTGTGACTTACCCAGACTAGAGTGAGGGTACTTGCTTGGACAGGGGCTAACCTGACTGCCATCCAAAGACCCCATTTCTAACACACCCTCAAAACACAATATGTAGACCCTCCCACTCTCCTTGTGCTTCCTCAGGATCATTGTTACTATGTACATTGGTCTCTGTATTATTCCCCTTGCTTTCTGTACCTCAGTAAGGAGGTCTCTCCCACCTCAATAGCCAGTGTTATAGATGGTATTGTTGTTACTGTTGATTTCTCCTGATATTAGCATTATATTGCACGATGGGATACATCACCCTACATGGAAAACCCTGTCTATTATAAATCGGTGAGTGCCTCAATGCCTTGTGTGGTTGCTCAATTATGCTCATCCTATATATACACAGACTATTGGCACCTATTATGTGTATGTTTGTACCTTGAAAATGCCAATATAAAGATTTATTTTTTAAAGATCTGCGGTTGGTGCCATACAGGCATTAAAGTGATTTTAAGCACAGTTATATGGGGAAACACATTGCAAACACCTTGGAGTCCATCATGGTGCCACTATTCTGGACACCTAGAGGCCCATCCCAACACTCAGCATCATCACCATCCACACCACATAGGCACTTCAAGTGGAGGGAGCCATCCTCCTCTTACATGAGGCCCCCTGGCTGGCACTGGTGCTGTTGGGGTTGCTCTGGGAACTCTGGTCCCCTGTGTTGGACATTGTTGTTGTTGTACTGTCTCCTGTCTATTCTTGGACCGACGTACTTTTTTGGCTGCTTGTGTGACAGAAAAATTACGCTAGGCTGACTATCAGCAGAATTCTTCCCACTAATCAGTCTACCATCATTTTTGGCCCACTAGCGCAATTTTTTGTTTAGCTGTCCATCACAGCTAGTGTAACTTTTTATCACGCTAACCTTCCTCAGTGCCATGGTGCGCCATTTGATAAATATGGTGCAGCCACGATGCTGAGAAAGATTGTTATGCGGCATTAACTGTTTTGGCACACAACTGCACTAGCGCATCTGTGTGTCATTTTTCAAAAATATGGGCCACAGTCGATGTATTTTGGGTGATCTCTATAGTGGTGTCCATGGGGTGTCACGATTAGTGCCATCTTTAAATTTGGTGTCTAGATGGCCTCAGTAAGATAATCTAAAAGTATGCCCCCCACCCGGCAGAATGTGGTGTGGGGCGCCTAAGACTCCCTTACTTCACAGAAATTAACAGACCTTAGGTTGAAAGGAGTCCCACCTTTTGGGTAACCCCACCACCACCACCCCTGCCGCATGGGGCTACAGGGGCCAAAGTTATGCCCCTTAATGAGACAAATACCTGCTTTATAACAAGCCTCTCTTTTGGAACAGTAGATCCATCTGTATGTGCTCTCAGAGGATTGAATGGTGGAAAGCACCCGCTAGTGGTGTAAGGCACAGTGATACATTAACACTAGCTCTACTCCATACTCCTCAAAGTCAAACGAACTGTTGACAACGCCATCAATTAACATTTTCTTTTTGGTTATTTTTAGGTTGTTTCTTGATATTATATTTCTTCTGCACTGCTAGATTAACTGCTATCCTATTATTCATTGCACGCACCTGCAGATATATCTAAGCACTATGTATTTAAACCACATTGCTCCTAAAGAACCCTTTCATTGCTGACGTCCCCGACGATCTTGTATCATGAAAGAAAGCCACAATTCGCTCTCATTTTCGGGTATCTGGTGTCAAAAAATGAAGTTCGCAGCATGAATAAATGACATGCAAAAGACAGCTTAAGCAGGAAAACGCATTTCGCTGCTCCTCGTTTCACAATATGTTCACAGACGTGAAAATGATACTCTGCAGGCCAGGTGCGAAGCCTCACTGTATGTCTCTGAAAAGAACTGTGAAAGCGTGGCAACAAACTGTTATAGAGAGAGGGAGCGGCGTCGTATGCCCTTACACTGTAAGGTGTTCATCGGTGACGGTAATCACACCATAATACAAGTAATTGCATTAAATAATGAGTATTTCTAAGCTGGCTTCCGGCCACGCATCCGCCGCTTTCTGTATCTTGCATCTGGTACCTGTTGGAGGGTCAGGGCTTTATTCTAAATAGTATCATTTACAGAGGGCAAGGTATTTAGTTTCCCTCTGCCCCACGCAAGAAGAAAGACAAAAATAACGTTATCAATCTCTTTCCATTGCTTCCGACGCATTGTTTAGTTTCAGACCTAAACCGAGGCTTCATTTGTTGTATTTTGTTTAAAGAACACCGTGCTATTTTTCGGGTATTTCATCTACTGCCTGCCAGCTTTTGTGTTTTTGTATTTACCTTGCAAATTCCAAGTGAATACTTTGACACAAAGATAGGAAAAATGTATGTTTAGCTTAAGGAGACGAATGCTAAAATGCAGGCTCCGCCTCAAAGTGTAGAATTGTGCTGTCTACGATGCAAACTCTTCTCTATTTAACATTGGAATCTCATAGTACATCGTGTCTCATCCAGGTACTGAAGCTATATGATGTGATCCCCATACTGATGGAACTCCACAGACATCACCTTGCCTGCTCTTGCCATCATCAAAACCAGTTGCATCATGTATGGAACCATCCCTTTAGTCTCCCCATAACATGAACAATTGTAAAGCTTGCCCACCCAGATTTGTTTCTCTAGGTCTCCTGAGTGTGGGAGTATCAGCCATGTATGGGTTTTCTGTAGGTTCAGGGTACAAAATATGTTAATGTTGTGCTTGTCTTTAGTAAAATTATAATCAAGGGTGTCTGTTACTATATTCGAGATGTTCTTTTAACAATGTAGTATAAGATTTGCTATGTTTCCAATTTTTCTAGTTTTTGTTTCTTGGTGCTTGCCTTAGGATTTAAGTCCTACTGTGACAGCCCTGAAGAAGCAGAACTTAAAATAGCAAAAAAACATGCTGGCTGCCTTCTATGATGCCAGCATTTAGAAATTCATCTTGGAAACAAGTTAGATATGTTGTGGCATCATATGATAAAAAAAGTATGTGACTACACTGATATTATTGAAAAAAAGAACTGTAAACACTCTAAAAAGGGTGTACAATTTGTAGGGAATAGTCCCTCAAGGTTTGCAATTATAGATCACGTCCAAACTTATATTATACCTCTTTTATGTGGACATACAATCTGAAGAATCCATTTTATCATGCTATACCACACTAGTAATGTTTTAGGTATGATTTGTTAAAGACACACCCATAAAAATATAGGGTGCCTTTCATTTCTCCAAAATCATCAACTAATCAGATTTTAAAATTAATAGATTTAGGCACAACTTAGGCAGAGGTAAAATTTTAATTACACTTATGCAATTTGCATAATTTCAGGGATTTTGCATTATGCTTGTTACTCAAAATTCACAAATTTACAACATTAAGCCATTTAAAAAATAAATTATAGCATTGCACTGGGGGAACAACACAAATAACCCATAAGCAAGTGGCTGCCGTAAGCGGTATTTGGGTTTTTGGTGCCATTTCTGGAGGTCTAAATTCCATACTTCCATTTCACATAATTGTGTGTAATTTCTATTAATTTTCCATAATTTCATGTAATTACACAAAATCAAATTACATGAATTTCATACACCCTGTACACAAATGTGATTCCAGCAATCTATGCAAGTATTCACATACACCTGAATGTCAAATACGTCTGTTCTCCCTCCCAGTTCATTTCAGCCCTTAGGACATGCACAAGTACTTTCTGTGCTACCCTTATAACTCAAATAAAGGCTTCTAAAATATAGGTGTAAGGTTTTAGTGGACGATCCTAAGACCTAGCATATGTAATTCGCACCAGTGCTGCACAATTTAGGTAGCTGTGTCCCGGTCTAGACAAATTTGCACTGAGATTTCCTCTAAACACAAGTGCAACAAACTAATACTCACTAACTGACCAGTGGTAAAGTACCCTTTTACCTCAGGCAGTTTTGTGTTGGTTCTAAACTAGTGAAAATTCCCCAAACATGTGCAAAGGGACTCTGCAAGAAAGTAAAATAATTCAGAACCAGTGCCTTGAAGTAAATTTTCCTCAGGAGCTCGCAATGTAACTTTGTGGATTTTTGTAATTCGTTGTTCCATGCCAGATTTGATCTGATAGAAATGTGGAAAGTGATGACTATTAGGGAAAAGAATTCCTATAATTTCAAGTTGACTATCTTCACATCAGTAGCATCCTCTTGAGAAGCACTATATAGTTTATATATACAAGAAGAGACTTTTTGGGCCACTGACGTTTGGGATCAACTGTAAAACAGAAATATAGATGGAAATGGATTGAAAAAATCGCTGCCTCTTTCCCTGAGATGCCCAAAGCAATCGAGTAGAGAAACGTCACTCTCTAATTAGTCCCACAGGCCCAAGAACACAACCCCTGTGGAGGAAAATAGCCTTACCTCTGCTGAAGCAGATGTCTTAATTAGAAGTTATTAATGAATGTTTATGTATTTTGAATAATGATTTTGTAGAAAACAAATAACGTAGAGAAAAATAATGTGCACATTTGAAAATGTGACCTTGAAGAATGGCCACCAGTATTCACAAAATGTACTAATTTATGATTAATATGTATAAGATATTGAAAATGTAATAGATTAATGTAGTAATATGTCATATTGAGAGTTATAAATTATGTTCTTGCTTATTAATTGTAGGCCTTAACTTAACGGGTATCTTGGCCTAGTTTTGCCGAGCCTCATGCAGAAGCTATATTTCTTAGCGGTTAATGAAAAATGCTGACAGAGTGAACTAACTGTGAAATGCTCATTGTTTTGATAAAATACTTAGCAGAAGCTTTCTATGAGAACTGACGGGCAGGAGATGAGGTCTCTAGTAATGTATCAAAATGTGTGTAATGTGTGCTGGATGTACTTTCCCAGGACGCAAACAATGAAGACACTGACTGGAGAAGAAGATGCAACAAATTCGATACCTGACAAGCCAGATGATGAGAACATCGTAAAGCAGACCAATCAACAATATGTGAAAGGCGAAATACTATAATTAGTAGATTTGGTACAAGAAAATTACAGGACAGAGTAATAACGTACGATTAGTTGACCAATTGGAAATTAGGGGTTAGTTAGGGTGACTTTGATATAACAACAACAACGTGACGGAGGTAAAAGATTTCAGACCTTATTCTGATTTCTGATGCGATATTTGGGAGAAGAGACTCGAGATTCTGTCTTTGGGCTCATACTCTCTGACTGAGAGCTTGATGTGATGCTGATGGACTGATGACCTGAGGACGAAGACTGATTCTGTTTGCTGACCCATACCGTGAATATGACAATATGACTGAATTGTATTTTGATGCCTTTTCTTTCTAGGTACCAATGAGTTTTTCTAAATTCCTGTTCTAAATTTGTTTGCATGAAGCCCCACATGCTGATGTTAATCTGGGTTAGTTGAGCGTTTTGTACATGACGACTGACAAATTGCAGAGACAATGTTTGACGGACTATTTTGCGGAACTTTATGGATTGTGTTGAAATATTGAAGCTGACTTTATTACTGATTTACACTGAAGCTTTTGAGTGTGTAGTGATACAAGCCTTGATTACATTGTGTTTCTTGCATCTTATTGGTTAATCAATACTATTCTAATATGCTTTTTGAATTGATTTTGAGTTTAACCCACAGGACTTAGCACTGTTAATATAAGGGAAATAAAATTACTAAACTTTTACTAAAGGTGTGGTTATTCATGGCTGAAAAGTCATGGTGTGTGAAAATTCCTGACTCCATTGATTATTGATCTGACTAATGATTACTGATTATTCTGTATTGATTATTGTTTCCTATACTGGAGCTATGGTAAGTTCATCTTAAATGAGTCAAAAGGTTCATCGACCTATATGTGTCCCCTTGTAAGTTTACTTATTCAGGATCGACACGCTAACACCTCCTCACCCAACACTCAGTACATTTGTAGACTTGCCAAAGCCTCAGAAGCAACGTGTATGCAACCACCCTCTTCTTTCACTGCCAGACAGATAACAGGGACACAGTTTGTATTGTAGGACGTACCAGACAGCCAAAGGCAAAAAGCCTCATTATTGAATTCAAGGGTTAGTTAAGTTATCAGTTGCCCCTGTGCTCCTCCATCATGATAAACAATGAGTGGAGGGAAAATCATGGCTGCTAAGAGCTTGCTGTCATCTAACAGTATGAAAGAAGCAAAAAGTTCTACCAAAGCCTGACCTCCTCCAAAAAGAAACAAAAGTACTGCAAGATACTGACTTCCCAGAAACAGAAGACTATAAACCATCACATATGTAAAGAAAACTGCTCATTTCCACATCTGTATGATGGCTGACAGTGGAGATTTAGCTTTCTTTTCTATGTATAGAAGAAAAGTGGCACAGCAGCCTCCCAACTACAATTGATGTCTACGAAAACACATATCTATATACAGAGATGACATCAGAAATTACATCATTGATGTCACTGAGGACTTCATATTGCATTTCACCGTGATATTTCCAATAATATCACTAAACTTGCAAATAATTTCCTTTTCTACAATGTCTTACTGATAATGGCAATACCATGTTTTATTAACTGTACTATGAGAGAAGATCTGTCTGGGGGGTACTGCACAGATCAATATCAATCAGTCATTTGTGATAACATATGTGAGGCCATGTGCCATGCTTTAGAAGGAGTTACAGTTGTATACTTCACTGAAAAAGGGGACATTTCCTTTTGATTTAGGGCAGTGAGGGACATCCTCACCACAGGATAGGCTATTAAATAAGCATCCCCAAACCTCTACTAAACAGATATAAATGTAGAGGACTGCACCATACACAATTGTAATCATGTTTTGTACCTTCAAATTAATTAGCACATTTTCATTATATGTACATGGGCCATGTGGTTAATGTGTGAGTATGTAGGGTGGATAGAGGAACAGTTAATGTAAGAAAAGCAGGTAAAGTGGGTTGGTGGGAGGGTGAGACATGTATGCATGTTTAGAGCTACAAAACCCTTAAATGACTTATTTTCCCACTTATTATTTCTTTACTCCTGATAAAGATAAAATAAGCTCCTACTTTAATTTCAGTTGCCGATGTGGAAGGGCATAAAAATATACTAATCAATAAATATTTGTCTGAAAGTAGAAAATCATAGCTAGCTGCTTGGAAAGCACAAGTTGACTAATGCAGCAATTGAATTGTCAATGCCCTGATTGAAGGCTTTAAGTAGAAATCACGTGAAGACTGTTTATTTCTGTCTTGGAACTCCTAGACATTTAGTACAATGTTTACCTGCAAATCTGACAATGCACCTTCATTGAGACTTGAACTGTGGAGATTAAAAGCCACAACTGCATTACCCTTTGAAAGGCTGCAGCTAAAGATTCCAGTGGGACACCAATTTGGGGGGTGGGGAAGAGGGGTGGACTGTTTGGCCTAGTCGTATAGATTAATCAAGGGGTTAAGATTCACATTGATAATCCAAATTTAACATGAGCAATTTTAGAAATGTAGTCTTTAGTGAATAGGGAGAAGCAAGGAAATTACGAAGGGATTCATCATTAAGGGGGTCATTTTGACCTCAGCGGTCTTTTTTGGAGACCGCTGAGGGACCGCCGTGCGGAAGACCGCCAGTGGTGGCGGTTTGCCGCTCGGCCTATTATGACCGTTCGCAGCTCTCCGTCCTTTTACGGACGGAGAGCCGCCAACGGCCATACTGGCGGGAGGCGGGGAAGTGGAGGTTGCTCCACCTCCACCGCCACACCAACAGAACACCGCCCAGCGAACCACGTCCTGTGATTCGCCGTGGCGGTGTTCTGTTGGCCGTGTGGTGTCGGCGGAGCTGCCCCATGGATCCCGTCTCCTCCCGGAGGATCGTCGGACCAGGTAAGTCGATCGTCAGTGAGGGGAGGGGGGTGGGGGGGCGTTGTGTGTTGTGTGGGTGCATGGGGGTGTGCGTGTGTGTATGTAGAGGGGGTGTGTGAGTGCGTGTATGCTTGCGGGGGTGTTGTGTGTATGGGAATGAGTGCGTGTATGTCTGTGGGTATGTCTGTATGGATGTGTGCGTGTATCTTTGTATGTGGGTGTGCGTGTCTGACTGTGTGTGTGGATGTAGGCAGGTGGTGCCTGCGTGTGTGTCGTGTGGGTATGGGTGATGTGATGTTGGGGGTCGGGGTGGGGAGGGGGTCCTGCCACCTTTGGGGGGTGGCAGGGGTGGTGGGGGGTGTAGGGGAGGGTGTCGGGGTGGGGGTGGGGGGTGGGGGAGACCCCTATCAGTGCCAGGGAAGGAATTCCCTGGCACTGATAGTGCTTACCGCCATGGATTTCATGGTGGTTCAAACCGCTAGAAATCCACGGCGGTAAGCCGGGTCCAAATACCGCCGGCGGTCTACTGACGGCCGCCGGGCTGGAGACCCAGGTCTCCAGCCCAGCGGTCGTCTCCGCCCTGACGGGCGGAACGGAGAACCGACGGATGAGCATGGTCATAATTCCACAAGGTAAGACCGCCAGCCTGTTGGCGGTCTTACCGCCGGTTCTCCGCCTTCTGCCAGGGTCATAATGACCCCCAATATGTTGATTTGTCCTCTGAAAAAGCGAATGATTTCGATCTCCTTGTATTGGTGGGAATATTAGGAATGTGTCAAGCATGGCGCTACTAATGGCACATATTGATGCTGGACTACCATATTATAAATTCAACAGAGTTTGTGCAAGATTCGTTTTGGAGGATTTCTGAACCTTCTCTTTGATTTCCTCCTTAATTTTAATTTTAACCATATAGCTTTAAATGGAAGAGTGGAAAGGGACATATTTACAAACATGATTAGTGTGACAGTAAATGTCTATTGACTGGGTGACTGTTAGACTAACGGTTCCACTGCGGGGATGTTTGGTCTTCGATGCTGCTCTGTCTCACCCAATTTTCAATTGATGAAGGCTAAAATTCACTTGTAATTACACAGGGAGAAAGGGGAATAATTGGGAGAAAATACTTGTCACTGTGTAGCACCCTCTCTTGGACCAGATATGGCTTTGTCTCATGCCTCCTCGTCCTGAAGAGAGTCAATAAAATCCATTACTACTTAGTCGCCTGAACTGAACTATATAACATACTGTATATATTCCATATTTTAGAGTCAGATAACATTCAGTAGCTACTTGTGAATACAAAATGCTTTGTATGAAACATACAATGGAAAATATCAAGCTCTAACTTCCTTGATTATAATGGTGTATGTATTGACCCTAATCCTTCAATTACCTTAAATAATATTGAATGTAGTTCGCAATACATTCAGAAAGCCAATTCAAATATGTGATTCTATGCCTTTAAACAGAATGTGAGATCTTAATTCCAAGTCAAGAACATAACTTTAGTTCATATGTCTATCACAAACAATCCCTCCTTTAAATAAGAAATCAAAGTCCATACAAGAGCTGATGGTGGTACTTCAACAACAAAAAGATCTGACAGGAATGTCAAAATATGAATTAGCCTCTTAACCAAGCGAGGCATGAGCAGATAATGATGCAGGCATTAGGAAATGCAGTTCTTTCTGATAAGCACACTGATAAATGAGAGGTCAAGGGTGATCGCTATACTCCAGTTCACATTTGTTCTCATTTGCACTGAGATCTTCATTACATTTGGGGAACATATCAGAGATTCCCCATTTCGGCTTCCATTTTGAAGTGCAGAATGTTACTTAGATCTACATATGTTATTAACTACATGAAATTATCATTCAAGAAAAAGATTCTGAATAACTAAAACGTGAGAAATAGTAGTGCACCAAATGTCTATGTCCAGCTACCTCTATGGGCTCCTATGGTAAATAATCCTCTACTCTGACCAGACATTATGCACATCATGTTGGTGTTCATGACAGTGACTTTATTTGTTTAAACAGAGATAATTTTAAGGAATGCAAATGATTATTGGTTGGTAGTGATGTTAGCAGCAGCACTTTTTCACTGATTTATGTGATAAAGGGATATATTAAGGGACAGGAGAATGGGGGAAATGTTTTATCGATAGAGGTGCTCAAGAAAAATAAAATGATTCAGTGGTCTAAGGGCAATATTGAAATGTTGACAGCGGAAACCTTTTAATCCGGGAACAGATGCGGTTTCTCTTCTACAAGGGCCAGAAACTGATCATGCATGGCCAAGATTAAAGAGGTCATTTCAAACACTGTTACTCTACCAATATCAGATATTCACAGTAAGAGAATGGTCAATATAACAGGGCTGCATCCCTGGCTTAAAGATATTGAAATAACACTGTTATACAGTTATATTGTGCTCAGGTTTCTGACTGCCTGAATTACACACTAAACTGTAAGATTGATTTTAAACAATGATGAAAATTAAGAAACAAGAAAAAAGAGCACAAGATTGTCATCCTTTAAAGCAGACAGCAAAGCATTTTCTGGAAATATACTAGCAACACTGATAGATGTGCAGTATTACAGTTTCCTCAATACCCGAAGGAATGCAGGGAGAGTATATGTCCAGTCTGTATGTGAAGCAGAGTTAAGACACCATTGGATTTATCCTGCAAGGTAGAAATTCAGGGGAAATAAATTCAATAGAATTGAGTTAATACTTGAAAATTCGCATGTTAGTAGATTTAGAGAGGAATGTAAACAGAGTTAAATGTTCTGGCACAAGAACCAGATGATATTCTTGTCCCAGCCACATGGCTTCAAGTTCTGTTTAGGTTGTGTAAGGGCATGCTGGAACTTAGAATTGCAGGTTGCTGAGAAAAAATGCTCTCTCACCCTTAGGTGAGAAAGCCAGCTTGAAAGCTTTCCACTGACTCCCAGAGGAATCAAGACTCAGGGTCAGATTTAGAGTTTGGCAGAGGGGATTACTCGTGACGGATATCACATCCACCGTATTACAATTCCATTATAGCCAATGGAACTTGTAATATGACCAATGGTATATCTGTCATGTTTGTGAAGGAGTGACCTCTCCACCAAACTCTAAATCAGGCCCTTAATCCTTTCACTGCCCTATTGAAGTATAAACACACCCTAAAAATGTGTCTCCGGGATCCCCTTAAACATATAACGTAAATAACTACAACGTATTGAGGCAGCACTCTTCTTTAGGCTCATCTGTGAGCCTCTCCAAACAATCTGATCTACCTATCCTTACAATTTTTCAACAGTTAAATACAAGTCATGTAAAGGGGATTCTTTGTGCCACATGGATATTGCACAGTGGAGCAAATTTTTCATTTTTTGCGGTCTAAATATTGCTCAGGAATTTTTGGAAACTTCACTATGCACATTTCATTATACGTGTAAGAAAGGAGACAACTACTGTGCCATTGTGGGTAAAAGAAAAGATTGACTCAAAATGACAATTATAACGGTCAGTGCATTCTCTGAGCTAGGCTGTCCCATGAAAGGAGATCTGGCTTGCACAATTAGATTCCTTATGCTGTAGAGTACTGGGATTTGTGAATTTCTCTGTGCAAGGATTGCAAGTACAACGGCGAAAAATGTGCAAGATGTGGATTTATGCCATGTCATAAGCGACCTTAGGTTGAAAAGACAAACCATCCCCTGGAGTGTGCAATTACAATGTGAAGAGTGTACACAAAGTAAGAACTTTAAGATACTCATAAACGTTTGCAATTCGTTTCCAAACTCTCTGTGGTGGTATGTCAGAGTATCACAGACAAAAATATTCTGAGTTAAATATTGTGTCATATGTTGTTTATAAACATTCTGTCTCGTTGGGCGTGGGTTTTATTTTATTAAAACCAATATTATTGTAAATGATATTCAGAGCTGAATATATTTGACAGATGTAGCTGACTTCACTATTTTCTGGTACCACCCTGTTAAGTATGCTTCTTAACATACTCTCAAATGAAAATAGGTCTTAGTGGTGTGCTCCCACAATACCACAATTTAAGGGTGGTTTAGAGGAAGGGGTTCTCCAGTCTATGAACATGGTTAACAAGTAAAAAAGTGACAAAAACTATAGTGTAAATGGACATTTTCCCAAACCTTTATCCATCACATCGCATCTCGTGCCGAAAATCTGCGCAAGTAGGATTAAGGAAATAGACCAATGCAAGGAAATTCTGGCCGTTTTGCTGAATCGATGGGATTCACGGTATGAAAAAAAACTTGACGTTTGTGACAATTAATTATTTTTCTCTCTCTAAAAGACATAAAAGAGACTGAAGAGAACTATCTCGAGACCCTGTGTATTTTTATAGTAAATGGCACAAATGAATTGACCAGTGATAGTTCTTCTAATCCACAGGGAGACACTGCAGGTTTATGTTTTTATCTTCTGTCTTGTTGAAGACAAGTCTTAATTGCAACTGTGTATTTTCAAAAACGCGTTTGTATTCTTTGAGGTCCCATCAGAATTTAGAAATACATTTTTCATCTTAAAATGTTTTTTTGGAGGCAACATTACTTTAAAATATAAACTTGGGTTCGTTTTCTCAAGCTGATCTGCAGTTTTAAAGCAAAAGCTTAAAAGAGAGTGTTGTCATTTTCTCACAGGAAGCTGTGAAGGACGAAAGAAAATTCATCTTGGGACACAACTTGAGTCGAGTTCAAATTTCTGTTTACTTAAAAAATTAGATTTCTTCAAACCATAGAAGAAATTACTGGCCCGATTCACAGAGCTGCGTGTGACCGTAAATATGCATTTCAGTCCATAAATGGCTCAAATTTAGATATGACAACTTACCACAAAAACATACCTGCAGGGCGTAAATGGTTTTAGAACTGCACAATCTTTTTGCCATGAGCTCGCACAATAATATATTATTTTTCACTCAACGGGTAGAAAGGGTGATTCATCTTGCAGGTTTGCGAACCCCTACCAACTCACGAGCTTGTGAGCATTCACATATTCCTGTGGGCGCTTCAGCACCCTGAACAGGGTCAGAATAACCCAAAGAGGAATGGATCATCCACAAACATGTGAGAGTATAGGGGAAGGGGTTTTCATGCTGAAAATTATTTTCCAATTGAAGATAAGATGTGCAGATCTCTACTATGTGCAATTTTATTTTTCAGAAATAGGAGTCTTTACAAAAATCATGACAAATCCTGTAGTGCACCTGGGTCCAGGGCCCTATTACCTATAGGGTGCGGTTTCTCAAGTTGTGCCATGGTGCACCTTCAAACAGGTGCGCCATGTGCAAACGGGGAAAGTGCACCCTATTAGGTTGAATGCACTGCCTTGCCCTCAGGGAAGCCTTGAACTTGTGATGCCGGGGGAACAGCGTATTCAAGTGAAATACTAAACAGCACCTTCAAAGCTGTTCTGTGTTTCAGTGTTCAGGCAGCAACCTGCCTGCCCTTTAAAGAAGGGAGGGAGATCCCCTGCAGGAGGGTGCCGTGAGGGGCTGCACCCACCTTTTCACACTCCAGAGGGCTACTATCAGAGGTGCACTGTCAGTTACCTCCTTTTTTGGTGCACTTTTAGTGTGCCTCCTGACAGCACAAGCATTTGGGCCCCTTCTGTAATACCAAAGTGCCTAGAGTGTGCACAAAGTGAGCACAAACTTCTGAAATACGGGCCCTGGTAAGCTGTGCCTGGTGTAGTTTTCCAAACGCGTTACTGCTGTGAATAGAACAGTTTAGGAGAACATTGTAAATCTGCATTCGGGAGGAAATGTATTTTTTTATGAGTGCTGGTTTATGATTCCCTTGGTGAATTAGGCACTTAGGCCCTCATTACGACCCTGGTGGTCCTAACACCACCAGGGTCATGGTGGCAGTCGGAACGCAGCCAATGTGGCGTTCCGTCCGCCACATCACGACCGCGGAGGTCGGACCGCCAGCACAGCCACTTTACTACCAGAGGACGGACTGGCTGGCGGTACTAGTCTGCCAGGGAGCCCTGCAAACTCAGTTTCCGCCCCTGACCCAGTGGAATACTTGTAATGGGTCCAACGGTGAGTCGCCGTACTGGCAGCAACCTACCCATCAGGACTTCGTCCGGCAAAGTCATTATCATTCCCTTAGTATTCAGCAAGGAAAAATGTAAGAATATGCACTTGCTAAGATTTTTGCAAATTTCACTCCTGAAAAGTTTTGCCAGTGTCGTATTTGTGTCCTGGTGAATATGCAGGACACAGTTCTCAAACCATTTTACCAAAAAACAAATTGTGAACGTAAATTAGAATTGTTCTAAACAGAACTGGTGGAATTTTACATTTGAATGGTGCATTTATTAATGTATTTATGAATAAAAAAAATCCACTGGAGTGAGAGAATTTCCAAATTCACAAGTTACAGAACCATTACAGGTACTCCTTTTGTACCTAAAGCAGTGAGAAAAGTGGTAGCTCATCACTGTCCACCCATCTGAACTGCGAAAGCCTTCTCAACAATTTCTAATCTGACTTCAGACTTCGGAATGGTTCAGAAAACACCTTATTAAAAATAAGGAAACAAATCCTATGTCCTTGTGATCAAGGCCACGCCATCATATTGTTTCTATTACATTTCTTGGTAGCCTTCCATACCATTGACCATCAGGTGCTGGTCAATATACCAGTCCAACATTGGCATTGTTCTCCTCCTTCCTGCACACCTGCAAGAATGAAAAAAAATGAGATCCATTCCTCTTGGAATCTGTCAACATCACTTTGTTTTTCCTTGTCACCTATGCTATTCAATACTTACCCCACTCTGGATGTCATCCTAGTCAGCTATAATATCACTTATCACATGCATGCAGATGACACTGAGTTCCATCTAAGCTGGAAGATGAGCAGTGACGCCTCCCAAAGTGTCCCATTTCTTATCCCATGTTCAAAGGTGGATGCAGATAATTGGCTTTGCCTGTGACAAACCTAATCCTGGTGTCAGTGAATACTCGATAGTTCCCTTTATCTTACCCAAAAGACCTGGACAATACTAACCCCAAGTAGATGAGTTCTGTAACCCTGGACCTGATTTTTTACTGGTGTTCTCTCCTTTACCACACAGATCAATCAGTTATCCCAAATGGCATTCCACCACCTTCAGTCACTGTCTACATGGGCTGTATGTTCAATTGTCTCCTGAAGTTCCAGAAAGTCGAAAACTATACAGTTTGCCTACTGTGTTGCCTGAAAAGGCAGGACCCCACCTCCCCTGACCCTGGTTTGATTCGGTCTTGCTGTGGGCAATAGACCTAATCAAACAAGTTAGGACAAGTAGGGAAATACTGCTTGTTAAGAATTTTGTGGATCATTGAAGATTAGGGAAGTTTGCATCAGAAATGCAAGGAAAATGCTCAGATTTAGGCAAAGTTTGAGGTTTGCAGGGCATTGTGGATAAGAAAACATAGTTTGATCTAAGTGAGGCACACCACCCTGGACTCTCCTGGGTGTCTCATTTTCAGGAATATCTGTTGACTGGTGAGCCAGGCCCAAAAAACACAGCTACCCCTTTTGTGAATGTTTCCACATTGCATTTTTGACCCTTTCCTATCACAGACACTAGGCTCGCACACATAGATGAGGTACCATTTGTATTGGGAGACGTGTGTAATCACTCACTGGTAGGACATTTGTGGCCCATAAAAGATTCTAGTACTTTCACTCACAGAAATGTGAAGAAAAGTGTGTTTTTAGCCAATGTTTGAGGTTTGCAATTGCTTCTGGGTAAAAAAAATCTTGTGGAATCCGCAAGAGGCACCCCAAGCTGGAGTCCCCAGGTGTCTATGTTACATAAAAATCTGGGTTGGAAGGTACACCCTGACAGTGAAAGTCAGAAAAGACCAATATGACTGCACATCTATCCACTACTCAAGTACACACACATACTTTTTGAATTGGGCATGATGATGAATGAAAAGTTCAAAATATAAATTTGATTAACTAATGATTTCACAAAAATGAAACTGCATAAAAAACTGTTAAATAGATAATTGAAATTACTGAACATGTGACTCACAGCTCTTGAGCTGCAACACCACAATAAGGCTGCAACCACTGTACAAACCATTGACTTTCCTTTCATGTGTTGCACACAGAAATCCATTCATCCTGACAGTCACGAGCCCCACACATTACAAAACTCACATTAACAAATGGTGCGATTCAAGGACCCTTCACTTTCATACTCCAACAGGACTGACACACCAGTCACACCATCAATCACCCAGACATCAAACTACTTTAAAAAACTTGCAACAAGTCACTGCACACACACTGCCAGCCAATCACCATTACACACATATTGTCAGCCAAAGGCAGTCCACACACACTGCCACCCAAACGCCAGTCCGCACACACCATCAGCCAAATACCAGTGCACACACACCAGTAGCTAAACATCAGTCCAAAAACACAGCCATTCAACACCAGTACACACACACACTGCCAGCCAAATGCCGCACGGACATCACCATGAAGCGCCATGCCAAACAGTCCCAGAATGAACAGAATAAACACAAAAGAACATGCAGAAAACAATAAACATTCAACATAAAACAGCACATTATTTCAGGTTTTTTTCAAACTTAAAATAACTCAACTCTTGGTGGAAGATAAAAAAAAAACACCTATGATTGCATGCACAACTGATGTCACTATACACATCAAACTACTGGCAACTTGGTGTTCAAACCGAAAATATATAGTAAAACAGATAATGCTCAATTTCCTTTTACTCTCATGGTTGCTTCCAAATGCTGGAGTTGCGTTTGGCACACTTCAAAATATCAGGACACTCACTGGCCGGGATTAGATGGACACGTAGGGCTTCAGGGCAGTACATGTAACTTTCCTTTCATGCTCCAGTTCGGACACAGACTCCGACAAGGAAAGTCTTTTTTGGGTGTTTTTGGGAAATGTGGCCCTGAAAGTGGTGATGTTTCATTCTAGCCACACCCTCAACAACTCCTATTCTAGGAAGTGGTGCTTGCTCTACTGCAACAATGCTGTCTATTACAGACTGCTGAAAATAAAAACACATTTTGGACTCTGGAGAATGATCTTTGAAAAGAATGTGAGCATTGAAGGATGCTAAATTAAACAAATGAGCAGCCAACTTCTTGCACAAGATTTATGACTTTCAGGTAGAATTGTATGTCTCCAACCTTTGATCTACTCTATCTACACCTCCCATATGCTTGATGTAGTGTAGAATGCACACTGGTTTGTGCACTTCTGCTACCTGACCCCAAACAGTCACAGGTGCAGTATTCATCATGAATAGTTGTGAGCATGTGGACATTTCTTCTGTCTGACAATCTCAACGCAAGTATTTACTACACAATTACTATGCAATGTGCTGCTCTGTCCATTGTGAAGTTCCTTACACAAAATCTCTGCTTTTAGAAATTCTTTAAAAAATTGCACACCTGTGTAAAATTATCTGCATAAAAAATATCTATATAAAATGGTGACTGTTGTGAAAAAAGTCCTCTGGCAAGATCCCACACAATTTTGTAGTGGCTCCAAAAGTGTAAACACAACTAGGGCGCTCATCTGGTATACACCCTGGAACTATATGCCTATACATTGGCACTTTCACACAACATATGCAGCTTATTACTGTAAAGTACTCTCCTGCTGGGTACTGTCTGAAAACCAAAAGGCCCTTGAACAGAACCAGAGGCTCATCCACATCTATAACTTGACCTGGAACACAGATTTCTGCTAAACAATCAACAAAATAGTCAAGGGCAGGCTGAATCTTGATATGACAGTCACAATCAGGGTGATCTCATGGCAACACTGTAGCACTATCCACAAAATGCAGCATCTACTGCAGAAGCAAATACCTATCTCAACTCATTGTTTCCGGAAAAAATAGTAGTTGCCATTAAGGGAGCAAATACCGATCTTGACTCATGGCTGCTGGAAAAATAGTAGTTGCAATCAATGGACTAGTAGACCAATGTAAAGACAATGATGGCTTCCTTAACAATCTCATCAAAAAAGTTGAACTCTGAAGCTGCTTCATCTCATGGATGTTGGTACGAGTCCACCAGGTAGTTCTAGAGTGGGACTTAAGTGTGGCACTATTGGCCCTCGAAAACTGTTCGACATATAAATTAGTTTGCTCAACAATATCATCCAAAAACACATCATCAATAAATAGCTGGAAGAAAAAACACTTTCTGCATTAACTTTACACCTTGCAACACCACTAAAGGCAGGCAAAACAGTATGCAGCATATTAGGGGCAATCTCGGGTTCAGCACTTCCGATGGGAAGCCTTCCAGTCCGTGGCTGCAATCCATCTCACTCATCCTGCGCTACAGGCACATCAATGTCCTCCTCTAAATGACGCACTTCATCAGTGCTAATAGTGAATTAATCATCAGATTATTCCTCTTGGACAGGAAATTCACTGCCAGAAGCTTGCATTGGGTTCCCTGCCTCAGATGCAGAGTCAGTCATCAGAGCCATGTTTGGAGGCAGCTTCAAAAAGCAAACCAACAACCTGCTGGGCAATCATCCTGCAAGCAGTCTTAATGCTTACAATTAACACAGTCACAAAAGAACAGACAGCTATAAACAACACTGCATAAAATTAGAACTCGACAAACTATGACTGTATCAAACAGTACATACAACTCTTGGAATATGATCTACTAAGTAAATATCAATACAAATCACACAATTAAATTTCTTCTACAAAAAAATACCTCTTGCGTGCCATGTCGAGCTGGATTTGAGGCCAACTGTACCTACTCTGCATGGACCCAGCAGGCACCGAAGATATCCCACTAGAAAGAAAAAAAATATATTCAAATGACAACACATTACAAATCTTGCACAAATCCGCACATACATGTGAAACAATAAAACATAAGGTAAATATGCTACAAATATCACAACAGTTAAAAAATACATTAAAGCAGGGCAATGATACTTATTTGAAGTAAACATTACAAACAATGTTTCCCTACCAAATACATGCATTTGCATAAACTGCAGCTCTACCAAAGCTGATACTGCAAGCAGGAGTTGCCACAAAAGACAGCAAAGCTTTGCATTACAATGAAAAAAAAAAAAGAAAACCTATGGGGCAGATTTATCATTTTGTCATGCATTGCAAAGCAGCAAGCCACCTTACCATGCTGCACTGTGTTATATAGAAAGGAAAGGGCAGGAATGCATCGTATTTACCATTATACAGTGCATTCCTGTCCTTTTCTAGTCCTGTTGCACTTTTGAGTGCCTAGCACCAGTACAGGCACCATTGTGTCATGCTGCAAGGGTGTCTGCATTGTAGGCAGGATTTTTTGTGCAGGAATGGACATTTTCTTTTTGCAGAAAGCAGCACACATAGAACAAGGAAAAAACAAGGATAAATGAAAATATTTCTCCTTGTTATGCCTCACCTGGGGAGGCATAGCATGTTGATGCATTTCAAGGTTTACCACTAATAGTAAATCTGGGAATGTGCCAAAATCCATGGGTGGATGCAGCAGAGTACCACAAGGCAGTTATTAGAACTGCAATGCAGGGCCAAACAAGGGGGCCTTCCATGGCTTAATAAAATTCACTTAGGTCCACCCTGGCACCCTCTTGCATGGGGAAAGGGTAACGCAAAACCTTGATAAATTTGACCTGAGTTCACAAATGCAAATGATGATAAGATATAAAGCAGATAACATTATAAAATACAATGAAGCCTGCTCCTGGAGGCAGATTGGCATCAAAACCCTATGGTGGAGCGGAAACCAAAGGACATATCTGACCAAGATTGGGGAGCAACCCTTGTCCAAGGGGCAGCTCCCTCACCATATATAAAGAAAATATGTCTTGTGGTTTTCTGCCCTCTCTGTGGGCAGATTGACCCAAAAAAGAAGTCTGATCAGCACCAGGGAGAGGGAACAAAGGACATGTGTGAACCTTTATGGGGCAACCCTTGCCCAAGAGGCCCCTCCCCTGCATACATACAGTAAAATATCTCTGGTGTCTAATGTTGTGGGGCAGATCAGCCTAAAAAATTTCCCAATTTGCCCACAGCGGGGGCTGAGACAAAGGAGATGTGTGCCTCAATTTGGGGAGTGACCTCTACCCAAGGGGCTTCTCCCCAACCAACAAAAATACACTAGTGGCATAGAAGGGTGCATTTCTGCTGCATGATCGAGGTCCCACCCACAATCCTGCAGTCACAATGCACTAAAGAGAGACACCTTTTTCCCCAGTGTCTCTCTGTCTGCCCAATCTTTCCCCCAGCAGGGGAGTCACCCAAAAACATCCTCTTGCTGACTCGCACTGGAGGCAAATGGCATCCAGCACATCCTTGGCTGGTCATGGAGTGCTGTTCAGACGCTGACTTCATCACCATATCGGCGCAGGAGTCAGAGTGACAGCACAAGTACTTCTACTGTCATCCCCTGGTGGGGCATGTGATGAAGGGGGCCCACATGGGAATGTCAGCGCTTCTCCTGCAGGTGGGTGCTAAGATGTGGTGGACACATCCTTAGCACATGAGTGGTGATTAATGGATCTAGGGGCAGCTTTTTCCTTTCTACAGTCAGCTTTGTACCAGTTATGGGTACTCTCTGGTTTGGTATGAGACAAAAAGACTCATATTCTTAACCAATTCTTCCTTATGGATAGATCATTATTTGTTGTATTAAATGACCTCTGTAATAAAGGTAAAATAGTTGAATACAAGTGGGAAAACTATTTTATCTAACAACAGAATTCCATTTCACCCTTCTGCTGTTATTTGAGATTTCCATCTTATCACATCATTTTATCCCTGCCCTTAAGTTGTCTCTTTCATGTAGTCAATTTTGAAATCTAAAGTTACAAAGAGGTGGTTATGATCACTTCCATCCCTTGGGTCTATCTTCTTGTCAACACGGAAGTGCTAGCCAAAGAGGTTTGGCAGAATCTAATCAGTAATACTTGGGTGTCTTACTGAACCAAAAGAATCTTTTGGGGACAATCAGTAAATCAGTATGCACTCTTCCATTTACTGCTTTCAGGCCAAATATGATGGTCAACAGAGCTAATTGTTGGGCTGCTGATGTGAGGGGTTTAATGATAGGTAGCTGTGACTGACGAATGTCCATATTTTCCTCTCTATTACAAGGTCAGTGAGACCAACTATGGATTCACAACTCAAGTTAAAATCACCTGGCAATTTGAGTATGGAGAAAGAAAGATATCCACTATCAACTTCCCTGTTTTTGACAGTATCATTTATCTAAAGTTATGAGTTGACCTCTGTTAACATATGTATATGGTTTGATTGTAAATATTTAAAATGGTTAATTAAGCTCTTGAAGGCACAGACAATTCAATATATTGTACATCCCTTTGGTTTACATCATTTACCTTGATATTACAATTCAGCCTAATATCCACTGAAATAGCCAATCTTTCTCATAGCTTGTCTCTCTTTAAGGGGACTGCAGGAAGACTTATGTTTCAGACATCAGGTTTCCTGAAACAGGCATATTTAATAATTAGTTACATACCTGCACCAGTCCAGATCACTACATTTAGACAATAAACTCTAAGATAATGTGGAGAGCCTAATTAAAATAAGAACATTTACAATGAATTCCTCTCTGCAGTCAACAGTGTTAATCTGATTCTCTCATCATTTACCTGCTTCAACCTGAGGATATTTGTCGACACTCCTATCCCCCAGTTGGTCTACCTCTTTCAGTGCCGAATTCTCAACATGTTGAGAAGCCATCATATTTACCAACTGAACTTGAGAGGATGAAGGGAACAAGTATTTGTATCATAGAGGCATTGTTACCTTCACTCTAAGAAGCTTGTGGTACAAGTGTATGAAAAGGGGTTCTACTAGTTATTAAAAGAGGAAGCTGTGTGGCCCCTCTTGTTGATTCCCCTTTTTAAGGCAAGTAATAGTATTATGCAAATTCAAGAGTGCTGAACTGGGGGATCCCTCAATATGGAAGCCTGTGTGTGACAGTAGAAATGCTATGCATCAGTTAATTAAAGATTGATGTAGTCATGTTGCCTATCTGTTGCTCCAATCTCTAGGCCCTTTGGATATCATTGGAACCACAGAGTAACAATGCCTGACCTTGCTAATCCAATGAATGGCCTTGTTATTCAATATGTCCGCACTTTTGCTTTGATGCCCATCTCAGGTTTTGGAACCCCAACCAAAAAATACACTGCAGGACTGGTATTAGTAACAACCATTTTTTGTGTGAAAATTGTCAGGGGGGATATGAAGTTCTAAGGAATTCCTCAGTGTTGCAGGGTGCTACATTATTTATTCTCCATGTTGCACTGAGAAGTGTTGTATGAACAGTACCTGCTTTAACCTGTGAGACACGCATAGAGCCCTGATGTAACTTGTTGCATGTATTGATTAAATACATTATCCTCTTAAAACTTGATTTGAGTCCAGACCAGTCCCGAACATGTCTTCCAGGTTTGCCAGTCAAGTTGACAGTCAAGCTGTTAAACAGTGGGAATAAACTGCTCATGCATTTGCAGATCCTGTTCTTGCTGTGGGTTTAGACAGCTGTTGTTGTAAAGTGTTCCTGGATTTTGACTTTACCATTAATTTTAGCAGACATACTCAGGATTGAGGAGCATTTTGGGAGAGGCCCACTAGAGGGTTTTTGCTCGAGTCTTATGTTGATGTAACTCTCATCCAAACCTATTTCATCACTTTTTTTCAGGAGGGTCCACTGATGTGCTTAAATAGCTTAAGCAAATGATTGTAACAAAACATTCTTGGCATGGGAGAGTCCACCACTACTGCTTTGTCAGAAGTAGTAGTTCTGATCATGCTTTCTGAACTTGTTGTTTCTGACACATTGGATATATAAAGTAAGGGGGCAAAGTGTTTAATTTCCACCTAGAGGTTAATTTGGGCATTAACTAGTGCTACATTTGACTGTTTCCCCCTATGTGTGGACAATAGCTTTTTAACTTACACTCAGGTATTGTTATCTGAGGTCCCTGAGCTTCAATGTTACACTTGGCCAGTGAATTTGTACTACGGACAGTGCTATTTTTAATGGAAATAGGCGAAAAGGATTTGATCAGAGCTAGCTTCCTAAGCTGAGTTTTTTGTTAGACATTATCAAGGGAAGATTGAACTTCATTTGATAAGCTCAACTGTTTGGTTAAGTTTAAGTCTGGATTTAGAGGGGATGTTTTGCATTGCATTTGTGTCAAATTTCACTTTTCAGTTTCCCATCCTGGAAACACATTGCTGTCAAATCAAGCCTTAACAAATTAGGTATCCTACCTCCAGTTTTGCATGGTTATGCCTTTAATGTTAACCAAAGAAAATGCAAAGTTTCAAACATGGTGCACTTCACCTCCAACTCTGATATGTCAGAGTGTGTATGAACAAAGCCAATCCTTACAGAAGAGCCCCAAACTGGTCTTGGGTTGCTTGTGTTCCTGATGAGGGAGGACCTGGCCTGGCAGTTCAGGCTGGACTTTTCCAATTGCAGCAGAGTCAAGAGTGGTTTGCATATGGCTGGTTCCAAACTGAGGTGGCATAGAGTGCAGAATACCAGTGACTGGGATATGTCCCAGAGTAATTAGCAGTGGCTATGATTAATTCAAGCATTCCACAAATCATTATTTTGTATATGTCATTCCTTATTGGGCACCAGTTTAGTTACCCAGTGATTTGCTGTCCTCTGGCCCACTTGACATCTGTTGTGTCCCACCATCTATTCAATTCATATCCTTTTCCAACCTTTGCAAGTGATTTGATGGCAGATTATTATTAGCAACATTTTATTGAGCATTCCATGTCATACCAATTACATTCCTGGAGCAATTTTGCCACCACAGTCTTATGGCATGACAATACAAACATCCTCAGCTCCCTTGGGACCCTTCAAGCTGCAATACATTTATCCACGGAACACGTTCCACCAGTTCTTTATTTCTTTCTGCTTCAAATTCAGTCCTACTACTGATTTCCCCTTTGGTACCTGTGACCATTCCTGCAATCTCTGCGAGCGACCGTGTGGAAAGGTGCCTGCAATATTAGGAACATGGCCATGGGCAACTGTCTGCATATAAGTAATTTCGCCATTTTCCTCAGAGATAAGAGACTGAATTAATTTGCTGGGGCCTATTGATTGGTGCACGTCATGGTGGGTCTAACACATATTGGGCAGGAATATTGATACACATATGTGTGTGTGTGTGTGTATATATACACACACACACATAAATATATATATATACACATATATATTCACTGAAAAAAAGAAAAGTTAAAGTGAAGTTATAGTTAAGTATGGTAATAGAATCCTTCTTTACATTAATTACAAAAACAATTAGAAATTCACTGAAAAAAACAAAGATTAATGAGACATTATAGTTAGGTCAGGATGTCAGTTAACATTTTTTCAATTAACTAAACCACTGACATTCACCAGTTATTTATTTCCTGACTATAGCTTGTGGCCTAAATTAACTATATCTTGCATCCCTCCATGCACACTGTTGTTAACAATAATTTCAGATGTTGCACTGAAGTTATCAATGGTGTTATAGAACATGTTATGAGTGATGTAATATGTAAGGTAGTTGCAGTGTTTGGCGAGGGTGAGGTTTATAGTTCATTTCAAATAAGCTTTATTTCAGGAGCTAGTACCATAAAGCACAAAACATACACAAAGAAAAATCATCACATTTCATATACATTAAAAATAAGTTAAGACAAGGATAAAATTGATACAATAATAAATACCACTGGGCCCAGGACTTAAGCATAACATTTGTTCATCGAATACTCTGGCACCATATACATAGAAATGTTAAAAGTTATAAATCTGTGCAAAATGCAATAGTTTGTACAGCGATCAACACCAAATACAGTACTAAGAGAAGAAGCACTTTCTTAGATCATTTACAGAGTCAAATGCAAGATTTCACAATTTTAGGTCACAGATCCAGCATAGTCACTACACACCCTCTTTGGCCCAAAGGCACAGTAGTATTAGGAATGCACACATTCATTATTTAGAGATTTATAGTTATTTTAGGGCACGAAAATAAAACCTACATCTCTCTGAGTCTTTAATTTATCATTTTTCGTGCACAAAACACAGCCATGAAATATACGCAAGAGGGCCTCGCACTCCAGCTGAAGAACATAGAGCTCCAGCTAGGAGCTCCATCTAGGAGCTACAAGTGTTTTTATAAAAATATATTTCAAGTTCTCCTATGGTCATGGTTTAATGATGCAGGAGACTTCCTGTTTTTTTTAATGTTCATGCGTGGCTTCAGCACTCTCTGCTGCACCCCAGAACAGTAAAAAAATTTTTAGTGATGCCCCTGCCTCATTTAGGGACACCACCAAGCTAAAAAAAAATGTAAATAGCACTGAATAAAGGGACCCTCCTTCAAGGAGCTGTGAATAATAAACGAGCAGCTCCTGATGCTCATTTTTTATTCACTTTTTTAAAATAATAATTCTTGTGGATGTCCCAGTGTTCAGTTCAGGGCCTTTCTGGGGAGCCCCCTGTTAGCTCCAGACGGAACCCCAGCTGAAGCCCATAGTGGGTACCAGTAGATGCTTGTATCTTTCCCCTTTAAGTGAGTGCCCTGGGTACCCACAACAGTTGTTTTGGGAGGTCCCAGCCAGCTTCCCAGCTGGCACACATAGTAAGTGGAGGCAGGAACTGCCATGTTTTTTTCTTAAGTGGGTGCTCCGGTGGCCATCTGGAGCACCCAGAGCTACATTACTGCTGCGGGTCATGGGGGCCCCTTGCGGGAGGAGGCGCTTTAAAAAAAATTCATGGTTGGTGCCCCAGTATTTTTTTTACCATGGTGGGCTCCTGGAAACACTATACAGTATCAGGCCCTGGGGGATAGGTTCTGGGGCTGATAGGTGTTTGGAGAGAGGAACGCAGACACCCTCTCCATTTCAAAACAATTTCAGCCTCTGGGGATTGGGTCACAGGGGCCTACGTTGGCTTGGGGAGGAGGGCTGGTTTCACCCTCCCCTTTAATTATAATTCCGCCTTGGATGATGAGTCCTCTGGGCCTCATTGGGATTAGGGGAGAGGACACACCCCTGCCCCCTAACAATTGTTTCATACCCAGGAGATGGGATCCCTGGGGCCTGTATAAGATTTCTCAAAAACTACTGAATGGATTTACACCAGATCACAAAAGGCACACTTTTTGGACCGAGTTCTAGCTCATGCCAAATTTGGTGTAATTCCGTTCAGCTGTTTTAGCTTTGAAAAAACCCTGATGCAAATTGTGTGGGGATTTTGTGTCGTGATAGATCTGCAGTGCCACCCCCAATCTCCCCAACTTATCTGCAATGGCCTCTGACCACTTCAATCATAGATGGATCTGACATGGTTCATGTCAACTGCTATCACAACAGACCTACAAAAGGCCCTACGAATTTGGTCAATAGTCTAACATGCACCCATTTCCTTAAATTTGTTAAAACAGAACAAAATAAGGAATACGTTCGCAAACTTGGAGGATTTACATGAGAAATGGGTGTGGCAATGTATTCAAAGAAAACTGTGTTTCCACGTGATTTTATTGTATTTTAAAGACTGAATTGCAATCCATTTGTGAAAATCCATTGCCTACGGTAAATGCATGCACACTTTATTGTATTTGTTTTTAAATCTTAATTTTTCGAGATTTTTAACACTCTTCAGTAGAAAGTGAAGCTCATCATGTTGTGTTAACCTTTTACAGTTATCCTTCCACAAAGAGAATAATTTTCCAAACGTATGACTCTTCTCAGTTTCAGATTCAATTCAACTACTGGTAAAAAGGCTATGGGGGTCATTACAGCCGCCTGCCAAGGTTTGACCATCGGGCGGCCGCCAATGCGGCAGCACTCGCGCCACGGCCATTATGAGATCCCCGCTGGGCCGGCGGGCGAAAACCTGGTTTCCGCCCACCGGCCCAGCGGGGATCTCGGCCGCAACACAGGAGCCGGCTCCAAATGGAGCCGGCAGTGTTAAAGCCGTGCGGCGGGTGCAGTTGCACCCGTCGCGCTTTTCACTGTCTGCGTAGCAGACAGTGAAAAGCTGCACGGGACCATGGCAGGGGGCCCCTGCACTGCCCATGCCAGTGGCATGGGCAGTGCAGGGGTTCCCATGGGCCCCGCGACTCCCCTTTCCGCCAGCCTTTTCATGGCGGTGCAAACCGCCATGAAAAGGATGGCGGGAGGGGGGACTCGTAATCCCCTGGGCAGCGCTGCAAGCAGCGCTGCCCTGGAGGATTACTCCCGCCGGGACTAAAGTGCCGGGAAACCGCCGGGACTAAAGTGGTGGGAAACCGCCGGACCCGGCAGTGCGACCGCAGCGCTTCCGCTGCGGTCATAATCCCCAGGATTTCACCGCCAGCCTGCTGGTGGTGAAATCCGCCAAAACAACCTTGGCGGTCAAAGACCGCCAGGGTTGTAATGACCCCCTATATGTTTTCAAGCATAGGTGATCAGTTTGTTTACTTCCAGGTTGCCCGTAAATAAACAGTTATAGTCCCTCTTATATGTTATCAGGGAATCCATATTTCTTTGTTGAGACAAGCCTACTTCGCATAGCCTAGCCCTAGCCAGTACAGCGCAGTTACTCTCTTCCCTTCAAATACGTAAATAAAGATATTCGTGTTATATTAAATTCCTTATGCAAGCCCATTAATGATTTCACTACATCCTCTTTTGAAAACCATTCCCAGCCCTGAAATGCTGCTTCCGCCTAATTCTGCAACCACTTGGCGCATATTACACAGTGGGCAAGTATCGTCTCACATGAAAATAGACTGGGCTGTAGTTAGATGTGACAAACTGCAAAATATTTCAAGCTGCAGTAATGGAGTAAAGGGAACAACAGAAATCACACTTTGGCTTGAAGCCATGCCTGTCAGGGCTGACAGACCAATAAGCAATTCTTTCTTTCATGAGACACCTCTTGCGAGCAAGGTAATGTCCCAGCATTGCTTCGCATCACACAAGTTCTAGTGGAAAGCTTTTGTAAATCTGAGACTAAAAGCCTCTGTCTGTCCAGTGGACTGCTTGGTGGAAATGTCCAGCTTTAGGGAAAAACCCGCCTAACACACCTTAATATACCTGATTCATCCGTAAGGGGTTATTTTATGGAATTTCTCTGATCCTACACTTTACCGTGAGGTTAATTAACAATGCAGTCCACGCAGGGAGACAGTAGTTCTAGAAGGATTCTCTGAACTTCCACATATTCCTGTGATACAACACCATGTTGAAATGAAAAGACACTCTTTTATTGGAAGCCAGGGGGCTTCTCATGGCATTCCAGCCTTTAGTCATGCAAACAATCACAGTATTACATAGGTTTCCTACTTGTCAACACCTCAGTGACGTATTTTATGGGCTACTGTTACCCTCCTAGAATTACCAGCATTTTCTTTATAGTGCTACTCTGATATATCATCCGTTTTCTCAAAGGGTATGGTGGGTTTCTCTTAAGGATGTCCGTAGTCATTTGCCACTGGTTGTTCAAGGCCATATTGTACAGCATTAGTCAAAGCGTCAGCAGTCCCCCGGAGTTCACTTGGTTCCTGCTTGTGGATTGATAGAGACACACCCATGAGTTTTAAATGTTTGGTTGCACTGTATGTTGTGTGTGATGATGTGTTGTGTGACAATCTTAGTAGAATACAATGTATGTGTGTGTGTGCATTCCATCTTACAATTTAAACTGCTTTTGGGAGGTCTATGAAAGCTCTTTGAGTAGGCAAAGAAGCAGACACCACATTTTAAGGGGGTGCTTAGGATTGCTTAGCCATTGAAGTTTTAGTACACAAACATTGCTCACACGCTCATAGATGTTGAGATATGTGCAGTCTAAAAGACCCATGGTGAAAGGGGATTTCAAGAGTACATGATTGTTTCCATTAGTGTGTCACATTCTAAATCTAATATGACTGGAAAACTGATGCACCAGTTTGCGGTTAGGTACATTAAGCCAGATTTGCTTGCAGGCAAATGGTTAAGAAAAATAAAGTATGTCTTTTGACTCTCTGGAGAGAATATATGCATGATAGGCACATAACAATAGCATCTCCATATGCATCAGTCTGTGTTCTTTTTTGAGGGTCTGACGCTTTGTTTGATTAGAGTCTGCCCTTCCTGAGATGCAACATTAAGCAATAATTCTGTATATATTATCTCTTACTGGAGTTGTCATGCAATGTATCCATTGATTGGATTCTCTTATCTGGTGTGCTTTCCATCTACTCACTTCACCACTAAGGTATGCCTGTTAAAGTTGCTTTTCCAAGTGCTACTATACTTCCCACAGGGGATAATGAAAGGGTCCATTTTGTGGCTTACCCCTTTGTACGTATGAAGGTATGTTGTTTTGTCTGTGCATGTGTTGCTTTGTTTTAAACTCAATTATGTGTATGTGTTTATTTGAGACACATTAGGGCTATGGAATGCTTGTCATCTCTACTCCATGCTTAGTAAATAGAGGTGGTGATACTATGGCTGGGGTTCATAATTCTAGTTGGCATCCATCAACTCCACCCCAAATACCCAGTCATCACAAGTTTGCAGCACCGGAATGGAGATACGTACTAGACACGGAGATACTGGGTTCTTTTTTGCATATAGGTCTCAATTCCCAATAAAACCAAAGTCAAAATTTCTTATGGATTTGAGTGGCAGATGCTATTTTTTATTGCAACCACAATGTGTTTTGATGTGAAGCTCAATTTATTAGGATACCCAGACAAGTCTTTGCATCAAAAACTAACATCTATTTGAAGCAGACATAAAAAGGGGAAAATGTGTTAATTTTTCAATCAATGATGCATTGTGCATGTGTTGCAATGCTCAGTACACATCCAATGTGTGTAACCTTCTGATTTTGCCTATGCATTGGAACTTTCACTGAGTATTCTACACAGTCCAACTGTTTTAACTTGAATTTGTTCTGAAAATATGTGATCCTATTTTGCGAGTGTTGACCCTTTCTCTGCTGTCCTATGTATAGGAATGCGAATTGAGAGTTTGATAAGTGGTGTATTCACCTGCAGGCAAAATATGATTTACACAATATGCTGTTAGTGCCTGGAATTAATTTCACATTTTCCTAGGTTAGGTGTGGCTACAGAGAGCACTAGGTGCATGCTGTGAGGAATCATTTCATATATTTTTTCAAATAACAGAAATAATCACAAAAAGAGAATCATGCTTGAGTTACCCCCCTTCACGCATTGCCTTTTCTGTATTTGCCTGAATTTACCATTAGTTAGGCTGGCGGCCTGTCAAGACAACAGTATTTTACAGATTTGGTCATGGGACCTTTTTCAATCATTTCATCCATATCTTTTGTGTTTTTTAAAGTCTAGTGCCATAAGTGTGATGGGTATGCCGAGATATGGGTCTTGCACTTACAGTTTAACAGGAACCAAGCTATACCTCAATGACAAGGTCTATGTAGGCCACAACCAGTCTGGGTTATTTGCGTTCTCAATCATACGAGATCTGTCAGTTTGGATAGGACTGTTTCTACTGGAGCAGGACCACAGCTGATATCCATGTGACAGGTCTCTATGTGGAGTGGAAAAGAAGAAAATAGACTTGAATGGGGCAAGTGATTATCAGAAACTGATACTTTTGTGAGCATTTCTTGTGTCGCTTTTGTTTTGGCCTCAATAACTTTATTCTATCATTAGGAGGTCTGACAGGGCCATATGGTAGGTTCAATTCCAGTGATAGTGTTAAGTGCCACAACTTCACACAGTAAAATACGTTTACCAGAGAAGGGCGAGTTTCATATTGAGGGCGGATATTTTTTACAATCACAGAGGTTGTGTGTGTGATTTGTAATAAATACATTTACACTGATAAAAAAGGTAAATAAGGCAAATAAAAACATTTGAAAAACAACACAAAACAAGAGGAACTTGAGGTCTGAGATTGTCTCATCAAACTGACTTTACCAGAACAGGTGCACTTGCTGTAAATATATGATTAACGCCAACACCCAAAAAGTAGAAAGGTGCTAATTTATATGAGTTTTCATCTTTTTTCCCACATTAGAAATAAAAGGCAGAGGGTACCAGATTCCTGTTGCTAGCTAAAAGAGACAATAGGGTTTTTGTGCATTAAGTATCAAAAAGCTGGCACGTAGGGCCTCAACATACGTTTGGCAGTCCCAGGACCACCATGTTGGCAGTGGTGGCCGCACCACCATGTTATGACCATGGAGGTATTCCCAACAGAATACAGCCAAAGCACCGCCGACACCGCCAGTGCGGTCTAGCCGCCATGGATGAAGGAAGTCACATGCAGGCCGGCGGAGACCATGCTTCCACCGGACAGATTACAAGGTTGCACACCATCAAGGTTTCTCACAACATAAGCCAACCATCTGACCACTACATCCCATCAATTCAACAGTAACTCAAAAGCAACATGCACAAGATGGATTGGTAACATTTAAAATCTGTCCCCATACAGATCATCACTGTCTATCAACAAATCTGTCGAAGGGAAAGCAATTTATTGACAACACAATATCATGCCTCCCCTACTCCACACCTGCCCAGTCCATCACCAGTAGTCATGTTCCATTAAAGTAAACTCATCTCACTTCAAATACGACACAGCATGTTGCTTTCCAATCACATGCTTAACTTATCATTCTGTGCACAACTCACACAATGGCAAACACCACAGAAGAAGACACTACATATGGCATACCCAAGCAGTGTGCCTCACAAAATGACATAGCATGTAATTGAAACATCTATCTAAAAACTAGGAAAAGATTAATTAGGAGTATCTAGACCCACCTATCTAACTCATTGACGCATAGACAACAATTCTATGTACTGCAATAAGGTCCTACATAGCACACAGGATACAGCCAGGGAGCACAGTAACACCAACAATACAATGGATACCAAACAATGTGCATTAAGGGCTCATAGTATTCCACCATACATGCTGATTAGAAACCTCTACATGACAACATCTAAACACCTAGATCACCAACAACTGTCCAGACGTGATTCCTATTACCTTAGTCCAGAACTAATACTCACACAACTGATTATTTATGTAACCATGAATGACACATACATCTAGAGTCAAGCACAATGAATGACAACATATCCCATAACACCAACATGTGTATGTCAAATGGAACACCTGCCACACCATTATGACAAGCAGAAATGAGCAGAGCCATTACCAAAACTGTTCCAACCACCTTGGATCAGAAAAGATAAGTCTGGCAAAGAAGAGATTTTAATTTAACAATACGCACAAAGTATCAATTGACACATGATGTAGGCATGAAATAGTATTTGTTGCAATCATATAGGTATGGGATTTGCCCTATGTAGCTTGGATATTGTACATGGGCTAAAGGATCAGCAGCCTAGCCACTTACCTTCTTAGCAACAAATACATTAGGATAAAAGGTAATTGTACACATGTCAATTTAATGTCATGAAATGTCAATGTATGGTTGTCACCATGATTTTCACAATGTAGGATGTCCACCTTGATCAAACTTCACATTTCCCAATGTATGAATCTCACATGACAATGGGGACACCTTCTCAAACCTCATAGGGAGTTTATTAAGTTGGCCATACCAAACACATGATTGTGGTGACAACCTCACATGAAGTATCCATCTATTTCAGGACACAGGAATATTTGGCCCTGTTACTCATCTGTCAGACCCAATGTTGCACATAGAGCCAGATCCAGTGGAATAGGACTGATCAGAGACCAAAGAGCCATACAATTTACCATTTGGGAAAATGGGCTTGGAAACACTAGGTAGGAAGGTTACACATATGTATGACTGAGTAGAGTTCCACATATGACACAGTCACATGTGCATCTCCACATGCAGTCATACTATTTGGTTGATATCCGTGATTAACATGTCCCCATACACAAGACAATGGTCACATATGTATTTGTATGTTGACAACTGTACTACCATCACTTCCTAGTAGACACTGTACCTGTAGCACTTACTACATTATCACAGCTACAATTCTTAGACATCATATACATAACTTGCAGAGGCAAGTACATGGGTTCTGTCAGTACTTACCCTCTTGTGGCTGCTGTGCTGCCCTCAAATGCTCATCCACCTCAGGGTAGGCCACCACCAAAATATGGGCTATTAGGGGGGTCAAGGTCGGATGGGCACCCCTCCCTCGTTGGGAGGACTTCCCCAGATCGGCCTCTGCAGTCTTCCGGGCCCAGCGTCTCAGGTCCTCCCACTGCTTCCCACTGCTTCCTACAGTGGGTGCTCCACCGGCTGCGGACCCCCAGGGTCTGCACTTGCTTGGTGATGGCATGCCAAATTCCCTTCTTCTGATGGGCGTTGACTTGCATGGATGACACAGACAAAAGGAAAAAGTCATGTCCACATGCCCCATACCAATAGTAGTGGACAGTACACTTCAGTAGGCAAATATTCTAATCCTCTCAACCCACACTCATTTATAAATTATCATCTGCATGCATCAACACCTGCACTACTTTACATTTAAGGTACACCATCATACACCACACATATCAGACATTGGTATTGCATTGGACTTACCTGCTCCTCTGGTGCCCCATATAGCTATCCATAGAGGGGTGGGATGTCCTCTTCGAGCTTATCCAGCTTTTCAGGGGTGAGGGCTGGGGCCCTTTCACCTGCAGGATGTGGCATGATAGCTCCAAGAGGCAGTACACAGCAGTTAAGGTAGTGGAGGTCTTTCTGGCAGCAGTGTCAGGAATCAAGTGAGCAATACTGCAGAAGATGGTAGTCACATCTGCCACATACATGACCGTCACCACCAGTAGACTTCTCCATTGGCTCAACTCATTCAAAGGCAGCAATGTCTTCCAATGGCAATTTCCACCGCGGTTGTGACCGCCTACCGCCAAGGCTACTTCTGCCAACAGACTTAGGTCACTTCCACTTGTCCAGTACAGTAGGTCAGGTGGCTGCCATTTTAAGCACATTTGAAGAGTTTCATAATCTGTGTCTCAAACTATACCCCATATTGTGCAGTACATCTGTAAGCACTGCCTTCATGTTTAGTCGTCCATTTGTGCATCTGTGCAGTAAATGTTGTGTTACTGGAGGACATGTGGTGATAGCAATTTACACCTACTCTGAGGTTCCTATGTGCTTTGTACATGTAGAGAATGTGCTGCAATATGTGTAAGACAAGTCGATTGAACTTACAAACATATACAGTAATAGATAAATCTGTATGTGTAGTTCAATAGTTATTTGAGGGAATGTGCATCAAGGAGGGTGTCATTGGGTGCATAACTATGTGCTGCACTGTAGCTCAGAGTTATCAATCGACCTCAACAGCAGATATGTGTGAGTTGTTTATTTAACTTTGCAAGATGGCTGCATGCCACATACTATGCTGACATTTTATCAAATAACTATCCTGTCATGAGGAGAGGACTACAACCACCAGTGTTCCATCCACTAGTAGACCTGCACACCATGGAGGAGAGACATTATATCCAGACATATCAGCTGAATCTTCCAACTATCAGTAATCTTTGTGATCAATTGGAGTGAGATCTGATACCTGCCATTCACAGTCCCTATAACATACCTCCCATCATTAAAGCCTTGTCAGTGCTACACTTCCTTGCCACTGGGTCCTTTCAGAAAACAGAGGCCATAACTGCAGGAATGTCTCAGCCCATGTGCAGTCTGGTTTTGAGCGATGTACTTTGTGCATTGTTGAAACACCTGGACAGCTACATCTTGTAGTGTAGCCACTTTTACTATAGCTTCATGCACATTAGTTTAACATACTAGGCCGCTGTGCACTTTGCCCTAAATACATTTTATTTAGCCTTGTACTGTTATTTTACAATAACCAGTTTTACGGTCTTGTTTTAATTTCCTTCTATCACACTATTTAGCTTAGTTCAGCACTGTGGGGGTCATTCTGACCCCGGCGGTCTTAGACCGCCGGGGCCAGGGTCGGCGGGAGCACCGCCGACAGGCCGGCGGTGCCCCGCAGGGCATTCTGACCGCGGTCGGACCGGCAACACTGGCGGTCTCCCGCCAGTGTACCGCCGCCCTTTTGAATCCTCCAAGGCGGCGCAGCTAGCTGCGCCGCCGAGGGGATTCCGACCCCCCCTACCGCCATCCAGTTCCCGGCGGTCCGCCTGCCGGGAACCGGATGGCGGTAGGGGGGGTTGCCGGGCCCCTGGGGGCCCCTGCAGTGCCCATGCCACTGGCATGGGCACTGCAGGGGCCCCCGTAAGAGGGCCCCTACAAGTATTTCACTGTCTGCTTGGCAGACAGTGAAATACGCGACGGGTGCAACAGCACCCGTCGCACCTTCCCACTCCGCCGGCTCGATTACGAGCCGGCATCCTCGTGGGAAGGGAGTTTTTCCCTGGGCTGGCGGGCGGTCTTTTGGCGACCGCCCACCAGCCCAGGGAAAAACTTAGAATACCCTCCGCGGTCTTTCGACCGCGGAGCGGTATTTCGGAGGGGGGAACTCTGGCGGGCGGCCTCCGCCGCCCGTCAGGGTCAGAATGACCCCCTGTGTTCTTAAATAATGAATTCTTGATCGCCCTGTGCTTCAGTCAAGGCTACAGTCTGGTACATTGCCGGTAAACGTGGTAGAAGTTTAGTCTCCTGTATTCGTAGAAAATACACATCCTTACGTAGGGACATTTTCTTAGAACATCTGCATGTTAGTTATAAAAACACTTCCTAGTCCTAGTACACGTCAGAGGGAGATTCCAGCCAGGAACCTACAACTAGATGCTGACTGCCCCGTTGCAGATGCTGATGCAGATTACAGGCCTTTGCTCAGGTATGAGGCTTGATGTCCTCCCGGGGGAACCTGAAAGGCAGGCTTAGAGCTTAACATGCTGTGCTCGAAATTTAACTTAGAGAGAACATAACCTAGCGGCACTATGATAGCCTTATTCTTGTGCTTCACTCTGATCGTTACTATTTTAATCCTACTGTATTGTGTAGTTCTGGTTATTGCAGCTCACGCTTTGCTATCTAAAATGCAGTCGTTTTATTAAACCAATCTTTAAAACTTAAACTGCCTTTGTCATTTCTATGTGAGACCGTATTGCGAATGAGAGAACCGGTTGGGACCTGAGTGACCACGACTTCCCTGGGAAGTGCTAAGATGTCACGCGCTCCGCTGCCCAACTGTCTCTTCCCTTTGGGAGAGATGAGGCACTGCTAGTTAGTCAGAGCAAAACATGGATTTAGAGTGACAAGGGTCCTTCACCGTGGGTCAGACTTAGTCCCCCACACTGTGAACGATCTTGCCACTCAAAATCCAGTAGTCTCATTAGGATAATGAGAGCCTACGCGACAATCTGGTATCCCTAACATGCAGATTTGGCCTATGTGAAGGCAGAGTTTTATGCTATGGGACAGATTCCACATGTGCTTGGAACCATAGATGGCACACATGTAGCCTTGGTTCCCTCCAGTGCCAATGAACAAGTGTATAGGAACAGGAAAGACTACCACTCCATAAGCGTTCAACTGATGTGTCTCGCAGAGCAGTACATTTCACAAGTCAGTGCATAGTATCCAGGATCAGTCTTCATCATGTGGTACAGCAATGTCCAACTGCTGATGACATGACTCCACACAGAGACAGCATAGCTAGTTGGTAATTTGCAATTGAAATGTGTGTTTTCAATGTGCATGTCCCACATATATGTGTGTGTTATTCTACCAATTTGTTCACAGGTGACTCTGGCTTTCCAAATCGTCCTTGGTTGTGTATACCAGTGAGGTACCTAACCACGCCAGGGAAAATCTGCTACAATGAGGCCCATGGGAGGACAAGGCATGTTGTTGAGCTGACTATTGGGCACCTTAAGGCAAGATTTAGATGCTTGGACATATCAAGAGGAGCCCTCCTCTACTCACCAAAAAAGGTATCTCAAATAATAGTTGCCTGCTGCATGCTCCACAATCTTGCCCTGAGAAAACATATACCATTTATATGAGATGAGGGGTAGCCAGCAGAACCTGTGGGTGGAAATGCAGATTCACCTAGGATGAACATCCAGAGGAAGATGAAGCAGGAGACTCTAGGGTAGATCTCATGAATTAGTACTTCAACTGAGTAAAAGGTATGTGAAGTAGACATAGGTGGTCATTCCAACCTCGGCGGTAAAAGGCGCTTACCGCCAGACAGAAGACCGCCATAACAACGCCGCGGTCGCGGTAAACCGCCACGGTCATTCTGACCCACACTAGGCAAACCGCCAAAATACCGCCATCCACAAAAGTCCACCACACCAAAGGTCAGCGATAAACTGGCGATGACCAAACCTCCACCGTCACGCCAACAGAAATACGCCCATGCCATTACAACCCACGAATCCATGCGGCGGTCTTTCAACCGCGGTATGCTATTGGCGGTACCCACCTCCGCGGTCGAAATACCCATACAGCCACAAAACACTACCACATTGGACAATTCGAAATACACACACCTGATACACATACACACACCACTCCCACACACCCAAAACAATATAAAACACACACCCACAAACCCCTACAGCCAAACATTTCGAACGAAGACCAGAGAGAGACACCACAGTCAACTACCAAGCATCCACAGGCACACAATACCAATACCCACAGAACTTCCACGCACCTCACACAACATACCACTAAATAGCACCCCACCTATCACTACACACTCCACCCCACACATCATCCACACCCCCCCATGGCATCTCAAAGACACCCCAGGTTCTCAGATGCTGAACTCAGGGTCATGGTGGAGGAAATCCTACGAGTAGAGCCCCAGCTGTTCGGGACACAGGTGCAGCACACCACCATTGCCAGGAAGATGGAGCTATGGAGCAGAATAGTGGACAGGGTCAACGCTGTGGGACAGCACCCAAGAAATCAGGAAGAGGTGGAACGACCTACGGGGGAAGGTGCGTTCCATGGTATCAAGGCACAACATCGCGGTACAGCGGACTGGCGGCGGACCCCCACCTCCTCCCCCCGAATTTACAACATGGGAGGAGCAAGTCTTGAACATCCTGCATACTGAGGGCCTCACTGGAGTATCTGGAGGAATGGACTCTGGTAAGTCTCATCATCACTACTTCATCCCCCCCACCCCACCTGCATGCCAACTCATACCCCCATCCCTCACCCCCTTCACAACTACCCCTTGCAAATGTCTCACCATCACAACCCACCCATCCCAAAACTTAGCCCTGCATGTGGCCCCAAAGCATGGACACCCATCACCAAAGCATGCCCAATGCACATACCCATCACCCCCCCCCCAAAACACCGTCACAACAGCCCCCACAAAGGAATGCCAGCACTGGGGTACACGGGCACCCACCCATTGCATGCCATTGGCACACACAGAAGCAATAACCATACTTTTATACCCCTGCAGGACCCGAACGCCAGGTCACCGCGCAGTAGGGTCCACAAATGTCCCCTCCACCCCCAGAAGAGACCCACAGTGATGACAGCAGCTCTGTCTCCCTGGATCTAGATGACCAGCCCGGTCCATCGGGGACCTCTGGACAGTCGGTTCCCCTCAGACAGGCACAGGCCACAGCAGACCTACCCCCCTCTGCCAACACCAGCAGCACCCACCCAGCGGGCCCATACCTCTGTCCCCAGGACACGTCAATCAGCGGTGTGTCCACCACTACAGGGAACCCAGGGTAACCCACCACCCCAACAACAACAGGGACCTGGGGGCAGTGGTAGTGGGCACACGGTCCAGAGGACGGAGGCCCAAGGAAACAGGGGAACTGGGAGGGCAGCTGTGCGACAGGGGGGGGACAGGCCAAGGGAACCCACTCTCCACGAGGCCCTCTCCTCCATCATGGGAGCATACCACCACTCCCAGGAGACGATGGCGACGGTCCTGGCCAGGTTTCAGGAAATCCAGCTTCTGCAGGAACAACAGTATATGGGGTTCAGGGAGGAACTGAGAAACATCAGTACTGCCATGGGTACCATCGTAGTGGCCCTGAATGAGTTAATCTCCACATTGCGGACCACTCTGGCACCTCAAAGGGCCCTGACACTAGCATGGACCAAGAACTGGCTACCACCCCGCCGGCGCTAGTGGACAGGAGGCCCCGACAGAAGACCAACAGGCCACCAGAACCCCACCCCTGCAGAAGGAGAACCACCCCGCAAGCGGGCCCTGAGGTCCAGGAAGAAGACAGAGTAACATGTCAAGACCCCCACCAGCAAAGGATACCGCCCTGATTGTCATCCCACTGTCCCACATTGTCACCCTGTCCAACCTTAAACTGCCCCTGCTCCACTTCCCACAGGCATTTGGACAATGCACCTGTGAACCTGATAGTCTGGACTCTGCCATGGACAATCCTCCACCATCACCCCTCACCGATTTGCAACCACCCATCCAAATTCGAGCACTTGAATAAACACACTTATTGCACATACACAATCTGGAGTCTGTCTATGATTTAAAAAAAAATGTATTAGACATGACAGTGCCAAAATTGTTATTCACATTGTGATGCCAACAAACCGCTGTCACACAGCTGTAGTCCATGGGGAAACTAAGCAGATGTCATGCAGTGGGGCCCACAGCTCTGAAAACAGAAGGGAAAGTCACAACACAGTTACCATACACTGGGGGAAAAAGTCAGACAGTAGAGAGGTAGGAGTCTTTAAGTAAATGTAATATGCCGGTGTCTACTCTTACCTGTGTGTCACTGAAAGTATTGCTCTATTACTGTGTTCCTGTTGTCTATGTCGTCCTCTTCGGCTTCCTCTTCTTCACTCTCCACAGGCTCCACAGCTGCTACAACACCACCATCTGGACCATCCTCCTGCAGAAAAAGCACCTGGCGGCGCAAAGCCAGGTTGTGAAGCATACAGCAGGCCGCGATGATCTGGCACACCTTCTTTGGTGAGTACATTAGGGATCCACCTGTCATATGGAGGCACCTGAACCTGGCCTTCAGGAGGCCAAAGGTGCGTTCGATCACCCTCCTAGTCCGCCCATAGGCCTCATTGTAGCGTTCCTCTGCCCTGGTCCTGGGATTCCTCACTGGGGTCAATAGCCAGGAAAGGTTGGGGTAACCAGAGTCCCATAATAGCCACACACGGTGCCTCTAGAGTTGACCTATCACTTACGGGATGCTGCTATTCCGCAGGATGTAGGTGTCATGCACAGAGCCAGGGAACTTGGCATTAACATGGGAGATGTACTGGTCTGCCAAACAGACCATCTGTACATTCATCGATCTCCTCGCATTGCCAAACGGACAGTGCCTAGGAAGGACAACAGCGAGCACAGAGTCAATCAATCCACAGGTACGTTCCCACAGCTTGCACACAACACGATTCACTATGCAGTGAATGGTGTGTATGAGTGTTGAGGAAAGGCCTAGGTATGTGTGACACAGTAGAAATTAAGCCATGTGGGACCTTGAAATGGTGGCTGCCTGACCTGTGAAGTGTGACAATGGGATGTGAGGTCAATGCGCTGGCGTGGCACACTGTGGCAGTAGGCGGTCGAAGACCGCTGCGCAAAGCCGCATTGGTTAACAGTGAAACCTATGGGTTTCAGGAGCCAATGACGATGTGCGCCGGCGGTCGCGGTACGCACCGCGGGCGTGACCGCCATTTTCTATCAGCTTAATCACTCGATACCTGATCTTCCACAGGAGAGGACCTACACTGCAAGTGCTGCTGTGACCTCGGTCTGGAAGAGACAATGGCTGCTGCGACTGGGGAAAGGGCCCCTGCCTTCACTTCTGAAGAATTGGAGAAACTCGTGGATGGGGTCCTCCCCCAGTATGCGCTACTCTACGGTCCTCCAGACCAACAGGTAAGTACACTGGGAGCATGCTTTGTGGGCAATGCCTGGATTGAGTCGGGTGGATGAAAGATGGTGGGGAGGGGAGCGATTGAGTCATGCATCAGACGACAGATGAGAGCATGTGCCACATGGCAAGGGTGGGGATGGGGGGCCAAACACATCGAGCATGCAGAAGGTGATGACAATTTTTCTCTCCCTGTACATGTCACATAGGTCAGCGCCCACCAGAAAATCGCGATTTGGCGTGCCATCGCCAAGGACGTCCGGACCCTGGGGGTCCACAACAGACGGGGCACCCACTGCCGGAAGAGGTGGGAGGACATCCGCTGCGGGAGCAGGAAGATGGCGGAAGCTCTGCTGGGGATGGCCTCCCAACGTAGGAGGGGTGCCAGTCGTCAATTGACCCCCCTGATGTCCCGGATCCTGGCGGTGGCCTACTCCGATTTGGATGGGCGCGTGAGGACATCACAGCAGGCACAAGGGGGTGAGTACACTCTCATTCTGGTGACTTTGCGCGCAGTGGAGGTGTCTGGGTGGGGGAGGAGGGCTGTGGGTCTCCCTAGGCCAGGGCGAATTCTGTAGGCTAGGCCCCTCCGTAAGGCATGGCCCTGTGCCCCCGCCCCCCACCTCTGTAGGGTGCCAAGTTCAGGTATCCATGGCCCTGTGTCATCTATGTGTGCAGTTGTCGTCGATAGGCTTGCAGGCCATGTCCCACGGATTGCGTAGTGGACCCCAAGTGCGCGGCGTAGTGCAGGGGGCTTCTGTGTCTGTCTCGTCCGCCAACGGTAGCGGTAATCCATGCACTCAACATGTCTTTATTTCTCCCCCCCCTTTTTTTGTGGTCTTCCTGTTCATGTGTGCATCAGCATCATCAGGCGGAGGAGAAGTGGCATCGGAGCACGAGGGAGCTGCATTTCACATGGCCATGGCGGGCCATGCAACTGACTCGGATTTCACCAGTGAGACGGAGGGCGAGCGGAGCTCCACAGCGGGGACTCGTGCTGATGTCAGTGGCAGCGACTCGTCCTCTGAAGGGAGCTCCCTTGTGGTGGCGGCAACATCCGTGCCCCCCGCAACAACAGGTACAGCCGCCACCCAGCGCACCAGCACCGCCCTCCCAGCAGCCCCTCAGCCTTCGCCCCGTGCCCGCTCACCCAGGAAGGTGGGCATCTCCTTCGCCCCAGGCACCTCAGGCCCTGCCCCAGTCACCCCTGCTGCCCTCAGTGAGGAGGTCATTGACCTCCTGAGGACCTTCATTGTTGGGCAGTCTACCCTTTTGAATGCCATCCAGGGTGTAGAAAGAGAGGTGCACCGGAGTAATGCATACCTGGAGGGCATTCATTCGGGTCAGGCTGCCCATCAGCGATCGTTCAACGCTCTGGCCTCAGCACTGACGGCAGCAATTGTCCCTGTCTCTAGCCTCCCCCCTCTGACTTCCTCCACCCAGACCCAATCCAGAGTACCTCTGCCTATCCCAGACACACCATCGGTCCAGCCTGCACACACCTCAACACCCAAGGGAAGCTCATCCAGACATAAGCACCACACATCACACAAGCATTCACACAAGCAACAACCACATGCAGACATACCAACAGCCACTGCCTCCACTGTGTCCCCCTCCTCCTCGTCTCCCTCCTCCCTCCCTGTGACGTCTCCACTCACACTTGCATGCACAACATCTTCAGCCACTACGTCCATCACCAGCACACCCATCAGAACACTCCGCACACGTGCAGTCACCACCCCCACTACCATTTACACGTCCCCTGTGTCCTCTCCCAGTGTGTCTGTCACCCCCTCTTCCAAACCACACAAACGCGAGCAGCCACCCACCCAACAGCCATCCACCTCACGACAGCCTCCAGCCCAAGCACCTGCACCCAAAGACACCAGACTTCACACTCCTACAACCACATCCTCTTCCTCCACTCCCATACCCACTACACCTACCCGTCACTCTCTTTCCAAATTGCTTTTCCTTGCCAACCCCTAACCTCTTTCCAACAACTCCCCCACCCCGTCCATCTCATAAGACTGCAATCAGCACCTCAGCCACCACCAAACCAGGACCTATCAGGACTGTTGTCCAAGGACTGTGGAGTCCCCCACCCTCAAGAGCAACAACTCTGGCGAGGAGCCAAGGCACGGCCAGCCCACCCCCGGAAAAGCACCCAAAAGTTAGCAGTGCCCGGCGCAAGAGGCCACGGACACCAGGGACCAAAATCCCTACCCTGGCTCCGTCTGGAAGTGGGGTGCCACCTGGCACACCGCCAAAGGTGTCAAAGGGCCACAGACGACCAGGGAAGGGTGGGAAGGGCAGCACGCCCGACAAGTCCGGCAGCAGGCCAGCTGCCCAGGAGTGCCCCACCAGCCCCCTCCCAGGTGTGCAGGAGGACACCCAGAGGCCCGGTACGGCAGCCCAGGATGGCCCCGCAAGCCAACGGACAGATGGGCAGGAAGGCCCTGCCAGCCACATGCCAGGTGGCGAGTGACACCCATGCCTGGGCCGGAACCGCTGAACTGGGCCCTTTCAAACAAGCACCGCTGAACTGGGCCCTTTCAATCAAGCACCGCTGAACTGGGCACCGCCGTCTCAAGCACCGCTGAACAAGGCACCGCGTCTCAAGCACCGCTGAACAGGGCACCGCCGTCTCAAGCACCGCTGAACTGGGCACCGCCGTCTCAAGCACCGCTGAACAGGGCACCGCCGTCTCAAGCACCGCTGAACTGGGCCCTTCATCTCAAGCACCGCTCCGCTGGGCACCGCCGTCTCAAGAACCGCTGAACTGGGCACCGCCGTCTCAAGCACCGCTGAATAGGGCACCGCCGTCTCAAGCACCGCTCCGCTGGGCCCTTCATCTCAAGCACCGCTGAACTGTGCCCTTCATCTCAAGCACCGCTGAACTGGGCCCTTCATCTCAAGCACCGCTCCGCTGGGCCCTTCATCTCAAGCACCGCTCCGCTGGGCCCTTCATCTCAAGCACCGCTCTGCTGGGCCCTTCATCTCAAGCACCGCTGAACTGGGCCCTTCATCTCAAGCACCGCTGAACTGGGCCCTTCATCTCAAGCACCGCTCCGCTGGGCCCTTCATCTCAAGCACCGCTCCGCTGGGCCCTTCATCTCAAGCACCGCTCCGCTGGGCCCTTCATCTCAAGCACCACTGAACTGGGCCTTTCATCTCAAGCACCGCTCCGCTGGGCCCTTCATCTCAAGCACCGCTCCGCTGGGCACCGCCGTCTCAAGAACCGCTGAACAGGGCACCGCCGTCTCAAGCACCGCTGAACTGGGCACCGCCGTCTCAAGCACCGCTGAACTGGGCACCGCCGTCTCAAGCACCGCTGAACAGGGCACTGCCATCTCAAGCACCGCTGAACTGGGCCCTTCATCTCAAGCACCGCTCCGCTGGGCTCTTCATCTCAAGCACCGCTGAACTGGGCCCTTCATCTCAAGCACCGCTCCGCTGGGCCCTTCATCTCAAGCACCGCTCCGCTGGGCCCTTCATCTCAAGCACCGCTCCACTGGGCACCGCCGTCTCAAGCGTTTTCGGTTTGAAATGTCTGTTTCCGCCGTGTTTTTATCGGCGGGGCTACCGCCCCGGAAAAGGTGGCGGATTGGTGGGTTGTGATAGGGTGGGCGGTACATTGTCTCCCGCCTGTCTGTTGGCGGTGACCGCCGCGCTGTTTGTTTGTCCCGCCGTGGCGGTCGGAGTGTTAAAGTGGTGGTCTCTGTTGGTGGTTTCCGCCAGGGTCAGAATTCCATTTTTTTAACCGCCAGCCTATTGGCGGGTTAGCCGCCGCTTTAACACCGACCGCCAGGGTTGGAATGACCCCCATAATGTTGTGATATAACTTTGCAACCTGAAGTAGATGGGAAGCATGTCACCTCCTTTCTTGCATCATCTGGGTGGTTGTAGATAGCTCCAATGCCTATGAGTAAGTTGTGCATGCAAACTGGAAATATGTATTGTGTACCGGATAGAGTGGTCTACAGTATCATGTAATGTTATGGCAGATGCAAAGTTACACTTGTGGACATGACTTCTCTGATTTGAGGAGTGTATTCTGCTTTGTCACAACCTTTTTCTTTTTCAATCACAGATTTGCCTTTATCCTATTTGGCTCACCAACCTTGGCATACGACAGACAGTGTCATAAGCAGATGGGAATTGCAGACAGACATGAGAAGTAGACATGGTTGAAACCAGGTACTATAAGTCTTGATTATATGGAGTGTAACTAACATTGTTAACTGTCAGGATATTGGGGTGGAAAAGTTTTTTACCGTCAAGTTCACCTGTAGGGTACAGGAGGTTGTCAAATGCTCTCATTTGTGTCTGGATATGTGTGTGGCTCCTGTGTAAATGTAGGACCATAACCTCTCACAATGGTTTCAGTTGATTGTAATCTACCTTGAACCTAGCTGTCAGTGTGTTCCTACTTTGCAGACCAATGTGCATGTCACTGTGGACTGACATAGGTGAGTGACAAGCCTACAGGTATGTGACCAATGTAAGTGAGAGGTTCCAGGACTGGGTACATCAGTACTGATCTCTGTTTGTACCATGGGACATGTATATTTGGAAGCTATGGTATGTGTGTGTGATAAGGCTTTACCAGGTGATACAAAGACCCAATCTGTGTGCCTCCTGCATTGCTGGTAGAGTAACATGACCCTAACTTCTGTATCGTGTGGTTTAGCAGTGTGTAACACCTTTGCAAACATCCTGATGCTACTTTCAGTCATGCTCTTTGTGCTGTTAGCATATCTATCACTGATTCTGTGTAGTTGTAGTTTACAACTTTCTGGGAATCTGTCCTATAACAATCCTATTGTAATGAGTTGCCTGCTGATGGAGCCCACATTTGATGTCCACAACAATGGGTGTACAATACAGAGGGACATGATCAGACTAGAGTTGGAATGCATAACTATCGTACATGGATGATAAATGAGATATACACAGGACCTGTGTCCTTGCACCATAGGAAAATGGAGATTGGTTACAGAACAGTCAACAGGGTGTATCTGTGGCACACAAGGGGAACAAGTCAGGAGAGGTTTACTTCCTGGCAGTGGGTTTGGTCTAGGCATCCACTCCTGCTGGATGTCTGGGTGGATGTCCAGGTCTGCGGGGGGGTTCTTCAGCTGCAGAGGGTGGGGTGTCGGAGGCATGTCCTTCCCCTGGCAGGTTCTCCATTCCACTAGCAGCCGCTGATATAGAAGGGCCTGATGTTTCATTGCTAGTGAAAGGTGACAGATGTTTGGTACTCAACGTGGTATTTATGTCTCACAGCACCCCTGCAATGGAACCCAAGTGGGCATATCGTGCCTGCCACAGCTGCATGAATTCCTGGTGGTTGTCCCTCTGCAGCTTTTGGATTTCCCCCAACATGGTGATAACTTGGCCCATCATGCCTTGGGAACTTTGGTAGGCTCCCAAAACTTGGGAGATGGCTTCCTGGTCAGTATTGTCCTTTTGAGACCACATTCTCTGACCCACGGCATACCTCCCACTCATTCTACCCCCACGTGCCTGTGCCCCTGGCACAGTGTGCCCACTCCCAGTGGTGGCAGGTTCATCATTGTCAAGGGTGCCAAGGTGAGACTCAGGTACCTGTACTGTGGGCCACCAATGGATGAAACAGTCCATGGGACACGGGTTTGAGGGTGAATGGTTGTCTGTGATGTAGATGCAACAGGGCTGGGAGGAGTTGATGTGGGCAGGGTGAGGCTGACAGTTGTTGACTGACCAGGTTTCCCAGATGGGCAAGGTCCTTCGTCAGTGTCCCGACATCCAGGGGTGATGTCCTCACTGGGGCCTTCATCCAGACAGGTAGTGACAGTCTTTAGTATCCTCTCCATTGTGACAATGGGAAGGTTACCTGTGGAGGGAATGAAACACAGTGTTCAGGTTAAAATTAGGGTATTGTAGCTGTTGTGTGAGATGCAGACAGTGCTTTAACATTATACCCAGGAATTACAATGACAGCTGCTGCACAATCTAACTTAGTACAACATGAAACTCTGTAACTTCAACTGCATACACCATGTTTTATTCTTTTAACTAAGTTGGTAGTGATTGTACTGCTGATGGCATCTGATATTGTCTGATTATTGACATGGCTGTTCACCTCTGTTACCTAATGAACTGTCTGGCATGATAGATGGCACAAATAAGAGCTGTAGATTGCACATTGGTGTCCTTCTAGGAACACCATATGTGAGTAAACAATGGGCATTGACCTGTATCCTGATGTACCTCATGTGCATCCACTCAGCTATCTGACTTTCTAAACTAGGTGAGGATATTTGTAGCTTGTGATCTTTAATCTGTGGGCATTATATATGGGCACTCAGCTATAGCTGTGTTTTGCTTGGGATGCTAGTGTGAGTGAGCCATTGCATTGGTGTCATAGCCATGTACTGTTCCACACTAGAACAATCAAGATGGGCTAGATAGAATGTGAGTTTGACATGCATGACAAGTAATATTTGGTGCAGTGTACTAGTTTGGAAAATGTTGAGATATTGCATTCTGGGAGTTGTAGTTCTATAATTAGCAAGCACTTTACATACCATTTCCAAGGGCTGTGGGGCCAGATGGGTTTAGTGGACATGTGGTGATCCAGAGAGGGGTATTGGGTGCTTAGAAGAAAGTTGTAGTGGGTGGTGTGTAAATTGGGGTGGGTATAGGTGCTGAGGGAGCATGCAGACAATTGTGCGACATTAATGCTTTTGGTACTTACCAGACTCCACTCCCTTAGGTTTTCCTGTCAGGGCCTCAGAATGCAGGATGTTCAAGACCTCCTTCCTCCCAGGATGTGAACTGTGAGGAAGGAGGTGGGGGCCCAACACAAGTCTTGAGTACCGCCAGCTGCTGCTTGCCTGCCATCGACCATACCTTCCAACTGAGGTCGTTCCACCTCTTCCTGATGTCCTCCCTTGTGTGTGGATGTCTGCCTACAGAATTCACCCTGTTGAGTACCCTTTGCCACAACTCTATTTCCTTGCAATAGATGTTTGTTGGACCTGTGCTCCAAACAGGTGTGGCTCCACCCTTACAATTTCATCCACCTTGACCCTCAACTCCTCATCAGTGAAACATGGGTGTTTTTATGTGGACATTGTAGTGGTTGTGAAGATGGTGTGGTTGTGTTGAAAGTGACAGGGTGCAGAGTTAGGTAAATGGTGAGGTGTAGGTGCTGTGATGTGAGTGGGTGACGGTTGTGATGGATTGTGTGTGGTACTAATGTGTGTGTTTATATGTTGTGCAGGTCTGTGATGTGTGTATAGTGAAGTTTAAATGAGTGCCTATTCTTCCTATTTTAAACTCTCTGGGATGTTGGTTGTCTGTGGCTGTGTGTGGCATTTTGATTGCAAAGGATTGTGGGTTGTTTAGTGGTGTGTTATATTGTGCAGTGAGTAGGTGTGTTGGATGTGTGCATGTGTATCAGGTGTTGGGTATTCAAACTATTCAATGTGGTGTGGTGTTATGACTGAAGTGACTTGAGGCTGCCGCAGTTCGCATCACCAATGGTTTTCTGCCATGGAGAACCGCTGTCATGATTGTGGCTCATAATCTGATGGGAGGACTTTTGTCGGGCTGGCGGTGCTGGTGTTGGGACTGTCTCTTTTCTGTCCTCAAGTGTCCTGGGGGTTTTGGAAATGTGGCTGTTTTTTGGCAGACTTCACAGTGTTACTCTTAATACGGTGGTTGGATTACCGCCAACATGGCAGTCCTTTGGTGCCGCCACCATGGTGGTCTTACCAAAAGACCGCCAAACTCATAATGAGGCCCAGAGTATGTTCTCCTGTGATGGTGTTGTCATCTATTGGAGTATGGCCCACAATTACACACATTTTGCGTTGGGGTTGCATTACATTTTTAATGCAACTTGATGTAAAATAGTTTTTGCTATTTACAAAGTCACGCAAATGTTGATTTGTGTGTGGCTTTTTCAGAAAATGTAGCACAAGGCACTGCATTGGGCTGCCGTGATTTACTTTGCATCAGGTTGAGCATCAGTTTTCCTGTGTATTCAACCATGGAGTTTGAGGCAAAACCATTTTTACAAAGAGATGTAAACATGAGCTTGCACCAAAATAGTGGGCCTTCCTGAGGCTGACGTAATGAGGAGAAATATATCTATTTCTCCTCATTATTTCCTTCTATGCATGTGTGCTGCATTCTGTTTAGGTATTATTGCTTATCAAAAAAACACAACAACAGTGCATTGCAGTCAAAGATACCTCTTCTCCTCTTCATTTCACATTTCTGTCTGCCCCTGTCCTCAAAATCCTATTCCACAGTTAAAGACCAGATCATTAAATGCTTGACTATCTGTGTTTACTCACCTATCTATTATGATCATAACTGTTTATAAAGCATAAAACCTCAATAACCGAAACACTTTACACACAATGCATTTCCAGCAAGCTGAAACATTAACCAATCATATGTAATGGCCAGTCTTAACAAATGGATTGCTAGCAGTCCTTGGGGCTTCATATAAATTGAAAATTGTATTGACTGACCAGCCTGCCATCAAATTACACTGCCTTCGGATCAAAAAGTATAGAGAAGGGTTCTCATTATGGTTCCCTGTCATTAATTTGAGCATTTTTATATGTGTATCCTATTAAGGACTTTAAGTGCTTTTTGATAATTGTGCTTTGTAGTTTTAACAGCACTTCAGCCTATTCCCAGTTCAATTTCCTCTTTTATCCAATGTTTGAAATATTGATTTCTGACAGATAAAAGCAAACATTATAATCTCAACAGCATGCAATAAGTGACTGGGACGAAGCTAACAAATGCTTCTGGGACTGAGCATATTTGAAACTGTCTTTGTTTTATTACATTTCGTCAACAGAATTTACTTACCGCTGGCTGGTATTTATGTAAAAAAACAGGTCTTCTGATGGTCCAGCTATTTTGTCAATTTCTGCTATACTTTTGCATTTAGTAAGATAAAAGAAGTAACTCCCTCGGTGGTTATAATGATTGCAACTGTTTAAACTGCTGTCAGCCTACTTGAAGTAACTGTGATTTATCGTGCACATATTGCTGCACCACACTGTCCATGAAGTTTCAGGGTGTGTATTAAAAACTGACAGGCCATCACAATTTTGCAACATGCGAAGGCTGCACCGGAGATGGAGTACAGTAGCCAACCAGATTGGCTCACCACTCCCACGTTTTTTTTTCTAAGAGCTGATTATTTGAATAGGGTTTCTGTCTGCCACATTTTAAGGTTTTACCAACGGGAACTCTGAAAGCGTTTTGAATGGAACTCACGCTTTGTAAGACAATAAAAAAAGTTTTAAAATGATTACACAATGACCGGCATATTGACGATGAAAAGCAATCGCCAGTTGTCTGACCGTCCAGTGTCTGGTTAGACCTAGTCGCTTGCACATTTTAATTTAAAGCATGCACACAATGTGTACACACACACACCACACACACACACGCGCGCGTTCAAAAATCAATCACAGGCTAACGATACCAACAGCTATGCTTTTCACATATGGTCAGTCACCTTGTGGATCCAAACTTGAGACATTAATGTAGGAGCCACAGACACGCGAAACACAAGCACTGAAAGATGGCAGAACTGACTCCGTTTTACATGGTACAAAATCCTTACATTTACTACTACCATGAAACTACTCTTGTTTTGTCTTCTTACTAAGTAATCAATGCCAAGGCAACAGATCAGCTTCATTGATAAAGTCCGTCACCTCCAAATGACAGCAGCATGGGCAAATTAGCTCCATGTGCCATATTATTAAGGGAACCCTGTGGGCTCCCGCATATAGTTCACTTCCAGTATTTGGTAATGCGCACAAGAGGTGAAGCATATAATTAATATAGATTTCAGACACCATCCTGTCAGGGACCTCCATCAACATTTCCATTCAAAGGATATATAGGTGAGTATAGGTGATCCCCTCTGTTGCATGGGAATATACCCCCACACAAAGAGGGAACACCCCCTTTTCTGTCTGTGGCTTCCGAAACAGCGGACACACACTCAATATGACAGAAGTGTTGTGGTGGCTATGTCTGTAAAGCAAACAGTGCCCCACCCAGGACTGGTGATACTGAGACATTGTCGAAAAGTATATCATTCTAAGTACCTTCCATTTCAACATCAAAATTCAGAATCAGAATCGCATCTCACATTGAACCCCATGGTACAGTTACCTCACTTGACTCCACTAGCCAGTAAAAACCTGAATTGTACTGCATTCATCAACAGATTCGTCAAGAATTTCCTTGCCTTTTAACTGACAGGCTCTTTAAAGAAAATCTTCATGTCAGGACAAAAATTACTTTTTCCCTCACTGCTCATGATCAAAACATAAAGCAACACTGGCTAGGAGATTATATGGAGGAAACATAATTACAATGATAACACCACCAGCTACTTATACAAATATAGGGGGTCATTACAACATTGGCGGTAAAAGCCGCTTACCGCTGTGCAGAAGACTGCCAATACACCGCCGCAGCCGCGGAAATCCGTCACAGCGATTATGCCCCACATCTCGGAATCCGCCGAAAGTCAGACACCCACACAAGTCCGCCACACCAAAGGTCAGTGATAAACTGGCGAAAACAAAACCTCCACCGTCACGCCAACAGAAACACGCCCATGCTATCACGACCCATGAATCCACACAGCGGTCTTTCAACCGCGGTATTCCATTGGCGGTACACACCGCCGCACTCAAAATACACACACATCTCCAAAACACCGCCACATTGGACAATTCGAAATACACACACCTGATACACATACAAACACCACTCCCACACACCCAACACAATATAAAACACACACCCACATCACCCACAAACCCCTACGACCACAAATTATTGACAAAGGCCAAAGAGACTGCACAGCATAGACAACCCCACCACACAGAGGCACACAACACCATCACCCACACAACATCCACGCACAAAACACCACACACTACTACACATCACCACACTCATCACCACATACACCACCCCACACATCACCTACACCACCCCATGGCACGGCAAAGACTCCCCAGGTTCTCGGAGGAAGAGCTCAGGGACATGGTGGAGGAAATCGTACGGGTAGAGCCACAGCTATTTGGAGCACAGGTGCAGCACACCTCCATAGCTTGGAAGATGGAGCTATGGCGAAGAATAGTCGACAGGGTCAATGCAGTGGGACAGCACCCAAGAAATCGGGAGGACATCAGGAAGAGGTGGAACGACCTACGGGGGAAGGTGCGTTCTGTGGTCTCAAGACACAACATTGCGGTACAGCGGACTGGCGGCGGACCCCCACCTCCTCCCCCACAACTAACAACATGGGAGGAGCAGGTCTTGACCATTATGCATCCTGAGGGCCTCGGAGGAGTTGGTGGAGGAATGGACTCTGGTAAGACAAATCTTAACTATCATATCCCCCACCCTACCTGCAGGCTATCACAGACCCCCATCCTCACCCCCTCCCCTATCACTCCAACTCCTCACTAATGTACTCATAACACAAACCACACATCCCAACACCAAGCCCTGCATGACACAACAAAGCATGGACACCCCTCACTAAAGCATGCCCACTGCACATAGCCATAACACCCCCCCAACCATCATCACACAAGCCCCCACACAGGAATGCTAGCACTGGGATACACGGTCACCCACCCATTGCACACCATGACACGCACAGATGCAATAATCATGCTTTTACACCCCTGCAGGACCACTACCCAACGTCACCAGACAGGAGGGTCCAGACATCTCTACCCCACCCACAGAAGAGGCCCACAGTGATGACAGCAGCTCTGGCCAACTGGATCCAGATGACCAGCCCGGACCATCGTGGGCCTCAGGGCAGTCGGTTCCCCTCGCACAGGCACAGCCCAACACAGACCTTCCACCCTCTGGAAACACCAGCACAGCACCCACCCAGTGGGCCCATACCTCCGTACCCAGGACACGTCAATCAGCTGTGTGTCCACCACTACAGGGAACCCAGGATAACCCACCACCCCGACAACAACAGGGACCTGGGGGCAGTGGTAGTGGGCACACGGTCCAGGGGACGGAGGCACAGGAACACAGGGGAACTGGGAGGGTTGCGGTACTGGCCAAGTTTCAGGAGACCCAGTGCCTGCTGGAGGAACAGTATTTGGGGTTCAGGGAGGAACTCAGAGCCATCAGCTCCGCCCTGGGCACCATCGTAGGGGTGCTGAAGGACATACAGAACACCATGAGGGACACCGTGGCACTCCAAGGGGCCCCTGACACAGGCATGGACGATGAACTGCCCACCACCTCCACTGGCGCTAGTGGACAGGACGCCCCGCCACAGGACCACCACACCAGCACCCCACCCCCTGCAGACGGAGAACCACCCGCAAGCGGTCCCCGAGATCCAGGAACAGGACAGAGCACGATGCCAAGACCCCCGCCAAGAAATTAGACCACCCTGATTGTCATCCCACTGTCCCACTTTGTAACCCTGTCCATATTGGAACTGCCCCAGCTCCACTTCCTATGCCCATATGGGCAGTGCACCTGTGAGACTAATAGACTGGACTCTGCCATGGACATTCCTCCACCATCACCCCTCACCATTTTAGCACCCCCTCCAATAATTAGCACTTCAATAAACACCCTTGAAGCACAAAACAATCTGGAGTCAGTCTGTGATTTTGAAAATGTGTATTAGCTATGACAGTGACAAAATCCGTTCACAAATGTAATGTCAACACACCTATGTCACACATCACAAGTCCATGAAGAATGCAAGCAGATGACACACGTTGGTAACCACACCTGTGAAACCGTAATGGAAATGTACAACTCAGTTACCAAATACTGCTTGAAATTGACAGACAGGATAGAGGTAGAAGTGTGAAAGTACTTGTAGTAGGCAAGAAAGTGTTCTCACCTGTGTGTCACTGGAAATATTGCTGGATGACTGAGTCCCTGTTGTCAATGTCTTCTTCCTCTGCTTCCTCCTCATCACTGTCCACAGGCTCCACAGCTGCCACAACACCGTCATCTGGACCATCCTCCTGCAGAAAAGGCACCTGGCGTCGCAAAGCAAGATTGTGAAGCATACAGCAGGCGATGATGATCTGGCACACCTTCCTTGGTGAGTAGAATAGGGAACCACCTGTCATATGGAGCCACCTGAACCTGGCCTTCAGGAGGCCGAAGGTGCGTTCGATCACCCTCCTACTCCGCCCATGGGCCTCATTGTAGCATTCCTCTGCCCTGGTCCTGGGATTCCTCACTGGGGTCAGTAGCCATGACAGGTTGGGGTAACCAGAGTCACCTAATAGCCACACACAGTGCCTCTGGAGTTGACCCATCACATAAGGGATGCTGCTATTCCGCAGGATGTAGGCGTCATGCACTGAGCCAGGGAACATAGCATTTACTTGGGAGATGTACTGGTCTGCCAACACACCATCTGTACATTCATGGAATGATAACTCTTCCGGTTCCTGTACACCTGTTCACTCCTGTGCGGGGGGGACCAAAGCCACATGGGTCCCATCAATGGCACCTGTGATGTTGGGGATATGTCCAAGGGCATAGAAGTCACCTTTAACAGTAGCCAAATCCTCCACCTGAGGGAAAACGATGTAGCTCCTCATGTGTTTCAGCAGGGCAGACAACACTCTGGACAACATGTTGGAAAACATAGGCTGGGACATCCCTGATGCCATGGCCACTGTTGTTTGAAATTACCCACTTGCAAGGAAATGGATCACTGATATCACCTGCACTTGAGGGGGGATCCCTGTGGGATGGCGGATAGCTGACATCAGGTCAGGCTCCAACTGGGTACACAGTTCCTGGATTGTGGCACGGTTAAACCCGTAGGTGATGATTAAATGTTGCTCCTCCATTGTCAACACGTCCACCAGCGGTCGGTACACCGTAGGATTCCACCATCTCCTCACATGTCCCAGCTGACGGTGCCTAGGAAGGACAACAGCGACCACAGAGTCAAGCAACTCAGAGGTATGTACCCACAGCTACACAGAACACGAAACATAATCCAAAAAGTTGTTTGTATGTGTGTTGAGTCCAGGCCTAGGTATGTGTGACACAGTTGAAAATGAAGCCATGTGGGCCCCTGAAATGGCGGCTGCCTGACCTCTAAACTGGGACAATGGGATGTGAGGTAACTGCGCTGGCGTTGTACACCGTCGCGGTAGGCGGTCGAAGACCGTTGCGCAATGCTGCATTGGTTAACATTGGACCCTATGGGTCCCAGGAGCCAATGACAAAGTGCACCGGCGGTGATGATACGCACCGCCGCGGACGTCACCGCCATTTTCTATCTGTTGAATCACTTGATACCTGATCTTCGACAGGAGAGGACCTATACTGCAAGTGCTGCTGTGACCTCGGTCTGGAAGAGACAATGGCTCGTGCGTCTGGGGAAAGGGCCCCTGCCTTCACTGCACAGGAGTTGGAGAAGCTCGTGGACGGGGTTCTCCCCCAGTACACGCTACTCTACGGTCCTCCAGACCAACAGGTGAGTACACAGGGAGCAAGTTGTATGGGCTATGCCTGGGTGGAGAGGGCTGGTTGTAGGAAGGAAGGGGGCAGAGTTTTGCAAGCAAAAAGGACTGTGAATGCATGTGCCACATGGCAAGGGTAGGGATGTGGGCCACTCACTTCAACGGTGCAGTTGGTAATGACTTCTCTTCTTCCCCTGTACATTTCATGTAGGTCAGCGCCCACCAGAAGAAGGATATTTGGCGTGCATTCGCCAAGGACGTCCGGACCCTGGGGGTCCACCAGAGACAGAGCACCCACTGCCGTAAAAGATGGGAGGACATTCGCCGCTGGAGCAAGAAGACGGCGGAGGCTCAGCTGGGGATGGCCTCCCAACGTGGGAGGGGTGCCCATCGTACCATTACCCCCCTGATGTTCCGGATCCTGGCGGTGGCCTACCCTGAGTTGGATGGGCGCTTGAGGGCATCACAGCAGACACAAGGGGGTGAGTACACTCCCATGCAGCGGACTTTGCGTGCAGTGAAGGTGTCTGGGTGGGGGAGGAGGGCTGTGGGTTTCCCTAGGCCAGGGCGAGTTCCGTAGACTATGCCCCTCCGTAATGCAGGCCATGTGGCACTCCACCCCACCTCTGTAGAGTGTCAAGTACAGGTACACATGCCCCTGTGTCATCTATGTGTGCTGATGTCCACCATAGCCATGTAGGCCATATCCCAGGAGCTGCATCAGTAGAGCCCAACAGCGCGGCGTAGTGCAGGGGGCTGCTGTGTCTGTATTGTCCGCCAACGGTAGCGGTAAGCCATCCACTCAACCTGTCTTTCTTCTGTTGTCCCCCCCCCCCTTTTTGTGCTCTCCCTGTTCTTTTGTGCATCAGCATCATCAGGCGGAGGTACAGTGGCACTGGAGCACGAGGGAGCTGCATCCCACATGGCCATGGAGGGCCACACCACGGACTCTGAATACACCAGTGGGACGGAGGGCGAGGGGAGCTTCACGGCGGTCACAGGATCAGCAACCAGCAACACAGACTCGTCCTCCGATGGGAGCTCCCTTGTGGTGGCGGCAAAATCTGTGCCCCGCACTTCTACAGGTACAGCCGCCACCCCCCTACCAGCACCGCCCTCCCAGCAGCCCCTCAGCCTTTGCCCCGTGCCCGCTCACCCAGGAGGGTGGGCATCACCTTTGCCCCAGGCACCTCAGCCCCTGCCTCTGTCACCTCTGCTGCCCTCAGTGAGGAGGCCATTGACCTCCTCAGGTCACTCACTGTTGGGCAGTCTACCATTGTGAATGCCATCCAGGGTGTAGAAAGGGAGTTGCAACACACTAATGCATTCCTGGAGGGCATTCATTCTGGTCAGGCTGCCCTTCATCGAACCCTGCAATCTCTGGCCTCAGCACTGATGGCAGCCATTGTCCCTGTGTCTAGCCTCCCCCCTCCAACTTCCTCCACCCAGACCCAATCCCCTGTACCCCAGCCTATCCCAAGCACACCATCAGACCAGCCTGCACACACGTCAACACACAAGAGAAGCTCAGGCAAACATAAGCACCACACATCCCACAGGCACTCACGCAAGCATCACACACATACAGACACAGCAACATCGACTGCCTCCACTGTGTCCCCCTCCTCGTCGTCTCCCTCCTCCCTCCCAGTGTTGTCTACACTCTCACCTGCATGCACTACCACTACAGCCACTATGTCCCGCACCAGCACACCCACCACCACACCCCGCTCACCTGCACTCACCACCCCCACTACCATTTACACGTCCCCTGTGTCCTCTCCCAGTGTGTCTGTGACGCCCCCTCCCAAAGTACACAAACGCAGGCACACACCCACCCAACAGCCATCCACCTCACGACAGCCTCCAGCGCATGCACCTGCACCCGAATCAACAAAAGTTACACCTCCTACAACTACCTCCTCTTCCTCCACTCCCAGACCCCCTCCAGCTACCCTTCCCAGTGTTCGTCAGAAACTTTTCCTGAGCAACCTTGACCTCTTTCCCACCACCCCCCCCTCCAATTCATAGGTCCCGTAGTAGCACCTCAGCCAAAAAATGTTCGGTACCAGTGGTGCCTGTTAGAGGTATGTGGAGTGCACCTGGCACCAGGGCAGCCAGTGTGACACGGAGCCACAGCACAGCCAGTCCCCCCCTGTGAAGCACCAGAAGTTGGACAGTGCCCAACGGGATAGGGGGAAGACTCCAGCCGGCAAAGCCGCTCACAAGGGTCCCGGGGAGACTGTCCACTCAGCTGTGACTCCTCCCAAGGTGGGGAAGGGGCAGAAGACAGCGCCAAAGTCTGGGAAGAGCAGCACGGCGGAGAAGCTTGCCATCATCCCCGCTGCCCAGGAGACCACCGCCAGCCCCATCGTCACTGGCCAGGAGGCCACCACCAGAGTCAGTGCCAAGGAGGGCAGTCCCATCGTCACTGGCCAGGAGGCCAGCACCAGAGTCAGTGCCCAGGAAGGCAGTCCCATTGTCACTGGCCAGGAGGCCACCGCCAGAGTCAGTGCCCAGGAGGGCCCCGGCAGCCACAGCCCCGCTGGGCAATGAGGGACCACCATGGCAAACACTGCTGCACAGCTCAGAGACAGCAAAGTCAAGCACCACTGAACAGGGCAAAGACCGCCATGGCAAGCACCGCTGAACAGGTCAGAGACAGCAAAGTCAAGCACCGCTGAACAGGGTAAGCACTGCTGAACAGGGCAAAGACCGCCATGGCAAGCACCGCTGAACAGGTCAGAGACAGCAAAGTCAAGCACCGCTGAACAGGGCAAAGACCGCCATGGCATGCACTGCTGAACAGGTCAGAGACAGCAAAGTCAAGCACCGCTGAACAGGGCAAGCACCGCTGAACAGGGCAAAGACCACCGTGGCATGCACCGCTGAACAGGTCAGAGACAGCAAAGTCAAGCACCGCTGAACAGGGCAAGCACCGCTGAACAGGGGAAGCACCGCCAAATCAAGCACCGCTAGCCCATGTGCGGCAGGGGCAGTGACGGAACTGGGACAGTCACAGGGAGAGTGATGCACGCTGGGCACCAGTCCCCCTCCAGAACCAGTGGAGAACAGCATCCACTCCGTCTGTCCTTAACAGGATGAAGCACTCTGGGCACCAGTCCCTCTCCAGAACCAGTGGAGACATGCATCCACTACCTCAGTCCTTAACAGGATGAAGCACTCTGGGCACCAGTCCCCCTCCAGAACCAGTGGAGAACAGCATCCACTCCGTCTGTCCTTAACAGGATGAAGCACTCTGGGCACCAGTCCCCCTCCAGAACCAGTGGAGACTGTTATCGACTTGAGAGACTGTGGCTTGGCACTCCCCAGGATGGTACAGTGGGCAAACCACCCACTGTAGAGACTTGAGAGACTGTGGCTTTGCACTCCCCAGGATGGTACAGTGGGCAACCCACCCACTGTAGAGACTTGAGAGACTGTGGCTTTGCACTCCCCAGGATGCAGCAGTGGGCAACCCACCCACTGTAGAGACTTGAGAGACTGTGGCTTTGCACTCCCCAGGATGGTACAGTGGGCAACCCACCCACTGTAGAGACTTGAGAGACTGTGGCTTTGCACTCCCCAGGATACATCAATGGGCATGGAGCCCCCTCCATAGACCCTCTGGAAGTAATAGCGCACTTCTGGGTCATCCTCTCCTTTCTCTCAGGTTTCCATAGCCCCAGGCATTGTGTAGGAGGACATGGAAAGTGCCTGCATATCTTTTGGGAACTATTTCTCTCCAGGCTGAATACATGAAGTAAGGCTAAGAATCCTATGACAGACATGCAGCATGGGTTTTGTGAGAACCCTGGGACATTCATCAAAGTCTCTACCTTTTTCTTTTCTAATCTAAGAGTGAAAATGCTAAGTGGAAGTCAACCTATGTTTTCTTCATTTGTCTCAGTTGTGTCAAGAGGGTCAAACTTTGTGGTATATTTGCACAGGTAGACCAAGAACCATCTATCATTGGTGTTATAATTGGTCTGCATTGAGGGAGCAGACCAGCAGTAAAGCTTTTTGCTAAAGAGAAAGATTCCCCTAAACCCAAAGAAAGGGCAATTTGTATTGCTGTTAAAGAGCCCTCTTTAAGTTTAATACAGCCCTATAGCAAACTAGGAGCTGCACATCTACTGAGAAAAAGGTGTATTTAAACTGAGCATCAGTTCATTGGTTCTACACTGTGCCATGGAATTGGTTGTGCTTAGGCAGCTGTGCGAGACGATCAGCTGGAAAAAAGACGGGGGCTGGATGATGTTATTCTCAGACCCTTCAGTAGGCTTCTCCCTATAACATCTGATGGAAACATTTAATGGATTTAAAGAACATAAAGTAAGTTTGTCTCTTACTTCTCATTTCTTTACTCACATATGGGTTTCTTAGTGGATAATTCACCCCTCCATTATTCAGCCTCTATATGCTACCTCGCATTTCCAAGGGATGATACACATTTGCTAACAGTATCCATATTTGTTTCTGTCGTTCTCTGCTTGTGAGTAAAGAGCTCTACCTCGGCTACACTGGAAGTTGGATAAAGGTTGACCTAAATTTAAAGCATTCATAATAGATGTTTCATCCTAAACCTTGGTATATGAAATGCATTGTGAATACATCAACGGGAGCATGCAGTGGTTGTCTTGATCACTGAGTGATTTCTTTTAGGCAGCTCAACACATTTCCCAACCGGGAACCTTAAACAGGAACAGGTTCTCCTTTGCAAACAGGTTGCAGTTTGCTTTGAGAAGTAGATAACTTATCAATAGTTTTTGGACCCCAATTGTGCAATGATGCGTTTCAAATAACTACTAGGTGGGGATGTCTCTTTAAAAAACATATTTGCTAAAAGGAAATGCTTTTAATAAATAGTACATAGTAAAAAAATAATTTTGCGGTTGCAAAACCTTTAATTTCGAAAAACGGTTTTCAAGCACAAAATGACTGTGTACATCAGACCCAGTATTCCTTATTCTACCCAGGGAGTAATAGTGGATTCAATAGTTAATTGCAATAGTTAATACCATGCTCAGTAACACCCCCTCCCCCTACACACACACACAACCGAAGTCCGATTCGTAAGTGCTAACCCGTACATTATGATATTTTGGAAAGTAAAGAGGGTATTTGCCCTCCAGGTTTTAAAACTTGGCGCTCCTGAAACATAAATTGAACGTGTATGATTTTAAAATGTATTTGAATCCTAATGCCATTTTACTCATATATACTTTGTTAGAGGAGTGTTTCACACCTGATTTTGCAGAGGCAACACTAACTGGATTTTCCATCTCTCACCTAAACCGCTCCTGGAGGAACGGTGGGAGCTTCGCCATTGTTGTTAAAGAAAGTTTTACTGGCACTATCACTCCTATCAACAATATTTTGACTGCCTAGGTGTTCGTATTCACCCCAAAGCTAACCTCGCATTATATCGTACCTGCCTCACTAATCTACAGTTCCCCTGAGTTAGAAATGGGGTCTTTGGTTGGCAGTCAGGTTACCCCCAAGCAGGGACCCTCACTCTAATCAGGGTAAGTCACGCACAATCCAAATTATCCTGTGCCCACCCTCTGGTAGCTTGGCACTGAGCAGTCTGGCTTAACTTAGAATGCAATGTGTAAAGTATTTGTGCAATAAATCATACAATAACACCTTATGGCACCACAGAAATACACCACACAGTGTTTAGAAAAATATATAATATTTATCTGGATAAATGCAGGTCAAAACGATTAAAATGCAATAAGTAAATGTTGAGATATCACTGTAAAGTGATATAAAGTGTCTTAAGTCTTTTAAAAGCAAACAAAGTCTCTTTCAAGCAAGAAAAGTACCTGGTTTGTGCACAAAATGACTGCAAAGAACAGCAGAGGAGGAGATGCATGGAAAGAAAGGGGTGTGCGTCGATTTCCCGGGCCGCACACGGTGATGCCTCGTTTAGCTTTCATGCAGGGACAGCTGTGCGTTGATTACCGGCACTCGGTCGTGGATCCTCTTCGGGTTGCAGGGTTTTCAGACGCCCCGGGGACGATGCGTGGATTTCCTGCAGTGGCAGCACGAAGTCACAGGAGCTGCGTTGATTCGGTGGGCATTGCATTGAATTGTCTACCGCACGGCAGGCGCTGCATCGATTCCTCTCTCGAAGTCGGGCTGCGTCGTTCCAGTTCGGCTGTGCGTTGATCCCGTGGGCCAGGTGTCGAATTTCCAGTCGCTACGCTGGCGCTGCGTAGATCTTCTCGATGTGAAGTCGGGCTGCCTCATTCCGGTTCGGCGTGTGGTGACATTTTCACTGCGGTGCAGGCTGTGCATCGTTTCTGGCAGGCTGTGCATCGAATTTCACCGCACAAGGAGTACTTCTTGTAGAGATGAAGTCTTTTTGGTCCTGAGATTTCAGGGAACAGGAGTCAAGCTCTATCCAAGCCCTTGGAGAGCACTTCCTCACCACAGCCAGAGAGCAGCAAGGCAGCAGGGCAACAGCAAGGCAGCAGTCCTTCACATAAAGCAAACAGGTGAGTCATTTGGGAATCCAGGCAGTTCTTCTTGGCAGCATGCAGGTTCTGGTTCCAGTTTCTTCTCCAGGAAGTGTCTGAGTTGGTAGGGGCAGAGGCCCTGTGTAAATACCCAAATGTGCCTTTGAAGTGGGGGAGACTTCAACGAGTGGCTTAGAAGTGCACAAGGTCTCCTTTCAGTTCAATCCAACTTGCCAGGGTCCCAGTAGGGGGTGTGGCAGTCCTTTGTGTGAGGGCAGGCTACTGGCCTTTGACATGCAAGTGTCAGGCCCTCCAAACTCCTAGCCCAGGAAGACCCATTCAAAATGCAGATGTATGCAAGTGAGGCTGCGTATCCTGTGTTTGGGGTGTGTCTCAGTGAATGCACAAGGGAGCTGTCAACTAAACCCAGCCAGACATGGATTATAAGGCACAGAAAGATTTAAGTGCAGAGAAATGCTCACTTTCTAAAAGTGGCATTTCTATCATAGTAATATTAAATCCAACTTCACCAGTCAGCAGGATTTTGTATCACCATTCTGGCCATACTAAATATGACCTTTCTACTCCTTTCAGATCAGCAGCTACCACTCAACAATGTATGAGGGCAGCCCCAATGTTAGCCTATGAAAGGTGCAGGCCTCACAGCAGTGTAAAAATGAATTTAGGAGCTTTACACTACCAGGACATGTAAACTACCCAGGTACATGTCCTGCCTTTTGCCAACACAGCACCCTGCCCTATGGGTTTCCTAGGGCATACCTTAGGGGTGTCTTATATGTAGAAAAAGGGGAGTTTTAGGCTTGACAAGTACTTTTAAATGGCAAGCCGAACTGGCAGTGAAACTGCACACACAGGCCTTGCAATGGCAGGCCTGAGACAGGGTGAAGGGGCTACTTAAGTGAGTGGCACAATCAGTGCTGCAGACCCACTAGTAGCATTTAATCTACAGGCCCTAGGCACATATAGTGCACTCTTCTAGGGACTTATAAGTAAATTAAATAGTCCAATTGGGTATAACCCAATGTTACCATGTTTAAAGGGAGACAGCATATGCACTTTAGCACTGGTTAGCAGTGGTAAAGTGCACAGAGTCTTAAAACCAGAAAAAACAATATCTAAAAAGTGGAGGGAGGCAGGCAAAACGTTAGTAGTGACCACCCTAAGACTGTCAGGTCTAACACCCTGGTTATTCAATCTCTTTCTCTTAAGAATTGGCCTTTTTATCTCCATACATATCCAAAGCTTCTATTTTTTTAATATTATGGGAACTTTAAATACCTCAATAATGATTTCTGAGATGGTTTGGCGAAACAATTTTTGGAAGACCTGACCTCTTTTAATTTACCTCACCCATATAACCGATTACCAATTAGATTACATTTTCTCGGGAATCTTTGCTGCAAATCTCCTCCACCTCTAATCTGATCAGATCACTTTGTGGAGCACTTTTCTGTTCCTATACCTGTGTTCAACAGCAATAGTAAAAAAAAGTCATTCATCTGTAAGAGACCGTGGCACCCGGTCAAAGAAGCTGTATTACATTCTGTTTTAACTGTCAAATCTGCCATTGCTGACTGACCAATACTATCTCCTAACAGGAATGGATTACCTCTGCTCTTAATGATTTAACCCCGTTGGAAACGAAAAAAATATTTCCGAAAGGCCATGAGCTCATTTGTTAAATCAAGACATACTGGCGTTCAAAAGAAACTGTTGCTAATTAGAAGGGAAACAGAACTACCTTAGGCAATGTAGAGAAAAATCCCTATCATTGACTATTGCCAACAAAGGTTCAAGCAATATCTAATGTCAGTTTCATGCTGGATGAATAATAATTACCTAAATTGTAACTCCAAGAAGACTGAGTTACTCATTAGAGGGAAAAATCAACAAACATGGAATGAACTCTAGTGGCCTCTCAAAGTCAACCTCCCACCAACCCCAGTTGAGGTGGCCAGAAATCTTAAAGTAAAAATAGACATCCAGCTCTCATTTAAGCACCAAATTAATGTAGTAAAGGCATCATGTTTTAGAATGAGAAAAACGTTCAGATAAGGTGTAAATTGTTTTTTCACAAGCAGCTAGTAAAAGCGTGATGCATGTTTTCATTACATCCAAAGTTGGCTATTCAAGCTCGCTATTCTTGCGTCTTCCTGGTAATCTCGTCAGTAAACTTCGATGGCTCAAACGTGGTGAAACAGCCTTTACTCAATCTTCCTAGACACTGTTCTATCTCTTCTAAATGTATAAACTAAGAGATCTTCATTCATAGCCAGTTGAAAAGGTATTCAATTTAAGATGCCAACTGACATCCATAGAGCTATATATCAATGTGGACCTTGCAGTCTGTTTACGGACTACTCCCCTCCTAGGTCTCTGTTATCACTGAATACTTCCCACCTGCTCCTCCTAAATTTCGACTGACTTGGAGTGATCGCCGTTCTGCGACAGTGTTAGATCTACGCGATGGAATCAACTCCCTCTGACCCACAGAGCTGCATCAAACCGTCTGAGATTCTTGAAATACCTTAATCCTTCCTCCTTTTAGCCCCTTAACTCGTTAGGCTTTACTTCACTGTCTTTGTTGTCTGAGGTTCATGGCGCCTAGAAGCTCTTTTTTGAGCACTAGTTGTGCTTTATAACTCCTAATTACATTACAGTAATGCAAGATCAAATTCTTTCAATATTGTCTGTGATAGTCTTCATGTGTTTGCCTGTGCCTTCCTCCTGCTGTCCTTCATTTGCTGCAGATGATACATATTTCAGCAATCCATCTGCCTATAGACATGATAGAATAGATTCTGTTTCTGAAGTCCAGAAGGCCTCACATTGGCTGTCTCTCACACAATTGTAAATATTTCAGCTTGTATTTACCAACTTGCTCTTCAGTTTTTTACTGGAAAATATATATAGATATCTTCCAGCACAATCTTTTGAGGTAGAAGACCAACATCTTCTGGGGACCCTCTCAGTATATATGAGGCCATATTACACAAACTGTGCCGGAGGTGCTACAGGTATTTGCGTCTGCTCTGCGTGTCTCCATGGCACTTTGGTATTACAGAAGGTGTTGCAGACACTTGTGAGGCTGCTTATGTAATACCGTATCCAGCGCCAGCGCTATTACCTGAGGACGTTCCTTCATCTGCAGGGGGATGTGGCCCTCTGCGCCACATTATAGATATGGGTGCAACGCTATAGAAGCTCTCAGGTGGCGTACTTTCAGTGTGCCTCCTGATGGCAGCCTCTGGAGGGGGTCAAGCGGGTCCTTTGGACCCCACAGACGTCTCCTTGCAGGCAGGTTTTATCACTCACTGCATCCTCCTGCAAAGGGATCTCTCTCCCTTCTTAAACCTGCAGGCGGGTTGTTGCCTGCACGGTGAAACACGGGGCAGCTGCTTCTAAGACACTCCGTATTTTACTTGGATGCGCTGCCCTGGAGGCAGCACATTAATTCTAATGTGGTACACTTTCCTTGTGTGTGCAAGGCACACCTTTTGAAAGGTGCGCCTTGGAGCAAACAAGGAAGATGCACCATGTTCGTTATATAGCCCCCGGTGTCTATATGAATAGTAAACACAACAAATGTCTGCAGAAGCTATGTATTTCAATTTGGCTTTCATTCATGCCATTTCTTATATGGAAATACTCTTCTTCCCAAGCCCTGAATCACGTATTTCTACTGTCAAACTGATGTGAGGCCAGAGTTTTTTTTTTCACGTGCTACATAAGAAATTTGAGTTGAAGCAATTCCTTAAATGTGACTTAAACATTTTCACATGCCTAAGAAAGGACTGACCAGGACTAATTGCAAAGTAAGTTACCCTTCTGGGGCACGGAAATAGACATTTACTGTAAGGACCTCCTAGCTATAACCGTTTAAACGGTTATGCCTTTTTTATTTCCTTTGTCCCCAATTCGATAAATTACTTAGTGATATTTAATTAACAGATTTTTCCTATTTTAATATCGGATTTTGTCCTGGTGTTTAGTCTTTCAGTCTCTGGCTGTTATGCACTATCAATATTTCTTAATGCATAAAGTGTCCTGCCTCTATATTTACTCTTCTACTACTTCCCCACAGTTGTCTTCAGAAGAAAACCAACAAAAAACCCATGTTCTGCCATATTTTAACCAGTTATGTTGTCCTCTCAATCAATCAATCAATAATTTGTAAAGCGCACTACTCACCCAGTAGGGTCTCAAGGCGCTGGCGTGGGGGGTGGTACTGCTCAAAGAGCCAGGTCTTGAGGCGCTTCCTGAAGGTCAGGAGGTCCTGGGTCAGACGTAGTTTGACAGGGAGGGAGTTCCAGGTTTTGGCGGCAAGGTGGGAGAAGGATCTGCCACCGGTTGTGGTCCGGTGGATGCGGGCGACGGACGCTAGGGCGAGGTTGGCGGAGCAGAGCTTGCGTGTCAGGATGTGGAAGTTGAGACACTCGTTAAGGTAGGCAGGTCTGGCGTCATGGAGAGCTTTGTGAGTGTAGATCAGGAGTTTGAAGGTGATTCTTTTGTTGACGTGGAGCCAGTGGATGTCTCTGAGGAGGGCTGAGATGTGTTTGTGGCGAGGTAGATTGAGGATGAGTCATGCTGAGCTGTTCTGGATGCACTGAAGTTTCCTCTGGAGCTTGGCCATTGTTCCTGCGTAGAGAGCGTTGCCGTAGTCCAGTCTGCTGCTAACAGGTGTGTGGGGGACCGTTCTTCTGGCTTCAACGGGGATCCATCTGAAGGTCTTGCAAAGCATACGAAGGGTGTTAAAGCATGAGGATGGGATGGCGTTAGCTTGCTGGGTCATAGAGAGCGATGAGTCCAGTATGAAGCCGAGGTTGCGCGCATGGGTGGTGGGCACTGGGGCAGATCCCAGAGTGGCAGGCCACCAGCAGTCATTCCATGCTGATCTTTTGGAGCTGAAGATGATGATCTCGGTCTTCTCCGAGTTCAGTTTGAGGCGGCTTGCCTCCATCCAGTTGGCAATGGCGTGAAGTCCGGTGTGGAGGTTGCTCTTGGCGGTTGCGGGGTCCTTCATGAGAGAGAGAATGCGCTGTGTGTCGTCCGTGTAGGAGACGATGTTAAGGCTGTGGGATCGGACGATGTTGGTGAGCAGTGCCATGTAGACATTGAAGAGGGTTGGACTGAGTGAGGATCCCTGGGGGACTCCACAGATGGTCTTGGTGGCTTTTGACAGGAACAGGGGAGGCGGTCTCTTTGGGTTCTGCCAGAGAGGATGGATGTGAGCCAATCCAGGGCTCTGTGTCGGATTCCGGAGTCATGGAGGCGTGTGCGGAGGGTGTGGTGACAGACGGTGTTGAAGGCTGCAGAAAGGTCAAGGAGGATGAGGGCAACGGTTTCACCTTTGTCGAGCCAGCCCCTGATGTCGCCGGTGCAAGCGAGGAGGGCCATCTCGGTGCTGTAGGTTCTTGCGGAAGCCGGAACGGGAGATGTCGAGTAGGCTGTTGTCCTCCAAGAAGAGAGATAGTTGGTTGTTGACTATCTTCTCAATGACCTTCGCAGGGAAGGGGAGTAGTAGCTGGGCCAGTAGTTTTTGAGGTCTTCGGAGTCAGCTTTGGGCTTTTTGAGCAGAGCGTTGACTTCAGCGTGTTTCCAGCTCTTCGGGAAGATGGCAGTCTCGAAGGAGCTGTTGATGATGGTCGGGAGCTGGGGAGCGATGATTTGGCTGGCTTTATTGAAGACGTGATGAGGGCAGGGGTCAGCAGGTAAACCGAAGTTGATGGTGCTCATGGTTTTGGTGGTTTCCTCGTCGTTGGTGGGGGTCCAGGCACGGAGGATGTTGGTGTGGGTGGGTGTGCCGGGGTCGGCCTTGGCAGTGGTGGGGGACGGGGGTGCAAAGCTGTCATGGATGTCTGTGATCTTGCGGTGAAAAAAGGTGGCGAGGGAGTCGCAGAGGTCTTGCGAGTGGGGGGGTCGGCAGAGCAGGACTTGGTGAGTTCCTTGATGATGCTGAAGAGCTCCTTGCTGTTGTGTGCGTTGTTGTCAGTTCGTTCTTTGTAGAAATATCTTTTGGTGGTCCGGATGGTGATGTTTGCAGATGGTGGATTTGAGGGCGGCGTGGTTGCTTTCTGTTTGTTCTTGGCACCAGGTCTGCTTGGCTTTTCGGCATTCCCGTTTGGAGGCCTGAAGGTTTGTGGTGAACCAGGGAGCTTTTTTGTTGGTGCGGGTGTTGGTAGTTTTCCAGAGTGGAGCGAGGGTGTTGGTGCAGTCATCGAGCTATTGCTTGAGGTTGAGGGTGGAGGTGTTGGGGTCGCTGGTGTTGGGTGGTGGGGCATGGGTGAGGTTGGAGATCAGTTGGTCCTTGGAGATCTTGTTCCACTTGCGGTGAGAGATTCAATGCTGTTGGTGGCAGGCGGTGGGTTTCTGGAAGGAAAAATGGACATAGCGATGGTCGGTCCAGTGGAGTTCGGTGGTGTGGGTAAAGGTGATGTGGCTGCTGGTGGAGAAGATGGCGTTGAGTGTGTGGCCGGCTGAGTGGGAGGGCGTGGTGACAAGTTGCTTGAGGCCGAGGTTGGTGAGGTTGTCCAGTAGGGCTGAGGAGTTGCTGTCGCCGGTGTTCTCCAGGTGAAAATTCAGATCGCCGAGGAGCATGTCGTCCGTGGAGGCGAGGGCATGGGTGCTGGTTGTGTCGGCGATGGCATCGCAGAATTGTGGCTGGGGGCCCGGGGGTTTGTAGACGAGGCTCCCTCTCAGGGTGGTGTTGGCGTTGACATATATCTGGAAGTGCAGGAGTTCAGCGGTATCTAGGGCGTCGTGGGTGTCAGTTGAGATCCTGATGGAGCTCCTGTGGATTATGGCGATTCCTCCTCCTGGTTTGTTGGTGCGGTCTCTTCGGGTGATTTTGTAGCCCTCAGGGATGGCGATGGCGATGTCGGGTTCCGATGAGGGGTTCATCCAGGTCTCGGTGAGGAAGACAATGTCTGGGGAGGTTGATGTGAGCAGGTTCCAGAGTTCGACGGCGTGCTTGTGGACGGAGCGGGTGTCCTCTAAACCTTTTCATCCAACATTGTGGCTAAAAGAGAATTATTATGTGAAATGTGTAGTATAAGTACTTCTGGTGAATGTGAATTTATTGAAGTGTAGACATGTAAAGACATATTTGAGAAATTCCAATTGGTTTTTCAGCTCATATTTAATATACTGCAAGGGAGGAAAACTCTGCCAGGTATTACCAAAGGCTGTCAAACTATTTTCTAAGGATAAATCTAATACGTTGTCCAATTCATGTTTTCTATATTAGGCCATCTGTTTCTAATTCTGCTTAGGCACATAGAACCTGACATAGTGCTGAGTGGTAGTGCAAAACCAAAATCTTCTAATTTGCAAAAGCAGTTATAAATTGAAATTAAAATTCACTACTGGGCTTTCCACCACCATACTATCCTGATGCTAGAGGACATTTCCTTTGATATTAATATCTTCTCCACAAATCATAGGATGTTTTGAACACACAATCTAACTCTTAGAGCCTCATTAGGAGTTTGGTGGTCAGACCACTAGACAGCCATGTTTGTGGTCCTGAAAAAACCTCCATGCCAACGGTCTTCCTGACTGCCGTATTATGAGTTATACAGGCAGGACCTCTGACCGCCATGGACACAAGACAGACTGCTAGTGGTGCAGGGGCTTGTTCATAGACAGTCCAATCTCCTGAGCCATTAGTGCCATGACCAACCACTGAGCATTTTAAAATCACCCAGTCACCGTCAGCCAATGGTGGACAGGACCACAGTGGTTCACAGTCAGTAAAGTAACAGACAAGTTCACATTGGATGAATTCAAAAACAAAACAGCTGACACACATTGGCCAAGTGAACACACATTTAAAAAATCCCTGTTTTTCAGAAGATCTGTTAAGAGTCATGGTGGATGAAATCATAAGAGTAGAGCCACAATTGTTCGGAGCACAAGTCCAGCACACTCCTCTCACTAGGAAAATGGAAATGTGGGACAGGATTGTCAAAAGAGTGAATGCTGTAGGCACTGCCTGTGCACAAAGGAGGACATTAGGAAGAGGTGGAACAACCTCAGAGGCAAGGCCCATTCCCTGGTCTCCAGGCACCAGCTGCAAGCCAAGAAAACTGGTGGTGGCTCTCCGAGTGCCCCATTAATACTCTTTCCCTGGGAGGAGAAGGTCTTAGCCAGCCTACATCCTAAGGGCTTGACAGGAATACCTGGGGGAGTGAAGTCTGGTAAGTTACAACACAAAGAAATGTCACAAAAATGCATTGCCATGCATGCTCACAACTCACCTTTATTCACTGTCTAGTTCCTGCACCTCACCAAAATTCAATATTCAGAGTATCTGAGTTTAAACACGATCATTGTGTGTCAGTGGACCCAACATCGCAATTGCCAAGGCCCATCACATGAAATATGTCCAAATGGGGCCTGAAAAACTCACAATACCAGAAACAAATTGTAGGATACATGGTATATTCCAAAATAAAAATGTATGCTCAAACATAAATGCAATCTGTATACAGATATGTAAAACACAACAGTTGTCAAGTATTGGAGAGTAGTGAGAGTGAACTGACTGCAACTCCCAGGAGGCACTGTTTCAGTAACTCGAACCACCAGCCCAGTGTTCTCTTGTCCATAGACCAGTTTGTTAATTCTCATTTGAAGTGGACTCACCTGGTAGGATATCATGTGTATGGTGTTTGTGGTACAGGGATTGCCCTGACTGCAACTCCCAGCAGGCCATGTCTCTGCAACTCCAACCACCAGCACAGTCGACACATGCTTCAATACATTTGTCAGTGAACTCTCAATTGAAGTGTTCTCACCTGGGGGATAACATCGGTATAGCATGTGTGTAGTACAGGGATTGACCTGACCGCAACTCCCAGCAGGCTCAGTTTCTGTAACTCCAGCCACCAGCACAATGGTCACATGCTCCAATACATCTGTTTGTGAACTCTCAAACGAAGTGCACTAATCTGGGGGGATGACATTGGTCAAGTGTGTAGTAGAGAAAGTGACTTGACTGCAACTTCCAGCAGGCCGTGTTTCTGTAACTCCAACCACCAACACAGTGGGCACATGCCCAAAACATCTGTTTGTCAAATCTTAAATGATGTGTGGTCACCTGGGTGGGATGGCATTGGTCAAGCGTGTATAGTAGAGAGAGTCACCAGACTGCAAATCCCAGCAGGCCCTGTTTCAGCAACTCCAACCACCAGCCCTGTGTTCTCTTGTCCAAAGACCTCTGTTTGCTAATTCTCATTTGAGGTGTACTCACCCGGGAGTGATCATGCACAGAGGATGATCAAATCAGAGACATGTCTGTTAACCTAGCTCCATCTTGACTTGCTAACCCAAGATGAAACTATTGAGGACAGGAATTACACCTTAGCCAGTGTGTGCAACAAACATTCCAAATGCCTCAAGATGCATCACCAGAATGGCAGCAGTAGCTGACCCATTGACACAACACAGTGCACATGATGATTCTAGTCACATATACAACAAAGTCCTAGATCTGCCTGCATCCCACTCAGCTAGGCCTCCAAATCGTCAAAGCGATATCTTGCCTAGCCACTGTGTTGGCTGCACTGGTGGCAAGATGTCGTTTTAAGGCCATCCTTCCAAATGCAACTGATCTGCACATCTCAGCAGCTGATTGAGTCAAAATGAGTTGGCATTCTTCACAAATGTCATGTCAAATCACCCAATACCATGGTTAGTTGCCACAATTGGATTAACCTCAACTTAACTTTGTACACGGTCTACGCTTACTGTAACTGTAAACCATTGGAGGTAGATGCCACAATACAACCAGTAACAATGTATGTTTCACATCAACAGGTGGATCTGCTGCTGGGCACACAAAGGCTCGGGACAGACTGCTACTAGCCCTCTGGATGAAGCGCTCTGTGACAATGACACTCCTGGACATCTGGACATCTGGACATGAAGGACAGTTCTAGCCCATCTGGGCATCCTGGTCAGAGGGCAATAGTGAGTCTCACTGTGCTCACAATGTCACCTCCTAGTCGTATTGCTTCAACATCACAAGCAACCGTTCACCACCCAACCTGTGTCCCTAGCACAGTGCCTACCATCTCATGCCCCCCAGTCCTGGATCCTGAGTTGCAGTGCAACACTTTAGACAATGAGGTCCAGGAACAAGTTGGAGAGGGCACCCTGTGGCAAGGGCACAGGCCTGTGTGGATAGAGTGTGTGGGAGGGATGCTGTGGGCCAGTGGGGTGCGGCCACTAGTGCTGTTATTGGCCAGGACACCATCAGCCATGTCTTTGGGATCTATCAGGGGTCCCAAAGTGTGATGGGCCAGATATTGGCCGAGCTCCGAAAAATCAATCAAGCAGCTACAGAGGGACATGCATAGGGACATGCGGGAACATACGGAGGCCCACAATACCAAAATGGCCTCCCTAACAGGGGTGTTGAGGGACATAGACACCACCCTGAGCGGGGCTTTTCTACACCAGTCCACCCCTTCCTTGGGCTCCTCAACAGCAGTGCCAGCCACTGGAAGGGAGGCCCTGCCAGAGGAACAACAAGCCTTAGACACCCCTGCCTCTGTAGCAGCTGTTTCCCTCCTACACACACAAGCAAAGACTTCCAGCAAAAAATGCAAGAGGTGCAGATGGCAAGACACCCACCACTGCTAGTTATAACCCTCTTCCTTAAGGACCTCCTTTATGTGTTACACATTCACTCTGGACTGATCAAGAACCACCTACCATTTTCAATAGGAAGAGTAGTCTGGACTTTGGACTCCCTATGGCATGTCATCTTTTCCAATGATTTAATTCGCTATGACAGACCCCTTCACATATGAATTTCTGTTGAGTCATGTCACGTATATTTTATGTTAGTCATAGCTGCACAGTAAAATCACCCTTCACTGACTCTTTGCCGGCTGATTTAGATTTCATATTTAGCCATGTAGATATGTAAGACCATGTGAACCATACAACTTGTTCAAGACGGGATATGTTGCATGTACACGGGGTCCAGCTCAGGATTACAACCCTCCCACAGAAACACATACATACAAGTGTCTGTTCAAACTAAAAATGTTATTACAGTGATCAGCTTAAGCTGTCAATACACCTGAACTACTGGAAATCAAGAGTGATTGTCTCATACTGAGTAAATGAACATATTGACAGGTACAGACCCCCAGACCACCAAAGGAAAGAATTTATCGGACATTGTCCTGTAGAATAGGCACACACTGATGTGGTTGATGCAAGCAGCTTAAGCCTTATCACATACCACACCAAAGTAATTCAATATCACATAATTCAAGATGCAGAAAGATGGCAGTACAACAGTCCCTAATCATAGGGCCATCAGAATCCAAGAGCCATGCATCTGGTGGTATGACACAAACATATGTCAGTGTTGTGGCACAGGCAATGTGGCCTACAATGATGAACACATTTACAGCTACATACAGGTCATACAAAAAGAGTTTAGCCATTGTGAAGGAAAAATGACTTGGTCATAAGCTGGGACTACATATTTGTTGACCATATGATGATACACATGATGCATCAGGCCCACTACAGCAAACAAAATGAGTGCAATGGGCACTTCTGAACCTCCACCCAAACACTGTGAAAGCTGTCTTAGCACAGGTCTCATACACCCAAACTCTGTTACCTACATTACCTGGAACACTCCATGTCCACTTGGTATGTCAGAACAGCATCACATACCTGCCAATGTCACAACTCTGAAATGCCCACATGAAGATGTCATAGTGAAGGTACCTGCGCAAAGAACACAACAAGGAGTAGAGGCTTGAACGTATATATATATGACACATGTCACATAGCAAGCACCTGGAAAACAAAGTACATTACAATCAAACTGACACAAACAAATCACATTCATCAAGGTGGGAATGTGTCAAAGCTATCTTATCAAGCAGCCTTTGGCTGAATATTGCAGAGTACCAGCTCCATTGCTGGTTCCAAAACACACATTCTCTTAACTACAGTTCATTGTACAGTAACAGTCATGACATATCATAACATACTTACACTCATTAGAAGAAACTGTGGATGAGATATTCTCGCAAGTCAGCTCTTTCCTCTTCACCACTGTCATCCTCACTTAGCATTTCAGGATTCTCACCCAGTGGCACTGGAGGCTCCCCCTCCTCTGGGATGTGTGGTATATTCCATCGCAGGGTGATGTTGTGGAGCATGCAGTATGCCACAGTGATCTGACACACCTTCCCAGGTGAATAGAGGGGGGCTTCACCAGTCCTGTCCAGACACTGAAATCTGGCCTTCAGAAGCTCAAAAGCATGCTCGGCTGCCCGCTGTGTTCTTCCATGGGCCTCATTGAAGCACATTTCCCCTGGCGCAGTTGGATTCCTCAGCGGCATCAACAACCAAGGACGGTTTGGAAATGCTAAGTCTCCGGTTAAGGAATGAGGCATAAGTGCAACAATGATTCACTCATTTCATGATTGTAGCACCTGAAATAGCTCACACACAATCAGGACTGACATGACTTTACAAACCAGTCAGGCCCTCTCTCATTGCAGTTGTGACATCAGCTGGGGTATGGTGCTGTTCCTCATTATGAAGGGATCATAGGCTGATCTAGAATAATGGGCACACACATCTGAGATGTAGAGATCCACTGAACAGACAACTTGCACGTTGATAGAATGAAATTTCTTTCTGTTGTAATAGTCTTGTTCCATTGCCTGCTATGACACCAACCCAACATACGCGCCATCAAGAGAGAGGCAGTCAAAAACATAAAAGTCAGCCTTCACATTGACTAAATCCTCATGTCGGGGGAACCTGATATAGATGTCAATGTGTTTCACCATTGCTGAGAGGAAATCCTTCAACAAAAAACTGAACATTGGCTGGGACATACCAGCAGATAGGGCCACTGTATGCTGGAAGGAGCCTGCGGCCAAGAAATGCAATACTGACATGACTTGTACAATAGGTGGTATCAGGTTGGATTATTAGTAGCTGGCATCACATCTGGCGCCAACTGGATCCCACATCCTGGGAAGCATAGCAGCTACAAGTGGGTGAATACAAGGCAGATTCCTGCCTGTCACATTACCAAGTTAATGTGTTAGGTTCTGGCATCTCCCCCTGATGATTAGGGATGAGCCATGTATGACATAGTAGATGAGTAACTGTATGTGTAGATATCTGATGTGGTGCATACTGATGTGCCTTTCCTATTGGCCAAGGGACCTAGGACACAACTGTGTACAATACTCAAAAATTTATTATCCAGGGACAACACATGGCTGTGTACATTGATCAATCATGCAATGTTTGTTGATGTAGTGGGTGTAAATTCCACGCTGCAGACCACCACTCCTCAGTGTTACAGGCCAAAGACAAAAGAAGTGATGGATCACTGACTACAGCCACGTGTCAGGTCAAATGAGTAAATTGTCATCTGCCCCCAGAGGGCACTTGTCTTCAGTGTGTGATGAGTGCTAGTACCTCACTACTGTCTGTAATGTGAAGACGGCTAGCATACAGGTGACAGGGCATACATTGTATTTTGGGTGCAGCTACAGATCAATACTATCTCTTGGTAAATGGGGAATGTCCATTGACATGATTTATGTGCCATCACTATTGCCAACATTCCTTGAGTCAACATGTTAGCATGTGTCCCTTTCTCTTTTGACAAACTGTATACACTGCTGTTTCATGCATGCTCTAACTGTGTTTATGCAGTGATTTCTGTGTTTCTTCACATATATGTGCATGACAACCTGTATTTGGAATATGACATTTGCAATGGGGCTACATTTCATGTAGTGCCACAGAAAGGAGTGTGTCACTATTGGTTGTTAGCTCCCACATACACTCACCCATCAAAGCATGTCATTTGGCATATACAACTGCAGTAGCATTGAGGGACATGACAGGTATGACTATGTTTTTATACCCACAATGTGCATTTCCATGCCATTGATGTGGCACCATGTGGAAAAGTGCAATGCACATGTGTAATGGGGAAGGTTTGTCACCTGACTGTTGGCATGCATCATGGAGTGACTTGCAGTTATTTTGGAATCACATGTGGTGAGGGATAACCATTCATTCACAAAAATCTGGGTTTGCAGGACCAAAATGGAGACAGTGATGTAGCTCCCCATTGGGTACCATGTTGAGGACCTTCTACAAGTACTTGCACATTTCTGGGTCTCTCCAACATGCAAAGGACTAATGGTGTCTACAATGTAATCAGAGTATGTCATTGTAAGGGGTGCCAGACATTTGTGTTGTTTTCCCTGGGACTTGCTGATTCATTGTGCTGCGGATTGTCTGACAAATCTCCCTGACAATTTGCACATTTTGTCTACAGTGCCCATTTCCATGCCAAATTTGTAACATATCTGAGCAACATTAGTATTATGTCCATGACTCCATATTACACATGGTGAAGTATGCATGGTTAATATGTTTCCAGTGTGACATGAGTTTTCCATGTCACCTTCTCCAGACTACTGCACTTCTGTCAGCAACATTACAGGTTTTAGGAGCATCAATTCTTATTGTTTTGTTATTGTGTACATAGGAAATAGATGTCTGCATGGCCTTGTGTGGGATTGGTGGGAATTAACCTGGCATTGGCCTACTATTGTGTGACAAGAGGTAACTGAGCTATGCTCCATGAGGCAAAGCCTTGAAGTTGTGGTCTCCCGTTTGTTCAATGGTTACAGGGATTGCATAACTTCAGCCAAGCAATTGCAGTGTTGACAGTTCAGATGGCATGGATGCTTATGGTATGGTACATGTAGGAAGCACTTTAAGGTAGTTTGGGGCTGGGCCTACTTGATGGCATGGTGATGTTTGTTAATCGCAGCAACAGGAACATGTGGTGATCCTTTTCCTCATTGTTTTTGAAGCATCAGCCCAGACAAGTGAGGGAGACAGGGCACAACCAAGTGGTGATGCATTTGGCCACTGTACCTCCAGTCATGACACAGCTGACATGGAGGGAGCCAGTGGGGAGGAGGGTGAGGGGAGTGCCACGGAGGAGCAGGATCAACTTCATCATCATCATCGGATTCTACCTCCAGTAGCCACTACCTAGTGGTGGCGGACCCATCAGGACCTCCTTCTGTACCATCTTTGTCTGTCACCCCCAGATCTATCACCGCCCTTCCTGTTGCTCCCCCCCCCAGTTGGCCGTGCCCACTCACCCAAGAGAGTGCACATCTCCTTTGCCACAGACACTTCACCCCAGCCTCTGTTGCCCTGCTGCCCTGAGTGAGGAGGCTATTGAATTCTTCAGGAGTATCACTGTGGGGCAGACGGCCATTATGAATGCCATCCAGGGGTTGGTCAGCCAACTTCAACAGACCAATGTTTTCCTGAAAGGCATTCATAGTACCAGGTCTGCCTACAGAGATCTTTTCAGGCTCTGTCCTCACTGACGGCAGTCAATCAGCCCCACACATTCATCTCCTCCTCCACCTCCCTGTTCCCAGTCCAAATCCCCCATTCACCTACCTGTCCTAAGCACACAGACATATCCCCACACACCCACCTCAACACACACAAGCAGCACACATTGACACAAACACCACAAGACACATCAGCACACAGGCACTCAACATACACCAGCACACACACACCACATCAGCCACCACTTCACCAGACACCTCCACACCCTTCACTGACACACACACCATATCCAGCATACCCACAGACACCACCAGCAGCTAGTGACACTTCCACCACAACCACCATACACTCAGATATCTGCACAACAACCACAGACACATCCACCACTTTAACCATACCTCCAGACATCACCCCAACACATATAGGCACATCCACCTAACCCGCAGACACAACCCCAACACACACAGACACATCCAACACATCCACCATACCCGCAGACACCACCCCAACAGACACACAAACACCAGCACATCCAACATACCCACAGACACCACCCCAACAGACACATAAAATTCCACAGCATCCAGCATATTGTGCAGAGACTTTCAAATGGACTGGATAATGGCCTTTGAGTCTCATTAATCTGGATTAACACAAGTTGTTGTTTTGTTGGGTTTGTGCTGCCATTACTTTGACCTTTTTGTTGTTCCTGAGTAAGTTGTGTTGTATGCCCACAGTTGTGTGTGTTTCACCCTGATTGCTGATCCATTTACTGTTGTTAGCAATATCTGACTTTGTGGGCAGTGCTGGTGTCACCCAAGACAAGGGTAGATGTTCACTGTATGGATTATTGTTTAATAATCTAATTGGGTGTAATTGCATTGTATTATGTTTGGTATGACAAGTATTTCATCTTGTATTGTCAAATGTCAGAATGTAGGGTGTTAGATTTGTCCCCTGGTATGGATTGTAGATTTGTCTTATATCTGGAAGCTTGAGTTTTCTTTGTCTAGACAAGGAGAGTGTTCAGTTGTGCTAGATTCCTTTGCATTTGACTGTGCATGTGTCCATTTTGCTGTGTGTAACTTGCAGCTACGTCATCTAGATGTATGGCCCATGCTGTTGCTAGTGTATTTGTTTTTTAGATGTGTGCTGTCACATTATGCAGACAGGCATGTCACTTGGCTCTACTATTGCTTATCCCTGAGATAACTGAAGGGCTAGTTCCTGTGCAAATCTTGATTTAGGGCCATGTGCAACGTGTAATGTGACATGTGTTTTTGTGGAGCATTCCAGTGCAGTGACCTGCACAAAGAAGGTGTTGTAATGGTTGTGAATGTGTCATTATTTGTGAATGACTTCGACTGTGGACATAATGACACGTGTAGTTGGTGCTCATACAGTGACCCCCATTTCATGTGGATGAGACGGGCCGATCTATTGTTGAGATTTATGACACAGGTAGGTGTATGTACTTACCATCAGTTGTGTCCACGATGGGGTGGATTTTGGGCACCTTCGATCAGTGGCAGGACGTGTGTGACAGGCTTTATGGCAGCACAGGACATGTAACAGTGCCTGCAAGTGAGTTGCTCCCTTTATAGCCTCTGTTCGTGACTGCTGATGCATGGTGGTTGGACTGCCACGGTCACATTGGCAGTATGCAACATCATAATGTGTCCGGGGGTAACATTTGCTCCGTCTGCTTGTTTGTCCTCTCTCATCACCGTCGCGGTCTATGGTGCCTGACGATGCTGGTGGCACCGTGGCGGTCTTTACCACCAACATCGTAATACGGTGGTCTGACCGCCAAGCCGATGGCGGTTGTACCGCTGCCATGGCAGTGTACGGACTGCAAAACTCATAATCAGGCCCTTAGTCTTGCATGTACACAGAGGAAGAGTCACAGATATACAGCTACGTGCTTATATAACAAGACATGAAGTTGCATGGTGTAAAGGTCACATTGTGTCAGAGTCATCAGGCTCACACTGTAAGGAAGGATCATAAAACTGCTAGATCGGTCACAGAGCAGACAGGTAAAGAGAAAGGTCAGACCACATGTACCATATGTACTTGCCAGAACAATTGGCACAGTAAGTCATAGAGGCTATGGAAAATATAACAGTGGAAGTTAGACTGATAAACTAAACCACTAAGATATCAGTATAGCCAGTTCTGGGTTGAGGCTTCATTTCCTATGCAATTCATGCAGCAAAGGGATTTCAATTTGTTGCAAACATCCAGAAACAACCTGGCAGCACTCCATCTGATTTGATTTCTTTCATTTTCTATTTAATTTGGCAGATAGTTACCCATTTTTTACTGTTCTTGTTTTCTCCCTATCAGTTCCCTCAAATCAGATAGAAAATTCGGCATTGTGCTTCAATATGCCTGTAAACGAAACCAGCCACTCATTCATGGGTACATTTGAGTTTTATTCTTGAACAGCCCACTGGTGGCACTCCTAAGGCCAATCAGCTCCAGCTGATGCTCCGGAGATACGCTGAACAAGGTAAAAAGAAGTTTGACTACAGAACATCGCAGGTTTCCAGCCCTAATATAATCAACAGGAAATGACATATCCCTGATGAAGAAACTCTCCACAGTAGTGTATTTTGTTTCTTGGCAACCCAGGGTTCTCCACCTGTATCCTGGTTGTTTTGGTGACCCATATTAGCTCAGTCTACATTGGAGATCTGTAAGCGATTGAACATGCTTATAACGACTTAGTTAATATGTACTTACCAAAATTAGTACAGTCATTTACTTCTTTTTTAATAAGTATCCGTGCCATTTTTGAAGTATCCAAACAATCTGATGAGTAGCATATGTGTTTTTCTTGTAGCCACCCCTTTTTCCCATAATGCAGATTTTCCTAGTAATTTATGACAGAAGTCTTAATTTTATTAAAGACACTGAGGCAAATATTATGCATTCTTTTCTTACTTTATTTTAAATAGCAGCAGTCAAGAACTACAGCTCCCAGATGGACTAGCAACAGGCTAGCCAATGGGAGTTAAAAGGAGTCAAATGTAGGACCAATAAGGGAACACCATGAACCATAGAGACTACCCTTACCCTCTTTTCTTGAGTGAGCAGATTAAACAGAGTCATGAAACAAAGGGTAAATAAGTCCTAAAATTGCCAAGGCGAGAGATATGGAGAAGAAGTCCAGAATGCGGGCAACCATCGCAGAAAATGACGGACTAATATGGGGGTCTTGACGATCCCGGATAGATGAATCCTGAAGTCCTGTTCTGACAACAGTAGAATTGGAGTAACTGGAACTCTCCAAATGACGGAGGTAATGCAGGAGTTGCTGGGAGGGAAAGAAAAATACATGTTAGTAGAAAACAGCGGTGGGATAATATTCGCCTCTGTGTCTTTCATAAAATTAAGACTTTCCATCATAAATTACTAGGAAAATCTACATTTTATGTCAAGACCGGAGTCTCTATTATGCAAGTTTAAAGCATGTCAATAACCAAAGAAGTTGCAGGTCTAACAGGTTTACAGTAAAAAGTCCTAAAAACAGTATTGTTAGACCAATCGGCCGACCTGAGAATGTCCTCCAAACTGGAACCCAGTGAGAAGGCCTTAGAAGCCATGGCTCCCCTAGTGGAATGGGCTCTCGAAGTGTAAACATCAATACCCGCCAGGGACATAACCCATTTAACCCAACGGGCCAAGGTGGCTGAAGAAACTGGTTTATGGGGGTTACGGAAGGAGATTAACAATTGATTGGACGAGGACATTCTCAGTTTATAGGTTCTTTTTTCATACTCCTTTAAACAAAGACCCACACAGAGTTTTGGTTTGTCAGGGAAAAAAGGATAGAAAACAGAATGAAGATTGGTTTTAGTACGTTTGGAAATATGAAATAGCACACCTGTAGGCATAAACTGACGGGAAGACACGTCCAGAGACTTAACATCGGAACCTCGTTTTATGGAAATCAAGCACAACAACATAGTGAATTTGGCAGAAAGGATTTTTAGAGAAAGAACTGAATTGTCCGACCAATTAAGGAACAAATTCAACACTAAAGAAACATCCCAAGTATGGGAATACTTGGAGGATGGAGGTTTGGACAATTTGACTCCCTTTAAGAGTCAACAGAATAAAGGATGTTCCCCAACTGGTCTACCGTCGAAATAACAGTGGTGCATATAAATGGCAGATCTATAGAGGTTTATGGTTTGATAAGACTTACCTGCACTAGCTAGCGCGGCAAAAAAATTATTAATATTTAGATTTAGATCTGCTGAAAAGGGATCAGCACATTTTCCCACACACCAGCCTGACCAAAGAGCCCATGCTGATCTGTAGGCTCATCTTGTGCCAGGAGCCCAGGAGCCCAGGCATTGCAAATGAGTTCTGAAGCCTCTGCCGAAATAGGGAATATATGTTGGGGCAACCGGAGATCTTCCAAGCTGAAAGGGTTAATGATCCGTTGAGGTCTAGATTGTGTGGAGATCCAAATGGGTTTAGGAGGAGAGAGGGGAACACCGGAAGGAGAATAGGGAAGTCCATAGTTAGTTCGAGTAGAGGGGGAAACCAGACCTGAGATTGCAGGAAGGGGACTACAAGGACCAAAAATGCCTTTTGACGTCTGACCTGGGCGAGCACCCTGTTGATTATGATGAAAGGAGGGAAGGCGTAATTGAGAGCTTGAGACCAATCTTGGAGGAAAGCATCCGTAGCGGTGGTCAAGGGATCGGGGCGCCAGCTGAAGAAAAGTGGAAGTTGAGAATTGAGTCGTGACGCAAAGAGATCGATGTGAAAGGGACCCCATTTGTCCACGAGCTGTTGGAAAACTGACGGATGCAGCTTCCAATCGCTTGTATCCTTGAGATGACAGGAATGCCAATCTGCTGTGAAATTCAAAGCGCCAGGGAGGTATACGGCCAGAAGGGAGAATTTGTGGGACAGACAAAATTCTCAAACGCTCTTGGCTAGAAGAGCAAGGGGTCTGGATCTGGTGCCCCCCAGATGGTTGATGTATCGTACAAAAGATATGTTGTCCATGCAGAGAAGTATGGAGCACCAGGCCCTGTTTTTTGTAAAATTTTTGATTGCAAAGGAGCCTTCAAGAAGCTCGAACAGTTTATATGCAATTTTGACTCCCCTATGGACCATATACAGCCAGCCGAGATCGAACCACAACGGGCGCCCCAGCCCGTGAGACTTGCATCTGATTCTAATACAAGATCGGGCACAGAGGGGAAGATGGACCTGCCGTTCCAGGCCTCTAAATGGGATGTCCACCACTGAATTTCCATCCGAGATTCGTTGTCTATCGACACGAGGTCGAAAATGCCAAACCTCTGCGAGGGTGAAGAATTTTCAGTCGTTGTAGAGCACAGTAGTGGAGCGGGCCTGGAAAAATGGCCTGAATTGAAGAGGAGAGAAGCCCTACGACCCTTGCTAAAGACCTGAGAGAGATTTGATCTTTTTGAAACGTGAGAGAAAGTCCTCTTCTGATTGCGGAAACCTTGGCAGGAGGAAGGAGAAGGGTGGCTGAGACCGAATCTATTTGGAACCCAAGAAATTCTATTTGTTGGGAAGGTACGACCATCGATTTTTCTTGGTTTATAAGGAAACCTAGGTCGGTGAAGAGAGAAGTCGTTGTTTGGAGTTGAGAGAGAAGGGTAGACACATTGTGATGCATAATAAGGATGTCGTTGAGATAAATTATAAGTCTGATACCTAGGGACCTGAGATACGCAACAACAGGTTTCAACAGTTTTGTGAAACACCAAGGTGCCGAAGAAAGGCCAAAAGGAAGAGAGGAAAACTGGTTTTTGACCTCTTTTGGAACTGCAAGAATTTCCTGTGAGCAGGATGAATAGGGATGGTGAGTTAGCGTCCTGGAGATCTAATCTGACCATCCAGTCGTATTGAAGAAGAATATCCCTGAGATGGAGATTGGTTTCCATCTTGAAGTGCCGGTACACCACGTATTGATTGAAAGATTTGGGATTGATAACCGGTCTGAGTTTTTTGTTCTTCTTGTGAACGAGAAAAAGGGAACTGATGAAACCGGAGGAATCGGGAAGGCAAGGCTGGATCGCGTTTTTGTCCAAGAGCTATTCAATTTCTGAAGAAATGAAAGAGGACATTGTAAGAGAGGATCTTGGATGAGGGGGAAGATGGGACTGAAAAGGAGGGGAGAAGAGTTCGATATAATAACCTTGCACTGTGCTTAAAACCCACGGGTCTGAAAAAATTGACCTCCATTTTGGAAGGAAATAACGTAACCGGCCACCTACGGGAAGGCCAGAAATTAGGCTTACCTTGTGTATTGGCTGGCTTGACGTAGCGTTGTCCACGGTTACGGAAGCCTCTTGATCATTGCGGAACTGTGGCTTGAACTCCTGTGCGTAATATTTGTAGGAATTAAAGGAGCCTCTTGCGCCCTGGTTTCAGTACGCAAGGCCGGTAAAGCGGCTCCTGCCTCTACCGACCCGTGCAAAAACACACTGATTAAACACCTTTTTTATGGATTGTTGAGCCTTGTCTAAAGATGAAAAGGTGGATACATAGCGGCTGAGATCTTTGATAAAAGTGTCCCCAAATAGCTTGCCGTCTGCCTGGATACTGGGATCCAATATGGCCATGTTAGCCAATTTGAGATCAATTTTTAGCAGTCAACCCTTACGTCTCTCGTGGATAATCGCTGAATTGGCATTACCTAAAAGGCAGAAAGTTCGTTGGGTCCAAAGAGAGAGATCCGAGGGATCAATTGGAGCATCCTCAAGTCTAGCTGCTTCTGCTAAATCAAAAATGTGAGCCAGGGGACCCACCACGTCCAGGAGTTTGTCCTGGCAAGTCGTCCAGGCTTTATCGACCCCCTTGCGAGGGTCCTTGCCAAATTTTGTAAAAAAAGGTAATGAGGGACTGATCGATAATAGGAGTGGCAGTTATGTTGGATTCCAAGGAGGGCCTAGGGAATTCTGATTTCAATTTCGCTTATGTTTGTTTATCCAGAGGGAGACGCAGTCGGGATGAAATGTAATCTCCTACGTGGTCAGAGGGAAGCCATTCTGTAGAGTTAGGTTGATGTATCAGAGAGGGATCAAACATAGGAACGCCCTCTGAATCAACTATGTTGGGCAAAGAATTACTCAGAGAAAGTTTAGGGTGTTTAGAGGGAGGCAAGGATGGAGGAAAAATGTCATCAGGATTGTCAGATTGGGTCAAATCGTCCATATCCTCATCATCAGTGTCCAAAAGTTTTGAAACAACAATCTTTTTTGGAGCATCAATATGTTTTGATTTAAATTTGCGTTTTAACTGCGAAGAAGAAAACTTCTTTGCAATATTCCCCTCCTTCACAGGAGGCCTGGGAGGAATCAAGTCCTCAGTCTGGTGTGAGGCAGCCTCACTGTCCAATTGAGCGCCTTTAGCAGGTTTGACCGAAGCCAGCTTATGTTTTCTGCCTTCCCCCGCAGAATGGGCCAAAGAATTGGACACCATGGACTTTACTGTGTTTTGTATGTTTTTAGACCTTTTCTCCATGGAAGACTGTAAGGCATGTTTCACTGAGGATTGGATGAATATATTTAAATCCTGTTTGAAAACTTCCTCATCCTCGTTAATATCTGGCATGACTGGGGAATTATCAGAATCCATTGAAGAAATAAAAGCACTTTTAAAATCAATAAACGTGTAACAGAGTGCTAAAACCCACAGAGAACAAAGCTGAACTCTTTAACAAAAATCCTGGGATGGTAAGGGTTAAAGAAATAAAAGGTAGTGTCTCTGGTGAAAAAACGCTCCCCAAGGGCGGAGCAGAAGCAGGAAGAGGAACAGCAGAGAGCCGCGCCCTCCAATTTCGTGCTCGGACCGCAGTGGAAACCACAAACCGAGCAGCTGAAAAGGAGCCGGCAAGGAGGGGAGTCGCCCGTGAAGAGAGCGGACCTCCCACCGGGTAGACGCGCAAATAAATGGACGCGCGTTGACAGGCCGGGACGTCGGCTGAAGAAGAGTGTATCTTCCGAAGTCAGACGCGCGATAAAGGGAAGTTTGCTGACAAGAGAGAACGCGGCCAGAATTCGAAACGCGCGGCGTTTACAAAACAGTAAGCGCGCGGGAGGCGACCTGAAAGGGAGGGAGGGGGGGACAAGAAAAAACACGAAATGCTGCAAAACAGAGCAGTATTAAACTGTCAACTTAAACAATAAAGATTAAAACATTAAAGCAATGTACAAATATATTCATTAACACAGAAACGGAGAGACCATGAAAGAGTACTTATCTTGACTGTGAGCAGCAAGAAAAGAGGGCTGCTTGCAGTCAAGGGTAGACTCTATGGTTCATGGTGTTCCCTTACTGGTCCTACGTTTGACTCCTTTTAACTCCCATTGGCTAGCCTGTTGCTAGTCCATCTGGGAGCTGTAGTTCTTGACTGCTGCTATTTAAAATAAAGTAAGAAAAGAATGCATATTAGAGCCTCCGGTCTTGACACAAAATTCTGTCAATCTGGATACTGTTTGACTAGTCTGTAGCCCGAGAATGAGTGGGACAGTTTGGGTTCCGATTGATAGATAGCCCTTTGCTAAAGGTTGACAGTGGAGCAGTGCTTACTTTCAGCTGGTGTTTTCCAATGATGTCTACCGGAACTAATTATGGAACACTAGACCTTGTTTGTGGCACAACATTATTGTTTCTATGCAGTGCATTTTTTGAATTTTGCATAACACTGTAGTTTTTGAGCAATGGCATTCATCTTTTGAGAAACATATGTAAACCTTATGTTATTTATCATCTCTTTGAAAGTGCAATGGCTCTCTTGCAAAGGGACGGAGAAGAGGTGTCATGGCCAGCCTCTCACAGGACCCCCATGCATTCAAGAAGTGAGCACCACTAGTGCGCCCTCCATTCGCATGCATAAACGTGGGCTGGCCCACGTGGCACTCTACTTCTTATGTGCACTTACCACCGAACTGTTCAGCAGTGTGGGAATCAGGTAAGTGGCAGTGGTGCTCTGCTGCAGAGGACCAGGAGAGGTTGCAACAGGAACATTCCTCACTGACGTGCTGTGCCTTCTGCCGATGACCCCTACACAAACTGCCCACCTGAAGAATCGCCACCTCTGATCGCATACGCTCTGTGCAAGATATGAACCAGTTGTGACCTGTTTTCCCCGACTCCACCTATCAGTCCCACCTCCACCCTGCTGAATCTAGAATAGCAAAGATAGGAAATCAATAGCCAATATGCAGAAACCCAGCACTCTGCAAACATGGCAAGGCGTTGTGCCTGCTCGTGGGCGGGCCGCCATCCCTCTTTCTTCTTTTGCATTAGCTCATGTTTGCCGTACACGAATAAGATTCGGATTCTGAGAGAATGCAAAACTGAAAAAGATGGAGAAGAATAAACAACAATGTGAAACTAAAAGTGAACATTAGGTGGGAAGAGAATGGATGAAAGTGAGAGAGATGTTTTACTCGAGATACTGAGTTGATGGCAAATCTGTTGAAGATGGTCAACCAAAGTAAAAGATGTTAGGAACAAGAGAGGCTACTTTTCACTGTCTGTATTTGTCAATTAGACACCAAGATGAAAAGTGGAGCAGAGGGACTTGTGGACTTAGCATTTAGCAGAAAAGCAGAAATGGGGGGAAGACATGAGGGGACAAGAGTTACAGTGATAGAAACAGAGGACGAGTAGCGGAGAGAGACAGAGAAAAGAAGAGGCATGGTCTCCCGTCTATCTCACCTTGACAGGGACAGCCTTCGTTTGGAGATATGTCCTCTGCCTCCATCAACCTCCTCATCCTTCCATCATAAAAACAACAACAAAATGTTGATGCTGCTGCTGGCCTCCTGGGGTGCTTCACACCCCTTAATGGACATTGCCTGCTTGCAACCGCAAAAGACGAGCTGGAAATCCACCCTCTGCAGTGGTTTCCAGTTTGCCTTGCCCTTCACCGTGTGATTTTGGCTCCTCACCGCGTGACTGTGTGAAGGCAGCCAAAATCATGTGACACACAGTGGCCCCGTGCGAGTTGGGAGGTCTGCTTATATAAGGAGTACATGCAAGAGGTCCACTCTCCTGGGCAAATATCAGTAACTTATTTGATACATGCTTAGAATCAATTGCACAATGGGCTTATACCACTGGCCAGAGTGATGTGCATACATCACAAGGCTATTTCTTGCGCACATAGAAACGGTTAAGATACTGTACACAAGCTAGATGTCTTCATGATGTGTATATATATATGATGACAAACGCTATGTGCCTAAATTATAAGTACGTTACTTCCCCATCTACCAAATAAAAAAGAAGCGTATATAGTGTACTGTTCGCTCCACCAGGCTGGGCAGGGGCATCTTAAGATAAAAAGGTTAAAAATTAAGCACTAGAATGTACTCACAAAAGTGTCAGTAGAGAATCATCTATCCCGTCATCTGTTGGCATGATGCCTTTCATAGTTTTAAGTATTTTTTATCTTCAGTTTCTACTCTTGATATGTTGATTCCTAGCAGACCAACAAGTGAACATTACTACATTGCACAATATTATGGCAAGAGCGAAAAAAAATTAATTCTTTCACCATACTTCACGAATTGATTTTTTAGTGTAGTCTTGAAAATATGCTGGTTGGCACAGAAAACCTTTATCATCTTCATCATTGTTAGACCAGTCAGCCTTAGGGTGATCTTCCTCCAAACGTTTGACTTCACTGTTCCTGTTTTTGCTCAACCCATTTTTGTTGGCTTCTAGGACTCTGCACAATTTCCCACTGCTAACCAGTGCTAAAGTGCTTGCACTCTCTTCTTTAGAGAAAGTGATATTGGCTTACACCCAATTTACACATTTATTTTATTTTCAAGCCCCTAGCAAAGAGGTACTACATCTATTCAGGGCCTGTAAATTAAATGCTACTAGTGGACCTGCAGAACCTATTGTGCCACACTATTATGTAACACTCTGAAACATGTCTTAGGCATGCCATTGCAGTTTTAAACTGCCATTTCGACCTGGCAAGATAAACTTCTTGCTAGGCCCAAACCTACCTTTTTACTACTAATAAGTCTCCCCAAGGAAAGGCTCTCCACACAGCCCAGAGGGCAGGCTGCAGTGTATTTAAAAAGTTAGATATATATTCAGTGCTTAATTTGTAAATAAGTAAGTGCCAGGCCCTTCAACGGGAGGCTACAGTAACTTGCACCACCCATTGCCCCTGCAAGCCTTGCATGCGACAGTACCTTCACAACTACTAACCATCATCCTCAAACAATTGTTATAATTCAGATAATTCCACACCCCCAAACTTATAAGAAGGGCTTGAGTGGCAGTTATTAGTTGTGTTTAATGTATATTCAATTAATAAACAACTGTTGTTCTGCTCATCTTTAAATTACACAAACAGCACCACCATATGGTAGGCTGTCATAGGAACCAGTATTGACAATTAAGTACCCATGCCGAGCACCGGAAACCACTGGCACAAACTAAACACTGCATGTACTTTTAAATTTTACATGTCCTGGTTGCGAAAAACTCCTAAATTCGTCTTTAACTACTGTGAGACCTACTTCTCACGTGTGATAATTCAAATGATTTAAAGGCCCCAAAACTTATAAGAATGGCTTGAGTGGCAGTTATTAATTGTGTGTAATGCATATTCAATTAATAAACAACTGTTGTTCTGCTCATCGTTAAACAAACAGCACCACCATATGGTAATCTGTCATAGGAACCAGTGTTGACATTTAAGTGCCTGTGTAGAGCACTGGAAACCACCGGCACAAATTAAACACTGCATGTACTTTTAAATTTTACATGTCCTGGTCGTGGAAAACTCCTAAATTTGTTTTGAACTACTGTGAGTCCTACCTCTCCCTTAGGATAACATTGGGTTCCCTCATTACTTTTATTAAGTGGTAACCTTCAAATGGGAGCAGATAGAATTCTAATTAAAAAACCCCTTTAATAGTGAAGTCAGATTTTAAGTCATAATTAAGAAAATGGCACTTTTAGAAAGTTGGCATTTTCTTGTCCAACCCATCTGGCGTCTGCACTCTGTATCCTAGGTCACATAACTCGGTGTAGCTGGCAGTTTGTCTTTGTGTATTGCTCCCAGACAGTAAGGTAAAGGGGGAATAGGTGTTGGCAGGATGGGCCATCTCTGACTTGATGAGGTAGAGGAGGTGTTACCTAAACACTTGCACGTCACAAACCCTCCTCGTAAGTACCCACACAAATGGTTTGACACTAGACTTTTGTGCCCCTAGACATGGTGGTGCCAGGGCAGTTAGGCAGGAAATTCAAAACACCTCTGCGGTGGAAACCTCCAGAACCTTCTTCATCAAAGTGGGCACCAGGCATAAATAGTGGACTCTCAGACCCAACTCTTCAGAATATCAGTGGAAGACTCAGAAGGACTGCGGTGTTGCTCTGCAAGAAGGACTGCTACTCTGCAGTCCTGCTGCCTGCTGCCCTTCTGATCTCCTGCCTGAGTGAGATAGACTGGACATACATCTTGAACATAGGACCAGCTAGGTGACTCAGGGGTAGTTAGCTGGCCTCCTGATCAGGCCCTCAGGGACAGAGAAGGCTCCAACCACCTTAAATCCAGCACCTGTACTCTGCCTGTTATGGGCCTTGCCCCTATTGGTGCCACCCCAGTCTTGGACCTTTGGAGGTGGGTCTGAACGTACTCTGCCAGGTCAACTGTGGTCCTAGCTGACCTGATGCAGAGCGATGCATTGCTGCTGCAAAATGCACCTCAACACAGAACCTTGAATCGCAGCCCTGCAGCTCCTCCGAACCGCTGCTGTTCAACGCATCTTGATACATCTCAAAGCCAGACCTCTCATTAAGTCTCACAGCCTGTCAGAACCACCTCTATGAGATAAATCTTGATGCAGCCTTGAAACCTATTGGAACCACCACTGTGCAACACATCCTCTACGTAGAATCTTGCGAGGTACTGCAAAACATATTTGAGGTGTTTTGTTTAGTGACCTAACTTGATCCCTGTAGCTGGCCTGTACTCCATTGTGGTCGACTTGAACTTTTGGCTCTGTCTTGGTCCAGTGCAACCAGATAACCACACTTGGTGCTTTGTGCTTTTTGGAACTATTTTCACCTAAATCATTTAACATTTCTTATCTCTTGTTCTACTGATTGGATTTTCATTGTTTTGGTGTCAAATAAATATTGGTTTCCAAGTTGGTGTGGGATTTTTCTTGTGTTGTGTATTCACTTCATTACTGTTTGGTATGCTGCATAAATGCTTTACACGTTGCCTCTGAATTAAGCCTGACTGCTTTTGTTACAAGCTACCAGAGGGTTAAGCATAGTACATTTTTATGGTTCACGTTGCAAGAGATTGTGGCTGTTGCTTGACCAGGGCTCACACCACAGTCAACCAATAACCACATTTCTCACATAGTTATTACATCTTTATATTGGTTTTAGTTTTGTTTTAATTTGTAGTGATATTAGTACATTTGGCCTTCCTATAGTCCCTCATTTTCTCCAAAGTGGCACAGTGTGGAGTTGAAATAGTAAATCTGAGCACCTCATAATTCAACACTTTGGGGGTTATTACAACTTTGGAGGAGGTGTTAATCCGTCCCAAAAGTGACGGTAAAGTGACGGATATACCACCAGCCGTATTACGAGTTCCATAGGATATAATGGACTCGTAATACGGCTGGTGGTATATCCGTCACTTTACCGCCACTTTTGGGACGGATTAACACCTCCTCTAAAGTTGTAATAACCCCCTTTGGGGTTTACATTGAAATGGCAATAGTAATCTGACCTCCCTAAAGTCCAGCACTTTCCTCACTATGGCAAAGGGATAATTTAGATCTCAGCAGATGGGTTATTCCATCGCAACGGTGACAGATATCCCATTTCACTGAAATATAAATACCATAGAAAACAATGGTATTTAGATTTCAGCAGACGGGATATCCATCATCGTTACAACAGAGTAATCCCCATGCCGAGATCTAAATCAGACCCTAAATTTGGAGTGATAATAGTAAATCTAGCCTCCCCAAAGACTAACACCTTCCCTAATGTGGCTATGATTGGATTGGAAATAGCAAATCTGGACTTCCAAAAGTCCAAACTATCCCCAATGTGGCTAAATATGAAGCAAATCTAACATCTCCCCAAGTCCAATGCTTTTTCCATTGTGGCAAAGTTTAAAGTGCGAAGAGTAATTCTTACCTCTCCAAAGTCCAAAACCTTAATGAATGTGACTTAAGGCCTAATTTAAAGTTTAGCTGACTGGTATATCTGCCGCAAATGTGACAGATCTCCCATCCAACATATTACAGTGCTTTATATCCAATGGTACTTGTAATACAGTGGACGAGTTACCCATTAGGTTTGTGACAGAGAAGCCTGTCCGAAGTACTGTAAATCATGCACTTTTTTAGGAGTGCACATAGTAATTCTGACTTCCCCAAAGTCTAACACTTCCCCAGTGTGACTAGGTTTGGAATAGACTAGTAACTTTCACCTCCTTAAAGAATAAAAATTTTCCCAAATTTGTAATTTTGGAGTTTGCATACTTACAGTCAATTTAGGTATAAAATAAATGTCAATTTGCTTACGCATTTTGAATCAATTAATTTTTAATTATTTAGCTAAACACATTTTCTAGAGACATATTTTTTAAACACAATTTTTATTAAAATGCTTTTAAATAATCACTCCAAGAAATTGGTACCATAATTTTTATTAACTCAAAATAATGGGTTTTTTTGTACAAACATCTAACATTTTACATGGCATAGTAATAGAGTGCACATACATTATTAAATGATATTATACAATTAATTTAAACAGGGTTTACATGGATTTAAATTTGTTGATACATAATTTTTGATTCCATACATTTTAATATAGTAAAATGTACTGCAACAATTATTAACATTTATTTTTCTGTATTTTTAATATATGTATTTCACAATTAGTATATTTTAAACAAGAAAATATTCTGTAATATTTCCATGTTTTATATTATTGTATAAACATTAATAATAAATAAACATGCATTTGGTCCATTGTTTCCTATGAGAAGTAAGACTTCTTTAACATACATCTCCAGGACTTTTTTCTGTTTTCTTGATGTTGTAGTCTGTCTTTCTGTTTTTATCATTTAGGCTATTTGTGGACTTTGCAAGTGCAGATTCATATTCCTGGTCACCTGTTCATGAATGAGTAATTAATATACTGTTACTTTCAATGGGTTTAGTGTTTGAGGGAGGTGGTAAGTATTAGTGAAGTTAGTATTTGTGAATGTAATTATAATATGTAATTTTTTACTATAATTCTTATTAGCTATGTTAGGTTAGTTCAGTAGTTCTTATTCCAATCTATAATTCAAGTATGTATTTTGTATGTTTTAAATAAATGTATGTGCTTTTTATGAATGTTGATCGTGCAATGATTTATATGTTGGTAGTTAATATTGTATGGGTGAACTTTTATGTTTTTGCTTTACAATTTTGTTATTTCAGATACCAGAAAATATTTAAAATCTGGAAGTATTTTTTTTCCTAGTTTTGCATGCATTCCCTGATGTAACAAAGTGTACTTGGATGTTGTATTTTTTTATTTGATTTATTTTTGCATTTTTGAGGGTGTCTTTTTCTGGAGAATGTTTTGAAATTGCTTTTTGGGTTGTGATTTTATTGCCAATTACTTCAGTAGCAAACATTACGTCTAATTTTTATTTGCATATTTATAATAATGATTGGGAAATGTTAATTTCTTAATGTTATTTATGTTATATTATATGTATCCTATGTTACCTTTTTGTGCAAGGATATTTGTGGTCACTTAATAAAAGCTTATTGATTTTTATATTTCTTAATTTAATTAATCAATCAAACAAACTTCATTTCGGCTAGTAGCCATAAAAGTAAACAAGAGAATAAAACAATCATAATAAATAAATAAAAATAATCACTATATACCCATAAATACATTGGGCCTGATTCTAACTTTGGAGGACGGTGTTAAACCGTCCCAAAAGTGGCGGATATACCACCTACCGTATTACGAGTTCCATAGGATATAATGGACTCGTAATACGGTAGGTGGTATATCCGCCACTTTTGGGACGGTTTAACACCGTCCTCCAAAGTTAGAATCAGGCCCATTATGTACACATAAAAGAGTGCACATTAAACGTTAGTTCATGAAAAGTTAATAAACAAGGTCCACAAATTAAAAGATTCCAAGGCACATGTGCTTAATTATGATGGATCACAAAAGTGCCATGTATATCATGCATATGAATCAGCTACTTTAGCTAGATCTCACGGGCAACACAAAACTTTTCCCTAGCTCTCCACATGACCAGTGAAAAACAAGTGAGGGCATAGGTCACGGGCTTAGTTATAATTAATTTAAGCATCCTGTAGGCAACTTTGGACTCTCTGGTGCCCAAAATCCAACAAAACGGAAGAATCCAACAGCACAGATGGGCCATTGAAGCCGGGCAAAAAACAGTACATGCTCAATGGTTTCTTCAGAAGCTCCACAGGCCGGACAATGGTCGTTAGCCGTACTCACATTTTTGGGCCATTTGGCGTAAAAAGACTGAGGTGAAAAGTCCCATGTAGAAATAACAAAAATAGGAGCCTAGCTAGAGGGGGTTCAATCTCATCAAGGAAATCTTCTCTATAGTAAAAATCCTTCATGAAAAGGAAGGCATCTGTCAATGTACTGTGTATGGCTCTGAGCTCTGGGGTGGCCACCCAGAGTATGGAACTCTGCTCAATAGGTGGCCGCCCCAAGGGCTTGATGACAATACACCTGAAGGGGAGGCAATGACGGTCGGTATGGGGTGTTGCATGACATCTTGATTATACCGCCTACCACCTGCTCAAGTTTTAGCCTACGCTTGGTGACATGGGTCTGCCACCTTAGATATTCTGTTAACATTATACCTAAGTAGGTAAAAGTATGAACTCTCTCGAGCGGGATCCCTGCAAGTGTTGGATTAGCCCTCGTTGAATGAATTGGATTGAGTATCATAAACTTAGTCATCCCCACATTGATTTCTAGCCACCGCTCCATGCAAAAGGACTCAAAACAATCAAGGAGCATTTAGAGACCCATGGGGAACTTGGGGAGAAGCAGGGTATTGTCAGCGAACATAAGGGCCAGAATCCCTAGCTAAGGGGCATTGTTTTCACACTGTCCAGATAGTCAAAAAGACCATTAATACATTGTGAAAACAATGTAGGGGCAGGGGCACACCACTGCCTAACTCCTCTTCCAACTGGAAATGGATAAGTCAGCTCACCAGCCTGCCCACACCTAACTTACGCATAGTTGCCACTATGCAGCCTCGCAATGATGTCACAAACATAACCATGTACCCCAAGTTCTTGCAGAACCCACCATAATATTGGCTTGTGGACCAAATCACAAGTGGAGCGGAGGCCTACAAACACAGCATACAGACGTCCACCCCCCCAAGGTAACCACTTTCAAGTATAATAACTGGAGCATGGAAACCTGATAGATCTTATTAGATGGCTCTAGAAAACCCACCTGCAATGAAGACAGAATATCTTATTCTGCTAAAAATTCTGCCACTCTGTCAAGAGTAACCCTGCCGAAGATCTAATGAGGAGACTAATTGGCCTATAATTAGCTGGGGGTTCACAAGGGCCCTTCTTATAAACAGGAATGATTTCTGCCCCACCCAAGTTGGGGAAATTGGAGCCCCTTTAATTGGGCAGTAAACAAAGGAGCAAAGTAAGCACTCCAAACGTCAAGTTCATTCTTAAATAAGCCCACAGGGATCTTATTTAAACCTGGCACTTTATTGGGAACAGTGCCCTTAATAGCTACAGATATTTCCTGGGCAGAGATTTTCAGAGCAGACCAACCCAGCCCAGGAACAAAAGTGTCAATCTGGGATATAACAACACCATCTCCTGACTCCCTGGCAGTCAGGGAAGGAGGATGTCCTGCGGGTCACAGCTGGAAGTAATCGGAGGATCCCTACCCACATATAAGCTTGAAAAATATGCAACCCAATCACTCGCTGCTATACAGTTATTAGTCTTGTGAAACCGACCACTATCTCCAGTGGATACTCATTCATAAATATTTATTGGTTCAATAATTACTTCTTATTCTGAATATTTAGGTAGTGCACATTATTTTAGTATGCAGATTGATATTTAAAAAGGTTTCAATAGTATTTATAAATGCATATATATATATATATATATATATTAAATATGTGTTTGTGGTTATTTCGAAAGGTTTATATTATGTAGTTGTGTGGTGTTTTTATGAGTAGGGTTCTTGCTATTAAATCTAGAAATGGTAGGTTTTGTTGTTAGCAAACAATAATACTTTGCGTGCTAAAGTTTAATGAATTTCTTCGTTTTTTTTGTTATTTTTAGCTTGATTTGGGTTGAGATTGTTTCATTCTTAATTCTGGGTAGACTTGCTCATTTCTAAGTATTTTTATTTTAAAATGTTTGAAAGGACTACTGCCATCCTTCTCTGTGCCATTTATTTTTTCTTCTTAGTTCATAGTGCTTTTGTATTAATTCCACCAAGGAATCTGGTAGTTGGGGTGGTGCCAAAGTTCTGATGAGTGCAATAGACCATCCCAAGTACCTTCAAAACAATCCATTAATGAGTCTAGTTTGTTTTTATGATTTTGATAATAGGGGTCTTCAATTAGAATATCATAATGTTATACTACTTCTTTTTCAGGGATATGTGCTAGGTATGCTTTTTAAATTGTGTGTGTAAATTCTAGGTTAGTTGTAGTTTTGTTGGTGTCTACAAATGCTCTGGTTAAAATGATAATAGCAACCCTACATACCTTGTTTGGGTAAGTTTTCAGGATACTGGAAATCACTACATATTCAAAATCTATGATGTTTTTCTGATGCTTATACTGTAGTTGTTAGTTTATTGTTTTATAGAAGTTAGTGTTTAATTGTAAGTTGCACTTCGTTTGTTAGATAACAGTGCATATACCAATGGGATGTTTGTATTTTGTTATTGTTCATGTATTGATTATAATTTGATAGAATGGTGGAGAACACAAGTTAATTGTACCATCCACCATCCTTGTGATACATTGTGTTAAGGTTAATAATGTCTTCTGTCATTATTGTAGTTGTCCTATTGTACAAAGGTGTCTTTATGAAGTGTGGTTATTAAATGTTGGAGTAAGTCTACTTCTTCATGTCCATTAGGTTCTACTGATGTTTCTCTAAATGTGTCGACCTGTTCTGACAGTTATTCCTTTTAGGAATGGTGTCTAAGAGAGTTGGTCTGTTGCCTGTTCAGGAACATTTTCTCACATTCCTCACTTCTATTTCTGTAATATTTGTAGAAGGACTATGTTCCCAAACATTTTCTATGATGTTGTTTTAGTAGAAGCCCTGCCATAGCACGAGATTGAGTTTTATTTCATTTGTTTCCTGCTTGTTTTTTCACTCTCCCTACCATACATATGTCCCCTATGCCTTAATAATAGCTTCCCATTTTGGAATTTGGTGAATGTTATTGTTTTTAACTCTTTATTTGTTGGGTTGGAGAATATAAAATTGTATAACATATTTTATTTTTTATGTTCGTACAGGCATGTTTGCATTATAGTTGCTCATTTTTGCTTACATTTTGGGTATTTTCTGTACTTTGGTTCTTCTGTAGGTTTCTGTTTTGAAGGTCTGTTTGCTTCTAAATTTTGACAGTGAGTGACTGATGCATTCTGTTGTGTGGAAGAGATAAGTAAGCTGTGTCTTTTTTATGTAGTATTACGAGTTGTTTTGTTTTAATTTTATTTTTGTTCACATTTAAATTATGTCCTCACATTTTTTTAACTTTTACCTTCATTTTGTGCTTTAATTATAAAACATATTTTTGAGTTGTAATTTTCAAATATTTGTAGATTGATTTTCTTTTTTCTTTTCTTCCTCTTGCCCTCCTGTAGTGGAGATACCTGTGTTTTTTAGATATAAATGTGTAGTATAGTTTTAGTTATTTGTTTTATTTTATTACACTTTCTACAGGTATTCTATGGTTAGATTACTTTTTATAACTTTCTTGGTAGGGTGAATTTCGAAGTCTTTTGAAATGCAGTAATCTCCCTATGTAGCATTTCAATTAGGCAGAGTGACACTGTCTTGTATTTGTTGCCTTTTAGGGTGCCTTGTGGTGTATTTGTTTGTGTCCTTTTGTTAAATGTTTTCCAATTGTTAAAACATTTCTAATTGTTAACTGTTTTTAGGTTTGGTTTCAAGGTTGTTTAGGCAGCAGTTTGAATTTTACCATCTATAGCAGATGCTAATTAGTGTTTCTGCGTTTAATGTAACATATATTTATTTTGTTTATATATATATATATACATATTTAATGTTTTGAACTAAAAAGTGATGTCATAAATCCTACATTTAGACTTAAGTTGAACACATTCATTTACTGTAATTTTTAGCAAAATAGAACATCAGATATGGAGTTTAAGGTATAAAAATGAATTATGTACTATTCTATAGAAGATATAAAAACAAAGAGCCTTGTTACTAGTTTGGCGGTCTTGCAATCTCCAAACTCACGGTCGGAGCACTGCAGTCCTGGCTGTCCAAACACCAGATTACAACCCTGGTGCTTGGACCGCCAAGGGACCGCTGCCACCGACAGGATCATGGATCCTGATGGGGTAGCGGCGGTCAGAGTCATGGTCAGCCATGGCGATGCCCATGGCAGCCTCACTGTGCTGATCATGAGTCCACTTTCTGCCAGCCTTTCCATGGCAGTTCAACCGTCAAGGAAAGGCTGACAGAAAGCCAGTGCTCAGGGCCACAGGGGGTCCATTGCACTGCCCATGCCCCTAGGCAGTGCAGGTCCCCCCCGCCAGCACCCTTGGAATGAGCACTGCCTGCAGTGCAGACAGTGCACATTCTGAAGCTGCTGTTGTGCTGTTGTGCGACAGCACTGGCCTTGACTCTATTAAGAGAGCCAAGGCCAATGCCGTGGTACTGTTTCTGCCGGGCTGACCGGAGATAAAGTTGTAATACAATGTTGCTGCCAGTCAGCCCAGTGGAAACATCATAATATGACTGGGAGGAGAAACCCCCGGCTTGACAGCGGCCTCCTGCCCCCAGCTTTAGTGGTCAGCTGGTCTGACTGCCAAAGTCGTAATGTGGAGCCAGCGGAGGTCTTTCAAGTGCTAGGTGATGTGGGTTCTCTTGAGCAGGTTGAGTATTAGTCTGGCAGCTGAGTTCTGGATCGTCTGGAGTCTATGCGTGATTTTGGTGGTGATCTCTGCCTAGAGTTCATTGCAGGAGTCCAGTTAGCTGGTGGTGATTACAGTATAATAGCATTCAGTGGTTTGTGTACAGTGGAATGGCATACAGTGGAACAGCACAGAGTGGAGTGGCATGCAGTGGAATAGCATAGGATGGAATAGGATATAGTGAAGTAGCGTATAGTGGAGTAGCATACAGTGGAGTAGCATATCCTGAAGTGACATAGAGTGGAGTTGCTTACATTGTAATACCATAGAGTTGACTGGTATAGAGTGGAATTGTGTACAGTGTAATAGCGTAGAGTGGAGTGTTGTCCAATGGAGTGACATTTGGTGTAATAGCATATAAGGGAGTAGAGTACAGTAGAGAGGCGTGCAGTGGAGTGGTGTAGACTTGAGTGGCATACTGTAGAGTGTAATAGCATCCAGTGTAGTGGTATACATTAGAGTGGTGTCCAATGGAATAGCATACAATAAAGTGACAGAGAGTGGAGTGCCTTACACTGGGGTGGCATAGACTGGAGTAGAGTACAGTAGAGCGGCATACAGTGAAATAGTGGAGAGTGGAGAGTTGTAGAGTGCAGTGGCATACAATGGAGTGCCATAGACTAGAGTGGCATAGAATGGAGGTGCACACAGTGTAAAAGCATAGAGTGTAGTGGTATAAAGTGGAATTGCATACAGAGTAATAGCATAGAGTGGAGTGGAGTAGAGTTGAGTCTCATACAGTGGAGAGGAGCAGAGTGGAGTGGCGTAGAGTGGAATAACCTATAGTAAAGTAGCATAAAGTGATGAGGCATATAGTGGAGTGATATACACTAGAGTGGCGTATACTGGAATACCATAGAGTGAAGTGGTGTATAGTGTAATGGTGCAAAGTGGAGTGGTGTATGTATGTAAAATGTACTGCATAATGGGCAGAGTAACTCAAAACAGCAAATTGCTCTGCCTTGCATTTCTCCAGATTTAGCAGTCAATGAAAGGCAATGCATGGTGACCTTTCCCTCCATTGTAAATCTGACTTAAGTGCTGCATTGCTCATGCAACACCATGGGGGTCATTATGATTTTGGCTGCTGGTTTACACCATCTGTGGAAGTCCAGGGGTTCAGGTTGCCACCAGTGCGCCTACCTTCCTGTGGGCCCCATTAAGAGTTCCCCGCTGGGTCAGCGGGCAGAAACGGTGTTTCTGCCCGCTGGCCAAGCGGGCAACGTCCTACAACATTGACACCAGCTCATAATAGAACTGGGCATAATGCTGCGGTGCATAGGGTGCACCAGCACCCACTGCAATGTTTACTGTCTGTTTTACAGACAGTGAACACTGCAATAGGGCTGGCTAGGGGGGGTCCTGTACTGCCCATGCCAAGTGCATAGGCAGTGCAGGGACCCCTCTGGGGCACCCTGCACCCCATCTCTGGCAGCCTTTACATGGCAGTGTTACTGCCATGTAAAAGCTGGCTGAGAGGGGGGTAGCAATCCCCAGGGCGGCGCTGCTTGTAGCGCTGCCCCAGTCCCTCCTGTGGAGGAGAACTGGTGGTGCTGGCCGTCCCACTGTGGCACGACTGCCACAGTCATAATGTGGTGGTCAGACCACCGCCAAAGCGGTCGGATCACTGCTTTGGTGGCGGGCAGACCACCACTGCCACCCTTGCAGTCTGAAGACCGCCAGGGTCGTAATGACCCCCCCATGTGTTACACAAGGGTACCACAGTACAATATGACAGCTAGGTTTTAGTTATATTTTGGGCAGTGGTATACTGTGGTCATTTTGCAGTATACCATAGTACATGGTGATGTCAAGCCAGTATATAATTGGGTAATGGTTGTTCTTAAAAGAAGGAAAACCAGCCTTATTGTTCTTATTACACTTTGGCTGTGCAGTGTGTTAGGGCCTTATTTATAGGTAAGTAGTAGGTTTTATTGTAGTTCCCAACCTATTTCCATTTGTATTCATACTTTCTTATATATTTTTAAATACGTTTACAGAGTACTGCACTAGCACCTAGTAAGTACCCTCTCTTTAAGAAAATATTTAGGGTATTTCAGCTGTACTCTGTACAATTTCTTTTTACAGGATTAAATATGTTGAACATTGTAAATACGCTGTATTACACTATATTTGTGAGATATACTGTATTATAGTGTTTTTTTCCAATTATTTAGGATATTTAGTTATTTGTTTTTCTAGGTAGTACTACAGTACTCTGTAACATTTTTTCCTAAATATATAGAAAAATAGAATTTTTTCCCTGCATATTACCACTTTACTCAAGTGCTAATAGATAGAGAAAAATATAAAACTTTGGGGCAGATTTAAGAGTCCCTTGCGCCATCTAACTACACACTACTGTCATTTTTTTACACTAATGTGGCGTTAGATGCCAAAAACGTTGCATCAGATTTACAAAGTGGTGCAATGCATGCATTGCACCACTTTGTGACCTTTGCGTTTCATCATGCATAATGTATGCAAAGGGGATGTTCGCCCATTAGGGGGGCTGAAAAAATTAGTTGCGTCATTTGTTTCAGCACTTTTAATGCCTGCTCAGAGCAGGTGTTAAAAGGAGGTACATCATTATTATTTATAATGGGCTTTGGAGGATTAGTGTAAAAGGTTTTTACGCTAATCCTGCAAAACTCCAAACTAGCATCAAAAATGTTGATGCTAGTTCCCTAACTACCACCATGGTGTGCTGTATCTTACATATGACACACACACATGGTGGCATTAGGGGGATGCCAAGGGTTGCCAGAAAAGTTAATACTTACCTATATCTAAGGCCCTGAGCCAAAAAACTGGCAAAATGGTCTTCAAATGGCATGACTGTCTTAAACTTTTGTAAAGGCAGTCATTCTCCAATTGGATAATGACTTGTCATTGCTGTGTACCAGAGTAGTTTTACACAATTTCCCAAAAATCCATGAAAGTGACACAGTTACAAATATCACCAAGTTTAAATGCCTTATAACTTTAAAAATACTTACCCTATTTACCTGCTGTACCCAAAAAGGATCATATGTGTACCATAATGTATAATCCAACCAAATTTTATGTAAATCTGTTCAGCCGTTTTTGCACTATGTCAAATACGATACTTTATGGAAAATGCATTGGTACTAAAAACACATTTTGGGACCCATCTTTTATCTTTGCTCCCCCTTAACTATATACCACAAAAATGTGATATTTTGCAAAAAATACTATAGGTCTGAAAAGCTTTGTGGTTATTCATCAAATGGGTGGAGTATATTTTTTAGGCTTCCTTGTTAAATTTTGTAGGTTTGTGCTACATATGAAGTCCAAAGTTAATAAAAGAAAATCACTGTTGTTATAAAAATATAGAGATTAATATTTATTTTCCTAGTGGCCAATTATCATGTCCTCCTTATAGTAGTTTCTTTATATTATGGCTAGGTCCCTTTTCCATTTTGTTGCACAAGAGATGGTTTTTAATTGGCTTGTTGGGCCCAGTTTTATTTTGTGAGCCAGGGAACTTAAAAAGAAAATGTACGCAGATTAAGATGTGTTTGATTTGCATGTATTTGTTTATTGGTTTCCATTAGCATGTGACCATAAATGGGACTTTCTTTGTTTGTGTACTAAACCTGAAACTTTACATATACAGTCTAGTTTATTTTTTTGGGCTTCTTTGCTACTTTCAGAAGTATTGTGCCATGCAGATACCACTAAGTTTCTGGCCCTTACAACTTAATAAACACATCACTTGAAAAAACAAAAAGGATGATCTACATAATCTAATGTACATTGCTGTGAAATGTAATTACAGTCTATTCACTTGTGAAACGCATTGGGGTGAAAATCCTGTTTTGGGCCCACCTTTTTAGGGACGAGCGCAGATTGCTCCGTCCCTCTTCTAATCTCTCTTCAGGAGGATTTTAACCATGCCCATGTTACATCAGTTACTTTCATTGGATCGGTGGCTTACCTTTTAAAATCTGCTTGTTTTCATTCATGAAAGGCATGCATATGTCATGCCTCTTCTGGTGTTTAGGCCTCCTCAAGAGTACCGGTAAATTTTTGTAAACATAACAGGCTCCATGTTTTCCACATGGTTTCTGAACTACTTTTTCTCTTTATTTCGCAGCGCGATCGCACTGTGTTTACGTTTTTTTGTTTTTCATTTAATGTGGCAAGAAAAGCCCGGTTAGGAGTTTACAACGCTAATAGCTCTAACTCGATGTAATGCGAGACCCGTTGCATTGCAAATGCTTGTTTTCCTTGCAATTCCTTAACCAAATGCCACAAAACTTTCCACCCTCTGCTACTGTAACAGGAACAAAAGATCTGGGAGATTTCAGACATATATTTGTCAACTGGTGCAAAGGTATTAAGGAGCTAATATCTGAGGAATTCATATCCCTATTAACCCTATCTATAGCTACAGAGTGGCTACCGCTATACACTCTCTCTCTCTCTTTCTCTCACACTCTCTCTCTATATATAAATATGTGTGTGTGTGGGTATACATATATATCCTTACTCAAATGACAGCATTGCATCCCTGATGACACATCACTGATGACATTACTGATGACATCATCCAGTGAGTGTGTTAGTGAGCTACTTCATTTTACAGTTAACATAATGGCGGCTAAATACCATATTACTTTTCTACGTACTTTTGTACAACTTGCGTCCAGCTAATGTGCTCATGAACCGTGTAAAGGTATTGAACATGTTATAAATGTATGCATTCTAGAGTAACTCTGTGTGCAAGTGACAGTTGACTTTTATTCATTATGCTCCGCACAACTTTTTAGTTCTGTAGAAAAAGCTTCCTCCAGAAGAAAGATGAGAAATACTAACATTTGTAAGCATCCTTGAGTTATTAGGGCGAATCTTCTCAGCATGATAATTTATACTTAATATAGAATTGTGTGTGCACCAGGTACTAACCTATAAGTGCATGCTTATTTTGCTTCAGAAGATGGGCTATCTGTAAAGTTTTCACAACAGTATGAAGGGTGCAGGTAGTATGATCTTTAGCTCTTTCAGATATTGGGTATTTTACCAAACAGTGTCTTTTTTACAACTGCTGTATAGAATATACTCTGTTTTTAGTAGACCAAGCAAGAGCCTGCCTTTCTGTGTGCAGGGAAACTGCTTTGTTTTGGGAGTGGGCCCTCTGGGCCACTGCTGCTGTGCCAGTCCTATGGCCTTTAGAGGGTCTGAGGGGGGACCCATGGTAATCTTCCCTATAAAAATTAATGCCACCCTAAGGTAACTGTAACTCATGCCCTCGCCATGCACAGTTGTCTCATCAATTAGTTTATTACAAATGTTGCAGTGAGAGTATGAAAGATGGCATAGAATATGTCATCAATGATATATGTGGGGTAATTAGCTGTGCATGGAGAAGACGTGAGTTATAGTTACCTTAGGATGTGAGTTTTAGTTAGTTGAAAGAACTTTAACTGCTGAATTTCTATGATTTTGTATGAGTAATTCAAGCGGTCCATGGAGAGGACGGTTAGGCGCACCGCGAGCGCCCACCTTTGATGCATGTCTGACTATAAGTGGACACTCCCTCTCCTGGACACCAGAGGCCAGTAGCCTCTAGGGATAGGGCCCCTGCCCAGTTAGTTTCCTGGCAAGGTAGGCCCGTATATTATACTTTCACCACACTTATTCATACACGTAGCATGAGTAGCAGGGATCCTTCGCCCTGATGAATGCCCCGAGACTTTCCAGAGCTCACTACTGAGGGCAGAAACATGTTGGCTCTTTCCTCCTAGATAGGTGACCGTGTGAGTCCTTGTTCTCACAGAGGTGTACCAATCTCCTCTTTTTTAACCACACCAGACAGAACCTTCTATTAAATACTCACACAGGTGTCTGTTTAGGTCTTTTTTATTCTCTAGTACAGGTGGATCCCTCTATTTCCAGAACCAGAATTAATTTACACACTCCCTCCTGTTCTTTTATCAGTGAGGTTGAGTCCGCCCAGGTGGCACTGTCCTACCTGGGTGGGGCTAGGTGGTCATATGATAAAGCATGACACTATATAGTGTGTGAGACCACCTAGTCCATAAAAGAAATTCCCCCATTTTTTCTCTCCACCCCTCTGTTTCTGCAGCACCATAGCCAATCGATACCCGACCCCAATTGAGGTCCATGAGGGATCTGGCGTCACAACTGATGCACCATTGATCTATCCCTCGTTACATTTTAAGAACCCCGTACTCCCTGTTGTGTTTCTGAGTAAATTCGGAACCAAAGTATAACGTCCCTGTGACCTTTGTTTTTTTCAGTGAATTTCTAAAAAATTTTTATGGTATAGTAATTTTAATTGTTATACGTTAATCCAACCACATAGGGCCTGGTCTGCGGCCCTGCCCTGAGGCCAATCCATTCTAAGCCCCCAACCTTGCACTGTGCACTGCCTTCTCCTGTGCGCAATAGGGGTTGCCCGCAAGGGCTGGCCTGCAGCCAGTCACTGCGGCCAACCCCCCTAACCACCCAACCCGATGTTGTGCATGGCCCTTTGCGCGTGCACAGCTGAAAATAGCTGCAGCCTCTGTAGGTGTGAAAATAGGTGTGAGAGACTTTATCTCTGAGTAGAGTGGCTGTCAGAGTGTCTGTCTGGGTGTGAGAGTGCAAGCAGTAGTGTTTTATTAGGTGGGTCAGTATGTGCGCAGGTCTGTGAGTGGGTTCATCAGGGTGTTAGTGGGTGTGTGAGTGGGTGTGTAACAGTCTGAGTGGGTGTGTGACTGAGTGCAGAACTGTCTAAGTGGGTCTGAGTGGGTGCATGAGGCTCTGACTGGGGCTGTGAGTGAGTGCACAAGGGTCTGAGTGGATCTGTGGGTGGGTGCATGAGTGTCTGAGTTGGTCTGGTGAGTGGGTGCATAAATGTCTGCGTGGGTGTGGGAGTGGGAGAATTGATTGAAAGAAAGACAGAGAGAGAGAAAAAAGTGAGAGGGAGAGAGATAGAGTTTTTTAGGCTTTGATGCTGATATACTTAGAATGAGTTATTCGTCTCCAACTTTAAAAAACTGCATTTGTTTTTTTATTTAAAAAAAATTGTAAATGACTCTGGCTGGACTCGAACCCTAGAGCTCAGTGTGAAGGCCTGCGACCTTCACACTGAGATATGGGGGTTTATTAATACATTTTTGTTTTTCCGGCCCTCTTTGTGCTTTCATATTATTTATTTCAAATAAAAAAAATAAAACAATAAAAAAAAACTACGGGCTATCTGGCACCACTGGGGAAGCCTTAAGGGCTCCCCCACAGTCTCCATATATGTTTTTAATGAAATGTTCTTTTTTTTTTAAATAACTAAAAAATAATAATACGCCCTTTAAGGGGGCTACCTGGCACTGCAGGGGAAGCCTTAAGATTTCCCTTGCAGTGCCATTGCTTTAGCAAGCACGGAACTGCTTTGACAGCAGCTCTGTGCTTGCTGAAGAATTTCATTTCTGTTCAGTGCACGTGTGCAGGGGACAGAGATGAAAGCTCAGCTTGACCTGGTTTAACGGTCGCAATGTCAAACAGCAGTGTGTTTGTTGTGGCTTGGCTGCAGCGCAGCAGCCAAGCCACAGCAAACATCTATGCCCCAGGGGTGGGCACCCCAGGGAAATAGCAGGAGCCGACCCAGATCCTTTAGTGGCTCTAGGTGGGGGGGCTGCACGGCCACCCTCTAACAGGACTAAGCTCGGGGGTGGTCCCTGGGGAGTGGGGGGGCTGTGGGCCCCTGCATGTATTTAATTAGGAGCCCCGGAGTGGTGGTTTCTGGGATGTGGGAGGGGCCAAGGGAGCCCTCCCACATATAATAAATAGGGCAGCCCTGGGGAGGTGGTGGTTCACAGGGCAGCGGGGACCATAGCCCCCTGCATATGATACAATAGAAGCCTAGCAGGGTGGTTGCTGTGGTGCGGGGGGAACCTCATATATAAAAATTTAAGCCTTGGGAAGGTGGCAGTCCCCAGGTCAGCGGGGGGTCATGGGCCCCTCGCAAATAAAGAAAAATTAAAGATCGGTGAGGTGGTGGTCCTCAGAGCTGTGGGGGTGGGTCGGGAAGGCCCATCCACACAAAAAACGTATTGTTCCCAGGACCTGGCCCACCCGGGGACCTATTAAAAAAACAAGCGTGGGATCCTGCGTTTGCTTTTTAGAACATTTTTTGCCAAACATTTGCGAATCTCACGGCAAAAAAACATGTAAAAAAATGTTTTTGGGCTCTGGGGGGCCCCCTTTGGGAATCCACACCAATGCTAGGGTGTCCTGGTTTGAAGTGTTGGCAGCCAAACAGAGCTGTGCATTTCCCTGCACAAGCTTGTCTTTGTTCTCGCATACTTAGTGGCCAGAGATATACAAATTTGAATTTCCCTAAATTTCTCAAAAACTACTGAACAGATTTACCCCAAATAAGCGAAAGCATAATCTGGTAACTGACAGCTAGCTTTCTGCCAAATTTGGTGTAGTTACATCCAGTGGTTCGGCAACCACCAATAGGTTATATATATATATATATATATATATATATATATATATTTTATTCTAGTAGCGATATATCTATGTAGATGTGTGTGTGTGAGTGTGTGTGTGTGTGTCAGCCTGACTTTGCAGCATTCTTCTCCACAGTAGCAAATCCTGTTCAGAGGCTCCTCACGGAAGTGGTATCCGGCCTCGTGCAGCCAACATTGGCTACAGCCTGCAGCTTCATCCGGCTGGAAATATTTGACTTCCAAGCCTGAACATACAAATCTTCATTGTGACTACATCCAGCAGCTCCCCGATGATGTTGCCTCCTTCTTGGACACTGACGATTGCCTTGCCCAGCTGAAATTTACCTTCTTAAACGTGTATTATCAAATATTCTTCAAAGTCTGAAGGCATGCAAAGACCAGACCCAATACTTTTTCCACTTTGTTTATCCGAACTGCACTCCATGGTGGTGGCATAACTTTCAACCCTGCCCCGATCTAGAGAAACTAGATGTCTATAGTTGGTACTTTGAACTTTTAGGTGCTATTTTTCACTTTACATCTTAAAAATAAATAACTCTGATTCTTCTTTTGGGATTTTTGTCTTTTAGGTGTAAACTATTTAATTAATTTTTACTCTTTTTCTCTAAATTGGTGTGGAATTTTTCTTATGTTGTGGTTTCACATTATTACTCTTTGCGGGCTGCATAGTCACTTAACAAGGTACCTCTAAGTCACGCCTGGCTGTTTTTATGCCAAACTACCAAAGGGTGACTTTGTCCCTCCCTTTTAAAAAAAAGTTGGACCTTGGCACTTTTGTTAAACAAATGAAGCACTGCATGGAAGTGATACAATATATTTTTCATTTTGCCTATGTTGGCAAAAACTTTAGTAATCCTTCGCTGGAGGTGTCACCGGGTAGCGTAATACAACTGTCTTGGGGTACCACCTTGAAGTGGTGCTAAATAACTAAAATAAACGGCACAAAATAGCCTTTTTAGTACATAGATAAGGATTTACCTGCCAAATTCCTATTTAACTGAAACAATCAAAAGCATTGCGCAATTGTGCAGTCACCTCCCATATACCTGATATGTGATAGCATTTAAACAAGCCAAACAAGAGTTTTACACATCTTTTCTCCCCATTCATCCCTGGATTAGTAGCAGACCATGATGGACACATAACTGGAACTATCTGGTTGAATGTCCTTTAATGCCTTTATGGCCTAATAGGCGGTTGTGACCAGTAGAACCAAATCCCTGAGAAGGCTTTGGAGATACATTTAAAGGGCATAGAAATAAAGAATTCTAAAATACAGCAGACACCCTTAAAAATGTGGTAAAGATGAGGACCCAAAAAGAAAACTAATAAACTCAAACCTTTCAGTATACGAAAGGAAACTACATTCCAAGATGTTGAGCTCTTTTTCATGCACAGTACTTTCCTGATAAAGTCAAACTGGCACATTAAAGTGAATGTTCTCACTCACAGGGCCACATCATTATTAATGGATGTGTCACTAACACAGAAATTATACGTTTTCGGGTTTTAATTGCATTCAGCAACTTATGCCTTTCCTGAAAATACACCATTAGCTTGGGCGGTAAATTACACTGAAGGTGTCACCACAAGAAAAAAAGCCTATAATTCATAAAATAAGGCAACAGTTAATTATCAACCGGGGCACCAAGTTACCAGATCTGCACTCATGTGAGGTCGAAAGGAAGAATTTACGGTCTCTCAGTATAAAAGTGAGCTGTTCATTTCATTTTCAAGCTGCCAATGGTGACTCTTCCCCCTTTTTACAATGCACCAATTAGTGTGAACTGCCTGCATAAGGTTTTCTTGGATCTTTGTCAGGGTAATACTTAATTTGCAACTAAAAACGTGCCGGTGCACAAAGCTCTCCTCCGAAACACGCGGCTCCTGCAATCAAAAGTGCGAGCACGGAATACGAGGCAGCGTTATCCTAAAGCCATTTTAGGCCTCTTTAATCCACTTACAGCCACTCCCTGTCCCTTCAACTCACTCTTGCAGCTTTCTTCATCCTGCCTTTGTGATGTTTTTTTGTTTTTCTCTTCCCCCGTCTTTCCCATATGTGTCTTTTGATCGCAGTAAATGCTTGAGACAAAAAAATAAGTGCCGGCCCTAAAAAATAAGTGCTGGTCGCCTGCACTGGAAACCATTGGCTCAAATTAAGAACTGCATGGTACCAAGGTGGCAGGTGCCTGCAAGTAAATCATAAACTAAGGATAGTGGAAAGGGGCTACAAAACCAGATCTGTACATTGAGAACAATTCATTAGCTCAAGATGCCTGATGCAATAGGGGACAGCCTCAGAGCTCAATAAGGAAGAGATTTTTTTGTAAATGCACTGGATTCAGTCATGCAATGAGGTTGATTAAAAGATTAAGAGATGACAAAAAGTTTAAGAAATTGTGTCAAACGTGGGGCACTCAAACGAAGGTGGGAAGGACGCAGCATTGAACAAAAAAAAACACTTGAGGGCTCCACAGGCTTCTTGTGAAGTGTTCTATGGAGACGAGTGAATTATTTACAATAGTAGCGATGTATGGGCGACTTTAATTACCGTGGGTTCTGTCCATTGACTGACATAAAGAACGAGGCCTCAAGTGACTGACAAGTGGATGACAGTGTGTTTGGCATATAGAAGGAATTGGGTAAAATTATTCATGCTCCTTCGGTGTTTCTTGCAGGAGCTATAGAGCGTGTGTCCTGCCCACTACCTTGACCATCAACTTCTATTCCCGGAATCCCCATAGTAAATATGGCTGGGCTGCTGTAACTGATGTTGATTGGAGCATGGATTTGTGGTATGGGTGGTTGGGGGAAAGAGGCCTCACTTTACCATGGAACTCTGTGAATAACCAGAATTCGGAGAGCTAGGATGGTAATAGACATAGAGAAAATCTCAATAGAACTCCATTTTCAATTCTATTGTGGCCACCCCATGCGATTACCACCAATAGCTGCCTTAATTATGTCAGTTCTCTTAAACTCTACTCTGTCGGCGTCCTGGCGTACAGGGATATATTTATGTGATTTTGAGAAATGAGAAACAAATGAGGAAGAAACCGGGGCTGTTATAAACTGCATCATGAGGCATGAGGAAATTGTGAGTCCTGTTCGACCTGGAAGACAGGCAGGCACCGATCCAGCTAGCATCAAGACAGCAGTATTTCCAATGTGAGGTAAACCCATACCACACCAATACTACTGAGAATCTACCAAAAGCAAACTGTACTAAGCAATGAGAAATCCTTAAACATTAAAGCAACTCTGAAGTCAAACAATGGAGGACTGACAGTTTCAATAAACAAACAGAACATTGATGTAGAATACACATTTATTGAAGAAGGTGATGATACCAGCCAACCATGAAAGTGAATCTCAGGTACTACAGGAAAATGTTTGTTGTGGTTCATAAATGAGAACTGAAGTAATCTCCACAAGAGACTTGGCACCAGAACAGGGTAGTCTAAGGAACTGACTCCACAGAATTAAAATATGAATCCGAGGAGGACCAGAATAGTTGGAAACTGTAATCTGGTAGGATGTATCAAAATATGCTCCATGACTTCTCTGAGATAGTAGAATTTGAAAAGATGGAGGTAAAACTGATGTACAGTGTAATCATTGTTAGTCCAAAGAGGAAGCTTCAACTGTGACATAACAGTGACCAGAGACCAGCTTTTCAGTAAGAAAAAGGTCTTTATGACAAGAGCTAGAAAAAAATCACCAAAGACAAAAAGACTCCTTTAGTTTTTCAAAAGTAACTAATGTTAGCAGTACCATTCTATTATTGAATGAATGTTATGAGGTAGATGAAAGAATTCTTATGGAACTAGAGCACAATCACAGTTGAAACCAAGATTTACAAACACTTTGTGCTGGGTTTTTGTTACTTTCCTAATGCAAGCATGGAGAGTGTTGTGGTAGTATGTACTTTCCAATGCAAATCAGGAATTGTGTTGGAAAGGTGGTCAAAATAACATAATGTAGCATTATGCACTGCTTTGCGCTGCTTTGCATCAAGGGGCAGTACATGGGCAGTCTCACACATCCATAAACAGGTTTTACACCCCTCTCTATCAATTAACATTAGTAGACAGGGATTTGTGCTTCAACCTACACTTCTCCAAGGCAGGCATAAATATAGAACACGTTTTAAAGCTCTCTACATTTTCCAACTTTGCATGTGTGAACTCACACATTATTTCACTCTGGTGTAGGGGTATATGTGCTGACCAGAGGTGGTGCCTCCATGAGAGCGGAAGAGCATCATCCCTCTGCTGTCAGTGCAGGAAACATGAAAAATTAAACAGTAATAACACAAATGTATTACCATTTTATTACATGCTGGCAGCAGGCGAGTCTGGGGCAGGGCCAGCAGCAGAAAGGAACAGTGTGCACTTCTGCTTAAAGTGCGCATGTCACTGAAGCCAGCTGTCTTGAGACAGCCAGCCTGGCGTGCACTTTAAATACTCCTACCTGAGCTGTCTTAGACCATTCCCCAGAGCCCAAAGCGCACTCTAACCAATCCTGGTGCTTTTGTCATGTTGCCTGAGTAGCATGAGAGCAGCACCAGGATTGGTAGAGGGAAGTTGGATGAGGCTCTGGGAGCCTGTGTTCCAGCCACCAACTGCCAAGAGGAATAAGAGGAGCACCACGAGGCAGTAGGCAAGTGAATTCTTTATTTTATTAATGTAAGTTAATTAAACTCACTCGGTCACTCCAAGGAATGCCAGTGACAGGCAGCGGCTTGGGCCCTGGAGTCCATGTGAGGAGGCAGGTGCGTGGGGACCGAGGTCCAGCATGCGAATCAGGCTTGTGAAAACATAATATCTACATCTTTTGAATGTTACAAGGGATTCTGAAACATTTTAGGCACTGGGTCGTCCGGCACTGTTTTATGCTTCTCTGGAAGCTATGAGCAGCAGCAGTAAGTCCTGAATTGGGTCAGGCACCGACTGGCTTGTTTAGAATAACTACAATAACATTCTTATCATTGTAATTTTAGCAAATGTATTTATGTATTGTAGACATCCGTGCAAGTCCTGAGGGGCTATGGCAGTGTGCTTCTCTGTTTGAAATGTCATAAAACCTGTCAGTCGCCCCATCAGTTTCACTTGTTGCTGGCCGCCACTGGCACTGACACACAGCAGCTTAAAGTGCAACAGTGCAGAGAAGAAGGAAAACAGCGCTTTTCTTTTGTCTCCCTTTGACGCAGCACAGGGCAGCAGCTTTGGTTACTGGGCATTGTTGCCTGAAAAGTTAAAAAATACGTACTATGTACAGTCCACTGTAAGAGAGGAAAAGCACAAAAACATTGTGATCCAAAACAATAAATCACTCTACATTTCTTCCAACTCATACACGAACTTTACAATTGATGACATATTGCCTGATGTAGTTCTACATCCCTTCCTATCCACGCACTAATGCATAAAAACAGAATAGAAACACTGTAAAGTAACTTCGTATAATTGGCACTGTTATTTTACCATTTGAAAAAACAATATATTGCCTAAAACACAGCAATTTTATTTGGGTTTCACAGCGTACCATAATGTAGGGGTGCCTTTACTGACCACAGTTAATTATTAAATGAAAGGCTCAGGTAAGTAGGTTGTAAAACATTTACATAAAGCCGCTTTGTGACGTACTAATGAAGGAACCTGGTGAGGTAACCCTGTGCTCCAAACCATGAGCTCTTGCTCTGACATTATTAGGCTTGCTTATGTGCTAAACGTGACTTTATTTATTGGTGTAGCGGGAGTTACCCTGTGTACCAGCTCCACACTTTAAGCAAGGCAATTGTGTTGTTCCAGTGTAATACCCATTTCTAATTCTTTATTACTACCTACTTCTGTTAGTGTATAAGATTGGCATATCCTGTTTTGGTTTTAAGGGCGTTTTATCTGTTGACATTAGAGAATATAAATAGAAGCACAGCGTGTCCCTCAGTAATTTGAAATGACTGTGTTTGAAATAACACATTTCAACATTGCATGTTGTAATTTGGCTCCGTAAAGAGAACTGTGCTTACTTGAGAAGTGCACTGCTGCAAGTACTGTATCTGGTGTTCTCTTTTAGGTTTGGGACTCAGAGTTTACTGCAGTCACAGCTCTCGTGACAATGAAGAGGTGGGGTGGCACAAGGGGGGATTATTGGGGGCAAGGAGGGCAGCGAGCAGGGGGAATTAAATTACAAATAAAAACAAAAAAAAAACATTTACCTGTGCCACGACCTTCACCGCCGCACTGCTTCTCTCCTCTCCCTGCAGGCACAGGCTCCCAGCCTGCCCTGCACCAATCCTGACACTGCTCAGAGCAGCATCAGGATTGGCTGGGAGTGCCCAGCCAGGGCACTCCCAGGCAGACTGGGAGCCTGTGCAGGCTCTCTCCAGAGAGAGCCCGATGTACATGTGTGTTTGGCTGGCCCAAGACGGTCGGCCACACATACATGCGCTCTGAGACACTCATCACCCCGAGGCCCCGCCCTTTTGCCACAAAAACTATAATAAAAAAAGTTTATTATCCTTTTTGTGGAAAAGAATTGCAGCTGACGTTGCTGGTGGGAAGGCGATGCTCCTCCGTCCTTATGGAGGAGCTGCCCCTGGTTTACAGTCACTCCGGCACAATCCCTTATGACTCTAAATCCATCCAAAACCCAATGTTTCAAATGGTAAGACAATATGTAAAGTCTCTTAAACCCTCCTAAATTCTCCTTTGTAGAAGGTAAATGCCAACTATGTCACTTTATTAACAGGGTCTTTATTTTGAAATCGTATGCCCTCATCTAAGCTGAGCATTCTTCCAAAATCCAGATGAATATTATGTTTGGATCCGAATCAGATTTAGGAGTTTCGTACAAATTGTGCGCACTGCATGTTTTGCTTCTACATTTTTTCCCCAAGGAAAGCGTGGTAAAATTTCTGTAATCAAATAGAGAACATTTCATTCCAGACTACCTTAGAATGGCGGAAATCAAGTGCAATCAGCACATTGTCTAATAATTGGTACTACTGCGGCAGTTGTAAAACCGCTAGTTACTGCACTTTGTGGCATAGCAACATGTGAGTGTGCATGTAACACTCTATGGGCCTGATTACAACTTTGGAGGAGGTGTTAATCCGTCCCAAATGTGACGGATATATCACCAGCCGTATTACGAGTTCCAAAGGATATAATGGACTCGTAATACGGCTGGTGGTATATCCGTCACTTTTGGGACAGATTAACACCTTCCTCCAAAGTTGTAATAAGGCCCTATATGTGCACCCTACTGAGAATGAGGGTCTTAGAATGTAATTTGATCAACAATTCCCTTGTTATGGATTGTTTGGGGATGCTCTACTAGTCACCTTAAGAAGCACAGAAGACTGTGGCTTTTCCCTACTATATGAGTTTTTAAGTGTTAGAAATGGGGTCTTTGCTTGGCAGTCAGGTTACCCCCTGTCCAAGCAAGGACCCTCACTCAAGTCATGGTAAAAGAGAATCACCCTCAGCTAACCCCTGCTTACCTCCTTGGGAGCTTGGCACGAGCAGTAGGCTTAACTTCAGAGTGCTAGGTGTAAAGTATTTGTACCAACACACAGAGTACCTTATTGGAAACACTACAAAATGACATAACACAGGTTTAGAAAAATTTATCATATAGAGCTAAACAAAACAAGACCAAAATGACAAAAATCCACAATACACAAGTCAAGTTATCACTAAAAATGTACAAAGGAGTCTTCATGTAATTTTAAACACAACGCTAACGCTGTTAGCGTGAAAATGTACCTTTGGTGAGTCAAAAATAACCTTGAATGGGCGAGTGTGCATCAAAAAGGGCTTGTGATGCGTCGATTTCACTCATGAGCGAGACCTTGCACTGTTTCTCCTTTAGTCGGGTCAGCGTGTGTCATTTCTTTTCTCCGCAGGAGAGCGATGCGTCGATCTGATCAGCACTCTCGGATCCAAGCAGGCCTTGCATTGTTTTTACACGCCCAGTGGTATTGGTGTCCGAAATTCAGCCACACGATGGTCTGAAAACCATGCAGCACGGGTTGCGATCTCACCGGCCTCCGTCAGCGATGCTGCACCTCATTTCTCCAGCTGCGGGTGCCAATATTCCGGTCGCATTGCAGGTAAGCGTTGATTTTCAGCCGCGAAGCCGGCGGCGCACCGATTTTTCAGCCGCAGATGGGAGTCACATCAATCTTTTTTTCCCGAATGGTGGTTTGTGCGTGGATTTCCCACTCTTGGGCTGCTAGTTTCTCTTCTCAGAGCCCCAGGAACTGGATGGGCACCGCTTGGCAGAGTAAGCGTCTCTGCAGAGGCTCCAGGTGCTGGCAGAGAGAAGTATTTGCTGTCCCTGAGAATTCAAACAACAGGAGGCAAGCTCTAAATCAATCCCTTGGAGATCTTCACAAGAAGGAAGGCAACACAAACTCCAGTCTTTGTCCTCTAGCACAGGCAGAAGCAGCAACTGCAGGATAGCTCCACAAAGCACAGTCACAGGCAGGGCAGTTCTTCTTCATCAGCTCTTCAGCTCTTCTCCAGGCAGAGGTTCATCTTGGTTTCTAGAAGTGTTCTAAAGTCTGCGGTTTTGGGAGCCCTTCTTATACCCATTTTGCCCTTTGAAGTAGGCTTACTTCAAAGAAAAGTCTCTCTTGTTTGTGAAATCTTGCCTTGCCCAGGCGAGGCCCCAGACACACACCAGAGGGTTAGAGACTGCATTGTGTGAGGGCAGGCATAAAACCCTTTCAGATGTAAGTGACCACTTCTCCCCTCCCTCCTAGCACAGATGGCTCATCAGGAAATGCAGACTACACCCCAGCTCCTTTTGTGTCGCTGTCTAGAGAGAGGTGCAAACAGCCCAACTGTCAAACTGACCCAGACAAGGAATCCACAAACAGGCAGAGTCACAGAAGTGGTTTAAGCAAGAAAATGCTCACTTTCTAAAAGTGGCATTTCCAAACACACAATCTTAACATCAACTTTACTAAAAGAGGTATTTTTAAATTGTGAGCTCAGACACCCCAAACTTCACATGTCTATCAGCTCCCAAAGGGAATCTACACTTTAATCATATTTAAAGGCAGCCCCCATGTTAACCTATGAGAGGGATAGGCCTTGCAACAGTGAAAAACGGATTTAGCAGTATTTCACTGTTATGACATATAAAACACATTACTATATGTCCTACCTTAACCATACACTGCACCTTGCTCTTGGGGCTACCTAGGGCCTACCTTAGGGGTGTCTTACATATAAGAAAAGGGAAGGTTTAAGCCTCAAGTCGAATTTTACAGCTTAAAATGGCACACACAGACACTGCAGTGGCAGGTCTGAGACATGATTACAGGGCTACTCATGCGGGTGGCACAAGCAGTGCTGCAGGCCCAATAGTAGCATTTGATTTACAGGCCCTGGGCACCTCTAGTCCACTTTACTAGGGACTTACTAATAAATCAAATATGCCAATCATGGAGAAACCAATCAACAATACAATTTACACAGAGAGCATATGCACTTTAGCACTGGTTAGCAGTGGTAAAGTGCTCAGAGTTCTAGAGCCAGCAAAAACAGGTCAGAAAAAATAGGAGGAAGAAGGCAAAAAGATTGGAGTTGACCCTGCAAAGAGGGCAAATTCCAAAATTAAGTATGAGAAACAAAGATGTAAGAGAATCCAGTTTCTGATGGATTGTTGACAGATGGAAACCAGTCCAGTCTCTTCATAAAAGCATTATAGTTACATGGGAAAATAATTTAACACTTTTATGGTTTTTAAGAAGTCTTCACACACACTTTGTGGATAGAAATCTTATAGAATGTCTGTCATGGCCCTAGGCTTCTGTTTTAGGAGAACAGATTACAGCAGTAACTAAACGGAAATGAAACCTATACCCTCAATATTAAAAGGCCAAAACATCAAAGAATCTTAAGTCACTGCCACAAAAAGTATCAAGACAGGAGACCTGTGTGAAATGTTTTGGTTTTGAGAATGTTAAATTCAGGTGTAATCGTGAAAATTAATACTGCTAAAAGTAAACTAGACCATCACAGAAATGTAAGGAAAATATGTGATTTCAACCAACATTTGCGGTTTACAGGGCATTGTGGGTACAAAACACTGAACGTGATCGATGCAAGTCACCCCATCCTGGATCCTCCACTTTGCAAATAACTGGTCAGTTTTGAATGGAAAAATGTGATGTGTCCATGTTGCGTTTTGGGCTGTTTCCTGCCACGGACGCTTTGCCTACCCATACAAGTGAGGTACCATTTTTTATCAGAAGACTTAGGGAAATGCTGGGGGAAGGAAGTGTGTGGCTCCCCACAGATTCCAGCACTTTCCATCACAGAAATATGAGAAAATAGGAGTCTTTAGTCAAAGTTTGTTGTTTGTAAGGAATTCTAGATAATACAACCTGGTGAGAGCTATGCAAGTCATCCCATCCTAGATTCCTGTAGGTGTCTAATTTTACAAAATGTACAGGTTTGCTAGGTTTCCTAAGGTGCCAGCTACCCATTTTGCAAAAAAAGGTCAGTTTCGAGTGGAAAAATGAGATGTATTCATGTTGCATTTTAGACCATTTCCTGTTGCAGGCTCTTGCCGATCCACTTTGGTTCCAAATGGTTCCATTTTTATCAGAAGACTTAGGGGAACACAGAAACATAAAACAGGTGTTATTACTAAGTGTATTTCTCTGCAATTGTAACTTTCTAATGTAAGACTGTGTGTAAGATGGAGGTAATTTTGAGGAATGCCTTCTAATTCACGTGCTACTATGGGTACCCACAAATTCAGGGATAGGCAAATAACCCCTGCTTATGAGCTCCATATACTGTGCCTATTTATGAAATACATAGGGTTTATTGTTGCCTATTTTTCACTATTTAAATGTTACCGTATGAATTGCTCTATACACACACCAGACAATGAAAAACCATTGCAGGGCACAGCTCATTTATTGGCTCTATTTACCTCAGGTTCTGAGAAAACTCACAAATCCTATATATCCCTGCACCAGAAGGGTCTAGCAGTTGTAATGGTATATTCCTTTTGTAATTCAGCTGTCGTGATGAGAAGTTACAATTTTTTCTACTTCAAAATGTAGGACCTGATTTAGAACTCAGGGGAATGGAATACTCTCTCATAAACATGATTAATATTCCCTCCGCTGGATTATGATCCCATTCTATCCTATGGGATATCCGTCATGTTTGTGACAGAGTACTGCTTCAGCCAACATCTAAATCAGGCCCTTAGTTTCTTTGGAAAAACATTAAAGGATCTACACAAATGGCCCCTTTCTGAAGTTAGAATTTTGTTTAGTTTTCAGAAATGTGTAGCTTTCTGGGATCCAACTTGGGTTTCATACCTGTTTCCATCACAAATTTAAAGCAGATTGAAAGCACAAAACATAGGAAAAAGGGCTATCTCCCAGTAAAATGCCAAAACGTGTGGTAAACAAAATGTGGTTTTCTGAATCTAGCCTGTCTGTTCCTGATAGCTAGAAATATGGTGATTTGAGCGCTGCACAGCTTTTGCTGGTGCCATTTCCCCCCCCCAATAAAACACAATCTTGCTACATTTTGTCTAGTTTCTCAGTCGTCTCCAGGGGAATCCACAAACCCCAGCTTTAGAATCCCCAAGATGTTGGAAAAAAGGACACCATTTTGGCGTGGATGGCTTATGTGGACAAAAAGTTATGAAGGCCTAAACAAGAACTACCCCAAATAGCCAAGAAAGGGCTCAGCACTGGAGGGGGAAGGTCCAGCACCTAAGAGGTTAATGTATCTATAGTGTTGTAGTGTGAACTGGACATAAGATAAGTACAATTATGATTTTTTAGAGTACCCTGGTGTCATGGACTGCCAGATTTCTGTGACTAACGGTGAATGTTTGCAAAGTTCAGCATTCCATCCATCATCTGTTTTTTTTTTGCTTTTGTCACCCTAAGTGGGAAGGGTATGGCCAGATTTGAGTCCCTTGCTCACTGTACCACTGGATTCAAGATAGCCTGGCTGAAGAGGGGCGATATCCTGAGACTGATCTCAGGATGCTCACTTCCGGTCCAGGGAGGAGCTTCCTTGGCAGTGAGGGCTGGGCTGTTCCCATGGGAAGCAGGGTCAAGAATGATTTTCATATGTCTGGGACCAAACTGGGGTGGCGTGGTGGGCAAAAAAACAATGGAGTAAACCCAGATCTCTGTGACTGGGGGTGAATGTTTGCATTGTTCAACATTCCGTCCATCATCTGTTCTTTTTGCTTTTGTCCCCCTAAGTAGACTGCCCGCTATAGTCTTCTGAGGGCTCTGTTATCCAAATCAGCGTTAGTAAAATCAGCCCTGTCTTGAGAGGCAAACCACTACCTATTTTTTGCACATAATGAAATCCCCACTAGCCTCACAATGAAGATTACAAAGGTTTAGCAGGTGCCACAAACCATAGATCACTGAAAAATGTGGATGAATCACATTTCAACTCAACTTCTTTCTTCAGCTCACCCAAGACTTCTAATAACAATTAGGAACTAATTTTTGTTGACTCCCACTTAATTTAAATGTAAGAAATGTCATCTTTTTTCAGTAGTACCCTTATGTTTTGGGGTAGGTTTTGAAGGCATTTTGAATGGGTACTGTGAGACTCTCATTCACCCTTCCAGTATATGTGCTTGACACTCATATATAGTGTCCATTTGTTAACTAAAAATTAAATATTTATTTTTTAAGTAAGGGTAATGTCCTGTTGCAGGAAATGTCTCTTGTAGGCTGCAGTGTTCATTTACATACCCACATTTCATATGTATTACTGTAAAAGACTGCTTTCTTGACGGTCATTATAGCGTGACACACTGTGTTGCATAGGTTCTCATTATCCTAATAGGCTACTGGATTTGCGGAGTAGGATCGCATAGATTGTGGGGTACTAAGTACAATTCCACACCATGTGACACCTGTTGGTTTAATCCAGGTTTTCCGGCTAACTAGCAATGCCACATCTCTACCCAAGAGCAGGGATGATTGTGGCAACTGGGCGCATGACAAGAAAGGCTCCTGAGGGGAGTCGTGGTCAATCAGATCTCATCCCTTTCTCTCAGTTACATTAGTTTCACACAGGCAAAGACAAACAGGCAGAATATAGTTCAATAAGGGTTTATTGAAGTAATTGCATCTTAGATAAAATAGCATGTATTGCAATAACTAGGAGGATAAAACGATAAAAGCAAGATTGTGACAAGGAAAGTGAAACACAAAAACAGTCCCACCATACTGTCACTAGGAGTGATATATAGTTCTTCTGCCTAAGCTATGTTAGAGCACAGCGTTATAAGCCCTAATCCACCCTTCAGGTCCCCCCCCTGGGAAGACATTATCCCTCCTACTTGAGCAAGGAAGCCTGTAGTCTAGAGAAATGCCATCCCCATATAGGCCAGGGACTTGGTAGTCTAAGCAAACAGCAGTAGCAAAGACAATCCGCAATCAGCATGAAGTCGTGGTCATCTGCCCGGAATCTCCCTCCGACGTTTATGGGACAAAGGAGTGTTTTTATAATAAAACTGTTGACATTCTAAGAAAGGGTCCCCACGTAGGAATCTGTATGTTTCTGTGAATATTGGAGGGACAACTTAGTACTTTTGCCGGCAACCCTATCTGACTGCAGCCTTAAGGAAAGCACAAAGTAAAATGAATGTCCTTCTGGGAACGTAATACTTTTCTAGGCGAAAGAATAATTAGATAGAGAAAATAAAACATTACCGCAAAGGTGGATATTGCTAAAAGAATAAAGCAATGCTGAATAAAAATGTAACTGGGCTAAAGTGCACAATGGCACGCCTAGTATGCTAAATTAACATGTCTCAGTATGGCTAAAATAGCTACCCAACAATGCAGCCTAAATACTGAGCAGTATTTGCCAAAATAAATAATTGTGATGCGTGTAAAATACTATTGTTAAGTATTAGCTAAGTTATTCCTAACTGCCTATTGTAGCACACTAAGGCCCTCATTATGACCCTGGAGGTGAGTGGTAAAGTTGCGGTAATACCGCCCATAGGCTGGTGGTAATTACTGCCAAATTATTACTATGGCGGTGATAACTCCCACAGACAGCCAATGCACCACACCAACCGCCAAGGCGGAAACAACACTCACCACGCGGTAGTTGTCAAAAGTTAGGCCGAAGACAAAGCACTACTCACCATATTAAGACACATCAATCCATCAGGTTTTCCGGGGCGGTACCAACGCCTTCAAAAGCCTGGTGTGAACGCATCACAGATGAGAAAGGACTCACCATCGGAGACAATAGAAAGAACAACCTAGCCATGGAACCCAAACTGCAAGTCTTTCCAATGCTCATCTACATTGTGCTCCACCTGGAACACAAATGCCGAAGAAGACGATGACGGTGAGTACAGTTGCCTAGCACACAAGGGAGGGAGGGAGGAAAACGAGAGTGACCCTCAGATGCACAACACACACAAAAAACACACACCCAGCTACACACGAAAAACAATGGCACACGACACACGGCAGAATAATTCAAGGACAACAAGAATGCAATGAGGAGAATGTATTCACATCAACAGCTAATAAATAATCAAATTGTTCCTTAAACAGATATGTACAAATGAACACAAAGGGCTAATGTCCAGTCCAAAGTACTAAGGGTCCACATGGTCACAGGGCACAGTTCAAGGCTCAACTTGAATCCTGACTTCATCCGGATAGAACTCTGCAGGGGCATCAGTTTGCAAGTAGGAAGGCACTTCAGTGGGTTGGGGGCACATCAGCCGAATATGGGAACAAACCCACTGGTTCTGGAGGGGGCACCATGCCCATTTCACAGTGCTAAGGAGTGCAAGGCCACAGTATCTGGAGTGGGTGTCTTTCCCACTGGTTCTGGAGGGGGCTCATGCCCATTTCACAGTGCTGGGGAGTGCAAGGCCACAGTCTCTGGAGTGGGTATCTTTTCCACTGGTTCTGGAAGGGGCCCCTCATACAGCAGCCCCTGGAGGGTGGCCTACATGTCTTCTGCTGGTGGTGATGGCTGCACTGTGGTGGCAGATGGAGCTGCCTCCTGGGCAGACTCTGCTGGTGGTGATGGATGCACTGTGGTGGCGGATGGAGGTGTCTCCTGGGTAGCCTCTGCTGGTGGTGATGTATGCACTGTGGTGCCAAATGGAGGTGCTTCCTGGGCAGCCACTGCTGGGGGTGATGGATGAATTGTGGTGGCAGATGGAGGTGCCTCCTGGGCAGCCCCTGCTGGTGGTGATGGCTGCACTGTGGTGGCAGATGGAGGTGCTTCCTGGGCAGCCTTTACTGGTGGTGAGCGGATGCATTTCCTCAGCTGGCGGTGGGGGCCCCATGACCACTGGTGGTGGTGGAGGTGTCACCCTGACAGCCTATGCTGGAGTTGAGGGCTTCTTTCCCTTCATGGCATGAGGCATGGAATCATTACCCTTCCTGGCAGTGGCTGAGGGCTTCTTCCCCTTCATGGCTGGTTGTACGTGTTCCTTAGCCTTCTGGGTAGGAGTCAAGGGCTTCTTCCCCTTCAAAGCAGGAGGTGCAGGCCCCTTTCCCTTCATGTCAGGAGGTGTGGGATCCTTCCCCTTCTTGGCTGGTGTTGTGGGACCATTCACTGCCTTGCCACCACGACTAGGTGGTGCCACGACTGTCCGCCTGGACTGTTTGGCTGAGGTGCTGGGCTGGGTCATTGGGACCCTGCTCTTATGGGCAGGATGAGGGGAGAGGGGGAGGGAAGAGGTCACGTTGGGAAATAAATTTGGGTGCAGGTATATGGGCAGAATACTGATGTGAGGTGCATGGCTGTTGGGTATGTGAGTGCCTGCGTTTGTGTCCTTTAAGAGGGGGACAGACAGGGCGGAGAGGACACAGGGGAAGCGTGCATGGATGTTGTGGAGGTGTCTGCTAGTGAGGTGTGTGCTGCTTGGTGTGGTGACGCTGGTGGTGGATGTTGATGCAGTGCATGCAGGTGTGAGTGTGGACGTGACTGGGAGGGAGTTGAAGGAGGAGGAGGAGGGGGAGACAGTGGAGGCAGTGGATGTGGTTGTGTATGCAACTGTCTGGTGTTTGCGTGAGTGCTTATGTGTTGAAGTGTGGTGCCTGTGTTTGCCTGTGCCACTCTTGGGTATTGTCTTGTGTGCATGATCGTCTGCATGTGAGCATGGGATGGGTTGGGGTTGAGGAGACTGGGACTGGGAAGTGGTAGTTGGAGGGGGGACGGTAGAAACAAGGACAACGGCTGCCATTGGAGAGGAGGCCAGAGCCTGAATCAATCTCTGTTGGGCTGCCAATCCACTGCAATTGCCCTCCAGGAACGCATTGCATTGCTGCATCTGGGATGCCAGCCCCTGTTTTGCATTCACAATGGTTGACTGCCTGACAGAGATGGATCTCAGGAGGTCAATAGCCTCCTCACTCAGGGCAGCAGGGCTCACTGTGGCAGGGCCTGAGGTGCCTGGGGCGAAAGAGATGCTCACCTTCCTGGGTGAGCGTGCAGGGGCAACTCACTGAGTGGTTACTGGGAGGGTGGTGCTGGTATAGGGAGGTGGCTGCACCTGCAGCTGGGGTGGTAACAGAGGTGTCCACCACCACCAAGGAGCTTTCATCGGAAGAGGTATCTGAGCCTGTGTTGTCATCTCCTATCTCCGCCATGGAGTTTCCCTCGCCCTCCATCCCACTTGTTCCCTCGGCGTCAGTGGACTCTGCCTCCAAGGTCCTGTGGGATGCAGCTCCCTCTGTCACCGGAGCCCCTGCTCCTCCAACAGATTATGCTAATGCACACATGTACAGGATGACAGAAGAAAAAAGGGGGATGAGAGAGAAAAAGGAAACACGGGGTCACTTACTGCACCAACAACACAGTTAGCATACACAGCACCGTCACATACAGGGATCAGGATTGAGCACTATCCATTGCACTGCATGTAATTTGGCTAGATGTCACGTCAAGATGAAGGCCACACACTGCCAACTGCACGTTTCATTGTACCTACAAAGCCCTGCCTGAAATGGAATGCTAACAAGCAAGGTTACCTGCATTTGGAATATACCCATTACCCTAGAGATGACTTACACTGCAATGTCTGGCCTTGCCTTAGGGGCACCCACTAACTCACATCCACCACACAGAACCCACTCCGCCAGCAATTTTTTTTGATAATGCCCACTGTACTCATCACCTTGTGGTTGCTGTGATTCCCTCAAGTGCCTATCCAGCACTGGGTAGGCCACCGCCAGTATGCAGGCCATCAGGGGGGTCAGGTTCCGACAAGCACCCCTTCCTCATTGGGACGCCATCCCCAGCTGGGCCTCTGCAGTCTTCCGTGCCCAGCGTTTCAGGTCGTCCCACCGTTTCCAACAGTGGGTGCTCCACCTGCCATAGACCACAGGGTCCATACATCCTTGGTGATGGCATGCCATAATCCCTTCTTTTGATGGGCGCTGACCTGCAGAGGTATTACAGACAGGAGAACACCATTAACCAAACAATCCAGCCTGTCACACATATGGCCCACCAATCCTGTTTCCATCACCATTGGCACACACATCACCCGGCGCACTCTATGTGCACCACCACAAGGCATTCCCTCCATGACACACTGCTTGCACACACATCTCTATGCATCCTTCTCCACATGCATTGTGCCCAAAGTGTACTCACCTGTTGGTCTGGAGGCCCCTACAGCAGTCCTTACTGGGGTAGGACCCCATCCACCAGTCGCTCCAGATCCTCCGAAGAGAAAGCAGGGGTCCTTTCCCCAGTCACACAAGCCATGGTAGGTTCCAGTCACAGGTCACAGCAGCACACGCAATGTAGGTGTTCTCCTGTTGAAGGTCAGGAAACAAGTGAGGAATCAGATAGATAGTCCCCGCAGGCGCAGATCCTCATCTGCCACTGTACTCCATTGAGCCCCATATTAGCCAATGAGGAATTGCACGTCGGTGCAAGACCGTCTTCCACCACGACACCCAAAGTCGGCAGAATTACATCACTTCTACCTGTCCCTACATACAGGACAGGTGGTTGCCATTTAATGATGGCGGACAACAGTCATATCAACCTTAACTGTGTCACAGCATAGATTGGCACATACCTCGCCATTTGCACTGTCCCATCACATGAATGCACTATGTACACATTGAAGTTGTGGCTCCATTGTTCAAATTGTAACAACCTACTCACTCTTGTGTTCCTTAGATATCTACCACTGCAGATGAATAGGAGGTGGAGATATACCCTGTGTACAGTCCCTGTATGGTGAGCTGGTGCCCTGCTGCAATGGACTGTACCTTCCCCTGTAGGTCTTTCCACCTCTTCCTGATGTCATCCCTTGTTCTTGGGTGCTGTCCCACGGCGTTCACCCTGTCCACGATTCTCCGCCATAGCTCCATCTTCCTTGCAATGGAGTCCTGCGCTACCTGTGCTCCAAACAGCTGTTGCTCCACCCTGACAATTTCCTCCACCATGACACTTAAATCCTCTTCTGTGAAACAGGGGTGCCTTTCTGGGGACATGGGTGTTGTGTGGTGTGTGTTGGTGAAAGTGAGTTGAGTAATGTGGTGGGGTGTGTGATGTGGTGTGCATGAGGGATGTATGAGTGTAAGTGGTGTATGTGTCAAGTTGTCTCTGTGCTGTTCGTGTCAATCTCCTGGCAGTAACAGTTGTTTTTAAAGGGACATGGGTACTGTGGGTGTGTGTTTTATAGCTCTGTGGGTGGGTGGATGCAGTGTGTGTATGGGTGTCAGGTCTGTGTTTTTCATATTGGTTAATGTTGTTTTGTATGTGGGTGTCCATTCTGAGCGGGGCGGTATGTACCACCAATGATTTACCGCCCTTGAATGTCCGCCGTGATGATTCGTGGGTCATAATGTGGTGGGCATTGTTTTGTTGGCGCAACAGTATGGGTGTAGGGACTGCCACTTTATCACTTACCTTTGGGCTGGCGGATTTGTGTATATGGCTGTATTCTGTCAGATTGGTGTGTGTGTCATAATATGGCAAACAGATATTCGCCACTGTGGCGGTATGTTGGTGGCTGTCGCAGTGGCGCTAAGGGGAAATTACTGCCAATGTCATAATGAGGGCTTAAATAATAAAACAAATACAATGCCCTTATCGTAGTAGTTTGCTATAAAGTGGTAATTTCACTATTGGTGTGGTTTACCTTCTTGAGAAGGACTATTTATTATGTGTTCTTTGTTTCACACTTCACACTAGAAAAATATTAAATAAAATGTGTTTTGAATACTTACTAAAAAATGTAGTTCAGTGGTGAAGACAAGTTTCTAGTAAGCATTAGGATTGATTCTCAAACTACCTTGATGGTACTACCAAATGCACTACAAAATATAAGCTTTGCCTATATTTAGGTGTATGGACTAGGTCCTAACTTTAACCTCCTAGTGGGAACTGCCATTAGGTAACATATATATACTATATATATATATATATATATATATATATATATATATATATATATATACATAACCTAGTGGCAGTTGCACTAGGTAGTTATAGTTATAGTTAAGTCCTAGAAAAAGTGTTTTTTACTTGGCCATATCTTTGGCCCCAGTTGATGAATCCTCACAAAATTGTCCAAAAGAATTGGATGCTGATGTGAGCTGCTATTTGGAAAGTTTCGGAGTGATCTGTTGAGAGGGTCTGAGAAAAAGTGGGGTCCCAACACGCTTTTTCCTCATTCATTTTTCCTTAGGGATTTTAAGCAGCAATAGCGCCCAAACCACTGGACGGAATTACACAGAGGGGCATATTTATACTCCATTTGTGCCTAATTTGTGTCATTTTTTTAATGCAAATTTGATGCAAAACTAACTCCATATTTATATTTTGTTGTTAGACATGTCTAACGTCAAAATATTGGAGTTTGCACCATTTTTTAGATGTGTGAAACTACCTTGTGTCAATGAGATACAAGGTAAGCGTTCCCATCTAAAAAATGGTGCTAACCCTATTGCCCCATATTCATCCCCGTGCTAAAAAGCTTGCTTTTCACCATTAACGCCTGGGTCACACCAGGTGATAGGGAACCTCTGGACCTATTTCCATGGCTAAACACCATGGAATAGGTCAACAGGTGCCCTCCTCAAACCCCAGGAGCACCTCCACCCACACCAGAGGAACACCAGAGGATGTGGAACCCCGTCCCAGGTAAGTAGAGGTAAGTTTTTTTTTTTTTTAAGTAAAGTGCCAACTTAGGGCCCCCTTGGTACCCCCTGCATGGCACAGGGTGCAATTGCCATGCTCAGAGGACACTGGTCCCCTGTGCTCACCATTGGGGTGGTGGGCATGACTCCTGTCTTTTACAAGACAGGAGTCATGTGGTATGGATGGGTTTGCATCAGAAAATGACGTTTGGCTGGTTAGATGCATTTTTTTGCCTCTAACCAGCCTAACTATTTTTTTGGGTGCAAATCCCCCTTCTCCTATCCCGCCACGCCCACCCAGCTACTGTCACTTATTTTTACGCTAGCCCACCCTTTGCACCAGCTTGCACCATTCCATAAATATGGTGCCCTGCTGGCACTCAGGAGTGGCACCAGCCTGTGCTACACTTTTTGATGCAAAACTGTGTTAGTGCAGTTCTGCATCAAAAAGTGTAAATATTCCCCCAAGTTTGGCAGAAAGTAGCTCTTGGTCCATGAAACAACCTTGTAAATCTGCTCAGTGGTTGTTGAAAATCCAAATTTGTATATATAGTGATGCTAAGGCTTTGCAAACCCTTTCGATCTCATACTGAGATCTGATTGGCTGCCAAGTCCCAAAAAACACATAGAAAAAAACAAGGGGCCAGGGTAGGGGCACTCTAATCCTTTAGTTCTGGTGCAGGGGTCCCAAAGCGACCCCTCCCAGAGCTAAAAAAAAGCATATTTTAAAAATGTTCACCCCAAGTCACGATGGTTCTTTGGATCTAGTGAAAATTAAAAAAACAAGAGCAGGTTCCCATGCTTGAGAGTGCTGAAACCCCTGGGTGGGCCAAGTCCCGGGGGATTGCCGTTTTAATACAGGGGGGTGCCCAGCCCCGGGCAGCACCAGGGACCACTGCCTTCCTGGGGTACATTTCTCCATCTAATGGAGGGGGCACGTGGCCCCCGCAGCCCCGGGGACCGCCACCTCCCCAGGGATTTAATCAAAAGTAATGTGGGGAGACTGCCCTGCCCCCCTGCATCCACAGGGACTGCCACATCCCTGGGGCACCAATGAAAAACTAATGCAGGGAGCAGTCTGCCCCTCCCCAGCAGTCCGGACACCATCACCCCGCCATGGCTAATAAATACAATGCAGAGGGGCTGCCCGGGCCACACCACAGCCCCGGGAACTGCCACCTATTTGGGGCTAATAAATGCAATGCAGAAAGCTGCCCAGACCCCCTCACAGGCCCAGGAACCCCTACCTTCCAGGGACTTCAAAGAAATGACATGTGAGGGGACCGCCTAGACCAGCACCACCTTGGACTACTAATGTTGAAGGGGGGCAGTGCTGCCCCCTTCAATGAGCCACTGATAGCTCTGGGGACCACCACCCAGCAGGGCTGGCTCTTGCTATGTCCCAGGGTGCGCAGCCCTGGGGTTTAGCTCTTTGCTGTGGCTTGGCTGCCGCTTGACAACTGCAGCCACGTCACAGCAAACATTCCACTTTCTGACAGTGGGACCTGTCAAACATGTGTGCAGGGAACAGAGCTGGAAAGTTTTGCTCCAGCAACTACTTAAAGCAGTTCCTTGGTTGTTGGAACAATGGGACCACGGGGGGCCTTGAGGCACCCCCCATGTTCCCAGATAGCCTGTAAAGGGCACATTATAAAATACATTTAAAAAATCAGCAGGGAAGGGCTGCCCCATGGTCCCAGATAGCACATAAAGGGCTAAACAAATGCATTAAAAAAATCAATGGCTAAAATGTGAAGGTCACAGACCATGCGGCTCATTATGAACATGCTGGCGGTCTAAACATAGACCGCCAGCCCCTTTGAGACTCCGCCAGCCGTATAATCAATATTCCACATGGCCGGCAGGTGGAAACAGTGTTTCCGCCAACCGGCCCAGCGGGATGCTGGGCCAGGACATTGCAGACGGCTTCACATGGAGCCATTGTCAATGCAGCGGCACCCGTCGCGCAAATCACTGCCCGTAAATCGGGCAGTGACCTGCACGATGGGGCTGTGCACAGGAGCCCCTGCACTGCCCATGCCCATGAAACCGCCAGGAAATTGCTGGCGGAACACGGGTTCTTTATCCGATCTGCTTGCAGCGCTGCCCTGTCGAATGAAGAATTCCGCCATGTAGCCCCAGAAAAGTGTTGCTTTACTTTGGGGGTGGAGAAATGTAACTTGCACCTTTGTAGTAAGTTTACACTAGGAGTTTATGAATACCAAATGTAGTACACTTACTACAAAGTGTAATCTTACTCAAAAGTGTAACTTACCTTTATGTGTCAGGCCCACGGTGAGGAGGCAACTTTAGAAATATCTACCTGACTGAAACCTTATGTGGTAATTTATTCAGTTCTCCTTGACATCTCTCTTGACAGTGATTAACCTTTCATATGGTATGAAATATCCCCTCACACCCAGCAAAAATAGATATGATTCTGTGAGCAATATGAATGGCAGGACTGGCAGAGGTAAACACTGGTCACTTAGTATGGAATATAGAACATGGGCGTGGACAGGAATGCAGGTAACATCACTAATGGACATGCTGAAACCTGATCTTCTGAGATGCCTATGCTTGCTCACATGCTTACCTTCCCATATGCTTACATTACCTAGGCTCTTGTGTGAGGTAAGCTTTTGAACTAAGACCTCTCTCAGGCCTCCTGCAGAGGCTCTCAGTCGGAGGAACCTTTTCCCAGAGGAAGTTTGACAGGGGTGTAGCTTAATTTCAGAAAGGCAGGCCCTGTATTTAACATTAGAAGATCTTGGTTGTGTGACAAAGGACCTTCCATCTTTGAAGACCCCAGAACAGTGCACTGTAAGGGAACTGCCCAAAAGGTAGGCAGGCTGGGCTAAGGAAATTATTTTGGGATTGGGTTGGTGGTTGCTAATGGGAAACATCTGGAACAATGACTCCAGAACATCGATTATGCAAGCAATGCAAGGGTAACCACACTTGCTGGAACAACTGTCTTTTCCTCTGCCTTAACCACACTTGTGCTGAACAACGCATAGGTGTGGTTAAGGCAGAGAAAAAGGCAGAATGGATCGGGAGAGGATGCAGTCAAGTAAGTGGAGTTGGGGCAGGGTTGGGGGTAGTTTTTAGGGATGGGGGAGTGGATTAAGAGCGTGGGAGGTTAGGGTACTTTGGTTTTTTAGGGGCAGGGATGAGGGGATCTATGTAGTTCTGGTTTTTTGGGGCAGGGGATTGGGGTAGTTCTGTTTTAGGGGCAGGGGTCAGAGTAGTTTTGTTTTGGGAGTGGGAGGTTGTGGTACTTTTGTTTTTGGGGTGTGGGCGGGGCAGTTTGGTTTTTGCGGATGAGGGTGGTGGAGGGAGGATTGGGGTAGTTTGATTTTTGGGGTGGGGGCGTTGGGGTAGTGTGGTTTTTGGGAGGTGGGGGGATCGGGGTAGCTTGGTTTTTGGGGGTGAGGTGGGAGGGTCGGGTACTTTGGTTTTTGGGGGTGGGGAGTTGGGGTAGTTTGTTTTTTGGGGGTGGGGTGGGGTGGAGGGATCGGGGTAGTTAGATTTTTGGGGGTGAGGGTGGGGGGTCAGGGTAGTTTGGTTTCTGGGGGTGGGGATCAGGCTAGTTTAGTTTTTGGGGGTAAAGGGATCAGGGTAGTTAGGTTTTTGGGGGTAGGCGGTGGGGGATCAGGGTAGGTAAGGTTTGGGGTGGGGGATTGGGGTACTTCTGTTTTTGGGGGTAGGGGTCAGGGTAGTTTTATTTTTGTGGGTGGGAGTCAGGGTATTTTTGTTTTTGGGGGTGGGGGATTGGGGTAGTTTTATTTTTAGGGGTGTGGGTGAGGGGATCAGGGTAGTTTTGCTTTTGTTTTTGGGAATGGGGAGATCGGGGTAGTGAAGTTTTTAGGGGCAGGGGTGAGGAAGTCGGTGTAGTTAGGTTTTTGGGGATGGGGGTCAGGGTAGTTTGGTTTTTGTGGGTGGGGTGGCGGATCGGGGTAATTTGGTTTTGGGGATGGGGGGATCGGGATAGCTAGGTTTTTAGGGGCAGGTGCGGGATCAGGGTAATTTTTTTGCTTTTAGAGGCAGGGTGGGGGTAGTTTGTTTTTTTGGGGGGAGTGGGATGGGGGATTGGGGTAGTTTTGTTTTAACAGGTGGGGTGGGGGTCGGTTGATTTTAGGGTGGGTGGGGGAGGTCAGGGATGGGTTAAGGGCCCAGGGTGGGTGGGAGGTATCCAGGGTAATTTTATTTTAGGGGTGGGGCATTGGGGTAGGTTTAGTATTAGTGGTGGGGATCTTCTGGCGTTTAGGGCAGGTGGGGGTGGCATGCTAGAACCATGCATGCTGTTCCCACACATGCCTTTACTAGGCATGTTTTTACAATGAAAAATTGTTATAAAGTCATGCGTGGAAAAGGCATTTGTGGTAACAACGCAGTTGGTGTTCCAACTGCGTTGTTCAGACATGCGTGGTTCCAGCATTTGTTGTTCCATCATACATTCCTCGCTAACTATTGTAGAATATATACCTGGCTAACTGTCACTGGCCCTCAGAACATAACTAGGAAGTAAAGACACAGACAAAGGAAGATTTGATTGGAGCTGCCGGAAAGGAAGACTGAACAGTGTCATGGTGTTTGCTGGTATCTAGGCACCTTAATTGATATCCAAGGACGAAATGGCTGGCTTAATGTTAGCCATAGGGACTGAAAAGAATCAAACAGGGCTTTACTTTATGTACAAACAAGCTAGTAGCTCTTTCCTGACCCCATGCAGAGCATGTTTCCAGAATCTCCAGAATTTCATCAAAAAACAGTTTTCTGCCGAGGGAATGTCAAATCCAGGCAGTAAAAGGCTTACAGTCGTTTACCACAGATTCTAATAAAGAGTGTGAAACCTGGGCATGTGGTGGCAGGGGCAAGCTAGCATATTGGGACTAACCATTCAAAAAGGTCAGAGGAGTCCCTCCAGGTAAATGTAGGCAGTGTGAAAAGGAAATTGCATTGCCTAGCCTCGAAGTAATGTGCTGTAAGATTCCCATTTTGGTAGTTAACACACATCCTCTGTCACTCTTCACAATCATTTTGCTTTTGCATTCTGCATTGAGTTCCTACTGCTCCCACAGTTGGGGGTTCTTGCTTTACTCGTGTTCGATCCCTAGTAGGCTATATCTGCTTCTACTGATTGTCAAGATAATTCCTGGTTATTCTGGTGCTCTTCAATCCTGTTCCACTGATAATTAAGTTATTGTCTTTGTTGCTCCCGCCTCTCATCTTGGATCCCTTTCCAGATGAGTCTTCTCTCTCTGGCTGAGCCATTACCTGTGAGGCTTTGTGGTGTGCTGAAGGCTTATCCAGCTTTCTTTGTCTCTTTTCCCCTCCCCATCCTCCTCTCTTTCCCAAAGGGAATAGTTTAAGGAACACCTGCTAAGTTCTACCAATGTGGAGGCTGGGACATGCATTCATGTTCATCCTATAAGAGATTGATTTATGGAGTGGATGATCGAGCAACTTAAAATTCTGCCTGCTTAGAAACATCAATAGGACACAACAGCTTAATCTGGACTGTGAAAAACAAATTAACTAACCCATTGCTATATTGACTCTCTTGAATGCTTGGTGAAAGTCAAGTGTTTTCTCTGCCACTCAACTCAGCATATATCAGTTCAAAGCATGTTGTGATTGCTGTATTAAACTTAGACTTTGGTGTTCATAGGCATTGTTTTCAATTCACAATTTTTATTATCCCACTTCTCCAATGGGCAGTCGAGATGTGCTCAATATCATGAAATTTCTATTTTAAGTAGACTAATAAAATAGAAAACAGCATCTCTGTTGCTACCCAATGCCCTGTCGTGTCCAATTCAACTCCATAATGGATCCTTTCATTCCTACCTCAATATCAAACTACTTGACTAGTTGATGACAATTTTAACGATCCTGCTCTAGCCTTTCATCTGTAGGCCGAAAGCATCCAAGTTTATCTTACAATGGATTGTCCTATATCTATTTCGCTGGTCAAACTGGCTGTGAAATTGATACATAAATGTCTGAAAAAAAGGGATTTTAAATATCTAGAAGAAAAGCACTCAAAGTTCAATTCTCTAAAGACTCTGGGAGCAGATTCAAGAGCCCTTAGCGCCACTTTAGCACTGCCATAGCATAATTTCTTTTACGCTAAAGTGGCGCTGAAGTGGCATTTTCCCCACGCCATATTTACAAAGTGGTGCAATGCATGGATTACGCCACTTTGTAAACCCTTGTGCCACATTATGCCTGCGCCAGGCATAATTTATGCAAGGGAGGCATTCCCCCATTATGGGGGCCAAATAAATGGTGCAAGGAAATCTAAGAGATTTGCTTGTTCCATTTTTGGTCAGCACTTTTAATGCCTGCTCAGAGCTGGTGTTAAAAGAGGGCATACTTTTATTTATAATGGGCCCCTATGTACTCTGCAGGAGTAGCACCAAGGTTTTGGCTCTACTACTGCAGAGTACATCGATAGTGTAAAAGAAATGAAATGGAAAGGCTGGTGGAATGGGTAACTCGGGGGGCCCCTGCACTTGGCATGAATGGCCCCATCGCACATTCCACTGCCATTATTACGGGCAGTGGAATGCGTGACGGGTGCTGCTGCACCCACTGCACTGCCACAGCAGCGCCGGCTCCATTAGGGGTTCAGGCTGCACAGGAGGTCTGAGGACGGGAAGAGTTTAGCTGGCGGCCTCCACACCCGCCAAACTCTTAATGACCACCAAGGCTTGAAATTAGAAGTATGGGCTCTGTAACATACTACCTATAATATAATTTGCTGATACTATGGGATCTTGTTATTCACATAGTTAGGGGCTTACTTACCTTGGCTGTAATTATATGCATCATCCAGCTCATAATTATTAGATGTAAGTAAGTAAGCAAGTAATCTTTATTTGTGTTATGAAATAAAACCATTGCAATAAAAGTTAAAACAAGGCTGATTACACATATTAGAGAGACCTAGATAAAAACCATTATGTAAAAGATTACATCTACTTCTATCAGCCTGTTAGCTGCAGGTAAAATTTCAATATGCACATTAGTTCCTCTGAGATGCATAAAATTTGATAACAGGCTTTTAATATACATTTCATTGTATAATTGACAGACCGATGAGTGTGGGATCAGCATCTAATATGAAAAGACGCTAGCAGAAACTTGTAAAATTCTTTGATACAGGCCTAGCTAGCTCTTGATAGTCCAATGATTGCCTGTGTTAGTTATCCCCTCAGCACCCTTTGGCCGAGGGAACCCTCCTGCAGAGTTGTAAGTACTTTAATATTCCTGTTACACTGAATATGCCTATTAAATAGGAGCAAGCCCCTCGTGTGGCTTGATTAGCAGCAAACAATATGCTTAATTACTGTATATTCTGTTAGAAAATGCTTAAGAAATAGACAAGTCGGCAGGACAGTTGAATGTCTTCACATGCAAAAAAGTGCTTTCACTGCCTGTCTGCATGTTCTTATTTTTTTTGCATTAACAAGTGGTTTTAGGAGCAATTTATGTTTGTGTCTGAGACCTTTCCATATACATATTAAATGCAACATATCCTCTGTCACTGCCCTGCACAGTTGACAACTGTTGTATGCTTGAGGTTCTTTCCATGGGGGTAGGTGGGGCAGAGCAGGAAGGATGATGAGCTGATACCAGAGATATTTATCCTTAGAACTTTTTGTGAATAATACACCTAAATATGATTGTGGTGAGCCACTGAGGTAGTTCTGCAGAGAGAGCCATCCATGGGCTCTTCCTGAAAGTTCTGTTTATCTTCCAGCAACTAGACCCTTTTGACTGTTTAGTTGCAAGTTTTTTAAAGCTGTTATAGTTATGAGTACCCCAGAGTTCATTAAGCCCCAATAGCTCTAAAGAATCTTGTAGTTGTGTTTTTTGCTGCGCCTGCATCTTTAGTTATTAGTTAATTCCACAGGTGAGTATTTAGGGACCCTGGCTCTGCACTCTTGATCTAATACTAGCTTTTTGCATAGGTACCTCTGCCCGCAAATTGTTGCGACTGTAAGCCAAATTCTAATCTTATTTGTGCTGGTGAAGTGTAACTTTGTAGGCTGAAGATCATCCTTAGGGCCTTTGCTATAATGCCATTCAGGGTCCTAGTATCCAAGCCGCTTATACATTCGCTGCCATAGGTGATAGTCAGGATGAGTTTTGCTTGTATTATCTGAATGATCGGGGTGAAGCTTGGTCCGGCAGTTTTGCTCTGGAGATTTATAGTGCAACAGCTACAGCCAATGCTCTTCTTTTTAGTGTCTTTTTATGAGGTATGAACATGCCTTTGCTGTCTACTATTACCCCCAAGTATTTGAATTAATTAGCTGTTTCCATCCTTTACCCTGCCAGGTGCCAGCAGTGCTTCTGATTTGTCTTGCTTTGATTCAGCTGCATGATGTTTGTGTTATCCAAGTTTATCTTCAGCCCGTTTATTACAGAGTGGTCATGGATTGTGTCAAAAAGACGCTGGAGACCAACCAGAGTTAGGTTAATTAGCCCAAGGTCATCTGCATCTAGTAAGTTTGAGATATTGAGCCCGCCCAACCTAGGCATGTGGGAGTTGCTTTTGTCCAATTCTGTTGATAAGTCTTCCATGAAGAGACTGAACAGGATTAATGGTAGTACATAGCCTTGTTTCAGCCCATTGGTGGTTGGGATCCTTTTTGTCAGGTATTCACCCGTCCCTAGCTTCACTTGAACCCAGGTATCTTAATGTAGCTGGATCGACTGCTTTAAGAGTCCTGATGCAGTGTATTTTTTTGCTACTTTGACCCACAGTATCTCCCTGTTAATTTGGTCAAATGCTGAAGCCTAATCAATGAAGCAGAGGTATCGCAGGAGGTTGGCCGTCTTGATGGCGTCAATTAGCAGTGAGAAGGTTAGTATATTTGTAGTAGTACCCATGTCCTTGCTGAATCCAGTTTGGTTGAGGGGGATTTTTGCATTTTGTGTTGCCCAGTCCTTGTGTTCTTCTCGGACGATCCCAGCATAATATTTGGCATAGTTGACTATTAAGGCGACCAGCCTGTAGTTTTTGGGTTGCTCTTGTCTTCGTTCTTAAAGATTAGGGAGATTATTGACCCCCTCAAGGATGCTGGAATTATTCCTGTTCGGAGGCCTTCTTCAAATACCGGTTTCAGCGCTTCTACCCAGTAATCTGGGTCTAGTTTGAATCCCATTAGCTCCCAGTGCTCCATCTCTCCTACCCTTGGCTATCCGGCTCTTGATTTGATCTGCAGACATTGCAATTGCCTTGCATCCAAAAGAGGCCACTTGAAAATGGGGTGTGATAAGATTAACCCAGGACTATTCTGTTAAGTGGGAGTTTACTCCATGAACTGCAGGGTTCAGTAGGTTGTTTATTGTTCTCCAAAATCTTGTGTTGTTACTGTTTATATCATGGAGAAGCTTGGCCCAGAATATCTCTTCGGCTTCCCCCTTTACTTACCATGTTATTTTTTTCTTACTTACTTTTAATTCCCTCAGTGACTTTAGAATATTCTTGTTTGCGCCAATTAGACAAAGCCTCCTTAGTGCTCTGTTTATTGATTTTTTAAGGGCTTGAATTTGTCTATTTTGTGGGATGAGGAGCCCTGCAGAGGGCATAGTTTTAAATTCGGCAGAGTTCTTATTGTAAGTTCTTCCTCTTGAAGTTATTTGAGGTCTTCTCCTCGATGAAATAGTTTTGCTCAAAGTTTTACCAACTGGTTGTTGCTTTTAAACCACCTGTACGCTGTTCTTCCTGGTCGGGCTGGGTGTTGTGTTTTGCACTTGATTCTTTTGTTATTTACTAAGTAGGTGGAGCTAGGATGCTCCACTGGGCAGTTTAAGACAGCTCCTTGTATACTCATTATGGTTTCTTGTGGTAGATGTTCAACGAGGCCACTTGCCCCAAACCCAAAATCTACAATTTTACAGACCATGGGGGAGTTACCAAAGTGTAATCTATTGTAGTGCTGACTGATGTGTTGTGAAAGGAGGCTGCTGGAGGGCAATTCCCCAAAAAGCTCCCATTTAGGGTGCAAAAGCTCAGATGTTTCAGATACTTCCACAGATTGTGTGCTAATTTTGTTGGCTTCCCCCATTTCCTGCTTTCCTGATGTAGAATATTCAATATAGAAAATTGCTCATCCAGAAATAAATCATCTTCTCCTGGGCAAGGTCAACCTTGTGATAAAATTAAGTTTGGCGTGGCCTCTTCTATTAGTAGGTTTGTTAGTTCCTCCATCAGTAGTTTTGTTCCATTGATCTTGTTGCATGGGTGCAGGTACACATTTATGAGCACTAATTGTGGATTGTTATTGTCAACTCCTAGTTCCACTCTGAGTGCTAATATGTAATTTGTTGAGGTTGTCTTCATGCCCAGTACCTTGGCTGCATAGATACTTTTTGTTGAATTATACATAGCCAGGCCGCCTTTCGAGCGACCACATTTGGGACTTTTTACTGCTGGATGATAGGTTGTGAAACCTAGTAGATTGAACGGTTGTTGCTCTTTGCTTGCAAAGTTTTGCTTTTGAGCCAGGTGCTATTGTCACAAGTATTTAGAATTTGTGCTAACCAGCCCCAATCATCAGTAGTTGAAATGCCGTTCCTGGTTTTAGTCATCCTCCAAGTGTTGAAGTCTTTTTTGGTCTTGGAGTTGTACTGCGAGCCCCTCTGAGAATCAATTGTGTCCTTATTGTAGTATATCTTTGACTTGGATTTGTCTGTTGTTTGTGGTTTGGGAGCAGGGGTTCTGGGTACCCAGCCTTTTGGAGGGGCATCACTTTAATTTCACAGCCATTTAATTGTTCTTGCTCGTCCAAGGTCCTCTGTGCAAATACTGGTGATGCCCAGGCCATTATTAGATGTGCCATGTGAAAAGGGTATTTTGTCCATCAGGCTGCCAATGCTCTTTGCAGTCAATGTATCTATTTACATAATTATTGATGTGTTTGTTTTAACTCATATAGCCGCTGTTAAACTATCCGTTTTTCATATTGTCATATTTCTGGCTTTCTTGTAAATTTTTATGTACTTGTATGTCCTACTCATATATATCTTCTACTAAGTTGCCTTAATATATTGTATATTGTTATACAACACAGCTAGGATGAGTTTGCATTGTAGAAATATGGTAATAGCATATTACACAATGCACAGCTTCATATTTAGTATATATCATATCTGTGTCTGTTTTTATTGCACAAATGAAACTCATATTTAACAGTATTTCATCCAATGTGGAACATATTTCACATGCCACTTGGAATATGAAAGACATTTTACAGATCCCAATGAAATATAGGTTTCAGCATTGTAGTGCCTGCAGAGCTTTACCTTTGTCCATTGTTTAGTCAAATTTCTAATACATATTCTGTTCGTGAAAGGTAAACAAAACCTAAACAGTCCAATTGCAATCAGTACCTATTAACATTTGTACCTTGCAAAGAACAGCTTCAAATAGCTGTCACTTCCAAAGACAGAATTTGTTTTAACAAGGCAAAATTTAATTCTATAGTTTTGACAACACAATTAATTAGTCATACACAAGTAGTCTTTTCTTCTTTTACACAAAAGAAATCAGTATATAGTCTGGTATTTCACTTGATGTTTGAAATACAATTTGCCTGTTTGAAATAAAACAATTATTCATGCCAAATGGCCAAATACTATTTTTGTAATGCACAAATACATAATGACTAATTTGTTATGTGATTCAATACCGACATCTTGGATTCTGGTAACAAGTACAAACTAATCAGACTTAAGCCTCATTGCGTATGATTTCACCAGAACCCCTCAAAGGCAGTGCAAAAGCATATTATACACCTAATTCTTATGTTTAATATATATTTGCTGAAAAAACAAAGGTTAAAGTGACATTAAACATAATAATTGAAACTAAAAAAAATACTCGTTACTTCAAGAAACTACAACTCGCCCTCCCCGCCAAGTAGTGTTGTCGTCAATGTAATTTCAGATGTTGTATTCATGTTATCAATATTATGATAAAATATGTCATAACTGATGTTGTGCGTGAGGTAATAAGTAGTGCATGGCAAGGGTGCATGTTATTGTTACTTGAAAGAACTGCAACTGGTTAATTTCAGTGTTATTTTCAGTTTCACCTGACATTTACCTGACATTTTCCCCTAACTATACCATTACTCTAATCTTTTGTTTTTTTCAGTGAATTTCTATGTTTAAAAAAAAATCTGAAGTAGTATTACCGTATGTAAGTATGCCAACCAGATGCTGCACATGGTCTGTGGCCAAGCTCTACACCCAACACCTGAAGGCTGAAACCCTCCTCTGCACATGACCTCAGGTCATGCGTTGAATGGGGTTGGCTGCAAGGCTAACAGCCCACATGTAGCCAACCCCCAATAGACACTTACAGATCTTTCTTTTTTTTAAAGGTTTTCAGATCTTGTGGCACTCTCACAGGAGTAGACATGGCCCCAGTGCTCCCAAAGTACTCCCATGGGAGAGAAGGAATCCCATTAGTCCCACTAAAGTTGTGCAGGAATGCAGCGACCTCAAAAAATATTTTTGAAAAATGTGGTCCCTACTACTGGGTACCCCTACTCTGCCTTCTTATACCTTTCCTTTATTTTTATTTTTTTAAATGTTCAGGACACATTAACCAAGTCCCTGTGTCCCCAAATGGCAGTCACAGTGCCTCTTCTCTTATTGCAGCCAGCCAATTACAGTGTGAGCTCTTGCTGAACTCATGGACGCCTCTCATTCCCATGGGAGCATCCAACCACCAGGAAAAAATATATACATAAATGTTATCCTTAATTTCTCGAAAACTACTAATCTGATTTAGACCAAATCACAAACAGTACATTTTCTCGGTAAAGATCTAGCTTTCCGTCATATTTGGTGTAACAGTTTCCATTGCTGATGACTGAGTGAGTTTTAAGTGTCATCAGCACAGCAGAATTTCAAAATATAGGACAGTATTGTATTTAAAGTAAAGTATATTTTTATATTGTATGTTTGTCTAAAGTTAACCTGAAAATGATGTTTTCTTCAGCTAACAATGGACATTGACTGGAATTAGTATTTTTTTTTCAGGTTTATCTTTCATAAATTAAATAGTCATAAGAAACTCAACAATGGTGACGGCTAGTTGATTTATGAGATTCTGCAGCTACAGCATGTATCACACAGTTATGGATTTACATTTGCCAGTCACATACTATACCACACAATACTTCCAAGGAATATGCTTCATAACATACCTTTTTTACTTTGTAATTTAGAAAAAGTCCTACATAATTCATGTGGCAATGATCATAGTAAAGCTCTGCAAAGTGGTTTGGAAGCTATAATTAGGGTGATAAATCCCTGTTTCACAGGGAACAGTAAATATTTCTCATATATCATAGTTCCATGTAAAACATGGTTATTTATGCCACTGTATTTGGTCAATAAAAAACAATTATGTATTGTCACCACCTTTTACTTCTTAGATAGGGGTCAGTGTTTCCATAGGAAAGGCATTTAGTTTTTTCTTATTAACTTTGGCACTGCTTGTATCCTTTGTGAAAAGTTCTTTGCCGATAATTTAAGTTGGGACCAAGAAAAATAAAGTGTCTGAAAACTGCAAGTTCTCGTTTTAATTGCCAGAGGTAACTTTGCTCTTTGCTACAGAAAACAAAGGCTGAACAGATTGACACTATGGCCCATATTTAATAAAAAGTGGTGCATCAGCTATGGAGTGCCACTTTACTTGCGCCCTTCCTACCGGTACCCAACAACACCATGGTTGAGCTGCATTTATAATATGGAGCACATGGCAGTCGCTAGCAAAACAGCCTCAGTATTTTTGACACTGTTGTGGCGCTTTGCTACACTAGTGTCAAAACGTTGATGCTAGTGCAGCAAAGTGCAAGGAGGTCCATAGGTTACTATGGGAGTGACATTGTAACACCTATTCTGAGCAGGCATTAAAAATTATGCCAAAAATGGCACAGTGAAATCTTTTAAATTTCACTGCACCATTTTTGCGGGCTACCTTGCGCCAGGATGCCCCCCTTGCATACATTATGACTGGCTTGGGCAAAATGTTTCGCAAGGGGTAACAAAGTGGTGCAATGCATGCAAGTTCACAAGAGGTTTCTTGCACCTTGTGCAAGTGGGTGCTCCAAAGACGTAAACCTTGCCAGTACTGCATGGGTACAAGTGGTATGTGGGACCACCGACAGGCTATGCATCCCAACCACATAGCTCATGCAGAGTGTGAAAGAACACAACTAGAAGTAGAAGGAAAAGAAACTAACCAATTTTTTACTAAACATAGGGGTCTGTTGTACAGAATTGTAAACACTTCTGAGGGGTCTAAAAGGCAACTCATAGTCCCACATTCCTTTAGATCACAGGTTCTTCACGTAGCTCATAACAAAATAGGAGGGGGGCACATTATGGTAGAGAGAAGACTGAGAAGGACTTGCTGAACCGGTTCTATTGACCCGGGGTTTATTCTGATGTTCAAAAACATATGCTTCATGCACCTGATGCCAATTGGCCAACCTGCACAATGTTCCTAGGGCTCCTTTACAGCCCCTTCCCATCATAAAAGTACCTTTTACAAGAGTAGAGATGGATCTAGTAGGCCCCTCAGTAACATCAAGTAAAGGCTACAAGTATATCCTAGTTCTAGTGGACTATGCTACTTGATACCTGGGGGCAATCCCTCTGAGAAGCATGACCACTAAAACAGTAGCACAAGCTATGATTGAATTCTTTACGAGAGTTGGATTCCCTCGGGAATTACTAACCGATCAGGGAACCCCCTTTATGTTGAAACTTATGGCCGAGATCTGCCACTTATTAGACATTAAGCATCTGAGAACCTCGATTTATCATCCCCAATCACACCATCACATCACTGCTTCAGAAAATGATTACCAACATTGGGAGTGACTGGGATAAGAAGTTATCTTTAGTACTCTATGATATTCGTACACATGAACAATAATCCACGGGATATAGCCCGTATGAAGTGGTGTTCGGGAGACAACCCAGAAGTCTTCTAGATATGGCAGCTGAGCAATGGGAGGAAGAGGCAGATGAGGGCAAGGAGTTAGTACAGTATGCCACAGATCTTAAAAATTACCTAGCGACTCTATGGGACACGGTTCATAAACACCTTCAGACAAGTCAGAACACAGAAAAACATTTGTACGATCGCGCTAGTCGACTAAGAGAACTGGCTAGAGATAGTCAAGTGCTTGTCCTGCTCCCAACTACAGAAAACAATTACTAGCGTAATGGCAGGGACCCTATACAATTCTAGAACGCCTCACTCCTGTTACCTACAGATTAGCCATACCAAATACTAGACGAGATGGTCATATATTCCATATTAACCCTTCTCAAAGAATGGATAACAGAGGAAGAAAGGTCAACCCCAGGGAAGCATGCTGTGTCTCTCATTAATGTCACTCAACCCTTAACTATTCAGTTTCCACCAACCACTCCAAGTGATCGGGATACCCTACCCCCAATAGGAAATTACCTATCCCAGACCCAATGGGAACAAATATTAGGGCTAGCAAAGGACATAAAGATCTATTCTCAACTCTCACAGGGAAAACTTCCCTAATCCAGCATGAGATAAGGACAGATCCTGAACAAGTAGTGAAGCTGCAACCATACCGAATTCCAGAAGCTAAAGGACAGGTGTAGAAGAAGAGGTGGCAAAAATGCTTAAGGGCAACATTATGGAACCTTCTCAAAACCCTTGGTGTTCACCCATTGTACTAGTATCAAAACTGGAAGGTAGCATCCACTTTTGTATTGGCTTTCGAAAACTGGACGCCATCTCCAAATTTGATTCTTATTCTATGCCCTGCGTTGATGAATTAGTAGAACGATTGGGAACAGCAGGATACTTGTCTACTTTAGATCTAACTAAGGTATATTGGCAGGTTCACCTAGCCACTACAGACCGAGAAAAAACAGCCTTTTCCACACCATCAGGACTATATCAATTTCAAGTAATGCCATTTAGTTTACATGGTGCCCCTGCTACTTTCCAAAGATTAATGGATCTTCTTTTGTGAAAACATCAACAGTATGCAGCTACGTATCTAGAGCATCTTAAAGCAATATTGTGTACACTGAGACAAGCTAGATTAACAGCCACCCAGAAAAATGCCGTCTGGCTAGAGAATCTATCCAATATTTGGGGTACACCATTACAAAAGGTACCATTAACCCTCAGATAGAGAAAATCCAAGCCATCAAAGCCATTAAGCCCCCTTGTACAAAAAAAGAAGTAAGATCCTTTTTAGGCTTGGTTGGTTATTACCAACATTTTATTCCTCAGTTTACTGAAAAGGCTGTACCCTTAACAGAACTATTGGAGAATAACAAACCTAACAAAATAAGGGACCTCAGCGAACCAGAAAAAATAAATTTTGAGTATCTAAAGACATGTCTCTGCCAAGACCCCGTCCTCCGATGTCCCAACTTCTTGAGACCTTTTGTGCTCCAAACAGATGCCTCAAATCAAGGGATTGAGGCCCTCTGATCTCAGCCAGATAAGTCCACCCTACTACATCCTGTGGTATACATAAGTCGCAAGTTATCACCTCGGGAAGAGAAATATCCCACCATTGAAAAGGAGTGCCTTAGTATCAGATAGGCAATGGAAGCCTTGCAATATTAGCTTTTGGGCAGAACCTTTACTCTCCTAACAGACCACACACCCTTAACATGGTTTGCAAGACATAAAGAAAACCAATGGCAATATCCTGTAGTGGTTCGAAGTGCTAGAACCTGGCCGGCGGGAACGGGCGTCTTGGGGCCCCTGGGGGCCCCTGCAGTGCCCATGCCCATGGCATGGGCACTGCAGGGGCCCCCTAACAGGGCCCAACTAGGCTTTTCAACTAGGCTTTTCAGTGTCTGCGATGCGATGCAGACACTGAAAAGCGCGACGGGTGCTGCTGCACCCGTCGCACGCCTTCCACTCCGCCGGCTCGATTCCGAGCCGGCTTCCTTGTGGAAGGCGCTTTCCCGCTGGGCCGGCGGGCGATCTGATTCAGATCGCCCGCCGGCCCAGCGTGAAAGTCAGAATACCCCTCGCGGTCTATTGACCGCAGGGCGGTATTCAGGCGGCTTCCGACGGGCGGGCGGCAACCGCCGCCCGCCTAGGTCGGAATGACCACCTAAATATGTTACTGAGTATGTTACTGAATGGATCCTCTGTCACTCTCTGGACCTCTTAGGTGGAGATATGTGGTTTGATTTCCAGTGTGCAGTGACAAACAGGGTAATACCAGTACCCCTTTAGTCACTTACATTGACCACTATTGTCCTCAAAAGTCTGAACAATATGTTGCAAGTATATAGGGACTGAAATATGTCACCCACATATCACAAAGATCTATGTATTTCCTCTGATTTTAATATGAGTTATCCAAGACAGCACAAAAGCCTTATCTGTGTTCCTGAGACACGTTTTTAGTTCAAATTAGCTTTTCACATAATCTAAGAAAATAATGCACATCTACACCTCCAATAAACTATGCAGGCCATGTTAAGAAATCACCTTAGCAATACGCCAGCACAAGAGAACCTATGTTTTCCATATTTAGTTGATAAATCTAGTTGGTGTAAGTTAAGGACCCTCAGCTTGGCACATACAGACCTAGACAGCACACAACCACTTGCTATCTGTGCCATTTGGTTGCTGCAGTAAGGCATCTCCTATTTGACTAAAACAGTTTTTTTTTCTCATGAAAGTGCATACAGTAGAATAGCATAGATACGCAGTTCAGAAAACCTGGATATAGTGATTTATTGAACCTAATGTTTGATAGAAATATCATATTCACATCAGTGGAACTAACCCCAAATATTTCTATGTTTTACAACTGTACCTGATTAGGGCTGGAAATTATTCATAAACACATGCACTCTCTGACATCTGGGTATTGGCTCTGGCCGGGGACCTGGATGAGGCCATAGTGCAGGGGCTGGTGTATGTGTAAGTCCTATCTCAAGGTGATATTGGACACCACACAACAGTCTACAAAGCACTCAACTTCAGGGTACTCCAGGAATACCCCAGTGCAACTATGGCATCCAAAACGTGAGTTAAGAATGCCAAATGTGGATACTATGATGTCTCATGGGGCAGTGTAAAAATCATCTTTACTGACATTGTGGAAAAAGTGGTCACCAGGTAGCTTGCTTGTTTATGCAACTAGGTTGTGTATGATATGCTAATGTGATTAGGGATGGATAGTACTTGACAATTTTCACGCAGTGGAATTTAGCAGAGTTACCTAAAAACTCTGCAAGATTCCTCAGAGTTCCCCCATTGTGCGGAAAATATGCAGCTCACACTGGTCTCAATGCAATTGGTTTTCAGTAGAGCAAGAGTGTGCAGCCATTCAAGTTGATTTTAGTGCCACTCGCTCAGAAAATCTAGATGAGCTGGAGCTCTCTGACCGTGAAGGCTCATGACTGGCCGCATTAGAAAATCACGCTTTGGGACACCAAATCTCACTCCCCAGCTCCCGTTTTCTGGAGCAGGAGAAAACATTCTGCAGCACGGCAATTGGGCAAATGTGGCCAGAACTCCACGTTAAAAAGTAACGCAGAGTGACCAAAATTCTGCCAATTCACCCCTATTGGTGATGAGGCTCAGCTGGTGATGAGTGTAATGCAGGTGCTGTCAGTAGAACTACCACCCTCATAAACTGACTTGAAGTTTGAATGGAAAATCACTCAAAGACAATCTGTAATTTAGTGGGGCATATATGGGTATTTTCTAAGTGTGCTCTGTATCTTTGTGCCTGTGTTTGCAAAAATCGCTTGTAAAATATACTGTATAGAAATGCTAATATGTGCTCTTGTGTGTGCCGATTACTGGTTGATATCACACATGACGGGTTATGTCATTTTATTTTATTACTCTTGGTTTTAAAAATCATTCCTTATGAAGTTGCACATATTATAATTGTGCTGTGTGTGTTTGTAAGCACTTTTATATCATGTATGTTTATCCTGGTGCTCTTATTCCCTGTCTGTTTAATTCTGATGCCGTTCCTGTGAGTGACCACTTCAAGGATGGACTGAATCACATTTGAGCCTGTTCGGGCTTCAGCACCATTGTGGTAGAGGTGGGTGTAACTTTTATGCTTTGTGCATGTCTTACTCTATTGTAGGTGTGCATCTAGTATTTGTTTTGCTCTACACGTGCTTCTGATTGGTTTCCCCTTTTCTCTTTCATTTTGAAGGGGGTATAATTCATTTTTAGTCACCCCCTTGCCACTTCGATATTTACCCATCGCTTGTACGTTTACATATGCAGAGAAATGAGCAAGCACAGCTTACTGTGATGCATAAGAGGCAGGAGTTTAGGGTATGTAAATGTACCTGTCCGAATTGCGACGTGTAATTATGTCAAGCCGTTCCACAGGAGTACTATTCCTCATGCTTCTAAACGGCTTTGATCCTCAGGCCAAATATACTTAGTCATTTCAGTATTCTGTATGCCCATTTTCAGTAAAACTATGTAAAAAATAAAATTGTGTTTCTAGCATTAGTAGACTTACTTTCAAGGACAGTAAGTAAATTGATTAGGATTTTGGTGTATTTTTCTTACCCTTTTCCACTCTCTTGCACTGCACGGTAGGTGGAAATGTGGTTCTCTGTGTGTCATACTCTTCTGATTGTCTTTTATTAAAGATCTTTGAAAAAATTATGATTTTTAATGTTATTTCGCTAAAACATTGCATAATGTTTTAGATTTGTTTTAGTTAGGACGTGCGTTGTAGTTGATACAACGTTTCATTGGGATTTATAATTTTTACCTGAAAATTTTGAATCTTTTCTTTAATGCTGATGTTTATAATTCACTGTAGACATTTTCAATCAGGGTATCTTGAATTTTTCAGTCGCATTTTATATCTGTTGCCATCTGGTTGGTTGTCGTCCTTCGCATTTTGTCTTTGTATGAAAATCAGTAAAGTTATTTTTGTTTTCGTTATTTTGATTTAAATGTTTAAAAAATATACATTGATGATGGTGTTTTGTGGTGCTGGTAATTTATTTAGAATGACTTATACAAGTTTTGAAGTAAAAGCCATTAGAGTATGCTTGAAGCAGTGCTGACTGCTATATTTTGTCTCTCACTAAGCGTCGTTTTAGACTTCTTTTTCTAAATTGCATTACTATTCAGTGATAAAGATTTTGCTTTGCATGTTTTAGTTTTAGTTTTAGGTGTTCTATTTTGACATATATAAGTGAAAACAATAATATTTAGTATTTTTCGAATAACTCTTCCTGTAACTTTCTCGTGAAGGACATTTTGTCTCACATCAAAATTATTCATTATAAGAATGCATATTTTACAAAAATTACTGTTTTCAAAGAAAACTATTACATTTAAAATATTTTTACTAATGACCATGTATAAGAAATCGATGTAGTGATTTGCAATGTTGCAGAAATACAGTCAGAAGTTGCAGGTGGGGCCCACCCAGAGACTGCCCTTACGGCAATAGTGTCCTGGGCAGAAAGAAATGTGCTGCACTCGCTAGTGCCCTGAATAAAATGAGGAAGCAGCCCCTTTTCACAGGTTAGTCTCTGGCAGGCAACATCAAGTCTGGGATCAGCCTCTGAAGAAACTTCACCTACTCACAACACCTGATCACCTAAATCACCTGAATCACCCACAAGACTGATTTGAAGTTGTGTGTTGGGAAGGGAGAGGAGTCTTGATGTCTGGCAGCAGGAGGTGGAGGTAGATGGGAGCCCAAGGTATAGGTTCGTAGGGTGCTAAAAACAACAACTGCAGCGAGAGGCGGCTGCCACAAATCTCAAAGGGAGGGGCGGGTGAGGGAGAAGGGACGGGGCAATAAAAAAGAAATGTAAAAAAAATACCTCTTACTGTTGTCGCTGCCTCCTGCCGCCTCACTCCTCTTCTTCTGATGTCCCAACATTCACTGGGACACCAGCACAGACTCCTCAGCAATCCTCGCACTGCTTTCATACTAAACCTAGTATGAAAGCAGCATTAGGATTGGTCTGAGCGGCTTGGACTGCAGCTCAGACACTGCCCTTGGGACTGTGCAGTTTCTCCACCCTGGCTGTTCAACACAGCTAGGTTGGAGAAACCTAAGTGTGCATGTGTGTTTGACCACTTGCGCACTTAGGTGCACTATCTCTTCCTCCCCCTCCCACCTACCGCTGCCCAGCACACCCCTCCCTTTGCATGCTGCTGGCTGAGCCAGCAGCTGAAAGATAAAACAATAAACATTGTTTTAGCTTTCAGCTCCTGGCTCAGCCAAGGGGACGATGTTCCTTTGTCATTGCAAAGGAGCCGCCCCTGACTACAGCAAGTGGAAACACTTTAAACAGAACCACTGGAACCAAAGTAGAGGGATGCTGCTGTTTGCAGAACCTTTATGCAAACAGTTTTTTTTGCCCCCTCTGAAGATTAGCGTCCTGGGCCCAGCTCGCCCATGCCAAAAGCCAACCCACTGGCATTCAATTTTTGGCACTGGGACTTACTTTTCATCACCAGACTTTGGGCCAGAACATGAGAGAGAAAGGCAGAAAAGAGATAAAGAAGGAAGGTAAATGAAATGCAAAAACGGTGACAGTAGGAGAAAGGAAAAAGAACCTGAAAGAGTAAGACAAAGAGGCAAGGAGTGTAAAATGGTGGATGAACGAGGCATGATGTAGAATCAAAACAAGATAATCTTGGCATTTATTGACCCCAATGTTCACCTGCAAAGTGGGCTTCTGAGAAAATCGCTCTCAAATAGTCCACTGTCGTCATCTGGCATTAGTTTATTTACAAAGTGCAAGGCTGCCGAAAGTCCTGTGTGATTACTATGTTTATTTAATTTCTTTAAAGTCCCTTATGCAGAACATGGACTTGCAGCACAGTTCCTGCAAAACCTTTCATCTCAAATTAAGTGCCTTATTTAGAGGTTGAGGATGCGAATCTCTGTTAAAACGTGATGGATATAGCCTCCAATGTATTATAGTCTATGGCACTTATAATATGGGGAAGAGGCTATCTGTCTTTTTCAAAAGGATTACCCCATCTGATAAACTCTAAATAGGTCCCAACATTTCTGCACAAAGCTCATTTTTTGTGGCCTCAATCACACTGGACAAAACCTTCCATATGGTAATTGAAGACAAAATAATAAAAGAGATTAGGACTTGATACCAAACAACAATGTAAGAAACACTGTAAAAATAACTTAGTCCACTGCTTTTATGCTTGGCATCAGAAATCAATAGTTTGTGGTGAATGTATTTATTTTACGATTTACTTTCCCTTGCTGAGGTTTGCATGAAGTGCTTCTAAGATCACTGATGTAGTCATCAGTCACCTTATTGGCACAATAAAACACACAAAGTAGACTCACAGATAAAAAGTGTTTTGTACAGGTAAAGGATTTGCAGTTGCCCAGAGTACAAAACAAGGGAGGAACTATATTGCATGGGATACATTTAGGGATATACAGGTGTTAGACGTTTGAGTTAATGCAGGGTCATCCCCAATCTTTTTGCCTCCTGCCTCCTATTTCTCCTGACCTGTTGCTGTTGGCTTTTGAACTCTGAGCACTTTACCACTGCTAACCAGTGCCAAAGTGCATATGCTCTGTGTGTAAATTGTATGGTTGATTGGTTTATCCATGATTGGCATAATTGATTTACTATTAAGTCCCTAGTAAAGTGCACTAGAGGTGCCAGGGCCTGTAAACCAAATGGTACTAGTGGGCCTGCAGCACTGGTTGTGACACCCACATATGTAGCTCTGTAATCATGTCTCAGACCTGCCATTGCAGTGTCTGTGTGTGCAGTTTTAACTGTAAATTCGACTTGGCACGTGTACCCACTTGGCAGGCCTAAACCTTCCCTTTTCTTACATGTCAAACACCCATCAGGTAGGCCCTAGGTAGCCCCAAGGGCAGGGTGCAGTGTATGGTTAAGGTAGGACATACAGTAATGTGTTTATATGTCCTGACAGTGAAATATTGCTAAAAAAAATGTTCACTGTTGCAAGGCCTGTCCCTCTCATAGGTTAACATGGGGGCTACCTTTAAATCTGATTAAAGTGTAGATGCCCTTTGGGAGCGGATGGACATGTGGAGTTTGGGGTCTCTCAGCTCACAATTTAAAAATACATCTTTTAGTAAAGTTGATTTTAAGATTGTGTGTTTGAAAATGGCACTTTTAGAAAGTGAGCATTTTCTTGCTTATACCATTTCTGTGACTCTGCCCTGTTTGTGGATTTCCTGTCTGGGTCAGTTTGACAGTTTGACTGGTTGCACCTCACACTAGACAGTGACACAAAGGGAGCTGGGGTGTTGTCTGCATTTCCTGATGAGCCACCTGTGCTAGGAGTTAGGGGTGGAGTGGTCACTTACACCTGAAAGGGCTGTGTTTAACCTCACACAATGCAGTCTCCACCACCCTGGTGAGTGTCTGCGGCCTGGCCTGAGCAAGGCAGGATTTTACATTCAAAGGAGACTTTACTTTGAAGTAGGCCTACTTCAAAGGAGAAATTGGGTATAAGAAGGGCACCCAAAACCACAGACTTTAGGAACACTTCTGGAAACCAAGAGGAACCTCTGCCTGGAGAAGAGCTAAAGAGCTGAGGAAGAAGAGCTGCCCTACCTGTGACTGGGTTTGTGGAGCTATCCTGCAGTTGCTGCTTCTGCCAGAGTAAGACGGCAAAGACTGAACTTTGTGTGCCTTCCATCTTGAGAAATAATCTCCAAGGGCTTGATTTAGAGCTTGCCTCCTGTTGTTTGAAGTCTCAGGGACAGCAAAGACTTCTCTCTGCCAGCACCTGGAGTCTCTGGAGAGACTCCTACTCTGTCCTGTGGTGCCCATCCAGTTCCTGGGACCCTGAAAGGAGAAGCTGGCAGCCTAAGAGGAAGAAATCCACACACAGAGCGCCGTGCAGGGAAAAGATAGACACAACTCCGATCTGCGGCTGAAGAAACGAACGCTGTCGGCTCCGCGGCTGAAACTCAACGCTCGGCGGAAACACGACTGAAAAATTGACGCACGGAGCTGGAAAAATGATGCGCAGCATCGCTGACGGAGGCTGGTGAGAGTGCAACTCACGTTGCATGGTTTTCAGATCATCGTGCGGCTGGATTTCCGATGCAAGTACCACTGGGTGTGTAAAAACAACACAAGGCCTGCCCAGACCCGAGAGTGCTAACCGGATCGACGCATCACTCTCTGGTGGAGAGAAGAAACGACGCGCCCGACCCGACTAAAGGAGAAACGACGCAAGGTCTCGCTCGTGAGTGGAATCAACGCATCACAAGCCCTTTTTGACGCACATTCGCCCGTGTGGGGTTATTTTTGATGCACCCAAGGTACATTTTCACGCTAAAAGTGTTTGTGTGTGTTTAAAACTACTTAAAGACTCTTTTTGATTTTTAATTGATAACTTGACTTGTGTATTGTGGATTTTTGTCATTTTGGTCTTGTTTTGTTCAGATAAATATTTTCTATTTTTCGAAACTGGTGTTGTGTCATTTTGTAGTGTTTTCATTAAGTTACTGTGTGTGTTGGTAGAAATACTTTACACCTAGCACTCTGAAGTTAAGCCTACTGCTCTGCCAAGCTACCAAGGGGGTAATCAGGGGTTAGCTGAGGATGATTCTCTTTTACCCTGACTAGAGTGAGGGTCCTTGCTTGAACAGGGGGTAACCTGACTGTCAACCAAAGACTCCATTTCTAACAACAGAGTACTATGTTATCACTGATCTGCACAAAATATACTCACAGGGACACAAATGAAGCATCGTGGACTTTCACTAGAGTCCCCTGACAAAACACAACAATCATTTTCTTAATGTTTTCACATTATCATTGTCAATAGACAATTACATAACCCATGCAGTGCATGGCTGATGTTCTTTGAGGATCAATGTATGAAAGGACGATGGCCCAGATTTAAGAAAAGAGGCGCTCCACAACGCTTTGCTGTACTAGCATCAAAGATTTGGATGCTAGTGGAACAAAGTGCAAGGAGGCCCATTGATTCCAACGGGTGCGTCCTTTTAATGCCTGCTTTCTGCAGGCATTAAAATATGCCAAAATGGTGCAAAGAAATGTGTGTGTCGTATTTAATATACGGCCCACCATGGCAGTAGTTAGGGAACTAGCATCATTATTTTTTACCCTAGTTCAGCACTCTGCAGGATTAATCCGGCAAAGCACCCAGAGGCCCATTGTAACCACTGGGAATCTCCTTTTAATGCCTGATCAGAGCAGCCGTTAAAAGTGACGAAAAAAATGTCTCTTAGATTTCTTTGTGCTATTTTTTCAGCCCTCTAAAGAGGGAACGCCTCTTAAACTGACTGTGTTTTTGCATATGTTTTGCAAGGCATTATAGACAAATGTGGGCTGCAGAGATAGCCAGACCATCGCTGGTGCAAGCATAATGTAGCCCAATGGGTTACAAAGTGGCGCAATGCATGTATTGTGCCACTTTGTAAATATGGTGCAGCGTTTTTGGCCATCTAGCGCCACATTACCGTCAAAAACATTACGCTAATGTGTCATCAGAATGGCACTAAGCCCTCTTAAATCTGGGCCATAATGTTTCCCCATACTATTTCATAGAAGTAAAACCTTTGTCATTATAGGTGTTTTTTGCCCTGCTAGATATGAATTGCTTCTACTTATGGTAATTGAAATTAAAACATAGCAAACACTGATTCCAATATTTTCAGTGATTCTGGCCTTACTTTAAAGTGGGACAATAATCATTCAGCACATTATGACTGAGTCTGTGTTGTATTTTCCCAGAAATAGCTACATTAGATGTTTTAATGTACGGGGTCACTTTCTATTCACATATTTATAAAATTAAAGATATTGACATATACAGAGCATCACGCTCGGGAACTCTTAAAATGAATGTTTTTTTGCATATGTTTTGCAAGGCATTATAGACAAGTGTGGGCTGCTGAGATAGCCAGACCATCGCTGATTTTATCTAACATTGGTAATCCTGTAGCTTTTTTTGTTAATTGCCACACTAGGTCTATTATCAATCATGTTGTATCAATTGTTTGCACCACTGAAGTATGGGGATTAACTATTCACAGATCAATCGCATGTCTCAATGCAGTCTTTTAAGGAGGTTTGCACTTGGTCTTTCACAAGAAACCTATGAAAATATGCCTAGATTTTGTTGTTGTTATTTGCATTACTATATATATTTCGCATTGTGGCATTAATTTATTAAACGCTCTGTAAGCGTGTATCACGTTCAGAGCCAGCGAGGAGGGAGGCAGCAAAACACTTATAAAGAAACATAAAATCATTTGCACGTTCTTCACAGTAACTAGGAAATTCCAAATGTCGTAAGGAATCTTGCATGTTTTCTTTCGGGAATGGCTCCTGATGCTCCTTATCAGGTAGAGTAACATTTATCTGTTTATCTACGATGTTGTACAATTTGGTAAAATGTGTTTTGTGACACATTTGCTTTTATTTCAGTGAAACTATTTTATCACTTTCGATCATCGGAGGATGATCACGTCCTTTGACAACCACATTCGCTTTGAAGGAAAAATCCTTACTTGGTTCAGTTCCTTTTTAGCCAGTCTCAAACAATATCTGCAGATTGGGAATTTTTCGTCTGACCCTCACCCAATTATCTGCATAGATTCTCAAGGAACTATCAAGCACCCAATTAGAGTAACTTGCGTGGAACAACTAAGAATATTAATGGAGAAACCAGGGGCCCGATTCATAGAGGGAAACTTAGACGTTTAGTGTAAACTTAGACCAAATGTCTAATTTTAAGATTTTTTGGTATTCACAAAGGGCATTTAAGAGTAGTATTTTTAAGTACCCACTTGGGCGGATCTCCACCCCGAGTGCAGACGTAAAGATACTACTCGTTAATGCCCTTTGTGAATTCAGAATAATTATAAACTTACAAGTTTTGTCTAAATTCACACCAATTGTCTAAGTTTACCTTTGTGAATCGGGCGCCAGGTGTCTCAATTCATGAAGATACTGAAGACACCTAAAAATATGAAGATCACCTCCCTTTCTGACAATTGTGACTTGAGAAAGTGCCTATCAAATCAATTTATGCAAGAAGAAGGATTGCCCAAATGCTGAGGACAGTCCTGCTGTCTGTTGACTGCTACCTGTTTGGTGACTGCCCTGCTGCATGAGACCTGCCCTGCTGCTTGAACCCAGGACTACAAGAATGTCTGTAAGGGTCATTCAACTGGTCTCCTGTTCTGAGATACAGGGACATCACAGACTCCTGACTGGCAGCTTCACTGGGACCGACACAGTGTGACGCATCCTGATGCAAGTCCTCCCATCACCATCACCAGCTCCAGCCTCAGACTTGTGGCTTCATCGACCCAACACAGCATGACACATTTCGACACCTGTATCATAGCTCCTTAATAGCAGCTTTGATAGCAATGTCCCAGCACAACACATCTCGATGCAGGACCACACATTGCAGCTTTCGCATGTGGCCTGTCCATGCAGTGCAGGCCGACGCAAACTTAGCATCCTGATTCCAAGGGCACAAGGTTCTATCTCAGCAGGCCAATCTTAGTCCTGAGCCCGGTCACCCCTCCATCATGGTCAGCTCAAATTACAACTTTGTCCCGGTTCAGCACGACCAGATAACTGTAAATGGCCCTATTTCCTTCTAAGTGCTATTTTTTCCCAAAATCTTTGAAATTACATTCACTTAGTTGTAGTGTTTGTAGTCATTTTATTTATTAAAGATTACTCACTTTTCTAGGTTCATGTGGGATTTTTCTTTTGTTGTGTTTTTGCTTTATTACTATTGGTATGTTGCATAAATATTGCACACATTGCCTCACAGTTAAGCCTTACTGCTACTGTGTCAAGCTACCAGAGGGTTAAGCACAGGTTAGTTTAGTGACTATATTTGGTTCACTGTGGCAGGCATTGTGGTTGTTGCTTGTGTACGGTTTCACTCTCCTCAACCAATAACCCAATTTCTCATGCACAATATTTGAGAAATAATTAAAACCTTTTCCACAACATAGTGGATTTTCATGTTCGGCAGAGCACTGCATTGTACTCAGCACAGAAATAAACAGTACAGATAATTGAATAGGGCTTTGTGAATGGATAACTAACACCAGATCTACTGAGGTGGATATATAAATCAAGCCACAGATAAATATGCCACACTGTAATAAGCAGAGGCTTATATTCTCTAGCACTGTTCTATATGGGTGCCAGCCTCTTCTCACTTCAGTTCCAATTGTTTCTTGTTATCTAAAGTCAGAAGTAACAAAATGTGTTAGGTTGGAAAAGTCCCTCACTTGGCGATGGATGTGTACCTCTGCCCTGAAAGTCCCACTGCAAAAATGTCTGGATCCCTGGTGCTAATTTTTGCTGTCAGAAATAAACATGGATCAAACATGTGTGTCATTAGATAGTCCTGTCTCATGGATTACAGAATTGTTGGAGCGGGATGGGCTTTCCAGAGCACTAACCTCATATGATGAAAGGCTACTGCTTTTGCAAGGAGTTAAGTAGCAGAAGCAAGGTGGTGGTAACATACTGTGTAGTCATCAGTAGGAATGTGAACAGGCCCTTTTTAGCTGTGCCACTAGAATGAGTCCTACTGGCTCACTCATGTAAAATTCTGCTGCGGTGTGGTCAACTCACCCTTGACCTACATCAAGTTAGTATGTTGTCCTGAGCAGTGCATGTGTGTTGTAGTCACGTGCTGGGTGTAGGCATGTCTGTGAATGGTACTATACATGGAAGATCCTGGGTTCCATTTTAAGTAATGCAATGATGATTGCAGGAGCATACTGAGGTAGCAGAATGCCCCCAGGCAGATTTGTGGATTGCTGCATTCCTGTCACATGGGTGGGATACCCACACTGGAGGTGGAGGAATAAGGCTCAGGCTCTTAAGTACACTTCAAAGGGTGCTATTTGGTTCAGGGAGAACTCACTGGAAAGATGCCTGGGCACAACTCAGGAAGGAGATGCATCTTATAGGAGAATCATAAAAAGTAGTACTGGGACTCTGGGATAACCTGTTCAGGCACATATCACAATGCATGACATCCAGGTGTCTAGGTCTAGTCACTTATATGCCTATGTTCAGATTTGAAGTCACTCCTGCTGTAACAGACAGCTTTCTAGAGGAGGAGCAAGGCAGAGGAGAGGGCACTTTCAAAATGAAAAATACCCCAACACAATCTTCAAAAACTCAGTCCCTGAGTTTGTTTTGGAAATTGTCTATAATAAGGGGAGCTTAGGTCCCCCACAATTGTCACATGCCCAACAGCCTCCAGGTTGTGCGAGGAGGAGAAGCTCTGCAAGACTTTTTCCTATAACTAAGACTGGGGTTTAAGGCCTGGCTGTTTCTCAGCTGGGCGACAGAACGTCACTCAGGGAAAATCCAAGACCATCTGCCCTAGAACATCAGTACATGCCTGCTTTTTAAGAACAGTGTGCCTTTGAGGAAGAGGAAATTGTGGGATAGAGTGAGGGCCAGTGAAGGGATCTTGGCGAGTGCATCCTTGTACTGGGAAGTGAGGGGAGGGCTGCCATGCCAATCAGGGCACTGTCCATCTGCAGTGGGAAAGTCAGTGGCCTGTATGCAGCAGGAGGCTGCTGTGAAGTTTACAGTGCCGATCAGGCTATCGCCCATCTGCAGTGTCTAAGTCGGCAACCCTGTATGCCAGAGGGGACCACTGTGAAGCTAACCCTGCCAATCTAGCCATTTTCTGTGTGAGGTGTGTAAGTCAGTAACCCAGTATGCCATAGGGGGTCCCCATAAAGTTGGCCATGCTGATCAGGCCATTGCCTCTGTGCCACTGGAGAGCCAGTGACCTCATTTACCGGGAGGGGGCTGATGTGAAAAGAAATCTGCTGTCCTGACCCATGTGGTCCCACGCCCTGACTGAGGATTGGGACCAGAAGTTGTTGAATCCCACCCCTCTCACACTATTTGTGGAAAGGATCAATGCAAACTTACCATCACACTGAAGGGGCACCAAGGACACTCAATGTTTCCCCTTCAGAGCCATGAGTGTTACTCACTGTTGGCAATGGCCCTTTCTGCAGGGTCATCCCCAGATCTTTTGTCTTCTTCCCTCTCTTTTTCTGTCCTGGTTTTTGTTGATGCTAGGATTCTGGGCACTTTACTACTGCTAACCAATGCTAAGGTGCATGTGCTCTCTGCTTGAAACATGATAACATTGGCTTAACCACAAGTGGTATATTTAATTGACTTGTAAGTCCTAAGTAAAGTGCACTACCTGTGCCTAGGGCCTGAAAATTAAATGCTATTAGTGGGCCAGTAACATTGATTGTGCCACCCACTACTGTAGCACTTTAAACATGACTTAGGCCTGACACTGCAGGGCCGCTGTGTGCAGTTTTAAACTGCCATTTGTACCTGGCAAGTGCACCCACATGCCAGGCCGAAAAAACCCACTTTTCATTTTATGTAAGACATCTCTAAGTTAGGCCCTCATTAGCCCCAAGGGCAGGGTGCAGTATATTTAAAAGTTTGAACATGTACTGTTAGGTTTAACAAGTCCAGGTAGTGAAAAACTGCTAAATTCATTTTTCACTATTACAAGGCCTATCTCACCCATAGGACAACATTGGGATTATTTTAAGACATCTTTTTATGTTTTAAGTGTAACTCGCAATTGGGAAAATATATAAATGTGGAGTTTAGTGTCTCTGGAATCACAATTTAAAATCACAACCTATGGTAGAGTTGGATGTTAAATTGTATGTCTGAAAATGCCACTTTCAGAGAGTTGGCTTTTTTGTTACTTTAACCATTCTGTGCTTCTACCTGCCTCAAAATACATATCTGGGTTGGGCGACAGCTGGCCTCTGTGCATTCCCTCTAGATTGCCACAAACAATGTGAGATTAATGGGCCATTAACTGCTTTATGAGAGGCGGAGCTTAGCACTGTCTCACAACTGAATAGACATGTCCAATCCATCCCCAATAGGGCTTAACAGCCTTTTATTGTCACTCCAACCAGCTTGTAGCCAGGACAGGGAGGCAGGGCATCTGTACATTTCAAACGCCTGCTTCTGCAAATGTCTCTCACATTCCAGAAACAGGGTACCAAGTATAAATACTGGACCCCAAACCCCACCAAAGCAGATTCTATTGGAACCGAGGGCACTCTGCCAGGGAGAAGGACTGCTGTGCTGCTTGGAGGGACTGCCACTCTGCAATTGCATTGCTGTGCTGGTCTACTGCTGCTGTTGTAGGAGGGACTGCCACTTTGCTACTTGCTTTGCTGTGTTGGCTTACTGCTGCTGCTGTAGGAGGGACTGCCACTTTGCTGTTTGCTCTGCTGTGTTGACCTGCTGCTTCTGTCCTTCAGAAAGAAGAATTGGACTTGTCCTCTACATCCTTGCAACCAAGGATCTGCAAAGTCTTGTTAGCTTGCCCTGTGTTCTTCTGCAGTCTCTGGGACATCAACGACTGGCGCAACTAACCTGCAAAAGCACCTGGACTTTGCCAACTGTGTGTCTACCTTGACTAGCGGTGCCACCCCAGACTAGGACCCTTGGAAGTGGGCCTAAGGTGCTCTGCTTTCTGTGATTTTTATCAGAACCGCCATGAACCATGGTGAAGTGACAACAAACCCTGCAAAGGCTCACCACACAGCTCCCAAGGATCAATGTAAAGCGTTGTTAAAGCCTGCAAAGACTCCCTGCACAACTTCCTCAAACCGACGATGTAAAGCCTCCCAAAAAAATGCAGAGCAGACCACATACTAAGATTTAGGGTACCTTGTTCAGTGGGCCCAAGTGGATCCCTGTAGCTGGCCATCGCACCATCACGGTCAGCCTTAACTTGTGACTTTTGTCCCGGTTCAGCGTGACCAGATAACTACCGTTCTTCTATACACAATTTTCACCTAAATCTTTAAAACTGCATATCTCAGGATCTACTTAATGGATTTTTTGTCGTTTGGTCTTGTTTTAATCAGATAAATATTCTCTATTTTACTGACCTGGTGGTGAGCCTTTTTGTGGTGTCTTTGACTGTTACTGTAATTTACTGTTGCACAAATACTTTACACATTGCCTCTTAAGTTAAGCCTGAATGCTCTGTGCCAGGCTACCAGGGGGTGACCACAGGGACAGGGTGCCTACCTCTGCCAACTAGAGATTTAATTTCTAACACTCATCAAAGGCAGACACTGCAGCCCCCCAACCACAAGTGAGACACTCTTGGAGGCTACGGTCATGCAATCCCTGCTGGGGTGGGTAAGACTGATCAAGGGTCAGATAGTGATTCGGTGTTGGAACACTTTAGAATCAGAGTCTGACTCCTGAAACTCAGACTGCTAGTGGAGCCTAACGTGAATGTCACCTATAGTGAATAGGGAATAATCACTAGAGCTAGTGAGAGGGAAGGAAGACTCAGGAGTCTACCTATGTAACAGAAGAACCCTGACATCAGGGGTCTGTGTGCATTGTTGTGTTTGATGTATATCACCATGTGTTTATATATAAATACTTTTGTCATATTTGACTGGTCAGCCATTTATTGATGATATTAAACATACTTAAAGTTGTGAACCTGTGTTTATCTCCCCGTATCTACCTATCCCCGGGAAGCCTTGAACTGCTGAACCCAAACTATCACTGAGAGACAGTTGCTGAAGGGTTCTTGACCCAGTTGCTTAGGAACCATAGTAGTTTGGTCATGGGACATCAGGAGTAAAATTACTCAAACTCCACGGTTGAGACCAGTAGCTTTTGCTTGCCCTGTGACCTTCTGAAAGGGGTTCTGACAAAAGGTTAATGTGTTAGATGCCTCAAACGATTTTTTTTTAAAAACAGGCCCAGCACTTAACCCCAGTACATGAGAATGAACTTGTTATAGCGGGATTCAGACAGAAGGCTGAAAGAAATGCTAATTCCTGTTACATAAATTTGCATTACTTGTAATCAAAGTGGGACCTTAAACAAAGATGCACGTGCAGAGGACTTGTATTCTTTTTGCTTGCATAGATTGGCACTGAGGCAGCGGCATATATTTTTCCAGGAGAAATCTATGATGCATTCTCAGCTAAAGAAAAATGATCAACATAAGATTGATGGGGATCTCATTAGATTAATTAGAGCACTTTAATCATTCGAACTTTATAACTCTACGGACAAGACAAAGAACATTTAAAACAAGAGTGAAAAATCAAGGAAATGCATTCATTTTCGGTACAATTCAGATGCTCATGGATGCCTCTAAATGAATTACGTTTGATACTGCAACTTCAGAAAAAACTCTATCAAATAACTTGGGCATGATGTAGTAAAATATCCAGATGGCAAAAATGCACTTTTATTAACCCAGCATAAATGCTTCCAGAGTCATATAGCAAATGTCCTGCAAATTGTACTCTATGTGTGCAAGAATTGACCCAGGAACATAACAATGCTGTCAAATAGTACACACTGTCAACAAAAAATCCAGATGTCGCCATTTAAATTTGGAGAATTAATCTGAAAGAATAAGAAATACTGTATACCACTCTCTAAAGAGTAGGATTTAAGTGCATGTGTTCATTACAGAAAACATTTTGATTCACTAGAGGCCGAATTTTAAGACAATAGGTTGCAAAGATATCAGCCATAATAATCACTATCAGTATTTGTATTTTTTGAAAATATGGGTTTATTAACAAGCTACCGTGTGCCACCGGAGCATCACTTTTTCGAGGCTCCTGTGACACACACATTGCAGAGCTCAATCTACAAGGCCACATAAAGCCACCCGGTGTGGCTTGTCATTGCCTTGTAGATATGGAGTAAGGCAGCGCAGTGCAAGTTGCTGCGTTGCCTCACATTGTGATAGGGAGGCATGCCAAGGGCATTATGATGGGTGTTCCCACATAACACCAATAGTATTTGACACATTCCCAGATTTACTAGATTTCATAAAATTGGGAATGCGTCAAAAGCCTTTGCCTTCCCAGGGGAGGCACAATGTGGAGCTATAACTTTTTACTCCACGTTGTTTTCCTCTTTCTATGTATGCTGCATGCTGCAGCACACATAGCAAGGGGAAATCACCTCTATTGATTGTTTCCTTTACTCCACAAAAAAAGTCATCCCTACAATGCAGACACCCTTGAACTGTCATACAAGGGTGCCTGCATTAGTGCTTGGCAAGCCATTGTATGCCAGCGCAGGGACAATGAACAGCTGAGAAAGAGATTATTTCGAAAATTCATAAAGCCTCCCGGGGTGGTAGAAGCTTTTCATATACCACATGCCTGTAGTGGAATCAATTGCCTTTGCAACTGAGAAATCAGACCAATTTACTTCCCTTTAGAAAACAGCTCAAAACGTGGCCTTACACATTGTAGTCTTAAACAAGCAGGTTTCAGCTTTCAGGTAAGTAGTGCCTAGACACCGTTGGGCATGCGCTGCACTTTACAAAAAATAATCTAATCTAAGGTGTACTCAGAAGCATCTACTAGCATCTTAGAAAGGGTGGGCCAAATTGTGATTTTGTGAAATGTGTGTAATTTTCAGAAAAGCTGTGCAAACCGTATTTTGTGAAATGTGCTTGACCAGTATTTTTTTGTGAAAATTGGATGCAAGGGTGTTATACTCATGCATATCAGTCACACAAGATGCAGTTTTAGAGAGGAATTTTTTCTAGTCTGGGGCTTCACTGTTCTAGCAAGATGATTTCTGCTTGAACATATGTCCAAGATAAAAAAACATGCAAAATGATGCACCTGCATAGTAGCAAACAATTTCATGGAATTCAAAAGACAGAAAATATTGTTTTCAAAGATATTGTCTGAGTCTACCTGCTAAACAGGCTGATTCCAGTAGAATTTGCAGTACATCAGACTTTGCAGCATAGTAATAGGTCAGAACTTGCAAGTTTGCAGTTGGGATACAGCTTGATGACCATTTTTGTATGAAACTGCTTCCATATTTTTCTCTGTGATCATGTTCTGATCTCTCATCTTCAAAGAAATAGACATGGCAAATGAGAAAGAAAACTAAGGACAATGAGAGAGGAAAGAGGACTTGAGAGTGAGACACAACAAAATAGTAATAGTGGGAGTGTTGGGAGACAGTAGCACAAAAACAGTGATGCAGGAGTGAGAAAGAAAGATTTCATGGAAAGGAGAAGAGAGAGTAAAAGGGAGAGAAAGGGAGAGACTCTGTGAAAAGGGAGAGACTGGAGGAGGGAGAGACGTAGCAAGTCAGAATTGCAAAAAGAGTGGCAAAACTGTATATGAGAAAAGGGAAACAAAGCAAACAAATGACCAGGGAGTGATTGTGTTTCCTTCATGGAAAACAGTCTTTTTAAAAATAAAAATATGTATTTAAAACCATTCAAAGACTTGGTGGTCTGCTGTGCTTTGCAGGCCCTGTGCCTGTGATTTTGTCCAATTGGACGATTGCGGATATGCAACCTACCTCTAGAATATTAATAAGGTAGGATGGAGTGCCACCTTCTTCAATTCAGAATTTTACAAACTGACTTATAAGTACCTAGATCAGATCTCAAAATGTAATACTGGTTCCCAAATGACTGGTCCTGAAGCCCAATAAATAATGAAAGGGTTTCCTGTCCAATTTCTTTAGCAGTTTGATGGAAAGTTGATCTTGCCCCAGTTTACAAAAGTTTAAAAATGGAAGAAACTAGAAAATTATTGTAAAAGTGTAGAGGCATGGAGGATAGTAAAGGTAGTGGAGAGGATGTGGGCCTGGTTAGACTATAAAGGAAAATGCAGCATAGAAGGGGAGAAGATATTGGAAAATAGGCTTTGGAGAACAGAGAAAGTGGCATATTTGAGAGTTTGGAGATTAGTATGTCTGGAAAATCGTTTGAGAAGTAAGGAAGCACTGGTGGAATGTATGTGATGGGTAAAGAAGGTTGGGTTATTGAGGGGTAGGTGATTTAGAATGTAAGCATAGGATTTTGGCATCAGTCAGGGTGATTCAAACATGGTGGGTTTAGCTTGATGGTGGAAGCAAGTTGTACATTACATCAATGGAATGGGAGATAATATTGAAGTAGAGGAAGTGGAATTTTAACAATGCTAGAGGAAACTGACAATGGAGAGGACATTAAGAGACAGAGGGCTCATTATGACTTTGGCGGTCCTAAAAGTCGACCGCCAAAGCCAAGGGGAGGACGCCACTGTCATACAAGTGGCATCCCCCAAAGGGAATTACAATGTTCCTGCTGGGCTGACCGCGGGAATGTTGTATGACACGTATGTAGGAACAGTGCTATGATATTCGTCTCGGCTCCTTTAAGGGAGCCAAGGCCAATATCGTAGCACAACAGCAATGTGCAGCACACATAGAAAGAGGAAAACCCCTCTCAGAATTTTTTTTGTGCAGGTAGGTGCCCCTTCATACACAAAAACAAACCTGCATGCAATGGTTCATGGGTGCCTCCGTTAGCTCTACGCTGCCAAAATGGTGCCAGGGGGAAAGGACACGAATACACTGTATTGCATAAATATGGTGCATTCCAGCCCTTTCACATTGGTGGAGGGCAGTGCATCAAGAAGACTTGTGGCACTACCCTACGCCAATTTCTCATAAATATGGGCCTTGGCCGGGACCCAGTAAGTGAAAGTTGTGTGAGGAGAACCTGAAGAGTCCCTGCCTATACATTAATACCAACACTTGCAGTGAATTACAGCCTTGTTTGTGATAACCTCAGCAACTAGATTAAAGAGTCCAAAAATGAGGCTCTGTTGCTTGCTCTAAGCCCGGTTACTGCTCATTAAAACTTGTCTTCCTCTAAGAGTTTGTAGTGACAATTTGGAGTCCTGATTTAATCACACAAATGCCTTAAGCAATCCATTGCCAAATTGTTCTATGACTAGTCTCATGAACGGTTTATACCAAAATGTGGGTTTGGTAATTAACTTTTTTTTTACAGCGGCATTCTTGGTACTTTCTTGCACGCATTTCAGCAAACAACTAAAACTATACTCATCTTATCTTTTCTGCTCTTCTCTTCCTTTTTTATTTTTTTTCATTTTTTTCAGGCTACTTCTAGAAGAAGAGGAGCTTCCCAGAGGTTGAAGACCATACCATTGACCTGGATTCTTGACCGTCTGCAAACTAAAGCCCTTATTTATACTTTTTTGCACCCTGTTTGCGTAATTTTTTTACGCAAAAGCAGTACAAACTTACAAAATACAATTATAGTTTTGTAATGATGCAAATGCAGCGCAAAGACAGTGTAAATATTGGCCTAAGTTCTTGAGTGGCCACATGTAATTTCTTCCTTCTACAACTTTGATTGAGAAACAAGGCGTGGTGAATGGGACATGACTTCGGTTTTCAAAATGGCTACGAGACTTGGTAATATTGTGACCATGTATGGAACATTCTGTCATCATGATGTGCCTTCCATAATGTGCGCAGGTCTCCTTGGGAAGTGCTTCAGGTACTCAACTATATTTTTAAATCCTGTTCTTAAAATATTAAATGAAATGAAATCTTTTTTTGTATTTGAATTCACAACTCTTGGTGGCTTACCTGATTCTTAATTTGACTTTATACTTCCCTTAAAACTTAGCATAAGGTGCCTTATCCCTGTACCCACTGTTTGTGTCCACTTAGGAGAGAAGTATTTCTGCTTTCCTTGGCTAAAGATGTTATTAATGGTACCAGTTTTTTGATGGATCGTGACAGTTGGGGGTATTGCCAGGAAAGGAGGTTGGCATTTGGAAGTAGAAGTCTTTAGAGAATGGGACAGGATGTGTAGTATGTGAGGCATTTAAAATATTGGAGGCAGGGGAGGACTGGAGCTTAAGATATATGGAGTATGGATTGAACTATAATTGCTGGGGCAGGATTGGACAAGTCAAGATGCTTTTATACGAGAGTGAGGATTGAAGTGTGATGTATATATTCGTAGATAGCACTGGGAGATTTTGGAAGGAAATTCAGATTGTGCAATGAGAAGTGTGACTGGACTGGTGTACAGGAACAGGAGTACAGAAGGAAAGCAGCTTGAGAATGGAAATGGTCATAGTATGAAAACAGAAAAAAATAGGTGCAGAAATTTGTATTACGGTAGAAAAGAGTGAAGTATAGAATGGGTGGGTACTCTAGTAATCGTTAGAGATATGGAATGTGTGAAAGCATTGTGGTATGAGAAGTGGTTGCAGTATGTCAGAGAGGTTGGTTGGGCCATGGCAAGGCAACGAAAAGAGACTGACATGTGGAATTGGATGGGCTTCTTGTATAGGACAGTGTAATATGTGAGACATTTAGAGAACAGTAGATGTAGGAGGACTGTAGGAGAACTGAAGCATAGAAGGATGGGCTATAAGAAACACATTTATAAGGTAAATTATGTTTATTTACTCACATTCCTGCCTCGTAGTCCCATTCTTCATTGTTCTTGTCAGAGGTGCTAATTACCAATTTGTAGCCTGAGTACTTCTTTGATTCCAGGGCTAACCTCTGCCTTCATCAATAATCCTTTATTGCCAAAGTACTGGTCTCCAGTGCTACAGTGTTATTGTGACAACCAATTTATACCAGTGATGTGTTACAAAGGTGGCTTTATCATCTCATCATAACTTTCACCGTATGGGTTATACCACTTGCCTTCTGACTAAGGGTGAACAAAACTGGTTTGTGAAGATCCTATTTTTCTATCAGGACCTAACTATGGAAACTGATTAGTAGGAAGTCTGCTCCCTATAATCTAATGTCAGCCATGTCGCCCCTTCGGATCAGCAGTGACTGAGGTCTTCTCTGTCCATGCTCACATTATTGATGTATACTGAGTCTCGGATGACACTGTGAAACTCTTATGACATCAGTGTTTTCCCTATTCGATGCTCCTCTTCTCCAGTGCACCACTTTTGGTGTTGCCGACATGACATCATAAAGTTCTAATAAAGAACTAGAGTGCTAGCATTCTGTGCTTAATTTATAAAAGAAAGAGGGCCGGTGCCTTAAGCTCTCCTGAAAAGCCCCTGGCTAGTACTATTAAATGTGGGCACATGGAATTCCAAAGCTGCTTGTCTTAAATCCAACCCAGGCTTGCTCAATCCACTGGCAATGGCTCACATTCATCTTCTTTCCATTATGTGTACCACATGACATACTTCATCAGGTTCCATTTGGGCCCCTAATTCACACAAACAATGACATCTACATTCTCAAAAAGTGCTTCTAAATAAAACAGCAGGTCAGTTATTGAGACAAACAACTGGATTGAGCATTACCATCAGTCATTGCCTTTTGTAAAACATAAATGTAAAACATTTCAATGCAAAACATACGCGTAACTGTGTCTGTTGTATTTGTCTTAAACACTCCAACAGCATGAGATGAAAACATGCACAACAACTCATAATCAGACAGAGTAAAAATAACACATAAAAACATACCAATTTCTCTCCCTTCACTTGTAATCTTGCCTTATGTAGGTTTTAATACTCTACATGGTCTTTTAACTTAAGTACCCATATCAAATATAAAGGGCACAAAGTCAATTGGCTATTCTACGCAGTGTTCACCTTCATCTAATATTAATATAGTGATTGTTTTCATTGTTGATACTAAATGTAATTTCTAAAATATAAATATGTTTAGAATAAAAGAAGTGTGTTTTGTTTTCATTCGATGTTTGTAGTATATTCACACTTTGTGAGGTTTTGGCTGCTTCATTCGAGGGGGCTCAATCTGTAGATGCATCTAACATGCACAATTGCTGTCAGACCTCAGAACTTGTAAAATCCATTTCCTTACTCATGCAGAGCCCTTAACACTATCTACAAAGCCTGACCTGACCAACTGGCCACCTCTATGTGTCCAAATACCCTAGAAATGGTTTTAGTGGCGTCCTTCCAAGTTCTATGCAATATGTTCACATTCTGTTTCAGTGATGACCTCTTACATGTGGTGTATGCTCTAAAGAGCTGGTGCCCAGTATCAGGCATGCAAGTGTAATATATGATTGTCATTGGAATCAAAGGAAAAATCTGTTGGCAAACTTTAGAAATAAGGAATAGTGTGGGAGGTAAGTTGCATGTGCAAAATTGTACACATAACATTTGATGGAATCACTGTGAATAGCGGAAGAGAGAGGAACTGAATTCATGTCATGCTCAGCCTCATAATAGAAAAATAGGGGCCTGATTTAGATCATGGTGGAGGAAATACTCCAATCCAAATGTGATGGATATCCCATATGCCTTATGGCGATCTCCGTGGGTTATCATAGGATCGTAATAAAGCGGAAGGATTTACATCACGCTTGTGACGGAGTATTCCCCTCCACCAGGATGTAAATCAGGCTCTAGGTTATGATCAAGCATATCACACATTACATCACCAGTCGTATGCTACTCTATGTCTTGTGTTACAGTTGCAGACCCTTAGAATAACTCCTCCTTCAAAATGTGGCAGACTTGTCTATTAAAGAGATAACCTGGTTTAGAAGTACCACTCTTGGTAGGGCAGCCAGGTCAATACCTGAATTAGTGATTAAAAACATTACAGTTAATGAAACAGTAGACTTCTTGGATTCAAAGGGAGCATATCATTCAAGAGGGAAAAAAGTCAACTTGTATTATCAGAAAAATCACTTACTAAATATTCAGTGCCCACATGACTGTAATAGCAATGGAAATAGAAAAAGGGAGTAAAATGAATTGGAAAGAAATAACATGGTATCTTTGCAGTCTAATATTGAATGTGTTTAAAAAATATCAGATTTAGGTCACTGTCCAGATCTTCCTAAACACATTCTGCCCAATAATTATTTCATTAACTTCCTAGATGTTTTCTTATGGCTGATTAGAGTTTGATGTGAGTTATGGAAACGTAAATGCATACGTTGGAAAGGCTCTTGTTGACCATCAGAAATTCAAGGTTCTTTTACTTTAATAAAATTTCAATGTGTTTGTAATTGAGAAAGTCGGCAAGTAAGATATAATAAGTTACGGATCACTGTTAGTCAGAAATTTGACCAAGAACTGAAATGATCAGAAGTCTCACATTATATAGCTAGGAAATCCCAAGTTTCCTCCTTTTGATCCATGTTTTGAAGATCATTCAGATATCAGCTTAGGCTTTAGCCCAGGACATGTGAAAGCCCACCAGGAACACACTATTGTCCAGGTGAATTTATCAGAAATGTAATATGGAATGGGTTGAGAATAGACCTTGGAAGGCCAATGTCTTGGGAGAACTTAGTTGTGTGACTGATAATTCCAACAGTTCAATCAATACTTCCATTTAGCTCTGCTTCTTTTGCTGTACCTGCCTTAAGATAAGTGGTGTGAGAGGGGGCGGATGCATGTTTACATACATTTAACTTCCCTCCTGCAATTGAAATGTAGGACACTTTTCTGAAAAGAAATAAGGAGAACTTAAGTGTCAATAACTGTGGCCACGGTCAGATAGACAAACATAGAGCAGACCTGTATTGTTTTCAACTGGAATATCTACATCTCAAACCAACATTCCTTGCTGATGTTGTTTGTTGATTTATTATGCCTTCTAGTTATGCACATGTACAGAACAGCCTTTGCTAGTGCTTGTCATGAAGATGCAGGGAGCCCCTTCACACATGTTCAGGCAATAAGCATTTGAAAATAAACAGGCTGTGCTTCCGGCTCCACTTCTTGCTTTCCCAGCTGGTTAAAAGCACATGCTCACCTCTGGGGTAACTCTGCTATGCACTACTTGGCTATATAATCCATCGGCAGATGGGGTTTGGAGCACATGAGAACATGAGCAAATTCATAACCCATCATTATTATTTTTAACCATTCACTTTTCTTTTACATGAAACACTTATATGTTAGGGGAACAGCACTGATACTGTGTCAGTACCTTAACCTTTTCATTTGGAGCCTTATAGTAAGAAGTGTTTGCTTAAATAATCATTCATCTTTCTTGCTGTGCGGACCATCGTCATTCGACAACAAGCCCTAAAGATTGGTATTCCGAGTCTGCCAAGACTTTCTTATTATGATGAAATTTTGCCGAACAAAATTTTGTTCTGCTATTGAGTTCCATTCAAATGACCAGGATCAAGCAATTTCTTTGGCTTAGAAAAACATAACTTCCCAGTCCCTTCAATTATTTCATCCTGCTCTGACATTTTGACAGACACAGGACTTCCAAGTTGTAGCTCCCACTCAAATGAGTTTCACCTCTGAGCTGTGTTCAACATTACTATTGAGACAGACACTGCTTGGCTTGCCTAAGCTCCACAACTTTGAATCTGAATATCTGATTAGGAGAAGTCACCCAATAATCTGACCTGCTTCATTCATCTAACGTTCTTCGTTGAGACACCCATTCTCGCACCAAGTACTTTAGGAGATATTTAATTGAGTTTCACATATAGGATCCTATAAAGGTTTCTGAGGAAGTGGAGTTTTACTTGGTTAGCTTTTGCAGCCTACTGCTGTGAAATATCTTCTGCCTCTGAAACAATTCCAAAGTTTTAAGGTAACTCCACTAACTATGCCTGCCTACCATCTCAAGCCTGCTGTGTTAAGTTGAGGTTCAGTCTTCCTCATAGTCTTAGTCCCACTAAGGACTGAGCACTGTGTATTTGTCATATCTTCCCCATCATGTGGCTTTCCAGTGGACTTTAACAGACTTTAATGATCCATCGGACACTCACATGTTACCAGGAACACATATTAGGACAATGCACAAAGATTTTATATTGAGTAGGTGTTATTGCTATTAGCAAGTTACACCTACTCCTGGACGAAAACTTAGTGAATCTGGTCCTAAGACTATAATGTTAAACTCTTTGGGCCTGATTCACAAAGGTAACAGAACGTTTTGAGTAAGTTTATACTTTTGAGTAGGGTTACTAGCTTATGGTCAAGTTGCACATTTGTAGTAGCTTACACTTTTGTAGTAATAACACTTTTTTAGTACATCCAGCACTACACATGGCTAACCACTTGTAGTGCAATACCCTCCCTTAGAAAATAATGGCGGTAGAGGCTTACTCAAAAGTGTAAGTTACTACAAAATTACAAGTTGCTACAAAAGTGCAGTTTGTGAATACCAAAAAGTAGTAAACTTACTTGAATGTATAAATTACTACAAAAGTGCAGTTAGTGAATACCAAGAAGTAGAAAACATATTCAAATGTGTAAGTTACTACAAAAGTGAAGTTTGTGAAAACCAAAAAGTAGTAAACTTACTCAAATGTGTAACTTAATACACAAGTTTACTTTGTGAATACCAAGTGGAAAACATACTCAAAAGTGTAAGCTACTACAAAAGTGCAGATTGTAAATAATACTTTGTAGTCTGCTTTGTAGTACTATTGTAGCACTACAAAACGTACTACGAAGTGCAGTCAGTCCTTTAATAGTCGTATGTGATACATATTTCCATATTTCTGGTGTAGTTTAGTTAAATAATATATTTTTTCATTAAAAAACCTTGTAGGGAAATAGGGAACTTTACTGAATTGCAATTATGCTTATCGATTTTTGACTTTCTTATATCAGCCTGCACCCCTAAGGAGATATCGCTAGCAGAGTTAAACTATTGAGCCACACTGACATCACAATTGTATGCCAAAAGGCACAGCATGGAGGCCCTCTAACATGCAACAGTTTGTGAACCCCAAGATGCAGGTATTATGGCAGCTGGCCCAAAGTATATATATTAAACCTCCAGCCACTCTCCTGCCCTTACCTTGCCAGGCACTTACTGGCATGTGTATGGAAGTAATATCATCGTTTGTGTACCCCGGCTCCTGAAAAACCTAACGGTAGCAGTGTTCTTAACAAAACTTATTTGCTAGTTCTTAACCACTTTGTAGACAGTCCAGTGGCTCCAATGCTCAAGTCAGATTAAAGTTCCCATGGATTACTCCTATGAAACATCACTGCCCAAACACGTGTCAACACACTTCTTGTCGCCCCATGTAACAGCAAACATGACACCTGTCACTGCCAAGTAAGCATTGTTAATTCATCTAATTTAATTTCCAAAGTACCTATGTCATGTTACACTGGATTAGCTTGTTCAAATATTAAGTAGTCTTTGTGTGGCACTTTCACAGAAGTGTCAATGTAAACCCACTATTAAATTGCAAAATTATCAATAATACAAGTGGGTGAAGGAAATTCAATAATTAAAGTTGCATTATGTGTGCTAGAGGATCATGGCAATCCCTTGTGCAACTCCAGCATACACTGATATGCTTAGGGAACATTTCTTTGCCTTTAGAGTTTGCAGGTTTTATGGTATTTTGATACATTTTATGTAGCTCTATTTGTCTAGTGAAGAAATTAACGAAGTGTTCAGTTTCACTCAACTTGCTGTTTTTTACTACAAGTCTGACTTTAATGAGCTAACGCATAGAAATACAGACATAAGCACATGCTGTTTGCATGTGTGAGCACATTAAAACCAGCATTACTAGCGTAAACAATGTATTTTTTTCAAGTATTTCAAATACTACAACACACAGTCACCTGCTGAACATTTGTCTGGGTCTGAAGTAAATTCTGCACATGGTACAGGGTGCTATCTGGACCATGGGTCATAGCCTGAAACATTTTTCTTTCCCACAAATTATCTAATATTTTTTAAATAAATACAATGTTAATTATATTTTAAAATAAACATATTTATTCAGAGAGACAGGCTTTATTATATATAGATTTTCAAATGTGCCTAGGGCACGCAACTGTATAGGCTCTATTGTACTGCATACCTCAGGTGGGGATTGCAGGTCACCCATTACCAGGTTTTAGGCATAAACTAATGTACTCGTTGAAGAAAAATGCACTTAATCGAATCAGCACAACTAAGAGACGGAACAGACACATGATTTTTTTTCGTAGCTGTTCAATAATCCTACAACATTTCATATAATTGCCACCTGGAACCAGAACATCCAGCTTGTAAAATTAAATTTCTGCTCAAATTGTTGTTGTTGAATAGCTATCCAAGTAGAAATTTTATTTGACCACTTATAGTGGAATTTTCTGAAATAGCCGATTCTGCTTATAAAATAGCTTGTCATTTCCAGGGTGCTCGTCCTCTTTCTGGTTACTTTCTTTTTGCAAAATTCGCCACCTGAGGGCTAGTACTTGAAAAGCTGGTGTTCTCCCTCTAATTGACTAGAAATGGAAACAGAAATGCTTAATTTGTAGACAAGTACACATGGACCCCAGTCTTTAGTGCTCTGGCCTGTTGTAATCTATTTGTGGGCTTTTAACCACACCCACCTCACGCCCATCACTATCATTCATTCATGGGCTTGCCTTTCAAAAATCCTTTGTTATCATTGGTAAATGCTTTACGTTTGTCCCTCTGTGGGGCAGTTTTGTTACCGCCTTGGCCATTGACACTGTTACATGGATAATTGCACTTTTGCCGATACGTTTGACTGTATGCAAACTTCTTTATTCTTTTATGTTTCTCCTTCACATTCACTGATGCTTTGAATCAGCTTGTTTATGGCAACTGCTTTATTTTTCATTTTTAATTTATGTGGCGAGAAAAGTCCAGTTAGGAATTTACAAATCTAATAGCTCTAACTTGAGCAAACCTGAGGCCCACTCCACTGCATTGCAAATGCTTGTTTTAAGAGCTTGCTGCTGGTGCAACAAATGCTGAAGTTGCTAAATACCAAGGCTTCCCAGTTTTGATTCCACCTTGTGCCTTTTTTCCACCCCAGGCATTTTCTGTCTCTTTATTTCATTCTTGCATTTTCTTTTTTATTCCTCTTTTTTCCCTTTGAAACATTACATGACTCGTACTAAGATGGTGGGCAGACTAGACTAGTCCTTAGAGAATAGGGACATGTTGAATATCTTCAGCCACCCCTCTAAATTCAGTATCTAATTCCATGGCATCATGCGGATGAGAATTTGTGTTACTTTTATAATTATTCAATGGACAAATGAGGCACTAAGGGGGTCATTCCGACCCTGGCGGTCTTTGACTGTCAGGGCCGCAGTGGCAGTACGGACCGCTGCAGACAGGGCGGTTTGACCGCCCCATCCTCACTTTGTCGGAACCATAACGGTCCAACTGCCAGGCTGCAGCCAGCCAGCAGCCTGGCAGTCCCGGCAGTTGTAATCTTCCAGGGCAGCACTCCGGATTACGGGTCCCCATCCGGCAGCCTTTCCATGGCGGTGAGCACTGCTATGGAAAGGCTGGCGGAATGGGGGAGTCGCCCCTGAACTGCCCATGCACTTGGCATGGGCAGTGCAGGGGTTCCCATGCACAGCCACATTGCGCATTTCACTGCCTGAATTGCAGGCAATGAAATGCGCAACGGGTGCTATCACACCTGACACACCACAACATTGCCACTTCCTCAGTTATGAGCCGGCGTCAATGTTGTGGTGAGTGTTTCACTGGGCCAGCAGGTGGAAACTTTTCACCCGTTGGCCCAGCGGAACACTCCTAATATGGCGGGCAAAAGACCTCCAGTATTGGTGTTTTTTTGCTTGCAGCGGCTTTGGCGGTCCTGTGAAAGGACCGCCGAGGTTGGAATGACACCCTAAGTGTCTTGTCTACTTTTCCCCATCCATGCTGTTTGTGTTTGATACAATATTAAATTCTTTCTTTGCATAGAAATATATTATGTTATTATAAGAGAGATTTCCAAGTTGAATAGACAGTGTACTGTGGGATTGTTCCTGGTGGCATTTAAAAAAATGTGTAACATAATTTAACATAATTGAATTATTTCGTTTCATGTATTGATACATTTTATTTGCATCTGGCCTTTACATGCAGGGCTGTAATCAATCTTCAATTCTGTAAACTTATGAGATACAATAAATAATGGACCTTCTCAAATGTAGATGGATGTGTGTATAATTGCTAGTGAGCCATGCTATGCATGGGTACCAAAACAACAGTACACTTCTTTTAAAACTAGCATCATCATTAGAAATGCACGTAGAAGCAGAAGGAGATAATTCAGTGCAAGGCTGGGAGTACATTGTAGATTAACAGAAACAATTCAGTAACTCTGGGCTGGCTTCATCAATGTCTCAATAAGTGTGAAGAATTAAACCTTCAAGGTTTTCTTAGACATGTGGATGTTGTCAGGCAAGGGAGACCACTGGAGTGGAACTAATGGTCCAGAATTAGGAGCGTCAACAAAAATGTGTCATTATTGAGCACACATCTGTGCGGTCTTAAAAGGAGGATGTGGTGATGGTGAAGAGAGCTTGAAAGTAGCACAGATGGAAAAGTTATAGAAAGTATCAAGGGGAGGAGCAAAGGGTTATGCCTCGGGGTAACTACAACATTCATTCAGCTTGCTAACGAGTAGTGTGATAAGGGATATCAGCTACATGGAACGGGTTCTCAGATACATTTTACACTTGTTGAGTCTGAGACAGTGATAGTGATAGGTAATGATCTATGAAGCAAAACTCATATCGCTGTCAAAAGAGAGCTACTAAATTGTGGGTTGAGAAGGCAGTGTTGATGACATCAGGCTGGAGTGATTGTGGGGTGTGGTGTTTGGTGTTGTGAAGAGGATAAAGTAAATTATCCCACTTTTGTGTTTTTAGCATAAGACATTCCAGGGCCATCCAGTATCCAATAGAGAAAGGGCGGTAAGTTCTGCCTGCTTGGAGAAAGCAGGTTTTTGCTTAGGTCTTTAACAAGTGTGATTTTCTATGGGGAAACTGAATAAAATTGTGATGTTGAACATATTAACTCAAGAAAATAAAATACAGTAATGAACATCACTTTTTGTAAACATTTCACAGGTACTACGTATTCTTAAACACAAACCCCTCAAGTCCTGTAGCTTTCTCACTTATACCACTTTCTAAATAAACACACTGAAACAAAGAAAAAAAGAACCAAGGGCTATATGTATAAAGCATTGTCAAAGTTGAAAACCCCAGGGATTGCAACCAGAAAAATGCTTTAAAAAAAATACTAACTCCATTTTAAGAATTGGTGAACTTTTATTGACAAGTAAAATGGAAGTGCAACGCAACCACATATCGAGTCATTATTTGGAAGGAGCATGTTGTTGACACCGCTGATAAGTTTGGAATGGTCACCAAACAAATTACTGATTGTCAAGTTGGAGTAGTAACTCGTACACAAAAGGAAAGGGGGTTCCCTTGGAATGATTTGCATGTTGCAAAAGTAAAAAAAAAAAAACCTGCTAGGTAATAGCAGTAGTCCAGCAGATTATGAGCAACCCTCAAACAACCATTAAAAAGTAATTTTGTTTTTAAAATGCAAAACTGTTTTCTTTAAGAAAAACAAGCTGACTTTAACTCACTGACATTATGGTCTCTAGCCTCCGATCTAGAGAGACACAATATGTGATCTACCTTATTAATATTCATGAAGTAGGTCAGATTGTAACCCATTACAAATCAGACTGTTAGTAGAAAGGTTGGTTCATATTTGTTACTGAATTTTTGCAACCAGTAAATAGTATATCTGGGTCTGTATCATAGACAGGCACATTGTCCCTGTTTGCGCTAAAGTGCTCCTCTAAACAGATGTGCAGTGCACAGAGAGGGATAGTGTGCCCTATTACAAATAATTGTGCTGCCCTCAGGACAGGGCTTTATTAAAAGGTGGCCTGGCTGTTAGAAGCATCCAGTCCATCTTTTTCTGAGCAGGCAGCAGCTGCCCCAATTTCAAGGAGGAGACAAAGATCCCTCTGCCGGTGTGTGCAGTGAGCGATGGTACCCGCATGCATGGGATCTCCATCCCCTTTGTGAGGCCCACAGGACTCCCTTTCATGCATTCAGAGAGCTGCCTTCAGAAGGGGCGCACTCACTGTGCAACACCTCTTTGTGGATATTTAATAATTTAAGAATAAATATAATTCTGTATTGCAGTCTTAATGACTGGACTTTGTCACAATGAACTTCCAATTAATTCCACCTCGAGGAAATCTGATGCTTCCTGCAGGAATTGAAAGCATTAAACTAAGGCATAATGTAGCTTTGAATGTAGTATGTAATTTCAGAGAAAAACTAAATATTAGAAAACCGGTTCTGATAAGCCACGTGACATAATACCAATTTAGAGAAAATATAATTGGAAAGAAATACAGTTTTGGAAGAAATAGTAGGAAAGGACCAAAGAATAGGCAAAAATAGAATATTTAGGGCTTGATTAAGAGATTTACAGACGGGTTACTCCGCCACAACATAACAGATAGTTTGTCTACCTTATACAAGTGCCATAGTATGTAAAACACTTAATAGGGCAAAGTGTTCCTTCTGAGAAACCCTAAATCAGGCCCTTAATATTAAGTTCCTTTCAAAAACACTTTTTTAAATAGAAAAATAAAATATGGACTCCCAAAATGAATCACAGTCAGGGAACATGGTTTTACTAAAAATCAGAAAAAAGTAAGAAAGCAAAAGTAGAGGGTCACATAGTAGTAAAGGGGGATGATCAGACCTAGGGGTACCTAGGGGGACCTAGGGGTACATAAGGCCTCCACACAAAAAAGTGGAACGATGAAGGAGCATGATGGATAGGAAAATGTGAGACATGGAGTTGTCCCCCCAACAGTTAAGGGGAAGGCAGGAAGGTGGAGGAGGAATGAAGTAAAAGGAACATGGAATGGCAAAAACAGCTGGAAGGAGAAAGTGACATGAGGGTGTGATTCTCCTCTTCCCTCCCCCCCCTCCCGAGAACAGCAATTTATTTTTGGGTATTGCTACTCAGAGATTGGACATGGTAAGAGAAGCTCAATTGAAGAGAAAGATGCCTAAGCAAATCTTATGGAAAAACCAGCAAAGTGAACTTATTTTCAGGATTGATTGTCTTTATACTTTGCGGCAAGCAGTGACAAAGCAAATAGGAATGGCATTACCAACATATTTGCTAGCGAGCAAGAAAAGTGTTCTTTAAATAGGTGCAATAGATCTGTTTGACTTTTAATGTGCTTTACAGTACAAAATGATTATCATTCTATGAATGTGTTTTGTATGAAATCCATGTAAGCAGGCATGGCTCATTTTGCAAGTAAAATTGACTCCTATTAAATATTTCTAAATACATGATTTGTTCAGAAGGATGGGGGAGAGAAGGAACATCAAGATTAAACCAAACTTGAGGCACTCTCTGTGACTCTTAGATCAACAGAGATGGCTAATGTACAAGCAAAACTGAATGAAGTGAAGGTATAAGCACTGTTCCAAGTATATTTTGGGAAAGTTGCACAGAAGAATCTAATTTAATTATAGCACACCATTGTTTTATTGTATATCTGTTTATCTTAAAGAGATTGTTTTTTTTTTTTTTTTCCTTTGTTTCTTTTTCTCTTTTATGGAGTAAAATCCGAATAAAGATTGTTTTGAATTGAATTGAATTGAAAAATTATAGCACACCATTGTTATGTAACATGTTTCCAGAACCACCAAGCAACCCAGGTCTGAAATCAAACTGTCTATGTTTAAAGACAGATTATTATCACAGAAACTAAATGTACTCCTTTTGGGTACTAGAATTACTCTCTGGATTACTTTATTTTTGATTTTAAGAAAATGATATGATAACTAAAGTATGAAGCAATACCACTGTGAATACTTTATCCTACCTATCCCTTCACAGGACCCTAATATGTGAAATAAGAACCAATTGGAAGTGGTCCCTTCAGATGTCTTGTTTTGGTTCTTCGAAAGACTCAATACATAACTTTGAGACAAATGTAAGGTATTTTTATAGTGTTCTAGAAAATTAGGTGAATAATTTTCTCTTAAATGAGAGTTGGAACTTAGCCTATTGAGGTCCAGAAGATGCATGACAAAACCTCATTGCAATAATATTCTAGTAATTATCACATAAATGATAATTTAGCTCTATAGACCATGACTCATCAAATCATTATAGATGGTATTGACTACTGGATTTTACAGGACTTTGAAAATACCACAGACTTTCCACTGTTCAATATCAGAGTGAATGTTTAGCCAGAAACCCTGTCAATTCCATGCTAAGTGGAAAAAAAACGTCAAAACTTGGCTTGAAATTATACCACGTTTTTGTGCTAAATTACCATGGGGCACATCTCAAACCTGTGTTTATTTGTCTTCTGTTGCTACTTTCCCAGGCAGTAAGTGAGGCTCATTGTGCTACATATAGGAAGAGGTTTGTGCTCACCTGTGGAGTGCGCTCTGTATTCCTTCCACAAAGTGGTGTCATCAGACATGTCATCCTTGGCATGGTTTTCCCTAGACATTTTGCCTTCCTACCTCCTGTTTTACTTACTTTGAGTTTCCTGGTCTGAGGTGTATGGACACTTTACCACTGCTGACCAGTGCTAAAGTGCATGTGCCAGTGCTAAAGTGCATTTGCTCTTTCCCTAATACATGGTAACATTAGACTATCCACAATTGGCATATTTAATTTACTTGTAGGTCTCTAGTAAAGTGCACTACCTGTGCCCATGGCCTGTAAATTAAAGGCTACTAAAGGGCCTGCAGCACTGATTGTGCCACCCACTTCAGTAGTCCTTCAAACAGAAATCAGGCCTGCAATTGCACAGCCTGTGGGTGCATTTTTATACTGCCATGTCACCCTGGCAAGTTAACCCACTTGTCAGGCTCAAATCTTCTGTTTTAATACATATAAGTCACCCGTAAGGTATGGCCTGCTCTGCCCCAAAGGCAGGGTGCAGTATATTTAAAATGCTGAACATGTATGTTTTCAGTTTTACATGTCTCAGTATTGAAAAACGAAGACATTCATTTTTCACTACTGAAAGGCCTATATCTCCCATAGTTTAACATTGAGATTGCCTTATTACATTTTATAAGTGGAAGTTCCAATTGGGACCAGGTAGACATTTCAAGTTTGGTGTCTCTGGATTCACAATTTAAAATCCCAACGTATGAAGTTATACATTAAGTTGCAAGTGTGAAAATGCCACTTATGGAAAAGAAAAAAGTTGGCATTTTCTTACCTTACCCATTATGTGTCTTCTGCCTGTGTCTGAATACACACCTGGGGTAGGTGACAGCTGGGCTTTGCGCACTCCCTCTAGACAGTAACACACAAAGGGAACTGAGGTGTCTCATTCACATCTTGATGATCCATCGCCAGGCTGATGGGCCTTCCTGAGCTAGATTGGAGGGAGGAGCTGACACGTGCACCTGAATAGGGCTGTGCCTGTCCCCACACAAAGGGTTGCATAACCCCCTGTGCTGTGTCTGTAGCAAGAGAAGGAAGGACAGGGGCCTTGTGCACTTCAAAGGCCTATCTATGAATTCTTCCCTGCTTCAAAGGCACAACTGGGTATAAGTATTGTACCCCCAAACCAAACTAAATCTGTACTCTTCTGGACCTGAGGACATTCTGCCAGGAGGAAGGACGGTTGTGCTGTTGAAAGCACTGCCACTCTGCTGGACTCTGCTGGACTTGCTGGACTCCCGCTTAGCTGTACCTGCCCTGTTGCCTGCTGCCCTCCTTGCCTGGTAATGAGAAGAACTGGAACTGAAACTCTATATCCCCAGAACCAATTGACTTCAAGGGCCTGCTGCAGTCTCAGGGACATCAAAGGTTGCCTGCAGCTCATCAACAGCACCTGTACTCTGGCAATTGTGAGTCTTGCCTCTCCAAGTGGTGCCAAACCAGTCCTGGGCCCTTGGAAGTGTGTTCTCCAGTTGTGTTCTGAGAAAATCCACACACCACCGTCACCATACCAATAAGAACCACTGCATCTCTCCTTGCTGGTGATGCATCACCACTGCCTCTGAGGATGAGGACTTTGCATCGCCGTGTGCAACGGCTCATGAGCGACACATCACCATCAACCCTGGTGCATCACCTTCGTATCGCCTGCTACACGGCTTGACAACTACACATCGCCTTCATCGTAAAGGGTTTGATGCCACACCTCAACGACATTGCATCAACAACTGCACGGCTCACCGACAATGCATCCCCTAACTGAATTTGATGCACCACCTCCACACAAAGTACTGTTTTAGTGGGACAAGGCGTGACCACATAGCCCCAGTTGTTGCTTTTAGCGTTTAAGCACTGCCATTGAAAATATTCTTTTAAAAACAATTATCTTAAGTTCTACTCATTGGAGTTTTGTTGTTTTGGTATTGTTTTAATCCTAAAAATCTAATCTATTTTTCTAATTAGGTGTGGAGTCTTTGTGTGGTATTTTTACTGTGTTGTTGTTTAGGTAATTTTAAGGTAAGGTTTTCTTTTTGTTTTTTATGGTTTATTAGTTGTTTAGAATATATATTAAAATTAGTTGTTCAGGCAATTGTTATTCAGGCACAGTTGTTGTTTAGACAGTAGTTGTTCAGTACTTAGTTGTAGAGACATTTTAGTTGTTTAGGACCTAGTTGTTCTGTCACATATTCCTTTTTTTCACCATAATGATTTCAAATGCTTTATTAGTTCCCCATAATGATTCCAAATGCTTTAGTGGTTCACCACAATGATTTCAAATGGTTTATTAGTTCACCATAATGATTTCAAATGCTTTATTGGATAACCTAAATGACTCCAAATGCTTTATTGGGTCCCATAATAATGTCAGTGATTACTGCTCACAGTATATATGTTTTATGATCCGTAATAAGTGTTTTCATGCTTGAGCATTAATTTTGATAATGGCATCTAGGTGCACAATGATCAAGCTAACAGGTGGTTTGATGCTCACCAACAGACTCACGGGATATGTTTGTGTGACACCTTTAGGGGGTCAATGGTGACCATGCAATGTAATATATGATATTTTCCATCTGCCAACGTATATATTTGTAAATTATTGCATTGTATTTAGTAGGGTGTAGTAATAAATGTAATTAACCTTTTTTTTGGAAAGAAAAGATACTTACTGGATTTGCTCCTATACCCTGTGAGAGCTACGCGCTGCAGTGAGGTGTTTCGTTCCCGGTAAGGTCAATTGTGGATCTAGTACTTGTTCAGGCCATACAACTAATAGCCCATTTTCCAACATTTGTAAAGTAGGATCCTTGTGCCCACTTTGGTGGGTAATGCCTTGGAATGTCTCAGCATTGACTGGATGCTGTGTGTGCTCTGTCTATATGGTTAATGGTATTTCCTTAAAGTGTCCCAAATGTCCATAAATTTAGGTACTCTTCTGAGATAATGCACTTCTATACATCGTGTTGGAGTTGTTGGTCTAGTGTGCATCAATCATTAGAGTTTCTCAATAGAAATCCATGTTACCCTTTTAATAATAACACAAGTCTACAGTACAATGTCTGCATGCCAATAAGTGCCCCATCTCCCTAGTGATTGAATGATGAGGCAGCAAACGTTCTCTTTTATTAAGTTTGGACAAATGTTTACATACGGTGAAAATGTTCTCTTTTGAATTTGGAGTGATTATCAGAATTTCCAATGATGAGCTTAACTTTTTGCAGGTAAACTACATCAATATAATAGTTATTTCACTTGTCAACCAACCAATCAATCAATCAATCAATCAATCCTTTATTCGACTGCAATGAGCCCAAACCCAAAAGCATACAATTATTAAAAACATCATATATACTGTATACATATAAAGAAAAAAAGATCATATTCAATTAAATTTTAAGAACTCATCTGCACATAACTAAGCAAACAAGATTCAGCTATAGCAATTTCCTTGTTCTAATGGCGGACTGCACCAAATTAGTCCCTGCCAAAAAAAAGTTGTGTCACACAAAGGCTGTTGAATTTTAAAAAAAGTGCAAAGCTAGATTGCCTCACATTTTAAATGCACAGTATTGGTAACAAATTTACTGGGGACATTATGAAATTCACAAAAGCTCTTAGTTGACCACTGCTAACCAATATGTGCCCAGGGCCTGTAAATTAAAAGTTGCTTGTGGGTGTGCAGCACTTATTGTGCCACCCACTTAAGTAGCCTTCTAACCATGTCTCAGGACTGTCACTGCAGAGCCTGAGTGCAGTTTTACATTGCTATGTCGACCTGGCAAAATACATCTTTTGTCAGGCCCAACCCTCCCTTTTTAATACATGTAAACCACCCCTATGGTAGGCCCTGGGCAACTCAGAGGCCTGGGTGCAATGTTAAAAGGCAGGACATGGTCTTTTCAGTTTCACATGTCACCCAAAGTTGTTTTTCGCTACAGCAGAGGCTTTCTCTTAAATAGAATAACAATAACATTGGGATTACCTTATTACATTTTATAAGTGTAAGTCACAATCTGGAAGAGATAAACTTTCGAGCTTGGTGTTTCTCGAATCACACTTTAAGATTACAATTTATGGTGAAGTTGGATTTTAAATTGCAATTCTGAAAATGACACTTTTAGAAAGTTAGCATTTTATGACCTTAGCCATTTGGTGCCTACTGACTGTCTCTGATCACTTGTCTGGGGTGGGTGATAGCTTGGCTTTGTGTGCTCCCCCTATACAGCCACACACAATGGGAGCTTAGGTGTGACTTGATGGGCCATCCTGGGAGGATGGGAGGGAGGGAGGGGCTGGACCCAGCCTCATTTACATCTGAATAGGCCATGTCCTGTCCTCAAACAATGGGGTGCATAACCTCCTGTAGTGAGCCTGGAGCCATTGTAGAGGGGCAGGACCTCTGTGCACTTAAAAGGTCTGTCTTTGAAGTCTCCTCCACTTCAAACGCCTGACTGGGTATAAGTACTAGACCTCTAATACCACCTACTCCATACACTTCTGGACCTGTGACTACTCTGCCAGGAAGAAGGAATGGTGTACTGCTGAAGGAGTGCCACTCTGCTGGACTGCTACTTTCCTGGACTCCTGCCTTGCTGTGCTGCCCTGCTGCCTGCTGTTCCCCTGTCTGCGTGAGAAGGACTGGTTCTGCATCACTTGAACCCAGAGTGACTCCAAGGCCTAGCTGAGTGGCCTCCCGATCCACAGTCTCAGGGACATATAAGACTTCTAATCACCCTGCTCCTGTACCTAGACTCTACCACCTATGAGTCTGCCCTGCCAACTAGTGCCACCCCAGTGCTAGACCCTTGGAAGTGGGCCTAAGATGTTTGCTCTAGAGGAACCGACTCATCCTCTGCTGCAGGAGCAGAATAGCCTCATCACTGCTGTTGTGTGGAACAGAATTGAAGCATCATCTTTGCTGGGTGTAAACAGATGCAACCAGACTTGCATTGCCATTGCACCTCGCATCTTGGGACAGGCACATTACGTTCGGAACCAACACTGCAACACTTTTCCTGGTGCAAGGTCCTCACATCCTCTTCGATAGCAGCCTTAATGACGACACTGAAACTCCACATAGCAGCTTCTACGCTGAACATTACCTCAACTGTACAACGCATCCTCAACATTGGTCTTTGCATCGCAAACCTTGTCTCGTGAATTCTGAACGTCGATGCAACAGGAACTCATACCGCAGCCTTGCTGCATATCGGAACCAACGCATCGCCACTGCTGCATGGTGCAGAACCGATGCATCCCCTCTACTGGCCACTTTGTTCAGTGGGCCTAACTGGGTCCCTTTAGCTGGCCTGTGTTCCATTGCGGTTGGCCTGAACTTTTGACTTTGACCCGTCTAACGTGACCAAATGTCCATGGTTGAAATGTTATGCTTTTATGCATTATATTGCAGTTTATTCTTTTGAAACTCATAACCACTGGTTCTGCGGATTGAATATTTGTCTTTTTGGTCTTGTTTTATTTATTGAATTGTGCTCAATTTTTCTAACCTGGTGTGGAATCTTTTTGTGTGGTGTTTTCACAATTTTACTGTTTGAAGTGTTGCAAAAATACACATTGCCTCTCGGTTATGACTGACTCCTCTGTGCCAAGCTAAATGCACCCATTGTGGCATTGTCTGGACCCACAGCTTTACCACTGGGACTCTTCTGAATTACTAAATTGACTTCCTCAACCTCAAACATTACACTCACTGGGAGGGAGGGAGCGAGGGAGGGAGGGAGGAAGAAAGGAAGGAAGGAATATTGTTATAATGTTTACTAAGTTAATAGACAAATATTGGAAAGATCAAGCAGTATATGTAAACATGTAAACAATTTCAAGTAAGCAACAATCTCAAGTACTTTCGAGAAAGCCTATTTTGTGAACAACACTAATCCGTAGTTTGGCTGCTGCACATCGGGCAGTTAAGGTAGAACTTACTCTCCTAGACACCATTGTTTGCTGCATTGTATTATTAACCACTGCTCCTCTCCTAAAAGGTATCATCTGAGATGCCAAGAGGTATTTATTTATAATTCATTAATTGAGCTGAAAATTGAGACTACGTCATGTTTGCTATGCAGTTTGAAACTCTGGCTAACCACAGTTTATAGACACAGCATATATCTGTCTGTCCCTCGGGTGAATCCATTCACACGCAAACAATTTCGTCCCAGTTTACTCTCCATGGACAGTTGACATGCGTCATATCAATGTCCCATAATCCCTTGCAGCAAAACCACAAGCCTCTTAGTGAAACTGAAAACCCGTAAGGCTGGAGGTGCATACGCATATCACAATGGAAGACTGATAGAGACTGCGAGTAAATAGACATTGGCCTGTGACTGAAAGATAACATAGAAAATATTTCACAAAAATTAAACACGTGTTAAAGGTACATTGAGGGGAATACTGTGATGTCGTGTGCAACTGATCCAAGAAAAAGTATGATACCTGGAAGCAGAAAATGCTTTAGAATAAATCCCTCTTCTAAGCATGAGCTATGTAAATCATTTCAATATAAAGATTGTTAACCAATTGTTTTTAAAAACTATTAATCTGAAACTCTTAAGGCAAAGTGGGTACATCTTTTTACAAAGACAGCTGACACTGCCATTTTCGTACTCCTGTCAATGAACAGAAATTCAGCCTTGCTAGATTGTACTTTTTTTTCATTTTAGCTTCTAAATAAATTACTGTATTAGTTTCGTGTCGCTTTTCTTTCATCCAATACACAATGTCGCTGAACATATTCTAGTTATGGGGAGGAAGAATTGCCTTACTTGAGGAGGCGGCTTTCCTGACGCCTGCTGCCGACAGCTTCAATAGACATAAATGTAATACTATAATTATACAAGGGACCAGGCCACTGACCTCGGAAAGCAATATCTTGTCTCTATTGTCCTTTCCTTACAGCGTAGAGTCCACTTCAGAGGATGAAATTGCATCTTTTTTTGCTCTTATTGTCTCGACAGTGAGGCAGTATTGGAAGGCAGTGAGGCGTGGCACTGTGGGAGCGTTCATATCTTGCCATAATTTAGCCATTTTATTTTGTTTGATTTCATTAACACCTTGATCTCCAGAGAGCACTGTCAAAAAGACAAGCTCACATGTAATCAATTGATTTGCTCTTAATCCTTCCAATGCCTTGGGTGGGAGGGTTGGTTGCCCTGAAGAGGGAAGTGTTTGGGGTCAGGACAGAACACAATCAGCACCCTTGAATAAGTAATGCTTTTATATGGGACTCAGAAAGCAACATTATATCATAACTAGTAAAATGTAAAATGAAGCTAGCCTGATTAAATTGAACTTTGGACGAAAAACAGCAATCACATTATAGCGATTGTAACTACAGTACTCAGAGTGCACCCAGGTTACATGGCGAACTTAGTTGGAGGCATTGGTTGTTGTCAGGTTAGTGAGTATCCACGTCAACTTCATTGCCTGGGGTCACCTTCCTTCGCAACAACCATCTCTAAAAATTTCAGCCACAGTCAATTCCAGTCACACACAGAATGACGCAAATTGGTACAAGCCGAAGCATACACGCAACACAAACCACAACCCACCTGAAAAAAGCCATTGACCTGGACAATTGGCAGCTCATAGGTAGACAGTTCTCAAACTTTCATATTTGATCCTTAGTAGGTGGAAGCAGGTCCTCAAAGTTTTGTAGATTTTCTTCACAATTTGCTTACCATTAAATAGGTAATGCTGCCTGTATAATTTTTAGGTCTCTCTTACATACATCTTCAGTTGTCTGTTGTCGAAGACCTCATACTTTACAAAATAAGAATATTGCGGGCTTTGGGTCAGCCCTTGCTCTTGATTAGTGGCATTATTGTCTATCTCATTTTCCTGATTTGTATTTGATGGCTTTCCTCGCTAATATTTGTATGGCATGGCTCTGGAGCATTTCTTCTTTGCTGCGACTGATTGGGTGACTCAGTCCCTTCCACTTCTTGCATTTAGGAAATTATTTTCTTCTCTTATTCTTGGACCCAATAGGAGTGCTTGTGTTAACTGTCTTTGTCCGTCTTCTGCTGCTTTCTTCCTCAAATCTTCCCCACATGCTGTGTTGCTCCCCCAATAGCAATACCATTGCTTTTTACTTTTTAACCCTGACCCCGATTTTTTATTGCTTCCCACCCCCACTTTCACACACTGCTTCCATTACTTAACAGCCCACTCCTTTCTTAACATGTGCATTTGTGCATCTTTTATTAATTTTTTCTAATTTACTACACCAAGCTAGGCCATTTTGGAACAGTAAATAACAAAATGACACTGCGTCTTGTTGAATGCATGCTCATGTGTGGTGATGTATGCCTGGGTATACTTCAACACATTGAACCACTGTGACATCATAACATGTAGACATGCATGTATCAGGGCGCAAGCATCAATCCACATCATCACACTTTTTTAATTTATTTTTGATGATGGCATTCAGCATCGGCAAACAAGTGTTTTTTTTTATTTTTACTGATGCAGAACTTCATTGGCAAAAAGCATCAGCAAGTTCAATAGGTCTGCATAACTTTTAAAATGTGTTAGGTCTGCATTACTTTTAAATGTGAGGCCAATTAGCTTTGTGAATGATTGTTCCTTCAGAAACCTGCATCAGTGATGCATAATTTCGGTTGCACCATTATGCTTTACAGAACTGACATAGTAATGTAATCGATGGTACATGAATAATGTGACTTAACATTACTAATGTAAAGTGGAGCATCTACATTTTATCATTTAAGGTGCATTCACAGTAGAGGATTAGCAGTTTACGATTATGTGTGTTCTATTGTTTGACTTTACATGCTGAAATGTAGTACTCATGCACATTTATATCCATGTATTTTGATTTATATTGCTATTTTGAACTGCTCATAATCATGTTTAATTTATAATTTTGCTTTCATTTATAATTGCAAAATGCACTCAAAATCATGTATCTCAAATGTGCATTGGATGTTCTATTAAGTTAGCAAAGCCTAACGCCTGATCCATTTGGTTTCTTGTGTTTAAACTTCAAGATGGAGCTTTGTTCGAGCTGCAATATTCTTTCTTTGCAGTTACGTTTGTGCGAGTTGAGAGTTATTAAAAGGCATATTTTGTGTTGAAGATAGTGGGGTACAGGAGAATACTTTGGCAAGGACAAGGAGCATTAACACTCTGAGAAGAAAAGACTCCTGTTTGTGTACCAGTCACCGGGAAACATTCAAGATCGTTCTGATGTTTAATTCATGGGATGAGAGCTTGATGGTAGTCACCAATTTCAACTGTGCAAGAAAAGTGGAAAACTTCTAGTGTTGATTGCGTAGCTTTCTCGAAGGTGCTGTAGGATTAATTGCCATTCACCTAGTTAGATAAGGCAGATTCCCTTGAGACTTGAAGGGGTATAGACCCCTCTCTTCTTTATTCCTTTTTGTGGCATTATGCTATGCAACACCTCTCCATCAGAACATCTACTGAGGTTTCAGTTGTGCTGATACTTTCCTATATTTCCTGACACTAGATTAGGATTTCCCTTTAGTTTACTTTAGGGCACTTAGATTAATTTAATTTCTCTAATGATTAGGCAAAAGGACCACAACTTATAAACAGATCATCAGATTTTGTTTCTTATCTTTTGTATTACTTCAACTGAAATCCTTGTATACCTCATGCTTATATGAATTAACTTCATAAAACACTTTACCTCACGTTGGTAATTTGGTACGTATGGACCATATTTTTAAAATCAATTTACATCAGTTTGGTCCTTAATTTGTAATAAACTTTATAACCGTATCTGTCACCTCCTGTATTCAATGTGTGACCAAATAGGTTACACTGTCAATTGAATCAGAAGGTTGATTTTAACTCTCCTTTACCTCTCAAGCATCCTAGAAAGGTCAGTCGGAAGAAATATAGGAATATGGGCCAGAGCATCATCAGATTACAACAAACTGAGGATGGTTAGGTCTTGAAGTAAGGAGAGCTCAAACCCTCTATTTTAGATGAGTTAGTTCCTAAGGACCAGCCCCTTGTGTCCATTTCCAGATTTTGAAAGATTGGTAGAGTTCCAGAAATTCAGGAGAGGGATGTACCAGCAGTGGAGAGAGTATTAATATGGTTGTGAGTTGCAGTGGGTCATGCTTAGCTTCTGGTGTTTTGTGGTGTTTGGATAGTGTTTTGTGAAGATGTTTGGAATGTCGTGTGAGTGTGGTCTTTAGTAAAAGAAGTTGAAGTTGTTATTGGGTCCAACATGACCTAAGATCCTGTGACAGTAGTAAAAAGTGTAGAAGACACTATATTATAGTTGCCTGCTGGGCTTGGTGGTTCAGGTTGTGAGAAGTCTTAGACGGCACAATTGAGATAGAGATATTTATCTTTGGTGAATGTGAGGTGTGGTTGGTATGGTGGATCCTAATGCACAGGATGAATATATACCAATCTGAATGATAACCCACAGGTCAAGGTTTAGTTTGCAGGGTTTGATTGCTTTGACTCATGTGTGACTGCACACTATCAATTCTTTAGTGAAGCAGACAAAATTTATTCATATTGTATTTTGTTATGTGTGTATGATGAAAAGCATGCATGCAGAATGTAAACGAGGGTAAACCGCTGCAAGGAGCAAGATTGATGTCACAGTGTGCCACTATGGTATTGGTCAGCTGGTGTAGTGCCATGCTGGTATTGGTTATTTAAGTCACAAGTGATCTCTCTGTGACTGATCATTGCTGTTGAGAGAGAACTATAGACAAAGAAATATTTCCTGGTTCAGAACAAAATTCTATCTGTGATTGATATTTCATTGAAAAGTTAATTGTTTTAAGGTCATCCGAGACTTGTTTAGAGGAGATATATGTGTATCTGTTAGAGAGGGAGAAGAGACACTTGAAGGTATCCCAGGGCATTATATGGAAATAAATGTAGGCCTCCACACATGTATTTGGCTTGGTCAATGGCACAAGATCACAGAAAAGGAGGGTGCATTGAGTTTTGGCGAGTGCTGATTCAACTTTGAATCATACAGGGTGCAGTTTCTTAGGTACACTTCAGAGATCGCCAACTTCTGGCACATCTGTATGGGAGCCGTAGTGGTACCCCTGGAGATGGCAATATGTCTTATGTCCCAGTGGTGTTTCAGAGTCTCAGTACTAAGGAAATAGACAAGTGTTTGAAATATTTTAATACTCCTTCAAGTGATAGCAGGAGCTCCGAGCAGAGTCAGGGAAGATTCAGTCACCTGTGAGACAGAATTTGGTAGATGCCCAAACTGAAGTTAGAACTGGATGATATGATTATTGGGAATCTTGAAATGGCTCATTTAGACTCTTACCAAGAGAATGAGCTTGTATTCACATGTAAGGATGTTACCAAATGTGCAGGATAAGTTTCTGACAAGTTATCTGAGACAAAAGCCTTGCAGAGGAGTTATCGTCAATGCTTTAACAAAGAATAAATGGCCTGTATTAGAACCTCAGGGATAAAAATACAGATTAAAGAGCTAGTTAAGAACATTGAGAATGGAATGAGTTAGGTAAATGGGAAAGTCAATGAGCGAGAAAGAAAGAAATTAAAAGGCAAACAGAGGAACCACCTCCTCTTATAGAAGGAGGGGCGAGCACATCACATTTTCTGTGAAGGGAAGTGCATGGTGGAGGTTATGTTCATGTGCCTTGGAGAAGAAGTGATCTTGCATCATTCACTAGAGACTTTCCAAAGCTGAGGGAAAAGCCAGTAGAGTGGTACAAGTAGGTTGAGCAATTATAGGTCAATTTGAATACTCTATGTGACATTGTTGTTCAAGGTGACTTGTGGACAGAGTGTAAAATAACAATTGAATGGCCTGAGAAAGAACTGACAAGGAACAGAGGGGGTCATTACAACCCTGGCGGACGGTGTTAAAAGTGCGGTAATACCGCAAACAGGCCGGCGGACAAAAAAAGGGAATCATGACCCTGGCGGAAACCGCCAACAAAGACAGCCACTTTAACACACCGGTCGCCACGGCGGTACAGACAAGCAGCGCGGCGGTTACCGCCAACAGACAGGCAGGAGACAATGTACCGCCCACACTATTACAACCCGCCAATCCGCCACCTTTTCCGGGGCGGATGCACCGCGGATAAAAACACGGCAGGAACAGCTTTTGCAATGGGAAAACGCTCACCTGAACACATCCCACGAGGAACGAGGACACCATGGAGCTGAACTCCAAATACTCCCTGCGCTTGTTTTTCTGCTCCTTTACGACCAACAGCTACGTAGGCGCAGAAGATACCGGTGAGTACTGCACCTACGACACAGGGGAGGCAAAAGTTAGGGGGACACCCACCAAACAACCCCACCCCCACCCTCGCATTCTACAACATACACACCAATGCATTATCAAAAATCACAGTAACAACCCACAATCCCCCCGGAAGAATGAAAACACAAAGCCAAATTCGGGCAAACATTGTAATGTGCCAATATACATGTCATAAAAAAATATACAGATATATATATCTCAAAATCACTCTTATTTACACATACAATCCGAGAAGTAGTGCAGATATGTACACAACAATGTCCGTGCACCAACAGTCCAAAAATGCATGGGTGAGGCCCACAATAGATACCTGACCAAAATCGGAGAGAACACTGCCGGGGCATCAGATGGAAATAAAACAGGCACCTCAGGGGTAAGGGAAGGGGGGGCACCTCAGCCAGATGAATGCAAAGCCAGATCCACGACGGGGCTCCATGCCCATTGATGTATCCTGGGGAGTGCAAAGCCACAGTCTCTCAAGTCTCTACAGTGGGTGGCTTGCCCACTGTACCATCCTGGGAAGTGCAAAGCCACAGTCTCTCAAGTCTCTACAGTGGGTGGCTTGCCCACTGTGCCATCCTGAGGAGTGCAAAGCCACAGTCTCTCAAGTCTCTACAGTGGGTGGCTTGCCCACTGTCCCATCCTGGGGAGTGCAAAGCCACAGTCTTTCAAGTCTCTACAGTGGGTGGCTTGCACACTGTTACATCCTGGGGAGTGCAAAGCCACAGTCTCTCAAGTCTCTACACTGGGTGGCTTGCCCACTGTTCAATCCTGGGGAGTGCAAAGCCACAGTCTCTCAAGTACATGCAGGTCTCCATTGGTTCTGGAGGGGGACTGGTGCCCAGACTGGATGAGTCTCCACGTGAAAGTACCTGTCCTGTCATTGTCCCAGCTGCACATGGGATAAGGAGGCCTGATGTGGCGGCCTTTTCATTCCTACACAGTGCATGCCCTGTTCAGCGGTGCTTTGCCATCGCGGTCTTTGCCCTGTTCAGCGGTGCTTTGCCATGGCGGTCTTTGCCCTGTTCAGCGGTGCTTTGCCATGGCGGTCGTTGCCCTGTTCAGCGGTGCTTTGCCATGGCGGTCTTTGCCCTGTTCAGCGGTGCTTTGACATGGCGGTCTTTGCGCTGTTCAGGGGTGCTTTGACATGGCGGTCTTTGCCCTGTTCAGCGGTGCTTTGACATGGCGGGTCTTTGCCCTGTTCAGCGGTGCTTTGACATGACGGGTCTGTACTGTCCAGCGGTGCTTTGCCATGGCGGTCTTTGCCCTGTTCAGCGGTGCTTTGACATGGCGGTCTTTGCCCTGTTCAGCGGTGCTTTGACTTGGCGGGTCTGTACTGTTCAGCGGTGCTTTGCCATGGCGGTCTTTGCCCTGTTCAGCGGTGCTTTGAAATGGCGGTCTTTGCCCTGTTCAGCGGTGCTTTGACATGGCGGTTCAGGACTGTTTAGCGGTGCTTTGCCATGGCGGTTCTGATACGGACATTGGTGTGTGGCATGACGATCTCCACACTGGACATTGGTGTGTGGCATGACGATCTCTACACTGGGCATTGGTGGGTGGCATGACGATCTCCACACTGGACATTGGTGTGTGGCATGACGATCTCTACACTGCGCATTGGTGTGTGGCATGACGATCTCTACTCTGGGCATTGGTGTGTGGCATGACGATCTCCACACTGGACATTGGTGTGTGGCATGACAATCTCTACACTGGGCATTGGTGGGTGGCATGACGATCTCCACACTGGGCTTTTCACTGGACATTGGTGTGTGGCATGACGATCTCCACACTGGGCATTGGTGTGTGGCATGACGATCTCCACACTGGACATTGGTGGGTGGCATGACGATCTCTACACTGGGCATTGGTGTGTGGCATGACATTCCATCATTGCCCAGCGGGGCTGTGGCATCCTGGCCCCTCCTGGGCTGTGACTCCGGCGGTGGTCTCTGGACCAGTGACGATACTTGTGCCCTCCTGGGCTGTGACTCCAGCTGTGGTCTCTGGACCAGTGACGATACTTGTGCCCTCCTGGGCTGTGACTCCGGCGGTGGTCTCCTGACCAGTGACGACGGTGCTGGCGGTTGTGTCTGGACCGCCGGACATGATGGCGCACTTCTCCGCCGTGACACTCACAACAGGCTGGGCAGACTTCCTCTGGACCTTCCCCACCTTTGTTGGAGTTACAGATGACTCACCAATCCCCTTCGATTCCATGTCACTTGTTGTCCCACCAGGGGTCTTAAAACGGTCCCGTCGTCCGCTCTCCATTTTAAGAGCCTTTACAGGGGGTGGATTGCCAGTGCCTTGGCTCCGGGTCCTACTGCCTGCCCTGGTGGACGGTGCACTCTAAAAACCTGGAACACGCACCACTGGTACTGGAGGCTTTTTGGCTGAGGCGCTATGATGGGACTGATGAATTGGAGGGGGGGGTGGGGGCAAAAAGTTCAATTTGACAGAGGGACAGTTTCTGACGAACACTGGGATGGGTAGCTGGAGGGGGTCTGGGAGTGGAGGAAGAGGAGGTGGTTGTAGGAGGTGTCACTTTAGCTGTTTTGGTTGCAGGTGCAGGTACTGGAGGCTGTTGTGAGGTGGATGGATGTTGGGTGAGTGATTGCCGGCGTTTGTGTACTTTGGGAGGGGGCGTCACAGACACACTGGGAGAGGACACAGGGGACGTGTAAATGGCAGCGGAGGTGGTGAGTGCAGGTGAGCGGCTTGTGGTGCTGGGTGTCCTGGTGCGAGTCCTAGTGCCTGTAGATGTGGTGCATGCAGGTGTGTGTGGAGACAAGACTGGGAGGGAGGAGGGAGAAGAGGAGGAGGGGGACACATTGGATGTTGCTGTGTCTGTATGTGGGTGAGGCTTGCGTGAGTGCCTGTGGTGTGTGTGGTGCCTATGTTTGCCTGAGCTACTTGTGTGTGTTGACTTGTGTGCATGCTGGTCTGTAGGTGTGCTTGGGATGGGCTGGGGTACAGGAGATTGGGTCTGGGTGGAGGAAGTTGGAGGGGGGAGGCTAGACACAGGGACAATGGCTGCCATCAGTGCTGAGGCCAGAGATTGCAGGGTTCGCTGAAGGACAGCCTGACCAGAATGAATGCCCTCCAGGAATGCATTACCGTGTTGCAACTCCCTTTCTACACCCTGGATGGCATTCACAATGGTAGACTGCCCAACAGTGAGTGACCTAGGAGGTCAATGGCCTCCTCACTGAGGGCAGCTGGGGTGACTGGGGCAGGGCCTGAGGTGCCTGGGGCGAAGGTGATGCCCACCCTCCTGGGTGAGCGGGCATGGGGCGAACGCTGAGGGGCTGCTGGGAGGGCGGTGCTGGAAGGGGGGGTGGCAGCTGTACCTGAGGAAGTGGGGCGCACAGATGGTGCCGCCACCACAGGGGAGCTCCCATCGGCAGACGAGTCTGTGTCGCTGGTTGGTGATCCGGTGGCCGACGTGAAGCTCCCCTCGCCCTCCTTCCCACTGGTGCATTCAGAGTCTGTGGTGTGGCCCTCCATGGTCATGTGGGATGCAGCTCCCTCGTGCTCCGGTGCCACTGTACCTCCGCCTGATGATGCTGATGTACAAAAGGACAGGGAGAGCAGGAAAAGGGGGGGAGACAGAAGAAAGAGAGTTTTAGTGCATGGCATTCCGCTACGGACAAGACAGACGCAGCAGCCCCCTGCATTACGCCTTGCTCCTGACCTCTGCACATGCAATTTCTGGGACATGGCCTACATGGCAATGGTGGAAATCTGCGCACATGGATGCCACAGGGGCAACTATACCTCAACTTGGCACTCTGCTGAGGTGGGGCTGAGTGCCACATGGCCTACATTACAGAGGGGACTTGCCTACCTAACTCGCCCTGGCCTAGGTACACCCACAGGCCTCCTCCCCCACCCAGACCCCTCTAATGTGCGCAAAGTCCACAGAATGAGGTTGTACTCACCCCCTTGTGTCTGCTGTGATGTCCTCAAACGCCCATCCAACTCCGGGTAGGCCACCGCCAGGATCCGGAACATCAGGGGGGTCATGGTGCGACGGGCACCCCTCCCACGTTGGGAGGCCATCCCCAGCTGAGCCTCCGCCGTCTTCTTGCTGCAGCGGCGAATGTCCTCTCATCTCCTACGCCAGTGGGTGCCCCGTCTCTGGTGGGCCCCCAGGGTCCGGACTTCCTTGGCGATGGCACGCCAAATGTCCCTCTTCTGGTGGGCGCTGACCTACATGACATGCACAAGGAAAGAGGAACAGTCATTACCACCTGCACCGTCAATGTGAGTGGCCCCCTCCCTACTCTGGTCATGTGGCCCATTCATTCCCATGCATTAATGTTCTATGAACTCTGCCCCCTTCCCTCTTCCACCCAGCCCTCTCCACCCAGGCCTAGCCCATACAACGTGCTCCCTGTGTACTAACCTGTTGGTCTGGAGGACCGTAGAGTAGCGTGTACTGGGGGAGGACCCCATCCACAAGTTTCTCCAACTCCTGTGCAGTGAAGGCAGGGGCCCTTTCCCCAGACGCAGCAGCCATCGTCGCTTCCAGACCGAGGTCACAGCAGCACTAGCAGTGTAGGTCCTCTCCTGTCGAAGGTCAGGTATCTAGTGATTGAAGAGATAGAAAATGGCGGTGACGTCCGCGGCGGTGACGTCCGCGGCGGTGCGCATCATCACCGCCAGCGCACCTGTTCATTGGCTCCTGGGACCCATAGGGTCCAATGTTAACCAATGCAGCATTGCGCCGCGGTCTACGACCGCCTACTGTGACGGTGTGCAACGCCAGCGCAGTTACCCCACAATCCCATTGTCCCAGTTTAGAGGTCAGGCAGCCGCCATTTCAGGGGCCCACATGGCTTCATTTACTACTGCGTCACACATAGCTAGGCCTATACTCAACACACATACAGTAAGGGGTTCTGTCTGGTGTAGTCTTGTGTGTAACTGTGGGTACATACCTGGAGGAATAGTGACTGGTTCTTCACTGTTGTCATTCTTAGGCACCGTCAGCTGGGACATATGAGAAGATGGCGGAATCTTCCGGTGTACTGACCGCTGGTGGACCTGTTGACAATGGAAGAAAGACATATCATCGTCACCTACAGTTTTGACAGTGCCACAATCCAGGAACTATGTACCCACTTGGAGCCAGACCTGATGTCACTGATCCACCATCCGACTGGAATCCCCCCTGACGTGCAGGTGCTGTCAGTGCTCCATTTCCTTGCAAGTGGGTCTTTTCAGACAACTGTGGCCATGGCATCAGGGATGTCCCAGCCTATGTTTTCCAACGTGTTGTCCAGAGTGTTGTCTGCCCTGCTGAAACACGCAAGGAGATACATCATTTTCCCTGAGGTGGAGGAATTGCCTACAGTGAAAGGTGACTTCTATGCCCTTGGACATATCCCAAACGTCATAGGTGCTATTGATGGGACCCATGTAGCTCTGGCCCCCCCCCCCACAGGAGTGAACAGGTGTACAGGAAAAGGAAGAATTATCATTCAATGAATGTCCAGATGGTCTGTTTGACAGACCAGTACATCTCGCAGGTAAATGCAATGTTCCCTGACTCAGTGCATGACGCCTACATCCTGCGGAATAGCAGCGTCCCTGATATGATGGGTCAACTCCAGAGGCACCGTGTATGGCTATTGGGGGACTCTGGTTACCCCAACCTTTTCTGGCTATTGACCCCAGTGAGGAATCCCAGGACCAGGGCAGAGGAACGGTACAATGATGCCCATGGGCGGACTAGGAGGGTTATCGAACGCACCTTCGGCCTTCTTAAGGCCAGGTTCAGGTGCCTCCATATGACAGGTGGATCCCTATTCTACTCACCGAAGAAGGTGTGCGACATCATCATCGCCTGCTCCATGCTCCATAATTTAGCATTGCGACACCAGGTGCCTTTTCTGCAGGAGGATGATCCAGATGACGGTGTTGTAGCAGCTGTGGAGCCTGTGGAGCGAGTGGACAGTGATGAGGATGAAGCTGAGGATGAAGAAAACGACAACAGGGAGTCAGTCATACAGCAATATTTCCAGTGACACACAGGTGAGAATATTTTCTGGTTTAACATTACATTAACTTTCACACGTCTACCTCTATCCTGTACCTACATTTCACTCACTATTTGTTAATTGAGTTGTACCCTTCCATTTCAGTTTCACAGGTGTGGTTACGTACGTGTCAACTGCTTGCATCCTTGAAGGGCTTGTGATGTGTGACATTGGTATGTTAGCCTTACAATGGGTAACCCATTATGACACTGTAATTGATAATACAAAGTTCCAAATCATAGACTGACTCCAGATTTCTTTGGCTTTCAAGGGTGTTTATTTAAGTGATAAAAAAATCAAGGAAGGTTGTAAAATGGGGATGGGTGATGGTGGAGGAATGTCCAAGGCAAAGTCCATTCTATTAGTCTCACAGGTGCACTGCCCATCTGGGCATTGGAAGTGGAGCTGGGGCAGTTCCAATCTGGACTGGGTGAAAAAGTGGGACAGTGGGGGGACAATCAGGGTGGTCTTATTTCCTGGCTGTGGTCTTGCCATCTTGCTCTGTCCTGTTCCTGGATCTCAGTGCCCGCTTGCGTGGTGGTTGTCCGTCTGCAGGGAATGGGGTGCTGGTGTGTTGGTTCTGTGGCTGGGCGTCCTGTCCACTAGCGCCGGCGGAGGTGGTGGGAAGTTCGTCGTCCTGGCTAGTGTCAGGGACCCCTTGGAGTGCCACGGTGTCCCTCAAGGTCTTTTGAATGTCCGTCAGCACCCCTACGATGGTGCCCAGGGCGGAGCTGATGGTCCTGAGCTCCTCCCTGAACCCCAAATACAGTTCGTCCTGCAGACGCAGGGTCTCCTGCAACTTGTCCAGGACCGTGGCCATCGTCTCCTGGGAGTGGTGGTATGCTCCCATGATGGAGGAGAGGGCCTCGTGGAGAGTTGGTTCCTTAGCCTGTCCTCCCTCTGTCGCACAGCAGCCCTCCCAGTTCCCCTATGTTCCTGTGCTTCCGTCCCCTGGACCGTGTGCCCACTACCACTGCCCCCAGGTCCCTGTTGTTGTTGGGGTGGTGGGTTAGCCTAGGTGCCCTGAAGTGGTGGACACACCGCTGATTGACCTGTCCTGGGTAGGGAGGTTTGGGCCCGCTGGGTGGGTGCTGTGCTGGTGTTACCAGAGGGTGGCAGCTCGGTGTTGGGCTGTGGCTGGACAAGGGGAACCGACTGTCCTGAGGTCCACAATGGTCCGGGCTGTTCATCATGATCCAGTAGGGCAGAGCTGCTGTCGTCACTGTGGGCCTCTTCTGGGGGTGGAGTGGTGTTGTCTGGACCCTCTGGTGTGGTGACGTTCCTTCGGGTTCCTGCAGGGGTGTAAGAACATGATTATTGCATGTGTGTGTGTGTCATGGTGTGCAATGGGTGGGTGTTTGTGTACCCCAGTGCTAGCATTCCTGTGTGGGGGTTTGTGTGGTGATGGTTGGGGGGGTGTTCTGGGTATGTGCAGTGGGCATGCTTTAGTGAGGGGTGCCCATGCTTAGTTGTGTCATGCAGGGCTTGGTGTTGGGATGGGTGGTTGGTGTCATGGGTAGATTAGTGAGGATTTGGGGTGATAGGGGAGGGTGTGAGGGTGGGGGTGTGTGATGGCATGCAGGTAGGGGGGGGGATGTGATAGTTAAGATTTGACTTACCAGTGTCCGTTCCTCCACCGACTCCTCCAAGGCCCTCAGGGTGCAAGATGGTCAAGACTTGCTCCTCCCATGTTGTTAGTTGTGGGGGAGGAGGTGGGGGTCCGCCGCCAGTCCGCTGCACTGCGATGTTGTGCCTGGAGACCGTAGAACGCACCTTCCCCTGTAGGTCGTTCAACCTCTTCCTGATGTGCTCCCTATTTCTTGGGTGCTGTCCCACTGCGTTGACCCTGTCCACTATTCTTCGCCATAGCTCCATCTTCCTGGCATTGATGTGTGCTGTACCTGTGAGACAAATAGCTGTGGCTCTACCCGTACGATTTCCTCCACCATGACCCTGAGCTCCTCCTCTGAGAATCAGGGGTGTCTTTGGCGTGACATGGGGTGGTGTGTGTGAGGTGTGGGGTGGTGTATGTGGTGATGAGTGTGGTGAGTGTAGTGGTATGTGGTGTTTAGTGCGTGGATGTAGTGTGGGTGATGGTGTTGTGTGCCTCTGTGTGATGGGGTTGTCAATAGCTGTGCTGTCTCTCTGGCCTTCTCTCAGAAATTCTGGTTGTAGGGGTTTGTGGGTGATGTGGGTGTGTGTTTTATATTGTGTTGGGTGTGTGGGAGTGTTGTTTGTATGTGTATCAGGTGTGTGTATTTTGAATAGTCCAATGTGGCGGTGTTTTGTAGATGTGTGTGTATTTGGAGCGCGGCGGTGTGTACCGCCAATGGAATACCGCGGTTGAAAGACCGCCGCGTGGATTCGTGAGTCGTAATAGCATAGGCGTGTTTCTGTTGGCGTGGAGGTGGAGGATGTGTTTCTGCCAGTTTATCGCTGACCTTTGGTGTGGCGGTATTGTGTGGGTGTCTGAATTTCGGCGGATTCCGTGATGTGTGTCATAATAGCTGTGGAGGTCTACTGCGGCCGCGACGGTGTATTGGCGGTCTTCTGCACGGCGGTAAGCGCCTTATACCGCCTATGTTGTAATGAGGGCCCAAGTGACAAAAGGCCCTTTTGACATTGGTAATAAAAAAGTATTGACAGGTGAAGACATTTTTAAAGTTTAAGGTGTCGCCCGACAATATTAATTGGATTAAGGTTGACAGGATGACTCAGGAACCCAAAAAGTCAATTCATGCTTACTATGAGAGATTGTTGCAGACGTTCAAGCGGTATAGTGGAATGGAGACGCTTGAACTGAAGGATATGCGGCATTTTGTGTTGAGGTTTGTGACAGGACTGCGACCTGAAATTAGCATGATGATTCAGCAGCATTTGATTTGTTGGCAGAATAAATCAGTTGATGAAAGTTTGAGATATGTGAAGTACTGCAGTGATGAAATAGAGATGAAAAAGAAGAAACTGAAGGAGAAGTTAATGGTTGCTCAGATGAAGGCTGCTCAGAGAAGTAGTTGGACCCAGCTTTTTGTAGAGAATGTTGGTGCTATGCAAGGGGTGTATCAGCAGGGAAATACTGTGATGCAGCGTAGAGGTCGAGGTGTCCCAATTAGTTCCCATTTGGGGATGGATGTGGGTAGTCTGAAGAAGACAAACCTTTATCATTACTGAAATAAGTTGGAAGGAGGGAATGTCACCTTAACCCAGCAAATCAACTCAAAAATTCATGGTTTGTATAGCCCCAGAGTAACAACCTTGTACAGATGCAAAATGTGCAAGGACAGAGAGCGCAGAATTTAGATGCACCACAAGCTCCAATGATGCAGGTACCACAACCCTGATGCCACAGCGAAATGCGAATGTCCCTAGATCAAATTCTAATCAATGCAACAATGTCTTGTGTTTGAGACCTCTGAGAACCATGGCTCTGATCAGTCAGCCTGACAGTGCCAGAGGGGGGAGGACGATTGCATACTTGGGGCCACATGTACGAAATACAGGTTTTGTGACTCGCAAATTGCAAGTCACAGCGACTCGCAAATCGCAAATCGCAAAACCTTATGTACAACAGTGTCTATGACACTGTTTGTGATTCGCAAGGGGGTCGCAAATTACCTACCTCATGAATATTCATGAGGTAGGTCTCAATTTGCGACCCCATTGGGAATGGCCACCCTCACAGAGATGGTGCCCTGCTGGAGACAACAGACTGTGAATGCTTTTTAAACAAAGCCGTTTTTTTTTTTTTTTAAACGCAGCTCGTTTTCCTTAAAGGAAAACAAGATGCATTTCAAAAACAAAAAAATTTAAAGTGTTCTTTTCATCTTTACAGAGCAGGCAGTGGTCCATGTACCATGAAATGTGATATGTTTGCTCAATATATTTTTTACTTTCTTATAGACGCAGCTTATCCTAACTAACCATGGTTAGCACTTGCTGAGGAATCCAACAACACCTGGGGAAGACCACTTCAATGAGGACCATGAAGACAGAGGCATGTGGAGTGGGTGAGTGGGTGTTTGGGCTCCTGAAGGCCAGATTTGACTGTCTGGACAAGACCAATGGAGCCCTCCTCTACTCACCCAATAAGGTGTGCCTAATCACACTTGCCTGCTTCATGTCGCACACCATTGCCCTGCAATGGGACATACCATACATCACATAGAATGGAGACCATGATGAACCACCATGTGAGGATGTTGAAATGCCCAATTAAGATGACAGCGGGGAAGAGGAAGGAATTGACATACCTCAAAGTGTAATCGACAACCTCTTCACCTCAGGGGGTTTACCTTTACATACTGTAGCATCAAGTGTCAGAACAACTTGTAACAGTGATCATATCAGTCTGTGATGGTAATTCAGTAGCAATGATCAGTTCAGAAAAGTCCCGGGCAAAGATGTTTGTTGATCAAAGATTTTGTACATTAACTACTGTGCCTATTGACATAGATTATCTGTGCTTGTGCTACGTATATGTGTTCTCCTAACTTACCATTTGAGTCAATGTTCGTATGTGAAAGCACTTCTTTTCCCTTGCTAATCTATTTTAGGAACCTTCACCATGTCACCCTCATTTGGACATTTCAAATTTGTGACATTTGCGGTGATATTTTGCTGTTGAAAAGTACAAAGGAAACATGGGTTGATCCTAGGACAGACACACATTTTGGGTGTACAGATCCTGCACAGTAACAACTTGCACAATGATTAAATGGAAGTTCTTGAGATTGTATTAGACCTGTTTTCCGTTGGATGTTGCCACCAAGGCAATATGTGCTGCTTAACTTGCTCTTACCACATGTATATGTCAAGCCATAGCATACTGATTTCCCTTCACATTGGCTAAATCTTCATTTTGTGTTAAGTATATGAAGCTGTTGATGTGTCTTATCATTGTAGAAAGAACATTTTGGAGAACACCACTGAAATGTGGTTGTGACATGCCTCCAGATACTGCCACAGTGTACTGAAATGATCCTGCAACCACAAAATTTAATAGTACTTCCATGAATTGCACTATTGGTGTAATTGATGAGGAATTCCTATTGTGAGGCAGGATGTCTGGCTCGAGCTGATGACATGAATCAATTATCGTTTGCCTATTTAATATGTTTATTTGGATTATTTCTCCTTCTTCCATGGAGTCTAGACTTTGGAGCCTCAAATTCTAAATGGCATAGACTATTTGGGTTATGCATGTGTTGTAAAAATTATCTAAAATTTGGACATAGAATTGTTACCTACAAATGCATGCCCCCAGTAAATTGAGATTGCATTTTTTATTGTTTGTAAGAAATGGGAAACATGTCACCTAATTGTAATATCTTAGTTTTGTTTGAAAATTATCAATTTATAGTTTTAAAAAATGATGGTGAAAGGAAGACTTAAAAGAGGAAATACTACAATAAATACCACACAATTTTTTGACTTTGTGTTATGTAAAATTATTTTATTAACACTAATTAACCAAAAGTAGTTTGAGACATAAAATCGAAGGAAAAAGAAAAAAGAAATAAAGTCCGTTATGATAGATGAAACTATTTATGATGAGCTTAAATTGTTTGAAGTCCAATGTACAAAACGCAACTGTCCACAAAGAAAGGTAAATGTGCCTATAAAAAGTCCACAATGAATGGCAGACACAGAATGGAACAATTTTGAATTGGTGTCTCTTGGAAATAGTGGTGGAGGTTTTTCCATCCTCTCCTAGTAGTCTGGATGAACGTCCCCTCCTGGGGGGATCCACAGTTGCAGGGATTGAGGTGGGTGGAACAGTTTCCTGTTGTGGCAGGGCCTCCCTGTCTGTGACCGGGGGAGGTGTATTTTATCCTGCTGTTGAAGGGCCACAGACAGGGGTAGATGATACAGGAAAAGCCATGCAATATGATGATAAATGTCAAACATCACACCAGTCAGGGAGCACAAACTGGAGTTGATTCTGCATCTCTACGTTGTGTTCATATGCATCTGTTTCATGTCCCAGGGCTCTGTAAGGACCTGGACCATCACGTCTTGAGACTGCTGTAGTGCTCCCAAGACTCGATGGTGGTTTGGGTGACAGTTCCACTAGTGGCCTCACTGTGCCGTACCACTGACTCCCTTCCACAACCCCTTCCCCCACTACCCTGTGCCCTTGAGGCAGGGTGCCCAATCCCACTGATTTCTGGCAGAACTGGAGGTGGTGGTGTTGATTCAGCAGCAGCCAGGACTGAGGGCACAGCATTGGTGTGATGATCCTTTGGATACAGAAAGTGAAGGTACCCCGAGGCCAAGATGTTATATCAGCTGGGGTGGAAGCTGCCCAAACAGACCAGATGGACCAGGCATCTGCACATCATCTGAACTGGCAGGAGTGGTGTCTTCACTGAAAGCTTGAACCTGGTCTGGAGTGGAGGTGTCTTCAGTTGCAGACAGTGGCCCACTGATCCTGGACGCTGGACCTAAAAGGAATTACAAACAATATGAAATTAAGTCAGGATTGTATTTCAAATGTATCTTCAGCTACAAATGGAGCAACCTAAAAGTGGAAATTATGAATAATGGAATGATTAGGCCTTTGTGTGATTTTTATTACTTTACACATGCAGGTTAACTTACACAGACGCAAACTTCAGTAATAATGTTGAAAAGATGTCCTGAAATAAAAAATGTTATTTAGAAAGTGTGCATTACATGTAACAGACATTCAAACCAACACAGTAGTGAGGAGAATTAAGAACTAAACCATTCCAAGGCCTAGCAGGATAAACAAAATACTATTATACAATATACTGGAATTAATTGCATTGATCGCAAAATGGACACTGCAAAGTAAATTGTGTATCAATACTACTTTTATTCAGCATGTCACAGAACGATTGCAAATCTTTGATTTTTGATTCACAAACAATGATTTATGTAAACAATTACATGAATTCTATGGAGTAAAAAGAAGATGACAACATACGACATCAACACAAGAAATTACATTTTCATACATAGCATGAAATCGTGAATGACAATTGCATAACACTTTGACATATGTGCCTATATTGAAGTAAAGGGAGGTTGAGCAACATCACATTGCACTATTGTTTTCCAGAGACAAAAAAAAGGGCATCATGTTATTTGTAGTAATTTATTGGCAATACTTGCTATGATTCAGCCTGTGCGGAGTTTGCGGAGTTCTGCTATGTGGAACTCCGTGAAGTGCAGAAACACTCTGCTGCCCTAAATGGAGTTCCGCGAGCGGTGGAGTGCAGTAAGTTGCACTGCACTCACTGATTTTTAATGCCGGGAGTTTGTCCCATTCTGTGAAATCAGCACAAGCAGCACCATGTGCAGCGCAAGAGGGTGCTGCTTCTTTTTGCTACTCAAGTAGATGTTCTATTCGAATGGCAGTTTCCACTACACGAGCAGCAGGTTTCTCTTAACGAGTGGTAGTGACCTGCTGCAACCACTCACGTTGAGAAGTCTCGCTGGGAGGTGGTCTACATTTTGATGAGCAAGAAGAAAAGCTCCCTGTCACTCCATGGAATTTTTGGGAACTCCATGCTCTAAACGGCATGGGCAATAGTCAGCTAACTCTGCCGGTGGAGTGAAAGTCATCACCCACCCCTAGATAAGATGTGAATTATATACATACCTATTTAAATATCTCACGTGAAAATGAACACACATTTACATTTTGTACACAAATATGTGAATGATGTAAATAGGTGACAAGTGGCCCGATGTACAATGCGATTTTGCCATCGAAAAAGACAAATTTGCCTTTTGAGACAACAAAATGGCCTTTTCCAATGCACCATCCTGTGGCAGGCAGAACGGTATAAACACAACGGAGAGAGATTGTGGTGATCAGGTAAGTGTTTTATTTTAAGAGGTTTGGTTTGTTTATTTCTTTTCCTTATGTTCACAGGGTTTTAAAGTCTCTAGACGTCGTCTTCTACTCTTCTTATTGGGTTTTACTCTCCTTTATTCTTTGTTTCTTAGTTTGGCGTTCCCTCTGTCTCCCGGTTGGCTCCAGCGAGGATGTACCGGAAAAGAAGGAAAACGCTACGGTAAGTGGGGCGTTTGAATCTGGACTTAGGATTTTTATAACTAAAGGGGAAGGGGGAAAGGGTGGGGTTGTGCTGATAGTGAGTTAGGGCAAGGTGAAATACCAGCCTTAAAAGTGCACGTTTTTATGATTTAATTGTGCCTAAATATGTGCTCTCCACGATCCCTCCTAGCCCTCCCTTCACTCCTTCCCGGGTCCCTTCCCCAGTGCCCTCTTAATCTGTATATTTCCATTGGTGTCCCCAAAAAGACCGTACCTTAGCAAGCCACGACCCTCCTGGGTCGTGGCCGGCTCTTGGGTGTCCCGTCAGTTGAGGTTCCCTGTCGCCAGTCTCCTTCTCCAGCGATTCGTCTTCGGTCAGCGTTGCGATGATTCTCCTCTCTTCCTCTGGTCCGGCTCTTTTTCCTCCCGTCTCTCTCCTCCCGCCTTCTCCTTCCCTCTCGCCAATCTTCTGGCCACACCCCCTCTTCACCGCCGCGACCCGGAAGCCCTCTGGGGTTTCCCCGGCAACCAGGCGACGTGATCCTCCGTCAGAGAGCGTTCCCTCAGCAACGCGGGAACGCGGAAATGACGTGTCGGAACTATCTGACACGTCAGGGACCACCAGCGCCAATGACGTGATCGGGACTGCCCGATCACACACCCCATCCCAAGAACAGTCCTGCTCTAGGACCGAAGAAGAGCAAGGAAAACGGGACAAATAATCCGCAGGACCCTGTTGAGCCCCAGGGATGTGGCGAACCTTAAAGGAAAAAGGCTGCAGTTCAAGGAACCATCGCAAAATCCAGGAGTTAGAATCCTTATGAGCGGCCATCCAGGTAAGGGGAGCGTGATCCGTATATAGAACAAAAGGGCGGCCCAAGAGATAATACTGCAAATTGTCCACCGCCCATTTAATAGCCAAACACTCTCTCTCGATGATGGGATAATGGCGTTCTCGGGGAAAAAGTTTCCTACTGATAAATACTATAGGGTGATCCCTGCCTTCCTCGTCCGGTTGAGACAGAACCGCCCCTAGTCCTACATCAGAGGCATCTGTGTACAGATGAAACGGTTTGGAGAAGTCTGGACAGTTTAATACAGGTTCCTTCGTCAGATAGGATTTTAATCTCTCAAAACTATTCGTCTGAAGGTCTGAAAAAGGTAACAACCGATTAGGGTGGGATTTGGATAGGAGGTCTGTGAGGGGAGCTGCAAGGGTGGAATATCCCGGTATGAACCTTCGGTAATAGCCCACTAATCCAAGGAAAGTGCGCAAGTCTTTCTTTGTTTTAGGGGTAGGGGCATGTTTTATGGCTTCCACTTTTGTGGTTTGGGGTTGTAGGGTACCCTGGCTAATATTGTATCCGAGGTAAGATATGTCAGTTTTCCCTAAGATGCATTTCTTGGGGTTGGCTGTTAATCCTGCTTTTGCCAGGGTATTGAAAATTAGCTGTAGATGGTATAAATGATCCCCCCAGGTCTCACTAAAAATGACGACATCATCCAAATATGCTGCCGAGAATGTGTGAAAGGGCTTTAGTATCCTATCCAATAGTCTCTGGAAGGTAGCCGGAGCTCCATGTAGTCCAAAGGGTAACACTGTAAAGTGGTAAAGACCGGATTGGGTAGAGAAGGCTGTTTTTTCTTTATCATCTGGTGCCAGTGGAATCTGCCAATACCCCTTAGTTAGGTCCAATGTGGACATATATTTAGCTTTTCCCAATTTTTCAAGGACATCGTCTACTCGGGGAATTGGATATGTGTCAAACATAGATATTTCATTAAGCTTTCGGAAGTCGATACAAAATCTGACGGACCCATCAGGTTTCGGTACCAGGACTACTGGGGAGCACCAGGGGCTATTAGAGGGTTCCACCACTCCGAGGGCTAACATTTTCTGTATCTCGTCTTCTATGATCTGTTTCCTTGCCTCAGGAATACGGTAGGGTCGCAATCTGACTATTTTACCTGGGGTTGTTCGTATTTTATGACAGATTAATGAGGTTTTTCCTGGTGTCTCTGAAAAAACCTGTGGAAATTGACTCAATAAGAAATATAACTGCTCTTTCTCTGAACCTGTCAATGAACTATTGACAGCGGGCATTTTTGTAATAGCGTGCTGGTCCTTAGGGAAGAACTCTATGTTTAGTTCTTTACTGGGATATAAAAACCGGCCCATTTCTACTGAATTGTCTACGTTCTCTGCAACTTCCCATTTCTTTAAGAGATTCACATGATAAATTTGGGTCTTTTTAGGATTGGCATTTAGTTCTATGAGATAAGTGACAGGGGATACCGCCCGAACAACCCGATAAGGACCCTGCCATCTCGCGAGAAGTTTTTGCTCTGACGTGGGTCGCATTATTAATACATGGTCGTCTGGCTGAAAGATCCGCAACTTACTCCCTCTGTCATAATAATGCTTTTGTATCGTTTGGGCCTGTTCCATATTTTGTCGTACCTCTTCCCATAGCCCTTGTAATGGGATTTCAAGTTGTGGACATATTCCAACAACGGCCTTCCCTCTCCCTCGGCTTCCTCCTCCCATGTTTCTACAGCCATATCTAAAAGGGAACGGCGTTGCCGTCCGAACACTAGTTTGAATGGGCTATGTCCCATTGAGGCCTGTTCATGGGTTCTGATAGCGTACAGAACTAAGGGTCATTTTTGGTCCCAATCTCTGCCTGAATCCTTGACTATTTTCTTTAATAGAGATTTGATGGTCCGATTGTAGCGTTCCACCAGTCCGTCTGTCTGTGGATGATAAACTGAAGTCTTTATTTGGGAAATGCCCAATGTATTACAAACTTGTTTCATGAGATTCGACATGAATGGGGTCCCTTGGTCAGTGAGTATCTCTCGGGGAAACCCTATTCGAGCGAACACCGTTATCATTGCTTGTGCGACTGTTTTTGTTGTCATACTTGTCAGGGGGACGGCTTCGGGGTACCGGGTAGCATAGTCTACGATAACCAATATATATGTATGACCCTTAGAGGAAGGCACTAAGGGTCCAATTAAATCCATCCCCACCCTGCTGAATGGAATGTCTATGATGGGAAGGGGTATAAGGGGCGCTTTCTTGGGCCTACCGGGTTCGGTGAGCTGACACCTGGGACATTGGTAGCAATATCTCCTAATGTGTGCAAAAACCCCTGGCCAATAGAACCGTCGGAGGAGATACTCCTCAGTTTTTTCTCTCCCAAAATGTCCCCCCCCCTGGTTGGTTGTGGGCTAGCGTCAGGACTTGATTCCTATAGGATTCAGGTACTATTAACTGATGTTTGCGTTCCCCTGCTCGGGTAGTGGTAACCCTATAGAGGAGATTTCTTTTAACCAGGAAGTAGGGACCCACCTCATCTGTTTCTTCCATTTTTGCGGAGCTCCAGGCCTATGTGAGGGAAGGATCTTCTCTCTGTTGGTGATGGAAACTTAGGGGTGCTTCATGTGTCTCTGCTATAAGTCCCTGGGTGTTCTCCTGTTTTTTACGAGCCTGGAACTGAACTCGCTCATCCCGCTTTTCTCGACGCGAAAGTTTTCGGCGGGTTAGAGGACATTCAATGGGGCTTCCCACAAAAGGAGCCTCAACCCACCACTCCTGGGAAGATTTGGGACTTCGAACATGATCCAGGAGCTCTTGGAAATGGTCATAGTCGGTACCAACGATACATTCCTCAATAAGGTGTGACATAACTCCCATCGGAAGTAAATCCCTGTAGTCTCCACACTCTAATTCGACTACTTTCAGGGGGTATTGCTCCTTGTCGCCGTGAATACAGCAAATATTGACCCATTGACTGGTTTCCCTATCTATAGGGCCTATTAAGTCTTCGCGAACAACGGACTGGCTGCAACCCAAATCGATGAGAGCACATAAGGATCGCTCATTAATTTTTAGGGTTTGCTTAAATTTAATGTCTCCCCCTCCTGTACATAGTACACGTCGCCTGGTCACTCCTATTTCCATAGGTTCACTCCCCTCTATTTTCCGCGGGCATGTGCGAGCTATATGACCCCACTCTCCGCAGTTAAAACATTGTGGTCCCTGTAAGGGAGGGCCTTCTCCAAGTCTGCGGGGAACCGGGTCTTCTAGAGGAAATCTCGGTGAGGGTTTGGGATTGAGTAAGGCAGGTTTTATGTTGGGTCTGGACTGTATACCCCTCACATCGGTGGATCGATGGTACGCACAGGCTAAGTCAATGGCCATGTCTGTATCTACCTTTGGATGTTGTCTTATCCAGTTTTTTGTAGGAGTAGGTAAAGAATCCAAATATTGTTCGAGGACAATCGTTTGTATGACCTCCTCCCGGCTGTTCCCGATAGGTCCCAACCATTTCAGGGCTAAATCTTTAACACGGAAATAAAAGGTTCGGGGGTCCTCATTCGGTCCCCACTTTACTTTCCGGAATTTAACTCGATAATACTCTGTATCGTGTCCTACCCGTTCTAAGATGCTGTTCTTTATGTCTTTGTAGGGTGTTGTTCCCCCGGGATTCGCTGCTTGATACGCGGCTTGCAAGAGTCCGGTAAGCAAAGGCGCGACGTATTGTCCCCATCTTTCTTCCGGCCATTGGGCAGAAGAAGCGACTCTTTCAAAGTTAGTAAAGAATGATTCCGGGTCTTCTCCCTCCTGATATTTTTGTAACACCGAACTGGGGACATTGGGGTGGACTTTGCTGGCGGCTATTGTCTCTGTTAATTTTTTCATTGCCGATTCGTGTACGAGTTGGTTGTTCGCTAGTATCGTAGCTTGGCTTTTCAAGGCCGACTGTAAGGCCTCCCTGTCCTCTTTCGCCTCTCATTGGTGAGCTTCCCATACCAACTGCAAGTGGCGTTGGCCTTCCGCTAGTTGTTTAATCATATCCTCTAGGGACGGACTTTCACTCATTGTTTATACCGTTCGGTTGCCCTGGGTTGTACCCAAAAATCCCACTTCTGACACCACTGTGGCAGGCAGAACGGTATAAACACAACGGAGAGAGATTGTGGTGATCAGGTAAGTGTTTTATTTTAAGAGGTTTGGTTTGTTTATTTCTTTTCCTTATGTTCACAGGGTTTTAAAGTCACTAGACGTCGTCTTCTACTCTTCTTATTGGGTTTTACTCTCCTTTCTTCTTTGTTTCTTAGTTTGGCGTTCCCTTTGTCTCCCGGTTGGCTCCAGCGAGGATGTACCGGAAAAGAAGGAAAACGCTACAGTAAGTGGGGCGTTTGAATCTGGACTTAGGATTTTTATAACTAAAGGGGAAGGGGGAAAGGGTGGGGTTGTGCTGATAGTGAGTTAGGGCAAGGTGAAATACCAGCCTTAAAAGTGCACGTTTTTGTGATTTAATTGTGCCTAAATATGTGCTCTCCACGATCCCTCCTAGCCCTCCCTTCTCTCCTTCCCGGGTCCCTTCCCCAGTGCCCTCTTAATCTGTATATTTCCTTTGGTGTCCCCAAAAAGACCGTACCTTAGCAAGCCACGACCCTCCTGGGTCGTGGCCGGCTCTTGGGTGTCCCGTCAGTTGAGGTTCCCTGTCGCCAGTCTCCTTCTCCAGCGCTTCGTCTTCGGTCAGCGTTGCGATGATTCTCCTCTCTTCCTCTGGTCCGGCTCTTTTTCGTCCCGTCTCTCTCCTCCCGCCTTCTCCTTCCCGCTCGCCGATCTTCTGGCCACACCCCCTCTTCACCGCCACGGCCTGGAAGCCCTCCGGGGTTTCCCTGGCAACCAGGCGACGTGATCCTCCGTCAGAGAGCGTTCCCTCGGCAACGCGGGAACGCGGAAATGACGTGTCGGAACTATCCGACACGTCAGGGACCACCAGCGCCGATGACGTGATCGGGACTGCCCGATCACACATCCCTATTTTGCAAGCCGGCATGCAAGTAATGACTCGCACAAAAGGGATTGCAACTCACAATTAGAAAGGGGTGTTCCAAGAGATGTGAGTCGCAGTGGCATGTATGAGTGTTTTGTGACTGCAATTGCAGTAGCTAGACAATCGCATTTACCACCAATTTAAATTGGTGGTGACCCATTCGCAAACAGGAACTGGTCCCCACGGGACCCCTTTCCTTTGTGAATGGAAGTGAAAATATTTTTTCAGAGCAGTTAGTTGTCCCACGGACCACTGTCTACTCTGAAAAAATTAAAAGAAAACTTTATTTTTTTTTGTTTGAAATGCATCCCGTTAAAAAAACTGCTTTATTTAAAAAGCAGTCACAGACCTGGTGGTCTGCTCTCCCCTCCAGTCCACCGTCCCTGTGAGTGTGTCCATTCCTAATGGTGTCGTAAATTGTGACCTACCTCATGAATATTCAAGAGGTAGATCATTTGCGAACCCATTGAGAATCACAAACAGTGTGGTTGACACTGTTATACATTTCAGATTGCAACTCGCAATTTGTAACTCACAAAAAAATGCAAATTGTGAGTTGCAATACGGAATGGTCGTACATCGGCCCAAAACACTTACAAGCACGAGGCAAATGCAAGGGATGATCCTCGGACAACAAAACACATCCTGACAACACATTTTGAGCATTGTTGAAAAGAGACATACAGCCATGATGCTAGTAATTTGGATAAAACAAGATATTTTGGTGCATCACGTTTAGCTACATATATTTTGATAAGGCTCTTGAAACATTCGGAACAGCTAACGTTAAGGCAAAAACTCCATTTGTTATTAGTGAGACAATGATAAGCTCAACTTACCAGTCTCCACTCCACCAGGGATTCCTGTCAAGCCTTCAGGGTGAAGGATCATCTCCTCCCATGGAAAGAGTTGTAAGGGGAGCTGAGAGAACCACCTCCAGTCCTCTGGGTCTCCAGGTGACCTTTGGAGGTAAGGGACTGCCCTCCCTCCCCTACCCCCCGCAGGTCATTCCACCTCTTACTAATTTCCTCCTCTGTGCACAGATTGGTTGCTACAGCATTCACTCTGTCAACTGTTCTGGTCCAGATTTGCCTTTTCTGGGATATGGTTGTATTTTGTGCTCCAAACAATTGTGGCTCTACTCTAATATTTCATCTACCATGACTGACAATTTTCCCTCTGTAAATCATGGATTCCTCCTCCCTGTCATAGTGAATGTCTTGACAAATTAACTAGTGCCCCAACAGTTGATGAAAAATAAAACAAATGTGAGAAAAGTACCAAAAAAATGGGGAGAAATATAAATGTAGAAAACCTGACTTCTTTGTGACAAATTTGGCATCAAAATGCTCTGTTGCAGTGAAATGACAAAGGATCCTGGTCTGAAAAGGAGTGTGTGTATATAGTTTTATAGTGTGGTTAGCAGGTGTTCACAATTGGGCAATATCCATCAGGTGTGTGTTGCTAGCATTTATTCAATAGCCACAGCGATAGTACAATGCCGAACAGATCCCGTGACAGACTCCAGCTGTCAGGGGACAACCACTGGTACACCGCCAGCATGACTGTGATATCTAAATATTGTCGGCGCAATGCTGCCATCCCAACGGTGACACAGTAGTACACACCAGCATTGGAGTCTGCTGCGAGACGGAGTACAGTCCATCGACACAGACGGAGATTGAGCCACCATAAATCTAAATACGGCATTCGGAACTCTGTCAGATTGACAGAGTATTTGGGACCGCTGCCACTGCGGGACAGTGGTAGTGTCACCAAGATCTAAACCAGGCCTATAGTTATAGGTCATCCACTAACTGTTTATATTCCCCACTCTGCTGAGTTGTCAACGAGGACTAGTACCCAGCATTTGACAAGTAGCCATGTTACTAAGTATGAACAAACCACACCTGGGGCTGAAAATCTGATTGTCAAGCGCCGTGCTGTTCTAAATCCTGCTACATTGTTGCTTGTACCAGACAAAGAAAATGATGATTGTGAAGTGGAGCATGACTGTCTTAATGGCACTGAACTATCCACCAAGCCAAGACCAGATATTCAAGATGAGGCACTACCCGAGTCTGATTTTGTGCTATATGTTTAGCTCATATTTACAAGACAATGGAGGAAGTTTGAGAGCTGCCTATTCAGTCTGCACAGTTTCAGGAGTTGTTGAAGCTTCCTGGTTTCAAGGAATATTTTCAGCACAAGTGGCTGTATTAATTGCTCTTCCTAAAGCCTGGTGTGTTCAGATCAGCTGAAGGTGAAGATTTTCACCAAAAGTCAGTACAGCTTTGGTCTGATGCATGAACATGGAACGTTATGATCTGAGATGGGGTTTATCTTCCGGACCACTTATGTGGAATGGCAAACAAGTGAGGATTTTTTTGAGGTGTTACAGATTCCTGAACAAATTGCAGTGGTCAATTGCCCTACACACCGTAGTGGAGATGATCATGTAACTTTAGATAACAGATGTGCTGTCAAGGTCTCAAAGTATTGTGCCCACAATATATGTATCTTTAATGGAGAATATAGAAATGAGGGAATGCATGAGGCCAATTAAAAACTTTTGTTAACAACTGCAGACACATGGGAAGCAATAAAGAGACTTCAGGGAGTGGGGTCAGAGGAAGGACAATAGGGTTGGGGTCAGGACAGGTTGTAGCAAGAGAGAGGACTACATTTGGGTTTCAATGGACAAAAGACCTTTGTTGCCAAATAGTCTGTTACCTCATGGTTAGGCATTTCCATGGCCCAGCTCATGTTGGTACAGATGCCATGGTATGATTGCTTGGGCAAACGTGGTTTAATCCCGAATTCAAATTGATGGCTGAATCATTGTGTCACGGATGTGTTGTGTGCCAGCAGAACAATGAGAAAGAGAACATTAACACTAAGGCCCTCATTACAACCTGGTGGTCTGTGTTAAAGCGGAGGTAAATACCGTCAACAGACCGGCGGTTAAAAAAATGGAATCACGACCATGGCAGAAACCGCCAACTCAGACAGCCACTTTAACACTCCGACCGCCATGGCGGTAGAAACAAACACCGCGGCGGTAACCGCCAACAGACAGGCGGAACACAATGTACCGCCCATTGTATCACAACAGGCCTATCCGCCACCTTTTCTGGGGCGGTACCAACACCATCAAAAGCACAGAAGAAACAGTCTTTGGAACGGAAACCACTCACCTCTCTACACCCAACGAGGAACCAGGATGCCATGGAGCCTGAGTTCCAGGTGCTATCAATCAATCAATTAATCACAAGATTTATAAAGCGCACTAATCACCTGTTAGGGTCTCAAGGCGCTGGGGGGGGGAGTTACCGGTCGTAAAGCCATGTCTTTAGGTGTTTCCTGAAAGTTAAAAGGTCTTGGGTCTGTCGAAGGTGGAGCGGTAGGAAATTCCAGGTCTTGGCGGCCAGGTGGGAGAAGGATCTTCCTCCAGCGTTGGTGCGGCGGATGCGGGGAATGGAGGCGAGGGCGAGGCTGGCGGAGCAAAGGTTGCGGGTGGGGGTGTGGAAGGTGAGTTGTTCATTGAGGTAGGTTTTGCCTGTGTTGTGGAGGGCCTTGTGTGCATGGACGAGGAGTTTGAAGGTGATCCTCTTTGGTATTGGTAGCCAGTGTAAGTCTCTGAGGTGGGGGGTGATGTGGTGGTGGCGTGGGATGTCCAGAATGAGTCGGGCGGATGAGTTCTGGATTCTTTGCAGCTTTGTTTGCAGTTTGGTTGTTGTTCCTGCATATAGGGCATTTCCATAGTCCAGTCGGCTGCTGACCAGGGCATGGGTGACAGTTTTCCTGGTTTCAACAGGAATCCACTTGAAGAGTTTTCGGAGCATGCGGAGGGTGTTGTAGCAAGAAGAGGAGATGGCGTTGACCTGCTGAGTCATGCTGAGTGTGGAATCCAAGATGAATCCCAGGTTACGTGTGTGGGTGGTGGGATGTGGTGCGGATCCTAGGGAGGTGGGCCACCAGGAGTAGTTTCATGCTGAGGGGTTGGCTCCGCAGATGAGCATCTCTGTCTTGTCTGTGTTTAATTTGAAGCGGCTTGCTTCCATCCAGCTGGCGATGGCTTGGAGTCTGTTGTGGAGGTTGTTTTTTGCAGCTGTAGGGTCTTTTGTGAGGGAGAGGATTAGCTGAGTGTCGTCTACGTAGGAAATTATGTTGATGTGGTGTGTTCGTACGATGTTGGCGAGTGGGGCCATGTACACGTTGAAGAGCGTGGGGCTGAGAGATGAGCCTTGGTGGACGCCCCAGATGATACTGGAGGCTTATGATATGAAAGGTGGAGGGCGGACTCTCTGGGTTCTGCCTGAAAGAAATGATGAGATCCAGTCGAGTGCTTTGTCGTGGATTCCGGGGTTATGGAGGCGTGTGCGGAGAGTGTGATGACAAACCGTGTCGAAGGCTGCGCAGATCTCCAGGAGGATGAGTGCTGCTGTTTCTCCTTCATCGAGCATGGTCCTGATGTCGTCTGCAGCGATGAGTGCCGTCTCGGTGCTGTGGTGTTTGTAGAATCCGGATTGGGAGGTGTCAAGTGAATTGCTGTCTTCCAGGAATCGGGATAGTTGGCTGTTCACGATTTTTTCGATTACTTTGTCTGGGAACGGGAGGAGGGAGATTGGTCGGTAGTTCTTCAGGTCGTCTGGGTCTGCCTCGGGTTTTTTCAGCAGGCCGTTGACTTCTGCGTGCTTCCAGCTTTCTGGGAAGGTGGCTGACTTGAAGGAGCTGTTGATGGTGTTGCAGAGGTGGGGAGCGATAATGATATTTGCATTATTGAAGATATGGTGTGGGCAGGGGTCAGATGGTGATCCGAAGTGGATGGAGGCCATAGTGTTGGTGGCATCTTCTTTGTTGACGGGGGTCCAGGTGTAGAGGAGGTGGGTGTCGCTTGGGGGATTGGATTTGTGGGTGTTTGTAGTCAGCTGGTGGATCTGGGGGTTGAAGCTGTTGTGGATTTCTTCTATCTTTCGACGGAAGTGGGTTGCAAGTGAGTTGCAGAACTCCTTTGATGGCGGGGGTTCGTTGGAGCAAGTTTTGGGAGCGGAGAGCTCTTTGATGATGCCGAAGAGCTCTTTAATGTTGTGAGTGCTGGTGTCAATGCGGTTTTGGAAGTGGGTCCTTTTAGTGGTGCGGATCAGTTGGTGATGTTTGCGCAAGGTATCCCTGAATGCGATGTGGTTGGAGTTGGTAGGTTCGCGGTGCAAGGTTTTTTCCATCCTGCAGCATAGCTGTTTGGATTCCTGTAGGTCTGGGGTGAACCATCTGGCCTGATTCTGTGGAGGGTGTTTTTTTTTTTTGAGCAGTGCGAGGGTGTTGGCGCAGTCCTCTATCCAGCGATTCAGGTTGGTGGTGGCTGCGTTGGGGTCCGTGTTCTTGGAGGGTGGGTCGTGGGCGAGTGTGGAAATCATTTGATCCGTTGATATTTTTCTCCAGTTGCGTAGGGGGGGATAGTGTGCAGTGGTGGTGGGTGACTGGCTTCTGGTAGGAGAAGTGGATGCATCAGTGGTCTGTCCAGCTGAGTTTGGTGGTGTGGCTGATATAGATGTGGTTGCCTGTGTTGGTTTACCTCCTCTTCTACCAGGAGCAGCTAAGACGCAGCGATGACCATGGTGAGTACTGCACCTAGCACACAGGGGAGGGGGGAGTAAAGAGAGAGTGACACACACACACGCAACATGCAACACCCCCACCCTCACCCACAACAACATACACACAAATACACGCATCAACATTACATTTACACCCCGTCACCCCCTGGAAGAATGCAAGGACAAAATGAAATGATTGTAACAAGTGTAATCATCGAAAATTCAGATAGGCCAAGATAACTTAAAATCATCAGTATATACAAATATGAACAACAACTACACAAGTCCGGGTAGTATCCAATCATTGTCTGTGGACCAGTGGTCCCAAAATGCATGGGCGAAGCCCACACATGATACCTGACTCGAAACGGAGAGAATACCGCTGGGGCATCAACTCGAAAATAAACAAGCACCTCAGGGGGAAGGGGAGGTGGGGCACCTCAACCGGATGAAGGGACGACGCCCCTGATCCATGAGGGGGCTCAATGCCCACTGATTGGTCCTGGGGAGTGCAAAGCCACAGGCTCTCAAGTCTCTCAAGTGGGTGGGTTGCCCACTGATTGGTCCTGGAAGTGCAAAGCCACAGTCTCTCAAGAGGGTGTGTTGCCCACTGATTGCTCCTGGGGAGTGCAAAGTCACAGTCTCCCAAGTCTCTCAAGTGGGTGGGTTGTCCACTGCTTGGTCCTGGGGAGTGCAAAGCCACAGTCTCTCAAGTTGGTGACATGTTCCACTGGTTCTGGAGGAGGCTTTGTGCCCAGAGTGCTTCATCCTGCCAAGGACTGGGGTAGTGGATGCCTTTCTACACTGGTTCTGGAGGGGGCTTGGTACCCAGAGTGCTTCATCCTGCCAAGGACTGGGGTAGTGGATGCCTTTCTCCACTGGTTCTGGAGTGGGCTTTGTGCCCAGAGTGCTTCATCCTGCCAAGGACGGGGGTAATGGATGCCTTTCTCCACTGGTTCAGGAGGGGGCTTAGTGCCCAGAGTGCTTCAACCTGCCAAGGACTGGGGTAGTGGATACCTTTCTCCACTGGTTCTGGAGGGGGCTTTGTGCCCAGAGTGCTTCATCCTGCCAAGGACTGGGGTAGTGGATGCCTTTCTCTACTGGTTCTGGAGGGGGCTTGGTGCCCAGAGTGCTACACATGCAGTGTGGCAGGTCCCATTCCCTCACCTTGGTGTGTGTGCCACGAGATTACCTGGGAACAGGTAGCATGATACTCCATGGAGTCAGAGACACACTCCACCCTGCTGCGACTTTGCCTGTCACCTGCTGGTACTAACAGTGCTGGGTGTGGTGCCTGGTGTACGCTGTGCAGGGTCCAGGACGTCTCCTGCAGCCTCGCTTGGCTGTCCACTGGGAATGTTTACCATGTCGGCTGTGGTGGCACTGTCTGTGCAGATAGCGGGGCTGGTGGCGGTGGTTGCAGCGGTGTCTGTGGCGGAGATGCTGCCGGTGGTGCATGTGTGAGCACCTGTGGACGGAGACAGCAGGACGTCTCCTGCAGCCTCAGACGGCTGCCCATTGGGGATGATGCTGGGGACTGTTGCTGAGGCAGCAGACGTGCAGGTGGCGGTGCGGATGGCGGTGTCCACTGCCGTATAGGTTGCTGTTCTGTTTGCCAGAATGGGTGACACTAGTCCCTCAGCCGGAGGCTCCGTGCCCTGTGCTGACTTCTCTTTAGCCTTGTATACCTTCCCCACCTTAGATGTCGCTGCTGGGCCCTTGGCACTGTCCCCTTTTGGCTTGGAGGAGGCCTTGCTGGGTGGTTGGTGCGGCTTTTCCCTACAGCATGTGGGTCCCTTCTTCACCTTGGGAGGTGGAAGAATGGGCTGATCATTGGCCTCACTAGGTGGCACACTGGCAGCCCTGATGGGTGCCGCCTGCGATGTTACAGGACTTGCTGAGACCACAGTGCTGGAGGATTTGGTGGCTGAGGTGCTCGGCTGGGACCTGGACATCATGGCCCTAGGGGAAAGATGGGGGGGGAGTGTTGGGAAGAGGTCAATGTTAGACAGGAAACGTTTTTTAGACACACTGGGACGGGAAGATGGAGGGGGTTTGGGAGTGGAGGAAGAGGTAGTGGTTGTAGGAGGTGTACGTCTGCTGAATTTGGGTGAAGGTGCATGGGCCAGAGGCTGTTGTGAGGTGGATGGCTGCTGGGTGGGTGTGTGCCTGCGTTTGTGCAGTTTGGAAGGAGGGCTCACAGACACACTAGGAGAGGACACAGGGTACGTGTGCATGGTAGTGGGGGTGGTGAGTGCACATGAGCGGTGTGTGGTGATGGGCGTGCTGGTGATGGAGGTAGTGGCTGAGGATGTAGTGCATGCAGGTGTGAGTGGAGACGAGACAGGGAGGGAGGAGGAGGGCGTGGAGGAGGGGGACACAGTGGGAGCAGTGGATGTTGGTGTGTCTGCATGGGTCTGGTGCCTGTGTGAGTGCCTGTGGGATGTGTGGTGCTTATGTTTGCCATGTCCACTCTTGTGTGTTGATGAGTGTGCATGCTAGTCTGATGGTGTGCTTGGGATAGGCTGAGGTACAGGGGATTGGGTCTCAGTAGTGGAAGTTGGAGGGGGAGGCTGGACACAGGGACAATGGCTGCCATCAGTGCTGAGGCCAGAGCTAGAAATGCTCTCTGTTGGGCCGTCATGCCAGAATGAATGCCCTCCAGGTATGCATTTGTTTGCTGCAAATGCCTCTCGACCCTCTGAATGCCATTCAAAATGGTTGATTGCCCAACAATGATGGATCACAGGAGGTAAATAGCCTCCTCACTGAGGGCAGCAGGACTAACTGGGGCAGGGCCTGAGGTGCCTGGGGCGAAGGGGATGCCCACCCTCCTGGGTGAGCGGGCATGGGAAATTCGATGAGGGGCTGCTGGGAAGGCGGTGCTGGTAGGGGGTGGCTGTACCTGTTGTTGCGGTGGGCACAGAGGTGCCCGCCACCGCAAGGGAGCTCACATCAGAGGAGGAGTCGCTGTCGCTGGTGTCTGCTCATGTCCCCATCATGGAGCTCCCACGCCCTCCGTCCCACTGGTGCCTTCAGACTCTGTAAATTCACCCTCCTGGGCCATGTGGGTTGAAGCTCCCTCTTGCTCCGGTGCCAATGCTCCTCCGCCAGATGATGCTAATGCACACAAGGACAGGGTGACAGAACAAAAAGGGGGGGAGACAGAAGAGACACATGGTCAATGCCTGCAACACCACTACCGTTGGCGGGCACAACACACAGGGAGCAGCCCTATGCACTAGCCCATGCACTAACAGTGCAGGGGAAAATCACATGCCCATGGGGGACTCTGCCTAAACCCATTTGATGCAGAGCTGGAACCCACAGGAGCCTGACTAGGTGTAGAGGGCCACTACCACCTTTGGGGTTGGAGTGGCACTGAGCCTGGCCTAGGGGAACCCACAGCCCACTTCCCCCAGCCAGACACCTCGTAAAGCACGCAGAGTCAGCTGAATGAGACTGTACTCACTCTCTTGTGGCTGCTGTGATGCCCTAAAGCGCCCATCCAACTCAGGACATGCCACCGCCAGGATCCGGTACATCAGGGGGGTCATGGTGCGACGGGCACCCCTTCCACGCTGGGAGGCCATCCCCAGCTGGGCCTCCGCCATCTTCTTGCTCCAGCAGCGCAGGTCCTCCCAACTTTTGCGGCAGTGGGTGCTCCGTCTATGGTAGACCACCAGGGTCCGAACTTCCTTGGCGATGGCCCACCAAATACCCTTCTTCTGGTGGGCGCTGACCTAGAAGAAATGTGAAGTAAGAATGGATGTTACTCCCCCGTCCGGTTCTTCTTACTCATTAGCCACCAACCGTCCACCCTGGCCCAGAAAAACATACACTCACCATCCTCACATGCTGGCCTGTGCCCCCCCGTCTCTTCCATCCACGACACTCCATACATTCATGTGCCATCCACCATGCACACAGTTTACTCACCTGTTTGTCTGGAGGACCGTAGAGTAGCTTGTACTGGGGGAGGACCCCATCCACCAGTTTCTCCAACTCCTCTGCAATGAAGGCAGGAGCCCTTTTCCCAGACACTGTTGACATTGTCGCTTCCAGTCTCAGGTCACAGTAGCACTTGCAGTGTAGGTCCTCTCCTGTTGAAGGTCAGGTATCAAGTGAGTGAACAGATAGAAAATGGCAGTCACGACCACGGCGGTGCGTACCATCACCGCTGGCGTATATCGTCGTTGGCTCCTGGAACCCATAGGACCAATGCTGAATTGCGCAGCGGTCTTCGACCGCCTACCACGACGCGGCACAACACCAGCGCAGTTACCTCATTTCCCCTTGTCTCTCCTTACAGGTCAGGCAGCCGCCATTTCAGGGGGCCACATGGCAGGCCAACTAACTGCGTCACAGCACTTTTGGCCAGGAATACGGACAGACAAAGGCACACACCGATTATATCACGATTGTGCTAAACAGCCTTGTGAAACCTATGTGGTATGTGACCCTCTACTCACCCTTCTCCTCCATAGGGCACGTCCACTGGGGCAGGTGATGAGATGGCGGCATCCTCCGGTATACAGACCACTGGTGGACCTGTCGACAATGAAAGACAAACACATCATTATCACATACAGACTTGATCATGCCACAATCCAGGAACTGTGTGCCCAGTGGAGCCAGACCTGATGTCAGCTATTGGCCATCCCACAGAAATCCCCCCTCTAGTGCAGGTACTGTCAGTACTCCATTTCCTGGCCAGTGGTTCCTTTCAAAGAACAGTGGCCATGGCATCAGGGATGTCACAGCCAATGTTCTCTAACGTGTTGTCCAGAGTGTTATCTGCCCTGCTGAAACACATGCCCAGCTACATCGTGTTCCCTCAGGTGGAGAATTTGCCCACAGTTAAAGGTGACTTCCATGCCCTGGGACATATCCCCAACATCAATGGTGCCATAGATGGTACACATGTGGCATTTGTCCCCCCCCGCAGGAATGAACAGTTGTACAGAAACCACAAAAGCTACCATTCAATGAATGTGCAGATGGTGTGTTTGGCATACCAGTACATCTCCCATGTGAATGCCAAGTACCCTGGCTCTGTGCATGACGCTTACATTTTGAAGAATAGCAGCAACTCCAGAGGTACCGGGTGTGGCTAATAGGAGAGTCCCTAGGGTTTGGAGGATGTCTAAAAGTTGTCCCTTGATATTTGCAGGTGACTCTAGTTACCCCAACCTCTCATGGCTACTGACCCCAGTGCGGAATCCCAGGACAAGGGCGGAGGAACGCTACAATGAGGCACATGGGTGAACTAGGAGGATAATAGAGTGCACCTTTGGCCTCCTGAAGGCCAGATTCCGGTGCCTCCATCTGACAGGTGGCTCCCTGTACTACTCATCGAAGAAGGTGTGCCAGATAATCGTGGCATGCTGTATGTTGAACAACCTGGCTTTGCAATGCCAGGTGCCTTTTCTGCAGGAGGATGGGCCTGATGTTGGTCTTGTGGCAGCTGTGGAGCCTGTGGACAGTGAAGAAGAGGAGACAGAAGAAGAAGATATAGCCAACCGAAACAACATCATCATGCAATACTTCCAGTGAGACACAGGTAAGAGGATGGCACTGCTTCTAACATATCATACTACTGTAGGACATTGCATAAATCTGCCTTTTTACCTCTGTGTATGGACCCTGACATGTCACTTTGCCTTTCCATTTCACAGATCTGGGTCTCACTTTGTGTCCTCTGCTATGTGTACTGCTGACCAACAACTGTGTAACATTGGTATGTGAACATGTACATTGCTATATTTCAGAGGGGTTGCAATTACACATTTGTGAATGTACAGACTGACTCCAGATTGATTTGTGATTCAAGGGTGTTTATTTCTGTGCTAATAAGTGGAGGGGTGTGTGCAATGAGCTGGGGTTATGGTGGAGAAATGTCCATGGCAGAGTTCAGTCTCTTGGGCTTACAGGTGCATTGTCCAAGGGGGCATAGGAAGTGGAGTAATGCAGTTCAAAGTTGTCAGGGTGACAAAGTGGGACAAAAGGGTGACAATCAGGAGAGTCTAATTTCCTGGCGGGGTCTTGGCAATGTTCTCTGTCTTGTGCCTGGATCTCAGGGACCGTTTGTGGGGTGGTTCTCCTTCTGCTGGGGGTGGGGTGCTGGTGGCCTGTTGTTCTTGTGTCAGGACCTCCTGTCCACTAGCGCCGGCGGAGGTGGAGGGCTGTTCATTGTTCAGGCTAGTGTCAGGGGCCCGTTTGTGTGCCACTGTGTCCCTCATGGTGTTGGCCAGGTCTGCCAGCACCCCCACAATTGTGACCAGGGTGGTGTTGATGGACTTCAAGTCCTCCCTGATCCCCAGGTAGTGTTCCTTCTGCAGCCGCTGGGTATTCTGAAACTTGGCCAGTATCGTGCCCAGGGTCTCCCGGGAATGATGGTATGCTCCCATGATGTTGGAGAGTGCCTCATGGAGAGTAGGTTCCCCAGGCCTGTCCTCCCCCTGACGCACAGCAGCCCTCCCAGTTTCCCTGTTATTCTGTGTTTCTGTTCCCTGAACCATGTGCCCACTGCCACTGACCCAGGTCCCTGATTGTCTTGAGTTGGAGGGTTTGCCTGGGGTCCCTGTAGTGGTGGACACACTGCTGATTGATCTGTCCTGGGGACAGAGGGATGGGCCCGCTGGGTGGGTGCTGTGCTGGTGTTTCCTGAGGGGGGAGGCCCTGTGGTGGTTTGTGACAGTGGCAGGGGAACCGACTGTTCAGAGGTCCCTGATGGGCCGGGCTGGTCATTTTGATCCAGATGTGCAGAGCTGCTGTCATCACAAAGGGCCTCTTCTGGGGGGGACTGGATATGTCTGGCACCTCCTGTCCAGTGACGTTGGGATTGGGTCCTGTTGGGGTGTAAATGCATAGTTATTGTATCTGTGTGTGCCATCTTGTGCATTGGGTGAGTTACCCTCTACTCCTGTGCTTGCATTGTTGTGTTTGCCATTGTGTGATTAGTGTTTTGGGGTCTGTGTGGGTATCTGTACTGGACATGCTTTGGTAATGGGTGTCCATGCTTTGGTGTTGCATGCAGGGCTTGGTATTGGTATGGGTGGGTTGTGATAGTGGGCATATGTGAGGTGTTGGAGTGATGGGTGAGGGTGAGGGTGGGGGTATGTGATGGCATGCAGGTGAGGTGGGGGGATATGGTAGTTAAGATATGACTTAACAGAGTCCTGTCCTCCAGCTACTCCTGCGAGGCCCTCAGGATGCATGATCGCCAAGACTTGCTCCTCCCATGTTGTTAGTTGTGGGGGAGGAGGTGGGGGTCCACCGCCATTCCTCTGTACTGCTACCTTGTGTTTGGATACCGCGGAACGCACCTTCCCCCGTAGGTCATTCCACCTCTTCCTGATGTCATCCTCTGTTCTTGTGTGCTATCCCACTGCGTTGACCCTGTGAATGATTCTCCGCCATAGCTACATCTTCCTAGCAATGGAGGTGTGCTGCACCTGTGCTCCGAAAAGCTGTGGCTCTACCCTGATGATTTCCTCCACCATGACCCTGACCTCCTCCTCAGAAAACCTGAGGTGTCTTTGAGGTGCCATGATGTGGTGTGGGTAATGTGTGAGGTGATGTTTGTTGTACTGTGTGATGTGTTGTGTTGGGGTGTGCTGTTTGAGGAGCGTGGATGTTGTATGAGTGATGGTGTTGTGAGCTTGTGGATGCTGGTGTAGTGTTTGCTATTCTCTCTATCTGATTCTTCACAAAAATGTTGTAAGGGGTTGTGGGTAATGTGAGTGTGTGTTTTATAGTGTTGTGAGTGTGTGGGTGTGGTGTGTGTATGTGTATGTGTATCAGGTGTGTGTATTTCGAATTGTCCTATGTGGTTGTGTTTTGTAAGTGTGTGTGTATTTTGAGCACAGCAGTGTGTACCGCCAATGGATTACTGCGGTTGAAAGACAGCCACGTTGATTTGTGGGTCGTGATAGTGTGGGTGTATTCCTGTTGGCGTGACGGTGTGGGTTTTGGTATCGCCAGTTTATCACTGACCTTTGGTGTGTTGGACTTGTGTGGGTGTCTGTATTGTGGCGGATTACGAGATGTGGGTCATAATACCTGTAGCGGATTTCCACTGCGGCCACGGTATGTTGGCAGCCGTCAGTACGGCGGTAAGCGGGATTTACCGCCAGGGTTGTAATGAGGGCCTAAGTCACATAGGAAGTACCCTTCGACAGGATGAAGTTGGACTTTTCAAGATGCCTGTGTGTAACGGTCTGAGATATGTCTTGGTGGTTGTGTGCATTCTTTTCACGTTGGGTTGCAGCTTACCTGACCAGAAGAAATAACAGTCTCACATAGCAAAATTGTTGTTGAGAGAACTCATTCTTAGGTTTAACTTTCCGACCTCTCTGGAATCAGATCAAGGGACTTATTTTAATAATTAGGTCCTGAGACTGTTGTGTGCAGCATTGCAAGTGGAACAGAGACTTCATTGCAGCTATAGACCTGAGGCTTCTGGTCTTGTAAAACAGGTTAATGGGACACTGAAATCCAAATTGGCAAAAGTGTATGCTTCAACATCTTTGAAATGACCTAAAGCTTTGCCCCTTATGTTGATGAGTGTTCACAGTGTACCTGATTGGAAGACAGGACTGTCTCCTGATGAAATATTCATGGGCAGAGCTATGAGATTGCCAGCTATGCCTGCAAATGCACTTGTGAACATTACACATAATATGATCCTTGATTACTGCAAAGGGCTAGATTATGTGATGTTATATGTCTCATTAAGTTGGAGCAGCCGCAGCCCCACTGTGTCAGGGACATGGCCTCAGTTGATTTGACCTCAGTCTCAGCAACTTGATTTTGGTGAAGAAACACCTAAGGAAAACATGTTTAGAGTCCTGTTGGCATGGCCCCTATCAAGTTTTGATGACATTGATAGCTGTTAAATGTGGAGGTCTCCCTAACAAGATACATGCTTCCCATACTTGCAGAGATGAGTGTCCCCTTTGATTTGACAGCACCTATCCCAGAAGTACTGATGGTGACAGAGAAACAATGGGTGCAGGTTAGTCAAGCTGCCAGGGATCAAAAAGAGCCTGGAAAAGTATGTGCTGAGTCTAGGGAGTCTGGGGAGCCTGAGGAGATCCACAGTTGAAGCTGAGATGGAAGAGTCTCTTCCTGTAGTGGTGAATGAGTCAAGTCTAGATTCAGACCCTGAAGAAGGACCTAGTGCTGTGAGAAAGTGAGTGGAAGCTGGTGACCATTGGCCAAGAAGGCAAGAAAGAGAGAAACCAAATCTACCCATGGAGCTTGTGCTGCAAACAATCCAGAGGACACTGAGGACTCTGATCTTAATGAAAGTGAAAATGAAGGATTGGCACTGGGGAGATCTAAGAGAACTAGAGTGCCTTGTCAGAAGCATTCTTCAGCTGAATCGCCACACTTCTGCAAATGATGGAGAGTACATTTTTGAATCTATTGGAAGACAGAAGCAGGGATATGGAGTCTAAGGGGGTCATTCTGACCTCGGCGGTAAAAGGCGCTTACCGCCGGTCAGAAGGCCGCCACAATACCGCCGCGGTCAGCCGCCACGGACATTCTGACCCACAACTGCAAAACCTCCGAAAATCCGCCCTCCACTGCAGTCCGCCACATCAGCGGCCAGCGGTAAACTGGAGAAGACCAAATCTCCACCGCCACGCCAACAGAAATACGCCCATCCCATTATGACCCGCAAATCGACGCGGCGGTCATTCAACCGCGGTATTCCATTGGCGGTAGACCCCGCCGCGGTCAAAATACACACACCTTTACAAACCCCTACCACATTGGACAATTTGAAAGGCACACACCTGAAACACATACACACACCACTCCCACACATCCAATACCATATAAAACACACACCCACATCACCCACAAACCCCTACCAACAAAAACCAGAGACGAAGGAGAGAGAGAGACACATCAGAGAATAGATAGCCAGACACACAGAGGCACACCGCAACATCACACACACCACATAGAAGCACAAAGCACCACACACCAACACACACATCATCACATACACCACCCCACACCTCATACACACCACCCCATGGCACCACAAAGGCACCCACGCTTTTCGGACCAAGAACTCCGGGTCATGGTGGAGGAGATCATAAGAGTGGAACCCCAGCTCTTCGGCTCACAGGTCCAGCACACCACCATAGCAAGGAAGGCGGAGCTCTGGCAGCGGATCGTGGATAGGGTCAACGCGGTGGGACAGCATCCCAGAAATAGAGAGGACATCCGCAAACGATGGAACGACCTACGGGGGAAGGTGCGCTCGATGGTCTCGCGACACAACATCGCAGTGCAGAAGACTGGCGGGGGACCCCCACCCACTCCACCCGAATTCACAACATGGGAGCAAGAGGTACTCAACATCCTGCATCCTGATGGCCTCGCTGGAGTACACGGAGGGATGGACTCTGGTAAGTACAAGGCCAACCACTTCACCCCCCCCCCAGCATGCTAACCCCCACCCTCACCCCCAACCCCCCAGCACACATCCTCCCTGAGAATGTCTCCCCAGCACAACCCACCCAACACCAACCCCTGCATGCCACCCCCAAACTATGGACACCCATCACCTAAGCATGACCACTGCACATACCCATCACCCCCCCCCACAAAACACCCTCACAACACCTCCCCTAAGGGAATGCCAGCACTGGGGGACAAGGGCACCTAAAAAACGCAAGCTAATGCACACACAGAAACAATAACCATACCCTCTTACCCCATGCAGGACCCGAACGACAACACACCGGTCAGGAGGGACCAGAAATGTCCATCCCACCCCCGGAACAGGCCACCAGTGATGACAGCAGCTCTGTCAACCTGGAACCTGACGACCAGCCCGGACCATCGGGGACCTCTGGGCAGTCGGTTCCCCTCACCCAGACACAGGCCACTGCAGACCCAACCCCCTCTGGGAACAACCGCACAGCTCCCACCCAGCGGGCCCATGCCTCTGTCTCTAGGACAGGTCAAGCAGCGGTGTGTCTACCACTACAGGGCCCCCAGGGTAACCCACCAACCCAACAACAACAGGGACCTGGGGGCAGTGGGAGTGGGCACACCGTCCAGGGGACAGAGGCCCAGGGAAACAGGGCAACTCGGAGGGCTGCTGTGCGACAGGGGGGGGAGGAGAGGCCCAGGGAACCCACTCTCCAAGAGGCCCTCACCACCATCATGGCTGCCTACCACCACTCACAAGAGACGATGGCGACGGTGCTGGCCAGGTTCCAGGAGATCCAGGCACAGCAGGAGCAACGCTACATGGGGTTCAGCGACCAACTCAGCAACATCTCAACCACTATGGGGAGCATAGTCCAGGCCCTGAACCGCATAGAGGACACGTTTCGGGACCATGTGGCATCACACAGGGCCCCTGTCACTAGCCAGGAACAGGAACAGCCTACCACCTCCGCCGGCGCTAGTGGACAGGAGGCCCCACCACAACGACAGCCCACCAGAACCCCACCTCCTGCTGAAGAACAACCGCCCCGCAAAAGGAGCCTGAGATCCAAAAAACCAACAGAGTAGGATGTCAAGTCCCCGCCAGCATCACATACCCCCTGAAGTCCTCCCACTGTCCCACATTGCCACCCTGTCAAACCTTGAACTGCCCCTGCTCCATCCTGCCACAGGCATATGGACAATGCACCTGTGAGACTGAGAACTGGACTCCGCCATGGACATTACTCCACCCCCACCCATCACTGTTTCACTATCATGTACCAATATCTATGCACTAATAATAAATCACACATTGCACTGAAATCAATCAGGACTCAGCCTGTCTTATTTACAAATGTATGACACATTACATATCAATTACGTATTGTGAACATTGTGAATTACACATACCGAGGTAACTTAGCATTAGTCCATGGGCCAACCAAGCCGAGGTCACGCAGTGGCTCATACAGCACAGAAAAGGGAAGGGAAAATCAAACATCATGTTCATAGGTCTGGGGGGAAACCGACAAAGTTGAGATGCAGGAGGCTTTCAGGAAATGTAAAATGGCATGGGTGATCATTACCTGTGTGCTACTGGAAATACTGTGCTATTACTCTGTCCCTGTTGTCTGTGTCGTCCTCTGAGTCTTCCTCCTCTTCACTCTCCGCAGGCTCCACAGCTACTTCAACACCACCATCTGCACCATCCTCCTGCAGGAAAGGAACCTGACGTCGCAATGCCAGATTGTGAAGCATACAGCAGGCCACGATGATGTGGCACACCTTCTTTGGTGAGTACATCAGGGATCCCCCAGTCATATGCAGGCACCTAAACCTGGCCTTCAGGAGGCCAAAGGTCCTTTCGATGATCCTCCTAGTTCGCCCATGGGCCTCATTGTACCGTTCCTCTGCCCTGGTCCGGGGATTCCTTACTGGGGTCAGTAGCCAAGGCAGGTTGGGGTAACCAGAGTCACCTATTAGCCACACACGTTGTCTCTGTAGCTGCTCCATCACATAGGGGATGCTGCTATTTCGCATCACATACGCGTCATGCACTGACCCTGGGAACTTGGCATTTACATGGGAGATGTACTGGTCAGCCAAACAGACCACCTGGACATTCATCGAATGATAACTTTTTCTGTTTCGGTACACCTGCTCATCGTCTTTTGGGGGTACCAAAGCCACATAGGTCCCATCAATGGCACCAATGATGTTGGGGATATGTCCAAGGGCATAGAAGTCACCCTTCACTGTAGGCAAGTCACCCTCCTCTGGGAAAATGATGAAGCTCCGCATGAGTTTCATCAGGGCAGACAACACTCTACTCAAAATATTTGAAAACATAGGCTGAGACATTCCAGATGACATGGCCACTGTGGTCTGGAATGACCCACTTGCCAAAAAATGGAGGACTGACAAAACCTGCACCAGAGGGGGAATCCCTGTGGGTTGGCGGATGGGGGACATCAGGGCTGGCTCCAGCTGGGCACACAGTTCATGGATAGTGGCACGGTCAAGTCTGTATCGAAGTATTATATGGCGTTCTTCCATTGTCGACAGGTCCACCAGCGGTCGGTACACGCGAGGATTCCTCCTTCTCATCCCAAGTCCCAGCGGACGGTGCCTAGGAAGGACAACATGGAGCACAGAGTCAGCCAATCCACAGGTACGTACAGACAGCTTGCACAGTTAAAGAATGGCAATGGGTTGAAAGGCGTGTATGTGTGGCAATGCAAGGCCTAGGCCTGTGTGTCGCAGTCAAAATTAAGCCATGTAGGCCCTTGAAATGGCGGCTGCCTGACCTGTGAAGTGGGACAATGGGATGTGAGGTCAATGCGCTGGCGGGGCACACCGTGGCGGTCGAAGACCGCGGCGCAAAGCCGCATTGGTTAACATTGAAGCCTATGGGTTTCAGGAGCCAATGACGAAGTGCGCCGGCGGTCGCGGTACGCACCGCCGCGGTACGCACCGCCGCGGGCGTGACCGCCATTTTCTATCTGCTTAATCACTCGAGACCTGATCATGCACAGGGGAGGACCTATACTGCAAGTGCTGCTGTGACCTCGGTCTGGAAGATACAATGGCTGCTGCGACTGGGGAAAGGGCCCCTGCCTTCACGTCTGAAGAGTTGGAGAAGCTCGTGGATGGGGTCCTCCCCCAGTATGCGCTACTCTACGGTCCTCCAGACCAACAAGTGAGTACACCGGGTGCACATGGAATGGGCTATGCCTGTGTGGATTGGGGTGGATGTAAGTTGGTGGGGTGGGGGGCGAATGAGGAGTGCAACGCCCGACAGATGAGAGCATGTGCCATATGGTAAAGTTGGTGGGGGGGGCCAATCACATCTAACATGCAGGTCATTGATGATTTCCTCCTTTCCACCCTGTACATGTCAAATAGGTCAGCGCCCATCAGAAGATCGAGATTTGGCGTGCCATCGCCAAGGAAGTCCGGAACTTGGGGGTCCACAACAGACGGGGCACCCACTGCCGCAAGAGGTGGGAGGACATCCGCCGCGGAACAAGGAAGACCGCAGAAACACTGCTGGGGATGGCCTCCCAACCTAGGAGGGGTGCCAGTCACACCATGACCCCCCTGATGTCCCGGATCATGGCGGTGGCCTACCCAGAATTGGATGGGCGCTTTAAGACATCACTGCAGACACAAGGGGGTGAGTATCAGCACATTCTCCTATCTTTCTGCGCAGTGGAGGCGTCTGGGTGGGGGAGGAGGGCTGTGGGTGACATTAGGCCAGGGCGCTTTCTGTAGTGTAGTCCTCTCCCTTAGGCATGGCCCTGTGCCCCCGGCCCCCACCTAGGTAGGGTGACAAGTACAGCCATTGAAGGTCCAGCATCTCCCATGTGCGCGTTTGACGTCTCTTGGCCTGTTGTCCTAGTCAGTAGTACTGAGTAGTGTACCCCGAATGCGCGGCTTAGTGCATTAGGCTCCTGTGTCTGTCCTCTCCGCCAACGGTGTTGACATTGCATGCACTCAACCTGGTCTTCTTTTTTCTCCCCCCACCCTTTCTCTTCATCTTCTTGTGCATGTGTGCATTAGCATCATCAGGCGGAGGAGATTTGGCATCGGAGCACGTGGGAGCTGCAGGACACAAGGCCCCGGTGGGCCCAGGAACAGACACCGAGGGCACCAGTGATCCGGAGGGCGAGGGGAGCACCACGACGGGGACCGCTGGAGAGAGCAGCGAAAGCGACACGTCCTCGGATGGGAGCTCCCTAGCGGTGGCGGCAACATCCGTGCCCCCCGCCTCTACAGGTACAGCCGCCACCCAGCGCACCAGCCCCGCCCTCCCAGCAGCCCCTCAGTCTTCGCTCCGTGCCGGTTCGCCCAGGAAGGCGCGCGTCTCCTTCGCCCCAGGCACCTCAGCCCCTGCCCCTGTTGCCCCTGCTGCCCTCAGTGCGGAGCTCATTGACCTGGTAAGGACGCTCATTGTTGGGCAGACGACCCTTTTGAATGCCATCCAGGGTGTGCAAAGGGAGGTGCAACAGAGCAATGCGTACCTGGAGGGCATTCATTCGGGTCAGGCTGCCCATCAACGAGCGTTCACTGCTCTGGCCTCAGCACTGACGGCAGCCATTGTCCCTGTTTCCAGCCTCCCTCTTCTTACTGCCTCCAGCCTTTCTCTGTCTCCTGTTCCTCAGCCTATCCCATCCACACCATCAGACCAGCCTGCACACACCTCAACACCCAAGAGCAGCTCATCCAAACACAAGCACCACAGATCCCACAAACACTCACCCAAGCAACACCCAGATGCAGACATGCCAACAGCCACTGCCACCCCTGTGTCCCCCTCCTCCTCGTCTCCCTCCTCCCTCCCTGTGACGTCTACACTCACACCTGCATGCACCCCAACATCAGCCAGTGCTTCCATCACCACCTCACCCTCCAGTACAGTCCACACTCGTGCAGTCACCACCCCCACTGCCATTTACACGTCCCCTGTGTCCTCTCCCACTGTGTCTGTCACCCCCTCTTCCAAGACACACAAACGCAGGCAGCCACCCACCCAACAGCCATCCACCTCACGACAGCCTACAGCACCAGCACCTTCACCCAATGACAGCACACCTGACTCTCCTACAACCACCTCCTCTACCTCCACTTCCATCTCCACTTCTCCTACCCTTTACCTTGGCCCTAAAAATCTTTTCATGGCTAACCTTGACCTCTTTCCCCCCGATGAGCTCCCCCATCCATCTTCAAAGAGTCCCAAGAGCACCGCATGCCACCACCAGCCCAGCTTCGGGTGTCACTGTTGTGCATGGGTTCTGGAGCCCACCCTTTGCCAGCAGTGACACATCGATCAGCAGCAAGGACACATCCAGCCCCCCCCCCGGCAAGAGGACCCGCAAAAACAAGGGCCGCCGTGCGAGGACCGACAGGGCTGCCCCCAAGGAGCAATGTGCGGCCACTTCACCACCCACACCATCTAGGGGAGGCAAGGGCCCGAGAGCCCCATCAAAGGAGCGGAAGGGCAGCAGGAGCGCGGAGAAGGTGGACCCCACATGCCACATCCCAGCTGGGAAGGAGGACACTAAGGAGGCCAGGAGTCCGTCCCCGAAGGGTCCAGAAACGTCACGGTCCGAGGGCGACTGAGCCGGGAGTCCAGGCCAGGTCTGGCTCCCTTGACCTGCTGGATGAGCACCGTTGAACAGGGCCCGCTGGGCAGAAGAGCACCGCTGAACAGGGCCCCGCCGTGGAGATAGGCACCGCTGAACAGGGCCCGCAGTGCAGAAGAGCACCGCTGAACAGGGCCCGCCGTGGAGAAGAGCACCGCTGAACAGGGCCCGCGGTGCAGAAGAGCACCGCTGAACAGGGCCCGCGGGGCAGAAGAGCACCGCTGAACAGGGCCCGCGGTGCAGAAGAGCCCCGCTGAACAGGGCCCCGCCGTGGAGATAGGCACCGCTGAACAGGGCCCGCGGTGCAGAAGAGCACCGCTGAACAGGGCCCGCGGTGCAGAAGAGCACCGCTGAACAGGGCCCCGCCGTGGAGATAGGCACCGCTGAACAGGGCCCGCGGTGCAGAAGAGCACCGCTGAACAGGGCCCGCCGTGGAGAAGAGCACCGCTGAACAGGGCCCGCCGTGAAGATAGGCACCGCTGAACAGGGCCCGCGGTGCAGAAGAGCACCGCTGAACAGGGCCCGCGGTGCAGAAGAGCACCGCTGAACAGGGCCCCGCCGTGGAGATAGGCACCGCTGAACAGGGCCCGCGGTGCAGAAGAGCACCGCTGAACAGGGCCCGCGGTGCAGAAGAGCACCGCTGAACAGGGCCCCGCCGTGGAGATAGGCACCGCTGAACAGGGCCCGCGGTGCAGAAGAGCACCGCTGAACAGGGCCCGCCGTGGAGAAGAGCACCGCTGAACAGGGCCCGCCGTGAAGATAGGCACCGCTGAACAGGGCCCGCGGTGCAGAAGAGCACCGCTGAACAGGGCCCGCGGTGCAGAAGAGCACCGCTGAACAGGGCCCCGCCGTGGAGATAGGCACCGCTGAACAGGGCCCGCGGTGCAGAAGAGCACCGCTGAACAGGGTCCGCGGTGCAGAAGAGCACCGCTGAACAGGGCCCCGCCGTGGAGATAGGCACCGCTGAACAGGGCCCGCGGTGCAGAAGAGCACCGCTGAACAGGGCCCGCCGTGGAGAAGAGCACCGCTGAACAGGGCCCGCCGTGAAGATAGGCACCGCTGAACAGGGCCCGCGGTGCAGAAGAGCACCGCTGAACAGGGCCCGCGGTGCAGAAGAGCACCGCTGAACAGGGCCCCGCCGTGGAGATAGGCACCGCTGAACAGGGCCCGCGGTGCAGAAGAGCACCGCTGAACAGGGCCCGCGGTGCAGAAGAGCACCGCTGAACAGGGCCCCGCCGTCTCAAGCACCGCTCCGCTGGGCACCGCTGTCTCGCCACCTCTCCGCTGGGCCCTTCTTCTCAAGCACCGCTCCGCTGGGCCCTTCATCTCGAGCACCGCTCCGCTGGGCACCGCTGTCTCTCCACCTCTCCGCTGGGCCCTTCTTCTCAAGCACCGCTCCGCTGGGCACCGCTGTCTCTCCACCTCTCCGCTGGGCCCTTCATCTCAAGCACCGCTCCGCTGGGCCCTTCATCTCAAGCACCGCTCCGCTGGGCACCGCTGGGCACCGCTGTCTCTCCACCTCTCCGCTGGGCCCTTCTTCTCAAGCACCGCTCCGCTGGGCCCTTCATCTCAAGCACCGCTCCGCTGGGCCCTTCATCTCAAGCACCGCTCCGCTGGGCGCCGCTGTCTCTCCACCTCTCCGCTGGGCCCTTCTTCTCAAGCACCGCTCCACTGGGCCCTTCATCTCAAGCACTGCTCCGCTGGGCCCTTCATCTCAAGCACCGCTCCGCTGGGCACCGCTGTCTCAATCACTGTTTATGGTTCACTGTGCCCACCATGCCTCCTCATTGACCAGTGGAGACTGTCATCCACCTGATGGACTGTGGCTTTGCACTCCCCAGGATGGTCCAGTGGGCAGCCCACCCACTGTAGAGACATTGAGAGACTGTGGCTTTGCACTCCCCAGGATGGTCGAGTGGGCAGCCCACCCACTGTAGAGACATTGAGAGACTGTGGCTTTGCACTCCCCAGGATGGTCCAGTGGGCAGCCCACCCACTGTAGAGACATTGAGAGACTGTGGCTTTGCACTCCCCAGGATGGTACAGTGGGCAGCCCACCCACTGTAGAGACATTGAGAGACTGTGGCTTTGCACTCCCCAAGATGGTACAGTGGGCATGGTGGCTCCTCGTGGATCTGGCGTCGTGGACTCATGTGGCTGTGGTGCCCCCCCCTTCCCTTCCCCCTGAGGTGCCTGTAGTTTTTACATCTGATGCCCCTGCAGTGTTCTCTCCAAAGGACTCAGGTCTCCTGTGTGGGCTTTGCCCTTGTTTCTCAAAACTTTGGCCCACGGACATGATGAATTCGTAGGATGTGCAGGACTTGTTACTTCAGTTATACACTGATGTGTATGTCATTAGTTTTGTTGTGAATATCTTTCATGGTTGTACGATAATTTTCGGGAGCTTTTTGGTACATAAATATTTATTCCAAATTTGATTATGTCCTAGCATTTTTCAGGGGTGTTTGGGTGGTGTCACTGTGACTTGTTGCTCTGCATTGGTGTGTACATAGTTGGGGGGGGGTGGGGGTCGCATATGTGTGTGCCCGTAACCTTTCGTCCTCACCCCTCCCGTGTGTCGTAGGTGCAGTACTCACCGTTGTCGTCTGCGCCGGACTTCGTACTCGTGGTAGATGAGAAGGTAGACGAGAGCAGGTAGGATGTTTAATTCGGGTTCCATGCTGTCCTCCTTCCTCCTGGAGTGCGTAGTGGTGAGCGTTTTCCCGTCCGTAGTCTGTTTCCGCCGTGTTTTTATCGGCGGTGCTCCCGCCCCGGAAAAGGTGGCGGATTGGTGAGTTGTGATAGTGTGGGCGGTACATTGGCTGCCGCCTGGCTGTTGGCGGTGACCGCCGCGCTGTTTGTTTGTACCGCCGTGGCGGTCGGAGTGTTAAAGTGGCTGTCTGTGTTGGCGGTTCCCGCCAGGGTCAGAATCCCATATTTTTTATCGCCAGCCTGTTGGCGGGTTGGCCGCCGCTTTAACACCGACCGCCAGGGTTAGAATCACCCCCTAAGTCTGAAACTGAAAAAGACCTTAAGAGACAGTACAGGGGCAATAGAGAAGAAATTGATGATTAAATGAAGGGAAAGTTAACAGTATTAGTTTTAGATTGACACCAGAAGTGAACGTTGTATATATTAATTGCCCAAAGTTATTTGGACCCATTATTTGTGGGAAAGAGTGAATGAGATTACACCTTTCAGGTTAAAGAAAAGGGAGAATCATTTTTAGATGGAAATGATCCTGTAAATCCTGGAATATGCTTTATTTGTGGAAAGAATGCTTATTTCAAATTTCCTAAGAGATGGTGTGGTACACATTATTTCGGTGTAGTATTACTGAAGATTTATCATGTGGAACATTTTAATGATCTTGTATGGGAAACAAAACCTAGAACTAAGAGAGTTATTAGATGCTGAAGACGTGGTGGTAAATATATTTGGTGCATTGATTCCATCTGTATTTTGAAAATTAGAAAGCTGTCCACAATAGTGGTTAAAAATGGCACGAAGTACAACAAGTTCTTTATTGGTTGAAAACACTGTGATGGTAGCCATAATATCTATGGCTTTACAGATCATCAGACCTTCTTGCAAAGGAGGGCAGAGTCTGCTGGATGCTAAAAGTTCAGCAATGCTGTACTTATATCTCAGACAAAAGTAAGGATTTAGAGAACTACATTTAGCACATTACTGGCTTCAAGAGGGATTTGGAAGAGTTGGAAGCAACATGTGCCTGGGAAGCTATTGGAGTTGGGTTTGCTGCTAAAGGGAAATGGTTTGGAAACTTTTGAAATAGAATTGTGAGTTTTGTTCTGAAACCGTTGTTGGTTATCGTAATTTGTGCAATAGTTATAGTTGCGGGCTTTAGAATTTATCAGAGGATGAAAACTAGACAGGCAATGAAAATGAAGAAAGTGGATGTAGAGCGGAAAGACAAGCTGAATAAATATTATGATGACATGAAGCATCTGGAGGAGCCTAGATGGAAATTGAAGACTATGATGTTTTAATTGGTCTCATTAAGGGATTTTATCATGATTGTGATGCCAATTCGTCATCAGAGGTAGGAATTGGTGATGCATAATTTTGGTTGCGCTATCATGCATTGCAGACGTGACATAACGTAATCAACAATACATATATTGTGTGCCTTAGAGTTACTAATATAAAGTGGAGCATCTAAATCATATTATTGAAGATTTATTCACAGTAGAAAATTAGTAGTTTATGCATATGTGGTTTCTTATGTTTGAATTTAACGTCCTGCATTGTAGTACTAATGAACATTTATATCCATGTATTTTACTCACATTTTATTTATAATTCCTGCTTTCATTTGTAAATGCAAGGTGCACTTATAATCATGTATATTAAATGTGCATTGGTTGTTTTGTTAAGTTGGCATACCCAAAGGCCTGAACCATTTGGTTTCTTGTGTTTAACCTTCAATGTGGAGTTTTGCTCACATTGCAATATTCTTACTTTACAACTGCATTAATGCGAGTCTTCAATTACTGAAAGGCATATTGTGTGTTGAACTTAAAGGGGTATGGTAGGATACTTTGTCAAGGACAAGGAGTGCTAACAAACTGAGAAGAAAATTATCCTATTGTGTACCAGAGACAGAAAACATTCAAGGTCATCCTGATGCTCACTTCATGGGATGAGAACTTGATTCAGACGGTTGATTTTTATTTACCTTTACCTCTCAAGCATCCTAAAATAAAAGGGTCTGCCAGAAGAAAAAAAAACAGAACATGGGCCGAGAGCATCATCAATAAGGCCATTCACACATTTAGGCCCTTGTTACAACTCAGAAATAATCTGTGATGAATCAAATGTTGTCCTTCAAAGAGCTATTGTGTATACCCCAATTCATCTGGTCAATAACAACATGGTTCAATAAATTAGCAAAAAAGTGTTGAGACTGTGGAGTAAACATTGAATTAGATGTAGATGCAGTCTTTGCCATTCCATCTGCAATACTGCATGTAGGAACTACCGTACCCTGTAGTGTAGGTAATTTAAGATGTGGTACTACCATACTGGATAGCCTCCATCAAAAGTATAGACAAAACTACTAGTGATGCTTCTTCTAAGTAAAAAATGCTGAAGTTAACAGCACTCAAAACATATCAAGTTGTTCTTCTTAAATACAAACTTTCTAGCCAAACCAATAAAGACGCACATTTAACTGCATCTGTTTTACACTTAAAATACTTCAAAGAATTACATTAATGTAATGGGTTGCCCAGATTCGATGTATACAAACAGAATGTGCATAGCCAGCCTAATCATTCAAAATGTTCAAGCTTCCTGACTGCTTTAAATGATAACATGTTTTTTTTTTTCTTTTTAAAGTCATTGAAAAATTGTATACAGGTATATGAAGAGTTAAAAACACACAGAGCTCTTTGTTTGACCATTCCTATTCTGACCGATTAACGTCCTGCCCTTCATATTTATCTTAGATAAATACACAGGGCAGGATTCATTCTGGGCTGATGCTCATTTCACAGAAATGAAACTTCATTGGGAAGCACTTACAGATATAAACAAAGCAGATGCCTAAGTTGTAGTTTCTGTGAAGTACTAATCATCCTAATTTCTTGGGCATGATCAAGGCAAAGCAAGTGATTTTTTAATTGCATTTCCACCTTGAAGAATTATATGTAACCCTTGATGGAGGGGTCTTCACCCTTGATTTTTTCAAGCTCAATATCTCAATTTGTAGTGACTGTGAGAAGTGGATTCTTTCTTGTCATCTTCTGCTGAGATTGAGTTCTCTCTTTTAAAAGCTACAAGTACGTATGTAGAAGCCCTACTCCTTTGGCCCCCATCTAATTTGTGGTATGCAACATCTTCCTGCCCTTTTCCCACAATGAATGACAGCTTCCTAAAAGGCCACCCGAAGAGCTTTTCCATCCGTTTTTGGAGAAGCATGCTTGATGCAGAAGAATATGATCAATCTGCACCAAACAAAGAAGCACTTACTTCCGTCGAGTGCAAATCAACCAAGTGTGTTTTTTCTGTAGTTCCACCTTGAAAAGTTATCTGATGAAGATGCTTGAGGAACAATTACATTGGCAACGTTAGAGACACACATTGTCACTGGAGACATTACTTCGGCATCCTTTAGGCTGCTGTAGTGTCAGAGATACACCATACATTTACTCAACGAGTTAGCACTTACTAATTAGTCAGTAGAAAGTATTCCAGTTGGGTAGAAATTCTCAGATAAATACATATGGCAGGATTAATTCTGGCACAATGCTCATCTCACAGAAATGAAATCTCAATGGAAGCAGCATTTACATATATAAACGAAGCAGGTGCCAAAGTTGAAGATCCACTTCTGTAAAGTACTAATCATCCTAAGTACTCTCGCATGGTGAAGGCAAAGCAAGTGTAGTTTTCTCTGCATTTCCACCTTGAAATGTTATCTGTAAACCTTGATGGAGTTATTTGAATCCTTGCTTTTCTCAAACACAAGGCCTAATTACATGTTTGGTGGTCACTAGACCGGCAGACTTGAGGTGCTGGAGGACCACCGCAGCTGTGGCAGTATGGGCTGCTGCTGCTGTGGCGGTCCGACCACCACACTATGATTGCTGTATTCCCAGAGGTAAAGATTAGCAGATTCCATTTATTCACAGAGGAGCACTTTAAATACTACTATGCGTTTCAACATTTCGTCTTCCTCAGGTGGTTTTAGTTTGTAGCCACACATGGTTCTCATTTACCTGCCTTATATAGACACAGGGGCATGCTGTGAGTTATAGTTCAAAGTGCCACTTTCAGAGTCCTTCTTTAAATGTTATTAATCAATATTTGGGTTCTGCTTATTTCATAAGTAAACAAACTATGAGAGGTCATAACAGTCTCTGTGTAGTTTATGGTCAGTGCTTTTATACTTGTACTTCCATTAATAAGGACCACATTCACATAGAGTTAATTCATTGGCAGAACCTGTGTTTGAACATTTTAGTAAAGCGTTCTCTGCAGGCATACTGTACAAAATAAGTCTTTCCAGCAAAAACTACACAGAGACTGTTATGACCTCTCATAATTTGTTTACTTGTGAAATAAGCAGAATACAAATGAAATATATATGATTAATGTTCACCACTCTCACTTCATTTTTCAGAAGTCCTGAGTGTGCGTATTTCACAGTTTATTTATTTTTGTGTGTGTATATATATATTATTATTATATACATATATATATATATATATAGAGAGAGAGAGAGAGATAGATGTATACATACGCATGTATATACAAATATATACATGCACACACACACAGGACACACTTTCCAACATATCAATGTGCAGATGCGCACCCTGGTGCTTCAATAACTCCTCTGTAAGTTTAGTATGAAAAATTCAGTTTTAATCCAATGCAAACATGCCAAAATACAATACCCAATACGTTTTGACGTCAACATCACTTGTTCCCAGGTAGGTTTTGTTCCCAGCATCTTTTTAAAGAAAGTGCAACAATACATAAACAGAGAAAAAGGATGAAACGGCACTCTCCTTACAGTTGAAAAAGGGCAGTCATCTTAAGACAGAAGGGGGATGGGAGCACACAGCTGTACATCTCTAGAGACAGGGGCATATCAAAGCCCTAGGAGAGGTGCCGCATGTGTGCCCCTCCTTTTTTGATAAATTGCACATGCCCCTTGGACTTTGCCCACCCAGGGGCTAAAGTGAGAACAAGCTCTGGAGAGCGTTCTTTTTTTGTTGAAAATTTTTGGTGGATTCGCAGATCCTCAGCGATTTTTGCCCACATTTTTTTAAAATGCCTTTTTGCCCTCAGCACGAATGCTAGGGGGCTGCCCTGCCCTCTTTTCTTTTTTTGTACTTTTTTTGGGACTCATCTGAAGCCCAGTCCCAAAATGGCTGCCAACATTTCCTGGTTGAAGTGTTGGCAGCTAATCAGATCTCGGCATGAGAATTCCGGGATCCACCTAGCCTCTGCGTCTCTATATATCTATATTTCTTTTTCCTTTAATATATCTAAAACTAACAATCGAATTTACACCAAATGACAAAAAGCACGCTTTCTGGACCTAAAGCTAACTTTCTGCCAAATTTGGTGTAATTCTGTTCAGCAGTTCAGGCTGTAGTCATGTTCAATATCCCTATGGGAAAATCCATGGGAATAACGCTTTTAGGACCACCCCTTTTTCTTGACTCTCGTTTGATGGATCACCCCAAGACAGTAGCTGAACTAACTGTGGTAGTAGTTTTGAAAATTTTGTGACGATTTGTCAAATGTTGCCAAACCTATTGGCAAAACAACAAAAAAAAATCCTATGGAAACTAGTTCCTAGCTATAACTACATACTAGCGACTCCCAGTAGGTAATTCATTCCCTTAGGTAATTACAACTTTTACATTGTATTCCCTAACTACAATGTCCCTGTAACCTTTGCTTTTTCAGTGAATGTTTTTTAATATAAAGTAATATTTAATTACCATACATCAATCCAACCTTCGCCATGCACGGCATTTGGCCAGATCCTGTGGCCAACCACCTGCATGCCCATTTGCAGCCAGTGGGCAGTTGGCAAATGCAGCTCCCTGCAGGCCGGAGCAACTCTTTCATCTGCCTCCAAACAGATAAAAGCTCTTCTCCCAGCGGGGGGTAGCATTTTTCCTGTTCCCGTCCGCTGGGAGCAGAGTTACTATTTGCTCTCACTTGGCAGAAGCTGTCAAAATGTTCCCACCAAGCTATAGTAAACAGCTGTGTCCCATGGGTGGGCACCTCGAGATGTAGGGAGCCAGCCTTGGTGGTTGAGGGGTCCCCAGGACCATTACTAGCTCCAGAAGGGGGACTGCATGCCCCCCCTCCTTTTAACATGCTTGGGCTGGCCCTGGGGATGAGGTGGTCCACGGGGCTGAGAAAGACCTAGGAAGAGACCGTAGTGGCCTCTTTCCCTATTGTTAAAGATGACCTGGCCCCGCGGAGGTGGTGGTCCCCAGGGCCTAAAACAGCTTGGGATGGTTGATCCCCTCCCCTTTAGAAAATTTGACTTTTCCCAGGGAGATGGCAGTCCCTGGGACCGTAAACAGCCTGGGCCCTAGGCGCCTCCTTTCTCTCTCTCTCTCTCTCTCTTTCTACAGATATATATATATATATATATATATATATATATATATATATATATATATATAGATAGATAGATAGATAGATAGATAGATAGATAGATAGATAGATAGATAAACAGTCTGTGCTCCATCATCTCCCTCTCTACTTATACTTTGAATTCGGGGCAGGAAGGAAGCAAGTGGCACAGTTCCACCTGTTTAAGGATCCTTTATTGATTAAAATTCCCAAAATGCAAGATAAAAGGGCCCAATATGATTTGGCTGTAGCCTTCACCGGGGTCATAGAGTTCATATGTGCAGAATGCCCATTTAAAGGAACCACCCAGGCCCACTACTATGCAAATTTATAACAACTGGGCCACTAGCCCCAACATTAATTTTGCTGCAGAACTTTCTCCATTGTTTCATATTTCATGGTTTAAGTGTGCTTCTTCCTCTGTTGTTGCGCATTATAACAAATCGTGTGTCATGTAAAATAGTACATGCATAAACATACTTATATTTATATCATCAGCATGGAAGCCAAACTTGCTGTTTATTGTTATACTTGCACAAAAAGTTATATTGCTTCCATATTCCAAAGTATCACACCTTCCTCTTAAAGTACTCAACATAAGGTGTAGGAAGCCTCACTGACAGAACATGCTAAAAGTGTTGTTCCTACTCCTGACATCTATATATGTCATAACATCAAGGTTCCTCAACTTAAATACTTATCACGTTGTGAAAATCTGCTTAACTTTATGCAGGATGCAAACTTCACTGACACAAAAATGCACTAGAGGTGTTGTTACTACCATTGACATCTATATATGTCATAAGTTCAGGGTTCATCATCTTAAAGTGCTTATAGCTTTGTGCAAATATGCTTAACTGCATGTGGAACACAAAATCCATTGACAAAAAAATATCTTTGACATCTATATGTCATTACGTCATGGTTCCACATCTTGAAGTGCTTATCGCTTTGCAGCATACAGGATGCAAACCTTAATCCCACGCCTTTTGACATCCGAGTCAAACAAAAAAAAGTGCCTCATATATTGTGCAAAATAGTGCATTAAAGTGCGTATTCTTCCAACATTCCAGATAAAATATCAGACATTAACCTTGGCAGAAGGAAGACAAATGTATTTGTCATGCTTTGTACAAGGTACGTTTGTAAAGTGCATGTGCCCTCATGACCACTTCCAAAAGCCTTTGATAGGATACCCATCACAAACATTGACAAAGGAAGGGCAAATAAGTGTGCGAACGCGCCATGGAATCCTAGCTATTATCAACCCTGAATAGTAGATTCTGCGCTAGAGGACAATGGTTTGAAGCGACATAGGTTTAAGGGGATGTCATCAATAGGTGGTGTGAGGATCAACATTATCAATGACAGTCAGTAAATTACAAATATTCAGTCAATAACTACACCGGTTTATTAAGAAGAAGTCATAGATTTATTTCCCTATATTAACAATACTAATGTCACAAAAATAACTCTCAAACACAAAAGATAAGCATATAAGATCAATAGCCTTTGATTGAAGCATTGTATATATCTCAATTTGATTAACTCTCTTTCCAAGGCAGGAGCCCTTTAAACCAGCAGCAGCGCTCCCGCCTCGCGGGACGCGCTTTCAAGGAGGGGGAAGGAGGCGGCAACTCTCTTTCCAGGGCAGGAGCCCTTTAAACCAGCAGCAGCGCTCCTGCCTCGCGGGACGCGCTTTCAAGGAGGGGGAAGGAGGCGGCAACTCTCTTTCCAGGGCAGGAGCCCTTTAAACCAGCAGCAGCGCTCCCGCCTCGCGGGACGCGCTTTCAAGGAGGGGGTAGGAGGCGGCAACTCTCTTTCCAGGGCAGGAGCCCTTTAAACCAGCAGCAGCGCTCCCGCCTCGCGGGACGCGCTTTCAAGGAGGGGGAATGAGGCGGCAACTCTCTTTCCAGGGCAGGAGCCCTTTAAATCAGCAGCAGCGCTCCCGCCTCGCGGGACGTGCGCGGGCGGCGCCCGGGCAAAGCCCGGGCCAAGGGCGGGCCTGTCCTGCACCCGTCAGCGACCGGAGGAGGCCGGGCTGGGCCACACCATTTTCATCTTGATTTTTGAGGACGGTGACCAGCGGACGAATATACTTTAGTCACCCGAACACCTTACCAACATAGGTGAGCAGTACTTTAGGCCCTCCTGTTGTTTTAGCCTTTTTAAACAAAGCCTCAGTGGAGCGAAATCAGGGTGGGAACAGGGGAGGAAAAGCACCTACAGAAAAAGACTGTCAAACTTTGGGGCTGGAATAAAGTGTTTTATCAAAGCAAGATGGGCAGACGGAAGGAGGGGATGCTTCTGGAAAAGGCCGGCAACAATAAGACTCTAGACGGTTTCCTCCAGAAAGCGGTAGGGGCATTAGAAAAAGAAATTGAACTGGTGGAGTGCCGTCTAACTGCCCCCCCATCGACGGAGGCTCCACCGAAAACTCTTCCACAACTTCCCCCACCCGCTTCTCGGCCTGCCTTGGCAATTCCACCTCCAACCACCCAAATGTCTGCTGCAGAGTCCCTGGAAAATGCTATCCATCCCCCAGAATCTACACAGCCTCCTCCAGATAGGCCTGCACTCACCCCAGAGCACAGCTCAAAGGGCAAAGGAAAACGAGGGGAGGCAAACTTAAATAATAAACGGGCCAGTGTTTTGAACTCCCCCAATCATGCCGTGCCTACTCGGACCAAGGACTGTATACCTGGTCAATGCCCCTAAAACTAAGTGCTCCAAGACTGATCCCCCCTTCTCAAGGGGGATTGACGAAATTGCTTCTTCTAATAATATGGGTACAAAACTGCACAAAGATACCCCAGATCAGACCCACCGCCCAGCAGATCGGATGCATAGGGATCAAGGAACTAATATGAGAACTTTACACCTACCACCGGAAGCTTGCCCTTATGTGCTTGTTATCACGAGTGTTCCTAAGCTCAAATCCAACATTTCCGAATCATTTACAGAACTGAAAAATAAGGTAATTCACTGGCTACATAGATACGCTAGATTTGCTTCTCATATGATACCCTCAATATTAATGGTGAGGAGGGTGGGTTGGGTGGGCCCACTTAAGAATCCCGGCACGGGGGATTGTATTGTTATCAACTTCTATGCACCTTCCCTTGTCCAACAGCTTTCCTTGAACGTGTGCCAATCTAACCCTCTAGGGGGAGAAATTTCTCTATGTAGGCTCCAGGCTTTCTACCCTCACAAAGTTGCACCAGCTACTAAGGGGCGATAATGCCACTCAGAGGTCCCACTAGTTTGCAGATGCAGCCTGACCCCCAGTCGAGATGCAGCCCTCTCTTGCTTTCTGAAATTGATTGACTAAAAGCTAGCACTGTATACAGTTCATCTCAGCCTCAAGGTTCTAAAAATTGGGATAAGAAGCACCCTATAGTTGGAAATACTGAAACATGTGAAATAGGGTTAGGTAATCCTGAGGCCGATCAGACCCCTATTGCAGACACCAGAGATTCCACGCCAATCTCCGCACCTGCCCAGCCAGATCCTTCTAAGATGGAAACCAGTAACTGGCTTTCCTTCTGTGACCAGAGTTTGGAAATTTGTATCAGGGGAGTAAGTAAGGAGGGCAAGGTGAATGAGACCAATTTAGCCCCGGATTTAATAGACCCCAGTAATCATGGTTATTCACCACCATTTCAGATACTCGAACTGCTCACGCCACGCCCCGATTCAGACGGGGCAAGTAATATCTTGGGCGATACTGTAGTGGGAAACCCAAATTTGGCTGGTATAGATATGATTGAACAGGGTATAAAATCTCCCCACGGCACTCCATTTGCAAGAGAGAACTTTGTGGCTGAAGTTCTCCAAGACAAAATAGATGGTCTAGACACCATTCTTAGTTGGAATATTGCAGGGCTGAAGAATAAAATGAGTAATCCTGAATCGGGCAAATTCATAGATGAACATAAAATATGTCTTTTCCAAGAAACGTGGGCACTGGAGCCCAAATACAGAATCGGTTACAAAAGTTACTGGGTCCCAGCAACTAAGGTGAACTCAGGGAGACCCTCAGGTGGGCTGCTTATATGGCTTAGCTGTTCCCTTAAATGTCGGATTGAAACAATTGACTTGGGTTGTTCCGATTTGATGGGTTTATCAATACCATCCCTTAGTGAGAAACCACTTTTAATAATTAATATTTATAACAGGAGCTTGGGTAGCAAATATGAGTCAGACACATTGACTATTTTGGATAGCCTCCTCTCTTGTAAATCACCTTCCCACTTTATTCTTATTGCAGGAGATTTTAATGTCACGTTTGAACCCTACTTGCTGGCTCAGGAACTATATAAAGATGAGGACGCCTACTGGGGTATTCCTCAACTGGTGTCAAGCAAAAGACCAAAAATGAATAGAATAACACATCAGGTTGTGGATATTACACTGTCACATGGCCTGCGGGCATGCAACGGTCGTTCCCGCTCGGACCCTGATCTTTACCCTACATTTAGGCGTGGAACACAGAAGAGCCAGATAGATTATATTTTGCTTGATATCCGGCTGTGGGGCCATATGGTTGACATGAACATTGTAGAACATGAGGAAAGTGATCATGAGCCATTGATTTTATCTCTTAGGAATTTATTACCCCTACTTGAAGTCTCTTGCCTCAAGACCCATGAGCAACAGCTCGCACTGACCAATAATAGACGAAACGTTAGATGGGAATCCTTGAGTACTGACACAGTCACCTTGGCATCTGTGTACAGACAGTTGGCTGATCACATGGAACGCATACCTCAGCTTTTAGAAGATAGTGGTGGGCTTATAGTAGCTCACACACAACTATTTAATTCTCTAAAACATCTTTTTACTAAAGAGTCTGCAAAAAAAGTTAAAAAGAAGTGCAACGCAAGGTGGTTCAATGCTGTATGCAGGGAAGCACAGCACAAACTATTGAGAGCTTTAAGAGGGGGTCAGTCAGACCATATAAGGAAAGCCAGGAAAGATTACAAACAGGAACTGAGTAGAGCCCGTAGGAGATGGGATGAATCCAGATGGGTTTCCCTCCTGGAGTCTGCTAAAATAAATGACACCTCGAAATTTTGGAAACTGGTGGCTGATGCCAGTGAAGAACCTAACCGTTCGCCTGGTGCCTCAATACTCCCCGTAGAGTGGACAGATCACTTTTCCCGACTATATTCTGGGATCGCTAGTGTTACTACCAGGGAATTGAATCACATTATGATCTCTGAGACCCCCAAAATAGAATTCACCCAGGCAGAAACCAAGGCTGCGATTGCTTCACTGAAACGGGGAAAGGCCCCTGGCCTTGATAAAATCCCAGGCGATTTATACAAGACAAGCCCAGATACATGGGCCCCATATCTGAACCTGATTTCCAATACAGTAGCTGCAGGAGCACCTGTCCCGAGCTCCTGGATGGGAGCGGAGATAGTTCCCAATCTCCTTACTTGACAATTTCCAAAAACTTTTTGCAAAGCAAATTTTGTCCCGTCTAGAAGAATGGATTCTGGAAACCAATGTCATTTCCGACCTGCAAGCAGGGTTTAGGCCAGCAGTTAGTACCATAGATCAGGTGCTAAGATTTCTAACAATCAAATGGAAGACTGTGGAAGTAGGAGGGGGCAACCTCTTTGTAGTTTTTATTGATCTTAGAGCCGCGTTTGATCTGGTCCCCAGAAACCAGTTATGGCTGACATTAGCCAACATGGGTATGCCAAATGGTCTCTTGAAACTTATCGCCCGATTACACGAGAATACCTACGCACAAATCAGGAGCGGTAAGGATGGTGACTTAACAGATCCAGTGGCTATTGAGAGAGGAGTCAGACAGGGTTGTGTTTTGGCCCCTACCCTTTTTCTTTTATACATAAATAATTGTATTAAGTATTTAGCAAATTGCACTAATGACTCCCCAAAGTTGGCCGGGATTAAAGTTCCATGTTTACTCTATGCGGATGACACTATCCTGCTGGCCAAATCATCCATGGGAATCCAGAATCTGGTCAACCAGTTCTGTGCATTTTGCAGAGATTACGGGTTAGATATTAATGTTAAGAAAACCAAACTCATGATATATAGCGCCCCGAACAAGAAGCCCAGAGCAAATATAAAGATGGATTCAGCTCACCTGGAGAGGGTAATGGAATACGATTACCTGGGCATTAGACTATCTGATAAGGGCAGCTGGGATGCAGCTATAAGGAAAGGGGCACTTACCATCAGCCAAAGATGTGGAGTGATAGGACGTAAGGCTAGCACTGCAGCAAGCCCCCCTCTGACTCTTATTTCTGAAATTTACAAAGCCCAAATCCGTGCCGCTGCCCTATATGGAGCGGAACTTTGGGGATCACACAGACAACTGGACACCCTTCAAACCAAAGAAAATAATTTCCTTAGACACATATCCAGACTAGGGAAGGGCACGCCGATGCTCCCCCTAAGACTGGACCTGGGTTTAAACAGTATTAAAGATACAGCATACTTAAGGCCACTTCTGTACTGGGTTAGACTATGGAAAACGGAAGAACTCGAACCCTTTAGGACAGCAGTCAAAGAACTATTGTCACCTTGCTATGGATGGAAAAAAGTTTGTTGGTTAAGGGAGATGAAAGCAGCTTGGGTCAAATTGGATTTATCCCATTATTGGGAGAATCCCGAGATGATTCCTGGTAATGCCAGACTGTTGATTAAAGACCGATATTGGGGAAAAATCTATGAGGAATCTCTCGGCTCAAATGGGTTAGGTCGGCTGACAGCAGAGTTCCTACTGGTCAAGCACGAACCTTTGCCTGAAAGCTTCCTGGATCTCCCTATACCAGCCAGTGCCCGTTCTCTATTACTTCAGTTCAGATACGGAACATTGGCGGTCAACAGCTTCACGGCTCGCTGGTCGTCCAATAGTCCTTTGTCTGACAAATGTATAAATTGTCATCTATGCAAGGAAACTTCTGAGCATGTCCTATTTTTCTGTCCTTTGTACAAATGCCCTCGAGGAAAGTGGATTATTCCTCTGTGCAAAACACTGCTAACACAAAACCGAACCAGTGTATATAGAATATGTAAATATGACACTTCCATGCTGATAGTGAGCTCTGTTTCCAAATACTTGGCAGCAGCATGGACAATCCGCAGCAGGATCATTACAGATCTTAATCCACTGGTTGAAGAACGGTCTAGAAGTTAGCGGACTAGTGCCCTGTTACAATAGTCTGGGATTTTAAATATAATTATCAGTGTGATCTATTGAGGATATCAGACTGTATCTCCGTGCATGTTGTCTAGTGGGTTACCCCAATTAAAGTGATTTATAGTTCCCTAGCATATATTATTTTATAAACGGCAAGATGCAATTTATTTGACTAATTTACTTAAGAGAACTGACCAACCTAGGGCACCCTTTTCCACTGGTTGACTTATAACTTTTGTAAATAGGAGCTATTTCATGTAGTTTTTATGATTTATTTTATGTATAAATCTGTTTTAGAATAGTTTTATATGTTTTATCAGTAACAAATTGATTTGTATTATCTTAGCATTTAGCGTCTTGCATAGGGTAAGATTTAGGTACTATTTTAAAAGTCTTGTTTTAATTATTTATGAAACTTTTTATGTAGCACTATGAACCTTTTCGATAAGCAGTGTACTAACTGTTAATGCTTCATTCTACGTGATGGTTTACGATTTCTATCTTTTTGTATGTATGACTATTTCTAATTTTTTAAATGGTCTAAACTTAGACTGAATAAACTATTGATTGATTGAATTTGATTAAAACAATCAAACAAATTATCTCTAAAAGAATCACACTTATTAATAATACAAAAACTGTTAATAATGGCAAAGTATACATCAGTTCAGCATCAAATGATTTCAAGACAAGTCATGAGCATTTCAGGATTAGTTCCCTCTCTAACCAAAGATTAGCATTAACATGTTGGGCTTCATGTGAAAAGAATTTAGTAACACAAATTTAGAAAACCTCCTAACTCAATTATATTAAGAAAAACATTATTAATGTGCACCAATTAAATCATAGGTTGCAGCTGGTACCTGAAAAGCAAAAGAGACACAATTCACATTTCAACGGTATACATTACCAAAGATAAAAAGTAGAAACAGCAAATGGCTTGCTTCAGCCTGAGGACACCATCAGTTATGTCATCAGAAGATTTGAGCCTAACGACAGCTACAGCCAATAAGTCTCAATCCATCAGACTCAAACCTCATCTGCTATAATCAATCAGTTAATATTAATCCTCTGAAAATCTAACATCTAACATCTGAGAGATCTACCCGGGTTGTTATACTAAATTCTAATAAAGAGGTGTGGCCAAGATGGCGGCGTGAGCGGACGTGTTTGTCTGAGCTCCGCCGCCTGGGCCCCAGAAAGCAGCCTTGCGACCCTGACGAGCGGGGCTACGGGGAGCCCTGAGGCAGCGGTAGGCTCCGCGGGGCGAGAGGTGACCCATGGAGATCATGGGCGTCAGTATCGGCCCGGGGCAGAGGCGCAGAGCCGCATGGCCTGGATCCGCGCCGGAAGCCTGGGAGAGCGGCGCCAGAGGTCGGGCCGCGTGGAGGGCCCAGGTTCGGTGGCCGCGATGGCGAAAGCAGAAGCAGATATCACAGGCATGGCTGTGGCTGCACAGATGTAGTGTATCGCGGCGGGGGCCCGGTGCGGAGAAGAGCGCTGACAGCCACCTAGACTTGGGGGTCTGCTGGGCCTGGGCCTCCGGTTAGTCGGAGATCCCAGATGAGGCTGCGGACAGGCGGAGTGCCCCTGGGGGACCCAGGCGCTGGAGAGAGGTGAGCAGAGAGACGAGGCGGGGCTGGGCTGCGATTCGACAGTGCGATCGGCCCGTAGCAGCCCCAATAGATGTGCCACTGCTATTTGGGAGCCTGGAAGTGACAGGACGGCACTGGCTGGTGAAGCACGAGGTTTGTTGAGGCCGGGTCCCCAGGAGGCGATGTGAGGGGCCCGGGTTGGGTGATTGAGGAGGCTCAGCGGAGACACGGGAGTGATGGCAGCATCTAAATCAAAGCGAGAGAGATCAGTCAGGGACATGCTGGCTGGAACGCGATCAGTGCCAGGGGGTGCTGTTGAAGGCCAGTCAGTGATGAAGTCCCTGGAGGAACGTGGCGAGATGGAAGAGGAGGAGGAGGCCCCTGTTACGAAGGGCTTTCTCACCTCCCTGTTCAATTCGCTCCGGGTTGACATACAGGAACTCCGCAGAGACATTTCTCAGGAGGTGAAGGAGCTGCGAGGGGAGGTCACGTCCCTGGGAGAGCGGGTGTCACAGATGGAGGATGGTGAGATATCCCGCGGCGAGGAAGTGGTGGGCCTGAAACAAGAGGTTGTCCGACTTAGGGAACAGCAGGACCTTCTACAACTAGCGGTGGAGGACTTGGAGAACCACTCAAGAAGGCATAATATCCGCATTAGAGGAGTGCCGGCTGGGGCAGAGAAGGAGGATATTGGTGACTACGTGGTGGTGCTGTTCCGCCCGATACTTGGGCTGGACGCGACCAGGGAGTTCACGCTGGACAGAGTCCATCGGGCAGGCCGGGCTGGAGGCGCTGGTGAACGCCCGCCAGAAATACTAGCCTGTGTACACAATTACGTACTTAAAGAGAGCATATTGCAAAGGGCGCACAATCTCCCGCAGGTACACTTCAGGGGACACGTGCTCCAACTGTTCCAGGACCTCTCGGTGCGGACTCTGCAGCGAAGACGAGAATTTAAGCCCATCACGGAGCATCTGAGAGCACATGATGTGTCTTACTCATGGGGCCATCCATTTCGCCTTGTCTTCCGATGGGAGGATCGGCTCAGACAGGTGAAATCTCTACCGGAGGCATATCAGATCCTGCACCTGGAGGGAGACGGTCATGAACTGGGAGGAGACCGGGACCTGGCTGACAACGATCGCCCACGTTGGAGGATGAGGGAGAGGCAGAGGAAGCAACACCGTCCTACGGCCGAGGAGCAGATGTTGGAGTGGCAATCGGCGTTGTGCTCTGTGGCTGCTGGGACCAGTTCGTAACAGAGTAGTGGCCGAGGAGAGCTGAACTGATATGAATCGTGTGGCGCAAGGTTTTGTGGCAGTGGAAGAGGGGCCTGTGCGGCGGAGGCGATGGACTTGGCTGTACGAACTTGGGAGGTTCTGCGGCCCTGTTGAGACTTTGCCTCTATGGAGATGGACGTGAGAAGACTGGTTGGCTGTATGCACCCGTTGTGCGCTATAGTTTTTTGTTGGTGTGCTTCCCTGGGATTCTGGTCAATGAGTGGGGCAGTAAACTGGCCCTGCTGTTTGAAGGGGTTGTGGTGCTGTCTTGGGCTATGGTTCCCCCGTGCTACTCCTCCGCTACTGAGCGTTCTTCCCTCCCGATTGCATGTCTATTAAGTACGTAAGCTTAAATGTCCGTGGGCTCAATAGTCCGGCTAAGAGGCTAGTGATCTTACCAGGCCTGGAGAGGTCTGGGAGCCACATCTGCTTGTTGCAGGAGACACATTTATTACATAAGGATACATATCGCATGCGCTCAAAGTGGTTCCCTAGACAATTCTGGTCTTCAGCTACCACGAAACATGCAGGGGTGGCGATTCTGCTTTCTAGATCATTTCATGGGGAAGTACTGGCCCAGATACACGAGGTACAGGGGAGGCTTCTAGCTCTCAGAATAAGGCTTGGGGCCTTTGTCTTCACGGTTGCTTCTTTATATGCTCCCAATACCCAGCAGGAAGCCTTCTTGAGGCAGGCAATATCCCCAATTCTACACTCACTGGATGGAGCCATCTTGGTGGGGGGAGATTTTAACATGGTGATAGATAATGAGCTGGACCGCTCCGGCCACCGTTTTGGGCAGACTGGGGTGTTGAAAGCAGCGGGCGCCAGTGGCTGACTGAGTGTGGATTGGAGGATGTGTGGAGACAGAGGCACCCTGCGCTTAGTGACTACTCCTTTTACTCAGCTGCGACTAGGACATATGCCCGGTTAGACCTTTTCCTGGCGTCAAAGGAGATTATCTTGTGAGTTAGTGAGGCTACGATAGAGCCTCGGGCGCTGTCGGACCATGCTCCTATTACTGTAGAGCTCACAGTGAAGGTGGCCAGGGGAGGGACTCCGGGCTGGCGTTTTAGAGATTTGCTGCTTCGCAGAGTGAGGCAACAGTAGAGTCGATCCGGTCTGTAATCAAGGACTACTTGAGTTTTAATGACGACGGGAACGCCCGTTTGGCAACGCTTTGGGAGACTCTGAAGGCGGTGGTGAGGGGGAAGGTCATTGCGCTGTCGGCTAGAGACAATAGGGCAAGGAGGGAGAAGAGAGTTGAGCTGGAGCAGAGGGTGGCAGCACTGGAGCGCTCCCACAAGTCTACTGTAGCACCCAGAATTTGGAGGGAGCTAGAGAAGGTGCGGCAGCAACTGAAGCACCTAAATTGGGACAGGGCGGAGTACGTGATTGTGCGTCTTAAACATAAATATTATATTGGGAGTAACAGGTGTGGGAAGCTCCTGGCGCATCGGTTGCGCGCGCAGCATGAGGCATCGGCAATAAAGGTGGTCCGTTCCCCATCTGGAATGGAAGCAAGAACAAGTGATCGGATTGCAGAGACGTTTGCATAGTTTTACCGGGGGCTTTACGCGGAGGACGACAGGGATGGTGTGGCTCCAGACTCATTTCTGGATGGTGTAGCAATTACCCCCTTGGGGGAGTGCAAGGCATCCTTATTGGATCAGCCGTTGGGGGCCGAAGAGGTAATTTCAGCGATCTCGCGCCTAAAGGTGGAGAAATCCCCAGACGGTTTTACCGCACTTTTTTACAAGACCTTCTGTGCGGAACTGGTGCCACATTTAGTGCGGCTTTTTAATTCCATTTAGGAGTCAGGAACCCTAGCGCCCAGCATGCTTGATGCTACCATTGCAGTTATACATAAGCCAGGAAAGGACCCAGAGGAGTGTGCTTCTTATAGGCCGATATCGCTTCTAAATGTAGATGCCAAACTGTTTACAGGTATACTCGCCCACAACCTTAATCTCTACATGTCGGGTCTTGTGGACCCAGATCAGGCGGGTTTCATTCCACATCGCTAGGGCAGTGTTAATACAAAGCGGCTGTTTCATTTGCTAGATAAAACGGAGCGTTGCCCGGGAGGCACTCTTCCTGTCTATTGACACATAGAAGGCGTTCGATAGGGTTCATTGGCCGTATCTCTTTAAAGTGTTGGAGCGTTTCGGAATGGGGCCCGGCTTTATGGCATGGATTTGTTGTATCTACCGGTCCCCTAGAGCTGCGGTCCGAGTCAATGGTATGCTTTCCCTGCCATTCCCAATAAAGCGAGGGATGAGACAGGGATGCCCGCTTTCTCCTCTTCTGTTTGCCCTATATATGGAACCCTTGGCACATCGCCTGAGCGATAGCTCTTCAGTCTCTGGCATAAAGTTCGGTGGCGAACATCACCTCATCACCTTATATGCGGATGATGTGATCCTTACCCTGGCGGAGCCCGCGACGTCCCTACCGGCACTTATGGGGATACTTGATGAGTTCTGTCGGGTCTCTGGGTTTCGGGTGAATATGCAGAAGTCCCAGGTCCTTGGACGTTTCCTAGGCCCGGAGAGAAAGGAGGCGTTGAGGGCCCGTTACCACTTTCTTTGGTCGTCCTCGCATCTTTCTTACTTGAGCATTGACCTGGCGCCTACGGCTGTAAAAACGGCAAGCCTGAACTATGTGAAGTTAGTTCGGGAAGTAAAGCAGGACCTAGAGACCTGGGGGAGACTAAAACTGTCCTGGCTGGGCAGGGTGGCGGCGGTAAAGATGACAGTGCTGCCACTGACCCCGCCTCCCCAGACGATAGCGACTCTTCGAGCAGCAATTATGAGATTTATCTGGAAGGGTCGCCCGGCGCGGATTCCGTGGTGAGTCCTGTGCCGCTCCAAGGGGGAGGGGGAGGGTTGCAGTTCCCTGCCTCTTACGATATTATCAGGCAACACAGTTGCGTTTCCTTCTAGAGTGGACTCGTCCACCTACTGAGAAACACTGGTGCTTTATGGACCAGGCGGTGGCGGGATCTCACATATGGTAAGAGCCCTGGCTTCGGCGATGGCACAGGGCGGGGGGACTCTATTCTTCCCCGATTACAGGAGTACACTGCACATGTGGGACGTGGTGGCAGGCCGGATGGGGTTGACGACGTTTCCATCTCCAATGACCCCCAATGGTGCGAATCCAGACTTTGAGCCAGGGCTGTGAGGGGAGGGACTGCGGCGCTGGTATGAGGAAGGTTGTAAAAGGGTGGGGAGCATTTTTGATGAGCAAGGGGTGATTCCATTTGATCAGATGAGAGAGGCCTATGGCTTGACAGAGGCGGATAGGATGACGTACTATCAGATTCGGCATTGGGCCCTGTTGCCGGCTAATAGAGCATTAATAGATAGCCCGTTAACACCATTTGAAAAGTGGCTCCTGATGAAGAAGGATGATAAAAGAGCTATTTCAGAGCTTTACAGGCTTTTACAGGGTGAGGGGCGCTTGCCTAAAACTAAGGGACAGTTAAGATGGGAAAAGGAGCTGGAAAGGGAACTTTCTGATGAAGAGTGGGATAATATCTTTTAGAGAATACATCGACTTTAATGCAGCTGGGACAGAGACAGCTTATAAGGTGACTTCTTACTGATACTACACCCCAGCAAGGATGCATGCATGGGATCCCACTAGAGCTAACCACTGTTGGACGGGCTGTGGAGGGAGGGGTTCTCTGGTGTATTTGCTGTGGCACTGTCCCAATCTCCGTAGATTCTGGGAGAGTGTGGTGGACGAGCTTGATGCAGCGTTCAACACTACAATTCCTAGATTCCCTTCGTATATCCTGCTGGGTGTGCCAAACCCCCTCACCTTCCCCCTGCGATCGCTGAAGGGGCGGCAGATGGCCTTGGCCCTTAATGCGGCGCTGCAGCTGATCCTAGCCTTGTGGGGCACTGATAGAGTACCGACCTATGTTTCTTGGCTGCAGAAACTGTGGTTCATTCTGGCGATGGAGATCTTACATACTGAATTTACGGAGCTCACATGCCCCGTGTGTTTGCGAGTCTTGGGGCTGACTTGTACTATTCTGATATGGCAATAAGAGGGGCGAGCTCATGGGGGCTGAGGGAGAGTTTTTCAACATGGGGTCCGGTGGCGTGTTTATTATATTGTGATATGTTTGGTCTATATGTTGTTTTGTCTAAAACAATAAACAGATTTGATCCATAAATTCTAATAAACTCCTGATTGGTCAGTCTATGGGGTGGTTTCATCTCAGCCAATCAACAACTAAATTGATGAACTAAAACACAACAAATCAACACTCACTATAACATTTTCCCCCAATGTATTGTTGCTTCTTCCGTCTCGTTTGTAACTCCATTGTCTCATCACCTCTCGAGTATCTTGTTCTCAGGAAGAAATTTTTACTTTTCCATTTACTTCCATCATCGAGGAAAGACCAGATATTAGTAAAATTCTTAAACAATAGAACATTTCAACTTATGCAATGCTCGGTTAGGACATGACCTTGTAAGACATAACGCTGCAACTCACTAGGGGTAGCTGCGGGTACATCTACACAAACTTCGAAGACACTTTTATGAAAGCTTTGAATCATGGAAAATACCCACAGCATCTGAATATTATTTTGCTCAGCCAAGAACAGAAAAACAAACATTTTCACAAGTCACTTGTTTTGCACGTTAGTTCATTACACATTTTTAGTATGAAAACCATTAAAAACATATTAGAAAATTCACACTCTCACAAGTGCTACATGTATTGTGCACAGATTAAATTTTTATATGGTGGCCTGTGCTTTTAGAAACACTGATGAAGTATCAGACAACCATACCCATTGAAGGAAGGTAAAAAAGTTTAAAAATTGAAGTTAAAAAGAGGTTAAACAGAAAGTAACCTAGATCTCAACATCGATTGATAAAGCATCTGAATTACATTGCATGTGCTTTCAGAACCACTGATAAAGTTACATCACAAAAAGGGTTAAGAGGGCAACACAAACCATGACATCACCTAATAAAGTGTTTCAAAACTTCTTTAATGTTCTTGAATTCTCCATGCTTGTTTCAAATCTGGTTTTGTTTTGGGCTTGTGGTCAAGGTTACAACTTGGTAAATTTCAAAAACCTTTCTTGTTGTTAGCCAATCTGTTTGATATTCCTGATTTCTCAGTGTTCTCTGTTCGCAAATAACAGCTTGTCAACTTATCCCCTAGGGAGGGATTTTTTCTATAGGAGATGCTGGTATGTTGCTGTAAGAGATCCTTGAGAGTGTCATCCATTTTAAGAATCCTCCAGTTCTGTCTTAGGAGTCTTTTAACTTCTTGACTTCTTGACTTGATAGATAATAGTCCATTATATATCTCACTGTTTTCCCTCCTTTTTTTGTCTTTTGAGGTTGTTGGTTGGTTATACATGTATTTATTTTCAATCGCTCAATCAGGATATGCAAAGCACAGCTAATCACCTGACAGGCCCTGGCAGGTCCTGGAGAAAGCAGTGAAAATGAGGGAAAAGCAAGGAGAGGGCACACAGAAATAGGGGAGAAAGCAAGGAGAAAGCAGTGAAAATGAGGGAAATACAGGGAGAAGGCACTCACAAAACAGAGGAAAAAGAAAGGTAAAGACAGGAGCAAGAGCCATACATCAGGATGGGGAGAGCTGGGCCTTTAAATGTTGGCCCCTGGTGGGGTCCCTGTGGCCCCCCACCATGAGGCCCAGGGGAACAGGGTATTCCTACCCTGCTCCCTTTGGGTTTTTTCACTTTCTTCTTGGGACTCAGCTGAGTCTAAGTCACAAGACGGTTGCTAACACTTCCTTCCAATCAGATCTCAGCATGATTGCTGTTGGATCCACAGAGGATTTGCATCCGTAGATGCACCAAATTCTTTAACTATAATAACTCCTTAATTACTGAATGGATTTGCACCAAATACCAAAAAGCACTCTTTTTGGACCAAGATACAGCTTTCTGCTAAATTTGATGTTATTCTGGTCAGCATTTTCAGCTTAGTCATGTCTGAAATCCCTATAGGAACTTGCATGGACTAAAACTCGTTTTAGGACCCCCCCTTTGCCTCAGACCCTGCTTCATGAATGACCCCAAAGGTTTCAAGACAGCAACTGAAGTGAGTGGCAAACTGGTGTTAAACATTTTGCAGAGATTTGTCTAACAGTGCCAAAGTTAGTAGCAAAACAAGATAGACAGATAGATAGATAGATAGATAGATAGATAGATAGATAGATAGATAGATAGATAGATAGATAGATTCAAAACTATATATCATACATTAATACATTATAAATAAAACCTAAATTAGTATTTAACACAAAAGGACATCACTGAGAAAAATGACTTCAAGCTAAAACTATACTAATCAACAAAATCAAACCATACACAACTTTAACCAATTAAATCAGGTAAACAATTAACTTAACACTATAAAAGGCACACTAATTTAATTAACTAAATTCTTCAAAAACAATAAACGCTGCAAGATGTGGAAACTCTCTCTGATTTTTTGCCCAGACCCTTAAAGAAGAAATATATGCATTTCAATAACTACCTAAACAAATTAAGTAAAACTTATACTCAAACTAAAACTTACTTGTAAAATTGCAAATAATTAACCAAATACTCTGAAAACTTTTAACACTTAACACATATTTCCTAACAGAAAACACTACAGTTTGGAAACGTGATGCCAGAAAAAGCAACTATCACAAACCAGCAAAAAATATATCAAAGTAAGTATACATAAATGATTAGAAAATATAACCTCACCCTAATAGTGAGTGACAAAAAGTCTAACAACCTCAGCCTCTACAAACTACCAATATATAAACATTTGAAATTCAACTAACAGTTTTTTCAACTAACAGAAAAGAAAGCACCTGTTCCACATTAGAACACCACGAATGGAAAAGGTGCAAAACAGTGTGAACATACCTGTAAGTATTAAAGTAGTTGCACAATTTTAAATGTAAAGAACAAACATGGAAACTTTAAAATAATGTATATGCTTATACTATTACATTACATTCTGATACAATGACAGAGAGCCTAATTTAGATCTTGGTGGGACTACCTCCATCCTGCCCTGACAACGGTTCAAAGTACTCTGTCAAGCTGACAGAGTTCCAAACACCATATCTATGGTGGCTGAGCCTCCTTTACTTTATTTCGATAGAGTGTACACAAGCGGTATCCCGCCGCCGATGCAGTGGACTCCAATGCTGACTAATAGTACTCCGACGCCGTCTGGATGGCGAGATTGTGCCAACCATATTTAGACATCACAGTCGTGCTGGTGGTCTACCAGCGGTTGTTACCTGATGACGGGACCATTTCAACTGTGTACTATGGCTGTGGCTACTGGATGGATGCTAGCACCACATACCTCATGTATATTGGCCAATTCTGAACACCTGAAAACCACACTATAAAACACACTCCTTTTCAGACCATTTTCCTTTGCCAATTCACTGCAGAATACCAGTCTGATGCTGATTTTGCCATTTTTTTCATTTTTATAATTTTGTATCAGTTTGTGGGCCACTATATATATATTTTTTAATTTCTCACTATGGCAGGGAGGAGGAATCCATGCTTTATGAGGGAGAATTGTCAGTTGTGGTGGATGAAATTATTAGATTACAGCCACAATTGTTTGGAACACAAGTACAAAATACAACCTTATCCCAGTAAAGGCAAATGTGGACCAGAATAGTTGACAGAGTGAATGCTGTAGCAAACAATCTGGACCCACAGGAGGAAATTAGGAAGAGGTGGAATGACCTTTGGGGGGAGAGTGCATTCCCTGGCCATTTACGTGTAAATTGGAGGCCCAGAGGACTAGTGGTAGTTCTCCCAACCTTCATTACAACATTTTCCCTGGGTGGAGAAGGTCTTGCAGATCCTACATCATGAAGGCTTGACAGGAATCCCTGGTGGAGTGGACACTAGTAAGTTGGACTTCTCAATGTCTCACTAATTGGAAATATAAGTTTTTGCCCTCAAGTTAGCTGTTCCTAATGTTTTAAGACCCTTATCAAAACATATCAATCAGGATTTAAATGATCAAAATATATATTATTTTCCAAATTGCTAGCATCATGGTAGTATCTCTTGTTTTAACAATGCTTAATATGTGTTGTCAGAATGTTTTTTTTTTCCATGGATCATCCCTTGCATTTGTCTGGTTTCCTTGTTTGTTTCAATGTATGTTGTGTACTCCAAAAAGAGGTTCCAAACTCACATGAAGGAATAGTGCTTGTAAGTTATCTTTTCACCTATTTACATCATTCACTTATGTGTGTCCATATGGTAAATATATGCACATTTACACTGCAGCTATTTAAATATGTATGTTTAACTCACATTTTAACAAGTATTGTTAGTGGTGATTACAAATTACTACAACTATTATGATGCTCTGTTTTTGGCTCTCGAAAACAATAGGGCAATGTGATGTTTCTCAACCTCTCTTTTCTTCAATATATGTGCATATACCAAAGTGTTATTCATTTAGCAATCACCATTTCATGCTTTGTATGAAAATGTCATTTTTTAGTTGATCTAATATGTTGTCACCTTCTTTTTACTTCATTAAATTGATGTAATTGCTTCCATAACTCATAGTATATTGACTTAAAGATTTCAAATCATGTTCTGTTGCATGCCAAATAAAAGTAGTATTGATACACAATTTACTCTGCAGCGCTCATTATGATGACCAATGCCATTAATTCTACTAAATTATACAATGGTATGCTTTTCAGCCTACTAGGTTAAGTTATAAATTTTCTTCTCCACTGTGTTGGGTTGAATGTCTGGTACTTGTAATGTACACTTCCTAGATAACCTTTGTCTTGTCAGAACATCTCTTCAACACTTTTTCTGAAGTTTGCATCTGTGACAATGAACCTGCATATATAACGTATAAATACACAAAGCCCAAATAATTCCGTTAATCATTGTTTAACTTTCAGGTTGCTGCAGTTGTAGCTGACTTTTAATTTCCTTTTGTCTGTAATTCACATTAGGTACAACACCCAGGGCCAGTGTCTACAACTCCACTCCAGAACAGGATTCAGCCTTCAGTGAGGACACCACTCCTGCACGTTCTGATGATGTGGAGCTGCCTAGCCCACACATACATCTCTCACCCCAGCTGCAACAACATCTCAGCCTCAGGATACCTCCACTTTCTATGTCAAGAGAAAAACCACAACCAACTTGTGTCACCAGCCCTGGCTGCTGTTGAGCAAACACCACCATCTTCAGTTCTGCCACGACCCAGTGAGATGGGGCACACTGCCTCAGGGGCACAGGGTACTGAGGGTAGGGGTCGTGGGAGGGAATCTGTGGGCCAGCAAAGCGTGGCCACTGGGTACACTGTCACCCAGACCACCATTGACTGAGTCTTGGGAGCACTATAGTGGTTCCAAGACATGAGGGAGCACAATGTAGATATGCAGAATGTCAACTCAAAAATGTTCTCCCTGACAGGGGTGATGTTTGACATTCACCATCATATGTGCAGGGATTTTCCAGTACCATCTATGCCTGTCTGTGGTCCTTCTACATTGGGACAAACTATACCTGCATCAGCCACAGACAGAGAGGCCCTGCCACAATGGGAAACTGCTCCACCCACCTCAGTTCCTTCAACTGCAGATCACCTTTCCCTCTCATCTTCCCCCTCTCAGCCCCAGGGGGGACAATCATTCAGACCACCAGGAGAGGATGGCAAGACCTCCACCACAACCTCTAAGTGATGTTGAATCTAATTTCCACCAGTGTGTGTCTACATTCTGTGGACTATTTTATGAACACATTTACATTTTTTGAGGATAGTTGAATTTTGTACATTGGACTACAAACAATTTTGCACCTACAAAAATAGTTTAATCTACCATGATTGACTTACTTTTTTCTTTTTCCTCAGTTTTTTTTTTTGCTTCAAACAAGTTTAGGTTAATTTGTGTTACTAAAATAAATTCACTTAACACAAAGTCAAAGTCACGTGTTTTTAATGTGGCATGTCTTTTTTTATGTCTTCCTTCCACAGTCATGTTATAAACCTAACAATCAATAAGATTCAATAAAAAATTAAATATAACAATTAGGATGTATGTTTCACATTTCAAAGAAAGGTAAAAGAACAATAAACCACAAATCTCAATGCATTGATTTCATACATTTGTAAGAAACAATTGTTGGTCAAAATGTATGATAATTTTTGCAATCTATACATAATCAAAATAGTCTGTGCCATTTTGATTTTTAGTTTCCAAGATCTTGACACCATGGACGAACAAGAAACTATCAAATTAAACATATTAAATAGGCAAAGTATCATTGATTCATGTCATCAGCTGAACCCAGACATTCTGCCTCACAATAGGAATCCCACATTAATATCACAAATAGTCAAAATCAGGATGTGTACTATATTGTGAGGCCACAGGATCATTTCAATATACTGTGGCAGTGTCTGGTGGAATGTCACAACCACCTTTCTGTGATGTGCTTCCAAAGGTTCTTCCTACTGTAATGAGACACATCAACAGCTTCATACACTTAACACAGAAGTGAGATTTAGCCAATGTGAAGGGAGATCAGTGTGTTATGGTTGACTTACACATGTGGTTTAAGCACCTATTACCTTGGTGGCAACATTCAATAGAAAAGGGTCTAATGCAATCTCAAGAACTTCCATTCAATCATTGTGTAAGTTGTGTCTGTAAAAGATCTCTACGTCCAAAAGTTTGTGTCTGTCACAATATCAATCCATGTTCTCTTTTTACTTTCCACCAGCAACATATTACTACAAATGTCACAACTTTGAAATGTCCAAATGAAGATGACATGGTGAAGGATCCTAAAATTCAGAATAACGCGGGGAAATTAATGATTTCACATGAGAAAATAGACTCAAATGATAAGTTAGGAAGACACCTATACTTATCAAAAACAAAGATAATCAATGCGTATCAAAACAGAAGTCAATGTATAACAACCATCTTTGCCCTGGACTTTCCTGAACTAGCCATTCCTACTAAAGTGCTATCACAGACTGATATGTTCAGTATGTTTCAAGTTGTTCTTACATTTGATGTTACAATATGTAAAGGTAAACTTACACTCAGGTGAATACATTGTCAATAACATCCTGATATATGTCAATTCCTTCCTCTTCACCACTATCATCTTCATTTGACATTTCAACACTATCACCAGTTGGGTGTTCATGATCTCCATCCCCTGCAATGAATCGGATGTCCGTTGCAAGGCTATGTTGTGCAACATGTGGCTGGCCACTGCAATTTGGCACACCTTATTGGGTGAGCAGAGGAGGGCTTCACCAATCTCACGAGACAACAAAATCTGGCATTAAGCAGAACAAACACCCGCTCCACTGGCCTCTGTGTTCTTCCATGGGCCTCATTGAAGCAGACTTCCCCTGGCGTTGTTGGACTCCTCAATGGTGCTAACTACGATGGATGGTTAGGATAAGCTGAGTCTCCTATATGAAAGTCAAAAAATATATTGAGCAATAATATCTTTTTCCATTGTACATTCCTAAACGATAATTAAAGAAAATTATCTTATTGTCATGTTGCACTTGTCAACAAGCCAGGCTGTCTAAGGTCCATGTTGAGACATTTGCAGGGGTATGCTGCTGTTCTGTAGTACAAAACAATCATGTTTTGACCCTGTGAAACGGGCACACATGCTTGAGATATACAAATCAGATAAGCAGACAACTTGCGCATCGATTGAATGAAAGTCATTTCCATTTCAATAGACCTGCTCCCAGGCATGTGGTGGCATCAATGCAATATCTGTGCCATAAATTGCTCCAAACAAATATGGCATGCCACCCAAGGCATAAAATATCTCCCTTCACATTTGCAAAATGTTCATGTTGTGGAAACTGGATGAAGCTGCTGATGTTTTGCACCATTGAAGAAAGGACTTCTTGTAGCACACCATTGAAAGCTGGTTGTGACATTCCTCCAGATACTGCCACAGTGTATCGGAAGGATTGGGTAGCCACAAAATGGAGTATTGTTATGATTTTCACTATTGGTGTTATTGATGAGGGATTGATTTTGTTAGGCAGAAGATCTGGCTCCAGCTGATGATATAAATCCAGAATATTTAGCCTATTCAATCTGAATTGTTTTATAATGTTTTTTTCTTCCATGGTGGCAAAGTTCAGAAAAAGTCTGAACACTTGAGGCTGTCACCTTCTACCTCTCCCTGGGTTCATATGTCTGCATTTCAGAAAAAAATATAACTTAAAATGGTCAAACAATAGTTTGATAATCCATATACATCTCATGTATTTGTAAAATTACATATGTTTTTGTGGCATTTATGTACACATCAATTTTTTATTGATGTTAAAATTTAGAACTACAATTCTTTACATGTCTGATATTTTTTCAAAGTATTGTGTAAATAATACATTGGAAATCTATTATTTACACATTTTGTTTCATAATCCCATCAACTGAAATATAAAATACACTCTGTCACTATCAGTTTTAAACACAGCAACGCATTACATTATAATATGTGACATGTATTTTTTTTTTAAAGAGTTGTATGTATTTTTCATTGGTAAACAGACTAGCCACAATTTTGAGTGGTGATGATGCCCTTCACATTTAAAATACACTGGTTCATATCCTAAAAAGGCAGCCACCTGACGCTGCTGTCAGGATATTGGCAATCCAACTGCAGCTGGTAGAAGTTGACTGTGTAGTAGGTGTAACACTCCACGATGGACATAGCCAGAGGCTAACAAGTGTGACAGGAATGCACAAAAGTCAATGGCTGTGCCCATTTCTGTCACAGATCATGTACATCATGTATATGTATGCTGCATTAGGAAAAAGATCACTTGCCTCCTAACACTGGGGCCAACAACACCTCTTCCACTTTTACTGCTGTTATCGACCTCTGGGAGCCAGGATGCTGGACAAAGCAGGTGACAAGTACCCTTACTTCTCCCCAGAAGAGTTAGAACTCCTCACCATGGATGTCCTGTCCCTGTACAGCCAGGTGTATGGGAACCCAGGGGAACATGTACATTTTTGGGAAATGTATTTCTTAGTAACTTAAAAAAATAAAAAACACAGGCTAATTTGTCCCTTTTAGTTTCTGAGTGAAGTGTTATGATTGGAGTGTGATCAACTCAATAATTTGGCAGGGGCAAAATGATGTTTAACAATGTTAAAATATCTGAAAATTGAAATGAAAAGTAATCTGAATGAATAAGGTGACTTTTCATTTCTATTTACTCACAAATCAAGATTTCAATTTACAAACTGCATGCCCCTTACTTAAAGTGGCCAGTAGACACTGTACCATATGTATAAGTGAAAAACTCAGCCATATATTGAAATGAGAGAAATTTAAAGTGCAAGAAAAAAATTCAAGTTATGGACTTGTCAGAATATTTTTTACTTCAATTTAAATGTGTCCCATTTTCATAAACAATAGTATAAGTATGTTTTACCTAATAAATGGTGCCACATATGGGGAAAGTAATGTCCTGTGCTGAAAGTACATTTGACACACGTTCTCAATCACCCAGACGAGCTTGTTCCTTTCCTACATCTACTTGTTCACATATCACCAAAAACCATGCTATCACTGACACACATGGTAGCCCTTCCATACAGCCCTCAGTCATTGTATGTAGTTCAACACATAGTTTCTGTCTCTAACAGCATTGGGCATTAAGCCACTTTAGCTGTGCATGTGCTAATAATGTACAAGTTGTTTAGCCTTCAGCAGCTCATACTGATTTTTTCTGATCAGAAGTAGCTCCCACTCCAGGAAATGTTTCAGACCCCTGGCCTGGATGATGTTTGTGGCTTGGATTTGTAACGTGAGGTCATTGAAAGTGTTGAGGGTACTCAACAGGTCATTACAAATTATTATTTCCTAGAAAAGTTAAAATGTTGGTAAATAATCGGTACTAACGTTTTAGAAATTCTTGTGAGAGATGTTACAAAATTCTGCTACAGTAATACACTAAATTAAACCTCACAAAATATATGTTTCTTCAATTTTTCATATCCGTACAGGGCAACGCCCACCAGAGAAGGAGATATGGAAGGCCATCACCAGGAAGGTGCGGACACTAGGTGGCTACAAATGATACAGCCTTCACTGTTTCAAGGGGTGGGAGGACCTATGACGCTGGACCGGCAAGTCAACTGAAGCCCAACTAGGCCAGTCTGTGCGGCACCCTGACCCCGCAACTGGGCTGCATACTTGTGGTGCTCTATCCAAGCCTTGATGGGCAGTTGGGAGCCCAACAACAGCATCAAGGGGGTAAGTTAATGTATTGAACACTTATTGCTACTTATCTATTTTTTCTCTCAGCAGTGATTTATGGGACCAACCCAAGGTTGACAACCAAGGCACAAAATAATTTCTGGAAGCTGTGAGTTTTGCATAAAGTAGATGATAATGTGTATTGTGTAATGATTTATGTTAAAGAATGCAACTAGATTCCTAATCACAACCAAGGAACTGATTTGAGCAGATACAGGCCTGCCTCAGAACAAATTGTACCTTTTTTTGCAATTTAATGAGGGACAGTTGTACCACACAGTCCCCAATTGAGGATTCAGTAAAGTGTGATGCTCCAGCACAATTGTGAGTAGGTAATTTTGGTCCTATTACAGGTGACTTGGCATACAATGCAGCTATGATACAGTGTATGTTTCTGAATTCACAATGGTAAGTTGTTATTATCACTAAGCAATATTGAGCATATGGTCAAACATGATTAGGATCATGAGGAAAATGGTGACATATCCTAGCAAAGGCATTTGATAAAAATGTTTTCACTGCAAGATTCAAGTCACTTCATATTGACAGTAGCAGATTAACATGAAGCCTTACTCCTTTACAAATGTATATGTAGGCCAGTCTGCTTCAACCAACATAAACGTACTAGGTAAACATTTTTAATTGAAACAGACAGCAATGTGTACACATTGGTGACAGAGTTACCATACCCCAAACAACATGTTTGTGTCCTTTGTTATGGCCAGATGAATAATCAACATTGAAGAAAATGGTTTATTGAAAGGGACTTCTGCAGATGGGCAATGTACATGTTACAAAGTTTTCTTGCTTGATATTTGATTTTGGGACATGAGTTCATGATTCAAAACAACCTATCGGACCCATTCAGAGGTAATGTACAATTCCATGGAAAATTGTAAGTATCTAAGTGAATTGATCTAAAATGAGATGGGAGTAATGATGGTAATATGCAAACCGGTGAGCAAATGGGTCCATGATATGTTCTCTGTACTTACGTTTTACCGCCTTGCAGAGGTTGAAAAAATAGAAGTGTTAAATGTTTTCTTAATGAACCTCATGAAAAATGTTATTTGCACATATATACTAGAAATGTTGTTTGTGTCTTTTCAGCATCATCAGGGGCAGGTAAAGGAGACATTGGCCACGAGGACAGGGAAGCAGCTGCCCACTGTGTTTCAGGTGCAGAAACAAAAGACATGGATGGACACAGAGAAACGGGGGGTGAGGGATGGGCACGGAGGCCACCAGCTCTACATCTTCTCTGGAGGCCTCCACAGAAGGACAGTACCTAGTGGTGGAAGACCAGACAGGACATTTACTATCTGCATCCTTTTCAGCCACCCACATTCCAGTCTCTACCCTCCTTCTTGATCTCCAGCCCACATGTTCATTCCTGGACTCAACAGACAATTACCTTTTTTTATTTCCATGAAGAGAGCCCTATCTCATTGTTTTTCATTTATTTCCACTAATGTTGCCCTGACATTAATTTTAAATTATTAACAATTGGTTGATAACAGTGTTATTTATGCAACTGTGTGTGACTTGCACTTATTTCTGTCAGAGACAACCACAAGGTTTTTTTTGGACATATTTGTATGGTGCATGCATTTGTGATGAACATGTTAATTTTGGTGCAAGCATTCATCATTACACGTACACCAATATTATACATGTTTATATTTTAGTAACGTATGAATGCAGGTATGCTTATTTGAGAAAAAATATGTGTTAATAATAAATACATATGCATTACACTGGGAAAATAAAACTTTGAGGTAAATGAAATCTAATGGTTAACAGAAATTGCATAACAAGGGGAAATGTGGTTTTAATATATGAGATGTTTAAAGGTTAGAGGTGACATTGAATGTACATTTCGTTTAAACAAATTGTTGCATTATGTAGAGCATTTACTACATTATATTGGATGTATATAGTTAAAATGATGTGTACTGTTTATATGTCTCATATGGTACTTCAGGGGAAATGATTATACACACCTTTATGGACAGAATTCGAATTAGGGATTGATGTAATTTTTTCTGTAGGTGTCCATTGGCATGAAGGCAGTTAGTACCTAATTGGTGATTGTAAATAATGTATAGAGGTGTATTTCTTTGAGTTTTTTTTAAATATCAGATTACACACATATGCATTGCACATTGTTGTATTATTGCTTGCAACCATTTTTAAACATGCACAGGTCCAGAGCTAAAGTATATAGACAATTCCGATGGCAAAAGGGAAAACAGTTACTTACCTTTGGTCCTGGTGATAATGGGGTTGATTTGCATTGTGGGTCCAGTATCAGCAGCAAAAGCAGGATGTGTGCATTCGGCCCCATGGTGGCAAATGAAGTAAAACGAAGATAAAAGGGTATGTTCCCTCCATATATACCTCACAATTTGCCAACTCAGGTGTGGAGGTTAACAGCCACAATTACATCAGGGAGAAGGCACATCTTGATTTGGCTGCCGGTAAAACTGGTTGTGGTTCTACCAGCAGCCGCTTTTCCCTAAGGCGCCATTGACATGGATATACAATCCTGGTGGTGGTGGTGGTTATTCACCGCCATATTTTAGTCAATGGGATTGCCAACATCTAAATAGAGCGGGTGGACTACCAAGATGGCGGGCTGGATAACCAAAGGAAAATCAACCACAGGATTGATTCTGCCAAGATCTGAATCAGGCCCTAATTCACATGGGCTATACGTACATCCAAAAAAGTGCCTAAAGTCCCCTAACACATCGCAGACCAACTACCACCTACACCCACTATAAACCGTTTAATTGCATATACTGGAAGTGCCACCAGTGATACTCCTCCTCCCCACAGAAAATACCTGTTCATAAAAATACCCAAGCATTTAACAATGACACATAGGGCCTGATTACGACCCTGGCGGTCTTCAGACCGTCAGGGTCATGGTGGCAGTCTGACTGCTGCCAAAGCGGTGGTCCGACCACTTTGGCGGACCCCCAGCACCACCAGTTTTCCTCCACATGTTGGCCGGGGGGACCCTACAATGCCCATGCACTTGGCATGGACAGTGCATGGGCCCTCCTGCCAGCTGTGACGTGATGTTCACTGTCTGCAAAGGTGCTGCTACACCCTAGGCACTACAGCATTGTCGCTGACTCTGTTATGAGCTGGTGTCAATGTTGGGGGCTGTTCCCCGCTGGGCCAGCGGGGAACTTTTAATGGGGCCCACGGAAGGCAGCTGCACAGGCAGCAACCTGACAATGGGTCTCTGAAGTCATAATGACCCCCATAATAAGGAACCTTTCCTTTTATATAATAACCTAATCAATGATAAATGAATCCTAATATTCTCTACAGCAAACAACCTATTAAAATTAAGCCATTGTTAAATCTCAATGATGGATGGTACTGTCAAAATGTGTTCCAAACCATTCTGTCAGATATAGACCAGACATGGTGAATATCTAAACATGTATATCTTCTTTATATATGCCCCAAATACCAAAATAAGCAAATATACAAAGCAACACTTACTATTAACTCTTAAGCCACATTAAACATAATACAAATAACTACTACCCACAAAACATAATCATAGACTTGATTCAAAACACTGTAAAAAATTACCGCCACACAGTCATACTAGGCTATTACTATCATTTTAATAAAAGGATATGGAAACACCTCCAGCAATCTGAATCAATATTAAAATATTTGACAAACAACTAATTTGCCTTTGAAATAGAAATTGATACCACTATCCTATGTCCCTGTCACAGAGGTAGTCAATCACTACAATTTACTAATAGAAAGCCATTTCCAACAAACTAAGCCATCTAATGGATTATTTGGAAGATACTTGGGTTGGTAGTCTACATTGCTCTGGACACAGATGCCAAACAACATTCCAAATGCCATGGTGGAATGACAGTATCTTGTATAGAAAGTCAAAATAAACAATCCAGTGGATGGACGAAACAATGCCTTCCAATCCACATCAGGCAGAACCCAACCTACACTCTATAAATTTATAGAAGCATTTTAAAAAAAAGAAAACTACCAACAAGTACAAATGGAGGACTTTGTTAGAAAATTGCACCTAAATTTAGCATATACCAAAAGAAATGTACAACATGCTACAATTGAAAGGAAACTCTTCATAAGCAACAAAGGAGTAGATTACTTAAAATAATAGCCAAAAGCGTATTATGAAATAAATAGTAACCTACAGAGGTCCCACAAAACTGTCACAAAATATAAACCAAAATGACATTTCAGTGTTATACAAATAATACACATAGGGGGTCATTTTGACCTCGGCGGTCTTTTTCCAAGACCGCCAACGGACCGCTGTGCGGAAGACCGCCAGTGGTGGCGGTTTGCCGCCTGCCATTGTTATGACCGTTGGCAGCTCTCCGTCCTTTTTCGGATGGAGAGCCGCAAACAGCCATACTGGCGGAAGGCGGGGAAGTGAAGGTTGCTCCACCTCCACGCCAACAGAACACCGCCCAGAGAATCACATCCTGTGATTCGCCTTGGCGGTGTTCTGTTGGCGGTGTGGTGTCGGCGGCGCAGCCCTCATGGCTCCCGTCCCCTCCCAGAGGATCGACGGAACAGGTAAGTCGATCGTCCGTTAGGGGAGGGGGTGGAGGGGTGTTGTGTGTTGTGTGGGTGCATGGGGGTGTGCGTGTGTGTATGTAGAGGGGGGTGTGAGTGCGTGTATGATTGTGGGGGTGTTGTGTGTATGGGAATGAGTGTGTGTATGTCTGTGGGTATGTCTGTATGGATGTGTGCGTGTATGTTTGAATGTGGGTGTGCATGTCTGACTGTGTGTGTGGATGTAGGCATGTATGTCGGCGTGTGTGCGTGTGTAGGTGGTGCCTGCGTGTGTGTCGTGTGGGTATGGGTGATGTGATTTTGGGGGTTGGGTGGGGAGGGGGGCCCTGTCACCTTTGGGGGGTGGCAGGGGTGGTGGGTGGGTAGGGGAGGGAGTCGGGGTGGGGGTGGGGGGTGGGGGAAACCACTATCAGTGCCAGGGAAGGAATTCCATGGCACTGATAGTGCTTACCGCCATGGATTTCATGGCAGTTCAAACCGCTGGAAATACACAGCGGTAAGCTGGGTCAAAATACCACCGGCAGTATAGTGACAGCCGCCAGGCTGGAGACCCAGGTCTCCAGCCCGGCGGGCGGAACAGAGTACCGGCGGATGACCATAGCGGTAACCGCCATGGTCATAATTCCACAAAGTAAGACCGCCAGCCTGTTAGCGGTCTTACCGCCGCTTCTCCACCTTCCGCCAGGGTCATAATGACCCTCATAATATTTTATTACATCAGACTAAACATTAAATAAAAATCTGATGTTAATTAAGACTGAAAATATAACATTTCCCACCCAAAATTAATGAAGTAAATAAGACTTGTGGCCAGATGTATCAACAAACCATTTTGCGATTCTCTAATAGCGATTTTTAAGAAATTGCTATTTCTGAATCACAAAATGGTATGTATCATATTTGCGATTAGGTAATAGGGATTTCTTAAAAATCGCAAATGCTGTTACAGGATCGCAAATTGCTATACCGGCCCCATTCGCACCTATGGGCCTGTAGGCCCATACTTGCGAATTTTTTGCATTTCCCAAACTGTGAATTCCTAACTGGAATTCGCAAATTTGGAAAATGCAAAACACAGGGTGCTGGGGGCCTAAGGCCCCCTCTGCTGCACCCCAAGAATTTTTTTAAAGACATGTAAGGCGCACACATGCCAAAGGGGCATGTGTGCGTTACATGTCAATTTTAAAAATGCATTTTTCATGCATTTTTAAAATTTGTACATGCTTACCACCAAGTTTAACTTGATGGTAATAGCGATTTCTTAATGCCCAAATCGCATTAAGGAATTGCTTGTTACATATTGTTTAGAAATCGCAAATAAGGATTCCTTATTTGCGATTTCTTATTTGGAGAATCGCAATTTGCGATTCTGTAAATGGGCTTGCAATTTTAAGGAATCGCTATTTTAGCGATTCCTTAAATTTGCCTTGTGAAAGCCTTTCATAAATACTGAAAGGCATTTTTGCATTCGCAAACGGCCATTCGCACAGTTTGCGAATGCAAAAATGGATGATACATCTGGCCCTTAGAGCCTGGTTATGAGTACGGAGGGGCATGCACCGTTGTACCCGTGGTGGCGGTCAGACCATCGCATCCTTGGTGGTCCAACCTCCACATTATGATGCTGGTGGTCAGACCGTCAGCACAGTGCCTCCTCTGCTAGGATCAGAGGTCACAACAGGTTGGAGGCAGTGAAAGTCATGGTGCAGAGATGGGCACGGCCGTGCTGATCATGACTTTCATTTCCTCCAGCATTTTCATGGTGGCGTCCCCACCATGAAAAGGCAGGCAGAAAGGCAGAGTTTGGGCCACAGGGGTGCACTGCCCATACCCATGTTGTGGGCAGTGTAAGGGCCCCCCTGTCAGCAGACTCAGAATGCACACTGTCCGCCATATGAATTTCGGGAAGACATTGGACACTAAAGGGATGACAATCTAACCCTACTGGGAGAAGGTGTAAGACACTAACGGGGTGACATTTACTATTTCCACTCCAATCTAAGCCTACTGGGAGTAGGTGATGGACACTATAGTGGTGACATTTACTATTCCCACTCAAATCTAAGCCAATTTGGAGAAGGTATTGAAACCTTGAAACCATAAGAACAAACAACCTCAACATAAAACATAGTATTCCCACATAGTATTTTTTCATTCATACCAGTAATATGAGCGCTCAATTAAAAATCCACAATTGCTCTCTAGCCAATATCTTTCTGAGCACCTCCCACCTTTGCTGATTTTTTCAATAATCAACAAAGTATTTTTTCTAATATTTACATGAATGAAAGGTTTGCTCTACTTAGATCACCATCTTCCCAGGTTTCAGAAACAAGCAAACTTGTATAAAGAAATTATTTTGACCATTATTTTACATTTATCTAAGTGGTAGTCCATTTTGACTAATTTTAGTGGTTTCAGCCTTTTTACGCTTTGTGATGTAAACAGGTGTGAAACCCATGGGGAATCCCAGGAATCTGTTCTTTTCTGAAAAGTAGACACAATTCTGAATGTGTAATTTGTGTAGATCCCTCATGGTTTCCTCAAAGAATTGAATTAGTAAAATGAGTAGGAAAAAATGGCCATTTGTGAGAACGGTTTAATCTGTAACTATTTGCCATGAAAGTTGATTTTTGCAATATACTGTTATGTCCGATAGACCCTCTGGTCCTGGGATATATGGGGTTTCTTAGGTTATCTGAAAATATGTGCTACCCAGATCAGACAGCTGAGCTCCTCCTTTCAATGATTTTTCTTTGTGTATGGACTACATAGCCATTTATCTGATAAATTACAAATAATGAAAATGGGTATGAAGGAAACATACACATTTATGAAATGTACCCAAGATTCTGAGTAGGCCTGGGTGGAACTTGTAGAACTTTATTGCATACAGCCACTGTTGTGAGATTCCATGAAGTTCCATTAGAGAGTGCGGAAATCAACATATCATGCTGATATTCAGCGCCAAAGCTTGTTCTGTGCAGAGAAATCAGTGCGAATGGCACCACATGACATGCCAGAGGGTGCTGCCACTCGAGTTGGAGTTGCTGCCACTCGAGTAGATTTTCTACACGAGCATCAGCTTTCCCAACACAAACGGTCACAAATGCCCATGACACCCATTTTGGGAAAACTTAGTATCTGAAAATTGAGCTTGGGACCCCAATTCTCAGTCACGCTTAAGCCACTCACAAAAAAAAAAAACACCATGTGGCGGGCAGTGGAATTTGGCTGGAACTCTGCATTACATGTGTACTGCTGAGTGGGGAAAACACTGCTAAATCCACTGAAAGACAGCGGTTATCGCCCAGGCCTAATTCTCAGTTTAGGAGCAGAGGTTATTTGTGCACCTCTGAATTTGTAGTTACCCAAACTGTCATGTGATTCAGGGAAAATTTGGGTAATGTCTTCTTTCTTGCACACTGGTGTACATTTAGAGACCATAAATGCAGAGAAATCCAATTGCTGACAAGAGCACCTCTCACTAGCCTATGTTCCTACATGTCTCCGAAATAACCAAATCCAAAGTATGTGGCTGGGCCTAGCACCTGCAACAAAAAACACACCAAATGACCCAGAAACATCATATTTCACCGAGCAAATTCAATACTCTTTTTTACAATGTGGGTAGCTTCAGAGTTGTGGTCCTAGCTCAGCTACCACCCAGGAAAACTTATCATACTCAGACATTAGGAAAACTAAGTTGAAGTTGGTGTTAGTAGTGTGGTTTTCATAAGCTTTCCTTAACAAGAAGTTCTTGAAAATGCCAAACTGTAAAAGCACACATTTACCTCACATTTCTGTGAGGAAATGTTTCAGAATCACTGGAGATCCACACACTTTCTACCACCCAGCATTTCAAAATAACTCCTAATAAAAACTGTAGCTCGCTTTTTGAGTTGTCCTAGCACTTGCAACAGGAAAGGTTTGAACATGCAAAAACACAGAAAATGTTTTTATACCCAAAACCGACACTTTTTCTTCAATGTGGGTGGGTGTGGAATTTGCCCACTAGCTCATCTGGTACCAAGGGAAAAAAGCTAAACCCAGACATTCCTGAAAACTAGACACCTGGGGGAGCACAGGGTGGTTTGACCTGCCTGTGTTGTACAAGGTTTTTGTATTACCAGTAAGCAATTGCAGACTCAAACTTTGGCTAAAAAATTTTACAAAATCACATTTCTGTGAAAGTTATGAAATTTGCAGGGAACCACAGATTTCCAACCCACAGCTTTCCCACAAACCTTCCATTAAAAATCGGCACCCCATTTGTTAAGGTGAGCCGAGCACCTGTGATAGGAAAAAGCACAAAAGACAAGATGGTCAGATTACATGTTTACTCTCAAAACCATTTGGTGCAATGAGGGGAGCTGTGGATTTGGTATCTAGGCTTAGCTGCCAGCCAGGTAAACCTACCAAATCCAGACATTTCTGAAAATGAAACATCCAGATAAGACCAGGGTGGTGTGATTTGATTGGATCTCACAAGGTTTTTTTACCCAGATGTTCATGCAAACCTCAAACTTTGGCTAAAAACTGTCAGGCGTTCAGTAGCAGGAACAAAGACTTCCTTGTGCAAATGACCAAAAGTCCAGAGATTGACAAGACCCCGGCGATATCCACATTGGCGGCATGGTAAGCCATCCACAAAACTGTTGTTGAAGGCTATCCTCCATGTTTTTGCTACACGCTTCGACTTAGAGATCTCCAAAATGGCAGATGTTCCAGTAAGGTTAGCAGTCTAGTGTACGTTCATGTGCTGAAATCTCAGCTCAACATGCAAGCACTCGTCAAAGAAGGAAGCGCACTTCAACTGGACTCCTGAGGTGTTGATAGCATCTTTTCAGCATGCATATTTACCTCACAGAACATTCCTTGCCAGAAAGGACACTACTAAGCCTGGTCATGGAAAGCAGCTCACACATCTTGGAGTAGAGTCTTTTCTTTATCGTACAGCAAGTATTTCAGTTCTCTGCACCACTCATAGTTCAAAAGGTGTTCAAGTGCTAGCTTCGCATTTAACTTGCTTGCAAAGGCCAGATAAGAGATACCTTATCAAGTGGCATAAAGGTTTAGGAAAAATGCAAGACTTTTTACATTACGAGAAACATTTCTCAGATAATTCTTACGACTCAATTAATATATTGTGAATAATTGAAAATACATGAACTTGCTCATTCTCCAATGCAAACATCTATTCACATGTCATTTGGAGCACAACAAAAAACGATAGATTTATTCACTAGCGAACTGTATCCACTCACTCAATCAAATACTACAACCGCTATACTGGCATACTGCAGCAGTGTTAAATCATATACTAATTTAGGAAAGTTCAAAATCATATTCTATTTTTGACTGAGTTTATTTAAAAGAGAGGAGCACAAGTCTTGCTCTATAGGGGTATGGATCATTGATGTACATGTAATAGAAATAGAGTTTAGTAACATTAGAATATGAATTGAAATGAAAATTGCATGTTTGTGTTTGTCTTCCCTTGTAGGTAGCTGTCATTTATGATATCTGACAAAAAATAAGTATTTCAGCAGAGATTCCCCTGCAAGTCAGTCTAACTTATTTCTGTATTTACTTCCCCTTTCCTCCCGTTGATATTTCATACTAGTAATAGTCAGAAAGTCAGTGTGGATATTATTGTAGGGGTGTTGGTACTAGCTTCTGCTTCTGAGGAATCCAGCTGTCCAGTACTTGACATTCCTGACAAAAAACACACGCTTTCTGTTTGGGAAAGTTCCACAATCTGCGGAAACCAACAAATTTCTTACACTCAATGTTCTGCTTCTGAGGAATCCGGCTCTCCAGCGCTTGGCACTCCTGACAGTTTGAAGTGCCAATTTAGCTGATTTCACCCATCAGAAGATGGCAGAGGGTTTAGATTTAAAAGCCTTAGCATGAGTTTCGGATAATATGCACAATCAACTAAATAATACTGTGGAAGAGAACAAGAGTTTAAAAGAAGATACAAAAAGATCCCAAGTAGAAACTCATTATCTTTTACTAAAGATGGATGAATAAATGGCTAATTTCTCACCTCCCTTGAAAGATCCTGAAAATTTGCCCAAGAGTTCATCGACAGATGCTGCAGAGATCTCCGCTCAGGTGGTTCATTCCCTTTCCCCAATAATTCCTTTGGCCCATCCAGAACGTTTTAGTGGGGATCCACAGAAGGCACAGATATTTGTAACTCAGTGTTCACAACATTTCTTATGCAGACTGGTAGTATTTTTGGAGGATCAATCCAAAGTTGCTTTTATACTGTCTTATTTGATTGGAGATGCTGCTTTTTGGGCTATGCCTATTATAGCTCAGAATGACACCATTCCATACGATTTTGATAGGTTGAAGTTAGAATTCCTCTGGATTTTTCATACAATGGGCTGTTCGAACTAAGACAAGAAAATCGAGATTTAATCATATATTTAGTAGAATTGAATAAATTAATTGTAGAAAAAGAATGGTCTGAGAGTAAGTGTGCTGCAATTTTTCATTGCGGACTCAAATATAAACTCAATTATACCATAGCACAAATCACAAATCAACCTCAAGAAATGTCAGAATTAATTGATTTGGTTCTGCAGATAGATCACAGATTGAGCAAAAGAAGATCTGAAAAAAGCAGAGATTTTCATCCTCCTCCTTGTTTTGACAGAGTCAAGATGGAAATTAGTAAGGCAGAACATTCCTAAGCAGAAGACCGTATGCAGATATGCTCGATCAAAGGCCATCTTTCCAAGGAAGAGTGAGAAAGGAGGAGATTAAAACTTTATATATGTATTGCGGAAATCCAGGGCATTTCATGAAGGAGTGTACCAAGAAACCCAGTTTGTGGAGGAAAAGACAAATCTCACCTGCTGAGGGAGTTGTACTGGTGAGAAAAGATACAGAGTAACTCCATGTAGGCCTGTGAATTTCTAAAACTCAACAGGTAGCCAATACCTTGCAGTCTGCAGTGCCTCATCTGGTGGTCCTATTCACAGCGAAGTTTGGGAATCAAGAAATAAAAAATGTTCTAGCAATGATTGACTCTGGGGCCACTGGGAATTTTTGTGATCAGAAGTATGCCAAGAAGATGGGAATAAGTTTTGTTTAAAAAAAATCCCAGAGACAGTTCGAGCAGTAGATGGGACCAACTTAACTTCTGGACTGATAACTGAAGAAAGTGACACTATAGAATTATTGAGTACTAGTGGGCATAGAGAATTTTTGAGATTCAAGTTAATTGATGTACCTCAATTCCAGTTGATTGGGGGTTTGCCATGGTTGACTGACAATAATCCAAAGATTGATTGAGAGAAAAATACAGTGGATTTGAATTCAGAGTATTGTAAGGAACAGTGCTTTTGGGAGAAATATGAGAAAACTATTGATTCTCCTCCACAAATATCAGGTGATGCCCTATGTGTTGTGTAATGCTCCAGCAGCCTCCCAACATTTGGTGAATGATGTTTTAAGTGTGTACTTGGATGGAGTAGCAGTGGTTTACCTCAACGGCATTCTGATCTTTTCTGAAAGTAAAGCATGTAAGAAGCAGTCTACAGAAACTGCAAGAAAATCATCTTTATGTAAAATTGGAAAAATATTCTTTTCATGTCGAACAAGTAGAGTTTTTAGGTTTTGTGATTTCTTCTAAGGGAGTTTCCATAGATTCCTCTAAGGTGTCTGATATCAGAAACTTGCCCACCCTAGGAATGTGAAAGGGATTCAAAGCTGTAATGGTTTTTCTAACTTTTATCGATGATTCATCAAACAATTTCTCAGCCATAGTAAGCCCCATCACTTGGCTGTTGAAGAAATGAGTAAAGTTTCAGTGGACTGAAGAAACAGATAAGGCTCTTCAGTTTCTCAAAAAAAAGTTCACAACAGCTCCCATTTTGATACATCCAAATGCAGAAGAGGCCTTTTTTGTACAAACACATGCAGCAGATCATGCTACTGGAGGAGTGCTCTCTCAGAGAAATAAGCAAAGTTGACAATTACATCCAGTAGCTTATCGACCCAGAAAGTTGACAGACACAGAAAAGAATTGTTCAATTGCAGGCAACAATTGCTGGCAGTTAAGGATGCTTTTAGAGATTGGAGACATTAATTGCAATCTTAAGTTTTTGAAATCTGCTAAGACTCTTACACTCTGCCAATTAAGATGGTCTCTGTATTTCTCAGATTTCAATTTTGTGATCACTTATAAGCCTGGTGCCATTAATGGTAAGGCTGATGCTTTGTCTCGATTAAATGTGGAAGACGTTATGGTTCTAAAATCAGAACCCATTATTCCATCTACCAAGTTTGTGTGTGACACTCAATTTGTGAAATTTACCCAAGAGACACAAGTAGAACTACCAGAAAAGAAATGATCAATTGGGTGAAGGCAGGCCCAGCAGCAAAGATTAAAGATGGCCTCCCATGCAATGGAGATGCTCTATATTTGCCCACTAAACAACTACAGGAACCGGTGTTGAAGACCTGTCATGATGACCCTATGGCTGGGCACAAGGATATAAAGAAGACCATAGATTTAATTGAAAGGCAATTGTGGTGGCCTAGCATGGATGCTACAATTAGACAGTATGTGTCAACTTGTGATAAGTGCATGAAAGTGAAGTCTAGTAGACAAGACCCACAAGGATTGCTACAACCTCTGCCAATTGCACCTCACCCTTGGCACACAGTGTCTATGGATCTAATTGTAGATCTTCCTTCCAGTCAAGCATTTAACACTATTCTGGTTTTTGTTAATTTCTTTACCAAAATGAGTCATTTAATTCCACTAAAGTCCATCCCTAAAGCCCCACAGTTAGCTCAAATGTTCACACAACACATAGTCAGGGTTTGAGCTGAGGTCGCAGTTTGTGTCCAGGTTTTGGAAATCCTTTGCATACAGGTTGGGAATGGACACTCAGTCCTCTGCCAGTTACTATCCAGAAACTGCCAGACAAACTGAATGCGTCAACCAGGAGTTGGAGAAATATTTGCCCCTCTATCTTCTGGATCAGGAGTGTTAGGGTTTGTGCACAGCAAAGAGCATGTCCCCTCTCACTGCACTAGTGGGTTCTGTAATAGCTCCCTTTTAAACTTACTATTCAAACCCTTTCTTGTTATCTCACCTTCCCTCCCCCCCTTAGGCTTCTGTGTATGTTGTTTAATGTGCTGTTTTGTTTACACATTGGGCCTTGCTTTTACCAAGGCTTCTTTAAAACACTCCTCCCTAGGCCATGTGTTAATTCAACTCATTTGCATAATAACTGAAACTCTGCACACCTTTCAAGAACATGTGCAGCATGTGAGGACCACACCCAGCCCTTCAAACCACACCCAGCTCTGCTCACCTTTCAAGAACATGTGCAGCATGTGAGGACCACACCCAGCCCTTCAAACCACACCCAGCTCTTCAAACCACACCCAGCCCTGTCTATAAAAGGCAGCCCCCGAGCCTCACCCAGTGCTCGTGCTCGTCTACCTCCCGCTTACCTGAGTACAGATCCCTCGGCGCTGGCACTCCTGCTCTCTACAGACTTTCATTGGCTTCAATGGGCGCAGCTGCTGGCTCTTCCTTCTTCTGGTTTCCAGTTCCTCCTTGCCTCAGCCTCTCTCCTACAAACAACCTGCAAAAGAGAAAGAAGACAAGGTTAGACTGATCAGTATCTCTTGCCAGCAACAAGTAAGTGCAAAACTTTTTATTACCTGAAGGAACTTTGACAACAATTTCTGGATTCGTGTGTGGACGGTTTGAAGCAAGATACCTTCCACGAACATTGTGATTCAGGCTCTTTGTTGCAAGAATACCTTGCGGAGCTTTGTGAAACAAACATTGTTTTTTTTTTTTATGGAACTTTTAAGAATCGAACAGTGGAAACCATTAACAGCAAGGCAAACAGTAAATCAAGGACTTGCACAAATTACATGCTGTATTTTGATGTAAAAGTACAGTATTTGTTTTCCAAAAGATTCTGGAGATATGGGAAAAGTGAGTCTGCTATTGGGAATTTAGGCTTTAGTTATATTAAGATGAATGTTTGATATTGGTAATTCTGATAACGGTATTTGTTTAATGTTTTAGAAGCTTTACAGTAATAGAAAGCACATCCCAGAGCAGTAACACATTCCAAACCTGGAAACTCGAGACCAGGATCCAAGAGGTACTTTTAGAAGAGAATTTCTAATAAATAAAGGGATAGTCAGGAACCCATTTAGGAATAGGTTGCACTTATCTGTTCTTTGTTTATGTTTCATTAGGCACCAGTTTCTACAGAAGTCAGAAAGGGCCGCAGATTTGTGCAGCACTTCAACAGTGGAAACGCAAGAACGGTGTTGTCTCTCTTTTTTATTTTATCCACTTCCCCCCTACCCTTGAGCTTCTGTTCTTAGTGCACTGTGTTAAAAACTAGTGTGCTGGAACAAGCAGTTTCAGGGTGGGGTCGGATTGTCTTCAACCTCCATCAGAACTGAACAAAAACTCAGCTGAGCTGGGCTTTGACAGAAGCACAAGCCTTAAAAAATTTCAGTTCTGGTGGACGATGAATACCGGGGAAGAAATAGAGGGCATTGACGTCACGGATATGGCGCAGGCCCTAAATGAGGACTTGGCTCATAATGAATCAGTGTCTGGCATCTTACAACATATGCAAGAGGAAATAGAGAGATTAAAGATGGAGAATACCTATTTAAAACAGGATTTAAGCAGGTATAAATTTAGGGGATCTCAGTGGAACACAGCTTTTACGCCTTTGTTTAAAACCACCTCAGAGACAGGGGCGCCATCAAAACATACAACTTTGCCTCCCCCAGTTGAGGTTACTGTTAATGTTCCTAATGCTGTGCCCTTAGCAGCACCTGAACGTTTTCATGGAGATAGTAACAAATTCCATGTTTTTATCCATCAATGTCAATTACACTTCGTTTGTAAGCCACAACAGTTCCCTACTGATGCTACGAAAGTGGCATTCGTCTTGTCTTATTTGGGTGGCACAGCAGCCAATTGGTCAATTCCTTTCGTGGATAGAGATGATCCCATCCTCCATAATTGGAATCAATTTAAACGTACCATGACCAGCCTTTTTGCAAAACACACTTTCATGCAGGCAAGTGATAATGAGCTTTTAAATCTTAAACAAGGTAACAAGGATTTATTGACCTATCTCACTAGTTTTAATCGTTTACTCACCGAGACACAGTGGCCAGAAGGAAAGCGTGTCTCCCTTTTTTATAAAGGTTTGAGAGACGAGTTAAAAGACGCGCTGGCTCATATCGTTGATTTGCCAGAAGACTATTCGGACTTTGTAGATTTAGTTGTGAAATTAGAACATAGACTAGGAGAAAGAAAGGGAGATAAATACAAACTGGAATCACGGTTAACTTTTATTAAACACGAGAAGAAAGACACAGATAATAAACTCCCTGAACCTGAGCCTATGCAAATAGGGACACTCAGAGGTCCACTCACATCAGAGGAAAAAGAAAGAAGGAGAAAACTTCAATTATGTTTATATTGTGGCAGGGCAGGTCACTTTGCCAGAGAATGTCCAGTAAAGCCTAAAACTCCACAAAAGGGTGCTGTTTCCTCCACCTCCTCAACTGAATCGGGAAACGATTAAGCTCGACAAGGGGAGAGGTTACTTGTTCGAGAAAACATCTTAATCAAACCTCTAATGCTGCAGCCTTCATGGTACCGCACATACCTAGACATTTCATAATTCAGGTCGTTTTAATTGTTACTACCCAAGTGAGGCATTCTCTCCCTGTCCTACTGGACTCAGGCGCGACAGGAAATTTTGTGGATAATAAGTTAGCTGAAAACTTAGGACTTCCTATGTGCCTAAAGCCTTGTCCAGAAGCAGTATGTGCAGTGGATGGGTCAGAATTGACCTCTGGATTAATCACAAAACAAACAAGTCCACTTGTTATGGTCTGTCAGAACGGGCACACAGAGGTGATTAGCTTTGATCTGATAGATACTCCTAATTTTGGTTTGATTCTCGGGGTACCCTGGTTAACAACTCATAACCCAAAAATTGACTGGGTGAATAGAACTGTTACTTTGGATTCCTCTTTCTGTAGAACCAATTGCTATCAAGAAGCAGGTACAGAACAGAGCACAGTATTACACTGTGCTAGTGTTACACAAGATGAACCAAGTCTCCCTCCTGAATATTCTGACTTTAAAGACGTCTTTGATCCAGTAAAGGCTAGTGTGCTGCCCCCACATCGGTCTTATGACTGCCGTATAGATCTTATCCCAGGGGCCCCTTTACCTAATAACAGAGTATATGCTTTGACTGACGAAGAAACAAAATACTTAAGAACCTACCTAGATGACCTACTACAGTCTGGGTTCATCCGTCATTCCACATCTCCGGTATCATCTCCACTCTTTTTTATCCCGAAGCCGGATAAATCCCTGCGCGCGTGTATCGATTATAGAGGACTAAATAAGGCTACAATAAAGAATAAATATCCTCTTCCTCTAATACCTGTGTTGTTGGATCAATTAAGACATTCTACTGTATACACTAAACTAGATCTGCGGGGAGCTTACCACCTGGTCCGAGTAAAAGAGGGGGATGAGTGGAAGACAGCTTTCAAGACAAAGTTTGGTTTATTTGAGTACACAGTAATGCCCTTTGGGTTATGTAATGCCCCTGCGGCCTTTCAGTTCTTTATAAATGAGGTCCTACACGAATTCCTGGACGTTTGTGTCATAGTATACATAGACGACATCCTCATTTACTCTAAGAACTCAGAAGAACATACCCAACATGTTCGTGCAGTATTATCAAAGTTAAAAGAAAATCATCTTTTTGCTAAGTTAGAAAAGTGTACTTTTAATGTCAGCAAGGTGGACTTTTTAGGATACTGCCTGTCACCTCAAGGAATAACTATGGATGTAAAGAAAATCAGTGCTATTGCTGATTGGCCAGAACCATCCTCTGTAAAAGATATTCAGAAATTTCTGGGTTTCGCCAATTTTTATAGGAGGTTTATTGCACATTTTGCAGACATTGTGGCCCCAATAACTACCTTGTTGCGGAAAGGGCAACGATTTCTTTGGACTGATGAGGCGGCACACGCCTTTCAACTCCTAAAACAAAAGTTCACTTCAGCCCCAATTCTGAAACATCCTGACTTGCCCTTTTTTGTTGAAGCGGATGCTTCACAAGTAGCTTTAGGAGGAGTTCTCTCTCAACGAGATATAGTAGATGGCCAGTTACATCCTATAGCCTTCTATTCCAAAAAGTTATTACCAGCTGAACAAAATTACACTGTGGCTGAAAGGGAACTACTAGCTATCAAAGTAGCCTTTTCAGAATGGAGGCATCATTTAATGGGAGCCAAGTACCCAGTTACAATCTTTTCTGACCATAAGAACCTACAGTTTTTTGGATCACTTAAAGCACTAACACCACGTCAGATGCGCTGGTTAATTTTTTTTAGCACATTTGACTTTGTTATAACCTATAGACCAGGTGCACAACAAATTCAATCTGATGTGTTATCTAGATACGGACATACCTCAGACATGAAACAAGATAAAATAGGAGAACCCATTATTCCTCCCCAAAAGTTTTTGGCACCAGTACAACAGAAGGATTTCATCACAGATCTATATAATGCACACATGCAAATAGCACCTCAGGATTGGTTAAAGGATTCCCATAACACAATACAACGAGGTTTATTGTATCACGACAACATGCTGTTAGTGCCCACCTCTGAATTACAAACACAGGTGATAATTTGGCATCATGCCTCACCGTTGGCAGGTCATCCTGGTTGGGTAAAAACCCTGGAAAATGTGCAAAAACACTTTTGGTGGGACACTATAAGAAAGGACATTAAGCAATTTGTCACTACCTGTCCAATTTGTGCAAGACATAAATCTTCTCATAAGGCCACTGACGGCTTGTTAATACCAATGCCAACACCCAAGCAACCTTGGCACACTGTGAGCGTAAACTTTATTGTAGGCTTACCACCTGTAAAATCCTTCACAACAGTGTTGGTTATAGTGGATTTTTTATCTAAAATGGCACATTTTGTACCATTACGGAAATTACCCACGGCGGCAGAATTTGCCGATATTTTTATAAGGGAAATTGTGCGTTTACATGGTTTGCCAAGCAAAGTGGTGTCAGATCGAGGGAGCCAGTTCAACTCTAGATTTTGGAAAAAATTATGTGAAAAACTGAAAATAGATGTGGCATTATCCACTGCTTTCCACCCAGAGACAGATGGACAGACTGAACGACTGAACCAAACCTTACTTCAAACGCTACGTTGTTTATTGGCTGATTATTCTAGTGAATGGTTGGAAGCTCTCCCTGTAGCGGAGTTTGTTTATAATAATACTGAGCATTCAGCTCTACTTTGCTCACCATTCTATTTCTTGCAGGGGTATCATCCAAGAGCTATACCCATTTTGTTAGAAGAGTCCCTGTTGCCTACAGTAACGGATAGACTAACGAGGTTATGTGACATACAAGACAAAGCCAGGAAACATTTATTAAAGTACAAGGAAAGCATGAAAAGACAAGCAGACAAACCCAGATCTGAGGCCCCAATGTATAAAATTGGTGACAAGGTATGGCTCTCCACAAAGAACCTAAACATAGAGGGATCCCGAAAGCTGCAACCACGTTTCATTGGACCCTTTAGTATAACTGCCATAGTAAACCCGGTAACAGTAAAATTAGATTTACCAAAAGAATATCCAGTACATACTACATTCCATGTGTCCTTGCTTAAGCAGTACAACCCAAAAACCCGACCTGAACCACCACCTCCACCCATACCAATTAAGGGAAATCTAGAATATGAAGTGAAAAGCATAAAAGACTCAAAAAGAATTAGTGGACGTCTGTTTTATTTAGTAGAATGGAAAGGATATGATGAATCTGAGAATTCATGGGAACCAGCATCATATGTACATGCCCCACAGCTGATTAGACGGTTTTATTTAAAAAACCCAGGAAAACCCCGTCCTGTAGGAGGGCCTTTGAGGGGGGCAACTGTTAGGGTTTGTGCACAGCAAAGAGCATGTCCCCTCTCACTGCACTAGTGGGTTCTGTAATAGCTCCCTTTTAAACTTACTATTCAAACCCTTTCTTGTTATCTCACCTTCCCCCCCCCTTAGGCTTCTGTGTATGTTGTTTAATGTGCTGTTTTGTTTACACATTGGGCCTTGCTTTTACCAAGGCTTCTTTAAAACACTCCTCCCTAGGCCATGTGTTAATTCAACTCATTTGCATAATAACTGAAACTCTGCACACCTTTCAAGAACATGTGCAGCATGTGAGGACCACACCCAGCCCTTCAAACCACACCCAGCTCTGCTCACCTTTCAAGAACATGTGCAGCATGTGAGGACCACACCCAGCCCTTCAAACCACACCCAGCTCTTCAAACCACACCCAGCCCTGTCTATAAAAGGCAGCCCCCGAGCCTCACCCAGTGCTTGTGCTCGTCTACCTCCCGCTTACCTGAGTACAGATCCCTCGGCGCTGGCACTCCTGCTCTCTACAGACTTTCATTGGCTTCAATGGGTGCAGCTGCTGGCTCTTCCTTCTTCTGGTTTCCAGTTCCTCCTTGCCTCAGCCTCTCTCCTACAAACAACCTGCAAAAGAGAAAGAAGACAAGGTTAGACTGATCAGTATCTCTTGCCAGCAACAAGTAAGTGCAAAACTTTTTATTACCTGAAGGAACTTTGACAACAATTTCTGGATTCGTGTGTGGACGGTTTGAAGCAAGATACCTTCCACGAACATTGTGATTCAGGCTCTTTGTTGCAAGAATACCTTGCGGAGCTTTGTGAAACAAACATTGTTTGTTTTTTTATGGAACTTTTAAGGGTCGAACAGTGGAAACCATTAACAGCAAGGCAAACAGTAAATCAAGGACTTGCACAAATTACATGCTGTATTTTGATGTAAAAGTACAGTATTTGTTTTCCAAAAGATTCTGGAGATATGGGAAAAGTGAGTCTGCTATTGGGAATTTAGGCTTTAGTTATATTAAGATGAATGTTTGATATTGGTAATTCTGATAACGGTATTTGTTTAATGTTTTAGAAGCTTTACAGTAATAGAAAGCACATCCCAGAGCAGTAACACATTCCAAACCTGGAAACTCGAGACCAGGATCCAAGAGATACTTTTAGAAGAGAATTTCTAATAAATAAAGGGATAGTCAGGAACCCATTTAGGAATAGGTTGCACTTATCTGTTCTTTGTTTATGTTTCATTAGGCACCAGTTTCTACAGAAGTCAGAAAGGGCCGCAGATTTGTGCAGCACTTCAACAGTGGAAACGCAAGAACGGTGTTGTCTCTCTTTTTTATTTTATCCACTTCCCCCCTACCCTTGAGCTTCTGTTCTTAGTGCACTGTGTTAAAAACTAGTGTGCTGGAACAAGCAGTTTCAGGGTGGGGTCGGATTGTCTTCAACCTCCATCAGAACTGAACAAGAACTCAGGTGAGCTGGGCTTTGACAAGGAGGGCGATTTGCCTGATTTGATTTGGCCTGCTGAATTTGTATACAGCAACTCCATACATAATTCCACTGGTTACACCCCATGTTACCTAAACTCAGGTAGAAATCCAAATATTATGCTATGTAAAAAAAGATGGATCAGTCCCAGAAGTAGAAAAGAGGGTCAGGAATTGACAAAAGACTTATCAGTCTGCTAAAGTAAACCTGTTGAAAGCTAAGGCATCTTATAAAAAATATGCAGATAAAAAGAGAAGGGTTGGACCAGATTTTGAGAAGGGAGATCAGGTGTAGTTTTCTACTCGTCATTTGCAATTGAAGGGTAACAGGAAATTTCAGTCCAGATACATAGGTCCCTTCAAAGTAATAAAAAGAATAAATCCAGCCACTGTAAAAATTCAGCTCCCAGTGCAGATAAAAATCCATCCTGTGTTTCATGTATCTCTGTTAATAAAAGAGCCCTCCGGGGATGAGAATACTTAAGTGTACAACCTCTGTAACAGTGAGTTCAGGAGAAAAAATTGAAGTTAGCAGAATATTAGATTAAAAAATGGTAAAGGAAAAATTGTACGACTTGGTTGACTGGAAGGGTTTTGGTCCAGAGGAGCGATCTTGGGAATTTGATGTGAATGTGCCCGCCCCCAGATTGATAAAAGCCTTTATTAAGATGTACCCCAAGAACTAAAGTTGGGGAGGCCCCCTTTGAGGGAGGTACTGTCAGGAATTCAGTAGCAGGAACAAAGACTTACTTGTGCAAAAGACCAAACGCAAGAGATTGACAAGAGCCCGATGATATCCACATTGGCGGCATGGTAAGCCATCCACAAAACTGTTTTTAAAGGCCATCCTCTGTGTGTTTGGTACACGCTCCGACTTCGAAATCTCCAAAATGGCAGACGTTCCAGGAAGGTTAGCAGTCTATTGTTTGCGCCGAAGCTGAAATATTGCTCGACATGTAATCGCTTGTCAAGAAAGGAGGCGCACTTCAACTGAACTCCTGAGGTGCTGGTAGCATCTCTTCAGTGTGTATACTTACCTCACAGAAGATTCCTTATCAGAAAGGACACTACTCTGCCTGGTCATAGAAAGCAGCTCACGCATCTTGGGGTAGAGTCTCTTCTTCGTCATACAGCAAGTATTTCAGTTCTCTGCAGCACTCATAGTTCAAAGAGTGTTCAAGTGCTAGCTCCTCTTTTAACTTATTTGCAAAGGTCAGATAAGCGATACCTTTTCAAGTAGCATAACATGTTAGAAAAAATTCAAGACTTTCTACATTATGAGAAACTTTTCGCAGATAAAATATATTGTGAATATTCGAAAGTACTTGAATTTGCTCATTCTCCAATGCAAACATCTATTCACATGCCATTTGAAGCACAACTATGACAAACAATAGATTTCTTCAAAGTGTATCCACTCACTTAATCAAATACTCCAACCGCTATACTGGCATACTGTTGCAGTGTTAAAATCATATACTAATTTAGGAAAATTCTTAAATCTTATTCTATTTGCGACAGAGTTTATTTAAAAGAGAGGAGCACAAGTCTTGTTCTATAGGAGTATGAAACATTGATGTGCATGTAATAGAAATACAGTTTAGTGACATTAGAATATCACTTGAGATGTGAATTGCATGATTGTGTTTGTCTTCCTTTGCAGTAATCTGTCATTGATAACATCAGGCAAAAATTAAATATAGCAGCAAAGATTCCCCCGCAAGGCAGTCTCTCTTATTTCTCTATCCACTTCCCCCTTCCCCATTGATATTTCACACTGGTAATAGTCAGAAGGTCAGTGTGGATATTAGAGGAGGGGTGTTGGGACTAGCTTCTGCTCCTGAGGAATCCAGCTGTCCAGTACTTGACACTCCTGACAAAAAACACACGCTTTCTGTTTGGAAAAGTTCCACCATCTGTGGAAACCAACAAATTTCTTACCACTCAACGTTCTCACATGTCTTACTATAAAACGTTCACCCCCTTCCCTACTTGTGTGGGCAGGCCTAGTGCTACAACAAGAAACGCCCCAAAACACAATGTGAAGACATCACCATTACCTGTCAAACAAATGACCTGATATAGCAATGGTTTTCTCTGAAGTATTTGTGCTCTTGATCGATTCATGATACCCTACCAAGCCCAGGCATTTCTGCAAACTAGACACCAGGGGGGTCCAGGATGGTATGTCTCTCTTTGATCGCATGATATTTTCTTACCCACAATGTCCTGAAAACCTCAAAATTTGCCTAAAATCATGCATTTAGCTTGCATTTCTGTTACAAGACCTTCTGCAATCAGCAGGGATCCACAAAATTCCTTTCACTCAGTGCTTCCCCACTTGCCTGAATAAAAAAAAAACTTGTGTTGCTGGGCCTAGTGCCTGTGACAGAAATGGATCAAAACATTGACCTCAGACTTACTGCAAATAGTAACCGTATTAATGTCAAAGTAATATTGCCAATTTAATAGGTAGATGTTGTGATTCTGTATAGTGGTATTTGTTAGTGTAATCCCTCCTACGTATATGCACATTGAGGACTGCATCCAAACTAGTGGGGTGCAATCAATTATCCTGGTAACATCTACTGGTTTCTTATGTGGAAGTGCATCTGGCTTATTGGCACAAAAGGTTTCTAGTAGAGCAAGTGGTCTCCATCTCAAAATTTCACCTGCATTTTATAAATAGTTGCATTACAATTAAATACATCCCTTTATTACATGAACTTATTGTCTTTTTAGTGATGATTGCCTCACTTAATGGATTGTATTTGTGTGTGTGTTGTGCAACACCTGTGGATTATCCCCTGCCCTTTGGTTTCCTATGGTTCAGGTCTTTGGATATGAGAAGAGTTGTAAATGGTGCTCATTCCTGGCAAATGAAAACCTTGTATGAAGTATCTCATTGGATGATAGCATTGCATTTCATTTAACATTTCATCACCATCCTTCCTTTGTATTTCCATGTCTTGCCCTTGAAAAATGAGTCTGCATGGACAAAGAAGCTCATAGCTACACTCTCTAGCCAACAACCATAAGGGACAGCATTGCACAATGATTTATTTGCATTTTTTTCGGGGTGTTTTCTGCCGTTTCAAAAGAGGGAGTACAGCTTCAGAAAAACAAAAAACGACATTTGTTAATTCCTAATGTGACCCTCTAAACTTTGTTGGAAGCGTTTTCTTATCCTCCAATCGTACAACACCTCCATCAGATCTGCTGTTAGTTCTACTATCAGAGCAGCCCAGGCACAAACCAACATTTACAACACTAATTCTCGATATAAAAGCATTGTGTGAGGCTGTCTGCAGCAAGGAGTTACTCATAAAACCTGTCCACAGCATCATGACAATAGTGAATTCCCAGCCCCCATTAGTGTTCTCATTATGAATGTATGAGCAAATAATTAGTGCAAATTAATCCAGTAGCAGTGGTTTCTTCTTAGATGGTGAACAGGTGGCAGATGGGGTTTGAGCCACCCATCCTCTGGTAAAATGAACTCGCCTGAATCTTTAGTGTCAGTCTTGCCTATGATATCTGCCTTAGTAGTTCATGGTCATTAGTCCCTCTGCTCTTGCTCCTATGTTCTTAGCTCAAGTTTGGGTTTTGAGAATAAGGCTCCATTTGGCCATCTGTTTTTACACTCACAAAATTCTTTTAGAACACTGTTGTACATCCTGGAGGAGTGGTACAGAACAGGGAGAATGTGTGGCTTAATGGCTAGAATTGTCATCTTTGGAATCAAGGAACCAGGTTTAAGCCCTGGCATTGTTCAATAGTCCGTGAATCTGGTTAAGTAGCTTATTCTCGAAGCGCCTAAAAAATTAAAAAATCTGACCTTGTGTACTATAATCTGCTTCTCTTATAAACGCTCCAATTACCTTGGGCTGTGTCTGCGCTAAATAAAGCTGAAAAAAAGCAACAGCCTCATCCCTGATGCTGTTGTTGGCTTTATTTGATGCTTTGTTTACAGAATGCCTGCAGTACCCCCTAAAAAGTATCTTCACATATCATTTCATATTGAAAGAACCAGTGATCTAAGTGAAACCAATATCCTATTTGTTCAAAATCATAAATATGAAAATTCTGAGGTGAGAGGTATGCAATTCCTTTGTAAAACACTCTCCTTTCCAAAAGATATCCTTTCCACCTTACCTCTTCAAACAAAAAAACAAAATGTGCTTCTCTTTCAACCCTAAACATCATGGAAAGAAATGCAGTTCATTAGAGATATTTTGACACAAGATTCCTGCTGGAAGAACCTCTTCATAACTTTTTCTGAGGAGTAACCTCTCATGGGCAACCTGAGCCCCTCTTTAAATACTAACTTCTCAAAGAGCGGCTGAAAAGACTTGCACCAAATCACAAAAAGCATGCTTTCTGAGTAAAATCTAACTTTTTGACAAATTTAGTGCAATTTGTTTCAGTACTTTTTTTCTATATTTGGAAGCAAAGTTTCCTATTGGAATCATCATTTGAAATTGTACTTGTCTCAGTAACTACAGAGATTGAATTTGCCTTTCCTATAGCAACTCTGACCTAAATTTAAAATTTAACTACACTGTGATGACTATACACATTTGTTTGTGTGAATATAAATAAATATATGTATTAAAAATAAACACATACACACACACACACACACACACACACACATATATATATATTTATTTATATACATATCTATATATATATATATATATATACTTTTTTTAAATTGAAATTGGGTGATTAGTGGCAATCACAAGTAATAGATCCACAACTGTCCTCAGGAGAAACCAAACACCTCATTGTACCACTTGACTCTCACAGGATAGCGAAGCAGCACAGTCCAAGGCCTGCTCAAAGCAGGTGGTATGGGCTAGTAATCACCAATCATTGACACTTAATAAATGATTATCCAGACAGTACTTTAGTTTAGAAAAAGTATTTATTATTCACACACTACTAAATACTACACAATAATTTAAAAACATATATGTTGGCAGATGGAACATACCATAGTTGACATTTTGTAATCACTGGTGACCCCAAGACCTTAATGGTAAAAACTCCCCCTCAAGGGCATAACAGTGAATAAGCATGTCATTGCAAGCATACAGGTAGCCCCTGGAGGGCATAATCACTTGCACATTGCCTTTATACATTTTCCAAGCCTTCCTGAATGGTACCATACACCAGGCCCCTGGGGGGGGGGGGGAGGCAAAACACTCCTGACTGTAAAACAAAAGCTCCAGCCATGGGGGAGCTTGAAAAGGCATTTGAAATCCTGGGTAGGTGATACATTTAGAGTCCTCCCATCTTAGGATGAGGACTCTGTAAGTATCTTTAAAAAAAGCTGTGTTGTGCTGAAATGATTGGTGGTGGTCCCATTGTCCTAGGACCACCACAAGCAAAGAACTGGGACCGCGAGGGAGCCCCTTGAGGGCTCCCTCGTGGTCCGATATAGCCCATAAGGGCTAAAAAAAAAAGTCTTAAAAAATAAAAACCAAGAGCTCAGTGTGAAGGTCTCAGACCTTCACACTGAACACTCAGGGTTTGAGATGCATTTTTTATGTTAAATTGTACAGAAATATCTCATTCTAAGTAGATCATACATCAAAACCTAAAAAAATCTCTATCTCACTCACTCTTGTTCTTTTTCTCTCTCTACCTCTTTTTATCTTTTTTCTCCCACTCATACACGCACTCAGACCCTCACGCACCCACTCACAGACCCACTCAGACACTCATGCACCCACTCACAGACCCACACAGTCCCTCATTCACAAATACACAGCCTCAGTCAAACCCTCATGCACCTACTCACAGATCCACTCAGACAGTTACGAGCATACTCACTGACCCACTCAGACTCACACACCCACTGACAGCCTCATGAACCCATTCACAGACCTGCACGCACACTGACACACCCACTAAAACACTGAGGTAGGCACTCTCACACCCAGGCACTCTCATATCTATTCTGGGCCCAGAGAGGCCCCAGATAACGTCCGCTGTGCACAGCCAAAGGGCTGTGCACAGCTTAGAGTTGGGTGGTTAGAGGGGTTGGCCGCAGGGTCTGGCTGCAGGCGATGATCTTCTACGTCATGCTCCAACTGGAACACCAACACCGGCGAAGACGACGGTGAGTACAGTACAGCCGCCTAGCACACAAGGGGGGGTGAGAGGAAAATGAGAGTGACACACACACACCATACACACAACCAGCTGCACACGAAAAACAATTTGATCATAAAAATCTGCAGAATAATGCCAAGGCAACAGAAATCTATGGAAATGTTTCTAATCAGGCCAACAATAAATTCAACAATCTGATTTACACACTAAACAGATCTGTACACGTGTATACAAAAGGGACACTGCCCAGTCCATAGTTTACAGGGCCCACATGGCCACAGGGCAAAGTCCAAGCCCCCACTCGAATCCTTCCCCAATCCAGAGAGAACATTGAAGGGGCATCAGTTGGCAATAAGCAGGTACCTCAGGGGGAGGGGTGGCACCTCAGCCGGATGCGGGAACAAGCACACTGGTTCTGGAGGGGGCAACATGCCCATTTCTTTGTCCTGGGGAGTGGAAGGCCACAGTCTCTGGAGTGGGTGACTTGCCCACTGGTTCTGGTGGGGGCAACATGCCCTGTGCTTGGTCCTGGGGAATGCAAGGCCACAGTCTCTGGAGTGGATGACTTGCCCACTGGTTCTGGAGGGGGCAACATGCCCTGTGCTTGGTCCTGGGGAGTGCAAGGCCACAGTCTCCCGAGTGGGTGTCTTTCCCACTGGTTCTGGAGGGGGCAACATGCTCTGTGCTTGGCCCTGGGGAGTGCAAGGCCACAGTATCTCAAGTGGGTGACTTGCCCACTGGTTATGGAGGGGGCAACATGCCCATTGCTTAGTCCTGGGGAGTGCAAGGCCACAGTCTCTCGAGTGGGTGACTTGCCCACTGGTTCTGGAGAGGGCAAGCCACACAGCAGCCCTTGGATGCTGGACTATATGGCATCCGCCGGCGGTGATGGCTGAACTGCGGTGGTGGTTGGGGGTGGCTCCTGCTCAGCCCCTGCACCCTCCATTGGCTGCACTGTGGTGGTGGCTGTGGGAAGCTCCTGCTCAGCCCCTTCACCCTCCGATGTCTGCATTGTGGTGGTGGTTGTGGGACGCTCCTGCTCAGCCCCTGCACTCTCTGATGGCTGCACAATCAAGGCTGGTGGTGGGAGCTCTGTGACAGCTGCTGGTGCAGGCTCCTTCCCCTTCTCTGCAGCTGGTGCAGGCTCCTTCCCCTTTTTTGTGGGTGGTGCAGGCTCCTTCTTCTTCTTTGTGGCTGGTGCAGACTCCTTCCCTTTTTTTGCATCTGGTGCAGGCTCCTTCCCCTTCTTTGTGGCTGATGCCGGCTCCTTCCCCTTCAGTATTTTTGGCCTAGAATCCTTTCCACCACGATGTAGGTGCTGCTACCACTGGGCCCGTGGACTGTTTGGCTGAGGTGCTTAGCTGGGTCCTTGCTTCCCTGCAAATACGTGCAGGATGGGGGAGGGGTAGGGAAGAGGTCATTCTGGGAAAGGAAAAGCTTTTTAGGGACGTTGGGGTGGGAAGTGGGAGGAGCAATGGGAGTGGAGGATGAGGGAGTGGTTGTTGGAGGTGTTTGCTGGATTTGGATGCAGATGCATGGGTTGTATGCTGTTGTGAGGTGGATGGCTGTTGGGTGTCTGAGTGCTTGCGTTTATGAACTTTAGGAGAGGCGGGACAGACACGGTGGGAGAGGACACAGGGGACTTGTGCATGGATGTTGTGGAGGGGTCTGCCAGTGAGGTGTGTGTTCTGCTTGGTGTGGTGATGATGCTGGTAATGGATATTGATGTAGGGGCAGGGCCTGAGGTGCCTGGGGCGAAGGAGATGCTCACCCTTCTGGGTGAGTGGGTGTGGGCAACTCGCTGAGGGGCTACTGGGAGTGCGGTGTTGGTACAAGGGAGCTCCCATCGGAGGAGATATCTGAGTCTGTATTGTCCCCTCCAGTCTCCGCTGTGGTGATCCCCACGCCCTCCATCCCACTGGTGCCCTCAGCGTTGGTGGACTCTGCCTTCAGGGTGCTGTGGGATGCAGCTCCCTCTGTTGCCGGTGCCTCTGATCCACTGCCAGATGATGCTAATGCACATAAGGACAGGATGACCAAACAAGAAAAGGGAAGAGAGAGACAAAGGATACAGAGGGTCAATGACTGCACCAACACCACCGTTTGCGTACACAGCACTCACACACCCAGGGAACAGGCCTATGTACTATGCATTGCACTACCAGTGAAATGGCTACTCAACAAGGAATGAGGAGGGTTACACACAACCAACCGCAGCACATCTGGGACCCACACAGCCTTGACCAGTAGTGAATACTAACAAGCAAGGTAAGCAGTGTTTCATAATCAAACCCTTAGCCACCAGAGGACCTACACTGCTATGTCTGCCCTTGCCTAGGGGCACCCACTGACACACAACCACCACCCGGATACCACCCCTCCAAGCCGTGAGCTTCAATGATGGCCACTGTACTCCCCCTCTTGTGGCTGCTGTGATGCCCTCATGCGCCCATACAGCTCAGGGGAGGCCACCACCAGTATGCGGGCCATCAGGGGGGTCAGGGTCCAATGGGCACCCCTTCTTTGTTGGGAGGCCATCCCCAGCTGGGCCATCACAGTCTTCCATGCCCAGCGTCTCAGGTCTTCCCACCATTTGCGACTGTGAGTGCCCCACCTACCATAGACTCCCAGGGTCCACACATCCTTGGCGATGGCATGCCATATTCCCTTCTTTTGATGGGCGCTGACTTGTAGAGGCAATACAGACAGGAAAACACCATTAGACAAACAGTCCAGCCTGTCACACAAATGGTCCAACATACCCGTTTCCATCACCATTGGCAAACAAATAGCCCAGCACACAATGTGTAAACCGCAAAGAGGACATCCACCCCCCCCTTACACGAGGCCTTCACACACACAACTCCATGTATTCATGCCACATGCATCGTGCTCACAGTGTTCGCACCTGTTGGTCTGGAGGCTCATACAGCAGTCCGCACTGGGGTAGTACCCCATCCACCAGTCGCTCCAACTCCTCAGAAGTGAAGGCTGGGGCCCTTTTGCCAGTCACACGGGCCATGGTAGGTTCAAAACACAGATCACAGCAGCACATGCAGTGTAGATCCTCTCCTATGGAAGGTCAGGAAACAAGTGAGAAATCAGATAGAAAATGGCAGTCACGTCTGCGGCGGTGCATACCGTCACCGCCGGCATAGATCACCATTGGCCACTGCACCCCATAGGGCCCAATTATAACCAATGAGAAATTGCACGGCGGTTCACGACCGCCTACTGCAATGCACACAACATCAGCGGCATTACCTCACTTCCACCTGTCTCTCCACACAGGACAGGCAGATGCCATTTCATGGGGGGGAACACGCCTATGGATTAATTCTGCATCACAGGATAAATAGGCACATACTTCACAAATTACACTGTGCCATAACATGTTTGCACATTGCAGACTGCTGTTGTGGCTCCATTGTTCAGTTTGTGACAGCCTCTTCATTCTTTTGTCCCCTAGATACCTACCGCTGCGGATGAATAGGACATGGAGACATACTCCTGTGTACAGACCCCTGGTGGGCTTGGCTGCACTGGGGGTCAGGCACTTAATACTCACCTATAGATTGGACAGGGCCACAATCACAGAGATGTGTGCCCAATTTGAGTCTGACCTAATATCTGCTATCTGTCACCCCACTGGGATCCCCCCTTCTTGTGCAAGTGCTATCAGTTCTCCATTTCCTGGCAACTGGTTCTTTCCAAGTGACAGTGGGCTTGGCAGCAGGAATGCACAGCCAATGTTCTCAAATGTGCTGACAATAGTGCTGTCTGCCCTGAGAAAACACATGTGCAGCTACATTGCATTCCCCCAGGTTGAGGATATGGCCACTGTGAAGGCCGGATTCTATGCAATGGGACATATCCCCAATATAATTGGTGCAATTGATGGAACACATATTGCATTTGTTCCCCCGCCAGAATGAACAGGTGTTAGGAATTGTAAAAGTTTCCACTCCATGAATGTGCAGATGTGTGCTTGGCGCACCAGTACATCTCCCACGTCAATGCTAAGTATCCTGGGTCGGTGCATGATGCCTTTGTCCTGAGGAATAGCAGCATCCCAAATGTGTTGGCCCAACTACAGAGGCACAGGGTGTGGCTAATAGATGAGCCCTGGTTCCTACCCAGTATACGTTGGTGTATGCCTATGGTGTTGGCCATATAGGATAGTGTGTGTCTAAATGTTGTCCCTCAATATTTGCAGGTGACTCTGGTTACCCAAACCTAGCATGGCTGCTGACCCCTGTGAGGAATACCAGGACAAGGGCAGAAGAACCTTAAAATGAGGCACATGGGCGAACCAGAAGGATCATTAAAAAGGACCTTTGGCCTCCTGAAGGCCAGGTTCTGGTGCCTCCATCTAACAGGTGGACCCCTGTGCTACTCACCCAAGGAGGTCTGCCAGATATATAGTGGCATGCTTCATATTGCACAACCTGGCCCTCAGACGGCATGTACCTTTTCTGCAGGAGGAGGGGACTGACAATGTGGACACTGAGGATGAGGAGGCAGAGGGTGAGGATGTGGACAATAGAACATTGGTGATCTGTCAGTACTTCCAATGACAAACAGGTAAGACAGTGCAACTTAACATTTCTTTGCCTTTGGTTGTATTTTGTATGGCATTGGCATGCTGGCATTTCCCACTTCTTGGCCCACTTACTGTTACCTCTGGATATTCATTTTGGAGATGTTGGTGATTTGACAAATACTCCTGGTATGATCACAACAGCCAGCTACAGGTCATTAATTCTATGCTAATTCTATGTACAATTCATTTGCAATAGTTGTAGCTGTTTCAATCAATACATATTTGAAATACGACATAATCGAAGTCGATTTTTATCCAAGAATGTTTATTGTAGTGCTAAAATATAGAGGGGAAAGTGCAATGGAATGGAGTGATGATGTAGGAAAGTCCAGGGTATTGTTCCAGTCTGTTTGTAGCACAGGTGCATTGTCCATGGGGACATAGGAAGGGGAGAAATGGCAGTTCAAGATGGATAAGGTGACAGAGTGGGACATAAGGGGGACAATCAGGAGAGTCTCATTTCCTGCCAGTGGTCTTGGCAAGTGTCTCTGGCTTCTGTCTGGTTTGTGGGGAATGTTTGCGGGCTGGTTCACCTTCTGCAGGGGGAGGGGTGCTGGTGGCCTATTGGTCCTGTGGCGGGTCCTCCTGGCCACTTGCGGCAGCAGAAGTGGAGGGCTGGTCAGATGACTAGCTAGTGGCAGGGGGCCGCTTGTGTGACACTGCATCCCTGATAATGTTAGCCATGTCTGCCAGCACCCCTGCTATAGAGATCAGGGTGTTGTTGATGGCCTGCAAGTCCTCCCTGATCCCCTGATAATGTCCCTCCTGCAGCCGCCTGTTCTCCTGCAGGTTATCTAGGATCTGGCCCATTGTGTCCTGGGAATGTTGGTAGGCTCCCAGGATCTCGGAGAGTGCCTCCTGGAGAGTTGGTTCCCTGGTCCTGTCTTCCCCCTGGCACACAGTAGTCTTCCCAGTGTCCATGTTGGTCTGTGCCACTGTCCCCTGAACTGTGTGCCCACTGACCCCAGGTCCCTGATTGTCTTGTGTGTGAGGTGTGGCCTGGGGTCCCTGTGCAGGTGGTCACACTGCTGATTGACGTCTCCTGGGGACAGAGGTTTGGGGACGCTGGGTGGGCGCTGTGATGTTGGTTTCTGATGGGGGAAGCTCTGAGGGGGTCTGTGACTGGGCTTGGGTGACCGGCTGTCCAGTGGTCCCTGATGGGCTAGGTAGATCATCCAGATCCTGAGGACCAGAGTTATTGTCATCACTGTTGGCCTCTTCTGTTGGGGGACTGGATAGTGATGGAACCTCCTCTCGGCTGGGATTGGTTGGGGTACCTGTGGGGATGTAAATGATGGATTATGCTTTATGTGTATGACATATTGTACATCTCTGGCTTCCCCTCTGTGGTTGGTGTTGCCCTGCCAGCTTTTACATGTGTATGTTGGTGTATGGTGAGATGTTTAGCTTCCCTATGCTGTGCATGCTTTAGTGATCAGTGTCCATGTAGGTCTGTGAGGGGTGTTCATGCATTGGTACAGCATGCAGGGCTTGGCATTGGGATTAGTGAGATGTGATGGTGGAGTGTGTGGGATGGAGTGGAGTGATGGGAGTGAGGGTGAGGGTGTGTGATGACATGCAGGTATGGGGGGTGATAATTGTTGAAAGTTGACTTACCAGATTCCAGTCCTCCTCCAACTCCAGCTAGGCCCTCAGTATGCAGTATTGCCAGTACCTGCTCCTCCCATGCTGTGAGTTGTGGGGGAGGAGGTGGGGGTCCACCACCAGTCCTCTGTATAGCAAGTTGGTGTCTTGCTGCTATGAAACGTACCTTCCCCCATAGGTCGTTCCACCGCTTCCTGATGTTGGTCCTTGTTCTGGGGTGCTGTCCCACAGCGTTGACCCTGTTCATGATTCTCCACCATAGCTCCATCTTCCTTGCTATTGATATTTGCTGCACCTGTGCTCCAAATAGCTGTGGCTCTACCCTAACAATTTTCTCCACTATGGCCCTGAAGTCTTCCTCAGTGAAACGGGTGTGCCTTTGTGGTGCCATAGGTGTTATATGATGTGTGTTGGTGAGGGTGTGTTGGATAATATGTTGGAGTGTGTGATGTGGAGTGCGTGAGGGGTGTATGGGTATGAGTGTTGTGTGGGTCTAGTTGTCACAGTGGTCTTGGTGTCAGTCTGGTGGCAATGATTTGTATTCGTAAAGGGTTGTGGGTAATGTGGGTGTGTGTTTTATAGTGGTGTGGGTATGTGGGTGCGATGTGTGTATGGTTGTCAGGTGTGTGTTGTTTGATTTGTCCAATGTGGTGTTGTTTTGTATGTGGGTGTCTATTGTGAGCGCGGTGATATGTACCACCAATGGTTTACCACCATTGAATGTATGCTGTGGTGATTCATGGGTCCTAATGTGATGGGCTTGTTGGTGTAACACTGTGGGTTTTGAGACTGCCACTTTATCACTGAACTTTGGTCTGGAGGAGGTGTGTGTGTGTCATAAAATGGTGAACTGTTATCTGCCACCATGGCAGTAAGTTGGCAGCCGTCAGCGTGGTGGTAAGCGTGATTTACCGCCAGTGTCATAATGAGGGCCATAATACTTACCTTTAAAACCTTTACCATGCATATGCCTTCACCATTCATGTCTTTAGAATGATATTTCTTGTAAAGGCCTACGTGGTAAAGATATATTTGTATTAAAGGCAAGTGGGGTAAAGGGTCCCGCATTGTAATGGTTATTTCCCATACATCTACATACATACATATACTCATATATATGTGTGTGTGTATGTGTATATATACATATATGTGCGTATATATATATATATATGTATATATATATATATATATATATATATATATATATATATATATACACACACACACAGGCACACACACATACTGCCTACTGATGGCCACCAGTAGGCAGTTATAATTAGGTATACTTTTCCATAAACAGAGCGTTTTTTGGTTTTCTACTAACTTTGGTCCTGTTTGATGAATTTTCATGAATCTTTCCAAAATAAAGGTCATCCACCTCAGCTCCTTCCTGTACATTTCAGGGAGATGTGTCAGGCGGGGCCGTGAAAAAAAGGGGGTACCAAAACATAAAAATCCCCATGCATTTTCCATAGACCTTTTTAGACAGGACTACATGCAAAAACTGCTGAACTGAATTACACCAAATTCTGCAGAAAACTACATCTTGGTCCACAGATTTTACTTTTTGTTATTTGGTGTAAGTCTGATCAGGAGTTTTTGGGAAATTAAGGGTAAAATGTAATTGTATATTTGCATGATTGGGCTGATGAGAGTCCGACGGGAGTCCCGCCAGACGGTGAATGAAAAAATGGAGACCTGTGATTGGTCGAGAGGTTTGGTTTTTCCTGTGAACTTTCTCACAGGAGCAAGAGTTTCCCATGAGACTTGCAAAAGTGAGGACTCTGATTGGCAGGCTGTTGGAAGGAAATGAAATTGTGGCCATTACTTTTTACTGTGAAAAATTTGAGGTTTTGTGGAAATTAAATAAAAAACTTATATTTGGAGCAAGCAGAAAGGCATGCTGTCCCCCTAAGTTTAGAGAGGAGGTGTCTAAAGGATAACTACTGTGAAGAAAATAAATGTACATTGTTTTTAACTCATTTTTACAATCTAGTGGGACTCTTGTGGGATCGTGAATAGTAAAAAGTGGTTAATTGAGTTCTCAACACACTGCAGGAGTGCATATTGTAGCATTGTTTATGATAGGAAGTGTGTAAGAGATAATTACTGTGATGAGTGTGTGGTTAACTTCTATTTTCAAAGAAAAGTTAAGAACTCACAAGATGCTTATGGGATCAGGAACAGTGGAAAGGAGTAGGTGATCTTTGAATAGGCTGTAGTATGCACACTTGCTACTGAAGGAAGGAGATGGTGTTTTTCAGTGTACTATTTATGACCTTCGGCTTTGTAAGAGTTGTTAATAGGGTAAAGTCTATTCTCACACCCTACTATGCATACCAATTATCAGAGAGAGGGGTGTTAGCAGGGAGGACAGTCCTTCTCCACTCACTACTACTTACTTCTGTCATCTGAGAGAGAGGTCTCAGAGGAGAGGCCAGCCTTCCTCCAACACCCTACTATGCACATCTGTCATCTGAAAGGGAGGTCTATAAGGGAAGGCCAGTCCATGTACACACTTTACTATACTAATCCATCATCTGAGAGAGAGGTCTGACAGGAGAGGGCAGTCCATGTACATACCCTAATAAGCTCACCTGCCAGCTGAGAGAGAGGTCTGACAGGATATGCAAGTCCCTCCCCACACACTACTATGCACACCTGTCATCTGAGAGAGAGGTCTGGAAGGATAGACCTGTCATTCTCCTTACACTACAATGCACACCTGTCACCTAAGACAGAGGTCTAACAAAGGCCAGTTCATCCACACACCCTACTATGCATACCTGTCATCTGAAAGAGAGGTCTGGCAGGATGTCAGTCCATGTACAGACTCTAATACACATACACACTATCTGAGAGATGGAAGGAGAGGCTAATCCATGTACACACCCTACTACTCAGAGTCATCATCAGAGACAGAGGTCTAATAGAAGTCCATGTACACATCCTCATATATACACCCATCATCTGAGAGAGAGGATTTAGTGGAGAGGTAGTCTCTCTCACGTACAACATACTACACAAATCCATCATCATAGAGAGAGGTCAGGAAGGAGAGGGCTGCCTATGTAAATACCTTACTAAGCACTCCCCTTATATGAGAATAAGGTAGGGAAGGAGAGGGCAGTCCCTGCAGATACCCTATTATGCACACCTTTCATATAAGAGAGAGGTCTGAGGGAAGAGGCCAGTCTCTCCTCACACCCTACTAGGCATGCCCATCATCCAAGAGAGAGATCTCACTGGCGAGGTCAGTTCTTCCAAACACAGACACACCACTACATCTCATCTGTGTCTCTTGCCACTTCATACTACACTCACCTGCCATGTAAGAGATAGGTCTCAGTCAAGACAATAATCTGTCCAAAATACTACTATGTCCCTACAATTTTGTTACAATTCTGCAAGACTCTCATGAGAGTAGCTCACAAGCTTTAGGGAGTGAAGCTTGCTGCATGGACATGTGTGGTCTCATGAGAGGCTAGCATGACCTGAGGGGAAATTACTGAGCCTGCCACAAGGTGTTATAGGATCGTGCAAGCCACTTGAGAGATGTGCACAGAAAATTACTGTGCCTGTCATGAGGTGTTTTATGATCCTATGAGAGAGTTGCAAGATCATATGGGGGAGAATTAAAAAAGGGCCAAGGCTCAACCAGTAGTTACATTTCTTTTTGCATGGTTAAAGAAATGTTGTGATGTGATTGGATGTAGGACCACGGACAGTTAGAATTGTTCTTGGTGATTTGGCTGAGAAGGAGGCCCGTTGGAGTTGTGCTCAGCAGATCTGACTGAATTTCCAACTGAAACATACTGGTGTCTCCAACTGTATATAAGGAACTACTCTAAGTTCAGGTAATGAGAAATATACTTTATGAACTTGTTGAGAAGTGTTAGTAAGTGTACTGTTGATAAATTGATTCTATACAAAGCTGTTTGTAGAGGTTCATGTTTATTGATATAGGTTTTGAGAGGTAGGCTTTGGAATGTAGAGAGATATCAGCAAGTATTGGGTGTTATGTCAACAAATGAAATGATCAATCTGTATGTAGTGGTAAGTAAAAGAGACAAGGTTTCTGAAATTGTAAAACAAAGCATCTGCAATCTGTGAACAAAAGGCCTCAGGTTTTTATGAACCTTACTGCACACATATTTTACCCCACGAGATGTTTGAGTAAAGATATTACTTTTCTAGAGCAAAACACTGTGCTCACTGTTAGGAAAGGTGTGTCTAGTGTTAGTTTATAAACTGTTATGGAACCAAGTTTGATGGCATGTTATTGTTAGACCTGAGAGTCTTCTGGAGGTCTTCCTTTAGCTTTATGCTTGCCTCCCTCCATTTTTCCAATCTTGTTTTCATGGTTATAGGACTCTGCATACTTTACCACTGCTAACCAGTTCTAACGTGGTTGTACTCTCTCCTTAAAACATAGCAACATGGCTCCTATCCAATTGGCATGTTTAATTTGCCTATAAATCCCCAGTAAAGTGCACTATATGTGCCCAGGGCCTGTAAATTAAATGCTGTAAGTGGGCCTGTAGCACTGATTGGGCTACCCATCGAATTAGCCCCTTCACCCTGTCTGAGGCCTGCCACCGCAAGGCCTGTGTGTGCAGTTTTACTGTCACATCCGCTTGGCATTTAAAACCCTTTGCCAAGCCTTAAACACCCCTTTTATTACATATAGGTCAACCCTAAGATAGGCCATAGGTGACCCACAGGGCAAGGTGCAGTGTACTTAACAGGCATGGCATGCATTTTTACGTTTTATGTGTCCTGGTAGTGAAAAACTCCCAAAGTAATTTTCTCTACTGTGAAGCCTGCTCCTGTCATAGGCTAGCATTCGGAATGCCTTAATATTTTTTAAGCTGTAATTCCTGATCAAAAAGGAATATATACATCATGTTTCATATCCGTGCAATGGTAATGTTAAATCCTCTTTACTGGTAAAGCCAGTATTTTAGATTTGCACCGGCCCCACGTGACCCCAAGTATCCTATTGACCTCTAGTAACTTCTGAACACTGTTTTCACATGTAATCTTAAAAATGTGTATCTCAACTTCCCCTGGATGGATTTATCATTTTGGTCTGGTTTTACCCAGAAAAATATTCTCTATTATTTTAATTGGTGTGGAGTCTTTTTGTTGTACTTTTACTGTGTTACTGTATGAGTTATTGCACAAATACTTTATACATTGCATTCTACGTTAAGCCTGCCTGTTGTGTGCCTGGCTACCAGAGGGAAAGCAAACAATAATTTAGGATGTGTGGTGTCTCACTCTGACTAGGATTGTGGTCCCTACCTTGACAGGGCGTATATCTCTGTCATCTATAGACCCAATTTTTAATATTGGTGGCAGTGGTGGGATAGGACTTGTATTTGTGCAGTGACATAAAATAGCTACATGTACACTACCTATCCTCATTTAAAAGATAATTTCCAATTTTTCTACAATTTTCCCTGCTTTGCATTTTTGATACATCCTATACATCATGTCTCTGGCTGGTTCTACAAGTGGAGTCATTGAGTTTGAGCTGGCTAAGCTGAAAGACTGGGTCTCTAGTTGGCAGGGGTATGCACCCTGTAGAAACCCAATTTCTAACATTGGTGGCAGGAATGGAATCCAAACCTACATCCTTGATTGATGCTCCATACTCTTCTGGGGTGTGGGTTCAGATCCCACTGCTGCGACCAATGTTAGAAATTGGGACTCTACTTGGGCAGGGTGCATCCCTCTGCCAACTAGAGACCCAATGATTATTACTTATAATTTAATTGTAAAATAAATGCACTGGTTGAGGATGTTAAATTGTCCAAGATAAAGGAATATGAAGACAGTGGTACAGTACCTATAGCTATGTGATTGTGGTTGCACAAAGTAAACATAACTGCAGAGTGTATAGTGATGTGTCAACTGTTATCAATTAATATTGCAATTAACAGCATGTAACTTTAAAAAGTTTGGTTTTCTTGTCTTTTTTATGTGGGAAATGGAAAACATGTTTTGAAAAACAGAAGGATCAAGTACAATATATATAGAGGATGAAAACAAAACATTTTCACTATGGACGAAAGAGGAACAGTAACTTTGTGGAAAGCCAGTAAAAAAATGAATAGCACAACAGATGTTGTTGTTATTGCCTATGGTGACATTTGTACCCTTGAAGAAACTTGTTCTGTGTAGATTCACTAGTTTTTGAAGATAAAATTACATGTTTACTTAAACAGCAAAAAAGTGTTTTATTTAGAAAAGGAGGGTTGCTATCTGCTTGTGCAGATATAGATTCCTGTAATGCTGTAAAACGCTGGTTCTGGAAAGGCATTTTTCAAGTAACATTTTGAACAGCTGTATTTTGTGTGTTTTTTTAAACATTCTTATTTATTTTTTTAAAGGGCTAGAACAAAAACCTGAAACTGGGAATAAACAAATATCTATTTCAAAACAATTAGGAGAGATATATATTAAAAAATGTTGTTTCTTGCAAATTTTATTTTATTTTAAGTTACCACCTAGCCTGAAAGAAAAGTCTAATAAAGCAGATATTGTTTGGCAGGCTAAGGTGTTGAAACAAAGAAAAAGAAGATCTAAGTACATCCAGCAGTGAAATGAAGAAAAAGGAGAGGAGGTGTCGGTGCTGGAGTGAGAAAAAATGTGATAGATTAGTTAGGTATGTTGTTTTCTTTGTTTAACTATTGTTTTTGTAGTTTTTAAACATAGTTGTTGTCTGTAATTTTGTAAAATAGTTTTTTGTTATAAAACGTTTACATTTACTACTGATTCTTTCATTAATTGTTGTTCAAGATTGTAATATTATTACAGTCATGTAAGATTGATTTAAAGTGGCAGTTCCATCTTCAAAAACTGTAACTGTGCTGCTTGATGCATATGTATCTATAACATACCGATTAGCACTTTTTCCCACTCTAGACTAAAGATGTTTATACAAGAGAGGGGTGTTGGCACAAAGGCGAATGCATTCTCATAGTATGCTATGTGTTGCTGTCAGATGGTGAAAATGGCAGTTCTTTTGCATATCTTATTATAAATGTTTGTCACTCTGAAGAAAAGTTTCAGCACAGAGGTCTAGCTCTGTGTACACCTTATTATACATGCCTGTCTCAATAAGGAGGTGTCTGAGAGACAGGTGAGTGTGTTCTTACATTAAAAAATACACACTGGTTGTCCAAGACACAGTTTTCAACAGAGAGGATACTCCATTTTATACTGTATTAGTGATATTCATTATTATAAAGAGAAGTATGAGCAGAAAGAGTGGTCTCCACAAACTGGTCCATTTTACACATGTGTCACTTTGGGGAGCATTCTGAGCTGACACAGCAGTCTATCTATACCTTAGTCTGTATGCTTATCATCCAAGAGAAACTTCTCTATTTAGAGCTTAATTTCTTTCTGCATCATAGCTGCACATAGGTCATTAAACAGAGATGTCTCAGCAGAGATGTCTCAGCAGAGAGGCCAGTCCCTAGCAACACCCTACTACACATACTCATCATCCAAGAGAGAGATATAATAATAGGGGCCAGTCCCTCCCCACACCCTGCTACATGCACCCATCATCCCAGAGAGAGCTCTCGGCAGGGAGGCCAGTACCTCCCCTCATCCTACTATGCACACCTGTGATCTGAGAGAGGTCTCAGTGTAGAGACTAAGGAGCATAGTTATACTCTGTTTGCACCAAATTAGCGTCATTATTTTTTTACTCTAATTCGGTGCAAAACTAACTCCATATTTATACTTTGGTGTTAGACCCGTCTAAGTTAAAGTCATTTTTTGGAGATGGAAACCTACCTTGCCTTAATGAGATGCAAGGTAGACGTTCCTGTGCAAAAAATGACTCTATGGCCTTAACGCCATATTTATACTCCTGTGCTCAAATGGTGCACAGGAGGGAGGAGGGGTCAAAAAATGGTGCAAAGCTTGCTTTACCCCGTTTTTTAACTCCTGGGTCACGGCAGGTGTTAGGTGACCTGTGGGCCTATTTCCATGGTGGAACACCATGGAATAAGCCTGCAAGTGTCCTCCCCAGGACCCAGGGCCACCAGAGGAACTAAAGAGGATGGGGGACCCGATCCCAGGTAAGTACAGATAAGACAGGTAAGTAGTGCATTTTATTTTTTAAAGTGCCATAGGGGGCCGTGTAATAGGCCCCCATACAAGGCACAGGGTGCAATGGCATGCCCAGGGGACCATTGTCCCCTGAGCTGGCCATTGGGGTGGTGGGCATGACTGCTGCATTTTCTAAGGCAGGAGTCAAGTGGCATGGTAGGTTTAGCTCCATAAAATGACGCTCATCTGGTTCGAGTCATTTTTTTAAACTTTAACCTGCCTAAAGTCATTTTTTGGTGCTAAACCCCCTTCTTCTATACTCTAGCCTACCCTTTGCACCGGCCTGCACCATTCCATAAATATGGTGCCTGGCTGGTGCACAGAAATGGTGCAAGACGGTCCTAAACTTTTTGGTGCAAAACTGCTTTAGTGCAGTTTTGAACCAAAAAGTATAAATAAGGTCCTAATTTCTTCCTACACCTTAGTACACACACTTTAATCCAAGAGAGAGTTATCAGTGTTGAGGCCAGTCGTTCCCCCCACTGTAATGCGCATCCTTATTGCCCTGGAGATAGATCTTAGTGGAATGGCCAGTCCCTATTATAATCTACTATGTTGAGTGGTAATTATGTGGTGAGATGTTTTTGAAGAGTCCAGTTTTTCCTCACTCTCTACTATATAATGCTGCCATACTGTGGACATATGGGTCAGGAGTGGTCACGTTTTCCTAAAATCCTAGGAAAAAAAGTAAAAGTTGTAAGTACTGTAATGGAGAGTGTAAATTATGTGATTTAGAAAAAAACTTTACGATCTCAAGAGAGTCGCGTGAGATCATATAATAAAAAAAGGTAGCGAAAATCTGGTGCATACAAATTATACCTATTACAAAGGTATATGCTCAGTGAAAATGCAAATTTCATTTTAAAATTATGGTCTCACAAACGCAAACTAGGAAACACTGCCCTCTTGCAGTGGACTCGGATGACTGTGGGCCTGACTCTTACGAGAGGCTCTCGAGAATCACCAGTGCTATGTATGGGAGCATCATGACTCCTGCTACTGTCTCACGAGAGTGACCATGAAGAAAAAAAGGGGTACATAGTACAAACAACATACATAATAAAAATTAGAGTAGCTCTGAAAAACACATTTTAAACAAATGCATTTTTTGTGTTTTTTCAAATTTTTAACTTTTTTGCATTTTTTTAAAAGGGATAAAAAGAAAACAAGAAACTTAGAGTTAAAAAACCTTCTCCAAAACAAAGAGAAAAAAATACTGCCTAGGTGCTCATTTATGATCCTGGACAAGCCTGCCCAGTACACCTCTGCTTATCTCATAAGAAAAAATAATCTTCTTGCAAAAACCAAAAAGGTCTTTGTTCAGCTATGCTGTGCTACTTGCACTGTGAGCCCCTCTGCAGGCATACTGTCACCAGGTTGAAAAGAAGTGGAAACCTCTGAGGAGTTATCATGCTCTGCAGCACAGGCTAAATCAGCCTGAGAAAGGCATTCAAGGTGCATACATCTCAAATGTCACCACATTCTAGTGGTACTCATGGAATATTGCTTGTTCCAGCTGCCTCTGCTGAACTTTTTTTTTTGCATATGTTATAAATTACATATTTGGTAGACACTTTCTTACCACCAGATCTCTTCTGAACGGAATTGTCAGACCAAGGTCTCCGTGATTGGGTGAGGTAGATGACTTGCAGGAATAGGAGTAGGGTTCTCATCTGAATCAGACGATGACATTCTAATCACAGAAAATCTGCAAATTCAGAGAGGTAACCTAAAAGGGAAAAACTCATGAACAAATTATGCTACAAGGAAGTAATCTTTCTTTGGTAAATAAAGACATCTATGTGAATCAATCACAATCCTTCTTTTGGATGTCTTTCCTCTCCTGGAAATCTTTTGGGTCACTCAGGAGAGGGCAGCGAGCTCGTAAAATCCAGGGAACTTTCTTAAAATCCCAAATGCAACAGTATATCAAAGTTTTTGGACATTAAAAACAACACTTCTCATGTCTGACTTTCTTCAAAATGACAAAAATACACTGTTGTTAACTTAATTCCAAATGTAAGATCTCAGGAGTGGATCTCAAGAACCAGACAGGAAGTACAGCCCCTCGTAGTGCATGCAGGGGAGTGCGTGTTCTGCTCCCGCAATCATCCTGCAGGACTTTGTAAACAAAATAATTAATACAATATACATACAGTACTGATTTTATTATTAGACATAAGCACTCAATGACAACAGACCAGGTGAAAAGGAACTCTGTACAATAGATTGGAACAAAATATATAACTCTGTGATCTTGCGAGCCTCTTGCGAGAGCAAACAGACACCTTCAAAACAGATTCACACAGTGAAAACACAAAGGGCTATATTTACAAGAAGTAACGCATCACTGCGTTGCGGCAGCGATGCATTAAAAAAAAAGAAAATTACAGTGGGCAGAAATCCGATACAAGGTAATGGATTTGCCATATATACAATATGGGGCACCATGGTGCAAGAACCCAAGGTGCATCAGAAATTCTGACACATCTGTGGGAACTTTGCAGTATAAAATCACCCCCAAAAGTGCCACATCACTGAAGTTGGACTCAGAACGAATACAACTTCAGTGATAAATCAAAATGTAGAGGTTTTGCATCAGTTTTAATTGATTCAAGTAGCCTAATATGTCAGGACCAATGTGACAAATTCTAAACTGGTGGTATAGCACCTTTTACAATCTCACATTGGTCGTGGATGTAGTGTAAGCAGTATGGCTATGTGTCACTTTACAGTGGGCATGGTCCACTTATGTGTATTTGGAGACATGAGTATGTGTGAGATAGTGAGTGACATTGTTATGTGAGTAAATAGAAGTATATGGTGTAATGTAATGTAGAAATACATGTATTGCCTACCTTATGTGTGTACTTACCTTTTGTCCTTTGGAGTACGCAGACCTGGACTTGGAGATCCCTTCATCCATGGAGAAGTGACAAGCCTGGCCTGTCCCTTGCAAAGAATACACAACATCACATAGCCGTGCCGCAGATGGTGATCAAATCATAAGTGCCATTGTGCCAGCTTGGTCAAGGGGTCCTACAACATGCTTGTCACATGTGTAGAACCCCTACTAGTAGAGGGGTTGTGAAATACAGACATATTCCAATGTGTAAAGTGACTTCAAATGGGCAGATTTCTATTGAAAAGTAACTGCATCACACAGGAGGTGTAGGAATTTTGATGCATTCCAGGCTAAACGTGATGTATCTCAAAGATGTGTCACACAGTAGAAACCTTATAAATATAATTGTGTCAGTCCTTAGTGAGCTTTTACAAAGGAATGGCTGCCCTGCATACATTAAAAACTGCGTAGTGTAGCCTGTTCCAATTGAGGTATTTTTTGACGCAGCCCATCAAAAACTAATGCTTTGGGCTCAATGAGTCATTTTGTAAATATGGGTTAACATGGAGCAGAGAATGCACTGCTGATGCATCAAAAAATATGATGCATCGGTGGCACAAGCACCTTGTAAATATGCCCCAATAGTTTACAGTATAGGAAAGGCTGATCATTGTCTTTTTGATATATAAATTTAAGGTTTATGTAAAGATACATACAAAGACTATGAAAACTGTTGGAGTACTTTAGGGCATATTTATACTCTGTTTGCGCTGGATTTGCGCCATTTTTTTACTCAATCCGGCGCAAACTTAACTCCATATTTATATTTTGACGCTAGACACGCCAGGCACCAAAATATTGGAGTTAAAGTCAGTTTTTGCCTGCGGAAAACTACCTTGCGTCAATAAGATGCAAGGTAGGCATTCCTGGGCAAAAAATGACTCTCAGGCCCTTGCGCCTTATTTATCCTCCCATGCCAAAATCACGCACGGGAGGAGAAGGGCCCTAAAATAATGGCACTAAGCCTGCTTAGCACCATTTTTTAACGCCTGGGTCAGGGCAGGTGTTTGGGGACCTGTGAGCCTTTTTTCACGGTCAGAGACCATGGAAACAGCCCACAGGTGCCCTTCCGTGCCCCCAGGGACACCCCCACCCACCCGCACCCACACTTGGAGGACACCTAAGGATGGGGGGACCCATCCTAGGTAAGTCCAGGTAATTATTATAATTTTTTTCGCAAAGTGCCATAGGGGCCTAACTTGGGCCCCCCCTCATGGGACTGTGCCCAATGACCATGCCCAGGGGACTTAAGTCCCCTGGACATGGCCATTGGGCCCGGGGGCATGACTTCTGTCTTTACTTAGACAGGAGTCATGTCCATGGGGGTTGTGCATGGAAATAATGACACCAATCAGATTAAAGTCATTTTTTTTACTCTAACCTGACTAGCACCATTAATTCACGCAAAACCTCCAGTTTCCCCTACGCCTCCCCCACTTGGTTAGCATCAATAATTTTGATGCTAACTGGACCTTACTGCCGGCTAGCCTCATAGCTTAAATATGAAGCCTGGCTGGCGTCCAGGAATGGGGATAGCCAGTGGTATACTTTTTTACGCAAACCTGCGCTAACCCAGGTTTGTGTCAAAAAGTATAAATCAGAGCCTTAGTGTCTATGTTTTTTTAAATATATTTTGATTTTTTAAAACCTAGCAATTCATTGAAAAAAACGTTTTGGTTCTGCAGAAAATGTTTTCAACTGAAGAACGATTATATGTATTAGATACTAACTTTGGTAAGCATCCTTGAATTATTAGAGGAAATTGTGTCAGCATGATAATTTATTTTTAACACGGAAGAGTGTGTGCTCCGGGTACTAACCTATGTATGCGTGCTGGCTTTTGCTTCAGAAGAAGGATAATCTGTAAAGTTTTCACCACAGTATGAAGGGTGCAGGTAGTATGATTTTTAGCACCTTCAGATCTTGATTATTTTTTAGCAAATAGTGTTTTTTGACAACTATTGCACAGAATGTACACTATCCTTAGTAGATTCTTTGGTATATTTTCCCAGGAGAATTTCACTATTTTCAGACAGTGTGGTATATTGAGAACTCTCTCCATAGAGTAAACACTGTTTACAGTACTCTGTTCTCTACTTATATCAACTTAATTTCTTGATGTAGGTTCAGTGTGTGTCACAGTGTTAGGCCTGGCATCCTTGGTGTGGGTTCCCCTGACTTTTTTGCCTTCTGACCTCCTGTTTTGTTGACTTTGTTTTTTCTGACTTAATGACTCTCGGCATTTTACCTACGCTAACCAATGCTAAAATGCATGTGCTTTCTGCATATAGCATGGTAACATTGGCTTAACTGCAATCAGCATATTTCATTTGTTTATACATCCCTTAGAAACTGCACTGTCTATGCCAAGGCCTATAAGTTAAATGCTACTGATGGGCCTGCAGCACTAATTGTGCCATCCACTTTAAAAATGACTCAGGCCTGCAATTGCAGAGCCTGTGTGTACAGTTTGAAACTACCATGTCAATCTGCCAATTTAATCCTCTTGTTAGACCCTAACCTTCCCTTTTAATGCATATGTCACCCCTAAAGTAGACCCAAGACAGTGCAAGGGCAGGGTGCAGTGTATGTAAAAGGTAGGACATATACTTTTAAGTTTTACATGTCCTGGTAGTGAAAAACTCTTAAATTCATGTTTTACTACTGCAAGGCCTATCTCCCCCATAGGATAACTTTGGGATTACCTTATTACCTTTTAGAAGTATACTTTCCAAGTGGGAGGAGATAGGACCCCCAAATTTGATGTTTCTGGAATCACAATTTAAAATCACAATTTATGGTGAAGTCAGATTTTAAACTGTAATTCTGAAAATACCACTTTTAGAAAGCCTGCCTGTCTCTGAATACACATCTGGGTGTGTGACAGCTGGGCACTTGTGCATTCCCTCCAGACAGCGACACACAAAGGGAGCTTAGGTGTGACTGATGAACCATCAACATCCTCATGGCCCATCCTAGGCAGGATGGGAGGGAGAAGCTGACAGTTACACCTGAATGGACTATGTTCTGATCCAACACAAGGGGCAACATAACCCCCTGTAGTGAATCTAGAGCTAGGGCAGGAAAGGCAGGTGCTCTGTGCACTTCAAAGGCCTCTCTTTGAAGTCTCATACACTTCAAAAGTACCACTGGGTACACACACTGGACTTCTTACCCTACCACTCAGTACACTTCTGGACCTGAGGACATTCTGCCAGGAAGAAGGACTGCTGTGCTGCTGAAAGAACTGTCACTCTGCTGGACTCTGCTGGACTTTGCTGGACTCTGGCTCTGTGGTGCCTGCCTTGTTGCCTGCTGCCCTCCTTACTTGAGAGTGATAAGGACTGGACCTGCATCTCTACATCCCCTGAATCAAAGTGACTCCAAGGGCTTACTGGCTTGCCTACTGTTCTGAAGTCTCAGAGACATCAAAAACTTCTCTTCATTCTGCAACCTGGGCAATGCTTGCTGCAAGTCTTGCCCAGCCAAGTGGTGCTAATCAATTTCTAGGTCCTTCGACGTGGCCCAGGACTGGATTACCACTGCAACTGCCCAAAACTATGAATCAATGCCACTGCCCCGATCAGAGCAGGTGCATCTCTTTTGATGCGAAAACATTACCTGCTTCGAGGACATTGCATCGACTGGCTGCACGCATCGCCTAAATCAGAGGAAACTGCCACCACCAAATCTCGATTTGTGCAGCTCAGAAGCGACACATTGTCTGCTACGCAGACATTGTATCGCCAGCAGTATGGCTCGACGACAATGCATTGCCTCCTCTGCTCCACACATTGGACCCGTTGATAGTGCAACAAGGTACTTTTCAGTGGGACAATGTTGGTCCCTGTATCTGAGCCATGCTCCATCACATCCTGTCTTAACTTTTGTATTTACCCAAGTCAAGCGTGACCAGCTAGACCTGGTTGGCACTTTATGCTTTTACGTACTGTATTTGTGGATATTCTTGAAAAATTCATATTGTGACTTGGATTTTTTTTTGTTTTGGTCCTGTTTTGTTTAATAAATAAAGCTTTATTCTTCTAACCTGTGTGGATTATTTTTGTGTGGTGTTTTCACAGTTTAATTGTTGTAAGTGTTGCATAAATACTTTCCACATTGCCTCCTAAGTTAAGCAGGCCTGCTCTTTGCCAAACTACTAGAGGGTGACTACAGACTAGTTTATGGTATGGAATTGACTGACCCTGACTAGGATTGTGGTCCCAACTTGAAAACCTCTGTCAACTAGAGACTCAGTTTGTAACACAGGGGTTTCATATAGATAATAGCTGTCCTTGGTAGGGCATTTTTTTTAGAATTGGCAATCACTATTTTGGCCTTCTGTGAACAGTTATATACAGATTGACACCAGGATTTCCCATATAGTGGTGGTTGATTGTGAATGTCAGCTATAGAGCGTGTAAAGCCAGAGAAATGTATACAGCACTAAGCCGGAACACAAATCTTGGATGATGTCATGAGTGATGTCCTCAGTGATGTCGTCAATTATGTCATATGAGATGTCATGAGTAATGTCACAAATGATCATAGAACATGTCATGAGTGATGTCATATGTGAGGTCATAAACAGTGCGTTGTGGGGGCACATGTTATACCCAGACCTTATAGAGGAGGCAATAGAGAAAACAAATCAAGGCCACCCAAATCAAAATACCTCTTAGAGCTTGATATAGGACCCAAAGGGGGCTCAACACATAGGAGGATTTGTAAACTTATCTTTAACATTTCAATATCTTCAGATGACAATTAGGATATAGGACACTTTTGAGTTTTTGTATAGTAATAAACAACATACAACTATTAGTAGTCTTCCAACTTTGTAGAGATAGAATACTAATAAAATGCCACCTTAGGTGTCAGAATAGAAAGTATAATGAGGGCACATGTATTTATTGAATTTTATGGTCTGAAGGGAATATATTAATTAATATGGAGATGCATCCAATGCATGATATGACTATATCCACTGGGAACAAGAATCATTTTATTAAAATACGGAAATAATGTGATGCACTGTATATATTGGTGGAATAGAAACCATTAGACATTAGTCAAAATGTTGTTCCATCTGTTGGATCATGATTGTCAGTATCTAAACTCTGTGATCATGTGGAAGCAAAATATGGTTTAAGTTTAATAAATGATGGCATGAAAATTAAGGTAACATAAATTGACTTATTAGGTTGTCGTTAGTTATATTGATTATTGCACTGCCCACTTTTTTTACATATAAAAGATGGGAACATATGATATGCTTTTTTATGTTTATGAATTTCTAAAATCATGCGAGTGCTTAAAAGAAAGAGAAAAAATCAAGTCCCAGTGTGTGACCAAGGATGTTAGCGTGGCCAAAGCCAGTTGTAGTGGTCTTTCAATAAATAAATAAAGATTTTTGCATTTGAGGGATGAGTTATAGTTATTACTAATATATATAAAAATATATAAAATCCACTTATTGCTCCATGGTGCTCAGCATGCCTATGAATTTCAGTTCTAATGTGAAACTTTCTCCCTGCAATGGTAGAAAACTATGGGGCAGATTTAAGAAAAGTGGTGCCACTTCCCTTGCACCCCTTAGCGCCCCACTACTGCCACCATGTGTGCGCCGTATCTAAGATACTGCACACCATGATGCAGGGTAGGGGGCAATAGCATCAAAAATGTTTATGCTATTAATGTACTGTTGGTGCTAACCATGGTCAGTACATAAACAATGGTGTGCCCCATTTTAATCCCTGGTCTGAGCAGGTGTTAAAAGTGATGAAATAAATGACAAAGACATTTCTTAGATTTCTTTGTACCATTTTTTTGCGCCCACCCCCCCTTAACAGGCAACTCTCCCTTTGCATACATTATGCTTGGCACATGCATAATGTAGCATAAAGGGTTAGAAAGTGGCACAATGCATGCATTACGCCACCTAATAAATATGGCAAGGGGAAAAGGCCACCTTAGCACCACCTTAGCATAACAAAAATAATGCTAAGGCAGCAACAAAGTGGCACTAGGCTCTCTTAAATCTGGGCCTCTGTATGTTTTTAAAAGTGTAAACTTAGTGCTAAACACTACAGGGCCTGATTTTCAAACTGCAACAAAATGCAATTCAGAAACTACAAGCACAGTTTTATGAATCTGCACTCCGTATACTTATGTTTGTGGAGAACTCTGCTCTGGCTCAAGAGTCTCTGAGTGCTGTGTTTAATGTCATGACTATGTTACCTTGTGTTTTATGATGTCAATGCAACCCCTTGATACAATATTGGACCAAAGTACAGAGTTAGCCATTGTGTATTGTCTGTGTCCACTGCTTTAAGTAGGGTGGGTCCTGCTGGATCTCATACCTGGCACTAATTAAAAAACAACTTTGAAATGGGACCTGATAGGGCTTTATATCTCTGTCCCTAAATTCACTGGCAAAAACACAAATTGATGTTTTCAAAAACAACTGCAAAAACATTGAAGTTGATTAGCAATGTAATCCCTGTTTACATTTCATGTTTTACTTAAACTTGCATACCCTAAGAGCATTTGCTTTTTTCAAGATGTTGTGTTTCTGTAGGTATTTTTCATACAGCACACAACCTTTATAGTGCACAGTTTGAACTGAGTAACCTCCAGGTGTCAAATGAGTTTAGATGTGGCTAAGCCTTCATGATGGCACACAATTAAGAGTTCAGATGTTGAGGTAGAATACAGTGAATGTTTCCCACAATGCCTGTCAGAGAGTCATAAATGTAGCTAGACTACATTCACAACAAATTCTTGGCCTCTTGGCCATGAACTATGGTCTCACATGTGCCAATGTTAATCATGGAAAAAGTGAGATCTTCAGCAGGATTTCAGGAGATCTTCAGGGGAGAAAGGGCACAGGATATCATAAAGTGAAAGACTGCTGATGAAAGTGACATGAAGTGGTGAACAGAAATGTTTGAGAGACTCAGAAGGCCAATACCACTGTCACAGACCTTAGAACTGTTAATGTAAAAGTTTCATATTTTCAGAATTGAAATATGATCAATTCTAATTATTTACAACAATATCATTGTTATTATTATTTATTTTCATGCAGCTAGCACTCATTGGAAACATGAATAGGTCTGGCTTGTTTAGGTATAAGTGTTTTTATCCCATACAAAGCACTGGCTATATCTATTATACATGAAGTGACAGCATATTTGTAGTTATGGTTAGGTCAGACTTCCCACTGAAAAGGCAATTCTTGGTTTGCTAATAACTTTGGGACCATTCAACGAATCTGCACTTAACTTTCCAAAACAACCATCCACCATGGGTTCTTCACAGCACATCTTGTGCAGAGCTATCAAACATGGCCAATAAAAGATGGCCCCAAAAGTTATTGATATTGCAAATTTTAACTTCCAATGGATTATTTTCTCCACAATACAGAAAAATGACTTGACATGAAAATACAACTTTGCTTAATGAAGTGTCTTTGCTTGGTTTGATACAAATGTAAAGGCTGTGGACTGCCCAGTTTGGCTGAGCATGAGGGTTGGCCATTCATCATGGTTTGGGGCCAGGGCCAGGCTGAAGGCCCAGCGCTGTATTCAATAACCGCATTACACTATATGAGTTGCACCATTTATATTATATATATATATATATATATATATATATATATATATATATATATACATACATTGTGAGAAACTGGGTTGTTGGTTGACCTGGGTGTGAGCCCTTGTCAAGCAACAGCCACACTCACTTGCAGGGTTAACTTATGTTCAACCCTGGGTAACAATGCACAAAAAGCAATCAGACGTAACTTAGAGGCAATGAGTAAAGTATTTATGCAGTGCACAAACAGTAATAGAGTGAAAACACAAAACAAGAAAAATCGCACACCAATTTGGGAAAACAGAGTAAATTGTAATAAATGATTTGATACCAAAATCCAATTAGTAGAACTGGAGCTATGAATTATTAAAGGTTTTAGTAAATTAATGCCAAAAAGCAAAAAGTGCCATTTATGGATATTTGGTAGTGCTGGATCTGGTCAAAGTCACAAGTGCAGGCTGAACGCAATTGTGGGCAGGTTGGCTACAATCACAAGATTAGTCCCACTGAAAGTTTTACCTTCTCAAATCAGCACCAGGAGTAAGCCTGTTTGCGGTGAAAGGGGCTGCAAGTAGAAGGGAGAGCATCGGAGGAGCCTGGAAGTGCGTTGCTGTAGCTTTGCGTTGGCCTTCATTGCAAACCGTTGATGTTTTGTAGTACAAAGAGCCATCTGCCAGAGCTTTGAATTGAATGGTGATGTGGGCAGTGAGGTCTTGTTGTGGATGGGCCTGTTTGCAGTAGTAAAGCACTCACAAACTACAGTGAAGCTTTCTGAGGCCACACCAAAGGCCCAGAACCTGAGGGGTGCCACTTGGGGGTCAGGTACACATTTCAGCAGGGACCAGGTGCTGATGCAGGATGTTGGGGATGGCAGGAGGTTGGGGATCCTTTTATGTCCCTGAGGCTCAGATCAGGAGGCCAGAAGACTGACCGTTGGAGTCCCTCTGGTGTCCTGATATGTTATGTTATGTTATGTTCTGTTATGGTAAAGTTATGGTATGTTATGTTATCTTGATTTGTATAGGGCACTAATCACCCTAGAGGGTATCCGGGTAAGGTGTGTAGGTGTATGGTCCCATTGTGCTTATATAAACAGCCAGGTCTTCAGTTCCTTGAAGAACTCAAGTAGTAAGAAGGAGACTCTGATGTGTTGAGGAAGATTGGTGTATTTCTTGAGTTTGATGTATGAGAATAAGCAACCTTCAATTTTGATTTTGCAGATGCAGGGAGTGTGTTCGAGTGAGAGTGAGGCAGAGCTTTGGAGTCTGGTTTGTTGGTGAAAGTATATGCTGCTGTTCTGGTATTCTGGTCCTGTGCTGTCCTGAGCACAGTATGTGTGCATGAGAAGTCCCGAATTGGCAGTGCTTGTAAGTGAGAAACCCCCGAAACTTCCTGCTTTGTGGTGTGATGTGGATGCAGTATGGGACTTTGAGTATGAGTCTTGCAGAAGTGTTCTGAATGGTGTGGAGTATGTGTAGGAGTTGTTTGGAGATATTTGTAGAGCAAGTGTTGCTGTAGTCCAGCCTACTGTTGATGAGTGTTTTTGTGATGGTCTGTCTGGTGTTCTGAGGCAACCATTTCAAGATCCTTTGCAACATGTGTAAGATGTGTAAGCAGGAGGTGCATACTGTGTTGGCTTGGGCTGTCATATTGAGCTTGTCATCTAGAATCATTCCGAGATTTCTTGCATGGTCTGTGGATGTTGGTCCTAGCTCCAATGGCCACCAGGTGGAATGCCATGGGGAGGTCTTGTTGCCGAAGACCGTTACTTTCATCATGTCGAAATTGAGCTTCAGGCAGTTGCTTCACTTTCAGTTTCCTAACATGGTCATACAGTTGGTGAAGTAGGTTCTAGTGGTGTATGTCTTGTCCATCAGGGAGAGGATGAGTTGGGTGTCATTGCTGTAGGAGATGACAGTGTTATCTTGTGACCAGATGATGTTGGTGAGCGGTGTCATGCATATGTTCAAAAGGATGGGGCTGAGGGACGATCCCTGTGCAGCACCACATACCAGTTTTTTGGTCTCTGATGTAAAGAGTGACAGCCTGACCCTTTGGGGTTTTCCCATGAGCAAGGAACATATCAACTTGAGAGCAGATCCTTGTATGTTAATCTCATGGAGTCTTCTGATGATGGTGTTGTGGGAGGCAGTGGCAAAGACTGCGGAGAAGTCAAGCAGGATGAGCACCGCTGTTTCCCCTCAGTCCAGGAAACTACAAATGTTGTTGGTGGCCATGTTGAGCACTGTTTCAGTGCTGATGTTCTTTCTGAATAGTGATTCAGTGTTGTCTAGAAGTTGGTGAAGTTTGAGGTGGATTGCGAGTTGCTTGTTGATGGCCTGCTTAATAACTTTCTATGGATGGGAGGAGGGAGATTGGTCAGAAGTGGGTCAATTGATTTGGGTTGGCTGTGGGCTTTCTGAAGAGGGTGTTGATTTATGCAAGTTTTTTTTAGAGCCCTTAGAACTTACCATGCATCTATCAAAGAAGCACAGACTTTGAGAATAAAATCAGTGCTGCTGCCCATAGCTCCCATGCCATCTTTCAGACTGCTTAATCTTTCCATTCTCCCAAATCTTGTCATAGGGCATTCATGTCCTCCCAAGAATTTTGCAAAGGGTTGGTGGCATTCTTTGAAACTAAGATCGCTGACATCCAAAAGGCTCTTCTTGCTCTGAAGGAGTAACGGTTGCCTGTCAGACCTGATGATGCAGTCAGCAAGCTAGACCATTTTAGCCCAATCTCCCTTAAGCAATTGAATGAGGCCAGTTTAAAGTATAAATCAGGATTACCCCTGGATTCATGCCGCCCTGCATTGCTGACAGTCGTGGTTGAAATGATCATTCTGGTAATTAATAGAATCTTTAATCTTTCTCTATTTTCCGGTGTCATGAAAGCCACATGGAAACTTGTCAGAGTGATTTCTCTCCTCGAGAAACCATCTCTTTATCCTAACATGTGCAAGTGGTGGAGTACGAGTAACTTGTGCTGTATGTGTTGATTTTCAGAGCTAGGAGTTTCTCTTGTGCTGTAGATTCAGTGTGAATGGCATCATGCAGAGTGCCAGAGGGTGCTAACTTCTTTCTGGTGCTCGACTAGATTTTCTACAGCTTCTACTGCAGCTTCCTCAACGTGAGCACCAACTTTCTCAACACAGGTGGTATTGACCTGCCATGACCTCCCGTGTTCAGAAATCTTGATTGCAGTCACCAACATTGCGATTTCTCTAGCTTGCCAACTTAATGTTGGTGAGCTGAGCGAGGGGAAAAAACTCTGCTTAACATCACTATATATATATATATATATATATATTATTATAGATATATATATATATATATATATATATATATTATTATATATATATATATATATATATATATATATATATATATATTCCTGTTACAAAACAAAATCAGTCGGCACTCCCTCTGGAGTAATCTTCTTTCTTTTCTTTAATGTGAAGAAGAAAGAACGCAAACGTGTTTCAGTCAGTACCTTCCTTGGTGTGTTACAGCGATCACCAGCAGACATAGGCCCTCATTATGACTTTGGCGGCCTTCCTTGAAGACCACCAATGCCACAGGTGCCAGCAGACTGCTGGTGGTCAACCACCACCATATCACGGATACTTCCGTATTTCTGCCACAATTTGGGCAGAAATCCGGCAGTAGTCGTGCTGGTGGGCAGAAGCGCTCTGGCAGTTCCACCACCGGCCCTGCCAGTAGGACACCGCCTGCCATATTATGGGCAATAATATGATCTGGCGGTGTCCTGCTAACGGGGTGCTGCCAGTGGTGGAAGCGCCCCCTCCCATTCCCTGATGGGCCACCTTCTCCCCAGGCCAGGTAAGGTGATCATCTGACAGGGGAGGGGGTGTTGTGTGCGTGTATGAGTGTGTGGTGCATGAATGTGTGTACGCGTGGTTGTATGCATGTCTGTATGTTGAAGTGAGTGTGTGTCTGCATGTCAGTGTGTATGCATGTGAGTATGCGTGCTTGGATGGGTGTGCGTATGCGTGCATGAATGCGTGCATGTTTGGAGTTGTGAATACGTGTATGTTTGGCGTTGTATGAATGGAGTTGTGAATGTGTGTATTGATGGTATGAATGTGTGTGATTTGATGCGTGTATGTAAATGTAGGTGAATGGGTATGAATGTGGGGAGGAGGTTGATGTGGTTGGGTGGGGGAGGGGGGCAATGTGCCTGAAGGGGGGTGCGGATGGGGAGGGGGTGATGTGGCTGAATGGGGAAGGGGAAGGGGGGTCTAGTGCTTCCTGTGTGGGTGGGGGAGCCGTCTACCGGTGACAGGGAAGAAATTACCTGTCACAGGTAGCCCTACCGCCGTGGAAACCATGACAGAAGGCCAGTTCCTAATAACGCCGGGGACCGCCGGATCGGAGATGATCATCTATGGCCTGGCGGTTCTGACCGCCATGGTGGTATGAGTGGGGATGTGGCAGATTGGCAGAGGCCAACCCACCACACTCATAATGTGGAGGTCTGGACCTCCAGCCGGTTGGTGGTGGGACCGCCACATTTACCTTGCCGGTCAGAAGACCCACAGGGTCAAAATGTCCCCCATAATCTTTAAATACAAATTCATGGGAAAACTGAATTTTTAGTGAGGCTGCTATCTTTAACTGGCTAAATCATTCGCCATTCTAAGCAAGGCTTCAAACGCGGAATCACTTAGTGTATATTTTAAATTCATTCACATCATCCTAATCATCATCAATTCCTAAGGGTATATGCATATCATATTCACTTCCTAAATTCACTCAAATCATTACATTAATGTTGATTCCTAAAGGTATATCATAATAAAAAGGAATTATTATTTTTCTCAAAAAAAATTCATACAGTCAAGTCCGAGCCTCGTATTGTGATAAAATATATATAAAATAAGAGCACATCTATTCATGTTCTCTTAATCACTATGAGAATATGCATAAATCAAACTTAAATTTAAGCATTTTGAAATAAGACCCTGGATGGGCAAAACCGTCTACATTGAAAATGATAACCACATAAATCACTAATTGGGCTGTTTATACAATGCTAATACATCAGTCATTCAATGTGCACTGACAATTACTCGCCCTTGTTCAAACCTTTAGGCATCTTTGTCTGCAAGTCAATTATATATCATGACTCTAATCTTCCTAATTTCAAAGTCCTATTGCCACCTCTCTCATTTTGTGGTACATGAGCTATACAGAATAACTGTAACTGAATATTATCACTTTTTTGATACAGTTCATAATCTCTGGCAACAGGGTACATCTCATTGTGGTTGGTGACTGCCCTCAGATGTTCGAGAACTCGTTTTTTTTGCTGGATGTATTGTACTTCCTATATATTTCAGCCAACATGGGCAGACCAAACAATATACAGTAAACCACATGGTGCACATCATAAATTGCCTAATTTTCTTATAGGACTTACACCCTGGGAATTGATATGAGAACATTTCTCACTATCTTTACATGCTTTGCAGCTAGTACATGGATAAAATCCTGCCACTTCTTTAAATGTTGTAGTTTCTTGATTCTGAGAAAGATGACTTTCCACAAGTTTCTGTTTAATGGATCTTGCCTTGGAGGATTTTCTAGTAAATCCAATCCAATTATATTGTCTACTTTTATAATATGCCAGTTATTTTAAAGAATTTAAGAAACCTGTTATATATTTTAAATTCTGCCTCTTGTTCTTTCCTCTTTTGTTTGTCCCTAAGAGTATCCTCTCTGTTTATTTTTCCACTTTTGCCATTGCTTCCCTTAGAAGTCTCTCAGGATCTCCTCGTGGTTCAAATCTTTTAATAGATTCCTTCGCTACTGCCTGAAAATCTTCTTCCTTTGAGCAATTATGTTTCATACGTCGCAGTTCTTGGAATCAATTTGAGTCTAATAGGATGATGGCTTTTAGCACTCAACATTGAATTTCTTGCTGTGGGTTTCCTATATGTGGTTGTTCTTAGTTTCCCACCATCTGAAAAGTCCTTCAAGTCCAGAAAATGCACACATTCTTTGCTAATTTCTGTTGACAGCTGTAAATGTACCTCATTATGATTGATGAGATATGTATATGTATATATATATATATATATATATATATATATATATATACATTTTTTACATTTTTTAAATTCATCTGATCCACAGTGGATTGCAGTGGATCCACAGTTCCAGAAAAAAATGGGGGAAACAAAACACCTACTGCATCCAACCCTATGCCGCATACATCTAGAGGCCATGCACAGCTTGAGTTTGGGTGCATACGGGAGGGTTGAGGTGCACCAGGCCCTGTGACCAAGCCCCGCCACACATTTCTGAAGGCTGCATGTAGTGCTGGTTACATTAACTTCCTTGTTAAACAAACATAGAAATTTACTGAGAAAATACAAAGGTTACAGGGATGTCATAGTTAGGTTCTGAATTTACTCACACAAAATCATGGAAATTCAGCAGTTATAGTTATGGTTATCTCAAGTAACTATAACTCATGCCCTAAGGTAACTATAACAGTTATCTCATCAATGATTTAGTGCAAATGTTACATTGATATTTTTAATTATGGTATAGAAGATGTCATCAGTGCTCTAATATCTAGGGTAATTAGCTGTGTATGTGAGGGCACAAGTTATAGTTATTTGAGAGGTTGTAATTTGCCTGAGTGTACCATTGTGTGAGGAAGGACCACATCTACCAGCAAGCCTCTCGGTCCCTGAAGGTAGTCCTAGGAACTTTCTGCACTTGGTGGGGCTATAGCGCTATAAAGTGCATTCTGAGTTCCCACTGCACAGGTTGGAATTTGCCTGTGTTTGCCATCATGTGAGGAAGGACTACATCTACCAGCAAGCCCCTGGGTCCCCGGAGGTGGCCCTTGGAATTCTCTGCACATGGTGGGGCTACAGAGCTGTAAAGCGTGTCCTAAGTTCCAGCTGCATTGGTTGTAATTTGCCTGCATGTGCCATTGTGTGGTGAAGCACCACATCTACCAGCAAGCCCCTGGGACTCCTGAGGCAGCCCTTGATAACTCTGTTCTTGGTGGGGCTACAGTGCTATAAAGCGCATCCTGAGTTCCTGCTATGAAGTTTGTAATTTGCCCGCATGTGCCATTGTGTGGGGAAGGACCACATCTACCAGCAAGTCCCTGGACCCCCCAAAGCTACCCTTGAAACTCTCTGCACTTGGCGGGGCTGCAGCGCTATAAAGCACATCCTGAGTTCCTGTTGTATGGGATATGTGCGAGGCATACTTGGGCACTCTCCAGGTGAAGACCTGGCAAACACCAGGTCCATCTGTGCCCATTCACAGCCAGACAAGGATGGATTGGGCCACCCCTCTTTTGTCTGGTCCATCAATTCGCTTTGGAGGTAAAATCCATGGGATAATCACACGGAGTACCTATAAAACCCATCAGTTCACTTTTATCACACTCTAACATACAGGATTATGGACAAAAGAAAATTGCAAGGCTCAGGGTCCTTGAGGGTGACAACAGTGGCTGCTTCCACCTTAACTAAAACACCTCCCATTACAAATTACTTGTAAACAGTAATGGGTGTTTTAAACTCCAAAATCGGGTGGGTTGAGAAAAGGATTAATGCTGTAAGGAGATCTTCTTTGTCTCTGTCCATCTTGCAAGACCCCCTGGTCCAAAATGTGTCTGAGAAGGAGCGAAGTTACTGCCAGTCACTCAGCAAATACCAGCAAGGTGTCAGACATCATTGATATAAGTCCAAATCACCCATCCAGGCCACCCACACATAATAGTGAGAATGATCTGCGTGCTAGCAACTTGGTGGGCAGACCGGTGGGAGGTATTATTCATACTGGTAATTAATCTATAGATTTTGTTGCCGACCCCCGTTCCTGCCAGGATTCATCGCCATTGAAAATGAGTAGGTGCAACAAACACCCGCTTACATAAAGTAAGCCCTGCCATCAGCTGCTGAACTTGGGCATTCCAGATGACCTTCTTGCAAAAGTTGGCCTTCCAGGCAGAACTCTTTCTCACTTAGGAGCCTTTGTTAAGTCCTGCTAAGATGAACTTTTTAACAAAATAGAGTCATTACTATTTGCCCTCAGAAAGAATCTCTTTGCCAAACTAGAACAAGGTCTGGTGGAAATAACTGCCCAGAATGGCCATCAACTGTCTAACCATCTGGGGAAACATTGTGTTGGACTTAACTCTGAACCCCAATGTCATCAGGGACCACTCATCCTCAGCCCATAATGGTCAAATGCAGCAAAAGGGAATGGCTATGACAAGTCCACCTCTGACTCTGATGTCTTTACTTTAAATAAGGCAGAACCCAGCCAAACGCGCCCCACCCCATGAGTCCAAGGGTGCCCCTCACAAGGATTTGTTTGCGCTTTTAGTTATACAATGGTGTGGCTTGGAAAATAAGGCTAGTCAGGCATTAACTCACTTCAGACTCTCTCAATAAAGTGATGCCCTAAATGATATGTTATAAATAATGATTTAATTTACATTTCCGACTGCACAAAAAATAACCCTGCACCTCTACCCACTTTTTCAGGAGCAACTAATTCAAGCACAATTGATTTTATATTAATATCCAGCAACCAGAGTCACGTAGTCATGGATTTTAGAGCCGCCCTGAATTGTTTCAGTGACCATAATCCTTTAGTAGCTAGTTTGAAGATAAGTTTTGGGGGAGGGGTTTGGGCTATATCTTCAATTCCCACTAAGTATAGCTCAAACCAGGGCCTAAGATTAAAATGGAAGGGGATAGATCCGAAAGCTTTTCAAGTTAAACTTATGAAGGAAAATGTGTGTCTAGTAAATAAATGCTTGTCCTTTAAGGCCTCCCCTGATGTCTTAATTAGGAATTTTGAGTCACTATGTCGAGACATTTCATCTAAGTTAATTGTTAAATGTCCCACTACATTAATGCGGCTCTTTCGTTGGTTCTATAGTTCATGCACCAGAGCCCATAAACAATTAAAGGAGGTATTGCACATGATCCCCAGAAACCGGGATATGGTAAGTGCTGCAAGGAAAAAGTATGAGATCATGTTAGAAGCGACAAAGGAAGATCTTAAATCTGAAGTCTAGTTTAATTTATTGGCAGCTGGACATCTCAAGGACTCAAGGATATTCTTGGATTTCATTAAACGCATGTTGTTTGCTGAGGGCCCACAACCTAACGTTGAATGTCTGATCTCGGGGACAACGTAGGCCAACCATTTTGCTTGCATCTTTAACCCTCAGTGCAAGGTAATTGTTAATGAGGAGAGGGACACCAACACAACCATGGAGGGGGAACAAGTCACCTTTTTAGTGAAACAATCTCTGTGACGGAGTTGGAGTTTGCCATTAATCAGGACACATGTAGGAAAGCATCAAGCATGGATGGGGCTCCGCTCGATCTGTTTAAAAATAATGCAGCCCTTTGGGCACCAATCCTTACTAACATTTTTAGGGCTGCTATCAGAGATCCACTCCCTATTTCATGGAAAGAGGCCATTGTTGTCCCGATTTATAAAAATGGGGACAGAAATGACCCGGTGTGTTAAAGGCCGATTTCTCTGATTGACGCAATGGGCACGGGTTTGGGTAGGATGCTTTGTGTAGGCCAGTGAAAACAACATACTTTCCCAGACCCAGTACGGTTTTGAGCAAGGTTTTGGAACTGTAGAGGGGTGCCCTAATTTAGCGCTTATTGTCAGTAAGTACACAAAATCCATGAAGAGTTCATTACATCTGGCCTTCATGGACTTGCTGAGCGCTTTTGACACCATAAACCATGCGCAGTTTTGGACTATGATGGGGGACATGGGCGTGGAGGAGCCCCTGGTTTTACTCCTCCAGAGGCTTCATGCAAATACTACAGTGAAAATACATTATGTCCTGGAGGTGATTGTACTGGTCCCTTAACCTTGACTGAGGGAGTCCGCCATCTACATAAATGGCTTGGAGGCCCTCCTGTTGCAGAAGAAACTAGACTATCCTAGGATTGGCAATTACTTTATCTTGTTGATTTTTTATGCAGATGACACTGTTCTTCTAGCAAGCATAGCAAGCAGTCTACAAAAAGCCCTCAATGCCTTTGTAGAGGACATCTCCTTTCTGGACCTGAAGGTGAACCTCAAAAAATCATACATAGTGGTCTGTTTTCTGAAAACAGTTAAAATCAGAACTTTTTATCTTGAAGGAAATTCTGTGGCCAAAGTATCAGATTTCTGTTATCTAGGGATCCTTTTTAATAGCCAGTTGAAGTGGGGCAACCTCCTAACCTTAAATGTGCAGCAAAATAATGGATCCGCTAAAGCACTTGTTCGTTTTGCAGCCATGCTTGGACATAAGCCTGTTAAAGAAATGATGACCCTGTATAATGCAAAATGTATGGCCATTGCTACCTACAGGGCTGGAGTGTGGGGGTATTAGAATTGTTAAAAATGCCAGATAGTAGAGAACACCTTCCATAGGAGATTGTAGATGGTTCCAAAAGGGGCTTTTGTCATTCTGAATTGGGCTTGAACTACCTGGAAGATTTTATTGGTGTTGCCCCTTTGCTGTTATTGGCTAGAATATGGTCCACACCTGAAATAGAATTCTCTAGACAAATTGTATCTGGTTGTCTTTCTTTGCTTAATTATGTGAAAATTTGTTGGTTAAGTTATATTAAGCGTGTTTTTGGTGAACAAGGGCTCTCTGATTTTTTTTGGAAGACCCAGTTTCTATTTCGCCTCATGTGAAGACGCATATTAAGACAGCTTATTCAGAAAGGGCGTCAGTTATCCATCGGCATCTATCACCAAAGCAATACCCACCATATAATCTAACTGTCACTTCACCCGCTCCAGTGATGCAACTTTACTTGTTGCTTGTTCCAAACGTTCAGAATAGGTTTTATCTGACCAGACTGCACTTGGGCATGGTGCATGTTTTAGTAGCAGTTCCCACACAAAGAGGATGGGTAGAGGATCTCCCTCCATGTCCTTGTGACAATACATTGAAGCAATCTACTGCTAATTTTCTAATTTTTTGTTCACTGTATCCCTCTTTGAGATCAACCCTTTGCTCCCCTTATTGAGATTGTTCAGGCCTAGCTCACATGAAGAAGGCCTTAGACTCTTGAATACATTGAAGTCGTATGAAATTTCCCATGTTCTTCTTAATTTTATCAGGGGGGGGATCTTTTGATTAGGAGGTGCTTTGGATAACTGCTCCTTTGAGTTTGTTGAAGGACTCAATTAATGTGTATGCTTCTGTGATGTACCCTTGTAAAAAGTCCCTGCCATTGGTATACAGCCTATTTTTCAGATTATTTAGGTTGTATATAACTCGCATTTGGTTTTGAGGTTTTTACTCAAATTTTAGTGCTGTACAGTGAGTGGCAAGGTGTTTTTCATTTTTCTTCAGTGTGCTTGGGATAACATGTACTAATACCACTCCAATATGTTTATGTATTTATGCTTTTATGCTTTCCTGAATTCAAATAAAGTTTTATGACTGACTGAGATAACCATGATTATAACTGCTAAAATTCTATGGCTTTATGAGTGCAAATTCAGAACCTAACTATAATGTCCCTGTAACCTTTATTGTTTTTTTAAGTGAATTACTATGTTTTAAAAAATATATTTCCTAACTATATTGTCGCTGTAACCTTTCTTTTTTTAGTGAATTTCTATGGATTTCCTTCGGCCATGGGAGGCAGCGGTTGGCTACAGGGCCTGGCCTGTAGCCAGACCCTGCGGCCAACCCCCTATAACCACCCAACCCCATGGGCAGCCTTTGGTCATGCACTGCGAGGATTGTCCACATGGCCTGTCTGGTGGCCAGGCCACGGAGCCTACCCCCAATAATCACCCAACCCGTGCCATGCATGGCCTTTGGCCATGTGCAGCAGGGTATGTCTGCAGGGCCTGGCCTGCTGCTAGGCCCCACAAACTACCCTCTATACCCACTCAAGGCACTGCCACTCATGAAGTGCTTCTTTGTTTGGTGGAGATGCCGTCATATTCCTGTGCAACAAGAATGTGTCTCTAAAATCAGCAGGAAGCGCCCCTGCCATCCTTTTAGTAAGCTGTCTATCATCCTGGGAAAATGGTGGAAAGATTTTACATACCACTAATATAGATATACATATGGGGTGGGGCCAAAAGGGGGGCTTCTAGGCTATTTTTCATACTTGTAGTTTTTAAAAGTGAGAATACGATATCTGGTCTCAGCAGCAGATGACAAGAAAGAACCAACTCATCACAGTCACTACACAAGATATTGCGCTTGAAAAAAGCAAGGATGCAGACACCTCCATCAAGGTTTAAAGATAACTTTTCAAGATGGAAATTGAGAGATGCCTTGACCATGTGCAAGAAATTAGGATAATCAGTACTTTACAGAAGTGGAGCTTGAACTTGGGCACCTGTTTTGTTTACATCTGTAAGTGCTTACCATTGAGGTTTGATTTCTGTGAAATGAGCATCATGCCAGAATGAATCATGCCCTTCTTATTCATACAAGAAGAGGCCACCATTTTGTGCAGAATTTCTACCCAACTGGAGTACTTTTTACTGGGTAATTAGTAAGTGCTACCTCTTTGTGTACATGTATATTGCTTCTCCTATACTACAGCTGCTAAAGGACACAGAGGTAAAGTATCCAGTAAATTTGTGTGTCTGTAACTTTGCCAATGTAATTGTTCATCGCGCATTTCAAGCAGATAACTTTTCAAGGTGAAACTTTCAGAAAAAACACACTTGGGTCTAGGGGACCTGTGGGAGCCGGCATTGCTTCCACATGCAGGAAGCTGCTGAAAATGCAGTTGACTGCATGTGGGACAATACCTTCATCTCTTTCCATATCTGCATGTTTGCAGGCAGGGAAAGAGATAAAAACTCTGCTTCCAGCAAGCAGGAGCATTTTGACAGCTCCTGCCTGCTGGAAGCAGAGTGTTTGCTTTAGCTTGATTGCAGCTGTCACAGCTCCCGCCAACCAAAAGCAAGCAGCGATATCCGATGGTGGGCACCTCTGGGGATAGCTGGAGCCAGTCCAGGGGAATGGCAATCCCCAGGGCCATAAATGGCTTAAGGAGGGGGCCATGGAGCCCCATTACTTTGCTCTGCATGTGCCGTCTCTGGGAGGTGGTGGCCCCCAAGACCGTATATGGCCTGGAAGGGAGGCCGTACAGCCCCCCTCCTTTCTGTAAAAATGTTAAAGGCCCAGGGGAATTAGTACTTCCTAGGGCATGGGGGGGTCAGTGCTGCCCTCCACAATAATTTTGTAGTTGCCCCGGTGATCTGCGGGTCCCCGGGGTTCACACAGCCCCAGGAAGGGGTTCTGTGTGCCCCCCTACTTTCCATAAAAAAGCCCCAGGGAAGTGGTGGTTCCTGGGGCCTGGGAGTGGGTGTCCGCATGGCCCCTCCATCTATTTAAAACAAGTCCTGAGGAGGGAGTGTTCCCCGGGCTTTAGAAAGCCTTTGGAGTGGCCCCTGTGCTCCCCCTCCATTTTCTAATTATACATCAATGCCCCCCGGACCTTTCCCGCCCTGGGCCTTATTTAAAAACAAGCAAGGGAGTCCATGCTTGTTTTTTTTTTAGCTCATGCTAAAGTTTGCAAATATTCTCAAATTTTACTGTAAATTTGAAAAAATGGTTTTTTGCCAGTGGGACCCCAGGACCAAGGCTTGGGGTTTAGGATATGTGTACCCTGCCAACCTTTCCTTTTTTGTGCTTTTTTTGGGAGTCGGCTGAAGCTGAGTCTCAAAATGGCTGCCAACACTTCCTGGTTGAAATGTTGCCAGCCCATCAGATCTCCGCACAAGATCAGGACTGTTTGTGAAGTTGCCGTGACCCTAGATATACAAATTTGGATTTCCATTAATTTCTCAAAAGCTACTGAACTGATTTACACTATATAAAACAACAGCACTGTCTGGACCAAGAGCTACATTTCTGCCAAATCTGGTGTAATTCCATCTAGCAGGGTGTAATCTTGTCTAAAATCTCTTTGGGAATTAACATGGGAAACACGCTTTTGTACCCCCTCCCCTTTTTCTCAGCCCCTGCTTGATGAATCACCCCAAAGCTTTCCATGCACAACAAGTCCCTAGAGGACACTTTAAAAAAAAAATGTCATGACGTTTCGTGAAATGGTGCCAAAGATATAGCCAAGTCAAACCTTTGTTTTTTAAAATGATTTTCTATGCTTTTTTTCGTAACTATACCATCCCTGTAACCTTTGTTTTTTTATAGTTTTATATATTTATATATATATATATATATCACATACATATATATACCACACATACACACATTACACACACATATATGTTCACAGAAATAAACAAATGTTAAAGTAACGCTATAATTAGGTCAATTTGTCAGGGATAACATTAACATTTGAACTAACAAAAACACAGGCATGTACAGTTAACAGAGAAAACTGTAAATTGCACTCCGCCATGCACTGCTTATAAGATCACATATTCCATCACTCATGACATGTCCTATGACATCATTTATGGCATCACTAATGATATCGCAAATGACATCATTGATGACATCATCCATTAAGTGTACTAGTTAATTTTAAAGTTTACACAGTGGGGGGTGGCTACCATATTACTTTTCATCCTAATTTTGCACAGCCTGTGTCCAGCTAATCGGTGTAATTGTTTACAAAAAACATGCACTCCCAATGCACCATACTATTAAAGGTGGGTGCCCAGCATGGCTCTTGTTTGCAGGGAGCAGCAATTTATGCTGCTCCCTGCAGGTGGCAGCAACATTTTAATCTGTTTCCCTGCCTGCATCAGTGCATTTTTTAAGCTCCCAACCACGGGGAGCTGACTTGGTGTTTGCTCCCACTTGGCAATATTTTTTTAAACTGCTCCTGCCAAATGCGAGCAAACACAGGTTTCCCTGCCCATGCCGATGTGGGCAGGAAAACCGCTTTGTCCCTAAGGGTAGGCTCCCCTAGACATACCATGTGACCCAAGGATGGGGTCCCAGGAACAATACTGGCTCCTGGATGGGGCCACGTAGCCCTCTCCTCTAAAGTATTCAGCCCAGGGGTGGGGTCTCTGGGGCCTTCAATTGGTCAGGGATGGGGGGGCTTGGGGTGGGAGGGCTACAGGCCTTGCTGCCCATTATTTGTAATTTTGACCATGGGCATGGGCTCCACTTTGCCTTTTTAGGAGGGATTGTGGCATAATTTGCCATTTTATTAAAATTTGTATCCTCAGGGAGGCTTATCTGGTTCCTCTCAGGGTTCCTATGGGGTCAGGGTATCCCTACCCTGCCCCCTTATACTATTTTAATTTTTTTATTTCAGGACAAGGGACTGATTATCCATGTCCTGTAATGATTGCCAGCAACATTTTTCTCATGTTGCTGGCAGCCAATCAGAGTGCTCGCTCCCACAAGAGTCTGAGTCCCACAGGAGTGAGATGGCCCAAGGTTTATAAAGCTCCCTGGCCCAATCTGAAAGCTTAATTTTCTAACTGGTGCTCCCACGGTATTCAATCATGCCTCTCATGGACCCAAACATTCAAAGATAAAATTATATTTGACCCTTGATTTCACAAAAACTACTGAACAGATGGACACTAAATCATGAAAAGCACAATCTGTGGAACAAGATCTAGCTTCCTGGCAAATTTGGTATAATTCCATTCAGCAGTTTTTGCTGTAGCCCATCTTAAAAAGTCTATGGAAAATTACAAGGGGATTTTGCATTTTGGGACCCCCCCTTTTTTCCCAGCTGATGCTTGATGGAACACCCTGAAATTTCCATGCACAAACGAGTCAAAAAGTAACACATGTTTTTAAAGCTTCATGGAGATTTGTGCCAAAGTTATTTGCAACAGAAGCAATAATTTTTCTATGAAACAGCTGACCTATCTATAACTACCTAGTGGTAACTACTACAGCTAGTTAGGCAATTATAGTGTAGTGCTAGTTAATAAACATGAGGTATTACGTATACTCCCTTTATTAAATGGTACTTATGAGTTTTCACTAAATGCATATTAGGAACAAAAGCACAATGATGTAATGGGCTTTATAGGTAATTAGGTAATTATATAGGGGGTCATCACGACAAGCAGTGACCGCCGTGCGCCCGCCAATGCGGCCGCACTCCTGCGGCCCCCATTAAGACATTCCCAAACCAAGTTTGCACCCGCCGGCCCAGCGGGAATGAGGCCGCAACATAGGAGCCGGCTCCTAATGGAGCCGGCGGTGTTGCGGCCGTGCGACGGTTGCAGTTGCACCCGTCGCGCTTTTCACTGTCTGCTATGCAGACAGTGAAAAGCTGGCCGGGGCCGTGTTAGGGGGCCCCTGCACTGCCCATGCCACCCAGGACACCCCTTACCGCCAGCCTCTTCCTGGCGGTGCAAACCGCCAGAAACAGGCTGGCGGTAGAGGGGTCATAATCCCCAGGGCAGCGCTGCAAGCAGCGCTGCCCTGGCGGATTACATCCGCCGGGGCCATTGTGGCGGTAAACCGCCGGCCCCGGCGGTGCGACCGCAGTGCGACCGCGGCGCTACCGCCGCGGTCAAAATACGCCGGGAGGCACCGCCATCCTGTTGGCGGTGCTCCCGTCGTTTTGGCCCTGCGGTTATAATACCGCCAGGGTCATAATGACCACCATAATGTGTTAGTCGTTAAGCATGGTATCTTGTGCATACTTTTTTGAATGGTACCCAATGGAACTGCGCTGAATGTAATCTATGAATACAAATATTAGCACCTTAAATCTCATTTTTCTCTAATTTAGATGCATTAGCTTAATTGAGGGTGCAGACCTAAGGTTGGCATACATGTAACGAAATAGAGTAATAACCATGGATAAAGGAACAGACAAACTACTGCACCTCAGATAGTTACAATATCCTTATGTATAGTTATTAGAAAAGAGAGCAAATTTAAATCATTCACTTGAGTTTTTGTGAATATTTATAAGAAAGTTCCTCCATTTGGAATAAGATATTTAAGAATCATATGTAAATCTCATTTTCTACCAAAGTCATGTTCATGTCGATATTGTGGTGATTTAATAATGATAATAATGATTAACAAGCTTGTATGAAATGGATTAACATATCTGTTGAATGTTATACTTATGGTAAGAAACCATGGGGCAGATTTAGGAGCCCCTTGTGCCACATTAGCATCATTTTTGTTGATGGTAATGTGGCCATATTATGGTAAAATGCAGCACCCTATTTACAAGGCGTGCTGCAGGGGCGCTCCTCCATTCGGGCGGAGGAGGTTTGCACCCCTGCCAGCAGTGGCAGTTGCAAAACCTTTAACAAAAACCGATAATAAACTTTGTTTATTATCGTTTTGTTTTAAACGGGCAGGGCCAGGGGTGTGACAAGCAGTGCCGTCTCGGCCAGCCAAACACACATGCGCAGTAGGCTCTCCCCAACACAGTTGCCAGGCTGCAGAGAGCCTTCACAGGCTTCCAGTCTGCCTGGGAGAGCCATTGTTGAGCACTCCCAACCAATACTGATGCTGCTCTGAGCAGCGTCAGGTTTGGCCACAGGGCAGGCTGGGAGCCTGTGCCTGCAGCAACAAAGCCAAGAGCGGAGCAGCATGACGACGTTCAGGTAAATGTTTTTTAAAAATAATTTAATGTTTATTACCCCCTCCCCTCCCTTTGTGCGCTGCCCTGCCCCTCCCGCACCCGCGAGCCGTTCCTGCCACTTTGTAACCCTTTGCGACACATTATGCATGCCCCATGCATAATGTATACAAAGTGGGCATTCCCCCATTAGGGGGGACTGCAAAAACGGCACAGTGGAATCTAAGAGATTTCACTGCGTCATTTTGTGCAGCTACTTTTAAAGCCTGCTCAGAGCATTGGTTACAATAGGCCCTTAGGTTTGAAGCTATTACCCCCTACCCTGTGCCATGGTGTGCCACATTTTAAATATGTTGCACACATGGTGGTGGTAGGGGCCGCTAAGGGGGCAAGATAAGTGGCGCTGCACTGGGTGCACTGCCACTTTTCTTAAATCTGCCCCTTAAACCTTAAACTTGTTGCCCAAAGTTTCTTTCCGGCACGAGTTATAGTTTCTTCAGATAAGTATAACTATAAGTGTAACTATAACTGCTGAATTTCAATAGTTTTGTATGGATAAAACACCAACCCAACTATAACGTTCTGTAACCTTTGGATTTTTCTGTGAATTTCTATGTTTTGTTTAACACGCACGTTAATATCTCTGTCAGGTTGTGCCCTGCTAATCAGGGCCTTGCTTTTCCCCTGGATTCAAGGAGGGTCCAAGAAAGATCCAAGGAGGATTCGAGGAGGATTTGAGGATCCGCCGTTCAGCCGAAAAAGAAAAAGGGAAATTTTTTGCCCATTACCCCTCCTTGTGTCTTATGGGGACCCCTAATATGTTTTTACACTCCCCCTCTTCAGCCAAAGTGAGAAACAAAATGGTGGCCGCAACCTTTCTGTCAGGTAGCAGACTATGGCCTTGCTTTCCTGCCAGATCAGAGGAGTATCCGCACCTCTAGAAATACAAATTTGGATTCCATTAATTTCTCTAAAAATACTGCATGGATTGACACCAAATAAAACAATGGAACAAGAGCGACCTTTTTGCTAAATTTAGTGTAATTGAATCCAGCCTTTCGGAATTAACATGGGAAACACACTTTTTTGAGCCCCCTCCTTTTTCTTGGCCCCCGTTTGATGGATCACCCCAAAACTTTCCATGCACAGCAAGACCTTTGGGCACACTTTTTGTAGTAAATTTTGTGAAGATTTGTCAAATGGTGCCACATATTATGCCAAGTCAAAAAATGCTTTTTTAATAGAAACTAGGTCCTACTATAGCTACCTAATGCTGACTGACAGTAGGATTTCATATATATATAAATATATGTGTGTGTGTCTGTGTGTGTGTGTCTGTGTGGTGTGTTTGTGTTATATAGAATTTTACTGTAAATAAGCAAAAAAATATAGCATGTAGATAGTAATGGTACCTGTATCAAATTGTTAGTTAAACAATTTTAAAATTGGATGGATGTACGATTGGATAGACATTCATGTTTTTTAATACTTCTAAGTCGGTGGGACCATTATACTGTTCATCCTCACAATGTAGTGCTTCATATGGTCCGTGTAAAATGTTCATCTGCAAATAAATTAACTCTCTTGTTTGGTGTTCGGCAATGAGCAGGCCACCCTGCTGAATGTTTGCTGCATTTATCTGTGATGTTGCTTCTTATTAGATATCATTAGGTACACAATAATTATTATAATTATGTGCATTGCTTAGGCTACCCTCCTAAATAACAACCACTTTTATTCAGAACTCATAATTGCTGCATCTAGACTTAAAACAAAATCTAATTAGATGTCACTTCCTTCCCCCGCCCATCACCAGCCCACAGAATTCATCCCTTTGATAACCAAGAAATTATCCATTTCTAGTGTTTGCATTTACCTAATTTTGCTTCTGAAGGCTGTCCACCATAACGGAGACGCATACTGCTCGCCTGCATCTGTGATTATATCATCTTTTTTAATTTGGTCATTTAGATTGTAGCCCTACCTTTAAAACATGACTCAAAATGGACATCTGTGAGGAGATTAAATACCCACTAATGTCCATTTTTCTAAAAAACAAATAAGAGTGATTGGACTTTCCAAAAGGAGGCGCTAAATAACCTTTCTCAATAACGAATACTTCCAGCACGTTATTCAGTTCAATAGCTATGGCAAATTTGATTGTAATTATCATCGAGTGGCAAACCACCTTTACCAACGTGAATTTGTTGTCGAAGCTAATATTGTGGATGCCCACCTCTGCCTTATTTGCTGATGATGCTGGTGGTGCAGATGTGATCACAAACAATGAACTGTTTGTATATATAAATAGTTCTAGCACCTTTGTGTTTGAGTATTGTAAAGGGAAACGATTTTCAACTTATTGCTCAAAACAAAACACATTTTCTTTGACATGCTTCGAAAGCCGGAACTGAGGAAATCTCTCACAACTTTATTACAGAGCAGGTAACTAAATTGCATTGTTAGCAAGCGCGTAAGTGCAGAAAGTGCAGTGGCACTGGGGCCTAGAGTGTGAACGGCAGACTGCACCCCAAATTGTTGCTGTATTTTATTACCCAACTCGGGGTAGACTTTCCTGAATTAATCTCTATGGCACTCTTGCTACTCCACTGATTCAGGCTTGAGGTAAACTGTTTAAAAATTTGAGGGCTACATTAACCCCTTCGCTGCCAGGCTTTTTCCCCTCCTGTGCCAAGCTTTTTTTTAGCTATTTGGGGCAGTTTGCGCTTAGGCCCTCATAACTTTTTCTCCACATAAGCTACCCATGCCAAATTTGCGTCCTTTTTTTCCAACATCCTAGGGATTCGAAAGGTACCCAGACTTTGTGGGTTCCCCTGAAGGAGACCAAGAAATTAGGCAAAATGCAGCAAAAATTTACTTTTTTTCAAAAAAATGGGGAAAAAGGGCTGCAGGAGAAGGCTTGTGTTTTTTTCCCTGAGAATGGCGTCAACAAAGGGTTTGCGGTGGTAAAATCACCATCTTCCCTGCTTTCAGGAACAGGCAGACATGAATTAAAAAACCCAATTTTTCAACACAATTTTAACATTTTACTGGGACATACCCCATTTTTACAATTTTTTGTGCTTTCAGCCTCCTTCCATTTAGTGACAGAAATAGGTGAGAAACCAATGCTGGATCCTAGAATGCTAAACATTTCTGAAAAGTAGACAGTAGACAAAATTCTGAACTCAGCAAGGGGTCATTTGTGTAGATCCTACAAGTGTTTCACTTAAAAATAACAGCTGAAATAAAAGAATATTGAAATTGAGGTGAAAAAAACCAGCAATTTGTTTCCACGTTTTACTCTGTAACGTTTTCCTGCGATGTCAGATTTTTGAAAGCAATAAACCGTTACGTCAGCTGAACTCTTCTGGTTGCGGGGATATATAGGGCTTGTAGGTTCATCAAGAACCCTAGGTACCCAGAGCCAATAAATGAGCTGCACCTTGCAATGGTTTTTCATTCTATACCGGGTATACAGCAATTCATTTGCTGAAATATAAAAAATGAAAAACAGGTATCAAGAAAACCTTAGTATTTGCAAAATAGCCACAAGATAAGGTGTTGAGAAGCAGTGGTTATTTGCACATCTCTGTATTCCGGGGTGCCCATACTAGCACGTGAATTACAGGGCATTTCTCAAATAGACGTCTTTTTTACACACTGTCTTACATTTGAAGGACAAAAATGTAGAGAAAGACAAGGGGCAATAACACTTGTTTTGCTATTCTGTGTTCCCCCATGTCTGCCCATAAAAATGGTACCTCACTTGCGTGGGTAGGCCTAGCGCCGCGACAGGAACTGCCCCAAAACACAACATGGACACATCACATTTTCACAAAGAAAACAGAGCTGTTGTTTGCAAAGTGCCTAGCTGTGGATTTTGGCCTCTAGCTCAGCTGGCACCTAGGGAAACCTAGCAAACCTGTGCAGTTTTGAAAACTAGACACCTAGGGGAATCCAAGAAGGGGTGACTTGTGGAGCTCTTACCAGGTTCTGTTACCCAGAATCCTTTGCAAACCTCAAAATTTGGCTAAAAAAACACTTTTACCTCTCATTTCGGTGACAGAAAGTTCTGTAATCAGAGAGGAGCCACAAATTTCCTCCACCCAGCGTTTCCCCAAGTCTCCCGATGAAAATGGTACCTCACTTGTGGGGGTAGGCCTAGCGCCCGCGACAGGAAAAGCCCCAAAACACAACGTGGACACATCACATTTTCACAAAGGAAACAGAGCAGTTTTTTGCAAAGCACCTAGCTGTAGATTTTGGCCTCTAGCTCAGGCGGCACCTAGGAAAACTTAGCAAACCTGCGCAGTTTTGAAAACAAGGCACTTAGGGGAATCCAAGATGGGGCTCTGATCAGGTTCTGTTACCCAGAATCCTTTGCAAACCTCAAAACTTGACTGAAAAAATACCTTTTCCTCTCATTTCGGTGACAGAAAGTTCTGGAATCAGAGAGCAGCCACAAATTTGCTTCCACCCAGCGTTCCCCCAAGTCTCCCGATAAAAATGGTACCTCACTTTTGTGGGTGGGCCTACTGCCCGCCGAAGGAAATGCCCCAAAACACTATCTGAACACATCAAAATTATCAAATACAAAACTACCTGTTTTTGCGGGGGGCACCTGTGTTTCTGGTCCTGGGCTCAGCAGCCTTCTAGGGAAACCTACCAAACCCAGACATTTCTGAAAACTAGACACCTGAGGAAGTCCAGTGAGGTGTGACTTGCGTGGATCCCCCAATGTTTTCTTACCCAGAATCCTCAGCAAACCTCAAAGTTAACAAAAAAAATCAATTTTTTCCCACATTTCTGTGTGGGATCACCGCACTGGGACACATTTCATACCACCCAGTGCTCCCCTCAGTCTCCCGGAAAAAATTATACCTCATTTGTGTAGGTGGGCCAAGTGCTTGTGAAAGGGAAGAGCCAAAAACATCTTGATATTGACGGGGAACCAAAGGGGGTCCAAAAGGGCAGTTTGCAAAAAAACATTTTAGGCTGACAAGTGGAGCAGACGTTTTATCGGTATAGATGAGACAATGCTGGGTGGTAAGAATTTGGTGGATTCCTACAGATTCCGGAAGGTTCCATCACAAAAACGTGGGAAAAATGTGTGATTTCCAGCAAAGTTTGAAGTTTGTAGGAGATTGTGGGTACAAAAATGGTGTGGGGTGCATGTGAAACACACCACCCTGGAATCACCCAGATGTTTAGTTTTCAGATGTGTCTAGATCTTGTGGATTTTGCTACATGGCAGCATCCCAAAGACCATTAAGTGCAGCCCTCACCATTCCAAGTGGGACGATTTTGAGAGTAAGCCAAGCTCTCATGGCCCAAATGTAAAACTAAAACCCATAATAATCAAATGTCTTCTTGCTGGCTGTGGGATAAAATGTTTTAGAGTGCAGGGGAGAGCTGAAAGACTGTTACCCCCTTCAGTTGAGGTGGGGGCGTAACCAGGCCCATACTGGTTGGTAGCCACCACCCCAATATATATATATATATTTTAATTCCCTGGCATCTAGTAGACTTTCTGCCCCCCCGGGGTGTGGATCAGGGGTAATTGCCCCATCTGCCCACTGGTGGGCAGAACAACTTTGGCCCCATGTATTTGGGGTGGGGGTATGGCCATACCCCCATCCTCTTATTTTTGAAAAAATAATTCCCTGGCCTCTGGTGGGCTTTCTGCCATCCCTTGGGGCAGATGGGCCTTCCAAAAATAGGCCCATCTGCCCCAATGGGGGACAGATATGGCCAACAGTAATGTGCCCTCATAGGGAGTGACCCTTACCCAAGGGGCTGCCCCCTAAAGAAAACACATGCATACACACACACCAATCCCTGGTGCCTAAGTGGTTTCTGCCCCCAAGGGGGCAGATTGGCCTAACAAAAATCGGCCGATCAGCCCCCAAGGGGGGCAGAAATGGTCTAAATACAATTTTCCCCCCAGGGGAGCGACCCTTTACTAAGGAGTCGCACCCCACCTCTAAAAAACTAAACAAAAAAAAAACTTTTTTTTTTTATCCCTGGCGCCTAGAGGTTTCTGCCACACCTGGGGACAGATTGGCCTAAAATAAATTCCCCCCCTCCCCCGGGGAGCGACCCTTGCCTAAGGGGCCGCTCCCCACCTCTAAAGAAAAAAAAAGATCCCCGGTGCATAGTGGTTTCTGCCCCTCTTGGGGGCAGATTGACCTAACAAAAATCGGCCGATCGTCTAAATATAATGTGCCCCCCAGGGGAGCAAGCCTTGGCTAAGGGGTCGCTCCCCACCTCTAAAAAGCAAAACAAAAAAATTATCCCTGGCGCCTAGAGGCTTCTGCTTATCCTGGGGGCAGATCGGCCTAATAACAACAGACCGATCTGCCCTCGGGGGGGCAAAAAAATAGCCTAAAATAAATTTGCCCCCACCCCCCTCGGGGAGCGACCCTTGGCTAAGGGGTCGCTCCCCACCTCTAAAAAAAAAAAACAATAGTTTTTTTATCCCTGGCGCCTAGAGGCTTCAGCCCCCCCTGAGGGCAGATCGGCCTAGTAACAATAGGCCGATCTGCCCCCGGGGGGCAGAAATGGCCTAAAATAAATTTGCCCCCTCTCCCCCTCACCCCCCACTGAGCGACCCTTGCCTAAGGGGTCGCTCCCCTTGCGTGACATTGGTGCAAAAAAAAAAAACACGGTGCCTAGTGATTTCTGCCCCCCTTGGGGGTAGATTGACCTAACAAAAATCGGCCGATCGTCTAAATACAATTTGCCCCCCAGGGGAGCGACCCTTGCCTAAGGGGTCGCTCCCCATCTCTAAGAAAAAGAAAAAACACACCAAAAAAAATTAACCTGGTGTCAAGAGGTTTTTGCCCCCCCTGGGGGCAGATCGGCCTCATAAAAATAGACCAATCTGCCGCCAAGGGGGGCAGAAATGGCCTAAATATAATTTGCCCCAGGGAGCGACTCTTGCCTAAGGGGTCGCTCCCCAACTGAAAACAAAAACAAAAGAAACACAAAAAAAAAAAAATGGTCCCTGGCGCCTAGTGGATTCTGCCCCCAGTGGGGGCAGAAATGGCCTAAAATAAATCCCCCCCACCCGGGGAGCGACCCTTGCCTAAGGGGTCGCTCCCCTTCCGTGAAATTGGCAAAAAAAAAAAACTCCTAGGTGTCTAGTGGTTTTTGCCCCCCTTGGGGGCAGACTGGCCTCATATAAATAGGACAATCTGCACCCAACGGGGGAAGAAATGGCCTAAATATAATTTGCCCCCTAGGGACAAAAAAACACACAAAAAAACAAATGAAAAAATGATCCCTGGCGCCTAGTGGATTTTGCCCCCCCTGGGGGCAGAAAAGGCCTTGAAAAATATTTTACCCCCTGGAGAGTGACCTTGGCCCAAGGGGTCGCTCCCCTCATGCCAGTTTCCCTTGAAAATCAAATCCCTGGTGTCTAGTGGGCATTTCAAAAGCCGGATTGCTTTACAATCCGGCTTTTGAAATGCTCTGAGAGAATTCAAAGGGAAGGAAATTCCTTTCCTTCCCTTTGAAGCCTCTCAGGCCCCCATCACATGATCGGGAGAGAAATTCTTTGCATTTCTCTTCCGATCGCGCTGGAAGCTGAGCTTCCAGCACAATGGGGAAGTGGCCTCTGATGAGGTCAGCGCGCATTTGCGCGCTGACATCATCAGACTTCACTGGGGGGGTCAGAGGGGATCAGGGGTGGAAGGGGAATGGTTTCCCCTTTCATCCCTGCCTTAGGGGGGTGGGAGGGAACCCCACGGAGGCAGCACTAGCGCTCCCTCTGGGCTCCAGGCCGAGGACGTAATGGTTACGTCCTCGGCACAGGAGCCCTGGAGCACTGTGCCGCAGGACGTAACCATTACGTCCACGGCACAATAGCGGTTACAAAATAAATCATTTTGTTTTAGCGCTCACTGGTGAACTACAAGGGCATTAGGATTTCTAGAAAATTTGCGCAAACAACTGAGCCAATAGTACAAGGCAAATTATTAAGGGCAATCAGGCAAAATGGGTTTTTACTGCCAAGTATGGGGCAGGTGATGGCGCAGACTAGACTTAAAGGGTACCAGAGCACTTCACGTGAGAACAACTTTATGGTTACATAAGAACACGTTGCCATTTACAGTGTATAGCTGCTGAACTGCATAAAACACGAAAAAAATGGAATAAAATACAATAAAACACAGTAGGCACATTTTTGAAGTTAAATGAGGTAGAAGAAAATAAACTATACATGTTCTAAGTCTATGCGAGAACACAGTTGATATTATATATATTCTGTTACCCCAAATATGTATGTCGAGCTGTCCCTTCAGTGAGGTGCAGTTCTTCCTTTCAGTTCAGATAAGCTTCTCAACCAAACATGAAAACCCATGAATCTATTAAATATTTGTTTGACTGAAGAGCTACAAAGTAGCACGGTAGTTTTAGAGTAACTTTTATTCAGAAAAAGTCAACAAGGCTACTGCCACTGATCGAGCTGTTGTAATAAAGCATGTTTGTGGTTTAAAAATAGCTGATGTGATTCATGAAAGTCAGCCGCAACCAATCAATCAATCAATCAGGAATTTGTAAAGCGCACTTCTCGCCTTTGAGGGTCTCAAGGCGCTGAGGAGGGGGGAAAAGGGGGAGGAGGTACTGCTACTGCTCGAACAGCCAGGTCTTGATAAGTTTCCTGAAGGAAAGGAGATCTTTGGTCTGATGCAGGTCTGTGGGAAGAGTGTTCCACGTTTTCGCGGCGAGGTACGATAATGATCTACCACCGGTTGTAGTTCTGTGGACGCATGCGACGGTTGCGTGGGTGAGTTCGGCGGAGCGGAGATGCCGGGTCAGGGTGTAGAAGGAGAGCAGTCTGTTGAGGTATTCTTGTCCAGTGTTGTGCAGTGCTTTGTGAGCATGGGCGAGGAGTTTGATGATGATTCTCTTGTTGACTGGGAGCCAGTGCAAGTTCTGAGGAGGTCTGTGATGTGGCAGTGGCGGGGGACGTCCAGGATGAGGCGTGGGGAAGCATTCTGGCTGCGTTGCAGCTTCTTCTGGAGTTTGGCTATGGTTCCTTCATAGAGGGCATTGCCATAGTCCAGTTTGCTGCTTACGAGGGCTTGGGTGACTGTTCTTCTGGTTTCGTTGGGTATCCATTTGTAGATCTTTCGGAGCATGCGGAGAGTGTTGAAGCAGGAGGAGGAGATGGCATTGACTTGCTGGGTCATGGATAATGAGGAGTTCAAGATGAATCCTAGGTTGCGTGCGTGGTCAGTGGGAGTCGGAGCAAGAGTGGCAGGCGACCAGGAGTCATCCCATGTGGGAGGGGTGGAGCCAAAGATTAGGACTTCCATCTTGTCGGAATTGAGTTTGAGGCAGCTGCTCTTCATCCATTTGGCGATGGCCTTCATTCCTTCATGGAGGTTGGTCTTGGTGGAGTCCTTAGTGAGGGAGAGGATCAGCTGGGTGTCGTTGGCATATGAGATGATGTTGAGGTTGTGGGATCGGGCGATGTCAGCGAGCGGAGCCATGTAGACGTTGAAGAGGGTCGGGCTGAGGGACGAACCCTGGGGTAAGCCGCAGATGATTTTGGTGGCCTCTGAGTGGAATAGGGGGAGGCGGACTCTCTGGGTTCTGCCGGAGAGAAAGGAGGTGACCCAGTCCAGGGCTCTGTCACGGATTCCTGCATTGCTGAGGCGTGAGCGTAGGTTGTGGTGGCAGACGGTGTCGAACGCAGCTGAGAGGTCCAGGAGGATGAGGGCCGTGGTTTCGCCTTTGCCAGTGTGGTTCTGCTGTCGTCGGTGGCGGCGATGAGGGCAGTTTTGGTACTGTGGTTGCTGCGGAATCCGGATTGGGAAGGGTCCAGGGTGAAGTTCTCCTCGGGAAGCGGGTGAGTTGTCTGTTGACAGCCTTCTCGATGACTTTTGCCTGGAAGGGGAGCAGGGAGATATTCTGGTAGTTCTTGAGGTCCTTTGGGTCCGCCTTGGGTTTTTTGAGGAGGGCATTGATCTCAGCGTGTTTCCAGCTCTCCGGGAAGGTGGCGAACTCAAAGGAGCTGTTGATGATCTTCTGTAGTTGAGGTGCGATGACGGAGCTTGTTTTGTTGAGGATGTGATGAGTGTAGGGGTCAGATGTAGAGCCGGAGTGGATGGTGTTCATGATTTCAATGGTGTCATTGTCGTTGTCGTTGACGGGGGTCCAGGAGAGCAGGAGGTTGGTCGGAGGTGAATCTGTAGTGTTGGTGGTTGCTGGGGGGGTATGGGTGCTAAAGCTGTCATGGATGTCTGCAATCTTGCAGTGGGAGTAGGAGGCTAGGGAGTCACAGAGGTCTTGGGATGGCGGGATGTCTTTTGCGTTGGAGCTGGGGTTGGAGAGTTCCTTCACGATGTTGAAGAGCTCCTTGTGGCTGTGTGCGTTGTTGTTGATTTGGTCTTTGAAGGTAGTTCTCTTGGTAGCTCGGATGAGTTGGTGGTGTCTGCGGATGGCTTTTTTGAAGGCTGTGTGGTTGTCCAGATTCTGATCTTGGTGCCACTTTCTTTCGAGTCTTCAGCAGGTTTGCTTAGATTAGTGGAGGTCGGCGGTAAACCAGAACGCCTTTCTGTCAGTGCATCTGTTGGAGGGATTCTTGATTAGGACGAGGGTATTGGCACAGGTGTCGACCCATTGCCTGAAGTTGCGGGCAGCTGCATCAGTGTCGGTGGTGTCGATGGGTGGGTTCCAGAAGAGGGTCGCAATAAGTTGGTCTTCGGTAACCTTGTTCCAACTGCGGTGGGGGATCCGTTGTGGGTGGTGGTGTGTTGTGGGTTTCTTGAAGGAGACGTGGATGCAGCGGTGATCTGCGCAGTGGAGTTCGGTGGTGTGGCTGATGGAGACGTGATTGCTGGCGGAGAAAATAGGGTCGAGGGTGTGCCCTGTGGAGTGGGTCGGTGTTGTGACGAGCTGTTTGAGGCCGAGGTTGGAGAGGTTGTCGAGCAGGGTGGCAGTGTTGTTGTCGTTGGTGTTCTCGAGGTGGAAGTATAAGTCCCCGAGGAGGATGTAGTCAGTGGATGCGAGAGCGTGCATGCTGATGATGTGGGTGATGGAGTCGCTGAACTGCTGTCGGGCCGGAGGGGCCCCTAGACGAGGGTCTCTCGGAGTGTGGTGTTTGGGTCAGAGTGGATCTGGTGTTCGGCGGTGCTGAGGGTGTCTTCGGGGCTGGTCATGATCATGAGGGTGTTCTTGTGGATGATGGCAATGCCTCCTCCTGGTTTGTTGCTTGCGGGTGATCTTGTAGCCGTCCGGGATGGCTATGGCGATGTCAGGCGCTGAGGAGGGGTTCATCCAGGTCTCGGTCAGGAAGGTGACATCTGGGAAGGCTGGGTCGAGTAGATTCCATAGCTCTACTGCGTGCTTGTGGACGGAGCGGGTGTTGAGGAGGATACATCTGAGATGGTTGCATCCTGCCTTGGTGGGTGGGTTGTTGACGTGGAGGCTGGTGAAGGTGCCCTTTCGGCAGGAGAAGGGTCTGCAGGTGGTCTGCAGGGAGGCTTGAAGGCAGGCGGGAGAGCGGCCAGTGTTGAGTGCATGGAGGGTGGTGGCATCGTAGAGAAGACGTGCGTGGTGGCGGTGGGGGGATGGGAGCCAGAGGTTCTGGCACTGGGTGCGGTCCAGGCACGGACAGGCACAGACGGGCTTGCCTTTGACGCACCAGCGGCGTGGCCGTACAGCGGACGCCATTAAGTAGAGGGGTGGGGGAGGAGAGGACAGCTAGGAGACGGGGACGAAAAATGGTGCGAAAAAGGGGGCGGGCCGCAAAAAAGAGGGTGGGCCGTCAGGGCAGCAGCGTCAACAGTGCAGCGTGACAGAGAGAGGAGGGAGGCGGGGCCACAGGGGCAGCAGGGGAGAGAGAGAGGGGGAGAGCAAAAGGGAGAGAGAGAGAGGGTGGAGTGAGAGAAAAACGAGGAAGAGTGTGGCACGAAGCAAGAGAAGCACAAAGGGACAGAAGTGAAGCAGAACAGAGAGCAAAGCAGAAAAAAATGAGAAGAGAGGCAGAGGGTAGCCTAGTAGGAAAGCAGAGCTCTCCCACTAGACACCAGGGATGAGGCGCAGGCAGAAGCCTGCGTGTGGAGGAGGGCCTCGAACTCCTGACAGGGGTCAGGAGTTCAGAGGAGCCAGGGAAAGGGCTCTACTTACAAGGTGGAGCCATGGGAGGCAGAGAAGTGCTCTGACTAGGCCCCGAGCAGGACCAGAGCAGGAGCAAGTGGCTTCATTCAAAGGGCGAAGAAGATCCTTCCAATTCCGTGATCTCAGCAGCTGCTTTGAAACACAGCAGTTGGCCCTCCACTCCAGGAGAAAAACCTGTTTCCAAAGGGAAAATATAGTTAACCTATTGTGAAGGATGAATTGCCATTTCCCTTGCCACGCACAGCAGCTTGCACCCCCCAAAGTGCAGGCTGCTAGTGGGCATGTACTGTGGGACTACCCCTCAATGCAGTGGAATGCGATCTATGGTGTTACATGGCCGCAGATTGAAAGATCAAATCCCAGATGCCTCCATAATTGACTTGCTAGTATTCTTCTGCGGTCGGTTGGGGCTCTAAGTGGATGGACTCATGTAACATGGCAGGAGAGCAGATGGGCACCTTCAGTGTCTGAAAATATCTGCCAGGAGCTCAGGAATAGCTCTCTGCCCAACCACTTATCTGGGTAAACGTCCTCCGTTCAATGTGACAAGTAGTTGTTTGGTAATTTTAGCCAGATTATAGTGACTGAGCTTACTGTAGGTCAAATAGCCAGATCAAACTGTGTTCTATAATATTCTGAGCATAAACTGAGAATAAAAAAGACATTCTGACCTGCTCACTTCATTGGAACACTAAGAGATACTGTCTTGTTTAAGATATCACTGTACTACATTAACAAATGTTAGCCAAACAAATAGTGGTACATCATTCACATGTCTATATAACTTTTTATCAATGCAATTAAAATTTTCTGTTGGGGCTGTTTAGAAAAGGCAGTGGATAAAAAAGATGGTCACAGCAAGGGCCTCTCACCTGCATTCTCAGGACCTCTGCAGAAGCAAAAATCTTCCAGCACTTCCCTTTCAGGTTAATCTTTAGCACCAGAAGAGATGGCTGACACTAATGAAAATCCCTGGTGGGAAGGGGGCTTGGAGAGAGAGAGAGAGTAATGGTTCAAGTTTACCTTAGAACTCCAGTGAAAAGGATGACGGTGAATGTTAACCTTACTGAGAAGGGCCTTTTAAGGTCTTCTGGCAATGCAGACTCTGCAACAAGAACACAATCATTTCAGACAACCATAGATGAATGCTTTACAAAAAGCCTTAAGTGCCAGACCTTTATTAAACATACCAAACAAAAATTACTATTAGGAATTCAAGTCCAGGTGAAGGACCCTCGAGCACAGACCCTTGTGCTAAATCCTGTGTCTGTACCCATTAGCTTCTGCTCAAATGATTCTGGGATCTTTATCTGTTCTTCACATTCTGTTACTTCACAAAACTATTTTCTTCCTTTAGCCATGGCTCTCATGTTCAAACTCAAATTGCTAGTATGTCCTTAAAGAAAAGGGAAATACCAAAACTAGAAGTGCCCATCAGTGTACTAACCTGATGGCCATGTAATGGGCCAGAGTAACTAAAGCATTAAACATAGTCAAAGTGATTTAGGTGTGGTGACACCATCAGATCAACCAGGTTCTATGGTTCAAAACTGTTGCAAGCTGTCATGAACGGACAGAGTTCAAGAGGGGTTGTTGGTCCTAGTTTCCGGGCACAGATATCCAGGTCATTCTTGTTTCGGGCAGTAGGGCTTGGAATCCAAGGACAGCACTGACAGAAGACTCAGCTCTTTCTCAAGAAGGACCAACGAAGCAAAGCAGGGGGCTGTGTTTAAAAACTGTAATTGTACCCTGTCACACAGGTGTTTATCAGGTGTCTTCTAGAAGATTACTGAATGTGTCCTGACAATTAGAAGGCTGTCACTGGCAGGAGATTAGGGCAGGAAATTGAAGGCTGAATAAACAAACACATTAAGCACTGAAACTTTCCTCAAGAATACAAAGTGTTTATTGTCAGTTAGAAGACTTCCTCTGGTAGGAAACTGGGGCAGGAAGTTGAAATTTTAATAAGACGCAGGGCACCTGAACCAATAAGCAACACCTGAGTATGCCAGGCGACCTTGAGGTTATCATAAAAAAGAGGCTTTTAACTAATCAGCACCCTCTATTAGGACAATTGAACAAATAAACAACAGACACACATCTGATGACCCTGGGGCCAACCGGAAACAGAGGCCTTTTATAAGTACCAACTGTTAGGGCAGCTGAACAAATAAAAAACAGACAAGCATCAGGCAACCTTGAGGTCAGCAGGAAACACAGGCTTTTAACTAATCAGGAACACCTGTCTGCATTAGCACTTAGGTCAACAAATCATAAAATAGTGCACTCAAACTGAAGTACATAGCATGCCTAGGTAAAATGCACAGCAGAGTAGACAGCACCTTGCCAACCAGAAAATTGTGGAAAGTAGCTAGCAAAGTACATGACACCTGCTCAGCTGGAAAACAGTGAAAAGTGTATAGCAGAGCATATAGCACCTGCTCAACTAGAAAACAGTGAAAAGTGAACAGCAGAGTATATGTCATCTGCTCAATTAAGAAACTCTGATAACAATAGAGAACAAACAGCACAGGAAGATGACACCATTTTAGTGCCTCTGGTTGGAATGAATGCTTACTGATGGTCATGAAAAAGATAGCTTAGACTCATATATACTTAGAGTTGTGTTGCCATCTCTCTTCCCTCTGTACTCATTCTTTAAAAGGCTGGTTAGTAAAGTCAAATACACACCTTCACTCTCAACTCGTTTTTTTCTTCTGTATGACGCAAATCTGTTTGCTGAACAGTGCATTGATTCTTTCATTCAATCGTGTCTGAAAGATGTTAATCTGTACAAGGAGCCTAAGACACTCCTGCTTTTTAGCTAACAATAACCACTTTTAGCGGCATCTTTCCAAATCCACGCCAGGAGCTTTAGCTCTGAAAATCTTAACTCAAATGAAGAAGATGGTCTCATGTGTGAATATACCATTCTAATGGAATGGTCGACCGTCTTTAAATTCCTTTCTTGCTTGCTCTCAAAAATCTCTTAATGTATGGCAAGCCAAAAAAAAACTGCTGTAAAAACAAGGACTTTGAAGAATTCTGCCACCTCGCCTCAGTAAACCTTTAAAATCCCTCTAAATCACTCATGTAAATCTGCTCACTATTTGCTACAATGAGGCTGTCTCCACCACTCTTAACAAGTTTCCCCCCTCAAACTTCAATACAAAAATATCAAAATCACTGCCATATTTCTCCACAGAAAACATTGTAAAGCTCTGCCAGAACCTCTCCAAACCCTTTCTTATTCAGTTTAGAGAGCTTAAAAGGGCCTAAAAAGGCCTACTGATGTAAAGATTCATTTCTTAGAAATACCTTTGAATCTTCTGGAAGACCTAAACTTTCCAGAAATGCCAGTGAATCTGTGCACATCACCACATTCAAAGACCCCTGGTGACATGTTATCTAGTAAGAGGGCACTTCCAAATTGTTATTGTACAAAGAGGGCTTAGATTTGCTTTGGTCCTTCATGGTCAAGTGGTATACATATGTACATATATGTACATATATTCACTGAAAAAAACAAAGGTGAAAGTGATGCTATAGTTAGTTGAATATGCCAATGACAAAATTAATGTTTTGAACTCAGAAAACCATAGACATTCACCGTTCATAGTTAGCGGAGCTAACTATTTCTTGCGCCCCAGCCATGCCATGCTTATGATCTCACATATTACATCGCTTGTGACATGTTCTGTCATTAATGATGTCATTTGAGATGTCATCAGTGATGTCATAGAATGTCTCATGGGTGATGTAATATGGGAGGTCATGAGCAGTGCATGGTGGGGCAAATTATGGTTAACTCTGCTAACTAAAACTGGTGAATCTCTTTCATTTTTTTTTGTTCAAAATGTTAATGTTGTCACTGACATATTCACCTAACTATAACATCACTATGCCCTTTTATTTTTCAGTGAATTTCTAAGGTTTAAAAAAAAAAAAAAAGATTTTTATCACACCTAGCTATAACATTTGCTTAACCTTTGTTTTTTTTTTAGTGATTCTCTACTTTTTTAACATAAACATGTATATGTGTGTGGCGGTCACCACTAGGTAGTTATAGCTAGGACCATGTTTCCATAGAAAAAGCGTTTTTTGATCTGCCTATATCTTTGGCACCATTTGACAAATCTTCATGAAATTTGACCAAAAAAGTGTCTGTAATTTTTGGTGCACATAGAAAGTTTCCCGGTGATCCGACAAGCGGGGGCCGAGATAAAGGGGGCTCAAAAAAGGTTGCATTTTCATGTTAATCCCCATAGGATCTGTCAACACGTCTACAGCCCGAACCGCTGGACGGAATTAGAGTAAATGTAGCAGAAAGATAGCTGTTCATATGCAGATTGTCCTTTTTGTTAATTTGTGTAAATGCATTCAGTAGTTTTTAAGAAATAGAGGGAAATTCAGTTTTTGTATATCTCCGGCTGCGAAGTATTTGCAAACAAAGACAAGCTCGTGCAGGGAAATGCACAGCTCTGACTGCCAACACTTCAAACCAGGTCCCAGCAAAAAAGTTTTTAAAAAAGAAAAGGGGCCAGGTTAGAGACACTCTGAACCCTTAGCACTGGTGGGGGGGGGGGTCCCAGAGGGACACCCCCAGAGCAAAAAAACATTTTTTTTAATTATTATTTTGCCACAAGTTCACGATATTCATGATTTTGTGGCAAAAAAGTTACAAAAACAAGTGTGGGCTCCCGTGCTTGTTTTTTGTATAGGCCTCCAGGTGGGCCAGGTCTGGGGGGCATTAAAAATATAGTGTGGGAAGGCCTTCCGCCCCCCCCCCACAGCTCTGGGCACCACCACCTCCCCAGAGCTATCCTTTTTTAATATGTGTGTGGCCCATGGCCCTCTCGCTGCCCGGGCAACCGCCACCTGCCCAGGGCTTTCCTTTTTATCTATTCAGGGGGTCTGTGGCCTCCCCGCTGCCCTGGGCCCCATCACCTCCCCAGGGAGTTTTTTTTCATCTATGCGGGGACTGTGGTCCCCCCACTGCCCTGGAAACTGCCACCTACCCAGGGTGTTTCTTTTAAAATATGCTGGGGGAGCCATAGCCCCTTTGCTGCCCTGGGGTCCGCCACCTCCTCAGGGCTTTCTTTTATGAATATGCAGGGAGGCTCATGCCCCCCCGCTGCCCTGGGGACCACCACCTTCCCGGGGCTTTCCATTTAAAACATGTGGGGGGACCTGCGGCCACCCGCTGCCCTAGGGGCTGCCACCTCCACAGAGATTTCCCTTCAAAATATGCAGGGGGCCCGCAGCCCCCCCCCCACTGCCCCAGGGATGGCCACCTCCCCAGGGCTTTCCTTTATGAATATGCCAGGGGCCCCCACCCCCCCAACTGCCCTGGGGACCTCCACCTCCCCAGGAGTTTCCTTTTAAAATATACAGTGGGCCCACGGGCCCCTGCTGCCCTGGGGACCACCAATCCCCTGGGCTATGTCCAAGTTGGAGGGGAGCCGTGCGGCACCCCTCAAGGAGCCACTGATGGTCTTGGGGATCACTAACGCCCAGGGCCTGCTCCTGCTATGTCCTGGGGTGCATGTTGGGGATAAATGATAGTTACCTCTGCTAACTATAACTGGTGAATTTCTGTGTTTTTGTTTAGTTCAAACTGTCAATGTTGTCACTGACATAATCCCCTAACTAAAACATCACTCTACCCTTTTGTTTTTAGTGAATTTCTAACGTTTTTTAAACAAATAGATTTTTGTCACACCTAACTATAACATTTGTTTAACCTTTGTTTGTTTTTCAGTGAATGTCTATTTTTTTAATGCCATGCACAGCTAATTACTTCACATGTTATATCATTGATGACATATTCTATGCCATCTTTTATATTCTCACTGCAACATTTGCAATAACATCACTGATGAGACAACTGTGCATGGCATGGGCGCGATATATAGTTACCTTAGGGTACGAGTTTTAGTTACTTGAAAGAACATTAACTATCACTGCTGAATTTCTATGGTTTTGTTCGAGTAAGTTCAGAACCTAACTATAACGTCCCTGTAACCTTTGTTTTTTTCAGTGAATATATATATGTGGATATATATATGTACATATATATATAAATAAATATATACACACACACAATCATGTAGGAGGCAGGCAAAAGAGCCATTTATATCTGGTTTGCTTGGGCTATGAGCCTGGTTAACTTAATACATTTAAATATTAGATAGTATGGTGCAATTTATTATTTTGATTATGGTTTAGCAATCTACTTAGCCCACTTGGGCTTAATTATAAAGCTATACATTAATTTAGTATTGACTGTAATTTTCCCACTTGAGCAGAAATGATTGATGGTATCTAATGAGTGTATAGGAATTGAATTTGATAGCACTATACCATTTTATGGTGCTGAAACAGTTTGTAATATGGAGTCCGGTTGCCCACTTGGGCCGAATTTGGTTTGATGGTGCTGTCAAATAAAATAGATTAGTAGGGTAACCTGTGATAATAGAAAAAAGAATTGTGTTAGTACCAGATGCATAAAATTTGTGATGTAATATTGCTTTGCTACAGCTGTGTCATATGTGTTTCAATGTCCGGGAAATGTTTAAATATGGCCGGCGCTTTCCCAAGTAATGGTTCTGATACTAGGGTGTTCATGTCTGCCATCGGAACCTGACCCGTGAACAAGAAGCGAGGGCTCCGAAGCGCGTTGGCATATATATTTGTTGTTGCCAGCACATAATTAATAAAAGGAAGCTTTGTGCATTTAAGCCCCAGCTGTTTTTTTAACTTTGTGAAACTGACATGAAGAGGAATTTGTTTTGTTTTGGAATATATATGTGTTTATTACATACATATAAAAATATAATATTCTAGGTCTTTCTTCCTGCTGGTCACTTAGTAGCCAGAAAAAAACACAAACAGTGCCTGAGTCCTTGCTCGGAACAACCTGTGCCCAAAAAAGGAACCATAAACTTTTGGGTGAATTTCTTAGTCTAATAAAAAATCCAATCAATGTCTAGCTCTTTGCTGGGGTAAAAAAATACAGTTCTATGCCCCAGCAAGGAGCCAGATGCTGTTGCAGTGTTTCTTAGCCTGTGAAAAAAAGGGGCAAAGACACACATGACCAACACCATGCCATAGAATCCTTGGGATATGTGGAGGTGACACTATGGTGGTCATTACAACCCTGGCGGACGGTGTTAAAGTGGCGGTAAGACTGCCAACAGGCCGGCGGTAAACTTTTTGGAATTATGACCGTGGCGGAAACCGCCAACAAAGACAGCCACTTTAACACTCCGACCGCCACGGCGGTACAGACAAACAGCTTGCCGGTCACCGCCAACAGACAGGCGGGAGACAAAGTACCGCCCACAGTATTACAACCTACCAATCCGCCACCTTTTCCGGGGCGGATTCACCGCGGATAAAAACATGGCGGAAACAGCCATTTCAAAGGGAAAATGCTCACCTCTACACACTCCACGAGGAACGAGGACACCATGGAGCCGGAACTCCATATTCTTCCTGCACTAGTCTTCCTGCTCCTATACGACGATCATCAATGGCGGTCTTTGCCCTGTTCAGCGGTGCTTGAGTTTGCAGTTCCTGACCTATTCATCGGTGTTTGCCATGGTGGTCTTTGCCCTGTTCAGCAGTGCTTGAGTTTGCAGTTCCTGACCTGTTCAGCGGTGCTTGCCCTGTTCAGCGGTGCTTGCCATGGCGGTCCTTCATTGCCCAGCTGGGCTGGGGCTGGCGGTCCTTCGTTGGGCAGCTGGGCTGTGGCTGCCGAGGCCCTCCTGGGCAGCGGGGCTGTGGCTGGCGGTGGCCTCCTGGGCACTGACTCTGGCGGTGGCCTCCTGGCCACTGACGATCGGGCTGCCCTCCTGGGCACTGACTCTGGCGGTGGCCTCCTGGCCAGTGACGATTGGGCTGGCGGTGGCCTCCTGGGCAGCGGGGATGATGGCGGTCTTCTCTGAAGTGCTGCTCCTCCCAGACTTTGGCGATTTCTTCTGCCCCTCCCCCCCCTTGGGAGGAGTCACAGCTGAGTCGACACTCCCCCCGGGACCCTTGTGAGCGGCTTTGCTGGTTGGAGTCTTCACCCTCTCCCGCCGGGCACTGTCCAACTTCTGGTGCTTCACGGGGGGGACTGGCTGTGCTGTGGCTCTGTGTCACACTGGCTGCCCTGGTGCCCGGTGCACTCCACATACCTGTAACAACAGGCACCACTGGTCCCGGAGATTTTTTGGCTGAGGTGCTAGTACTGGACCTATGAATTGGAGGGGGTGGGAAAGAGGTCAAGCTTGGTCGGGAAAAGTTTCTTAGGAACACTGGGACGGGTAGCTGGAGGGGGTTTGGGAGTGGAGGAAGAGGTAGTGGTTGTAGGAGGTGTACGTTTGGTGACTTTGGGTGAAGGTGCATGCGCTGGAGGCTGTCGTGAGGTGTATGGCTGTTAGGTGGGTGTGTGCCTGCATTTGTGTACTTTGGGAGGGGGCGTCACAAACACACTGGGAGAGGACACAGGGGACGTGTAAATGGTAGTGGGGGTGGTGAGTGCACATGAGCGGGTGTGGTGGTGGGTGTGCTGGAGCGGGACGTAGTGGCTGTAGTGGTAGTGCATGCAGGTGAGAGTGTAGACGAGACTGGGAGGGAGGAGGGAGACGACGAGGAGGGGGACACAGTGGAGGCAGTGGATGTTGCTGTGTCTGTATGTGTGTGATGCTTGCGTGAGTGCCTGTGGGCTGTGTGGTGCTTATGTTTTCCTGAGCTTCCCTTGTGTGGTGAGGTGTGTGCATGCTGGTCTGATGGTGTGATTGGGATTGGGCTGCTGGGAGGGCGGTGCTTGTAGGGGGGGTGGCGGCTGTACCTGTAGAAGTGGGGGGCACAGATTTTGCCGCCACCACAAGGGAGCTCCCATCGGAGGACGAGTCTGTGTCGTTGGTTGCAGATCCTGTGACCGCCGTGAAGCTCCCCTCGCCCTCCGTCCCACTGGTGTATTCCGAGTCGTGGTGTGGCCCTCCATGGCCATGTGGGATGCAGCTCCCTCGTGCTCCGGTGCCACTGTACCTCCGCCTGATGATGCTGATGCACACAAGAACAGGGAGACCACAAAAAGGGGGGGGACGACAGAAGAAAGACAGGTTGAGTGCATGGCTTACCGCTACCGTTGGCGGACAATACAGACACAGCAGCCCCCTGCACTACACCGTGCTGTTGGGATCTACAGATGCAATTCCTGGGATATGGCCTACATGGCTATGGTCGACATCTGCACACATAGATGACACAGGGGCATGTATACCTGTACTTGGCATTCTACAGAGGTGGGGTGGGGTGCCACATGGCCTTCATTATGGAGGGGCCTAGCCTACGTAACTAGCCCTGGCCTAGGGAAACCCACAGCCCTCCTCCCCCACCCAGACACCTTCACTGCGCATAAAGTCCGCTGAATGATGTTGTACTCACCCCCTTGTGTCTGCTGTGATGTCCTCAAGCGCCCATCCAACTCAGGGTAGGCCACCGCCAGGATCCGGAACATCAGGGGGGTCATGGTTCGATGGGCACCCCTCCCACGTTGGGAGGCCATCCCCAGCTGAGCCTCCGCCGTCTTCTTGCTCCAGCGGCGAATGTCCTCCCATCTTTTCCGGCAGTGGGTGCTCCGTCTGTGGTGGACCCCCAGGGTCCGGACGTCCTTGCCGATGGCACGCCAAATATCCTTCTTCTGGTGAGCGCTGACCTACATGAAATGTACAGAGGAAGAAGAGAAGTCATTAGCAACTGCACCGTCGAAGTGAGTGACCCACATCCCTAGTCTTGCCATGTGGCACATGCATTCACAGTCCTTCATGCACGCAGAACTGTGCCCCCTTCCTTCTTACAACCAGCCCCCTCCACACAGGCATAGCCCATACAACGTGCTCCCTGTGTACTTACCGGTTGGTCTGGAGGACCGTAGAGTAGCGTGTACTGGGGGAGGACCCCGTCCACGAGCTTCTCCAACTCCTCTGCAATGAAGGCAGGGGCCCTTTCCCCAGATGCACGAGCCATTGTCTCTTCCAGACCGAGGTCACAGCAGCACTTGCAGTGTAGGTTCTCTCCTGTTGAAATCAGGTATCGAATGATTGAACAGATAGAAAATGGCGGTCACGTCCGCGGCGGTCACGTCCGCAGCGGTGCGTAGCATCACCGCCGGCGTACATCGTCATTGGCTCCTGGGACTTATAGGATCCAATGTTAACCAATGCAGCATTGCGCCGCGGTCTTCGACCGCCTACCGCGACGGTGTACAACACCAGCGCAGTTACCTCACATCCCATTGTCCCAGTTTAGAGGTCATTCAGCCGCCATTTCAGGGGCCCACATGGCCTAATTGCCAACTGTGTCACACAGACCTAGGCCTTGTCGCACAACACAAATACAGGCCAGATTCAGTGTATGAATGGTGTTCTTTATAGACGGTGGGTACATACCTCTGAGTTGTTTGACTCTGTGGTCGCGGTTGTCTTTCCTAGGCACATTCCGCTGGGACATGTGAGGAGATGGCTGAATCCTCTGGTGTACCGACCGCTGGTGGACCTGTTGAAAATGGAGGAGCGACATTTGATCATCACCTACAGGTTTGACCGTGCCACAATCCAGGAACTGTGTGCCCATTTGGAGCCAGACCTGATGTCAGCAATGCGCCATCCCACAGGGATCCCCCCTCAAGTGCAGGTGCTATCAGTGCTCCATTTCATTGCAAGTGGGTCATTTCAAACAACAGTGGCCATGGCATCAGAGATGTCCCAGCCTATGTTTTCCAACGTGTTGTCCAGAGTGTTGTCTGCCCTGCTGAAACACATGCGGAGCTATATCGTTTTCCCTCAGATGGATGATTTGCCTACAGTGAAAGGTGACTTCTATGCCCTTGGACATATCCCCAACATCATAGGTGCCATTGATGGGACCCATGTAGCTCTGGAACCGGAAAAGTTATAATTCCATGAATGTACATATGGTATGTTTGGCGGACCACTACATCTCCCAGGTAAATGCTATGTTCCCTGGCTCTGTGCATGACGCCTACATCCTGCGGAATAGCAGCATCCCTTATGTGATGGGTCAACTCCAGAGGCACCGGGTGTGGCTATTAGGGGACTCTGGTTACCCCAACCTGTCATGGCTACTGACCCCAGTGAGGAATCCCAGGACCAGGGCAGAGGAACGCTACAATGAGGCCCATGGGCGGACTAGGAGGGTGATCGAACGCACCTTCGGCCTCCTGAAGGCCAGGTTCAGGTGCCTCCATATGACAGGTGGTTCCCTATTCTACTCACCAAGGAAGGTGTGCCAGATCATCGTGGCCTGCTGTATGCTTCACAATTTGGCTTTGCGACGACAGGTGCCTTTTCTGCAGGCGGATGGTCCAGATGACGGTGTTGTGGCAGCTGTGGAGCCTGTGGACAGTGATGAGGAGGAAGCAGAGGAAGAAGACATTGACAACAGGGACTCAGTTATCCAGCAATATTTCCTGTCACACACAGGTGAGAATACATTCCTGCCTACTACAAGTACTTTCACACTTCTACCTCTATCCTGTCTGTCGATTTCAACCAGTATATGGTAACGGAGTTGTATATTTCCATTACAATTTCACAGGTGTGGTTTCCAACGTGTGTTATCTGCTTAGATTCCTCATGGACTTGAGATGTGTGACATAGGTATGTTGACATTACATTTGAGAACGCATTTTGTCACTGTCATTGCTAATACACATTTTCAAAATCACAGACAGACTCCAGATTGTTTTGTGCTTCAAGGGTGTTTATTGCAGTGCTAAATATTGGAGGGGGGTTGTAAAATGGTGAGGGGTGATGGTGGAGGAATGTCCATGGCAGAGTCCAGTCTATTAGTCTCACAGGTGCATTGCCCATATGGGCATAGGAAGTGGAGCTGGGGCAGTTTAAGTTTGGACAGGGTTACAAAGTGGGACAGTGGGATGACAATCAGGGTGGTCTCATTTCTTGGCGGGGGTCTTGGCATCGTGCTCTGTCTTGTTTCTGGATCTCAGGGACCGTTTGCGGGGTGGTTCTCCGTCTGCAGGGGGTGGTGTGCTGGTGTGGTGGTCCTGTGGCGGTGCCTCCTGTCCACTAGCGCCGGTGGAGGTGGTGGGCAGTTCATCCTCCATGCTAGTGTCAGGGGCCCCTTGGAGTGCCACAGTGTCCCTCCTGGTGTTAAGTATCTCCTTCAGCACCCCTACGATGGTGCCCAGGGCGGTGCTGATGGTTCTGAGTTCCTCCCTGAAGCCCAAATACTGTTCCTCCTGCAGGCGCTGGGTCTCCTGAAACTTGGCCAGTACCGTTGCCATTGTCTACTGGCAGTGGTGGCATGCTCCCATGATGGAGGAGAGGGCCTCGTGGAGAGTGGGTTCCCTAGGCCTGTCCGCCCCCTGTCGCACAGCAGCCCTCCCAGTTCCCCTGTGTTCCTGGGCCTCTGTCCCCTGGACCGTGTGCCCACTACCACTGCCCCCAGGTCCCTGTTGTTGTTGGGGCGGTGGGTTATCCTAGGTCCCCTATAGTGGTGGACACACAGCTGATTGACGTGTCCTGGGGACGGAGGTATGGGCCCGCTGGGTGGGTGCTGTGCTGGTGTTACCAGAGGGTGGAAGGTCTGTGGTGGCCTGTGACTGGGTGTGGGGAACCGACTGTCCCGAGGCCCACGATGGTCCAGGCTGGTCATCTGGATCCAGTTGGACAGAGCTGCTGTCATCACTGTGGGCCTCTTCTGTGGGTGGAGTGGAGATGTCTGGACCCTCCTGTCTGGTGACGTTGGGTAGTGGTCCTGCAGGGGTGTAAAGGCATGATTATTGCATCTGTGTGTGTCATGGTGTGCAATGGGTGGGTGAGCGTGTACCCCAGTGCTAGCATTCCTGTGTGGGGGCTTGTGTGATGATGGTTGAGGGGGGTGTTATGGGTATGTGCAGTGGGCATGCTTTAGTGATGGGTGTCCATGCTTTGTTGTGTCATGCAGGGCTTGGTGTTGAGATGAGTGGTTTGTGTTATTAGTACATTAGTGAGGAGTTGGAGTGATAGGGGAGGGGGTGAGGGTGGGGGTCTGTGATCGCATGCAGGTAGGGTGGGGGATATGATAGTTAAGATTTGACTTACCAGAGTCCATTCCTCCACCGACTCCTGCGAGGCCCTCAGGATGCAGAATAGTCAAGACCTGCTTTTCCCATGTTGTTAGTTGTGGGGGAGGAGGTGGGGGTCCGCCGCCAGTCCGCTGTACCGCGATGTTGTGTCTGGAGACCACGGAATGCACCTTCCCCCATAGGTCGTTCCACCTCTTCCTGATGTCGTCCCTATTTCTTGGGTGTTGTCCCACTGCGTTGACCCTGTCGACAATTCTTCGCCATAGCTCCATCTTCCTAGCTATGGAGGTGTGCTGCACCTGTGATCCAAATAGCTGTGGCTCTACCCGTACGATTTCCTCCCCATGACCCTGAGCTCCTCCTCAGAGAACCTGGGGTGTCTTTGCCGTGCCATGGGGTGGTGTAGGTGATGTGTGGGGTGGGTTATGTGGTGAAAGTTGTGGTGATATGTAGTGGTGTGTGGTGTTTTGTGCGTGGAAGTAGTGTGGGTGATGGTGTTGAGTGCCTGTGGCTGCTAGTTTGTGGATGGTGGTGTCTCTCTCTGGCTTTCTTTCAGATTTTTTTGTCGTAGGGGTTTGTGGGTGATGTGGGTGTGTGTTTTATATAGTATTGAGTGTGTGGGAGTGGTGTGTGTATGTGTATCAGGTGTGTGTCTTTCGAATTGTCCAATGTGGTGGTGTTTTGGAGATGTGTGTGTATTTTGAGCGCGGTGGTGTGTACCGCCAATGGAATACCGCGGTTGAAAGACCGCCGCGTGGATTCGTGGGTCTTGATAGCATGGGCGTATTTCTGTTGGCGTGACGGTGGAGGATTTGTTTTCGCCAATTTATCACTGTCCTTTGGTGTAGCGGACTTGTGTGGGTGTCTGAATTTTGTCAGATTTCGGGATGTGGGTCATAATAGCTGTGGCGGATTTCCGCAGCCGTGGCGGTGTGTTGGCGGTCTTCTGCATGGCGGTAAGCGGCTTTTACCGCCAATGTTGTAATGACCCCCTATATGATTTTTATAAGTTTCCCTGTAACTAAGGGTGACACTTGCGACCAAAAGAGATGCAAATATTTGGGAATTCTTGATTACTCTTCTTACCTAAAAATTTAAATTAACCTTGTGTGATTTGCATAATTTTGGGAATTCTGGATTACACTTTTTACCTAACATTCTCGCAATTATGCAACCATGCTTAATGACACCATTGTTCACTGCAAAACTACAGTGCAGGAGCGCGGAACTACACGAACAACCAAAACATGTGTGGCTGCTCGTTTAGGGAAATTGTGATTTCTTAGCGCTTTTTTAGTATGAAATGCGTCCTCGTCTCAAATATTGATGGAAAGATGGATTCATATTAAAATAGAATGCTAAATGATGGATTTGAATTTCACATAATTGAATAATAATATCACTGAAGTTTCTTGAAAGTTTCAGTATTTAGAAGAAAGCAATTCAAACAAATGTTGCACACTCTTACGCAAAACCAGTATTTCTCTTTCAATTGCTTTGCATATATGTTAGATGCAGTGACTCACATTTTCACCTGTGTACTTCCTGCATTGATAGAAAAGCCATAATTGTCCAGTATCCCCACGCTCAGCAGACCTAGAAAAGCACAGTTGGGGTTAAGCCTTGGTAGCGGTATGCTGCTATGTGAGGATGACTGAAGGGAAGGACAATGTTTTAGAAAACGAAATTGCACCCAAGAGGTGCACAAGCACTCCGGAGTGAAAGGGTAACACAGTATGCAACTATTTATTTTGCTAACATAACTAAACTTTGTGTCTTTTAGGTGAATTTCAATGGCTTTTTGATGATATGTTCCAACCAACCTCATAAAAAGTACCCACCTCATCGATGCGCATGGCCTTTAGCTGTGTGCAGCTGCCCAGCTACCCCCACTGTGAGCAGAACAGTTCTGTGTGCAGTGAGCCTGTGGCATGGTCCTGCAACTAGCCTTGTGGGAGTGGCCAAGCCTCACAGGTTGGCCCAACCCTGTTGCACAAATCAAACACCATGTTAAGTGTGGTTTACCCACAGGATTGGCCTTTGACCAGGCCTTTTAGCCAAAGCTCCATGGCTGGCCAAACCATGCTACAAACAGTTAACCCTGCAGAGGCAGCCAACCCACAATTCTCAGTGTACTACCACGTGCATTACGTAAAGACATAATTGGCCCAGATTCCCTAAGCTTTGCATTAGCCTTGTGTCTTGCAAAGCGACTCAAGGGCAACACAAAGACTTCAGTAAAATTGACATAGAGACAATTTGCGATGTCTTGCATAGCTTTGAAAAGAAATGCAACACAACTAAGTGGCTTGTGCTGATTTACGTTACATGTTTTCCATAGGTGGAACATGGGCGTTCTCATCCATCCATCCATAGGTTTGACTAAATTTCAGATTTACAATGATTTGCAAACCTGGGATTGCGTCAAATTGGTTAATGTCCCAGATGAAGGCCTAATGAGGAGAAGAATATTTTTTCACCTCAGTATTTCCTTTCTATGCTTCACACATAGAAAGAGAAAATGCCTCTTTGGGTTGCTTTTTTGATTTTTTGCAGGAAAGTATCCCTTCCTGTACAAAAATAATTCTGCCTTCAACTCAGGAATCCTTGCTGTTAGACTAGGCATCCTTGGTGTGGTCTCCCCTAACTTATTGCCTCTGTTTCCCAGGTTGTTAATGTGTGCTGGACTCTGTTTTTGATGTTTTTGTTACTCTGGGAACTTTGCCACTGCTAACCAGTGCTAAAGTGCAAGTGCTCCTATACAAAATGTGTATGTAATTGGTTTATCTATGATTGGCATATTTGATTTGCTAGTACGTCCCTAGTATAGTGCACTAGAGGTTTCCAGGGCCTGAAACTCAAATGCTGCTAGTGGGCCTGCAGCACTGGTTGTGCCATCCACAATAGTAGCTCTGTAATCATGGCTCAGACGTGTCTGTGTGTGCAGTTTTAAACTGCCAATTCGACTGGGCAAGTGTACCCACTTGCCAGCCCTAAACCGTCCCCTTTTCTTACATGTAAGACACCCTTAAGGTAGGCCCTAGATGCTCCATGGGCAGGGTGCAGTGTATGTTTAAGGTAGGACACATACTGGTGGTCATTCTGACCTCGGCGGTAAAAGGCGCCTACCGCCGGTCAGAAATCCTCCATAATCCCGCCGCGGTCGCGGAAACCCGCCACGGTCATTCTGACCCGCAGAAGGCAAACCTCCGAAAATCCGACCGCCACAACAGACCGCCAGACCAGCGGTCGGCGGAAAGGTGGAGGTGACCAAACCTCCACCGCCACGCCAACAGAAATACGCCCATCCCATTACGACCCACGAATCCACGCGGCGGTCATTCAAACGCGGTATTCCATTGGCGGGACACACCGGCGCGGTCAGAATACACACAAACGAACAAAACTCAGCCACATTGGACGATTTGAATCCCACACACCTGATACACATACACACACCACTCCCACACACACAATACAATATAAAACACACACCCACATCACCCACAAACCCCTACGCTAAAAAATTCGGAAAGAAGGCAAGAGCGAGACACCAGCATCCAAAAAATAACAGCCACAGCCACTCAACACCATCACCCACACACTATCCACACACAAAACAACACACACCACCACACTCAACTCACTTAAATACACATACTCCACCCCACACATCATACACACCACCCCATGGCACCCCAAAGACAACCCCGCTTCACAGACGAAGAACTCAGGGTCATGGTGGAGGAAATCGTTCGGGTAGAGCCCCAGCTGTTCGGCACACAGATACAATACACCAGCATTGCCCGGAGGACGGAGCTATGCAGAGGATTGTCGACAGGGTGAACGCAGTGGGACAGCACCCCAGAAATCGGGAAGACATCAGGAAGCGATGGAACGACCTACGGGGGAAGGTGCGTTCCATGGTATCCAGGCACAACATCGCCGTGCAGAAGACTGGCGGAGGACCCCCACCTCAACCCCCACAATTCACATCATGGGAGGAGGAAGTCTTGAACATCCTGCATCCTGACGGCCTCGCAGGAGTCGGCGGAGGAATGGATACTGGTAAGTTGAAGCTTCAATACTGCTTCCCCCCCACCTGCATGCCAAATCAGACCCCAACCCTCACCCCCATCCTCGAACCCCACCCTCACCCCCATCCTCACCCCCACCCTCACCCCCACCACCATCCTCACCCCCACCACCATCCTCACCCCAACCACCATCCTCACCCCCACCCCCAGCACACCTATTCCCCGCCAATGTCTCACCATCACAACCCACACATCCCAAAACCTAGGCCTGCATGCGTCCACTAAGCATGGACACCCATCACCAAAGCATGCCCAATGCATATACACATCCCCCCCACAAGCCACCCTCACCAAAGCCCCCACACACGAATGCCAGCACTTGGGGACACGAGAACCCACAGATACACCCATATGCAACACATTTAAACTATAACCATACCTCTATACCCCTGCAGGACCCGACCGTCAACACACCGCGGCGGAGGGGCCAGAATTCTCCACACCCCCCACCCAAGAGGCCGTCAGCGATGACAGCAGCTCTGTCGACCTGGACACCGATGACCAGCCCGGACCATCGGGGACCTCTGGACAGTCGGTTCCCCTCACACAGGCCCAGGCCACTACAGACCCAAACCCCTCTGGGAACACCAGCACAGCTCCCACCCAGCGGGCCCATGCCTCTGTCTCCAGGGCGCGTCAATCTGCGGTGTGTCTACCACTACAGGGCACCCAGGATAACCCACCACCCCAACAACAACAGGGACCTGGGGGCAGTGGTAGTGGGCAAACCGGCCAGGGGGCAGAGGCCCAGGGAAACAGGGGAACTCGGCGGGCAGCTGTGCGACAGGGGGGGGAGGAGAGGCCCAGGGAACCCACTCTCCACGAGGTCCTCACCACCATCATGGGAGCATACAACCGCTCCCAGGAGACGATGGCGACGGTACTGGCCCGGTTCCAGGAGATCCAGGTGCTGCAGGAGGAACACTATCGGGGGTACAGGGAGGACATCAGAGCCATCAACACCACCCTGGTTACCATGGTAGGGCTGCTGCAGGACCTCGTAAACAGCAGGGCGGACACTGAACAACACCCAAGGGCCCCTGCCACTAGCCTGGACCAAGAACAGCCATCCACCTCCGCCGGCGCTAGTGGACAGGAGGCCCCCGCACAGCAGCAGCCCACCAGACCCCCACCTCCTGCAGGAGAAGAACCACCCCGCAAGAGGGCCCTGAGATCTCGCAAGAAGACAGAGTAGGATGTCAAGACCCCCGCCAGCAAAGGATACCACCTGATGTCATCCCACTGTCCCACATTGTCACCCTGTCCATCCTTGAACTGCCCATGCTCCATCTCTCCACAGGCCTCTGGACAATGCACCTGTGTGACTGTTACTCTGGACTCTGCCATGGACATTCCTTCACCATAGCCCCCACCCACTTGAAACCACCCATCCCATTTTGAGCACTTCAATAAACACCTATTTTGCACCAAAATATCAGGAGTCTGGCTGTGATTTCAATAGATTGTAATTGACATGACAGTGCAAATATGTCCTTGTACATGGTGAAGTCAACAAACAGCTGCCACAAAGCTGTAGTCCATGGGGAAACGAAGCACAGGACTCGTAGTGGGGACCCCAGATCTGAAATAGGGAGGGAAAAGCCAAAACTCAGTCATCATACACTGGGGCAAATAGACAGGCAGCAGAGATGCTGGAGAGTAGTTAACATTTACTAAATTATCTTTGAAATGTTACCTGTGTCCTATTGGAAGTACTGTTCAATGATTCTGTCCCTGTTGTCTGTTTCAGCCCCGTCGTCTTCCTCCTCGTCACTCTCCTCAGGTTCCACCGCTGCCACAACACCACCGTCTCGACCATCCTCCTGCAGGAAAGGCACCTGGCGGCGCAAAGCCAGGTTGTGAAGCATGCAGCAGGCCACGATGATGTGACACACCTTCTTAGGTGAGTACATTAGGGATCCACCTGTCATATGCAGGCAGCGAAACCTGGCCTTTAGGAGGCCAAAGGTGCGTTCGATCACCCTCCTAGTACGCCCATGGGCCTCATTGTACCGTTCCTCTGCCCTGGTCCGGGGATTCCTTACTGGGGTCAGTAGCCACGACAGGTTGGGGTACCCAGAGTCCCCCACTAGCCATACACGGTGTCTCTGTAGCTGTTCCATCACGTAAGGGATGCTGCTATTCCTGAGGATGTAGGCGTCATGCACTGACCCTGGGAATTTGGCATTTACATGCGAGATGTACTGGTCAGCCAAACACACCACCTGGATGTTCATTGAATGGTAATTTTTTCTGTTCCTGTACACCTGCTCCCTGTCTCGTGGGGGAACCAAAGCCACATGGGTCCCATCAATGGCACCAATTACGTTGGGAATATGTCCAAGGGCGTAGAAATCACCCTTCACTGTAGCCAATTCGCCCACCTCAGGGAAAATGATGTAGTTCCTCACGGATTTCATCAGGGCAGACAACACTCTGGATAACACCTTCGAAAACATGGGCTGAGACATCCCAGAAGCAATTCCCACGGTTGTCTGAAATGACCCACTTGCCAAGAAATGGAGTACTGACATGACCTGCACCAGAGGGGGAATCCCTGTGGGTTGGCGGATGGGGGACATCAGGTCGGGCTCCAGCTGGGCACACAGTTCATGGATAGTGGCACGGTTAAGACGGTAGGTCAGGATAATGTGGCGTTCTTCCATTGTCGACAGGTCCACCAGCGGTCGGTACACGGGAGGATTCATCCGTCTCCTCGCCCAACCCAGCGGACAGTGCCTAGGAAGGACAACATGGAGCACACAGTCAAGCAACCCACAGGTACGTACTCACAGCTAGCACAGTATACGATTCTCTATGCAGTGAATGGCGTGTCTGAGTGGCTATGCAAGGCCTAGGCCTGTGTGACGCAGTTGAAATTGAGCCATGTGGGCCCTGGAAATGGCGGCTGCCTGACCTGTGAAGTGTGACAATGGGATGTGAGGTCAATGCGCTGGCGTGGCACACCGCGGCGGGCGAAGACCGCGGCGCGAAGCCGCATTGGTTAACATTGAAGCCTATGGGTTTCAGGAGCCAATGGCGAAGGGCGCCGGCGGTGGCGGGACGCACCGCCGCGGTACGCACCGCCGCGGACGTGACCGCCATTTTCTATCTACTTATCCACTTGCGACTTGAACTTTCACAGGAGAGGACCTATACTGCAAGTGTTGCTGTGACCTCGGTCTGGAAGGGACAATGGCTGCTGCGACTGGGGAAAGGGCCCCTGCCTTCACTGGAGAGGAGTTGGAGAAACTTGTGGATGGGGTCCTCCCCCAGTATGCGCTACTCTACGGTCCTCCAGACCAACAAGTGAGTTTAATTCAATATGGATTTGGGGCCACTGGCTGGCTTGGGGGCCTGGCGGGGATGGGGGGCATGTTGGGGCTGGCGGGGGGCCTGGCGGGGGGGCATGTTGGGCATGGCGGGGGGCCTGGCGGGGATGGGGGGCATGTTGGGCATGGCGGGGGGCCTGGCGGGGATGGGGGGCATGTTGGGCATGGCGGGGGGCATGGCGGGGGGCCTGGCGGGGATGGGGGGCGTTGGGCCACTGGAAAGGAAAATGCTGAGAAACTTGAACGTGGTATTTCTCCCTCCCTGTACGTGTCACATAGGTCCGCGCCCATGAGAAGATCGGGATTTGGCGTGCCATCGCCAAGGAAGTCCGGGCCCTGGGGGTCCACCATCGACGGGGCACCCACTGCCGCAAGAGGTGGGAGGACATCCGCCGCGGGACCAAGAAGACCGCCGAGTCTCTGCTGGGGATGGCCTCCCAACGTAGGCGGGGTGCCTGCCGTCAACTGAGCCCCCTGATGTTCCGGATCCTGGCGGTGGCCTACCCTGAATTGGATGGGCGCTTGAGGGCAGCACAGCAGACACAAGGGGGTGAGTACAAGCATTATCTACTCTGTTGTCGCGCAGTGGAGGTGTCTGGGTGGGGGAGGAGGGCTGGGGGTCCCCCTAGGCCAGGGCGATATCTGTAGGCTGGGCACCCCCGTAAGCCCCTGTGTCCCCAGCCACCACCCTCAGTAGTTTGTCAGTACAGCCATCCCTGGGCCGTGTCATCCATGGGTGCAGTTGTCAACTCTAGGCGTGTAGGGCATGTTCCACGGAATGCGTAGCGTACCCCAAGTGCGCAAGTTAGTGCAGGGGGCATCTGTGTCTGTCATGTCCGCTAACTGTACCGGAGATCCATGTACTCAATATCCCTTTATTTCTCTCTCCCCCCCCCTTTTTGTTTGTCTTTCTGTGCTTGTGTGCATCAGCATCATCAGGCGGAGGAGAAGTGGCATCGGGGCAGGAGGGAGCTGCATCTCACATGGCCCAGGAGGGCCATGCCACAGAGTCAGACTGGACCAGTGAGACGGAGGGCGAGGGGAGCTCCACGACGGGGACGACTGGACCCTGCAGCGACACGGACACGTCCTCGGAAGGGGGCTCCCTTGCGGGGGTGGCACCATCCGTGCCCCCCGCCATTACAGGTACAGCCGCCACCCAGCGCACCATCTCCGCCCTCCCAGCAGCCCCTCAGCGTTCGCCCCGTGCCCACTCTGCCAGGAAGCCGGGCATCTCCTTCGCCCCAGGCACCTCAGGCCCTGCCCCTGTTACCCCCGCTGCCCTCAGTGAGGAGGTCATTGACCTCCTCCGAACGCTCATTGTTGGGCAGACTACCCTTTTAAATGCCATCCAGGGTGTGGAGAGGGAGGTTCATCGCAGCAATGCGTACCTGGAGGGCATTCATTCGGGTCAGGCTGCCCATCAGCGATCGTTCCAGGCTCTGGCCTCAGCACTGACGGCAGCCATTGTCCCTGTCTCCTGCCTGCCTCTACTAACTCCCTCCTCCCAGTCTCCTGTTCCTCTGCCTGTCCCACCCACACCATCAGACCAGCCTGCACACACCTCAACACCCAAGAGAAGCTCATCCAAACATAAGCACCACAGATCACGCAGACATTCACACACGCAACATTCCGATGCAGACATGCCAACAGTCACTACCACCTCTGTGACCCCCACCTCCTCGTCTCCCTCCTCCCTCCCTGTGACGTCTACACTCACACCTCCATTCACCTCACCATCAGCCAATGTTTCCATCACCAGCACACCCTCCACTCCAGTCCGCACACGTGCAGTCACCACCCCCACTGCCATTTACACGTCCCCTGTGTCCTCTCCCACTGTGTCTGTCACCCCCTCTTCCACACCACACAAACGCAGCCACCCACCCACCCAACAGCCATCCACCTCACGACAGCCTATCCCTCCTGCACCTGCACCCAAAGACAGCAAACGTGACTCACCTACAACCACATCCTCTCCCTCCACTCCCATTCCCACTGTACCTACCACTCTCCATTGTCCCAAGAAGCTCTTCCTCGCCACTACTAACTTCTTTCCTGACCCTGAGCCCCCCCCTCCTTCTCGTCGGGGTAAGAAGAGCACCTCAGCCACCACCAGCCCTGCAGCCCCCTTGACAAGGGTGCAGGGGTATTGGAGCCCGCCAGCCCGCATGTCTGGATCTTCGCCCAGCAGCAAGGGGACAGCCAGCCCACCCCCTGGGAAGAGGAGCAGAAGGCGGAAGGGTCGCCACAGGAGCCCGCCTTCTACATCCCCCCCGGACACCACCCAGAGACAGTCACCAGCCACAGCTCCAAAGGGAGGAAAGGGCCACAGGCCCACGACTAAGGAGGGCAAGGGCAGCAAGTCGGAGAGGTCAGGCAGCAGGCCTGCTGCCCAGGAGGAGCCCACAACCCCCATAGCCGCTGCCCCGGGAGGAACCGGCACAGCTGCCCCGGGAGAGCCCACCACCCCCATAGCCGCTGCCCAGGGAGGACCCAGCCCAGCTGGCCAGGAGGGCCCCACCACCCACAGCCCAGGTGGGCAGTGAAGGAGCACCATCCCCGCTGCCCAGGAGGGCACCACCAGGCAATTAGCAGTTGGCCATAGACCGGCCGCCGTCTCCAGAACCGCTGAACTGGGCCCCGCCGTCTCCAGAACCGCTGAACTGGGCCCCGCCGTCTCAAGAACCGCTGAACTGGGCCCCGCCGTCTCAAGAACCGCTGAACTGGGCCCCGCCGTCTCAAGAACCGCTGAACTGGGCCCTTCAGGGCAAGGAGCGCTGAACTGGGCCCCGCCGTCTCAAGAACCGCTGAACTGGGCCCCGCCGTCTCAAGAACCGCTGAACTGGGCCCTTCAAGGCAAGGAGTCTGAACTGGGCCCCGCCGTCTCAAGAACCGCTGAACTGGGCCCCGCCGTCTCAAGAACCGCTGAACTGGGCCCTTCAAGGCAAGAAGCGCTGAACTGGGACCCGCCGTCTCAAGAACCGCTGAACTGGGCCCGCCGTCTCAAGAACCGCTGAACTGGGCCCCGCCGTCTCAAGAACCGCTGAACTGGGCCCTTCAGGGCAAGGAGCGCTGAACTGGGCCCCGCCGTCTCAAGAACCGCTGAACTGGGCCCCGCCGTCTCAAGAACCGCTGAACTGGGCCCCGCCGTCTCAAGAACCGCTGAACTGGGCCCTTCAGGGCAAGAACCGCTGAACTGGGCCCCGCCGTCTCAAGAACCGCTGAACTGGGCCCCGCCGTCTCAAGAACCGCTGAACTGGGCCCCGCCGTCTCAAGAACCGCTGAACTGGGCCCTTCAGGGCAAGAACCGCTGGCCCTTTGGCAGACGTGGCAGGGCAGGATCTATCTCGGGCAGGGCTGCAGGATGTCCTCTGGCCAACTTGCCTCCTCCAGTGGCAGTGGGGTCTGTTATGGACTGTATGGACTGTGGCTTTGCTCTCCCCAGGATGGCCCAGTGGGCAGGCCACCCACTGTATGGACTGTATGGACTGTGGCTTTGCTCTCCCCAGGATGGCCCAGTGGGCAGGCCACCCACTGTATGGACTGTATGGACTGTATGGACTGTGGCTTTGCTCTCCCCAGGATGGCCCAGTGGGCAGGCCACCCACTGTATGGACTGTATGGACTGTGGCTTTGCTCTCCCCAGGATGGCCCAGTGGGCAGGCCACCCACTGTATGGACTGTATGGACTGTGGCTTTGCTCTCCCCAGGATGGCCCAGTGGGCAGGCCACCCACTGTATGGACTGTATGGACTGTGGCTTTGCTCTCCCCAGGATGGCCCAGTGGGCAGGCCACCCACTATATGGACTGTATGGACTGTGGCTTTGCTCTCCCCAGGATGGCCCAGTGGGCAGGCCACCCACTGTATGGACTGTTTGGACTGTGGCTTTGCTCTCCCCAGGATGGGCCAGTGGTCATGGAGTCCCCTCGTGGATCTGGCGTCGTGTACTCAAGTGGCTGAGGTGCCCCCCCTTCCCTTCCCCCTGAGGTGCCTGTCCTATTTTCTTTCTGATGCCCCTGCAGTGTTCTCTCCGTGGAGTTCTTGTCGTGGGACTGGGCCTTGCCCCTTTGCACAGGACCCCTGTGATCCACGGACAGTGGTTGGACTACATTTAGTAGCTGTATATATTTTGTACATAGTTTATTTATTTATTGGGATTAATGGTGTACATATTTCAATATATCTGCCCGTTTATGATCTCTTCTTTTGGTCTTTGCATTATTTCGGAGGGGGGTGGTTTGTGGGTTGTGACAGTGATCTGTGGGAATGCATTGATGTGTGTGTTGTAGTGGGTGTGGGTGGGTGGGTGTGTGCCGGTAATCTTTTCCCTCCCCTGTGTCGTAGGTGCCGTACTCACCGATGTCTTCCGCGCCGCCGGGCGTGCTCCTGGTATATGAGCAGGAATAGGAGTGCGGGGATGACCTGCAACTCTGGCTCCATACTGCCGGAATCTCGCGTGGAGTGCGTAGAGGTGAGCGTTTTCCCGTTCGTAGTCTGTTTCCGCCGTGTTCTTATCGGCGGTGCTCCCGCCCCGGAAAAGGTGGCAGATTGGTGGGTCGTAATAGGGTGGGCGGTACTTTGTCTGCCGCCGGGCTGTTGGCGGGAACCGCCGCGCTGTTTGTTTGTACCGCTGTGGCGGTCGGAGTGTTAAGTTGGCGGGCTGTGTTGGCGGTTCCCGCCAGGGTCAGAATTGCATATTTTAGACCGCCGGCCTGTTGGCGGCTTGGCCGCCGCTTTATCACCGACCGCCAGGGTCAGAATGAGGGCCACTGTGTTTTATATGTCCTAACAATGAAATACTGCTAAATTCATTTTTCACAGTTGCAAGGCCTATCCCTCTCATAGGTTAACATGGGGGCTGCCTTTAAATATGATTAAAGTGTGGATTCCCTTTGGGAGTGGATAGACATGTGGAGTTTGGGGTCTCTGAGCTCACAATTTAAAAATACATTTTTTAGTAAAGTTGATTTTAAGATTGTGTGTTTGAAAATGCCATTTTTAGAAAGTGAGCGTGCTGTTGCTTAAACCATTCTGTGACTCTGCCTGTTTGTGGATTCCCTGTCTTAGTCAGTTTGAAAGTTGGGCTGTTTGCACCTCTCTCCAGACAGTGACACAAAGGGAGCTGGGGTGTAGCCTGCATATCCTGATGAACCATCTGTGCTAGGAGGGAGGGGAGGAGTGGTCACTCAAACCTGAAAGGGCTGTGCCTGCCCTTACACAATGCAGTCTCCAACCCCTTGGTGTGTATCTGGGGCCTGGCCTGGGCAAGGCAGGATTTCACAAACAATAGAGACTTTCCTTTGAAGCAGGCCTACTTCAAAGGCCACAATGGGTATAAGAAGGGCACCCAAAACCACAGACTTTAGATCAGTTCTGGACATCAAGAGGAAACTCTGCCTGGAGAAGAGCTAAAGAGCTGAGGAGAAGTGCTGCCCTACCTGTGACTGTGCTTTGTGGAGCTATCCTGCAGTTGCTGCTTCTGCCTTGTGAAAGGGTACAAAGACTGGACTTTGTTGTGCATTACTGCTTGTGAAGAAATCGCCAAGGGCTTGTCCTGAGCTTGCCTCCTGTTGTTAAAGTCTCAGGGCCATCAAAGACTTCCCCTGTCAGCACCTGGAATCTCTGCTGAGACTCCGCCCCCTGCCAAGTGGTGCCCTATCCAGTTCCTGGGGCCTTGACAGGTGAAGCTGCCAGACCAACTTTGAAAATCCATGCACTGACCGCCGTGCGGGGAAATTTCCGACACAACCTCCAAGACGCGGCTGAAATTCGCGGCTGGAATATCGATGCACGCGGCTGGAGAAACGACGCGCCACATCGCTAATGGAGCCTGGTAACATCGCAATCCACACAGCGTGGTTTTGCTAACACCGTGCAGCAGGATTTTTGATGCAAACCCTGCTGGGCGTGGAAAAATGACACAACGCCTGCTCGGACCCGAGTGCTGCCCGGATCGACACATCTCTCTCCTGTGGAGAGGAAAACCGATGCACACCGGCCCGACCGGAGAAGGAGTACGATCTCACTAGCAGGTGAGAAATCGATGCACCGCTTACCTTTTTCGACGCACACTTTCCCATGCGTGTTATTTTGACACTACCCAGGTACCTGTCAACGCTAACAGTGTTTTACCTATTTACAAAAGGATTTAAGACTCTTTTGCTTTTAAAATGAATAACTTGACTTGTGTATGTTGGATTTTTGTCGATTTGGTCTTGTTTTGTTTAGATAAATATTTCCTATTTTTCCAAACCTCTGTTGTGTCATCTTATAGTGTTTTCACTAAGTTACTCTGTGTGTTGGTACAAATACTTTACACCTTGCCTGCTCATTCCAAGCTACCAAGGAGGTGAGCGGGGGGTTAGCTGAGGGTGATTCTCCTTTAACCTGACTAGAGTGAGGGTCCTTGCTTAGACAGGGCGTAAGCTGACTGGCAACCAAAGACCCCATTTTGAACACTTGCGCTATGGTGCAAGGGTGCCTGCATTGGTACTAGGCAGCACACGGTGTTCCAGCACAAGGAGAAAGAAGAAATGCCCTATAGCTTTGGAACTATGGATCAATTCTGCTCTCTCTCTTTCATGCAACACAGCAAGTTCCCTTGCTGCACTGCATTGTGTGAAATAATAGTAAATATGCCCCAAGATCTTTTATGGAATAATGTGGGTGGTTCTCAAAAGAATCATTTTATGGTGCCTGAGTTAGTATTTTTTCAGAGGTTTTGTTATTTTTGTTAGAAGTTTTCTTTGGTTTTTCAAGAAACTGTACACAGCCTGGTGTTGCAGATGGCCATTATAAAACTGTAAACAATGATTTATTTCCTTTTATACTGATGATATTTTCTGTAATGGTCTCTTTCCCCATTTTAATTCAAATTGGTTTTTATGCTTTGCTTTCAGGTGCCTTTACAGAGCTGATGTAGCAGAAAAGTACAGACCTCTGTTTCCTGTGTTCAACTTCGGGTCACAAAGTTAATTTTTACCCCTACGTGCACTAAAAATAGAAAGAGTTAAATCTTTTCTTGTTCTTTTCTTGTTTCACAGTTTCTCCTTCTACTTTCTCTCCTTGAGGTGGAAAAGCACTTATTGATACTGAAACTTCCTCTTCAGCTCTTGTCTACCATGGATCAGATATAAAATGCAAGTGACTCTCAGTTGCAAATGTTAAGGCCTGATTTTCTTCTTGAAATGGTGGCTGTGGCACCTGTTGCTCAGAAACAAGCATGTTTTCATATTGTCCAAGGAGGTGTCATCTTTAGACAGTGAAGGCATCAGAGTGATTTTAAAGTTATCAAACTGACTTTGGACACAAATATGTAGACTTTAGAAGCATAACTCCCACCTACCTGTTAGGTTTTATATGCAGATTCATCAGAGTGGAATGTTATTAGTGAATGATCATGTATTTGTTGATGATGTTTTTTGACACAATATTGCTGTATCATGATATTTGGTCCACAGTAGTTTGGTGGAATATTTCTTCCACCATCCTACATCAACCTTAACTCCCACCTCTATTAATTCTTGATAGGGTTTGTGATGAGATGTGTAATGATGGTGTGATAAAGTTGAGCATTGATAAATGGTGGCTTATGTGAGTGTAGGATGGTTGCTGTATTGATATATAAAAAGTGATGGTGAAGTGTATATTGGTAGATGTGTTTCTGTTTGAGTCAATGGTGTGATTTGGATGTATTTTAGATGTATAATCTAGTTGGGTTGGTGTATAATTGTGGCCATGTAGGTTTATGGTGGTGACTGTGTCATCACTGTTGTCATTTGAGTATGCTTGCAATGTGATATATTTGAGTTTTTTATTTAACTTTGTAAGAGTATAAAAAGATGTATGATTTTGTGCCTTTAACCTTGCATTCACACAGGATAGTACTGGTAACGTGTGACCCTTTGGATATATGATGATCAGTACATTGGCATATTTTGGTCTGTGTATGTGTGTGTGTGTATGCTATTGTGATATAGTTATTGGGTGTGTGAGTACTATTGTATGTGTGTTTTGATGTTTCAAATTAGGTGTGTTGATGTGTAATAGTGTTTGTGGTGTGTGGGTTTTAGATGGTGGTCATATGGACATTTGTTTTTGGTTATATAGTCATACATTGCTAGGTGGGGGATATGGAAGTGCTTGTTTTATTGTTTCATAGTGGATGTGTGGCTATAAACTGGTGTTTATATGCACATAAAGTGGTGCTTCTGCAGTCAAGTAAGATGTTGGGTGGATGATTGTATGATATTGGATGCCTTGTCATTTGCAGTGGGGATGCAGGTATGCAGGTATGAAGAAGTGTCAGATGATTGTGTGACAGATTGTGAGTTGGTGTGGGTATTGGCATTTGATATATTTAATTATGTTTTGCATTGTATTTGTGTGTTTGTCAATGATTCTGGGTATACAATGCTGAAACAGTGAGTGCAGGATGATGCTTCTTAGAATGTTAGGTGTGCTGGTGTAAGATGAGGCTGCTTGTGGTGTTTGATGGCGGCCTTGTGTGCATTTGATTGTTGGTGTATGTACATACGTTGGTGTGTATGGGTGTCTGGTTGGGCATGGTTGGATGTGGTGTGGGTGTGGCTTTCTGGATGTCTCATATGCATGTGGGGAATATACTGTTGGCTATGTAGACTTTTAATGGGGTGTGTGTGTTTGTCGGTTGTATGAAAGTTTTATGGTAGGTGCATATAAGTATGTTGGGCGTGGATGTAAAAAAGTGGTTATGTGTTTGTCTAATGGGTATGTGTCGGTGTACATTAGTGGCTGTGTAAACATGTAATGGTGAGTATGTGGTCATATAGTAGGTGTGTGGGTGGCTATATAGTGGGTGTGCTGGTATATGATGATGAGGGACACTTCTGAAGATAGGCATGAGGGCATATTATGGTAGTTTCTTTTGCATATATCTTTGGTTGTGTGGAAGTATGATTGTAGGTATGTTTATAATTTTGTTTGTAAGTACTTATGACATTGATTGTGTACAATGGGTGATGTGTTGCCATGTATTGGCACTTGTGTTGGTGTACAAAGGCGGGTGTCCTGGCTTATGATGGTGAGTCTGTTAGCTTATGATGGTGGTTTTAGTGGAATATGACATGGTGTGTCTGGACATAAGATGGTTGATTTCCCTGCATATGATGGTGGTACTGTTTACCTATGATGGTAGTTGTGATGGTTGTGACTGTGTGTTTTGGCACATGACAGCATGTAATTTTCAATATGACAATGGGTGTTCCTTGGCTTCTTGCAACCTTTATGCAGTCTACTCAAGAGTGCCCTGCATCCCATGAATGTGGCCCCCACACCTCCTGCACTACTTCTGTGTACCTGCTGCCTCTTGTAAATCTCTGTATATGCCCTCGGCCTTTATCCAGCCCTGTGTGTGCTCCTGTCTGACTTCAGCCATTTGTCAGATCTAGTTCTTGAGATGTGTTTTTCTCTCTTCTCAGACTGCAGAGGCAGCATGCATACAGCAACCCCCTGACTATGGAAGCACCGAAGAAACTTAGGGGGTCATTCCAACCCTGGCGGTCGGTGATAAAGCGGCGGCCAACCCGCCAACAGGTAGGCGGAAAAAAAAAAGGTATTCTGACCCTGGCGGGAACCGCCAACACAGGCCGCCACTTTAACACTCTGACCGCCACGGCGGGACAGACAAACAGCGCGGCGGTCACCGCCAACAGGCAGGCAGCAGACAATGTACCGCCCACCCTATCACAACTCACCAATCCACCACTTTTTCCGGGGCGGGAGCCTCGCCGATAAAAACACGGCGGAAACAGACTACGAACGGGAAAACGCTCACCTCTACACACTCCACGAGGAAGGAGGACAGCATGGAACCCGATTTAAACATCCTACCAGCTATTGTCTACCTGCTCATCTACCAGGAGTACGAACGCCGGTGCAGACGACAACGGTGAGTACTGCACCTACGACACAGGGGAGGGGGGAGGAGGAAAGCTTACGGGCACACACATGCGCCATACACCCACCCCCCCAACCCAAATACCTACACCCCAATGCAGAGCAACAAGTCAGAGTGACACCCCCCAAACCCACCGGAATAATGCAAAGACACAATTAATATGATCTATAAAATATATGTATAAATAGCTCCATTGAAGGTATGGGAAATATGCTATATGAAAGATACAAAATAAGGAATGAACATAGTCAAAAATATATACATAGGCAATAAGTCTTGCACATTCTGTCAAAGTTCCATAGTCCGTGGGCCAATGTGCACAAACACATGGGCAAAGCCCACACAGGAGACCAGATACCTTTGGAGAGAACACTGCTGGGGCATCAGATGATAAAACTACAGGCACCTCAGGGGGAAGGGAAGGGGGGCACCTCAGCCACATGAGTCCACGACGCCAGATCCACGAGGGGCCTCCATGCCCACTGTCCCATCCTGGGGAGTGCAAAGCCACAGTCTCACAAGTCTCTACAGTGGGTGGCTTGCCCACTGTGCCATCCTGGGGAGTGCAAAGCCACAGTCTCTCAAGTCTCTACAGTGGGTGGCTTGCCCACTGTGCCATCCTGGGGAGTGCAAAGCCACAGTCTCTCAAGTCTCTACAGTGGGTGGCTTGCCCACTGTTCCATCCTGGGAAGTGCCAAGCCACAGTCCATCAGATGGATTACTGACTCCACTGTTAATGGCGGAGGCATGGTGCCCAGAGTGCTTCGTGAAGCCCTGCTCAACACAGAACCGGCACTGTCAATGGGCCAGCGGTGCTTGAGACGGCGTTGCCCAGCGGAGCGGTGCTTGAAAGGAAGGGCCCAGCGGAGCGGTGCTTGACAGGAAGGGCCCAGCGGAGCGGTGCAGAGACGGCGGGGCCCAGCGGAGCGGTGCTTGAGATGAAGGGCCCAGTGGAGCGGTGATTGTCAGGAAGGGCCCAGCGGAGCGGTGCTTGAGATGAATGGCCCAGCGGAGCGGTGCTTGAGATGAAGGGCCCAGCGGAGCGGTGCTTGAGATGAATGGCCCAGCGGAGCAGTGCAGAGACGGCGGGGCCCAGCGGCGCGGTGCTTGAGATGAAGGGCCCAGCGGAGCGGTGCTTGACAGGAAGGGCCCAGCGGAGCGGTGCAGAGACGGCGGGGCCCAGCGGAGCGTTGCAGAGACGGCGGGGCCCAGCGGAGCGGTGCTTGAGATGAAGGGCCCAGCGGAGCGGTGCTTGACAGGAAGGGCCCAGCGGAGCGGTGCAGAGACGGCGGGGCCCAGCGGAGCGGTGCTTGAGAGGAAGGGCCCAGCGGAGCGGTGCTTGACAGGAAGGGCCCAGCGGAGCGGTGCAGAGACGGCGGGGCCCAGCGGAGCGGTGCAGAGACGGCGGGGCCCAGCGGAGCGGTGCAGAGATGGCGGGGCCCAGCGGAGCGGTGCTTGAGATGAAGGGCCCAGCGGAGCGGTGCTTGACAGGAAGGGACCAGCGGAGCGGTGCAGAGACGGCGTGGCCCAGCGGAGCGGTGCTTGAGATGAATGGCCCAGCGGAGCTGTGCTTGAGATGAAGGGCCCAGCGGAGCGGTGATTGAAAGGAAGGGCCCAGCGGAGCGGTGCAGAGATGTCGGGGCCCAGCGGAGCGGTGCTTGAGATGAAGGGCCCAGCGGAGCGGTGATTGACAGGAAGGGCCCAGCGGAGCGGTGCTTGAGATGAATGGCCCAGCGGAGCGGTGCTTGAGATGAAGGGCCCAGCGGAGCAGTGCTTGAGATGAATGGCCCAGCGGAGTGGTGCAGAGACGGCAGGGCCCAGCGGAGCGGTGCAGAGGCGGCGGGGCCCAGCGGAGCGGTGCAGAGACGGCGGGGCCCAGCGGAGCGGTGCTTGAGATGAAGGGCCCAGCGGAGCGGTGCTTGACAGGAAGGGCCCAGCTGAGCGGTGCAGAGACGGCGGGGCCCAGCGGAGCGGTGTAGAGACGGCGGGGCCCAGCGGAGCGGAGCCGATACGGCGGGGCCCAGCGGAGCGCTGCTTGAGATGAAGGGCCCAGCGGAGCGGTGCTTGACAGGAAGGGCCCAGCGGAGCGGTGCAGAGACGGCGGGGCCCAGTGGAGCGGTACTTGAGATGAAGGGCCCAGCGGAGCGGTGATTGACAGGAAGGGCCCAGCGGAGCGGTGCTTGAGATGAATGGCCCAGCGGAGCGGTGCTTGAGATGAAGGGCCCAGCGGAGCGGTGCTTGAGATGAATGGCCCAGCGGAGCGGTGCAGAGACGGCGGGGCCCAGCGGAGCGGTGCTTGAGATGAAGGGCCCAGTGGAGCGGTGCTTGACAGGAAGGGCCCAGCGGAGCGGTGCAGAGACGGCGGGGCCCAGCGGAGCGGTGCTTGAGATGAAGGGCCCAGAGGAGCGGTGCTTGACAGGAAGGGCCCAGCGGAGCGGTGCAGAGACGGCGGGGCCCAGCGGAGCGGTGCTTGAGATGAAGGGCCCAGCGGAGCGGTGCTTGACAGGAAGGGCCCAGCGGAGCAGTGCAGAGACGGCAGGGCCCAGCGGAGCGGTGCTTGAGATGAATGGCCCAGTGGAGCGGTGCTTGAGATGAAGGGCCCAGTGGAGCGGTGATTGACAGGAAGGGCTCAGCGGAGCGGTGCTTGAGATGAAGGGCCCAGCGGAGCGGTGCTTGCGATGAAGGGCCCAGCAGAGCGGTTCTTGTCACGGCGGGCCCCTGTTCAGCGGTTCTTGTCACGGCGGGGCCCTGTTCAGCGGTGCTTCTCCCGGCGGGGCCCTGTTCAGCGGTGCTTCTCACGGCGGGGCCCTGTTCAGCGGTGCTTGTCCTGTGTTTTTAGGGAGCCAGACCTGGCCAAGACTTCCCGCTCAGTCGCCATCCGACCTTGCGGTCGCGGGGCCCTCCTGTGATGGAGTCCTGGGCCCGTGGGTGTCGTCCGTCACAACCGGAATGGGACTGGTGGGGCCCTCCTGGGCAGCTCGCCTGCTGCCTGACTTCTCCACCCTGCTGCCCTTGCCCTCCTTTGCTGAAGCTCTGTGGCCCTTGCCTCCCTTTGATGATGTGGCAGGTGACGGGGCAAGGCTACTGTCCTTGGTGGCAGCCGTCTCAGGCTTGTCGCGCCGGCCCTTTTTTTTTTTTGTCCTCTTCCCAGGGGGTGGGCTGGCTGTCCCCTTGCTGCTGGCTGATGTTCCTGCCCTAGGAGCTGGTGGACTCCAATAGCCCTGCACTATGGTCACAGTAGATGCAGGGCTGGTGGTGGCTGAGGTGCTTTTTTTACTCTTACCAGATGGAGGGGGTGGGTCAGTGATTGGAACGAGCTCAAGGTTGGAAAGGAAAAGGACTTGGGAAGGACAGGGACGGGTAGGTGTAGTGGGTATGGGAGTGGAGGAAGAGGATGTGGTTGTAGGAGAGTCAAGTGTGCTGTCTTTGGGTGCAGGTGTTTGTGACGGAGGCTGTCGTGAGGTGGATGGCTGTTGGGTGGCTGGCTGCCTGCGTTTGTGTGCTTTGGAAGAGGGGGTGACAGACACACTGGGAGAGGACACAGGGGACGTGTAAATGGCAGTGGGGGTGGTGACTGCACGTGTGCGGACTGTAATGGAGGGTGTGCTGGGGATGGAAGTACTGGCTGATGGTGGTGTGCATGCAGGTGTGAGTGGAGACGTCACAGGGAGGGAGGAGGGAGATGAGGAGGTGGGGGACACAGAGGTGGTAGTGACTGTTGGCATGTCTGCATCTGGATGTTGCTTGGGTGAATGCTTGTGGGATCTGTGGTGCTTATGTCTGGATGAGCTGCCCTTGGGTGTAGAGGTGTGTGCAGGCTGGTCTGATGGTGTGGATGGGATAGGCAGAGGAACAGGAGACTGGGTGGAGGGAGTCAGAAGAGGGAGGCTGGAGACAGGGACAATGGCTGCCGTCAGTGCTGAGGCCAGAGCGTTGAACGATCGCTGATGGGCAGCCTGACCCGAATGAATGCCCTCCAGGTATGCATTGCTCCGATGCACCTCCCTTTCTACACCCTGGATGGCATTCAAAAGGGTAGACTGCCCAACAATGAGTGTCCTGAGGAGGTCAATGACCTCCTCACTGAGGGCAGCAGGGGTAACTGGGGCAGGGCCTGAGGTGCCTGGGGCGAAGGAGATGCCCGCCTTCCTGGGCGAGCGGCCACGGAGCGAAGGCTGAGGGGCTGCTGGGAGGGCGGGGCTGGTGCGCTGGGTGGCGGCTGTACCTGTTGTGGCGGTGGGCACGGATGTTGCCGCCACCGCTAGGGAGCTCCCTTCCGAGGACGTGTCGGTGTCGCTGACGTCTCCACGGGTCCCCGTTGTGGAGCTCCACTCGCCCTCCGTCTCACTGGTGTACTCGGAGTCTGTTGTATGGCCCTCCGGGGCCATGTGAGATTCAGCTCCCTCGTGCGCCAATGCCACTTCTCCTCCGCCTGATGATGCTAATGCACACATGAACAGGCAGAAAAAGAAAATGGGGGGGGGGGAGAAATGAAGACAGGTTGAGTGCATGCATTGGCAAAACCGTTGTCGGAGAGGACAGACACAGAAGCCCCCTGCACTAGGCCGCGCAATCGGGGTACACTACTCAGTTATTGTGACTAGGCCTACAGGTCTATGGACGACAAATGCACACATGGGTGAGGCCGGACCATGGATAGCTGTACTTGGCACCCTACAGAGGGGGGGGGGGGGGCGGGGGCACAGGGCCGTGTCTAATGGAGGGGCCTAGCCTACAGAATGTGCCCTGGCCTAGAGATAGCCACAGCCCTCCTCCCCCACCCAGACACCTTCACTGCGCCCAAAGATAGCAGAATGTGCTGATACTCACCCCCTTGTTTCTGCTGTGATGTCCTTACGCGCCCATCCAAATGGGGGTAGGCCACCGCCAGGATCCGGGACATCAGGGGGGTCAATTGGCGGCTGGCACCCCTCCTACGTTGGGAGGCCATCCCCAGCAGAGACTCGGCGGTCTTTCTGGTCCTGCGGCGGATGTCCTCCCACCTCTTTCGGCAGTGGGTGCCCCGTCTGTTGTGGACCCCCAGGGCCCGGAGTTCCTTGGCGAGGCACGCCAAATGTCGATCTTCTGATGGGCGCTGACCTATATGACATGTACAGGGTGGTAAAGGAAATCGCATCAGTTTTCTGCCTGGTCAATTTGAGTGGCCCCCCCCTCCCCAACCTTGCCATGTGGCACATGCTCTCATCTTTCGTGCGTTGCACTCCTCATTCGCTCCCCTCCCCACTATCTTACATACACCCCACTCAACACAGGCATAGCCCATTCAACGTGCACCCTGTGTACTAACCTGTTGGTCTGGAGGACCGTAGAGTAGCGCATACTGGGGGAGGACCCCATCAACAAGTTTCTCCAATTCTTCGGAAGTGAAGGCAGGGGCCCTTTCCCCAGTCGCAGCAGCCATTGTATCTCCCAGACCGAGGTCACAGCAGCACTTGCAGTATAGGTCCTCTCCTGTGGATGATCAGGTCTCGAGTGATTAAGCAGTTAGAAAATGCACCGTCCGCTGGGACTTTCGAGGAGAAGGATGAATCCTCCTGTGTACCGACCGCTGGTGGACCTGTCGACAATGGAAGAACGACATATCATACTTACATACAGGCTTGACAGAGCAACTATACATGAACTATGTGCCCAGCTGGAGCCAGACCTGATGTCCCCCATCCGCCAACCCACAGGGATTCCCCCTCTGGTGCAGGTTCTGTCAGTACTCCATTTTTTGGCAAGTGGGTCTTTTCACACAACAGTGGCCATATCATCTGGGATGTCTCAGCCTATGTTTTCTAAGGTTTTGCCCAGAGTGCTGTCTGCCCTGATGAAATACATGCGGAGCTACATTATTTTCCCTGAGGTGGGCGAATTGGCTACAGTGAAGGGTGATTTCTATGCCCTTGGACATATCCCCAACATCATTGGTGCCATTGATGGGACCCATGTGGCTTTGGTTCCCCCCAAAGAAAGTGAGCAGGTGTACAGAAACAGAAAAAGTTATCATTCGATGAATGTCCAGGTGGTCTGTTTGGCTGACCAGTACATCTCCCATGTAAATGCCAAGTTCCCTGGGTCAGTGCATGACGCGTATGTCATGCAAAATAGCAGCATCCCTTATGTGATGGAACAGCTACAGAGACACCGTGTGTGGCTAATTGGTGACTCTGGTTACCCCAACCTGTCGTGGCTACTGACCCCAGTGAGTAATCCCCGGACCAGGGCAGAGGAACGGTACAATGAGGCCCATGGGCGAACTAGGAGGATCATAGAAAGGACCTTCGGGGTCCTGAAGGCCAGGTTCAGGTGCCTCCATATGACAGGTGGATCCCTAATGTACTCACCAAAGAAGGTGTGCCATATCATCGTGGCCTGCTGTATGCTTCACAATCTTGCTTTGCGACGCCAGGTGCCTTTTCTGCAGGAGGATGGTCCAGATGGTGGTGTTGTAGCAGCTGTGGAGCCTGTGGAGAGTGAAGAGGAGGAAGACAACGGGGACGACACGGACAACAGGGATACAGTCATACAACAATATTTTCAGTAGCACACAGGTAAGAATCACCCACGCCATTTTACATTTACTTAAGGCCTCATGCGTCTCCACTGTCTGTGTTTCCCCCCAGTTCCTGTTAACTGATTTGTGACTTTCCCTTCCCTTTTCAGAGCTGAATGACCCACTGCCTGACTTCAGCTTTGTTTTCCCATGGACTAAAGCTTCTTGAAATTGGTATGTTGTCATCACAAAGTAACTGGACATTATTGCACCGTTATGTGTAATACATTTGCTAAGAATACAAGCAGACTCCTGTTATTTTAAGTGCAATAAGTGATTTATTTTAAGTGCTACATATAGGTACATGATTGTAAAAGGGTGATGGGTGGGGGTGGAGTAATGTCCATGGCAGAGTCCAGTTCTCAGTCGCACAGGTGCATTGTCCATATGCCTGTGGATGGATGGAGCAGGGGCAGTTAAAGGTTGGACAGGGTGACAATGTGGGACAGTGGGATGACATCAGGGGGTATCTTAGGCTGGCGGGGGTCTTGCAATCCTACTCTGTCTTCTTGTGAGATCTCAGGTTCCGCTTGCGGGGTGGTTCTTCTTCTGCAGGAGGTGGGGTTCTGGTGGCCTGTTGTTGTGTGGGGGCCTCCTGTCCACTAGCGTCGGCGGAGGTGGTAGGCTGTTCCTGGCCTGGGCTAGTGACAGGGGCCCTTTGGGGTGCCACATGGTCCCGCAATGTGGTGACTATCTGGGTAAGGGCCACGACGATGGTCCCCATTGCGGAACCGATGTTCCTCAGTTCCTCTCTGAACCCCATGTACCGTTCCTCCTGCAGTGCCTGGATCTCCTGGAACCGGGCCAGTACCGTCGCCATCGTCTCCTGGGAGTGGTGGTAAGCTCCCATGATGGAGGAGAGGGCCTCTTGGAGAGTCGGTTCCCTGGTCCTGTCCCCCCCCCTGTCACACAGCAGCCCTCCCAGTTCCCCTGTGTTCCTGGGCCTATGTCCCCTGGACGGTGTGCCCACTACCACTGCCCCCAGGTCCCTGTTGTTGTTGGGGTGGTGGGTCAACCTGGGTGCCCTGTCAATTTCAACCAGTATTTGATAACTGAGTTGTACATTTCCATTACGGTTTCACAGGTGTGGTTACCAACGTGTGTCATCTGCTTGCATCCTTCATGGACTTGTGATGTGTGACATAGGTATGTTGACATTACTATTGAGAACGGATTTTGTCACTGTCATAGCTAATACACATTTTCTAAATCACAGACTGACTCCAGATTGTTTTGTGGCTCAAGGGTGTTTATTGAAGTGCTAATTATTGGAGGGTGTGGTAAAATGGTGAGGGGTGATGGTGGAGGAATGTCCATGGCAGAGTCCAGTCTATTAGTCTCACAAATGCACTGCCCATATGGGCATAGGAAGTGGAGCTGGGGCAGTTCCAATATGGACAGGGTTACAAAGTGGGACAGTGGGATGACAATCAGGGTGGTCTCATTTCTTGGCGGGGGTCTTGCCATTGTGCTCTGTCCTGTTCCTGGATCTCAGGGACCGCTTGCGGGGTGGTTCTCTGTCTGCAGGGGGTGGGGTGCTGGTGTGGTGGTCCTGTGGCGGGCGTCCTGTCCACTAGCGCCGGCGGAGGTGGTGGGCAGTTCATCGTCCATGCTAATGTCAGGGGCCCCTTGGAGTGCCACGGTGTCCCTCATGGTGTTCTGTATGTCCTTCAGCACCCCTATGATGGTGCCCAGGGCGGAGCTGATGGTTCCGAGGTCCTCCCTGAAGCCCAAATACTGTTCCTCCTGCAGGCGCTGGGTCTCCTGAAACTTGGCCAGGACCGTAGCCATCGTCTCCTGGGAGTGGTGGTATGCTCCCATGATGGAAGAGAGGGCCTCGTGGAGAGTGGGTTCCCTTGGCCTGTCCGCCCCCTGTCACATGGCAGCCCTCCCAGTTCCCCTGTGTTCCTGGGCCTATGTCCCCTGGACGGTGTGCCCACTACCACTGCCCCCAGGTCCCTGTTGTTGTTGGGGTGGTGGGTCAACCTGGGTGCCCTGTAGTGGTGGACACACCGCTGATTGACGTGTCCTGGAGACAGAGGCATGGGCCCGCTGGGTGGGAGCTGTGCTGGTGTTCCCAGAGGGGGTTGGGTCTGGTGTAGCCTGTGGCTGTCTGTGGGGAACCGACTGTCCAGAGGTCCCCGATGGGCCGGGCTGGTCATCTGGGTCCAGGAAGACAGAGCTGCTGTCATCGCTGGGGGCCTCTTCTGGGGGTGGGATGGACATCTCTGGACCCTCCGTGGCGGTGTGGTGGCGTTCGGGTCCTGCAGGGGTATAAAGGTATGGTTATTGCTTCTGTGTGTGGCATTTCGTGTGATGGGTGGGTGTCCGTGTACCCAAGTGCAGGCATTCCCTTGTGGGGGCTTTTGTGAGGGTGGCTTGTGGGGGTGATGTGTGTGTGCAGTGGGCATGCTTTGGTGATGGGTGTCCATGCTTTGTGGTCGCATGCAGGGCTTGGTGTTGGGATGGGTGGGCTGTGATGGTGAGCCTTTTGCTAGGAGTTGATGTGATGGGGGTGAGGGTGGGGGTATGATTTGGCATGCAGGTGGGGTGGGGGTGGGAAGCAGTAGTGAAGATTTGACTTACCAGAGTCCATTCCTCCGCCTACTCCTGCGAGGCCCTCAGGATGCAGGATGTGCAAGACTTCCTCCTCCCATGCTGTAAATTCTGGGGGAGTAGGTGGGGGTCCGCCGCCAGTCTTCTGCACCGCAATGTTGTGCCTTGATACCATGGAACGCACCTTCCCAAGTAGGTCGTTCCAGCGCTTCCTTATGTCATCCCGATTGCGTGGATGCTGTCCCACCGCGTTGACCCTGTCCACTATCCTTTGCCATAGCTCCATCTTCCTGGCAATTGTGGTGTGCTGCACCTGTGCCCCGAAGAGCTGGGGCTCTACACGGACTATTTCCTCCACCATGACCCGGAGTTCGGCGTCAGTGAACCTGGGGTGTCTTTGGGGTGCCATGGGGTGGTGTGGATGAGGTGTGGGGTGGCGTTTGAGGTGATGAGTGTGGTGCGTGTGGTGGTGTGTGGTGTTTGGTGAGTGGATTCTGTGTGGGTGATGGTGTTGTGTGCCTCTGTGTTGTGGGATTGTCTATTCTGTGCTCTCTCTCTAGCCTTCGTCAATAATTTTGGGTCGTAGGGGTTTGTGGGTGATGTGGGTGTGTGTTTTATATTGTGTTGGGTGTGTGGGAGTGGTGTTAGTATGTGCATCAGGTGTGCGTGTTTCAAACTGACCAATGTGGCTGAGTTTTCTATGTGTGTGTGTATTTTGACCGCGGTGGTGTGTACCGCCAATGGAATACCGCGTTTGAAAGACCGCCGCGTGGATTTGTGGGTCGGAATGGTATGGGCGTATTTCTGTTGGCGTGACGGTGGAGGTTTGGTCATCGCCATTTTTTCGCTGACCTTTGGTGTGGCGGACTTTTGTGGATGTCGGGTTTTTGGCGGTTTGCAGGTTGCGGGTCAGAATGACCGTGGCAGTTTACCGCGGCCGCGGCGGTGTTATGGCGGCCTTCTGACCGGCGGTAAGCGCCTTTTACCGCCGAGGTCAGAATGACCCCCTTAGTATCTACAACAGTGACATAAAGAGCCCAAGATAAAGGGGGTCAGTACTAAATAATAAACCAAACATAAAAAAGTAAAACAATTTTTAAAAAGTGCATCTCCTGGTGAAAAATAATAGATTTCAGTTACTTCCTTCAACTGGATTTCCTTTCTAATCACTACTTCCACCCTTGCCAGCTTGCTGACCTTGTTCCTACCTGAGTTGTTTCTTGCCTGAGCTCAGCTCCGTGTCCACCTTGTTGGGCTTGTGGTTGATGTACCTGGCATCTGTAAATTACAAGTATAATTTACAATGGGATCTCCTATTCCTGTTTTAATGCCACATTTAGGCCCTCATTACGAGGCTGGTGGTAATCAGACTGCCAGCCTCACTTTGGCTATCTTACAACAGTGGGCCTGGTGGTAAAGACTGCCGCATTACAAGTTTTGGGGATTGGCAGGAGCCAAACCGCCACAACGCCGCCTGGCCCGCTGGTGCAGTCGCACCGACGTAGCCGGCAGTGAGCTCCTCTAGCCCCACGGCAGGCATCTGCCTGCCGGCTGGATTACAAGGCTGCACACCTCCAGGCTTTCCGTGGCGGTCACCCTGCCACGAAAACCCTTGTGGTAAAGCACCCGGTGACAAGAATCTCCATTCCTGTCTCCGGCACACTCCCCCCCACATGTCCACATACATGCAGACACACCCCCCACCGATCCACACACTTCCAAACACCACCCCAACTGTGCACTCACTTCCAAACACCCCCAACTGTGAACACACTTCCAAACCCCCCAACCGTACACAGCCATTCTAACACCCCCCACTCACTGTCATACTGACATACACTCCCCTCACACATATGCACCCCCTCCGCAAATATTCACACCCCAACCCCACTCCGCAATCATCCACACCCCCACCCTCTCTGCATACATTCACATACACACCCCTCCACCTACACATACATTCACATATACACCCCTCCGCATACACATACATTCATACACAAACCCCTCCACATACGCATACATTCACACACACACACACAGACACTCACTCGCAGACTTGCGCACATGCACCCCCAATCACATGCAACCCCATACGCACACCTACTCACTCTCACCCTGATAGCCCCTCCCATCTGCATACATGCAGAAACCCCCCAACCAAACGCGTACATCTAGACACACCCACTTGCTCGCTCACAAACATGCACTCATACACCCCCATTTGCACAGATACACGCACACACCACACACATGCACCCAACACTCCTCCCCCTTTTGGACGATCATCTTACCTTTTCCGGTGAGCTGGTCTTCTGGGAGGGGATGGGTCCTGGTAGCTTTGCACCGCTAGCACCCCATGCCAGCAAGGCTCCACCAAGCCATATTACAGGTTGTAATACGGCCGGCGGAGTCTTGCTGGTGTGGCAGTGCTGGTGATGTAACCGCCTCTTCAGCTCCGTCAGCCAGGCTGACAGAGTCGGACTTCCGCCCAGAAATAGGCAGAAGTCCAAACACAACTCCTAATATGGCGGTCAGCAGTCCGTCAGTAATGCTGGTCTGTTGACTGCAGCGGCTTCAGCAGTCTTTGGAAAAGACCAACAATGTTGTAATGAGGCCCCCAGTTTCCAAAAGTGTTCCTAGTATTCATGAATGTAACTTTTAATTCTGTTTTTTCTTGTGTTGCATAAGACCCAAGCTCTTTTGCCACTTGAATGTCCAATTGATCAACATATACAGGAGTTCCAGTGCTAATCCGTTAGTCAGCAATCTACGACCTGGCCCTTTTGAGATAGGTCTTGATCACACTATTGACTAAACTCACACATTTTCACTGGGGCAAGTCACAATTTTAAAAAGGACACACAGCAACTAGTACAAACTTTGCTATGGATTGTCTAACCATTTTACACAGCATCATGCCAAATAACAATCCCTACGTAAGTTTTTCATCAAAGGATTCACAGAATGTTCAACAAGAGTGCAACAAGTGTGAACCAAGCACAGAATTCACCAACTCGAACTCCAAATCTGAATATACAAAGTTACGTAGTTTAGTCCCTTTTGGAGCTCACAGCCAGGTGATACACTCCAATTCTGGTCGTTGATGCAAAGCATTGTGAAATTGAAAGGGTACAGTATTTATAATGTCCATTTTTGAAATGGCTGCAGGGATAGCTAGCCTTTCAAGATCTGTATGTCACACTGCTCTTTTGATATTTTCTCTTCTCCAGGCCTGGATGTATTTCATTTTCAGGATTCAAGATATGCTTGGGTATTTTTAAGTAAAAGAAAATCAAGTCAATAATAATAATGATTCACATTTAATTACATCTTTCATTTTGATCTGTGTTGCCACAAAAGCCTCCATGAGATCGCACCCCTAGAGGGATGAGAGTCATTTTGTTCAGTGAAGAAAACACCTATGTCCTGCCCTGTCCATCTCGGGTGTCCCTCAGTGTGCCTCTCCATTGGCGGGCAAACAACAATAGATTGGGATGCAGCCCTGATTGATCACCAGTGGCTGGGATTAATTCAAAGCTTTTCATCCATCACCTTGTTGTTTGTGTATTTGCTGCCCTAAGTGCCCCAGGTTTGCCCAGACGTGGGTCCTTGGCTCAATGGGCGACTGGTACCAAACTACATATGGCTAAAGTCCCCCAACTAGGCTGAAACCGGTCCTAGGATGTTTGTGTTCCAGTACAGGGAGGACCTGGACTGGCAGTTCTGGCTGGACTGTTCCCATGAGGAATAGGGTCAAGAATGATTTGCATATAGCTGGGTCCAAACTGAGGTGGCATGGTGGGCAAAATATGATGGATTGGGTTGCAGCCCTGAACAGTCACCAGTGGCTGAGATCAATTTGGGCAGTCCATCTATCACCTTGTTGTTTTTTCATGTGCTGCCCTAAGTTCACCAGGTATGCCTAGACCTGGGTCCTGGACTCACTGTGCCACTGGAACCAAGATATACCTGGCTGAAACCCCCTAATTAGGGTGAAACCAGTCCTAGGATGTTTGTGTTCTGTACAGGGAAGACCTGGCCAGGCAGTTCAGACTGGACTGTTCCCATGACGAGCAGGGTCAAGACTGATTTTCATATGACTAAGACAAAATACAGGTGGCATACAGAGGTGGCATGGTGGGCAAAAAACAATGGATTGGGATGCAGCCCAGACGATCGCCAAAAACTGAGATTAATTCAAGCATTCCATCCATCAAGCTGTTGTTTTTGCATTTGCTGCCCCAAGTGAGCTGAGTATGCCCAGACATGGGTCCTGAGCTCACTGCACCACTGGAACCAAGCTATACCCGAATGAAGAGCCCTAACAAGGGTGAAACCAGTCCTAAATTGCCTGTTTTGCAATTCAGAGAGGACCTGCCCTGGTAGTTCAGGCTGGACTGTTCCAATGAGAAGCAGGGCCAAGACTGATTTGCGTATGGCTGGGTCCACACTGAGGTGGCATGGTGGAGAAAAAATGATGGACTGGGATGCGGCTCCGAGCAATCACCGGTGGCTGAGATTAATTTAAGCATTACATCCATTGCCTTGTTGTTTTTGCCTCTACTGCCTTGCACTACACCTCCTGCAGCCCCTGTGTATGCCACCCTCTCTACCTTCTGCATCCCCTATATCTGTTTTGGTATTGCTTCCATCTGCTTTTTACTACCTCCCCTAGTAGCCTCTATGTCTGTCCTTGCAGCCTCTGTATGCAACCTTGCACAGCAACATTAGCCCCATTGTGTGCCTTTCTGTCTCATGCAGCCCTTCTCTGGATTTCCCAAATACCTGTGCATCTGCACTATGTGCTCTTGTCCCCTGCAAAAAATTTTGTGTTCTCAATTTTAATGATAAAATCTCAGTAAAGCACTTAAAAACACAATAGCTCCAACTGGGGCTCTCTCAACATCAATGACCGAGTCGTTCCCAACAGTCTGATGCCACTCAAGGGAGTGCGGCCAGTCATGGAGTCACACAGACCCCATGCACTTTACCTTTGGAAAATGATTAAACAAAGATGTTGTATGGAGTCGGGTGGTGAGGCATCGCTGGAGCCGGTGCCACCACGACGTGAGACATTTGTTCCTTACTGTGAGGCAGGGGTGGTGAGGCATAAGTTTCTTTATGGTTGCAGGGGAGGTGAAGCAGCGTCAGTGGCGAGGCATCAGTTCCTTATGATCCGACAGGGTCGATGAATCCAGCAGGTCAGGACACGAGGTGTCGAATTTGCAGTCACACCACGGTGCCACAGGTGTCCTGGACATGGGGGACAGGGCACTCACGACTCACGCTGTGGTGGGACTTCAGAGGCGCTGCAGCGGCATCTGGCCTGCAGCGCTGGTCGTGGCCATTGCACTAAGCGTGGACCTTGGTTCCGTGCAAGCACCAGCACAGAATGGGACAGCGGTGCTGGTTTCAAAGTCTCTCTGGAGTATCTAGAGTTGAAGAACTTTCTTTCGTCTTGGTTGTACCAGAACTCATTCCGAAGGGCCCAGGAACTGGATTTGGCACCACTTGGTGAGTCAAAACTCTCAGCAAGAGAGCCCAGGTGCTGGCAGATGAAGTCTTTGATGTCCCTGGGACTTTTAACAGGAGGCAAGCTCAGTCGAAGCCCTTGGAGAACCTTTGGAAGCAGAATGTAGAAAGCAAAATCCAGTCTTTTCACTCCTCGGACAGAAGCAGAAAGCAGCAATCCAGCACAGCAAAGCAACAGACAGAGTGGCAGTCCTTCCTATGGCATCTGGCTCTTTGTTCTGGCGGAATGTCCTCAGTCCAGGAGTGTCCTGAAGTTGTGGTCCCAGAGGTCCAATACTGATACTCATTTCTGCCTTTGAAAGAGACACACTTCAAAGGAAAGTATTGGTAGTGCACAAGACCCTGCCTTTCCTGCCCTGGCCCCAGACACACTCCATGGGTTTGGAGACTGCTTTGTTTAAGGAGAGGCACAGCCTTATTCAGATGCCTGTATCAGCTCCTCCCACCACTCTAGCCCAGGAAGACCCATCAGGATATGCAGGGCATACCTCAGCTCCCTTGTATGACTGTCTAGAGTGAATTCACAAACAGCCCAACTATCATCCTGACCTATACGTCTATTCCACAGATAAGCAGAGACACATAGGGGGTTATTACAACTTTGGAGGAGGTGTTAATCCGTCCCAAAAGTGACGGTAAAGTGACGGATATACCACCAGCCGTATTACGAGTTCCATAGGATATAATGGACTCGTAATACGGCTGGTGGTATATCCGTCACTTTACCGTCACTTTAGGGACGGATTAACACCTCCTCCAAAGTTGTAATAACCCCCAGAATGTTTAAGCTAGAAAATGCCCATTTTCTAAAAGTGGCATTTTCAAACTTACAATTGAAAAAACAAATTCACCAAAATATGTTTTTTTTTTAACTCTATCTGCTCCCAATGGGAACTTACACTTAAAAGATATGTCAAGGCAAACCTCATGTTACCCTATGGGAGAGATCAGCCTTGCAATAGTGAAAAAATAATTTTGCAGTATTTCAGTATCAGGACATTTCAACCACACCAGTCCATGTCCTACCTCTTAAGTTCACTGTACCCTGCCCATGGGACTGCCTTAGGCCTACCTTAGGGGATACTTACATGTAGCAAAAGGGAAGGTGTAGGGCTGGAAAGTTGGTGCACTTGCCAGGTCAAACTGGCAGTAACAACTACCCACACAGACACTATAGAGGCAGGTCTAAGACATGTTTACAGAGCTACTCGTGGGTGGCACAATCAGTGCTGCAGGCCCACTAGTAGCATTTGATTTACAGGTGGGCACACATAGTGCACTTTACTAGGGACTTACTAGTAAATCAAATATATCAGTCATGGATAAATCAATCACCGATGCCATGTAGACAGAGAGCACTTGTACTTTAGCACCGGTCAGTAGTAGTAAAGTGTCCAGAGTCCCAAAGCCAGCAAAAACGAAATTCAGCACAGGGTCAACAATCAGAGGTCAGAAGCCAAAAAGACAAGGTAAACCAGAGCTGACAGGTCTAACAACTAAGTTAAAGGATCATTCTTCCTTCTACACTTAGGCAATTTTGGGAGGTAAGGAGACACATTCTCCGACAACACTCTTGGGCAAAGTGAGGAAAGTATAGTGCTGCTTTGACTCAAGTTTAATTGCCCTCATGCCTTTGGGCAGGATAAGAGGGCATGCATAGGATTAACCCCTCTTCCATCCTTAGGTAAATTTGGAGAGGAAGTAAATTAACTTTCCTCACACTAGCTTCAGGAGTATGGGCTGTGATTAGCCCCCTGTCCCTGGCCAAGTCATAGGCATGGGGAGAAAGGTGCATTTGTTTTTATTTTTTCCTTTCAAACAGGCCAGAAAGCAATATTTCTAATTGGACAGGATTATCCACTTACAAATCAGCAGTGATTCTCCTGAGGCAATGCTTTCTTTTTTTTCCTTTCAGCTACCCCACCATGTACAGTTTTCTCATCAATAATGTTACTGCAAATGCTACATTGATATTAGCAATGATGTTATCAAAGATGTCATGAGAGTTGTAATATCTGGGGTAATTAGCAGGGCATGGCAAGGAATCAAGTTATAGTTACCTTATGGCACAAGCTATAGTTACTTGAAATAACTCTAACTATACAGCTGAATTTCTATGGTTTTGTACATTTAAAATGTGAGCCTAACTATCACCTCCCTGAAACGTTTGTTTTTTTAAGTGAATTTTCAAGAAAATTTCAATGGTGTTTTAAATTCTATTTCCTAACTATAATGTCCCTGTAACCTTTGTTTCATTAAGTGAATTTCTTTGTTTTTTTAACGCAAAGTAATTTTAATTACTATACATAAATTCAACCACTGCTGCGGATGGCCTCTGGCCATGCGCAGCGGAGGTCGGCTGCAAGGCCTGGTCTCCATTCAGGCCCGGAAAGGCCTTGCGGCCAACCCCTTACAACCACACAACCCCACGGCACACACAGCCTTTGGCCGTACGTGGCAGGGGTTGGATCTCAGGGGCAGGTGACAAGAAAGAACTAACTCATTGCAATCACTACATGAGATATTGCGCTCAAAAGAGCAAAGATGCAAACAACTCCATCAAGGTTTACAGATAACTTTTCAAGGTTGAAATGCAGAGAAAAAACACTTGCTTTGCCTTCACCATGTGCAAGAAATTTGGATGATTAGTATTTCACAGAAATTGAGTTTCAACTTGAGCACCTGCTTTATTTATATCTGCCAATGCTCTCTGTTGAGGTTTTATTTCTGTGGAATAAGTATTGTGCCAGAATGAATCCAAAAAGAGGCCAGCATCTTGTGCAGAATGCCTACCCAATTAGAGTACTTTCTATTGGCTAATTAGTAAGTGCTACCTCATTGGGTAAATTATAGTGCTTATCCTATGCTATAATTGCATAAGGGATGCTGAGGTAATGTCTCCAGTCATGCTGTGCAGCGGCAATACTTTCATCTCTTTCCCTGCCCACATGTCTGCAGGCAGGGAAAGAGATAAAATCTCCACTTTCAGCAAGCGGTAGCATGTTAAAAGGTCCCACTTGCTGAAGTGGAGTGTTTGCTTTCACTTAGCAGGAGCTGTCACAGCTCTCATCAAGCAAAAGCAAACAGCTACCTCTGAAGGTGGGAGCCTCAGGAGGTAGCAGGAGCTGGCCAAATATGACTTCAGGAAGGTGGCGATTCAGCCTCCCTCCTTTAATCTTAACGGGCTGGCACCGGGGAGGTGGGGGTCCCAGAGCCATATATGGCCCAGGAGTGGGGCCATGTGCCCCCCCATCCTATAATTTAATAAAAGTTTTGGCCCTCTGGAGGTGGTGGTCCCTGGGACCCAGGGGGGTCCACGTGTCCCCCCACACTTTATTTTGATTACTGCCCAGGCAGGTAGTGGTTCATGGTTCCAGGGGGTCTGCGTGGTCCCTCTCTTTATTTTATATTTGTAGCCCCAGGGAGGTGGTGGTCCCCAAGGCCTAGAGGGTCTACAAGCCCCCCCCCCATGTGTAATGTTCTTTCCCTTAGAAGGTGGTGGTCCCAGGGGCCGGTTGTGGTCTGCATAGCCCTCCTAGTTTATTTTTCATTAATAATCCTGGGGAGGTGGTGGTCCCCGGGGCCTGGGTGTGGGTCTGCACAGCCCCCTATGCATAATGTTCTTGCCCGGGGAGGTGGTGGTCCCTGGGGCCAGATAGGGTCTAGCTAACCTCCCAGTTTATTTTTCATTATTAGCCCTGGGCAGGTGGTGTTTCCGGGGAGGTCTGCTCAGCCCCCACATTATTACTATAAGCACCGGGAGGTGGCAGTTCTCCGGGCTTCTACAAAACCAAGGAGTGGGCGCCATGAACCCCCGCCCCTGTTTTTAAACACCCTAAAGCCCCAGGATCAGGCCCATACGGGGGCAAAATATATGAAGTGTGGGAGATCAACCTTTTTTTGAGCCTTGGCAGGGTCACAGGGGGACCCCTGGACCTAGGCTAGGGGCTCAAGCTATTCCTACTCTGGCCCTATTTATTTTTTTGGGGCTTTTATTTTGTGGGGCTCGACTGATGCCAACTCCCAAAATGGCTTTCAAAACTTCCTGGTTAAAGTGTTGGCAGCCAATCAGATCTCAGTATGAGATCTCCAGGATCCACAGATCCTCCACGTCTCTAGATATCTATATTTTGTAATCTTTAATATCTCTATATTACTGAACAGATTTACATCAATTTACAAAAAGCATAATCTGCACACCTCAATATAGCTTCCTGCTAAATTTGGTGTAATTCTGTCCAGCGGTTCGGGATATAGTCGTGTCTAAAGACTCTACGGGAACTAACTTTGGAAACATACTTTTTTGACATCCCCTTTTTCTCAGCCCCCGCTTGACGGATTGTCCAGAAACTTTCCTTGAGCAACAAAACCCTACAGGACACTATTTTATAAATATTTTGTGAAGATTTGTCAAACGGTGCCAAAGATGTAGCCAAGTCAAAAAGACACTTTTTCTCTGGAAACTTGGTCCTAACTATGACTACCTACTGGTGACTGCCAGTAGGTAATACATATATATATATATATATATATTTATATATATATTTTTTTTTTTTGCTCATTTGAGGTAAATCCATCAGTAGTTTTTAGGGAAATCTAAATGTGTATATCTGTGGCCGAGACAACTTTGTGGTTATTTCGCATATACTTTGTGGAAATTTGTGAAATTTCCCAAATATGCATGCTGAAAGAAGTACTGGAATTGGCTGACTGCAACCTGACTAGTGACTGCCATTTGTTTCACAGTACACAGTCCCTAGGAGTGAAAATCCTTATTGAAAGTGTCATCAGGGTCAGGGTGAAGGTACTCTGACCCCAAGCCTGTGATATAGGTGTGTTTTAGGGGCAAACTATAGGTTTAAAATAATTTGTCTTTACCATGAACAATATCTGCAAACATTTGTGAATGTTTGCAAATTATTCACAAAATATTCGCAAAAGTGAAAAATTTGGAAAGAAAAACTAGAGACTCATTCATACACTACTTCATTCACTCATGCATGCACTTAGAGACTCATGCACCCACTCACACACCCACTCAGACCCACTCATAGGGCCTAATAAGACCTTGGCAGATGAGATACTCCATCACAAACATGACGGATATCCCGTCTGCATATTACAAGTTCCATTATAACAGTGGTCTGGACATCCGTCATGTTTGTGACAGAGTATCTCATCTGTCAATGTCGTAATCAGGCTCTTAGACTGACACACACTTACTTTCAGTCCCACTCAGTCACTCACGCACTCACTCATAGATCCATTGAGAGAGACAGGCCATGTGTCAAACTTGTTGTGCACGGCCTAAGGCTATGCGTGGCACACAGTTGGGTGGTTATTAGGGCTTGGCTGCAAAGCCTGGCTGCAGGCCAAGCCTTGTGACCCACCCCCATCAGCAGGAGTTGGAATAACATATAGGGGGTCTTTACAACATTGGCGGTAAAAGCCGCTTACCGCCATGCAGAAGACCGCCAATACACCGCCGCGGCTGCGGAAATCCGCCACAGCTATTATGACCCACATGTCGGAATCCGCCGAAATTCAGACACCCACACAAGTCCGCCATACCAAAGGTCAGTGATAAACTGGCGAAAACAAAACCTCCACCGTCACGCCAACAGAAACAAGCCCATGCTATCACGACCCACGAGTCCATGCGGCGGTCTTTCAACCGCGGTATTCCATTGGCGGTACACACCGCTGCGCTCAAAATACACACACATCTCTAAAACACCGCCACATTGGACAATTCGAATTACACACACCTGATACACATACAAACACCACTCCCACACACCCAACACAATGTAAAACACACACCCACATCACCCACAAACCCCTACGACCAAAACTGATTGACGAAGGCCAGAGAGAGAGCACAGAATAGACAACCCCACCACACAGAGGCACACAACACCATCACCCACACAACATCCATGCACAAAACACCACACACCACTACACATCACCACACTCATCACCACATACACCACCCCACACATCACCTACACCACCCCATGGCACGGCAAAGACACCCCAGGTTCTCTAAGGAGGAGCTCACGGTCATGGTGGAGGAAATCATACGGGTAGAGCCACAGCTATTTGGAGCACAGGTGCAGCACACCTCCATAGCTAGGAAGATGGAGCTATGGCGAAGAATAGTCAACAGGGTCAACGCAGTGGGACAGCACCCAAGAAATCGGGACCACATCAGGAAGAGGTGGAACGACCTACAGGGGAAGGTGCGTTCCGTGGTCTCCAGGCACAACATCGCGGTACAGCGGACTGGCGGCGGACCCCCACCTCCTCCCCCACAACTAACAACATGGGAGGAGCAGGTCTTGACCATTATGCATCCTGAGGGCCTCAGAGGAGTCGGTGGAGGAATGGACACTGGTAAGTCAAATCTTAACTATCATATCCCCCACCCTACCTGCATGCTATCACACACCCCCACCCTCACCCCCTCCCCTATCACTCCAACTCCTCACTAATGTACTAATAACACAAACCACCCATCCCAACACCAAGCCCTACATGACACAACAAAGCATGAACACCCCTCACTAAAGCATGCCCAATGCACACACCCATAACACCCCCCCAACCATCATCACACAAGCCCCCACACAGGAATGCTAGCACTGGGGTACACGCTCACCCACCCATTGCACACCATGACACACACACATGCAATAATCATACTTTTACACCCCTGCAGGACCACTACCTAACGTCACCAGACAGGAGGGTCCAGACATCTCTACCCCACCAACATAAGAGGCCCACAGTGATGACAGCAGCTCTGGCCAACTGGATCCAGATGACCAGCCCGGACCATCGTGGGCCTCGGGACAGTCGGTTCCCCTCGCACAGGCACAGCCCAACACAGACCTTCTACCCTCTGGAAACACCAGCACAGCACCCACCCAGCGGGCCCATACCTCCGTACCCAGTACACGTCAATCAACTGTGTGTCCACCACTACAGGGAACCCAGGATAACCCACCACCCCAACAACAACAGGGACCTGGGGACAGTGGTAGTGGGCACACGGTCCAGGGGACGGAGGCCCAGGAACACAGGGGAACTGGGAGGGCTGCCATGTGACAGGGGGCGGACAGGCCAAGGGAACCCACTCTCCACGAGGCCCTCTCTTCCATCATGGGAGCATACCACCACTCCCAGGAGACGATGGCTACGGTCCTGGCCAAGTTTCAGGAGACCCAGCGCCTGCAGGAGGAACAGTATTTGGGCTTCAGGGAGGACCTCGGAACCATCAGCTCCGCCCTGGGCACCATCATAGGGGTGCTGAAGGACATACAGAACACCATGAGGGACACCGTGGCACTCCAAGGGGCCCCTGACACTAGCATGGACGATGAACTGCCCACCACCTCCGCCGGCGCTAGTGGACAGGACGCCCGCCACAGGACCACCACACCAGCACCCCACCCCCTGCAGACAGAGAACCACCCCGCAAGCGGTCCCTGAGATCCAGGAACAGGACAGAGCACAATGGCAAGACCCCCGCCAAGAAATGAGACCACCCTGATTGTCATCCCACTGTCCCACTTTGTAACCCTGTCCATATTGGAACTGCCCCAGCTCCACTTCCTATGCCCATATGGGCAGTGCATTTGTGAGACTAATAGACTGGACTCTGCCATGGACATTCCTCCACCATCACCCCTCACCATTTTACCACACCCTCCAATAATTAGCACTTCAATAAACACCCTTGAGCCACAAAACAATCTGGAGTCAGTCTGTGATTTAGAAAATGTGTATTAGCTATGACAGTGACAAAATCCGTTCTCAATAGTAATGTCAACATACCTATGTCACACATCACAAGTCCATGAAGGATGCAAGCAGATGACACACGTTGGTAACCACACCTGTGAAACCGTAATGGAAATGTACAACTCAGTTATCAAATACTGGTTGAAATTGACAGATAGGATCGAGGTAGAAGTGTGAAAGTACTTGTAGTAGTCAAGAAAGTGTTCTCACCTGTGTGTCACTGGAAATATTGCTGTATGACTGAGTCCCTGTTGTCAATGTCTTCTTCCTCTGCTTCCTCCTCATCACTGTCCACAGGCTCCACAGCTGCCACAACACCGTCATCTGGACCATCCTCCTGCAGAAAAGGCACCTGGCGTCGCAAAGCAAGATTGTGAAGCATACAGCAGGCGATGATGATCTGGCACACCTTCCTTGGTGAGTAGAATAGGGAACCACCTGTCATATGGAGGCGCCTGAACCTGGCCTTCAGGAGGCCGAAGGTACGTTCGATCACCCTCCTAGTCCGCCCATGGGCCTCATTGTAGCGTTCCTCTGCCCTTGTCCTGGGATTCCTCACTGGGGTCAATAGCCATGACAGGTTGGGGTAACCAGAGTCCCCTAATAGTCACACCCGGTGCCTCTGGATTTGACCCATCACATAAGGGATGTTGCTATTCCACAGGATGTAGGCGTCATGCACAGAGCCAGGGAACATAGCATTTACATGGGAGATGTACTGGTCTGCCAAACATACCATCTGTACATTCATCGAATGATAACTCTTCCGGTTCCTGTACACCTGTTCACTCCTGTGGGGTGGGACCAGAGCTACATGGGTCCCATCAATGGCACCTATGATGTTAGGGATATGTCCAAGGGCATAGAAGTCACCTTTAACTGTAGCCAAATCCTCCACCTGAGGGAAAACGATGTAGCTCCTCATGTGTTTCAGCAGGGCAGACAACACTCTGGACAACACGTTGGAAAACATAGGCTGGGACATCCCTGATGCCATGGCCACTGTTGTTTGAAATGACCCACTTGCAAGGAAATGGAGCACTGATAGCACCTGCACTTGAGGGGGGATTCCTGTGGGATGGCGGATTGCTGACATCAGGTCTGGCTCCAACTGGGAACACAGTTCCTTGATTGTGGCACGGTCAAACCTGTTGGTGATGATTAAATGTTGCTCCTCCATTGTCAACAGGTCCACCAGCGGTCGGTACACCGGAGGATTCCGCCATCTCCTCACATGTCCCAGCTGATGGTGCCTAGGAAGGACAAAAGCGACCACAGAGTCAAGCAACTCAGAGGTATGTACCCACAGCTACACAGAAAACGAAACATAATCCAAAAAGTTGTCTGTAAGAGTGTTGAGTCCAGGCCTAGATATGTGTGACGCAGTTGAAAATGAAGCCATGTGGGCCCCTGAAGTGGCGGATGCCTGACCTCTAAACTGGGACAATTGGATGTGAGGTAACTGCGCTGGCATTGTACACCGTCGCGGTAGGCGGTCGAAGACCGCTGCGCAATGCTGCATTGGTTAACATTAGACCCTATAGGTCCCAGGAGCCAATGACGAAGTACGGCGGCGGTGATGATACGCACCGCCGCAGACGTCACCGCCGCGGACGTGACCGCCATTTTCTATCTGTTGAATCACTCGATACCTGATCTTCAACAGGAGCGGACCTATACTGCAAGTGCTGCTGTGACCTCGGTCTGGAAGAGACAATGGCACGTGCTTCTGGGGAAAGGGCCCCTGCCTTCACTGCACAGGAGTTGGAGAAGCTTGTGGACGGGGTCCTCCCCCAGTACACGCTACTCTACGGTCCTCCAGACCAACAGGTGAGTACATAGGGTGCAAGTTTTATGGGCTATGCCTGGGTGGAGAGGGCTGGTTGTAAGAAGGAAGGGGGCAGAGTTCTGCGAGCATGAAGGACTGTGAATGCATGTTCCACATGGCAAGGGCAGAGATGTGGGCCACTCATTTCGACGGTGCAGTTGGTAATGACTTCTCTTCTTACCCTGTTCATGTCATGTAGGTCAGCGCCCACCAGAAGAAGGATATTTGGCGTGCCATCGCCAAGGAGGTCCGGACCCTGGGGGTCCACCAGAGACGGAGCACCCACTGCCGTAAAAGATGGGAGGACATTCGCCGCTGGAGCAAGAAGACGGCGGAGGCTCAGCTGGGGATGGCCTCCCAACGTGGGAGGGGTGCCCGTCGCACCATGACCCCCCTGATGTTCCGGATCCTGGCGGTGGCCTACCCGGAGTTGGATGGGCGCTTGAGGGCATCACAGCAGACACAAGGGGGTGAGTACACTCTCATGCAGCTGACTTTGCGCGCAGTGAAGGGGTCTGGGTGGGGGAGGAGGGCTGTGGGTTTCCCTAGGCCAGGGCGAGTTCCGTAGGCTAGGCCCCTCCGTAATGCAGGCCATGTGCCACTCCACCCCACCTCTGTAGAGTGCCAAGTACAGGTACACATGCCCCTGTGTCATCTATGTATGCAGATGTCCACCATAGCCATGTAGGCCATATCCCAGGAACTGCATCTGTAGAGCCCAACAGTGTGGTGTAGTGAAGGGGGCTGCTGTGTCTGTATTGTCCGCCAACGGTAGCGGTAAGCCATGGACTCAACCTGTCTTTCTTCTGTCGTTCCCCACCCTCTTCTTGTGCTCTCCATGTTCTTTTGTGCATCAGCATCATCAGGCAGAGGTACAGTGGCACCGGAGCACGAGGGAGCTGCATCCCACATGGCCATGGAGGGCCACACCACGGACTCAGAATACACCAGTGGGACGGAGGGCGAGGGGAGCTTCACGGCGGTCATCGGATCAGCCACCAGTGACACGGAGTCGTCCTCCGATGGGAGCTCCCTTGTGGTGGCGGCAACATCTGTGCCCCCAACTTCTACTGGTACAGCCGCCACCCCTCCTACCAGCACCGCCCCCCCAGCAGCCCCTCAGCCTTCGCCCCGTGCCCGCTCACCCAGGAGGGTGGGCATCACCTTCGCCCCAGGCACCTCAGCCCCTGCCCCGTCACCTCTGCTGCCCTCAGTGAGGAGGCCATTGACCTCCTCAGGTCACTCACTGTTGGGCAGCCTACCATTGTGAATGCCATCCAGGGTGTAGAAAGGGAGTTGCAACACACTAATGCATTCCTGGAGGGCATTCATTCTGGTCAGGCTGCCCATCATCAAACCCTGCGATCTCTGGCTTCAGCACTGATGACAGCCATTGTCCCTGTGTCTAGCCTCCCCCCTCCAACTTCCTCCACCCAGACCCAATCCCCTGTACCTCTGCCTATCCCAAGCACACCATCAGACCAGCCTGCACACACGTCAACACACAAGGGAAGCTCAGGTAAACATATGCACCACACATCCCACCGGCACTCACACAAGCATCATCCACATACAGACACAGCAACATCCACTGCCTCCACTGTGTCCCCCTCCTCATCGTTTCCCTCCTCCCTCCCAGTGTCGTCTACACTCTCACCTGCATGCACTACCACTACAGCCACTAGGACTCGCACCAGCACACCCACCACCACACCCCGCTCACCTGCACTCACCACCCCCACTACCATTTACACGTCCCCTGTGTCCTCTCCCAGTGTGTCTGTGACCCCCCCTCCCAAAGTACACAAACGTGGGTACACACACACCCAACATCCATCCACCTCACGACAGCCTCCAGAACATGTGCCTGCACCCAAATCATCAAAAGTTACACCTCCTACAACCACCTCCTCTTCCTCTACTCCCAGACCCCCTCCAGCTACCCGTCCCAGTGTTCGTCAGAAACTTTTCCTGAGCAACTTTGACCTCTTTCCCACCACCCCCCCTCCAATTCATAGGTCCCGTACTAGCACCTCAGCCAAAAAATCTCCGGTACCAGTGGTGCCTGTTAGAGGTATGTGGAGTGCACCGGGCACCAGGGCAGCCAGTGTGACACGGAGCCAAAGCACAGCCAGTCCCCCCCCCTGTGAAGCACCAGAAGTTGGACAGTGCCCGACGGGATAGGGGGAAGACTCCAGCTGGCAAAGCCGCTCACAAGGGTCCCAGGGGGAGTGTCGACTCAGCTGTGACTCCTCCTAAGGTGGGGAAAGGGCAGAAGAAAGTGCCAAAGTCTGGGAAGAGCAGCACGGCGGAGAAGGCCGCCATCATCCCCGATGCCCAGGAGGCCTCCCCCAGCCCGATCGTCACTGGCCAGGACGCCACTGCCAGAGTCAGTTCCCAGGAGGGCAGTCGGGTGGGGGTGTTGCGTGTGTGTGTCCCTGACTTTTGCCTCCCCCCTCCCCTATGTCGTAGGTGCAGTACTCACCGTTGTCTTCGGCGCCGGCGTTGATGATGATCGTACAGGAGCAGGAAGACTATCGCAGGGAGTATTTGGAGTTCCGGCTCCATGGTCCCCTCCTTCCTCGTGGAGTGTTTGAGGTGAGCGTTTTCCCTTTGAAATGGCTGTTTCCGCCGTGTTTTTATCCACGGTGAATCCGCCCCGGAAAAGGTGGCGTATTGGTAGGTTGTGATACTGTGGGCGGTACTTTGTCTCCCGCCTGTCTGTTGGTGGTGACTGCCGCGCTGCTTGTGTGTACCGCCGTGGCGGTCGGAGTGTTAAAGTGGCTGTCCTTGTTGGTGGTTTCCGCCACGGTCATAATTCCCTTTTTTTCCCGCCGGCCTGTTTGCGGTCTTACTGCCGCTTTAACACCGTCCGCCAGGGTTGTAATGACCACCATAGTCATTAAAATTATTATACGTTAGAAAACCATAGGAATTCACACAAAAAAACAAAGGTTACAGGGACATTATAGTTAGGTTCTGAATTTACTTGTGAAAAACTATAGAAATTCAGCAGTTATAATTAGAGTTCTTTCAAGTAACTATAACTCCTGCCCTAAGGTAACTATGGGGGTTATTCCGACCCCGGCGGTCAAGGACCGCCGGGGATGCGGGAGCACCGCCAACAGGCTGGCGGTGCCCCGCAGGGCATTCTGACCGTGGCGGTTTGGCCGCGGTCAGAACAGGAAAACCGTGCGCCGCCATGGGGATTCCGACACCCCATACCGCCATCCTGTTCCTGGCGGTTCGCCCGCCAGGAACAGGATGGCAGTATGGGGTGACGTGGGGCCCCTGGGGGCCCCTGCAGTGCCCATGCCAATGGCATGGGCACTGCAGGGGCCCCCGTAAGAGGGCCCCACAATGAATTTCAGTGTCTGCTCAGCAGACACTGAAATTCGCGACGGGTGCAACTGCACCCGTCGCACCTTCCCACTCCGCCGGCTCCATTCGGAGCCGGCTTCATCGTGGGAAGGGGTTTCCCGCTGGGCTGGCGGGCGGCCTCCTGGCGGTCGCCCGCAGCCCAGCGGGAAAGGCAGAATGGCCTCCGCGGTCTTTCGACCTGAAGGACCCCCTATGTCTCTTTCCTTCGCCATGCACAGCTAATTACTCCACATATTATATCATTGACGAGATCTTGTATAGCATCTTTGATATTATCACTGCAACATTTGCAATAAGATGATAGATATGAAAACTGTGCCTGGCAAGGGCGCGATTTCTAGTTAAGTTAGAGCATGGCTTTATATTTTTTAATATGGTCATTTTGTATGTGTGTGTGTAGAGAGAACCGAAACTTCACAGTATCATTTTACCACCTCATTCACAGTACTTGCCACACAATCTATGCCTGTGCAGTTACAAATCAACCACACATGCATACAGGCATCCGCCACCATCACACACATCCATGCAAGACAACCGCCAACTCACCTGTTCCTCTGGTCGCTCATATAACTTGGCACACAGGGGTAGGACCCCGTCCACCAGCTTCTCCAGCTTCTCCTGTGACTCATGCCATTGGAGTAACCAGAGTCAGGACACAGCAGCACACTCAGTGGAGTACTTGCATGCACGGGATCTGGGAGTCAAGTGAAATTGGGGTGACGACATGACGTACGCTCCGCGGTGGTATGCACCGTCACCGCTGGCGGCGATCATGATAGACCTAGGTTCTCCATTGACAACCATGTAAACCAATGAATGGGTGCACATCGGTGAACACCGCCTTCCGACATGACAACTAGAGCCAGCGGAATAATGTCACTTCCACTCCTTCATATCTGGATGGCAGAAGGCTGCCATTTTGCTAGCACCGCGTACATATTTCCTAGTCAGGAGCCCCATTCAGGGCCTTCAGGTCCCAGCCCTTAGTCTCCTGCCCACATGAGTTCCTCACATGAGTCCAGAGGTATCACTGCATATATTTCCCTAAAGTTGTACGTCATACATCGCTTGTGTGTGTAACGTATATATTGTACAGCAGTTATTCATACACAACATGCTTAGCATGTGTATGTGTGTCCCTCATATGTGTTCTTTCCTCCCCATAGGTAAAGACCCATGTGGCGAGGGAGGGCCCCATCTGTGTACAGACCTCTTGTTGATTTGGAGACCATGGTGGAACATCACATCATTGTCACCTACAGACTCAATCGTACAACAATCCATGACCTCTGTGCTTTACTGGATCCTGTACTGAGACCGGCTAATCGTAATCAGCATGCCATCCCTACTGAAGTGCAAGTGCTCTCTGTACTCCATTTCTTGGCTATGGACTCATTTCAGGTGACAGTGGCCAAGGGGCTGAGCTCCCTGCCATCAAGTCTGGATTTTATGCCTTTGCTAATGTTCCCCATGTGATAGGTGCCATCGATGGCACCCACATAGCTCTCATCCCCCCAAAAGTGAATGAACAGGTGTACAGGAACAGGAAGAACTTCCACTCAATAAATATACAATTGGTGTGTATTGCTGACCAGTACATTTCACATGTAAATGCCAGGTGTCCTGGATCAGTTCATGATTCCTTTGTCCTGAGGAACAGCTTTGTGCCACACATGATGGAACAACTACAAGGGAACAGAGGATGGCTCAAAGGTGAGTGTGTATAACACTGGATCAGTACATAGCTGACAGCCAGGCTGTCTGCAAGTAATGGCAGTTTCTTACTGTCCTGTTTTAACCACTTTTGCAGGTGATTCTAGCTACCCCAACTTGCAATGGCTCCTGACACCTGTGAGAAATCCCAGGACAGATGCAGAGAGGAATTATAATGAGGCCCATGGATGTACTAGGAGGGTGATTGAGCGCACTGTAGGTCTCCTGGGGGATCCCTGCGCTATGGCCCTGACAAGGTATGTAGAATAGTGGTGTTCTGCTGCATGCTACACAACGTGGCTGTGAGGAGAGCTATATCCTACTAGAGGAGGAAGGTGCTGTACATCCAGACCTGCTACCTCTGAGAGGGGATGAGAGTGCTGGTGAGGATGAAAAGGGGGAAGATATCCACTCCAGGAACCAGCTGATCCAACTATACTTCCAGTGACTATGAGGTACACTTCACTGATTCTGTTGTCTGCACTGCATCATGTTTGTCTGACTCATTTGTTTGGGGATGTGGTGTCTGTAGTCATTGACACTGTTACTTGAAGAATAAGGTGGCATGTGCCATGAAAACAAACATTGTGTACATTTTGGTTTACTCCAGACGATGTTGTGCGTGGGGTACCATTCCTGCAATAAAGGTATGAATTTGGAATTGACTGGCAAATGCATTCACACTTACAATTGAATATTCATAATGATAGGAGACACACAAATTGGTATAAATGTGTTTTATTTGGTGTCACAATTGCATTGGTCCGCTGTACAGTGATATGGGGTGGGCTCATGGTGGGTGTCCATACTAGGTATATAGGCTCAGCGATTGATGGCAGTGGGTATTGGTCCATATGCCCCTTGCAAGTTGTTATGTTGCTATTGGCGGGTGAGGATGGTAGCACAGTGGCACACATGGGAGACAGTTCAGGTCAAAGTCACTTCTTTCTGGGGGCCTTGGTCTTGGCAGGTGTTCCAGTGCCATATCTGGGTCTGAGGGCCGTTTGAGTGTCTGGTGCTGGGCTACACGGGTAGGGTTGCTGGTCTCTTGTGTGTTCTCTGCCAGTGCCACCAGTCCAATTGCTGCTGCTGATGTAGAGGGCAGGTCTGTGTCCTGGGCAGTGGTAGGGGCTTCCAGGTTTGTGGGGTTCTCAGACTGGCTTGGGTAGTGGTGCTGCAGTACCCCTGCAATAGTGGCCATGGTGGCATTGAGTTGTTTCCACTGCTCCATGCTCTCTTGGTGTTGGGCTATCTGCAGCCTTTGACTCTGCTCCAGGGTGGCCAGGACCTGGCCCATCCTCTCTTGGGTATGGTGGTATGCTCCCAGGACCTCAGAGATCACCTCCTGGGCTGCAGCATCCATCTTCTGGCCTCCCCCTGGGCCACTGATGCCCTCCCACTGGGCCTAGCCCCCTGGGCCTGTGTCCCCTGCACAAGTCTGGCTGTCCCACTTGCACTGGGGCCATCATCATCATACTTGTTAGTTGGTGGTGACTCTGGCCTCTGTACTTGTGGGCTGCCAGTCTGTGGCCTGGAGACACTGGTGTGGGGTTGTTTGACCAGAGCTGATGTTGGTGGCTGGGTGGTAGGGGTGTCAGTGGTATCCTGGGTGGGGCTGCTGGAGGGTGACAGTCCAGGACTGTGTGACGGGCCAGGGTAAATCTCACTGTCCATACATCCCTCTCCAGTCTCCTGAGTGGGGCCTCTGTCTCCATGTGGGGCACTGGCACTCCTTGGCCTTTCCGTCAGGGTGGTATGGGTGGTGGTGCCTGTGGGGGGAATGGACATGTATGTTACATGTACTACTTTGAATAAGTATATTCAGCTCTGCCCTACTTTGTGCTGCTTATTCCCCTGTCAGGCCATGCAGGGACCTATTGTTGGGTTGTCCTTACATTTTGCATGGGATGTGGAGGTGCATTGTGGGTGCAGTAGTGCCATTGTGATTCCTTGCAGGGGTAGGTGACTGTGCACAGGGGGAGGGATGTAGGCCTGTTAGTGGGTTTGTGGGCATACAGGGTGACTGGATGTAGCGATTGTGGCCTGGGTGGGGTAGTGGTCCTGGTGGTAGTTGGAGGGGTGGGGTGGTATATGCATTACAGGTGTGGTGAATATGAAGTAATTGTAGATGACTTACCTGAGTCCAATCCTCCAGTGAGTCCAGTGAGGCCCTCAATGTGCAGGATAGCCAGTACCTTCTTCTCCGGATCGGTGTTGTCAGTGGGTGTAGGTGGGGGTCCTCCACCAGTCTTCTGGCCCACTATGTTGTGCCTGGATGCCATAGACCTCCCCTTCCTGCGCAGGTCATTCCATCTCTTGCGGATGTCATCCCTTGTGCATGGATGGTTTCCCACTGCATTGACCTTGTTTACTATAGTCTGCCATAACTCCATCTTCCTGGCGATGGGTGTGTGCTGGATCTGTGCCCCAAAGATTTGTGGCTCGACCTTCAGTATTTCGTCCACTATTGTTCTTACCTCCCTATCTGTGAAGCGTGGGTACTTAGGGGGTGCCATGGTGTGTGTTGTGGGTAGTGTGTTGTAGGATTATTGGTGAGGGTGCTGTTGTGTGGTTGGGTGTGTGACTTGTGTGATGTTGTGTTCAGTGTATGCGTGTTGTGTTCTTAAGCGCAGTTGTCCTATTGGCGATGCAAAGGATTGTGGGGTGTGTATGTGAGTGTTTTATAGTGTTGTGGATGTATTTCAGGTGTATGGGTTTCAAACTTGCCAACGTGTGCATTTCTTGCTGTTGGGTCCAATTGCTGGCCATGGCGATTCGTACCACCAATGGTTGTTCGACATCCACTTTCTGCTTGGAGGGTGGAGGATTTGTCTGCTTGGCGGTGGGGCGGTGGGGTGTACAGCTTTTTCACCATCAAGGGCCCTGGCAGTGGCTGGAGGTAGCAACATTTTTGGAGGTGTCTGATTTTGGCATCATTGTATGGCGGTGTGCTGTTCACTGCCAATGGCGGTGTGCTGTTCACTGCCAATGGCGGTCTTCTGTTCACCGTCTCCATGGCGGTCGGCGGTGTTTCCTGCCATATTCATAATAACCACCACAATGTATTCAAGAGGGGCTTTCCCCCATTAGAGGAACCAAAAATATGGAGCAAAGAAATCTAAAAGATTTCTTTGTGCCATTTTTCGCACCATTATTTATAATGGACCTCAACGTGCGCTGCAGGATTAGTGTCAACATTATGGCGGCTAATTCTGCATAGCGCCAAACTAGTGTCAAAAATGTTGACATTAGTTTCCTATCTACTGCCATTGTGCACCATATCTTAAATACGGTGCACACATGATGGCATTAAGGGGCACTAAGGAGGGCAAGAAAAGTGGCGCTGCATTGAATGCAGCGCCACTATTCTTAAATCTGCCCCATAGATTTCCAATCTGGTGTGTAGTCATATCTTAGAAATAAAAGCCCAGGTTTAAGAGGGCCTAGCCCCTCATTGTGCCACATTAGCATCTTTTTTTTATGCCAATGTGGCGCAACAAGTCTAAAATCACCATGTCAGATTTACAAAGTGGCGCAATGCATGCATTGTGCACTTTGTAACCCCTTGCACCACATCATGCCTGCGTGCGGCATAATGTATGCAAGGGGGGCATTTCCCCATTAGGGGGAGGCCAAAATAATGCAATTCTTTGCAGAATTTTTAACGCCTGCTCAGAGCAGGTGCTAAAAGGAGGCACACCATTATTTATAAAGAGCATCAATGTGCTTTGTAGGATTGGTATAAAATATGTTTACGCTAATCTTGCAAAGCGCCAAGTTACAGTAAAAAATGTTGACACTAGTTCTCTAACTACTGCCATGGTGCGCCATATCCTAAATACGCCATACACAGGGTGGCACTAGGGGGGATGCTAGGGGGTGCAAGAAAAGTGGCGGTGTATTGGATGCAGTGCCACTTTTCTTAAATCTGCTCTCAAAGTTCTTGTAGACTGCCTGCTAGTAGTCAATTCTGGATGTCAGAAAGATAAGTACTAGGGTGACACTGTTTGGGGTAGAAACAGCAGAGATAGACATACTTACATAATCCTTGAAAGTTAAAATTTGAGCATTGAACCTGCCAGCTATCATGTCCAAAAATACTATTTTGTGGTGCTTAGCAGTATTTCAGCCTCTGCTTCATTAAGCATGGGAATGAAGAGTCCCTTTTTCACTTTCAGTGATTTTTTTATACCATTATGACGCTTTAGCCCTCATTACGACCCTGGTGGTCAGCAGTAATTTGGGGAAAGGTACTGCCAACAGGCTGGCAGTACCTTCTTCCAAATTATGACAATAGCGGTTTGGCCCAAGCCAAACCGCCAATGTACCACTCCGTCCACCAGGGTGGTAACAGCCCCTGGGCTGGAGACTTTGGTCTCCAGCCAGGCGGCTGTCACAATCCCATCCTCGGGATTATGACCCCGCCTACCTCCATGGTTTTTGTGGCAAGCGTACTGCCACGAAAACCATGGCAGTAGGCACTATCAGTGCCAGGGAATTCATATCCTGGCCCTGATAGGGGTCTCTCCTGCCCCCCCTCCCCCTCACCCACCCTCGCCCTCCTTCTCCTGCCCCTGCACATTTTCACACCCACACGCGCACACACATACACACACACATACCCACATCCACCCACGCATGCACACATTCATACCCACACACCGCAACACACACCAACATACTCTGCCGCACACATCCATTCACAACACACAACATACATGTATACTCACATTCAGGCATTCACGCAATCATTCAACGCGACTCACACCCACATGTACGCAGTCATACACAGACACACACAGCACGCACACACAACACCCCTACCCCCTCTCCTGTCCGAGCACCCGACTTAGCTGCGTGCAGGGGGTCCTCTGGCTGGAGACGGGACGCAGTGCTGCTGTCAGCAGCAGCATCCGCCAGCTAAACACCGCCAGGCTGTATTAATGCTCATGATAAGGTAGGCAGTGTTTTGCTGACATGGCACTGCTGCTGACAGCAGCACTCCCTTACCGCCATCCGCCGCCATGACCTTCGGCGGTATTCAGCCAGTCTCCTGGCGGAATTCCATCGAGGGTCATAATGCGGGTGGGTGGCTGGTAGCCACGGCGACCGTATGTTGGTGGCCGTCGCCGTAGCAGTAGGTGGCAGTTACCGCCAATGTCTTAATGAGGGCCTTTGTATCCAGTGTTTTTAGACTTGGTGAAAATATTTTGTCTGCGTTAGCATATTTTATATTTTATTGCACTCATGTTTCTACCTAATATTCTCACTCGAACCATGAATTAACTAACGGAGCTGCAGGTCATGATTTATTAATATGGAGAAAACATACTGGCCCATATTTATACTTTTTGACGCTAAACTGCGCTAACGCAGTTTAGCGTCAAAAAATTTAGCGCCGTCTAACGCCATTCTGAAGCGCCATGCGGGCGCCGTATTTATGGAATGGCGTTAGCCGGCGCTAGCAGACCGGCGCTGCCTGGTGTGCGTGGAAAAAAACCACGTAGACCAGGCAGCGCCGGCGTAGGGGGAAAATGGCGTTAGGGCGTCTTAAAATGGGGCAAGTCAGGTTGAGGCAAAAAAATCGCCTCAACCCGATTTGCCCCATTATTTTCGCTGCCCAGACGCCATTTAAATGACTCCTGTCTTAGTAAAGACAGGAGTCATGCCCCCTTGCCCAATGGCCATGCCCAGGGGACTTATGTCCCCTGGGCATGGTCATTGGGCATAGTGGCATGTAGGGGGGCACAAATAAGGCCCCCCTATGCCACCCAAAAAAAATTAAAAAATATAAAAAATTATACTTACCTGAACTTACCTGAATGTCCCTGGGGTGGGTCCCTCCATCCTTGGGTGTCCTCCTGGGGTGGGCAGGGGTGGCTGGGGGGGTCCCTGGGGGCAGGGGAGGGCACCTGTGGGCTCATTTTGAGCCCACAGGCCCCTTAACGCCTACCCTGACCCAGGTGTTAAATAGTGGCGCAAATGCGGGGTTTTTTGACCCGCCACCTCCCGGGCGTGACTTTTGCCCGGGAGTATAAATACGACGCATTTGCGTCGCCGTCATTTTTTTAGACGGGAACGCCTTCCTTGCATCTCATTAACGCAAGGAAGGTGTTCACGCAAAAAAATGACGCTATTTGCCCATACTTTGGCGCTAGACGCGTCTAACGCCAAAGTATAAATATGGCGTTAGTTTTGCGCCGAATTTGCGTCGAAAAAAACGACGCTAATTCGGCGCAAACGGAGTATAAATACGGGCCACTGTGCCTCCCACGATTATGGTAGTCATTGTGACCCTGGCTGTATTCTGACTGCCAGGATTAATGTGGCGCTATCACCGCCAACAGGCTGGGGGTAATGACTGTCAAATCATGACCATGGCAGTGATCCCTCCCATAGACAGCCAATGTACCACACCAACCACCAGCATGATACAAACACCGAACACAGCGGTAGCCACCTACAGGCAGGCAGACGACAAGGATCCGCCCACCATATTTTGACATAGCACACCGCCACAATTTCGAGGGCAGTAGCAACGACACCAAAAGCCTGGTGAAAACACATCCTTTAAAAGGAGGCACTCACCTCCAGGGACACACAGGAGTCCGCATCCGTGTCCGCCATGGAACCTGAACTGCAAGTATTCCCGATGCTGTACCATGCCATTGCTGTCCTGGAGCCGTCCTGGTGCACCAACGCCGATGAAAACGATGAAGGTGGGCCGCCTACCACACAAGGGTGGGAGAGAGGATGGGGAGAATGGCACACACACGCACAACACTCACCATACACACACCACATACCTAGAAACACATGCACAGGAACATAACAGTAACAGAATCCCAGAGTAAATAAACCCAGGACACATACACAGTTCCAACCACTCTATTCCTTTTGTATGATTATGTAAAAAGCAAAAACATGCACAACTGCAGAAATAAATAAATGCAGGCCCGAAGGCCAGTCCAGAGTCACTAATGCCCACAGGACAAAGTCCAAGCCCCAACTTGACTCCTGACAACATCGAGACTCCATTGTTCAGGGGCATCATGTTGGAAACGAGCAGGCACCTCAGGGGGCGAAAGGGGTGTTGTGGGTGGGGGTTGCAACTGATTGTGAGGGGGCTCCTAGCCCACTGGTTCTGGAGGGGGTTTCCTGCCCACAGGTTGATGATGGGGCTTCCTGATCACTGGTTCTGGAGGAGGCTGCCTGCCCACTGGTTGAGATGGGGGCTTCCTGCCCACAGGTTGAGGATGGGGCTTCCTGCCCACTGGTTCTGGAGGGGGCTGCCTGCCCACTGGTTGAGGAGGGGGATTCCTGCCCACTGGTTCTGCAAGGGGGTGCCTGCCCACTGGTTGAGGAGGGTGCTTCCTGCCCACAGGTTGAGGATGGGCTTCCTGCTCTCTGGTTCTGGAGGGGCTGCCTGCTCACTGGTTGAGGAGGGGGCTTCCTGCCCACACGTTGAGAATGAGGCTTCCTGCCCACTGGTTCTGGAGTGGGCTGCCTGCCAACTGGTTGAGGAGGGGGCTTCCTGCCCACAAGTTCAGGAGGCGGCTGCCTGACCACTGGTTATTGATGCTGCTCCTTGGCCTCTGGTTACGGATGCTGCCCCTTGGCCTCTGGTTACGGTTGCTGCTCCTTGGCCTCTGGTTTCGGATGCTGCTCCTTGGCCACAATTTTGAGTGGGGCTCCTTGGCCATGGTTTCCAGTGGGGCCTCCTTGTCCAGAGATTTTGTTGGGGCCTCCTTGTCTAAGGATTTCTGTGGGGTCTCCTTGTCCAGGGATTTCTATGGGACCTCCTTCACCTTGGATATCTGGGGGGCCTCCTTGGCCTGGGATTTCTGGGGGCCCTCCTTGGCCTGGAATTTCTATGGGGCCTCCTTGGCCTTGGATTTCTGGGGGGGGCCTCCTTGGCCTTGGATTTCTTGGGGGCCGCCTTTGCCTTGGATGTCTGGAGTCCTCCTTGACCTTGGATGTCTGGGTGGCCTCCTTGCCCTTGGATTTCAGGGGGGCCTCCTTGGCCTTTGATTTTTGCAGGGCCTCCTTGGGCAGGGATTTCATTGGGGCCTCCTTGGCCCTGGGTTTTGGAGGTGACCCCATGGTCGTGCCAGTCTGTTTGGGAGGGTGTGGCACTTTAGCCCTCCATTTGGGGGGGAAGAGTGTCCTTGGTGCAGGGGGCCGACTTCTCACTCATGTGCCCCTTAGTGCCAGCTGGAGACTTTGGCGGTGGAGCTGTGTCAGACTGGGTGCTTGAGGTACTGGACTGGGGTGGTGTGACCTTCCTCTTACGGCTAGGAGGGGGAAGGAAGAGATCAAGGCAGGCAAGGGAAAGCTTCTTAGGAACAATGTGGTGGGAAGAGGGATGGGAGTGGAGGTAGAGGCAGTGGTTGTAGGAGGAGGTGTGCTGGACTTGGTTGCAGGTGCATGGACAGTGTGCGTGTGTGAGGTGGATGGCTGTTGGGGGTCTGAGTGCGAGCGTGTGTGTGTTACTGGAAGGGGCAGACAGGGTGGGGAGGACAAACATGACATGTGTATGGATGTTGTGGTGTGTCTGCAAGTGATGTGGGTGTGCTGCATGAGGTGGTTATGGTGGTGACTGCGCATGTGGTGTGTGGTGTGAATGTCTGTGGGTCTGCTGTTGTGGTGACTGTGGACACGGCTGTGCAGGTGGCAGGATCTGGGACTGATGATGCAGTGTATGCAGGTGTGAGTAAGGATGTGACTGTGAGGGAGGAGGAGGAGGCGGAGACAGTGGAGGCAGTGGATGATATTGTGTGTGCATCTGGGTGTTGGCTATGTGAGTGCTTGTGGACTGAAGTGTGCTGCTTGTGTATGTCTGTGTGAGTCTTGCGTGTTCTTTTGGGTGCATTCTTGTCAGAATGTGTGCTTGGGATGGGTTGGGGATGAGGAGACTGGGACTGGGTAGTGGTACTTGGAGAGGAGATGGATGAAACGGGGACACTGGCTGCCATCAGTGAAGAGGCCAGAGCCTGAAACGATCTCTGTAGGGCTGCCAAACCTCAGTGGATGCCCTCCAGGAAGGCACTCCATTGCTGCATCTGGGGTGTGAGCCCCTGAATGGCATTCACAATGGTTGACTGCCCTACAGAGATGGATCTCAGGAGGTCAATACCCTCTTCACTGAGGGCAGCAGGTCTGACTGGGGCAGAGCCTAAGATGTCTGGGGAGAAGCAGATGCCCACCCTCCTGGGTGAGCGGGCACATGCAACTCGGTGGGGGGCTACTGGGAGGGCGGTGTTGGTATGGGGGTGGTGGTAGAATCTGCAGCTGGGGTGGTCCCAGAGGGGTCCGCCAACACCAAGGAGCTCCCATCAGAGGACAAATCAGAATCAGTGGTGTCACCTCCTATCCCCGCCATGGTGCTCCCCTCGCCCTTTGTCCCACTGGTCCCCTCATCGTCAGTGGACTCTACTTCCTGGGTCCCATGGGCTGCAGCTCCGTCACCCACCAGTGTCCTTGCTCCTTCACCAGATGATGCTAATGCACAAATGGGGAGGATGACAAAAGGAGAGTGAGGGGGAGAGTGAAAGGGGGCATGGGGTCAATCTCAGCACCAACAGCACAGATGGCAGACACATCACTGTCACACACTGAGATGGAGAATAGGCAGTATAAACCACACTGGCATACCATTGGCTAAGTACCACAGCAGGTAGGAGCCAAACACTGCCAGCCACACACCAACTGGAACCAGCTAAGCCCTGTCTGAGATGGGAAGCCACCTACCTAGCTATCTAATACATGCTTTCCACCCTATTAACCTGAGCTGGACCACGCAACAATATCTGAACTGGTATATTGGGGCATCCACTGACTAGTACCCTGCAACCAAATCCCATGCCAGGCAACAGAGATGGTTGACAAACACACTGTACTCACCCCCTTGTGGCTGCTGTGATGCCCTCCAGCACCCATCCAGCTCTGGGTAGGCCACCGCCAGTATGCGGGCCACCAGTGGGGTCAGGTTCTGATAGGCACCCCCTTGTTGGGAGGCCATCCCCAGCTGGGCCTCTGCGGTCTTCCGGGCCCAGCATCTCAGGTCTTCCCACCGTTTCCTGCAGTGGGTACTCCACCTGCTATAGACCCCCAGGGTCCGCACGTCCTTGGTGATGGCATGCCACAATCCCTTCTTCTGATGGGTGCTGACCTGTAGAGGAAAGACAGAAGACGGGACGCCATGCACCTGACAATCCAGCCTGTCACACATATGGCCCACAAAAAGTATTTTCCCTCATCAGGCACACACATGGCCTGTACACCTGCATTTATGCTGCCACCAGCCATACACCCCCACCTGACACACAGCCAGCACCCACACACATCTCCATGCAGTCATGCCACATGCAACGTACCCATGGTGTACTCACCTATTGGTCTGGAGGTCCATACAACTGGTCATACTGGGGTAGGACCCTATCCACGAGGCACTCCAACTCCTCCTCCTCAGCAGCACATGCAATGGAGATGTTGTCCTGTGGAAAGTCAGGGATCACGAAGTGGCAGAAAGGAAATGGCGGTCACGTCTGCGGCGGTGAACACCGTCACCACCTGTGTTCATCATCATTGGTTCCCATTATCCATAGAGGGTCATGTTAGCCAATGAGGAATTGCACTGCAGTGCAGACCGCCTTTTGCCATGACGCGAATGCCAGCGGTCTGAGGTCACTTCCACCTGTCCCTGAATAGAGGACAGGCGGGTGCCATTTTCTAATGCTGGTCCACATGTACAGATTCATTAGTGCATCATTGTAGTCGAATGTCACCTACACAATTCCAGTGTCCAACATACAAACATGCTCTGTATATATTGCTATAGTGTGTTCATGGTTCCTGTTGTCTCCCTTTCTTACATTTGAGTCCCTTAGGTACCAACCACTGCGGAAAAATAGGAGGAGGCACACAGCTGTGTACAGACCCCTTGTCAACTTGGCTACACTGGAGGACTGGCATATCATACTCACCTATCGTCTGGACAGTGCCACAATCACAGAGCTGTGTGAAGAATTTGGGCCAGATCTGCTACCTGCTATCCGTAGCACCACAGCAATCCCCCCTCTTATGCAGGTACTCTCAGTGCTCCATTTCCTGGCAACAGGCTCTTTCCAGGTGACAGTGGGCTTGGCTGCAGAGATGTGACAGCCAATGTTTTCTATTGTGCTTGCAAGGGTTTTGTCTGCCTTGCTCAAGCACATGTGCAGCTACATCGCATTCTCCCAGGTAGATGATTTACCCACTGCGAAGGCTGGATTCAATGCAATGTGACATATACCACATGTTACTGAGGCCATTGATGGGACCCATATTGCCTTAGTCGCCCCCAGGGCCAATGAACAAATGTACAGGAATCGGAAGAGTTTCCACTCACTGATGTCCAGATGGTATGCCTTGTTGGCCAGTACATCACCCACCCCACTGCCAAGTATCCAGGGTCGGTGCATGATGCCTTTGTCCTGAGCAATAGCAGTGTCTCACAGCCGATGGCACAACTACAGAGGCACAGAATGTGGTTAATAGGTGAGCCTGTGTCCCCACACAATGTTTGTGATGGTATGCCTTCAGGAGTCATAGCCATGCCACTGGGTAGGGCTATTGTGTGTCCCTTACTTCTTGCAGGTGATTCCGGCTACTCAAACCTGTCATGGCTCATGAGCCCAACAGGGGCTGAAAATAGGTACAATGATTCTCATGGGCATCTCAAGAGGATTGTGGAAAGGACCTTCGGTCCCCCGAAGGCTAGGTTCAGGTACCTCTGTCTGACAGGTGGATCGATATGCTACTCCCCTGAGAAGCTCTGCAGAATCATTGTTGTGTGCTGCATGTTGCACAATTTGGCCCTCAGATGGCATGTACCCTAGCTGTGGTGGGGGTGACAATACAACAGTGGCAGAAGTGGGCACTGAGGACAGTGAGGAGGAGGAAGAGGAGGAGGATGCAGACAACAGGTCATATTTGATCCAGCAGTACTTCCAATGACACTCAGGAAAGACTGTTGAACTAGACATTTCTACATGTTAGTGTTGTACTGTGTGATAGCAGCATAATGTCAGTCATTCCCTTTGCATCCCACCTGACTGTCACCTATGCCTTCCCTTATTTCAGATGTTGGTGATGTTCCAAAAGTGTGCTGCTGTGATGTGTACAGACTGCTGAGACACATTTGTTGTATGGATCAACATGTTACTGGACATTTACACACAATGATGCAGTTCATTACAGTTCATTACATTGTACATTACCTGTAGATAAAGCACTATTACTCAAGTTGTGTGCAAGGGTGTTTATTGAAAATTGTTCTACAATGGGAAGTGCAATAGAGTGGAGTGATGGTTGGGAATAGTCCAGGGTAGGGGGGCAGTCTGTTTGTAGAAGAAGTCCAGTGTCCAAGGGGCTGTAGGAAGGGGAGCAATGGCAGTTCAAAGTGGCTCTAGGTGACACAGTGGAACACAAGGGTGATATTCAGGAGAGGCTCATTTCCTGGTGGTGGTCTTGGCAACTGTCTCTGGTGTCTGTCTGAGTTGCAGGGAATATTTGTGGGGTGATTCACCTTCTGCAGGGGGAGGGGTGCTGGTTGCCTGTGGGTCCTGTGGCAGAGCCTCCTGTCCACTTACTGCAGCAGATGTGGAGGGCTGGTCAGTTGACTGGCTAGTGGAAGGGGCCCGCTGGTGTGATGTGTAGTCCCTCATGATGTTGGCCATATCACCCTGCACCCCTGCAATGGAGACCCTGGTGGTGTTCAGGGCCTGCAATTCTTTCTTGATCTCCTGGTGGTGTTCCTCCTGTAGCCGCCGGTTCTCCTGCATGATATGTATCACCTGACCCATTTTGTCCTGGGACTGTTGGTAAGCCCCCAAGACATTAGTGAGTGCCTCCTGGACAGTCAGTTCCCTGGGCCTGTCCTCCCCCTAGTGTGCAGCTGTCCTCTGAGTGTCCCTGGCCCCCTGTGCCTATGTCCCCTGAACAGTGTGCCCACTGACCCCAGAACCCTCAAGATCTTGCCTGTGAGGTGTGGACTGGGGTCCCTGTACAGGTGGCACACTGCTAATTGACGTGTCCTGGGGACAGAGGTCTGGGGACGTTGGGTGGCTGCTGTGGTGTTGGATACTGAGGGGGAGGCTCTGTGGTGGCCTGGATGTGGGCTGAGATAGCCGACTGACGAGTGGTCCCTGATGGGCCAGGGACTTCATCCAGATCCAGAACTCCAGAGTTGCTGTCATCACTGAGGGCATCTTCTGGTGGGGGACTGGGAAGCCGTAGCACCTCCTTGCCACTGAGATTGGCTGGAGCACCTGTAGGGATGTCAGTGGTGTGTTATGCTACATGTCTGTGACATATTCTGCATCCCTAGCTTCCCCTGTATTGTTGCTGTTGCCTTGCCACCTTTGTTTGTGTATGGTGATGTATTGTGGGATTGTTAGTTCTCCATGCTGTGCATGCATTGGTGGTGAGTGTACATGCAGTGCTGGAAGAGATGTGCATGCAGTGGGAATGGCATGCAGAGCTTGGCATTTAAGTTTGATAATTGTGGTGGTGCAATGTGTGGGATGGAGTGGAGAGATGGGTGTCAGGGTGAGGGGTGGTATTAGCATGCAGGTACGGGGGGTGATAGGTAGTAAATGTTGACTCACCAGTGTCAAGTCCTCCGGCAACTCCAGTGAGTCCCTCAGGATGGAGGATTGCCAAGACTTGCTCCTCCCATGCTGTCAGCTGTGGGAGAGGAGGTGGGGGTCCACCGCCAGTCCTCTGGATCGCGAGCTGGTGCTTTGCTGCTTTGGAATGCACTTTCCCCCGTGAGTCATTCCACCTCTTCCTTATGTCACCCCTTGTTCGTGGATGCTTTCCCATGACTTTCACCCTGTCCACAATCCTCTGCCATAGCTCCATCTTCCTGACAATGGATATCTGCTGGATCTGTGCTCCAAATAGCTATAGCTCTACCCTGACTATTTCCTCAACCATGACCCACAACTCATCATCAGTGAAATAGGGGTGCCTTTGTGGGGACATGGGTGTTGTGTGGGGTGTGTGTTGTGCAGAGGGAGTTGAGTAATGTGGTGAGGTGTGGGGTGTGTGGTACTTTACTGATGAATGGGAGGTTGTGATGTGTGTGTAGTTGCCTCTGTGATTTACGTGGCTACCTATTGCTGTCTTTTCTTGTTAGCAAAGGATTGTGTGTGATGTGGGTGCTATAGTGCTGTTGCTGGGTGTGTGGGTTGTCTGTAATTGTGTCAGGTTTTTTTTTTTTGTTCTGGCCAATGTTGTCTAGATTGGTCTTTGGCTGACTTTTTCCGCCACAGCAGTGTTCACCGACAATAGTTTACCGTCGTTGAATGTCCACTGTGGTGATTAGTGGTTCATTATTTCATTCAGTGGGTCTGTCGGTTTTGTGTGTATGTGTCATAATGTGCCAGAGGGATGTCCACCTCCGCAGCGCTATACTGGTGGCATACAGGAGTATTCAATATTTACCGCCAATGTCATAATGAGGGCCCATGTTTCTAAGGGACAGATGTATCATGCATTTTTGCAATCGCAAACTGCCCGATCATGCCGTTTGCGATCACAAAAATGCTTTTTGGTATATATGAATTCCAATTTGCGGTTCGGTAACTTGTTACTGAATCGCAAATTGGAATTACGACTAAATACCGATTCGGTATTAGGAAGGGGCATGTCAAGGGTGTCCCTTCCTAACACTAAATCGCAGCGGTATGTAGGAATATTTTGTGACCGAAATGCGGTCCCAAAACATTTGCATATTACAACATACTTCAATGAGGTGGTAACCCATTTACAATGGGAAGGGGTCCCCAAGGGACTCCTTCCTCTTTGTGAATGCGTGCAAAATCATTTTTTAAGAGCAGGCAGTGGTCCACTGCCTTCCCTTAAAAAATGTAAAGAAACTTTTCATTTTTCTTTTTAAAATGCCTCCCGTTTTCTTTTAAGGAAAACGGGCTGCATTGAAAAAAAAGATTGCATTATTTAAAAGCAATCACAAACAGGGTGGTCTGCTGAGCCATTCCTAATGGGTCGGAAATTGCAACCTACCCCATGAATATTAATGAGGTAGGTCAATTTACAAGTCTTTGGGAAATCGCTAAATGAAGCTTCTGGAGTTTCATACATTCAAATAGAGATTACGTAATTGTAATTCGCAGATATTCGCACTTAGGTAATCGCTATTAGGGTAAATCTGGCCCTCAGTCTTGTATTGATTTGTCAGTTTTGTAGGGTTCTGTTACATCAAGTGGTTTTTCCTAAAATCTGTTTTGATTTGTAATAAAATAGAGGCTATTCAAACTAACTAGCTCTACATGCAACAGATCTGGGTTCTTAGAAAAATCCTTCTGTGGAAGTGTATGCTGAACACAAATGGACTTGAAGCATTTGCTGATTATGGAAGAAACCACTTTGAACAATGTAGTTCTTTATAAAGGCAAGGCACAGGATCTAGGGTTTGTTGTGCTAATTTATATCCATAAACCTGAATGTACAAAGTGCACACTGAGTGGATTGTGAGGAGTGGTAACATTTTATGATGCAATTTTATACAAATAGATACCACTGCAAATTAACTACAAGAAATTGGGTTATTACTTGAGGGAGGTAAGTACCCACCTCAAGTGATAATCACAATCCTTGTCAGGGTGACCACTAAAGCCACTAAATAAACCATAGCTTAACACCTTCATAGCTATGGCACAGAGCATACAGGCCTGACTTAAAGGTAATGTGTAAAGTATGTATCCAGCGCTATAACAGTGCATAGCAATGTAAATCCCAAAAAGAATTAGAAAAATAGAGTAAAATGTAATAAATATAAAATATACATTTTTAAAATGTTAAGTAGAAATGTCACCAAGAAGCATAAAGTACCAATGATAGTCAGTGGTCACAGTGGAATAGAATCTAGGCACAATTTGACACCGACCACGATGGATCATGGGTCAGATACACTAACCAGGTTCATCCTTGTCAAAGATGTTGTATTCTGACTTTAGTCCTTCAAGTCAGTCCCAATCCACCACAGGAGTACACTTCTAAAACAAGCAAGGACCTCAATGGAGGCATTTAGGGCCAGATGTACCATCACAGCCCATTGCGATTCGGTAATAGCGATTTTTAAGAAATCGCTATTACCGACTCGCAAAGGGCCATGTATCACATTTGCGAATCGGTAATAGCAATTTCTTAAAAATCGCATATGCTATTACCGAATCGCAAATTGCGATACCGGCCCCATTCGCAGCAATGGGCCTGTTGGCCCATAGCTGCGAATATTTTGCATTTCCAAAATTGCGATTTCTGAACCAGAAATCGCAATTTTGGAAATGCAAAAGGCCAGGGTGCTGGGGGCCTAAGGCCCCCTCTCCTGCACCCCATTAACTTTTTTTTAAACATGTAAGGTACACACATGCCAAAAGGGCATGTGTGCTTTACATGTTTAATTTAAAAATGCAGTTTAACTGCATTTTTTAATTTTGCACCAGGTTACCACCTAGTTGCAAAGCATGGTATTTTGCAAGTGCAAAATGCCATTTTTGGAAAATTGCTAGGCTAATTTCTAGGTCGCAATGCAAGAAATCGCTATTTTAGCGATTTCTTATCTGTGGTCTGCGAATGCATTTCATGCTTCGCAGACCACAGTTTTGCACTCGCAAACGGCCGAATTTACCGTTTGCGAGTGCAAAACTTTTTAATACATCTGGCCCTTAGGCCCTCATTACAACCCTGGCGGTCCAAGACCGCCAGGGCTGTTTTGGCTGAAGCACCGCCAACAGGCTGGCGGTGCTTCAGAGGGGATTACGACCACGGCGGTAGCACCGCGGTCGCACCGCCGGGGCTGGCAGTTTCACGCCACATTTGCCCCAGCTGTGATAATGTTGTAATGACCCCCTTAGTGTCTCAAAGAGCGGCAGGCATAGGCCAACAGGATGGACCATTTTAGGTATAATTTCTACTGGTCAGCTGGACAGTTGCAGGAAAAGGCCTCTTGTAGCTTGTTGTGTCCCTGTAGCTTTAACAAAAGGTCAGCCTTGTAACACTTGGAGTCCACTTTTTTCTCCAGGATACAAGAGGAAGCAGGTCCAGTCATTGAGGGCTCTACTCAGGTTGCAGACAGCAGGTTCAGTCCTCTTCTGATGTTCTTCAGATCCACAATTGTTCTGCGGTGGGTATCTGGAGATGCCACATTTATGCCTTCAACAAGGTAGTGGTGGAAATGTCCCCTGGAGACACCCTAACCAATGTAGTAAATGTTCAGTGGGCTAACCCAGCATATTTTGGGCACTTTCAATTGGCCAACTTCTTTGGCCACACTAAACTTGGGCTGTAAGGGCCAGCGGTATGTTTGGGAAGTGCACTCGGGTAATTCTAGTTTCCTCCGACACCAAACGCTAACATCTAGTTCTAGGCAGTCCTTGTACCCCCAGCAAACTCAGAGGCAGACATCTGATAGGAAAAAAAATAACTTTCAGCAACCGTACAGGTGACATGCACTAATTGTGTTGGCATTCTGCTTCCCTTCTTTGACGTCTACCCTCAGTGCCATATGAGAATCCCCAGAAGGCATGTCAATCAGGTTGTAACACTCCAACAATATCTGACACTGTGATGTCAACAAGAGGCAATCATTTTTGGGGACCGGCACTTACTTTTCCTCATCAGACTGTCATCCACTACAAGAGAGAGAAAAACACAAAAGGTGAAAAGGAGGAGGAAGTGAAAGACTGAAAACAGAGACAAAGGGAGACGGCAGTAATAAAATGGAACCTGCAAGAGTGAGGTAAAGAGCAAGGGAGTGCATAGTAGTGGAGGAAAGAGGCATGATGTGGAATCAAAACTAGGCAGCTTTGGTATCCAGCAATCCTGACTTTCCTCAGCACCATTTGCAGACGTTTGAGAAAGGTTTTATGCACTGGCTCTAATTATTTTGCAAATTTTTGCACTGTATGGACCAGACAGAAACTAGTATGTATTTTATCTTAACTTATCTTTTGTAAATATGTGTTAGGTACTATGGGGCTCATTATGAACACGGCGGGATTCCCCGCAGTGTTCATGCTGGCGGTCAAAACATAGATCGCCAGCCGCATTGAGACCCCGCCAGCCGTATAATCAACATTCCACTGGGCCAGCGGGCGGAAACAGAGTTTCCGCCAGCCGGCACAGCGGAATGCTGTTCCAGGACATTGCCGAATTGTCTTGCCTTTCTTTGAACTTAAATTTATATGAACACATTTATATTTGTAATATAGCTGAATAGCCCGCCGTAGCAGGCTATGCCCTTTATTAAAGGCCTTCTCCAGTATTACAGTCCTGAGCCGAATGAAAGGGTTTATAACAGAGCAGCGGACCTTTAATGGCTTGTATAGCCTGTTATGGTGGGCTATAAGGCTATTAGGATATTCCACCCCATTGAAAGCTCCCATGGTTCTAAATCCTTTGTTGCACAGTTCTTGATGTGATTGTTTAGACAAAATAATGGCAAAAAGTTATTGTGTGGACAAAATTTCAAGTCAAGAATACCAAGGACAAAAATATTGTGAAGGTAAGTTTCTTTTGGTAAGTAAATTTTTGCTAAATGTAACTCCACATATATGCACCTTGATAATATATATCTTCAGGGTACAGAGATATGGAGATCACAATGGTAAATCGATACTTAGATATTTGAGCTTACCTTCTTGATGTTTAGTCCTAAATATCTGTGACACGATATTCTGTCCAAACCATATTTTTGTTTCCGATACACTGTCAGTGATCCTGTACAACAATTACAGCAGCGCCACAGTTGTTAACTGTTGCACATACACACAGCAACAGCTGTGAAAGGAGCCTAAAGTCAGCTGCTGGTTCTTACAAAGGCTCAGATAAACTACTTTTCCTCATTCTGCTGAGCCAGGGAGACCCAGAAGCTGAGCAGAATCCCCCCTCCCTCCTTCCAAGGCTCCAGTGACACTGTGAGCTGCGGGCAGAGAAAGGGGTAAAGAAAACTGTGCGCTCTGGTGCACAAACCCTGTCTCTTTTCTCTGCCCAATCCACATATCCAGGAGCAAGAGTGAGGCAAAGGCTGTGGTTTAGGACAATGCAATGGTGAGAGCAGCTGGCTTATAATAACTCTTATAGGCCACTGATGCTCCATTGTCTTCAGTGGAGCTCTCAACAGTCAGATGTTCTAATAATTATTATTGCCCCGTTCTATGATATGCCAAGAATAATATTGTTTAGATGAGAGAAATATTGTTCTCATTTTTGAAAATTAACACCTTTAGGAGTATTTTTCTTGAAGGTTTTAGTTACCCAAACTCCTAGGTTGATATTGGTTTACCATGTCTTTGATTAGGTTCACATATGTAAGGCTGAAGAGCATAGTGTGTGCCATAGTCAGAGCCCTTATCGTGTTACTGTTGATAAATATGTTTTCATTAAAAATTAGACTTCAGTTTGAAGTGGTAAATTAATAGAAAACCTTGTGTTGTTTTTTATAACAGGAATCCTACATCTCCAACAAGTACTATAGCCGTAGGGCCCTCTGCTGAGGGCTATTCAACTTGTTAAATGCCCTGAACCCAAGTTATAGGCCTGAGCAGCAGGTGAGGGACTATATTAAGGGAAGGGTCTGTAGCAACCTGTTTACCTTGAGGCAGAAGGGCTATAAGACTTTGAAAACATTCCATCTACTGAGGGTAGAATGTTCAAAATTAAACAGAAAGACACCAATTAAAATCTTGGAGCTGATGGCTTAAACTAGCCATTATTAGCCCTGAGCTACTTAATTGTCTTCAGTGGAGCTTTCAAAATTCTAATGTTCTAATCTGCTTTTTTTTATTTTTTTATTTATTGAGTGATTGATTGATTTATTTATGGTGTTTATAGATTACACCGTCACCTAGCAGGTAGTGTGGTGCTACGACCTCTACTGAAACACAAAGAATGAAATGGCATAATGGTGAGAACTACAAGGGAAAAGCCAAGTTTTACAGCTTTCCTAAATTGCAGTAACTCAATGGTAGTCCTCATGGCAGAAGGTCATTTATTTCAAAGCTGCACCGCTTTGACTGTGAAAGTTCAACCATCCTGTCCTGTTTTCCGGAATTTTTGAATGCATAGAAGGTTTGAGGTTCCTGAACAAAGGTTCCTCCTAGGGATGCATCTTTTTAATTTGCTTTGCAGTGGTTTAGGGCCCACACAATGAAACACTATAAAGCCTATGCACAGTGACTTAAAGGCTACCTTTTTTTTTTTAGGAGCCAATGAAGTTACCTCAAGGCACTAGAGGAAGATTACATTGTTGGGTATTTAAAGCTAATTTTGAAGCTGCTGATTGAACTCTGTACGGTCTATTTACCAAATAGTCTGGTCCTCCTAGCAGCAGAGTATTGCAGTAGTCACTCTTGCTTAGTATAGCACTTTGCACAACCAATGAACTGGCTTGAGGGGATAATATTGGTGGGTGTTTCCTTAAATTTCAAAGAAGTACAAAGCAGGTAGCTGCTATTTTATTAATATGGCTCTCGATAGATAACTTTTTATCAAAGGTGACCCCCAGGTTTCAAACTGTCTTTTGGTTCATCATCTTTGTCAATGGACAGAAATCCATTGGGCGTTTCATGGAGACTTTACTGGCTGAACAGCAGTGAAACTCAGTTTTGTCTCCATTGAATTTTGAAGAGTTATTACCTAGGAAATTGACAAAGTCTTTCAGACATTTATGAAAGGAGCCCAGTGGATCATGCTTAGTGCTTTCTGGAGACAGTATCAATTGTGTGTCATCTGCATAGTTAACAAGACTGATGTTATGGGATTCAATGAGTGCAATAAAAAGCCAAATGTAAACATTGAAAAGAATCAAACTAAGAGCGTACGTTTAGGGGACTCCATGCTCAATTATTTTGAACTACGAACGATAGAGAGGTAGTGAAACCGCTTGACAACAAACTGTCAAGTATGACCTAATCCAATTCAATGCCATACCACCAACTCCATTCATATCTAGGATTGCCATTAATATCTTGTGGTTGACCATGTCAAAGGCTGCTGACATGTCGAGTAGTATCAGAACCGCTGATTGACTGCTATCCACCCTCATCTGGAATTCATCCAGTGCCAATATCAGAGCTGTTTCAGTTTCATGTCCTGGTCTGCAGCCAAACTGCTCCTCTTCTAAGAGGTTTTGGTCTTTCAGATATCTACACAGTTTTTTGCTTACATATTGTTCCAGAAAGGAGGCAACAATATTGGTCTGTAATTTCTAAGAACCAGAGGGTTTGTGGAGGCCTTTTTCCAATAGGGAACTAACTATGACTTTTTTCCATGCACGGGGGACAAGGCCTGATTCTAATGATTGATTACAGATCTGCTTTAACAGCTGCTTCAGCATATACCCAAAGCTCAAATGAAGACAAATCCATTTCTATTGGAAGAATGATGTAATCTGTGCCTGCTGATTCATTTAACTACTCTCTACACTCAGTAATAGTCACTTCCTCATGGTAAAAAGCATTAATCACTGACTATTAAACAAGCCCATGCTTGGCCCTACTGCTCTATCTATTTGTCATCCCATTGCTCTACTGCCCCTTTTTACAGAGATCACTGATTCAGGGGTAAACAGTCAATTTATAAGCTTTCTACAGTATAAGCTCATCAGCTCTTCCATCAAGCTCAATCTAGATTCTGAATGGTCTAATTACAGAAACGGTTCTACCCAAAGCCACTAATGAGATTTTCCTCATTCTCATTCTCAACAACAGAGGCATGGCTACACTTATTTTGTTTGACTTACCAGGCATGCTTGACACCATCTCACATATCAAACTTGTAGGACATTGAAGTACTATGTGGTGTAGGGGTCAGTCCTCACCATGTAATGCTTTCACAATACCCTAAAAGATGGTCCTTGGATTCACACTAGTAAATGCTTAGCTCAATCCTGGTGGTGTGGCAAAGAGAAGTCAGGCTTTACTTAGAGGAACATGTGTTAAGCATTTGAGGTACCAGTATGGACAATAAGTAATTGACATGACTTGAAAGAAATCCAACACCAATTTATAAAATAGAGCTTATTTCTATCTTAATTTAGACACCATAATGAACAGAATTGCATAAGTATAACCGGAGTTATGAATTTTGGAAGCAAAATTAAATCACAGCAAAAATGGCATTTAAATGATTTCAATGTTGCATTGAAGTCTATGGAGAAAATACCACAACAGTTCAGTTTTGCCTGGCCTGTGGTGCCCAGGTGCAGAGTTGTCCTGGCTGTCCGTGGTGCTGACAGGGACTCTCAGTAGTGCTGATTTTACCACTTACATGACAGATGGGTGCAAAATCTCATCTGGGGCTGGGTTGTAGATGTTAGCTGAAGGCTAGGAAAGTTCCCTTCGCTACATCAGGAGCGTAATACGCACAGATTTATCAGAAAATGACTTATCATGGTCTGTTGCACAACCACATATATCTAAAGATTTTGAAGATTGGATTCCTACAGACAGTGTTACAGAACACATTACTTTTGAACCATGTTGCTTTTAAAATACCTCCATAAAGATTATTTGTCTTTGATGTTATCCTAGTATGTAAGAACCCTACATTTCGCTTTATCGGCCTTTGAAAAGTCACTGTGGGACAAAACACATGTTGGCTGTTGTTTATTGGACCTCATATGAGACGTTACTGCATGTACTGTGTCTACATTTTTGGATACAAATAAACCAAGAAGATTACAAGGAAAAATAACTAATATTGTGCTGCAGTTTCTATCGGGCATCTAAGAGTGTGTTTTCAAACATTATCATATGTTTAGGGAATTACTTACCTTGCTAAACAAATTTTTTGATTGAGTGCTGTGGCGTTTGTTCAATTAGTTGAAGGCTGCATGATGTGCCCTGCACCTGCATTATTGAGTGCGGGGATTAGTTACCAGACTGGCAACCAACAAGCCTTGGCAGTGGTAAAGGTACAAAATTCCTTTGGAAACTTCACAGGGTCCAGGGGAGTGAGGTAGTGGCCTGAAACTTGGCAAGACAGAAGACACTGGACCATCTGACTTTCATTAATCCAACGGTAGGCCCAGTGGTCGGTGAACCTTCTGATCCTGCAAGCGTTTTTCCTCCAGTTTGTAGGCGACTAGTGCAACTAGTTAAAGGGAGTCAGAGGCTGCTTCTGGCTTCCACAAGGGTCCCTCTGGTTGGGAGTGTTGAGTTTCAGACAAGGACGAGGGTCATTCATACAGTTCCCAGTCTGTTGCCACAGAGACAGAGTGTCCCTCTTTTTGCTTTGGTGCAGTTGGTAAAGTCTGGTTTCGGTGATACAGAGCTCCTCCTGGTCCTTCTTCGTAGTTGGTTGATCAGATCTGAGATTCCGGTGTCAGGGGTGTCCCTTACATCCTGGATTTAGCATGTGGAGACTAGTGGTCCATGGGCAGTTAGCTCTTACAGCTAATCCACCGCTTAGGTGACCACTTCTGGTGGGGTAGGTCACCTAGCTACTCAGAACCCTCTATTCTGTCACTTTTAAGACTGCAAAAAACAAAATGAAGTGCACAGACTGGGATGCTCACCCTAGAGGTGTGGCCATCCTGCTGGGTGTGTGCACTATGCTGCATACCTAATTTCCTGCATGACCATGAGCAAATGTGCCTCGGGCAGGGGGAGGGCTGTTTCCTCACTGGGGGACAGGACAGATGGTTATCCGGGGGAGTGAAGCCTTTGAAGCTCACCGCCCTGATGACTCAATTGACGAGCCCGGCTGGGGGCGGAAGGTGTGACCTCCTTCAGGCCTCAGCCTTTGTCCCTGGCTCCTGGGAGTGTTCACAAGCATGACAGGAGGTCAGAAACCTGTCTTGGTGGTAGCAAGCATGTGAAAAAAGAGGGGCTGACTGGCCAGAGCACAAAGAAGGGTGGCAAACAGGTGGGCAACTTCTAGTGTGCAACCTGAGTCCATGCCAGCTGTCCCTCGACGCCAGATTCATGTTGGTGGGGAGAAATCACGTGCTTGACACGAAACTCAACATATTTAGGCGGTACCATAATGGATCTAGCAACCCAGGTCTGTCCGGGCTTACGTCCATGTTATCCTATGGACCGGCCTGCACTTATGGCATACTTTAATGGAAAGGACACTATAGAAACATATAAGCTTGTGCTTTCATGCCTGCAGCTTAAATATAATGCACCCTGCCTCCTGGGCTGCAGAGGCCTTCTTTAGGGGTGTCTGACATGTGTAAGGCGGAACATGGGACTGTGCCGCTCATGGTGAGGGCACAGTTGAACTCGAGCGGTATGCACCCATCTGGCAATCTGCAATGGCAGGCCTGCCATCAGCAATTTGTGTGGGTCACCGAGGGTGGCACAAACCTGTGCTGCAGCCCTGAGGACCCCTTTTCCTGGGTACCCAGGGTACCATTTACTAGGGGCTTGTAAGGGAGTAAAGTCTTTGCCAATCAGGGAATTACCAAGTCAATAAATCAATTTAGGGAGAGAGCACGGGCACTGGGGCTTGGTAACAGATTCATACACATTGGCTTAGGGGCAACAAATTGGGGGTGGAGAGGTGACCATACATAAAGGGGCACTTTCCTACAATACTGCTTGAGCATCTAGAGGAAGCTGGCATTATGGACACATTTTACAAATGGTTTGCATTTTTTTTCAAGACCACACCAGCCAAACCTACTCTTACTAGTGTACCTCAAGACCCAAACCTCGAGACCAACATTATTTAATCTATTTGTCATGCAACTTGCCAAACTGATCAACTCTTTCGGCTTAAAGATTTATGTGTATGCCGTTAATACTGAATTCCTCCTAAGGCTAGACAGAGACACTGAAAGGTTAGCTCATCAAGTCCCATGACTCAGGGTGGTTGGTGACTGGATGAAACATAACTCCTTGGTTTTGAATGGAGATAATATAGTGGTAGTCATTTTATGGCAGTTCAACCCTATAGTCTGATTGATGGTGACTGGAAATGCTTATGTCTCTTCTGGCTCCCTCTCATCAAACCAAACATCTTGGAACCATCTGATTCCAAGCTTACCTTTGAGGAACACAGTAAATCACTGACCACCACCTGAGTCTACCTGCTAAGTGTTATCAAGAACATCCTCCCTTTTCTTCCATCTGCTGTTAAAAAAACACTTGGTCCAGGCTTTGATAATCTCCAGACTGGACTATTGTAATTCCCTACTAGTTAGTCTTTCAAAATACCTGACACACCGACTTCAGTTCATATAAAATGCTGCTGCTCACATGGTTATGTAAATATGTGACAATGTACATTCAAGTCGGAGAAAAGAAAATCCAAAACAAAGGATGTTTTCTAAATGGAGAATAAAAGAAACATTTCCCTCGATTCATTGCTAAGGTTTTTTAACACTATTTAGGAGCACCCTCTTTACTTCTAGACGCAGGTGAAGAAATTACAACTGGCTCAATAAACTTAAAATAATTCTCACCTTTAATTTTAGAATGACGGATATGCCAGAGCTAAATAAGGGGGGCCTCCACAAAATACCTCTACATGCACGTTTTGGTGCCAAAAAGCCAAAATCTCCATGCTATGGACCATTTTCAGGTACAAACTCATAACTGGTGCTACATATCACACCTTGTGAGTTCTAAACCTGCGGTATTGGAGCTCGCTGGGTGTGTGCAGACAGTGCAGTAAATAGCACGAGATCCCCAGTGGTCCTCATACTCGAGACCTTGTACACAATCATGTTTCTATTCATTTTCCTCCTTAGTTTACCCAATCACTGTAAAGTTCTGTGCACCCCACGCAATAATCATTCAATAAGGTACCTTGAAAACCACAACGAAATATAATACACACCTTTAATGCAAAAACCTCGTACAAATGAAGTCGTGCAAATAATTTAAGTAGTTGAGTTTCTAATTTAAAAATTGGCTGAAAAAGGTAGTAGGACATCGACAAAAGGCATGTGCTAAAGCAGGGGAAAGAACATTCCTCCAAATAGCATGTATATGTAAGATTTTGTTAATGTAATGAAAAGGGCACAAAAAGATTACATAAATAAAATATTAAAAATTCCATTTAATCCTGCCGTTGCGAGGGGGACAAAGTTCAATGCGAAATTAATCACTAACAAAGAAGGAAAAGCACTCATCACAGTTAGAAAATGGACTTGAATAACTTATGTCACTGATAAAGTAGGGATAAAAAAAAACGAACACAAACGTTCCATATTTTTCAACAAAAGTTTTCTATTCGGAGGCTACGAGAACAGGAAACAGATTTGTGTTCTGGTTACAGTAAGACGCACAGAAGTGGACGTTTCGCTGACTCAACAGCGCGCAGCCGGAGACAGCATCTGTGGTGGGAAACACAGTGCCAGGCTGTGAATATTTTTGAATAAAAAGAGATCAACTGAACAACCTAACACGTGTCAATACCAGAAAAGTGAAAGCAATCTTCCCAGGGAAGAACATAGAGTGAGAATGAGAAATCATTAAGTTTACTAAATTGTGACTAGAAAGTCGACAAAAAATGAACTGTACACCAACTGATGTATAAAGCGAATGACAGCATTAAATGCAGAATCACACTGGGGCAGATTCTCAATGGTAGAGAAACAGTGGGCTAATGTATGAAACTGCTTTGTGCTCGTAAGACCCGAGATTCACGAAATCCCAGGCTTTGTGACTGCAAAACAGTGTGTCGCTATTTCTTAAAGCTACGTTGAGAGTACAAAAGAATTTCAAACTCACAAAATGCCTTTTGCAACCCATACTGAGTTGCATAGAAAAGGGGGCCTTTAATGACCCCCTTACTCCGCTTTCTGAGTCAGTATACAATGTATCAATGGTTTGAGCCCGTACTTGTGGTTACAAACCATTGGAGTGTTATGAGATCCAAAAGGGTGTGGTGTCACATTCCCACAGATGAGTCTGTCCCGGAGTGACATCTTCCGCCTTGTGAATGTTGACTGCAGGCATCAAGGAAAGCAGAGAGAGCTCGGGAGAGGGGGGGCACTGGATATTTCCTTCGATCCCATTCCCGGAATACCGACCTTTTATTTTGAAAGCTACCCTTCTCTTTTTATGTCAATTCGCTGAATGCAACTGCAGGGGAGTCTGCTTGTCACTTGAAGACCCCCATCCCTGCATTTGCAGTCATTTACAAGGAGTCACAAAAGGATTCGTGCTGTGAAAATATTGATGAGGCCTGGGTTTCTGTCATCCTATATGGCTCTTAATGTATTTAATAATGTTCACTCAACTTCAGTGAGCAACGTTTTACATCAGTTCTGACAGAGGCTCCTTTAGGTAGTTTGTTAGTTATAGTACTGAGTAACAAAGGGTATTCTAGTGGTCATAATGTATGATTTCATGATCCTTTTGAAAACACAATGGCTAATAAATATTTCTAAATATTGAATTTCATCTCCGAAAGAGCCAGACTTTCAAAATACATAAGGGCTACATGTTTATCTAGTATTATGGCGATTTAGAAGTATAGAGAGGTTACTGCAAAACCAAAGTTAAGTTTTGAACTCATTGTAATTGTGTGACTATTAGTGAATCAAGCTCCTTAATAATCATATTGTGTCATGAAAAAGAGATTTCCACAGTGGAGTTCTGCGCTTATGCAGAGTGCTTTGTAGCGTTAGGCTTCCGATTTTAGGATTCGGGACTCCTGGGTGAATGGACATTTTGCCATGTGACTTATTAGTACATCAATTTCATCATAAAATGAAGTGGGGTCACACACCAGTTGGAGTGCAAAGAACACTGATCGGCTTGTGACTCCACGATGACACACTGGACTTTAGATTTCTCAATAACACCTTTTTCGCACATACCCTACATGTACCTCTTTGCGAAAAATATGTGATGTACCCACCCATCTTTTTCCAGGCATAAACATAACTTATGCCTTAGAACAGTTTTGTTTTCCTCCCTTTTTTTTTGTTTTCTGCTTGATTCTTAAGGGTTCAGATACTTAATAGTGATGAGAGTGAGAGAGCGTAGCTTATATAATCTATATTAACATGGACTGTTTATGAATTAATGTGTGATGATGTTGCATAGAAACTATAATAATAGCGATTTTACGAAAACGTGCACCTGAAATTGTGACCACGATGAGTGGCCACCAATGCATACGTGAACCAGTAATGATGATTAAAATGTTTATGTTATATTCAATTAAGCTTATATTAACATTCGCATTAATGAATCTGTATTGAAAATCCTCATAGGCTTTAAGTTAGCGTGAGCTGCAGCTTAGCTGCCTGGCTCTCATATTAAATGCATTTTTTGTTTTTCAGTGTGCTGACTCACAAGGGGCCATGACCCCGCAAATGTTCTTTTCTTCAAACTTGGAAGATGAATGTAACCATGTTAATTCCATTCCCTGGCACTTTCTCTATGCCCATGGATTAAAAGTTGTAAAATAATTTAAACAAATGTAGCTTAATGTAATGAACAAGGTCATTTAACCGAGAACGACAGAAGAACTGCTGACCAAAAGATGTACAAAGAATTACAAGGAAATGAAGTAACCCCGGATGTGCCACCTCTGAAGACGCCAATTATGAAGACCAATCAAAAACCTGTAAAATAATATGGGGTGAAAATTGGGATTACCTAATGTAAAATTTGATAGGTTGAAGATAGTGGGGTATAGTAAATGTCCAATAGAATTTTAGGGAAATGTATTACGGAAAAGGGATAAAAACCCATGTCACAGAAAGGTAGGGAATGCTATTGATTTTATCCAGAAACTCTGTCACTCTGTTTGGTGACTAGAGACTTATTAGAAACCATCCTCACCCATAGACTGCCCTTTTACACTTATCCTCCTTATGAGGGAAGTGTCTCTTTTGCCCTTTAGTTGAGTCCTGATTGATGGCGATTTGACTGATGTCGTGAAGACGAAGACTGAACCTGTGGGCTTACCTAATCCTTGGAGGGTAATTATGACAAAGCATTTGTGATTTGTCTGTTTGCTTTTCCTTTCTAGGTACCAACTGCTTGCTTTTGACAGAGACCATAGCTAGATGTTTTCCAAATTGGTGTTCTAAATTGTTTTGCATGAAGCCCAACATGCTAATGCTAATTAGTGGTTAGGACAGGTGTTCATCAAACTGACGCAAATAGACTAACGACCGAGACAATGCTTTGTTGAACTGATGCAATATCAATACTCTGCTAATCTTGATCTATGTTCACACCGTGTTATATTCTAATGTTTGTGATTCTTGCCTTATTGAAATCTTATCAAAGTTGCCATATAGTGACTATGCTGTCGTGTTTCTTGGCTTTGAGGTTAACGCACTTAGGGGGTCATTCCTTGACCGCCGGGGCCGGGGATGCGGGAGCACCGCCAACAGGCTGGCGGTGCCCCGCTGGGCATTCTGACCGCAGCGGTTTGGCCGCGGTCAGACAAGGAAAACCGGCGGTCTCCCGCCGGTTTTCCGCTGCCCTTGGAATCCCCCATGGCGGCGCAGCTTGCTGCGCCGCCATGGGGGATTCTGACACCCCCTACCGCCATCCTGTTCCTGGCGGTTCGCCCGCCAGGAACAGGATGGCGGTAGGGGGTGTCGCGGGGCCCCTGGGGGCCCCTGCAGTGCCCATGCCAATGGCATGGGCACTGCAGGGGCCCCCGTAAGAGGGCCCCACTGTGTATTTCAGTGTCTGCAATGCAGACACTGAAATACGCGACGGGTGCAAACTGCACCCGTCGCACATACCCACTCCGCCGGCTCCATTCGGAGCCGGCTTCCTCGTGGGGTGGGGTCGCCCGCCAGCCCAGCGGGAAAGCCTGAATGGCCTCCGCGGTCGCGGCCATATGGCGGTTCCCGCGAGGCGGGCGGCTACCGCCGCCCTCCTCTGTCGGAATCACCCCCTTAATCTTAGATTGTAATTAATAGGGAATAAAATTCACAAAATTCTACTAAACCGGTGTGGTTATTCATGGCTAAAAGGTCATGGTAGCGTCATTGAATTGATTAATGACTTTGACTAAGGTGAAATGCATTGTGGTAATAAATATTGATGATGTTATTGATGTATTGATTGATATATTGATCAGCTATCTCGTCCTACGGTGTCTCTCAACTCGGTCAAAAGATTCATTGGCCTAAAACGAGTCCTGATGTGAAATAAATTATCATAAAGGGAGGCGTAAACCGTTCTGGTAGCAGAGCGATGGTTTTGGCCCTTTGGGGCCCTAGGACGGAGAATCATTGTTTAAATTGTTTTTCTGTGATAATGCAAATTGGAAGTATGATGTGTTTCTAAATTCACCATGACTTTCCCGGGATCTCGGAGCCTGCCTAAGTGAGTTGGGAATGTTCTCAGCGTCATAACGTGTGTGGTATAGGGTTTTGCGCTTGCTCAGCTTATGCATTTTGCAGGTGAATTGTGAAGTTTGTATGTATTTTGGTCAGGTAAATGTTGTTTTAAAAGGAGTGGGCGTACTCTGCAGTATGAGAGTAGGGAAGTCGGCGTACTTCATGTGAGTGTGGCGCTTTGTGCGCAAAATAATCCACATGGTTGTTTTTTTTTTTTACGGACCCGTCGTGGTCTAAGACTACGGAGTATATTGACAAGTGTAGGAGACACTTGGGTTTATGTTGTAATCTGTGCAGTTTAATAGGTCAATCGGGCATGGTTGACAAGTCGAGTTTGAGTCAAAATGTATGTGTGAAAACTTCGATGGAGATTTGGCAAGTTCTAAAGTGCACTAGGACGAACCATTGACAAGTCGAGAGTAGGATTTGCGGGTCGAATTCTGCTTGCGTATGAGGGAATTGAGAAGGAGAGAGTAGCGGCTGAGGCTTCAAGTGAAATCTCTGTAAAATTCTAAAGCAAATGTGTTACCCTTCCTGTAGTAAACCGGCAGATTTGTTGTTGTTGTTAAAGGTGCTCGCAATAATTTGCATTCGTTTTGTGTGAATTCAGTGAGGGACGGACGAGCCGCAAGACTTTGTCAGCTGCAGTGTGTGAGTGTGACGTCAGTGGTGCTGCGCTGAGATAGGTCAGTTGTCGAGAGGGGTCGCGCACGGATTGGCTGCCGTCCGTGAGAGGCAATAGGTTGAGAAAGGTGGGTGAAGAGTGTCCTGTGAACTAAAGTCACTTCTGATTAAATACAAATAAGAGAAAACGTAAAGATGAATTTTGTCAAGGATTTTAAGAGTGCTCTGAAAGGAGATGCATACATTATGGCGACTGATGGGGAGCCTACACCGCCTGAGGGTACTCCAGCTTATATAGTTATGAAGGAAAAGGGTGTTGCGCCTTGTCTATGGATAAAACAGTGGCGCAAGTTGACAGAAAAGGAGGGATGTTTAGCGTTCCCGGAACATGGGACGTTCAATCCGAAGGTGCTAGAGAATTTAAGGTGGATGTTAAGCACACAAAAACCACCTCCAAGGCCAGCTCAGTATGAGGCTTTGGCGATCTGGGATTTAATGGCTCTTAAACATAGACAAGAAAGATTCCAAAGAAGACTAAAAAGGGCAGAAAAGTCTTATGCAGAAGCTAGATGGGATAATGAGAACAAAATGTGGAGACGGGGAATTGTTGACGGATTGAAATTGTTCCCAGCAATTGCAGAGGGAGAAGAGACGCAGGGAAAGAAAGCCTCCTGTAAAAAAGACAAAGATTCTAGCAAGCCTAAGGAAAATAAGAGACCTTGGGAAGAAGAAGACGATTCAGATGATGAAGAGTTCATGGACCGATTATTACATGATCGCCCGCGCCCTTTTGCGGTGAGCGACAGTGTTCCGAGTACTAGCGTGGGTCCTGGGAACCAGACGCAGGAGAAGGGAGTTACTGATATGGTACAGACTAGTGATACGGCTTCGATACAGAATGGTGTCAGTGTACCCACTGCGCCAGACATGCAGATACAGTTGCAACCTCCACCGCAGATACAGAGAATCTATCCAGACGTCCCAGTACTTGAGACTACTACAAATCTGTTAGTGCCGCCAGACCCGATATATACAAAATCGAGGTTAGTGCAGATTGAGTCAACTCCGAAATTGCTGTCCCAGCCACAGCCACAGCCACAGCTGATACCAGGGTACAACCCTGTAGCTGGTCCTCCATTAGGGCCTATCCCAGGTACTTTGGAACAGAACTATGGAGGTACTGCTCCACGGAGTTTGGGACCAGGTCAGACACCCGCTGCAATATCGTTACCAATTACTGTTGGTCCACCAGTGCCATTATATGCACAAGGTAAATCTGGCGTATGTGATCAGGGAGTAATGACCCAAGATGCAATAAGAGGAGGGTCCATAGGAACTCCCCAGTTAATGGCCCCAGGAGAACAAGCAGTCGAAAAGCAGAGGTCTTTAATAGATCTTAGCCCAGTGGAAATACCGTTGGAGACAATGCGTCAGGCAGGGTTAGGTCTGCTAACCCCACAGACGATGAGTACTAATGTTTCACAATCACCAATGATGCATGCAGGGAACATTTCACTGCAATGTTTTACAGTACAGCAGTTGAATGAGTGGTTAGAAAAGACCCATGCTTTGCAAAAGACTACAGTAACAGCGGTAGAACCGGAAAGGTCAGAAAAAGATGATTACCTGAATTTTCGAAGACTGGGAGTGGAAGCTGCTGAACTAGTGGACGGAACAATGGGGGTAAACCGTTTAGAGTCATACACAGAAGCAGAACTGAGGTATCTGTGCCCTAAGATTACTAAAGAGGTAGGCAAGGTGCATCAGAGGCTGGCGAATTTAGCAGATAAGTACAACATTGACATTGAAAACACTAAACATCTGAAAAGAAGTTACAGATTAGACTTCGATTCAAAAGACTTTGAGCACATGAGGTCTGCCGGAATGAAAGCGCATTTAAAAGAAATACTGCGGAGTGCACAAATCTGGGGTGCATTAGAAAAATGGGAAGGCAGATGGGCAAAGAAAAGAGATAAGGAAAAAGGCGACAGTCCAGGGTCGAGTCAGGCTAAAGCTTCACCCGATACAGAATCTGTAAAAATTCTACCCATGAGAGAAACAGCCAGTGGTGTTTTAGTTTATGTGCCATGGTCCAGAGGAGACGTCCTATCTTTTACTAACGATTATCCCAGGTTGAGGGAGAAACCGATCGAGTGGTACCAGCAAACGGACAGGTTTGTGAAACTTGCGAAGTGTCTCTGGGAAGACTTGAATACTTTGTTTGAGATCATTGTTCCGCTTGATTTGTGGCTTGAGTGTAAGAGAGGGATAGACTGGCCGACGAAAGAACCGGCAATGGATAATGTGACCAGAGCACCTTCTGAAGAGGTGATGAAGTACTATCATAAAGTGATTGAGTTTTTGAAGCAAAAGGTGTCGCCGAAAGTGACTGATTGGCAGAAAATCGACCGGACCTCATAGGAGGTAAAGGAATCTATACATGCTTATTATGAGAGGTTGTTAAAGGCATTTAAACATTACAGTGGTACTGAGACTATTGAGCCGAAAGACATGAACCATCTTGTGTTCAGATTTGTTGAAGGGCTGAGACCAGAGGTCAGTCAAATGATTAAGAATCATTGGATTTGTTGGCAAGCGAAGCTGATTGATGAAGTGTTGCAGTATGCGAAATACTGTAGCGACAAAATTGAGCTGAAGCAGAAAAAGCTGAAGGAGAAAGTGATGGTGATGCAGATAAGGGCTGCACAGGCAGGAATACAGGGGAATGGAGTTCAACAGATGATACAGCAACAGCTGCAAGTGAATGGTGTGTTTCAGGCACAGCCGAGGGGTCGAGGTTTTGTGAACCGCGGTCCAGACTTAAATACTGTTGTGGTTCAAAATGACAAGCAGGGGATGAAAAAGATGTCACCATGTCACGCGTGCGGGGGAGTGGGACACTGGAAGCGGGAATGCCCAAATGTAGTGCAGGATGGTGTCGTTCAACAAAGTACTAATGTCGGTGCATTGCAAAATGTAAGAGGTCCGAAACTGAGAAATCCAAATCCGAACTTCCAAAATAACATGGTACAGATGCAGGGGTTACAGCCCGTGCAGCAAATGCAAATGCCGCATGTTCAACCAGCGCAGATGCAGCGAGTACAACATCAGGTTCCCATGGTACCTAGACAGCAAATGCAATTACCAATGGCTCCGATGGGACAGCAGCAGGTGATGCTTCCTCAGCAGGTCACAGGTCAGGTAATGAATCAAAATAATACAGTACAGCAATTCCCATTACGTGGTGAAGATGGAATCAATGAGGAGTGGTCGGATGACAGCTCAGATAGCGAAGAATGCAGGCTTGCAGCATCCCTAGTAGTAGATCAGAGGGGACCCTATGTAGAAGGAAAGGTAATGGGTCACAAAGTTTAATTCCTGGTTGATACAGGGGCTACACGCTCTACTGTCAGAAGTGCAAAGTTTCCGAAATTGCCACTTTTGGGGCGTACCATGATGGTGGTCGGAGTAGCAAACCAATACCTGACAAACCCGATTACAGACCCAGTACAAGTTGAGATTGGTAACTTCCAGGGACTGCATAAATTTGTAGTCTGTGATTCAAGTCCGGTATCCCTACTGGGAAGAGACTTACTGTGCAAGACAAAATGTTGGATTAACTGTTCCAATGATGGAATCGAGGTGCAGAAAAACAGTGATGATGAAGGGGATGATGGTCAGTTCTCAGAGCTTGAGACAGGAACTGCAAATGAAGATTACCCTTTGATTACATTGTTCCCGGTGCTTACAGTGGTTAATCTACCTGCTGATTTACAGGGAACTGTGACAGGGAAAGTGTGGGACTTGACAGGAAAAGAAGTGGGATTAATAAAAGGTGTAGAACCAGTTAAAGTACAGGTGAAGCCAAATGCAGTCTTTCCCCAGGTGCCGCAATATCATATGGCACAAGACGTTCTTATCGAAGTGTCACAAATAATTGCAGACTTTGTGAAACAGGGAGTTCTGAAGGAGGTGTTGAGCAGCCCATGTAATTCACCGATAATGGGTCTGAAAAAGCCCTGTGGGAAAGTTCGAATTGTGCAAGATTTGAGGAAAATAAACGAGATTGTGGTAAAATGTTGCCCCATAGTGCCAAATCCAGCAGTGATCATGTTTCAGGTTCCGTGCGATGCTGAATGGTTCACCGTTGTAGACCTGTCACAAGCCTTCTTTTCGATACCTCTTCATGAGGACAGCCAGTTTTTGTTCAGTTTCAAATTCCTGGATAAGGTGTACAGTTGGTGCAGAATTCCTCAAGGGTTTTCTGAATCACCGTCCATCTTCAATCAGATACTGAAAAAGGACTTAGAATCCTTGGTACTGCCTTTTAATTCGACTCTAGTGCAGTACATTGATGACTTACTGATTGCATCCAAGAAAAAGGAGAACTGTAAGTACGACACAATTGCCTTACTGAATCATTTGGGAAAGAACGGACATAAAGTGTCACCCAAAAAGCTGCAGTACTGCCAGAAAGAAGTGAAATACTTAGGACACTTAATTGAAAGAGGGTCCAGGAGAATATCGAAAGAAAGAATGACAGCCATTTTGCAAATGAACCCCCCGACGACAAAGAGAGATGTCAGGATGTTTTTGGGAATGGTGGGCTACTGTCGCCAGTGGATACCCAACTTTTCAATTATCTCGAAGCCTTTGATAAGACTGACGGGTAAAGAGATCAAGGATGAGCCGTATACCATAGCTTTGTCCAAGGAAGAGCTTGAGTCATTCATGGAATTGAAAGAGTGCATGTGTAGGGCACCAGCTTTAGGTATGCCTGATTACACGAAGCCTTTTCTACTGTTTTGTCATGAACGTGATGCTTGTTTTTTGCCTTCTTGACACAGGTCCATGGAAGTGCAAATCGCCCTGTAGCATATTTTTCAGCTACCTTGGACCCCGTCGCAGCAGCCTTACCAGGTTGTTTGCGCGCAGTTGCAGCAGTTGGTCAGAGCCTTACGCAATGTGAAGGCATAGTGATGGGATATCCCCTAACAGTAATGGTTCTGCATTCAGTTGAAATTTTGTTGACTCGAACTAAAACTCAGCACATTACAAATGCCCGACTTACCAAATATGAGACAATTATATTGGGGTCACCTAATGTTTCACTGAAATGATGTACTGTGTTGAACCCGGCAACTCTACTTCCTGCTGAGAAAACTGAAGTCAGTAATGAGGAGGATGTGGAGCATGACTGTCTTGAGGTGGCGGAATTATGTACCAAGCCCGACCTGATATTCAAGATATACAGTTAAAAGAAAATGACTGTATTATGTTTGTTGATGGATCCTTTTTGAGAGACTCAGTCGGAACACTGAGAGCTGGTTACGCTGTATGTACCATAGCTGGTATCATCGAAGCTTCCTGGCTCGAGAAAGTGTATTCCACACAAGTGGCAGAGTTAGTTGCCCTTACCAAGGTATGCCACGCAGCTGCAAATCTGAGAGTCACCATCTATACTGACAGCAGATACGGATTTGGAATTGTACATGATTTTGGCCAATTGTGGTCGCAGAGAGGTTTCATGACCTCTTCTGGTTCTCCTGTGAAAAATGGCGAATAAATTAAGGACTTGTTACATGCGATTAAGTTACCTCTTGAAATTGCCGTGGTAAAATGCAATGCTCATGTTAAGTCACAAGACTTTGGGGGTCATTCCGCCGGGGACCGCGGGAGCACCGCCAACAGGCTGGCGGTGCTCCCTTGGGCATTCTGACCGCGGCGGTTTGGCCGCAGTCAGAAACGGAAAACCGGCGGTCTCCCGCCGGTTTTCCGCTGCCCTGGGAATCCCCCATGGTGGCGCAGCTTGCTGCGCCGCCATGGGGGATTCCGACCCCCTCACCGCCATCCTATTCCTGGCGGTTCCGCCCGCCAGGAACAGGATGGCGGTGAGGGGTGTCGTGGGGCCCCTGGGGGCCCCTGCAGTGCCCATGCCAATGGCATGGGCACTGCAGGGGCCCCAGTAAGAGGGCCCCACTTTGTACTTCAGTGTCTACATTGCAGACACTGAAATACGCGACGGGTGCCACTGCACCCGTCGCACATCCTCCACTCCGCCGGCTCCATTCGGAGCCGGCATCCTCATGGAGGGGTGTTTCCCACTGGGCTGGCGGGCGGCCTTTTGGCGGTCGCCCGCCAGCCCAGTGGGAAACCCAGAATACCCGCGGCGGTCTTTTGACCGCGCAGCGGTATTCTGGCAGTTCCGCCCGCCGGGGTCAGAATGACCCCCTTTGTGTCCATGGGAAATGGTTATGCAGATGAAGCCGCAAGGTTTTGCGCATTGAACTGTATATTGTTTAAGGATCAATGGGAATTGTTACTGCAAACTGAAAATGACACATGCTTGAACCTTGCATTAAGGGTGGTAGATACCCTAGATGAGCTAAAGACACTACAGAGTCGTGCTAGCAAAGAAGAAAAACGCTCCTGGCAAAGAATGCAATGTACACAAAGGGCTGATGACTTGTGGGTCTCAGAGAAGGGGAAATTAGTTTTGCTGAACAGTCTTCTGTCACAATTCGCAAGGCTTTATCACGGACAGGCTCACCTTGGGAGGGATGCAATGATCAGGTCATTCAAAATCGATTGGTTTAACCCAAAGTTCAGACATGCTGCAGAGGTTACTTGTCACAGGTGCATCATCTGTCAACAGATGAATGCTGGGAAAGGGACAGTGGTAACTCTGAGCCACATTGGGAGAGCTGGTGGTCCATTTAGCAAAATGCAAATGGATTTCATTGAGATGCCTGTTTGTGGAGGATTGAAGTACGTGTTGGTAATTGTGTGTGTTTTCAGTCATTGGATTGAAACCTACCCCACACGTAGAAATGACAGTCTCACAGTTGCAAAGCTGCTGCTTAGGGAATTAATACCCAGGTTCGGGTTTCCGGTCTCTATAGAGTCAGATAGGGGCAGACACTTTGACAATGAGGTGATTAAACTCTTGTGCTCCGCACTAGACATCGAACAGAAGCTGCATTGTAGCTACCGCCCTGAAGCATCAGGACTAGTAGAGCAAATGAATGGTACTCTGAAATCGAGAATGGCAAATATTTGTGCAGCTACCAATATGAAATGGCCAGATGCATTCCCCTTAGTGCTGATGTCAATGAGGAACACCCCTGATAAGAAGACAGGATTCTCACCCCATTAAATCCTCATGAGCAGAGCTATGAGGTTACCAGCAGTGCTGCAAATGCTCTAGTGAATATCACAGATGATATGGTGTTGGACTACTGCAAAGGTTTGGCTGATGTGATTCGCTCTTTCTCTCACCAGGTAGAAGCAAACACATTGCCACCGATTGGAGATCCAGGTCACACCCTACAGGCCGGTGACTGGGTGGTTGTCAAGAAGCACGTGAGAAAGTCGTGTTTGGAACCGCGCTGGAAGGGGCCGTATCAAGTAATCTTGACAACAACTACTGCTGTGAAATGTGCAGGCGTTCCAAATTGGATACATGCCAGTCATACAAAGAAGGTAACGTGTCCAACTGACGAGGAACTTGAAGTTTCCGGCACAACAGTCCCAGGAAGGGAATTCTCAGGGTCAGAAAACAGCCAAGAGGGAACTGAGACTGTAGGAGAGCCCACTGAGAACAGCCTTGTCCCTGAAACAGTGAATGAGTTTGAGAGAGGTGACAGAGTGCCTATCTCAGTAGAGGTGGCAGGAGAAATAAGTCAAGGAGAGGTTCTCCCAGAAGTAGACGGATACGGGTTAGAAATTAAACCCGTTACAGAGGAAGAAGAAGAAGAAGAAGAAGGGGAAATAATAGAAAGAGATCAAAGGGGGTCATTCTGACCCTGGCGGTCTTGGACCGCCAGGGCGCAGAATGACGGAAGCACCGCCAACAGGCTGGCGGTGCTTCAAAGCCCATTCTGACCGCGGCGGTAAAGCCGCGGTCGGAAAACCGGGGCCGGCGGTTTCCTGACGTTTTTGCCCCAGCTGGGCGAATCCACCAGGGCAGCGCTGCAAGCAGCGCTGCCCTGGGGATTCTGACCCCCTTACCGCCAGCCTGTTTCTGGCGGTTTTCACCGCCAGGAAGAGGCTGGCGGTAAGGGGTGTCCTGGGGCCCCTGGGGGCCCCTGCACTGCCCATGCCACTGGCATGGGCAGTGCAGAGGTCCCCTAACAGGGCCCCGGCCAGCTTTTCACTGTCTGCCTAGCAGACAGTGAAAAGCGCGACGGGTGCAACTGCACCCATCGCACGGACGCAACACCGCCGGCTCCATTCGGAGCCGGCTTCTGTGTTGCGGCCTCATTCCCGCTGGGCCGTCGGGAATGTTGGAATGCCGGCAGCGGTCTTTTGGCCGCATGGCAGCCAATTGGCGGTTCCCGCCTGGCAGGCGGCTACCACCGCCCACCAAAGTTGGAATGACCGCCAAAGTGTACCATCATCCCCTGAGCCAGTTGCAGGTCCATCAAGCAAAAACACCATATTACAAGAGGAGGGTGCTTTTCAGCGTCCTGAAAAGACAAATCGGAAGAAGACGCCTAAGGGAGATAACTAACCAGAGAAACCGGTTGCAAGGGTAAGAAGTATACCAGGTGAAACAATAACAGAAGAAACCAATACATCTCGACTAGAAGATCTAAGTGAAGGAGAATTGCAAGGTGAACGCAGACTGAAAAGAAAGAGAATTGCAAATAGAAGGTACACAGGTCCTGAATGGGCGTATGCTACAACAACTGAATGGCAACAAGAATTCTTAGCGTTCTGTTTTGATCGAGAAGTACCAGGCCAATACTACGGTACCTGAAATAACTCAAAGAAGAAAAGAGACTTTGTTAAAATCGAAAGCTGAAAACTGAAGAAAGAGAGACTTATGAATTACCGGATACGACACTGATAACCTGATTTGACTTTTGAAAACCTGATTATGACAAGCTGCTAACCTGATTTGACAAAAGGGGGTCCTGGAGTGAATGAAAACGCTGTAAATATACGCAAAAAGAGAGAAAGAAGAAAAATTTATATCGTCGTCAAGTTGATTGTTATTCTACTATCTGATTCTGTACAGACATGGCTTATAATAGAAGTAGTAACAAGAAGAGTAAGGTGTGTGGTTGGTTAAGCCTTATAATAGGTATTGTGTGTGCAGTAATAATTGTGGGAATGCCGTGGTTGGATAAGAAAGTGACTAACAATGCTTCAAAACCTGAAACCACAACATTAACACCGTGGGAAAAGTTTGAGCAGGATGCAAGACACTTGTATGAGGGGACTAATTCAAAGGGGGAGCTCTCTACTATCGTCTTCTATCGCTTGCTGAATGAGTATGTTGAAACCATGGATGCGAAAGACTGTTATGTGTGTACAAAGATTCCTTCATCAGTGCAAGAAGGGGTCGCCTATCATAGCCTTCCATTAACTGATGGGATTAGCTGTAGCTTGCTACTAACCAGATTCTATAATCAAGAGCATGTGCAATACTTTTATTCGAATTTGGATGTTGTGTTTTCTTTTGTGCCTGTGATTGAGTTCCTGAACAAACTAGCTGAAGAGCATGATATAAAAATAGTTAGAGGTTTCTTTGAGGCAACGCTTACATTTGGAACTGCTTCTGCACATCGCAACAATCTAACTTGCTTACTGTCACCTGTAGAGAAAAGCTTCTTAGATCATACTGATGATAGACGCAAAGCATTAAAATAAAGATTAGAAAAGGGGCTAGAAAAACGCACATATGCAAATGATTATGCTTACACCGCAATCAAGACGCAAGGCAAACCAGCTATAGATGTATTGCATGTAGGTAGGCTTTGTATATATAGGCCAAAATCTGAGCAGGACAATTTGTTTGTGGGAACGAGTGAATGCAGACATGTGTTTTTGTTTCAGAGTAAATGGACATTTATGTTGAATGGACAGGATCCAGCGATCCCTGGGATCTATTACATCTGTGGGCTTAATGCTTATTACCGTCTCCGTAAGGGATGGTATGGGACATGTTATTTGGAAATACTTTTCACAAAGATTTACCAGATTGATGCAAATACCTAAAACGTCTGAAATACAACATGCTAGACAAAAACGAGAATCAGTGGCTGCTGTCATTGGTGATATATTTGGAGACATAATCCCTTCAGGAGGGGTTATCTTGAATTCAATGAAGATTCAAAAGTTGTCTACTATTGTGGATAACATGCTGACAAATTTTACAGGAGCTATACTCCTGATGGATACTGAACTTGCTGCAGAAAGAGCTATGACTCTTCAAAATCGGCTTGCTTTAGACATTCTTTTAGCAAAGAGTGGAGGGGTCTGCAAGATGCTCAACGAGCATCATTGTTGCTCGTTCATTCCGGATAATAGTAAAAAGATTAGAGGTATGCTTACTAACCTAACTAGAGATAGTGCAGATTTGAAGGATTTGAAGGACCTTGGAGTGTGGGAGAAATTTGGAAAAGGGATTGCCAGAGTAGGAAGATGGTTTACCAATATTTGGAACGGGGCACTTGCAAAAATACTAGGGGTACTATTAATTGTTCTGGCCTGTCTATTAGGATTATGGGGAGCATGCAAAATTACTGATAAAATTAAAAGAAATTGGACAAAAAGAACCAGGAGGAATGAAGAAAGCGAAAGGGAGAAAATGTTCAACGAAATTTGGGAAAGTTCACACAAGGGACAAGATGTCGAAATGCGCATTATGCGGAAAGTGAAAAGTTAAAGTGAAAGGTCTAAAGGGAAAGGTTTGTGTGATGACGAACGTCATCAGAGGAGGGACTGAGAGAGCGTAGCTTATATAATCTATATTAACATGGACTGTTTATGAATTAATGTGTGATGATGCTGCATAGAAACTATAAAAATAGCGATTTTACTAAAACATGCACCTGAAATTGTGACCACGATGAGTGGCCACCAGGGTATACGTGAACCAGTAATGACGATTAAAATGTTTATGTTATATTCAATTAAGCTTATATTAACATTCGCATTAATGAATCTGTATTGAAAATCCTCATAGGCTTTAGGTTAGCGTGAGCTGCAGCTTAGCTGCCTGGCTCTCATATTAAATGCATTTTTTGTTTTTCAGTGTGCTGACTCACAAGGGGCCATGACCCCGCAAATGTTCTTTTCTTCAAACTTGGAAGATGAATGTAACCATGTTAATTCCATTCCCAGGCGATTTCTCTATGCCCATGGATTAAAAGTTACAAAAGAATTGAAACAAATGTAGATTAATGTAATGTACAAGGTCATTTAACCGAGAACGACAGAAGAACTGCTGACCAAAAGATGTACAAAGAATTACAAGGAAATGAAGTAACCCCGGATGTGCCACCCCTGAAGACGCCAATTATGAAGACCAATCAAAAACCTGTAAAATAATATGGGGTGAAAATTGGGATTACCTAATGTAAAATTTGATAGGTTGAAGATAGTGGGGTATAGTAAATGTCCAATAGAATTTTAGGGGAATGTATTACGGAAAAGGGATAAAAACCCATGTCACAGAAAGGTCGAGGGAATTAGGTAGGGAATGCTATTGATTTTATCCAGAAACTCTGTCACTCTGTTTGGTGACTAGAGACTTATTAGAAACCATCCTCACCCATAGACTGCCCTTTTACACTCATCCTCCTTATGAGGGAAGTGTCTCTTTTGCCCTTTAGTTGAGTCCTGATTGATGGCGATTTGACTGATGTCCTGAAGACGAAGACTGAACCTGTGCGCTTACCTAATCCTTGGAGGGTAATTATGACAAAGCATTTGTGATTTGTCTGTTTGCTTTTCCTTTCTAGGTACCAACTGCTTGCTTTTGACAGAGACCATAGCTAGATGTTTTCCAAATTGGTGTTCTAAATTTTTTTGCATGAAGCCCAACATGCTAATGCTAATTAGTGGTTAGGACAGGTGTTCATCAAACTGACGCAAATAGACAAACGACCGAGACAATGCTTTGTTGAACTGATGCAATATCAATACTCTGCTAATCTTGATCTATGTTCACACTGTGTTATATTCTAATGTTTGTGATTCTTGCCTTATTGAAATCTTATCAAAGTTGCCATATAGTGACTATGCTGTTGTGTTTCTTGGCTTTGAGGTTAACGCACTTAAGCTTAGATTGTAATTAAAGGGACGCGTAAACAAGAGAACACACCTCAGATTGCATTTTGCAATTCTACTGAATAAAAAGATTAGTAACAGCGTACAGAGGGGCTAATGAAGTGTTACCCTCTAGAGGTCCTAATTCAAACAAGCATTTGCAATGCAATGGGTCTCGCGTTTGCTCGAGTTAGAGCTATTAGCGCTGTAAATTCATAGCTGGACTTTTCTTGACACTTAAATTGAAAATGAAAAGTAAAACAGTTGGCATAATCGAGCCGATTCAACGTGCCATGACCGCCGTGAGGGAAAGACACAAAAATAAAAAGAAGTTTGCCTGCAGTCAAAACGTATAGGCAATCATGCAATTATCCATGTAACAGGGGCAGTCTGCAAGACGGTAACAAAACCTCTCCAAGGAGGGACAAACGTGAAGCATTTACCAATGATAACAAAGGATTTTTGAAAGGCAGGCCCAGGAAGAAGTGAAAGTGATGTGCGTGTGGTGGGCATGGTCAAAAGCTCATAATACTGACAACAGGTCAATGCTAACGCGTCCCTTTATGACTAATTTACTCACTTTGGGACTCGTTTTAGGCCACGGAATCTTTTGACCCTGATTGAAGACACCTTAGGACGAGATAACTAATGAGCATGTCAATCAATATGTCAATAACGTCATCAAGGTTCACAGTAATACAACAATTCAAATTAGTTAAAGACATTAATAAAACTCAGAAAACCACTGTGACCTTGCAGTCATGAATAACCACACCAGTTTTAGTACTATTATTTAAAGTTTATTCCCTATTGATTACAATTCTACTAGCAAGTTTATTATTCTCAAAACCAAGAAACACATTAGAATAGTCACAATATGGCAACTCTGATAAGATTTCATCAAACCAAGAATCACGAATATTAGACATAAGTTATCCTTTAGCAGAGTATCATCATCACATTATTCAACTAAGCATAGATTCAGTCATTTGTCTATTTACGTCAGTTTAGTGAACCCCTCATCTAACCTCAAATCAGCATTGGCATGTTTGGCTTCATGCAAAACAATTTAGTAACACCAATTTGGAAAACATCTAACTGTGGACTCTGTCAAAAGAAGCAGTTGGTACCTAGAAAGGAAAAGCAAACAGACAATTACAATTTCATTGTCATATAGTTACCCTCCGTATTGAGTCAGCACTCAGGTTCGGTCTTCATCCCCAGGACATCAGTTGATTCGCCATCAGGATTTCAGTAAGTCGGGTAAAAGGGGCACTTCCCTCATAAGGAGGTAAAGTGTGAACGGGCAATTATAAGGCAAGGATGGTTCTAAGAACCAAACAGCAAAGTCTCTATGCAGAGAGACAAAAGTGTCTGGGTCATAGCAAATCGCATCAGCATCTCCCTAACTCTCTCCTAGTCTCCTATTCTCTCCTGTTCTGATTTACTTCCTTGTGTCACAGGTTTTTATCCCTTTTCTGTCGTACAATCCCCTAAAATTTTATTGTTCGAGGGGTTGCACCCCACTATCTCTAACCAATAAATTACCAATTACTTCATTGAATTTGTCACCCCATAACTGTTCTCACGTAGTTTATTGGTCCTTATGATTTACGTCTTCAGTGGGTAGAATGTCCAGTATGATTTCATACTCTCGTGGTCTTCTTTGCATCTTTAGTCAGTGGCTCCATTGTCTGTACCGGTTCAGGTGACCTTGTACCTGCAAATAGTCTACACTGTTGCGTTCAGCAAGAATGTTTCACTAAGCCAGTTGAATTTCATGGGAACGGATCTACTACAGTTACATTCATCTTCTAGTTTGAAGAAAACAAGAGTTCATGTCCTTCGGCAAGTCAGCACACTGCACGTTAGAAAAACACATTTAATATGAAACCGGGCAGCTAGGCTTCGACTCATGCTAACTAAGGCATAAGGATTTATTAGCAGAACTTTTACATATAACCTTTTATTATTAGTGCAAAATCATATTCTAACATACCTTTTCAACATTATTAATCAGTTTCATTAGTCATTGTATTTATTGGCGGCCACTCCCCGTGGGCACATTTCAAGCGCACGTTTTAGTAAAATACATTAATACATTTTCTATGGGGCATTATTACACATTAGTTCACATACATTTCATGTTAATTTAGAATATATAAGCTACGCTCTCCCAGTCCCTCCTCTGATGACACTTGTCATCATCCAAAACCTTTCCCTTCATAACCTCTCATTTTCTTTAAATTTCGCATCTCAATTTCTTCCTTCCGATGGGATCTTTCCCAAATTTCTTTGAACATTTCTTCTTTTTCTTTTTTTTCTTTTCTTTTCTTACGTTTTGCCAAATCTCTTTTAATTCTTTTATTAATTTTGCATGACAACCATAGTCCCAATAGACAAATCAGGACAATCAATATACCCCCTAATATTTTTGCAAGAACCCCGTTCCAAATACTACTGAACCAATTCCCTACTTTTGTAATTCCTTTCCCAACTTTTTCTCAAACTCCAGGTTCCTTCAGCTCCTTCAAATTTGCACTATATCTTGTTAGGTTAGTAAGCATACCTCTAATCTTTCTACTATTATCTGGATGAATGCACAACAATGGCGCTCATTAAGCATTTTACAGACTCCGCCACTCTTCGCTAAAAGAATGTCTAAAGCAAGCCGGTTTTGAAGAGTCATAGCTCTTTCCGCAGCAAGTTCGGTATCCATCAGGAGTATAGCCCCTGTGAAGTTTGTCAGCATGTTATCCACAATAGAGGCCATCTTTCGAATCTTTATGGAGTTTGAGATAACCCCTACGGAAGGGATTATGGCTCCAAATATGTCACCAACGACAGCAGCCGCTGTCTCTCTCTTTTGTCTAGTATGTTGTAATTCAGACATTTTAGGAATTTGCTTTAAGTCATCAATCTGGTAGATATTTGGGAAAACTATTCCCAAATAACATGTCCCATACCATCCCTTTGGAAGACAGTAATAAGCATTGAGCCCACATATATAATAGATCCCAGGGATCGCTGGATCCTGTCCATTTCCATATACTTTGAAACAAAAACACATGCCTGCATTCACTCATTCCCACAAATAAAGTGTCATGCTCAGATTTCGGCCCATATATACAAAGCCTTCCTACATGTAATGCATCTATAGCTAACTTGCCCTGTGTCTTTATAGCAGTGTAAGCAAAATCATTTGCAAGCGTGCATTTTTCTAATCCTTTTTCTAGCCTTTCTTTTAATGCTTTCCGTCTATCATCAGTGTGGTCTAAGAAGCTCTTTTCTACAGGTGTTAGTAAGCAGCTTAGATTATTGCGGTGCGCATAAGCTGTCCCAAATGTCAGTGTCGGCTCAAAGAAACCCCTAACTAATTTTATGTTGTGCTCTTTAGCTAGTTTATTTAGAAACTCAATCACAGGCACAAAGGAAAACACTACATCTAAGTTAGAATAGAAGTATTGAACATGTTCTTGATCAAAGAATCTTGTTAACAGCAAACTACAGCTTATCCCGTAGGTTAATGGCAGACTATGATAAATTACCCCTTCTTGTACAGATGAAGGAATCTTCGTGCACACATAGCAATTCTTTGCATCCATTGTGTCAACATTCTCATTCAGCAAGCGATAGAAGACATTAGTAGATAGTTCCCCTTTCGGATTAGTTCCCTCATGCAAATATTTTGCATCCTGCTCAAACTTCTCCCATGGAGTTAGTGTAGCAGTCTCAGAATTTGAAGCATTGTTAGTCACTTTCTTATCCACCAATGGCATTCCCACAATCACACCTATAATTATTATTGCACAAACAATACCCAGAATAGCACTCAACCAACCACAAATCCTACCCTTACTACTATTATCTCTATTGTAACTCATGATCTGTAAAGAATCAGGTAGCAGAATAATACAAAGCAAACAATCAACTTGAGGACGATATAAAAGCTCTTTTGTTTTCTTTTCTTTTTTTTCTTCTGTGCAAAGTGTCTATTTACAGCGTTTCAGTCACTCCAGAACCCCCTCTGTCAAATCAGGTTAGCAGCTTGTCATAATCGTTTTTTCAGTGTCAATTCAGGTTGACAGTGTCACATCCGGTAATTTATCAGTCTCTTTTCTAAGCTTTTCAGCTTTCAATTTAACACAGTCTCTTTCTAAAGTTTAATTCAGGTGCCGTAGTATTGACCTGGAACCTCTCGATCAAAACAGAACGCCAAGAATTCTTGTTGCCATTCAGCTGATGTTGCATATGCCCATTCTGGACCTGCGTACCTTCTGTTTGCAACTCTTTTTCTTTTCAGTTTGCGTTCACCTTGCAACTCTCCTTCACTGAGATCTTCTTTCCTGGTCGTATCAACTTCTTCCTCTATAGTTTCATTAGGGATTACTTTCTCCCCTGCAGCTTGTGGCTCCGGCCAATTATCTCCTTTAAGTGTTTTCTTTCTGTCTGGCCTTTCAGGACGTTGAACAGCGCCCTCCTCTTGTGCTGTGGTGTTTTCTCTTGATGGACCTGCAAGCGGCTCAGGAGGAATCAGAACACCTCGACTTCCTTCTGCCTCACTCCCTTCACCTTCAGGGTCTGTTATGGGCTCAACTTCAAAGCCGTATCCGTCTGTTTCTGGGGGAACCTCTCGCTGCGTCGGTTCCCCTGATGTCCCAGCTGAGATAGGCCCACTGTCACCCCTCTGTATCTTGCTTACGGTTTGAGTGACTAAGCCGTCCTCAGCGGGCTCTCCTTCAGTCTAAGTTCCCCTTTGAATACTCTCCGGCCCTGAGACTTCCTTCTCTGCAGCTGTTGTTTTGGACACTTCAAGTTGTTCATCAGTCGGACACGTCACCTTCTTTGTGTGACTGGCATGTATCCAATTCGGAAGGCCTGCACATTTCACAGCAGTAGTTGTTGTCAGTATCACTTGATACAGCCCCTTCTAACGTGGCTCCAGGCACAATTTCCTCACGTGTTTCTTGACAACCACCCAGTCACCGGCTCTCAGGGTGTGACCTGGATCACTTATCGGTGGCAATGTGGTAGCGTCCACCTGGTGAGAAAAAGAGCGGACCACGTCAGCCAGACCCTTGCAGTAGTCCAACACCATATCATCTGTGATATTCCCAAGAGCATTCGCAGGTACTGCGGGCAGTCTCATAGCTCGGCCCATTAGAATCTCATGGGGAGACAGTCCTGTTTTCTTGTCAGGTGTATTCCTCATTGACATCAGTACTGAGGGCAATGCATCTGGCCACTTCAAATTGGTAGCTGCACACATTTTTGTCATTCTCGACTTCAAGGTACCATTCATCTGCTCCACTAGTCCTGATGCTTCAGGGCGATAACTACAATGCAGCTTCTGCTCAATGTTTAATGCGGTACACAAGAGCTTAATCACCTCATTGTCGAAGTGTCTGCCCCTATCTGATTCCAAAGAGATCGGGAATCTGAAACGTGGTATTTACTCCCTAAGCAGCAGCTTTGCTACGGTGAGACTGTCATTCCTACGTGTAGGGTAAGCTTCAATCCAGTGGCTGAAAATGCACACTATCACCAACACGTACCTCAATCCTCCACACACAGGCATCTCAATAAAGTCCATCTGCATCCTGCTATACTGAGCTCCTGCTCTCCCAACGTGGTTCATATTCACCACAGTCCCTTTCCCTGCATTCATCTGCTGGCAGATGATGCACCTGTGACAGATAACCTCTGCAGCTTGTCTGAATTTTGGGTTGAACCAATCGATCTTGAACAACCTGATCATTGCGTCTCTCCCAACATGTGCTTGACCATGGTAAAACCTCGCAAATTGTGACAAAAGACTGTTTGGCAAAACCATTTTTCCCTCCTCTGAGACCCATAAGTTTTAAGACCTCTGTACACATTGCATTCTCTGCCAGGAACGTTTCTCCTCTTTGCTAGCATGTCCCTTCAGTGATTTTAGCTCATCTAATGTGTCAACCACCCTTAATCCCTTCTGTGCCTTGGACGAGATGATCTCGTCCAAGGCTACAGTTCCCCTGTGCCTTGGACGAGATCATCTCGTCCTAGGCACAGGGGAACTTGGGGGCGCGCTAGCGCGCCCCCCGTGCGCCCTCCTTCCCCCCCCAAGTCGGGATGGAAGGGGAAGACCTTCCCCTTCCACCCCGACCCCCTCCACCCCCCCCTGTGACGTCAGCGCGCGAGCGCGCGCTGATTTGTCACAGGGGCCTCCCTAGTCGCGCTGGAAGCTCTGCTTCCAGCGCGATTGAAAAAGAAATGCAAAAGCATTTCTTTTTCAATCACTTGGGAGGCCCGGAGGGGCTTCAAAGGGAAGGAAAAGTATTTCCTTCCCTTTGAAGTCCCTCCGAGGGTTTCAAAAGCCAGATTGCTTGCAATCCGGCTTTTGAAACCCCACTAGACACCAGGGATTTTTTTTATTTTTATTGAAACAGACAAAAGGGAGCGACCCCTTGGGCAAGGGTCGCTCCCAGGGGGGGCATTTTTTTGAGAAGGCCTTTTCTGCCCCCCCTGGGGGCAGAAACCTCTAGGCACCAGGGACCATTTTTTTTTTTTATTTTTTTTTTATGTTTCATTTCTTTTTTTTTGGGTGGGGAGCGACCCCTTAGGCAAGGGTCGCTCCCCTTGGGGAAAAATTATATTTTGGCCATTTCTGCCCCCCTTGGGGGCAGATTGGCCTATTTTGATGAGGCCAATCTGCCCCCAAGGGGTGTAGAAACCACTAGACACCAGGGAATTTTTTCTTTGCGTGAATTTCACGCAAAGGGAGCGACCCCTTAGGCAAGGGTCGCTCCCTGGGGGGGAGGGCAATTTATTTTAGGCCATTTCTGCCCCCCCTGGGGGCAGAAACCTCTAGGCGCCAGGGCAAAATTTTTTTGTTGTGTTTTTTTTTTCTGTTGTTTCTTTTTTTAGAGATGGGGAGCGACCCCTCAGGCAAGGGTCGCTCCCCTGGGGGGCAAATTGTATTTAGACCATTTCTGCCCCCCTGGGGGCAGATTGGCCGATTTTAGGTCAATCTGCCCCCAAGGGGGCAGAAACCACTAGGCACCGGGGATTGTTTTAGGCCATTTCTGCCCCCCTTGGGGGCAGATTGGCCGATTTTAGGTCAATCTGCCCCCAAGGGGGCAGAAACCACTAGGCACCGGGGATTTGGTTTTTGGCGCCAATGTCACGCAGGGGGAGCGACCCCGTAGGCAAGGGTCGCTCCCGGGAGGGGTGGGGGCTGGGGGGGCAAATTTATTTTAGTCCATTTCTGCCCCCCCTGGGGGCAGATCGGCCTATTATTAGGCCGAACTGCCCCCAGGGGGGGCAGAACCCTCAGGGCACCAGGGCAAATTTTTTTGTTGTGTTTTTTTTTTTTTTTTTTGTTTTTTTCAAGATGGGGAGCGACCCATCAGGCAAGGGTCGCTCCCCTGGGAGGCAAATTGTATTTAGGCCATTTCTTCCCCCCTTGGGAGCAGATTGGCCGATTTTAGGTCAATCTGCCCCCAAGGGGGCAGAAACCACTAGGCACCGGGGATTTGTTTTTTGGCGCCAATGTCACGCAGGGGGAGCGACCCCGTAGGCAAGGGTCGCTCCCGGGGGGGGTGGGGGCTGGGGGGGGCAAATTTATTTTAGGGCATTTCTGCCCCCCCCCCCTCCCGGGGCCGGCTGAGCTAGAGGCCAAATTCCACAGGTAGGCACTTTGCAAAAAACACCTCTGTTTTCTGTGAAAAAATATGTTCTGTCCACGTTGTGTTTTGGGCCATTTCCTTTCGTGGGCGCTAGGCCTACCCACAGAAGTGAGGAACCATTTTTATTGAGAAACTTAGGGGAACGCTGGGTGGAAGGAAATTAGTGGCTCCTCTCAGATTCCAGAACTTTCTGCCACAGAAATGTGAGGAACATGTGTTTTTTTAGCCACATTTTGAGGTTTGCAAAGGATTCTGGGTCACAGAACCTGGTCCGAGCCCCGCAAGTCACCCCATCTTGGATTCCCCTAGGTCTCTAGTTTTCAGAAATGCACAGGTTTGGTAGGTTTCCCTAGGTGCCAGGTGAGCTACAGGCCAAAATCCACAGGTAGGCACTGTTTTCTTTCAAAAAATGGGATGTGTCCACGTTGCGTTTTGGGGCGTTTCCTGTTGCGGGCGCTAGGCCTACCCACGCAAGTGAGGTATCATTGTTATCGGGAGACTTGGGGGAACGCTGGGTGGAAGGAAATTTGTAGCTCCTCTCAGATTCCAGAACTTTCTGCCACAAAAATGTGAGGAGCTTGTGTTTTTTTAGCCAAATTTTGAGGTTTGCAAAGGATTCTGGGTAACAGAACCTGGTCCGAGCCCCGCAAGTCACCCCTCCTTGGATTCCCCTAGGTCTCTAGTTTTCAGAAATGCACAGGTTTGGTAGGTTTCCCTAGGTGCCGGCTGAGCTAGAGGCCAAAATCTACAGATAGGCACTTCGCAAAAAACACCTCTGTTTTTTTCCAAAATTTAGGATGTGTCCACGTTGCGCTTTGGGGTGTTTCCTGTCGCCGGCGCTAGGCCTACCCACGCAAGTGAGGTATCATTTTTATCGGGAGACTTGGGGGAACGCTGGGTGGAAGGAAATTTGTAGCTCCTCTCAGATTCCAGAACTTTCTGCCACAGAAATGTGAGGAACATGTGTTTTTTTAGCCAAATTTTGAGGTTTGCAAAGGATTCTGGGTAACAGAACCTGGTCCGAGCCCCGCAAGTCACCCCTCCTTGGATTCCCCTAGGTCTCTAGTTTTCAGAAATGCACAGGTTTGGTAGGTTTCCCTAGGTGCCGGCTGAGCTAGAGGCCAAAATCTACGGGTAGGCACTTCGCAAAAAACACCTCTGTTTTTTTCCAAAATTTAGGATGTGTCCACGTTGCGCTTTGGGGTGTTTCCTGTAGCCGGCGCTAGGCCTACCCACGCAAGTGAGGTATCATTTTTATCAGGAGACTTGGGGGAACGCTGGGTGGAAGGAAATTTGTAGCTCCTCTCAGATTCCAGAACTTTCTGCCACAGAAATGTGAGGAACATGTGTTTTTTTAGCCAAATTTTGAGGTTTGCAAAGGATTCTGGGTAACAGAACCTGGTCCGAGCCCCGCAAGTCACCCCTCCTTGGATTCCCCTAGGTCTCTAGTTTTCAGAAATGCACAGGTTTGGTAGGTTTCCCTAGGTGCCGGCTGAGCTAGAGGCCAAAATCTACAGGTAGGCACTTCGCAAAAAACACCTCTGTTTTCTCCCAAAATTTAGGATGTGTCCACGTTGCGCTTTGGGGTGTTTCCTGTCGCCGGCGCTAGGCCTACCCACGCAAGTGAGGTATCATTTTTATCGGGAGACTTGGGGGAACGCTGGGTGGAAGGAAATTTGTAGCTCCTCTCAGATTCCAGAACTTTCTGCCATAGAAATGTGAGGAACATGTGTTTTTTTAGCCAAATTTTGAGGTTTGCAAAGGATTCTGGGTAACAGAACCTGGTCCGAGCCCCGCAAGTCACCCCTCCTTGGATTCCCCTAGGTCTCTAGTTTTCAGAAATGCACAGGTTTGGTAGGTTTCCCTAGTTGCCGGCTGAGCTAGAGGCCAAAATCTACAGGTAGGCACTCCGCAAAAAACACCTCTGTTTTCTCCCAAAATTTTGGATGTGTCCACGTTGCGCTTTGGGGCGTTTCCTGTCGCGGGCGCTAGGCCTACCCACACAAGTGAGGTATCATTTTTATCGGGAGACTTGGGGGAACATAGATTAGCAAAACAAGTGCTATTGCCCCTTGTCTTTCTCTACATTTTTTCCTTCCAAATATAGGAGAGTGTGTAAAAAAGACATCTATTTGAGAAATTCCCTATAATTCACATGCTTGTATGGTCACCCCGGAATTCAGAGATGTGCAAATAACCACTGCTCCTCAGCACCTTATCTTGTGCCCATTTTGGAAATGCAAAGGTTTTCTTGATAGCAATTTTTTACTCTTTATATTTCAGCAAATGAATTGCTGTATACCCGGTATAGAATGAAAACGCACAGCAGGGTGCAGCTCATTTATTGGCTCTGGGTTCCTCGGGTTCTTGATGAACCTACAAGCCCTATATATCCCCACAACCAGAGGAGTCCAGCAGACGTAACAGTATATTGCTTTCCATAATCTGACATTGCAGGGAAAAGTTACAGAGTAAAACGTAGAGAGAAATTGATGTTTTTTTCACTTCAATTTCAATATTTTTCTTTTTCAACTGTTATTTTCTGTAGGAAACCCTTGTAGGATCTACACAAATGACCCCTTGCTGAATTCAGAATTTTGTCTACTTTTCAGAAATGGTTAGGTTTCTGGGATCCAGCATTGGTTTCATGCCCATTCCTGTCACTGACTGGAAGGAGGCTGAAAGCACAAAAAATTGCAAAAATGGGGTATGCCCCAGTAAAATGCCAAAATTGTGTTGAAAAATTGGGTTTTCTGATTCAAGTCTGCCTGTTCCTGAAAGCTAGGAAGCTGCTGAGTTTAGCACTGCAAACCCTTTGTTGATGCCATTTTCAGGGGGAAATCCACAAGCCTTCTTCTGCAGCCACTTTTTCCAATTTTTTTGAAAAAAACGAAATTTGCACTGTATTTTGGCCAATTTCTTGGCCTCCTTCAAGGGAACCCACAAAGTCTGGGTACCTCTAGAATCCCTAGGATGTTGGAAAAAAAGGACGCATATTTGGCTTGGTTAGCTTATGTGGACAAAAAGTTATGAGGGCCTAAGCGCGAACTGCCCCAAATAGGCAAAAAAAGGCCTGGCAGCGAAGGGGTTAATGCAAAGTTTAAGCATGTTTCATTTTTAGTTTCAGGTAACAATTCCCACTGATCTCAAAACAATATACAGTTCAATGCACAAAACCTTGCGACTTGATCTGCATAGCGATTTCCCATTGACACAAAGTCTTGTGACTTAACATGAGCATTGCATTTCACCACAGCAATTTCAAGAGGTAACTGAATCGCATGCAACAAATTCTTAATCTTTTCGCCTTTTTTCACTGGTGAACCAGAAGAGGTCATGAAACCCCTCTGTGACCATAGTTGGCCAAAATCATGTACAATTCCAAATCCGTATCTGCTGTCAGTATAGATAGTGACTTTCAGGTTTTCAGCTGTGTGGCATGCCCTACTAAGAGCAATTAATTCAGCCACTTGAGAAGAGTACACTCTTTCGAGCCAGGAAGCTTCTAAGATACCACAGATTGTGCATACGGCATATCCAGCTCTCAGTACTCCTACTGAATCTCTCAAGCATGAACCATCAACAAAGATAATGTAATTGTTTTCTTCCAGTTGAGTATCTTTAATATCAGGCCTTGGTTTGGTGCACAGATCTGTTACCTCAAGACAATCATGTTCTACTTCCTCAGCATCATCAATGTCTGCATTTTCAATAGGAAGTAGAGTTGCCAGGTTCAATACAGTACATCTCTTAAGAGAAACATTAGGTGACCCCAGTATAATTGTCTTATATTTTGTAAGACGTGCATTCGTCATATGCTGTGTCTTGGTTCGAGTTAACAAGATTTCAACTGAATGTGGGACCATTACAGTTAAAGGATGTCCCATCACTATTCCTTCACACTGGGTGAGGCTTTGGCCAACTGCTGCAACTGCACGCAAACAACCTGGTAAGGATGCTGTGACTGGGTCCAAAGTAGCTGAAAAATCTGCTACTGGGCAGTTTGCACCTCCATGGACCTGTGTCAGGACAGACAAAGAACAAGCATCAGGTTCATGAAAAAACAGTACAAAAGGTTTAGTGTAATCAGGCATACCTAAAGCTGGTGCCCTGCACATACTTTACCTCAATTCCATGAATGCCTTAATCTCTTTCTCGGACATGGTTATGGCACCCGGGCCATCCTGAACTTCTTTAACAGTCAGTCTTATCAAGGGTTTAGAGATAATCAAGAAGTTGGGAATCCACTGGCAACAGTAGCCCACCATTCCTAAAAACATCCTAACGTCTCTTTTTGTTGTCGGGGGATTCATCTGCAGTATGGCTGTCACTCTCTCTTTGGATATTTTTCTCGACCCTTTCTCAATCAGGTGACCTAAGTACTTCACCTCTTTCTGACAGTATTGCAGCTTCTTTGGGGGCACTTTATGACAGTTTTTTCCCAAATGGTTCAGTAAGGCAATTGTGTTGTACCTACAGTCATCTTTTATTCCGGATGCAATTAACAAATCATCAATGTACTGCACTAGAGTCGAACTGAAAGGCAGTTCCAATGACTCCAAGTCCTTCTTCAGTATCTGATTGAAGATGGAAGGTGACTCAGAAAACCCTTGAGGAATTCTGCACCAACTGTACACCTTATCCAGGAATTTGAAACTGAAGAGAAATTGGCTATCCTCATGAAGAGGAACCAAAAAGAATGCTTGAGACAAGTCCACAACTGTGAACCAATCTGCATCACACAGAACCTGAAACATGATCACAGCTGGATTTGTCACTATGGGGAAACACTTTACCACTATCTGATTTATTTTCCTCAGGTCTTGAACAATTCGAACTTTCCCACAAGGCTTTTTCAGACCCATTACTGGTGAATTACACAGGCTACTTAGCACTTCATTCAGAACCCCTTGCTTCAAAAAGTCTGCAATTATCTGTGCTACTTGAATGAGGACATCTTGTGCCATGTGGTATTGCAGTACCCGGGGAAGCACTGCATTTGGTTTTATCTCTACTTTAACCGGTTCTACTCCTTTTATTAGTCCCACTTCCTTTCCTGTCAGGTCCAACACTTTCTCTGTCACTGTTCCCTGCAATTCAGGTGGTAAGTCATTCACTGTAAGCATTGGGAACAGGGTTATCAAAGGGTATTCATCATTTGCGGTTTCCGTCTCTAACTCTAGAAACTGACCATCGTCCCCTTCATCATCACTGTTTGTCTGCACCTCAATCCCTTCATTGGAACAGGTAATCGAAAACCTCATTTTGCACAGTAAGTCTCTTCCCAGTAGGAATACGGGACTAGAATCACAGACTACAAATTTGTGTAATCCCTGAAAGTTGCCAATCTCAATTTGAACCGGATCTGTAATTGGATTTGTCAGGAACTGATTTGCTACTCCTACCACCCTTATGGTATGCCCCGAAAGTGGTAATTTCGGAACCTCTGCACTTCTAACTGTAGAGCGTGTAGCTCCTGTATTAACTACAAATGAAACCTTATGGCCCATCACCTTCCCTTCTACATAGGGTCCCCTTTGATCTATCTCTAGGGATGCTGCAAGCCTGCACTCCTCACTGTCTGAACAATTATCCGACCACTCATCGTTTATTCCATCCTCACCACGCAATGGGAACTGTTGTACTGTGTTATTTTGACTCATTGTTTGACCTGTGACCTGTTGAGGAAGCATCACCTGTTGCTGTCCCATTGGAGCTAAGGGTATCTGCATTTGCTGTCTAGGTACCATGGGAATCTGCTGTTGTGCCTGCTGTATCTGTGCTGGTTGGACACGCGGCATTTGCATCTGCTGCACAGGCTGTAACCCCTGCATCTGTACCATAATATTCTGGAAGTTCTGATTCTGCCCCTTCATTTTTGAACCTCTCACATTCTGAAAGGTACCGACATCATTGCTTTGTTGAACAACACCATCCTGCACCACCATTGGGCATTCCCACTTCCAATGCCCCACGCCCCGCACGCGTGACATGGTGACACCTTTTTCATCCCCTGTACATCATTTTGAACCACAACAGTATTCAAGTCTGGACCACGGTTCACAAAACCTCCTCGTCCTCTTGGTTGCGCCTGAAACATTCCATTCCCCTGCGGTTGCTGCTGTATCACCTGCTGTACTCCATATCCCTGCATCCCTGCTTGCGCTGCCTTAATCTGCATTACCATCACCTTCTCTTTCAACTTTCTCTGCTTCAATTCAATCTCGTCACTACAGTATTTTGCATACTGCAACACCTCATCAATCGGCTTCGCTTGCCAACAGATCAAATTATTTTTAATCATCTGGCCAATTTCTGATCTCAGCCCTTCAACAAACCTGAACACAAGGTGCTTCATATCTTTCGGCTCAATGACCTCAGTTCCACTGTAATGTTTGAATGCCTTCAACAATCTCTCATAGTAGGCATGAATGGACTCTTTGGCCTCCTGTGATGTTCGATCGATTTTCTGCCACTTTCGGTGACACTTTCTGCTTCAAAAACTCAATCACTTTATGATAATACCTCATCACTTCTGCGGATGGTGCTCCAGTAACCTTATCCCTTGCCGGCTCCTCTGTCGGCCAATCTATGCCCCTCTTGCACTCAAGCCATAAGTCAGGTGGAACTATAATCTCAAACAGGGTATTCAAGTCCTCCCAGAGACATATTGCAATCTTCACAAGCCTGTCCGTCTGCTGGTACCACTCTATCGGCTTCTCCCTCAACCTGGGGTAGTCATTTGTGAATGACAGGATGTCACCCCTAGAGCACGGTACATGGACTAGAACCCCTCTGGCTGTCTCTCTCATGGGTAACATTTGTATTGTCCCCGTGTCCGGTGCGGCTTTAGCCTGCTTTGGTTCTGGACCATCACCTTTTTCTTTCTCTCTCTTCTTTGCCCATCTGCCTTCCCATTTCTCTAAGGCTCCCCAAATTTTAGCACTCTGCAGTATTTCTTTAAGATGTGTTTTCATTCCGGTAGACCTCATGTGCTCCAAGTCTTTAAGCTCAAAGTCTAATCTGTAACTCCTTTTCAAATGTTTAGTACTCTCAATGTCAATGTTGTATTTATCCGCCAGGTTTGCCAACCTCTGATGCACCTTGCTCACTTCTCTAGTTATTTTGGGGCACAGATACCTCAATTCTGCTTCCGTGTATGACTCTAGTCTGCTCACCCCCATTGTTCCTTCCACTAATTCCATAGCTTTTACACCCAGTCTCACAAAATTCAGGTATTCTTCCCTTTCTGTTCTCTCCGTGGTCACTGCAGTAGTCTGCGGAGTGTTGAGTTTGTCCAACCACTCGTTCAACTGTTGCGCTGTTAAGCCTTGTAACAAAATATTTCCAGACTGCACCATTGGTGTCTGTGTCATATTTGCACTCATTACCTGTGGGGTTAGCGTTCCCAACCCTGCTTGCCTCATCGTCTCCAAAGGAACCCCAATCGGACTAAAGTCTAACAAAGATCTAGGGCCAGATGTAGCAAACCGTTTGCGAGTCGCAAACGGCGAAAATCGCCGTTTGCGAGTCGCAAACGTGGGTTTGCCATGCAGAAATGCATATTGCGAGTCGTTACCGACTCGCAATATGCATTTCCGACTCGCAAATAGGAAGGGGTGTTCCCTTCCTATTTGCGAGTCGCTGTGGGATGCAATACCATGAACCCTTCTCTTATCGCCTCATGGGTCATTACTCCCTGATCGCATACGCCAGGCTTACCTTGCACATACAGCAGTTCTGGTGGACCAACCGTAATTGGCAATGATATAGCAGCTGGTGACTGTCCAAGCCCTGGACCCTGTGGAGCATTCACTCCCATAGCTTGATTCATCATTGGTGATGTAGCTACTGACTGCGGTACTGCGACTGAAGTGTAACTCGGAACCAGCTGTTGCTGCAGCTGGGGCAGCAATTGCTGAGTTGGCTCAATTTGCACTAACTTTGATCTCGTATATATCGGATCAGGCGGCACCATTAGACTCGTAGTTGTTTCCAATACTGGAACATCGGGATAAATCCTTCGAATCTGTGGTGGCTGCAACTGTATCTGTGTGTCTGGCGCAGTGGGTACACTGACACCATTTTGTATCAAAACTGTATCACTTGTCTGCACTGTACTTGTAATGCCCTTATTTTGTGCCGGATCTTCAGAACCCACACTAGTGCTCTGTGCGTTATCATTTATGGCATATGGTGGCGGGCGATCATGTAACAACTGATTAAGGAACTCTTCATTATCTGAATCATCTGCATCTGCCCAAGACCTCTGAGTCTCCTTTGGTTTATCAAAACCCTTGTCTGTCTTACAAGTAGCCTTCTTTCCCTGTGTTTCGTCTTCTTGTGTTATGGCCGGAAACAATTTAAGTCCATCAACTATTCCCCTTCTCCACATCTTGCTCTCATTATCCCATCTAGCCTCGGCTAAAGTATTTTCTGCTCTTTTCATCCTCCTCTCAAATTTCTGCTGTCTTTGTCGTATGGCCATCAAATCCCAGATTGCTAATGCCTCATACTGAGCTGGTCTCGGAGGCGGTTTTTGCACACTTAACATCATTCGCAAGTTCTCCAAAATTCTAGTATTAAACGTTCCATATTTTGTGAATGCTAAACATCCCTACTTTTCTGTCAATTTGCACCACTGCTTTATCCAAAGACATGGCGCGACTCCTTTTTCCTCCATTACAATATAAGCTGGAGTACCCTCAGGCGGTGTAGGCTCCCCCATACTCGCTGTAATATATACATCTCCCCTCCAAGCACTCTTTAGAGCCTTAAAAAACTTCATTTTTGCGTCTTTTATTTTGTTTTAGATCAGGAAGTGACTTTAATTCCCAGAACACTATTCACCCACCTTTCTCAATCTATTGCCTCTCACGGGCAGCTGCCAATCCATGCGCGACCCCTCTCAGCAACTGACCTATCCCAGCGTGGCACCACTGACGTCACACTCACACACACTGCGGCTGACAAAGCCTTGCGGCTTGTCCTCCTCATAACAAACTAATGCAATATATTGCGAGCATTTTTAACAACAAAACCCAAATTTGCCGGTTTACTACAGGAAGGGTAACACAATCGCTTCAGAACTTTACAGAGATTTCACTTAAAGCCTCGGCCGCTACTCTCTCCTTCTCAGCTCCCGCACTCGCAAGCAGAATTCGACCTGCAAATCCTACTCTCGACTTGTCAATGGTTTGTTCTAGTGCACTTTAGAACTTGCCAAATCTCCATCGAAGGTTTCACTCACACAATTTGACTCAAACTCGACTTGTCAACTACGCCCGATTGACCTATTAAATCACACAAATTACGACATAAACCCAAGTGTCTCCTACACTTGTCAGTATACTCCGGAGTCTTAGACTACGACGGGTCCGTACATCACCAACAACCACGTGGATAATTTTGAACACAAATCGCCACACTCCCATGAAGTTTGCCGACTTCCCTACTCTCATATTGCGGGGTACGCCCACTCCTACTAAAACAACACTACCCGACCTAAATCCACACAAACTTCACAAAACACCTGCCATATGCATAAGCTGAGCAAGCGCAAATTCTACACCACACCTACTAAAACGCCGAGAACATACCCAACTCACTTAGGCGAGCTCCGAGATTCCAGGAAAGTCATGGGGAATTTTGAAACGCATCATACCTCCAATTTGCATTATCTTAAAAAAACACTTTTAAACAATGGTCCCTCGTACTAGGGCCCCAAAGGGCCTAAACCATCGCTCTGCTACCAGAACTGCTAACGCGTCCCTTTATGACTAATTTACTCACTTTGGGACTCATTTTAGGCCAATTAATCTTTTGACCCTGATTGAAGACACCTTAGGACGAGATAACTAATCAGCATGTCAATCAATATGTCAATAATGTCATCAAGGTTCACAGTAATACAACAATTCAAATTAGTTAAAGACATTATTAAAACTCAGAAACCACCATGACCTTGCAGTCATGAATAACCACACCAGTTTTAGTACTATTATTTAAAGTTTATTCCCTATTGATTACAATGCTACTAGCAAGTTTATTAGTCTCAAAACTAAGAAACACATTAGCATAGTCACAATATGGCAACTCTGATAAGATTTAATCAAAGCAAGAGTCACGAATATTAGAACATAGCACGGCGTCAACATAAGTTATACTTTAGCAGAGTATCATCATCACGTTATTCAACAAAGCATAGATTCAGTCATTTGTCTATTTGCGTCAGTTTAGTGAAGCCCTCATCTAACCTTAAATCAGCATTGGCATGTTGGGCTTCATGCAAAACAATTTAGTAACAACAATTTGGAAAACATCTAACTATGGACTCTGTCAAAAGAAGCAGTCGGTACCTCGAAAGGAAAAGCAAACAGACAATTACAATTTTGTTGCCATATAGTTACCCTCCGTATTGAGTCAGCACTCAGGTTCGGTCTTCGTCCTCAGGACATCAGTTGATTCGCCATCAGGATTTCAGTAAGTCGGGTAAAAGGGGCACTTCCCTCATAAGGAGGTAAAGTATGAACGGGCAATTATAAGGCAAGGATGGTACTAAGAACCAAACAGCAAAGTCTCTATGCAGAGTGACAAAGTGTCTGGGTCTTAGCAAATCGCATCAGCATCTCCCTAACTCTCTCCTAGTCTCCTATTCTCTCCTGTTCTGATTTGCTTCCTTGTGTCAAGGGTTTTTATCCCTTTTCTGTCGTACAATCCCCTAAAATGTTATTGGTCGAGGGGTTGCACCCCACTATCTCTAACCAATAAATCACCAATTACTTCATTGAATTTGTCACCCCATAACTGTTCTCACGTAGTTTATTGGTCCTTATGATTTACGTCTTCAGTGGGTAGAATGTCCGGTATGATTGCATACTCTCGTGGTCTTCTTTGCATCTTTAGTCAGTGGCTCCATTGTCTGTACCAGTTCAGGCGACCTTGTACCTGCAAATAGTCTACACTGTTGCGTTCAGCAAGAATGTTTCACTAAGCCGGTTGAATTTCATGGGAACGGATGTACTACAGTTACATTCATCTTCTAGTTTGAAGAAAACAAGAGTTCATGTCCTTCGGCAAGTCAGCACACTGCACGTTAGAAAAACACATTTAATATGAAACCGGGCAGCTAGGCTTCGACTCATGCTAACTAAGGCATAAGGATTTGTTAGCAGAACTTTTACATATAACCTTTTATTATTAGTGCAAAATCATATTCTAACATAACTTTTCAACATTATTAATCAGTTTCATTAGTCATTGTATAAATGGCGGCCACTCCCGTGGGCACATTTCAAGCCCACGTTTTAGTAAAATACATTAATAAATTTTCTATGCGCCTTTATTACACTTTAGTTCATATACATTTCATGTTAATATAGACTATATAAGCTACGGTCTCCCACTGACAACAGGTCAAAGCGTTTGCGAGCGTGACCTAAAAAGAGGCTCTGAAATTGATATGAAAGGCAGGGGCTGGAAGAACGTTGTAGGATTAGCAAATAACTCAATAGCCCCAGGACAATCCAATCCCAATTCACAAAGTCTTCTTCATGATAAAGTGACTTGGAATAAGTCACATTTACTCGCCGAAACATCTTTGTGAATTGGGGCCTAAGTTTCCAGTCCTGAGTTTTCAATAAACAAAATCAGTGTATTTTGCGAGGTGTACTTCTGATTTTAGCTCAGATATACAAACTAAAATAGGACAGCCAAAAATAATGATTTCCAAATGGAATCCCTGGGGCTAGAAAGGATATTTCGGAGGTATTTGAAGTCAACTGGTAATGGTATTATAAAGTTAATTCTAACTAACTTTATTGCCTTAATTTGATGCTATCTCCTACAGTAAAAAAGAAGTGCTCGCAAGAAAAAAACAAGTATTTTCAAAAAATGAATACATTCCTAAAAATAGAGGTAGTATTTTTAAAGTGCACGGGTCCAATGGTCCATGTGTAGGATCGGAATATATGTCATTATGCAGAGCCTTTGAAAGCAAGTTTGTCATTCAAAAAAAAACATAAGAGTGACACACATTGGGTCAATAATTCTGCGAAAGTCACGGCAAATCTGGTGACCATGGGGGTTAGTTAAAGTTTGGTGGAGTGGAAAGATTGCTATAAATCAGTAGGGATCTCACCCTATCAAACCGGTGTTCCCTCTGCCTCACTAAGATGGAGAGTGTACTGGTAGGTTAACTATAGCAGTGCCTCAGATGACCCTGCCTTTACAGACTTATGAACTGGCAACTCATCAACCACTGTGAGAAAACAGGGCTGATTGCAGAGGCCCCATAACTTTTTGCCCCCATTTTCCTCTTTTTGCTGGTGTTTTCCTGACTTTGATGGTGCCCTGGGTACTGCTAACCAGTCCCAGGGCCTGTGCTCTGTGTAAAATGGATATGCAAATTAGGCTAATTATAATTGGCTAAGTTAACCTACCTATAAGTCCCTAGTATATGGTAGGGCATGTAGGTTTAGGGACCATAGCATAGGTGGTGCACACCTAGGTGCACTGCTGAGGTGCCCAGTGTCATTTTAAAAGCAAGCCTGCCTTGCTGGCTGCTTTTAAATTAAAGTTATATGCAAATTCGACTTTGGAATTAAAGGTACTTCCAAAGTCTAAAACTACCTTATTTTTACATATAAGTCACCCCTAAGGTGTGCCCTATGTGCCCCTAGGGCTGGGTGCCATGTAACTATAAGCAGGGACTTTATAAAAATAGATTTATAAGCCGTGGTGAGGTAAAAACAGCCAAATTCGTTTTTCCCTCATTGAAGTAAATGGCCTTCATAGGCTAGAATGGGCAGACTTTATTTTAAATGTTAAAGTCTCCTTAAATGTTACATACCAAGAATTTGGTGTCAAATTGATTGTTGTAATAAATCCCACAACTTCCAGTTGTTGGATTTAATATAACTAGTTCAGGTAAAAAGTTTAGACTTTACCTAAAAAGTTGCCAATTTCAGCTCTGCATTGTTTTTGCTGCTGTGCTCTGATTGGCCAGCCTGCAGCAGCTTCTGCCAGGCTACCTTGATGAGGTGTGAAGTGGCCTGGCTTCACACAAAGGAATGTGCTTGGGGGAGAGAATCTCCCCTCAGCAGATGGTGAGGCAGGAAGGGGGAGGGCTGCCAAACTGGTCTTCAAAGGCAGAGAAGGACATTTGGAGCACCCAGCAACGCCCCCACATCCTGCAACCCCAGACAGCTAGGTGCCCCCTTGATTAGATTAGGAGAGGGCAGGAGAGGGGTGTGTTTATGATTTTTAGCCACACCAGTGGGTGGGCTCAGCCAGATGTAACCTCCAAAAATCAGATTCAGCCATGTTGGATTTTTAGAGACTGTTGCCTTTTGGGATGGATTTTTGCCACACTTCCCAGGAAGTGGTCATCACAGGGGGACGACCCTGTCCCTGATTGGAGAATCAGGACCCCCCTGCTTTTCACCCAGGAGCAAGGATAAAACTGGCAGACCTGCACCCACACCTCAGATCCCCTCCAGAATTCAACAAGAAAGGAACTTAAGAAGAAGAAGGACTGCCCTGCTGGACCCCTGGCCTGCACCTGGAACCTGCACTCAGAAGGACTGCACCAGCTGCACACTTGGGCTTCACCACAAGAAGGACTTTGCCTGGCTTCAACTGGTTCAAGGAGGGACTCCCTGTTTGCTACAGGTGAAAAATTGCTAACCAGAGTCCCCTGCACCAACTCCTGAAGAAAGCGACCAGCTGACCACTGTCCAGTGGCCAAAAAGGAGTTTGCGCCAGGTGCATTCTGGGACTTGAAGTCCGCACCCCCCAAGGACCATCACAGAACTTCTGGACCCTTGGGGTGAGCTGTGGACCCCAAAAGAACCTTAAAAGAACATCTGGGTGAAGCCCCAGAAGTTTGGAAAAGATTTGAGAATTTTTGGAAAAAAGCTCCAGAGAGGGACCGACCCGCCGCGGAAATTCTAGCCGGCTTGCCTCAACCGCGACCCGGCCTGACTTCGTGGTTCGTCCCGGTAAAGAAAAACATCCAAAAAAGAGACTAAGTCCGAACGTAAAAAGTTGACCGGGACCTCCCAGCCATCGTATCCGAGAAGGGCTCCATGGACGTCGGATCAAGATCCAGGTTTACCCCGGTCGAAGGATTTTCATCTCGAAAAAACGACTAAGTCCGAAGGTAAAAGTCTCCACGAGGAAACCCACATCGCGTATCCGGACAAGGGCTCCAGGAGGTCGGATTCAACTGGCAGGTTCGTCCCGGTGAAGAAAAACTTCAAAATAAAGACTAAGTCAAAAGGTAACTTTTTAACCGAGGCCTCCCGCACCTGTAGCTGAGCAGGGCTCCATCGCGGTCGGCCTGAAAGTTTGACTTTGCCCCGGTCGAGGTGCAACCAGATGACCCGATTGGCGCTTTTTGTTTCTAAGCGCTAGAAAAGTAATAATTCTTTAAAAATTCATATCTCCGGTTCCCCTGAACCGATTTTAATCGTTTTTGTGTCATTTTAAAGATAAAAATATAAACTATTTTTATAAATTGGTTTTGGATTTTTAAACTGTTTCCTGTGTTTTATTTAATTACTGTTTTGTGATATTTGAATGCTTTACACTTTGTCTCCTAAATTAAGCCTTGACGCTCGTTGCCAAGCTACCAAGGGTTGAGCTGGGATTAATTTACTGAGACCTAACTGTACCTAGGTGGAGGTTAGTGGCTTGTTGCTAGGTGTAGGTACCTACCTGCCCTACCAATAACCCATTTTCCAACATAATTGGAAGCAGCGACGGGATCCTGTACTTGTGTTCAATATCACGTTACAGTTTTAGGTAAAACAAATTAAAAATCCTTTAAATTGACCTAGTGCAAAAATTGTTTTTAATTTTTAATTTGGATTAATTTCAATTATTGAATTTTTGTAATTTTTCTAAATTCTTGTTTCCAATTTTTGCAAAAAGTTTTTGTTGACACAAAACTAGGGAACCATGGAGCTTGATCTGGCTAGCCTACCCACACTGACAGTAGTCCAGCTTAGGGGGTTGTGTATTGAAAGAGGGTTGCCTGCAACCACTGATCTCAGGAAGCAAATCCTGATCACATCCCTGACAGCATGGGCTGAGGCCCAAGAGGTAGAGTCAGAAGAAGCTCCAGAGGAGGGAGAAAAAGGGGAAAATGCTAGCTCTAACCACTCAGGGGAGGGAAGGCATCTGAGCCTAAGTGAGGATGAGGAAGAACGGTCCTCAGTAAATACAGTCACTAGGGGCAGATCCAAAGCTAGTGGTGGGAAGGGGGTCCTTTCAGGAGGAGAGAACCTATCCATCAGAGAAAGAGAGCTGGAGGCCCAGCTAGCATACATAGCTTTGGAAGCAGAGAAGCTGGCCCTAGAAATGAAAAAGTGGGCATACAAAGAGAAAAGAGATGGAAGCAGCGATAAAGAAGTTGAGGTGTCCATGGGTGGGGGAGGTTGCCCCAGATTACCCAAGGGGGTAGTTCCTGCTTATATAGAGGGGGATGACATAGATAAGTGGCTGGGGGCCTTTGAGAGGGCACTCCAAATGAGAAGGGTTAGGCCTCAATACTGGGGTTCCCTTTTGTGGGAGTTGGTCCCCAACTCAGGGAGGGATAGGCTTCTGACCTTAAGGGGGGAGGAGGCAGATTCATACCCTAGTATGAAGAGGTGCTTAGCCAAGAAGTTTGGTCTGACCCCAGAGCAATATAGAATGAAGTTCAGGGACACCCAGAAGGTCAGTACCCAGTCTTGGGTTGACTTTGTGGACATTTCACTAAAGGCACTAGAGGGCTGGATTATTGGTAACAAAGTAGATACTTATGAGGGGTTATACAATCTGATCATGAGAGAGCACATCTTGACCAATTGTACCCAAGAAAGGTTACGCCAGCATCTAGTGGACTCTAAGCAGACCAACCCTAGAGAGCTAGGGGAGGCAGCTGATGAGTGGTTGAGAACCAGGGTGGTTGTCAAGTCCCAGGGGGGAGACTCCAAGAAGGGGGGGACAGGTCCCCAAAAACCTAAGGAGGGAGGTGGTAAGCCCACCACAGAGACTCCCTCTGTACCCCAGAACCCTAAGAAGGAGGAGAGTAAATCCCACTCTGACAAGCAGAGACAGGGAGACCCAGGGTTAAAAAAACTCTTGGACAGTAGGGCTTGCTTTGACTGTCAGCAGACAGGTCACTTCAGAGGAGATGCAGCCTGTCCAAGGAAGGTGGTTAGCACTGGGCTGTCCAGTGTAGCCATAGAGGAGGATTCCTCAGATGATAAAGTCCTCCTAGCATTGGGAGACAGGACCAGATGGTAAGCTGGTGATCCCTGAGGGTGGGAGTAGGCACTTCCACCACATTCAAGTGAATGGGATCCCTACCACTGGCCTGAGGGACACCTGTGCCAGTCACACTATAGTGAGTGACCGGTTAGTGACGCCAGACATGTATGTCCCAGGAAAGACAAAGAAAGTCAGGATAGCCACAGGGGAGGTCACCTCCAAACCTGTAGCCATAGTGCCCCTAGAGAGGGAGGGTATCCTTGACTGGATTAGGGTGGTAGTCAGTGCTGACCTCCCCCTAGATTGTATCCTGGGCAATGACCTCCCAGAGGTGAGTCTGGTCACAGATGGGGTGGTCGCCCAGGGCGCCCCCCCAACCCAAAGTCCTGGGGAGTCAGTCCCTACAGTTAGGAGACAGGGGTCCCCAAGAAAAGGAAAGAAGAAAAGGAAGGGTAGGCCACTCTTAAAGAGAGTTCCAGGGAGCCAAGGGCCTTCTGCCCCAGTAGGGGGGGAGCCCAGAGTTGGCACTGGTGAGGCCTCACCTGACCCCAAGGAAGTCCTGAGTAGTCAGGCAGCTGTCCAGATGCAAGGTGTTGCCCCTGCACTGACAGAAGGGAGAGTGGAAGGAGGGTGTCTGCCACAGGAAGTGGTAGCCCCCCATTCTAGACAGCAAGAGGGGTGCCAGGACCCCAAAATGCCCCCTAAAGCAGCTCAGCCACCTGTCAGTGGAGAGCTTAGGGTGTGGGGTGGTGGTTCTGGGTACTGACAGCTGTCAGTAGCCTCTGCTGGGTGCTAGCCTTCCTGGCAGCACTGTACTTGGCCTGGGAGGTAGACCCCAGGGCCAATAGCAAAGTAGGCCCCCTGACCCTATTGGTCATGGTGGGGTTGCTCAAGTGTTGGGTGACCTCTTTGGGTAAGCTAGGTGTTGCCCTAGCAAAGTTTGGAGTAGGGGAGGTGGGCACCTCACTACCCAAGTTGGCAGAGAGAAAGGAAGAAGACCCCCCTAGAGGGAAGTTTCAGTTTGAGTTGGGTCCTTTTACTGTTGGGATGGCTTCACTACCCATAGGGAGTGACCCTGACAGGAGGATATAAGGCAGAGTAGGCCCTGCAAAGGGACAGCTAGTTTTCTTCACTGTCTTCCTCGCCTAACAAGCCAGGAAGACTCTCCCAGGGTTGGGCTGAGTCTCCTGGGCGTGTGGGCTGGAGGGGGGTTGTGTGAGAAAACAGGGCTGATTGCAGAGGCCCCATAACTTTTTGCCCCCATTTTCCTCTTTTTGCTGGTGTTTTCCTGACTTTGATGGTGCCCTGGGTACTGCTAACCAGTCCCAGGGCCTGTGCTCTGTGTAAAATGGATATGCAAATTAGGCTAATTATAATTGGCTAAGTTAACCTACCTATAAGTCCCTAGTATATGGTAGGGCAAGTAGGTTTAGGGACCACAGCATAGGTGGTGCACACCTAGGTGCACTGCTGAGGTGCCCAGTGTCATTTTAAAAGCAAGCCTGCCTTGCTGGCTGCTTTTAAATTAAAGTTATATGCAAATTCGACTTTGGAATTAAAGGTACTTCCAAAGTCTTAAACTACCTTATTTTTACATATAAGTCACCCCTAAGGTGTGCCCTATGTGCCCCTAGGGCTGGGTGCCATGTAACTATAAGCAGGGACTTTATAAAAATAGATTTATAAGCCGTGGTGAGGTAAAAACAGCCAAATTCGTTTTTCCCTCATTGAAGTAAATGGCCTTCATAGGCTAGAATGGGCAGACTTTATTTTAAATGTTAAAGTCTCCTTAAATGTTACATACCAAGAATTTGGTATCAAATTGATTGTTGTAATAAATCCCACAACTTCCAGTTGTTGGATTTAATATAACTAGTTCAGGTAAAAAGTTTAGACTTTACCTAAAAAGTTGCCAATTTCAGCTCTGCATTGTTTTTGCTGCTGTGCTCTGATTGGCCAGCCTGCAGCAGCTTCTGCCAGGCTACCTTGATGAGGTGTGAAGTGGCCTGGCTTCACACAAAGGAATGTGCTTGGGGGAGAGAATCTCCCCTCAGCAGATGGTGAGGCAGGAAGGGGGAGGGCTGCCAAACTGGTCTTCAAAGGCAGAGAAGGACATTTGGAGCACCCAGCAACACCCCCACATCCTGCAACCCCAGACAGCTAGGTGCCCCCTTGATTAGATTAGGAGAGGGCAGGAGAGGGGTGTGTTTATGATTTTTAGCCACACCAGTGGGTGGGCTCAGCCAGATGTAACCTCCAAAAATCAGATTCAGCCATGTTGGATTTTTAGAGACTGTTGCCTTTTGGGATGGATTTTTGCCACACTTCCCAGGAAGTGGTCATCACAGGGGGACGACCCTGTCCCTGATTGGAGAATCAGGACCCCCCTGCTTTTCACCCAGGAGCAAGAATAAAACTGGCAGACCTGCACCCACACCTCAGATCCCCTCCAGAATTCAACAAGAAAGGAACTTAAGAAGAAGAAGGACTGCCCTGCTGGACCCCTGGCCTGCACCTGGAACCTGCACTCAGAAGGACTGCACCAGCTGCACACTTGGGCTTCACCACAAGAAGGACTTTGCCTGGCTTCAACTGGTTCAAGGAGGGACTCCCTGTTTGCTACAGGTGAAAAATTGCTAACCAGAGTCCCCTGCACCAACTCCTGAAGAAAGCGACCAGCTGACCACTGTCCAGTGGCCAAAAAGGAGTTTGCGCCAGGTGCATTCTGGGACTTGAAGTCCGCACCCCCCAAGGACCATCACAGAACTTCTGGACCCTTGGGGTGAGCTGTGGACCCCAAAAGAACCTTAAAAGAACATCCGGGTGAAGCCCCAGAAGTTTGGAAAAGATTTGAGAATTTTTGGAAAAAAGCTCCAGAGAGGGACCGACCCGCCGCGGAAATTCTAGCCGGCTTGCCTCAACCGCGACCCGGCCTGACTTCGTGGTTCGTCCCGGTAAAGAAAAACATCCAAAAAAGAGACTAAGTCCGAACGTAAAAAGTTGACCGGGACCTCCCAGCCATCGTATCCGAGAAGGGCTCCATGGACGTCGGATCAAGATCCAGGTTTACCCCGGTCGAAGGATTTTCATCTCGAAAAAACGACTAAGTCCGAAGGTAAAAGTCTCCACCGAGGAAACCCACATCGCGTATCCGGACAAGGGCTCCAGGAGGTCGGATTCAACTGGCAGGTTCGTCCCGGTGAAGAAAAACTTCAAAATAAAGACTAAGTCAAAAGGTAACTTTTTAACCGAGGCCTCCCGCGACCTGTAGCTGAGCAGGGCTCCATCGCGGTCGGCCTGAAAGTTTGACTTTGCCCCGGTCGAGGTGCAACCAGATGACCCGATTGGCGCTTTTTGTTTCTAAGCGCTAGAAAAGTAATAATTCTTTAAAAATTCATATCTCCGGTTCCCCTGAACCGATTTTAATAGTTTTTGTGTCATTTTAAAGATAAAAATATAAACTATTTTTATAAATTGGTTTTGGATTTTTAAACTGTTTCCTGTGTTTTATTTAATTACTGTTTTGTGATATTTGAATGCTTTACACTTTGTCTCCTAAGTTAAGCCTTGACGCTCGTTGCCAAGCTACCAAGGGTTGAGCTGGGATTAATTTACTGAGACCTAACTGTACCTAGGTGGAGGTTAGTGGCTTGTTGCTAGGTGTAGGTACCTACCTGCCCTACCAATAACCCATTTTCCAACAACCACAAATTCACCGAGTCAATAAATTTGAAAGCCTGGCCAATTTAAGATGGGCCTTTCAATACAGATGTTTACTACCTGGAACTGCCATGGGAGGCACAATGGACTCAGGCGGAAAAAGGAGCATTAGTTCCCTCACACAGAGAGTAGGGCCCTGCATGTCAGAGCCACAGTTTTATCCTTGAAAAATTCCCTTTGGGGCATGTTTCTGCAAACACAATGGTGGCCATCTGCAAATATGTGACACCTGTCAAGCATCACAGTTTTGACAAAAGTCCTCTTGTCACATTGCAGTGAGCAATTTACCAAAAAAATCCACACCAACATAGCAAGCATCTCTAATATAGTCAGTCCTCTGAAAGATGAGTAGAGACAAGGGCCAGCAGTGCCCTGGCAGGCTAGCAAGCCATCCTCAATGTCTAAATGGCCACATGTTTCTAGTACCTGAACTGAGTTTATTTCAGTCTGCCTTTATCTATTATCATGGGTGAGTCTGTTCCCTTCTCCAACTTGTGACAAAATACCCCTACAGAAACCATCATTGTACCAGAATCCCTGAGCACTTGCTGTATATCTATTCTGTGTACCAAAATTGTTGGTGATCTCCTCACCATATTTCATTATATCTTTTATCAACAACTTTATTTGACAAACTCCCTGACAGCTGTGTGTATCAAATGTTTACCAACCCACACCATGTGTGTCTGATCTTTCACATTTGCCTAGTTGCCCTGTGTCTCTTGGCCATCTCCAAAACCTTTGACTCTTTTTGTCAAAAAACACACCAATCAATGTCACCTCAGTCTCCTACTTCCCTCAACCCACAGCCTTAGTGATTGAAGTTAGTGTAATCACTAAAAATGATTGAACGCCAGGGATTTCCTTATTCCCACAGAAAGGATTTCTCCTCAATCAGCTTTTTCAGAAACATTTGTGAAATCTTGAGCAGTAGCCATGTTCTTTACATCTTAAATAGCAAATTAAATTACCAAGACCTATTTTGATTGTGTGTTAAACCATATAAAGAAATGTGCCAATATAGTTAGTTTCAAGGCCCCCATGTCCTTGAACTAATTAGTATACCTCTCACATTAGTTAAAACCTGTGTGACCTAGTTTTATGTTGAATATGACTCTTCCATCTCATAAACTTCCTAACTAAATGAACATATCTGCCATGGATGGTAGCAGTCCACCCCCAGCAGAGTCAGAAAACAAATTGGTCTTTCACTTCCCAGACTTTTCCCCAGAGAATTAGAAGAAAGAAAGGGCAAAGAAAAGTAAAAGTAGCAGAGAGAAAACTTGCCAATCAGCAGCAAAACTCCACTGATGCAGATAAGCATAAATTGCCAGACTCAATGTTTTGATAAGCAATAGCAGAAAGCAATAAAAGTTAATATGTAATACAAGTGTGTTGCATTTGAATGTTGTGAATTTCTCGAAACAATTGTGCTAGATCGTAAAGTTCAGAAAGAAGTGGGCATTGCCTTAACATGTCAAAATATCCATTTTGTCCTCATGTGTCTTACCAAATATAATCAAACTCAGCAAACTTATGAAAATAAATAGGGCTAACTGACAAATGCATTTTCTGGAGCACATCAGGTGATGCCCAGAGCATCTCATATTTATACTAGTTATCACAGGCTGCAGTTGCAAAGATCGCCTTGTCCAAATGAACATGTGTTAGTTTAGTTTACATTTTTCTGACGTCATTGCACATGGTAGAGTTACTGCACTTTACAATTTTAACAAAGTACAAGGAAAATGTGTTCCTAACGTGTAACTGTACCTATATAGTGAAGCCGAGGCTGGAGACAGGGCCCAGATTGGTTGGTTTGGTTAACTAGAAAGAACAATGATTAGTGAGTAAAATAGCTAGGGTTAGACAAAGGAATACAAAGGGAAGGGATGGATCAAATTCAGCAGTGAATATGAATTTCGAGGGAGGGTTTAGTTTTTTAGTGTCATTGAAATACGAACATTTTTGGCCATTCTGAAAACGTGTACTTCCGGTTGTTATCTTAGATGGGTTGGTAAAGAGATTCACAAACTTGTGTCCTCTCCTCTGCAGGATCTGTTCTGAATTTGTCTTGTTTTGACCATAGGTGTCCCTAGTATGTGTTTTTACTTCTGAAGTTTGTGTAGTCACCAGGACATGTAAACATGCGAACTAGATGTTAGTTAGGTAGCTGGGTATCCTGCCATGGATGGCCTTGTGAGGTAGGCAGTCTTTTTTTAATGTTATTCTGGCTTCCAGTGGGAGGCAAGGGAGATCACATAGAATATTAGTTGAATAACTCTTTGTCCATAACTAACTTCTTTGTAGTACGGAGTACTGATTTGACGGTAGGGAGGTGTCTGGTTGGAGTTCTTGCAAGTATTGCATTGGCATGATCGAGTATAGAAATTGTCAGAGCATATTCTGTGTTTTATAGAAGGTCTTTTAGTTTTTGGAGCACTTGTAAACAGAAGTTTGCTTATTGTAAACTTTTCATTCATTCATTTTTATAGTTTCTTCAGATAGTATCAAAACGAGACAATGGGGGTCATTCTGACCTGGGCGGTAAAAGGCGCTTACCGCCGGCCAGAAGACCACCATAACACTGCGGCGGTAAACCGCCACGGTCATTCTGACCCGCAAATGGCAAACCGCCAAAAACCCGACATCCACAAAAGTCCGCCACACCAAAGGTCAGCGAAAAAATGGCGATGACCAAACCTCCACCGTCACGCCAACAGAAATACGCCCATACCATTCCGACCCACAAATCCACGCGGCGGTCTTTCAAACGCGGTATTCCATTGGCGGTACACACCGCCGCGGTCAAAATACACACACACATATAAAACTCAGCCACATTGGCCAGTTTGAAATACACACACCTGATACACATACTAACACCACTCCCACACACCCAACACAATATAAAACACACACCCACATCACCCACAAACCCCTACGACCCAAAATCATTACCGAAGGCTAGAGAGAGCACAGATTAGACAATCACACAACACCATCACCCACACAGAATCCACGCACCAAACACCACACTCCACCACACGCACCACACTCATCACCACAAACGCCACCCCACACCTCAACCACACCACCCCATGGCACCCCAAAGACACCCCAGGTTCAGTGACGCCGAACTCAGGGTCATGGTGGAGGAAATAGTCCGTGTAGAGCCCCACCTCTTCGGGGCACAGGTGCAGCACACCACAATTGCCAGGAAGATGGAGCTATGGCAAAGGATAGTGGACAGGGTTAACGCGGTGGGACAGCATCCACGCAATCGGGAGGACATCAGGAAGAGATGGAACGACCTACGGGGGAAGGTGCGTTCCATGGTATCAAGGCACAACATTGCGGTGCAGAAGACTGGCGGCAGACCCCCACCTACTCCCCCCAAATTTACCGCATGGGAGGAGGAAGTCTTGCACATCCTGCATCCTGAGGGCCTCGCAGGAGTATCTGGAGGAATGGACTCTGGTAAGTCAAATCTTCACTACTGCTTCCCACCCCCACCCCACCTGCATGCCAAATCATACCCCCACCCTCACCCCCATCACACCAACTCCTTGCAAATGGCTCACCATCACAACCCACCCATCCCAACACCATGCTCTGCATGCAACCACAAAGCATGGACACCCATCACCAAAGCATGCCCACTGCACACACACATCACCCCCACAAGCCACCCTCACAAAAGCCCCCACAAGGAAATGCCTGCACTTGGGTACACGAACACCCACCCATCACACAAAATGCCACACACAGAAGCAATAACCATACCTTTATACCCCTGCAGGACCCGAACGCCACCACACCGCCACAGAGGGTCCAGAGATGTCCATCCCACCCCCAGAAGAGGCCCCCAGCGATGACAGCAGCTCTGTCTCCCTGGAGCCAGATGACCAGCCCGGCCCATCAGGGACCTCTGGACAGTCGGTTCCCCACAGACAGGCACAGGCTACACCAGACCCAACCCCCTCTGGGAACACCACCACAGCTCCCACCCAGCGGGCCCATGCCTCTGTCTCCAGGACACGTCAATCAGCGGTGTGTCTACCACTACAGGGCATCCAGGTTGACCCACCACCCCAACAACAACAGGGACCTGGGGGCAGTGGCAGTGGGCACACCGTCCAGGGGACAGAGGCCCAGCGACACAGGGGAACTGGGAGGGCTGCTGTGCGACAGGGGGGGGACAGGCCCGGGGAACCGACTCTCCAAGAGGCCCTCTCCTCCATCATGGGAGCATACCACCGCTCCCAGGAGACGATGGCGACGGTACTGGCCCGGTTCCAGGAGATCTAGGAACTGCAGGAGGAACGGTACATGGGGTTCAGGGAGGAACTGAGGAACATCGGTTCCGCAATGGGGACCATCGTCGTGGCCCTTACCCAGATCGTCACCACATTGCGGGACCATGTGGCACCCCAAAGGGCCCCTGTCACTAGCCCAGGCCAGGAACAGCCTACCACCTCCGCCGGTGCTAGTGGACAGGAGGCCCCCACACAACGACAGGCCACCAGAACCCCACCTCCTGCAGAAGAAGAACCACCCCGCAAGCGGAACCTGAGATCTCACAAGAAGACAGAGTAGGATTGCAAGACCCCCGCCAGCCAAAGATACCCCCTGATGTCATCCCACTGTCCCACATTGTCACCCTGTCCAAACTTGAACTGCCCCTGCTCCATCCTTCCCCAGGCATATGGACAATGCACCTGTGCGACTGAGAACTGGACTCTGCCATGGACATTACTCCACCCCCACCCATCACCGTTTCACAATCATGAACCTATATGTAGCACTTAAAATAAATCACTTATTGCACTTAAAATAACAGAATCTGCTTGTATTCTTTACAAATGTATTACACATAACGGTGCAATAATGTCCAGTTACTTTGTGATGACAACATACCAATTTCAATAAGCTTTAGTCCATGGGCAAACAAAGCTGAAGTCAGGCAGTGGGTCATACAGCTCTGCAAAGGGAAGGGAAAGTCACAAATCAGTTAACAGGAACTGGGGGGAAACACAGACAGTGGAGACCCATGAGGCCGTAAGTAAATGTAAAATGGCGTGGCTGATTCTTACCTGTGTGCTACTGAAAATATTGTTGTATGACTGTATCCCTGTTGTCCGTGTTGTCCCCGTCGTCTTCCTCCTCTTCACTCTCCACAGGCTCCACAGCTGCTACAACACCACCATCTGGACCATCCTCCTACAGAAAAGGCACCTGGCGTCGCAAAGCAAGATTGTGAAGCATACAGCAGGCCACGATGATATGGCACACCTTCTTTGGAGAGTACATTAGGGATCCCCCTGTCATATGCAGGCACCTAAACCTGGCCTTCAGGACCCCAAAGGTCCTTTCAATGATCCTCCTAGTGCGCCCATGGGCCTCATTGTACCGTTCCTCTGCCCTGGTCCGGGGATTCCTCACTGGGGTCAGTAGCCACGAGAGGTTGGGGTAACCAGAGTCACCAATTAGCCACACACGGTGTCTCTGTAGCTGTTCCATCACATAAGGGATGCTGCTATTTCGCATGACATACGCATCATGCACTGACCCAGGGAACTTGGCATTTACATGGGAGATGCACTGGTCAGCCAAACAGACCACCTGGACATTCATCGAATGATAACTTTTTCTGTTTCTGTACACCTGCTCACTTTCTTTGGGAGGAACCAAAGCCACAAGGGTCCCATCAATGGCACCAATGATGTTGGGGATGTGTCCAAGGGCATAGAAATCACCCTTCACTGTAGCCAATTCGCCCACCTCAGGGAAAATAATGTAGCTCCGCATGTATTTCATCAGGGCAGACAACACTCTGGACAAAACCTTAGAAAACATAGGCTGAGACATCCCAGATGATATGGCCACTGTTGTCTGAAAAGACCCACTTGCTAAATAATGGAGTACTGACAGAACCTGCACCAGAGGGGGAATCCCTGTGGGTTGGCGGATGGGGGACATCAGGTCTGGCTCCAGCTGGGCACACAGTTCATGTATAGTTGCTCTGTCAAGCCGGTATGTAAGTATGATATGTCGTTCTTCCATTGTCGACAGGTCCACCAGCGGTCGGTACACAGGAGGATTCATCCTTCTCCTCGCAAGTCCCAGCGGACGGTGCCTAGGAAGGACAACATGGAGCACACAGTCAAGCAACCCACAGGTTCGTACACACAGCTTGCACAGTACACGAATCGCTATGCATTGAGAAGCTTGTATGAGTGGCAATGCAAGGCCTAGGCCTGTGTGACGCAGTCGAAATCATGCCATGTGGGCCCTTGAAATGGAGGCTGCCTGACCTGTGAAGTGTGACAGTGGGATGTGAGGTCACTGCGCTGGCGTGGCACACCGTGGCGGTAGGCGGTCGAAGACCGCGGCGCAAAGCAGCATTGGTTAACATTGAACCCTATGGGTCTCAGGAGCCAATGACGATGTGCGCCGGCGGTCGCGGCACGCACCGCCGCGGGACGCACCGCCGTGGGCGTGACCGCCATTTTCTATCAGCTTAATCACTCGAGACCTGATCATCCACAGGAGAGGACCTATACTGCAAGTGCTGCTGTGACCTCGGTCTGGGAGATACAATGGCTGCTGTGACTGGGGAAAGGGCCCCTGCCTTCACTTCCGAAGAATTGGAGAAACTTGTTGATGGGGTCCTCCCAAGTATGCGCTACTCTACGGTCCTCCAGGCCAACAGGTTAGTACATACGGTGCACGTAGAATGGGCTATGCCTGTGTTGAGTGGGGTGTATGTAAGATGGTGGGGAGGGGAGCGAATGAGGAGTGCAACGCATGAAAGATGAGAGCATGTGCCACATGGCAAGGCTGGGGAGGGGGGGGCCACTCACATTGACCAGGCAGAAAACTGATGCGATATCCTTTACCACCCTGTACATGTCACATAGGTCAGCGCCCATCAGAAGATCGACATTTGGCGTGCCATCGCCAAGGACGTCCGGGCCCTGGGGGTCCACAACAGACGGGGCACCCACTGCCGAAAGAGGTGGGAGGACATCCGCTGCGGGACCAGAAAGACCGCCGAGTCTCTGCTGGGGATGGCCTCCCAACGTAGGAGGGGTGCCAGCCGCCAATTGACCCCCCTGATGTCCCGGATCCTGGCGGTGGCCTACCCCGATTTGGATGGGCGCGTGAGGACATCACAGCAGACACAAGGGGGTGAGTATCAGCACATCCTGCTATCTTTGCGCGCAGTGAAGGTGTCTGGGTGGGGGAGGAGGGCTGTGGCTATCTCCAGGCCAGGGCGCATTCTGTAGGCTAGGCCCCTCCGTTAGACACGGCCCTGTCCCCCCACCCCCCACCTCTGTAGGGTGCCAAGTACAGCTATCCATGGTCCGGCCTCACCCATGTGTGCATTTGTCGTCCAGAAACCTGTAGGCCTAGTCACAATAACTGAGTAGTGTACCCCGATTGCGCGGCCTAGTTCAGGGGGCTTCTGTGTCTGTCCTCTCCGACAACGGTGTTGCCAATGCATGCACTCAACCTGTCTTCATTTCTCCCCCCCCCATTTTCTTTGTCTTCCTGTTCATGTGTGCATTAGCATCATCAGGCGGAGGAGAAGTGGCATCGGCGCACGAGGGAGCTGCATCTCACATGGCCCCGGAAGGCCATACAACAGACTCCGAGTACACCAGTGAGACGGAGGGCGAGGGGAGCTCCACAACGGGGACCCGTGGAGACGTCAGCGACACCGACACGTCCTCGGAAGGGAGCTCCCTAGCGGTGGCGGCAACATCCGTGCCCACCGCCACAACAGGTACAGCCGCCACCCAGCGCACCAGCCCGCCCTCCCAGCAGCCCCTCAGCCTTCGCTCCGTGCCCGCTCGCCCAGGAAGGCGGGCATCTCCTTCGCCCCAGGCACCTCAGGCCCTGCCCCAGTTACCCCTGCTGCCCTCAGTGAGGAGGTCATTGACCTCCTCAGGACACTCATTGTTGGGCAGTCTACCCTTTTGAATGCCATCCAGGGTGTAGAAAGGGAGGTGCATCGGAGCAATGCATACCTGGAGGGCATTCATTCGGGTCAGGCTGCCCATCAGCGATCGTTCAACGCTCTGGCCTCAGCACTGACGGCAGCCATTGTCCCTGTCTCCAGCCTCCCTCTTCTGACTCCCTCCACCCAGTCCCAGTCTCCTATTCCTCTGCCTATCCCATCCACACCATCAGACCAGCCTGCACACACCTCAACACCCAAGGGCAGCTCATCCAGACATAAGCACCACAGATCACACAAGCATTCACCCAAGCTACATCCAGATGCAGACATGCCAACAGTCACTACCACCCCTGTGTCCCCCACCTCCTCATCTCCCTCCTCCCTCCCTGTGACGTCTCCACTCACACCTGCATGCACACCACCATCAGCCAGTACTTCCATCACCAGCACACCCTCCATTACAGTCCGCACACGTGCAGTCACCACCCCCACCGCCATTTACACGTCCCCTGTGTCCTCTCCCAGTGTGTCTGTCACCCCTTCTTCCAAAGCACACAAACGCAGGCAGCCACCCACCCAACAGCCATCCACCTCACGACAGCCTCCGTCACAGGCACCTGCACCCAAAGACAGCACACTTTACTCTCCTACAACCACATCCTCTTCCTCCACTCCCAAACCCACTACACCTACCCGTCCCTGTCCTTCCCAAGTCCTTTTCCTTTCCAACCTTGAGCTCGTTCCAATCACTGACCCACCCCCTCCATCTGGTAAGAGTAAAAAAAGCACCTCAGCCACCACCAGCCCTGCATCTACTGTGACCAAAGTGCAGGGCTATTGGAGTCCACCAGATCCTAGGGCAGGAACATCGGCCAGCAGCAAGGGGACAGCCAGCCCACCCCCTGGGAAGAGGACAAAAAAGAAAAAGGCCTGGCGCGACAAGAGTGAGACGGCTGCCACCAAGGACAGTAGCCTTGCCCCGTCACCTGCCACATCATCCAAGGGAGGCAAGGGCCACACAGCTTCAGCGAAGGAGGGCAAGGGCAACAGGGCGGAGAAGTCAGGCAGGAGGCGAGCTGCCCAGAAGTGCCCCACCAGCCCTATTCCGGGTGTGACGGACGACACCCACGGGCCCAGGACTCCATCACAGGAGGGCGCCGCGACCGCAAGTTCGGATGGTGAATGAGCGGGAAGTCTTGCCCAGGTCTGGCTCCCTAGACACACAGGACAAGCACCACTGAACAGGGCCCCGCCGGGAGGAGCACCGCTGAACAGGGGCCCGTCGGAAGGAGCACCGCTGAACAGGGACCCGCCGGGAGCGCCGGGAGGAGCACCGCTGAACAGGGGCCCGCCGGGACAACATCCGCTGAACAGGGCCCCGCCGGGACACCATCCGCTGAACAGGGCCCCGCCGGGACGACATCCGCTGAACAGGGCCCCGCCGGGAGGAGCACCGCTGAACAGGGACCCGCCGGGAGGAGCACCGCTGAACAGGGGCCCGCCGGGACAAGAACCGCTGAACAGGGCCCCGCCGGAACAACATCCGCTGAACAGGGGCCCGCCGGGACAAGAACTGCTCCGCTGGGCCCTTGATCTCAAGCACCGCTCCGCTGGGGCCTTCATCTCAGGCACCGCTCCGCTGGGTCCCGCCGTCTCTGCACCGCTTCGCTGGGTCCCGCCGTCTCTGCACCGCTCCGCTGGGTCCCGCCGTCTCTGCACCGCTCTGCTGGGCCCTTCATCTCAAGCACCGCTCCGCTGGGCCCTTCATCTCATGCACCGCTCCGCTGGGTCCCGCCATCTCTGCACCGCTCCGCTGGGCCCTTCATCTCAAGCACCGCTCCGTTGGGCTCTTCATCTCAAGCACCGCTCCGCTGGGCCCTTCATCTCAAGCACCGCTCCGCTGGGTCCCGCCGTCTCTGCACCGCTCCGCTGGGTCCCGCCATCTCTGCACCGCTCCGCTGGGGCCTTCATCTCAAGCACCGCTCCGCTGGGCCCTTCATCTCAAGCACCGCTCCGCTGGGCACATCATCTCAAGCACCGCTCCGCCGGGTCCCGCCGTCTCTGCACCGCTCCGCTGGGCCCTTCATCTCAAGCACCGCTCCGCTGGGCCCTTCATCTCAAGCACCGCTCCGCTGGGTCCCGCCGTCTCTGCACTGCTCCGCTGGGTCCCGCCGTCTCTGCACCGCTCCGCTGGGTCCCGCCGTCTCTGCACCGCTCCGCTGGGCCCTTCATCTCAAGCACCGCTCCGCTGGTCCCTTCATCTCAAGCACCGCTCCGCTGGGTCCCGCCGTCTCTGCACCGCTCCGCTGGGGCCTTCATCTCAGGCACCGCTCCGCTGGGCCCTTCATCTCAAGCACCGCTCCGCTGGGGCCTTCATCTCAAGCACCGCTCCGCTGGGCCCTTCATCTCAAGCACCGCTCCGCTGGGTCCCGCCGTCTCTGCACCGCTCCTCTGGGGCCTTCATCTCAAGCACCGCTCCGCTGGGCCCTTCATCTCAAGCACCGCTCCGCTGGGTCCCGCCGTCTCTGCACCGCTCTGCTGGGCCCTTCATCTCAAGCACCGCTCCGCTGGGCCCTTCATCTCAAGCACCGCTCCGCTGGGCCCTTCATCTCAAGCACCGCTCCGCTGGGTCCTTCATCTCAAGCACCGCTCCGCTGGGCCCTTCATCTCAAGCACCGCTCCGCTGGGTCCCGCCGTCTCTGCACCGCTCCGCTGGGGCCTTCATCTCAAGCTCCACTCCGCTGGGTCCCGCCGTCTCTGCACCGCTCCGCTGGGGCCTTCATCTCAAGCACCGCTGGCCCATTGACAGTGCCGGTTCTGTGTCGACCAGGGCTTCAGGAAGCACTCTGGGCACCATGCCTCCTCCATTAACAGTGGAGTCGGTAATCCATCTGATGGACTGTGGCTTTGCACTTCCCAGGATGTAACAGTGGCCAACCCACCCACTGTAGAGACTCGAGAGACTGTGGCTTTGCACTGCCCAGGATGGAACAGTGGGCAAGCCACCCACTGTAGAGACTCGAGAGACTGTGGCTTTGCACTCCCCAGGATGGAACAGTGGGCAAGCCACCCACTGTAGAGACTCGTGAGACTGTGACTTTGCACTCCCCAGGATGGAACAGTGGGCAAGCCACCCACTGTAGAGACTTGTGAGACTGTGGCTTTGCACTCCCCAGGATGGAACAGTGGGCAAGCCACCCACTGTAGAGACTCGAGAGACTGTGGCTTTGCACTCCCCAGGATGGAACAGTGGGCAAGCCACCCACTGTAGAGACTCGTGAGACTGTGACTTTGCACTCCCCAGGATGGAACAGTGGGCAAGCCACCCACTGTAGAGACTTGTGAGACTGTGGCTTTGCACTCCCCAGGATGGAACAGTGGGCAAGCCACCCACTGTAGAGACTTGTGAGACTGTGGCTTTGCACTCCCCAGGATGGGACAGTGGGCATGGAGGCCCTTCGTGAATCTGGCGTCAAGGACTCATGTGGCTGAGGTGCCCCCCCTTCCCTTCCCCCTGAGGTGCCTGTAGTTTTGTCATCTGATGCCCCAGCAGTGTCCCCCCCAATGGTATCTGGTCTCCTGTGTGGGCTTTGCCCATGTGTTTGTGCACATTGGCCCACGGACTATGGAACTTTGAGGGTATGTGCAGGACGTATTGCCTAGGTATATATTGTTGACTCTGTTCATTCCTTATTTTTGTATCTTTTATATGGCATATTTCACATACCTTTAATGGAGCTATTTCTACATATATTTTATAGATCATTTAAATTGTGTCTTTGCATTATTCCGGTGGGTTTGGGGGGTGTCACTCTGACTTGTTGCTCGGCATTGGGGTGTAGGTATTTGTGGTGGGGGGGTGGGTGTATGGCGCCTGTGTGTGCGCGTAAGCTTTCCTCCTCCCCCCTCGCCTGTGTCGTAGGTGCAGTACTCACCGTTGTCATCTGCGCCGGCGTTCGTACTCCTGGTAGATGAGCAGGTAGACAATAGCTGGTAGGACGTTTAATTCGGGTTCCATGCTGTCCTCCTTCCTCGTGGAGTGTGTATAGGTGAGCGTTTTCCCGTTCGTAGTCTGTTTCCGCTGTGTTTTTATCGGCGGGGCTCCCGCCCCATAAAAGGTGGCAGATTGGTGAGTTGTGATAGGGTGGGCTGTACATTGTCTGCCGCCTGCCTGTTGGCGGTGACCGCCGCGCTGTTTGTCTGTCCCGCCGTGGCGGTCGGAGTGTTAAAGTGGCGGGCTGTGTTGGCGGTTCCCGCCAGGGTCAGAATTCCTTTTTTTGGACCGCCTGCCTGTTGGCGGGTTGGCCGCCGCTTTATCACCGACCGCCAGGGTCAGAATGACCGCCAATGTCTTGGATAGCAGTAGTTTTCACACCTATTTCTCCAAGCTGTATGCTTCAGTTGTTCCATACATCGGGCCTGATTTAGAAGCTGAGGGATGGCCACTCTGTCACAACCGTGGCGTATATCCCGCCCACTGAAATCTATATCTCAATGGCTATAATGGGATTTAGAGTTCAGTGGACAGGATATCCGTCCTTTGTGAAGGAGTAACCCAACCGCCAAGTTCTAAATCAGGACCACAGTTTCAATATTGTTAGGGATAATGCTGAACCTTGTGGGACATCATGAGGTATTTTGCTCACCTACAAAAATATGGTTCATGTGCATAAAGAACATTCCAATGCTGCTGCAGGCATTTGAAGAATTGATTTAGTGTAAATATCTATGAATTAAAGATAAAGGGGGTGATTCTAACCTTGGCGGGCGGCTACCGCCACCCGCCAGGCGGGAACCGCCAAGCGTCCGCCATGCGGCCGCAATAACGCGGTCCCCATTCCAACATTCCCGCTGGGCCGGCGGGCGCTAACCATGTTAGCGCCCGCCGGCCCAGCAGGAATGAGGCCGCAACACAGGAGCCGGCGGTGTTGCGGCCGTGCGACGGGTGCAGTTGCACCTGTCGCACTTTTCACTGTCTGCCATGCAGACAGTGAAAAGCAGGCCGAGGCCCTGCTAGGGGGCCCCTGCACTGCCCATGCCAATGGCATGGCCAATGCAGGGGCCCCCAGGGGCCCCAGGACACCCCTTACCGCCAGCCTCTTCCTGGCGGTGTAAACCGCCAGAAACAGGCTGGTGGTAAGGGGGTCATAATCCCCAGGGCAGCGCTGCTTGCAGCGCTGCCCTGGCGGATTATCACCGTCGGGGGGAAATCGGCAGAAAACCGCCGGCCCCGTCGCTGCAACCGCGGCTTTACCGCCGCGGTCAGAATGGGAAATGAAGCACCGCCAGCCTGTTGGCGGTGCTTCCGTCATTCTTGCCCTGGCGGTCCAAGACCGCCAGGGTCAGAATGACCCCCAAAATGCCTAATGTTAATGTGAGATTCTCCACCAAGTGTAATTCCATGCTTATGGCAGTACAGTATGTTTACTAGGGATGAGCATCATGGCAGGGAAACCTTCACAACTTTAAAAATTACCACAAAAAAGGCAGGGCCAATATTTTTCCCTGGCTGGGATTGGGAATTGGGAATCCTGCCATGGATGCTCACCAGCTGTCAGTAACTTCTGTCATCATATCAGGGCGAGCATTATACTAGGGCTGAGCATCATGTGTCTCATATTTACATTAGACATCATGTGCTGCAGCTGGAAAGACCTAGGGCCACATTTACTAACGATTCAGGCAATGCAACCCAACAAGGGAACTTTCTGAAATAGAGAAGCAGAAATGTGTCCTATCTATTGCGATATGTTGCACTTCTGCTCCCTCCTAGCACTGGGGCAATGTGTTCTGCCTAGCGCCAGTGCAAGAGTGCGAGCATTACTGACAATATTGTATTTGTACAGGAAGGGATACCTTCTTCCACAGAAACAATCCCTAGATGATTATTCCTGTTCTATGTGTGCTGCAGAATACAGATATTTCTCCTTGTTATTCCTCTCCATGGTTGACACACCATTTTGATGCAATTCCAGGTTTATTGTCTTTAGAAAATTTGGAATTGTGCACAATCCCATGGATGGATGAACAGGAACTCCCATGCTCCACTCAGGGAATGCCTACCACAATCAAATGTAACTCAACACAGTGCAAGCCCCTGTGTTGGGTAACATTTCTTTACAAAGTCACACAAGGCAGCGCAAATCACTCCCTGGTTAGCTTTGTGAATCCCAGTTAATGACTTGTGTTAGCTTGCGATGACTTGCATCATACAAGGGGCAAGGGCAAAGCAAGCCCTTAATAAATATACTTCTTAGTATAGATCCTCTTCCATATGCTACGGTACAGATGTGAGCACAATGCAACGCATGTGCCAAAGATATCAAGAAATGCCATTATCATGCCTGGACGAGCATTTATTACAAGAGAGGGCATCATGCCATGGTTGTGCACAAGTTGCCATGAATGACCTGTCCTCTTGTGTGAAATTGTTTACCCAAATTATGAGATTGAATCTCATGGAATCGGTGGAGTGTACCATTATTTCTTAGAGTGTGGCAAGATTTTATGCAAGGTTGTCAAATAAGTGCAATGCAGTTGCCCCAGCATGCATGATCCTGCAAACAATTCAACCAAGTAGGTGTCAATGTATTCTGCTTAGGTAGACTGCTTTAACCGCAAAACTGGAAAGGATAGGGCTTCAAATCTATGCATCATTCTACTTTGTAGTGGAAACATTCTCTGGGAGCCAGGATTTATTTTTGTATTATTCATCGTTTTGAGGCAGGAGGGTCAATGCTAAAACAGCCTAGCAGTATCTGGTAAAGTGTTTTATTACAGGATACCCTCACTGGATTAAAACTTGTAGTAATGTTATTGGACTGGGGTTGCCATCACCAGGCCATCTTTCTAGATAATCAACATATTTTGCCAACCATTGAATGCCATATGGGTCAGTGGACATTAGGAAAACACTGTTAGTCTTCCTTAATTAAGTATCCGTATTTGGTATACAACACATGACAAGTTATACGATGGTATTAAATGCAATATAACAGTGTTTGTGACAACGTTCCTTGAGCATTACAGCAATTTCAGAAGCTGGTACATTGTATCATTGAAAAGCTGGCCTCAAAGAGTCTTTTTACGTTTTAAGTGGCTTTACAAACAAAAATCATATTTCAAAGCACATGTAAACGTCTGTGCATCTAGATAATGTATGGACTTTGGCACTGATGTATAATCATACAGTTCAGATGAACATTTCAGGTTTCCAGCACAGGAACATTCACTCCTATCTCACTATTTGTGAGAAACCCTACTGAAGTAACAACCACAATCCCTATCAGGATGTACAACAAAAAGTCACTAAATTAACTTGTGCTTAACCCTCTGGTATCTTGGCACACACAGCTTAGCTTATAAGCAATGTGTAAAGGGTTTATGCTGCATACAAGCATTAAGAAAGTTAAAATACAGCACAATAAAAACGCTACACCAGTTTAGAAAGATAACATTTAATAATAAAAATGAGACAAAAATGACAAAAATCAAAACACTAAAACCAGAGAAATGCAATTTTAAAGAGTTTAGGTAAGTATACCACCTAAAAGTACAAACAAGCACTACTCACTGTCATCTAATTGTGCTAGACTGGGGTAAATTCACAAGTTCAGAATGACCACGATGAAGAGTAGGCCGGCTACAGGGACTATGTTAGTCCTGCTGAAAAAGTTACTTTCTCAAAGTCCGACGCAAAGGCTCCAGTTTGTGGTGGAGGAGGCCGTGAGGAGCAGGGAGTGTGTTGCAGGATGGTCATCTATGTAGTGTGAAGAGCAGGCTGAGTTTCATGGATAGTGGTGTCGTAGCGCGAAGATCCTGTCAGGCATAACAGACGATCATTGCTGTAGCTGCACATTGGCAGTCACAGCGAGATTTTGGTGCTGTAGCACAAAGTGCAGGTCCCACATTGCTGGTCATCACTGGCAGTCGGTCTATCACAAAGTGTCAGTTCCACTGGAGCTTACATTGGACGTCGTCACAGGTGGCAGGTATCACCATGAACAGGCCCATTCAGGGTCTGAAAGAGCCTAAAACTTCAGGATTTATCCCTTTCTTCACAGGAGGAGTTAACTTATGTCAGCCATGGGTCCAGGACACCCAGAGGCATCTCTTGGGGATCAAGAACGCACTCCAGCAGAGACTAACACTGCTCAGACAGCTCCAGCTGCAAGTCCAGGCAGGTCCAGTGCAGCAGGTCAGCTGAGCAATTACAGGGTGACCTCTGGAGCTTGTTATGTCCCTGTAGCTCAGAACAGGTCAGCCACCTAACCCTTGGCGTCACTCTGCCTTGGATGAAGGGTGTAAGTCCTCCTTCTCAGAAAGCAGGGCACACCTCAAGCAGCTAGGTAGTCTTCTGGCAACAGTGCAGTCCTTCCTAGTTTGAATGACTTGATGTGCAGTATGATGAAGGGCCATCCTCCTAACCTATTGGAACTTCCACTTCCTAGAAACATTTCTTCTTTACACTTATAAATAGTTAAGGTTTATTTTCTGAATAGAGCCCTATCGCTACGCCACTTCAAATCAGTTGGTCACCATTTTTTAGGGTAAGTTTTAGAAATTTTCTTATAAGTTACATACTTCTATCCTCAAAGTCTAACTAGTAAAGTTCCTCATTTTAGGAAATTTAACCTGGCATAAACAACCACAATTCCAAGCATCATTTCTGATTAAAGTTAGGGGGGTGTAAAGTTACTAGTGATCAGGGCTCCCTATACTTCAACTTCAAATGATGATATTGGCATATTGCAGATTAAATCTTTGTAATATTAAAGGTCAACAAGATGGAACTGAGTGCCCAGGAATCAAGGCTGGACCATGCCATTGCAACCAGCCCTTTAGAAGTAGGAGGGAGGTTGAACTTTCATAGTTGGCAGGGTCCAGTGCACTTCACCTTCTAATGCTGATAAAAGCAGGTTGTGAATGTTACCTTTGCAAATGGTAAGGGTTAGTAGGATGGGAACATGTGCCCAGGAATCATAAAGGCTATCCTGAGACATAGTGACCAGCCTTGAAGAAGTAGGTGGCAGTTTCATTGTTCCCTAAAATGTGCCTACAAGGTCCAAGGCCAGAGTTATCAGATGACAAAGATAAACAAAGTTCAGTTTTCACAGGGTAAACATTAGCTACAGTGTCCAACAGACCAAAGAGACCCATTTTGCTGGCTGCAGGCAGGATTCAGAGAAGCTTAATTAGGAGTCATCTCCTACAGGAAATAACACGTTTGGTACTATTGTTTTGGACAGAATACCAAATACTAGAAGTGAGAGCAGAATTAATGGTGGATGTGGGGGAGTGGGACGGGGCATCCAGAGGAGACTGGAGTTATAGTAAACTTGTGGAGACATTGAAAAGATGTTTTTTGCAAATCTTTCAGGTCAGAGAAGAGTGAGGCTATGAATGATAAAACAAAAGCTATCCAATTTGTATCTGAATGTTGTCCTAGTTGAAACAATGGAAGCAGGGTAAATCTCCTTTCAGTTCAGTGTCTCTTTTTTACCCTGAGAAATCATTTCACCATCAATGATCAAAGTGGGGGGTGTCAGGGAGGGAATTCTAGATGGGCAGGAGGATTGTTCCTCATGTAAACAAGAAACAAAAAGAGTCTCTAGGAACTAAGAAGAGTATTGGGCTCACATGGAAGGATGAGGACAGAAGGGTAACAAGACGAAAGTCGATTGGTTCTTGGGCTCTTGGGGCAGCTACCAACAAACACTACATCACTCACACTTGGATGTTCAGGGTGTCAGTTGGACTAGGTTCTGAGCCATAAGCTGATAAGGGCTTGCCCAACTAGTGCTTGTCCAACTTGGGAGCCTTTGTGTGCATGAAAGAAGCATGAGGTGCAAACCTGCACCCAAGCATTTGGCTTTCATAGGTCTAACAGGAGTGTGTGAAATCTGGGCCTTTTAAGGATTATGTAGCTCCCACTCACATTGCCATGCTTGACTACTCTCCAATTGTTTCTTTGATCTTGGGGTGTATTTGCTCAGCACTAGGGAGTCTCCACTTCCTTTAAACAAATGTGCAAGACTAATGCTGATTCCACCTACTTCCATTTTTGCAAATTTGCCATTACTTTCAAGGGCGTAGCTACCATTGGTTCAGCAGATGCAGTGCACCGGGCCCAGTGCTCTGTGGGGACCCATTGAGCCCTGAGAACTGCTTTATGTTACTACCCCAACAGCAGCCAGGAGGCCTTTTTTTGCTTGTGCCAGAGCCCATGGCATCCTTGATACATTATTGGTTACTTTATTCATTTGACAGCACCTCTGCCGTCAACATGTTGCTGTATGGATTATTGGACCTTTATTTGCAACCTGTTTTGGTGAACATGCATGCAGCCCCTCTGTGCCTTTCTGGGTACATTGGTGCAGTGTACCATCCTATATGTTTTAGTCCAATGCCCCGTAGCTGGATGACCTAGAAGACAAGCCGTCCAGGTAAATCCCTGCCTCTTTCCCTTGTTGTAGCTTATAGAAACCTTGAAATGTAACACAAGGCATGCAAAATACGTTATAATCTTAATTATAATTTTATTTTGTGCACCCATCTCTCACACCTCCATTGCACTGCTAGATGTGGCAGCTCAAGACACTATAACACTTCCCAAAGCATCACAACATATAGAACACTCTGCCTTCTATGTACTACCCTATATTGGATCATAGTTCCTGCCTGAAATTGTGCTATAGTGCCCATCAGTGGGGTCTGAGCACTACATGAATGCTACAATTCAGTACAATTCAAGAATACATAAGTGTGATTTGTATCCTGTGCATAAATATTGGACCCCAAGAGGTAGAAAGAAGCCAGAATAATTCTGCTGCTGTCCACACACTCGGCCATATATTGGCCATAGGTGAGTAGAGGTGCCCAGATCCAGACTCGCCATTAAAATGACGCTTACACATATCTAACCAAAACACACTCTGACACACACTTAAAGCTAAATACAGGTGCACCCGCAAATACTCAAACATGCAAAACAAACACACCCACAGTAATGCAAATACATATACAAACAAGAGCAACAATGATGCATGTGCACTTGTATACATACTGCACACAGCACTGGTTGTGGAACATATCCACCATGTCAGTGCACCTATGTGCTGGACATAAACTCACCACAAATGGCATCTTTGACAAAAGATGCAGTTTTCTTTAAATCTGGCAAACAACCATTTCCCCCCATAAGGAATTGTTAAATTTGCATGAGCAGTCAATTGGAGAAAAACATACAAGTCTAAATGAGGCAGAAAGCTATCATTGTGCAAAAAATATTAGATTATATACTCAATTCCTCATTAGCAGATCAGTTACTCAGTATGTTGATGGTGTTTAAGAAGGAAAAAAGGATTCATGGAACTATAGTTGTTGTCAGCCTAATAATATCCCATGGAATCAGACTGTATCTGGCTAGAACTGTTTAAACTTTAATTTGGTCTGGTAATACTCCGGTCAGTTTCTGTATCACAAGAGGTAACACCTATTGCAGGATCCTGAACTCACTCTAATTCTAGATGAAAATTAGGGAGACGTAGAAACCCTGACTCTATGAAATGTGTAGATATAGAAAGATGCCTGAGTGGCAGGTTGCAGAAATTGGAGTCAGAATAAAAAGGGGTAGCCAAAGGTTTGAAACCTTTAACAAGTTCAAGAAAGTATAGACACAAAAATACAATTGTTTCAGGATGCTCTCCATTATCATCCACATGTACAGGGCTAGATGTTTTGGTAGTAAATTACTAATGGATTTGATGGATGCTGAGGAATTTAACATGAAATTGGGTAAGATATGAGAAATCATTGTACTTTTGCAATGCTCTTGGTCCAGGGCTGGAATGAGTATCATGTGGTTATCCATCTCTTGCTATTAAAATTAGAGAGATGCAGAAAGTCTGTCAGTATGAAATATGTAGATATAGAAGGACACCTAGGTGGCAGGGTGCAGGAATTGGGCTCCGAATAAAAAGGGGCAGCCAAAGTTTTGAAAACTTTAATAAGTTCAAGAAAATGTAGACACAAAAACACAATTGGTTCAGGATGCTATCCAATATCATCCACGTGTGCAGGGTAAGATGTTTTGGAAGTAAATTGCTAATGGGCTTGATGGATGGTGAGGAATTCAACGTGAAATTTGGTAAGGTATGAAAAATCATTGAACTTTTGTACTGCTCGGGAAACAGTCATTACAATGTTGCTGTTACCACAGATGTCTTTTACCACGCATGCATTACAACGCATGCACCATTACCACGAATAGCCTTTACAATGCATACTATTACAACAAATTATCTTTTAAAGGTATGCATGGTAAAGGCTATGCATAGTAATGGTGGTAAAGGCTATCGGTGTTTTTAGAGGAAACGTAGCTTGGATGGTGGTGTACAGTTTTAGAGCAGGGCAAGGACAGTTAGGGGTGGCTTTCGGGGGTGTCAGCTTTAGGGCTCAAGGCAGGGGGCAGAGGGGGTACAGATTTAGGGCTCAGGGCAGGGGACAGGTATTTTTTAGAAGGGCTGGGTGCTGGGGGTGTTGTGCTGGGGGTCTGGCTTTACCGCTTATGGCAGGGGTTCGGTAGTTTTTAGAAGGGCTGGAGGTCGGTGGGGCATTGCGCTGGGGTCCGGTTTTAGGGATTAGGGCAGGGGTCTGGTATTTTTTAGAAGGGCTAGGGGCGGGGTTGTTGTGCTGGAGTCTAATTTTAGGGTTTAGGGCAGGGATTGTGTAGCTTTTAGAAGGGTTGGGCCGGTGGAGTGTCACGCTGGGGTCGTGTTTTAGGGCTTAGGGCAGGGCTCGTGTAGTTTTTAGAAGGGCTGTGGGCCAGGGGGTGTTGCGCTGGGGTATTGTTTTATGGCTTAGGGCAGGGGGTGGGTAGTTTTTAGAAGGGCTGGTGAGATGTCACGTTGGGGGTCTGGTTTAAGGGTTTGGGGCAGGATTTGGGTAGTTTTAGAAGGGCTGGGGCCTGGAGGGATGTCGCCCTGGGGCCCAGTTTTAGGGCTCAGGCCAGGGATCGGGTAGTTGTTAGAAGGGATGAGGGTTGGAGTGGTGTTGCATTGGGGTCTGGTTTTAGGGCTCATGCCAGGGGCTGGGTACTTTTTAGAAGGACTGGGGGATGGGGGTGTCATGCTGGTGTCCAATTTCAGGGCTTAGGGCATGGGTCGGGTAGTTTTTAGAAGGGCTGTGGGCCAGGGTGGCAAGTGTTGTGCTGGGGTCCAGTTTTAGGGCTTAGAGCAGGGGTCAGGTTGTTTTCAGAAGGGCTGGGGGGTGTTGCGCTGGGGTCTGGTTTTAGGGTTTTGGGCAGGGGTCGAGTAGTTTTTTAGAAGGGCTAGGGGCTGTGGGGGGTCACACCAGGGTCTGCATTTAGGACTCAGGGCAGGGGTCAGGGAAAACCTTTACCAGACATATGTCTTTAACATTCATGCATTTACAATGTAATTCATTGTAAGGGTATGAGTGGTAATGGCATTCTTGTTGTAAGACGTGTGGTAACGGCATGCATTGCAATGGAATGCGTTGTTCCATCATACAACCGCAATGCTCTTGGTCCAGGGCTGGAATGAGTATCAATTGGTTACCCATTTCTTGCTATTAATCCTAATGCTATAGAGGAGATTATCATCTTGCTTAAGACCTCTAAGGCCTGTGGCCTGCTATCTGGATTTCCTCCCTGTTTTATATATGCGATTTTATATAGTACGGACATTACCCAGTGGTGTGAGAGCACTTTAAAATACAACAAAGAATGTTACAAGAGAAGTTAAGAGTAAAAAGGTAGTAGGGGACAAAACGTATAGCTGCTATACTTACTCATGATGAGAGTTACATATTTACAGCATACATATTAATTACAGGTTACATATTTAGAGAAGTTACAATAGAGCAAAGAATGTTACAAGAGATATTAAGATTAACAGGGTAGTAGGAGACAAGGTGCAGATACATTTGTGGAAGTAGTTTTAGAAGCTTAATTTTATGCTGCATTTGAGATCATTATTTGAAGGGGAGCGCCATCAAACCAGTTGGAGAAAATGTGGCCTAGCAGCTTGAGGTGTCTGCTTTGCAACTGGCGGCAATTTTGAATCATGTCCTTTGCTCAATATTTGTGATTCTGGGAAAAGCACTTAAACTCGTCAAGCCTAAAAATGCGTGATGTAATCTAGTTTGTTTGTAAAATGCTCTCATGCCCTCTGCTAAAACACTATGCACAAGAAGGACAATGTGAGCTTGTCTTCTGAATTATGATCAGCTGTCAATATTTTACCCAACAGCTACATTTGATGGAGTGAATGGACTGCTGCAATATCATCCTTAAGATTCAAAAAGGGGTTCCACATGATGATTTCCACAGTGCCTTAACCGTGATGACTGCTGACAGCACTTCATGGTTAGCATGGGCCACTGCATTGTGCACTTAAGGATTTTCCGAAGATATTTTGGACAACAATAACTTTGGTCTAAAATGCTCTTCTGCGGTGATCTCAGATGGCTGGTCTACATTATCCTAGCCGTACTTGGAGACATGGGCCACTTTAAGGTTTAAAAGCATAAGTAACCAGTGTTTGTCCATATATTTTATACTGTTGTGAGTCATGTCTGGATGTTCACCGTATGGAAGAAGAGGAAGGTTTGGGAGATTCTAAATAAAGTTGGATGGTGAACATGTGACTTCCCTTTTTTATAGAGATAATATAGTTCTTGTAAACAGGACCTCAAAGGGTCTGAAAAGAAACTAGAAATTAGTTGAGTAACCGGCAAATAAAAATAAGCTAAGATATACAGGAAATTGAAACTCCTCTGTCTTGGATTTCAATTTATCACCCACAACGTATTCCTGGGAAGAAGAAAGTTGAAAGTTGTTGCTGCTTACAAATATCCAGGATTGCAGATGCATCACAGTAGGAGCTGGGATCCAATTTTTCATGTCAAGATGCACTGCGGTATTGCTCTGGTTGAGGCCCTTCATATATTTAATAAGAATTACAAGGGTAATTCGAACTTGGAGTACAGGAAAACCTATGTGGCCAAGATCTTGCTGACCTTTAAATATGTTTTGATTTCTGCAATCTTGAGTTTGATATATTGGCGTCTCCTGTCTGGAAACATGTATTTGGACTGTCAAATTCTCTATCAATGGATGCTGTCAGAGTGGAAATGATCATCACATCTGCATGTACTCTCATTCTTGAAATTATTCTTTATTTTCTCAATTCACCCCTTGTCTCAGTCTCCCTATTAAAACAGATTATGTAATTGTTTGCAAATTGTGAATTGTGACTCTAATGGGTGATAAAAAAAAGTCTACTGCTCTGCCATATCGCAAATTAAGTGGTTTTCCACTGGGTTCAAATGTGTAGATATTGAGACACTTTTTTGGAGAATAAATGTATTTTTCAATTTTCTAATCATTTTTCTAAGGATGGAGTTAGATTTGATTTCTCCGGGAATCTATTTAATTTTCAACGAAATAATTCACTTGTGAAAATAGAATTTATTTTTGTAAGAAATCATTAATTTTTTGTAATTTTCCAAAAGTGTATTTCGTGAAATGAGAATGATTCGCAATATGTAGAACAGCTATTTGATGCCAAACCAATCCCATTCACCCTGGGGAAACAAACTAATTGCAATATACAGTCAATGGTTTGGTTTACCTGCTTTTTTTTTAAATTCTCTTTTGTTTCTTACTAGCCATCCACATTTTTCTTACTTGACTACCTTTACATCAGCATAGTAATAATTGACCCTTCACATGCACCATTTTCAAATGTATCCTTGCCTTGCCTTGTTTTTGACCCACTTTTTCTTTATGGTCTCTGCCTACTCTCCACCAAGGACTCTTTTTTTAGTCCTCAAAAATCATCATGGTTTACATTTTTCCTTCTTATGCCTCTTTGTGTTTATCCTCTTCCCATTTATTATCTAGACGGTGAGGAACTCTTTTCCCTCGTCTCCCACATGGAAAATATTTTATATAGCTCGAGACTTTTCTGTTTTTTCGAATCTTTCATGTATACCTACTTGCTTTTAATTGTACTTCATGATCACAATGTAAAAGCATTACATACTGAACAATATAGAAATTGTTGGTATTGCTTTGATTAAAGTGCTGTATAAATCCAGTATGCAAATAAAGTGTCTTCGGCGCCGATGGGAGCCATGGCAGAGAGGCCAGAGAAAAAATCTGCCACGTAGAATAGATTTCATTAAGCAGCTCAGCAAAGAGTTTTCCAGGCCCTCACCCAGTCCAGTCTTATTCTTTTCAACTTTGAAATGGGAAGTCGTGGCTACCCCATCAGTCCCAGAATACAAAGAAAAACGTGGGCTGGATGAGGTACTCATCCACGAATCCAGGAAATATGAAAGCGTTTCACCATTTTATACAGATATTGTTTAGGTACAGCAGAAAACAACTTTGAAACGTTCCTCTCTTGTGGATTAGCTAAAGCCCAGAAGCACTAGGGCAAGCTTTATTGACAATAGAACATAGGCTGTGCATTGAGGAGCAAAACAAGGCGTTTGTTCCTGCATTGAAAGTAGGGGGTAGAGGAGGTGCGGGTGACCCCCAACCTTTAATGGCTTGTAGCTTGTTTTGTGTTTTAATAATAACTTCATCTAACTCTGGAATCCAACCGTAAATATATATTTCCCTTCCCAGAAAATATTTTTTAAGGACAAATGGAAATTACCCAAAATAATCAATGAAACAATATTGACCTGATTTTTCATGAAATGTATTCTTGGTCTCATGTGCTGCTCTTGTTTTTCAAATTGCTTAAAACTAGTAAGAATGCACTCTTTAAAACAAAAGAAACAGTCGAAATTGAACAAAAAAAACCTTGCAAAATGGAGATTCGTTTAAGTAAAATGTATCAAGTAAAAACATAGGAGTGTGTTAAATCCTAGTCTTTGGCAACCATTTGTTAGTGATGTGTTGAAGTGAAGCAAATCTCCTACGCATTTTATGAGCTGTGTTCGTCCACAGCACACATGAGGGAGTATTTAATAAAGGTGCTGCAGAATTTTGCGCTGCACTTGTACGGTTTTTATAATGGTAAGTAAATCAATGCCTTGCTTTGTGTCACTTTGCGTTACTTTGTACCACATGCAAAATCTTAATGGGTAACCCACTTAGTGAACATGGGAGGGCAAAAAAACAGATCAGCCATGCACTCTGAACTGCTCGGGAGGTGGTGCGGCTTTGCAGTTGTAGAGGCCACTTTTGGAACCTGGGAACACAGGTTCGAATCCCACACTCCACAATAGACTCAAAATAGTATGATTCTGGACAAATCACTTAATCTCCCTGTGTGTAAAATGTTTTTTGTAATCCCCACTTGATATGGATGATTTTGTAAATCATCTCCAGGCCCCTTATGTAAAGCACAGTTCTCTGTTGGTTTAATCTATATTAATTCTAATGCATACAATTGCAATTTCCTGAAAATATCCCAGAGGTTTCTTGTCTTATCCCACCATAGAAAACAGTAGGCACTGACGACAAAATAAACTAACGATGGCTTTGTGCTTCGTATAACAATTTGTTACATTTTGTATGTTTGCTTGTTGCTTCACCAGGTAATGCAGAAAGTTAATTCTGTTGCCGGGTAAACGACTCGAGCAAATATACCTGCAGCACAAATGACTGAAAATTAATTTATAAAGTAGTGTGTGTGTGTGTACAACTTGATTACGATGATGGAAAAAAACATGCACACGGGGCAAAGATTTAGGTTTTCACTTGTTTTTGTTAAATGCGAGTATTTGATTCTGCGAACAAATGGACAACTTTTGCACTCAGCTAACATCACCAAATGACTTTGGGTTCTCTAAATCTGCTGGAACCCGCGAACCTGGGCATAATCATCGGATACACTGACTAATTGGCTTAACGTGCTACCTATTAGCTTAATTCAACGCTTCCTAAAATGTCTACTCTTATTTGAACGCGATAAACATGGCCACTGTGTCCAGATTTCTTGAGCTTGGTGGGTGGCCGCCGGGTCAGAGGAAACAATCCCGCAGTAATTATGGAGTATCAGAGCACACCTGGGGCGGCGTGCTCTGGGAACGGCTGTTAACAAACTTTCATGGCTGCTGCTTTGAAATTAGACATTAGATAGGCACAGAATGCTCTTCCTGCCACCGAGCTCTCCAATGAGGGAACATTAAAAAGAAAATAAAGAAAATCGCGATGAAAAGCGAGAAGCAGAGGTCGGAAGGGCACTCTGTTTGGCGAGTAAGTGAATAAACTTTTATAGCAGAATGCTATGTGATGACAAAGACAACGTAATCGGTGCTCAGTATGAAAACGTCCGTTGAGAGAGATGGAGAGCGCGAGAGAGAGCTTTAAGGAGAAGATATGTGGTTCAGATTGTGCATGCCGAGTCCCTGACTATGTGACAGTCTTGTGATCAAACTAAGAAAAAAACACTCCTTAAACCCACACGTGCTTTGTCCGAATGGTCTGCCTCTAAACGTTGCCAAGACAAGGTTTAGTCTGTGGTTTACATGTTATAAATCTACCAATAAATATCACATTGGTCTAGGCAGATCTGCGTGCATGTTTATGTATTGCTCGTTTTCATTTGTGGGTAATAAAGAAAGTATTTACCAGACCCAGAGCCGGTTTCATTAAGTGGCCTGGTAAGGGTGGGCCGAGACCAGGGGCCTGCACTCGCCTGTGATGTGTGTGTGTGTGAGTTCGGGGGAGGGGGGTTAACAAACCTTCAGTGGGGCTCATTCAGCCCTAGGCAAAGAGTGTATGTGAGACTGAGGAGCCCCTCATTACATCATGGTGGTGGTTGGGGGGGTCATTTTGTGTCATGGCTGAGATGTTCTCCTTATATACAGATTGCACGTAGGGAACTACACTAATGCAGGATTTCTTCAGCTGCACAATGGTAATAGCATTGATTCTGATCTTTGAATTGTACTAATAATACCTGCAGCAGCACTACTTGTGTACCAAACAATGTTATTGACATGGTATAAATACACACAGTATTTTATAAATGACAGTGAATTTATTGGTCAGGTCAGTAAAGAGGTAACTTTTTTTATGTCTATTGCGCATTTTGTTGCATTTTGTCCCTAGGTCACCAAGCACTCGATTGTCATATGGAGTTATGTTACCATTTACCCGTGTGCATGTTATCTGTTGACACTTCTGATGTATATGTAAATATGCTACTTGTGCCTACTAGAATTGTATCAATACGCGACTCTTAACTGTTTTTAGTTGGGCATATGATTTTTATTTTGACTTTATGACTTTTTGGCCAAAATAAAGTATTTAAACAATATAAAGAGGAAGGCTATTTAATAGTGTCCCGCTAATATGGACTCGCCGGATATAGTGTATAATTTCACCGTGAATTCCTGCTCCTAACAGTCTCAAAGTGAGGCAGAGGGAGTTAAAGTAAGTTGCCCAAGAACACTCAGTGTTGTTATGGCAGAAGAGCTGAGATCGGATCTTACGTTTCTCAGTTCATATGTGAACACATTATCAAGTGAAGACATATCCTAATATGAGACGCTGCCTTTAAAAAAAAAAAAATATATACACATTTTACAACGACATATAAATTACGCTCTATTGTTAACTAAAGCATCTCGGCGTGGTGCACATGGTGTCAGTCGAGACGACATTCTTTGTTTTTAGCTATTTCTTCGCTTTCACTTTAAGTTTCATCGCGAGGTCCTTCATAGGGTCCAGGGGGAGCGCTTTGAATTATATTGAGTAATTCGACTCGGTGTAACCCAATGCAATGCAGCCGATGACCTTTCTGCTGCGGTCTGTGAGGTGGCCCGTCTCCCGCAAGAAGCAGGTAATTTCCGAGGAATCTGCAGTTTTGCTGATAAATGCACGCTTTTCTCCGAGCTCCCTCCCCTCCTCTTCTCACTTAAGCATGGTAATGGATGCCTGCTGGAGCAGGTTTTTCTGTTATTAATGTATGCAGCTGATCGATGGCTGCCCACCTTTACCAGAGCATTGAGTCATACGGGAGTGAAATGTATACCGGCAGTTCGCTGCTACAGTTTCTAGAGCATGTGAGCACATCAGGAGGTGCGCGGTTATACCACAGACTCTCTGGAATGAGTCGGATAGCTGGGCCATACTGCCACGTAGCGGCCAGTGTCAGCATAGCAGCCCTGAAATTCATCGGTGAAAAGAGCACATCAAAGTGAGTCTCTTTATATCAATCCGTGTAATAATTACCCGAACATTCACACCCTTGGCATATCACTGTTGACGTTTACTGTCTGATGAAGTGTGATGGATGCCCTGCGTTTGCAAATTCAGATAATTTCATTAACAAGGGACCCATGAGAAGGTTCAATTGTAAAGCACGCTCATTAATGTTGGGCCTTGGTAATCTAACGGAAAGGGGCAACCCCGTGCTTAGAATGTAATCAAAGGATGGCCAACTCCACCTGAAGTAAGCCGCCGTTAAGCGCTGGATCACAAAACATTTTGGACTGGCGCTATTACATGGCCTTGGTGGTCAGGCAAAGATGGAAAGATGGGTGCGTACATCTTGTAACAGTTTTATGAAAAGAGATTTGTGGAGGTAGTAATTTGTGACAAACATTTGTGCATATTTTTTGTGTGGCGTTTTGTTGGTGATGTTAGCTTTTCGTACTGTGCTTTTGTGCAGCATGATTTAATGTTTTATTGCTGCGCAGTGCTGCTTTTTTTGTTCAGGGTGTACTGTTTTGTCGAGTTGTGGCCTGTATGATTTTTTTTTTTTTTTTTTGGGCTTGGCGTTGTGTTAATATATTCCATTCTATTATATTTGTACTTACTTTGCAGAAGTCAACAAATGCTGCTGTATTTCCAGCCAAAACCAACACCTGTCTTTAAAGTTTCAACTACTACAGTGGGGTAACCGGTATAACATGGGCCCTTGTGCAAGGAAGGAAATGGTACCCCGACCGCTGTTTAAACTGTGAAATACAGCAACAATCACGGTTCATTAGGCCCCTCAGGTCTCTGGGACCTGGTGCCACTGCACCTAGTTCCCCAATGGAAGTTATGCCCCTGAGTGAATAATAACCAATCAACACTGCCTATCAAGGTAAAATACCACAGAGGATGGCGGCTGCACGCCCTGCCACATAAAGATGCGATTCTACCTGACGTGCGTTAAACTTCCGCTCTATATGAGAAAGTGATCTAAATGGTATTATACACGATTGAAGAGTATTTATAAAAAAAAAAAACTTCCCTAGCTCTTCAAGATACGAGTCAGCCCAAAACTGTGGCTCAAAATAGCACTTCATGTGCTCTTGTTATGCGATGTAGCCCTAAATGTCTGAATGAGATTTCACATTTGCTAGTGACTAAAAGGGCGCTTTGTCCAGAGGTGAGCTGGTTTATATGAAACTGTGAGCATCTGTGACAGGCCAACGCCTCAGAAGGGCCTGAGTGACCAGAAAAGAGTTCGTGAATTACTAGTATCCTAACCACTGCCCAAATATGACCCATTCTTACCAGGATTCTGAAGACACATCCTGTTGTTACATGCAAGTGACCTATCAGAAACACTGAAGCAGAGTGAAACTTATACATTTTCAGACAACGTACTTTTGGACAGGCTTCTACTTTTTTAGAACCTGCAAGTATAAACTGAGATAAACAAACATTTGCAATGCAATGGGTGTAGCATTTGCTGGACTTTGAGCTATGAGCGTTGTAAAGTCCTAACCGGACTTTTAAAACAACATAAAATGAAAAGTAATACAGTTTTACATAAGCAAGCTGATTTAAAGCGCCACGCCATAAGCATGAAGGAGCACACAAAATGCAACTGCAGTTCAGCCGCAGTCAAACTTATCAGCAAATGTGCAGCAAGATTGTGCTGCGTAGGAAATAAAAAGAAAAAGTAGTCCAGAAAACATGGAGCCTCGTTTGTTTTCAGTATTTGGCTGATGCGCTCGAGGAGGGCTAAACAACTTAAAAGGCAGGACGTATGCATCACTTTCACAAATAAAATCAAGCTATATATATATAATTATTATTATTTTTTTGTTATAAAAGGCAAGCCCACGAACCAACAAAACTGATGGGCATGCAGTAGGTGTGGTTAAAAGCCCACAGAGAGATTACAACAGGCTAGAGTGCTTGCACGCTCAACCCTAAATATGAAATAAAAATGTTGTTTTATTCATTAAAATAGCCTTTAACTCCCCCTAAATGTTGAGAAATTCACACCTTCATCTTCACAATAATATGCTCAATTCCTGTTGAAGCCCTTATTTACAAGGTAGAATTCACTGTTGATGACATTGTTCTCTGCTATGGAGGACACTTTCTGTGGCGCACACAGTGCGATGCTGCCCTGCCAAAGTTAGGAATCACAAGGTGGACCCCTGGGAATGCATAGAAATACATCTGTCTATAGGTAATATAGACTTATGTAATATGTTCTGGCCCTTCTTTTCGCCCTAAAATCAGTTTAGAAAAGTGTGAAGTCTTAGTCTTATTGCAGGAGAAATAGTTTGGTAAATTATAAATACATCATGATTGCCATTCTGTTACTTAGTGGTGTCTCTTTCATTTTATGTCGAGGTTTTGCATGTCACAAACAGTAAATATTGCAGATGGTGATTGTACTTGGTGATAAAAATACTAGGTTGGGCATAATTTTATTTACTCTGGAGCAATCGGTCATTTTGGTAATTCTGCACTACTCTTTGCGGAATTACCAGTTATAACACAGTTATGCCTGCTCAGGTAATTGAGAGTAATTTGGGGTAAAACAATTCCTCTGTGATGGCACATTTAACAACTATGAGTGACCGCTTGTGTTTGCTTTTTGTGTTCTGCTAAATTTATTGCTATTTCTTAATGCAAAATGCACCCTTGCGTCCATCTTGGATGCAAGGGTGCAATATCGCTAGATCCTGAGAGTAACTTGGGGAAAACGTCTACCACAACAGTACATTTAGGGATATTTCTTTGTGCAAAATGCCTCTCACGCCCATTTTGGACATGCGGGGCCCATTTTGCATTAAGAAAATAGTGCTACGTGTCAAGAGAAGTTGGGTGACTACCCTACCACAGTGCACACTGCAAGCGGCTGCTCGTGCTTGCTATTCCTGTTCCATTTGATTTAGCATTACTTCTTAGTGTAAAAAGCATTCTCATGCCCATTTTAGACACAAGGGGGCATTTTGGGTTAAGAAATAGGGCTAAACGCAGAATTAATCTTCTCACATAATTATGCGTAATCTCACAAAAATCTTTTTGGTAATTACACTTGATTACGCCACACTGAATTACGTGGTTTATGCCCAGCTCTAATCAGAACTCTAGGCTCAAACTGTAAACCATGCATTCAAAAGCCCTAGAATCCAACCAGTCGTTCTTCATCCTGCTAGACCAGTACCATTCAGCTACAGAAATAACTTTTATTTTAATCACTATGTAACAAAGTAGCTGTTATTGTAGCTCTCAACAGAAAGATTCAGACTTCTTCACCTGTAACACATGGCCCAGCCCAAATACATTATTTTTAACCTTTTGGCATTGAAGATGACTGCACTTTTACCGCAAGTGGTGAATTTACTCTTCAGTGAGCTAATAACACTGGTTGGATATCGGTGTATTATTTGCAGTTGGGGTGATAGGGCCTATGACACAAAATCCCCTGTCTTTAGGAGTGGGTTTGTGTTTGTGCGTGCATGTGTATGTGTTTTCATTCATAAAAACGACCTTTTTAATGAGTCCTCTTTTTTTTTTTTTTTTTTGTATGAAAGCTGGTGGTAATTTTATCACTAGCTGAAAGTCAGTGGTATTCTGGTAGTAATATAGCAGACACCAGGTGGTTTCTTCCTTTTGAAATCAGTGATATTTTAATGTCGCCAGAGATTTCCCTTTGCCACAAGCAACAAAATTCCCACTTTTTCTAATTTGAGACCCCTAGTACAATTAATTCTGGAATCCATATCAGGAAACGTTTCACCCAAAACAAATATGCATCCTGCCAAAGAAACATGATTACTAAAAACTATTCAGAGTAAAGCCAAACTGGGAAATGTTTCAGGAGATTATTTAACTCAATAAAAATAAAGGGGCCTATTCATAAAGGTAAATTTCTGAGTAATTAAAGCACTGACCTATCCACTGCTCCCCTGACGTTGTGCTCGTGCCCGCCCACACCTGTTGTCGTCACACTGTCACACGAGAGTCGAGAGGTCTGCTGTTCACCGCTAAGGGATCTCTATGGTATTGCAAGGCTAGATTGTTGACACGACGGCCTGTAAAACTGTTACTGCCAGCTTCCAAACACCAGCACCATGACCGGCTAAGCACTAAATTCATTTCCAAGTGCCGTTGCTCTACTCTCACGCCATTCTCTGCCCATTTGTTTTGCTCCTGGTCTGTTCGAGGAGACGGACAGGCTCTGTGTGTTCAGTAAGGAGAGAGTCGGAGGCACTCCTGTTCTGGGTGTTGGGGGCAAGCTTAAAGATGCGAGTGATATTGGAGGAGCTACACTGGAGGAGGCCCATATGCCTGTATCTCTGTCATGTGTCTGCATAATCCTGTGTGTGGAGGTGGAGGTGGCGGCAACAGCAAAACCAGGGCGGTGGGGTGGGGGTGGGGGGGGAGGTATTTACCGTGTGCCACTTGTTGTTTTGCTCTGCCTACTAAACAGTCTTCCTTTCATTGTTGTCGTGTCTGTGTTCTCTGACTGTTTTGCAGACTTTTTCGCTGACTTGAAGGCCTATAGTAGACCTGTAGTCCTTGTATTCTTCTCCCTGGCTTTGCTGATCTTTGATACTTAGGAAGCTGTTCCCTTCTGACTTTTAACTATTAGATTTTTAATATATATATTTTTAATGAGAGTTGGTGTGCTACCTTACTAATATCTTGGAGTCATATTAGGACGCCAAGTGATCTGGTTTTGGTCAGTTGGTTTGCTGGGGATCGGTATCTGTTGTGAGATTGTGGTTAAGGGCAAATGTACAGAGGGTGCATCAGGACACCCTAAGACAACATCCGTGCTCATTACCAGGGGAGGGTGAGCTTACCCTGACACTGAGTGACATTGCCCCTATAGGGAGGGTCTATCGGAAGTCGGTCCCTAGGGGGGGGGGGGGGGGGAGGAGTCCAATGTTACATTCTGTTGGGAGTCTGTCATCTGTCCTGTGGTGTTCATTGCTGTGGTCCCATCTTTTTGGACCACAACATGTCCTCTGTTTGCTATGTTCTGACTCCTTTCAGTGTGGCGGGAGTTCGAGGAAATGTTGGATCTCCCCTCAGTTCCATTGGGGCTCTCTTCCTTACTTGTGAGTGATCGTCCTGTGCCCCTTTTGTTCCTTGGGGTTTCATCCCACATCTCCAACCATTGCCACACATCGTCAGGAGAATAAAAAAAGTGGGATTTACTGCCAGAAATCACCTGCAGTTTGATCGGATACAGTAACATGTACTGGAGCCCATGGTGCATAATTTAGCTTTGACTTCCAGGAAATTCTGATTTCCTGAACTTTCAGCATTCAGTCAGGAAAGCTGGAGATCTTATGGCTCTCATATTGAGTGGTATGGCTTTTGTCACAACGTTCACAGAATGCTGTCCCTATCCTTATAGTTGAGGATGCAGGCTATTACCACCTGTGGTGGTGCACCCAGACATGGTGGAGGTACCAACTCCTTCGCCTGTGAAGAGCAATGATGGTCTTGATGGGTGGAGCGTTTCTCTGATCCAGTACTTCAGGAATAGTTCTGTCGCAGTCCCCTCTGCGCACTCCAGAAAACCTAACCGGCATAAGTTGCTGCAGATCAATCTCCCTTCCACGCTGAGCTCTTGCTTGGTGGTCCTGGATTTGACTGTGGTAATCTGTTTCAGCGCGGTGACCTCTGCCTGCAGATTTGCAATTGTTCCTTCTGTGACTCACACCTGATCAGATACCTTTTTATAGATCAGTGCTCCAGAGATTCACCTCTATGGCCTCATTCTCGATCTTTCCATCCAAGGCCATGTGAGAGCCCTCGATCGCCTCCATGAGATCTGCGCGTGAAGGCTCCTCTATGTCCGATTCCATGGGTCTGTCTTTTCATCCATTGCCCTGACTTGTTTGCCGCTGTGCCATAGGGTTCATCAAGATGTACTAGTTCAGCGTATTTCCTTGTGTGGGACTGCCATGCTTGTTCTTCCCCCATGTCGAGCCATGGGGATATCCAACCCCTCCTTCAGTGTCCCCCTCCCCCTCTTGGTCACCCAAGCACCTCCGCACCAGGCCTCATCAACCAGCAGCATGCCCTGGGTCACAACAGCACAAGTAGTGGGGAGCCAGTCTTCTTGGCGCGGGCTCAGATGGCTTTATGATTCCCCACTCACTCTCCCCATTCACCATCTGTCTGGGCAGTGCAGTATTTCTTTAGTACCAGGTATCATGTATTGCACCAGGTGGCTCTCTCTCTTCTAATGTCAGTGTTGTCTTAGTTCAGTATTGGGGCTGGAGTACAATCCACCCCTCTCGCCCAGCGCAATGCTTCTTGGCCTGTCTAACTTAGTTGGCCTCAACAGTGCTGTACTTCAGACGGCATCTAGCTCCTGAAGTGCCCCCATAGTGAATCATACAAGTTGTTTCCCTGCCAAATGCTCCAGTTTCCAGCAGCAGGAGAGCTGCGTTATTGCCCTCCTATTCTCAGACTGGGTGCTGTTTGCATGACTAGTGGAAATTGGGGCCTGCCCTGCCTCGCTTCCTCTCCCTGTTGCCTCGGCTCATGGGACCTCCTTTCCCGGCCCTCCAATCGGTGCCAGGCAGAGGTCATACTCTGCACCAGGGGAGGCCGCGTCCCTCTCCCCAGGCAGTCCTACCCCATGAAAGGGGCTGGGTCTCTGGCTGCATACCTCCCCTCCTGGGGGGCCCAGTTGATGCAGCAGAAGTGGGCTCTGGGTCTCAGTCCCGGCCACCTTCCAGTCTGTCCCCACTTGCACCCCAGCTGCCATCATCTGCAGCCACAAGCGATGCTCCCAGTGGCGCTAGCTTCTGTTTTCGCTCTCTTTGGGGATCAAGCTATAAGAAGAGGTGGGGGAGAAGCTGAGGGTGGCAGGCTCATGGGAAACTCCTCATGCTCCTGATCTTCACCTGGCTAAAAATGCTGCAAGCTGCCGCCACCACTCCAATCTGCCCGACCATGTGGGTAGGCCCCAGTACTCCCCTCCACATGCCAGCTAGGGCACAAAGATTCACCACTCCCCGGAGACAATGAGCAGTTCTTAAGGGGGTGGGAAGTGTATACAGTCACCCTTCCCCATCTGTTCTATTATGGTCGAACCCCATTGTAATGCAGGATGATGTGGGATGACTGCGAAGCTGATTAGAAGCGCGTCCTGTCAGCCATCTTGCGTGGCCTCCCCCCATCACCATGGAACACTGATGGCCTGATTTAGAGAACACATTCATCAATAGGGTGAAGGCATCACCTCTTCCCCATCCGCCACTGTTTCAAAATATGTCATGGTGGCGGGCTTTGGCCGCCAAAGTGGTTCTTTCACTGTAACAGGATTCATTTCATGATGGAAATTCCACCATGAGGAAATTGCATGGGGTTATTTCCAAGAGGAAATGTGGGTTCTTAGAATTACTCTATAGGCGGATGTACAGATGTACATTCTCTGTATCCACATATCATGTGTTCTTGAAGAGCTCTGGTCTTTTTCTCAGCATTGTCACTGACGCTAGCTTCTGTTTTCGCTCTCTTTGGGGATCAAGCTATAAGAAGAGGTGGGGAAGAAGCTAAGGGTGGCAGGCTCATGGGAAACTCCTCATGCTCCTGATCTTCACCTGGCTATAAATGCTGCAAGCTGCTGCCACCACTCCAATCTGCCTGACCACGTGGGTAGGCCCCAGCACTCCCCTCCACACGCCAGCTAGGGCACAAAGATTCACCACTCCCCGGAGACAATGAGCAGTTCTTAAGGACTCACGTGTTCTTGAAGAGCTCTGGTCTTTTTCTCCGTATTGTCACTGACACTTGACTTCATGCTTTTTTATTTCCTGTTGTGGGCTACGTGACAGTCTTATCGTGTAGATGTTGGCAGAAATAGTGAGACCAGTAACAATAGATTGGGATGATGACAGAACCACGGGTGAGGCTCAGCAAAGAAGATCGCCAACTTATGTCATCTTCATAATAGTGCTGTGAAAACCCAAGGAAAGGGGGCATACATGAGCTCTGCCATTTTTGGCACACATCCAAGTACCACCATTCTGTCAAATTACCCTTTGGGAACTTTTACACATTAGATTTCCTACAGAAACCTCATTACAATCAATAGAAAAATGTTGCTAACATTTTTTTTTTTGGGGGGTGTTTGTTCCTTTTTAATACTTTTTCAGTTTTTCTTCATTTTCGTGACATTTAAGTTAGGTTTTTGTATTGTTAGGAAACCTGTTTTTGACCTCCAAGCTATAATTGTTCTTTAACTGCACTGTTTATTTGCTTTCTTACTCACACCTCTTACAGTTACCCTGGTGGTTGCTCAGATCCTCATGTCAAACTACCAAAACGAGCCCCAGTGAAACCAATTTTTTTCTTTCTTGATCCTTCTGTTTAGGCTGTGTCGAGATCAGCACGTTTAGCGGACTGAGTCCTGTCGGTGCTCAGTAGTGGCAGTTATAAAAACACAGGTGCTGAGACGGTTCCCAATTGGGCTGTCCATTTTTGCCCTAACCCACACCATGAAAAACCATCTTAACTCGGGAGGCAGTACCACCCACCACAGGCCCTAAATGGAAATCCAACGAGACTCCTTTGTTGTTCATGCTGCCACAATCAGGTGCTATAATCATCTTATAGTGATCTGGAAGCCCCCACCATGGAATAAGCATAGTGGCATGAGGGGTGAAGGGCAGAGGTCAGGCTCAGTTTAAAGCTGCTGCTACTTCTTATTAGCAGCTTCAAGGTATTTTTAAGCCCACAGTAAATTACACAAACATTGTTACTCATCTATTTTATGCAACAACTATTAACAAAGCCAATAGCCCTGACATGTTTGATGTTATGACAGTTGTTGTATTATCAATCTGAACACAATAACAGAAGGAGGTAGGAAAATACCAGGCATTTAAGTCACACCCTGTATTACATAGGCCATGTCTCTTTGAGAGAACCTCAATTTTTTTTCATCCCACTTAAAGCCCTGGTTGGGATCACTCACAGCTCACATGAAGTCTGTGTTCTAGTAGAATTCCCTACATTCATTTTCTTTGTACATATTTAAGGCGTACCACTCAAACCACTCATTCATTAACAGAGGAAAATCACTTTAAGATAAACTTAAAGTTAATCAGGCGTTCATTGATTACTCAAGTATGAAGTATGTGTTCCTGCCTGGGTTGCTCACGTCGGACAATCAAAATAGGCAAGTTCAGGAGATTTGATCCGTGGGTAACACTTTTCCACTAGGTACCCAAGGAGAAACACAGTGAAAAATTAACTCATAAACCATGTGAGCTCCCGTAATGATCTGTGGCTAAGTTCACATCCAAGAAGCAACAGTATGACACCCTTTGAGGCTTGGAGCTACAGAAGCTGCTATAGGTAATCGTACTACAGGAGTGCGTGAAACCAGAGGGGCTGGTGCTGGGCCGGCCGGGGAAGCACAAGGAGGCTTGCGAAAATGCGAAGGAGTTCAGTGGTTCACCCCACCAAGGGAGATAGAGGCGTGGATGAGGCACAGCTCGCTGTCACGTGAACGGCAGTGGGGTGGAGAGAGACTCTCCCTTGGTGAACCAAAGGCGGTATGGCAGGAGGGACGGGGCTGAAGCGGTTAGTGGTGCCGGCGTTGGCAAGCCTGGGAGGTCATGTATGGCTTGAGAACTTTGTCAGACCTGAGCTAATTGGCACATTTTTTGCAAGTGATAAACATTAAAAGTTAAATCGAAGTCCTTCCCCTGAGCAATGCAGATATCCATAATTGTGAGCCAATTCCATTTGGTCGCTCCTGCGAAGGACTTTATTCAGTTAATAAAAGGAAGTAGGAAGACTACTATCCACTGAATCATTAGGTGGAGGGTGGAATTCACCCCTTCTCAGGCCCTCCAATGAACTGCTTCAAGACTGATGGGTATCAACTGGTATTCAAAGAAGGGTTGCTGATACAGAACCTCACCCCAAGTGGCAAGAAGTTCTTTTTAATCATGCTTTGTTTGACTTGTTCTGTTGAAGACCATACGCTGTGCGCTTATTAGATGTAGGTTCAGAGTGTTCCATGTCACAGCACTCTATGCTTCAAGGTGGGAGGGGCTAAGGGCACATTGGGAGGGTAGTACTAAGGGGGGTGCGGCCCCATGACAGGTAGGGGTTCTAGGGAGTTCTAGGGAGTGGTGTCCAGGGAGGGATTTGGGGAGAGGAGTGCTATGGCACTTGAAGGCATAGGGGAATTGGTAAAGGGTTTACTGGATGGACTTGGCATGAGCAGGGAGGAGGCATTATGGTCCAGATAGAGAGTAGGAAATTGGGGGCATAAATATTTAATGATAGGGGGGATACTTCAGGTCAGGTGACACAATCATATGAAATAAGGGCTACAAAAGCAATTATATTAGCCTCCTGTAATGCTAATGGACTTAACCGGATTAGATGCCAGGCCTTGTTGCAGTGGTTGCAGGCCTCCTAGGTACAAGTTATTTTAATGCAAGAAACCCATATGAAACTGTCTGCAAAACCACTAAAACGATTAAGCATTTCTTCCCAGGCTTATTATGCCTTGGCAAGTGCAGCGGTGTAAGGGGGTAGCAGTTCTTGTAGCTCGAGGCTTTCCATGCGAGGTTTACAAAGACATTCGAGCTGGAAGGATTGTATAAAGTCCTTGTAGCTCTAGCAGGTGACCTTGTTATAGGGGGAGATTTCAATGTTATTCCAGACATAAGGACAGATCCAACTAGTAAAAATAGATACTAGAAGAATCTGAGATCCTTTGCTGTTTTGATGAAAATGATTCAGGATCTAGCTCTATTTGACCCATGGAGATCTAATCGTCCTGCCAGCTCTGAATCTGTCTATTTTTCAAGACAATTTAATACTGCCTCCATGATTGACTACTTTCTGATTTTTCATGCTTAGTCAAGGGAGAGCTCTTTTATATTTTAGCGAACCCCTTGTCCGATCATTCGGTTCCAGTTATTCAACTACAAATGCATATTCATCGGAACAGAAGACTAAGGTGGGCATCGGATAAATCCTTGCTAACGGATCCGGTCTGGGTATCCACTCTTCAGATGGGTGTGTCTGAGTTTTTAGCTATGAATAAAGGTACTGCAACAACTTTATCTGTCTAGGGTGGGTGTAAGGCATTTATAAGGGGAGAGGGTGTCATATCACCCTGAGGTTTCAAAAATAAGGAAGAGAAAAGCTCATTGTTTGCAGCAAGAATTAGACTCAGCAACAATGGCTTATGCAATGGTGCCCTCTCTTGCATCAGAGGAGCGTTTAGAGGCAGACAAAGCAAACCTCAAAGAGCTTTATAGGACCAGAGAAATCCTCCACCAGAATTCATTTTAACAAAAGTATTATGAGGAAAGTGAATATACCAGGTGGCTATTGGCATGGTCCATCAAGAAAAAGCATTATAACATGGTGATTCAGTCCATCTTCAAGGCCAATAACTCTCTGGCTAATCAGCTGACCAATATAGAGTGTTTCTGACGCATTCTAAGAGCATACATATGTCCACTTTGGGTGTTCATCCCGTCAGAAACAAGGCATACTTGGATACAGTTCAGCTGCCTGCTATCACAAATGAAACAAGGGTGCTAGTGGAAGCCCCTATTACATTGGCTGGTGTTAACAGTGCGATTTCCAACTCTTCGATTGGGAAGGCATGCAGGAGTGATGGCCTACCGGCATAACTTTAAAAGATCTTGGCTCCCCAGTTGGGGAAATTCTTCATTACACTTTCAATGAGATATTAAATGGCTGCAAAGTACCAAGGAAGTTTGTGGAGGCAGTTAAAGTTAGCTTCTTGAAGAATGATAAACCTGATGATAGACCGGGCTCCAATGGGCCCACTGGTCTTTTAAACAATGACTAAGTTATTTGCCAGGATATTGGCTTTAAGGATTACCCTGTTAACACAAGCAGTGGTGGATATGGATCAATGTGGGATTCCCCCATACAGAATATCTCCACAACTACCAACTTTCTGCTCCAAGCAATTGATTCTTTTGAGAATAATGCGGGCAAGGCTGCCATAATAATGCTTGATGCAGAGAAGGAATTTGATTTGGTTCAGTGGGAAGTTCTTTTCTTACAGTTCAGGTTTCCCAAGAGGCTAATTCAGGTACTGCCGAGATTATATGACAAGGCAGAAGCAAAAATTAGTCAATTCACGTTTGGTGGGAAATATCACTATCTGCCACGGAACTCAACAAGAATACCCACTACTATTTGCACTACTTATTGAGTCTTTGGGCTGTGGCTCTGCATCAAGATCCCTTCATCAAGGCGCCTTTGCTCAAAGCACCTAAGATAAAGCTTTTTGCGGACAACCTGATCCTTTATCTAGCAGGTGAAGATAAAAACATTACTCAGGCACTGGAATAAAAAAAAATAAAAAAAATCAGATCTAGGTGGTTAAAGGATCAACCAAGCAAAGTCGGAAATACTTTTGTTCAATTGCTCACAGCACGTTCTACCTGTAGATATGCGCCCCAACCTTGGTAAAAGCCATTCTGTTAAATATTTTTGTATCTTTGTGTACCCCAAATTTGACGACTTGTTTCAACTGATCTATTTGCCAGTTTAGAATAAGGCTAAAGTTTTGTTACAGCAGTGGCAAACAGTCCTTTTCACAATTACAGGATGGATGGGTAGCTTTAGTGAAATCTAGCACAATCTTTTTTTGTTCTCATGTGTCATAATTAAAGTTCCTCAGAGTTTTTTTAGGGAGGTGGACCAGATGATACCTCATTTTCTTTGGTCAGGCAAGAAGCAATGCAGGAGTTTAGCAACTCTGCAATTATCTGTTGATGATGGTGGCTTGGACCTGCCCCTTTTCAAAAAGTATTATCAGGCTGCCTATTTGGACTGGGTGGTCGGGGCATCTTTACTTCTGAGGTTGCAGAATAATATCTACCTCAAGCTAATGTTCCAGGAAAGCAGCGTTCACTCCCTGAAAATCCCCAAGTCGCCCAAACATATCAGGTATAAGATACCCCACCTGATAAGCCTCAGATATATGCAGCTTCAGGAAACATTTCACTTCCTTACCTTTCACCCAGCATTGTCATTGGATCGGTACAAGGTGTTGGGCTTGGAATTAAGTGCAGGTAAGGTCAAGAGCTGGGATCGCATGATTTAGCGATTTCCTATGGTCCGGTCATGGGACCAGTTGTCAACAAACAAATCTGATATCACGCATATGCTCTTTTATTCTCATCTCCAAATTCACAATTTTCTACTACCAGTCTACTCCCCGGAGGATAACCTCGCCACTACTATCTCCCAAGCTTTCTATGCAAGAGGATTAGTAGGTATTGGCAACTGGTATCGTATACTCTTGCAGCAACTACCATCAAAACTAGTCCCAAGTATTCTGATAAAGCTCAAGGTAGTCACAGGAATTAAGATTGAACACTCTCTAGAGACAGTATAATTTATGGGCTCACAAGGCAATAAGAGGTGCCAATTTTAAGAGAATGGCCCTCTTTTGCAAGTGAATGCTCTATTACATGCCAATGAAATTAAATAGGATGTTTTCCTCTAATACAGAGATTTGCTTGAGATGTAGACATTACAAGGAGGACTGGTTACATGTAGGCTTCACCTGTGCAGAGTTGGATGGGTTTCTGGAAAAAGTGTTTAAGTAGCTAAGTGAGACGCTTCAGGTTCCTCTGTCTCTGGATGCCTTCAGAGCCTTGTTTGGAGTTTGTGCTCAATTCAACCTTGCGTTACGGCAATAACCATATTCCTTTATTGCATCTTTAGGGGCAAAATAATAGATTTTTACAATTATGGAAAACTATTGAGCTTCCTTCTGATGAGCTGTGGCTCCAGAAAATGCGACAAGTCCAACATAAACAAATTTGTATGCTCAAAGTGTGGGGGTGCTATCAAAATATCATAATATCTGGGAAGGGGAAGTGTTGGTCTAAACAGTAAATGGAGAGGGACAGTCAGGAGATTGAAATTGTAATCTTCATGTATAATTTTGGCATAATTTTTTTTTAATCCAAAGTAATATATGATCCTGATCATGTTTGTAGGGAATCAACTGATGGGTAAAATCAATAAAAAAAAAGTTTAAAAGAAATATTAACTCCTACTAGAAGTGTAACTTAATAAAGTAGGGAAAAATGAATCTATACACTAGCAACTCTTTGTATCACTGTCTTCTCCTTTTTATTTACATAAAAAACAAACTTCCAAACATGAATTATTCTGTTCAAAAGAAATATATATCTTTATGCAAACATCTGCTAATTATACACTGAGGAAAATTTGTGTGTTTTTGTATTTGCATATCAATCCCATTCTTTATTCTCTTGACTGGGTATCCTTCAAGTTTTTGCTGTACAACGTATAAGGTTCCTGTCCTTGTTCCAGGAAGGTCTGCAATAAGGGTATTTTAGACCTTCATATGCTGAAATTTCACCATGCAAAGAACTTCACTCAGACAGTTTCTATGTCCATGCTCCACCTCTACAACTCCAGGTAATCACCTTAAATTAGCCATGTTATACGATTGTAAGAGACAAGATTAGATATGCCAGAAATTGGGCCATATTACCCACAACAGTTGGAAGAAATTGTCTACAAAAGAAATTCTATCTCTGCACACTTCTGCTAACATTTCTGCCAGGTAGAGAGTGATTTATGCCAGCACTCCAATAAAATACTTTCAACCTGGTGGAAGAGGGTAGTACTGTTTATCTTCATGTGGTGTTTCTATTGCTGTAAGAGGCAAAATCTAATGTTTATATCCCCTCAAACAATTGGGGCACCTTATCTATTACTTATGGCCAACATCTCTCACTTTCAGCAGACTCCCACTGAGTGTCTTAATTTATCTACATTTAGGAAGACCAAACTAAGACAATGTCACCTTCCAAGGTACCAACATAAGGCCACATAATGCTTATATTGCCACACAGCCTGTATGGAATAATAACAACAACAACAATAGATTCTGTGTCTTTGCAGCAATTGAAACATTTTTCAAACACCTACCTTACAAACAATCAAAGTTATAAGGTATTGCTTTCTAGAATACTTACCTCTGAAAGCTTGTCACTTTTAAATAATTAACCATTTACCAGTTATCTCCATTGTCCTCTTTAGACAGGCCTCGCCATGTCATCCCATCCTGAGAAGACCCTATAATTAGAACAGGGTCGAAACGTGTCAACATTTGCCCAAGAAACCCACAAGTTAACCCTGAAAGGCCTATCACATATTAATCAATAACACAGTTCCTTTTCTATGGATGTATTTGGTCGACCCCTGGGCTATATATAATGGTGCATGAACAAATCACATAATTTAAAGACCATATATGATTGGCAATTCATAAACTGGCAGATTCTTTATAGACTGCAAATACAAACTTATTTAAATGAAATATTGTTTTTTATTTACACAAATAGTACACATATTGGTAACAATTCACATCAATTTCACTTATGAAAACCTTTAATTGAAACTGTTAACTTGAATGTTGTTCTCTGTGATGTCTATCAGAAGGATACTTAAGATGTATTTGTGAATTATTTTGCAAAATACATAATTGATAAATATTTGTTAGATTGAGTGACTGCTTTCGTCTATTTTTGTAAGAATTGTGAAAGATTGTATTCCATGAGTTGCTTTTTTGTTGCATATAATATTGCAATGGCCCATTCTCATGACTATAGGGATCCAACCTCTCTCCTACCCAGGAGCTTTGAGATGGATTGTTGATATTAAACCATCTTCCCAACTAGACTTTTCTGTCTATGACTTTTTTTTTTTTTTTTTAACACAAACCTTTGCATGCCGCTTTTTATAATGTTTCCAATTATGATCACTTAGACTAATTTCACTCTTGGGCCATATTTACAATCTTTATTTTGTAGTAGACCACGTAGCACTAATTACTGAAAAATGCAATTCACAAACCTATGGCTTGAAATCTCTATTTCCACCTTCCCTACATTTTCTATGGAGAGATTTTTGTACATTTAAAAGTTTAATACAAAGGCCCTGATTACGAGTTTATCGCACATAACAACAATACAACGGGTAATGTTGTTTATTGTGTGCGACAAATAGCACTTATCATGAGTTTGCAGATAATAATGTGCAGATTTTAGTGTTTAATGCACCAAAATCCACATGGTACGGTAAATACCAGACAGTTTCCCTGTTAATTTTTGGCAGGTTTGACCTGCCAAAATTTACCAACAGCTGAGTTCTTTAATGCATTTGATAATTATTGGATATGTTACATAAGCCAAACTTGTAATTCCAACCTGTGCATAAATAGAACTTTACATGAGTCAGAATTTACCGGTCCACTCGAAATCAGGGCCTAGCTAGTAAATGTTGAAGGAACTGCTGCAGTGGTGGAAAAATGGGCAATATTTACTACCAGAAGGGAGGGTTCAGGAAGGGTTAAAGAATGGTTTGGGAAAAGGTAAGAAGAGGTTTTGGGATGGGTATGCTAAAACAAACACCCACCCACAAAAGAGTATGACCATTGCTATTCATAAACTACACTTATAAAGTTACTACTGCCCTAAAAGTGCCAAAACAAAAATAAATGTACCACAACTCAGCCGTGGGGTACGTCTGGCACCCCACTAGGCCACTCACAGGTACTGCAATACTCCCATTGAAAATGATAGAGACTTTGTGTAACGCCCTACAGGAAATAATGTTAAAATAATTAATAAAGTCTACTTTTAAATTACATGTATGTATATGTCTTAAAATATGCAATATTAGTAATTATTTTAAATGTAACTTTTTTTATTAAACAGGTAAATTGCAATATTTAAACTTATTAAAAATGTAAATGCAATGCACTTTAAATAAACCTTTGAGTTAACTATTACATAATTATTAAAAATAATTAGTTGGGATGTTTTTATTTTGTTTAAAAATACTATTTATAACTATTATAGTTGTTAGTAAATATTTATTTTGGAGAGGCAATGTGCTCTACCATTTTGTGTTATGAGATCTAGGGCAAAAATAATTATTTTGATTCATTTTACATTGAAAGATTAAGGTTTAAGATATACATCAAAATCTTTTTTGGTTAATAAACAGTAAAAATTGATGTAGGAAATCTGATTGTGACATCCATATTTCGCCCAATAAAAGCTTGGTTATATTCAGCTGACTTGGTAAAGTATTTGGGTGTCCACTTCCTCTCTGTGTCAGTTTTTCCTGAAGCTATAAACTCAGGTGCAGAGGATTATTGTCACAGTACTGGAGTGCTGCTCATTGGCATTGGCCTATAAAGTTTAAACAGTTTCCATCTTATTTTCCCTAGGGATAACCCAATACAGTGGTGAATATCTCCACCACAGTGGCAGAGATCGCCAATAAGGCGATGGAAATCTCTATTTATGTGTAAAAGGTTTGAAGTAATAACTTTACACTTGCTAATTTCCTTCCACCCTGTGGTTTCATAGGATACATTTATAATCGGGAATGGTGAATTGCCAAATGTAATACATTTCCTACAAACATAAGAGTAAATTTTATGTGGAGATTTAATCAGTCAGTCAGAACAACTTTATTTCGGCAACAAGCCATAAAAATGAAGATGGCACCAACACAACATAGCAAAGTTGATATAAATAACACCAAAGATCAATAAAGCATATAAAATCAGTCAATAAGATTCCAGAAAATCAGGAGGGAGTTACTGCTCTTTCACATTAAAATCTCAGGTTAAATCAACATGCTCATACCGCTTTCTGATTTGAATTGTGTTCTTGATAACATTTAACACAGCATGTCCCAAATCAGTTGTAGTTCATTTCTGTAAAAAAAAAAAAAAGAAATTCATTGCAGGACAATATTGTCTAAGCTCCCCCCGACGCATCAATGGAGTCAGAAAGGTCTGTCTTGGACCTGCATAAAGTGGGCAAAATAAAATAAAGTGCCAAGTGCTTTGTGTGGTGGCATGGTCACAATGACATGGAGGTAGGTCTGCTGCCTAAAACATTGTAACACGAAAGCCAAATCAAATTAAGTCTAAAATATGTTAAAAGCCAATGGCTTGCATTCTCTATCCATACCAAATATGAATCGGGGAATTAAACAATGACAATCGGCAAATAATAATAATTATAATGCACAAATTTCATGTCCAAAGCACCTCTTCTCCCCTCAACGGATTGCTTATCTAGATTTCACAATCATCTTTGCATTAGTTGGATGACGTGTAGGGGGGTTGAACCAATCAAACCTGAATTCTGAAGGCCAGATTTTACATACATCAACCGTGGTATCTTAGTTACGTTTTCTAGAGCTAGGCAATCTCACATACAGGCTCCGACTAGTGCTGCTTCTTGGTTTTGCCAACACTTAATCCACAATAAGAGTGGCAAGATTTTTATTTGATCGGTTATATAGGGAAGGCCCACCTCCTCATGGCATATAAAATTTGCTGTATTTTACAGCTCTTCACGGGACACAGGTGTATGTATGCCTTTATCGAGTTTACTTTGCAGGGACAAGTTGTATGTTTGTGTTGGAAAAAACGAATAAAAATTGGTTATCAAAAAAATTTGCTGTTTTTCGGGGGGGACTGCAAGAAACCTATGGATGAAGGTACTCTTAATATGTTGGAGATTATCTGATTTTTGGTATCCCCAAACCCCTGTCCCATAGATAGCTGCAGCAATACATTTGGCTGCATACAGGGCAATCATCCCTGCCAGAGGTTTGTGGCCTAATGACCTAGTGAATCAAAAGATTCCATCCACATTCCTTTTCAGTTGGGATTCAGCAAGAGTGTGTGGTTTCCAACCCAGGGATGAGCTAAAAACGATACCTAAATAACTAAAATCCTTTGTCATTTAAAATGGCACCCCCCATTCTAAAGTGTATATATTTTGTGCATAAAGGCCCGCAAGTCATGGTGTATGATTTACTTTTAGGTCCAGACCTTCCATGTATTCGGTAAAAAGATCTAATAGCTGCTGCAGTGCAATTGGGGTGCATGCAATCAAAACCACATCATCCGCGTAAAAAAGTATTGGCACAGAATGATCCCCCACCTTTGGGACGTCCAGGCCTGCCTGAGATAAATGTTCTGTTATACCATTAATATACATTATGCCAAAAGAGGTGCTAAAATACAATCCTAACACCTCTCATGGACTTTTTGGAGATGTCAATTCCTCTTGCGGGCCATATTCGGCCAATACTGGAAAATCATGGTGCAGGCGTCTCAATAAAATGAGCAGATTTGAGTCCACCCCCGTTTTCTGCATGAGCTCCCATAATTTGTCCCTATTAACAAAATCAAAGGTGCTTCACAGGACAATGAATGCCATATGAATGGCTCACCCCGCCGCCCTCTGCTTCACATATTTACTGGTTATCAAACTTAAATTTAATATTTGCTCCACAGTACTTAGGCCTGTCTTGAACCCGTACTGGGCGGGTGTTAAAATCTTATTCTCTTCGGCCCATGTCTTGAGTCAGGCGAGAATCACCCTTGCCAGGATTTTTGCTGCTGCATCTATTAGAGATGTTGGCCTAGAACAAGCTGGGCACAATTTATCTCCCTTTTTGAAAATGGGGATGAGGGTGGTCGTTTTTCCATGAAATCGGGAATTTCCTCTGTCACAGCACTTCTTAAAAAAGTTGTCAACTGGGGTGGATTTTCCAAGTGCAAAAAGTATCTCACTAATGTATATGGGAAAGTCAATAGGTACTGAGCCTGCTCTGGCTGAGGGGAATGATTAGAGGCCCCATAAGGGGGCCAGCCACTTTCGGTTGGTTGAAAGATGCCCTTGAAATGTGTCACCCACTGGCCTCTGAAATTATAGCTTCCAGTTTGGGCATGTCACCCTCAGAAAAGTAAGGATGATTTATAGTGGCCTAAAACCTCACACTATCCCTGAATGATAGGGCCAGCTCTTCCCAGGCCTTTTCTCTTATAGACCTCTTCCTTTCTTCCACGGCAGACTGGTACTCCTACCTAGCCTTTTTAATATCCACAGTGTTAAGTGGAGACATTTTAAGCACCACCTTTAAATACTTGTGCGCTCTGGAGCAGGCAGCATTAAACCAACAATGCAGGGAGATCCTAGGGTGGGGATTATGAATAAACAAACTTTCGGAATCGCCTTGCATAGTTTTAAATTCCGTTCGGATTGAACTAACAGTATGATCCTCAACCAAACATGTTAAAATGGACTCTATATTAACATGGACGATTTTCTTGCTAAAGCTAAAAGGATCAACCTTTGCCCAGTTAATCTGTAGTCCATTATTCTTGAAGAGGCCAAATGAATACCCACCGAAACCAGAAGAACAGTCACTCAACCCCTCATAAGCAGCAAGCTGGACTACAGCAATGCCCTCTACGCATGAACCACAGGCAAACAGCAGAAAAGGCTGGAAAGCATCCAGAACGCCTCCAAACCCCTCATCCTGGACATACCCCGCCGCTGCCACATCACAGACCACCTGAAACACCTGCACTGGTTGCCAGTCAACAAGAAAATCACCTTCAACCCCTCACCCACTCTCACGAAGCACTGCGCAACACCGGACCAGAATACTTCAACAGACGACTCCCTCTACACCCCGGCCCGGCATCCCTGCTCTGCCGACCTCGCCCTCCGAACCGTCCCATGGGTCCACAGAACTACAACCGGTGGTAGATCATTCTCGCACCTCACCGCCAAAACGTGGAACACTCTTTTCACCCACCTGCGCCAGACCAAAGACTACCTTACCTTCAGGAAACTTCTGAAGACCTGGCTATTTGAGCAGTAACAGCACCACCCCCCTCCCCTCCTCAGCGCCTTGAGACCCTCAAAGGTGAGTAGTGCGCTTTACAAATTCCTGATTGTTTGATGTTGCATTCCGCCAGTGCCGGATTTTTGTGAATTTTTGACTCCAAAGTGAAACATACAGGGTTATGATCAATGAGACAGTTTGCCACTATATTGATATTCATAGCAACAGATTCCACAGCTGCAGATATTAATATAAAATCTATTGTACTCCCCACAGCCCCTCCCCCCTCCTATAAATGTTGGGATCTGGTCAGTATTATTTGACTGGGCCTAGCCAAGAATGATGAGGTCATATTTCAATATTAGCGTATTCAAAATGGCCCCCAGCTTAGTATGTTTGAAATGAGCCCTATCCTCACATTCACCCAGTAAAAAAACACAAACATGAATATTTCCAATAATGCACAAGTTGATATTAAAATACTCTACCTATATTAGGACTATATTTTTCCCCTGAAGAGCAAAAAAAGCGTTTATAAAATGATCAAAATCACTCATTCCTTTATCTACTTCATGGTGTAGAAAATTATTATAAAAATTTATCACCAAATGTCACATCCATCTGACTTCGAAATCAATAATACAAAAAAACTGTGAGGAAGACCATTTGTGGGCAACATATTCATTTGGAATTTTGACAACAACAAAAGTAGCAAGACAGCGACGTTCCCTTCCTGACAGGGATGCAAGAGCAGGTTGTAACAGAGATGTGAATCCATCTATATACAAGGGATCTAACATCCACATTTCTTGAAGACAGAGAATATCAAAAGACACAACCAACTTTTGCCAGTCTGGATTCTTTAACTTGTGACGGGTGCCTGCAATGTTCCAAGTTACTACTGTCACCCCCTTTGACTGGGAGTTAAAATCTCTAATTACCTCAGCCTCCAAATCTATGCTTCCGATTCCATGAGGGGATAGAGCTGAGCCCCACTTACCATAAAGGCCCACTGTTTGTATAGGGTCACATTGGCTCATGAAGAAGAGGGGGGGCTTTTCCCAAGGTTCATAGTGCCCCCTTGATTTGAGTGATTTGTGTAATGGGGCCTCATTATAAGAGAACCTAGACTATTACTAGCCTCTAAGTACTCTACTATCCACAGCTCTTAACATATGGTCAAACTCTTTGATGAAAGGGGGCTAGCCCACTATCACCCCTCATTCATTTCTGAATACCCACCATTAAGAGGGCCATCTATGTCCTTCTTATTACTCTACTGGAGCACCAGGGGGATGCCTTATTAACTAGTCAATCAACCTCATCGAGAACATCCAAACAGTTATACACCAGAACATTGGATGGCCACACTGTCCGTGGGACACTTGTATCTAAGAAACAAGGACATGCGGGGAGTTGTACTGATGGAAGAGTCTGCTAGGTCCTGCCAATGCTGTGTGGCAGTTTATAAAAATGCCCTAAAAGTAAAAGGCTGATACTAGCATGGCATTCACAAAAATTCGTAGTGGTGACCTGCATCTTTTGGACCAGCCTGGGATATTTAAAATTTACTAAAACACAGCCCCCCAGGCAATCCTTTCTGCTCCTCCTGACCCACTGTAATCTGCACTTAAGGAGTATATTATGGGCCAGGGAGGTAGGAAAGTTCTTATATTTCATGAACCAGGGCAAACACTTATTGACCAGATTGTCATGTGATTCTAGCTGTTCCTCGCCCAAGCCTAGTACTCCTGTCAGAACTGCTACATAATGGCATGACACAGGGGGTAGAACGATGACCGGGAGGTTCCTGGTTTCTTGCAGCGTTGCCCTGCCATTATCCCCCAGTTGATGGGTTGATGCTGGGCCCTTCCCACTAACTGTCTTCAACCCCCTATCGTGCCCCTTATTGTGCCCAGCTTCATCGAACATCTGTGAGGCGGTGCTGCCATTATTGCTAGCAGCCTGTGAGATCTGAGTTGACTGAGTAGACAATGATCTGGGTGGGCTGAGTGGGTAGAGGAAACAGTGGCCATAAAAGCAGCAGCTGGTAATATCCTTAAGAGAATGTTCAATTGCTGTCAACCGAACCAAAAAATGGTGTAAGTTCCGATTTCAAAACCTCTTCAACTCTACCCGCCAGCTCTATCAAGAGTTGCCTAACTTGGCCTTGCATTGTATGCAATATCAGCTGCACAGATTTCAGGGAGATGAGATAAGTGGGGATTTGGTACTGTTGGTGGTGATACTGTTGGTGCCTTGCTTTTGCCGAACAGCCCTTTTTATGCATTTGACAGCTTGCTGGTGCTCCCCCTCCTGGTATTATATCAAACCCTACAGATGCGGGGTCAGAGCCTGGCAATTCGATATTTGATCAGGGGTCACAACCTACGAGCTAGGTATACATGGCACTGTGTCTGGCACTGACCCAGCACTTTCATTACTACATGAGGTGGAAATATTTGAGCTCCTATATGGCAAAATGTTATATCTATAATACCTTTGTTTGCTGTCTCCTAATGATTCTCCTAACCAGTGCTTTGGGTGTGGGGGTTGGAGGGATCAGGTTATCCTTGAACAGGGAAAATGCCTTTGACGATGCATGACTGTAAGATATTGATATTCACTAACATGAATGGTGGGGTGGTGTGGAGCCCTCTCCACTCCCTTTGTGGTGGTAGGGAACAGTTGGGCGAATGGGGGGGTTAGGCTGCAAGGGATTACACTAAATGTTACAGAGTATATTAATTTCTCCAACGACAAAATGCAAATTGTGTCTCTTCAAGAAACCCACCTGACAGGGTCAGTTTCAGAAATTGGCTAAGAAATGGAGAGGCCAACTGTTCCCTGCATCCTATGTCAGGAGGGTTGTAATATGGATGGCACCCATACGAATAGTGAAGCCTGATAGATTACAGCATAGGTGCACCACTAATATAGGCAGGAGATTTTAATTGTGTCCTTGACAGACATAATGATAGGCACACACCCAGGCTGGGTACCAAGCCACACATGACAAAAAAATCACTTCAACAAATGATGCATAATTTTGGTTATTTGTCGGAACAACGAATGCTCGAAACACCCATGCCTGAACAACTAGGTCGGAACAATGACCTCATTGTTACCACTAATGCCTTTACCATGAATGCCTTAACAACAATTTTTCGTTGTAAAGGCATTCTTGGTAAAGTCATTAGTGAACGGAATGCATGGTTCCAGCATGTCTCCCCTGGCCCCCCCCCCCACCCCTAAAAATTACCATGACCCCCCCCCCCCCCACAACCACCCCAACCCCCTCCCCTAAAACCAAAAGCACCCCCACCCCACCCTTAAACCTAAACCCTGGCCCCCCACCCCGCCCCTAAACCTTAATTACCCCGACTCCCCACCCCTAAAACTAAAAATACCCTGACACCCCCGCCCTTAAAACAGCCCCAGTCCCAGCCCAACGTACCTCCTTGTTGATCGCGTCGTCCTCCTCAGCCGACTCCCTTCTGTGCCTTAACCACGCATGTATGTGGTTCAGCACATGTGTGGTTAAGGCCCTGAACAAGGAAGTCGTGGAAAACGAAAGCGTTGTTTCGCTTTCGTTTTCCACTACTTTGTTATTCAGGACTCATTTGGGATGCTTCTCCATAATTTTGGGTTCATGGATTATTGGGGTACCCTCTGCCCGCAGACCTGAGGTTATACTGTCACGCTATGGCACAATACACTTAGCAGACTTAACAGAATTCTCATGGCGGGACTGGACTCTGAGACTATTCAGACAGTTACAAACTTGGGGTAATACTTATCGGATCATGCCTAGGTACTTATGTCTCTGACCTGGGGCACAGAATGGTCTACTGCGGAGTGGTCCTGGCATATGCCACCTGACATCCTCACAGATCCCGTAAGTAGGGAAGGAGCTTGAGCAGTATCTTCAGAGTAATTGAGGCATGACTAGATCTCAAACCACAGCGTGGGAGGCAATAAAAGCTGTCATGAGGGGGGGTATGCATAGGGATGAGTTGTGGGGTGCAGACGTAGCCGACATACAGAAAAAGAGCAGACGTTAAATAACTTCAGGAAACTGAGCCCAGCTCTGCTGAGACTAGGGGCATGATCATACACACGTAACAGCAACTTCAGGAGGCGTGGGCCTCCTTAGACAAACATATGCTCCATTCCTGTCGCTAAGCGCCTTTACAGGAAATGTGACAAATCCAGTCACCGACTGGCAGGGTTGTTAAAAAGAGAGAGAGAGAGACAACCCATGATCCAATGACTTCAGGACAATGGAGGGTGAGACCCTTTTAGAAAGTATACCAGGCAGATAAGGTGCCTCCATGACATGAAATTAAGGAATTTCTGAGGGACCTGATCATGGTCCGTGTCACTGCAGAGGATGCACACACGTTAGAAGAGCCCCTGACAGTACAGGAACTCAGAACTGCTCTAGGTGAACTGAACATGGCTAAGGCCCCGGGGTGAGATGGATTCCCTTCCAGGTTTTATCAGGAATATGTGGTGACACTAACAGTGATTGCTCAAAGTGCTGCTAGAGTCATGCAGGTGCGGAATACTACCACCAACCATGCACAAGCGAATACTGTGTCTAATGCTTAAACCGGGAGGGGACCCTGATGACTCTGCATCTTATAGACCATTAACCATGATTAATACAGATGTCAAAATGTTCTGCAAAGTATTAGCTAAATGCCTACAGGTAGTGATTCCGGGTTTTATACATGAGGATCAGTGTGACTTTATGCCAGCCCGCAGTACAGCATTAAGCCTATGGAGACTCGCTCACGTAATTCATGAGACCTCAGAATCTGAACAAGAGATGGTTCTTGCGTGAATTGACATAGCGAAGGTGTTCAATATATTTGGATGGGGATACTTTTAGTTGGTACTGCAGGAGGTAGGCATTGGTCTGGGCTTCCTGGGTTGAGTTTGGCTCCTTTATACAAAGCCAATGGCCCAAGTCAACGTAGGTTGGGTGTGGTCGCAAGCTTTCCCGGTAGAAAGGGGCACCTGACATGGCTGCCCTCTCTCGCCGCTCCTTTTTGCTTTGATGATTGAGTCTCTGGTGGTCCTGCCATGTAGGGCATTGTCACCCAGGATAAACTGGGTGAGGAACTTAACTCATATTGTGTCTCTATACACAGATGATGCCCTCCTATACTTTCCTACACCTAGGGAGGCAATGCCCATACTGCTAAGAAACCTGGACAGATTTGGGAGGTTATTGGGGTTACAGGTGAACATCAGAAAAACACTGCTATACCCATTGGAAAGATTGGCTAAGATACCACTAACCTGATTGCCTGAGCTGGTAGTGTGCTGAGAGTTAGAAAGCTTTAGATATCTAGGGATTATGGTCACCAAAACAGTGGGGGGAAACTGGAGAGTGAATGTGGAAAAGATACTACAAGGCTTTCATAATTCAATTGCCTTTAGGAACACATTGTCCTTGTCGATGATGGGGAGGGCAGCAGTGCCAAAAATGATATTCCTACCTTGATATTTATATCTAATACAGAATGTGACATTCCCTATACCGGATAGGTTTTTCCGTATGTCAGTCTCCTTGTATCCTTAATATGGGCATGGAGGAGAAGCAGGGTGGCCCTCTCCACTCTGAAACAATGGCCTGGAGCAGGGGGGACTAGCAATCCCAGACATGTGCTTTTACTACTATGTGGTACACCAACAGCACACCTCCCAGTGGCTGACAAATAAGGATAACTGGGAGAAACGGCTTATGCGCAGTCTGACTGAGAATGAAGCCCTACCACACCTCCTTATGGGAGGGGGCCATGCAGACAGTCCATTGCCCTACCGTGTTCAGCATACAGCACAAGTGTGGAAGTAGGCTGTAAAAAATGTGTTGTGAAGGCCTCTCTTTGATAGGGAATAAAATATCTGGGACCTTGCACTGTTCAAATCTACAACATGTCCATGATACAGTGGAAGGAGGGAGGGTGTCTGCTGGCTGGAGATCTCTTCCAGTTTCTGACATTCCAAGAGGCCCAGGATACCTTTAATATAGGGAAAGGACAATTCCTGCAATTTGCTAAGTTGAAAAACACAACCAGAGAGCTCTGGAGTACATTTCCGGAGGCGCTGCCACCATCAGGGATGTTAGGAGGTCTAATCCGCTGTGGGGGGGGGGGCGGGAAATAAACATCTAACATCACTATTCTGCACAGCAGCCTAGCCAGACCAGACCAAGGCCCCATACAAGGCTAAAAGGGTATGGGAGAAGGATCTGGAAGATGCAATTGACGATACCAACTGGGAACAAGCATATGCTCTGATAAAGACCGTGTCCCGTAATAATAGATTTAAACTGTTGCCCCTTAATTTTTTACACTGCACCTATGACACCTGCAGGGATGACACTTATTGCACCCTCTAGACCATCAAATTGGCCCTGCTGCGGAATGACGTGAAGATACATTTGGCACGGAGCTGTGCAGTGGTACAGTGTTTTTTTTTTTTGGGGGGGGGGGAACACATAGCATCCTGAGTGGAGGAGGCGGTGGGGATTGAGGTACCACTCTTACATGGGAGCATGTCTATTAGGCATGATAAAAAAATAAAAAGCCCAAAGGTCAAACTCTCTTACAAATTACTGCACCTGGCTTTACTGCTGGGTAAGCTGAGCATTGCTATGGGATGACACCTGGTTGAAGGACTGTGGGTCAAGGATGTGTTGGAATGGGGGGTGGCAGAGGAACAGCACATGCAAATGTCATGCACTGAAGAAAAGGCCACAGAGGATTTAGCAGCCTAAGGGGCAATACCACACTCCTTCAACATATGGGAGGAGTCGGGATCCGATGCAGATTATCTCGACCACGTGGCTGATCTGGTCACTGCATGTGTATGCTAAGGGAGCGGTCCTCGACAGAGGTTTTGTCTTGGGAGCTGTGTGCTGTTGGAGATGTTATCTGTCTGGAATTGCCTTTAGAGAGGTTATCTGTTCCACTGAGGTATGGATCCGCCCCAAGATGAGCATAGGGATGATTGCAATGTTCTTTCTTCATGCAGTGCACTGACTGTTAAGTTTCTTTATTTCTTTGTACAAACAAAAATGTGTAGATAAGGTGTGGTGTGTGTGTGTCTGTGTGTGTGTATTCTCTTTTTTTTTTTTTTTTTTTTTAAATCCGTGTTTTCATGGTAGTAAACTATCCACACTGGAACAAGATTAGATCAACAACAGTGGTGCCCAGTACTTTAATAATAATAATATTAAATGGTGAGTGCAGAATGGTATTGCAATCTTATGTCAAAACAGGGGGCCAGCATTAATTCATTAACCTTTTCTTCACTTATTTTAAGCAGCACAATGTAAAAGCTCCAAAATGGAACCTAGCAGCATATCTTCTCTTCCTCTTTTGTTTGCTGCTTCTGAGCAGAGCAGATAAGTATTACATGGTTGATATAATGTTGTTGTGGGTTTTTTTTTATTTTTTTTATTTTTTATTTTTAGTACCATGTGTGATTTTAAGTGAGTAATTACCTAATTTTTGGGTGTACGGTAGGTGAAGGTTAAATTCGGTGTTATTTGTGAAAGTAAAGTTTAATTTCAAAGTTACGACTTTTAGATATCAATATTTAAAGATGGAACCTAGAGGAGTCTTGAGTTATTGTTTTAAAGCTAGTGATTTATTTCTTATGTAAATGTTTCAAAAATAAAAACTACAGTTGGGCTTATATCACAATGTTTATTCTCATTCTGAGATGGGCGCCTTAATTGTGCTTTGTCACTGACAAACTCTCTTTCACATGGGTGACATGCTCATTTGTGTCATTGTGCAATGTTTAATCTTTTTTCTACAGCTGTTTGGGCACATACAGAATGCACATTAAGTGCGCTAGATCTATTTTTCATTTAAACAAAATAGTGCATGTTTAATGTATGACTGTTGACCCGTTGTCAAAAACAACACGTGTCAGTGGTGACTCAATTGAACAGCTGACAATAAGCTGTGTGGTAAAAAGCATTAGATGCCATTCTACTCGGAGAATAATTGAAGATTGTCTGGGAGTGGAATATGATATATTGCTTGAGCAGCTTATTAAATTGTAGGTTCCAGTTTTTAGGAAAGGTAATAAAGAAATCAATATTTAAAAAAGAAATGCATTTAATATTTTATAATTACAGTTTAGGGAAGTGAGCTATTTTATTTTTAAATATCACATTGATATTTAACAAATATTTTTAAATGTCTGAAGAGAATATGATATCCCACTAGGAACTACAAAAAAAGGTTATTAGGAGACTAATAAACAAAGAAATCGGAGATGCGGTTCATGAAACCTTTTTAAACAAACAAAAAAAAATTAAAGGAAGGAAAAAGAAAGGCAGTTGATGAGAAATTCTGGTTCTTATTGGATAAGGAAGATGAGCTAGTAATTAGAGGACCATAAGGAAAATGTTTAAATGAATGGAAACTCATAAATGATAAAAGAAAATTGGATGAGAAAGAACACTCTCAAATCTCAGAGAAAGGCATCCAAAGTGGCACACATGAAAGGCAGGCAGGTACACTCTGCTAAGGAACTAGGCTATTGGCCTAATTGGACAAAGCAGGATACAGATACTGCTTTTGATGAATATGTCCTAGATTTAGGATATGAGGATGGTATAGATGAATTTTCAAGCACTGAGAGTTCAAATAAGAATATAAAGAAAGAGGTCAAGGACCCTTTTGGCCACAGTTTATTTAATCCAACTGAGATTAAACATTCATGCAGCTCTGAATGATTGCCAAGGATCATGCTGCAGAATATATAAACACTGGATAAGGATACCATTAGAGAGAGGTGAACAACATTTATTGAGGGCTGAGTGTTCCCGCCCCCTAATTGAAGAGAAGGAGACTATAACTCTTAATTTGGACCCAGATCTGATCACATATTTATTCAAATTGGGTCGTGATCCAGCAAAACGGCTTGAAAGATGGAATCTTTGGGGTTTGTGGTAGACACTGTAAATACACAATTGGAATTACCAGATAGGAATGTTATTTTGATAAGAGAGGTGAAAGGTTTATTGGAAAAAGGAAGAATTGGCATTCAGAGAGTTGGTGAGAGTAATTGAACTACTATCATTATCAATACAAGCGGTATTTCCAGGTCTATTAAATTACAAAGCATTGCAATGTCTCGAGGTCAGGTCTGAACAGAGGTGTATGGTTTGGAGATAAGGTGAGATTAACACAGGATGCCCAGGAAGAAATTCAATGGTGGTTAGGAAATGTATTTGCTTGGAATGGTCGAGCAGTAGTTCAACCCTAGTTTATATACCAGAAACAGATGCAAGCAATTTAGGCTGGGGAGTGAGAATGAATACGCAGATATGCGGGGGGAAAATGGAACATGCATGAGAGAAAAGATTGTACAAACTGTTTTTGATGTTGAAGGCACGAGAGTTAGCAGTTTGCAGTTTCAGGAAACAGATTCCGGGTCACACAGTTTAACTGAAGATGGACAATGTTTCAGTTGTTATTTACATAAACACACTGGGGGGGCAGCAGATCAAAAAGGCCTGTGGAATTGGCAAAGTAATTTTGCGAGTTTTGTTTGGAACATAAAATAGAGTTGAGGGCACAGTATCTGCCAGGAAAAGAAAATCTAGTGGTGGATTGGAATTCACGTTGCTTGTTAGACAGCGATTTGGAAGCTGGGGTTGAGAGCATTTCAGGAAATACAGAAAAAGGGGTCCATTGGAAGTGGATTTGCTTGCTTCAAGGTTGACAAACCAGTTGAAGTATGTGAGTTGGAGACCAGATCCCGGTGCAATAGCAGTAGATGCATTCAGTTTGAACTGGAGAGAGATGAAAAGGATATGCATTAGCACCGTTCTCAATGATTCTGCGAGTTTGAATCAAGAGAGCAGACAGAAGTGCACATTGGTATTGGTAACACCATTTTGGGTGAGTCAAGCGTGGCTTCCATCAGTGATTGAGTTGGTCACAGATCCTTTTTTTTTTTAATTTTTTTTTTTTAAATAAATAATTAATTGGCGCACAGTAGGATACATAAAACATCATGCATATCTGCTGTGCTGCTTCAGCCAGAAATGTTTACAGAAAAAAGACCATAATACAAATAACATAAATCCAATTCATCACATATTACAAACCATCTTTTAAACATTCTGGGGCCATGACGACAATGGGGCCCATATTTTCACTCCCTTTTTCCTACCAGCATTACCTTTTTAACGGCATACAAGCAATTTTCTAAGGGATATATGGAGAGAAGCCGATCCAGCCTTTGATTGTAGGATGACGGGGTCAGGCTTCAGCCAGTCTGATTCAACACAGCCGACATGGCTAAAAAAAGAAAGTGCTGGGCTTGGCCTTTGCAGACCCCTTAATCGGTCCCTAGCATTACCATTTGGGGTATTAAAACTACTTCCTGACACAGTACATTTTCCAAGAATTTCATAATGTCCTTAATAAATATTGACAACTTTCACAGCCATAAAACATATGACATAAGTCAGCGTTTGAACTATTACAACATGGACAGGTGATTCCCTTTGTCCTTCCCCCTACTAGCTAACTTGGCCTACATATAATATAGAAATAGTATTTTGTAATGCTGCACTTGTGGTCCAGCTGACAGTAACACGCCCTGAGCCATGTCCAGAGAGGCTAAAAATGTTGTTTAACTGGCCCCTATCTGCCATTCCCAGTTTCTGGCTTGATTCCCCAGATCATCTTGCATAAAGCCTAACAATTGCGGATAGAGATTCCTAATGGTACAGCTACTACCGCTCCCCAATTATTCCATTAATCTAATCTAATCTTCTCACCACAAGAGCTATCCTTGGATACAGATAACAAAAAATATCTAATCTTGAAAAATGTTTAAAAAATCCTTACTAACCGAGGAAAAGTCCTTTATTAAATGATTTTTATTTTATTAGGCAGCCCAAACAAAAAAGATCTCCCAGTTTGCGAACTCCTCAATGGGTCCATTTTAAACAATAGTTATCCTTAAAATTCCCAAGGAGAACTGGGGTGTTCCAGAGTGGCGTATAGTAGCTAAACCGTCCAATACCAGCCATATACATAGTCTGTAACCACGCTTGGAATGCAGCCCTGGAAGTCAGTTTTGAAATGTAACTTTCTTAAAATAGGTGGGCTCAACTATTCTTAAAAAGGGAGCATCAGCCATATTACCCCAAGTCAGTGTGTATGTAGATGGAGGGGTGTCCTTTACCACTTGGCCATAGTAGTCCTGTGTACATAATATACGACTATATTGCAAGACAGCAGGCAGATAATATAATTTAAAGCAGGGGAGTGCCCAAACCCCCTCTCTCTTGGTAGTACTAGATACTCAAAAGCTTGCCATGTTTTAGAAAAGGACCATATAAAGCTGCTAGCCAGCTCTTCCGTTTGCTTGAACCAGTTTTGACCAAATTCAAGCGGGATAGTCCTAAAAAAGTACAGCACCCTGGTAAGGAAAAACATTTTAATCACATTACACCACCCTACTATTGAGAGATGCAGATTGTTCATACGATGAAGTCCTTTTTTTGGTGCTGGCTAATACTGGAGGAAGACCCACAGGTACTTCACTTGTGCCATCTTGCACTCATCCTCAATATTTATCCAATCATTAGTCATTATCTGATGTCTGGAATTATTTAACAAATAACCAGAAACCTTCCCGAATCTTGATGTTTTTTGTTCTATCTTTGCTATTACAGTCACTGGGTCAGATGTTATGACCGCAATATCATCGGCATAGGCAAGTATCTTAGTGCTCCCGGCTACCCTTTCCAACGGTTCAATTGCCCTGCTATTTAACAACATTCTGATGAGTGGGTCAATGTATAGTGCAAAAAACAGTGGTGAGCAGGGGCACTCCTGCCTAATGCCCCTCGAGATTAGAATAGGCTCAGACTCCAACCCTCCTATTTGTAGTTTTGCTGTGGGATTCCAATATAAGCTCTTGGTAGCCCTAATAAAGCCTGGACCTATATTATTCATGTAGAGCGTAGCCCACAAATATGACCAGTTCACCCAAAAGCCTTCTCTGCATCCAACAAGATCAATGCCGTAGGAGCCTTAGCCCCCTGTGCAGCATCCAATAGAGCTATCACCTGTCTAATACGATCAGCCGTCCCCTTGCCGGGGATAAAACCGTGTTGCCATGGAGAGACTAATTTGCTAATCAATTAGCTCAATCTAATAGAAAGAACTTTAGCATATAGTTTAGCATTGTTACTAACTAGAGAAATGATATGAGCAGAGTAACCATGGATCCTTTTCTTTCTTACGAAAGACTATAATTATCACAGCCAACCAAGATGCAGGTGGTTGAAATCCTGCTTGCATGCTTGTGAATAAGGTAAGGAGCTCCTCCTTCAATTCCCATTAAAATTCTAAAGGAATTTTGTCTGGCCCTGCGGCCTTGCTGCTCGACAGGGAGCTAATCACTACTGTTGCTTTCCCAACAGTTAGTGGGGACTCTAGTTTTTGCATATCCTCATGCAGCTGTCCCACCAAGATATTAGCCATATATTAGTTTAGCTCATCCTCTGGGGCTTGTTCTTCTGCAAATATAGGTTCTGATAGAAATGTTAGGGTGCCTAGAGAATTTTGAGTTACCGCTCACCAAGTGTCCATCTGCATCCTTAAGTGCACTAATGGAACCATGAGTTATCTTTTGCCTTACTTTTAGGGCCAGTAATTTACCAATTCTTTCACTGTATTCATAACATTCCTGCCGGTGTGCCTGGAATTTGGCTGCAATCGTTTCTACGTACAGTTTTGGAAATTCTAGCCTTTACCACCGCCATTTTGTTTAAAATCCTGGTTACCGATGAATCGTTTCTTACCGCCTCCACTATTTGTGACTCGAGTGAAGCCAACTCTGTTTGTGCTGTTTCCAGCCATTGAGAGCGCCCTCTCTCCTTCCTCGCACAGAAACTGAGGGTCTCTCCTCTGATGCCTTCTTTAAGAGCATCCCATACTATATGGCTGGGGGAGGTCCCATGATTATTCCCCAAAAACTCTGGTATCCAACCCCTCATATGTTGAATATATATATATATCTCATCCACTAACAGGCCCCTATCAAACGACCAAGTCCTGGTCTGTCGCTCCTCATGCCCCAGTCGAATTATCATGACCAAAGGGCTATGGTCCGATATAAGTCTTAGGTGCTTCTCAATCGATAACCCCTCTCACAAGGGAATAGACACAAAAATTGTCTAGCCACACTAGCTTCTTATGGGGGAAAGAAAAAAAAAAAAAGTGAATCCTGGATCTGAAGCCTTACATTGCTGTCAGACATCCACCAGTCCGTGGTTCATTCATAGTGTCTGCAAAGCCCGAAAAACTTGAGTTTTTCTCCCCTGATACCATCCCTTATTCTGAATAGGTTGGTCATTATCTGTTTGTATACAAGTCCCTGCAAACAATAGCTGGTGTCGGCCAGGTCGTAAGCTCAACATTAATAAATTAAAAATAGCTCTGGATCATCTACATTCGAATCCTACTGAGCAGAGTGTCTACTTTGTCCCCTGACTAAACATTCTAAAAACACCCAGCGGCCTAGTTTATCGGTGAGTTTCTTTATAACTTCCAACAACCTTTTGTGTGCCACTACTGCTACCCCTTTAGTTGTTGTGCCCTAGGTAGTATATGCCAACTGATGATAACCAGGAAATGCCAACAAGCGTTTCTGTGGGCCTAGAATATGTCTCCTGTATGCAAATGTCTGCCCTTAAGGACTTTAACCCTTCGGCCACCAACCGCCGCTTTTTGCCATCATTAAGCCCACATGTATTCACCGTTGCTACGCGTAAGTTGCTTCTATGTGCCACATTCCTATGTGTTTAAGCTTTCCCATTTCCAGCATCAGTATTAAATCCCCAGGTTTTAACGGTTACCCTGTTGTGCGCCTCCCCTCCATTTATCTTCCCCTTCCCCACCAGCCTTAGCCAACCTGATAGCCTTGCCCCCGCCCCTGACCCACCCTAGTTCTCTCCCCCCCCCCCCCCCCCCCAAAATCCTACTACAAGAGACAGCCAGGCCACTAGGTCTGTAAGATGGAAGCCATCCCCTTGCCCCACACCTAGCACACTTGTGCACCAACCCTTAACCCCTCTAAAGCACTGATGCTGATAATCATACAAATAAGCCCTGGTCATGAAAGGACCCCCAGTAGGCCTAGTGGATTCGTATTACTTTTCAATTTAACCCTCTGCTGATACTGCTCTGATTCATTTGTTCCAAATGTTTCCTGGCTTTTATTTCTGAGGTAAACATCCGCACTGTGCCTTTATACATATTTAAGCAAGCAAGGCTCAATAGATATGCCTCCGCTCCTTTCTTCTGAAAGGGGTTAATCTATTGTCTCAGCCACCACTGTCTTTCCATGGATAGGCATAATTTGGAGATGAAAAGAAAGAAACACCCTCCACACTTATCTTCGAATCCGGGTGGACCTTTCCAAACACTGCTTGCCGCAATAAATAATTGCCAAAATATACAATAATAGCCCTAGGGTGCCTCTGACTGTCAATATTTCCTTCCTCTTGTTTCTTTCTGTAGAGTGGGAACCAATATGTTCTCTGTATCTGCAGGTCTCAGTTTCAACCCTCTAGATAAGGAAAGGCGCTCTTAAATGGTTCCGCTATATATGTCCTCATATCTTGATCTTCCACCCCTTCTTTAACGTCTAGAATCCGCAGATTGTTGCAACGTTGAAGATTTTCTGAGTCCTCCAGCTTCCACTGAATACCTGAAATCTGCGACTCCTGCATGGCTGACTGTTTACCACTGTGGCAACTTCTGCTTCGAGTACATTGGTGCGAGCCACAATTATGGTTATGCGCCTCCCGATTTCTAGACAGGTCTTTGCACCCCTCCTAAAAGAAGCTTGAAGTCGCTTATTAGCGATCATGGTTTTCCTGCTGTCACTTTGCGACTGCTCATGGTGGTGCGATAAACTAAATCAAGAGAAGAGGATGCTAAATTTTCTGGAGTGCCAGCCGCTGGGCCTACAGGGAGGTTGTCAGTGTTCGAATATATCTTAGTTGCTGTGTAATCCCATAACAACATCCTTACCGTGTCCCTCTGATCAATTTTGTACTGCCCACCTCCCTTGCCTGCTTACCTGAAGCTAGTTTCCTTTGGATGTATTTTTTTTTTCTACAAGTTGACAAATTTGAACCAGGTGTAGAGACAGCATAACTCCCGTCCGTGTCTGTTTCTGCTAATGATGTAGCGTCATCTGTATCTCTTGCCTGATCGGATAGCGAGAAAGTTGTCCACCATCTCCGCTAGCCCCCACCTCTCCACTTCTGGTCACCTTTGCAGCCAATGATCTCGTCCTTGCATCCCCTGAAGTGGCCACCAGCATCATCCTCCCGATTAACAGTAGGTGTAAAATCATAAGCAGCCAAGGGTGTGGTATTTTCCACCTTTTTAGCTTCTTGCAAAATGTCCCAAGTAGTTCAATGCATCAAACCACTCTTACCCCCCAAAGCTGGTCCCTCTACTGCCACAGTGCAAGTGTCATGAAAAACAAAACTGACCTGAGGGGTATCACAGTCTTTGGCCGTGGGTCCAGCCAACTGAAGGCTAGCTGATCTGTACTTGCTCCCAGCACCTGCTCTGCATCATCATCACTCTTGGCCGCGTTATGCATAGAAGTCGGGACCTCTTGAGCCACCTCCTTGCCAGATAATGGTGAAGCCAGACGTCTCATCTGAGATGGACATTTAAAAATATTGGGCATCGTTGCCCCCCCCTCATATGATCCAGCGTCCTTGCAACCATCTACCTGACTGGTACCCTGCACCTGTAGCAGACCTTTCTCGAAGTGAGGGCTGCTAAGCTTTCTCACTTTGGGCCAGATGTGGGTAGGTTAAAAATTGCGAATCGGAAATAGCGACTCAATGCGAATCGCTATTTCCGACTTGCAAAATCAAATTCATGAAATAATTGCAATACCTATTTGCGAGTCGCATAGGTGTCGCACTGCAATTTGCGACATTTGCTTTTAGCTAAAAGCGAGGTCGCAAATTGCGACTGACTCACAAATTGCCTGCAGGTGCTGCACAGCAGTTTGAAAAACCTCTTCCTGGCTCTTGGTGATGACATCAGAACCAGGAAGTCATCAAATACACCTGGGAGGAGGGAGGACCACACCCTTTCCAAACTGCTGTGCCACACCCAGGAGAGAGGAGCTGCTGCTACAATGGAGGAGACAGGCAGTGCTGACAGGAGAAGGAAAGTGAAATTCTCACATAAAGAGCTGGAGGAGCTGATGGAAGAATGCTGCCTGCACCACGACCAACTATTTGGGAAGGCAGCCATGAGTGTCCCAAACACTCAAAAGAAAATGATATGGCAGCAGATCCAGGAAAGGATAAATGCCATAGGGGTGAACCACCGCACCCTTGAGTAAATCAGGAAAGGGTGGTATGACCTGCACTCTAGGATGAAGGAGAGGGTTGCAGAGCGGCTGAGAGAGATGAAGGGCACCCCGGAGGAGGCCCATCCACCGTCCCACCACCCACAGCCATGGAAGCAATGGTCGAGCAGACCCTGGAGCCAGAGGCCATCATTGGAATGGGAGAAGTGGACAGTTCAGCGCCAGGGACATCCAAAAGTGAGTACCATAAGATATGCTTTGACACCCACAAATGCAGTATACACACTCTCCCAGGACACAGCAGCAGGCACCACCAGACTAGCTCCATTCCAGTCTAGCAACCTCTAGAATAGTGCATTATGGGAAATGTAGTACAGTAGTCAGAATATAGGCAAATGTTTATTATGAGGCATAAAACAGATGGGAGAGACTGACAGTGTATCCCCTATGTCCCACAGGTCTCCCACAAGACACCCCCAGCAGCGACACCAGGCAGGGAGGAGAGCATGGGCCAGAGACACTGCAGGAGGCTGCTGCTGAAATTGTTGGGCCCAGCAGGACACCACCAGGGCCCATTGAGGAACATGCACAGGAAATGGGGGCAGCTGACACAACCACAGGGCCCTGCCCCACAGCGAGTCAATCGGAGCCAGCAGCAGGACGAATGTGCAGACGCCGGCGCAGAGTTCTGGCGGTGCCCCAGGAGGAGGTAGGGGGAAGCAGGCTTCGCAGGATTGGAGGCATCCCTCATCCATGGTCAGTGCCTGCAAAATAGACAATTAAGGACAATATCAAGAACCCTCAACAGGATGCAGAGCAGCATGACCAATGGGCTGGCTGATGCGAACAGTCAGTTCACAAGGATGAATGATCATTTGGGGGATCTCACACAGGCCATCTGCCAACTGGTGACTGAACTAGTGGCAGACCGACAATATGCAAGGCGCAGGGAGCGCCACACAGTGGCACGATTTGACCGCATGGCTGCATCCATTGGGCGTCTTGCAACCAATACAAGTGGCCTCTCTAGACGGACAGTAAGCCTACAAGTGGAAGTTGGGCACTTTGCTGGCGATGTGGCGCGTGGACATGGCCGCATCAGGCACGCTGTGGACCTGACGGAAAGTAGGCAGGCTGCAAGGGTCACAGGGGAGACCCCTCAGGACAGTGAGGAGGGATCTATAATCAGTAGCGTGTCTGCCAGTGAGTCCTGTGTGGTACGGAGTGGTAGTGTACTGCAGGGGTCAGGGGACCCACCAGGGATGAGCCACGCTGGCCGCTCAAGGAGGAGGGTGTGAGCCACCATACAGTACGGTTCATGAGGCACATGACGTATAATGTGTCTTCATCACATTTGGACAATTACAGACTCTGACAGACAGCACTTTTCTTTCCCCATATAGTTTAGAAATAAAAAACAATTGTTTGTTTCACTACACAACTGGGCTATGTGTGATGATATTAGTGAGTGTGGTGACTGTTGCCACGTACCTGCCAAAGTATTGGGTTGCAATGTGGTTCCATCTCTGTCTGCCTTGATTTGCAATGCTTCTATCCCCAGGCTGTCGGTGTGGTAGCTCTTGCTCTTCATCCTCCGAATCTGTGTCTTCAGGGGTGAGATGTAGCCCACGTCTGGTGGCAATGTAGGATTGCACAGGCGGCGACAATCTTGAATGCTGTTTCTGGGGCATACTGGAGTGCACCTCCACTTTTGTGGAGGCACCTGAATCTTGCCTTTTACATGCCTAATGTCCTCTTGATGACAGTTCTGGTCCGCTGATGGGCACTGTTATAACGCCTCTCGTTCTCATTGCCAGGCGTTGGGTAAGTATCCATGGTCTTACAGTGCATATGCTGTCTCCTGTTTGACAAAAATAAGCAATGTTAGCAGGACATGAATGGTTTCCCAGTGACCTGTATGTAAGGCTTCAGGGTGTAGTCAGTAATACCTAATAGATATCCGTCTCCAAACTCCCCACGTTCTAGGCATTGGTGTATCCCACTGTCCCTGAATATGTATGAGTCATGTGTACTCCCTGGAAACTTAGCTACAATGTCAGTAATTACATTATGGGCGTCACATACCACCTGGATGTTTAGTGAGTGGGTACATTTCCTATTGCGGAACACATATTCCAGATTTGCAGGAGGGCAGATCTGTATATGTATCCCATCCACACACCCTATTACATGTGGGAAGTTGGCAATTCTGTAGAAGTCCAACTTGGTGCTGTTAATTTCTGCCTCATTCCGGGGTAGGTATATATATATCTGGACATGTGTGCGAGTATGGCATCTAGGAATGATCTGAAGAATCGTGAGAGTGAACTCTGGGATACCCCACCTGCAACAGCAATCACCCCCTGATAGCTACCCGAGGCCAAGAGGTGCAGTGAGCATAGCACTTGCACATGTGTAGGGATGGCGCTGCCGCGCATTGTCTGTCGTTCAAGCTGCCGATTAAGTAGTTCAATTAATTCTAAAATTGCTGCACTGCTCAGTCTATATTTGTCATATATCTCCTCCTCAGTTTGTTGGAATAATGTCTGCCTGGTTCGGTATATCCTCTCCTGTCTGCCTCTTCCTCCTCCTCTGCTGGGAGGCGTGGACTCTCCTCCTCCATGCTATCACACACAGTTCAGCCATTTTGAGTAACCCAGATGCCTTCTGGGTCTCCTTTTATACTTTGGTTCTGGTTACCACCTGCTCTGAACCAGTAGTAATCTGGATGTGCAAAATGGGCTTTTTGCGACCAGTCGCAATTTGCGACTGGCTTTTGCATATGGTTTGCGACTCGCAAATTGCGACTTCCTATTTGCGGGTCACAAAATCAGGTTGCAAATTTTGCGAGTCGGTAATGGCTCGCATCGCTATTTGCACTTCGGAAATGGGATTTTTGCATCCTATTTCGGATTTTGCGAGGTCACAAATAGCGATTCGGGCCGTTTGCGACTCGCAAATGTTTGTTACATCTGGCCCTTTGTTCCCACTGTGCTAGCACTAGCACTGGCCGTTATACCTTGGAGAGGAGGGGGTTGCTTCCATTCATTTAGCTCCTTCATGTTCAAGCCAGCACCAACACTGGGTTTCCCCCGTGTGCTTCGGAGCACCTTCGGCGCTATGGTGAGCCAGCACTCTTTCTGCCATCTATGTGCAAGTGCTCCGTGGCCACCAAGACTCCTGAGCAATTCCCTGGCCGATAGCCGCAGACCTGTGTCCCAGCACGGCTTGAGACACCTAGCTGCCCCTCCACTGCCGCACCGTGACCCGCGGTACTGGTGGACCAAAATCAACAGGACGGCGGCCATGCAATCCCTCATCTCATGTGGGTCTGTGGTTATGAACTCAGTACTTCACATTTCCATTAACGAGAGCTGGGTGTGAGCATGAGTCCGTATCAGCCGCTCACGTGGCCGCCATCTTGTCTCACCTTTATGGCTACAGATGACCCTTTAATGATTCAGTCTTGCAGAGGTCTTTTGGATGTGGACTAAAGGGAACATCCACTGGTAGAATCAGGAATGCTCAACCTACTAGTTTGGAGGATTTCAGGAGAACTAAATAATTCACAGATTTCAGTACAGGTTGCAGAAGTACTACGAGTCATGGGCACCAGGCACACGAAAGTGATATAGGAGTGCATGGAACATCTGATTATGTTGGTGCACGAAACAGGATCTAGATCCTGTGGAAGATGTTGAGGTTATGATTGCAATTTTTTTGGCAGAACTATATGGGAACTGTAGGAGGTACAGAACTGTGAATTGCTACAGATCCGCCATAGTGGCTGGATATTCTCTTGCGGATGAATCATCTGTGGGGAAAGTCCATTAATTTGTAGAGTAATGAAGGGGATCAGAATCAAGAATCCTCCAAAGGCAAGGTATAAAACTTTTGGATGTTTGGATTAGTTTTCACAGTGGTTGAAGATTGACTGCATAATATTTGACCAAGAAACAATTGTCATGGCAGTTTGCAACATTACTTTGTATGATATAATTTAAGAGTATCGGATGTCAAAGTGTTAGAACTGACATAGCTTTTATCAACCACTTGGTATGTTATTTGAGATTAGGAAAAGGACAATAAACTATGACTAATTATGTTTTTTTTTTTTTTAATCCAAGAATTGGTGATCATCCAAAACTGTGTGTAATAAGGTGTATAAAGGATGATGAGAATGAGTAAGCATGGGAGTGCAGGATTTGATCAATTATTAATCTCATATCTGAGATCATATGGTGCTGTATCTACAGCCACAATTGCTAGATGGGTGAAGAGTATGATGAGAGAAGCAGGAGTAGACTTAGATGTGTTTAAAGCACATTCGATTAGAGGTGCAATGGCATAAAAAGTATATAATGCAGGGGGAGCGTTGGAAGAAAACATAAAGGCGGAAAACTGGTCAAACACAAGTGGTTTTTTTTTTAAAAATTTTTTTTTTTAGAACATTTTATTTCAAGCCAAGTGAACATGTTGCAGGCCTAGCAGTGAAGGGCTTTAAACATGCAGAATGCTAGCCTTCTGTCTTGACAGAGGTTTACTTTATAGAAAATCGTGACTTTGTTAAAGACAAGGAGACTAGCATTATCCCTTCCTCCCATCCTTGGAGGAAGGCAGAAGTGGAGGGAAATATTTTAACAAGGTTGAATATACGTTGAAAAGTACAGCTTTATGACATGATAAATATGAAGAAAGAACATTTTACATTTTCATGTTTGAGTTTATTTTCAGAGTCACAGTGAAATAGACAAGGAGAATACAAAGGGAAATTTCAGAACAAGATGTGTTGGCAAGAGATGAAGAAGCAAAAAAAGAGGAATAGAAGACAGTGCATGGCACTATTATATATTGCTATGGTTCTATTTTTATGATGACTTCATTGTTGGTTCTATTTTGGAGCTTTAAGTTGTGCTGCTCAGGAGTGAATAAAAGGTTAATGCATAGTGCTAGCCTCCTCGTAGTTAATAAAATTGCAATTCTCTATACAGTAAACCTTTGAGAATTGACATTATCTTCCACATTAAGATTTTGCTAATATGAGTTCTGCGTCATTTGGAGCCTGGTGGTAAGGACAAAATGCTTGCCAATAGTTTTGTGCTTATTTTACCGCTAGTGCTTATTCATTCATTTAAGCACTAACGTTCTTGCTCTCTTTTAGGATTCAACAAAAAGTTTGAAGACCTAGGGCCTGATCATGACCTTGGCACAGGGGATTACTCTATCACAAACACGTTGGATATCCTGCCTGCCGTATTACAACTTCCATTATATCCTATAGAACTTGTAACCGGGATGACGGGATACCCGTCATGTTTGTGATGGAGTAATCCCCTCCACCAAGGTCGTGATTAGGCCCCTATTGTCTACAATAATATTTACAGAGTGGACTTTGGGTCAGCTCTTTGCCGATGGTGGATAGTTTCTTGTCTATTTCAGTTAACTGCTCTTATCTGGATGGCATCTTTCCCATCTTTTTCACCCTCCCCTTAGGCATTGCTTCTTTGTCATAATTTTCGTTGTCTTACGTCTATCCTTCCACTGCTGACTTGGATGAACTATATTTTAATTTTCTCTTTTAGCACTCTATCAGAGCACAGTGCTGTCCTTGCTCTCTTCCCTGCCCCCGTTTTACTTTCTATTTAACTTTTTCTCTTTGTGAGGGTCCAACAGTTTTTTTGGGAGACTTTTAATCTCCCTCCCACCTCCTTGCACTCATCTTTCTCTCCCGTTCCTGCACCCTGTGCCACCATCTTTCTCTCCATTTTGCCCCTTACTGCTCATGCCCTCAGCATTACTTTTTTTTATTATATATATATATATTTTTATATCATTTTCACGAGAGACTGTCAGCAGCTCACTGCTGGCAGGCTCCTCGCCTTTCTCACATTTCTTGGCATCCTTGATACAGTGCATACTTTGTTTTTATTTACTGGTATGAGATGGCCATTCACCATCCTGGATTGGTAAATTAAAAAGGCTTTTGAAAAATTATTCACAGATTTCCATAGATGCTATGTTATAAATTTAAAACTGAATCTGATTAATACAAAAATTCTAAAAAATATGTTTTCACCACCAATCACAACTGTTTAAGTTATAAAAATAAAAACAATACCCCATACTGCAGGAACTGCTACCTGAGCCATAATAGTGTTACACTGCTTAGTGATGAGTGTCCACTAAAGGAACAAGCATTGACAATGAACAAAAATCATGTGACAAGCCTGTGAAGTCATATCCTATTTTTATAAGGGGTAGGCAGAACTCATGGAATTTGACTGTAAAGTTTTGCAAACTTACAGAAAACTCTGAGATTCTGCAGAGTTCTGCCAATGGGCAGAAATAGGCACGTCGTGCTGCCCCCACTATGATTTAGTATGAGGCACCCATTCAGCGCTGAATAATTAGCGCAAACATCACCACAAAGTGTGCCAGAAAGAGCAGCTCCTTGAGTTATTTTTGCTGTCGCTTGAGTAGATTTTCTACTTACGTGACAGCCTTCTGACCACGAAGGTTCGTGCAGTCCTTGACTGCCCGTGTTGGAATAATCTCACTGGATGTTCTCCTGGTGACAGAAAATCACACCAGCAGGACACCAAATCTTGCTTGCGCTTATCACCTTAGTGTTTTGGAGCACATGCAAGAAAAAAATCCAAAACACAGCATTTGGAGGAATTTGGCCTGAACTCCACGTTACAATAGTAATGCAGAGTCACCAAAATTCAGCTAATTCCACTGGCGGAAATTGAATATTTCACCCATCTCTAATTTTATGTGTTCTGCTTACAGAGACTTACACAAGTGGGAAGAACAAGAGGCAGAGAGAGGCTAAGGTTGTGAATTGCACCCACTATGCCTTCATGCAGACCATTCAGAATGGTACTTCACTCAGAAGAGGCCTATGAAGTTATTCTGGAAACTAGTAAAGGGGATCTAAAGGACTCGGGGAGCCTCAAACACAAGACTGAGGTACTTATATTGTTCAAATTGTTTGTCAGCTGGCTAGCAAGGGGACCTTTAGGTGGTCTCGGAATCTCTTAAAAATGACTTTGCTAGGGGTAGTGAGTACTAGTAAATGGCCTCTAAGATGCAGCAGATGAGACAAGGGGCTCTTAGAGCCTATTTAAGAGCCCTGAGACCCAGTAGATTCGGGGGAGGGGGTTAGGGCTTCCAATGACATGTTCAAGAATACACTTGATGGACTCTGAGGCACAATAAGAGGCTCTCATGTCTAAATGTAGATATTTTAGTGTAAGAAGAGGAGTGTTAAAAGCAAGTGGGGGAGGTTTCAGGGGCTTTTGTGGAGTTGTATGGAAACCCTGAAGAGATTACAGTTCAGTTGAGTAACTGTAAGGTCCAGGACAGGGCTTCTAGCAAAAAGCTAACTGCCTGCTCATGGGGGTCCATCTATGGGTCGTTCACACCCTCTCAGGGCCAGAAGGAGATCTGTGTATGTATGTCTCTGGTAGTTATATAGTGTGATCTGAGCCAAAGGCAGCAGGTGCTATGCAGGGTCAAATGGAAAAACACAGCCCAACTGTGATGGGAAGGATAGCTGGTCTGAAGACTTTTACTGCATTAGAATATAGTATAATTTATAGAGGAGACTCTTTAGCTCTTTCCTCAGATGGAGCAGGATGTGGGCAATCCTGAATAAAACTAAGATATTATTCCTGATCCTAGCTACAAAGATGGAGGTGTTTAGGGGTGGGCTGGCTCAAATTATTTGTAGGCTCCAAGGGATGGCAACTCAAAAGGATGATGGACGGAGTGTTGAAACTTTTCAAACACTCACCCCCAGTCACAGATCTAGGTTTAATCCATAGTTCTTTTGCTCACCATACCACCCCAGTTTGGACGCAGCCAAATGCAAATCGTTCTTGACAATGTTCCCCATGGGAACAGTCCAGCCCAAACTGCCAGTTTGGGTCCTCCCTGGGCTTGAAAAAAGCATCCTGGGACCCGTTTCAGGGTATCACCCTTCATCAGCCAGGCTAGCTTAAATCCAGTTGCACAGTGAGCAAGGGAACAACGTCTTGGCATACCCTTCCCACTTAGGGCGTGGCAGACAGCACCTAAATACTAGAAGATGGTCTCCAAGATTTGCAGTGGTTCACTGAGCATAGGTTTAGTGATACTTGAGTGATATCTTTTGTCTTCTTAGGACCAGGAGGGAATCTCTAACGACTGGCTGAAGGGTCTGAGGGCCAGCTGAGTGTCTCTGAGAGTTCAGTGCGGTAAGGTTTTAGCCAGCTAGAGGCCCCAGAGAGTCCATCAACAGTCTCAAAGGGCAATTTAAGGACTTGCTTGTTGACCAGATTAGGAGAACTGGGAGCAGGCTAAATGGCCGACAATATCAAGAATGCAGGTTTAATGGGAGCCAAGGGCTGGATGAACTACAAAGGGGCTTTGGGGTGTGATGAGGAACTTTGCAAAAGAAAGAAGCCTCAGTGCCCTGCCTAACCATCTGAAGGGGTCTGGTCCCTTCCTTCCAAAGAGGAAACCGCCAGAGTGGGTTACTGCATCCACCTTCTCTCTATAGTGCACTGTCTGAAACAGAGGGCCCTAAATCAGTCCCATGCCCTCCAAATCAGGTTGTGTACTCTGGGAAAGAAGAGTCCCCCAGTAGACCACTACCCCACACTTGTCTTTGTTCTTGCCCTACTGTACTTGTTCTGTGTGAGATGTATGTTTCTACTCCCTACTGTTCCTGTACTGTCTGTGTTAGGGAGGTATGAACTGCTGTTTGCTGATCGTCTGCATGTATGAGTCAGGCTGCACCATCTATGCTGTTTACACTGATTGGCATGGTTTCCATTTAATGTTGGGAGGCCGGTGTTAAAGAGCACATGCCAATGAATTTCACATTTGTTCTGCTACCTTTGTGTTTACCCCCAAACAAATATCTCTTATGTCCTAATAGTTGTGCTGGCAATATTAAACATGCTTTAAGATTTTATGATTTTAGCAGGTTAGGTGGATTGGGGAGGGGTAGCCCAATCAGTTTATTTGAACCCAAGAGAGGCATGGAGTACAGGGTTTGGCGAACCATGTGTTAATACATTGACTCTAGGGTTAGATGTGTACTCTCCAGGTCACAAATTTGGACCCGGGCGGATGGAAATCACTCTATAGTACTTCTGAAAAGATGTAATTACAAATGCATTTGGTGACGATAGCACCTGTTAATGAAGTCTACAAAAGATATTGCAGTTTGTTGTGTGCACTATATGAATGTACAATATCATTCACATTCTTTTCCTGTTACAAGGTCTCTGGGATTATACTGAGGTAATTTAACTAGAAATTCAACTGGTGGTATCATCTCTGAATTAAGAACTTCCTCCAGAAGTCAGATAATTCTGTATTAAACAGAACTCTAAATAAGGCATTTTCTTTGTTAAGAGTTTAGTGGCTTGATATCTCTGCCTTTTATCTATCTGAAGTAAATAAAATAAGTGCATTTGAGTTGAGTAATGCAACACAAATTGCTAAAATGCTAATTGTCAAATCATTTGCTTTGCTGAGATTTCAAAATGTAATCTCTCAGAATTAATTTATTGAACGTTTGTGCTCTGTGACATGCCCTTTATGAAGATGTATTACTGTCCTTCCAAAATATTCCTAAAATACACTTGAATTTATTTGTAAAATATTAAGGCCCATATTTATAATTTTTTAGCACTGCATTTGTGCTGCTTTTTGACGCAAAAACGGTGCAAACTTACAAAATACAATTGTATTTTGTAAGTTTGCGCTGCTTTTGCGTCATAAAATTACGCAATTGCGGCGCTAAAAAAGTATAAATATGGGCCTAAATGTTGTGTTGTAGCACATTAATACTTGTATTCCACATTTGAAAATGGAGAGTGCTTTCTCTCTCTCTATATATATCTATATATCAATATCAAAAAGAGTTGTCCTGAACGAAAGCGCACTCGCAACAGGTCATTATGGAATGTAGCAAAGTCAGCAACTTACAGAGAATTCTTTGGCATTTGCATTAGTTCAGGACTTATGTTTTCAAGCATCTCTGGACATGTGTTTCTGGGTTCAACCTTTCATCAGCAGAGAACAAAATGTCCTTCCTTTTTCAAAGGCCAACTGCCTGGCTGCTCACCAGATATAATTGCAGGCACCTGATATCAGTTGACTATCAGTTCTGTCCCAGTGGACCTCAAGAAAGCTGCAAAGTGCATCCTGGTAAGGGTAGTCCTGCACATTTTAAAATGATATCCCAAGTGGGTTGCTGAAGCCAAACAAAATAATAAAACCTAGTTCATTACCCCAGTGGAAATTCAAAGTAAGAAAACCAGTTGCGAGTGCGCTTTCGTTCAGGACAACTTTTTTTTATGTATGTATGTGTGTGTGTGTGTATGTGTGTGTATGTGTGTGTATATATATATATATATATATATATAATGTCACAGTTCCATAGGAAAATCGTTTTTTTTTTTGTGTTCCTAATAATTTTGGCACTTCTTGAGACATCTCCACATAACATTCCATACGGGTGCTACATTTTGACAAGTTTGTGCTTGGAAAGTTTCAGAGTGATCCATCAAGCAGGGGTTAAAAAAGGGGATCCCAAAATACTCATGCATTTTCTATAGACTTCTTTGGGCAGGGCTACAGCAAAACCCGTTGAGCGGAATTACACCAAAATGGCAGGAACTTAGATATTGGTACAGAGATTGTGCTTTTTGTGATTTAGCGTAAACTGTTTAGTATTTGAGAAATTAGGGTTAGAAAATATAGATAACTGGAAGGTTGGGTCAACAAGAGTCTCTTGAGCCTCTCATAGGACCTCCAAATTAAAAACAAAGCATCTGATTGGCCCGGGGAGCTTTTTCACATTGGGACAATTTGCTCCTGGGGGACTCGGACTCCAGCAGGAGCAAGCACTTTGATTTACCAGTAACATCAGAAAAATGTTGCTGTAAGCGATTGCAGGATTTGGGGACATTAGGTCAGATGTGTCAAAATGCAATTTTGCATTCCCTAAATAGTAAGACCATAGAAATCACTATTTATGAAATGCAAAATAATAATTATGAAATTACTGATTTTTCTTATAGTGATTCTATTTGATCCTTTGGACTGGGTTTGTATTTACAACATAGCTATTTCTTACTAGGAAATTGCTGTTTTGGAAATGGTAAACCAAGGATGACTATGGGCCTAAGGCAACCCATGATGCACCCCAAAATAGTGGTGCAAATATATAGGGGCATATGTGTGCTCTATTTCACATTAAAAAGGTATCTTCAAGTGATCTTGTTTTAAATTGCACAGGTTTTCTATTGACTTGTAGTTGATAGTTTTATTCCCTAAATGCCCAATTTGCATGTAGGAAATGCTTCCTACATGTGAATAGGAATGGCACACAGATAATCCCTATTTTCAATTTCCTATTTAGGGATCACAAATTGTGACTTCTACTGGTTAGAAATCAGTTTGCGACCGATTACGGGGCTTTGTACATCTGACAAGCCTATTTAGCATTTCTTAACTGCCTGAAATAGCAATTTGGACCATTAAAAAATGCTAAATAGTTTTGTACATCTGGCCTTAGCCCCCTGTCCTGAAATGTTAAAGAAAAATATAAGGGGGCAGGGTAGGGATATCATTTGAGATGTCATCAGTATTGTCAAAAAAGATGTCATATTACATATCATGAGTGATGTAATATATTAAGTCCTAATCAGTGCAGATTTCGGAGGTACAAGTTATGGTTAGCTCTGCTAACTGTAAGTAGTGAATTTCTATGTTTTATTTTAGTTCAAAACATTGATGTTGTTACTGACAAATTCACTTAACTATAATGTTACTTTAACCTTTATTTTTCCAGTGAATATATATGTTTCTATTAAAACATTCCACATGGCGGTCTGCATAGAAACCTCCAATCTACCCTCACCACACACATTTAAAAGCATCCAAATATTTATTGTGGAACACAAAAAGAGCCTCATTATGAGTTTGGCTTTCTGATGGTAAGACCGTCACTATCTCGGCCGTCAAAAGACCACCAAGTTGGTGGTCATACGAGTCACACTGTAAACTCTGCCAAAAAACAGCCAAATCACTGAAACCACCATGACACTGGAGGACTGAAAAGAGGTGGTTGCACCACCAGCCTGACAAATCCTCCCATGAGATTATGATCCACAAATCACAACACCGGTTCTTCCATGGTGGAAAACCATTGGCAGTGCAAACTGTGGGGGTCTCGACTCACTTCAGTCAGAACACACCACCACATTGGATAGTTTGAATACCCCACACCTGACACATATCACACACCTAATCACTGCACTATATAACATACCCTTACACAATCCTTTGCATCTAGAACACCATTCACATACACCGAGAAGCCAGAAAAACAAGATTTTGCTCTTTAACACTATAGACATACATTCATATTTCACTCAGCACACATCCCACATGAGCACAACATTCACAAGACACACATCACTAGCACACACAATCCGCTACAACTGTCACCCACTCACATCCCAGCAACTGCACCTCACCATTTACCAAACAGTACACCCTTCCACTTACAACACCCCCACACACCATCATCGCACCCACTCCCATGTCCCCACAAAAACACCCTTGTTTCACTGATGACGAGTTGAGGGTCATGGTAGATGAAATTGTAAAGATAGAGCCACACCTGTTCAGAGCATAAGTCCAACAAACATCCATTGCCAGGTAAATGGAGTTGTGGCAAAGAATAGTCGACAGGCTAAATTCTGTAGGCAGTCATCCACGCACAAGGGAGGACCTCAGGAAGAGGTGGAATGACCTATTGGGAAGGGGTGTTCTATGGCATCCAGGCACCAGCTAGCCTTACTGAAGACTGGTGGTGGGCCCCCCACCTCCTCCCCCTACTTTCACGTAAAGGGAGGAGAAGGTCTTGAACATCCTGCATACTGAGGGCCTGACAGGAATACCTGGGGGAGTGGAGTCTGATAAATACCCACAACATTTATGTCACACAGTTGTCCTGTCCTGCATGCTCCCTCACCACCTAAACCGACCCCAATGAACATTTCACCCACTACACCTCTGTCCAAATCACCTAAAACCCCTATCTGGCATGCCACATCTCCACTAAACTCATCTGGCCTCACAGCCCTTGGAAATGACCCATGAACTACTGGCTAATCCTATCACTACAACTCCAAGACTGCACCATCCCATCATTGTGAAAACCTGTAATGTGCACAAAATATCACGTCATGCATGTTTAACTAATTTACTATCTACACCATCTTGATTGTTCTAGTGTGGAACAGGACATGGCAATGACAGCATTGCAATGGTTCACTCAAAACTAGCATCCCAAGCAAAACACAGCTATAGCTTGTGTCCATTTATATTGGCCACAGGTTAAAGATCCCAAGCTAGAAATAGACTTGCCAGGGTTGGAAAGTCAGATGGCTGAGTCTATGCACATGCAGTACATCCAGATACAGGTCAATGTCCCTTGCTTACTCACATACTGTGTTCCTACAAGGACACCATTGTGCATTGTACAGCTCTTATTTGTGCCATCTAACATGCCTGACTGTTCACTAGGTAACAGAGGTGAACAGTCATGTCTACAATCAGACAATATCAGATGCCATCAGCCGTACAATCACTACCAACCTATTCTAACAATTCTTTACATGGATTATGAAAATCAGTCACAGAGTTGTATGTGCAACTAAGGCGTGCTGTGCAGCAGCTGTCCATGTCATTTTTGGGAATCCTGTTAAGGCACTGTCTGTATCTCACACAAATGCAACAACACACCCATTGAAACCTGAACTGTCTCACTCCCTCCACAGGTAACCTTGCCATTGCCACCATGGAGAGGATACCAAAGACTGTCACACTCCCTCTGGATGAAGGTCCCAGTGAGGAAAACACCCTTGGATTTCTGGCCACTGACAAAGAACCTGGCCCATCTGGGACACCTGGTCAGTCAATGACTCTCAACCTCACCCTGCCCACATCAACTTATCTCAGCCCTAGTGCATCAACATCACAGGCAACCATTTGCCCCAAATCTGTGTCCCAAGGACTGTATGATTTAATTGCGTGCCTACCAGTACAGGTGCCCGAGTCTAACCTTGTCACCCCTGACAATGATGGACCTGCAAACACTGGGAGTGGGCACACTGTGGAAGTGGCACAGGCACATGGGGGTAAGGTGTATGAGAGGGATGCTGTGGGCCAGAGGATGGGGCCTCAAAGGGACACAACTGACCAGGAAATCATCTCCCAAGTCTTGGGAGCTTTCCAAAGTTCCAAGGCATGATGGGCCAAGTCATCACCATGTTAGGGAAAAATGTAAACGCTGCAGAGGGACCACCACCAGGAAGTCATAGTGCAGTGTTGGGCACAAAAGGCCCCCCTGGCTTCCATTGCAGGGATGCTGAGAGACATGAATACCACCCTGATTAGGTTTTGTACCCAACATCTGGCACCTTCCACTAGCAAGGAAGCATCAGCCCCTTCCACATCTGAGCCTGCTAGTGAAATGGAGGCTCAGCCAGGGGAAGGGCATGACTCAGACACCCCTCCCTCTGTAGCTGAAGAACCCCCCCCCCACACAAATTTGGACGTCCACCCAGACATCAAGCAGGAGTAGATGCCAAAACCGAACCCAGTGCCATGAAGTGAACCTCTCCTGAATTGTTCCCCTTGTGTGCGACAGATAAACCCTGTTGACTGTTCTGAAACCTAACTCCATTTTCCCATAGTACAAGGACACTGGACTTGTGTTTCCAACTGGTGTAGCAGCTACCCTGATGATTTCATCCACCATGACATCACCCATCACTTTTTTGTTCATTTCATTCCTTTTATAGTCCCAGATATTCTTTGGATTTGCACAATAATATAAATATATAAACGCAGCTCCTGTGTATGTGTCTTTTATCATCCATGTGCAATAGTAATGCATGCCAACTCTGGTTTGATTATGTCCCATTGTTAGGGACATCCAACGAGCACTACATCAGCAGACTTATTACAGCATAAATGTAACAGGACCGATTTATAGGAAGTAGAAATCTAGTTCTACACACATTTATAGGTAGATTTGGAAAAAGCACCTAGATCATGACTGAGAGTAGCATCAGGATGTACGCTAAGGTGTCACACAATGCTAAAAAAACAGGATACTGAAGTCCGGGTCATGATAAATATCCTACAAGGCAGGAGGCACACTTGATAAGTCCATACCAGGTGATACAGAGAACCTATCACATGCCTATACCATAGCTCCAAAATCACATTTTCCATGGAACATACAAAGATGATTACTGAAGTAGCCAGGTCTACAACCTTTCACTTACATTGGTCCCATACCAGTAGGATTGCAACTCACCTATGTCATGTCTACAGTGACATGCACCTGCAAAGTAAGAACACAATGACAGCTAGGTCCAATGTAGATCATGAACATCTCAACCCATTGTGATGCGAAAGGCTATGATCCAACATTTACACATGAGCCAGACACATCTCCAGATACAAAATACATCTTTTGACAACCTCCTGTACCCAACAGGAAAAAGCTACGGGAAAAAATGTTTCCACCCCAGTGTCCTTATGGTATAACCATCTCGGTTACACCCCACTTAAACAATACTAATATTGTCTGGTTTGCATCATGTCCACTTCTCATGTCTGTCAGCAATTCCCATCTGCTTCTGACACTTTCTTTTGCCAAGGTTGCTGAGCCAAACGGGATCTAGGCAAATCTGTGAGTGAAAGGGATAGGACATAGCAGAATACATTCCTCACATCGGAGATGTCATGTCCAGGAGTTTAAGCTTGCATCTGCTGTTACAATACATGATACTGTAGACTACTCAGTCCTGCACAGAATACAAACTTTCAGTCTGCATTCACAACTCACTTATAGGCATTGGAGATCACTACACCCCCCTCAGATGATGCAACAAAGGAGGTGACCTACTAGCTGTCAACATCTGATTGCACAATTACATCACAACAATAGGTCAACTTCACATACCTATTAGTCAGTTGAAGTAATGATAGATGAGATCTGCCCTAGAGTCTACTGCTTCATCTTCCTCTGGCTCTTCATCACTTGGCATATCTGCATTTCCACCAACTGGTTCTGCTGCCTCCGCCTCATCTGATGTAAATGATATCTGAAATCTCAAGGCAAGAGAGTGGAGCATGCAACTATTATTTGACATACCTTGTTGGGTGAGTAGAGGACTCCTCCTGATAAGTCCAAGCACCTAAATCTTGCCTTCAGGAGCCCAAAAGACCATTCAACTACATGCCTTGTCCTCCCATGGGCCTCATTGTAGAGGACTTCCCCTGGTCTCAACAGCCAAGGAAGGTTTGCAGAGCCAGAGTCACCTGTGAACAAAATGGTTGAACGACACAAACCTGTATGTGGTACATGCAACATTGTGATGACAGGAGACATACATTGCAAACGCACATTTCTATTGTAACTTACAATCATCCAGGCCCCCTCTGTGTAGAGTTGTCATTAGCAGTGGGACATTGCTGTTCCTCATGATGAAGGAATCCTGGACTGACCCTGGATACTTTGCAGTGACTTTTGAAATGTACTAGTCTGCCAGACATACCACTTGAGCGTTTATGGAGTAGTAATTTTTCCTGTTCCTATACACCTGTTCATTAGCACGGGGAATCAAGGCTACATGAATGCCAACAATGGCTCCAACCACATGTGGAATGTGTCCTGTAGCACAAACGTGTGCCTTCACATAAGGCAAATCTGCTTGTTGGGGAAACCTGATGTAGCTGTCCAGATGTTTCAGCAATGCACACAATACATCCTTCAAAATCAGACTGAACATGGGCTGAGACATCCCTGTAGTTAGAGCCACTGTATTCTGAAAGGAGCCAGTGGCCAGGAAGTGTAGCACTGACAAGACTTGAACGATGGGAGGTATGCTACAGGGATTGTGAATGGCAGGCATCAGATCTGGCTCCAACTGTTTACAAAGATCCATGATAGTATGACAATTCAGATGATATGTCTGTATGCAATGTATTTTCTCCATGGTGTGCAGGTCTACTAGTGGACGGAACACTTGTGGATGTCTCCCTCTCCTCATGGCAGGGTAACTATGTGAAGAGATGTAAACAGTATGTGACATGCAGCATGCACACATCAAGTACAGTTAATTAAATTACTCACACGCAACAGCTGTCGAGGATGTCTACTACCTCTGGCATATTCAGTGCAGCACATAGCAATGCATCTGATGACACCCTCCCTGGTGCACATTGCCTCAACTAACTATGGGATTACGCTTAAATATTCAACTGATACTGTACATGTTTGGAAGACCAATCATTTATTCATGTTTCAAACATTGTCGGACATTATTGACATTTTCGAAACACATAGGAACCTCAGTAGTTGTAAATTTCTATCACCACATGTTCACCAACAACCCAGCATTTACAGTACAGATGCACAAAAAGTCACCTAAACATGAGGGCATTACTTACAGATGTACAGCACAATATGGGATATAGCTAATGACGCAGATTATTAAACACGTCCATGCATGAAATGTGCTCAAGATGGCAGCCACCTGACCTACTGTACTGGACATGTGGAAGTGACCCAAGTCCACCGGCACAAGTCGTAATGCGGTAGGCGGTCACAACCCTGGTGTTAATTGCCATTGGAACACATTGCTGCCTTTGGCAGACTTGGGCCAATGGCAATTTCCTCCGGCAGTGGCGGTCATGTAAGCAGTATTGCTTACTTGACTCCTGATACTGCTGCCAGTAAGATCTCCATGACCGGAGCTGATGTGTACTGTCTCTGGGAGCTATCATGCCATGTCCTGCAGGTGACGGGGTCCCTGCCTTCACCCCTGAAGAGCTGGAGAAGCTAGTGGAGGAGGTCCTACCCCTGTATGAACAGCTGTATGGTGCACCAGAGGAGCAGGTGAGTCCAATGTCATAACCAATGTGTGATAAGTGTGGTGTATGAAGGTGCACAATTCATGTAAACTAGTGAAGGTGCAGATGGTATTTTGTGAAGGAGTGTGAGCTGAGAGGGTGGGAATGTGTGCCTCTTTGCTGTTAATGATGTGTTCCTTCCACTACCATTGGTATGGCGCATGTGGATAGGACTTTCTCCTTTTGTCTGTCTTCCATGCAGGTCAACGCCCATCAAAAGAAGGGAATCTGGCGTGCCATCTCCAAGCAAGTGTGGACCCCGGAAGGGGATCCACAGCTGGTGGTGTACCCACTGTAGGAAGCAGTGGGAGGTCCCGAGACATTGGGCCCGGAAGACCACAGAAGCCAAGCTGGAGATGTCCTCCCAATGAGGGAGGAGGGCCCATTAGACCTTGAACTCACTAATGGCCTGCATTTTGGTGGTGACCTACCCTGAGGAGGCTGGGCATTTGAGTGCAGCCGAGCAGCCACAACGGGTAAGTACTGACAGAACCCATGTACATTTGTCTGATAGTTTAGTATATGCTGTTGAAGTATTGCAGCAGTGACGATGTTGTAGGCGCTACAGGTATGTTGACTATTGGGAATACATGGTACTCCAGTTGCCAATATACAGATACAGATGTGGCCATTGTATTGTGCATGCAAACATGTTGATCACCTGTGTCTAGCAAATAGTATGACTGCATGTGGAGATGCACATATTACTGAGTCATATGTGTGACTCTGCTCAGCCATACATATTTATCTGCTGTCATCCTTCCCACCTAGTGTCCCCAAGTCCATTCATCCAAATGGTGAGCTATGTAACTCTAAGGTGTCTGACCACTCCTATTTCACTGGATCTGTTCTATGTGCAACATTGGGTCTGAAAGATGAGTTACAGGGCCAGGTAATGCTGAGTCCTGAAATAGCTGGACACTTCATGTGAGGCTGTCATCCAAATCAGGCTTTTGTTATGGCCAACTTATTACTGTCCCTGTGAGGTTTGAGGAGGTGTCCCCATTGTCATGTCATATTCATACAATGGGATATGTGAAGTCTGATAAGCGTGGGCAACCTATGTGGAACTCATGTTATCTATTAGACCTTCACATTTCATGGTACTACAGTGACGTGTACAAATAACTTGTATTCCCATGTGTATTGTCCATGCTAGATAGGCCAATGCCATACCTATATGAGTGCTACATATGCTATTTGCTGCCTACATTATGTGTCAAATGATACTACTTTGCTGATTTATATATTTTAGCCTCTTTTTTTCCCTGACTTACTTTAACCGATCTGAGGCTGTGTGGACAGTTATGGTTATGGCTCTGCTCATTTCTGCCTGACTTAGTGGTGTAGCATATTTTCCATATCACATACACCTGTTGATGTTGTGGGATATGTTGTCAGTAAATTAGCTTTCCTCTAGGTGCATGTGTCATTCATGGGTACATTTGTAATCAGTTGTGTAAGTGTTAAGTCTGGACTTAGGTAGTGAATATCATATGTCAGGACATTTGTTAGTGATGTAGGTGTTCTCATGTTCTCATATGGAGGCTTCTATTCTGCATGTCTGGTGGAATGATATGAGCCCTTCAAGCACATTGAATGGTATCCATAGTTTTGGTGTTGTAACTATGCTCCCTGTGGTTGTCTGTGGATGTATCATGTGTGCTAGGTATCCCCCAAATGCGGGATATACTGTAGAGTTGTTGTCTTTGTGACCGTGTCTCTGATTAGTGGGTGCTAATAATCTATATTAATCATTTAGTAGTATTTAAATAGATGTTTCCCAGACACGTAATGTAAATGTGTGATGCCTTCTATATGGGAATGCCACATGTAGTGCATTCATTAGAGATTTTTGCCATTGTGTAAGTTATGTGCAGAATGGTCAGTTAGGCATGTGATTGGAAAGCAAGATACTGTTGTATGTGAAGTGAGAACTTAGCTTTCATGGAACATGACTTTTGGTGATGGACTGGGCAGGTGTTGAGTCAGTGTAGGCATGATATTGTGTTATCAGTCACCTGCATTTCCTTAGGCTGATGTGATGTTGGACAGTGATGAGCTGTTTTGGGGCAAATGTTTTGGTTTAGCTAATCCATCATGTGCATGATGCTTTTGAGTAGCAGGTGATTTGATGGGATAGGCAAGTAGTGGTCAGCTGGTTAGCTTATGTTGTTGGTGAGACTGTTGTCAAATGGGAAAGTTGGAAGTATATTTTTGTGACCCAATGTAGGCCCTGAAGGGTTTTTAACTGGGACTTTCCTAGCAGGAGATGTATAGCTACTGTTGTGCATGTGGTAATGTTTGTGTGTGTGAAGAATATGATGACTCTCTCTCTCTCTGTTTGTAAGAATCACCATCGGCAGGTAAAGGAAATGGGGCACAGGTGAGTGGTGAAGTTGCCAGCCACAGGATCCGGAGTGCTGAGACCACCAACAGCGAAGGACCCATTTGCCCGAAGGTCAAAGGGAGTGCCACAGGGGAGACAGGATCCAGTTCATCATCCTTGGAATCCTCCTCCAGTGGATACTCGGTGGCGGACCAATCTGGGACCATCCCAGCACCTTCTTTGTCTGCCACCCCCCTTTCTACCACCGCCCTCCCTGTAGCTCCCTTCTCATTTGGCCGTGCCCGCTTTCCCAAGACGGTGGGTGTCTCCTTTGCCACAGGCCCCTCTGCCCCTGCCCCTGTCAGCCCTGCTGCCCTCAGTGAGGAGGCTATTGACCTCTTGAGGTCCATCTCTGTGGGTCAGTCGACCATCGTGAATGCCATCTAGGGACCTGCAACTCCAGTCCAACAGAGTAATGCGTTCCTGGAGGGCATTCAAGGTGCACTGCCTGGCTTAGAGAGATCCTTTCAGGCTCTGGCCCCCACATTGATAGCTGCCAGTCACCCTTTGACTTCTGGCCCACTCCAGCTTCCTCTTCCCAATCCCAAACCCCTCTTCCCTGACCCAGCCAAAGCACACAGACAAGCATGCATCCACCCAACATCCAAGGGTAGCTCTGACAAACACAAGCACAAGAAGACACACAAACAGCATGCACACAAGCAACATATCCCTGCAGGCACTGCAACAGTCACAACCTGCCCTGACACCCCCACCAGCCCATCATCACAGACAGTGCACCAGACCCACATGCAGACACCACACCAACATTCACAGATGAAGCCACTACACCCACCTTAGCCACAGACAGCATGAGAGCAGACACTCAGACATCCACCCCAGTCACCACATCCACAGACATGCCTACATGCAGCACATCCACCCCACCTGCAGTCACCACCCCAACAGGCACTCACCGTTCCACCACTGCATCTCCTAGCATCTCCACCCCCTCCTTCCAAGACACATAAATTCCCACACTCACTCACCCACCCAACAGACACCCACCACCCACAAGCATATCTCACACAAACATGCACCCATGACCTCTATACCAACACCTCAGACAACCATTCACTCTCCCTCCACAACCAAACCCTTTTGCTATGACTGTCCCTGTATGTGTGTAAAAAAAAAAAAAAAAAAAAAAAAAAAAAAAGCTTTTCTTCGGAGTTTGCTCTTTTCCCTAGTCCTCTCCCTCCCCAAGTCTGGCCCGTCCACCTTCAAGACCTCTTCTGCCCCCCCCCCCCCCCCCTGCAAGTACCCATGCCCCTCCCCCACCAAGAAATCGCCCCCTCCCAACCCAATCCCAAAGGTCCCCCTCCCAATCCAAAGCCCAAATCCCCCTTCGGCCCCCCAATCCCTGAGGTGCCTGCCTGCCACTTTGATGCCCCTACTTGTGGAGGTTACATGGCAGTCAGGAGTCAAGTTGGGGGCACATATATGTGCATTGTATGCATGTTGCACATTGTTACTTTGAACTGGCCTATGGCCTTGGACATTTTTAGAATATTTATTCCCTTAATACATATTCAGACCATCCAATTGTTGATTAGTGTTACATATTGGTCCTGCATTTGTTTTCTTAGGGCAAATTTGTTCCTGGATGACGTGTGTGTGTGTATATTTGTGTGTCAGTGGAGGTTTTGCTACCTGTTGTGTCTGGGCATCATGTGAGGTTGTGTGCAGTACATTTGTCCCCCAGTGATGGGTGTGTGTTTTGTGATGGGTATGTGTATGTTGGGGACATGTTGTGATGTTATTGAGTGGTGTTTGTGTTGACAAGTGTTTGTTGCAGTGTTGTGTACCTAAACTGTGTGTGGGAGCGTGTGCGGTGAATGGTTAGTTGGATATCTTGTGATGTGTGTTTACGGGGTATGTTGAATGCTACATTGTATGATAGTATGTATGTGTTCCCTGTTGTTGGTACGTTGTGTTGTATGTGTGATTTGTCAATGGGTAGTGTCTATTGTGATTGCTTGCCAATGCTTTGCTGGTTTAGCAGATGTGGTGTAGTAGTGTCATTTGGTGGTGTTGTGTGTGACTGTGCTGGTACTGTGTTTCTGGGGGGTAGGTGTTTTTGACGTGTGTGTGATGGTTATGTGTGTATTGTGTATGTGGCTGTCTGAGTATGTGTGTCAGTGTGAAACTACATGTGTCACCCTCACCACCCGTTCCTGATTGGTGTGTTGTGTGTGCTTAGGTACTTTGACATTTTACAACAGTGACAGGTAAGTGTTTCTACTCATGGTTGCTGTCGTTGGAGATTCTGAAGTCGTTGGGCGAGCAAGAGCAGGGGGAAGGCGTGTAGTTCTGGTTCCATGCGAGCTCCGGGCGAGTATGGCTTCCTGAAGGTGAATTTCTCCTTTTATTCAGTTGGTTTCCACCTGGGTTTACATGGTGGTGTGACTGTGGCGGAAGCCATGGCGGTGTTCAGCATCGTAATCTGTATGGTGGAAACATGGTCTCCTCCATCCTGCAGGTGGCTACCATTATCCGTGGTGGCCTGACCGCAGTGGTGGTTCCGGCCATGGTTTGGCTGTATTCTGTTGTGAATACCGCCATGGTCCTAATTTGGCTGTCTTCTCTGCCAGCCTGTCGGCAGTCTCACCGCCAACATGGCGGTCCTGTGACCGCCAAACTCGTAATGAGGCCCAAAGTCTAGTATTACTGATTTCTCATGAGAGGTATCACTACTAGACCTAATAGTGCCTTAATTCTGAGTGGTGCACTCTAGGGACATCATTACAAGTATGATGATCCATGGGCCGCCGTACCTACGGTGGCGGTCAGACCGCCACAACCTTGGCAGTCTGATCTCCACATTATGATGCTGGCAGTCGGACTGCCACCACACTGCCGCCGCCACCAGGATCACAGATTCCGGCGGGTTGGCGGCGGTGCAAGTCTTGGTCAGCCATGGCAGGGCCGAGCTCAGCACCACCTTGCTGATCACGACTTTCTTTCAGCCAGCTATTTCTGCCAGCCTTTTCATGGTGATGTCACTGCCATTAAAAGGCTGGCAGAAAGGCAGGGTTGGGGCCACTGGGGGGCCCCTACACTGTCCATGACTATGTCCTGGCAGTGCAGAGGACCCCTGTCAGCACACTTGGAATGCGCACTGTCTGCCAGGGCAGACAGTGCGTATTTAGAGTGTGCTGTGTCTTGCCAAATTGGCTTCGGCTCTCTCTGAGAGCCGAAGCCAATGTCATTGCACTGGTTCTGGGGCCAGCTTGGGAGAAACATCGTAACACGGCGATGGGGGAGGCCACTGACTTGGCGGCCACCTCCCCACCCACGTATTGGCGGTCTGGCGGTCAGACGGCCAAGATGGTAATCAGGCCCTATGTACATTATTAATTAATGGGCATTGTGGATGATTTCATTCTGCTGCAAGGGAGTGACATGTCCCCATTTTATACACGCTATAGCAAAGAAAAAAAGATATCCATAAATAAATGTATTGATAATGTGTTTAATCTACGATGGTCACAGCATAGACTCGGAGCATCCCCAAGAACTCTTGGACTGGCACGTAAGGCTTTTCGTGAAATGAAAGCAGCAGCAGTTGTTTCCAAGTGTGGCGAGGGGGACCTGTTGAATAATGATTATCAGCCTCGTTTTCCTCCTATTTGTTTCCTAACTCGGTGCGGCTCGATTTACATTTTAAACCGAATTCCCAACAGAGTGTGGGTAATCCTGCACCAGCCAACAACTGACAGGCTGAGCATTACTCGAGGTTTATCACAGGCTCTGCCAAGCCAGTCAGCTGGAAACTGGAGCAGGTTCGCTTAAAACGAAAATCTGTGTTGGCCGCTCTCAGGAAGCACAGAAAACGGTGACTTTACAATGCTAAAAGGAAGGGGCAACATAAAAATGAAGGTATTGAGAAAATATACTTGTACTCGTACTACTTTTTTCACTGAAACATATGTTTGATTCTGCGCTCAATTAGACCCACATTTCCCACCGGCCAGTAATTTCCGGTAGTAATGCCAGACATGGAATTACCGCGAGATACCCTCGATGGACCAAAAACCGAACGGATAACTGCATGTGGAAATCGGTATTACCGGCTCCATTTCTGCATGATTTTTTTTTTCCCCCGGAAATTTAAGACGATTTGCCCATTGCCTGGCACATTTACATTTGCTTTTAGCAGGTGGATGTGGGGCCGGAATTAACACAAAAACAAAACTTGTAATTCTTGTTTTGCCGAAAAATAGGAGTTTATACTGCAATGGGATTTGTGGCCAACCGGTAACGGTTTTGTCCACAATAATACCCACACTGCGGAAATGATGTCTAGAATCAGTTATTTATGCATTTCTGGCACATGAAGGGGAAAATAACTGACAGGAATCAATTTACCGTTAGCCTAGTCCTTTATATGCAGATGTCTTATCCAGCATTTCGATTGCGTTAACCTGCACGCTTTTTTCATTGCAAAATGAGGTATTCCCACTTTAAAAAAAAAAAAAAATTGCACGAGACAAATATTCAGCAGTGTGATAAACGCCCTCTGTCATGTTCTAGGGTACTCTGAAAGAGACTTTCTGTAATCATAGGCTAGGATTTGTTCGGCTTCTGTGGTCAACTTTTTCATGTCCTTTCACAATACAAAATAGGATTACAACATTTGCGCCTAAATTCATGCGTCGTCAGTCAAACTAGCATTGCTAGTAGCCAGTTCAGTTATGGACCAATGTAAGAGTAAAAAATGAAGCTTTGTTATATCGCGCGTTCTCTGATAACGCCATTTTTTACTACTTTTATTCTGACACTCGGACACGTTCGTTTTATAAACTACCTTACTCAACAGCTTGGTACAACAAGAGCTAAAACCAATAGCAGGTGAAATGCTTCAGAGTTCAAAGGGTGGAAGGGGATACCTGGAGAACTGAAGAGCTCGCTTAGCGGCCTTTCCGGTGTGAGCACGTGGGTAGCCCGCGCTGTTCCTGAATAGCAGCAGTTTGGGTGGTGTCCACACAGGGCACGCCATTCCGGGTTGGGTTTCATGGCTGCCACCCAGGTGCTTCACATGAAGTCGTGGCAATGTGCAGGCCTGCAGCGAAGCATGACTCGGTTGAACAGCAGCAGCACAAAGCCTCTTTTGTCATGTTTCCCAATAAGGGCGGGCATCACCAGAGAAGACCATAAGCACCTTTGGAAAAGGAGAGGCTTTCAGACAGTAAAGAAAATAAGTAATATTCAGGTCTGCAATGTCTTCCTCCCCACGTCACAAACATTCACAGCGTAAGTACGTGTAAGTGGCGTGTCCCTCGAATCAGTCACGTGAAAAAGGTGTCTCGGCAGGTATAAAGCTACTCACTTTGGAACAATCGAGTGTGATGCTTTGTGTGATCGTCGCCGAAAAGCTAAAAAGTCAAACCCTAAAAAAAAAAAAAAGGTTCACGATAGCACTGAAATTGACTATTCTGCTCAGAAGCATTGATCTAAGCATCTTTGTTGTGTTGCATTACAAAAGAAACAAAAGGCAACTCGGGATCTACCTCCTTGGCGATGGTCTTACAGGCTCCTTACAAGTAGAAAAAGGTAAGAGATGAGCGCCAAGGAAGAATACTTCGAGGCATGGTAGATCAGGGGGACTCCTTTTATTTTCAGCCTACAGCATCTAAGCATAGGTGTGCAAGGGCCATAAATTATTGCTTCCTTGTTGTCCACGAAACATAGTTCACAGCGATCAGCACCCCCAGATCGCTCAAGATGTCAGCTGCAGCTCAATGGAATGCATAGTAGCCCCTAGTTTTCTGTCCAATCAGCACTTCATAGTGAGATCCCATCCATGGTCTCGCAATCGATCCACAACCTTTTATAGGCCATAAAACACCCTATGCTCTTTCAACCTGTCAATCACACATAAATACATTTTTCCTCCTTCTCCACCTGCTGTAGGTTTGAGATGCACTGCCCAGTGGGGAACTCCTTGGTAAGAGTAATGCATTCCTTCTGCTTCCGTTCATTTACTACAGAGTACATCCTTTATGGCGAGTGATCTGTTTAAAATCATAAGTTAATGCAGGGCTTTAAAGACTTTCTTGAGAGTCTCCCACCTCTGCGTCTAAGTAATGGGGTTGCTGCACACTATTCTGATGAGATTTGATTTCACTGTATGCCTCCTTCTTCCACCAATCTACACTTACTGCATCTTTGTCACATTATTGCTGGTTCTTTTCATCCTGCTTCCTCCCTTTAACACTGCTTTCCTATCTTTCTCTTCCTCCTTCCTTCTCCTTTTTCCAACTCACTCTCCTCAAAGTCTGATGAAGATAAATAAGTCCCGGTCCCCCAAAACAAGTGCGGTTTCCACCACCTGCAACCACAGGCACAGTTTAAACACTGACCCAGTGCCTCCGTTCTACAGCAATACAGGCACTGAATTATTCCATTGACTAAGTCCTTCCAACTCATCAGAAGATGCACACGGTGTGTATATATAGATCCCAACTTTAATAAGACTTACCCGTCCTATACATGCCACCCAGAGGATATGAATGCTTGCACCGCTGTGTGCAGTACGGACATGCTGTGTTATTGATTTCAAGTTGGTGCTACTGGCTGGTGATGTCTCAAACAACATTTACATTAACGAGTCATCTTCGAATTAGAAAAAGACAGAGGGGGTTGGTGGGCATTGAGAAACAGCTGCTTAGCACACCACAGCTGAGAACACAATGTGTCAATAGAAGGGAATACTTCGCCAGCTGGGACAAGTGAAGGAGAAAAATGTAAAGAGAGGATTAGTTCCAGCAGCCAATTGTTTATTCCTTCCTAATTCTAGGCTATTCATTTAAGTGCTGGGGCTTGTGTCATCCTCCATACTAGCTCAGTGCTCTATGCCGCGGTTCGCTGTAAATGAGCTGCCTTTTTAGGCACGCCCTATTGGTTTTAAAGATAAGAATTAAGGTGAACTGTATCTTTAACATTCGGGAGCAGCAGAAGTGGCTTAAACGAGAGAAAAACGGATCCCACACTACTGTGCTCTGTCATGGTTACTAAGAATCCATTTGTTAAAAACAGCCCAATTGCCATATTTTCTAAATAAATAGTTTTAGTCGTAACGATAAGACACAATTGTCTAGGGACAAAAAGATCAATTAAAATATATACAATAACATAATAAAACAAGTTTATTCTTCAGTATTCTGGACATGAATGTCTTTCTCTCAAAGGGGAGGAGCCAGTTTACTAATGCCCATGGGAAGTGGGGCAGAATGAGGATCGGTATTTACTGTGCCCGTTAAGTAGTGAAACCCTGGGGTGCGCTAGTTACAGGATGCAGTAAATACTGATTGTGAGTGTTCCTCGGGAAAGGAAGATCATGACCTGCCAGAACTTACTTGGGGATAATTGGGGTAGTGGTTGCGGCGTTTAGGGCGCAACTCATAATTTCGAACCTGGTGCAAACAGGAGTTTTGCAGGCATCGTAATTTTACACACTTTTGTACCGAGGCCCTAGTGCACATTCTGTAGATAGCATTGCTTCATAATGCCCACATAGAGTTGTACAAAATTATAATTTCAATTTGTGCATGTGATGTCTCTGTGCAAAGCTACTGCAGGTGGACATCAAAGAAAGGGGTATAGAGATGTGCAGAGAATTCACCATTTTTTTTTTTTTTTTTTTGGGGGGGGGGGGAGGGTGTATGCAGCATGAACAGAGCCCAGCGAGACAGCAGAGCAATTTACAGAGTAACAGTCATAGCGCTCAAGTTTTCATTGTTACCAGGTACACACAAGGTGGTTTAACATGCACGCACGCACCAAACATTCATTTTAAAAGATCACACACACACTCATTCTTTTACACACATGCACGCACATCCATTAACACTCATAACATTCAAACATGCACGCACCAAACATTCATTTTAAAACATCTCACACACACTTACCTTCAGCCTCGAGGTCCCAGGAGGGTTGGGACTGCTGCCTTGCCTCATTGGCTGAGGGAAGGCAGCAGTCCCAGCCTCGTCACAAAGTGGGATGGGGTCAGTGAGACTGCTGACCCCACCCCACTCTGTGACGAAGTGTCACTGATTGACACTCGCCCTGGGCGCTTCAGGGCTTAAACCTGAAGTGCCCAGGTCGAAGTCAATGGGTGACGCTTTCCTCGTCACCCAGGGGAGGGCCTCGAGGCACCTTTGCTGAGCCGAGGAGGTCACGGCCATAGGAGCTGTGACCTCCTCAGCCCAGCAAAGTTCAGCTCAGGCAGCCAGGAGTCTGCATAAATCGCGCATGTCTCACTCCTGGCTGTCTGAGCTGAAAATAGTGTCTGTCAGGCTGACCTTTGTCCAGCCTGACAGACACTCTTCATGAGGGGCAAAAGGTGGGGGGGGGGCATAGCCCCTCCACCCTAAAGGATGGGCCGCGCCTGGTGAAGACAGTTTATTTGTATCAGAGGCGGGACAAAGTAGTCGATCATTGGTTAGTGATGAGGTTGGGAGCAGTAGCAGGATGGATTTCACCAGGACCAAGGTACATCAAGAAGGTCACTAGCTAAAAAGCATAGGCTAAAGGGCTGGCAGTGGTGTGGACCCTGCTGGAATACAGAAAGAGTTTCAATTCGCACAAGAGGCTTATTTAGTACCATGATGTCTGGATACCCTTTACATATGGTGCTTAAAGATTAGGTTGGAGTATATAAGGAAGCCTAGGAATTTGTCCCAGAAGCGCTGAAGAGATAAAAGATTTTGGGGTTAATATCTGCCTGTCTCAGTCTGCTACTGTTTATATGTGCGATCAAGGAGATGGTTTTAGTGATTTTCAGGTAAACTGTGAATATCCATGTTTGGACTGTGTCAAGGCAAGACATGTGGCATTCAACATCTGCTGATGTGCCCTTTGAAGTAAAGTGTGTTTTCTACTGTGGAATATTTTGTTGTAATGTCGTGTGGTCCTCAGGACAGCCAGTAGGACACGAGTTACATGACTCCTTTATCCGTTTTCTGTGCAGATCATTTATTAATGCTCAAGGAGGATTAACGTCACGCTTATGTTCCTGCAGGTCAAGTAAATGAGAGGCACATTTATTTCACTGTTTAATAAGAGTGTAATCAGTATCCTAAAGAAGTACTGTAGATAGCACTAACACGGTACACTTGAATATTATTGCAGATAGTGTGGGTACTTAGAGAAGGGTGCATAACAAACAGTGTTTGCCTGGTGTAAACGCTTAACCAGTATATACCTTACAATTCCCAAATAGATTTTCAGAAATATGTGTATTAAGAATGAGATGAGAGCTAAGGTGTGAGACTTTGGCCAGAGAGGGTATGCTCCTCATGAAAGAGAAGCATTTCTGTCTCCAGTGGAAAACTGAGCCACTTTTTCAACCCGCAGCTATGTGTTTATCTAAAGCCCTTTCCTCAGCACTGGTGTTACCTGTCAGAGTTTGTGAATTCCTTGAGGACAGCAGGTTTACTTTTGCAATCGGGTGCTCTACACCCGTCTGTGCTAAGAAAGGGTGCCCCACAGCGCAAACAGGGAGAGTGCATCCAATTAGTAGTTTGGGTTGGTCCGTTTTGGCAACAAGCCACATCTGCATCCTTGAACACAAAGTCTTTTTTTCTCCCCAGGCCTAGAGCAGAAATGCTGCAGCCAACCTTAATGCAAAACCAAATTTTGATTATTATATGCACACTTGTCATTTTGATTGATTTAAAGGGAAAATCCGCTAATTCTGCCTCATTTGGTGGCAGCAAAACTATATTGCGAACGGATAGGCCCTGATGTGACGATAGGGCAATAACCCACACCATTCCTTTATAGAATGACAGTTGTTCGTGCATAGTGATCTTTCTGCCCGTGAGACATAAAGATAGGAGGTGAACCCTACAATATTTACCCCTAAAGGGGGAAAAAGGCTGTCTAATTTCCAGGTGGTGGGGCGGAAAGGGCCTGCAATCCTTTGCCAGGTTAGGCAAGCCTCGCTCTCCATTCCGTTAGTACTTTTTTTCCATGATGGTTTGGAAGGCTTTCTGATTCTCTTAGGTTGGGCACAAAGGGGGTGTAACACCCAATATGCCTACCCTTGGGGGCTCAAAGTTCCCAAGACTACCAATTAAAACAACTGATAAAAGGAACAGGATCAGGCACTGGACCATCCTGACATCATGTTCCTTCTCTGAGACACTAGGTAGTATTTCTGCACAAAGAATGGATGGCAGAATGAGGGGTTATCCCCAGTATAGCAGCCCATTTGTCAAAACTGCATCCAAAAAATCAAATCCCAATTTACTCACTTGCCACAATGCCTAAAATCCCAGTATCCTCTCTTTCTACACGGATTGGCTGCAACATATCAGCCCAGTGTCTGGCGTTACCTAGGGAACACTACCAATCCCGGTCATTTCAGAAACATAGAGATCCAAGAAGTCCAGAGTCTTATGGCTTGCAAAGACTCCAGCATGTTTTTTTTTTTAATGTAGAATTGCCACCAGTTGTCAAGAGTATGCACAGAATACCAATTTCCTCTTTCCACAGGGACTGGCTGCCACATTTAAGTCCTTGATCAGATGGAACCCAAGAACCCTACCAATCCGGGGCATTTCAGAAACCTAGAGTATCAGAGGAATATAGTGTGCTGTGATGTGTGTGAATCCCAGGATTTCTTTTTTTTTACCAAGAATACCCTGTGACCATCAAAGAATAGGTAAAAAAAAACATACTCCCATAGTTATGACAGATAGCGCAGGCATTCAGGCATGTGTATCTGGATCTAATGCATATCATAGGAATAAGCAAAAACTGTAACAATGTCAAGACCCATTGACTCCGCATTGATTACACACTGTCTGTGATAAATTGGGTTGTTTGTTGAGGGGGTTCTGCGCCCTTCTCAAGCAAAAACCACAATCCTTTTAGAGTGAACCACAAAAAGTCACCAAATTAATCGATGCTTAACTCTCATGTAGCTTGGCACAAAAGCAGTCTGGCTTAATTTAGAGGTGATGTGGAAAGTATTTATGCATCACGCATACCATAATAAAGTGAAAACACAGCACAAGAAAAATCCCACACCAATTTAGAACAAAATACAGTAAAATTAAATTCATTATTTGATACCAAAATAAAAAAATCCAGTCATTGGAACCAGAGGTTTACAGTTTCAAAGATTGTAGGTAAGTATAGCGTCTTCAAGCACAAAGTGCAGCTTGCAGCTCTCTAGTCATGCTAGACTAGGGTAAAGTCTCAAATTCAGTCCAACGTCAATGGAACCTGGGCTGGATACAGAGACCAGGTTTGGCCAGCTGAAAGTTAGCTTTTCAAAGTTTGATGCGAAGAGTCCAGTTTGCTGTGGAGGAGTCCAAGAGGAGTAGGCAGTGGGTCATGGATGACTGTCACTGCAGTGCCAAGAGCAGGCTAGGCAACTGAAATGGTTGGTGCTGTAGCACGAAGATCCTGTCTGGTGTCGTGGACGGTTGGTGGTGGAGCTTTGCGTTGGCAGTCCTCACTGACTGTCAATGCTGTAGTGCAAAGTGAAGATCTTGTGTTGCCGGTCATCACTTGTGGTTGCTGTAGCAGGAAGTGTGGGGCTCACCGGTGCTTCGTATTGGTGGTTGCTACAAGAGGCCATTTGTAAATGCAAAGAGCCCAACACTTCATTATATCTCCTTATTCTTCCAGGAAGAGCTCAACTGATGCCAAACCAAAGGTCCAGGGTCTGTGAGGCTCTTCTTGGGGATCAAGAACTACTCCAGCAGAGCTCAGGCAGGTCCAGTTGCAGGTCTAGACAAGCCCATTGCAAAAAATCTGCCAGGAGGCCTCTGGAGCTTGTGATGTCTCTGTAGCTCTGAACAGGAGTTCAATAACTGGCACTTGGAGTCACTTCAGATAGTCTGTTGTTAGACCTGGCATCATTGGTGTGGTTTCCCCTAACTTTTTGTCCTTCTATTTTCTGACTTCATTTTTGCTGGCTTTTAGGATCCTGGGCACTTTACCACTGCTGTTTAGTGCTAAAGTGCAGGTGCTCTGAACTCTAAACATGGTAACATTGGCTTTTAATTTACTAGTAAGTCGCTAGTAAAGGGCATTATATGTGCTCAGAGCCTGTAATTTAAATGCTACTAGTGGGCCTGGAGCACTGATTATGCCACCCATTACAGTAGCCTTTCAAACATGTCTCGGGCCTGGCGCTGCAGAGCCTGTGTGTGCAGTTTCTAACTGTCAGTTTGACATGGCATGTGTCCCCACTCACCAGACCCAAACCTTCCTTTTTATTACATGTAAGTCACCCCTAACGTACCCTGGTTAGCCCCAAGAGCAGGGTGCAGTGTATTTAAAAAGTTGGAAATGTACTTTTAGGTTTAACATGTCCTGATAGTGAAAAACTCTTACATTTGTTATTCTCTCTCATAGGACAGCATTGGGATTACATTAAAAATAATTCAAGAGTAATGTCCAATTAGGAAAATACATAAATATGGAGTTTGGTGGTACTGGACTCACAATTTAAAGCTCAACTTACAGTGAAATCAGATTTTAAATTGTAAGTCTGAAAATGCCACTTTTAGAAAGTTGGCATTTTTTTACTTTAACCATTCTGTTGTTCTGCCTGTCTCTAAATACATGTCCGGGGTTGTTGGCATCTGGGCTTTGTGCGTTCCCTCTAGACAGTCACACACAAAGGGAGATTAGGTGCTATATTTACATCTTGATGGCCCATCGCCAGGCTGGCAGGCCTTCCTGGGCTAGATGAATGGGAGGAGCTGACATACCCAAATAGGGCTGTGCCCACACAAAGGGCTGCATAGCTCCCTGTACAGTGTCTGGAGCCAGGGAAAAGCAGAGACCCTGTGATCTTCAAATGCCTTTTTGGAGTCTCACCCACTTCAAAGGCATACTAGGGTAGAAGTACTGAACACCAAACTGCAGCAAATCGGACCTCTACTGGAAATAAGGACACTCTGCCCGGAGGAAGGACTGCTAAGCTGTCAAGGGGACTGTCACTTTGCAACTGCATTGCTGCGTTGGCCTACTACTTACTGTGATGTAAGAGCGACTTCCACTTTGCTGCTTGCCTTGCTGTGTCGACCTACTGCCTGTTGGTTCTTGCCTGAAGTGAGAAGGTTTGGACATGCTCTCTACATCCCTGAACCCAAGAATCTCCAAGTGCTTGCTGGCTTGCCCCCTGTTCTTCTGCAGGCTCAGGAACATCAAAGACTGCTTGCAACTCTCCTGGCTCTGCTGGACGCTGCCATTTCTGAGTCATACCATTGCCTGAGGTGCCCTTCTCCAGTCCTGGTCCTCATAAGTGGGTTCTACAGCTAAAACCTGCAAAAAGTGACAGTGACGCAGCAGCTGCCCGAAGATGGTGAATCCACAGGCTGCGCAGCCCAATAATGTGAGTCTGTGCAGCCTGATAACGACACATTGCATTCACGTTCAGAGCCTGATGATGATGCAGTGCCCCGAATGCGGTAAAAATATCAACGCATTGTGCTCTTGCCATTGATGCATTGGTTCATAAAAAGTACTGTTTCAGCGGACCCTGCCTAGGTTCTTTAGCCAGTCTGTCCTCCATCGTGGTCAGCTTAGTTTGGATTTCCACCGGTCCTTCGTGAACACAAGTAAACATTTGACCTCTATTCACTTGTAAGCTGTTTTAACATCTAATCTGTAGAGATTCACATCTCAACTTCCACTTATTGTATTTTAGTTGTTTTGGTCTTGTTTTAGACAAATAGCTATTCTCTATTCTTCTAAACTGGTGTGGAGTCCTTTTGTAGTACTTTTTACAATGTTACTGTCATTTAAGTGTTCCACAAATATTTTATACATTACCTTCAAGTAAGTCTGACTGCTCTGTGCACTGTTATCAAAGGGTGAGTGAGCACAGGTTAATTTAGGGAGTGTAACTGACTTACGCTGACTAGAATTGTGGTCCCTACTTGGAAAGGGTGCATGCCTCTGCAAACTAGAGACCCAATATCGAACACTGATGATCAGTGGTGAGAATAGGACTTGTGTTTGTGCTGTGCCTTACAGTAATTTGGTGTACATTACTACTCACACCTAGACCCATTTTAATTAATTGTCTCTGATCTCCATTGTCAAATATTTTTACCTACTCTTCAATTGGCATTTTTATTTGTCACATTTGTTAAATTCTCCTTAATTGAAATTTTTGATTTTTTACTATAAATCATATCTAAGGTTGGAGGTTCTGCCCCTGCTGGAATGGAGTTTGAGTTGGCCAACCTGGAGGATTACACTGTAGCCCAGCTCAAGGATTTCTGTAAGGGTTTTGTGCTGCCTGCAAGGAGAAAAAAAGACAGAATTGCAAAAGGAACTGAGGGCCTATTCAGAAGCCCATACTGTAGCTAATGAGAGCTCAAAGGAGACTAAGGAAGAGGTGGATGTGGAGGATGATTTGGGCTAGGGTCTGAGTGGAGGCCTTGGGATGCTGTCTGTGAGGGAGCTGAGCGACTTGCTTCCAGGAATGAGGGCCCCTTCCAGGGAAGAGAGTAGGGTGTAACCAAAGGCTTGTCCGCAGAGGAGCTGTAGGACAGGAGAGGATAGAAAGTTCAGATTGGAGCTGGCCATGCTCAAATTTTGGGGAAAAAAAGGCAACTGGCCATATAAAAGGAGGAGAAAAGGACAAAGTTGGCTATGGAGTAGAAAAAGATGATGTTGGCTCAGGAGTTGAGCCTGAGAGAGCTGGGCTTCAAGCTCAGACAGGTGGAGCCCAGCAGTGATGGGGGAAGCAATTCTTCTGTGCCCTCTAGGGTCCACATACCCAAGAATCTGGTGTCTGATTTTGTGGTGGGAGACAACATAGACAGATGGTTGGAGGCCTACGAGATTGCCCTACAAGTGCACACGGTCCACGAAGCAGATTGGGGGGGGTTGGTTGAAGGTAGGGATGATCTCTTGACCCTGACAGAGAGTGAAAAGATGAGGTATCCTTCCAGGAAGGAGACTCTTCAGGATGTCTGGTCTAACCACAGAGAAATATAGACCGGGATTCAGGGTTAGTCAAAAGATTTTCCTAAAGACCTGGGTAGATTGTGGATTATTTTGGCAAGGCACTGGATGGTTGGCTGAGGGGCAGTGAGGTAAAATGTATCGGGGGTTGCACAATTTGTTTGCAACAGAGCACCTGTTCAGTCTTTTCTTTCCAGATCTGCTTCTGCACCTTGTTGAAAGCAAGCTCACTGACCCCAGAGAGTTTGCAAGGAGGTTGGCCGCTGGGCTTGCGTGTGGGTCCCCATGCCAAGGATGGGCAGGGTCCTCGCCAGGAGAGTGAGGGGGGGGACAAAAAGAGTAAAGAGTTCTCCAGCTGGCCCCAAATTAGTTCTGCAGGACAGGATTCCCTTGCCTCTTCTGAGGAAAAACAAAAAGTGGTTCCCTGAGAGCAAGGCGCCTGTGGGGTGCTTTGAATGTCATCAGGAACGGCACTACACAGGAGATACCAGTTGACCCAAATGGGCACAGCTCCCCATTGGTTGGCAATCCCTGGGGTTGGCTAGTGTAGTGCTTGGAGAGGCAATGGGCGTAAATAGTGCTCGGAAGGAAGTGCAGTTAACCCTTGTGTCCCTAAATGATGGAGAGATGGTTCCGATAACCCACATGCCTGACAATACTAAAGTACAGTCAGTGGGTGTCCATCAATAGGCAGAGGTTGGAGCCTCTCAGAGACACAGGAGCCAGCATGACAACTATCAGGTGTCATCTGGCATCTTCAGAACAGTTGGTCCCTAACATGTTACACCAAGTTGTTGCTGCTGACAACCATGAGAGCTACTACCCAGTGGCTCTGGTTTCCTTTGAATGGGGGTGGGGGGTGTCTCAGGTTACTTGAGGGAGCTGTGAGTCCATCCACACCTGTGGATTGTCTGCTGGGCAATGACCTGGAGCACCACATCTGGAAAGAGGTGGAACTTAGGTCACACTTGAAAATGATAGGGTTATCTGAGTGGTTTTGCCTGACCACACGGTCCATGGCAGCTCAAAAGGGTGGCCAGAAGGACCTGGAGCCTGAATCTATGGCCCAGGGTCCTGCCAAGAAGAGGAAGGGCAAGGGGCAGGGGAAACCCACTCCTGACATTTCCACAGTCTGGGAGGAGGCTGACCTTGAGGGGGACCCCTTGATACCTGCAGGGGAAGACATAGCTGAACTATGGAGCCTGCCTGAGCTGTCCAACTGGCAGCAAGTAGGGGGTCTCACCAGGGAGGAGCCCTGCAAGGTGCTGAGAGAGTGCCCTACTCTTGTGGACCTTTTGCAGCAGGCTGAGGCCCAGGCAGCTGGTGACACCTCTTGCAAGCACCTTATTTACTGGGAGACATATCTCCTGTATAGTGAGCCTAAAGACCCTGAGCTTGGTGCTCCACGTGTGTTGGCGGTCCCCCAGTGCTACAGATCCTTCCTACAGGGTCTGGCTAATGATGTGTTACTGGCAGGTTATTTGGGGCAGGACAGGACCTGTGACAGGCTTGTCACCCAGGTCTATTGGCCCCAAATGAGGAAGAACTCTGTGGCATACTGTAGGTCCTGTTCTACCTACCAAACCAGTGGCAAGTCAGGGGGGGGGGGGGAAGTGCAAGGTCTCCCTTGAACTTTTACCAGTCATTGACATCCCTTTTGAGTGGCTGGGCATAGACGTTGTGGGTCCGCTGGATCCCAAGACAGCCATGGGCAACAGATTTGTTCTGGTCCTGGTGGACCACGCCACCTGGTACCCGGAAGCTATTTCTTTGAGAACAGTGACTGCACCCATCATGGCCAAGGCACTGATGGGGATCTTTATCCATGTGAGTTCCCCCAAGGAAGTGGTATCTGACAGGGGTACCAACTTCATGTCCCATTACATGAAGGCCATGTGGAAGGAGTATGGGGTAATTTATAAATTCACCAGTCCTTACCACTCAAAACCATTGGATTGGTTGAAAGGTTCAACCGAACCCTCAAAGGCATGATTATGGGTCTATCCAAATCCAAGAGGTTTAAGTGGGACGTACTCCTGCCATGCATATTGTTCACCTCCCGGAAGGTACCACAGAAGGGGGTTGGTTACAGCCCCTTTGAGGTACTGTATGGGCACCCTGTGAGAGGGCCTCTCACTCTGGTGAAGGAGGGCTGAGTGAAAGCTCTTGGTGGAGAGCCCCGGAGGATGCGGTCAGCTACATGCTTGCCCTCCACAGACAGATAGCGAGCTTCAGGAAGCACGCCCAAGAGAACCTAGAAGCCATCCAGGAGGACATGAAACACTGGTATTGGCTAGAATGACACTTTGGTGGAATTTCAGCCTGGCCAAAAAGTCTGGGTCATGGAGTCCCGTGGTCTGCAAGACTGCTGGTCTGGGCCCTATGAGGTTACGGAGTGGAAAAGTGATGTCACCTAATTAGTGGACCTCAGAACTACTACAACCCCCTTGAGGGTTCTACATGTGAACTGCCTCAAGCCCCACATCGAGAGGTCTGAGGTGATGATGCTCTTGGTAAATGATAATGGAGTGGAAGAGGGGAGTGGACCTCTCTCCAACCCCCTGTCTTCCAAAGAGCAGTATGGGTCAGTGGAGGATGTCAGCCTCTCCTCTACACTGACCCTAGACCAACAGATTCTGTCAGTTGTTGGGGCAGTTTGCATCTTTATTCTGCCTTACCCCAGGGCTCACTACATGGTGCACCCATGATATTGACACTATGGACAGTCCACCTGTAAAGAAAGAAAATACTGGTTTTCTGAAAAAGGCGAGGGCTAACATTGAGGAGGAGGTCTCCAAGATGTTGGCACCTGGGGTTATTGAGCCCTCAAACAGCCCTTGGTCCAGCATAGTGGTGCTGGTCCCCAGGGCTGCCCCACCGGGTGCGACACCTGAACGTCAGTTCTGTGTGGACTACACTGGTCTCAATGCAGTCACCAGGACTGACTCACACCCCACCCCCAGAGCTGATGAGCTCATAGATTAGCTTGGAGCTGCTGAGTTCCTCAGCTTGTTTGTCCTCACATCAGGGTACTGGCAAATTGCCTTGACCAATGGAACAAAAGAAAGGTCTGCATTCTCCATACCAGAAGGGCACTTCCAGTTCCAGGTCATGGCCTTCGGGTTAAAGAATTCCCCTGCCACCTTCCAAGAGGTTGGTGAATTATGTCCTAGCTGGACTGGAGAACTTTAGTGCCTACTACCTGGATGACATTGCGGTCTTCAGTTCTAGCTGGGAGGGCCACCTGAGGGAAGTGCTTTAGGCTCTGCAGAGGGCAGTCTTGACTATCAAGGCCAGTAAGTGCCAGATAGGGTAGGGTTCTGTTGCCTACTTGGGACACCAAGTAGGGGGTGCCAAGGTGCAACCTTTCAACCCAAAACTGACACCATTCTGGCTTGGCAGGCTGAAATGAGAGCCTTCCTAGGCATTACAGGAGATTCATCAAGATAGATGGCACCATTGTTGCTCCCTTGACAGAGCTGACTTCCAAGAAGCAGCTACGTCAGGTGATCCATTTCCAGATACATGCCACACCCAACTCAACCTTTTGCGGCACCCTCATCTACAGGCCATCCGACCACCCATCCAGCCTTCAGCAACTTATCATCATCGTTTCTCCTCATGCTCTCGCCTCCTCAAACTACTTCCTCCTTGGCGACCTAAACTATCATATTGACAGCAGCGATGACCCCAACATCGATTCCCTGCTCGACAACCTCATCACAATAGGACTAAATCAACTGATCACTTTGCCAACACACATTGCAGGACACACTCGATGCCATTTTTTTCCACCAGCAACATCAGTCAACAACACCTCCACACATCAAAGGACTGACCACCACTGCATCCGTTTCACCATCACCTCACCGACCATCCACCTCCACACACTCTGAGCCCCAAACAGGAAATGGAACCGGATCACTGAGGAACAGCTCCAACACCCTCAACAAGTCTCCCCACCCCTCACCGCAGACGCTATCATCTCAGCACGGAACTTCCACCAAAAGATCTCAGAATGCGTCAACACCCTAGCACCTCTCAATAAGACCTCAGCCAAACACCACCTCAAGGAAGCCAGCAGGTTCTCCCCCACACTCCAGGACTGCAGGTGCACTTGCAGATCGCTGTAGAAGAGATGGAGGAACAGCAAGTCCCCGGAAGACTTTGATGCTTTTAACGCGGTGACCAAATCCCTCCACCACCTCATCAGTCACCAGGAAAACTGCATCAGCGCCACCGCTCACAACACCAAAAAGCTTTTCACCGTGGTCAAAGAGTTTGCCAAATCCCAATCAGGAACAGCAAGCATTCCTCATCTCATGACCTCTGTAACAGGCTAGCCAACTTCTTCCACTGGAAAATCTAATTTATATATGATAGCTTCTGTTCCCAAGTCCCTTTGAGCCCTCCCATAACACCCCATATCAGTCTCCTCAAACCACCATAGACCCTACACTGCTGCACCATCCTCACCATAGATGAGACCTGCACCATCATGAGCAGCATGCACACCATAGCCCCTACGGACCCCTGTGCTTACCACATTTTCAACAAAGCCAAAACATCCATCACACCGAGCTCAGACACACCCTCAACTGTTCCGAATAGACAGCCACTTTCCCAGAAGACTGGAAGCACGCCGAGATCCTACTCTACTGCCTTTCCCAGCCAAGGTCATCAAAAAGGCCATCAACGCTCAGCTCCGTAAGCACATCCGGGACAACAACATTCTGAACACCTCCCAATCAGGCTTCAGGAGCAATCACATCATGGAGACAGCCCTCCTAGCCACCACAGATGGCATCCGCATACTTCTTGACTGAGGCCATACAGCAGCCCTCATCCTACTAGACCTATCAGCCGCCTTCAACCTGGTCTCACACCTCAACCTCTTCTCCAGGCTCCACACAGCTGGCATCCACAGAAAGGCCCTACAATGTATACGCTCCTTCCTGTTTGGCCAAACACAGAGTCGGACTCCCGCCTTACCAGTCAGAACCTACGGAGATCAGCTGCGGAGTTCCACAGGGCTCCTCCCTGAGCCCCACACTCTTTAACGTCTACATGACCCCTCTCGCATCCATTGTCGGGGACCATGGACTAAACATAATCTCCTACACAAACGATACACAGCTGATCATCTCACTGACCAAAAACCCCACTACTGCCAAGAAAGTTTCACAATGTGATGGAAGCTGTCGCTGCCAGGATGGACAGCAGCCTCAAGCTCAAACTCAGACAAGACCAGGATTCTACTATGGGACCATCTACATCAGCCTGGGATCACTCCTGGTGGCTATCGACCCTCGCACCCCCCTCCACCCCAACAAACCATGCACACATCCTCTGCGTCATCCTGGACTCCTGCTCACCATGACCTGCCAAGTCAACTCACTCATCCTCCTGCTTTCCAACGTCTCCAGAAGATCTACAAATCGATCCCAAAGGACTGCCGCAAAACTGTAACCCATGCCCTGTTTACCAGCAGACTGGACTATGGCAATGCCCTCTACACAGGTACCACCCAGAAGAACCTCAGGAAATTACAGAACATCCAAAATGCCTCCACCAGACTCATCCTAGACGGTCCCCACAGTGAACATCTCAAATCAACTAAGAGACCTCCACTGGTTCTCTATTGAGAAGAGAATTAACTTCATGCTCACAGTGCTCTCCACGACATAGAGCATGCCTACTTCAACCACTGCATCACTTTCTAAACCCCACCAGACCTCTCCACTCTGTTCAACAAGCACTAGCTACCGTACCTCACATACGGAAGACCTTGGCAGGTGGGAGATCCTTTGCCTACCTCGTGGCAAGGAGCTGGAACACCCTGCCTTTGCACCTCAGACATTCACCACTGCTACCCAATTCAGGAAGGACCTCAAAACCTGGATCTTTGACTGAAGCACAGAGGACAAATCCCCTTAGCATCTTGAGACTCTTACAGGTGAGAAGTTGTGCTTTATGAACCCTGATGTGATCTGGGCAGAGGTGTCAGAAAGCTTTTTACACCCTAAAGGAAGCCATGTGCATGGGAATCCATGCTCAAGACCCCAAATTTCTCAAAAGAATGTTTTATTCAGAAGGCCGCCTCGGAGCATGGCATAGGGACCATACTCTCACCACTAAATGAAAAGGTCCTGGATCAATCTGTAGCGCCATTGAAAGGGAAGCCTTTGCTGTGGTCTGGGCACTGAAAAAACTAAGGCCATGCCTGTTTGGCACTCGCGTCCAGGTTCAGACAGACCACAGTCCTCTCAGATGGTAAATGCAGATGACTGGTGAGAACCCCAAACTGTGGAGGGGGGGTCCTTCTCCATACAGGGAATGCACTTTATGGTGGAACAACGCCCTGGAACAGACCTTGCCAATGCTGATGGTCTCTCAAGGTTCTTCTGCCGTAGTGAAGAGAACTTCCAAGGGATTGGGTAGCTCTCCCCACTTTCAGCTGGTGGGGACACATGTTAAACCTGGCATCCTTTGAGGGTTTTCCCCAAATTTTTTGCCCTCTGACCTCCTGTTTTCTGACTTTATTTTTGCTGCCTTTTAGGATTCTGGGCACTTTACCACTGCTGACCAGTGGTAAAGTGCAGGTGCTTTTTTCTCTAAACATGGTAACATTGGCTTCTCCACAATTGACATATTTAATTTACTTGTAAGTCCCTAGTAAAGTGCACTATGTGCCCAGGGCCTGCAAATTAAATGCTACTAATTGGCTGAGCACTGATTATGTTACCCACTACATAAGCCTTTCAAACCTGCCTTAGGCCTGCTACTGCAGAGCCTGTGTGTGCAGTTTTTAACTCCATTTCGACCCGACAAGTATACCCACTTGCCAGGCGCAAACCTTCCTTTTTATTACATGTAAGTCACCCCTAAGGTAGGCCCTAGTTATCCCCAAGGGCAGAATGCAGAGTATTTAAAACATTGGACATGTGCTTTTAAGTTTAACATGTTCAGATAGTTAAAAATTCTTACATTTGTTTTTCACTATTGCAAGGTCTGCCTCTCCCATAGGTTAGCAGCGGGTTACATTCTTTTAAGTATAATTTCCAGTTAGGAAAAGATAGAATATAAAGTTTTGTGTCTCCAGAATCCCAATTTAAAATCACAACTTACGGTGAAGTCTGATTTTAAATTGTATGTCTGAAAATGCCACTTTTAGAAAGTTGCCAGTTCCTTAATTTAATCATTCTGTGTCCCTGCCAGTCTCTGAATACATGTATAAGGTTGTTGACAGCTGGGCTTTGTGTATTCCCTCTAGACAATCGCATTCAGCGGGAGCTAGGTGTGACATTTGCATCCTGATGGCCCATCACCAGGCTGATGGGCCTTCCTGGGCTAGATGGGTAGGAGGAACTGACTCATTTGAATAATGCTGTGCCTCTTCCCACACTATGGGCTGCATAACCCCCTGTAGAGTGTCTGGAGCCAGGTACGGACAGGGACCCTGTGATCTTCAAAGGTCTCTTTGAAGTCACCCCCTCTTTGAAGACACATTGAGTATAAGTTCTGGACCCCAAACCGCCAGAAAATTAGATCTCTGCTGGAACCAAGGACACTGTGCTAGGAGGAAGGGCTGCTGAGCTGCCAGGAGGGATTGCCACTCAAACTGTATTGCTTTGTTGGTCTACTGTTCGCTGTGCTGTGGGATGGGCTGCTTCTTTCCTACTTGCTTTGCTGTGTTTGGCATGCTGGTTCTTGCCTGCAGTGAGAAGGGCTGGACTTGGTCTCTACATCCTTGAACCCAACAACCCACAAATCTCCACAGACTTGCTGGTTTGCCCCCTGTTCTTCTGCAATCTCAGGGACATCAAAGACTGCTTGCAACTCTCCTGGTGCAGCTGGACTCTGCCATCTGTGAGTGCTACCCTTGTCTGAGGTGTTCCTCTCCAGTCCTGGGCCTCAGAAATGCGTTCTGCAGATAAATCCTGCAAAAAATGATTCATCGCCATGAGTGCAGGTTAAAAATTGGAACATCACTCATCAGCTGCAACGGATCAGCAGGCACTTAATGGTTCAGAGAAGAAAATGCCAACTTTCTAAAAGTGGCATTTCCAGAACTGTGACTTAAATTGTGTTTTCACCATTAAAGAAGGTTTTAAATTACGATTCACTAGAGATCAAACATGACATTTCTACAGTAGTGGTAGGGCTTGTAGTAGTAAAAAAGATCTTTTTAAAAAAATACGTTTTTCCGCTGCCAGGACATGTACAACTTAAAAGTACATGTCCAACTTTTTAAGTACAGTGCACCCTGTCCAATGGGTTGTTTAGGGCTTGCCCTGTGGGTAACATATGCACTAAAAAGGAAGGAGTAGGCCAAAACTGTCCACGTTTTAATGAGTTACCATCATGTGTGATAGGCCCACCCACACAAGTGGGCTTGCCATTCTTCTCAATAAGAAGAGTTAGAATGCTAAGTGAAGGGACTTTTGTTGATTCCCACAGATATTGAAACTTTTTCTCACAAAGACAATTCTGTGATTGTAGCCAAAGTTTGATGTTTGCAGGGCATTCTGAGTAAGAAAAGGTTGTGAGATCTATGCACACCCACCCTCACTTGATTGCCCTATTTGTCTAGTTTTCAATCATTTTTAGGTTTGGTAGGTTTTCCTGGGTGCTCATCTCTGGGCTGAAATACCTTACCTTTCCATATCTCCAGAAAGATTAAAATCAATGCAAAAACCTTAATGTTTCCACTTTGCATTTTGAAGCCTTCCTTGTTGCAGGTGTTAGGCTCACGCACAATTGGGGTGCTATTTTTTATTGGAAGACATGTGGAAACACTAGGTGGTATGATATTTGTCAATTTCTACACATTCCAGAAACTTATCTCCCAGAAAAGTGAAAACATTCTTTGATTTTAGCCAAGGTGTGATGCTTTCAGGGCATTTTGGGTAGAGAAGGGTAGTGGGATCCACACAAGCTGCATCACACAAAATTCCTGTGGGTGTTCACTTTCAGAAATGTTTGGTGTTGTTAGATTTCCTGGGATGACTTCAGACTCTAGGCCCACATACTGTACATGCCCATATGCTATGAAGTTTGAAATTCCAAGAAGACATTTTGTTGACTCCACATTGCATTTTGGGGCCTTACCTGTCATGGGTGAGAGGCCCACCAATACAAGCGGGGTACTGTCTTTGAAGCTCTGCCCAGCTTTCATAGACAACATCATAGACTTCGCTACCCCCAAGCCCTGGTGTCAGTCGACTACCTCCTCCTCAGCGATCTGAATTTCCACCTCGAGGACTGCACCGACCCAAACACCACTGCTCTATTTGACAACCCGCCACCCTCTGACTCACAGCTGGTCTCCACACCCACACATTGCAGGGCACACACTGGAACCAATCATTCCCTCAAGCAACCGGATCACCATTGAGACCATCTCCTCCCCAGACTGGACCGTCCACTGCTGCATACACTTAACAATTACCGCACCCAGCAGTAGCACTCACACCACCAGGACGCCCCCCCCCCCCCACCCTGGGAAATTAAACTAAATCACCAACTACCAACTCACCTCATCGCTCGCCAAATCCCTCCCTTCCCTCCTCTGACAATGCCAACACACGCAATCCCAACACATGGATCACCGAATGCGCTGACACTCTAGCCCCTCTCCGTCTGACATCAGCCAAACGCGTACATAAAAAAGCCAACTGGTTCACCACTGAACTCTAAGAATCAAAGTGTACCCACAGACCTTTAGAGAACAAATGGAGGAACCGCCAATCCAGTGAAGAACTCGCCTCATTCAGAGCTGCAACCGCCGCACACCACCAAAAAATCAAGAACACAAGGAAGGACGCACTCTGGGAGCGCATCAACTCCTCCGCACACAACTCTGAGGAACTCTTCTCAGTCATCGAGTTCACAGATCTCCCCCCCCCCCTCCAAAGCCACCAGCATCCCCTGTCACAGATCCTCTGCGACAAACTCTCCTCCTTTTCCACCACAAGATCCAGGACACCTACAACAGCTTCCTCCCGGAAAATCCTGGCACCGGAACCTGTGACCAACCCACCCAAACCTTACACAGCTGGTCCATGCTCACCACAGAGGAAACAGTCAACATCATGAACAGCACCTACTCCACAGACCCCTGTCCACACCACATTTACGCTTCTATTGCCCTGAGCTCCATAACACAATCCTCTGCTCCAACAGCACAGGTGCTTCCCCCCCCCCCCCCCCCCCCAAGGCCTGGAAACATGCCGAAATACACCCTCTCTTGAAGAAACCTTCGGCCAACCCATCAGAACTAAAGAATTTCCAGCCCATCTCGCTGCTACCCTACTCAACCAAAGTACTGAAGAAAGCAATCGATGAACAACTATGGAATCTCATTGCGGCCAACAACTCCCTGGACAGCTCCCAGTCTGGCTTCTGCAGCAATCACAGCACTGAGACAGCACTCCTATCAGCCACCGACGACATCCAATGATTTCTAGACTGTGGCCACACCACAGCACTCATACTCCTTGACCTCTCAGCAACATTCGATGAGGTCTCCCACAGCACTCTGAGCACCAGACTCCACGAAATAGGAATCTGCGGTCAGAGCCCTGGAATGGATCATCTCCTTCCTCTCCGGGAGGACGCTGGAGGGCCATACTCCCGCCCTACACTTCAAGACCCACAGGAGTCAACTGCAGAGTCCCCCAAGGATCCTCACTGAGTCCCACACTGTTCAACATCTAAATGGCCCCTCTTGCTGCCATTGTCAGATGCCACAGTATGAACATTGTTTCATATGCCGATGACGCGCAACTCATCCTTTCCCTCACCGAAGACCCGGACATGGCCAAAAGGAACTTTCACTCAAGAATGGAAGCTGTCACCACCTGGATGAGAGAAAGCTGCCTCAAGCTCAACTCTGACAAAGCGGAGCTGCTCATCTTCAGAAACACCAGATCAGCTTGGGATGACTCCTGGTGGCCCACATCCCTCAGCGACCCTCCTGCACCGACTGAACACGCCTGCAACTTAGGAATCATCCTCGGCTCCTCCTGCTGGCACACACTCTGTAAACTTTGGAAGATCTTCAGATGGATCCTTGCAGACTTTTGCAGGATAGTCACCCACGCCTTAGTCACTAGCAAGCTCGACCACGGCAATGCCCTCTACACCAGCACCTCAACTAGAAACATAAAAAAACGTACTCGTCCAGAACGCTGCCGCCAGACTCATTCTGGACCTCCCTCTCCGAGAACACATCTCCCAACACCTGAGTACCCTCCACTGGCTACTGGTTGAGAAGCGAATCACCTTCAAGCTTCGCAACCACACGTACAAGGCCATACACGACGCAGGACCAGCCTACCTGAACCACTGCGTCTCCTTCCACACCCCCGCCAGATCCCTCCCCTCCACCCAGATGGCCCTGGCCACCGTCCCTCGCATCCGCAAACCCACCGCTGGAGGACGATCTTTCACCTACACTGCAGCAAAGAGCTGGAACAGCCTCCCCCTGCACCACAGACAAAGCCAGTCGCTCACTATCTTCATGAATAACCTCAGGACATGGTTCTTCAGAGGAGGCCCTCCCCCCATTCCCCTCCCAGCACCTTGAGACTCATGGGTGAGTAGCTGCACGTTACAAATATTGATTGGTGGAACCAAGTGTGGAAATGGTGGGTGGTACGTCTTTTGTAAATCCCCACTGGGTTCCTGCACAAAAAATACCACAGCACCCACTTCTGCAAAAAAACAGATCTTCAAAGGAAAAATCGTAATGCCTCCCCATTGCATTTTGAGGCCTGTTGTTATCTAGAGAAATTATGAAAAACAAAATAGAACACATTTGTTATCTATTTAGTTTCTATCCTTTTGTAGGTTCCAATCGTAAATCAGTGTGCAAGAAAGAACACATTTCGCAAAATGCCCCCTTCATCAAATGATATTATGGGTAACCATGAATTCAGAGTCATACAAACGCCATTACTAAACTCAGAATCTTCGACCCACTTAAATGCATAGCTTTCCTTCATATCGATTTTCCATGTATAGGTTTTACCTTACAGATTTGCTGGCTCAGGGTATCACGTTTTTGGACAACCAACAAACACCATATACCCAGAAACTGGAAGAGTCATTTTTTTCTATTGCTTCTTACTTAACTTTAGTTTTTGATTTCAATGATTAATTCCTTTGAGAAAACCCAAATGCATCTACATCAATGGCCCCTTGCCGAATGTCTAATTCTGTCTACTCTTCACACTTTTATAGCTTTCCAAGTTCACCCATAGCGTTCATACGGCTTTCCCTCATAAACTTCAAGAAGGCAGAAAGTAAAAAATAGGAAATGTTGACTAACTCCTTGGGTACTGAAGGCAGTACAGTGAAAAGGTGTTTTCCTTACAACCCTGCCTGTTCCTGAAAGCTAAGAATACAGCATTCATAACACAGCAAAACACATTTACCCATTTTTTTTCCATACAAAATTGGTCAATTTTGGCTATTTTCTCAGTTCTCTCAAGGGGAACACTATGTACCCTTGGAATGCCCCAAAATTTCAGAATAAGGGTACTATTTTTGCCTGGGTATCTTTTGTGGGAATAAAGTTATGGAGGCTTAACCACAAATTGCCCAAACATCTAAATAGGGTTTAGCACTGAGGGGGAGGGGAGAGTCTCAGCGTTAGGGGTTAAATCAGGGTGGACAAATAGCCATAAAGGTACTCGCAGGAAAACTACTAGAATGGCTGCCTGCCAAACTCCACCTGCTAGCTCTTGAAGTCCTTCCTTTCTGTTCTTGTAAACTCTAGCACCTTTCAAACATTTGTTTATTCAGACAGCTTATACACTGATTAATTGGGTGCTGGTAGTTTACATATCAGTTAAAGAATTTCAGCATTTACAACAACTGAAATGTTTACGGGAAGTCTGAGTGGAGACACAAATATTCCTGGCCTACCAGTAACATTTTTTTATCTGCACTCTTGTGCCTTACCCTGCCAACCTTGTTTTGGGTTACTTCAGTTTATGAACATCCCTTGAAAGTTTGTTTGTCTGCGTGGTGGCTTGTGTGATCTCTGCAATTCTTGGCATCCACAAACTAATTTCTCAGAGTGGGAGTGGGGGAGGGGGGGGGTTCATTGATTTCTACGTGCCTCTGTCCTCAGGCTCATTAAGAGGCAATGTGAACGGGGGGGCAGGTAGGGCCAGGTCATCGTGGCCTGGAACCTAGAAGAGGCGATTAGTGGTAGTGGCATTCAGGATGCCTTACAGAGACAGAGTCCAATTTTTGTTGAGTGGCCTGGACAGTCGGTGATTGTTAGGACAGGGAGCACTCCATAGACTTTTGTGGATTTAGCTTGAAGAGCTCCAATTTAGATTGTGTTATCTTGGAGAATGGGTGATTACTTCACAACATGAGCAACATGTAAATTTTATTGAAACCCTTTCTCTGGGAAGTAGTATTTGTCCATGAATTGTGAATCAGAGAGAAGTAAGAAGGGTTTGACTTTATTTATTTTTTGTTATTATTATTATTATTAACTGACTCAGCTGTCATTGAATCATTATTTTAAAGCTAATTGGATAACTTTGATAGTATGTTTTCTGATGTATAGGAATGATGGAAAAGTTATTTCAATGATTAGTGCCAAAGAATGTGAAAAGGGCTGGGAAATGGCTGAGCATCCTTAGGCTGGCTGAAGGGAGTTCTCCTGCTATGTGCCAGAGAGTGCTACTAGGTTGTAATCGGTTTTAGGTGAGCAGTCTGTCACTGGCATTTGGGTAAATGTCAAAATAACTACATATGAGGGCCAGAGTGATCATCGTGGAGAGGCTGCACTCCGGAGATACACTGACAGTGTAGGTGAGACATTTAGTGCGAAGGCGATTATAACTGCAAAGTTCTGGCAGTAAAGTTTTTGTTTTTGTCCTAAAGGATATTTCCTTCCAACCTAAACTACTTTGATGGATGGAATGTGTCTACATGTACTTTATGCGGCACTAAATTATTAACGTTCTTCAACATCTGTTGCCATGTGTTTTTTTTCATGTGTATTCCCCAGATTAAGGATGTACAGCAACCCACTAGCTCTCAGGCTCCGTTTGTCACACTCTATCATCTTGTAAAATTCAGATTTTGGAAAGTGGTGAGCTAATGAATACACAAGGACTCTTTCAGTCTCACTCATTCTGGTGCCAGACCTCTCTCATATGTGTTATGGTTAAGATCCTGGTTAGTGTGTTACCAATTATAAGTATGCAATGTTTTTTTAAAACTTTTATATATATATATATATATATATATATATATATACAGTTTTTTCTGAAATCCATTTTATGCTTACAGAAGGAGAATGCACTGCACTTTCTAAGCAAACAATAAGCATGTGGTACAGTGGCTGCCATTGCATTGTGGGAGTGTATGACCGGTTAGTCTGACCACATAAGGAGTGGGTGGTGTGACGTAGCTGTAATGGCTTCCACTTCTGCAGGGCCATAATCGGATTAGAAGGGCGATGAGGGTAGGGGTGGGGAGAGGCTGGGATTTCATAGCTATGCGTGCCAAAGAGCTTAGAAAATGATGGTTAGTGTTCCACAGTGTCAGTGATGGATAGCTGGTGCTAGCACAGAGGCAGATGGAGCTTCCAGTCTACTACAGGGATATAGCATGTTAGGCAGCAGAACTACTAGGGCCCACGGGCCACCTCGAAAAATAGGAATGCTGATGGAGGCAATGGTGAATGGAGAGCAGGTATAATGTGAAGCTGTCCCAAGGAACTTGTAGAGCCATCAGTCGGAAATGGAGTGTACTCAGCCAACAGGGGCTCGTAGACTCAGGAAATGGGCATGGGGAAGTTAGGCGCCAAGCAATGGCATACCTCCAGCAGCTGAATCGCAAGGAAAAGTGGGAAGTGGAGTCTTACTTGGAGGAAGCATCCTCTGTGATGAGCAGGGGATCGTTGTAGTCCCTTCTCGTGCCCATACAACAGCATTTCTCACGCGCCAGAAGTCACTTGTGAACTTCTCACCATTTTACTGCGTACTGGAGACTGTCCGAGCCCACAGGAGCAGGCCCTTGGACATAAGGTCGACATTTATTTTGCGTGAGGAAAAGCTAGTTCATCACCTTTTTTGATATAGTCTTCGCTGTTTGGACCTCTGCACGGATTGGGAGGGTTGTTTCTACTTTTCACAATCGCAAGTATTTTGCGGATGCACACTATTTTTTACAGGCGCGCGTGCATTTTTGTGCATTAGAATTCTTTAGGAATTAAAACTTTGATTCCAAAGGGGCATCTTCGCCAAAACCTGAACATCTCACAAAAGGTGTATAAATGCATGAATTTCAGACTTGCGTGATAAATGTGTAATGCGAGAACTGTGGGCCTGCACCGTGGGATACGACGTTTATTCAGACCCTATTCAATAAATCTGCCAGAGGTTAAGAAGTGATCCGAGCTCTCAGGTCCCAGGGCTATTTGAAACACGCGGCGGCCACTGACCCCAGTTGTTCCCGGACTCATTTTCCAATACACCACAGATTTGTAGCTCCAGAGTCTGGACGTGACATTGGCTCTGATCCCAGTGACCTCACACATGACCCCAATCATCTCAGCTACGATTGTCATGTTAGCCACAGTGCCTCCAGCTGCTAGGTCGACAAAACAATATCATCTGCACATCTGAATACGAAAAGGCCGTGCTTTACAGAAGATTTATTTCCACTGTGATAATATAGATCAAGTGCGTGCATTCTGTCCTAGTTACTTAATCATTGCATTTTCAGTAATTGTAAGAAGATTGCTCTAAACCGCTTTAAGCTAAAATCTGAGAAGATAGCGATATTTTTAATAACTTCCTTCTTGACAGTATTTTCTCGACAAGTGGATAACGTTATTAATGCTTCAAATCACAGGTGAAATATATTTATACCAATTAAACAGTGTTACTGACAGATAATTGTTTTGTATCCATATTTTTCTGCTATTTAAGCTGTAATATTATGTATACACTAGCACATTCCTTTAGCAGCTACAGAGGTATTACGTAGTCGTGAGCAGTGTAATTTTAGAACAGGTAAAGCACAGAAAAACCTGCATATAGAATTGTAGAGGATATACTTCTTTGGTAAGAATATTTTCACATCCTTCATACAACCAGGGACTGATTTAAGAAAAAATACTGTGCTAAATCATGAATGCCACATAATGTGCGCATGTAGGTTTAAATCACCTAGAGTAGGATCAAAGTTTAGGATTAGACGATCTGAGAATAGTTCACTCTCAATGCTCATTTATTTGTGAGCTTTTATGAAGACTAGAACATTTATAATGTTTAAACCTATGTAGTAGCTCAGAACCAATAAAGGCTGGTATAAACCTTCTGCTCCAACATTCCAATGTTTGCCTTTGTTTCTCCCCACAGTGACTGGAATATCTTCCTTGGGCTCTACAGGTTGTCAAAGGTCCTCACCCAGGGTAGAGGCCCTCAGCTGTTGTTCAGGTCTATAGCGTGGGTTCATGGCCGTTAACAACTGGTATAGCAGTTGGCTATAATGCTTTCTTAGACGCTGAAATGGTGGGACCTCTATCAAAGACAATGGAGTGGATCATGGTCAATAATGACTGCTGCAGACATCTGCTCCAACACACCATTGTTTGTTTTTCTGTGTCTCCCTTTTAGGTTGAGCTTAAGCGTACGCACTCTTGTATACTTCTGTGCACTTAAAGCCACTTAATTTGTTTGTTTCAATGTCATTTAAAAATGCTTGCTTGCTAGTGTTCCTTCATGCCTTTTTGTCCCTCTTTTTTTCTCTTTGGGAGCAGGGACTAACTATTGTATAATTACGCTTTGTCATATTTAACTGTTCTTGGGGGGACTTTTTTTCTTGGTTCCTGCTCCTGTGAGACAATGTGCTCACAATACTGAGCTTGGGGCACTGTACACGCACCCTATTGCTTTGGCCACAGGGCTTAAATCACCCACCCCACTGTATTCTTGCTTGTCCCGACACCCAAACAGCCTCCTCCTGCGGTCTCTTGTTAACTCCTGTGCCACCGTGGCCGCTTGCCTCGTGCCCCCTTGTTCACTTTTGCCTCGCCACTTCACACTCATGGAAATATGATGTCTTTCTTTCATGGTTTCGGGCATCTTGCTGTTTCTTTGCGATGTCTGTGGGTTTTTTGCAGTTTTTATGTAACACGCAAGAACACATTAATTTTTTGGTAGTAAGGAGAGATTAAATGATTTGTCCAGAATCACAGGATGTTAAATTGGTGCCGAGACTCGAACCGTATTCCCCAGATCCAAAGTCTGCATCTCTGGCCCTTACACCACATCCTCTCCCCAAGGGTTCTTTCACTGGTGTATGTTGGGACAGTCTGGGAATAACTCATATTTTTATATAGCGCTTGGTAATGCGGGTTCTGCTTTTTCATAGCACTGCAAAGCAGGTGGGATTCTTAACAAAATTGCTATAATTCATTTGGATTGACCTTGCAGAGATGAAAAGGTATAAAAGCTATGTCGGGATTGTCATCTGTGACATTCTCGTTCTGTCAAGACCTTTGTAGAGGGTGCATAAACCAACTGATTGAGTAGAGCTTAACACTAGGCGATAGAACGTGCTCTTGATAACCACTGAGGGGTCACCAACCAAGCACATAGGTTAGTTCTAGGCAAGATGATGGCGAAAGGTGTTGTCTTTGAAATGGTGGAAAAGGAGTCATGACCCCAGACACAAGCACTTCACAGCTTCAAGCTTGATAGCAAAATACATCTTGCCTTTGGATGTAAATAGGGCCTCTTCAAATACAGTTCAGTAAGCACAAACTCAATACAAAGGAATTACAGAGATTTACATGAGCACCAGTTACATTGCACAACCACACATTTATTTTTAGTAGCAAGGGGAGATGAAGTGATTTGCCCAGAATCACAGGATGTTGAGCCAGTGCCGAGACTTGACATCTTCCCCAGCTCCAAAGATGGCAGCTCTGGCTCTTACGCCACATCCTCTTTCCTAGGGTTCCTTATCTTTTGTGTGTTGTGGCAGCCTGGGAATAACTCCTCTCTTTTTTTTTTTTTTTTTTTTTTTAATATATATATATATATATATATATATATATATATATATATATATATATATATATATATATATATATATATATATAGCGCTTGGTAATACAGGTTTTGCCATTTCATAGAGCTGCAAAGCACATAAGCACATGCCATTCTTAACAAAATCTGTATAATTCATTTGCATCGACCTTGCAAAGATGAAGAGGTTTAAAAGCTATGTTAGGATTGAAATCTGTGAACTTCTCGTTCTGTCAAGACCTCTGCAGTGGGTGCATTAACCAACTGACTTGAGTAGAGCTTAACTCTAGGCGATAGCACGTGCTCTTGATAACCTCTGGAGGGGCACCAACCAAGCTCATAGGTTAGCTCTAGGTAAGAAGATGGTGAAAGGAGTTGTCTCCAAAATGGTGGAAAAGGAGTTGTGACTCCACACCCAAACACTTCAACACCTCAAGCTTGATAGCAAAAAAAATCTAGCCCCTGAATGTAAATAGGGCCTCTTCAAATAGAGTTCTGTTAGTAGAGGGAGCCATTTCCCTAACCCTGTAGCACAAAGAAGCTAACACAAGGGTGCCACAGTGAGAGGAGCAGTGTTTAATAGGGCACAAAAGTGGTCCAAACTTCAGCACTTCCTCCTCTCAGAATTCACTAGTGTCATTGCGTTGATGAGTCGCCTAACAGCTATTGCGACCTTACAGATGCCACTTCCAGAAGCTCTGTCTAAAACACAGCTCGAATAGCACTGCCTCCTGTTTGAAGAGGCACCACCTTGAATCCCCACCAGAGTTGCTGTCACAGGCGCAGAGTGCACTCTCTGGATTCTTGTGTATAATGTTCCCAGGTACATGGAAAATCAATGTCGAGAAGATATTTTCTGACCCTGTCAAGTGGCCCTTTTCTCACTCCTGTTTCTACTGGTGTTAATCTCAGTGCTTCACCACACCTCCCAATGTTCGTAGGAATATACAGATGTTTGTTTATATTGGTACACACCAAGGACTACATCTCAAAGTCAATCTTGGACAGTAACAGTAAAGACTTGATAGCGTGCCTGGTACTTAGTAAGTAAACTTACAAGGGACGCGTATAGGTTGATGAACCTTTTGAATCGCATGGAGTATCCTAGTCATGCAGTGACTACTGAATCAATAATAAAAATACATTCTATTGAAAATAGCTCAAAACCCAACTACTCATGAATAACCACAACTTGGTAAAGAGTTAAACATTTTTATTTCCCCATTGATTACAATTCTAAATCATCCATTGGCTCAATGTTATTCAATCCACTCAATTATTAATTCGTTAATGTAAAACATCACATAACTTGAAGAAAAACATATGCGTAAATGCATCTACATAAGCCAAGAATACCAGCATTTATAGCAAAGATCAGCAGTTAGCTCGCCAGTCAATTGTCACTGTCAACATCACCCTTAACCTACCTACATAACCAAGATTAGCATCAGCATGTGGGTTTTCATGCAAAAACAATTTAGAGAAAAATATCAATTTGGAAAAATCATTCTAAGTGAGAATTCTATAATCAGCGCAGTTGGTACCTAGAATAAAAGGCACAAATTAATCAGTCACACATTCATAGCTACCTATCCAGGATAGATCAGCAACAAGTCAGTCTTCGTCTTCAGGTCATCAATTAGTCAGCCACGCATCACGCTCTCAGAGTATGAGCCCACCGACAGAACCTCGAACAGCGTCTCCTGACATCATCAATTCTCCCCTCGCATCGGCCTAAAGTCTCCCACATCTGAAGTTTTTAGCCCCTTGTCATGACTTTTTATTAGGGTCTCCCAGTCAACCCCCCCTAATTCCTAATTGGTCAGTCAGTCTGCAGATATGACTTTAACCTATAGTATTTGTTTACCGAATCTACTAATTTCAATATCAGTCCGTTCACAAGATGTGGTTTGGTCTGCTATACGATGTCCTCATCATCCGGCTCTTCAGGTATCAAAATTGTTGCATGTTCCTCTTCAGTCAGTGCCTTCATTGTTCAAGTCCTGGGAAAGTACATTTAGCCTTCTCTACACATAATTGTATCAAATGGTGTTCATCTCCTGTCCGCCGGTACATTGCAGAAAATTCTAGCTAAGCAACGTTAACATCGGGTGAGTCAAGGCCAGGCCGTAACAGCTTCTTTGCAAACACGGTTATTGTTTCTGCTCTCAGTGTGCAAGGCCTAGGGGAGACTAGGCCTTTAAGTTCGGCTAAGTTAACACTATAAATTGAAGTAAAACATAGGTTATACATTTCAATATGACTTATTACTACATTTCTCTCATATTTTCATTATTTCATACAGTTTGTTATATTAGTACAATCTCATATACATGGCTGCCATACCCCAAGGGCACATTTTCAAATGTGCACATTATTTTCTTCTACGATTAATTCTCTACACAATTTTCATTATTAAACACATACACATCATCAATGATTTTCTTAATTAGCATATCTGCTTCAAAAGACTCCATGGGCAGGAGATATTTTAAACAGGAGAACTGTTGTTTCACAAACTGTGGTCACATGACAAGCCAATGCTTCTAATTATGTAACCCAAAAGTGCATTGTGACCGAAGTATTTGTTTTTTATATAAGATAACAAACAGCCAGAATCCATGCCAGGCTTGCAAGGTAACCACTGTTTTATGTGATTTATCTTATTTGAGTATCAAGAAACTGACATGGTTTTGGACCCACCTTGGATTCTCAAAAAACATACTTTTGAATCTGTTTCATAGCCCAAAAACATGCCAATGAAGCTGCCCTGTAGGAGCCCCACTGGGCACCATTGGTCGAGGCAAAAAAAACCCCACTATTGTCCAAACCCAGGCTTCCCGCGCTACTCTGAGTAGTCCAGATGGCAAGGCCAAGACTTAAAATTTTGAGTAGCCAACCCAACAGAGATAATTCTGACTTCAGAACCATCAGCCAGTGGACAGATATATGCACCAAAAAGGCACTGCCAAGGCCCGAGAGGTTCAGGTACATGTACCTGTTCTACAGAGTCCAGTCCTGAACCGAGGGCTGTCATAAGACTATTAACCCAAGGCAGTTCTTTAAATGAATACATAGTACCAGCCCTTCTGTATTTCCATTTAAAACACTGACCCAAAGTCAGATATCGCACCTCTGGAACTTATCCTGTCAGTCTATCTACCACTGAAGCTCTGTTTCACCAATCTGCACACAATTGAAGCCTCCTGTTCAGTTAAGCTACTTCGGTTATTCTCTTTGTATACAGTCTGTTTTTAAAAGTAAGCTGGTATTGCCAATGTACAGCAATAATTATTAAAAAAAGTTTAAGACACAAATATATGGTTGTCCCCTTTTCTTTGCTTCCAACTCTTTTGACCCCCTCATTCTCCGTGTTAATTACCACAAAGGTGCCACTTTGTGGCTTGTTTGGTAATGTAAATTTGAGGTAATCACACTAGAAAGGGTTGCATCTCTAGGATCTCACTGCAAATCTGTAGGAATAAGGCAAAAACACTCCCAAGATGGAAGCCTTGTTGTGTTCTCTCTCCTGCAGCGACAGGCCTGGGAGGGTTGCTGTGGTACCTGCCATTTGTCCACTACACTCCAAACCAAAACACATAGGTAAAAGACATTGGCCCTCACAGGGAAGGGGGGTCTTGTGTGTGTGTATGTTTGTATGTGCGTGGATGTGGGTGTGTTGCGTGTTGGATGAGAGTGCATGTATGGAGTTGAGTGCATGTATGTTATGTTTTGAGCGTGTCTGTTTGAAAGTGTGTGCGGTGTGTGTGTGAGTGGATGTATGCATGCGTGGATGTTTGTGGGAAAAGGGTGTGTGTCAAGGTGGCATGAATGTAGGTGGGGTGTGGGGGGCTTTGGAGAGGCAGGAGGGTGTGGGGGGGTAACTGGAGAGGGAGGGGGAGACCCCTATCAGTGACAGGGAAGGGATTCCCTGTAACTGATAGTGCCTACCGCCATGATTTCGTGGCAATTGGCACTAAGGAAGCCACAAAAACCATGGCAGTAGGCGGGGTCATAATCCCGCAGGCAGAACAGTGACGGCTGCCAGGCAGGAGATGGATATCTCCAGCCCGGCAGCTGTTACTGCCATGGCGGTTGGAGTGGTACATCAACCCGCCAATGTCATCATATGGCGGTAAGTACCACCAGCTTGTTGGCAGTACTTACCGCCATGTTACTGCCGGGGTCGTAATGACCCCCATTGTCATTTACAATATGTCATTAGCTCCAACTCTCACAAATGCGAGACCTATTGCATTGTAAATGCTTGTTTAATCTAGACAATCCCACCCTCAGTGGGTGGAATGTTCTAGTAGCATTATAGCCCTTCTGCCTTGGACTACATCCATTGTTAAAGGCACTCACCCTCTTTAAAGGCCCTGTCTGTGGCTCTGGTGAATAACTCATGTTAAGACTTGAATCTATAGCACTCAGCAGGGTGCTATAATTTAGCACATTACCTTTCTGCTCTTCAATGTTATATGGCAATGACACCACAGTGCAACCCCCACCCCATCTTAGTTGCCTTCCATTGATGATATGTTGAATTGAAACTGTGAGGTGGGACCCATCACAGCCCCCTGTTTTATTTTAACATTTGTTGCTCAGTATCTTTTATCTCCTGTTATTGACACTCAATCTGCATGGCTTTTACCTACTATAAATTACACATGGTCTGGTTTCTTTGGTATGACTGTGCCTGCACCGGATTTTGGTAATCACCATTTAGGCCCCAATATGTTGGCCCCATGATATTTTGTAGTTGATATTCTGGTGGAATCCTCATTATTAATTTTTCTTTTCTGTCTCGTTTTCTATCTATCTGCATCCCACTGTGCTGTTGTGGGCTGGAAAGTAATGCCTGCTCTCTAATATGGAGCCGTAATGTTTCAAGATCAATTCTTTGAATTCTATGACAAACACAATGTGCACAGATTAGGCTGGAATGTAATCTCCAAGAAAAACCTGGTGCTGCATGCTAAATAGATTACGTATGTTCTAAAATTCAAAACAGTGAAGGCCAGTATCTTGAAACCACTTTTGTGGAGCAAAATACAGGAGCCAAACTTTGAATGGGGTTACTTTTAGGGAAGTCCATCCAAATACTGAATGCGGAAAACCTTGTCAACATGAATTTCCTGATGAAGGTTATAGCAAAATTATTAATGAAGAAATCGGAAGCATTATCAGTGACACAAGACTTAAAGGACTTAAGGAACAAGGTGCATTGTAGTTGGGCTACTGATCTTTATATTCCAGGCTCCCTCCCAGATGACTTGAGCTTGGCGCTGTCCAGCAAGGCAGAAAATAACCTTATGAGGCTGCGATGTGGTTAGATACCTCTAAGATGCTACTGTATGGACACAAAGATGTGGGTACGCAATGTAGACTATGCAGTAACTCGGAGGAATTGTTGCCGCACATTCTCTGTATCTGTGACTGCCTAAAACCTTTGAGGAAGTTTTGTTTACAACAAATGTTTTGCACCCTGAACATTCAACCATGTAGGGGTGCAGTTCTTTGCTGCCTAAGAGGTGAATCATGTCTGTTGTCAGGCTGGTTCTTACGATACATGAAAGGGGTGGCAGATCTACGCCAACTGAAGTTATCACACAAATAAAACACGAGGAAGAAAAATTATGAGATACATGCTGTCCAAAACCCTGCATTAAGTTCTGACTGGCAGACTAATTGGAACTTTATTTATTTGAACTGATATGCATCTTAGTAGGATAGGTTGGGTGCAGGAATTGGGAACATGTAATGTTACCAAATGACAATTCAGGGTTTTTATACTTATTAAGCACTTTTATCAGAGAACTGTATTAGGGTGGAATGTGTGCATAAGGAGAGTTGTAATATTTTTACTGAAGGATTCTTAGGTCTTATAGATCTATGTTGGGTGAGAATCTTAATAGGAGAGGTGGTGTATAAAAACAAAAATTTAGCAATTTTAAAGAGTTAATCTGAGCTTTCTACTACGATCCGCCTTACAAATTGTGCATTTTCTACTGAAAAATAACCATGGCACAGATTTTATTAGGCTGGTTGGTGTGCAATGATGGAAAAATGGGAATTGTGCAGTTACTATTGAAGGATAACAAGGGCATGAATTCTATTAGGCTGGCATGTGTTAATAAGGGGACGAGTGCAATTCTGATAATAGATTTTAAACAGCTGATTTAAATTCATGTTGGTCAAAAAAGCCTAAGATGATGGCTTGGGGGGGGGGGGGGAAGAGGAACTAAACCATTTTGATCCAAGGTTTTATATGAGCATCCTTTTAGGGTGGGCTGGGAGCAATTAGGGGAGTTGTGCAATTTGTATTGGATATTTAGTGCAAGGGAAATGTTTAAATAAGATTAAAATTATTTTAAGCGGTATTATAAAGCACATTTGTAAATAATTATTTTAAGCTAGTGTAAGTTTTTTTTTTTTTTTTTTAGGGCTATCGGGTCTGGCGGCATGGGGGGGTCACATAGCTTTGCTGTAAAGAATTTAATTAATCGAAAAGATGAATAAAATATGTTAATCTCTATATAAAGAATCCCACCGTGCTTATTCCAGTGCACAGCCGGTAAACTTAAATGGTGGGGTGTAGCAGAGATGAGCAGGAACAGACCAATCAGAAATCAGATTGCGAATAAATGTTTTCAAAAATGTTTTCCATTCCTTTCATAAAAAGGACAAATGATGGTCAAAGTTACTGAAATTTGTATCAGTAATATTTTTATATCTGTGAACTCTGCCAAGATCACTATTTTTAGAACAACCATCTGTGGGCTCCCATTATCACCAATGTCATTAACGCTTCTGCCAGTGGGGGTATAGCTGCGTCTTGGCTTTTAGCTTGTATTGTCCCTGTTTTCAAAATGGGCAACAAAAAGGAGCCTAGTTGCTATCTCATTGGTTTCCGTTAAGATTTTAGGTCGAGTCCTACTTCATAAAATCGAAAAATGGGCACAAGGTACTGATATACTTAGCTTTACACGATATGGTTTTCAGGACGGCATAGGAACCCAAGAACAATGCCTAAATTCAAATTTTAATATTGGGAAATATACTATTGCTAAGCAGGGAACTCTTTACTTGGCAGTCAGGGATATCAACAGTGCTTTTGATTCAGTGAATCATTCTAAACTCTGGCAAGAATGGGTTTGCTCCACCTGATCATTGACTATTTAACAGTTTTGCATGCAGAAGTGAATGCATCCGTAAGATATGGAATGCAGGGTGAATGTACTCACTCTTTCCCTCTTCAAAAGGGGATGAGGTAAGGTTGTGTATTGGCACCAATCTTGTCCCTTTTTATACATTAATGGTTTACATCCCTTTTTAGAGTCCCAGAGTGCTGATTCGCCGATAGTCAAGAGGAAGCAAGTTCTGTGTCTTTTATATGCGGATGACGTTGTGCTGCTCTCTTGGACCCTGAATGGTCTGAGGCGCCTTATCAATGCATTTGTTAAGTATACAGACGAACTTGACTTGGATGTTAATATATCAAAAAGACACTATATGGTGTGTGGTAAGCCTATGCAGAATTTTGGGCCAATGATGATAAAGGGGCAGCTGATTAATTAGGTAAAAGAGGTCTCATATTTGGGTGTTACTTTTGATTCCAGGGGTTGCTGGCTGCCCTGAATTACTAAGAGAAGCCAACGTTTCAATGCTTCAATTGTGGCGGTTTTTGAGTTAGTCGCAAGAGTCGGAAACAAACCAGTCCAGCCCTTACTGGAAGTGTTCATACTTAAATGCCTCCCTGTTTTGACATTTGGGGTCTCCATTTGGGGTTCTGAGATTGTTGGAGCCTGCAGAAGGAGGGAGATAGGTTCTGCAGACATTTACTTGGGGTAGGCCCAGGTAACCAACAGTTCTTTCTGCACACTGGACCTGATTAAGATTCTCCCTGTCCCTCCTTGTTTGTGATCAACTATATTAACACCACTGCAGACTGGTTGGGTAGGCCAGAGTTGTTTACCCCTGCTCACAGGCTGCAGAAGGAAGAACCCAAATGGGCAACAAATGAATTTCTGAGATTAACATCTGCACCTAGAGAGGCAAGGCAATTAAGTAGGCCCATTGTGAGACAATATATTATGTACAAGATCTGTGCTGGTATAGAACCCTATCTCATGCAGGCTGATAAAATTTGGGAGAGAACATTTCTAACTAGGTTTAGACTGGGTTCTATTAGGTGTAACCTCTGCTTCCCTCTAGGATAATTTAATATGAATGGTATTTTAGTATGCCGATGGAATGGTTCTCCTCTACAAACCTTGATGTGCCTTCTGCTTTTTAGCAAATATTATGCGCCATTTAGACACAGATACCTGCTACCTGTCCTAGAACTCTTGGGTTCCTGCAATGCAGGGCTGCCCTGATTTGTGTATGGTTGCTGAGACTGCTGTGATGTTTGCGGTTGGGGTCTTTTTTAAAAAACAAATGCAATGGCGTGGTAAGGTAGACTTTCACATTTATTTATTGTATTTGTCTTTTACTTAATGTATACTCTGTTTTGGTCTTTTATGATTATTTTTAATAATCCAATAAAGATTTATGATGATGATGAAGCACAACTATGTCATTTATCTCTTTCAAAATAGATATTCAATTCAGATGTATCTGATATTGACTCGGGATACAGGTTCACAAGATTCTGCACCAACTAATAATTTTCCAACCTTAGTTGGTTGTTGGTCCATTTTTCACCTTCAACACATTAAAGCTAATCAATGTGTATCAAGTGTTTGACACAGTTCTGTGACTTAAGTTAAAGGAGATATTGACTTCCCCTGCATAGAGATCAGTAGATATCCTGAGTTCCAGAGTGGAATAAAAGAGCTACAAGCAGAGTTTTTTAAAAGGGATTTCAATTCTATAATGTTTCGAAGTTGGTGGGGGTAAGAAAGCATAACGTGGCTGTGCCATTATGTCTCTTAAAACGTGAATTAAAGGAGTAATTCTTTTTCCATGTAAATTTGTAAAAATGGCTTTTCATATAACGTGGTGCACTGAAATGCGTACAAGTAGAGTGCACTTGTGAACTTTTTATGTAAACCACATTTATTCATCATTTTGCAAGTATGTTATAGTATTTTAGAAATGTTACTTTCATAATAATTTTATATTTACCATAAGAAAAGTGTGGAAATTCATTTACTAAAAGTGTATACATGTTTGTTAGTTTGGCTAGAGTGAAGGCCGGAGTCTTTTTTTCATTTCTAACCTTCAATGGGAAAGTTTGTTTCATTACATATCTTCTTAAGCTGCAGGTAGGATGGTACAAGTCTTTGGCTAATAGGGAAACTATTGGACAAAGAAGATAAGAAGGTCTGAGAAGACATGTTAACATGGTTGAGAGGAGTAACTTGAAGATGTCCACCAAACTCCCATCTGAAATTCCTGAGCACGAGAGTCCACCAAAGCTGGACTGATTTAGTTCAAATGCTTAACTGTTAATTATACAGATGATTTACAGATCTTTTGTTCAGAAGAAGGTTTTGGCTGTTGTGTCAAATATTGATTCTCCCAGAATCTAAGTGTGGTTTAGTTAGTTGTAAGATCAGCCCCCCCCCTTGCCCCTTAATCAGAGTAGAACTCTGAGGTACAGACCTCACACTAAATTTTTCTAAGTAGCTTCATGCTACTCACGCCTCTCTTGACAATAACTACTACAGAGCTTCTGTTGTGCTGACCGTTTCCTCTAAATGTTATAGATATCAAATTACTAGGGATATAGACTTAATGGCTAGGCAGGAAAACTTAGATTAATGCATCAGAACATTTTCCTCATTTCCTGCATTATCGCTATTGAAATATTGGGTCTGCACATGCTGATTAAATTCAATGTTGTGTAACACTTTTATTCTCATTTGGTGATATTGTACATTTTATTACATGGTTTTGAGGCTCATGTATGTAAGTTTGACTTTGAGTCTGTAATAATGCCCTTTCAACTTCATTTTGGTCTCTGAGATTCAATGTGTGGGCAAAAGGTTACACCGTAAGTTGTAGTGAGGAAATTTTACGGTGTCTCCTTGCCCCTCAGAACTTAAAGGAATAATTGAGGACGTGGTTGGAGGTCACGCAAGATGGCCGCTTCTCTTTAGAGCTCCGTGAGGCTTCAGCACTTCCTGGAAAGAAGGAGATGTTTTCACATCAAAATTATTAATTTCTTCAGCATTTTTTAGCACTGGAGCTCTGCCGCTGCATAAATATGCCTTTATCTTACAGAGACATCGAGTTTTGAAGTCATTTCAGAGACTTCATGTGAGGGCCTGAGGTAATTATTTATCTGTGTCATTTGCGTTTCACTCCATAAGCCTCTGCACAAACCTAAACTTTCACAGAGATGTTTCTATTTGACTTTTAACTGCTTGCCTGGATGTCATTCTACAAATCTAATTTCCTCTGCAATGGAATATTTATTACCTTCTGACAGCCAGCTGAACTTTTGACCTCTCTCTTCAAACACATTTAGCTGAGGTTTTCAACTTTCAGTATTCACTGGCAGCTCTTGTTGTCAAGGAGCTCGTTCAAATTGCTCTTCATAACATGGTAGATGCTTTCCTTTGACGGAGGGGATTTTTCCTTTTCAGAAGGTTCCCTAAAACTGGTCACCAATTGTTTGACTATGTGCAGTAAAGTGCTTTGCTCTTGTGGTATTTGGTCATGCCTGTTATGAGAGAATAATTTAGGATTTTCTATTTATATATTTTTTATTATATTTTGCTTTGTTGTTGGAAACTTCTCGCTGCAGCTTCTCATCGTAATATAATTTCATCAACACCACACATTGCTGGCTTCCTATTACCAAATTGCTGCTGGCTTTTATGGGGAGACCACATAATTCTCAGAGCAACCAGTCATCATCTTCCTCCAAGTCTAATAATCCTCTTCGAGTGGTGAACACACATATAACTAAATCTTCTCTACCATCAGCTTTAACAATGGATAGTGCTACAGTCTTTTTAAAGGAAAGCGCCTCTTCATCTCATGCTGCTGGCGCAATTGCGAAAAAAACATCTAACACCTCCTCTGTTAAGCGCCCAAAAAAAGACCTTGATTCTCCCTCAAAATGACCTACACATTTTACTCTAGATGATGTAATGGAGGAATTGCGTACATTAAAGCCCTTTATGATGGACACTAATGCCTCTTTGCAACGTATTGAGGAGCAATGGTCCCAACACAAACAAATGTGTACTCTGAAACAGAGAGTCAGTAACCTTGAAGATTGTAACACTGTCAATCCTCAGATCTCCAAGGACATAGCTCAACCTAAAAGGCTTACTGAAAACTTAGAAAATAGAAATAGGAGAAATAATCTTTGCCTTTTTGGGATTCCAGAAGGTTCGGAAGGCTCTAACATGATTGCATTCCTTCAAACAGCAATACCTTCAATTCTTCGCTTGCCTTCTACCTCTACCCTCTCTTTCTAATGGGCACATCATTTAGGTCCACAGACTTCAACTAGCCTTCGTGCACATCCTAGAGGCATTATTATTCTCTTTCTCCAATTTACTGACTTGATGCAAATACTCTCAGAAGCCAAAAAGATGGGCTATTTGCTATGGTCAGGTCATAAAGTGTTTTTCACACAAGACTTCTCTTCTGCTACAGCTGCACGTTGCAAACAGTTTTTGGACTTACGTCCACAACTCAAATCCTTGAATATTCGATATGGTCTTCTTCACCCATGCCTTTTCAAAATTACATTCAAGGATGTAGGAAAGTCCTCTTTTTTTTGTCCTGGTCACCCCCACACTTTTTGGACAGGTACTGGTGGTTACTGACTCTTGGCTGTGTCCTGGGTACTGCTTACCAGTCCCAGGGCCAGTGCTCTGTGTAAAGTGGATATGCAAATTAGGCTAATTATAATTGGCTAAGTCAACCTACCTATAAGTCCCTAGGATATGGTAGGGCATGTAGGTTTAGGGACCCCAGCATAGGTAGTGCACTGCTGAGGTGCCCAGTGTTATTTTAAAGGCAGGCCTGCCTTGCTGGCTGCTTTTAAATTAAAGGTATAAGCACATTTGACTTTGGAATTAAAAGTAGTTCCAAAGTCTTAAAATACCTTATTTTTACATATACGTCACCCCTAAGGTGTGCCCTATGTGCCTCTAGGGCTGGGTACCATTTAACTATAAGCAGACATCTTATAAAAATAGTTTTATAAGCCCTGGTGAGGTAAAAACAGCCAAATTTGTTTTTCCCTCATAGTACTGAATGGCCTTCATAGGCTAGAATGGGGAGACTTTATTTTAATTTTAAAAGTCCCCTTAAGTGACAGATACAAAGAGTTTGGTATCAAATTAATTGTTATAATAAATCCCACAACTTCCAGTTGTTGGATTTACTATAACTTGTTCAGGTAAAGAGTTTTAAACTTTACCTGAAAAGTTGTCAATTTCAGCCCTGCATTGTTTTTGCTGCTGTGCTCTGATTGGCCAGCCTCTGGCAGCCTGGCCAGTCTTCCTTGATGAGGTGTGAAGTGGCCTGGCTTCACAAAAAGAGATGTGCCTGTGGGAGGGGATCTCCCCTCAGGAGATGGTGAGGCAGGAAGGGGGAGGGCTGCCAAACTGGTCTTCAAAGGCAGAGAAGGACATTTGGAGCGACCCAGAAACACTCCCACATCCTGCAACCCCAGACAACTAGGTGACCTCTTGATTAGATTAGGAGAGGGCAGGAGAGGGGTGTGTTTATGATTTTTAGCCACACCAGTGGGTGGGCTCAGCCAGATGTAACCTCCAAAAATCACTTTCAGCCATGATGGATTTTTGAGGAATGTTGCCTCCTGGGACTGATTTTTGCCACACTTCCCAGGAAGTGGTCATCACAGGGGGAAGGACCCTGCACCTGATTGGAGAATCAGGACCCCCCTGTTTTTCACCCAGGAGCAAGGATAAAACTGGTAGACCTGCACCCACACCTCAGATCCCCATCAGATTCCAACAAGGAAGAACCAAAGGAGAAGGACTGCCCTGCTGGACCCCTAGTCTGCACCTGGAACCTGCACTCTGAAGGACTGCACCAGCTGCACACTTAGGCTTTACCACACGAAGGCCTTTGCCTGGCTTCAACTGGTTCAAGGAGGGACTCCCTGTTTGCTACAGGTGACAAATTGCTAACCAGAGTCCTCTGCGCTAACTCCTGAAGAAATCAACCAGCTGACCACTGTCCAGTGGCCAAAAATGAGTTTGCACCAGGTGCATTCTGGGAGTTGTAGTCCACACCTCCAAGGATAATCTCTGAGCTTCTGGAGCCTTGGGGTGAACTGTGGACCCCAAAAGAACGTCTGGGAGAAGATCCAGAAGTTTGGAGAACTTTTGAAAAAAAGCTCCATAGAGGGACTGACCCGCCGCAACAACTCTAGCCGGTTTGCCTCAACCGCGACCTGGCCCCCCAGCCAGAGTATCCGAGGAGGGCTCCAAGGAAGTCGGGTCAAGATCCAAGTTTACCCCGGTCGAAGGATTTTCACCTCGAAAAAACGACTAAGTCCGAAGGTAAAAATCTCCACTGAGGGCTCCCACAATGCGTATCCGGAGAAGAGTTCCAGGAGGTCGGATTGGACTGGCAGGTTCGTCCCGCTGAAGAAAATCTTCAGAAAAGAGACTAAGTCCGAAGGTAAACTTTTGACTGAGGCCTCACGTGGGCTGTAGCCAAGCCGGGCTCCTTCGCAGTTGGGCTTAAACTTTGAGTTTGCCCCGGTTGAGGTGCAACCAGATGACTCGATTGGCGGTTTTTGTTTCTAGGTGCTAAAACGACAATTCTTTAAAAATTCATATCTCCAGTTCCCCTTATCCGATTTTTTTTTTTTTTTGTGTGTCATTTAAAGGTAAAAATATAATCTACTTTTATAAATTGGTTTTGGATTTTTAAACAGTTTCCTGTGTTTTAGTCAATTACTGTTTTGTGATATTTGAATGCTTTACACTTTGTCTCCTAAGTTAAGCCTTGTCGCTCGTTGCCAAGCTACCAAGGGTTGAGCTGGTTTTAATTTACTGAGACCTAACTGGACCTAAGTGGAGGTTGGTGGCCTATTGCTAAGAGTAGGTACTTACCTGCCCTTACCAATAACCCATTTTCCAATAAAGGACAAATCTTACTCCTTTGAGGAACCTTCAGCACTACAAACGTTTATTACCCAAAACAAAACAGAAGCAATGGAACTAGGAGCATCTGCAATTACTTGAAGATATAATTTAATTTGTCTTTAATGTAATTTCTTCTTTTTTTTCTGGACAGTTTAATAGTAATGGTTATGTTTAGTATTTATATCCATGGTTTTCCTTCTCTGCATCTTCTTATTTTTTTTTTAGATAGTGTTCTTTGTGCAATCCACATGTTCCTTTCCCAACCGTATCCCTTTCTAACCATCCAAATTGCTCTCCTACACGTTCCACGGGTAAGCTTTGATTTTTATTGTTCTTCATGTCACACTCCTTTACTGTAGTTATTACGTTATTTGGTCTCCTGAATGGTACATTTTTCCTTTGTAGTTTTTTTTTTTTTTCTTCCATGAAACTCACCTTCATATGTTTTAATATCTAATATCACTTTTCTTGTGCTGAAGCCACTCTTGCCTGTCTTTTCAGGTTCTCCTCTGTCCCTCTACCTTTCTGGGTATTCACTTTCTATCTTGTCTTCTTTAGCTTTCGTGGACTTTAGTCCCTGTATTGCCACATCGATGTATATACAACTTCTGGAGGTCATCTTCCACCTTTTCTTTTTCTTTACTATATTGTTTCTTTCCCATTTCTTTGCTTTTGCAAAATTGATATGCCTAGTTTTTTTTCTTTGTTACAGCAGTTGTTTATTAATACTTCTTGTTATGCAACTTAGAACTGTTACTTGGAATGTTAAGGGGCTTAAACACCCCATTAAACGTCAGCGTGTCTTATCTCACCTAGCTCGTTTGAAATGCCACATTGCTTTGTTGCAAGAGACTCACCTCAGCGACTCTGAGGCAATTAAGCTTAAAAAACAATAGGTGGGATATATTTTATACTCCCCTTCCACCACAAACAAAAATGGGGTAATTATACTCTGCCATAAATCTCTCAAACCTACCATAATTTCACAGCATCAAGATACAGAAGGTACTTGTTACATTTACAATTGACAATATTTCTCTTACTATCCTAAATATATATGGCCCAACACATCCGGATCCAAATTTTTGGAAGAATCTTTCAAATGTTGTCTCTGGACATTCCTCAAACAATTTACTAATAGGTCGTGACTGCAACCAAATTCTCGATCCATTTTTGGACCGACGTTCCACATCACGTTTCATTCCACATGCCTCCCACAAAGCTTTTTAAAACTTTATTTTACAGCATTCTCTCTCTGATTCCTGGAGAATATGCAATCCCGACCTCCTTGGAATACTCTTTTTATTCTCCTACCCACCATTCCCATTCGAGGCTTGATTATATCTTTCTGAGTAAAGGTTTATTGCAACATATGGTCAACTCTGAAATCGGTGCTATTTTTATCTCAGTTCATGCACCTGTGATTACTGACCTTGATCTTTTTTTTAATGGCTCTAAAACATCTTCATGGAGGTTTAATAAATCTCTACTTTCAGATGCTACTTTGATCGCTTCCTACATTAAGTTTATAGAAGAATACTTCTACATCAACGATTGTGATCAACTATCATTTCATTTTGTGTGGGATGCATTCAAAGCAGCCTCTAGGGGTTTCATCAGAAGTTACGATCGCTCAAAAAAAAGTCTGCTCAACAAAAATAGACTTCCATCCTTGAAAATATAAAGTCCCTAGAACATTAATACTATACTCACAAAACTAGTAAATCAAATCTTGAAGCACTAGTCTCAGCTAAAATGGAGTTTAACCAATATACCACTGAACAAGCATGCAGCACCCTCCTGAAAATAAATGCCAGATATTATGGTGGTAACAATAAAGCTGGTTCTCTTCTAGCTCGATATTTGAAACAAAGAAAAGAAAAAACAGCTATTAAATCTATCACAGATAACAATGGTGTTAAACACTTTAGAGATAAAGATATAGCATTGTGTTTCGCTTCTTACTATAAGCACCTGTACACTCCAGAACACATACCAACAGTTGAATCTCTCAACCAATATTTCTCTAATCTCAAACCAAGAGACCCATTGCAGATTGACCTCTCATCTTTAGACCAACCTCTACAACTTACAGAACTCTCTACAGCTTTACAATCTCTCCCCAAGGGTAAGGCTCCAGGCCCAGATGGCTTCACAGTAGAATTCTTTATTCAGTTTGCTAAGTCTCTCTTCCCCAAACTCTTTCAGTTACTTAATCACTTTATAATGTCAGGTTCTGCATCTAGCTCATTTACGGAGGCCATGATTTGTCTTATTCCCAAAAAAGATCGGGATGCGACTGACTGTCAAAATTATAGGCCCATATCTTTAATTAATTGTAAGCTCTATGCCAAAGTTTTAGCTCTCCGTTTACTCCCATATATATCTGACCTTATTGATTCTCATCAATCTGGTTTTATCCCTAATAGAAATGTAGCAGATAAATCCCGTACTTTAAAAAAATTATTATTAACAAGGCATCTAAACTTAAGATTCCTCTGGCAGCTTTATCTTTGGAAGCGGAAAAGGCCTTCGATAGGGTCTACTGGGGTTTCTTGTCAAAGGCATTAGAAGGGCATGGACTAGGTACTAAATTCCGACATTTTATATCCATTCTTTATTCCTCACCATGTTCCTCAGTTATAACAAATGGTATCCGATCTCCTTTTTTCCCTCTTAAAAGGGGTACTCGTCAGGGATTCCCATTATCTCCTTTACTATTTATTTTGGCTCTCAAACCTTTTCTATACCAATTTAAAACGTCTGAACAATTTACAGGGTTTCAAATTAATAATGCACACATCAAATTTATGGCATATGCTGATGATATTCTTTTGTTCATGTCTCACCCTGACACTTCTCTTCCTGCATGAGCTCAACTTATATTCTGATGTATCTGGCTATAAACGTAATATAGACAAAACAGTGGTCTTACCACTTAATGCTCATTGCGCTGGCTCTGTATTCCTTGATGCAGGATTATCTTGGAATTCTTCTAAGATTAAATGCCTGGGGGTATGATACTGCACTACTCTCAAGGATACATTAAAGACTAATTTAGAAATCTTATCTGCAAAGCTTGTAGATATCACACAGAAATGGTCTCCATTATATCTCATGTGGTGGGGCCGCTTGGACACCATTAAGATGATGCTTCTCCCTATCATTAACTTCTTTCTTATGATGCATCCTATTAAGATACCTAAACTATTTTTTAGTTCAATTGATAAAATTGTATCCAAGTTCCTGTGGAATGGTAAACAATCCTGAATCTTTCTCTCGAAATTAAAACTTCCTAAAGTACAAGGTGGAGTTAATTTTCCTGACTTTTTAACTTACCACAAATCTTTTGGCATTAGGCAAATACATCCCTATTTATCTACACTCAATGATGCCCCTCAAAAGCTATGGTTCTCTTTGGAAGAAACATTTATTTCTCTCTTTTCCCATAAACACATATTTATGTCTAATCCCCCAAAATTCTGGTTGCCCAGCACTATCTCCCTTTCAGTCAACTTACTGAAACCTTTCTTTATTTTACATCTTACCCCCATTAATCAATTCTTTAACAGTCCTTTTTGGCACAATAGTTTGCTTAGGAAACAAGGTAAAACCTTGTGTTGGAAGGCTTGGATGACTAAAGGTATTCTTCTCATTTCCCATTATATCGTAAAGACTCTCTCATCCCTTTTACTACTCTCTCAGCAATTTATAATCTCCCTAGTCGCATGAAATCGCAATATATAATTCTTTCTACTCTAGTCCAAGAGGCCCTCAATAAACGTATAAATCATAATCATTCTTCTCTTGCATCATCTCCACACCCGATCGTAACTTCTAATTATCCTAGGGCAGCTGGAATTTATAAACTTTTAAGAACGTCTGTTTCACCCAGACTCAAATCACCTATTGAGACATTGTGGGAATCAGATCTTGGAGTTGTTTGGCCAACTTTTCTATGGGATAGAATATGGTATAAGATACATTCCACTGCACACACTGCAAGCCTCACACAGACCCTATATTTTTTTTATAATAGACTTTTCTACACTCCTGTACGCCTTTACAAACTCAAACTTGCACAAAATGACAACTGTTGGCGCTGCCACACTCAGCAGGGAACTGACTTTCACATGTATTTTTCTTGTCCATCCCTATCTACTTTTTGGTCCTCAATATGGTCTCGCATTTCAGCAATAGCTCAGATCTCCTTACCAATGCCATGAATTACTGTTTTTGGGTGGCATACACGATATCTGGAGTTCATTCAGGCCTCTTGGAAAATTGGTGGACCTTTTTGTTTTCTATTGCAATCTCTATTATTACTTCTAACTGGAAATCTTCGGAGAACATTACTCTCAGACAGTGGTGGAATTCTGTATGTTATCATCATAGACTTGACAGCTACAAGCTTTATTCAACAGGAACTTTCTTCACACGTCATCAGCTATGGTTGCCATTAAGTAACTATCTCTCACGCACTGCGAAGGAAATTGATTTTTCTCCTCCTTTTAAAAAAAATGTCAATACATTTCCTGTTTTTATTTTCTTATATATACTTATTTCATCTTGCATTCACTGTAACTAATGTCTATTACCTCTCTCTCCACATGACTATCACTTGATTCCCCTTTCTATCCCTATAGCTCTTCTCCCTCTCTCTTTCTTCTTTCTTTATTCAAACTTGGAGTCTTTGATACTATATTGCTGTATATGCCTAATTCATTTACATGTTTAATATGGATTTATAAGTACAGTATTCATTATGCATATATATTCACAACTGCATATCTCTGTCCTGGCAATGTTAAGTTAATGTTCTTGTATTTGACTCCATAAAAAACATCTTTAAAAAAAAAAAAAAGTAATATTCGAGCTCCATATTTAGAAATAGTGCCAAGAGCCTGATGATGAGTGTACCACCTTTTGGCTGCAGATTAGAGAGACAGGGGGTAGGATGATTTTACAATAGATGCTCTCTCCTGGTCATAATAGCTGGTGCAGCAAAACCACCATCAACAATTAGAGAGTAAAACTAAGAGAAAACTCACATAAAGTATACGCTCTGTTAGTAACACACGATCAACAACCATTTATTATTGTTCCTGCAATATACTGTCTCAATTGGTAGAGGTTCGCTGTATTACGTAGAGTATAAACATATGTACAAGTACATTTATTCTTTATGGTAAACAGTGAGAATATTCCCCAAATCCCAGCAACTGTAAATAGTCCCCCAAGCCCTAGGACACCTCACGTTTTGATGCTGTGTTTGTGCAGTAATCATAAACTGCTGAAGGCAGTGGGCACTGATAGTGTTAGTCTGTCAAAAGTAAAAGGAGGATGAAAACTTTACTCCAGAAGGAAATGTCTGTGACACAATACATTTATGCCACAGTAAAAGGGTTCGTATGGCCAATCATGTGAGAGGTGGTATGGTACATCAAGCAGAATAACTGTATTTAAATTGGAATCTGACAAAATATATATTGTTGGTGGGACATAATAAAACCTAGGGATGTAGATGCACAGCTGAGTCAATTAGACGGACAACAGTCAGACACTTTGCTCAGGCTGATGTAAGAAACGGCCATAATGGGAGTCATATGTGTTATGTATTGCAGAAATTAAATCTGTCCTAGCTCACTCAACTCTTTGCCCAGTTCTAAGTTGGGATATGCAGAATAAGGTAAACCTCTTCTGCAGATCTGTGGTGTCTAGTTGCAGCACGACTCGGTTATGCAAGGCAATAGCCTGCATGATGGCAATTAGGTCCGATTTATATGTCATGCTTTTAGAAAGACAGTCACACAAACAGTTGAAATGTGTTCCAGGGGCCAACAATTTTTTTAAGCAGATAATGGGTAGAGAGACACTCATAAAAAGGCAGAGAGAGGGAGACAAACATGCAAGACGTTCAACTTCTCAGGGGACCCTTTGGAAGATGGGGATCCAAGTCAATGGCCCAAAACGTATTTGACTCCGGATGTTTGGCATGGCATTTTATTCACCTCTCAAGCATTTTTTGTGATTGTTTATTTTTTGAGTTTGCGCTAGGCATAGTGGGATTGGGGTGTTTGGGTTAGGGATAAAGGAACTAGGGCACGGCCACAGGGACGATGCATAAGGCATTTTTCAAATTCAAAACTTCTGTGGGGCTAATGAGGGCCCCTTGAAATATATAGCGTGGGAAGAAGAGGAATGCGTAGCAGTGGGTTTTGTTTGAGGACTAATTGCTACCCACTCAAACTCCAGTACTTTCAGTGGGTAATTAAGCAGGCAATAGCGGCACATGGAGGCAAATGGTCACAATACAGAGAACAGGATTACAAATGGCCGGAGTGAAACTGGGAAGCATTGGCCACATGGTTTGGCTGACAAATGTACTGAAGTGGAGGAACCAATAAACCTTGAGTGTTTTGAAGGGAATAGCAAAATGGTTCCAAGGTTTTGTTTCAGTGGATAGAGAATAGAAGAGGGTGAAGTGTTTCCATTAAATATTGTGGTAGAGTGAATTAAGGGCACTGACCATTTTTTGGCTGCACACTAGTGTTAGCACATAAGTGGTGGTGCTTTCTGCACTAGATGACCTCCTCAGGTGTGCAGATGTACACCTTCCAGCTGAGTTGATTTTATTAGAATTTTCAGCACCCTTCAATACTGTAAGCCATCTGATTCTTCTAGATCTACTGAGACAACTTGACATTGAAAGGCCATGCATGCGAGTGGTTCAGCAAGTTTTTATCAGATAGATCTTATTAAATAAGAATGGGTGCCCATTCATCTACAACCCACACTATTAGTTTTGGGGTTCCCCGGGGCTCAATACTCGCCTCACTTTTGTTTAATCTACATATAGCTCCAAGCACAAGGGTCAGACCTTTTTCTGTATGTTGATACCCAGATCATTTTAAAGATCTCTAATGATCTGAATGGTAAGGCTACAAAACATTTTTTCCTTATCTTTCACAGGTCAAATAGTGGATGTGTAATCATCATCATCTTAAGATGAACGTCAGCAAAGCAGAGATCTCTGGCCCTCTAAGAGCCAATCCTTTTTGGAAACTTCCATTCTGGCCTGCCTCATCAGACTCGGAAACTTCCCCTGTCCTATGTTAGAAATCTAGGCATTAAAATGGATTCAGCTCTAACGCTTTGTAAACAGGTGAAATCAGTAGCCAAATACTGCCTTTTCCAGCTTTGTATTCAGAAGAGCGCTCTTAATCTGTTGACAAGGTGCTGATCCTCAGTGTGTTCATATTGTTTTATCTAGATCACAACAATGCCATCTAAATCGAGTTACCTGACTGTTTGGTAAGGTCCAACTAGTTCAGAAATATGCAGCAAGATTGGCATTAGCCTGGAGTTAGACCATGGGGCTTATTGACAAACCACCTTGCGCCGCCGGTGCGGCACTTTTTCCCCATATAAAAAGTGACGCACGGGGCTTGTAAATAAGTCCCCAACCATTCATTGTCTACCTAAGAAGGAGTGTATCATTATAAATCAATATTCCTGGTGAACAAAGCTGTTTCTGCCACAAGTAGCTACTTTTTGTCAAACACCTTCAATTGGCCCCACCGTTCCCAGTCTTTGAGATCCAATGATAAGGCTATATTAGTGGTTCATGTGTGTGTGTGTTTTTTTTTTTTTTCACTCATCACTCAGTGGTCAAGCCTTTTGCATAGCCAAGGCACAAGGACAGAATAAACGTCCAGCACATATGAGGAAAGAAAAAAATCTTCTCAGGTTTATGGAAGCATTGAAGACCTAGCGATTTCTGCAACTGTGAATGTCTCACTGGGGCTGGAGTGGGATGGGGGGTAGGGGAATCTATCCTTGAGTCCATTAAGAATTATTTAACTGTTATTTCTTTTTTTTGCTGGTTCAGTACCTAGATATCCCTACGGGAGTGACTTTTATACATTCTTCAAAACAGAAAACTGGAAAAAACACAGTCACTGGACTACTAGTGACACTGCTGACAAGGGCTCAAGAAATTTGATTGGCAAAAGGGTAGGAGTTGGGGTCCATTACACCATGAAAGTGTAAGAGTAGGTCAGGGTTAACGTGGCAAAAGCATATAGTGTCACGACCTCGGGAAAGAGGAGGTGAGAACATACAAAGACACAAGTAGAGCATCTCTGAAAGGGTTGTGAATATAAGGGTTTGCAGGTTGATGATCTTTGCAGCTACTAAAGTACGATTTTATAGGCTGTGTAATGACTAATAATTGCTTATATGGGCACCTTCTTATTCTCAACAGAAAGGGGTTAGATTTGGATTGGCCATCACGTTTCATTGGAAATGCTTTACATACAACATGACTTTATCCAGGCAATTTTATTAACTTTAACATTCACAGATCTATCCGCAGAAGGGTAGTTATTGACATTCTTGTAGATCTGCCTTGTACTTGACATTAAGCATTGCTCAAATTACCATCAACAAAGTGTGTGTGGACATTTGCGGAGTAAGGATTCTAGGCAACACCATAACAAAAAATATACTGGAGCAGCTGAGGAAAAGAGGAGGTAGTGTGGCATGATACTTTTGTGATTACTGCTGGAACCAGTGCTTAATTTGAGCCAGTGGTTGCAAGTGGGGTCCACTGGTACTCATTTTTTGGGACCAGCAATTATCTTTCCACTTCAGACGTTTACTGATGGCAAAAGAGGGAAAACACACAATGCTGAAAGAAGGAGGAAGAGAAAAATGGAAAGTGAGAAAGCAGGTGCCAGCAAGAGTGAGATGAAGGGGCAGGGAATGCCTAGTGGTGGATTAGAGAGGCATGAGATGGAATTAAAACTACACAGCTTTACTTGCACGGGCTGAGGGCTTACGTGCAGAGCTTTGGGCACCAGCACTCATTCATTTAGAATTTAAGCACTGTCGGGCACCCACTATAGATGAATGAGGGCCAGTTCAGAGAAGTGTACTATATAGCCTTGACAAAGGGACCTCCACCCACTCAAAGGTTGGCACCACGTATAAAAATCAGACCTTCAGGACTCTTCTTCAGAACACTCCTGTGGAAGTTACAGAAAAACTGCCCTCCTGCCTGAAGGATTTCCTTGCTGTTTGAGAAGGAAGATTGGACCAGCTTTCCTTCATTGCAGGTTACCCAGAGTTGCTCCTTTGTGATACCGGTTCACTACAAGCTTCAGAGGTCACCTTGCAAATGCAAAGTTGATCTGCTGCAAATGGACCTGCCTAGGCCTACAGTTGGGCCACCCTGAGTCTGAACTGGCCTCTGCTGGAGTGAGTCCTGATCCCCAAGAGGTGCTGCCCTAGGTCCTTAAACCTTGGCTGGTATCAGAGTGTACTTCTCCCTCCGTAACTGTGGGTTACAGCAAATCTGCCAAAGCAACACGAAGCGCCACAAAGCCTCGCTGGCACAGCTGAGAGCTTCATCGCAACCAACACCGAATGATGCAAAGCCTTTTAGCACAGCTATAAGCTTTATTACAACCAATGCAAAGCCTCACAGCACACCTGAAAGCCTCACCAGAGCCAATATCGAGCAACGCAAAGTCTCGCAAGGCAACACTGCACAGACCTCACATCAAGGACATGAGGTAAAACTTCCAGCGGGCCAAACTTTGTCCTGTGCCTGGCCTGTGCTCCATCACGGTCAGCCTCAACTTCTGACTCTCTCTAAGTCCAGTGCAACCAGATACCTCAGTTGGTGCTTTGTTCTTTTTGGCATTATATTCACTAATACCTCTAGTTCTACTGATTGGATTTTAAACATTCTGGTCTCCATTTATTGATTAATTTGTACTCCATTTTTTTAATTGATTTGGGATTTTTTGTGTTGTGTTTTCACTTTTGTACTGTTTGTGTACTGTGTAAATACTTTACATATTGCCTCGAAGTTCAGCCTGACTGCTTTGTACTAAGCTACCAGAGAGTGAAGCATATGTTAATTTAGTGACTTTTGTGGTTCACTCTGATAAGGACTGTGATTGCCTGAGTTTTAATTCCACACCTCTCAACCAATAACCCAATTTCCATTTTCCATAGTCCCATGGTAGCCTAAGGCTTCTGCTGTTGTTTGGCACACAGTCATATTATGGAATATGATGCACATTATCCAGCATTAGAATATCCAACAAGATTAACATAGTGAGTGTTGCCCAGGGGTTCACCCAAAGGGAAGACCAAAATGTCTATATCTCACAGTGTCCTCTTTATACAAAATGGCCATCTCCTCATGAGATATAACAGAAAAAAACAAATTCTTGAAGATATTCTTTGATTCACCATTTTCATCTATCTGTGGTCCAGATATATAAAGGAATATCCAAACGTAAAACCCATACAAAATTGAAATAACACTTCTTGCCTTATAAATGTGAACCCTGGACACTTGGCTAATCAAAATTTAAATGACACCTCAGAATTTGAATATTCTCAGAAATTTCATGTTACACTTGTGTTGCTCAATTCCTAAAATTACACCATTATACCACTTTGCTTACTTACCACCATTTTTGGAAACAATTTCCTATGAACAGACCATTCACAGTAAACATTTACAGCAAATGCTCAACAAGAGAATACGAACAACTGTTGTTCACAGTGTGTTTACTTTTTTGCACTATTTTTTTTAGTGCCACATATTCCCTTGCATAAAAAGTGGACATGAAGATGCAATTTGCACTAAAAGATAGCACTAAATAGCAGATTTGTATTTTATATAAGTAGACATGATTTTGCTAGAATGTTGCATAACTATTCAAAGCAAGTTATGCGCAAATCGTATACCCCTAATGTACATCCTCAGAATTTATAGCAAAGATGAAAGTCTTTCTATTGACTTTAGCAGCTTTACTATTACCAATATCAAACTATTTTCTTGAAAACAGTTCATGATCAAATACTACTTGTGGGCAGGGAAAAAATTTACCCTTTCTTATTTGAACCTTAATATTCAGGGTGTAGTTATCAATATTTCAGGATATACAGTGGCACAAAGGGCCCAGATGTGTTGGCAGCGCTCTGCATTCCAATAATGACTGTAGTTTACTCATTAAGCCAGGGGGACTCCTTCTCCTTCCTTGAATTAATGTTCATGATACTCCTACACCACTGCTCTTTGCCTCCAAATATTTACACGGTTCACACATGCATGTAGTATTGGATTTAACTAGATTTTCCCGTCACCTTAAGCTATACATGAACATCAGAAACTCAAACTAGCTTCAGCAGTCAACTGTGCAATGAAAACTGTGCCATCTGCATGAAGCAATAACAGCATGCACTGTGAATGGATCACTGACATAATATCGAGGATAGAAATATGTGGACAGAATATTGAGGCATATGTATAAAACCTATTTAGAGGTCTCATATGGCCAGATTCTCAGAACTGAGCCATTAACCACCACAACAAAGGTTTTTAAAATGAATAAAAGCCAAATTGTAATTCAGTAACATGTTACCAAATAGAAATATGTATTTGCTTGTTGGTATTTTGAAGGAGCCTGTTTAGGGTATCTTCTAACTCAATGGGTTCCATACGTTAGGATTTGCAATTCCCTAAGGATTTGCAAATAGGAAATCACAATCCTTCCAATTTGTACATATGGCCCATTGTGTCAAAAATATTGAGGATCAAAATATTGATTAAGTATAGAAAAACTTTGCATACCCATTGAAACTTACATTCATGATATTCTTGTTGTTGATATTCGTGGCACAATATTTTGTTCACACAATAGTTTGAACTCCATATTTTGTCCAAACACCCTATGAACCAAGTTAATTGGTACCAGCCCCTAGTAAAGGTGCATTCAACCATTTTTCCTTATAAAATGTACAGAACTAATTCCATGATTTACCACCCTTAAGGAAGATACTTACTTTGACAGCTTTTTATGTTCACGGTGAACTCTTTAACTGTTCTGCCTAATATTTTCTTACTTCTGACCAAGACTGTGCTTACTTTGAAAAAAGGAATAAGTTTGGGTTTTTGGGTTATTATTCCCCACTATGATGAGTATTCTTCAAATGCCTCACATTTGTTGCACGTATCACACATGTTCACCAGCATGTTAGCTGATGCTTTTTTTTTTTTACTTGAACCTTTTTATGCAGCAGATTTGAAGTGATGTTCAACATTTTATATTGTGTGTACTGATTTGCAATGATGTTCCACAGTGCACGTCATAGCATGAGGCATACAAGGTAATATTTAATGTGTATATTCAGTGAGTTTCTTATTAGCTTTGACAAACCTCAGTTTTATCGCCTTACAGTCTTAACATCTTTGAGAAGGTCCAAATTCATAGATTACATGGTGCAACACATATTGGCAATACTCGCAAAAAATAGTAAATGGTAAAAAATTAAAAATAAAATATAAGCGTCATCTGAGCCAAATTGTTGCAAAATGTATTAGTTCAAATAATATTTGTTGGAACTGACATCCTCGTTGTGATATTCCCCCAGTCGTTTAGTCTTCACTCCCTGATTTTTTTTACTGGATTTGTTTTTGTTGGCATTAGGGCTCTGTGCACTTTACCCCTGCTAACGAGTGTTAAAGCGGTTGTGCTCTAACCTTAAAACATGGTAATATGGGCTTACACTTACTTGGTATACTTATTAGTCCCTAGTAAATGGTACCACATGTAACAGGGCTTGTAAATTAAATGCTACTAGTGGGCAGCAACAATCATTGTGCCAACCACTAAAGTTGTCCCACCCACTAAAGTAGCACTTAAAAAATTGTCTCAAACTTGCCACCATGGCTTGCAGTATTAGCCTTCCATTTCAACCTGAAAAATGAGGGGCATATTTATGAGTTTTGATGCAAAGCTGCATTCCAGCAGCATTGCGACAAAAAACTTGCACGGTGTTGCAGCATTTTCTTGTAACATGGATGCACCGTATTTATGGTGCTGTGTACCATGTCACAAGCTCCGAAGGTGCATCAAAAATTCTAGAGAGAAGAATTACACAAAGTATTGAAATGTAACTGATTTGTATGTCGTAAAGCACTTTTGAATGCTTCAAATCAGCATTGGCACACTTAAGAGTGTGCTGAGTGTTAGGAAGCGTAAAATGACGCATTTTAATGCACAGAACAGCAGACCAAAAATAACTTTAAAAAATGGAGGGAACACTATTTTCTAGGCAGGAGGGCAACAATCCCAATCCCAGCCAAGATGACCAGTCTGCAGTCCAGGGTAGGAGAAAGAGGAAGACCAATTTCATTGAGGCGGAGAACCAAATATTAATATCTGAGAACCAAGTGCAGGACCAAAGAGAAACTGGCGAAGAACCTTAGGGCAGCCATGAGGACTGGAGGAGTACTTGATGGCCAGATAGAGTTGGGCCCATTGGAGGAGCAGGTGGTGTAATTTATCCGAATAGAGTTGATGGCAGGAGTGCTGGACAGGACAGTGCTGCAGTTGAGGACCAGAAAGAGCTACAGGGTAAGTGAGAACAAAGGACCATATGGCTATAACTGTCATGCAGTGCAGCAAGACACTTTGTGTGAATTAAATGCCCAGTCACATATGTTCATGTCCAGCCCTGCCAAGTTTCTCTGATCTACATGTGATGTGTTGGCCCAGTCCAGGTTGTCCATTTAGACGTGGGTCTTGTTGTGTAATCTACAATATGATTGACTAGGACTACAAGTCACACAATACAAAGCAAAAAAAAAACAGGACTGGAGTAGCACATCATTTATGGACCTTGGTAACTGTGCAGATATGTCACCGTTAATGCCGGCCCTTTTGCACCATGAAACAAGTGTGCTTGTCTTGGGGTTAGGCAGCCAAAAGTGGAACGGACCTTAATGTAAAGTTATGTGGCTTGTCAGAGGGTTACCTACTCACCTGAGAGGGTACCCAGGTGCTGAGTATGTGCTGGCTCTCAAAGTAGACGCACCCGAAGAGCCAGGTGTGCAGTCACCTGCACTAAACCATATTGCAGGCAGCTGTTCTGGTGTGCTGGGTGACGCTTTTACAGGTGTTGGGTGCCATGTAAGCGACCACCATACCTCCTGCCTTGCTCATTTGGCTATTGGGGGTGAAGGTTAATGGTAGTGATGCACAGAAGAGTTCCATGGTTGTTTGTTGGAAGCATAGATTGTGTGTGAGCTAGGTGAGGCGCTGATAGTGTAGTGTCTTATAGATGTGGTGGAGCATATGGAACTGGTAGTGTAAATGGGGAGATATTGTATCTCAAGGAGGTGGGGCGTGATGTGTGTACCACAAGCTAGGCTGAATAATAGTCAGGCAATGCTGTGTATGATAGTTTGCCACTTGTGTTGCAGCTGTGCAGAGATGCTGTAGTAGAGGTCATTGGTGTACTACAGTCTACATGCAATTAGGGTCTGGGTGATGGTGTCCCAGGTGGCAGGAAGGAGCCAGAAGGGAAGTCTGACTATGCAACATATGTGAAAATGGGTGGATGTGAAATGGAATTGTGAAGTGTCAGGTTGAGCTAGGTGTCCAGGATGATGGCCAGGTGTCCGGGAATGTTGAAGGGTGAGAGGTCTGGGCCTAGTTGTGTGGGCAAACAGGGTTGGTACATGTTGCAGAATACCCTCACTAACATCTAGTGAAGTTCATTATGACCCATTACTCTCACATACAGGTAGACATGGTGGTTAATTGTATAATGTAACAAATTTTAGTGGTGTTTGTGTCTTCTGAGAGTCAGTGTGTGATCTGGGTGTTATCAGTAAAGAGAGTAAGAGTCCCTAGGTCTGAATGGCGATTGCCAGAGGAGTCATGTACAAGTGATTAAGGCTGAGTGAAGAGATTAGTGGGACTCTGCAGATGAGTATCTTTGGTTCTGAAAAAATGGAGTGTGCTTGAGTTGTTGCACATTTCCAAGTGTGATGGTGGCTATCCCCTTCAGAGATGGTGGCTTTGTTTACTGTTCTGGACTTTGGAGATGAATATGTGTGTGTGCTAAGAAACTACAGGGTTCCATAGAAAACATGGACGTATGGTATATACATCTCCTTACCCATTCCTGTAAGATAGCAAGGTTGCTTGATGTGTAGAGATGCATGGATGTGTGTCAAATATGACCCGTAGGCCACATGTCTTTGTACAATTGCATGTGAGACAGTACAGCAAAGCAGAGTGTTGTTTTGCTGTGTGAAAGGCAGAGTACAGGATATTTGTAAGGCAGAACAAAATAAAATGACTTGGTCAATGCTGTGGTATTAACTGATGGCTAGAGGCAATGCAGGTACCCTGGTGATATGGTGCAATGGTCTCAGCAGTGGTAAAAAGAAGCTAATGCGGCATCAGTGTAGGCACAAAGCAGAAAAACAACATATGTCAAATGGGCCCCTTACCTGCACTCGCTCTTTCAGGCAGGCAAGCATGCTATTGAGCTGCATTGTGTATCATTACACAAATAGCCCCCCCTTGTTCATACAGAGGTGATTAACAATTTAAAATTATTGCCATGTAAAAGACAACAATTGTGAAATATGGTCTCATCTACGACTAGTAACATATGTTCAACCTACCCATGTGTACCAACCAACCAACCTGTTGAGGACACAATCATGCTCTCCATGGATAATGACACCTTCCAAAAACTCCTAGACTCTATTGATTCACCTCCTCCAGTCTTGGTAAGTGAAGACGATGTTGCATGGCCTCCAGAGGAACCGCCATCCACAGGACATGCCCCATCTAGCTGTATAACCCCAGCTGAGGATTTCAAGGGTCCCCAAGTTGAATTTCAACAGCGAGTGGTAGGAGTCCAGCAGTGAATGGCTGATGAGGTACGGGCAGGAATGGAGACTATAGTGGCCACCCTCGAAGGAGTCTGAGTGTCTGAGCCCTAATGATATGTCAAAAGCTATTACAGACACCTACACTTGTAACAATGGGAATGATGCATCCCTAGGTGACATCTCCGGTGTCATGTTGCAGGGGGAACAACATCAGCCCTCTACCTCTGACACCAGTGAAGTTGCCATGCAGCTGGGAGCCATCCATAAATCATGGAATGCAAGGAGCGCAAGTTGGAGTCCTACATTAGAAAAATGGCTGACATCAATCACAACGTAGTTGCTTTGTTGGCAAATCACACAAGGGATATACTGGCTGCCTTACTGATACAGACAAATGCTAGTGGGGACAGGGAGCCACATCTTCTGCCTCTGTGTGTATGCCTCAGATGCATCCCATACAAATACCATCAACTACAGGGAAGGCACAACACCCATCAGAGGTGGAAGATGTGAAGTTCCCCAATTTCTGTCTGTTATCTGCAAGCTAACATATGTCAGTGCCTCCTGGTCAGTTTCCTAATGATCCTATATTTAACATCATGCCACCTCCTTTGTCACCCAGTACTGTACTGTGCTGTTTGTGCACATCTTTTTCACTTCTGGACATTTAAGCAACACTACCCTCCCTAAAAGCAATTTGTACCTCCACACTGAAATATCTTCAACTCCACATGTCGCAGGGCATGCCTCCCAAATGGACTCTGTCTGGTTATCAAGGCGTTTAATAACTGTTGGTGTTGCCCAAAATTATTCAACAATTAGACTCCAAAAAACATTACAAGGGACCTACGCTCTTGAATAAAATTAACTCTTATACACCTGTTTTCTCAAAAGCACAAAGACTATTATATATTTGGTTGGTGAAAGAACTATATATTCCATGGTGGAAGTGTAAACTCCTAACCCACTTGTTTACATCCCAAGAAGAGTGAGCTAAAGTCAATTGCACTGTAATGGGTGTATGTGGAATGTGTTGTCTCCCCATGGATCTTCAAAGTGTAACAGCAAGCTGCAATTACTTGAACGACATGAAATGCGAATCTGGATCTAATTACACAAATACCAGCTATAAATGTGATGTATGGGGCATGTGAGACCATAACACTATTCCACGCATCCACATATCTAGCTCAGTGAACATGACAAAGTAATCATCCTAATATGATAAACTCACTGCTCACACTCAAGAGATTCTTCAGTACAATCATTTAAACGGTTGTGCTAATAATAGCCAGATACTCATGCCCATAGTCCTTATGATCTGTAGTGACAAAACTATCCAAATTATACCAGTCCTATCACTTTCACTCAGTGCTAATTTAGGAGGCTACCTGTGTTGTGCTGTGTACAATCACTAAATGAGGCTCACTTACAGTGTCTGGCATGTAGAAAAGGGAACATGCTCAACTCAAATATGAGGTAGGCTTTCAGTTGTCCATGGGCTTCTGACAAAGTAACATATACCTTCAAAGACTGCTGGTCAATTCCTACATCATGAACCCAACTTACATGATGGTGTAGCAACTCTTCAATATGAAATAATGATGAACTAGTGAAAGTAGAACAAAAATATTGTATCAAAACTTTGTAAACTACCCACACCTCTCTAGCCCACAGGAACTCATCTTAACACTAGCATAAACTATCTTAACTTATCTTAACCTATTTTAAGTACTAAACATATATGACAAGTTAAACATCAACCCCATCACCCTTAGCTCAGTACAATACAAACAGCAACTACATCCAAAATGTATAGGGGGTCATTATGACCCTGGCGGACGGCATTAAAATGGAGAAAAGTACCGCCAACAGGCTGGCAGTACTTTTCTCCATATTAAGACATTGGCGGATTGGCTCAAACCAAACTGCCAATGTACCACACCGCCCGCCATGGCGGTAACGACCGGCGGCCTGGAGACTTCACTCTCCAGCCCACCGGCCGTCACTTGCAGGTCTGCGGGATTATGACCCCCGCCTACCGCCATGGTTTTCGTGGCAACCTTACCGCCACGAAAACCATGGCAGTAGACACTATCAGTGACAGGGAATTCCTTCCCTGTCACTGATAGAGGTCTTACCCGTCCCCCTCCCCTTCCACAGATTTCCCCCAGCCCGCCCTCCTCCCCAGACCCCCCACTACATACATGCACCTTCATGCACACACAGACACATGCATACACACTCTTACCCACATTCATCCATGCATTCATACATCCATTCACACACATACACACTCACTGACATACATTCAAACACACACGCATTGACACAACACAACATACACGCACTCACACATCCATACATGCACACACATACAGCACATGTCACACACCCACATACATGCACGTAGAGACATACACACACACACACAACACCCTCCACACCCTCTGCTGTCAGAGCACCCAGAACTCAGAACACCGCCAGGCCGTATTATGTGTCATGATAGTCTGTGGCGGTCTACCTTGCCGGCATGGCCGCAGCCGGATTCTGACATTATACTTGTGGAAATCCGGCTGTGGTCATAGTATGGCGGACAGATGGTAGCCGCGGCGACGGTCTTTTGGCGGCAGTCACCACGGCGGGAGGTGGTTTTTACCACCGGGGTTGTAATGAGCCCCATAGTAACTAAATAATTAATCCTATAAAAATATATATTTTTGTATTTTTATTTGTTTAAACACGGAACATCAACCCCCATCCACTTAAAAACACTACTATTGAATCACACTTAAAAACAACTAGCTAAATAAATAAAATATTTACCTTACACTAATCTACTCTAAACCTACACCTATCTTAAACCTTAACTAACACTATATCTAATAACAAGAAAAAAACACAACTACTAAAAACAGGGAAAAGCAATGCCCACAGAAAGTCTCAAATTTATGCTGAAATCTGCTCCATGTCCTCCTGCAGAGTTAGCATCATTTCCAGGAGTCTGTCCTGATCTTGTTCTATGCCATGCACCCTACTGTGAATTTTCTGTAGCTCCCTGAGAATGTGATATTTGAAGAGGTTTACCCTGGCAGGTCTGAGCCTCCTGGCCTGTGTGGTTGGCTGCTGTGAGGCAGTTAATGGTCCTGCTGTGGCCTGTGTCTGGACCAACAGCTGCTGCTCTTGGACACCTTCAATACATTTTGGCGCACTGGACTGTGTGCTGTCAGTCCGCCTGCCAGACTTCCATGTCCCCGATGCCTCTGCTGCTTCATATACCTTGCCCATCTTCCGTTATGCCTTTACGATATAACGGTTGTGGCGGTTGCAAACATACCCCATTTTGAAGGTTTTAGCTTTGTCAACTGTCATGTTATCTAGGAAGGTAAAGGAAAAATGTATTCTCTCAAGTTGTAAACGTACATGATGTTTGAGAAAATAGGCTGACATCGTTTTACAATCATATGTGGCAGTCCAGACCAACACCAAAAATTGAGATAGACATATGGACACTATACCTTCAAGACAAAGACATCTCTTAATCGAACAAGGCAAACTCAGTCAATTGTGGTCAGTATCGCTGTCCAATATGGAAATGTAGTAAAAATATGATTACAACCATATCATTCAAAACAGTGAGTCACACTCCTGATGATGTGTCAATAGGAAATTGGAAACATAGAAATTGGAAACATGGTCCTGACATGGGCACTTTTAGCACTGGTATTGCATCATTAAACATATGTGAAATGTGAAAAGGTAAGTGTGGTTCTACATTGCATGTCTCATCTGGAGGTATATAAGGCAGATCACATTGCTAACTTTACTCATTCCGTTTCAGGTAGCCAATGAATAGATGGAGGCTCCTGCAGGAGGGAAACGTCCTAAACAAGGCATTGTCAACTAAGCTGATGTTTTCCACACAAGCGGAACAACGCTTTCCTGAACAATGACTGCCTTTTTCTCTGCCTTAACCACGCACGTACTAAACTACGCCTATGCGTGGTTGAGGCAGAGGAAAGGTCAGAGAGCAGTCTAGTGGATTGGGACAGGACACAGTGAGGTAAGTGGGGCTGGGTCAGGGTTGGGGGTAGTTTTTAGGGGTGGGGTGGATTAAGGGCTCCGGGTGGGTGGGGGTTCAGGGTATTTTTTTTATGGGTGGAGTGAGGGGTTGGGAAGTTTACTTTTTAGGGCTTAGGGTGAGTGGGGGTCTGAGTAGTTTATTTTTTAGGGTGGGGGTTGGGGTTTGGGGAGGTAGTTTTTAGGGTTTGGGTGAATTTATTGCTTAGGAGGGGTAGGGGGATGGGTAGTTTATTTTTTAGGGGGTTGGGGTAGTTCTTTTTTTTTTTTTAGCTCTTAGGATGGATGGGGGTCAGGGTAGTTTGGTTATTAGGGGTGGGGGAAGGTCGGAGGGCTTAGGGTGGGTGGGGGTTGTCTGGGTAGTTTACTTTATTAGGGGTGGGGTAGTTTTGGTCCTCAGAGTGGGTGTGGAATTGGGGTACTTTTTTAGGTTAAGAGGGGGGGTTGTATGATACAACCACACATGCCGTTTCCACATATGCCTTTACTAAGCATGCTTTTATAACTAAATTCATTCTAAAGGCATGCGTTGTAAATGTATGTGTAAAGAAGATGTGGTTGTGGTTGCTATTGTGTTTTTAAGGCATGTGTGATTCCAGTATGCATGGTTGTCATGCAACCATTGCAGGACATTACTGTAGCACACTTTACCAATTTACCATCAAGCAAATACATTGATATCTGACATATAGTTTCTGGTATACAGTTGTAGCAATATTATGATGACCTTTTCATGAATTCATTTCTGTACACTCATTCTTCCAGGGCTGCATTAATTAGTGCACAATGCTCAATGTAAATCAGACAATGCATCTCAGTAGTGTGTATGCATGCTACAGTACTCATCTGTACAAGTACATTGTTGGGTATAGTTTAGGGACCCTTGCATCTTGATTCAAGGATGACTGCATTGGAGCTAGCCAGTGTAACTTACCCCGCCAGTAGGTGAGCAGTGTTATGGGGTGTATGCTGCTAGCACTATGCTTCCCTACATTTGAACTTTTACACAGTGCAGCAACACTACTTTATTACTTGCATTATAAGAATGCCTCCTAGAAGTGGATCTTAAGGGGATATATGGGGCATGACTTTGGCATGTCATTGCCAATCCAGGTGCATACTAGTGCGTTTTTTCCAGCTGGTCACACCATGCCAACGAGCCTGTGGCCATGCATTGAGGCCTCCTGGGGTTCCATTGGTTTACAGCAATGACATTTGCACAATGTTCACCAAAAAATATGTATTGCACTGAGATCTGAAGGCTGACATGCAGTTTAGGCCTGCAAAGCCATATGACCAGAACCCTGCCATGTGGACATACACACAATGTGCATCAGTCAGGTAATGATTTGTACAACATCATGGTTAAATAGAATAGCAGGAGTACATCCCTACAACCTCCAGGGAATGTGTGTAATTGTTCCTCTCTCATTTCATTTCATGGTATGACATGGACTACTCTGAGGGAGGCACACATAGCCCGGAGACTGGATTACAACAGCCATGCCTCAGGTCAAGTTTAATAAATGATGATTTATGAATATTTATGATAATGTCCTAATTCCCTTACAGAAACGAAACACATTGAGATGTCATTTGTTCTCTGCCATAGGGCAAAGGTCTTCCAAATCATGGATTTGACCCATCACAACAACATTCACAGTATCAGTCATAGGAGAAATTGGGTGATTGTGATAGCTTCCCTGCTGACAGACACTGTCTTACATGATTTATTAGCTTGTCTTTTGATATTGACACACAGCTACAGGGAGAGTTATGTTTCGCCAATCATTTAAAGTGTTGATCGGCTGGATTCTTTACCCACACCTATAGTCATTCACACTGATATTATGTAGCAGGAGAGGCTAAACGTATGCACCATGTATGAACATAGTTTGTTGCAAGATGAAGCAATATATGTGGCATATTGGAACACATTTTCTAAAAATCAAACTTCATGATACTGTCATGTTTACACTTGGTAACACTCTCTGGGTAATTTTTTCCACCTCATCAGCACCAGTTGCATACTCAAATATGGGCAAATGCAACAAAACCTTGTCCAGACAAGCTTAGCCTAGCTCAATTCACTTTGCTGCTACATCTGTTAAAATATTGTTTGTTACATTTGTGCCATTTGTTGTACAACAAAATTTGATTGTGTTGAGCCCAGGTTCAGTTGTGTTGGCACACTGACTGTCATTTGTTTGAAGGTGATGGATACAACCCCATGCACATCACAATGTTACAACTATCATGAAGCACACAGAGTCCTTACAGAGCTACAACCATGTACTCTTTGCACTTACTGTCTGCATAGAGATCCCTGAATGTGCCAACTTCTCTCTGTCTTGTAGGTGGACATGTCCCATTCACCCAAAGATTTGATTATTGCATTGTAAATAGTGCAGCTACGCATGGTCAAAATTAGGCCCAACAGTAAAATTTGCTCTGCTTAAGGAGTTTGCACAATTCGGGCACTCCGCACTATGAGAAGTAACGCAGAGTTTCCAAAATTCTACCAGCTGGCTTGTGGCAGATTTTTGTTTCCGTTAGCATGCCAGAGAATTGCTTTTGGTGTTCGCTCGTGCCATAATGGTCTCAGGCCACTTGCAAGGGTGCGCAAGATTTTACGCCCGCTCGCTTGGCTTTCGCCCATGATGGTGCCATTATAGTGCCACTAGCAAGCGACCGCAGGTGAACTTTGACTAGATTCTGTACTCAAAAAGCAGCTAAATCTACTGGAAAATGTTTTTGAGTGGATTTTCTACTCCAACAGACCATTCAAGTTGTTTTTTAGTGCAAGAGGTCTTTTTTCAAACCGGAAGGAAGTGTCCCAGAGACTTCAGCTGCCTGTTCATGTCCAGCAGCAGGCTCCTTCCAGTGCTTTGTCCAACTCCTGGTCACTTTTCACTTGGATTTTGAGGTGGAAGGATCACTCTCTTTGTCTGCTAAATATATACCTTTGGATTTAAGGACTTTGTTTTTGTGATATCACACAAGTAAGTTTAAAAAAAACTATTGTCTAAGGAGTGTTTGTTTGACATGGGATGCAGGAGTATTTCTTTGTACTTGTATTTGATTTTTTAATTTCATGCAGTGGATGGCCTGGAGTTTCAGTGGGGACCTAGTTATTTTTTTGCATTTTATTTTTCACCTTTTTGAAAGAAAAATGTTGCATAGTTCAGTACCTTTTCTCCATGTTTTTTTACATTTGCAATATTATTTTGTTTACTATTGTGCCAATGTGCCATACAGCCAGTAGGACCAGTACTAGTCATTAGTGCATGAAATAATTGTTTCAGTGGTATATGTTTTTTAAAACATCATTTAGGGCAAGGATGGCGTTGGACTAAATTTAAAATGTTGGCTATTTTTTATATTTCATGTTTTTTTCCTGAAAAACGTGTATACCTGGGGTAACAATAGATGCCATAGGAGGATGTGTGTTATAAGGTTTGTATAGCTCACTTAATTTTCATGTTTGGCTTTCTGAATTAATGGTAGTGTTTTCTTCTGTGTTACCGTGCCTCCTTTGTCTGACCAGTGTATGTGTGAGTGTGCTTGCCACAGGCCACCATCTGACTGCTGCCATTTTGTGCAGCCCGCCAGTGTGCTTTTGCCATAGGCTTGCATGTGTTCTTTGTTCTCCATGCCTTCTTGCTTGCTGACCATGTGGCCTGCGGCCATTTTGTGCCATGCTTTTGCCATAGGCTTGCATGTGTTCTGTGTTCTCCATGCCTCCTTGCTCACTGTTGATGTTTCACCATGTGGCTGGCAGCTATTTTGTGCAGCCAGCCAGCCAGCATGTTTTTTGCTGTAGCCTTGCATGTTTGCTTTGTTCTACATGCTTTTGTGCTTGCTGTTGTTTGACCATGTGGTTGGCAGCCATTTTGTGCAACCAGCCAGTGTCCGTTTGCCATAGGCTTGCATATGTTTTGTTCTCCATGCCTCCTTGCTCGCTGTTGTTGTTTGACCATGTGGCTGGTGGCCATTTTGTGCAGCCAGCCAGTGTGCTTTTGCCAAAGGCTTGCATGTGATATCAGTCTATTTAATATTATGTTTGAGAAGCATTTTAGTATATGTATATTATGAATATGATTATGCCACAGGCACACAGCCGCACAACAGCATTAATTGTTTTTAGGTATTATTCTGTTTCTCCCTGGAACCCCTGCCTGCCATTGAGTAGGTGCACTACACACACACTAGCATCATTCACTTTAAATGATGATTCCATTTTCCTCTGGACCATCTTGCCTGCTATAGGCACACACTAGCCTTCATTTTTTAGGGATTATTTAATTTACCCATGCACCTCTCTGACTGCCGTAGGTGTCTCCGTTAGAATAGTTTAACATAAAGCAAAATATAAATCTGTATGTTGTGTTATCCTGATTGGAAATTGTATGTTATGGTAGTGTGACTTGACTTTAAAATGGTTGGATAAATTGTTTTTAATTATTACCCAAGTAACCAACCATAATAAATTATATTGTCTTTGTCTGTACTAATTCGAACTGCAACAATGCCACATTTCAATGAATGTGTTTCTTGGTTGTTTGCTTTTAGATGCACAAGAGAAGAGACATCCTCACAGTGCTGCCAAACAGAAGGCCTGTACAAAAACATGTGATTTCAGTCTTCCAATATTTTCTGTTTGTGCAGCTTAGTGCCACTGCCAAGTGACAGCTTTAAGATGGCCCCAAAGAAAGGTGCTGCCAAGAAAGTGGACAGTGAGAAGCAGCTCTCCGTTACTGGTGTGCCAACCACAACCTTTTTTTGGAAGACACATGCCTGCCATACCGGCCTTCAGGAAGGAACCTGGGAGCAGCCCTCCCCCATCCACTGCACCGCCCCATTATAAGCCCAAGCCCATGTCTGTCAGCGAGGCAGCCACTGCAATCATGGCGACGCCGATATGCAGTGATGTTGAATTAGATTTGTCCCTTTCACAAAGTAGAGCCCAGTCCTTTCAGGCAACGGAGCAAAGGAACAGCAGGTGCAGCAGCCACAGTCAATCTTCCTGAAGTTGGAGCAGAACAGGAAGTTGAGCTTCTTGCCGAGGAAGGAGCCCTTCTTTTAGAATCATTGGCTCCCAGATCTCTAGGAGGAAAAAGGAAGGGCACTCCACATATTCTTCAAGCACCCCTTCTGATGATTATGATATGGTCATAGATTGGACCCCTGCAAAGTCCGAGAGATGCCAGGAGAGGCAAGGCAAAAGAAAAATTAATGAAAGCCTTAGAATTATGGAAGGGGATAAAGGGGAGGATGACAACAAGCTAGTTATTGTTATGGGAGCTGGCACAGAGGAATCAAACGTTACCTCTCCTATTCAACCTGCTCTGAGGGATGTTGCACAGGTTCCTCCACCAGCTCCCATATTTGTAACGCCCCTGCTGAGACCTGCACCAACCCCTACCTCAATAGGAGTATACACTACAGGGAGGCCATCGACAACACACCCACCTACCTCTGGTTCTTCTTCCGGTATTGATACTGGCACACAAAGAAAGTCGTCCTCCCCAGTTCAGGACGTTTTTACGCTTAAAAAGCAGAAAGAGATAATTGCAATATGTTCCATTTGCCATGCAAGTGTTTGTTGAAGTAAGCCTGGTTCACGCTATAGTACTGGAGGACAAATGACCCATATGAAAAATCATCATGCAATCCAGTGAGAGGAGCATCTTAAAAAATTGATGAACGTGGTGGTGATGAAGGTGAGGAGAGCCGGGGAAATCAGCTCCAACCAATGAGGAGGTCATGAGGAAGAACAGAGTGACATCGTTATATAAAGCAGCCCTGTCCCCAGCAGTGCGGCAGCATCACTCACCTCAGGGACCACAAAATGGCACTAGACTCAGTCAGATGGAGACACCACAGCATACAGTGACTGCCCCAAAACAGATATTGAGTCTACCACCTTCTACTTCTCGGACTTTGCCTGTGTCAGTGGCGCTGAAAAGAAGAAAACCCAAGGTACTATTAAGGGATTGTTAAGGCAGAACTGCAACCACCCCCGCCCGTTTGTACAATAGGAAGGTTCCTAAAATGTTAGTGCTGGACCTCTCTTTTGTGGAAGCAGTTAGATTTTTAGAATTTGTGGCTGCCATCTGCCTAATATGGAAAGTTCCAAAACGGACCTATTTTGCCACAGTTGCTGTTCAGTGCTCCATCATGATGTGCTGTAATTGGTTGGTCACGCTTTGAAGCAAAGTGTTGTTCACAACATCTACCTGGTGACACAGACCAGTTGTCAAGCAAATTATTACATGGGTATCCCTGCGTAATGGATCTGTTTTGCAGGGGTAAGGCAACAGCTATCTACAGGTCTTGGCCCTGAAAAATGTTTTAAGAGCATTTGGTGGCATACAACAATAGCCGTGTTCGCCATGGAGAAATCCCATACAGCTAAAATCATCTTGGATAAATTTAACAGCAAGGTTGTGATCCAGAGGTCTCAGAATTAGATTTGTTGCCATGGACAATAGCAATAATATAGTCAAGACAGATATGGCTATTTCATGGACCTGCATTTTGCTCATTGCATCAACCTGGTTGATCAGGAGTTTCTCAAAGAAGAAGACATGGGGGGCCATTACAACCCTGGCGGAAGGTGGAGAACCGGCGGTAAGACCGCCAACAGGCTGCCGGTCTTACCCCAGCATATTATGACCATGGCGGTTACCGCCAAGGTCATCCGCCGGTTCTCCGTTCCGAACGCCAGGGTGGAGATGACCGCCGGGCTGGAGACCTGGGTCTCCAGCCCGGCGTCCGTCACTATACCGACGGCGGTATTTTGACCCGGCTTACCGCCGCGGTTTTCCAGCGGTCTGAACCGCCATGAAAACCATGGTGGTAAGCACTATCAGTGCCAGGAAATTCCTTCCCAGGCACTGATAGGGGTCTCCCCCACCCGACTCCCTCCCCTACACCCCCCACCACCCCTGCCACTCCCCAAAGGTGGCAGGGCCCCCCTCCCCACCCCGACCCCCAACATCACATCACTCACTCACACACGACACGCACGCAGGCACCACCTACATACTTACACGCAAACACGCCGACATACATGCCTACATCCACACACACATCGTACACGCACACCCACATTCAAACATACACGCACACATCCATACAGACATACACGCACTCACACCCCCCCTCTACATACACACATGCACACCCCCATGCACACACACAACACACAACGCCCCCCCAATCCCCTCCCCTCATGGACAATTGACTTACCTGGTCAGACGATCCTCCGGGAGGGGACGGGAGCCATGGGGGCAGCTTTACCGACACCACACCGCAAACAGAACACTGCCACAGTGAATCACAGGACGTGATTCGCTGGGCGGTGTTCTGTTGGCGTGGCGGTGGAGGTGGAGCAACCTCCACTTCCCCGCCTCCCGCCAGTATGGCTGTTGGAAGCTCTCCGTCGGAACAAGGACGGCGGGCTGCCAACGGTCATAATACGCCGAGCGGAAGACCGCCACCACTAGCGGTCTTCAGCAGGGTGGTACCTCGGCGGTCTTGCGAAAAGACCGCCGAGGTCGTAATGACCCCCATAGTCCGCAACATATTGACCACCTGCAGAAGAATATGCACTCAGTTCAGCTATTCTTTTAAAGCCTGGAAGCAGTTGAAGATTATTCAGCATGCTAATAGAGTACCAATTAAAGCCCTCATACAGGAGATGCCAACACATTAGAACTCGACCTATTACATGCTGCAACTTCTGTTTGAGCAGTACAGACGGATCAATGACTATGGACCTCATTACAAATTGGGCGGTCCGTGGACTTCCATGGCAGCGTTGGCGGCCCCAATGCCATTGGCTTGGCAGTCGGACTGCCGTACTATGAGTCATGCAAGCCTATGGAGCAAAGATCGCCACAGTACCGCTGGCACTGCCACGCAGCACAGACCGCCGCTGTCATGAGGCAGCATACACAGGCCGGCGGGGCAGTGTTTCTGCCGGACACATTATGAGGATGCACATCACCAATGTGTCCATGGCAGGCCAACCACCACGTTTTAGCAGGTGGAAATGTGGCGTATAAAGGGAGACAAACCTGCTTGCAGCCTTACATGTTTGGTGCCGCCATGGAGCCCATCACACACATCCTGCCGCTGCTGCTGATCATAGAAGGTGCACAAAATCCACGACGCTGTGGGCGCAACCGACTGAAAGTACACACACCTACCTGTGTCATTACACTCAACAATAGATCTTAGCGCCATCAGCCACATTATATGGGGGTCATGCTACTTGGACCAAGTACACTTATCATTGATTCCGAGGTCAGAATCATACACAAACAGACACATTCACAGTCACCAAATGCCCCCTTTGGGCAGGTCACTCACTGCACTGCAACACTACACAAAAACATGTCTGCTCATTCGAGGCACAAGGGGGCAGGTGTATGGGTGCTTGCGGGGGGCAGGTGTGACAGGAGAGGATTTGGAGGTGGAAGGGATGAGTTGGGAGGTGGGTTGTAGCTTCTTGGGTTTGGAATGGGGTGGAGGGAGCAGGGTAAAGGGCAATCTCAAACACAAAATCTGTTTTAGGAACACAGGGACAGTCAGCAGAAGGGGGTGGGGACTTGGACGTCAAGGCAGTTGCCTGCTGTGTTGGTGTGGATGTCTTGGATGTGAGGTATGCTTACATTTGGGTGGTGTCTGAGTGTGTGTATGTGGGCGTTTGCCTGTCTTGGGGGGCTCAGAGGTGGAGGTGCTGGGTGATAGAGTGGTGGATTTGTGTGTCTGGGGTGGTGTCTGCAGGCATGCTGTATGTGGTGGACTAGTGTGTCTGTTGGGGTAGTGGATGTGGTGGATGTCTTTGTGTCTGTTGGTGTGCTGTCTGTAGCTATGGTGGGTGTGTCACTGACTGTTACGGTGGTGCCTGTGGGTATGCTTCATGTGGTATGTGGGACCAGTGCGGGTGCCTGGGGAAGTGGTAGCTGATGTGTGGGGTGGGTGTCTCACACCTTCTTGGCAATGTATCTCCATAACATCTTTTTTGATGGGTGTTGACCTGCATGGATGCAAAAGACAAATCAAGAGATTACAATCACAATTTTTGTCACAAATGCTTGTGTCATACAGATGGCAGGCTAGAACATTTTAATTTAACACTCCACAAGGGTGAAACACAGAAGCCCATAAGTACAGGGACAGGAATACAGACATATGTATTTGCATCTGCAGACTAACCCACTACCCTGCTAATGGCCTACAATGACTAAGCAAGCTTACTGACATCAGGTAGCCCATGCTCCAGCAACCTGTACTGTGATGTGCGCCACAATGAAACACTACACATCCATGCGACGTCTGAAGGGTAAACTCCCTTAGCATAGTTTTATGGTGATTAGGTTACATTCACAATTGCATAAAAGAAAAATCCATATTGTTTGGCTTATTGCATCGTATATTGTATGTAGAAAACCACAATAAGATTTTAAGTAGTTCTTTTGACTCAAAAGTGTATGCGGATTGTGTAATGAGTCCGATATGATTGTTATATATTTAAGGACGATTGAGTGTATGGTTGAGGAATGGAGTGTTGTGGTCTTTCAGCCTTGTTTAGATGGAGAATTATTTCTTCCTAATGAGTTATTGCAAAACACATTTTGTTTACATATGATCAGATTAGTTAATGTTGTACAATACTGTGCAGAATGAAATAAAAATGCAATAAGTGTCTATATTGTTTTTTTGACTTGAGCCTTATCACATGTTAAATATTTAGGCCCTCATTATGACCCTAGCAGTGGGTGATAAAGTGGCGGTAATACCGCCAACAGGCTGGCGGTAAGTACCGCCAAATTGTGACCATGGCGGTGATATCTCTGAAAGATAGCCAATGTACCACACCGACGGCCAGGGCGGAAACAATTCACCACGGCGGTAGCCGCCTACAGCTAAGCGGAAGACAAAGCACCGCCCACCATATTATGACACAGGAAACCACCACCGTTTCCGGGGTGGTACCAACGCCATCGAAAGCCTGGTGGAAACAGGACACAAAAATCAAAGGACTCACCATTGGAGACACAGGAAAGAACCACGCCACCAAGGAACCCGAACTGCATGTTTACCAGATGATCTTCTACGTCATGCTCCACCACGAACACCAACGCCGGTGAAGATGACAACGGTGAGTACAGCTGCCTAGCACACAAAGGAGGGTTAGAGGAAAACGAGAGTGACACACACACGCACAACACCCCCGCCCCCCACACACACACACACACACACAATGCACACAAACAGCTGCACAAGATAGTCAATTTGTCCACAATAATCGGCAAAATAATGCAAGGACAACAGAAATTGACTACAGTGATTGTAATAAGATCAACATAAAAAATCATAAGTCGATGTGGCAATGCTACAGATATGTACAAATATACAAAATAGGGACACTGCCCAGTTCATAGTTCACAGGGGCCTCAGGGCCACATGGCAAGGTCCAAGGCCCCACTCGATTCCTGCACCAATACGGAGAGAACACTGCAGGGGCATCAGTTGGAAAATAGGCAGGCACCTCAGGGGGTGGGGGAGGCACCTCAGACGGATGCGGAAACAAGACCACTGGTTCTTGAGGGGGCAACAAGCCCATTGCTTTGTCCTGGGGAGTGCAAGGCCACAGTCTCTGAGGTGGGTGAATACCCCACTGGTTCTGTAGGGGGCAACATGCACATTGCTTTGTCCTGGGGAGTGCAAGTCCACAGTTTCTTGTGGGCCCACTGGTTCTGGTGGGGGCAGGCTGCACAGAAGCCCATGGAAGCTGGACTATATGGTGTTCACCGGCGGTGACGGCTGCACTGTGGTGGTGGTGGTTGTGGGAGGCTCCTGCTCAGCCCCTGCACTCTTTGATGGCTGCACTGTGGTGGTGGTTGTGGGAGACTCCTGCTCAGCCCCTGTACCCTCCGATGGCTGCACTGTAGTGGTGGTTGTGGGCGGCTTCTGCTCAGCCCCTACATTCTCTGATGGCTGTACAACCACAGCTGGCAGTGGGGCCTCTGTGACAGCTGCTGGTGCAGGCTCCTTCCCCTTCTTGGTGGCTGGCGCAGGCTCCTTCCCCTTCTTGGTGGCTGGTGCAGGCTCCTTCCCCTTCAGTATTTGTGGCCTGGAATCCTTTCCACCACAAGTAGGTGCTGCTGAAACTGGGCCCGTGGACTGTTTGGCTGAGGTGCTTGGCTGGGTCCTTGATACCCTGGCCAAATGTGCAGGACGGGGGGAGGGATAGGAAAGAGGTCAATCTGGTAAAGGAAAAGCTTTTTAGGGAAATTGGGGCAGGAAGAGGGAGAAGTAATGGGAGTGGAGGATGAGAGAGTGGTTGTTGGAGGTGTTTGCTGGATTTGGGTGCAGGTGCATGGGTTGTATGCTGTTGTGAGGTGGATGGTTGTTGGGTGTCCGAGTGCTTGCGTTTGTGTACCTTAGGAGGGGACACACACACGGTGGGAGAGGACACAGGGGCCATGTGCATGGATGTTGTGGAGGTGTATGCCAGTGAAGTGTGTGTTCTGCTTGGTGTGGTGATGATGCTGGTAGTGAATGATGATGCAGTGCAATCAGGTGTGAGTGTGGTTGTAACTGGGTGAGAGGAGGAGTAGGGGGAGACAGTGGAAATAGTGGATGTTGTGTGTGTGCAACTGGATGGTGTTTGTGTGAGTGCCTGTGGGATGAAGTGTGGTGCTTGTGTTTGCCTGTGACACTCTTGGGTGTTGTCTTGTGTGCATGCTCGTCTGCCTGTGTACTTGGGATGGGTTGGGGTTGAGGAGAATGGGACTGGGAAGTGGTAGTTGGAGGGGGGACGTAGAAACAGGACAATGGCTGCCATCAGAGAGGAGACCAGAGCCTGAATCGATCTCTGTTGGGCCACCAATCCACGGTGAATGCCCTCCAGGAATCCATTAGATTGCTGCATCTGCCAGCCCCGGATGGCATTCACAATGGCTGACTTCCCTACAGAGATGGATCTCAGGAGGTCAATCACCTCTACACTCAGGGCAGGGCCTGAGATGCCTGGGGCGAAGGAGATGCCCACCTTCGTGGGAGAGCAGGCATGGGCAAGTCGCTGAGGGGCTGCTGGGAGGGCGGTGCTGGTACGGGGTGGTGGCTGTACCTGCACCTGTAGCTGGGGTGGTAACAGAAGTGTCCACCACAACCAGGGAGCTCCCATCGGAGGAGGTACCAGAGTCTGTGTTGTCCCCTCCAGTCTCCGCCGTGGGGCTCCCCTTGCCCTCCGTCCCACTGGTGCCCTCCGCGTCAGTGAACTCTTCCTCCAGGGTCCTGTGGGATGCAGCTACCTCTGTTGCTGGTACCTCTGCTCCTCCACCAGATGATGCTAATGCACATAAGGACAGGATGACAAAACAAGAAATGGTGGGAGAGAGTCAAAGGATACACTCGGTCAATGACTGCACCTACACCACAGTTGGCGTACACAGCACCCTTACGCACAGGATACAGGCCTACGCACTATGCATTGCACTACCAGTGATATTGCTAGCCATCAAGACATGAGGAGGAGCACACACCACCAACTGCACCACACCTGGGACCCACGCAGCCCTGACCGGTAGTGGTTGCTAACAAGCTAGGTAGGCAGTATTTCCCCTTTAGACCCTTAGCCACCAGAGGACCTATGCTGCTATGTGTGGCCTGGCCTAGGGGCACCCACTGACACACAACCACCACCTGGATACCACCCCTTCAGCCGTGAGCTTCAATGATGGCCACTGTACTCACCCCCTTGCAGCTTCTGTGATTCCCTCAAGCACCCATCCAGCTCTGGATAGGCCATCGCCAGTATGCGGGCCATCAGGGGGTCAGGGTCCGACGGGCTCCCCTTCCTCATTGGGAGGCCATTCCCAGCTGGGCCGCCGCAGTCTTCCATGCCCAGTGTCTCAGGTCCTCCCACCGTTTGCAACAGTGGGTGCTCCGCCTGTCATAGACCCCCAGGGTCCACACCTCCCTGGCGATGGCATGCCATATACCCTACTTTTGATGGTTGCTGACCTGCAGAGGCAATACAGACAGGAGAACACCATTAGACAAACAGTCCAGCCACTAACACGAATGGCCCACCATACCCGTTTTCATCACCATTGGCACACACATAGCCCAGCACACAATGTGTACCCAGCTAAATTGACATCCCTCCCCCCTACACAATGCCTTCACACACCTCCATGCATTCATGACACATGCATTATGCCCACAGTGTACTCACCTGTTGGTCGGGAGGCCCATACAGCAGTCCGTGCTGGAGTAAGACCCCATCCACCAGTCTCTCCAACTCCTCAGAAGTGAAGGCTGGGGCCCTTTTGCCGGTCACACGGACCCTGGTAGGTTCCAGACACCGGTCACAGCAGCACGTGCAGTGTAGGTCCTCTCCATTGGAAGGTCAGGAATCAAGTGAGGAATATGATAGAAAATGGCAGTCACGTCCGGCGTAGCTCACCATTGGCCACTGTACCCCATTGGGCCCAATAATAACCAATGAGGAGTTGCACAGCAGTTCCCGACCACCTACCACAACGGCACACAACGTCAGCGGCATTACCTTACTTCCAACTGTCCCTCCACACAGGTCTATAAATAATGCTGCATCACAGTATAAATAGACACATACATGACAAATTGCACTGTCCCATTACATGTTTACCGATTACAGACTACTGTTGTGGCTCCATTGTACAGTTTGCAACAGAATCCTCACTCTTTTGTCCCTTAGATACCTACCGCTGCGGGTGAATAGGAGATGGAGACATACCCCAGTGTACAGACCCCTGGTGGACTTGGCTACACTGGAGGACAGGCACATTATCCTCACCAATAGACTGGACAGGGCCACAATCACAGAGTTGTGTGCCCAATTAGAGCCTGACCTGATATCTGCTATCCGTCATTACACTGGGATCGCACCTCCTGTGCAAGTGCTATCAGTTCTTCATTTTGTGGCAACTGGTTTATTATAAGTGACAGTGAGCTTGGCAGAAGGAATGCCACAGCCAATCTTCTCAATAGTGCTGACAAGAGTGTTATCTGCCCTGATAAAACACATGTGCAGCTACATTGCATTCCCCGAGGTTGAGGATTTGGCCACTGTGAAGGCTAGGTTTTATGCAATGGGACATATCCCCAATATAATTGGGGATATTGATGGAACACATATAGCATTTGTCCCCCCTGCCAGAATGAAGAGGTGTTCAGGAATCGTAAGAGTTTTCACTCCATGAATGTGCAGATGGTGTGCTTGGTGGACCAGTACATCTCCCATATCAATGCTAAGTATCCTGGGTTGGTGCATGATGCCTTTATCCTAAGGAATAGCAGCATCCCAAATGTGATGGCCCAACTACAGAGACACAGGGTGTGGCTAATAGATGAGCCCTGGTTCCTACCCAGTATATGTTGGTGTATGCCTCTAATGTGGGCTATATAGGATAGTGTGTGGCTAAATGTCGTCCCTCAATATTTGCAGGTGACTCTGGTTACCCAAACCTATCATGGCTGGTGACGCTTGTGAGCAATGCCAGGACAACGTCAGAAGAACGTTATAATGAGCCTCATGGGCAAACCAGAAGGGTCATTGAAAGGAGCTTTGGCCTCCTGAAGGCCAGGTTCCAGTGCCTCCATCTGACAGGTGGATACCTGTGCTATCTCACCCAAGAAGGTCTGCCACATAGTCGTAGCATGCTGCATGTTGCACAACCTGGCCCTCAGACGCCATGTACATTTTCTGCAGGAGGAGGATCTGGAGATGCCCCTGTGGCAGCAGTGGATCTTGTGGACAGTGAGGATGAGGAGGCAGAGGATGAGGATGTGGACAACAGAACATATGTGATCCATCAGTACTTCCATTGATACACAGCTGAGACAGTGCAACTTTACATTTCTATGACTTTGGTTGTATTCTGTGTGGCATTGGCATGCTGGTATTTCCCACTTCTATGCCCACTTACTGTTACCTCTGGCTATTAATTTTGCAGATGTTGGTGATTTGACAAATACTTCTGGTGTGATCACAACAGCCAGCTACAGGTCATTGATTCTATGCTCATTCTATGTACAGTTCATTTGCAATGGTTGTACCTGTTTCAATCAATACATATTTGAAATACATAACCTACTCGAAATCGATTAATATCAAAGGGTGTTTATTGTAGTGCTAATATATAGAGGGGAAAGTGCAATGGGATGTTGTGATGATGGAGGAAAGTCCAGGGTATTGTTCCAATCTGTTTGTAGCACAGGTGCATTGTCCAAGGGGACATAGAAAGGGGAGCAATGGCAGTTCAAGGTGGACAGGGTGACTGAGTGGGACACAAGGGGGGCAATCAGGAGAGTCTCATTTCCTGGCGGGGTTCTTGGCAAGTATCTCTGGCTTCTGTCTGGATCACAGGAAATGTTTGCGGGTGGTTCACCTTCTGCAGGAGGAGGGGTGCTGGTGGCCTGTGGGTCCTGAGGCGGGGCCTCCTGGCCACTAGCGGCAGCAGAAGTGGAAGGCTGTTCAGATGACTGGCTAGTTGTAGGGGCCCGCTGGTGACACTGCCTCCCTCATAATGTTGGCCATGTCTGCCAGCACCCCTGCTATGGAGATCAGGGCATTGTTGATGGCCTGCAAGTCCTCCCTGATTCCCCTGATACTGTCCCTCCTGCAACTGCCAGTTCATCTGCACGTTGTCTAGGATCTGGCCCATCGTGTCCTGGGAATGTTGGTAGGGTCCCAGGATCACAGAGAGCGCTTCCTGAAGAGTTGGTTCCCTGGTCCTGTCCTCCCCTGACGCACAGCACTCCTCCCAGTTTCCCTGTTGGCCTGTGCCTCTATCCCCTGAACTGTGTCCACTGCCACTGATCCCAGGTCCCTGATTGTCTTGGAGACGAGATGTAGCATGGGGTCCCTGTACAGGTGGTCACACTGCTGATTGACATGTCCTGGGGACAGAGGTTTGGGTACACTGGGTGGGTGCTGTTGTGTTGTTTCCTGATGGGAAAGGCTCGGTGGTGGTCTGTGCCTGGGCTTGGGTAACCGGCTGTCCAGTGGTCCCTGATGGGCCAGGTAGATCGTTCAGGTCCTGAAGACCAGAGTTACTGTCATCACTGTGGGCCTCTTCTGTTGGGGGACTGGATAGTGCTGGCACTTCCTCTCCAGTGACATTGGCAGGGGTACCTGTGGGGATGTAAATGATGTATTATGCTTCATGTGTATGACATATTGTACATCCCTGGCTTCCCCTCTATGTTTGTTGTTGCCCTGCCAGCTTTTACTTTTGTATGTTGGTGTATGGTAGGATTGTTAGTTTCCCTATGCTGTGCATGCTTTAGTGCAGAGTTTCCATGCAGAGGTATTAGGGATGTCCATGCATTGGTACAGCATGCAGCGCTTGTGTTGGAAAATGGGTTATTGGTAGGGCAGGTAGGTACCTACACCTAGCAACAAGCCACTAACCTCCACCTAGGTACAGTTAGGTCTCAGTAAATTAATCCCAGCTCAACCCTTGGTATCTTAGCAACGAGCGTCAAGGCTTAACTTAGGAGACAAAGTGTAAAGCATTCAAATATCACAAAACAGTAATTAAATAAAACACAGGAAACAGTGTAAAAATCCAAAACCAATTTATAAAAATAGTTTATATTTTTATCTTTAAAATGACACAAAAACGATTAAAATCGGTTCAGGGGAACCGGAGATATGAATTTTTAAAGAATTATTACTTTTCTAGCGCTTAGAAACAAAAAGCGCCAATCGGGTCATCTGGTTGCACCTCGACCGGGGCAAAGTCAAACTTTCAGGCCGACCGCGATGGAGCCCTGCTCGGCTACAAGTCGCGGGAGGCCTCGGTTAAAAAGTTACCTTCTGACTTAGTCTTTATTTTGAAGTTTTTCTTCACCGGGACGAACCTGCCAGTTGAATCCGACCTCCTGGAGCCCTTGTCCGGATACGCGATGTGGGTTTCCTCGGTGGAGACTTTTACCTTCGGACTTAGTCGTTTTTTCGAGATGAAAATCCTTCGACCGGGGTAAACCTGGATCTTGATCCGACGTCCATGGAGCGCCTTCTCGGATACGATGGCTGGGAGGTCCCGGTCAACTTTTTACGTTCGGACTTAGTCTCTTTTTTGGATGTTTTTCTTTACCGGGACGAACCACGAAGTCAGTCCGGGTCGCGGTTGAGGCAAGCCGGCTAGAATTTCCGCTGCGGGTCGGTCCCTCTCTGGAGCTTTTTTCCAAAAATTCTCAAATCTTTTCCAAACTTCTGGGGCTTCACCCAGATGTTCTTTTAAGGTTCTTTTGGGGTCCACAGCTCACCCCAAGGGTCCAGAAGTTCTGTGATGGTCCTTGGGGGGTGCGGACTTCAACTCCCAGAATGCTCCTGGCGCAAACTCCTTTTTGGCCACTGGACAGTGGTCAGCTGGTCGCTTTCTTCAGGAGTTGGTGCAGGGGACTCTGGTTAGCAATTTTTCACCTGTAGCAAACAGGGAGTCCCTCCTTGAACCAGTTGAAGCCAGGCAAAGTCCTTCTTGTGGTGAAGCCCAAGTGTGCAGCTGGTGCAGTCCTTCTGAGTGCAGGTTCCAGGTGCAGGCCAGGGGTCCAGCAGGGCAGTCCTTCTTCTCCTTAAGTTCTTTCTTCTTGAAATTTGGTGGGGATCTGAGGTGTGGGTGCAGGTCTGCCAGTTTTATCCTTGCTCCTGGGTGAAAAGCAGGGGGGCCCTGGTTCTCCAATCAGGGACAGGGTCGTCCCCCTGTGATGACCACTTCCTGGGAAGTGTGGCAAAAATCCATCCCAGAAGGCAACAGTCTCTAAAAATCCAACATGGATGAATCTGATTTTTGGAGGTTACATCTGGCTGAGCCCACCCACTGGTGTGGCTAAAAATCATAAACACACCCCTCTCCTGCCCTCTCCTAATCTAATCAAGGGGGCACCTAGCTGTCTGGGGTTGCAGGATGTGGGGGTGTTGCTGGGTGCTGCAAATGTCCTTCTCTGCCTTTGAAGACCAGTTTGGCAGCCCTCCCCCTTCCTGCCTCACCATCTGCTGAGGGGAGATTCTCTCCCCCAAGCACATTCCTTTGTGTGAAGCCGGGCCACTTCACACCTCATCAAGGCAGCCTGGCAGAAGCTGCTGCAGGCTGGCCAATCAGAGCACAGCAGCAAAAACAATGCAGAGCTGAAATTGGCAACTTTTTAGGTAAAGTCTAAACTTTTTACCTGAACTAGTTATATTAAATCCAACAACTGGAAGTTGTAGGATTTATTACAACAATTAATTTGATACCAAATTCTTGGTATGCAACATTTAAGGAGACTTTAGAATTTAAAATAAAGTCTGCCCATTCTAGCCTATGAAGGCCATTTACTTCAATGAGGGAAAAACGAATTTGGCTGTTTTTACCTCACCAGGGCTTATAAATCTATTTTTATAAAGTCCCTGCTTATAGTTACATGGCACCCAGCCCTAGGGGCACATAGGGCAGACCTTAGGGGTGCCTTCTATGTAAAAATAAGGTAGTTTAAGACTTTTGAAGTACCTTTAATTCCAAAGTCGAATTTGCATATAACTTTAATTTAAAAGCAGCCAGCAAGGCAGGCTTGCTTTTAAAATGACACTGGGCACCTCAGCAATGCACCTAGGTGTGCACCACCTATGCTGTGGTCCCTAAACCTACATGCCCTACCATATACTAGGGACTTAAAGGTAGGTTAACTTAGCCACTTATAATTAGCCTAATTTGCATATCCATTTTACACAGAGCACAGGCCCTGGGACTGGTTAGCAGTACCCAGGGCACCTTTAAAGTCAGGAAAACACCAGCAAAAAGTGGAAAATGGGGGCAAAAAGTTATCGGGCCTCTGCAATCAGCCCTGTTTTCTCACAGCTTGGCATTGGGATTAGTGGGATGTGATGGAGTGTGTGGGATGGAGTGGAGTGATGGGAGTGTGGGTATGTGATGGCATGCAGGTATGGGGGGTGATAATTGATGGAATTTGACTTACCAGAGTCCAGTCCTCCTCCAACTACAGCCAGGCCCTCAAGATCCAGTATTGCCAAGACTTGCTCCTCCCATGCTGTGAGTTGTGGGAGAGGAGGTGGGGGGTCCACCGCCAGTCCTCTGTATAGCGAGCTGGGGTCTTCCTGCTATGGAACGTACCTTACCCTGTAGGTCATTCCACCTCTTCCTGATACCGTCCCTTGTTCTTGGGTGCTGTCCCAGGGCAATGACCCTGTCCATGATTCTCCGCCATAACTCCATCTTCCTGGCAATGCATATTTGCTGCACCTGTGATCCAAATAGCTGTGGCTCTACCCTGACGATTTCCTCCACCATGACCCTTAACTCCTCCTCAGTGAAACAGGGTTGCCTTTGTGGTGCCATGGGTGTTCTGTGATGGGTTTTGGTGAGGGTGTATTGGGTAATATGTTGGAATGTGTGAAGTGGGGTGCGTGAGTGATGTATGGGTGTGTGTATCTAATTGACGCAGTGGTCTTGGTGTCAGTCTGGTGGCGCTTATTGGCATTCGTAAGGGGTTGTGGGTAATGTGGGTATGTTTTATAGTGGTGTGGGTATGGTGGATGTGTATGGTTGTCAGGTGTGTGTTGTTTGAATTGTCCATTGTAGTGTTGTTTTGTTTGTGGGTGTTGTGAGCGCAGTGGTGTGCCCCGCCACTGGTTTACCGCCGTTGAATGTCTGCTGTGGTTGTTCGTGGGTCATAATGTGGTGGGGGTTGTTCTGTTGGCGTAACGGTGTAGGTTTTGGGACTGCCAGTTTATCACTGACCTTTGGGCTGGCGGATTTGTGTATGTGGCTGTATTCTGCCAGATTGGTGTGTGTGTCATAATATGGTGAATGGATATCTGCTACCGTGGTGGTAAGTTGGTGGCCGTCAGTGTGGCAGCAAGCGGGATTTACTGCCAGTGTCCTAATGAGGGCCTTAGTTTTGTTGCCTGTGGGGATATTCATGTTTTTTTTGTTTTTTCATAAGCTTGTACGGGGCAAATATGACCTGTGTGAAGGCGACAACATAGCTTTGAGAGTAAGGGACTTGTCGTGAGTCTGAGACACGCATTGCCAATGATGCAAAATGCACATATGGATGAGATGAATGATTTACCTCTGTACCCATCCTAATTTAGTCAAATGACTGAGGCATTCAGGGCAGGTTTTGCCACTAGAGTGTCATGCAGGCCACATGCCAGGATATGCTGGGGTGGGCATAGTGCCACAGTTGCATAGCCATAGTGACTTAATTCCGATCACTCCCATACATGACAGTACATCACATGGCTATCAGCAATTTGACTGGTGGTGTGTGTGGCAACCTGGAGGTCATAGTGAGTCATGATATACCTTCTACAAAACAGTTTAGCAAGGCCAGATGTGGTTTGAAAGATCTGTGCCACAATACACATTGCTCACATGATTCTCAAACGACTTGTACAACATGCATACACAGCTCATGCTGCCATGCACACACTTGTTGTCCAACATTTACAACAATCATGAAGAAAGGGATGTCATTGGATGGCACTGGTGTCTTCTTGCCTAGTTATGTGAATCCAACACAAGGATGATATAAGACCCCAAAACCTCACAAATCACAAGGTGACTGAACCTCAAATATGGTACTGGCCACCAATATCTGCACATTCTACATCCTATTAATACCACACAGACTGCAACAAGAAGTCTAACCGGCACACAGAGGCATATTGTAGCCTGCGAGGAGTAAAAGAATGGTGAAGTACAGAGAAAAAGGTGCACATGTGATACTTACCTGCTCCTCTGGAGAGCCAAAGAGTTGTCCATACAGAGGTAGGGCATCAGTACCAAGCCTCTACAGCTCCTCAGGAGTGAAGGCAGGGGCCCTATCACCTGCTGAATGTGGCATGATTGCTCCAGAGGAGGCATGCAGGAGCTCAGGTTGTGGAGGGGTTTGCTAGCAGCAGTGTCAGGAGTCAAGTAAGTGAATTGGCAGAACACGGTGGTCATGTCCCCCACATATGCGGTCGTCACTGCCGGTGGACACAGCCATTGGGCCGCGACTGCAACTGGCAACAACGTTAGTCTATGGCTATGTCCATTGTGGTTTCCACTGCCTACCATCGTGACAACTTCTGCCGGTAGTCTGGGCAGATCCTAATCTGCAGTGGAGTAGGTCAGACATCCACCATTTTGGTGGCCTGAAATGCTGTATTGAGCTTTATAAACTGTGTCACATCTACGAAACATGATTTTTTTACCTCACAAACATTGTTATCCTGTCATGTATGTCCTACTATTTAACCACCATTGTAGTATGTTGCAGGGCCCAGATGGCATTTAACAGCGAGGCACAGTCCATCACCGCCGACAGTTATTTTGGCGGTCAGAATATACAGTCACATCTCGAGGAGCAATTGTGTTGCACATCTTTAAGTTTAGTCCAAATCCATGTTGTGGACACATGTGTTGAAAACCATGGAGGGTCACATGTGACCCTTGTATAGTTGACAGCTGTGATGTGTACTGTGTGTCATGTCCAAACAGTCAGAAATGCTTTGTCACATATCACTGATATGCATCATGGATGTTGCTGTGCACATACTGACTAATGTTAGAAATCATGTCTTGTCATATATGGGTACCCTGGGAGAGGAAGGATGTGACAACCTCCTGTCTACAGTCCACTGACAGACCTTCAGACCATGGAGCAAAGGCACATTATCATGTACTACCTCCTGGAAAGGCAAACAATAGTGGCCTTATGTCGTCAGTTGGAGCCAGATCCGATGCCAGCTATTAATTATCCAGCCAGCTTTTCACCCATTGTGCAAGTCATGTCAGTATTGCACTTCCTAGCCACAAGGTCCTTCCAACATAGAGTGGCCTATCTGCTGGAATGTCCCAACCTATGTTCAGTCTGGTATTGAAGGATGTCCTCTCAGCAATGTTGAAACATCTTGACATCTAGATCTGGTTTGTCCGACATGAGGATAACCTATGTGAAGGCTGACTTTTATGGTGTTGCACACCTTTCACATGTGGTGGGAGACTTGATTGCACACATGTTGGCTTGGTGCCACCGCAGGCCAATGAACAAGTTTATTGCAACAGAAAGTACTTCCATTCCATCAATGTGCAAGTTGTCAGTTTGGCAGATCTCTACATTCCACAAGTCTGTGCTTGTTATCTAGGTTCAGTCTATGATTCCTTCATAATACAGAACAGCACCATACCCCTGATGTCACAACTGTACCCAGAGTTGGCCTGGCTGGTTGGGAAGTCACATCTGTCCTGACTGTGTGTGTGTGCGCAACGTCAGGTGCTACAATCATGAACTGAGTGACTCATTGTTTCACATATGTCCCATTCCTTAACAGGAGACTCCAGATACCCGAACCATACCTGGTTGTTGATACCACTAAGGAATTCAACTATACAAGGGGAAGTCCACTTCAGTCAGGCCCATGGAAGATCACAGTGGGTAGTGGAGCGGGGTTTTGGTTTCCTGAAGGCCAGATTTAGGTGTCTGGATAGGATGGCTGGAGCGCTCCTCTACTCACCTGGAAAAGTGTCAGATCACTGTGGCATGCTGCATGCTCCACAACATCAACCTGCGGACGAATATCCCATACATCCCAGAGGAGGAGGGGCCTGCAGTGCCACCAGGTGAGACTTCTGAAATGCCAAGTAAAGATGACAGTGGTGAAGAGGAATCAGCTGACCATCTCATCAATAGTGACTTTTAATGAGTGTAAGAATGTCATGTGATGTAATGCCTGTGACAGTACAAAGAACTGTAGTTGTGAGAATGGGTGGAGTTGAGTGTTTTAGAAACAATTAGGGAGCCGATACTCTGCAATATTCAGCCAAAGGCTAGCTATTGACATATCCCCACCTCAAAGATGTTGCTGTTTGTGTCAGTTTCCTTGCTATGTAATTTCATTTCCAGATGCTTGCTATGTGATTTGTGTAATATGCATGTTTTCAAGCCTATACTCCTTGTTTTGACTTTGTACAGGTGCCTTCACCATGACATCCTCGTGGGCATTTCAGAGTTGACATTGGCAGGTACCTGATGCTGTTCTGACATACAAAGTGGACATGGATTGTTCCTGGTAATGTAGGTCACAGATTTGGGATGTATGAGACCTGTGCCAAGACAGCTTACACAATGTTTGGGTGGAAGGTCAGAAGCGCACATTGGACTTGTTTTGTTTACTGTGATGGGCCGTTTGTATCATGTCATCATGTGGGCATGAAATATGTAGTCTTAGATTGCGACCAAGTCATTTACCCTTCACATTGGCTAAACACTTTTCTTGTGACCTGTATGTAGCTGTAGATATGTTTCATCATTGTAGGCCACAATGTCTGTGTCACAACACTCCTAACTAAGAGAGCCCCCCAATATTCCCTATGGAACTGGGTTACACACAGAGAAACACAGAGACAGTGTTCCAGTAGGAGTTCATTCTGTACAATCAATACCAATATACAAAGTCAGTCACCATCAAGATCAGAGCAGATTTAGAGCAGAAATCATATAACATTCGGACAAGAGTTGTGCAATATACACATACAAAAAACAGGTTTAATGAAGTTCAGGAATTTATCTCTTATTTCAAAAATGTCCAGCATCGGTGTCCTAATCCAGCACTAGCACTTCCATTGAGATTTGTATGTATGTATATATAAATAAATATATATAATTCTAAAAAGAAGTGGTGACTCGTCCTCCTAACCGTGTAAGTACATTAAAGATAATGTCATGTTTTCAAAATCTTCAGCATTGGACAACTCCATCATATGTAGTCGTAATTGTAGTTAGAGAGGACTCATCATTGACGTTTCAGTCTCTGAAGGCCAAAGGGTCTGTGAGACCATCATCAGGACTAATGGCCTGATTTAAGAAAAGTGGTGCTACACCAAGTGCAGCGCCACTTTTCTTGTGCCTTTTAGCGCCTTCCTAACACCACCATGTGTGTGCCGTATCTCAGGTATGGCGCACTGTGGCAGTACTTGGGGGAACTAGCATCAAAATGTTTGACGCTAGTTCGGAGCTTTGCAGGGTTAGCGTATTTCTTTTTTTTTTACTCTAATCGTGCAAAGCCCATTGAGGCCCATTGTAAATAATGGTGTCTCTCCTTTTAATTGGGGGGGGGGGGATTCTGCTGCTTAAGAGGCAGGGGTGTCTGGGGTGAGTTCTTCCTCTTGCAGGGCCTCCCTTCCAGTGGCTGGCACCAATGTTCATGTGCCTGGTATTGAGGAGCCAAAGGAAGGGGAAGATTGGTTTTGAAAAGCCCTGCTAAGAACTGTGTGTATGGCCCTCATCACCAATGTTAGGGAGGCCGTGTTTGTACTGTGGGCCTCCATTTGTTTCTCACATGTCTCTATGCATGTCCCTCTGTGGCTGCTTGACTTCTCAGAGTTCGGTCAAGACCGGGCACATCACATCTTGGGACTCCTGATAGACCCCCACGATGTGGCTGATGGTGTCCTGTCCAGGAGCAGCCCTAGTGGCCTCACAGCATCCCTCCCAGGCACCCTACCCCCATGGCTCTGTACCTTTGCGGCAGGGTGCCCTCTCCCGCTGAGTCCTGGAACCTCATTGTCTGAAGTGTTGCTCTGCAACTCAGGATCCAGGACTGAGGGACACAAGAGGGTAGACACTGTGCTTGGTACACAGGACGAGGGCTGGAAGGTGAGACTCACTGTTGGTGTCTGACCAGGTTGATCAGATGGGCCAGAACCATCCTCCATGTCCAGACATCCAGGAGTGCCTTCTTCACTAAGGGCTTTGTCCACGTGAGTACTGACAGTCTCTTCTGTGGCCTCTGTGTGTCCAGTGGCAGCTCGACCTGTTAATGGGAAAGATACAATGTTTCTGATTGTATTGTGACATCTACCTCCAACAGTTTAGTGTCACATTATGCAGAGACCTTCTACAAAGTTAAGTTGCAGTGAATCCTATTGTGGTAAGTACCCATGGTATTGGTTGTACTGATATTACATTTTTTTTAGCATGCCCGATCTGTTTGACTGAGGCAGCTTGTTGAAATATGCAGATCATTAGCTCTTGAGATGAAGGCCTGAGAATTCCAACTTGCCACCAGTGCAGGCAAAAGAGTGGCTAGGCAAGATATATCTTGGACCATTTTGAGGCCTAGATGATTGTGTTGCAGGCAGATCCAGGCTTTTGTTGTATACTTGACTGGAATCTTCATGTGGTCAGTGCAGTGTGAATGTGTCTGCTGCCAATACCATTCTGGTTATGCATCTTGAGGCCTTTGGGATCATTAGTTTGCACACAGGGTAAGCTTTCCTTCCTGTCCTCAATAGTTTCATATTGGGTTAGCAGGTCAAGATGGAGATAGCTAGCTATACACCTCTCAGTGTTGAGCATAATCTGTATCTTGGTCCCTCCCAGGTGAGTAAAATTCAATTGAGAGTTAGCAAGCAAGGGTATCTGGACAAGTGACCACAGGTATGGTGTTTGTAGTTAAAGAAACAGTGCCTCCTGGGTGTTGCAGTCATGTCACTCTACATACTACACAGATTTTATGTTAGACCTGACAGCCTTAGGGTGGTCATTCCCTCAACATTTTGCCTACTTCCCTCCACTTTTCTGACACTGTTTTTGCTGGTTTTAGGACTTGGCACACTTTACCACTGCTATCCAGTGCTAAAGTGCATATGCCTTCTCCATTAAACATGGTAACATTGGTTCATTCTCAATTGGCATATTTAATTTACTTGTAAGTCCCTAGTAAATAGCACTACATGTGCCCAGGATCTGTAAATTAAATGCTATTAGTGGGCCTGCAGCACTGATTGTGCCACCCACATACGTAGCCCCTTAACTATGTCTCAGGCCTGCCATTGCAAGGCCTGTGTGTGCAGTTTCACTGCAATTTCGACTTGGCATTTAAAAGTACTTGCCAAGCCTTAAACTCCCCTTTTTCTGCATATGACACCACTAAAGTAGGCCCTAAGTAACCCATAGGGCAGGATTATATGTAGGTAAAAGGCAGGACATGTACATATGTTTTACATGTCCTGTAGATGAAAATATCCTAAATTCATTTTCCACTACTGTGAGGCTGGCTCCTTTCATATCTTAGCATTAGGTCTGCCCTCAGATACTTTTTGAGTGGTAGATTCTGATCTGAAAGTGGTACCCAGGTCATATTTATTATGGCAAGAATGATAATAGAAAATCTTGATTATTGGTGAGGTCGGATTTAATATTACGTTTTTAGAAATGCTACTTTTAGAAAGTGAGCATTTCGCTGCACTTAAAACCATCTGTGCCTTGCAGCCTGTCTCCATTCGATGTCTGGTCTGTGCTGGTTGACAGCTCCCGTGTGCATTTTTACCCAGACAACCACAAACACAGGACACCCAGTCACATCTGCATTCATCTACATACTGAATGGGTCTTCCTGGGATGGAAAGGTGGAGGGCCTGATACTTGTATTTCAAAGGCCAGTGGCCTGGCCTCATATAAAGGACTGATAGTCCCCTACTGGGACCCTGGCAGACAGGACTGGGCTGAAAAGGGAACTTGTGCACTTCAAAACCACCCTTTGAAGTCTTCCCCCCACTTCAAAGGCACTTTTGGGTTTATAAACTGGGTCTCTGACCTCACCAACTCAGACACTTCTGGACCTGCACCTGAACTCTGGCAGAGGAGCTACCTAGCTGCCTAAAGGACTCATCTGGACTGCTTTGCTCAGAAGGACTGCTGCCCTGCTGACCTTTGACTTTGCTTGAAGGACTCTGCCTTCCCCAACAGTCTTCTCCAAGGGCTTGGATTAAACTTGTCTCCAGTTTTCTGAAGTCTCAGGACCAACAAAAACTTCACCTCTTCAGGAAATTACTTGTGCATCGAAAATCGATGGAACAACTTCAGAAATTCACGCGAAACCTGCATTGAAGCTGTGAAATTGCCACACTGCCGACTCGAATGACGCAGCTCGACTTCCTGACTGGAAATTTGACACAGCACCTACCTTGCAACGGAAAATTTTACGCATTGCCTAGCAAATCGATGCAGCACCTGTTCCTTCTTCCAGCCCATCAAGGATTTTTAATGCATCATCCCTGGGCATCAAAAAATTCCCGCACCACAGTGAGGAACCAAGGCTGCGTGCTGAAAAACAACGCAAAACCCTTGCAGTGTGGAAAGAAACGATGCATCGTCTGTGCTGTGTCGGAAAATCCAAAGCAACATTTTATATTTCCACGCATCTCCTCCTCTGCAGTCTCCGTGCATCGTTATTTTTGATGCATACCAGGTACTGTGAGTAACAATGAAACAACTGTTTATTTCTAGGGATTTAGAACCCTTTAAACCTTTTAAAAGTGATATTTCAACCTGTGCTAATTGGATTTTTGCCATTTTGGCCTTATTTTATTCAGATAAATATTATCTAATTTTCTAGACCCATGTGGTGTATTTTTGTGGTGTCTTTTCTGTATTACTGTATGATTTATTGCACAAGTACTTTACACATTGCTGTCTACGTTAAGCCTGACTGCTCAGTGCCAAGCTACCAGAGGGGGTGAGCACAAGATAATTTGGATTGTGTTGTGACTTACCCTGACTAGGATTGTGGTCCATACTTGGGCAAGGGTGTATATCTCTGCCAACTAGAGACCCTATTTCTAACATTGGTGATCAGTGGTGAGGATAGGACTTGTGTTTGTGCAGTGCCATACAATAGTAACGTGAACACTACCAATCCACTGTCAAAGATACTTTTCTGAATTGTTTCTTTTTCTGCTAATTTTTCTACTGGACTTTTTTAAATCTAATCCTATATAACATGTCTCTGCCTGGGTCCCAAGGAGGAGCTGGAGAGCTTGACCTCTACCTGGGTCCCAAGGAGGAGCTGGAGAGTTTGACCTAGCCAAGCTGGAAGCGTACACTGTTAGCCAGCTGAAAAGGTTCTGCAAGCGGATTGGAGTAGCTACCCGGGGAGCCTCCAAGAAGGTATACCAAAAGGCGCTGAGGGCCTGGGCAGAAGCCCGTTCTCCAGAGTATGCTGAGTTGGGAGAGATTTGCCAACAGTAGTGGGGGGTGACACCCTTGAATTTCTGCCCCCTGAGAGAGCAGGAAGCAGTGTCTCAAATCTCAGCCTAACCGCAGAGGAATGGAGAGAGAAAAGAGTTTAGGCTACAGTTGGCCAGATTTCAAATAGAGACAGAGGAAAGGAAGACTGGGAGGGCCTTGGCAGAAAATGAACTATTGCTAGCTCATGAACCGAGTATTAAAGAGCTGGACATCAACTCTAGCCAGTAGTGATAGTGGCACCATACATACAGGACTTCCTGGAGACAAAAATGTTTGGATACCCAAGGATGTGGTGCCAAGTTCTGTAATGGGAGATGACCTTGAAAAGTGATTTTCTGCATTTGAAGCTGCACTGAGGGCTCATTGGGTTCCTGAAGAGAAGTGGGTGGGTGGGCTTGTGGAAACACGTGCCAATACTTGGGAAGGATACACTCCTCACATTAGAGGTTGGGCCCAAACTAAGTATGCCCCATGAAGGCCATTTTAATTGCCAAATTTGGACTGACCCCTGAAAAGTATTGCCAAATATTTAGGGACAGTAACAAGCTCTCCAACCAAACCTCGGTAGACTTCATGGATTTTTCCAGTGAGGCATTGAATGGCGGGGTGTGGGGCAGTAAAGTAAATGATTACATGGGTTTGTAAAATTTGATCCTGAGAGAGAATATGCTCAGTATTTGCTTTACAGAGTTGCGCCAACACTGAGTTAACAGTAAGCTGGCTGATCCCAGGAAGCTTGCTGATGAGGTGGACCTCTGGGCTAGCACCAGAGTATCCAAAAAAGTATCTGGGGGTACACCCTCAAATGTGATCAGGGTCCTCAACAGAAGAAAGAGGGGACAGAACACCTTAAAAATAAAGAGTTCTCAAAAGGCACCCAAAATAATTCTCAAGGGAATAGTGGTAACCAGTTCCAGTCTGATTCTAAAAAGAAAGGGTTCTTTGACCATAAGACAGGAAGGTGTGTACCCCAATGCAAAGAGTGTTCAAAGTATGTTCACTCTAAGGGTGACTCCAGATGTCCAAAGAGGGCACAGCCCCCCACTGGAGGGCAGACACCTGGGTGGGCTAGTGTCGCACTCGGGGAGGGGGTAGTCCCAGTAGTTTTGGGGAACAGACAGAGGTAACCGTATTATCCCTAGGGGATGCAGAAATGGTACCAAAGCCAACATGCCTTCCAATACTTCCAAGTATAGGCAGTGGGTCACCATTAATGGGCAACAGGTGGAGGCTGAGTGACGCAGGAGCCAGCATGACTACTGTCAAGGGTCAGCTGGTGTCAGCAGAGCAGGTCCTACTGAATACATTCCACCAAGTCATAGTCACTGACAATCATGAGAGCCACCTACCAGTAGCTCTGGTTCCTTTTTAGTGGGGGGTATCTCTGGTACTCTGAAAGTAGCTGTGAGTCCTGCCATGCCTGTAGATTGTCTGTTAGTCAGTGACCTTGAGCACACTGCCTGGAGGGAGGTATAGCTAAGGTCTCACTTGGAAATGCTTGGATTGCCTGAGTGGGTTTGCATGACTGCAAGGTCCATGGATACCCGGGAGGGGAGTCAAGGGTGTCTGGATCCTGGAAGAGTGGCCCAGACAGCTGCAAGGAGGGGGACAAGGAGTGTGGGAAACCGGTGCTGGAAATTCCTGCAGTGGTTGACAAGGTCCCTGATGAGGAGGCCCCTGAGCCAATCGGGGAGGACATTGCTGCCCTGGGAGACATACCTGAGCTTGCTGGCTAGCAAGTTAAGGGTGGGCCAACCAGGGAAGAATTCTGCATGGCGCAGAAAGAGTGTCCCACTCTTGTGGGCTTGCGGTAACAGGCCTCAGCCCAAGCAGCAGGTGAAGCCTCTGGGGAATCACCTTATCTATTGGGAGAATGATCCCCTTTACAGTGAGTCTAAGGTACTGGAGACTAGGGCAGCACTTGTGCTGGTTGTCCCCCAGTGTTATTGGGCCTTCCTACTGGGCCTGGCTCACAACATTCCCCTGGCAGGACATTCAGGGCAAGACAAGACCTTTGCCACGCTTGTCACCGACTTCTATTGGCCTCCAAGGCGGACAGCCTCAGGTGCATTCTGTAGATCCTGTCCTACCTGCCAGGCTAGTGGGAAGACAGGGAAAAGGTTCAAGGAACCCCTGATCCCACTCCCGGTCATTGGCACCCCCTTTGAAAGGGTTGGCATTGATGTCATTAGTCTTTTGGACAGCAAAACTGCCCTAGGCAACAGATTCATCCTGGTTTTGGTGGACCATGCGACCCTCTACCCAGAAGCAATCCCTCTGAGGACGTGACTGCAGAGGTGGTGACCAGAACTCTGATGGGGATCTTTACCTGTGTGGGATTCCCTAAGGAGATTGTGTCTAAATATAGTCTCCTACACCGATGACACCCAACTGATCCTCTCCCTGTCCAAGGACTCTGCTCAAGAGAAAACAAATTTCCACAATGGCATGAGAGCAGTCACTGCCTAGATGGAGGCCAGCTGCCTCAAGCTCAACTCAGACAAGACAGAGATCCTCGTGATCAGCTCCACCCTTCCTGCCTGGAACAATTCCCGATTGGACCACTGCTCTGGGTAATGCCCCCACCGACCATGCGTGCAAACTGGGCATCATCCTGGACTCCTCTCTATTGATGACTCGCCAAGTCAATGCCATCTCTTCATCATGCTTCCACACCCTCCAACTCCTGCCAAATATTTTCAAATGGATTCCTCCCGACACAAGGAAAGCAGTCACTCACACACTCGTCACTAGCAAACTGGACTATGGCAACGCACTCTATGCCCGTATCACCAAGAAACTTCAATCAAGACTACAAATAATCCAGAATACAGCAGCCAGACTCATCCTGAACATCCCCTGGCACAGCTGCGTCTCTTCCTGCCTCAGAGGCCTAAACAGACTCTGTCAACAAGCTCATCACATTCAAACTCCTAATCCACACCTACAAGGCACTGCACAACATAGGACCAGCATACCTCAACCACTGCCTCACCTTCGAGGTGCCCAACAGACAACTCTGCTCCTCCCAGCTGTCCCCAAGATCCAGAAAAATACAGCAGTAAAATATCATCCTTCTACCTAGCAGCCAGGACATGGAATGCACTACCTCTCAAGCTCAGGCAGACCTCATCACTGAAGCAGTTCAGGAAGAACCTCAAGATCTGGCTGTTCGAATGAGCAGCATGTCAACATACAGCACCTTGAGACCCTATGGGAGATTAGCCGCGCTGTACAAATCCTTGATTGATTGATTGTCTGACACAGGCACAAACTTCATGTCTGCATACAGGAAGTCCATGTGGGATGCATGTGGGGTGACCTACAAGTCCACCACACACCATCATCCTGTCAGTATGGTCTTGTGGGGAGATTCAACAAGACCTTGAAGGGTATGATCACAGTCTTCCCTGAGGCCATGAGGTGTAAGTGGGACGTCCTCTTGCCATGCTTTCTCTTTTCTTATAGAGGGGTACCCTAGATGGGGGTAGGATTCAGTCCTTTTGAGCTTCTCTATTGGTACCCTGTAAGGGGACATCTAAACATTGTGAAAGAGGGGTGAAAGAAAGCTCCCAAGGCACCCCCTCCGAATATGGTCAGCTACATGCTGGCCCTCCACAACCAGATGCACCACTTCTGGAAGAAGGCCAAGAGCAACCATGAGGCCAGTCAAGAGGTTATGAAATGCTGGTAGGACCAGAAGACACACCTGGTGGAGTTTCAGCCTGGAGACAAAGTATGGCTGATAGATCCAGTAGAACCTAGAGCTCTCTAGGACCACTGGACTGGCCCATATGAGATAAAGGAGCATAAAGGAGAGGCCACTTATTTAGTGGACCTCCAATCTGCTCAGAAACCCCCAAGGGTTCTCCCTGTGAATAAATTGAAGCCTCATTTTGAGAGGACTCAAGTCAACATGCTTCTGGTGACAGATGAGGATATGGAGGAGGAGAGTGAACATCTCCCTGACTGCCTCTCTGCCCGAGAAGGTGATGGGTCAGTGGGGGGTGTGAGACTCTCAGACCCTGGACCAGCGAGGGGACTGCTACCAGCTGCTGGAGCAATACTCTTCCCTGTTTTCCCTCACCCCTGGACACACACACTTGTGTGTCCATGATATTGGCACGGGAGACAGTCCCCCTGTAAAGAATAAAATGTACAGGTTGTCAGACAGGGTGAAGGCCAGTATCAAGGATGAAGTTGCCAAGATGCTGGCTCCATGGGTATTTGAGAAATTCAGCAGTCCTTGGTCCAGCCCTGTGGTGCTGGTACCAAAGTCTGCCCCACCTGGTTCTAAGCTAGAACTTAGGTTCTGCGTGGATTTCTGAGGTCTCAATTCAGTCACTAAAACTGACACTCACCCCATCCCCTGAACTGATGAGCTCATAGACAGGCTAGGTACTGTCAAATCCCTCAGTACTTTTGATCTCACAATAGGGTGCTGGCAGATCGCCTTGACTGAGGGGGCCAAAGAGAGATCTGCTTTTTCAACTCCTGTGGGACATTACCTGTTCAGAGTGATGCCCTTTGGATTGAAAAACGCCACCGCTACTTTCCAGCGGTTGGTTAACGGGGTCCTGGCTGGTAAGGATACATTCTGCGCCGCCTATCTGGATGACATTGCAGGCTACAGTTCCAGCTGGGAGTAACACCTGCTCCATCTCTAAGAGGTGCTCTAGGCCCTTCAAGAGATAGACCTGACAATCAAAGCCAGTAAGTGCCAGATTGGGCAGGGTTCTGTGGTGTACGTGGTACACCTAGTAGATGGTGACAAGGTGCAGCCCCTCCAGGTCAAGATTGAAACAATCACGGCCTGGCAACCACCTAGAACCCAAACAGAGGGGAGAGCCTTCCTATGCCTCACTGGGTACTACCGTAGGTTTGTTAAGGGTTATGGCACCATGGTGGCCCCCTTAACAGGTCAAACTTCAAAAAAGCAACCTAGGTTGGTGATTTGGACAGAGGCTTGTCAGAAAGCCTTTGACTCCCTAAAGGAAACCAGGTGCGTGACACCCACGCTCAGGGCCCCTGACTACTCCAAGGAGTTCATCGCATAGACAGACGCTTCAGAGCATGGCATAGAGGCAGTTCTAGCACAGCTGAATGAAGCGGGCTGAGACCAACCAGTAGCCTTTATTAGCAGAAGACTACTACCACAATAATAAAGGTGGAATGCTATTGAGAGAGAAGCATTTGCTGTGATCTGGGTGCTGAAGAAGCTGAGACCAAACCTGTTTGTGGCTCACTTCCTGGTTCAGACAGACCACGGGCCCCTCAAATGGCTCATGCAGATGAGGGGTGAAAATCCTAAACTCTTGAGGTGGTTCATCTCCCTACAGGGAATGGAGTTTACAGTGGAGCATTGCCCGGGGAATGACCATGCCAATGCTGATGGTCTCTCCAGATTCTTCTCCCTTAGTGATGAGAGCTCCCAGGGGGTTGGGTAGCATTCCCCCACTTTCAACTGGTGGTGACACATGTTGGATGTGACAGCCTTAGGGTGGTCATCCCCCTACTTTTGCCTGCCTCCCACCTCTTTTCTGACACTGCTTTTGCTGGTTTTAGGACTCTGCGCACTTTACCACTGCTATCCAGTGCTAAAGTGCATATGCTCTCTCCCTTAAACATCATAAACATTGGCTCATTCCCAATTGGCATATATAATTTATTTGTAAGTCCCAAGTAAAGTGCACTACATGTGGGCCTGTAAATGAAATGCTACTAGTGGGCCTGCAGCACTGATTGTCCCACCCACATATGTAGCCCCTTAACCATGTCTCACGCTTGCCATTGCAGGGCCTATGTTTGCAGTGTCACTGCCACTTCGACTTGGCATTTAAATGTACTTGGTAAGCCTTAAACTCCTCTTTTTCTACATATGTCACACCTAAGGTAGGCCCTAGATAACCCATAGGGCAGAGTGCTATGTAGGTAAAAGGCAGGACATGTACATATATGTCCTTGTAGTGGAAAAACTCCTACATTTGTTTCCCACTACTGTGAGGCCTGCTCCTTTCATAGACTAGCATTATGATTTCCCTCAGATACTTTTTAAGTGGTAGATTCTCATCTGAAATTGGTAACCAGATCATATTTAGTATGGCCAGAACGGTAATAGAAAATCCTGCTTATTGGTGAGGTTGGACTATTTTATAAATGCTACTTTTAGAAAATGAGCATTTCTCTGCACTTAAAACCATCTGTGCATTACAGCCTGTCTCCAATCAACATCTGGCCTGTGATAGTTGACCGCTCTTCACCCAGACAACTGCAAACACAGGAAACTCAGTCACATTTGCATTGGTCTGCATACTGAATGGGTCTTCTTGGGATGGAAGGGTTGAGGGACTGATACTTGTATTTCAAAGGCCAGTGGCCTGGCCTCACACAAAGGACTGATACCCCCCAACTGGGACCTGGCAGACAGGATTAGGCTGAAAGTGGAACTTGTGTACTTCAAAAGCACTCTTTGAAGTCTCCCCCCTCTTCAAAGGCATTTTGGGTATATAAACTGGGTCTCTGACCCCACCAACTCGGACACTTCTGGATCTACACCTGATCTCTGTCAGAGGAGCTGCCTGGCTGCCCAAATAACTCATCTGGACTGCTTTGCTGAGAAGGACTGTTACCCTGCTGTTGTCCTTCTGCCCTGCTGGCCTCTGACTTTGCTAGAAGGACACTGTCTTCCCCAAAAGTGCTCTCCAAGGGCTTGGATTGAGTTTGCCTCCTGTTTTCTGAAGTCTCAGGCCCAACAAGAAATACCTTGTGCGTCCAAAATCGACACAAAGCCTGCAGAAATAGTCACAAAGCCTGCATTGTGCCAGAGAAATCGCCGCACATCCGACTGGAACGACGCTACCTCAACTTCATGACTGGAAATTAGATTCAGCTCCTACCTTGCGACAGAAAATTCGACGCATCGCCTGTTCCTTCTTCCAGTGTGTCAAGGATTTTCAATGCATCATCCCTGGGCATCAAAATATCCCCACACCACATTGAGGAACCAAGACTGCATACCGAAAAACAATGCAACACCTTAATTTTCCCTGCATCTCCTCCTCTGAAGTCTCCGTGTATTGTTATTTTTGACGAATACCAGCTACTGTGTAAAACAAAGAGACAACTGTTTATTTCTAAGGATTGAGACTCTTTTAAAACTTTTAAAAGTGATTGTTCAACTTGTGCTTATTGGTTTTTTACCTTATTTTATTCAGATTAATATCTATTTTTCTAAACTTGTGTGGTGTACTTTTGTGGTGTCTTCACTATGTTACTGTATGATTTATTGCACAATTACTTTACACATTGCCTTCTAAGTTAAGCCTGACTGCTCAGTGCCAAGCTACCAGAGGATGGGCACAAGATAATTTGGATTGTGTTGTGACTTACCCTGACTGGGATTGTGGTCCCTACTTGGACAAGGGTGTATACCTTTAGCAACTAGAGACCCCATTTCTAACACTTGACAAATGTTATCCTCCCAGGTGAGTAAAAGTCATTTTGAGAGTTGGATTTGGGCAACTAAACATTGGTTTTGTGGTTGAAGATAAAGAAACAGGTCTTTTTGGACTTTGCATTCCGGTCACTCCCTCCACTTCCCACCACATACAAATGTTATCCTCCCAGGTGAGTAAATTTCAATTGAGAGTTAACAGACTTGGGTATTTGGGCATGTGAACACTGGGGTTGTGTTTGGAGTCCGAGAAACAGAACCTACTGGCCTTAGCAGTCATGTCACTCACTCTACTTCATATGCATGATACGTGTCATCCACCTAGGTGAGTACACTTCATTTGTGAGTTACCAAACAGGGGTATTTGGAGATGAGAACACTGGACTGGTGATTGGAGTGATAGGAACAGAGCCATCTGGGGGTTGCTGTCATGTCAGTCCCTATGCTACAAACATGATCCTCCCAAGTGAGTACACTTCATGTGTGAGTTACCAGTCTTTGGAGAAGAGGACACTGGGCTGGTGAGTAAAGTAACAGTGACCGATCCTCCTGGCCTTAGTCATTTTACTCCCTTTACTACACACACTATACAAATAGTATCCTCTCAGCTGAGTCACACTACGTTGAGAGTTGACAAACAGGGGTCTGTCGATGAATGAACACTGTTCTGGTGTTTGTAGTCAGGGAAACAGTGCCTCCTGTGAGTTGCAGTCAGGTTATTCTATCCACTTCATACATGTGACCAATGTTATTCTCCAGATGAGTAAACTTCATTTGGGAGTTGACACACAGGGCTCTTTGGACAAGGAAACACTGAGCTGGTATTTTGGTTATATAAACAGTGCTTCCTGGGAGTTGCTGTCATGTCACACCCTCTAAAATGCACACTATACAAATGCTATCTCCCCAGGTGAGTGCACTGCAATTGATAATTGTAAAACAGATGTATTGGAGCATGTGACCACTGTGCTGGTGGTTGAAGTGAGAGAAGCAGTGCCTCCTGTGAGTTGCAGTCAGGTCACTCTCTCTACTACACACACTTGACTAATGTTCTCACCCAGGTGAGTACACTGCAATTGAGAGTTCTCTAACAGATGTATTGTGGCATGTCACCACTATCCTAGTGTTTGGGGTTACAGGAATAGTGCCTGCTGGGAGTTGTAGTCATATCAGCCCCTGTACTACACACTCTTTACAAGTGTTATTCTCCCGGGTGTGTATCCATAAATATATAGATAACAAACAGGGATCTTTGGACAAGTGACCACTGGTCTGGTGCTTGGAGTTATAGAAACAGTGCCTGCTGGGAGTTGGAGTCATGTTAGTCCCTGTACTATACATACTATACAAATGTCATCTCCCCAGGTGAGTACACTTCAATTGTGAGTTACCCAGTAGAGGTCTTTGGACAGGTGAACTCTAGGCTGATGAGTGGCGTAATAGTAAATGAGGCAAAGGTGAGCCATGACTATGCATGACATTGCATTTTGGTGACATTTGTAGTGTTGTAACTTACCAGACTCCACTCTCCCAGGTATTCCTGTCAAGCCCTCAGAATGCAGGATGGCCAAGACCTTCTCCCAGGGAAATAGGTGTAATGGGACATTGGGTCTGCCACCGCCAGTCTTTTTGGCCTGTAGCTGGTGCCTGGAGACCAAGGAACGGGCCTTGCCCCTGAGGTGACAGTAACTTACCAAACAGGGAAAATGCAATAGGGTGTGAACACACAAGTGTGTGCAGGATGTTCAATGGGATGGAGAATAAAAGGGGTGCTCTACAAAAAAAGGTGCTCAGGCTTCATTTTCTTGAAGTGGAAATGCAAGGATTGTGGTCTGTGAGGGGTGTGTTTTATAGTGTCCTTTGCAGGTGTGTCCAGTGCGGCAATGTGTCTCAGCTGTGTTCTTTTCAAATTCATCTAATGTGCAGTTGTGTATCACTTTGCTGACTGTGGACCTCCGTGGTTCAGACTGCCATTGACTGACTGCCATGGAGGTCTGCCACGGTGACTGTGTGCTTGTAATAAGGTCAGTGGTTGGTTGCTGTGCATTTGGCGCTGGAGGTCGGACTGCCTATTTCCAAGCCACCATGCCGCTGGCTGGCTGCCTTTTATGGTTGGTGGTCGGAGGTCCTGTCTGTATAACTCGTAATGGGGCGGTCTGAAAAACCGCCAACATAACGGTCTTTTCAGGACCACTAACATGGCAGTATGGAGGTCCAACTGTCAAACTCGTAATATAGCCCTCTGTCATTCAAAGAGGAGGGGATGCAATTAGGAAATCTATGACCACGGATGCGGACAAATGCTGCCTTCAAATTCCAGAGAGGGCAGTCTTGTCTCACAGCGGCAAACACCACAATTACAGGAACAGAAGAATTGGCCACAACCTCTGCATTGGATTGGTGTTGGACTTTTTTGCTTATGCAGGGTCATCCCCAATCTTTTTGCTTCCTGCCTCCTATATTTGCTGACCTGTGGCTGTTGGCTTTTGAACTCTGAGCCCTTTACCACTGCTAACCAGTGCTAAAGTGCATATGTGCTCTGTGTAAATTGTATGTAATTGGTTTATCCATGATTGGCATATTTGATTTGCTAGTAAGTCCCCAGTAAAGTGCACTAGAGGTGCCAGGGCCTGTAAATCAAATGGTACTAGTGGGCCTGCAGCACTGGTTGTGCCACCCACATGAGTAGCTCTGTAATCATGTCTCAGACCTGCCACTGCAGTGTCTGTGTGTGCAGTTTTAACTGTAAATTTGACTTGGCAAGTGTACCCACTTGCCAGGCCTAAACCTTTTCTTACATGTAAGGCACCCCTAAGGTAGGCCCTAGGTAGCCCCAAGAGCAGGGTGCAGTGTATGGTTTGGGGGTCTCTGAGCTCACAGTTTTAAAATACATCTTTTAGTAAAGTTGATTTTAAGATTGTGTGTTTGAAAATGGCACTTTCTAAAAGTGAGCATTTTCTTGCTTATACCATTTCTGTGACTCTGCCTGTTTGTGGATTCCCTGTCTGGGTCAGTTTGACAGTTGGGCTGGTTGCACCTCACACTAGCCAGTGACACAAAAGTAGCTGGGGTGTAGTCTGCATTTCCTGATGAGCAATCTGTGCTAGGAGGGAGGGGAGGAGTGGTCACTTACACCTGAAAGGGCTGTGCCTGTTCTCACACAATGCAGTCTCCGACCCTCTGGTGAGTCTGGGGCCTGGCCTGGGCAAGGCAGGATTTTGCATTCAAAAGAGACTTTCCTTTGAAGTAGGCCTACTTCAAAGGAGAAATTGGGTATAAGAAGGGCACCCAAAACCACAGACTTTAGAACACTTCTAAAAACAAGAGGAACCTCTGGCTGGAGAAGAGCTGAAGAGCTGAGAAGTGCTGCCCTGCCTGTGACTGTGCTTTGTGGAGCTATCCTGCAGTTCCTGCTTCTGCCAGAGTAAGAGGGCAAAGACTGGACTTTGTGTGCCTTCCATCTTGTGAAGAAATCTCCAAGGGCTTGATTTAGAGCTTGCATTCGGTTGTTTGAAGTCTCAAGGACAGCAAAGACTTCTCTCTGCCAGCACCTGGAGTCTCTGGAGAGACTCCTGCTCTGACAAGTGTTGTCCTATCCAGCCCCTGGGGTCTTGAAAGGAAAGCTGGTGGAAATCCAATGAAATCGACTTCGGGTCACTTCAGACTGACGCCGCTGCTGAATCCGGTGACGCTGCCTGCAACCGACTCTGTGATCTTCGCTGGAACGCGACGACCTTCGCAGGCCCGACACCGCTGCAGCACCGCTGAAGTCTGCGACTCCGTGGAAGTCGCTGCACCATGTCGTGACCACCGCTCGAAGTGTGCGGATTCAACATTTCACACAGATGCCGCGATCCCCGACTTCGCACATTGACTTGTTTTCACTCTTCACCAAAGGTACTGTACTTGGGGGTCTACGTGACTCCATGTCCAGCGCTGCTGGTGTCGGCTTGTTGGGAACGACTCCGTCACAACGCCGTGTTAACACCTCATCAAAGCATTTTGTGTTTCGAAGCGCTATTTTTGAGTTTAATCTTTCAAAATTCAGAACTTGTGTATATCAGATTTTTGTCGTTTTGGTCTTGTTTTGTTTAGACAAATATTTACTATTTTTCTAAACTTGTGTTGTGTCATTTTGTAGTGTTTTCATTAAGCTACTGTGTGTGTTGGTACAAATACTTTACACCTAGCACTCTGAAGTTAAGCCTACTGCTCTGCCAAGCTACCAAGGGGATCAGCAGGGATTAGCTGAGGGTGATTCTCTTTTACCCTGACTAGAGTGAGGGTCCTTGCTTAACAGGGGGTAACCTGACTGTCAACCAAAGACCCCATTTCTAACATTGATGATCAGCGGTTCGGATTTGGACTTGTATCTGTACTTGACATACAGGGATTAAGTGTACACTACTGTTTTGATCTCAGACCACTGCGTGACCACTTACTACTTTTTTGGTGATCTTTCATTTTTCTCTTTGGGACTCCTTTTTGTTCTACTTCCATGATTTTGCTGATCACTTGACTGATTGATTCTTATTACTTCATTGGGAACTTATTTTCTGCCTTTGGAACTTTGCACTTGCGACCATCATGTTTCAATCTGGAGATACAACAGCTGGAGCTGTGTTTGAAATAGAGAAACTGAAGGAGTACTCAGTTGCTCAATTGAAACAGTTCCTTAAAGATCGTGACTGTCCCACTGAGAGCTCCACCAGGGAGGGGGAGCTGCAAAAGGCACAGAGGGCCTGGGTGACAGTCAAGGAGGCTGGAGGGCACACAGAGGAGGAGAATGTGGGTGGTGAAGTGCAGAGGATACACAGTGGTGTAGTGGAGGTACCTGTTACGCCTGGGGGAGGGTCCCCAGGAGGGGTAGCAGGGTGTCACCCAAGGGTCTGACTTCTGAAGAGTTACAGGACAGACAGGCAGAGAGGGCTCACCAGTTGAAGTTCAAGGAATTGAGGATGCAAAGGGAGAAGGAGTTGGAAGAAAGGAGGAGGGTCTTAGAGATCAAAAAGAGGATTTGGGCTTATGAGCTCAAAATGAAGGAGCTGGAAGTCATAAGGGCTGAGTCCAGCTGGAATGGTGGCAGCAACAATTGTATATCCAGTGCTGCCAAAGAAGTGCACATGCCCAGAGATGTGGTGCCCTACTTGAAGGAGGGAGTTAACACACGCCAGGAGGTTCAGGGGCATGAGGTAGCTCCAGTGATGCACAGGGTGCCTGGGGTGGATTGGGGCACTGGCATGGGGAGTCATATTCCTACTGGTGGGAGGGACACTCTACTGACTCTAGGTGAGAGTGACAGGGAGAGAGGTTCCCCCCTGGTAGAAGTCCTGGTTATGGAGTGTGAAGGCATCCCAGAAGAGTGTGGATTGAGTGTCAGGGACAGTCAGGTACTGTCTCACCAGTCTCAGGAGGGTGATGTGGGGTGCTTTTTCAAAGCAGAGTGACTGGATGGTTGGGTGAAGGGTACTTTGGTTAATTCATGTGAGGGGCTGAGTGATGTAATTGCTGGAGAGCCTATGTCTAGCCCTTATTTTCCAGAGCTCACCAACACCAGGTGGAGTGTGAGTTCTCTGACCCCAGGGAGCTTACAATGGAGGCAGACTTCTGGGTGAGTACCAGAGAGTCTGAAGAGGCATTTGGGGGTGATCCTGAGGGGAGTGGTCTAGGTATTTCCCAACCAGATGAGGTAGGGAAGGATTGTAGTGTCCCAGGTAGGTCCCAGTGTAGTGGAATGGGTGAGGGACCCCATGTCCAGTCTCAGAGGCGAGGGAATGGGGATGGGCTGAGGCCCAAGGTGCCCGAAATCCGGTCCCAGGTCCTGGAGGGTTCCATGAGGGAACACCCAAAGAAGAGCCCAGCCTGTACCATAGGGCCATCAGTTGAGGGAGACCCCACAGTGTCAGGAGAACTTGGAGGGGCGGCTGTAGCCAGCGTCCCACCAGTTCTGGTGTCTGACTCGACTTTTGCACCCCATCACTAGAAGTGGTACTGCCAGAGGGTTGAGAAAGGGTTGCGGACCCCAGTGGAGAACCTGGAGGGTCAGGGGTCAGCTCTGAGAGCAGAGCCCCCAGGAAGGACCTTGGTGAGACCATTTCTAGGTTGGGGAGGAATCCAGACTCTGTCAGCTGGGCAGAGGTCAGGAGACCTGCACCAGACAGACTTTTGTGTGGCCCTTGGGGACGGTGTATCCCTTGAGGGGGGTAAGTGTGACCCCCTGGAAGTCCTGGTGTGCCAGGCAATGGTTCAACCGCAGGGTGGTGACTCCGGGTTGAATGATCAGTTTCAGGGGGTAAACTCTGACCTGATGGGGGGGTAAGTGTACTCCCAAGGAAGTCCTGGTGCGCCAGGCAGTGGTTCAACTGCGTGGTGGTGACTCTGGTTTGGATGACCAGGTTCAGAGGGTAAACCCTGACCTGGTGGGGGGTAGGTATGCCCCCAGGAAGTCCTGGGTTGCCAGGCAGTGGTCCAGTCTGTGGGTACAGGCCTTGGACTGGTGGATCAGGTGCAGGGGGTAAATCCTGATCTGAAGGGGTGGGCAGTTTGCCCAATCACCCCCCCCCGGTGTGATTTCAAGGGGGACTCTCCCTGAGGGGGGATGCAGAACCCTGAGAGTATGGGAGGGGAGAGAGAGCCTCACCCCTGGCCCCAGTGCAATCTAACGGTACAGACCCTGGATTGGAAGGCTAGGTTCAGGGTGTCCCCCCTGACCTGGAGGAAGGGGCTACTGCTAACAATGCCCCTACCATGTTGTCTTCTGGGGGTTGGGGGGCACTGCTTGTTGTGGGGTGCAGGACCCCAGAAGGGAGGGCAGGGAGAGGGAAGCCTCACCCCTGGCCCTGGTCCAACCTGAAGGTACAGACCGAGGTTGGAGGACCAGTTGCAGGTTTACATCCCTGTACTGGTGGAAGAATTGTGCAGGACTGCTTCTACAAGCACCCTGACAATTTTGGACTCTGGGGGTGCTGCTCCTGCAGGGAGGGTACAGAGCCCCAGAGGGGAGGACCAGGTCAGGTTGTCATTTCTGACCTGGAGGAAGAGAGAGTGGTCAAAGGGTGCCAGGCACCTGGGGTTACTGTCCCCCACTCTCCGCAGTCACAGTGGTTGGAGAGGCCTGAGGTCCGGCTCTCATCCCTGACAGTTGTCCAGGGCCACTGTGGCTTGCTGTCCTGGTGGACAGAGTTGAACACTGTGTTGGCCCTACTGGTGCCATCTGCCCATTGGGAGACATCTGTGAGCAAAGTAAAGTTAGGTGCTGCACAGATGGTATCTGCAGATGTGGAGAAGGGTCCCCCATGGGTTAGCTTAGTGGGCCCTGAGAGTATGGACAGAGGGATCCAGCTGGAGTCAGGAAGGTGTAGAACTGGAACATGCCCCTGCTGTTGTGGGCCTGGGTCCTTGTTCTATCGGCCCAATCAGGGAAGTACATCAAGGTATTGATTGTTCTCCCCTGGCTTTAGGCTAGTAGGGGGTTGTGTTGGACTTTTGTGCTTATGCAGGGTCATCCCCAATCTTTTTGCCTCCTGCCTCCTATTTTTTCTGACCTGTGGCTGTTGGCTTTTGAACTCTGAGCACTTTACCACTGCTAACCAGTGCTAAAGTGCATATGCTCTCTGTGTAAATTGTATGTAATTGGTTTATCCATGATTGGCATATTTGATTTACTAGCAAGTCCCTAGTAAAGTGCACTAGAGGTGCCAGGGCCTGTAAATCAAATGCTGCTAGTGGGCCCGCAGCACTGGTTGTGCCACCCACATGAGTAGCTCTGTAATCATGTCTCAGACCTGCCACTGCAGTGTCTGCTGTTTTAACTGTAAATGCGACTTGGCAAGTGTACCCACTTGCCAGGCCTAAACCTTCCATTTTCTTACATGTAAGGCACCCCTAAGGTAGGCCCTAGGTAGCCCCAATGGCAGGGTGCAGTGTATGGTGAAGGTAGGACATATAGTAATGTGTTGCATATGTCCTGACAGTGAAATATTGCTAAATTCATTTTTCACTGTTGCAAGGCCTGTCCCTCTCATAGGTTAACTTGGGGGCTACCTTTAAATCTGATTAAAGTGTAGATTCCCTTTGGGAGTGGATGGACATGTGGTGTTTGGGGTCTCTGAGCTCACAGTTTAAAAATACATCTTTTAGTAAAGTTGATTTTAAGATTGTTTGAAAATGCCACTTTTAGAAAGTGAGTCTTTTCTTGCTTATACCATTTCTGTGACTCTGCCTGTTTGTGGATTCCCTGTCTGGGTCAGTTTGACAGTTGGGCTGGTTGCACCTCACACTAAACAGTGACACAAAAGGAGCTGGGGTGTAGCCTACATATCCTGATGAGCCATCTGTGCTAGGAAGGAGGGGAGGAGTGGTCACTTACACCTGAAAGGGATGTGCCTGTCTTCACACAATGCAATCTCCAACCCCTTGGTGAGTGTCTGGGGCCTGGCCTGGGCAAGGCAGGATTTCGCATTAAAAAGAGACTTTACTTTGAAGTAGGCCTACTTCAAAGGAGAAATTGGGTATAAGAAGGGCACCCAAAACCACAGACTTTAGAACACTTCTGGAAACAAGAGGAACCTCTGGCTGGAGAAGAGCTGAAGAGCTGAGGAGAAGTGCTGTCCTGCCTGTGACTGTGCTTTATGGAGCTGTCCTGCAATTGCTTCTTCTGCCAGAGTAAGAGGGCAAAGACTGGACTTTGTGTGCCTTCCATCTTGTGAAGAAATCTCCAAGGGCTTGATTTAGAGCTTGCCTCCTGTTGTTTGAAGTCTCAGGGACAGCAAAGACTTCTCTCTGCCAGCACCTGGAGTCTCTGGAGAGACTCCTGCTCTGACAAGTGGTGCCCTATTCAGTCCCTTGGCCCTTGAAAGGAAAGCTGGTGGAAATCCAAGGAAATTGGACGACTTCGGACCGACACCACTGCTGAATCTGGTGACGCCGCCTGCAACCGACTCCGTGATCTTCGCTGGAATGCGACAACCTTCGCAGGCCCGACGCCGCTGCAGCCCGGCTGAAGTCCGCAACTCAGTGGAAGTCGTTGCACCACGTCGTGACCGACGCAGCTCGAAGTGTGCAGATTCAACATTTCGCACAGACGCCGCAATCCACGACTTTGCGCATCGACTTGTTTTCACTCTTCACCAAAGGTACTGTACTTGGGGGTCTACGCGACTCCATGTACAGCGCGGCTGGTGTCGGCTTGTTGGGAACGACTCTGTCACGACGCAGTGTTAACACCTCATCAAAGCATTTTGTGTTTCTAAGCGCTATTTTTGAGTTTAATCTTAAAAAAATCATAACTTGACTTGTGTATGTCGGATTTTTTTCGTTTTAGTCTTGTTTTTGTTTAGACAAATATTTCCTATTTTTCTAAACTGGTGTTGTGTCATTTTGTAGTGTTTTCATTAAGTTACTGTGTGTGTTGGTACAAATACTTTACACCTAGCACTCTGAAGTTAAGCCTACTGCTCTGCCAAGCTACCAAGGGGGAAGCAGGGGTTAGCTGAGGGTGATTCTCTTTTACCCTGACTAGAGTGAGGGTCTTTGCTTGAACAGGGGGTAACCTGATTGTCAACCAAAAAAACAATTTCTACACTTGGTTTCCAGTGGCAGGTCTTAAGTTCAGTGCAGAAGCAAAAAGGCAAAAGAGGTTGAGCAAGTGGCAGCATCAATGACATTTGAGAGGATGGTCCAAGAGTATCTGGATAACCCAAAAGCTGTCTATGTGGATCTATTGTGTAGCCATTTTAGTTATAGCTTTATGTATGTTATTTTTAACATACTAGGCCTGCGGCTGTGCACTTTAACCTAGATATATTTTATTCGGCTTTGCTTTATTATTGTTACAGTAGCCACTTTTATGGTCTTGTTTTATTTTCTCTATATCTTACTATTTTTGCCTAGGCCAGCACTCTGTTCTCAAACAAGACATTCTTGCTCTCTCTGTTCTTCTTTCAAGGCTGCAGCAAGATAGGTTGCCTGTGAACGTGGTATAAGTTTATTCTCCAACATTCGTAGAAAAACATACATTCTTACATAGGGACATTTTCTCAGAACAACAGTTGTTTTATTATAAAAACACTCATGTCCCTTACACGTTAGAGGGCGATTCCAGCCAGAGAACCATGACTGTATGCTGATCGCTGAATGCTTTGCTACAGATTCTAATTCAGACTTCAGGCCTTTGCTCGGGTATGGGGGATGATGTCTTCACTGGGGAACCTGAAGGGCACAATTAGAGTTTAACACGCTGTGCTCTATTATAGCCTAGGTAGGAATTAGTCTGTTGACTCTAGTGACAATATGGTAGCATTATTCTTATGTTTTACTCTCTTTGTCACAATTTTAATCTTGTCATGCTGTATCGTCCTGGTTATTGGAGTCCACGCTTTGCTATCTAAGATGCAGTTGCTTTAATAAAGCATTATTGAAATATATACTGCCTCTGTCACTGTGTATGTGAGACTAATGTAACTGAGAGAAACGGAAAAGACCTGAGTGACCACGGCTTCCCTGAGAAACCAGTTCTGTCATGCGCTCTGCTGCCCAATCATCCCTGCCCTTGGGTAGAGATGAGGCACTGCTGGTTAGCCGGAGCAGAACCTGGATTGGAGCAACAGGTGTCACCTGTAGTGGGTTTGACTCAGTCTCCCACACAACAGGCGATTCTGCCACTCAAAATCCAGTAGTCTCATTAGGATAATGAGAGCCTACGCGGCATGGCGCAGCCAACGTTTGGTCAGGCTCTAATTTTCAGGTCCTCCTGATTATCTGTGTCACTATATAGGACGACACCTCAGTACTATATACTGTGTTGAGGATTTCCTCCTCGGCTAAGTAGGACATCCTATCTGAAGCTGGAGGTTGTTCAAGCTTGAACTCTAAAAGGAGAATCCCTATTTGGCGTGCCTTCTCTGAACATAATTTACCATCTATCATGGCAAATCCACAGCAGGTAGAAATCGCAGTCAATATGACACAACCCCTGACTGCCCATTTATCGGCAAATGGCCTAACGGCCCAGGGAGCTCCAGCCACATTTGTGGTGGATGCCCATCTAGTTTATAGAACAGAACTTTTCTATTCTTGGGTCACATTTCCAGTAGTTGATGGGAACAAAAACACATTTCACCACTATACACTTGCAAACGTACCTGGACAATACAGATCATATGCATATTCAGAAATACCTTTATCTTATTGAGAATAATAATTAGCTTGATGGCGCCCTACCCCACACAATTTTACCAGTTAGGTTAGGTCCTCTAAGTAATGAAGGTCCTACCTGGCCTTTATTGGCCACATATACACCTCCCCCTGCAGTAGCAAATTTAGCACCAGCTGAGGTTCGTCACTTATATACTGACCTGACAGCAACATACAGACGTTTCGTACAATTTGTAATGCAAACATTGAATACAAACTCAGCACATGCCGCTCCAACGCAACCACATGCAGTAACACCAGGTATTAACCCTGCAACTGTGCATACAATTATGGGTAAAGTACCCGTCAAACGAGAGGAAACTCCATTTTCGTTAGCTCAAAAAATAAATGCACTGGAAGCAGTATTTACCAATACGGGTCCTCAGGATAAATATAGAATTCTAACAATGTGCTTGCCATTTGGGATGGTCCCCAACAGTAGATAACTGTAATACATGGGGTAGGGTATTTGCCGCACTATATACTACCGCACACGGTATACCAACACTTGCCAATTTACCGGAAGTGTTGAAATAAATTCAAGATGAATACGGGGCTGCCCCGGCCCTGGACTTGGGGATGCAATTGATGGGCAACTTTGCCACAGTATCCTCAATTATTTTAAGGGGAAGCAGTCACACTAGCAGTGCGCATGCGGCTCTGTGATGTCCTCAACAGGGTCAAGAACGCGAGCTGCCAAAGATTATCACAGAGACCTATTCTAACATTGGTCGAGAAAGTCTAGGGGCCAGACCAAATAAACCACAATTTCAGGGCAAATCTAATAAAGATTATTCCAAGCAAGTTCCTGAGGGCATCAAGAAACGCTGGGATAAAAAAAAAAAAAAACTCCTAAAAAAGAAAGGGGAGAATCTCCGCATACGGAGACCCCACAGAATAGATATAATCTCAAGAAATAGATTACTGCCAATCTTGTTCCTTTCAGTACTCATCGGAAACACACAGTGAGAGAGGTTGGCAATCAGAGCAAAGAACAGAGTACGTGAAACCGGAACCGGAATCACAACGCTCATCGGAGGTTTCTGTTAAAAAGGAAGAGAAACCTCCCCAACAAAAACCCTAATTTAAAAAGAAAAAGGTGGCAGCAGTTGCAAACTGACATGCTGCTCAATAAGAGGGTCCTCTTGAAGAACATGAAGTGGGCACTAGCGCCGCTAGACAGCGTGGCAGAGGTCACAATAGTTAGCCGGAGTCTTCTAGAGCATCTGGAGGTGAAAGCAACTGATGACTTTCTAAAAGTAGAAACTGAGGACATGCGAGTCTCCTCGCCTGATACGGTGTATAAACTAACGCTACAGTTAGAGGGAGACATTGAACGTACAATAGACATAATCTTTTGAGATCGCTTGGTAAATATATATGATATATTGTTGGCCAAACAAGATTGGCCACCAGAATTTTCTGTACCTGCCCATGTGGGGAAGAGGTTATTAAACCATCTTCCTCTCCCCTTGTTTCAGAGGAACTCGCAGAATCCTATGCCATCGTTTGGGCATTGGTGCAGGCACACGCGTTATATCGCAAGCGTGTAGGATGGGATAAACAATTACCCCTACCACGTAATACCTATTAAAAATGAACCTCAACATCACTACCCAATAAAACATGATGCAAAAGCACCTGTGAGAGAAATTCTCACACAACTAGGGTACCAGGGCGTAATTGAATCCTGTGTCTCCCAATGAATAATCCTTTATTCCCAGTAGCTAAACCAGACCATTCATACAGAATAGTCTTAGACTAAAGACATTTAAACAGTCATACACGCACATATGCTATACAAAGCTCACATAGCACAGCACTGATGAACAATATAGTGCGCAAAAAATTCAAAACACTAGACATTTCCAATGGTTTCTTCTGCCAGAATATAGCACCTGAGAGTAGAGACTTAACAAGTTTCAGCACACTAGGTTCTCAGAAACAATTCTGTTTGCCTCAGTTGTACAAGAACAGCCCAGGACTGTTCCCAGCTCGTGTGACTGCAATTTTGCACGACATTGACCCTGAAGCATTGTCCTGTGTAGATGATATCTATCTTACTGATGATGAATTACTACAACATTTAAGATGGGTAGCCCGCATTGTTGTGGGATTTGCTGAATTTGACTACAAATTCAACTTTTAAAAAAAACAAAAGTAGCCTACCTCAGCGTCCTGTTTCTGGGATATGAGCTATCGAGTGAAGGAAAGAGCCTAGCACCACAATTCTTAGAAAAATGCACACAATTACAACCTCCAAATACAATTAAAAAAACTCCAATCTCTATTGGGTTTCCTACATTTTGGCAGAACTTGCATTCCAGATTATGCGTCATGCATAAAACCCTTATATGATCTAATACGTCCAGACTTTTCAAGTAAATTTTGGACACTCGAACACACACCCATTCTCAGAGACCTGCAGAAAGACTTGCTAGCAGGACAACATCTACACACAAGGGACAAAAAAATACACTAGGTCATCAGAGTAACTGCTGATGCCATTGGTTTCACCTATGTAACCTTTAATGAGGGCGACACAGTCCCGATTGATAACAAATCACATTTGTACTGCACAGCAGAGCAACGCTTTGCTCCCACTGAGAAAATTCTCACTGCTGTTCAGATGGCTGTCAATAAAGAAAGACCTCTAGCCCAGGGTAAACGCATTATCGTCATTTCTCCAATCCCAGCCCTAGAGGCCTTCACAAAAGCCAGCGTTCCTAACGCGAAAGCATGACATCCATGTTGGATACAATGGGCCACGTCTTTGACAGCCACTGATATAGATCATGTTTTTTACAAAAAATTACAAACTCGAGAATTTTTGCAATATGAACTAGAATACCCAGTTCCAGCAAACACATTGCCGATTGAACAATATCATAGTCATGTACACTGATGGCTCTGCACAACCTGCAATTGGCACAAAACACCAATACTCCGCTGCTTGCACAGTCGTAAGTGGCTACATGGAGGATAATACATTTTGTACCCTACATACATTTATGCAAACCCTAGGGGATTGAACATCACAACTAGCAGAGCTGAAAGCTCTGGTGATGGCACTGGAACATACGGATCCTGCACAGCACACGCTGATTATTTGTGATTCGTACTATTGTGCCCAGTCCATCAAATAATTGCTTGCATTACTGGCACCAGAATGGTTTCAGAGATTCTAAAGGCAACACCATTAAAAACAGACCACTGTGGGGGAAAGTAGCGGATTTGAAGGAAACGCTATCAAATGTCCATGTTGTACATACACTTGGACACCAGCACATTGGAATACACGTGGCTGGGAATACACTGGCTGATGAAGCCGCAAAGCTAGCAGTTGCTATGGCCACTGTTGCTGAAGTAACCCGCTCAAGAGTGAAACTGGACGCAGACATATAGGCTGCTGTGAAAGCTACAGCTGACGGTACGCCCTATCCAAAAGCATTTCCTGCTAAATCTTCCTACCAAATGGGAGGCTGCCTAAACGCTGAAGTTAAAATATCAGGCGAAGGGGTTAGAGAAATTCCCAATAAAGATATAAGACCACAGTTGATTAAAGCAGCGCATGAGGAGGTAGCATCTGCCCATGCTGGTGTGGCGGCTACAATATCATTGCTACAAGCCTGTTTTTGGTGGCCAGGCCTATACAAGGAGGCCAAGCAGTATATCCTTTGTTGTGACATCTGCCAACAAATCAAAGTTTCCACTGCTAAGCACCCACCGCAAACACCCCTCCTAATTTCTAACAAACCTTTACAATGTGTGTAATTTGACCATTGCGGTCCCCTAACACTGGACAGTGCATATAAATACAGCCTAGTCACTGTTGACTCCTGCTCCAGATTCCTATGGGTGTGGCAACAATACTCAGCTGACGCTCGGACTATTATTAAAGATTTGCGAGTCTTTTACAGTACATATGCAGTTGCGGCTTTCCACTCGGACCAGGGCCCTGCTTTCACCTCAAAGGCTTTCAGAGATGCCATGGCTTCGTTGGGGGTCCAGCTCCGGTACTAGTCTCCATTTCATCCCAAGGGAAATAGTGTTGTGAAGCGATTAAACTGTAATTTAAAGCAATCCTTAACAGCCAGAGTCTTAGGTGCGGGTCGTAGTTAGCTTTATCACCTGTATACGGTCCAGACAGCATTTAACAATCTGCCTAGAAGGTCCCAGGGGGTCGTACTTCATATGAGTGCCTGTTCGGAACTCAAATGTATGTTCCAGATCTTGATGGTCCTGTCTTGGAGGTGGCAGAAACACCTTTTGACATAAATGAACTTGTTACTGTCTTACAGGAATTATAATAGTTCTGTGACAACAACTCTTCTGCCAGTGCTGCCTCCATAGGAATTAAGGATGTACCTGTAACTCCTACTGGATTCCTAGAGTGGGGGATCTAGTATGTGAAATAGTTGCTGTGAAAAAGGACTTTGGCCCTTCCTTTCGTGCACCGGTCCCAGTCTTGGGAATACATGGTACCAGAACTGCCTTTCTACCGCCGTTGGCAAGTGCCAAAGAAAATCGTTTTGTCTCCATCGACAATGTCAAATTACACCATGTGGCCAATCCTGCACAGCTGACCAAAAGGAACAGTCAGTAGTTCCCGAATCCCTCTCACTACTGGTCAAGAATTTCCTCTACAAGTTGTAAGCAGCAACACTGAGACCTCTCTGAGCTTGGGGAGGGTGGAAAATGATCTTGTACTGGTTCCACTAGCAACAAAGAATACAGAAATAGTTGATCGATTTGATACAGCTTCAACACAGACGAATGGTGCTATTTATTCTGTGCCACCGCGGGAAACACCAACTCAACGATACACACGGCTCCAGTTTTTGCACAAACTGCTTCTGGATACTTTGCCGACATCAGCGATGACTTTTCGGACTCATTCGCCTCTTAGACACCTCAACTGTGAAAAATACGTAAGCTGATAAACTGGCTTAAAGTAACATATTTCATGTGGTTTTCCTAGACTGTACTAGCTTTCCTGCTTTGGATTGGGTTTGTCATCACTTTCTTTTTGTTAATACATGGTAATTTTCTTCATGAAAAATCAACAATTGAACTGGTGGATGAAGTTCTAGAACCACATTTGTCTTCACACAAGATCCGCAGAGACTTGTCCTTTGTGAACATTTCCGCTATACCAATTCCTGATGGGATTGTTTGGATTAAAGTGACATTTCATATATACAGCCCTAGGGAGGTCATTCAAATACCATATGTGTTTAAGCTTCAATGAACTATATCATAATACCCGGGGTTGTTTCTGATGACTGGAATGTGAAAACAGTTGATTCTATGATGATTGAATTGCAGTATTATATGGTATTTGAAAACGAAGATGTTTATCAATCTAAAGAGAATTATGGTGATAGGTTTTGCTATATTTATTATGGGCACCATTTCATCCACAGAGCAAGCAGCCCTAAAACTGTTTTTAATTATACACAATGGGAACATTGTCCGACTCCACTGCAAGGGAGTTCTAAAACGTATTCTGAAATGTTTACATATTTTTCTGGGCATGATGTTAAAAATGCTGAGTCGTATTATTTAAAATTACCACCTACAGAAAACATACGCATACTATTGACAACTATGAAATTTACATATTCGGATCCCTTTGTTTCCAGGTTGACTATAGAAGGCTATGAATACTGGCTGAAGTCGATTGACTTAAAAAGTGTGTGGGGAACTATACATTGGCAAATACAGGGGAAGGAAGCTTTATTTAGAGCATGCCTGATACATGTTCAAATGATATTTTTAAATGAAGCTGTACAACAAATGAGTTGTCTAGGCTTAGCAAAAATTAAGGAATTGAACACACCCAGTGTACCTGCCCCTGTGAAATTTTCTAAATGGCAAAAATATATAAATGCAATACAAGATCAGCTCGATGAATGGGTCCAGAATGGCACCTTTAACGTTTCACTGACACATCCAGGCGGGTGGTTATTGTGGCCAATAGATACCAATGGGTGTCACAAATGTTTTATCAACTCCTCTGGGGGATTTTAAAACTAATAGGCCGTACCCTTGCTATATATCATCCGAACATGCGGGTATAGTAACAACATACAGTGTAGGAAAACTATGCCAGCAGTGGATAAGAACTTCCTCACTAAATGCGGTTAGAGAACACCTCAGTCTCCTGTCTAATAACACCGACTTACAAGACTTCCTATTGGGCCTCAGAAAACAACGCAGAAGACGCTTCTTAAATGAGGTATATAATGAAATTTGGAAGCTTTCACAATAAGAAGCTGCTGCCCGGTTAAGGCAAATAGACCAAGAAAATTTAGAAAAGGCATTGGCTGTTGTAGATAATTATTACCCTGTCCGACCGGATATACACCTTAAATAACATTGTCTCTTCTGCTATAGACATTATACGATATGTCTTCATTACATCATGGACAGAGTCAGCTAAGGTCCATTATGCAGATGGGTTGAACACTTCAAACATTGAAAGCGGGTCGCGTTTCCTGGCAACATGTCAACGCAAGGGAAATATTTTCTTCTTTTAACTTAACACAACAACAACAAATGACTAAGAAAGAAGTGACTTATGTCATGCTAAACATCAAAAAGTTGCCTTTTACTGTGGCTGAAATACCATTTGCTGAGTGGTTAATACACGGGGTCATCAATCTGCCAATTTCTACACTACAATCTACCTCCTGTTTAAAACACATTCCGGTAGGCAGATATGAAAGGCTGGGAAATAGTTACATTCATGAGGTGTGGGAGCTTCCCTTCTCGTACAAATGTCACAGTGGCATGAGAGAGGTCTTTCTTAGCGGCAGTGAATGCGAGACTTCTATCAGCCATTCAATGGTTTGTAAACAGCTGTCCTTGCATGGGGTGTGTAACGCGTCTGTAGCAAACTTGGCTTGTTATCTGAAGGGAGTTCCAGTCCCCTTGATTAGACCAATGTTCCAGGTGCTTCGAAACGGCAGCTATGTCCTCCTCAATGGTGAAGACTGTTGTGGGATGCGAGCCGGAATAGTTTGTTCTTCCGGTAGCTAAGATTGTTACATGCTGCGGGAACGTACTCTGTCCTCCCACTAAAATAAAAGAGGTAGTGGACATTTGGCCACCTGTTGCTACTTCTAATGCGAATTTTGACAAGTTGAGCAGACTCAAAGCTTTATTGTTTCAAAATCATGTGGCCCTCACATCTGCATGCTAATCCTACGCACTTCAGGTGGCAAGGTCGTCAGCAGAGATACAGTCCCTTATAAGTATTAACTTTCCGAGACACTTCTGTGAACTCGTGGGACGAATATTCAATACATCAAGTACAACTGGAATCACAAATTTCTTTAAGGCTGTTGGTTCTGGTTTCGTTCACACTTCCTCCCTATTCGGCTTAATACCATTAGCCATTCATTCAATTTTCTCCAGTATTTTCGGGGGATTTCCAATAACTTTGGCTGTAATAGCTGGCATTTTGCTGTTGCTACTTCTCATGCGCAATGGCTGTCCTGCCGCAACAAGGAGGAATGAAAGCGCTCCCATCAGCACAGCTGTGTCGTGAACTCTTGATGCAGTATTTTGGAACAACACTTGTGGAGCGATTGGAGTGTGACTGGTCCCTGTCATTCAGACCGGTTTTGCATTGTGTGCAGCCCGTGTTTCGGTGCCTATGGTGCTCTTTTGAACATGCACTGGAAGTTTGTCTTTCTACTCAGCACTTGCTTTCATTGGATGCTGATCTGTTGCTGTTCTCACTGAGGGCTCATTACCAGACATGCGCGTTGAAGGTGCGTCTGCTACGGGAAGCAACTTACGAGTTTCCCCTTCCTGGAGTATGTGGCTCTTAACTCATCATTGGCCACACCACAGAATGCCACCTTGGCTGAGGCTCAGGCTATGAACACGACTGCTCCTTGGTCCTTCTCGGCGATGCCTTTCTATCTTTAACACCTGCCAAAGTGGATGATTTCCTGTCCTCCCTTGTCCCGGAATTGATTGGAAATTCTAAAAATAACTCTGACTCTTGAAATTTGGTCCTTTTTATGCCACATGGTAACAGTTTTAAATTGTCCTTTTATACGCTCATGTGTCTTTTTAACTTGTCAATATTGACATTTTTACATGTATATCTTAGGTTGAGCTTAGTAGCTTTTAAGTATATTTAAGCTTTGAACCACCTTAAACTGACAAGGGGAGGGTGTTGCTTAGCCATTCTAGTTATAGCTTCATGCACGTTATTGTAACATACTAGGCCTGCCGCTGTGCACCTTAACCTAGATATATTTTATTCAGCTTTGCTTTATTATTGTTACAGTAGCCACTTTTATGATCTTGTTTTATTTTCTCTGTATCCTACTGTTTTTGCCTAGGCCAGCACTCTGTTCTCAAACAAGACATTCTTGCTCACTCTGTGCTTCTTCCAAGGCTGCAGCAAGATAGGTTGCTGGTGAACGTGGTATAAGTTTAGTCTCCAACATTCGTAGAAAAACACACATTCTTACGTAGGGACATTTTCTCAGAACAACAGCTGTTTTATTTTAAAAACACTTTCATGTCCCTTTCACGTTAGAGGGAGATTCCAGTCAGAGAACCACGACTGTATGCTGATCACTGAATGCTTCGCTACAGATGCTAATGCACACTTCAGGCCTTTTTTCAGGTATGGGGGATGATGTCTTCCCCGGGGAACCTGAAGGGCAGAATTACAGCTTAACACGCTGTGCTCTACTATAGCCTAGGTAGGAATTAGTCTGTTGACTCTAGTGACAATGTGGTAGCATTATTTTTATGTTTTACTCTCCTTGTCACAATTTTAATCTTGTCATGCTGTATCGTCCTGCTTATTGCAGTCCACGCTTTGCTATCTAAGATGCAGTTGCTTTATTAAAGCATTATTGAAATATATACTGCCTCTGTTTGTCATTGTGTATGTGAGGCTAATGTAACTGAGAGAAACGGATGAGACCTGATTGACCACGGCTTCTCTGAGAAACCAGTTATGTCATACAGTCGGCTGCCCAATCATCCCTGCCCTTGGGTAGAGATGAGGCACTGCTAGTTAGCCCGAGTAGAACCCTGATTGGAGCGACAGGTGTCACCTGTAGTGGGTTTGACTCGGTCTCCCACACCACAGGCAATTCTGCCACTCGAAATCCAGTAGTCTCATTAGGATTATGAGAGCCTACACGACAGATCAAACCCCGTTGGTGTATTGATATGCGAAGATGTGCCAATGGCCAGTGCTCAGCAGGCTGGCAATAAAGTATCTAGCTTGTCCTGTAGCCAGTGTGATTGGGGCAATTTTGCGGAGTGTGTGTGCTAGACTGCTGTCTCAAATGTGAAACTTCTCCTATGTTCTTGCTCTAGCTCAAAGTGTCCTTGGTACACAACTCATGAAGTTTTACTTCCTTCTGGCCTTCTTGACTCTACAATGCAGTTTCAGTTTTACAATCTGCAGGCCTCCTCTCCTGCATGAACAAAAGGCATACATTGTGCCACTTTGTAACCGCTTGTGCCACATTCTGCTTGTGCCAGACATAGGCATAATGTATGCAAGGGGGCATTCCCCCATTGGGGGGGCTGAAGAAATGGTGGAAAGAAATCTAAAAGATTTCTTTGCGTCATTTTTTCCCGCATTTTTAATGCCGGCTCAGAGCAGGTGTTAAAAGGGGGCACGCCATTGTTTTCAGTGGGCCCCTATGTACTGTACAGGGTTAGCACCAAAATAATGGCGCTAACCCTGAACAGTACATCAATAGTGTCAGAAATTCTGATGCTATTGACCCCTACCCTGCATCATGGTGCACCATAATTTAAATACGGCACACAGATTGTGGCAGTAGGGGGGGCACAAGGGGCAGCAAGAAAAGTGGTGCTACATCTAATGTAGCACCACTTCGCCTAAATCTGGCCTATATTTATGAGAACTAGGTGGGTTCACCTCCATAATTTTCATTTTTTAAACCTAGATGACAGAACATTTAGGAATACACTGTCTTGGGTCTCTGGGACTGTAGGACTGTTTGCAATGCATTTAAATAAACTGTGTCATACTCATTCCTTCCTTTCCTTCATTTCATTCCACAACAAACTGATGATGGTGTGTTGCTCAGTCCCAGATGAATATTGTTGTGTAGTGTTTGTCTTAATCACACCTTTCCCCAAATCCTCTTTCCCATCCATTCATCGAACCCCTAACCCTCTTTCTCCAGGCTATGTGATTTATTGAGGCGTGACTTAATTTTACACCACAAATGTATCACACATCAGTGGGGCGGATGTTGGTGAAAGTGAACACCAACTCACTGTTGGATCTTCTATTACCTGAACAACAGCCCACACTGGCCCCCATTTACACACCCATGCATCATTTGTCAACATCATCTTCTAGGCCTTGTGTTGTACTGCATAAACGCTTAAGCTTGTCCACTCCACTAATGATTCTGAGTCCACTTCTCCTGATTAGAGGATTTTGTAAGTTTAGTTTTAATTAAATACTAGCTCATCATTGCTCAGAAGTTACTATTGCTAGTTTTTGTTATCATATCAGGTCTTGTTTGTTGTGTGATGTAATTCTTTGATTAGTCCTATAGTTCGAGTTCACCTAGGTGCTGTTTGCATTCTACCTGCTACTACTACCAATACCATAAGATGGCACCTTGGGAAATCCTGCTGTAAGGAGACTGAGAGAGGTAGCAGCCCTTGCTTCATCTATTTAGGCAAGAGAATTATGGAGAGATGTGAAATAGTTTAGTTAGTAACTACATTCTACTGAAGCTTTTGTTTGTGTTGTGTGTATCTAGATTGTTATAGGCAATAAAGGCAACAACAATTCCCGCCTAGTGGTCAATATAGCAATAAAGGGTAGTAGGCCAAGGGTATAACTAACTGGCATACATGTTTTAAGCAGATTTAAAAAAACATCTATGCAAGAAGACAATAGTGCAAAGTAAAACACCACAATAAATATTCAAGGCATATATAAAGTAAAATAAATTATTCCACTTTTATTTTTAACAGTTATAAAACCTACCCTTTCCACCCACAACAGGTCCACCCCTCTCCCCAAACAAATCACCCTGTTCCGAACCAGTTTCCAAAGAAAACTTAAGTTTCCAAAGTGCGAACTAGTCCGAACCTTGGTCCCAACTCCATTCCAACCCTCTCCACCCATAACAAATGCTCCTCCCACCAAAACAAAATTTTTAAACGCTGGTCCATAGATCTTCAAGAACTCCCTCAAGGTGTGCCACTTTGCAATCCAGGCGGTCCACATGCTTCAGGATACAGAGCAGGAATATGCAGTCTGAGTGGGGGGGCAGCAGTGGTCTGATGTGGACAGGTAGCTGCCAGCTGGCAGAATCACTGCCAATGTTGTTGCCTCTGGGAGGCTGGAGGTGCTGGCAGCTGGCTGGAGGAGCTGAGGTTCGCAGTCAAGGTAGCTGCCTCATCCTTCTCCTCCTGCAGATGCACCAGCCGCTGCTACTCCAAATGGATGGCTTACAGCCTCTGCTGCCATAGCCAGACTGCTATCCCTGATGTGTAGGTAGTCCACAAGGAGTATCTATATCGGGAAAGAAAAAAAAGACACAATATAGTGCTTTGTGCAAACACTTGTTTAAAATTAAAGTGACACAATAGCAGTACATTGCTGGTCTCCTAGGGCCATTGGAATTTGATGTGGATGATTACAAGTCACAGCCCACATATGCCTCAATGGGGTTGGCAAATGTCGAAAGGAAAACATTTGAACAGGCATGAATCCATTATGGAAGTTATGAAATATATGGATCACTTGTACAGAAAAATATGGCACATGCCAAAAAGACTTTTCCATTTTTTGGGGTGGCTGAGACAGAACTCAGGAAAAAATAAAGGACTGAAGTCCCAAGTGGTGACTGAGTGAGCACTGGGAAGGATGGGAGACTCACCTTGTTTCAGTTTGCAATGCATTGAAAAGTTAATGCTGTATTAACTTGAGGACATGCACATTGCACAGACAGAGCTGTTGTAGTGCAGAATTGAACCTTGTGCAATTGGGTCATGGCATGGGTGCCTAAATGCCATCGGCAGGGAGATGATCAATGATGATTGGTGAGGGGATACATATCTGCCTTGCCTAACAAATACAGTGAGTTAAGGGAGCACACAGAAAATGTAAATGTCTTCCCACATTGAATCAAAGCTTTGATAACCAAGGAAAGTAGCTGAACATGTTACTCTCCAGAAGAGCTTTCTTGTTTTTTCATTCAAGCAATTATCCAATCATCCTTTCATTGTTCTATTCACCCTTTTATATCCACTATTTAAACTTTACATTCTCTCATCCAGGCTTTCACAATTCCAATCCATCTATCCATATATCCACCCACCCATCCATCCACTCTTTCAACCATTCTTTGACTCATCCATTCATTTACCCTAGCATCGTTAACCATCCACCTATCCTTTAACCCACTGAGCATCCTTTTTCCTGTCCACCGAGGCATCCTTTCACCCATAAACCCTTTCATCCTTCCTTTCACCCACCCATGCATCTCCTATCACCCACCTACACATCCTTTCACCGTTGCATCTTTTCACTCATATACTATTTCATCCATCCTTTTTTTAACTGTCCATCCGTCTTTCCCTTTTCCTTCAACCCGTCAATTATAGCATTCATTATGAGCTTTTGTCTGATGAATTGCAGATAGAAGAGGCCATTAAAAACGCAATCCTCACTGTAGCTGCTAAAGCAGGGGGTTCAGAAATAGCTCCCTTGCAGCGAGAATACTAGTAATTGTCAATAAGCAAGTAATATGACTTACCAATGTCCATCCCTGCTGCCGCCGGTTCTCCCCCTCCACCCGCTGCCGCTTTTGGTGCACTGGTGCTGTCGTTGGCCCTGGCACTGGTGGTCAGTGCGGCTGGAAAAAACACTACATTGTAGATGGCAGATACACCTCCCCTTGTTATTTTTTAAGAACAAATTAGGCAAAATACAGCCTCAATAGATCAATACAGTTCTATCTTCTTCTATCATTCACTTTAGGAACGGGACCATCCTCATACTACTTTCCAGCAATCTTGCACTGGCATGGACACTGCTGGTATAGTATAGTACTGTATAAATGAATAATAATGCATACAACACACCATTGGGGGGTCCACCATGATCATGGCCACTCTCTCGTTTTGAGCATGAGCAAGAAAAAGAAAGCCTTCTAAAAAAACATGTGTAGAAAAGCTTACCTGACCATGCAATCTTCACAGTAGAGTGTCTGTCCTAATATCTGTTTTCTTAGTTTACAGCACCACTCCTCAAGATATATAAAGGGGAGGGAAAGCTTACTAACAAGCAGCAGGAAGCTACAGGCTAGTACAGACAGGAGGAGGTCAGATACAGAAACATGAAATATAGAACAAAAACAAGATAATGCATGGAAAACAAGAATTAAACAAACCTTAGATAGAACAAAGACGAGTAGGACAAAAAGGAGACAAGCACAGTAGCAAAAATAAAAATGATTTTAACTTGGGAGAGGTAAAAGTTATGGAAATAATGATGATATAACAGGAGTACTTACTGGGACCAGCAGATCCACCAGCTGCCGCACTGGTGGTGGCTCCCCTGTCTCCCTGACCCACTGGAGCCCTCTTCTTGCCTTTGGGGTAAGAAATTAAGAAGATGAAAAATAGATTTGTGGTACAGTTAATCTCCCACAAAATATTTTGTCAGGCAAAGGCAAACACAGTAACACTACTTTTCGAAATCATATTACCTATAGTATTAGTATTGAGTTGACCTATTCTTAATTTTCAAAACCTAAGCTCTGTTCCAAATTTCCTAAACTACATTTCGAAGCATTGCAACAAATGGTCTTTGCTTCTCAGCCACCTTTGATGGGCTAACTCAGTCTCCCTTTTCAATGCAGAGATGCATACTTCAAATCACTGGGAGATTGTGAATGGGATTGTATGAGCTACATAAAAAGAATAAAGAAAGGGACAGATAATGCTAACTCACTGATATTACTTACTACTTCTACCATTATCTTAATGACAGGACAGAGGAGCCTGCATAGCTTCTTAAATGATCAGCCCAAGCGAGCACTGACAAGTAGGATTAGGTAACGCCGAGAACCTGGCTAACTCAAAATGGATCACATAATTTTCATTGTAACATAAACTTAACTTACCTCTGAGTGTGAACAGCATGCTATTTGAAAAAGAATTAGCATTGTAGGACCAAACAAATAATTACTCACCAAGCACCGACACTCAGCATGTCAAGGAAGTCCTGCTTCTGGTCTAGTATGAATGCCTAGCGGAGCATTAACTGCTGCTGGGTGTGCCGAACCCCAGTGTGCTGATGCACACCATGGTTTATCCTCACCCTTGGTAGTCAAAGCTCCTGCAGGGTGTAACCACACCCAGGCCTGCCGCCTGCTGTTGGCATGGAGGGAAGGTAGTGCTACATAGAAACTACAAGTGCTGTCATCTCTGCCTCGGACAAAATGGGGTGGGGTTGAACCCCTTGGCACTGGGTGATAAAAAAGAAAAGGAAAGAAATAAAGTATGAAGGGAAAAAAAAACTAAAGAAGTAAAGGGAAAACCAAATAATAAGTACCAAAAGTCATGAAAAACAAAAAAGAATTACAAAAACGTCATGGCGCTGGGTCCACAAAGTGCTGACTAGCTGAAATGCATGCTACCTTGCAACATGGTGCAAGGGTGCATGCCTTGTAAGCATGTCTGTATTGTTTAGTCCTGGAAACGTCACTTTCCTGCCCATGATCAAATCGCCAGAGGCATCCATCTGTCTACATGTGCTGCACAATGCAGCACACTTCAAAGGTTTCACATATATAGAGATTGAACAGATAAGTGCTCATGATGACATTGACTGTTAACGTGGTGGTAATACCACCAAAAAGGCTGGCGGTAATTACCGCCAAATTAAGAGCATGGCGGTGATAACTCCCATAGACAGCCAATGTACAACACCATCCGCCAGGGCGTTAACACCACGCACCACGGCAGTAGCCATCAACAGCCAGGAGGAAGATAAGGTACCGCCCACCATATTATGGCACTGCAAACCGCCACGATTTCCGGGGCGGTACCAACGCCATCAAAAGACTGGTAGAAACACATCACAGAAGACCAAAGACTCACCAACAGAGACACAGAGAAGATCAACGCCGCCATGGAACCAGAACTGCAAGTCTTCCTGATGCTCTTCTATGCCATGCTCCACCTAGAACACCCATTCCGACAAAGAGGATGAAGGTGAGTACAGCCGCCTAGCACACAAGGGAGGGAGGGAGGAAAAGGAGAGTGACACACACACCAGACACAGAAACACCATTCACATGACCAGCTGCGGACGTAAACCAATGGCACAGGACACACAGCATAATAATACGACTACAGGTTGGCAGTACTGACATTGTAATTGCAAGGCAACAGCCACCATATGAACCAATTTTAGAACAAAGATACATGAACAATTGCCCAGAAAGGGCCAATGCCCCATCCAAACTACTTAAGGCCCACATGACCACAGGGCACATTCCAAACCCCAACTTGATCCTGACTAAATCCACACAAAACTGTGCAGAGACAACATCTCCGAAGTGGACAGGAACCTCAGGGGGAAGAGGGGTGGGGAGGCACCTCAGCCGAAGTCGGGAACTGGCCCACATCTTCTGGAGGGGACTCTATGCCCATTTCCCAATGCTGGGGAGTGCAAGGTCACAGTCTCTGAGGTGGGGGACATGTCAACTGCTTCTGCAGGGGGCTCCTAGTACAACAGTCTCTGGAGGGTGGCCTACATGACCTCTGCTGGAGGTGAGGGCTGCATTGTCTCTGCTGGAGGAGGTGTCTCCTGGGCAGTGTATGCTGGACGTGAGGGCTGCTTTGTCTCTGCTGGGGGACGTGTCTCTTGGGCAGCCTCTGCTGGAGGTGAGGGCTGCTGTATCCCAGCTGGAGGTGAAGGCTTCTTGCCTGTCATTTGTGGTTGAGTTGGACCCGCTGCTGTCATTGGTGGTTGAATGGGAACCTCTTCGGTCATTGGTGGTTGAGTGGGAACCTTACCCCTCCTGGCTATTGGAGTGGGATATTTCCCTTTCCTGGCTGGTGGAGTGGGATCTTTCCCTTTCCTGGCTGGTGGAGTGGGATCCTTCCCTTTCCTGGCTGGTGGAGTGGGATCCTTCACTGTCTTGCCTCCACGACTAGGAGGGGCCTCCACTGTCTCCGTGTACTATTTGGCTGCGGTGCTGAGCTGGGTCATTGGGATCCTGCACTTAAGGGCAGGACTGAGGGGGGAGAGGTCACGTTGGGCAAGGAAAAGCTTCTTAACGACGGTGGGGTGGGACGAGGGAGGAGAGATAGGGTGGAGGTTGAGGGAGGGGTTGTTGGAGGAGTACGTCTGCTGGACGTCTGTGCAGGTGCATGGGCAGTGTGCTGATGTGAGGTGGGTGGCTGTTGGGTGTCTGAGTGCCTGCATTTGTGTCCTTTGGGGGGACAGACAGGGTAGGAGAGGACACAGTGGGCATGTGGATGGATGTTGTGGAGGTGTCTGCTAGTGAGGTGTGTGTGCTGCTTGGTGTGGTGATGGTGGTGGATATTGAAGCAGTGCATTCAGGTGTGAGTGTGGATGTGACTGTGAGGGAGGTGGAGGAGGAGGTGGAGACAGTGGATGCAGTGGATGTGGATGTGTGTGCAACTGTCTGTTTGTGTGAGTGCTTGTGGAATGAAGTGAGGTGCCTGTGTTTGACTGTGCCACTCTTGTGTGATGTCTTTTGTGCATGCTCGTCTGTATGTGTGCATGGGATCGGTTTGGGTTGGGGAGACTGGGACTGGGAAGTGGTAGTTAGAGGGGGGGCGGTGGGAACAGGGACAATGGCTGCCCTCAGAGAGGAGGCCAGAGCCTGAATCGATCTCTGTTGGGCTGCCAATCCACTGTGGATGCCCTCCAGGAATCCATTGCATTATTGCATCTGGGATGACAGCCCCTGGATGGCATTCACAATGGTTGACTGCCCTACAGAGATGGATCACAGGAGGTCAATAGCCTCCACACTCAGGGCAGCAGGGCTCACTGGGGCAGGGCCTGAGGTGCCTGGGGCGAAGGAGATGCCCACCCACCTCTGTGAGGGGGCACGGGCAACTAGCTGAGGGGCTACTGGGAGGGCAGTGCTGGTATGGGGGGTGGTGGCGGTACCTGCAGATGGGGTGCTCACAGAGGTGTCCGCCACCAATAGTGAACTTCCATTGGAGGAGGACTCAGAGTCTGTGTTGTCACCTCCTGTCTCCTCCACGGTGCTCCCCTCACCCTCCGTCCCACTGGTTCCCTCGGCGTCAGTGAACTCTGCCTCCTGTGGGATACAGCTCCCTCTGTTGCCGGTGCCACTGCTCCTCTGCCAGATGATGCTAATGCACACATGGACAGGATGACAGATGGAGAAAGGGGGAGAGGGAGAGAAAGGAAGCACTGGATCAACTACAGCACCAACACCACAGTTGCCATACACAGCACCGTCACACACCGGGATCAGGATTGAGCACTATGTATGCACTGGCATTGAATTGGCTAGAAGCCACAGCAAGATGAGGGCCAAACACCACCAATTGCACATCTCCTGGGACCCAAAAAGCCCTGACTGACATGGAATACAAACGAGCTAGGTTACCTGCATTTGCGATCCATTTCCATTGCGCTGGATCACGCTGCAATGTCTGTCCTGGCATTAAGTGGCACCCACTAACTCACACCCACCACCCAGATCCCATGCCACCTACCAATTATTGTAGTAATGCCCACTGTACACACCCCCTTGTGGCTTCTATGTTGCCCTCAAGCGTCCACCCAGCTCTGGGTAGGCCACCTCCAGTATGCTGGCCATTAGGGGGGTCAGGTTCTGACGGGCACCCCTTCCTCGTTGGGAGGCCATCCCTAGCTGGGCCTCTGCGGTATTCCGTGCCCAGCAACTCAGGTCCTCCCACTGTTTCCTGGAGTGGGTGCTGTGCCTGCTGAGGACCCCAGGGTCTGCAGGTCTTTGGTGATAGCACACCACAATCCCTTCTTTTGATGGGCTCTGACCTGCAGAGGTAATACAGTCAGGAGGACAGCATTACACATACAATCCAGCCTGTCACATATGGCCCACAAATCCCTTATCCAAATCCATTGGCACACACGTTGCCCGGTGCACACTATGTAAACTACCACCAGACATCCCCCTGACACGATGCCTGCACACACATCTCCATGCATCCCTCCTACATGAATCGTGCCCAAGGTGTACTCACCTGTTGGTCTGGAGGCCCATACAACTGTCCATATTGGGGCAGGACCCCATCCACCAAGTGCTCCAACTCCATTGAAGTGAAGTCTGGGGCTCTTTCCCCAGTTACACGGGCCATGGTAGGTTCCAGACACAGGCCACAGCAGCACACGCAGTGTAGGTGTTGTCCTGTGGAAAGTCAGGAATCAAGTGAGGTTATAGACAGAAAATGGTGGTCACGACCATGGCAGTGTACATCGTCACCGCCACCGCTGATCCCCATTGGCCACTGTACTCCATAGAGCCCCATTTTAGCCGATGAGGAATTGCACCATGGTGCAAGACCGCCTTCCGCCAGGACGCCCCTCAACATGGTGGAGTTACCTCATTTCCACCTGTCCCTACATACAGGACAAGCGGTCACCATTTCATGGTGGTGGACTACATAGAGATCTTCCTTAACTGCGTCATTGCCGAAAATTGCACATACATTGCCATTCCCACTGTCCCATCACATTAATGCTTTATGCACACTGAGGTGGTGGTTCCATTGTTCAAATTGTGACAGCCTACTCACTCTTGTGTCCCTTAAGTACCTACCACTGCGGATGAATAGGAGGAAGAGACAAACCCCCGTGTACAGACCCCTGGTGGACTTGGCTACACTGGAGGACAGGCACATAATACTCACCTATAGACTGGACAGGGCCACAATCACAGAGCTGTGTGCCAATTGGAGCCTGATCTAATATTAGCTATCCATCATCCTACTGGGATCCCCCCTCTTGTGCAGGTTCTATCAGTGCTCCATTTCCTGGCAACTGGTTCTTTCTAAGTGACAGTGGGCTTGGCAGCAGGAATGTCACAGCCAATGATCTCAATAGTGCTGGAAAGTGTATTGTCTGCCTTGGTGAAACACATGTGCAGCTACCTTTCTTCCCCCCCGAGGAAGATTTGGCCACTGTGAAAGTGGGATTCTATGCAATGGGACATATACCCAATAATATTGAGGCTATTGACAGTACATATATTGCGTTTGTCCCCACTGCCAGAATAAACAGGTGTTTAGGAATCGGAAGAGTTACCACTCACTGAATCTGCAAATGGTATGCCTGGCGGACCAGTACATCTCCCACATCACTGCCAAGTATCCTGGGTCAGTGCATGACGCCTTAATTCTGAGGAATAGCAGCATCCCAAATGTGATGGCCCAACCACAGAGGCACAGGGTGTGGCTAATAGGTGAGCCAGAGTCCCCACCCACTGTATGTCAGTGTATGCCTTCAAGTGTTATCCCCATAGCATTGTGTAAGGCTACATTTTGTCCCTCAATACTTGCAGGTGTTTATGGCTACTCAAACCTTTTGTGGCTCCTGCCCTCTGTGAGGAATGCCAGGACAGGGGCATGTTGCACAACCTGGCCATCAGACGACATGTGCCTTTTCTGCAGGAGGAGGGGACTGGAGTTGACCCTGTGGCAGCAGTGGACCCTGAGGACAGTGAGGATGAGGAGGCAGAGGATGAGGATGAGGACAACAGAACATCAATTATACATCAATACTTCCAATGGCACACAGGTGAGACAGTGAAACTGACCATTACTCTGACTATTCATGTTTTCTGTGTGGCTGTAGCATGAAGGCATTCACCTCCTTTGCATCTCGACTTACTGTCACCTATGGCTTGTCCTTTTACAGATGTTGGTGATATGACAATAGTATCCTGATGTGTTTACTACAGACAGCTACAGGTCATTATTTGTATGCTATCACCGTGTTCAGATCATTTTCACTAGATGTGACGTTTCCCATAAATGCACATGTGTGTTTATTGTAGTGCAAATAATTGTCTGAAAAGTGCAATGGAATGGGGTGATGGTAGAGGAAAGTCTAGTGTATTGTTCAAGTCTGTTTGTAGCACGGGTCCAGTGTCCAAGGGGCCATAGGAAGCGGAGCAAAGGCAGTTCAAAGTGGACACGGTGAAAGGGTGGAGCACAATGGGGACTATCAGGAGAGTCTCATTTCCTTGTGGTGGTCTTGGTCTTGGCAAGTGTCTCTGGCTTCCATCTGGGTTGCAGGGAACGTTTGTCGAGTGGTTCACCTTCTGCAGGGGGAGGGGTGCCGGTGGCCTGTGGGTCCAGTGGGGGGGCCTCCTGCCCACTAGCTGCAGCGGAAGTGGAGGGCTGGTCAATAGTCCGGCTAGTGGTAGGGGCCCACTGGTGTACTGTTGATTCTCTCATGATGTAGGCCATGTCTGCCAGCACCCCTGCTATGGAGATCATGGTGGTCTTGAGAACCTGCAAGTCCTCCATGATCTCCTGATGGTGTTCCTCCTGCAGCCGCTTGTTCTCCTGCATGTTGTTAAGGATCTGGCCCATCATGTCCTGGGATTGTTGGTAGGCTCCCATGATCTTGGCGAGTCCCTTCTTGAGAGTCTGTTCCCTAGGCCTGTCCTCCCCAGCGCACTGCAGTCCTCCCAGTGTCCCTGTTGCCCTGTGCCTGTGTCCCCTGAACGGTGCACCCACTGCCACTGGGCCCAGGTCCCTGATTGTCTGTGGGGCGAGGTGTGGACTGGGGTCCTTGTTCAGGTGGGCACACTGCTGATTGAAGTGTCCTGGGGACAGAGGTGTGGGGACGCAGGGTGGGTGCTGTGGTGTTGGATACTGATGGGGAAGGCTCTGTGGTTGACTGGGAGTGGGATGGAATGACCGACTGACCAGTGGTCCCTGATGGGACAGGAAGTTCATCCAGATCCAGAAGTCCAGAGTTACTGTCATCACTGGGGGCATCTTCTGTTGGGGGTCTGGTTTGTCGTGGCACCTCCTCTCCACTGAGATTGGCTGGGGCACCTGTGGGGATGTAAGTGATGTATTATGCTTCATGTCTGTGACATATTGTACATCCCTAGCTTCCCCCATACCGTTGCTGTTGCCCTGCCACCTTTGTTTGTGTGTGGTGATGTATTGTGGGATTGTTAATTCCCCTATGCTGTGCATGCTTTTGTGACGGGTGTCCATGCATGGCTGGGAGGGCTGTCCATGTATTGGTACAGCATGCAGGGCTTGGCATTGGGGTTAGCCATATGTGTAGGTGCAGTGTGTGGGATGGAATGGAGTGATGGGGGTGAGGGGGTGCAATGGCATGCAGGTATGGGGGTGATAAGTAGTAAATGTTGACTCACCGGTCTCCAGTCCTCCGGCAACTCCAGTGAGTCCCTCAGGATGCAGGATTGCCAAGACTTGCTCCTCTATTGCTGTGAGCTGTGGGGGAGGAGGTGGGGGTCCACCACCAGTCCTCTGTATGGCGAGCTGGTACCTTGCTGCCACGGAACGTACCTTTCCCGGTAGGTCATTCCACCTCTTCCTGATGTCGTCCCTTGCTCTTGGATGCTATCCCACAGTGTTCACCCTGTCCACGATTCTCCGCCATAGCTCCTTCTTCCTGGCAATGGATATTTGCTGTACCTGTGTTCCAAACAGCTGTGGCTCTACCCTGACTATTTCCTCCACCATGACCTACAACTCCTCATCTGTGAGACGGGGGTGCCTTTTGGGGACATCGGTGTTTTGTGGAGTTTGTAAGTGTGTGGGTGTTGGGTACTGTGGTTGGGTGTGTGAAGTGGGGTGCATGAGGGATGTATGGGTCTATGTGGTGTGTGTCTAGTTGTCGCAATGGGTAATGTGGGTGTGTGTTTTATAGTGCTGTGGGCGGGTGTGTGTGGTGTGTGTATCAGTTTCAGGTGTGTGTTTGTGCCAATGTTGTGTTGTTTAGTATTTGGGTGTCCATTTTGAGCACACCGGTGTGTACTGCCAATGGTTTACCGCCATTGAATGTCCGCCGTGGTGATTCTTGGGTCATGATGTGATGGGCATTGTTTTGTTGGCTTAACAGTATGGGTTTTGGTACCGCTACTTTAGCACTGACCTTTGGGCTGGTGGATTTGTGTATGTGGCAGTATTCTTTCGGATTGGTGTGTGTGTGTCATATTTTGGGGAACGGATGTTTGCCTCCGGGGCAGTATGTTGGCAGCCGTCACTGCGGCGGTATGCAGGATTTACTGCCAATGTCATGATGAGGGCCATAATTCCTCCTTAGCCATCACCTGTTTGGATCATTCCCTGGTCAATCACATATGTTAAATCGGGAAATGCTGCTAAATCCATGAATGTTTGTATGTTCAATGTAAACAACCAACCACAACCCATAGAACAGCCTTCTGGCACAGGGTATAGCAATGTAGTAATTGCCCCTGCATTGCATTACACTGGATTTATGTACCCACTCTAAGGCACACAGAATGGCCTTGTGCTGCTTACATAATAACACCTTAATGTTTGCATTGCACTTGAAGCAATTTGCATGGTGCAAAGTCAAACCACCACCTGCAAATGTTTTCATTTTTCCCCTTTTATGTTTAAACTTTTGTTAAAATGATATTGTAACATTACTGCATATGTACATTCAGATGGTACATACACATGTATGGGGTCTCAGATCTCCAGTTCCAGGATGTCTACCAGATCCACCTTATGTGCCATGACATCAGCCCAGCAATGTTTGCGCTGGGAGACGGTGCGATCATTTCTGAATACCTGGCACATGTGCCAAAGCACACTCTCCCAGCAATCCTTCGGCTCCTTAGAGAGGTATCCTTGGCTGACCCTATCCCCAGATGACAGTATGTTGGGCAGGTAACGGTTCAGGAGCCATATGAGGCCACCAAACTCTTCCTCACTGTAATTTTTACACCTACACTTTCCCTACATGACCCAAACCCTCCTAAACCCACTACACCCAAAACAAACATTCCTTAAACTAATGCCTACCTTTAATATATATATCCCCTAAATAGACCAACACCCGACAATAAATACAATGGTAAATGCTAATACAATACACAACAAAAATACACAAAATATACACAATTGACACAAGACTGGGACAGACCAGAGACCAACTAGACCAAAATTCTCTCAAAACCAGCCGCCACTCTCAAAACACCTCCAACACCCAGCACAAACTAACAGGCTTAAGATGAAAGTGAAACAAATGTTTACGCTTTCTATTATGCAGCCTGCCACACCCATTGCGTAATTTCCTGGGTCTGTCCAGCGCTTTTCTGACATTTGTCTTGGTTTTCCTGATGCATTATTATGCAAATGGACATTGCGGGATGGATATGCTATGCAGTAGCACTTATGCAGTACAGTCAGCTCCATGCAAGGGCGGGCATACTCAGGTTCTGACCCATGCAACTGGTGCGATGTGCGGGTTCAGACCCATGCAACAGGGCCGATGTGCAGGTTCTGAACCACGCAACGAGAGCAGTGCACAGGATCTACAGTAGAAACAACACTTCTGTTGGTCGAAACACCTTAGTCCCCATTCAGTTAGTCCAGAACTGGGGTAGCACCATTTGGTAGGTTAGAGTGACAGATGGAATTGTCCAGGTCCTGAAGCAGCGTGGAAGGAAGTCTTTCATGTATCTTAGACTTATTGACAGGAGCCCCAGCAGACTGCCCTTGGAGTCAGTGTGGGTTCAAGGGATGCATATGCAGTCCTTATCATCTGGCCAGGGGACCAGCAGGCTTCATGGTGGCACAGCAAGGCAAAAAGCAAGAGCATAATGCTCACACATCAATTTTCACATACATTACTAGGGTATACACCTGGATGTGCCCACCAGTCATGTGTTCCCGTAAAGATTGATCCTGGGACCTATAACCCACTCATTTTGTTTCCCTAATCAGTCCAATCTCTCTCTAACTGTGATGTGCCAAGACCCCTTCCTTATGATCTGTCACAGATGCAACACACACTTAAGGAAGCACAGGGACAGGCTGACTCCACCCTGCTCCAGTATATACTCCACCCAACTTGTAGGATTGTTGAACTGTCAAACTCCATCTGGTGTGATGGAAAGAATCCCCATGGTTTTTACCAGGCAGCCATGTTTTATACACAAAGGTAGGCAGGGTACTCCATGTAATGTAACTGCACAGCCACTTCTGCATTCAGGGGAAATATGACCCCAGTTGCATGACACTTGTACCACACAATGCGGTATATTCAGAACTCTAAATAGGGTGTTTGTGAAGCCACGCAAGACCACCTTGCATAGCCCTGAGTGGCTTCTTAAATTAAATTTCAAATGAAGCATGGCACCACAAATTGCTGCATTGACTTACTCTGTGCTAGGGAGGCATTCCATGGCCATGGCTTGGGTGTTCCCATGCAACTCCTATGCTTTTAGAGTCATTTCCAGACTTACCAGTCCTCATAAATCCGGTAATGGCGAAGAAAGATACATTTTCCCTTGAGAGGTATAACAAGGAGAGATAAAACTTATTTATCCCGGGTGCTTCCTGTTTCAATGTGTGCTGCATTATGCAAAAAAAGTAGCTCAACTCATATGCCTCTCAGGATTTGTTATTTGCTGGAAGGTGCCCCCTCATGCAAAAAAGAAATCCTGCATGTAAAAGAAGCACCCATGCACCATTGCAGCCAAAACGGCACCAGTGCAGGGGGAAAAGCAGGAATGCACCATATTAATTTAAATGCACAGTGCCACACAGCAAGGTGACTTGCTGCACTGCATGACAAAACCTACTAATCTACACCACTTTTTAGTTCTACACCACTCTTGAACTGTACTGGCCACATAGAACGCAAAGTACAAGCACAGACACATTACCCAGGTGCACGCTGTTTAACATTCTAAACTATGGCCCTCATTATGACATTGGTGGTAAATGCAGCTTACTGCCATGCTGACTGCCGCCAATATACCACCGATGCGACGGATATCCGTTCACCATATTATGACACACAAACCAATCCATCACTATTCAGCCACAGACACAAGTCTGCCACAACAAAGGTCAGTGATAAACTGGCAGTCCCAAAACCCACACCGTTATGCCAACAGAACTACGCCCATCACATTATGACCCACGAATCACCATGGCGGACATTCAATGGCGGTAAACCATTGGCGACATATACCGCCGCGCTCAAAATACGCACACTCAAACAAAATGACACCACATTGGACAATTCAAACAACACACACCTGACACCCATACACACACCACACACTCACCACTATAAAACACACACCCACATTACCCACAACACCTTACGACTACAAACCATTGGCACAAGACTGACACCACGACAACTGACAAAACCAGAGCCACACATTACCCCACATCACACACCCCAACACATCACACTACGCATCCTCACCAACACATCTCACACAACCCATGGCACCACAAAGACACCCCCGATTCTCAGAAGGTGAGATAAGGGTCATGGTGGAGGAAATCATCAGGGTAGAGCCACAGCTATTTGGAGCACAGATGCAGCAGATATCCATTGCTAGGAAGATGAAGCTATGGCGGAGGATCGTGGACAGAGTCAACGATGTGGGAGAGCACCCCAGAACAAGGGACAACATCAGGAAGAGGTGGAATGACCTACAGGGAATGTACATTCCATAGCAGCAAGACACCAACTCGCTGTACAGAGGACTGGCGGTGGACCCCCCACCTCCTCCCCACAACTAACAACATGGGAGGAACGAGTCTTGGCAATCATGCATCCAGAGGGCCTTGCCGGAGTAGGAGGAGGACTGGACTCAGGTAAGTCAACTCTATACTACTACTACTACTACCCCCCTACCTGCATTCCATCACATACCCTCACCCTCACCCCATCACACCACCACTTCCCACACACCCCACCATCACATCTCACTCATCCCAATGCCAAGCCCTGCTGCACTACCAATGCATGGACACCATCCACAGCTCTGCATGGACACCTATAACCAAAGCATGCACACTAGAGAGAATCAGCTAGCCCACCACATACCAACTTACACAAGTTAAAGCTGCCAGGGCAAATCCAACCAAATAGGGCAACCCACTAATGCACAATATGTCACACACAGAAACAATAAAAAAGCATTTATATCACCACGGGTATCCCAGCCAAGGTCACCCGAGAAGAGGTGCCAGCACTATCCAGTCCCCCAACTGAAGAGGCCCACAGTAATGACAGCAACTCTGGTCGCCTGGATCTGGATGACCAACATAGCCCATCAGGGACCTCTGGACAGTCAGTTACCCAGGCCCAGTCACAGGCAACCACAGAGCCTTTCCCATCTGGGAACACAACCACAGCACCCACCCAGCGTACCCATACCTCTGTCCCCAGGACATGTCAATCAGCAGTGTGTCCACCTCTACAGGGACCCCAGGGCACACCTCATACCAAGACAATCAGGGACCTGGGGTCAATAGCAGTGGGCAGACGTTCAGGGGACAGAGGCACAGGACAACAGGGAAACTGGGAGGACTGCTGTGTGCCAGGGGGAGGACAGGCCCAGGAACTGACTCTCCAGGAGGCACTCACCGAGATCCTGGGAGCATATCAACATTCCCAGGACACGATGGGCCAGATCCTGGAAATCGTGCAGGAGAACAGGCGGCTGTTGGAGGGACAGTACCAAGGGACCAGGGAGGACTTGCAGGCCATCAATACCACTCTGGTCTCCATTGCAGGGGTGCTGGCAGACATGGCCAACATTATGTGGGAGGCAGTCTCACAATAGCGGGCCCTTGCCACTAGCCAGACATCTGAACTGTCTTCCACGTCTGCTGCCACTAGTGGACAGGAGGCCCTGCCACAGGACCAACAGGCCACCAGCAACCCTACCCCTGCAGAAGGTGAACCACCCCCCAAACGTTCCCTGCGACCCAGGCAGAAGTCAGAGACTATTGCCAAGACCCCTGCCAGGAAATGAGACTCTCCTGATTGTCACCCTTGTGTCCCACACAGTCACCCTGTCCATCTTGAACTGACATTGCTCCCCTTCCTATGTCCCCTTGGACAATGCACCTGTGCTACAAATAGACTGGAACTATACCCTGGAATTCCCTCCATCATCACCCCATCCCAATGCACTTGCCCCTCTTCTTCTTAGCACTTCAATAAACACCCTTTGAAAATACTACACGTATGGAGTATGTTACATTTTCAAGTTATGTATTCGTTTAACTAGGTTCAAACATTGCAATTCAACTGTACAGTAATTGCTCACATAGGAAAGATCTGTAGTTTCCTGCAGTGATTACGCCTGGAGCGATAGTGGGGCACCAACACCTGCAAAATGAATTGCCAAAGGGTACTGTAAGTGGACATAGAAGTGGGAAATAACAGCATGCCAATACCAGAGATAATCTAAATAATGGCAATGAAATGTGAAGTAACACTGTCTTACCTATGTGTCATTGGAAGTATTGTCATATCGCTGCTGTTCTGTTGTCCTTATCCTCATCCTCTGCCTCATCATCCTCACTGTCCACAGGGTCCACTGCTGGCACATGGGCATCTCCAGCCTCCTCTTCCTGCAGAAAAGTCACATGGTGTCTCAAGGCAAGGTTGTGCAACATGCAGCATGCCACTATTATCTGGCAGACCTTCTTGGGTGAGTAGCACATGGATCCACCAGTTAGATGGAGGCACCTGAACCTGGCCTTCAGGAGGCCAAAAGTTCTTTTGATTAGCCTTCTGGTTTGCCCATGTGCCTCATTGTAACATTCTTCAGCCCTTGTCCTGGCATTCCTCACATGGGCCAGTAACCATGAGGTTGGGGTAACCTGAGTCATCTGCAATTATTGAAGGACAACATTTAGCCACACATTATCCCATGTGGCCCACACCATACCCATGCACCAACATATACTGGGTGGGGACCAGGGCTCTCCTGTTAGCCACATCTGGTGCCTCTGTAGTTGAGCCATCACATTTGGGATGCTGCTATTCCTCAGGATAAAGGCATCATGCACAGACCCAGGATACTTAGCATTTACATGGGAGATGTACTGGTCCGCCAAGCACACCATCTGGACATTCATGAAGTGGAAACTCTTTTGATTTCTGAACACTTGTTCATTCTGGCGCGGGGGGACAAACGCAATATGAATTCTATCAATCACCCCTATTATGTTATGGATATGTCCCATTGCATAGAAGTCAGCCTTCACTGAGCCAAATCCTTCACTTGGGGGAAAACAATGTAGCTGCACATGTGTTTAATCGGGGCAGACAAAACTCTGGTCAGCACTATTGAAAACATTGGCTGTGACATTCCTGCTGCCAAGCCCACTGTCATTTGGAAAGAACCAGTTGCCAGGAAATGGAGCACAGATAGGAATTGCACAAGAGGGGTGATCCCAGTGGGGTGACGGATATCAGATATCAGGTCAGGCTCCAATTGGGCACACAGCTCTGTGATTGTGGCCCTGTCAAGTCTGTAGGTGAGGATAATGTACCTGTCCTCCATTGTTGCCAAGTCCACCAGGGGTCTGTACACAGGGGTATGTCTCCATCTTCTATTCATCTGCAGCAGGAGCAGTCTAAGGGACAAAAGAGTGAGGAGCCTGTCACAAACTGAACATTGGAGCCACAACAGTACAATACATGATGTAAATTTGTAATGGGACAGTGGGATTTGGCCTGTATGTCCAAATGTTAACTGTGACGCAGTTATCATCCATGGCCTGCCCCCCCTGAAATGGCGTCCGCCTGTCCTGTGTAGAGTGACAGTTGGAAGTGAGGTAATTCCGCTGCCGTTATGTTCCGTTGCGGGGGGCGGTCGGGAACTGCTGTGCAACTCCTCTTTGGTTAACATTGGGCCCTATGGGGTACAGTGGCCAATGGTGATCTACACAGGCGGTGACGGAATGCACCGCCGCGGATGTAACCATCATTTTCTATCTAATTCATCACTTGCTCCCTGACCTTCAACTGGAGAGGACCTACACTGCATGTTCTGCTGTGACCTGTGTCTGGAACCTACCATGGCACGTGTGACTGGGTAAAGGACCCCTGCCTTCATCTCGCCGGAGTTGGAGTGACTGGTGGATGGGGACCTACCCCAGTACGGACTGCTGCATGGGCCTCCAGACCAACAGGTGAGTACACTCTGGGCACGATGCATGTGGCATGAATGCATGGAGTGGTGTGTGTGAAGGCCTCGTGTAGGGGAGGTTGGTGGAAGTCCACTGGGCTGCGTACAGGTTGTGTGCTGGGACGTGTGTATGTGTAAATGGTGATGTGAAGGGGTATGGTGGGCCAAAAGTGTAACAGACAGGACTGTCTGACTGATATTATTTTCCTGTGTGTATTTCCTCTACAGGTCAGCGCCCATCAAAAGAAGGGTATATGGTGTGCCATCGCCAAGGAGGTCTGGACCCTGGGGGTCTACGGCAGGTGGAGCACCTACTGTCGGAAACGGTGGGAGGACCTGAGACGCTGGGCACGGAAGACGGCGGAGGCCTAGCTGGGGATGGCCTCCCAACGAGGAAGGGGTGCCCGTTGAATCCTGATCCCCCCCCTGATGGCCCGCATACTGGCGGTGGCCTATCCTGAGCTGGATGGGTGCTTGAGGACATCACAGCAGCCACAAGGGGGTGAGTACAGTTCCCATCATTACAACTTACGCATGGTAGGTTGGTATCCGGGTGGGGGATATGTGTCACTGGCAATCCCCTTAGTCCAGGCCTGACATTCCAGAGTAGGACCCATGGCGGCCAGGGTTCGAAAGTGATAATCCTGCTACCTAGCTCATAGGCATCCACTACTGGTCAGGGCTGCGTGGGTCCCAGGTGTATTGCATTTGGCGGTGTGTGTGCCCCTCCCCATGCCTTGTTGGTTAGCAACATAACTGGTGCAGCCATTGACCCAGTGTATCCTTTGTCTCTCCCACCCTTTTTGTTTTCACCCTCTCCTTATGTGCATTAGCATCATCTGGCAGATGAGTAGAGGCACCAGCAATGGAGAGAGCTGCATCCCACAGGACCCACGAGGCATAGTCCACCAACGGTGAGGGCACCAGTGGGATGGAGGGCTTGGGGAGTACCATGGCGGAGGCTGGAGAGGACAGTTCTGACGCACATACCTCCTCCGATGGAAGCTCCCTGTTGGTGGCGGACACCTCTGTGACTACCCTAGCTACAGGTACAGCAGCAACCCCCCGTACCAGCACCGCCCTCCCAGCCGCCCCATTTTGAGTTGCCTGTGCCCGCTCACCCAGGAAGGTGGGCATCTCCTTCGCTCCAGGCACCTCAGGCCCTGCCCCAGTGAGCCCTGCTGCCCTGTGTGAGGAGGCTATTGACCTCCTGAGATCCATCTCTGTAGGGCAGTCAACCATTGTGAATGCCATCCAGGGGCTGGCAGCCCAGATGCAACAGACTAATGCATTCCTAAAGGGCATTCACACTGGATTGGCGGCCCAACATAGATCAATCCAGGCTCTGGCCTCCACTCTGATGGCAGCCATTGTCCCTGTGTCCACCCTACCCCCTCCAACTTCCACTTTCCAATCCCACTCCCCTCAACCCCAACCTATCCCAAGCACACAGGCAGATAAGCATGCACACAAGACAACACACAAGAGTGGTACAGGCAAACACAAGCACCCCACATCATCCCACAGGCACTCATACAAACACCATCCAGATGCAGACATACCAAAATCCACAATTTCTTCTGTGTCCCCCTCCTCCTCCTCTTCCACCTCCCTCCCAGTTCGGTCTACACTCACACCTGCATGCACTGCATCCTCATCCACTACCAGCATCATCACCACACCTAGCAGAACACACACCTCACTGGTAGACACCTCCACAACAGCCATGCACACATCCCCTGTGTCCTCTCCCACTGTGCCTGCCCCCCAAGATACATAAACGCAAGCACTCAGACATCCAACGGCCATCCACCTCACAACGGCATCCAGCCCATGCACCTGCTGTCAGGAATCCCCAAGGTGCCTCCTGCGTTATCTGTCAGCATCCCCAGGGATTAGAATTAAATCATATCTCAGTTCTTGGTTAAACCTTCATGTTTCTAAGTAAACATAATGTGCTGTGTTACACAATTGGTTTTATCAATGCTTGTTTTACCAATGCTTGTTTGCTAATGTGAGAGGGTGTAGACATGTGCTTCTAATGGGTGTGGTGTAGACATGTGCTTCTAATTGAGTGTGGTGACTCATCCACATGTGGAAACTCAACTGCTTTCCTGATTGGCTATAAATAGCAGAGTGAAGCATGCCTCCCTGCTTGGCTTTGTTTTGCTTCCTGATCTCAGCATCTGATTTGGCAGTCCAGCCCTGCTGTCATCCTCGTATTCAGGACTTTTGAGGCAATTATTTTCTTCTTTCCTGTACCAGCTGACACCAGGCATTCCTTCAGCACTCCGGAAAAGACTACAGCTAAATGACTAGTATTCTCCAGGGAGTTTGTTCGTTTAGCGCTGCGCTTTCCTAGAACAGCTGGTGTATTTTAGACCTCGTATTTTGGCAGAGTGCTTATCTTGAAGAGACAAATGCATTTCTGAACATTCTACATTATTATTGTAGTTACTTGCCTAAATGTGCTTCAGGAAATCTGCTTGAGCTCAAGTATTACAAAAAGTGCAATTTTAAAAGAGCATTTACGTGACTTTTCTTTCTCTAATAGCATAACTCTTGGATTTAAATTGTGTCATTCATGTCTGTGTTTCAGGTTTGAGGAATTTGCTTTTGAAGGGTTTTTCACACACACAGTGAAACCAAACCAAACTGTGCCACCCTAACTGTTTAAACCCAAGGTAGACATTTGTATTTCTTCGATTGTTTTTGTTCCTTTTAGTTTAACCCTATGCATGCAGGAAAGCTATACGTGATATAATTAATGCCCTTGTTTGTCTTTCTTGTGCATAAGTGCAACCACAGTTCTAATTGTAGTGTGCAACAGTGAATCTCAGTTAAGCCAGCCCTAGTGTTGCAGTACTTATTGTTATGGTACTCAGTATGGGTTTTTGGTAATGCAGTGTTAGTAATTGTGCCAACAGTTATTATTATCCAAGAAAAGTGCTGGAGCATCCCGGTGTTCTTCTACCGCTCCCGTGCCCATATCAGAAAGAGAGATTCAGTTTCAAGGAAGTTGAGTGCACTAACTCTACTATCACTCTGTCAACAATGACCTGCCCCCCGAAGATACAGGGTGCTTGGCTGGACCGGCAAGACGTTGCAGTGTTTTGTTTCTTTCTCTTCCACTCCCCCTTTCCTTTTGGGACATCTGCCGGGATTTCTGTGTCCACCAGGAAGTACCGAGAGGTGTTCCAGGAGGTTGGGTGGCATACCATTGCCCCTGTAGACATCCTGCTTTTCAGGTGAGTGGCCCTGTCTCGACACCTGCATCCAAAATCAGCAGACAAACACCTCCAACAACCATTCCCTCATCCTCCACTTCCAAACCTTCTCCTCTCCACCGTTGACGTCTTCCCTACCCTTCCCCCCGTTCTTCATGTCTGGCCAGGGTAGGAAAAACCCAGGCAAGCACCTCAGCCACCCAGTCCACGGGCCCAGTAGTCTCCACACCCACTTGTGGTGGGAAAGGATCCAGGACATTGTGCAGAGGGTGAAGGAGCCTGCACCAGGCAGCCTCAAGGAAAGGGTGCCTGCTCCAGCTCCTGCCTGGAAGGGCAAGGGTCCAGCCCAATCTGCTGCCCGGAGGGGCAAGGAGCCAGCCCAAGCTGCTGCCAGGAAGGTCAAGGAGCCAGCCCAAGCTGCTGCCAGGAAGGGCAAGGAGCCAGCCACAGCTACTGCCAGGAAGGGCAAGGAGCAAGCCACAGCTGCTTCCATGAAGGGTAAGGAGCCAGCACCAGCAGGCAGGAAGGACAAGGGGCCTGGTGAAGGGAATTAGATGGAGACCCCACCACCAACCATGGTTGTGCAGCCATCCGAGGCTGCAGGGGATGGGCTGGAGCCTCCCCCCACCAGCAGCAGCAGCACCACCAGTGGGCAGCCATCCGAGGCTGCAGGGGATGGGCAGGAGCCTCCCCCCACCAGCAGCAGCACCAGCACCACCACCACCACCACTGGGCAGCCGTCCGAGGCTGCAGGGGATGGGCTGGAGCCTCCCCCCACAAGTAGCAGCAGCACCACCACCACCAGTGGGCAGCCGTCTGAGGCTGCAGGGGATGGGCAGGAGCCTCCCCCCACCAGCGGCTGCAGCACCACCATTACCACTACTGAGCAGCCATCACCGCCGGTGGACGGTATGTAGTCCTGCCTCCATGGGCTGCTGTGCGGCCTGCCCCCAGCAAATCCAGTGGGTATGACACCCACCTGAGTGACTGTCACCTTGCACTCCCCAGAATCAAGAGCACAGAGCACCATGCCCCCTCCAGAACCAGTGGGCAAGACACCCACCAACCCCAGCCTCCCCAGGATCATGTGCACAGGGCACCATGCCCCCTCCAGAACCAGTGGGCAAGGTACCCACCAACCCCAGCCTCCCCAGAATCAAGAGCACAGGGCATGTTGCCCCCTCCAGAGCATGTGGGCAAGTCACCCACTTGATAGACTGTGGCCTTGCACTCCCCAGGACCAAGCACAGGGCATGTTGCCCTCTGCAGAGCATGTGGGCAAGTCACCCACTTGAGACTGTGGCCTTGCACTGCCGAGGACCAAGCACAGAGCATGATGCCCTCTCCAGAGCATGTGGGCAAGTCACCCACTTGAGAGACTGTGGCCTTGTACTCCCCAGGACCAAGCACAGGGCATGTTGCCTCCTCCAGAGCCAGTGGTCCTCTCTCATCTGCCGGCTGAGGTGCCTCCTATTCCCTGTCCCCCTGAGGTGCCTACCTATTTTCCAACTGATGCCCCTGCAGTGTTCTCTCAGTGTTGATGCAGGTGACAAGTGAGGCATTGGACTTTGGCCTGTGGCCCACACACAATGAGGACTGGGCAGTGTCCCTTGAACTGTACATATGCATATAACAGTTACGTTGCATTTTCTTATTTCTACTGTGTTGATCTAATTACACTCACTTTAGCACATTCATGTTGTCCTTGCATTATTCATCCGGGGTATGGGGTAAATATGTTTTATTACTGCATCTGCTTGTGTGTTTGGTGTTGGGGAGGTGTTGTGCGTGTGTGTGTGTCACTCTCTTTTTCCTCCCTCCCTCCCCTGTCTGCTAGGCGGCTGTACTCACAGTTGTCGTCTTCGCCGGCATTGGTGTTCGTGGTGGAGCAGGACGTAGAAAATCATTGGGAAGACATGCAGCTCGGGCTCCATGGCGGCGTGGTTGTTCCTTGTGTCTCCAAAGGTGAGTCCGTTCCCTTCTGTGCAGTGTTTCCGGCAGGCTTTTGATGCTGTTGGTACCGTCCCGGAAAAGGTGACGGTTTCCTGTGTCTTAATACAGTGGGAGGAACATTGGCTTCTGCCTGGCTGTAGGCAGCTCCTGCCGTAGTGGCTGTTGTTTTCGCCCTGGCGGTCGGTGTGGTAAAGTGTCTGTCTATCTGAGTTCTTACCGGCATGGTCATAATTTGGCGGTAATTACCGCCATCCTGTTGGCGGTATTACTGCCACTTTATCACTGACGGCCAGGGTTGTAATGAGGGCCTATATATTGTGCATGTCTTGCACAGGCAGATGCATTCTGCACAGTCTTGTCATTCTCGCATTTCCTGATGAACCTGATGTTGGGCATGGGTGAGGGTAACACACAGCAACACAAACTTTTGAAGAGGTGAGTGAGCCAGCAGGACTCACTGCAGTGAACCCAGTTTGAATGGTAATTTACACTACTACTATTCACTCCACAACATGCTGCCATCCCCACTTCAGCTTTGTCTTAATCCTGGCAAAGGCAGTAGTGGACATCTGTTATTAGGGTAGGTGTTTGTGTGGCCCTCCTGGCCAAGCAGACTGAAATCCATGACACAGGCCTATGTTGTGGCACACATGTATATTGCATATTCCCCTTTCTGTATATACCAAATTTAGTGAGCCACACAGTTGTGCATTTGGGCACTCGGAGCAGGGGTACAATACTTGTACCACGCAGAGGTTATTTCAAGCCTAACACCTCCATTGCACCATGTTCCATGTACACGTACATTTGTGCTTGACGTTTGACATGGAAGTGTTGCTCTAATGAGAGTTTACTTTAAAAAACTAAAGACGAGGTGTCTGGCAAAACAGGAAAAAGTTAACTTAATTACGGCTGGGAGAGCAGTTACAGAACTGGCGTCTGAGGATGTCTCTCATTGTACATCAGAAGGAAGCAGGTTTTATATGTTTCTCGGGTGCAATAAAGTCATAAATGACATTCTTTCACTGGTACAAAATGTGAAAAGTTGTCAAGGAATGATATATACTCTTCTAGATAGTAAATGCAGGTGGGCCTTGACCTAGCGTGGACACAATGTGGGCCAGCAAGTACGTGTCCGGATATCGAGCCTGAGGGGCGTGTGGTCGCTGCATGTGCTGTGTCTGCTGTGTCCTGTTTGGCTTATGAACCTAACTACACGTGGCAACTAACTCTATGGTAGTTTTGGAAATGCATGCATCCCTCTGGCCATATGTGTTTTATTATGGCAATCTCTGGGGACCAGTGTTGTGTTGCTGCCTATCTGTTGGATCTGATCTAAGTTTTCCTGTTTGTGCATTTGGCTGCCTTCTAAATGTTACCCCACCTGTTACCTGTCATTCACTAACCTCAGGCCTAGATCCCAGAGCCTGCCTGATCACGTACCTACATGCTGGGGTTGACAGAGTTTACGACGGGGGAATCTAACAATGTTGTTGCGACTTGAATCATGAATGAAAATGTGTTGATCATATATGAAAATGTCTTGTTGTGCGCATCAACATAAATCAATCCAATATCAACAGAAGCTTCACACATTTACTATCATTATATTATGAGGTGATGTGATGGCTAGCAAACATCTCCCTTGTCATACGTCCCTGGTCAATGCCACACATTGCTACTTCAGCAGTTTAATATGTTTTGTTACAGGCCTATATGGCTCCTGCATTGCTGTGCAAAGCATGGTAAATATGTATTTTGTCAACTGTGGCCATAGGATCCCCACACATGCAAGAATGCCTTCTTTACAAATGACATTTTAACATCTACACCTGAGACTAGGCCTTGGTTCATGTCACCTGCCACTCATGACCTGTGATGGTATCTGCTGCAGCATTTGCATCCAGAAAAGTACTGGCATTCTGCATGCTAGTACATATGTGAAACACACTATAATTTTGCTCTTGGCTAAAATACTGTTTTTGGGGAGATTATTGTTCCATCATACACTGAGTACCACATGAAACACACCTCGATTCATACATGTTGAGGCCCACATCTATCTAAGAATATGCGAGTGACTATATTTTTACATTGGCATTTTACAAAATGAATGTTTTCCCAAAACAAATTATTGGTTGATAACTTTGCATGTTTCCATCATTTGAAAACGATTACGAAAACAAACGGGCTACAATTTGGTCACATCTGCATTTGTGTGTTTGAAGTCTCTGTCATTGTCTTCATCCTCTTCCAGTTCCTCTGGATTTAGCTGCTCATTTTCCCATAGGACATTAGTTTTAACACTAATATTGTGCAATATTGCCATATCAGAATTATTTTACAGACCAGCGGGAGTGAGTATAATAGTCTTCTGTCTCACATATCCAGGCATGCACCTGGATTTTAGCATGCCAAAACTCCTCTCTACAATGTTCCTTATCTTGGTGAGGGCTGTGTTGAATCTTTTTTCTGCCTCCATCTGGAGATTGATGAATGGTGTCATTAACCATGGTTGCAAGCCATATCCTCGGTCATCTGAAAAATTAACTCGATGGTCCCTGGAAAATATGAGGAGAGATCACCCAGGGAAATGCAAACCATTTGTAAGAAAAATGTCTCTCCAAAATTAATTGACGTGGGTACATAAACCTCATATTCTAATTAATAAAGCACATTCTGGAAACCAAACAATACATTTTGAATATAAATTTTAAAATATACATTTATTTTGATCATATCAAATATATGAATTTATTGCAATTTCTTCAAAACAGTAAATGATTAGATAAATAATATAGTTTAAACAAAATTGTTAGAGGTCCAAAATGAAAAAATCGACTCTCATACCATCATTCATACAACACAACAATCAACCATAACACCATCCAATAGTATAGAAAACAGAGAGCTATAACCTAAATACAGATAGACAAAAATTAAGGAATAAGAAGCAAAGTATGCAATTCTACAAAACAGAGACAGATAACTGGGTCAAACACTGGATCAATTGTTCATGACCGATGTTAAACATATAAGAAATCTAATAATAAAGCTTTAAAGATCGAGCCGGTCATGTTGAAATCTAAAATGTACATAAAATGCTGGATTATCCTTCTGTATTTTTAATGTGGCCAAACAATGTTGACAGTCCAATTTCAGTGCCACATCTTAATTACGTCCAGGTGGCCTGATGGTAATTGCCTGCTTCTCTGTAATTTATCAACTAGAAGGTGAGTACAACATAATTTTGCTTCTTGTTATTCCAGAATAGATTTGGCACAAATGTGCCTGCCTGCCGATGCGTGTTTCGGTGGACACAATACTAATTCAATCGCCACCTTCTTCAGGACAAAATTTGATGTATATACTAATGGACTTCTAGGAAATCCTAGGCATAAACACAATCATAAATATATGGCTCCCAGAAAAAAGATAAAGATGATATAGCCAACTAACATGCAAACCTTAAAGTACACAGAATCAACTAACGCCAATAAATAAAAACACCTCTAAGTGACACACAAATTAAAAACCGATAAACCTTTATCATGCAATTAGCCACCCACGCACGTGTAGATGCAAAAAGATAAAAAAGAGTGCAAAGACTGCCACCATCTCAACTCTCCAATGGCAAAAGGATATTGTCAACTTCATCATACCTGTTTTAGCCAAAGAAATATAGATAACAGATACGTATAGAAGAGCGGGGCCTTCTTTATGTCATTTTGATGTACTGAGCAGGGAATATCTGGAAAATAATTAATGTCCTGTTTAATCCGAAGAGAGATAGATAATGGATACATATAAAAGAGTGAGGCCTTCTTTATGTAATTTAATGTAATAAGCAGAGAATATCTGAAAAATAATAAATAACCTAAAAAATTGAGCACCTCGGTGTCAAGAGTCTTACAAAGAGCTAATGTACATTTGAAACATAGCCCTAGTGAAATCAAATGACTATAGAACAACAAACAAATGTTAAACATATAGTTTAAAACTAATAAGTACAATAAAGCACTTATATAGAATCTCCTTTTTTTCAGGATAATCTAAAGCTCTATTAATACGGTGTAGTTATAGGCTGATGTTTAAGCTTATTTGGATATCTAGCGTTCTGGCGTGTCCTTCCGTCGCTTCAGAGAGGAAAGAGAGCTCTCTGTTCTTCCTTCTTTTAAGCAACCAAACCACATGGTAATTACTAATGAGGACTAGAAAGAGAAAAGGGACCAACCAAACGATATGCAGGGGACTGTAGTATGGCGGCCATTTTCGAATGTAGATAAAGAAATGAAAGATTGGTCAAATTCAACTGGCAGATGTATCATGTAAAAATAATTTTTTTCAAATGTATCATGGAAAAATAATTTTTTCATGATACATCTGTCAGTTAAATTTGACCATTCCTTTCTTGAAATGAACTATGGAAAAAAACAGTGAGGGAAACATGTGCATGTGCGGGGCTAAGTGCGGACTCTGGACACCCTCAAAATGACAGCCCACAACAGAAAGGTGATGGGGAGGTGGCCACATCTCCTGGTCTGATGGATACAGGAGGCCGAGATTGTGGGTAGCCTTGATGGCAAAATGTGTCTCCCTTGGTGAAGAAATAAGGGATTATATCTCTCCTGCTTTCCAACATGTGGTTGGACTGCATTGCCTGTCCAGTAAGAGGCAGCCTGGAGGTGGGTGCTGGAGCCTGTTGCCAATTCCCTGATACCATCCAGACTGGAGCAGGTGACCCGCAGAGTCAGGACATGCACCCAAGGGAGCAGATATTGAGGCCCTCAGCAGAGAAACATGGGGCAGATGAGAGGTCGTAAAAAAGTAATGCCACTAGAGTCAGCACTGTCCAAATGAGGCACTGACACCCGATGTGACTGCAGCAGGTGGAGGAACCCGCGGGCCAGAAAAGGTGAGCTGCGGCCTGCATATCTGTCAGAGAGCTACAACTTTAATTAAACGGGGATTTGTGGCCCCAAGGCTTACTCACCCGAGGTGGCAGAAAGTACTTTGAAACCGCAGTGGTGGGAATATCTGGATCTTAGCTTGCATTGCTGCGCTTAGGGGACACACATCGAGACCATGTGGAGGGGGGTTGATAGGGGACAGAAGACCTGAGTGACACACCAAAGTACTCCTTTTTTAAGAGGTAATAGGAAATAAATAAAAAGTGGTGTTAACAAGAATGAATGCTGCTATGTGAGGCCTCCAGACTCCCTGGGGCGGTATATGAACTGCTTGGCAATAACTGGAGCTTGAGGCTGTTGAAGAGTAAGGGTGGGAGGTCACCGGAGAAGATAGAACACCTGTGACTACGTGACTGAAATCTGCCTAATTACCCTCACTGAGGACCTAGTCCTGACTGAGAAGTAGCACCTATAAGTCTGGAGGGAACTGGTGGTGGATAGTGAAGCTAAGTGCTGCCTGGCACCCCAGTGATCCTTTGTAACATATCAACAACGACTCTTGAGAAGTAAGTCACAGAGTTCCCCTGGTGAGCACTGGCAGAGAGTACTGGATGCTGTCTGCAGGATTGGGACTCATAGTCCACATAATTTGCTTTCTTCCCGGAGCGAGAAGACTCCCAGTGGTGACTAGGTCCCCTTTGGAGTCAGAAGGCCCCTTCTCATGCCTGTCTCCTGAATGCAAACAGAGTCAACATGGGAAAAGAAAAGGGACAAAAAAAATACACAAGCTAATACAAATGATCAATACACTGTCCACGTTCAAGGACCCAAGGAACAGATGCAGAGGGAACGGTCTGGTGCTGAGTCAGGGAGTCAGTCGGTGGCTACCACCGAAATCCTAGCAGCTATCAAGGGTACAAGGACCATGTTAGAATCAAAGATGGGCACAATTACGACTGATGTAAACCACCTATGCCTGGATCCACAGAAAATGGCAGAGCAGGTAACCAGTACAAAGAATGTCATTACCACTTTCAAAAAGGAAATCAAGTCACTACAGGTCACTGTAGCAGGACTCCTATGCAGTGCAAGCCAGGTGGAAGAATGTTGGACAGCGCAGAGGGGCGTTCGCGCCAGAACAAAATACGCCTTATAGGATTTCCAGATCGAACAGAAGGTCTCTCTATGGAGTTATTCTTGGAGGACTGGATTGTTAGATGTTAAAACCCAAGGGTCTCTCCAATTTTTTCTCGTTTGCGCATGCACACCATGCCCTGGGGGCGGCTCCATGATGAGGTGATCCCTGTGCCTTGATAGCATGCCTGCACAATTTTAGAGACATACATAGTCCCCCGACATTAGAAGACAAACAAATACTCATCTTCCCTGACTACACAGGAAGGGTTCAGGAGCTCCAAAAATCTTCATGCTGGTTAAAAAGCTGGTTAAGGAGCATCACATCCGATACAGTCTCATGTTTCCGGCCAAACTCCAAATGAACATGATGACAGGGTACATTTTTAAGATTCACACAAGGCAGACATGGAGTGGTTTGAAAATCTGGGCCTCACCAGTGACAGTCGGACCTAAGAGTGGCAAGAATTAAGATGGCAAGGAGGGGCCACTCCAACAGAAATAAAGGAAAAACCAAGCACCCCACAGAAACTAGTGATAGGCAGTGGCCACATCTTGGTTAGCCCAGATGAGACGTTGCAACTTGAGGCAAACTTAACATGCCAGAGCTCCTTATCCAAACTACATGAGAAACCCGGCACACTGAGTGACAGTACTGATGCGGGTTGAACACTTGCACTTTAGTGATGAATGGTAGGTCTGTGTTGAATGACAGGTACAATTGGGACCTGAAACTGTTTCATAGTTGCTGTTCTTGTTCCACACGAGGGGAGGATGGCCATCAGTGTCCTTGGCCTATGCAAGCTACTCATCTGAGGCCTCTGGCACCATTTGGCCTAGGGAATGTGAAAAGAATAGTGGCTGATGGTTCTTTTAGCTTCACGGATGGAAGGAGATGAGGACCCGTCTTTTTTGGATTGCTGAAAACCCTTTGTTGGGGTCTTGTGATCCGTGGAGACCTTGGTGTACTGGGCAGTAATTAAACTTACGGTTGTTTTGTGAGCTGAGTTGGGGGTAAGCGTGGTGGGTGTATGGGGTGGGATTCGGGACCCATTGACCGCAAGTTGTGTCATGGGGTTCTGCTAGTACTGCCTAAGGGAGGGAGTGGGGAGGGAACCAAGGGGGGACAGTTGCATTTAGAGATGTTGTTTTGTTGGGGAGCCTCCAATACTTACTGGTGCTGGTGGAGATTAATGCAATCTAAGACTCAAAATGGCCATGTTCATGTTTATGTGTACAACATGATTAACAAAGGAACTAAATACAATTTCCTCACATGGAATGTGAGGGGACCTAATCAACCTGAGAAAAGATGTAGGAAATATGCCTACCTTAAGAGGTATGGGGTAGAAGTAGCCCTTCTTTAGGAGACACATGTCTGAGGGGATTTAATCAAATGTTTGAGGAGGAGAAGGAGAGGGCAGATCTATGACACGTCCTATTTGGGATATGCATGTAGGACCCTAATATGAATTGCCCCAGGTGTGCCCTTCTTGAAATCACATGTGCAGGTAGACCCGGAAAGGAGATATATCATGCTGGCTGGTACATTAGATGGGCACAAGCTGTGCTTAATAAACATATATGCACCCAATATTGATAATGGTACATACTTTGGCACAGTATTGGTGGCGGTGTATGATCACCTCAAGGCAGAAGTTATCATGACGGGGATTTTATTTGTGGGATGGATAGATCCCCTATGCCAAGATACCAACCCAAATATGAGGTCAGTTCTTACACAGCTTCAGGCAGTTATGGGATTGATTGACATTTGGCGAATGCAGCATCCACACACACATACCTATTTGTGCTATAGCCTAGTGTCAGGCACACACAGCAGGCTTGATTACATTTTTTTCTACAATCCACAGCAACACTGTGTGCATTAGATACATCCTATCTGGGATGTTACATCTCTGATCATTCACCCCTATGGCTCACATACACACTGCACCGAACACCACTGCTATGTTGACTCCGGACAGAGGCAGTTTCAGACCCAGTTTTCCATATTATATTAATGGATGTGGTAGGTCAACACTTTGATGTTAACTGGGGAAGTGTGAGTAGTAGGGCTATAGGATGGGATGCTTTAAAGATGGTTCTCCAGTGTGTGTGCACGGCTATGACAGTGGATACTCAGAAGACACTGGAGAGAGAGCGAGAACAGACACATGGCGAAGTGACACTGGTGGCACTGTCTGATAGTCCCGGGGCATTGGCAGACTAGAATAGACAGCGCCATCAGGTTTTCAAACTGTGGGACCAGTTGGACAAACATGTTTGGCAAACACGTTGCCCAAGGTTATGGGGATAGGGCGTGACTTTTATTGGCCCAACTATTAAGATTGGAAACTATGGCCCAACTGGTGCTGAGGCTCAACGATAAAGCAGGCTGCATAGTTACCACTCAGCAAGCCATAAATGCAGTGTGTGGACCACCTGAGGGACATGTATGTGACACCCCATAATGTTGACCTCCATTCACTCCCTTACAATTTGGTAGGACTCCAACTCCCATGAATCGCATCAGAAGATTGTTAGGTGCTGGGAGCCCCGCTGATTAGCAAGAAATATTGGCTACGGTTGAATCTCCGGAAACTGCGAAGGCACCTAGGGGGGACGGTATACCAGCAGAATTTTATAAATCCTTTTCAGAAACATTGGTAGATAAATTACTGTTGGTATACACGGAGGCACTGGACCGGGGGACACTTCCAGACTATGATGTAAGCAGTCATAATACTGATTCTGAAACCAGAAAAGGATCCCTTGGAAGTGGGCTCTTATCTTCCGATATCTATGTTAAACATAGATCAAAAAAACCTCAGTCATGCATAAGCTGCAAGACTATTGCCATACTTACCACTTTTGGTCCATATGATCAATTGGGCTATATCCCCCACCGGAATACCTTGTGCAACATCCAACGTTTACCACATGTCCACCATACCCCCTACGCACTTGCCTTTGTGGACATTGAACAACCGTTTATTATAGTAGGCTGGGACCATATTTGGCAGGTGCTGGACACTGTGGAGTTGGGTCACAACTTTATAAAGTGGGTACAGTTGTTATATACTTGCCAAGTGAGTGTGTGGACGGGCCACTATGTATCAATGGAGATACTTCTGCACCATGGAACACAGCAGGGATTCCCCATAATATTTGCTTTTGCAATGGAGCCCCTAGCATGCTGTATCCGGCAGACATTATGAGGTTGGGGTATACAAGTGGTACGTACAGAACACATTGTCTTGCTGTGTGCAGATGATGCAATGATTTACCTACACCAGCCAGACCTATCAGTCTCAATCCAGTTGAACGTTATGAAGGAATTCTGCAACTAATTGGGATTACGAGTCAACATTAAAAAATTGCCTCTGTTCCTGATGAGATTGATGGAGACCTTGTCTATAGAGTAGCTGCCGGAGCCAGGCATACCATGGAAGGTAGAGGAAGTTAAATATCTGGATATTTACATCACGTGGGGTGCAGCAGGCTTATGAGCTGAATCTGGGCTGTGTGATCCATAATCTCTGCCCTTCCATAGAATTCTGGAATTTGTTGAAGCTGTCGTTTAATGAGAAAATAGCTCTCATTAAGATGGTGGCACTCCCCAGATGTCTGTATATTCTGCAGGTTTCCATGTCTGAAATACCCCATCTGATATTTAAGGAATTGGATAGACTTCTGGTGGAGCTTCTGTGGGTGGGAGAACAGTGTAGAATCGGACTGGCAGTGTTCAAAAGGGAATGGGAAAACGGGGACCAGAGGTCTATTATTTGGCAACTCACCTCCAGCATGCAATTGATTGATTAGATGTTGAAAACAAATGTGAAAAAACACTACTTGCAGGTACACATGATGGACACCTACTAGGGGAACTGCTAATGAGGGGTAAAAATGTCCCTAGTACATTACCCCATTTAATTCAGCTGTTATGTCGACTGTGGGAGCAGGTGGTGAAACGAACAATTCAAAGGGCACTGTATGCCCCGGACCTAGATTTATAGATAATACACCCATTCGCACAAATAGTCGATGGATAAGTGGCAAGAGGGCGGGTGTCTAATGCTGTCTGACCTATAGGTTGGGAGGCCTCTCTTTCTCTTAAACAGTGTCTGCTGGATTAGTCCTGGACAATGTTAAGAAAAAGTTGAGAAGGAGGTTTGCAATATTGGGACTTATAGGGCATTGAGATCCATTGGCTGAGTGCCAGATCCCCTGCGGAAAAGGCCTGGAGAGATGATTTATTGGTATGGGCAGGAGCGGAGGAGGCACATATGAGATGGATGAGAAGGTATAATAATGTGGTGGAGGCACACACTGGCAGCACTTCTGGGGGATACCACATAATGTATAGTACCCAGTGCTTATTGCCTGGAATTATAGACATTCATGCCCTAACTGCAACAATCCCTGAAGTCAAGAAGGCCAATAAGGGCAGGTATTTTGCTGCTACTCTGATCAGATCCTATTATATAATACCTGTGATAGCACCTTGGACTTATTGGATCTTAGAGGTAAATGAGCCAAATGTATGGAGGCGGGGAGCTTGGACCGGGTGGAGGAAGCTGATTTAAACATGACATATTGGAGTTTAATGTTTATTCAAGATGTGGATGGCCAAAGGTTGTTGCTATCACTACATAACTGATGGCTTGAACTGCAACTAACAACTATCTGGATTATAACTAAAGTTTAAATAATTGTAATGCCTTGTAATGATATGCAAACAGTCGAGATTGTTGAAATGCCAATAAAGAATAAAAAATAAAAAAACTGGTAAAGCTAAATTATACTACAGACCTCTACACTGCACTTTCAGATTTCACATGTATGTATGTGAATTTGTCTTGTAAGTTATTCAGTACTTTTATGCCTTGATTATGACGTCTTTGATGTGGCAGAAGAGTGTTGAGTTTTGGAACCTGAGTACAGTGTGATACATTACCCCGGATGCATTTAAATCAAAATGATGGAGTATGACATATTTGAAAACATATTATTAATTACCAGGTTAACATTGAGGGCCTGAGATGCAGGAAATGTAGGCAATTTGATGCACCAAACTGACCATCCTCAAGTGGTCCCCCCCAGGTCCTGGATGCTTGGTTGGTATAGGTGGAAGTTTCTCCTGCAGAAAAGGTGAACATCCTTACGTTTGGGCTCCTCGCGACTGCAAAGTGACATCTTGGTGCTGAGAATCGGCTTCCTGGATGACCGCCAACGCAAAGCTTCAGAGGGACCTCCTGTTCATGCTGACAGTGACCATCAACGATGGGCCAGCAATGCTCGACCTGAACTTCATGCCAACAGTGGCTATCCACTTTAATCATCCACCACAAAGCTCCAGTGACAACTGCCTTTTGGCAGTACAGCAACGACCATCTGCGACACTCGACCTGCTCTTTGTGCCGGAAGCTTCCTCTTTGCAGCCTCTTCCAACATGAACAGAAATCTTTGAGCTGGACCTCAGAAGGTAACTCTTCAGCTGGACAAACCTAGTCCATGTATCCAACCAACAGTCCATCACAATCAGCCTGAACCTATGACTTCCCCAGTCTAGTTCAACCAGATAACTAGAGTGGCCTTTTATGCTTTTCAATATCTCTGGTTCTACTGATTGGCTTGGATTCATTCTGGTGTTATTTGGTTCATTAAAACGTTCTATATTTGTACATTTTTTTTTTTTTTTCTTGTATTGTATTTTCAATTTATTACTGTTTTTATTACATTGCCTCTCACTTAACCCTGGCTGCGTTTGTGCCAAGCTGTCAAAGGGTTAACCACAGGTTAATTTAGTGACTCTCTGGTTTTAACCTGACAAGGATTGTGGTTGTTGATTGAGTAGGGCTTCCACCACTCTCAACCAATAACCCAAATTCTTGGTATAAAGCTGCCTATTTCAAACTTTCCTGTAGTGGAACTGCAAATTGTATATTAAACTGGGTGTTGTACCTCACTCTTGGAATGATTACATTTGTGACAAGGGCAGAGTTGAATGAAGGTGATAGGCTGATAGGTGCTTTCAAGGATAAGGTTCAATATTTGGTCTTCCCTTTGTGTTAGAAATTTATCAAGGTTGCAAGATAGACTGTCTTTACTCGAAATAAAATTTGGCAAAATTATGCAGGAATACAAGTTCCATATCAATAGGATGGAGGTTCTCAGAGCTCTGTAAGGTTTTATCTGCTGGTGAAAATGGTGGTGAAATTTTCTGGAACATGTCCTGCCTGTAAATGATAGTGCCCTACCTCACCATGCCTTAGTGATATATTTGCGACAGTCCGTACCAAAATGAACCATTGGCAACATATTACACCCTTACAACTCTCTTGCTGAATGGGCATGAAACATTTGCTATACTTCTTTGCATTCTTGTTTTTTCACAGTCATTATGATTTCAGTGATGGGACATTGACGGTAGCACCCACACTCTAACATTTAATTGGGTGTACCAGTCAAGTCACCCAGAAGCATTAACTAAAGTGAGGCATGTTTTAATTTCAATCTCCCTGGATCAAAGGGCATTAGGTCTTGCAGTTCCACCTGAACTGGCAAGAGGCCATGTCTGACGTGCCAGCTCACACTGATTAAGAGTTGATTCCTTGTTGTTCTGAGTGGCTTCTAATTAATTTCTATAATATAATCCTTGATGTCAAAATTAACGATAATGCCTCTCCACCAAAAATGTTTATTCAAATCTGGTGGTAATTATATGCTAGGCTGCTGCTAGTTTTAAACCAATCATTTATGTTTAGGGTTGTTTAATGCGGAGGTATTTCTAGGATCTGTGTTTGTGCATATGCAGCATTACAGGTCCAATAGCAAAGGGCCAAAGACTGCCAAGGAGTGTGCAGCCCACCCACTCTACACAACAAATGCAGCACATTTGCCACTCAAATTGAGAAAAGCAGAATATATCATCATCATAAGGCATAAAAGATGTTCTACTAAAACAAATCCACCAAAGCGTTAAGCGTATAACCCACAGATCCTGGACCCAACCGCAGTGTGGTAGGAACACAGCAGTGACTGCTGAGACTGCTGCACCAGAGCACGTTTTTAAGGATATACCTGTGTCATTAGAAGTCTTGAATTTCCAGTGACTAATAATGTGCAAATCCAAAAACACTCCACAACATGTGCACCTGGTAAATACCAATAGAGTGGAGTTTAGAACATACCTCTAATTTCGAGTTTTCTTCAGAAAACAAAGTTTTAAATGATGTGCTCGATACTTTCCTCACCAAGGGCCAGATGTACGATTCACAGAATCGGCCCGTTTGCGACTTGAAAAATGCTTTTTGGGATGTACAAAACCCAAACTGCGATTTGGTAACTAGTTACCGAATCGCAGTTTGGGTTTTGTGATTCAGTATGAGGAAGGGGCGTGACAAGGGCGTCCCTTCCTAATACCGAATCCAAATGGTATGTTTGATTGTTTCGTGACCGCGAATGCGGTCGCACAACAATAGCAGTTAGCACCAGTTTCAAATTGGTGCTAACCCATTCGCAAACGGGTACCCATGGGACCCCTTCCCCTTTGTGAATGACAGCGAAACTATTTTTTCAGAGCAGGCAGTGGTCCCACGGACCACTGCCTGCTCTGAAAAAATAAAAATAAAACTTCATTTTTGATTTTGAAATGCATCTCGTTTTCCTTTAAGGAAAATGAGCTGCATTAAAAAAAAATAAAAAAAATAATAAAATGTTTTATTTAAAAGCAGTCACAGACATGGTGGTCTGCTGTCTCCAGCAGGCGACCATCCCTGTGAGGGCGGCTATTCCCAATGGGGTAGCAAATTGCGATCTACCTCATGAATATTCATGAGGTAAGTCATTTGCGACCTCATTGGGAATCGCAAACAGTGTTAAGTACACTGTTGTACCTCCAGTTTTGCGAGTTGCAAACTGGGTCACTAAGACTCACACTTTGCGCGTCGCAAAACCAGATCTTTGCACATGTGCCCCCAAGTTCCACATGCATCAGAATTAACTGTATATTTTTCATCTGGTACATATTGGCAGGTTTGACTGCCGAATTCTGATCCCACAGCAAACATGATATTGGGATTGGAAGTTAAAGCCCTCAAGGGATCAGGGCCCAAGCAAGGTCTAAAGCCCATGTATATTCTAGCCAAATCTGCCCCAAGTTAATAAAAGTCTGCACAGTTTTCAAACTTCCCTCTACATTTCCATTTGTCATTTTCCATGAACATGGAAGAGGCTTCTCATTACATTGTTACTTGCATTATGATTGAAAATGTAACTCAAAATAGTTTCACATGGCCACTGGTGAGAATAGCTCCTAATATGGGCTGCTTAATTTGTAAAAAGAAAAAATAAATCAAATAAGTGCTCCAAAGCTCATCATGGAACCCTCCACTATTGATATAGAATTCTGAGATTGATGAATACCAACACTGCCTGTCTTGATTTCCCCTCGTGCCCCTTTCTTCTACCACTTTCATCCTTGCTTAGTCCTGTTCACCTATTTTGCTCTTTCTCCTCCATTTTGTCTGTTGTGTCTTTTTCTGCTTTGATCTAGGCCAATGTCTGCTGATGTAAAATAAGACCCAGTCCCAAATACAAATGCATTTGCCTACTATTTTCAAGCAGGGCCATCAAAAAGGTGTAGCAGCTAGGACTCTTTGGCCCATTTTTATACACTTTTTGCGCCGGATTAGCGTAATTTTTTTTACGCTAGTCCGGAGCAAACTTAACACCACATTTATATTTTGACGCTAGACTCATCTAGCGTCAAAATTTCAGAGTTTGCGTCATTTTCTGGAAGCGTGAAACTGCCTTGCGTCAATGAGATGCAAGGTAGGTGTTCCCGTCCAAAAAATGACTCAAACACCCGTGCGCCACATTTATCCAACCGGGCAAAAATGACGCACGGCTGGGAAGCGGACCCGCAAAATTACGCAAATTCTGATTTGCATCAAATTTTAACGCCTGGGTCAGGGCAGGCGTTAAAAGGGGGCAAACACTCCACTACTTAAGGAAAACTCACACAAGCAACATCATTGCTCAAGAAGGACGACATGGAGGTGCTACGCATGCAACATGCCAGAAGACGCAGAGCACAGGACCAACAGCAGCAGCTACCACCACACCAACGTGGACCCCAAAGGCAACGGAGAAGGCAGGAGAGGCTATTCAGGACCAGGACAACCCTCCTGGGCCTCAGGGAACATGATATCATCCAGAGGTACAGACTCAACTGGCAAGCCATACAGCAGCTGCTGCGCCAAGTTAAGCCACAGTTAACAGCCAGCCTGCAGACACCCCACAGTATTCCACCGGAGACCATGCTGCTAGCTGTCCTGCACATGCTGGCAAGTGGCTCATTTCAAACTACTGGTGCCCTGGTTGCCGGGGTCTCACAGCCCTCATTCTCTGCCTTCCCTCCCAAGGTATTTGATGCCATCATCTCCCTCACACCCCGTCACATCAGCTTCCCCAACACACAGCAGAAGCAGCAGGAGACCAAACAGGGTTTTTATCAAATGAATGAGTTCCCGCACATGCTTGGTGCCATTGACTGCACAAATGTTCAGATTTTGCCACCTGCTGCAACTGAGCACCTATACTGCAACAGAAAGCACACCCACTCCATCAATGTGCAGGCCATTGTTGATCACCAGGGATTGTTCACCAACATCATGGCAAAGTAACCTGGGAGTGTACATGATTCCTTCATCTTCCGCCACAGCACCATCAATCGGCACTTCCAGGAAGGACGATATGGCAATGGCCTTCTTATCGGTAAGTTCAGAAACCTAGTAATATACACACCGCACAGCAACCCTGTAGGACACACAAGACATACACCACTACATTGACACATGGCCAGGAAGACACTGAGGTGTGACTTGGTAGTTATGTTTGATATCCTGACCCAATGGGATTCACACCTATGGACAAATGACGGCTGCCTATAACAATAGATGTCACTCTAGCACCACAAGGGACCAATTTAAAACCACACAGTGACAATGACATGGCCTTAACTGGCAGTACAACTTGGAAGATTAACCATTCAATATCACATAAGGCCACATAGTCAATCCCACACCCTTCCAAGCAATATGTCTTGTGTAAGGGGTGTGCAATGTGTGCTGCTGCAGGTCCAACACCATGAGACACATAGCATGATGACGCTGGCTCAAATGAAGGTGACAGGGAATTATTGAGGCAGTGCCTACATCTGACATCACTCCTGGGGTGACATTGCCAGCTAGCAATAAGGAAGTGGACAGTGCGATGAAAACATGTTGATGTGACACTAATGCAAAGTGCACACTGCTACACATACTGAAAGAGACAATTCCCCATCTACATAACAGATGTACAGGGAGATGGACCTTCCTACACAAATACATCCACCTCCACAACCAAGTTAGCCAGCTCATCTGGAGCAAGTTCAGTAGTGTAGGTGCACGGTTGCACATGAGCCAACTGGGTGAGAGAACAAAAACAAGTTTGATTAGACCTAGTAACACATGGGACAATTGTACATAGTAAATACTGAACACCTCAGAGCTGACACCTTATGGAGATGTGTTGTGCATTGTCACCCAGCCAAATCAAAGGGCCTCACTGTTGCATTTCATCTGCAATTACATATGTCTAATTGGATATGATTTCCAGGCCATGTAGTGCAACCATGTTACCACCACAGTGGAATCTATTGTGTGTGTGTGGAAGTATCATGTCACTTCCAGTGAATGCACACGAAAACATCTTGCTCACTACATAATGCATGGGAGATACACACTGAACTGCAAGATTGAAAATATACCAGATATATCAGGTCAAATAGCCAAACACAAGTTTTGCAAGTCAAACAACCCAATGCAGAAAGAACCTCACAGAAGTCGACACAAGATAACAACTGCCATGCAAAATGACATTCCTGGTGCAAGCAACAACAAAATGCATGCCCCCTATTTTCTCTTTCAGCTGATCAGGGCTACGGGATCCAGCCATGGATCATGACCCCATTTGCCAACCCAAGCACAGCAGCAGAGCGTGCCTACAATAGGGCACATCGGAGGACACGCACCATAGTTGAACAGACTTTTGGCATCCTGAAGTCCAGATTCAGGTGCCTGGACATCACTGGAAGCAGCCTCCCATATTTCCCAGAAATGGTCTCCAAGATCATTTTGACCTGTGCCATCCTGCACAACATTGGTGTTAGGAGGAACATTCTCCTATATGAACCTGAACAACAACTGGCTGAAGAGGAGGAGGAGGAGGAGGAGTATGCTGTCTGGGAAAATGAGGGGGAACATCCTAACACAGCTGCAGGAATGCATCTCAGACAACATATAGAACAAACATTCTTTCAACAATAGTCACTATCACCACTTTGTTACAATATGGAATTAAACAACTCACTTTATCACTCAATCATGCTCCTGGTAATTATTTATGCATCACATGATCTCTAGGAATCAGAGTATTACCTCAGGGAGCATTGCAGAAAGACAAATGTGCCTACTTCTGATGCCACATCACATTTGATAGGTATGAATGTACAGCAAACATTACACACAGGTTATATGAAAAACATCTTGTCTATTTCACATTTTAAGGGCAAATTCATAGGACCACAGCTCTGAGACACATCCATGTTGCCAACATGGTCCATTGCAGCATATGACACCCAACTATGACACCATCAATCATAAGGTAAAAAAGTGCATCATACATGAGGCAGTGGATGTGAAATAGCATTGGTAACAGAAATGTATGACCAGACCCTTGATATCAGTAAGTGTGACATCAGCTATCTCTGCAAGGAGCATGTGTGCAAGAAGTGCATCAAACCTGAAAATGGATAGCACAAGTGCCCCAAGCATGACAAGCAGTGTTCACAAGACATGCCCTGCGCAGTCCATCCCAGGTAATAAGTCCTGCCACTGCCAAGTTTTAAGTCTCTGCCCACCCTTCTCTAGGGAGCGCTGTAAATGGACTATCTGTACCCTGGGAAACATCATCTACACTCACCCAGACTCCCATTCTGACTCCTGTGAGCTTCCCTTTTCAGTATGGCATGCCATGGTTCTACTTCATCAGCCTTCATGGACTTCAGGTCCCATAATGCACTGCCTGGTAGTCGGTAAGACCTGTAATCTGCTGTCCATTGCTTCCCATGGGAAAAGTCTGGTTGGCCCCTAATACTGGATTCTCTACTCCAGGACTTGTGAGAGACTGAAGCTGCACACACCTGTGAGCACTCTCATGCAGCCCAGCCATTTGTCTCTGCCCTCCACTTGCTGCTGCATGGAACTGCTTAGAAGCTGCCATTCCCTGAAGCTCCTTGTTGTGTATTAGAGTACAATTCATTTGTGTTTCAGAGCCCTTGTTGGATTGTGTTACAGTGCTGAGTACACCCGAAACTGCTCTTTATTTCCACAGTGTTGTTCCTGATTGTTCCAGTCAGACTCTGCTCCCTGTTTTTCTGCCTTGTTCATGTTTGTTCCTGACAGAGCCTGCTTCCTGTTAGCCAGACTGGTTCCAGTCTTTGCGTTAACCAGAGACGTTCCCTGTGCCCACATTTGCCTCATAGTTGGTTTCCATGCCCTCCGTTTCCTCTTGGGGTATTGTGTCTGGTAAGTCTACGATCAGTCCTCAACTGTATAGAATAGTTTAATTTGTTTTCTTATTTTTTTTTGTACTGGGACATGTTTTCCTGGGGGCAAATCCAGCCCCCATCCTTTATCTGGTTTTGCATGTACTGATTAGTGCCAAGCAGTGACAGTGTGCTATGGCTGTATTCCTGGATTTGGTACTGTGCCTCCATCCCAACAAACAAAGGCTGCTAATGTGTACATAAGGACAACACATGTTTGTGGCCTCACGGTCCAGATACAGATTCACTTCTGTCTCTGATGGGGCTTGCGTGGTGACTAGCTGTGAGATCAATCTGCACAGAGTCACTGATGTTCCCTGTTGCTGTGGGAAGTCCAGAGCCCTACCCTGTGTACAAATGTAGTGACGAAACCTGCCTGTTTTGTCTATTACTGATCCAAAACATATTTGACCACAACAAGATTGCTCTGTTGTCACCCTTCGTAATTTCTGCTGTACCATATCTGCCCTATCCCCTTGTATGCCGTTAGCTGATCTTTGGCTTTAGGACAAATCTGCTTTGAAGGATACTCTGTTAATTTAGTGGTTGGCTCCCCAGACTCCTGACTAGACCTGAACGTAACCGTTACACCATGGAGGCCAATACTGACACAGGGTACACATGGTCGCACACTTGAACTGGACACTTTTGTGCAATGAACCACTGGAAATAAGTGAACAAATGCAGCCTCGTCTGCTGGTCCACCACAGCCACAGGAGGAACATAGTTCATTTACATTAGTCAAATTCTGGTGTACATAACAATGTTATGATTGGATTTGAGGCTCTGTGTCACAAACACTGTACCTATCTAACATGTTCAAATTCCTGATTCATGGGTAGTATACACACACAAGTGACCATGAAGTGGTGGCAAACATTTCATGACATATGAGGTGTAACATATCTGACATAGCCCTCATCAGCCATCCTCAATCTTTCCTGTGTATTGTTTGTCATGGGAAATGTATTGTCCCCAAAGTCAAGCAACTACACACAGCAAAAGAGGCAACAGATATTACAAACACATATCATGACTGTTGTACCTCATTGATTGGCATCTGATGGTGATACCCATTTGTAACACATTCGTACATGAACATTAGGCCAGATGTATTGCATGCCGTTCCAACAGAGGCACACCAATAGTTTTAACAGTCAATTCACACACAAAACACACAGGCCATGATTCATATTTTTGTAGAGTAGCCTTGCTGTCCTCTATTGATGCAACACCTGCGCAAACTTAAAAATTCAATTTTAATTTCCAAAGTTTGTGCTGCTGTTGCATCAGTTAAGAGAGCTAATCCTGCACAACGATATGAGTATTATGGGCTGCAGTAGCATGGTCTGCCACATGTGCCCAAACACTAGAACACACACTGCAGGTCATACTATCCTATCTTTGTCTAGCATGTTAAAATTTTAAATTTGTAAAAACACAGTTTGAGTCAGAAATATTGATACAAACGCATCAAAAAATGATGCAAACGCACAATATACATCAATGGGTCCCTAGCATTAATTCCACCAGCGATCCCCAAGCATGCGGATCTCCATTGAAAATTTATTGATCTATGAATGCGTGGAATTTTGACGCAAACTATGTAAGCGTCAAAAATGTACACCCAAGACAAAAAACGGGCCGCAAATGAGACAGGAAGTGATGTAATAGGATATCCTGTTTACAGAAATGGTACAGTGGGTGTACTTTCACTTTCACTTTGCAGTCTGTGATTTTAATAGACTGTGTGGCTGTGTGTTGAATTGTTTCTCTGTGGATTTTGTGATTTTGTCCCCTGTGTAGGCTATATTTTGTCTGTTGGTGTTTAGTAAGTGTATTTTGTACCTGTTTTTGTGTCTTTAATTGTAGTTAGATTTGTATTTGTACTGTTGGGAGTAAAACTGTAAAACTTTGCACTTGTAAACTTGGAATCTGTTTTTGGGTAGGATTAGTTGCGGGTAGCTTGGGGCTTTCATTTGGTTAGATAAGTTTCCTTTTTCTACCTCCTTTCCCTGTTTTTCCTTCTTTACTTTGGAAATACTGTTTTGTATGATGTCAGGAAGGGCACAGCTGGAGCGCATAGGTGAGGAGGAGCTGGGGGCATTTGTGTGGCTGGTGTGCCACTTCCTCCCCATGATGTTGGAGGCTGGGGCCTTGTGATACAGGGTTATCACACGGAGGCAAGACGGCTGTGGTGGGCAAAGGTGCTGTTCCACCTGTGGAGGATTTTCAACACGCAACGTAATGACCACCAGCTGAAGCAACGCTGGGCTGACCTGGTGGCCCGAGAGCAGGACCTGCTGGACCACCTGGGTGTGGTGATTGGTGTCCCTGTTGGTGAGCACCAAATTGACAAATGTGTACAGTACAATGTTCTTGAGCGACAGTAGCAGATGTTGTGACATAATGCAAGCAATGTTTGTGGGCATGTGGAATGCAAGATGAACAAACTGTAAGTGTGCCATGAATGTGATGTATTACACATGGTAATACATGGTAACAATGCAGTCCACAGTTTTGTTGAACCTTGTTCCAACAGTATTCAGGGCCATACGTATCATGCTCTTCATAACCTTCACTATTATCTTAGGTCCATATTTCTACTTTTTTTGCGCTGCATTTGCGTCATTTCTGGACGCAAAAGTAGCGCACACTTGCAACATACAAATATTTATTGCAAAAAAATGAAGCAAATGTGGCACTAAATAAAATATACATTTGGGCCTAAGTTCACTGTGTCCGTGTGTTTACGTCAGGACAAATAATCATTCACATGGACAATCCCAAATGGGCCATTATGCTACCAGATTGCACTATCACGAAACAGGGTCTTCTAGTGGCATTTCGGATTAGGGCTTGAAATCCTATCATTGAGTAGCAGGCCCCTATGACATTTTTTGCTTGGGCACAATTGCCGGGACTGAGCTATTGGAGTTACCATCAGTGTCACATTGGTGCCAGCACATTTTCAAAAGTGAAAGGGTCAGCATGGGATCCCTGCTCATTGTGAATGCATGGTCACAAACTATTTCTGAGCATGAAGTTGTGCAAGGGACCATTGACTGATGCCATAATACTATTTTAGTGAAGAAATAGGTTGTTAAATTACTTTCTGTACACCACTGCTGAAATATTACAGCATTTCTACAAATGTAAACATCTCAATATGAAGGCAGTCACAGACATGGTGGTCTGCTGAGCTCAGCAGGCCAGCGTTTCTGTGAGTGCCGCCATTCCCAAGGGGTTTTCAAATAGAGACCTACCTCATCAAGATTGAAGAAGTAGGACATTTGCTACCACATTTTTCATTTGCAAACAGTGTCATTTCAGGTGTACTACCTCTGATCACCCAACTTGCTAATTGCTAGTTGCTGAATCTTGCAATGTGTGATTCACAATACCTGATATAGGTACACATGGCCCTGAGTGACACATTTCAGGTGCAATGACTACACCTGTGCCCATGCATTCTGTCAATGATGATCAACTAAGACACTGTCAGCATACATTATTTTGCAGTTTTGGAACAGAAAAATGGCCAATCCATGTTTAGCGCTACATTGTCATCATTTCACACACAGGGTCCCTGCCATCATGTTGTCATAGGGGGCATATACGGCTTAGGGGACACTGCCAATGGGCATATGTAACCTACGTACAACACTGGCACACCTATTAGGGACCACTGAAAGCACAATAATTCCTGAAAGCAAATCAACCCACATGTCCATCACACAGTTACTCATTGTCCTTTGATGCACAAGCCACAATACCTGAGTCACTGGTACTGCAGTGCACCAGGAATGTGGCATTGCATTTGTCTCCCAATAAATGATGAAATGGAGTACCATCTGGAATGTATTATCCACAAAATTGTGTAGTCAGGTTTGGCAACACATAGGGGGTCATTCCGACCCTGGCGGTCATAGACCTCCAGGGCCGAGGACCGCGGATGCACCGCCAACAGGCTGGCGGTGCATCCAGGCCAATTCTGACCGCGGCGGTAAAGCCGCGGTCAGAAAAGGGAAACCGGCGGTTTCCCGCCGGTTTTCCCCTGGCCTGAGGAATCCTCCATGGCGGCGCTGCAGGCAGCGCCGCCATGGGGATTCCGACCCCCTTCCCGCCAGCCTGGTTCTGGCGGTTTTGACCGCCAGAACCTTGCTGGCGGGAACGGGTGTCGTGGGGCCCCTGGGGGCCCCTGCAGTGCCCATGCCAATGGCATGGGCACTGCAGGGCCCCCTGACAGGGCCCCACAAAGATTTTCAGTGTCTGCATAGCAGACACTGAAAATCGCGACGGGTGCAACTGCACCTGTCGCACCCTTTCCACTCCGCCGGCTCCATTCGGAGCCGGCATCCTCGTGGAAGGGGGTTTCCCGCTGGGCGGGCGGGCGGCCTTCTGGCGGTCGCCCACCGGCCCAGCGGGAAACTCAGAATTACCGCAGCGGTCTTTTGACCGCATTGCGGTATTCTGTCGGGGGAACTTTGGCGGGCGGCCTCCGCCGCCCGCCGAAGTCAGAATGACCTCCATAATTGTGAGGGCCAGTGCATGTGTGCATATGTGGGACCATTACTCACTGGAGTGACAGTGTCAATGCATGTTTGCAGTGGTATGTCTGTTGGAGTGTCTACATGCCTGATGTGCAGCTCTATCATATAAAATGTCATACACAGTGATTTGTTGTTCCCACGTTTGTACAGTGATCAGACATTGAGCATTTATCACCCTTCCATGTTTGACAGGTGGACCAGCCCTCTACACCATAGGTAAAGTGTCTCAATTCGAGGACCCAGACATGTCCAGTATGTGTGAAAATGTTTGTCCTGTGTTGTGTTTGCAGCTGTTGTGTGATTGATTCCTGTGTGTTGGACTCATTGTAGGTATATGTGATGAGCTGGCATGTGATCTGATATGTGACTTGACAGGAGGTTGACATAGTGTTCCATGGAAGAGTTAGACATTCACTGGCAGAGAGTCATATATTGGGAGTCTAGTGCTGTGCAATAGGCATGGGTAGGTGAACAAGGTGATTTGTAGCCACATGTATGCCCATAATTGATTTGGAGATGGCCAGTGTCATAATTTAGTCAGCAAGTCATACCCTAATTCACACAAAACAGTGATGAATCAGTTTTACACACAAACATGCGCATCCCAGTAATGTAATGAACATGTAGGACTGTATGGATGACTGTCTCCCAGCATCTAGCCCTACATGTTGTACTCCATTTACGTGGCACTTAAGTGATATGTTATAGGCGTGCATGCAGGTCAAGGTCAGATGTGTGCTTGCATCAATGTGGTTGATTTAGGAAATGTGTCAGTGAGATCTGATGTTGATGGTTGTCACAAATGGAAACATGAATGTTAATGTGATTGGCCAATGGTTGACTCACTCCTAGTTGGCAGGCCTCCTTACCTGTGTCACACTGACTAAATCCATGTACAGCTGGACAAAGCTTCGTGGTTGTCCTTGACGTTTGAAAAATGTATTGCATGCCCATCCCCCCTGAGCCACAGGGTTAGGGGGAGAAAATATATGTAGCTAGGTGTGATGGTCACAGTGTAGATGACAGACATGTAATTGAAGCATTCATGTGTGCCAAACTACGATGACCCCTTATGATTACCACCTGCATACCATCCTGCCAGTTCCATATACAAATCACAGGACATGTGTGCCTTGAAGTTGATCCAGAAGATGGGGATTAGTTGGCCTGGCACATGTTGAGTGCTTGTTGAGTGCTTGCAGCATTTGTGATGTCACCAATAGCACCAATAGCACTAAATATATGCACAGGTCAGTTAATTTGATACACACCTTGTTGTGCATTGCTGTGCAGTTAGATAGTTGATGGGTAGGCTGCGTTGGCATGTCATTCCTCAGGGACATTCTATCATCTGTACTGTGATTTGGACTGCATGTGCTATTTGTGAGGAAGTGTTAGATTATCATCTGTACTTGTATTACACAATGATGATACTAATGTTTGCCTGTCTCTATTTTAACAGCTGCCCACATGAATGCCCAGGAAATTTGTGAGTTTCAGAGGCGGGCAGTGCGGTACAGGCACGTCCTTAATGTGGAGGCTGGGTACCGCATGATGGGAAGGCAGTATCGTCAAAAAAGAGCCACAGGTGCATGGAGGGCTTTTAGCCAAGGGGGCGCCAGCATTGGCCACAACAGCCGCCACCACACTGACTGCAGCCACAGTTGACACTGGTATATCAGTCACTCCAGATGGACCCTCAACATCAGCAGCACAAGGCACAACACCTGCACCATCTGTACCACCACCTCCAATCATGGCACCAGCACCTGCAACATCGAGTGCAACACAAACCACCACAGCAGGTGTTATGGACATGGCAGCATTGAGCCACCTCCAACGGGACATGCAATGGATGATGAGGGGCATGGACAGTCTCCAGCAAGAGGTGGCCCGCAACAGCAGGAGACTGAGGTCTATCGAAACAATTCTGAGGAGGGCAAACTTCTGAGTACATTGTTCCTCACCCCTAATTCCCTCCCCTCCCTCCTCTTTCCTCATACTGTTTTTTAGTGGGTTAAAGTGGTTAAGTGATAGGTTATTGTAGGCTATTAGTTTAGTTAGGATAAGTGGGTTGGGGTTGGGGGAGTTATATAATTACATGTTGGTTTGCGGGTGGGAGGGTGGGGTTGATGTTGGGGTTTATGTGTATTCCCCCAAAAAAATATACAAAAAAAAATATATTTGTTCAGTATTAGTTAGTATGTGTTTAGGTTAGTATATGTTGTCCTACACGTGTCCCGTCATATAAGGGGGATGGGGGGTTGATGTTTAGAGTGTTTAGTTACATGTGGTAAGTAAGTTTAGCATAGGGTAGTTAGGGCCAGTTGTGGGTAATGTATAGTTAGGGTAGGTTAGGTTTGTATAGGTGTTTGACATAGTTTAAGTTTCCTTTCATACATACATAATAAAGTTTTATGTACTCCTTTACGGTATGTGTCATATGCTTGGGGATCTGGGCCTTTACATTTTGTATTTGCCTGTGTGTTCCATCCTGCATCCACATCCCATTCTTGACACTTCCAAATGAGCTGTCACTTTGGCAGCTAAAACAAAGCTACATGTCTATGCATCTGCCATCCATTGAACCCAACACTCAAGGTGAATATGGTTCCCATGTATTGTAAAGGTAGGTATGATTTTAAAGCTGTCATCGTTTCAGTCCTGTTTTGGAATCTTGGGCACTGTGGGACGTCTGCCTGCAGCCTGATGTTCATGTGAACCCTGATAAGCTGAGTGGTGTCATAATCTTATGCAGTTCAGTATGCATAAATCACACCTATGAGTTGGACGTTACTGTCCAAACACTCTTACACATCCATTCCTGCTGTATGGTGTGGGTGTGGGATTTAAGTTTAGAATCATATGTCACATACACAATGATTGACTTGTAGGGAATGTGGGCAGCATTGAGTTTCATCTTATAGATACTTTGGGCCTGACATTTACATTTTTTACACAGCATTATACTGTTTGTGATGCTTTAACTTCAGAAATAAGCCACAGGCAGCACAGATGTTCATAAAATCCAGGCCCTTGTGCATAGATATCATCCCACATTCTTTCTACACTATTGTATTGACATTCTGTTGCCATTAACATGTTACATGCATCACAAAACTCCTGCACAGTTGATGTGTCACATTACACAGAGACAAAGTGGTTGTGTAGGTGCTGTTTATTTTAAAGTTCTGTAGTGCAATATTTACATAGTCCAGGATTGTAAGTCCATTAGTGTGACGCATTCTACTGTGATGCAACACAAGTGCAATGGTGAGGGACATGTCATTCGACATGCTGTGATGGAGTGCCATTCAGTGCAGAGGAACATGAATTGGCAATTAGGTAGTGAGAGACAATTGCAATCCATAGTGGTAAGGTAAACATTGTGTTGGAGAACAGTGCATGTTACCAACTGTAGCAAGACGGGCATGTTATCAAGCATAGGACATAGGAAAATCACTGCCTATGTGGCATGGACTGGTGCTACCGGGTAATCCTACAGGTGAAGGTGATCTGTTCCACATCTTCATCTTCTGATGTTTGTGTAGTCTCCTCTGCCCTTGGTGGTGGTGGGTTTGAGAGGGCAACACACACTTCAGTGTTTGGAGAAGTGGACTCTGAATTCCCGGTAGGTGCCAACTGTGGAACTATTAAGGGCATAACTGCAGCAAGGAGGAGCTGCTGGTTATTGAGTATAGCAGCAACATCATTGGGGTAGGCAGCCAGGTCGGCTCTGCGGGGGTCATGATTGTAGTCATGCATGCAGTGAAATGTTTGGGATGCCAGGTGTTGTGGCAACTCCCTCGCTGCAGTGGTGAAGTCCCTCACACACTGTTGTAGTCCTTGCATTAGTAATTGTTGGACTTGCATGGCTGCTGACTGTTCTACGGATGTCATCATGCACATGCCCATCCCCTCAAGGATGGCTGCCATATTTTGCATCCCCACCTGCACCTCCTTGGCCAGCTCATGCTGTACTTCCACAAATGTCCTCTCAAAGGTGGTCCCAGTGTCATCAGAGTCCTCAGCTGTGTTTGAGGTGGCAGGTCGTACTATTGGGGTGGTTGGTGGGTCCTCGCTGATGGCTGCTACATCTGTGCTCCTCCTTGCGACTGAAGGTGGGGTCTGTAGGGTTCCCAGGACACCTTGGAGGGTTTCCTGGCTAATGGTTGTCAGCTCATCATCCATGTCATCAGGGTAGTCCAGGACAGGCATATCCACAGGAGAGCCATCGTCCTCTGCAATGACATATTGTACAATTAGTGTGTCTGTGTTGTGGCAGTTGTATTGTGACGTCACTGACTTCCTATTAGTGGAACATTGTAATCTGGGTTCCTGTTAATTGTTTCTGTCATTGATATTAGCATTCTCACAGGCCTATGCCCCACCTGCATGTCACATGCAGTTTGGGGAATTGTCTGTGTCACATCCTCTGGGTGTGGGTTCTGTCCAAATTGTGTCTTGCCATCTTCTCGTCCTACTCAATCCTCCCTCTACTTCCATTAGCATGGTGAGCCCTTGCAATACCTGTTGGTATTCTGATGCCACTTGTACGACACATAACAATATGGGACTGACCCAGTCTATGATATTTCACATACACCTATACGTTGCTGAGACCTAGCACATACCATGTATTGCATTAGCATGACACGAAACAGGTGTCAGCATTGGTAGTGTGTCATGTTGATGTTTGCCAATGTGTGCTACATTGGATTGCACTGATGGGCCTAGAAATTATCCATTTCCTCTCATGACTGTGCGGGTGTGTTTCACTTGCTAGACACATATGTCCTCCCCCTCAATGCTGTTGTCTAAGCAGTATGACAGTGGAGATGTTGCAAGGTGGCATTGTAGCTATTGTGACACAGGCACAGGGTAGACCCTGGATTGGGCAGCATGGGTATGACATTACTGCTGTGTACTTCATAATGTAAGTAACAATACCTGATGTTTATTGCGCCTATAGACATGAGCATTTGACAGGATTTACCCTTGGTTAGGAATTGAAGGGGATTGATCACGTCGTTATTCTGAACCCTCATTTTGGGTGTCTTTGTTTTATGGGCACCTAACTGCCATTTCCTAATTGACCAGCACACACAACACAGGTGGTAGTGGCAACTGTTGTCAATGGTAAATGCCGCTTGAGGAAATGGCCTGAGACTGGGCATTGTCCCCTAGTTCACGTTCACGTTCTGACAATACCAGTTGTCTTGTGACAGCAGCCCAGTTTTACGTTCTACCCTACTGTGACAGAGTCAGAGTAATGGAGGCGGATAGGCGTTACCGTGGTTTATGATTTTTATTTCTTTGGTATAATTATGATACAGTCTTTTGTTATACAAGTGTTTCTTCTTCCTTCTTTTCTCTCTCTTTCTTTTCTTCTCTTTCCTCTCGTATGGTCTTCACCTTCTTTACTTTGTTCTGACTTCTTTTCCATGTGGTGACTCAGGAGGCGCAGAGGAGGAATGAAGAACATAGAAGGGTGGTTTTTGGAGGTAGGTATTATTGGTGTTTCTCTCTCTCTCTCTCTCCTTTCTGTCCTATCTGCCCATTTTCTTTCCTGTCTTCGATCCTTCTATTTTCTTTCTTTTGGGTTTATCTTTCCCTCTCTGTTCTTGGATTGTTAATATTCTTCCTTCCGATTTTCTCTCTCTCTATTCCTGCTTTCTGTCTTCTTTCTTTCTTTCCTTGGTTCAAAAACGTCTCAATAGCCTTCTGCCTCCTTATCCTATTTCACTGGGCTGGTCTCTCTTTCCTTTTCTTTTGTATATATGAACCTTTCTTTTCTTCGTGTTCCTTTTTTTTAATAGATTTACCCTGTCTCTAGTTCCCTCTAGTGCTCGAGTATCCGTGAAAGTTAGAAGGAAAGCTAAAAGAAAATAAACATACAATGAAACCTAAATCGTGGATGTGCCCAGGTTAAACTTTTACAGTTTCCCCCTTCCCTCCTCCCATTGGTGTATGTTAAACCCAACTTCCCGTTATCCCCGGTCCACTGTTTGGTTTAGGAACGTACCTTGCCTGGACCACGCTCTTCCCAGAGCGTGGCCGGTCTGTTCGGTCCATCTCTCCTCCCGATCTTCTCTCTCTCTGGTTCCTCTCCGGGGTTGTTTACCCTCTCCTCGCAGCGTTGTCTTCCTCCTGGTGTCTGCTCTGATTCGCCTGTCTGGCACTCTGGCACGTACACCTCTTCTCCTCCAGGAGAAAACTCCTCTCCTTGTTCGTTCGGCACGGGTTCAAAAACCCCTCCTACTTTCGCGTTTGTCCCTTGTAGATTGGTTGCAGCCATTCTGAGGACTTCCAGGTCAGCTTTGACGTACTCAAAGGTGCCTCCAGGGTACTTCCGGTCCGTGTCTTTGGTTCCCGGACGATTACACCTACCCTCCTGGTCTGCTACAGCATTTCCAGCAGCATTGGCATGGTGGATTACCCCCATGCAAAGGTTGATGGTGTTGTGCTGTGCTGTGCCCCAGGATGCCCCTGCACAGCCCATGCACCCGTGCCATGCCCCTTTCCCCTTTCCACTGCCTGATTTCCATGGCTGACATGCATTGTGTAGTAGGTATGTACCTCTCCCTGCTTGCAATTAACATTGGGGCATTTTGGTGCCCCAATGCAACTTGCCCTGCATATGTGTTGTTTCCTGGTAGTCTGCACTGTCCTGTCCTGTGATTCCTGTGATGATCTCCTCTGGGATGACGGCTGCAACCATCTCCTCCAGGTCCTCCTGCGGTGCTGGACTCTCACCTCCAGTCTGCAGTGCTGCCTTCCTGTTCCTTGCCATTTTTTTGTAGTCATGCCAGCGTTTCTTGCATTCCGTGACAGTTCACCGGACCTCTGCCACACTGTTTATCTTGTCGACAATTTGTTGCCAAATTGCCACTCTCCTCCCAATTGGCATTTTAGAGGTAATGAAAAGTTGATGCTGGTGCTCCGTCACCTCTCTGACCAGTATTTCATGCTCCTCTGTGCTGAAACAACACTTCCTTTTCTTCTTGTCTCTCCCCTGGGTCTTGTCTGTGTCCTTCTAGCTGGTTCCTGGTAGTTTGAGGTCTCCCTGGGGTCTCTCCTGGCTTCTGGGATCCATTTTGGGGTTCCTTTTGAGGTTTGCTGCGTTTGCTCTGCTTTTTGACGCTATTGCGGTGGAAAATGGCACATATCCGGTTTGCAACATCACAAACCGGATTAGAGTCATTTTCCCTGCATTAACGTAATTTTGCTTTACGATGCGGCTTAATGGTTAGCGTAAAGAAAAATGACTCTAACCCGTGCTTAGCGCCACCGTACGTCAAAGTATAAATTTGACGCACAGGTGGCGCTAAGAAATGGCACTAGCCCGCATTCAAGTTTTTGACGCAAAACTGCGTTAGCGCAGTTTTGCGTCAAAAAGTATAAATATGGCCCTTTGTGCTTGGTCCCACTATTTTCAGGGCCCTGCACTTCCAATGCACTCTCTCTCTCTGTCATTTACAGCATCATCAACCAAGTCCCCCGGCACACACTCCATGCCTTCAAACAGATTGTGACCTGATTAGACAATAGGTTCATGATTGAGTTGCTTGATTAAACAATGGGTGCAGTGCAGAAACTGACTTCTGAGCACCTGGAGGCCTCAGTCACACAATGCTGCCATCACACACTATAAGGGGCAGACAACTGCTACTGAAAGGTTAATCACTATGATATAATTCTGTTTCAATAATATTTTATTCCTACTTAAGGGAGACCTCTACAAATAGCTGTCTGGGACAGCCATTGACACCTGCTTTGCCCTCACTATGCAAATACATTCATGGGCTGGTAAGAGAAGCAGATGAAAGAAGTGGTGAGTTAGACACATCCCTTCAAGGACTTAGTATATTATTAACCTTGTTATTATCTGGGATGGTAGTAAAAATGATGCCAAGAAATTCGTTGAGAAGTTACATGACAATAACCATAGTTTGAAATTCACACATAACATCAGTTATAAGAAAATAGAATTACTAGACATCAAAGTTGAGGTAATCAGTGAGAGAATCATCACAATTCTTTTTTTGCAAGAAAACTGCTGGCAATAGCAGACTACCTGCAAATAGTCATAATTCGGAGAAACTTAAATGGAGCATCCCTAATGGGCAGCTCCTCTAAATGAAACACACCTGTAACACTGAGGAATATTATAGAAATGAGGCCTCCCAGATGTAAAAATATAAATTTTGTTAATAAAAGGGTAACCAAGCAAGGTGGTGTCTGTTCAAAAAGAACAACATCAAGGATGACATGGCTACCAAAACAAGTTTTACTTCCACATACATAGAATCAGCAAGGATGTTACAAAAATTATTTTAAACATCTGAATATTATTAAGGCTGACACTATTATAGGACTACTAGTGAACCCACATCCTGTTGAAACCTGTCACCAATCAAACCCCACTGAGGATATTTTGGTTAACAGTTACTTCAAAAACACCAGAAACTAGTTGGCTAGTCCGAAAAAAGGTTTTCTTAAATGCTGCAATTGTAAGGTTTGCAAAACAAATAGCAATTGCATACATATTAACAACAGGCAAGTGCTCCAGGTTAGTGTGTGCATGTTTTTAAATGTCCTTGTAACATTATGTATGTGAGCTATCCAATTTTTCAGGCATCCAAAAGAATATTAGAACACATGAGGGCAATCAGGAATACAGACACAACTTATCTGAAAGCAAGATTTTTCCAAAGCCAACACAATCAAAGTACTGAACATTTACAATTTTTTGGCATTGACAGGATTGAGAAAATTGAGAAAGATGGTAACAGAAAAAACTGTTAAGATGCTTTCATTCAAAGTATATTTTAGAATTTGACACCAAGCAGCCAAATGGCCATAATACGGATGAAGACCACTTGGTGTTTTTTAGTTGAACAGAATTGCTCGGAAGGCCAACAAATATAGCTCATATATGAACTATAGAATTTGCGTTTGTTTAATAGATGATAATATATCTTCTATCTGTATATATTCCTAAAATGCAGTGATATGACAAGAATTACATTATCATGATACTCATCATTCAAACAATTATATTGAAACATATGAATATAATAACATAAGGCATGTTCTCATATTACTTTACACAAAAGGACTATTCACTGGAAAAACGTACTTAAAGGAAAGCATTAATTTTTATCTTATATGTTACTTCTCGTATAAGTACAATATGGCCAACCACTGGAGTAGAATTGAAACTGTAATCACGAAATTGCACATTTTAAATACATATACATATGTCATGACAAATCACTTTCATATGTCCAGGCTAATAACCTTCTATAAGTTGGCTATTCACATAACACATGGGGATTTTCAGAACATGAAACGTGTGATTTTGTGAGGATAGCAGCTGTCAGAAATGGGGTCTTTCGTTGGCAGTCAGGCTGCCCCCTGTCCAAGCAAGGACCCTCACTCTAGTCAGGGTAATGGAGAAACACACTTAGATAACCCCTGCATACCCTCTTGGTAGCCTGGCACAAGCAGTCAGGTTTATCTCAGAAGCAATGTGTAAAGTATTTGTACCAACACACACGGTAATACAGTGAAAACACTACAAAATGGACACCACACCAGTTTAGAAACATAGGCAATATTTATCTTGAATATTTAACTTATAATCAAGACCAAAATTACCAAAATCCAACATACACAAGTTAAAATATGATTTTTCAAAAGAATAAGAGTCTTACTCCTTAGAAAACAATGGAAACGTGAATTTGGACAAAGTACCTGGTCAGCGTAAAAAATAAAGCTGCACAGGTGAGCATGCTTTGGAAAAGGCAGCAATGCGTTGATTCCTTCCTCGCAAGAGAGTCTGTGCATCATTCCATCTCCGGTCTGGTCGGCGATGTGTCATTTTTCTCCCTCGCAACTGTCGATTTCCAGACAGGGCACCTCGGATCCGTGCAGAGTCCGGTTGACTTTGACACCCAGGGACAATGCGTGGAAAATCCTGTCACAGCGTGTTAGAAAACCGCGCTGCGTGGGGTTTGCATCATTATCAGCATCCGCAAGTGGGTGTTGCATGCCGTTTCTCCAGCCCGATGCGTTGATCTCCCAGCCGCGATGAAGATGGAGCATTGATTTTAGCCGCTAAGCCGGCGGCGCGTCGTTTATCAGCCACGTTGCAGATGGTGCGTAGAAAATTTCCCTGCACAGTGTTCTGTGCGTGGATTTTCAGCTCTTGTTTTCTAACTTTACCTTTGAAGAGCCCAGGGACTCTATAGGGAACCACTTGGCATGGCAGGAGTCCCAGCAGAGAGTCCAGTTGTTAGCAGAGGAAGTCTTTGATGGCCCTGAGACTTCAAAACAGGAGGCAAGCTCAACTCAAGCCCTTGGAGATTTCTTCACAAATAGGAATGAACAAAAAAGTCCTTTCTTTGTCTCTTTCACAGGCAGAAATGGCGGCTGCATGATAGCCCAACAAAGCACAGTCACAGGCAGGGGCAGCACTTCTCCTCAGCTCTTCAGCTCATCTCCTTGGCAGAGGTTCCTCTTGGTTCCAGAAGTCCAATACTTATACCCCTTTCTGCCTTTGAAGTAGGCATACATCAAAGGAAAGTCTCTGTTGTTCACAAGACCCTGCCTTACCAAGATCAGGCCCCAGACACACATCAAGGGGTTGGAGACTGCATTGTGAGAGGGCAGTCACAGCCCATTCAGGTGTAAGTGACCACTCCTCTCTCCACTCTAGCACAGATGGCTCATCGGGATATGAAGGCTACACACCCAGCTCCCTTTGTCTCACTGTCTAGAGGGGATTCACAAACAGCGCAACTGTCAAACTGACCCAGACAGGCAATCCACAAACAGGCAGAGTCACAGAATGGTTTAAGCAAGAAAATGCCTCCTTTCTAAAAGTGACATTTTCAAACTAACAATCTAAATACCAACTTTACTAAAAGATATATTTTTTAATTTTGAGTACAGAGACCTCAAACTCAATTTTTCTATCTGCTCCCAAAGGGAATCTGAACTTTAATAAAAACGTAAAGGCAGCCCCTATGTTAACCTATGAGAGAGACAGGCCATGCAACAGTGAAAACCGAATTTAGCGTATTTCACGGATATGACATGTATCACACATCAGTACATGTCCCACCTTTATCATACACTGCACCCTGTCCATGGGGTTAACTGGGGCCTACCTTAGGGTTGCCTTACATGTATAAAAAGGGAAGGTTTGGGCCTGGCAAGTGGGTACACTTGCGAGGTCAAATTGGCAGTGCAAGACTGCACACATAGACACTGCAGTGGCAGGTCTGAGACATATTTACAGAGCTACGTATGTGGATGGCACTCCCAGTGCTGCAGGCTCACTAGTAGCATTTGATTTATGGGCCCTAGGCGTCTCTAGTGCACTTTACTAGAGACTTACTAGTAAATCAGATATGCCAATCATGGATAAACCAATCACCAATACAATTTACACAGAGAGCATATACACTTTAGCACTGGTTAGCAGTGGTAAAGTGCCCAGAGTCCTAGAACTAACAAAAACTGGTCCAAAAAAATAGGAGGGAGGAGGCAAAAAATTTAGGGATGATCGTGCAAAAAGGGCCATTCCCAAAAGCAGCCATCAAAAACATTTTTCATTCAGCTTGTAACCAAATACAGAGCCTTATAAAATCATATTTGAATGGAGTACTTATGTGAAACTGAATCTTTGATTTAATTTCTGAAATGATCTGTGACATAAATACATGAAATTACGTGGAAACCCAGCCAGTGCAAGCAACAAAGAAGAAAGATAGATGTATGATATTTTATTATGACTATAAAATTAAATTAATTCTGGAAAGTTGTTCTAGGTTATTTATTGACATAAAATATCTGATATGGAGTTTGATCTAACTAGTTTTAAGCTGTAAATAAATGCAAAAACAGATGTGATGATTTTAAGATGTATTAGCTGCAAAATATGTTGTCTGTCTTCATGCACCATTGGGGTTTGGACACTGTTGTTGGACAAGGGTTATACACTGAAACGCATTACTTGTGACAATAATGCTGATTTGGACCTTTAGAGTGCCAGTAAGATTCCACCCTTTTGCAGGCAGGGAAACTGTGTCATGGGGCTGGGTTCTCCTGGAAACCAGAGTGGAGTGGGCCGTGAGTGATAGAGATGCCAGGACCTTAAAAGGCTCAGGGATGGAAGCTGAGTGTCTCCCACCCGTCAGTATTTATGCCTGGTTTCAAGGTGGGGTCCTTGGGGCCATGATGGCTTAGAGAGAGGGGTTGTGTGCCCCTCCCCTTTTAATATTATTCCAGGCCCAGTGAGCTGGGGTGTCCGGGCCGTGATTGGCTTGGTGAAGAGGGGCCATGTGCCCCCCTTTTAAACATTATGGGGGTGATTCTAACTTCGGCGGGCGGCGGAGGCCGCCCGCCGAAGTTCCCCCACCAAAATACCGCTCCGCGGTCGAAAGACCGCTGAGGGTATTTTGGGATTTGCCCTGGGCTGGCGTGCGGCTGCCAAAAGGCCGCCCGCCAGCCCAGGGCAAATCAACCTTCCTACTAAGATGCCGGCTCAGAATTGAGCCGGCGGAGTGGGAAGGTGCGACGGGTGCAGTTGCACCCGTCGCGTATTTCAGTGTCTGCTAGGCAGACACTGAAATACTTTGTGGGGCCCTCTTACGGGGGCCCCTGCGGCACCCCCTACCACCATCCTGTTCCTGGCGGGCGAACCGCCAGGAACAGGATGGCGGTAGGGGGTGTCAGAATCCCCCATGGCGGCGCAGCAAGCTGCGCCGCCATGGGGGATTCTATGGGCAGGGGTAAACCGGCGGGAGACCGCCGGTTTACCCTTTCTGACCGCGGCGGTTTAAATGCCCTGCGGGGCACCGCCGGTCTGTCGGCGGTGCTCCCGCCGACCCTGGCCCCGGCGGTCTGAGACCGCCGGGGTTAGAATGAGGGCCTATGTCTGTTCCCAGGGGATGGTGTCTCCAGGGCTCTACTCAGATCAGAGAGGAGGACTGCTGTGCCCCTATCCCCTTTCCTAAAGTTTTTGGGCCCTGGGGGATGGTGTCCCAGAGGCCAAAATTGGTTCGGTGGGAGGGGAGGCCACACACACCCCTCTCCCCAAATAATCAGATCCATTGACCCCCAGGCCCTGTCCCACTCCAGAGGTCATATATACTTTTTTTAACTGGTGGCTGCCATTTTGTTTTGTTTTTTTTGTTTTCCCACACTCCAGCAGAGTAATGCAGTGTTGCAGAAAAAAAACATAATTTTGACTCACAAGGGCTAATACCTTTTTTTTAATGATTTTCAGGACAGGCAACTAAGTTCCAAATTTCTGTAATAGTCACTGCATTATTTGTGTTCATGCTGTGACCAGTCAGTTAGAGTGCTTGCTCCTGTGGGAGCCTCACTCCTGTGGGAGCAAGTTGGCCCAAGGGAAAATAACCTCTTTAACCAATCAGAATGCTCAATTTTATTAAGTTTAGGTCACAGGACTCCCACGATAGTCCCTCAAATCCAACCATCCAGATATACAAATATTTTTGTACCTTAATTTCTCCTAAACTAATGAATGGATTTACACTAAATCACAACAAGCATGTTTTTTGGACCAAGATCTATCTTCCTGCCAAATTTGGTGTAATTCAGTTGAGCAGTGGTTGGGGTAGCGCTGCACAAAAATATGCCTTATATGCCACAAATCCATGCCTAGTAAAAATAAATGGAATGTATTGATGAAGCTAATGTCAGCCACCACTTGATAGTGCTATATGCTGATGCTTCCTTCATTATTTTTCATAGCATCGCAATCAAAATAGAAAGACTTCTTGCACCACATTCTGACCCAGGCTCCAAAAAAGCTTCTCACGAGCCTATCAACAAGAACTGGCATAAATTATGAACTGTTCACCACTGAGACTTCTACATCTGCACAATGCCCTGGCTTTGTATGAGCGTTTAGTGTGACCTTGGCAGAATTTTGGTTTGGAATTCTACTCTGACTTGAGACTTAATTGTATCAATTTAAAATTATACTGACCTCATTAGTAGGCCGTTGGGTTAATGGTGTTTGGTGAAAAAAGTTATCACTGACATAATTCAGGTTTCGTTGAGCACCACTGATTTTAACTTCCAATGTCAGTTAAAAGGCCACTTCGTATTGATTCAGCTGTGAATCAGATGGGCTGTCATTTGAGCTGTGGCATTAGGACTGAGTACCATTGATTGCGTGCGTCAAGATTTCTCAATATTCAGAAAAAATACATGTTTTATCACTGCATGTGTATAGCAATAGGAGGAAAGCTTTAAAGTACATATCGACGAAGGATACCTAATTAGTGCTAAAAAATAGTTTATGAATCTGAATGTTCCAAGAATAGGAGCATTGAATATAGGCTCTGAATAAGTACTCTGTTGTGTGAGTCATTCGTCTACATTAACTTTTGTATTTGTAAAAAGACTGCCAAACCGTAAGGAGGTGGAACAACCTGAGAACAATTTCCACACACCTGAGGTACAGACACCTACAGACGATTTCCACACACCTGAGGTACAGACACCTACAGACGAATGAAACACCCTCAAGTCATATGTTGCACTAGTCCGGTGGCCATACATACGATATGTGGTCACTACATAAAGTATCTGATGCCCAGAATCGTCATAGGCTCTATCAGACAATGATAACCACTTCTCATTGCATGGAGCCCATGCATTCCCAGCCTGGAGGCACATATTTCTTGGGCCATACCCTCATTAGTTCCAAACTCACCAGCCCCTCCTGGCATCATACAGAGAGATCCTGCAGAACACATTTAGTATTGGGTAGGCCTTATTCAATTTAATGGCAGAGAATGGGAGAAGAGAGATTCGAGGGAATACATTTTCGATAGTGGCAGAATTTCTGAACACCCACCCGACCATCTTGCTGTAGTACCTCAGAAAGATACAACTTAATGCAACACAGAGTTACCATTATGTAGCTGGACATACGTAGTGACCTGTGTCCAGTACACTCGTAAAATGGCGTTCCCGCACTCACGAAGTCCAGTAAAATGGAGCCTGAAGTTTGTGGAGGCACCTCTGCTAGTGCAGGGTTGCCCTCACACACAGGTACCTGCACCGTACCCTCTGGGCTGCGAGGGCCTGCTATAGGGGGGGCTTACTGTAACCTGGTGCAGTGACCTGTAGGGAAACCAGGTGCGTGCACCCGGTTCCCACAGACTGCAATGGCAGGCCTCCAGAACCCTTTGCATGGCTCCCTATGGGTGTCAGAATAACTGCTGTAGCCCATAGGGATCCCCTGGAACCCCAATGCCCTAAGTACCTAGGTACCATATAAGAGGGACTTACATGGGGCACCAGTATGCCAATTGTGGGAAGAAAAGGTTAGTAACAACTACATTTGAAGGGGAGAGCATAATCACTGTGGTCACAGTGAACACAGTCAAACACACTGACAACAGGCAAAAAATGGGAGTAACCCTGCCAAGAAAGAGGGCACTTTCCTACAAGAAGGAAGGACAGAAGTGACGAGGGAAGAGAGGAAAAAAGAGAAGCAGTATGAAAAAAGATAAGATGCATGGGGGCATTCAAAGCGTTGTAGAAAGAAGGATTAAAGGATTAGAAAGGCTAAACATAGGCAGGAAAGAAAGGCATATGCAAAAATACCAAGACACCCAAAGAGGGTGCAATGAAGAGAGCAAGTTTAGATCTGTAGTTCAGCTCTGAAATGTAACACACAGGCTATGATGAGGAAAGAACAATGTAGAGACAAAACGAGGTTTATATGATGAGTACCATGGAGCGCTGACCCACCCTAGACTGCCACAGGCACTTACACTCCCAGCTGTCGCAATACCCTTCCATTTCAAACTCTTTCAACATTATATATAATGTCAGCATATCAAGTATCCAACCAATGAACTCCATGCACTGGCACAGTGTTCTAGAGTGTAACACTGACCAGAACACTAGACAGGTCAATGGGGATTTGGTCCTAGCACCATTGGAACTCAGAGCACTTTTGGTATACTTTGCAGACCAGCTCCCATAGGCCTCATAGTAAGCAAGCCTGATCTATGCAATGTGGCCTGTAGAGTTCTTCCCATAAGAAAATTTGGGACAAAAATGGCAAAAACGATGCATTCTAGAAAACATTTTTCAATATATAGTCAATTGTATTAGTTTTTAAAGCATAGTAAATGATGACCTTACAGTGCTCCAGGATATGCCAATCTTTAATTGAGCGCTTCAAAGTTTCCTTCACCATCACTCTCTAAGAGTGCCTTTTATCTCTCCATACCTCCCAGCTCACATGTATTTCATTTTTTTAGTGCCTCTCTTACCAGCGTGGGGTGTCGAAGCACTTTATATCACACACACATGCAGAGACAATGAATCATACATGTGTAAATCAGTGTATGGATGATGTTGACAAAGCGGAGTACAAGATATAGGATTTACGTCATCCAGACAGGTCCATAGAGGTAGGCATTTTTTAAGAGTGCTTGGCCTGCGGAAGCAGAATTTCAGGATTCAAAGTGCAACACAGTGGTTGGGGTTGACTTCACTAACAAGAATGTATTTCTACCCCCTTCAAACCCCTTTTTTAGCAAAATTGGGATACTCAAAGACTGGAACAAAATATAACATTCTAACCTGTACTAAGCAGTTTGCATGCAGCTCTTTGATGGCGGTTTGAGGCTCATTGTGCTACTTTATGAATTTACGAACTGCATTGTAATAAACGATCTCTGTGTCAAAAGCAGTATCCCACTGCGCTATACACATGAAATGATGTTCTGTGTTCTGCAAAGCACACGTTCTTTGCCTTAGGCACATTGCATTGTCCTACCTCAGATGAATCAAAACTGCCACTAGATAAAACCCCGAGCTCTCTCTTCAGCAGGTGCATTAATCTCCTAAATTCTCTTGCCACTTTTAGTGTTGCCTGAAAAATGTTGGCTTTACAAGGAACTCTGCAGTGCTTTTGTAACTGCTGCTCTGCTTGAAAAAACGTCCCCCAGCAACAAAAGCGCCACCGACCATTCCAGCCAGTATGGCCCTGCCTAGCCCATTGAGATTCCATGAGTTGATTACAGTTACAGCAGTCTGTGACCAAGACCAACTTTGAATTCGAGTGGATCTTTAATTTCCAAAGCTCCGATTTTATGTTACTTATTCTCTGAAGGCCCTTCCACTCATGCACTCCCCCTATTGAAGGAGACTAGCAAGCAACCTAGAATGTGCACATGCTCTCTGAACTCAGGGTACCACGGACAACCTAGGGCCCTTTTACCCTGTTAAAAAAGCGTGCATTCTCTTACTTACTCCAAGATCTCACATCAGAAAGTACAACATGCAAGTAGATGAGCAAGTGAATCTGCAGTTTCATGTCTTCATAAGGGACGCCAGCCTGAACCTCAAAAGGGGGCAAAAAACCTGCAAATGTGTTTTACATGTAGATTCAGGTGATCTGTATAGTTCACATACTGTGCCTGATCGCACTTTATAACAAAAACATTCCGTGTCACTTATATTCATTGAGTGCATTTTTAAGAATGTTTATTTGGATACGCTTAGTTGGTCAATCACTTAAGAGCACAGCCTTCTGGTCATTTCATGATCACATGTGGAGAAGAGTGCAGCACATGAATATTTGTTACTGGTCTGCTTCTCCCTAAGATGTACTACATGGAACACTACATACAGATCGAGGATGTGTGTAAAGATGAAGTGTTTATAACCCTGGGATCTGACTGCTAGATGGCTAGTCGCTGTTGCTTGCAATGGTTTAAAGTGTTTCTAATTAAAGCTAAAATCAAATTATGTTATTTTGTACTGTCACTTGAGGTGGCTTCAATACCAGCATCGAGGGGTACTGTGCACGTTGCCCATGCACAGCATCAGCCTCATTGAAACTGTCTGGGAAACGTGGACCTCAGTTGTGAAGATGGCCAGGGACTTCTAAGCAGAGGCAATTAATTTGTGATCACGTACCGAATCCTCCTTCTAACTCAGAAAGGAGGCACTGAGGGTTCCATGCAACATTTATCTCCTGGTGGAAGAAATTCTCTGTATTTCCTTAGTTCGTCTTTGTCATGCTTCAATAATTCATGGATTGAGGATTCCTTCGTAGGTAATTGACCCATTGCACATGAAGATTCCATCACAGGCCATGACTCCATACATATGAAGAAAGGCCCATAAAGGAATGTCCGCCTTCCTCAAGAGTGGGTATATATTCTTTATTACAGCATTATCCTTTTGGACAGTTCAGTAAAATGAACTAGCACATCTTGCAAGAACAATAAGTGCCTTTACGCAGAGAATGCAGATTTGGTGATCTGGCATTAGATCACAATTCGTGAAAACTGAGACTCATGCACAGTCATGATATGTGGCACATTAAATACTGTTCAATGTACTACAGTGAGTGATAAAACAGAGTCTGAAGCCAAAGAAGTGTGACCACACCAATGTATCTCACTGGTTCTCCGAGACGTATAATGTAAAACTAAACATTTTCTATTCAATGCTGATGGTGTTTTTCACCGACGAACTCCTAACCTCCAAACGCGTCTGCCAGAAACTAAAGAAGAAATGGCTCCTCAAACACACACCCGACAGCCTGTCAGCCCACAAGGAGGCCACCCGCAAGCACCACCAGCTAATCAGACTCGCCAAACGATCCCACTTCACAGAACGCCTGAACAACAACGCAGACGACAGCAAAGAACTCTTCTGCATCGTGAAAGAGCTCTCCAACCTCAGCGCCAATGTCAACGACATCCCACCATCCCAAGAACTCTGCGATGCCCTGTCCACCTTTTTCTATCAAAAGGTCACCGACATCCACGACAGCCTCAACACCACGCCTCCGTCAGACCCCACCCCCGGAAACTCCACCTGCACCAACCGCCTGACCACCTGGGCCTACGTAGACGACACTGAAACACGCAGGATCATGAACTCCATCCACTCAGGATCCCCTTCGGACCCATGCCCCCACCACGTTTACAACAAAGCCGACTCTACCATCTCCCCCCAACTTCGAAAGGTCATCAACTTATCCTTTGAAACCGCAACTTTCCCGGAAAGCTGGAAGCACGCCGAAATCCACGCCCTCCTTAAGAAGCCCAAGGCAGACTCCAACGACCTCAAAAACTTCCGACCGTTCTCCCTGCTCCCTTTCCTGACAAAGGTCACCGAGAAGATCGTCAATGCTCAGCTTACCCACCACCTCGAGGACAACTCCATCCTGGACCCCTCCCAGTCCGGTTTCAGACGCAACCACAGCACCGAGACAGTACTCCTCGCCGCCACAGATGACATCAGACAGCAAATGGACAACGGCGAAACATCAGCCCTTATCCTCCTGGACCTATCTGCAGCCTTCGACACGGTCTGCCATCGCACCCTATTAACATGCCTCCACGAAGCCGGAATACAAGAAAAAGCCCTCAACTGGATCTCCTCAGTCCTCTCCGGCAGAACCCAGAGAGTCCGCCTCCCACCCTTCTGCTCCGAAGCCACCAACATCATCTGCGGCGTACCCCAAGGCTCCTCACTGAGCCTGAGGCTGTTCAACATCTACATAGCCCCCCTCGCACAACTGGCCCGTCAGCACAACCTCAACATTCTCTCTTACGCCGACGACACCCAGCTCATCCTCTCCCTCACCAAAGACCCACACACCGCCAAAGCCAACCTCCACGAGGGAATGAAGTCCATCGCCGAGTGGATGAGACACAGCCGTCTGAAATTGAACTCCGACAAGACGGAGGTCCTCATCCTCGGACGCACCCCCTCCGCCTGGGACGACTCCTGGTGGCCCACTTCGCTGGGAGCCCCGCCAACGCCAGCCAACACGCACGCAACCTGGGTTTCGTCCTCGACTCCGCCCTCACCATGTCCAAACAGGTCAACGCAGTTTCCTCCTCCTGCTACAACACCCTCCGCATGCTCCGTAGAATCTACAAATGGATCCCAACAGAAACCAGAAGAACGGTGACCCAGGCCCTTGTCAGCAGCAGACTAGACTACGGCAACGCACTCTACACAGGCATCCCAGAAAAAGACATCTGACGCCTCCAACGCATCCAAAACGCCTCCGCCCGACAGGTCCTCGACGTACCCCGCCGCTGCCACATCTCCCACCACCTGAGAGACCTCCACTGACTCCCCGTGGACAAGAGGATCACCTTCAAGCTCCTCACCCACGCTCACAAGGCACTCCACAATGCCGGACCAGCCTACCTGAACTACAGACTCAACTTCTACGCCCCCACCCGCCAACTCCGCTCTGCCAACCTCGCCCTCGCCATCGTTCTCCGCATCCAGCGCAAGACCTCCAGTGGCAGATCCTTCTCCTACCTTGCCGCCAAGACCTGGAACACCCTCCCGACCTCCCTGCGACAGACCCAGGACCTTCTCACCTTCAGGAGACTTCTTAAGACCTGGCTCCTCGACCAGTAGCAGCACCCCCCCCCCCTTTCTCAGCACCTTGAAACCCTAACGGGCACGTAGTGCGCTTTACAAATGTTGTGATTGATTGATTGATTGATTTTTTGAGTGAAAGGCCAGAATATCTGGCCACTTTTTCAGATATTTGGGGAATCAACAAGTTATTTTAGTTCCTTACATAGAGTCCCCCTGAGACCAATTGTTACCACACCTTGGTAGGCATTCTAACAAAGCATCTTAGCTTGAGCAACAGACTTTCCATCTCCCCATGCAAGTCTATTAGCATCCAAGGCTTGCACCTTGATACTCCAATGAGAGCATAATCCAACCACTCATCAAGATACAGGCCAAGCTCCACCATGAATCCTGGAATGCAGCAAACAAGCCAGATGGATTGCCAACAAAAGTTTCTGAGATGGCTCAGATGGTTTTGATCAATGCTTACAGACTGATTCTACATTAATAGACAATTATTCCATCCACAAAAATATGAAATCCAAATGTTCATTATGTAACCAGGAGATCTTCATTCCATGCCTCCTTTCTGTTTGTTCTAAACTTTGCCTACTTTTGTTTAACCTTTACAGAACCCTCAAACCTTAGGTATGGTTCTCCTCAGGTACACCCTTTGGTTGGCCCCTATTGGTCATCTATCCCAGTAGTCTCATGAGGGTAGCCCACATGCTACCCTCCCATAAGAGCCCTAGCTGGTAGCAGCAGAGTATCATGTTCAGTTTCTAGTAACTTCACCAGAGGAAGCTGGCTATTGGACACACAGGTAAATTAAGTCTAGAATTTTGAGACATAAAGTTGTTGCTTCATATATTTTTGTGTGTTTTTAGAAAGTTTGAAAATGAATGTTCATACATTTTGCGATACGGATTGTGATTATTTAAATGTATGTGTACATAAATGCTTTGTGAATGCTAGCCATGCACATATCAGTATTTCCCATAACAATTGTGAACATTTATGTTGTAAGAAGGATGCTTGGAACTTGAAAGATTCATTCTGCACAAAATTGCTTGTGCCTGTGAGCTTGCACCACAGAGACTAAAAACATGGGCCAGACTGTTGTGTGTCACCCATTATGATTACAGTTGATCTCTCGGAGTGAGAAGTGTACTGATCCAGAGCTCCATTAAACCCCTAGATAATGAAATTTCCTCATTTTAAGCCCCCAACACTCATGCCCTAAATGGATTAGGCAGCAGAGAGGAGGTAGAAATACATCCTTAGTGATAACAAACTAAGGGGCATATTTATACTTTTTTACGCAAAACTGCGCAAACGCTGTTTTGCGGCAAAAAGTATGGTGCCCGCTTGCGTCATTCCAAAGCACCAGCTGGGTGCCAAATTTATGAAGTGCCACAAGCCGGGGCTCAGGGTGGGCTAACGTCAGAAAAAATGACGTTAGCCGGGTGGGAGTGCCGGTATGGGAGAAGGGGGTTTTGCCTCAAAAAATTACGCTAGGCTGGTTAGAAGCAAAAAAAAAATCCTCTAACCAGCCTAGTGTAATTTTTTGACGCAAAACCATCCATGCCACATGACTCCTGTCTTATAAATGACAGGGGTCATGCCCACTGCCCCAGTGGCCAGCACAGGGGACAAGGGTCCCTTGGGCATGGCAATTGCACCCAGTGCCATGTATGGCGGCCCATTTCAGGGCCCCCAATGGCACTTTAAAATAATAATTAAAATACTTATCTCTATTTACCCTACTTACCTGGGAGGGCCCCCTCCATCCCATGGTTTCCCTCTGGTGTGGGTGGGGGGTTTCCTGGAGCTTGGAGTGGGCACCTGTGGGCTATTTCCATGGTGTTTGACCATGGAAATGGGTCCACAGGTCCCCTAATGCCTGTCCTGAGCCAGGCGTTAAATAATGTTGCTAAGCAGGCTTAGTGATATGTAGGCCCGCCTCCTTCCCATGCACCATTTTTGCACTGGAAGATAAATAAGGCATTAAGGCCTTAGAGTCATTTTTTGGACAGGAACACCTACCTTGCATCTCATTGACGCAAGGTGGTTTCACGCATCCAAAAAATGACTTTAACGCCAATATTTTCGTGCTAGACGGGTTTAGCGTCAAAATATAAATATGGAGTTAAGTTTGTGCTGAATTAGCATAAAAAATTATGCTAATTCAGCACAAAGCAAGTATAAATATGGGCCTAACTCTCTTTCCAACACAAAGACAATATTCCTCTTAAATTGGAGAAGCACTTTGTTAGCCATTAAGTTTATTTGTATGTGCAGGTTTTTAGGAGTTCGTGAGCAATAACGGCGTTAACAGTTAACGGTTACAATGTGGTGATCAAGATAATTTTGTTGACCATCATGGTTTATTTTTCTTTTTAGCTATCCCCATTCTTTAACAATATATATGTTGCAATTACGTTGCATATTTATTTGCAAATATCGAAATATAAAATGCATGTTCATTCATATCATTATTCATTGTAACATGAGCTGAATATAGTCATGTTGTTTCATTTCAATCAAATTCTCTGTTCCCCTGATTGTTTTAAGTAATGACCCCGATTTTGTGGAAGCTTATCGATTCACGTCTTATTTTTGTTTTTAAAAATAGGCATGGTTTTGCAGAATGTAAGTGAAACGGTGCCAAGACCTTTTCTACTAATTGTTTGTGTTTATTTTGAAACATTCAACAATGATTAGATCTGTTATATAAACTAAGAACAGAGTGTGAAGAGATAGAGGGGAACTTCATACCGCAAGGCCAGAACTTCATAGTGGAAAGGCCGGACACAGGAGGCTTGAACGGTGGGAAGCTGCTTTTGTTACTAGGGGCTGATTTTGTAGCAATGCAGCAGATTTGAAAGCACCGGAGAGTTCCTTGTATATAACATAGTTTATAGCCCTTTAAATTTGGACTACCGTGTTCCCGCCCGCGGGACGCGCCCGGGCAGCGCCCGGGCAAAGCCCGGGCCAAGGGCGGGCCCGTCTTGCACCCGTCATCGCCAGGAGGAGCCTGGGCTGGGCCACCCCCCTAAAGTTTTGTTTGTTCTGCTATTTGGACTTGGTTTAGAGGTTTCAGGAATCTTGTCTGTTTAGTTTGACTAGTTTTATTTGATCACGAGCTTTATCCGGCATCAAAGGGGCCTGTGGAGCAAGTCTTTATCATCCCTTGTTCCTAGGGGCTGCTTTTCCCCCCGATACCATTCGCACCCGATAGTAGGAACCAGGGCTGGGCCATTTTTCCAGACGTGTTTGAAATTATTTAGCTGGGCCATCGGAAAGACGATATGGGAAAGAGGAAGGCCGATGATGTATCAGTACCCCACTCTCGGGTTAAAAAACTCAAAAAAGTTCTGTCGGGAAAGTGGAGGGATGTTCTACCACAAATCTACAGCAATTTAAAACAATTGATTCATTGTTTGAAGAGGTTGAGGCAATACTGAGGAGTCCCTCTGTTGCTGGCCCTTCTATACTGGACACTATTCCTTCAAAAAAGATTCCTGATCTCTTTAAGAAAAAAACACAGATGCATAGAGTAGAGGTCAAGGCGGATCTACACCCTCCACCTCACTCCCAGGGTGTAATTCCTTCACTTTTGGAGATTTCACCATCTTTGGTGGAAACAAATGGATGTTTACCTGCCGAAGGTGAGCCTTTCCCGAGGTGCACGTCTCCGCCTCTTATTACCATTCCTTGTTATAATAGGTTTTCGGTTTTATCCTCTAATTCTGTAAGTTCTGGACATTTACAAACCTTATTCGTAGAAGGAACTGACAAAGAGTCCCCGGATAGGAAGTGGGGCAACAATGAAGCTTCTCAGTTAGCTATAATTCCTCAGAAACTAGATGATGTTAAGTGTCTGCTGGTATCTTTGATGAACAAAATCTCTGGACTCTATGATCAAAAGTCTGGTTGTAATTGCATTGTGCCGTATGAGTCTGTACCTTCCTCTGATTCACTGCTGGAGACTAAAAAACCTAGTTTCTCTACCTTAGGTGACAAATCGACATCTCTTTCTACACACAATATTGTTAGGGGAAGTAATGGCAGCTCTCCAAGGCATGGCAGGTCTGTCTGTCAGACCATGTCTACCATCAATGAGCGAGTTCCAAAATTAGGTGTAAATAAGTGTGGATCCACCTCTGGAAGGGGGGACAAAGGTATTCCCTGTTCTAAAACTTCTCAGTTAAACTCAGGTGGAATGCCCTCTGCAGCAAATTGTCGTGCTAGTCCCCGTTCAGCTACACACCCTGACTATTTGACATTCTTACAGACCCGTGACTTCAAGGGAAGGTCAAGAAGGAGGAGGGAAGATGCCATTATATATTTGACTAGGGTGCCAAAGCTACCTCAGGGCAAGAGAGAGTCGAGTGACTCTCTAACTAATAAAGTCATTCATTGGATACGCTCCCAGAGGAACTGCCTCTCTGTTATCAGGTCTGATATATGCGAGGTCCATAGATATAACCAGTTAGGGTCGGAATTTGATTATATTTCGATTCTTTTTAATGATAGTAGTCTAGTCAATGATCTCCTGGCCTTCGACACACGGACAGGTACATTAAGTTCAGGTAGGGAATCGAACCTTAGACTTAGTAGTCAGCCGCCTGGGGTCCCGTTATGCAGAGGATGTTGTACATCTGGAACTAGTGTAGCTGGGGTTATTCCTTCTCCAGACAACTCTTTAACATCTAAATCTGAGAACCCTTCCCCCTTACTTCCTGAACTGGACTGACTGATTGCCCCCTGCACAGTACTTCCTAAAACAGTAAACGATGAGTCTCAATTTACAGGGACTCCATCTACTGCCTCTTTATTGAGAACTAAGCTAATATCTACGCCTCCCAAAATCAATATTATATCTTGGAATATTGCAGGAATTAAGTTAAAGTTGGGTGACCCGGAATGGGTAAGCCTTGTTAATAAACAAGATATCTGTCTTTTTCAGGAAACTTGGACTGCAGAACAGATATCCATTCAAGGCTTGACAACCTATTTTTCTGCTGCCCAACCTGCCTCTGGTGGCTTTGGAAGACAGATAGGAGGGTTAATGATTTTATTGAACAACAAGCTAGAATGTGACCACTCTATGATAAAGTTCAATTCCTATGATCTGCTGGGTGTGCAACTTACATTCCAACCTGGATTTAGGATGATAGTACTGAATACTTATGCAAGATCCGTTCCCAGTGGGTCAGAATCAATTGTTCTCACCCAGCTGACGGATTATATAGAGCTTCTGGACTCTTCAGATTTTCTGATTATAGCTGGCGACTTTAATTGCTCTTTTGTGTTGGACAATACCATCAGTAATCTGACTACTGAGGAGGACGAATATTGGGGTATTCCCCAATCTAAGGAAATGGCGTCTCTGCCTGCTTCCCGTGTTGCATCTCGGTTGTCTTCCCTTTGTCTGAAATATGGCATGAGAGAATGTAATGGCCGCACAAAATCAGATCCTGAGCGAGCTATTACCTTCAAGCGAGGGCTTTCCTTTAGTACTATTGATTATATTCTGGTGGACATTAGGCTATGGTCAAGTTCACTGGACATGGAAATATTACCTCGCCTGGACAGTGATCATAATCCCTTGTGCCTTGTACTGACCAACCATGAATTTTTAAGAGTCCAGCACACAACGATCACTAACGTCCCACTCCCTTACTTGAATCACAGACGTTCTCGAGTCTGTTGGCCGAAGGTTGAATCCAACCCGTACTTGATTAGGGAACTATATTCATCATTTTAAAAACTTCTTGCAGATTACGAGGAACAAGAAGCCTCTGATATTCCTATTATGGCTATCCACAACAAATTGGTGGATTCCCTACAGGGTATCTTCTATAGGGAAATCCCTTCTAAATCGAGACCTGTTGACATCCCTCGTAGGGACTGGTACAATCAGGATTGTGTGCGAGCAAGATCTAATTTAAACGAGGCTGTAAAAAACTCTACCCAAGAGGCTATTAAAGAGGCCCGACGTCGGTATGTTAATGCCCTGAAACAAGCAAAAAAAGACTGGGATAATGAGATATGGCAGAAGCTGCTTGATGCAGCTAAACATCAAGATGATAGTTCCTTTTGGCGGCTGTTGACCTCCAGCTCGAAAAGGGGTAATGATGACATTGGCATGTATATTCAGCCCGAAAGATGGGTGTCCTATTTTTCTGGAATTTATGCTCTGCCTGCACCGCAAGCTCTGGAGGTCCCTGGATATGATGAGTGTTGGGCTATTACCAAGACATCAACTGAGAGCATTGTTTTTACCTTAGCCGAAACAACTGCTGCAATTAATTCTCTGAGGCCAGCTAAAGCCCCTGGTCCAGATAAGATTCCAGGGGACCTGTTTAAATCAGAACCAAAGATATGGGCATGGTACATTAACTTATTGTCTAATGCCATAGCAGCTGGTAACCCTATTCCAGATTCTTGGCGTGGTGCAGAAATAATTCCGATTCACAAAAAGGGTGATGTAGGTTTACCTGCAAATTATCGACCAATCAGCCTTATCGATATCCTCCAGAAGACGTTTGCCAAGCAAGTCTTAGATAGGCTTACTGATTGGATTCAGGATAATCAAATTTTATCCCCCTTACAGGCCGGCTTTCGGCCTAAAACTAACACCATGGACCAAGTCCTCAGGCTGTCATTACTATTTTGGAAGTATGTCACCCTATCTAAGCAAAAACTCTATGTTGCTTTTGTAGATCTAAGATCTGCGTTCGACTTTGTCCCAAGAGAGAAACTATGGGGAGTATTAAACAAAATCGGTATCCCAGGAAACTTAGTGCATTTAATTCAAAGGTTACATGAAAAAACATTTGCACAAGTTAGATGGGGCAATCGGGGGGAACTCACCGACAAAATAGATATTAGGAGAGGAGTGCGCCAGGGCTGTGTTCTTGCCCCAACTCTATTTACATTGTTTATTAATGAGGTGGTGCAAGTCGTTACCAACTGCCAAAATGATGCTCCATCCTTTAATAACCACAAAATTCAAATTTTGCTATTTGCTGACGATTCCCTCCTGATCTCTAGAACTCCTATGGGTCTCCAGGTACTTGTGGATAAGTTTAGGTCATTTTGTGGTGACTATGGACTTGAACTTAATCATAGCAAAACTAAACTTATGACCCTGGGCTGTGGCCCCCCTAAGAGATATTCAATTTTCTATAATGGAACCCCCCTAGGCATGGTAAGCTCCATAGATTATTTGGGGGTGAGAATTAGCAACAATCTGCATTGGGGGGCCCAAATTGATAAAAGTTTAGCTCTTTTGGCCCAAAGATCTGGGGCTATTCTACGCTTCCACAAGTCTACCTCTGAGAGAGTGATTACTCCAACCATTAAAATTTATCGAGCTAAGGCACAGAGTGCTGCGGTCTATGGGGCAGAAATCTGGGGGTCCTCGAACACTGGCAAGTTGGCAGTGGGGGAAAACAACTTTGTAAGGTCAACTTTTGCTTGTCCTCGTAATACCCCACTGCTGCCAATGTTCTGGGACCTTGGCCTTTCATGCATCTCAGATGTAATTGCCCTACGACCATTGCTTTTCTGGGTCCGTGTATGGACTACCCCTGAGCTATCCACATATAAGGAGTCTATTCAAGACATTCTAGATAGACCAAATGTTCTTACCATTCCTTGGTTTAATCACATCTCAAAATGGTTTTATAGATTGGGTCTTAGTGAGTTTTGGAGCCATCCAGAAAGTATAAGGAAGGATCAGAAGAACCATTTGAAAACTGTTTACTGGATATATGTCAGGGAAAACTACCTGCTGTGCTCAACACACGGCAGATTGACCTCACAATTTTTTGATTTCAAATGGTATCCGCATCTGGAACCATTTATGGATACAATTCTTGACCCACTAAGTAAGAGTCTATACATTCAGTTCAGATATGGTTGTCTGCCTCTTAAATCTTACGGTAGTACACGGAGTTTGATTACAAGATCTGATCCTTGTCCTAGTTGTAATCACACTTCAGAATCCATTGTACATTTTATGTTTATATGCCCTGCATATATGATTGCGCGACGGAAGTGGTTACGACCTGTGTGTAGAAATATGGGGATGAGACACTGTATGGCTGCCTTGAGGATTATGATGAGGGATACTTCCCTCTTTCTATCTTGTGCGGTTAGCAAGTATATTGTAGCTGCTTGGCATATACGTATTAGTTGCCTGGGGAAAAATGATGATGAGGAACAAATTAAAAAATAAAATAAAAATTAAAAAAATAAATAAGGAAAAGTGTTTTAGTTGTTAAATTTTAACTATGCCCCTAAGACTGAAATAAAACCCCATGTTTAATTTAAATGATAGATACTAGGGGGTCAGGTGCATTTTGATGGAAAGTAATTTTATGTGTTTTAAGGCTGAACATATGTTATTCTATTTTATTCTTATCTCTTTTTTTTTTTTTTTTTTTTTTTAACTAAACTTCTTTTTCTTTTTATTTAATTGTTGGTTGTTTGCTTTTATGGTTGAAAGTAACCGAATAAAGCTATGTGAACTTGAACATAGTGTTCAGGCAAAAAGCGGCAAGATAACTCTGGTGATTAATGTACCTACTGGAGAGAGAGATTGGGGTTTTGTCTAGTGGCGGTTTTGACTCATCTAAAGTAGCGCAGAGAGTTGATATGCCTGCTGCAAAAAACATGTAGTATGCAGATCACAGAACAGTATTTATGTGTATAGCTCAATGGTATCTTGCTTTTGACACAGAGCTCCTTTTGTTATTGTTCAGTTCATAAGTAACAATCATAATCTAGCACAGTGAGCTATGAACTGCAATCAAAGAGATGCATGCAAACTGCATGGTACAGAATAGAAAGTTGTTTTTTTCCCAGTCTTTGATTATCCCAATTTTGTTAAAACATGGTTTTTGTTTGGGTAGAAATACATTGTTATTAGTAAAGTCAACCCTAACCACTGTGTTACATTCTGAACCCTGAGTTTATGCTTCCCCAGACCAAGCACTCCTAAAAATGCTGCCAGTATGGATGACGTGAACCTTACACCTTGTAGTCCCCTTTGTCAAGATTTTCTATACACTGATTTACACATGTATGATTCATTGCCTCTGTATGTGTGTGTGATGTAAAGCGCTCCAACGCCCTATGCTGTAAGAGAGGCACTAAAAAACAAATGAAATACACCTGAGAGTCGGGCTATGGAGAGATGAGAGGCACTGTTAAAGGGTGATGATGAGGGAATCATTAAAGAATCCCAATAAACATTGTTGTATCCTGGCATACTGTAAGATCATAATTTACTATGCTTTAAAAACAAATACAATTTAAAATAGATTGAAAAATGTGTTGTAGAATGGACAATTTTTGCCATTTTTTGCCACATTTTCTTGGAGGGGGAACTACCAGACCACATTTTAGTGGTCAGGCTTGCTTGCTATGCACCCTAGGAGGGCTGATCTGCAAAGTGTACCAGGGTGGCTTCGGGTTACCAATCTGGCCTTGCATACCAGAGACTGAAGATCGAGGCAATTCAGAACTGTATCACCTTTCTTTGTTGCCAGCTACCGGGAGGTACATTTAGCTTTCGATCAGTGGGCTTATCAGTCTGCCTGCCGATGCAGATGAGAATATTAAATGCTGCTATTTTACTAAAAATTGCTTCTATTGTTCATTCGAGAAATGTATTTGTGGACCATCCTTGAAACTTAAATGAGGCCTCTTCTTTGGCGCTAAGGTTAGTTTAGCTATCAAAAGACATTAGAGAGGGTTTGTAGATATTTATTTAAAGGGAGCTTTGTGATTTCATCAATACATTGCACTAGTATATGTTGTTCATAAGTTTGCTAAATGTCATTGCTGCTATTTTGTGGCTTTTTTATAATATTTGCTATTTATATTCTGTGCACAAGGATAGGATTTTGATTTTAAAAATAAATATTTTAATTTATCCCTATCTTCGTAGTGTTCTTGAGTGTGTCTTTACATTATGACAGAGGGTTTGAGTTCCACTAATTATCCATGTGACATCTCATAGGATTTTTAGTACCTAAAACAAATCTCGCTCAAATAGTGCTCAGTGGATTTCAGGGTGGTTGTTGTCCAAATGGTTTTCTGTCCCAGGGTGACGCAGTGACAAAGTCCTTGGTGCCAGGGGTCTAGAAAGCTTGTTTTCTGGGCACTGTTCTGGAAGATCCCAAAAAAACATATACATTTAGTGATCACAATGAGTATATGTTTGTGAAGAGTGTACAGGTGATCGGCAACATTATAATACATGCATGATCTAACCACTGTGTTTGTGTATTGTGTGCATTTTACCATATGAATTTAAATTTGGACTACATTTGTTAAAAATAAAACACAACATGTTGGGAAGTCTAATGTCCATTGAGCTAGTGTTTAATGCAACATGGTGAGCAGTTAAAGAGCATAGACAAGTGTCATTTCAGCTAAGCAGAGTTCTCGCTAGAAAATAGTCAGTTGGAGCGAAAGCCTACAAACATAAAAGTCAATACCAGTATATGTAGGTTTTCTCCTAAAACAAATCAATGAAGAATAAAGGCTAAAGGGAGACCATTGGGCCATTTTAACTGTATCTCTGAGTATGCATTGGATATATTACTCTGCAGGCTCCCATTTGTGCTTTCCACTTTCCACTCTGACTCTGTGTGGTGACACAGTATAAGTGCTTATCTATTCCTAAAGCTTTGCAAATTGCCTGAACTACTGAGAACACAAAGTGTATCCCCTCTTCACTACTGACTCTGCGTGATACCTCACACCTAGAGATGAAGTCTCTGAGTAACACTAGCTACAGTACTGGTATTTGCAGGGACACAGGGATTCTACTCATCCTGAAAATATACATACCATGCCGAGGACATAGGAGTAGTTTGCCCGTTTATGTAGTTGAATAAACTCAATCTGAATGAGGACTAAGGGGCCCCAAGAGGCAGGGTGAGGGGGGTGGGGGGGGGTGGCCTTAACCACTTGTTCAGCATTGAATAACAGGCATGTGCACAAGATTGACAATATCTTTGGCCTGTAGAAGAAAAGAAGAGTGCATAGCACTGAGGTGCAGCGGCATGTATCATGCAACCCCTACGTACATGGGCTGCTCCATAAAATAATCTGTGAGGTTGAGGAGCAGAAATTTCAGTGCAATCTTGTGCAAGGATTGCTTTTCATTTTCAGAGGCTGCAATTGAGACAAATCTTCTAACATAAATACAGGAAATACATCAGTTTTCAACTTAAAAGGCAACATCAGTAGTTTAAGACAAAACAGTAGTATCATTAGCCTTTGAATTGGCTAGGGCATTGCCCCTTTAAACTTTGTTATCGGGGTGCTGATGAGCAGCACACTGTACCACTGCCATATTTTCTGCCAATTGCAAGGCATTTAAAAGAATCAATACACACTCCACACTTTTTATAGCGTTACCTGCTGAATTCAGGAAACCTCTTTGCATCCATAGGAGTGCAAAGTCATGTGTTACTGGAAATACTTATTTTGAGTCAGTGTACACAGTAACAGTCTTTTCTTTGGCTACGATACAAGCCTGAGTCAGAGCAAATACCTCTGCAACTTGGACTGATTCCACTATGGGTAAATTACAGATTTCCACAACTTGATTTCCAGTGTAAAGAGCGTAATTAGCGAGTAAAGGACCTTCATAATTTCTAAGGCAGGATCCATTTACAAATAAATTGCTTCACATTCATTAACGGGCACATCAGTTAAATCAATACATGGCTTAGTAACCTGGGCACTGGTTAAAACACATTCATCTGGATCTCCATCCTCACTGGTAGGCATCAGAGCAGCAGAGTTCCAGAGCAGGGCCTATATCAAAGTGAAATGAGAGGCGAGCAACAACAGTATTTCACAGTTGTGCTATAGAGAAATATTGAGTTTTGTGGCAGCTGCCACAGACCGTATACAAGGTGGGAGTCCAGCCATGACTGGGTCCAAGGTTGAGGGGTAATAAACTACAGGCCTTTTCTTGTCCCCCTGACTTTGTAACAGCACCCCAAGTGCAAACAGTTTCATTCATGACAATACCGGGTAAAAGGATCAGCATACTCAGGGAAACAAAAGCAGGTGCAGACGCCAATGCTTGCTTAACTTTTAGAAATGCATTTTGGCTTCAGTGGGCTCCTGCAAGGGTTCAGTGGTGTCTTTTTGAACAAATGTAAAGGCTTGTCCATTCCATCATACCTTAATAGCCATTTTCAGCACTATTCCACCATTTCCAAAAAAGGTACATGCCTGGGAAATAATTAAAGGGAGGGGGAAATTTTGGATAGCTTCAGCTTATTTAAGATGACAGATGGCACTTCTCAGCAGAAATCTCGTTGCCAAAATATTGTTCTTGGGGGAGGCATAACTATTATTTTTCATTTGAAGCCTTATGCCCCTACTTAGTCAATTTGATGAGGAGATGGTCTGGGTCCTCCTTGCACTGATTTTAGATTAATAGACTCCTACAATAGATTGTCAACATATTGGATTAGAGTAGACCCTGGGGGAAACCATCATGTCCAAATCCTTCTTTAGAGCTTTCAGGTTCAGGAAGGTTGAGGGGGACTCTAAATTCTTGTGTGGGATGAGGCAACGAAGGTTGTGACCATCAGAATGTGAACTAAAAGATGTAGTGACTATTCTCATGTCTGGGAATGAAAAAGAAAACTAAAAAAGATCAGTCATTGTGATCCATCAGACATTGGCAGGGATGCAGGAAAGAATGGTGGTAGGGTTGGGGATAACAGGGAAACCTTAAATCATCACATTAATGACAGCACTAAGGTATTCGATTAATCTGTATATGTTGGCTTTACCCTCTTTGTGTATCAGGAGAATTGGGATGTTAAAATCTACTGAGATGAGATACTACAACCCCTTGCTTAATCAAATCAGCTGTTACTGGACAAATTGATTCCTCTAGCTCAGGCTTTAATGGGTCTCTTTCACACATATAGCTTTGTGGTGTGACATCATTCCACTTTCTGGTCAGTGCTGCTTTGCATTATTTTCTTGTTTGCTCTTTCCTTTTACATTTCTTTATTGCTGTATGACAGCTTTTTTGTGGTCCATTATTGTTATTTTTATGGCTTTGACACTTTTTAGTAATCATTTTCGATGTGCACATAACTGTCAACACTTTTGCCAAACCGCCAATGTCCTAATATGGAGAAGATTACCGCCAGCCTGTTGGCAATACTTTCCTCCATATTTACTCTGACCGCCGGGGTCATAATGACCCCCTAAGTGTCCAGGCCCCAGTTGGAGAGGGCGCACTGTGCCAAGGGCACAGACACGTGGGGGTAGGGTCTGTGAGAGGGTTGCTGTGGGCCAGCAGAGTGAGGCCACTAGGCCCACTGCCTGACCAGGATACCATCAGCCAAGTCTTGGGGATCTATCACAAGTCCCAAGGTGTGATGGGCCAGGTGCTAACTGAACTCCAGGAAATCAAGCAGGTGCAAAGGGACCAGATCCAATGAATGGATGTCCTTAAAACACAAATGGGCACCCTTACATGGGTGCTGAGGGACATCCACACAACCCTGAGCAGGGCTTTTCAACCACCATCCACCCCTTCCTGTGGGCCAACCAAATCAAGCCCAAGTACATCTGTGACAGCCACACAAAGGGAGGCCCTGCCAGAGGACCAATCAGCCTTAGACATCCCTGCCTCTGCAGCAGCGAACCCCCCCAGCCCTCGCAAGTGGGGACATCCATGTGAGAATCCGGGAGGTGCAGATGGTGAGACACCCATTCCTGCCAGCAAGAAACCTCATCTTTAATGTCCTCCTTTGTGTGTCACACATTCACTCTGTAGAGTGATCCTGAATCCCATTCCATTTCTGATGGGAGGAGTACTCTGGACTTTGGACTTCCGATGGTGTGGCACCTACTCCTGTGATTTCATTCACCATAACTGACACCTTCACTTTTGTCACTTTTTCACACAAGTTTCTTTTCACCCATAGAACTATAATAAATTCACTAGTCACAAACTCATTCTCTACCATCTTAAATGTCACGTCCATCAATGTAGATAACTAAGAACATGTGAACCATACAATGAAAAAACAAGCTACCTGTGGAAGCAGGAATATGTTACATGTACACAATGTTTAGCTGAGGTTCACAATCATAACGCACCAACACATACATACAAGTGTCTTGTCTAAGGAGTTGTTTTATTACAATGTCCTAATCTTAGGCTGTCAAGACATCAGAAACATAGGAAATCATAAGGTTGGAATCAAACTTTGTATATGATCAAATTTACAGGTACAGAACTCCAGAACATGGAATGCAGGGACATAGCAGACATTGTCCCGTACAATAGCCAAAAAATGAATTCTGCTGATTTCATCAGCCGGTGCCATATCACCTACATCACAAAAGGATACCAACATCATAACATGCAAGAGTCAGACAGATGACAGTACAACAGTTCCTGATCACAGGGTCATTACAAACTAGTGCATCTGCATCTGGTGGTACGTCACAAACCAATGTTAGTGATGTGCCAAGGCACTTTGGCCTACAATGATGAAACACTTAAACAGCTACATACAGTTCATACAAAAAGAGTGTCTAGCCAATTTGAATGGAAACTAACATGAATTTGGGCTACAACTGGATATTTACTGACCACATGATGACACACATGATGCATATGGCCATCACATGACAAGGAACAAGTCCAGTGGAGTCTCCTGAGTTTCCATCTCATCACTGTGCAAGGTGTCTTGGCAGAGGTATTCTACACCTAAAGTCTGTGACATACATACATTCCCAGGAACAATCCATGTCTACTTTGTATGCCCCAACAGCATCATACACCTGCCAATGTCACAACTCGGAAAATGAAGATGGCATGGTGAAGGTACCTAAACAAACACAAAAACAATGAGTAGAGTCATCAAAACATACAAATGATGCAGTTCACATAGCAAACTTCAGTAGAACGCAGTCCATTACAAAAATATGACACAAAAAATGCAACATTGCCAAAGTGTGATTGTGTCAAAAGCTTCCACAACAAACACCCTTAGCCAGAGTTTGCCAGAGCTTCAGCTTCCTAACATGTACTACAATTATAGTCTTCACATCATAACAAGAGTTCATTGTACATTCAAAGTCATGACATCTCATGACATACTTACACTCATGAGAAGAAGTTGTTGATGAGATCTTGTCCCAAATCAGCTTCTTCCTCTTCACCACTGCTATCATCATTTGGCATTTCAGGATTTTTACCAGGTGGCACCTCAGGCTCTCCATCCTCTGGGATGTAAGGGAGGTTCCTGCGCAGGGTGATCTTATGGAGCATGCAGCAAGCCACGGTGGACAGTTGAGATTTTCTGAGTCTCCTGTTTTGTTTCGAGACATAAGTGTTACAATGAGTCACACTCTTCCAGATTATAGCACCTGACATTGCACACACAAAGTTAGGACAGATGTTATTTACCAACAAGCCAGGCCCTCTCTGGTTGCAGTTGTGACATAAGCTGGAGTATGATGCTGTTCCGCATTACAAACGAACCATGGGCTGAACCTGGGAACGTGGCACAGACATTTCAAATGTACAAATATGGCAAGCAGACAACTTGCACATTGATAGAATGTACGTTCTTCCTGTTGTGATAGACTTGTTCACTTGCATGTGGTAGCACTGATGCACTAATGCAATATCAATGGCTCTCACCACATGTGGGAGGCAACCAAATACATAAAAGTCAATCTTGACATTGGCTAAATCCTCACATCTGGGGAACCTGATATAGCTATCAATGTGTTTCATCATTGCTGATAGCACTTTTTTAACACACCACTGAACATTGGTTGTGACATACCACCACATATAGCCACAGTACATTGAAAGGAACATGTGGCCAGGAAGTGTAGTACTGCCATAAGTCTCACAATGGATGGAACACATGTCAGATTAGTGTTCTCAGGCATGAAATCTGTCTCCAACTGATGACATAACTCCAGGATTGTTTGTCTTTTCAGACAGAACTGTTTTATCACATCACGTTTTTCAATGGTCTGAAGGTCGTGAAATAGGCGGGAAACTGGAGGCTGTTGCCACCTCCCTCTCCCAGGGTACCTAATTGTGGAATCAAATGATTAAGAGGATTACTCACTGTGTCCTGACCAACATATCTGATGAGTGACAACAAAGTCAGGTGACACAACATTACTGAGAGAAAAAATATTGCATCCATTACACATCAAAGCAGTCTGCTACTCAAGGTCCAGCCAGGATCCCCATGGTTGTCTAGACTTGAATCTACAACATATATTTGCACATAACACACCTATCTGCTCCTCTTGTGCCCCTTCATATTATAAAGTATGTTCCAACAGTCAGAAAAAACGTTACCGGCAGATTACAGTGCTTTGCAGTAATATGGCACCTGTGACCAGCAACGCACTAAACTGATGATTGTGTAGGAGAACATACATATCAAGGGATGTTGACATATTTTGAGATGTTAGTGCACATTTATGTCTGCAAAACTGTAGCTTCAACTGCCAAAATGGCAGATGCCTGATCTAGTTCATTGGCCTTTAAGAACCTCCCTCTGCCAGCAGAAATCTACTGTACGTTGGGCGGTTTCAACCATGGTGGTCACAGCGTTAGGTTAATGTTGTTGACTGTGACGGTCGCAGGCCAATGGCTGTGGCTGTCAACTGTGATGACCGCCTGTGTGGCATACATGTACGCCATATTTTTGAAAATTATTCTCTTGCCTCCTGACACTGTCTCCGTCAACACCTCCACCATGTCAGCTGCTGTGTGCCACCTCTAGGAGCAATCATGCCACACCAAGAAGGTGAAAGGGCCCCTTCCTTCTCTCCAGAGGAGCTGGAAAGGCTAGTTGAAGAGGTTCTTCCCCTGTATGGCAAGCTATATGGTTCACCAAAGGAGCAGGTGACAACCTCATTGGCATATTTGACTCTGTTCAACACAACCGTTTCTTTCCTCACAGGCTACAATGTGCCTCTGAGTCCCAGTGAGTTATTTGGGTGCCTGTTGTCACAATCTGTGGTCCAAACATAGGATGTACAGGTTGTGGAGTGTGGAGCCCTGTAATCTGTGTATTTCAAATGACCACTGTGTTGTGTGATGTGTGATAAGCCCTAGACCCTCATTGTTTTTCCTTCATTTGTCTATGCAAGTGAACTTTACAGGCAAACAATGATATATGTGATTATCTGATGATGATAAATAAAACAGTAAATGTATTAGCATTGCAGCATGAGCTGTGCATGTTTACCGTTTGAGTCAGTTGAGGATGTTGGTAGCAGTGTGTAAAGTCCCACTGATCACTCAGCCCAGATCTGGCCTTGGCAAACTGTGGTATGACAAAAAAAGTATATCAATGAGCCCTTCAGAATGCCACACAACCCTGAACTCACATATAGGACAACCATAGGATGAACTGTCATGCATGGAAGTGACGGAAATGTGATGGTCATGTAAGTTCTGTATGCTCAGCCTGCAAAGGGCAAGGCCTGTCAAAGCATTTTCACAGTATGGTACATAGCCCATTCTGGTGCACAGTAACTGTGGCTATGCAGCTGAGGCGCCAGGCCCACTCACTGTGGACCTTCAGATGCTTGAATGTGGCCAAAATAAGTCTTGATAAGCAGGTTTTGGCCTGAATGCTTTTACATTGACTACATTAGTAATGGGGATTGAGGTTATCACCTGACCCGGTACTTACTTCCATTGACCCTCAATGTCAATTTGTGATAATGACAGGCCACTTACTCCCACAGGTCTGCTGTCACCTTTCCATAAGTCATGTTTGTACAGTGCAGTCCTAGTACCTCCTTGGGTACAAATGCAGCTCCATATGTCTATGGACTTTGGCCAATGCTGCTGAACCCAACTTTTTAATAACTCAAGAGCCTGATTTATGAAATTTTAGCGCCACCTTTGAGTAATTTTTTGATGCAATAGCATTGGCCCACCATCTGAAAAACACATTCACTTCTCTAGCCAATGCCGCGGTCTATTTTGTTCTGGCGGTGTGGGCCGCACACTGGCAGTCTTCGTCTAGGTGACCACATGCATTGTAATACGGAGGTCAGACCACCAACACGGCAGTAGTCGGACCACTGCCGCCACCACGGCAGACCACCAAACTTGTAATCAGGCCCTTACTCTTGTATTCCTTAAGAATATTTTCTTTTTTTCAGAATGTTGTATTTCTTTTTCTTTTTTTCATGCAACAAATTACTCATGTATTATCTGACCTGCAAAGAGTCATCTATAAGTATTTAATTGTGACTCTTTGTGAAAATGTGTGAATGAAGGACACAGCTGTCAAAATATTGACAGGGTAAAAATTTGGCAGAATTTTGCAGTGCTTACAGATACGTCGGTGTGTTGTGAGTGCAGGGTTAGTGAAGGAAATGCAAGGATATATGTGGAGGAAAGACTGACAGAAGGGTAGTCAAGAGAAAATAGGTAAGTTGTATAAGTCTATCTATCTATCCATCTATCCATCTATCTATCTATCTATCTATCTATCTATCTATCTATCTATCTATCTATCTATCTATCTATCTATCTACTCTGGTTATAGTTAGACCAGAATTTCCATAGGAAGAGTGATTTTTGTTTTGCTAATAACTTTCACACTAACTAACACATCTTCACAAAACTTTCCTTAAAAAAAGTTAATCCACCTCAGCAACTTCCTGGAGAGTTTCTGGATAAATCAGAAGGAGTGAGGGGGTCCCAAAACTTATTTCAAATTTGGCAGAAAGAGCGCTCTTAAATATTTGGAGGAAAGCTGTTCATCTGTTTTCAAGAAATACACATTTAAAGATGTGCTCAGGGTAGTCTTGATAGGGTTTGAATTTTAGTGATATCAAGAAGGTTGGTCCCTCCCATGGTACTGTACATTCATAAAAAAAGGCCATCAGCCTTTTTTGTTCCTTGGGATCGGCAGATCTGATTTGCTTGAAAGCAGGACAAAGACTGCTCCTTTAAATTTCTCCCAGTTACCACTTCCACTGAGCTGGCAGTCTCCCCACCTGTCCTATTAGGCGATTTCCACTGGGCTGACTGGCAGAAACCATGTGGTGTCATTGGACTCAGCTCCATATGGAGCCGACTCCAATGATGTCACACTGGGGGCCTCCCTAGCACCCTCGGAATGCTCACTGTCTGCTGAGCAGACAGTGCTGGGGGGGGCCTGAACTGCTCGTGACAAAGTCATGGGCAGTGCAGGGGCCCCCTGCGACCTTTTCATGGCAGTTGAACTCTGGCTACATGGTAAAAAAAGTATTCTTCCTTTTTTTTATTTTAAAAAAACAACAATTATTAATTTATGAACTACAATTTTCTCCCTTCCTCCAGCCTGCCGTGCCCTGAGGAGCTGGGGCCTCGGAGTCCGGCAGGCCAGGGGAGGCTGTTTCCAGTGTGACGTGTATTTACATGTTACCTCCCCCAGGCTATTGTACCATTGTCAGCAACATGGCGTGCAAAACTAACTCCATATTTATACTTTGGCGCTAGACCCGCCTAGCTCCAAATTTATGGAGTTAAAGTCATTTTTTGGAAGTAGAAACCTACCTTGCCTTAATGAGATGCAAGGTAGGCGTTCCTGTGCAAAAAATGACTCTATGGCCTTAACGCCATATTTATACACCTGTGCAAAAATGGTGCACAGGAGGGAGGAGGGGTCAAAAAATGGTGCAAAGGCTTGCTTTGCCCCATTTTTTAATCTTGGTCAGGGCAGATGTTAGGGGACCTGTGGGCCTATTTCCAGGGTGGAATACCATGGAATAAGCCCACAGGTGCCCTCCCCAGGCCCCAGGGAACACCCACACCAGAGGGACTGCGAAGGATGGGGGACCCCATCCCAGGTAAGTACAGGTAAGTATTGCATTTTATTTTATAAAGTGCCATTGGGGGCCCTGAAATGGGCCCCCCTACATGGCACTTGGTGCAATGGCCATGCCTAGGGGACCCTGGTCCCCTGTAATGGCCATTGGGGTGGTGGGCATGACTCCTGTCTTTTCGAAGACAGGAATCATGTGGTATGGATGGTTTTGCATCAGAAAAAGACTCTAACCCGCCTATTGTAATTTTTTGGTGCAAACCCCCTTCTTCCATAACACCAGCCCCACCCGACTAACGTCATTTATTTTTACGCTAGCCCACCCTTTGCACCGGCTTGCACCATTCCATAAATATGGTGCCTGGCTGGTGCACAGAAATGGTGCAAGCCGGTGCTAAACGTTTTGGTGCAAAATTGTTTTAGTGCTGTTTTGCACCAAAAAGTATAAATCAGGGCCAAAGTGTCTTCCTTGTCCATGTTTGACCCGTGGAACAACAAATGCAGACTCATGTCACTTCAGGGGGTGGGTTCTGTGGTATGCACTTGTACCACATAATAGACCTTTGGACATATGTTTCTATCCTACAGAGATGGCATCCAACATACAAAGGACTGCATTGTACAGTTTCTGGTATGTGAACTAAGCTACTGAGTCACTAATCATGGCCTCACAGGAATCAACACACTGTCTGCACTGTGGGACTGTCATTTATGCAATAAGCCTGTACAGGACAAATATGACCTGTGTGAAGGTGAGAACAGAGTTGTGGGAGTAAGAGACTTGTCATGAGTCTAAGACCCACAATGGCAATGACCCAAAACGAACATATAGACTAAATGAATGATTTACCTCTGTACCCATTCCTAATCTAGTCAAAGGAATGAGGCACTCGGGCAGGTTTTGTTGCTAGACCATTATATTGGCCACCTACCAGGATCTGCTGGGGTACAGGGATTGGGCACAGTGCCACAGTTGCAAAGCCATAGTGACACTCCTACAGTCTGGATAAGGTCCCATACTGGGAGGTACATTTGACAGGGGCTGGTCTCTGCAGGCTGAGCATACAGAACCTACTCCATTTCCATCAGTTCCTTGCATGACAGTACATCGTATGGCCATCAGCAATTTGGCATGTGATATGTGTGGCAACCTGAAGGGCACAGGGAGTCATGATATGCCTTCCACAAAACAGTTTAGCAAGGCCAGGTGTGGTTTGAAAGCTATTTGGCATTATACACATTGCTCACATGATTCTCAAATGACTCATACAACATGCATACACAGCTCATGCTGTAATGCACATACACGTTGTCCAGTATTTACCACAATTAGATGACATTGGAGGGAAGTAATCTCTCCTTACCTAGTTATGTGCATTCAACTGAATGATGCTATAGGACCCAAAAACATCACAAAACACAATGTGATTGAACTTAACATATGGTACTGGCCACCATTACCTGCACATTGTACATCCCATTGATGCCACACGGACTGCAACAACAGGAACACAAGAAGTCTAACTGGCACCCAGGGGCACATTGTAGCCTGTAAAGAGGTTAAGGATGGTGAACTACAGAGAACATTGTGCCAATGAGGTACTTACCTGCTCCTCCGGTGAGCCATAGATCTCTCCATACAGAGGTAGGACCTCATTAACTAGCCTATCCTGCTCCTCTGGAGAGAAGGCAGGGGCCCTATAATTTGCTGGACATGGCATGATTGCTCCCAGAGGTGGCACACAGCAGCTCAGGTCATGGAGGTGTTGCTGGCAGCAGTGTCAGGAGTCATGTGAGTGAATCTTCAGAACATGGCGGGTACGCCCGCCACATACGTGGTTGTCACTGCTGGAGGACACAGCCATTGGCCCACGACCACCATTGGCAACAACGTTAGCCTCCAGCTGTGTCTGCCACGGTTGCAACCGCCTAACTCCATGATGTCTTTCACCGGCAGTCGTGGGTGGTTCCTAATATCCAGCAGAGTAGGTTGGGCATCTGCCGTTTTGGTGGCCTGAATTTCTGTATTGCTCTTTATAAACTGCGTCACACCTACAAAACATGTTTTTGTTTTACCTCATGAACATCCTTATCTTGTCTTGTCATGTAGGTCTTACTACTCAACCACCATTGTAGTATGTTGCTGGCACAGAGGGCAGAGTCCAGCACTGCGGACGGTCAGTTTGGTGGTCTGGATATACAGTAACATTTTGAGGGGCAATTGTGTTGCATCTCTTTGAGTTTTGTTCAAATCTATGGTGTTTACACTTGTGTTGATAACCATGGGGGTTACACGTGACCCTTGCATAGTTGGCAGCTCTGATGTGGACTGTGTGCCATGTCTATACAGTCAGAAATGCTTTCTCACATGATATCATTGACATGCATCATGTATGTTCCTGTGGACACACTGGCTCATGTTAGAAATCATGTCTTGTCATACATGGGTACCCTGGGAGAGGAAGGATGCCACAACCTCCTGTATACAGTCCAGTGCCAGTGCCAGATCTTCAGACCATGGAGAAAAGGCACATTATCAAATACAACCACCTGGATAGGCAAACAATAGTGGACGTATGTCATCAGTTGGAGCCTTATCTGATGCCAGCTATTAGTTATCCAACCAGCATAGCACCCATTGTACAAGTGATATCAGTACTGCACTTCCTAGCCACACGGTCCTTCCAACATACAGTGGTCCTATCTGATGGTATGTCCCAACCTATGTTCAGTCTGGTGTTGAAGGATGTCCTCTCAGCAATGTTGAAACATCTTGTCAGCTATATTCGGTTTCCTCGACGTGAGGATCTAGCCTATGGTAAGGCTGACTTTTATGGTTTTGCCCACTTCCCAAATGTGGTGGGGACCATTGATGGCATACGTAGGCTTGGTGCCACCGCAGGCCAATGAACAAGTTTATTGTAACAGAAAGAACCTCCATTCCATCAATGTGCAAGTTGTGTGTTTGGCGGATCTCTAGATTTCACGTGTGCCCTTTATCCGGGTTCAGCCCATGATTCCTTCATATTGCAGAACAGCACCATATCCCAGTTGATGTCACTACTGTACCCAGAGAGGGCCTGGCTGTTTGGTAAGTCACAGCTGTCCTGATTGTGTGTGAGTGCAATGTCAGGTGCTACAATCAGTAAGTGCTCATTGTTGGACATATGTCCCATTCCTTAACAGGAGACTGCATATCTGAACTGTCCTTGATTGTTGACGCCAATTATGCCATGAGAAGTCCGCTTGGAAGAACACAGCGGGTAGTGGAGCAGGCTTTTGGCTCCTGATGGCCAGATTTAGGTGTCTGGACAAGACTGGTGGAGCCCTCCCCTACTCACCCGGAAAAGTGTGTCAGATCAATGTGGCATGCTGCATGCTCCACAACATCACCATGCAGAGGAATATCCCATACATCCTAGATGAGGGGAGCCTACAGTGCCATTAGGTGAGACTCCTGAAATACCAAGTGAGGATGACAGTGGTGTAGTGGAAGCAGATAACTTGCGGGAATATCTCACCAACAGCTACTTTTCATGAGTGTATGTCATGATGTCATGACTGTACAAAGGACTGTAGTTGTGAGAATATGTGAGTTGAGTGTTTTAAAAACAACCAGGGATCTGATAATCTGCACTATTCAGCCAAAGGCTGTTTGATGAGTTAGCTTTTGACATATCCGCTTGATGATATTGCTTTGTTTGTGCCAGTTTCCTTGCAATGTAATTTTATTTCCAGATGCTTGCTATGTGATTTGTATAATAGGTGTGTTTTAAAGACCCCACCCCTTGCTTTGTCTTTGTACATGTACCTTCACCATGACATCCTTATGTGGGCATTTCAGAGTTGTGACATTGGAAGGTACCTGATGCTGTTTTGACACACAACGGCCTATATTTATACTTTTTAAGCGCTACATTTTCGCCGCTTTTTGACACCAAAGTGTCGCAAACTTACAAAATACAATTTAATTTTGTAAGTTTGCGCTGCTTTTGCGTCAAAAAGCGGTGCAAATGCAGTGCTAAAAAAGTATAAATATGGGCCAAAGTGTACATGGATTATTCCAGGTAATGTAGGTCGCAGATTTGTGGTGTTTGAGACCTGTGCCAAGAAAGCTTACACATTGTTTGAGTGGAAGGTCAGAAGTGCACAATGGACTTGTTTTGTGTTCTCTGGTGGGCTGATTGCCTCATGTGTGTCATCATGTGGGCATGAAATATGTAGTGAGAGATTGCGACCCAGTCCTTTTCCCTTCACATTGGATAAACACTCTTCTTGTGTGACCTGTATGTATGTATAGCTGTAGATGTGTTTCATCATTGCAGGCCACAGTAGCTATGCCACAATACTGCCATATGTGTGTGTCATACCACCAGATACATGGGCATTGGATTAAGACGGGCCTGTGATCAGGGACTGTTGTACTGCCATCTGTCTGTATGTCGGATTATGTGATGTTGGATCACTTTGGTGTGGTATGTGATAAGGCTCAAGCTGGTGACGTCAGCCACTTCAGTGTTTGTCTATTCTACAGGACAATGTCTGACAAATCCCTTCCTTCTGTTATCTAGGGGGCTGTATCATGGAATATGTACTTTGACTCAGTATGAGTCACACATTCTTGTTTCAACGAGTCCAGACATGTAGACAGCCTATGTGTTGTACACTGGAATAAAATGTTTGTGTGACCAGACACTTGTACTAATGTGTTTGTGTGTAATGGTTAAAACCCTGAGCAGGACACTGTGTACCTGTAACATATCCCTCCTTGCACAAGTAGCTTGTTTCTTCATTATATGGTTCACGTGTTCTTAATTCTCTACATAGCAAAATATGGAAATTTAGCAAGCAGACAATGAGTTTGTGATGGATGAATTTATTACAATGCTGATGCAGAAAATAAACTTTGGACAAAAAGGAACAAAACAGTAAAGTGCAGGTGTCAGCCATGGTGAATGAATTCATTGGAGTATATGCCACACCATTGGGAGTCCAAAGTTCACTTTATTGCTCCCATTGGAACTGGTAGGTGGTTGAGGATCAGTTAACAGAATGAATATGTGGCACACAAAGGAGGTCCTTTAGGAAGAGGTCACTTGTTGGCAGTGGTGGGTATCTTGCCATCTGCACCCACTGGAATTTTTGCTGGATGTCCCCGCTTGAGTGGGGCGGAGTGCGGGATCTGCTGCTATAAAGGTAGGGGTGCAGGGGTTTCTGGGCAGGTTCTTTCTCTGGCAGGGCCTCCATTCCAGTGTTTGGCACTGATATTTCTATGCCTGAAGATTGTTTTTGAAAACTCCAGCTCAAGACTGTGTGATGGCCCTCATCACCCCTGTTAGGGAGTCCATGTTGGTATTGTGGGCCTCCATCTGTTCTTGCATGTCTCTGTGCATGTCCGCCTCTAGCTGCTTGATTTCGCGGAGTTCGATCAAGACCAGCTTCATCACGCCTTGGGACTCCTGATAGTCCCCCAAGATGTGGCTGATGGTCTCTTGAGCCAGGAGCAGCCCCAGTGGCCTCATCTCGCTGGCCACAGCATCCCTCCCACACACTCCACACCCACGGCCCTTGTCACAGGGTGCCCTCTCCCACTGGGTCCTGGAACCTAATTGTCGGAAGTGTTGCGCTGTAACTCAGGATCCAGGACTGAGGGGCACAAGATGATAGATACTGTGCTTGGTAAACAGGTTAGGGGGCAAAAGGTTGCCTGTGATTTTGAGGGAATATGGCTGAGAGGTGTTGATGTGGACACAGTGAGACTCACTGTTGCCATCTGACCAGGTTGCCCAGTTGGCCAGAACCATCCTCCAAGTCCAGACATCCAGGACTGCCTTCTTCACTGAGGGCTTCATCCAGGGGGGTTAGTGACATTTTTTTATGTGGCCTCTGTGTGTCCAGTGGCAGCTCGACCTGTTGATGTGAAAGATACAACGTTACTGGTTGCACTGTGACATCTACATCCAACAGGTTAGTGTTACATTAATCAGAGACCTTATACAAAGCAGTTAATCCTGTTGTGGCAAGTATCTGTGGTATTGGTTGTATTGACACTTGGGGAGCATGCCAGATCTTTTTGACTGAAGCAGCAGCTGAAATGTGCAGATAATTAGCCCTTGGGAGGATGGACTGAGAATGAGTGCAGGCAAAACAGTGGCTAGGCAAGATATAGCTTTGGCCATTTTGAGGCCTAGTTGATTGTGATGCAGGCAGACCCAGGAGTTTGTTGTATATATCACTGGAGCCATCATGTGGTCAGTGCAGTGTGAATGTATATGCTGCCAATACCATCCTGGTTATCCATCTCTAGGCCTTTGGGATCATTGTTTTGCACACTGGGTAAGCTGTGCCTTCCTGACCTCAATAGTTTCATCTTGGGATAGCAGGTCAAGGTGGAGCTAGGTAGCCAGACACAAAGATCAGCATGATCCATGTCCTGGTCACTCCCAGATGAGTAAACTTCAATTGAGAGTTAGCAAGCAAGGGTACTTGGACAAGTAAACACTGGTCTGGTGTTTGGAGTTATAGATACATTGCCTCCTGGGAGTTGCAGACATTTCACTTTCCATACTAAACACACTTGACAAATGTTATTCTACCGGGTGAATAAACTTCATTTGAGAGTTCACAAATAGATGGATGTGTGCAAGTGAACACTGATTTTGTGGTTGGAGTTAGAGAAACAGGGCCTATGGGGTTTTGTATTCTGGTCACTCCCTCTGCTTCCCACCACTATGCAAATATTACCCTCCAGGTGAGTAAACTTCAATTGAGAGTTAACAGACATGTGTATTTGGGCATGAGAACATTGGGGTTGTGTTTGGAGTTAGAGAAACAGAACCTCCTGGCCTTAGCAGTCATGTCACTCCCCCCACTTCATAAACTTGATAAATGTCAACCCCCAGGTGAGTACACTTCATTTGTGAGTTACCAAACAAGGGTATTTGGAGAAGAGAACACTGGACTGGTGGTTGGAATGATAGCGACAGAACCTCCTGGGAGTTGCAGTCATGTCAGTCCCTGTACCACACACACTATGCCAATATTATCCCCCCAGGTGAGTACACTTCATGTGTGAGTTACCAAACAGGAATCTTTGAAGAAGAGGACACTGGGCTGGGGAGTGAAATAACAGTGACAGAGCCTCCTGGCCTTAGCAGTCATGTCACTCCCTCTACTACACACACTATACAAATGGTATCCTCCCAGCTGAGTAAAACTACAATTAGAATTGCCAAACAGTAGTCTTTTGATGAATAAACACTGTTCTGGTATTTGTAGGCAGAGAAACAGTGTCTCCAGTGAGTTGTGGTCAGGTTATTCCATCTACTTCACACACTTAACTGATGTTATCCCCCCAGGTGGGTAAACTTTATTTGGGAGTTGACATGCAGGGGTCTTTGGACAAGGAAACACTGGGATCGTGTTCGGGGTTATATCAAGAGTACTTGCTGATAGTTGCAGTCATGTCCCTCTCTCTACTACACACACTAGACCAATGTTTTCCTTCCAGGTGACTACACTGCAATTGATAATTGTGAAACAGATGTATTGGGGCATGTGACCACTGTGCTGGTGGTTGGAGTTAAAGGAACAGTGCCTGCTGTGAGTTGCAGTGAGGTCGCTCTCTCTACTACACACACTTGACCAATGTTCTCCCCCTAGGTGAGTACACTACAACTGAGAGTTCACTAACAGATGTATTGCAGTATGTGACCAATGTGCTTGTGTTTGTCATTAGAGGAATAGTGCCTGCTGGGAGTTGCTGTCATGTCAGCCCCTGTACTGCAAACACTATACAAATGTCATCTTTCCAGGTGAGTACACTTCAATTGTGAGTTGCCCAATAGAGGTCACTGGACAGGTGAACACTGGGCTGGTGAGGGAAGTAACTGTAAATGAGGCAACAGGTGAGCTGTGAACAATTAAGACATAGCATTCTGTGGCTTACCAAACTCCACTCCCCCAGGTATTCCTGTCAAGCCTCGGGATGCAGGATAGCCAAGACCTTCTCCTCCCAGGGAAAGATATGCAATGAGGTACTGGGAGAGCTACTACCAGTCTTCTTGGCATGCAGCTGGTGCCTAGAGACCAGGGAACGGACCTTGCCCCTGAGGTCATTCCACCTCTTCCTGATGTCGTCCCTTGTGCGCAGGGTGGTGCCTTCAGCACTCACTCTGTCAACGATCCTGCCCAACATCCATTTTCCTTCTGAGAGGATTATGCTGGACTTGTGCTCCACACAATTGTGGCTCTACTTTTATGATTTCATCCACCATGACTCTCAACTCATCATCTTAAATACAGGGATTTTTAGAAGGTGACATGGTGGAACAAAAAAAAGGGATGGCAGTGATTTACTAAGCAGGGGAAGTGCAATAGGGTGTGAATGGACAAAAGTGTGTGTCGGGTGTTTAAAGGGGTGGTGAAAAAAAGGGGTGCCTAATCTATGTACACTAAAAAATAAGGTGCTCGGGCTTCGTTGTCTTGCTGTGTAAATGCAAAAGATTGTGGTCTGTGAATGGGGTGTGCTTTGCAGGTGTGTCCAGTGTGGCAATGTGTGGTGCATATGTTGTTTTCAAATTCATCCAATGTGCTGTTGTGTATTACTTTGCTGATGACCGTGGTATGGACCCCCATTGGCTGACCGCCATGAGGGTCCTCCACAATGACTGTGTGCTTGTAATAAGGTCAGTGGTGGGTCAGTGTGCTGTCGGTGCTGGAGGTCTGGCCACCTATTTCCAGGCCACCACGCCGCTGGGGGTCTGGCTTTTTTTGGTTGGGGGTCAGCAGTCCTGCCTGTAGAACTTGTAATAGGGTGGTCTAAAAGACCACCAATTTGGCAGTCTTTTCAGAAACGCCAACATGAGAGTCTGGTGGTCTGACCGCCAAACTCGTAATGAGGACCTAATTTCTTTATTCTGTCAACTTTAGTTTTTCACAGAGGGTTGGGAAGGGTTCCACTGTAATGGAGCTCTGAATGACATCACCAACATTGGTCCATCGGGACCATTGCATTTGATGTTGGATTACTTTTTGTGGTTTCACATGTGAAATACCAGGAAACACAACTCAGCATGCCTATGTTTGTAATGGTTGCCTTGTGATAATTTTAATTATCGTTCTTTGTGTTTATTTTATTGATGTTGTGAAAGATGTATGTTGTTTCTGGGAACCTTTATGTCTGGCCTTCGTGTCCTGCATTTTGGCAATGTCACCACACTGGGAGGTATTGAAGACACTTGTCTCCACCTGGGGGAGTGGAGACACTTGTCTTCAAGATGTGTTTGCTACAGATCAGTGTGCTAGTTTTGAATCATGTGAAAGCATGTTTAGTGTTCCTGCTGGGGGTGCAAACTGCATTCCCCGCGGATTTTCTTAGGATGCCCTTACTAATTACAATTCATGAGGGTGGATTCACTTTGCTAAACTGCTTGAGAGTTATTGGTTCATGGAATATTAATTTTAAAGATTACCTGCTGGTAGGATTTGGTGTGGAGGTATAGTGATTTTCACTGCTGCTTGAATCACCATATTTTCTCTTAGACTTATGCATGCCTTGATAATTCCTTCTGGACTATTTTGGAATGGCAGCTTTCTAGTTCTTGGCAAGGTGATGTAAAGGACATGGTAGCTGCCCAGCTACAAGCATAATTGTAATTCATGCACAATATGCACATAAGGTCGTACATTGTCCATGCAAAATGTCCGTGGGCCACTGGGCCAAAAATCATTGGCCAAGCCCACACTTGACTCCTGCCTCAATACAGAGTGAACACTGCAGGGGCATCAGGTCATAAACACACAGGCACGTCAGGGGGAGGGGGAAGGGGGGTGCACCTCAGCCGGAAGATGGAATAACGCCACTGCTCCTGGAGGGGCCTCCATGCTCACAGCGATGTCCTGGGGAGTGCAAAGCCACAGTCTCTCAAGTGGGTGGTTTGCCCACTGCTTGGTCCTGGGGAGTGCAAAGCCACAGTCTCACAATTGTCTCTAGTGGGTGCTTTGCCCACTGCTTGGTCCTGGGGAGTGCAAAGCCACAGTCTCTCAAGTGGGTGGTTTGCCAACTTCTTGGTCCTGGGGAGTGCAAAGCCATAGTCTCACAAGTCTCTCAAGTGGGTGGTTTGCCCACTACTTGGTCCTGGGGAGTGCAAAGCCATAGTCTCACAAGTCTCTCAAGTGGGTGGTTTGCCCACTGCTTGGTCCTGGGGAGTGCAAAGCTACAGTATCTCAGGTCTCTCAAGTGGGTGGTTTGCCCACTGCTTGCTCCTGTGGAGTGCAAAGCCACAGCCTCACAAGTGGATGCCTTTTTCCACTGGTTCTGGAGGGGGCATTGTGCCCAGTGTGCTTCATCCTGCCAAGAATAGGGTGAGTGGATGCATATCTCCACTGGTTCTGGAGAGGGCATTGTGCCCAGTGAAGAAACACTTGGGGTGTGGCAGTTCACATTCCCTCACCTGGGTGTCTGAGGCTCGAGATTTGCACAGAACAGGTGGCATGATAGTCCTTGGAGGCAGGGCTAGACTCCATCCTGCGGCAGCTAAGGCTGCAAACTGGTGGTAGTGCCAGTGCTGGTGGGGGTGCTGCCAGTGGTGGTAGGAGGCTCCAGCCCTTCTCCTGCAGCCTCAGATGGTTGCCCACTGGTGCTTCTGCTGCTGGTAGTGGTCCTACTGTCAACGGGGAAGGTGGCGGTGCTGCAGCGGTGCTGCCGGTGGTGCATTTGGCAGTGCTGGCCATGGTGTAGGTGCCGGTGTTGCCAGTGGTGGAGGGAGGCTCCAGCCCTTCTCCTGCAGCCTCGGATGGCTGCCCACTGGGGCTGCTGACAGTCGTGGTGCTAGCGGTGGTGCAGGTGGAGGCGCTTGCAGCAGGGCTGCTGGTGGTGCTGGCCACGGTGCAGGTGGCAGGGCTGGCGGTTGTGCTGGTAGCCACCAGGCCTTCACCTGTGGCCTCCGACGGCTGAAGTGCCTTGCCTCTTGTTTTCTGCCACTTCCTCACCTTGGCAGATGGTGGTGTGACCTTGGCTCTGGCAGCTTGAGTTTTTGAGGAGGCCTTGCTGAGTGGTTCGTGCTCCTTGCCCTTTCTGCCTGCTGGCCCCTTCACCTTGGCAGCTGGCGGAATGCATTTGTCCTTTGCAGTGGTTGTTGGCACACTGGCTGGGCTGATGGGAGCCACCTTTGAGCCTCTGTGAGTTGCAGGTACCACAGCGGATGGCAACTTGGTGGCTGAGGTGCTGGCCTGGGTTCCGGACACCCTGGCCAGAGGGGAAGGATGGGGGAGGGGTAGGGAAGAGGTCAATGTTTGCCAGGAAAAGCTTCTTAGACACACTGGGGCAGGAAGAGGGAGAGGGTTTAAGAGTGGAGGAAGTGGGAGTGGTTGTAGGAGGTCTCTGTCTGCTGAGTATGGGTGCAGGTGCATGGGCTGGAAGCTGTTGTGAGGTGGATGGCTGTTGGGTGGGTGGGTGCTTGCGTTTGTGTACTTTGGGAGGAGGGGTCACAGACACACAGAGAGGAAACAGGGGACGTGTGCATTGTTGTGGGGCTGGTGACTGCAAGTGTGTTGTGATGGGCGTGCTGGTGATGGAGGTAGTGGATGAGGATGTAGTGCATGCAGGTGTGAGTGCAGACGCTACTCGTAGGGAGGTGGACGAAGAGGAGGAGGGGGACACAGTGGAGGCAGTGGATGTTGGTGTGTCTGCATGGGGATGGTGCTTGTGTGAGTGCCTGTGGGATGAAGTGCGGTGCTTGTGTTTGCCTGAGCCACTTTTGTGTGTTGATTTGGGTGAATGCTGGTCTGAAGATGTGCTTGGGATAGGCTTGGGTTGAGGGGATTGGGACTAGGTAGACGAAGTTGGAGGGGGGAGGCTAGAGACAAGGACAATGGGTGCCATCAGTGCGGAGGCCAGAGCCTGAAATGCTCTCTGTTGGGCCGCCACGCCAGAATGAATGCCCTCCAGGTATGCGTTTGTTTGTTGCAAATGCCTCTCGACACCCTGGATGGCATTCAGAATGGTTGACTGCCCAACAGTGAGGGATCTCAGGAGGTCAATAGCCTCCTCACTGAGGGCATCAGGGCTGGCTGGGGCAGGGCCTGAGGTGCCTGGGGCGAAGGATGTGCCCACCCTCCTGGGTGAGCGGGCACGGGAAACACGCTGAGGAGCTGCTGGGAGGGCAGTGCTGGTGGGGGGGGGTAGCAGCTGTACCTGTTGTTGGGGTGAGCACAGAGGTGTCCACCACCGCAAGGGAGCTTCCATTGGAGGAGGAGTTGCTGTCTGTGGTCTCCCCTCCTGTCCCCGTTGTGGTGCTCCCCTCGCCATCCATCCCACTGGTGCCCTCACCCTCGGTGGATTCGGCCTCCAGGCCCATGTGGGATGCAGCTCCCTCCGTCGCCAGTGCCTCTGCTCCTCCGCCAGATGATGCTAATGCACACAAGGACAGGGTGACAAAACAGAAAGGGGGGAAGAACAGAGGATACACTTGGTCAATGCCAGCAACAACACCACTGTTGGCGAACACAACACACAGGGAGCAGCTGTAGCCATGGGGTACAATGCCTAACGCCATTAGCTGCACACCTAAAACCCACAGGACCCTGCCCAGTAGTAGATGTCCACTAACACTATTGGGGTAGGAGTGCTTCAGAGCCTGTCCAACAAGGGATCTACCCTGCCATCTTCGCCCTGGCCTAGGGGCAACTATAGCCCACATTCCCCACCCAGGTAACTCTTAACACGTGCACAGTCTGGATTCAGAATCTGTACTCACCCCCTTGTGGCTGCTGAGATGCCCTCAAGCACCCATCAACTCTGGATAGGCCACTGCCAGGATGCGGAACATCAGGGGGGTCATGGTGCGAAGGGCACCCCTTCCTCGTTGGGAGGCCAGCTCCAGCTGGGTCTCCACCGTCTTCTTTGCCCAGCGGTGCAGGTCCTCCCAACTTTTTGCGGCAGTGGGTGCTCCGCCTCTCGAAGACCCACAGGGTCCGCACCTCCTTGGCGATGGCACACCAAATACCCTTTTTCTGATGGGCATTGACCTGCAGGGAAAAGACAGCAGAAAAGGGAATTAGTCAACCGTCCGCACCGTAAGACTCATGGCCCACCAGATCCCTCCCATCCCCTGATGCACATACATTGACCACCTCACATGCTGCCCTCTGGCCAGGATGCCTCTGCCCCCCCCCAACATGTGGCTTACACACACAACACTCCATACATTCATGGCCCGCTCATCATGCTCATGGTGTACTCACCTGTTTGTCTGGAGGATCGTAGAGTAACGTGTACTGGGGTAGGACCCCATCCACCAGTTTCTCCAACTCCTCCGCTGTGAAGGCAGGGGCCCTTTCCCCAGACACATGAGCCATTGTCGCTTCCAGGCACAGGTCACAGCAGCACTTGCAGTGTAGGTCCTCTCCTGTTGAAAGTCAGGTAGCAAGTGAGTGAATAGATAGAAAATGGCGGTCACATCTGCGGCGATGCGTACTGTGACTGCCTGCGTACATCGCCATTGGCTCCTGGAACCCATAGGGCCCAATGATAACCAATGCGAAGTTGCGCGGCGGTTTTCGACCGCCTACCGTGACGGCACACAACGCCAGTGGAATTACCTCATTTCCACTTGTCCCTCCTCATAGGTCAGGCAGCCTCCATTTCAGGGGCGGCACATGGCATGGCACCTCACTGCGTCACAGCTGACACTTGCCAAGCAACTGAATCTTGGATTCACATACTGGATCTGTTAAGGAAAAAATGCATAATTAGTGCAATAGATGTATGAATATGACCCTCTGCTCACCGTTTTCTTCCACAGGCTTCAACCACTGAGGCTGAATATGAGATGGCGGCATTCTCCGGTGTACAGACCCCTGGTGGACCTTGCAACAATGGAGGACAGACACATTATTATCACCTACAGACTTTATCGGGCCACAATCCAAGAACTGTGTGCTCAATTGGAGCTAGACCTGATATCAGCTATCCGCCAGCCCACAGGTATCCCCCCTCTGTGCAGGTCCTGTCAGTGCTCCATTTCCTGGCAAGTGGTTCCTTCCAAACTACAGTGGCCATGGCATCAGGGATGTCTCAGCCAATGTTCTCCAATGTGTTGACCAGAGTGTTGTCTGCCCTGCTGAAACCCATGCGCAGCTATATCGTATTCCCTCAGGTGGAGGATTTGGCCACAGTGAAAGCTGACTTTTATGCCCTAGGACATATCCCCAACATCATTGGTGCCATTGATGGTACACATGTGGCATTTGCCCCTCCCCCAGAGAAATTAACAAGTTTTCAGGAATAGAAAAAGCTATCACTCTATGAATGTGCAGATGGTGTGTTTGGCAGACCAGTACATCTCCCATGTGAATGCCAAATATCCTGGCTCTGGGAATGACACCTTTATCTTGAGGAATAGCAGCATCTCATATGTGATGGGCCAACTCCAGAGGCACCGGGTGTGGCTAATAGGTGAGCCCAAGGTCCCCACACAGTATAAGTAGGTGTCTGGGTATGGAGTTGTTCCTAAGGGTTAGTGTGTGTCTAACAGTTGTCCCTCGATATTTGCAGGTGACTCTGGTTACCCCAACCTCTCATCGCTACTGACCCAAGTGAGGAATGCCAGGACAAGGGCAAAGGAACGTTACAATGAGGCACATGGGCGTACAAGGAGGATTATTGAAAGGACCTTCGGCCTCCTGAAGGACAGGTGCCGGTGCCTCCATATGACTGGTGGATCCCTGTACTACTCACCCAAGAAGGTGTGCCAGATCACCGTTGCATGTTGCATGTTGCACAACCTGACCTTGAGACGCCAGGTGCCTTTTCTGCAGGAGGATGTGCCTGGAGATGGTCTTGTGGCAGTGGTAGAGCCTGTGGACAGTGAGGAAGAGGAGGCAGAGGAAGAAGAAGTTGACAACAGAAGCAATATATTACAGCAGTACTTCCAGTGACACACAGGTAGGACGCTGTACCTTCACTTCATTTATCAGTTTTCTGTTGGACATTGTACATGGAGGCATGTTTACCCTATTTCTATGCCCACTTACTGTACCCTTTGGCATCTCTATTTTCAGATCTCTGTGGCCCACTCTGGCTCCTGCTATGTGTACTGCTGCCCACCATAGTTCATTCAAAAGTACATTTAACTGTACGTTTGATTTGCAATGCTATGATAATGTTGAACTAATACATTTTTGAATCATTGGATAGACTCCAGATTTGTATTTGTGCCAAGGGTGTTTATTTACATGCTCGTATGTAGAGGGGGATGTGCAATGGGCTGGGGTGATGCTGGAGGAAAGTCCAGGATAGAGTCCAGTCTATTTGTATCACAGGTGCATTGTCCAAGGGGGCATAGGAAGGGGAGCAATGGCAGTTCAAAGTGGACAGGGTGACAGAGTGGGACACAAGGGTGACAATCAGGAGAGTCTTATATCTTGGAGGGGGTCTTGGCAATGTTCTCTGGCTTCTGCCTGGATCGCAGGGACCGTTTGTGGAGTGGTTCTCCTTCTGCAGGTGGTGGGGTGCTGGTGGCCTGTCGGTCCTGTGGCGGGGCCTCCTGTCCACTAGCGCCGAAGCTGTTCATCGGTTTGGCTAGTGTCAGGGTCCCGTTGGTGTGTCACTTCCTCCCTCATGGTGTTGGCCATGTCAGCCAGCACCCCTGCAATGGTGACCAGGATGGTGTACATGTGTTTGAGGTCCTCCTTGATCCCCAGGTACTGTCCCTCCTGCAGCCGCTGGGTCTCCTGCAACTTGGCCAGTATCTGGCCCATGGTCTCCTGGGAATGATGGTATGCTCCCAGGATGTTGGTGAGTGCCTCCTGGAGAGTGGGTTCCCTGGGCCTGTCCTCCCCCTGTAGCACAGCAGTCCTCCCAGCTTCCCTGTTGTCCCTTGCCTCTGTCCCCTGAACCGTGTGCCCACTGACCCCAGGTCCCTGATCGTCCTGGGTTTGTGGGGTTGCCTGGGGTCCCTGTAGTGGTGGACACACTGCTGATTGACGTGTCCTGGGGACAGTGGCATGGGCCCGCTGGGTGGGTGCTGTGCTGGTTGTTCCTGAGGGGGAGGCTCTGTGGTGGGTTGGGATGTGGCAGGGTAACCGACAGTCCAGGCGTCCTTGATGGGCCAGGTTGGTCATCCTGATTCAGGCATGCAGAGCTGCTGTCGTCACTGTGGGCTTCTTCTGGGGGGGACTGGATGTAGCTGGCACCTCCTCTCCGGTGACGTTGAGGAGGGGTCCTGTGGGGATGCATATGCAGTGTTATTGTATCTGCGTGTGCCATCTTGTGCATGGGTGTGTTTCCCTGTGTGATTGTGATTTCCCTGTCAGCTTTGCCTTGTGTTTGTGGTGCTTTTGTGGGCTGGGTGAGTCTCTCTCTACTGGGCATGCTGTGGTGATTGGTGTCCATGCAGGACTGTGATGGGGGTCCATGCATTGGTATTACATGCAGCGCTTGGTATTGGGATGGGTGAGTTGTGATAGAGGGGTATGTGTTAGGTGGTGGAGTGATAGGGGTGAGGTTAGGGGTAGTAGTTTGAGATGGTCTGCAGGTAGGGTGGGGGATGTAGTAAAGATTTGACTTACCAGAGTCCAGTCCTCCTGCTACTCCTGCAAGGCCCTCAAGATGCATTATTGCCATGACTTCTCCTTCCATGAAGTTAGTTGTGGGGTAGAAGGTGGGGGGTCCACCGCCAGTCCTCTGTACTGCTACCTACTGTTTTCCAACCACAGAACCTACCTTCCCCCGAAGGTCGTTCCACCTCTTCCTGATGTCATCCCTTGTTCTGGGGTGCTGTCCCACGGCGTTGACCCTGTCCATGATTCTCTGCCATAGCTCCATCTTCCTTGCAATTGACGTCTGCTGCACCTGTGATCCGAATAGCTGTGGCTCTACCCAGATGATTTCCTCCAGCATGACCCTTAGCTCCTCCTCTCAAAACCTGGGGTGTCTTTGGGGTGCCATGGATGTGGTGTGCGTGGTATGTGTGAGGATGTGTGGGGTGATGTGTGGGGTGTTGTGAGGTGCGTGGATGGTATGCGGGTGATGATGTTTTGTGCCTCTGATTGAGTGGGTGCTCCTGGCTTGTCTCTCTCTGCTTGGTATCTTTTTTTTCGCTGTAAGGGGTTGTGGGTAATGTGGGTGTGTGTTTTATATTGGATTGGTTGTGTGGGTGTGGTGTTTGTATGTGTGTCAGGTGTGTGTAGTTTGAATTGTTCAATGTGGTGTAGTTTTGTTAGTGTGTGTGTATTTCGAGCGCAGCTGTGTGTACCACCAATGGTTTACCACGGTTGAAAGACCGCCGCGGTGAGTCATGGGTCTTGATACTGTGGGCGTATTCCTGTTGGCGTAACGGTGTGGGTTTTGGTACCACCAGTTTATCACTGACCTTTGGTGTGGCGGAATTGTGTGGGTGTCTGTATAGTGGCGGGTTTCTTGGTGTGGGTCATAATACCCGTCGCAGAATACCACCGTGGTCACGGTATGTTGGCGGCCGTCAGCATGGCGGTAGGTGGCATTTACCGCCACGGTTGTAATGAGGGCCATAATTTATTTAGATAAGCAATATTGTTTTAAGAATTTTGCTGTTTTTGATATTATTTTCAATAATGTAGTTGTAAAAATATTCTTTTTTAAAAATTATTTATAATGTGTTTCAGTTCCTATATTAATTTTATACATTATTATTGCATGAGTGATTGGTATTCATGTTTTTAAATACAGTTTATAATTTTAGGTGATTTGGAATTTTTTATTTAATTGCTAATGTAAATTTAAAGTATTGGGTTTGTAGGGTGATAGTGCGGGAAGTTAATGAAGCAAAAATGACATATTACTTAATACATATTTTTTATTAATTATGTGATTAGTATTTAGTATGAAAACTGTGTAATATTAATTTATTTTAGTTATATTTTACATGAGGTTTGCTAGGTGTGTAGTGATATAGAATGGTATGTTAGTTAAGTAATAATTCATTATTAGTTTATTAATGTTTATTTAATTGATGGTTAACAATGTAAATTGCACTATACTTAGTTACTTGAGCTACATTTTAGTTGTGGGATGCTAGGTTGGTAGAGGTATACTGGTGGGAAGTTAATTATGATAATTATGTAATAATGAATTAACAATTATTGTTAATTATGTGACTTATTTTAAATATGTAAGTTATGGAAGAGTTATTTTTTATGATATTTTAGGTCAGACTGCTAGGTGTGTAGTGGTACAGGGTGGGAAGTTAATTAATAATTGAATTGCAATCATCTATTAATTCATGAGTAGTTTTTCAAAATATATTCACATAGTTCCTATTTTATTAAGGGTTTATTTTTTGTTATGTTCATGGGACTACTCATACATGAAATGTGTTTGAAGAAAAGTATCTTTCCTACTCTTACTTAGACTGCAGTAGGAATAGCAAATTCATGTCTTTGCAGTTCAACACTTTCCCTACTGTTTGGCATGGGAATATGAAATTTGACCCCTCTGAAATCCAATGCATTCCCTACTGTTGTAGAGCATACACTGGGAATAGTAAATTGTATCTCTCGGAAGTCCAACACTTCCCCTACTTTTTCCCTGAATAGCGTGCAAATAATACATTACACCTCTCCGCAATATAACATTTACCTACTTTTGCACAGACTGGAGTGCGAAGAGTAAATTACCCCTCCAAAACCTGCTGCTTTCCCTACAGTTACGTTGTTATGTGTGGGAATAGTAAATGTGACCCTTCCAAGTCCAACCCTTTCCCTACTGCTTTGTAGATTGGAGTTTGAATAGTACATTTTATCCCTCTGAAACCCAATGTTTTCATTTCTGTTGCTTAGACTGAGTGAAAATAGAAAATTTCACCCATTCAAATTTCAACACTTTCTTTACTGTTGCACTGACTGGAGTAGGAAGAGTAAATCTAACTTCTCTGAAATCCAACTCTTTCCCTATTGTTGCTGAGAATGGAATGGGATGGGAATAGTAAAGTGTTCCCCAAAGTCCACAACTTTCCCTACTGTTGCCCTGATTGGAGAGGAGATAGTAAATATCCCCTCGCTGAAATCGAACACTTTCCCTACTGTTGCACAGATTGGAGTGAAAATAGTAAATTTGACTCCTCCAAAGTCCCTACTATTGTGCTGTTTGGAATAGGACTAGTACATTTTGTCCTTCCAAAATCCAATGTTTTCTCTATGGCTGAGTTGTTGGGAGTGGGAATAGTAAATGTAACCTATCCAAATTCCAACACTTTCCCTACTGTTGTGTAGGCTGGAGTATTAATAGTAAATTTCACCCCTCCAAAATGTGCTTTCACTACTGTTGCTTAGACTGGAGGGGGAATAGAAAATTTCACTTCTCCGAAGTCCACCACTTTCTCTACTGTTGCACTGACTGGAGTAGGAATAGTAAATCCAACCCCTCCAAAGTCCAATGCTTTCTCTTTTATTGTGGTGACTGAAGTAGGAATAGTAAATCTAACCTCTATGAAGTCCAACACTTTCCCTACTGTTGCATAAACTATAATGGGAATAATATGTTTACTATTCTTAGGCCCTCATTACGAGTCCGTTGCGGTGGCAGTCAGATTGCCGCACTTCAGGCAGTCTGACTGCCACATTAAGACCCTGGTGGTCAGACCGCCAGGGGACCGCCATGCCCACCAGCAAAATGGTTCCGGACGGGCTTATGGTGGTGTGACTCATGCTCAGGCACGGCAGTGCTGAGTTCAGCACCTCCATGCTGCACATGAGTCCCCTTTCAGCCAGCCTTTCCATGGCAGTTTAACCGCCATGGAAAGGCTGGCGGTAAGGCTGTGCAGGGGACCACAGGAGGGTCCTTGCACTGCCTATGCCATGCACACTTTCTACTTTGAGGGTGCTGGTGTGCTATGGCATTGGCCTCGGCTCCTAAAAAGAAGCAGAGGCCAATTCCGTAGCATTGTTCCTGGAAGGCAGATGGGCAGGAACGTCTTAATTTGATGTTTTCACCAGTCAGCCCGGTGGGAACATCGAAATACAGCAGGGATGAGGCAGCCAGGCTGGCGCACGCTTCATCCTGAGAGTTTGGCAGTCGGCACGTCCAACCACCAAACTTGTGCTGAGCCCCTTAGACTATAAAAGTTTTCTTAATATTGGTTGAATAGATTTTATAGCATTATTTGTTTGTTTTTCTAAGAAATGTACATTACTTGTTTTTATTTTTAAATGTATTTAAATGTTTATAGTTTTTTGTAAATTTGTTTTTTTTATATGTATGTTTATATATAAATATATATAAGTATATTTAGTTATATGTATAGTATAACATGATAAATAAAAATATTTATTTTACAATATACATTGTTTATTAAAAACATTTCAGAGAAAAAAAGAAAAAATATATATATATATATATACATATATATATATTTCATATTAATAAATGTAGGATGTGTTTTAGTAATTGTATTATATATTCATGTTTATGAATTTAAAATATAAAAAAATCATATAATGTAAAATAAATATTTTTATTAATTGTTACATTATATGTGTATTTATATCAATGTTTGTGTGTTTTTAAGTATATATTTATTTATAGTATTAAATATTATTGGAATTTATTTAATTTACATCATACTACATTTTTATATCGAAACACTTAACGTTCACTACTTTCAACTGTACCTTTATTAGGAAATCACGAAACAATTTTTTTGACCTGATTTTCGTGTCAGTTGATATTGTTTAGCTCAATATTGTGTCAATGATCCACTTAAAAATAAAGTTCATAAATGTCCTGCCTCCTTCTCTACTCACAGGTCAGCAGAAGCTGTTTGCTACACAGTTTTCCTGTGCAGCCGTATGGTAACAGGATAAGGGGGAATACACAGTGCTCCTGTAACCAGGTCCCCCTTTTAAAAACAAGAAAGCTCAGTGACCATACTTTTAAAATGGGATTTTCTGTACTTCTGACACATACCCTCGCTGACTTCCTCTGACTCAGTTCCCTCTCACCAGTGTCTACAACTGGAGGTTTGGAGGTATTTGGACTATGCTAAGGCAGTTCCCATTGCAATTATCCAGGTGTCTACCATGTAATGTCATGCAATGATCTCAGTTTTCTCCTTGTGTTCCACTTGAGAGTTTTATCCATGGTGTTGCATCATTCTATGTGGATATTTGTCTGTTACTGTGTCACCTTTTACTGGTGTGTGCCATGTCTACATTGCAGGTGCATTTTTTGAACCTATAAGACTTTTCCGGTCATCTTTTGCTTCTGATGTGGGGTTTTGTAGCCTTTATTTTGTTTTTTCTTAAATCTCCTATCAGACAAAGGGCCTGATTTAGATATTGGTGGACAAGCTACACCTTGCAACTGTGATAGCTAGCCCGTACACCAAAATCTAAACACCATAGGATATAATAAGATTTAGATTTCAGTGGGTGGGATATTCCTCACAGTTGTGAAGGAGTAACTCAGCCGCCAATAACTAAATCAGGCCCAAAGTCCTTTCTTGTCGATGATTTGTGGTACTTACTCTTTTTATTACCCTGACTGAAACTGGTGATCCTGTGCCATGCCATTCTTCATCATAGATTTCTTCACTTTTTTGTCAGCCAGGGTGTGGTTTTTTTCCAGCCCATCTTGGATACTCCACTTTTCAGTCTTGCTGTACACTGAAAACTCTCTTTGGGCCCTGTTATGAGTTTGGCGGTTGAACCACCATTCAGCCACAATGGCGGTCCGAAAAAGACCACTTCACCGGCAGCCTCCTGGCCACCATATTACAATTTATGCAGGTTAAACTGCAAACCACATCTCCATCTTGCTGCCCACCAGACGCATGGTGGGCTGCAATGTTGGCAGTGTGTACTCTTTCACCATAATGGCTGCGGGCAACCATCGAGCCTATTAGAAAAACACAGTTGTCATGGTGACCCCCATGCAGCAATTAGCTGACAATGGTCGCCCATCACGGTATGCTCACGGTAAAGCACCAAAATAGGGCCCATTGGATGGATTCAAAAACAACACAGCTAACATCCTGCAAATCACACTTTAAAACACACCTCATCCCACACGATGATCCTTTGCCTCTCCACTGCAGCACAGCAAGACAGAGATCACACTTATTTTTTTCATTTTTTGTTACATAAGGAAACCCTGTTTTCCCATCCCATTTTATATGTTTCACACACTTCTTCTATTTTTTTTTTCTTCAGTATCACTTGTCTGGTTTAATTAGTCTCTGTCATCCACTTTAATTTTCAGTCGCTTCATGGCCCAAAAATCCATGTTTTTCAGAGGATGAATTGAGAGTCATGGTGGATGAAATCATAAGAGTAAAGCCACAATTGTTTGGAGCCCACATCCAACATACTCCTCTTAGTAGGAAAATGGAAATGTGACAAAGGATAATCACCAGAGTGAATGCTATAGACACCATCTTGGAGGATATAAGGAAGAGGTGGAATGACCTGACGGGAAAGGTGCATTCCCTGGCCTCCAAGAAATACCTGGAGTCCCTAAAGACTTGTGGAGGTCCTCCCAGCACCCAGTTGAAACTCTTTTCCTGAGTTGAGAAGTTCTTGTCCATCCTGCCTCAAGAGGGCTTGACAGTAATAGCTGGGAAAGTGGAGTTTGGTAAGTCACACCACAAAAACTGTCACAAAACTTCAATGTCCTTTATGCTCACATCTCAACTTATGCCATTGTGTTGTTCATCTTCTTTCATAACCTGAAATACCCAAAGTATCAGAGACGGTAGATTGTCAATGTGTATTGTCATATATAACATCACATGTATTAATCTCCATTGCATGCCATATGTTGGAATGGGGTCTGTAAGTGTTTTAGTATCAAAAGATCATCCCAGGACCCATGGTTTGTGTCATCATGTAAATATGTGGTCCTTCCTAACTGCAGTGGGGCAACAGGTATGTCAGACTAAACATTGATCAAGCATTGGGAATTAAAGAGAGTGACATGACTACAATTACCATGAGGTCCTCTTACTGTAACTCAAAAGAAGATGCCATTGTGCACATGCACAAAGACACTTGTTAGCCATGTCACAACTGATGTTCACTCACCATGGAGTTAATCATTTGTCTAGTGTTGAGAGTTAGAAATTGGGTTGACTACAACTACCATAAGGCCCTCTTTTTGTAACTCAAAGCAAGAGACCATTGTGCTCTTGCACAAAGACACTTGTTAGCTATGTCACAACTGAGGTTCACTCATCATGGACTGAGCAATCTACATATCATGCTTAACTCTGAGATGTGTATGGCTACCTAGCTTGATATTGTTCTGATAACTCCAAATGACACTATCGATGCCATGAATGACACCTTACCAAGTGTGTACATCAAGTAGTTGTAAGTCATTAAGCTGCTTTACACATTTTCAAGTGGCAGGTAGCCCATTTACGCTGCACTGCTCACATGATGTCTACTGCTACATATACAACCAAGTTGTGTGTTTGCCTGTATCCTATACAACTAGGTCTTGGAATGGTCAAATACACATTACTTCTCCACTGTGTTGGCTTAATTGTTTGTTAGATATCATGTTTATTCCTCAGTCCAAAATACAAGTTATCAGCACATCTAATGAGCTGCTCAAACCTAATGGTTTTTGCAACCTCCAGAAATGTCTTGTCAACAATTTCAATACAATATAATGGAAATATATCAGAATAGGAAACCCTACCCATTAACATTTTCCTTCATCTCTACTCACTGTGACACCAAACATTTGGATGTAGATTTTACAGTCCCACCAATAACAATGTATTCTATTTCACAACAGGTAGAACTGGCAATGCACCTGGGCATACATTGTCCACAGGAAAGACTCCTAACCCACCCCCGGATGAAGCTCTTAGGGATGACAACACTCCTGGACATGTGGACATGGATGATGGATCTGGCACATCTGTTCAGCCTGGTCAGACGTCAACAGTGAGTCTCACTGTCCCCACCTCAACACCTCCCACCCCAGCTGCTACAACATCTCAGCCACCAACATACCTCTAAACTTGTGTACCTAGCACAGTTAGTACAATCTTGTGCCACTCAGTCCTGGATCCTGAAGTGTAAATCACCACCCCTGAAACAGAGAGACCAGGACCCAGTTAGAGAGGGCACCCTGGGGCAAGGGCACTGGCTTTTGGGGGTCGGGTCCATGGGTGGGATGCTGTGGGCCAGCAGAGTGAGACCACTGGGGCCACTCATGTCCAGGACACCATTAGCCAAGTTTTGGGGGTCTTTCTGGCATCCCAAGGCATGATGGGCCAGGTAGTAACCGAACTCTGGGAAAATAAAGCAGCTGCTGTGGGACATGTACTAACAGGTGGAAGCCCATAACTCCAACATAAGCACCCTAAAAGGGGTGCTAATGGCCATCCATATAATCCTGGGCACAGCTTTTCCACCCCCATCTACCCCTTTCATTTGTGCAATGACATCAAGGCCATCTACAGCTGCAACAGACATAGGACCTTCCAGAGGAAGAAATCTGTCAGACACCCCTGCCTCTACAGCAGCTGAACCTCTTCCCTCACACCCTCGCAAGCAAGGATGTCCATGCAAATATCCAGGAGGTGCAGATGGAAAGCACCCACCACTGCCAACAATAAACCTCAGTCTTAATGGCCTCCTTTGTGTGTCACACATTCACTCTGTGGATTAATTCTGAACAATTGTCCATTCCTGATGGGAGAAGTAATCTGGACATTGGAATTCAGATGATTTGGCATCTATATCTATGTTTTCATTCACCATGATTGACTCCTTCACTTTTTATTTATGTTTGTTTTTGCACCAAGTATGTCTTCACCTTTAACACTTTAATAAGTTCACAAGTCACAAACTCATTGTCTGGTGTAGTAAATTTCACATTTAGCAATGTAGATTTGTAAGACCATGTGTACTATACAAGGACAAAACAATCTACTTGTGTAAGCATGGATATGTTGCATGTACATAATGTGTAGCTCAGGATCAAAACCGCTCATAAAGGTGTCTTGTTTAAGAAGATCTTTATTATATTGTTCAAATCATAGGCTGTCAAGATGTCAGATACATGTCAGACATTGTCCTGTAGAATAGGCAAAAATTAATTTGGTTGATGTCATCACCTGGAGCCATATCACCTACCTTACTAAAGGAATCCGACATCACATAATGCAAGATTCAGACAGATGGCACTTCAACAGTTCCTGATCACGAGGTCTTTACAATCCAGTGCTTTTGCATTTAGTGGTATGACACAAACAAATGTCAGTGATGTGCCACTTTAGCCTACAATAACGGAACACACCAACAGCTACAATCAGTTCGTACAAAAAGAGTGTTGAGCCAATGTGAAGTAAAACTAACATGGATTTGGTCTACAACTACATATGTTCTGACCACTTGATGAAGCACATAATACATCATGGCAACCACACAACAAGGAACAAGTCAAATGGACTCTCCTTAACTTCAATTGTATCACTTTGCAAGCTGTCTTGGTGGAGGTCTTGTATACCCGAAGTCTGTGACAAACATTCCCAGGAACAACCCAACAGCATCATATACCTGCCAATGTCACAGCTCTGAAATGTCCAATTGAAGATGCCAAGGTGAAGGTAACTAAACAAACACAAAACAAAGAGTACAGCTAGGAAACAATACATAAGGCACAATTCACATAGCAAACATTTGGAGAACGCAGTGTGTGACAAAAATCTGACATAAACAAAGCAACATTTACTAAATGTGAATGTGGCAAAAGCTTCATCACCAAACACTCTTTGCCAGATTTTTCAAGAGCTTCAGGCTCCTAACACTTTTTAAAAATGTATACTCCATCACAACAAGAGATCATTGTACAGTCAAAATCATGACATCTCATGACATACTTACACTCATGAGAAGAAACTGTCAATGAGGTATTGTTGCAACTCAGCTCCTTCCTCTACACCACTATCATCATCCTTTGGCATTTCAAGATTCTCACCCGGTGGCACCTCAGACTCTCCCTCCTCAGCAATGTAAGGTATGTTCCTTCACAGGGCAATGGTATGGAGCATGCAGCAGGCCACGGTGATTTGGCACAACTTTCTAGGTGAGTAGAGGAGGCTCCCCCAGTCTTGTCCAGACAGCAAAATCTACCCTTCCCGAGCCCAAACGGCTGCTCAACTGGCCGCTGTGTTCTTCCATGGCCCTCATTGAAGCAGACTTCTCCTGGAATAGTTGGATTCCTCAATGGTGTTAACAACTAAGGACGGTTGGGATACGTTTTGTGATGAGACATAAGAGCTGCAGTGAGTCACACACTTCCTGATATTAGAGAATCTGAAATGGCACACAAAAAGTTAAAACAGATGTTACGTACCAACTGGCCAGGCCCAGAAGTTTAGGAAACGGACACTACACTGGAGGTTGTTGCCTCCTCCCTCTCCCAGGGTACCTATGTGTGGAATCAAATGAATAGGTGCATCAGTCACACAGTCCAGAGCAACATATATGATTAGTAAGCCAAATGTCATGTAACAAAACTTTACTGGCTGAAAAATCATTACACACATTTCACATTCCGATTGTCTGTTCCCCAATATCCAGCTATAATTCCCGTTGTTCTCTACACATGTGTCTACAGCATATTTGTACAAATCATACACCTATATGGTCCTCATGTGCACCTTGTTATAGAAAAGTATGTTTTTCCTACCAAAATACTGTCACTGGCAGTGTACAGTGCACAACGGTTATATGCATTTATGACCAGTAGCGCACTACAGTGATGATTGTGACGCTTTTACCAGGCAGCAGTACTGTAGTTTCAGCCACTAAAATGAGGGATGCCTGACCTCGTACATTGGACTTTTGGAAGCTGCCGTCACCAGCAGAAGTCAACCATGTAGTGGGTGGTTTCATCCACGGCCCCGCTCCCCGCTCCCATTCGCTGACCTCTCTCCCGCCTCCCGCCTCCCAGCTGACCCCTCCTCCCCCCTCCCCTCTTATGGCGCCCGCTGCGCGCCAGAGACAGCGACCCTTGACCCTTGGGTAGGTCGCTTCCCTGCCGCTGCAGCTCCGCCTGCCCAGGCCCCTGCCACGTCTTTTTAAGGTTTTTCTTCTTTTTTTGACGTCTACCACTTTGATTTTACTTTTTTCTTTTGCTCTTTTCCCGCTGCTGCCACCTGTGCGGGCCCGCCCCCCTGCTCCCATTCGCTGACCTCCCTCCCACCTCCCAGCTGACCCCTCCTCCCCCTTCCCTCTTATGGCGGCCGCTGCGCGGCAGAGACAGCGACCCTTGACCCTTGGGTAGGTCACTTCCCCGCCCCTGCAGCTCCGCCTGCCCAGGCCCCTGCCACGTCTTTTTAAGGTTTTTCTTCTTTTTTTGGCGTCTTTCACTTTGATTTTACTTTTTTCTTTTGCGCTTTTCCCGCCGCTGCCGCCCGTGCGGCCCCGTCCCCCTGTTCCCATTCGCTGACCTACCTCCCGCCTCCCAGCTGACCCCTCCTCCCCCCCTTCCCTCTTATGGCGGTTGCTGTGCGGCAGAGACAGCGACCCTTGACCCTTGGGTAGGTCGCTTCCCCGCCGCTGCAGCTCCGCCTGCCCAGGCCCCTGCCACGTCTTTTTAAGGTTTCTCTTCTTTTTTTGGCGTCTTCCACTTTGATTTTACTTTTTTCTTTTGCGCTTTTCCTGCCACTGCCACCCGTGCGGCCCGCCCCCCTGCTCCCATTCGCTGACCTCCCTCCCGCCTCCCAGCTGACCCCTCCTCCCCCCTTCCCTCTATGGCGGCCGCTGCGCGCCAGAGACAGCGACCCTTGACCCTTGGGTAGGTCGCTTCCCTGCCGCTGCAGCTCCACCTACCTAGGCCCCTGCCACGTCCTTTCAAGGTTTTTCTTCTTTTTTGGCGTCTTCCACTTTGATTTTACTTTTTTCTTCTGCGCTTTTCCCGCCGCTGCCACCCGTGCGGCCCCGCCCCCCCTGCTCCCATTCGCTGACCTCCCTCCCGCCTCCCAGCTGACCCCTCCTCCCCCATTCCCTCTTATGGCAGCTGCTGCACGGCCGCGCCGCTAGCGCGCCGAAGGCAAGCCCGTCTGCGCCCGTCCGTGCCTGGACCGCGCCCAGCGCCAGAACCCCTGGCCCCCACCGCACTCAAAACACCTGACTAAGATACGACGCCGCCTCCCTCAACGCCCTCAACCCCGGACAAACAGCCACCTGCTACCAAGCCAGCCCTAAACGAACCCATGGACCCTTCACCTGTCAAGCCTGCAAATACACATTCCTCCGATCCTGTAGACCACCCACCGGGCCTCGCAACAACAACCACCTCAAGTGCATCCTCCTCAACACACGCTCCGTCCACAAGCACGCCATCGAACTATGGGACCTCCTGGACACAACAGCACCAGACGTCGCCTTCATCACAGAAACCTGGATGAACGCCTCCTCGGCCCCAGACATCGCCATAGCCATCCCCGACGGCTACAAGATCGCCCGGAAGGACCGCATCAGCCAAACCGGAGGAGGAATCGCCATCATCTACAGGAGCACCCTCAACGTCACGACCACCACGGAAGACACACCCCTCGCCGCCGAACACATACACTTCCAGATCCACACCGACCCCAAAACCACCCTCAGAGGAACTCTCGTCTACAGACCCCCGGGACCACACGCCTAGTTCAGCGAAACCATCGCAAACTTCATCAGCCCGCACGCCCTAGCCTCACCAGAATACATCCTCCTCGGGGACCTGAACTTCCACCTGGAGAAAAACAACGACAATAACACCGCCACCCTACTCGACAACCTCGCCAACCTCGCCAACATCGGACTCAAGCAACTGGTGAGCACCCCCACCCACACCGCTGGCCACACACTCGACCCCATCTTCTCCGCCAGCAACCACATCTCCTTCAGCCATTCCTCCGGACTACACTGGACCGACCACAAATGCATCCACTTCACCTTCAAACGGGAGACTCACCACCATCGCACACAACAAATCCCCCGCAGACGCTGGAGCAAAATCTCCACAGAGCAGCTCCTCTCATCACTGAACCAAACCCTCCAGCCAACATCACTGACGCCAACAACGCAGCCCACAGCCTCACACAGTGGATCACCAACTGTGCCGACAACCTCGCACCACTTAAAAAAAAAACAGGCGGAACCAGCATCAGGAAACCCCCATGGTTCACGGACGCCCTCAAAGAATCTAAAAAATCCTGCCGAACCCTCGAAAAAACATGGCGCAGGGAACGAACCACAGAAAACATGACAGCCCTCAAGATCGCCACCCGTGAACACCACCAGCTGATCCGCTCCACCAAAAGAACATCATTCAAAGAGCGACTAGACAACAACACCCACAACAGCAAGGAACTCTTCAACATCGTCAAAGAGCTCTCCAACCCCACCGCCAGCTCCAACGACATCACACCCTCACAAGAACTCTGCAACTCCCTCGCTACGTTCTTCCACCAAAAGATCGCAGATCTACACGACAGCTTCGGACCCCAGACCCCGCCCCCTACCACCGAACCAGCAGCCCCCACCACTACACTCAGCTCCTGGACCCCTATCAGCTCAGAAGAGACCAGAAGCATCATGAACACCATCCAGTCCGGCTCCCCCTCGGACCCTTGCCCCCATCACATCTTCAAAAAAGCTGACTCCGTCATCTCCCCCCATCTCCGGAACATCATCAACAGCTCGTTCGCATCAGCCATCTTCCCTGAGAGCTGGAAACTAGCAGAAATCAACGCTCTCCTGAAAAAACCCACGGCAGACCCCAATGACCTGAAGAACTTCCGCCCCATCTCCCCTTCCCGGCCAAGGTCATTGAGAAGACCGTCAATAAGCAGCTGACTGCTTTTCTCGAGGCTAACAACTCGCTCGACCCATCCCAATCTGGATTTCGAGCCAACCACAGCACAGAAACCGTCCTCATCGCAGTCACCGACGACATCAGGACTCTGATGGACAACTGAGAAACAACCGCCCTCATCCTCCTGGACCTCTCGGGTGCCTTCGACACCGTGTGCCATCGCACCCTAATAACCCACCTCCGCACCACTGGAATCCTAGGACAGGCCCTAGACTGGATCATCTCGTTCCTCTGCAACAGAACCCAAAGAGTCCACCTCCCTCCCTTCCGCTCAGAACCCACTGAGATCATCTGCGGCGTACCCCAAGGATCCTCGCTCAGCCCAACCCTCTTCAATATCTACATGAGCCCCCTCGCTGCCATCGCACGCAAACACAACATCAACATCATCTCCTACGCCGACGACACCCAGCTGATACCCTCCCTCACCAAAGACCCAACCACCGCCAATACCAACGTACAGGAAGGAATGAAAGACGTTGCGGAATGGATAAAGCTCAGCCGCCTAAAACTGAACTCAGAAAAGACGGAGGTCCTCATCCTCGGATAATCCCCATCCGCCTAGGACGGCTCCTGGTGGCCCACGGCGCTGGGCACCTCACCAACCCCCTCGGATCACGCATGCAACCTCGGATTCATCCTGGAGCCCCTCCTCACAATGACCAAGCAAGTCAACGCCATCTCGTCATCATGCTTCAACACCCTACGCATGCTCCGAAAAATCTTCCGATGGATCCCCACCGAAACCAGAAAGACAGTTACCCATGCCCTCGTCACAAGCCGACTAGACTACGGAAACACCCTATACGCAGGCACCACTGCAAAGCCTACAACGCATACAGACGCCCCCGCACGCCTCATCCTCGACATTCCTCGCCACAGCCACATATCTGCCCACCTGAAACACCTGCACTGGCTCCCCGTCAACAAGAGGATCACCTTCAGGCTCCTCACCCACGCACACAAAGCACTCCACAACATGGGCCCCGAATACCTCAACAGCCGCCTCTCGTTCTACATGCCCACCCGTCAGCTCCGCTCAGCCAGCCTCGCTCTCGCCACCGTCCCACGGATCCGCAGTACCACTGCTGGAGGAAGATCATTCACCTACCTGGCAGCCAAAGCATGGAACTCCCTCCCCACACACCTAAGAACTACCCAGGACCATCTCGCCTTCAGGAAACTCCTCAAGACATGGCTTTTCGAGCAGCAGTAACTCCCCCCCCCCCCCCAGCGCCTTGAGACCCTCTCGGGTGAGTAGCGCGCTCTATAAATGCACTGATTGATTGATTGACTCACACTTATAGGATAACATTGTTGACTGTGATTGTCGCGGACCAATAGCTGTGCCCATCTATGCTGATGACCGTATACGTGGTGTACATGTACGCCATAGTTTCAAACATAACTCAGTTGCCTCCTGACACTGCTGCCATCAACAACTCTCCCACTTTAGCTGTCGCGTGCGACCTCTGGCAGCAATCATGCCAGGCCAAGCAGTTGGAAGAGCCCCTGCCTTCTCTCTAGAGGAGCTGGAGAAACTTGTTGAAGAGCTCCTGTATGGTCAGCTCCATGGCTCACCAGAGGAACAGGTAACTACCTCATATACATATTTGACTATGTTCAGCATCATCCTTTCCTTTCCAACAGGCTACAATGTGCCTCTGAGTCCCAGATATTTTTCTGGCTGACTGTAGTTACATTTTGTGGTCCATACATAGGATGTGCATGTAATGGATTGTGGAGCCCTGTACTTTGTGTATTTCAAATAACCATTGAGTTGTGTGTTGTGTGATAAGCCCTAGATCCTCATTCTGTTCCATTCACATGTCTATGGAAGTAAACTTTTCAGGGTAACAATGATAGATATGATGACCAGATGATGGTAAATGAGAAAATAAATGTATTTGCGTTATAGCATGAGCTATATATGTATCCTGTTCGAAGCAGTTGAGGAGGATGTTAGCAATGTGCACAGTCTCACATATCACTCAGCCCAGATCAGGCCTTGGCAAACTGTTATCTGAGAGCTAGCTAAACCTCAGAGTACCACATAGCCTTGAGCTCACATATAGGATGGCCGCAAGGTTTACTGTTAAGCACTGAAGTGATGGAAATGCAATGTTCATGTTGGTTCAGTATGCTCAGCCTGCAAAGAGCAAGGCCTGTCAAATGTTTTCACATTAGAGGTGTTCACATGTACACATGTACCGGCGAGAAGCTTGTGACTAGTGTTTTATGGTGGGTGTGACTGGTGTCACCGGTGCATTGTCGAGTGGAAGAAAGCATAAGTTGATTTTCAGATTACGGATACCATGCTCGTGCTCGCCACCTGTGTGTGTATCCCTCGTGCAACAATGCTAGTAACTTAAGCTATTTGAACCCTATTTGAAGTCTATTGAAGACTGCCAAAGCCATGGAGGGTTAAGTTACAGGGCACGTGGAGGCAGCGGTAGAGGCATTAGAAGTTAGAAGTTGGGGGAAAAATTCCCTAATAAATATATATAGACCATCCACCCCAGGAGGAAGATGTATAGCATGCCGGCGAGCAAAATTCGGTCACGCAGAATGTGTGACACAAAGAAGGGGCCAAAGGCAGTTTCTAGAACAAAGGAGGTCCCGAATGAGAGTCAGTTTCCGGGGGTAACAGTTATCAGCCAAGAAGGAGGGAATATACTCTAAACATTGTAACAGGAGGACGCCCTGAGAGACGATCAAGAAAGATCTGCTGTAACATCACTGGGGGCATCAATTACAGAATTTGGGGGGAAATATTTTAAAAAGACTCCTAATGTGTCACAGGTGACAAAAGAGAAAACTACACTTGATTCTAATCAGGGTGAAATTGAATGGTGCATAATAAATGACTTTCAGACCTCAGATTCGCTGCAGATTGAGCACTTATTCCTAGGGGGAAACCAGATGAGACTATTGGGGAGAGGCTCCCTTTGAAACCTAGGCAACCCTCATCACCATGTCTCTCACCCCAAGTAACGGGTAGCATTATTCTAGAGGGAAGATTCCCGTTTTGTTCTGCATTAGAGAAAAAGGAAGAGAAGGAGGGTTTTGGAGGGGAAATCAGAGTAGCAAGCAAAATTGGTACACCCTTGCCTTCTTCTCCCTTGGGTAGGCAGTCTGCTCTTGCTTTAGATACCACTGCCGTACCTGCTGAATCCTTACTAGATGTAATGTTCCTAATGCAGAAAATCCTACAGGCTATTCTGGAGGTACTAAAAAACACAAAAAGGTATGGGGTTCACTTATAATGAGGAGCTTAATTGCTCAGACTTCATAAACCGCCACCACACTGGACCACCTACCACAAACGGTCCAGTGAGGGGACGGATTAGGCGCACAGCGAGCACCTCCTTTGATGCAGTGAGTGCCGGATTATCTCTTCCTCTTCTTCCCCGGAGATCGTCTTCCACGCTACAGATAAGCACTATATTGGCTGGCTGTTTATTTGTTTATTTGTTTTTGCATTCCCTTACCTGGCGGCCGCCACTCCGCCACGGGGGACATATGGTTGGTCATATAATTATTTAATGTTATTTGGATTAGACTGTTTGTATTAGGTTTTGACCTCGTATTTGGCATTTTGCCTACCATACTCTTATCGTAGGCACTCACTAAGCTGCACCATCCCTGACACGAACTCTATAGTATTAGCTCCTTCTATCACGCTATCTAACAGAGGTGTTTTTCTGACGCAGCTCACAGTGAGTGTAGCACCTGACCAGACGCTCTTGATTTCTCCATAGAATTGTGATCTTTTGTATATACTTACTACCGTCCTTGCCTACCTCTTTCCCTATCCCTTAGTGTGTGACTATGAGGGGACACTCTCCATCCTGGAGTTCTGGGGCAAGTAGCCTTTAGACTTGGGGTAAGATGTTATTTTCATTGTAGATACATGTTACACTCTTATACATTGCATGACTTTGGCTTTCTGTGTCACCCCTGTGTGTGTTTTTCTGTGCTGTCCTGTGTGTCACAAAACGTTAATTATGTTTCTGTTCCCTCAGGCCTACGCTAGGTAGTTCCTCGCTTCCGGTAGGCTGCATTAATTCTCACTATAATTTACCCACTCTCTTACTGAGTGTTGGATGTTTATCTCTGCAATGCATGACTTTAAGGGATCCTAGGCCCTGAAGAATGCCCCCAGACCTTCCTTGGCTCATTGTAGAGGGCAGAAACATGTCAGCCATTTATTTTTAGGTAGGTGACCCAGTGAGTCCTAGTTCTCACAGAGGTGTCCCATCCTTGTTTTTAACACACCAGCAGACACCATTATTAAAAGTGTGGATTGCACACTGGTAACTGCCTAGGTGTTTTCATATTTTTCCCTAGCTTAGCTGGATCCCACAATTTCCAGAAAGTAAAACTTTACGCACTTCCTCCCGTTCTTTTAACGGTGAGGTTGAGTACGCCCAGGTGGCATTGTCCCACCTGGGTGGGGCTAGGTGGTCAAATGATGAAGCATGACACTATATAGTGTGTGAGACCACCTAGTCCGTAAAGGAAACACCTCCCCATCACCACTTCACAGCACTCACTCACCATTCATACGCCTAGTGAGGTTAAGGAGCTCCAGGAAAATCTCCCTCGGGTATAGCTCCTCATTGTAAGTGAACCCCATACCTTTTTGTGTTTTTTAGCTTTACATGTAGGGAGATAGTATGGGTTGATTCCTTTAGATTTGTTTAGTTCCAGTCTCCCTGACTCTCTATATGTATTATGATATTCTGGAGGTACTTACAGCAAATAATGGCTTGGATAAAGTACAAGGGATAACGAGGAATTTAAACAAATTAACAGTTGTATGCCTGTACTGGTACGACCTGCACCTGAAACAAGGGATCAAGAAACAGGTACCCCAGATGAAAGTTCAGAAGGAGAGCGAAGAGATGCAATAAAGTTAACAGATCTCCCGTCAGTATATGTTTCTAAACAACCAATGCTGGTGATAAAAAGGAGTCGAGGATGGGGAATGAGAGGCTACAGAACCTACAAACCCCACTACAATTCTCTAAGAAGTAAGCAAAGGAATATTGGGAGACAAAGGCCCACAGAGAGAGGGCGGAAGGCAGTCCGGTATAAGAAACCAAGAACAATCCTAGGACATGGACGGGAAGCGGCTGCCCCAAATAAGGGGAGCACGCCGCAAAAGGCACCCAGCGCACCATATGTAGAAGAACCCAGCTAGTAAAAGGGAAGAAGTGTCCCCAAAAGACTGTAATGGAAGAAAGAAGGGAAAGTAGGGGAACAAAGGAAGAGACTGACACTAGAAGGCCGATAACAAGGGGGAAAATTGGAGAAGTAGATAATTTAGATTTCCAGGAGAAGGGTAGGCCCTTACCACCACCAAAGGGCCCTGGAAATAAGAAGAAGATGGACTGTGAAAAAGGAAGCAAGAGTAGGTGGGTATATTTGGAACCCTGGGCAAGGGAGATTGGGATGAAGCAGCAGAGAAAGCTTAAGCCCTTGATTCGCTCACGCCTTCTCAAAGTTATGGCCCTGTGACCAAGTTTATGCGAGATTGAGTCGGAGGACACAAAGCAAATAGGGTTTACCTTAAACTCGGACTGGGCGTAGGTAACAAAGGCTCTCTTTTACTCTGATTGTGTCAGACAATTGGTATTGCAAGCAGAGATGAAGTTAGTGAAGGAGGGCATAAGAGCGGTCCAAATAAGCGAACCAGAGTTTGAGGAAAGAAATAGTAGAGCCCCTAAGTGCCATGCAAGCCTGCTCCCCAACCAAAGGCAGTACAACTTAGTAGGTTCAAAAAATGAAAGAACATGTGTGGATGGAAATAAGGGCTGATTAGGTGTAACTACAGCCACTGAGAATAAAGACCTAAAGCTGAGGAACTGCTTTGAGCCCCTTGTAAAAACCCTTCATAACTACAGCGGGGGGAGCCGAGTGATGTCGACTAGGAATTAAGCTATTCGCACAGCCATTTGATTTTTTTCCTGGAACTTAGGAGGCTATAAAAAACACTTAAAACAAGATCTATTTAAAGGAAGGCTGGAAAATTGTGATATAATGTGTTTCCATGAATCCTGGTTGTGCGAAGAACCAGAACCAGTAGATGGCTTTAGGGGTGCAACTCTTCAAGGTTCAGGCCGTCCCTCGTGGGGGTCTAATTACTCTGACGTTGTCTAGAATAGCGAACAGACTTACAGAGGTAAAAACTAAATGTTGCTGGATACTTGCGGGTCAAGTAGACCTTTATAATAATATTGGGGGGTCTATACAGCTCATGATCATTAATGTATATATACAACCTGGGATGACACACGATTATGATATTCAGCTGGGTTTATTTGAGGAAGATCTGGAAGCAATATGTATAGGTAAAGCGGAACACTTGATCTTAATGCTGGGTGATTTTAACAATAAACCTGACCCCATTAGTAGTGTTAAATTGTATAAGGAGCTGCTAACAGCTGCACGGATTCTGCATAATATTTTCCTAGATACAGAATGTACTGCCCGGGACTAGTAAGAACCTTAGGATCCCTAGGTCTGTTCTACATTAATGGACATATGAATACAGATTGCCCAGCAAAGCCAACTTTTTGAATAGGAAATCAGGCATGTCCTATTAATAATACCTTAATAAACACTTGGCATTTTGGAGATGTATTAGACTTCAGAATCGAGCACCTAAAGGTCAGCGATCATTGGTCCCTATGGCTAACAATTGGGTCAGTAAATAACGTCCAAAGAGAAAAAGAAAAAGTGCTGGCACTGCAGGTAGAGTACTCACGTAGGATAACTACCCAAATCACAGAAAGTAGCCTAAAAGCGCTTAATGAATTGACAGTGAATTATGGAGATATCAGAATGGAGGAAGACCCAAATTACATTTTTAGGGGATACAATAGGGTAATTGAGTCAATAGTAGACTGTCTAAAAGTAAAGTTAAAAACAGCACAGGAGAAAAAGATGAAGGGAGAAGTATGCAGGGCCAATAAAAATGCCTACTATAACCAGGAGGGGAGAAGCCAGAAGCAGAAGGTGTGGAAACTAGAAAGGGAACTTAGGAAAAGACGCACTACTGAACTAGAACAGAAGATCTGCCTAGCAAAGCAAGGTTATAAAACAATCTTAAGGCTGAGGAAATGGAATATGTAAATAGGAAATGGGAGGTAATGGTAAATGTGATAAGAACATAAAACATTAGAGGATTTTGGCAGTTGGTGAGGGAGGGAAAAGCCACAGGAACTATGCAGTGCTTGGTTGGTGAAGATGACTGGAATAAACATCTGAGTAATGTATATAGAGGAAAGGATGCAGAGGGAGAATGTGGAATTAATGAAAATAGGTAGGGGTGTAAGATTAGCTTTTTTCCTGCAAAAGATTAAAGAAACAATTATAGCGTTCACACTAACCAAAGCAGCAGGCCCAGAGAACCTTCCAGCAACAATAACAAAAAATATCGATTGGTGGGCCAAACTCTTTTATGTCACTTTCCATAAAATTCTTGATTATGGTTGTTTCCCTGAGAACTGGAAAGGTGCCATAATTCGGCTGATCTATAAAAAGAATGACTCAACTCAACCAAAATATTATCGCCTAATTAGTTTATTGGATGCAGGCAAAAACTTTTTTACAAAGTTATTGCTGGGTCAAATTAAATCCTGGGCAGAGACAAATGACTTGATACCGGTAGAGCAAGGCGGATTCAAAGAAGGTTACTCGACAATTGACTACTGCTTCATTCTTTGGTCACTAGCAAAAAAGTGAATTGAAATGTGAGGATGTCTTTTTTGCTGTTTTGTTGATTTTTGTGGCGTGTTTGATTTGATGGATCGAAATTTGTTATGGGATATGTTAAAACTGCTGGGGGTTGACCTGGAACTACTTTTTCTCCTTCAGGGTCTGCATTCACAATATTGGGCTCAAGTAATTTTAGATACGAGTGGTTCGCTCTCAAAGAAGCTCCCTATAAGGAATGGATCGCGCCAAGGATGTGTTCTGGCCCCATTATTATTTGCTATATTTCTGTCAGATTTAGCAGGGTTACTAAATGAGGCTAAAGGCCTGAGCCCAAAAATGGATGGGGTTCATATTTCCTGCTTATTTTACACGGATGACCTGGTGATAGTCGATATGATGGAGTTGGGATACAAAGAAAATTAGATGCTTTTAATTTTTACTGTCAACGGAAAAACTTGTAGTAAATATGGAGAAAACTAAAATAACGGTAAAAGGGAAAAAGAAGAGTGTATTTTTCTGGTTTCTGGGAGGAGAAAAAGTAGAAAAGGTCAAAAAATCCAACTATTTAGGAATGTGGTTTGACTCTAAATTGAGATGGAAAGAACATATTGAAGCTCTAAAAATCAGAGCTTTAACATCAGTATGGGGGTTAAAACAGTGGAGCAGGAAATATAGGGGACTGTCCCTTCGTCCTGTTGTTTCTGCTTTCAATGCTATGGTACGTCCTGAATTTCATTATGGGGTAGAAGTCCTAACACTTTCTGGGAAGTTAAGTTGGAAGGCAGAAGAAAGTAAATGTGTAAAACGCATGCTATCGCTGTCTCCCTCAAGTACGATACAATCCATAAGGGCAGAGTGTCAAATGACGGCATGGAGTTACCAGGGAATGCAAGCCGCGTTGAAATTCTGGCTGAGCCTGATAGAGGAGGGAAATTCTAAGATCGCACAAATATGTAAAACAGAAATAAAGACAAGTGAGTTACACTGGGCATCACAAGTGAGAGGATGGTTAGGAAAGAGTTGTGTCCTCTTAGGCTTAACTGTAAACCAGTGGTGCGGAGTACAAATTTTGAAGCAGGAGCTACATACCATGGCAAATAAAAGTGCAAGAGAAGCATATCTAGAGTACCTGGAGAGAAACATTTACACCAAGTTTATGGTAGGTGGGTGGAGGAATGTGGTAATCTTATATAGGGGCCCTACCCAACCCAAAACTAAGAGACACAGGCCCTCATTACAATATTGGCGGTAAATGCCGCTGACAGCCGTGCTGACGGCCGCCAACATACCGTGTCCGCAGTAGAAATCCACTACGGGTATTATGACCCACACTGAGAAATCCTCCATAATACAGAGACCCACATAAGTCCGCCACACCAAAGGTCAGTGATAAATTGGCAGAACCAAAACCCACACCGTCACGCCAACAGGAATACGCACCAAACTATCACGACCCACGAATCAACGCAGTGGTCATTTAACCACAGTAAACCAGTGGCGGTACACACCGCCGAGCTCAAAATACATACACACTTACAAAACACAACCTCATTGGACAATTCAAAATACACACACCTGATACACATACACACACCACACCCACACACTCACCCCACTATAAAACACACACCCACAATACCCACAGCCCCTTACACCGAAAAGGTTTGAAGAAGCAGAGCCAGAGAAAAGCAAAGACCACACCAGCATCCAGAGGCACACAACACCATCACTCATACACCATCCACGCACAAAACACCACACACCCCAAAACATCACCCCACACATCACATCTAACATCACCTCACACATCACTCATACCACATCATGGCACCTCAAAGACACCCCAGGTTTTCTGAGGCGGGGCTCAGGGTCATGGTGGAGGAAATCATCCAGGTAGAGCCACAGCTATTCGGATCACAGGTGCAGCAGACCTCCATTGCAAGGAAGATGAAACTATGGTTGAGAATTGTCGACAGGGTCAACACAGTGGGACAGCATCCAAGAACACGGGATGACATCAGGAAGAGGTGGAACGACCTACGGGGGAAGGTACGTTCCGTGGTATCCAGACACCAGGTAGCCATACAGAGGACTGGCGGTGGACCCGCACCTCCTCCCCTACAACTAACAACATGGGAGGAGCAAGTCATGGCAATAATGCATCCTGAGGGTCTCGTAGGAGTAGCAGGAGGACTGGACTCTGGTAAGTCATATCTTTACTACTATATCCCCCCACCCTACCTACATGCCATCATTAACTCCTACCCCTACCCTCACCCCCATCACTCCAACACCTCACATATACCCCACCATCACAACCCACCCATCCCAATACTAAGCCCTGCATGCAATAACAATGCATGGATACCCATCACAGACCTGCATGGACACCCATCACCAAAGCATGTCAAAGAGAGAGACTCACACAGGGCACACAATCACCACTCACACAAGGGCCAAGGCGATAGTGCAAGCACAGTAATAGAGGAAAACACACCCATTGCACAAGATGGCACACACAGATATAATAACAATGCATTTACACCCCTACCCAATGTCACCGGACAGGAGGTGCAGCCATATCCAGTCCCCCCACAGAAGAGGCCCACAGTGATGACAGCAGCTCTGCACACCTGGATCAAGATGACCAGCCCGGCCCATCAGGGACCTCTGGACAGTTGGTTCCACGCCACACTACAGTGGGGGGACACTACATGGGGATCAGGGAGGACTTGAAGTCCATTAACACCACCCTGGTCACCATTGCAGGGGTCCTGGCAGACATGGCCAACACCATGAGGGAGACAGTGGCATACCACCGGGCCCCTGACACTAGCCCAACCAATGAGCAGCCTTCCACGTCTGCCACAGTCCCAACCCACCACAGAACCTCCCCTCTCAGGAAATAACACCACAGCACCCACCCAGCAGGCCCATGCTACTGTCCCCAGGACACGGCAATCAGCAGTGTGTCCACCACTACAGGGACTCCAGACAAACCCACTAACCCAAGACATTCAGGGACTTGGGGTCAGTGGCAGTGGGCACACGGTTCAGGGGACAGAGGCACAGGACAACAGGGAAGCTGGGAGTATTGCTGTGCGACAGGGCGAGGAGTGCTGGCAGACATGACCAACACCATGAGGGAGACAGTGGCATACTACCGGGCCCCTGACACTAGCCCAACCGATGAACAGCCTTCCATGTCCACCGGCGCTAGTGGACAGGAGGCCTCGCCACAGGATCAACAGGCCACCAGCACCCTACCCCCTGCAAAAGGAGAACCAACCCGCAAACGGTCTCTGCGATCCAGGCAGAAGACAGAGAACATTGCTAAGACCCCCACCAGGAAATTAGACTCTCCTGAATGTCACCCTCCTGTCCCACTCTGTCTCTCTGTCCATCCTCGAACTGACATTGCTCCCCTTCCTATGCCCCATTGGACAATGCACCTGTGATACCAAGAGACTGGACTCTACTATGGACCTTCCTCCACCATCATCCCAGCCCCTTCCACATACCCCTATACACATTAGCCCATAAATAAACACCCTTGAATCACAAACCAATCTGGAGTCAGGCTCACGTGCAGTCACCACCTCCACTACCATTCACATGTGCCCTGTGTCCTCTCCCAGTGTGTCTGTGAGCCCTCCTCCCAAAGTACACAAACACAGGCACACACCCACTCAACAGCCATCCGCATCACAACAGCCTCTAACCCATACACCTTCACCCAAACTCAGCAGACGTACACCTCCTACAACCACTACCTCTTCCTCCACTCCCAAACCCCCTCCATTTTCCCATCCCAGTGTGTCTAAAAAACTTTTCCTAGCTAACTTTGACCTCTTCCCTACACCTCCGCCCCCGCCCTTCCTCTAGGGCCAGGATGTCTAGATCCCAGCCCAGCACCTCAGCCAGCAAATCTGCATCCGCTGTGGTCCCTGCTACTCCAGGACGGTCTAAGGGGGCACCCGTCAGAGTTGCCAGTGTGCCACCAACAGACAAGAAGGACCACCCTATTCCACCACCTGCAAAGGTCAAAAGGGGTCCGGCTTCCAGCAAGGGACAGTCACACCACCCACCCAGCAAGGCCTCGCCCAAACACAGAGGGGGTCATTCTGACCTCGGCGGTAAAAGGCGCCTACCGCCGGTCAGAAATCCTCCATAATCCCGCCGCGGTCGCGGAAACCCGCCACGGTCATTCTGACCCGCAGAAGGCAAACCTCCGAAAATCCGACCGCCACAACAGACCGCCAGACCAGCGGTCGGCGGAAAAGTGGAGGTGACAAAACCTCCACCGTCACGCCAACAGAAATACGCCCATGCCATTACGACCCACGAATCCACGCGGCGGTCATTCAAACGCGGTATTCCATTGGCGGGACACACCGCCGCGGTCAGAATACACACAAACGAACAAAACTCAGCCACATTGGACGATTTGAATCCCACACACCTGATACACATACACACACCACTCCCACACACACAATACAATATAAAACACCCACCCACATCACCCACAAACCCCTACGCTAAAAAATTCGTAAAGAAGGCAAGAGCGAGACACCAGCATCCAGAAAATAACAGCCACAGCCACTCAACACCATCACCCACACACTATCCACACACAAAACAACACACACCACCACACTCAACTCACTTAAATACACATACTCCACCCCACACATCATACACACCACCCCATGGCACCCCAAAGACAACCCCGCTTCACAGACGAAGAACTCAGGGTCATGGTGGAGGAAATCGTTCGGGTAGAGCCCCAGCTGTTCGGCACACAGATACAATACACCAGCATTGCCCGGAGGACGGAGCTATGGCAGAGGATTGTCGACAGGGTCAACGCAGTGGGACAGCACCCCAGAAATCGGGAAGACATCAGGAAGCGATGGAACGACCTACGGGGGAAGGTGCGTTCCATGGTATCCAGGCACAACATCGCCGTGCAGAAGACTGGCGGAGGACCCCCACCTCAACCCCCACAATTCACATCATGGGAGGAGGAAGTCTTGAACATCCTGCATCCTGACGGCCTCGCAGGAGTCGGCGGAGGAATGGATACTGGTAAGTTGAAGCTTCAATACTGCTTCCCCCCCACCTGCATGCCAAATCATACCCCAACCCTCACCCCCATCCTCGAACCCCACCCTCACCCCCACCCCCATCCTCACCCCCACCACCATCCTCACCCCCACCACCATCCTCACCCCCACCCCCAGCACACCTATTCCCCGCCAATGTCTCACCATCACAACCCACACATCCCAAAACCTAGGCCTGCATGCGTCCACTAAGCATGGACACCCATCACCAAAGCATGCCCAATGCATATACACATCCCCCCCACAAGCCACCCTCACCAAAGCCCCCACACACGAATGCCAGCACTTGGGGACACGAGAACCCATAGATACACCCATATGCCACTCATTGAAACTATAACCATACCTCTATACCCCTGCAGGACCCGACCGTCAACACACCGCGGCGGAGGGGCCAGAATTCTCCACACCCCCCACCCAAGAGGCCGTCAGCGATGACAGCAGCTCTGTCGACCTGGACACCGATGACCAGCCCGGACCATCGGGGACCTCTGGACAGTCGGTTCCCCTCACACAGGCCCAGGCCACTACAGACCCTAACCCCTCTGGGAACACCAGCACAGCTCCCACCCAGCGGGCCCATGCCTCTGTCTCCAGGGCGCGTCAATCTGCGGTGTGTCTACCACTACAGGGCACCCAGGATAACCCACCACCCCAACAACAACAGGGACCTGGGGGCAGTGGTAGTGGGCACACCGGCCAGGGGGCAGAGGCCCAGGGAAACAGGGGAACTCGGAGGGCAGCTGTGCGACAGGGGGGGGAGGAGAGGCCCAGGGAACCCACTCTCCACGAGGTCCTCACCACCATCATGGGAGCATACAACCGCTCCCAGGAGACGATGGCGACGGTACTGGCCCGGTTCCAGGAGATCCAGGCACTGCAGGAGGAACACTATCGGGGGTACAGGGAGGACATCAGAGCCATCAACACCACCCTGGTTACCATGGTAGGGCTGCTGCAGGACCTCGTCAACACCAGGGCGGACACTGAACAACACCCAAGGGCCCCTGCCACTAGCCTGGACCAAGAACAGCCAACCACCTCCGCCAGCGCTAGTGGACAGGAGGCCCCCGCACAGCAGCAGCCCACCAGACCCCCACCTCCTGCAGGAGAAGAACCACCCCGCAAGAGGGCCCTGAGATCTCGCAAGAAGACAGAGTAGGATGTCAAGACCCCCGCCAGCAATGGATACCACTTGATGTCATCCCACTGTCCCACATTGTCACCCTGTCCATCCTTGAACTGCCCATGCTCCATCTCTCCACAGGCCTCTGGACAATGCACCTGTGTGACTGTTACTCTGGACTCTGCCATGGACATTCCTTCACCATAGCCCCCACCCACTTGAAACCACCCATCCCATTTTGAGCACTTAAATAAACACCTATTTTGCACCAAAATATCTGGAGTCTGGCTGTGATTTCAATATATTGTAATTGACATGACAGTGCAAATATGTCCATGTACATGGTGAAGTCAACAAACAGCTGCCACAAAGCTGTAGTCCATGGGGAAACGAAGCACAGGACTCGTAGTGGGGACCCCAGATCTGAAATAGGGAGGGAAAAGCCAAAACTCAGTCATCATACACTGGGGCAAATAGACAGGCAGCAGAGATGCAGGAGAGTAGTTAACATTTACTAAATTATCTTTGAAATGTTACCTGTGTCCTATTGGAAGTACTGTTCAATGATTCTGTCCCTGTTGTCTGTTTCAGCCCCGTCGTCTTCCTCCTCGTCACTCTCCTCAGGTTCCACCGCTGCCACAACACCACCGTCTCGACCATCCTCCTGCAGGAAAGGCACCTGGCGACGCAAAGCCAGGTTGTGAAGCATGCAGCAGGCCACGATGATGTGACACACCTTCTTAGGTGAGTACATTAGGGATCCACCTGTCATATGCAGGCACCTAAACCTGGCCTTTAGGAGGCCAAAGGTGCGTTCGATCACCCTCCTAGTACGCCCATGGGCCTCATTGTACCGTTCCTCTGCCCTGGTCCGGGGATTCCTTACTGGGGTCAGTAGCCACGACAGGTTGGGGTACCCAGAGTCCCCCACTAGCCATACACGGTGTCTCTGTAGCTGTTCCATCACGTAAGGGATGCTGCTATTCCTGAGGATGTAGGCGTCATGCACTGACCCTGGGAATTTGGCATTTACATGCGAGATGTACTGGTCAGCCAAACACACCACCTGGATGTTCATTGAATGGTAATTTTTTCTGTTCCTGTACACCTGCTCCCTGTCTCTTGGGGGAACCAAAGCCACATGGGTCCCATCAATGGCACCAATTACGTTGGGAATATGTCCAAGGGCGTAGAAATCACCCTTCACTGTAGCCAATTCGCCCACCTCAGGGAAAATGATGTAGCTCCTCACGGATTTCATCAGAACAGACAACACTCTGGATAACACCTTCGAAAACATGGGCTGAGACATCCCAGAAGCAATTCCCACGGTTGTCTGAAATGACCCACTTGCCAAGAAATGGAGTACTGACATGACCTGCACCAGAGGGGGAATCCCTGTGGGTTGGCGGATGGGGGACATCAGGTCGGGCTCCAGCTGGGCACACAGTTCATGGATAGTGGCACGGTTAAGACGGTAGGTCAGGATAATGTGGCGTTCTTCCATTGTCGACAGGTCCACCAGCGGTCGGTACACGGGAGGATTCATCCGTCTCCTCGCCCAACCCAGCGGACGGTGCCTAGGAAGGACAACATGGAGCACACAGTCAAGCAACCTACAGGTACGTACTCACAGCTAGCACAGTAAACGATTCTCTATGCAGTGAATGGCGTGTCTGAGTGGCTATGCAAGGCCTAGGCCTGTGTGACGCAGTTGAAATTGAGCCATGTGGGCCCTGGAAATGGCGGCTGCCTGACCTGTGAAGTGTGACAATGGGATGTGAGGTCAATGCGCTGGCGTGGCACACCGCGGCGGGCGGCGGGCCAAGACCGCGGCGCCAAGCCGCATTGGTTAACATTGAAGCCTATGGGTTTCAGGAGCCAATGGCGAAGGGCGCCGGCGGTGGCGGGACGCACCGCCGCGGTACGCACCGCCGCGGACGTGACCGCCATTTTCTATCTACTTATCCACTTGCGACTTGAACTTTCACAGGAGAGGACCTATACTGCAAGTGTTGCTGTGACCTCGGTCTGGAAGGGACAATGGCTGCTGCACCTGGGGAAAGGGCCCCTGCCTTCACTGGAGAGGAGTTGGAGAAACTTGTGGATGGGGTCCTCCCCCAGTATGCGCTACTCTACGGTCCTCCAGACCAACAAGTGAGTTTAATTCTATCTGGATTTGGGGCCACTGGCTGGCTTGGGGGCCTGGCGGGGGGCCTGGCGGGGATGGGGGGCATGTTGGGCCTGGCGAGGGGCATGGCGGGGGGCCTGGCGGGGATGGGGGGCATGTTGGGCCTGGCGGGGGGCATGGCGGGGGGCCTGGCGGGGATGGGGGGCATGTTGGGCCTGGCGGGGGGCCTGGCGGGGGGCCTGGCGGGGATGGGGGGCATGTTGGGCCTGGCGGGGGGCCTGGCGGGGATGGGGGGCATGTTGGGCCTGGCGGGGGGCATGGCGGGGGGCCTGGCGGGGATGGGGGGCATGTTGGGCCTGGCGGGGGCATGGCGGGGGGCCTGGCGGGGATGGGGGGCATGTTGGGCCTGGCGGGGGGCATGGCGGGGGGCCTGGCGGGGATGGGGGGCATGTTGGGCCACTGGCAAGGAAAATGCTGACAAACTTGAACGTGGTATTTCTCCCTCCCTGTACGTGTCACATAGGTCCGCGCCCATGAGAAGATCGGGATTTGGCGTGCCATCGCCAAGGAAGTCCGGACCCTGGGGGTCCACCATCGACGGGGCACCCACTGCCGCAAGAGGTGGGAGGACATCCGCCGCGGGACCAAGAAGACCGCCGAGTCTCTGCTGGGGATGGCCTCCCAACGTAGGCGGGGTGCCTGCCGTCAACTGAGCCCCCTGATGTTCCGGATCCTGGCGGTGGCCTACCCTGATTTGGATGGGCGCGTGAGGGCAGCACAGCAGACACAAGGGGGTGAGTACAAGCATTATCTACTCTGTTGTCGCGCAGTGGAGGTGTCTGGTTGGGGGAGGAGGGCTGGGGGTCCCCCTAGGCCAGGGCAATATCTGTAGGCTGGGCACCCCCGTAAGCCCCTGTGTCCCCAGCCACCACCCTCAGTAGTTTGTCAGTACAGCCATCCCTGGGCCGTGTCATCCATGGGTGCAGTTGTCAACTCTAGGCGTGTAGGGCATGTTCCACGGAATGCGTAGCGGACCCCAAGTGCGCAACTTAGTGCAGGGGGCATCTGTGTCTGTCATGTCCGCTAACTGTACCGGAGATCCATGTAATCAATATCCCTTTATTTCTCTCTCCCCCCCCTTTTTGTTTGTCTTTCTGTGCTTGTGTGCATCAGCATCATCAGGCGGAGGAGAAGTGGCATCGGGGCAGGAGGGAGCTGCATCTCACATGGCCCAGGAGGGCCATGCCACAGAGTCAGACTGGACCAGTGAGACGGAGGGCGAGGGGAGCTCCACGACGGGGACGACTGGACCCTGCAGCGACACGGACACGTCCTCGGAAGGGGGCTCCCTTGCGGGGGTGGCACCATCCGTGCCCCCCGCCATTACAGGTACAGCCGCCACCCAGCGCACCATCACCGCCCTCCCAGCAGCCCCTCAGCGTTCGCCCCGTGCCCGCTCTGCCAGGAAGCCGGGCATCTCCTTCGCCCCAGGCACCTCAGGCCCTGCCCCTGTTACCCCCGCTCCCCTCAGTGAGGAGGTCATTGACCTCCTCCGAACGCTCATTGTTGGGCAGACTACCCTTTTGAATGCCATCCAGGGGGTGGAGAGGGAGGTTCATCGCAGCAATGCGTACCTGGAGGGCATTCATTCGGGTCAGGCTGCCCATCAGCGATCGTTCCAGGCTCTGGCCTCAGCACTGACGGCAGCCATTGTCCCTGTCTCCTGCCTGCCTCTACTAACTCCCTCCTCCCAGTCTCCTGTTCCTCTGCCTGTCCCACCCACACCATCAGACCAGCCTGCACACACCTCAACACCCAAGAGAAGCTCATCCAAACATAAGCACCACAGATCACGCAGACATTCACACACGCAACATTCCGATGCAGACATGCCAACAGTCACTACCACCTCTGTGACCCCCATCTCCTCGTCTCCCTCCTCCCTCCCTGTGACGTCTACACTCACACCTCCATTCACCTCACCATCAGCCAGTGTTTCCATCACCAGCACACCCTCCACTCCAGTCCGCACACGTGCAGTCACCACCCCCACTGCCATTTACACGTCCCCTGTGTCCTCTCCCACTGTGTCTGTCACCCCCTCTTCCACACCACACAAACGCAGCCACCCACCCACCCAACAGCCATCCACCTCACGACAGCCTATCCCTCCTGCACCTGCACCCAAAGACAGCAAACGTGACTCACCTACAACCACATCCTCTCCCTCCACTCCCATTCCCACTGTACCTACCACTCTCCATTGTCCCAAGAAGCTCTTCCTCGCCACTACTAACTTCTTTCCTGACCCTGAGCCCCCCCCTCCTTCTCGTCGGGGTAAGAAGAGCACCTCAGCCACCACCAGCCCTGCAGCCCCCTTGACAAGGGTGCAGGGGTATTGGAGCCCGCCAGCCCGCATGTCTGGATCTTCGCCCAGCAGCAAGGGGACAGCCAGCCCACCCCCTGGGAAGAGGAGCAGAAGGCGGAAGGGGCGCCGCAGGAGCCCGCCTTCTACATCCCCCCGGACACCACCCAGAGACAGTCACCAGCCACAGCTCCAAAGGGAGGAAAGGGCCACAGGCCCACGACTAAGGAGGGCAAGGGCAGCAAGTCGGAGAGGTCAGGCAGCAGGCCTGCTGCCCAGGAGGAGCCCACAACCCCCATAGCCGCTGCCCCGGGAGGAACCGGCACAGCTGCCCCGGGAGAGCCCACCACCCCCATAGCCGCTGCCCAGGGAGGACCCAGCCCAGCTGGCCAGGAGGGCCCCACCACCCACAGCCCAGGTGGGCATTGAAGGAGCACCATCCCCGCTGCCCAGGAGGGCACCACCAGGCATTGAACAGTTGGCCATAGACCGGCCGCCGTCTCAAGAACCGCTGAACTGGGCCCTTCAAGGCAAGGAGCGCTGAACTGGGCCCCGCCGTCTCAAGCACCGCTCCGCTGGGCCCCGCCGTCTTCAGAACCGCTGAACTGGGCCCCGCCGTCTCAAGAACCGCTGAACTGGGCCCTTCAAGGCAAGGAGCGCTGAACTGGGCCCCGCCGTCTCAAGCACCGCTCCGCTGGGCCCCGCCGTCTCCAGAACCGCTGAACTGGGCCCCGCCGTCTCAAGCACCGCTCCGCTGGGCCCCGCCGTCTCAAGAACCGCTGAACTGGGCCCCGCCGTCTCAAGAACCGCTGAACTGGGCCCTTCAAGGCAAGGAGCGCTGAACTGGGCCCGCCGTCTCAAGCACCGCTCCGCTGGGCCCCGCCGTCTCCAGAACCGCTGAACTGGGCCCCGCCGTCTCAAGCACCGCTCCGCTGGGCCCCGCCGTCTCAAGAACCGCTGAACTGGGCCCTTAAAGGCAAGGAGCGCTGAACTGGGCCCCGCCGTCTCAAGCACCGCTCCGCTGGGCCCCGCCGTCTCAAGAACCGCTGAACTGGGCCCCGCCGTCTCAAGAACCGCTGAACTGGGCCCTTCAAGGCAAGGAGCGCTGAACTGGGCCCCGCCGTCTCAAGCACCGCTCCGCTGGGCCCCGCCGTCTCCAGAACCGCTGAACTGGGCCCCACCGTCTCAAGCACCGCTCCGCTGGGCCCCGCCGTCTCAAGAACCGCTGAACTGGGCCCCGCCGTCTCAAGAACCGCTGAACTGGGCCCTTCAAGGCAAGGAGTGATGAACTGGGCCCCGCCGTCTCAAGCACCGCTCCGCTGGGCCCCGCCGTCTCCAGAACCGCTGAACTGGGCCCCGCTGTCTCAAGCACCGCTCCGCTGGGCCCCGCCGTCTCAAGAACCGCTGAACTGGGCCCCGCCGTCTCAAGAACCGCTGAACTGGGCCCTTCAAGGCAAGGAGCGCTGAACTGGGCCCCGCCGTCTCAAGCACCGCTCCGCTGGGCCCCGCCGTCTCAAGAACCGCTGAACTGGGCCCCGCCGTCTCAAGAACCACTGAACTGGGCCCTTCAAGGCAAGGAGCGCTGAACTGGGCCCCGCCGTCTCAAGCACCGCTCCGCTGGGCCCCGCCGTCTCCAGAACTGCTGAACTGGGCCCCGCCGTCTCAAGCACCGCTCTGCTGGGCCCCGCCGTCTCAAGAACCGCTGAACTGGGCCCTTCAAGGCAAGGAGCGCTGAACTGGGCCCCGCCGTCTCAAGCACCGCTCCGCTGGGCCCCGCCGTCTCAAGAACCGCTGAACTGGGCCCTTCAAGGCAAGGAGCGCTGAACTGGGCCCCGCCGTCTCAAGAACCGCTCCGCTGGGCCCCTGCCGTCTCAAGAACCGCTGAACTGGGCCCTTCAAGGCAAGAACCGCTGGCCCTTTGGCAGACGTGGCAGGGCAGGATCTATCTCTGGCAGGGCTGCAGGATGTCCTCTGGCCAACTTGCCTCCTCCAGTGGCAGTGGGGTCTGTTATGGACTGTATGGACCGTGGCTTTGCTCTCCCCAGGATGGCCCAGTGGGCAGGCCACCCACTGTATGGACTGTTTGGACTGTGGCTTTGCTCTCCCCAGGATGGCCCAGTGGGCAGGCCACCCACTGTATGGACTGTATGGACTGTGGCTTTGCTCTCCCCAGGATGGCCCAGTGGGCAGGCCACCCACTGTATGGACTGTATGGACTGTGGCTTTGCTCTCCCCAGGATGGCCCAGTGGGCAGGCCACCCACTGTATGGACTGTATGGACTGTGGCTTTGCTCTCCCCAGGATGGCCCAGTGGGCAGGCCACCCACTGTATGGACTGTTTGGACTGTGGCTTTGCTCTCCCCAGGATGGCCCAGTGGGCAGGCCACCCACTGTATGGACTGTATGGACTGTGGCTTTGCTCTCCCCAGGATGGCCCAGTGGGCAGGCCACCCACTGTATGGACTGTATGGACTGTGGCTTTGCTCTCCCCAGGATGGCCCAGTGGGCAGGCCACCCACTGTATGGACTGTTTGGACTGTGGCTTTGCTCTCCCCAGGATGGCCCAGTGGGCAGGCCACCCACTGTATGGACTGTTTGGACTGTGGCTTTGCTCTCCCCAGGATGGCCCAGTGGGCAGGCCACCCACTGTATGGACTGTGGCTTTGCTCTCCCCAGGATGGCCCAGTGGTCATGGAGTCCCCTCGTGGATCTGGCGTCGTGTACTCAAGTGGCTGAGGTGCCCCCCCTTCCCTTCCCCCTGAGGTGCCTGTCCTATTTTCTTTCTGATGCCCCTGCAGTGTTCTCTCCGTGGAGTTCTTGTCGTGGGACTGGGCCTTGCCCCTTTGCACAGGACCCCTGTGATCCACGGACAGTGGTTGGACTACATTTAGTAGCTGTATATATTTTGTACATAGTTTATTTATTTATTGGGATTACTGGTGTCCATATTTCAATATATCTGCCCGTTTATGATCTCGTCTTTTGGTCTTTGCATTATTTCGGTGGGGGGTGGTTTGTGGGTTGTGACAGTGATCTGTGGGAATGCATTGATGTGTGTGTTGTAGTGGGTGTGGGTGGGTGGGTGTGTGCCGGTAATCTTTTCCCTCCCCTGTGTCGTAGGTGCAGTACTCACCGATGTCTTCCGCGCCGCCGGGCGTGCTCCTGGTATATGAGCAGGTATAGGAGTGCGGGGATGACCTGCAACTCTGGTTCCATACTGCCGGAATCTCGCGTGGAGTGCGTAGAGGTGAGCGTTTTCCCGTTCGTAGTCTGTTTCCGCCGTGTTCTTATCGGCGGTGCTCCCGCCCCGGAAAAGGTGGCAGATTGGTGGGTCGTAATAGGGTGGGCGGTACATTGTCTGCCGCCTGGCTGTTGGCGGGAACCGCCGCGCTGTTTGTTTGTACCGCCGTGGCGGGCGGAGTGTTAAGTTGGCGGGCTGTGTTGGCGGTTCCCGCCAGGGTCAGAATTGCATATTTTAGACCGCCGGCCTGTTGGCGGCTTGGCCGCCGCTTTATCACCGACCGCCAGGGTCAGAATGAGGGCCAGAGTGTACAGTGCTAAGTTCTCTGCAGCGACTGTCAAGATGAGGAAGGGCCACAAGCAAAAGGGCACATCACCTCTGGGCACAATATCACCTGGTGAGAGGCTGGTGACCACCAAATCATCAGGGATGGCAGCCACATGCACCACAGTCACGACCGCCACCTGCACCGCCACCTGCACCGCCACCTGCACCGCTGCTGCCACAACGTCAGCCTGCAGCATCCTCCCCAAGCATCAGCCATCCAAGGCTGCCGGAGACGGTATGATGTCTCCATCCACCGCAACTCTCACTTACACCACGGCCTGCACTGGCAGCGTCTCCGCCTCAGCCACCGCCGCCTGCCCCACCATCAGCACCGCCACGTGCACATCCAATGCCACTCTGTCGGCTGTCAGCAGCATCCCCAGTGTGCAGCCGTCAGAGTCTGCAGGTGACATCCTGGACCCCGGACACGCCACTTGAGACACCACCTCCAGCACTGACACGAACCAGCAATTGGCAGCCTAAGTCACTGCAGGATAGAGTGTGGGTCTGCTTCTATCGAGTATCAGGCTACCTGTTCCAAGTACATCGCGTGGCTGAGACACCCAGGTGAGACGAAGTCAACTGCCACACCCCAAGTGCTGCATCACTGGCCAAAAAGCCCACTTCAGAACCAGTGGAGAAAAACATCCACTAACACAGTCCTTGGCAGGATGAAGCACTCTGGGCACAAAGCCCCCTCCAGAACCAGTGGAGAAAAATATCCACTAACCCAGTCCTTGGCAGGATGAAGCACTCTGGGCAAAAAGCCCCCTCCAGAACCAGTGAAGAAAAACATCCACTAACACAGTCCTTGGCAGGATGAAACACTCTGGGCACAAAGCCCCCTCCAGAACCAGTGGAGAGAAACATCCACTAACCCAGTCCTTGGCAGGATGAAGCACTCTGGGCACAAAGCCCCCTCCACAACCAGTGTAGGAAAACATCCACTAACCCAGTCCTTGGCAGGATGAAGCACTCTGGGCACAAAGCCCCCTCCAGAACCAGGGGAGAAAACATCCACTAACTCTGTCATTGGCAGGATGAAGCACTCTGGGCACAAAACCCCCTCCAGGACCAGTGGAGAAGGCATACACTAGAGAGACTGTGGCTTTGCACTCCCCAGGACCAGGCAGTGGGCAACCCACCCACTTGAGAGACTTGAGAGACTGTGGCTTTGCAATCCCCAGGACCAGGCAGTGGGCAACCCACCCACTTGAGAGACTTGAGAGACTGTTGCTTTGCACTCCCCAGGACCGAGCAGTGGGCAACCCACCCACTTGAGAGACTTGAGAGACTGTGTCTTTGCACTCCCCTGGACCAAGCAGTGGGCATGGAGCCCCCTCAAGGAGCAGTGACGTCGTACCCTCATCCGGCTGAGGTGCCCCCACACCTTCCCCCTGAGGTGCCTGTTATTTTTTTCGATCTGGTGCCCCTGCAGTGTTCTCTCCGTTTTGAAGCAGGTGTCATGTGTGGGCTTCGCCCATGATTTGTTTGCCCACTGGGCAATGGACATCTGCAAAGGACAGTGTACGGCCTTCTGTACATATTGTAAATATTTGTATATACTGGTTTTTCCAATCGTTTACTTCATCTGCCTATTTCTAATATATGAAAGATTTGACTCAGTTCCTTTTGTCCTTGCATTCTTCCAGGGGGTTACAGGGTGTATCTGTAATGTCGTTGCATGTATTTGTGTGTATGGTGTTGTGGGTGAGGGTGGGGATGTTGCGTTTTGTGTGTGTCACTCTCTTTTGCCTCCTCCCGTCCCCTGTGTGCTAGGTGCAGTACTCACCGTCGTCGTTGGCACCGCCACCTTCTTTCCACTTTGTCGTGTATTAATAGATACAGCAACATGGGCAGGACCTGTAACTCGGGCTCCATGGCGTCCTGGTTCTTTGTTGATTGTCGAGAGGTGAGTGGTTTCCCCTATGTGTTCTGTTTCTGCCGTGCTTTTGATGGTGTTGGTACCGCCCCGGAAAATCTGGTGGATTGGTGCCTTGTAATAGTGTGGGAGGTACATTGTTTTCCGCCTGTCTGTTGGCGGTGACCGCCGCGGTGTTTGTTGCTACCGCCGTGGCGGTAAGAGTGTTAAAGTGGCTATCTGTGTTGGCGATTTCCGCCATGGTCATGATTCAATTTTTTTATCCGCCAGCCTGTTAGCGGTATTACCGCCACTTTAACACCGACCGCCAGGGTTGTAATGAGGGCCACAATGTTAAAGTTCAGAGTCCGGTTAAACCCCGGCTACATGGACCCCAAAGTAAAAGCCATACTTAAGGATGATTGGAGCCTATGTGCATGTGGCCTACAACAAAAATGTAGTGCCTGACATATTTTATTGTATTGTTGTTAGTTCTTAAAAGTGCGTAACAAGTTTTTAAACATTTTTTTTAAGGAATATAGGCGGTCATTCCAACCTCGGCGGTAAAAGACCACCATAACACCGCCGCGGTCGCGGTAAACCGCCACGGTCATTCTGACCCACAACAGGCAAACCGCCAAAATTCCGACATCCACAAAAGTCCGCCACACCAAAGGTCAGCGATAAACTGGCGATGACCAAACCTCCACCGTCACACCAACAGAAATACGCCCATGCCATTATGACCCCCGAATCCACCCGCGGTCTTTCAACCGCGGTATTCTATTGGCGGTGCACACCGCCGCGGTCGAAATACACATACTCGTACAAAACACAACCACATTGGACTATTCGAAATACACACACCTGATACACATACACACACCACCCCCTCACACCCAATACAATATAAAACACACACCCACATCACCCACAAACCCCTACGACCAGAAATTCAGAGAGAAGGAGAGAGAGAGACACCACAGTCAACTACCAAGTATCCACAGGCACACAATACCAATACCCACAGAACTTCCACACACCTCACACAACACACCACTAAATAGCACCCCACCTATCACTACACACTCCACCCCACACATCATCCACACCACCCCATGGCACCTCAAAGACACCCCAGGTTCTCAGATGCTGAACTCAGGGTCATGGTGGAGGAAATCGTACGAGTAGAGCCCCAGCTGTTCGGCACACAGGTGCAGCACACCACCATTGCCAGGAAGATGGAGCTATGGAGCAGAATAGTGGACAGGGTCAACGCTGTGGTACAGCACCCGAGAAATAGGGACGACATCAGGAAGCGGTGGAACGACCTACGGGGGAAGGTGCGTTCCATGGTATCAAGGCACAACATCGCGGTACAGCGGACTGGCGGCGGACCTCCACCTCCTCCCCCAGATTTTACAACATGGGAGGAGCAAGTCTTGAACATCCTGCATCCTGAGGGCCTCGCAGGAGTCGGTGGAGGAATGGACTCTGGTAAGTCTCATCTTCACTACTTCATCCCCCCCACCCCACCTGCATGCCAACTCATACCCCCACCCTCACCCTTACCCCCATCACAACTATCCCTTGCAAATGTCTCACCATCACAACCCACCCATCCCAACACTTAGCCCTGCATGCGGCCCCAAAGCATGGACACCCATCACCAAGGCATGCCCAATGAACATACCCATCATCCCCCCCCCAAAATACCGTCACAACAGCCCCCACAAAGGAATGCCAGCACTGGGGTACACGGGCACCCACCCATTGCATGCCATTGGCACACACAGAAGCAATAACCATACTTTTATACCCCTGCAGGACCCGAACGCCAGGTCACCGCGCAGGAGGGTCCACAAATGTCCCCTCCACCCCCAGAAGAGGCCCACAGTGATGACAGCAGCTCTGTCTCCCTGGATCTAGATGACCAGCCCGGTCCATCGGGGACCTCGGGACAGTCGGCTCCCCTCAGACAGGCACAGGCCACAGCAGACCTTCCCCCCTCTGGGAACACCAGCACAGCACCCACCCAGCGGGCCCATACCTCTGTCCCCAGGACACGTCAATCAGCGGTGTGTCCACCACTACAGGGAACCCAGGCTAACCCACCACCCCAACAACAACAGGGACCTGGGGGCAGTGGTAGTGGGCACACGGTCCAGGGGACGGAGGCCCAAGGAAACAGGGGAACTGGGAGGGCAGCTGTGCGACAGGGGGGGGACAGGCCAAGGGAACCCACTCTCCACGAGGCCCTCTCCTCCATCATGGGAGCATACCACCGCTCCCAGGAGACGATGGCGACAGTCCTGGCCAGGTTTCAGGAAATCCAGCTTCTGCAGGAACAACAGTATATGGGGTTCAGGGAGGAACTGAGAAACATCAGTACCGCCATGGGTACCATCGTAATGGCCCTGAATGAGTTAATCTCCACATTGTGGACCACTGTGGCACCTCAAAGGGCCCCTGACACTAGCATGGACCAAGAACAGGCTACCACCTCCGCCGGCGCTAGTGGACAGGAGGCCCCGACAGAAGACCAACAGGCCACCAAAACCCCACCCCCTGCAGAAGGAGAACCACCCCGCAAGCGGGCCCTGAGATCCAGGCAGAAGACAGAGTAACATGTCAAGACCCCCGCCAGCAAAGGATACCGCCCTGATTGTCATCCCACTGTCCAGCATTGTCACCCTGTCCAACCTTTAACTGCCCCTGCTCCACTTCCCACAGGCATTTGGACAATGCACCTGTGAACCTGATAGTCTGGACTCTGCCATGGACAATCCTCCACCATCACCCCTCACCGATTTGCAACCACCCATCCAAATTAGAGCACTTGAATAAACACACTTATTGCACATAAACAATCTGGAGTCTGTCTGTGATTTTAACAAATGTATTAGACACGACAGTGCCAAAATTGTTATTCACATTGTGATGCCAACAAACCGCTGTCACACAGCTGTAGTCCATGGGGTAACAAAGCAGATGTCACGCAGTGGGGCCCACAGCACAGAAAACGGAAGGGAAAGTCACAACACAGTTACCATACACTGGGGGAAAAAGTCAGACAGTAGAGAGGTAGGAGTTTTTAAGTAAATGTAAATGCCGGTGTGTACTCTTACCTGTGTGTCACTGAAAATATTGCTCTATTACTGTGTTCCTGTTGTCTATGTCGTCCTCTCCGGCTTCCTCTTCTTCACTCTCCACAGGCTCCACAGCTGCTACAACACCACCATCTGGACCATCCTCCTGCAGAAAAGGCACCTGGCGGCGCAAAGCCAGGTTGTGAAGCATACAGCAGGCCACGATGATCTGGCACACCTTCTTTGGTGAGTACATTAGGGATCCACCTGTCATATGGAGGCACCTGAACCTGGCCTTCAGGAGGCCAAAGGTTCGCTCGATCACCCTCCTAGTCCGCCCATGGGCCTCATTGTAGCGTTCCTCTGCCCTGGTCCTGGGATTCCTCACTGGGGTCAGTAGCCAGGACAGGTTGGGGTAACCAGAGTCCCCTAATAGCCACACCCGGTGCCTCTGGAGTTGACACATCACAAACGGGATGCTGCTATTCCGCAGGATGTAGGCGTCATGCACTGACCCAGGGAACTTGGCATTAACATGGGAGATGTACTGGTCAGCCAAACACACCATCTGTACATTCATCAAATGATAACTTTTCCTGTTCCTGTACACCTGTTCACTCCTGCTAGGGGGTACCAAAGCCACATGTGTCCCATCAATGGCACCTATGATGTTGAGGATATGTCCAAGGGCATAGAAATCACCCTTCACTGTAGGCAAATCCCCCACCTCAGGGAAAATGATGTAGCTCCTCATGTGTTTCAGCAGGGCAGACAACACTCTGGACAACACCTTGGAAAACTTAGGTTGATACATCCCTGATGATATGGCCACTGTTGTTTGAAATGACCCACTTGCTAAGAAATGGAGTACTGACAGCACCTGCACTAGAGGGGGGATCCCTGTGGGTTGGCGGATGGGTGACATCAGGTCTGCCTCCAGCTGGGCACACAGTTCCTGTATCGTGGCTCGGTCAAGCCTGTATGTCAGTATGACATGTCTTTCCTCCATTGTCGACAGGTCCACCAGCGGTCTGTACACGCGAAGATTCCTCCATCTCCTCGCATTGCCCAGCGGACGGTGCCTAGGAAGGACAACAGCGAGCACAGAGTCAATCAACCCACAGGTACGTTCCCACAGCCTGCACACAACACGATTCACTATGCATTGAATGGTTTGTATGAGTGTTGAGGAAAGGCCTAGGTATGTGTGACGCAGTAGAAATTAAGCCATGTGGGCCCTTGAAATGGCGGCTGCCTGACCTGTGAAGTGTGACAATGGGATGTGAGGTCAATGCGCTGGCGTGGCACACCATGGAGCTAGGCGGTCGAAGACCACGGCGCAAAGCCGCATTGGTTAACATAGAATCCTATGGGTTACACGAGCCAATGACGATGTGTGCCGGCGGTCACGGTACGCACCGCCGCGGTACGCACCGCGCGGGCGTGACCGCCATTTTCTTTCTACTTAATCACTCGATACCTGATCTTCCACAGGAGAGGACCTACACTGCAAATGCTGCTGTGACCTCGGTCAGGAAGAGACAATGGGTGCTGCGACTGGGGAAAGGGTCCCTGCCTTCACTTCTGAAGAATTGGAGAAACTCGTGGATGGGGTCCTCCCCCAGTATGCGCTACTCTACGGTCCTCCAGACCAACAGGTAAGTACACTGGGAGCATGCTTTGTGGGCAATGCCTGGGTTGAGTCGGGTGGATGAAAGATGGTGGGGAGGGGAGCGATTGAGGCATGCATCAGACGACAGATGAGAGCATGTGCCACATGGCAAGGGTGGGGATGGGGGGCCACTCACATCAAGCATGCATAAGGTGATGATTTTTTTTCTCCCCCTGTACATGTCACATAGGTCAGCACCCACCAGAAAATCGCTATTTGGCGTGCCATCGCCAAGGACGTCCGGACGCTGGGGGTCCACAACAGACGGGGCACCCACTGCCGGAAGAGGTGGGAGGACATCCAACGCGGGAGCAGGAAGACGGCGGAGGCTCTGCTGGGGATGGCCTCCCAACGTAGGAGGGGTGCCAGTCGTCAATTGACCCCCCTGATGTCCCGGATCCTGACGGTGGCCTACACCGATTTGGATGGGCGCGTGAGGACATCACAGCAGACACAAGGGGGTGAGTACACTCTCATTCTGGTGACTTTGCGCGCAGTGGAGGTGTCTGGGTGGGGGAGGTGGGCTGTGGGTATCTCTAGGCCAGGGCGATTTCTGTAGGCTATGCCCCTCCGTAAGGCAAGGCCCTGTGCCCCCGCCCCACACCTCTGTAGGATGGCAAGTACAGCTATTCATGGCCCTGTGTCATCTATGTGTGCAGTCGTCGTCCATAGGCTTGTAGGCCATGTCCCACGGATTGCGTAGTGGACCCCAAGTGCGCAGCGTAGTGCAGGGGGCTTCTGTGTCTGTCCTCTCCGCCAACGGTAACGGTAATCCATGCACTCAACATGTCTTTCTTTCTCCCCCTCCCCTTTTTTGTGGTCTTCCTTTTCATGTGTGCATTAGCATCATCAGGCGGAGGAGAAGTGGTATCGGAACATGAGGGAGCTGCATCCCACATGGCCCTGGAGGGCCATGCAACGGACTCTGAGTACACCAGTGGGACGGAGGGCGAGGGGAGCTCCACAGCGGGGACTCGTGCTGATGTCAGTAGCAGCGACTCGTCCTCTGAAGGGAGCTTCCTTGTGGTGGCGGCAACATCCGAGCCCCCCGCAACAACAGTTACAGCTGCCACCCAGCGCACCAGCACCGCCCTCCCAGCAGCCCCTCAGCGTTTGCCCCGTGCCCGCTCACCCAGGAAGGTGGGCATCTCCTTCGCCCCAGGCACCTCAGGCCCTGACCCTGTCACCCCTGCTGCCCTCAGTGAGGAGGTCATTGACCTCCTGAGGACCATCATTGTTGGGCAGTCTACCCTTTTGAATGCCATCCAGGGTGTAGAAAGGGAGTTGCACCGGAGTAATGCATACCTGAAGGGCATTCATTCGGGTCAGGCTGCCCATAAGCGATCGTTCAACGCTCTGGCCTCAGCACTGACGGCAGCAATTGTCCCTGTCTCTAGCCTCCCCCCTCCAACTTCCTCCACCCAGACCCAATCCCCTGTACCTCTGCCTATCCCAGACACACCTACAGACCAGCCTGCACACACCTCAACACCCAAGGGAAGCTCATCCAGACATAAGCACCACACTTCACACAAGCATTCACACAAGCAACATCCACATGCAGACACACCAGCACCCACTGCCTCCACTGTGTCCCCCTCCTCCTGGTCTCCCTCCTCCCTCCCTGTGACGTCTCCACTCACACTTGCATGCACAACATCTTCAGCCACTACGTCCATCACCAGCACACCCACCAGAACACTCCGCTCACGTGCAGTCACCCCCCACTACCATTTACACGTCCCCTGTGTCCTCTCCCAGTGTGTCTGTCACCCCCTCTTCCAAACCACACAAACGCAGGCAGCCACCCACCCAACAGCCATCCACCTCACGACAGCCTCCAGCCCAAGCACCTGCACCCAAAGACACCAGACTTCACACTCCTACAACCACATCCTCTTCCTCCACTCCCATACCCACTACACCTAGCCATCCCTCTCTTTCCAAATTGATTTTCCTTTCCAAACTTGACCTCTTTCCAAAAACTCCCCCACCCCGTCTATCGAATAAGACTGCAATCAGCACCTCAGCCACCACCAAACCAGGACCTATCAGGACTGTTGTCCAAGGACTGTGGAGTCCCCCACCCTCAAGGGCAACTAGTTCTGGTAGGAGCCAAGGCACGGCCAGCCCACCCCCGGAAAAACACCCAAAGATCACGAGTGCCCGGCGCGAGAGGCCAAGGACACCAGGGACCAAAATCCCTACCCTGGCTCCGCCTGGAAGTGGGGTGCCACGTGGCACACCGCCAAAGGTGGGAAAGGGCCACAGACGACCAGGGAAGGGTGGGAAGGGCAGCACGCCTGATAAGTCGGGCAGCAGGCCAGCTGCCCAGGAGGGCCCCACCAGCCCCATCCCAGCTGCCCAGGAGGGCCCCGCCAGCCACAGCCCAGCTGCCCAGGAGGGCCCCGCCAGCCACAGCCCAGCTGCCCAGGAGGGCCCCGCCAGCCACAGCCCAGCTGGGCAATGAAGGAGCGCCAGCCACAGCCCAGCTGGGCAATGAAGGAGCGCCAACTCAAGCACCGCTGAACAGGGCAAGGACCTCTGAACAGGGCAAGGACCGCCAAGGCAAGCACCGCTGAACTGGGCAAGCACCGCCAAGGCAAGCACCGCTGAACAGGGCAAGGACCGCTGAACAGGGCAAGGACCGCCAAGGCAAGCACCGCTGAACTGGGCAAGCACCGCTGAAAAGGGCAAGGACCGCCAACTCAAGCACCGCTGAACAGGGCAAGGACCGCCAAGGCAAGCACCGCTGAACAGGGCAAGGACCGCTGAACAGGGCAAGGACCGCCAAGACAAGCACCGCTGAACTGGGCAAGCACCGCCAAGGCAAGCACCGCTGAACAGGGCAAGGACCGCCAAGGCAAGCACCGCTGAACTAGGCCCTTCATCTCAAGCACCGCTGCACTGGGCCCTTCCTCTCAAGCACCGCTCCGCTGGGCCCTTCATCTCAAGCACCGCTGAACTGGGACCTTCATCTCAAGCACCGCTCCGCTGGGCACCGCCGTCTCAAGCACCGCTGCACTGGGCCCTTCATCTCAAGCACCGCTGCACTGGGCCCTTCATCTCAAGCACCGCTGAACTGGGCCCTTCATCTCAAGCACTGGGCCCTTCATCTCAAGCACCGCTGCACTGGGCCCTTCATCTCAAGCACCGCTCCGCTGGGCACCGCCGTCTCAAGCACCGCTGCACTGGGCCCTTCATCTCAAGCACCGCTCTGCTGGGCACCGCCATCTCAAGCACCGCTGCACTGGGCCCTTCATCTCAAGCACCGCTGCACTGGGCCCTTCATCTCAAGCACTGCTGAACTGGGCCCTTCATCTCAAGCACCGCTGCACTGGGCCCTTCATCTCAAGCACCGCTCAGCTGGGCACCGCAGTCTCAAGCACCGCTGCACTGGGCCCTTCATCTCAAGCACCGCTCCGCTGGGCACCGCCGTCTCAAGCACCGCTGCACTGGGCCCTTCATCTCAAGCACCGCTGCACTGGGCCCTTCATCTCAAGCACCGCTGAACTGGGCCCTTCATCTCTAGCACCGCTGCACTGGGCCCTTCATCTCAAGCACCGCTCTGCTGGGCACCGCAGTCTCAAGCACCGCTGCACTGGGCCCTTCATCTCAAGCACCGCTCCGCTGGGCCCTTCATCTCAAGCACCGCTGAACTGGGCCCTTCATCTCAAGCACTGCTCCGCTGGGCACCGCCGTCTCAAGCACCGCTCCGCTGGGCCCTTCATCTCAAGCACCGCTGCACTGGGCCCTTCATCTCAAGCACCGCTGAACTGGGCCCTTCATCTCAAGCACCGCTCCGCTGGGCACCGCCGTCTCAAGCACCGCTGCACTGGGCCCTTCATCTCAAGCACCGCTGCACTGGGCCCTTCATCTCAAGCACCGCTGCACTGGGCCCTTCATCTCAAGCACCGCTCCGCTGGGCCCTTCATCTCAAGCACCGCTGCACTGGGCCCTTCATCTCAAGCACCGCTGCACTGGGCCCTTCATCTCAAGCACCGCTGCACTGGGCCCTTCATCTCAAGCACCGCTCTGCTGGGCCCTTCATCTCAAGCACCGCTCCGCTGGGCACCGCCGTCTCACGCACCGCTGCACTGGGCCCTTCATCTCAAGCACCGCTGCGCTGGGCCCTTCATCTCAAGCACCGCTCCGCTGGGCCCTTCATCTCAAGCACCGCTCCGCTGGGCACCGCCGTCTCAAGCACCGCTCCGCTGGGTACTGCCGTCTCAAGCACCGCTGCACTGGGCCCTTCATCTCAAGCACCGCTGTGCTGGGCCCTTCATCTCAAGCACCGCTGCACTGGGCCCTTCATCTCAAGCACCGCTGGCCCATTGGCGGAAGGGGCAGTGCCGCATCTGTGTCGGGCAGGGCTGCACGAAGCACTCTGGGCACCAGTGCCCCTCCAGAACCAGTGGACACTGTCATCCACTTGAGAGACTGTGGCTTTATACTCCCCAGGATGGTACAGTGGGCAAGTCACCCACTGTATGGACTTGAGAGACTGTGGCTTTGCACTCCCCAGGATGGTACAGTGGGCAAGCCACCCACTGTAGAGACTTGAGAGACTGTGGCTTTGCACTCCCCAGGATGGTACAGTGGGCAAGCCACCCACTGTATGGACTTGAGAGACTGTGGCTTTGCACTCCCCAGGATGGTACAGTGGGCAAGCCACCCACTGTATGGACTTCAGAGACTGTGGCTTTGAACTCCCCAGGATGGGACAGTGGCCATGGAGGCCCCTCGTGGATCTGGCGTTGTGTACTCATGTGGCTGAGGTGCCCCCCTTCCCTTCCCCCTGAGGTGCCTGTAGTTTTTCTATCTGATGCCCCTGCAGTGTTCTCTCCGTTGGTGTCAGGTATTCTGTGTGGGCCTTGCCCATGTGATTTGGGCCCAGTGGTCCACGGACAATGACAGCTAAAATTATCGGACTTTTAATATTTATGTATATATTAGTTTTAAATGTGTGATATTTTTATATGCTGATAAAACAATATATTCGACTGTTTATGATCATTTAATTTTGTCCTTGCATTCTTCCGGGGGGTTTGGGGGTTGTAACAGTGATGTATTGCTATGCATTGATGTGTGTGTTGTAGTGGGTGAGGGTGGTGGTGGGTGTGTAGCGTATGTGTGCCCGTAATATTTTCTCCTCCCTCCTCCCCTGTGTCGTAGGTGCAGTACTCACCGTAGTCTTCTGCGCCGGCGTTCGTGCTCCTGGTAGAGGAGCAGGAAGACAATGGCTGGTAGGATGTGTAGTTCGGGTTCCATGCTGTCCAGATTCCTCGTGGGGTGTATGGAGGTGAGCGTTTTCCGTTTGAAATGTCTGTTTCCGCCTTGTTTTTATCGGCGGGGCTACTGCCCCGGAAAAGGTGGCGGATTGGTGGGTTGTGATAGGGTGGCCGGTACATTGTCTCCCGCCTGTCTGTTGGCGGTGACCGCCGCGCTGTTTGTTTGTCCCGCCGTGGCGGTCAGAGTGTTAAAGTGGCGGTCTCTGTTGGCGGTTTCCGCCAGGGTCAGAATTCCATTTTTTACACCGCAAGCCTGTTGGCGGGATAGCCGCCGCTTTAACACCAACCGCCAGGGTTGGAATGACCCCCTTAATATTATAAAACGGAATCAAGAGCTTAAATCACTAGTAGATATGAGATTTTTTTATGTAACTTGTGCCCCGATTTTTTATTGAAATATGAGGTGTCCTAGCCGGGCTGACAGGGCCCCGGTTTTGAACTAGAGACAGCATTTTTTTTAGATAAATGAAGAGATTACAAATTGACAGCTTTTATAGTTATACTGAATGATTGTAAAAAAATTTTAACTTATAGATAGTTGTTATCCCGCCGAGCAATATAGGACAACTGTCTTGTTATAACATGTAGGTTTAAAGTAAAAGCACCTCCACTTTATCTAGACTTGCTTCATATGTAAATTATAAGAACTTTTGTTTTATTAGAAATATAATCTGGTTAAGCTTGGTATGAACAACGCAGTTTGTAAAATAACAGGTAAATGAAACTTGAATATGGGGTTAGTAAAATAATACCGATCCACATTAGGAGGGCATTGTAAATATGAAACGTTATGAATTAAGAACATTTTGCGGGTATACGCCACGTAACAGATTAATTCTATGAACCATTGTATAGTTTATTCATGTTTTATGCTTTTAAGGTTTTAACCTCTTCAATGCGGGCATCGGCCACTGGCCGACGCCCACACTACCTCCCTGGTGCGGGTCACGACCAGTGGCTTTTTTTCTTTTTTTATCCCTGGGAGACACGGAAGCTCTTCCGTGTCTCCCCCCGCCCCCCAACCCCCACCCGCCCCTTTGTGACGTTACAATGTTGATTTCCCCATCGGAGCAGGAAGCAGTCTTGCGGCCGCTTCCTGCTCTGATGGGGAAACCGGCCACAAACGGCCTTCCCCACATTTGGGAAGACCTTGTAAGAAAGGGGAGAGTCTCCCCTTTCTTACAAGGCCTTCCTGAAAGTGTTTCCTGGCCCCCGATCGCAGCACAGCTACACACATATATATTTATATATATATATATATATATATATATATATATATATATATATATATATATATGTATATAGATCTATATATATAGATAAATCTATGTAGATATATCTATCTACATGGATATATCTACAGATATATATATATATATATATATATATATATCTATCTATAGATATATCTATGTAGATAGATAGATATATATATAGAGATAGATCTATATATATATATATATATATATATATCACTTTTGTCAATATGTGTGTGGTTTCCCTGGGGGCTGCGATCGGCCCCCAGGGAAACCAGACCCACATATAAAAGTGATATATATATATATATATATATATATATATATATATATATATATATATATATATATATATATATATATATATATATATGTGTATATTTATATATAGATTTGCCACCATTTGCCTTGCAGTTGCAGCTTGCGTCTTCAAAGCAATGCACATACTTGAACTGACGCTTTTCAACTGTAGCTTTTAGGCAGCAATAAAAAAGTCAAGTAAGTATTGTGATTATGTTTCTGCTACAAAAGGGTCAGACTTGTCTAGTGGCAGTTTTAGTGCCACAAAGAAGCGCAGAAGGTTTATATGCCTACTGCAAAGAGCAAATCTGTATTTTATGTAAATAGCTGAGTACATTAGTAAAGTCAGCCATTAACTGCGCTATAATACAAATGAAATGTATGTGCGGGGTGGAGGGCGGCTATGGAGAGATGAAGGGCACTTTTGCTGGGTGGTAATGAGGGAATCCAAGGAGGAGGGAGTGGGAGCACCAATAATGATTGTTGGACTGGCCGCATGAGGTGCTAAAGACTGTGACGAATGGTATGTGACAAGGTGTTTTTTGAGTGTCTTGAAAGAACGTGCTGATTGAGGGAAGAAGCGCAGGTAAGGTGGCCTCTACTGTTGCACGTATCTCACACACACCATCGATTTTGTGACTGTCTACGTAGGCTAGTGTTTTAGAGCAACAGTTTAGCCAATAGCAGAGATGGCATCTTGATGGATGACTGCTGCCGCCACTCGGGTTATAGAGGACAGCTCTGACATAGGATCAGAGACTGAGACATCAGATACTGAGACAGCATCTGAGGGATAGGACAATGGCGCAGACTCTGGGAGTGATTTTTCAGTCGGAGGAGTCCCATTCAATAACTCTTCTTCCAGTACATTATGAGGGAGGTAATGAGGACAGTCCTGTTGTCCCTTCGCAAGCAGTCTGTGCAACTGGGTAATAGTGGGTTAGCCCAACCCAGAGAGCAGGTGAATGCGGCGGCAAGCAGAGAGAGAGAGAGAGTGCTCTCTTGGGAGCTCCCCAATTTAGTTCAGCCCCAAATTCCACCGCTCAAATCGTATTGTGGAGACATCAAAATTATCTATCGCAAAACAAACTGGTTTTGTAAGGCAGGCACCTGTGTTTTTGGTCCTGGGTTCGGCGGCCATATAGAGAAACACACTAAACCCAAACATTTCTGGAAACTAGACATTTGGGGGAGTCCACAGGGGTGTGACTTGTGTGGATTCCCCAAAGTTTTCTTACCCAGAATACCCTGCAAAGCTGAAATGTTGAATAAAAACTCGATTTTTCTCGCATTTCTGTCACACAAACTAGAGGAAAATGCTGGGATCCACAAAATTCCTACCACCCAGTGATTCCTCACCTGTCCTGATAAAAACACTACCCCACTTGAGTGCCTACACCTAGTGCCTGCGTCAGGAATGGATCACCCCAGGGTCAACAGCTGCCTCAAGCAAGGACCAACATTGACCGTTGTGTAATCTATTCCTGTCGCGGGCACCAGGCCTACCCACACAAGTGAGGTACCATTTTTATTTGGAGACTTTGGGGAATGCTGGGTGGAAGGAAATTTGTGGCTCCTCTCAGATTCCAGAACTTTCTGTCACCGAAATGAGAGGAAAAAGTGTTTTTTTGGCCAAATTTTGATGTTTGCAAAGGATTCTGGGTAACAGAACCTGGTCAGAGCCCCACAAGTCACCCCATCTTGGATTCCCCTGGGTTTCTAGTTTTCACAAATGTGCTGGTTTGCTAGTTTTCCCCAGGTGCCGGCTGAGCTAGAGGCCAAAATCCACAGGTAGGCACTGTTTTCTATAAAAAAATGTGATGTGTCCACGTTGTGTTTTGGGGCATTTCCTGTTGCGGGCGCTAGGCCTACCCACACAAGTGAGGTATCATTTTTATCGGGAGACTTGGGGGAACGCTGAGTGGAAGGAAATTTGTGGCTCCTCTCAGATTCCAGAACTTTCTGTCACCGAAATGTGAGGAAAACGTGTTCTTTTAGCCACATTTTGAGGTTTGCAAAGGATTCTGGGTAACAGAACCTGGTCAGAGCCCCACAAGTCACCCCATCTTGGATTCCCCTAGGTCTCTAGTTTAAAAACATGCACAGGTTTGGTAGGTTTCCCTAGGTGCCGGCTGAGCTAGAGGCCAAAATCTACAGGTAGGCATTTTGCTAAAAACAGCTCTGTTTTCTGTCAAAAACTGGGATGTGTCCACGTTGTGTTTTGGGGCATTTCCTGTCGCGGGCGCTAGGCCTACCCACACAAGTGAGGTATCATTTTTATCGGGAGACTTGGGGGAACGCTGGGTGGAAGGGAATTTGTGGCTCCTCTCAGATTTCAGAACTTTCTGTCACCGAAATGTGAGGAAAACGTGTTTTTTAGCCACATTTTGAGGTTTGCAAAGGATTCTGGGTAACAGAACCTGGTGAGAGCCTCACAAGTCACCCCATCTTGGATTCCCCTAGGTCTCTAGTTTTAAAAAATGCACATGTTTGGTAGGTTTCCCTAGGTGCCAGCTGAGCTAGAGGCCAAAATCTACAGGTAGGCACTTTGCAAAAAACAGCTCTGTTTTCTGTCAAAAAATGGGATGTGTCCACGTTGTGTTTTGGGGCATTTCCTGTCGCGGGCGCTAGGCCTACCCACACAAGTGAGGTATCATTTTTATCGGGAGACTTGGGGGAACATAGAATAGCAAAACAAGTGTTATTGCCCCTTATCTTTCTCTACATTTTTCCCTTCCAAATATAAGAGAGTGTGTAAAAAAGACGTCTATTTGAGAAATGCCCGCAATTCACATGCTAGTATGGGCACCCCGGAATTCAGAGATGTGCAAATAACCACTGCTCCTCAAAACCTTATCTTGAGCCCATTTTGGAAATGCAAAGGTTTTTTTGATACCTATTTTTCACTCTTCATATTTCAGCAAATGAATTGCTGTATACCCAGTATAGAATGAAAACCAACTGCAGGGTGCAGCTCATTTATTGGCTCTGGGTACCTAGGGATCTTGATGAACCTACAAGCCCTTTATATCCCCGCAACCAGAAGAGTCCAGCAGACATAACGGTATATTGCTTTCAAAAATCTAACATCGCAGGAAAAAGTTACAGAGTAAAACATTAAGAAAAATGGCTGTTGTTTTCAGCTCAATTTCAATATTTTTTTATTTCAGCTGTTATTTTCTGTAGGAAAACCTTGTAGGATCTACACAAATGACCCCTTGCTGAATTCAGAATTTTGTCTAGTTTTCAGAAATGCTTAGCATTTGTTTCATACCCATTCCTGTCACTAACTGGAAGGAGGCTGAAAGCACCAAAAATAGTAAAAATGGGGTATGTCCCAGTAAAATGCCAAATTTGTGTTAAAAAATGTGGTTTTCTGATTCAAGTATGCCCGTTCCTGAAAGGTGGGAAGATGGTGATTTTAGCACCAGAAACTCTTTGTTGATGCCGTTTTCAGGGAAAAAACCACAAGCTTTCCTCGGCAGCCCTTTTTCCCATTTTTTGGAAAAAACTAATTTTTCACTGTATTTTGGCTAATTTCTTGGTCTCCTCCAGGGGAAACCACAAACTCTGGGTACCATTAGAATCCCTAGGATGTTGGGAAAAAAGGACGCAAATTTGGAGTGGATAGCTTATGTGGACAAAAAGTTATGAAGGCCTAAGCGCAAACTACCCCAAATAGCCAAAAAAGGGCTCAGCACTGGGGGGGGTGAAACGGCCCAGCAGCTAAGGGGTTAAGCCAAATAAATAATTTATACAACAACAACATTACGGGCCATAACCCAGGCTGCGGCAGAGTTACTGTGGCAGCGCAACTGATGCAGAGGGTAAACTCCCTGTAGGCCTGCAGATTCTAGGATGTTCCTAAAATGAGTCTTCAGAACCAATAGTAGGCCTGAATACATTGACTACATTTGGAATGATGACTGAGGTAACTCCCTATCCCCTTGACCTACTAGATCTGTCCATTGACCCACACTAACAATGTGTGACATTTACTACTGACACAGGTCTGTTGTCACTTTTCTCTAAGTCATGTTTGAACTGTACTGGCCTATTGCACAAGTGACAAACATACAGTGAAGATAGTTGGTAAATTCTGGAGAGATCATTACATGTGAATCACTAGCTGTGTTACATTGAACCAATCAGACCAAACATACCTTGGTATGTTGAATGCTATCTCTGTAAGAGTGCCACATATGGTAAACGTTGTGTCCTGTGATACCAGTACACAACACACAAACTCAATCAGATGTGGCATGAGATTCCATTAGGTAGTTCACTTGTCCACACATCCACAGAGAGGAGGCTCTCAGTGACACCCAATCCAGCCCTTTTATTGTCACCTAAATCTTAGGGTGTAGTCTTTATTATGGTAGTAGCCTGTATGGACCATATTTAGCAAGTCAATGTGACTGGATGGAAAGGTGTCTGTAGGGTCATGCACAAGTAGTTTACCATTCAGAAGATCACAATGGTGTGTTGTGTTTCATAGTGGCTCACATCACCGTATATGTTGGTTGTCTCGGGACTACATGATGTTAGTGGGCTTGGTTAGTTAGTGTAGGTCATGACCAGGTTCGTGGATGGTCAGCAGATGACTACAAAAGTGTATATGTATATCCCTGTACTTATCAGCATGTGAAATGTCCACATGTAGTGTGTTAACAGTTCATAAATTCTCGTGCTAGGTGTCTCCAAAATGTATGTGGACCAAAAAGATATCCTAAGTTAGGCAATTATGATCTCTTCATTCGTCTATTGAATCCATACAGGTCCATGGCCATCAAAAGCAAGCCTTTTGGAGAGCCATTGTTTGGAAGGTACGGACCCTGGTGGTCTATCACCGATACAGCATCCATTGTCAGAAAAAGTGAGCGGACCTGAAATGTTAGGCCCAGAAGATCACAGAGGTCTAGCTGGGGCTGTCCTCCCAATGTGGATGGGGCACATGCTGGACCATTACCCCTATAATGGGCTGCATACTGGAGGTGGCCTACCCAGAGCTTGATGGATGGGTGAGGGAATCACAGCAGCTACAAGGCGGTGAGTCCTCGTCAAATTCATACGTTACATTGTCACCTTTATGTGTTAGAAGCGGCCATCTCCCCCTGAATATTGGAGGTGGCCCATGTGCAATGCACAAGAAGAGTTATTGTTTGTGTAGGTCTGGTAGTAGGTGCACGCTGATGTAATTTGCCTGTTGTCCAATTGACCAGGTACACAACAGAGTCCAGTTCTCTGCTAATATGCTCTCTTAAGCAGAAACAAAGCTAAGGACAGTGATCAATCAGCTCATGTTGTTTGATGTTGTGGGTGACATTTGTACCCATCAGGCCACATTTCCTCAGTGTGTCATGAGTGCTGGTACCCCACTATTGTGTCTCATGCGATGATGGCCCTCATTCATAAGACATGACATATAGTGCACTTTGGGTGCAGTTACTGAGCAATACATTTCCGTGGTAAGTGGGTAATGTACAGTTACATGGGTTGGCTAACATCTCTGTTGCCAGCCGTATGTGTGCCTAAATGTTGGCATATGTGCCTTTCACTTTGGTAGTGTCATTTACAATACTGTTTCCCACATGACCAGTCATTCTTAATGGGATGATGTCTGATTTCATCACATATGTGTACATTCAAGAATATACTGGAAAATAGTTAAATGCCTGGGTATACAATTCATGTGTTACCATAGACAAGAGTGTCTAAACATTGGTAGGTCAGTCAGACATACCCTAATCCATTACTCAATGTCATTTGTCATGTACAATTGCTGAAGCAATGAAGGACATGACAGGTAGACCTACAGTAATTATTCACAATGTGCATTTCACGACATTTATCTTGAATTATTGAGTGATTATTAGTGATTCGCACATGTTTATTTGTGAAGGTTCATTAACTGACTGCTGACATGCATCAGGAAATGACATGCAGAAATGTGGGAATCATATGTGAGTGTGTGCAAACAGTAATACAATGGAATTTGTGTTTGCATGAAAAAAGTTACAGTGGTATGCCTTCACACTGAGAAACAGATTAAACCACCTTTTCAGATAATGGAGTTTCCTTCAGTCTTAACAACATGCAATGGACTATTGGCTTTTAGTTATGCAATGTTAGAATGGAGTTCTCACCCATACTAATCGCAACAGGTGATTTGCTTAGGCCTAGCTGATTCTTTGTGCTGTGGACATTTGTTGGCAAATCTCCCCGACATTTTGAGCAGATTGTTTCCAGTGTACTTTTCTGTGTGACATGTTCTATATAGAAAAGCTACATTAGTACTACTTTCATGAGACTATTTTGACAATGGAAATATTAGAAAGTTACAATTGAGAAGTTTCTAGAGTATGACACAAGCTTTTCCATGTCACCTTCTTCCAGCTACTGTATATCTTGCTGCAACATAGCTGTATTAGTTAACCATAATTTCATCATGGTATGGTATGAGGTATATGAACGTGCTGATTGTAGGGCCTTGTGTGGCATCACAGGAATACATTTGGCATTGTCACACTACTTGATGCCAACACGTTACTGAGGTATGCTACAAGAGCCAAACCGTTCAAGCTGACAAGGTTTTCTACTCGATGCATGGGTATTGTGATTGCACAACTTCACTATTGCAATTGGAATTTTCTGTGATTCTGACGTTACAGTGGGCAACTGTTTGCAGTCCATGTAGCAAGCATGCATGTGACCTTGCAAATGTTGAAGCCACTTTGGTGGACCCGGTAGCTGAGGTCTACTGTACATTATAGTAATGTTCCATGACCCTTACTGTTGGTCAAGTGTTTTATGGCACATACAATAAATCTATTTGTATTTGTCATTTCAGCATCATTCCAGGCACGTGGATGAGGCAGGGTCGACATCTATAGGGAAGCAGCTGGCCACGGTACCTCCGGCCATGACACTATAGACATGGAAGTACCCAGTAGCCCAGAAGGTGAGGGGAGTACCATGGAGGACACCAACTCTACATCATCGTTGTCCACTTTTGATGCAAAACGGTGCAAACTTACAAAATACAATTGTATTTTGTAAGTTTGTGCCACTTTTGCATCAAAAATGATGGTAATGCGGCGCAAAAAAAGTATAAATCAGGGCCTCAATGTGTGTCTCTGAAAACTTGCACCTTTCTTCTGATTGGGATTTCTTTAAAGGAAGCACCTGCAGTCATGTGATAAGAGCATAGATAAGTACATTCCTACTGAGCATTTAACTGTTCAGCCATTCACATTCACCCAATTCTATTGTTCTCCTATCCTGGATCTTTTACACAGACTAGCCTTTCTCTAAGAGAACAATGTTAACTTAATATATTCTTTTCTCCAGGAGTCAGACGTTTCTAAGGTTCTCTGGAGAACAGTTCAAAAGTTCACAAATATACAAACTGCTAATGTCTTTTACAGGAAACGAAAACTCCTTCTCAAGGTTCAGTTTTCTCAATCATAGTCTCTAGGAATTAGTCTGAGCGCTGAGGTTTGTCTCTAAGACTGACAAGTCTGCAAAGCAAAGAGTTCCTGAATATATATGTACATATATATATATTGGCAAGTCTGGAAATCATACAAAAGGATTCCTTACTGCAGTTGCTTGATGTTCTGTTAAGCCAAAACAAATTCTCCTCAGAAAGCCGATAGCCAGTTTTGTTGGAAGAAGGAAAAAATTCAGCTTCTTCAAAAGGGAAAAAGTAGCTGGTGTGCACACTGTAACAAGAAAAATAATTAATTACTCAAAACTGGAAGAATTCTCTATGGAACGAAGCTCCTCAGGAACACTGCTCATTCTCCTCAGGATGACAGTTGAAATGCAGGGCTCCTTGAGAGAAACAGCTGGAGGGAAGCTTCAGCACGAGACAAAGGTAGAAACACTAGAGCGCTGGCCTCACAAGGATTTGCGCCCACCATCTTGAGTGGCAGTTAAACCTGAAGAAGCTAGTTCTAAGAAGAGCCTTCTCAAGAGCCACCAGGAGTGAGGACGCTGCTGCAACCAACATGGGTACAAGGAAAAGAGGAATCGGTTTTGCTGAGAGAAGAACTTAACAACGCTGGCAATAGTTTTCCTGACAAACTGCTTCTGAAGTCTAGAACTACAAGCCAAGACACACCCAGAGGTGCTTCAACTGATGGAAGTTTTTGTTCTGTGAGGAAACACACACTCGCTGAAGAGACACTACCAGCGTCTCCAAAGGATCAGTTGAAGTGCACCACCTTCCAAGGTGAGTACCCGGATCACAAGCTGAATCCAGCTTATGCTCAAAACACTAGCCTGCTGACCTCCTTGATGCGTCTGCCATCTTGGAATTTCTGAAGTTGCAGCGTGTTATGAACACACAAAGAATGACGGTCGGCAGAAGTTTTGCAGATGGCATTCCGCACCTCCAGTGGGGATATTGTTGGGCTCTTTGTTAGCCTCTGGTGTACGGGACTTCTGTACAGACGAGTCCTTTTTCCTGCAATACCGTTCTTGACCGCCTGCGATACCTGAGCCCCCCGACTGAACCGAGCTATACTCTAAAGAAACCCAAAAAAGAACACCCCTTCCAAAGTCAGGCCCACCCCTCCCAAAATCAAACCCACTCATCCCAAACAGACCCCACCCCTCCCAGAGGATATCATCGAGGTGCCTGGACTGCACACTAGATGCCCCTTCCTGGAGAGGTTCTGGGAGGCAGGTTTAGTGGCACAGCAGTGTGCTGGACCACCTATGGGACTATTGGACTGGCCATTGGCCTTTACTACGTGTTTATTTTTCCAAATAAAAAAGAAGTTGCTAGTTTTCGTACACATTAGCCCTGTTCATGGATACTTTGCGATGTATGACTACAGTTATGTTTTTTTCATTCTGATTGATAATCCATTTGATGTGGTTGGTATGATCTGTCCCTGGAACCAGTGTTGGAGTCACCTAGGAGAAGGGGAAATGTTCAATGGATGGATATGTGGGATGTAATGTTTTTGGGGCTGACATTGCATTGGGTGGAGTGTCATATGGTAAGTATTTCACCTTCATTTGGCCAATGTCAACATTAATTAGGTTCCCTTTCTCCCTATGATGTAGGTGGGACATTTGTTGAATGTTTACAAGCTAGAGATTTGTTTGTCAACACAAGTAGGGAGTCCCATTGTCATACCTTTGTATACATTTTAATGGACGTGTCCATTTTCAAGTGTGTACCTTACACTTATTTTGTGCAACTTATGCTGTTACTGCTGTATTTGCTTTCATGACTTGCACTTACACATTTCTCACAAATACATGGCACTTGGATATACTATTAGTTGTCCCTGATACACATCAAGCCACGGTTCCTGTGCGGATAGTGGTTTTGAGGGATGTGCAAAGTGATATGTGGCCCAGGGCACAAGTCTTCCAGGGTTCCCCCTGATAAAGGCTGACATATTCTGCAGGAATAGTTTACATTGTGACATTTGAATGTTTCTCACACTGATTATTTTGCACCCCAATTACCTTGCATTATCTTGAAATATGGGTAATACGCCGTAACAGAGGTTTAGCAGAGAAGGTGTGGCTCAGTTTCATGACACATCCATTCAAATGTATCTTTTATATCACAACAGGCCATGGCATATGAACAATGGATTGTGTCACTTAGATTTGTAGGTGAGATATTGATGATGAGTTGCTCTTGTGTGACACATTGTTATGGACACATAATTTTCCCTGAATATTGGTTGTGCACACATTTGAAATTTCATAGTGTCCCTGTGCAGTGTCAGTGACCTGGCCAAAGAGGGCATCATAGGGCTTTGACTAGGTCACACATTGAGTACAACTCCAAACAGGGGCACACAAAATATGTTTGGCCCACGGATCACGTACCCCATGCCAGGTCCATGGCGGGGCATTGATTTGCTGTGGAGTTGTTGGCAGCGGGTAAGTTTTTGCCTTACAGTCGGCTGCTTCCACAATAATGTTGGTTTTGGGCATCATCTAGGAGCACAAGCAGCAGAAGTGCTTGCATGATCAGCTCCATGGCGGCACAGTATGTGTGAAGCTGAGTAGAGGTGAGTTTCAGCCTTCTATACCACCCTTTCCTCCAGCTCAGATGTGGTGGTTGGACCACCGCAGTCACTTCAGCGGAATCGCACCTTGTAATTTGTCCGGCAGTTGCACTGATGGTCCGCCCTTCAACGGACACACTGGCCTATCTTGCCAACTCAGTGGTCTTGATTTGCTGGCAGTGTTGGCAGGACCGTGGTGCTCTCTCATCTATGTAACCACATTCATCATAATACAACAGTCAGACCGCCAGCAGTGTGGAGTGGTGACCGCCGCCATGGCGGTCCCAAGACCGCCAAAGTAATCAGGCCCTAAGTCTTGATCACATGACTTCCTTCCAACAGACAATCCCATTATTTGTTCTATTAGGTCACTTATGAAAGGCGAGTGAGCCCTTGGTGTGTCTCCTCAGCTAATGGATTGTGCTGGCTTTTTCTAGTGCTTCCTTCCTCTTTGGTGTCCCTCTCATTCTGAGATTTGTGCTACTGAGCCTTCAATATGCTATGGTCCTCTGGTTCCAGATGGATTCCCTGTCATGTGTGCATTTTTACTATTTGGTACATCCTCACAAGTTGGGACTGTGATAAGGTAGGTACATGAGGTGGCAGTGTCCTGATTAGTGTGTAAATTGAATCAACAGTACTGATGGGACAAAATATCAAGGACAGAATATGGAAAAATAAAATAATGGCAGGTAAGTCTAAATTACTTACTGGTAATGAGGATTACAAATGAGTATTCAAAACGTTACTCTAGGCTTCCTTTCCGATCATTACAAACTTTAAGCAATGTTTATAAAATTCCATTCTCTCTTTTCTATTTTTTTAATTAGAATTTGCTTGGGACACAATATAGTGAGCACAGTTCATTATACGAGGCGAAACAATCTGAAGCTGTTAATGCTGAGAGATAACCATTTAATTGTCATGTATTCAACACAAAATCGTGTGTGCTTTAAAGTACTGTCTAGGAACAACAGTTGGTAAATCATGTTTATCTGCAGTTTGATTCCGTGATTCTTTGCTTCATTGTACTGGACACATATTCAACAAGCCATCATCGGGATCAAAATACAGAAACGCGGTCCAGCAATGTTTAATAACATGTGAGCAACAGCTAAATTTAAATGAGCACAATTCTGAATAAATAGGGCTGAATATTTTTAACAAAGACCATTTAAGAGCAGAATTTGAACAGAAGTGATGGACTGTTGCATAAAGACCTGAGGTAAGGAAATGATTGATGTACAAACATATTGGACCTGATTGAGCAAAGCCATGAAACCCAGTCAGCTATCATCGGGAAGTTGAAAGGGTGAACTGTGGCAAATCCAAAAGAAAGAATATAGCAGGAATACAAAGCCCATGAAAGTTCAACTAAGTGTACCAAAGACATAAAGGTCCCATCAGTTACAGCCCCCTCTTCCGCATAGGAGCACACTCATCAAAATGTCAGCAAATAGCATGGCAACTCAATACACACAATTTGTAGACATCGACACAAAGGCTTAGAATTTTCCATCTCCTATAGAAATGTAACCCTACTGCAAGTACAAAGACAATACATGCAGGCACCAACATAGGAGCTCTGGCTGCACTGCGCTGCATGAAAGGGAGAGGGAAGGAATGCACCACATCTATCAAAATATGGCGCATTCCTGCTCTTTTCTAGAGCTGGCGTACTTTTGACTGCATGCAATCACCCTTGCACCACAGTGCAAGGGTGCCTCTGTTACAGGCAGGATTGTTTTTGTGCAGGAAGGATCACCTTCCTGTACAAAAACAACCATTTGAGGCCTTTTCCTCTTTCTGCATACTTGTAGAAAGAGGAAACAACTCGGAGAAATAAAGATATTTCTCCTTGTTACGCCTCCCCTCTGAAGGCGTAGCATTTTGCCTCATTCAAAGGACTACTACTCATGGTAAATCTGGGAATGCACCAAAATCCATGGGTGGGTGTGGTGGAACACCTATGCTTCACCCATGGAATGCCTCACTGGGGCAGAGTAAGTCAAGGCAGCAACTTGCACTGCCTTGCATTACTCTAGATTTACCAAGCACACTGGGCCATCCAAGGGGGCCTTGCATTGCTTGGTAAATTTCATTCTAGATTTAGCTTCAACCGTCATCCACTTGCATGGCGCAAGGGTGACACAAAACATTTGATAAATCTGACCCTCGGTGTCTTCTTAAAGCAATAGTGAAAATATTTCAACAAACTCCTAATACAAACTAGAGCAGAAACATGGTAAATCTCTTTCACAGGAATAGCACATCCACAAAGGGCAACAGTGCACATCATACTCAAGCCCCAGAACTCATGACCATAGCGTTGATTAAGAAAACCTTATGCAAAAAAAAACTATGTTGAAAAACATGAAAAGCAAATAACGTGAAAATGCTAAGTGTTTAAACCCATTTCAAAGGGCACACAAGGCCACAGAGAATATCAAACACCAGTTTCACAAAAATGCATAATCACACATTTACAGTGATACATCTGTGCACATGAACTAGGGCACAATACACAAACAACACCAAGCAAACACCTGTGCAAACAATCGTTTTGATACATTCACAATACCTATAGGTAGGAGCAGTCAACTATCTACCCATAATCACACCAGCACTGAAACTCAAAAGTAAACAGCTTCCTCAGACCTACATGTCAACAACAACAGCAAGTGCATTTGGCACAAACATTCTCCTGGAGATGGATAACGCCCACAAAGCACTCCGGCAACACTTCACTCGTCAGATAACAAATCTCTACACCCATATTAAGGGATGACACCAGGATTAGACAAAAAAGTCTAAAGCTGCAAAAATGTACATTTCCGACTCAAGCCCATCCTGAGTCACATCTCAAGCTCACACAATAAGATATCTTCAAGTGATTATTAAGACTCCAATTGTAAAGCAGGAATGGCAAGAAAGACACCTGATGTCAGCTAAAACCATGTCCAAACTCAGACCTTAGACTTAAAAATCATATCCCATACATCCAACATTTCCAGTCCCCAGCCGCTGCTCGTACAAAGCACGATCTCTCTAACCTATTAAAGACCAGCAAAGAGATGATCTCACAATGTTTACAAACGCAGCCTGGTGTTAGAGTTCAAGATGTAAGTCCCATTATTTAACCACCAGTAAACAATCGACCTTGTGCAGTAGGTCCGGGAGACTTCCTGTATCACCCTCGCAGTGGTCCTTTCCTCCTTATCTTAGAATTTACCAAGGGTTATGGCTCCAAATGCTAGGGATGAGTGACAGGGGTTGGCCACTGTGCACTGCTGGAAGATGGGGGAAGGGGAAAGTGCAGTGGAGGTCTGATAGAAGAAAATTCATGACATGGACAAGTGAGACAGGAGTGCAGAGCAAGGACTGGATGGGCCTGGTGCTGGGGATGTATATGTATCAGGGCAGTGAAAGCGTTGTGCGTGTTTATGATGTTTATTGTTCTTTACCTTTCACATCAGCATTGTCCTCTGCTCAGGCTCATAAGAAAGATATGGGTCAATAACATTATTTTCCTGCTAAACATTGGACACTACTGGTCTAATGCTTCATTCTTAATTTGGAAATGTAATGCTGTGCTTTCAGAAGATAAGACAATCAGTAAAAGGGCAAAGTGGCGCTCGTGTCAATGGTATGTTTGTCATTGACTTCTGAAATCGCTTAAGTCTCTGCTCGTCTGCCTTCCAAGTCATCCGGCTTTACAGTATCCAGAGCTGAGCTGCACGTCCAGTATTAGAAATAGGAAATGACCGGCCATTTTACCACGCATGCTACCATATACTGAAGGTAGCACTTCTAAAAATAACACTTTTCATTTATTAGTTCTAATTATAATTTCATTAAAAAAGAAACACTCACCAAAATGTTTGTTCCCAAAATACATGAGTAAGGACAGTGTGAGGACATAACTGCTATATTGGCACACTAGTAACAGTTTGGGTTAAGGTTAAGAACTTTGGGGATTGAATAAGGAATTAAGTGATTAATGGTTTAGGGTATAAAGGATTTAAGGTTAGGGCTGAAGGCCATAGACTGTTAAAGGTTTGGTGTTGTGTGTTTCTAGAACAAGGATTTCTAGTATACGATTAAGAGTTGATGATTTCTGGTTTAGGGGCTGGAGTATAAAGTGTTATGTATGGTTTAAGGTTCGTGGTGTAGCGATGAGAATTAAGAGACTGGAGTAAAAGGGGTTATGGTTGGGAGTAAAGAATTAAAGATTAAGGGTATAGTTCACATGGTTATGGGCATAGGATTATGGGCAGTGCTTGATTTGAACCGATTGTTGCCGCTGGGCGGCACAGGCACTTATTTTCGGGGGCACTCACTTATTTTTCTGCATCAGGTCATTACTACGAGCAAAAGACACATATCGGAAAGACGGAGGAAGAGAAAGACGGAAAAGCATCAATAAGGGAGAAAGCAGAAAGTTGCAAGAGTGATCTTAAAGGACAGCAAGTGGCTGTAAACGGATTGAAGAGGCCCGAGATGGCTTTAGGATTAGCTGCCTCAGTATTCTGTGCTCGTACATTTAATTGGAGCAGCCCCGTGTTTCAGAGGAAGGCTTTGGACATCAGCATATTATTATTTACAAATTAAGCACTGGTTATAGGTATACATTTAAGGATACAGGCATAAGGACAAACGTTAAGGGGTTAGAGTCCAAGGATTAAGTGTATAGGGTTAACCCCTATGATTACTTTTCTTTACTTTCCAAAAACAAAAGTATGGTTTTGAAAACTAAAAACAAATGGCCGCACATGCTGGGAGTTTTCTCCCAGGGTGTGTCCTCCTTCTATTTTTTTCTGTCTCTTCTAGACAGGTTGTACCCTAAATACAGGGTCTGGTGTAAAGTCCTTCCTCCAGTTACTCCCTACTGCGTCAGGCCGATGGAGAAACTATTCCAGCGACTGAGCCAATGATCAAAGGGATGGAACCATAATTAATTGAACTGAATGTCGCAGGAATATGTATGAACATTAGCAGTAAATTAGAGAAAGACAAATAGGCATCAAAGACACAGAACAACATAAAGTGACAGATATTTTATTCATCTTTATTTCACTTTTTGAAAGAAATAAGACACTAAATAAACAGAGGCATGTTGTTGCCTCCATTCTTGTGACCTGCAGATTGATCATTTCCACGTTTTCCAGATGGGCATGTGGATCTGCTGTGGAGGTTTCAAAAGTAATTTGGAATGATTATCTTTCAAATGTCAGTTTCTGGCTATAGATCAGGTACAGCTTTTGTGCTAAGGGATGGTTCTCACAGCAGTAACAATAGTGCTGAAGCAGGGAGAACTTATCAGCTGCCCTGTACTAACAGAGGACTTCACAACATTTCTGTGGGTAACCTTTTCTCTATACTCCCTCACTTCAGTTTTGGGTCTCCACCTTCCAGCACAGAGATACAATCAATATACTTACACTTTCTAGAGAAGCTTTATCTACTGTCCATCACATACTATGCTAAACAAAGGGCTATCCACAATGCAGCTCTCTGGTCCCAGAATGTACACCTTAACCACACAAGGAGCCTTACTGCTACAAATTTGCTACATATCCACACCACATACATGCACATGGAATATCAGCACAAAGGTGTGGGACTCACACAGATTACTCTACTGGACACTCAGTGCCTCTTTGCTGGCCTTCCAAACACTTATGCCACATAGATTTCCACCACCCTTTGTCTATCCCTCTGAGTTCTGCAAATCACTCTTCTGGTGCTATCACTGCTGACTTCGGTTCCGAATGCTACCTCAATTGGCAATCACAGCCCGTTGTTACTCTCAATCCCTCTGTGAGCCTCCTGCAAAGATCTATCTGGAGCCTCTCTTACCCCTTCTTCCGACCATCAGATCCTCCTTATGATACAGAGCTCCCCTTTGCCAATTACCACAGCCCTTTAACCCTCTTTGTTAGCCATTAATCACTCTTCTGTCTGCAGCTGAGTTTCTTAAACACTTTCTGCAACCCTACAAAGAACACACACCATTTTACCCATCCACCTTTAGACTCCTCTGCAAAGTTAGAGCTCCTCTGCCCTCAGATTCACCCTCAGACCTCTGTTCCTGCATCAGACAGTCTCTGCTGTCACTCAGAGTGTAACAGCCCTGGTTTTTCCTTCACTTTTCACCCTCTGATTTTTTAGCAAATACTTACCAATCCTTTAAGTGGGCTTCTAGTGTTTAACAGTATAAGTGGCATGAACAAGAACTGTTTATAAAAAGGATATCTCAATACATGGCTAGAATCACATAGGTGTCCTCATATCACATAGGTGTCCTCCTGCTTCCGGTCTTAGTCCTTTGTTTTCAGGTCCTCCTATACCTTCTGGTATTGGTCCCCCTGCTGGTCCTGTTCCAGGTCCTCCACTTCTGGGTTATTTTGGGCCTCGTAATCCTCATCCTGGTCCTGGCTGGACTAGTTCAGATAACCCTAGTACTAATTTCCTGAATCTGGTGCTCCTGGTTGCAGTCCTTCCTGACTCTTGTCGTCTTGGCCTTTCCTTGTAGTAGCCTATTGTGAACCTGGTCATTTGATCATCAGCAGCCTGGTCCTGACACCCCAGTTATTGGTCACCCTGTTCTATTTGCTACTTCAGGTTCTGGTCTGCCTTGTTCTGGCCCCTCTGGCTCTTTAGCTCATCCTATTGGCCCTAGTTCATCTGCTTCTGATCGGACTACTCTCCTGGTCCTCCTCCATTTTGTCATGATACTCTTGACCCTGGTCCTCCTTGTCACTCTGACTCTGCACTAACTTGCCCACTTTGTTCTGATTCTCCTTGGTTAGGTCAGTGTATTCTTAGGCACCCAGCTTTGTCATCCTGGCCCTGATATCCCTGGTCCTGACCCTCCTTTTCCTCCCCACCTTGTTCCTCCTGGTACTCAAGGTCCTAATTCTGTTTGCCCTGATCATCCTGATCACCCTGGCCCTTTGTTTCCTGGTCCTCTTAAAACTTGCTTTCTACCTCAAGCTGGCTTTGTCTCTGTCTCACCTCTCTAGACCCCCTCACCACAGTCATCCTATTCTTGTGTTTTTTATTATCCTTGTCTTTCTCAAGATTATGCTGACCACTGGCCCTGGTCTTTTTGATATTTAGAGTGAATGCTCCCCTGGACCTAGTTCTCCTTGACCTGGTCCACCAGACAACCTAATCTTGGTCTCTTTGGTCCTTGGTGTCCTGGTCTTTCTTGCCCAATTGTTCTGGTTATCATAAACCTTGTCTTATGTACGTTTTGGTCCTCCTTGGTTCCCCAGTCTTGGATCATCTGTCCTGATTCTCCTCAACCTGAAACTCCTAGTCTTGGTACCACAGGTCCTGGTCCTGCTGGCCTTTGGTTCATCTGCCTCTTTTGTCCTGGCCCTTTTAGGTTTTGTCCTCTTGGTTTGGGTTGTCCTGGTCCTAATTGATCTGTACCTTGTCCTCTTAGTCCTGCTAGTACTGAAACCACTGGTTCTGGCCCTCCTAATCCAGGTTCTCGTAGTTTAGGTCCTCCTGACCCTGGTAATTTTAGTCCTGGTTCTCCTGGCCACAATTGTCCAGTCACCTTGGTCTTTCAGACTCTGGTTGGGCTTCTTAAACCTGGTCCTCCTCACCCTGGTCCTGCTACCCAACACAAGTTTCCACTTGGTAATGCCAGTCCTGGTCCTTTAGGCCCTGATATTTATTGCCCGCTTAGCCCTGGTTACATCCTGCTGGTCATGATCCTTTTAGTTCACCTAGTCCTCCTGTCTCTGGTCTTTTAGGTGTCCCTGGTACTGATGCCCCATTTTTCCTACTCCCTGTCATGGTTATCATGGTCCTGTTGTCCATAGTGCTCCTGTTTCTGATATTCATAGTCCTATTCAATTTAGTCCTGATCTTCCTGACCCTAATGTCCCTACTCCATGTCCTCATAGTTCTGCAATACTTGCCCTGGTCCACCAAAAATCATCATAGTCTTTACCAGTTCTGATGTTCCTTGACCAACAGTTCCTGCTATTCTTAGAGCTTCCTGGCCCTGTATTTACTAGTCCTCTTCCGCATCCCCATCATTCCTATGTACTCCTGCTCCTAGTCCTCTGGATCCTGTTTTCCTGATTCACAAGCTTATATTTATGGATCTTTTCATCCTCTGCGTCCTAATTCTCATCTGTCTATCCTTCTGGTCTTGCTGCCTTGGCTTATCCAGTCCTCTGATTTGCTCATTCCTTATCCTTTTGTTCCTGGTCCCCCTGGTTCATTTAATCCTGGTCTTAGTTCTGCTACTCCTTTGTCTGGTCCTGTAGCAGGTTCTCTGGGACTGGTCTCACTGGCATTGGTTACCTTAGCCTTCCTAGTCCCCCTGTCCTCCTGTCCCATCTTAGACATACTAGTCCTTCTGGTCTCCTGGTTTGCCTATTCCACCTTGTTCTTGTCCATCTGACCCTAATCCCCTCTAGCACAGCTCTCATAATAAAAGTCCTCATGGGTCTGACCTTTTTCCTTCCTGTGACATTGGTCCTCCTAATTCCCATGTGGTGGGTCAGCTGATTCATGTAATCTTTGTCACACTGGTTTAGGGTCCCCCTGTGTCTGACTCTCAAGGACCTTAAAATGGTAGTCCCTCTTGGATTGGACTTCCTGATCCTTTAGATTCCTTCTGGTCCTGCTGATCTAGAATCTCCTGGTCCTGATATACCTTGTCCTTTCTGGTTGTTATCTTTCCATTCGTGGTCCATTTGATTCTGGCCCCTTGGTCCTCCTTGACTTGATTTCTGTGGGCATGGTCCTCCTGACTCTGGTCTTTCTTTCCATTGGTCTCTGGGTACTAATCTTCTTTGGTATGTCCACATGGGTCTGCTACTCCTGGCCCTAGTAATCCTCATCCCTCAGGTCCTGGTCAGTGCACTTGGGCCTTCCTATCACTCCTCGTTGAGGGTCTTCTGTTCCTTCTACTGCTGGTCCTTTCGCTTCTTTGTGCCGTTGTCCAGTGGGTCCTAGCCCCTTGTCCCACATTTACCTGGTCTTCCCTATCCTTCTCACGCTGGTACTGGTAGCCCCTAGTCCTGTATTGACTTATCCTGCTCTATCTTGTCTATTTATTCCTGCTTTCCTTTGTCACTAATAACCCGGGTCCTTGTAGATTAGGTCTCCTAGGCATGTTTTTTCTTGTCCTGGCCCTTGTGGCTCTGGTCTTCTTAGCCATCCTGGTAATCCACCTCCTGACCCTTATTGTCCTACTGGTCATCATCCTTCTTCTACTAGTCCTACCCTTTCCTTCCACAGGGTGGCTGATTGAGCCCCTCGTGATATGGGTCCAATAGGCATTTATGCCTGAAATCTACTGTAATGGATAAATACTATGAGAAAGTGTGTTTATTCAGTAGGCAACTGAGTGAACTACTTAGATGCATCACTTACCTGTCACGTTCCCATTCCACAGAAGCCCCATTACTGTGTCTTATTCAATTTGCCTCCTGCAAATGTCTCAAAGCACTGTTCCCCCAGGCACCAATTGCCTACTGAGTGTCCCTTCCTCTGTGGCCCAGATACCATTCATCTTTCTGCATTCCCTGGTTGCTGCTGCTTGTCATCTGCTATTGTGTTGCCAGGTCTGAAATACTAAGCAAGTACAACCCTCCTTAAAAAAAATTAAAACTAGAACAAGGCCTTCCACAAGAAGGGCAAAATAATCCCAGCCCTCAAAGATCATCAAAGTAAGATCATCAACATTAACAAAAACGATTAATTCTCATAAGTGGAGAAACAGTTATTTAACATGCTTTAAAACAATACTCATTATTGTTTGATGACATCCAAATTCCCCGGGAATGAAGCACAAAATATCTGTGTGCTATCTCCTGAGGCTCGTAAAACAGAAGTTTGATTCCTATATTTTTTGTTCTTTTATATTCAAATAACATCATGTTTTATTCAGAATTGATTGTACTATTTTCTTCATTTATAAACAACTTAGCTTAATTTATGGTTTCCTTTGTACATACTCTTGTACATTTATATATGCACTTATCCAGGTGCTTCACAGATGCTACATCCTCATCACAAGATGACCCTCCCCACAATGCCATTGCCTGAAGTCCCTGTTTCTTCGAGCCCAGCTAAATAAAGATATCCTTCACACTGTTCATCAAGCTGTTAATAAAATACCCACATCCTGTCTGCTATTTCAGCTTTGATAAAGCCTCAGGCTTGCAACCAATTCAAAGGGGTGTAACGTGTTGGCTGCAAAGGAAGGAATAACAGGACAACATATGATGTCTGTTTAAAATAAATAATTAATTAACTAAGGAGGATTATAATCTACGTTTGCTTAATGAATACTTGAAGAATCAAAAAGAAAAATAACAAAATATATTTAGTTTCTACAATAAAGAGACTTTACCTTTTACAATAAACTTTGAAATAAATGCTATGGTTTCATACACTCACAGAAATGTGTTGAGAAATATTCAAGAGGTGTTGTTAGCCTAACCCTTACATGAGTGTCATATAACCTTTCTGAATTAAACTCTAAATGCAGAATTTGGGGATTAACAGTGGGTTCCTGAGTGTGTAGCGTCTAAAGCATTGACTACATCTCTGCATCTCTGGTATTTACCATGCAGCTGAATAAACAGTGACATGTTATCCTCCCTACAGCAGAAGAGTCCTGATGCTTAGACTGACATGGGAGTGATCCTCTCCTTCCCTTGGACTTAGTGGAGAGGCAATCCATAATATTGATTTTTGACAGTGACATTGAGAGTCAAGTTGCTTCATAATATGTGTGAGTAAGCAGTAGCATCCAGAAGCCTCAGTCCAAATATTTTTCTAGCACTGCTTTCACCAGTGGCACAGACCTATCCCTCCCTTTCTACACGACAGCAACACCAGTAACCTTCTTGTCAGGACAATTGCAGACACATTCACTTTCATCATCACATTTGCCAGACGACCTTTGATCCTTGGTCACTTCCAGGGATTAGAGCCAGAAAGGTTGTTTGGCATCCTCTAGTCTGGACCCTTAATACCCCTGGGAAACACTAGTCCATCATAAGGACTTGCAGAGTAACAGCTCAGCAGTAGCTCAGGTCAGGCTTTTAAATATATTTGTTTTATGACTGTTAGAAATGGGGTCTCTGGTTGGCAGTTAATTTGCACTCTGTCCCACCAGGAACCCTCTCTCTAGTCAGGGTAAGGGAGATACACAGCTCAGATAACCCTTGCTCACTCTCTTGGTAGCTTGACACAAGCAGTCAGGCTTATCTCAGAGGCAATGTGTAAATTATGTGTACAAAACACACACAGTAAGAGTGAAAACACCACAAAAGGACTCCACACTAGATTAGAACAATAGCCAATATTTATCTAAATTAAACAAGACCGAAATGACAAAAATCCAACATACAAAAGCAAAGATATGCATTTTTAAATAAAGAGAGTCTTAATCCATAAAAAACAATGGATGACTTGTTTTGACACAAAGTACCTAGGTATGCGTCAAAAATAAAGCCGCAAGGGCGATGGTGCATCAGAAAAGCAAGTAATGCATCGATTCCTTACTGGCAACTGAGGCCATGCATCAATTCTTTACTCACACCGGAGGCCGTGTGTCGATTCTTTTCTTGCAAGGGAGGCTGTGCGTCGATTCCGGATGTGCATCCTCGGGTCCGTGAAGGGATGTTGAAGACTTTGGCGCTCAGGATCCATGCGTGGAAATTTCCAACGTTCTGTGCGAAGAGTGAGAACATGCGCTGCGTTGTTTCTCCAGCCACAAGGCAGGTGCTGCGTGGAATTTTCAGCCATGGGCTAGGGGCCAATTTTTCTGACATGCACACAACTATGCATGGATTTTCCCCCGCAGGTTACCACCTTCCACTTCTAAGGGCCCAAGGACAGGACTTCGCAACACTTAGCAAGTCAGGACTCACAGTAGAAGACCCCTGGCACTGACAGATGAAGACTTTGATGTCCCAGAACAGGAGGCAAGCTCAGATCAAGCCCTTGGAGAAACTTCACAAGCAGGATTTCAGAAAGCAAAGTCCAGTTCTTTCCCTCTTCAAGCAGAAGCAGCAGCAGCAGGCCAGCATAGCACAGCACCAGGCAGAGTGGCAGGTCCTCCTCAAGCATCAAGCTCTTCTCCTTGGCAGAGGTTCCTCATGATCCAGAAGTAATCTGAAAGTCGGGTTTTGGGCCCAGTACTTGTACTCATTTCTGCCTTTGAAGTAGGCAAACTTCAAAGTAAAGTCTTTGTAGTTCCCAAGATACTCCCTTCCCCAGCCTGGCCCCAGACACACTCCAGGGGGTTGGAGTCTGCATTGTCTGAGGACCGGCACAGCCTTTTCAGGTAAGTGTTAGCTCCTCCCTCCCTACTCTAGCCCAGGAGATTCATCAGGATATGCAGGACACTCCCCAGCTCCCTTTGTGTCATGGTCTAGTGGGAATTCATAAATAGCCTGACTGTCAGTCTGACCCAGACATGGATTCCACAGGCAGGCAGAGGTACAAAATGGTTAAGCAAGAAAATGTCCACTTTCTAAAAGTGGCATTTTCAAACAGACAATGTAAAAACCAACTCTATCAAAAGATGTATTTTTAAATTGTGAGTTCAGAGACCCCAAACTCTATATCTCTATCAGCTCCCAATAGGAAAATGAACTTAAAAGATATTTAAAGACAGTCCCTATGTTAACCTATGAGAGCGATAGGCCTTGCAATAGTAAAAACCAGATTTTGCAGTATTTCACTATCAGGACATGTAGAACACATCAGTAAATGTCCTACCTTTTAAAAACACTACACCCTACCCCTGGGGCTATCTAGGGCCTACCTTAAGGGTGAAGTACATACAGTAAAAGGGAATGGATTGGGGCTGACAAGTGGGTACACTTGCCAGGTCGAATTGGCAGTTTAAAAACTGCACCCATAGACTTTGATGTGGCAGGTCTAAGACATGTTTACAGGGGTACTCATGTGGGTGTCACAATCAGTACTGAAGGCCAATTAGTAGCTTTTGATTTACAGGCCCTGGGCACCTCTAGTGAACTTTACTAGGTATTTAAAAGTAAATCAACTATGCCAATCATGGATAAACCAATCACCAATACAATACAATTTACGTAGAATGCACTTTAGCACTAGTTAGCAGTGGTAAAGTGCCCAGAGTCCTAAATCCAACTAAAACTGGTAAAAAAAATAGGAGGAAGGAAGCAAAATGTTGGGGAAGCGCTGTGAAGTCAGGAGGCGGGGCAGGAGCCCTTTAAAAACTCTATCGCGCTCCCGCCGTCGCGGGAAGCGCTGTGAAGTCAGGAGGCGGGGCAGGAGCCCTTTAAAAACCCTTTCGTGCTCCCGCCGTCGCGGGAAGCGCTGTGAAGTCAGGAGGCGGGGCAGGAGCCCTTTAAAAACTCTATCGCGCTCCCGCCGTCGCGGGAAGCGCTGTGAAGTCAGGAGGCGGGGCAGGAGCCCTTTAAAAACCCTTTCGTGCTCCCGCCGTCGCGGGAAGCGCTGTGAAGTCAGGAGGCGGGGCAGGAGCCCTTCAAAAACTCTATCGCGCTCCCGCCGTCGCGGGAAGCACTGTGAAGTCAGGAGGCGGGGCAGGAGCCCTTCAAAAACTCTATCGCGCTCCCGCCGTCGCTGGAAGCGCTGTGAAGTCAGGAGGCGGGGCAGGAGCCCTTTAAAAACTCTATCGCGCTCCCGCCGTCGCGGGACGCGCGCGGGCGGCGCCCGGGCCAAGCCTGGGCCAAGGGTGGGCCCGTCCTGCGCCCGTCAGCAGCTGACAGAGGCTGGGCTGGGCCACCCCCCTGACATCTATCTCCCAAGTAGGCCTCATTGGACTTAGTCCCACTTGTCTTGTCATTGCCAACTCTGTATCCCGAGTCAGCTACTCCATTTATTCTGACACCCTATCGTTTAACCTTGCACCTACACTAACAACAGATGGGCAAAAGGAAAGCAATAGAGGCAGGGGCCGGGGCAGTGCTAAAAGCCAAGCGAAAAAGGCATAAGCATGCAGCTAGTAACTGCGTTATGGATAGAATCGACTCTCTCCTGGGCGAATGCAACGAAATACTAACTAGCCCCCAGGGAAATATTTCTATTGAAACTGATGGGGGGCCCACTTCAACTAACAGGAAGGATGGTCCCATGAAAATCGCTGAGATTTTCGTGAAACGTGGGCAACTAGTCACTGACACTATAGGGGTGGGCAAAAGCAGGAATGTCATCACCCACGCCGCCCCCTCTCCAGTAGAAGACCTACCACTTGCCACCAATGATTCCATCCAGCTCAGTAACCGATTCAATCCCATAACCAACATCCCTGAATCACACGACTACATCAACCCAGACACCCTGGCAGATGGGCCAGCAGCAACCAATATGCACTCTCCTCATGTAACCCCACAACATATCGAATGCATACAAGCTCTAAGGAAGGAAGTCACAGAACTCAAGCATATGGTTAACTCATTACTTGCAATAGTAAAACAGCTAACCCACGCAAATAACACGACCACCACTAACCTTGCCCAAAACCCAACCCTATCAGGCATCACAACAAACCCGCCCAACCCCTCAGCTTCTTGCCATGTCGGCCCTCACCCTATCGGAGAAAAGACCATGAATTCTCACCAGACACCCTTTTTCCACAACTCAGGCATAGGAAACTCACTAGATATCTATCATAAAACCCTCAAACCCATGAGCAATACCGCCACAAAATACTCTGCACAACCTGCCACTGATCAGTCCCATCTAGGTAATATAGTTCTAATGGTTAACGTTCCCAAGTTAACCACATTGACACGCAAGGAAGGGGTAGACTCTATCAAAAACAAGGCAATCCATTGGATTCGCCATGTTAGAGGCTGCCGATCCATAATACGTGAGGACCTAATTAATGTAGTACGACGGCCAGACCCGGGAACTCACTTTGATATCCTAAAACTGACACTCAAGAACAGGACCATGGCGAACAATCTGGTGGCCCTAGACGCAAGAACAAGCCCACCAGCACAGTCACGCATCCAGTTTAAACACCCCAGGCCACCCACGCTCCACGAGGAGTGCCCGAGTTACCACCCAGCAGAAAACCTATCCTCTCTTGGTAAATACGATTGACTCACAGCCCCACCTAAAATCCTAGCAGGCAAACCTTGCAACCCTCTAACATCTACCAACCCCAGATCCCCCTTTTATCCTACCACTGTCTGCCCATGTATTCCCCCCCTTACCCATGACACCGAGACCACTTCTGGTTCACTGAGCAATCATGACAACGATGCTCCTTCCATCTTGCAGGCACATTGCCCACCGAACCAAGTGCTGTTGCCTAGGCCTGCAAGCACCTCCTGGATCAGGACCAGGCCAGTTCCAACAGAGGAACATCACCAACCACCGCAAGCCTCACAGGCCTACATTGGTATCAACCCATCTCTGCTCCCTCAACCACATCTCCCAGACCAACCCCCGACAGCCAACCTTACAAACCCCAGGCATCTAGACAGGATAACTCAGCCACAATCTGGGGTACGACTTGTTTCATGGAACGTGGCAGGTCTGAAATCTATTCTTCCCCTTCCATCCTTCTCCTCATTTATTGACGAACATGACATATGTCTCCTCCAGGAAACATGGTCACTCGACCCACTCTTCCGAACAGGCTACACAAATTTCCACATCCCCGCTGTGGCCAGCACGAGAGGCAGACCCTCAGGGGGTCTGACAACCTGGATCAAAACATCACTTAGTTGCCATATATCACAGCTACCTACCGTCTCTCCCGACCTGTTAGGCCTTCGTCTATCCTTTGGGCCTGACTCTGTGGTGAACATCTTTAATATCTACACTCGAGGGGTTAGGGGGGGTCAAGTCTCCAAAACCCTCTGCGCCCTCGTAGCCCTCTTACAAAATTATCCCCGCCATCACAAAACCATTGTGGCTGGGGACTTCAACGTCACATTCGAACCCCTTGACTGGGACGATCTCAGGTCCACTCGCGAGGAAGATCAAGTCTGGTCTATCCCCGCCCTGTCAATCCCACCCATCAAGAGATGGACGTCGGTCGCTATTCAGGTCAAATCCCTGACCATGGAGTTTGGACTCAGGGCGCTAAATGGCAGAACCAATTCAGACACCAACGGTAGTCACACGTACAACAAAACGAACCACTCCAGCAGAATCGATTATTGCTTATTCGATATAAGATTATGGGCTTTAGTCATCGATATGACGATCATCGAAAGGACTGAAAGTGATCACAACCCTCTCTCTGTCCACACATTAGACCTAGGTAACCCCCCAGCTATGTCTAACCCCGCAGCAGTAGCACCTGAGAGTATTAGCCTGGCCAACAATAAAAGACACCTAAAATGGGACAATATCGTGGCTCGGCCCGCACTCATCAACGCTGCCAATAACACCCTAAAATCCACACTCATGGACTTAGAGGCAGGTTCTGCAACTCCCCACCAGGAAATAAGCTCAATCCACACCTCCTGCTTTAAGGACATTGCAGCTCACTTCTCAGCACCCCCAGCTCACGACGACAAACGACCCAAAGGTAGGCACCGCTGGTTCAACAAAACGTGTCGGTCCCTAAACAAGCGCCTAGTTCAAGCCATTAAATCCAAGGACCCCACCGCCATCCGCGTAGCTAGGAAGTCCTATAAATCTGCAATAAGCATAGCCAAGCGTGACCAAGATAACAAATGGTGGACAGCACTCGGTGACGCTGTGCGCAAGAGGAACTATAATCTGTACTGGTCCCTGGCAGCGCGAGGCCCAGATACCAGTGGTTTGGACATTACAACCAACATTGCCCCAAGAGACTGGATAGTTCACTTTAGTAATCTGTACTCCCCTGATCATGATAGCCCCACCTCTGTTTGCACGGGCCCCCCCCTATTTCACTCATTAGCACCCACCACTGCAGCTCCCCTGTTGTTCTCCCAAAGCGATATAACCTACTCTCTAAGCACTTTAAAACGCGGCAGGGCCCCTGGATCAGACTGCGTCCCAGCAGACCTATTCTCAACAGACCTAGCATCCTGGTCAAGATACCTCACCATTCTAGCTAACGCAATAGCATCTGGGGCGCCAATTCCCGACTCTTGGAAAGCGGCCATTGTTATTCGAATTTTTAAAAAGGGCGACAGATCTCTTCCCTGTAACTATAGACCTATTAGCCTAATTGACTGTGTCCAAAAAGTCTTCTGCCACTGCCTCCTTGGGAAGATCGAAGAATGGATAACTGACCACGATATCCTTAGCCCCCTCCAAGCCGGTTTCCGAAAGAAGATTTCCACCATTGATCAAGCCCTCAGATTCCTATTATTATATTGGAAAACAGTGTTCATTGGTAAAGGCAGCCTTTATGTAGCTTTTGTGGACCTCAAATCCGCTTTTGACCTAGTACCTCGCAACAAACTCTGGGTCACTCTCTCTCGGATGGGAATCCCGGAGCACATTCTTGCCATTTTGATACGACTCCATGAGGACAACTACGCACAAGTCAGGTGGGGCAACAAGGGCCAACTAACTGATAAAATCCACGTTTCCCGGGGTGTGCGGCAAGGTTGCGTACTTGCCCCGACCCTCTTTTCCCTGTATATCAATGAAATTGTCCCCTCCCTCCTCAGACTGCAGGCTGACGCACCTTCACTTGGCACACAAAAAATCCCAGTCTTACTCTTTGCCGATGACACTCTTTTGATATCCAAGACCCCCAGTGGTCTAAGGAAACTCCTTGCATGCTTCGAGCATTTCTGCTCATCTCAGGGTCTCGAAATCAACGCCTCGAAAACAAAATTAATGACTCTTAATCCCCACAGATCCTTCAAAGGGAAATTTTCTTTAGAGGGCTCCTCACTTGAGAAGGTGGGCATTTTCAGCTACCTGGGCATAACATTCACTGACAACATGTCCTGGAAGCCACACATAGGAAAACAAGCCCTAAAATTAAGACAAACAACTGGGGCTCTACTAAAAAATTTCCACCTCTCACACACAAAACCAATTCGCCCAGTATTACAGTTATACGAAGCCCAAGCCGTTTCCTCAGCGCTCTACGGGGCTGAACTTTGGGGCTACACCAAAACCCAAGACCTAACCACCGCTGAAAACAACTTCCTAAGAAACCTTGTGTCCCTCCCGCTAAGCACCCCACTGTTCCCTCTTGTCAAGGATCTCGGCATCAAACGCATTGGTCACAAAGCCCGCCTGCGACCTCTGCTGTACTGGCGGCGCCTCTGGACCACCACGGAGCTTGACATCTTCACTGAAGCTCTACAGGTCATCCTAAAAGCCGACCACTCTCACAGAATCCCCTGGCTACGATCTATCAAGGTTCTACTATACTCACTCGGGCTCGATGATCTCTGGAACTCACCAGCCACGTCAGTCTTTCCCTCGAAAAGCGAACTAAGGAAACTATACTGGCAAATGGCCAACCACGAAGACACAAGGGCTGCACTCCACACTACATTATCTTGTGACTTTGTCAACCTAAAAGAGTCATGCAAGTACGAAACTTTTTGGGACCTAATCACGGCCCCAAGGGACAGGAAACTGTACTTCCAGCTCCGCATTGGAACACTCCCATTAAGACTTTTCACCAGCAGCTGGTCACAAAATGAATCCACCGCATGCCCTGCTTGCAAAGCCCCCGTGGAGAATCTCCCTCACCTCCTTTTTGCATGCCCCGCGTATACCGCCCCCGTAGGAAATGGCTGGCCCCGGCATGCAGACTACTGGGAGTACGCTGCTCTGCGCTAGCCCTGCGAATCCTTAGATCAGACACCAGACCAACGCTAGTGATCGCTATCGCCAAATTCCTCGGAGCCAGTTGGCTTATCAGAGGGAAAACTCTTCTGGACAAAGACTCCAAATAAGACTGTCCCAACATCCTGCGCAGCGCATTTAATTTCATTTCATTTTATCTCATTTTATTCCATTTTTATTCCATTTTTATCTCACTCCTTTCATTTTCTCTTATCTTTTACTCCCTTTTATCATTATATTTACCTGCAATTTTATTATGTGTATTTATTTGTATTTATTATTGCTCGCGCTTTTTTGGCTCTTGTAGCCGCAATAAAGCTTCTTTGAATTGAATTGAATTGTTTGGGATGACCCTGCAAAAAGGGCAAGGTCCAACAACAATCAAAATTATTTTACTGCAATATTGTCCCATGAAAAAATAGTTTTTCTAGGCAAGTAGTATTACCACAAAAGCTACAGTTGAGGCAGGTTGGTTCCAAAAAGAACATTTACTTAATATTTATTTATTTTTTCGTTTTCATAATATCTTTTAACACAAACAAAATATTAAAAAGACAAAAGTTAAACCAGTTTGCCCCAGATGAAGAAAACATTTTGGGGGTCATTCTGACCCTGGCGGCCGGTGACCGCCAGGGTCACCGACCACGGGAGCACCGCCAACAGGCTGGCGGTGCTCCCGAGGGCATTCTGACCGCGGCGGTTCAGCCGCGGTCAGAAAGGGTAAACCGGCGGTCTCCCGCCGGTTTACCGCTGCCCCAATGAATCCTCCATGGCGGCGGAGCGCGCTCCGCCGCCATGGGGATTCAGACACCCCCTACCGCCATCCTGTTCATGGCGGGAAACCCGCCATGAACAGGATGGCGGTAGGGGGTGCCGCGGGGCCGCTGGGGGCCCCTGCAGTGCCCATGCCAATGGCATGGGCACTGCAGGGGCCCCCGTAAGAGGGCCCCGCAAAGTATTTCAGTGTCTGCTTTGCAGGCACTGAAATACACGACGGGTGCAACTGCACCCGTCGCACCCCTGCAACTACGCCGGCTCAATTCTGAGCCGGCGTCCTCGTTGCAGGGGCATTTCTGCTGGGCCGGCGGGCGCTCTTTTGGAGAGCGCCCGCCGGCCCAGCGGAAATGTCTGAATGGCCGCCGCGGTCTTTTGACCGCGGTGCGGTCATTCGGCGGCGGAACCTTGGCGGACGGCCTCCGCCGTCCGCCAAGGTCTGAATCAGGCCCTTTGTCTGAAAATGTGTTCTGTTAACTTTTTTGCCCATTTATTTGCCTGCAAATATTTGTTCCACAACTTTGCAAACTTTGCTAAAAATTTGCAAAGTTTGTAAAGCTTTGGGGAAAAAAACTTTACATAATGGTCAGAGCAAAAGAAATGCAGTTGCACAAACACCAAATCTTCTGCGGTGAAGGAATCTGAACCAAGAGGTAATGGTAAGTTCTGGTTCGTGGCACTATCTTTTTGATAAGCACCTGTAGTGGATTCTATTTAATTTTAATGGGAATCAGGAATTTAGTTTAGCCTTGTTTTGATTTTACGTTCTCAGTGCCACTCAGTAAAGGCGTCACTATCAGCGTCAATGTTAAGTGAGATACGTAGATATTCATATCATGTCTCTTTCCCACTTACTTGTGATAGGAACATAATATATTTGTGGAGGGAAGTGTTTATACAATTGTCACCCCAAGCATGCCTCCTTATCTATTGTTTGGGAGCATACCTGCATCAGGAGTCCTAAAGATCTGTATAAATACATCTAGCGCAGGTAAGGTTATCAGAGGGATTCCTACCAGATGCTATTGATGCCATCTATGCTGCATGTCGCCTGACGCAGACCCAGCCTTTGTGTCACCACGGAGTCTGCTCTAGAAACCTCATTCTAAGGTAACAAGGGTTGGGGGGCATTTCTCATGGACACGGTTGTGACAGATAAGGTTTATCATACCTAGCTCTCTTTAAGTTAGAGATCAGGTTCTCCATGCTAGGGTTTCAGGTATATTTTACATTTCCTGATTATTGCAATATTGTGGGGGTCTTTGTATTCACAATGCTCATTTTTGCCATTCTGCTTCTTGCATTGTTCATTATCCTAAGCATTACAGCTCATGCGTTTTACAGTAGATTGCAGTCTTCTTAATAAACCTTTTGAAAACTGAACTGCATTTCCTTCATTGCCTTTGTGTGACTGAGACTTATTGTTCATGTGAAAAAAAGGGTAATCTCTCTTCCACCACGACTCCCCTGAGATGTCCCACTCTAGAGTCCATGCATAAAGACTGACAGAAATCACCTTTTACTGTTTGTTTTTATGGTGAGGTATTGCTTGTGAGCCTGGGGGTTGCGGCAACAGTTGTGACTTGTAGGATTGGCCTAGTCGCCTACAAACAAAAGTGCTGTCATCCCTAAACCAGCAGTCTCCCCTAGCAGAGAGAGTTCGACTACGATACAACCTTCTATCAGAATGTCCTTCTCACACCAGTGTGCTGTGCTGTTCTGTGGAGGAGTGTGCTAGGATATCAGGGACTGACTGATGGGAACAAAATCATTAATCTTAGTAAGTAGAATTTGACAACTAGAAAGAGTGGTTCATTATATTTACGTTCAAATTGCTGCAAAGACAAGAACCATAGGAAGACAGCATGATGGTAGATTTTATAGGTAAGGTTTTTGAAACTGTAATAAATGGTAACCATACCATCAGGGTGGGGCATAAGGGGTGTTAAGGGCTGCAAATAGTTAGTGGAAGGAAGTGATAACCTAAGCATGTTTAGATGGAGAATCCAAATTGCATCTGGAATTAAAAGTATGGCACATGAATGTCAGGTTACTGTGAACACAGAGAGTCTGAATCTTTCTGTTATGAGCTACAATAATAACTACTTTTTTACATAGTGATTACAACAAGAGTTATTTCTGTAGTTTAATGGTACTCATCCAACACAATGAAGAAAGAATGAGTGGATTCTAGGGCTTTTGGATGTATGGTTCACAGTCTAGGCCTAGAGTTCTGACTAGGGGTGGGAGTTACAGGCATAATTCAGTGTAGCCTAATCACGCGGAATTACCTAAAAATTTGAAATTATGCAGCGTTACTCTTGGGGAGTAATTCTGCATTTAGCGCTATTTCTTAACCTCGAAATGCCCCCTCGTGTCCAAAATGGGTGTAAGAATGCATTTTGCATTAAGAAATAGTCCTAAATGCAACAGAACACAAAAAGCAAGGTCGAACAGCTGTTTGTGCTTGCTAAATGTGGTCTTGTTGTAGGATTCTTCCACCTAACTTACCCCCAGGATGTAGCGCTATTTTCTTATTGCAAAATGCCCCCCTCCTATTCAAAATGGTGCACGAAGGCATTTTGAGCAAATAAATAGCACAAAATGTGTTCCTGTGTAGAATTGCCCCCCAGCGTACTCCTGGCATCTATTGCTATTTTCTCACTACAAAATGCACCACGGTGACCAAAATGGATGTGAGGCTGCATTTTGCGTTAAGGAATAGCGCTAAATGCAGCAGAACACAAATAGTGAGCATTATTGGCTGCTCACTGTTGCTTAATATGCTCTTGCGGTAGGAGTGTTTTCCCGCAAATTACACTTAGTTAACAAGCAGGTGTAATTGCGTTGTTATCAGCAATTCTGTGTCAAAGAGGAATACTGAAATACCAAAATTACTCCGATTATGCCAGCATAAATAAAATTGCACCTGGGCCTAGTTCTGATACAGGGCCAGTGACTAGAATGTAACTAAATTTAAATGCCATCTGCTCTACCCTGGAAATGCTACCTGTTGTCCCAATGCCTTCTTGTGCTGAAGCAAGAGGTACAATTTGCATAGTACACTGCACCTTGGCAGTTTGACCTTTTGTGTACAGCTGAAGCTTGCCAGGAATTGTCAGGAAAAAGGAAACAAGCATTGGCAATGCTAATAGGTCTTGCTTTAAACGAATGTTGTATGATAATGTGAAGCATTAGCAGTGGATAGCATGTGAATTGATATGTATTTATGTGGAAGCAAAGAACTGCAGAATAATATAGGTGTAGAATAAAATGTCAGGTGACAGTTACACTGTAAACCCAGACCTAAAATCCAAGTAGGTTAATGATGCTTTAATAGCATTACATTATTAAATGTGTGCCCCTGAAAATTCAAGCTTAAGCAGGTGGATAAATAATCAAAATTATCCCAGCTGAGTGACGGACAATGACTGTTTTTATGGAAGTGCACATTTACCCGATAAAAACATGTATTCCAGGCTCCCAACATGTGGGCAGAGCCAAAGACCCTCTATATTGATGAAAAAACATTAAATGCTCCAAACATGAGTTGTAACTCTGCTTTTCCATCACTTCACCATTATGCATTTGCTTCCGGTGGTATCTACAAAAGATATGTTGCTGTCCAGCACTCATTTGCTGCTATGCTTGAAAAATTAAGCAAAGCAGTGAAGATTCACAAGCCTCTGAAACACGCACTATTGCATGCAGACACATGAGATTTGGCCAGTGTGACACACAGTATATGTAGAGAATAAAATGAAAAGGGTTAGAGTCCCATCTCTTACCACATGCGTCTTTTACTGGTGAACACATTCAGTATATGGTGTGAAGGTGAGCAATGGACACTGGCACTGCGGCATTTAGGATGCTCCAAAACATTTGTCATAGTTGGACTCTTGCTCTGGGCAAGACTGCTGGTTCAAGGATGACAGTACTTATGTTTGTAGGCGACTGTGCCTATCCTACAAGTTGTAACTGTAGTCCCGACCCTTCCGGCTCACTAGCAGTACCTCACCAAGAACCCAACCAGTTAAAGGTGATTTGTGGAAGCCTTTACACATAGACTCAGAAGTATGACATCTCAGGGAGTTTCGTGGCTAAACAAAGATTACCCTTTTCTCACAGATACATCTTGTCTCAACCAAACACAGGCAATAATGAAGATGCAGTAAGGTTTTAAAGGTTTTTATTTAACACAGTCTGCAATCTACGGTAAATCGCATGGGCTGCAATGATTAGGATAATGAACAGTGCAAGACAAGAGTCATTATTATGAGGACCCCCACCATCTTGCAGCAACATAAGAAGACATAGAGTGTATAATATGTCCTAATACCCTATCGTAATAGGCCTAGCCCGCTACCTAGAGGAGAGCTGGGTATGTTAAACCTAATCAGCCAATGCCATGTCCCTCGAAGGAGCCCCCAACCCTCGTTACCTTGGAATGAGGCTCAAGCTCAGACTCCGTAGGAACACGAAGTCCGAGTCAGCATCAAGGTGACTTGCAGCATCAATAGCAGCGATGGTATCTGGTGGGAATCCCTCTGATTATCTGTCTAAAGTGTGATGTATTTATACAGATCTACTTGAAACCCTGACGTAGGTTGTCCCAAACAATAGATAACACAGCATGCTTGGGACGGTAATTAATATAAACAATTCCCTCAAAAGTGTGAACAGGGAAAGTACCTAATGTCAACACCTACAGTTTGTTTGTCTTTGTTGCATGAGTTGTCACCTTAGCGCTGTGGCACTGATAACATAAAGCTAAACAAAATGTCCTAACTATAAACAAGGCAGCCATCTTAGAAGAATTAATTAAATAAATGGGCTAAGACAGAGCAAGCTAAGTAGGTTAAAAGTCACTAGGTGACGGGGGCACGAGTCTGCAAGCCAAAGGCTAAGATAACTTCTGTTATCCCATTAAAACAAACTAGGATTCAGTACACCCTCCCCATTGTCGTAACAAGTATGATGCCATTAAAGGACGCCACTGAGGTTGAGGGAATCCAAAAGCTAAATAACTGCTCTGGACTAAAAGCGAAGCATAAAAACAAAAGTTAAGGAACATAATTAAAATTAAGGCCCTCATTACAACCCTGCCAGTCGGTGATAAAGCGGCGGTAACACTGCCAACAGGCCGGCGGAAACAAAATGGAATCATGACCACGGCGGAAACCACCAACACAAAAAGCCACTTTAACACTCCGACCGCGACGGCGGTAGCAACAAACACGACGGCGGTAACCGGCAACAGCCAGGCGGAAGACAATGTCCTGCCCACAGCATTACAACAGGCCTATCTGCCACCTTTTCCGGGGCGGTACCGACGCCATCAAAAGCACAGTGGAAACAATACACTGAAGGGAAACGACTCACTTCTCGACACTCAAGGAAGAACCACAACGCCATGGAGCCAGAGATACACATTTTTCCAATGCTGGTGTACCTTCTCATACACCAGGAACACGAATGCCGACGAAGACGACCACGGTGAGTACTGCACCTAGCACACAAGGGAGGGGGGGAGGAAAAAGAGAGTGACACACACACGCAACAACCCCACCCCCAACACCATACACACAAACAGATGCAACAACATTACATATACACCCCGTAACCCTCAGGAATAACGCAAGGACAAAAGGAATGGATTTAAATTAGTGTAATAGTACAAATTTAGATAAGTACGTCCTTAAACAATAAACAGTATGTACAATATATACAAAAGGAGGGACAATGCCCACTCCAAAATGTCTGTGGCCCAGGGGGCCATAACACATAGGCAAAGGCCACACTTGACTCCTGCCTCAATACGGAGAGACCACTGCAGGGCCATCAGGTTGAAAAAACACAGGCACCTTAGGGGAACAGGGCATGGGGGGACACCTCAGCTGGAAGATGGTACAACGCCACTGGCCTGGAGGGGGCTCCATGCCCACTGCTTGGTCCTGGGGAGTACAAAGTCACAGTCTCTCAAGTGGGTGAGTTGCCCACTGCTTGCTCCTGGGGAGTGCAAAGCCACAGTCTCTCTAGTGGGTGGTTTGCCTACTGCTTGGTCCTGGGGAGTGCAAAGCCACAGTCTCTCTAGTGGGTAGTATGCCCACTGCTTGGTCCTGGGGAGTGCAAAGCCACAGTCTCTCAAGTGGGTGGTTTGCCCACTGCTTGGTACTGGGGAGCGCAAAGCCACAGTCTCTCAAGTAGGTGGCTTCTCCACTGGTTCTGAAGGGGGCTTTGTGCCGAGTGTGCTTCATCATGGCAAGGAGGGTGTGAGTGGATGCCTTCTTCCACTGGTTCTGGAGGAGGCTTTGTGCCCAGTGTGCTTCATCCTGGGAAGGAGGGGGTGAGTGGATGCCTTCTTCCACTGATTCTGGAGGGGGCTTTGTGCCCAGTGTGCTTCATCCTGGATGGGCCAAGGTCACAGTCTCTCACCTGGGTGTCACACTGGTGTTGCAGGGGCTAGGACGCACTGCAGCCCATGTAGTCACTACTACACACTGCTCACCGGTGGTGACGGCTGCTCCGTTGATGGCAGTTGCGCTGCAGGTGCCGGTGCTGTCGGTGGTACGCTCCAGCCCTTCACCTGGAGCCTCGGACGGCTGACCACTGGGGCTTCTGCTGCTGGCAATGGTGCTGCTGGCCGTGATGCAGGTGGCGATGCTGGCTGCGGTGCTGGCTGCAGTGCAGGTAGGGGTGCTGGCCGCTGTGGTGGTAGGCTCCAGCCCTTCACCTGCAGCCTCGGACGGCTGCCCACTGGGGCTGTTGCTGCTGGCAGTAGTGCTGCTGGTGGCGGGGAAGGTAGCGGTGTTGGCCCCGGTGCAGGTAGTGGTGCTGGTCGCGGTACTGGTAGGCTCCAGCCCTCCACCTGCAGCCTCGGATGGCTGCCCACTGGGGCTGCTGCTGCTGGCAATGGTGCTGCTGGCAGCGGGGCAGGTGGCGGTGCTGGTCGTGGTGTAGGTGGTGGTGCTGGCAACGGTGCAGGTAGCGGTGCTGGCTGTGGTGGTGGTAGGCTCCAGCCCTTCACCTGCAGCCTCGGACGGCTGCCCCTGGGGCTGCTGCTGCTGGCAGTGGTGCATCTGGTGGCGGGGCAGGTGGCGGTGCTGGTCGCGGTGCAGGTGGCAGTGCTGGCCGCTGGGGTGGTAGGCTCCAGCCCTTCACCTGCATCCTCGGACGGCTGAAGTCTCATGGCAGGTGTTGTGTGCCCCTTCCTGCCCTTGGCAGATGGTGGTGCCTCCTTGCTTCTGCCAGTTGGTGTTTTTTTTTTGCCCTTGCTGGCTGGTGGTGCCTCCTTCCCCTTGCTGGCTGGTGTCCCCTCCTTGCCTTTGCTAGGCGGTGGACCCTTCTTGGCCTTGGCAGGTTGTGCTGGCACACTGGCTGTGCTGACGGGTGCCTCCTTGGAGCCTCTCACACCAGCAGTAGCTGCAGAAAACACAGTGGTCGTGGACTGGGTGGCTGAGGTGCTGGGCTGGGTTCTGGCCACCCTGGCCTGAAGTGAAGGACAGAGGGTGGAGGGGTAGGGAATAGGCCAATGGTGGCAAGGAAAAGCTTCTTAGGGACACTGGGGCGGGAAGAGGGTGAAGGTTTCGGAGTGGAGGAAGAGGGAGTGGTTGTAGGAGGTGTCAGTCTGCTGTGTTTGGGTGCAGGTGCATGGGCTGGATGCTGTTGTGAGGTGGATGGCTGTTGGGTGTCTGTGCGCTTGGTTGTGTTTTCTTTGGGAGGAGGGGTCACAGACACAGTGGGAGAGGACACATTGGACGTGTGCATGGATGTGGGGGTGGTGACTGCCAGTGAGGGGCATGTAGTGATAGGCGTGCTGGTGATGGAGGTAGTGGATGAGGATGTAATGCATGCAGGTGGACAATGAGGAGGAGGGGGACACAGTGGAGGCAGTGGATGTTGGTGTGTCTGCATGCGGATGGTGCTTGTGTGAGTGCCTGTGAGATGAAGTGTGGTGCTTGTGTTTGCCTGAGCCACTTCTGTGTGTTGATTTGGGTGAATGTTGGTCTGAAGGTGTGCTTGGGATAGGCTGGGGTTGAGGGGACTGGGCCTGGGTAGAGGAAGTTGGAGGGGGGAGGCTGGAGACAAGGACAATGGCTGCCATCAGTGAGTTGGCCAGAGCCTGGAATGCTCTCTGTTGGGCCGCCACACCAGAATGAATGCCCTCCAGGTATGCATTTGTTTGTTGCAAATGCCCTGCTAGACCCTAGATGGCATTCAGTATGGTTGACGGCCCAAAAGAGAGGGATCTTAGGAGGTCAATAGCCTCTTCACTGAGGGCAGCAGGGCTGACTGGGGGAGGGCCTTAGGTGCCTGGGGCGAAGGATATGCCCACCCTCCTGGGTGAGCGAGCACGGGAAACACTATGAGCGGCTGCTGGGATGGTGGTGCTGGTACGGGGGTGGCGGATGTACCTGTAGTTGGGATGGGCTTAGAGGTGTCCGCCACTGCCAGGGAGCTCCCATCTGAGGAGGAGTCGCTGTTGGTACTGTCCCCTCCTGTCTCCGTCGTGGTGCTCGCCTCTCCCTCCATCCCACTGGGGCTCTCACCGTTTGTGGATTCAGTCTCCAGGCCCATGTGGAATGCAGCTCCCTCCGTCGTCTGTGACTCTGCTCCTCCACCAGATGATGCTAATGCACACAAGAACAGGGTGACAAAAGGGGGGGAGAGAGACAGAGGATTGGTCAATGCCAGCAACAACACTACCGTTGGCCGTATGCAACTCACAGGGACCAGCCCTATGCACTAGGCCATGCACTACCAGTTACAATGCTAGTCACCAGCCCATGGGGTACAATGCCTAACGCCATTCGCTGCACAACTGAAACCCACAGGACCCTGCCCAGTAGTAGATGCCCACCAACATTATTGTGGTTGGAGTGCATCTGAGCTTGCCCATCATGGAACCTACCCTACCATGTTCGCCCAGGCCTAGGAGCACCCACAGCCCACATTCCCCACCCCGGTAACACCTTAACGCGCGCAAAGTCAAGAACCTGAGTCTGTATTCGCCCCCTTGTGGCTGCTGTGATGCTTCAAGCGCCCATTGAACTCCAGATAGGACACTGCCAGGATGCGGAACATCAGGGGGGTCAGGATATGACAGGCACCCCTTTCTCGTTGGAAGGTCAGCCCCAGCTGGGCCTCTGCCATCTTCCTTGCCCAGAGGCGCAGGTCCTCCCACCGTTTGCGGCATTGGGTGCTCCACCTCTCAAGGACCCCCAGGGTCAGCACCTCCTTGGCGATGGCACACCAAATACCCTTTTTCTGATGGGTGCTGACCTGCAGGAAAAATACAGCAGGAAAGGGATTAATCATAGCGTCCGGACTGTCATACTCATGGCCCACCATATCCCTCCCATCCCCTTACGCACAGACATTGACCACCATACATGCAGCACTCTGCCCAGGACCCCTCAGCCCCCCCACATGAGGCTTACACACACAGCACTCCATACATTCATACCCCAAGCATCATGCTCACAGTGTACTCACCTGTTGGTCTGGAGGACCATAAAGTAAAGGGTACTGGGGTAGGACCCCATCCACCAGTCTCTCCAACTTCCCCAAAGTGAAGGCAGGGGCCCTTTCCCCAGACACTCAAGTCGTGGTCGCTTCCAGACACAGGTCACAGCAGCACTTGCAGTGTAGGTCCTCTCCTGTTGAAGGTCAGGTAGCAAGTGAGTGAACAGATAGAAAATGGCGGTTACATCAGTGGCGGTGCATACCATCACCGCCGGCGTACATCGCCATTGGCTCCTGGAACCCATAGGCCCCAATGATAACCAATGCAGTGTTGCAGGGCAGTCATCGACCACCGACTGCAACGGCGCACAATGCCAGCGGAATTAACTCATTTCCACTTGTACCTCCTCACAGGTCAGGCAGCCGCCATTTCAGGGAGGCATAGGCCATGGCACCTAACTGCGTCACAGCAGACATAGGCACATCAACTGACTTACAAGTTCACATACTGTTTCTGTAAAACAAAAATTGCATATTAATCTGAGTACATGTTTGAATATGACATTCTGCTTACCGTTTTTCACTCTAGAGTTCAAGCACTGAGGATGAATAGGAGATGGAGACATCCCCCGTGTACAGACCCCTGGTGGACCTGGTGACAATGGAGGACAGGCACATTATCCTAACCTACAGACTCGATAGGGCCACAATCCAAGAGCTGTGTGCCCAATTTGAGCCAGACCTGATTTCAGCTATCCGCCACCCCACAGGTATCCGCCCTCTAGTGCAGGTCCTGTCAGTGCTCCATTTCTTGGCAAGTGGTTCCTTCCAAGCGACTGTGGCCATGGAATCAGGGATGTCACAGCCTATGTTCTCAAACATGCTGACCAGAGTGTTGTCTGCCCTGCTGAAACACATGCAACGTATTCCCCCAGGTGGAGGATTTGGCCACAGTGAAGGCTGACTTCTATGCACTGGAATATATCCCCAACATAATTGGTGCTATTGATGGTACACATATTGCCTTTGCCCCCCCGCCCCCCGGAGAAATTAACAGGTGTTCAGAAATCGAAAGAGCTTTCACTCTCTGAATGTGCAGATGGTGTGTTTGGCGGACCAGTACATCTCCCATGTCAATGCAAAGTATCCTGGCTCTGTGTATGATGACTTTATCTTGAGGAATAGCAGCATCCCATATGTGATGGCTCAACTCCAGAGGCACCGGGTGTGGCTAATAGGTGAGCCCATTGTCCCCACCCAGTTGATGTAGGTATATGGGTGTGGGGTTATCCCTAAGGGTGAGTGTGTGTCTAACAGGTATCCCTCGATATTTACAGGTGACTCTGGTTACCCCAACCTCTCATGGCTACTGACCCCAGTGAGGAATACCAGGACAAGGGCAGAGGAACGTTAAAATGAGGCACATGGGCGAACAAGGAGGATCATTAAGCGCACCTTTGGCCTCCTGAAGGCCAGATTCCGGTGCCTCCATCTGACAGGTGGATCCCTGTACTACTCACCCAAGAAGGTGTGCCAGATCATCGTTGCATGTTGCACAACCAGGCCTTGAGACGCTAGGTGGCTTTTCTGCAGGAGGATGAGCCTGGACATGGTCGTGTGGCAGCGGTGGAGCCTGTGGACAGTGACGAAGAGGAGGCAGAGGAAGAGGATGTGGACAACAGAACTAAAATAATCCAACACTACTTCCAGTGACACACAGGTAAGGCACTGTAACTTTACCTTCCATTGCAGTTTTGTGTTGGACATTGTACATGGCAGCCTGATTTCCCTATTTCTATGGCAACTTACTGTACCCTTTGGCATCTCTATTTTCAGATATTTGTGCCCCACTCTGGCTCCTGGTGTGTTTACTGCTGCCCACTACAGGTCATACCTATGTAAATATAACTGTACATTTCAATTGCAATGTTTACAGCTTATTTAAGCAATACATATTTCAATCAATTGAGAGACTCCATACTTGTATTTGTTCCAAGGGTGTTTATTTCAGTGATAATATGTGTAGGGGGTATTGCTAGGGACTGGGTTGATAGTGGAGAAATGTCCAGGACAGAGTCCACTCTATTGGTATCACAGATGTGTTGTCCAAGGGGGCATAGGAAGTGGAGCAATGGCAGTTCAAGGTGGACAGGGTGACAGAGTGGGACACAAGGGTGACAATCAGGTGAGTCCTATTTCCTGGCGGGGGTCTTGGCAATGTTCTCTGACTTCTGCCTGGATCGCAGGGACCTTTTGCGTGGTGGTTCTCCTTCTGTAGAGGGTGGGGTGCTGGTGGCCTGTTGTTCCTGTTGCGTGGCCTCCCGTCCACTACCGTCGGCGGAGGTGGAGGGATGTTCTTCGGTGTGGCTAGTATCAGGGGCCCGTTGGTGTGCCACTGCCTCCCTCATGGTGTTGGCCATGTCTGCCAGCACCCCTGCAATGGTGACCAGGGTGGTGTGGATGTCTCTCAGGTCCTCACTGATCCCCAGGTACTGTCCCTCCTGCAGCCGCTGGGTCTCCTGCAACTTGGCCAGTATCTGGCCCATGGTCTCCTGGGAATGGTGGTATGCTCCCAGGATGTTGGTGAGTGCGTCGTGGACAGATGGTTCCCTGGGCCTGTCCTCCCCCTGTCGCACAGCAGTCCTCCAACCTTCCCTGTCGTCCTGTGCCTCTGTCCACTGAACCGTGTGCCCTCTGCCACTGACCCCAGGTCCCTGATTGTCCTGTGTTTGTGGGGTTGCATGGGGTCCATGTAGTGGTGGACACACTGCTGATTTATGTGTCCTGGGGACAGAGGGATGGGCCCGCTGGGTGGGTGCTGTGCTGGTGTTTCCTGAGTGGGGAGGCTCTGTGGTGGTTTGGGACTGTGGCTGGGTCACCGACTGTCCAGAGGTCCCTGATGGGCCAGGTTGGCCATCCTGATCCAGGCGTGCCGAGCTGCTGTCATCACTGTGGGCCTCTTCTGTGGGGGGACTGGATATTGCTGGCACCACCTCTCCGGTGACATTGTGTGGGGGTCCTGTGGGGATGTAAATGCAGTGTTATTGTTTCTGCTTGTGACATCTTGTGCATGGGTGTGTTTCCCTCTACAGTTGTTATTACCAAGGGAGCTTTGGCATGTATGAGTTGTGATTTGGTTGGCTAATTGATTGTCACTAGTGTGCATGCTGTGGTGATGGGTGTCCATGCAGGTCTGTGATGGGGGTCCATGCATTGGTGTTGCATGCACGGCTTGGTATTGGGATGGGTGGGTTGTGATGGTGGGGTATATGTGATGTGGTGGAGTGATGGGGGTGAGGGTAGGGGTAGGAGTTTGTGATGACATGCAAGTAGGGGGGGGGGAATAAAGTGATAAAGTAGTAAAGATTTGACTTACCAGAGTCCAGTCCTCCTGCTACTGCAGCCAGGCCCTCAGGAAGCATGATCGACAAAACTTGCTCCTCCCATGTTGTTAGTTGTCGGGGAGGAGGTGGGGGACCACCGCCAGTCCTCTATACAGCTATCTGGTGTCTTGCAACCACGGAACACACCTTCCCCTGTAGGTCGTTCTACTTCTTCCTGATGTCATCCCTTGTTCTGGTGTGCTGTCCCGCGGTGTTGACACTGTCCACGACTCTCCGCCACAGCTCCATCTTCCTAGCAATGGACGTCTGCTGCACCTGTGATCCGAATAGCTGTGGCTCTACCCAGATGATTTCCTCCACCATGACCCTTAGCTCCTCCTCGGAGAATCTGGGGTGTTGTTGTGGTGCCATGGGTGTAGTGTGAGTGGTGTGTGTGAGGGTGTGTGGGACGATATGTTAGGGTGTGTGCTGCGAGGTGCGTGGATGGTGTATAGGTGATGGTGTTTTGTGGCTCAGATTCAGTGGGTGCTCCTGGCTTGTCCCTCTCTCAGTTGTCAAATTCTTTGGGTCGTAAAGGGTTGTGGGTAATGTGTGTGTTTTATAGTGTTGTGGGTGTGTGGGTGTGGTGTGTGTGTGTGTGTCAGGTGTGTGTAGTTTGAATTGTCCAATGTGGTGTTGTTTTGGTAGTGTGTGTGTATTTTGAGCGCAGCGGTCTGTACCGCCAATGGTTTACCGCGGTTAGATGACCGCCATGGTGATTCATGATGCTGTGGGTGTATTTCTGTTGGCATAACGGTGTGGGTTTTGCTACCGCCAGTTTATCACTGACCTTTGGGCTGGCGGACTTATGTGTGTGTGTCTGTATAGTGGCGGATTTATATGTCTGGGTCTTAATATCCGTAGCAGTATAGCGCTGTGGTCGCAGTATGTTGGTGGCAGTCAGCATGGCTGTAAGCGGCACTTACCGACAATATCATAATGAGGGCCTAAATGTCTAAAAACAACCATGACAAGCACAGCAGGCCAAAGCAAGAATAATACTGTGACATTTAGCTTGATTAAAAAAAAAAGTCCAATCATTGTTTTGGGGAACTATAGTCATGATCTTGAAGAATAGCTCCGAAGTCACCGACTAAAAAGTCATCAAAAAATGAGGCCAAATCGTCTGATGTCAGATCAATCACCTGGGCGGATGGATTCACAGAGCAATAGTGCGCAGTAGTCTCTTGTGCAGGTCCACCTCCGTTAGTGCCATTTTCCGTAGAATGAAGAGCCAACTCAGTCAACACGGAGTGTTCATAAGTGGCCTTGTGGTTCAGCCTTAGTCTCATGGGGCACGACTGTGTATGAACCCTCATCGAGGACATCAGCAGTTCTTGGTCCACAGGTGGCACTGGCAAGACGGCAAGACACACGGTTGGCAAATGTTCAAAGAAGCACCATATGCAGCGAAAGACAGGCTGCAGGCACCGGAGGAGTGGCTGAAATAAAAACAACCAATTCCACTCTAGTTCCTCCAGCAAGGAAGCATTGAAGATCTGGACCATGCGTTCACGGCACAGTTTTGCTGGTGGCAGGGGCTCCATCGCTCCGTGTAGCAGTAAAGAAAGAACCACTGCGAATCAGAAAAAATAGCAGCAATATTCCGCCAATTAATGCCAAAATTACAGGAAAGCCACCAAACACACTTGAAAATAGTGAATGGATGGCTGACAGGATGTCTCCGAAGATAGTTTGGAAGACTCACACAAATCCAGACCCGACAGCCTTAAAGAAATGGACAATCACAGTAGTGCTCGAGGTGTTGAAAATTCTGGATACCAGCTCACCAAAGTGCTTGGGGAAGTTGGGATTTAATAGGGATTGTATCTCGGCTGATGATCTCGCAATCTGGAGAACATACATCTCTTTAGCGGATGTCAACGCGACCTGTTTTTGAAACAGTAGCGCCTTTAGTCTGCTCAGCTTGTCATAAATTACCTTAATAGTATCAATGTGAGGCCGCTTTTCTGATACCTTTATTTCCCATGTGGGGGGGAATAAAACATGTCCACAACACGTAACGACCTTAGAGACCAAAATTGTGTAGGCAATTCCCGGTCGCATACCATAACAGCTTTGATTGCTCAGCACCACATAACTGCCATTGGAAAGTACATGAAATGCTGGTCGAATCAAAGAAACGGAAGTACCCTTCAGGAAACAGGCCAAGTTCACGACCCCCACATTACAATGGCGTGAAGGGACACCTGCTTGCAGATCATTGAATGACTAACAGTAGTCTCACATTCGCTTCCGCGAAGAAAGACCTCTGTTTTGCCGTTCAGAGATTTATAATCAGAGGGCAACTCCCACTCTTCCTTAATAAAGCTATCTCCCAAACTCTCGTACCTGCCCACAGCAAGATATTTCAGGCATTTCAAAAAACAAAAGGTGGATATGGGCAGATTAATAATGCCATGTAGGAGCCAGACAGTCGAAGCACTCTCTGCTATCGTAAAAGGCAACTTTTCTAACCTCTCTATATGAAGCATGGTGAAACTCGCCCCCCTTTTAGCCATTGTGTGTTGTTTCCCGGATAAATTAAAAGCAGCAAACAATTCACTACCGTTAATGTATCTCCATGGATTACAGCCATTTTTCAATGTTTGTAAAGTCCAACCAAGCTGCATAATCGAACGCAGCTGACTCTGCCCATGGTATAAACGGGACACGTCTGTCTGAATGATATCTATCGTAGACAACACTATGGCCCATATTTATACTTTTTAGCACCACATTTGTGTCATTTTTTATGCAAAATCGGCACAAACTTACAAAATACCATTGTATTTTGTACTTTTGCGCTGCTTTTGCGTCAAAAAATGACGCAAATGCGGCGCTAAAAAAGTATAAATATGGGCCTATGTTTGTTAGTGAATATACTCTGTTGGACAGGGTCTTCATGCCATTATCGACAACCGCCAAAGCCTTCTCTAAGTTTCCTTTATCTAGTTTCCTTAAACATACAGCAGCTTCTATCTAAGAAAGTTTTCATATCTCATTAAACATAGCATAAATAAATCTTTTAGAGCGCTGTTTCCTAGGACCTAACAAAAAGTCCTGCAAGTCTATATTTTCAGAAAGTGTGTTAAGGTGTTCTTTAAATGCGGCTAACGTGTTGGACTGTATCCATTGTTGACACAGTTTACCCACACTGTATGTAGACACTATCCCCGTGTGGTGACCTGAGATAAAGCGAGGATCCGGCTGGCTAATCTTGAAACTCCCTGAGTTATTTAAAAAACGTGCCTGACATCCATTGGTGTCCATTAGCCAAACTAACCACCCGCCGGGATTGGAAAGTGAAGAATTGCAGGTACCATCCTGAACTTTTGCATCCAGTTCTTCTTCTGTGTTATTCAGGAAAAATTGCCAATGATTAAACTTAGCTGGTGTGGGGATACTGGGCGTGTTCATGTCTTTTATTTTTGCTAACCTGAGGCAGGAGGTCTGTTGAACAGTGTCATTTAAAAAAATCATTTGTACAGGAATCAGGCATGCTCTAAACAAGGCTTCCCTACCCTGTATTTGTCAATCTTGTGTTCCCCATACACTCAATCAATAGTGTTCTTCCAGTGATCGTAACCTTCAATGGTAAGATGGGAAACAAAGGAATCTGAATACATCAATTTTGTATCTGTTAGCAAAATGTCCCTAATTTTTGAAGGAGGTAATTTGAAAAAATATGACTCGGAATTTCTTGTGTCATGCCCAGAAAAATAAGTGAATTTCTCTAAATAACTTTTCGGGCTCCCCACTGGTGGTGTTGAACAATGTTCCCACTGTGTGTAATTAAGTGCCGGTCTATGTCTAGTTGCGCGGTGGAGGTAGTAATGTCCCCAATTATTGTAGCAGAACATTTCCCCATCATTAATTGTATTTACATATACATTTCTTTCAAAAACTGAATAGTCCTTCATTTCAGTTAACATAGAATCAACTGTCTTGACATCCCAATTATCAGATACAACACTGGGTGTAATAACATCTGTCATAGATATTTTAAATACATATGGTATTTGGATAATCTCAGTAGGCCTGTAGATTTCAAATGGAACTTTGTCCCACACAATTCCATCAGTAATGGGTACAGCTGAAATGTTCACTAAGGACAAGTCTCTGCGGATCTTATGTGAGGAATGAAATGGTGTTAAGACTTCAACCACAGGTGCTACAGAGGCGCGTTCAGGAATATAATGACCATTTATAAGCAAGAAGAAAACAGTCACAAAACCAATCCATAGAAATATGGTAGAAAATGTCAGGCAGAACCATAAATAGTTCCATGGGTATATTAAGTAATTAATTTTAAGCCATAGATATAGCTTACGTGTTCTTGAAACATTTTCAATCACTGTAGTGGATGAGTCTGAAGAATAGTCATTAATGTCGATGAAGTAACCAGAGGCAGTCTCTGCAAATACAGGAGCAAGTGCAGTTCTTGTAGATGGGTCCACTTCACGTGGAGGCTCATAGTAAATAGTGCCATCAGTCTGTGTTGCATTGGTGTATTCGACGGCCAGCTCTTGAACCGGTGTCGTGGGTGAAGTGGTAACAGGAACCAGCAAGAGCTCATTTTCCGCCCTCCCCATGGTCGAGGAGGAATTTATAGTATTGTTGGACATTGTTGCATAGTCCACAGTAGTGTTGGTCACTCTATTCTGAAGAGGTATGTCCTGTTGGGTAGTGAGAGGGGATCGGGAACTACCTAAGGGACCTCTGGGTCTACTGTGCAGGATCGGCCACATGGTGTAGTTTGACGTTGTCAATCGAAACAAATATGTTTCCTCAGGAACCAGGCAACGGTGGCAAGATAACAGTTCGGATACGTTGTATTCCCAGGGCTGTGACCGGTTCTCTGTAGAATGGACCGAATTCCTTCCTCACAGCAATCTTTTCACAAACCAGATCCCCAACTTTAGGAATCCAGTCGGTGGAAGTTGTTGGTATATCCCTTATTCCTAAGGTGGCAGCACTGGTGGATGATTTATCATCTCAAAATTGTTGAAGCTCCTGTAAGACAGTGAGACGTTCATTTATGTCAAATGGTGTTTCTGTTGCCACCATACCAGAACCATCAAGATCTGGGGCATACATAGGTATCCCAAAGAGAACCTCATAGGGAGTTCATTCGTTCCCAAGGACCGTCTTGGCAGATTATTCAGTGCTCTCTGGACTCCATATAGGTGATGAAGCCAGCTGCGCCAGAACCTAATACTCTAGCAGTTAAGGACTGCTTTAGATCACAGTTCCGCCTATCCACGACTGAATTTCCCTCAGGATGGTATGGTGAGGAGTAATAGAGTTCAACACCCATTGTCCCCATGGTGTCCCTGAATGCCTTAGGGGCAAATGCAGGGCCCTGGTCCGAGTGGAATGCTGCAACCGCATATGTACCGATAAAGATCAGCAAATCTTTTATAACAGTTTGAGCGTCATCCGACCACTGCAGCCATGCCCACAGGAATCTAGAACAAGAATCTACAGCGACTAGGATGTATTTGTATGCACCACCAGGTTGGAGTGGACCACAATGGTCCAGGTACACACATTGTAATGGCCTGCTGGACACTTTGAGGGATGTCTGTGGTGAGCTCTTTATTTTTTGGGAAATGTCACAACAAAGGACGTATTGCTTTGTCTGTTTGTATAGACCTGGCCACCAGAATCTTTTCTGTAAGAGTGTTACTGTGGTCGAAATACCAGCATGAGCAGAAGCGACACCCTCATGCGCTGCTTTTACTAGACCTAATCTCTGGTCTTCATTGGGGATTACTCGATCTCCAGCCCCAGGAAGTGCTGCATAAGCAACATTCTGTGCACTGATGTGATAAGAATATTTTGTAGGGTACCCTTTCGGGAGAGACTTGCCTTCAGCCGAAGCTTTCACGGCAGTCACTATTTAATTATCCAATCTTGTATGGGAACGAGTCACTGCAGCCACAGAAGCCATAGCTACTGCGGATTTGGCTGCTTCGTCAGCCGAAGTATCACCAATAACGTGTACTCCTACACATTGGTGGCCCAATGTATGCAATACATGGATGCACAGTAGTTTATCCTTAAGATCAGCCATTCTCCCCCACAATGTCTTGTGTATTATGGTGTCCCCTTTAGGATCTCTAAACCTGTTCGGTTTCCAATGATTAAGATAATCATTGTAAGACTGAACACAGTGATATGAATCACATACTATCAAAGTCAGTCTTCCTGTCTCTGTTTTTTCTAGCACTAAAATAAGGACTTTGAGTTCGGCTAACTGAGCTGTGCAGTCCCCTAGGGTCTGTGTGTAGGTGTTATGAGGGTGGAAGACTCCATCCTTCATCACTGCACTCACGGCTGCGCAAGTGGCTGAGTATTGATGTTTGGTACCTACAGCTGGATGAGCTGAACCATCAGTATAAATGACAGTATGGTATTTGTCTAAAGGCAAAATATGTAGAGGAGCAGGGCACTCCTGTTCATATTGGAGAAATTCTTGTGTCTGGAGTTTCGGATCAAAAATGTAATCAACATCAGTAGCGGTCAGAGAAGTAACCCACTGAATCCAGCGTGGATGTAATGCTTTAGCGTTAGGAACGCTCGCTTTGGTGATGTCCTCTGACACCAGGGTCATGACAATCATGCGTTTCCCTTGGGCAAGTGGCCTCTCTTTTATGACAGCCATCTGAACTGCAGTTAGAATTTTTTCTGTGGGTGCAAAACGTTTCTCGCCATTTGAGTATAAATGTGATTTATATGCTATGGGCACTCTTTCATCCTCATTAAGGGTGACATAAGTAAACCCAATGGCCCCAGCAATTATCCTGATGACCAAATTTGTTTTATTGTCACATGTGTGCAAGTTCTTAGCTTCCAGCATGTCCTGTTGCAATACCCTAAGGATGCGTGTGTGTTCAACTGTCCAGTGTCTCCTAGAAAAATCTGGACGTATTAAGTGGTATAGGGGCTTGATGCATTGTGCATAGTCTAGAATATATGTTCTGCCAAAATTGAAGAAACCGAGTAAAGATCGTAGTTTCTTCAGAGAGTCTTATAGCCCTGGGGTAAACGGCAAAAGCGTTTTTGTGAGCCAAATGAGAATGCACTCAGGTCCCGACTTTATTCCGCTAAATTCTGGACGAAGAACCCATTGGAGATATCCAACATTGTTTTATATTTTTTGTGCACTATATTGTTTATCAGTGCCATGCTATGTGAATTTTGTACAGCATATGTACATGTATGACTGCTTAAATGTCTATAATCTAAGACTATGCTATAGGAATGGTCTGGCTTCGCAACCAGGAATAACAGGTTATTCATTGCAGAAGCGCAGGATTCAACTACCCCCTGATATTCTAGCTGAGTGAGGATCTCCCTCACTGGAGCTTTAGCTTCGTGTTTAACTGGATATTGTGTCTGAGGTTGGGGTGCAGACTTGATAGGTATTAGATGACACGGAGAATCCCTGTTCCAACCTACATGATTGCAGTATAATGCAGGTGCCTGCGCTAGAACCCATCTGACAACTCAGGCTTCTTTTTCCGCCTCTGGAACAAGATTAGAGAAAGAAGGCAAAATGACATTTTACAGATGTGTTCGGGCGGCCAATCTCTTTCGGCCAATAGGATGTCACAGTTAAGTTCATCCCAAAAGATCACACCGATGGTGCGTTCCACGTCTCCCTCAATTTGGATCTTTAGATCATAATGTCTATCAGGTGGGAGTATGCGCCTGTCCCCTGTTTCAACTGCAATAAAATTGCTAGTTGCTGTTGCATCCAGGTGATCTTTCAGGCTCTGGTGAAATATTGTGACCTCTGCTGCACTGTCTAGCAGTGTCACTGCTGACGTCTTGTTATTCAGCAATGTTCTCAAGCTTTTTAAGCTGTGGCTTTTGTTGTGAAGTCTGCTCTTCTTTCTTGACTGTAGTCTGGGGTGAGTCTTTCTTTTGTTTCACGTATTCAGGACGACGGTCAGGACTGCCCCCTCTCTCGCTACGCCTATCCGGAGCATCCTGAAATTAATGAGAGGGACGTGAGTCAGTATATCTATCAGGAGTTCCAATATTCTCCCTATTTCTGAGAGTATATCTCCTTTCAGAGTTCTCCAGATGTGGACAGTCTGCTCCTGCTTCTGTCTATCTTTAAATTGTATTGGCTTTTCCCAGCACTTTTTTGAACCATCTTGGGTCAGTTTTGTACCTTCCTTAGGAGCGGTACTCTGTACTTCCAGCTTCTTTGGCTTGGCTCCCAGACTATCCCATCCTATACTAGTATAGGTATCGGAAATAATTTTTGGTAGCTGTCTCTCTTGTTCCAAATGTGGAGTTTCTCAGAGACGCTGGCATATAGCCAGTGCTACACCTTCCCCTTTAATGTTACTGAGTATAATCGAGGGTACTGCGTCCAAATTACGTAGTAATTTCATCCCCAAATCTAGGGCAGGTGCTGCCCCATGCTCATTCTGTATTTGTTTTAACACTTCCGGTAAGCTGGCAAGTGTCAGGGTACCATGTGTGGTAGTATATATTGCAGCAAAGACTGTACCCCATGTGGCACAGTCATCCATCGAGGGAACCATCCCAAAGGGCAAGCACATTGTGAGAATTCTATGTTTCCCCTGTGGTCCTGTATGGGGAAGCACAGCTTCCAGCTGATTTGTTTTCTGGGCTATCCAGTAAGGTATTTTCTCCCGTTCTGTGGGTGCTTTACCCATAATACTATGCACTGTTTGTGGATTAATCCCAGTAGCCAATTGGTATCCAGCAGGTGCTGGTGGTGCTGGACGCGCTGGTGTTGTGTTTAAAGTCCGCATTATGAACTGAACAAGCCTTCTATATAATGTTACTATTTAATTATATAAGTTTCGCCGATCTGCTGCTTGCAAATTTTGTATACCCGGGTGAGGTGTGTATGTGGCAAACATAGGCCACGTAGGTCCATCATTACTTAAAGGGCGTAATCTCAAGCGTTGTATTACATGTGTATTGCGCCTTCAAACCAGTTCTGATGCTCCTGATAATTGAGCGGTATTTCATGATTCTGGTATGCTTGGTACCGCTGTGGCACATTCCCCATTGTATATGTGTGAAATGTAAGTGTTCTGCGGTCTTCCTCCAGAAAGGTGACCCAAGAATAAAATGTTTCTGTTTGGTAAGCTTCATTAGCTTCTACTATGAAAGTGACTTCCCCGCCCTCTTCTGTATTCCCATGTGCTACTAGGTGTAATGTTAATGCTTGTCTAGCATTCTATGGCATTAGCCATATTGTAAAATGAAGAGATGGAACACAAAGTGGGGAGTAAAGTCCCTTTTAAGAGTTCGAGCTCGAACAACTTACAGCCTAATTAGGTGTTCCCTGGTCAGCTGAGGAGGATTTTCCCAAAGACCACGGACGTCTCCGTATAATGGTACTTAGGGTACATGTTGTCTGTGAGACAGTGATAATCGGGGTGGCCGTAAATTAGTGCCTAAACAACATCGTTAGTGGCGCCATGTTGTAGTTGGACTATTGCTCTGGGCAAGACTGCTGGTTCAAGGATGAAAGTACTTATGTTTGTAGGTGACTGTGCCTATCCTACAACAAGTTTTAACTGTAGTCCGGACCCTTCCTGCACACTAGCAGTACCTCACCAAGAACCTAAACAGTTAAAGGTGATTTGTGGCAGCCTTTACACATAGACTCAGAAGTATAACATCTCAGGGAGTGTCGTGGTTAAATTAAGATTACCCCTTTCTCACAGATACATCATGTCTCAACCAAACACAGGCAATGACGAAGATGCAGTGAGGTTTTAAAGGTTTTTATTTAACACAATCTGCAATCTACGGTAAATCGCATGGGCTACAATGATTAGGATAATCAACAGTGCAAGAAATAGAATTATAAAGACAAGAGTCATGATTATTAAGACTTCCACCATCTTGCAGCAACATAAGAAGACATAGAGTGTATAATATGTCCTAATACCCTATCATAATAGGCCTAACCCGCTACCTAGAGGAGAGCTCGGTATGTTAAAGCTAATCTGCCAATGCCATGTCCCTGGAAGGAGTCCCCAACCCTCGTTACCTTGGAATGAGGTCTCGAGCTCAGACTCCGTAGGAACTCGAAGTCCGGGTCAGCGTCAAGGCGACGTGCAGCATCGATAGCAGCGATGGTATCTGGTCGGAAACCCTCTGATTATCTGTCTAAAGTGTGATGTATTTATACAGATCTACTTGGACCCCTGATGTAGGTTGTTCCCAAGCAATAGATAACACAGCATGCTTGGGACGGTAATTAATATAAACAATTCCCTCAAAAGCGTGAAGAGGGAAAGTACCTAAAGTGAACACCTACCGTTTGTTTGTCTTTGTCACATGAGTTGATGGCTCAGCGCGGTGGCCCTGATAACATAAAGCTAAACAAAATGGCCTAACTATAAACAAGGCAGTCATCTTAGAAGAATTAATTAAATAAATGGGCTAAGACAGAGCAAGCAAAGTAGGTTAAAAGTCACTAGGTGACGGGGGCATGAGTCTGCAAGCCAAAGGCTAAGCTAACTCATGTTATCCCATTAAAACAAACTAGGATTCACTACACATTCTCATGGTGCTTAACACAGTAACTTGGCACCAGCAGCAAATATATAAATAAAACTGACTTTAAACAGACCTACTGGCATAGTAGTGCTTTATAGTACTTGGGTACATACATTAGAATGGCATAACAATTGACTGCATTGCACGAAGGAGTTAGATGCATCACAAAAGGGAGGAAATAGCACAAAACTTTCTACAAAGATCCAAGTCACTGTGTGCAGCTCCCACAATGCCACTTCCGTAAGTGTCCACCGCACCCCCAGCCATATCCAGGTGGTCCTCTTTTCCTCGGTGCCTATCTTCCAGTATGGGGAGAGAAATGCTGTCTGTTGGCTGGCAATGCCCCTCTCAGTCATAGCTGCCAAGTTTTCAGTTTGCTTGTGTGTGGCATTTCCATGCTTTCATGGTACATATGTGTGACATTGCAGTCCCTTTAGTGTGACACCCTGAGTGGCACTGTATCAAGAATAGAACAAAGCATATATCTCTTTGTGATGAGAAAACGTACAGAGAGTAACTCTTTCATGCACTATAATGGAGTAGAGAATTCCTCAAAACAGATCTCAATGCAAAGCACGCAAGGCTATCAAGCAAGGATGGGCTGACAGTGTCAAGCAGGGCACAAGGCTACTGTAGTGTCTTAGCACTACAGCTTTGCCATAGGTTTGCCACTCGCTTTCTCTCTTCTGTGCTCTACCGTAAAGGTCCCTCTCTTTCTCTCATAGAATTAAATGAAAATATGGTAATAACACACATTTAACATCCAACAAATTAAAGGCAGATTAGGCCCTACCAGGATTTGAAGCTGTGGCCATCAGTTTATGATCATCTCTTCACAGTAGTGGTCAAAGTATGCTGCTTGGTTTACTCGTGAAATAACAAAGGTCACAAGTGGGATCCTCATTTGCTAGGACACCTAAGTTCACTTCAATTTAACAGGAAAAATGTAACCTGTAAAATTTAAATGCACTTGGGGGAACCATGAAGGTGATTTTTGTAGCAGAAAGATGTATTCCTTTAATCTCAGCCAACAATAAATGCATTTATGAAAAAACCCTCAACCATAAAACAGAGAACGATGCGAGCGCGTCATTTTGTTCTAAATGTGGATGCACAACATAAAGTATCAAGAAACAGCACAACAGGTCATAAAGCTACTAAATTGGGATTTGCATTAGTTTCTCCGGATACTAGTCAGGGGCGTTGCTATTGTGCGAATCAGCGGCTGAGGCTTTTTTTCATAAATTTGGACTCACTTCATTTGCCACATAATACATCATCTGCTATAATATGCAGATCTTACCTAAAAAATGTTTCTAGCTCAAAAGGATCAAAAGTTTCTGAAAAAACATTGTAACACGTGTTCCTGTGCCACGGAACACCATGTTACCAGCAGTACCATTGCCAAAATAAAGAAGTAAAACTATCACAAAAAGTGTTGCGTTAGACCACATAATTTACCTTTTTTTCGTAAATAACTAAAAGTACTAACACAGCGTTCAAGTCAGGATACCCTTTAAATTTGAACCGTTCGAATAAGGAAGGGTTGGATGAAAAGCAGACATTGGAAAAGCGGTGACTGACAGGTAGAGAATCCTATGGGAAACTCGCATCCCTGTACTGGGATGGGAAAATGCAAAATCCGGGCAGCAGAAGCCAATGTGCTGTGGCGAGCAGCATGTAATGTTCCTTTATCTGACAAAAAAAGCATTTGCACTGCAATGGGTCTCGCGTTTGTTCGAGTTAGAGGTTGTAAACTCATAACCGGACTTTTCTTGCCACATAAACTGAAAATTAAAAGTAATAAAATTTCACATAAGGGAGCCGATTTAAAGCGCCACGCCATGAGCGTGAAGGTGACTAATCAGAACAAAAAGACCGGTAAGGTTTCACTATTTCATAGTGATAAAAAAAAAACTGAGCGCAATCACGTTGTAAAACATTGAATTCGCAAAGGGGCGATAGGATAAACAATAGAATTAAACTGGTAGTCATGAAAAGCATTCGATTACTGCCCAGGGAGATCGCGCTGCCTTTGAAATAAAGAGAAAAAGTAGTCCAGAAACCATACGGAAAACATGGAGCCTCGTATGTTTTCAGTAGCTGGCCGGTGCGATAGAGGAGGGCTAAACACTGTAAAAGGCATGACGAATGCATGTCTTTCACTAATGAAATCAAGTGAATTTTAGAAAGCAAGCCCACGAACCAATGAAAATGATGGGAGTATCATGAGCGTGGATAAAAGCCCACAGAGAGATTACAACTGGGACAGAGTGCTTGCACGCTCGACCCTAAAGAACCACAGGACACCAAAGTTAGACACTTCAAATATATTTGTGGGGGTTACAACGCAGATTATGAGCACTCCTTTTTGTTTTGTATGTTTGTTTTTGTGTAGTGATCACTTTTTTTTGCTGATGAGAGGAAAGTGATCTTTACACCAAATATGAAATAGTTAAAGAAGGGAGACCATTTTTATCATTAAAAAATTGAGACTCTTTTTCTATGGGTCTCTGAGTAGTACAGGCCATTAGTCTGGACATTTGTAAAGAAAGTTAATTGTGAAATAATAAACGTAGCTGGGGCCCAGGTCAAAATATCTGTTGCCTGGAGTAGTAGCACACACCAGGTGCCCTAGCTGCCATGAATACCCTACAGGGCTACAGCACTTCAGCAAGCATATGGAGGAACTAGTAATGCATGACACCAGCACTAAAAATGTGTTAGCATAACCCATGATGTATGGTACTTGCAGGGCTGCTCAATGAATAGCTGAATTGTCTCCTTGTGAGAAATTGCATTTTTGATGGTGTGAAAACCTTCACAAGCAACATCAATCTTTGTCAGGGTGAACCATCAACTTCACTAAGTTAACCAGTGCTTAACTCTGTGGTTGTTTGGCACAAAAGCTGACAAGCTTAATATAGAGGCAATGTGTAAAGTAGTTATCCAGCACACAAAGAGTAATAAAGTTAAACCACAACACAAGAAAAATCCCACATCAATTTATGAAAATAGAGTACAACTTAATAAATTATTTGACACCAAAACAATGATTCATCCTGGACTCATTGCTCACCATGACCTGCCAAGTAAACTCAGTTGCATCCCCCTGCTTTCACACACTCTAACTTCTCCAGAAGATCTACAAATGGATCCCAAAGGACTGCCGCAAAACCCTAACCCATGCCATGGTCACCAGCAGACTCGACTATGGCAACGCACGCTATGCTAGTACCACCCAGAAGAACCTGAAGAAATTACAGCACCTCCAAAATGCCTTTGCCAGACTCATTCTGGACATTCCCCACCGCAAACATTTCTCTAACCATCTAAGAAACCTCCACTGGCTTCCTATTGGGAAACTTTTTTACTTCAAGCTCCTCGCCAACACTTACAAGGCCCTCCAGGACCTAGGATCCGCCTACCTCAACCACCACATCACCTTTTACTCCCCCACCAGACTCTCCTCCTTGTTCAATAAGCAGTAGCCACCGTACCACGCATACGTAAAGCCTCGGCTTGTGAAAGATTCTTCATCTATCTCACAGCAAAGAGCTGGAACAACATGCCCCTGCACCTCAGTCAGTCACCATCACTGACTCAATTTAGTAAGAATCTTAAAACCTAGCTCTTCAGCTGAAGCTCAGAGGTCTAACCCCCATAGCGCCTTGAGACCCTTACGGGTGAGTAGTTGCACTTTATAAACCCTGATTTGATTTGAGTGCCACCAGAGCTTTGCATTGGCAGTCATCAAGGACAGCGAGATTTCAGCATGAAAGGGCCCATTTGTGGTTGTGAAGAGCCAAAAAAATAGGATTTCTACTTTGTTTTCAGAGCAGTTAACTCTGATGCTAACCAAAGGTCCAGGACGTGGGCAGGCACCTCTTGGAGATCAGGGACTAACTTCTGCAGAGGCCAGCAGGGCTCAAGCAGGTCCAGTTGAAGGTCCAGGCAGGACCATTTGCAGCAGGTCAGCTGAGCAGTTGTAGGTAGGACTCTGGAGCTTATTATTTTCCTATAGCTCTGAACAGAAGGTAAGTATAGTGCCTGAAAGCACAAAGTGCTACTCATGGTTATCTGGTTACAAGTTCAGGTTGATCACGATGGAGCACGGGCTGGGTACAGGGACCATGTTAGTCCCACTGAAAAAGTTACCTTCTAAAGTGCAGCTTGAAGAGTCCAGTTCACTATGGAGGACACCGTGAGTAACAGGGAGAGAGTTGTGGATGTCATAGCTGTAGCTCGAAGAGGGGGCTGGGCATCATGGACGGTCATCACTATAGCGCGAAGATCCTGTAGGGCATCACAGACGGTTGTTGCTGGAGTTTTATGTTGGTGGGGAAACCATTGATTCTCAATGTTGTAGTGTGAAGTGCAGACCTTGTGTTGTCATTCGTTGCTGGGGGTTACAGTAGCACAAAGAGTTGAGTTGCCGGTCGGCACAGGTGGCAAAATCTAGGTACGAACTCACAGATTCACAGTCACGAAGAGCCCAAAACTTCAGGGTTTCTCTTTCTTTTGGGAGGAGCTCAACTGATGCCACACCAAGGGTTCAGGACACGGGAGGCACTCCTTGGGTATCAGGAACTCACTCCAGCAGAGGCAGGCAAGACTCAGGCAGATCCAGTTGTTGGTCCCGACAGGTCGAGTGCAGCTGCTTAGCTGGGCAGTTGCAGAGAGGCCTCTGAAGCTTCCCTGTAGCTGAGAACAGGAGGTCAGTCAGCTGACCCTTGGAGTAACTTCCATCTGGTGTAAAGGGTGCAGGTCTAGTCTTCACTCTTAGACAGTAGGGGAAGCCTCAAGCAGCAGGGCACTCCTCTGGCAGTAGGGCAGTCTTTTGTAGTAACCACAGGCCCAGGAGATTACTGAAGAGTGGGTGCGAGGGTCCATTTTTTATACTTGGTACCCAGTTTGAAGTGGAAGAAACATCTGGAGCTTTGAGTGTGAATTCCTTTGTGTCTGAGTTAAAGCAGTGTCTCTGAAATGCAACTGTGACAGGTGACAGCTCCGCTCCTTTCAATAAATAAGGGTGGCCAACCCTGACAACACAGAAACCCTTTATTGTGTGGCTGCTTGGTAGGAATCCACAAAGGCCAACTGACACAGGAAACATGCTACACGCACCAAATGGTTAGGTTAAAAAAATGACAACTTCCTAAAAGTGCCATTTTCAGAATCGTGACTTAAAATCCAACTTTACCATGACAAAGGGTTTTAAATTGCAATTCCAAAGTCACCAAACATGACATTCCTACCTGCTCTCAAACAAAAGTTATCACTTATGAAATGTAATAAGGTAACCTATGAGAGAGGTAGACCTTGCAGTACTGAAAAATGAATTTAAGAGTTTGACACTACTAGGGAATGTAAATGCTAAAAGTACATGTCCATCTTTTTACATACAACACACTCATCCCAGTAGGCTGTTTAGGGCCTACCCCAGGGGTGACATATGCATTTAAAAGAAGGTTAAAGTCTGGCAGGTTGTAATGGCAGTTTACAAATGCACACACAGGCTGCAATGGCCGGCCTGAGGCAGGCTTTCAAGGGTCACTTAGAGGGTGGCACAATAAGTGCCAATGCCTACTAGTAGCATTTAATTTACCAGCCCTGGGTATATGTGTTACAACACGCTCATCCTGCGCTATTTACAAACCTCTAGGTACCCTTAATTGTTCCCAGGGCCTGCACATTTCTATATAAGTCTGGTGAACATTTCTATATTAGTCTAGTGAATGTTTATGTTTTGTGTATTCTCTATATAATCATCAGATTTCATGCATATTATAACCCAGAAGGAGTGTGCAATATTATTATTTCAATGTGTGTTTTTTCACATCTTCAAAATGTGCTATCGATGACTAATCTCCTTGCGCATTGCCTGCGCCCAGCACCTGGGAGAGAATGATGACTCATTCTCCTGCTCCCAGCACCTGAGGGAGAATGATGATTCATTCCCCCAGCTCCCCATGTCAAGCCATGTGAGAGGCTTCCTATTTAAACCACACCCGTGGTGCCTCTCATTGCCAGCTTCAAGACCCTTACCTGTGTGGTTCCATCTCCCGATTGGACTGCAGTCTTCTGACTCCCCTTCTGTTTCCTGGTTCCTGGCAGCTTTCCTTTGGACCAAGTCCTCCTGGAGCGGAATTCCTGCAAAAGAGAAAGAGAAAAGAAGCATGTTACAATAAGAATATTACTGCACCCCCACACCTCTGGGATTTAAAGGTTAGTGATTATTTCATTACTGAAAAATCTGAGTGAAAGACTGACTGGACTCTACGTAAGCCTTTTCGTTTCATTAAAGAAAGGGCAACAGAGATACAAACTTAAAAAATGTGTCCGTTTTTTAGGGGCCATTCTAAAAGGATCAACAACGTCGAACATTGGAAACTAATTTCATAATGCGCTGTGGTGAAAACTGATAACAACGCTGGGCATTGTTTCTAGCTAAAGGACTTTTTTTTACCTAAAACTGACAGCAAAACTCTCAAATCGCATGGCAGCGGGCTATAACTCAATCCACCTGACCCATAAGTTCCCTAAATCTAAACATAATTTCAATGGAAAATAAGAACTTCCTTATGTGTGCACTAATACCAACACCTGCTGCCAAGATGCACTCCTCGAGACAAGGAACTAAATGCAATTTGAATACTGGCAGTGCACCACAAACAACAATATGGAAAAGTCCAATTCTTTAGTTTAGCTTCATTCAGCTCTTCTCTTTATTCTTTTTTCTTAAAACAGCACATATTCACAGCAAAAACAGCTAACGTGTTTTGTCCTTAACAAAGAACTTCTTCAGGGCAAATAATTTGATTCCACTTTGATCCGCCATATTCGAGGGGTCATTCCCAATATGATAAAAATATCAGATACATCCAGCATCAGTGCCTTCGTGCATGTCGAGAAAAGAATAACGGTCCTCACTGTATCCGTACGCAAGACCTGTAACATCAAATTATTTGCTCTGAAGAAGTCCTTTGTTAAGGACGGAATGCGTTGACTGTTTAATCTGTGAATATGTGCTGTTTTAAGGAAAAAGAATAAAGAGTAGATCTGAATGAAACTACACTAAAGTATTGGACTTTTCAATATTGTTGTTTGTGGTGCACTGCCAGTATTCAAATTGCAAAAACTGACAGCACTCCAGCATATTCTCTTTTTTGAAACACTGTGACATTTTTACTCCCAAGAGACATCTAGCGGAAATAGGTGTTTAAGAATGTTTCTAAATACTGATACTTGACCTGTTAAAGAACTTTGACTCCATTCAGTATTCTGCATATCATGGTATAGGACCATTGGGATATTGTGCAACAAGAACATTGTATAAGAAGTTTTGTGTGACTTGAACACTGTTGCTTCGTCTGCTAAAAGATTCAGAGCAAGATATTTATTGGTGTGTATTTTGTCAATGGTTAATCCCCTAAACTTATACTAAGAAAGGTAGTAGGGTGAATTAATGCTCAAGGTTAATACTATTTCTGTCTTTTGCCCAGGGTCCTTTACTCACAAGACAGAAACCATCCCATTGGCAAGCCCTGCAGAATCGAGGCATCTCAGGACCTGTTGTCTCATAACCTTCCTTCTCACTTCCCTATTCTCTACCCCTCCCCCTTGTGAATCTTCACTCACTGCTTGTAACCCCAGCAGTGAATGTCTAGTCCACAAGGGTGTGGGTCTTGCTCTTCAATCCCGCAGAAAATTAGATTTCAGATAAGTGGTCCAGGCTTGTCAATATGGCATATGACTTTAGTAGGGATTTACAAGTAAAATAAATATGCTAATTGGATCAAGCCAATTTTAACAAGTTTACAGAAGTCAACACAAGCACTTTATTTCTGGTTAACATTAGCAATAGTAATACCTCATTCTACAATGACTCCATAGCATTTCTTCTGTGATTTTTTTCTTTCTGTAAGTTTTTGCATCAGCTGTTGTGAGGCACCTTTATTATGAGGGGAGGAAGCTTACACAGCTGCTGCTTTGCTGTACTTATTATTCTATAGAAGTGGAAAGCTAGCACTACCAAAATGCACTGCATGCTGTACCTATTCCACAGGGAGGGAAGCTTGCACTGCTTTTTGCTATTGCAAGAAATGGGGTTACTTGTTGAGAATGGTGAAGCAGTACTAAAGCAGTAGTCATAATCCTTGTCCAGGTGAGGCACAAGCTAACCCCAACTTAACCTGTGCTCAGCCCTCTGCTAGCTTGGCACAGAGCACTCAGGCTTACCTTAGAGGCAATATGTAAAGTGTTTATGGAGCACTTCAGGCAGTAATATGGTAAAAACACAACACAAGAAAAATCCCACACCAATTTAGAAAAATCAAGTACATTTTTAATAAATAAATCAAGACCAAAATGACAAAAGTCCAATCTGTAGCACCACAGATATGCAAGTTTAAAGATTTCAGAGAAAATAGTGCCAAAAAGCACAAAACCACCAACTGTGAGTTCTGGTTGCACTGAACCATTACAAGGTCACATGTCTAGGCTAACTGTGATTGACCATGAGCTGGCTACAGACCCCAGTTAGGCCTGCTGAACAAAAGTACCTTAAATCATGGTTACGGAGAGTTGTGAGGTCCAGCCCCAAGGATGTGTTGTGCAGCCGAGGTGATGCATTGGTTCTGAGGTGCTGCAAAGGTGTGATGCAAGATCCTGCATCATCGCCGAGGATCCCATCTGTGAGGGCTTGAGATTCAAAGTCCAGTGTCGAGGATGCATTGCGCAGTCAAGGCAATGTGTCCGTTCTGGGAAGCTGAAGATCTGCAATGCGAGAACCTCTATCTTTAGCAAGGCTGCCATCAATGCGAGATGTCCAATGTAAGGGCCTGCATTGTGAGAGCTTTGTACAGGCAGCGATTCCAATGTGGAGTCCTTGTGCTTCGGTGATGCGTTGGTTCTGTTCGGGATCGCGCCACACAGAGGAGATGCGTTGGTTCAGCTGGGTCCACAGATGACCTGACAGAGCACCGTCAGGCCCACTTCCAGTTGTCCAGGACTAGTGTGGCATTGCTTGACAGGGTAAGTCTCAGAGATGGCAGAGTTCAGGTGCTAGGTTCAAGGATGTTGGAATCCTCTTTCCCTGAGGTTCTAGTTGGGAGGCCAGTCAACTAACCCTTGGAGTCACTTTGGGATCCCGGGTGCAACAGATTTAGGTTGAATCTTCCTCACGCAGGCAAGAGGGCAGCAGGCAGCAGGTCAGCACAGTAGGGCAGCAGTATTCAGAGCAGCATTCCAGCAGTGGCAGTCCTTTCAGCAACACAGACGTCCTTCTTCCTGGCTGAGTACCCAAAGGTCCAGAAGTGTACTGAAGAGTGGGGGCTAGTGCTCAACATTTATATCTGCATCTTCCTTAGAAGTTGGAGAAGATTCTAGAGGTTTCCCTTAGAAGTCCACAGGCATCCTGCCTTCCCTCTCCGGGCTCCAGACTAACCACAGGGGGTATGCAGCTCTTTGTTTAAAGGCAGGACACGGCCTATTCAAGTATAAGTAGGCCAGTGCCCAGCTCCACCCTCCCATCCTGCCAGTAATGGCCCAACCAGGCACACCTAAGTTGTCTACTTTGGGTGACGGCCGAGGATGAATACACAAAGCCCCACTGTCAGCTGCACCCAGTCATGTGACCCAGAGACAGGCTGCAGATATTAAAAGGTATAAGACAGGGACATGCCAACTTTCTAAAAGTGGTATTGTCAAAATTGTAATTTAAAATCCAACTTCGCCATGTCAGAGGATTTTTCATTACAATTACAAAAACACCAAACATGAACTGCTTACCTGCTCCCATTTGTAAATTATCACTTATTAAGTATAATAAGGTAACTCCAACGTCAATCTATAAGCGGAATAGGCCGTGATGTAATGAAAAATGAATTTAAAAGTTTTTCACAACAGGACATGTGAAACTAAAAGGTAGACGTCCAACTTTTTAAATACACTGCACCCTGCCCTCTGGGCTGTCCAGTGCCTACCCTAGGATCGACTTATATTTATTAAAAAGGAAGGTTTGAGCCTGGCAAAAGATTTATTTTGCAAGATCAACATGGCTTTTTTTTTTTTTTTTTTTTTTTTTTTTTTAGAAATAATAACTCTGATTTTAATATATAAAACAAGATCAAAACGAGAAACATCCAATCAGTAGAACTTGAGGTATGAATTTTTAAAGAATAGACTGTAGAATAGCACTTAGAAGCAAAAAGCACCAACCAGGGACATCTGGTCGTGTCGGACTGGGACCAAGTCAAAAGTTCAGGCTGACTGTAATGGAGCTGAGGCCACTTACAGGGGCCGAGCTTAGGCCCGCAGAACAAAGGCCCAGATTTATACTCTGTTTGGGCTGAATTAGTGTCATTTTTTAATGCTAATAAAGCGCAAACACAACTCCATATTTATATTTTGACGCTAGACTTGTCTAACGTCAAGATATTAGACTTAAGCTACTTTTTTAATGCGATGCAAGGTAGGCGTTCCTGTCCAAATAATTACTAAGGCCCCAGCGCCTTATTTATCCTCCTGTGCAAAAATGGTGCACAGGAGGGAGGCGGGCCTAAATAATGGTGCTAAGCTTGCTTAATGCTATTATTTAACACCTGGGTCAGGGCAGGCGTTAGGGGACCTATGGGCCCATTTCTTTTTTTTAAAGTTTCAAAAGTTTTATTAAGAATATATAAGGCGATACATACATCATATAAACAAACTGTTTAGCTTTCAAAACATTGTTTTTGCTCTTTTACCACAATTATTTCCATTGTGAGCATATATGCATGTACTGTCAGGTAAGTAAAAATTCCCAGCTGCATAGTTGAGTTTTGCACCCTTATTTTGAAGAAAAGTGGAGAACAGGTGGGGGGGGGGTGGCAAAGGGAGGGGGAGCGAGGATAGGGTTGTGTGGGAGGGGTTGATCTTGGCATAGGGGAGAGACGAAATAGTCATATGAAATGGGGAGGTGGAGAGAAGGGGAAGAAAGAGGAAGAGAGAGGAAGGGTAATCGCGGGGAATGTAAAATGAAGAGACTCGAGGTAGGCAGGGGGTCTTTGTATCCTGAGACTAGCTTGTTCGGGCCTAAGAGTAGATCGTTCTGTACTGCTCCATCTGTAGCAAGTTATTATCTAGGGGTAGATAGTATGTATGTTAGATATGGTAAGGTCGGTTAGAGAGTGTCTACGTCTTATGGGAGTTGATTTCTCAGTCCTTGTTTGTGTTAGGAAGCGACTTGTATTACTATGTTGGGTAGTTCAGGGTCTCGTGCATATGACAAAATTAGAGGCCTGTGGATTGATAGAGAGAGAGAAAAAAGAGAGAAAGGGGAGAGGATAGAGTAGCTAGGGAGAGAGAGAGGGGACAGTAGGAGATTAAGGCCCTCATTACGACCCTGGCGGTTTGTAACCGCCAGGGCCGCGGGACGCGGTGGCACCGCCGACAGGCTGGCGGTGCCCCGCGGGGCATTCTGACCGCGCGGCTTAGCCGCGGTCAGAGAAGGGAAACCGGCGGTCTCCCGCCGGTTTCCCGCTGACCCCAAGAAGCTGCGCCGGCTTGGGGATTCCGACTCCTCCTCCCGCCATCCAGTTCCTGGCGGTTCTCCCGCCGGGAACCGGATGGCGGGAGGGGGAGTCGCGGGGCCCCTGGGGGCCCCTGCAGTGCCCATGCCAATGGCATGGGCACTGCAGGGGCCCCCGTAAGAGGGCCCCGCTTGTATTTCACTGTCTGCATAGCAGACAGTGAAATACGCGACGGGTGCAGTAGCACCCGTCGCACCTTCCCACTCCGCCGGCTCGATTACGAGCCGGCTTCATGGTGGGAAGGTCGTTTTCCCCTGGGCTGGCGGGCGGCCTTTCGGCGGCCGCCCGCCAGCCCAGGGGAAAACTTGGAATGCCGGCCGCGGTCTTCAGACCGCGGTGCGGTATTCCTGCGGCGCAACTTTGGCGGGCGGCCTCCGCCGCCCGTCAAAGTTGTAATGAGGGCCTAAGTGTGTTTCCGGAGTCTAGGATTCTCAGAGGGTGATTGGTAATTGATATTCCCTAATCATTGATCATTGAACATTGATCATCCGTTGGTCATCCACCAGCCGCTTCATGGTCTCTTCAAGAATGGGCGCCAGACCTCCTCAAATTGTTCTTCTTGGTCCTGTAGGTTATAAATCACTCGTTCATGGGTAGCCGTTTGATACATGGCCGTCATCCATTCTATGGGTGTGGGGGCAATGCTAGATCTCCAGTGCCGGAGTATGCATATTTTGGCTGTGGCAAGCGCCGTGTGGATTAATCGTTTATGTGCCCGCGATAGGGAGGGATACGGACGAATGTCATGTAGAATGATAAATGCTGGTGGGGTCGGTTTTGGTATCTGTATGAAGTCCGATAAGGCGAGGCGTACCGCGTCCCATAGTGACTGTACCGTTGGACAGTGGCATAAAATATGAAGTTGGTCACAATATGGCTCTGTGCATCTCCAACAGTTCGCGTGAGGTATCAGCCCTGCCCTGAAGAGTTTAACGGGGGTCCAGTACCACCCCTGAAGGATTTTAAATAGGCAAAATTTCAGGCGTGCTTCATGTACGCCCCTGTCGAGGGCTTCTAGTATGTCTGGCCATTCTTCGTCCGTGTAGGTTATCTCTAGTATATCCTGCCACTTTAAGCGTAGTCGTTCAAGTAAAGGCTGAGAGTAAAGGTGGTTAGTTAATTCGGCATAGAGGCCAGCCAAGACGCCTTTTTGTCGGCCCCATTTCTGAAGATAGGTGACGATGGGTGAGGTTTTGAGCATCCACGGGGGGGTTCCTAATGTTCTCCGCATACAGTGTTTGAGCTGTAGATATCGCCACTCCTGGTTACTTTGGATGCCGAATTCTTCCTGGAGGGAGGCGAATGTGCGGAAGGTATCTCCATCTATTATGTGAGATATATTGTGGATACCTGCCTCGGACCATTGGGGCCATCTGAGAATATTCCCTCCTATTTTAATGCTTTTATTCCCTGCTATGGGAGCCTGAGTATGCAGGGAGGGGTGTAATCCTAGTAGTCGATGGGCTCTGCACCACGCTGTGCTTGTAGCCTTGAGGATGGGGTTAGCTAAGGGAACATGGTCGGCGTATGTTCCTCCCATCTCCGTATACTGTCCATATAGGAGTTTCTCTGTGATCACCCATTGCGGTGGATCGGCTATATCCGGAAGTGTATATATTAGCTGTGAGAGTTGTAGGGCTAGAGAGTATTGTTCTACCGAGGGTAGTCCTAATCCTCCGTAGAGCCGTCGTGCCAGTATTATTGCAGGTTTCAGTCTTGGGCGTGAGGAGCCCCAGACGAAGGCCCTTATGGATGCGTCTATTAATCGGAGTGAGGAAAGAGGTATCTGTAGGGGGAGCATGCCTAGCACGTATGTGAAGCGTGGTAAGGTGACCATTCTGACCGCCTGTGTCCTGCCCCACATGGACAGGCCTAGTAGGGACCATTTGGCAAAGTCTTGTTTCATTTTAGATATAAGGGGGTCTATGTTGTCCCTGACCATATGTTCTAGACCTCTGTTAATGAACGTTCCTAAATATTTAAGGCGGGTCGGGGTCCATTTGAATTGGAGGCCATGTATCGCTGCCCTCGTCGTTATGCGGGATAATGGTAGTGCCTCACTTTTATCCCAGTTTACCCGATATCCGGATAGGGATGCGAAGTCTTCTATAGTGGAAAGTAGTGCTGGGAGCGAGGTTTCTAGATCGGACATTGTTAACAGAATGTCGTCTGCGTAGAGATATATTTTGGATATGCCCCCGGTGCTATGGATCCCTTTTATTTGGTGAGAATTTCGTATGGTGGCAGCTAGGGGTTCCATGGCCAATAAAAATAGGAGTGGCGACAAGGGGCATCCCTGGCGTGTGCCCCTTCCGATAGGGAATGGGTCTGACATGATGCCCCCACAGTTAACCTGTGCTGTGGGATGGTCATATAATAGACGCACTTTAGAGATAAATTGTTCCCCCAGGCCAAAATGCTTCATGGTTGTGAATAGGTAGGACCACTCAATGCGGTCGAATGCTTTCTCCGCGTCTAGGGACAGGGCTAGGGCTTCGTCAGGTAATTGTATGGATTCTAACAGTGTATGGCAAAGAGTTCGCATATGATTTCTGGAGGTACGGCCTGGTACAAATCCTACTTGGGTATTGTGAATCAATGATGGTATCACCTTGCGTAGCCGCGCTGCTAGAACACTGGCTAGGAGTTTGACATCCCCATTCAAAAGGGAGATAGGACGGTAACTGCCGCAAAGAAGGGGGTCTCTCCCTGGCTTAGGCAAGATGACAATCGTGGCTTTATTGGATAGAGCGCCCAGGGAGCCTTCTTGACATGCTTCCGTCAGTGCTTCATGTACTGCGGTTATTGCCTCTTCCCCAGCCCATTTATAGAATTCCGCAGGGAATCCGTCCTCTCCTGGTGATTTATGGTAGGGGAGGCTTGTTATAACTTGGGTTATCTCTTCTTTGCTTATGTTACCGTCCAAAAGGGCCCTGCCTGCCTCAGACAGACGGGGCAGATTGGCCGCGGTAAGGAATGTCTCCATTTGTGTTTGATCTGTCGTTGTTTCAGGAGTGTACAAATGTCGGTAGTACTTGGCGAACTCGTTTACAATGTCTTGTGGGCGAGTTAGTACTGCTCCTGTAGAAGATGTTATGGCCGCAATGGCAGAGGCTGCCTCTCTTTGTCGGAGCTGCGCCGCTAGGAGGCGACCTGCTTTTTCCCCTTGTTCGTAATGGCGGCCTCACAATTTTTGCAGTGCGTATTCCGCCTGAGATGTATAGAGTTCATTGTGTGCCATGCGGGCCTGTTCTAAGGCGTGTCGCAGTCTAGGGGATGGTTGGGCGGTATATTGTTTAGTGAGGTCCTGTATCGTGGTCTCTAAGGTGGTTTGGCGGGCTATTCTGTCTTTGTTGGCCAGTGCTGCATCTCGCATCATATTCCCTCTTAGGGTTGCTTTTGCTGCCGCCCATAGGATCCTTTTTGAGGATACAGTGCCTGTATTCTCGGCCATAAATGTAGCTACATGAGCTTTTAATTGTTCCTTTCCTTGGAGAGAGCGATATCTGTGTACAGCCAATCGCCATGGTTTACGACCAGAGAAGGAGAGTCCCACCTGGATCCGGATTAGTATTGGGGAGTGATCTGAGAGCCCGCTATCTAGGATGCAGGTGTCTTGTATATGAGGGATTACAGTGTGTGATACTAAAAAATAATCCAGACGCGATTGGGTGCCATGGACGGTGGATAGGAAAGTATATTCCTTATCTTTCGGGTGTTGTATTCTCCAGCAGTCCACCAGACCGACGTCGGTAGTCAGGTCTGTCAGAAGCGCTCTGTCGTGATTGTTACATATATCAACAGGGCCTGTCCTATCCATTATGGCGTCTTGGACGAGATTCCAGTCTCCCCCGATTATGTATCGAGTAGTTCCGATTTCTGTCAGGAGGCGATTTAGCTGTAGAAGGAATGGGCGTTTTGGGCCGGTTGGTGCGTAAATGGATCCCACGCATAAAACAGTGTCCCCTAGTTTTAGTTTAGCAAATATATACCTTCCTTCCGTATCATTCCAGGTTTTAATGATAGTGACCGGGAGGGATTTACGTACTAGTATCGCCACTCCACATTTGCGGGGTCCGTTACTTCCAGATTCCTGACTCATCGGACGGCAGCTGAAGGCAACCCTCCCTACCCAATCCCGTTTAAGTTTACTGGATTCCAGAGTGTCAAGGTGAGTTTCTTGAATCAGAGCTATATCTGTTTTTTTGGATTGAAGATAGGACAGTATCTTTTTCCGCTTAACATATCTCGTCATGCCGTGTACATTCCAAGAGAGTATGCGTAATGGTCGCGTCGCTTGAGGGTGGGACTTCGACATATTGGATAATTGTGAGTAAGCACCCTCGTTCCGGGGTTGGTGTTGGTGGGGGGGGGAGGGAGGGTGGGAGATATTGACTTAGTTGGTAGAGTGGGAGTTGTGTTTCGATATGATACGGTGTTTTATTTTATACGGGGGTTAGCGGCTGGTGGGGGCCAAGGGAGTCCTCTGGAGAAGAAAGAGAAGAGAGAAGAGAGGGTGAAGGAAGAGAGGCAATATAAGTAGGATGAGAGCCAGATGGAGGGGAAATATGAGGGGAAAAGAAGACAAGGAGAAATGAGAGGGAGAAGAAAAGAGGGAGAAGGAGGGGGAAGGGATGGATGTGTGTGCTAAAGTTGAGATTAAGAATATAGCAAGAGAGCGTACAATTTGGGGGAAGAAGTGGAGAAGGATAGGGATGAGGGAGGTTAGGAGTCCAACCTCCTTCGTTCGTTAGGTCTGTAAACGGCGGGACCGATTTCTCAGAGCTCTCGTGCCGTTGGGCGATCTCGATCGGGGGGGTGAGGGGGGAAATAACAGACAGCCAGTTATCGATATGTCGGTGATAAGGAGGGGTGGGGGGGGTACACATCAGTGCTTATGTTTATGTTTATGTATCGGGAAGTGGGTCTGTTCATCAGTGGTTATTGGCTAGTGTATTAGTTATATAACTAAAGTGTATATTGGCAGAAGTAATGGTCGGTTAATAACTATTGTACCTGGGCAGCGCTGGAGAGGAGGGGGGGTGTCGGGTGTTGATGGGGTATGGTGTTTAGGATGTTGTGCCTAGTACTTGATGCTGTATGGTATCGTAGAGTGTTTAAGGGTTCATAAGATAGGGTCGTAAATTAAAGTAGGGACTGGGCAGACAGAAAGACCGAGACCGGCTGGCGAGGGGGGGGGGGCAGGGCGAAGGAGGGGGGGGAAGAGCTCAAACAGAGTATTACAGTTCTCGCGTATGCATGGGTATATAAAGAAACCAATATACAGTATAATATAATACTTCCTGAGCATTTCTATTCAACTATAACACTGCCTCGTCTCGTCCCGCCTTACAACTTTTCAATGACATATTAGGTTGATCAACATAGCATATCCTGGTATCTTATCACATTATCATGTTAGGAGCCATTATGCCAAGCGTCTCTCTATTAATCGTAGGATAGGTAATGAGTGTAGCTGAGCCCCGGATTACGCAAGGATAATGCGTATCTCGTCCTATTACTAACTCCTTGCCGTGTATTATTACATCATAATACTGACCTACTAAGGTCTTACTTGGTATGTGCCACCATCACGATCGTTCTATTGTAGATGGTAGGTTAAGATAGTAATAATGATTAGGATGGAGGTAGATACGAACATCTGGGGAAAGGAATAGCTAATAGTTTATAATTTACATTGTGATGTTATAATGTGGTGCGGAGTGGCAGTGTAGAATGTCATATTATTTCGCTTCGTTATGCGGTATTATGTTGTATTATGTCCTTGTGTTCTATTTTTTATTTTTGTTCCCCCAGTTTCTTATTGTAGAATAAAGTAAAGTCAAGTAATGGGAGCTTTGATATGTCTCAGGTTATATCATATTGTGTGTCCCTGTATTGGAATTAATTTATCTTTACGTGGTCTAGTCCCATCCCTTGGGGTGATAATGGGGGCTAAACGGTTCTAATGTCAGCGCTGGTCGAGTGTGGTGTGTATTAGGGAGGTTTCACATACTTTGTTATTTACTACCATGAGAAATTTTGTAGTGTGTGGAATATAAGGTAAGTTCCATGATAGTTAATTAGTGTTTATTTTTGTTATCTGTTTAATGCCCCTGTTACCTTGTTACCTTGTTATAGGGTTATAGGGTCGGGACCGGGCTCTTATTCAACATACAGGGAGTTGGTGGGGTCTGATCCCTGTTCTAATAATCATCATCTGTTGTGTACTGAGGGCAAATAATGATTTACTGGTAGTTTTCCATTATAGGGCCTCGGCTCTAGTCATAAAGAGCATAGGTTTTTCATGTATCTGGTTTTAACATTGATACTAGCAGTCTTAGACAATTACAATAGTAAAACACATATGATCTGGAAAGGTACTCATCCTTCCGTAGAGTCTATAGTTGTTATTTTCGACTCTCTAGCGATAGTCCCACAAGTCATCTTGTCGCGTTACCTTCTCAAGAAGACCCAGTTGTAGGCTTTAAAGGGGAGCGGGATTTGTCTCTTTCCAATAGTTGGGTGTGGGTTACTACTGCGTGTAAAATCTGACCCCTGTCATCATATGATCTGGTTAGTCTCTCCATGTCTCTACCCCTATGACTGGCTCCGGTGTCGTGTAGAGCCGTCTTCACCTTTTCTATTCCCGAGTGGGGGGTTTCGGCCCTATCACTGCCTCCTACAATGTCATGCTCACTGTCTGTGTTGAGAGAGTCCATAGGCTGGGGTTGGAAAGAGTCAAGGAAGAGTCTCAATTCGTCGGGGTTATAAAAGTCCTTGGATACTCCATTTTTGGTAACCCACATTCTTGCAGGGTCAAAGAGACCGTATTTCATCTCTAGTTTGCGAAGCCGGGGTCGTAGGGCTAGGAAAGCCTTTCTACGTTCGTTGGTTTCCTTGGAGTAATCGGCAGTTATTTGGATCTCGTGCTGGTCTATTCGGAAAGGGCCGTGGTTGCGTGCTACTTGGAGTATTTGTCGGGTTTGATTATGCCGCAGTAAGCATGCGATGATTGGGCGGGGCCTTGAGGAGTTGTCAGAGCGTTTTGGGCCTATCCTGTGTGCCCGTTGGAATTCTAACGGCGGGTCAAAGTCCAATGAAATCATTTTTGGAAGAGTGGAGGTCAGAAAAGCCTGCATTTCCGAGCCTTCTTCGTTTTCCGGGATCCCAAGTACGCGGATTTTGTCTCTCCGGCTCCTGTCCTCCATGTCCGTTAGTTTGCTCCTGAGGTAGATGAAGTCTTGTTCTCGCTCCTGAAACGTGTTGATCTGCGTCTCTAGTGATCCCATGCGTTGCTCTAGCCCTGTCACTCTAGATTGAAAGCCTGCAATGTCAGATCGCATGGATTTGGTTTCTAGTGTCAATGAAGTTATAGAGGCGTCCATCACCTCTATGCGGCGGCTGACGGTGGTGATCTCTTGTAGTATCTTGTCCATAGTTGTGGATTGATCTTTATCAGACATCGTGGTGGACTCGTTTAAAGGTGGAGATGTTTGAGGATTTATCTTCATGGGGGTTAGGCGTTTGTGTTGTAGCGCTTCTGAGAATAATAGTTGTCGTGCAGGCTTGCTGACAGGTTTATGGTTCGGTTTGTTGCTGGGCATCGCCTCAATTGTCCACAGAGTCTAGCCACGTGGGGCCTGAGATTCCCTCCGTGGATTCCGATGGATTCCGATAAGGATATAGATGTTCGGTGGCTTACGCTGGTGCCAGTCCTCTCCCTTCTCCTGTATCTCTGTTCTCTTGGCTCCCTCTGGCTCTCTTCATCTCCGATGCCCCTCCAATCGCTCACCCCTCTCGTCTCCTCGCCCCCACGTGCCTCCCGTCGTGCCCCTCTGCCCTCCTCAGTATTAGTTGTCTGGAGGGAGGGGGGCGAAAGTTTATTATCCCAGCGGGAGGGTTTTTTGTTGTCCCTCTGTGATGGAAAAGAGGGGAGAAGTCGTGCTTCTGCCTCCAGCGATGCTGTCCTTAGTTTGGATAGATTTGATCCTACCTCTCTGACCGGGTTTCTCTCCCGGCTGTCGAAGGGGCCGCACCCCTTTGCTGCGTCTCCCCGTCTCCCTGTGGGGGGTCGAAGGTCCACGGGTGTTTGTTGGCGTTGTAGGGAGATGGATGCGGGTCGTCACGGCTCCCGCAGTCCCTGCGGCCTGTTCAGCTTGGTCCTTGCCGCTGCGGGCACGCCGTCCCCGGTCTTCCGAAGACGCGACTCCGCCCCTTTTGTCAGGCCTTATCGGCCTGGGGCGAGTCGCGAGTTTCCTGCCTTGCGTCCCGCTCCTACGGGGTCCCCGGACATGATTCTGTGTCGCCGCTGTTGTAAGGGTGGAGGTGCACCGAACCCGGTGTGTTGTCCGGCTGTCTTCTCGCCCCCATCGCCCCTCCGGGACCGCCTCGGCACGGAGCTCTCGCTCTAAGCGGCCATCTTGTTTCGTGGCCCGGCCACGCCCCCAACATGGCTGTTTAAAACTGCACACATAGGCTGCAATGGCAGGTCTGAGACACATTCGCAAGGCTACTTAATAGGTTGGAGCAACGATGCTGCAGGACCATCAGTGTACATGTAGTACCACATTACTGGGGACTTACAAGTGAATTAAATATGACAGGTAGTTATAAGCCAGTTCTTTGTTTTGATGACAGAGCACAAGCACTTTAGCACTGATTAGCAGGGTAAAATGTGTAGAGTCCTAAAAGACTTCCAAAAACAAGTACAGAAACCTGGAGGGTGAAGGCAAAAGGTTTGGGGATGACCCTGCAGAAAGGACTAAGGCCATTTTTCTGTGTCAGAAGCAACCTTAACTTATTAATACTCTACTGTACCTTTTGTGTGATGGACAGAAGCTGCCATTGCTACTGTTCTGTATGGGAGGGAAACTTACACCAATTATGCTAATTGTACACCTGGTCTGTGAAGGATGAAAGCTGTCACTGCTATTTTTTTGCTAAACATGATATGTGTGGAATGAATTTTGCACTGCTGCTATTGTGCTTTGTTTTGTAAGAATGAAGGTCTGCATAGCTTATGGGCAACTGGTACTTGGTCTTTGTCTGTGAAAGAAGCCTACAGTGCTGATGCCTGTGCATCACCTGTTCTCTAGCCGTAAGGGAATCCTGCACTGCTAATGTTCACAATACCTATTCTGTGTGCAACAGAATTTTGCACTTCTGACTTTGATGTAATACCTGTTCTGCATGTACAAGGTTATCTTACACTGTTGATTCACGTGTGCTGAATGGTGTATTAATTATATCTGCGTTTTCATCCAAACTTAGGGACCCTAGTAGTATGTGTAAAAATATGAAGTTTCCTGAATTTGACATGGTCATCAAAGGCTTATTTAGAACAGTTCAGCATTCCATGCAACGTCGTTTCCTCCCAACCTCAGCAGGACATGGGACATCGGAGCAAGTGTCTTCTTCTGCTGTCAGCTAAGAGGCCGCAGGTAAAAGACAATAACTACCAGCCGACTGTGCCACTTCTCTACTTCATTCCTGGAAGATCTTCATGGTACTTGTAGCAGCAAGGGCATAAGGTGCAAAATAACACTGAAGGAAAAAGGTAAGTGTCTGGCAGCTCAAGACCCTGCATAAAAGTGAGAGGTCCCCATTGCATCAGAAACTCCCTTTTTAGCCCCAGTTTTTGTTTATTTGTGTCAACTTTGCTGCTGCAAAGCTTACGTAGTTTACAAAAATGTACAAAGCTGCAAGGTCATCCATCATAGTGTCTGTGTGAAGTATGTTCCCCATTCCAGAGCAAAAACTATTGTCGCTGTCAGTGCTTTTAGGATGAGGGTGCAAGTGCTTTGACCTGTTGTAATCTATGGGCTTTTAACCATGTCCACTGCACGCCCATCACTATCACTCGTTAATGGGCTTGCTTTTTAAAAATCCTTTGTTATCATTTGTAAATGCTTTACCTTTGTCCATCCTTGGGGCAGTTCTGTTACCGCCATGGACACCGACCCTGTTACATGGATAATTGCACTTTTGCCAATATGTTTGACTGCGGGTAAACTTCTTTTCCTTTTTGTGTCTCTCCTGCGCGCTCATGCTCATGGCGGCCATGGTGCTTTGAGTCAGCTCGCTTATGTCAACTGTTTTACTTTCCATTTTCAATTTATGTGGCAAGAAAAGTCCAGTTCGGAATTTACAACGATAATAGCTCTAAGTCGAGCAAACGCAAGTCCCATTGCATTGCAAATGCTTGTTAGTTTGCGCATCTGATTCCTTTAGTGTTTCCCCTGAGATTCCTGCCGTCTTATTTACTAATGCTATTTGTGCATGGCAGGAGTACTTGTGATAGTAAAGTGCGGGGACTGGGATCACTGCTACATGGTCCCTGCTGGTCTGCCATTACATCTTTCTTTATAAGACGGTTGATTAGGTGCAAGAGAAATAGTGTAAGAGAGAACACGCATTTGCCTCCTTAAACATGTGAGATGCACTCATTTTTCCAACTGTGCACCATTCATCTTTTACAATATGAGAAACAATAGCGTTCTACATTCATATTACTGCATATAATAATCACTGTTTGCAAGCATTCCAGCCTTCAATGAAATATTTCTAACAGTCTCTGAAGGAAAAGTCAATGAAAATCATGCATTTATACTGTGCCCAAGAGCCATCTTTAACACTGCAACTCTATAATCATTTATAGAGGCCAACTATCCGAGGGGATTGCCTGGCAGCCCACTCCTGCGCGTGGTAATTGATGTGAAGTGAGGCATGGCGTCCCCTCCTGACCCCAGCGCGCAGAACGTCAGATGGATTACGACTAACTCAATCATGATTGATATTATCAAATCCTATGATGCACGACGCAGAATACAAGACCTCCAAGCGCCTATTGATTGCGGCTTTGTCAATGTCTCTAAGGCTGTCATGGGAACGCTTCCTGTATTCACTGTAACAATGATGACAGATGCCTTGTATGAGTAATAACTGACAGGTAACGGTGCATGACACGTCTGTCGTGTCGTCAACAGATTATGGAACCATCGTAACTAAGGAAAAGTAAACCTCCACGAGAGCCCCGTTCTCTGAGCCTCTGCGGGCATTTAGCAGTGGTCCTGAATTTTTCTGCATGGTCAGTTCGTAGTTTGTACTGACATGCAACACCGTGATTTCTTCTGCCACAGGCCATCACTATGTTTTCCATACTGTATTTTCTCTTCCTTTTCTCTACTTCTTGTTTTTATACATGCTTTTTTTTATTTTAAAAAAAATGAAGAAAATTGTAGGAAAATCAATGTGACTTTATATTTTAGACACAGAGTGACCAACATAGGTTCAGGAAAGTCGGATCCATGACAGATATGGCGATATCCATGTAAAAGGTATATGAGGTGGCAGAGTTCACAACACAAAATAATTGGCACATTTTTTGAAGTTCTAATGAATTCTTGATCTGAAAAATGCTACTAATGTGTAAAAAATGGGTAACCAAGTGGAGTCTTGATTCGATGCACCTGCTGCTATACCATGAATAACTTTTAATCGCAAACTACAGCCAGATACCTGCTGCATCAACACTGAAAGGATAACAAGCATTCAACCTTGGAAGTCGACTACTGGAAAAAGGTAGAGTTAGGGCCAGATTTAAAGAAACGTGGCGCAGCGCGGTGCTGCACCAAAATTGGCAGCACTGCGCTGCGTCACTTTAGAAACGCAGGTATGCGCCGTATTTAATGGAGTGCTGCACACCCCTTCGTTTCCCCCTGTGCTGGCGCTAAATTTAGCTGCCAGCTCCAACGCAGGCATCCTTGCACCATCGTGCAAGGATGTCTTTGTTGAGGGGTGTGATTGTTTATGTGCGGGAAGGTGTCCCTTCCTGCACCTTAACAATCACTAATGGCGCTTTGGCACTTCTGTATGTGCTGCACAATACAGCATACACAGAAGTGCCAAAGCGTCATTTTCAAATGATTGTTTATGTGCAGTAAGGGACACATAAACAATAATTTCTGGCATTTAGCTTTTTCTCTGCGTGCAGCAGAATGCAGTATGCATAGAAAAAGAAAAAAACAAGGAGGAATAAAAGCATTCCTCCACGTTGCGCCTTACTAACTCCACCCCTGGGGGTGGCGTTAGATTTTGGTGCTGCCTCAGGTTTATGAAATTTCATAAATCTGAGGCAGTGTCAAAATGCAGAGAGTGTTGCTGTGGCATGCCCACAGCAACACCCTTTGCACACCCCTCCCACGCACAGTGCTGTGTGGGAAGGGGCCGTATTTCCAAGGTGGCGTTAAGCCACAAAAAGTGGCTTAAAGCCGCCTTGTAGATAGGGTGCTGTGCTTAGCGCCTCTGTGGCGCTACGGGCCTATAAATACGGCCCCAAGAGTTTACGATTGGCCGAGAATATGGTTTTGGAATATCACTCACAATTTGCCAGGAAAATGGTTTTGGAAAATCATTCGCAATTTGCATATTTTATCCTGCATGAATCATACAGGAGGAAAAAAACAATCACATTTAAAAACTAACACAGACACACTGACACTTTTGAAAGAATTGACCTTTATTATGGAACCCAGATTAAAATCATGCTGGACACAGAACATCTTCATATAACCATTTATCAAGTTTGGAGCATGTTGGTAGCTGAAAAACCAGTCACAAAAACCTTGAGACACAGAAAGAAAACCACATTTTAAGTATCTGCGTGGAACTAATAAATGTGTTAAAAATAACAAGGTGAAAAGAGTCAATATTGTTAAACGTTCAGCATTTGGTTTGATATTGAAGAGAACCTCACCACACACTGTTCTTATAGAGGAGAGGTGCACAAAGTTTTAAGTTTGGCAGGCCTTCCACTGTATGACTAGAGATAGAGAGGCACTGATTCATATACTCAGCCATGGCTGACCCATCAAATATGAAGTATTCCACCCACCTGGAGGACCTGTTTCCCCAAAGAGGCTACTTTGCCAATAGTGAGAGCCACTTCAGTATTTAAGAACTTAGGGGCATATTTACAAGAAAGTGTTGCATCAGCTCTGATGTGCCACTTTTCTTGCATCGCTCTGTGCCCCCTAAAGTCACAATGGTGGCACTGTATTTACCATACAGCACACCATGGTACACATTAGCACAATAGCATCATAATTTATGATGCTATTGTAGCACTTTGCTAGATTAGCTCCATACATTATGGAGCTAGTCCAGTAAAGCAGAAGGAGGCCCATAGCTAATTATGGGAGCGCCAGTTCAACTCCTACCATGAGCAGGAGTTAAAAATTATGGAAAAAATGTTGCAGTGAAATCTTGTAAATTTCACAGCACCACTATTTTGGGCCTCCCTGTGTGGGAACTCCCCCCTTGCATACATTATACCAGGGATAATGTGGCACAAGTTGTTACAAAGTGGCGTAATGCATGCATTGCGCCACTTTGTAGATGTCTTGCACAGTGGGGGCGTCCTTAACGTCTCCTTAGCATAAAAAAATGACACTATGGTGGCGCTAGGAGACACAAGGGGCTTGTAAATATGCCCCTTAGCTGGCAGACAAGGCATGCCATTGCAGCATACTATACCTGTCCATTGAAGGGCTTGGGACTCTCTGCAGGGTCATCCCCAAATGTTTTGCCTTCACCCTCCTGTTTTTTGTTGGCTTTTATTACTCTGTGCACTTTACCAATGCTAACCAGGGCTAAAGTGTTTGTGCTTGCTCTCTTAAATGTGGTAAAATTACCTTACATCCAATTGGCACATTTAAATGTATTTGTAAGTCCCTAGTAAAGTGGTAATGCCTGCACGCAGGTGTTAGAAATGGGGTCCCTGGTTGGCAGTGGTATGCACCCAATCCAAGTAGGGAGCACCACTTTAGTCAAGGGAAGTCAGATACACACTAAAAGATAACCTATGCTCACCCTCTTGTAGCTTGGCACAGAGCAGTCAGGCTTATCTGAAGAGGTAATGTGTAAAGTATTTGCGACCCACACACACACACACACACTAACACAATGAAAACACCACAAAAAGACTCTGTTCAAAACTACACAATAATTTTATAAATAAATCAAGACCAAAACATAAAAAATCCAATAAGCAGAAGTTGAATTATACATTTTTAAAGAATGAAAGAGTTCTGGTGCTTAGAAGCAAATAGTGCATTAGGGGTTACTTGAAGGCACACTGGACCAGGGCAAAGTCAACAGTTCAAGCCAAACTCTATGGACTGCGGGCACAGTACAGGAACCACACAGGCCCTGGGAACAGAATGCCTTGATCCTGGTCACAAATACGAGATGTGTAGATTTTCCTCACGCAGTGATGGCAATACGTCGTCTCTGAAGTCAAAGCACTGATGCTACAAGGCCTCAGTCCTGAAGCTGTTCTGCCAGGTTTCTCCACGCAGTGAAAGGATGCATCAATCTTTCTTCGGGAGTGGCGGAGATGCAGTGGTTCCGATGTGGTGTCAATGCATTGGGTCCAAAGCCAATGCTTCGGTTTTCTCCATACAGTGAAGGGATGTGCTAATCTTCCCCCAGCCATGGCGGAGATGCAGGGGTTCTGATGCGGGGACAATGAGGAAGTGCCGGTTCTGAATGCGATGCGCCGGTTCTTCTCCTGCAACAGGGTCGCTGCATTGGTTGCTGCTTCCAGCAAGCAGGAGGTGAATCGATTTTGCTGGTGCTGGTATCTGGGTCCACTTCCAGTGGACCAGGTGCAGGAGTAGAGACTATGATACCCCTGCATCTCTGGCAAAAGGAGGCAAGCCAACAAGCCCTTGGAGATTACTTGGGGTGCAAAGCAGAGTCCTACAAGGTCAGAGAGCAGCAGGCATCAGGGCAGCACAGCAGAAAAGCAGTACTTCCAGGTCAGCAGTCCAGCAGAGTGACAGTCCTTGATGCAGCAGAGCAGTTCTTCTGACAGAGTCAGCTGTAGGTCCAGAAGTGTCTGATTTGGTGGGGTCAGAGACCCAGTACTTATACCAAAATGCACCTTTGAAGTGGGGGTGGCTTCAAAGAAGGGTCTTTGAGATGCAAAAGTATCCCTTCTTCCTCATCCCTGGCTCCAGAGTATCTGTAGGGGGTAATCAGCCTTTTGTGTGGGGATAGGCAATGCCTATTCATGTGTGTCATCGCCTTCTGCCCTTCCTGCCAAGGAAGATCCATCAGAATGCAGATGAAAGCAGATGAGCACTTAGACACCCCCAACCTTCCTGTGGTTGTGACTTTCTAGAGGGAATGCACAAAGTGTAGCTGTCACTCACTGCTGTCCCCCACCCAGACTTGTATTGGCGACAGAATGTAGGCATACAGAGCTGTAAGAGCAGAGAAATTCCCACTTTCTAAAAGTGGCATTTCTAAAATAGTTATGTTAAATCCACTGTTACCAGTAAAGAGGATTGATCATTACCATTACAAAGATATGAAACATGACACAGCTACTCCTTTCTGATCGTAATTACAGTTTAAAATGGTATTAAGGAATTCCCACTGTTAACCTATGAGGAGTAGGCCTCACATTAGTGAAAAATGAATTTAGGTGTTTTTCACTACCAGGACATGGAAAACTTAAAAGTACATGTCCCATCTTTTACTTGTACAGCACCCTTCCCAATGGGCTACCTAGGGCCTATCGTGGAGGTGACTTATCTTTATAAAAGTGGAGGTTAAGGCTTGGCAGGGGGGTTTAAATGCCAAGGCGAGGTGCCAGTAAAACTGCACACACAGGCTCTGCAGTACCAGGCCTGCGACATGTTTAAAGGGCTACTTATGTGAGTGGCACAATCAGTGCTGTAGGCCCACTAGTAGCATTTAACTTATAGGCCACATGTACATGGTATACCATTTTACAAGGGACTTACAAGTAAATTAAATATGCCAATTATGTATACACCAATGTTACCATGTTTAGGGAGACGCACATGCGCTTTAGCACTTGACAGCAGTGGTAAAGTACTCAGGGGCATATTTATACTCCGTTTGCGCCGGAATTGCGTCTTTTTTTTTACGCAATTCCGACGCAAAACCAACTCCATATTTATACTTTGGCTTTAGACGCGTCTAGCGCCAAAGTCCATGGAGTTTGCGTCATTTTTTAGCGTGGACACCTACTTTGCGTTAATTATATGCAAGGTAGGCGTTCCCGTCTAAAAAATCGACTCCGAGGCATGTGCGTCGGATTTATACTCCCGGGCAAAATTCACGCCGGGAGTGGGCGGGTAAAAAAAATGACGCACGGCCGCTTTTGCGCCGTTTTTTAGCGCCTGCAAAAGGCAGGCGTTAAGGGACCTGTGGGCTCTGAAGGAGCCCAGAGGTGCCCTCCCAAGCCCCCAGGGACACCCCCTGCCACCCTTGCCCACCCCAGGAGGACACCCAAGGCTGGAGGGACCCATCCCAGGGACATTAAGGTAAGTTCAGGTAAGTGTTTTTTTTAAAAACAAATTGTGGCATAGGGGGGCCTGATTTGTGCCCCCCTACATGCCACTATGCCCAATGACCATGCCCAGGGGACAGAAGTCCCCTGGGCATGGCCATTGGGCAAGGGGGCATGACTCCTGTCTTCGCTAAGACAGGAGTAATTTCTATGGGGGTTGGGAGTGAAACAAAATAGCGCAAATCGGGTTGAGGCGAAAAAATTGCCTCAACCTGACTTGCCCCATTTCTTGACGCCCAAGCCCCATATCCCCCTACGCCGGCGCTGCCTGGTGTACGTCGTTTTTTTTAACGCACACCAGATGGCGCCGGCGGCTAACGCCGGCTAACGTCGGCTAACGCCATTGAATAAATACGGCGCCCGCATGGCGCTTCAGAATGGCGTTAGCCGGCGCTAATTTTTTTGACGCAAAACTGCGTTAGCGCAGTTTTGCGTAAAAAAGTATAAATATGGGCCTCAGAGTCCTAAGGCCAAAAAAAAGAATCAGCAAAAATATGAGACCAGCAGGCAAAACGTTTGGGGGAAGACCACCCTAGGGCTGACAGGGGTAATACAAAGCCTAAAATAAATGCTACTAATGGGCCTGTAGCACTGACTATGGCACTCACTTAAGTATGCATTTTAAACTTGTCTCATGCCTGCTATTACTATTTTGTGTGCGGTTTTAAACTCCCATTTTGACCTAGTAAAATAAACCTTTTGCCAAGACTAAACCTTCATTTTTAATACATATAAGTCACCCCTAGGTTAGGCCTAAATAGCCAATAGGGCAGGTTGCAGTTTATTTAAAAAGTTGGGCATGTGGTTTTAACTTTAACATGTCCTGGTAGTAAAAATCTCTTACATTTGTTTCTCATTACTGCAAGACCTACTTCTCCCATAGGATAACATTGGGCTACAATGTTACATTTAATAAGTGATTACTTTCAACTGGGAGCAAGTGAGAATGTTGAGTTATGTGTCTAAAGAACTGAAATTTTAAATTTAAAACCCTCTTTAATGGTAAAATCTCATTTTAAGTCATAATTCTGAAAATGCCTCTTGTACAAAGTTAGCATTTTCTTGTCCTAACTCTGTGGTGCATGCAGCCTGATCCTTCCTATCCTGCATGCAGCCTGATCCTTCCTGGTCCTCGACTCCTCCCTATCCATGACCCGCCAGGTAAACTCAGTCACCTCCTCCTGCTGGCACACACTCCACAAACTTTGGAAAATCTTCAGATGAATCCCTACAGACTTCCGTAGGACAGTCACTCACGCCTTAGTCACAAGCAAGCTGGACTACGACAATGCGCTCTACGCCAGCACCTCGACTAGAAACATTAAAAAAAACTACAACTCATCCAGAACACTGCTGCCAGACTCATCCTGGACCTCCCAATCTGAGAACATCTCTCCTAACACCTGAGGACCTTCCACTGGTTCCAAGTCGAGAAACGAATCACTTTCAAGCTACTCACCCACACGTACAAGGCCATACACAATGCAGGACCAGCCTACCTGAACCGCTGCATCTCCTTCCACACACCCACCAGATCCCTCCACTCTGCCCAGCTGGCCTTGGCCACCATCCCTCACATTCGTAAAAGCACCTAGACAAAGCCCATCGCTCACCATCTTCAGGAAGAACCTCAAGACATGGCTCTTCGAATGAGCCCCCCAGCGGATTGAGACCCTCACGGGTGAGTAACCATGATTTACAAAAACTGATTGATTGATTGATTCTTGGTCACATGACTAGGTATAGCTGGCAGTTGGTCTTTGTGTATTACTCTCAGATAGTGAGACAAAAGGAGAATATGTGTTTGCAGGATGGACCATCTTTGACTTGATAGGTGGGCGGAGCTGTTACTTACAACACTTTTCTGCTCAAAGACAAGCTGGGATAAGCAAAAAGAGCAGATGATGAATGGACTACTGAACAATGGAAACATTTCCCCCCAGTCACAAGCAACTGGGTTTAATCCATCTTGTTTTGCCCACCACGCCACCCCAGTTTGGACCCAGTCATATGCAAATCAGTCTTGACCCTGTTCCCAATGGGAACAGTCCAGCCCATTAAAAAATGCCCATGAGGTGTTACTGATAAGACAGAATGCAAAAGTCATTGGCCGAGGACTGCAGCTTGGCATTATTTAGGGAGTGAGAATGCTTACAGAGTGTGGCTAAGGGCCATGTTAAGTATCCAGTAACGATGTCCAGCCGACAGTGAATGGTGCATGGTCAGAGGCCGCATTCTGCACATAGTACTCACTGGCCACAATTGAAGGTTCTGTCTTTAAGCAATGACGATGGAGTCCTGGGCTTTTGATGTGACCAAAGGCCACATTCTATTCCCAGTACTTGAGTACCATTTCTGAGAAGGCTGCAGCCAATGCCCACTGGAACAGGTGTAGTGGGGTAAGGCAGCCCTTCTAGCCAGTAGCTGATGGGCACAGCCAAAGGCTATATTCAGTAGCAAATGGGAGTGGGGAAAATGCATGCAGAGTTAGACGAAAGTACCCAGGAGTGGTGGAGCATTGGGCCCCAGGTCCGTTCAAAGCTTGCCAAAAACAAAGATAACCGTGGAAGGCCATCTCCTGGGTTACAATAACTTGATTTCTTGAAGGCATGTAGGGTCCACTGGCAAAAGTGTGGCCAAAGATGTGTTCTGGACTTAGAAGCACCTTCGCATAGTTAAGGATATACTGTAGGCTTTACGGACAGCAGACTAGATAAAGGGGTTGGACTACCAAAGCTTGCTGGGCTGGTTGAAGGCATCCAAAGCTTGCTGGGCCGCCCTGAACCCCATGATCAGTGGTTCTGTGGGACGGTGAAGTGGGGTGAGTGTATGACCAAAGTTACAAACTGGGTATTCCACCCAGAGCCTGATGTGCCTGGCCAAATACCATGAACTGCGTGATCAGAGGTTGGAGGCAGGGTGAAGGCCAGTCATCATGGCCACAGCCGGGGGAACTCTGTGCAGTGCATGACCCAAGGCCACTCCATATTACCAGTGTGAGCCAGGAATAATAATATGATATGCCCAGTGAATAATTAAGTCATGGGCAAAAATATATTGTAACAAAATCAAAGATATTCACCAACAAAAAATAACTTTGATGAAGAAAAGTTATGACTGGCTGTTTACATTACAACGTAAGATGCGTTATAAAAACAATACACATTTCCCTAAAAAACTTAAGCTGTGATAGTATCAGTGAAGTCTTTCACGGTGTCATTTGTGATGTTATCTGTGATATGTTTGATCCCTGTAACCTGCAGCATATGCCAAAGTTCCAACCTATCACTCATCATCTGCATCCTCTTCATTGAATCTCGGGCATGCTAATGGAAGCCAAGAACATCATGATACATCAGTTCATAGATGCTACAAAACTCCTTTTGAAGGTCTCAATCAGCAGTGATATTAAATACCTATAAGTATGTGTTTACTACATTCACGATCTACTTGAAGTTGAACTCCTTAAAAACATAGTTCACCCTGTTCACCAATTACAACAAACAAGCTCAAGTGCAAGACTAATTCACATCAGCAAGCCTCAATGGTTTCACCTCCTCCGCCATTTCAACTACAGTGCAAAGTCTTTCTGATTCTATATTTGCACCTTTTCTTTGCATAAAGGCCCACAATGAAATGCCTCCAAAAGCCTGAAATAAGCTCTCATTCCTCCATAACGTCACGCCTAGTCTTCTGGAACCAGACATGAAAACTGCTGTTCAAACTCTGGTTCTGTTCAGATGGACAGTGGTGGTGCCCTGCCCGTCGATCTCCCAAACCTTGCCTTCATATTACAAAAGAACATCCTCCATGATGCAGCAAACGTCATCATGAGACAGAGAAGATCTGGAATGCTCCCACACTCCAGGATGTACAGTGACTTTCATTACACGCCAGAATCACTTTCAAGTTCCAAATATCAACAGCTGCTATGTCAATGCTGTACCCTCTTTGGCAGACAAAATTATGATCTCCAGTGGTCTTCTCCTGCTCAGCACTACGGAACTGCGACTCTATGTCAACAATAGTTGGCAATCACCTAGGTCAAGATTTACAAACCTGTTACAAAACGTACAACACCAAAGTTTGTGTGACAAGGAGAGCGCATGAAGGTACCATATTGACAGAGACATGGCACTATCCTGCTCTCTTCTTAGTGCAGGGACACAATCAGTCTGCTGAGTGTCACACACCTTTGCACCATAGTTCCAAGGTGTTTGTGTGAATCTAGTATAGGTTTTGTACTGGAAGGGTATGTTTCCAGTACAGAACACTATGCATAGACAAACTTTACTGTACATTGCAACACGTATGCAAAGTGGAAAAGGTTAAGAGAAAAAAAAAAAAAAATCTTCTTTTTAACACCCCCTTTCAAGTGGTACTAATTTTTTACACAAAACCCTGTCTACTATTGTTTGTAGATAGGGTTTTGTGTAAAAAACCATGAATGGTTGTATGGGAGAGTTCCTATGGAACACCACCTTGACACAGAGTAATGCAAAGCAGTGCTTCAAGCTGGTATACTTACTTTTACTTACAAACCGACGCAAATACCAGTTCAAGCTGCTTTTTAAATACTTCAAGGGATTTTGAGTCAAGTCTGCATTATAAAAGCAACACAAATCTACAAATCCTTCACAAATCTGGCCCCTAACCTGGAAGCAACCAAGTTAACCCTGTGTCCCAGGGGACACAGATGAAGAGACTCCTTGTGGTTGTAAGCAACTCATACTTGATCTTTTTGTGAAATACCTATTTTTCCTTTCTATACTGTGTGCTGTTGCTTTACAGCTAAGCATATGCTATATGAAAACAAACACACACACATATGTAGTCACAACAATAGAATATAGCGCAATAACAACATAACAAAACATATAATACAACACAATTGCACAACACAACACCACATCACAACATAAGCAACCTCAACATAATTTATCAACACAACTTAGGAATTAGCATTTACAACAAAACAATAACACAAATGCAACACTAGAAAGCAGCATAGCAACACCAAAACAGAGCAAAAGACAGCAAACGAGCACAAAGCAATCCAACAATGCAAGCAACTGCAGAGCAACATAGTAACACGAAAGACAGCACTGAAATACATTACAGCACAACGCAGAAAAACAACCACATCCACTACTGGCAAAACAAAGGAAAATTAAACTACACCCCCCCCCCCCCCCACACACACACACACACACACAGTGACTCGAATAATTAACATTATTACAATTCTAAAGTTCATTTCGGTATGAAAACATATACGCTATGGTGCTTCATATCCGAAATATGGGTTCCATCTTTAGGGTATATTGTATATCTATGGAATCCATGGCAGATCATACTCCACACATAGCCCTGCCCAGAAGCCACATAAACACCGTGACCTCCCTCTGGTGGACTATGTAACTCATAGTCGCAGTCACTTTGTATGAGTCCTTCAATAATACAAACAAGCAATTATTCAATTGAATAACTTGTAACATTGTTACTAAAAAAGCAAAACTACAAATGCGCGCCGCTTACATCCATTTTCAATGTAATATTATTTTTTAACGCTACCCGACTTCTAGGATGTATTTATATCGAAGCCGAGGGGAATCTCATAAAACCAGCAACACATCTTATTTTTGGCATTAAACATATGTGTCAATGAATGGCCTATAGTTTAAGCAACATATGCCACTGGCTGCCATAGCGCTGTCCCTGTAATTCATAAATTCAATGCAGGACTCTTTAACTGGGAATGATAGCACAGTACTGGTTCCCTGAAGTTAATGAGGTCGTCCACTCTCGTACAGCCAGATTAAAATGAAAAACGAACCACATTACAATCTGTTTTGACAATTATTATCAGTTGCTTGTAATATAAATATGCAAATGCGCCTGTTTGAACTTTAACATCCTTTGTAGAGGCTATTCATCTCTTTAAGGTATTAATTTAAGTTGTAAAAGGATCCATACATCATCGCATGTCATTTTGAAAACAAATATTAATCAATTTTGCACTGGATTGCCGCAGTGTAAGTGTAATGTCCATTATTTTGAAACAAGTCAGTGGCAAGAAAATTTACATATTCATTCTTAGCTTAAGAAATCATACGATAAAACAAGTGCAACACAAGAAATTCAACAGCCTGGAGACCTTATCGCCGCCCCGTCCAATGGCAAGCACCTCTTTTGCATTTGCAATGTATTGGTATGCAGATTAGGAATATACGTCTCCCTCATATCAGTATAACCTTGAAAGGCAGAGACACCTGAAGTGCACTCATAAGTTTTTTCCTGACTCCAAAATAGGAATATAATAATTCTAGGTCTGACATTGCCCTGTGTGCCGGGGAGTGTTTTTTTGCATTCTGCTTATCTAAGGCTAACAGTGCACTTCAGCATCCACAATACACTCCGAGATTTGCCTTTTGAGTTGTTGCCATATTTGTCCAGAGAAATTTATGAAAGAAGTTCTAACCTCTTTTTAAAATAGAATGGCAGCTCTGGTATTCTTGATTTGTCAAACGTTTAGGCAGCATCGTTATCAATAACCGTGGCATATTGAACTGCGCTAAGGGCAGCTCAGCTTTATACAACGTTTTACAGCCAAGGTTGTTGGCTATTTACGGTCATTCCTCATTAAAAAAAAACAAGCATTTGCAATGTAATGGGTCACGCCTTTGCTCGAGTTAGAGCTATAAGCGTTGTAAATCTCTAACTGGACTTTTTTTGCCACATAAATAGAAAATTAAAATTAAAACAGTTAACATAAGCATGCCGATTCAAAAATCCTCGTCTGACATGAGCATGAGCGCAAAGGAGAGACACAACAGGAAAAAGACCTTTGCTCACAGTCAAACGTATCGGCAAATGTGCAATTATCCGTGTAACAGGGCGGATGGCCAAGGCAGTAACAAAACTGCCCCAAGGAGGGACAAACCTAAAGCATTTACCAATGATAACAAAGGATTTTTGAAAGGCAAGGCCATGAACGAATAATAGTGATGTGCTTGGTTTAAAGCCCACAGATAAATTGCAACAGGTCACAGCGCTTGCGTGCTCGACCTAAAAATCATTAAGGGACACCCTAGGCCTGAAGTCTGTTCTCCCTGCTTTTAATTAAAACTGCATTTCCTTAGTTCATTGCTTCTCTGGTAGGACCTCCTTACCCCATAGAAAGCAGGTGCTGGATATGTTTGTGGCGATTAATACCTTTGACCAGTCACTGAAGCAGAAACATCAAGGCCTCGAGGATCTCTTCCTAGCAGGGAAAACGAAGAACACAAAATGGAGGAGGGCAGGAATTCTATTTTGAACTTCAACTGTCCCTGGGTTTCCTTTATCTGACAACACCCAATTCCTTATGATAACATCCAAGTTTTAAATCAGTAAGGGGAAATTCCAGATTCTATATAAAAAGTAAAAATATCCAGTCAGACCACACAATAAAACTATGCACTATGAGTTTAATGTTTTGTTTGCCTTTTGAGTAGGTTGCCTGGGAGAAGCAAGTCCCCCTTCTGTGCACCCAAGCACCAGATGCACCAGAATTGACAAAAACAACATTTTGGGCTTCAAAAGGCTATAGCATTATATTTCATTTTTAAGTTACAGGCAAATGTGGCTTCAGTGCAAATCCTTGCATGGGTCAATTTCATTATTTACAGTGAAGGAATGCACTAGCTAAGAGGCTGGATCCTGTGGCAAAGCCCATCCACACACTGCCCGGCTAAGGTAATACTTCAGGTGTAAGCAACCCCACAGTACAGCTATGGACCCGAATCACCTCCAGGCTGGCATAACTTTCCAGTAAGCACCATCCTACATCCACGTTTCTGAAGACCCAGATTGAAAATCATATGGAACATCTTAAACTTGGGCCTCCTACTTTCTTCAATAGGGCGTTAGGAGGTCCTCCCTCCTCTCAGTTGCCTTCCCAGTGAGCTGCTATAAAGAGGGCATTCCTCTAATGCAGAACTTGTCCTTAGAAACAACACATCATTTCAGACTCTAGAAATCCCCCACTTTTTATGAACAGCAGTAGAGGGATAACTGACCAATGCAAATTCAGTTAATCCTGTTGTGCTATATTCATGACTCACCAAAGTTGATTTGGATTTGGAAATATGGCGGAAGATAAATGTGCGATTGTGGGGAAAACGTAATGTACACATTCTCAATAATCTGATAATGAGAACTACTTAATTATTTTCTCTCATATTCATTTCTTCATAAACCATTGCCAAGGGGATCTGTCAGAAAAGAGTCAAACTCATACTGTCTAGATTTCAGACTCTGGGCTCAGGGGGGCGAGAGGCTGCTGTGATATTTCTAAATTTAGATAGTGTTATGGGGACTCTCTATTTGATGAAATAAGGGAAGTGCTTCTCCAACAGTCACATTAATCCCCTGAATGAGGGATCATTATTGTCGATCCCTTACCTATTTGCATATTAAGTTGATACTAGACATATAGTTATGTTTTGAGAATTTATTGAACTCCAGTAAAGTTAGCCCGGGGCCGTTGGACAAGGACCAGTGATGGCAGGGCTGCGGTGAGATGACAGTCTATCAATACTTGTTGATACAACATCCAAGAATCAGGTCTGTGGGTTGATATGTTCTTTAGAATGAATGTGAATCTGAAGAAGAATCTTGCTGCCAATGTTAAATAAGTTGCATAATAAACCATTATTGAAGATGCTTTGCTGCCTGTTACTAGTAAGAGGGTTTGTGACAGGTAATATGCTAAACCCTAGATCCAAGATATGCTTGACTTAGCTTTCTGAAAAATGTTTCACAGAAAATCTAAACACTATTTCTAGAAAGAATGCTGAGGCTAAATTGCTACTTTATGCTGTGTATCATCCTGGTGGAACACACTCCTCTGCTATAACCTTACCTCCTCTTTTATACTCTTCCTCACTATTAAACCTCTCATCTGTTTCTCTTGTGCTTCCTCAACCCTACCTCCTCCACATATATAGTGTATTGGAGATATGAAGGGAGGAGACTGAGATTTATTGATATTTATGGAATGGGGGTAGGATGTTCTCAGGATCTAATTTGATTAGAACTATCACTCTCCATAGGTACAGTTTTCTCATGTGGAATGTCTGGGCAATAATACCATTTTGAACCTTATTAAGGTCCACACATATGTCAGGCAAAGCAGGAAACACATAGTACTGTTGGAGGAGACTCATTTCAGAGGCGTAGTGGTGTAGGCATTAAAGTGCAGATGGCAAAGACAATTATACAATACATGGTATGTGGCTTACACTAGGGGGGGACTTTGATATATGGAAACACCCAGATGTCCCCTTTACTATGCTTGAGTTGAATATAGACAAAAAGGGGCAGCATGTCATTGTAGTGGGATGGCTAGATGGAGAGAATTTGTTGACTGCTAACAAATATGTCCTGAATACGGACTAGCCTCAATTCTTGGCTAAATATGTGCACCTCCCAATGGCACAGGGAGGAAATGTGATGAAAGATAATTCCAATCCCCCTGCTTCCTCCTCACTGGTAATTAGAGGAGCTCAGGCACTTAGAGAATGGATCCAAAACTGGAGTTTAGTTGAATTTTGTAATTTCTTTAACCCAAAGATGAAGGAGTATTCATTCTACACACCTGTACCAGACATAAATGTGAGGCTAGATAGGATATTTAGGCGGTCATGGACCGCCAGGGCCGGGGACCGCGGGAGCACCGCCAACAGGCTGGCGGTGCTCCCAAGGGCATTCTGACCGCGGCGGTTCAGCCGCGGTCAGAAACGGAAAACCGGCGGTGTACCGCCGGTTTTCCGCTGCCCTGGGGAATCCTCCATGGCGGCGCAGCTTGCTGCGCCGCCATGGGGATTCCGACCCCCACTGGTCTAATTCAAATTACTCCCAGCCCTAGTCTTAATGATCAGTTTAAGAGAACTATAGTACTATCTTATGACAAACAATTAGCCCAAACATCCTCCAATTTCTGGAAACTCGTTTCATGGGCAATAACTGCTATTTCTTAAATTGAAATGTCTACACATGCGTCTACAACACCGGGTACACCATAGGGATGAAGGGCATGGCTATCCTCAGTAGGTCTTTTCCCTTGGTTGTGTTCAGGGTTCACACAGATTGACTTGGGCATTTTGTGGATTACAGCATGCTAGACGACAACACCTGGTCATTCATGGATTCATATATTCCTTTGCACTTGGTGGACTGCTCCATAACTGAATTTTCCAACCAATTGATGTTAAGCCTGAATGGCAGACTGTTGGTAGCCAAGGACTTCAGTATCATCTAGGACCTAACCTTTGACACCCTTAGTGGTAGGTGAACACCTAGGTAACCCCCCTTTCAACATAGGCTCCTTTCATGGGCCTATGTGATGGTACTCGCTGAGGGGTAATACACCTTTTTTCATACTTACACACCTTCTCTTGCTTGGATTATTATTTTATGCCTGCTACTGATATGATAGGGGTGAGGCAGATGCCCGTTCTCCCATGGAATCTATGCAGTCACTTCCTTGTTGAGCTCTCTTATGGAGCTGGACCATTTTTGGGGTCCGGCGATAGTGTTTCAACACTTGGTGGCTCAGCGACAGAGGGTTTGTTGACAGACTACAGGAGGAAATGTTCCCTATTTTAATACAGATGTTGGGTCGGTGAAATCAGAAGGCGTAATTTGGGAAGCTTTCAATGCAGTCACCCAAGGCAACATTAAGGCCTTACTTACGGGGGCCAGTAGGGAAGAGAGCAGAGCTGCAGAGGGCCCGGAGCAGCAAACCCATGACCTTGACAAATTAAGCCACTGGGCGAAATGGAGCTCATGACTCTAGCAGCTGAATGTCCTGGTGGAGGAATTTAAACAGCTGATGCTCTGGGCAGCTAAATTCACTTGGCTAGCTACTCTGCACCAAATTTACAAATGAGGTGACAAGTCAAGCAAGTTATTTTACTCACTGGCAACATGTGATCTGGAACTCCGCCTAATCCCGCAGATAGCAACACCTTGATGTGGGATGTCACATGCAGAGCCAATGCCTGCACTGCTTATTGTGCCTCAATCTATACAGCTTGTGTCAGCCTACCCGCTGAGCAACTTTCTCAGTTCCTCTTGACCTACCACTAAAGTCATTTGGGTCACAGCAGAGAGGTGATCTCAACACCTCTCTGACCCTTGAAGAGGTTCAAGAAGTGATATCTGCTTTGAACAGCAGCAGGACTCTGGGCTGAATGGTTCTCTGACCAATTTCTTTAAGGAATATTCATCTATACTGGCTCCACATCTTTTGGAATTGGAATTATGCAAGGAGACCCTATCTGTGGAACAACATCCAGTTGACTTGAGGGGTGCCAAGACTGTTTTTATCCTGAAACAGGGGTAATACCTGACTGAATACGTGGCTTATAGACCCCTCTCATTGCTTAGCTCAAAAGTGAAGATCCTGGCAAAGATACTGGCCATTGTGCTGACACGCATAATTAGAGCTCTGAATCATTATGATCAAAATGGCTTTATGCGACTCCATGGTACCCAACATTGCATATGGCAATTCCAGCTGGTCATGGCCAGTGCGGCTGAACTGAATAAAGTTTGAGAAGGCTTTTGGCTCAGTACACCTACCCTTTATTTTCTAGATCCTGAAGCGAATAAACTGTGGAGAACGGTATCTCTACTATGTTAAGACTGTTTATCATGCTCCCTAGGCGCAAGTGGAAGCTAATGGTATATTGTTGTATTGCCCTCCCTGTTCGTGATAGAGAGAGAGACAAGCAAGGATGTCCTATCTCTTCCCACTTCCTGCCACGAATGCTGGGGATGCTCCATGTATGTGATGCCTCTGGGCTTTGCATTATTGTATTAGTCACACAAAAATTACAGTACATCCCAAACACGCCCTAATTCCCAGCAAGTGCACAATTGGGGAGCACAGACTTTCCTTTTACATACTGGGGTATCCATATGACCAAGGGCCTGTAGGAGACCTGGGTGCTTAAAACCGCTCCATATTTGATGCACACTAAATGGGACATGATGGCCTGGGATAAGCTTCACCTTAAGATTATGGACATTGGAGCCCTTTTTAACATGATAACACTCTCTAGGTATCTCTATGTACTCCATTCCCTTTAACGTTTCACTATACCCTCTTCAATGACAATAATGCTATGCTCAGTAAGGTCCTATGAGCAGAGTCCCAATCCGAAGGTAGGTTGTCAAGTGTAAATAAGCTCCATATGATGGCGGGTTAGGAGTAACAGACCTCCGTTTGGGCCTCGCAGTTAGTGATCACAAATGACTGGATTCATGGGGACTTCCAGGACCAGACATATAAACTCGAGAGGGATGTCCTACAGACTAGGACCATTGACGCAATCCTATATGGTACCTCAGTTCCTAAAAGAATCCCAGAGTGCACCTGAACTTCTTTAACCTGTTGGCATTGAGTGCTGAGGCACATTATGTGGTTTAAGAAGGTCACAAGCATTCTTAGCAACGCAAAAGGATGATGACTGGAGTGCTGAACAATGCAAACACTCACCCCCAGTCACAGATACGGGTTTTGCTAAACTGGGTGAGTGTTTGAAAAGTTTCAATCCTCAGTCCATCATCCTTTTGTGTTGCTAAAGTTGCTCTAAGTGGGAAGGGTATGCCCAGACGTGGGTCCCTTGCTCACTGTGCCACTGGATTCAAGCTAGCCTGGCTGATGAAGGGTGATCCTCTGGAACTGGTCCTAGGATGCTTGTTTCTGGTCCAGGGAGAACCTGGCTTGGCAATTCGGACTGGACTGTTCCCATGGGGAACAGGGTCAAGACTGTTTTGCATGTGGCTGGGTTCAAACTGGGGTGGCATGGTGAGCAAAAGAACAATGGATTAAACCCAGATCTGTGACTGGGGGTGAGTGTTTGAAAAGTTTCAACACTCTGTCCATCATCCTTTTGTGTTGCTAAAGTTGCCCAAAGTGGGAAGGGTATGCCCAGACGTGGGTCCCTTGCTCACTGTGCCACTGGATTCAAGCTAGCCTAGCTGATGAAGGGTGATACCCTGAAACCGGTCCTAGGATGTTTGTTTCCGGTCCAGGGAGAACCTGGCTTGGCAGTTCGGGCTGGACTGTTCCCATGGGAAACAGGGTCAAGACTGATTTGCATATGGTTGGGTTCAAACTGCGGTGGTATGGTGAGCAAAAGAATGATGGATTAAACCCAGATCTGTTACTGGGGGTGAGTGTTTGAAAAGTTTCAATGCTCAGTCCATCATCCTTTTGTGTGGTTAAAGTTGCCCTAAATGGGAAGGGTATGCCCAGACGTGGGTACCTTGCTCACTGTGCCACTGGATTCAAGCTAGCATGGCTGATGAAGGGTGAAACCCTGAAACCGGTCCTGGATGCTTATTTCTGGTCCAGGGAGAACCTGGCTTGGCAGTTCAGGCTGGACTGTTCCCATGGGGAACAGGGTCAAGACTGATTTGCATATGGCTGGGTTCAAACTGGGGTGGCATGGTGAGCAAAAGAACAATGGATTAAACCCAGATCTGTGACTGGGGTAGAGTGTTTGAAAAGTTTCAACACTCCGTCCATCATCCTTTTGTGTTGCTAAAGTTGCCCTAAATAGGAAGGGTATGCCCAGACGTGGGTCCCTTGCTCACTGTGTCACTGGATTCAAGCTAGCCTAGCTAATGAAGGGTGATACCCTGAAACCGGTCCTAGGATGCTTGTTTCTGGTCCAGCGAGAACCTGGCTTGGCAGTTTGGGCTGGACTGTTCCCATGGGGAACAGGGTCAAGACTGATTTGCATATGGCTGGGTTCAAACAGGTGTGGCATGGTGGCCAAAAGAACAATGAATTAAACCCAGATCTGTGACTGGGGGTGAGTGTTGGAAATGTTTCAACGCTCCGTCCATCATCCTTTTGTGTTGCTAAAGTTGCCTTAAGTGGGAAGGGTATGCCCAGACGTGGGTCCCTTGCTCACTGTGACACTGGATTCAAGCTAGCCTAGCTGATGAAGGGTGATACCCTGAAACCGGTCCTAGGATGCTTGTTTCCGGTCCAGGGAGAACCTGGCTTGGCAGTTCGGGCTGGACTGTTCCCATGGGAAACAGGGTCAAGACTGATTTGCATGTGGCTGGGTTCAAACTGCGGTGGTATGGTGAGCAAAAGAATGATGGATTAAACCCAGATCTGTTACTGGGGGTGAGTGTTTGAAAAGTTTCAATGCTCAGTCCATCATCCTTTTGTGTGGTTAAAGTTGCCCTAAATGGGAAGGGTATGCCCAGACGTGGGTACCTTGCTCACTGTGCCACTGGATTCAAGCTAGCCTGGCTGATGAAGTGTGAAACCCTGAAACCGGTCCTAGGATGCTTATTTCTGGTCCAGGGAGAACCTGGCTTGGCAGTTCAGGCTGGACTGTTCCCAAGGGGAACAGGGTCAAGACTGATTTGCATATGGCTGGGTTCAAACTGGGGTGGCATGGTGAGCAAAAGAACAATGGATTAAACCCAGATCTGTGACTGGGGTAGAGTGTTTGAAAAGTTTCAACACTCCGTCCATCATCCTTTTGTGTTGCTAAAGTTGCCCTAAATAGGAAGGGTATGCCCAGACGTGGGTCCCTTGCTCACTGTGTCACTGGATTCAAGCTAGCCTAGCTAATGAAGGGTGATACCCTGAAACCGGTCCTAGGATGCTTGTTTCTGGTCCAGCGAGAACCTGGCTTTGCAGTTTGGGCTGGACTGTTCCCATGGGGAACAGGGTCAAGACTGATTTGCATATGGCTGGGTTCAAACAGATGTGGCATAGTGGCCAAAAGAACAATGAATTAAACCCAGATCTGTGACTGGGGGTGAGTGTTTGAAATGTTTCAACGCTCCGTCCATCATCCTTTTGTGTTGCTAAAGTTGCCTTAAGTGGGAAGGATATGCCCAGACGTGGGTTTCTTGCACACTGCACCACTGGATTCAAGCTAGCCTAGCTGATGAAGGGTGATACCCTGAAACCGGTCCTAGGATGTTTGTTTCTGGTCCATGGAGAACCTGGCTTGGCAGTTTGGGCTGGACTGTTCCCATGGGGAACAGGGTCAAGGCTGATTTGCATATGGTTGGGCTCAAACTGGGGTGGCATGGTGAGCAAAAGAACAATGGATTAAACCCAGATCTATGACTGGGGATGAGTGTTTGAAAAGTTTCAACGCTCCGTCCATCATCCTTTTGTGTTGCTAAAGTTGCACTTAGTTACTACTCTGTGGAGGGTCCTACTCATGATTTGAACATTGGAATGTTGGAAGCTCCACTGAAGACAATGGAGTGTTCTGGGCTTTTGCTGGCTGGTATTCACCTCGGGCTCCATGATGTCTTTGTTTTATTTATTAGAACATTCTGCCCTCTAGTGGCAGAACGTTCTAATAGCCTTACAGATCTTAGTAGCTTGGCTATCCCAGCAATTAAAGCCCTGCTTCCTTGTTAAAGGCCCTCACCTGGAGACAATGGAGTGCTCCCGTCTTCTAATGGCTGGTAGAAACCCAGAGCATATACATTCCAATGTATGCCTTTCACAGCTGTTGCTGTGAACAAAGGCCTCCAGGAGCCCCAGGGGATTTCAATGATGGAGCGGGCCTTTAATGGACAGTATACCCTACTATGGCGGGCTACATTAGAACATTAGAATGTTGAGCACTCCCTTGGAGACAATGGAGTAGCTTCTAATGGCTGGTATAATCCTGAAGCTCTAACATTCAAATGTTTGTCTTTCTCAGCAACAGCTGTGAACAAAGGCCTCACAGAGCCTGAGGGGATTTCAACCCGCTCGGGCTCCATGAGGCCTTTGTTTTACTAATTAGAACATTCTGCCCTGATGGGGCAGAATCTTCTAATAGCTTTATGGTCCACTGTAGCTGGGCTATACCGCCATTAAAGGCCTGCTCTCTGGTTAAAGGCTAAAGCCGAAGGCCTTTAACGCTGGAGCAGGCCTTTAATGGCCGGTGTAGCTTGCTACAATGGGCTATAAAGCTATATTAAGCTACTGGCAACTCTTCAGTAACACACTCTTGTGTAACTGAGTTGTGTTAGCCCTTTCTTTGTCAAAACATTACCACAGGGTACTGGATCATCCTCTAGAGACCATGTGTCTGGCCTAAATCAGTGGTGCTCCTGCCACACCTGAGGGACTCAATTGCATCTTGGGGATGTCATGCTTCACCGACAAAGAAGCTCTTCAAGCAGACGTCCAGCACTTTCTGGAAAATGAGTTGTTTGAGGAGGCTATGGACATTCCAGTTCAAATAATAGGTGTCTCAAATTCTGACAAGAAACCTCTCCAGCAAGAACAATGGAGTACAAACAGATGGATGAGCTGAACCTGAAAGTGTGAGCTGATAACCAGAGCTCCAGCTAGAAAGAGAGGTGTAAAGTTCAACTAGGTGAAGATCTACATCTTTCTGACCAGAGTCATGCTAACCCTATGAGGAGACAAGGCTTGCAAGTCGTTAGCAAGCATTTGCAATGCAATGGGTCTTGCGTTTGCTCGAGTTAGAGCTATTAGTATTGTAAATTCCTAACTGGACTTTTCTTGCCGCACAAACTGAAAATAAAAAGTAAAGCAGTTGACATAAGCAAGCTGATTCAAAGCACCACAGCCGCCATGAGGGTGATCATGAAGGAGAGAAACAAAAAGGAAAACGAAGTTAGCTCGCAGTCAAATTTATCAGCAAAAGTGCAATTATCCACATAACAGGGTCGATGGCCAAGGCTGTAACAACACATCCCTAAGGAGGAACAAACATAAAGCATTTACCAATGATAACAAAGGATTTTTGAAAGGCAAGCCCATGAACAAGTGATAGTGATGGGCATGCGGTGGGCCCGGTTAAAAGCCCACATAGATACCAACATGTTGGAAAAGCAGGGCTTGCGCGCTGCTATGCTCAACATAAAAATGGATGATTTCCTTGTGCTGTGATACCTTCCTGTGCCCGACGGCCATGATTTGGGTAACTGTTGGTGGATAAACAATTACGTTTCCTGACCCCTCACCACAATGTGTCTTCTTGAGCTCAAAGCACAACAGCAGGTCGATAAGATCAATGCCACATCAGTATATCCTTATCTCACGAGTTGTACATTGATAATGTGCAGTTCTTTCTGTGTCAGTACCCACAATAGGCTAGAGAATGAGGACTGTGGGACTTGAGAGGTATTTAGACTGCCAGTTATCCCGAGTGATTTTTGTTTCTACATACAGAGTATTGCTTCTTTGTCAGTATCTCTCTCTCTCTCTCTCTCTCTCTCTCTCTCTCTCTCTCTCTCTCTCTCTCTCTCTCTCTCTCTCTCTCTCTCTCTCTCTCTCTCTCTCTCACTCTCTCACTCTCTCACTCCCTCCCTCCCTCCTCTTACCTTTCCTGCCTAAAGCACACATTTGCAGCATAAGGTCTTGGAGGGTTTATAGCTTGTGTTGAATTTTAGATTTTGAAAAACATTCAAGTTTGTGATGTTTGTGTTAATCTGGTTTTCTTGATCCAAACAACAGTTGCTTATACTTGTATGCCAACTTTCTTTTTCTCAATAAAACATGTATAAACAAAAAAAAAAAGAAATATGTCCCCACAAGAGTTAATCACATTCAGCAAAAACAATGTTTACTTTGTGAACATAGCTAGGTTACATAGACAAGATCCTAGTCCAACTCAACATGCCTCTTCCAATTGGTGAAGTGCCACATTTCTCACTTAACTTTAATCATTGAAATGATGTGCATCACTAAGCACTATTTCATAAGTTGGATCTACTGTTAACAGATTTGCTTTTTACCTGAAAGTCTACTGTTGCTTGAACTTTTTGAAAACTTAAGAACATAAAGTTGGTATTTGTGTTCTGATTTTTAAGAGATTTGTCTGCAAACACCTATCATTTTTATGTTTTGTATACATCAGGAAATCGTTGTGTCTTTATAAGAAAAACAAAGAAATATTCATCTTAGCTTTAAACCTCCAAGAGCTGAGCTATGACCCAGTAATATTTTAAAGAAGGATTCAATGTCATTTTCTATTGATTAAAAAAACAGTACCGTATTCAGAAAGTCGTCAAGCTGCACCAAAAAATATTTTCCCTTTTTAGCCCCTGCCTTTCTTTGGATTTTGCTTGTTACAGATATTAAGGCAAACTAGATCAATTAGACAATTACCTAAGGGAACTCTGAAACCTGAGCCTATGCTCTAAAACCAATGAAGTTATGACAGCTATGGCCCAAGAGGAATCAAGGCCGAATAAAATCTGTCTCTACTGCAGACAAATGATGATAAAGTGATCCCTTTAGCCAACAGTCAATGGAAATTGACATGGCCAATCCCCCACTAATGAACAGCCCTGCCTCCGCTACCGTGCGAATGCGGGGAAAGTTTAATCTCACTGAAGATCAAAATAAATTTGCTCAAACATTTTTTTCAACGAAAGAATGACATGTTTCAGGCACTGTCCACCGCGGGGAATAGATTGTGAGTTTTTCGTGATGGCCGAAACATCACAGGTGCATGAAATTAACTTGTCACTGCAATACCTTCTTTTGTCCTGGAAATTCAATTTCTCATGCACCCCTCCCCCACACTTCACACCGCCCTTATAATAAAGAGTTGGATTGTCTGCATGATATATATTAAATCTGGGTGTCACTGGATTCTACTACCGAGCAGTATGCAACATGAAATAACGCTAGCGCGACTGCCATAGCACATACCCAAAGGGAGCGGGGAAGAGATGTGCACAAAAGACCAGCTGCACATTAATAAATCTGGAATCTTTGATTAAAAAATATGGATAGTATTTTTCAAATGCTGACTACCCCGAGGCAAGAAATAGATCTGGCTTCAATGATCAGATTTTTTGCTGCTTTCAAAATACAAACTCGAATGTTTGCCTGTCCCAGCTGCTTCCCATTGTGCATGTGCATCAGCTCAAAGGGTGAACAGAGGCATAAAAGATGCGCTTGCATTTCAAATGTGCCAGTCAATCTATTGTCAAAGCAACAAAGGCGAATTGTATGGGCTGGCAAAACGTCTTCTTGGTGAATGTCCAGATTTTTTTTTCTTTCACAGCAAAGCGAACCAGCTACGCAATGTGTTTTTATAAGTGCATATGAAAGCCTTGGCGACAGCATCGACCAGGAGGAGTGGTGTGGTTTGCAATCTGAGGTTTCAGGCCTGGACCAAGTTTCATCATTTTGCAAGATAGCATGTAATCCCCGTGAAAAAATATGAATTATGTAAGTGTGCTTGTGGTTCATCTGTATGCCTATTGTATGAGGTTCACCCTTGGTTACAAAAGTCTTATGAGATACCTGCTCAATGTATTTTCATTGCAGATTCTAAAGAAACAAGGCGAATGTTGCTCATGCTGCAGCAGCATATCCAGTTTCACGTTCTCCACGCGAAAGTTTCTGTTCGAACCAGTCTTCTGCAGGTGATAAAGCAGCTGAAGGAGACAACAGATATTACAAAAGTAACCCAATTGTGGGTATTTGGGGCAGATTATGTTTTCCAAATAAAAAAAATCGCTGAGGCCTAAATTTCACCTCTAAGTTACTGTTTTCAGTCAACCTCACAATACTGCTGCACAGAATCACACGCATCTGAGCTCATTGCGAAAAAGATTTTTGAGCTGGTAAAATTCGCAGTGAGTGATTTTGCCCAGTACCAAAATATTACCATTGTAAATTTTAGCTAAATTAGTAGTCTCTGCTGAGAATCATGGGACAAGAGGTGTGCCTGGGGGAGGGCTTATTATTGGTTAATACTACGTGGGATTGGTGTCTGGGGTGGAAGGAGGGCCGCATGTGTAATGGCTGCAAGCGATGGAAGTAGTAGGAGGTAATGCAAGGTAAGCAGGGACCTCTCAAACTGGTGGCATCCCAGGAACATAGTCGATGTGCATTAGCTTGCAGTCCCCGATGGTTCCAGTGGTTGCCAGGGGCGGCTCCTGCGCTAAGGCAGAGGAGCTTCGCCCCGCTGGATTGTGGGGAAAGGAAAAATAAAGTGATAATAACATGATGTTATTTTCGTTTTATTTTTCCTGGGAGTAAGGGGTGGGGCTGGGTTGAAGGGAGGGAGGTCAGAGGAGGGCTGTAGGAGGAGTTTTGCAGCACAAAGTGTGCATGTCTGTTTGGCCAGCCGTGTTGGGTCGTCCAAACAAACAATCGCACTTTACGTGTTCTCAACCCGGTTGTGTTGGACAGCCGAGTGGAGAACATGCACAGGCTCGCACTCCCAATCTTAGTGGCGAAGCAGGCCACTCAGACCAATCAGGACGCTGCTGTCATGCTGGTGTCAGCAGCATAATGATTGGCTGGGAGCCTGTAGGCAGCCAGAAGAGGAGGACAAGAATGGAGGGGAGACGAACGCGTCTCCCCAAAGGTAAGCTTTTTTTTTTTCCAGCCTCTGTGCCCCGCCCCCTTCGTTGAGCAGCAGCTGCCACTGGTGGTTGCACTTGTGTAGTTGAGGGATTACTTTTCCAGGCGAACCATCTGGAACTTTTCATATGCATCAGCAAATCTGTGCACTCAAAATAGACATTTCACAGTGAAAGATGCATTTTTAGTTTTGGATTTCAGGTAGTAGTAGGTCACTGCAGTGCTGACTCTCCGGAAGGCATCTCGTGTATTTCACTCTTTGCATCCATTCCTCTGTTGCAGAAAACTGTGACACATAAAGACTGAGCTACATGTTTAAAATGGCGTCGTTCACGGCATTGAGAAGAATTATGAACTTTCAAGAAACGATGCTTCATTATACAGAGGACGAGAAAAGTAAAAACAAAACTAGGCCCACTTGCGGAAGACCTTCAGAACTGCAAATGTATTTTCAATTTTTGTTTGTATTATTACATATGTCGTTAAAGGCAGTATTGTTTTAAAGCGACAATTCATTCCTTATACTCCCTGAAGGCATGTCTTCTTATAAGCGTTAAGGCACCTTTAATGTATGAGAAAAAAACAAAGAATTTTTCTCATTAAGCTTATTGTCACAGGATACAGCTGATGGTCAGGTGCTCTTTAGACATTAATATCTCCTTTACTGTTCTCCTTACTGTACCTATGTGTTAAATCAGAAAAAAAACTTTCCACAATGGGCCTCATTCACAAAAGAAGGTGGTAAATCCGCACTTGCAGCACTACTCCTTCGAATACGTGCGATTTCTTCTTTTTTGTAAGTGCAAATAAGAGTCATGGCCTGTAGCATGCGTGGAAAACTGCGCTAGTGCCAGGTCTCGAGCGTGCTTTTGGTAATGATATACCGCATTTTAAATATTGCTATTTGCCAAATGCGGAATTATACACACGGTACAATTTCGCATTGGAGAAAAGTAACCTCGCTGTCCAATTACATATTTTATTTTTTATTATTGTTTTTTTCACCATGAGGAATAAATAAGGAAAACATATTACCTATTAAATGGAGTTTGTGGATGCCCACAGACTCACAAGACAAACCACATCTTGATCCGCCCACTCCACAAGCCCTGCCCGGGAGTAACTATTTCAGCTGTCGTGGTGTTCGTTTACGTAGATGTAAATGCCGTTATTTCTGCTCGGTGTCCTTTTGTGGACACCTGCCCACCTAAGTGCAACCATGAACGCCTTTGTGGGAGGCAGGGAATTTTGAAGTTCTACTGTATGGCCACTTCCATTAGGAAAGAAAACACTTCTGATGTAACTGACATTTGACCCCTCAGCCACGTTCCTTTTACCTGCCTTGTACTGTTTTTTAATGCACAAAAAAGTGAACAAGCATTGGCAATATGTACGGTTTATGAATCCACTGTCAAACCAACCCTAAAAATCCATGTGTAAAGCACACTGCCACCAAACAGGTAGCCTGGTGCTGAAGCAGTCGCTGGGGGGGTAGGAGGGGTGGTGGTGTGGGGGGGCGGGGCGGGGGATGGAGATCATACAGTTAAAAAAGTGCAAACAGTGCTATCAGAGCCAGCTTTAGCACTGGTGGTGCCATGTGCGACGATCTTTTTTAGTGCCCCTACTCCCATGATCACCTCCTCGGATTCCTTCACTACTACCCAGCAAATGTACCCCTCATCTCTCCAAAGCCCCCCTTTTACGTACATTCATTTGTATTAAAGCACTTGTAAAGGCTAGCTTTACTAATCCACTCAGTTATCCACATAAATATAGTTCTGTTCTTTGCAGCAGGCATATTATCACTCTATGCTACCTTATGGCGAGTCAAAGCTGCCTCTAAACAAAACTCCAATCTCTCTCCCTAGCATGAACATTAATCAAAAGAGGTATCTTGACATTTTAATTGCATCCTGAAGGCTGGGCGCACAAGGAACTGTTCAGCAAGTTTGTAGGTTATTTAAAAAAAAAAGTGCCCCCCCTGAGGTCAGTGCCCTCAAATTCAGGCCAGCATCCAGTGCGGCCCCACCACTCGCACTGCGGCCCTGAGTGTTATTTAAGGTTTGACTGATTTAGGAAAAAGCCAGGTTATAAGGCCTTTTTTAAGTTTACTAGATAATTCAAAGATCTGAGAAAACTGGGAGTTGATTCAAGAGTCGAGTTGCCCAAATCATGAAAGCCTGTCCTCCTTGTCTGTTTTTTCTGAATTCAGCCACATAAGCAAGATTTGCTGAGGAAGAGCGAATACTCCTTCCGGAAGAATACCTTTTTCTCCTTTTTTGTAGGGGAGCTGCACCAAGCCCATGAAGAGATTTAAAAACACTAGAAAGAGATTTAAAAATGATTCTTTGTCTTAGTGGCAACCAATGTTGGTCCTTCAGTGCCAATGAGACAAGTGTTGTTTTAGGTCTTTCAGGGCCAAATTAGCAGCCACCACTTGGACCCTGTATAACTGATTAAGCAAGTATTCAGAATCTCTGAGCAGAAGAGCAATACATTAGTCCAACCAACTTAAGATGACACTACAAACTACCAGTTCTCTGGTAAAGGTAAGCAGTAGCGGAAGAATGTTCCATAATGCTCTGATTAAGAAGAAGCAGGATCCTGCAACCTTATTCACTTGACATTCCAAACTAAATTTCTTGTCAAAACTAACCCCCATATTTCTGATGGCATGTGATGGTGTGGGGACCCTGTCAGTGAGAACTCAACAGAAGTTAAGGGGAAGCAGGGCCAGGGACTTGTATGCTAGGCAGCAGAGAAACTCAGTCCTGTTCCCATTAAACTTCAGAGAGTTGGAGTTTAACCAGCCAATGATATCCTTCATGCAATCATGAAAAGCATTGACTGTCGTCGTCTGGTTTCCTTCTTGTGAAATAATAAGTTGGGTGTCATCAGTGTAATTAACAAGGCTGACATTAGGGGTTTTGATGAGTGTGATCAGAGGAGTCATATAAATATTGGAAAGTATCGGACTGATTGACAAACTTTCCGGGTAGTCCTTATTTGATAGTCCTAAACTTGATACAAAAAGGGGGCAGATCCAACGCCTACCATCTGTCCAACAAATAAGAGTGAATCCAGTTTATTACTGTGCCGCAGACTCCAGTTGAGACCAGCCAAGACAAGAGCGTGCTTCGACAAACAGTATTGAATGCTGCAGACAGGTGTAATAGGATCAATACTATGGAGTGACCATTATCATTTTGGTCTGTGACCTGATCAGAAGCTGAATTACTCTTCTTTAAGAAGTTTATTACCTTCAGGTACTGGGGCAGTGTCTTACTTACAAAATGTTCCAAGACTTTGACCTGATACGACAGAAGAGATATTGGCCTATAACTAGTTAGAGTTGCAGGATCTAGTGATGGCTTTTCCAGAATGGGTGTGACAATTGCTTTTTTCTTGGCAGAAGGCACCACACCTTGTTGCAAGGATTGGCAGCAGATTTGACAGGACAGTGGGAATAGCTCCTCTCCCTGTTCTTTCCAGACCTTGTGAGGTAAGGGATTTAAAGGCAAGCCAGAAGACTTAAAGCACCAGAGTTCGAAAACATTCCTCCGTTGGGGGTTAGAATTTACATAAGAACTTCTCACATTCTTTACCAGAGATGACCCGAGTACCTGAGTTATCGTCCTGATCGACAGTGACTCTTGGGGAAACCTAAGTCTGATGGAAGGTGTTAATGCCTTCTAGAATTTTATTAATTTTTTCCTTGACTAAAACTGCAAGATCATCACAAAAGGCCTGAGATATAGGGGTTGCACGATTCAAGCAGTCTGGGTTGGACAGTTTGCACATTATATTGAATACTTTTTAAAGGCTTTTGGGTACTGCCAAGGTAACGTTAGAGTAGTGTTCTGTTTTAGCAATTCAGATCTTATATTTCTGCAGAGCGTCCTTTATGACTTTTTTGTCCTTTTCTCTTGAGGTACTCTGCCACTTCTCTCAGCTTTTTTACACAACTGTTTTAGGGTTTTAAGAAAGGCACTGTACCAAGGAGCAGAGGGTCTTCTGAGGTATTTTCAGTTCCTTAATTGGGATAACCAGATCAAAAGTATGCCTAATTCGGTTTTCCAGATCTAAGTAGTTTCCTTCCACTAATCTATCCAGGTCGATGGAAGGAGGGAATTTAAAAAGAGGCTTGTCTCAGGCCTGTTTGTGAAGTTTGTCCCACTCTCTGCTGAGACACAACTAGTCGTAGTCCTCTTGTGGGAGTCAGTTTCTCTACCCTGGAGATGAAAGGTCACTAAGAAGTGGTCTGTCCACCAGAGGGGTAGGATGTTCCCCATAGTGGTGAGATCTTTAGTGGAAAAGATTAGATCCAGAACATGGCCGCTCTGATGAGTCGGGCCTCGTACTTTCCATTACATTTCTAGAGTGTCACAAGACCCATGAGGTTCTTTAAGCGCAGGACCATGGTGGCAATCCGTCCACAGAATAAAATCACCTATGATGATAAAATTGGAATGGGAAGGAGCCATATTACTGTAGAAGTGAGGGACTGTAAATATAATCTCCTGGTACCTGGAGGACGATAGCATAGAATGCCCGAGAAGATGCAGGCTCTATTATCTTTCAAGGAGAAACCCAATAATTCAGGGCCAGCGTGCTCGTCTGTTCTTAAAGGGACAAAATCCCATTGGCCCTTAAATATGATACCCACTCCACCCCCCTACCTGTGAACACAAGGTTCATGGAAATGTTATATCCTGACAGACATGCTAGGCCAACATCTGAGTCAGTGGTAGTCCATGTTTCTGTCAGGAACAGTGCATCCCAATGCCCTGATTGTAATAGTAGATGTATTTTGGACGAGTACCTCACCAATGATTGAGTAGCCCACAACTTAGAATGCTAGGCTTGGCATTCTCATTGCAGTGAGGGGTACATAAAAGAGTGGTACGTAAAGGAGCTTCCTCACATGGGGAGGTTAATAAAGTGCTAGCGGTCTGCTTACCAATCTCGAGTAGCTGTTCTCTGGTGAAACGTGTTGGTACCAGTTCCTGGGAGGTGTGTAATACAACAGGTAGCATGGCTGGCACTGTGCGCAGTCGGTGTGCCGACGGTTGTGATAACAGGCTTGCAGTCGCACCAGTATCGTCTTATGTAGTGTCCTCCTAATGAAGAAGACTAGACCAACAGCGAAGATGGCGGCCGGGAGGTGACCCACAGTAAAGATGAAAGTTTCAGTGCCCCTTGGTGGCTAAGCAATCTAGTAAAATCAGTATTAAAATCACTGTGCCAAACAAATCTTTAAAGCCTGTGCAAGAGTAAATGTTCAAATAATTAGCAGCGTTCCAGCATTTCATACTGTAAGCCCTGCATAATGGCTGCGGGGTCACGCCAGCATCTGTCTTATGTAGTCTCCTCCTAATGAGGAGGACTCATTCAAGAGTCAAGCTCAGGTAGTAAGATAAATAAACAAAATGGTCACTGCTGGGTGGAGGGCAACCACTTTTTTGTGAAAGCGCACAATTTCTTCCCAGAGGCAAAGCCCCTCTCCTGGTGGTACTCACATGATTGTCTGGTGACATCTGCACTGCTTAGTCAGACCATAAAAAGCTTGGTAGCAATGGTAGAGGTCAGAAGACAGTACTCAGTTTGCTTACTGACTGCTGACATTTGATGTGACTTCTGTGCGTGGCTGCTTCTTTGGTATTTATATCCCAGTCAGTACTCAACAAGATGAAAATGAGAACAGTGAAGTACAAATGGAGCAGGGCCATACTGTTGCCTTTCTATATAGGAATTCTGTTTGAAGTTTTGATTGAAATGTCAAAGTTAAAATCTGTTTTTCTTTCTAAACAGGGTAGCTAAACAATTACTTTTTGTCCTCAAAATGTCGATTTTAGAAGCATTTGTAAGGCCAGACTAGTAAAAATGTCCCAGTTACCAACAGTCTTCATTACTTTGAGTTCAGGTCCACCTTAGCACACTTTGCTGCTTGAAATTACATTTAATCTCAGAGGCAGGCCTACTTGCCTCTGTTTTTAAGAAACGTGCTTTCCAAGAAGCACTTTTGAAGCAGGGCCACTAAGGAAACTTCTCCCTCTCTTCTGGCACATAAGCCTCATTGACCCGTATATCATCAAGTCATCGTGCAAGCCAAAACTGTGATCGTAATATACTCAAGGATTAAGTGGATGGGAATACAAGAAGTGTGGTTAATTCTAGATTAGCAGTATTCAAGATTACTGTTTATTAATTAGGCCATTCCCACCTGGTCTGACTTTCTCATCACTGTCATCATTACTTGCAAATTTAGCCAAAGAGCAAATTACAGTGGAGGAAAAAGACCCATTGGGAGGACACAGTCCTCCTCAGAGATTTCAACACCTGGAGTAGATGGATATAGGAGAGCAGTAAAACCCCAAGTGGAACCCCTAAATTTAAGTAAAAAATAAAAAAGCATCAAGAAGCAAAGCAGAGATTGCAAAGAAAAAACAAACTGCAGAGAGTTTAATGCATAATTTCTTCTTATCAGTCAAAAGAATATCTTAACTCTGAAAAGCCCAGTAACTTAGAAATTAACTGGGACAACGACAGGATTTGGAGCACGGCCCAGAAGAGGAATTACTTATTACCCAGGAAGAAAGATGCCATGCATACATGTCTTCTTAGAAAATGAGGATGATAAAACCCAGACGACTTCATGGGCTGGGAAATAAGAATATGAGGCAAATGGCTGAGATAAGCTCTCTTGAAGAGCTATAGATGGCATAGCATCAGAGGGCTAACCTGAAACTTTGTTACACAGAAACTGGTAGTGGCTTCTTCCAGTCAATTAATGCTATGCATGAACAGAAGAACCTGCACTAGGAATCTTATTTGCTAGTGAGACTAAATAGAATTGCCAATATGAATCGCCACATCATGAGTAGAGAGTTATTTTAGCCTGACTAGTCACCCTGCAAATAATCTGCACACCAGTGCCAGGACCATGTCTTGTGGCACAGAACTCCCACGTGTTCTGTGTCCCCTGAATATCGAAGACAGAAATATTGAAAGGTAAGTACAGATTTTTGTTACCCAACTCCGCATATATTTATCTTAGTGATACATATAGATTCTTTATAAGCAGATATGGAGTTATGACTAAAGAATATATACTTGTTTCTAAGCACTTACCTTTCGATATTTTGGTTCTCAATATTTTGTCCATGATATTTTTATATCACGATAATTCTACGTTCAATATTCATTAGTACAGACATATGAATTGTTGCTACTTGTATTCCTTTAATGCATGGTTTCGGTAACTGCACTAATGAATGGTGCTTTTTTCTGGCCCTGACCCTTTGTTCCCTGGAACCAGTGCCAATGGTATGGAGTTGTGTTCTGCAAGAAAGCAGAGGGGAAGAGATGTTGTACAGTGGGACTCTGTGGGGAACGTCATTTTTAAACTTAAGGGTAAGAATGCCTATCTCTAAAGTAAGGTTTCACCACATCTATGGGAAAACCGATAAGTGGTAATTCGTCTTCCACTATTTATTTTTTATGCATATAAATTCATAAAACTTCAAAGGAAAATATTGAACCCTGCTTAGACTTTTAAGAAGCAGTCTGTCTTAACTTTAAAAAGATGCCAGAATTAAAGTTTAACCACTGGCAAGCTTGAATTCTTATTTCAAACACTGTGGTAGCCTTATTCTCTACTTTCTGAATATCTGTATTAGAAGCATGTTTACGCTTACACCTTTAACCCTTTCACTGCCAGGCCTTTTCCCCCTCAGGTGCCAGGCCTTTTATTGGCTATTTGGGGCAGTTCGCGCTTAGTCCCTCATAACTTTTTGTCCACGTAAGCTATCTATGCCACATTTGCATCCTTTTTATCAACATCCTAGAGATTCTAGAGGTACCCAGAGTTTGTGGGTTGCCCTGGAGGAGATCAAGAAATTAGCCAAAATACAGCGAAAATTTAGTTTTTTAGCAAAAAACATGAAAAAGGGCTGCAGAAGAATGCTTGTGGTTTTTCCCCTGAAAACGGCATCAACAAATGGTTTGCAGTGCTAAAATCACTATCTTCCCAGCTTTTAGGAACAGGCAGACTTGAATCAGAAAACCACCTTTTCCACACAATGTTGGCATTTTACTTGGAAATACCCCATTTTTACTATTTATTGTGCTTTCAGCCTCCTTCCAATTAGTGCCAGAAATGGGTGTGAAACCAATGTTGGATCTCAGACAGCTAACTTTTCTGAAAAGTAGACAGAATTCTGAATTCAGAAAGGGATCATTTGTGTAGATCCTTCAAGGTACAGAAAGTAACAGCTAAAATAAAAAAATATTGAAATTGAGGTAAAAAAAGAGCCATTTCTGTCCACGTTTTCTTCTATAACTTTTTCCAGCTATGGCAGATTTTTAAAAGCAATATACCATTACATCTGCTGGACACATCTGGTTGTGGGGATATATAGGGCTTGTAGGTTCATCAAGATCCCTAGGTACCCAGAGCCAATAAATGAGCTGCACCTTGCAATAGGTTTTCATTGTATACCTGGTATACAGCAATTCATTTGGTGAAATATAAAGATTGAAAAATAGGTATCAAGGAAACCTTTGTATTTCCACAATGGGCTCAAGATAAGGTGTTGAGAAGCTGTGGTTATTTGTAGATCTCTGAACTCCGGGGACCCCATACTAACATGTGAATTACAGGGCATTCCTCAAATATAAGTCTTTTTTACACACTGTCTTCCATTTGAAAGGACAAAATGTAGACAAAGACGAGTGGTAATATCACTTGTTCTTCTATTTTGTGTTTCGCCAAGTCTCCCGATAAAAATGGTACCTCACTTGTGTGGGTAGGCTTAGTGCCCGTGACAGGAAATGCCCCAAAACACAACGTGGACACATCACATTTTCCCAAAGAAAACTGACCTGTTTTTTTGCAAAGTGCCTAGCTGTGGTTTCTGGCCTCTAGCTCAGCCTGCACCTAGGGAAACCTAGGAAAACTATAAATTTTTGAAAACTAGACACCTAGGGAAATACAGAATGGGGTGACTTGTGGTGCTCCCACCAGGTTCTGTTACCCAGAATCTTTTGCAAACCTCAAAATGTGGCAAATAAAAAACACTTTTTCCTCACATTTTGGTGATAGAAAGTTCTGCAATCTGAGAGGAGACACAAATTTCCTTCCACCCACCATTCCCCCAAGGCTCCCGATAAAAATGGTACCTCACTTGTGTGGGTAGGCCTCGTGCCTGTGACAGGGAATGCCCCAAAATACAATGTGGACACATCACATTTTCCCAAAGAAAACTGACCTTTTTTTTGCAAAGTGCCTAGCTGTGGATTTTGGTCTCTAGCTCATCCGGCACCAAGGAAAACCTATCAAACCTGGATATTTATGAAAACTAGACACCTAGAGGAACCCAGCATGGGGTAACTTGTGGCGCTCACTTCAGGATTTGTTACCCAGAATCCTTAGCAAACCTCAAAATTTGGCAAAAAAACCCCACTTTTTCCTCACATTTCGGTGCTGCAAAGTTCTGGAATCTGAGGGGAGCCACAAACTTCCTTCTATCCAGCGTCCCCCCAGGTTTCCCCGATAAAAATGGTACCTCGCTTGTGTAGGTTGGCCTAGTGCCCGCAACAGGAAATGCCCCAAAACACCACATGGACACATCAAAATTGTCAAATATTAAACTACCTGTTTTGCGGGTGGGATCTGCATTTTAGTCCTGGGCCCAGCAGCCAACTAGGGAAATTTACCAAACCCAAACATTTCTGAAAACTAGACACCCGAGGGAGTCCAGCAAGGTATGACTTGCGTGGATCCCCTAGTGCTTTCTTACCCAGAATCCTCAGCAAACCTCAAATGTAGCTAAAAAAATCTTATTTTTCCCACATTTCTGTATAGGCTTACTGCACCTGCACAAATATCCTACCACGTTCCCCTCAGTCTCCCGACATAAATTATACCTCACTTTTGTAGGTGGGCCAAGTGCCTGTGAAAGGGAAGAGCCATAAACATGTCAAAATTGAGGGGGAACCAAACGGGTCCAAAAGGGCAATTTGAAAAACAGCGTTTTTAGGCTGACAAGTGGGCAGACTTTTTATTGGTATAGATGCAACAATGCTGGGTAGTAGGAATTTTGTGGATTCCTGCAGATTCCGGAAGGTTCCATCACAAAAATATGGGGAAAATGTGTGATTTCAAGCAAATTTGGAGGTTTGCAGGGCATTGTGGGTAGGAAAATGATGTGGGTGCATGTAAAGCACACCACCCTGGACTCACCCAGATGTTTAGTTTTCAGATGTGTCCAGGTCTCATAGACTTTTCTAGATGGCAGTGTCCAAAAGTCCAAAAAATTTCAGCCCTCATCATTCCAAGTGGGACGATTTTGAGAGTTAGGCAAGCTCTTGTGGCCCAAAACCCAAAATACTCAAATGTTCTCTTGCTTGCCATGGGATAAAATGCTTTAGTGTGCAGGGGGAGAGCTGAAAGACTATTACCCCCTTCAGTTAGGTTGGGGCCATAACCATGCCCATACTGGTTGGTAGCCACCACGCCACTATATATATATTTTTTTAATTCCCTGGCATCTATTAGGCTTTCTGCCCCCCCGGGGAGTGGATCAGAGGTAACTGCCCCACCAGTGGGAAGAACAACTTTGTCCCCATTTATTTGGGGTGGGGGGTTCTTTTTTTGAAAAATCAACTTCCCTGGCTTCTCTGGGCTTTCAGCCCCCCTTGGGGCAGATGTCCCTTATGAAAATATGCCAATTTGCCCCCAAGGGGGGCAGAAATGGCCTAAAATAAATTTGCCCCCCAGTGGAGCGACCCTTGCGCAAGGGGTCGCTCCCCTTGCGAAACATTGGCGCAAAAAAGAAATCCCTGTTGTCTAGTAGTTTCTGCCCCCGCTTGGGGACAGATAGGCCTAAGAAAAATAGGCCAATCTGTCCCCACGGTGGGCAGAAAAGGCCTAAAATGAAATTGCCCCCAGGGGAGCGACCCTTGCCTAATGGGTCACTCCCCACGTGTAAAAAATAAAAACAATAACTATCCCTGGTGTCTAGTGGCTTCTGCCTCCCCTTCCCCCGGGGGTAGATCAGCGTAATTAATATAGGCCGATCTGCTCCCTGGGGGCCAGAAAAGACCTAATAAAAAAATTGCCCCCTGGGGAGCGACCCTTGCCTAAGGGGTCGCTCCCTTTATAAATGTAAACTAAATAAATAAATAAATCCCTGGTGTCTAGTGGTTTCTGTTCCCCCCCCCCCCCCCTCCGGGGACAGATCGGACTAATTAATATAGGCTGATCTGCCCCCAGGGGGCAAAAAAGGCCTAAAAAAAAAATTGCCTTGCCTAAGGGGTCACTCCCCTTATAATAGTAAACAAAAAATACAAACATCCCTGGTGTCTAGTGGCATTCGATCGGGCTGCAGGAATGCTCAGAAAGCCTTTCCTTTCCTTTTCATGACTCCCTGATCTCCCCTGCCCCCGTTCTGAGGAGAAACTAATCTGTTTCTCCTCGGTCACGCTGGAAGCATGGGAGGCGACCTCTGATGAGGTCAGTGCACGATTTGAGCTGACGTCATCAGACTTCACTGAAGGACCAGGGAGGTTGGGGTGGAAGTGATTCCTCTTCCATCCCTGCCCTGGGGTTGTTTGTGGGAGGCCAGTGGAGGAGCCTAGCGCTCCCCCATGGGCCTGGTGCAGGACGTAATGGTTACGTCCTGTGCACCCGAGCGGATCTGCCCAGGCTGTAACCACTACATCCAGGGCACCCAATGGGTTAAGAATTTTAGCCAAACTTCGACATGCCCTTTTTGTCGTAGAGACACTTGCTTTCTGGCTGCCATGTCAATTGTGCTAGTATTCAATGAAACCATTGTCCCTATTATCAGCCATAACATACCTAATAGATAAATAAATACCAATGCAAAAAGTATATGTTCAACATGGTGTAACAGGACTGTAAATGATGTTGCTAGTACAGCAAGATTGTACATTCACCATATTAGGTAACACATGTGTAATCTGTATTTACATATATACGTACTGCTCATGAGTAATTTCAGGTATCATTTCCTGGTATTGTCACCATCCACAACACATGGTATTACGATGTTCTTGCAGCTTCTTCCATTCATCTCACAGCAGCAGCTGCTGAGGACAGAGTTCCCCAAGTCTGGGCACAAATCTTCTACTGGATGCCCATGAAGGGCTAAACATCCTGGAAAGACAGATTAAGGACTGGGAATCACGTGGGACAGGTCAATGTCTAGCTGTATTTGGTAGAGAAAGCCATATGCGTTCTGTGAGAACGGCAAAATGTACTGGCTGCTTCCTTCCAAGAACCCATCTTTACTCAAATGGAGATGATCCTTTTGGTTCCTGTTAATGAGTATTATCAGCATTATCTGCCTGTTGTACATGATTGTACTATAAGGAGACCTGCAACTATACTCTGGACAGTATCCCCTTCAAGTCTTCCAAACTTACATGCTCTGCCCAACAGACTAATCTCCAGGATGTCAGATAGTTTGTATTCTTCCCCCTGTAAAAATATCCTGAGGGGAGGACTCATTGGTGTCCGAGGGTACGTCTGTGATGTAATAACAAGTCTCATGAGGGACACACAGAAGACTGGGTGACCACACGATGGAAGAAGGGTGGCCAAAGTATAGATTATAGCCACTACAAAATATTAACCAATTAATCTAAGTTTTAACTTTCAAGATGTTTAGAAGTTGATATCTCATATGAGACCGGGATTTAAAAAAATGTGGAAATCTACAGGCATACATTTAGTACATTGCGCAGGTTTAAAATGTATAAATGTTATCACATGTACATGCTTACCTCAATTTTGATTTTTAGGGTGTGACTAGAAGGTCCACCCACCTCTATTGCCCTTAGAAAATGTATCAAGGAGTATGTACAACCTAATAAATTGTAGTAACAACATGCATGAAGAGGTCGTGATATGTGTACATTTCAACATATATAGATGCTATGGGTATACTAAAAAACTCTGTTATAACCCACCTTTCTATGGGAACTAGGATTGGGAAGCACTTAAAAGAAGCACACATTGGATAATTAGTGCAAAATGTGTGCATGTTGACAGCAACACACATAAAGAACAATTGCTATGTCACAAGCAGCAGCCACCTGACCTTAAGGGTGGAGTGGCCACGTCCCACACATGAGAAAGCTCAGCCTGACAGACACTTTATTGTCTGGTCAGGCAGCCAGGAGATTGACATTCACTAAATGTGCAGGCTCCTAGCTGCCCGAGCTGAACTTTGCTATGCTAAGGATGTCACAGCTCCTGTGGGCATGACCTCCTCAGTTCCACAAAGGACTCATGGCCTTACCCCTTGTGATGAGGGGAAGTATCAGTGAGAGCCTTGTACCTGGGTGCTACAATTTTAAGCCCCGAAACACCCATGGTCAAACTAGAGGGGAGGCATCAGTCCTAACCATTCTTGTACCTCCAAGGCTTCCTTCCTCAAGAGCTACAGCAAGTGAGTGCAGTGTTTTTATTGACTGTTTGGTACATGTATGAATGTATGAATGCATGTTTATTTGTAAGTGAGTATTGTGAATGGGTTTGTGTGTGCATGTCTGCAAGTCTGTAAGTGAGTGTGCATGTGTGGGCCCTCTCTACATTGTACTTATTGGCCGCCACTGGTCACAATGCTTTACAATAGTCTTTACATCTTAGGGAAATGGTCTGAAAATGATGGGATTACTTTTTAGGACACAAGCAAGTTGCAGCCTTAACTAATTGCCTCTTTTTTAACCTACAGTTATGTGACTGAGGATAGTTCTCAGAATGGTTTGCATGAATTGCATGCTGTAAAGAGTGTGAGTGAGTGAAGTGAATTGCAGCAAGCACAGTGTGCAGCAATATAGAATATAGCGAATAGGGAAAACTTTAGGGCTCTTTGAGTAGCACTGTTTGGAAGACAGAAAGGCAAAGTTATGTGACTGAAACATGAGGAATGAGTTATGTTTGAGTACATTGTGTAATCTATCACACTACCCTCCTTCTTTTAAGCCTACAGAAGGATCCCCAGAATAAACCATAACATCTTTGGGCTACCCTTAGGCAATTATAAAATGTAGATCCCTCCACAATAATTATACAAAGAGACTCCTAGTCGAGTACACCCAGATACAAGATCGTATCGGGAGGACTCAATGATGAACCCTGCTGCTAATAACCCTAGCGCTGAGAGTCCTTTTGAAATAAGGGGCTCTTCCTGTGATAGGCAGTAGGAGCAACAACAAAAGGCTACAGTGAGCTCTCTCTTGATGTGGAGGATTAAATCTTCAACTCTTTTCACAATGATGATGGGGTGTGGGCAAGTCTGTGAATGCTCACAAACTGATTTGACAGATACTTTCTATAGTATCATTGTCATGGAATTTCTCACCTTCACTTTAAGATTTACTCAGGCATTATATTACACAAAAATGACCCAATAGTATGTGCAGTAAATAAATTGCAAGTGCAACTTCTCCCTTTGTGAATTGCTCACACTCGTAAAACAAGCCAATTTCAAGTCTAAGGGCCTGATATAGAACTAGGGGGAGGGTTTACTCCGTCACAACGGTGACACATATCCCGGCCACCAAAATCTAAACTCCACAGGACATAATGGGATTTAGATTTTGGCAGATGGGGTAATCCATCACCATTGTGACGGAGTAACCCATCCGCCTAGTTCTAAATAAGGCCCTAAGTTCAACTTATATGTGCATACTTTACATACCATAAATCTCTGTGGAGATTGTTTGCTGATGTGTTGGAAATTCTGAACATCATATGTTATTAATGACTAGGCTTTCCTATTTTCAGGTTTAAGTTCCTGTGAATTCTGGTGGGGGGTTTCAGAGTTTTCTACTATTTTCAAAACTCAATAGTGTTTACATTTTGTAACCATAAATAATCATGGACAGTGCATTTTTCAGTGATATTAAAGAATTTTCTTTTATTTCACTCCACTCGTTCATTTCTTCCTTCTTTCCTCCTTCTCACTCCCTTCCTTCCATCCTTTTCCTTAGCTTGGGCTTTCATGTTACATTAATTATTTTGTTTACCACTTTGACTGCTGCACACTCAAACTCCTCTTCCCAGCAGGCCAGCCCCATTCAAGGTAAATAATGTGCATAGCCGGAGATCTATTTGCACTTCAATGAGATTTGATTGTACCAAATAAGACTTTAATGTTGGCATTTAATACTCCTCCCTGGGGCGTGGTCTGGCCGTCGAAGAAAATGGCCGCCTGAGAAAAGATCTCAGCGCGCCGGGTAGGCCAAGCTGGCAAACAGAGGGCCTTCCCCCTGCGATCCTGACCACTAGTGTGGCCTCCCGGCTGGCAGAGGGAGGGGGCCTCCGGAGGGGCAAAGTTGTGGGACCAGAGCGACGGCAGACACGTCCGGAGACGCGAGAGCAAATGCGGCCTCCGAGCTTCCGCGGAGCCGCGGACTAAGGTGCCGTGCCACACGGGCCCGGGACGCGTCGCGAGGGAGGCGCCCGGATCGGCCCTCTATCCACCTCTGCTCCCCGGGCGCTGGAGCGCCGCACTGCCCCCTCATGAGGATGGAGGGAGAGGGGACCCCGAGGAGGATGGATCACTGAGGAACCTAGGCCTGAGGACGACCACGACGACCACGGCGGAAAGGAAAAGAAGGAATATCACACAAGGACTAAATAGTGCCTGAAGGAGACCGCACGCTGAGACGGTGAGACCCCTCAAACAACATTATCTAGCGACACCACCAGCAGCAGACAAAAGACATACTCCCCCCACTCGTTTATGACCTAGCGCGTAAAGAATAAGAATCTCCACGACATCCAGAGGGGAGACAAAGGAAAAGGGGGAAGGGAGACAAAAGGGAGACAGAGAAAGGATCTCAAAGAGCAACAGAGGGACAAAGATTTCTCACATATTGAAAGATAAAGAAGAAAAGAAGGGGGTGGAAAGCCGGAATAGGAAGAAGAAAGAAGAGTAGAACAACACGTGTCTCACTACGCAACCTGACCCTCCAACCAAACAATAAGAGACTGATCTAAAATAAAAGATAGACAAGATACCCCCCCCTATTGCACGCTGCATCACACTCCAATTCATTGATCTCTCTTCAGCTTTATATCAATGGACCTCTATCAGAAACTGAGCATATTCTAATCCTCTATAGACGCTCTAAAGCTTAGCAGGCCACAGCAGATCCTATACTCCAAGGTCTGACCTATCCTTGGAAGTCGAGGAAACTTTCCGTGGACCTACAAGTGCTAGATCTCAAAATAATATCTCCTAATTGATTTCCACCCCTTGAGAACAATGCCCAACGACAAGACCGCAAGTAAACATTCTCGTCAACTGCTATTCTCGAAAGCCATTGCTCAACCCAAAGCTATGACGTCACAAACGGCATCACAGGGGCATACATCTCCCCCGGTAGATCAATCTGCACTAGACGCCACAGACCGTATACTGCAAGAGATTGCCTCAGTTGGACGACGCTTGGAGGCAATGGACTTAAAAATAACAGACTTAACTTTAGCATCCTCCTCAATCCGCGCTGATATAGCAAGCTTCAGAGAAACAGCAAATAACCTAGATCAGCGCCTGTCGGCAGTAGAAGACCATATAGCGACAACCCCTGATAGGAAGAAGAACTAAAGTCGCTCAGAGCTAAACTTACTGAACTGGAGGACCGAAGTTGTAGAGACAATGTACGCTTTTTTGGTATACCGAAACAAAAAGAAGGATCTGATATCAAAACCTTTCTTAGCTCACTGCTGACCAACCACTTCGGCATAGAGTTTTCACCACCTCCAGAATTTCAGAGGGTGCACAGAATTGGTCCTTCACACAAAGCGTCTGCAAATAAACCGCGCCCTATCATCGCATGCTTCCTGCGCCATGAACAAGCCCGCCAGGTCATCTCAACAGCTAAAGCACGACAACCGATATCACTGGATGGACACGAAATCAGAGTGGCAGCAGACTTCTCGAGGTTAACGAATGACAGAAGAAGAGCATTTCTTGCCCTACGTCCGCAACTAAGATCTCTAGACATCAAGTATGGTCTTTTTGAAACCAGCACGTATGTGGATCACACACCACGGCACATCCAGAGACTTCACTGACCCCGAGGACCTCAGCGCTTATCTACATAGTGTGACCCCGCAATCTATGGACACCGACCCCGGCCGTCCGGACTCCCCAGCGGCGCATACAGAAACTGCTATTAGTCTGTCAACTCCATGGCCCCAGACTCAACGTCCCCCTTTGCAAAAAAGAGGCCGAGGGTATGATCGGTCACCAAAGACACAGGAATCCCGGTATCACATCACGCAAGCAGTGATTGATCACACTCAAGACACGGGCAGAGACAAATCCCGCTCCCCCCTGAAACCACCATCAGAAGATCAGCATGCTGAACACTAAACCCACAGTAGGACAGCTGCCCTGGAGATCCGGACCCGCTTCTAGAACATCTACTCTTCACCTTGGGACAGATAAGTGACATACCCATTCACCACATCTGCTGCTCACCCAATAGGGGAGTGGGGACCTACTAAAAACACATTTATCAAATACTGATTGCCACAATGTAACACATAGATATACTTGTAGAACAGCACAGTTAACTCTCAGGCATATAACAATCGCACTGAAGAGAGTAATCAGACTAACACAACTCGGGGTCATGGCAGCTCCAAGACTACCACAAGGGGCATGCTCCCGGACAAACACTCAAAATGCAACACCGCAGGCCATCGTAAGATACTAAGAATTCTCATATTCTAAGATGTCTTAACAGATGATAAGCACAGAACGTGTAGCTGGAGGTCCTGTGGCACATGGCCCCGGGCCTGTCCCTCTCCCCCTCCCCCCTCCCTCCTCGTTCTGGGACCATAACATCTACTCCGGGCCTGTGCCCAGCCCACCCCGGCACTTCATGCACCCATTTATGCACCCACACGACTGAGGCCCCCTCCCCACTCTCCTGGGAGGTCCCATGATACCAGGAACGAAGCATCTATTCCCTCATCATGCCCCATTGATATAATACCCTACCGGCGCGTGGGCCTTACAGGTTAGACCCGCAGATTAGAAGGTTTTAGACAGTAGTGAGTGTTTTCATCCTCTGACCAATTTCCATTTGCTATTTCCTTTTTCCTTTTCCTATTTATTCTTTATCACTTCTATCAATTATTCTTAATCGTTGTCCGTCTCTCTCTACACATTCCACGCTATTCCTCTCCATCCCCCTCCCTCCCTCCCTTTCTTTTCTTTTCCCTTCTCTTCTATATTTTTCGTATTGTGACCAAGGGGAACTCTCCCAACCTCCCAAGGCCTAACTGAACAAGAAATACATATTCCTTGCCCCTCAGCCCAGTCCTTACTTATTTCCTGGTCCGACCACACGAACCATAACATATTCAATACACCATGACACACCCGGCGACCTCGGGATCGACAACCCCACTCATGGCACTGTCCTGGAATGTACACGGCATGACCCATTATGTTAAACGACAGAAGACACTGTCCTATCTCCGCTCTAAACATACCGACATTGCTCTACTACAGGAAACACACCTCTCCTCGACGGAATCAGAGAAATTACGTAGAGATTGGGTGGGAAAAGTAATATACAGCGGAACACCACCCATGTTGGCAGGTACACAAGGAACGGGAAGAAAATGTGGAGTGGCAATACTCCTGCGTCGCTCCCTGCAATTCCGACTAATTAAAACATGGCATGACCCAGAGGGACGCTACGTACTGGCTAAGCTAGTGGTTGGATCCTCCACAATATGCATAGGCTCCATATACGCCCCCACCGGCTCGAAGCGCACCTTTTTCCTCTCCCTCAACCGTCTTCTGACACAGATAGGTGCCTCACAATATATTCTTGGGGGGGACTGGAACATAGTCCAAGATGCCATTCTAGACCGATCAATTGGTCTTGACGCGGGTAACAATGCAGATAGAGCTGTTTTCAAAGACATCCTCTCAGATCATGGCCTAATAGATTGTTGGCGTCTCTCCCACCCTTCCAATAGGGAATATACTTTTGTCTCTTCGGTCCACGGGACCCAGTCACGGCTAGACTATTTCTTACTTAATCATAGAATACTACAAGCGGTTAAGTCAATAGAAATACTGGTAGCCGCACTATCAGACCATTCTCCGGTAGTAATAACCCTGGAACTCGGAATGATTACACCCGGCCGTAAACCCTGGCGCCTCCCTAACACTAGATACCAATCCCCGACTGGGAAGGAACAACTTAAGACCCATATGGCCACATACTTGAAGGACAATAAAGGCTCAGTGACCTCACCACAACTTCTCTGGGCTGCGGCGAAAGCAACTATCAGAGGGCAATTAATGAGAGATGCAGCTATCTCCAATGCCCATAGACGGGCCCGACAACACACGCTAGAAGACACAATAACACAGGCCATGAGGAAATACACACAACAACCCACCCCCCCCCCCAATTGCCGCTCCCTAGAACGGGCTAAAATGGAGCTTAACACCCTCTACACCTCACAGGCAGAATATGCCCTACAACGGCTGAAGGGATGGCACTATGAGCACGGAGAGAAAGCGGGCCGCTTACTGGCTGCCCAACTACTCCAACGGGAAACAGCACTTGCTATACCGGCACTACGCACCCAGAATAACTTACTCATTACACACCCCCAGGCGATTGCAGAAGAATTCGGCCGGTACTACCAAACTTTATATTCCTCAGAAACATCGGAAGACACTGCCCGCTTAGACGCATTCCTGCAGAGGACGCACATCCCCCATCTTACAGATGAAGGCAGGGCTCTTCTAGAAGGGCATATTAGTAAGGAAGAGATACAACAAGCAATAGCTAATCTATCATATCACAAAGCACCGGGGGAGGATGGGTTTACATCTGAATTCTATAAATGGACGGGAACCGACACTGTAGATGTCTTATACGTGGCATTTCAAGGGGCCGAAAGGGAAGGCTCCATACATCCTATGTCTAATAAAGCTACTATCACAGTCTTGCCGAAACCCGGAAAAGACCCACTTCTTAGAGGAAGCTAACGCCCTATCTCCTTATTGAATGGAGATATTAAAATTTTAGCGGGAATACTGGCCACTCGCCTTAAAAAAGTTATCCCCTCGTTAATCCATCACTCCCAAGTAGGCTTTGTACCGGGCCGCTCCTCCAGGAATCGCCTCCGCACACTTTTCCATGCCATTTGGGCCACCCGCGATACACGAGAAGAAGCTCTAGCCCTCTCGTTGGATGCTGAGAAAGCGTTCGACCGAATAGAATGGTGGTACCTCTTCGAAATCTTGAAACGATTCGGGTTAGGAGAAGGCTTCATTAACAAGGTGTGCCTCCTATATGGCTCCCCGACAGCACAGGTAAACTGTGGGGGGTTCCTGTCAGACACTTTTGAGATCCGGAGAGGGACACGTCAAGGATGCCCACTATCACCCCTCCTATTTCTACTCCCCTCCTATTTCTACTCGCGGTGGAGCCTCTGGCGGCAGCCATCCGTAGTTCCAACCTCATATCAGGAATCCCGCTACCAGGTGGAAAATCTGACATATACTTATACGCAGACGATATCTTACTTACCCTCACTGACCTGCCCACTTCCATCACTGCCCTGAGGGAGATTCTAATGGAATTTGAATGCATATCAGGATATCGAATCAATTGGGACAAGTGCAAAGCTCTACCACTTTCCCCAGTCACAGTGAGTGCCTCCATGCAAGGCTTATCGATTAAATGGAAACACTCCCGACTAAGATATCTAGGAATTGACGTAAATATAGGGTTGGTCAATGTGGTGTCAGACAATATAGACCCACTGATCAATACCATGAAACGGGACTTTGAGAAATGGGGCCAACTGAACCTCTCCATGTGGGGCAGAGTACAGGCGGTGCGGATGGTAACCTTGCCGAGGTTTCTATATGTCCTAGGCATGCTCCCCTTACAGATCCCCTTACCTGTATTAAGAGAGATAGACCGCTGTATCCGCTCCTTTGCTTGGGGATCCATGTGCCCACGACTACCCAAAACCACCTTGATAGCCCGTCGGGAATGCGGTGGACTAAGCCTTCCCTCGATCGAACACTATTCGTACGCGTTACATCTTTCACAAATGGCCCTCCTACTCCCGACTGTAATAACCCCGCCGCTATGGGTGGACGTGGAACGAGCCCTTACAGGGGCCCCCTACGGCCTCCAGCTATTATACGATACGAGCCAAAAATGCCCCCGACCCACCAATCCTATGATAGGAGCCATGAAGAAAACCTGGCAGCGGGTACATCGGCTCTTTAAGATAGACCCCCACTTACATGACAGGGCTCCGTTATGGGGCAACAAAGGGTTCCAAATCGGAGGGAAAACTATTACCTGGAAGGATTGGGGTCAACGAGGCATCAGACGAGTGGACCAACTTATATCAGGGGAAACCTGGAAAACTTTTAGGGACCTACAGGTGGAATTCAACCTCCCGGAATACCACTCATGGCGTTACCTCCAGCTCAGACATTGTCTTAAACAGAGACTAGGTGCCCTTCCCCGACAGCTCCTGCGCTCTCCTATACTACACTATCTAGAGACATGGGGGAAGATGAAAGGTGCGATATCAGGACTCCAGGCATTGCTTAATCGCCACCTCTTCTCACTTCCACTCCTGACTTCCCTCAAAAACAAATGGCAGACGCACCTACAAACTGAATATGACCTGGAGGACTGGACTGACCTGATCGAAGCCAGGGACCGCGGAGCACGCGAGGCTCGTCTGAAATTCTGCCTCTTTAAGACACTACATGATTGGTATTGGACCCCACAAAAATTACATATGGCAAGACTTCTCCTCCATGCAAACTGCTAGAGGTGCCCACACACACACTGCGACTTACTCCATATCGATTGCGCAGCCGTACAACCTTTTTGGAGAACAGTGGGAAACACCCTCGAGAATCACTACCCCTCCCACCACTCCTCACCCCATCTCTTCTATTGCTACACGACATGGGAGAACTCCATAAGATCACACGAACTCAAAGTAGACTCCTACACACCGCGCTAGCAACGGCCAAATTATGCATCCTTAGACACTGGTGTGCACTGACCGTTCCCTCCCATGATGAATGGCTGACAGCAATGTACCAAGCAGCCACACACGAATGACTTATCTACAGTTTACAGGACAGAACGGAAGTGTTTCTCCAGACCTGGTCATCCTTCATCTCCGGACACTAGGACCAGATTACCCCTAGAGAACTCCACAAAATACCACGTAGTGGGAATATACCATTCCTGCTATCATACCCATGCAGGTACATCCACCCATACCTAACACACCATCCCTCCCCTCCTGGACTCAGATGACCCCCTCCACCCCACCAGTAGAAAGGTAGAAAGCTACCGTATAACCTATGATAAAAACCGCTGCTCACCATCCACTATTCATTGACCTTTTTGGCATAACCTATTCCATTATACATATCCCAATCCTTATACATATTATTGATGTTCATATCACCGTGTCATTCCCCGATCCATTAACCCCCCACCACACCCCCCTGCCCCTAAACATCTTATAACACTTTATAGTCTGGCTCTATTTTTCTCTTCATATGGAAGCAGCCACTATAATGATTTGCCTTTTGAATTCACACGGCCCCCTCCCCTTGGTCACTATCGCTATCACTATCACTACTAATATCACTACTAATGTTAACATCATTATTATTACAGTGATTTTTATTGTTACTATTGATGCCACTTCCTTATTCTTCTTCTGCCTATTAGACACCATGGACACTAATACAATCCATATATAAGCCCTCTTTCCCCTTACCCCTTCCATACCCTCCCTCCCTACTCTACATTTTCTATACACTTAGATTCCTACCCAGACACCTCTCCCCCTCACCCGCCACCCCCCCCCTTCCTTCCCCCATTCTCATAACCCACACTAATCACTACTTTTCTTTATATCCCTCAGTACGCTCCTAATGGCCCCCCACTACCCTTGACCGTATCCCACCCTTACCACAAAACATTATGACTCACACTCTTTAAATGACTAGCAGCATATTCCAGGGAGACTCAAGGAGATGGCAAATGGGACACCTGGTTAGTATTGACCCCGACTGTTATTACAGTAGAATTTTATAACGAGGACATCATGGAGCAAATGGATCCTTGTTTTTTTTGTTTTTGTTTTTTTTGTTTTCTCCCTCTTCTTTTATAAGTTGGTTTCATTGAATCGTTTAACATATCTCTGATTGTATATGCATTATTATAAGAAAAAAGCCGCAACTATGGCAAATGGCATAGCAATAGACAAGAGAGATATAAAATAACAATTGTACATGTATAATGCCTAGAAAAAACAGACATGTGTATTGATAATGACACATAGAATGTAAAACTGTACTTGTTGTCTTCCCTATGAGAAAACCTGATTGGAAACAGAAATGGCTTAGGTTAGCAGACTGTTCACTATACTATGTAATATGATGCAATTAACAATAAAAAAAATACAACACAAAAAAAAATACTCCTCCCTGCTGCTCCTTTCTTCATTCATTTTCTTCATTTAAATGGGACTGACAGGCAGAAATATTTTTTATTTACAAGGTGAGCTATATACGGGTTATTCAGTGTCCATTTTTGCAAGCGAGTATTACTTTGCCCTGCGTTTGTTTTAAGACACCAAGGAAGTATTGGACTAATAAACATATTCCTCCTGTATGAACTGGGCCTTTTCTTCTCTAACTGGTATCTGTTCTGCTCAGGAATTAATATGCATACTATTAGCTAAATACCCTATGGTGACAGCAAAGTGGGATGATTTATGAAAAATGTCTGAGGTAGTTAAAAAAACTTCCTGGCCATTAGCAGGCCCTTGGTCTTTTGTCTGTATAGGTCACAATGCAAACAAAGTCCACTACTGTGGCATTGGAGGTGAGCTACTAAATGTAGGAACCCACAAACCAACCAAGGTCTGTGTACCTTTGTGATTCTTATCTTCTCTTCATATTTTCTGTTGGGCATTGACTACTGGTTTTTGTTTGGATTTGGTAGTCAGTGTGAGCACTGTTAAGCTTTGATTTTTGCCAGGTGTGAGCCCTGTTTATTTGAAAGCAGTGATGGACTGGTGTTATCCCATTTGGTGTTGGTGTAAGAGTTGCACAGGTTACCTTATTTCTGTGTTTTGTCAGCGGTTGTCCCATATGCACTTGAGAGAGCGTAGCTTATATAATCTATATTAACATGAAGTGTTTATGAATTAATGTGTGATAATGCCGCGTAGAAACTGTAGTAATGAATTTTTGCTTAAACGTGCATTTGAAATGTGACCACGGGGAGTGGCCGCCAATGTATACGGGGATTAATAGAAATGACTAATGCTTATAAAATATGATATTAAAGTATGGTTTTGTACTAATTATTAATGATTATGTTATTAAAGTTATGCTAAATAAATCTTGTAGACCTTAGGTTAGCATGAGCCGAAGCTTAGCTGCCTGGCTCTCATATTAAATGTGTTTTTCTAATGTGCAGTGTGCTGACTCGCAAAAGGACATGACCTCTTGTTTTCTTCAAACTAGAAGCTGAATGTAACCATAGTGGATCCGTTCTCATGAAATTCATCTTGCTGGTAGAATTATTTAGCTAAAATGCAACAGTGTAGATTAGTATAATGTACAAGGTCGTTTAAACCGGTGAAGACAATGGAGCTACAGACCAAAAGATGTGCAAAGAATTACAGAAGGATGAAATCATACCGGATGCTACCTCTGAAGACGTCAATCATATGGACCAATAAAATGTCTGTAAATTAATATGGGGTGAAAGATTAATGGCATAATCTGTTTTCTAATAGGGTAAAGATAGTGGGGTATAACCATGGACCAATGAAATTTTAGGGGAATGTACTACGAAAAAGGGATAAAAACCCATGACACGGGGAGCCATTAGAATTGGTTAGGGAAATGCTGTCGATTTGATCCAGAAACTTTGCCACTTTGCCTGGTGACTTTGCTGATTTTACTTAGAACCATCCTTTTCCTTAGATTGCCCAATTACACTTTGCCTCCTTATGAGGGAAGGGCCCCTTTTGCCCCAGAGCTGAGTTCTGACTTATGGCGAATCAACTGATGTCCTGAAGACGAAGACTGAACCTGAGTGCTGACCTAAACCTTGGAGAGTAACTATGACAATGAAATTGTGATTTGTCTGTTTGCTTTTCCTTTCTAGGTACCAACTGCTTACTTTTGACAGAGACCGTAGCTAGGTGTTTTCCAAATTGGTGTTCTAAATTGTTTTGCATGAAGCCCAACATGCCAATGCTAATCAGTGGTTAGGACAGATATTCACTAAACTGACACAAATAGACAAACAACTGCATCTATGCTTTGTTGAACTGACGAGCTGATGACACTCTGCTAAAGTTGATCTATGTACACGCCGTGTTATGTTCTGATGTTCGCGATTCTTGCATTAATGAAATCTTATCAGAGTTGCCATATCGTGACTATGCTGTTTTGTTTCTTGGTTTTGAGATTAACACATCTACTTTTAGAATTGTAAATAATAGGGAATAAAACTCATAAAATTCTACTAAACTGGTGTGGTTATTCATGACGGCAAGGTCATGCTGGTGTCTCGAATCGATTAATGTCTTTGACTAAAGTGAAATGCATTGTGGTAATAAATATTGATGACATTATTGATATATTGATTCACATATTGATTAGCTGTATTTTCATATTATGCCTAGAGAACCTGCACTCCTTGATATGCTGGCAGTAAGTGTACACAGCAGCATGCAAAGAACAATGAGCTGAAGTCATATGAGTTGAGTCCTGCTTCTGAAATGGCAGGGACAGGGAGTGTGAAGTAGGTCCTAGAGATCCAGGGACCTTGGGGTTAGTCACACTGCATTTTGGGTAGCTCGCCATAAATCCTGAGTGCGTAATAGCAGGAGTATCCATAATAAAAGCATGCCTAGAAATAGGGATCACACTTGAATTGCTTCGGAAGCACACTGTGCCAGAGCAGTATAAATTCAGCTAAATGTAGTGTTTTCTGGTTTTGAGTAAAAAGCTAATATTTGCTTTGTTGGTTTTTATTGGTTATAATCAATTTTGACTGAAAACCAGGCCCCAATTCATGATACTCAGTGGGTCAATGCATCAGTGAGCCCAAACCTAATTGTACTGGGTGGGCCTTTACTTTTATAATCACTGTATTTTGGATAGCAGCCTAAGCATCATGTGAAAAAATGTTGATCTTGTGGTATTCCTCCTTCAAGTACTGGACAAAATCAGAGCAATTCAAATGGACGAACAGTACATCACCTGTAAAAGTGTGAGCCTCTAGTGTGTCTATGTATGGTGATGCTCATCAGTCAAGAAGTAGGGGAGTTGTTGGTGTACTTCTTGGTTTTCCAATGCAGACTGGCCATCCTTCTCAGAAAGAAGGTAGCAGAGATATGCCAAGGATTTGCCAATGAAATGATTTTCTTCTTTACAGAATGGGTATTAAAAAGGAGTCTTTCCAGAAGACTTTATAAATTAAATAGGAAATGAGTAAAATCAGATGCCAAGTCCTTGAACTATGTATTGCCTTCACTTGAATAAATGGTAAACAATACCACAGTTTTAATATGTGCTGAAAGTATTATGTGAAAAAATCCAGAGTACTCTATGGCTCTTTATAATGAATTGAATATGTATGCCATGGCATTTGGTGGTACTTGTTTGAATTTAAGGAGTCTTGGTGGGACAAAATAAAAGGCAATTGCCTGACAAATAGTACACACATTCTTAGATGATCCTCCCAACATTTTTTATCAATTTACAGATCCTCAATTCTTCAGCAAGGTAACCATTGTGGCACATTGCACTTGTGGAATAATATATTACTAATGTAAGGAGCCGGACTTAATATCAACATAATAACAACTCTTGTCTTTTTGTGTAGATGGTCTCTCTAATAAGTTCAGAATAAGCATGTCATAACATTTATTTGACGTATGATGAGATGATTAGAAAGGTGAAGTGTGAGAGAATGAAGGAAAGGAATTTGCTTGTCATGGGGAACATTTCAAACCCTCTCTATACCCTGCCTGGGAATTGGGTGGGGGCCAAGGAACATGGCCACGTGGCACTGCATCCAATTCACAATGTGATTGTACCAACTACTTTTACAAGAATATGAGAGGAAAGGAGAATGGGGCAAGAGAGAAAACAAAGGCATGGGACTGCACCACACTACCACATTAATGCTGCTGGTCAATGTTGGACCTGGCCTTTTTTGCAGGGTCACCCCCAGAATTCTGCCTTTCCTTGCTGAACTATGTTGGTGAACCCATATTAGGATTCTATGTACTTTTCCATGCTAACCAGTGCTAAAGTGTTTGCTCTTTCTCCCTAAAAGATGGTACAATTGGCCTACATCTGATTGGTACATCCCTGATAAATTGTACTACTAGTATCCAGGATATGTAAATCAAATGCTACCAGTGGGTAGCAGCACCCATTGTGCTACCCACTAAAGTAAACCATTTAAAAAATGTCTCAGACCTGCCACTGCAGCCTGCAGTGTAGTTTTGAACTGTCATTTCAACCTGGCAAAATACATCTTTTGCTAGGGTTAAACCTTCCTTTTTTAATACTTATAAGTCACCCTTAGAGTGGGCCCTAAGGCTTATGAGCAGGATGCACTGTATTTAAAAAGTAGGACATACGTACTTAAGTTTTATGTGCCCTGGCAGTGAAAGGATTTTCACTGCTGTAAGGCCTAGCTTTCTCATTGACATACAATCAGTTATCTTATTACATTTGATAAGTGCTACCTTTAGATTGGGAGCAGGTAGAGATATGCTGAATACAGTCCAATGAAATGTAATTTGAAACCCTCTTTAATAGTGAAGTGGGATTTTAATTTCTAATTTTGAAAATGCCGCTTTTAGAAAGTTAACATTTTCTTGCCCCAATCATTTGTGCCTTCTGCCAGTGTCCAGGGTCATGTGACTGTGGATGGCTCTCCTCTTGGGGTTTGTGTATTTCTTTCAGGCAGTGACAGAAAGGGAGCTTAGGTGTGGACAGGATGAGTCATCCTGGAGGGATGGCTAAGGAGGAGCTGTCCGCAGCCTCACTTAGGCCCATATTTATACTTTGTTAGCGCCGCATTTGCGCCGCTTTTTGGTGCAAAAGCAGCACAAACTTACAAAATACAATTGTATTTTGTAAGTTTGTGCCGCTTTTGCATCAAAAAATGATGCAAATTCAGTGCTAAAAAAGTATAAATATGGGCCTTAGTCTTCAAAGGGTTTTAAATAGCACACACACATGAAACCTGACCCCAGGACGTTCCTCTCTTTTGTCACCCCAGACTGTGTGGAGCCTTGACCATGGGAACAAACTGAACTTTCCAGAGCCATTTTTGGGGAAAGGACAGTGATTACCCACTCAGAACGTCTAAGTGTAAAGAGCCACTCATCAGAGCACTCCTTGACCTTTGGAAGTTACAGAAGAAGGACTACCCTGCTTCCAGAGGAGAGTTCTGTTCCTTAAAGGACTGTGTTGCTGTCTGAGAAGGAAGATTGGACCACCTTGACTTCATCCCAGGCTACCCAGATTGACTTCCATTGTCAGTTGGCTGACCTGTGTGGCCTACAGGCTCACAGTAAGCTTAAGAGGCATCACAGCTACTGCCCAGCTGACCTGCTACAAATGGGCCTGCCTGGACCTGCAAATGGACCTGCCTAAGCCCTGCTGCTGGCCTCTGCTGGAGTGAGTCCTGATCCCCCATGGTGTCCCCCAGGTCCTCGACTCTTGGTGTAGCACCTGTTGAGCTATCCTGAGAAAAAAGGGGAACATTTTGAAGTTTGGGGTCTTTTGCAACTGCAAACTGGCCTGTGCATGCCAAGACTGCCACCTACGATGACCACCAACATAAATTTCTGGTGAGACCTGCTCTTCACCCCAACATCAACCACCAGCAACGACAGGCACCACAAGACCTGCACTACAAAAACGACAGCCATCGACGATCCCCTACGCAAAGCTAATGCAACAACTGTCCGTGATGCTTGAATAGCTCTTCATGCTACAACAACAGCAGTCAAAGATGCTCAGTCACCTCCTCTCAACCTCCCCGAATGTGAATTAAACTCTTATCATGGGACTTAGAAGGTAACGTTTTCAGCAGGGCTAACCTGGCCCCTGCATCTGACCTGCGCTTCATTGCAGTGAGCCTGAGCTTCTGACTTTCCCCCAAACTAGTGAGACCAGATGACTGAGAGTGGCGCTTTGAAATTTCAGGCATTATTTTCACACAAAATATTGAAACTGAATATCTCTGGTTCTACTGATTGAATTTGTGTTATTTTGGCATCTTTTTATTTATTAAAAGGTACTCTATTTTTCTAATCTGGGATTTATCTTATGGTATGTTTTTACTTTATTACTATTTGTACGCCTCAGAAATACTTTACACTTTTTTTCAAATTAAGACTGACTTCTTTTGTGCCAAGTTACCAAAAGTTAAAGCACAGGTTAATTTGGTGACTTTTGTGGTTCACCCTGACAAGGATTGTGGTTGCTTTCATGAGTGGGGATTTTCCACCCCCCACAACAAACATCCCAATATCTTATAGACAAGGAGGTTGGTACAGGGCATCTTTAGGATTTCGGGGGCATTATTCCAAATGTTTTTTGTGGGTCCCTGTTCATAACAGCTTTGAATTTATAATTTAATTTCACCTCTTTCATAATCTTTTTGGCCAGATCACTGACAGTGCACAGGCACCCTGGTCCCAATTCAAAATGTATTTACATCTAAATTCAGGGACAGTGAAGTGTGATTTCAATATTATAATTTAGCAGCAGCTCACTAACTTTATTGCTAATAATCTTTGTGGCCCCATGTCATTTGTTATATGTGAGGTCCTGTTTTGATCTAAAGGAAAGTGCTTTTATGGATGTTGCATGAGGTAGAAAAACACATATTTATCTGCCTAATACCTTTAATAGACTCCAATACATCACCCACAATAAAATAACTTAAAGGAAACAGTATTTTAAAAAATCTGCTAGAATTATTTAAGGTCATCAGGGTGAGAACAGAGCTGACTCTATCAGGAGGCTCTCTGAAAGGCTAAGGCCCTGTGCCAGGGCCCACTTTGCCCATGCTTTAAAACATTTCTGGGTTGGCAGGATGTAGGAACCTCTACAAGATAAAGAGATTGCTTAAGTAACTTGTCATAAAGAATGCTATGAGTAACTATAATTGAGAATCAGTGTGCTTTAGCAATATCACTGCACAAACAACTCTCTAATTTTACATGAGACTGTGAATAAAAAAATAAGTATAATAATATATAAGTATATGTCTGTGTGTGTGTATATATTAATGTTCACAAAACATGTTCACAAAAACAGTAGTGTGGGTGTGTTGATCCCTTAGTCCCTTAAAAAATCCTTAACACCTACCATTGCTTGCTCCATAGTCTTGGAGCAATGCGTTTTTAATCCTATTTTGTGCAATCCACAGATAAAAAAGACATATGCACAGAGGCAGTTTTATTATATTAAGGACTGGTTCCCTACATTGTAAGGATAAAATGTATCTTGAACTCCCTTTCCCAACAAAAAAATCTTTGTTGGATTAAGGTTGACACCGCTGGGCTAGTACTATCTTAACCCAATGGGGCGGACTGGCTGAGGATGAAGCATGCCACAATCATGTGGGTGAGGCCTTTCCATCCATAAAGAACAATTGTCAACGGAAGGGATAATAGTGAGATGTCAAGGACAGGAGAACACCTACATTAGGATAGAAGGATGTGAACCCAAAAAAACTGCCCTTCCTTTTGTGTATAACTATAGGTTTCAGTTAGGAGGTTGAGGGGTTATAACATTTCTCCTACTTCTCTTTTTGTGAATTTATACTTCAGTAAGGGCCAGATGTAGGAAGCCGTTTGCATGGTGCAAACTGTGAAAATCGCAGTTTGCGCCATGCAAATGGCCTAACGCGATGCACATTCACAAATTGCGAGTCGGTACCGACTCGCAATTTGTGAATGCGACTCGCAAATAGGAAGGGGTGTTCCCTTCCTATTTGCGACTCGCATCGCAATTCAGAATTGCTTTGTGACCGCGAATGCGGTCGCAAAGCAACTCGCAGTTACCACCAGTGTCACACTGGTGGTAACTCATTCGCAAAAGGGAAGGGGTCCCCATGGGACCCCTTCCCCTTTGTGAATGTTGCCCAGAATGTTTTTTCAGAGCAGGCAGTGGTCCAATGGACCACTGCCTACACTGAAAAAACTAAACCAAATGGTTTCGGTATTTTTTTTATTTTGCAACTCATTTTCCTTTAAGGAAAACGGGCTGCAAAATGAAAAAAAAACTGCTTTATTTAAAAAGCAGTCACAGACATGGAGGTCTGCTGTCTTCAGCAGGCCACCATCCCTGTGAGTGCAGGGACTCGCTATGGGGTCGCAAAATGCGACCCACCTCATTAATATTGATGAGGTGGGTCTTTGCGACCCCATAGCGAGTCGCAGACAGTGTCTGAGACACCGTTCTGCATCCGAGACTGCGACTCGGAAATTACGAGTCGGACAGACTCGCAATTTCCGAATCGCAATCTCGGAGTTTGCTACATGTGGCCCCAAGTACCTTAGAAGGACAATTTTCTCTTGATAAACATGAACTCATGAAACTAGTTGGATAAACATAAGAATTCAATGGAACTGTGCTAGCAACACAGTCAAAACAAGGATTATGTAGGATTGATTTGGACATTCCAAGAATTGCCTTGAATGAAGAAGAATCTATCAAGTCAATAAAAACAAATTTTCTCATGATGATTTTGAAAACAATCCAAAAAAATCATATTCATATAAATCTTCCATAAAAAATCATATGCATGTGAAACATCCCTAAACTTCATTGGCACCATCTGCTACCTTGACATCCTCAGTAACCTTTATCTTAATGGCTGGAATTTGAAATGTTGAGCAGACAATATGTAATGATCTAAAAGTACTGACAAAAACATTTTCTTGGCCTTCTTATTAAATAATCATAAGAGGATGTCAGGAATAAGACCATGCGCTGTCCAGGTCCCACCCGAAACTCCGCTGCACAGCTCTGCGGCGCTTTATGCGCACCACTTGTCATCCCCTCTTGTATCAAAGGTGGCCATCAGCGTCATCTGCCCTGTGGCAAAGCTAATAGAGCTGCAGGTTCAGGACATTGGTGGACAAGATGCACTTATCAGTGCTATTCCATGAAGGGACTACAATTCCCATGTTTTTAGATGCAGCAGCCATCTTGGGGTGTGGCAGGCCTATAAAGCCCAGCCCCACCCAAGCACGTTGCTCACTATTTTGAAGACGTTGATGCAGTCAGACCTCGTGGGGGTTTCTCTGAAGAAGATTTCCTGCATGGCAGAGTGACATCCAATCGAAGTATCCCTGTTTCCATGGTGAATTAAAAAACGAGTAGGTCATACTCGTAGCGGTAAGGCCTTGATGAATCCAATTTTGGAGGAAGTCGTTACTTCCAGAAGTAAAGCGCTCCTTAGCACAACGAGCAAAGTGTTTTTCAGTTTCCAGAGTACAGCGGCCATGGTGCGACGATCAAAGGCATTTCAGAGCACAGGTGTAAAGCGCTTTTTGCACAGCAATTCAAGCGCTTCAGTTCACAGATGTAAAGCGCTCTTGGCATGGCAATTCAAGCACTTCAGTTCACAGATGTAAAGCGATATAGGCACGGCAATTCAAGCGCTTCAGTCCACAGGTAAAAGCGACCTCGGCTTGACAATTCAAGCACTTCAGCCCACAGGTGTAAACCGCTCTTGGTACAACAATTCAAGCGCTTCAGTCCACAGGTGTAAAGTGCTCTCGGCACGGCAATTCAAGCGCTTCAGCCCACAGGTGTAAACCGCTCTTGGTACAACAATTCAAGCGCTTCAGTCCACAGGTGTAAAGTGCTATTGGCACGGCAATTCAAGCGCTTCAGTCCACAGGTGTAAAGCGTTCTCGGCACGGCAATTCAAGCGCTTCAGTCCACAGGTGTAAAGCGCTCTCGGCACGGCAGTTCAAGCGCTTCAGTCCACAGGTATAAAATGCTCTTGGCACGGCAATTCAAGCGCTTCAGTCCACAGGTGTAAAGCGCTCTTGGCACGGCAGTTCAAGTGCTTCAGTCCACAGATGTAAAGCGCTCTTGGCACGGCAATTCAAGTGCTTCAGTCCACAGATGTAAAGCGCTCTTGGCACTGCAATCAAAGCGCTTCAATCCACAGGAGTAAAAGGCTCTTGGCACAACAATCAAAGTGATTCAGGTCACATGAGTAAAGCACCCCTTTAGCATAACGAGCGTAGCGCTTCAGGCAAGACAAGTAAAAGCGCTTCCTGGTATTATAAGTAAAGCGCTTCAAGTTCAATGAGTAAAAATGTTTCGGCCTTCATAGTTGTGAATGTGAAAGCATTTTTGGAGATAGCAAATCATAGTTTTCATTGTTTTTTGGAAAGCATAATATTGTGAAAAGCATTTTTAGGGGCATATTTATACTCTGTTTGCACCGAATTAGCGTCATTTTTTTTTCACTCTAATTCGGTGCAAAACTAACTCCATATTTATACTTTGGTGCTAGACCCGTCTAGCGCCAAATTTATGGAGTTAAAGTCATTTTTTGGAAGGTGAGAACTACCTTTCCTTAATGAGATGCAAGGTAGGCGTTCCCATGCTAAAAATGACTCTATGGCCTTAACGCCATATTTAGGGGCATATTTATACTCTTCTGCATATTTATACTCTGTTTGCACTGAATTAGCGTCATTTTTTTTACTCTAATTCGGTGCAAAACTAACTCCATATTTATACTTTGGTGCTAGACCCGTCTAGCACCAAGGCCCTGATTTATAATTTTTTTGCGCCGCATTAACGTCATTTTTTGATGCAAAAGTGGCGCAAACTTAAAAAAATATTCCCCTTATTTATACTTTTTGCTGCAAAACTGCACTAACTCAGTTTTGCACCAAAACGTTTAGCACCAGCTTGCACCATTTCTGTGCACCAGCCAGGCACCATATTTATGGAATGGTGCAAGCCGGTGCAAAGGGTAGGCTAGAGTAAAAAAAATGACTTTAGTCGGGTGGGGCTGGCAGTATAGAAGAAAAGGGTTTAGCACCAAAAAATGACTTTAGGCAGGTTAGAGTAAAAAATAAATGACTAACCAGATTAGCGTCATTTTATGGTGCTAAACCTACCATGCCACATGACTCCTGCCTTAGAAAAGGCAGGAGTCATGCCCACCACTCCAATGGCCAGCACAGAGGACAAGGGTCTCTTGGGCATGGCCATTGCACCCTGTGCCATGTATAGGGGGCCCATTTCAGGGCCCCCTATGGCACTTTCAAAAATAAAATGCAATCTTACCTGTACTTACCTGGGATGGGGTCCCCCATCCTCCGCAGTCCCTCTGGTGTGGGCAGGGGTGCCCCTGGGGCCTGGGGATGGCACCTGTGGGCTTATTCCATGGTGTTCCACCATGGAAATAGGCTCACAGTTCCCCTAATGCCTACCCTGACCCAGGCTTTAAAAAATGGGGCAAAGCAAGCTTTGCCCTATTTTTTAACCCCTCCTCCCTCTCTTGCACCATTTTTGCATGGGAGTATAAATATGGCATTAAGGCCATAGATTCATTTTTTGCACAGGAACGCCTACCTTGCATCTCATTAAAGCAAGGTAGGTTTCCACTTCCAAGAAATGACTTTAACTCCATAAACTTGGTGCTAGACGGGTCTAGCGCCAAAGTATAAATATGGAGTTAGTTTTGCACCGAATTAGAGTAAAACAAATTAGGCTAATTCAGTGCAAACAGAGTATAAATATGCCCCTTAGCGTCAAAAAATGACGCTAATCTGGTTAGAGTCATTTATTTTGACTCTAACCTGCTTAACGTTATTTTGTTTTTACGCTAGCCTACCCTTGGCACCGCTTGCACCATTCCATAAATATGGTGCCCAGCTGGTGCTAAAAAATGGTGCAAGCCGGTGCAAAACCTTTTGGTGCAAAACTGCGTTAGTGCAGTTTTCCACCAAAAAGTATAAATAAGGCCCTTAACTCTTTCAGATTTTCTAGGTCATGATCAAAGGTCTATGTTATGAATGCATAGATGTTACAGGATTGATATTCTGAGTATGATCATAGTCCAAAGCTCTTGCCATCTCTTGGTTCTGAAGTCGTAGTTTATTCTTGTTCCATGTTTCAAAGAAGGGTCTTTGCCCTCATTTCAAAAGGGGTCTCCATCTGATAAATATATCAGACACATTTAGTCAAGAGTCTATTGATGAGTTACATTTCTATGAATGAGTAAGTGCATATTTTTTCTAACCTTTTCTTTTCAGATCTCTATACCTGCTGTTCCCTACCCTAATTCCCTTCCCCCCAACTGGCTTCATCATAACTCTGTGCTATAATAGCTTTCTGAGTTGGTGATGCCGGAAGGTGGGCCTTTTGTTCAGCAACGTGCAGATCTCGAGGAAAGGACACTGTGACAGAGGAATTGTTAGATTTGACAGCCTTAGCTTGGTTTCCCCCAACCTTTTATCTACCTACCTTTTCTGACCATGTTTTTGCTGGCTTTAGGACTCTGTGCACTTTTCTACTGCTAACCAGAGCTAAAGTGCGTGTGCTATCTCCCTTCAACATAGATAGCATTGGCTTATCCCCCATTGACCTATCTTTCTTTAATTTACATATAGGTCCCTAGTAAAGCACACTATGGTGCTCATTACAACCCTGGCGGTCGGTGTTAAAGGGGCGGTAAAACCGCCAACAGGCCGGCGGTAAAAAAAATGGAATCACGACCGTGGCGGAAACCGCCAACATAGACAGCCACTTTAACACTCCGACTGCCACGGCGGTACAAACAAACACCGTGGCGGTAACCGGCAACAGACAGGCGGGAAACAAGGTTCCGCCCACTGTATTACAACAGTCCAATCCGCCACCTTTTCCGGGGCGGATTCACCGCGAACAAAAACACGGCGGAAACAGGACTTGGAAGGGAAAACGCTCACCTCTACACACCCCACGAGGAACCAGGACGCTTAGGAACCCGAACTCCAGATATTGCCAGCCTTTGTCTTCCTGCTCCTCTACCAGGAACATCAAAGACAGCGGCGAAGACCACGGTGAGTACTGCACCTACAACACAGGGGAGGGGGGGAGGGAAAAAAGAGTGAAACACACACTCAACACGCAACACTCCCACCCCCACCCTCACCCACTACAACACACACACAAGTACATGTTGATAAATTACATTTACAACCCCCAACTCCCCCTGGAAGAATGCAAGGACAAAAGGAAATGAGTTGAACGTTTATAATCTATTAAAATACAGTAATTAAAAATATATGTACACACTATAAACAAATATATACACCAAGAATAAAAGTCCAACGTATTCCACCATTAAAGTCCGTGGACCACTGGGCCCAAAATGCATGGGCGAGGCCCACACAAGACACCCAATCAAAACGGAGAGAACACTGCTGGGGCATCAGATAGAAATTCAACAGGCACCTCAGGGGGAAGGGAAGGGGGAGCACCTCAGCCGGATTAGTGCACAGTGCCAGATTCACAAGGGTGCTCCATGCCCACTGCTATATCCTGGGGAGTGCAAAGCCACAGTCTCTCAAGTCTCTCCAGTGGGTGGTTTGCCCACTGCTTTATCCTGGGGAGTGCAAAGCCACAGTCTCTCAAGTGGATAATAGTCTCCACTGGTTCTGGAGGGGGCTTTGTGCCCAGAGTGCTTCATCCTGCCAAGGACTGAGTGAGTGGATGTGATACTCCACTGGTTCTGGAAGGGAGTTGGTGCCCAGAGTGCTTCATCCTGCTCGTGGCGGCCTCAGTAGCGTCGGAGCTTTTGGCGCTCATTGGCCTGTGGTGCTGGTGGTGGCGGTGTCCTGTTCAGCGGTGCTGGTGGCGGTCTTGTCCTTGGCAGCGGTGCTTGTGGCTGTGGTGTCCTGTTCAGTGGTGCTTGTGACCGCGGTGTCCTTGGCAGGAGTGCTTGTGGCAGCGGTGTCCTGTTCAGTGGTGCTGGTGGCGGTATTGTCCGCCGTGCAGGTTTTCGGCGACTTGCCTGTTTTTCTGTGTCCCTTCCCCACCTTGGATGGTGGCGCAGCTGTCTTCCCACTCCCAACTGTACTCCTGGGAGAGGCTTTGGTGGAAGATGTTTTGCCTCTCTCCCGTCGGGCAGTGGCCAACTTTTTGTGCTTCTGAGGTGGGGGACTGTCCGTGGTCTGGCTCCTTGCCTCACTGGCTGCCCTGCTGCTTGGCGCACTCCAGAAGCCGGTTACTACTGGCACCACTGTTCCTGCAGATGTTGTGGCTGAGGTGCTGGGCTGGGACCTGGAAATGCGGGCCCTAGGGGACTGAAGGGGTGGGGGAGTTGAGGGGAAGAGATCAAGGTTGGAGAGGAAAAGTTTTTGGACACACTGGGACGGGTAGATGGAGGGGGTTTGGGAGTGGAGGAAGAGGTAGTGGTTGTAGGAGGTGTACCCATTGCTGACTTTGGGTGAAGGTGCATGGGCTGGAGGCTGTCGTGAGGTGGATGGCTGTTGGGTGGGTGTGTGGCTGCATTTGTGTACCTTGGGAGGCGGGCTCACAGACACACTGGGAGAGGACACAGGGGATGTGTGAATGGTTGTGGGGGTGGTGAGTGCAAGTGAGCGGGGTGTGGTGGTGGGTGTGCTGGTGATGGAGGTAGTGGCTGAAGATGTAGTGCATGCAGGTGTGAGTCGAGATGAGACTGGGAGGGAGTAGGAAGACGAGGAGGAGGGGGACACAGTGGAGGCAGTGGATGTTGGTATGTCTGCATGAGTATGATGCTTGCGTGAGTGCCTGTGGGATGTGTGGTGCTTATGTTTGCCTGAGCTTCCCTTGCGTGTTGAGGTGTGTGCATGCTGGTCTGATGGTGTACTTTGGATAGGCTGAGGTACAGGGGTTTGGGTCTGGGTGGAGGAAGTTGGAGGGGGGAGGCTGGACACAGGGACAATGGCTGCCATCAGTGCAGAGGCCAGAGTCTGAAAAGCTCGCTGTTGGGCTGCCTGACCAGAATGAATGCCCTCCAGGCATGCATTTGTCTGTTGCAACTGCCTCTCTACACCCTGGATGGCATTCAAAATGGTAGACTGCCCAACAGTGAGGGACCTGAGGAGGTCAATGGCCTCCTCACTGAGGGCAGCAGGGCTGACTGGGGCAGGGGCTGAGGTGCCTGGGGCGAAGGAGATGCCCACCCTCCTGGGTGAGCGGGCACGGGACACACGCTGAGGGGTTGCTGGGAGGGCGGTGCTGGTAGGGGGGGTGGCGGCTATACCTGTAGATGCGGGGGGCACAGAGGGGCCCTCCACCGCAAGGGAGCTCCCATCAGAGGAGGAGTCTGTGTCGCTGGTTTCAGCTCCTGTCCCCGTCGTGGAGCTCCCCTCGCCCTCCGTCCCACTGGTGGCTTCTGACTCCGTTGTGTCGCCCTCCAGGGCCATGTGGGATGCAGCTCCCTCCTGCTCTGGTGCCACTGCTGCTCCGCCTGATGATGCTAATGCACACAAGAACAGGGAGACCACAAAAAGGGGGGGGGAGACAGAAGAAAGACATGTTGAGTGCATTCAATACCGCTACCATTGGCGGTCACTACAGACACAGAAGCCCCTTGCACTACGCCGTGCACTTAGAGTTCCCAAATTAATCACAGGGACATGGGGTACAAGGCCTATGCCCGATTACTGCACACATGGAAGTCACAGGACCCTGACTAGGTGTAGTTGGCTCTGAACAAAGGTGGGGTAAGGTGGGGTGCCACATCGCCTGCCTTAAGAAGGGACCTTGCCTACTAAACTCGACCTGGCCTAGGGGAACCCACAGCCAACCTCCCCCACCCAGACACCTACAATGCACGCTGAATCAGCAGAATGAGAGTGTACTCACCCCCTTGTGGCTGCTGTGATGCCCTGAAGCGCCCATCCAACTTCGGATACGCCACCGCCAGGATCCGGAACATCAGGGGGGTCATGGTGCGACGGGCACCCCTCCCACGTTGGGAGGCCATCCCCAGCTGGGCCTCTGCCATCTTCTTGCTCCAGCGACGAATGTCCTCCCATCTTTTCCGGCAGTGGGTGCTCCGTCTGTGGTGGACCCCCAGGTCCGGACTTCCTTGGCGATGGCACGCCAAATATCCTTCTTCTGGTGGGCGCTGACTTACAGGAATAGTACAGGGGAAAAGGAGAAGATATAACCGTCCGCACCGTCACAGTCATTGGCCCGCATCACTACCCTTGCCATGACGCACATGCACTCACCGTCGTTTCATGCACGCCTCGTTCTCCCCCCTCTATCTTTCATCCACACCACTCCACACAGGCATTGCCCATTCAGCATGCTCACAGTGTACTTACCTTTCGATGTGTCCAATGTGGTTGTGTTTTGTAAATGTGTGAGTATTTTGAGCGCGGCGGTGTGTACCGCCAATGGAATACCGCGGTTGAAAGACCGCCACGTGGATTCGTGGGTTGTGATAGTGTGGGCGTATTCCTGTTGGTGTGACGGTGGAGGTTTTGTTTTCGCCAGTTTATCACTGACCTTTGGTGTGGCGGACTTATGTGGGTGTCTAAATTTTGGCGGATTCCAAGCTGTGGGTCATAATAGCTGTGGCGGAATTCCGCGGCCGCGGCAGTGTGTTGCCAGTCTTCTGCATGGCGGTAAGCGGCATTTACCGCCAATGTTGTAATGACCCCCCCTATATGTGCCTTGACCTGTAAATTAAATACTCCTGGTGGGCCTTCTTAAGTAGCCCTTTAACTATGTCTCAGACCTGAAGTTTTACACTGCTGTGTCAACCTGGCAAAATAACCCTTTTCCCAGGCCCAAAACTTCCCTTTTATACATATGTCACCCCTAAGGTAGGCCCTGGACAATGCAGAGTGAAATGTCTTTGAAAGGCAGGACATGTACTTTTAAGTTTTACATGTTCTTGTCATGAAAACTTCCCAAAGTAATTTTTTAGCACAGCAAGACCATTCTCTCCCAAAGGATAACATTGGGATTACCTTATTACATTTTACAAGTGTAATTCACAATCTGGAAGTGAGAAACATTTTGAGTTTGGTGTCTCTGTAATCACAATTTAAAATCACAACTTATGATAAAGTCAGATTTTAAATTGTAATTTAGAAAATTCCACTATAAGAAAGTTAGTCCACACAAAAGGGGTGAGAAGGAAAGATCAAAAGATGCCAAACCTCTGTGGAAAACCAGAAATAGTTTTTAAGAATGCCCCCACCCACTAATAATGGAATGCTTCAAGGGGCTTGCTCCACTGGAACTGATGCTTCCTATGCTGTGAGGGAGAACCAATGCATTGCTGCTGTTGTGTGGAAAGGAACTAGCACATAGCCTCCGGAACCAACACTGTGGTGCTTTCTTCATTGCAGAGTCCCCGCATCCCGGTTGGTGATAGCCTTGACGATGACAAAGAAAGTCCGCATTGCAGCCTTTGCGTTCTGTGAATGCAATGCAATGCCTTGACATCAATGCAGCTGGAACCCACACCTGAACTTCACCTCATCTTGGCACTGATGCATTGCCATTGCTGTGTGGGGAATATTGTCACATCTCCTCGATTGCATAGTTCAGGACCAAAGCAATACTCTGTAACCAGGATTTAAAGTACTTCTGTAACCGGCCCACACTCCATCGCAGTCAGCCTGAACTTTTGACTTTTCCCCCTCCCGGAATGACCAGATATCCCTACTTGGTGCTTCTAATTTCACCATTTAATTTTTACAAATTTATAACTCAGGTTCTACTTATTGGATTTTTGTTGTTTTGGTCTTGTTTTATTTATTATTTTTTATTTATAAAATTTTACTCTAGTTTTCAAAACTGGTATGGATTAATTTTGTGAGGTGTTTTCACTGTTTTACTGTTTGAATGGTTGCACAAATACTTTACACATTCCCTGTAAGTTAAGCCTGACTGCTCTGTGCTAAGCTACCAGAGGGTGAGATCAGGTTCATTTAGAGTTTGCCTGACACTTACACTTTCCAAGATTGTGAATGCTGCTTGACCAGGGCTTAGAACCCAGTCAAACAACCCAATTTTTAACAGGAATTATCTTGTGTACCACAGCTGATTGCATAGTGCTTACAACCCATCTGGGAACTGACTTTTAAATTATTTTCCCAACTAAGCAGTTCCTTTCATTGCTGAGGAATGGTTGAAGAGTTTATTTTCCCACCTGCTGGAACTCCATTTAATAGGCAGCATCAACACCATCTGTCTCATTGGAATCTTGGATTTACTTCTACTATGTTTTACAAAAAGTCCTGACCTTCCACAATATTAACACAAAACATTTACACACCTTCTGCCTCTCTGATATTTGATTGAAGCCCTCTTATAATGCCTTAATAATGCCTCACTTCATTGGCTCTGTAGTCTCCATAACCCCGATGTCATAAGTCTTAGGCTAATCTACTGCTACATTTGTGTATTTGATTGATATTCAGATAAACGTATCACTAACTTGATGAGCTCATCATATTTGTAGGAGAATAAATACTGATGCTAGGACATCTTTCACATTACTTTGGAGGCCTTGACATGTTTTGCTTCTGGGCAATTACCAGTTGATTGAATGTAGAAATATAACTCAGTAGCTCTTGATGGACTTATCTTTAGTTTGAGAACTCATTATGTAAAAAAAAGTGGATGTGACTCCCTATCAAACAATTTTCACATTAAAAAAACAGAAAAATTGTAAAGCAAAAGATCCTTTCTGTCAATGGAATTTTCCAACTGGATACATTTCAGCTTGCTCCAATCATCTTGGGAGGTCACGGTTTAGCACACTGATTAGGGAATAATGCACATTTCTTTGGATAACAAAAGAACCAGTCTTGAAGTGCCATGAGTAAGAGTCACAGTAGAACAGGAATGCACAAAAACTTGGGCCCATATTTATACTTTTTTAGTGGCGTGTTTGCGTCATTTTTTAACGCAAAAGTGGTGCAAAATTACAAAATACACTTGTATTTTGAAAATTTGCGCCGCTTTTGCGTCACAAAATTATGCAAATGGGGCGCTAAAAAGTATAAATATGGGCCTTGGTATCTCTCAAGGGATATTCAGTGTGCATGATCCTGGACTGTTGTCGTCTGGGGGCAAGGTTACTTGACTCGCATATTTCTTTCTTGCTTTCAACATATTATCTATATCGTGCCTAACTGTATTTAGCCCCAAATGAAGGGTCTTATTTTCTGTTTTAACAAAAATTGTTCACTCTTTTAATTTTGTTCTAACTTCCAAGTTCAGAGACAGAGTGATGTCCAAATATATTTCTCATGGGTTTGGCAACATGTCAGGTTACACTACCCTTGTGTACAGGATCTAGTGGAAGAGATAATCAATTCCATCTCTCACTGTCCCCACCAGTGACCACATACGCAAGAATATGAAGGCAGTGTTAGAAGCAGGGAATGGGAAATGGAGAGAGAGAGAAAACAGAGACACCAGACTCCACCACTCCATCTTGTCATTTCTGTTGGTCGATTAGTTCTCTAGGCTGTATTGGCTCTCTATAAGATAACAAATTAGCTTAACTAAGTTGTCATAAATAATTTAAAATGTGACTGTAATTCTGAAGCAATATACCTCAGCAATATCACAATAGCCAACACAGTACTTTGTTTGAGACTGGGAATTCCTGAAAAGAAAACATATAAAAAATAAAGTATCTCAATAATACATGCACACAAACACCTCTCTATGTTTTGAATAACTTTCCCAACTTCATCACTATACACACAGTTTTGGAAGATGGGTATAGCTCCTACTTGAATCTGTAGTGTTGCAAAATAATAAATACCATTAACATCCTGTGTGTGTGTGTGTTCACTTTACAAATATGGTTACAGTGATCTTCTAGTTAGGTTTTGGGAAGAGACATGAACTAACATTAAAAAAAAAACATAGACCACTGAAATATGCCGGTCATATTTTAGCAAACTAACAATAACTTGCACCCTCATCATGCACTGCTTATGACCAGCCTCAGTGGATTAAGTGGTGGGGACGGCCATAATATGTGCAGCATTGAAAAATTTATGCAACAAGAAAAAGCAAATTATGTGGCATAATGGAGCACATCTTGTAAAAGTATTATTTCATTATTTTGGCATTTTACACTTGTTAACACTGGCTGGGCATAGGCTTTATCTTATTAGTACTATTTTAAAACCCAAGTACAACAAAAAAGTACCTGTCAACCTTTTGCAAAAGGCAACTATGCAGCAACATGTGTTGCTGCATTTTCACTAGTTTTTTATCTGTTTGACTAGAAACAGTTTTTTTAGTAAAAATCTTCAGATTATGTTGCAGAAGACTGATTATGTGGCAAATGCAGCTAATCCATCATTGTGCAGTAAACAAAGTAGCCACAATCTTGCATAATTCCAGTGGCCCTGCTTATGTTCTCACATATAACATCACTCATGATGTTAAATTGCATCATTGATAACATCACTGATTATATTTAAATAACAACATTGTTTGAATTACTAATGAGATCAACCAATGATTCTGACCATGTGCTGTAGGCTTTGTGAACAAGAAGTAAGACAACAACCTTTATCAATGTTGGACTCTTGAAATCTTGTCAGTAAACAGTCAAAAGATGTAAAGCAAAGTGTATTCAATCAAAAGTTGGTGCAGTGGAGGTTGGTCACATGCAGAGAGGTGGCCGCTGAACATCTTTGAACAATAGTGTCATGACTCCATCTTGTGCCCTATGTGCGGTGAGTTTTAATTGCCTGGCTCATGTCATCATTCCCTTGTGGTGCTTCCTTGCCCCGAGTACTCTCAGTCATGATTCTCTTGTGATGCTTACCAGTCTCCAGCACTCCATGATTTCCCTCTCAGGAAACCTGAACCATTGACCCTCCTATTCAGTTGGTAGGCAAGTCCCTGTACTCACCTCTTGAATCGCCCAGAACTTTCATCGCTTTAGTCTTCCAAGCCTTCCTGATGATTCTGTGACCCTAGCATCTTCAACACTTTCAGTGTCTTGCTTCATGAGCTACTATTCTGCCTCCTCTTGAGATTTTTGCACTGTTTCTCCTGTCGTCTTTGAATTCCTGTTCAAGTACTAGGCATGGCTAAGTACTTTCCCCTCAGGTTAGTGCACACTAATCTATAGGTTCGCAAATGCATATAATTCCTAGGCAGAAGCCTATGAAGGCATGAGCAAGGTTTCAGACTTTGGACATTGTTTGCGTATTAAACCCCTTGAAGCCAAGTGCTATGGACTCTTTCTTTGCAATGCTCGGAACTCTATTATACTCAAACTGAAAGCTTGCTATAGTGTTTCCTGACAAGTTGTATCTAGCATTTTGGGAGACAATGTTATAGCTTGAAGTTGTATTTGAGTTTAAACCTGAACCCTGTATGTCGCAGATTTGCAGAAAATATTTAATTTATTCTTGAATTGTTTTTTTGCTTTGTGTGTGTAACTATAACTCAAGCCCCCTCCATGCACAGTTTTTTCGCCAAAAACGTTCCTGCAAATATTACATTGATATTATCAAAGATGTTATCAAAGGTGTCATGAGTGCCATCATTTGTGGGGTAACTAGTAGTGCATGGCGAGGGCACGAGTTATAGTTACCTTCCAGCATAAATGAAAGGTACTTGAGGTAACTCTAACTAAAGCTGGTGATTTTCTATGATTTTGTACATTTAAAATGTGAGCCTAACTATAATGTCCCTGTAACCTTTGTTCTTTTAAGTGAATTTTTATTTTTTTTCTAATTCTATTTCCTAACTATAACGTCCCTGTATCCTTTGTTTTTTTCAGTGACTTTCTATGGTATTTTTAACGTACAGTAATTTTCATTACTATACATTAATCCAACCACTGCTGTGCATAGCCTTTGGCTGTGCGTGGCAGCGGTTGGCCACAGGGCCAACCCCCTATAAGCATCCAACCTTGCACCATGCATGGCCTTCACCCATGCGCAACAGAGGTTGCCTGCAAGACCTTGCCTGCAGCCAGGCCCTGAAGCCAACCTCCCTAACCACCCAACCCCATGCTGTGCACAGCCCTTTGACTGTGTATGATGGGAGTTGGTCGCTGCCTCTGTGGGTGTGAGAGAGCCTATCTGGGTGTGAGAGTGTGTACATCCGTGTTTTAGTGGGTGCATCAGTGTGTGCATGGGTCTGTGAGTGGGTGCATAACAGTGTCAGTGGGTCTGTGAGTGGGTGTGTGAGAGTCTGAGTGGGCCTGTGAGTGGGTATGTGACTATCTGAGACCTCAAGGGCTCCCCCCATTGTCCCTACATGTTTTTTATTTTCTTTTAAATGTTATAACAAGCCCTTTACGGGCTATCTGGAACCGCGTGGGAAGCCTCAAGGCCTCTCCAGTGGTGTCATTGCTTCAGCAACCAAAGAGCTACTTTAAGTAGCAGATCAGTAGTTGCTGAAGCAAACCTTTCATCTCTGCTGCCTGCACGCATACCCGAGTGCAGGAAACAGATATGAAAACTTTGCTTTTTGACAGCGGGACCTGTTTGACAGGTCCCGCTGTCAGAAACCGGAGTGTTTGCTGTGGCTTGGCTGCAACTTCAAAGCTGCAGACAAGCCACACCAAACAGCTAAGTCCCATGGGTGGGCACCCCTGGGCGAAGCAGGAGCAAGCCCTGGGGTGTGGCAGTCCCCAGGGCCATCCATGGCTCCATGAGAGGGGCCCAGGGGCCCCCCTCCAAACAAGAATGCCCCAGGGAGGCGGTGGTCCCTGGAGATAATGAGGTCTGAAACAGACCCGCTATCATTCCTTTATATATAGCCCCGGGGAGGTGGTGGTACCCGGGGCTGGGGGGGGTAAGCCGCCTCCTGCAAGTCAGTAAAATTAAGCCCTGGAGAGGTATTGGTCCCCGGAGCTGTGGAGGAGCCCGACTGGCCTCCCCCACAAAATACACGCATTTTGCCCCTGGAAATTGGTGGGCCCCGGGCCGGGGGACCATGGCCAGCCTGCATAATTGACGTTAAACACCAAGGAGAGGTGGTGGTTCCCTGGGCTGTGGGGAGAGGGGCAGGAGGCCCCCCTATGAAAAGAAATCAGTGCCCCCAGGATCTGGCCCACCTGGGGGCTCTTTAAAAACAAGCGCAGGAGCCCACACTTGTTTTTTAAACTTTTACTGCAGATTCGTGACCCCATCATGATTCTGCTGTAAAATAAAATAAAAAACTCCTTAGGGACCCCAGCACCAGAGCTAAGGGTCAGGGTGTCCATTCACTGGCCTCTTTCATAGTTATTTATTTTAAGCTTTCCAGGCAGCAGCACACATGACTGTCAAATATTTTTGGAAAATTTGGTGAAGATTTGTCAAGCAGTGCCAAAGTTATAGGCAAGCAAAAAGCAGCTTTTCCTATAGAAACTAGGTCCTAACTATAACCACTAGCTAATATATATATATATATATATATATATATATATATATATATATATGTATTTATTTATTTGAAAAAAACAACGCCCTTCCTACAGCAACTTTCACCTAAAAATAACTACACAGTAGTGACTGCCACTGAAATATTGAAGTATTGTCCTGTGCACACAGACCTAGTATTAAAAATTCAGACCATTATAACCCAGACTTTAAGAGTTCTGATAAATAATAAGAAAATTACTTCAAACATTTGTTTTCATCACCACAGTATTTTCTGTAATCCAAATGTCCATAAGAACAATCCTTTACAACTCAAACGATTTTGGCAATGGGAATCCAAGATTCATTTAACGAGGTCCAGGCAGCAGCAGCTGTGTAGCACAATTGCTTCACAAAGGATGCCAAGAAAAAATAAATTATACTCAAAGATCCAAAATGGTCACCGTCTCTCTCAACATAGCCTAATTGTTGGCCACTGGAAATTGTAGGTCATAGCCAACATACATCTATGCAGCACATTGATCGCTCACACTCTTACGAGAAGTGGCTGAATGGTGCGTCAAAAAAGGTTGATGCGTCTAAAAAAAATGACACTACATGGCATAAGGCAACTAGCCACTGTGTGATACAAAGCTGATTTGCGTGTCGTAAAGCACTTGTAAGTGCAGCAAATCAGCATTGCATCACTTAGTAGTGCTTTGCATCATAGGATGCATAAAACAAAACAACGCTTTACAAAAATCTGAACAGAAGACCAAAACAACTGCACAAAATGGAGAGAGCACCATCTACAAGTCAGGAGGTCAATAATCTCAACCCCTGCCAGGATGTCCAGACAGCAGGCCAAGGAAGGAGAAGATGAAGACCAATTTCAGTGAGAAGAGCCAAATATTAATGGCTGAGGTGTCAAGAAATGACCACCTTCTCTTTGTCACCTTCAAATTGCCATTAGGGAAGAAGAAAGCTATTTGAAAATGCATACTAGACAAAATCAACAGTGTAAAGCAAACACAGAGGACAGTGCTGGAGTTGAAGAAGAGCTGCCATGACTGTAAGCACAGGACCAAAAAGAAACTGGCCGAGTATCTCAGGGTACCCAAGAGGACTGGAGTAGGACCTGAGGAGCAGGAGGCGTTGGATGCCTAGGAGTAACGGATGGAGTCGGTCATTCCAACAGAGTTGGTGGCAGGATTTGAAGGCAGGAAAGTGCTACAGTTGAGGACCAGGAAGATATAGCGGGCAAGTGTCAACAAGGGAAAATATCATAAAAAATTTCATGCAGTACAGTGCATCAAGACACTTTGCTGCACTGTACTGTGCTGTGTGGAAGGGACAGGGCAAGAATGTCTAACGTGTTAACTCATATAGCACATTAATGTAAGTTTCTTTCCCAGTGACAATTAATATAAGTTTCTTGTGCAGCCCAGCCAAGTTTCTCAGATCCAGGTGTAATCTGCTGCCCAAGCCCAGGTTATCCTTTGAATACTGGGGCTTATAGCCTAATGTATAAAATGAGTGACTAGGATTACAAGCCCTTCAACATAAAGCAATAGACCTCGACTGGAGCAGCACATCATACATGGACCTTAGAAACCTGCCCAACCTTACTCTGACAGTACAGGCCCCCTCGTACCATGAGGCAAATGTGTTTGTCTTGGGGCTTTGCAGCTAAAAGTAGAGTGTAAAGTAGTTAAATGGAATTTAGTTGCCAGAGGATTAACATCTCACATGAGAGGGGATTCAGGTGTTGATTATGTGGAGTATTTTTAAGTTTGATCATGTGAAGAGTCACTAGCATGAAACCACTTTACACGCAGCAGTCCTGATGTGCTGGTTCAGAGTTCCCAGGTGCCTCCTGCCATGTTAGGGACCATAATACCTCTTGTCTTCTAGAAATTAATTTTGGGGTGGGGGTGAATGCAAGTGATGCACACCAGAGGTCCATGAGTATCTTTCTGAAGCATAGATGTGGCTGAGCACATTGAACCAGCAATGTGTCTGAATGGGGAGCCATTGGATCTCAAAGAGGTGACGTATGATGTTTGTGCCACAATGTAGCCTGAGTAATAGTCATGCATTTGCTGTGTTTGATGGTGTTACATTTGTGTAGTAGCTGTGAAGGGATGGCATAGAAGAGGGCATTAGTGCACTACACTTGACATGTTATGTAGGCCTGGCAGAAGGTGTAGCAGGTAACAGGAGACAGGTGTAAGAAGAAAAGTCAGACTATGCTACATATGCAAAGCAGGAGGGTGTGAAACGGCACTGTGAAGTGACAGAAAGAGCCAGATGTGCAGGATGATGGGCAGGATTTGGGGATGGTTGAAGGGTGAGGTGTCTGGGCCTAGTTGTGTGGGCAGCCAGGGAAGCTACATGCTACAGGATAACATCACTACTCTCTTGCAAGGTTCAGCATGAGCCGTAGATCTCATATACAGTTAGGCATGTTGGTTGATTGCATATTGGAACAAATGTTGGACGGAGGAGGTGTCTCCTGAGAGTCAATGTATGAGCTGGGTGTCATCAGTGTGTGAGAGTAAGTCCTGGCCCTGGGATCAAATGATGTTTGACAGAGGAGTCATGTAAAGGTACAAGTGAGCAGGGCTGAGTGAAGGGATTTGTGACACTCTGCAGTGGACCAACTTGTGTAATGACAAAATGGGGTGAGCTTCACTGGTTGCATATTTCCAAGTGTGATGGTGCTTATCCTCTTCAGAGATGGTTCACAGTGCCTATTGTTCTGGACTCAGGAGATGACTGAGTGTGCTAGGAAATCTCAGGAGTACACACCAATAAGTAAATCCTGGTAAGTACACATTCCTGCAGTGTAGCAAGGCTAATTGTTGTGTAGAGATGCGTGGATGTGTGTCATACATGAGGCATTGGCCACATGAATACACAAATTGCATGCAATACAGCACTGTAAGGCAGATTGGTGATGTGTACTGTGTGAAAGGTAGAGTGATGTTCCAAAAAGAATAAATGACGAAACTAACATCACTTCGTCAGGAGCTGTAGGATAAGTAATGGCTCGAGGGAATGCAGGCACCCTGGTGACATAGTGCATGGTTCTCAGTAGTAGTGTCTATAAGTGAACCTTACATCAGTATAGACATGATAGGAAAATAACACAGCAGTTGTGTGAACAATGTACAGATATTACCATGTGCAAAGCAGCAACATGTTAACTTTCCCTTACTTACTGTTAGTAACACATCTATGTGTTACAAAAAGTGAATAATAATAATGTCTGTTTGTCACCAAAATTACCATTGTCAACATCTATCATACATTATCATTAATATATTACAATTTCATTGAAGAGGGACAAACAGCATCTCCTGTCCAGGAGCCTGCCCTAGATGACCTACCTGTTGATGATGACATCCCGCCCCAATGGACGATGACATCTTCTAGCAATGCCTGGACCCCATATAATCTCCTTCTCCAGACATGGCAAGGGATGACAGTGTTGCAGGGTCTCCAGATGAACCACCACCCACAGGACATGCACTATCTGCCAGTCCTAGCCCAGCTGCCAACTCAGAAGACCCAAGTTGTCTTCCAGCTGTGAGTGGTAGGGGACCAGCAGTGGATGGTTGATGAGGTGCGGGCAAGGTTGGAGACCATGGCTGGCATCCTAGAAGGAGCCTGTAGGTGCCTCAGTCCCCATGAGGAAACGTATGAGGCAATTAAAGGCACCTGCACTTGCCTCCATAGTATGGTTGAGTCTGTATCTGGCTTTGCTGGTGTCATGCGGCAGAGGCAAGAACAACAGACCTCAACATCTGACACCAATCAAGCTGCCACTAAGCTGGGGGGCTTCATTACCATCATGGCATCTGCAGAGCACAAGTTATAAATCAACAATGGGTGCCCTCAAAGAGACAGCAAATTGTTAAAAATCCATCAGACCCTTGTCAGTGCTGAGCTGCCTTCCTTGCTGGCTCAGACAAATTTTGGGGGGACAGAGAAGTCACATCTTTGGTCTTGATGCGTGTGCCTCAGATGCCTTCCACACAAATACCACCAACTGCAGGGGAGGCACAGCACCCATCAGAGGAGGAGGATGTGGACTTCCCCAATTTCCATAGGAGAACTGCCAGGTAACATTTGTCTGTGCCCCCTGGCCAGATCCCCAGTGGTCCTGTGTCTATCATCATCCCACTTTCTTTGTCACCGAGTGCGGCACCTTTTTTGTGTATCTGTAAATGTTATCCACTTGTGGGCTGTGAAGAGGCCTACCTTCTCTAATGGAGATTTGTCCCTCCTCACTGAAATTCTCCTCACCTCTACATGCTGCTTGTCTCCCAAATTGACTCTCCTTTGCTCACTGTCAATGTTGATGTTGTTGTCCCAAACACTGCAATAATGCTCATGCTGACCCTCTGACTTTTGCAAATAAGTTCATTCCTACAAACCAGAGTGTTGTATGTCTGTAGCAGAAAAGATAACTTATACCATGGTGGAAGTATATTAACAAAACCTGCTCTCTTTGTATATTGACCAGCATCAAGTACATCCTCTGTGATGGCATTTTGTGGAATGTATTGTCTCCCAATGGTACATCACAGTGTGACAATAAGCTTCAATTACTTGACAGGCAGACAATGAGAAGCCCTTACTAAACAAAAAATGCCTATCCTGTGAAAAATGGGGAGTGTGAGGCATGTGAGCCAGTAACACTGTTTCTCTCATCCAATTATATCTAGCTCAGTTTACATGACAATGTGATTAAACACATTTGATAGCCTCATTCCTCACAATGAAGAGATCCTAAGGTACATAAATTATCATGTTTGCACTGATAATATGCAGAAACCCATGCCCAGACTCCTTCTGAATTTATATCATACCTGTGCCACACTAGGATGTACTAGGGCAGTCCTATACTTTGGATGTCAGTATGCAAGAAATGCAAGGGATCATTGTTGGGCTTCCCTATCAACTCATAAATATTGTAAAAAGATGCACTGCAATATATAAGGTAAATAAATGTGTTCCTCTGCCCCTGAGAGGCCTCACATGTTTTGAGGATGAGTGTGGCCACACCTGACATCTATTATACAATATACACACATATTACTGCATAGAAGCCAGATCACTGAACCAGGAACAAAGCAACACCTCCCCAGGGTAAGCAAAAAAGAGGGACATATTTTTCAAATTTCACAAGTAGTTCTACAATGTTAAATGCATGTAGTGTGACACTTAGGAAGTACTCAATGCCAAGGATGATTGAGGTTCTCCAGGGAGGTGGGGGTCGCATTCATGATTTGTAGCCAGCTAACAGCAATGACCTACTTGCACAATGGTGAAATGGTGAGTGCTTTAGTGGCAGGCCCCCATGGGTGTCCCAGAACAGCCAGGAATCTGTCGTGACGAAACTACCCAAAATATATATGCTGTAACTCTTTCACATACAGTGCTACACTAGGTGACTAAGTTGGGCTGTGTCAAATCACACTAAGATGAGCACTTACAGTGCATTAAAAATGTTAAGGAGTCCTTAAGTGACTCAAATGTGAGGTACACTAACTTGTGAGCATAGGTCTCTCGCAAAACAACATATACCTTCAAAGACTGCAGGGCAATAGCTACATAATGTACTCAACTCAACCTACTCAAAGATAAAAACTCTTAATGATGCAATGCTTATGTTGTGAAAGTGGAAACATGTTAATACTATGAAATCTACTATGAAATCTAATTAAACAAACTTCAACTACCTATCCTACACTAACTAACCTAAATACTACCTTACACAATTGAAAATTATCCTAAACTACCTACATCTACCTATCCTACACTAACTAGCCCTTACACTACTTTACACTAACTACCTTATCTTAACTTATCTTAAACACTAAACACAAATAACAGATTGCACATCAACCCCACTCCCCTTAACACACATGGATTCACACAGTACAAATAGCAACTACACCTAAACATATACTCACTACATATGTAAACCTAAACAAATATAGATTTTTTGGTATTTTCTTTTTACATATTTGTTAACAAATAATATACATAACCCCCCCACCCACTAGAAACCTTAAAAGCAGAAAAATAAATAAAAGAACAATTATCTATTAAAGTATGTAAAAGCTAAAACTTAACTACACTAAAACTAACTTACTCTATGCCTAACAACTACAAACCAAACAAGAAAGGTAACAACACAACAATAGTGTCCAAGGCAGGGTCTACAAGAGTTGTGACACCTGAACCAGGGCCTCCTCCATTGTCTGCACACAGTCACGCAGGCTGACTTGCTCCGTATGCATCCCATCAATCCTCTTTGTAATTTTGTACTGTCATAGGACTCTTACTATGGGGGTAAGACTGCTTGGTTTTGGCTGGTAGCACCACCGTGTGTGGGTGACTGAGCCAGTCCCACACTGACTGGAGGCTGTCAGCCTTACCTTCCCAGTCAGCTAGCAGCACCTCACCCAAACCTGGAAATGAAAGGTGATTTGTGGCAGCATGATGCATGACACTCTGGCTTATCTGGGAAGTTGTGGTGGAACAGATCTTTCTCTCATTTGCACAAGTCTCATACATGCGAAGACAGACAGAGAAATGCAGGATAGGTTTCAATATATTTTAATTAAGTAACTGCATTCTATGTAAAAAGACATGAGTTGCAGTTATTAGGAAGATGAAACATAATGCGATTATGATTGTGACCATTAGAGTAAAATAGATATACAGTCCCAGCATACTGACTGTGACGGGGCGTCGTCGGAGGAAGACACCCCTAAGTGCCCCGGGGGTACGAGCTTGGGTCTGGCAGGCCCCTGGGAGACTTCCGGTGATGGCCTCCCCGACCCAGAAGTGCTATTGCATCTCCCGAAGAGACTGACTGAGGTGAATCAGCTGGGCTTTTAAGGGCCCGTGCCCCACAGGAGAGACGGCAACCATCGGAGGAGGACATTTCTGGGAGCCCGACGATGGCAACCATCGGAGGAGGACGGTTCTGGGAGCCTGACGACAGCATCGCCGAGGAGGACGATCCCAGCCGACTGCTGCGCCTCAGAACAGGGAACCAGAGGACGCAACGTGCGGAAACTGGACACGCTCTGGAGAGCGTTGCCTAATCAGGCACGGGACGGGAGGGGGGTAGGAAGACGAGAACGGGTTGTTTTGCTGGAGATCATGTTTGTTGAGGATTAGTGGTTCTGGGATTATTGTTTCTTTTTATTAGTAACTCAAGTGCAGTATTCTTTCGTTTTCAGTATGAACTCTTTTTTCCACATAACGAAGGACCATATTCTGGTCCCAGCTGCAGGAAGCCTATTTGATTATTGTTCAAACTAAGAACGGGGGTGCCCTCGAAGTAACCGTTTGTTCAGGAAAGCATTTAATCAAACAGCATCAGGAACAGAAAGAGAACACAAGAGACGATAGTCGTACCAATTTATTTTATTTAGATAACAAATTAGAGAGATCAAGAGACAGAAATTCAGCAAAAGCCAATAACAGATAGAGAAGAAAAGACAACTATAAACAGAGAAGAAAAGAGAGAGAGAAAGGAAAAGGAAGGAAGAAAAAGACAATCGGACATAGAGGAAGGGCAGAGGGTGGCAGCGAGAAACAATAAGGAGAGATCAACAGCAGAGAAAAAGAGAAAGAGAGAGAAAGAGAGAGACAGAGAATGAGAACGAGGGAAAACTCGCCTAGAAAAGCGACAGAGAATAAAGAGAAAAAGAAACTAGAAAAGGAAAGGATAGAGAATAAGGAAGGATATACTTACCAGCTACCTGTCTTCTTCTTTTCTTTGCATGCTCCTGCTGAGTTGACCTTAGGGAAAAGAAAGACAATCAGGAGGAAAGCGTGAAGTCCCACAAAGAAGGCAAAAAGAAGAAAAGATTAGAAGCCCACAAAAGACAACAGTATCAGAGACTAATATTACCATATTTTACTTTAATAAATCATTCTATAATCATACTATTGCGTCCCTCCATTTTCTGACCCCTCTTACACTGACATATCAATAAATTCCTACCTACACTTCTAGCCTCGAACATGAGAGCATAGCAGTGATAGCCCTTTGTGCCCGTACTAGACCCTGGAAGGACCCCCTGCCCCATATCTGTAGAACAAGTAGGAGTCTGCCTGCCGTCTGCTGGCAGTCCTCCTTGTTGGCTGGAGAGACAAAGACAAGATCAGAAAAGCTGCAATGAAGTGGTACACAACAGAAGATGGGTGGCTGGAATGTCCCGTCTAACCTTCTTCACCCTATGTGGTATTTTTATAGCAAAACATGTTGTGTTCTGAGAACAGCCCTGACATGATACTATGTCTATGTTTGGAAGGTTAGCTCCATACTCTTAGGCCAACAATACAAAGCAAACTATCATGTACAGCCTTGAGCAGAGGCACAGAATGAAATGTCATGCAATGGAACGAACAATGCTTTCGTAGAAAAAAAAGCTGATTAGAAAATAAGGTATCCCTGTTAAAAGAAAGCCATACTTAGCTATAATAAAATGAATAAATGAAGTGAAATATGTATCTGGGTGAAAAGGCAGATGCACACAGGCCTGAAACTCGCATAATATACAGTTTTTAAAAACAGACTTCTGGCTTCTTCTGGAGCAGGTGTAGCCGCTGGTACCTGGGGTTGAGTTGGCAGTTGCTGGCTTGGTCCACCCGTGGTTGTGGATGTGGCTGATGGAGAGGCAGAAGATTATGTTGTTTGATGAACATCCCAGTGACTCTGCAGACTTTCACACTCATATAGCTTGCCCATCTTCCTGTAGGCCTTAATAACATTTCTTATGTGGTAGCATTGGTGCTGGCGCATCGCAAATGTTTTGGCCTCTTCAGCTGTCTTGTTATCTAAGTTGGTAATGTACAAACTGTTTTAGCTCGGGCTGTACATGTACATGATTTGTGTGAAAATAGGCTGACATTGTAACACAATTATATGTGTCTGATCAGACCTACTCCAGAATTAGAGATGCATTTATATGGTCAATTGACTGTCACTACATAGTCATCCCTACTTGAGCAAGGTGCACAATTTAGAAATGTAGTCACAATGAGATTACAACCATATAATACAAAACAGTGATTCACACTCATGATGATGTCCAGATTTTAAATTGTACACATGGTTCAAAAATTGAAACTTTAGGTTTTGGGATTGCATCATGCAAGTGAGCCTTATCCTTGCTCATCAACATAAGTGAAAGTTGTTAAGGTGATACAGTCTAGAGAGTGTGACTCTACATTGAATACCCCATCTGGAGTCACACAAGGCAGCACACATTGCTGGCTTCACATACCCAGTGTTAGATAGCCAATACATAGTGAGGGGTTTCTCATTTATCTTCTGCAAACCATAACTGAGGTACCTTATAATAATTTGCCCTCAGGCAAATGTATTGAACTGTGAAATGTAGCTTCCAGTTCATACTTGAACATGTTTTGGTACACACATCATCACAAAGCTGCATTCATATGCACACAATATAAACTACACAATGCACCTCAGTAGTGTGTGTATGCATCCTGGAGTACTCTTCTGACCAAGAACATTGTTGCAGATAATGCAGGGACCCTAGCACCATTACTCTGAGGGAGGCTCTGGTACCCCTGAGGCTGGATTATAACAAAAACAACAAGTGATGGACAGAATGCTGAACATTGTCAAACACTCACCCCCAGTCACAGATCTGGGTTTAATCCATCGTTCTTTTGCTCACCATGCCACCCCAGTTTGGACCCAGCCATATGCAAATCAGTCTTGAGCCTGTTCCTCATGGGAACAGTCCAGCCCGAACTGCCAAGCCAGGTCCTCACTGGACCGGAAACAAGCATCCTGGGATCGGTTTCGGGGTTTCACCCCTCATCAGCCAGGCTAGCTTGAATCCAGTGGCATGGGAAGCACGGGACCCACGTCTGGGCATACCGTTCCCACTTAGGGCGACAAAGCAAAAACAACAAGTGATGGACAGAATGCTGAACATTGTCAAACACTCACCCCCAGTCACAGATCTGGGTTTAATCCATCGTTCTTTTGCTCACCATGCCACCCCAGTTTGGACCCAGCCATATGCAAATCAGTCTTGACCCTGTTCCTCATGGGAACAGTCCAGCCCGAACTGCCAAGCCAGGTCCTCGCTGGACCGGAAACAAGCATCCTGGGATCGGTTTCGGGGTTTCACCCCTCATCAGCCAGGCTAGCTTGAATCCAGTGGCATGGGAAGCACGGGACCCACGTCTGGGCATACCCTTCCCACTTAGGGCGACAAAGCAAAAACAACAAGTGATGGACAGAATGCTGAACATTGTCAAACACTCACCCCCAGTCACAGATCTGGGTTTAATCCATCGTTCTTTTGCTCACCATGCCACCCCAGTTTGGACCCAGCCATATGCAAATCAGTCTTGACCCTGTTCCTCATGGGAACAGTCCAGCCCGAACTGCCAAGCCAGGTCCTCACTGGACCGGAAACAAGCATCCTGGGACCGGTTTCGGTATATGCCACATCTATTATATTCAAAATTGGTTAGATTGTGATGGATACCCTGCTTACACTGCCATATATGTTTTCACAATTTGGCTTTTGGTTTGACATACTGCTACAGGGACAGGTACATTGTCTACAAACAAATTAGGTGTAACCCAGAAGGTATGTTTGGCCACGCTTATGGTCAGTCACACTGAAATTATGCTGCAGGAGAGCTCAAGAGTATGCAGCATGTCTCAGTAAAGTATGCTCCATGTTGATGTAGCATATGTGGCATAATCACACAGTGGGTGACTCTGATTCCATGATACCTAACTGTTCATTCTTGTTCACAGCATATGTGTATTAATATTGCACATCATCTGTACCTGTGTCAAGCATAATTTTGGACGCGTGAAACCGAACCCTGCCCAGACATGCTTAGCAACACACATTTCACTATGCTGCTACATAAGTCGAAACATGATTATTTTTGTTCATGCCATTTAATGTACAACCTAGTGTGTTTGTGTTGAACACATGCAGATTATGCACCGGATGATGGTTACTGTACCAAAAGCCACATGAAAATAGTTGTTCGAACACTAATGTAATGATGCTTAGATCCTGTCGGTCTGCTTACATACAGCCTACATTCACCATGAAATTTCACCTTGTTTATTCCAAATGAATTTGTGGGCAGGTTCTGTTGGGGTTAGCACACTGACAGCCAATTTATAGTAGGTGATTGTTACCTCCCAGACCACAGCACAATGTAACATTTCACAGGATCACACATCACACACAGACATAAAATGGCTACATTCATATACTAAGGACACTTACTGGTAGCATTGGGGGTCTCAGAATGTGTCCACCTCAGCAGGTGTGAATGTGAGATGTCCACCAAGAAGACAAGAATTTGGACACTGCATTGTAATTAGTGCTGTCACATATGCCTAAATTTATATTGTCATGCGGTTCCTATTACAGTAATAAGACTACATGTTTTGGGCAGCAGCACCACTGAGTGTGGGAGACTGAGTTAACTCTACACCATTTGGAAGTTGGCGGCCGGACTCCTGTCTAGCCTGCAGTGCCTCACCCAACCCTAGAAAGGAAAGGTCATTTGTGGCAAGCTAACCCTGACACTCTGACTCCTCAGGGAAGTTGTGGGAACAGATCATACCCCTTTAGCTAAGTTACTCAGTGACTCACACATGTCAAGAGAGTACAGGAGATGCAAACTGGATTATAATGCATTTATTGAAGTGAGTGCATCCTAGTATAAAAAGCATTTGCTGCGATAATAAGGCAGGTCAAACATAGTATGGTACTCATCATTACAACCAATGTAAAGGAGATTAATAACCCAACCATTATGTATGATACTAGAGAGTCTAGAGACTCCTTCCTACACCCTATGTCTAGGTCTGACAGCATAGCAGTGGTAACTCTTCTGCCTGTCCGGATCTAAGGAAGTAACCCCAAACCCATACCTAAATGGGATAGCAAGGGTCTGCCTGTTGTCTGGATGGCAATCCTTTTGGGAAGCTGAAGATCCAGCATCAGGATCAGCAAAACTTACTGTGGGATGGTGTGCATCTCAGGACAACCATGACTGAAATGCCCTCTGCCCTCCTTAGGCCTATGTGTTGCTTATATAAATCCTCTAATAGAGTTCCAAGAACAGGCCTGAGCTATTGATGTATAATAGAAAATGGGGTCTGACTCCTGAGCACCTCGTGGGGCAATACTGGTCAGTATACCATGTATCTTATATGACAGCCTTAATAGGCACAAAGTACATAGTGTACAAATGGCTGATAAAAGGTGCAGCACGAACATCTATGTCTTTGTTGAAAGAAGCAGCAAATTAAAAAATATAAAAAAATGAGCTGAAAGCTGGTTGTGCTGAAAAATATTAAGTGAATAAAAATGCATATGAATGTAAACGGTACAGGCTACTGGCTTAATGCTAAAATAAGTACGCCCAACCTCAGTGCTAAAGGAACCTACAATGCCCTTCCCTTGTCGGAACAGGAGTGTAGAGTCTAGTACCTAAAATGTGAATTTAAGACACCCATAAAATCTCTAAAACATATAAAAACTTTAAACGACTAAAGTACTAGAAACTATAAATATAAAAATAAAAATAAAAGAATGTCCATGTTGACAAGTAGAACAAGCCAAAGCATAAGGCCAAATTGAAATAATGCATCGTTTGGAGAAAAAAATGCCAATTAAAAGTCATTGGAATACCGCATGAGGTCATCAAACACAGTAGTAGTAGAGATGGAAAACCAGGATAGACCCCCTTTGGCAGACGCTAAATCCACCAAAGCCTTATTTAAAGCACAAATGATCCATTACAATAGCCAAGAAGGCAGCCTTCCATGCTGTGCCAGATGTCGGGGCACCAGGAGCCAAAGCCACATGACTCAAGAAGTCTGGCTCATAGAAGGCATCATGTAGCAACTGCAATCTCATTGGATAACTCCAGAAATCAACCCTTATCGCGAACATCATCAGATTTATATCCATAGAAAGTGCTTGTTGCAAAACAAGACACACATCCAGTGCTTATTCAAAAGAGTACCCTAAGCAATGGAAAACAGACTGCACACAGCAGAATACTGGTCAAAATGACAATGACCAGTCCTTATCAAGTTCTTCCAGCAGTGCTACTCCAAGGTATTGTATCATGTATTCACAACGCAGTTGGGCTGGTGGGAGCTCCATCACTCCTCTTGGTTGAGATGGGGCAGCCATTGTGAATTAAAAATAGCAACAGTAAAATACCGCCAATTTATGTCAAAATAATCAGGAAACCTCCAAAAACACTCAAACATGTGAGTGGATGCCTGGAGGTATTACTCCAAAAACAGACTGAAAGTTACTTAAAAATCCAGATCCGACAGCCTTAAAAAAGTGTACAATCCCTGCGGTGTTAGATGCATTAAAAATGCGACTCACTAATTCACCAAAGTGTCTTGGAAAGTTCATATTTGAAAGGCCCTGTATCTCAGCAGACGACCTTGCGACTTGCAGGTCATACGTCTCGTGGGAACATGTGAGCACCACTTTTTTTTAAAACAAAGGGCCATATTTATACTTTTTGACGCAAAACTGCGCCGGCGCAGTTTTGCGTCAAAAATAATACCGCCAGTTAACGCCATTTTGGTGCGCCGTGCGGGCGTCAAATTTATACTTTGACGCACGGCGGCGCAAACCACAGGTGTGAGTCTTTTTTTTTTACGCTCATCGCAGTGGCAAGTCGTAAAGCAAAACAACGTTGACTCGGCGGAAATGACTGTGGGTCGATTTACGACCCCGCAAACCGGATATGCGGTGTTTTTTGACGCAATAGCATCAAAATTCCCCACGAACACAGCCATTTCAGCAGAGGAGAGCCAAAATGGATCCCAGATGTCTCTACAGACCCCAGGAAGATGACAACAGACCAGGAACAGCCAGGAGGACCCACACAAGAACCAGGACACTTTTAAGAAGAAAATAAAGTGCCGCTTTAGTGCAGAGGAACAGGAAATTCTGGTTAAAGAGGTGACGGAACACCAGCACCAACTGTGTGTCACCTCCAAGTTGCCAATCAGTAGGAGAGAGGCTATATGGCAACAAATTGTTGACAAGATTAACAATGTGGCAGAAGTACGCAGAACAGTTGTCAAGTGCAAGAAACGCTGGCATGACTGCAAGCGCAGGACCAAGGAAAAGATGGCCAGCAACAGGAAGGCAGCACTGCAGACTGGAGGTGGGAGTCCAGCACACCAGGAGGCCCTGGACCACATGGAGGAGATGGTTGCAGCCGTAAACCCTAAGGAGATCGACACAGGGATTCAAGGACAGGAAGGCTCAGACTACCAGGAGACAACGCACATGCAGGGTAAGTCGCATGGGGAATTAAAATGCACTAATGTTAACTGGAAGCAGGGGGGGATACCGACCACAAAATGAATGGAAGTCATCATATACATGGAGTGGCATGGGTAAAGGGGTATGGCATGGGGGCATGGCCTGCACAGACAGAAGCTGGGGCACACCATTACACTACACCAACAACAGTCCCATGGGGGCATGCTGCCATGCCAACGATGGAGCAAAGGTAAAGCCACGCCAGGAGGGAAGGGCACAACGTCAAACTGACATCCTGGCACACGTCAGCCACCATACCCCCTACATTAACTAGGGCCCAATTAACAACCTCTAGCCATACCGACAACTGGAATGTAACTGTGACAACAGTTGTCACTACCACCTCCGCTCTGTGTGCAGCTCAAGTAGCCAATGGCAGTAACTTCCCCATGGATCATACACAGAAAAATTTGAGGGTTGATGATGACAACTCCAGTAATCCCCTGAAACAAGACAAAGGCCCCAGTCCTGTCAAATGTCAATGCCCACAGTTGAGGCAAAAATCAGCCAATGTCATCAACAGTAGGAGCTACACAGCACTAAGGACATACCCATGCTGCATATGTCAGGGTCCATCCTGTGCCTGGGTCACAGTGTAACATCCCAAATGTCATACTGCTCAGACAACAGCACTGAGGGGGAGGACACATGTAACTGGTCACTGAAATACACCTACACAGTCAGAGGAGGAAATAGGACACTGATACAATTATCAGGGCAATCCAATGTACCACACATTCCCAACATCAGCTGTACACATTACCAATGCCAACATCCATATCGTGCCATAACAATGCTATGCATAGGATACGCTACATGTCAACTACATTTAAGTGGATGTGAAAGATCAGAGACTGGGGCAGGTCCAGATTGTCAAGTGTGCTGCCAGTGCCATCAGAGCACCCACAGCCAGTGAAAGGCCTCACCATGAGAATGGAAGTAGACGGAGGGTTAAGTAGGACAAGAAGGTGGCAATTCACTATTTGGCCAGAACAAACACCTAGAGGAGATGATGCCGACAATTCTAATAACTTAGCACAATACATGTGACATGCAGGTGGCCATAGGCCTGGGAGAATGCCCAACTGAAAGACTGGAGCAATGAACACGAAACAAGATCACATTGTGAATTCATCACAAGGCAGGCATGTCACATCACTAATGCCACAACACACACACACACTAATTGTATCCCATTTAATTGCAGAGGAAGATGGATCTCCTGCAGATATGCCTGCCCCAGAATACCCTGATGACATGGATGACGAGCTGACAAACATTCCCCAGCAGACCATCCAAGAGGTCCTTGGAACCCTCCAGACCCCACCTTCAGTCACAAGGAGGAGCACAGAACAAGCAGCCATCACAGAGGACCCACCCACCACCCCAATTGTAAGACCTGCCAGCTCCAATACAGCTGAGGACTCAGACGACACAGGCAGCATCTTTGAGAGAACTGTAGTTGGGGTACAGCGGGAGCATGATGTCATCTGCAGCTCAGGCAGCAGCCATGCAGGCGCTAACATCCATCCTGCAAGGACTACAAGAAACTGTCAAGGAATTCACCACTGCAGTAAGGGAGTTGCCACAACAACCTGCACCCCAAACCTTCCACTGCATGCACAAATGCAATCATGACCCCCTCAAGGCCGACCTGGCTGCCTACCATCGAGATATGGCTGCTATTCTTAAGAATCAGCAGATCCTCCTTGCTGCAGTACTGCCCTTAAGACCTTCACAGGAAGCAGTGACTGGGATGTCTGACTCCACGTCTTCTAACACTGAGGTGTGTGTTGCCCCTTCACAACCACCACCACCAAGGACAGAGGAGGCAACACACACATCAGAAGAAGAAGACATGGAACAGATCACATTCACACGGAAAAGTACCCAGAAGCACTAGTCCCTGCCACATGGCCAACTATTACCAAGGTCCTGCGTTTTGTAACATGCCAGTCTTACAACAACTCTACTCAATGACTGTTCTGCTAACCACTGTATATCTTTCAGCCTGGCCAGTGATTGTCTCTCACTTACTCATTGGCAAATCCTGTCCCTCTGCACTCTCTGAAACATCACCCCAGCATGTCAAAAGCATTTCCTTAACCCCTTGTGTAGGATCACAATGTAAGATGTCACTATAATGGACTCACAATCATGGACAATGTACATATAGCATTACAGCACTTTTCAATAAATAGCACTTACAGAACAAATCTGTCTCTGGGTAATGTGACACATCAACTGTGCAGTAGATAACTGAAATGTGCCTACTGTCAAACAACGTAGCTTGTCAATACAACTGTCCTGAAATTATGTAGTCAGATAAATCTGCACAGTGGCCAGGATTGCATCATACTCTGCCCTTCCTGAGGGTAATATCTGATGAAGTGAGAAACCATACACCATCATGCTGTGTTGGACAGAATAATGCTTCCTCACGGGATATCTAAGTCATAAAATAGTGGCAGCAAAATGTTGTCACCATGCAATACTAACACATATAACAGTGCACACAAATCTAAGCAAACACTCCAAAAACTGCATGAATGAAGGTGTTTGAGTTTACATCAAATAGGTAATCATGCTGAACAGTGTCACAAATGATCTATGTGAGTCATGAAGACAATACTACAAGAGTGCTTACCACAACTCATCTTATAAGGGTGTCCTTGAACATCACACTGCAGTCAGACCTAAAACTGTTCCCCCAATACCAAGTCTGGAAGCACCGTTTGTGACTTACAAAACATACTTACAGACAAAAACACGTTGGGATCCATATTAACTGTGATTGGTGGTTGCAACGAATGGAGGAATCTTTGCAAGGTAGCTCTGGGGTAGCTGCCAATCTTACAGCTCAGTTGGGATTTGTTTGTAGCATAGGACACAAATGTAATAGAACAAACTTCATGTACACTAATGCCAAGGCCATGATCAAGTAGCATTTTACACATTCTGTAAAGGGTTCACTATATATTTATTAAATGGTAATCACAGAAGAGGAAACTAAGGGAAAAGTCTTACCTACCCTAATGTACCCTGACTACTCATTACACACAACTGTCCCTAAATAACCTAACCTAAACTTACTTATCACATGTAACGAAACGTTCTAAACATCAACCTGCCACCCCCCTTATGAGACGGGACACATGGAGGACAACAGATACTAACCTAAACACATACTATACTATCCTAAACAAATACATATTTTTTTATTTTTTTTATTAAGCACACAAGAACCCCAACATAGCCCAACACCCACCCACACACACACTCAATAATTAAAAATAGAAAGAATCAGGACCCCCACCCACTAACACTAACTAAACTAACAGACTATACTAACCTAACACTAAGCCCTCTAAGCCCACTAAGTATGAGACCAAGGAAAGAGGAAGGAGGGGAGGGAATCATGTCCATTGTCATCAAAGTCTAGAGGTTGGCCCTCTGGAGGGTCTGCTTTATGGACCGCACACGCCTGTTCATATGGCGAACATCCCGGCTCAGATTACTGATCTTCCTCAACACACTGTCCATCTTACGTTCCATTTCCTGGAATGCTGCAGGGTCAACTGTTGGAGCTGGGGCAGTCTGGGTACTGGCGGAGGAGGTTTGTGGGCGTGTAGAGCCAAGGCCTGTGGGCTGTCCTGAAGCTGTTGCAATGCTGGGGCCTGGAACTACAGCAGACGTTGGGACAGCAGTCCCAGCTGTGGGTGGTGCCACCTGGGTGGAACTGGTGGTTGTGCTGGTGGTGCCTGTGGTGGGCAAAGGAGGGCCACCCTGTGGGAAAGCCCTCTATGCTCCGGAGGCCCGTTCATGGTGGTATCGACGGGCCATCCTCCTGAACCCCAACTCTACCAGCAGGATATGCTGGTATCTCATGGCCCGCCTCTGGTACTCACGGACCTGGATGGGTGTCATGTGTGCAGCTGTGAAGACAAAGGCAAATAATTTACATTAGGAACTGCATTGTCTGAAATGGCACAAGAAGTAAATCAGACGATACATCTACTGTACTTGCAACAGCTCATATCACCATACAGCTCATTGAATGTCCCTGAGGAAGTACATGGGAGGCCAGCCTACAAAGGTCACATCACACATAGAACATCCAAAACCTACGAGATGGGTAACAACTGGCATTGACTTGCCATCTGAGTTCTGCCAGTTATCAGCTAACAATCATGCTGCATATCCTCCGCAAATATCTGGGCTACAGATGTCAGTGTACGGAATGCAAAGCTAAAGCCACATGGTCTGCAAGTTGTAACTGGACTTGCCAGTATAGTACCCATGTGCCATACCTGAGTGTGTATACTAGGTTCCGACCAAACAGTCACTTATTCACATGTACGTGTAACATACTGGCAGCATCAGTCCTAGGTACCCTATTCACAAACCCATGCCTGTGTTTGAGGGGGGGGTGGAGAAACAACGAACAATTCCAAACAACATGGGCACCCAGGAGTGTATAGAAAACTCCACACGTGTTTGGCTCTACACACACACCACAGGTAAGGTCTATCAACAATTAGGAGTCTGCAAACCCTTGACCAATCATAGCGCCCCACATGTCAGGAAATGCAGAGCTTGGTACACAGCATATACTTCCAGTAAGGCATGACTTACACCAGACACAGAGTTGCAAAAACACCCATGATCATGATTAGCATGCTCACCTAGGCCATTGCACTCAAGTTCCACATACCTGTAGTACTGCATGTGGAAGTACATGCTGCTAGGAAGTTCTACCTACAGTTTAATAAGTACTTTGCTGAATAGGGAAGCAGAAGTCTGTTGGAAAGCGATTTGCACTACCAATCTGGGAGAATGTGGGTCTGACAGGCTGACTAAATCTGAGCTGAGTTCCAGTGCTACTGTTGTTGATACAAGTGTTATCCACATAACTCACCCCAGTACTCATTGTGGGGCCTACAGGAATGACCTACAATCCCTAGATAATACAATCAGATAAGCATTGGCCAACTCAAAACCTTTGACAAACTGAAATCCCACTCATAAAACAAGACAAATGATTGGCCAGCGCATCACACCTTGCTATGTGTTCAACACACAGGAGTCCATCACACATCACCAGCAAACACAACACATAACAGACATATCAACACTTACTGGAGTGGTCGGGGTCCTCAAATGTAGCCACCTCTCCCACAGTGTAGGGTGCCAGTCCACCTGTAAGGCACGGAAGGAAGAAATGTGCTCAGAATCTGTGCACTGACCAACAATTTCAAAGACATATACAATGTGTAAGCTGAATAAGGAAATGACAGCCATTCAGACATGATGATACTGCATCTGATATATCACGGCCAACATGTACATAGCATGGGTCTCCTGTGACAGTTACACACATATCTGCGCACATGCAGTGGCCCTAACTATCATGTGGTGGCAAACATGCTCCGTCATTAGTGATCAGAAATAATAATGGAGTGTAATCGTCTCATCATGTGCATCCAAGAGAGACATCCCAAGCCTGGTTACGTGAGGACTGCATTACCAGTCAAACAGTCCATGTGGCCATGACACATTTATTGCACATAGGTACAATGTACAGAGGGGCAGGAACTTTTGCAAGCCCTCCTGTTGTTACAGTTTCTTCATTTGATGTGGCCCAGCAATGGTGATTTGCACCAACGATGGAGATGTGAACCCATGTGCATACCTTTGGACTGCCATCCCTTTTCACAATGTTTTCAAATCCATATCTGACATGTATCCAAAAAGATGAAGGACCACAATAATCCCTAACATTCATAGAACTTCCGTGAACGCTTTCCTTCCACACTCACCAGACTCACATGAGACATATGTCTGGGCCACTTTGCTATCATCAATTGACATTAAGCCAGCACTCAGTTTCTGCATCATGTAGTGTTTCTAAAGTCAGTCTAGCTATTGCGTCAACAAAGTTAGCCAATGTTTTAGTACATCTTTATTTCTCTGGAAAATGTGACCTATATAGACATGATTGGCTCCTATTTTGTTTGGTTGTCTGACACAAAGGCGGCACCAGTTTACTTAACGGAAAAGTATCCTGTAAGTTTGCAGAGCACGTGCTTCCTGACAGCTAGCAATTGTGATCCTTCACATAGTGCATCAATTACCCTATATGTTTCTGCAGCATTACACACAGTCAGCAACTTAGCTGGCAGAGATTGCACAAATCATCTGATGTCACTACAGAGCATTTAATTGTGCACATTTACATGATTAGTACTCACCAACAGGGTCACCAATCACTATTCCCAGGTGGTCCAGCAGATCTTGCTCCCTGGTGATGAGGTCAGCCCACCGGTGCTTCAGCTGGTGGTCACTCCTCTGGCTGGCATACACGTGCTGCAGGTGATGCAGAACCTTTCCCCACCGGATTCTGCGCGCCTCAGTGTGGTACTCCGTATCACCATGCCCCCTGCCTCGATCATGAGTGGTAGGAAATGGCACACAAACCATATAAAGCCCCCCAACCCCTCCTCACCCATCCTGCCAAGATGTGGCCTACCAGACATCTCAGCAATGAAAAGGGGAATAGGGGATAAAGAATTAGAAAGGGGAAAAGGGGGAAAGTAGGGGTACAAAAAAGAGAAGAAAAGTAAACTTAACCACTAAAAGAGCCCAACTTTCCCCAAACTAGCACTACCCACAACAGACTCCCACAAACAACAAAAACACTAGAATACTGGACAAATGTAAACAAAGCACACTAGGACACTATACAACAACAATATTTAGTTCACAAAATGACAATTAAGATAGCACACAGGACACAAAAGCACAAAATCACTGGACACCACTCTGAACACAGCCACACAGTCTAGAAGATTCACAGACTGCAAAGTGAAAGTGAAAGTACACCCACTGTACATAATCTGTAAACAGGATATCCTATTACATCACTTCCTGCATAAAATGGCTGCCATTTTACGCGTTATGCGTCATATTTTTTCACGCATACAGTTTGTGCGTCATATTTTTCGATGCACAGGAGTGAAAATTAGGCCGCATCCAAATAACAGTAAATACTCTGTACAATTATTTGGATGTGGCCTAATTTTCACTCCTGTGCATCGAAAAATATGACGCACAATCTGTATTGGTGGGAAAAAAATGACGCATAATGCTAGCAACGTCAACATTTCAGTGCATGAACTGGTTTTGGGCATTTTTTCAGTTTTTATGTTATGTTACATTTGGGACACATCAGATATAGGCTGATTGCACCCACTATGGTGTTGATGGTGTATGTTCACATGTGAGACATCATACTGCAGCGGACCATGACCCGCTACTTCCTTAACAGGATTTTGACGGTTGACTGACGCACTAGATGGCTGTAGGAGGCTGGCCTGGCTTGTAGTGGGTACCAGAGGTACTTACACCTTGTGCCAGGTCCAGTTATCCCTTATTAGTGTAGAAGAGGTGTTTCTAGCAGCTTAGGCTGATAGAAGGTAGCTATGGCAAAGCAGCTTAGGCTGAACTAGGAGACATGTAAAGCTCCTACTATACCACTGGTGTCATATGCACAATATCATAAGAAAACACAATACACAGATACACAAAAAATTGACAATATGCCAAAAGTATCTCAGTGAGTACCCTCAGTATGAGGATGAGAAATATACACAAGATATATGTACACAAACCAAAATTATGCAGGTTATAGCAAGAAAAGTAATGCAAGCAGTGTAAAGTTACAATAGATTGCAATAGGAGCACATAGGTACAGGGGCAACACAAACCATATACTCCAAAAGTGGAATGCGAACCACGAATGGACCCCAAACCTATGTGAGCTTGTAGAGGGTCTCTGGGACTGTAAGAAAACAATGGGGGTTAGAAGAATATCCCACCCCAAGACCCTGAAAGGTAGGTGTAAAGTGCACCTACAACCCCCAGAGAGCACAGAAGTCGTGATAGGGGGATTCTGCAAGGAGAACAAACACCAGCAATGAAACAACAGTGGATTTCTGGACCTGAGTACCTGTAAGACAAGGGGACCAAGTCCAAGAGTTGCAACAGTGTCGAGAGTGGGCAGGAGCCCAGGAAATGCCAGCTGAGGGTGAAAGGAAGCTGCCACCGGGTGGAAGAAGCTTGGGGTTCTGCAAGAACGAAGAGTACTAGGAATTTCCCCTTTGGAGGATGGATGTCCCACGTCGTGAAGAAGCTTGCAGAGGTGTTCCCACGCAGAAAGACCGCAAACAAGCCTTGCTAGCTGCAAGGGTCACGGTTAGGGTTTTTGGATGCTGCTGTGGCCCAGGAGGGACCAGGATGTTGCCACTTGGATGAGGAGACAGAGGGGACGCCCAGCAAGTCGGAGAGCCCTCACAGGAGCAGGAACTCAGAAAGTTGTGCACTGCAGGTTAGAGTGTCGGGGACCCAGGCTTGGCTGTGCACGAAGGAAATCCTGGAAGAGTGCACAGGAGCCGGAGCAGCTGCAAATCACGCGGTACCCAGCAATGCAGTCTAGCGTGGGGAGTCAAGGACTTACCTCCACCAAACTTGGACTGAAGAGTCACTGGACTGTGGGAGTCACTTGGACAGAGTTGCTGAGTTCCAGGGACCACACTCGTCGTGCTGAGAGGGGACCCAGAGGACCGGTGATGCAGTCTTTTGTTGCCTGCGGTTGCAGGGGGAAGATTCCGTCGACCCACAGGAGTTTTCTTCAGAGCTCCTGGTGCAGAGAGGAGGCAGGCTACCCCCAGAGCATGCACCACCTGGAAACAGTCGAGAAAGCCGGCAGGATGAAGCGATACAAGGTTGCTAGTAGTCGTCTTGCTACTTTGTTGCGGTTTTGCAGGCGTCCTGAGCAGTCAGCGGTCGATCCTTTGGCAGAAGGTGAAGAGGGAGATGCAGAGGAACTCTGATGAGCTCTTGCATTAGTTATCTGGTGAGATCCCCAAAGCAGAGACCCTAAATAGCCAGAAAAGGAGGTTTGGCTACCTAGGACGGAGGATTGGCTACCAAGAGAGGTAAGAGCGTATCAGAAGGAGCCTCTGACGTCACCTGCTGGCACTGGCCACTCAGAGCAGTCCAGTGTGCCACAAACACCTCTGTTTCCAAGATGGCAGAGGTCTGGGACACACTGGAGGAGCTCTGGGCACCTCCCCTGGGAGGTGCAGGTCAGGGGAGTGGTCACTCCCCTTTCCTTTGTCCAGTTTCGCGCCAGAGCAGGGCTGGGGGATCCCTGACCCGGTGTAGACTGGCTTATGCAGAGATGGGCACCATCTGTGCCCATCAAAGCATTTCTAGAGGCTGGGGGAGGCTACTCCTCCCCAGCCTTCACATCTATTTCCAAAGGGAGAGGGTGTTACACCCTCTCTCAGAGAAAGTCCTTTGTTCTGCCTTCCTGGGCCAGGGCTGACTGGACCCCAGGAGGGCAGAAACCTGTCTTAGGGGTTGGCAGCAGCAGCAGCTGCAGTGGAGACCCCGGAAAGGCAGTTTGGCAGTACCCGGGTTCTGTGCTAGAGACCCAGGGGATCATGGAATTGTCCCCCCAATGCCAGAATGGCATTGGGGTGACAATTCCATGATCTTAGACATGTTACATGGCCACGTTCGGAGTTACCATTGTGACGCTGTACATAGGTAGTGACCTATGTACAATGCACATGTGTAATGGTGTCCCGGCACTCACAAAGTCCGGGGAATTTGCCCTGAACGATGTGGGGGCACCTTGGCTAGTGCCAGGGTGCCCACACACTAAGTAACTTTGCACCCAACCTTCACCAGGTGAAGGTTAGACATATAGGTGACTTATAAGTTACTTAAGTGCAGTGGTAAATGGCTGTGAAATAACGTGGACGTTATTTCACTCAGGCTGCAGTGGCAGGCCTGTGAAAGAATTGTCAGAGCTCCCTATGGGTGGCAAAAGAAATGCTGCAGCCCATAGGGATCTCCTGGAACCCCAATACCCTGGGTACCTCAGTACCATATACAAGGGAATTATATGGTTGTACCAGTATGCCAATGTAAATTGGTAAATTTAGTCACTAGCCTGTTAGTGACAAATTTGGAAAGCAGAGAAAGCATAACCACTGAGGTTCTGGTTAGCAGAGCCTCAGTGAGACAGTTAGGCATCACACAGGGAACACATACATATAGGCCACAAACTTATGAGCACTGGGGTCCTGGCTAGCAGGGTCCCAGTGACACATAACAAACTTACTGACAACATAGGGTTTTCACTATGAGCACTGGGCCCTGGCTAGCAGGATCCCAGTGAGACAGTGAAAACACCCTGAAATATACTCACAAACAGGCCAAAAGTGGGGGTAACAAGGCTAGAAAGAGGCTACTTTCTCACAATGGCCATATGTGTGGCCTACATATATGTATTGCACAATTTGGACATGTTTGGCATCAGGAAAGGATAGCAAGGTGACGCACATAAGTACAATACCTCAATGCCTATGGCTCAATGTGTGTGCAGTGTCAACTAATGTAGTTGTTGACCGAGTGTGTGTGCATCACAAGATGCATTATTGAACATATGCTTGTATGAATGTGAAGTCAATGTGTCCATACCTTAGATGCAAGTCATTGTGGAATTGAGAGAGGACATGTGTTACTCATACATGTAGCAACATCCGTTATGTGCACTTCCAAGATTTTGGGTAACGTAGACACCACAAATAGCAAAGCATGCACCAGATAGATGGCAGACGCTTGTTCATGTCAATGGTCCACAATTTCACCATCCTATGTCCTAGATTTTTGGAAACAGCTTCCTAGGCACTTGTTGGTGAATCCCACAGTGAGTCAGACACATGCATTGAGGAAGTGGGTACCATGTAATTGGCCCAGATAGCCAAAGGTGAACCACAAATATATGATGACAACCACAGTTGAGGTCATATAACTGAGCCACAACTCTCCAGTGGCTGTGGTGGACCAGCAGACGAGGCAGCACGTGTCCACATATTTCCAGCGATCAATTGCACAGAGGTGTCTTGTTCATGTGTGTGGTCCAATGTTGATCCTGTATATTTTAGGGGTGTATGTTGTCACAGTTAGGTCCAGGTCTCATCATGAGTCAGTGGCAGCTATTCCTGTATCTACTGAGTATCCTTTGTTGATCAATGTGAGTAAAGTGGATTAGGACATGAGAACCTACATGGGGATGGTCTCACCCTGTCACTGAAGACGTGTAATGAGACTGTCAACAGGGCAACCTTGGTGTGCTGAGTGAGATAATGTCTCAGGTGTCATGTTCCGGCAGGTGTCATTACAGCATTTGTACACAGGTTGGCCTCTGCAATTCCCACTGCATCTAGGAACATCATAGCCTCTGTGCTGATTATTCTCGCAGCTAATCACCACACACGGCCCATCAATATGTTGTGAGCAATGTAATTCTGTGTGTGAACTGTCAGGGTCCTGACATGTGTGGACTTTTCATGGACATTATCAGAGGTTGCTGGTTCTGCTGAAGGCCCCGTACCCAGTCCCTGCATACTGCCCTGGGACACTGTCACACTTTGTCGTTCATGCATAAATGAGACCCAGACAAGGGATGGGTCATGAATTTTGGTATTCACAGAGGATTTAACTCATATGGTACAATTAAAAGGCAGATGATGCTATACAGTGTATTTGGGTATGCATTGATGAAGCACATGACCAAATACCCTCTGAGGAATGAGAGGTTTGGTAAAGCAAGTGTGGTACATATATAGCCACAGGGAAACTTGAGACACAGACAGATGCCAGTCAGGCTGACAGGATGCAGGGTCAATCAGGATCCAGCAATTTCACAAGTTACATAATCAGTGGTCTGACTAAGACTGTTTGGAGGACGAACTAGACAGTTGACTGTAGTGTAGGGGTTGAATACACTATAAAGAAGAAACTACCACTCACACTCCTGTGTAAGTTATTTAAGTAGTATCTTTATTCAGGATCCACGACAGCCATAAGCACCCTGACAGGTCCACAGCCAGACCCCAACTGCCGCCCACCAGGCTCTAGAACCCCCAGTGCTCTGATGTCAAATGGAACATATGGAACATAGAACTCAAATGGAACATTTGTAACATAGAACTCTTACAAAGATCTATAAAGCTACGAGTCATACCACAATTAACATAACATAAAAGAATAGTACAAAATTAGTTCAAAACAAAATCATCAAACTTGGAAGGCATTTTAACTACTCTATTGCTTTGAGTAAACATCAAACCAGTTGAGCTAATATCATCCGCGTTACTTATATCATTGCTGGGTAAATATATCCCATTATGAGTGGAAGATGTTCCTGACTTTTTCTCACATGTGGTTTCCATTGAATCACCCCTTTGTTGTCCTTCCTCATCATTTCCAACATGGATTGATTGACCCTCACATGTAACCGACGGCGAAGAAACGTCGTAAAATGAAATGTCACTAGATACATCTTCTCTCCTATCAGCATAAACTTCCTTGAAGATTTGTGCCTGACTGACAGTAATAGGAATAACACTGTTCCTGTTCCACCATCCTTTACCATCTAATAAGACGGAAGCTTTGGTTACTCTCATCACTTTTACAGGTAGCGTAAATTTTTATTCACCTTTAGGAACTCTCTGAGTTTTTTTTATCAACACCCAATCATGAACATTTATATCTGTTTCTTTGGCCTTATTCCTTCTATCATAATTTTGTTTTTGAATTAGTTGTTTCTCTAAAACTTGTTTTCTCAAATTGTTCAACACTACCTCTTTTTTGCCTAACTTGTCCATACAAGAATTTGCTAGCCAGTCCGGTACGAGTTTGGACCTTGACTCTCTCCCTCTGAGCAGCGTAAACGGAGAGACTCCTGTGGTAGAATGTGGTGTGTTCGAATAGCCCCAAATTTTCTCCTTGAGAAAGTCACGGACATCATAATTACTAGCTAGAGCAGTTTGAATTCCATCTTTCAAAATTCTATTGGCTCTCTCTACTAATCCATTTGAAGTAGGACTATATAAGGCAACCTACAGATGTTGAACATTGAACTTCTCCAAAAAGCTTCCCATTTTCTTTGAAGTGAAATGTACCCCATTGTCGGTGACAATGACTGATGGCACACCCTCTAGAGCAAGAAGATCGGATTTGAACTGTATAGCAGTGTCAGTATTGGCATCTTCCACAAATGAAAAATAAATCCACTTGGAGAAGTAGTCAATTGCAACAATGAGGTACTTCATATCTCTAGAGAACATATGGAAAGGTCCCGAAAAATCCATAGCAATTTTTTCCCAGGGGTTATTTGGCAAGGGAACAGTGTGTAGAGGTTTAAAACTGCTTTTCCAGTGTTTGTCTGACACAACACACGATGGACACGTGCCAATAAAATCTGCAACTTGTTTATCAATATTGGGCCACCAATATTTACTTTTTAATGTTGTACAAGTGGCCGAAACACCTAGGTGACCTTCATGTGCTATTTTAATTAATCTTAGTCTCAAATCACTGGGTGGTACACATACCGAACCTCTCATGCAGAATCCATTCTCACAAGATAATTCCATAGCTATCTGTTTGTAGGTATTCATCTCACCGCAATATTTCTTTTTGTTAGGCCAGCCATGTTTGATGTAATGCAGGACTTGGGATAATACAGCATCATTGGACATGGCTAACTCCCATTCTTCTTGCATGAACAATCCATCCGATGCAGAGACTAGATCTAAGACCCCCACTACACATTCTGTGTCTTGGTCATCATCACTCACATCAGCAGACTGTGTTAAGGGAAGGCGAGATAGACAGTCTGCCCTAACATTTTTCCCACCAGTTACATACTTCATCTCAAGATTATATTCCTGTAGTTTGGATAACAGTCTTACGAGTCAGGCAGATGACTTACCCAGACCATTACCACTCATTAAATATACTAATGGTTTGTGATCTGTGTAAATCTCATAATGAGTTCCCCATATGTATGTCCTAAACTTCTGGACCGCCCAAACGCAAGCCAGAGCTTCCCTTTCAATTGTGCTGTAATTACATTCAGCACTGGAAAGAGTTCTGGAAGCAAATAAAACTGTGTGTTCTTGACCATACATCCATTGTCCAAACACGGCTCCTAGTCCTTTAAGACTAGCATCCACTGTTATGAACGATCTAGCAGATGGAATGAATGATTTCAAAGTGGGTGCAGACAATACTACCTGTTTGATGTGCTCAAATGCATCATCAACTTGTTTGTTCCAGACATATTTACTGCCCTATTTAAGTAGTGACCTGAGTGGTTGTACCAATAATGCAAACCCACTAACGAACCTTGAATAATACTCACAAAGTCCAAGAAAAGAACGTAGCTCATCTTTGTTGGACGGAGGAGGAGCTTTCTCTATGGCTTCAAGATTACACATTTTGGGCTTAATGCCTTCAGAAGATATGGAATGACCAAGGTAGTCTACACTTTCAACCAAGAACTTGCATTTCTCGGTTTTGGTGGTCAAGCCAGAACTTTGAAGGATACTCAACACTTTGGGGGTCATTTTGACCTCGGCGGTCTTTTGTAAAGACCGCTGAGGGACCGCCGTGCTGAAGACCGCCAGTGGTAGCGGTTTTCCGCTCGGCGTATTATGACTGTTGGCAGCTCTCCGTCCTTTTTCGCCCGGAGAGCCGCCAACAGCCATACTGGCGGGCGGCGGGGAAGTGGAGGTTGCTCCACCTCCACCGCCACGTCAACAGAACACCGCCCACCGAATCACGTCCTGTGATTCGGCGTGGCGGTGTTCTGTTGACGGTGTGGTGTCGGCGGAGCAGCCCCCATGGATCCCGTCCCCTCCCGGAGGATCGACGGACCAGGTAAGTTGATCGTCCGTTAGGGGAAGGTGGTGGGGGGGGTGTTGTGTGTTGTGTGCATGCTTGGGGGTGTGCATCTGTGTATGTAGAGGGGGTGTGTGAGTGCGTGTATGCTTGCGGGGGTGTTGTGTGTTTGGGAATGAGTGCGTGTATGTCTGTAGGTATGTTGTATGGATGTGTGCATGTATGTTTGACTGTAGGTGTGCGTGTCTGACTGTGTGTGTGGATGTTGGCATGTATGTCAGTGTGTGTGCATGTATGTCTGTTGGTGGTGCCTGCGTGCGTGTCGTGTGTGATTGAGTGATGTGATGTTGGGGGTCGGGGTGGGGAGGAGGGCCCTTCCACCTTTGGGGGTGGCAGGGGTGGTGGGGGGTGTAGGGGAGGGAGTCGGGTGGGTGTGGGGGTGGGCGAGACCCCTATCAGTGGCAGGGAAGGAATTCCCTGGCACTGATAGTGCTTACCGCCATGGATTTCATGGCGGTTCCAAACCTCATGAAATCCATGGCGGTCAGCCGGGTCCAAATACCGCCGGCGGTATAGTGACGACCGCCGGGCTGGAGACCCAGGTCTCCAGCCCAGCGGTCGTCTCTGCCCTGGCGGGAGGAACGGAGAAGCGGCAGATGACCATGGCGGTAACCGCCATGGTCATAATTGCAAAAATTTGACCGCCAGCCTGTTGGCGGTCTTACTGCCGCTTCTCCGCCGTCCGCCAGGGTCGTAATGACCCTCTTTGTCTAGTGCCTCTTCATGCTGTTCCATGGTTTCAGTGTGCACTAAAATATCATCTTGAAAGGCACAAACTTCCTTCAGTTGACCAAATAAAGTGTCCATTATTTTTTTAAATACACTAGCTGCTGAGGCTAGACCAAACGGCAACCTGAGAAACTTAAATGCTCCGTAAGGGGTCATGAAAGTAGTTAAACCTTGAGATTCTTCACTGAGAGGAATCTGGTGATATGCCGAATGTAAATCTATTGTTGAGAAAAATGTTGAGTTTCCCAGAGTGGTTACCCAAGGGTAGGTCGCTCCCCCTGCCGCTGCAGCTCCTCCAGCTCCTCCAGGTTCCTGAGTTCCTGAGACCCACCTAACAGTAAGTACCCCCCACCTCCCAGCCCCTCGCTCTGCCCCGCGCTACTCACCCTCTCTCCTGCTCCTGCTTCTTTTCTTCTTTTCTTCTTCTCTGCTCTTCCTCCTCGCTCCTCGTCTGTAATCTTCTGCTGTACTCTTCTTTTCACCGTCTTCTCTCTTCTTCTCTTCTTCCTCATCTTCTTCTGTGGTCTTCTGCCTTCTGTTCTTCGTTTTCTGTATCTTCTTCTGTGTTCTTCTGTGTTCTTCTGTGTTCTTCTGTGTTCTTCCGGTCTTCTGTTCCCTGTTCTTCCGGTCTTCTGTTCCCTGTTCTTCTGTTCTTCTGTTCTTCTGTTCTTCCGTTCCTCTGGTCTTCTATCTTCTGCCTTCGGCTCTTCTGCCTCCTCCGTCTTCTTCTCCCCGCGCCTGCCCTCCTGCTCCTACCTCATCCCCCTCCCTCACTCGCATCCCCCTCTCTATCTCCCCTATCTAACCCGTTCACTATCTACCTCCCTCACTCCTCCTATCTACCTATCTCTCTATCTCTCTATCCCACTATCTAATCTCCCTCACTCTCCACCTATCTTCCTATCTCTCTATTTATTTCCCTATCTATCGATTTCTCTATCTATCTATTTTCTCTATCTACTTCTCTATCTTTCCCCCCTTCCCGCCACCCCCTCTATTACCTATCTTCCTATCCTCTCACTCTACCTCTCACCCTCACCCACCTCTACAACCCCCCCTCCCCTATCTTCACAACCCTACTCCTATCTTTCTCCCTAATCTCCTAAACCTCCTAACACTCACCCCCCTCCACCCTTAAACCCCCTTCCCCCAGCTCTTCTCACTCTACCTGTCCCCCCCCTCCCTCGCGCTTTCCCGCCGCGACCTCCTGCACGCCCCGCTCCCCAGCTCCCATTCGCCCCAGCTGACCCCTCCCCCCCCCACCTCATATGGCGGCCGCTGCGCGACAGTGGTAGCGACCCTTGACCCAAGGGTAGGTCGCTCCCCCTGCCGCTGCAGCTCCTCCAGCTCCTCCAGGTTCCTGAGTTCCTGAGACCCACCTAACAGTAAGTACCCCCCACCTCCCAGCCCCTCGCTCTGCCCCGCGCTACTCACCCTCTCTCCTGCTCCTGCTTCTTTTCTTCTTTTCTTCTTCTCTGCTCTTCCTCCTCGCTCCTCGTCTGTAATCTTCTGCTGTACTCTTCTTTTCCCCGTCTTCTCTCTTCTTCTCTTCTTCCTCATCTTCTTCTGTGGTCTTCTGCCTTCTGTTCTTCATTTTCTGTATCTTCTTCTGTGTTCTTCTGTGTTCTTCCGGTCTTCTGTTCCCTGTTCTTCCGGTCTTCTGTTCCCTGTTCTTCTGGTCTTCTGTTCTTCTGTTCTTCCGGTCCTCTGGTCTTCTATCTTCTGCCTTCAGCTCTTCTGCCTCCTCCGTCTTCTTCTTCCCGCGCCTGCCCTCCAGCTCCTACCTCATCCCCCTCCCTCACTCGCATCCCCCTCTCTATCTCCCCTATCGAACCCGTTCACTATCTACCTCCCTCACTCCTCCTATCTACCTATCTCTCTATCCCACTATCTAATCTCCCTCACTCTCCACCTCCTCCTATCTTCCTATCTCTCTATCTATTTCCCTGTCTATCGATTTCTCTATCTATCTATTTTCTCTATCTACTTCTCTATCTTTCCCCCCTTCCCGTCACCCCCTCTATTACCTATCTTCCTATCCTCTCACTTTACCTCTCACCCTCACCCACCTCTACAACCCCCCCTCCCCTATCTTCACAACCCTACTCCTATCTTTCTCCCTAATCTCCTAAACCTCCTAACACTCACCCCCCTCCACCCTTAAACCCCCCTCCACCAGCTCTTCTCACTCTACCTGTCCCCCCTCCCTCGCGCTTTCCCGCCGCGACCTCATGCACGCCCCCGCCCCCCAGCTCCCATTCGCCCCCAGCTGACCCCTCCCCCCCCTCCTACCTCATATGGCGGCCGCTGCGCGACAGTGGTAGCGACCCTTGACCCAAGGGTAGGTCGCTCCCCCTGCCGCTGCAGCTCCTCCAGCTCCTCCAGGTTCCTGAGTTCCTGAGACCCACCTAACAGTAAGTACCCCCCACCTCCCAGACCCTCGCTCTGCCCCGCGCTACTCACCCTCTCTCCTGCTCCTGCTTCTTTTCTTCTTTTCTTCTTCTCTGCTCTTCCTCCTCGCTCCTCGTCTGTAATCTTCTGCTGTACTCTTCTTTTCCCCGTCTTCTCTCTTCTTCTCTTCTTCCTCATCTTCTTCTGTGGTCTTCTGCCTTCTGTTCTTCGTTTTCTGTATCTTCTTCTGTGTTCTTCTGTGTTCTTCTGTGTTCTTCCGGTCTTCTGTTCCCTGTTCTTCCGGTCTTCTGTTCCCTGTTCTTCTGTTCTTCTGTTCTTCTGTTCTTCTGTACTTCCGGTCCTCTGGTCTTCTATCTTCTGCCTTCGGCTCTTCTGCCTCCTCCGTCTTCTTCTCCCCGCGCCTGCCCTCCTGCTCCTACCTCATCCCCCTCCCTCACTCGCATCCCCCTCTCTATCTCCCCTATCTAACCCGTTCACTATCTACCTCCCTCACTCCTCCTATCTACCTATCTCTCTATCCCACTATCTAATCTCCCTCACTCTCCACCTCATCCTATCTTCCTATCTCTCTATCTATTTCCCTATCTATCGATTTCTCTATCTATTTTCTCTATCTACTTCTCTATCTTTCCCCCCCTTCCCGCCACCCCCTCTATTACCTATCTTCCTATCCTCTCACTCTACCTCTCACCCTCACCCACCTCTACAACCCCCTCCCCTATCTTCACAACCCTACTCCTATCTTTCTCCCTAATCTCCTAAACCTCCTAACACTCACCCCCCTCCACCCTTAAACCCCCCTCCCCCAGCTCTTCTCACTCTACCTGTCCCCCCCCCTCCCTTGCGCTTTCCCGCCGCGACCTCCTGCACGCCCCGCCCCCCAGCTCCCATTCGCCCCCAGCTGACCCCTCCCCCCCTCCTACCTCATATGGCGGCCGCTGCGCGACAGTGGTAGCGACCCTTGACCCAAGGGTAGGTCGCTCCCCCTGCCGCTGCAGCTCCTCCAGCTCCTCCAGGTTCCTGAGTTCCTGAGACCCACCTAACAGTAAGTACCCCCCACCTCCCAGCCCCTCGCTCTGCCCCGCGCTACTCACCCTCTCTCCTGCTCCTGCTTCTTTTCTTCTTTTCTTCTTCTCTGCTCTTCCTCCTCGCTCCTCGTCTGTAATCTTCTGCTGTACTCTTCTTTTCCCCGTCTTCTCTCTTCTTCTCTTCTTCCTCATCTTCTTCTGTGGTCTTCTGCCTTCTGTTCTTCGTTTTCTGTATCTTCTTCTGTGTTCTTCTGTGTTCTTCTGTGTTCTTCCGGTCTTCTGTTCCCTGTTCTTCCGGTCTTCTGTTCCCTGTTCTTCTGTTCTTCTGTTCTTCTGTTCTTCTGTTCTTCTGTTCTTCCTGTTCTTCCGGTCCTCTGGTCTTCTGCCTTGGGCTCTTCTGCCTCCTCCGTCTTCTTCTCCCCGCGCCTTCACTCCTGCTCCTACCTCATCCCCCTCCCTCACTCGCATCCCCCTCTCTATCTCCCCTATCTAACCCGTTCACTATCTACCTCCCTCACTCCTCCTATCTACCTATCTCTCTATCTCTCTATCCCACTATCTAATCTCCCTCACTCTCTACCTCCTCCTATCTTCCTATCTCTCTATCTATTTCCCTATCTATTGATTTCTCTATCTATCTATTTTCTCTATCTACTTCTCTATCTTTCCCCCCCCTTCCCGCCACCCCCTCTATTACCTATCTTCCTATCCTCTCACTCTACCTCTCACCCTCACCCACCTCTACAACCCCCCCCTCCCCTATCTTCACAACCCTACTCCTATCTTTCTCCCTAATCTCCTAAACCTCCTAACACTCACCCCCTCCACCCTTAAACCCCCCTCCCCCAGCTCTTCTCACTCTACCTGTCCCCCCCTCCCTCGCGCTTTCCCGCCGCGACCTCCTGCACGCCCCGCCCCCCAGCTCCCATTCGCCCCCAGCTGACCCCTCCCCCCCCTCCTACCTCATATGGCGGCCGCTGCGCGACAGTGGTAGCGACCCTTGACCCAAGGGTAGGTCGCTCCCCCTGCCGCTGCAGCTCCTCCAGCTCCTCCAGGTTCCTGAGTTCCTGAGACCCACCTAACAGTAAGTACCTCCCAGCCCCTCGCTCTGCCCCGCGCTACTCACCCTCTCTCCTGCTCCTGCTTCTTTTCTTCTTTTCTTCTTCTCTGCTCTTTCTCCTGGCTCCTCGTCTGTAATCTTCTGCTGTACTCTTCTTTTCCCCGTCTTCTCTCTTCTTCTCTTCTTCCTCATCTTCTTCTGTGGTCTTCTGCCTTCTGTTCTTCGTTTTTTGTATCTTCTTCTGTGTTCTTCTGTGTTCTTCTGTGTTCTTCCGGTCTTCTGTTCCCTGTTCTTCCGGTCTTCTGTTCCCTGTTCTTCCGTTCTTCCGTTCTTCTGTTCTTCTGTTCTTCTGTTCTTCTGTTCTTCTGTTCTTCTGGTCCTCTGGTCTTCTGCCTTCGGCTCTTCTGCCTCCTCCGTCTTCTTCTCCCCACGCCTGCCCTCCTGCTCCTACCTCATCCCCCTCCCTCACTCGCATCCCCCTCTCTATCTCCCCTATCTAACCCGTTCACTATCTACCTCCCTCACTCCTCCTATCTACCTATCTCTCTATCTCTCTATCCCACTATCTAATCGCCCTCACTCTCCACCTCCTCCTATCTTCCTATCTCTCTATCTATTTCCCTATCTATCGATTTCTCTATCTATCTATTTTCTCTATCTACTTCTCTATCTTTCCCCCCCTTCCCACCACCCCCTCTATTACCTATCTTCCTATCCTCTCACTCTACCTCTCACCCACCTCTACAACCCCCCCTCCCCTATCTTCACAACCCTACTCCTATCTTTCTCCCGAATCTCCTAAACCTCCTAACACTCACCCCCCTCCACCCTTAAACCCCCCTCCCCCAGCTCTTCTCACTCTACCTGTCCCCCCTCCCTCGCGCTTTCCCGCCGCGACCTCCTGCACGCCCCCGCCCCCTAGCTCCCATTCACCCCCAGCTGACCCCTCCCCCCCTCCTACCTCATATGGCGGCCGCTGCGCGACCGCGCGCAGTGGGTGCGCCGCTGGCGCACCGGAGGCACACCAGAGGCAAGCCCGTCTGCGCCCGCCCGCGCCTGGCCCACGCCCAGCGCCACGACCCCTGGTCCCAAGCTTTCCCAAGCCCCGCTGATCCGCTACGACCCCACCACCCTCCACGCCCTCAACCCAGGACGCTCCAACACCTGCTTCCAAGCTCACCCCAAACGCACCCATGGACCCTTCGCCTGCAACTCCTGCAAACGCATCTTCCACCACGCTACTACCACGACCACAAGCCCACGCGCCATCAACCACCTCAAGTGCATCCTAGTCAACGCTCGCTCCGTCCACAAACACGCCGTCGAAGTCTGGGACCTCCTGGATTCCACAGCACTGGATGTCGCCTTCATCACGGAGACCTGGATGAACGCCTCCTCTGCGCCAGACATCGCCACCGCCATCCCCGAAGGCTACAAGATCTTCAGGAAAGACCGCACCAACCAAGCAGGAGGAGGTATCGCCATCGTCTTCAAAGACTCCATCAGCGTCACCACCTCTACCGAAGACACCCCTCTCGCCGCTGAACACCTGCATTTTCAGATTCGCACCGACCCGAGGACCACCCTCAGAGGATCCCTCGTCTACCGTCCTCCCGGACCACGCGCCCCTTTCAGCGACGCCATCGCCGACTTCATCTCCCCGCACGCCCTCGCCTCACCGGACTACATCCTCCTAGGCGACCTCAACTTCCATCTGGAACAAAACAACGACCCCCAACACCACCACCCTGCTCGACAACCTCGACAACCTCGGCCTCAAACAACTGGTGAACACCGCCACCCACATCGCCGGACACACGCTCGACCCTATCTTCTCCGCCAGCGAACACGTCTTCTTCAGCCACACCTCCGCCCTACACTGGACCGACCACAGCTGCGTCCACTTCACATTCCGACGCGAGACCCGCCACCTCCGCACTCAACCCATCCCTCATCGACAGTGGAACAAGATCCCTGAAGAGCAACTCTTCTCCGCACTAGCCGCCAACCAACCCACCCTCACCACCGACCCCAACGACGCAGCCCTCAAACTCACAAACTGGATCTCCAACTGCGCAGACAACCTTGCTCCCCTCAAACGCACGCATCGACAGACCAACACCAAAAAACCTCTCTGGTTCTCTGACACCCTCAAAGAATCAAAGAAAACTTGTCGCGCCCTTGAGAAAGCCTGGAGCAAGGACCACACCGCTGACAACATGAACGCCCTCAAGAACGCTACCCGCGAACACCACCACCTGATCCGCGCTGCCAAAAGGAACTTCTTCACCGACAGACTGGACAAAAACAGCCACAACAGCAGAGAACTCTTCAGCATCGTCAAGGAGTTCTCCAACCCCAGCGCCAACGCCAACGCCGTCACACCCTCACAGGATCTGTGCGAATCCCTCGCCACTTTCTTCCATCGCAAGATCAGCGACCTCCACGACAGCTTCGGACACCAGACCCAACCAAACACCACCGAACCCGCACCCCCGGCCATCACCCTCAACAACTGGAGCCACATCAACACGGAAGAAACCAAATCCATCATGAACTCTATCCACTCCGGCGCCCCTTCGGACCCTTGCCCGCACTTCATCTTTAACAAAGCCGACGACATCATCGCCCCGCACCTCCAGACCGTCATCAACTCTTCTTTTTCTTCTGCTACCTTCCCCGAATGCTGGAAACACGCCGAAGTCAACGCCCTACTAAAGAAACCTACGGCTGACCCGAGCAACCTGAAAAACTTCCGCCCCATCTCTCTTCTGCCTTTCCCAGCCAAAGTAATAGAGAAGACCATCAACAAACAGCTGACCACCTTCCTGGAAGACAACAACCTGCTCGACCCCTCACAAACCGGATTCCGAACCAACCACAGCACTGAAACCGCCCTCATCTCAGTCACAGACGACATCAGAACCCTGATGGACAACGGTGAAACAGTCGCCCTCATTCTCCTCGACCTCTCGGCTGCCTTTGACACCGTCTGTCACCGCACCCTAATCACCCGCCTCCGCTCCACCGGGATCCAAGGCCAGGCCCTGGACTGGATCGCCTCCTTCCTCGCAAACCGTTCACAAAGAGTTTACCTCCCTCCGTTTCGCTCAGAACCCACCGAGATCATCTGCGGCGTACCTCAAGGCTCATCGCTCAGCCCGACACTCTTCAATGTCTACATGAGCCCCCTCGCCAACATCGTACGCAAGCACGACATCATCATCACCTCCTACGCCGACGACACCCAACTTATACTCTCCCTCACCAAGGACCCCGCCAGCGCCAAGACCAACCTACAAGAGGGTATGAAGGACGTCGCAGATTGGATGAGGCTCAGCCGCCTAAAGCTGAACTCTGAAAAAACGGAAGTCCTCATCCTCGGCAACACCCCGTCCGCCTGGGACGACTCCTGGTGGCCCACGGCCCTCAGCACCGCACCGACCCCCACAGACCACGCCCGCAACCTCGGCTTCATCTTGGACCCTCTTCTCACCATGACTAAGCAAGTCAACGCCGTGTCCTCCGCCTGCTTCCTCACCCTCCGCATGCTCCGTAAGATCTTCCGCTGGATCCCCGCCGACACCAGAAAAAACGTGACCCATGCCCTCGTCGCGAGCCGCCTGGACTACGGCAACACCCTCTATGCCGGGACCACAGCCAGACTCCAAAATCGCCTGCAACGCATTCAAAACGCCTCTGCCCGCCTCATCCTAGACGTACCCCGCAGCAGCCACATCTCCGCACACCTGAGACACCTGCATTGGCTCCCAGTCAGCAAAAGGATCACCTTCCGACTTCTCACCCACGCACACAAAGCCCTCCACGACAAGGGACCGGAATACCTCAACAGACGCCTCAGCTTCTACGTCCGCACCCGCCACCTGCGCTCCTCTGGCCTCGCACTTGCTGCTGTCCCTCGCATCCGCCGCTCCACGGCGAGTGGGAGATCTTTCTCCTTCCTGGCGGCCAAGACCTGGAACTCCCTCCCCACCAGCCTCAGGACCACCCAGGACCACTCCGCTTTCCGGAGACTCCTAAAGACCTGGCTGTTTGAGCAGCGTTAACCCCCCCCCTTTTTTCCCCTAGCACCTTGAGACCCGCACGGGTGAGTAGCGCGCTTTATAAATGTTAATGATTTGATTTGATTTGATTTGATTAGCTCTTGTATATGTGGTAGTGGGTGGCAATCTACTATAATATTTTTATTGAGTGACCTCAAATCTACACATAGCCTAAGATCCCCATTTTTCTTTTTGGTGACCACGATTGGAGAAACCCACTCTGAAGCGTTGGTTGGAGTGATGATATTGTCTAAAACTAACTTATTAAGTAACACTTTAAGTTGGTCTCTGATGGACAAAGGAATTGGTCTGACCTTATGCGAGATAGGAATAGCTCCTTCCTTGAGTCTAATGGTGTGTTCAAAACCCTTGACCGTCCCAACTTTGTCAGCAAAAATCTCAGGAAATGTCAGTGTAAAGCGTTCTGGAACTGTGTTGTTGGCCATGACCTGTAGGATAGAATTTGTTTCGTCATTGTGTGGTCTTTCACCTAAGATTATGGGATTTTCTTGACCTGGGCATAACACAATACCTAAGCGTGCTAAGTCTTTCCATCCTACTATGTTCCTCCCTCTCAAGGCCACATAGATTTTCGTAACAACTGACCTTCCCAAAATCACTAAAGTGGCATGAAAGAAACCCAACAGATCAATATCTTGTCCCCAAAAGCCTTGGGTGCAATGTCAGCATGTTCCAATTTTTTTGTTCCTTGCCACAAATGGAAGAAGGTTTTGTCTTCTAAAATGGTAACAGGAGCACCAGAATCAGCCATAACAACTATCTTCTTAGAGTCCACAAGTGCCTCACACATTGGACCCTTGAAGTTTTCAACATTCCTTATCTTATCACTTGGAATATCTACTGTGAGTACTATATTTGATAGTCTGTTTGAATGATTTTCAATTTCACTAGAGTCTTGTGTGTACACATTACTGATTTTCACCTTGGACCCAGAATTAGAACTATATCCTGACTGTCTACAGACTGCTTGGAAATGACAACTTTTTTGACACTTCAAGCACTTTTTCCCCATTGCAGGACAAGTAGGAGTGTTCCCTAGGTGATTATGAGAGCCACAACAGTAACAAATTTTTGCGGAATGAGATTGAGCTTTCTTTGGTTTAAATGACATCTCTTTGATATAGCAAATTCCTGTCTCATCAGTTATCTGACCCACATTTGTTTGTTCATTCCCACACACTACAGCCTGTGCACACACTACTCTAGATGTGACAATAGACCTTTCAATGGCCTTCGCTAAGTCAATAACCTCATCCAGAGACGGATTACGACACGCCAAGAGACGCTCCTGAATTTTCTTAGGGTGACAGTAGAAAACAAATTGGTCTCTTATGTACGTGTCCACAATATTGCCAAAGTCACACTTCTCTGCAAGCACACGTAAATTAGCTAAATATTCATCTACAGATTCATCCCCAGACTGCCTGCACATTGCAAAGTTAAGCCTCTCAAGCAAAACATTTGAGTCATCTGAATAATGTTTTTTGATCCTCTCTTTTCCTTCAATGTAGACATCCCAAATTGTGTCCTTGCCCACTGGTGGTGGAATAGTTGGTAAATTGTAAACTATGCGCTGACCAGCAATCCCAAGATGGTTGAAAAGAAGGGCCAGTTTCCTAGCCGGTGGATGACCAATAGCATCTATTGCAGATAGTTTTCAAATATTCTTATCAATTCGCTCCATTTTATTTCTGGTTTGCCAGCTTTTGATAAGAAAGGAGGTGGTTGCACCACAAACTGATTTGTAGACATACTAGACGATTAAGTAGAAGGTGACAGCGAATTTGTACTGGATTCCTGATGAATAGTTATGGTAGGCACCACTGTAAGCAAGTAAAGTCTCAAAGCCTCCCAGAGTCCAAGCATAAACAAGTGCCTGAGCAACAGGAAAAAAAAAAAAAAAAACTTCCTGTTGAAATATCCCACAATTAATTTATACCTGCAGTAACACGCGAGAAATGCATCAAAATAACATTACCGTGGAGGCAGGCACCAAAATTACATTACAGTGGAGGCAGGCAAGGAAAGAGAATCTGTTTAATTGAAGCGTCCTTCGAGGCGCACAGATGCAGGCAGAATAACGAGGCGCGCGGCTGCAGGCAGAATGACGATCTCAATCAGTGAGCCGTTGTCCGGCAACAAAAGCGTCCTTGGAAACACGCACCTGGCTACTGGATCTCCATCAGCGGGCCGTTGTGTAGCAACAAAAGCATCCCTGGAGACACGCACCTGCACGTCAATGACGTGAAGTTGCTAGGGAACTCCCAGGCGTCGTGATGACGATGATTTCCCAAACGTCGTGAAGTCGTGGCTTTGAAACACGCAGCCGCGCGTTGAAGCAGTTGGTTGCTATGGAACCCAAACTTCAGAAAGACGCAGGTACGCTCGGGTTCACACGCGCCATTAATTTCTTTCGAAGAGCACACGAGCGTATAAATCACGTACAGTCTTTTTGCAGTAGAAGAAAACAAAATTATCCCTTGGCTCACCTCGAGGAACAAAATCTGGCAACACACGCTTAAGTAAGGACTTCGATGCTGTCTGCGTCGGGTAGAGGTCGGTGGATCGTATATTCGCCCCACTCCTGGTACCAAATGTAGTGTAGGGGTGGAATACACTATAAAGAAGAAAGTACCACTCACACTCCTGTGTAAGTTATTTAAGTAGTATCTTTATTCAAGATCCACAACAGACATAAGCACCCTGAAAGGTCCACAGCCAGACCCCAACTGCCGCCCACCAGGCTCTAGAACCCCCAGTGCTCTGATGTCAAATGGAACATAGAACTCAAATGGAACATTTGTAACATAGAACTCTTACAAAGATCTATAAAGCTACGAGTCATACCACAATTAACATAATGTATCACATATTACATTGACATGTAAAACTGTGTATGTCCTGTGTTTTTGAAGATGACACATGAACCCAAGGGCTGTGTTACACGGCTTAATTAGTGGCAATGCTTAACGGTGTATTTGACAAAATGGCAACTCCAATGCTGTTCCAGGCATCAGCAGGGGCAGTGCATGTTGAAATGGGTTGTGTGCATGGAGGTGATCACAGGTGTGGGCTGCATCAGTTTCTCACAAGTCCTGTAGGTGAGATTTGCATTCTAATGGCCAACAGACATTTTCACATGGGAAGCAATCTACAGGTGCTAACAGGGCTTAGAAACTAGAAGCCAGTGTATTAATTGACCTGACGTCCATGCAGTCAGATGTACTATGACAATGGTATACCATAGGAAAGGGTGTAGCACACTGGATTGCTATTGTTAGTCTGTGTGCGTAGAGGAGGGAATATCGGGGTACACATATTACTATTCCAGGGACCTCTTCAGACAGGTGGGTTGTGACCAGGTGCATGGGTGTGTCAGGAGTTAGGAAATGGGCTGACATGTACATGGAATGTCATGTGCGCAATGCTGCTTATATGTGTGGCACTTGTGCTGTGTATGTTCTGATTCTAGGGAACTCTAGTGACAGATAGTCCTTGCAAAGATTGGATGCAGTTGGTCTTACTGCTGTCAAGGGTCTGGTCATACATTCCTGTTACTGATGCAAAAGCACATCAACTGCCTCATGTATGAGGCGTGTTTTCCCCCTATTGAGTGATGGTGTCTTAGTTGTGTGCCATATGCTGCGATGAACCATGTTTCCAACATGTATATGTGAAATAGGTGTGGTCCTCTGCTATTGTCCTTCAAAGGTGAAATGTACAGGATGTATGTCATTTACAGTGTGTGTCTATGTGACCGTTGTATGGTACGCATCACATTTGCTCTGGGATTTTCAGTGTCCTAATCGGTATATCAGAAATGCTCCATGAGGCAACACTCTTATTCTGATAGTTAGAGATAAAGGTGTGCAAAAATGAATAGCCAAACCATGATATGGTGATTATTATAGGTGTTTATTTAAATTAGTTCATAAAGTGGTGATGGTGATTATATTTAAAATAAATTATTCACGATATGTTGCCGCCTACGCAAACCAGCGGCTGTGTTTTGTTGTTCCCCCTCATGTTGCAGGCCACCATCCTCTTCTTCCTCCTCTTCAGGCATGTGTGGCTCTGGGTCCAGGAGGTGAATGTTCCTTCTTATGCAAATGTTGCGCAGATTGGCACAGGTTAGAATGATCTTACAGACCATTTCCGGGGAATATAGGAGGCTACCACCAGTGATGTCGAGGCACCGGAATCTTGACTTGAGGATGCCGAAGGTCCTCTCGACTATGGTGCGTGTCCTCCTATGTGCGTCATTGTAGGCACGCTCTGCTGCAGTACTCGGGTTGCCAATAGGTGTCATTATCCATGGCTCGATGCCATAGCCCTGATCAGCTGCAAGAGAAAATGAATGGGATCATGTTGATGTAGCTAGCCCCATTGAAATCGCCTTGCATGGCAGTAGTTGTCTTGTGTTGTCTGTGACTCTTTTGTGTTATTGTGTCGCATCCTAGGCTTGTAGGATGTACCATCTGCATTGTGTTATTTCCTTGGCTGGATGAGTGTTTGCCTGCTGACCAGTTGTCAGCAGTATGTTTTGGGATTTGCAGTACAGTGTGCCCTGTGATACAGGTGTCCCTGTGTCTTCACTGGGGGTGAGATGATAGTTCCATACACAGGTTAAAATTGACAGTGTTGTTAACATGTTCATATCAATGTACCCTGGACATCACATACCTCTAGACTTATGGAATGGATTAATGTAAACATAATTGAGATGCTTACAATTTGCAAGGTGACATTTAGGCAACACACTCCAAACGTTGTGATCATTGACGTCTTAACATTAGGCTGTACAGTAATTTCAGATGTGTGACAGGTTCAATGGTGACCTAAGAAACATGGCTAGCGATGTCACAACCTCAGTGTGATCCTGTCGACATGTTACTGTTGTGGTGTATGTGTTGTGTGTCCTAGAGGGTTGCTGTGCAGTGTGTACATAAGTAGGTTTTTGTACTTACCAACAAGTAGTCCATTGCCATACCGTCCATCCTGGAAGTGTTGATTGATGGTGCTGTGACGGAAGATGAATGAGTCATGGACACTCCCAGGATATTTTGCCACAATGTTGGTGATCAATCCTTGGTGATCGACAATGGCCTCCACATTGATGGAATGTGTGTGCTTCCTGTTGCGGTAGAGGTGTTCAGTTGCAACAGGTGGCAAAAGGCGTACATGTGTGCAGTCGATTGCACCAAGGACGTGTGGGCAGCCACTAATGAGGTAGAACCCCTATTTTGTTTCCTGCTGCTTCTGCAGTGTGTTAGGAAATCAGATGTGTCGGGTGTGAGTCCAATGATGGCATCCTTTGGGCAAAAAGGCAGGGAATGACGGCTGTGATATTCCGGCAACCAGGGCACCAGTTGTTTGGAAAGAGCCACTTGCCAGCATGTGAAGTACGGCAAGCAGCTTGGTTTCTGTTGGGATGGTGCGGGGTGTCAGCAAGGTGGGTGCCAACTGTGGCTCAATGTTTCGCAGCAGCTGCTGGCTGGCCTGCCAGTTCAACCTGTACCTCTGGATGATGTCATGTTCCCTGAGGCCATGAAGGGTTGTTCTGGTGCGGAATATCCTCTCCTGCCTTCTGCGCTGCCTTTGGGGTCCCTGCTGGTGTTGTGGTAGCTGCTGTTGTTGCTGCTGGGCTCTGCGTCTGCGTGCACGCTGGATGAGAAGCACCTCCATGTCTCCCTTTTGCTGCTCTGCTGCTCTGCTGTTGCTTCTGTGTGTTCCGATTAAATACAGATGTGTTTGCCCCATTTTAACGCCTGCCCTCACCCAGGCATTAACATTTTACGCAAATCGGGCTGTGTGTCATTTTCCGGCTCCGCCTCCCGGCCGTGCGTAATTTTTAGCCCGAAAGCATAAATACGACGCACGGCCGTTTAAGTCATTTTTTGGACGGGAACGCCTACCTTGCATATGATTAACGCAAGGTGGGCTGCCGCATCCAAAAAATGACGCACACGGCGGAATTTTGTCATCCGCGGGCTCGGGCGTCAAAGTTTAAATACGGGGCAAGGTTTGCACTGAATGTGCATCAAAATTTTTGACGCACATTCGGCGCAGACGGAGTATAAATATGCCCCGTAGTGCTTTTAGTCTGCTCAGCTTGTCAAAATTGACATTATAAGTAGCAATGTGAGGCCACAAATCTGTTGTTTGTATCTGTTGCGTGGGAGAGAAAAGTACATTCCCACAACAGGCCACTATTTGAGAAACAGAAATCACATATGCAACACCTACTCTCATCCCATGACAGCCTTGATCACTCAGCATCAAGTAACTCCCATTCGAGGGTAACTGAAATACTGGGCAGATCACAGAGCCGGGAATGCCCTTCAAGTAGCAAGCTAAGCTAGCTACTGATGCATTGCATGTGTTGTGCAATGCCACCTGTTTGCAAATCATTGAATAGCTTACAGAAGTTTCACATTTGCTTCCACTGAGAAAAACCTCCTGTTCACCACTCATAGATTAGACATTAAAGGGCAGCTTCCACACCTTATGGATGTAACTAGCTCCTAACTGTTCAAACTTGTCAACTTGAAAATGTTTCAAGCATGAGGTGAATTGGAATGTTGATATCGGCAGGGGGATCACCTCATGTATTAAATATACTGATGATGGTATTTCAGCTGCTGCAAAAGGCAACTTTTTCAGATTTTGTATATTAAGCATTATGTAATTAGCAACCTCCTTTGCCATTGTCTGTTGTCTGTGTGTAAGGTTAAATGTGGTAAATAACTCCCTGGAGGTAACGTGCTTCCAAGGTACACAGCCGGATTCAAGAACTTGTAAAAGTCCAACTCAGCTGCACAATGGACCTAAGCTGACTATGGGGTCATTCCAACCTCTGCGGTAAAAGGCGCTTACCGCCGTTCATAACACCGCCGCGGTAAATCGCCGCGGCCGCGGTAAACTGCCACGGTCATTCTGACCCACAACAGGCAAACCGCCAAAATACAGACATCCACAAAAGTCCGCCACACCAAAGGCCAGCGAGAAACTGGCGATGACCAAACCTCCACCGTCACGCCAACAGAAATACGCCCACACTATCACGACACACGAATCCACATGGCGGTCTTTCAACCGCGGTATTCCATTGGTGGTACACACCGCCGCGCTCGAAATATACACACTTGTACAAAACACTACCATATTGGACAATTCAAAATACACACACCTGATACACATACACACACCACTCCCACACACCCAACACAATATAAAATACACACCCACATCACCCACAAACCTCCACTCCTGGAGATTTGTGAACACGCACCGAGAAAAGACATCCGAGAACCCAGACGCCCAATTCACTGTCACCCAGCAATATTTGCACCCACTTAACACAACACAACAATACACATCACCACACTTAGCACCACACAATCCACCCTACACATCACCCACACCACCCCATGGCACCGCAAAGACACCCCAGGTTCTCTGATGATGAACTCAGGGTCATGGTGGAGAAAATTGTACGAGTAGAGCCACAGCTGTTCGGGACACAGGTGCAGCACACCACCATTGCCAGGAAGATGGAGCTATGGAGCAGAATAGGGGACAGGGTCAACGCTGTGGGACAGCACCCAAGAAATAGGGACGACATCAGGAAGAGGTGGAACGACCTACGGGGGAAGGTGCGTTCCATGGTATCCAGGCACAACATTGTGGTGCAGCGGACTGGCGGCGGACCCCAACCTCCTCCCCCAGAATTTACAACATGGGAGGAGCAGGTCTTGAACATCCTGCATCCTGAGGGCCTCGCAGGAGTATCTGGAGGAATGGACTCTGGTAAGTCTCATCTTCACTGCTTCATCCCCCCCACCCCACCTGCATGCCAACTCATACCCCCACCCTCACCCCCACCCCCATCACACCTACTCCTTGCAAATGTCTCACCATCACAACCCACCCATCCCAACACCTAGCCCTGCATGCGTCCACAAAGCATGGACACCCATCACCAAAGCATGCCCACTGCACATACACATACAACCCCCCCAAACCACCCTCACAACAGCCCCCACAAAGGAATGCCAGCACTGGGATACACGGACACCCACCCATTGCACGCTATGGCACACACAGAAGCAATAATCATACTTTTATACCCCTGCAGGACCCGAACGCCAGGTCACCGCGCAGGAGGGTCCACAAATGTCCACTCCACCCCCAGAAGAGGCCCACAGTGAGGACAGCAGCTCTGTCTCCCTGGATCTAGATGACCAGCCCGGTCCATCGGGGACCTCTGGACAGTCGGTTCCCCTCAGACAGCCACAGGCCACAACAGACCTTCCCCCCTCTGGGAACACCAGCACAGCACCCACCCAGAGGGCCCATACCTCTGTCCCCAGGACACGTCAATCAGCGGTGTGTCCACCACTACAGGGAACCCAGGCTAACCCAACACCCCAACAACAACAGGGACCTGGGGGCAGTGGTAGTGGGCACACGGTCCAGGGGACAGAGGCCCAGGGAAACAGGGGAACTGGGAGGGCTGCTGTGCGACAGGGGGGTGACAGGCCAAGGGAACCCACTCTCCACGAAGCCCTCTCCTCCATCATGGGAGCATACCACCACTCCCAGGAGACGATGGCGACGGTCCTGGCCAGGTTTCAGGAGATCCAGCTTCTGCAGGAGCAACAGTATATGGGTTTCAGGGAGGAACTAAGAAACATCAGTTCCACCAAGGGTACCATCGTAGTGGCCCTGAATCAGGTAGTCACCACATTGCGGGACACTGTGGCACCTCAAAGGGCCCCTGACACTAGCATGGACCAAGATCTGCCTACCAACTCCGCCGGCGCTAGTGGACAGGAGGCCCCAACACAAGACCAACAGGCCACAAGAACCCCACCTCTGCAGAAGGAGAACCACCCCGCAAGCGGGCCCTGAGATCCAGGAAGAAGACAGAGTAAGATGTCAAGACCCCCGCCAGCAAAGGATACCGCCCTGATTGTCATCCCACTGTCCCACATTGTCACCCTGTCCAACCTTAAACTGCCCCTGCTCCACTTTCCATAGGCATTTGGACAATGCACCTGTGATACTGATAGTTTGGACTCTGCCATGGACAATCCTCCACCATCACCCCTCACCGATTTGCAACCACCCATCCAATTTAGAGCACTTGAATAAACACACTTATTGCAGAAAACAATCTGGAGTCTGGCTGTGATTTTGAACAAATGTATTAGACATGACCGTGCCAAAATGTTCATTCACATTGTGATGCCAACAAACCGCTGTCACACAGCTGTAGTCCATGGGGAAACAAAGCAGATGTCACGCAGTGGGGCCCACATCTCTGAAAACGGAAGGGAAAGTCACAACACAGTTACCATACAGTGGGGGAAAAAGTCAGACAGTAGAGAGGTAGGAGTCTTTAAGGAAATGTAATATGCTGGTGTGTACTCTTACCTGTGTGTCATTGAAAATACTGCTGTATTACTGTGTTCCTGTTCTCTATGTCGTCCTCTTCAGCTTCCTCCTCTTCACTCTCCACAGGCTCCACAGCTGCTACAACACCACCATCTGGACCATCCTCCTGCAGAAAAGGCACCTGGCGTCGCAAAGCCAGGTTGTGAAGCATACAGCAGGCCACGATGATCTGGCACACCTTCTTTGGTGAGTACATTAGGGATCCACCTGTCATATGGAGGCACCTGAACCTGGCCTTCAGGAGGCCAAAGGTTCGCTCGATCACCCTCCTAGTCCGCCCATGGGCCTCATTGTACCGTTCCTCTGCCCTTGTCCTGGGATTCCTCACTGGGGTCAGTAGCCATGACAGGTTGGGGTAACCAGAGTCCCCTAATAGCCACACCCGGTGCTTCTGGAGTTGACCCATCACATACGGGATGCTGCTATTCCGCAGGATGTAGGCGTCATGCACTGACCCAGGGAACTTGGCATTAACATGGGAGATGTACTGGTCAGCCAAACACACCATCGGTACATTCATGGAATGATAACTCTTCCGGTTCCTGTACACCTGTTCACTCCTGCTGGGGGGGACCAAAGCAACATGTGTCCGATCAATGGCACCAATGATGTTGGGAATATGTCCAAGGGCATAGAAATCACCCTTCACTGTAACCAAATCCCCCACCTCAGGGAAAATGATGTAGCTCCGCATGTGTTTGAGCAGGGCAGACAACACTCTGGACATCACTTTGGAAAACATGGGCCTGGACATCCCTGATGATATGGCCACTGTTGTTTGAAAAGACCCACTTGCAAAGAAATGGAGTACTGACAGCACCTGCACTAGAGGGGGGATCCCTGTGGGTTGGCGGATGGGTGACATCAGGTCTGGCTCCAGCTGGGCACACAGATCCTGTATAGTGGCTCGGTCAAGCCAGTATGTCAGTATGACATGTTGTTCCTCCATTGTCGACAGGTCCACCAGCGGTCTGTACACGAGAAGATTCCTCCATCTCCTCGCATGTCCCAGCGGACGGTGCCTATGAAGGACAACAGCGAGCACAGAGTCAATCAACCCACAGGTACGTAACCACAGCTTGCACATAACACGATTCCCAATGCATTGAATGGCTTGTATGAGTGTTGATGCAAGGCCTAGGTATGTGTGACGCAGTAGAAATTAAGCCATGTGGGCCCTTGAAATGGCGGCTGTCTGACCTGTGAAGTGCGAAAGTGGGATGTGAGGTCAATGCGCTGGCGTGGCACACCGTGGCGGTAGGCGGTCGAAGACCATGGCGCAAAGCCGCATTGGTTAACATTGAACCCTATGGGTTTCAGGAGCCAATGACGATGTGCGCCGGCGGTCGCGGTACGCACCGCCGCGGTACGCACCGCCGCGGGCGTGACCGCCATTTTCTATCTGCTTAATCACTCGATACCTGATCTTCCACAGGAGAGGACCTACACTGCAAATGCTGCTGTGACCTCGGTCTGGAAGAGACAATGGCTCATGCGACTGGGGAAAGGGCCCCTGCCTTCACTGCGGAGGAGTTGGAGAAACTTGTGGATGGGGTCCTCCCCCAGTATGCGCTACTCTACGGTCCTCCAGACCAACAGGTAAGTACACAGGGACCATGCTTTGTGGGCAATGCCTGGGTTGAGTGGGGTGGATGAAAGATGGTGGGGAGGGGAGCGATTGAGGGATGCATCAAACGACAGATGAGAGCATGTGCCACATGGCAAGGGTGGGGATGGGGGCCACTCACATGGAGCATGCAGAAGGTGATGACTATTTTTCTCTCCCTGTACATGTCACATAGGTCAGCGCCCACCAGAAAGCCGCTATTTGGCGTGCCATCGGCAAGGACGTCCGGACCCTGGGGGTCCACAACAGACGGGGCACCCACTGCCGGAAGAGGTGGGAGGACATCCGACGCTGGAGCAGGAAGATGGCGGAGGCTCAGCTGGGGATGGCCTCCCAACGTAGGAGGGGTGCCAGTCGTACTTTGACCCCCCTGATGTCCCGGATCCTGGCGATGACCTACCCCGATTTGGATGGGCGCTTGAGGACATCACAGCAGACACAAGGGGGTGAGTACAAACACATTCTGCTGACTTTGCGCGCAGTGGAGGTGTCTGGGTGGTGGAGGAGGGCTGTGGGTATCCCTAGGCCAGGGCGATTTCTGTAGGCTAGGCCCCTCCGTAAGGCATGGCCCTGTGCCCCCGCCCCCCACCTCTGTAGGGTGCCAAGTACAGGTATCAATGGCCCTGTGTCATCTATGTGTGCAGTTGTCGTCCATAGGCTTGTAGGCCATGTCCCACGGATTGCGTAGTGGACCCCAAGTGCGCGGCGTAGTGCAGGGGGCTTCTGTGTCTGTCCTCTCCGCCAACGGTGTCGCCAATGCATGCACTCAACATGTCTTTATTTCTCCCCCCCACCCTTTTTTGTGGTCTTCCTGTTCATGTGTGCATTAGCATCATCAGGCGGAGGAGAAGTGGCATCGGAGCACGAGGGAGCTGCATCCCACATGGCCCTGGAGGGCCATGCAACGGAGTCCGAATACACCAGTGGGACGGAGGGCGAGGGGAGCTCCACAGCGGGGACTCGTGCTGATGTCAGTGACAGCGACTCGTCCTCTGAAGGGAGCTCCCTTGTGGTGGCGGCAACATCCGTGCCCCCCGCAACAACAGGTACAGCCGCCACCCAGCGCACCAGCACCGCCCTCCCAGCAGCCCCTCAGCGTTTGCCCCGTGCCCGCTCACCCAGGAAGGTGGGCATCTCCTTTGCCCCAGGCACCTCAGGCCCTGCCCCTGTCACCCCTGCTGCCCTCAGTGAGGAGGTCATTGACCTCCTGAGGACCATCATTGTTGGGCAGTCTACCCTTTTGAATGCCATCCAGGGTGTAGAAAGGGAGGTGCACCAGAGTAATGCATACCTGGAGGGCATTCATTCGGGTCAGGCTGCCCATCAGCGATCGTTCAACGCTCTGGCCTCAGCACTGACGGCAGCCATTGTCCCTGTTTCTAGCCTCCCCCCTCCAACTTCCTCCACCCAGACCCATTCGCCTGTACCTCTGCCTATCCCAGACACACCATCAGACCAGCCTGCACACACCTCAACACCCAAGGGAAGCTCATCCAGACATAAGCACCACACATCACACAAGCATTCACACAAGCAACATCCACATACAGACATACCAACACCCACTGCCTCCACTGTGTCCCCCTCCTCCTCGTCTCCCTCCTCCCTCCCTGTCACGTCTCCACTCACACTTGCATGCACAACATCTTCAGCCACTACGTCCATCACCAGCACACCCACCAGAACACTCCGCACACGTGCAGTCACCACCCCCACTACCATTTACACGTCCCCTGTGTCCTCTCCCAGTGTGTCTGTCACCCCCTCTTCCAAACTACACAAACGCAGGCAGCCACCCACCCAACAGCCATCCACCTCACGACAGCCTCCAGCCCAAGCACCTGCACCCAAAGACACCAGACTTCACACTCCTACAACCACATCCTCTTCCTCCACTCCCATACCCACTACACCTACCCGTCCCTCTCTTTCGAAATTGCTTTTCTTTTCCAAACTTGACCTCTTTCCAACAACTCCCCCACCCCGTCCATCTCATAAGACTCCAATCAGCACCTCAGCCACCACAAAACCGGGACCTGTAAAGACTGTTTGCCATGGACTGTGGAGTCCCCCACCCTCAAGGGCAGCCAGTTCAGCTAGGAGCCAAGGCACGGCCAGCCCACCCCCGGAAAAGCACCCGAAGATTGCCAGTGCCCGGCGCGAGAGGCCAAAGACACCAGGGACCAAAATGCCTACCATGGCTCCGGCAGGAAGTCGGGTGCCACCTGGCACACCGCCAAAGGTGGGAAAGGGCCACAGGCGAACAGGGAAGGGTGGGAAGGGCAGCACGCCCTACAAGTCCGGCAGCAGGCCAGCTGGCCAGGATGGCCCCACCAGCCCCATCCCAGGTGTGCAGGAGGACACCCACAGGCCCAGTACTGCAGCCCAGGAGGGCCCCGCAAGCCACGTCCCAGGTGGGCAGGAGGACACCCACAGGCCCGGTACTGCAGCCCAGGAGGGCCCCGCAAGCCACGTCCCAGGTGGGCAGGAGGACACCCACAGGCCCGGTACTGCAGCCCAGGAGGGCCCCGCAAGCCACCAGACAGATGGGCAGGAAGGCCCCGCCAGCCACATGTCAGGTGGCGAGTGACATCCATGCCATGGCCGGATCCGCTGACCTGGACACTCATCTCAAGCACCGCTGAACAGGGCACCGCCGTCTCAAGCACCGCTGAACTGGGCCCTTTATCTCAAGCACCGCTCCGCTGGGCACCGCCGTCTCAAGCACCGCTGAACTGGGCCCTTCATCTCAAGCACCGCTGAACTGGGCCCTTCATCTGAAGCACCGCTGAACTGGGCCCTTCATCTCAAGCACCGCTCCGCTGGGCACCGCCGTCTCAAGCACCGCTGAACTGGGCCCTTCATCTCAAGCAGCGCTCCGCTGGGCACCGCCGTCTCAAGCACCACTGAACTGGGCCCTTCATCTCAAGCACCGCTCCGCTGGGCACCGCCGTCTCAAGCACCGCTGAACTGGGCCCTTCATCTCAAGCACCGCTGAACTGGGCCCTTCATCTCAAGCACCGCTCCGCTGGGTACCGCCGTCTCAAGCACCGCTGAACTGGGCCCTTCATCTCAAGCACCGCTGAACTGGGCCCTTCATCTCAAGCACCGCTCCGCTGGGCACCGCCGTCTCAAGCACCACTGAACTGGGCCCTTCATCTCAAGCACCGCTCCGCTGGGCACCGCCGTCTCAAGCACCGCTGAACAGGGCACCGCCGTCTCAAGCACGGCTGAATTGGGCCCTTCATCTCAAGCACCGCTCCGCTGGGCACCGCCGTCTCAAGCACCGCTGAACAGGGCACCGCCGTCTTAAGCACCGCTGAACTGGGCCCTTCATCTCAAGCACCGCTGAACTGGGCCCTTCATCTCAAGCACCGCTGAACAGGGCACCGCCGTCTCAAGCACCACTGAACAGGGCACCGCCGTCTCAAGCACCGCTGAACTGGGACCTTCATCTCAAGCACCGCTGACCGGGCCCTTCATCTCAAGCACCGCTGAACTGGGCCCTTCATCTCAAGCACCGCTGAACAGGGCACCGCCGTCTCAAGCACCGCTGGCCCATTGGCAGATGGGGCAGGCCCTCATCTGTGTCGGGCAGGGCTGCACGAAGCACTCTGGGCACCAAGCCCCCTCCAGAACCAGTGGAGACTGTCATCCACTTGTGAGACTGTGGCTTTGCACTCCCCAGGATGGCAAAGTGGGCAAGCCGCCCACTGTAGAGACTTGAGAGACTGTGGCTTTGCACTCCCCAGGATGGTAAAGTGGGCAAGCCACCCACTGTAGAGACTTGAGAGACTGTGGCTTTGCACTCCCCAGGATGGTAAAGTGGGCAAGCCACCCACTGTAGAGACTTGAGAGACTGTGGCTTTGCACTCCCCAGGATGGTAAAGTGGGCAAGCCACCCACTGTAGAGACTTGAGAGACTGTGGCTTTGCACTCCCCAGGATGGTAAAGTGGGCAACCCACCCACTGTAGAGACTTTAGAGACTGTGGCTTTGCACTCCCCAGGATGGTAAAGTGGGCAAGCCACCCACTGTAGAGACTTGAGAGACTGTGGCTTTGCACTCCCCAGGATGGTAAAGTGGGCAAGCCACCCACTGTAGAGACTTGAGAGACTGTGGCTTTGCACTCCCCAGGATGGTAAAGTGGGCAAGCCACCCACTGTAGAGACTTGAGAGACTGTGGCTTTGCACTCCCCAGGATGGTAAGGTGGGCAACCCACCCACTGTAGGGACTTGATAGACTGTGACTTTGCACTCCCCAGGATGGAACAGTGGCCATGGAGGCCCCTTGTGGATCTGGCGTCGTGGACTCATCTGACTGAGGTGCCCCCCCTTCCCTTCCCCCTGATGTGCTTGTAGTTTTGCTATCTGATGCCCCTGCAGTGTTCTCTCCGTTGGTGTCAGGTATCCTGTGTGGGCTTTGCCCATGTAATTTGGGCTCTGTGGTCCACGGACAATGCCTGCAAAAATTATCTGACTTTTAATATTTATGTATATAATAGTTTTAGATGTGTGATATATTTATAAGTCAGTGATACAATATATTCGACTGTTTATGATCATTTCCTTTTGTCTTTGCATTCTTCCAGGGGGTTTGAGGGGTGTAACTGTGATGTATTGCTATGCATTGATCTGTGTGTTGTAGTGGGTGAGGGTGGGGGTAGGTGTGTCGCGTATGTGTGTCCCCGTAATTTTTTGCCTCCCCTGTGTCGTAGGTGCAGTACTCACCGTTGTCTTCTGCGTCGGCGTTCGTGCTCCTGGTAGAGGAGCAGGAAGACAATAGCTGGGAGAATGTGGAGTTCGGGTTCCATGCTGTCCAGATTCCACGTGGGGTGAATGGAGGTGAGCGTTTCCCGTTCGAAATGGCTGTTTCCGCCGTGTTTTTATCGGCGGGGCTACCGCCCCGGAAAAGGTGGCGGATTGGTGGGTTGTGATAGGGTGGGCGGTACATTGTCTCCCGCCTGTCTGTTGGCGGTGACCGCCGCGCTGTTTGTTTGTCCCGCCGTGGCGGTCGGAGTGTTGAAGTGGCGGTCTCTGTTGGCGGTTTCCGCCAGGGTCGGAGTTAAATTTTTTAAACCGCCAGCCTGTTGGCGGGTTAGCCGCCGCTTTAACACCGACCGCCAGGGTTGGAATGACCCCCTATGTCTGTGTTGTAAAAAAGACACATAGGCCCTCATTATGACATTGGTGGTAATGAGCGCCTACCACCGCGGAGATGGCCGCCAAAACACTGTCGCCGCGGCTACCTACCATCCGTCATATTATGACCGTAGCCCGAATTCCTCCAGAAGGCTGGTTGAATTCCGGCTGCAGCCATGGCGGCGGACAGCGGTAAGGTGGAGCTACTGCCAGCAGCAGTGCCACGTCAGTAGACCACCGCAGACCGCATCATGACCCATCACACGGCCTGGTGGTGTTCTGCTGGCGGATGCTGCTGCTGGCAGCAGCGTCACGTCCCGTCTCCTGCCGGAGGACCCCCTGCAAGCAGGTAAGTCAGGTGCTCCGACAGGGGAGGGGGGTGGGGGTGTTGTGTGTGTGTGTGTGTGTGTGTGTAGGGGTGTGGGTGTATGTTTCTGTGGGTGTGCATGCGGGTGTGTGGCATGTGGAATGAGTGTGTGCATGAATGGGTGTGAGAGTGTGTGTCTGTTGTGTTGTGTGAATGTGTGTGTGTTTGTATGTATGTCAGTGTGTGTGGATGTGTGTGAATGGATGTCTGCATGTGTGACTGAATGTGGGTATGAGTGTGTGTATGCGTGTGTATGTTAGTGTGTGAATGTGCATGTGTGTCGTGGGGGGGCTGGAGTGGGAAGGGGAATGTGGGGGAGGACCTCTGGGGAGAGGGGCAGGGGAGACTTCTATCAGTGACAGGGAAGGAATTCCCTGGCACTGATAGTGCTATGGTTTTCATGGGGGTAAGGAAGCCACGAAAACCATGACGGTAGGCGGGGTCATAATCCCACAGGTGGGACAGTGACGGACGCCTGGCTGGAGATTCAAGTCTCCAGCCAGGCGGCTGTTACCGCCCAGGCAGACGGAGTGGTACATTGGCCGTTTGGCTTGAGCCAAACCGCCAATATCATATTTTGTGGAGAGTACCGCCAGCCTGTTGGCAGTACTTTTCTCCAAAATACCACAGTCCGCCAGGGTCATAATGAGGGTCATAATTTTGAATAATGTCAATAGCAGATGGCACAATGTTGTTTAATGTGTATTTACGAGTGGACAGTGCATTAAAACCATTATCGCCAACAGCTAAAGCTTTCTCTAAGATTTCCTTATCTATATGCCTTTAACGAGAAGCAGCTTCCATTTCATTATATATTGCATATAGAAATCTTTTGGAGCTTGTTTTTATTTTAGGACCTCTGAGGACCTAGCGAGAATTCTTGTAAGTCTATGTCTTCAGAAAAGAGAGAGCTGTTCTTTTACAGCTGTTAACATGCATCTTTGCAGCCATTGTTGACAATACATGAATGTTGTGTGGTGACATAACGAAGGTCAGGTCTGCTCAGTCTAAAACCCTGCATGGAGTTGATAAAATGCGTATGACAATGACTAGTCACAATAATCACCCGTTGGGACCTGAAAATGATGAATTAAAGGTACTGTTCTGAATCATACCATTGAGCTGATCTTCTGAAACATTCACAAGTTTCTGCCATTTGTTAAATTTAGCTATGGAGGGAATACTGGGGACATTAATTTCTTTGACGTTTTGCTAACCCAAGGCAAGTTGTTTGCTGAATAGTGTCATTCAAGAATATCAATTGCAATGGAATTAAACATGCTCTAAATAAAGCTTCCAAGCCTTGTATCTGCCAATCTTTTGTTCCCCAAACTGTTTTTAGGTCATTTGTCTTTTTCCAATAGTCATATCCTTGGATGGCTAACCGGGAAACAAACGGGTCTGAATAAATTAAAGTAGTGTCAGTTAGCAATATTTTGCTTGCTTTTGATGTTGGTAATTTGAGATAATATGACTCAGCATTTGTGATATCATGCCCAAATAAATAGGTGAATTTCTCTACATATGTTTTGGGACTCTCCACTGGTGGAGTCGGACAATGTTCCCATTGTATGTAATTTAATACTACTATGGGAGTACTAGCTTAATTTACAAATTGTGTCCATAATAATGATAACAGGACATTTCCCCATAATTTGATGTATTCGTATATATATCTTCACTTTCAAACACAGTATAATTTTCAAGCTCAGAAAGCATAGAATCAACTGCTTTAACATCCCAGTCATCAGAAATACCCACAGGTGTAATAAGGTCATTCACAGAACACATATGGTAATTTCACTAGGTCCAAATATATCAAAAGTTACTTTATCCCAAACAGAGATGATCACAAAGGACAAGTCTCTTCACACTTTGTGGGAAGACAAATAAAGCTTTAAAACCTCATCCACCAGTTCAACAGCTGAGCGTTCAGAAAGATAATGGCCATGTATAAGCAGAAAAAAGAAAATAACAAACCCAATCCATAGAAGGAAACATGTAATGCCAATATAATCCACAGGTCATACCATGGACAAATCAAATAATCATTTAAGCCAATTAAAAAACTTATGTATACCTCATGCTGGTGCAAAGGCTAGTGCTGAAGAAGTTGAAGAGAAATCATCAGTGTTGGAAAAATAAACAGAAGCAGTCTGTGCAAAAACTAGAGCCAGTGCAGGTGAAAGAGAACTGGTAGATGTATCCACAGGGGGTTTGTCGTAAACAACCCATCTGTCTGTATTGTATTTGTAAATTGCAGGTTAACATTTTGGACATTTAGGCCCACGATTATACTTTTTTAATGCCGCATTCGTGCCATTTTTTGATGCAAAAGCGTCACAAACTTACAAAATGCAATTGTATTTTGTACATTTGCGCCGCTTTTGCATCAAAAACAGCGCACATCCAGCGCTAAAAAAGTATAAATATGGGCCTTAGTGTCAAAGTAGTGGTAACTGGAATCAACAAAAGTTCATTCTTCACCCTCCCCAACCTTGAGTAAATAATTTCAACATTGTTTAAAGCTTCCCATATGGTCGTGAGAGGAGCAAGTGAAATACTCAGGAATCCTTGTGGTCTACTGTGCAGGATCGGCCACATGATGTAACTTTATGCGATCAATGGAGACAAAGCGGTTGTCTTTGGATCCAGGCAGCAGAGGTAAAATGACAGTTCTTGTACCTTCTATTGCAAGAATCAGCACAGGTGCCCAGTAGGATGGCAAAACTCCTTTTTCACAGATATCTTTTCTTTGACTAGGCCCCTAGCTTTGGGAACCCAACCTGTGGATGTTGGTGAAACCAAGGTGGCGGCATGTGCTGATGAGTGTTCAGAATTCCTGCCAGACAGTGACACGTTTGTTTATGTCTAAAGGTGTTTCTGCCACAAACGCGCCAGGACCATCAAGGTCTGGGAAGTACATAGGGATGGCTAACAGGACTTCATGGGAGGTGCGGCCTCCCAAAGACCTTCTAGGCAGATTATGTAATGCTCTCTGCACTTCATACAAGTGATGGATCCAACTACGACCTGAGCATAGTACACTAGCTGTTTACAATTGCTTTAAGTTCTGTTTTTTTCTTTCCACTACCAAATTTCCCATGGATGGTAGGGTAAAGAATCATGCACCATTACACCCATTGTTCCCATGGTGTCCCTGTATGCCCTGGAGGAAAACCAGGGCCCTGGTCCGAACGGAATGCTGCGACTACATATGTCCTGATTAAGACTTGCAAATCCTTATTAACAGTTCAAGCGTCAGACAATCACTGTGGCCACTCTGGGTGGTGTGACCTGGAAGGAACCAGAAATAAGCATGTGGAGCACAGCCATCAGTTTAACCTGTGGAGGAATGTCAGTAGGCATGGCGGTAGGTGGCAGGAGACTTGGCCCAATTTTGTGAAGCAAGTCCATGATGGACTTCCTTTTGAGTCTTTGGAATGTGCTTACCTCATCCTCCCTGAGGTTGAAGAGGGAGATGCGCTGCCAGAACACACACAAACTCCTCCTTCACTTCCAACTTGGTGGTGGTAGTGGTGTTGGTCTCCTTGCGACTCTGAGATGCATGATCACAACCTCCATGGTATAGTTGAGCTTGCCAAAGTGCTTTTGAATATTCAGGCTTTTATACCCCAGCCACTGTGTCATTTCCTATTCCTGGGATACTGGTGCACAGATTTTTTTTTTCACATTTCAGGTTTTGCACGCCTCATCCTAACCATGTGTCAGACATTGCCAAACCCACGTACATCACTGCGTTAGTTTTGTGTAAGATTTTGCAGGGGAATGCATACCTTGCATATATTAATTTGAGAGTAGCACATCTGGTTCAGGAGCTGCTTTTCCCCAATGCAAGCCTTAAACACTACACATTTGAGCAAATGTGTCATCTCATAGATATGGAGTACTGCTTACGCTGCTGTTGCATCAAAGGTTTTGGCACAACGGCAGTGCAAGCCTCTCATGAATATGCCTCTGTGAATCCATTCTGTGCCAGTAGTCCAGAATGACCCCCAGCCTCTTTTTCGCTGGACGGTGCTTAACACTAGTGAGTTTACAGTTCTGCTAACCCAGATAAGAACAACACTACGCAGTGAGCAGTACCTCCAGACCCACTTCCTGACATTGAAGAGTTGAAAGAATCTCTTCTGTGCCCTCCACTGTGACTTATCTGATTATGTCTTTTTTGACAGGTTTTAATTCAGGCTTACATTTTCTGATATTCTGTAAAACATGGATACTAAAGTTTCATGAATCAGTAATATTAACACTAACTAAGGAGGGTTTCATGAATGATTACATACAATAAAACATATTGTGAGTCACATTCTCAGACTGTAATATGCAAGTTTATAACAAGGATGATTTGGCCTTAAAAAGCACTGCTGTTGTAGACAAGTGTTTCTGTTTCAGTGCAGGACCTTTGCTACTTTTGCCTTAAGAGCTCAATGTCAGAATATTATATCATAAATGTAGAGTAATGCAAATCTTGTATCCTAAATAATGTTTCCACAAATATCATCCCATTGGGTGTAGATGTCTTATTTTTAATTCTAACAGGTGATATTTCTGTAGCCAATGATTAGGACAAGAGATTTTTGTCAGACAATATTCTATTATAATCGGATACATTACAGTAAGTGTCTAACAAGAGGATAGCCTATCTTTAGAATATCTGTATACACAGGAAAACTTTCTACTGAAGGTTTGAAAAGGAGCTTCTTTGTCTAATACCTTCCGAATAATCATATTACAACTTGTTAGTGCATCGTCATCTGAGAAAAATCTTTATCAGAGAAAGAAGAAATGTTAAGGACTTTATATCCCTGGCAAGACTGATTCACTTGCAGGCTTACCAGACTGTGCAACTCAGTTGGGCTGCATGTCTTTCTTCATTTGAGAGACTAATTCTAAATAGAACAAATAATGATCAGTCCGAGTGAATAGGCATGAGTCAATACTTCCCACCTGACCTTTCTAGGATTGTAGCATGTCCCTTAAAGTGGGCCAGTAATTAATTCTTTAATTCCAAATTATTGCAAAGTATGAGAAAAATCCTGTCCATGTGAATGGTTGTGAATGTGAAGAGTCAAGTCTCCCAAGTGATGATTTTACTGGCGTGCAATAATGTCTGACCAATAGGGTCAAAACATTTGCTGAGAAGAACAGCCACTTGATTTCATGGTTAGTAGCTCCATAATAGGGGTAGCAAAATCTCAGGAAAAAGGGAGCAGTGGCACATCATTGCCTCTGCTCCATCGCCATTCATACTGAAATCCGTCACTCAGTTAATATGTAAATAACTTCAACACTTCCTCTCCGGGCACACCATCTCAATCTCATTGAGTAATCCTATAACTTTTGTGGCCTAGTGGAGTTAGCTATCATTAATGAATTGACACCCTAGTTGTGTAGCACAACCTTATCAAATCTAGACAGTGTGCATGAAATAACTGTACATTAAGAAATGGGATTGGAGGCATTACCACTTTTTGCAATGGGCTACGCACTGCAGACAGTGTCATTGCTAGGAAAACATGCATGGTGCACTTATCTATCGATATTCTGTCCCTTGATATTTTGTCCACAATATTAGTGTGCCATGATATTCATGTACTTTATAATCAAGAGTACAATCATGAAAGTTCTAGTTGAGATGATTAATGGTTCCCACTGTAAATAGGGAACTCGTAGTGGTAATTTTGGTTAGAGGAATGCTGCAACAGTATTCCAGGCCAACCTGTTATGAGGGTCTGAATTACAGATGAATGATGGGGCTCAATGTAAGTCTATCTGAGGTGATTGCAATCACTTGGAACTCTCTGCTCATATTAGTCCCTTGAAGGTATATGTCACTCATGTGATTCAACAGAGATAACACCACTATAAAGTGAGGGTTCAAAGTATCATGACGTATCATGAAGGACATTCCTTTCCATAGGTTGACAAGGTAATTTTTAGGGATGGGGGAACTCATGGAATTTGACACTGTGGAATTCAGAGGAATTACAAAAAAACTCTGCGAGATTCCACAGAGTTCTGCAAACAAGTGGAAATAGGCACTGTGATTTACAGCTAGTAGCTTGTTCCACACTGAAAAATCAGCACATACAGCACCACGCAGCATACCAGGGCACAACTACCCAAGTTGATTTTGTTGCTGCTCAAGTAGATTTTCTACTCGAGTGGCAGCCTTCTGACCACAAACGTTCGTGACTGACTGCGACCACCTGTGTTGGAAAAATCTCACCAGATCTCCTCATAATGATGGCAAATCACACTGGGGACACCAAATCTTGGTTGCACTTGTCAACTTACCATTTTGGTGCACACACGAGAAAACATTCCACCAAAGTGATTGGCAGAGTTTGGCCTGAACTCCACATTCCAAGAGTAATGCGGAATTGCCAAACTTCTGCCAATTCCACCAGCCGAATGGAATATGTTGTCCGCCCCAAGCAATTTATTTCACATTTAACAACCATTTTGTCCTCTATAAACAATTAGCTTTTGCAGTCTCTAATATTTGCTCACAGTTCCTTTATCAGTTTGAAGTTAATGCACTTTTGGTGTCAATTCAATTTATGCTCACATTTTATGAGTGGGGATGAGGACCAGAACTCCACTATCAATCTAATAAGAAAGCTAAGAGTCCAGAAGAATTTCTCCTCCCAGAGCAACTCCATTTGCAGCCCATTCCCTTTTTCTCAAGATAGTACTTGCCTGTACCAAGAAACATAAGAGTTTTTAAACCTTTCTCCTCCCAATCCTTCACCATATCACATACTTAGTGAGAAGACCACTTACATAGGACTCTCATTCCATTGTGCATTTGTTCATTTCCACACCTTTTGCACTTATTGGATTTTAGTAAAATATCCTCCTCCCCTCATTTTTTCTGGTTGGCTGTAATAGGAATGAGCTTTTGTGTACCTCTTTCTTCTTTGTTCCTTACTAATTGGAAAAGCTTGTTGTAATGGCATTTTGCTTCGTAAACTGGAGAAGCCAAAATTCAGGAAATAGTGTGGTGCCTGTTTAAAAGCTTATGAACTAACTCCATTCCCAGCCATTATAATCTGCCTGACCTGCCACAGGAGTTATTCAAGAACTGTTCAAAGTCCCATTGGGAGGGTACAGAAACATGAATACCGTGGTTCAAATGCAGGTCTCTTTTTAGGTCTCACCTGGACAGCACATGTTCTGTGCCACATGTTCTGTGCCTTAGAAACCTTTTGTTTTCTATCTCTGTGCTTAGAGACAACACATTGCTTTCCATTTGGTTGCTTCATTGACCTCTCATTTACATGGTTCTCATTGACCATTTGCTGTAGGTTTCCTTCCTTCCTCTTCATGTGTTTTTCCATATCCTGTTTCATAGACATATTACATGTGCCATTCTACTGCTCATTTTTTTAGGTGCTACTTTTTTGTGTTTAAGCACTCTACCAGAGTGTGTCATTTTCAGCTGCCTCCCTTGTTGTACTTCTCCCTTGTGTGTCCCTCCACTATCTGTGTTGGCTTGCCCCCACCTGACACCCTCCTCTCATAGTCCGTGCTGACTTGCCCCACAGTCCCCCATTGTCCATGTTGCCTTGGCACCACCCGACCTCTCTTTGTGTATGTTGCCTTGCTCCCACCCTCCACTGTATTGTCCAGGTTAGATTTCCCCCTACCTCTCTCTGTTATCCATGTTGGCTTGACCCACCCTTCCTCCAATATCCATGTTGGCTAGCCCACACCCTACTTCCTGTTGTCTTTCTTGCCCTGCTGTGCCCGCCCTCCCATTGTCCATATTACCTTGCACTGACATTTCTGGCTGCTTCACTGTTTTTTTAAAACTTTTAGCCATGCTGCTCTGTAACATGGCCAATGAACTCTCCCTGCGACTGTCTGTAAACTGTTTTCTCTGTGGGATACCAGTCTTGCCAAACGTACAGCTGTGTGAATGTGGTAGTAGATTTCTAAGGTACTGTCTACATGTTGTCCCTGCTGAAAGAAAAAGTTCTAGTGTCTTAAAAAAACACTGTTTTAAATAAGTATGAATTGGGGCACTGACATCAGATATGGTTTCATCTGAAGCCTTGTGATATCTTGGCCCTGCCTTTGAGAAATACTTAGGCTTTTGTTTCAGTTCTCTCATTTAATAGATTCTACATGATATCCCTGCTATCTTGCCCTCTGTTTCAATAACTGGAGAGCACCTACGCATACCCACAATATCTACTCACACGTTTAGCGGCCTTTCGCTGAAGTGATTTGGCCAAAACTGATTTCCTTCATACATTCTGGAGTTGTCCATTTATTCAAGCATTCCAAAGAAGTGTTGGTAAGTCCTCCTCTGATGCACTGGGTTTGCCTGTCTCACTTACCCCAAAGCTAGCACCTCTATGCTAATGCCAATCAATACATAAAAGGACCCTTTGTCTTGGGCCTAGTCCTTGCTCAGGAGATAATACACAAATAGCCGTGTGACAGGTTCCCAGTTTTGGAGGAATGTATAGATGTGTGTCCCTGGAAACCCACATTTACAACAAGGGCATTTTGTGTGTGTGTAAGCATGAAATGCTTTATTAGCAGGTAATATTTGGTCACACCTAGATGTTCTTATGAGTTTAATTTTGGGGTGCACCTCCTAGTCAGACATTGGTTTACAACAAGAGTTTCCTGCGCTGCAGTCACTGATCGCGCTTACTAACCTGTATTAGATCCTTGAGAAAAATGCTTTGGAACCTTTTACTGTTCTTTCTCAATGTGTCATGATGCACAATAATTACATGTTTTCAGAGGCGGCTCCTCCGCTATGGCGGCAGAGCGTTACCCCACTGATGAAAAGCAGAAAAATAAAGGGATAATAAAAGCATTTTATCATCCCTTTATTTTTCTGCCTTTGTACGGTGGGGTGGGGCCAGACTCCTCCACGTCAAGTGAAGGAGGAGTGGCATGAGCGCTTCTAAGTACGCATGTCAGTTTGGCTGGCCGTCAGAGTCCAGCCAAACTGACATGCACACGTAGAAACTCTCCACCCAGCTGTATTTTACAGCCAGGTGGAGACCAAGTGCAGTGTCCCACTCTCCCCCTGAGCTGCTGCATTTCTGACTGCTCAGGCCAATCACAGCACTTCTATCATGCTGTGTAACAGCATGAAAGAAGAGTTGTGATTGGTTGAGGAGAGAAGACGAGGCAGCTGGAGCAGAGCGGCGTATCACAGAAGGGCGGGTACGTTTTTTAAAAATGTAACTGCCCCCCGTGTCCCTGACTCTGCGTGCTGCCCCTCTGCCTCCCCACGCCTTCCTGGTAGCTCCTGTGATTGTAGGTTTTATAGGAACATACAGGAATGGAAGTAAAAATATTTTATTTAAAAGAAAGAAACAGTACCAACACACATAATCAAAATCATTTGCTCAAGGAAGATTATAATGATAGATGTCTTGACCTCATCCACAAATCCACAAATCTCAGTGAGAGTGGCTAGATATCTCTTTATCACTGTCTTGACTTCGTGACACAATAAAACACAAATACATTTACTTACCTGAAAAGCTTCATGCTCAACGTATAAGTTAATGAGAAACTGAGTAGGATGTCACACTGATGTCCCACAGACTGGATACACCCTTCAGGGATGACAGAAATAACATGAATTTTCGGTTGCTGATGTGCCCTGCAAAACTACTCAAGCAAAGTAGAACACCAGCAACCACAAGAGTTCCTCTAAATCACCTCATAGAAAACTTCTTGTTTGCTCAACAAGTACTCCTGCACATGGATAACCTTTTAGTGAAAGCCTTCAAATTCGGAAATTCCCTGCAAAGACACACTGGCATAACTAATAGGCATCTCGCCTTTATGAGGACACTGTGTCCCACATTATCAGTGGCCTTCTAATTTCAATGGACCTGGTGCCTGCAGCGACTGCGCAAAAAGTGTGGCTCCAGCACATAGAACACACTAATCTAGAACACATTACATGCTAACCATAGAACAGAAAACAGCACAAACCTTGCGGCAATACAGCACTTCAATACCATTGAAGAATTAAACAGTTTATGTTTAGTCAATTGCCCTTAAACGTACTGACACTTCAGAAATGTTACAACATTTTTCTATTTCACTATACATATCAGAGTTTACAAAATATAATTAAAATGCATTGTCAATTTTAGTTAGCATTAGACAGGACCTAGAGCAACATCAAAAACATGCATTTAAAAGTAGATTGACAACATTCTTGAGATCTTTTACTCCATGTTTGATCAATAATAGCCTAACAGAAATACCAGGATTTAACAATAAATGGTTCATGTTAAATTTTAGATCCACACATATGGACAATTCCCATTATATGAGATTACTTTAAGATGATATCATTACCATAAAGCATTTTATACTTTCCTATCCTAGTTTATGAGATAAAGAGCAGGTTTCAGTGAGGAATGAGGGGAGGTCGAGCAAGTACAAAGCATAAAAATCCGGAACAAGAATGGATCCAACCATATGTCCATCATCAACTCAACCCAATCTTTAGTACACAAAGGGCCTAATTTGCAAGGCCCTAGCAGCCCACTGTGCCACTGGAGCGTCCTTTTTTTACACTCTGGTGGCGCAGTGTGCTAGCCTACATTTACAAGGCCAAGCAAAGCCACCTTGCGTGGCTTTTCATGGCCTTATAAGTATGGCCGCCTTTACCAAAGGAAAGGGGCTTTCCATGGATGTTGCTGTGCGGGTTCCCATGCAACACCCATGTAATCTCTTGGAATCTGAGACATTCCCAATATTTATAAGGCTGGAAAAGTGCGAGATTCCTAAGCCACCTCAGGGGTGCCGTTAAAGTGTTCCAACATGTAGAAACAACATTATTTCTCTCCGTTTGTTTTCTGCAGCACACATAGAAAGAGGAGAACACCATTAATAACTGTTTATATGCAGGAAGGTGTCCCTTCCTGCACATAAACAATCATCCCTACCACACAGGCACCCTTGCGCTGTGGTGCGAGTGTGCCTGCGTTGGCGCTAGACAGCAGTTTGTGCACCATCACAGAGGAAAGTACAGGACGACGCATCCCTGCACTTTCAAAATGATGCAACGTGGTGCAACAAACTGTCCCCAAATTCGAAGTCTGTTGCTGAAAAGGCAGGGCTGTCTGGAAGTCACTCTTATGACAGTGAAGCCAAGTGGTATCTAAAGGCACCATGTGTCAGGGGTCAATTTAAGCTAGTCTTGGTTTGTGGGCAACAGCTCTATCATACGTGTGTGTTTGGGTATTAACTCTAGAATGAAGTTTGAAGTATTTTCAAAGTATTTAATCCTAATTTCCTTAAAATCGTTCACAGGACTTTGAGGTATTTGAATCCTACCTTTGAAACAACAAACGTATTTGATCTGTAATGAGCATTTTTCCTTAATTAGATAACAGAATTAATGCTATGGCAGCGTTTACGTCAAAAGTAGTCTCCAGTGACGGAAATTCTCTCTGGCTTTTTTTTTATCCTAAACCTCTATTGAGCAGCTCTTTTGTTAATTACAGTTACTACACGCTGAGATATTGAAGTGCCCAGTTCTGAAACATATTCTTATTTATTCTGGCCCTTTTTTCCAGGTAATGAAATGTCACAGGCCTACTTTTTCGTTTTTTGTACTATGTTGATCAAAGTGACCTTTGCTTCACGGCAGACACAAATCAATATACAGCTCTGCAGCGTTTGACAGATAAAGGTGTAACATATAATAAATGACAATCGCCGACAAGGAGAGCAAGGAAACACCTGCCAGCTCTTGGTCACGCTGGCAATATTCAGACAATGCAGTGTGCTATGTTCCAAGTCAAATGCATTTGTCCATCTAATAACAAAGATGGGGGTATTAAAGGACTCCTTTTTGTTAAATAAATGTTTCATATGAGAACAATAATTCAGAACAATAAAGTCAGGATCCACACTGGTTGACTCGGTGTAAAGTTATTACTTTTTGAAAAGAGGTTAAAAGAGCAATTTTTTCCACATCGGGGTAGAATACACTTGTGAAAGGAAAGCATGAGATATTTTTCGTAGGAGGGATAATGGTGTTTTAAGATGATACTTTGCTGACTTCAAAGGTATACTTTCTGTTCCTGCGCTATTTTGTTTAAGTATGGTGAATAGCAACTAATCGGAAGATAAAACCCAAATGATGGATGGGGCTGCATTGCTAAAATAAACTAAGTTATTGCAAGTATTAAAATAAAAAATATATTAATATATATTTTCTTATGTTTGGTGATACGCAGCAAAATGCCAATGTGCTCCCAGTGTTTTTGCAAAGGAAAATATAATCTCCAAGATTTCAGCAACACTCTTGGGGGATGAAGGGTACGTTTTTTGTATACTTGTATTTTTTTATCCTTTTTCTTAATTTGATAGCAAACATCCATGCTATAGTCATGTGAACAGTTACAATAACTTGCAGCGTAGGTTTAGAGATTAAAAACATTTGGGCCAGATGTATCAAAAGATTTTGCGGTCACAAACAATGTGAATCGGTAAATTTCACTGTTTGCAAATGCAAAATAGCCTTTCACAATGGTGAAAGGCATTGCAGTACCATTTTTAGGGAATCACAATTTGCGATTCCCTAAATAGGGAATTTGTATTTGCGATTCCAACAAGCATTTCATAAAGGCGAACTGGGCATTTAAGAAATGCTATAACCATCAACTTCGAGTTGATGGTCCATGCACAATTCGAAAAATACATTAAAATTTATTTTTTAAAGCGCCATGTAGTGCACACGTACCCTTAGGGCATGTGGCGCTTTACATGAGCACACTTTTTTTGGGGGGGTGCATCAAAGGGGGCTTTAGGCCCTCAGCACCCTTGGTTTTGCATTTCCTGATTTGCAAATTCCTAATAGGAAATCACAAATTAGGAAATACAAAACCGTTCACACCTAGGCCCATAGGAACAAATGAAGTTGCAATCCCTAATAGCCATTCCCTAATAGCAATTGCGATTCTGTAGGAATCGCTATTAGGTAATCACTATTTTGTTACATAGCATTTTGCATTCCCTAAATAGCGATTTCTTAAAATTTGCTCTTTAGAGAATGCAAAATGTGATTTTGATACATCTGGCCCCTGGATTTTTTAAAACAAAGTAAGGCAAGCACTGTCAAATACAATAGGTCAGGCGTTGCTTAGCTGGGAAGATGGTTACTCTTTTTAGTTTGCATTCCAAACGTATGCCACAAAATTAGAAAGAAGGAAAAAATACCTTTGGCTGCCTAAAGGTGACAGTCATATCATTTAACTATAAATGAATAATTCAATACCATTTTAATGGAACCATATGGGTGTTTTTAACAGGGCAGCTGTTTTTAGGACAACTATAGAAATATTTTTCTGTTGTAATGCACATGACAGGAAAATACATTTTTTTATTGATACTAATGTCTTTGAATCAATGTAATCTGAAGACATATTTACATAGTTTATAAACACTAGCGTGATCAAAAACATTTAAAAAAGATAAACAGTGGAAAGAATATAGCATCAGCAAAATAAGGTGTTGATCAACTACCTTTGGCACTGAAGTGCACTTATTTTTAGGCGATTGGGTTATCAATCAAAATGTGTTCCTCACAGTGCACAAGAGCCCATTACTAAAGTCAGCTAACCAGTTGTCCCGTTATGGATGCTCTAGAGGGCAGGAGCAAAATATGAATATTAATTTAACAGATCAAAGGCAGGAAAGGGCTGACCCAAAGCCCTGTTATATATGAATATATATTGAGTTATTATTTATGATTGTGTTACTACATGATGTTGGCATAACAGTCAAAGCAGTTTCTTGGCCAGATCTAAACAACATTGGCAAAACCAGCAAGGCGTGTCAGTAAAACTATTTGGCTTTGTCAAATCTTTATTTGGCTTAGATAAAGACCACGAATGGGCATGCATTCTTGGTGGCCACATTCACACGGGTGATAAAACATTACAAAAGTTCTAAAAGATGACTACCGCAGATGTGCGCCTATCTATGGTGCTTATCTTTGAATGCATTTGTAATGATTTAACAAATGCCCTTCAAAGACTGTTGCCATGGATCCATGTACATCCAGGGTGGTCATTTTTAGTGCATTTTTAATCTTTAAGAAATGATATTCATATAAGCCTGCTATGGATGTGTGTGATCTGCAGTGGCACCTTTGAATGGGATTTGTGTAAAAAATCCATATGTCCTTGCCGCGCATGTGTGCGCTTGTGCGAGCTCCCATCTTGAAATATGCAAAACATATTTTGCGATGGCACCTGTTGACAGCGGGGCAGGAGGCAAAAAGTGAATAAAAAAGACTTTAAAATTACGAAAAAGGAATATAGATTTGGGAAGCATGGGAGCAATTGTTTACTGGGTGGCAGGTGAGAGGGGAAGACAGAGAGAGAGGAAACAGTGCCACTAAAAATAAAAAAGTATGGCATTAGCATTTGAAGAAATCATCATTCAGTCTGAGAACTGTGAAACCGAAACAATCTTAGATACGACAAACACAAGAACAGAGAGGAAAACAATCAAATGAGGAGCAGGGTAGTGAGATTGACAACAAAATCTGTACAATCATGATGAAGGGTCTGACCCAAAGCACTCTCTAGGTATATATGATTTACTGGATAAAATACATGTTGTCAGCATACAGTTCAGCTGTTTGTAGCCAAAACTTCAAAAGGATTATGCAGCTGACTATGCTTTTATGTCCATTCCTTCCACCCCTTTTCTACTTCTTGTCAGATCATATCCTTTACGAATCTTATCCATGGTAGATAATGTATCACATTTCTTCACAAGAATGACTGTTCTTAGACATCCAAGTACTTTCTCAGTATCTTTTGGAACAAGTCCTCATTTTCACTTACTTTAAATGTTGCAGATTCCAGAAGTGGCACAACAAAACGTGCTCCCCGTGAAAAGTACATGAAGGGGCCTCCCTCCAAACTCTCTCAGGCCAGGGTGCTGTGAAGAGGGAGTCCCCTGAGCTCGGGGCCCCCTACACCATGGGGGCTGCAGGAGCCTTTGTTACACCACCGGTTTCCAGTGCAGCAAGCTTTCAAAAGTTAATCAATCCAATCACTTATTTAATCTTTTTTGTGAAGCTTTCAGATATCTCATTACTAAACCTTATTGCACCTGAAATGTTTTTGATCTATATCGTTGTTAGTCCTGTCAGTCTTAGGGTGGTCCCCCAAACGTTTTACCTGCTAGCCTCATATTTTTTGCTGATTCTTCTTGTTGGCCTTAGAACTCTGAGCAGTTTACCATGGCTGACCAGTGCTAAAGTGCATGTGCTTCTTCCCTGAACATGGTGACAGTGGTGTGTAGACAATTAGCATATTTAATTTAATTCTAAGTTCCTTGTAAAGTGGTATACCATATACCCAGAGCCTGTGTGTGCAGTTTGTCTGCTGCTTCAACTTGGCATTTAAAACCCCTTGCCAAGCCATAAACTCCCTTTTTATTATATATAAATCACCCCTAAGGTAGGCCCTAGGTAGCCCATTGGGAAGGGTGCTATGTTTACTAAAAGGTAAGACATGTAATTTTAAGTTTTACATGTTCTGGTAGTGAAAAACTCCCATAGTCATCTTTCCCCATTGTGAGCCTACCCCTGTCATAGGTTAACATTAGGAATTCTATATTACACTTTTAAGCTGTAATTCCTGATTGAGAAGGAGTAGCTATGGCATGTTTCATCTCACAGGAATGGTAATGAGCAATTCTCTTTACTGGTAAAGTCAGATTTAACATAACTATGTATTTTAAAAATGCCACTTTTAGAAAGTGAGCATACCTCTGCTCTTACAGCTGTGTGCCTGGCACCTGTCTCCAATATATGTCTAAGGTGGGGTGACAGCTACACATTGTGAATTCCCTCTACACAGCCAGAAACACATTAAGGTTATATGTGCCTAAGTGCTCATCTGCAGTCTGATGGCTCTTCCTGGACATGAATGGTGGGAGGGGATGACATGTACACCTGAATAGGCAGTCTGAAGCCAGGGCTGAGGAAAAATAATACTTGTGCACTTCAAAGACCCTTTTTTTAAGTCACCCCCACTTCAAGGGCACTTTTTGGGATACGTACTGTGTCTCTGACGCCACCAAATCATTCACTTCTGGACCTACAACTGGACCTTGTCAGAAGAACTGCTGTGCTGCATCAAGGACTGTTATTCTCCTGGACTGCTGATCTGGAAAGACCAGTTTTCTGCTGTGCAGTCCTGCTGTCTGCTGCTCTCTGACCTTGCTAAGGGAGAGCTGGACTTGCACCCCAATGGCTTGCTGGCTAGCCTCCTGTTGCTGGAGACTCAGGCGTGTCAAAGTCTATACCCCTGCTCCTGTGCCTGGTTCACTGGAAGTGTGTCCAGATACCTGCTCTAGCAAGAATTGTCTACAGCCAGAGGTAGAAATGACGCATCATAGCTGTTGTGAGAGCAGAACCAGCACATTGCATTCAGAACCAGAGCTTCATCATCACATTGTCGCTGCATGGGAACCACCACATCGCTTCAACCACTAAAGGAAGATAAGCACATCCTTTAACTACGTTGAGAAACCCAACACATCGGCTTTAGAACCTACGCATCGACATTGCATCAGAACTACTGCATCAACATCACATCGGAACCACCGCATCAGCGCCACTCCTGAAGGAAGATCAATGCATCCCTTCGCTGCTTGGAGAAACCCGGCACATTGGCATCAGAACCAAAATATTGCAGCACCAGAGCTTCGCCTTCGAAACCAATGCATCACCAGCACTGTGTGAGGAAAATCAGCACATCTTGTGATTGCAACCAGAATTAAGGTACTTTGCTCCACAGGCCCTGCTTGGGTCCTGTAGCCGGCCTGCACTCCATCACAGGAAGCCTGAACTTTTGAATTTGTCCTGGTCCAGCTTGACCTCAAGTAACCCTTAAAGGGCTATTCGATTCTAAGCACTGAGGTCCAGATGTATGAAACTTTTTTGCATTCGCAAACGGTGCGAATTGCAAAAATCGGCCGTTTGCGAATGCAAAAACGTGGTCTGCGATGCATGAAAGGCATTCGCAGACCAAAAATAAGAAATCGCAAAAATAGCGATTTTTAGAGTTGCGACCTGGTTTTGCGAGTCGCATTTTGCGATTCGGTATTTCCAGTAGGAAATTGCGAGGCGCAAAATGCGATTCGCAAAATCCAAGTCGCAAATCGATGCATCAAAAAATCGCAAATTGCGTTTTTTTGCAGAATGGCATTTTGCACATGCAAAATACCACTAAGTGAAACCAGGTGGTAACCAGGTGCAACCAAAAAAAGAGGCCCAGAATGCCTCAGACTCTTTTCCACAATGGCTGCACTCTACGTCATGGTAAGGAGGATGAGGATCTTGGCAGCTTTGAGGAGAGGGAGGAGGAGACAGGAGCGCATTTTCAGAGTGCGCATAACCCTTTTTGACCAGACAGAGGAGGAAATATTTGAGAGGTATAGGTTGAACTCAGCCATGATACTTGACCTGATAGCTGAGCTACAACCCATACTCCAGCGCAGAACACATAGGACTCATAGGCCCATATTTATACTTTTTTAGCGCCGCATTCGCGCCGCATTTTGACGCAAAAGCGACGCAAACTTACAAAATACACCTGTATTTTGTAAGTTTGCGCCGCTTTTACATAAAAAAATGATGCAAATGCGGCGCTAAACAAGTGTAAATATGGGCCATAGTATCCCCACCCATGTGCAGGTATTATGCTCCCTCCACCTACTTGCCTCAGAGAGCTATCAAGGGGTCTTAGCAGCAGCTGGAGGGGTATCACAGAGTACCCTCTCTAGATTTTTCAATGCATTTATGAACGCCATGCTGAGCAGGATACACCAGTACATCAGATTCCCCCACACCCCACAGGATATACAGCAGACAAAAATAGATTTCTACCAGATAGCACAGTTCCCCCATGTCCTAGGTGCCATAGATGGGACACATGTTGCAATACTTCCACCATCAGCCACAGAGTATGTGTACCGCAACCGTAAATACCAACACTCCATGAATATACAGGTGATATGCAATGCCTCATACATCATTACTGATCTCGTGGCCAGGTACCCAGGGAGGACACATGATTCGTACATCTTTCACCATAGCGGTATTCACACAAGACTGCTAGCTGGGGAGTTTGGAGAAGGATATCTACTAGGTATTGTACCTCTGTACAGTGGTGCATTGATGGCGTGCTGATGTCAGATGGCTCACTTACTCATCGTACCCACTGTCCCTTCCAGGAGACAGTGCCTACGCAGTGCGCACCTACATGATGACGCCCTATCTAAATCCTGCCACACCAGCAGAACGGAGATACAATGCAGCACACAGGGCGTCCCGCAACATGGTTGAGCGCACCTTTGGCCTGCTGAAGAGTCGCTTCCGAGGGCCTCCACATAAGTAGAGGGGCACTACAGTACAGCCCAGAGACGACATGTAGAATAGTGGCTAATTGTGCAATCTTGCACAATATAGCTACCACCAGGGGCATACCTGTGGAAATATCGGAGCCAGACTCAGATGAGGATGATCATCCCAATCCACCCCTACAGCCAGCAGACAGGACCAGTGCAGCAGAGGGAAGGCAAAGGCGTGCTGACATCACACACAACCATTTCAGATGTAAGTATGAATAAGACAAATGCACTGACAAATGTACCTGTAGTGGAATAAATTTATTACCGTAATGTCAGGTAATGTGAGTTCCACAAATACCAACAAAAGTGAGTTAAAAAATTGAAACAATAGAAGTTCAGAGTAAAGCACTATTACTTCATAGTGTACTCATCACCCCTCTGGCCGCTACAGATACTTCTTGCGGCCACGCACACCACTCGGGTGCCCAGTTGCCTCACTGGCACCTCGATTGTCTGCCTCAGTGGCAGTGCTGTGCCTGGCACTGCGCCGTCTGGTGTCCATTGCGGGCACAGCTAGGCTGCTGAGGCTGGAAGTGTCCTCCGTGTCCCCCAGTCCAATCTCGCTAGGTGTGGCTGTCCCATGATGTGTCAATCACATTTGTGATTTGGACAAGTCCGTGAGCCACATCCCTGCTGCTGTGTGCTGCCTCCACCTGTGCAGGCACTGCAAGACATGAAATCTGTGAGGTTGAATTCGCTAGCCTAGTGACAGAGCGACAAAATCCCCCGAACATGTTCATGAAACGTCGCTCCTGCCTGCGGTGGCTCACCCTGTCATGGCGCAGCTCCTGGCATAGTTCCCGCACAGCAGAAGTGAGCTCCCTTGTGTCCTGCGATGCCTGCACCTGTCCCTCATGCAGATTTGCATTCAGGCACTCCAGCTGGCGATGCAGGCCCCCCATGTTGGCATTATGTCGCTGCATTTGTTTTTGTAAAGCACTGATCTTTTTATTCTGCAGGCGCTGCTGCTGCAACATAGCCGCTTCCAGACCACCAAAGAAGGAGGTTCCCTCACCTGCCTCATACACCTGTGCACCTGCATTTGTAGCAATCCTGTGGTGTGCTGTGGTCTGCTGCGAAGTGGCCTCCTGCATCTGGGTGCACCTGCCAGTTGGGGATGGTGTATGTGGGCCTTCCTGCTGCTCATCGGAGTCCTGACTGGGCAGTGGCAGTGCCCTGGGCCTGCGTCAGAGTGGCGCAATGGGCAGAGACCCACTCGTGTTGGAGTCTGAGGCTGGATGGGTGACAGTCTCCACTAAGCTGGCACATGCTGTGGCTGCTGGGCCTGGCCCACCTGCAACGACAATATGCAGCATGTCAGTTATGTTTGTTATAAGTAAGGTCACACAATGGTAATAAAGGTACAGGTACATCTCTTCACTGTGTTGTGGGTTTTGTGTTCTTCTCGGTGTCGCTCTACTTAATTACATTGTCTGTGCTACTTTCAGCTCTGGGTTGTGGACTGCCACTCCCATAATGCACTGTTGTGCTGCTTCTACGATGTGGAATGGGCTACTTCTCACAATGTTTTACATTACTTGCTAATTCCTAAGGGGCTTTTGGGCATACACATATGGGGTTAAAATTCAATATTGCACTTACCTTTGCTGGTGCTTGGTGTGCCGGAGGTGTCTATCTCTGTGACCCCACTGACTGCTTCAGGGAGGAGTGTGGACTCCACTAGGTCCTCTAACGGGGAGGATGGTGACTCTGTGGGTGGACCACCTCCTGTGCTCCTGGCCTCCTGCAGTCGTGCTGCCACCCTCTCCTTTGCACGGGACAGCAGGTCGTACCACCTCTTCTTAATTTCTTCGACCGAGCACTGTGCCACTCCAATTGCGCAGATCTTTGTTTGTATGTCTGCCCAGAGTCTCCTTTTCTCACTCTCCGGCACCTGGAGTGAGCTTTTGCCAAAAAGGCGGTCATGGCTCCTGACCACCTCCTCTGTCAGCACCTCCAGCTCTTGCTCGCTAAATTTGAGCTTCCGCTTTCTTTCTCCCTTCTCCTTTCCTTGGGCTGAGGTGTCCATGGCTGTTCAAGTGTGCTGCCTCCTTCAGAGTGTTGCTCAGTGTGGCTGGGCTGACTCTCTCTGGATGCTGGTTTGGGTGTGGCACCTGAAACTGCCTGGGATGACTCACTTCCTGCTTGTGATGTCATCAGGCTCCTCCAGGTGTGCTTCCTCGCAATTTCTCGCAATTTGCGATTTTCAATTACTGAATCGCAATTTGCGATTCGGTAAATCGGCCTCGCAAACCACAAATAGCGATTTTTAAGAAATCGCTAATTCTGAATCGCAATGATGGTACATGGCCTATTGTGACTCGGAAATAGCGGTTTCTTCAAAATCGCTATTTGCAATTCGCAAAGCCATTTCTTCATACATCTGGCCCCAAAACTCTTTCATTCTTCTAAAATTAATATTTTGACTTCAACTCATTGGATTTTTGTCATTTTGGTCTTGATTTATTTATAAACTCATCATCTATATTTCAAAAACCTGTGTGGAGTCCTTTTGTGGTGTCTTCATTGTGTTATTGTGTGTGTGTTGCACAAATACTTTACACATCGCCTCTTTAGATAAGCCTGACTGCTCTGTGCCAAGCTACCAGATGGTGAGCACAGGTTATTTTAGTGTGTATCTGACTTACTGTGACGAGGTTTGTGGTTCCTGCATTTACAAAAAAAGCCCAATTTCTAACAACTGTGGAGAAAATGTACTCCTAAATTTTCTAACTTTCACTCCTGAATTTACTTAGGCATTGAACAGTCAGAGGGTAGTCTGTCTTAGGGCCTGATTTAGATCTTGGTGGCCTCACCGCCAAGCCACATTGGAGGCGGACCTGAGAAAACCACCAAGTCGACGGTCTTTTGCCCCCTGTATTTAGATGTATTGCAGCTGAGTTGAAGCCCTCCAGGACAGAGGGTTCTTCCTAGCCGTCAGGCATGTGGGTTCCCGCTGGCTGTATTTAGATGTTACAATTGTACAGGTGGTGTACTGGCGGCAGTTTTCTGACAGAGAGAGGACATCGCTTGACCCAATGGTCATTGGACAATGCCAGTGGCTGTGGAATATGAACCACCGTACATCACACACAACACATCACATACACACTGTTATTCATTGCCATGACACCACAACCACCACCTACGTACTGCAAACACAAATACACATACATCTATCACACAACATACACACACTAGTTACACTGCACCCACACAGGACATAACCACAACAATCAACACATTCGTTACACAAACACACACCCACACAAGCACAACTACACACACCATGACAGCGACTGCCCCACACCAAAATTCACCTGAATATGGCATACAGCAACACGTCACACAACACAACATACACAAACACAATCCCTGCCATATGCCAGTGGCCCAAATACTGACACAACCATATCAACCACTGCACCTCCTTCCACCTCACCCAGTCAATTGCATTGCACACACATATACACGTTCTGACTCACACACACAGCTCAGGAACAACATGACACCTATATGTCTCCTTGCAAGGTGCACACATCGGCACAGCTGGAAAGTGTGATTGTACTGTCACTGTGGTGGCAGCATTCATTTGGCAATCAATATTGATGCCATAATGACAATTGTGTATGTGTTCAATATTTGTTGTGTACCAGTGTAACCCCACCCGTATCTGACCCAACTGTGTCCCCGACATATCCATGTCACAGTAATAAATAAAAAAAACGGTCACATGTATATGTTTGCAGTGGTCCCAAGCCTAAGTGCAGTAACCCGCCCCCGTACACAGCCAATGCGGTTTGCCTACCTTTGTGTCCAGCAATGGGGGGTTGTGCTTTCTCCAGGGTCCCATAGCAGCAGCGACAGAGGGTCCTGTCCAGTCATGTCTAGCCGGAAACGGAAGGAGAATCAGAAGAAATTGTGAGTTTTCACCCCCTTTGTCCTCCAATCTGCTAAGTCGGAAGTGGAGGTCGGAAGTCACTTTTTGCTTGGCGGTAAGGCATATCCAAATTTGCTTGGTGGTAAGTGTGACTGGAGTCCCACCGTCAGCCACTCTTTCCTATGGCGTCATGGCGGAGGATAGGATCCCTTGGTGGAGTCGGCGGGACTCAGGCAGGTTATTGTCTATCGGAACGCCAACACCTAAATCTGGTAGATGGACTGCCAAGGCGGCAAACAGGTTTTCCCCCCAGAAAACCGTCAGTGGGATTGTTACCGCCAACATCTAAATCTGACCCTAGTCATAATTTATAACCACTTTTGCAAGTCCATATCAGAGAAGATTAGCATGTTTGAGGTTGTACCAAGTTCTTTATCCAATTTCTGACACTCTACAGGGTCAAGCTGTTGTATAGCTATTTTAGCCATATTTTAGGCATGTTATTTTAGCCAACTAAGCCTGCCGCTGTGCACTTTAACCCAGTTACATTTTATACAGCATCACTTTATCTTTCAAGCAATAGCCATATTTCACAGTGCTGCTTTATTTTCTCTATCTCATTGTCCTTTCGCCTAGGAAAGCAATAAATTCTTAATAAGTCACTCTGTGCCTTTCCAAGGCTAAAGATGGATAGGGTTGTAGACAAACGTGGTATGCTGTGTCTCCAACATTCACAGAAAAAACACACTCATTCGTGGGGGCCATTTCTTGGAATGCCAACTGTGTTAATATAAAAACAACCCTTTGTCCCAAACATATTAGAGAGACATTCCAGCCAGATGACCACAACTGTATGCTGATTGCTGATTGCTTCACTACAGCTACTTGCTTAGACAGCCGAACCCCTGTTCTACATGGGAACGGTGTCTAGCTACACTATAGGCTTCCTTATCCAGGTATGAGGGATGACGTTGTCCCAGGGGGAAACCTGAAGGGTGGATTAGGCTTATTATTCTGTGCTCAAATATAGCATAGGCAGAAGAACTATCTATCACTCCTAGTAACAGTATGGTGGGACTGTTTTTGTGTTTCACTCTCCTCATCACCTACCTATTTTTATTGTGTTTTATCATCTTAGTTATTGCAATATCTGCTATTTTATATAAGATGCAGTTAGTTCAATCAATTCTTATTGACCTATATTCTGCCTCTGTTGTCTTTGCCCATGTGAGACTTGGGTAACAGAGAGAAAGGGATGAGAACTGATTGACCACGACTTCCCCTGAAGAGTCTTTCTTGTCATGCGCCCAGTTACCAGAATCATCTCAGCCAAAAGATGAGGCACTGCTAGTTAGCCAGAAAACCCATATTAAGCCGACAGGCATCATATTGTGTGGAATCGTACTTAGTACCCACAATCCATGTGATTCTGCCGCCTAAATCCAGTAGCCTCATTAGCACAATGAGAACCTACGCGACAAAGCATTTGTACATTTATACAATTCCCTGCACATCATAAAAACCTGTAACAGATCATATGTCAGACATAAACATGCACATTTGGCAAATCTGAAGAAAAAACTACAGCATTGCTAACCAGTGAGAGAAATGTTGAACTCTTCATCCAAGTCCTCTATGGCTGATATAATATTATGAGATTAACACACTCTGGCCCCAATTAGGAGTCAATAGAGTGGTATACCACGGTGGAATATTACTCCACCTGATCACAGTTATCTGGCACTCTGTTTCCACACCTGGAAGTTTTGGGTGCAAGAACTCCAGATTTTATTTTATCAGCCAAATGAGGATCAGTCAGGAGCTATGGGCACAAATGTAGCCTGACCTCCAGGCGTCAATCAACAACCTGGTGTGGCACGGGGAAGGATGCAACACCCCTAATACCAGGCCACAGCCTGCCCTCTACCATGACAGTTTTACCACCCAGCGGCCATGCTCCCCACTCCATACAGGCCACCCAATCACGTTTACCATCTGGTCAGGTGGAGGTGATAAAAGGGGACAAAATTGGGTGAGAATGGGGATTCCACATGGTGTTCCACCTGCTGAATGCAATAATTTAGACTGGACACATTTGAGTGTGATAAAACTGTGCAGAAACATTACATTCTGACCTCTAGGTATTCTCCAACCTAAATCTGTTAAATTGTAATTTTCCCCTCATTCTTAAGGTTGATACACTTTTTTAAAGTCCTAAATGAATCCTAGTTTGATTTCACAGATGATTGAGTAATGTATGTTTTTACCCAACCCTGTTAGCAATAATAAGTCTGTGTGCTAGGCAAGTGCTATCCAATAAGTGCATCCCTTACTAGATATCACTGAATTGAATCAACTTGGAATCTCCTTTGCGTTAAAAAATTGTAGTCTGACATTTCTTGAAGCAGTGTGAGTTATATATTGTTCTAGTTTTGCACTTACACAAACATTTTTGTATCCTCGTCGGTTTTAGACTTCAATGAAAATATAAAACTAATATATTCTCCATTAATAATTAATTCAGCATCACCCTTGTTGTTGGTTGGTATAATGGGATGGCCTAAAGTATAACAGAACAAGTACTGAAGACCTTTGGATTTTGCAGTCCAAATTCCCCATTGTAAGTAGTTGTTTAAAACCTGAACATTTCTATCTTCCTGTTACTTCAAAGCACATTCTTGGCAGGGGCGTAGCTTCAGAAGGGGGTGTTTGGGATGTTACACCCCCCTAATAAATGTATTTTGTAGTTTATAGTTGGGTATAGGTGCTTTAAGTCAGGTATGGTGAGGTGTTTGTTGAATTTCACTTGGGATTTTTACATACACATGCAGAAAAAACACACTCTCATCTCTGTTTTAAAAGTCTTAAAAGATGGTTATTCTACGAAATATTGAGTTTTAAGTAGTCCTCTCAATCCGCGCTTCTCTCACTTCCTACTGCTCATTAAGGGCCATATGTACAAACACATTTTCCCATAGACATAGAATGGGTAAAATCCTTTGATACATCTAGCCCTAAGCCTCCCTCCTGCCCCGCTTCTCATTTGATGTATTTTAACCCGCGTGACTGTTGGGAAATATGAAGTTCACCCCCCCTCCATCTTATTGACCAAGCTAAGCCTCTGATTTTTTAATATGCTATTAAACTCTCATGTTATCTGTAGCTTGCACTACTTGCACTAGTGAAAATATTATAAAAAGTGTAGCTTAGCTTTCAGGGGCTATACATTGTTGTTATTATATTTAAATAAACAGGGAGGCTTAATTTGAAAGTTGTTCAACTCCCTGTTTATACTCAGATACTACATCATTTGCTTTGGGAATGTAATTCCAAAATATGAAATATAGTTCTGTGCCTCCTCAAACTGTAATCACTCTCAAAATAACTTTTCCTAACAACATTAATTTACTCTTCAACCCATTGATTATACACCTTGTAACTTTTTCATTGCTCTCAGAATACCAGACCTGAGATATCATGTTTATCCTCTACAAAATTATATCAACAGCAAGCATGAACACAAAGGAACGATTCACTACACTAAGTATGCACCTAATTCACACAGGTGCACCAATAGTAGCATTTACTAGTGCAAATGCAACTTTTTCATTCACAAAATGTAAATTTCCACATGCAAATTAATTTGTTCACACATAAAATAACACTAGCATGTGACATTTTGGCCCATATTTATACTTTTTGACGCTAAACTGCGCTAACGCAGTTTAGCGTCAAAAAATCTAGCGGCGTCTAACGCCATTCTGAAGCGCCATGCGGGCGCCGTATTTATGGAATGGCGTTAGCCGGCGCTAGCAGACCGGCGCTGCCTGGTGTGCGTGGAAAAAAACCACGTAGACCAGGCAGCGCCGGCGTAGGGGGAAAATGGCGTTAGGGCGTCTTAAAATGGGGCAAGTCAGGTTGAGGCAAAAAAATCGCCTCAACCCGATTTGCGCCATTATTTTCGACGCCCAGACGCCATTTAAATGACTCCTGTCTTAGTAAAGACAGGAGTCATGCCCCCTTGCCCAATGGCCATGCCCAGGGGACTTATGTCCCCTGGGCATGGCCATTGGGCATAGTGGCATGTAGGGGGGCACAAATAAGGCCCCCCTATGCCACCAAAAAAAATAAAAAAATATAGAAAATTATACTTACCTGAACTTACCTGAATGTCCGTGGGGTGGGTCCCTCCATCCTTGGGTGTCCTCCTGGGGTGGGCAGGGGTGGCAGGGGGGGTCCCTGGGGGCAGGGGAGGGCACCTGTGGGCTCATTTTGAGCCCACAGGCCCCTTAACGCCTACCCTGACCCAGGCGTTAAATAGTGGCGCAAATGCGGGGTTTTTTGACCCGCCAACTCCCGGGCGTGATTTTTGCCCGGGAGTATAAATACGACGCATTTGCGTCGCCGTCATTTTTTTAGACGGGAACGCCTTCCTTGCATCTCATTAACGCAAGGAAGGCGTTCACGCAAAAAAATGATGCTATTTGCCCATACTTTGGCGCTAGACGCGTCTAACGCCAAAGTATAAATATGGCGTTAGTTTTGCGCCGAATTTGCGTCGAAAAAAACGACGCTAATTCGGCGCAAACGGAGTATAAATACGGGCCTTTATGTGTGAATTAAACTTCTGATTTGCGAGTTGTGAGCATTCAGGCACAAAAAGTGGCAAACATCCATAAACTTGTAAGTTTGTACATATATTTGTGAGAAATTGGGTTGTTGGTGCGCTGGGATGTGAGCCTAGGTCAAGTAACAGCCCCAGTCCCTTACAGGATGAGCCGCAAAAAGTCAATAAACAAACCTGTGCTTAACCCTGGGTAGCTTGGCACAAAAAGAAAGTCAGGCTTAACTTAGAAGCAATGTGCAAAGTATTTATGCAGCACACAAACAGTAATAAAGTGGAAACACAATACAAGGAAAAATCCCAAACCAATTTAAAAAATAGAGTAAATTTGAATTAATTATTTGATGCCAAAACATCAAGAATGCAATCAATCATTAGAATTGGAGTTATGATTTTTAAAAGTTTTTAGTAAAAACTAGCACCTAAAAGATTAAAACGCCAAACGCAGACCTCTAGTTGCACAAGACCGGATCAAAGTTGAAAGTTAAGGCTGACCACGATGGAGCGTGGTTCAGATACAAGAGGTGAAATGGGCCTGGGCAGTGGTTACCTTCATACTTAGACAAATTCTTAAAGAAAAACATCTGAGATGGTAAAGTTCAGCAGGACAAGCCTACAGGATATGTAGTGAATATGTAGTGAAGATCTCTATGTTCAGACTTTTTTTGCTGAAATGAAAGTTTAAAAACTCCAGCGGAATGAAGCAGAGGACAGTTGCCGAAGACAGTTCTACGATGCTGGATACCCCTTTAGTGAAGGACCACTGAAATGGATTTGTTGCTGCGGAGAACGTAGAGGGAAAAGCCGCAAAGTCAATCCAACAAGCAATGCACCTCAGGCGGATGGATGAGCAGGTTGGTCCTGGTCACCTCCTGGTTCTCTGAGCACTTTTTGGCCAAATTGTGATTAATTCCTCAGTTATGGAAACTGGCAATCTGGGCACTTTGGGCACCACAACCAAGGGTGCAGGACTGGTGGGATACCTCTTGGGGGTTCAAGACTCACCCAGGCTGGGTCCAGGTGTGGGCTTAAGATGGTGGGAGTCTTTTCTGTCCATGTTGCTCTGAACAAGAGGCCAGCAAACTAGTCCCTGGAGTCTTTTCTGGCAATCCAGGGTGCAGGTGAAGATGTAGGGGTCACCAGCTGGGCTGGCCTCTGAGGGCTAAAGTCAGGCTCCAGGCAGCAAAGCAGTCCTTCGAGGTACAGCAGAAGTCTGGTAGAGTACACAGCAGATCACAGAAGCAGGCAGTCCTCTGAGAGTCCTTCCTAAGTACAGTAGTGAACTGAAGAGTGGGCCTGTTGTGTTTGTATCCTATTTTACTAGATGAGACTGCTGGATTTGGGTGGCAGCACCACCAGGCTGTGGGGAACTGAGTCTAATTCCATACTGTGTGACAATTGTCAGCCTGACCACTCCGGCCAGCTAGCAGTGCCTCACCAACACCTGAAAGTGGCAGTGATTTGTGGCAACCATACGCATAACATTCTGATTTCTCAGGGAAATCATGGTGCAAAATCATAGAGCAGAAGCAACTCCCTATTGTGCCACTTTTATCAACTCAGATCTTTGATCTTCATTGGGCATCACACGATCACCCACCTGTGGTATTGTTACTAGGCCAGTAGTGTTTAGGCTAGTTATGCAGTAGGAATATTTGGCAGGATTTGTCTTTGGTAATGGCTTGCCATCAGCAGAAGCTTTCACAGCAGCAAGTGTTTCATCATCCATCCTTGTTTGTGAATGAGTTATTGCAGCAACAGAAGCCGTAGCTACTGCTGACTTGGCTGCTTCATCAGCCAACAAATTGCCTGCAACGTGTACTCCTACAAGTTGATTTCCTAATGTGTGGGCTACATGGGCATTGGGTAGCGTATCCTTCACGTCCACTACTTCACCCATAATTGAATGCACCATTGTGGGGTTAATTCCTGATATGACTGCATGAGGTTGTGCTGGAGCAGCACATGCTAGGTTAGTATTCAATGTTTGCATTACAAACTGTACTAAGAGTCTAGATATTGTTACAAGCTCAATGTATAAGTGGCAAACCTGAGCTACCGCCAAGGTGCCTGCATCAGGATGCAGTGTATATGTGGGAAATTGACACCAATTGGGGATTCATCTTTTTAAGGTTCAAGCTTGAACAACCTTCAGACTAAAATAGCTGCTACCTATATAGCTGAGGAGGAAATCCTCAATGCCATGGATGTCTCCGTATATAGTGTTGGGGTGCCTTTTGCACATGATAAGACGGAGATTCTCAGGGAAAGCTGTAATTCAGTGCCTCACCAAACGTTGGTGGCGCCGTGTCATGTTTGACTCTCATTATACTAAATGAGACTGATGAATTTAGGCAGCAGCACCACCAGGCTGCAGTAAACTGAGTCTCATTCCATACCGTGTTTCAACTGTCGACCTACCCCTTGTGGCCAGCTAGCAGTACCTCACCAGCACCTGAAAGTAACATTCTGATTTCTCAGGGAAATTGTGGTGCAGCAGACCTCATCCTTTTCTCTCAGTTACGTTTGTCTCACACATGCAAAGACAAACAGAAGCAGAAATGTGTTCAATATATTTTAGTGAATCAACTGCGTTCTAGATAAAATAGCATGCAGTACAATGATTAGAATGATAAATCAGAATAGCAGCAATGCGGTGTCAAGGAAAGTGAAAAACAAGAAACGTCCCGCCTTAGTGTCAGAGTGCTAAGTGTCAAGATTCCTACCTATGCCATTAAGGTACTACTAGAGCACAACAGTGTTAGCCCTAATCCGTCATTCAGGTTCCCTAGGAAGACACCATATTCCATACTTGAATATGATAGTAGTGAAGAGGGCTGTTGGTCTACTGAGAGTCCTCTCTCATGTAAATGGAAAGATGCCAAGTTTCAGCAGACAGCTGCAATGAAGCTACAGCGTGCAGTGGCAATTGTCTGTCTGGAACTCTCTCTCCAACGTATAGGGGCTAGAGGGATATTTTATTTTAAAAAACAGCTGGTGTTCTGAGAAACCTGCCCTAACGTAACAACACGTATGTTTCTCATTTCAGTGTTCCTCTTTGTATTGACAACATATTGGAGACAGCCTTGAGCAAAGCACAGAACGAGAATGTCAGAGTAAAAGGAATTAAAACAGTTCTCTGCTTAAAGTGTATGAGATAAAGGAAAATAAAACATCACCACAGAAGAGAGATTCTGCTCAGAAAATAAAATGAATTGTTACTAGGCTAAAGGGCTCAAGCTGCAGACCTATGGCTAAAATACCTTGCCCATGAAAGCTACTAAAATAACCTCACGACAGACGTAAAGGTCCTATTTTTACACCCTGGTGCTCTTCTTCTGGAAAGTGGGAGAAGCTTCTGGAAAGGTTGTTTGGAGTGCATGAAATCCACTGAATCTTCTGCCCTCGCTCCAAGCTGGCTGCAGAGACTATACAGGGTTGTTAGGCCCTTTGTCTGATGGCAGAGCACAGGCTATTCCAGTGTAAGAGGAGTGGTGCTCAGCTCTACCCCCCATCCTGCAGCAGATGGCCCATTGAAGCACACATAACCCTCTATTGTGTGACTGCCTGGATGGAATTCACAAAGTCTGATTGTCAGCTGCACCCAGTCAATGTGTCCCAAGAGAGAATGCAGGCACAAGTGGCTCAGGGCAGAAAAATGCTAACTTTCTAAAAGTGAAATTTTCAAAATTCTAATGAAAAATCTGACGTTCTTATCGAATAGGGATTATCATTACAATGTCATAGGTACCAAACATGAAATATCCACCGGCTCCCAAATAGGAATTACAGCTTATTAAATGTAATGAGGAATCCCTAATGTTATCCTATTGGAGGGGTAGGCCGCGCAGTAGTGAAAAACACATTTAGGAGTTTTTAACTACTAGGACATGTAAAAACTTAAAAATACATGTCCAACTCTTTAATTACACAGCACCCTGCCCTATGACCTACCTAGGGCTTACCTTAGGAGTGACATATTTGTAATAAAAGAGGGGTTTAAAGCTTGGCAAGGGGGTTTAAATGCCAAATTGACATGGTAGTTTAAAACTTTAGACTTAAATGGCAGGCCTGGGACATGTTTTAGGGTGCTACTTAAGTTGGTGGTACAGTAAGTGCTGCATGCCTATATTTAATGTACAGGCCCTAGGTAAATGGTATACCACTCTACAAAGGACTTAGACATAAATTAAATATGGAAAATTGGTATATGTCAATCAAACCATGTTTTGGGAATTGAGCGCAAGCATGTTAGCATTGGTTAGCAGTGCTAAAGTGCACATAGTCCTAAGGCCAACCAAAACGAATTTCAGCAAAACTTGGCGGTAGGTAGGGGTAGGCAAAGTAGACAACTCTAAGGCTGGCTGGTCTAACAGCATTCATAAATACTAAGAGAAATTGGCATGAATCACAGTGTTAAAGGCAGGAATGCGTCTGTTGTCAGGTTTGGAATGGTGAAGGAGACCCCTGAAAATTGGTGAGCATGAAAGGAAATGGGTGTCTCCAAAACAAAAATAGCTTCTAAACATAGAAGAAAAATTTGCAAAAGCAAACACTTTTCATTCTAAAAATGTGTTACATTTCTGAATGCTTACAATGTAAGAAAATACTCTTGATAAACTGTGGCAATCACAGTTTCACAGGAATGCTGTTGGAAGTTGTTGTGAATCGAAAGAGAGTTTGCAATTTGATATGGGATTCAATTAACAACTTTCTTTCTGAGCATTTCCCCCAGTTTCCAAATTTCATCCCCTTGTAAACAAGGTTCCATCTAGATGTCCCAACCACTGTTTTTGCAACTATATTTTTGCACTCTACATTGAGATTGTTGATAGCATTCATGAACACAATTTAGTACATTTTTCAATGTCAGACTGGTACTCATTTTGCCCTGTGAGGCAAAAATGAACTCCTCCTCAATATTACCAAATACACACTGCTTAACATCTAAATTTAGTTGGTTGCTGGTATTGTCATTGCTTCAGACACTTGAATTAAAATTTGCAACAGACAAGCATTGCTATGAAATCATTCATTTTAACTAAACCGCCTTCGTAGCTATTCATCCCCATCCGATCGAAGCGCCTACAATTCTGTCAATATTTTCATATCTACATTTATTAGTGAAATTGGTCTGAATTTCTTGCAGGATTAGGCAAAACTAACATTCTTTAATTTCCTCTTAAAACAATTTTTGCGATACTTTATTACAAAACTTGTATTGAAGATATTTAGCCTCCCAATAATTTACACCATTCTTATAGAATATCAACCAAAATCTCAGCAGCGTTCAACACTGTATCTCACCACAACCTCATCAAGAGACTCAACCACATAGGGGTCCAGGAGGACGCCCTCACATGGATCGCATCCTTCCTCACAGGATGAACCCAGAGAATCCGCCTATCTCTCTTTACCTCAGAACCCAAGAAACTCATCTGTGTCGTCCCTCAAGGTTCATAACTCAATCCCACCCTTATCAACACCTACATGATGCCTAGCCAACATCGTCAGAACCCACAGCATCAACATTGTATCCTATGCAGATGACACCCCGCCCATCCACCACTACAACTAACTTCAACAGCTGCAATGCGAGGCTCACCGATTGGATAAAGACCAACTGCCTGAAACTCAACACAGACAAGACGGAAGTGATGATTTTTGTGAACAACACCTCCCAGTGGAAAGAAACCTAGTGGCCCACTAAACTCAGACCCACATCCACACCGACAGGCCATGCCCGCAAAATTGGCATCATCCTGGACAGCAAACTCACTATGAAATGCCATTTCAACACAGCCTCATCCGCCTGCTTCCACACCCTCTGCATGCTCCGAAAGATCTTCAGATGGCCCCCGTCAACACCAGGAAAACCATTACTAAAGCCTTAATCACCAGCTGGCTGGACTACAGCAATGCCCTCTATGCAGGAATCACCTCCCTCCTGAAGAGACTCCAGACGATGCACAACACGCTGCCAGACTCATCCTTGGCCTCCCCAAACAGATCCATATCTCCCTACACCTCTGGAACCTCCACTGGCTCCCACTCCAGAAAAGATGCCAATTCAAGATGCTGATACATGCCCACAAGGACCTCAACAACCAGAGACTAGCATACACCTGCAATCTACTTCCTTTGCCATTGCATACACTCCTGGTATCTGCTGAAGCCACGACGGAGGATGCTCCTTGCCTACTTCGCTGCCAAGTACTGGAATGACCTTCCCCTCCTCCTTCGAATGTCACCCTTGCTCCTGGAATTCAGAAAGGGAGTCAAGACCTGGCTGTTCGACTGATCCCAGCAAGACTCTAGCACTTGGATAACCTCACAGGTGACAAGCCATGCTTCACAAATACCTTTTGATTGATTGTACTAAGTAAATCTTTATTACTTTTATTTCATGTTGCCAGGGCTGTAACAGTGCTTTAAGTGGGATGGAAAAGTTGGTGAGTCTCTAAAAGGGGTGTATCTAAAGAAGCATAAATAGGAATCCTTTCAAAGAGGTGTGACCTATGTCATTAGGGCTTTAACTTAAAACATGCAAACGAAATTCATGTGCTTCACACAGCAGTCTATCTGATCTGGATTTGGGTGCCTAATTGCATCCAGACATGTCACACGGCAACCATCACATATCTAAAACAAGCCAGACCTCTTAACTTTGCTCATGCATGTTAGCTGTATCAGATAACCAAATAACAACAATGATTGTGTTGTGAATATTTACAATTGAACATATTTCAATTCTAAAAATATGAGATTGTGAATTAAACATTTTGAAAATCTGTAGAAGAGGCAGTGGCCTTCGAAGTATCTCAATCACTCCCACTCTAGGTTCTGACCACTTTACCACTTTTCTCTGCATTCTCCTGGTGTGTTAGACACTTACACTTTTTTTTCTCTCCTAAATCTGTATTTCTGAGAGAGGCTGAGGATTTAATGTACATATAAATGCACACATTTATGGCCCACTAAAAAAAGGCGCTGTGATAAACTTGCACTGCCTTCTGCCTCTACTTCAGAGCTCTCAATCAAGCATGCTCATATCCATTCATTTGCAACCTGAACTCAACCAGAAACCTGGAGGCAACATAGTGCAAAGTATGCATTATACAAGAATCATATTTTGCACAAGAAGAAACATAAGTTCTTCTTTACAATGGCTTACATTTCATGTATGACTTTGTGGAGTTTGGGAATTTAGGGCTTGATTTAGATCTCAGCAGATGGAATACTCCATCACAAATGTGATGGCTATCCTGCTTGCCATATTACAATCTCCATAGGATATAATGGGATCGTAATACAGTGGACAGGATATCGGTCAGATTTGTGAAGGAGTATTCCCCTCCATCAAGATCTAAATCAGGCCTTTAATTTGGCCATGCATTCTTTTATTTTAAGACTGTTCCCCTTTATTCTAGGTATTTAATTTGATTTTGTACATTATACTACATTTGTGCCCTCTCTTTTAAAAAAAAAAGGTTTTATTTAAATAAAAAGAGGACTACTAGCATTGAAACTATGTTGGCTGAAAAACATTCAAATGCCTGTTGAGACAAAAGTAAAAAATAATTGTCTCAAATATAATAGGCATATGATTGATCTACATTGAGTACAGTTCAACCATATGTCTTTGAAAAAAGCTGTCTTTTATTTAACACTGACAATTATTTTGTCCTTAGCTGCAAATTGTGACATCTCACATTTAATTATTGGTGATCTAGTCCTCCAAGACTTTGCTTCTGCCCATATCCTGGGATCTGGGATTCTCTTGTGTAAAGCCTTTAACTAAGGTGTCTCCTAATTCAAAGCAAAGTCCATCTGTGCCTGTATAAAGCTATGTACTACCAGCCATCTGGACCGCTAAACTATGGTGGTCATTATGAGTATGGTGGAGTTGGACCTCCCCGCCGATGGTGTGCACCGCCGACAGGGTGGCGGTGCAGACCACCGTATTATGAGTGCGGCTGTGAACTGTGAGCAATAAATCCACCTCACCGCCTGTACCGCCAGTGCGGTACGACCGCCACCGACGGCAGAGGCCATCTTCAGGCCTGCGGAAAGACCCATCCCGCCCACCATATTACGATTCACCACACTGCCACGATTTCCGGGGAGGAACCACTGCCATACAAAGCCTGGCGGAAAGGAGCAGTATAAAAGGAAGTACTCAATGTAGGGACACAGACGAGGTTGAAGACGACATGGAGCATGAACTTGAGATCTTCCCAGCATTAATCCTCGCAACCCATCTCCAGGACCGTGACCGCCAATGAAGACCGCAACGGTGAGTACAGGCGCCTAGCACACAAGGGAGGGAAGGGGACAATTACCCACCCACACACCACACGTATTCCCCACACGGACTACCACACCCACATACAAGCACACCAACACCCATAGAGACACACACCCTCCCCACCAACATCCAAACACACACACACACAGCCCAAACAAGGTATTCACTCAGCACAGATATATACATACCTGACACATGCAGAGAAATAAATAAGTGGATGCACATACCTGTGTATACGACCCTCCCATATTAAAACGCAGGGTAACGGAATATCATTGCACCAACATGCCTTTGGGCAGATATATTAAATGACTTTTGGAAAGTTAAACAAACTATGTACAAACAAGGCCATGGACCAGTCCATAGAAAATGTCCGAGTGTGCCAACTATGCACATTCTTGACTCCTACACGACCATGGTATCCACAGGGCAGGGGTGTCAATGGGGCAGGCATGCACCTCAGGGGGCAGGGGAAGGGGGTGGCGGGGTGGGCACTCAGGTTTGGAAAGGGGGGACTTTGGCTTAGGAGTCGGAGGGGGTGGGTGTTTTGGCTTGCCCTTGGAAGGAGTGGGAGTGGGCTTGGACTGGGAGGTGGGAAAGAAATCAGGCCGCTTCAAAATTTTCTTACTGGCTGGGGAGGGGGCAGGAGACCGGGAAGAGAGGACTGTGGAGGAGCTTGAAGGGGAAGGACTTCATCTGAGGAGGCCAAGGGAACGTTTGGGGACAAGACGGGTGGCCCAGTGGGTTCAAATAGGTCAACACGGGAAAGGTAAAGCTTTTTAGGTGCAGGTAGAGGGGCTTTGGAGACAGGTTTGGGAGTGGAGGTTGAGAGAGTGGTTGTCAGTGGTGTAGGTTTGCTACGAGTGGATGCAGGTGCATGCTGAGTCAGCTTATGTTTGGTGGATGAATGTTGTGTGGATGAGTGCGAGCGACTGTGTGTATTGGGAGGTAGTGGGTAGAAAGAGTGTGTAAAGGCAGGCACCCAGTGTAGACAGATGTTGTGGTGGTGTCTGTTGGTGTGGTGCGTGTGCTGCAAGTGTCTCTGCAGGTTGACATGGTGAGTGCGGGTGTGGTGTCTGGGGTGCATGTGTGGATGACTGCTGTTGTGGTGACTGTGGCAATTGGGAAAGGAGCCGCGACTGAGGGTGCAATACATGTGGCAGTGAGTGGTGAGGTGACAGACTGGGAGGAGGAGTGGGTGGGGGATATAGTGGGGGAAGTGGATGTTATCGTGTTTGGAGTTGTTTGTGGAGTGTGTGCATGCTTGCCGTGGGACGTGTGTTGCTTGTGTGTCACATGTAGTTTCCTGAGTGCTGTCTTTGGTGTATGCTTGTCTGCATGTGTGCGTGGGATGGGTGAGGGGAGATGGGTGCTGGAAGGGGCAGAGGTGGTGGGAGGGGGAACGGAAAGATGAGGGACACTGGCTGCCGTCAAAGAGGAGGCCAGAGCCTGAAAAGATCTCTGTAGGCCAGACATAGCACAGTGAATGCCTTCCAAGTAGGCATTACAATGCTGAATCTGGGATGCCAGCCCCTGGGTGACATTCACAATGGTTGTCTGCCCTACAGAGATGTATTTCAGGAGGTAAATAGCCTCTTCAGTGAGGGCAGCAAGGATGACTGGGGCAGGGCCTGAGGTGCCTGGAGCGAAGCAGACACCCACCCTCGTGGGTGAATGGGTACGGGCAACTCGGGGGGAGCTAATGGGAGGTCAGAACTGGTACAGGGGGTGGCAGAAGATGGCAAAGATTTGGTGGTCCCAGAAGGGTCCGCCACCACCAGGGAACTGCCATCAGAGGAGGTACCAATGTCTCGACCAGCACTGGTAGTCACCTCCCCCGTGGTGCTCCCCTCGCCCTCCAACCCACTGGTCCCTTCGGCGTTGGTGGTCTCTGCCTCCTAGATCATGTGAGCTGCAGCATCCCCACTCGCCGGTGCCCCTTCTCCTTCACCTGATCATACTAATGCACACAAGGAGACAAGTTGACAGAGAGTGTGGGATGGAAAAAGAAAGGGATGTAGGCTGTCAATTACAGTATACATACGATGTAGGCACAAATGCAGTCATGCACATCCCAAAAACTATCCCTCACCATTACCAACTCCAAGAAGGTAAGTACCTATGAAAGGGAATCCAGCTCCCACACTTTACTGACATAATGACGCTACACTGGCCAACCACATCACCATCTAGTCCCTACAACCCCTTCCAGGCAGACAATGGCAATCTGGGATTGATCCAGTTCCACTACCATGTGACAAATCGATGAAGTGGTACATCAGATCCACAGGCTAACCCATAGGACCCCCTACATGGCCATATTCCCACCCATACCAGGATAACTGCACAATCCCAGTGACTCATGGGTCCAGTTGCATGCCCACACCTTTCCATGACCCTGATACCACCTGCTACCCACTTATTGCACCCAGCTACACTGTACAAAGTAAAAACAGAACAGTGGTGCTACTCACCCCCTAGCGGCTGCTGTGCTTCCTTCATACACCCATCCAACTACGGATTGGCCACCGCCAGAATGCGGGCCAATAGAGGAGTCAGGGTCCGACGTGCACCCGTTTCTCGTTGGGAGGCTGTCCAAGCTGGGCCTCTGCAGTCTTCCGGGCCCAGAGTCTCAGGTTCTCCCACCTCTTCCTGCAGTGGTTGCTCCACTGGCTGTAGACCCCCAGGGTCCGCACTTCCTTGGCGATGGCTTTCCACATCCCCTCCTTCTGATGGGCGCTAACCTGCATGGGAGACACTTCGAACAAAATACTGTAGGTCAAGCCTCCTAATTCACACTTGGGATACAACACCACATGTATCTGTACCTCAAACAATGACTCCCAATCATGCTCCTACACACATACATCCTGTCACACTTCACCTATCCCTTAGGACACCCAACAGTCACACACACATGCATCTTCTGCATTGGTACATACTTCTAGGGCGCTATAATGCTACTCACCTGGTCCCCTGGTCAGCCATAAAGCTTGGCATACAGGAGTAGGACCCCGTCCACAAGCTTCTCCAACTCCTCTGAGGTAAAAGCCAGGGCCCGTTCCCCTGTAGCACGTGCCATGTCTGCAACCAGAGGCAGGACACAGCAAAACATGCAGTGGAGTAGTAGCCATCTCGAGGTACAGGAGTCAAGTGGCAAGGGCTACACAAAATGGCGGTGAGGACCGTTGCGGTGTGCACCATCACAGCCGGCACAGATCATGATTGGCCCATTCTTCCCATAGACACCAATGCTAACCAATGAGGAGTTGTACGGCGGTTCTGACCGCCTAGCACCATGACGACTAACGCCAGCAGAATGATGTCACTTCCACCTGTCCTCCACATGAAGACGGGCGGCTGCCATTTTACGAGGGTAACTTGTATATACACAGTACAAGGACAGTGTTTATGGCGGAATAGTAATACCTATGACAGTCAAAATGGTAAAGTTACACATGCAATGTCCAATAGCATGGTAGCATCCAAGCCTACAGGTGTATATGTCCCTGGCACACCAATCTCAACACATCATTAATGTATACAATGAATGTATGTGATACCTGTATACAGACAGTTGACTCATAGCCATCAACCCATGTGAAGAAGGAAGTTTACACCAGTATACAGACCCCTTGTTGACCTAGCTACCATGGAAGAGCACCACATTATCATCAGCTATCATCTGAACCGTGCCACATTTCGTGAGCTGTGTTCCCAATTGGAGTCTTCTCTACTGCCTGCCAAATGAAACCCCTATGCTATCATTTCAACAGTACATGTACTATCTGTCCTACTTTTTCACGCTACTGGTTCCTTTCAGGCGACTGTGGGATTGGCATCCAGTGTGTCACAATGCTCAGCAACATCTTGGCAAATGTCCTAACTGACTTGTTGCAACACCTCCAGAGTTACATAAAATGTCCTCAAAGTGCAGATTTTACCACAGTGAAGTCTGATTTTTATGAGATTGCCAACATCCCTCATGTGATTGGTGTCATTGATGGCACACATATTTCCATCATATCCCCCAGAAGCCACTGAGCAAGTGTTTAGGAACCGCAAAAACTTCCATTTCATAAAGGTGCAGGTGGTGTGTCTTGCAGATCAATACATCTCACCGTTGGCAGCAAGATTCCCTGGATCAGTCCATGACGCCTACATTTTGAGGAACAGTAGTGTCCCATAAATCATGGCACAACTACAGGGAGACAAAGTCTGGCTAGTTGGTGAGTGTGCATGTGACAGTTTTGCAGTGCTACCTGACTAAACACGTTTGGCATTGTACGACTGTGTGTTATGTGCTATCTTGCTCCCCTCTTCCCAGGTGATTCTGGCTATCCTAACATGCAGTGGCTGCTGAAACTTGTGAGGAATCCCAGGAGAGAGGGGGAAAACCGGTACAATGATGCTCATGGTCGTATCAGAAGGGTGATTGACAGGACCTTTGGGCTCCTGAAGTCCAGTTTTAGGTGCCTGCATATGTCTGGAGGAGCCCTGTGCTACTCCCCAAACAAGGTGTGTCAGATCATAGTAGCCTGATGTATTTTGCACCATTTGGTCCTCAGGAGGCATGTTCCACTACTGGAAGTAGAGTATGTAGCACTGCCATCCATGGGACCCCAGGGGATGGAGGATAGTGATGGAGAGGGAGAAGGGGAAGATGTGGACTCCAGGAGTCAGCGAATTCAGCTCTATTTCCAATGAGTCTCATGTAAATGTTGCACTGCGAATCTGACTAACCTGGGTAGGATTTAAGTTGCAGTGTTGCTGTGCTGCCTGCCCCTTTGCTATTGCTACATCATGTTGGAAGAGGTGATGTTTGTAGACACTCCTGGCCAAAGCAGTGAAATGAACTTGGCCTACCCCTCTCAGTACATTGGATCCATTCTATATTGACATGCAGCTGTACGTATCTGCTTATGAATGATGGTTTACAATAGAATGCATTTTGAATAAATAACAACATCTGTTGGTGTGCTCAAACACTGTTTATTGAAGGAGTGAGACAATAGGGATCTTATAGTGCAAGGGAGTGGGCAGATGGTGAACAATATTCTCAGTGCAGTGTCCACAGCTGCTGGTAGCACAGGGGCAGTGTCCATGGGTCCATATTTAAATGCAGATATGGCAGTGGACAGTCAACGAGTTGGCTCAGTGGCACACAAGGGAGACAGTTTAGGGCAGGGTCACTTCCTGGCAGTGTGCTTGGTCTTGGCTACAGTGTCACTGGGATGTCTGGGTCTCCAGCCACGTTTGCGAGGGGGTTCCTGGGCTACAGGCGAAGTGGTGCTGGTGGCCTGTGAGTGTTCTGGCAGGGCCACCATTCCACTGACTGCTGCTGAGTTTGAGGGCTGGGCTGTAGCCTGACTGGTGGAAGGGGCCTGTTGATGGGTAGACGACTCAGGCATGATGTTGGGCATCCTCAGCAGCACCCTTGCAATGGTGGCCATGTTGGCATTCAGTTGTTTCCATTGTTCCATGGCCTCCTGCTGGTGTGCCACCTGCAGCCTCTGGTTCTCCTGCAATGTGGCCAGGATCTGGCCCATCCTGTCTTGGGAGTGGTGGTATGCCCCCAGGACCTCTGAGATGGCCTCATGGGCAGCAGATTCCCTCCTTGATCCACCCCGTAGGCCACTGATACCCTCCCTGTGGCTGTGTCCCCAGCACAGATCACCCAGTCCCACTTGCATTGGGACCGTCATCGTCCGGTCTGGCGGTGGGTGGTGACTCCGCTCTCTGTACATATGGGCAGACAGTCAGTGGCCTGGTGACACTGATGTGGTAGTGTTGGGCGACAACTGATGGTGGTAGCTGAGTAGTCGGTGGGGCTTCTGGGGGTGAGTGTCCAGGGCTGTGGGATGGGCCAGGGTAGTCATTTGGGTCCAGACATCCAGCTGGACTGTCGTCACTGGGGCCTTCTTCTGCTGGTGGACTGGCACTCCTTCGCACCTCCAGCCGGGAGGCATAGGCAGAGGAACCTGTGTGGCAGTACAAATATTGTTTTGTGACTCCTAAAATCTATGGGCATTGTGGCTTGTGGATGATGGTGTTGTTGTAGTGTTATAGGGGATATGGCATTGACAGCACTGTCCCTTTGTACAATTGACGTGGTATATGTGTCTAATGTAATAGTAGTTACTATTGGCATGTGATTCTCCTGTCTTCTGCACCCTATCCTGTCATTACCATATCCCTTCAAGCATTTGCCACCTGTTTAATTTGCTTACTTCCCCAGTAAACTGCATGCAGGGGCCCTTAGGGATGGGTGTCACGCATTGTTAGTTGAGGGATTGTTGGTGCATTGTGGGTAATGTAGTGTAGACTACATTGCATACTGGGGATGGTCATTGAGCATAGAGGGATGGTTTGGGGGTTAGTGGGGAGGTGTGGGCATGCAGAGGATATCGGTATGGGTGTTTGGGGGATGTGTATAGGATAGGGTGTTTAGTGGTAGTGACCGGGGTAGGGTGAGACATGCATTACAGACGTGGAAAGTGTTAGGGGAGTATATGTGACTTACCAGAGTCCAGTCCTCCAGTGAGTCCAGTGAGGCCCCCCGGGTGCAGGATAGCCAAGACCTTCTCCTCCCAGTGGCTGTATTTAGGTGGAGGAGGGGGGGACCACTGCCAGTCTTCTGTACTGAAATTTGATGTTGTGACGCCATGTAATGTACCTTCACCCGCAGGTCGTTCCCCCTCTTCCTTATGTCGTCCCTTGTGCATGGATAGTTTCCTTATGCGTTGACCTTATTGACAATACTCTGCCATCGATCCATTTTCCGTGCGATGGATGTCTGCTGTACCTGGGCTCCAAACAGCTGTGGCTCAACCTTGAGTATTTCGTCCACCATGATCCGCAGCTCCCTGTCAGTGAAGCGGGGGTGCTTCGGGGTGCCATTGTTTGTGATGTGAGTGGTGTGCACTTGTGTGTAATGTGTTTATAGTCTGTGGGAGTATTGTGACCGGTAGTTGTTGGCTGGCGTTGATTTGGTATTGCAAAGGATGGTGGGATGTGTGTGTGTGTGTGTGTGTTTTATGGTGGTGTGTGTTGGTGGGTTGAGTGCGTGTATGTGTCTCAGGTGTGAGGGTTTCGTATTGTCCTATGTGTGCAGTTGTTGTTGGCGGGTGCTATTATTCACTGTGGCGGTCCATACCGCCAATGGTGGACTGCCATTGTATGACCACCGTGCTGATTTGTGGATCAGAATTTGGTAGGCGGTATGTTGTTGGCATGGCAGTGGGGGGTTGCCGTCCTCCGACTTTCTACTGTTGTTGGCCCCGGCAGTGTCATGGGTTTGGCTGTTTTTGGTCAGGTTGTGTTTTTGTACTCATAATACGGCGGTATGGTTACCGCCACCACCAGTAGTCTTTTGGCGGGCGCCAGCACAGCAGTCATCGGAAATTACCGCCGGACCCATTATGATGGCCTATATCTCCTGCAGGTAAAATTGTCAGGAATACAGATCATCCTCAGGAACAGTACCACCCAGAGTTCCACCTTCCAGCAGCTCCGCCTCTGTTTGTATGCTTCCAGAGGAGCACAGTGGCTAAATGAGGGGAAGGGAATATAGGGAAGGTACGCCGAAGAGGGAGATCGGCAAAAATAAAATGAGAACTCAAGTAATCACTGGGTAGCATGTAATTTGCATATATAGATAATTAGCAATGGTTTATAATCTCTGTACTCATGTGTCTTAAATAAACAGTACACTGCCTGCGCAATGCATTGATTCATCAAAAACAATATATTTCAGCTTTTAACCTGGCATAAACAATTCCTACATAACTTTCTTCAGCTATCTTCATTAATGCCAGATACAGCAAATGAAAGATTGCACAATAACTTCTGGACTGAGTTTGTTTGCTATGGTTCACAACTCAAACAACATCACATAAAGCCACAATAAGAATTATGATCCACCTCTCACTCCCATAAAGCAATGAAAGAATGGAATGCACTTCCACAAGGAATGTTTTAAACATACAAGTATAATTAAGAATGAATCAGGATCATGTCCCCCTTGTAAAACAAGTTTCATGAAACTTCAATCCTGTGAATAAGGACACAGTGTTAATGTTGCCAGGGAACTCTTCACACAGTTCATATGTATAGTAAGCAATATGTTGGAATCCAAAAAACCTCCATACAAGAGCACCCAATATCCCCTCGGGTACGGTACTAAGCAGTCTCAAGCGAGCAATGCATACAAGTGGCACTGAGCAGCCAAAACTCAACACAATATACAAAACAAACAGAGCAGTTACAGAACTGGCAATGCTCGCAAGGGCCCTCCGAACTCTCCCAACCACCAACTGGAACCACAGTCCCCAAAACAGAGCCTGGCTTCACTTTGTATCGCACAAGGATTTACAGGTGCAATGCCAACACTGCCAACATGTGCCATTGAGATGTCGGGACGAAAGATTCATAATACCATCCCCAGCCCCTGCATTTCCCGACTCTTTAAATAGACCAATCAGTGCACATTCTCGTATTCTGCCAAATTCAGAGTTTTGCAAACATGGCGGCAATATTGGAGTAGAGTGTTGTGGCAAAAACACCATGATTTTCCCTGTGGCTCATGCTTCTTCCTGCATACTCGCTCCTTCCTGTTTTTTAGTTCCGGAGAAATATGGGAAAATGAACAACCCACTGTGACAACAGTCCACTAAATTTAGCAAGAACTTTTTTACTTTTCACCTCCAGCTAAGCAGCCTTGTTAGCACTGCTCTTCATCGTGCAATTGGTTCTTCAAAATTGTCTCTGCATTTACTCCACACTGTATTTTTCAAATTCGCTCTGGCATACACCTCCAACTTTGTCAGACTGTTTTTTTTTTTTTTAAACAGGGATTCCTAATCACCAAATTAATGTATCCCTCTGATTATATTTTGGCTTATATAATTGACAGATGGTTAACAGCTGATTGTCTCCAAGTGCTAGTCGGCAGGTTAACTCTAAATCACAAAGGGCCAGATGTATCAAATGTTTTTACTCATTCTATGTCGATGGGAAAATGTGCTCATACATATGGCCCAAAATGTTTTTATTAAAACCCAAAGTATAAATGGAAAATAGATGTGTCATTATTTCCCACGAAAGCCTGCATCTCAAATATAGACCTTGTGATCAATATTTTGGTGCAAATGATTTAGTACCATACTTTAAAATCAAAGCAAGAATATTCTTGTTTGGTCTAATTTACTGCCCTTCAGATGTACTTACTCCTTTCTTTCACATATGATAAACTGATGATATTGTGTGTTGTGAACATTTGATTTTGTTGTATGTGGCTTCCACAGGAATTAACAACTGGATCAGAATTCTGTTTTCACTGCACTGATGTTACAACAGTGGTTAATCAAAGTGTTTAGCCTGATTCTTCACTGGGGAAAGTGCTTCCTCCTCCTTTGTTATGCTGCCTCTCTTTGGTCTCAAGAGATCGACCCAACCACGGCAATGGAACAGCAGCTGGTAGGCTCACCTGCCTTGTTTAGCCTTCCCCCTCCTCTCTTTAGTCTCCACTTGCAGGGGCACAGTGAATTTAATTTGTACTATTTGATGTTGTTCAAAACCCCTCAGTGAAAAACATGCTAGTTATTCAGTTACCCAGTTATAATTCTGTATTATATCCTTTTCTGCCATCTCCTGATTCTCATCCAGAATATCCAGAAAAAATACTATGTGGTCAAAATCTTAAAGCCAAAATATAAAGAACAACATTATTGTGAAGGTAACTATGTATAGTTAAGTACATAAACAGATAGATAGATAGATAGATAGATAGATAGATAGATAGATAGATAGATAGATAGATAGATAGATAGATAGACATCAGTAGGTAGTTATAGTTAGGACCCAATTCCCATAGACAAAGCATTTTTTGTTTTGCTAATAACTTTGGTGCTGTTTGATGAATTTTCATGACATTTTTAAAAGTAGTGGCCTGATAACTTCAGCTGCTGTTTGGAAAGCTTTGGGGTGATTCCTGAAGCAGGGGCCCAGAACAAGGGAGGTCACAAAATACATTTTTCTAATGCAGTGTCCCATAGGGATTCTGAACACGACTACAGCCCAACACAAAAATTTGGCAAAAAGCTAGCTCTTGGTCAGGAAAGAGCTTTTTTGTGATTTGGAGTAATCAGTTCTGTAGTGTTGGAGATATTAAAGGAAAAAGAAATGTGTATATCAGGGGACGTGAAACTTCCACACATCTGACAGATCTCATGCTGAGATCTGATTGGCTTCCAATATTTCACCCAGGAAGTGTTGGCAGCCATCTTGCATGAAAAAAGGGAAAAACCATATGGGAGCTGTGAGAAAGTAGCCTCTTTCTAGCCTTGTTACCCCCACTTTTGGCCTGTTTGTGAGTGTATGTCAGGGTGTTTTCGCTGTCTCACTGGGATCCTGCTAGCCAGGGCCCAGTGCTCATAGTGAAAACCCTATGTTTTCAGTATGTTTGTTATGTGTCACTGGGACCCTGCTAGTCAGGACCCCAGTGCTCATAAGGTTGTGGCCTATATGTGTGTGTTCCCTGTGTAGTGCCTAACTGTCTCACTGAGGCTCTGCTAACCAGAACCTCAGTGGTTATGCTCTCTCATTCTTTCCAAACAGACTAGTGACCATTTTTACCAATTTACATTGGCTTACTAGAACACCCTTATAATTCCCTAGTATATGGTACTGAGGTACCCAGGGTATTGGGGTTCCAGGAGATCCCTATGGGCTGCAGCATTTCTTTTGCCACCCATAGGGAGCTCTGACAATTCTTACACAGGCCTGCCACTGCAGCCTGAGTGAAATAACGTCCACGTTATTTCACAGCCATTTTACACTGCACTTAAGTAACTTATAAGTCACCTATATGTCTAACCTTTACCTGGTAAAGGTTAGGTGCAATGTTACTTAGTGTGAGGGCACCCTGGCACTAGCCAAGGTGCCCCCACATTGTTCAGAGCCAATTCTCTGAACGTTGTGAGTGCGGGGACACCATTACACGCGTGCACTACATATAGGTCACTACCTATATGTAGCTTCACAATGGTAACTCCGAATATGGCCATGTAACATGTCTATGATCATGGAATTGCCCCCTCTATGCCATCCTGGCATAGTTGGCACAATCCCATGATCCCAGTGGTCTGTAGCACAGACCCTGGTACTGCCAAACTGCCCTTCCTGGGGTTTCACTGCAGCTGCTGCTGCTGCCAACCCCTCAGACAGGCATCTGCCCTCCTGGGGTCCAGCCAGGCCTGGCCCAGGATGGCAGAACAAAGAACTTCCTCTGAGAGAGGGTGTGACACCCTCTCCCTTTGGAAAATGGTGTGAAGGCAGGGGAGGAGTAGCCTCCCCCAGCCTCTGGAAATGCTTTCTTGGGCACAGATGTGCCCAATTCTGCATAAGCCAGTCTACACCGGTTCAGGGGACCCCTTAGCCCTGCTCTGGCGCGAAACTGGACAAAGGAAAGGGGAGTGACCACTCCCCTGACCTGCACCTCCCCTGGGAGGTGTCCAGAGCTCCTCCAGTGTGCTCCAGACCTCTGCCATCTTGGAAACAGAGGTGCTGCTGGCACACTGGACTGCTCTGAGTGGCCAGTGCCACCAGGTGACGTCAGAGACTCCTTGTGATAGGCTCCTTCAGGTGTTGCTAGCCTATCCTCTCTCCTAGGTAGCCAAACCCTCTTTTCTGGCTATTTAGGGTCTCTATCTCTGGGGAAACTTTAGATAACGAATGCAAGAGCTCATCCGAGTTCCTCTGCATCTCTCTCTTCACCTTCTGCCAAGGAATCGACTGCTGACCGCGCTGGAAGCCTGAAAACCTGCAACATAGTAGCAAAGACGACTACTGCAACTCTGTAACGCTGATCCTGCCGCCTTCTCGACTGTTTTCCTGGTGGTGCATGCTGTGGGGGTAGTCTGCCTCCTCTCTGCACTAGAAGCTCCAAAGAAATCTCCCGTGGGTCGACGGAATCTTCCCCCTGCAACCGCAGGCACCAAAAAGCTGCATTACCGGTCCCTTGGGTCTCCTCTCAGCACGACGAGCGAGGTCCCTCGAATCCAGCAACTCTGTCCCAGTGACTCCCACAGTCCAGTGACTCTTCAGTCCAAGTTTGGTGGAGGTAAGTCCTTGCCTCACCTCGCTAGACTGCATTGCTGGGAACCGCGACTTTTGCAGCTACTCCGGCCTCCGTGCACTTCCGGCGGAAATCCTTTGTGCACAGTCCAGCCTGGGTCCACGGCACTCTAATCTGCATTGCACGACCTCCTAAGTTGTTCTCCGGCGACGTGGGACTTCTTTGTGGGACTTCGGGTGAGCACCATTTCACGCATCCTTGTAGTGCCTGTTTCTGGGACTTCTTTGGGTGCTACCTGCTGCTAAGAGGGCTTTTTGTCTTGCTCGACGTCCCCTCTACCTCCTGGTCCAATTTGCGACCTCCTGGTCCCTCCTGGGCCACAGCAGCATCCAAAAACGCTAACTGCACGATTTGCAGCTAGCAAAGCTTGTTGGCGTTTTTTAGGCGGGAAAACACTTCTGCACGACTCTACAAGGCGAGAGGGATCCGTCCTCCAAAGGGGAAGTCTCTAGCCCTTTGCGTTCCTGCAGAAACCGCAGCTTCTTCTGTCCAGTAGAAGCTTCTTTGCACCCGCAGCTGGCATTTCCTGGGCATCTGCCCATCTGCGACTTGCTTGTGACTTTTGGACTTGGTCCCCTTGTTCCACAGGTACCCTAGATTGGAAATCCACAGTTGTTGCATTGTTGGTTTGTGTCTTTCCTGCATTATTCCTCTAACACGACTTCTTTGTCCTTAGGGGAACTTTAGTGCACTTTGCACTCATTTTTCAGGGTCTTGGGGAGGGTTATTTTTCTAACTCTCACTATTTTCTAATAGTCCCAGCGACCCTCTACAAGGTCACATAGGTTTGGGGTCCATTCGTGGTTCGCATTCCACTTTTGGAGTGTATGGTTTGTGTTGCCCCTATCCCTATGTTTCCCCATTGCATCCTATTGTAACTATACATTGTTTGCACTGTTTTCTAAGACTATACTGCATATTTTTGCTATTGTGTATATATATCTTGTGTATATTTCCTATCCTCTCACTGAGGGTACACTCTAAGATACGTTGGCATATTGTCATAAAAATAAAGTACCTTTATTTTTAGTATAACTGTGTATTGTGTTTTCTTATGATATTGTGCATATGACACTAAGTGGTACTGTAGTAGCTTCACACGTCTCCTAGTTCAGCCTAAGCTGCTCTGCTAAGCTACCATTATCTATCAGCCTAAGCTGCTAGACACCCTATACACTAATAAGGGATAACTGGGCCTGGTGCAAGGTGCAAGTACCCCTTGGTACTCACTACAAGCCAGTCCAGCCTCCTACAGGAGCTGAGTAGGAAAACCCTGATTACCCAGGCCTGGTGGTGGGGTTCCACAGGGACCCCGCTGGGTCCAAAAAAGGTTTTGTTTTATTTCTGTCACAAATTTGCAGAGAATCCATGAATCCAGGCAGAATTTTTTTTTTTTAAAGTGAAGTCTTGTGTGCTTGTTTATACTGTAGCCCCCGGGTGAGCCAAGTCCCGGAGGCAAATTTCTTTTGTTTTTCTCTCATTTTCACTGCTTTCTCCTTGCTTTTTCTGCTGTTTTGTGTGCTTTCTCCTTGCTTTTCCCTAATTTTCACTGCTTTCTACTTCCTTTTTTGGCCATCTTCTGTGCGCCTTCTCCTTGCTTTTCCCTCATTTTGACTGTTTTCTCCTTGCCTTTTCCGCCATTTTATGTGTGTCACCATGACCCAGCAAGTCAACGTCGTCTCATCTTCCTGCTTCAACACCCTCTGCATGCTTCGGAAGATATTCAGATGGATCCCCACCAAAACCAGAAGGACGGTCACCCACACCCTCGTCAGCAGCAGACTGGACTACGGCAACACGCTCTATGCAGGAACCACTGCCAAGCTCCAGAAGAAACTACAACGTATACAGAACGCCTCCGCATGCCACATCCTCAACATCCCACACCGCGACCACATCTCAGCCCACATCAGAGACTTAGACTGGCTTCCCATCACCAGGTGGATCACCTTCAAACTCCTCACCCACGTCCACAAAGCTCTTCACAACACGGGCCCTTCCTACCTCAACGAGCGACTCACCTTCCACACTCTCACCCGCCAACTCCCCTCTGCCAACCTTGCCCTCGCCACAGTCACCCGCATCCATCGAATTGCAGCCGGCGGCAGATCCTTTTCCCACCTCGCCGCCAAGACCTGGAACACCCTTCCGCCCACCTATGACAAACCCAGGACCTCCTGACCTTCAGGAAACACCTCAAGACCTAGTCATTCAAGCAGTAGCAGTCCTCCTCCCTCCCTTTCAGCGCCTTGAGACCCTAGCGGGTGAGTAGCGTGCTTTACAAATGATTTATTGATTGATTTATTCTCCTTGCTTTTCTCTCATTGATTTCTCCTTGCTTTTTTTGCTGTTTTTGTATGCCTTCTCCTTGCATTTCCCTCATTCTCACTGCTTTCTCAGTGCTTTTACCAACATATTTTTGTGTCTTCTCCTTGCTTTTCTCAAATTTTCACGGCTTTCTCCTTGTTTTTTTCCCAGTTTTTTTAATGTGCTTTTGCCTTGCTTTTCCCTTGTTTACAGATCTTTCTTCTTGCTTTTCCTCCTGCTTTTTGAGTGCCTTCTCCATGCTTTTCCCTCGTTTTCACTCAATACCACTCCCGCATGCCACTGTTATCTCCCACCTCCCATCTAGGCCCACCTAGCCCTACTTACTGCCTCCCAGCTCCTCTCCCTCCTCCCAGGACCTACACTAGTGCTCCCCCTCTTGACTTCCAACAAGCAGGAAACGAGCACCCAACAATTTAAGGTGAGGCCCCAGGGGATGTGGTCCCCGGGGTCTATATTGGTCAGGGAAGGGGGCTGCACTTACCCCTATAAAAGCTGGGAAGGCTCCCTGAATGGTGTTCCCGGGAGCAATGTTGGTCTTTGTGCCCCCCCCTTTAAATGCTGGGAAGGACCTGAGGGATGGGGTTCCCAGGGCTAATATTGGCCAGGGAGATGGGGCTGCATGTTCTCTACCCCATTTAAATTCTTGGCAGGCCACAGGGGAAGGGGTCCCTGGGGCTAATATTTGCCTGAAAAGAGGGCTGCAAGGCCCCATTTAACTATTGGGCAGGCACTGGGGATGGGGTCCCTAGGGCAAATATTGGCATTTGGGGGCGGGCTGATGGCTCCTCTCCCCCTTTAAATGCTTGGCAGGAACTAGAGGATGGGGTCCTCAAGGTCAATAGTGGCCTGAGGCGGTGGACTGCATGCCTCCCTCCCCCCTTTAAATGCTGGGCAGGCCACGGGGGAGGGGATCCCTGTGGCCAAAATTGGCAGAGGGAGGGGTGCTGAATACCCCCACCCATGTTGACTGCCTTTGAGGGTTTGGCTACAGGCCTGGCTGCAGGCCAGGCCCTGCAACCAACCCTTCCCATGCAGGCCCAATGCTGTACGTGGTGTGGAGTTGGCTACATGTGGGCATGTGGAGGGTTTGCCGCAGGGCCTGGCCACAGACCAGACCCTGCAGCCAATCCCCTGGGGTGCACAGGCAAAGGACGTGCACAGCGAAGGTTGGATTAATGTATAGTAGTTAAATATTACCTTACAAGAAAATACCCATATAAATTCACTATAAAAAACAAAGGTTACAGAGACGTTACAGTAAGGAAATGAAATTTAAAAAACCTTAGGAATTCACTAAAAAACAAAGGTTACATGGGCGTTATAGTATGACCAGAATGTTTGCTTGGTGCCTATTCTGTAATGCAGTGTGCACCGGCATAATGAGTGACTCTCTCATTAGCAGAGTGCACTTTTCTATGCAAATGAGAAATCTTCCCTCTTTGAATACACTGCTTCAGGATCTCCACGGGTGCAGTTAGTAAAACAGAAACACATCTTTCTTGATGATAATCATTAGATGTATGTGCCTCTTTATAGAATCAAATTCATGTTTCTGGGGATGGGGAAATACATTTTGAGATGTTAACTAGGCTCACCTTTCCATGATGACCTTGTGAACTTACCTAACATTTTTAGCTTGTTAACTTCTGAGACCTTTCTAGGTCAACAGAGGACCATAAGATGAGATAGTTGGCATGCTTTCAAGAGTTTCAGTTCTTTCTTGAAACACTTTTTCAGAGATTACCCTCAATGACCTTTCCTTACATTGTCAGTGTAATTAGTATGCAGAAACAATATTCCCTAGACTTCCTTAAAAATAATTTTCTTCAATGTTTACATTAAACCAGTTATATCAACCATATACACATATATCTTTGTGGCTCAAGTAATTTCTCTATGGCAGGATTTGAAACACAAATTAAGGACAGTGCCATCAAGTTGAATGAAGCCAATAGTGAAGCATTTACTGGCCAACAACAAATCTTTTGCGCATGCAAATGTAAACATATATAGACAATTGGTTGCCCTAATTTCTCATGATATACTTTAATGAATATTGTTTAATAGCTTTCATTGGTTGCAACACTTGCACATTCTCAGATGATGATAAACACACAACTTGATATTGCAATATATCCAAGTAGCTTGAGCGCTTGTAGCCATAAACTTAATTTAATTACTGTGGTATACTTATTCATATTATCTATCATTTAATCAGTCTATCAAACTGTTTATTTCAGGCGGGGAGCTCATTAACCAAGAGATAAATGAAAACAATTGTTTTATTTAATGAACATTTCATTGTACAATAAATCGAGAAATAACCTAAATTCTAATGTACATATAATTTGCAGATAATAATTTTGTAAGTAAGTCATACACCGTATGGCTTCCTAATGATTGGTCGGTTGATAAATAACAAACATTTATCATACTCATTTGATCTTACTTTATTGTGGTCAGAAATTTTTACTGGTAATCTTTCATACCACAGATGAAAGTGCAGGGCACTAGCCTTTAAAGACACATATATTTAATTGATGCTTTATAATCAATAAGGAATGGAGAGACACCACTTAGCATAATAAAAGTCAAGCTCATAAGTAACATACATTTTGTGAGGGTATATTATACATAGAATCACTCACTGCTTTGCCTTTTAATGCCTTGGTACCACAAGTGACAAATACTGTCTTTTGGATTTGAAATGTTGAGAATCTTTTTACACTCTCTCCATGTAGGCTATTATATTTTGACAGTAGTAGTGCTTATTTGTTGTGAGATCCTAATGCAAGTACTAGCTACACACATCTCTTATAAGAATTCCATCAAAGTTACTCTCCTCTCCTCTGATGCTTCAAGTTCACAAACAATAAAAGAACTTGCTATCAGCTCCAATTTGCTACGCTTCCTACCCTCTTTTTTTAACGATTCACTACAATCTGCTACCTATCTCTCTTGTTGCAAACTTCTGTGAGCCTATCCCTATTAAAGATACCTACAGCATACTAAATCTCTCCTTCTAACTACTGCCCAGTTTCTCTATTTCCATTCTTCTCCAAGATACTTGAATACCACATTCTTAACCACCTGTTTCTCCACCTCTTTGCCAACAATCTGCTTAATCTCTTAAAATCTGGGTTCTGTGCCCTCCACTTCAATGAAAAAACCTTCACCCATGTAACTACCTTCATCACCTCCATCTGCTACAACCGCCATCCATCCTCATATTCCTTGATCTATTAGTCTGATCCCTATGTGAGCGCACTCTCGGCCTATCTATTTTAGTGATAATGATTATAGTAAGCTGATGGCATCACCCAAGGTCGATGAACCTTTTGATTTGCATAAATTATATTGAAGCCAGTAGTGTAAAGTAAAATAACAAATATCAAACAATGCAAATCATTAGAGAGTCAGTAAAGAACACACCAGGACCTATTTGGCCATGAATAACCACACCTTCAGTATCAATTTACATGTTTATTTCACTATATTAACAATGCTTAAATCACGAAAATTAGTCTCAACACCAAATGGTACGATTAAAGAAACATCACAGGGTGACCAAACCTCCTAAAGAGTCTCAATTTAATGAAAGCAATGAGAACAATAATTTTAATAGCAAGAAGATTAATCAATAATAATAATATTTGTGTGAGAGAAATTACATATGTTTATTCAACAATAGAGTGATGATATTAGATCATAGGCATAGAGAAAAACACCTCACTAACCCCAATTAGCATTAACTTGTTGGGCTTCATGCAAACGTTTTAGTGACAATAATTTAGATAAACTTCTAGCTATGGCGCTATCAAAACAGCAGCAGTATTGAAACAGTAGCAGTTGGTACCTGAAAAACAAAAGACAAATAACAATGCACAGATCATTTATAATTACCTAACCCTAAGGAAATGTCAGCATAGCAGCTTTAGCTTCATCGGGGCAACCTCAGCATCACCATCAGGGCAGGAACAAGAAAGGGATGGGGGATGGTTTAGAATTTGGATTCTAAAACTACTAAACCATCAGAGCATTAGTTCGGCATTGAACAGGCAAATTAAACTCAGAAAATAATAAAGTACCAGAACGTCAGTAGCCTATCTGGCAAGGCATGAAGTGTCAAAGTGACAGATCACCAAGTAAGAACGAGTGGCAAGTAGTGACCCAGGAACAATGATCCCCTGCTTCTCAGTGCACAAACATCATTAAACTACTACTATTTTACAATTGGACAAAAGCATCAGGCGAAGAAAGATCATCCAATTACAAAACATCAGATATCAGAAATGCATTAGGAGTGATAAAATAATTATTTGCAAGACACTGGTTGGTCTCTGCTTTATTTACGTAACAACAAACAATACTAAATGTAGCACTGTAACGTTCTATTCCGTCTGTCATCTGTAGGTCCTTTTGTTTGGCATCTTCTGGATTAGCTTCTACTAGCCAGTGGTTACAAAGATGTGCCAACATTCTTTTGCTTTGCCATTTCCTTCGTAAGAAATACACTTCCTTAAATACATGCACTGATTCCAACAAAAGAAGTTTGTTATTCAACAGACATGAGCACATACAATTGATACTTTAGCTAGAACTTGGCATATAGATAACTTCTCGCTGTGGCATTGCTCAGCTTCAGGCCCAGCAGAAGACAAGAAATACTCATATTATTTCAGCTAATAAACTAAACAGAAAACCCTTCTTAAAGGAGAAGTACTTTTAAACAGCATTAGTACATTAATTTCGGAGTGCATGTGCAAAGCCTTTTATTAGATGGCGGCCAATCAAAAAGGCACAATTTTGTGTCACACATTAATTTCACCCATTAGTACATTTTATATGTTAAATCACACACAGGAATATATATGTAAAAATTATTGCTGCTGAAATCAGGGTACACAATCCCTCCTCTGATGACTATATATTTCATCACACTTATATCTCTAAATAAATACATGTATTTATTTCATTGCACAGTTTTTCCAAAATTTTGTTTCCCTCACATTTTTATACTTTTTCTTCTTCTTTGAATTTTCCCTATATAATCTTTCCAATTGAAATTATACCCTCCTCTGCTTTGTTTCCAATTTTCTCCTTTTGATCACATTGTACAATTTACACAAACCCCATATACCAATTAGACAAATCACAATAATCAAAACCCCTTGTATTATTTTCATTAACAATCTTTTTCCCAAGTTGCCAAGCCAATTTTCCACAGCAATCATCCCTTTGCCAGCATTTTCCCAAACAGTGGGTTCAGTTAGTTCTTTTACTGCAGTTTTATCTTTTGTTAGATTGTTATTCAAGCCTCTAACTGCTTTACTATTGTCCGAGATATACGAACAACAATGATGCGGACCTAGCAATTTACAAACTCTGCCCTCCTTCTCTAAGAGGATATCTAATGCAAGGTGGTTCTGAAGAGCCATAGCTCTTACCGCAGCCATCTGTATCCAAAAGGATAATGGTTCTTGAATAACTCGTCATCATGTTATCCACAGCTGTAGACAACTGTCGAATTTTAATAGAATTCATAACAACTCCCACTGAAGGAATTATTGCTCCAAATATTTCTCCAACAATGCCAGAAACTGATTCTCGCCTTTGTCTCTTTGGTTGTAATTCAGTAATTTTAGGAAATTTACTCAACTCATCAAGTTGGTATATTCTCGGGAAAACTATTCCCAAATAACATGTGCCATACCATTCTTTAGGAAGACGGTAATATGCATTTGTCCCACAGATGTAATGGACACCAGGTCTTTGACCACTAAGCTTAAATGTCTACTTATACTCAAACAAAAGCACATTCCTGCATTCACTTGTTCCCGCAAATATTTTATCAACCCTAGATTGTAGCCTATATATACAAAGCTTACCTACAGGTTGTGCATCTAAAGTTAGCCTCCCTTGTTTAGTAATGTCAGTGTATGCATAGTCATTCTCAAATCTATGTGGAACTAATCCCTTAACTACCTTAGCCTTTATTGCCCTTCTCCTATCTTCTGTGTAATCTAAAAAGCTCTTTTCTAAAGGTGAAAGTAAACAAGTTAAATTATTTTGGTGGGCAAAGTGGTCCCAAATGTTAGTGTAGGCTCAAAGAAATCCCTCATTATTACTATGTTATTGTCCTTAGCTATCTTATTAAGATCAATAATGATAGGTACAAAAGAAAACACAAGGTCAAAGTTAAAGTAGAAATACTGAATAGACTCCTGGTCATAGAACCTTGTCAGTAAAAGACTTCAATTTATGCCTTAGATTAGTGGCAAATTATGATACGCTATTCCCTCCTCAACAGAGGCTGGAATCTGTGTACAAACACAACAATCTCTCACACCCATTGTATCAACGTACTCACGCAATAAGCGATAGAAGACATTAGAAAAAGGTTCTCCCTGTGCATGCAAATATTTCTCATCGATTTTAAATCTAACTATTGCTGAAAGAGTAGGCACTAATTCTGAAGATGTAATTTCTATAGCTGAGGGATGGTTAGTTCCATTCTTATAAAAAACAATTACACCCACAATCAATAACAAGCATACAATCGCACAATCACCAAACCAATACCCATATATTTATAGCATCTATTTCTAGTGTTCTACTGGTTGCAGTTACCCATGGTCTGTAAAGAATCAGAAAGTAAAAGCAATAAACAAGAATATATCCGTGCAGCAAAAATCAAAAACTAAAAAAAAAGAAAATTCAAGTCTCCAGTCTTCAATTTTCAATCCCTCCTTATTTTTGTTCTCTTTTTTTTTCAAATATTCACAGCTCAATCACACGGGACCCGTTTTGTCAAAAATCAGTAAAGTTGTCAAATTCAGTTTAGCAGTTTGTCAAAAATCAGGTTATCAAAGTCTTTTCAAAATATTTTTTGACAGAGTCTCTATCTTTGCACTTTCTTAGTTTGAAGTTTCTCAACAGTTCAGTTCATCAGCTTTCTTCACATGCCAAAATATTCTCCCGGAATGTCTTGATCAAAACAAAAATTCAACAATTCTTCCTGCCATTCTTTGGTAGCTACATATGCCCAATCAGGACCTGAATATCTTCGATTGTCAACTGTCTTTTTTTATAATCTTCGACCATCACTTGATTCACTATCACCTAGATCTTCATTTCTGGATGTATCAACTTCTTCCTGTATTGGTTGCCCCAGATTTGTCTTCTTTGACTTTGATCTTGTTTCTGGCCAGTTGTCACTTTTCAGAGGTCTGCTTGTTAATGCTCTTTTCAGTACTGGACACAAATTCTTCTCCTTCAATGTTCTAGCAACTGGTTTAGGAGGAGTCAAATCTGTTTGGCCTAGATCGTCCTCAACTCCTTTCCCGTTGGGGTCAGTCACTGGTTCAGTCTGGTTTGTCAGGCCATGGGCTTCTTAGCACACTCACCTCTGAACAGGATTTCTCTGGACCGGTGCTTTCTCCTGTTCTCTCTAGACCAGTTCTTTTACTGTTTCATTTGATGACGTTGAGGATGTTTCATCCTCATCTTCCAGGATCCCTTACACTTCTTATGTTACAGGAGTGGGCGATCCAACTGGAGTCTGTTCAGGGTTATCTCCGGCTCGTTGGTTCTTCTGTCTTGTCCTGGAATACGTTTGGGTGGTGGTAATCTCAACAGCTCTTCTTCTGTTGGACTATTCACCCTCCGAGTGTGACTTGCGTGGATCCAGTTCAGAAGTCCTGCATACTTCATAGCCATGGGAGTCATCAATACTACCTGATGAGTACCTTTCCACTGAAGCTCCAGACACGTTTTTCTCACATGATTTTGGATCACAACCCAGTCACCTGCTTTTAGGTTGTATCCTTGACCTTGAGACAGTTGCAGTGTGGTAGCTTCCACCTGATGAGAGAAAGAGCAAACCACATCAGCTAGACCTTTGCAGTAGTCCAATAACATATCACCTGTAATGTTCACAGCAGCATTTGCAGGTATAGCTGGCAAGCTCACGTCTCTCCCCATGAGGGTCTAATGCGGTGGCAATCCTGTTTTCTTGTCAGGGGTGCTTCTCATTGACAATAGAACCAACGGAAAAGCATCTGCCCATTTAATATTCGTTGATGCACACATTTGTGCCAGCCTTGACTTCAAAGTACCATTCATCTGTTCTACAAGTCCTGAGGCTTCTAGGCGGTAGCTACAAAGAAGATTCTGCTCAATGTTTAGAGCTGAACATAGCAACTTAATCAACTCATTGTGGCTTCCTCTATCTGATTCTAAAGAGACCAGAAAGCCAAAACGTGGAATCAACTCCCCAGGCAGTAACTTGGCTACTGTGAGACTATCATTTCTTCTTGTAGGATAAGCTTCAATCCAATGACTAAAAATGACACAATCACCAACACATATTTCAATCCAGCACATGCAGGTATCTCAATGAAATCCACTTGCATTCTGCTAAATCGTCCTCCAGCCATGCCGATATGTCCCACACTGACCACTGTTCCTTATCCCACATTCATCTGCTGGCAGATGACGCATCTGTGGCAAACTGCTTCGGCAACCTGTCAACATTTTGGATTGAACTAAAACTGTTTAAACAACCTGACCATAGCATCTGTCCCCACATGTGCTTAACTATGATAGTATCTAGCCATTTGAGTCAGTAGACTGTTGGGCAGTACCTCCTTCCCTTCTCCCGTGACCCATATGTCATCGTCCCTTTGGATGCACTTCTTGACCCATTCCCTGCTCTCCTATTTTGGAACGTTGTCCTAGAGAGTTTTCAACTCCTCCACAATTGTCAATAACATGCATTATATAATTTGCATAGATCTCATTATTTTCAGGTAACAATTCCCATTCTCCTTTATAGGATATACCGTTCAAGGCACAAAATATTGCGACTTGATCCGCATATGCATTACCCAATGACACGGATTCCTGTGACCTCTGATGTGCACTGCATTTCACCATAGCAATCTTTTCAGGCATTTGAATTGCTTTTAACAACTCATTAATTCTTTCACCATTTCTTATTGGTGAGCCAGAAGAAGTTAAGGAACCTCTCATGTTAACACAATTGGCCAAAGCCGTGCACAATGCCGAATCCATTTTGACTGTCTGTGTAAATAATGACTTTCAATTCAGTTGAAATGTGGCATGCTCTAGTATAAGCCACCAGTTCTGCCAATTGTGCTGAAAACACTCCTTGAAGCCATATAGCTTCCAGTATGCCAGTGATAGTGCACACTGCATATCTTGCTCTTAATGTGCACACATTATCTCTCAAGCAGGAACCATCAACAAAGATAATTTGATCATTTTCGTCCAGGCAAGTATCTCTAATATCTGCTTTGGGTTTTGTGCACAACTCTGTAATTTCCAAACAGTCATGTGCAATGTCATCTAATTTTTCAATATCTACATTCTCATTTGGAAGTAAAGTTAAGCACTGTACATCTCTTAATCGTAACATTAGGGGAACCCAGGATTACTGACTCATATCTGGTCAACCTAGAGCTGGTCAGATATTGAGTTTTAGACCTAGTAAGCAAAATCTCAATTGAATGAGGTACCATGATAGTGAGGGGATACCCCATCACAATACTCTCGCTCTGAGCGAGGCTCTGCTCAACTGCTGCAACGGACCACAAACAACCTGGTAAAGCTGTTGTGATCGGATCCAAGGTGGCTGAAAAATATGCCACCTGGCGATTCACACAGCCATGAGTTTGAGTCAAAACAGACAAAGAACATGCATCACGTTCATGACAAAACAACAGAAAAGGTTTTGTGTAACCAGGCATTCCCAAAGCTGGAGCTTGACACAAACTCTCTTTCAAATCAATAAATGCTTTCACATAATCTTCATTCACCACTAGAGGATCGGAAACATCCTTATGTGTCAGCTTTTGTAGGGGCTTTGAAATGACTGAAAAATACGGGATCCATTGGCGGCAGTAACCCACCATTCCCAAAAACATCCTCACACCTTTCAGAGTAGTTGGTGTTGGCATTTGCAAAATAGTTGCAACCCCTTCTCTTGAGATTTTCCTAGTTCCTTTCTCAATCAAATGACCCAGGTATTCCATTTCTCTCTGACAAAATTGCAACTTAGCCTGTGACACTTTCTGACCATTGCCTCCCAAAAAGTTCAACAATGTAATGTAGATTTTCCTAGTTTATGACGGAAAGTCTTAATTTTATTAAAGACACGGAGGCGAGTATTATGCGTTTCTTTTCTCGCTTTAATAAACACAGCAGCAGTCAAGAAGAAACTACAAATCCCATAAGGCTAACACAGACAGCCAATGTGATTAAAAACGTAGTACAGCATATCTCAACCAATGGAAATACCCCCATGCCATTGTGATGTCACTTGACTGCAAGCAGCCCTCTTTTCTTGCGAATAAAGTCAATTATTGATGAATAACGGGAATAGAGAACAAAGAATAAACAATGCCATAAGAAATGCAAACACGTCAGAACAAAAGTCCAAAATCCTACAAAGGAAGGAATGTTCCATTAAATCAGGAGGATACGATCCCGAACTTGAAGTAAGCGGAGAATTCAATTGATGCGAGGAGGTCCAACTAGGACGCTGGTTGAGTGGCCGGAACTGGCCTGGGAGAAAGGGAGGGAGAAAACAATGTTTATACCAGAGGTGGGATAATACTCACCTCCGTGTCTTTAATAAAATTAAGACTTTCCGTCATAAACTAGGAAAATCTACATTTTATGACAAGACCGGAGGCTCCTATTATGCGAGTTTAAAGCATATTAATTACATTCAATGAAACATTATCAACAGGTTTGCAATAAAAAACTCTAAAGGTATTGTCATTCGACCAGTCTGCAGATTTCAGAATATCCTCTAAACGAGAGTCTGCCCAGAAGGCTTTGGAAGCCATAGCCCCTCTGGAAGAATGAGCTCCAAATCTGGAAATGTCAATACCCGCTAAGGACATAATCCATCTAACCCAACGACTAACGTAGCAGACGAAACCGGGTTATCGGGTTTCCTGAAAGAGATAAGAAGTTGGGAGGAGGATGTTCTCAAATCTGCAGTCCTTTGCTCATAAACTTTAAGACATTGGCCTACACATAATTTCGGATGTTGCGGGAAATAAGGATAAAAAACTGACGATAAGTTGGTCTTGGTAGGTCGTACAACCAAGAACAGCACCCCCGAAGGAGTGAATTGCCGGTTGGAGACGTCCAATGCTTTTACATCCGATAAACGTTTAATGGAAACCAAACGTAATAACATTGTTAATTTAGCGGATAACATTTTTAATGATAAAATTGGATTGTCTAGCAAAGAAATCTGAAATTTTAAAACAACGTTAATGTCCCACAATTGATTCTAATTTGGTAGAGGAGGTTTGGAAAATGTTACTCCCTTTAGTAATCGGCATACCAGCAGATGTTCGCCTACCGGTTTTCCATTGACATGGGTATGATTAGAAGAAATAGCCGACCTATAAAGGTTGATAGTGCGGAATGCTTTACCTTTACTGGCTTCTGCAGCCAAGAAATTGACTACAAAAATTACATCTGCTGAAAAGGGATCAACATGCCTTCCCAAACACCAGCCGTCCCATAAAGACCAGGCTGCCTTATAGGCTTTCTTGGTGCCAGGGGCCCAGGAATTTGAGATGTATTGGGAAGCCTCTGACGAAATGACAGGGGGAGATTGGGAATTCCTGAGATCTTCCAGGCGGATAGAGTGAGGATATTGTCCACAATGAGGGGGTGAGAACGATGAAGAGGGTACAGCAGTAAGTCTGGGAAGGACGGAATTAGTAAGGGAAAATCCACCGAGAGTTCCAGCAGGGTAGGGAACCATACTTGGGATTGCCAAAACGGGACTATGAGAATGAGAGAGGCATGCTGACGTCTGGCGTGTGCTAGAAACCTGTTGATCATGATAAAAGGGGGAAAGGCGTAGTTGAGGGAATGAGACCAATTTTGTAAGAAAGCAGCTGATGCCAAGGCTAAGGGATCTGGACGCCAGCTGTAAAACTGGATTCTGGAACAAGAATTCTACGATTTGAGAGGGTGTTAGGAGAGATTTTTCTCTGTTTATTATGAAACCTAAATCTTCTAAAAGAGAGCAGGCCGATTGTAAGTGGCGTAGAAGAGTTTGAGGAGACTGACTTAAAATGCGGATATTGTCTAAGTAAATTAAGAGCCTTATCCCCTGAGCTCTTAGAAAAGCAACCACGGCTTCATGAGCTTGGTGAAGCACCAAGGGGCAGACGATAGACCGAAGGGCAGAGAGGTAAAATGATATGTTTGGCCCAGCCATTGGAACTGAAGGAATTTTCTGAACTCCGGATGTACAGGAACCACTAAATAAGCATCCTGTAGATCCAGTCTGACCATCCAGTCGTTTTGAAGAAGTATATCTCTGAGGTGAAGAATTGTCTCCATTTTGAAATGTCGGTATACCACAAACCGATTGAAATGTTTTAGATTGATGACTTGATGCATCTTTTTGTTCTTCTTTTGAACTAGAAAAATTGGGCTGGTAAAACCCAACGGATGAGGACGAGTGATTGAAACCGCTTGTTTTTGTAACAGAGTGTTTACCTCGAGAGATATCAGATGGTCCATTTCTGCGGAAAAACGGGGAGGAGGGGTAAAAAATGTTTGCACCGGGGTAGAATAAAGTTGTATTTGGTAACCCTGCACAGTGTCTAGAACCCACACATCTGCGGTAATTGTTAACCAATTTTAAAGAAAATGGAAGATACGACCCCATGTCAGAAGGAAACCAACATGAGGGCTTACCTGTTGGGTTGGAGGCTCTAGAATGTCTGAAGGACCTGGCACGGTAACCTCTGCCACGCTGGGGGTAGAATTGTGGTCTTAAATCTTGCTGATAGGAACTGTGGTAACCTCTGGAGCCTTGATTGGCAAAAACGCGGCCGGTAAAGCGGCCCCTGCCTCTACCGGCCCTGGCAAAAACCTGTTGGTTGAACATTTTCCTCATGGACTGTTGTGGTTTATCCAAAATGGTGAATGTGGCTACATATTTGCTGAGATCCTTTATGGAAAAACTCCACAAAAAGTTGTCCCTCCGTGTGGACCTGAGGTTGTACAGTTGCCAAATTAATTAGTTTAGGATCTAATTTGATAAGGAGGCCCTTACATCTCTCATGAATAAGAGAGGAATTAGCATTTCCTAGTAAACAAAAACAGCGCTGGACCCACAAGGATAGCTCCTCTGGGTCTAAAAAGGTACCATCCAACCTGGCCGTTTCAACCATATCAAAGATCCTTGTAAGTGGACCAATAACGTCCAACAGCTTGTCCTGGCAGGACGACCACGCTTTATCCACTCCTTTACGAGGGTCCTTGCCCTGTTTGGTAAAAAAGGTTAACATCTGCTGGTCAATGGATGGAGTAGTAGTAGCCTTATGAGGAAGCACTGCACGTGGGCATTCCAACTTCAACTTGGCTCTAGTTTGTTTGTCTAAGGGTGAGAATAATTTCTGAGCCACATAACGACCCACATGGTCAGCTGGGAACCATTCCGTCGAATTGGGATGAAGTATATGGGAGGGATTGAACATGGGACAACCTTCTGCATCGAAAAGAGGAGGGGAAACAGAGGCAGCCTTAGGTTTCTTTGGAGGAGGAGCAGAAAATGAATCATTATCGTCTTTGTCAGAGGCATAATAGTCTGAGTCCGCATCAGGAATGTCCTCAACAGAATCTGGAGTGGAGGCAGTAGGAATAGGAAGAGATACATTCCGTTGTTTAGATTTTCGTTTCAATGAGGGTCTAGGAGCCATATTGTTATACTCCTTGGCAGGAGCCTTATGAGGAATCGCGTCCTCTGACATATGTGAGATAAACTCACTCTCCTTTTGTGCCAAAACCGTAGAGTTGGCTGGCAGGCGTTGACTGCATTCCCCTGCAGTTTGGGCAGAGGATTTAGATAATAAATTAGAAAAATTAGATTCTACATTTTTTGACAATTTTTGCATTGAGGACGCCATTGCCTGATGTACAGAACTCTTAATAAAATTACGGAGTTCATGTCTTATATCCTCTAAGTCACTGGGAACACCCTGTTCCATTGATGAGATATTGGGCTCGATGTTATAGGAAAATTTAAATAAAGGAAGAAAATTCCCAAACCAAAGAAATAACTGAAAAGGAATGGTAAATATCCTTGAAGGATAAACTGCCAGACAACCGGGGGTTAAATGTGGCGAACGCCAAAAGAGAAGCAAGAAACTCCTCCTCCCCTGGGCGGGGTAAAGGAACGAGTTGCTGGCTGAAAAGCAGGCAGCTGCTGGAGAGCGTTGCTTGGAAAGCCGGTCGACGAGAAGAAATGTGGCCAGAAGGTGAGCAGAACGCGCCGACTTGGCATCAACTCCTCGCGTCAGGAGAAAACGAATAACGGTTATTCCCTAACGCGAGGAAGACACGCGAAAGACGCCGCGCGTGCAGCGCGCACTCAAGTTTGAAGCCTTTGGCTCAGGAGCAACCGGACCGTTGCTGCCTGAGGCCGGAAATTTAACGCGAGCGCGAGGAAAGCGCTAAATATAGAATATGCGGCAACTTGCCAACAACATTATATGAAAGAACCATAAATTATGTAAAATTCTTAAACAAAAGTTTTAAATTACGAAAGAACGACATGAGAGAAATGAACTGGTAAACTTATCTTCACTGCAGCAGCAAGAAAAGAGGGCTGCTTGCAGTCAAGTGACATCACAATGGCATGGGGGTATTTCCATTGGTTGAGATATGCTGTACTACGTTTTTAATCCCATTGTCTGTCTGTGTTAGCCTTATGGGATTTGTAGTTTCTTCTTGACTGCTGCTGTGTTTATTAAAGCGAGAAAATAAACGCATAATAGGAGCCTCCGGTCTTGTCATAAAATTGTATCATATTTGCACCCTTCTTTAGACCTGGACGCAATCAATAGATCAACAATGTATTGCAACTATGTTGACTGGCAAGACATCACTAATGATTCCAAATTCTTTTTCAAGATCTGGTTCAAAATGGATGGTGATTCTGAAAACCCTTGTGGAACTCTACACCAACAGTAGAGATTCTTCTGGAAATTAAAACAAAAGAGATATATGCTGTCCTCATGAAGAGGCACGGAAAGTAATTGTAGACGGGTCTCGGAGACCGCGTCTTACTTACCCCGAATCCGCCATTACTCGGCAGGCTTCCCGGAGACGACGTTGCGATCCCCTGGCAACGAGGGGACGCCACGCCGTAACAGCTACGACGACTTCTGGGTTCCGGCAGAGAAAAAGAAAAAGGACGACAATCCTGAGGAGGGGCAGAACGCGACGGAGGAGCAGAACGCGACGGAGGAGCAGAACGCGACAGAAAGAACGCCGACCGGGAGAACAGAGTCACCGGCAGCCCCATCGAGGAACCAGGAGTCAGACCGCAGGAGGAGCGAAGAGACGCAGGAAACGGCGAAAGGAGAGACGCCGGAGACACGAGAATGCCGCCACGACCCCAGAGGGTCGTGGCTTAATAAGGTACGGTCCCTCCTAGGGACAGGAGGGTTACGGGGAATCACGGGCACTAGAAAAGGCACCAGGGAGGCGGGAGGAAGTACGGGGAGGGTGAAGGAGTTACAAGGGAAGGGGAAGGAAGGGAACCAGGCACTATACGGACACCAGGAACCCTAAATCCCAACCCTGACCACCCCCTCGCTGACTTACTCTGCTTGCTGCCCTTTCCCTCACGAGCACAATAAACCGCCCGGTTCTGCAGAAGGACTTATCTGTTCCTTTCTTTTCCCTTCATGCCCGGAATTCGAGAGAGAGGGAGAGAGAGACGCCCACATCCTTTACGACCGGGACAAAACCAGAGAGAGACGAAACCCAAGAAAGAAAGAAAGAAATTGAGAAGAGCAGAAACCACGAGGCTTACCAAATGTCTATAAACTTTAAATAAGTGAATATCCTGTGAATGATTTAGAGAATAAAACTTCAAGCATAAAATACATATACCCCTTCTCTGACTTTACTTGATCCGCTCGTATAGAAGCCTACCACAGTGGTGTCAGAAGTGGGATCTAAATTCCCCGGTGGGCTTACGAGCGTGCTTCACCATGAGTGAATCTCCATCCCTCGAGGATATGATTAAGCAACTTGCGGAAGGACAAAGACATCTGCAGTTGGTGTGGGAAGCACACCAAAGAGAGGCCAAGGAAGACCGGGAGGCCTTACAATCGGCCTTAAAAAGTCAGGCTACAATCTTAGCCAATAACCAACTAGTACATGAGACCGGAATACAAAAGTTAACCGATTCAATAGCGACCAGTAAGGTACATCCAAACGTTCCCAGTTCGGTCCTACAAAAGTACCAAGAGGGGGAAGACCCAGACTCGTTTTTTACTAACTTTGAGAGGGTAGCCTTGTCTGCTCAATGGCCAGAGGACCTCTGGGGTCAGTATGTGGCACCCCTACTTACTGGATTCCTACAGACCGCATACCAGTTCGCCAACCCTGACGGTACTACCCCTTACAAAGATATAAAAAAAAGTATCTTGGGGCGAGTCGGACATGATACAGAACATTATCGTTTAAAATTTAGAAAAATAAAGTGGAGTACGAATGAAGACCCTCGCTCCTTCTACTTCCGGGTGAAAGACTTGGCTCTAAAATGGTTGGGACCCATAGGGACAACCCGGGAGGATGTCATTAAGACAATTATTTTAGAACAGTATTTAGATTCCCTGCCTCCTAGTACTAAGAATTGGATCCGACAACACCCAAAGGTGGACACTGAGGTTGCTATTGATTTGGCTTGTGCTTTCCATCGCTCCGCAGAAATTAAACCCTTGTCTCCGAGACCTTTCCAAAAACCTCCCACCCCTCCATCAAAACCAGTTCCCAGGTATCTCCCAGAAGAAATCCGGTTCCCTAAACCCGTTGAACATCACCCTATGCAGTCCCCACAATGCTTCCACTGTGGAGAGTGGGGCCATATTGCAAGAATATGTCCAAGGAAAGCTGAAGGACCAGAACCCATGGAAATTGGGGTCACACGACGTAGAGTTCTATGTGCAGGAAAAGGGAATGAGAAATTTAGATACACTGTCGCCATAAATGGACAGGCCATTTCGGCATTAATTGATTCAGGATGCAGCCAGTCTGTAATCCGGAAGGATCTAATCCATCTTGATACTTCCGTTACTGATCACTGGGTCTCCATTTGTTGTATACATGGAGACAAAGGAAATTATCCCCTCACAACGGTTAAAATTGAATGGGGTCCCTTTCAGGATATGGTTTCGATAGGGGTTATGGATCGATTAATCGAGGACTGTATTATAGGGACTGATTATACTCGATTCTATGATCTATTAGACCAAGTCCGCGGAGCCGCTGTGACTCCCGAGTGGTGGACCGAAGCCCCTTTTTCCGATTCCACCATTGAAGTACCACCACACCAAAAGAAACTCACACGAAATGAGAAAAGACTTGAGAGAAGACAATATCAGGAAGCCCGAAGGACAAAGGAAGTTCCTAAACTAGTAGCAGAAATTAGTAGCAGGCCCATTTCCTTCCAAACCAGCCAGAGAGAAGATCCTACCCTTTCCCACACCTGGAATTCGGCCAAAACGGAGATCACCAATGAGGTGGGTCCTTATTTGCTTGTCAAGAAAAACCTCCTATACCGAATAACTATAACTGCTACGGGAGAAACCAAGCACCAATTAGTAGTCCCTGAACCATTTCGAGCCCAAGTACTGTTTGTAGCCCATAATCAACCCAGGGGAGGTCATTATGGCCGGGAAAAACCAGAAGAATATCTTATGCGAAAATGTTATTGGCCCGGAGTGTATGCTCAGATACGCAGATACTGTTCCCAATGTCCTAGATGCCAATTAACAGAACCAGGAATGCCCAGGAAAGCACCACTATACCCTTCACCCATTATTGATATTCCCTTCAAACGGGTGGGTATGGACCTCGTAGGGCCCCTACTTCCCTCTTCTAAAGGACATACTTATATTTTAGTCATAGTTGACTATGCAACTAGATACCCCGAAGCCATACCCCTCTCCAGCAGGACAACCAAAACAATAGCACAAGCCATGATAACAGTGTTCTCCCGAATAGGTTTTCCCCAGGAAATACTGACAGATCAAGGTACACCCTTTATGTCAAAACTCATGAAACAGATATGTCAGATATTAGGGATCACCCAACTACGGACCTCGGTCTACCATCCCCAGACAGACGGGTTGGTAGAACGATATAACCGCACTATAAAGACACTGCTGCGGAAAACTGTGGACGAATCCGGTCGCAACTGGGATCAGAAGCTTCCCTTGGTCCTGTATGCCATACGAACCCACGAACAGTCTTCTACGGGACACAGTCCCTTTGAATTAGTGTTCGGGAGACAACCTCGTTGTCTCCTAGATAAAGGCCGCCGAGTCGTGGGAGGAAGAACAGGAAGAAGGGAAACCTCTGATTGACTATATCCACCAACTCAAAAGTCAGTTACAGACCCTTTGGGAAGACGTCCATAGTCATTTAGTCACGGCTCAAAAACAACAAAAATCATACTATGACAAGGGAAGCAAAATACGGTCTTTTCTCCCCAATGACCAGGTCCTCATCATGCGGCCTACATCTGATCATAAACTGATTGCTAAATGGCAAGGACCCTATAGGGTTATTAGAGCAGTCTCTTCTGTTACTTATCTATTAGAGATAAACACCTGCCCGAGGAATACCCAAATTTACCATATAAATTTATTAAAACAATGGAGACCTTCAGAAGAGACTGAGGAACAAACGGACACCGCCTGTTTTGTCTCCTCTACCAAAGAACGGGAACTAGATCTATGCCCTTTAAGAATAGCACATCCAGAAGAGAACCAGAGGATTAATGAGGAGCTAGCCGAAACTAAAAAAAAACAATTGTACACCCTAATCGAACAACATCCCCATTTCTTCTCAGAAATACCGGGAAAAACTTCATTGATACATCATCACATTAAAACACCTGTAGGACATGTAGTACGTCTTCGTCCTTATCGCATCCCTGAAGCACGAAAACCCATCATTGAAACCGAAGTCGAAACCATGTTAGCGTTAGGGGTCATTGAACCCTCTAACGGTCCATGGAATTCCCCGGTAGTGTTGGTTCCAAAACCAGATGGATCAATTAGATTTTGTATTGATTTTCGCAAACTTAACGAGATCTCCCTGTTCGACACCTACCCTATCCCCAGAGTGGATGACATCTTAGAGAGATTAGGGAAGGCTCGTTATTTATCCACCTTGACTTAACCAAGGGGTATTGGCAGATACCCCTCCAACCCGAGGACAAAGAAAAAACAGCCTTTTCAACCTCCTCCGGTCTTTATCAATTCACGGTTTTACCTTTTGGTCTTCAAGGCGCTCCCGCGACTTTTCAGCGCCTGATGGATCGAATCTTAAAACCCTTCCAGACCTTTACCACAGCCTACCTAGACGACATTGTCATCTATAGCGAAACCTGGCAAGATCACTTATTGCATCTGCATAAAATTTTCTCCGCCTTAACTGAGGCCGGTTTAACTGCCAACCCTAAGAAATGTTTACTAGGAAGCACTGAAGTTTCATATCTAGGTTATGTCATAGGGAATGGCACTCTACAACCGCAGAAAAGCAAAGTTGAGGCCATACACCAAGCAGCTAAACCAAGAACTAAGAAAGACTTACGATCATTCCTAGGCTTAGTAGGATACTACCGCCGATTTATCCCCAGTTATTCTACCATTGCAGCCCCTCTGATTGACCTCCTGACTAAACAAAGCCCCACGAAACTAGCCCCATTTACTGATTCCCAACAGAGTAGTTTTGAACAATTGAAACAGTCCCTTACCACAGACCCGATACTTAAATATCCTGATTTTTCAAACAGTTTTCACTTATATACTGATGCTTCGGACGTCGGTCTCGGAGCTGTACTCACCCAGCCCGATGGAGAGGGATTCGACCACCCTGTGGTTTTTCTAAGTAGAAAACTGTTTCCGCGAGAGACCCATTACCCAACTATTGAAAAAGAATGTCTCGCCATCAAATGGGCTGTCGACTCCTTGCAGTATTATCTGTTAGGCAGGCCCTTCGTTTTATTTACTGACCATGCCCCTCTCACCTGGCTTGCCTCTCACAAAGACTCTAACTCCAGAATCTTGAGATGGTTCCTAGAACTGCAACCATTTTCATTCCAGGTACGCCACATCCCTGGGTCCCAACAAGGTCCAGCCGACTACCTCTCCCGGTTTCCTCCTTCGTCCTCCTCGGTCCTCGAGCAGTCCCGATCATGGGTAGGGGACTGTAGACGGGTCTCGGAGACCGCGTCTTACTTACCCCGAATCCGCCATTACTCGGCAGGCTTCCCGGAGACGACGTTGCGTTCCCCTGGCAACGAGGGGACGCCACACCGTAACAGCTACAACGACTTCCGGGTTCCGGCAGAGAAAAAGAAAAAGGACGACAATCCTGAGGAGGGGCAGAACGCGACGGAGGAGCAGAACGCGACGGAGGAGCAGAACGCGACGGAAAGAACGCCGACCGGGAGAACAGAGTCACCGGCAGCCCCATCGAGGAACCAGGAGTCAGACCGCAGGAGGAGCGAAGAGACGCAGGAAACGGCGAAAAGAGAGATGCCGGAGACACGAGAATGCCGCCACGACCCCGGAGGGTCGTGGCTTAATAAGGTACGGTCCCTCCTAGGGACAGGAGGGTTACAGGGAATCACAGGTACTAGAAAAGGCACCAGGGAGGCGGGAGGAAGTACGGGGAGGGTGAAGGAGTTACAAGGGAAGGGGAAGGAAGGGAACCAGGCACTATACGGACACCAGGAACCCTAAACCCCAACCCTGACCACCCCCTCACGGACTTACCCTGCTTGCTGCCCTTTCCCTCACGAGCACAATAAACCGCCCGGTTCTGCAGAAGGACTTATCTGTTCCTTTCTTTTCCCTTCATGCCCGGAATTCGAGAGAGAGGGAGAGAGAGACGCCCACATCCTTTACGACCGGGACAAAACCGGAGAGAGACAAAACCCAAGAAAGAAAGAAAGAAATTGAGAAGAGCAGAAACCACGAGGCTTACCAAATATCTATAAACTTTGAATAAGTGAATATCCTGTGAATAAAACAGAGAATTAAACTTCAAGCATAAAATACATATACCCCTTCTCTGACTTTACTTGATCCGCTCGTATAGAAGCCTACCACAGGAATGCTTGACAAAGGTCCACCTGTTACGTACTGCGCAGGACTTCTCACCTCTGGATACCAGGTTGGCAAATACACCAGGTCTTCTACAGGTTCTGGATACTCCCAGATAAGGGCGACCCCTTCTAGTAGCCACGGTGCCACTTGACAGGCTATGCCAAAGCAGACCGTACCCTCCAGAAGGAGTACCAGAGGGAAAAAAAACCACACTGGGGAAAAAACCTCTAACAGAACTCCTGAAGAAAAACAAGGAAAAACAGGACTTGACAACAGGAAAAAAAATAGGCAAAATCTCCCAAGGCAAAAAAGCAGTAACAAAGAACAGGCAAAATATTCCAAGGCAAAAAGCAGGAACAAAGAACAGGCAAAAATATCCCAAGGCAAAAAGCAGGAACAAAGAACAGGAGTGAACAGCCCAACCAGAAGGAAGTGTTTGCAACGCAAGGTGGAACAAGACTGACTGACTTATATACTGAGAAAAGGGAAGTGACATCACAGGAAAAAGAAAGAACACCATCTTGAATTGGGAAGAGCCCATAGACCAGAATAGGAAAAAGAAAGTAGTATAAAAGAAAAACAGAGCATGCTGGGACAAAAACACGAAGAAGACAAGATGGACACAACATGGACAGAAACAGGAAAAAAGACCAGATAAACCCACCACCAACAACAAAAAAGAAGAAAGAAGGGCTGCAGGTAAGTGTAGCGCGACTGGGAGCTAAATATATGCTTCCCAGGATGTTTAATCAAAAAACGCAAGGAACGGCGCTCCGAGTATCAGAAGCGCGTTCCATCCGCGAGGACAGAAAGAGATGCCACGTCTAAGCGTGGCGTTACACCACCACAGTGAACCATTCAGCATCGCATGGGATTTGAAACATACTCACAGCTGGATTTGACACTACTGGGCAACACTTGACCACAATGTCATTTATTTTTCTCAAATCCTGCATAAGTCGAATTTTCCCACAAGGTTTATGCAAACCCATTTTTGGTGAATTACACGGACTGCTCAACACTTTTAAAATTCCTTTCTCCACAAACTCTCCTATTACGGTTTCACACCCTCGATTGCATCTTTTGGCATTGGGTATTGTGGAGTCTGAGGGAAAAGTGAATTGGGCTTTACTGCGACTCTAACTGGCTCTTCTCCTTTTATCAACCCAACGTCCTTTTCTGAAAGATCCCAGACCTTAGTCTTAACACTTTTCTATAAATCATCAGGAAGATCTTCCACTGCAAAAACTAGAAAGAAGCTAATCAAAGTAGCTTCCTCATTCACTGGCTTATGGAAACTGATCAAAGGAAATTCTTCAGTCACTGACTCATTGTTAACCGTAAGTATCGGGTCTTCTTCATCATCACTGTATGTTTGAATGCCCTCCTCAGAACAACTAATTGAGCATCTTGTTTTCCACAATAAATCCCTTCCCAGTACGGATACGGGACTTGAATCACAAACCACAAACTTGTGCAAACCCTTAAAATTGCCAATTTTAACCAATACTGGTTCCGTGATTGGGTTTGTGAAATATTGATTCGCAACTCCTACAGTCTGAACTGCCTTCCCTGATAAGGGCAGGTCTGGAAGTTCTGCAGTTCTCACTGTAGAGCGTGTAACTCCAGTGTCAACCAAAAATGAGACTTTGTGACCATTCACTTTTCCTTTAAGATAAGGACCATTCTGATCCACTTCTAACGAAGCAGCCAACAAACATTCTTCCTCATCTGAACTCTAACATCCTAACATTGTTTATTCCATCCTCACTATGTAAAGGAAATTGGTGTAAAGTACTACTACTCTGATTCCCCCTCTGACCTGTGACCATCTGAAAAAGCATCACCTGCTGCTTATCCATTGGGGTTTGAGGTATTTTAATCTGCTGTCTAGGCATTTAAATTTGTTGTCCAGGCAACATTTGCACCTGTGGCTGCATCTGCTGTAACCTGGGCATCTGTACTTGTAATGGCTGTACAGTTTACATGGGCTGTAAAGGTTGAAAACCCTGCATTGAATTTACTTTACCCCAAAAACTTAGATTTTGACCTCTCATTCTCGGTCCTCTCACATTCTGAAAAGAATTGACATCACTCACTTGTTGAACAACACCTCCCTGATTTACCATCGGACACTTCTGTTTCCAATGCCCGATTCCTCCGCAAGTGTGACAAAGTAACCTTCCCTTTCCCTGTAGCTCTCCTTGTACCATCACTGTATTCATATCAGGACCACCATTAACACTTCCCATTCCACCACAACCTCTACCTCTGCCTCCATTCTGAAACATACCTCTATTCTGAAACATGCCATTTCCCTGTTGCTGCTGAGGCTGAAAACTTCCTTGAAACCCTGTCTGTGCAACCTTGATCTGCATCACCATTGCTTTCTCTTTCAACTTTTTCTGTTTCAATTCAATCTCATCACTACAGTATTTTGCATACTGCAGCACCTCATCAATCGGCTTTGCTTGCCAACAAGTCAAATGATTCTTGATCAACTGGCTAATTTCTGGTCTGAGACCTTCAACAAATCTGAACACATAGTGAATCGTGTCTTTCGGTTCAATTGTTTCTGTACCACTGTAATGTTTAAATGCTTTCAACAATCTCTCGTAGTATGCATGAATTGATTCTTTTGTTTCCTGTGCTGTCCTGTCTATGCACTGCCAATCAATATTTCCCTACGAAATTCTCATTTTCAAGAACTCAATTACTTTATAGTAATATTTCATCACATCAGGAGACGGTGCATCTGTTGCTGGATCTCTCTGCGTCTCACTTGTTGGCCAATCCACACTCTTTTTGCATTCAATCAATAAATCTACTAGAACAACTATCTCTAAGAGAGTATTCAAATCCTCCCACAGGCAATTTGCAAGTTTCACAAACCTGTCTGCTTGCTGATACCATTCTACTGGTTTCTCCCTCAGCCTGGGATAATCATTTGTAAATGACAAAATGTCACTTCTTCTCCCTGGGACATGTACAAAACTTCCTCCTGGAATTTCTCTCATTGGTAGAACTTTCACTGCTTCCCTATATTGCTGTGCTTCTGCAGAAGAAGCGTCAGGACCTTTTTTCAGCTTATCTCTTTTCTTCACCCATCTTCCTTTCCATTTGTCTAATGCTCTCCATATCTGGATACCTTGAAGCAACTCTCTAAGGTGTGTTTTCATCCCGGCAGACTCATGTGTTCAAAATCTTTTGCCTCAAAATCTAACCTGTAACTTCTTTTTAAACGTTTCATTTTTAAAAGGTCTATCCCGTGTTCATCTGCTATTTCTGCTAGCCTTTGATGTATCTCATCTGCTTCCTTTGTAATTCTCGGGCACAAATATCTCAACTCTTCTTCTGTATAGGACTCAAGGCAATTTACACCCATTGTTCCCTTGACAAGTTCACCCTCTTCCAATAAAAGCCTAATACAATTGATATAATTCCCTCCACTAGAAGCATATTGTGAAGTATTCAGCTTTTCTAACCAATCGGTTAACTGCTGATCTGTCAAACCCTGTAACAAGGTGTTATTTGACTGAGTACTAGGTAGCGGTTGTACAGTTAAACACGGAGGTTGGGGTGTCAATAAGTTCAGCTTAGTATCAATGTGAGACCCCATTTCAGTATTCAAAGGAACTCTGCTGGGGCTCAGGTCTAACAATGACCCTATTCCATCAACAGTCTGTGTTGCAGATGAGACTATTCTAGTATTTTCACTAATTCCTCCTCCAATCAAACTCTGATTCCCTGACCATTTGTGCCATTATTACTATGTGCAAGAAACAGTATGACTGGACCAATAGTGACAGGTACAGACACTGCATCTGGACTTGGTCTAGCACTTGCATTCTCAGACTGCATTACACCTATATTCTGATTCATCAATACAGAGATATGTCTGTGTCCCTGTTACAGGTGTCTATTTCTGCATTGTTTGTGGCTGCATTTGTGGCAGTAACACCAGTGTTTGCTCTGTCTGAACCAACATTGGTTTCTGGTAAACCTATCCTATTGGCACTATTAGATTTGTTGTTGCATCTACAATAGCCACATCTGGGTAAATCCTAGGAACGATAAGCTGTGGCAGTTGTACAAAATATGTCGACCGATTGAAACTGCTCTGCAGTGGTATTTGCACTAGAGGTCTGTACTGAGCTCTGTGTCATGTTAGGATTAACCTGTACTAAACTCTCAATCATGTTAGGATTACTGTGTATTGGATTCTGTAGCATGCTAACCAGTGCCGGTGCAGAAGGATTCACAGTAGTACTTGCATTGTGTTCCTGGTGCCACATATGGTGGTGGACGATTTCTCAGTAACTGTAAAATAAACTCATCATCGTCTGAATCCTCATCAAGAGTCAAAGATTTCCTAGCCTCGTTTGATTTCTGCTCTTCATCCGAAGATGAACTCCCTTTTGATTTCTTAGAAGCTTTCTTTGCTTCTTTCGCACTGTCCTGTGAAATCTCAGGAAACATTTTAATACCATGTAAGGTATCTAATCTCCATTGTCTCTGGTCATTATCCCACCTAGCTTCTGTTAATGTCTTCTCTGCTCTTTTCATTTTCTTCTCAACCATCAGCGTTTTTTGTCTCAAATTTTCTAAAATTCTCAAAGTAAATGTTCCATTCTCAGGAAATGCTAATCTTCCTTCGTTTCCTGTGATTTTGCACCAATGCTTTAACCAAAAGCATGCTCCGGCACCTTTCTCTTCAATTATGATATGTGCTGGAGCACTTTATGGAGGACAAATTTCTCCTACTCTAGCTGGAATATATTCATCTCCCCTAAGAGCACTCTTTAAAGATTTGAAATACTTCATTTTCACAAATTTATGTCAAAAATCAATATTCAGGAAGTGGCTGCAATCCCACAATCCTCTTCATCTCCCTTCTCGACCAATTGCACCTCACAGTTGTCCATGAACCCGTGTGCGACCCTTCCCACTAACCAATCTATCACTGCGCAGCACAAAATTACATCCCCCTAAACTCAAAAACACTCAAAACTAATGCAAAATTATCTGCAAGCACTTCATCAAAACCAATATAAAAACAAGTATGTCTGTTTACTATAGGTAGGGTAATCACAATCGCTTTAGGAACCTTACGGATTTTTCACTGATGACTTTCCCTCTTGCAGCTATTCTTTCTTTCTCAGTTGCCCAGATTTCACAAGCAAAATTCAAACCACAAATTTTACTCTCATCCGATCAATGGATACTGTCCTGGTGCACATAGGAATCGCCAGATCCCAGTCGAAAAGACCTTAGACTCGACTCAACTGACAAACTTGACTTGCCAACCACGCCCGATTGGCCTACTAAACAGACAAATTACAACTGTTAGAAATGGGGTCTTTGGTTGGCAGTCAGGGTACCCCCTGTCCAAGCAAGGACCCTCAATGTAGTCAGGGTAAAGGAGAATCACCCTCAATTAACCCCCGCTCACCCACTTGGTAGCTTGGCACGAGCAGGCAGGCTTAACTTCAGAGTCTAGGTGTAAAGTATTTGTACCAACACACACAGTAAATTAGTGAAAACACTACAAAATGACACCACACAGGTTTAGAAAATAGGAGATATTTATGTAAACAAAACAAGACCAAAACGACAAAAATCCACCATTCACCAGTCAAGTTATGAATTAAAAAGCAAGAAAGTCTTAAATCCTTGAGGAAACAGTAAAAACACTGTTAGCATTGAAAAGTACCTGGGCAGTGTCAAAATAACACGCACAGGCGAATGTGCATCGGAAAGGGCTAGCGATGCATCGTTCCTCCTCCTCCGGTCACGTCAGCGTGCATCGTTTCTTCTCTCCACAACAGGGCGGTGCGTAGTTTTTCTGCACCCAGCGATGTTGCTTTGAAAATGCAGCTGCACAGTATCAGGAAACCGTGCTGTGTGGATTGTGACGTTATCAGCCTCTGTCAGGGAGTGTTGCGCGTCGTTTCTCCAGCTGCATGCGTCTTTGATGGCCCTGAGACTTCAACAAAAGGAGGCAAGCTCAGGACAAGCCCTTGGAGATTTCTTCACAAACAGGAATGCACAACAAAGTCCAGTCTTTGTCCCCTTGCACAGGCAGAAGCAGCAACTGTAGGATAGCTCCACAAAGCACAGTCACAAGCAGGGCAGCACTTCTCCTCAGCTCTTCAGCTCTTCTCCAGGCAAAGGTTCCTCTTGATTTCCAGAAGTGATCTAATTTTTCAGGGGTTTGGGTGCTCTTCTTATACCCATGTTGGCCTTTGAAGTAGGCCTACTTCAAAGGAAAGTCTCTCTTGTTTGTGAAATTCTGAATCCAGACACAAACCAGGGGGGTGGAGACTGCCTTGTGTGAGGGCAGGCACAGTCCTTTCAGGTGTAAGTGACCACTCCTCCCCTCCCTCCTAGCACAGATGGCTCATCAGGATATGAAGGCTACACCCCAGCTCCTTTTGTGTCACTGCCTAGAGAGAGGTGCAAACAGCCCAACTGTCAAACTGACTCAGACAGGGAATCCACAAACAGGTGGAGTCACAGAATCGTTTAAGCAAGAAAATGCCCTCTTTCTAAAAGTGGTATTTTCAAACACACAATCTCAACACCAACTTTACTAAAAGATGTATTTTTAAATTGTAAGCTCAGAGACCCCAAACTCCACATGTCTATCTGCTCCCAAAGGGAATCTACACTTCAATCATTTTCAAAGGCAGCCCGCATGTTAACCTATGAGAGAGACATGCCTTGCAACAGTAAAAAACAAATTTGGCAGTATTTCACTGTCAGGACATATATAACACATTAGTATATGTCCTACCATAAACATACACTGTACCCTGCCCATGGGGCTACCTAGAGCCTAACTTAGGGGTGTCTTACATGTAAGAAAAGGGAAGGTTTAGGCCTGGCAAGTGGGTACACTTGCCAAGTCGAATTGGCAGTTTACAACTGCACACACAGACACTGCAGTGGCAGGTCTGAGCCATGTTTACAGGGCTACTAATGTGGGTGGCACAACCAGTGCTGCAGGCCCACTAGTAGCATTTGATTTACAGGCCCTGAGCACCTCTAGTGCACTGCACTAGGGACTTACCAGTAAACCAAATATGCCAATCATGGAAATCTAAGTACACATACATGTTACATAGGAGGCCTTGCACTTTAGCACTGGATAGCAGTGGTAAAGTGCACAGAGTAACAAAAACAGTAAAAACAGAGTCCAGCACACATCAACAACCTGGGAAACAGAGGCAAAAAGTTAGGAGAGATCACGCCAAGGATGCCAAGTGACTTCATATGCTTTTCAATACACTCCAGAGTCTTAGACATACCTTGCAAGGTCCGAATACCAACAACCACGTGGACAATTTTTGAGCACCAAGTGCCACACACATGTGAAGTTCACTGACTTCCCTACTCGCAAACTCTTTCTACAACATCATTTTGAAGTACACAAACTCCCTAAACACTCACAAACAACTCAATTTATCTGCGAATTAGTTAAAGCTGTGCAAACGCATAATCTACTTCATTCAACCCGTCAATAGAATGCTGACAACACTCCTGACAAATATAGGCAAACTCCAAGGACCGGAGAAAGTCACCTTGGGCATTTAGGGACACATCTTCTCCATATTCTGCATAATTTTAAAACAACAAATCTCAATTCAAAAACACCTAATAATAAAATTTAAAGAGATGTAACCAATACTGGCCCTTCAATAATTTAAAGAAACATAACCAATACTGGCTTTATAATTTAAAAAGACATAACCTTCCTCTGCTACCAAAACTGTGAGCGCGCCCTCGGCCTATCTATTTTTAGTGATGATGATTACAGTAAGCTGACAGCATCTCCTAAGGTCAATGAACCATTTGACATGTTTAAATTATATTGAAGCGAATAGTGTAAAGTACAATAACAAACATCTAACAATGCAAATCATTAGAGAGTCAGTAAAGAATGCACCATGACCCATTTCGACATGACTTATCACACCTTTGGTATACATTTAAATGTTTATTTCCCTATACTAACAATGCTAAGGTCACAAAAATTAGTCTCAACACCAAATGGTACGAGTAAAGAAACATCACAGGTTGACTGAACCTCCTAAAGAATCTCAATTTAATCAAAGTAATGAGAACAATAATTTCAACAGCGAGAACGTTAATCAAAAGTAATAATATTTGTGTGAGAGAAATGACATACATTTACTCAACAATAGAGTGATGACATTAGATCATAGGCATAGAGAGAAGCACATCACTAACTCCAGATTAGCATTAGCATGTTGGGCTTCATGCAAAAGTTATAGTAACAATAATTTAGAAAAACATCTAGCTATGGCAGCAACAGTATTAAAACAGTAGCAGTCGATACCTGAAAAACAAAAGACAAATAACAATGCACAGATCATTTATAATTACCTAACCCTAAGGAAATGTCAGCATAGCAGCTGTAGCTTCATCGGGGAACCTCAGCGTCACCATCAGGGCAGGAACAAGAAAGGGATAGGGGGATGGTTTAGAATTTGGACTATAAAAGTACTAAACCATCAGAGCATTAGTTCGGCATTGAACAGGCAAATTACACTCAGAAAATAATAAAGTACCAGAACGTCAGTAGCCTATCTGGCAAGGCACAAAGTGTCAAAATGACAGATCACCAAGTAAGAACGAGTGGCAAGTAGTGACCTAGGAACAATGACCCCCTGCTTCTCAGTGCACAAACATTATTAAACTACTACTCTTTTACAATTGGACAAAAGCATCAGGCGAAGAAAGATCATCCAATTACAAAACATCAGATATCAGAAATGCATTAGGAGTGATAAAATAATAATTTGCAATACACTGGTTGGTCTCTGCTTTATTTACGTAACTACAAACTATACTAAATGTAGCACTGTAACATTCTCTTCCGTCTGTCATCTGTGGGCCCTTTTGTTTGACCTCTTCTGGATTAGCTTCTACTAGCCAGAGGTTACAAAGATGTGCCAACATTCTTTTGCTTTGCCATTTCCTTCGAAAGAAATACACTTCCTTAAATACATGCACTGATTCCAACAAAAGAAGTTTGTTATTCAACAGACATGAGCACATCAAATTGATACTTTAGCTAGAACTTGGCAGTCAGATAATTTCTCGCTGTGGCCTTGCTCAGCTTCAGGCCCAGCAGAAGACAAGAAATACTCATATTATTTCAGCTAATAAACGAAACAGAAAACCCTTCTTAAAGGAGAAGGACTTTTAAACAGCATTAGTACATTATTTTCGGAGTGCATGTGCAAAGCTTTTTATTAGATAGCGGCCAATCAAAAAGGCACAATTTTGTGTCACACATTAATTTCACTCATTAGTACATTTTATTTGTTAAATCACACACAGGAATATATATGTAAAAATTATTGCTGCTGAAATCAATGCTCACACTTCCAAACCCATGCAAGTAAGTGACCACCTAAAATCGTTTTGAAGGACCCCTCCTTCTCTCTCTACACCACCACCCTTCATCATATAATTTCCTTGCTGGAGTTCCCCTACACCCTGTACGTGGAAGACACCAATTTTTTCTTCTCATTCACAACCTTTTATCCCATTCTGCTATCACAGAATTCAGACTGCCTTGTTGCTATTTCTCACTGGATGGGTTTGTGTTTCACCCATGCAAAAGTATGCTAAAACAATGGCCATATTCTTTCTCCCCTCCTTCAGAACCGCCTCCACTCCTATATCGATCTACTTCCTTTTGTATATGCTCACACTTTCAAAAGCATTCAGAAACCAGAAGTACCCTTTAACTACTAAAAGGCAGATGTACTCTGTTGTTACCAGGATAGCTAGTGTGGCTACATATCACTTCTTGATTATACACAGAATCCACTCTAATATCCTATGCCATACTGACAAAGCATAGGTTACCTCACTTAACAAAATGAAATATTGAAATAGACTTTTAATGGGTGTTGCACATAATGCCTTTGCTCCCCTCAGCAGAGCTCTAACCTTTGCTGCTAGAATACTTTTCAATCTGCAAGAACACTCCACTTCATCTTACCAACAACAAGAGGACAGGTTATCTGCTAAGATTAGAACCCTTTGCAAACTCTTAGCACTGGTCTAAAAAGCCATGTGTCTGTCAGTCCCATTCAACCATTTCAAGACTCCATCCCGATACATCCTCTCAGACAACTGAAGGTCAACCAACCAGGACCTCCTTATCAGAACAAAACCACACCGTACTTCATCCACATTCCAGACAGTCCAACCTCTTGGATGCCTTTCCACTGAACATTAAAGCCAGCTTATCTACGACTTTGGTGGAGACAGTACTCCGTTGCTACAAAGTAACCTCTCTGCCATACTGTCAATCTGCCTGCCCTATTTAGGGATGGGCTAACCAACAGTATGTTGATTGCAGAGCCTACTCCAGCCTCCATCACCAACATATTCAATTGACAGTCTGACAGAGTGTGGACCATCAGAGTTAAGTCATCCGACTATCTTCTAAATTTAGATTAGGCGGTTGGATGCTTTTTTTTCTGTCATCCATTACTCCAGGTAAAACCTGTCAATAACAGACGTTAGTTTAAAAAAAAAAAAAACATTACCATGGGAGAACACTTTCATGGAGTGGAGGGGCATTAGCTTTGCATTTTTCGAAAATTGCTCCTGCTTTGCAAGTTTGTCTTTGAAAAAGGTAAAACGTTTCAAAATACTTGACTCCTGGCTGTCATGTCAAACTTTTCCAACAGTGACAGCAACCACCCTGACAGCCTTTCCTGCCAATGTATAGCGATGTCCATGCGGCCAATAAACATCTCTAAATTTGGTGGAGGGGATGTTTATTAGGGAACTGGAGTAATGTTTTAGGACAGATCAGGCCTCACATCTTTTGAATATTGGCTTAGCAAGACCTCCATGACACTAGTGCAAGCAAGGAAATTGGGGCCTCCATCCACCTGTTTGCTAGTAAAAATGGAAGGGGAGTTGTCTGGGAACACTGAAATAGGTTTAGAGTGTAGCCTAAAGGGAGACAGAATATAAACTGAGGGTGAGGTGGTGCCTGATGCCACAAAGACTGCACACCATATACCCAATCTCGTCAGATGGGTGTTGAAGGTTTGGAACTGAGATAGGAACTCTCTTACACATATGGTGGGATTGTATTAAAATCCAGATATTCTGGAAAGAGGTGCTGACTCACATAGATGAACTAGTGGGACAACCAATGAAGAGCTCACCTAAGAGAGTACTGCTACAAACCAACAATAGATCAGCATCATATTGAGATTTGGCTAACAAGGATCTACTAACTCACATGCTGAAGGTGACTAAGCGATGACTGCAACCTTCTGGAAAAAAAATTACCCCGCTCATGTTTCATTATGAACAGCATAAATGTGGTAAACCATAGCCCTTAAATAGCTTACACACAACATATAAAATACATCTAAGAAATGTGTAAAAATGCAGGATCCCTTGATATGTTACTTCACCTCACTGCCCTTGGTGAGAGGCTACCCACTTAAATTGAGAGAGATGGGTCTGTTCAAGATGGATTGTTCATTTTTCATATGAATAATGATGCTGTATCTGTGCAAAATGGTGACTGAAGTGGGGGATAGCCTTCTGAAAGGTTAATGGGGTGGTCATCCTGGAAGGGGTAAATTAGAATGAGGGGATTAGTGTTTGGAAATAAAATGGGAGTAACTTCACTTTACCCCTGAATTAGGTAGTAGTGGTTGATGGTTGCTAACATTGAAAGCTGTAAACAACTGGGACATAACTGTGATTTCAACGTTTCCTTCCTTGGTAATATAGGCATTGTTCTATATTTTATATTCAACTTACAAAATCAAAAGTTTGTGGTGGAAAACTCTAAAACAAAAAAGAATCACTAAAGATTAAAATATATTGTTTGAAAAGCCTCTGAATCTAGATACTAATGCTTTTACAATCCACCTTACTTTGTCTAGATTCTTTTTTTCTAAAAGACATCCCATTCATTGTTAGCTTATTTTATATATTCAAACTTCTTATCCATCTCCTCCTCCTTATTTGTCCAAATTATTGCAAGTGTCACTTACACATTTTCTGTAAGTATGGTATGTCACATTCATTTACTTACTTCAAAATGCTTGCATTTAATTTGTATTGCCTTTATCACTGTTGTCCACAGTTCAGAGAAGGTGGCTTGCTCTTTGCTGCACATTCCTAAAGAAGACAAAGTATTTCTGGGATTTTTATATCCTTTCTGTACAGCTATGTCAAATCTATCTGATGCAATAATATTGTAATTTGCGTACTAAGGCCCTCATTACAACCCTGGCAGTTGGTGATAAAGCGGTGGTAATACTGCCAACAGGCTGGCGGTAAATACCACCAAATTATGACCATGGCAGAAAGAGCTCAGACAGACAGCCACTTTAACACACCGACCGCCAGGGCTGAATCAACAGCCACCACGGCAGTAGCCACCTACAGCCAGGCAGAAGTCAATGTTCCGCCCACTGTATTATGAAGCAGAAAACCGCCACCTTTTCCGGGGTGGTACCAACGACATCAAAAGCCTGGCGGAAACACTGCACAGAAGGGAAACGGCTCACCTGTGGAGACTCAGGGAACAACCATGCCACCATGGACCCCAGGCTGCACATATTCCCAATGCTGTTCTACGTCCTGCTCCACCACGAACACCAACAACGGCGAAGACGACCACAGTGAGTACAGCCGCCTAACACACAGGGGAGGGAGGGAGGAAAAAGAGAGTGACACCCACATGCAACACGCAACACCCCCACCCCCAACACCATACGCACAAGCAGATGCAGTAACATTACATATTGACCCCGTACCCCTCAGGAATAATGCAAGGACAACACCAATAGATCAAAGTGAGTGTAATAAGAAAAATATAGTAGAAATACGTGCATCCAAATCAAAAAAGTAAATACATATGTACAAATGAAGGGACACTGCCCAGTCCTCAATGTTCGTGGGCCACAGGGCCACATTACAAAGTCCAAGGCTGCACTCGACTCCTGCAGCAACACAGAGAGAACACTGCAGGGGCATCAGGTCAAAAATAGGCAGGCACCTCAGGGGGACGGGAACGGGGGGACACCTCAGCTGACAGATGGAACCACACCACTGGTTCTGGAGGGGGAAACATGCCCTGTGCTTGATCTTGGGGAGTGCAAGGCTACAGTCTCTCAAGTGGGTGTCTTACCCACTGGTTCTGGAGGGGGCATCATGCCCTGTGATCATCATCCTGGGGAGGATGGGGTGAGTGGATGGCTTCTCCACTGGTTCTGGAAGAGGCATCGTGCCCTGTGATCTTCATCTTGGGGAGGATGGGGTAAGTGGATGGCTTCTCCACTGGTTCTGGAGGGGGCATCGTGCCCTGTGATCTTCATCCTGGGGAGGATGGGGTGAGAGGATGGCTTCTCCACTGGTTCTGGAGGGAGCATCGTGCCCTGTGATGCAGATCTTGGGAAGTGCAAGGTCACAGTCTCTCAGCTGGGTGTTATACCCACAGGATTTGCAGGGGGCAGTCGCCAATAGCCTATGGACGGAGGTCTACAGAATGTCTGCCAGCGGTGACGGCTGCTCAGTGGTGGCAGTGGTGCTGCTGCTGCTGCTGCTGCTGGCGGTTGTGGGGGAAGGCTCCTGCCCATCTCCTGCAGCCTCGGACGGCTGCCCACTGGTGCTGCTGCGGGCTGTTGTGGTGCTGGCGGAGCTAGTGATAGTGGTGGGGGGAGGCTCCTGCCCATCCCCTGCAGCCTCAGGCGGCTGCCCATTGGTGCTGCTGCTGGTGGTGGTGCTGGCGGAGCTGGTGGTGGAGCTGGTGGTAGTGGTGGGGGGAGGCTCCTGCCCATCCCCTGCATCCTTGGACGGCTGCCCACTGGTGCTGCTGGTGGTGTTGGTGGTGGTGCTTGTGGACTTTGTGGCAGAGCTGGTGGTAGTGGTAGGGGGAGGCTCCTACCCATCCCCTGCAGCCTTGGACGGCTGCCCACTGGTCCTGCTGCTGCTAGTGGTGGTGGTGTTGGCGGAGCTGGTGGTAGTGGTGGGGGGAGGCTCCTGCCCATCCCCTGCAGCCTCGGATGGCTGCACCACCATGGGTGGTGGTGGGGGCTCCGACTGAGTCCCTTCACCAGGCCCCTTGTCCAATCTGCCTGCTGTTTCAGGCCCCTTGCTCTTCCTGGCAGCAGCTGGGGATGGCTCCTTGATCCTTTTGGCAGCAGCTGGGGATGGCTCCTTGCTCCTTTTAGCAGCAGCTGGGGATGGCTCCTTGCTCCTTTTGGCAGTAGCTGGGGATTGCTCCTCGCCCTTCCTTTCAGCAGTTGGGGGTGGCACCTTGCCCTTCCTTGCAGCAGATGATGGTGCCTCCTTGCTCTTCCGGGCAGCACTTGGGACAGGCACCCTTTCCGTGTGGCTGCCTGGGGCCCAGGATCCAATCCCACCAAGAGTTGCTGTGGACACTACTGGGCCCGTCTACAGGGTGGCTGAGGTGCTTGCCTGGGTTCTAACCACCCTGGCCTGACGTGAAGGACGGGGGGAGGAGAGGTAGGCAAGAGGTCAACAGTGGAGAGGAAAAGCTTCTTAGGGACATTGGGGCAGGAAGATGGAGAAGGTTTGAGAGTGGAGGAAGAGGGAGTGGTTGTAGGAGGTGTCTGTCTGCTGTGTTTGGGTGCAGGTGCATGGGCTGGATGCAGTTGTGAGGTGGATGGCTGTTGGGTGTCTGAGTGCTTGCGTTTGTGTACTTTGGGAGGAGGGGTCACAGACACAGTGGGAGAGGACACAGGGGAAGGGTGCATGGATGTGGGGGTGGTGACTGCCAGTGAGGTGTGTGCTCTGATAGGTGTGCTGGTGATGGTGGTAGTGGATGAGGCTGTAGTGCATGCAGGTGTGAGTGTAGACGCAACTGGGAGGGAGGTGGATGACGAGGAGGAGGGGGACACAGTGGAGGCAGTGGATGTTGGTATGTCTGCATCTGGATGGTGTTTGTGTGAGTGCCTGTGGGATGAAGTGTGGTGCTTGTGTTTGCCTGAACCACTTGTGTGTGTTGTCCTGTGTGCATGCTGGTCTGCCTGTGTGCTTGGGATAGTTTGGGGTTGAGGGGAATGGGATCGGGTAGAGGAAGTTGGAGGCGGGGTGGGTGGAAACAGGGACAATGGCTGCCATCAGAGAGGAGGCCAGAGCCTGGATTGATCGCTCTTGGGCCGCCAAGCCAGTGTGAATGCCCTCCAGAAATACATTGGACTATTGCATTTGGGCTGCCAGCCCCTGGATGGCATCCACAATAGTTGACTGCCCAATAGAGGTGGATCGCAGGAGGTCAATAGCCTCCTCACTCAGGGCAGCAGGACTAACTGGGGCAGGGCCTGAGGTGCCTGGGCTAAGGAGATGCCACCCACCTGGGTGAGCGGGCACGGGCAACTCGCTAGAGGGCTGCTGGGAGGGCGGTGCTGGTACGGGGTGGCGGCTGAACCTGTAACTGGGGTGGGCACAGAGGTGTCCGCAACCACCTGGGAGCTTACATCAGAGGAGGTATCTGTGTCCGAACCGTCCCCTCCAGTCTCCGCTGTGGTGCTCCCCTCGCCCTCCGTCCAACTGATGCCCCCACCGTCGGTGGACTCTGCCTCCTGGGTCCTGTGGGATGCAGCTCCCTCCTTCGCCGGTGCCCCTGGTCCTCCGCCAGATGATGCTAATGCACATGAGGAAAGGGTGACAAAACAAAAAGGGGGGGAGAGACAAAGGATACACTTGGTCAATTGCTGCACCAACACCACAGTTGGTGTACACAACACACTCACACACAGGGAACAGCCCTACGCACTGTGCAATGCACTACCAGTAACAATGCTAGTCACCAGGGCATGGGGAGGGGCACATACCGCTAACTGCAGAATACCTGGGACCCACACAGCCCTGCCCAGTAGTGGATGCCTACTAGCTAGGTAGGAGGAATCTCACATCAGAACCCTGCCCAACATGGGACCTACACTGCAATGGCAGGCGTGGACTAGGGGCTCCTAGCGGCACACTTCCCCCACCTGGACACCACCCCATCAGGCGTAAGTAGTAATGATGGGCACTGTACTCACCCCCGAGCTGTGACGCCCCCAAGTGCCCATCCAGCTCCAGATAGGCCACCTCCATTATGCGGGCCATCAGTGGTGTCAGGGTTTGAATGGCACCCCTTCCTCTTTGGAAGGCCATCCCCAGTTGGGCCTTCGCCGTCTTCCGTGTCCAGTGTCTTAGATCCTCCCACCGTTTCCGATAGTGGGTGCTCCGCCTGCTGTAGACCCCCAGGGCCTGCACATCCTTGGCGATGGCACGCCAAATACCCTTCTTTAGAAGGGCCTGACCTGCCGAGGAAATATGCACAGGGAAAGGTATTATTTAGATCGTCCTGCCTGTTACACACATGGCCCACCATATCCCTTCCCATCCTCTTACGCAAAGACATGGCCCAGCGTACATGCTGCACGCTGCCCAGGGCCCATCCACCAACCCCACTACACGAGGCCTTCACAAACACCACTCCATGCATTCATGCCCCATGCATTGTGCTCACAGTGTACTCACCTGTTGGTCTGGAGGTCTATACAGCATTAGGTTCTGGGGTAGGACCCCATCCACCAGTCTCCAACTTCCCAGCGGTGAAGGCAGGGGCCTTTTCCCCAGTCACACGAGCCATGGTAGGTTCCAGACACAGGTCACAGCAACACATGCAGTGTAGGTCCTCTCCTGTTGAAGGGCAGGTAGCAAGTGAGTGGATTCTAGAAAATGGCAGTGACGTCCGCGGCGGTGCATACCGTCACCGTTGGCGTACATCACAATTGGCCACTGTACCCCATGGGGCCCAATGATAACCAATGAGGATTTGCACGGTGGTTCCCGACCGACTTCCGCAACGGTGCACAATGTCAGTGGAATTACCTCACTTCCACCTGTCCCTCCATACAGGTCAGGCGGACGCCATTTCAGAGGGGGGAGCAGGCCATGGATCCTAACTGCATCACAGTTCACAATTATACATTCTGGACATATGCCACCAATAAATAGTAAAAATCACATCATGCATTGAACTGTAGTGGTTACAATGTACAGATTATGACCGGCTCCTCACTCTTTTGCCCCATAGATTGCAACCGCTACGGATGAACAGTAGATGGAGACATACCCCTGTGTACAGACCCCTGGTGGACTTAGCAACACTGGAGGACAGGCACATCATCCTCACCTACAGACATGACAGGGCCACAATCACAGAGCTGTGTGCCCAATTGGAACCTGACCTGATATCTGCTATCTGTCTCCCCACTGGGATCCCCCCTCTTGTGTAAGTGCTTTCCGTGCTCCATTTCTTGGCAACTGGTTCTTTCCAAGTGACAGTGGGCTTGGTAGCAGGAATGTCACAGCCAATGTTCTCAATAGTGCTGACCAGAGTGTTGGCTGCCCAGATTAATTACATGTGCAGCTACATCATTTTCCCCCAGGTGGAGGATTTGGCCACTGTGAAGGCTGACTTCAATGCAATGGGACATATCCCCAACATTATTGGGGCTATTGATGGAACACCTATTGCATTTGTCCCCCCCAGCAAAATGAACGGGTCTTCAGAAATCAAAAATGTTTTCACTCGAATGTGCAGATGGTGTGTTTTGCGGACCAGTACATCTCCCATGTCAATGCTAAGTATCCTGGGTCGGTGCATGATGCCTTTATCCTGAGGAATGGCAGCATTACAAATGTGATGGGCCAACTCCAGAGGCAAAGGGTGTGGCTAATAGGTGAGCCCTGGTTCCCACCCAGTGGATGTTGGTGTATGGGTATGGTGTGGTCCATAAGGGTTAGGGTGTGGCTAACAGTTGTGCCTCGATATTTGCAGGTGACTCTGGTTACCCCAACCTCTCATGGCTACTGACCCCTGTGAGGAATACCAGGACAAGGGCAGAGGAAAGTCACAATGAGGCACATGGGCAAACAAGAAGGATAATAGAACGTACCTTGGCCTCCTGAAGGCCAGGTTTCTGTGCCTCCATTTAACAGGTGGATCCCTGTGCTACTCACCCAAGACGGTCTGCCAGATCATCATGGCATGCTGTATGTTGCACAACCTTGCCTTGGGACGCTATGTGCCTTTTCTGCAGGAGGAGGAGGCTGGAGATGGCAGTGTGGCAGCAGTGAACCCTGTGGACAGTGAAGATGAGGAGGCAGAGGATGAGGATGAGGACAACAGAAGTGCAGTGATTTGTCAATACTTCCAATGACACACAGGTAAGACAGTGTAACTTCACATTTCATTGACAGTTTTGTGATTGACATTGTCACTGGCAGGCTGTGAATTACTACTTATATGCCCACTCACTGTACCCTTTGGCATCTCTTATTGCAAATGTTGGTGCCCCACTATTGCTCCTGGTGTGTTCACTGCGGCCAACTACAGGTCTTTCCTATGTTGACATCACTGTACAGTTGAAATGCAATGTTTAAACCTTGTTACACAAATACATACTTAAATCATTTGACATACTCCATACCTGTATTATTTTCAAAGTGTGTTTATTGAAATGCTCTGACAAAAAGGGTGAAGTGCAATGGACTGGGGGGATGATGGAGGAAAGTCCAGGTTAGAGTCCAGTCTATTTGTAGCACAGGTGCAATGTCCAAGGGGGCATAGGAAGGGGAGCAATGGCAGTTAAAAGTGGACAGGGTGACTGAGTGGGACACAAGGGTGACAATCGGGAGAGTCTCATTTCCTGGCGGGGGTCTTGGCAATAGTCTCTGGCTTCTATGTGGATTGTAGGGAAAATTTGCGGGGTGGTTTTCCTTCTGCAGGGGGAGGGGTGCTGGTGGCCTGTTGGTCCTGTGGAGGGGCCCCCTGTCCACTAGCGGCAGCGGCGGTGGAGGGCTGTTCAGTAAGTTGGCTAGTGGCAGGGGCCCGCTGGTGTGACACTGTTTCCCTCATACTGTTGGCCATGTCTGTCAGCACCCCTGCAATGGAGGCCAGGGTGGTGTTAATGGACTTCAAGACCTCCCTGATCCCCAGGTACTGTCCCTCCTGCAGCCGCATGTTCTCCTGCAACTTGTCCAGGATCTGGTCCAGCGTATCCTGAGACTGTTGGTATGCTCCCAGGATTGCAGTGAGTGCCTCCTGGAGATTCGGTTCCCTGGGCCTGTCCTCCCCCTGGCGCACAGCAGTCCTCCGAGTTTCCCTGTTGTCCTGTGCCTCTGTCCCCTGAACCGTGTGCCCACTGCCACTTTCCCCAGGTCCCTGATTGTCCTGGGTTTGTGGTGTGCCCTGGGGTCCCTATAGTGGTGAACACACTGCTGATTGATTTGTACTGGGAACAGAGGTATGGGTACGTTGGGTGGGTGCTGTGGTGGTGTTTCCTGAGGGGGAGGCTCAGAGGTGGTGTGTGACTGTGCCTGGGTAACCGACTGTCCGGAGGTCCCTGATGGGCCAGGTTGGTCATCCAGATCCAGGTGACCAGAGCTGCTGTCATCACAGTGGGCCTCTTCTGTGGGGGGACTGGATGTTGCTGGCACCTCTTCTCTGGTGACATTGGCTGGGATACCTGTGGGGATGTAAATGCAGTGTTATTGTTTCTGTGTGTGACATGTTGTGCATGGGTGGGTTGCCCTCTGTGGTTGTTATTACCCTGGCAGATTTGCCTTGTGGGAGTTGTTATTTGTTGGGCTAGGTGATTGTCTCTAGTGTGCATGCTTTAGTGATAGATGTCCATGCAGGTCTGTGAGTGGTGATCATGCATTGGTGGTGCATGCTGGGCTTGGCATTGGGATGAGTGGGTTGTGATGGTGGGGTGTGTGGAAGGTGGTGGCGTAATGGGAGTGAGGGTGGGGTCAGGGGATGTAATGGCATGCAGGTAAGGGGGCGATAGTAGTAAAGAGTTGACTTACCAGAGTCCAGTCCTCCTCCAACTCCTGCCATGCCCTCAGGATGCATGATTGCCAAGACTTGCTCCTCCCATGTTGTTATTTGTGGGGTAGAAGGAGGGGGTCCACTGCCAGCCCTCTGTACAGCTAGTTGGTGTCTTGCTGCTATGGAACACACCTTCCCCCGTAGGTTGTTCCACCTCTTCCTGATGTCATCCCTTGTTCTTGGGTGCTGTCCCACGGCGTTGACCCTGTTCACGATTCTCCGCCATAGCTCCATCTTCCTAGCAATGGATATCTGCTGCACCTGTGCTCCAAATAGCTCTGGCTCTACCAGGATTATTTCATCCACCATGACCCTTAGCTCCTCCTCATAGGATCTCGGGTGTCGTTGTGGTGCCATGGGTGTAGTGTGAGTGGTGTGGGTGAGGGTGTGTAGGGTGATGTGTTGGGGTGTGTGATGTAAAGTGTGTGTGTGGTGTATAGGTGATGGTGTTATGTGGCTCTGGTTGTGTGAGTGTTCTTGCTGTCTCTCTCTGTTGGCAATTGTTTGTATTCGTAAGGGGTTGTGGGTAATGTGAGTGTGTGTTTTATATTGGTGTGGGTGTGTGGGTGTGGTGTGTGTTGTTTGAATTGTCCGATGTGGTGTTGTTTTGTATGTGTGTGTATTTTGAGCACGGCGGTATGTACCGCCAATGGTTTACTGCCATTAAATGTCCGCCGTGGTGATTCGTGGGTCATAATGTCATGGGTGTAGTTCTGTTGGCGTAACGGTGTGGGCTTTGCTACCGCCAGTTTATCACTGACCTTTGGGTTGGCGGACTTGTGTGTGTGGCTGTTTAGTGACAGATTGTTATGTGTGTGTCATAATATGGTAAGTGGATATCTGCCGCCGCCTCGGTATGTTGGCGGAAGTCATAATGAGGGCATAAATGTCCATCCAGGGTCTTGTGTTTTTAAAAAAGAGCAGACAATGTTGCCTAAGGGAAAGAAAATAAATGGGTAAAGCACTTACTGGAGAAATCAATGTATATTTTGTTGATCACAGCTAAGGTCAACTCTGCCTTATACATTCTGAGGTAAATAAAAAGAGGCATATATTAAGACTGCGCACTCTTCAGTTGCACACAGAATTTACTACATAAATGTAATTTTTCACAGGTTCCGTTTTGTTGTTCTACAAGAAAACATGTTATTAGGACATTGTTAGTAAGATAAAGTGCGCTAAATGCTCAGCATGTACCTGTCTCTTACATAAAAAAGTTTCAAACAACAGTTTATCTGATTATAACCATGCATTTCTTCTAGTTTTCGTAAACACTTTTTTGATGTGAAGATTCCAACTCTTGATCAAAACCAATATCAGACTCAATGCATTTCAGGTTAATGTCCGTCATCAGGAGCAGTCAACACTTTTTTTTTACAATTCATTTACATTACTAGTATGACCTGCTCTTTCAATTGTAGCAGACCTCTGTAGCAGAAATGTTCATCATTCTAAAGAAGCTGCCAATAGGCATTTCCTGTCTACATTCCCTTTAAAACTAACTCTAGTTACGCAGGTCACTGTTTTATCACATCCTTCCTCCACTCTTCTAAAAGAAAGTCAGCAATCTTACTAGTTTGTAGTTGTAGTTATTCTGCATATGTAGACATCATAAATACATGTGAAATCTTTATTTCTCCTCCTCGTTTCCTTTCTTTGTGTGCTGCATTCTGCAGCTCACCTAGAAAGAGGAAAATGCCACTCAGGATTGTTTTTGTGCAGGAAGGTGTCCCTTACTGCACTAAAACAATCCTGCTGACAATGCAGACACCCTTGCACCATGGTGCAAGGGTGCCTGAGTTGGCAGTAGGCAGCAATTCGTGCACCAGTGCAGGGGAATGGACAGAAATGCACTGTACCTAGCAAATACAGTGCATTTCTGCCCTTTCCGTGTGCCGCAGGGCAGCACAGCAAGGTCACTTGCTGCACTGCCCTGCACCACAGGGCTTGTAAACGTGCCCCTTAGTACTAATGCTTCCACAGCAGATGTGTGTATATTCACAGCGTCTATCGTAGAATACTGTTTTGTGGACGTTTGCTCTTTTATATGAAGATCAACGTCTAGACTTTGAATTAGAGTTTGGTAGATGGGTACACTGCCACAGACATGATAGCTATCCTGTCCACCTTATTACAAGTGCATCATATTGAAATGCATTTCTAAGTAAGGTGGACAGGCAATCCATCACATCTCTGAGTACCAGCCACCAAACTCTAAATCAGGGCCTAGCTACTGTTATTGAAAGTTTAATGCAGCAACACATGACAGAAAAAGCAGGCACATACAATCACTGGATATATCCCCGTGTAGTCTTTCACATAGTTGTGGAGGAGCTCATGTATTAGATATCCCCACAATGAGAAACCACTCACTAATCAATCAACAGAAAAAAACTCCTGGACATTTGATGGGAAATTGTATACTATTCTTAAACAAATGAATAAGCAGGTTTTAGGTTTGGCAAAAACATTTAATTCACAAAACTTAGACCTTAGTGGAAAGCATTTAGGGACATGACAAGTGTCATGGTTACTTCTGTAAATTTCCAAATGATCTGAAAGCTTATTTTTGGAGTAAAGGCATTGCATTGGCCTAAGGTATCTCAACCACTCCTGTTCTGGCTGCTATGGCTAGAATTTGTCCTCTCTACTTTTCTCCTGCTCAGAATATAGGATTATGACTTTTATTCACTTCCAAATATTCAATGGCCCATGTTCACACACAAGCTCTGCATTCTATTTCCCACCATTTCTTAAAAGCAGTTTCAATACTTTTATTTCTGATTGTAGAGCAGAATGGCTGAGGTTACGTTTTGAGTAGCTGGGAGTAAGGAGGGTATAGTTTTAATGATTGAGGATGAAACTTTCTAGAGAGAAGTAGACTTATTACTGGACCAGGCACAATTTAAATTTGTCAAAGTTCATAATTCTCTTAGTTACCTGGAAAACAGTAATAACTTATGTGTGCTACAAATATATCTATTGACTGATAACACTGAACCTGGAGTCCTTCAAGCTCATATTCAGGAAACATTGCATGCAGTGTAAGCGTGGCACTGCACTTGCATGTCAAAAGTCATACTTTCAACAGTGAGTTTAGATTTCACATTAGTATGGGCGACAATCCTTTCTCACCCATGCAGAGTGTGATTATAGGAGTTCCTGAGACCTTTCTCCATGGGGCCCATATGACGCCCCTATCAGGGTGAGAGTGTGTGAGCTGATTCTCTCAGCATGGCACTACACAGTGTTGTATGGGTGTGATAAACGAGTGCAGTGTTACTCTTACACTGCATGCAATGTTTCATGAATATGAGATTGAGGGACACCAGGTGCAGCTTTACCAGTAGCGGGCCTGCAGCACCACTTGTGCCACCCACTAAAGGAACCCTTTAAACATTTTGCGGGCCTGCCATCACAGAGCCTGTGTGAGCAGTTTAAACTGTCATTTTGACCTGGCAAAATAACTTTTAACCAAGTATAAACCTTCCATTTTGATACATATATGTCACCCCCTAAGGTAGACTTTAGACAGCCTCAAAAGCATGCCGCAGTGTATTTAAAAACTAAGACATGTACCTTTAAGTTTTACATGTCCTGGTAGTGAAAAACTCTTAAATTTGTTGTTTATGACTACAAAGCCTGTCTCTCTCATAGGATAACAGTGGAGCTGCCTTATTATTATATTTTATAATTATAATTATTTCCAAATGGAAATAGATAACCCCTTCAAGTTTGGTGTCATTGGAATCTTAATTTAAAACCTTAACCTATGGTCCAGTATGTTTCAAAGTTACAATTCTGAAAATGTCACTTTTGGAAAGATGGCATTTTCTTGCCTGGTGCCCGCAGCCTGTCTTTGATAACATGACTTGGTGTAGTTAACAGTTGGGCTTTCTGTATTCCTCCTAGACTACCACATGCAATGGGGGCCTAGGTGTGATTTATTAGGGAATTACTGGCAGTATGGGAGGGAGAAGCTGAACCCAGCCTCACTTACACCTGAATAGGGTGTGTCCTGTCGCCACACAAAGAGCTGCATACCCCCTGAAAAAGTCAAGAGCCAGGGCAGGTAGGGCATCTGTGCACTTTAATGGCATGCCTCTAGAAGCTTCTCCTCACTTCAAAGTCACAACTGTGTAAAAAAGGAGAACATCCAAAAAGGAGAACATCCACTTCAGTACACTTCTGGATCTGTGAATACTCTGCCAGGAAGAAAGACTGGTGTACAGCTGAAAGGACTTCCACTACTCTGAAGGAGCTGTGGCCTTATGCTGATCTGCTGCCCTCTTGCCTGGGGAAGAAGAACTGGACCTGTAACTCCATCGTGGACCCAGGACCCCAGAGAGACTCAAAGGGATAGTCTGCTTGCCTCCTGTTCTGAGCCTCAGGGACATAACAGGTTCCCCACAGCTCCTGGACCTCTCTTCAGTAAGTTTCTGCCCCCCCCCACTAGGTGCCTCTCAGTTCCTGGGCCCTTGGTGTGGCTCTTGAGCTCTTGAAGTCAAGCTTTTGGGCTCATTGAGTCCATGAACAGGCCTGTTTCCACCAGACCTGTGGAGCTTGCATGGAAAATCAGTGCAAGCCACTGGAAGTCCATCTCTTTGAACAGCAAGCATCATCTGCACACCCATCTGTGATACTTGGCCAGCTCCTCGTGCCAAGCCGACCATCGTTAGCGACACTCTCCTTGATCCCTGTCAGGAATAAGGCTGTGCGTGGTCCAGGTCCCGCCCGAAACTCTGCTGCGCATATTTGCGGCGCTTCATGCTCACCACTTGTCATCCCTTCCTGTTTTAAAAGTGGTCATCAGCATCGCCTGCCCTGTGGTAAAGCTCATGTAGCTGCATGGTCAGGACATTGGTGGACAAGATGCACTTATCAGTGCTATTCTATGAAGGTACTACAATTCCCAGGTTTTTAGAGGCAGCTGCCATCTTGGGGTGTGGCAGGCCTATAAAGCCCAGCCACACCCAAGCACCTTGCTCACTATTTTGAAGACTTCGATGCAGTCAGACCTCGTGGGGGTTCCTCTGAAAAAGAGCAGATTTCCTGCATGGCAGATTGACAGCAAGTCTGAGTATCCTTGCTTCCATGGTGAATTCAGATACGAGTAGGTCGTACTTGTAACGGTAAGGTCCTGATGAGCCCAATCTTGAAGGAAGTGGTTACTTCCAAAAGAACAGCGCCCCTTAGCACAACGAGCAAAGTGTTTCCAGTTCTAAGGGTAGAGCGGCCTTGGCGCGACGATCAAAGCACTTTGGATTACAGGAGTAAAGCGCCCCTTAGCACAACGAGCAAAGCCCTTCAGGCCACACGTGTAAAGCGCCCTTGGCACGACAATCAAAGCGTTTCAGTCCACATGAGTAATGCGCCCTTGGCACAACAATCAAAGCGTTTCAGTCCAAATGAGTAATGCGCCCTTGGCACGACAATCGAAGCATTTAAGTCCACATGAGCAAAGCACCCTTGGCACGACAATCAAAGCGTTTCAGTCCACATGAGTAAAGCACCCTTGGCATGACAATCAAAGTGTTTCAGGCCACATGAGTAAAGCTGTCTTGGCACAAGGATCAAAACGCTTTAGTCCACATGAGTAAAATCGCCCCCCTAGCACAACAAGAAAAGTGCTTCAAGGTACAAGAGTAAAACACCCTTGGTACGACAATCAAAGCGTTTCAGGCTACATGAGTAAAGCGATCTGGGCACGAGTATCAAAACACTTCAGGCCACATGAGTAAAGCGCCCCTTGGCATAACAAGCGTAGCTCTTCAGAAAAGCAAGTAAAAGCACTCTCTGGCATAATAAAAAAGGTGCTTCATGTATGATGATCAAAGCGCTTCACGAACAACAAGCAAGGCGCTTATGCCCAATGAACAAAACGCTTCAAGTTCAATGTGTAAACTTTCAGGCATAGGTAGTAAATGTGAAAACGTTTCAGAGATAAGCAAATTATAGTTTCATTGTTTTTTGGGAAACATAATATGTGAGATACATATTTAAGTCTTTGAGAATTTCTAAGCTTAGATCAAAGGTTTATCTAATGAATGCATAATTGTTACATGATTGATATTTAGAGTATGACCATAGTCCAAAGCTCTTGCCATCTCTAGGCTTAAAGGTTTCAGTTTGTTCTTGTTCCATGATTCAAAGAAGGGGCTACGCCCAAATCACAAAGGGTCTCAATCTGATATCACGGAGACGCCTTTATTCAAGAGTCTATTGGTGAGTTATACTGTTATGAATGAATGTATGCATATTTGTTCTAATCGTTTCTTTTTAGATCTCTCTCCCTGCAGTTCCCTACCCTAATTCCCTTCCCCCCGCCTGACTTCATCATAACTCTGTGCTATAACAGCCTTCTGAGTTGGTGACGCCAGGAGGTGGGCCTTTTGTTCAGCAGCATGCAGATCCAGAGAAAAGGGCACTGTGACATCCCTGAGAACTTCTTTCATGAGAATGGGACTCTTAGCATAAAACTTGAGAAGGTAAAACTTCAACAGGACTAATCTGGAGCTGTATACGACCTGCTCTCCTTAGTAGTCTGCATGTACTCTTGACTTTGACTCAGTCCAGCATGACCAGATAGCCCAGGTTGGCACTTTATGATTTTAGGTGCTATTTTACAATGTATTCATAAAAAATTCATAACGTTGGTTCTACTGATTGAATTTTTGTTGTTTGGTCTTGTTTATTTTTTTTAATGTGCACTATTTTCAAACCTGCTATGAGATATTTTGTGTGGTGTATTCATTGTTTTATTTGAAGTGTTGCACAAATACTGTACACACCGCCTCTAAGCTAAGCCTGATTTATCTGTGCCAAGCTATCAGGGGACTGAGCACAGATTAATTTGAGGTTGCTTGTGCCATACCCTGGCAAGGATTGTGGTTGCTGCTTGACAAGGGCTCATTCCCCAGTCAACCAGTTACCTAATTTCTAGCACTTACCAATTAGCATAGATGGTTCCTGAGGATGGATATCCTGCCCCATATACGTGGGACTTAGGTTACCGGGATTTATTTTAACCCACCATCGCTAAAGTGGCCGTAGGTAAGCCCAATGGCTGCCCCTGGGTCCCCATAGGCCATGTTTTTTCTTTTTCCGCTCTGAAGATCCCACCTTGGCATAGGGGAAAGGAGGTAGAGTGCCCAACCAGAGTTGCACTTCCTGGCCAAGTGCGTCAGCAGCAAGGTTCCTGCTGCAGTGCAGGGCCCCTTTTTATCCTATTTTTGTAAACTACATCAGCTTCACAGTTTGGAAAAATAGACCATCTTTTTCTATTTTTAAAAAAATATGAAGTTGCAAGGCTGTGACCTTTGCACCTTCACTCCAGGGGCGTAACACAGGCCTCTGCAACCCTTCTGGGGGGGCCAAAATAGCACAAGGCCAATGACTGTTTGCTGTGGGAGACTCAGGAGTCCTTGATGACATTTTGCATTGGGGCATCATTTTGTGTTACGCCAATGCTTCACCCACCTGAAGTCCTTAAGTGCGAAGGAAATTCAAAGCAAATCCCAAGAAAGACGTTGCACTACATTTAACTTCTATGAAAAGGACACACTTTTCCATCATTGCCTGGATTGTAAAGACATAGCCCTAAATGTGCATTCCACACAGCATTCCTTTCTGTATTTGGAAACGTCATTCCAAACCCAGTGGCAAAGAGCTAATGGCATGCAACCGGTTTTTAAAAAGACATAACTAATTGCCTGGGTAGTGACATTTCCCATATTATAGACATTTGTGAATTATGAGCTCAGCTGTTAGCCTTCTCATTCACCGAAATCGGTTGACAAATATGTTTATTTGAGGTCAGTCTGGCCTCATCAATTAGAAATATTGTTTTTTCTAAACATTGCATTGATTTAATTTAACTCCAATCAATTGAAATTGTTCTGACAATTAACAAAAGCTTCAAATATGACCTTAGCGTAATAGGATTCATTAGCTTTGTTTAGGGTTAAACTTTTCCTAATAGGGCTATTTTTCTTCTCGGGGCATTTGGTGAGCTGACCGGTGGTCAGTCAAAGTGAAATCAATTATTATAAATTATACAGTTTAAGTTGATTATGTAGCGCTTGCTAATTTGGATAATTAACGACCTGAAACAAAAGAGGAAAATTATTAATAAGCAGCAGTATCCGCGTTCTGGATCACACTTTATGTTACAGCTGCGGGGTCATCTGCTCACCGCAAAGTATTACATTCAGAGCTGCCAGACATGTATGTTAATTAAACTCGTAATTAATTGTAACAGTTATAGTTAAAGTCAAAACGCTGACAGCTTCTTCGCCCTATTATTCACGGTAATCAACTCATTCAAAAGGCAAATCTAATCAACGATTCATATGCTGGCCTAGGGATCATAATACAGCCAAAATACCCCTGACAGCTGGCACCCAGAGGGTCTGTGAGACAATAAGAAATGCAAGCCTGGGGAGCCATAAAGCTGCCGGGCGAGGAGCGCTTTTGTGTGGTGTCATGGGCATAGCTAATATTTAACTTCAGAATGGAGCTGTAACGGAGAACAAATTCTCAATACAAAGCCCACCCGCCCCCCACACCCCAACCCTCCTGCCCCCTTCCGGGACGAAACAAGGATCTCTGGGCTCTGGTGAAAGGCCTCAAATCTTAGGCATTCATCTACTGTAGCTGTTATGACAAGTCTTTGCCGCCATTGTCCGTCTCAGCCCTCAGGTCTCCGCCTGGCGCGGTGCTACGAAGCCTCTTGGTTCATCAGGGGAGCTGTTTGAAGTGAGGTGCAGTGAGCCCTGACAAAGGAGGTCCTGGAGGCATCTTCAATTAGCAGAAGGACAACATCTATTTTAGAAAAAGGACGCATGAAATATTTACGCCTTGTAAATAATCAGCTAGTATCCGATGGCTCTTCATAATTCATGTTTCCGCACGATTTTAACAACTCACAGTACAGAGTTGCTTAGTATTCAGAGGATCCATCCCAAACTCTACTTGGTTTCACTCTGCTCTGCTGGGCCAGCAGGCAGACTGACAAACTGTGCTGATTATAGATAAGGCTCCAAGTTATCGAATTTTACTGATTTTTTTCTGATACATACACGCACAAAGCCACCTGTTTCCCTGTCCGTTTTTAATTTTAAAATGTGCATCTAAACAGAAGAAAATTAAATGATTCTCAGTTCTGTCATCTAATACTGCCAAGCCAACAGGCTGCAGACTGACAGCGGGGTAAAAAACAGGAAGTTACCTCATGAAACTTGAATGCTGGACACACGTGTGTATTGATGCACCATGTACGTGGTGAGGAGGAGAGGGTGCTGTGTTCCGCTTGCATCAGAACGTCAACTTTTGGTAAAAATTAAAATAAAAACTATTACTTCTGAGTCCTTCGTGATCCTAGTCCTTGATTAAGGGTTGAATCATGACTCTGAGATAAGAACTTCGGGCAAAATACATTATCCTGCAATTGCAAACCTAGGCTCCTCCTGCTTTTTCTGTCTTAACTGGGAGGAAGGTGATTTGGTTCCTGTTCCTGTAAGGCAGCAACCTTGATGCCTATCCATAATGTCCCACTTTCTGTGCTGACAGAGATGGCCCAAGAGAAAGCAGAAATGTTGAATCAATCCAACATTGCAGAGCAGCTCAGAAATTTGGCACAAAGCCCGAGAGCCCATGGTGCTGCAGGACACGCAGGGTGGCTTTTTCCAGACGTATGTCATTGAGCTAACTGTAAGGAGGATGAGTCTCTTCCTCTTTTTGATTCTAGTTAATGACTTTCATGTCTTACTGAGGTACTCTGCAGCTTTGCATTGGTGGTACAGGCTTCCATGTTGGAAAGGGAAGTGTCCTTAAGTATTGGTCAGTTCTCTGGTGGTCATTCTGCCTCCATGACTAATGTGACTGGGTCAGAGGCAGGATTCTAGGTTCCCCTTGCAAAGCTGCAATGGCAGATTCTGTATTCAGATGGCAGACAGAGATCACGGATATTTTTCTTTTTAGACCCAGAGAAGGCAGATAAGGCTCATATCAGTGGCATTTATCAAACATGCAGGTGATCACAGTGGGCAGTCCTTACAAAAAATGGGCAAACAAAAAGAAAATCCGGAGGAGACTTCCTGTACACTTTCTCTTCTCCTTTGCCTCCCAAGTAGGAACAATCATTGTTGATGCCAATAGGTCCTGCAAATGAAAGTGCCTTTCAGTCTATGGTGGGTTTAGGCACTCAGTAACTCATCAGACATGGCCTCTCGCTTATCCTTGTAATCATGAATCTATTCATTCACGCACTAACTCATTCTACCAATCACCACTAACCCGTCCACAATAAAACACAACAAACACAGCAAGCATGTGATATGCTAAATAAATTAAAAGAATAAAAGTAGGATTGTGAAAAAATGCACCAGCATAAACAAGGCTAATATGCATTTGCAATAGAAAACAAGTAAAAAAAATTAAACATAGCACTGACTGTCTATCTTGGAATGTTTGTGATTAGTGTATCATTGTTTTAATGGTCCAACATATTCAACACATTTCAAAGCAGCGTGTTGGGCTTTTTGAAAGTAAACAACGCTAAAGCCTTTAATACAATGTAATACCAGTTCATCCCCTAAGGTCTATTGTTTTTCACTGCCTCTATCATGACCTTTTTTTAATAAAGAGACCAGACCTATGGCAACTGACATAACCTTTCCCAGTAAACCAATCTGGCCTATATATTTTATCTTTGACTTCTCACCATAACCAGCCCAGGCCTACTCTATTCAGCATAAGCTTTCCTACAAGGCAGTAACAAGGCATATAGGGGATAATATATAAGTTGGTGGTAAGGATACTCTGTCGTAAAACCACCATTTTGGTCCACCAGCCCGATTAATATGCATGGCGGACCTTTGGTGTAACCACAGAGGAGATTACTCCATCTGCGCCATGACTACAACCCACTGATGGACAAACTGAGTAAGGGCCACCAGTGGTTGACCCCCCCATGTCCACCCAGCTAATCACCTAATTCAGAAGGGCGGACATACAGGTCAGTTTTCACTCTCCCTTACCACCAGGATAACCCTGGCAGTAAGGCACAATGAAATCTGTCTAATGGCCCTGTAAGAAAACAGGGCACTTTACAGATGCCCCCCTCCCATTTTTGCCCCATTTTGCCCCCATTTGAACCCCTAGGTACAGGCATTTCAACAATGATAGTGCACTGACACCTGTGAACCAGGCCCTCACTTATGTGTTCTCTCCCTCAATTGTTATGTCGACATGGTGAATTCCTGATTGGCAAAACCTTAACCCTCTGTAAGGCCCAAGTAAATGGTACCCAGGGTACCCAAGGCATAAGTGATAAAGGGGCCCTAAAGGCTGCAGTATGAGGTTGTGCCACCCTGGAGGGCCCAAGCAAACTACTAATTGCAGGCCTCCCATTGCAGAAAGCCAGAGTATTGCAAACTGTTCAAATTCAACTGTGCCGACACCATGATTGGCACAGTTTCATGCACTGCCTTACATATAGGTCAGATACCCTTAAGGAAGGCTTCTGTAGCACAGAAGGCAGGGTGCATTATATTTGAGGTGCGGCAATGTAAGCACATGCTTATATGCTTCTGTAGCATCCTTTCCAATAAGGTACACCATAAGTGCTGGCTGGTCCATAAGATAGCAGGGGAGTTAACCATAGCTGCTAACCCCATTATGGCATTGCCTAGATATGCTGAGTTTGGTGTCAAACATCATGCCTCTCTTCCCCAACATGAATCTCATGTCAAGGAAAAGCTGACATGTACCCACATGTAGCACATTAGGGGTTGCCCACCTCTTTGCCTTCCTCCTTTGTGCTCTGGCTGAGCAGCCTGTACTTTTATTCTCACCTGCTGCCACCAAGACAGAGTTCTGACCTCCTGCCACGCAGCCTGGGGGGTCCCAGATATTAGGACAAAGGGCTGAGACAGGCAGGCAGTGACACCTCCCACCCCCAGCCAGTCTAGTAAACAATAGAGCCATCAGGGCGGTGAACTTCAAAGGCTGCACCACCCCTGCTCATGGACAGGTGGCATTGTGCACACCCTCAGCACACTGGCCACACCTCCAGGACGAGCAGTCTAGCTCGAGCACTAAATTTTAGTTTCTGCCATCTTAGTAGCAGAGGAATAGAGGGTTCTGAGTAGATAAAGGTGACCTGTCTCACCGGATGCAGTCACCTCAGGGGCAGATTAGCTGTGGGAGCTGGCTGCCCATTGGCCACTAGTCTCCACACCCCTAACACACTGAAATCCAGGATTTAAAGGACACCCCTGGGACCAGAACCTCAGATTTGATGGACTAACTCCAAAGAAGGACACAGAGAAGCTCTGCATCACCGACAACCGGACACTGCCCACTGCTCTTAAGCAAAAGAGGGAAGCTCTGTCCCTGAGTGAACAGACTGGGAATTGCGTGATCTACCTTTGTCCTTGGTGGAAACTCATCACTCCCAACCAGAAGGACCGCAGTGGAAGCCAGACGAACCCTCAGTCTCCCTTGGACAGGTGGTACCAGTTCCCTGCAAACCGCAGGTAAAAAGGTCCTCCAGCACCAAAGAATAGCTAGCCATAGGGTCTGCTGAGGGATCAAATGGATCCAGTTGGTGAAGTTCATTATAGGAGTTGTAGTCCAGCCTTCCACAAAGTTACAGGCTGCAACCACACTCTCTTGCACCTCCAGATGTCTTCAAATTAACTTGCTGTGTTTACCTCTACCAAGACTTGTCGGTCATCAACCAGGTGACTGAACCCTTAACTTGACACAGCAAGAGGAGAGCACTGCCCAACACCTATGACCGGCATAAGCAACAAACCCATGGCTGAGTTTTTGCATCCCCTTTGCCGCAGCACACGGTGGATGGTAAAATCAGCATCAGCATGAGCTCCATTCAGCACCACTGATAGCTGATCAAGTGAAGTGAACTGACCGTTGTGGCCTGGTCCCAGGACCGCACAAGCTTAGCTCTGCAAAGGTTACCTGAAGCTCAACCCCCAAATGTTGTTTCCACCAGTGACATCTCTGCCATCAACTTTAAAGTGAGCCCCATTCAGCACCATGGACAGCAAGGACAATACTGCAACTGGTTAGATAAAATTGTTCTGACAGTCATGATCTGGTCCCAGGGACTGCACTAGCTTAACCTCACAAAGGATTCAGGGAAATCGTCCTTTAAGTGCATTTTTGCAACATGTGACATTTTCACATTGACTTTAATGCAACGTTTAAATGCCATTTCTGCAGTGATTTTCTATTGTTTCTAAAATCGATATTTCCAGTTCTCCTGACCCTATACTGTTCATTTTGGTGTCTACATTTATATATAAATAAGCTCTATTTTTATAAATTGGTGTTGGATTTCTTTCAAGTCATGTCAGTTAATTATAGTTCATGTTTGTGCTGTGAAATGCTTCACACATGTTCCTCCAAGTAAAGCCTGACTGCTCTTTGTCACTCTTCAAAGACTGAGCTTGGATTTATTGCTGTGAATCCGAGGTCCACTTTTGGGTACAGTGTTAGTATTACATGGTAAGACCCCCAAGTCATACCACATAATACTGACACCTTGCTACAGCCCCTGTCAACATGGGAGACAACTCCCATCAGGAGGGAGGATTTTTTTTAATTAAAAAAATAAGTTTGACTGATGGCTCAGTCATGTTGATGTAGCAGTGCATCAAACAAAAAAAGAACCATCATGGCAGCGGCTTCTGCAGTGCTTTAGAAATGACAACCTGCTTGGCGGTTATTTTTAAATTTGGAGAGTGGGGACTCCGTCAAGGTGATGGAGTAAATTACTCTGTTACCCTGATGGAGTCCCCACTGTCCAAATTTAGAAATGAAAGTCAAGCTGATGATCACTCTGACGGACTTACCTCTGCCCTCCCCAAATTATAAATCTGCCCCATAGTTGTCAAATTGCTTGTATATAAAAAAGTTACGGGTGGCAAAATAGTTTACAACCCCTCCTAAATGGCCCTAGCAAGTGTTTTAATAGTGCAAATCTTATACTCCTAGGATTTGTCACTAGGAAGACCCAACACCAATATCCTTATCTAATACTTTAAGCTATCAGATTTAATGTAATCAAATACCTATCTACAAGCCTTTACACGGCATGACAACAATTCATCCTTAAAGCCCTATTTGCTTTCTCATTTTCTATTTCCATTAAATGAACCATCCCTCCTGCCTTTGTCATTCCATAATAAATAATTTAGATATATCCAATCTGACAAAACATTTCTCAATTAACAAATCAGGTCCATAACCTTTACCATTTGCTTGTCACTATAACCAACTAAGGGTCTGATTTAGATATTGAAGGACGGGTTACTCCGTCACAACGGTGACGAATATCCTGCCTGCCGAAATCTAAATCAAATTGATAATAATAGGATTTAGATTTCGGTGGACAGGATATCTGTCACCTTTGTGACAGCGTAATCCACCCACCACTATCTAAATGAGGCCCTTAGTCCGACTGTGCTTAGCATGGGGTTGTCCACATAACAATCATTAGTCATACAGTCATAAAATTATTAATATGTACAAAATTACTCCAGCAAGATGACTACTACATGAATAGCCACAAGCACCATCTCCTCTTCCAAGAGGGCCCTGCATTGGTTACCAATTGCCAAAAGATCATCTTTCAAGTTGCTGTGTATTACCCACAAAGCATTACATGGCAAAGAACCACTTTTTACCAAGCAGAAAATCACCAAATCCATACAACAAATGAGCCTATGCTCTAGAATAGCACCCAGCTAAAAAGTCCAGCATACAAGAAAAAACCATGGGTGGTTCTCTGTTCAAGAAGTCAAATTACAGAATTTGGTACCACCAAGCATAGGATTCACTGACAGCCTTCACAGATTCAGAAGATTAATCAAGAATTGGCTTTTTCCTACATGACCACTATACTAACAACGGTATGTTGAAGACATTAAAACTCTGCTTTATACATGTGTGTGTGTGTGTGTGTGTGTGTGTGTGTGTGTGTGTATTATGTGTTTATGTAAATGTGTGTATACATGCAATATGCAAAAGTATACAAAAAAGTAATGGATGGAATCATTGAATTAATATGAGCCACTGGTAGATAATTGTGGCAGTATCCATTGTTATTTAACATACCACAGCACTTCTGCTTGGACCCGGCCATACACAAATCAGTCTTGACCCCGCTCCAACGGGAACATTCCATCTCGAACTGCCAGGCCAGGTACTTCCTCAACTGGAACATAATCAAACCAGGATCACTCTTATTGAGTGCATAAGCCATGTATATCTTTGTTTTAGTGGCACAGTGTGCACAGAATCCATGTCTGGGCATATTCGCCCCACTCAGGACGACAAACTAAAGTATACAAAAAAAGTGATGGATGGGTTGGTTGAGTTACTCTCAGCCTAGTGTGGGCCGAGAAAAAGGAGGGGGAGGGGACACTTTTTCCCCATTCATTTCTAAATTAAATGTAACAACAATACAGGAAAAATGACTGTACAGAAATAAATCAAATTTGACAGAAAGATATATCTTTACTATGAGTGATTTTTGTAAGTTGGTGTAGCTCAGGTCAACTGTAATACATAAATTAATGTTCAAAAGTGATAAGTATCTGTTGCTCTGGGACTCCTGCTAGAGGCCCGCATGAACAAATATCAAAACACACATGCTAATTGTCAGGCCCTTGACTGCTGTGGGACACAACAATCCAAATCTCTGAGTACTGTATAGGTAGCAGCAACTTTTTCTTAATGTTGCGGCGAATATTGCAGGATGCGTGGACCACAACGGGTCCCTGTACTCCAGCTGAAAAGCATACAACTTCTTTCTTTAAAAATTAGGGTAAGCTCTCCTGTGGTCATGCATTCAATGCCCCTGGAGACTCAGGCCCTCATTACAACATTGGCGGTAAAGTCCACTGACTGCTGTGCTGACGGCCGCCAACATACCATGTCCGCGGCGGAAATCCGCTACGGGTATTATGACCCACACTTAGAAATCCTCCACAATACAGATACCCACACAAGTCTGCCACACCAAAGGTCAGTGATAAACTGGCAGTACCAAAACCCACACCGTCACGCCAAAAGGAATAGGCCCACTCTATCACGACCCACGAATCAACGTGGCGGTCATTCAACCGCAGCAAACCATTGGTGGTACACACTGCAGCGCTCAAAATACACACACATTTACAAAACACAACCACATTGGACAATTCAAAATACACACACCTGATACACATACACACACCACACCCACACACTCACACCACTATAAAACACACACCCACATTACCCACAACCCCTTACAACAGAATGTTTGGAAGAAGCACAGAGAGAGAAAAGCAAAGACAACACCACCATCCAGAGGCACACAACACCATCACTCATACACTATCCACGCACAAAACACAACACACCCCGAAACATCATCCCACACATCACATCACACATCACCTTACACATCACTCACACCACATCATAGAACCTCAAAGACACCCCAGGTTTTCTGAGGAGGAGCTCAGGGTCATGGTGGAGGAAATCGTCCGGGTAGAGCCACAGCTATTCGGATCACAGGTTCAGCAGACATCCATTGCAAGGAAGATGGAGCTATGGCGGACAATTGTTGACAGGGTCAACGCAATGGGACAGCATCCAAGAACGCGGGATGACATCCTGAAGAGGTGGAACGACCTACGGGGGAAGGTAAGTTCCGTGGTATCCAGACACTAGGTAGCCGTACAGAGGACTGGTGGTGGACCCCCACCTCCTCCCCCACAACTAACAACATGGGAGGAGCAAGTCTTGGCGATCATGCATCCTGAGGGCCTCGCAGGAGTAGCAGGAGGACTGGACTCTGGTAAGTCATATCTTCACTGTTATATCCCCCCCACCCTACCTGCATGCCATCACAAACCCCAACCCCTACCCTCACACCCATCACTCCAACACCTCACATATACCCCACTATCACAACCCACACATCCCAATATCAAGCCCTGCATGTGACAACAATGCATGGACACCCATCACAGACCTGCATGGACACCCATCACCAAAACATGTCCAAGGGAGAGACTTACCCAGGGCACACAATCACCACTCACACAAGGGCCAAGGTGATATTGCAAGCACAGTAGTAGAGGAAAAACACCCATTGCACAAGATGGCACATACAGTGACAATAACAATGCATTTACACCCCAACAAGACCCCTTCACAACGTCATTGGACAGGAGGTGCTAGCCATATCCAGTCCCCCCAAAGAAGAGGCCCACAGTGACGACAGCAGCTCTGCACACCTGGATCAAGATGATCAGCCCGGCCCATCAGGGACCTCTGGACAGTCAGTTCCCCTGCCACAGTCCAAAACCACCACTGAACCTCCCCCCTCAGGAAACACCAGCACAGCACAGCACCCACCCATGCCACTGTTCCCAGGACACATCAATCAGCAGTGTGTCCACCACTAGAGGGACCCCAGGCAATCCCACTAACACAAGACGATCAGGGACATGGGGTCAGTGGCAGTGGGCACACGGTTCAATGGACAGAGGCACAGGATAACAGGGAAGCTGGGAGGACTGCTGTGTGACGGGGGGAGGGCAGGCCCAGGGAACCCACTCTCCATGAGGCACTCTCAAACATCATGGGAGCATACCACCATTCCCAGGAGACCATGGGCACGGTACTGGCCAAGTTTCAGGAGACCCAGCGGCTGCAGGAGGGACAGTACCTGGGGTTCAGGGAGGACTTGAAGTCCATTAACACCACCCTGGTCACCATTGCAGGGGTGCTGGCAGACATGGGCAACACCATGAGGGAGACAGTGGCATTCTAATGGGCCCCTGATACAAGCCCGAACGATGAACAGCCTTCCACGTCTGCCGGCGCTAGTGGACAGGAGGTCCCGCCACAGGCCACCAGCACTCCTCCCGCTGCAGAAGGAGAACCACCCTGCAAACGGTCCCTGCGATCCAGGCACAAGACAGAAAACATTGCCAAGACCCCCGCCAGGAAATAAGACTCTCCTGATTGTCACCCTTCTGTCCCACTATGTCACCCTGTCCACCTTGAACTGCCATTGCTCTACTTCCTATGCCCCCTTGGACAATGCACCTGTGATACCAAGAGACTGGACTCTACCATGGACATTACTCCACCATCATCCCAGCCCCTTCCACATACCCATATACACATTAGCCCATAAATAAACACCCTTGAATCACAAAACAATCCGGAGTCAGTCTGTACTTTCACAAATGTATTTTTACAACTTCTTCGACAAATATCAATGTTAATGTTCATTTGCACATACCAATGTATGACAGTTGTTGGGCAGCAGTAAACATAGCAGAAGGCAGAATGAGGTACCCAGATCTGTGAAATGGAAAGCCAAAGTGAACTGTCAGTGTCCATACACAGAGGTTAGGAGGCTGACTAATACAATGTCCTACAGAGCCAGATATGAGATGAGCAGTGACAGTCTCTTACCTGTCTCTCACTGGAAGTACTGCATGATGATGTTGTTTTGGTTGTCATTATCTTCTTACTCTGCCTCCTCTTCCTCACTGTCCACAGGCTCCACAGCTGCCACAATACCATCATCAGGCCCATCCTCATGCAGAAAAAGCACCTGGCATCGCAAAGCCAGGTTGTGCAACATGCAGCATGCCACGATTATCTGGCACACCTTCTTCGGTGAGTAGTATAGGGAGCCACCTGTTAGATGGAGGCACCGGAATCTGGCCTTTAGGAGGCTGAAAGTCCGTTCAATAATACGCCTAGTTCACCCATGTGCCTCATTTTAGCGTTCCTCTGCCCTTGTCCTGGCATTCCTCACTGGGGTCAGTAGCCATGAGAGGCTGGGGTAACCAAAGTCACCTGCAAATGTCGAGGGAAATCTGTTAGATACACACTAACCCTTACAGACTACCCCATACCCAGACACCTATTCATACTGTGTGGGGACCTTGGGCTCACCTATTAGCCATACCCGGTGCCTCTGGAGTTGCCCCATCACATAAGGGATGCTGCTATTCCTCAAAATGTAAGCGTCATGCCCAGAGCCAGGATACTTGGCATTTACATGAGAGATGTACTGGTCTGCCAAACACACCATCTGCACATTCATTGAATGGTAGCTTTTTCGATTTCTGGACACCTGTTCATTCCTGCGGGGGGGACAAATGCCACATGTGTACCATCAATGGCACCAATTATGTTGGGGATAAGTCCCAGGGCATAGAAGTCAGCTTTCACTGTGGCCAAATCCTCCACCTGGGGGAAAACGATGTAGCTGCGCATGTGTTTCAGCAGGGCAGATAACACTCTGGTCAACACGTTATAGAACATTGGCTGAGACATCTCTGATGCCATGGCCATTGTTGTTTGGAAGGAACCACTTGCCAGGAAATGGAGCACTGACAGGACCTGCACTAGAGGGCGGATACCTGAGGAATGGCAGATAGCTGACATCAGGTCAGGCTCCAATTGGGCACACAGTTCTTGGATTGTGGCCCGATCAAGTCTGTAGGCGATAATGATGTGTCTGTCTTCCATTGTCGACAGGTCCACCAGGGGTCTGTACACCGCAGGATGACGCTATCTCATCATCTGCCCCAGCGGATGTACCCTATGGAGGAGAATGGTGAGCAGAGGGTCATGTACCACATAGGTTGCACAAGTGGTTTTTGCATTAATGTGAGTAAATCCGTGTGTGGCATTGTCTGTCCGTATTTCAGCCCATAATGTGCTGTGATGCAGTTAGGTGCCATGCCATGCGCCACCCTGAAATGGCGGCTGCCTGACCTGTACGGAGGGACAAGGGGAAATGAGGTAACTGCGCTGGCGTTGTGCAGCGTCGCGGTAGGCGGTCGCCGCGCAAATCAGCATTGGTTATCATTGGGCCCTATGGGTTCCAGGAGCCAATGACGATGTACGCCGGTGGTGGCGGTACGCACTGCCATGGACGTGACCGCCATTTTCTATCTGTTCACTCACTTGATACCTGACCTTCAATAGGAGAGGACCTACACTGCAAGTGCTGCTGTGACCTGTGTCTGGAAGAGACAATGGCTCAAGTTTCTGGGGAAAGGGCCCCTGCCTTCACTTCGGAGGAGTTGGAGAGACTAGTGGATGGAGTCCTCCCCCAGTACACGCTACTCTACGGTCCTCGAAGACAAGCAGGTGAGTACACTGTGATTCTGATGCCTGGGACATGAATGTATGGAGTGGTGTGGATGGAAGATACATGTGGGGTTGGGGCTGAGGCCTGCATGAGAGGATGGTGAATGTATGAGTGTCAGGGCATGGGTGGGAAGTGGTGGGCAATGAGTATGATGAACCGGAGGTGGGAGTAATTTCCTTTCATCTTATACCTTTCCTCTAGGTCAGCGCCCAACAGAAGAAGGGTATTTGGCGTGCCATCACTAAGGAAGTGCGGACCCTAGGGGTCTATCATAGACTGAGCAACCACTGCTGCAAGAAATGGGAGGACCTGTGCCGCTGGAGCAAGAAGACGGCAGAGGCCCAGCTGGCAGTGGACCCACTTGAGAGACTTGCGAGACTGTGGCTTTGCACTTCCCAGGACCAGACAGTGGGCATGGAGCCCCCTCGAGGAGCAGTGGCGTCATCTCATCATCCAGCTGAGGTGTCCACCCTCCCTTTTCCCCCGAGGTGCCTGGTTATTTTTCAACCTGATGCCCCTGCAGGGTTCTCTCCGTTTTGAGGCAGGTGTCATGTGTGGGCTTCGCCCATGCTTTTTGGGACCACTGGTCCACGTACATTTCATGGGACAGTGTACGGACTTGTGTACTTGCTGTAAATATTTGTGTATACGGATTATTTACTGCTCTCTTGGGCTATCTGATTGTTCGAATATTACACTAGTTAAACTCATTTTGTTTGGTCCTTGCGTTCTTCCAGGGGGTGACGGGGTGTATCTGTGATGTGATTGTATATGTGTGTGTTGTTGTGGGTGGGGGTGTTGCGTGCCTGTGTCACTCTCTTTTCCCTCCTCCCCTCCCCTGTGTGCTAGGTGCAGTACTCACCGTGGTCGTCGCCGCCGCCATTCATACTCCTGGTAGATGAGAAGAAACACCAACATTGGTATCACCTGTAGTTCGGGCTCCATGGCGTCCTGGTTCCTCGTTGGGTGTCAAGAGGTGAGTGGTTTCCCTTCCAAAGACTGTTTCCGCCATGCTTTTGATGCAGTTGGTACTGCCCCTGAAAAGCTGGCGGATTGGTGCCTTGCAATAGTGTGGGTGGTACATTGTCTTCCACCTGTCTGTTGGCGGTTACCACTTAAAAAATTCTATTTGTTACCCCGAGGTGTAGGGGGTCAGGGTAGCCCTACGTTGCTTCCTATATTTTATTGTTATTTCTTTAGGACACAGGGACTGAGTCCCCAGGTCCTAAAGTGGCTGCCAAACACCGTAGTGGATGTGAGGCAGACAAACAGATGTTACCTTTTGATCTGCTGTCCCCTGGCACTACTGTGTCAATAGCTATCCATGCATTTTGAACCTTAGTTTCTCAAAAACTGTTGAATGGATTTACACCAGATCACTAAAAGCACATATTCTAGGTAAAGGTCTAGTTTTTCTGCCACATTTTATGTACTTCGTCATTCATTTTGGCTGCAACTGTGTTTAAAGCTCCTATGGAAAATTGCATGGTTACATTTTGAGACTCCTGTTTTCTGGACCCCCACTTGATGTTCACCCCAAAACTTTTCAGAAAGAAGCTAAAGTGGTTAAAGACTTTTTTGGAAAGTTTTGTAAGGATTCGTAATGACGGCAAAGTTAATAGCAATCTAAAAAAATACATTTTCTATGAAAATGTGGTCCTAACCATAACATTAGTTACACATACTTTATTATATATATTTAAACATGACAAAATATGCTTATCAATGTATGGGGATGAGGTTGTCATTATACATTTAACACACAGGGAGGAAAAAAAAACCTTTGTAAACTTAGCCAATGCATACACGTGTATAATAGGCCATTAAATATTGCTGCTTCTGTGTAAATATGTGTGTATATACAAAGGGGCTTATGCTTGGCATTAAAACGTTACTAAGTGGCAAGGGTATATATGTATATGTATGCATGAATATCAGTGCATATTCAGATATGTTGCTTTACATATATATGTACATTTCAGTTATTTGGTAAAATGAAAACATTGAAAAACGTTTTGACTACTATGAACTCCCAAACATCTTTTTAGAACGCCTCTCTCCTCTTCATCCAATTCACCGAACTAACAGGCGCACATGCTCTACAGCTCCAATAATAACTCACAACTTCCCTTTTCTAACCCACTTCCCTTATTGTCTCCCTATTCAAAATACTATTAAACGCATGAGACCTTGAGAGCACAAACTTACCAGAAGTAATCCACAAAGAAAATAAGAAGCACATATTACTAAACTACTAGCTATTTAACTCTAATCTTTGGTTCCAAAGTAGCGTACTTCTCACTTAAAAGTGATTCAAATCCTCACATGGGGTAGTAAGTGCTATACAAACACAATTACAATTACAAAATCAGACTTGACAAAACAATATACAGCCTATTCTAAGAAGACCTAACAAAGATAATGTTCTATCCCTAGGGTTTGTCAGAGGGGATAACCAACTCCAAACCAACAACACCAAAACCCATACCTACTACAGTGATCTGTGAGATGTGACAACATCCTTGTTGTACATGCTTTAATAGAGTATAACAATAATCCACATATTTAAGACCTACTAGCTTTCACATATCCTTTTTACAATTCATAAATTAGGTTTACCATGTCTACCATAACTTTTGATCATAAAAATATCGGCTTATGGTTTCTGACGTAACTTTTCCTAATGAAGCAAGTAGGCCTATAGCCTCTATGATCAGCTTCTAACCATAACCAACTCAAGCCTAATGTATTCAGCATTTGGTTTCTCATTAGGTATCTATCAGGCATGCAGTCATAAAATTATAAATGTATAAAAAATACAGTTTAAAAACACTATACAGCTCCTATTAAAATGGCCTAACAAGTATGAGACAAGCACAATTCGTCCACGCCTAGGGTTTGCCAGAATGGGAAACCAACATGAAACCGTTGCCCACTATGGTATTCTGCCAGATTCCATATATCAAAATACCTGTCTACAGCTTTTTACTAGAAATCCATCCTTAACATGTGTTGTCTTTAACCTAAGCTATTTACAATATATAAGTCAAGCTTGCTTCCTTTGTTATAACGTTTCATATTAAATCAATCAAATCTATGACATCAGGCATATGGCTTCAGTGGTTGTCATTATAACCAGCTCAGGCCTACTTTATTGAGAATAAGCTCTCCAAGGAATAACATGAACTAGAATTGGCAATAGCATTATTTGCTATATAATGCCGCACCCTACACTCACAGGCACACTGCTCACCCTGCACTCACGTGGGCAGAGATTTGACCCCTGCTATATTGGATGAAGAGCAGGAACCCAAAAACAGTGCCTGTGTGATCTAGTGCAGTAGAATATCATCACAACCACAAGTTTATAACACAAACAAGGCATATGAGAGGGCACGTAGGGCTGAGACCAAGAACAGAGAAACTAAGGTATTGAAACCGTGCATCATGCAAAATATGCTAACCAATATCTGTGTATTTTCTCATACCTTCTGGGGGAAGCCTACCTGGGATTCGACAGAAGAGTGGTAAACTAAATTAATTAACAGATGTGGCAGCTACATTTTGTAATAAAGGGGTCAAAAAAAGTTAAACAACTACTCAAAAAGCAAAATAATTCTTAAAAACATCACTGTCAGCTGTTGTTATGTTTGGAGGAAAGTGGCCTTTTCTGCATTTTTTCCTCTTAGCTGAACCATGTAAGCTTCTGAGCACTTTACACCTACTACCCAGTAGTAAAATTCATGTGTTCCCCCTTTCAGGCATGGTCAAATTTACATACCAAAGATTGGTATGTTTAATTTACCTGTAAGTCCTTAGTATATGGTACAAAGTGTACCCAGGGCCTTTAAATGAAATGTCAATAGTGGACTACAGTATTCGATGTGCCGTTTACCACAATGACAGTGCAAACATGACTGCATGCCTACTATTTTGGGCCTGGCTGGGCAGTGTCTAAACTGCAAAGGTAGCTTTTCAATATAACTCTTTTTTCAGGTCAAAACCCTTTTTCTTAAATGTTATTTATTCACCCCTAAGGAGGCCTGCCATAAGGCAGGGTGCATGTTTTTTAAAAGTAGGACATGCAAAAATGTAATGATATATATGTATTTAAGGTGAAAACGCCCAACAAGCGACTTTCACCACAGCATTGTGATATTAAATTTAATAATGTTACCTATGGCAAGGAAACAGCTACAAATGTATTCCTTGGATGTATGTAAATATTTATTAAAAGTCTAAATCATTTATGAAGTCAGATTTGTAAAAAATATTTGGGGAAAATTGATATGGGAAAGTTACCCTTTCACTGCCTAAAGCCTCTGGCAGCCTATTTGCAAGAGCTCTAACTGTCACTAGGCAGTTCAATAGCCCCCATGTTGAGGCATGAACATTGCTTCCAGAGCAAGACACAGGTCTTGGTTGTGGGTAGGATTCCCTGTTCCTCTCACACATTGATGCTCAAAGTATGGCCCTGGGGACCGCAGGCGCAGCCCCTGACCTTTACATGTACCCCCCAGTGAACTGCAGCACTTGACTGATGGTTAGTAGGTAGATGCTAACAATAAAAATATGTTAAATAAAGCATCTATTTAAAAGTTTCTTCAAAATTCAAAAGGTGTATTTCATTAACATACAATAGCTTTTCATTTTAGTACATCAGATTATATCAGTGCATTGAGAAGTATTACTTTAAAAGTGATAGTTTTCAAATATGAATTTATAAACAGGAATTCTTCCATCCACCCTTACACAGTGCCAGTAGTGAACTAAAGAAGTGAGTTAGTTGTTCTGCACACTATTTGGGTGATCTTTGTTCCTATTACACATGGAATATATAGGGCCTCATTTATGAGGCCTGTGGTGCTGGGAAAAGGTAGAAATGCACCATATCTACAAGATAAGGTGCATTTCTGTTCTCTCCCCCTGCGCTGGCACACAAGTTGCTGTCATATGCCAATGCAGGCATCCATGCATTATGGTGCAAGGGTGTCTGCATCGTGGGGTGATTGTTTTTGTGCAGGAATTCCTACCCCACTCCTGAGGTGGCGTAGGAATCTGACATATTCCCAGACTTGTAAATCTGCAAATGAGTCAGATTCCTTCGATTCCATGGGTGTTGCGTGGGAACACTCCAAGCAACACCTATGGAACGCCCCTTTCACGCAGTGTTATGCATGAAAGGGGTCCATATTTACAAGGCCAGGAAAAGCCAAGCAAGGTGGCTTTACATGGCCTTGTAAATATGAGCTGCCATATTTACAAGCCCATAGTTTATTAAATCAAGGACAAGAGAGGGTTTTGTAGAGCACTCATCCTGAAGTCATGTATTTTGAGGGCCTCGTATATGATAGAGAAGGGAAAGTGAAATGAAACAAATGCCTAGGGTCACATAATTTGGTAAGTAGGGAAGCTGGGATTAATCACAGGTTACCTGATTTCACATTGTGTAATTCAGCAACTAGATATATATGCTTTGCTTCCCCTACACCCACCTGCCACCCATTGCCCAGCCTGACCGCACCCCTCGGTCACATCACAGACCAAACTTTTTGGTCCCTTAGAAAATATTTGCCAGTACCCATGCTCCAGCAGGATGATTGATCAGCTGTGTCCCGGATCTTGATTAACTTCAAAGAGGCCTATTCTGTCAAAAGCAAATGTTAGCTGGCATCCATGCAAGTTCCTTCTTTGTTCTCCCGGTCCCAGTCAGGCAAACAGTAATCCCAGGGGAACAGGAGCTGCCCCCAGAACTGACTTAATGTGAACACATAGGAGGGGTTTCTCATTTCTATTGCCACACCTCTGAATAGACACAGGAGCTCTGCACAGGGTAAGAAAGATGTCACCATCTCAGCTGTAGGTAGAGAGGGGCACTGTGGGATTGATTGTACTAGGGCAAACAAAAAATCCTGCAAAAAGTGGATAGGGCTGCCCTTTGGAACTTTTTCCCTATTGGTTAGGTAGTGGCAAGGAGATACCCCAATCCACAGGCTGGTGCAAGGAATAAATGTGGCTTCTTCCTGGATCCTCCTCAGAACTATTGCTGAACCTGTGGAAGAACAGAAGAGGGCTGGATCTGCTGTCTGTGACCTGACTAGAGCCTAGAAGTCTGGACGTGGTCTCCCTCTTGTACTCAGGTCAAAGAAGTTGACTTCAAGAGCCATAAGGATAACATAGCTACCACAGGTTTACTTAGTGACTTTAGTGGCTTACCCCCCTATAAGAGTTGCGGTATTACTTGAGGTGGATACTCACATTCCTCAACTAAAATCCCAATTTCTTACAGCTTTTAAGAAGAAAACATGACAAAATATTACAAATAACTATAAAATGAGACATGTACAAAATGAAAATGAGACTGATGCCACACCACCTGAATTACACATTTGTGTACAGCGGTCTTTTAGTGCTAAAAAATTATCTAGCTTTTCCGTATGTTGCTTGTCAAAGAGTTCACAACGAGAAGCTCTTATTGCAGTTTCACAGAATTCTCTCATATTTGTCAGAGAACTCTCAATGGAATCCTCCTTCCTATTGAGTTAGTCAAAGAGCTCACAAATGTAAAATAGGACTCTCTGCATGGAAGCAGAGTAACCAAGGGCGACACTGAATAAATCAATGACCAGCAAGTGTTTTTTGTCCTTTAAAAAATAAGTACTTTAACACACACTGAACTAAATAGTGTACTCAAAATGACAAATACTTACATGATTTCTGGTGGAATTACAAATTGCCCCCCTCCTCTCCTTTTCAGTACTCTAAAGAAATATCACAGAGGGAAACTAACCCTGTAAATCTAGTCTACTCCCATTATCTGCAAGCTACTTTGCGTTAGTCTGTGCATCAGCAGGCTTTAATCCTAAAGAAAAAACAATACTTCTATGTAGGCCTATTGGAAAACCTGAGAATTTTCACAATCAATATAGTGCTTGCCTATGTTGTTTGCCAAAGAGTTCACAACAAGTAACTCTTCTTATTGCAGTTTCACAGAATTCTTGCATATCTGTCAGAGAACTCTCAATGAAATCCTCATTCCTATTGCGTTTGTCAAAGAGTTCACAGTGTGAAATGGGACTCTCTGTTTTAAGGCAAAGTAGCCAAGGGTGACTCCGGGAGGTGGTGTTGGCTAGACACTGAATAAATCAGTCCACAGCAAGTACTATAACATACACTGAACTAAATAGTGTACTCTAAATGACAAATACTTACATGATTTCTGGTGGAATTACAAATTGCCCCCTCATCTCCTTTACGGTACCTTAAAGATATATCACAGAGGGGAACTAACCATGTAAATGTAGTCTGCTTCCATTATCCTATTATCTGCAAGGTACTTTGTGTTAATTTGTGCTTCAGCAGGCTTTGATCCTAAATAAAATCAAAACTCCTGTATAGGCATATTGGAAAACGTGGAGATTTTCACAATCAAAATAGATCACAATGTAACATGAGAGCGCTATTGCCAGCGTTAACAGAAAATGTCTATTGGCTATAATGTGAAAATAAATAAATCGGTTTCTGATCAAACATTTTGGGCAGACCAAAATACACATTCCCAGGAACCTTTCCTCTCCTTGCGTTTGACCTGGGGTCTGAGTTAACAATTTTCCTATCATTTATAAGCAGTGTACCTAAGTCTTAGGTGGAATAACAACTATTTTTAAATCAAATTTTTGTAGGGAGGAAGATGCATATGTGGGCAGAGGGGCTGCCTCCTGATTACTACTACTTCTTACAGCTCTTTTTCTGGTGATCGCATAGACCTGGCGGACAACTGTGCTCTCAAGCCAGGCATAAAATACTAATGACCTTTTAAACAACAGAGCCTCCCAGATGCCTATTATGGTAAACTGTGGGACTTCTTGTTAGAAAATATGTGTCTACAAGCTTTAAATGAGAAAACCACTGAAATTCACCACTTATAGTTTTCACAAGTAACCATAACTCCTGATACACACACCAAAGGAAGTTAACCCAGGAAATATTTCCCAACATAGAGGCCCGCACTGGAAAACGCGATGACCTCCATAGCAAATGCAGCAAATGCAGCACAGCTACATGCATGCTGATAAGCTTGACATACACATTACAATTTCGCAAGCAATTACAGCATACCTAACAGCCATTGATAATGAATTAAGCAACTTGAATAATTTAATTGACAAGATCCAGAAGGACAATAAAAATATGGAGGATATGTGCTGCAGTTATCTGTTAGTGGAGAAAATGGCATAGTTTCTAGAAACTATGCAAACAGTTATTCAGGGTCTAAAAACTGAATTAAACTCACTGAAGGAAGTCAACTGTCCATTTTTTCAGACAAGAGGGGCATGTGTCATTAGTGATTCACCCTTCAAACAGTAATGAAGAGGTTGAGCCAGACAACCAAATATCTATTTCTGATGTCTTTAGTAATATTTAACACCAATCAAATGGCTTAATTCTCCCCACAGGGAAGGAAACTCAGCAAGTCCAGCATGACATATTGATGCCACCAGAAAAATGGGAAAATGTTGAAAAAATGTTTTTTTTAAAAAATGAAACGGGGGAGTGATGCAAATCAGGATGCCCCAGCTTGAGTCAACATTTCTTTCCTATTTTTAATAAAATAAAAAAGTTTATTTATTTATTCTTGGTCATTTTGTATGCTGTGCACAGCCCCCAAGATACCATAACAGACTGGAATGGAAGTTCATAGACCAGACTAGCAGGAATAAAAAGGCCTGCTCCTCCTCTGAGCCAAATAATGTCACGTTAGAAGATATCTCAAGGCAGCCCCAGCACATTGCATTTTGAGTGAAAATTCCGGAATTTGTGAAGCATGAAAAAGATGTTTCCTGACAGCTGTGGCAAGCAGGGCATCCACAAAGAGGACGGGCTCCTCCCCATCTATTAAAAAAAAAACTATATTGCCACCTAAACCGAGGAGGCAAATACATTGCAGGCTCCTATAATGAACTCAGATAAGAAACCAGATTTCTGAAAACCCTGTATCAATTGATACCAATTCCCCCCTTTGGGAAAATGACTTCCTTTTTAGTCTCTTATTAACATTTATGGCTGAATTAGACCTACCGACAAATTTTAGTAAGTCTTACAGCATGGCTCACGGCCCAAATAAGCATCGACTCTCTAGTGTGACTGTAGACAATTACAGCCTGAAAGGCACCAGTACTTTTCCCTATTTAAGATTAACCTTTGCTGACACTAGCGTTTGGTCTCCACAAATCACTCATTGTAGGGGAAAATTAATTAAGTCAACCAGTATTCTTAGTAGTTTGCCACAGCCCAAGGGTGACGGAGCACATATTGTCCAAATAGAAATTTATAGATCACAGTCTATGGTGGTCATGAACATGGGGCTAAACACCACACTGCCGGCGGTGGCGGTAACTGCTGCCAACAGGCTGGTGGTCCGGACTGCCAAAAAATGAAGCCCATGAGAAACAAGTAGCAGTCCATCCACACCCCGCCATTTTTGTAGTCCCGACTACGATGGAGGAGGCCGCCCTCAGGCCGGCGGAAAGGCCCTACCCGCCCACCAAATAATGAAACACCACACCACTAACAGTTCCGGGGCAGGAACCACTGCCAGGCAAAACGTGGCGGAAAGAAAACACTCACCAGAGGTACACAGAACACGCCGACGCAGACATGGAGCGAGAGTTGGAAATAATGCCAGCGCTTCTCCTTGCCATATTCTTCCAGAAGCGTGACCGACAAAAAGACGATGACTGTAAGTACCGCAGCCTAGTACACATGGGAAGAAAGGGCACAGTTACACACCCACCCACCCCACAACACACTCCCAACCCCTCCAATCATCCCAAGCCATACACAACCATAACAACATGTACTTACCAGACAGAAGCCAACAAATACCTGCACGAATGTACACACCTGTGCACACCACACCCGAACAGTGAAATGCTTAACAACATCACTATATTGTGCCAACAGCACTGCTGGGCACTTACAATTTATTTGAATTATCAAAAGTAATGTCCAAATAAGGCCATTGGCCAGTCCATCTTAAAGTCCCAGAAGGGCAAATATAGACCAAACTTGACTCCAACGTGTGCAGAGGGAACTCCACTGGAAAGGGGCATCAATGGGGTGGCCAGGCACCTCAGGGAACAGGGGTGGGGGGTGGAGACTTAGGTCTGGAGGGTGGGGTCTTGGGCTTAGGTTTGGGAGGTGGAGGGGGTTTGGGCTTGCCCTTGGAGGGAGGTGAAGTGGGCCTGGACCAGGGAGTGGCAGAGGGACCATGGGCAATACGGGACTTCTTCCCCCCTGGGGAAGGGGCACAGGAAGGAAAAGGGCGGACTGTGGCGGACTTAGACGAGGAAGGAGTGGACTGGGCAAGGACATGGGAACGTTTAGGGACAAGACAGGGTGGGCCAGTGGGTTCAAACAGGTCAACACGGGATAGGAAAAGCTTCTTAGGTGCAGTTGGAGGGGATTTTGATGCAGGTCTGGGAGTGGAGGTTGAAGGAGTGCTCGTACCAGGTGTAGATGTGCCGGATGTGGATGCAGGTGCCTGTATAGTATGCTTATGTGGTGGATGTGTGTGGTGTGGCTGTGTGCAAAGGTTTGAGTGTTTTGGGAGGAGGGGGTGGACACAGTGGGTGAAGACAAGCTGTCAGTATAGATGTATGTTGTCTGAGTGTCTGCAGGTCTGGTGAGTGTGCTGCAAGTATCTGTAAATGTAGTTGTGGTGAGTGCAAATGTGATGTCTGGGCTGTATGTCTGGATGTCAGATGTTGTGGTGACTGCATGAATGGGGGCAGCAGACATGACTGAGGGTGCAGCACGTGTGGGTGTGTATGGTGAGGTGACAGTCAGGGTGGTGGGGGAGATTGACACACTGGGGGAAGTGGATGTTGTTGTGTGTGCTTTGGTATGTTCGATGTGTGCCTGCCTGTGGTGGGAAGTGTGCTGCTTGTGTTTCTCTGTGTGCTTCTTCTGTGTTGATCTGTGTGCATGGCTTTCTGTATGTGTGCTTGGGATGGGTGAATGGAGTGGGGTTCTGAAAGGGCTAGAGGTGGTGGGAGGGGGGATGGAAAAACCAGGGACACTGGCTACCGTCAAAGAGGAGGCCAGAGCCTGAAAAGATCTCTGTAGGCCAGACATGGCACCCTGAATGCCTTCCAGGTATGCATTGAATTGCTGCATCTGGGATGCTAGCCCCTGGATGGAAATCACAATGGTTGTCTGCCCTACAGGGAGTGTTCTCAGGAGGTCAATAGCCTCCTCCGTGAGGGCAGCAGGGCTGACTGGGGCAGGGGATGAGGTACCTGGGGCAAAGCAGACACCCACCCTCCTGGGTGAGTGGGCATGGGCAACTCGGTGGGGAGCAACTGGGAGGGCAGTGATGGTATGGAGGGTGGCAGAAGATGACAAAGAATGAGTGGAGCAGTAGGATCCACCACCACCAGGGAGCTGCCATCGGAGGAGGTATCAGAGTCACTACCTTCAGTGGTAGTTGCCTCCCCGTGGTACTCCTCTCGCCCTCCAACCCACTGGTCCCCTTGGTGTCGGTCAACTCTGCCTCCTTGGAACCGTGGGCTACTACATCTCCACACACCAGATGATGCTAATGTACACAGGGACACAAGGGGACAGGGGTGGAGAAACAAAACAAGAAAGAAGTATGTAAAATCCTGAAAATATGTACATTTTGGGTCACAGATACTCCCACCCAGGTCAGGCACGAACCCTCAGAAGACACAATATACGTTATGAATGTGCCCCTGCTTAGTAGGTATGACCCCAGAATACACCACATAACCGTCATAAAACACGACTCTGATACACCTTGCGAAGTACACCCATGAGAGACCATACCAAGCCAATGCACTTACAAGTGCATAAGGCCACAATGAATACCAGATGACAAAAAGGTGACCCCTCATAGGCCTACAGACCCTGCTAAAACTAGCTATGACACTATCCCAGGACATGGAGGGGGGCAAGACTGCAGGGACACACCTGTCTAATTGCCTGGCACTACAATGCGTGCATCCCACAGCACCCAAATTCACCCATCAAAGTGGTATCACAACAGTGTTGGTACTCACCCCCTTGCAGCTGCTGTGCTGACTTCAAGTGCCCATCCGAATCCGGATAGGCCACCGCCAGAATACGGGCCATTAGGGCGGTCAGGTTCCGATGGGCACATCTTCCTTGATGGGAGGCCTTCCCCAGCTGGGCCTCTCCTGTCTTCCTGGTCCAGCGCCTCAGGTCCTCCCACCGCTTCCTGCAGTGGGTGCTCCACCGGTTGTAGACCTCCAGTGTCTGCACTTCCTTGGCGATGGCTTGCCACAGGCCTTTCTTTTGATGGGCGCTGACCTGCATGGGACACACAGAGCAGTCAGTGTGGGTGCCACGTACACAAATGCCATGCCCTTTCATACTGAACGGCCCGTGTTGACATGCATATGACCAAATTACAGGCAGAAAGTGCCAGACAAACGGCTGGGCAGTCACACATCAAACACACATGCACATAGGCATCCACCACAATCACACACATCTAAGGATGACAGATGGCAACTCACCTGCTCCTCTGGTCGCCCAAACAACTTCGCATACAGGGGTAGGACCCCGTACACCAGCTTTTCCAGCTCCTCCGTGGTGAAGATCGGGGCACGTTCCCCTGTGGCACACGCCATCTCAGGGACCTGAGTCAGGACACAGCAGCACACGCAGTGGAGTACTATCCTTCAAGTGATGCAGGAGTCAAGTGTCAAGGGTCTGACAAAATGGTGGTAGATACCACGGCGTTGTGCACCGTCACCACCTGCGACGATCATAATTGGCCCAGGTTCCCCATTGACAACCATGTAATCCAATGATCGGGTGCACGGCGGTGAACACCACCTACCACCATGATGACTAACGCCAGCGGAATTAAGTAACTTCCACACTACCATATCTGGATGGCAGAAGGCTGCCATTTTGCTTTCACCACGTCTCAATAGCCTTGCCGGGGGCCTCATCCATGGCCCCATTCTCTCTCACATTTGTCAATTACTGACATGATTCCTTGTTCCACACATGTAGTCACGGTTGGAAGTGTGTATACAATGTGATGCCATTATGACAAAGAAACCTCAGCACACATTAGCCTGATGGTGTACCTCATTCTTTCTGTTTTTGTGCATTAGCTATGTGACACATTTTGAAAAGTATAGTGACATCCTGTGATGCAAGTGTATGTTGACACTCAAAATGTGTTCCTTCCTCCCCCATGGGTACAGACCCATGTGGCGAGAGAGGGCCCCATCTGTTCACAGACACCTGGTAGATCTGGCCACTATGGAGGAACATCACATCATTACCACCTACCGACTCAATAGAGCTACAATCCATGACCTCTGTGCATTAATGGATCATGTTCTGAAGCTGGCAAATCGGAATCAGCATGCCATGCCCGCAACTGTGCAAGTGCTATCTGTACTCCATTTTTTGGCCACTGGCTCATTTCAGGTGACAGTGGGCATGCTGCAGGGGTCTCACAGCCAATGTTCAGCCACATCCTGTCCAATTTCCTGGATGCATTTGTTCAACACTTGTAAACTTATGTCCAGTTTCCCTTAAGTGCTAAACTCACTGCCATCAAATCTGGATTCTATGCCTTCGCTAATATCCCCCATGTGATAGGTGCCATTGATGGAACCCACATAGCTCTCATACCACCAAGAGTAAATGAACAGGAGTAAGGGAATCATAAGAACTATCACTCCATGAATGTACAATTGGTGTGTACTGCTGATCAGTACATATCACATGTCAATGCCAGGTTCCCAGAATCAGTCCATGATTCATTTGTCCTGAGAAACAGCAGTGTGCCACACATGATGGGACAACTGCAGGGGGACAGAGCTTGGCTCATAGGTGAGTGTGTATGACACTGGATCAGTTACATAGCTGACAGGCAGGCTGTATGCAAGTAAAGGCCGTTTGTTCAAGTCCTCTTTCACTCACTTTTGTAGGTGATTCTGGCTACCCCAACTTGCAATGGCTCCTGACACCTGTGAGGAATCCCAGGACAGATGCAGAGAGGAATCATAATGAGGCCCATGGTCGTGCTAGGATCCCTGTGCTATGTTCCTGACAAGGTGTGTAAGATAGTGGTGGCCTACTGCATGCTGCACAACGTGGCTGTGAGGAAAGCTATCCCCCTTCTGGAAGAGGAGGGTGCCGTCCAACCAGCCCTGCAACCTCAGAGAGGGGAAGAGAGTGATGGTGAGGAAGAAGAGGAGGAAGATCTCAACTCCAGGACCCAGCTAATCCGGCTATACTTCCAGTGACTATAAGGTACTGTTCAATGATGCTGAGGTCTTCACTGCATAATTACAGTCTGACTCATGTAATAGGTACTGTGGTGTCTTTTGTCAGTGACAATGCTAAATTGTGACTGAAGTGGCATGTGTGACATAGTTCAGCCACTACAGTGTGTTGTATCCCCTCCTGGAATATAAGTATTATTATGATAGTAACTGGCTAATGCATTCACATTCACAATTGATCTCTCATATTGATAAAGGACATATAATTTGAGTGCATAGGTGTATTTATTCAATGGCAATATATACATAAGTGTTGGAACAGTGAAAGGGAGTGGGAACATGGTGAAAAATATACTCAGGTACATATGCTCAGCTATTGGTTGCACTGGGGTATAGTCCATGTGGCCATTGGAAGATGGTGTGATGGCAGTGGCATGCCAACAAGGTAGCTCAGCGGCACACAAGGGAGACAGTTCAGGGCAGAGCCACTTCCTGGCGCTGGGCTTGGTCTTGGCTGGTGTTTCAGTCAGATATCTGGGTCTGCTGGCACATTTGCGAAGGTGCAGCTGGGTTGCAGGGGTAGGGGTGCTGATGTCTTGTGAGTCCTCTGGCAGTGCCACCAGTCCAGTGGATGCTGCAGATGTAGATGGCAGGGCAGTGTCCTGGCTAGTGGTAGGGGCTTCCAGGTGGATGGAGGATTCAGGCTGGCTGTGGTACTGGAGCTGCAGCACCCCTGCAATGGAGGTCATGGTGGCATTGAGCTATTTCCATTGCTTCATGGCCTCCTGGTGGTGTGCTATCTGCAGCCTCTGATTCTGCTCTAGGGTGGCCAGGATCTGGCCCATCCTGTCCTGGGTATGGTGGTATGCTCCCAGGACCTCGGAAATCACCTCCTGGACTGCAGCCTCCATGCTTTGGCCACCCCCCTGGTCCTAGCCTCCTGTGCCTGTGTCCCCTGCACAGGTCTCGCAGTCCCACTTGCACTGGGCCCTTCATCATCCTGCCTGTTGGTGGATGTAGACTCTGACCTCTGTACATGTGGACAGCCAGTCCATGGCCAGGAAACACTGGTGTGGGGTCGTTTGGCCAGAGCTGATGATGGTGGCTGTGTGGTAGGGGTGTCAGTGGTGTCCATGGTGGGGCTTCTGGAGGGTGGCAGTCCAGGACTGTGGGATGGGCCAAGGATTTCCTCTGTGTCCAGACATCCCTCTGCACTCTCCTGTGTGGGGCCTCCGTCTTCAAGTGGAGGAATGGCACGCCTTGACATCTCTGTCCGGGTGGCATGGGTGGTGGTGCCTGTGTGTGGGAGAATAGACATGTGGGTGTCCTGTAATTTTTTGGCAATTGCTGCACTGATCTTCACCATTTTATGCTTATATTCCCCCGTAGTGGCATGCAAGGTCCCATCATGTACATTTTGGTGCATTTTTTGTGGGGGATGGAGGTGCATTGTGGGTGCTGTAGTGCCACTGGGATTCCATGTAGGGTTAGGTGACTGTGCACAGGGGGCTGGATGGAACTTTGTTTATGGGATTCTGGGCATGCAGGGGACTTGGATGTGGATGTTGTGGACTGGGTAGTGGATGGGGCCTTGTAGTAGTAAGGGGATGGGGTGATACATGCATTACAGGTGTGGTGACTATTAAGATATTGTAGTTGACTTACCCAAGTTCAGTCCTCCAGTGAGTCCTGTGAGGCCCTCCGGGTCCAGGATAGCCAGGACCTTCTCCTCCCAGTCGGAGTATTCGGGGGGAGGGGGTGCGGGCCACCACCAGTCTTCTGTATGGCGATGTTGTGCCTGGATGCCATGGACCGAACCTTCCCACGCAGGTCGTTCCATCTCTTCCGCATGTCGTCCCTTGTGCGTGGATGGTTTCCCACTGCATTGACCTTGTTGACTATCCTCTGCCACAGCTCCATCTTCCTGGCCACGGGTGTCGGCTGCACATGTGCCCCAAATAGTTGTGGCTCGAACCTGAGTATTTCATCCACCATGGTCCTTAGCTCCCTGTCTGTGAAGCGGGGGTGCCATGGTATGTGTTGTGGGTGGTGTATTGTAGGTGTACTGTTGTGTGGTTGGGTGTGTGGCTTGTGATGCTGTTTGGGGTATGTATGGGTTTTGGTGGTATATTTGTGTGTGTGACTTGTATGATGTTGAGTTGCGTGTTGTGTTGTTAATATCTGTCATGCTATTGGCATTGCAAAGGATTGTGGGGTGTGTATGTGTGTGTTTTATAGCGTTGTGTATGTGTGTCAGGTGTGTGGGTTTCAAACTTGAAGCTGAATCCTAGCCAAGTGAAGAAAAAGAAGATTGTAGCTCCTCTTCTAGTCTTGATTTGACACACCTAAATTGTTTCAGAATATTAAGTGGAGTCAATTGGGAAAATCAAGTGGAATTTAAACGGATCAGTGACTGAGGCAGTGAAGCAATTTAAGGAGGCATACCACTCCTCTACCACAAGTAATGTATCTCTCATGGCCCATAGGCTTGCATCTTTGGAAGGCTTCGTTATGATAATTTTCAAGGAGTCCTCCATAAAAACCAAGTCTTGTGGACCATCTGGAGATGTTAAGCAGCAGCGCATGATTCCAATGCACAAAGAGTTGATTTCCCTTAAAAAACACTTCAACAGATTATTAAGAGGAACAGGACTTCATCGGGGTAATGCAGGTTAAAATGATGATCTATCTAATATAAGTGCTCATTACAGTATGAAACTCAGGGAGCTCTGGAATGAAAAAGAAGAAAAATATTGGATTCAGCTACATAAGGTTGCCAAACATAAAGATTCCAGGAGATTTTGGATTCTCGTCAATCAGTCCCTCTTCTCCCAAACACATACCCCTGCTCTGAATATCGCCCTGGTGAACTGGATCTCAGACTGCTGTACATGGATAGTGCCATGGGCCCTGCTACCAATAATACGGCAAAAATACAACTCCACCAAAACTCAGTAACCGTTGCAGGCCAATTTGCCATCATCCAGAAGTCAAAAGTACCCTCAAGTGCATACAAAGCAAAGATCCCCAGGTCCCAATGACATTCCGTCATTTGTTTTCAAGAAAACACAATCAATATGAGCCTCTATATTGTCTCTGCTCTACAATCATTACTTGTGGGAAAATACCATTCCAGATAGCTGTAGGAGCTCTCGGATGGTTCCCATTTGCAAAAAAAGGATATCGAAAATTCCCAGAGAACTACAAGCTTATTGCCATTCTGGATGTGGCAAAAAGTGCTGCACAAAACTGGAGCAATGGGTAATCGAAAACCAATCAATCCCATGCTCTCAAACAAGTTTTCAGAAAGGGTGTAGTGCTGAAGATGGCCCTACCCACATTAGTAGACCAAACCCTGTTTGAAAAGGATGTACTGCTGCATACAGCCTTCATAATTGCATCACATCATTTGATTACATCAGTAGAGAACATTTATGGGTCAAATTAACCAAATGGAACATCATGTCTTCTCTGCTAATTGCAATCATCAACTTCTATACTGATACGTGGGTTAAGATTAAATTTACATCGAAATGGGTGCCGTCAAACAAATTCTACGCAAACAAAACTCTGAAGCAGTGCTGCATATCAGCCCCTCTGCATTTCAGTCTTTACCTGGCCGATATGGAGAGTGTATTTGTGTCTGCAAGAGCCTGTCCTAACAAACTCGCAGGCCACAGTTTGAAGATCTTACAGTATGCATACGATACAATAATGTTAGATTGGATGGCAGTGGGGCTTCAAACATTTTTAGAGGAATCAGCCGCCTACTGGAAGGAAAATGAAATCAAGGTAAACACTGATAAAAATAAGATAATTTCCTTTGGCTTCTCTATGAAGAAAGGTGTGCCTGACAAATTGAAAGTGCAAGAAAAGAAATGGTCACTATGTAGAATAAGTACTTGGGAGTGTAGTTTGAGAAACCAGATGCTCACAAGCAAGTCCTTAAAAGTACAGCTCAACTGCTAAGCACAGCATTTCTCTGATTGTTGAAGAATCTCTTCAGAACCTATGTAGCCAGGATATGTAAAGTTATAGAAGGCAAATTAACTCCAACTTTAGGGCACAATTGCCTATAGTAATAAGTTTGCCTGCTGGCTGGACAAATTCCAATGCAGCACCTTTCACCACATCTTCCGATTGCCTGTTGCCACATTGCCAACTCAGGTTTGATTGGAATTGAATTTAACAAATTATAAGCTGATGCTGCTCTACTCACGATTCACAGCATATTGTTAAAAATTTAAGGAGGCTTCTTACAATATGACAAAAACTGTATTATGGATAACCTTAACAACTAGTAATTTACCCTGGAAATTGCATTTTACCATGGTCCTATGAGAATTAGTTGCCAGAGGGATATGAGTTATGAAGCTGCCTTACAAAATGAAATCTAAATGACTAAATAAACAGGCCAAATTGTTATCCGCCCTGTTGGATCTGGAGTAGTTGGACAAAAAAAAATCTCATGCCAGTTTAGCCATATCTCTTTGTAATTCACCCTCACACAACCATACTTAACACAATCAAAGACAATTGAGAAAAAGAGGCAGTTGATGAGATTCAGGATAGGCTTTATTCCTCCCAGAAACTATAGGCATTGAAGAATTAGGAGCAACAACAATCATGTAGTCAGCAGCGGGTCCTCCGTGGGAGCGGAGAAGCATCTCCCCCCGCACCCACATTGTTGTGCAGAAAGCATAAAAAATAAAATGGTAATAAAAATTTTTATTACCGGTTTATTTGTTATGCTTTCTGCTAGAAAACACAGTTCAAGGGAAGGGTGGGGACAGTGCACCACTGCTGACAATGATTGGCAGCAGAGAAGAGTGACCACTTCAGCTTGAAGTGCATATATTGGTTTGGCCGGCTTCCTTGCTACGGCCAAACTGGTATGTGCAATTCAAACCTCAAAGAAGTGCTGTAGAGCAATGGGGACATGCTGTTTAACATCAATACGTTTTTTAAATGTTTATGTTAGTGTGTATGTTTAGTTATATTAGTGTGTTATGTGTAGTGATTTGTGTGTGTTTTTTGTCCCTCCATTGTAATTTGCCATCAACCGCCACTGCAGGGACCCAGTTATACATTGTCTGCATCTGTCCTAAACTGGCATTGAGAATATTTTAGCTAAAACCACTTTTCAGGGTGTTGAATATCTGCTCTTGCAAGTCTGCAATGGAAATGTGCCTAAAAGGTGAATCCAAGGCATACATCTGGGGCATTACTGCAAACAGAAATGCTAGGGATAACCCAATTATAGTCAACTGACAAACTGCACCTACAATCTTCACCTTTTTAAAGGACACAGTTAACAGCATACTAAAACTCCAGCCTGTCCTTAGTGATGCAAGATGGAAGGCTGCCTTCCTTTGAACACAAGAGGAGCCTGGCCCGGCCCACACTGGCACACACTTTGCATTTTATCGGCCGGTCTTGGAAAGAGTGCAGCCATTATCACTCTGATAACACTATTTTCTGTGTGAAGCAAATGCTTTAATATATGTATTTATTAGTCCACTAAATTGACAACACCCTGCTTTTTTTTAATACTCATATTAACTGGTCTTATGAGTTTGACTTTTAAATCTTCTAGAGTTTCTAGGAATTGTAAAAAATTTAATTAATCAAACAAAAAAGCTATCTATTGTGCCCTGAATTAACTATAACTTGTGCCCACACTATGCACGGTGTTGTCATCAACAATGATGTTGTTTTAGATGATGCATTGATGTTATAAATGATGTGATATGTGAGGACATTAGCAGTGCATTGCCAGTGCACAGCAAGGTTTGGAGTTATAGTTACTTAAGGGCACAAATCAGAGTTACTTGAGACTATAACTGGTGAATTTCAACCAGGCCCTGCTCCCATACTCCTACTGGTACCCAAACTCCACCACCTCTGTATGTTGCACAGCATGGGGTTGGACGCAGGGCCTGGATGTAGGACCAACTATTGCTGGCACCGAACCCTCCACTAGTGCCTAAATCTCAGCAGCACACCACATCATGAGGTTGCAATATAAAGAATGTTGTTACAAATTGGGTCTCTAGTTGACAAAGGTTTGCACTCTGTCCAAGCAGGGACCACAATTCTAGTCAGGGCAAGTAAGATACACATTAAAGGTTTACCTTTGCTTACCCTCTGGTAGCTTGGCAAAGAGCAGTCAAGCTAAACTAAAGAGGCAATGTGTAAAGTATTGTGCGTGCATACAAGAACGCAGTGCGCAGTGAAAACACCACAAAAGGACTCCACACCAATTTAGAAAAATAGCCAATATATATCTGAGTCAAACGAGACCAAAACGACAACATACACAAGTAATGTTATGAATTTTTAAAAATTAAATCAAAATGCTGCTCTTAGAAGCCAATAGCTCCAACCGGGGCTATCTGGTTGTGGCAAATCCAAAAGTGCAGACTGACCGTGACGGAGTACAGAAGTCACGCAGACCCACTAACACTACCTTTATTGCATTGGTCCTCGGTGGAGATGCGTTGATCCGGAGGAGGCGATGCCACTCACCTGCAGGCGATGAGTCGATTCCTGATCGGGAATTGTTGTTGATGCGTCATTGACCAGAAGCGATGAGCACTGGTTCCGATGCATCAATGCTATGTTGGCCAAGCCATGCAAGCGTTGTAAGTCAGGGTCATTGCATTGTGCAGTCGGTGAGAGGTGTTCACAGCTTTGGTACAAGTAGTGGCAAAGCAGGATTTCTGCAGCAGGATGCGTCAGTTCCAAGTGATACACCAGTGTTGCGTCAGTTCTTGTGTTGCAGCACCACGCTCACCTCCAAGGGTCCAGGACTGGATTTGACACCATTTAGCAGAGTAGGACTCACAGCAGAGGAGCCCTGGTGCTGATGGAAACATGCAGTTGAAGTCTTTGATATCCGAGACACCAGAAACAGGTATTCAGCTCAGTCAGGCCCTTGGAGAAACTTTGGATTGCAGGATGTGGAGAGTTAGATCCATTTCTCTCACTCCCAGGCAAGAAGTAGTAGGCAGCAGGCCAACACAGCACAGCAAGCAGCAAAGTGGCAGTCCTTCCTGACAGCACATCGATTCTCCTTCCTGGTAGAATGTCCTCAGTCCAGAAGAGTTCTGAGTATGTCGTGTCAGAGTCCCAGTACTTATACACAAAATGGCCTTTGAAAAGAATTCTCTGAAGTGCACGAGGTTCCCTTTCAACCCAACCCTGGCTCCAAACTACCAATAGGAAGTAACCAGCCCTTAGTCTGAGGGCACAGTCTATTTAGATGTAATTGTGAACTACCCTTCCCTCTCCTTTCCCAGGATGACTATCAGTATGATGATATATCTCCTGTCACTTCCAGCCCATACTCTTTGCGGCTGTCTGAAGAGAATGCACAAATGTAGCTGTCACCTAAACCCAGATGTGTATTCAGAGACAGGCTAAGGCACAGAATGGTTCAAGTAAGAAAATGCCATCTTTCCAAAATTGCCATTTTCAGCCCTGCAAGTTAAAACCCAACTTTACCAAAAGGTGTATTTGCGAGCCGAGAGACGCCAAGCTCAGTTTTTCTATCTTTTCCCAATTGGAAATTACACTTAGAAAGATTTTCCAAGAAAACCCTAACATTAGCCCATGGAAGAGATAGTTCTTGAAATAGTGAACAAGCATTTGCAATGCAATAGGTCTCGCATTTACTTGAGTTGGAGCTATTGGCAATGTAAATGCATAACTGGACTTTTTTTGCCACATTATTGATCAACCCTGATGCCTATTTGGATCCTTTCTGCCATATAACTCCAGTGGCCCTACATAAACTAAAGGTCTAGTAGGCCTACTGGAATATCTTTTAAACAAGGCCCTTAAAACACAAACTACTCCCAGGTGCAAAACATATTTACTTGGAAGTTGGTATAGGCGACATTGCCTGCAGGGCAATGAATAAAAAATTGTCCTCTAAGAATGTGTGCTTACTGGATCACTGTTCCTTTACTGCTGTCTGGGGAGTTGAACAAAACGCCCATAATTTTTCACACACTTGAGGAGAGCCACCACACGTGATATTGATGATCCTCAGTCAGTCTTGAACTGAAATATTAGTTATAAAATATTAACAAGTGTGCTGCAGAATCAACTGTATGCTCTCCTCAAGGTTAGTTTTATAAATACATGCACACACAGCTCAGGTTTCACAGACTCAAATGTGTGTAGTTCCTTTATTCAGGTTACTGTTTTGTATTTCCAGCTTGTATCACATTATAAAAATAAAACTGCAAGTCCCTGAATGCAAAGATGAACTCTAAACTCAATGAGCGAATCTAGGGACCTTGAGAACTCTATGAATACTACTCCATGGGCTGGTTTCCAGCTTTTATCATGTTAAAAAAATAAAACTACAAGCCCCAGAATTAATATGTGTGCTGCAAAGACCATGTACTAAGCAGATCAGAGTGCATATAATGTAAAAATATCAAAATAACTCTGGAGATTAATGTTCTTTTTGGAACATACTTTTCTCAAGTGAAAGCTTGAAGTCATCAGAAAGTAGCACACAGGGTTAATGTGCCTGCTGCAAAGAATGTGTACTAAGCAAATCACAAAGTGCATTCATTGTAAAAATGTAAAAACTACTCTGGCCATTTATGTTCTTTCCAGAGAGAGAATGTACTTTTGTCTAGTGGAAGCTCGGAGTCATCATAAGGTAGCACAAAGGGTTGATATGCCTGCCGCAAAGAACATGCACAATGCAGATCAGAGTGCATGTAATGTAAAAACGATACCCCTGATTAAGTTTGCGCTCTGAATGCTGTGAGCATCATGGCAGCCAAGAGAACTTACTTTTGTCTAGTAGAAGCTTGGAGTCACAATAAGGTAGCACACTGGGTTAATGTGCCTGCTGCAAAGAACTTGTACTAGACAAATCACAAAGTGCATGTACTGTAAAAATGTCAAAATAATTCTGGCTATTTATGTTCTTTCTGGAGACAGACTGTACATTTGTCTAGTGGAAGCTTGGAGTCATCATAACGTAGTGCACAGGGTTAATGCCTGTTGCAAAGATCGTGTAGTAAGCAGAGTGTGTATAATGTAAAAATGATACAGCCGATCGAGTTTATCCTCTGAGCGCTGTGAGTGTTATGGCAGCCAAGAGAACATACTTTTGTCTAGTGGAGGCTTGGAGTCATCATAAGGTAGTGCACAGGGTTAATATGCCTGCTGCAAAGAACGTGTACTAAGCAGATCAGAGTGCATATAATGTAAAAATGATACCGCTGATTGAGTTCGTGCTCTTAACGCTGTGAGCATCATGGCAGCCACGAAGCGCAGCCAAATAAAAAGTAGTTTGCCCACCATGAAATATGTTTGAAATGGTGCAATTATCCCTGTAACAGGGTCGGTGTCCAAGGCGATAATGAAAACACCCCAAGGCTGGACAAATGTAAAGCATTTACCAAAGACATCAAGTGATTTTTGAGAGGCAAGCCCACAAACAAACTAAAGTGATGAGCGTGAGGTGGGCGCAGTTAAAAGCCTAAAATACTTACAATAGGTCAAAGCACTTGTGCGCTCAACCTAAAAATGAATTTCACTAACTGGATATGTTAAACTTAAAAGTACATGTCCAACTTCACCCTGCTCTTGGGACTAATCAGGACCTACATTTGGGTGACTTACATGTAATAAAAAGGAAAGTTGGGACCTGGCAAGTGGGTACACTTGCCAAGTCGAAATGGAAGTTTAACTGCACACACAGACTCTGCAATGGCAGGCCTCAGACATGTTTGAAAGGCTACTGTAGTGGGTGGCACAACCAGTGTTGCAGGCCCACTAGTAGTATTTGACTTACAGGCCCTGGGCACACATAGTGCACTTCTGTAGGAAAGTACCATCTTGCCTGTCATGTTACCCCCATATTTCACGGTATATATGTTGTTTTAGTCTATGTGTCACTGGAACCCTGCCAGGCAGGGCCCCAGTGCTCGTAAGTGTGCCCTGTATGTGTTCCCTGTGTGATGACTCTCACTGAGGCTCTGCTAACCAGAACCTCAGTGGTTATGATCTCTCAGCTTTCCAAATTGTCACTAACAGGCTAGTGACCAATTTCACCAATTCACATTGGCATACTGGAACACCCTTATAATTCCCTAGTATATGGTACTGAGGTACCCAGGGTATTGGGGTTCCAGGAGATCCCTATGGGCTGCAGCATTTCTTTTGCCACCCATAGGGAGATCTGACTATTCTTACACAGGCCTGCCAGTGCAGCCTGAGTGAAATAACGTCCACGTTATTTCACAGCCATTTACCACTGCACTTAAGTAACTTATAAGTCACCTATATGTCTAACCTTCACCTGGTGAAGGTTGGGTGCAAAGTTACTTAGTGTGTGGGCACCCTGGCACTAGCCAAGGTGACCCCACATCGTTCAGGGCACATTCCCCGGACTTTGTGAGTGCGGGGACACCATTACACGCGTGCACTATACATAGGTCACTACCTATGTATAGCGTCACAATGGTAACTCTGAACATGGACATGTAACATGTCTAAGATCATGGAATTGTCACCCCAATGCCATTCTGGCATTGGGGAGACAATTCCATGATCCCCCGGGCCTCTAGCACAGAACCTGGGTACTGCCAAACTGCCTTTCCGGGGTCTCCACTGCAGCTGCTGCTGCTGCCAACCCCTCAGACAGGTTTCTGCCCTCCTGGGGTCCAGGCAGCCCTGGCCCAGGAAGGCAGAACAAAGGATTTCCTCTGAGAGAGGGTGTGACACCCTCTCCCTTTGGAAATAGGTGTGATGGCTGAGGAGGAGTAGCCTCCCCCAGCCTCTGGAAATGATTTGATGGGCACAGATGCTGCCCATCTCTGCATAAGCCAGTCTACACCGGTTTAGGGATCCCCCAGCCCTGCTCTGGTGCGAAACTGGACAAAGGAAAGGGGAGTGACCACTCCCCTGACCTGCACCTCCCGGGGGAGGTTCCCAGAGCTCCTCCAGTGTGCCCCAGACCTCTGCCATCTTGGAATCAGAAGTGTTGCTGGCACACTGGACTGCACTGAGTGGCCAGTGCCATCAGGTGACATCAGAGACTCCTTCTGATAGGCTCTTACCTTTCTTACTAGCCTATCCTCCTTCCTAGGTAGCCAAACCTCCTTTTCTGGCTATTTAGGGTCTCTGCTTTGGGGAATTCTTCAGATACCGAATTCAAGAGCTCACAAGAGTTCCTCTGCATCTCCCTCTTCACCTTCTGCCAAAGAATCGACCGCTGACTGCTCAGGACGCCTGCAAAACTGCAACAAAGTAGCAAAGACGACTACTGCAACCTTGTATCACTTCATCCTACCGGCTTTCTCGCCTGTTTCCTGGTGGTGCATGCTCTGGGGGTAGCCTGCCTCCTTCTTGCACCAGGAGCTCTGAAGAAATCTCCTGTGGGTCGACGGAATCTTCCCCCTGCAACCGCAGGCAACAAAAGACTGCATCACCGGTCCTCTGGGTCCCCTCTCAGCACGACGAGCGTGGTCCCTGGAACTCAGCAACTCTGTCCAAGTGACTCCCACAGTCCAGTGACTCTTCATTCCAAGTTTGGTGGAGGTAAGTCCTTGCCTCCCCACGCTACTCTGCATTGCTGGGTACCGCGTGATTTGCAGCTGCTCCGGCTCCTGTGCACTCTTCCAGGATTTCCTTCGTGCACAGCCAAGCCTGGGTCCCCGACACTCTAACCTGCAGTGCACAACCTTCTGAGTTGTCCTCCGGTGTCGTGGGACTCCCTTTTGTGACTTTGGGTGGACTCCGGTTCACTCCTCTTCTAAGTGCCTGATCCGGTACTTCTGCTTGTGCTGCCTGCTTCTGTGAGAGCTCCCTGACTTGCTGGGCGCCCCCTCTGTCTCCTCATCCAAGTGGTGACATCCTGGTCCCTCCTGGGCCACAGCAGCATCCAAAAACACTAACTGCGACCCTTGCAGCTAGCAAGGCTTGTTTGCGGTCTTTCTGCGTGCTTCTTCACGATGTGCGACATCCATCCTCCAAAGGGGAAGTTCCTAGTCCTCTTCGTTCTTGCAAAACACCAAGCTTCTTCCATCCGGTGGCAGCTTCCTTGCACCCTCAGCTGGCATTTCCTGGGCTCCTGCCCACTCTCGACAATGTAGCGACTCTTGGACTTGGTCCCCTTGTCTTACAGGTACTCAGGTCTGGAAATCCACTGTTGTTGCATTGCTGGTGTTGGTTTTCCTTGCAGAATCCCCCTATCACGACTTCTGTGCTCTCTGGGGGTTGTAGGTGCGCTTTACACCTACCTTACAGGGTCTTGGGGTGGGCTATTTTTCTAACCCTCACTGTTTTCTTACAGTCCCAGGGACCCTCTACAAGCTCACATAGGTTTGGGGTCCATTCGTGGTTCGCATTCCACTTTTGGAGTATATGGTTTGTGTTGCCCCTATACCTATGTGCTCCTATTGCAATCTATTGTAACTTTACACTGCTTGCATTACTTCCTTTTGCTATTACTGCATATTTTTGGTATTGTGTACATATATCTTGTGTATATTTGGCATCCTCATACTGAGGGTACTCACTGAGATACGTTTGGCATATTGTCATAAAAATAAAATACCTTTATTTTTAGTATATCTGTGTATTATGTTTTCTTATGATATTGTGCATATGACACCAGTGGTATAGTAGGAGATTTGCATGTCTCCTAGTTCAGCCTAAGCTGCTTTGCCATAGCTACCTTCTATCAGCCTTAGCTGCTAGAAACACCTCTTCTACACTAATAAGGGATAACTGGACCTGGCATAAGGTGTGAGTACCTCTGGTACCCACTACAAGCCAGGCCAGCCTCCCACAACTTCACTAGGGATTTACTAGTAAATCAAATATGGCAGTCATTGAAAAGCCATTGTTACTATGTTTTAGACACAGATCATATGCACTTCAGCACTGATACCAGTGGTAAAGTGCGCAGAGTCCTAAAGGTAGCAAAAACAAAGATCAGCACACAGTCAAAACAGAGAAAACCACGCCAAAAGATGCCATGTTTAACAAGTATCATTTTAGATAGGACCTATTGATTTTGTCAAAGGGTCAGAACATCGAAATATAAAAAGTGGGCCTATTGGCTTTATGAAGGGGTTCAAACATTAAAATATATAAAGTAGACTTATTATCTTTGTCAAAAAGCCACCAACAATTATATTCAAATGTGTCTTATATAATTCACACATAGCAATATTTGATAAAACTGATTGTCTTCAAAAATTGTAATAAAGTTTTATTAAAAAAGCATCAACATGTCTGTGTTTTTCTTTTAATATGCTTGTACTTTAGTTTTTTTTTATGTTAGGGGCTGCAGTGGGAACCCCTGTGGCCCAGGCTGGCTCCCCAGCCACAACTGTAGCGGGAGACTGCCATTTTCTTTTTTATTTTGTAAATGGGGGTGCCCCAGTGGCCATCTAGGACACCCATGGGTAATCAAAATGTTGGGGTCTGCGGGGGCGGCCCCAAGAGCCCAGCAGCCTCTGCTGGCTGCCCAGCTGGCATCCACTGTGGGTGCTGGCAGGAGTTGGCTATTGCTTCACTGTGGGCGTCCCGGTGCCTCATCAAGGAACACCATATTTTGTCAACATGTTGGGACTAGGGTGAAAAGCCCAAAAGCCACCACTGCCTCCCCAACCAGCAACAATGACCTTGCACCTGCCCAGGCAGAAGCAGCATTTTACAATGTTGGGTTTCCTGCCTGGGAGAGTGTGGTCAGAGTATACTCTTCCAGGCACGAAAGAGCAATGTCCTAAAAAATAGTGCCCCTCAGAACACTGTATTGCTGGAGTCCCAAAGGATGGGGTCTTCGGGGCCAATCTAAGGCTCAGGAAGTGTTACCGACAACCTCCCTGTAATAAACTGGCCTCAGAGAATGATTTTCTGGGGCCTAATGAAGGCTTTTGGAGGGATTTTGTATGCCCTCGCCCTTAAATGTTTAAAAGGGCCTTGGGGGTGGATTCACTAGGGTCACATAGAGACTTGGGGAGGGGGTCGCGATGCCACCTCCACAAAAATACTAAACTACACCAAAGCCCCACCCCTGGCCCCTGGACTACCCCGGGGGAAATAATTTTTAGAAAAAGCAGGCACCTGCTGTTTTTTTTATTGGTTTAGAGGATTAATGACTCAGATGATCCGATCATAGATCAGCAGACCCATCCAAAGATAAACAATTTTGGACCCAAAAGGCCCTAAGTGGGCAGGGTAACACTTCCTTCCACCCTATATGTATTTTTCATTTTTTTGTTTAGGGCAGGGACTGTGGGGGCCTCATATCGAGTCTGGCGGTCCATGGACCGCCAGACTTGCGGCGGTGATCCTTCCATAGGGGCGATCCAACCGCACCATTAAGACCATGGCGGAGCCACCACGGTCTGACCGATGGCACTGCCAGGTTGCCGCCAGCCTGGCATTGCCGGCAGTCTTAATCCGCATTATGACCCATGTTTCTGCCAGCCTTTGCATAGCAGTCCGATCGCCATGCATAGGCTGGCAGAAAAGGGGTGTTCGGGGCCTGTGGTGGCCCCTGCACTTAGGATGGGCAGTGCAGGGGCCCCCATGGACAGCCCAGTCGTGCTTTTCACTTCCTGAATTACGGGCACTAAAAAGTGCAACAGGTGCTGCTGCACCCGACACACCACAACATTGCTGCTGGCTCAATTACAAGCCAGCATCAATGTTGTGGTGAGTGATCTGCAGGGCCAGCGGGGAAGAAACGCTGTTTCCATCCGCTGGCCTAGCAGAAAACTCGTAATAGGGACTGTGGGCGGAAAACGGAAGTGGCAGTTTTCCCACCCGCCAAACTCGAAATGAGGCCCTGAGTCCTAAAATTGCTGCCACCACATCTTTGTTGATGTGGTGGCCGGCAATCAGATCTAATCTCAAGATCTGTTGCCTCTGCTCATCTTCAGCATGAAATATCTATGAATTTTGAGTCTTAATTTCTCAAAAGCTACTGAGAGGATTTACACCAAATCACAAAAAGCACACTTTCTGGGCCAGATTCTAGCTTTCTACCAAATTTGATATAATTTCCTTCAGACGTTTTGACTGTAGCTTAGTCTAATTTTACTGTGGAAAATTGCATGGGGGAAAAAGCGATTTGCCCCTCCCATTTTGCTCAGCCCCCTTTTGATGAATCAACTCAAAACTTTCCAGAAAGGAGCTAAGATGGGTGAGACTTTTTATTGGAAATTTTTAGACAAAGCGCTCCAAAGTTATAAAGTTATAACCAAACCAAAAATTCCAGTTCCTATATCTACATAGGGGTTATTTTTTTTATATATATAATGAAGTTGTATGTGAGGTACTTGGCTGGCAATTTTATTGTACACTAAAAAAAATAGGATTTGCCTGATGATTCGATGTCTGCGGGTACAAAAATGAGTTTCCGGTAGTAGACTTCAACCAGCAACCTACTGCATTCTCGAAGTAATAGTCTTTTTTTACTTCAACAAATCTCCTTGAACTAAAGAAGTAGTTGGCAGTGATTCTTTAACAGAAATGTTGGCATTGTGCTATTAAGAAACCCTATCTGCAAACAATTGGATATGAGCCTGATTTATCAAAATATTTACCTAAAGGCACAGGGCAAGTAAGTAATTCTAGCAGAAAAAACTTAAACAATGTCTACAGCTAAGCACCATTTTTAGTGTTGAGCGCAAAGTGCTCTGTCCCAGCTGTAACCTCTCTGTGGGCTTTTAAGCACGCCCGTGTCACACCCATCAGTTTGGTTGGTTTGTGGGGTTGCCTTTTAAAATTCGCTTGATTTCAATTGTGAAAGGCATGCATATGTCACGCCTTTTCCGGTGTTTAGCCCTCCACGGGCGCACAGGCCAACTACCGAAAACATACGAGGATCCATGTTTTCGGTATGGTTTCTGGACTACTTTTTCACTTTATTTCGTAGGCAGCGCAATCTTTTTGGGCAGTAATCAAGCGATTTGCATGACATCGACCCAGTTACACGGATAATTGCATTTTTGCCGGTTATAGGGATAATTGCACTTTTGCCGGTTACATGAATAATTGCACCTTTGCCGATATGTTTCACTGCAAGCAAACTTCTGTTTCCCTTTGTGTGTCTGCTACACGCTCATGATGGCCGTCGGCTCGCTTATGTGAAACTGTTTTACTTTTAATTTTTAGGTTGAGCATGGCAGACAACAAACGCTGCTTTTCCAACATGTTGGTATGTATCTGAGCTTTTAATCACACCCACCTCACGCCCATCAGTGCCACTTTTTATGGGCTTACCCTTCAAAAATCCTTTGATAACATTGGTAAATGGTTTATGTTTGTCCCTCCTAAGGGAGGTTTTGTTACCGCCTTGGCCGTCACCCTAAAGGACGGGCCGCGCCTGCTGCGCGCAAACTTCTTTTTCCTTTTGTGTGTCTGTTCACATTGGTGCCAATGGCGGCCGTATCGCTGTGAATCGGCTCACTTATGTGAGACTGATTTACTTTTCATTTTCAATTTATGTTGCAAGAAAAGTCCAGTTAGGAGTTTACAACGCTAATAGCTCAAAGTCGAGCAAATGCGAGATCCATTGCATTGAAAATGCTTCTTTTACCTTTGCTTTCTTTAAAACATTGCCTCTCCATAATGGTTTCCCTCTGATAATAAAAACCTAAAGCAGCGCAGCCAGCAGACAGTGCTATTTGTTTCTTTTTTTTTTAACAACTGCTTGGATTTCCTGCTACTGAGATGTATGCCAACAAGGGAGCCAAAGGCCTCACAGCCACAGATAATCCCCTCATGTGCGTCTCCTAAGTGCTCAACATTGCTGCCAAACCGTTCAACCAACAAGTCTTTACCAGTGCAATTAGAGACACAAGTGGGACTCTTGGACTGGGTATTCACTTTATTATAATAATGTAATTACCACCACCCTGTTAATACAGAGGCCCTGGCTGAATCTTCAAACACGCGCAGATTGCCAGACCCCAAGCGAATGCCTTCGTCTTCCAATAAGGTGCACTTTTAATTCTGAATGCTAATAAACAAAAATGCCTGGAATCACCCGCCAGCCTCCCCATCCCCTTTCTTTCCCAGGTTACCGAGCTGAAGTTAATGACTGGCTGAAGTATGTTTGTCAACACAGCAGCTGGCAAGCAACATTTTTCCTCTCAGTTTTATTTCAAAGCATATGCCAGCCACTCAGAACATGTGATATTTCAACTGGAGCTGGTACTACAGAAGCAGATGGGTGCAAGCATTGTTATTCTCACTCCAGCAAGCAGGCCTTGGGGGATCACTAAATAAAATCCAAGCAGATGAACTATTACAAGCTCATTTGTGTTCACTACAAGCACCTCTCTCCTACCTGTGCACGTAACATACGACACCCTCTCGAGACCATGACGTGTACGGTAGCACGGCAGAGTGAAATCAGCACCAGACATGGCAAATGAATAATTGGAGAAGAAGATACGGATCCATTTGTTTTAGCACTTCCTGTTTTGTTAATGCTTTTGCTAGGAAGCACAGTGGTATCGTAGGGTTTGCAGATCGGGAGTAGTCAAAGTTACATGCATTTTTACATTCAGTACATGCTTTCTAAAGTGTATTTTTGGCTCCTAAATATTAACTTGAATTCTTCTGCCGATTTGTCTTTTTCTCTAATGTACTATACACTTTACGGTCTCTGCTACCACGCTTAATTCCCCTCATTTTCAGAACTCACATTATTCTGCACAGGGCATATCTGGCGTGTGGACTGTGGGAAGCATCACATAATTCTGCATAGAACGTGAAGCTAGGCTGGATTGCAGCAAATGTCCGCGTTTTTTGTAACTTGTGAAAACCCTTTATTTAGGTCTAGCAGCAGACAGTTTTCGCCAGTGCTTAATTTGTAAATAAAAAGGTGCCGGTGCCCAAAGTCGTCCTCTTTAACACGTGGCTGCTGAAATTAAATGTGTGAACATGGAATACCGAGGTGGCGTAATCCTGAAGCCATCTTGGGCCTCTTCAATCCATGTAAAGCTACTCCCTGCCCCTTCAGCTCACTCTTGCAGCTTTCTACTTTCTCCCTTTATGACGCTTTTTCGTTTTTCCCTTCATTCGTCTTTCCCATATGTGTCTTTTGCTGGCAGCAAATGCTTGAGGCAGAAGAATAATCACCGGCCCTCAAAAATAAGTGCCGGTGCTCAGCACCGGAAACAACAGGCACAAATTAAGCACTGGTTTTAGCAGTCTGACAAGATATGTTATCACCACGTACACAGCACACACAACACAAATCAGTATAACTGCATACATGTACAGGAAGCGGGTTTCGGTGAGTCCTCTTGATCCTTCAGCATTTTTGGATGATTCCCTTTCAAGTATTGCCTCACTGGCTGTTCCTCACCTTTTGGATCAGCCCTGGGCATTTCGCTGGTATTCACTTTTTTGCTGTGTGGTGTCCATTGGTGATTGACCACAAAAGTGATTTCTGTCAGTAGGACGTTGCCAAATAAGTGGCGGCTGATGGCTCCCTTGCTGTTTCCTACTGCCCTTTGAGATGCTGTCACTGCTTCCCTGCTACTCCCCCGTCCTCCACATCAACATTATTGCAATTAATAAAAAGTAAACACCTCATGGCCACGAGCACGGGCAGCCACAATGCGCTTCTTTTGATGCAGCAGCATCTTTGGAATAAGGGATTCAAAGAGAGACTGGCAGCATGCATATTAAAGTGAATTCAATGAGGATGCATCCCCTTAAAGAAAATCACCAAGTTAACACAACATTTGGATGACAGGAAAAGGCACTTTCATGTTATCCCTGACATAGCACAACAAGGGTTATGTTTTACGTCCTCTTTGACCTTGGCATTCTTACATTTTGTGTACAGTTTGGAGTGATCTGGGCTGAGATACGTATGTTTCTTGAATAGAAAATGGAATGAGTGATACCCTTTGAGTTCAGAATTAATACTAAATATATCTGTTTATAAGATAAGCTTCATTTTTCCTGTGCTAACACAAGAATTACACATACACAATAAATATTTCACGAAGTCGCAGATTTCAGTTTACAAATGAATGAAACGTTATTTATTAAAATACCACCACTAACGAGTAATACGTGCTAATGTCAAACCTCGAACGCAACTGTTGGAAACGTACTCTTTCTGCAGGGCCACCCCAGAATTTGTTTTTCCTTTTGCTGGACCCTATATTTTGCTGGCTGTAGAAGTCTGTACACATTTCACCATCTAAACAGTGGCAACATGTTTGTGCTCCTTTTTTTAACATGATGTAAATGACATACCCCTTTTTGGTATATTTATCTAACCTGTACATCTCACTATATGGTACAAAGTGTACCAAGGGTTTGTCTGTAAACGTCACAAGTAGACCACAGTACCCACTGTGCCATATCCTAAAGTGACGGTGTAAATATGATAACAAGCCTTCCATCTATAGTTTGACTCTGCAGGTTTAAACTATGAATTTGTCATGTTAAAGTAACCCCTTTGGGAAGGCTAAACCTTCCTTTTGAATATTAACAAGTGACCCATAAGTAGGCCTTACTGCCCTCCAGGCAAGATGCATGGCATTTAAAAGTAGGAGATGTACAGGTGTAATGTTAAACATGTCCTTACAGTGAAATGTCCTAAATGCTATTGTCACGGTAACAGTGTTGGCTGCTCCACAGGAAAGCACTGAGATCCAATATTAAGTTTAGTATTCCTATCTCTGGCCAGGAAACAGCAAAAAAAGTTCAATTTTGGACTATCTGAAATAATTTTTACAAGCTCATATCATTGATGAAGTCGGTTTTGTATTAAATATTTTGGAAACTGTACTTTTAGAAACTTGTCTTTGCCCTACGCAAAGTCTCTAGGGGCCCATTTGCATGAGCTTCAAATGTCTCCTGGCAGAATAGCCCTCTTCATATGTGTGAGCTTGCACCCACACCTGAGAAAAAGGCCTGGGGTCTGGAGACATATTCTGAACATCTGGCAGGATGACCATCTAGACTGTGCCCGTGAACTTAATTAACTTCAAAGAGGCCTACCATATCACAGACAAAGATTAAAGGTCTCTTTTCTCCTCCCAGCCAGGCAGGCTCCAAATCTCAAAACTGGTTTAGAGTGACACAAAAGGGGTTGCTCATTTCCCTGCCCCACTTCTGAGGTGGGAATAAAGGCTCTGCACAAGGGGAGAAGAGGTTCATTGTTAGACTTGGTATCCTTGGCATGATCTCCCCTAACTTTTAGCTTCTGTTTCCCAGGTTGTTGATGTGTAGTGAACCCTGTTTTTGCTGTTTTTTTTACTCTGGGAACTTTACCACTGCTATCCAGTGCTAAAGTGCAAGTGCTCCTATTTAACATGTATGTGTAAATTGGCTTTCCATAACTGGCATATTTGATTTACTAGTAAGTCCCTAGTACAGTGCACTTGAGATGTTCAGGGCCTGTAAATCGAATGCTACTAGTGGGCCTGCAGCACTGGTTGTGCCACCCACATACGTATCCCTGTAAACATGGCTCAGACAAGCCACTGCAGTGTCTGTGTGTGCAGTTTTAAACTGCCAATTCAACTTGGCAAGTGTACCCACTTGCCAGGCCTAAACCTTCCATTTTTATACATGTAAGGCACCCATACGGTATGCCCTAGGTAGCCACATGGGCAAGATGCAGTGTATGTTAAAGGTGGGACATGTACCTATGTGTTTTACATGTCCTGACAGTGAAATACTGCCAAATACTGCCAAATTCGTTTTTCACTGTTGCAAGGCCTATCTCTTTCAGAGTTAAACACAGGGGCTGCCTTTAAATACAATTAAAGTGCAAATTCCCCTTGGGAGCAGAAAGAAATATGGAGTTTAGGGTCTCTGAGCTCACAATTTAAAGTGAAGTAGGTTTTTGGATTATGTGTTTGAAAATGCCACTTTTAGAAAGTAGGCATTTTCTTGTTTAAACCATTCAGCGGCTCTGCCTATTTGTGGATTCCCTGTCTGGGTCAGTTCAACAGTTAGGCTGTTTGCACCTCTCTCTAGACAGTGGCACAAAGGGAGCTGGGGTGTAGCCTGCATATCCTGATGAGCCATCTGTGCTGGGAGGGAGGGGAGGAGTGGTCACTTACACCTGAAAGGGCTGTGCCTGCCCTCACACAATGCAGTCTCCAACCCCCTGGTGTGTGTCTGGGGCCTGGCCTGAGCAAGGCAGGTTCTTATAAACAAGAGAGACTTTCCTTTGAAGTAGGCCTACTTCAACGGCAGTAAGGGGCATAATAAGAGTCCCCAACACCCCTTAAAATTAGATCACTTCTGGAATCAAGAGGAACCTCTGTCAAGCAATAGAGCTGAAGAGCTGAAGAGCTGAGGAGAAGTGCTGCCCCTGCCTGTGACTGTGCTTTGTTGGGCTTTGTTGGGCTATCCTGCAGTTGCTGCTTCTGCCTGTGAAAGGGGACAAAGACTGGACTTAGTGGTATATTCCTGCTTGAGAAGAATCTCCAAGGGCTTCGACTGAGCTTTCCCCCTGTTATGAAGTCTTAGGGCCATCAAAGACTTCCCCTACCAGCACCTGGACTCTCTGCTGAGGCTCCTGCCCTGACAAGTGGTGCCCTATCCAGTTCCTTGAAAGGAGAAGCTGGTGAAAATCCAAGAAAAATGACTTCAGACGACTCTGGACCGACGCCGCTGCCGAATCCCATAACACCACCTGCACCCGACTCCGTGGTCCTTTCTGGAGTGCGATGTCCTTCGCAGGCCTGACTGCTGCAGCACCGCCGAAGTCCATGACTCCGTGGAAGTCGCCACACCACGTCGTGACCGCCGGATATCGACTTCGGCCAGACACCGCCTCACCTCCACCACTCCACAGCAAGGACTCAACACCTCTTCATGACACCTCTGCTCCTTCGCCCCACAGCACCAGAACCAACGCCGCCTTGGATCCAGCGATGCCACTATCCCCGACTTTGCGCCCCAGCTTGTTTTCACATTTTACAAAGGTAATGTACCTGGGGTCTGCGTGACTCTGTACCCGGCGCCATTGGCATCAGATTGTTGGGAACGACTCTGTCATGATGCCATGTTATCACCTCATCGAAACAGAAGCATTTTGTGTTTCTAAGTGCTTTTTTTAAATTTAATCTTTAAACATTCATAACTTGTGTATGTTGGATTTGTGTCGTTTTGGTCTTGTTTTATTTAGATAAATATTATCTATTTTTCTAAACCTGTGTTGTGTCATTTCATAGTGTTTTCACTGAGCTACAAATACTTCAAACATTGCTTTTGATGTTAAGCCTGCCTGCTCAAGCCAAGCTACCTAGGGGGTGAGCGGTGGTTAACTGAGTGTGATTTCACTTTATCCTGACTAGAATGAGGGTCCTTACTTGGACAGGAGGTAACCTGACTGCCAACCAAAGATCCCATTTCTAACATTCACCAACTTGAGTTTAGGCAGAGAAAGACACTGTGGGCTTGTTTCCAATAGTGCACACAGAAGTGTTGCAAAAGTAGGTAAGCTAGTTCCTTGAAACCTTTACCCTATTGGTTAGAGAGGGGTCTGAAGACACCCCACCCCACAGGATGGTGCTGGGTATAAATGTGCCACTCATAGTACCCTCTTTAGAACACATTCTGTACCTGGGGAAGAAGAGAAGAGGACTGGACCTGCTGTACGTGACCTGGGACGAATCTAAAAGACTGGACCTGATCTTCCTCTTCCACCAAGGGCAAAGATGTGGACTCCAAGCAACATTGTGGTAAAAGGCCTCTTTTTGACATGGTTAACCCCCACCCTTTGCCTGATATTTGATGTAGCCTAAAAATTGTAGTGCCCAGTGCCCCTGCTAACCAAGTACCACTATAAGTCCCTAGCAAAAGGGTACTTAGGTACCCACGGCATGCAGTACTATGGGAAGGCAGCAGCAATTATTGTGCCACCCTCTAGGGCCATGCATCCAGATGTACCCAGCACTGCCATTGCAGGCTGAGTGTCCTGGTGGAAACCTAAAACACAAACTCAACATGGCACACAGCCTGTGTGCCCTGTTCACCATACAATGCATGTATTAATGGTAAGACAGCCCTCTGACAGGACTTACATCCCTAAGGCAGAGTGCTCCATATTATATGTGAGGGCATAGCTGCATGAGCAACATGCCCCTACTGTGTCCTTGCCAAACCTTGGACATAGTGCCCCAGTTGTCCTGTAAGCAACCCTTAAAGGGACTTACCTTCAGATCGAAAGGGCATCTTTGTGCATAGCTCCTGACTCACAGATTTGCTCTGCACCCGGCCGTCCTGTGCCCTGCAATGAAGAACCTGCTGTATCCTAAGTGTCCCTCACCCCTTGCAACTTCGACACTCCAAGGGGACCCAAAGGAACCACCTATAAACTTACCTGCACAGACCTTTTCCAAGTGGTCCCCTGCAGTGGCCCTGTACCAGCTCCAGAGACTTTTCACTGTTGCTCCCACCGGAACCAGGATCCACCCAAACTTGTCTAGCTGGCACAGTGGTCCACCAATGACCTCGGCCAACCTGCAAAAGAAGAACTTGGTAAAGCAATCCTGTGATTTTATATGTATTTTTAAATGTAACTTTCCATTGATTCCTATGTTGTGTAATGACACACAAAAAAACTATTTTTCTTAAACTTCGAAAAACCATATCTCAAAAAGTACTTAACTAATTTTGATAACCTTGGTCTTAAAATGTATATAAAATTTGAAGTATTTTTATAAATTGGTCTCAAGTTATTCCTTCGAATGTGTGAGTTGCATGATTGATACTGTGAGTACAACAAATGCTTTGCACTTCTCCAAGATTGGCCAGACTGCTCGACCAAGCTACCATAAAAATTAGAGCAGTAGGTGATCTAGTTCTCACCTCTGTAAACCAATGAGTCGCTGCCTGGACCCCCTGCACAGTGTGCCTAGCTTTGCACACTACATAGAGGGTCAGCCTCCTACAATGATAAGGCTGGCTTCCTGTTCAAGCTACCGGGATACAACAAGCTACAAAAGGCATTTTCAGAAATTTCCTAGTTGATCAGTTCCAGCTTGACCAGACGTGGACCCTGCTGCTGGCCTCTGTTGGAATGAGCCTTGTGTCCTAACTTTTCCTGAAGCTGTGGACTTAGAAACGTTTGGGCTTCAAAGACCTCCAGAGAACCAGGACCAACCTGCGAAGCTGATCAGATGAAGGTGTGAGGACCCTGAGCCAAAGATGCAGGTTGTTCCCACTGAGAGCTTTTCTTCAGCAGCAAATCTAATTCAGCAGGCCATAATGGAAAATGGATGAAGCCTTGTGGACCCCTGCTTCATTACAGTCTGCTGCCTTGCTCACTGGATCTGACCTCCAAAAAAATGAATGACAGCCAAAATATTCACCGGGCGAAGGCGCGAAAATTATTTTGGTGGCAAGGGACCTTCTCTGAGGGAGAAATTCAAATTTCTCCCACTCTGACCTTTTCCCTCAAAAGGCAACAGCTTCAACAAGAAGTTGTCCAGCAGCTATCCAATGACATGGATCCCCCTTCAGTCATAGCCTGTTGACTTGCAACACAGGGTTTTTGAATTCCATTTTAGAGACTGAGGCCAAATGTACTAACAAGTCACACACCCCAACGCAACAAGACAACTTGCTGAACTGTGTTGCAAGACAGGGAGAGAGCAGGAATGTTCAATACCTATGAAGATATGGCACATTCCTTCTCTCTCTCTGCACTAGCACACTTTGTGCAGGTTAGTGCCAATGCAGGGACCCTTGCACCATGGTACACAGGTTCCTGCATTACAGCCAGGATTGTTTTTGTGCAGGAAGGGGCACCTTCCTGCACAAAAACAATCCTCTGAGGTTTTGTCCTCTTTCTATGTGTGATGCATCCAACTTTACCAATCTGTCAAGGGTTAAAGCAGTGTCACATCCCAATTGTTGGTGTATTAAAAAATATGTGGAGAGCTAGGTGCATAGGAAGGTATGTGGCAGTTTTAATTTGACTGCCACATAATTTATTATTTTGATATTGTGAATGGGCCAATATAATTTAGATGGATCTAAGTCTGCCCCTTCAGGAGTAAATGTTTGGTAGATATGCAAACAGCATCCCCTGGGCAATATCCTGGGGGTTCTCTGTGATGTTTGTCTTCATACTGCTTGTATGTTTGCTAGGCCCAGTCTAGTGTTTCTGAATTGATTTGTGAACCTGGTTCAAACTTGCTTGAATGTCTGTGACTTTGCTTGATATTGAAGGAAATTCCCACTCTAGGATGGTATTCATTGGCCCAGTAAAAAGGAGAAAATCCTGTCATATGAGCCAACTACAGGATTTTAATTATGATATTGTCAATAGAGTTCTACACATTGTTTCGACCTCTCACAATCCATCTTTTTGACGATGGTAACTGAAGCTCAACAATCATCTATTTTCTCTATTTTCTTCATTTCAGAAAGGGACTGCCAAAAGTGGTACAGATACTGAGTCCTTATATCAATGATTAGAACAGAAGAAATTCTGTATAACTTCACTACTGACTGTAGGAATTTGGGGGCATATTTATACTCTGTTTGTGCCGCATTTGCGTAATTTTTTTAACGCAAATGTGGCGCAAACGTAACTCCATATTTATACTTTGACGCTAGACCCGTCTTGCAAAATATTGGAGTTAGTGCCATTTTTAGTATGCCCGAACCCTCCTTGTGTCAATGAGATGCAAGATAGGCATTCCCGTCCTAAGGACAATGCTAACCCCTTGGTGTCATATTTACACACCTGTGCAAAAATGACGCACATGACGTAAGGGGACCCAATTAATCGCGCTAAGCAAGGCCTTTATTTAACACATGGGTCTGACCAGGCTTTAAGGGACCTTTGAACCCATTTCCATGGTGAAACACCATGGAATGGGCCCACAGATGTCCACCCCAAGCCCCAGGATCACCCCCCACCCACACTAGAGGGGCACCACAGGATTGGGACCCCGTATCAGGTAAGTTTAGGTAAGTATTTTTTTATTTTTCGCACTTTAGGCCCTCTGCCTGGGACAGGGAAGAATGGCCTTGCCCAGGGGACACTAGTCCCCTGGGCTGTCCATTGGGGTGGTGGTCATGACTCCTGTCTTTAGAGACAGGAGTCATTTTTGAGTGGTTGTGCGTCAGAAAATGAGTCTGGTTAGCTGCATTTTTTTTGCCTTTAACCAACCTAGCGTCATTTTCTGATGCGCAACCTTCTTTTCCAATACCGCCACCCCCATCCGGCTAGCATCTTTTTTTAGATGCTAGCCCAAGCTTTGGGCTAGCTTCCAGCATTTCAAAAATATGGCGCCTGGCTGGCGCTCAGGAATGACGCAAGCCGGCGGTAAACTTTTTGAAGATAAACTACGTTCGCGCAGTTTGGTGTCAAAAAGTATAAATCTGGGCCATAGTAGCTAACTCCTTAGCAGACAGTATTCCTTTTAATTAAGTTGTGAGCCATTTTGGTCAGATGGTCAACCACCACTAGGATTGTATTATAGCCTCCCTGGGTAATTCTAAAATGAAGTTGAGAGATACTGTATGCCATGAAGATGGCAGGACAGGAAAGGGTTGTAGCCAACTGGCTGGAGTCTGATGCAAACTTTTCTCAAAAGAGCAGGTCCTATAAGTACTCACAAATCATTGTAAACCTTGGGCCATGGAGGGCCACTAGAAATATTTCTGTAAAAGTTGTAAAATCTTCTTCATTTAGACTGTCTGGCCAAGGGTGAAAACTCAATATTGAGTAAAAAATATTGTCAGTCTTTAATAATGTAGCAGTAATGCTGAGTGTCTTTTATATCATGGTATCTTTTATTCCAGGTAAGAATATAATTTTCACTGATTAATTAATATTGCTATGTTTAATATTGTGTTTTAAGCATTGTTATAAATAATATATTTTATTTTTATGTTATTTATTGTGCATATTTCTCAAATTGTAAATGTAGTTTATTTTGTATTTTAGGAGTGGGGTGAAGAGATAGTAGGGGAACTGAGAGGGAAGTTTTTTCAAAAAATGATTTGAGTAATTTTAAATATTTTTTTTGTGCAAATTTTCATGTTTCATGATTTTAAATTTTTTTATTGTTTTAAATGTTTTATTAATTAGTAATTTTATTTAAATTTATACGGTCTTTTGTTTTTTCAAGACACATTTTTATATAATGTGGCAATAAGTATAATTGTTTTAAAGGACTCTAGTTGCAAGAATTTGTTTTTTTATTGATGTGATGTTTTTAATAGGGTTTTAGATTGCAAAGTGAATATTAAGTGTAACTCCTCCCCTCATACACTTTGACCTCACACACAATTCAAAATTTCCAACAATGTTGTTAACTTTGAAGTGGGACTAGAAAATATTACCCACCAGAGGCCAACACTTTCCTCAATGTGATTAAGTTTGAAGTGTTAATAGTAAATCTGACCTCCCTCTCAAATGTTCAACACTTTTCCAGTGTGCTTAAGTCAGGAATGGGAATATTAAATCAGACTGCCATCCCCATAGCCTTGGCTTTCCCCAATGTGATTAAGTTTGGAGTGGGAATAGTAAATCGGATCTCCCACAAAAGTCCAATACGTTCCCCAATGTGTTTACGTTTGGAGTGGGAATAGTAAAACTGATGTCCCTTACCCCCAAAGTCTAACACTTTTCCAAATGTGGTTCTATTTTGAGTGGGAGAAGTAAAGCTGACCTACCCAAAATCCCACACTTTCTCCTTGGTGGTTAAGGTTAGAGTTGGAATAGTAATGCTGACCCTTTCAAAGTCCAACACCTTGATGTTAAGCTTGGAGAGAAAAATGGAAATATACCCCTGAAGTCTAACTCTTTCCCCAATGAAATAAAACATGGAGTGGATATAGTAAAACACTTTCCCAAATGTGGTTTAAAGTAGGAATAGGAAATCTAACTGCACCCAACCTCCACACCCAGTACAACGCTTTCCACAATGTGGTTTATGTGAAGGGAGATTAGTAAACCAGACCCACAGTCCAACATGTTCTCCTTCTGATTATGTTTAGAGTAGAAATAGTAAATCTGACCCTCCTCAAGCATTTTCCCCATTGTGGTTGAGTTTGGAGTAGGAATAGGAGCTCTGACCACCCCTACCCCAGAGTCAAACATTGTCCTCAATGTCGTTACATTTGAAGTGGACAAATTTAATGTAAGTTACATAAATAGTGTCTATTTTGGTTGGAGTAAATACAGTTTTAATTCATTTTTGCTGGCCATAAATGTTACTTAACTTTTTCATGTTTATTATTTGTAAACTTTGTTTAAATTTTAAAAAAACGAATAGTTTACTGTTGCAAGTTTTTTGAAGTTTTTACATGTTTTATTTTTACATTATATTTCAGAAAGTTTGTATTCATAAATGTATGTCAATATATATTGCATATACATTTGTGTAAGGTTTTATACAAAATAAAATGGTTATTGTTGTTAAGATTAGGGATTCCTTGCTGCTGTTCTGTGACAAAGGTATGTTTATTTTGTAATCTATTTTCTATACCTGGAATAACTTGTGGGAGCTGGTATATTATAAGCTAGTTACTATTTGTATGTTCATGTGTTTTATAGGTCACAGTTAATGTAGGTTTTCTTGTATTTGTTTGAGGTAAATGCACTAAGCCTAAATAGGATTTATTGTATAGGCATTTATAACCTTAAGTAGTGTGTTCCATTTTAACCATTTTAGGTATTCTAATTTATTTTTTAGTGTTTCCATTTGGGATGTTTGTTTTGAGGTTTGGGTTTCTATGTTTTTTTTCAGGGTTTGAATTAGAAGTTGAGATTCTGTCTTTGGATGGAGGATGCATTTGTACTTATTTCTTACAAGGAAACGTAGATTTTTTAGCCATCTGTTTATTTTATTTTTCCTTGATTTGCAGTATTACTGGAGAAGTTTGGGCTTTTTTAATGCTTTTCAGACAATTGTAAATGGCTTGCCTTAAATTGTATGATAAATCAATCTTTAGTGTTTTCTATGCAACATTGAAAAAAGTCTGTTTCAAGTGAAACAAAAAGAAAACATTGATACATCATTTCATCACTTCCCTGGGCCACATGCTTATTATGCAGAATTCTTCAGTCCATAATAGAAACACTTTTCCCCCTAAATGTTAGTGTGCGTTTCTGGACAGCCCCTTGTGTGATATATCAATTGTTCCATCTTGGCACACCAATCCACCCTCATCTGCCACTCTGCCTAGTTAGGGGGCCTGAGTTTGCAAGCAATGTCCCGCTTGGCGACCATTGTAGCCACCCCTACCACTATCAACTCACACTGGGGACTCTGGACTGCTAAGTACTTCCAATATATAAAGCAGGCACACTCTTGGGGTTAAGACCAAAGTTTCATCTAAAATTTGTGAAAGTGTTTCCTCAATGCCTTGCCAAAAACCCACTATTCGGGGACAGGCCCACACTATATGGCAGAAATCCACTTCATTAGGGGTACAGTGAAAGCAAGCTGGGAGGGGAATTTTCCCAGCCTTCCATAGGCGTTCAGGTATAAAGTAAGTGGTGTGGAGATAATGCAGTTGGATCAAACGCATATTGGAGGAGATTGCTGTTTGTATGTAATTGTGTAACTGTGTCTGGATAAGGGAATTCTTGTTAAAGATACCAGAAGGATTGTAAGTGATCCCCCTTCAAGACGTCACCAAAAGTAGTGAGCTCAATTCTGTCTCAGTTCTTGAAGCCATCAAGGCGGGCAGTGTGATGCTGCTATTGTTCCTCCCATAGCGGAGTCAACAACATAATCCTCTTGTCCCATCCCGTAAGGTGGGAGGCAATGCACCATATCTTAATGACCGTCGCAGTCATCTTCAGGAATCGTCCAGGAACAGGAGTACCATAGAGCAGTCGCATAATGGTGTCTAGTCCCAAGCACAAGAGCTCCAATTGCTAACCCACGTGGGTGGTGTCTAAGAGTGATTTGTGCCAAGGTCCCAATAGGTGGTGTTTGGCTAGAAGAAGATAACGTCATCTGCATATAGGACCATCTTGTCTTCCATTTGTTTGCTCAATGGAAGAACAAAGTCAGGGACTCGGTGGCTAGGGCAAAGAGAAGCGGGTCCAGAGGGCATCCTTGCCTGGTGCCTCTGTAGATTGGAAAGGCATCCGACATTGCCCCATTCTCCCCCACTTGAGCAGCAGGGGCATTGTATAACAGTTGCACTTAGGTTCCAAATTTTGGGCCAAGCTGCATCTTCCCCAGGACCTCAATCAGTCAAACGAATCAAAGGCCTTTTCAAATCTATTAAAGGGAGAGCACAAGGGTCCTGCAGAGTCCAAGTGTGGGCTAAGGCTTTTTACTACTACTTCGGATGTGCAGGAAACAGCACTGGTGTGGGGTGGTTTGGAACAGGGAGGGCTCGCTGGAGCTGGTCGGCCAGTATCTTGGCATACATTTCTATATCTATGTTACTCAGGGGAATGGAACGATAGGAGGAGCATTGGGTGGGTGATTGACCTGCCTTAGGGAGGACCAAAATCATGGCAACATCAAGTTCAGCGGGGAACCTACCAGTGCCCACTGTCTCCCCCAAAAAGTGCAAGGAGATACAACCAAGAAAGTCTTAAAAGTTTTTATTGAACTCTAAAGGAAACTCTTCAGCCCAGGTGTTTTCCCCAGTTTCATATGGGTGATGTCCTCAACAATCTCCTCAAGTGTGAGGGACTCCTCTAAGTCTGAACGCAGGCCCAATGGGAGTCACAGCAAAAGAATGTCATTGAGGTTTGGGTGGTCTTGCTCCTCTTGAGTCCAGGGTTAGTTAGTGTAAAGCTCTGGTAGGACTCCGCAAATGCCATTACAATTTCTGTCAGTTTGCCTGCTGGTTCTGGAAAAGTCAACAATTTCAGGGACAACCGTGAGGTCATTCCCTTGGAGGCTAACCCATATAGTGATTTTCCACTCTCGTCCTCGCATTCATATAATTGTTGCATGGATGCTCTCCAAAGTGCCTGGCCTCTTCAAGCATGGGTCCCTTGCTCACTGTGCCACTGGATTCAAGGTAGCCTGGCTGATGAGAGGTGATACCCCAAAACCAGTCCCAGGATGCGTCTTTCCGCTCCAGAGAGAACCTGGCCTGGAAGTTCGGCTAGACTGTTTCCATGGGGAGCAGGGTCAGGACTGATTTGCATATAGCTGGGTCCCAACTGGTGTGGCATGGTGTGCAAAAGCATGGTGGATTTAACTCAGATCTGTGATTGGGAGTGAGTGTTTGAAAAGTTTCAGCACTCTGGCCATCATCCTTTTGTGTTGCTAAAGTCAGCACAAGTGGCCAAGGTATTTCCAAACGGGGGTCCCTTGCTCACTGTGGCACTGGATTCAAGCTAGCCTGCCTGATGATGGGTGATTCCCCGAAATCAAACTCAGGATGCCTGATTCCAGTCCAGGGAGGACCTTGCCTGGAGTTTGGGCTGGACTATTCCTATAGGGAGCAGGGTCAAGACTGACTTGCTAATGGATGGGTCCAAACCGGAGTGGCATAGTGAGCAAAAGAACAATGGACTTAATCCAGGTCTGTGAATGGGGGTGAGTGTTTGAAAAGGTTCAGCACTCTGTCCATCATCCTTTTGGGCTGTTAAGGTCACCCTAAGTGGCCAGGGTATGCTCAGACGTGGGTCCCTTGCTCTCTGTGCCACTAGATTCAAGCTAGCCTGGTGTTCGTTTCTAGTCCAGGGAGGGCCTGGCCTGGCATTTCCATGGGGAGCAGGGTCAAGACTGATTTGCATATGGCAGGGTCCAAACTGGGGTGGCATGGTGAGCAAAAGAACAATGGATTTAACCCAGATCTGTGACTGGGGATGAGTGTTTGAAAAGTTTCAGCACTCCATCCATCATCTTTTTGTGTTGCTCTCCAACAGTGCCTGGCCTCCACGAGCAAAATAGATTTCAATGACAGCTTCAAAATGTGGAGTTGACAGTTGACAGTTTAAGGCTTCTGAAAATCTGATTCTCTAGGTTTAGTGTTTGGCATTCAAGAGTGGTTATTTGACTGAGCTTTGCTTTCTCTTAGCGCCTAAGATATCTCAACTCTATAGCTTTAATAGTGTTTTTCCCAACCTCCCACAAAGGTCCTATCCTTAGTGGCTAACAATTACAGTAATTGTCTGCTCTTGTACCTTCATTCATATAATTGTTGCTTGGATACTTTCTAAATTGACTGACCTCCTAGTGTGAAATAAGTTTCAATGACACCCTTGAAATGTGGATTTGACCAGTTAGGGCTTCTGATGGGTGGAGCAAAATCTGATTCTCTCAGTTTGTTCTTTGGTGTTCAATTGTGGGTATTTGACTGAGCTTGGCTTTTCTTGCAGTCTAAGGTATCCCAATACTAAACCTCTAATCGTGGCCTTCCCAGCTACCCACAGAGGTCCTGGAGAGGACACTACCAACTTGTTTTGGTCAAACTATGCCTGCATTTCAATTGACAAATATGCAGAGTATGCAATATCCATAGGTTCCAGGAATTAAGGTTCCAGACTGGGTGGCAGGTGACTTCAACCTTCTCACTTTAGGTACTGACATGAATGTTCAGAGATTCCTTGTGGGAGAATCTTGGCCTCTGTCATGTGAAGGAGGTCTGGGGTGGGAAGGAAGAGTAAATCTATAGGCGATAATGTACAGTGAGCGGCCAAGGTGTGCATGTGTTCCCGATCTCTAGCGTGCCATATCATCCAGGCATCGCATCGCTCTAATGATTTCATCAAGGTAGTGAGTTGCTTAGTTTGGGATAACCGGCTTACTACTGGTGTGCTAGAGGAGTTTAGAGTGGATTCTAGGGAGGCATTAAAGTCCCCTTCTTACAATAGTGATCCCATGGAGAAATGCTAAAATGGCACTTACTATCGTCTACAGAGCTGAGGCAGGTAGGTAGGGTAGTATAAAGGTACTGAGATAGTTATATTGTTGGCCTTCAAGGAGTCTTGCAACCCCCATGAAAAGGCCCTTGGTGTCCATCATGGTAGAGGTCACCACCAATGGAAATGTTTTGTGGAAGAGGAGTGCCACTTCCAGTATCCCAGTGTGAACCCTGCATGATACACATATTTGTAACCAAACTGTCTCAGAAGGGAACAGTGGGTGCCTGGCAAATGTGTTTTCTGTAGCATCAATTTCACAGGCATGAACCGCTTAGCATGCCGTAGGATAGACATTCATTTAATTCAGTTGAGGAGACCATTAACATTCCAAATCATGATCTTAAAATGCATAATTGAGGACAATAGTGGACATTTAATAGAAAAACCTGGAGTATTGGTCCCCGAGGGGCTGAACATGGGATGTTCCCTCCCTCATGTGCTTGTGGTGTCTCATCTTGAAGTGTTTATTCATGTATATGTCAATGGTTGGGTACGTGAAATGGTCCTAAACTAAAACATAGAGAAAAACATAACCATCTAAATCAAGCCTTTCCCACAACGTCCCCCCACAGCCCTTCTCCCCCTGAAGTATCTGTCACCCTAAACCCTCATAAAATACAAACCATTACAGTATACATGGGTTAAACAATATCATGAGTACTCCTTCTACTCGGGATATATCCAAAATGATTAGGTACTCTCAAAAGTATGTCATATTACCAATTCAGCAATGGGCAAAGTTGAGGGGGCTCCAGCTATGTCCTGGTTCAGACCTCAAGTCGAAAGGTTGCGTTCCAATCTCCGAGTCCTTGTATAGCTGTGTCTCAGCTCTCAAGGTGTAAGCTCCTTGACTCCTTAGGAGAAAATGGTAGCCTTGGAAGTCAGAGGCTGTAGATGAGATCTGGGTGGGCTTCCTCTCTTTCTGCAATTGTGTTCTCCGTACCTGGTCGGCAGTGGTCAGCAGCATCGGTTGGACTGATAATTGTTTGGGGGTGGTTCATTCTGTAGGTTCAGTCTTTCAGTTGACTATTCCCAGGCCTCCTCAGGGTTGTAAAAGAAGTATGGTTTGGAGTCCCAGATCACTTTGAGCCGGGTGGGGTGGATGGGAATGTACTGTAGGCTCATAGCGCAAAGTTTTTGTTTAATCTCATCAAGGGATTTCCTTTACTGTTGAACTGCCTTGCTGTAGTCAGAGAAAATCATGATACATACAGACTCAAAGGTCAGGGTTCTGGCCTGATGAGCTTTGCCTAGGATCACATCTCTGTCCCGGTGGTTCAGAACATGGGCAATCATGGGACGTGGAGGGGCCTTGGGAGGTGGAAGTTGGGCCGTGGAGTGGTGTGCCTGTTCAACTGTAAACAACTGTGATAGTTTCCCCTTTGGGCTTCAGGACTCTAGCTAGGTCTCAAGAAACCTTTCTGGGTAGGGGCCTCTGGCATTTTTGGGAAATCCTACAAATCGCAGGTTATTCATCAGCAACTTCCGTGGGCATTTCTAGAACTGCAGTGGTAAAGAGGAGTTTAGATATAGTTTAATTGAGAGTGGCTAGTTATCTTCCAAGGTAGAGGCCAGACCCACTGCCTCGGCCACCCTATTGGCCATATTTCAACCTGCACCTTCCCTACCTTTCCACCGCCTCCTTGGAAGACTGGATGGCTTGTAGAAACCTCTAGGATAGTGTCCAGATCAGCAGATGAGGATGGTTGTTGTGGCAACAAGACCTCTGTTGGTAGACTGACCCCATTTAAAGGTTGCAGGGTAAATTTGTCCATCTTTGTTTTGGTGTGCCTGTAGGTCCCCTGGTCTTTCCCATCACTAATTTTAGTAGGGAGGAAGGCATGGGGAAACAAGGCCCAGGTGCACTGCTACAAGAAAGAGGGTGGAAAAGGGAGAGTAGTGAGCCTGCAACCAGAGCTCTCTGCAGGTTTCAGCAAGCCACCCACTGGAAACCACCTGAATGCCCCAATGGGCCAGTCCAGATTATGATAGTGCCCTCCAGGTACAAAGGGGGGTAGGGAGGTGTTTTTTGCCCTCTCACAGCCAGGGCCCTTCAAGGTTTCTCTTGCACAATATAAAGTCAGGGGCCCCAACCGTCTTGCCCCGCCAAGACCAGCAAGAGGGAGCAGCTTGACCATCTGGAGCAGTACTCAGGAGAGGCAGTGCATGTACTTGGAGCTAGTGGGGTTCTCTCTCCCCAACTCGTCAGTTCCTGAGGAGGTTGCCAGGCCTTCTGTCCATCTCACAGCAATCTTCCAATTACAGGTGACTCAAGGATTTAAGGGGGGTGCCTGCTCCCCACATGCCACCACCCCATGCAGCACAATACCGCTGCCACAGGATGAGGGAAGGTGAAGCAGGGCCCTAGGGACATTTCTGAAGGGCCAGTCCTCAGTGAGCCGCACTTGGTGCATCAGACAGGAAATATATGAGCAGGACCAGCCTGGCCTAAGCCGTCAATAGTGCCAGGTGCCCAACCCAGACCATAGTTGTCTCATTCTGGAGGTCCCGCAATCAGGACTCCGCACCTTACACTCTCCACAGCACCCTTTCTGGATCTCCTTGTTTGCCCATCATCATGCTGCCATTTTAAGCCCAGGTTGGCCCTACGTATGAAAGCAGTATTGTGCCTCCTGACTGCTGCACATACATTGAGCAGGGTGGGGAGCACCAGGCACCACTGCGGTATCAGGATGTGGAGAGCTTGTACCCCTACACCTCACCGGATTCTTACAGATGACAGAGAAGGTCTTGGCATGTTAATGAAATGTGTCTACCATCATGGCCTCCTTGGCCATGCCCCCAGCTTGCCTGGATGTTATTTGATTATAGTGGAAGGATTATAGTTTATGTTTGCATTTTTTCAATTTTTGTGGATAATTTTTTAATTTTAAATTGAACATATTTTGTTATGTTTGTTGTGTTGCCTACAAAGGACTTCAGCTACAAAATCCAGAGTAATTCTATTTATTTATTTGTTTATTTATAGGGTGGGGATTTTTAGTTGTATTGTGATTGCTAACATTTTGAAATGTTGTAATTATATGTTAGGTTATTGTGTTATATTCAGTTTTCCACTTACATGTGCTTTATTGTTTTCAGAATTTACTTGTTTTATTTGTAGGTGATTTTTTTAAAGTAATTATTGTCATTTGTTAGAAAAAGCCACCACTCTAGTCTGGGCAAGTGAGTTATACACCAAAGAAAACCTGTGCTCACCCCCTGGTAGCTTGGAACAGAGCAGTCAGGCTTATTTCCAGAGGTCATCTGTAAAGCGTTTGCGCAACATACTCACACCAGTGACACAATGTATACACCACAAAAGAGACTCGTCAAGGGATTATGTAAAAATAGGTGTCTATATTGTAAATATATCACAAGACCAACAATGACATAAATCATGAATACTATGCATATTATGCAAATCCTCATATAATACTCCTTAGTCTGACAATGTAAAAAACAGTGATCTGTGCCATACCATCATGGCATAAAGTAATAAAACACTCTTTATCCTAACAGTGTATCAGGCAAACATGACTAAAGCATTGGGGTAGGAAAATATAACTGAAACACGTGTGAATTACCAAACATTACTAAAAGAGCCTGGGCCCACAGGGTTACACTCCGAGTTAGCCTCTAAAATGCAGTTGGTTCCCCACAATACAGGAACCATGAAATATCACTATGAACATCTGCAGCAATCTGTTCAAGTAAATACAGAAACCCTAGAGCCACTATTAGTGGGGTTAGGGTAACCTTTTCGAACCTCGGGGTATTGATTATGTGTAGGTTTAGAGACATAGGCTGCAGGACCACCTGCGGGCCTACTACAAGAAATATGGTAATTTATGACAGGAATTGGATTGGGACCTCCGTTGAAGGTTTCACCCTGTCCTGCTGTCTACCTGGCTGCGAGGTGCCTCCACAAGGTGTGTGCCAGCACGAGGAGGGCACAACTGCCTACTTTAGTGAGGAGGCCTTGCTGTGTCCCCCTGCATAGATCCAGAATGGGGGAGCTGCTACCACTGTGTGGAGCAGCTTCTGAGCATGGCAATATTCTACTCCTGGCCAACAATGCCCTGGGCCCGGCCCAAGGTGAGGAGAACAGGGGGGAATTGCCTCAGTAGCGAAGGGCAGAACAACCCTCCTCAGGCCCAAAGCAGCAGGTTTGTCCCAAAGGTCTCCAGCCCAATGGTGCGCACTGCAGCAGCTTATCTCAATGCAGTTTCTCCTCCTTCAATCAGGCAGTCTTAGGAGGCAGCGCTGCCACAGCTCAGTTTTCTGTCAACTATGGTGGCCTCATTCCATTCAGGCTTGCTCCCTGAGGGCAAGGTGTTAGCAGAGCTGGTGTCATCCACGGTTTCCTCGTTGCTCTGGCAATTAAGATGTGACTCTGGCAGGGTGTGGCCTCCCACTCCCCATCCTGAGGTGCAGCTCCCAGCCAGCGAGACGTGCTGTTCCAAAAATGAGGCATGGTTCCTGAACAGGAGAAAGCACTAGGCCCAAGTCACAGGCAGTGGTGAGCGCAGTACTTTTTAAAAAAATTGCCCGCACTTCAGCTTCGCCCCAACAATGTGCTCATCACGCGCTGAAAGGAAAAAAAGGTGCTCTACATATACTAATAGGTAAAAGCTCTCCCCAGGCCCTATACTTGTAGAGACCTGGAGCACAAACAGCACCCACCATGCACGGGCTTCCTGGAAGAACACAGGAGGGGGAGCACAAGGCAGGCAGCAGTAGGCAGGGAGACCAGTGCACCTGGACCTGCAGTTTCAAGGACGATCTCTCCATGCAGTGCCAGAGTATACTTGCAAAACAGAGTAAGGGAGCAGTTGGCAGCAGGGCAACAAACAGAAAAGCAATCCAGTGAGTCCTTTATGTCACCCACCCAATAGCAGGCAGCAGGGCAACAAAAGAAGAGCAGTCCAGATGAGTATTTTTAGGCAGCACAGCAGTCCTTCTGACAGAGGTTCAGTCCTAGTTTCAAAGGTGCTGTAAAATGATGGAGTCAGAACCCCTGTACAAAATACTTTTGTAGAAAGAAACCCTTTCCAGTGAAACACAACCCCTTTTCAACCCAGCCCTTTCTCCAGACATCAGTAGGGGGTAATCAGCTCATTGTGTGAGGGCAGAACACAGCCTATTGACATGTAAGGTGTGAAAAACTCCCACTGTACCCAGCCCAGGATGACTAGCAGTATGCAGATGCCTCTTCTGTCACACCCAGCCCTTCCTGTGTTGTGGCTGTCTGGAAAGTATGCACCAAACTGTCGCTCTGCCCCAGACATAGATTGGAGTCATGCTGCAAAGAACATAGTTTTAAGCACAGAGAAATGCCCACTTTCTAAAAATGCCATTTTAAGTGGAATTTTTCACTACCATTCCAAACATATCAAACATGCCCACGCTACTCCTCACAGATCAGAAATTATCACTTAGACATACATAAGGGAGTTCTCAATGCAAACCTATGAGAGGAGCAGCACTCATAGTAGTGAAGAATGAAATAGGCTGTTTACCACTACTAGAACATGTAAAACATATGAGTACATGTCCTAGCTTTTACATACACACCATCCTGCCCATAAGACTAACTAGGGCCTACCTTAGGGATGATTTAGGTGTAGTGAAAGGGGAGTGTAGGCCTTGGAAAGTAGTTTGACTTGATAGCTAATGTGGCAGTAAACTGTACATTCAGGACCTGCAGTGGCAGGCCTGGGACCAGTTTGAAAGGTTACTTCTGTGGATGGCACAATTGGCGCTGCAGGCCCACTAGCAGCATTTAATTTACAGGCCCTGGGTATATGGTACACCACTTTACAAGGGACTTACAGGTAAATTAAATAAGCCAATTTTACCACGTTTTAGGGGGGAGAGCACATGTACTTTAGCGCTGATTAGCAGTGGTAAAGTGCCCACAGTTCTAAAGCCAAGGGCCTGAATAGTAGGAGAAGAAATGCAAAAGGTTTGGGGATAACCCTGCAGAAAAGAAAATTTTCATGCACATTGCTGTTTTGCATTACTCTGCACAGGAAAGCATTTCCATGAGTGTTGCATGGGTATTTTCATGCACCATCCATGGATTCTGACTAATTTCCAGATATACCAGAAGTGGTAGTCCTGGGAATGCGCCAATATATTTATTTCTCCTTGTCTTTACCTTTTTATATGTGTGCTGCATTCTGTAGCATTCAGAGAAAGAGGAAAAAGCCTCAAGGGATTGTTTCTGGGCAGGAAGGTGCGCCTTCCTGCACAAACAAAATCCTGCATGCAACGAAGACACCTTGCACTATGGGGCAAGGGTGCCTGCATTATTGCTAGGCTGCCAAAAGGGTGGCAGCTCAGGGGAAAAGACAGGAATATGCTTTATTGACTTCAATACAGCGTATTCCTGCCCTTCCGGGTCTTGTAGTGAAGCAAGATGACTTGCTGTGCTACGTGACAATCTCATAAATATGCCTCCAAGTGTAGACCAAATTCTTTGGTTGAATTGGTAGTACCTCCCTTGTATTGCTGTGCGTGGCTAAACTTTCAGGATTTTTATAGTTATGTGTTTTTAGTTGTACTTTGGTCGCATGGCAACAATGCATATATTAAAGGGATGTTTCTGTTATAGTATGGCCTTTGGGCAGTATATATTTATTGAAATGGTGGTTGGCATGACTTAATTGTGCTGCCCATCCTTTTTGTGTAGCATTATTTTAGGATTTGCAAATTATTATTAGTTACATAGACACTGACATGTGAGTTTTATTCTTTATATTTTTAACTAATGAGCTTTTGATCACTTCTCTTAAGTCCTGTAAATATTTCTAACTTTTCTGTGAGGTTTGAAGAGGGATTAGGTTTCCTTATCATTTTAACAATATCTTTTTTGGTGGTGCATCTACTGAAGAAAGCACTGGCATAATATTTAGTGCATTTCTAATGTGGCTTTCACTAGAAGTACTCGCTTTGCGATAGGTGTTTACTTAAAACTTTAAAAGTAGTTTCTCCTTTTGTGATTTGATTATGTTGCGATTTCCAGTATTATATCTCTGGATTAGAGCATTTTTACAATATATGTTTTTGTTGTGTATGTAAAGATATTTAAAAATGTTTGTTACATTTTTATTAGGCCTGGGTGTAGTTGCGGAACTCCGCGAAGTGACCAAAGCACTCTGCTGCCCTATGCGGAGAACCACAAGCTGTGGAGTGCATTAGGTTGCATCGTTCGTGCTGATTTTTAGCGCTGGTGTTTGTCTCGCACTGTAAAAACAGTGCAAATGGCACCAGGTGCAGCACAAGATGCCGCTACTTCTTTTCTGCCGCTCAAGTAGCTTCCTCAACGTGAACGGAAGGTTTCTCGAAGTGAGCAGTAGACACCATCCGCAACCGCCAGAGTTGAGAAATCGTGCTGGGAGGTGGTTTGGAGTAGGATTTTTCTAGCTCACACTCGCCAATGAGCGCAAACAAGGAAAAAACTCTGTTAAGTGGAGTTTTTTTTAAATCCGCGCTCTAAGCAGAGTGCAGAGTGGGAATACCTCCGTGAGCGGGTGGAGTTCACCACCCACCCCTAATTTTATAGCATGTTTTACAGTATGTATGTACTTGGCATTTCTTCTCTTTTTTCTGTAGGTTAGTTCTGAGTTATTTGAAGGTCCGTTCTTTTCCTTCAATTCTGAATTTTGTTCTTTTTTCTTTGTTTGTATCTATTCCTAAATAAAAAAAGTTATTTAGTTACTTTTGGTGGTCTAGTTTTACATTTTTTTTTTACTGTTTTACATACTTTTTTGTCTTTCTTGCATTTACTTTGCAATAGTGATGTGAGTTGTCTTTCTGCGAGTGTTTTTTGGTCCCATTTTTTTAGAGGCCTTGGTACCTGTTCTTTGGAGACATAAGGTTTGAATGAATGTAATTTATTTTTGTGTGTATTAAAATATTTAATTTATTTGTGCAGTTAATGTTATGTTATGTTCTAATTCCATTCTTACTTTGTAAATATAGGGGCTTTATTTCTGGAAAGTATCTCAGTGTTTCAGGTTGTAGCTTCAGTCAGTCACAATGATGCTCTTCACTATTAATGGCTTGTTCTGCAGCAGTTAATTGAACATTTTTGTTTCCTTTTTATTCAAATTTATTGTTCGGAAAGTGCTTCAATTGGTGAACTGTTCTTAAGTTTCATTTCAGTGGCTGTTGGTTCAGTAGTTTGTAGTTTTTCGTACTTCATATGGTAAATAAAATGGTCAGTATTTTTTATGCTAATTGTGTATATTTTATTTATTTCTATCTGTTTTTAGGTATTAAATGAAAAGATATATTTATTAATTTTTAGAAATATTTTGGCTAACAATATTTTTGATTTCGTGGATTTGGACATGTTTCTTTTTATTATTATTTCTTGTTATTGTTTTATTGTAATCTTGGTATTTGATATTTCTATTTTTTTTATTATTTATTGTGATATTATGTCATAGACGTCCATCCCATTTTTTACCCCGGATAAAGTTGTATAACCAAACCATATTACCTGAATAATTGTGACCATCATAATAATCCTGAAGACAGAGCTCTTGCTGATTTTAGAAATCTCAAATTGCCACTGTCAGTGAATACAGTCACCCTATGACATGCCCTTAACAAGTATTGTCACAATTCCTCGAACATGATCTTCATAGCCAATAGTTTCTTATTTGCCACAATATAATTCACTTTAACTGGTTGTAATTTCTGAGAAAAATATTCTATGGAGTGTAGCTTCCCAGTCAGAAAATTAGGATGTGACAGAATCCCTGATGTGTTTTAGGGTCCTAAACATTTGTTCTACCCCAGATGCCGACTCAAATGATGTTCCCTTCTTGAGTAAGCAACTGACTGAGGTCACTATATCTGAGAAATGGTCTGTCGCCTCTCAGACCCTTATCCGATGGCAGGCTCCTCACAGATCTAACTTGGTAAAAATAGGTTCCTTCTTAACCTGATCCAAAAGCTTTGAAATGAGTGTCAATAGATACCTGTTCTTTATTGTAACCTTAGTCCTTGTGTGGTAGACAAGACATGACCTCTCTCATTCCTTTTCTTGGGTACAAAGAAGAGGGTGGAAACTTAGGTGGACAAATAAACCCAATCTCTAGTAACTTATCCAAATACACATGTAGATAATGCTCTTCAATTACATCATAGATCTTACTTCAAGGGACCTGTGCCCCTGGCTGTAAGTTGATCTTGTAATCAAAGGATCTATGAGTTGGCAGACTGGATGCCTTCACTTTGTCAAACGCAACCTTGATATCGAGATATGTCTTCAGTATTAGCCTGAATTGTCTGATTAGTAAGAAATGTTATAGGGTTTTTCAAAGAGTTGGTAGTTAACCAAAAAGATGAGTTACAATGCAGTGAGACAAACTTTAATTGTTTGATGGGCAAGTCGCTATATGCACATTGTGCATTTGTTGCCACAAAAATACCAAAGTGGCCTTAAGGTGCAGGGCATATATCAAATTGAATATTGTAGTATTCTAGTGTATATTTTGTATGATCTTGGCTAGCCAACCAGTGTTCCTATTGATTGCACCGGAAGTTACATTCCTTCCATCAATTGAGCACACTGGCTCTTTACCTTCCTTAGCCTCAGTAGGGGCCTCATTAGGAGAAAAAAAAGCAATGCCCTTGAGGTCAGTGGTTGCACAAGAATCCAACAGGAGCAGTTCTGGAACCAGAGTTCCAACTGTTAGAGTCAACATAGTTGGTTTCAAAAATAGATGTACACATTTTATGGACTAACAGTAGCAAAAGTCATAGGTAACCTTTTGGGAAAACCTACACATCATTGCTTCGTAACAGGTGATCAACTCTTGATTCATTCCAGGGTGTTAGACCTGGCATCCTCGGAGTGGTTTCCCCTGTCTTTTTGCCTCTGCTTTCTGTATTTGTGACCTTGTGCTGGACTATTATTTTGCTGTTTTTTTGGTACTCAGGGCACTTTACCACTGCTGACCAGTGCTAAAGTGCAAGTGATTGGTTATCCCTGATTGGCATATTTTATTTACTAGTAGGTCCCTAGTAAAGTGTACTAGAGGTGTCCAGGGCCGGTAAATCAGATGCTACTACTACAGCACTGATTGTGCCACCCACATGGGTAGCCCTATAAACATGTCTCAGACCTGCCACTGCAGTGTCTGTATGTACAGTTCTGCACTGCCAATTCGACCTGGCAATTGTACCCATTTGCCAGGCACAAACCTTCCCTTTTACTACATATGTTACCCCTAAGGTAGGGCCAAGGCAGCCCCCTGGGCAGGGTGCAGTGTATTTAAAGGTTAGGACATGTACATGTGTGTTTTACATGTCCTGATAGTGAAATACTGCTAAATTAATTTTCACTATTACAAGGTCTATCAGGGATTGCCTTCAAATATCTTTTAAGTGTAGTTTCCCATTGGGAGCAGACAGAGATGTAGAGTTTGGAGAATCTGGACTCAAAATGTAAAAAAATTTTGGAAAGTTGGATTTTAGATTGGTTGTTTGAAAATGCCACTTTTAGAAAGTGGGCATTTTCTTGCATAACAATTCTGTGCCTCTACAAAGTTGTGGAATCCACGCCTAGGTCAGACTGACATTTGGACTATTTGTGAATTCCCTCTAGACAGTGGCACAAAGGGAGCTGAGATGAGTCGGAGGGAGGATATGACACGTATGCCTGTAAGGGCTGTGCCTGTCCTCACACAATGCCATCTCCAACCCCCTGGAGTGTGTCTGCAGCCAGACCTGGGCAAGGCAGGATCTTGTGAACAACAGAGACTTTCCTTTGAAGTTTGCCTACTTCAAAGGCAGAAATTAGTATAATTAGTGGATCCAAAACCCCAGACTTTTGCAACACTTCTGGAACAAGAGGAACCTCTGCTAAGGAGAAGAGCTGGAGGAAGAGTACTGCCCCTTTGCTGTGTGTGCTTTGCTGCGTTGGCCTGCAGTTGCTGCTTCTGCCTTAAAGAGGACAAAGACTAGACTTTGCTGTGCCTTCCTGCTTGAGAAGAGTCTCCAAGGGCTTGAACTGAGCTTGCCTCCTGTTCTGAAGTCTCCGGGCCATCAAAGACTTCATCTGCCAGCACCTGGTTGTGAAGTTTCTCCAAAGGTTTGGACTTAGCTTGGCTCCTGTTAAGAAGTCTTAGGGACATCAAAGACTTCACCTATCAGTCTCTGGGTTCATTTGCTGTGGACCCTAACCCACCATGTGGTGCCTATTCCAGTTTCTGGGCCCTTGGGAGTGAAAGCTGGCCTAAAAACAAGGAGAACCAGGTGAACAGACTCCAGATGACTCAAAGACGCCGCTGCCCGACTCCTCGACTCCATCTGCACCCAAAGCTGTGGTCCCCACTGAAGTGCAAAGACCGCAACTGACACCGCTGGCCCGATTCTGGCACAGCCCGCTGACATTCTGCAACTCCGTGAGTCCTGAATGCTGTGTCACCAATGTCTGTGACACCCAACTCCACTGATGTGCTTGAAGCCCTGTGGCATGACTGCGACCCAGAGAGGTTGCCGATTGTATCTTGAAACGCTGGATTCATTGACCCCGCTGGATCATCAGGAACCAACGCCTCACACCGACACTGCATTACCTCCCCTGCTATGCATTCAGGAGCTGATGCCACACCGAATCCAGTGACGTCTCACCTCTCTGACTCCATGCACTGGCTAGTTTCCTCGTTACCAAAGTTGCTCTACCTAGGGGTCCATTTGACTCTGTGACCAGCGCTGCACTCCTCTCTAGTGGTGTTGGATTGTTGGGAACGACTCCCTCAACAACACCGTTATAGCCCAAGTTGGAGCTATTGTGTTTCTAAGAGCTATATTGAAGTTTAATCTTTGAAAATTTGTATCTTTGCTTGTGTATGTTGGACGTTTGTCCTTGTTTTACTCAGATAAATATTGGCTATTTTTCTAAACTGGTGTTGAGTTGTTTTACTCAGATAAATATTGGCTATTTTTCTAAACTGGTGTTGAGTGCTTTTGTGGTGTTTTCAATGTGTTACTGTGTGTGTTGGTATAAATACTTTACACATTGCCTCTGAGATAAACCTGATTGCTTGTGCTAAGCTACCAAGGGGTCGAGCAGGTGTTATCCTAGATGTATCTCCCTTACCCTGGCTAGAGTGAGGGTCCCTGCTAGGACAGAGTGCAAACTGACTGCCAACCAGAGACCCCATTTCTAACAACAGGTGCCATTGTAGTGTTGCTGCTCCTGCTGCCTTAGTCTTAGGTTTGATGCTAAAATACTTTACGAATTGTTCACTTTTCCCACAGTACAAGCAGAGTTTCTATGTACGTCATCTCTCTTGCTCCTCTATCTGCATTGGTTCACTCTCATAAATCGTTTTCACTGGTTCTGATTTTTTTTCTCTTTCAATTGTTACCTTGTGTTCTCTGCTTTCTTTTTCTGTATGCTTTTCTGTGAATTTATGGTATAATTCAATTGCAAGATCAATTAGCTCTTCACAAGATTCTGGTGGATCTACCCACTTGCGGGAGTAAATAAAACACAGATGTCCATTTTGCTTCTGGCCAACTAGTCTCAGCAACTAGATAATTGAAAGAGCTTAAGTATGTCACCAAGTCCTTCTTTTCCTGTTTAAGATTCAACAGCTCAGCAGCAAAACTTAATATGGCAATGAGGCATTTCCCTCTACTAATTTATGGATCATTAGGCAGCTGTACCACCTAAAAGAAGGGAGAACAAAATCTGCTCTTTACTGCAATCAAGGAAGCAGTTAGAACAACACATAAAAGCTGACATGGGTTTATAAATGCAGAAAACTTAGTGGTCCTACCATACAGCTATATACCATAGGCATGCCAGTGACACATCCATAAGAACTATTCGAGATGCGGTTAAGAAAGGGGCAGTTTTTTGAAGGTCAATATGTATTAATTGGTATGTAGAAATGTAGATAGACATATAATGGTTCATTGCACATAATCAAGTGGAAGAGGTAGCCCCCTACGTCTGTTCAATGCCCAGACAACTTTTCCTGTAATCAGTTGAGTCCTAGACGTAGTGTATTAGTTGCATAACTACCTGTTACATCTCACTGAGCGATTTTATGTCACTCAGGCAGTTTCCGTGTGAGAAGAAAGTGCAACTGTTGTGTCTAGCACTTGACAGATTGCAATACCAATTAGTCCTTAGCCATGAAATTGTAGTGATGCTTCACAAGACCAGGTACCAGCAATTCAGCAACAAGCTCAAGAATTACAACAATAAATAGTGAACATATGATACTTAGACAAACTTTGGTTGCCAGAGACATTAATGTAGTGAGTCCAAATGCTCTTAGCTTTTTTGGAGACCCAACTTAATTAAAGTAATTCCTGAGCAACTTTATAGTTCATTTTGTCTAAGGTCACTCTAGGGTGTATTATCTGATTGACTGTCTTTCAGGGGGAATTTGGCAGGGGTAACTCCTCTTGTGGAAGAATCAAATCCTTGTTTCAATTACTCTGTGGGATACCCAAATTCTTTTAAGAAGATGTTGAAAAGACCAGACACAGAATTCTTGAATTAAAAGCTGTATATTTAACAGTGTAATGCTGAAGAGTCTTACATTACTCGCTTCCACCAGAAAACCACTTGGGTGGAGAGAATACAAAGTACTTTATTCTGGTGAGGTCTTAAAGAGGAGATTAAGAATGAATTAGAATGCCTCCCTTTCCTACGTCCTTTTCTGAATTATGTGAAGTGGCACTTTTTATTGAGCATCATGTTCAGTGGTATAGCAATGAAAGGACGACAAATCATAGTTTTGGTCCTCTTCTTTTGCTTGGGACCTTTACTCCTTGAAAGAGAAATGCTAATCCCTTGAAATTCCCCTTCATCACAAGTAGAGCCTTACAAATAGGAACTGCTGCTCTTTCCATATACTGTGTAGGGAATGGTCATGTGGTCAAGTGTGTTTCATTCAGCCTAGTATGAATTCAGGAAACCCTAAATGTCTAAGAAAGTGCCTGAAAATGTTCAGTCTGTTTACGGCATCCTTTTAACGTTTGATACTGCGAAAGGGAAGACCACTCATTTATTGATGTCTTTTGGCTCCCATAAGGAAGCTCAGGCCCAGATTTACTAACAAAATCATGCATTGCAGCACAGCAAGTAAAGTTGTTGTTTTGCATGAGCAAGAGACAGCAGCCCAGCACCATATCTACTAAGATCTGGCGCCTTTCTGCTCTCTACCTGTGCATGCACAGTTTTGGCTGCCATGTACCAAACAGACACCCTTGAACCATAGTGCAAGAGTGGCTGTGTTCTGAGCATAGTTTGTGTAGGGTAAGGGGACCATTCCAGTACAAAAACTATGCTTAAAGGCATTTCCCATTTTGTATGTCTGTTGTAAAATGCAGCATAAATGCAAGGAGGGAAAAACAAGGAGAAATTAAAACAATTCTTCACCCTACACCTGCCTCAAGGAGGTGAAATATTTTGCCGCATGTTTCTGTCTACAAATGTTTGTCGATAGAGAGTTGCATCAAAACCCATGGATGGGTGCATGGGAACACCCATGCACAACCCAAGAAACACCCTCTTGCCACAAGTGAATGCAATGAGGCATTTTGAACAGCTTTGCTTTACTTTTGGTTAAAGTCCAACACAAATTGTGATTTGTGCTGTGTTGCAAAAACAATAAATATATTTTGTATCAGGTTTCTGTTAAAAAAGTAAGGCAAACCCAATACAAAGTGTTAGTAAATCTGGGCCATGGTCTCTGACCATTATCACCTCACCAAATTATGCATCAATTTTTGGAATGCCTTGGTTAATCAGCCCTATACTTTATATAAATTGTACAACTCAGAACATTTCTCTGTTTTCTTAATTTTGGCAAAACTCACTGTATTCATCTGGAGGCCATTGGGCTCCTTGTGAAGCTCATCAAGAAGAGTCTGAAACTTTAACTTTTGCCAATCTCCCAAGCTCCAGTACAATACCAAGGCCATCCTGACATTTGGAGAATGCTATTAGTTTTTTCTTTACCTCAGCACAAAGACCTTGACTGTGCCATATCTACTCAAAGAGTATTTTTAAAAAGCATCCAAAATGGGTTAAGTGTTTGTTCTCCTGCTGAAGTCACACTGTTTTATCTCATAAGAAATCTAGGGCATATTTATCATAGTATTGTGTTGCCCTTGCGCCACACAAGGAGGTGAAAGGGCCATGCAGCACTAAAGGCAGATTTGTCAAGCCATGCAGGCCACCTTGCATGGCCCCGAGTTGTTTGATAATATTGAGTAAAGCAAGGCAACAAATATCACTGCCTTACACTACTCTGCCCCACGGAGGCGTTCCATGGGTAGAGCGTGGGTGTTCCCACTCATGCACCCATGGAATTTGGCACATTCCCAGATTTTCAAACATTGGTAAACCTGTTAATGCGTCAAAATGCTACACCTTCCAAAAGCGAGGCACAACAAGGTGAAATATCTTTATTTTCCATTGTTGTTTCTTCTTTCTAAGAAAGAGGAAAATGCCTCTGAGGATTGTTTTTGAGCAGAAAGTTGCCCTTTCCTGCACAAAACAATCCTGTCTGCAAGGCAGGCACCCTTGCACCCTGATGCAAGGGTGCCTTTGTTGGCATAAAGCAACACATTGTGCACCAGCTGAAGGGCAGAACAGACATGTGCAACAATATGTTAAATAAAACACATTCCTGCCCTTTCCCTTTCGCACAGATAGCGTGCTGTGCTGTACTGCACTGCGTAAATAATGATAAATCTGCCCTTAATGAGGTAAAGCCGTGTATCAACCACGGAGGTTTGAACAAGATTAAAATCAAGGGTAGACAGCCCTTACTCCTCATTCTGGGTGATCATAGAAAGTACATGAGGGATTACTTTTGTCACCAAACTTGAGATCTCCATGAGGCTTACCATCTGCTCAAAACCAAGCACAGAGATAGATGAGAGACTCCCTTGGGCACACCCTTGCAGAATTTTGAATATCCTTGTGAAATGATCCTTATATATGTCAAAAGTTTGTGGAAGAACACATACTCACTGACGTACTGAATCAATATGCAAGAATATATTAGTGATATACATAAGATATATTAATGATACAATTATTTTCTTCTGAACAAGTGAAAAGCACAGATTCTATGTCACCTATGTGCTTTCTTGTTTACTTCTAGGTTACATCAATTGAATAATCCATCTGGTACTTCATGTTTCTCAGCTTAAGTTGTATGTTGCTGGTCCTTTTTACCTGAAGGCTTCAGCTCATACAGCAGCAATGTTGCATGGACAACCTAAATATGAAGTTCAAGAATTATGTGATTCTCAATTGTTTAGGGGTCATTTGAAGTTCTTAATTGATTGGAACGTTTACTCTTAGTGAATGCTCTTTGGTGGTGGCCCATTATGTCCCTGCTTCTTCTTTGATTCGAGAATTCTAGTGTGTCATTTTAGGGTAAAAAGTGTGCTCCCGGAAAGGAGTAAACTGCTCTGCTCTGTTGGTTTTAGGACTGCAGACCAGCCAGTTATCCTCAAGCAGGTCTTCTTTGGATTAAAAGAAGAAAGTATGACTGTTGCATTGACAATAGGTCACTCCCAGCCTCAGAAGCACATTTGTCTTTAGTAACTCAGGAAAAGAGAACATGTTTACTCTAAGTAAAATTCACTTCCATTAATCCAGTGCTTTTTCTTCACGTTTCTCATCCTAATTTTGAACCTGGACTGCCATCTTTGTATGATAACTGTTGATGTGACCAAACCCCGGGCCAGTTTCAGCTGTCAAACAATATCTCAAATACTTAAATATAGTTTTAAGTTATTGGAAAACAACCTGGTGCAGCCAAAAGCCAATTGCAAAACATGTAATATACATACCTAGTTAACCATCTCCTCACATCCCACAGGAGATCACATACACCCTCCCAACAAATGTTTATGGATCAACTGGAAACGGAAAATTTCACCTTTGATCCATTGGTCCCCACAAGTTCAATAAAGTAATAAATGAATAAGTAGTCAAACTGAAATTATACCATCTACCTTTCAGTATATTTGGTTCCTCATATGTCCTTGAGCCCACTGACTCATAGAGATGGAAGATTTATGACTCCTTAAACTTATATGACGATTGAAGCACACACAGAATAAAAAAATATAAAAAAACAACCTGTTTCAGTTTCACAGTAGGTGAAAGGCAGTTCATGTACATCCTAAATGGGTAATGATATGGAGCCAAAGATAGAACATGGATGTATACAGGTCATCCAGAAGCCCCTGGGCTGATCCAGCGGGTCAATCACTGCTCTCTATCCAAACCTAAATTTGTGAGAGAGATTATGGGAAGGATGACCTATCATAGTCCCTGATCTTGTTCACTCTTGCCCCCCATAACCCTAGAATCTCCTAGAAGAGACAGACTGGGGCAGGCTTCCACTAGTGGGTTGCTCAGTGAGTATGGTAGCATGCGTAGAGGATTTTGGTTAGTCCTGCAAAAAAGGCAAGCTTTTCAGGAGTATCATGAATAACAGTGTCCATGCATGGGGATATGATGCTGGTTTTGTGAGAATACCATGACCTGTGAGGTGCCACAGGCATCATGGAGTGGCAGCCATCTTAAGATTGGCTCGTATATGTAAGCTATTGACCTTACTGGGCCACACACTTGCCTTTCGTGCTTTCAGAAGAAAGGGACTTGTTTATTCTTGGCCCTGGAACACCTAATTCTAAGGTTTTTGGAAGATCTGGCACGTTACAACAATGCTTCAACTGTTCCTGATTTCTTACACTGGCAACAAAAGGGAAACAAGCGTGGAAAGCAATGTTTTGGCAAAGCAGTGTAACTGTGTATTTATTAGATCTTTGTTTGAACTCTAGCTTCTAGTTCTTTGAACTCTGAAAGAAAGGCCATCTTTCCATTTGTCCTTGGAAAACAAACACCAATGTCAAAATGATGCAAAGAAATGTTTGCTTAATTGCATCATCATCAGAGGAACTGCACTCAACTCACTGAGAAAGAAATCAGCCTGACAAGGACATTTTACGATCACAGATTGGTGTGTCAAATTACACCACGGACAACTGACCAAGGCAACTTAATGCATGTCCCCTAAACCCCACATGTACATAGCAAACAATTCTGCTTGTCATCCTGGTGGCATGCCGGTTGGGCATTTCCAAGCCCTGATCTCACTGGAGCACTGCAAGGGACACGCTTGGCACCATCTTCTGAGACAAGTCAGTAGAGGTAATGTGGTGCAAAAGGGGATAACCGTAAGAGCAGCAATGTAGTGCAGAGAGCTGCTGAGGTCCCTCATGCAGCACAAAGGATATCACATTACATCCTGCTCTGCCTCCCAGTGTGGCTTTCCTGAGAATCTTAAGTAGTGAATGAGTCAGTGAGCGAGAGCGATGTTGGGGTGAAACTGATCTTAGTGCAGAGGCGTGCCACAAAATATTTGCAAAACATCTCTGCTCTGCTCTGTCTCTTTCCTGTGCTGATGGAGGGCTTTTGAGGGACTCATTTCTCAAGAAGTGAGCAGTACAAAGTATAGGTAAGTGTAGCACAGATAAAGGAAGCATACTAAGGAGGGAATCACTGTGGTACACTGCTTTCTATTTACTACCATCCTTTATTAGTGTTGATCCTTCTCCCAATGCAGTGGGATGCATTGATTGAACTAAACTCTAGTTACCCCTCTCTACCCGTTCCTTTGACGTTTTGTGTTTTGAGCCTCATGAATGTAGACATTGTGGGGCACATTTACTAAATATTCATCCAAAGTAGGGCAGCAAGAAAACCTGCTGCATTGCATTGTGTGAAAGGGAGAAAGCAGAAATGCTCCATATTTACAAAGATATGGAGCATGCCTGCTCATCCTGCGCTGGTTCACTATGTGCAGACTACAGCCATTGCAACCACCCTTGAACCATAGTGCAAGGGTGCCTGCATTGAATGCAAGATTGCTTTTGTGCAGGAAGGGAAACGTTCCTGCACAAAAACAATCCTTAAAGGCATTTTACTCTTTCTATGAATGCAGCACATGTAGAAATAGGAAATAAGAAGGAGAAATAAACATATTTCTCCTTGTTACAACTCACTGAGAAAGGTATGACATTTTAACGCATTCCCAGGTTTATATGTCTTTGTAAATCCAAGATTGCACCAAAATCCAGGGGAGGATCAATGGGAATGCCCATGCTCCACCCGGGGGACACCTCCCAAGTTAAAATGGAACATACGACAGCCCAAGCAGCTGAATTGTGTTAATTTTCTCTACAAAGCCACGCAAATCAGGCAATCTATGGCTTTGTAAATATTATTGAAGCCTTTGTGTTGTCCTTGAATCACCTTTCATGAAGGAAAGACTTCATAACTAAGGGCATGTATATTTTTGTATCTCCTCTCAGTGTGAACACTTTAACTCTTGCTATCTTTTGCTACTGCCTTTTTCACTGTTCAGCTTTGGCTTTTTGGCTGTGTTAAAGTGTGTTTACAGAGGATGTAAGGGGTTGAGGCACCTAGTATGACAGATTAAGGTGAAGTGACCTCAACTCTACTTACGGGCCTATGGTAAGCCTCAGTTCTTCATATTTCTCAAGGAGTCGAACGTTTAAATCAATCTTACTTAAAAGAAGGGCTTTTAACTTCTCTGCCATGGGTAGCTAAAAGGTGATTTCAAGGAATAGTTGTCTATCAAATTCCACCGAACCTGATGCTAACATGATGAAGGCCTCAAGGGAGCATCCCATTCAGCTTTTTGTGTCCAATCACTTGAGTGCAACAGCATGTCCCTGAACCCTTTCCCCAGTCTGGAAGCACTAGTGTCAGTACAAAAGCTGAAATGTGTCCTACCAGTACTCTAGGAGTTGATTACAGGAAGCCAATGAGATGCAAAGGAGTGGAAAGCAACAGGTCCACAACAGACAAACCTGTTACCGTTAGGTACTTGGTTCCCAGCCTCCAAAGACCCCCCAGCCAGCTAGGACAGTTTATCCTCACTGCCTCTGACACATACCTGCTCAGGCAGCTACATCTATGTAATCCTGGATAGAAATAGGAGGAGAAGAAGAAAGCTACAAATCAAGACAAGAAGAAAATCAGATGCTGGAATTTACAAAGCCCTCCTTGAAAGTAAGCGGCCTGAGTGGTTTCAGCAACATTTTCAATTCTCTTGTTTCATAACCCATCATACTACCTCAGATTGTCTGCACTGAACTTTCCTGTTGGTGGAGAGGAAAGGGTAGAATTGAGCTTGACCCTGGTTAAGACTCTAGAAGAAGCTATTTTCCCAAAGAAACAATCACAAGGGAGGTCTAACCCAATTGGAAAAGGCAACAGCAAGACACATAGGTATTTGGTCATTAGGAATCAAGGGCCAGATTTATCAACATTTGGTGCAATGCAATGCAGTAAAACAGCTTGCTGCACTGCATCAAATGGACAGCAGGAATGCACCATAATTACTGCCATATGGTGTATTCCTGCTCTTTCTCTGTGCTGGTGCACTTGTGGCTAACAATGTAGGTACCTTCATGTCATGGTGCAAAGGTGCCTGCGTAACTGACAGGATTGTTTTTGTGCAGGAAGGGAAATCTTTCATTTTCTTATTTCCCAAGAGAAAGTACACCCCTTCAAGTTAAGGTGCTGTGTCTGGCAGGGGTACACTTATAAATGATCATTCATATTGGCTCATGAAGCTGGCTTTTAGCTGGTAATCTGGGCCTGATTTAGAGTTTGGCGGACATGGTTCTTTGCCACACACCTTACGTAGTACCTTGTCCATCAAACAGATGGTCCTTCTGCCCTATTGTGATTGCGGTGGACCATCACACTTCCACTGTGGCACCCCTGCTCTAGCTGCTCGCAGAAACCATACACCGATGGCCTGCTGGAGTAGAGAGTCATCAGTTTAGGTGTGTAGGAGGTTGCCCTGGTTTGTAGTCGGTACCTTGGGTACTCACACCTTATACCAGGTCCAGTTATCCCTTATTAGTGAAATGTAGTAGTGTTCTAGCAGCTTAGGCTGATAGAGGTAGCCATAGCAGAGCAGCTTAGGCTGAACTAGGAGACATGCAAAGCTCATGCAATACCACTTATAGTTACACAGTACTTATACACAAGTAAAGAAAATACTCCTTCTGGAGGTAAGTGTTATATACAATATATACACTAGACACCAAAGTTAGACAAGTAAATAGTCATAGAACAATGCAAACAATAGGAAATGCTATAGAATGCAATGGGAGAAAATAGGTCTAGGGGCAACACAAACCATATACTAAGAAAGTGGAATGCGAATCAGGAATAGACAAGTGTAGTGTGTGCAGAATTGCTGGGAGAGTAAGAATACAGTAAAGGTAAGAAAATTACCCCACCCCAGAGCCCAGAAAAGCAGGAGTAAAGTATTGCATGTTTCCTTAGGACACACTATACCTCGTGATTGGGGTTTTGCAGTAACCAACCAAGTCTGCGAACAACAACTGCTGGATTCCTGGACCTGAAGACATGCAAAGGAAGGGGACCAAGTCCAGAAGTCGAAAGAAGTTCCAGGAAGGGCAGGAGCCCCTGCCAACCCAGAAGAGGGTGCAAAAGAAGAGTCCCCGGTTAGTCGAAGACTGCAGGAATGAACCCTAGGAAGATGCCAATGGGTCCCTGAATAATGCAATGGATGTCCCACAACTTGAAGATGGATGTAGACATGAGTTTGTGTTGGAAGTCACCAACAAGCCTTGGTTATGACAAAAGTGCTTTTACATCAAAATGGCACCTGATGGACCCAGGAGGGACCTGGGGGCCTCAACTCTGTTTGAGGAGAAAGAGGGGACTCTCAGCACTTTAGAGAGCCCTCGGGATACCAGACAGCACCCTCAGGAGTTCCAGGACATGGGGACAAAGGAGATGCAAAACGCAGTTAGTGCAGCACAACAAAGGAAGGTCCCACGCCGCCAGAGAACAACTCAGCAAATTGAGCATCACAGGATGGAGTGCTGGGGACCTGGGCCAGGCTGTGCATGAAGGAATTTTGCAAATAGTGCGCAGAGGCCTCAGGAGGTGAAGAAGACGCAGTACTCAGGGGTACCGTCGCTCTTAGGGACGGCAAGGTCTTACCTCCTCCAAATTGCATCAGCAGGACCTCAGGGCAGTCTATGTTGATAGAGTCTACCCTCTGTGTCCTTAGGAGCACGCTCGTTGCTGTGAGAGGAGTCCAAGGGTACCAGTCGTCATCTTAGAAGGTGCTTGCTGGAGCAGGGGAGTGACTCCATCACTCCACTGGAGATTTCTTTGGTCCTTCTGATGCAGGTTGAAGACAGGGAGGCCTCAGAATGTGCAAACTGTGGAAACTGTTGCAGTTGCTGTCTGGGGCTGAAGTTGCAGAGGAAAAGTATCCCTTGTGGATACTTTGTTGCTGTTACAGCGGTTCCTGTAGCAGGCTGCGGTTGATCCGAGGTCAGAGGATGAAGTAGTAGTTGCAGACGATTCCTGAAAGAAACTTGCAAGCAGAATCTGAAGAGTACCCACAGGAGAGATCCTAAATAGCCCTGAGAGGGGGAGTGGCTACCTTATCAGGTAAGGACCTATCAAGAGGGGTCTTTGACATCACCTGCTGGCACTGGCCACCCAGAGCACTCCAGAGTGCCCCCACACCTTGCAAAGCAAGATGGCTGAAGTCTGCGGCACACTGGAGGAGCTCTGGGCACCATCCCTGGAGTGCTGATGGACAGGGGAGTGGTCACTCCCCTTTCCTTTGTCCAGTTTTGTGCCAGAGCAGGGGACAAGGGATCCCTGAACCGGTGTAGACTGGTTTATGCAAGGAGGCACCATCTGTGCCCTTCGAAGCATTTCCAGAGGCTGGGGGAGGCTATCCCTCCCCAGCCTGTAACACCTATTTCCAAAGGGAGAGGGTGTAACACCCTGCTCCAAGAGGAAATGCTTTGTTCTGCCTTCCTGGGACTGGGCTGCCCAGACCCCAGGAGGGCAGAACCCTGTCAGTGAGGTGGCAGCAGCTGTAGCTGCAGTGCAAACCTCAGAGAGCAGGTTGGGCAGTACTGGGGGTCCATGGTGGAGCCCCCAGGATGCATGGAATTAGCTCCCCAATACCAGATTTGGAATGGGGGGACAATTCCATGATCTTAGACATGTTACATGGCCATATTCGGAGTTACCATTGTGAAGCTACATATAGGTATTGACCTATATGTAGTGCACACGTGTAATGGCATCCCCACATTCACAAAGTCTAGGGAAATGGCCGTGAGCTATGTGGGGGCACCTTTGCTAGTGCAAGGGTGCCCTCACACTTAGAAACTTTGCACCAGGCTGCAATGACAGGCCTGTGCAAGAGTTTGTCTGAGCTCCCTATGGGTGGAAAAAGAAATGCTGCAGCCCATATGGACCTCCTGGAACCCCAATGCCCTGGGTACCTAGGTACCATATACTAGGGACTTATAAAGGGTGTCCAATGTGTCAATTGAAATTGGTAAATTAAGTCACTAGCCTACAGTGACAAATTTAAAAGCAGAGAAAGCATAAGCACTGAGGTTCTGGTTAGCAAAGCCTCAGTGACACAGTCAAGCATTATACAGACACACACATTAGGCCATAAACTATGAGCACTGGGGTCCTGACCAGCAGGATCTCAGTGAGACAGGCAAAAACATACTGACAAACAGGTAAAAATGGTGGTAACATGCCAAGGAAGATGGTACTTTCCTACAAGGTGCTTCAGGCAGTCCACCCTATTTAGAATGGATGACATCATGCATGTTTTTTAAGTTTTTAAACTATGGTGGTCCAGAACTGAAAAAAGTAGAAAAGTGGCACTTACTCTCTAAGAGAAAATTCCCAGGATGCTAAGATCCACTCTTCATCCAGGACTTTGATTCACCAGCTCCCTGGTAGCAAGAACCAATTGCTGGTTATCTTTGTGATTTCTATTTTCCCCAGGTTATCTGCCAGCTTTTTACATGCAGACCTCTCCGTCATGCTCAGGCATTACTTCTGTCACTTTCTGGTACCCTGGGAGCATCTCTCCTCACCGTTTCTAGTGGGATTCAAATATATGTGTGCTTCCCCCTCAGCTTGGCATTCTCAGAGTCCTGATGATGATCCCATATCAAGTTAAGGGATTGAAACACCGCTCACTTATAACATGGACCCTATTTACATTGTTGTATTTGAATCAAATTGGGCGTGTTCTTGTTTCCATAATGCACACATTGATCACATTTTTCACTAGTGTGTATCGCACTAAAAAGAACACCAGTTGTATCATCAGACTATCATGTCTGTTATTGCTTTTAAATAAAGCAATCTTTTTTTAAAATGCAGACTGTTTTCCTTTGAAGGAAAATGGAATATGTTTAAAAAATGAAACATTTAACTTTCATTTTTTCAAGATTAGGTATTTGACTATGTGACCATACCGGCAGTTAAAACATTTTTTTAAACCTTCTCATTTCCAAAAGGCTTACAACTTCTGTTGAGGAGATAGGAAAAAAATAAATATTTTATGACTGGAGTTCATTCACAGAACATTAATACATACCACAGCATTTCAGGAATTTGTTTGGATGCCCTAAACACGCCCTTTCCAAGTACCAAAACACAAACCCAAACCCTAATTGTGATTTGGTAATGTGTTACTAAATTGCAATTTGGGTGTGATACATGAAAACAAGCCTTTATGTAGTTGCAGAACCATTCATCTATCTAGCCCAAGATTTCTTAGAATTTTTGAAATAGGTGTCAAAATCCCAGTCAAGTAAAACTAGCTTGACACAGGACGATTCTAGCAAGGTGCCTCCTACATTGAGAGAAGATGAGACACTCACAAAGGTATATCTCATCAACAGACTGGCAGCATTTAAGAGAGTACTTCAAGAGGAATTACATGGATCTATAATCCAGAGTCTACACAACTTGAAAGCTAATCTGGGAGCTAAAGGCACCACATTGAACAAAGATGTAAATATGTTTGTGTTGGACATTGGATTACTGGTTGAGGGATGTGAAGGCCTGGTAAAAGATTTATTTTTCCAGGTCAAAACGGCAGTTTAAACAGACATCGGCTGCAATCGCAGGCCTGAGACATGTTTAAATAGCTACTTAAGTGGGTGGCACAATCAGTGCTGCAGGCTCAATTGTAGCATTTAATTGACAGCCTTTGGTTACATGTAGTACCACTTTACTGGTGACTTACAAGCAAATTAAACCATGTTTAAAGGAGAGAACACACACTTTACCACTGGTTAGCAGTGGTGAAAGTCAAAGGGACATATTTATACTCTGTTTGCGCCAAATATGCGTCAAAAATTTTGACGCACAATCGGCGCAAACCCTGCCCCATATTTATACTTTGACGTCCGTCCCCGCGGGCGTCAAAATTCCACCATGTGCGTAATTTTTTGGAAGGGGGAACCAGCCTTGCGTTAATTATATGCAAGGTAGGCGTTCCCTTCCAAAAAATGACTTTAAGGCCTGTGCCCCATATTTATACTCTGACGTCATTTTGACGCACAGGAGGGGGTGGGCCTTAAAAAACAACGCACAGCCTGATGGGTGCCGTTTTTTAACGCTTGGGTCAGGGGAGGCGTTAAGGGACCTGTGGGCTCGGAAGGAGCCCAGAGGTGCCCTCCCCTGCCCCCAGGGACACCCCCTGCCACCCTTGCCCACCCCAGGAGGACACCCAAGGATGGAGGGACCCATCCCAGGGAAGTTGAGGTAAGTTGGGGTAAGTATTTATTTTCGTTTTTTTTAAGTGTCATAGGGGGGCCAGATTTGGGCCCCCCTACATGCCACTATGCCCAATGACCATGCCCAGGGGACATAAGTCCCCTGGGCATGGCCATTGGGCAAGGGGGTATGACTCCTGTCTTTGCTAAGACAGGAGTCATGTCAATGGAGGTTTGGCGTAAAAAAAAATGGCGCAAATCCGGTTTGAGGCCTGAATTTTGCCTCAGACCTGACCTGCCCCATTTTTTGACGCACAACCCCCATTTTCCCATACGCCGGCGCTGCCTGATGTAAGTCATTTTTTTTTATGCACACCAGTCCGCAGCGCCGGCTAACGTCATTCCATAAATAAGGCGCCCGCATGGCGCGTTGGAATGGCGTTAGCCGGCGGTAAAATGTTTGACGCACAACTGCGTTGGCGCAGTTGTGCGTCAAAAAGTATAAATATGGGCCAAAGAGTCCTAAGGCCAACAAAAAAGAGATCTGCAAAAATTGAGGATTAAGGCAAAAAGTTGGGGGAAAGACTACCCTAAGGCTAACAGGTCTAACAGTGTGCTCAAGAGTAGTTGACCTAGACTTACGTACAACAGCTGGATAAAGTTTACTTTACAGACAACTTGCCCCCAACTAGAAGAGGTGCAATTTAGAACACAAGAGTTGAAACACGTCATGAAGAGAGACTCTAAGAATGAAGTGCATGGAAAGGAATACTGGGCGGCCACATTCAAGAGCTTTTATCATGGGTCTGTTTTCATTCTTCAAGTAAGCATGATGAAGTGCCCTTAGACAAAGTCCCCCATATGGACCTAAAAAATTCTCAAAGTTGTCAACTCCCCAGAGACTTGGAGGCAAATACCATTTCTTTTTGGATGAAGATGTACTCATCCAGGCTGCCAGAGCAAAGGAGAAAATATAATTTCAATGCTTCACAGGTGCAGTGTTTCAATATGTATTGTAGATGATTCAAAGCAATGATCAGACTTCAGGCCAATCATTGACAAACTTCGACCTGAGAAAATAAGATGTAGAAGGACAACTCCTTTAAAGATTGCCTTAAAATATGACAGTAAAGATGATCACAGCACAGAAAAACGTCTTGGCCTTGTTCTGCAAAAGGACGAAAAGAAAAATCTGAGAGATGACAAATCTGAAGTATCAGGTCTCTCAAGATGCTGTAGTCAAAGGCCTGGAAAATGGCCTGGGCTGAAAGGAAAAAGAAGGGACACAGTAGTATTTTTGTTCATTTTTAAACAAACACATGGCACTGGTGGGTCAATAAACAAGGCTGACAAACACTTATGGGATTTGGATTTCTAAAGTGACCCCATGTTGTAGAAGAGCCTTTGAGATGGCTTGGACACCAAACAGAACAGATTTTCAAGCTCAGTGGAATTATCTCGATAGTTTTTTTTCAATATAAATTGCGTTAATACCCTAACTAAGAGAGCTAAGATGTGGCATTACATCTCCCAGTCATATCCAGATGTAATTATGTTTCAAGAAATACACCAGTTGAGACAATTCCAATAAATATTCAAATACAAAGCATACTCATTTTCTTGTCAATCATATCTGCAGTGTAATACAATGAGTTGGTGACATTTATTCATAGATGCATAGGATTGCAACTTAAAGACTACAGAACAATACAAAGGTGGCAGATATGTGACTGTCAAAGGTATATATAAAAATAGGCCCTGAACTCTATTTATGCCTCTGATTTAGAACAAGATGGCTGGCTTCTGAAATTCTTACAAAAGCTAGCTGTTTCTAAAGAGAGAAGTTGTATCAGCTAGGGACTTGGGGCCAGATGTTCAAAGCTTTTTGCACTTTCCAAACAGCAAATTTCTCTGTTTGCGACGTGCAAAAAGCACATCGCGATGCCCAATCCCCGTTTTGCGATTTGGTAACCTGGTTACCGACTCGCAAAACGGGACTGCGAGTCGCAATTAGGAAGGGGTGTTCCCCTTCATAATTGCGAGTCGCAGCGCGATGTTGTATTGTTTTGTGACTGCGGTCGCAAAGCAATCGCAGTTACCACCAGTGTCACACTGGTGGTAACCCATTCAAGAAAGGGTAGGGGTCCCTATGGGACCCCTTCCCCTTTGTGAATGGCATGAAATTTTTTTTTTTTAGAGCAGGCAGTGGTCCTATGACCTTCTCTGAAAAAAAGAAACGAAAACGTTTCATTTTTCAGTTTTGTGATGCATCTCGTTTTCCTTTAAGGGAAACGGGCTGCATTACTAAAAAAAAAACTGCTTTATTTAAAAGCAGTCACAGACATGGTGGTCTGCTGTCTCCAGCAGGCCACCATCCCTGTGAGTGCCGCCACTCGCAAGGGGGTCGCAAATTGCGACCCACCTCAATAATATTAATGAGGTGGGCCTTTGCAACCCCCTTGCGAGTAGTAGATGGTTTCAGGGACTACATTCTGGATTGCGAGTCGCAAATTGCAAGTCGGTCTGACTCGCAATTTGCGAGTCGCAATCCAGATTTTTACCACATCTGGCCCTTGGAGTAGTGCCAAAGATAGATCAAGTGAGAAGAGAAATAATTATATAGCCTTCTCCAAATTAGTGAAGACAGAAATATCAGGATTGGTCTTACACCAGGCTTGGAGGGAATACACCCAGATAGTAGAAATTACTCACTTTTTGATAATGTGCATCAGAATTTCACATGCATAGATTACCTGCTCCTTAGCAATATTCCTACTGATATTGGTAAGTGAAGTAGAAGTGGGAGTTGCTTCTGTGATTAATCGGGTCACCCTACTATTAAGGCTACAACTCATCACCAGTCACTTTGTGAAAAAACACAAATGCTATTCACTTGCTTAGAGACCCCTTGATTGAAAAGAGATCCTGAACAATATTGACGTATCTTTTGAGATTAATAAAATAGATGAGGCTCTATGGTGATAACTTAGAATGATTTTAAATCATGATTAGAGGCTGATGCGTGGCTGCTATTGCAAACCAATGGAGACTCCTACATCTGGGCATGTACAAACTACAAGAGAAACTGCGGATGCAAAAGGTGGTCTTCATCTTGGCCCATTCTGTCAAGGCAAACATAGAACTCTTCTACATTAAGGGGTACATTTATGAAACAGTTGTGCCTCTCTTGCACCATGCAATGGTGGGCAAGAGCGATGCAACACTTAAGTTAGATTTATTAAGGCACTCAAGGCCTTGCCTGGCTTAATAAATCTACAGTAACGCAATGCAGCACAAATTGCTGCATTGTGTTAATCTGCCCATGGAAGGTTTTCCTTGGGTGGAGCATAAGTGTTTCCAAGCACCAGCCCATGGATTTTGGTGCATTCCCAGATTTACTATCACTGGTAGACCTGAGAATGCATAAAAAAATCCTACACCTCCGTGGGTGAGGTGTAACGAGGAGAAATATCTTCCTTTCTCCTCATACTTTCATTTCAATGTGTGCCGCATTCTGCAGCATATATGGAAAAAATGCCTCCCAGGACTGTTTTTGTTCCGAACGGTATCCCTTCCTGCACAAAATCAATTCTACTTACAACACAGGCTCTCTTGCAGCATGGTTCAAAGGCGCCAGGAATGTGCCGTACAATCTTAAGTGCTGCACATAGCTGCCCTTTCCCTATCACGCAGTGCAGCACAGCAAGGTGACTTGCTGTGTTGCATGATTTGTTGATAAATATTCCCCTAAACATATTGAATCAGCGTCAGGAATAAAGAAGATAAACTAGAGGAATTCTAAAAGTGTTATTATTTTTTATATACTGCAGAGCACACCTCTTCTAAAGACCAACAAAATTATATTGTTAAAGCAGGCTTCAGAAAGATGACTATCTCTCAGGCCCCACTTTTGGAGGAACCCATCATGAAGAACAATCCTGCCAATATTTATCAGGTGGAAAATGCCTGATGTTTAACGGAACATGCAGATTTTAGTGAGGAAAGCACCAAAATCTGCACGTTATTGTCCGAAAACTTGTAAATCGGTGATATTTATTGCAACTAATAAATTCCGATTCAGTGGAGTTGGATTTTATCAGGTATAATAAATATCAAACCCATTAGGATGCCACTCATATTTTTCTGTTATATGAACTAGTGACACACAATTAGAGGAACTGAACTAAAAATTAACCATTTAAGAATAAGCACCTTTTCACCCTGTGCAGTGCGTGCCCTGCCTCAAAACCAGATAATGAAAATATGAAAGTTTTGATTAGTGCACTCTCAGGGTCTATGCTTTTTTAATAGATTTCAGTGAGAACATGCTGTATAATACATGATATGACTCAATTTTTTAAACTTTTGTTCTGAGGGCATATTCCACCAGAACACATCTTGGAAAGGAGGGTGTGCTTGCCTTGTGTGCTGCTATTCAGGTCAAGTATTACACCCCACCACTTTCAAAGATCACTAGTTGCCACTGATGCATCATACAAGGTTTTGCACAGTTTGCCACCCCAGAGCATGTATGCACATCATTAGTTCATTTTTGTCTGATTTGAACGGTATGTATCTGTTGTGAGACCAACAGCACAATATTCAGACGCGAAAGTAAAATTTAAAGCACCCCATCCCAATTATACTCGAGATCCCCCTCTGCATTCAACTGAACAATGGGCCATATTTATGAAAAGTGGTGCTGCTTCTAGTGCAGCACCACTTTTGTTGCACCCCTTAGCACCCTCTAAACGCCAGCATGTGTGTGCTGTATTTAAAATACAATGCAACATGGCGGTAGCTAGGGGACTAGTGTCAGAATTTTTGACACTAGTCCGGTGCTTTGCAGGATTAGCGTCAACAGTTTTGACACTAATCCTGTAAAGCACCCAGAGGCCCAGTGTAACCAATGGAAGCCTCCTTTTAACGTCAGCTCTGAGCAGGAGTTAAAAGTGCCAGAAACAAATGAAGCAAAGAAATGTCTTAGATTTCTTTGCGCCATGTTTTTGCCCCTCCTAACGGGGGAACACCCCATTTGCATATACTATGCCTGGTGCAGGCAAATTGTTGCGCAAAGGGTCATAAAGTGGCGCAAAGCTTGCATTGTGCCACTTTGCAAATATGGTGCAGCGATTTTGTAATTCTAAAGCCACATTAGCATAAAAAAATGATGTTAATGTGGCGTTAGAATGGTGCTAGGGGCTCCTAGGTATGCCCTAATGTGTGCAAGACTTTAATTAAGTCGGTGTCCTTTCTGGTCACAGACAAGGTTGGACTGTATAGGTCAATCAGGCAGTACCCCATGGGTTGCTCTGATAGGTCAGTGTGTGGGCTGGTTTTATGGACATTTGTGGGTCTGTTTTATGGTCTGCTGGGCTGGTTTTTACAGCGGAGTTCCCAGATAGTTGAACAAATATTGCCTGCAGTTAGCTCAAATCCACGCAGTGTTCCATACCTTGCAAAACACATATGGTTTGTCTTTTAAAGTTCAAGACTGTCCCAATTTGCAAACGTACTGTTTTTTTAGCTTTCTAATTCACTAATAGCGTCCACTTTGTTTGGTGCCAAGGCCTATTTTCTGCCCCTGTACAACACTGGTGGCAGACTATGCCAGTGGTGGAAGTGTCTCATAGCAGTGTTGGAAGTGAGTAGCGGAAATAATGGAAGTAGGCAATAGCATTCTAAAATAACGAATGGCCACTGGAATTTTTCCTTTTTTTACAAATTAAATCCTACCTTGTCGTTGGGGGGGGGCGCAGCCTTGTGTATGTTTTTCCTCCCTTATCCCGGCCTCTCCTCGTTCCTCTATTTTCCTTGTTCTGACCTTCATGCCTCCGCAATAACATATGATGGCCTTACGTTCGGCTAAGTGGTAAATAAGATGAACAATGCACATCATTTGTTTGAAAAAGTTCTAAGCATTTCATTTCTCCTGAAAATATGTACAAATTCTAGCAATGTGACCGATCCTAAAACTGTGTCCTATTTCACTGAAGTATCTTTCTAGTTTATTAAGGAAATCTGTCATGTTTTCTCATTTTATGCCTCCTTAGAGTGTCTGCTGTAGTTACAGGACAATAACAAAGCAAAAAGGTAGAAAAAACAAACATGAAAATATGATGGTTCTCTGCTTTAAATCGCATCGAGTACCATAAACTCCTGGTTTTTAAATATTCTGCGGAACATCACAGATGAGCTGAGAACAACATGAGATAGACTGAAGAGAAGTATTAATTAGAGCTCGGATTTAATGCATTGTAAATCAGCAGTGTGAATCCATATGATCTCCCGGTTTAATTTGCATGTGTACCAGCTGTTTGTTTTTCCAAGCAGAATTGTCACCTGGCTGTAAAGGGGAGAGAAGTCTGCTCACCTTTTGGGCAAATAACTCTGCATTCATCAGTTCATCTCACATATCCTCATACTGTAGATCTCCTGACACATTATTGCCTCACTTCTCATTAATATATTATAATATATTGTTGAAGCAAAGATTAGGCATGCAAATAAAGAGCGCATCTTAAAAATGCTGCACAGAAACTCAAATATTTTAAGATCAGAACTATATTTGGTAATCTTGCATGCTGTTTTCTTTATTTCGATCTAGCAATTTAGGGTACCTGCTCTACTTTAACAGGACATGAAATGAAATAATATCTTTTAACATTAAACTATTATTAAAAAAACATGGAGTTGCTTTATCTATGACATTTTAGAAGCAATTTAATTCCGTTGTGTTAAAAATGGGGTCTTTGGTTGGCAGTCAGGTTACCCCCTGTCCAAGCAAAGACCCTCACTCTAGTCAGAGCAAAGGAAAAACACACCTGGTTAACCCCCCACTCACCCTCTTGGTAGCTTGGCACGAGCAGAAAGGTTTAACCCAGAAGCAATGGGTAAAGTATTTGTACCAACACACACAGTAATAAAGTGAAGACACTACAAAATGGACACCACACCAGTTTAGAAAAATAGCCAATCTATATCTAAATCAAACAAGACCAAAATTACAAAAATCCAACATACACAAATTCAAGATATTAATTTTCAAAAGAATAACAGTCTTACTCCACAGAAAACAATGGAAACGTTGATTTTCCACAAAGCATCTGGTTTGCATAAAAAATAATGCCGCACGGGTGAGTGTGCATAGGAAAAGTCAGCAATGCATCGATTCTTACTCGCAAGTGAGGCCTTGCGTTGTTTCTTCTCCGATCAGGTAGGCGATGGGTAATTTTTCTCCCTCGCAAGAGAGCGATGCATCAATTTCTGGATGGGGCACCTCAGATCTGTGTCGATTCATGATGACTTTGACGCCCAGGGACGATGCGCGAGAAATCCGGTTGCACGGTGTTAGAAAACCACGCTGCGTGGGGTTTGCGTCATTATCAGCAGCCGCAAGTGGGTGTTGCATTGTTTCTCCAGCCGTGATGCATCGATCTCCCAGCCGCGATGCAGATGGAGCATTGAATTTAGCCGCAAAGTGGGTGGTGCATCATTTATCAGCCACGTTGCAGATGGTGTGTCGGAAATTTCCCAGCACTGCGTTCTGTGCGTGGATTTCAGCTCTTGTTCTGCCAATTTCACCTTTCAAGGGCCCAGGGACTGGATAGGGCAGCACTTGGCAGGGCAGGAGTCTCAACAGAGAGTCCAGGTGCTGGCAGATGAAGTCTTTGATGGCCCCGAGACTTCAGAACAGGAGGCAAGTTCAGTTCAAGCCGTTGGAGATTCTTCTCAAGCAGGAATGCACAACAAAGTCCAGACTTTGTCCCCTTTCACAGGCAGAAGCTGCAACTGCAGGATAGCCCAAAAAAGCACAGGCAGGGGCAGCACTTTTTCCTCAGCTCTTCTCCTTGGCAGAGGTTCCTCTTGGTTCCAGAAGTGATCTTGAAGAAACCTAAAGTTTGGGGTTTTGGGTCCACTACTTATACCCCTTCCCGCCTTTGAATTAGGCAAATTTCAAAGGAAAGTCTCTGTTGTTTACAGAATCCTTCCTTGCCCCAGGCCTGGCTCCAGATGCACACCACGGGGTCGGAGACTGCATTGCGTGAGGGCAGACACAGCCCATTCAGGTGTAAGTGACCACTCCTCCCTCCACTGTAGCCCAGATGGCCCATCAGGATATGCAGGCTACACCCCAGATCTCTTTGTGTCACTGCCTAGAGGGAATTCACAACAGCTCAATAGTCAGTCTGATCCAGACAGGGAATCCACAAACAGGCATAGTCACAGAATGGCTTAAGCAAGACAAAGCCCACTTTCTAAAAGTGACACTTTCAAACTAACAATCTAAAAACCACCTTCACTAAAAGATGTATTTTTAAATTGTAAGTTCAGGGACACCAAACTCCAAATTTTTATCTGCTCTCAAAGGGAAACTGCACTTTAATAATATTTAAAGGCAGCCCCCATGTTAACCTTTAAGAGACATAGGGGCATATTTATACTCCGTTTGCGCCGGAATTGCGTAGTTTTTTTTTACGCTATTCCGACGCAAAACTAACTCCATATTTATACTTTGGCGTTAGACGCGTCTAGCGCCAAAGTCCATGGAGTTTGCGTCATTTTTTAGCGTGGACACCTATTTTGCATTAATGAGATGCAAGGTAGGCGTTCACGTCTAAAGAATTGACTCCGAGGCATGTGCGTCGTATTTATACTCCCGGGCAAAATTCACACCCGGGAGTGGGCGGGTCAAAAAAAATTACGTACGGCCGCTTTTGCGCCGTTTTTTAGCGCCTGCAAAAGGCAGGCGTTAAGGGACCTGTGGGCTCGGAAGGAGCCCAGAGGTGCCCTCCCATGCCCCCAGGGACACCCCCTGCCACCCTTGCCCACCCCAGGAGGACACCCAAGGATGGAGAAACCCATCCCAGGAAACTTAAGGTAAGTTCAGGTAGGTATTTTTTTTTTGGGTGGCATTGGGGGGCCTGATTTGTGCCCCCCTACATGCCACTATGCCCAATGACCATGTCCAGGGGACCTAAGTCCCCTGGGCATGGCCATTGGGCAAGGGGGCATGACTCCTGTCTTTTCTAAGACAGGAGTCATTTCAATGGGGGTTGGGAGTGAAAAAAAATGACGCAAATCGGGTTGAGGCGAAAAATTTGCCTCAGCCTGACTTGCCCCATTTTTTGACGCCCAAACTCCATTTTCCCCTACGCCGGCGCTGCCTGGTGTACGTCGTTTTTTTCCACGCACACCAGGCAGCGCCGGCGGCTAACGCCGGCTAACGTCATTGATTAAATACGGCGCCCGCATGGTGCTTCAGAATGGCGTTAGCCGGCGCTAATTTTTTTGACACAAAACTGCGTTAGCGCAGTTTTGCGTCAAAAAGCATAAATATGGGCCATAGGTCTTTCAACAGTGAAAACTGAATTTGGCAGTATTTCACTGTTAGGAATGTAAAACACATCAGTTAATGTTCCACCTTTAACAAACACTGCACCCTGCCCATGGGGCTACCTAGGGCATACTTTTAAGGGTGCCTTACATGTACAAAGAGGGAAAGTTTGGGCCTGGCAAGTGGGTACACTTGCCAAGTCGAATTTGCAGTGCAAGGCTGCAAACACAGAAACTGCAGTGGCAGGTTTGAGATAGGTTTACAGAGCTACTCGTGGCACAATCAGTGCTGCAGGCCCACTAGTAGCATTTGATTTACAGGCCCTGAGCACCTCTATTACACTTTACTAGGGACTTACTAGTAAATAAAGTATGCCAATCATGGATAAACCATTCACCAGTACAATTTATACAGAGAGCATATGCACTTTAGCACTGTAAGCAGTGGTAAAGTGCCCAGAGTCATTAAGCCAACAAAAACTGTTCAGAAAAAATAGGAGCAAGGAGGGAACAAGTTTGGGGATGACCCTGCAAAAATGGCCAGGTCCAACACATTGATTTAGAGCTCTGGTGGGATTACAAAAACATATTTTCTGGGGCAAATATAAATCAAGAGGGCAAGCCAAAATGGGAATACTGTGGCAGAGACAATTCAAACTTTGGATGGTTTTCTGGATTTAAGACTTCCCTACTGAAAATGAAGGATTTTTCATTACAATAAAAGTCTAGATCAGGCATGCCACTATCTTTCTCTGTGGTCTCATTTTAAAGTAGTGAGGCACATCTAGTCTGCGCACTAACAGGAGTTTGCACACAGACTGGGTTTTCCAGTCGTGTAGAATACCTGATAAGAGATCGTTCTTGCACTTGATTAGACTCTAATTATCCTCAGTGAGTTTTCTTTTAGGATTGCAACCCCAGTACTTTAGTGTACCTGAGGGATATGATGATGCTGCAATACAAAAATATCTTAACTAAACATCTGGGAGACAGTTTACAAACTGCATTCTGTAATATGTAAAGTAGTACTAGAGTACTATAACTCACATGTTACAAAATGCAATTCACAAACCCACAGGGAATACTTACTAAGAGCCTCATTACGAATTTGGTGGCCCATGGACCATGATGATGGGGGTGGCCTGACCGCAGCAACTTTGGTGGGCGGGCCGCCAGATTACGATTTTGGTCATCGGACCACCAGAAGACGGCTAAAGGACCGCTGGCACGGCCATAGTCAGTGCGGCATGTGCAGTGGCGGACCTGACCGCAGATCCCAGCAGATCCCAGCATTCGGACCTCTATGGCCATTACGACCTGCTAGAGTGCCAAGCTTGCAATGGGTATAGGGCCCAAAATAGAGGGCCCCAGGGGATATGGCCCCATGGAGGGTGAGGCAGGGGCCTATGTGGGCCACCTCCCAAAATTTTGGGTTTGTGGGCACACTGTGTCCCATGCACAACGTGGTGCATGGGCACAGTCCGCACATCATGCCAACAGGTAGGGAAGCATGGCCGGCAGTAGCTCCATTATACTGCCCCTGCCTTCCTCCACCAGTCCTGACAGCCCCATAGGGAACTCGTAATCTGGCAGTCTGGAGACCATCGGCCTGGTGCCATTCGAAATACCGCTACCATGGCGGTCTGACTGCCAAACTCGTATTGAGGCCAGTCGTGGCTCGTGGGGATTCAGCGGGTGGGGCAGAGAGGCGTGCAGGAGGTGGAGTGAGGGGAATACATTTAAATTTGAAAATAAATTATTACAAAAAAACTTACCTCCTTCACCGTTTGCATTGTCATTGCAAGCAGGCACAGGCTCCCGCCTTCCCTGCGGCCAATCATGGCGCTGATCAAAGCAGCATCAGGATTGGCTGGGAGCGCCCTGGTGGGGCGCTCCCAGGCAGACTGGGAGCCTGTGCAGGCTCTCTCCAGCCCAGCAATGGTGTTTCTGGGCTGGAGAGAGCCCTGTGCGCATGTGTGTTTGGCCAGCCCGAGACAGCCGGCCAAACATACATGCTTGGTGAGGGGGCATGCTGTGCACTCCCCCTCAGTGCATGTCACCCCCATGGCCTGACCCTTTCAAAGAAAAGGATATTAAACATAGCTTATTATCCTTTTTTTTTAAAGGCTTTGCAGCTGCCACTGCTGGCAGGGGCACAACGCTCCTCCCCCCTTGTGGAGGAGCCGCCCCTGAATGAGGCCCTAAAAGGCATGGAAGAGGCTTAGAAAAATGGAAGGTGGGATTTGAGAGGAACATACTTATACAAAAGATACAACCACAAAAAAGTAAGACCATTGCACTTCACAAAATATACTCCAAAAGATACTAAAGACCCAAGGGTGTCAAAATAAGCTTATATGTACGCCAGCCCAGCCTTTGAGTAAGTCAAACATCACACATGGCCAGCCATATGGTTTTGCAAAAGGTTCCCATAGAACACAGTGGAGGCAGGGAATTAAAATAACACCTCATAGGAAAGAATTTCAAATAAACGCTTTTGTAAACTGTTTTAAAAATGTTAAAAAATTGTGAAACTAAGCATATGTCTTTGAGCCAAATTCATTAAATATGAAAAGTTTGTTAGCTAATGTGTATTTTTAAATTATCCTTGGAAAATTAATATTTATAAACTAGATGAATGTGTTTAAATTATTATATTATTTATCTTACTATTGAATACACAGATAATTTGATGAGTTGAATGCTGTAAAAGTATATTTTATTATTTCTAGGGTAATAAATAATGTAATCTACATTTATACATGCAAATATTTTTTATTATTTTCTTTAATAAATGATAAGCTTTTTTTAGTTTTCCTTATACGTTCAATAGCTAGAGGACCACGTTTTAGTGAAGATCTCCACCAACAGGTATAAAGCTGCTAGTTATAACTATACCCTTGTAACATCTGCTGTGTGAGGCTCCTTCTCCCTCATTTGAAGAGGTTGTGACGTAAGTCTGTATTTAGGTGTAAATCACCACCCACAAATGGTGAATATCAAAAAAGTAGAGAGTGACACCTCGGTGTAGTACTAAATGTACAAGAGTAAATATGCTTGTGTACGTTTACCTTTTAGAACCAGGTTCCTTATTATCTTAGCTATTGTACACATGTATGCAGTGAAATGCATTTATGCTAGTCCTGGTCCATCTGCTGTTAGCATTGTCTGAAGGTAGCAATGTTTAACAAGGTAGTTGCAATAGCAATAGACGAAGAAGAACTGCTATAGGCCTTTCCATACATCACCATAGGCAGTGTTGTGGTAGTAGAGGAGAACTTTGTGGTCAACAGCCAAATGTTTATCGAATGATGAGTATAAGGGTGCAGGCCAAACATGAACAACTCCCTCATGAAAATGTTTTAAAAATCTGTAGATGATGAGAAAGTGAGCAGAATGGGCAACTTTAATGATCAAGTCCAAGTAATTGAAGACTGCTTGTATGGTTCATCAATTGAAGGTCAATGAGTCTCTGGGCTTAGGGTGCTGCAGTGTTTTACAGAAGTGTTTGGCTTATCTTGAGGTGCCGCAGGAGGCGCTCCCAGGTTTTCTGAAATGGGAGTCAGGGATATGTATGTCTGGGTTCTTTCTCTCTGACAATACAGATCAGCTCATTGGGGGAGTTATTGATGTTACAGAAAAGGGTTCAAAGTAGTTTGTGATATTAGTAATGGATGAAGATTACACCTTTATTTTTATGGATTTTTTTTTGTTTGTCATTTTGTCCAATAGCTGCATCATGCTGAGATTTAGAAGAAAGACAAACTCCACTAGAAAACTACCAAGAGAAAGAATAATAATTGAATTAATAATTGGGACCCAATTAATCCATCAAATGTACATTTGTCTCCGATTTGTAACACCTCAGGTGTCTCATTTATTTCCTCCAAAGATCCAATGGTGCTCTAGATTAATCATGTAAGGACATGAAAAGGGGGTTCAGATTCAAGGAAAGGGACAGAATACAGTGGAAAAATATGCCAGGAATTTCATCCAGCAGTTGTCAGTCATTATAGTCAGATTTAGTCACAGTTTCCCAAAAAGTTCACCCACTTTGGTTTTTACATGAAAAGTTTCAATCAATCAGTTCGAACTTGTAGAGTGCTGCTTATTACCCATGAAGGTATACAGGCAGTGGTTCTTGCTGGGATCAGTGAAAAGCCCGGTCTTGAGTCCCTTTCTGAATTCAAGGAGATAGGGTGATGTCTAAAGGTGCTGGGGGAGGTTGTTTTAGGACTTGGCAGCAAGGTAGGAGAAAGAGCGTCCTCCACAGTTTCTTCGGCGGATGCAGGCCATGTGGGTGAAGGAGGTGGACCGCAGGTGCCTGGAGGGTTGGTGGAAGTTCAGGAGGCGGTTCATGTATGCTGGACCTTGATCATGTAGGGTCTTGTAGGTTTGTGTCAGCATCCTGAATTTGCATCTTTTCTGCATAGGGAACCAGTGGAAGTTCCTGATGTGAGGGGTGATGAGGGTCCATTTGGCGAAGTCAAGGAGTCTGGCAGCTGAGTTCTGTATCATCTGAAGTCTCTTCAGGAGGTGGCTGGTGAGCCCTGCATAGAGTGGGTTGTCGTAGTCCAGCTGGCTCGTGACTAGGGTTTGAGTGACAACTTTCCTAGTGTTGATGGTGAGCCACCTGAAGATCTTGCATAGCATGCCAAGGGCGTGGAAGCAGATAGAGGTGACTGCATTGATCTGGTGTTTCATAGAGCGTTTGCTGTCCACGGTGGACAAGTTCAGAAGGCCACCAGGTGTCATTCTGGGGGGAGGTGTTGTTCCCAATGATCAGTACCTCTGTCCTGTCCATGTTGATCTTCAGGCAGTTGGTCTTCATCCAGTTGGCAACACTCATCATGCAGATGTGGAAGTTGGCCCTAGCGATGGAGGGGTTTCATGAGAGTATGAGCTGGGTGTCATCTGTGTAGGATATGATGTTGAGACTGAGTTCTGACGATTTTGGCCGGGAGCATCATGTACGTGTTGAACACGGTGAGGCTGAGAGATGATCCTTGAGGGACACTCAGATGACACTCTTGGATTCCAAGGTGGAGGGTGGTAGGCGAATTCTCTGGGTTCGTCCTGTGGGGAAGGATGCAATCCATTTAAGGGAATCTCCCTGGATCCCAAAGTGGTCGTCTCTTGATCAAGTTGTGGTGGGATACAACATCAAACGCTGCTGAGAGGTCCCAGAGGATCAGAGATGCTGTCTCTCCACAGTTGAGGAGGGCCTTAATGTCATTAATGTCATTGGTGTCAGTGATCAGGGCTGACTCAGTGCCATGGTTGGCATGAAAGCTGGTTTCAAAGGTGTCCAGTTGGTTGTTGCTCTCCAGGTATTCGATGAGTTGGTGGGTGATAGTCTTCTCAAGGACTTTGGCAGGGAAGGGCAGCAGAGAGATGGGGTGGTAGTTTTTGCATTTATTGGGGTCGGCGGAGGGCTTCTTGAGGAGTAGCCTGACTTCAACATGTTTCTAACGCTCAAGAAAGTTGGCTGCAGAAATGGATGCAGTGAGAATGGATGTGGGTGGTGGTGGGAGGCAGGGGTCCATGGGTGCTCCAGAGTGGATGGAGTTCATGATGGCTGTGGTGCTCTATGTGGTAAGCTGTTTCCAGCCGGTGAGTGGATGTTTAAGTGGGTGGAGTCCATTGGGGTGAGGTGGCTGTCGAGGTTGGTGGGTTGAGGTTTGAAGTTTCTGTAGATGATTGGAGCAATACTGGATAATCTGAGTGCACAGGCTTGCGCAGTCACCCACTATGTCAGTTATCCTGCTGACATCTGTATTAAACTAGAATACAGAAAGGCATGGGGACTCTGAAGATACACAAAATCAGAGCACAACAAAAATCTATTTTATAAGGCATAATTTTATTGAAAATTATCCAGAGATGGTAATATTACATATATAAGAACTCATACATTACAACATCCTGGTACTCTGAACAAAAGATCACATGTTGTCTAAAGAGTATACACAAATCTAAAGATCATATAGATACTGAAGCTGTCTTTCCAACACGGGTTTAGCGGAATAGAAACCGCTTTTTCAGCGCTGAAAAGAAATATGCCTGAAAATTACACAAATAATCTAATATATCTTTTAAGATCTATCGCAAAAAAAAAACTTGCTGTAAATTGCAAGGATGTAAACTGAAAAAATCAGATAGCACTCCCAAGATGCACACAAAAACAGTTTTTTGAGGAAAAGAGAAATTCATTCTAAGCAAAATATCAAAAATCCCATAACTCCAAAATTAGATTCTAAAATAACACTTTGGCGTGAAACCAACGTAATTTGTATCCCTTAAAACCAAAGGTATAAAAGATAACTGGTAAGTATGTCCAGTGATAAGGAATATCAAGAAACATGGCACAAGAGCATGAGTGAGGCATAGTAACACCAGAGGAAAAATGGCAAAAGGAGAAAAGAAACTGAAAAAGAGTGAGAAAAATGAAAACAACCAAAAATAATAGACAAAATAATTTATAAAATCTTATCAAAGCTTCCTAAGAGCAAAATAGATTACAACAGATGTGTAACTTGGGGTTCATAAAAGAACTTACCATGAAAGAAATAAGAAGAAACCAGTCAGCATTTAGAGCATTACACCAATGCATCGAAACTCTTTCAATTCTTGACAGGTGTTGAAAGCATTGCTGTTCCTAAAAAAAATCTAGGAGTAGAGAGGGAGAAAAATCTTTATTTCGGCCATGCAGGCCATAAAAGTCAAGTACATCATACAATAAAATACAAAGAAACATTAATATCATCTCATTATATGCATTACAAAAGAATAAATAATGACAAGCCATTAAAAAGCTTAAAAACATAATTTAAAAACATTTCTAATAAAATACTAGATTAAATAGCAAAGACTACATTTTCACAGTACAATAGTGCATTATGGCTATAACCAATCATTTCCCTAGGGTTTTTCTAACTATAGAGGAGATGAAACAGTAAACAGTAGTAAACACTAAGGGGGTCATTATGATTTTGGCAGATGGAAAAGCCCATCCTCTGAAGTTCCAACGGCGAGGATGCCACCAGTGTGACTGCCTCCCGCCAGGCCCTTTACAAGTTTCCTGCTGGGTCAGCGGGCGGAAACAGAGTTTCTACCCACTGGCCCAGCAGGAAACGGCCTACAACATTGTCGCAGGCTCGTAATAGAGCCGGCAGCCTTGCTGTAATGCATAGGGTGCACCAGCACCCATCGCAAAGCTCACTGTCTGCAAAACGGGGATGGCCAGGGGTGCCCCTGCACTGCTCATGCCAAGGGCATGGGGGTGGCCCCTGCACCCCATCTCTGCCAGCCTTTACATGGCAGGGTTACTGTCATGTAATCACTGGCAGATTGGAGGGTCGTAATCCCCAGGGTGGCTCTGCTGCAGAGCTGCCCTAGTGGATTAGGACCGCCAGTACCACCAGACCCTCCTGTGGAGGAAAACTGGTGGTGCTGGTGGTCCAACCGCACACATTGGCAGAGGTCTGACCTCTACTGCGAACTGCCAAGGTCATAATGAGGGCCTAAATCTGTTTCCAGAAGCTAACGATAGATTATTGCTTCCTTACAATGTCTAGGAGTAATAATATCAACACAATTTTTAAGTCAGTTAAATTGACATTAATACTCACACTAAAGTACTACTTTCATGAACACAAACATCCCTAGCGGGGAAGTAAAAAGCTTGTGCCAGAGCCAAATCATAGGCATTTCCAATAAACATTACAGATCAACATCAATAAACCCTCAAAACCAAACTGATATCGTGAAATTCAAGTGGCTGTACATTTTCCTATAGTCCAATGCTCACCTCGCATACTATCATGCTAATAGACACCAACACTCAAGAACAACAAAACTAAAATATAATATAAATAGCACAAATTAAAATTAAAATAAAGATACAAGAGTTACCATTATCCTTTTAGCGCATTAACATAAGAGCACAAAACAAAGTCACAATATTATAATGAATATTATATTTAGGAACATGTCTAGTAGTCCGCACTTGCATAGCACGTAGTCATGTCACTGCTCCATTTGATAAAATACCACATGAAAAGGAGGTTACTTGAACTCTTTTTATCGGACTGCACTACTCTTGCTTCCACATCCAGTCAAAAAGAGTCAACAAGCAAGTGTCCAGATGTATCAATACTTACCCAAGCACAGTTTAAAAGACTAAGGGGCATATTTATACTCTGCGCTGAATTTGCATCATTTTATTGGCGCAAATTCAGCTCAAGCCTAACTCCATATTTATATTTTGACATTAAACACATCTAACATCAAAATATAGGAGTTTGCACTATTTATTGGACGCATGCACCTACCTTGCATCAATGAGATGCAAGGTAGGCGTTCCCATCTAGAAAATGGTGCTAGCCCCATATTTATCCCTGTGCTAAAATGACACACGGATGAGAGGAGGGGCTAAATAAGGGTGCACAGCTTGCTTTGCACTATTATTTAATGCCTGGGTCAGACCAGGCATTAGGGGACCTGTGGGCCCATTTCTATGGTTAACACCATGGAATGGGTCCACAGGTGCCCTCCTGAAGCCCCAGGAACCCTCACCCTCACCCGAGGGACACCAGAGGATCGAGGACCCCATCCCAGGTAATTTTTTTTTTTTTTTTTTGCATTGGTCCCTAACTTGGGGCCCCCTGCATGATACAGGGTGCAATGCCCATGCCCAGGGGACACTTGTCTCCTATGCTGGCCATTGGGGTGGTGGGCATGATTCCTGTCTATCCTAAGACAGGAGTCATGTTTTTGGTGGTTGTGAGCCAGGAGATGGTGCTAGTCTGATTAGAGGCATTTTTTTGCCTCCAACCAGGCTAGCATCATTTTTTGACACACAACCCCCTCCTTCCCTTCTGCCACACCCACCCGGCTAGTGTCTTTGTTGCGGATGCTAGCACAAGTTTAGCGCCGGCTTGTGCCATTCCTTTAATATGGCCCCCGGCTGGCGCTGTGGAATGGCGCAAGCCGGCGCTATATTTTTTTGCCACAAAACTGCGTTTGCACAGTTTTGGGGCAAAAAGTATAAATCTGGGCCTAATTCCATTGAGAGTCCATGTAAACCTTGTTACTCAAAACAAGAACAAACACAATGTCCCTCTTACTTGTCGGCACACAATCACAATCTCCCATCAGCTTTCAAGTACTCAATACTAAATCTGAAAGACAAATAATGGAAATTGCATCCCTTCTACTGGCAACAATGTATCAAATTCTCGCAAGGTGTACAGTGACAGAAATATCCAAATGTCTTATACCTATGCAGGTTTCTGCATCAGACCTTCCAAACAGTAGTGAACACAAACTTTCAAGAGGGACATTGAGGTGGAAGTTGAGGTTACCAAGGAAGATGTAGTGCTTGAATTCAATGGCAAGTGGGGCAATGGATTCAGCAATGGTGTTGCAGAATCCAGGGCATGGTCCAGGTGGTCCTAGGGTGTCTCTGATGATCATTCTGCCATTGATTTGGAGTTGAAAGTTGAGGTTTTGATAATGGTGTGCTGTTATCTTCGGTGTTGGTGGTTTAATGGATGGTTTCTTTGTGAATGATGGCAATGCCGCCTCCGTGTTTGATGGTGTAGTGTTAGTGTATCATCTTGTAGTCACTGAGCTGCCTTTAAAAGGACGCACACCATTATTAATAATTTTCCTAAATGGGCTTTGCAGGATTAGCATCAAAGTGTTTACGCTCATCCTGCAAAGCTCCAAACTAGCGTAAAAAGTTTTGACTCTAGTTCCCTAACTTCCACCATACAGCGTACACATGGTGGCATTAGGGGGGCACTAAGGGGAACAAGAAAAGTGGCGCTGCACTGATTGCAGTGCCACCTTTCTTAAATCTAGCTCTATGTGTACACTACTGCTGCACCTTTTATTGCTCATGACTCAAATTCAGCCCCTATATAAATCCTGAAAGGCTGTTTTTGGTCAGGACTTTTAAACATTTTGTTCAGTGCAGAATACATTGCAGTAAAAACAATGGAGCTCTTTTCACAAGATGCCTATCACCAATGCCATTTGTCCAGTGAAGCAGGGTTATTGGCTAACAGGTGAAAGATACATCTCCATTTCAGTGATTTAGTGTTGGAATGTAAAATTTCACTTTCCTCTGTGCTGGGTCTCAAAGGGAAGGAAACTGGCTGTGACTAACTGAAAGGGGACATCGCAGGAAAAATTAACTCCTTAGAGTATCCCGAGCCTCTAAAATGCTGGATTACATTTATATTAATCAGGGTCACTTGTTCTTTCTCCCCCATCCCAAATAATAAAATGGCTCTATGCACCTCCTTCTGGTGTCTAAGACCCCCTCCTGATTTGTGACAGTGCTTGGACCCTCCCAGTATTCTCTACATGAATAACGTGTGGATATTGCACCAAAACTTCTCTTAGATAAGGGTATAGATGTTCTCTCTGACATACATTGGTCTATTAGTTCATCAAAGGCTGATCTTATCCCAATGCGCCATGCTTATCCTCTGCTCCGTGGCGGCTGGACTATTCACAATGTCTCCCTTAGATTCTGTCACTGCTTTCCTCATTCTCCATGGGTCCCCATAAGCTAGGGACAATGCCATTGCTGCTTGCCACTGATTCATGGATGAGACTAGCCTCTGTCTTAGCTTCTACACAATCGGCTCCAAGCCCAATGACACAGCTGCCCTTTGTACTGCTCCCACAGAATTGGTGCCAGGGTCACATCCTCAGTAACTCAAAATCTCACTAAAAGTATGAATAAATGAGAATCCCAGACCCATTTTGAGATTTCATCAGTGATTTCAGAAAATCCTTTGAACATAATCCTATTTAGTGAAGTTCTGTGGTCACCAAATTCAGAACTCATGACAAGGTTTGAGAAAATACTGATTTGCATGAAAGCTCCTATTTAGCCCCATATTGGGATTAGAAGAGCTGAGGGTACAACTCATCAGAGTTTTAGTAACTGAATATTGACTCAGAATTGCAAACATATTGTGGGACCGAATATCAATTGTAAGTATATATTATTTTTTGTTTGTAAATAATATAGAAGTTTAAAATATAGTATATTAAAATATTATTGTGTAAAATTTCATTTTGATGTATTATATTCCTTGTCTATTTTGAGGAAAAGCATATATATAAATATATGCTATATCATTATTATTTAATTTTATAATGTTTTGCAATTTTAGTTTTGTTTTTGTGTTGGTTTATTGGAAGTTTGGGAGGATAATAGCTCATATTAAAATGACATGTATGTATAATGCATATTTAATTACAGATTGTTTTAAAATGTATATAATATTTTGATCAATAATATATTTTATTTTTCTGTATTTGGGTTGGATTATCTGGTTTACTGGGGAATTGAGTGGTTAGTGCTTTAATGAAATGATGTACTAAAAACATGAAACCAATCATTATTACAAATTATAATTTATATAATTATTTATTATATTATTTAATAATTACCCAGCCGTTATAAAATTATTTAAATGAATATCAGGAAAAAAGAAAATGAGAAAACAGATTTTATTTTTCAGAGTTTTGGGTAAGTAGTTTACTATTTTTAGGGACAGTCTTTCACATATATTTTGGATAACTTATTTTATAAACTTTATAGTTTATTTAGTATTGTAATAATGACAAGTTAATATAACATCTGTCACTTTGTTGCATAATTCCATGTGCTCTTCTGGATCATGCACTGACATCAGGCCCCAGTGGGCAAGACAGCAGAATTCATAAAGAGAAAAACTTATTTTACAAACCAATATTAATCAATGTATCATCAATAAATCCTAAACTGTTACTACTGTAACATTTATTCTATTAGTTGTTTAAAGTGAAGAACATACATTCAAGATATAGTAAAGCCATAGTAGACAACCACCTCCCTATATAAAATAATCAAGGGAGAACTGAGGCTGAGTAACCACATGTGACATCCTCCAATCAAAGCATGATGAAGAACAATTTATTTCACTACTACCAGAGAGGGGCTGTAACATGGTTACTTACATAACATATATAAAAGAAACTTAGATACTGTGTGACCCCCCCCCATAATCAAAATGAGTAGTATTGTTCATGATATGTGATGCTAACATGACAGGTGAGACAATAAAAATAAATCCTATAGGATATTCTGCAAGGAGTGTTGTCTGGCACTGTGGTTAGATATAGAGCCAGCCCATGATTTGAAATCACTCTAGGCCTAAATCTTTTCTTTGCAGTAATTGATTTATTTTGATGCTGCAACATATACTTTCTCTATTATTTTGACTATATTTATAGAGAAGTGACTTTGTAGCAACCGATTCCGAGTGCCGAGCAAGGCATTCTGCCTAACTGCGTTAGCTGTTTATTTTGTGCTTTTTAGCCTAAATAAATAGAATTTATGCAAGATATACCCTTTGGAATGCCACCACATTTTTGTTTACTTGAGTAATTTGATTCAAACTAATATTTGATATCTTATTTATGTTAGTTTTAAATACAAAATAAAATATGATATTTGATACAATTTTTAACACATGGTTGATACATTTGACAGTATATTTATCAAAATTTGTTTAATGTAATTACATTATTAAAACTGACCTAACTTTGAGTAAGGGCCATATATTAGACAACCCTCCTCCCAAAAGTTAGGATAGTATATGTGACCCCACCTACCTTCATCAAATATATGCATTTCCCTAATGCTGATAGGACTGCAGCTATAATAGTAAATCACTTCCCACCCCAATGTGTGCACTTTGCCCAATTTTCATAGGTTGGAAGTTACAATGGTAATTGCAACTCACATTATTATATGCCTTTCCCCAGTGTTGGTGTATTTGTAGTACAGAGTAAAATTGCCATTCTGTGTCACAGCGAGTGTCCTGGGGGCACGACAGGGAAGTGTGCCTGCTTTGTGCACCCCGGGGCACTTGGGTGCTACAGAAGGGGTTCAGAGGCTGTATTGTGGATGAGGGCACTGAGGCAAACATGCCTTTAGGAGGAGTACTGAAAGTGTGCCACAAAAAAGGGGCACACTTTTAGTGTGCCTCCTAAAGCCAGCCCACTTGCAGGCAGGTGCCATCATTCCCTGTAAAGGGATCCCTCTCTCCCTCATTAAAGTGCAGGCAGCATGCCACATGCACTGTGAAACATGGAGTAGCTTTGAAGCAGTCTCTCGGAATTTAACCTGAATCGCTGCACTCAGGGCTGCATGAGTTCATAGCTGCCCTTGGAGCAGCGTATTTATGGTAATACTTCACACCTTCCATGTTTACATACAGCAAATCTTTGCGAGGTGCAAAAAAACAGAAAATGCACCATATATGTAATACAGCCCCTGATTGTTTACTCTTTTAATGATTGTTACATTGGAATTAGTATATTAAATGACTACCCTTAATTTTATTGTGTTAATGTATGTGGGCTTTCAGTTCAAATGTTACAATTATTTATTAAATGTATTTATAAATGTATTTAAAACCAGTGAGTCTAAGCCACAATCCACTTTCTTTCCCCAAATCCCTATGACAATATTGATACTTTTCATGACGTTACTACCAAAGAATTGAAAAACTTGAGGAAAACAGGGCCCTGGGCAATTTTACCAAAACAAGCTATAAAGTCTCTGGCAGGAGATGATGACATCACTATACAGCCTGTAGATAAAGGATGCAAAATTGTCTTACTCACTAAAGAGATGTACATAAAGGAAGCCATACACCAGCTCAGTGACACTGAGGGCCTGATTACGACCTTGGCGGATGGGATACTCCTTCACAAATGTGACGGATATCTCGCCTGCCATCTGCCAAGTTCGTAATCAGGCCCTAAATGTTATGAACACATTGGCAGAAGGACGCATAAGAAACATTTCACTGATTAATGAAATCTCCTGGAAAGCTAAAGAGACAAAGATCTCCCAGAATGGGAAAAGTATTGTTATCTCAGAAAGGAATTTCCCCAATTTCCAGTTCTATTCCTTCTTCCCAGGGTACATAAAAATGAAACCAACCCACCTGGCAGACTGGCTGTGCCCTTCAAGGGCATTGCCTTGGAGAATGTATCCAAATATGTGGACTATTTCTTGAGAGACTTTGTCACAAACCTTCCCTCATATGTTAAATATATGAAGGATTTTCTATGTAAGCTAGAAGGTCTAGACGGAAAAAATTATTATCTTTAAAATACTTTGAATGTCAGTTCACTCTATACTGTCATAGAACATAAGGTGGGCACACAGGCATGCAAGCACTTCCTTGGAGCCAAACCCATCAGGTACTTAGCACATTATGAGACGTTGCTAGAAATGGCTTCCCACTGTATGACACAGAACATCTTTCTGTTTAATGGGACCTTACAAGGCAATTTCTACGGCCTGGGATAGGCACTTGCTTTCTACCCAGCTTTGTGAATCTGTTTCTGGGCTGGTGGAAGGAGCAAGTTTCAGATGACCCCAGACAGAAACCTGATGGAACAAGCAGTCACATAGCTGAGATACATTGATGATTTATTCATCATCTGGAAAGGGTCAAGGGAATCTGCTGAAGATTTTAAGAATCTAAACATTAACAGCTGCAACCTCATTTTCACACATACAATCGGCACAGAAAGCATTGAATTCCTTGATGTCAAAGTTGAGATAAAGGACAAGAAGGTACAAATCAGCTTATACAGGAAGCCTACAGCTGGTAATAGTCTCCTTCATGCCCTCGATGGATTTCATGATTCCCTGAATGGAGTATTCCCTGTAGTGAACTACTGAGGGCAAGAAGGAAATGCAATTCTGATACCATGTACAAGAGAGAAGAGCAGCCGATGGTAGCCACGTTTAAGGATAGAGGGTATCCACTTGGGATCTTCTAAAGGGCTATTTAAAAAATGAAGGACATCAACAGGTAACCTGTACTGTTTGACAACAAGGGAGAAACTAGCACTGACAAAAACATGGCCACTAGGATAACATACAATAGCAGTTCTAAAAGATAACCAGGATTATCTACAGCAATTGCACCACCCTCAAAAGGGAATCTGTGATTAGACATGCAATCATTGAGAGGCGCAGCATAACATGTCACAAGGTACATTCCCTTATGGATAGTCTGGTACATAACAATATTACAATCACTAAGAGGCAGCTGAGCATGTGAGGCCTGATTTACAAAGGTAAACTTAGATGTTTAGCCTAAACGTAGACCAAACGTCTAGGTTTACGACGTTGGGATTTCATAAAGGGCAATTACAAGTAGTATTTTTACATCCACACACAGGGCTCTGAGTACGGACGTAAAGACACTACTCGTAAATGCACTTTGTGAATTCCTAATGTAAACTTAGATGTTTGGTCTAGGTTTAGGCCAAACATCTAAGTTTACCTTTGTTAATCAGCCCTTTGTTGCTGCAAAGCATAAAAACACAGTAGCAGCAGGAAGGAATATACCACCTCACATGGGGGGACTGACAGGGTTATAAAACTATTTCTAACCTGCAGCTCCCAATATGTTGCATACATTCTTGAATACCCATGCAAACTGTGGTATATAGGATAGTAAAACACAAGCAGTAAAAAACAAATATCTTAGTGCCATAGAACATGGCGCCCCCCATTACTCTGTTGCAAGGCACTTCAAAGAGGTGCATTATAGTGGTCATACAAAGTTGTCCTTCTTTTTCATTGAACAAATACCCAGGAATATAGGAGGAGACAATAGAACATTGTGGTTGAGAAAAATTGAGTCCAAATATATTATTGATTTGGACGCCAAAAGCTTGAAAGGTTTGAATTTGGATAAAGAGCTAAGAGTACATTTAATGTATGAGTAAGGAGAATGTGCCTTGACTTTTTTCTTAGTTGGTTTGATATCTCTCTCTTTAGGACAATGTGTGAACCTGTATATTTGTTTGTTTATTTTGTAAATTATTATCTTAAAAAAATTGCACTATACGTTTTTAAATTGCAAGAGGAAAGGGATAACATGCAGCAGAGCAAGAGTAGTTGGTTGTGTATCTCCTAACCTTTTCTCCACTTATATATGCGCCTTTGATGGACTGCAACACAGATAAGATCATGTTGCTTCTATATTTTTTTTTGTTTACCCTTATTCCTCTGGTAACACAATTTATGTGCCTAGACTACATGTCATGTAGACAGTTTTGTCTGTACAGGAGGCCACCAACACAGGGCCCTGTAAGGGATTTACATGCCCCACATGCCCACTGTGGCTCTGTTGTTTGCAACTTCTTTTAATGTCTGGTACTTAATTATTTTTTAAAGGATGTGTGCCCCCCAGAGTTGAATGGAATGTACACGCTATAATCCATTAGGAAATCATTTTGATGACCCCACATAACACCTTTTGAAGTTTATGATAGGGTTTATCCATTGTTTGAAAGTTATTGTTTGGTACTCCTCGAAGGCATGACTGTATTCCTCTGCTTCTTGGTGCATACATTCGCCAACACAAGCATGTTCATGTTATTATGCACAGTGAGCTATATGTACCAACTGTTATGAAGTTGCTCCGCACACCAATGCAGTGTCAGTGATACATTACTGTATAATTCATTGGTTATACTTTACCGTACACACATATATATTTATTTTTTCTTTTCCATGCAGTATGGAACAAATGTTAAATGCTTATTGATATCAGATTTGGATTTTGTAATTTCTCATTCTCATTTTCTCATCTTTGTGTTTGAAACCGTGATGGTAATGTGGAAATTTCGCACTCGTGTAATAGGATATGTAATATTACAAGATGATGCTTATGTGAACAGTGGTCTTTTACTTTGCAATTGCACAGGTGTCCTTTTTTATGTTTACTTTAACACTCTATAATCACAGTGATCGGTTGTACCATTCTCTGGACCAAACGTATCATCATGCTGCAATAAACCTACATGTTTAGCATCTTTTTATGAGCGAGCGTCTATTTGTTTTGGCTACTATGTATTTAAAACTAGTTAATGTTTAATGTGATTTGAAATTCTTAAAAACATATATTTTTAAAATGTCAAAATATTCTCTACAGAAATGCAAATGTAAACATTTTACATATACTATAATAATGTCTCTTTTAAAACTACATAGGGCCTCATTACGAGTTTAGAATATAATGGAACTTGTAAAACACTGGCCGGGATATTCGTCACGTTTGTGACGGAGTAATCCCCTCCGCGAACTAGTAATGAGGCTCCTAGTTATTAAGTAAGTTACTTAAATTGTAATTTTGAGATACAATTTTTAAAAGGAAGTTTATTGTACATTTATTTTTTACTTTATTCAATAGCTAAAGTAATTAATTTCTTTTAATTACATTGCAAATAATTTTTTTTATTTTTATAGATTGCTTTTTTGGTTTAATAATGCTTTATAAAAGTACAAATTAGCATACATTAGTACAACAAGAATACTTAAAAATGGCAGTACATATTTCTGAGCAAAAGGAAAATTATATTGAGCTAGAGATACACATAGCTAAACATTCATGCTGAAACATGTTATGTAATCAACAATAATAGAATATTGTACTATAAAATATTGGCATTTTTATTAAGTTTTAATAAAGAAGAAAAGAAAAGGGAAAGGAGAAAAGAGAAAAAAGAATATTAACGAATGCAAACTGAAAATCACATATTTATAATATAACAACTGTTAGTTCTAAACAGAAAATCAAGGAGGTTCAGAAACTGTGTTAGTAGTGGAATGAATGGTCTTTTGTTTCCAAAGAAAACAAGTGAGAGGAAGCCATTGCATGTCTCTTTTAATTACCAATTCAGTAGTGTTAGCATTTGCACGATCATTCTGTGATTATAACAAATCAAATTCCACCAAGCAACTGTAGATATTTTTGTGGTATCTTTCCAAGTGGAAGCTATAATTTGCAGAGCATTAGCAAAAGTAGGTCAACAAATTTCCCAAGCATAATCTGGGATTGCCATAGAGAAAAAGAACTACTAATAAAATATGTAGGATACTAAAAGGTATATTGGTAGACAAAATCGTATACATTTTTTCCCAGACTTGTACCCAAAAACTAAAGGGCATTCAAAAAACATGTGCATATAATGAGAACACGACCAGCATTTGTTATTTGCAAGTAATTTAAATCTATAAATATCTATAGGGGTATAGTAAACTCTATTATAAAAATAAAATAATGTTTGGGTTGTAATTGCTGAGCTGGATGTTGTGTGAAGTTTTAACCATATTGTTTCCATACTTGTAAAAGAAACTGTTGATTGAAATCTTGTTCCCATGTTAATTCTATTTGAGATTTTGGTCTCACAATGTAGGTATTCAGAAGACCTTTGTATTTAAAGGATGCCTTGACATGTTAGGAAAAGTTGTAGGATTGAGAGGAGGTCTGTGTAAGGGAAGTGAAAATGAAGATTGAGATAAGAATTTATGAAGAATGTTTTTAAGATATTGATAATGACCAGCCTTGGGAGAGAAAATGTGAAATACATTTTTGTTGAATATCTTGAAAATTAAGTAGACATTTATTTGAAATCAAATGATCCAAGGTTACAATATCTTTATGTATCCGTTCTTTCCTGGCGAGGGCTTTATTTTTTAATTGGATATCTTCATTATAGTATGTAGGAGTTTGATTGAGATTCTCCCATTGAGAATGGGAACCAATGAGTAATGGCATGGCCGTATAAAAAAGGAAAGATTTAGGGATTTTTGAAAAACTAATTGCATCTCTGAAAGTAAATGGTGTGATTTGTGAATATTCTAATTGGTTCCATAATGTAGTTTGGTCCTGAGTGGTGGAAGAAAGCGACATCCAGCTTTGTTTCAAAGTAAAAGCGGAATGATATTGTTTAAGACATGGAAAATTGTCATCTCCATTATTTCTAGATTCCTGTACTTTGGTTATTGAATTGCATGAATTATGTTTATTCCATACAAATTTAGTAAATAATAGATTAATAGTTTTAAAAAAAACAGAGGGAAGTTTAACTAGAAGCAAAGACAAATAGAAATTTAACATTGGCAACATCATCATTTTGATTGTGGCTAGTCTCCCCTACCAAGTTAAATATGAAAGGTACCATATGCCGGACATTTTAGAAATGTTTGACTTAACATCTTTGAGATTAATTGGGATAGTGTCTTTAAAAGAGTTAGAATAGAGGGTGTCTCGACATTTGATATATTTATGGTTCCAGGTAAAGCTGGTATCTTTAAACATGTTAGATAAGCAATAATTGTTTAATGGTAAAACCTCTGATTTTTCTACATTAAGCTTACATCCTGAAACATTAGAGTACTCTTGTAACAAAAGAAAAAATTCAGGGATAGTATTTTTGGGATTTGAGATTAAAAGCAAAACATCATCAGCATATGCTGTGAATTTAATCTTTAAATCATTATGTTTAAAACCGTAATAGTTAGATGATCTGCTTTTTTTCTCTAAAAAGGGTTTTGGGGCTAATATGAATAAAAGATGTGATAGTGGACAACTCTGTCTAGTACTTCTATATAAGTGAAAATGTTGAGACTGTTTACCATTAACAAAAATAGATATAGAGGGTGAGGAGTACAAAAGTCAGGTAAGTTTGAGAATATACAGACTAAAACCATGCCATTTTAATGCTCCAAACATCAAACAAACTAGATAAAAGGTTTTTTTGGCATCTAAAGTTATACCAGCTATAGGATCCCTAAAATTAGAAGCTAGATGGCCAATGTTAAGAAAACTTCTCGAATTATCCGATATGAATCATCCCTTAACAAAACCTGATTGATGTATATCTATTAAGTCTGGGATGAACTGACAATCAGTGTTTTTAAGGGATATGAGTCTATAATTTCCACATTTTGATAAATCTGTATCTTTTTTAGGGATTGAACTTAACATAGCTTCAGAAAAAGTACCCTTTGCTTGACCTTGTTTTATGAAAACCTGAATAAGCAATAACAGCTTGGGAATGTATGTGCTGCTGATTTAGAAATATTTTGAAAGTAAGTATCTAATTCATCCACATTAGAAGTGGTTTCTGGGTATATAATGTGGTATAATAGTTGATGAAACATTCTAGGATTTTTGAATCACTGGTGTGTCTATTTCCATAGTTGTCTGTAATGACCGTAATCTTAGACTTTCTTTTCTTAATCGTTAAATAATTTGTCAATCATCTGCCCACCTGTTTCTTCCCCCCATAGAATTTGGAACTAACTTTGAGTAGAGTACCACATGCACTTTCCCAAGATTGCTTATTATATTGTAGTTTAGCATCAAATAATCTGGATAAAGTATCTGGTTTGTTAGAGGAAAAAGATTCATGTTCAGGGTGTTTAATGTATATAAGCAATTAAGAGGAAGCTTTAAGATTTGTTTTCTTTTTAGTTGCAACGTAATCTATAGTAAAACCTCTAGCAGTAAGTTTGAAAGCATCACACATAAAGTTCACCTGAGTATCAGAGCGTAGATTATTCATAAAGAATACTTCTGCAAGCACTGTAAATTGTTTGATAAATAACTTACCTTGCAACAAAGTGTTATTAAATCTCCAGCGATTTGAGAAAGGGGAATTGCTTGGGAAATCCAAATCAGTAATACCCAGGGTGTGATCAGATATAAGAATAGACCCAATTCCCGCATGTAAAATAGATTGAAGGATATTTTGTCTAACAAATATATACTCTATTCTGGAATGTGAGCGATGAACCAGAGTGTAAAATGTAAATTCTAATACATATGGATGAGCGGTTCTCCATACATCATGTAACCCTCTAGAGGAAATTGATTGATGGAATGCTTTCTGCATTTTATTAGGGGTATATCAAGTTTGGGAACAATGGTCAACAAAGGAGTCCAGTAATTGATTACAATCGCCTCCTACCACAAAATTGTCAGATATGCAAGATAGAAATAAAGAAGAAAAATTAACACAAAATTGAGGTTTCACTCACGTAGGAGCCTAAACATCACATATGGAAAATAGTGTGCCATTAATTTTAACAGTCAATAGAATACATCTGCCTGCATCATCTTTAAACTCTTCAATGACCTGGAGTTGTAGCATTTTGTGAAACAAAATTATTACGGCATTTTTATTGTTAAATGAAGAGGAAGCAAAAACATGACCTTCCCAATTTCTACCCAAACATTTAAAGTCCTGCTCCTTAAGATGTGTTTCCTGTATGAGAGCAATTTGACAATTTAGTTTGGAGAGATGTTGAAGCACTCTCTGTTTCTTAACTGGATTGCGTAAACCTTTAACATTCCATGAAATAATATGAAGACTGGTCATTTGTGAAACAATAGGAGGCATTTAGGCAACAAGGCCATAAGTAAACCAAAAATGCAGACAAAATAGGATTCGTTGAATAAGATAGAATGGCAACTTATGAGCATATAACTATATGTGGTTGCATGTTGATACCAATATTGCATTACAGAGTGGAAAAGAAGGTAAAAGACGAAAGAGAGAATGAAGAAAAAAATAAAATATAAAAAGGAAAAGTGAGTGAAGAGGTAACAAGAGCCCCCCAATGATAGAGGAAGAAGATGACGAAAAGCAAAAGAGCTTTAGTCATAATTGTCTTGAAAGGAAGAGATGTATTTTCGATGGGAGAAAGGGAGGAGCAAGAAAATTAGAGGCCAGCCAGCAACGATCCACCAAGGAAAATGAAATAGTAAGTAACATAAGGGAGGAGAAAGGATGGAACAAAGAAAATTTACTTACAAAGTTAACAACTGAAATTGAGACTTACCAACATGAGGAATAACAGTGTATTGTTGACATTACATGGACACGAGAACAGAACACATTTGGAGAAAATAACTTCTCACCTTGTCAGTTCAGCAAATTTGATACCTGTGAAGGAAAAAAAAAAAAGTTGAAAGTCCCACATGGATCAATCAAGCCTTGGTGAAATCTATAGCTGTTCCATTGTAATTGTATATAAATTGTTTCAAATCTGATGGGTTATCGAAAGTAGTTGTTCTTTCTTTGAAGATAACTTTAGAAAGACAGGGTGAGTAAGAACATATCTTGCATTCATAGATCTCAAGGCTGGTCTTAGGTCTAGAAATTCCTTCCTTCTATCGGAATTCATCCTGGCTACTTCTTGACTAAAGAATCTTTTGGCCAGACCATACCATTTGTTTACGTTGTTTGGCGGCTGTTAAGACTGTCATCAATTCTGAGTACTGTAGAAAGAGGGAAATAATTCCTCTTGGTTTAGATGAATTAGATGCTTGAGATGATCCAATACTGTAAGCTCGCTGGATATTAAGAACAGTGACTCTCTGTAGACGAACAACCTTTGGAATATGAGTTTGCAAAAATTCGATCATATCCTGGCCCTCAGATCCTTCCAGAATGCCATACATATGGAGGTTATTGCGCTTATTACATTTTTCTAAATCTTATGTTAATTTTTTAAGTAGGATGAGTTCCTAAGTCAAATTTTTGACTTTGACTGTAGTATCTTGTACGTCACTAATCCTCTGTTCCACTTCAGTAAGTCTAGAGTCCAGACGGGACAATTTCTCCTCATTTCGTTGTAGTGCTACATTTATCTCCATTACAAAAGGTTTAATTAGCATTAAGTCATCCATAATTTCCTCTGTTGTGAGAGGCACAGGAGGTTTAGTGGAGGAGGTTGGGTCTTTTTTAACTCTTTTATTACCCCCAGAGTCTTTACAACCATTAGTGGTGCAGACAGAGGACATTGTGGTTTTTGAAGTATACGGAACTTCCATCCTGATGATATTGTTAATAGTTAACACAGTAGAATGATTGATGCTCCTGTTCTCCAAGACAAAAAAAAAATATATATATATATATATATATATATTTATTTATTTATTTATTTTTTCCCATATGTTACGCGTAGGTCTGCGCCCCCACGGCAGACTGAGACGGGATCGCGAACCCCTCGTATTCATTCTTAATGTTTTCCCCAGTAATGGAAAAAATCCTCTCAGTCACTCAATGTCTATTGTATTAATTTAATTCGGCAAAAAGCAAAATCACTCAACGCGTTTCGGGAGTCGCAGCTCCCTTGTTCACGAGTAATCCTGAAACCATTTTCTATTTCTATATAATCCCTTCACCATAACATAAACACCAATAACGGACAAGAATGTTTTCACTGATACGGCGGCCATCTTTAAACATATTATCTCATATAGTCGAACAGTCATTTCCCCTTCAAAATATCGTACCATTTTCTAGACCAACGCTTGTTTCTTATAAATTCACCCTTTGATCATTATATTTGTTCTATTTATCTCCATTATTAATTTATTATTTTTCAATGTATTATTTTTCAATAGTCGCCTATTTCTACTCAATCCTTCAACATATATTAAATACCTTACTATTATTTCACGTTATTATCAAACTTATTTCATTTTTCTTTTTAACATTATCCATTCATTAATGTTTTCATATTTAAATCTATTATTCATCTTTTTCTTACGGATGAGTAGCTGCAAAATATCTTTTTTCAAAACCATTTATTTCACTTCTGTAAACGTAGATCCATAAAATCATATATTATAAACTTAACACTCACTCTAAATTGATCCAAACCGTATTTCTACACAAGAGGAGAAAATAAATTACTTTAGGCATTGAGTGATTTAGCTTTTTGCCTAATTAAATTAATACAATAGACATCAAGTGACTGAGAGAATTTTTTCTGTTACTGGGGAAAACATTAAGGATAAATATATATATATATATATATATATGTATATATATATATATATATATAAATGTGTATGCACCCAGTCAGAGCCACAGAAGGGTAATTCCAGAATAGTCAAAATAAATAAGAGAACCAGCGTAAGACCAACAACTACAGTATATATATATATATATATATATATATATATATATATATATATACATATAAATAAATCCATATATAGGATCAGAATGCCCAAGTTATTTTGTCGAAATTAACACCACAAGCAATAGCAATTGTCAACATCTATGTAGGTGATTTGAATTCCTCCATTTGCTTTTAATTGAAAAGTAAGAAGACCTGAGGTGTTGAAGAAAAAAGAGAGAAAGAAAACCATCTAAAATGGCAACTGTAATCCTGTGTGGATGGGACAGCGGGCTTAAGGGGTAAAACTCTGTTAAAAGCATAAAAACTCACCACGCTGCTCCCTGCTGGATCGCATGCCATTGCCACATGATTAATAATCATCAGCTGCCAATTAACCGCTCCTCTGCGGAAGAATTTCCTCAGCGGCTTGGAAGCAATGTTATCGAGCAGCCATCTTGATTGCTCCCTGCGTGCGTTCTCCAGCTTAAAGATGTTTTCAGATTAAAAAACATACATGTTTGCAATGTTACATATTTAGATATTTGAATATAGTTTATTTACAACTTTAGATATGTAAATTAAGTTTTTATTCTAAAATTGTTTTTACATTAAATTAAAATTTTATGATAGGGTTTTCACAGCTATTTTGTATATACAGTAGTATTGAAATCCACCTTTTGTGTGACTACTTTCATTTTAAAATTACTATACCCAGTGATTTCCTTCACCATTATCACACATGTGTATGTATGTACGAAACTACAATTAAATTCGAAGATTCCCTAGTGCTGGATTGTGTCTGCTTCCTACAGAAGGTAATCCTTAGAATAACCAAGTCCTGAACATACAGAAAAACCCAGGACTATGCCCACCCATTCATTCATGCCTTTAGGTTACTGCCGAAGAGAATCCTGGTGATCCGTATGGTATTGGGTATGCAAGTGGCCACAAGTGGTTTCATCTAGCTCCATGTTCTACTTAGATCTGTGCCAGATCTCCAGGTGAATCAGGGGCTATAGAATAGCAGTGTACACCCCCCCTTGTTAATGTCTACTGTTCCACATCCATTTTACCACTATGCCCAGGCTGACATAAATTCTGGTTAATTCTAGATATTGTGGTGAAAGAGAAGTATGGTGGCAGCAGTATTCCAATTTTGTTAGAGACTGTACCTGATCCTGCTCCATTTGTGTGCTCGTGGTTTAGCCACTGTAATTGTGGTCATTCTGAGTTTGGTGGTAACTGAATCGCCATGCCGGTGGCGGTGCAGACTGCCATATAACGAGTAAGGTGGTGAACCCAATGCAACACAGACAACCCACCGCCACCGCCGATGAGCAGCATCTGGCGGTGGTAGCTGACTCCATGCATGCAGAAGCCATTGTCCCACCCTCCATATCCTGAGTAACCACTCCGCCAGGATATCCTGTGTGGTCTTGCCACCATGAAAAACCTGGCAGAAACAGAAAGTATAAAAAGAAACAAACACCCACCTCCAGGCACAGGGACAACTCTGCAGCTGCCGTGGCAAACAAACTGCTAGTCTTTCCAAAGTTGTACCTTCAGGGCCACCGACAACGGTGAACACAACAACTGTAAGTACACCTAGCACAGAGGGGAGGAAATGGCAGTGGTACACTTCCACACAGAACACACATACCGCACACAGACAGCAAAGGCCAAGCACAGGCACACACAATATATGTCAATGCCAAGTACACAATACACACACAAAGCCAAGCAGATACGTGCCAAACATACAGCACAATGCACACCTACACCACCAACACACCCTATAACCGCACAATGACACCTCAACACAGGAATAGACAGGCACGTTTTGTGACACCGCACATACACACCCCATGTACTCCATGTAGCATTGACACACAATCAATAGCTGTGCACATTCAAACAGGTGACATGACATGTGAAACCAACATACAAGGAAATCCACACATGCAGCACTACTCACAGGGACGCACACAACACCCTATACAAACACACAAGCAAGCAGTCACACACATCACAACATCCCATGGCCCAAACCATCTATCCAGCACACTCAACAACACAGACACAATCCACACACAGACCTCGCACATCTATACACACAGATGTCACACCACCATGTAGAAGGAAACAAGGACAAGCATCTCATCTTGCCAACCACAGCAATGTGGGCAGATGTATTAATAAACAGAAGGTGTAGAAAACTATATATAAAATGTGCCAAATGGCAACTGCAATATCTGGTAATGCAGGACACATTGTCCAGATATCATGGCCCCAACTTGCCTCCTGACTGGAAATAGTGCTCTACCACATAGGAGCAGCAATGGGACAAGCAGGCACCTCAGAGGTGTGGGGGTGGTGCGGGAGGTTTGTATTTGGAAGGGGCACGCGTAGGGTATGGCTTGGGAGGGGTGATTTTGGCACTGGGAGGGCTGGAATCCTTGCTGGGTGGAGGGGCAGGGGAAACACCAGAGGGGGCACCCAAGGAATGGGAGGTGGAAGGGCCTAAGAGGGGTGGGGGACACAGCGTTTATGGGGAAGACTGGGTGGGAGAGGAGAAGGGAAGAGGTCAAGGGCAGCAAGGAAAACTTTCTTAGGTACACAGGGGCGGTCAACTGATTGAGGGTTAGGAGTGGAGGTAGAGGGAGTGGTTGTCTGACATGTCTGTGTGCTGTACATGGATGCTGGTCTGTGCAATACCTGTATGTGTGTGGTGGATGAATGTTGGGTGGATGAGTGGATATGCATGCATTTTTTAGGAGGAGGGGGGCAGAGATGCAGAGAGAGGGAATGGGAGATGAGTCAATGTTGTGGTGGTGTGTACAAGTGAGGTGGATGTGCTGCAGGTGCAGGGACGGTAGTCGTGGTTAGGGCAGATGTGATGTGTGGGGTGTGTGTTTGTGAGTCTGCTGTTGTGGTGATTGAGCGTATGACAGGAATGGTTGCAGGATCAGTGTGTGATGATGCAGTGCTGGTAGGTGTGAGTCGAGATGTGACTGCAAGGGAGGAGGTGGTGGGGGAAGTGTCTGTTGTGTCTGCAGATGTGTGTTGTGTGTGTGCATGCCTGTGTGAGCGTTTGTGATGCCTATGACTGTCTTTGCGCACCTTGTCTCTTGTAGTGGGTGTATGCTGGTCTTTAGGTGTGCATTGGACGAGTGTGGGGAGAGGGGATGTGGATTGGGAACAGGTAGCTGGAGGGGGTACGGACGAAGAAGGGACACTGGCTGACGTCAACGAGGAGGCCAGAGCCTGAAACGATCTCTGGAGGCCAGACAAATCACTGTGAATGCCTTCCAGGACCGCAATGATCTGCTAAATCTGGGATCTCCCACAGAGATGGTTTGCAGGAGGTCAATGGCCTCCTCATTGAGGGCAACAGGGCTGAGTGGGGCAGGGTCTGAGGTGCCTGCGGCGAAGAGATGCCCACCCTCCTGGGTGAGCGGGCACGGGAAACTCTATGGGGTGCTATAGGGAGGGAGGTGCTGGTAAGGGGGGTGGCGGACAACGATGGTGGGCTGGTGTCATCCCAGAAGGGTCCGCCACTGCCAGGGAGCTGGCATCGGAGGAGGAATCTGAATCGGAGGTGCTGGTAGCTCCAGTCTCCCCCATGGTGCTCCCCTCGCTCTCCGTCCCACTGGTCCCCTCGGCTTCTCTGGTGCCAGCATCCTGGGTCTCGTGGGCTGCTGCATCCCCACTCGCCAATGTACTTCCTCCTTCACCAGATGATGCTAATGCACACATGGACAGAGCAGGCAAGAGAAAAGGAGGGCGGGAGAAACAGAAAGGGAGGAATTGATGAGGACCCACACATACACTACACATACAAACAATGCAGATAACAGTCCCTGCCTGCGAAACAATAGCCCATTTAGCAATCATTTCCAAATAAAGTCATGCTAACTATGTCCAAACTCATCTCAACCCTGCAGCCTAAACACCTAAATGAGGACACCTAAATACCTATCAACTGCCAAAATGACTAATCCTAAAATCCACTCCAGGAACATACCCCAACACATGTCAACCATTACAGGATGTCACAAATCTTAGCAGAGAGGGACTGACGACACTAACTAACTGACAGGTATGTGTGCACTACATGTGGTACATAGGTCCATTGATGTAGGTAGTGAAGCAATGTTAATCTTCACGTAACATGCCTGTCAATACCAATAAACACTGCCAATATGACCACTTCGTAATACTATAATAGACGCAGCGATGCAGGATGCAGCAAGGGAGATGATAGCATACTTGGGAGACTTCTACCTACAGGTGAACATTTGTCACAGTACCACCACTTTTTTATCCTACATGCCTCAACTTGGTGACCGTCACGCACTACTACTTGATGGGTGTGACAACCAGGACTGTACATTCCCTAAATCACATATGACTATGTTATTACCAAGTCCAAGGAGGGTGACAGTGCACAATCATGCAGTAGTCCCCTGTCAGTCAACACTTACCCCCTTGTGGCTACTGTGCTGCCTTCAAGCACCCATCCAACTCAGGGTACGCCACCACCAGTATGTGGGCCATTAGGGGGTCAGGGTCTGACTGGCACCCCTCTCACGTTAGGAGGCCATCCCCAGCTGGGCCTCTGCGGTCTTCTGGGCCCAGCGTCACAGGTCCTCCCACTGCTTCCTGCGGTGGGTTCTCTGTGGCAATGGACCCCCAGGGTCTGCACTTCTTTGGCGATGGCTCGCAATATCCCTTTCTTCTAGTGGGCGCTGACCTGAATGGGAAACAGTGAGAAAAGGGGGGACATGATGTAAATTATACCGATACAGCAGTAAGTTTCGGCGACACACAACAAACACAGACCATGCACACTGCCAATATCCCACACATATCATGTGCATGCCACACGCCTGTCCAGTCATGACATGTCAATGTGCACACACATACATCGTCATATACCACCCAACATGTCTGACAAAGGACGTTGTACAGACCAGTTGCCCTGGAGCACCGAACAACTGCCCATACTGGTGTAGGATCCCCTCCACCAGTTTATCCAGTTGCTCCGGTGAGAAGGCAGGGGCCCTTTTCTCAGAAGTGGGTGCCATCGTTGCTCCAAGAGACAGGACACAGCAGCACACAAAGTGGAGGTCTGTACTGCCCGAATGCCAGGAGTCAAGTGAGCTGGCTCACACAAAATGGCAGTCATGACCGCAGCGGTCATGACCGTCACCGCCGGCGGTGATCGTCATTGGTCCTAGTCTCCCATAGACATCAATGTAAACCAATGAGGAGTTGCATGGCAGTTCAGACCGTCCTCCGTCAAGACGACTTCCGCCAGCAGAAGTTACTTCCAGCTGTCCAATGCATGCCGGACATTCGGATGCCATATTAGTCTTTCACATTACTGTTCTGAGTTCACACAGCGTAACTACCTGCATGTCCTCACATACACTTACTTTAGGCCACACATTGTGGACATTGACATATGTACTGTGTCTCTGTTGACATTTCCACACATGTCGCAACATTTGGCAGCATTTATGAACACATGGAAGGTGTACGTGTACATGTCCTGTATATGTCCATTCCAACAGGAATGGTGTGACATCGTCTGGTTAAGAATGGAGGGTGGAGTAATGTGTATTCACACAACATGATAGGCAACTTGCATGACTAATACCTAATGATTGTTGTGTGTCATACTTGGTAGCCTACATTGTGGGATGTTCACAGAGTGTTGATTGTGTCCCTGCACAGATATTGCCACTATGCAGTGATGAGGAATTCACATATTTACCGGCCACTCGTAGATCTTGAAACCATGGAAGTGCGACACATTATCATGACCTATCGACTGAACCGTTTGTGCATCAGGGAACTGGTTGCCCAGTTGATGCCAAACCTCCTGCCGGGTTTGAGGAATCCCCATGCCATTCCTCCAACAGTCCAGGTGTTGTCAGTCCTGCATCTCCTGGCGAGTAGCTCTTTTCAGGTCACAGTAGGACTGGCTGCAGGGTTTTCATATCCCCAGTTCTGTAAGGTGTTGCATGATGTGCTGGATGCCCTACTCAAGCATGTGCACAGGTACATTAGGTTCCCACTACCTCTAGAATTTCCCACAGTAAAAGCTGCCTTCATCAACATATCAATTGTCCCACATGTAATTGGGGCCATTGATAGGACTCACATAGCCTTGGTACCTCTGAGGATCAATGAACAGGTCTACAGAAACAGGAAGAGTACATATTTGCTCAATGTGCAAGTGGTGTGTCTTTCAGATGGATACATTACACATGTGAACGCCAAATTCCCTGAATCAGTACATGATTCCAACATCCTGAGGAACAGCAGTGTTCCTGCAATCAAGTCACAGCTACAGGGAGAAAGGCCCTGGCTCATAGATATGTGTACTGCTCTCCATGTTATACGTCTTTGCCCCTCACAACACAGTCAGCTCTCTGCCTAGCATTGTTACCTATGGTCATGTTCCCTTTTCCACACAGGTGACCCCGGATACCCTAACCTGCCCTGGCTCCTGATACCTGTGAGACATCCAACAACATTAGGGGAGAACAGGTACAATGAGGCACATGGCCGGACGAGGTGTGTGATTAAGTGCTGGATTTAGTTGCCTCCATGTGTCAGGTGGTGCATTACAGTACCGACCAGGGAAAGTCTGCAAGATCATTGTTGCGTGCTGCATGCTCCATAATCTGGCCCTCAGAAGGCACATCCCACTGTTGGAGGAGGGTGACATCAATGCTGGGGTGGTGTTTGTGGCCGCTGACTCTGTTGCTGAGTGGGAGGCTGACGAGGATGAGGCACATGACACAGGACTGACATGATTCATCACTACTTTCACTGATGTACAGGTATGTCTGCATTGCATATCATCTGCACATGGGTGATATATTGCTGAAGCCAATATGTAGCCAGTATTTGCATGCATCAAGGTATGTGTGGGGACTAGAGCCTTACATGTTGGTTAACAACCTTGAAGGGTAGGTGACTTACCATCAGAGGTAGTGGAGATGCACAGCTGCTAAATACATATGTGGAATGCTGGTGCCATTGAGGTACAGCCATATAGCTATAGTAAAGGTTTAGGGTCCTCAGTCTGCCTGTGTGGGGATATGTTAGGGGGACTTATCAGTCTTGTCCTTCTGCGTAGGCATGTCATGCTGCATTCCCTGCTGCGGTGTGCCAAGTACGTGTTCCTGACTACTCAAGGAGGCATATAACAGAGGATGTGACTTATGTTACATCTTTCCTGCCCCACACATGTGTGAATGCCTATGCAGTCCCTTACATATGGTGTATCATAGCTGCTGGACACTCATCCTGTGTTTGTTTGCAAATTCTACTGATGTATGACTGTGGATTACATTGCTTGCAACATTGTACCTCATTCCATTTATTTTCCTCTCTTCAGGTAATATCTCTGTTTGCTAAGTTGGCATAGTTGACAGGATGTAACTACAATATGGATGACTTACACACCAGCTGGAGTATCCCACTACATCTGTGACTTGGATATTATTGTTGTGTAGACATGTGTATTATTTTATTGTCCTGTGGCAAAATTGCAAAAACAAACAATGAAGAGACATGCACCATGACTTGTGATAATTAGTGTTTATTAAGTATTGTCGATCACAGTCCTGAGGAGTGGGGGAATGTTCTAGGTGATGTACAAAGTGGGTGGTACAGCTGTTTGGCTCACAGTTCCTTCATCCATTTTCCTCGGAAAGGTGTGACCGTGTTCAGTCAACAGGGTTTACCAGTGTCAAACAAGTGTGACAGACAGTTCAGAAGGGGAAATCACTTCCTGGTAGGGGGCTCAGTCTTGGGCTGAGGTCCTTCAGGATGTCTGGATGGGTGACCTCTTTTGCGGGGACAGTTCCTCAGCTACAGGGTTAGGGGTGCTGGTGGACTGTGGGTCCTACTGCTGGGCCTCCATTCCAGTAGCAGCTGCTAATGTTGAGGGCAGCAGTGTTGACTGACTACTGGATGGGGCCTGCTGTTGGGTGGTGAATGTCCGCAGTATGGTATTGAGTTCCCTGAACTCCACCAATATGGAGACCATGGTGGCATTGAGTGCCTGCCACTGCTGCCTGGCCTCCTGGTGGTATTCCCCCTGCAGCCTCTGGGTGCCCTGAAAGGTGGTCACTATCTGGCCCATCTTGTCGTGGGATTGCTGGTAGGCTCCTAGGACTCTGGTGACGGCCTCCTGGCCAGTCGTGTCCTGTACCTGCCTCGTCCCTTGGCCCACAATTGCCCTCCACTAGCCCTTGCCCCCTGTGCCTGTGGCCCTGCAAGGTGGTCACTATCTGGCCCATCTTGTCATGGGTTTGCTGGTAGGCTCCCAGGACTCTGGTGACGGCCTCCTGGCAAGTCGTGTCCTGTACCTGCCTCGTCCCTTGGCCCACAATTGCCCTCCACTAGCCCTTGCCCCCTGTGCCTTTGACCCTGGCGCAGTGAGGCCCCCTCCGACTGACACCAGGGCCATCATAGTCTTGTGTTAGGCCTGTGGACTCCTGCCCCTGTCCTGTGGGACACACTGAAATTTGATGTGACCTTTGGACACAGGTATGGGAAGGTGGGCTCTGCTGTGCACTGGCTGCCACAGGGGAGGTGGTTTCTGTAGTGTGCAAGGTAAGGCTGGTGGTGGTGGACTGGCCACTCATGCCTCATGGGCCAGGTTCATCATCTGAATTCAGATTTCCTTGTGATTCCTCCCCTAATGGACCTGCTTCCAGGCGTGGGCTGTCACCTGCTGTTTATCAGTACATGGGAGACCTGTGTAATGAGAGGTATTATGTCATATGATAGTTTTGTTGCAGTGAGACACATGGTTGTATGCTGTCATTAACTGTATTTGCAGATCAGTAATGGCATTGACAGTTACCAGTCCACTGCTTGTGTTACCATCAGTTGAAAGTTGCAATGGGCCCATTTTGTAGTACATTGATTATTTGTCGTGCTACTGTCATTGGCATGTACTGATGTGCATGCCTATTACTTATTGGTAATGGGGACTGACATGGTTTGACATGCAATTACAGAGCAGTGATGTGGATGTAGCAGTCATGCAAGGGTAGGGAGTGTTGCATTGTGGTAGTTGTGGTACTTGCTGCTGTGTGAGGCCTACATGCACTAGGTGGGGCTACGAGGAAATGGTGTCAGTGGGGAGCTGTGGCTTGCAAGGGTGGGTATAGGGACCATCGTGGGTTGTGCACATTAAGGTGGTGTAAGGGGATGTGAGGGTGGTGGGGGTACATGCTGTGCATGGGGACATGTTGGCCGGTGGGTACAGTGGACTTATCAGTGTCCAGTCCAGTAGCTACTCCCGGCAGCCCTTCTGGGTGTAGAATGGCCAGGACCATCTCCTCCCACTGTGCCATTTCTGGGGAGGGGTGGTGGTCCTCCACCAGTCCTCATGACGGCTGGAAGCAGTGGCCCGTACCTTCCCCCCTAAGGTCATGCCACCTCTTCCTTATGTCCTCCCTTGTGGGTGGATGGTTCCCCATTGCATTCATCCTGTTGACTATCCTCTGCCATAAGTCGTTTTTCCGGGGTATGGATGTCTGTTAGACCTGTGCTCCAAACAGTCGCAGCTCCACCTTGACTATTTCTTTGACCATTAACCTGAGCTCCTCTTCTGTGAATTTTTTTTTTTTTGTGGGACCATGGTGGTTTGTGTTGTGGGTGGGGGTGTATGTTGTGCAGGGAGTCTGGGTATGCTTTTTGTGGTTGTGAATTTGTGTGGTGGTATGTGCGTGTGCTCTGTGGTGTTTGTGTGCAGTGGTGTGCTGTGTGATGCGTGCACAGTATGTAGGTGCCTGTGGTATCTTGGTGCAGCGCCTACTTTCAGTGTGCTCTTCTCTCGCTCTGTCACAGTTTCTAGTTGCAAAGGGTTCTGGGTATTTGTGGGGGGTGTTTTGTAGTGCTGTGGACAGGTTTGTGTATGTGTCTCACGTGTTGGGTATTGGTGTTATCCACTCTGGTGCAGTGTTAACGCGGTGGTGCATTTGTTTTCCCGTGGCAGTTTGGACCGCCAATGGATTACCGCCGGGTTGGGATCCGCAATGCTGATTTGTGACTCATAATTTGGTGGGCGGTCTGATCTCTGTACGGACGCCTCCTTCCCCCCGGTGTTGTTTTTTCGGTCTATTTTTGGCTGTGTTGTGTGGGTTACTCCTAATGTGACAGTCTTCGCTCCGCCATCGCTGGTGGTGTTTCGGCAGCCGCTTGCACGGCAGTCCTCAGTAGTGACTGCCAAACTCGGAATGACCACTTGATTCTCCATGACTTGATTCTTCCACCTGGCCTTCATGCCCCATCTCCTGGGATCTGAACTCATTAGATATGTTCTCTGAAACACCGTGGCCCATATTTATACTTTTTGCTGTGAAACTGGCCAACGCAGTTTTGCGACAAAAAGTATAGCGCTGGCTTGCACCACTCCAAAGCGCCAGCTGGGAGCCAAATTTATGGAATCCCACAAGCTGGCGCTAAGGGTGGGCTAGCGTCAAGAAAAATGACATGAGGTGGGTGGGGGGACAGGGGGAGGGGGTTTTGCCTTAAAACATTACACTAGGCTGGTTAGAGGCAAAAAAAATGCTGTTAACCAGCCTAGGATCATTTCCTAACATAAAACCATCCATAACACATGACTCCGGTATTATAAAAGACAGGCGTCATGCCCACCACCCCAGTGGCCAGCACAGGGGACTAGTGTCGGCTCAGCATGGCCATTGCACCCTGTGCCATGCAGGGGGACCCATTTCAGGGCCCCCAATGGCACTTAAATAATTTGTAAAAACTACTTACCAATACTTACCCTACTTACCTGGGATGGGGTCCCTCTGGTGTGGGTTGGGGTGTTCCTAGAGCTTTAGGTGGGCACACCTGTGGGACCTTTCCATAGTGTTTGACCATGGAAATAGTTTCACAGGTCCCCTATCGCCTGCTCTGACCCAGGCGTTAAATAATGGCGCTAAGCAGGCTTAGCGCCATTATTTAGGCCCGCCTCCCACCCGTGCACCTTTTTTGCACAAGAGGATAAATAAGGCGCTAGTGGCTTTGAGTCAATTTTTGGACAGGAATGTCTACCTTGCATCTCATTGACGCAAGGTGGGTTTACGTATCCAAAAATGACGTTAACATAAATATTTTGACGCTCGACGGGTCGAGCGTCAAAACATGAATATGGAGTCAAGTTTGTGCCGAATTTGCTTCAAAAAAAGTTATGCAAATTCAGCGCAAACAGAGTATAAATATGCCCCCTTGTCTGCCCAGCTTAATACAGTGGCAACAACGTTTCCCATTCAGCAGGAGTGTTTTTACTGGTGACCAAACCAAGACTATTTCAGCACAGTTCAGCAGGAGCCATCCATTGTGAATATCTGGAATAGTCCTCTTGCACGCCTACAATCTTTTCTTACAAGCTTTTCCTTCTAATTGTCAAAGTAGATTGACCAAGGCTCCATAAATAGAAACATTTACGGATCGACAGACCAACCCAAAAACTATTTGCTAGTCTCCATGATAAGTGAGTCACTGATTCGCCATGCCTTCTTCACTGGTGCACAATATGAACACACAGGGTTAGAACAGGAAGCCTCAACATATATCTGTCAGCAGACACTGTAGAAGAAAGGCACAGCTCTGCAAGTAATCGCCTAATCTCAAACTTCCAATCTACAGTGCGCGCTAGAGTTCCTTCAGTTTTGAGATAAAACTGTGCTTCCTGCCTGACGTAAAGATAGCTAACATAAGGGCCTGACTGCGAGTGTGAGCTATGTATTCCACATGTATCGTTAAGCGCTACCGCCTGCTTGTGATGGTATTAACCACTGTTACTTGCAAACTCAACAATTATTGACCTGAGCTAAAGAGTAAGAACTGAAGGAAAGGGCAGTTAACAGCAGTTATTTCCCGTCAGCGTGTGAGCAGTAACACTATCCTAATGTCACGCCTCGATGCACTGTCCCTGCTTAGTTCATGTGCCTGCATGTAGGCAAACAGTACATAAAGCCTTTCTTCTAAGTAGTCTTCGTTGGCTAACGCAATTTCAGCACTCCATAATGAGTACTGATTACATTTAACAATGAAAGAAAAGGCTATATTTCTTTCAGTGGAGTGATGTGCAAACCAAACCTTTAATAAATGTATTTAACCAAAACGTTACAAAATGCAAAAACAAACTTTCCTTATGGGCAACTCACGCTACAAACTCCCTCTGTAGTTTGCCACAGTTTGTTTTCAGGGTTGTGCATTATGCATTTTAGAAAAGGCTACATTTATAATTTGAGATTTTAATGAAAAGGTTCTTGATCATTTTAAAATGTTCAGGAAAGAAGGATGTGACTTCTTCTTTTTTTGTCCTTCATCCACAATCATGACTGAAAATACGATGCAGCATCAAGTGTTCAGAAATTCACATATCTATCGGTTCTTCTAACAGTGAACTGCTACAGTGCTCTCTTTACACAGAGAACACAATCCCATTCCAGTGGAAAGGTATGGAATACACAAGCTAAGTACAGGAGAGCTCCCAGGGGCCTCAATGTTTGCTTAATTGTGAGTAACAATGTTGAGCCTGCAAAGTGGGAGATCTGTGTGAATGTAAATGCATTTGATATGATTTGTCTCTGCTCAATGGGCACACTGCACCATAATTGAGCAATTAAAGTGCTTTCATAGAAGCACTGCAGTGCTTTAATAGCACATTATGGCCCATATTTATACTTTTTGACGCTAAACTGCGCTAACGCAGTTTAGCGTCAAAAAGTTTTGCGCCGTCTAACGCCATTCTGAAGCGCCATGCGGGCGCCGTATTTATGGAATGGCGTTAGACGGCGCAATCAGACCGGCGCTGCCTGCTTTGCGTGGGAAAAAACCACGTAGACCAGACAGCGCCGGCGTAGGGGGAAAATGGCGCATGGGCGTCTTAAAATGGGGCAAGTCAGGTTACGTCGAAAAAATCGTCTTAACCCGACTTGCGCCATTTTTTAACGACGCCCATCCCCCATCAACATGACTCCTATCATTGTAAAGATAGGAGTCATGCCCCCTTGCCCAATGGCCATGCCCAGGGGACTTCTGTCCCCTGGGCATGGTCATTGGGCATAGTGGCATGTAGGGGGGCACAAATAAGGCCCCCCTATGCCACCAAAAAAAAATATAAAAAATAAAAAATTATACTTACCTGAACTTACCTGAATGTCCCTGGGGTGGGTCCCTCCATCCTTGGGGGTCCTCCTGGGGTGGGCAAGGGTGGCAGGGGGGGTCCCTGGGGGCATGGGAGGGCACCTGTGGGCTCATTTTGAGCCCACAGGCCCCTTAACGCCTGCCCTGAGCAGGCGTTAAAAAGTGGCGCAAATGCGCCGTTTTTTGCCACGCCAACTCCCGGGCGTCTCTTTTGCCCGGGAGTATAAATACCACGTAAAGGCCTGGGAGTCATTTTTTAGACGGGAACGCCTCCCTTGCATATCATTAACGCAAGGAAGGGGTTCACGCTAAAAAATGACGCACATTCCGGGAACTTTGGCGCTATTCGCCTCTAACGCCATAGTATAAATATGGCGTTAGTTGGCGTTAGTTTTGCGTCGAAATTGCGTAAAAAAAAACGACGCAATTTCGGCGCAAACGGAGTATAAATATGGCCCTATGTACATTAAAGCTTTCCAGAAACATATCAGTATTATGAGAAGTCTATCGCTTCCTTATAGCGTTGACTATTGCCCACCAAATGTTGGAACAATTATGTATAAAATAAACTCATTTAGTTACCCTTTAATTGAGGGTTTAATTACATGTATAAAATAGCCACTCAATAGGTTCACTCAAGAATCAGCAACCGGGACTGCTTCTTAATCGCAATACTCTGGAAATAAAAATTATATGAGCTTCAAAGAATTAGCCAAAGAGAATCTGCTCATTTGGGGTCATTTAATTATTATTACCATGGCTTATTACTAACTCAAATGGCAGCAACTGAACTTTAGACATACATCAGACAGGGCGAGGGTGATTTAGTTAATTGTTAGTTAATTGTTAACTGCGTTTCTGAAAGAGGTGAGATTGAGAATAATAGACATCGTTATCCTACATTCATCAAGAACTCATCTACAGCAGGAGCATGGAAGTCAATTATGGATAGACAAGGGATGTCGCTGCTGCTTGTGGCTTGGCTGTTGATGCTTTTGGCTCTACATTTGCAAGCCATGTTCTCAAAGGTCATAAAGGAAGTAAACAGGGCTCTATATCTATTTAGCTGCTAGACCTTTTCCCTCCCAGTGCTAATTTTGTTTGGGCTATTTTGGGTAGATTACTCTTAACTCCCCCCCCATAACATTTAGTCCACATAAGGTATCCACACCAAATGTGCGTCCTTTTTTTCCAACATCCAAGGGTTTGTGGATTCCCCTTGAGGGGGCCAAGAAATGAGCCTAAATACAGCTAACTTTTGTTTTTTGGGGGGAAAAATGGGAAAAAGTGCTACAGAAGAAATCGCCTAGTTTTTTCCCCCTGCAAATGACATCAACAAAATCACCATCATCCCAGCTTTCAAGAACAGGCAGACTTGAATCAGAAAACCAAACATTTCAACCCAGTTTTGGCATGTTACTGTAACATAGCCCATTTGTCCTATTTTTTGTGGTTTCAACCTCCTTGCCGTTAGTGGTAGAAATGGGTATGAAACCAATGGTGGATCCTGGAAAGCTATACATTTCTGAAAAGCTGCGAAAATTCCAAATTCAGCAAGAGTTTGTGTAAATCCTTCAAGGTTTTTCTATAGAATTTAACTGTTGAAATAAAAAAACAAATATTGAAATTGAGTTGTCAAAAACAGCTATTTGTGTCTATATTTTCATCTGTAACTTCTTACTATTGCAGATTTTCAAAAGCAACATACTTTTACGTCCGCTGCACCCTTCTGGTTGTGGGGGTATATATGTCTTTTAGGTTCACAAAGAACCCTATGTACCCAGAGCCAATATGTAGCAAGGTGGCAGTATTATGTGATATGACTGTTTTTTTTTTACCATGTAATATTAACACATTACCCAGAAATGGACCTTGGGTTCCCATCAGTAAACCTTAGCTCAGTCCTAATAGAGTGGCAAAGAGCAGTCAGGCTACTTAGAGGAACATGTTAAAGCATTTCACAACATTCACATGGATGATAGGTAAATGACACGCCTCAAAAGAAATCTAACACCAGTTTAGAAAATAAAGCAGATTTGTATCTGAATTTAGACACCAAAACAAACTTTGTACCTTACATATGACCGTGGTTATGGATTTCTAAAGCATTTAAAAATAGATGCACTTTTAAGTCTCAACCGATACCAAAGAAGCCAATGGGGGAAAAACAGTGTGCAATCGGTCACTTGTGGGGTGAGTTCCGTGGAACCCACCTGGAGTCAAGGTCTTGTGGGTCTCTTGACCAAGTCTCAACAGACAGTATCTCGTTACATTGCCCAGGGAGTTTGGGTGCAGAGGTGCTCTGGCTCTCCTTGGTGCTGACGGGATCCGAGGAAGCTGTCAAAATTGTAGCACTTGACAAACACCCTTGGAGAGTATGAGCCTTTAGGGTCCCTGGATCTGGATTCCACAGCAGGATCCTCACTACCATGTCTGGGGACTCCATGTGCAGTGGTAGCCTTTCAGCAGTTAATCACGGGAGGGTTGTGCCAAGGATGCTTTGCCACATGGTCAAAGTCAACTCATACAGGATCTCAGCAGTGGGGTCATTGCTGATGTCAGCCACTATAGCTGGAGGTTTCTCTGTAGTTGGTGATGTCCGGTAAGGCGTTGGTTACCAGGCTGGTGACACACAGGCCTTGGCAGCAAAACTAGTCCCTGGTTATTTCATTGGCTGGAGGTCGTCCAAAATGGGGTAGTGGCTCAACATTTAGTGAGATCCTCATTATCACTCCCAGGATGCAGGTCACAGTCTTTCTTTGGGCTCACTCAAGAAGGGCTCAACAGGTTGCACTTTTTGTAATGCAGCATGACGATTCTTCAGCAGGTTGCAGGTGACTTGTTCCACCAGTCAGGGGAGTCTGCTTTAGTTTCTGGCATCCACTGGAGTCCCTCTTACTGGGAGCAACATGTTTTCACTATGGGCATGCGTCTATCACACAGTTCCAGTATATGGTTTCCTCAGGGCACTTAAGTGTCTTCTCTTTGCACAGTGGTGGAGTTCCAAGTCCTTTTGTCGGCGACGATGTCTTCTTTGTGCCTCTTCTCAGATTCAAAGTCTGAACTGAGGTTCTGGTACTAGGGGAGCACCTTAAATCCTAGTTTAGGGGGTGTTAGAATGTGAGGGCGGTGAGATAATGGTCCCTGCAGCTAGTCCTCCCTTGAGGTGATGACTTCCTGGGGGAGTGTATCACTTTTCTACCCATAATCCTCTACTTTCAAGGTCTACCAACATGGCAGAACCTTCCCTCAGCTGTACAGACCTCCTAACCCACCCTAACGGTATTGCTAGCCTTTTGGAGGTGTACGTCTCTTGAATAACAAATTTTTCCACCTGTCAGCTTGGACAAGGTGGGAAGAGCTTTGTCCTCAAGTGGGGAGGTGGCGGGACGAGAGATTACATATCAAGGGCAGTGAAAGCCTTGGTGGCTCACCGCCTTGATTGCTGTAAACACTAGCCATCCTGGGTGGGAGGAGGTGTGAACTCTTTCCTGCCCAGGCATTTTGTCTCCATCCTGGGAGAAGTGTTAGACGACCAGCAGAAGGGCATACTCTTATCTTGGTGGCAAATGGCTCAGGAGAGCCTGCTAAGGCAAGAGAAAGCTGGTATCTTGGTGGGCATCCTCTAAGGATGCCACCAGGTACCATGCTAGCTAATCCTGGGCACCAGAATCATGCTCAGGGTTAGAAAGCACAGTGTTTGATACCAAACACTGGGAAAATTGGTTGGGTGATCATGGAGCTGGAAACTTGGGACAGCCCCAATGCCAGCCCATGTTATCCTATGGACTGCCAGTCACTTGCAGTAGCATTGAGTTTTGAAAGCTGCCACAGGGCCAAATATGCTTGTGCATACATGTCCACACTCACAACACAGAGCGCCTTGCCTCCTGGACTATAGAAGGCCTGCCTTAGGGGTTACTGACCTGTGCTACGGGCAGTGAAGGGGCTCTGCCTACACTTAGTGTGGGCAGAGTTGAACTCGAGCAGACAAGCTGACATGGCAGCTCTGCCGGCTTTGCTTTTACTTGGGTCACGCAGGGAGGCACAATCAGCCCTAGTGACCCCACTTACCATCCCTGCCCTGGGTACCACTGGTACCATTTGCTAGGGTCTTACAGGGGTGTTAAAGTCCTTGCCAGTTGGGTTTACCAAACCACAGCACTTTTTAGGGGAAAGAGCAGTGGCACTGGAGCCTGGTTAGCGAGTCCAAGTGCACTACCAGAGTCAAACACGAGCATCTAGCAGTTTAATGGGGGCAAAAAGTGGGGGTGCATGTGCAAAGAAGCCCAGTTTGCTACACAATAACTGAGCTGCACCTTGCAATGGTTTTTCATTGTGTATCCGGTATATAGTAATTGATTTGGTAAACTATAAAGAGTGAAAAATAGGTCAAGGAAACATATGTATTTCTGAAATGGGCACAAGATATGGAGTTTAGAAACAGTGGTTATGTGCACATTTCTGGCGATACCCATGCTAGCATGTGAATTAGAGGGCAGTTCTCAAAATGACTTCTTTCTTACACACTTTCTTACATTTGGAAGGCACAAATGCAGAGAAAGATGATTGGTAATAACACTTTTCCTACTTTTCTGTGTTCCCCTAAGTCTCCTGATAAAAATGGTACCTTGCTTGTGTGGGTAAGCCTAGTGCCTAGGATAGGAAAAGGCCCAAAACGCAACATGGGCACAGCACATTTTTCCACTGAAAACTGACCTTTTTTTACATTGTGCCTAGCTGTGGATTTTGGGTCATACCTCAGGCGGCACCTAGGGAAACCTAGCAAACCAGTACTGTTAGAAATTGTGTCTCTAGATGGCAGTCGGTTTGCACCCTGTCAAAGTAGGGAACCTCACTCTAGTCAGGAAAAGGGAGATATCTGCTCAGATAATCCCTGCTCACTCCCTTGGTAGCTTGGCACGAGCAGTCAGGCTTATCTCAGAAGCAATGTGTAAAGCATTTGCACATAACACACAGTAACACAGTGAAAACACTACAAAAGGACACCACATCAGTTTTAGAAAAATAACCAATATTTATCCATGTAAAACAAGACCAAAACGAGAAAAATACAACATACAGTAATAAAGATATGAATTTTCCATGAATTATTCAAAAATACAGGGGCAGATTTGTGGAAAGTGATGCTGCAGCGAGTGCAGCGTCACTTTCCCTGCGCCCTTAGCACCCCCCTTCCGCCATCATGGTTGCACTGTATTTAAAATGCGGTGCACCATGGCGCAGGGTAGGGGGCAATAGCATCATTTCTCATGGCGTGATTGATGTACTCTGCAAGAGCAGCACCAAAATATTGGCGCTAATCCTGCAGAGTACATAGGGCCCCATTCCAAAGAATGGAAGCCCCCTTTTAATGCCTGATCTTGAGCAGGCATTAAAAGTGACGCAAAAAATGACGCAAGGAATCTCAGAGATTTCCTTCCGCCATTTGTCCGGCACCCCTAAAGGGTGAACGCCCCCTTTGCATACATTATACCTGGCGCAGGCATAATGTAGCGCAAAGGGTTACAGGGTGGTGCAATGCATGCATTGTGCCACCCTGTAAATACAGTGTGGGGATTTCAGCCTCGTTGGCCACAATTAACATAAAAAATAATGATGTTATCGTGGTGCAAGGTGGCGCTAGGGCATTATAAATATGCCCCACAGTTCCTTAAAGTCGATGGCTCCACCTGGGGCTATCACGGCGTCATGAACAACAAATTCAACAGTTAAGGTTGGCCGCGGCGTCGCAGCCAGCTACGGTGTCCTCACAATGAGATCCGGAGAGCGGTGTTGCTGGCGTCGCAGGCATCGGTTCCAGAGGTCGGTGCGGGGGTCGTCGGGCTGTTGAAGTCACACCCATTGCAGATCTATCTCCGGGCTGAAGAAGTCAGGAGCGCTGGTGTTGATGGCGTCAGGGCTGCGGTGCGAAGCGGGACAATGTGACATGCAGTGGCCACAGGTCACGGTGCATGCAGCGGCTCGAAGACAGTGTCCAGCGACATCGATGAGACCAGGGCTGCAGTGTGAAGCATGGCGGTGCGACGTTCAGTGTCACCATGTCATGGTGCAGGCAGCTGCGTCGTCATTGCTGAAGCTCTGTCGCCGGTAGGCCCAGGTCGGTGGCGTAACGCAGGATGGGCTCTGTGCGGCGACCACGGGTCGCAGTGCAGACAGGGACATCTGTTGATGATACTGGAGTCAATGGTGCAGGTGTCGTGGGCCGTGGCTGCGGTGCTGGATGGGACGGTGCTTCGTGTACCTCTTGAGTGGTGTCCACAGGCCACCGTGTAGGCAGTGGCGCCGGTGTCAGCAGAAGCATCACCATCGGGAATGCCCACACTGCAGTGTGAGCAAGGCGATGCCAGAGTGCGGGGTCCACGGGTCACGGTGCAAGTAGCGGCGGCAGTGAGACCAGGGTTGCGGTGTGAAGTGTGGCTTTGGGTGGTCTCAGCAGGTCACGATGCAGGCCAGCGGCGTTTTTGGTGGTGTTGCAGTGGTTTTTCTCCCTGAACAGCACAAAACATACAGTTCCTAGTGCTGCAGGCAGATGAAACTGAAGTCTTTGGTGTCCCTGAGACTTACAACAGTAGGCAAGCTCTACTCCAAGCCCGTGGAGAACTCTCTCAAGCAGTATACACAGCAAAGTTCACCCTTTGCTCTCTTCTAAGGCAGAAGCAGCAACTGCAGGCCAACCCATCAAAGTAACACAACAAAGGGATAGTACTCCTCCTCCAGCTCTTCAGCTCTTCTCCTTGGCAGAGGTTCCTCTTGATTCAGAAAGAGTCTAAAAGTCTGGGGGGGTTGGGTCTACTACTTATAGCTCTTTCTGCCTTTGAAGTAGGCATACTTTAAAGGAAAGTCTCTGTTGTTCACAAAATCCTGCCATGCCCAGGCCTGTCCCCAGACACTCTCTGGGGGGTCGGAGGCTGCATTGCATGAGAGCAGGCACAGACCTTTCAGGTGTAAGTGACCACTCCTCCCTCGACTCTAGGACAGATGGCCCATCAGGATATGCAGGCTACATCCCAGCTCCCTTTGTGTCATTGTCTAGAGGGAATTCACAACAGCCCAACTGTCAGTCTTACCCAGATGTGGAATACACAAGCAGGCAGAGGTACTGTATGGTTTAAGCAAGAAAATGCCCACTTTCTAAAAGTGGCACTTTCAGACAAACAATTTAAAAACCAACTTTACCAAAAAGTGTATTTTTAAATTGTGAGTTCAGAGACCCCAAACTCCACATCTCCCTCTGCTCTCAAAGGGACACTGTACTTTAAGGATAATTAAAGGCAGCCCCAATGTTAACCTATGAGAGAGATAGTCCTTGCAGCAGTGAAAACCGAACTTGGCAGTATTTCACTGCTAGGACATATAAAACACACCAGTACATGTCCCACCTTTAACATACACTCTATCCTGCCCTTGGGGCTACCTAGCGCCTACACTAGGGGTGCCTTACATGTAGTAAAAGAGAAGGTTTGGGCCTGGCAAGTGGGTACACTTGCCAGGTTGATTTGTCAGTTTAAAACTGCACACGCAGACACTGCAGTGGCAGGTTTGAGCCATGTGTACAGGGCTACTTATGTGGGTGGCACAATCAGTGGCATTGGATTTACATGCCCTAGGCACCTCTAGTGTACTTTAATAGGGACTTACTAGTAAATCAAATATGCCATTCATGGATAAACCAATCACCAATACAATTTACATAGGGAGCACTTGCACTTTAGCACTGATCAGTAGGTGGTAAAGTGTGCAGAGACAATAAACCAGCAAAAACAGATCTGAAAAAATAGGAGGAAGAAGGCGAAATGTTTGGTGATAACCCTGCAAAAAGGACCATTTCCAACAAGTACATTTTAGAAAATTAGACGCCCAGGAGAATTTAGGATAGAGTGACTTGTTTGGTTGTCACCGGGTTTCATTACGCAGAATCCCTGGCAAGCCTCATTTCTGTGATCGAATGTCCTGGGATATAAGGGAAGCCACAAACTTCCTTCCACCCAGCATTCCCCCAAATCTTCAGATAAAAATGTTACCTCACCTGTGTACGTGGGCCAAATGTCTGCAATAGCAAAGGGCCAAAGATGTATAGAAATTAAGAGGGACCCAAAGGGGGTCCAAAAGGGCTGTTTTTTTTCCCATAAATGTTTTGGTTGACTCAGCATTGGGCACCCACACAAGTGAGGCAGAGTTTGTATCAGTACAGATAGGAAAATGCAGGGTGGTGGGAACTGTGTGGATTCCTGTGAATTGTGAGCTTTCATCACACAAATGTAGGAAAAATGCATGATTTCAGACAAAGGTGGAGGTTTGCAGGGCATTGTGAGTAAGAAAATGGTATGGAGTGCATGTGAAGCACACCACCCTGGACTCACCCAGATGTTTAGTTTTTAGACGTGTCTGAGTCTGGTAGGTTTTTACAGGTGGTAGCGTACCCATGTCCACAAAGTGCAGCCACTCACCTTTGCAATTGGGCCAATATTGGGAGTTAGCCAAGCTCTCCTGGCCTATATGTAAAATCAAACCCAAAATATTCAAATGTCCTCTTGCTTGCCATTGGGATGAGATGCTTTAGTCTACGGGGGCAGAAAGACTGTTGACCCTTCAGTCGGGTGTATACCCATGCCCATAGTAGCAGACAGCCCCACCCTTCTATTTGTTTATTCCCTGGCATCTAGTGGGCTGTCTGCCCCCCTTGGGGGGCTGATAAGGGGTAATTACTTCTATTCCCCGCTTAAGAGGGGCAGGAAGACTGTGTCCCCATTCATTTGGGGCAGGGGAATGGCCATCACCATGGTGGGTAGCTCCCACCACTCTTTAAAAAGAAAAGATTCCTGGTGTCTAGTGTTCTTTTTCTCCCCCCCCCCAGGGAGAGAGCAGATCGGGGGTAATTGGTAACTACCCCATCTGCCCCCCCCCCGGGGGGGCACAAATACTTTGGTCCCTATTTATTTGGGATAGGGACATGGCGATGCCCATGGTGGGCAGCCCCCACCCATCTTATATTTTTTTTAAAAATCCCTGGTGTCTAGTGGGCGTCCTGCCCCCTCTGAGGGCAGGCTGTGGGTAATAACCTCAATCTTTCCAATGGGGGGCAGAAAAACCATGCCTATTTGTCAGGTGGTGGAGCATTGCTGTGCCTATTCTGGGTTACCACCACCCATACACTATTCTAAAACAAAATAATAATAATCCCTTGTGCCTAGTGGGCTTTCTACCCCTCTTGGGGGGCAGATTAGGGGTAATAACCCCCATCTGCCACGTGGGGGAGATAGAATGTGTCTAATTGGGGGGTGAAATAGGGGCATTGGTGTGGCAATTCTAGGCAGTCCACAGCCCTCTCTGATACAAAAACCTCTGGTGTCTAGTGGGCGCTCTGCCCCCAGAGGGGCAGATTTGGGGTAATAGCTCTCATCTGCCCCCAGGGGGAGAGAAAGACTGTCCCTATTTTGGGGGGAGAGTGGGGGCATTACCTTGCCCATTATTGGCAGCCCTGAACCTTTCCTAAATATAAAAAAGTCCCTGGTGGCTAGTGGGATTTCCACCCCCCAGGGGGGCAGATTAGGGGCTATTGCCTCCATCTGCCACCGGGGGGGAGGCAGAAAGACTTTTTGTGCAAAGCAATTAAGGGGGAGCAAACGTCCTTGCCCAAGAGGCCGCTCCCTCCTCCCTGGTGGCCTAGTGAGGTGGATCCCTGCTTGGGGACTGCCCTCCTGAGGTGATCTCCAAGCAAGGATCCACTAGAGAAAGGTATCTTTGGAAAGAGGAGATTCTACCCTTGTCAATGGTACCTCTCCTGTTGAAGTCGGAGCTCAGGAGGATGAGATATGCCCCTGAGCACCATACAAAATGAAAGCAAATGAGCCAATCAGCTCATTTTACTTAAATGTTCCCCTGTAATGACGTTGGCGCGCATGAAGCACCAAATGTCATTTCAGGGTGGGGATACTTTTAGCCTTGGTTGCTTGGGAAGCTCTTCCCCAGCAACCAAGGCTAAAAATATTCAAATTAAATCCCTCTGGTGTTCAAGTGCCATGTGTGCAGATGCCTGTTTTAACTGATATTTTGAATTTTTACTCCTTGCTGTTCCCTAGCATCCCAAAAGCAGATAAGATACTGTTGAGGGGCTAAGGGAGCTGTAAGGGTTCAACCCTGTGATGTTATTGGTCGTCAAAGGACACATCACGTCACTCCTGCTACTTCTGCCATGTTGTTGAAACAACCACTACCAGCAGGAATAATGGCAGTGCCAGGCTTCCTATTCATGGAAACCTTCCAGTGATTGCCAGTCTTGTTGTAAATGGATCATTCCTTGTGGGTACATACCTGTTGAGTTCCTGTGCTGTAAGTGGGCAGAGGGAGAGGTGGTACAAAGTTAGGAATTACTGTACACTTTATCTGTCGTCTCAAAATAAAACAATAACACTTTATCGTAAGGGGGTGGTTACATTTTGTAACTCAATTAGAATTTTGTGATGGTACTGTATTGGTTTCTTTTTTAGTATACACACTTATGAATAATTTCAGTGTTTCAAAAGTCTCTCTTCAGTATTACTTTTTTTCTTTTTAGGGATGTCTTCCAGAAGTTAGCTTTCTTTACAACATCTGTTGTTAAATGACTGGTAGAAGCACAAACTGACTGAATGGAATGATCTGAATATTGTGAACACATTTGTGGTGAAGATTTTAAATTGATATGAGACATCATTGTTGTCAAGGAATTTGATATTAAGGAGGTACCTGAGCCCTATTTCAGGAATGAAATAATAGTACTAAACGGTAGGATTATCAGCACACCACTGGACAAAGATTTGGGGATACACTCCAGAACTAAGGGTTCACTACCCAGAGTAACCCTAGGTATTCACCACACCCTTGAAAACAGAGTACACTTTATGACACAGGGGATATAATTTGTTTTATATGCAAAAAAATAATTTGTAGAGGCCTTCATCTTTGATGCTGGATGAAGTGGACTTATGGGAGTTCAGCATATCTACATTTTGAGTTAATCTTATTTTTGGTTGCCCCTTTACCTTTTAGGACTTTATGAACATTGGCTGCTGCATGGAATTTCTTATTTTAACTTGTGGAAGATATTTTCATATATTAGGCCTGAAGAAGGTGGAATCTATGAATCAACTCCACAGAAATGTGTTGATGGAACATAAAGACACAATATACAGGCACTGGATGTCCTTATTTGTTATTAATTTAAATCCACGGACACCCAGTTATACATATAGCAGAGGTGTACATTTTAGAAGATGGATTGTTTTAGCTCAGAACAAACGTCCTTGTTTTTTTTATATTTGGTTTATGTTTATTATAAATCTGTATGTGATTTTAAGTATTTTTAATCCTATATTAGGATCAAAATCATTAAAAAAATTCTAAGTTTTTGTGGTAGTCAGTTTTGTCATGCTTGTGAGTAAGTGTTCATGCATGTGAGTGATGCAAGATTAAACAGCTGTGGAGTATTGATGACATTATGTTTTATTAGCCACTAAGGGGAGCACTTAATAATTTGGTTTATATAACCCTTTTCCTTTGGATTTAGGGGTGTACTCTCTATTTTGTTAGGGTTAGTTCATTGAGGCCAGCCCCACCTGGCTCATCATCCACCCACTTGGATGTGGTAGGGAAAGATTCTCATCTCTAATATGGGTTGTTTCTTTCTCACACTTTGGTGGTCGTTGTTTAGGTTCAGATGTGGGTGATTTCTGTATGGTCTTCCTTTGCTGGGCCCCTGGTCCAGACTCCTTCTGAGTTGATTGTTTTCTACTAGTCTCTGGTCTGGGCTCCTGGTACAGTCATCTTCTGCTAGGCTCCAGCCTGTGCTACTTAAGTGGTACTCTGCAGGGTTTTGGTCTGGGTAGCATCTGGGGCAGTCATTCAAATCTTCTGGGCTTAGGTCTGAGCTATGATTGGTGTAGTCAGTCATCTTCTTTGGTCTCTAGTCCAAGCTGTTCCTCGCACAGTTGCCTTCTGCTCAGCTGCAGTCTGAACTGCTCCTGTGGCAGTCCTTTTCTGCATGTCCCTGCTTTAGGATGTTCAAGAAGCAGCAGTGTACTTCTCCAGGGCTTCAGTCCAAGCTGTTCTTGATGCAGTCATCCTCTTCCACTTTGGTCCTCGTTGTAGATTAAACATAACATGGGTAGCACCTCAGGCAATACTCCAATCAGTACTTCCAGGTCTTCTTTTCACACCATCCATATGAAATCCCTAAGAAATGGTTGCACTGGATTTTTTTTTGCTTACATCAATTATGTGTTTGCAGGTGTCTTCATATTACCTAAGTCTAGCAGCTCCCAAGATGTAAGCTCCTGCTGGTCTTCTTGATTTAATGGCTTCAAGATGTCCTTTTGTTTGTCAACGAGGATGTTTCCTTCTGAGTCTGTGGCTGTCAGCATACCTTGTGAACGGATATTGAAAGGCCACACAACAGGATGATGCTCAGAAAGTGGCCCATCAAAAAACACCCATTAGTAGGTGGTCAACTCTTTTACAAATTCCCATTTCACAATTTTTCTACCATTTGTAACTGATAATCAAAGAGCCAAAATAATCAGGCCCTACAGGGCTGACAAAGGTCTTGGGTTGGTTTTGACACCATTCAGAGGGGAATAGGCAAGGTAGTTTGGATAGACAGTTATTTGGATACTGGGATGGGCTATTCCTACTGGAGTAGCATCAAATCTTATTTACTTTAGGTTGACCTCCATCTGATATGCGCAGTGGGTGAAAAAACATCGATGGGAATGTAGCAAGTGCCTTTGTAAGTAGATGAGACTTTCGTAAGATTCAAACAATTCCATCTTTGTATTACTTAGTGCCTAGGCCCAAATGCGGTGAACATGCCCAAACATGTGTCATGGTCCCATTGTGCCACAAGATTCACGTTGTGAACGAACTACCAATGCTATTTAAATGGTTGAATTAATTGTTCTTCATGAAGTATATGTGTCTTTGTGAAGCAAATGTATGCCTTCTTGAGGGGAATTTGAAAACATGCAGTTTAGTATGTTATCCCTCCTTTAGTTCTGTGGACCTCTGAACGGTGCAGTAAATAAGTCATCATGCAGTATTGATACCTGCTCAATGTGCTGGTTCCACCGGAGTTCAGAGTGAACGTTGAACTCCCCATTTTTGTATTTCTATGCCTCCGTAGATCACCATGCGATAATGTGAAGATAATGACTAGCTGCAGTAACCAAGTGTTAAAAATTGGGTTTTTGGTTGGCAGTCAGGTTACCCTCTGACCAAGCAAAAGCCCTCCCTCTGGTCAGGGTAAGTTACACACAATCCAAGATTATCCTGTGCCCACCCTCTGGTAGCTTGGCACGAGCAGTCAGGCTTAACTTAGAAGGCAATGTGTGAAGTCTTTGTGCAATAAATCATACAATAACACCATATAGCACTACAAAAATACACCATGCAGTGTTTAGAAAAATATATAATATTTATCAGGATAATTGAAGGTCAAAACGAATAAAGTTGCAATGTGAATTTGTAGAGATATCACTGAAAAGTGATATAAAGTGTCTTAAGTCTTTAAAAAGCAAACAAAGGGGGTCATTCTGACATCGGCGGTAAAAGGCGCTTACCACCGGTCAGAAGACCGCCATAACACCGCCGCGGCCGCGGTAAACCGCCACGGTCATTCTGACCCGCAACTGCCAAACCGCCGAAAACCCGACATCCTCAATAATCCGCCACGCCAAAGGTCAGCGAAAAAATGGCGCTGACCAAACCTCCACCGTCACGCCAACAGAAATACGCCCATACCATTCCGACCCACAAATCCACGCGGCGGTCTTTCAAACGCGGTATTCCATTGGCGGTACACACCGCCGCGGTCAAAATACACACACCCATAGAAAACTCAGCCACATTGGTCACTTCGAAATACACACACCTGATACACATACTAACACCACTCCCACACACCCAACACAATATAAAACACACACCCACATCACCCACAAGCCCCTACCACCCGAAATCATTGACGAAGGCTAGAGACAGAGCACAGAATAGAGAATCCCACAACACAGAGGCACACAACACCATCACCCACACAGAATCCACGCACCAAACACCACACACCACCACACGCACCACACTCATCACCACAAACGCCACCCCACACCTCAACCACACCACCCCATGGCACCCCAAAGACACCCCAGGTTCAGTGACGCCGAACTCAGGGTCATGGTGGAGGAAATAGTCTGTGTAGAGCCCCAGCTCTTCAGGGCACAGGTGCAGCACACCACAATTGCCAGGAAGATGGAGCTATGGCAAAGGATAGTGGACAGAGTCAACGCGGTGGGACAGCATCCACGCAATCGGGAGGACATCAGGAAGGAATGGAACGACCTACGGGGGAAGGTGCGTTCCATGGTATCAAGGCACAACATAGCGGTGCAGAAGACTGGCAGCGGACCCCCACCTACTCCCCCAGAATTTACCGCGTGGCATCCTGCATCCTGAGGGCCTCGCTGGAGTAGGCGGAGGAATGGACTCTGGTAAGGCAAATCTTCACTACTGCTTCCCACCCCCACCCCCACCTGAATGCCAAATCATACCCCCACCCTCACCCCCTCCCCCATCACACCAACCCCTAGCAAAAGCCTCACCATCACAACCCACCCATCCCAACACCAAGCCCTGCATGCGACCCCAAAGCATGGACACCCATCACCAAAGCATGCCCACTGCACACACACATCACCCCCACAAGCCACCCTCACAAAAGCCCCCACAAGGAAATGCCTGCACATGGGTACACGGACACCCACCCATCACACGAAATCCCACACACAGAAGCAATAACCATACCTTTATACCCCTGCAGGACCCGAACGCCACCACACCGCCACGGAGGGTCCAGAGATGTCCATCCCACCCCCAGAAGAGGCCCCCAGCGATGACAGCAGCTCTGTCTCCCTGGAGCCAGACGACCAGCCCGGCCCATCGGGGACCTCTGGACAGTTGGTTCCCCACAGACAGCCACAGTCTACACCAGACCCAACCCCCTCTGGGAACACCAGCACAGCTCCCACCCAGCGGGCCCATGCCTCTGTCTCCAGGGTACGTCAATCAGCGGTGTGTCCACCACTACAGGGCACCCAGGTTGACCCACCACCCCAACAACAACAGGGACCTGGGGGCAGTGGTAGTGGGCACACCGGCCAGGGGACAGAGGCCCAGGGACACAGGGAAACTGGGAGGGCTGCTGTGCGACAGGGGGGGGGGACAGGCCCGGGGAACCGACTCCCCAAGAGGCCCTCTCCACCATCATGGGAGCATACCACCGCTCCCAGGAGACGATGGCGACGGTACTGGCCCGGTTCCAGGAGATCCAGGAACTGCAGGAGGAACGGTACATGGGGTTCAGGGAGGAACTGAGGAACATCGGTTCCGCAATGGGGACCATCGTCCTGGCCCTTACCCAGATCGTCACCACATTGCGGGACCATGTGGCACCCCAAAGGGCCCCTGTCACTAGCCCAGGCCAGGAACAGCCTACCACCTCCGCCGGCGCCAGTGGACAGGAGGCCCCCACACAACGACAGGCCACCAGAACCCCACCTCCTGCAGAAGAAGAACCACCCTGCAAGCGGAACCTGAGATCTCACAAGAAGACAGAGTAGGATTGCAAGACCCCCGCCAGCCTAAGATACCCCCTGATGTCATCCCACTGTCCCACATTGTCACCCTGTCCAACCTTGAACTGCTCCTGCTCCATCCTTCCACAGGCATATGGACAATGCACCTGTGCGACTGAGAACTGGACTCTGCCATGGACATTACTCCACCTCCACCCATCCCCGCTTCCCAATCATTTACCTATATCTAGCACTTTAAATAAATCACTTATTCCACTTAAATAAACAGGAGTCTGCTTGTATTCTTAACAAATGTATTACACATAACGGTTCAATAATGTCCAGTTACTTTGTGATGACAACATACCAATTTCAATAAGCTTTAGTCCATGGGCAAACAAAGCTGAAGTCAGGCAGTGGGTCATACAGCTCTGAAAAGGGAAGGGAAAGTCACAAATCAGTTAACAGGAACTGGGGGGAAACACAGAAAGTGGAGATGCATGAGGCCTCAAGTAAATGTAAATTGGGGTGGCTGTTTCTTACCTGTGTGCTACTGAAAGTATTGTTGTATGACTGTATCCCTGTTGTCCGTGTCGTCCCCGTCGTCTTCCTCTTCTTCACTCTCCACAGGCTCCACAGCTGCAACACCACCACCATCTGGACCATCCTCCTGCAGAAAAGGCACCTGGCGTCACAATGCAAGATTGTGAAGCATACAGCAGGCCACGATGATCTGGCACACCTTCTTTGGTGAGTACATGAGGGATCCCCCTGTCATATGCAGGCACCTAAACCTGGCCTTCAGGACCCCGAAGGTCCTTTCTATGATCCTCCTAGTTCTCCCATGGGCCTCATTGTAGCGTTCCTCTGCCCTTGTCCTGGGATTCCTCACTGGGGTCAGTAGCCACGACAGGTTGGGGTAACCAGAGTCACCAATTAGCCACACACGGTGTCTCTGTAGCTGTTCCATCACATAAGGGATGCTGCTATTACGCATGACATACGCGTCATGCACTGACCCAGGGAACTTGGCATTTACATGGGAGATGTACTGGTCAGCCAAACATACCACCTGGACATTCATCGAATTATAACTTTTTCTGTTTCGGTACACCTGCTCACTGTCTTTGGGGGGAACCAAAGCTACATGGTCCCATCAATGGCTCCAATGATGTTGGGGATATGTCCAAGCGGATAGAAATCACCCTTCACTGTAGCCAATTCGCCCACCTCAGGGAAAATAATGTATCTCCGCATGTATTTCATCAGGGCAGACAACACTCTGGACAAAACCTTTGAAAACATAGGCTGAGACATCCCAGATGATATGACCACTGTTGTCTGAAACGACCCACTTGCCAAAAAATGGAGTACTGACAGAACCTGCACCAGAGGGGGAATCCCTGTGGGTTGGCGGATGGGGGACATCAGGTCTGGCTCCAGCTGGGCACATAGTTCATGTATAGTTGCTCTGTCAAGCCGGTATGTAAGTATGATATGTCGTTCTTCCATTGTCGACAGGTCCACCAGCGGTCGGTACACGGGAGGATTCATCCTTCTCCTCGCAAGTCCCAGCGGACGGTGCCTAGGAAGGACAACATGGAGCACAGAGTCAAGCAACCCACAGGTTCGTTCACACAGCTTGCACAGTACACGAATCGCTATGCATGGAACGGCTTGTATGAGTGGCAATGCAAGGCCTAGGCCTGTGTGACGCAGTAGAAATCATGCCATGTGGGCCCTTGAAATGGCAGCTGCCTGACCTGTGAAGTGTGACAGTGGGATGTGAGGTCACTGCGCTGGCGTGGCACACCGTGGCGGTAGGCGGTCGAAGACCGCGGCGCAAAGCAGCATTGGTTAACATTGAACCCTATGGGTCTCAGGAGCCAATGACGATGTGTGCGGGCGGTCGCGGTACGCACCGCTGCGGTACGCACCGCCGCGGGCGTGACCGCCATTTTCTATCTGATTAATCACTCGAGACCTGATCATCCACAGGAGAGGACCTATACTGCAAGTGCTTCTGTGACCTCGGTCTGGGAGATACAATGGCTGCTGCGACTGGGGAAAGGGCCCCTGCCTTCACTTCCGAAGAATTGGAGAAACTTGTTGATGGGGTCCTCCCCCAGTATGCGCTACTCTACGGTCCTCCAGACCAACAGGTTAGTACACAGGGTGCACGCTGAATGGGCTATGCCTGTGTTGAGTGGGGTGTATGTAAGATGGTGGGGAGGGGAGCGAATGAGGAGTGCAACGCACGACAGATGGGAACATGTGCCACATGGCAAGGTTGGGGAGGGGGGGCCACTCACATCTACCATGCTGAAAAGTGATGATATTTCCTTTCCCACCCTGTACATGTCAAATAGGTCAGCGCCCATCAGAAGGTCGACATTTGGCGTGCCATCGCCAAGGACGTCCGGGCCCTGGGGGTCCACAACAGACGGGGCACCCACTGCCGAAAGAGGTGGGAGGACATCCGCCGCGGGACCAGAAAGACCGCTGAGTCTCTGCTGGGGATGGCCTCCCAACGTAGGAGGGGTGCCAGCCGCCAATTGACCCCCCCTGATGTCCCGGATCCTGGCGGTGGCCTACCCCGATTTGAATGGGCGCGTGAGGCCATCACAGCAGACACAAGGGGGTGAGTATCAGCACATTCTGCTATCTTTGCGCGCAGTGGAGGTGTCTGGGTGGGGGAGGAGGGCTGTGGGTAACTCAAGGCCAGGGCGCTTTCTGTAGGCTAGTCCCCTCCGTTAGCCATGGCTCTGTGCCCCCGCCCCCCACCTCTGTAGGGTGCCAAGTACAGCTATCCATGGTCCTGCATCACCCATGTGTGCATTTGTCATCCATAGACCTGTAGGCCTAGTCACAAGAACTGAGTAGTGTACCCCGATTGCGCAGCGTAGTTCAGGGGGCTTCTGTGTCTGTCCTCTCCGCCAACGGTGTTGCCAATGCATGCACTCAACCTGTCTTCATTTTTCCCCCCCACCCATTTTCTTTTTCTTCCTGTGCATGTGTGCATTAGCATCTTCAGGTGGAGGAGAAGTGGCATCGGCGCACGAGGGAGCTGCATCTCACATGGCCCCGGAGGGCCATGCAACGGACTCCGAGTTCAGCAGTGAGACGGAGGGCGAGGGGAGCTCCACAACGGGGACCCGTGGAGACGTCAGCGACACCGACACGTCCTCGGAAGGGAGCTCCCTTGCGGTGGCGGCAACATCCGTGCCCACCGCAACTACAGGTACAGGCGCCACCCAGCGCACCAGCTCCGCCCTCCAAGCAGCCCCTCAGCGTTCGCCCCGTGCCCGCTCGCACACCAAGGCGGGCATCTCCTTCGCCCCAGGCACCTCAGGCCCTGCCCCAGTTACCCCTGCTGCCCTCAGTGAGGAGGTCATTGACCTCCTCCGGACGCTCATTGTTGGGCAGTCTACCCTTTTGAATGCCATCCAGGGGGTGGAAAGGGAGGTGCATCTGAGCAATGCATACCTGGAGGGCATTCATTCGGGTCAGGCTGCCCATCAGCGATCGTTCAACGCTCTGGCCTCGGCACTGACGGCAGCCATTGTCCCTGTCTCCAGCCTCCCTCTTCTAACTCCCTCCACCCAGTCCCAGTCTCCTGTTCCTCAGCCTATCCCATCCACACCATCAGACCAGCCTGCACACACCTCAACACCCAAGGGCAGCTCATCCAGACATAAGCACCACAGATCCCACAAGCATTCACACAAACAACATCCAGATGCAGACATGCCAACAGTCACTACCACCTCTGTGTCCCCCTCCTCCTCGTCTCCCTCCTCCCTCCCTGTGACGTCTCCACTCACACCTGCATGCACACCACCATCAGCCAGTACTTCCATCACCAGCACACCCTCCATTACAGTCAGCACACGTGCAGTCACCACCCCTACTGCCATTTACACGTCCCCTGTGTCCTCTCCCACTGTGTCTGTCACCCCCTCTTCCAAACCACACAAACGCAGGCAGCCACCCACCCAACAGCCATCCACCTCACGACAGCCTCCAGCCCAAGCACCTGCACCCAAAGACAGCACACTTGACTCTCCTACAACCACATCCTCTTCCTCCACTCCCATACCCACTGCACCTACCGTTCCCATTGCTCCTAAAAAACTTTTCCTCTCCAAAATTAACCTCTTTGCATCACCTGACCCACCCCCTCCATCTGGTAAGAGTCCAAAGAGCACCTCAGCCACCACCAGCCCTGCATCTAGTATCACCATAGTGCAGGGCTACTGGAGTCCACCAGCTCCTAGGGAAGGAACATCGGCCAGCAGCAAGGGGACAGCCAGCCCACCCCCTGGGAAGAGGACAAGAAAACTTAAGGGCCGGCGCGAAAAGCCTGAGACGGCTGCCACCACGGAGAGTGGCCTTGCCACGTCACCTGCCACATCATCTAAGGGAGGCAAGGGCCCGAGAGCTGCAGCGAAGGAGGGCAAGGGCAGCAGGGCGGAGAAGACATGCAGCAGCCGAGCGCACCAGGAGGGCCCCACCAGCCCCATACCGGGTGTGACGGATGACACCCACGGGCACAAGACTCCATCACAGGAGGGCCCCGCTACCGCAAGGTCGGAGGGCGACTAAGCGGGGAGTCTTGGCCAGGTCTGGCTCCCTTGAAAGACAGGACAAGCACCGCTGAAGATGGCCCCGCCAAGACAGGCACTGCTGAACAGGGCCCCGCCGTGAGAAGCACCGCTGAAGAGGGCCCCGCCAAGACAGGCACTGCTGAACAGGGCCCCGCCGTGAAGAGCACCGCTGAACAGGGCCCCGCCGTGAGGAGCACCGCTGAACAGGGCCCCGCCGTGAGGAGCACCGCTGAACAGGGCCCCGCCGTGAGGAGCACCGCTGAAGAGGGCCCCGCCAAGACAGGCACCGCTGAACAGGGCCCCGCCGTGAGGAGCACCGCTGAAGAGGTTCCCGCCAAGACAGGCACCGCTGAACAGGGCCCCGCCGTCTCAAGCACCGCTGAACAGGGCCCCGCCGTCTCAAGCACCGCTCCGCTGGGCCCTTCCTGTCAAGCACCGCTCCGCTGGGGCCTTCCTGTCAAGCACCGCTCCGCTGGGCCCTTCCTGTCAAGCACCGCTCCGCTGGGCCCTTCCTGTCAAGCACCGCTCCGCTGGGCCCTTCCTGTCAAGCACCGCTCCGCTGGGCCCTTCCTGCCAAGCACCGCTCCGCTGGGCCCTTCATCTCAAGCACCGCTCCGCTGGGCCCTTCCTGTCAAGCACCGCTCCGCTGGGCACCGCCGTCTCAAGCACCGCTGGTCCATTGACAGTGCCGGTTCTGTGTCGAGCAGGTGTTCACGAAGCACTCTGGGCACCATGCCTCCTCCAATACCAGTGGAGTCGGTTATCCATCTGATGGACTGTGGCTTTGCACTCCCCAGGATGGTACAGTGGGCATGGAGGCCCCTCGTGGATCTGGCGTCGTGGACTCATGTGGCTGAGGTGCCCCCCTTTCCCTTCCCCCTGAGGTGCCTGTTGTTTTCTCATCTGATGCTCCAGCAGTGTTCTCTCCAATGGTTTCCGGTCTCCTGTGTGGGCTTTGCCCATGTGTTTGTACACATTGGCCCACGGACTATGGATTTTGAATGGACTGTGCAGGACTTATTGACTATCTTTATACTTTGCACTATGTTCATTATTTCTTTTGTATATTTCATATGGCATATTTACCATGACTTAAATGAACCTATTTTATACATAAATTTTAAACTTCATTTGAATTATGTCTTTGCATTCTTCCGGGGGATTTGGGGGGTGTCACTCTGACTTGTTGCTCTGCATTGGTGTGTAGGTATTGGGGGGGTGGGTTGGGGGGGTGGGTGTATCGCGTATGTGTGTGCCCGTAAGCTTTCCTCCTCCCCCCTCCCCTGTGTCGTAGGTGCAGTACTCACAGTTGTCGTCTGCGCCGGCGTTCGTACTCCTGGTAGATGAGCAGGTAGACAATAGCCGGTAGGATGTGTAATTCGGGCTCCATGCTGTCCTCCTTCCTCGTGGAGTGTGTATAGGTGAGCGTTTTCCCGTTCGTAGTCTGTTTCTGCCGTGTTTTTATCGGCGGGGCTCCCGCCCCGGAAAAGGTGGCGGATTGGTGAGTTGTGATAGGGTGGGCGGTACATTGTCTGCCGCCTGCCTGTTGGCAGTGACCGCCGCGCTGTTTGTCGGTCCCGCCGTGGCGGTCGGAGTGTTAATGTGGCGGGCTGTGTTGGCGGTTCCCGCCAGGGTCAGAATTCCATTTTTTGGACCGCCTGCCTGTTGGCGGGTTGGCCGCCGCTTTATCACCGACCGCCAGGGTTAGAATGACCCCCAAAGTCTCTTTCAAGCACAAAGTACCTGGTTTGGAGTGGAAAATCTCCTCAGAGGGCCACAGAAGAAGAGATACGTGAAAAAATGGTGTGTGAGTCGATTTCTCCCCAGCACACACGGACTTGCGTTGTTATTTTTCACGCGGGGAAGTCTTGCGTCGTTTTCCGGCGCGCGGACAGTCTCTTTCTGTGGATCGCAGGGATTACCAGATGTTCGGGGTCTGTGCGTGGATTCTCCTGCTTGTTTTCCGGCTGCGCGTCGTTCTGGGGGGCTGCGCATCGAAGTTTTGCTCTCACGGCAGGCGTCGCGTTGATTTCTCCTCTGGAGGTCGGGCGGCGTTGTCCTTGCGAGGCCGTGCGTCGAAGTTCCGTCCGTCCCGAAGGTGTTGCATCGATCAGCGTCGGTGTGCAGCGTTTTTCTCGCCGCGGAACAAGCTGTGCGTCGAAAATTTCGGCGCACGAAGTGTCCAAGTGAAAAAGATAAGTCTTTTTGGTCCTGAAACTTCAGGGAACAGGAGGCAAGCTCTATCCAAGCCCTTGGAGAGCACTTTCACAGCCAGACAAGAGTTCAGCAAGGCAGCAGGGCAACAGCAAGGCAGCAGTCCTTTGTAGAAAGCAGTCAGGTGAGTCCTTTAGGCAGCCAGGCAGTTCTTCTTGGCAGGATGCAGGTTCTGGATCAGGTTTCTTCTCCAGCAAGTGTCTGATGAGGTAGGGCAGAGGCCCTGTTTTATACCCAAATGTGCCTTTGAAGTGGGGGAGACTTCAAAGAGTGGCTAAGAAGTGCACCAGGTCCCCTTTCAGTTCAATTCTGTCTGCCAGGGTCCCAGTAGGGTGTGTGGCAGTCCTTTGTGTGAGAGCAGGCCCTCCACCCTCCCAGCCCAGGAAGACCCATTCAAAATGCAGATGTGTGCAAGTAGGGCTGAGTACCCTGTGTTTGGGGTGTGTCTGAGTGAATGCACAAGGCGCTGTCAACTAAGCCCAGCCAGACGTGGATTGTAAGGCACAGAAAGATTTAAGTGCAAAGAAATGCTCACTTTCTAAAAGTGGCATTTCTAGAATAGTAATATTAAGTCCAACTTCACCAGTCAGCAGGATTTTATATTACCATTCTGGCCATACTAAATATGACCTTCCTACTCCTTTCAGATCAGCAGCTACCACTTCAATACTGTATGAGGGCAGCCCCAATGTTAGCCTATGAAGGGAGCAGGCCTCACAGTAGTGCAAAAACGAATTTAGGAGTTTTACACTACCAGGACATGTAAACTACACAGGTACATGTCCTGCCTTTCACCCACACAGTACCCTGCTCTAGGGGTTACCTAGGGCACACATTACAGGTGACTTATATGTGGAGAAAGGGGAGGTTTAGGCTTGGCAAGTACTTTTAAATGCCAAGTCGAGGTGACAGTGAAACTGCACACACAGGCCTTGCAGTGGCAGGCCTGAGACAAGGAAAAAGGGGCTACTTAAGTGGTTGGCACAACCAGTGCTGCAGGCACACTAGTAGCATTTAATCTACCGGCCCTAGGCACATAGAGTGCACATTACTAGGGACTTATAAGTAGATTAAATAGTCCAATCAGGTATGATTCAAGGTTACCATGTTTTAAGGGAGAGAGCATATGCACTTTAGCACTGGTTAGCAGTGGTAAAGTGTGCAGAGTCTAAAAGCCAGCAAAAACAGTGTCCAAAAAGTGGAGGGAGGCAGGCAAAAAGTTAGGGGTGTCCACCCTAAGGCTGTCAGGTCTAACACCAAGCTATTGCTCATGGTCAGAAGCAGAATTTCCTCTGACAGAACTTATAACCAGATGAAGGTCCAGAAGTGGCTGCCAGTTCTCAGTATTAGCCATTCATTTCTGGAATTCATCATGGGACTTCTACATTTCAGGGAGGCAGTTAACTGTTTCTGTGCCTTGGACGAGGTGACCTCGTCCAAGACTACAGTTCCCGTGTGCCTTGGACGAGGTCACCTCGTCCAAAGCACGAGAACTTGGGGGAGCGCTAGCGCGCCCACCCTGTGCACCCCCCTAACCCCCCAAGGCGGGGATGGAAGGGGAAGACCTGAGGCAAGGGTCGCTCCCCGGGGGGGGAATTATTTTAGGCCATTTCTGCACCCAGGGGGGGCAGAAACCTCTAGGCGGCAGGGCATTTTTTTTTGGTGTTTTTTTTGTTTTGTTTGTTTGTTTGTTTTTTTAGAGGTGGGGAGCGACCCATCAGGCAAGGGTCGCTCCCCTGGGGGGCAAATTGTATTTAGACCATTTCTGCCCCCCTTGGGGGCAGATTGGCCGATTTTAGGTCAATCTGCCCCCAAGGGGGCAGAAACCACTAGGCACTGGGGATTTATTTTTTGGCGCCAATGTCACGCAGGGGGAGCGACCCCATAGGAAAGGGTCGCTCCTGGGCATGGGGGTTTGGGAGGGTGGGGGTTCAAATTTATTTTAGTGCATTTCTGCCCCCCCCCCCGGGGCCGGCTGAGCTAGAGGCCAAAATCCACAAGTAGGCACTTTGCAGAAAACACCTCTGTTGTCTGTGAAAAAATATGTGTCCACGTGTGTTTTGGCCCATTTCCTTTCGTGGGCGCTAGGCCTACCCACAGAAGTGAGGTACCATTTTTATCAAGAGTCTTAGGGGAACGCTGGGTGGAAGGAAATTTGTGGCTCCTCTCAGATTCCAGAACTTTCTGTCACCGAAATGAGAGGAAAAAGTGTTTTTTTGGCCAAATTTTGATGTTTGCAAAGGATTCTGGGTAACATAACCTGGTCAGAGCCCCGCAAGTCACCCCATCTTGGATTCCCCTGGGTTTCTAGTTTTCAAAAATGCGCTGGTTTGCTAGGTTTCCCCAGGTGCCGGCTGAGCTACAGGCCAAAATCCACAGGTAGGCACTGTTTTCTATGAAAAAATGTGATGTGTCCACGTTGTGTTTTGGGCCATTTCCTTTCGTGGGCGCCAGTCCTACCCACACAAGTGAGGTATCATTTTTATCGGGAGACTTGGGGGAACGCTGGGTGGAAGGAAATTTGTGGCTCCTCTCTGATTCCAGAACTTTCTGTCACCAAAATGTGAGGAAAATGTGTTTTTTTCGCCAAATTTTGAGGTTTGCAAAGGATTCTGGGTAACAAAACCTGGTCAGAGCCCCACAAGTCACCCCATCTTGGATTTCCCTAGGACTCTAGTTTTCAAACATGTGCTGGTTTGCTAGGTTTCCCCAGGTGCCGGCTGAGCTGGAGGCCAAAATCTACAGGTAGGCACTTTGCAAAAAACACCTCTGTTTTCCTTCAAAAAATGTGATGTGTGCACGTTGCGTTTTGGGGCATTTCCTGTCGCGGGCGCTAGGCCTACCCACACAAGTGAGGTATCATTTTTATCGGGAGACTTGGGGAACGCTGGGTGGAAGGAAATTTGTGCCTCCTCTCAGATTCCAGAACTTTCTGCCACAGAAATGTGAGGAACATGTGTTTTTTTAGCCAAATTTTGAGGTTTGCAAAGGATTCTGGGTAACAGAACCTATTCAGAGCCCCACAAGTCACCCCATCTTGGATTCCCCTAGGTCTCTAGTTTTCAGAAAGGCACAGGTCTGGTAGGTTTCCCTAGGTGCCGGCTGAGCTAGAGGACAAAATCTACAGGTAGGCACTTTGCAAAAAACAGCTCTGTTTTCTGTCAAAAAATGGGATGTGTCCACGTTGTGCTTTGGGGCATTTCCTGTCGCGGGCGCTAGGCCTACCCACACAAGTGAGGTATCATTTTTATCGGGAGACTTGGGGGAATGCTGGGTGGAAGGAAATTTGTGCCTCCTCTCAGATTCCAGAACTTTCTGCCACAGAAATGTGAGGAATATGTGTTTTTTTAGCCAAATTTTGAGGTTTGCAAAGGATTCTGGGTAACAGAACCTGGTCAGAGCCCCACAAGTCACCCCATCTTGGATTTCCCTAGGTCTCTGGTTTTCAAAATGCACAGGTTTGGTAGGTTTCCCTAGGTGCCGGCTGAGCTAGAGGCCAAAATCTACAGGTAGGCACTTTGCAAAAAACACATCTGTTTTCTTTCAAAAAATGGGATGTGTCCACGTTGCGTTTTGGGGCATTTCCTGTTGCGGGCGCTAGGCCTACCCACACAAGTGAGGTATCATTTTTATCAGGAGACTTGGGGAACGCTGGGTGGAAGGAAATTTGTGCCTCCTCTCAGATTCCAGAACTTTCTGCCACAGAAATGTGAGGAACATGTGTTTTTTTAGCCAAATTTTGAGGTTTGCAAAGTATTCTGGGTAACAGAACCTGGTCAGAGCCCCACAAGTCACCCCATCTTGGATTCCCCTAGGTCTCTAGTTTTCAAAAATGCACAGGTTTGGTAGGTTTCCCTAGGTGCCGGCTGAGCTAGAGGCCAAAATCTACAGGTAGGCACTTTTCAAAAAACACCTCTGTTTTCTTTAAAAAAATGGGATGTGTCCACGTTGCGTTTTGGGGCATTTCCTTTTGCGGGCGCTAGGCCTACCCACACAAGTGAGGTATCATTTTTATCGGGAGACTTGGGGAAACGCTGGATGGAAGGAAATGTGTGCCTCCTCTCAGATTCCAGAACTTTCTGCCACAGAAATGTGAGGAACATGTGTTTTTTTAGCCATATTTTGAGGTTTGCAAAGGATTCTGGGTAACACAACCTGGTCAGAGCCCCACAAGTCACCCCATCTTGGATTCCCTTAGGTCTCTAGTTTTAAAAAATGCACAGGTTTGGTAGGTTTCCCTAGGTGCCAGCTGAGCTAGAGGCCAAAATCTACAGTTAGGCACTTTGCAAAAAACACCTCTGTTTTCTTTCAAAAAATGGGAAGTGTCCACGTTGCGTTGTGGGGCATATCCTGTTGCGGGCGCTAGGCCTACCCACACAAGTGAGGTATAATTTTTATCGGGAGACTTGGGGGAACATAGATTAGCAAAACAAGTGTTATTGCCCCTTGTCTTTCTCTACATTTTTTCCTTCCAAATATAGGAGAGTGTGTAAAAAAGACATCTATTTGAGAAATGCCCTGTAATTCACATGCTAGTATGGGCACCCCTGAATTCAGAGATGTGCAAATAACCACTGCTCCTCAACACCTTATCTTGTGCCCATTTTGGAAATACAAAGGTTTTCTTGATAGCTATTTTTCACTCTTTATATTTCAGCAAATGAATTGCTGTATACCCGGTATAAAATGAAAACGCACTTCAGGGTGCAGCTCATTTATTGGCTCTGGGTACCTAGGGTTCTTGATGAACCTACAAGCCCTATATATCCCCGCAACCAGAGGAGTCCAGCAGACATAACGGTATATTGCTTTCGATAATCTGACATTGCAGGAAAAAGTTACAGAGTAAAACGTAGAGAAAAACTTATGTTTTTTTTACCTCAATTTCAATATTTTTCTTTTTCAGTTGTTATTTTCTGTTGGAAACCCTTGTAGGATCTACACAAATGATCCCTTGCTGAATTAAGAATTTTGTCTACTTTTCAGAAATGTTTAGGTTTCTGGGATCCAGCATTGGTTTCATGCCCATTTCTGTCACTGACTGGAAGGAGGCTGAAAGCACAAAAAATTGTAAAAATGGGGTATGTCCCAGTAAAATGCCAAATTTGTGTTGAAATATTGGGTTTTCTGATTCAAGTCTGCCTGTTCCTGAAAGCTGGGAAGCTGGTGAGTTTAGCACCGCAAACCCTTTGTTGATGCCATTTTCAGGGGAAAAACCACAAGCCTTCTTCTGCAGCCACTTTTTCCCATTGTTTTGAAAAAAACGAAATTTTCACTGTATTTTGGCTAATTTCTTGGCATCCTTCAGGGGAACCCACAAAGTCTGGGTACCTCTAGAATCCCCAGGATGTTGGAAAAAAAGGACGCAAATTTGGCTAGGTTAGCTTATGTGGAGAAAAAGTTATGAGGGCCTAAGCGCGAACTGCCCCAAATAGGCAAAAAAAAAGGCCTGGCACAGGAGGGGGAAAAGGCCTGGCAGCGGAGGGGCCCTTGTTTAAGTACATTTATTTCTTGTTGTCAATAAGGTTTGTGGTTCTGTAACACCTTAGGTGTGATTTAGTTTGTGGTTCCACACTTCACAAATAAAATACTTTCTTCCTCTACTTTAATCTTTCAGAACATGCACACCAGCCAGTCAGAACTCCCTCATCACATAATGCTCATGCACTCACCATGGACCATATTACACATAATACCCCAGGGTCGTAAGAGGCATTGGTGCCTTTTTTTAACCCTTGAGGCAATTTTATTTTACACAATGGAATGCAGATGCTTGTGCTTTAAAATATGCCTGGTGAGCCTGCATGCAAATAAAGGTACGCTTTTTCTTTCGCAAAACCCTGGATTACAGATTCAGCCGGAAGAACAAAAAAATCTGTCAGGAAGCACACTAATTGTGTCCACATATGAGCCACAATATACCACGAGGACATCCCTGGCACCCCCCAGCATCGGCTCCTCCAAAAGGATAATAAACTATGTTTATTATTATTTAATTGTTAAAGGGGAGGGACCATGGGGGATGACAGGGATGAGTGGAGTGCACTCCCCTCAGTGTGCATTTGTGTTTGGCTGGCTGTCACGGGCCGGCCAAACACACATGCCCACTATGCTCTTTCCAGCCCGGCAGTGTGTTTTCGGGCTGGAGAGAAAAGGCACAGGCTCCTAGTCTGCCTGAGAGTGCTCTGGCGGGGCTCTCTAGCAAGTCCTAACGCTGCTCTGAGCAGCGTTAGGATTGACCACAAGGCAGGCTGGAAGCCTGTGCCTGCTAAGAGGATGGAGGAGCGGCGGTGTGGCACTCAGGTAAGTTTTTTAAATTGTTTCTATATTATTATTACTTCCCCACAGTGCGGCGCCCATCCCTGTGTAGCCCCCCGCAAGCCACAACTGCATCCCTCCACTAATGGATGCGGTCACACATTGCACCCACCTGTGGGGAGGGCCCCTTTCTTCCTCATTATCCTGCTGAAACTGAGGGTGAGTCCGCCACCTACAGTGAAAAGCAGACTGGTGATTTCAGTCAACCTACCTTTCAGTAAAGCTCTTTCACAGAGCTCGAGTTCGTGCCTGCACTGGAAATATCAGATATTTTGTAACTGGTCTAAAAGTTGCAGTCTTCACAAGTCTTGGGCCATATTTTCTTTTTTTGCATAACAAGTCAAACGTGTTGAAACATGTTATTAACCATTTCATCATCCTACGACGCATACATTGCTATCTGCCTTCAGCCTTTGGAGAGTTATATTGCCCAAATAAAAAAAATAATGAAAAATAACAAAAACAACAAACTAAGATAGGTCAATGTTGTTATGCTTCTCACTATTTAGATTGAAAGATTTCTGGACACATAAGTGAAGAAATGTAAATGACCGGCACACATTTAGGGCCATATGTACGAACACATTTTCCCATAGACACAGAATGGGTAAAACTCTTTGATACATCTGGCCCTTAGTGCGTCAAATACATATTTATATACACAAGCCGTGGTTGCACACAATTAATAGGCTTTAAAAACATACCTATGTATATTAAAACTCATTGATGTACTATGGATTGTTTTGCCATGTACCCGCGCTACCGTCCCGGAGCATCTCCCTACTAGCTCAGAAGAATTTTCTCCTAGAAGCATATGTGAGCAAAAGGCTCTGTGCAAAACAGACGTCTTCAAAATCCCTTGCCTTTGCAAAATGTAAAGAAAGTATTATGGGTAATCCAAAATGTGCAAGTCTATTTTACGCCTGGAAAAACTTATAGGAGTGAATACAAGTGATAAATGCATGTCATGAGCTGTCACGGAAATTGTGCGCGAATGTGCTTACTTCTCACTCAGTTGTAACTTGGTCATTATGCACACATTATCAGCACGTTTCTTTACATCTAAGTTACATCTGAAAAATCCAGGTGTAGGTTCAGCGGCAAGGGGGGAAGCGCACCACATAACACAACTCTCACAGAGGGTGCGTAGGAAGCAGAGTCAGGTTGAAGGAGAAAGTTACACATCCAAAGAAAAATAATAGAGTTAAATGGGAAGATGTTCACGTTTCGAAAATGTATGCTGAGAAGGCCAATGCGCATGTAAGGACAGGAGAAGATGGGTAAGTGAAATTTCACTGTGATCTGATTCCAGATAACTTACACTTGAGCGAGGCAGAAAGTTCTGCTAGTTAAGTTGACAGGTTTAACATCACCCAGCATAGGTGCAAGTTACATATGTCCTAAGCTACCTTTGTTTTGTGACTGAGTAGTTATCAACGTTTTCACTTTTAAAAACAGAGTCACTGCGGGCAATATGTACGAATACTTTTTCCCATAGACACAGAATGGGTAAAAACCTTTGCTACATCTGGCCCTATGTTCCTAATTATATATTCCCTATAGCTAGAAAGATACAATTATTAAGCCTGGTCTCATGGGTAACACTGGCTTTCCACTACTTTACAAGTCTTCTATTACACTTATTAGTCGAACCTTACAAACATAGGGCTATGCTTACCACTGCATTCTGAACATTTCTCTAGGCCTAGTACCTCATTAAAATAAAATCCTTATGTGAAATTATGTATGTTGAGTGTATAATTCATTGCGGCAAAATACACGCTAAGGGGGTCTAGTCATTAAGAGATTTCTGCATACATACATTTCTGCCTATGCCTTTTTGGAGAGCTTTGCTTGGATGATATTCACCAATTCTGGATAGAAATCTCCACCTAGTAGTAGGATTAACACGTCTACATCCCATTGTATTAGGGAGTGAAGCCTCTTACCATTGAAATTACAACAATGTAGTTAATTTATGGACACATTTCTTATCTATGGCAGTTTAGGAGTTTTACATCCTGGCAGTGGGAATGTCCACCATCTAGGTGAAGAACTTCAAATAGAAGAGAACAGAGGAAACTCATACACATCATCCTAAACCCAGACATGTGAAAACAAAAACACTCTAAACATAGAAATAAAGCACACACCCTAGCCTTTGCCCTCTTGCCCTTGGACTATTTAACTACCAGGATGCCACACAACATATACAGATTCAAAGATGCAGACCAGCTCGCTCAAGAAAATCGCAGGAACTGCACTGTGGTGGAGTCAGACCTGGCAGTTTCCCTGGCGGTTATTCACTATAAGAACTACTTGGTCTGCCTCAGTACACCTCAGATGAGTAGACAAGATGGCCACATATCAGGAGTTGAGAGACCATGACACTGCCTTGATGGAGGAGGCATGCACCATGGAGGACCTCAGGAAAAAGTGTCTGGACAAGTGGAGGTGGGTGAAGGAGAACATCACCAGGATACAGGTAGCAAATGCTCTTTTTGGAGGTGGACCTACATCCTGTTTCATCTACCTCACGGAACATTTCCTCACTGCCCTGAAATACTATAAGGCCTCTGTGTTCCAGTGAGCCCAAATGTAAGACCATGTAAGAACTCAAAAGCCCTCTCAAGTTCCAACTAGTTCTTGTTTCACCACTCATGCGACTCTGTCCCTCCCCTACCTTTACTAATATGAAGAAATCAAACATGTCTGCTGCATGGCACTTCCTAACAACATATCACACATACAATTACCTAAATGAAACATAGCCAATCCAATTAGTAAAATGTATGTTAGTAAATCCTCTTGCTCCTTCTCTCCCCTTTCTTGCTTTTTTGAATATTTTTTCTCAAAATAAGGGGCAAAGCAACCGAGATTGCTTCCTCCAACCTCACAGATGTCCATATTCTGAATGTGCATTAAGCCTTGTTGGAAAATGTAATTTATAATACTTGCATCTAAAATATTGTTGGCATTTTTCTAATCTTAGCATATAAAATCATAGAATGTATTTTTTAGACATTCAAAACTAATTGCCATTTATTTTCACATTTTTCACTATGAGATGAAAGTATTTGTCCTTGCCTCTATTCATTTCTATGACGGTGTGTGCAGTCCCAGTAATCGGCCATGTGTGGTGTTCCACTTGCTCCACTTACTCCACTTACTCTAGTGCGGATTTGAGTGCGTACAGAAGTAGATTTTAGCTAACTTTTATTACAAGCAAATTTTTTACTCTGCGTGGTTTATTTTTTGGGATGTCCCTCCCTAACCCCCTCCTTCATTTTTCCTTAATGCCACCCATTTAGAAGTAAACCTATCGTACTACCAGCCACCCCATTACCCCCCTCATTATTTATCATACAAATGGAGACTTCTGCACTTGCAGAAGCGATGTCAACAAATAACAGATAGAATAGGCAAAGCTCTCCACTGGGAAATTTGTGAATAACATTTGTGTGTATGGGAATAAGTACTACTGGAGTACAACTTTTCATACTCAATAATGCCTTTGCGAATAGGTCCCAGTAACTATTATAAATAATTCTCAGCTTTACACACCTCGACCAATACTGCCCTGAAATCTGATTTTAAACAATTCATCACGAACTTTCACCGGCAAAACAGGAAAGAGGCAGCAGGATATTGTTGCTTGAAACCGAAGAGAGGAACAAGCTAATGTTTAGGTAGTACTTCACATCAACCCTGAAATATGAGCACAGTGCATTTGTAGAGGGTGTTCTTCACCCTACTTAACAGATGAGGATTCATGACATACACTCTTAGCAAGTCTCTCAGATCCTCCTCTCATAGTAGCCATTTGAAAAATCAAAAACGCTCATATTAGAGTTGAATGTGATTCAAAGCAGAGATTTCTTTTCCGCTCTTTAATATATCAAAACAATGTCTTGCTGCCTAAACATCTAAGACTTTTATCTTCTCTGCTTTCATCTGGTTGATCTTCCGATCCTCGAGGTCTGTGGCAGAAATCCTCGGTAACTGTGCAGTCTACAAATGTATATGATACGCTAAAGCGGAATTTATATGAACATATCTATTGCTATGTATAAACGTCTATTATGCTGTTTAATTTTAGATTTTCCAGTAATGCAAATAAACATTGGGACATATCCAGAATTGACTTGGAATTTTGGATAATCATGTATTGTTTGTCTACTCAATGGATCATTTATCTTACTTACATGCTAATTTGATACCTAGATCAATTTGGCTATATTAGGTTTTCAATTGAAATAATCTTATTTATAATCTAACTGACCACACACATTTAGCTTTGGGCAAGTAACACAATGGCCAGCAATAGTCCCTCGTTTTGCTTGTACCAACGTTCTTTAGAAATACATCATTTATTTATGGGACTTCTGTTATATTATGCACTAGTTACAATGTCTTCTCATAATAGTACCCTTTTTGTATTTTATTGTTGTTCTTTTTTAAACTTGTCTCACTCTTTCATCTGTTCGTATGCAGAGTTCTGTAACTGTTTATTACCCACCAGGTCTATATTTTGAAATGTGTTGGTGGCTATAAGCATTGTAAATGAGTAGACTCCTGTTTACATTTTGGTGGAAGAAGACAGTGGTTTCTTCCTACAAAGAAGCTGGCCTCGTCTTGATTTTTATGTGGTTAAAAATGTACTTATTTTCCACTCCATTTAGCAGTAGATCTGCCTCTTCCCTGAAGGCACCCCACCACAGACTCCTCTTCCCTCAGTCTCACCTGCCAATCCAGTCAGTCTTTGAACCACACGGCAGACACCTGCCCAATTCGGAGGTGACCATTTTGGCTTGCCATGTAGCTGAAGGGTGGCCACCACTCACCACCTGTATGTAGACCCTTACTGTCAATCTCGGCCACACTAGCCTCGGGAGCCACAATGATTCCCAATACTCTCTTTCACATACATTTCATAATGCCTGAGATTCGTAGGCTCCAAGATTCTGGTCTCGGGGGCTGTCCTGAGGAGTCAGCATGCTAATCACCTCCACACCCGAGCAACAGACCACCAGGCCAGAGTTTACCCTATATATGTGTCAGGTGCTGTGACATCTGTCAGTAGGTGGGCTGGCACCCTGACTGCTGATAAAAAAAAAAAACTCATAATTTTCTTTCAGTTTGTGGCCAGGGACAGTCTCAATTTCTATTTGTTTGTTTTTTGTTTTTTAAAGTGACATTTCCTGTTATGGTTCTAGAACTCTGTTCTAACTATTTATTTTTTCAGATTTTGTCCTGCAGGTGAAAACACAGAATTTGAAAAGCTGCATGGCAGTAATATCCAATGAGGGAAGGAAGCAGTCCCAGCCTCGTCACAGAGTGGGATGGGGTCAGTGAGACTGCTGACCTCACCCCACTCTGTGACGAAGTGTCACTGATTGACACTCGCCCGGGGCACTTCAGGGCTTAAACCACTCGGGGAAGGGCCTTGAGGCACCTTTGCTGAGCCGAGGATGTCACGCCCACAGGAGTTGTGACCTCTTCAGCTTAGTAAAGTTCAGTTCAAGCATCCAGGAGTCTGTGCAAATCGTGCATGTCTGCTCCTGGCTGCCTGGCCTGAACATGAAGAGTGTCTGTCAGGCTGACCTTTGTTCAGCCTGACAGACACTCTTGATGAGGGGCAAAAGGTGGGGGGGCATGGCCCCTCCACCCTAAAGGATGGGCCGCGCCTGCTATTACTTCACTGCACACAGTGGTGCACTGAAATGTCCTTCACATGCAGGTACCAGTGAGTAACAGTACATTGGACGCACCAGTGTCTGCAATTACAGTGCAGGGGCCAGTGGCTGAAAATACATGTGTGCAGGTGCAGCACAAAGCAAATATCAGTGGGTGCCGGTGCAGTGAAACTTCTAGTGCAGAGTGCACACATGTGCAGTGTAGATGCCAAAGAATTGGATGCACTGGGTTCAAGCATGGAGAGTGAAAATATTGCCAGTGCAAATTATTGGTAGAATTACATAGGATGGTTGTGTTCCCGCATATCAATGCAGCAACCGCACACATCAGTAAAGGAACGCAAATCATTGGTTATAGCCCGTCATCACAAGTTATGTGTGCACCCGTGACTTATGTGGGTGAATGTTTGCATTTTTTGTCTAGTCTTTAAAGCAAAGGGTGATCTAATCCTGTACTTATATAACATAAAAAAGAAAAGATCAAATTCTTATCTGATGTTGTTTTGCTGGTTTAAACTGCTTATTATGTTATTTTTATGTTTATTGTTATTTTATGTCGTGCAAACTGGATCCGAAGGTATTGGAGCACCTTACATGAACACCAGTTACAATGCACATGGACGCCGAGATTCAAACCTGGTTTTCCAGTCATCAAGTGGGCAGCCCTGGTAGTAACCCCTATCAGTCGCGGCTGTCGATTTGAAAAAGTGGCGGGTGGGGAGAATAAAACAAAAATAAACAATTAAGAAAAAAAAAAATTACCTGAACATTGCCGCCGCTCTCCGTTGCACTGCAGGCACAGGCTCCCAGCCTGCCCTTTGCCAATCATGATGCTGCTCAGAGCAGCAGTATGATTGGCTGGAGTGCCCCGGCTGGGTGCTCCAGCGCAGACTGGGAGCCTGTGCAGGCTCTCTCCAACTCTGCAACACAGTGCCGGGTTGGAGAGAGCCCTTGTGCGCATGTGTGTTTGGCTGGCCCAAGACAGCCAGCCAAACATACATGCGCACTGAGGGGAGTGCTCTGTGCACTCCCCTCACTGCTCAACACCCCATGGCCCTAATACAGGGAGTGCAGAATTATTAGGCAAGTTGTATTTTTGAGGATTAATTTTATTATTGAACAACAACCATGTTCTCAATGAACCCAAAAAACTCATTAATATCAAAGCTGAATATTTTTGGAAGTAGTTTTTAGTTTGTTTTTAGTTTTAGCTATGTTAGGGGGATATCTGTGTGTGCAGGTGACTATTACTGTGCATAATTATTAGGCAACTTAACAAAAAAAAATATATACCCATTTCAATTATTTATTATTACCAGTGAAACCAATATAACATCTCAACATTCACAAATATACATTTCTGACATTCAAAAACAAAACAAAAACAAATCAGTGACCAATATAGCCACCTTTCTTTGCAAGGACCCTCAAAAGCCTGCCATCCATGGATTCTGTCAGTGTTTTGATCTTTTCACCATCAACATTGCGTGCAGCAGCAACCACAGCCTCCCAGACACTGTTCAGAGAGGTGTACTGTTTTCCCTCCTTGTAAATCTCACATTTGATGATGGACCACAGGTTCTCAATGGGGTTCAGATCAGGTGAACAAGGAGGCCATGTCATTAGATTTCCTTCTTTTATACCCTTTCTTGCCAGCCACGCTGTGGAGTACTTGGACGCGTGTGATGGAGCATTGTCCTGCATGAAAATCATGTTTTTCTTGAAGGATGCAGACTTCTTCCTGTACCACTGCTTGAAGAAGGTGTCTTCCAGGAACTGACAGTAGGACTGGGAGTTGAGCTTGACTCCATCCTCAACCCGAAAAGGCCCCACAAGCTCATCTTTGATGATACCAGCCCAAACCAGTACTCCACCTCCACCTTGCTGGCGTCTGAGTCGGACTGGAGCTCTCTGCCCTTTACCAATTCAGCCACGGGCCCATCCATCTGGCCCATCAAGACTCACTCTCATTTCATCAGTCCATAAAACCTTAGAAAAATCAGTCTTGAGATATTTCTTGGCCCAGTCTTGACGTTTCAGCTTGTGTGTCTTGTTCAGTGGTGGTCGTCTTTCAGCCTTTCTTACCTTGGCCATGTCTCTGAGTATTGCACACCTTGTGCTTTTGGGCACTCCAGTGATGTTGCAGCTCTGAAATATGGCCAAACTGGTGGCAAGTGGCATCGTGGCAGCTGCACGCTTGACTTTTCTCAGTTCATGGGCAGTTATTTTGCGCCTTGGTTTTTCCACACGCTTCTTGCGACCCTGTTGACTATTTTGAATGAAACGCTTGATTGTTCGATGATCACGCTTCAGAAGCTTTGCAATTTTAAGAGTGCTGCATCCCTCTGCAAGATATCTCACTATTTTTGACTTTTCTGAGCCTGTCAAGTCCTTCTTTTGACCCATTTTGCCAAAGGAAAGGAAGTTGCCTAATAATTATGCACACCTGATATAGGGTGTTGATGTCATTAGACCACACCCCTTCTCATTACAGAGATGCACATCACCTAATATGCTTAATTGGTAGTAGGCTTTTGAGCCTATACAGCTTGGAGTAAGACAACATGCATAAAGAGGATGATGTGGTCAAAATACTCATTTGCCTAATAATTCTGCACTCCCTGTAAACATAGCTTATCATCTTTTATTTTTAAAAGTTTGAAGCACCATTTGGTTTTTCACATGAAAATCTTATCTCTTTGTGAAACTCTGGGAGCAGCAAGAAGGAATCTGAACGGAAACACATAGTCCTGAATATTATTTCCCAAAAAGTTGTATAATACACGTTATTTCACAATAACGGAATGACCATGATCCACAGTGGTAATTTTGGAGTAGGGAAATAGCAAAGAATTTAACAGTCCATTCGCAATGAGGGCCACAGTCGATGGTGGACCTCATTTATCCCTCATGATTGTCTGGCTAGAACGCTTCAATAAAACGAATTTGCCTGTATTTTTGCAAGAATTGTTTTATAGGTGAAATACCAAATGCCTTATAATTGAGATTGTATACCATCACTATGGGGCTTATTTCCAAGCCCCCGGGAGCAACTAGAGCATCACTTCTTTGACGCTGCTGTGGTGCACAGTGCAGACCAATATCTATAGGGCCACACCGAGCCACCCGGTGTGGCTTTACATGGCCTTGTAGTTGTGGTGTAAGGCAATGCATCGCAAGTAGCTGCGTTGCCTCACACTTTGTCGGGGAGGCGTGCAATGGTTTTTGACACTGCCCCATATTTCCAACATAGAGTAAATCTGGGGCAGCACCAATAACATACGCTTCCTCAAAGCAGACGTAACTCCTTGTTTTTTCCCTCTTTCCATGTGTGCAATTTTAACCATGTACCTACCATGCAGCATCCTCTTTATTTGTGAGAGAAGTTCAGTAAGGGGTATCTTTGAATCTCTTGTGTGATAAGACCATCTCACCATTAACCCTTCTATCACTTAATGAACTGCAGAAGTGCAGGGTTTTTGCACTTTGAAGCTGGATAAAGAGCACCAGTAGAAAACAAACATACATGAACAGGAAGTTTGACTATTGCAAAAAACTGCAACCAGCACATTTTGTTTAGTCTCGGAATGCATTTTGAAGATGCAAGAGCAAATTCCACATTACTGTTAAAAAATTGTGCCTTTCCAAGCCATTTCTGAGGTCAACTACACAATATGTGGAAAATATACATGTGATTTATAAAAGGAAAAACAAACCAAAAATGTTCTTTTTACATTTCTGCATGATTAGATGAACTTGTTTTTGTCAAATAGACATGTTCCATTATACATGAGGACTAATATAAGGCATAACATTACTTAATATGAAGTCACTTCCTGTGGCACCATTGTGAGTTCCATATGCTAATTAGTCCCTCCACTATTTTTAGGTTTCGCCTGCACAGTGCTTGCCCTGTGCTTGCAAAGTCTCATGTATTCAACAAAAACAAATCTTAAAAGGGGCTTAAAACCCGCCCACTCCTTCCCTAAACTTACAATTTTTTGATTCCCACTTTGCTCTAATTAACTTGCTTCTGATTGGCCAGCACGTCCTCTGTACAACGTCTGTTTTCACTTGCTGCTCTGCTGTCCATGGCTTGGCATGGAGCTTGGACCAAGTACAGATTCTGGTCACTGGCTACTGGCTATTGGCCGGTGTGCTTCCACTGACTACTTCACTCTACATGTACTTTTTTTTGTTAACAAATGAACACTCCATATGAACTCCCACCCTCCTTCCACTCTAGGTTGTTTTTTGCCCACCCCCAGTGCCTTCTCCTAACCTCCCATCCTTCTCCCATTTCGGTTGTTTACTCAATCCACCACCCTTTGTCTGCTGTGAAGTCTATTTGAAAGAAAGACGGTGTGATTTATGACAGAGGGTGGGTCTAGTATCTGGCCTAATGCAAGACACTCATAGTTAAATTATGTCAAGCATCTGCAGTGATAGCACAAGGTGGTGGGGCTTGGTGCGGGGTTCAAGCATGACAGTTCACGTTACCCATGCAAATGCCTCATAGTGTTGTTGATCTGCCACTCGCTGCTGAAATCACCTAGCAGCTTGCTCGTAGCAGGGGGAGTCGAATTACACCACCGGGCACAGAGGTATTAGAGGAGTGTCCAATTCTGAGTGGCAACTTTTCATTCTCAGTGGGTCGTGGGCTATAAAGCCTAATGGGAGCCGGCGTTCACACCATGTTAGTCGCATAGATAGGACATTAGGGAAACTCCCCCTGTGACAGGCAAGGTGCCAAATGTCAACTGGGGAAGTAGCAGGACCAGTCACAGCAATGTGACCACTACTGTGGACGGATCTCTGCAACAGCATGAGCCTTCAAACTGTTACCACAGCAACATCAATCAGTCACATCCTAGCCACTGGGTTGATCCATCTGTGCAAGCTTTAAACTTGCCCATTGTAAAACAACACTCTTCATCCTTGATAACACCCTATATAGGCCCAAGAGCATATCCTCCATCATAGGCACTTACAGTGGCATGTCTTCGGAACAGGAGAGCTGAAGTACCGTCTTTACAGCTGGAGTGCCTAATTATACTGATTACATTTCTGATTACTTTATGAGGCGCAGTGTAAGTCGACCTCATATTTCAAATAGTTCTCCAAGAGGTGTGATACTGGTCTGGGGAATAGTGTTCATGGAAGGATCCCGGGTTCTTAATAATGCTCAGTGTGATTCTATGCCCCATGTCTGCAGCATGTTACTATTCATAGACTTCCGGATTTACACAAGGAGTAGATTTTGAATAAGGACTCTTTATGTACATTACCCATACACAAGCCCTACTGTCTCTTATATCTCCTCCTTGTTTTGCGCATCCCTGTGGTATGTGATTTCTTTTCCTTTACTGTACAATACCTAGATCTTCCATGCCTGTTGCTGGATCTTCCGGCCTAACTGTGACATAAGAGGTTATGGGGACCATTTTAGGTCACAACGTTATATCTCATTTTTCTTTTAAAGTGTTCAGGGCGACTTAGGCAGGCACCAGTCTTGTCACAGCAGCCCTGCTTTGAGGGCTAATGACTTGCTGGCCTCCAAGAGACTAGGACTCGGCTCATATAGGGCTGCGTGGCCAGTCACTGATGTGAAACGTTATAAAGAATAGTAACTCTAAAACAGAGGTAAGAAGACCTACTTTGGATTTTATGCATTGAAAGCGCGTTGTCTGTCAAAGTCTTTTTTGTTTTGCAGTCTAGCGCTTCATCAGAGTGTATTGTTTTGCAGGCTCTCTATCTGCCCCTCTCTTCCCTTCTATATTTGTTGCTACTTGCCCTGTCCTCCCTCCAAACTCCCTCCCGTTACTGCTTGCTGCATTGACAGATACCATCTCTCCCTGTCCCCCATCACTGCCTTTCCCTTCGTTGACTGCCTCCCCGTAGCCAACTCAAGTGTATGTTATTTCTTGTTCTTCTCGCAGCAGTCGGGGTTCATTTCTTCTCCCTAGACCTACATGGCCCCATCTATTTTTCTCCACATACGCCACCAACCCCCATCACCACTCCAACCAGCCCTCCCATTCATGTAGTTGGTGAGCAGTGGCCATACTGTGTGCAAATAGCAGTCACTGTATTTATTTTTAACATTTTTTTTAATTTAAAATCTCTCCCTGAAGTATGTACAAATAGAAAAGCCCCTGCTTTCTGCATTCTGCAGTCACTTTCCACTTTGTCACACCTCATCAGCCCACTCCTGTGCCTTCGTGTCCCATCTGTGTGCGTTTGTGACCATAAAAGCAGACAATTGCTTGTCACATTCAGACAGAGAAATAGATGTAGAAATAAAACCGCACTTTAGAAGTGAACTTTGAGGACATCTGTGAATAGGCTACACTGGAGTTCAGTGGAGCTTCACGCCATCCAGCTGCAGCCCAGCCCTGCTGTGGCCATCTTAGCAGTTTCATTCAGTTTAGGGACTTTTTGACAGCCCAACGACCTTTCTGCATCTTCATAGTTCCTGCGAACCAATTGACACAGCTACAAACTTGCCAAAGACAATGCATTGTGTTCCCCGACATATGATGTTTTTTGGCAAGGAATGTGGAAGAGAACTTAATCAGCAGAGGACCAGGAGCAGAAAAGAAATCAGCATATTTGTATGAGGCTGCAGGAATGTCACCACTGGAGGCAACATCACCTCTACTGTACCCTGATTGAGTTAGGGGGCACCTCTGAGTAATAGAGCACCATCATTCAGCCTGACCCTCTCTAGGCAGTTACCCATCTACGTCTTTTGGACCTTGCTTTTGTATAGTGCCTTCAACCTCAAAAGGTGCCTTATCGGAGCACTGTAATTATCAGATATTACTATTACCATCTTCAAAACGTATATTAGAGATCTAGGAGGACGAGGGGGAAGGTTACCAACACACAGACGTGCTTAACTCGCTGAGCTATTTTCATGCATCTATGTATTTATAGCTACCTATATGTAGTCTGTCTATCTTCCTTCACCCATTCAGCAATCAGCCTAGACCTTACAAATCCATCTGTTCATCCACCCACCCATGCATCCATCCACCCACCTACCTACCCATTCATTCACAACAAATCACAAACTCATCCATACAGATATGCAGCCAAACAAAATGAAATCATACATCTGTTATCCACCCAAACGTCATGGAGACATCAACCGTTATGTCCATCTATCCATGCATCCACCCACTCATGCATCAGTCCTTCTACGTCCTTTCTTAACATCAGTTCATCTGCAGGTCCGTCTTTCTCTGTCACTCTTGTCTCTAATCATACATGGCCTGCCTATAGTTGCTCCCTCTGCTTAGCTATTTTCCCCATCTATCAGTTGCAGGTATACCTAACTGATGCACATAGATAAAACACATTTTCTCACCCCCCTGCTAATATTGTTACTCCTCAGATTTGTTTGAAACTTGTAAAACCAGTGCTGTTTTTATTACAATGTTTCTGTGCACGTTCCTCAAGTGTGTGCATGTGCAGTTCTTGCATGTATTTTTGTGTTTATATCCCAGTTTGTGCGCTGGCCCTGGTGTGATTTAATACTCGACATAGAGGCGAAGTCGCAGGTGAGGGCATATACGGAGCAAAGGGCAAGGGTTAACAGACTTCTGTAGGAGCTTTGGAAGAGAACTGTTTCTAAAAAATCGTCGTCAGAGGCGTCAGCGAAGAGGCAAGGTGAGGAGCAGCCAGCTGCGGAGAAAGAGGCAGCGGCCGCAGCTGCGGGTGCCAGCGGTGGACTGCATTGAGCGAGGAGCAAGGGAGGAGGTGGCCAGAACCAGCGAGTGTGCAGCGTAGTAGCGAGGAGGCAAGGAGCGAGCAGACAACAGGGTGGTGGGCAGCGGGGGAGGAAAGAAGCTGTGTGCAGTCTGCGGGTGGGGTCGGATTGGTGAGGGAGGTGGAATGATGGCAATGGCCAGTTAGTGCCCGGGTAGAGCCCCAGTAGGGTTGAGCAGAGCAGAGCCTGAGTAGAGTTTGTGGCTTTCACCAGCTTCCTTCTGCCCATGCTCACCTCCACTCACACTCTTCAGAGGCTGTCATCCCTCCCTGCCCTACCCCCCCCACCTGTGCCTAAGCCTGCCTGCGCCCGCCGCATCACTGCCACTCAATACCAGCCCACCTGCTCACCTAATGCACCCCAATACACCCCCAACGCACGCCGCAGGCACAGTTCTCCGGCTGGAGCCCAACTCCGAAGCCTATAGCCAGCCAGACACAAGGCCCCAGTTTCAGCATCTGCCATCCAGCATCCAGCACTCCCCGTGCACTCCCATGTGCTTTACCGCACCGCACCTAGTATCTGGAGTGCAATTGCAAGGGTCGCAAGGTTGCTGTGGTATCACAGGATTCCTCAGGGATCCTCAACAAGGACTAACAACGAGGTCTAGCAACGGGGGAATCTGCGCCTAACCGATGGATCTGGGTACTGAGTTGAGCGCGGCTGTCATAGGGAACAGCTGCAGAGTGAGTGCACCGGGACCACACGGAAGTGGCCTAGCTAGGTCTGGGTGAGGTTTGTAACAGTCTCACCCCCGATCCCTCCCCATGCTGACAGCGTGAAGGGTCAGGAAAAAGGACCACTAAAAGTACCCTAGGATAAATACCCAAAATAACTTTTTGTCTCCATCTTCAAGACAAACAGCGACAAACAGCGCAAGTGGTGAGTGATCTACCAGAGACTATTCCTTAAATCATCATGAGGTCGGGCAGGATCAGGCTACATGTAAAGGGTACAACTAAGAACCAAAGGAGGGTGCAAAAGAAAAGGAAGTGTACCGTGCTGGAAACACAAAGCAGTAATCTTGAACAAACTGCACCACTTCTTACCCCTTTTCCAGGCCTACTTCAAGAAGCCTGGTAGCATTGGGAAGTTTGCCTTTCTAAAGAAACCAACTGCAGCTAGTTATTCAAATTCTGATGATATTGAGGGCCTCCTGACCCCATTCGCCCCTCAAATCTTTGGCTCTGTGCGAATGCAGCATGGTGCATCCATTGACAGAACTTCATCAATAAATCCTGCTTCTCTAGCGATTTGCTTGCCCTCGGACCAACGTTCTAAGTTAAAATCCCCTCTTCAAAAGTCTGCAGATAAACAGTCCACCTCAGATCTAGACTTAGACCTCGACCTTGAGCAACCAGTAGGCCTCCAGGATATGAGGATAATTTCCAGTAATGCTTCAACGCAAAAGAAGCCACAGGCGAACAGTACTTTGATTAAGGCACTGGTTCATGTCCCGACAACAACCATGGCTCATAGCATCGGGCAGAGGAACACTCAACTGATTACAACCACAACAGATAACCCACATGGCCTGCAGCTGCCAATTGTTCTCGATGATCAGTCAGAAGAACCTTAGGACTCGCTGTCCATCGGAACTCATCAGCAGTCAACCCCTGTGTTGCATCAAAGTCCAGATACATAGGGGCCCAAAAGGAGGCTGGAAGCCTGCAGTGGTCTTTTTACCACCGAGTTTTAAGACTTCTGGTTACAATCAATTTCCATAACAAATGATAAGGATATACTTCAGGCTCTGGACTTAAGAACCTTTGTCTTGTCAAAACCCAAATATCGGCATTTTGACCAATCACTACGGCCACAAGAGGCAACGCTATGCTCTTCCACACCCCAACAAAAAAAAGTATCCACCACAGTTATCGAAATCCCAAGTGGCTGGAGTGATTTACATGACGTAGGATTGACTTCTAAGGGAATAATGAGCTCAGTAATGTGGATATTTCAGCTAGTAGTACCAGTCAATGGGTTCTTCCAGACAGCAGCTATAATGAAAACCCTCCCAAAAGTCAACTTCTAGCTGGCCCCAACAGTTGTAAGATGGGGGATCTTACTCGGCTGCATTCTTCACTGTTAAATGCCCTCCATACCTCAGCGACAGCACTCAACATGCAATCAGATAAATTAGATCTGCAAATTGACCTAATGAATTTCATGGCATCACATATTGCTGACATTAACCGTAAATTTGATAAGCTAGCTAACTGGCCGCCTAATTTAAAGTCCACAACTGAGCCGCAGCAAGACTCTTGTGAGTGTGGACCAATCATTACCAAGTTGAGCATGCTGCCTATCATTTTAACAAATATATTAGATGAATTCAAATTAAATGAGAGTAATTTCTGTCTTCCCAGTCATGCAATGCAACAATTAACCCATCTAGTCTCTCAACAAATGAAACCAGGAGAAAAATTGATCAAGGATCAATTTCCGAACTGTGCAACAATAAATGGGGAGAAGTATTTGGGCCTAATTATCATCTTCCCAAACTCTGATCCAAAAGCTAAAAGCAGGCCACTAACATCTTTGGATACTTGTAACATCTCTCAGGCTAGCATAATGGGGGACCAGACGTCTAAGCCTATGTCGCAGAGAGCAAAGTGCTCAGATGAATTTGCACTGATGCCCAACTTTCCAACCAAAAGACAAAAAAAATTAGCCAGAAAGGCTATTAAAAAAACATAGTGAAGACAGCAGTCATAATTTTTACCCCATATTTGCAGTGCAACCAAAGCTGCTGACACAGGGTTTCCTCCCCTCAAGACAATCGCAGGCCCCAAACTATCCAAAAGTTACACGAGCAGGGGTAGTAAACGGTTCAGTACAGTTAATCTCTGATGATATACAATCATCAATTTCTCCCCATCATACTAAACACATAGTGCACAGGATGAGGGAACAACACAAACTTAACCCATCCTATCCGGACATGAGGGATGCAACGTACAAGGACTCGCTTTTATCTAAAAAAACAGAAACACAGGGATGCTCGACAACAGCGGCTGAAAACCAGCCAGCATACATAGGCAGCAAGTGGACGGAGGTGCAATTCATTTCCTGCCCATCACCGCAGGATCTCCCAGAGAGGCTATCAGCAACAACAATGAAACCAACAGATGGCTTGCAGGTAGAGGCACTGGGAGTTAAATTATGACCCGGGAATCTGGCATCTTCAGTGCAATCAAAGCTGCCCACAAAAGATGATTCCCCGCAACTTACAGTTGATTGTCTTTGTGTCAAAATGGGTGATTCGCAGAGAGACAAGCCACAATTACAGTACCTTGGTGGCTCAGAACAAATACAGTCTGTTCGTCCATCCAATGAATCATCTCCCTGTTCGCTTCGTAGCACCAAGGGCGCCGAGCTTAGGGAAACTATAATGAAAACAATCCCAAATATGAATGACCCCCCAAGAGTGGTAACAATCAGTAACGAGTAGGGCCTCACAACTACAAAGGTAATGATTCAGAACTTACAAACCGCTACAACAGATTTGCAACACAAGTCTCCTGGGCCGTCTTACGCTGGTCAAAAATAGTGAAAAGCGAGAGGACGAAAGGCTGATGAACTCAGCACCACATGCAATTACAGATTGCGCCCCCCAACTTCAGCAGAGTAATAATTCATCAAATAGTTGGGAATCAAGACAAATCATTTAAACTCCACAATACACATCACAAGGCCAACAATACTGCTTGAATAGGGCTAACATCCTGAGGCTGTTAGCTGAGTTACCGCTAACCCAAAAGATAATGTCCACAGACTTAATATCGGTGAAATTTCTTCCTAACAACGAACGCCAGAGGTCAGAACAAATGCACACCATCTGGAAATCGAGAGATATTACTACACTGATCCTGAATGCCAAAACGCAGTTTGAAGCATGGGGGATAGTCCTTTCAGAGCCGCTTAGGCCACGCTACCCCTTTCCCTTATTGCTCACCACTCCGAACAAAACGGAACACTATTCAGACTTAAAGGATCATGTACCCGCATTGGGTATGAAAACCTTAGAGTCCCGGTAAAGGAAGCAAAGAAGGGGGAAACTATGCTAAATCCTCCGTACGAACCCCCAAACACTTGTAATTATGTGCCTGTAATCCTGCAATCACAGCATGATTCTCATATAGAATGGAGGTGGATGGCCCATACCTTAAATGCACCAAGGGGCAACTGACTCCAAAACCATAACGCAGAATATATATATCAGGAGAATGCCTTAAGCATCATCTTAGACGGATTTGCATTAGCAAACAGCCGCAACTACAAATTAATTATATTGCAAGAAACATGGTTAATAGACCCAGTTCATTTAGGTAGTTACATTTTATACCATATTAGTGCCGCTAAATCAAACAGATCTGGCAGGCCGAGTGGAAGCATAGCAACTTTATGTTTCGACTGTGCTACGTGTAACAGAGCAACTGGCATTGCCAACGGATGATCTACAGGCCATCAAACTCACCTTTGGAGACAACCAACAAGCAACTCCTTTTGTAATATTTAATGCCTACGCACATCCACAGAAATGCCGTAAAGTCCAGCTCTTCAAGAAATTATTGAATAAGATCGAGGAAATAAGATATACCCATCCAACCTAGGACATTCTAGTGATAGGTGACTTTAATGCACATTTAATTCATACTCCAGACCCCGATGAACAGCTGGTCACATAAAATGCTCTATGGTCAGTCCTGCCTCAAATCCCACAACCATGCAAGAAACCGGATGGCTTGGGCATGCAACTGGTCGACGTATTAGAGCATTTGGGCATGAGGGTCCTAAATGGTAGAATCAAAGATGACATGCTACCAAGTTATACTTACTATAGTCCAAAGGCAGCCTCCACAATAGATTACACTGCCGTGAATCTTTCTCAGTTACCCCGAGTGAGGTCATTCAAAATCGAAACCACTCTTCATAGTGACCACTCATTCCAGCACATAGAACTGAATTTGGATGCCCCATATTTCATGTAAGTCGCGTTGATTTTGGTAGTCTCGCATCTATCAGCTTAAAACGTCTGACCTGGTCAGAGTCAGCAATACCTGTGATTGGTGAAAAAATAAAAAACCTGTTCTAAACTGCAATCTTTCCACACTCGTCAGCAGCGGATATGTGGACCACCTTTCTAGCTGCATTATCCTCACTCAGTTCCGCCTCGCATCCAACAATGATGCAAATATGGCCACTGTCTTTAAACCTATTGATAAAAAAAAATTAATTAAGAAGGGAGCTGAGGTATGAACTAAGAAGAATCAAAAAGAGCAGGTCACAGAATCCATGTGTGTTAGAATAAAGTCCCTAAGGAGAAACTATAAAACTCAGGTATGGCTTGAACGCAAGAGGGTGGAGGGCAACCTTTGGTCAAAACTGCTCTTCCGCTCAAAACCTGCAAACTCCAGATCCTTCTGTGCTACGTTTAATGGCATTGGCCGGATGTCTAGAGATATCAACTACTCGTCAATTCCCGAAACAAAATGGGCAAATCATCTGGTTAACATCTTTTTCAATCAACAATCACCCAAAGTAAATACACACTTAAAGGAGCCAGCAAGTCTCAACCATCCCTTCCAGAACCACGTAGGATACAACGCAAAGGCAGTATCTCTAGTTATTAAGAAGGGACACAAGGGCGGTGCGCCTGGCCCTAACAGCCTCCCGCAGGCGGAATTCACCATCTGACCCAGAATACTGGTCTACACCACTTGCAATACTTTTAACAGAAATAGAGAGAACTGGTATTATCCCAGACAGTTGGAAAAGATCCATTATCAATCCGATATTTAAAGGGGGGGCGGTCAACCCAATCTAGCCAATTATAGATTGTTCGCCCTTATTGGTTCTGAGGCCAAATATTTTACCTCATTGTTCCTGGGTGATCTGCTTGACTGGTCCAATTCAATCAATCTAGTTCCCCTGAATTAAACTGGCTTTAGGAAAGGCTATGGCACCATGATAAACATACTAGCATTAAGTGATATTGCTGACAAATCAAAATGCCTAAAGAAAAAGCTACATCTATGTTTCATAGACTTTAAAAGCACTTTTGACCGCGTGGACAGAGCCATCCTTTGGGGTAAACTGCGAAGTTGGGGCCTGCATGAAAGAATTCTCCAAAGCGTTGAAATGCTATATGATAAAATCTGGGTGCAGATCAAGTTAGCAGACAGTACAAAACTTCCAAGGAGGATTCCAACAAACATAGGCCTGAAACAAGGATGTGTCCTGGCTCTGCATATTTTTAATCTTTTTATGGCTGATCTCTCTCCAAAGCTGGATGCGATAAACTAACATTCCCCAAAGTTGGGCAATCTGCCTATATTCCATCTTTCATACGCAGATGACATAGTTTTATTGAGCCATATGAAAGTAGGCTTACATCGGTTGGTCACTACCCTGGCTACTTTTAGAACAACAAATAAACTGGAAATTAATATCACTAATGGCTCAGCCCCGCCTGCAGGAATATGGGGTTGAGAACGTGTAAAGATGCCCTAAGGTTGATGATGAGAGACTGTTCCTCTTTTTTAACTTGTGCGGTCAGCAAGTTCCTTGCGTCCGCATGGCACATACGCACATATTTTTTTTTAAACTATAGTAACTTGCTCTTAATTAAACATTGATCTCAACTTATTTAATTTAACTATTGTTTATATAATAGTTTTAAGCTCAATGAGTCTTTTACCAAATTAACAATGAGGAAGCCAAAGATCTATTCTTCCTCACATATAGGAGGGGAGATACATGTCAGATCTACATCAATACTTTTTTGTGTATTCGTAGATTTTTTATCTTCACTTTTATTATTACTTTTTAACCCTTGATATTATATCTATTATGTACGGATCGTGGTTTTATTGTTGTAAGTTATTGCTTTGATGGTTAAATTAGACCGAATAAAGCTTGTGTGACTCACTCTGACTCAATATCACTAAGTCAAAAACTATGCCCATGGGGCGCTTCATCAACCGAGCATTAAAACTCAAGCTAGGCAAAGCAGGATTGGAAGAGATCAGTCATTACAAATATCTGGGCCTCAACATAGATAACAAACTGATTTTTTTGCCGCAAAAGAAGCATATCGCACAGAAATGTAAAGCGTTGACATTTGCCTTTTGTGCCCTAGCCAAAAGGTTAAACAGGCCATCTTATACACCTCTACTGTCTGTTATGTCTGCCATACTCCTATCAGCCATTACACATGGAAGCATTGCACTACATGGGAAAGATGCTTTAATCCTGGTAAAGCAACAAATAAAAATCTATAAGCAAGTTTTTTGTCTACCTCGCACGGCTTCTCCCTCACAAGTTAGGCTAGAGTTTGGCCTCAAATAACAACAGTTAGATAGAAAATTTCATACGATTAAGACCTAGTAAAAAAAAAAGAGGAAATAAAATGAGCCCTTTGGTTGTAGCTTTATGGAATTCTGTAGCCAAAGACCCAAAGTCAGTACTTAATAGGTATCTGCATCGCTCTCTGCAAGAGACTCAAATGACACACTTATGGGACTCTTATATATCATACCTCCTCTTTTGTTGAGCACTAAAAAGGGAAATCAAACAGTAATCTGTACTAGACGATAAGCACAAATTTGCAGGTCATGCGCAACTACAGCAGTTTGGCACCAGCACAATATTTGATTTCAACATTTTCAGTGCACATTAAACGCCAGCTGATTGCCATGCGACTAGGGTCCTTTCCATCTCTAGCGGCTCAACCAACATAGGAATAGGGGTGAGAAGTTATACAGGCTATGCAACACTGACAGAGAGGACATGGTTCACCTGATTTGTATCCGCCCGGCCCTAAGAGAAGTGCGCCGTCAACTGCTAAAACCAGTATTCATAAGTGGGTTCCGGACCTGCCGGCAGGCAGTAATGAAAATGTTCGATCCAACCGAACTGCAGATAAGTTGTAGGCTTGTAAAATGTCTAGCCTTGCAAGCTAAATACTTAACTTACTGCCCCTGATGGTTACTTCATCGCTAATACTAATAAGCACTTTTCTGTCCAAAACGTCCAGTATTAGGAATGATTTTATACTTAAGGTAATTTTTTAACTGACTCATGTACAGTATTATAGAGTGAATGTAGGGTTTTAGCTACACTTTATATTTTTTACCAAATTTTAGAGGACTTCCACGTGACTTGAGGCTCGCAATAGACTTAATGATCTAGTTTAAAAATGTTACGCACTGTGTTGAAACCCATGGATCGTTCGCAAGCATGCAGTTGCAATGATCATGTACTCTGTTTGTCTTGCTAAGATTTTAATTAATCATGCAAATAAAAAATTACTACTACTACTCAATGCATGCATGTGGCATTTGGTACCCAACTGCTCTTAAAGGCCAGATTATTGTATATCGTTTTTTTTGTTTTGGATATTTTACAGCCAACATGGCTCAAAGGGAAAAAAGTGCTATAAAACGGCCAGCATTGACTGCGCTATGCCATTTTTTTTTTTTTTTTTACACTTTAGGTCATGTTGCACAGCAGCTCGTGCTGCTGTGTAACATTTTAACAAAAACATTGACAAAGCCAATAAATCTAACATAGGCGAAACCCATTGGCTTTGAAATTGCTTGTTTACAGGACTTGTGCTCTGGCCCTTTTGTAAATATCATGTTTTGGCTCCCCCTTTTAGGACCAGAATTCCCTTCTGTGAACAATAAGCGCTAGTTAATTAATTAATCAAAATGAAATTTATGTGATTTAATAAAGCGTGCATTATTCTAATATTGCTCTGTCTTGCAAATAGTTGCTTTTGCTCATGTCATGTTTCATAATTATTTCAAAATGATAGAGATTGTAGAAGGTTGATGACTGTTAAATTAGTTGTATTTTCCAGAAAACACTGCAAGGTAGTGTGAAAATAGCTGAAAGGGCATTACAGCTTTTCTTTGTTGAATATTTATTCTGAACGTCTTCAACAAGGCATGTCATAATATATGGAAACCAGACAAAGAGAGCTAAAAGTCTCAGAGGACTTCCCACCAGGTGACAGAACAACAGAGACACAGTCACGCACCAGCCTTAGCTGAAGCTTGGAGTCAGTTTGCCTTCAATAGCTGTCAGACCCATAGTGCTGCAGAATATGCTTTTTGTGAGCACATATTGCTGCCTTTTTGTGCTGAAAATAGAGCTTTTTAGGAATTAGGTATGTAGGTGTGAACCTTCTTTGAAACTTGAAATAGGCTCTTATTATTAGTCTGCTACTAATGTGATAAAAATAGTATAGCACTTAGAAGTAGCAAATGAGTGTGTTAATGCTATGGATTCCATAGCAATTATCCTGGAGTATTTGTTCTTGTTCACATTACTCATAAACGTATTTGATGCCTTAATGTTTATCTTCATTGTGGTAACTGTACAATACATATATTGGAATATATACCCTATTTTCTAGTACTCTTTGAGTGTGGCATTCATAAAAGAGGATTCCATGTTCCACTAATTGTCCCCTTCATGTCTCATGGGACTGAATACAACTTGAAAATCATCTTGCTCAAGCATTGTTCAGTGGGTTGTGTATGGGTTGAAATCAACTAGTTTTCTGATTTAGACTGGCACTTTCAATGAATCCTTAATGCCAGGGGTTCAGAAATCCAACCAAACCCTCTGTCTCTAGAAAACTCTAGAAAATGTAACTGGCCCAACATTTTTCTTCTTTCTTCCTAAGCATTAGAATTTTGGTAAGGAGTATACGGAATATGTTTTTCTTAGGTCAATGGATTTGTGGGGTATCAAACATGTGTACATTTCGGTAGGAGGTGATGACTTCTTCTCAAAAAAACTATTTGAGCACAGGACTGCTTGTTTGGCAAAATTGCAACTGCAGTGAGTCCAACTGACTGAGGCCCTCATTACAACCCTGGCGGTCGGTGACAAAGTGGTGGTAATACCGCCAACAGGCTGGTGGTAAATACCACCAAATTATGACCATAGCGGAAAGAGCTCAGATAGACAGCCACTTTACCACACCGACCATCAGGGCGGAAACAACAGTCACCACGGCGGTAGCTGCCTACAGCCAGGCAGAAGACAATGTTCCGCCCACTGTATAATGACAATCCAATCTGCCACCTTTTCCAGGGCGGTACCAACGACATCAAAAGCCTGGCGGAAACACTGCATAGAAGGGAAATGACTCACCTTTGGAGACACAGGGAAGAACCATGCCACCATGGAGACCGAGCTGCAGATCTTCTCATTGATCTTCTACGTCCTGCTCCACCACGAACACCAACAACAGCGAAGACGACCACGGCGAGTACAAGTGCCTAGCACACAGGGGAAGGGGAGAGGAAAAAGAGAGTGACACACACACACACATGCAACACACCCCCCCACCCCCAATACCATACACACAATCAGATGCAGTAAGAAAACATGTATACCCTGTACCCCTCAGGAATAATGCAAGGACAAAACGAATAGATGAAAGTGAGTGTAATAATATAAATACATCAAAAATATGTACATCCAATCTAAAAGTATATACATATGTACAAATCAAGGGACACTGCCCAGTCCTCAATGTGCGTGGGCCACAGGGCCACATTACAAAGTCCAAGGCCCCATCAGTTTGAAAATAGGCAGGCACCTCAGGGGACAGGGAACGTGGGGCACCTCAACCGGCAGATGTAACAACACCACTGGTCCTGGAGGGGGCAACATGCCCTGTGCTTGGTCCTGGGGAGTGATAGGCCACAGTCTCTCCAGTGGGTGACTTTCCCACTGGCTCTGGAGGGGGGAACATGCCCTGAGTTTGGTCCTGGAGAGTGCAAGGCCATAGTCTCTCAAGTGGGTAACTTGCCCACTGGCTCTGGAGGGGGCATTGTGCCCTTTGCTTCAGATCCTGCTGAGGATGGGGTGAGTAAGTGCCATACCCACTGGTTCTGGAGGGGACATCGTGCCCTGTGCCTCAGATCCTGCTGGGGATGGGGTGATTGAGTGCCATACCCACTGGTTCTTGAGGGGGCATCGTGCCAGTGATGCAGACCTTGGGGAGTGCAAGGTCACAGTCTCTCAGCTGGGTGTCATACCCACAGGATTTGCAGGGTGCAGTCCGAACAACACCACATGGAGGCAGGACTACAGACTGTCCGCTGGTGGTGACGGCTGCTCAGTGGTGGTGGTGGTGCTGCTGCAGGTGGTGGCGGTGGGGGGAAGCTCCAGCCCATACCCTGCAGCCTCAGACAGCTGCCCACTATTGCTTCTGTTGCTGGTGGTGGTTGTGGGGGGAAGCACCTGCCTATCCCCTGCAGCCTCGGACGGCTGCCCACTGGTGCTGCTGCTGGTGGTGGTGGTGGGGGGAAGCACCTACCCATCCCCTTCAGCCTCGGACGGCTGCCCACTGGTGGTGGCGGTGCTGGTGGTGGTGGTGTGGGTAGATCCAGCCCATCCCCTGCAGCTTCGGACGGCTGCCCACTGGTGTTGCTGCTGGTAGTGGTGGTGGGAAGCACCTGCCCATCCCCTGCAGCCTCGGACGGCTGCCCACTGGTGCTGCTGCTGCTGGTAGTGGTGGGGGGAAGCACCTGCCCATCCCCTGCATCCTCAGACAGCTGCACAACTATGGTTGGTGGTGGGGGCTCCGACTGAGTCCCTGCACCAGGCACCTTACCTGCCTGCTTGTGCAGGCCCCATGCCCTTCCTGGCAGCAGCTGGGGATGGCACCTTGCTCTTCAGGGCAGCAGCTGGTGCAGGCCCCTTCCCTTCCTGGCAGCAGCTGGGAATGGCTCCTTGCTCTTCAGGGCAGCAGCTGGTGCAGGCCCCTTGCCTTTCTGTGCAACAGCTGGAGATGGCTCCTTCCCCTTCCTGGCAGAAGCTTGGATGGCTCCTTGCCCTTCCGAGCAGCACTTGGGGCAGGCACCCTTTCCGTGAGGCCGCCTGGTGCCCTGGATCCTTTCCCACCACGAGTTGCTGTGGCCACTGCTGGGCCCGTGGACTGGGTGGCTGAAGTGCTTGCCTGGGCTTTAGCCACCCTGGCCAGACGTGAAGGATGCGGGGAGGGGTAAGGAAGAGGTCAATGGTGGAGAGGAATAACTTTTTAGGGACATTGGGGCGGGAAGAGGGAGAAGGTTTGGGAGTGGAGGAAGAGGGAGTGGTTGTAGAAGGTGTCTGTCTGCTGTGTTTGGGTGCAGGTGCATGGGCTGGATGCTGTTGTGAGGTGGATGGCTGTTGGGTGTCTGAGTGCTTGCGTTTGTGTACCTTGGAAGGGGGGGCACAGACACAGTGGGAGAGAACACAGGGGACATGTGCATGGCTGTTGGGGTGGTGTCTGCCAGTGGGGTGTGTGTTCTGATAGGTGTCCTAGAGATGGTGGTAGTAGATGAGGATGTAGTGCATGCAGGTGTGAGTGTAGACGCAACTGGGAGGGAGGTGTGGGAGGAGGAGGAGAGGGACACAGTGGAGGCAGTGGATGTTGGTATGTCTACATCTGGATGGTGTTTGTGTGAGTGCCTGTGGGATGAAGTGTGGTGCTTGTGTTTGCCTGAACCACTTGTGTGTGTTGTCTTGTGTACATGCCGGTCTGCCTGTGTGCTTGGGATAGGTTGGGGTTGGGGGGAATGGGATTGGGTAGAGGAAGTTGGAGGGGGGAGGGCGGAAACAGGGGCAATGGCTGCCATCAGAGAGGAGGTTAGAGCCTGGAGTGATCTCTGTTGGGCCGCCAAGCCAGTGTGAATGCCCTCCAGAAATGCATTGGTTTGTTGTATTTGGGCTGCCAGCCCCTGGATAGCATTTGCAATGGTTGACTGCCCAACAGAGATGGATTTCAGGAGGTCAATAGCCTCCTCACTCAGGGCAGCAGGGCTAACTGGGGCAGGGCCTGAGGTGCCTGGGGCGAAGGAGATGTCCACTGTCCTGGGTGAGCAGGCACAGGCAACTCCCTGAGGGGCTGCTGGGAGGGTGGTGCTGGTACGGGGGTGCCGGCTGTACCTGTAGCTGGGGTGGGCACAGAGGTGTCCGCCACCACCAGGGAGCTTCCATCGGAGGAGATATCTGTGTCCAAACTGTCCCCTCCAGTCTCCGCCGTGGTGCTCCCCTCGCCCTCAGTCCCACTGGTGCCCTCATCGTCGGTGGACCCTGCCTCCTGGGTCCTGTGGGATGCAGCTCCCTCCGTCGCCGGTGCCTCGGCTCCTCCGCCAGATGATGCTAATGCACATAAGGACTGGATGACAAAACAAAAAGGAGGGAGAGAGACAAAGGAAACACTTGGTCAATGGCTGCACCAACACCACCGTTGGCGTACACAGCACCCTCACACACAGGGAACAGCCCTACGCTCTATGCAGTGCACTACCAGTAACAATGCTAGTCACCAGGGCATGGGGAGGGACACATACCACCAACTGCAGCATACCTGGGACCCACACAGCCCTGCCCAGTAGTGGATGCCTACTAGGTAGGTAGGACGAATATCACATCAGAACCCTGCCCAACATGGGACCTACTCTGCGATGTCAGGCCTGGCCTAGGGGCACACACAGACACACATCCCCCACCGGGATACCACCCTGCCATGCGTAAGTTGTAATGATGGGATCTGTAGTCACCCCCTTGTGGCTGCCGTGATTCCCTCAAGCGCCCATCCAGCTCAGGATAGGCCACCGCCAGTATGCAGTCCATCAGGGGGGTCAGGGTTCGACGGGCACCCCTTCCTCGTTGGGAGGACATCCGCAGCTGGGCCTCCTTCCGTACCCAGCGTCTCAGGTCCTCCCACCATTTCCGATAGTGGGTGCTCAGCGTGCCGTAGACTCCCAGGGTCAGCACGTCCTTGGCAATGGCACGCCATATACCCTTCTTTTGATGGGCACTGACCTGCAGAGGAAATACACACAGGCAAAGATATTAGTCAAACCGTCCTGCCCATTACACTCATGGCCCACCCTACCCCTTCCCATCCCCATTTGCACAGACATGGCCCAGCACACAAGCTGCACGTCACCCAGGGGGCATCCACCAACCTCCCCCACACGAGGCCTTCACAAACACCACTCCATGCATTCATGCCCCGTGCATCGTGCTCACAGTGTACTCACCTGTTGGTCTGGAGGCCCATACAGCAGTCCGTACTGGGGTAGGACCCCATTCACCAGTCTCTCCAACTCCGCTGAGGTGAAGGCAGGGGCCCTTCCCCCAGTCACACGGGCCATGGTAGGTTCCAGACACAGTTCACATCAGCACATGCAGTGTAGGTCCTCTCCTGTTGAAGGTCAAGTAGAAAGTGAGTGAACAAATAGAAAATGGCGGTGACATTTGCGGCGGTGCATACCATCACTGGCAGCATACATCACCATTGGCCACTGTACCCAATAGGGCCCAATATTATCTAACGAGGAGTTGCACAGCAGTTCCCGAACGCCTCCCGCAATGGCATACAACGTCAGCGGAATTACCTCACTTCCACATGTCCCTCCACACAGGACAGGCGGATGCCAATTCAGGGGTGGGGGGACAGGCCATGGATTATAACTGCATCACAGTTCACATTTGTACATACAGGACAAATGCCACATATACATTTCAAAATAACAACATGTGTTGCACTGTTGTGGCTACAATGTACAGTTTATGAACGGCTCCTCACTCTTTTGCCCCATAGATTGCAACCGATGTGGATGAATAGGAGATGGAGACATACGCCCATGTACAGACCACTGGTAAACTTGGCAACAATGGAGGACAGGCACATTATCCCCACCTACAGACTTGACAGGGCCACAGTCACGGAGCTGTATGCCCAACTGGAGCCTGACCTGATATCTGCTATTCATCACACCACTGGGATCCCCCCTCTTGTGCAAGTGCTATCTGTGCTCCATTTCTTTGCAACTGGTTCTTTCCAAGTGACAGTGGGCTTGGCAGCAGGAATGTCACAGTCAATGTTCTCAATAGTGCTGACAAGAGTGTTGTCTGCCCTGATAAAACACATGTGCAGCTACATTGTATTTCCCCAGGTGGAAGATTTGGCCACAGTGAAGACCGACTTCTATGCAATGGGACATATCCCCAACATAATTGGGGCAATTGATGGTACACATATTGCATTTTTACTCCCCTGGCAAAATGAACAGGTCTTCAGAAATCGAAAGAGGTTTCATTCCATTAATGTCCAGATGGTGTGCCTGGCGGACCAGTACAATGCGAAGTATCCTGGGTCTGTGCATGATGCCTTTATCCTGAGGAATAGCAGCATCCCAAATGTGATGGTCCAACTACAGAGGCACAGGGTGTGGCTAATAGGTGAGCCATGGTTCCCACCCAGTGGATGTTGGTGTATGGGTATGGTGTGGGCCATAAGGGATAGTGTGTGGCTAAATGTTGTCCCTCCATATTTGATGGTGACTCTGTTTACCCCAACCTATCATGGCTACTGACCCCTGTGAGGAATCCCAGGACAAGGGCAGAGGAACGTTACAATGAGGCACATGGGCACCAAGAGGGATCATTGAACATACCTTTGTTCTCCTGGAGGCCAGGTTTCGGTGCCTTCATCTAACAGGTTGATCCCAGTGCTACTCACCCAAAAAGGTCTGCCAGATATTCGTAGCATGCTGCATGTTGCATAACCTTGCCTTGAGACGCCATGTGCCTTTTCGCCAGAAGGAGGAGGCTGGAGATGGCCTTGTGGCAGCAGTGGACCCTGTGGACAGTGAAGACGAGGAGGCAGAGGATGACGATGAGGGCAACAGAACTGCAGTGATTCGACAATACTTCCAATGACACGCAGGTAAGTCAGTGGTAATTCACTGGCAGGCTGTTATTTCCCACTTCTATGCCAACTCACTGTACCCTTTGGCAACTCTGTTTGCAGATGTTGGTGCCCTACTATCGCGCCTAGTGTGTTCACTGGAGCCAACTACAGGTCTATCCTATGTGCACCTTACTGTATAGTTGATTTGCAATGTTTGAACTTTGTTACATGAATACATACTCAAATTATTTGACATACTCCATATCTGTATTTTTTCAAAGTGTGTTTATTGCAGTGCTAAGAAGAAAAGGGGGAAGTGCAATGGGTTGGGGTGATGATAGAGGAAAGTCCAGGGTATTGTTCCAGTCTATTTGTAGCACAGGTGCATTGTACAAGGGGGCCTAGGAAGGGGAGCAAAGGCAGTTTAAGGTGGACAGGGTTACAGAGTGGGACACAAGGGGGACAATCAGTAGAGTCTTATTTCCTGGTGGGGGTCTTGGCAATAGTCTCTGGCTTCTGCCTGGATCGCAGGGAACATTTGCGGGGTGGTTCTCCTTCTGCAGGCGAAGGGGTGCTGGTGGCCTGTGAGTCCTGTGGCAGGGCCTCCTGTCCCCTAGCAGCAGCGGAGGTGGAAGGTTGTTCAGTAGTCTGGCTAGTGGCAGGGGCCCATTGTTGTAAGACTGCTGCCCTCATAATGTTGGCCATGTCTGTCAGCACCCCTGCAATGGAGACCAGGGTGGTGTTAATGGCCTTCAAGTCCTCCCTGATCCCCTGGTACTGTCCCTCCTGCAGCCCCCTTTTCTCCTGCATGTTGTCCAGGATCTGGCCCAGCGTATCCTCAGAATGTTGGTATGCTCCCAGGATCTCGGTGAGAGCCTCCTGGAGAGTCGGTTCCCTGGGCCTGTCCTGCCCCTGGCCCAGAGCAGTCCTCACAGGTTCCCGGTTGTCCTGTGCCTCTGTCCCCTGAACCGTGCGCCCACTGCCACTGAACCCAGGTCCGTGATGGTCTTGGGTGCGAGGTGTGCCCTGGGGTCCCTGTAGTGGTGGACACACTGCTGATTGACGTGTCCTGGGGACAGGGGAATAGGTACGCTGGGTGGGGGCTGTGGTGGTGTTTCCAGATGGGGGAGGCTCTGTGGTGGTGTGTGACTGTGCCTGGGTAACCGACTGTCCAGAGGTCCCTAATGGGCCAGGTTTGTCATCCAGATCCAGGCGACCAGAGCTGCTGTCATCACTGTGGGCCTCTTCTGTGGGGGGACTGGATAGTGCTGGCACCTCTTCTCCAGTGACATTGGCTGGGATACCTGTGAGGATGTAAATGCAGTGTTATTGTTTCTGTGTGTGACATATTGTGCATCGGTGGCTTGCCCTCTTTGGTTGTCTTTGGACTGGCTGCTTTAACGTGTGTGAGTTGGTATGTGTTGGGCTAGCTGATTCTCTCCAGTGTGCATGCTTTAGTGATAGGAGTCCATGCAGGGCTGTGAGTGGTGTCCATGCATTGGTGGTGCATGCAGGGCTTGGCATTGGGATGAGTGATATGTAATGGTAGGGTGTATAGGAGGTGGTGGAGTGATGGGGGTGAGGGTATGTGATGGCATGCAGGTAGGGGGGTGATAGTATTAAAGAGTTGACTTACCAGAGTTCAGTCTCCCTGCTACTCCTGCCAGGCCCTCAGGATGCATGATTGCCAAGACTTGCTCCTCCCATGTTGTTAGTTGTGGGGGAGGAGGTGGGGGTCCACCGCCAATCCTCTGTACAGCTAGTTGGTGTCTTGCTGCAATGGAGCGCACCTTCCTCCGTAGGTCATTCCACCTCTTCCTGATATCATCCCTTGTTCTGGGGTGCTGTCCCACAGTGTTGACCCTGTCCACGATCCTCCGCCATAGCTCCATCTTCCTAGCAACGGGTATCTGCTGCACCTGTGCTCCAAATAGCTGTGGCCCTACCCTGATGATTTCCTCCACCATGACCCTTAGCTCCTCCTGAGAGTTTCTGGGGTGTTGTTGTGGTGCCATGGGTGTTGTGTGAGTAGTGTTGGTAAGGGTGTGTAGAGTGATGTGTTGGGGTGTGTGTTGTGAGGTGCTTGGGTGGTGTATAGGTGATGGTGGTGTGGCTCTGGTCTTGTCTGTGGTCGTGGTGTCTATCTGGTCGCAATTGTTTGTAATGGTAAAGTGTTGTGGGTAATGTGGGTTTGTGTTTTATAGAGGTGTGGGTGTGTGGGTGTGGTGTGTGTATGGGTGTCAGGTGTGTGTAGTTTGAATTGTCCAATGTGGTGCTGTTTTGTTTGAGTGTGTGTATTTTGAAAGCGGAGTATGTACCGCCAATGGTTTACCGCCATTGAATGTCTGCTGTGATGATTCGTGGGTCATAATGTGATAGCCGTTGTTCAGTTGGCGTAACGGTGTGAGTTTTGATACCATCAGTTTATCACTAACCTTTGGTGTGGCAGAGTTGCGTCTGTGGCTGTATAGTGACGGATTGGTGTGTGCGTGTCATAATATGGTGGACGGATATCCACCGCCGCTGCGGTATGTTGGTGGCAGTCAGCATGGCAGTAAGTGGCATTTACCGCCAATGTCATAATGAGGGCCTTACTAACTTGCAGTACGTCTATAGCACGTACAGCCTCAAGTAAGGTGTCAAGGCACTGGCCAAATGTGTCAGGATAAATGTGTCACTACCAATACAGGTCTTTTAAAACATAAATACAGGTAATCAGTAGGCACTTATGCATTTCTATTTATGTGTTTACCTTCTTGTAGAGATAGCCTGGAGGATTTGAACCTGTGTTTGGATAGGAACATCTTGATGAAATGTGTCTTTTGCCTGTATATTTCCAGTTACAGATGATCTGAGGGTGAATATATTTGAATGTGGCACTTATATTGGTGTTGGGAGTTTTTGGGTTACTGAATGTGTGGGACATGTATGTGTATGTATATCTCCCTGCACAGGTCTGTTCACTGTTTGCTACCGACCCAGATCACCTCTCTCCATTCACACATACCATATGCCAGTGACTTACAAAATCTCTGCCTTCAGGCAATGTAGTATTTTTTAGCATTGATTTTTAACCTTTCCTCTTGCGTTATGCATGAATCACAGCCATGAACTAGTTTTCCTTGCCTTTGGTCCTCTTACTAACTCATTTATCAATATGTATGTTCTGTTGCATTGCCTCCCATGAGCCATATGAGTTTTATAAAACATGTTCTGTCTTTCTACAATATTTCCAAAGTAATACTCAGTGATTTGAGCTGAGAACAATAGTAGAAATGTGCCAGCTCTGAGTTCATTCACAAAATATCAGTTGACATCACCTTTTTCAGTACATCAATACAACTTTTTGTAAAGGAAGGTTGCAATCACTGCTACTCGATGTGTGATCCTGGGCAACACCTTAATGAGGGTTTAAAAATAATGTCAACTCATTTGTTCCCTGCTAAGCTAAGCTTGTAGCAGAGACAGCTACCACCCATTCTTTTTCGCCTTTTTTTTTTTCTCTCTCTCTCTCTCTATATATATATATATATATATATATATATATATATATATATAAAATAAATAGTATTGGGAGGCAAATGGTTGAAAGGAAAACTTGGGGGAAGAAACACCTTTCATAGACCTCACATCTGCAGGGTCTCACAATCTGACATTTGTAACTAATGAAGGAATTGAGAGCATAACCTTGAATGGCAGGTGTTGCACTGCATCTCCCATACTCCCATCACCAGCTACAAAATACAGGATGAGCAAGAGGGAGCTGGAAGGGAATGGGAGCAGTAATCAGAACTGTCAAGTTCTTCTCTTCCTGTTCCCTTCTACCAAGCATCCCCTTTCCCATGGGAGCTGGACAAGAAACTAGAATCAACCCAAGAGTCATAGGCCCATATTTTAACTTTTTTTGCGCTGCATTCACTTTTTGACGCAAAAGCGGCGCAAACTTACAAAATACAATTACATTTTGTACGTTTGTGCCACTTTTGCGTCAAAAAATTAGGTAAATGCGGCGCAAACAAAGTATAAATATGGGCAGTAGTGTCCACTATAACGTGAGCACACCAGCTGACAGCACTGAGATGTGGCATTTTTAGGTCGAGCTAGAGACAGATTTAGCAGTCTCGAAATTACTTATATGCAAAAAATCATAATGTAAACATATATACATACGTACATGCAAACATAGAAGGAATTGGTTCAGACCTTACAATTGTTCTGTTCAGCTGTCATTCCAATTTTCTTTTTATCTATCACAGCATACAACATGGAGCAATGTGTCCGCCAACTTCAGTTATTGGCTGTTTTGAAATGTGGCTGATGGCATTTTGCCTGATCACATGCACACTTGCCTAAAAACAAGTGCTTGCACTTCAGGGACAGGGCTGATAGGCTAATACTATACTTTAACAATGTTTTTTCTTTGCACTTATAATTTTTTGTCACCGGTGTGTGTTTAAACTAAGTTTTCAGCTCAAGTAATTCAACCTTAATTTATTTTTAAATTTAAAACTTGTATTGCAAGCATATTGGTGTAATGTAATGGCAGATGTACATCTTTATTTGGGGCACGTGCTTGTTATAATACTAAAACAATGTAACCTTTGCACCAGTTAGTCAAGGCCAGAGCTATTGGCTTGGTTAAAGCTTGTTTTGGTGTGGAAGTATGCCAAGCTTTGTTGAAAAAAAGATCACTGACTTTAACTTCCTCGAGCTCTTCACACAATATGGATCTTGTTCTTCTGTTGAGGAATAATTTCTTTAATTTCACTTACCCTCCTGGAATAACACCAGAAATAAATGTTGTTAAATACCAACGTGTTGTAACACCAGTCCAAAGATATAAAATCCATGCAAGTAATGAAACAATAATTGGAGCAGTGTTCAAAACGCTTCTCACGAGAAGCAGAGTCAATGATGATGTCGAAAAGGCGGGCCTCTGTCTAGAGTGGCCACTGAGATTTTCCAGTTGTTTAGACTATTTGTAAGCATTCCCCGATCACCTTTTGCGTCTTTCATTTAAAGTAAAACTATTAATCAATTTCTACCTTTATGATTCTACCAAAAACTATTTATATAGGAATGTTAAATAGTTTATAGAAACATGCAGTGGTGAGCGACCACATCTTTTTATGGCACAACTAAAGGCAGCATACCAGTTACGAAATCAGTCCATCTACTCAGCAAAGTGATTTTACAGCCATATGTCACATCCATGAAACCACGCATCATACATCACCATATATAAGTTACTCATAAAACCACTTAGACCAAATAAAATCATTGCACTCCTGTCGGTCATTGAGGAATCTTATCAGACTCAGAGACTCGTGTTAGGTGAATGGCAGTATTACCTTAAAAACTCCCATTGCAAAACATTCCAATGAGACAATCCTTGACATATACCACGCCCTCACAAGTTTGGCCAGTAGATCACAAGATTCACCTCTGCTTATGGTGCAATTCCATTATGAAAACTCTCTAAATCTCATTACCGGCTGTCATGAGAGCTAGAGGACATTCGAACACACTTAGAGAGACCCTCCTTTGGGGAAATCCTCAATTCTCAGACCAAATTATGCATACATGTGACACCAAGGTCCATATTTATACTTTTTTAGCGCCACATTTGCGTCATGTTTTGACCCAAAAGCGGCATAAACTTACAAAATACAATTATATTTTGTAAGTTTCCGCTGCTTTTGCGTAAAAAAAAAGTATAAATATGGGCCCAAGAGTCTAATAATATGGTAAACTCTGATCTTGATTAAAAAAACATAATGAAAATATTGTCCTACTAGATATGCAATTGTAATCAAAATGACCACTGAAAGTGCCAAATCACCAAAGTTGTGGAAGCAGAACCCTTCAAATCAGGGAATTTGTTGTTCTTAGTTTTCGTGCATTTCAGGGAACCATCACTCACCTCCGCCTCTCAGCTTAATAAGGCTCACCTTCTTGGGGCACCGTTCTGGTGGTTTAAGCTCAATGAGGTGTGGGTAAACTTGAAGGGGTTCTCCAATTGTGTTATCCAAGAAGGCTGGCTGGCAGAAAGGTTGGTTTATAATGAACAAGAGTATAAACTAGATTGTATGATTACTTAAAATCAATATAAGCACATTGAAAATAAAATGCAACATTATAAAAATGAGAAATGCAAAACAGCAGCCCATAAATACGACTTAAAATTGGCTGTGGGTTATAACTAAAAAGACATGACAGTTGTTAGACCTGTCAGCTCTTGGCATGGTTTTCCCTGTCATTTTGCTTCTGACCTCCTGTTTTTGTTCCTGTGTTGAATTTCGGTTTTGCCGGCTTTAGGACTCTAGGCACTTTAGCACTGCTGACCAGAGCTAAGGGACAAGTGCTCCTTATGTACATAGTATTGGTGATTGGTTTCCTATGACTGGCATATTTGATTTACTAGTAAGTCCCTAGTAAAGTACATTATGAGTGCCCGGGCCTGTACACTAAATGCGACTAGTGGACCTTCAGCACAGATTGTGCGACCCACATTAGTAGCCCTGTAAACATGTCTCAGACCTGCCACTGCAGTGTCTGTATGAGAAGTTTTAAACTGCCAGTTCAACCTGGTAAGGGCACCCACTTGTCAGGCCCAAACCTTACCTTTTACTGCATGTAAGGCACCCCTAAAGTAGGCCCAAGGGAGACCCATGGTCAGTCTGCAGTGTATTTAAAAGGTAGGGCATGTACGGTGAGTTCTACATGTCATAGTGAAATACTGCTACATTCAGTTTTCACTATTGCAAGGCCTACATCTCTCATTGTGTAACATAGGGATTGCCTTGAAATATTTTTAAGTGTAATTTTCCCATTGGAAGCAGACAGAGACATGGAGCTTGGGGTCTCTGAAATCACAATTTCAAAATACGACGTTTGGTGAAGTTAGTTTTTGAATTGTAAGTTTGAAAATTCCACATTTAGAAAGTAGGCATGTTTTTTGTGTAACCATTCTGTGTCTGTGCCTGTCAGCTGAATACCCGTCTGGGTCAGGATGACAGTTGGGCTGTTTGTGAATTCACTCTAGACAGTCACACAAAGGGAGCTGAGGTGTGCCCTGCATATCCTGGTGGGTCTTTCTGAGCTAGAGTGGTGGGAGGAGCTGACACAATTGAATAGGGCTGTGCCTGTCCTCACACAAAACAGTCTTCAACCCCCTAGAGTGTGTCTGGTGGCAGGGCAGCAAAAGGAAGGGTCCTGTGCACTACAAAGATTTCTCTTTGAAGTTTGCCTACTTCAAAGACAGAAATGGGTATAAGTAGTGGACCTCTGACACCGCAAATTTAGAATCCTTCTGGACCGAGGACATTCAGCCAGAAAGAAGAGCTGGATGCTGTAGGAGGGATTGGGACTCTGTCTGTTGCTTTGTTGTGCTGGCCTGCTGATTCTGTCCTGATAGTGAAAGGAATGGACTTTGCTTTCTACATCCTGCTTCCAAAGGTTCTCCAAGGGCTTAGACTGAGATTGCCTCCTGGTAAGATGCCTCAGGGTTATCAAAGACTTGATCTACCAGCACCTGGGCTTTGTTGCTGAGAGTCCTGACTTGCCAAGTGTTGCCAAATCCAATTCCTGGGCCCTTGGAAGTGAGTTCTGGGGCAACCAAGAAGAAACCAGGCACACTCCAGAGCAATTTTGGAACCGGCGCCGCGGACCAACTCCGTGCCATTGCCTGAACCGGATACATGGTCCCTGCTGAGTGCAAAGACTGAGACCGACGCTTCAGGCCTGACACCACCGCAGCGCCTCTAAAGTCCGACTACAGAGTGAGTCAAGAGCGCCGTCTCACCGACGTCCATGACACCCAACTCCGCCACAACACCTGTGGCCTCATGGTCTGATCGTGACACCACAAATTCAATACCTCATGTCTTGACCTGCCGGACTCACCGACCATGCCTTGATGTAAGGAACTAGGGACTCACAACAGACGTTGCATCACCTCCCCTGCAATCATAAGGAACCAACACCTCACCTACCCTGCCCAGCAGTAAGGAACCCACAGCTCGCCTCCCCAGTGGCAGTAAGGAACCAACGCCACACCAGCTCCAGCACCACCTCACCTTCCCAACTCCATGCAAAGTCTTTTTGTTTACCAAAGGTACTGTAACCAGTGTCCATGCAACTTCGTGACCGGCCGGCACTCCCTCGCGAGTAGTGTTGGACTTTTGGAATCGACTCAGTCAAGACACCGTGATAGCCCCAGTTGGAGCTATTGTGCTTTTAAGTTTTATGCTAAGGTTTAGTCTTTGAAAATGTGTTCATTTGCTTGTGTATGTTGGATTTTTGTCATTTTGATCTTGTTTTACTCAGATAAATATTGGCTATTTTTCTAAACTGGTGTGGAGTACTTTTGTGTGTCACTGTGTGTATGTGTGTGTGTGGAGGGGTGTGTGTGCGTATGTTTGTACAAATACTTTACACATTGCCTCTGAGATAAGCCTGACTGCTTGAGCCGAGCTACCAAGGGGGTGAGCAGGGGTTATCTTAACTGTGTGACTCCCTTACCCTGACTAGAGTGAGGGTCCCTACTTGGACAGTGTGCAAACAAACCACTGCCAACTAGAGATCCCATTTCTAACAGCAATGATTGAGAGTCCGTAACAAATGAGCATTGTGAAAACCAAAATTAAAAGGATATTGTTAGGTTCATGAAAAAGAGTAAACCACAAAACACAATCGAAAGACCATTTAAAATATATTTTAAAACTGACCAGCCTAGTTTCTTAAATGTGATGCTAAAATGCTCGAAGTTAAAACCTCAACTAGAATGTCACAATTTAGTGCAAAAGCTTTGAAGGACATGCAAAATTCACCATTGAGAAACCTACTATTATGTGTTTTTGGCAGCTTAAGTTGATTGGGGAATGAGGGTGAACCTTTTCAGCATTTTCTGGATAACACTACTGATAGTTATTTGAGCTGAGAAAAAGTTATTTTGCCACCTAGGCTGGTGCAGAAGCAAGCATATACGGGCCCTCTATTTTTTCCCAGTGCAATAGTCAGGTTCCAAGACTGTTCTACAAAATGCCACTTCCTAAGGCAAGGTGCTCTCTAAATGTACTTGGCGGTTAAAATGCGAGAATGCTCTGATATGCAATTCTAATCGAGCTATGCTAAGATGAAGTTTTAAAGTGTCACATGCGGGTGCAACTACGCTCTATATGTATCTTTGACCATCGAAGTGCGCAATGCCCTGAAGTATGATCCAAGACAAACAGTATCAGAGTTGCACTCAAAGTGCCTCAAACTGGTACAAGGACGCTAATCTAGTCAAGCAAGACTAGAACAGATTCTAAAATGCCTTAGCGGGTGCAGAGCTAAGCTCTAAATGTGTCTTTGCCTATCAAAATGCAAAGTACCCCGAACTATACTTCCAAACAAACAATACTAGAGCAGTGCTCTAAAGTGCCACATGCTAGTGCACCGAATGCATTGTGAATGTGCTTAACAATTGATATACAAAGTGCCCTGTTGTCTAGACAATCACGTGACTCTAGGCAATCCTAATCATATACTATTTTTAAAATTTATAAACATGCGGCTAGTCCTTTGGCGCTTGCTTCCGGTCATTTCTTCCCCATTGCGAGTGACGAATCATAGGCTCAAGGTTCTCAACTAGCAGCCCCTATGTGTCAACTGGTATCATGCAGGAGCCTTCCAGCTTCCGAGAGTTACTTACCAAACTGTGCTAGTTCCGCTGGAGCCCCTGCAGTGTAAATATATGCCAACGCCTCTTTGCATGTTCTTATCCCATTTTGGACACAAATTCACATTACGTAAATTTCCCCCTGATTCCAGGGCAACAGTGTATAATGTGCGCAACTGATTCTGTGAGATATTGGCTCAGCCTGCATTGGCCATGACCTTGGGCCAAAGTCTTCCAGTGAAACCTATATTCCCATATGGGTGTTGTTAAAAGTCTAGGCAATAATACGTTCTTTAACGCTTCTCTTCTGGTGGCTGCTTTCAGATATGGTTGGCAGAGAGTAGCTTCATGTGATATCACAAGATCCTCTGCTCCTCTAATTTTTCTAATTAGTTTTATGTGGGATTCCCTTGTGGCCCTCTTGCCTTGCTCCTTTAAAGTTTTCTTTATTAGATATATTGTTATGAGTGGATCTGTTGAGTACTTAGACGCCAGGTTTAATGTAGCCCTGGCACTGCCAAGATACTTTGACCAATTGCTTTTTTTGTCCTGAAATATTGTGTTCAGTGCACCTCACAAAGACTCTGGGTCTGCCCTACTCACCTGGTGATGGAACTTGATTATGTCTTTTTTACATTCAATGTCCATATTCACTAAATTAAACTCAAGGCGGTTCAATGTACGCTGGGTGTATTTAGGAATATTAAATATTTTCCTATATGAAGCTATTTGACTGAGCTCTAGTGGCTCTGTGAGCCTACCATTAAAGGTGAGATGGCCATAGTTTATTGTGAATAGTAATTTTGCCCTTATGACTCTCCGAATCGCCTCTGCTGAGTGACTATATAGTTAATGGTGTAATTTATATAAAGCGTAAGTGTTCTTGGCCCCTTTTTCTGCCAGTGCAGTAGCCTGTAACAAGGGTTTACCAGTGTCTGAGAGCCAAATGCCAAGATAGTTTTATTTACTGGCTGTCCCTATTTTTAATGTGCCGAATTTCCATTCCAGTTGGAGTTTTTTGATTCTTTGGCCAAAAATCAGGATTTTGGTTTTAGCGGAAGTTGCATGCAGAGCATTCATTGTGTTATATGAATTGAGTATATCTAAGGCCCTCTTCATCCCAGTATGGGTTTGGTGCAGTAGTTCCAGATCATCTGCATACTGTATGATGGGAAGTCTCATCTGGCCTAACTTGGGTGAAAATGTGTTCCCTTAAAGCGATTCCCACCTAAGTCTGCTGTACATAAGTTGAACAAGGTGGCGGCAATGACGCAGCCCTGCTTGAGCCCTTTGGTATACATTTTCACTGCAGAATGGGTCTGCATTATCTTGATCTGTACCCATTTGTTGGTATATAACCATGCACTTGCCTCCAATAATTGCCTGGGTATGCCCCAGTCTGCAAGTTTTTTCCAGAGGATATTGCGATCAATTCCATTGAATTCTGCACTATAGTCTATGAAGCATGCGTATAATGGAGGAGTTGTGGCTTCCAAGGCTTTAGGGCACAGATAAGAGACAGTAATCACGTTGTCCATTTTAGAGGATTTGGGCCTTAACCCCGTCTGATACATTGATATAATTTGGTTTTTGTTGATCCAGGCTTCCAGCTCATGTAGGAGCACTTTTGCAAAGGCCTTATCATCTACATCCAATATGGCTATTAGCCTGTAGTTTTCTGGTTGGGTAGTATCCCCCTTTTAATATATTGGATGCAAAACGCAGCCTTTCCGTGAGTCTGGGATGGATGACAGATTAAGACATTCATTGAACAAACTGAGCATATGAGGTCCCAAAAAGCCCTGCCTTGTTTGAAAACACTCCCAGGTAGGCCATTTGGTGTAGGGGCCCCATCTTTCTGAATACTCTTCAAGATACTTAGGCCAAACTTTAAGAGGGCCTAGCGCCTCCTTATGCCACATTAGAGTCACTTTTTATGGCACCAATGTGGCTCAACGAGGCCAAATTTGCCATGCCAGATTTACAAAGTGGTGCAATGCATGCATTGCGCCACTTTGTAAGCCCTTGTGCCACATTATACCTGCTCCAAGCATGTATGCAAGGAGGTGTTACCCCGTTGGGGGACCACAAAAATGGCACAGTGGAATCTACGAGATTACACTGTGCCGTTTTTTGTGGCTATTTTTAACACAGAGCAGCCATTAAAAGGGTGCACACCATTATTCTTAATCGGCCCCTATGTACCTTGCAGGATTAGCGCCAAAATATTTGGCGCTAATCCTGCAATGTACTACAATAGCGTCACAAATTTTGATGCTAGTGTTCCTAGCCTGCACCATGGTGCACTGTATGTTAAATACAGCGCACACATGGTGGCGTTATGGCCGCGCTAAGGGGCGCTGCATATAATGCAGCGCCACTTTTCTTAAATTTGGGCCTTAGTGTCTTCTCTTCAGAGACTGCCCATGGACTGTGTTCCAGGCCTTCTACAATGTTACTCACAAGTTCTTATTGGTAATATTTGTTTCATCCTGGTCCACATATAGGGGGTCATTCTGACCCCCGCGGGCGGCGGGAGCCGCCCGCCTGGAGGGAACCGCCAGAATACCGCTGTGCAGCCAAAAGACCGCCGCGGGTATTCTGGGTTTCCCACTGGGCTGGCGGGCGACCGCCAAAAGGCCGCCCGCCAGCCCAGTGGGAAGCACCCCTCCATGAGGATGCCGGCTCCGAATGGAGCCGGCGGAGTGGAGGATGTGCGACGGGTGCAGTAGCACCCGTCGCGAATTTCAGTGTCTGCAAAGCAGACACTGAAATTCAGAGTAGGGCCCTCTTACGGGGGCCCCTGCAGTGCCCATGCCATTGGCATGGGCACTGCAGGGGCCCCCAGGGGCCCCACGACACCCCTCACCGCCATCCTGTTTCTGGCAGTCGGAACCGCCAGGAACAGGATGTCGGTGAGGGGGTCGGAATCCCCCATGGCGGCGCAGCAAGCTGCGCCGCCATGGGGGATTCCCAGGGCAGCGGAAAACCGGCGGGAGACCGCCGGTTTTCCCTTTCTGGCCGCGGCTGAACCGCCGCGGTCAGAATGCCCTGCGGGGCACCGCCAGCCTGTTGGCGGTGCTCCCGCCGACCCCGGCCCCGGCGGTCCTTGACCGCCGGGGTCGGAATGACCCCCATAGTTTTTTTACATGCACCTTCCATTCATTGGCCGATACTGTGCTCTCATTGCTGGACGTCATGTTTGCCAGACTGTTGACATCTCCAAAATTCCCTGGTCTTAGCAGGTGGCAACAGGGCGTATATGTGTTTCTATTGCTCCTCTCTTTGTTTTAACATCCAAGTTGTTTTTTATTTTGTTTCCTGGCCTCTTTTATCTTGCTTTTCATGAGAGAGTTCTTCTCTCTTTTGTATTGCTGCTCTGCACAGCGGCAATTCCGTTTGCGAAAGGCTGGTTTATAGAGAAAGGGTTGCTTAGTCAGGGCTCCACCAAAATGTAATGGAGACTTCGGTAGTATGCGAAAGCTAGCTGTGTTGTCAATGACTCCATCCTCTTCTCTAGTGCTGCCTATCCTGATTGGCTGAAAGACTGATATTGTATTGTATTGTATTGTAATCGTATTTATATAGCGCTTACTACCCCTGACGAGGCGTCAAATCGCTTTTCGGTGAGTAGCACGCTACTCTGGAACCCAACAAGAATTAGTGATGGATTAGTATCGGGAAATAATGAGTACAGTTTTAGTATTATTATGAGTTAATTTGAGCCGCGGATATGAGAGTTTGTTAGTTAGATTGACTGGAGTAATGGAGGGGTGGAGGAGGAAAGAAATCCAGAAGTGTTAATTGGGAGTATATCCTTAATTTACTCAACCCAAAGGCTTGGGATGAGTAAAGGGGGATGGAGGAGGAAGAGTATGTGGAAGGGTTGGGGAGAGCATTGTAGCAAGATGAGATAAATGCGGGAGAATTTAGTAGGGTTGTGTGGGAGGTCACGGTAGTAGAGTGAGGTTTGGTGAGTTAGATGTGGAAGCGGAGGGAAGAGCTTAGGCAGAGTTATTTAGGAGATGAAAGTAGTAGAAAGGATTTGGGATGAGTCAGAGTGAGAATGGAGGATAGTTTGATAGAGACATGACATATGATGATGGGTAGATAAGTGTGATAAGATGAGAGCAGGAATTCATAGATATCTAGTATAACAACCCACCCAGGAGCCATGCAATGACCCACGAACATGCCAAGCACAGAAACAACATATACACATACATACATACATACATATATATGTATACATACACACATGAATACACACACATATGCACATACAATACATAATTAGAACCATGGGTAAAATATACTTAGTCAAACAGGTTTAAAGAGTGTGTGTGTATTTTATTGTTATGACATAGTAGCGATACATATTTTCTAAAGAAACTATACATAACTAGAAATATACACATAATCTGAAAAAAATATTTATCAACATAGGCATATGCAGTCCATAGTTGTTTGAATATGGTGGTTCTGAAGGAAAGAGCCAACTCTTGAGTAGTTTTCTGAAGACAAGAAAGTTATCTGTGGCTCTTATAGTTGGGGGTAATGAATTCCATAGTTTGGCTGCTTGAACGGAGAAGGATGTACCACCTATAGTCTTTTTCTTGTATGGTGGTGTTCTAAGGCGGGGTGCCAATCTTGAGCGGAGGTTTCTTTGTTGGATGTATTTGGTTATTTTGTGTCTGATAAAAAGCGGTCCTGTTCCATGTATAGCTTTGTGGGTGATAAAAAGCAGCTTGAAAGCGCATCTTCTGGCAACGGGTAACCAGTGTAGTGCTCTCAAGGCAGGGGAGATGTGGGCTTGCGGCTTTACATGTAATAGTAGCCTGGCTGCAGAATTCTGGATACATTGTAGTTTTTTCATAATAGATAGAGATGATCCATGGTAGAGGCCATTGGCATAATCCAGTTTAGATAGAACAAGCGAGATAGTAGCTTGCACCTTGTGTGGAAATCCGAGGTGGGGGAAGATGCATTGTAAAGTCTTCATGGTGATGAAGCTTGTTCGTGCTAATTTGTCCACTTGGGCATTCATAGTTAATTTGGAATCCATGGTGATTCCTAGGTTTTTAACTTCCTTGGATAATAGAGGAGGTGGTCCGAGATCGTCAGGCCAGATGCACAGAGGGTCATAATTTTTCCAGTCACCACATATGAGTATTTCTGTTTTGGAGGTATTTAGTTTGAGATGGCTCCAGGTCATCCACTAATCAACGGCTCTGAGGCAACTGAAGATTTGTGAGTTTTCAATGTTTTTGGGGCATTCTAATTTAAGTAGTATTTGTGTGTCATCTGCATAGTTGTAGCATGTGAGATGGAAATCATTGATCAGTTCAGGTAAAGACATCATGTAGATGTTGAAAAGCAAAGGTGAGATGATTGATCCTTGGGGGACCCCTGCGTTTGTGAGGTAGGGTTCGGACGAGAAGGGGAGCGAGTGGATGATATTAGATCTTTTTTGAAGATAGAAAGTAATCAAGTCGACAGCAATCCCTTGTATGCCGGCTTTGTGGAGTCTTTGAATTAGGGTGTCATGGTCAACCGTATAAAAGGCAGCTGAGAGGTCCAAGAGAAGTAGTGCAGCAACTCCATTTCGGTCGACTGTGTTTTTAAGATCATCCCAGATTGCTATGAGTGCCGGTTCAGTGCTTCTTCCTGGGCGGAATCCAGTTTGGAAGTCTGAAAGTATAGAATTGTCTTCATGAATTGTGGCATCTGGGCGAATGCTGCTCTTTCTATCAATTTGCCAAGGAAAGGTCCATTTGTGATTGGTCTGTAGTTGTTGGGGTCTTGCGGGTCTAGGTTTGTTTTCTTTAATAAAGGTCGTATGTAGGCCTTTTTCAGGTCTACAGTAAAAGTTCCTGAAGTTAAAGAGTTGTTGATGATTCTTCTTACAGGAGTGGCAGCAGAAGTAGAAAGAAGAATGTTCTTGAAGATTTGTGGTGGGCAAGGGTCAGAAGGGCAACCAGAAGGTCTGCTTGGTTTGACCAAATCCATAAATTCATCCTGGGATATTTGTTTGAAAGACTGTAGAGGTTGGGTTGGTTTATTCTTAGAGGGTATTTTAGGAAAGGGGTTGGTTCTGATGTTTTTCTTCTGTTTTAAATAGGAGTCCAATGTGTCTGCCTTGGTTGAGTAGTGAGTTGCCAATTTGTTTGTGAAATCTTGAGTAGTGGGATGACTTCCTTCCATGCATGTAGGTTTTCGAAATCCATTGAGAATTTTATAAAATTCCTTGTTTGTAGATTGAGCATTTTGAATTCTGTCTGAGTAGTACCTTTTTTTAGCTTTTTTGATTGATGATTTGTATATCCTGTTAAGTTTGTGTAGCTGCAGTTTGTCTTGACTGTTTGTTTTGAGCCAGGTCCGCTGCAACTTTCTGATTTGTTGCTTTATCTTTTTAAGTTCGGTGTTTCACCAAGGTGTTGGTTTTCTTTTGTTGTGTTTAGTTTTTCTGAGTGGTATTAGGATATCAAAAGCTTCCTATAGCCACTCATAAAGTTTTGCCACAGAATTAATTGTATCTAGATCTGTTTTGGCTGTTAGTTGTGTTTCTAGTTCATCCAAATTGAGTTTGCTCCATGGTCGATAGGTGTATGTATATAAGTAGTTGTGGGGTGTGTTGATTTGTGGAGTTGTATGTCGGAAAGTTATCAAATGGTGGTCTGACCAAGTGATTGGCGTGATGCTATGAATAGTAACTAGTTCAGGCTTAGCAAAAATGACATCTAGGATGTGACCAGCGATGTGTGTGGGATTGTGTACAATCTGATGTAGGTTCAATGCGACTAGATTCACACCCTTTCTCTAACAGCATCTGACTGCTGAAATTTCGTCCTCCTTAACTTGGTCAACAACTTTCCTTCTCAAAGTCAGAACATTTGTCAAAACCCACCTCTTAAATTATCAGAACTTATTATGCTGGGAGAATCCTATTGTCCTTATGGACTAAAGTCCTGTTTAATGACCACTCATTCATCACATCCTGAAAATCAAAGTTTAAGTTGCCACTAGCCTTATTATATCTCACTTCATGCACATATTACCTGTTCACATCTTTCAAAACATAGCTGACCAGTAAGCCAAGCTATACAATGAGGATGCTCTAATGTTTTTTGTGTGTTTTGTACTCACCGATTATTTACACAGGGTTAGCCTGTCAAAAGTGACAGCTTCTTTCTTGAGAAAATAAATGTTCACAACTTGAGAGGCATCCAGTCTGTATGCATTCCTGCCTGTAAAAGGATCAAAGGGATATGACTATTAAGGGCTGAATTTGCAAAACCGGCCTCCAACAGAGGATGCTCGTTTAACAACATGCAGGAAGCTTGCAGTGCCGTGCAAGATTTCATCTCCAGTGTGCTCCAATACGCACCTTCACTAAACCCTATCTTTTTTGTGGCAAACTTAATATAAGCAATAGGAAGCAATGCATTGCTTATAAAATACAAGATTAACAACTGAAGTGGCTGATGTTCTCACAGTTGTGCCCAGTTACTGTATAAAACGATAATAGCATTTCCTTCACTAAGTGAAAACTTACAAGAGAACAGTGCTTGCATAAGAAAGGTGGTGCAAGCACTGGATATGGCTCAAAAATAAATGTTTGGGTGTGTAATCTGAAAGGCCTTGTTAGAAGTGAGGTCTCTAGGTGGCAAAGGTATACTCCCTTGTCCAAGTAGGGACCACAATCCTAGTCAGGGAAGTCACACACAATTCAAATTATCCTGTGCCCACCATTTGGTACCTTGGCACTGAGCAGTCAGGCTTAACTTAGAAGGCAATGTGTAAATTATTTGTGCAATAAATCATACAGTAACACAGTGAAAACACCACAAAAAATACACCATACAGGTTTAGAAATATATAGGATAATTATCTGGTTAAAATAAGGTCAAAACAGTAAAGATTCAATAAACACAAGTTGAGATATCACTTTTGAAAGGTTAAAAAGAGTCTTAAATCTTAGAAATCCACAGTTGTCTCTTGATTACACAAAGTACCTGGTTTGCGTCAACAATAACATGCACGGAAACCACAGAAGGGGAGATGCGTGGAAAGGTAGGGTGAGCGTTGAATTTTCCGACGCAGCACAGACAATGTGTTGTTTCTTTCCACGCTGCAAGGGTATTGTGTTGTTTTTTGGTGTGCAGTCTTGGTTCCTCACTGTGATGCAGGGATATTTTTAATGGCCAGGGATGATGCAGTGAAATCTGGCCATGCTGGAAGTTACAGGCATTTTGTCGATCCGGTAGGGCAATGCATCGAATTTTCTGTCACACTGCAGGCGCTGCACTGATTTTCCACTCGGGGAATCAACTGTATTGTTCCGGTTTGCTATGCATCGATCCGGTGGGGCTGTGCGTTGAATTTTCTGTCGCAAGGCAGGCGCTGCGTTGAATCTTCACTTGGGAAGTCAGGCTGCATCATTCCAGTTCGGCTGTGTGGAGATTTCTCAGTCGCAAGACGGTAGTGCATTGTTTCCGGCAGGCTGTGCGTCGATTTTCAGCACACAAGGAGTTTCCTGAAGAGATGAAGTCTTTTTGGCCCTGAGATTTCAGAAAACAGGAGGCAAGCTCAATCCAAGCCCTTGAGAGCACTTTACAGCAAAGTCAGAGGGCAGCAGGGCAACAGCAGGGCACCAGTCCTTCTCAGCAAAGCAGTCCAGATGAGTCCTTTGAGCAGACAGGCAGTTCCTCTTAACAGGTTGCAGGTTCAGATCCAGAAGTGTCTGGGTTGGTGAGGTCAGGGACCCAGTTTATAAACCCCAAAATGCCTTTGAAGTGGGGGAGTCTTTAAAGAGAGGTTTTGAAGTGCCCAAGTTCCCCTTTCAGTGCAGGTTTGTCTGCTATGGTACCAGTAGGGGATTTGGCAGTCCATTGTGTGAGGGCAGGCCACTAGCCTTTAAAATGTAAGTGTCAGGCCCTCCACCCTTCCGGCCCAGGAAGATCCATTCAGTATTCAAATGAGTGCAGGTGTAACTGAGTGTCCTGTGTTTGTAGTTGTCTGGGAGAAATGCACAAGGAAGCTGTCAACCAGCCCATCCCAGACGTTGATTGGAGACAGGCTGTAAGGCACAGATAGATTTCAATTACAGAGAAATGCTCAGTTTCTAAAAGTGGCATTTCTAGAATAGTAGTATAAAATCCAACTTTTCCACTAAGCAGATTTTCTATTACCATTCTGGCCATACTAAATATGACCTGGTTACCCCTTTCTGATCAGAATCTATCACTCAAACAGTATATGAGGGCAGTTAATGCTAGCCTATGAAAGGAGCAGACCTCACAGTAGGGGAAAATGAATTTAGGAGTTCTCCATTACCAGGACATATAAAACACATATGTACATGTCCTGCTTTTTACCTACAAAGCACCCTGCCCTATGGGTTATCTAGGACCTACTTTAGGGGTGACAAATGTAGAAAAAGGGGAGTTTTAGACTTGGAAAGTAGTTTTAAATGCCAAGTAGAAGTGACAGTGAAACTGCACACACAGGCCTTGCAATGGCAGGCCTGAGACATGGTTTAGGGGCTACTTTTGTGGGTGGCACAATCAGTGCTGCAGGCATTTAATTAACAGGCCCTAGGCACATGAAGTGCACTTTACTATGAACTTACAAGTAAACCAAATATGCCAATCGGGTATGAGCCAATGTTACCATGGTATTAGGGTGAGAGCACATGCACTTTAGCCTGGTTAGCAGTGGTAAAGTGCCCAGAGTCATAAGGCCAGCAAAAATGAGGTCAGAAAAAGAAGATGAGGAAGACACAAAGTTTGGGGGTGACCCTGCGAGAGGCCATTTCCAACAGGGCTTTGTGGGGCAAAAAAATCTACATTTTCACTCTGAATTTAGGAACAACAACAAGGTTTGACTTTCTCTGTCCTCACAAGCATACTAACAGTACATGAGGCTGTAAAGCTTTTCTCTTGCAAACTTCACATGATTCTTACAAATGCTACAATTACAATCTTTCATGTTTTCAGGAATCTTTCATGTTCATCAGGAATTTTTGCACACTTTTTTGAAAAACTGTTATGATTTTTTAATTTTAGTTAGAAACAGTAGACATAGAGGGGCACATTTATGTCCTGATTTAGATTTCGGTGGATGGCTTACTCCGTCACAATGGTGAAAGATATCCCGTCCACCAAAATATATATCCCATTATTTCCTATTGTATTTATACTCCGGCAGACAGGATATCGGTCATCGTTGTAACGGAGTAACCTATCTGTTGAATTCTAAATCAGGCCTATTGTTTCATTCAACTGCTCCTTTCTCAAAATAACTTTAGAGATCTCGTAATATCCACCATGTATGTTATTTGGACAGAATAAAGATTTGCCTGCATCCATCTAATAAGTTGCACTTTTGTTTGTTTTAAAGTGAACGTACAAGAGGATGCAAAAGTGCCAGCAGCAAGCTGGCAGCACTGTACTGTGGCGCTGTGAACTAATCCAATATTTTAGGGATGCACAGATATGTGAAACCTCAGCCTGATCCAACAGGCATCCTTGTGAGCCAGTGGACCGGTGTCACACTGCCTTTCACAGCAGAACCATACCAAATTGAAAGCAAGGAGATGAGACCAAGCACCCTAAGATGGTAGGCAGCCACTCACACTACATCTGACTGACGGTGGTAGAGGTGGTGGCTGGGACTCGTGGGTGACCATCCTAGAACAGCATACAATGATGTAACAGTGAAACAGAGGTGCATGGCCCTGAGTCTGCACCTAAGCTTCCGTTCATGCCAGTCCTACAGAGAGAGCTGCCGAGTGCAACTCATCCAAGAGGCTCTGGGGTGCACCTTAACCACAGCTAAGTCACAGTCATTTGGGACACCAGGTTATACAGCCTGTGGGACTCCCCCAAAATCTGCAATACTGGGACCCCCACCCCCAGATATAGGTCCTTTTTATGAGTCTGGTGGTCTTGAGACTGCCAGACTACCGGTGGCAGTCCGACCGCCGCGGTCATGGCGGTCTAACCACCACACTACGACTGTGGCAGAGCAGTCATGGATGGACCGCCGCCACCGTCGGACTGCCGACACCGCCAGGTTGCCGCCAGCTGACAGCCTGGCGGTCCCGGTGGTTGTAATCTGCCAGGGCCGCCCTCCGGACTACAAATACCGCCAGCCTTTTCATGGCGGTTCCACTGCTATGGAAAGGCTGGTGGAATGGGAGCATCGGGGACCCCCTGGGGGCCCATGCACTTGGCATGGGCAATGCAGGGGCCCCAATGCACAGCCCTGTCATGCATTCCACTGCCTAAATTACAGGCAGTGGAATGCGCGACGGGTGCTACTGCACCCGCGGCACCGCCACATTGCCACCAGCTTGATTACGAGCTGGCTGCAATGTTAAGGCCCTGTTCACCGCAGGGCTGACGGGTGAAAACACTGTTTTCGCCCACCGGCCCTGCGGTAAACTCCAAATAGGGCCGGCGGTGTTTGGACCGCAAAGGCGGTCTCTTGGCGGTTTGAGTTTGGCGGCCAGCTTCCGACGCCCACCAACCTCATAATGAGGGCCATAGTATTGGTGGTAGTAGTGGCGCCCACCCATGGTGCCTAGAAGATAGATCCAGGCTTTCTGTGATTGAATTCTTCAGTGAACATTTGGATGCACTGACCATGTTGCACCTCAACGATTAAGTCTGCCTTTGGCTGCTGTGGCCTTGCTGGTGTGTCTCAGGGGCATAAGCTGAACCGACCTCTAGCGGGTCTGCACATGCCCCACATCGTTAAGTGTTAGGTAGCGCCTTGTGGTGACTATGAGGGTGGCTGCATCTTTCTCCCCGATGGCCTGCACTGGTCCACTGATCCAAACTGCGCAAAGTGCCTGCCCCGCCACCATTAATAATATCTATTTTAAAAAAATGTAGACAGTGCTGGACCACAGGGTGGTTAGTGCTTATTAACCACCCCTCACAGAGTTTGGGAGATAATTGATCACTATGGCGGGCTGTGAAGGTGGATCTCAGGCGAGTTAGCCCTGATATCAGCAGTCATCTAATAAGATAATAATAACACAACTAATGCATAAGAAAAAAACACAAAAAAATTGTACTAACCTTCTAGTAATCTTGGCTTCTGGAGAGCAAAAAAAAAATGATTCAATTGATAGCAATATATATATATATATATATATATATATACACGTTTACAATTACAGTAAGTGTGAACCAAGGATACTGGAGAAAACACAGGGGCTCCATAGTCCCCCCTCTGAGGAGGGTTGGTGGGAGGCAATGGTAGCAAAGTGATACTCACAGCTGCTGGTGGGGTGCTACTGCCACTAATACCACTGGTAACACCTGTTGAACATGCACAAATGCGACAACAATCAATCCAAGCAGACTTTGGAACCCGAACGCACAGGTAGACTGCTGGATGTGGATAGAAGGCAAAGCCGGTACGAGAGCTCTGGACATAGCTCATCTGAAGCAAGACCAGATGTAGAAATCTTGCTCCAAGTCATGCAGGGAAGCCTAATGAGAGTGAAAATCGCAGAATATAACGAGGTCTCGGAAAGAGAGTCTGAATTCCTAGGGAAATATGCTGCAGCATGAAAGGTTGGGGACGGAGTCCTTTCCTGACGTCATAAAACATCCTTGGGTGACAAATGATTTTACCTGTATTAAAGCTGGCACTGGAGATATCATGGTGTGACCATCCTGCAAGAAATCACATCCCATTACTCGCACCTTTACAACTTTAAACTATACCACCCAGCTATGCACATACATGTCTGTTACATGACATTGCTTTCGTCTGACTGGGTGATACACACAGAGAATATCCGAGTCAACCATTTACGGTGGAGGAAATTGTGCCATTGATTAAGAGCATCCCAGCTTCAAAAACCTCAGTTACAGGTGGGTTGCCAGTAGAGTTTTACAGCCAACTTCTTGACCATGAGTAAAGCCCTACTGATCACTCTCCTCATGCCAGGAAAACCTCCCATGAGCTAAGATTCATATAGACTCCTGTTACTAATTAACTGCACCATCAAGATTTTTGCTAAACTGTTAGCGATCAGGCTACTCCCACTGCTACTTGATCTTGCTCTACCAGACCAGGCGAAAGTAACACAAAAAAACCACTTCCTTCATTGGTTCCACAGGAATCCAAATAATGATTAATCTACTGTTGAGCTACAACAGAAAGTTCCAATCTATCTGTAATATGGAACAATATAAAAACTGCACAAGTATTAGTCCTCTTCTAATTGGATGGATTCAGTGCCCTGCTTGGGGTTTCCCTGGTACCACCTTGGTGCCTCTAAAAGGTAACCTAGAGGCAGCAGCATGGTTCATCAAGGGCTTGAAGAAATTCAACCACACCACTCCCACGTTGAAAAGACCTCCACTGGCTACCCCTACTAGCCTGGATCATCTTCAGGATGAGTTGCATTATAAAGCTCCCAACAATACGATCCCACTTTACCTGACATATACGCTATCTACGTCTTGCAACAACGCCAGACCAGGAGCCTCAAGCATGCCAGAAAACAAGCGTTCTCTGTTCGTGCTCCAAAATCTGGAAAAGCATTCCAATTGACATCAAATCAGCACCAGCTGTCCTATGATTCAGAAAAATCTGAAGACCCACCTCTTCCAGGAGCACTATCTCTGATTGGACAATCTACCCTTGACTTCCTCTAACAGCTGTACCTCCCCTGTCCAGCCTTCCATTGCTCCGGCTAAGTCCACACATTACTAATACCAATACATACATACAGGCCAAGCCGTGGAAGGCACGTCACAGAAAATATACTTCCACCATGTTAAAACTAATTTAGCATCACACTTCGTCTATTCGAGAAAGAATTGCACCATTAGAGATGCGGTCTTTGTTCACGGACAAATCGAACATAATCTAGACGTTTGCTTCTGTCCATATTTGGTCAGCAATAGAAATGGTGAAAATATGTGTTAATCAATTTTACTTGGTGAGAAATAAGGAGAGGACAAGCGCCTGCATTTCTCCATTCCAGTATTCAACATTTACACGTGAAGGCCTTTAGTCACAGTGGGAGTCACAATAAATAACATCTGCACAGTATGAAGTCCTTAGCTGCTATCTTCAAACAATATACTTTTCTAATAAGCAAAACTTCTCCACTGCGGTCATAGCTAAGAAAATAGGAGTGAATAATGCATTTCGAGTGAAACGAACAAATGCAAAGCAGCCAATTAACACTTATATTAATTAAATTCTATTTGTTAATTCCTTTTAATTGCTGAGGGATTTCATACAGAGATGGAAGCAGGTAAGAATTTGAGAAAATCAAGCCTGAAGCTCTTTCAAAAACAAACTATTCCTCTCCATTTTCCCTGGTATGTTTTATCACCCTCACCACCCCACCTCCTCCCCACCCCACCACCACAACATACACTTCGTCTTCACTTTCTCCCTCCTCCAATCAGTTACAAAATGATGAAGTCATTTGAAAAAAGTTGAACTCTGCTATATCAGGAAGTCACAAAAATTCTAAAAGGTAGAAATGTCTTGAAAATTGTTCACAACAGAATACTGGCAATAATTTACCTCATCTGCAAATATTACCCAAAAAATAAAATAAATATTTTATGTGTGCCACTGTGGATTAACTGCACATTATACTACCTTTACACACAGCAATAATACTTTTATAAAGACCAATGTGGAAGTGATTATTTAAAGTTTTATTGAGAATTGAGCTAATGGCAATTTGTTAGGGCTCACGATGTATATCTCTAACAGAAAACACATACCCATAGAGTCAGTAATAGATGGGGTCCACTGTACCAGTACCTGAATGAACGGATGAATAAATGACCTAATGGATTCTGAGCTTACACAACCATAGGCGTCCTGGCGCATAAACCGTGGCCCGAAATCGGCAAGATCAAAAAGATCTCTACATATGCTCTGGGGCCAATAGGTCGCGGCGAAAGGCAGCCTCAAGTAAAGATCAGTACCAGCACTTCTCACCACAGCTACTCCAATCAGGAGAGTGCGGTGAGTGCAAGCACTTCTAAGCCGGCTATTATACCTGTATGGGGACAGTACCATACAATTTCCAGCACAGCCCCACAAAAAGAAACAGACCACAGTATGTCACAGCTGGTCGTCCACAGTAAAAGTAGATAGTGCCAGCACTTCTCAGCAGGACTTCATTATGTGCAATAACCGGTTCAGCACTAGAGCTACACTTCGTGTAAGGATACTAGTGCCAGTACATCTCAGCAGAGGCACTATAATTTAGTAGGACAGTACCAGCACTTCTCACAGGGCTCATACATTTGCAAGGCACTGTGCAGCACTAGGCCTGCCCTAGGTGTAAAGATAGTGCCAGCACATCTCAGCAGAGGCACTAAAGTTTAGTGGGACAGTACCAGCACTTCTCACAGGGCTCCTACATGCGTAATACACTGTGCAGCATTAGGCCTGCCCTAGGTGTAAAGATAGTGCCAGTACATCTCAGCAGAGGCACTATAATTTAGTAGGACAGTACCAGCACGTCTCACAGGGCTCATACATTTGCAAGGCACTGTGCAGCACTAGGCCTGCCCTAGGTGTAAGGATAGTGCCAGCACATCTCAGCAGAGGCACTAAAGTTTAGTGGGACAGTACCAGCACTTCTCACAGGGCTCCTACATGCGTAATACACTGCGCAGCATTAGGTCTGCCGTAGGTGTAAAGATAGTGCCAGCATGTCTCAGCAGAGGCGCTATAATTTAGTGGGACAGTACTAGCACTTCTCATAGGGCTCCTACATGTGCAGGACACTGTGCAGCAAAAGGCCTGCCCTACGTGTAAGGATAGTGCCAGCATATCTCAGCAGAGGTGCTATATTTCAGTAGGGCAGTATCTGAACATCTCAGCAGGGCTCCTACACGTGCAGCACACTGTGCACCACAAGGGCTACACTACGTATAATGACAGACGAATACATCTCATCAGAGACAGAATTTAGTTGGACAGTACCAGCGCTTCTCAGCGGCCTGCCCTACCAAAAAAGGATGGTAACGCTACCTCTCACCAGGTGGCGCTATAATACGAAAAGGCAATGCCAATACTTCTCAGCAGGAATGCCATACGTCTAGGTGCGCTCCACCAGCAGGTATGAGCAGGGCGTTTGTTCTTTTAGGTGGAAAGCAGCATGTTGTATTTGAGTACGATAGTGCCGGTATTCTGAGCGCCAAGAGGCAGTACACCGGCACTCTTCTGTAGGTCAGATACACTTTCAGTGGGATAGTACCTGTGCTTCTGTGCAGAACTGCCCCAGTTTAATGGCACAGTCACGGGAACTATATGGTGGTGAATTACTTTGCGTCGGTCGCCCACTTTAAATAAAATCGCCAGGGCGGTTGCATATTCACTAAAACATAGACTGGAAAGTTAATCTAGTGAGAAGGTTACTACCAGAACCCACCTCATCAATTGACACTACTGGTCAATTTCAAATGCTGTACCTTTAAAGCCACCTTTCATCACTCAAGACTCCGTTCCTTGCATCCATCAGCCTTTCTATAAATCAACTAATGATAAAACGTATCTTCAGTCCAAACACCTTCATGTTTCTATTCATGATTAACCTTTTAAAATCATAAAACCAAAACTGTGATCTAAGTGCATAGGTCTGATCTTTGTCTTCATTTCAAAGATCCATTTTCAATGAAATATCTGCTTTTGGTGCATTATTTTTGTCTACCCAGATATATTCTTGTATAACACTTGTTATGTATTCTTGATTCCCTATCTCTGCCCCATAAGCCACAAGCTTGACCTTAAAAACTGCAAGGACGTCATTTAAATATATGACGACTTGTGACGTTTGTATTCTTTTAAACAACCGTTCATCTGGTTCCGGGAATATCATACCCACTTATACAACATTGTGGCCCGTATTTATACTTTTTTTGCGCCGCATTTGCGTCGTTTTTTTGACGCAAAAACGGCGCAAACTTGCAAAATACCATTGTATTTTGTAGGTTTGCGCCGTTTTGCGTCAAAAAGCGGCGCAAATGCGGCGCTAAAAAAAGTATAAATACGGGCTCTGTGTACCCTGGCAGTAACTTATTGAAAGTGGATCTCATGTGCACAGGACCATGTGCTATTCACTTAACCTCGGCCACCACTATTGGCTGTTCACAAGGGCAGAGGGGTATAACTAGCAGAAACAGGTGCCAGCACTGGACATAAGACCTGTCTCTAGCTGACTTGGACAATGAATTTACAACTAGGTGGATGTGTCTCGGTTAGCTCTTCTGACCCCAGCAAAGGCCCTTGCAAATACTCCTGCCAGGAGTCTCCACCACTCCCAGTTCACTGGAAGTGTGTGAGACACCAGTACTTTAGTGGTGGGGAGAACAGGCTCCACGTTTCCATTTCTCCACTTCCCATGGGAAACACGAATTCAAATATGTCACCCCTTGGAGTCAAAGAAGAGGCAGCAGGGGCAGTATGTGAAGGTTTGAGAGAGAGGCGTGAGGGAAGAAATACAGTAGAGTGCAAATAAAGAAAGGAGGATTAACATTCGAGTACAACAATTTGGAGGCTACCTCTGTTTAGCGCCTACTTTTTATTAAACTTTGGATTGACAAGATTTGAATGTAGCACTGAGTGGGGGAACGAGTAAAGACAAGCAACCTCAAAATGGCTGTCCGTACATGGTTTATTAAGCAGAAACTATTCAATGGTGTGATACACAGTAAAGGTTAATGTGAAGCCACTTCTGCATGCATCAAGATTCCAGTTGGTGTAAATCGGATGTGATCCGAGTGAGGGAATACCTGGATGCTCCAATTTATGTCTGGGCTCCAATTGCCTTGGTGTAACTTTTTACATTTAAGATTCTACGAGAACAAAACATTCAGCTACAACTGGAGGGAAGCCAGCCTCCACCTCCATACCATTTGCTAATCTCCCACAATCCAGCCCCTCTTTGAATATACAGTGACGCCCCTTGGGTGTCCTTGGGTTTGAGTGCACAAAACGGCCATTTGTCACATACCCTTACAGCAGCTGCGAGCAAAGCTGAGGTACCCACAGAACTACTGGGTACATCATGAGTCTAAGTGGTGGGGGTGATGTGCTGCTGGAGGCGGGGACCCACAGTGGACAATTGCAGTGAACTGATAGTGCAGGTGTAGGACATGCATTGAGCTCCCGGGCCATGCCTGTGAAGACAGATATCAATGGGCAGCAGACATATTGAAGGCAGCTGGACTCCACGGCACCAGTGATTTAATGAGCGCAGTATATAATCTTACTTTGAAGATGACAGGAAGGCTGCAAAAAGAGGTAAGCAGGATATGTTTTAAGGCCAATCAGCCTGCTTCTGAGTTGAGAGCAGGAGAGTGTGGTCCACAAGGAAGCTGTGACAACATCAGTATAGTGTAGGCTGGAAATATTGAATCCCAAATATCCATAGGACAGCATATCATTACAAAAATATCGATGCACAAGATACTGAAAGGTACATTGCTATACATTCTCACAGACATACCTTGGTGAGATATATATATATATATATATAGATGTGGAGTTAAAAATAGTAAATCCTTCCATCATCCCTCTGTGCACGTACCTTTTGATATTTTATCCTTCAGCACTGTGGTAACAAGTCCCATCGGTATTTGGGATGCAATATTCTGTACTACAATCATCAGTATTTCTAAAGCAGGGCCGGACCGGCTACTTCGTTATAAATAAACAATACAAAAACAAATGGATTTGAAGTACACTCTAAAATCATGTTTTTGCATTGTTTAATTAGAAGCCCTGCAAGTATGAATGTGACCAGCAGGTCCTCAGCAACAAAACCGGTCCCACCCTACCAGCCACTGAAACGCCTGGTCGCCAGTCCAGTCTTGGTCCTTGAAAATCTGCACCGGAAGACAGATGCAAAGGACAAAGCTGATGGCAATAAAAATATATTGTAAACATTGGCACCCAGAGCAGGAGGGTTAGGGGCAAACTGACTTTTAGTAACCAAAATACTTACCTTTGTGGAGACCACGAAAGCCTCAGCAGCAGCCCAGGTTATGTTCAAGGAGTGTCAGTGCTCTACTTTACCAGCTTTATACCAGCATGAAGGGAAAGTGGAACTGTTAATGAATACATTTAGGGTGGGGAATCTGATATCCATGGGTGTCATGTCAAAACTGATTTGCACCAAGTGGTGCACTTTGTCTACTACTACTACTACTGGGCAATAACTTGGAGAGGGAGAATCCTAAATCTATAATTGTGATTTTCTACAAGAGGCCCAAAGGCTGTAAAAGAAGAAATGAGCCTAATACTAGATAAACCGAGACACCAGAGGGTAAGAGGAATGATCTGGATGCAGCAGCTAAGAAGAAACATTTTGTAGATGAAAGCTAGTGAATATAATGTTCTCTGATTTATGGCATGCAACTCATCAGACAAGGCAGCCTGCACTGTTAGTTATAAAGGAATTAGCAAAGATGGAGATCCAGACACTTAGCAAAATGGAGGGTTGTACAATGGGGAGATGTTTATGTCCACGCAGTGCAACTCAGCCCATTATTACCTGGAGCAGGTAACAAAAAAAACCACAAAAAATGACAAAATAGAAACTGTGGATTTCAAGTGGATCTACTTGTGTGTTATTCTGTTTCTCTTAACATGTTGAGATAACCACACACCTACCCTCTTGAAGAGCTCGGTAGGTGGAGCAGTGTAATTCAATAAATTGATTAATTCATGGAAACCTGCTCACACAAAGTATGGGAGAATATGATTAGGTTATTCTTTGGTACACTTGCCTTCCTTCTAATCAAAAGATTTAAAACAAAAAAACCTATCCTGCTTCCCATTGTTTATTTTTCATCCATCCAACGTTTTTGATTACATCTATGCCAGAATCTAGATATTCTGGATATTTGACATGAAAACTGAGGCCCAGATTTATCAAAGGATTGTGCTATCCTTGCATCATGCAAGGTGACGCAAGGGTAATGCAATCTTTAAGTCAGATTTACCAAGCCATGCAAGGCCACCTCGTGTGGCCAGCGTTGTTTGGTGAATGTGGAGTAACACAAGGCAATGCAAGTCTCTGCCTTGCATTACTCTGCATCGGGAAAGTGTTTGAAGGGTGAAGTGTGGGCATTCTCACGTATCCTCCGATGCTTTTTGGTGCATTCCCAGATTTATGAAGACTAGTAAACCTGGGAATGTGTCAAAATTGTAGGCCTTCGTGATAGTGGCGCAATGTGGAGAAGTATGTTTATTTCTCCTCATTGTCTCCTCTTCCTACGTGTGCATGAAGCAGAAAATGTCTCAAAGGATTGTTTTTGAGCAGGAAGGGTGCCTGCACTGGAGCTAGGCAGCACAGTGCCCCAGTGCAGTGAGAGAGGAGGAATGTGTCATATCTTCGTAAATATGCTACATTCCTAGTCTCTCTAATTTACGCAGTGCAGCATGTTTTCTTGCTACATTGCACTGCATCAAATAATGATAAATATGGCCCTGAGTACAATTAGGGCCAAATTTAAGAAAAGTGGCACTGCACCCAGGGCAATGACACTTTTTTGCACCCCCCCTACTGCCACCATGTGTGTATCGTATCTAAGATGCAGCACATCATGACAGTGGTTAGGGAACTAGCGTCGATTTTTTTTGCGCTAGTTCGGAGCTTTGCAGGATTAGTGTAAAAAAAATGTACGCTTATCCTGCAGAGCCCATGAAGGCCCATTGTAAACAATAGTGTGCCTCCTCCTTTTAACGCCTGCTCCGAGCAAGCATTAAAAGTGCTGAAAAAAATGAGACAAAGAAATCTCTCAGTTTTCTTTGTGCCATTTTTTCAGCCCCCTTAAAGGGGGAACGCCCCCTTTACATACATTATGCCTGGCGGCGGCATAATGCAGCACAAAGGGTTACAAAGTGGTGCAATGCAAGTATTGCGCCACTTTGTAAATATGGCGTGGGGAAAAGACCACCTTAGCGCTGCCTTAACGTTAAAAAAAATGACGCTAAGCCGCTGCTAAAGTGGCGATAGGCCCTCTTAAATCAGAGTCTTAGTGTGGAAAGAAGCATCCAATCCGGAAGCAAGGCTTCGGGTGAGGTGGGAGATGACCCGCATCTCTTTTTTCAGCACATGTTTTGCATCTAATTTCACAAAATGATTTACTTACTTTTTCCAGCCAACTGATGCCTTTTCAAAGTGCAGTTTTACAACAACATAAACATCTTAGGCAATGCACGCTAGTGTGAAAAGCATTTATTATTAAAATCGGAATTTACCTGTCCACACCGGCCTAAGAGCCACAGCACGCGGTGGAAAACATGTTTTATCATCGTAACGTGCCTGAAAGACAACAGACAACGAAGTGACATCCATGGCTAGCACATCATGTCACTTCATAACTCCATGTTCGTGCTGTTGTCAGTCATAGCAGCAGCCTGGATGTGGGGGTTCACGTGGGTCAGGCGGGAGAGGAAAGTCAGAAACACAGTTATTGAAACTCGTCTGCCTGGGAAGCGATGCACCCGGAGAAACGTAGCTTGTTTCATTCCGAGTTTATCATACACAATTAATTACGCACAGTGAATAGCTTATAAAAATAAATAAATAAAAGGTGCCGGGGTACAAAGCTTTCCTATGGAGACCGCCGCCAGCAAAGACAAATGCTGGGATTGGGGAACTCTAAAGCTATATAGTTTGAATTCATAACCCCCACACATTGTCCTCCTCATCTCAGTCCTTACTTTGTGAGGCGGCTCTTATATCGACAGTGCCAGTTACCAGATTCTAAATTTGTTGAATTCCCAAGATTAACGCATATCATTAACCTCTATTACTATTATTTTATTACCATTTTTATTATTGTATATATATATATATATATATATATATATATATATATATGTGTGTGTGTGTGTGTGTGTGTGTGTGTGTGTGTGTAATTTGTTCATTTATTGTGGGAGCCCCTTTTTGCGGAACCTGGTTCAGTTGCATCATTTGCAGTTTTGCACCATATGCTCCATGGTAAATCTGGCAATTGAAAATTTCTGTGGTGCCTCCCTTCCCTTGATGCCCTAAACACATACCTATTTTGCTTAATGGTTAATCCAGCCTTGATTGGGAGAAGCAAATCTGGTTTGGTAATCGTGTAAGGCAGCATTCCTTATGGCCATCACATCAGGAAGTAGATTAGGTCAACTGGGGGGCTTTAAAGTCATCTTTCCTCTATTTGAGGTTTTTCATAGACTGGGTTCTTCTAAAAATGATCCTAGATTCATTCCAAAGATCCATTCTGCTTTTCTCTTGTCCCGGGATATCGTACTACCAGATTCAGAAACAGAAGCAGGGTTCCTTTTACATTAGATGTTTAGAGTGCACTGGCCATCTATCTGGATCAAACAAAAGGCTTTAGGTCTTCTATCTCTATGTTTGGCTCTTATGGCTTAGCAAACAAAGGAAAATAAGTTTCAACCCAGACTATAAGTAGCGGAGTTCACCAGACAAAAGACCAGGCATATTAATCAGTGGGGGAAACAATTCCTCCTTATATCCAGGGACACTGGACTAGCGCTTCTAGGGCAGACACTGAAGAGGCCCCCCCTCCAATAAATTTGTAGGTATGCAACATGGGCATCAAGAAAAAAAACATTTATGAAGCACTACAAGCTGGATTTAACAGATTCAATGGAAGGTAGCTGTGGTTCCACAGTTTTTAAGTCAGCGACGATGTAATTGTTGATACAATAAATGTATTTCAGCATCACTTGTTGTCATTGACATTTATCAGTTGTGTAAATCTTCACAAACTAAGGACTTGGATGAACAGGGTAAGATGAGGCGGGAATATCGCAAATACTTACTGGCAATATTCATTACCCAAATTCATAGTCCTCCTGGTCCCAGGCCACATCCCCCCTTCACTTCCCAGCTGTACCTTCTAACCCAATGGACCTGATAAACACAGGAGTACGGGGAGCAACATTTATGATGAATCAGTACACAAAATACATATACAAACAGCAAGCACATACAAACCCAGGCGTGGTTACCTCTACTGCTAAGTAATTGGGTCACCACCTTATGCTTACGCCCCTTTCAGGGAGGGGTGAGTGCTATTTATTGCACCATATAATTTTGGATTCCCTGAGATTTGAAATTTATCATGTGCAATAGATTTCCCCTATTCATAGTTTTTACGAAATATCACACTATCACCTGTTGAATTCTGCCAGTTTGCCCTGCCAAACATTAATGAAGGGTGCAGGAAACTCCACACAACTCTAAATCCCAACCCATCTATAAACAGGGGTTTTCTCAGAGGCAGGAAAACTCAGCCCAGGTCTTAAATATGACCTTACTCTCTTTTCTTCTCTCGCTTGCAGATTACTTTTCATACCTGCTTTCTTCCTGTGTCACTGTTTGCCTGTCTTTTATGTCCTTCTTCTTCCCCCCTTTTCTGCTTTCCTTCCTCTTCCTGTGGCTGTAACATTGAGTGTCGGTGTCCACCAACTCCAACCACTTGCACAAATTAGTTATTGTATAACAATAGATAGATGGGCAGGCGGGTGAGTGGATGGAAGGACGGACTGATAGATAGATAGATAGATAGATAGATAGATAGATAGATAGATAGATAGATAGATAGATAGACATTACAGTAATGGTAATTAAAATAAAAAAATACTAGGTTTATACGGTTTTCTCAGAGATGGATAGTCAGGAGTAAGTGTGGATATTAGCATGGCAAGTACATGAGATCTCAAGCTAGGTGCATTGGAGACACCACAACACACCCAATAATCACAGAACTTAAGGATGGCGATTGTTCTTTAACATTTTGTGATTTCGAATCATGAGGTCAGCACCCTCACTCTGAAAATAGGTAAAGCACCACTGGCACACTCACTTAGAGTACAGTGAAAACCCCATTGCTGTGACCCAGTAAAATATTTACACAGCATTTGTAAAGCACTTCACACCCCACTGTGAGGAGCTGAAGAGCATTGCTGTAGCAAACTACACAGTAGGGAAGTGCTTGGGGGGATGGGTATTGTATCTACTGTGGGCCTTTGTGAGAAGCAACCTAATGCTGTACATGGGTTTCCAGGGTGGTGCTCCTATTGTTTCGTGGATCTGAGTGATGGAGGTAAGGTGAGTGAGAGAGTACCTTTCATATTACATAAGATGGTTGATATAATGTATGCTGCTTATGGTGGTTACCGAAAACATGGCGTCCACCTCGTCTGCTGGATACAGCAGTGAGGACATCCACTTTGTAAGTCTTGTGGGTCTAGAAAGTACAGAGAGGACAGAGATCTGCCAGGATAGACTGCCTTGGTGTTCTCGCTTATGACCTGTTAGATTTTACAATGCATATGTTCAGTAAAGAAATGGGAAAAGGGTGATCCAAACAGAGATTTAAAGATGTTTAGAAATGATAACCAGACTGTACGCAGTGCACACTCCTAGAATGAACTAGATCAGGAGAATCCCAAGATGCTTGTGTTGAAAGTTCGGGTAAGTCTATGTGAAAAGAGTTTCTTTGGAAATCATGAACACTGACAGGGATACTGGGAAACAAAATGGGGGCTTACTCAGTTTTGGGACTGATGTGTGATGTCCTATGGCTGGTTAACTGCATCCAGGAGGTGAGGTTCGCATTAGACTTGAAGACACATGCAGATAACCAAGTATGACCATTCTGTGGAGACATCATAACATCAAGATGGCTAAAACCATTCCAGAATAGAGGAAAAGCTAGACATTTCATTCAAAAAGGGTGAAAAGCAGTTAACAGTATATACTGCATACTCCATACAGTTATGAAGAAGATGGCTTAGAAATACTATTTTTAGAACCGCAGATGCAATGGAGTGGAGGCTGAAGTTTTGCTCATCTGAGAGCCAACCAATTATAATTACAGAAACAAATTACAATTCAAAAAACATTAAACATTAAAGTAGACTGGCCTCTGCTATGGGAATTCAAGAAATATATTACCGATGACAAAGGTGAACTCAGAAGAAATAATCTCAAATCCCGTCTCAGCAGCAATTTGTGGTTCTTTTAAGCACAAATGAAATTAGTAGTCAATCAAAAGAAAAGTGTTTTATGAGGCATGCTTAGTCATGAGGAGTAGCTCCAGATAGATTTAGAATCAACCAAGTTTATCTGCACCTTATTAGCAAGGATTGCAAAATTGCAGCAGTTGTGTGAGCTTTTATAAAATTGCTCCATTTTCTTTTACGTTTTAGTGGATCCTGCATTATGGTATGGGTAAAATGGATGTGCATAGTCCTACAGGAGTCCTGAACGTTGTTGTTTCACCAGATTATCAGAGATTTGGAGTAGTATTGCAAAAACGTTTGACTAGTGTATAAAACCAAGTCAAATTCCTTTTGCATTATTTTGCTCCTTGTGTCATATGCAATGCAGCAAATATATTTCCTTTTAACGCTGTTCCTGACACGGCTTTAAAGAGGGGGGAATGTAGAAAGTGGTTTGTGCTACAATAGCTCAGAAAATAATACATTGTTTATAATATATGCCTTTGTTAACGTTTGTAAACTGTAAGAAATACAAAAGAGAAAACCGATGTTGCACTACTTTTGCTACGTGTGCACCTGAAGAGTGCAAGGGTTTTCAGGGCCCCAGATGGAGTGAGATTTCGAACCGTGTTTCACTAATGTGGATCCACCACTAGGTTGAACACTAAGGCTCCTGTCTCACCTCTCCTTAATGGCTTGTCTTATTCACACATGAAATGCAATGTACAGTGCAAACAGTATGACATCGTTTTGATCCATGCCCCTTCAAAGAGAGAGAGCACCTTGGATATATTAGGCAAGAGCCTTGGATCCACGGTGCCTCTTTGGCACTTGATACAGGGGGAAGCTACCTCTGGGAGAAGGAGTGGTGGAGTGTGTGTGTCCGGAGTTTCTGGGGGAAGGGAGGGTAGTATTTCTGAAATAATCCTTAACCAGTCTCAGGATACTACATGTTTTCCTCAAACACATCAGCAGCAAAATGACAAGCGTCCTGTTCCCTCTCACAGATAGAATGGGTTTGCAATACAAGCAGCAACATTGCAAGCTTCCCAAGCCCATATAAGTCAGATCCAGCATATGCAGCAGGCTGTCGGGGACTGCACACTGAGAAGGTCTGTAAAGTTTCATTCTTGATCGCTAGAGGAAAGGGTGACTTCTCCCAGAAGCCATGATGCCAAAGTGCACAGAATAAGTAGCTCGAGTGTAAGGTGTGAAATATCTCTTTCAGACAGTCTCAGCTAAAAGGAAGACGCTAAAAACTGAAAAAAATACTTAGCGATCTTGGAGTACTTGATTCAAAATGAAGGTAAATCCAGAAATAAATAGCAAGACAGCAATCTCTCCTTGACATCAGTGGAGAGGAAAAAGCCAAACAAAGATATCCAGTAGGAGATTCAAAGTAGGATTCCTACAGTGAGGACCAAAAAAAGAGGAAAACAACAGTAGTCAGACGATGATGAAAGCCTTTGAGGGATTCCAAACACTTTATCCTGAGCCCTTCAGGGATTCTAAACCCTTTGTCCTGAGCCCTTCAGGAACTCCAAACACTTCATTCTGGACCCCTCTTGGGTTGTAAACACCTTTTCTTGAAGCCTTCAGGGATTCCAATCAAAAGAATTCAGCATTATCTATGTTCATTTCAAAGCCCTTCAGCCCGCCAGGAATTGTATCTTCTGACTGTCCCACTCCCAAGTACCCTAATGACCCAAGTGCTCTTCTGGAAGGCCTCTGTATAGTCCACCTCCATCTCCAAAGGCCCTTGAGTTAGTTTCAGTTCACAGATAGAGTTGACACATTTCCTAGAGAAATACACCAGCCATTTATTCACATTTTAAGTTTCTGCAAAGGCCTAGAAATTATACTTAAATAGAACTTTAAATAAAATTGTCTGTTTTCATCTTTAACATGGCCAGGTGGCAAGCCTAATCCCAGACCCAAACAGTAAATGCAAAGTGATCAATGAATTATTAGGATTCAATCAGTTAATTGAACAAATAAGCGTACTGGCTAGCATATCATAGCTCACAGATTTTCAGAATGCGTTTTCCCATAAACACTTCTTCTTCCTCTTACAAACACCTCTTTAAACATTGCAGGATTGTAATACTCTGTCTTGTCTGATTCACTACAATTAACTTGACTTGTGGTGGCCAATGTTGCACCCAAGACCAAAGTCTGCCGGCAGGCAAAGAGAATCTTCATTGAGCTTGGGCCCAGAAGGTGGGATGCTGGGTTACTATACAAACTGTAACAGTGTAAGACTCAAACTACCTAAGGTCTCTGGTGAGCCCAGACACAGGCAGCTGCTGCTTGGTTTTGAAACGAACTCTACAGAAAGTGGAAACAGGCTTTGGTTTTCCTAGCGCTACTTTATGAATACAGAGGCCAGGGGCTGCAAGACCAGTGCCAAAGTAGCAAAGGGCAAGCTTTGACCACTGGTGACTCACTCATCTGCTAGAGATAAGGGCACCAACCAGCTTTAGAGCTGACAAAATATAACTTAATTATTAAGGACCATTGAGTTCCATAAATTATTTAAAATGGCCAGATTAAGAGTCACTGCCGCTTTTCTTCCGGCACTGCAGCCAACAGCAAGGCAGATGGAGAAAGTGCTTTGTGGGTGAGCAGGTGCAAGACGCTAAGGCCCTGATTACGGGTTTAGGTGCTATTTATCGCACCTGATAAATAACGATACTGCATGGTACATTATTTACAGTGTAGGATAAATAACAACTATAACGAGTTGGTGGGGAATAAAAAATGGATCTCAGGGTTTAACGCAACAAATTCTACATGAAACTGTAAACAATGTATGCTTTTTCCCTCATTATATTTCAGCAGGTTTGACTCACCTATATTTAATGAAGGTTGGAGTATTTAATGCACACAATAATTATCAAATGCGTTAAATACCTACCAACAGGTGTGCAATCAGGGTTTATGCACGGTTCGAAATATAGTCACCAACTTATAATCAGTGGCTTAGTGTCACTATCAGAGAAATACACTGATAAGAGTTCTAGTCTCACTATAGAAATCAAACTTTCTGGGATAAGCTGTTCTCACCAGCACAGTTTGATGCTATATTCAGACTCTGATGCTACAGTACTCGAGCATTTTAGGGATGTAAGTCGAGAATACAGTGCTTGGCACTGATGGAGGTGGCTGCAATCACAGTCTGAAGTCCACTGGCTGCAGTCAGGAGCAGAAGTCCTAGTTCAGCTATAGGAAGGATGGCTAGTAGCAGCAAGGCAAGCCCATGGATTCTCACCAGTCAGGCAATTGGTTCTTCAGTGGAAACGTCAGGGATGCAGCACATGATCTCACATAATCGACAAGATGCAGAAGAACATCGTATAATGGATTCCAAGCTACCTGGCTGCATATGAGCGAATACATATCCCCTGAATTTAAAAAAATAATATTCCTAAAACGACCGTGGGTGAGCATCTAACCGAAAGCGTCACAATGGATAATGGGAATTATAAAATGGTATGAACATGTCTGATTTTTCGGGAAAACATGTCAGTTATGTCTATTTCCCGAACTGAGCAAAACAAATCCACAAATTTTGGTCATTACATTAATCAGTAACTAATCAGTTGCATGTGCGATATGAAGGACAAACATGTAATTCAGTTATCCTTTAGAAAAATGCAAAAACTTAAGAAGAAAATAGGACTTCATAAAATGTGTTTTTTCACGAGAGGGAAAAACCTCTTGATATTTAAGATTTTATTACGTTTGAAAACTCAAGTGTCTGTTCCCCACCATAATACAGTTAACTTATAACAACCCTAGTAGGATAAAACGTTCTTACCACCCCCATCTTCAGAGGCGTCTCGCGTGATAAAGTAAAATCCATTTGTCAGTGGTCTCTTATTTCAATGTCTGATCATGTTCATCACAACAAAATATATTCCCACAAAAAAACGCGCAGGTTTAGTTGCTTCACCAAGTGATTTAAATAAAAAAGTAATGGTCTCAAACAGCAGCATTGAACAAGTTCTACCACACGATGGCGATGCATGATAAGTTTAAAAATTGATGTCTAAAAGCGACACCTTCGCTAAATGGAAACTGATTCAAAACTCGGGTTACTGGTGTAAATGGTCACAAAAATTGCCAAACTTCCCTTTCATTAGACACATTTTCAAATGAGCAGAATGTTTAAATTCTTTCGAATTTAAATTATTTTTTACCTGGTGAGGGAGTTACGTAAGTGCTAATTTGAGGGGGGGGGGGTGGTAAGGCTTTCCGAGGAAATACAGAATAGGTGACCACTTTTGCTGCATAGTACACAGAAAAGATAGAACACCATTCTCTCTTACATCTATTGTGCCAAAGTGCGTCAGTGAGTAATGAATGTTCCATAAATCATGATCACAGATCAATTACAACACGCAGGTGCACTATGTAGACTGATCATTAAGCAAATGGCACAACAGCCAGTGACAGAAGGATGTTGGTCTACTTACCCTTCTTCTGAGTAATAATGTTGTAAGCTCTTGGACACAGAAAAAGCTGCCTATCTTGCTGGTAGAACCCGGATTCAAAAAGCCCAATGTTTGTCTAAAAAGTCCTCAGTTCGAAAAACCATGTGCCACATTGCTCCCATTTCTGTGCTAGGAATAAAAACACAGGTCTGTTAACAGCCCACATCTGCACAGATCACCTAAACATTCACTACTTTGAATTCCCATGCATGCACGGAGAGCGCTTACGAAACAAACCTCTCTGAATTTATACTTTGCAACTTCAGGCAGAAAATTGCAAAGATCTCTTTGGGGTTTCTGGTCCAGTGGTCTTTGGTGGTGAGAATAGTGGGAGACCCAGTGATTATAATTTTGAAACACATCAATGCGCTAGTTTATCATCACAACTTAATCCTCTCAAATGTGACTTGCTCTACCATCGACAGTTGCAAGGTTGTAATTTATGTTGACTGGACATCATAAGAGGCTTCAAATTGATAAAACAAGCCACAAAAATTAGTTTCAGATCATCAAACAAAACATTCCTGGCTCAATATGTTGATCAACAGTCATTGATCTTGTTTAACTGATATTTATCTTGGTTTTAGTTCTCACTACAGAAAGCCCTAATTGTCTGTTTTCAGAGATCTTTGCATCAATAAAGCAGATCTAAGTATAAAGAGGTGCGTCAAACGAGTGGGCTTTAGGTCAGCCCTCCTCTGCTACTGAGTTTCATGTATTTTTCTTGTTCTCATTGCTTAGATGAGTTTTCCATCGAAGACATTGCGGATTATGGTTACATTGTCCCATTTCTGTTTCCATTACATTTTGATGATGAGATCATGTAGTCCTTTGCTAAACTGCAAATGAAACATGCCATGTACCATGAAATTGAGGGCTTGATGTCTTCTTTGATGTATTTGCCTGGCTGGCACCACATATATATTAATTGATTCATATGTTTATTGCCTGCTGCTTAGATGCCTAATCCTGTCATAAAATAAAGACACTATAAGCTAATCATCCTTGTGCTTTTATTTGTTTTACGTTGCTGTCAGGATAACATTATCGCATCCACAGCATTTTTGCTTCTTATAGCACAAACAGGCTTCCAAATGATGCCACAAAAATACTGGCCTTTTAAAAAAAAAGAATGTATGTGCAATATTGTACTCTGTATGCCTGTTCTGTTCAACACTTCCAAAGCAAACATCTTTTGTCTCATTTTCATAACACTTATTTGTGAACAACCTTAACTCTGCTAATGCAGCCTGCTGACAAAGGTGCCCTTTTTAGGACTCGGCTACAGACTAATGTTGCTGTCCCTTGGAGACCTGTTGTTTCCACTACATTACATTAACTTAAAGCGGGTTTCGGGTCAACCCTTTACCTGCGATTGGATAGGTTTGCTGTGTACCTTAGGCCTCTCTGCCTATTTCATGCCTTGTCTGACTCTTCATGCGTTTGACCAGCCCAAGAGAAATTTGGTCTCGCCGTGTTTAGATTGTTTGACTATTATCCTTCGACTATTGATATTGCTTACAATCATGGAACTGCATGTTCTTTTTGTTTCAACACTCCATGGGAGTGCATGTGTTTCCTTGCTCTCCGTCACAAGTGTTACTTCCACCTCATAAACCCGCCCTCAGCTCACACAATGCTGCTCTCACCATCTTCCCTTGGGCTACTCTGTGCCCTTGCTCATTTAAAAAATATTTTCCATATTGATGTATTTTCCTCCCTCCTCCAGGCTTTTTGTGTTGCATTCCCTCTCCCTACTTGTTTTTTCCTCAATCCCGGTCTCCCCCACAAATCCAACACCTGCTCACTCGCTGTTCCATGTCTGGCTACTGCTCCTGCTGCCCTTTCAGTGCTCCCCTTGTCCCTCAGCTTGCGTGTTGACATGGGGCTTGTCCGTCCCTCTAGGGCAGTGGTCTCCAAACTTTTTTATGCCGCACCCCCCCATTTGAAAAATAAAAATCATTGAGCCCCCCCTTTCAGAATTTTTCACAAAGATTTTATAAAGATGGCAATGTTTAAATATGTCTAGATGTATTTAAACATTGCAATTAAGTACTGTTGTTATTTTAAAAATGCAATAACATGTTTCTGCTTAAAACAAAACATTGTTATCTGTGAAATGCTTCTTTTGGCCAGAGCCTGGCACCCCCCCTGGGATCACTTGAGGCCCCATTGGGGGGGCCGGCCCCAGTTTGAAGACCCCTGCTCTAGGGTATACTGAAGTGCGCCTCTATGAGCATCAGGGCCTGCGAGCAACCATGCCCCGATCAAAGGATCCCAATCAAAGTTTCCTCTAATTATTCTTCTCTGAGTGCAGCAATAGCGTGCTCATGTGTACACTTTACACAACTGTGTGTGAAGTCGAGAGCAGCAATGAGGCTCTGTTACCGATTGCATTGACTCGTCTCCCACATCTGAGGTTGGTGAAGATGGATGAAGCGGTGTCCTAGACAGGAGGCTGTAGAGACCAAACAGAAATGATTATCATTAATAACTTCAGAATTATACAATCTGCTTCTGTCCGGGACTCAGCAGTTCATTTCTGACTCTCATAGTGGACAAAACGGCTTTAGCTGAAAGAGTTTGCAGTTAAGGCGCACAGCTACGGTCTCCAGTGTGAGCTTTTTCTTAGCACTATATATAAAGTGAATTATGTTCGTGCATGATGGGCACACCATGCTCCTCTTAAAAAGGCTGCTTAGAATTTACTGTAACGAAACATTTTAGGTATGCGCTACATACGACTCTGCCATCTCTTCAAAGCGCCCTGTTGCTTAACCACGTTGCTCTTTTATACGCAGTAATCACGAATTGTAGCGATCAGTCAAGGCTAGCCCCAGGAGTTAGAAGACTGACTAAAGTTCAAATACAGCCGAGCAGGCTAATTACACTCGAAAAACTCAACACTGTCAGAGCTGCATCTGTTAGAGATGCCTGGGCAATAGGATAAAGAAAGTTGTTCGCCTTGTGCCTCTTTTGTGGAATATTGGTAGGATCATGACTTTAAGGACACAGAGAGGTTTGGAACAGACCACTCCGCAAAAGAGTGCATTGCAGACTCTACCCTCACATATTTAGATGCTGCTATGATTTTAATGTTTGCTTTGGACGTAGGAGTAATTTAAAGATACATTTCCAGCGTGAGAGCTCACGCAGAGTGAGTCAAGTCACCCACACTTCTCAGTGCACCACCTTGAAACTGCCCATTTTAACAGACAAGCCTTTCAGAGATTCAACTTTCTCCGTTTTCTTTATTTGCAGTGTTACATAGCGCGAACTCGACCCAAAAGTATTGGAGCACTTTACATGTGCACCCGTTCGATTACATGTGCTACATCAGTTATAGTGCTCGGGCACTGATCCACTGAATTAGAGGATGAGCTTGTGAATGATTGAATTCTGCAAATATCACTGAGGTGAACATTCTTGTGTACTCTTAGTCGTTTGTACACTTTCTTGTCCTCACACTGGTGGGTATTTCATAGGCTGTCCTTCTGTTGCAATATGGGCAAATTATGTTTTAAAGTCGTTTTTCTTCTGTTTTGAGATTAGAATATAACTGGAATTGAGGTTCCTCAAGTGTAGGGTGGGATACTCTTCGTTTAGATAGGAGAATGTGGAACCAGAGTAGGAGCATCAAAAGTTTTGTGATATGCTAAACCAGGCTTCTCCAACGAGCAGCTCGTGAGCTACTGCTAGCTGTCCAGCTACCCGCAAGTAGGTCTCCTCTGTGCAGCCCAGGAAACTAAATTAGAAGAATTTGTTTGCTCAAATTAATATATGTGCACCAATATATTTTTTTTAAAGTGTGGATTTGAGATGAGAATGTACTTTCCGAACGTGTAAACTGGTGTTTGGAGAAAAATGGTTGAATTTGGAAAATATATTTAAAGCTGATATTTGAGTGATAAATGATGTGAGGTCTGGGAGACATAGTAATCATATGCCACCTTGGTGACAAGGGGATTGCAGCTTTGGCTGTTACGTATTAGCCATGACTGGGTATTCCAACTTGATAAAAGTTTTTTTTTTTTTTTTTACATTACTGCTGGCAACCCTGCCTGATGCACTGAGGTTATCACTACTGACAATTTTGCATTTGATGGCTACTAATGCAGTTTTTTCTAATATGGTCATGATTACAACGCTAATAAAATTAGTAGCTCACGATGCTTTTCATTGAACCAAGTAGCTCTACAGGAAAAGATTGGAGACCTCTGTGCTAAAAACCTAATCAGCACACAATCTCAGTAGCAATGCCAATGATTGGAAAAAAAGGAGGAATAGAGTCACCTGCATCAAGGCTGCCATAAACCACCCAGGGACCGACCATTAAGGCCTTCCACATTGGGACCCCCAGTTTTACTTAATGGCCAGCCCTGCCCCCACAATGAAAGTCACCAGTTACCTTTAGTGCACGCTCTCTTGCTCTTTGTATGTGGCATGAAGAGAGAAGCAGCTTATAGGAAACACTGGTCCCAAAGTTTCTTGTTGAAGAGGTCTCACCTTAAACAGCGTTTTCCAACGCAGGCACATACAGGCAATGAAACGCATGTTCGTATACATGGGCACACTCTGACGCATACTCAGTCACACGCATAAGCACACAGGGAGGAGGTATGCTCAGAGGCCCAGGCAGGCTTAGAGACCACTCACAGAGATATTCAAACACTTATTCAAAGACACACAGTCACACACTGAGGCACGCGCATGCACACCACCACGTAGGTACAGGTACGCATACATAAAGGTACATGTTAACACACAACTGTCCACACACTTCAGGACACATACGCACAGGCGCATGGATACATGTAGAAGAAGCAAGCCACGCAGAGAGCAACATTTTCAAATACAGTCACACTCAGATATGCACACAAGCATGCTCACATACTGAGCTTTTCACAAGCCAACTATTCATTCATAAATGCATACAAACACAAAAAGCCTCATATGCACACAGAAGCTTGCTCGAAAACGCATGCAGACAGACTCATTCACACAAAGAAGCACACATATACATGAAGGCACACACACATATACAGATCCCTACAGGCACCTATTGTAACATGTACGCAGCCACGCACTTGGGAGGCCTCCATCCACAAACTTAAACACAAAGGTACACAAACAAACACAGACACATGCAGCAGCATGCACTTACCCAAATGGATGAAACCAAATACTCAAAGTCCACACACAGGCGCACACAAGCTCGTAAATAAACATTTAGTCACACAAATACAGAAACGCAATGGGCAGGACAGGCTAATGCAATAATGCTGAATTCAGTGCAGTAATACACGTGAATAGGTATTGCTTTGCCCAGCAGTTTCCTCTGTTTGTGTGACATGAGTCACGAGGACGAAGGAACAAGAGACTGAGAGACAGTGGGAGCAGTTTCCGTATTTCCGCGCCCGATAGCGGTTTCCATGTTTCCTCATTGCTCTTCCTTTCTACCTTAATTCGACTTTTACAGGTCGACTGTCCGCAACATAATATTCTGCACCTCATACTGCGTTTTAACCGACAACTTTAACACCGCGGATGTAGGAATATAACGATTTTAAATAGTTAAAATTGTATTTCTCCAAGTAGAGCTTTATGTACGTTCAGTTTTGTTAAAAAAAGGCGAAAACAATAATTTAAAATATTCCAACTTGACAAACCGCTCAGCTGGGTGCTGGTGTAGTAGAAAATGAGCAAGTTCTGCCAGTGGGGCCACAAGTAGCAGCTTAAGGTGCTGCAGCGAGCTAGAGAAAGGACTTGTGTCTAACTCGAGGGGCCACAAGTAACAGCCAGAAGATGTAGGGCTGCATCTGAGAGTGCTGACCGCAGCTTTTGGAGGGTATAAAATGTGAGTCCTGCTGTTTCTTTTAAAATAGTTCGACATGTTGGTTTTTCCAAAGCTTGTTCTAACTGAATAACCGATCCTTGGGCCAGATGTAGCAAAATCCGTTTTTGCGACTTGCAAATTGCGAGTCGCAAAAACGGATGCAGAATGGTGTCTCAGACACCTTCTGCGACTCGCTATGGGGTCGCAAAGACCCACCTCATCAGTATTCATGAGGTGGGTCGCATTTTGCGACCCCATAGCGAGTCCCTGCACTCACAGGGATGGTGGCCTGCTGAAGTCAGCAGACCTCCATGTCTGTGACTGCTTTTTAAATAAAGCAGTTTTTTTTTTTTTTTTGCAGCCCGTTTTCCTTAAAGGAAAACGAGTTGCAAAATGAAAAAAATACCGAAACCATTTGGTTTCGTTTTTTTCAGAGTAGGCGGTGGTCCATAGGACCACTGCCTGCTCTGAAAAAATATTTTTGTTGGCATTCACAAAGCGAATGAGTTACCACCAGTGTGACACTGATGGTAACTGCGAGTTGGTTTGCGACCGCATTCGCGGTCACAAAACAACTCTGAATTGCGATGCGAGTCGCAAATAGGAAGGGAACACCCCTTCCTATTTGCGAGTCGCATTCCCAAATTGCGAGTCGGTACCGACTCGCAATTTGGGAATGAGCATCGCGTTAGGCTGTTTGCATGGCGCAAACTGCGATTTTCGCAGTTTGCACCATGCAAACAACAACCTACATTTGGCCCCTTGTGTGCTAGTCGGCTTCACTACCACAATTTTTGAAGTTTAAATGTTGTATGGTACATTCAAACTCAATCAGAAAATCAATAAAATCTGGTTTTGAACAAATGAACAAGAGGGATGCAAAAAGTCACCCCTGTTTGCAGGCACGGGGGGGGGGGTCGAGCCTGGTTACATACTTAACTGCAGATCCTTGAATTAAACACAGCTGTCAGCATAAATACATTAGGCATAGGTTTTCTGACATCTGTGTGCAATGAATCATGATTTATCCTTATCACAACGCCACAGATTATCAAGGCTGAGTCTTAGCAGAGGGTCATCAAATAGGTTTGAGATTCTGGAAAATTATGTGAAATTGTGGATGATATCTTGAACTGCAAATCTGGCATTTAACGCTATTTTAGACCAAAATGTGGCCCTGTGTCCATTTTGGAAACAAGAACGCATTTCACGCTAAGGAAATATTGTCAAAAACACCCGTGTTCTGGTCATTTGCATTGTTCCTGTGCTCTTGTACTATAATAAAAATTAATGTGTAACTACTGGGATTTTAAATAACAAGCAGAACACGAAATTCCTGAAATTACACCAAATATGCGACAAATGAAATGTTTACCCAGGCCTAGTTACAGTAACATCCAAAGCCAACACTAGAGAAGTACAGCCATAGTGGTCGAACTCCGGCAGCCACCTTAGAGGTTACTTGTGAGAGAGAGGACAGCATACGAGAGCATCTAATTCTAAAGGACTCAATTGTGCTTTCAGGAGTGTTGTATAAAGTGCATTACCTACAAAGGGAATGCCACAACAACTCTAGACAAACAGTTTCTTTATTTAATGCAAGTGCTTGGCAATTCAACAATCTAACACATTGCCACTGCTATGCAACTGGCAAAGATACACATATCCTGAAAGTGAGCAAAATGAATCTTCGAGGTATTTCTGTAACATAAGTCTTATAATAAACAGCTTACGGCATGGAATGGGGAATACAAATACATAATCATAATAACTGTTAAGAAAACAAAAGAACTTGCACTTATTTTTCCATACTGCGAGAAACAGAAATATCATGCATATAAACGTTGGGCAACATCTGCACTGAAAAAATGCTAAGCATGTTACATATATGACACATGAACAGATGTTCATCAATTTCCATAGGTGAGAGCAGTCACAGCAGTGACAAAAAACATGAAAGATGTTTCTGGACAAATTAGAAAGAGTGTAAAGATATGGCGAGTTGTAATGTTTTTTCCCCTATTTTTCCACTTTTAGCGATTTTCACAAATTATTTGTATTCATCATTCAACAGATTGAACATGAACATTACAGCAAATAATGATCAAGTGCAATAACCAAATATTAAGAGAAGCGTCATATTGTCAAGTCTGACAACTGACAATCATGTAGCAGGTCAAATATCAAAGTAACTTGGCTAGGGTTAATGGCAAACCATATTGAGAGCAGCATATAGTGATAAATACTCCCAGTCCAGGGATTTATCAACGCAATGGCAACTATGTGTGCATGAGATCATGGCTTCATACGGGAGCTAATCGAGAATACATCTCAGTCATCTTGTTCCAGCTAAGGGTGTGCAAAATTCTGCAAGTGGTTTTTGTAAAACTATGCTGCGGCAATGTATTGTGTTAGGATACAGGTGATGCATTATAGATGTGTGAAGTGCACACCTAGCAGGAAAGCAATGGGGCGCAAAGATGGCAGCACAAGCAACGATACAATCATTCACAAGAGGCAGGAAGTAAAGCTTTTTTAAGAGGTATGTTCTCAGTTTCTAGCAAGCAGGTGGGAGCATTTCTGATGGCTGTGGGAATATTGTTCCAGATCCAATTTTTGTGGATGAAGGTTTTTTTTTTTTTTTTTTTTTACTTTTCTTCTCCTTCCTGACGTTGCTCTGTCCACCCGAGAAGAGGTCTCCTCTTGGCCAGGTATCAGAGTATGTTTTCTCACAGCCTTGTTTGAGAACCTAGCCTCTCCTGAAGATATTGCAGGCCTAGTTGGAGATATTGTACTTCCTTCAATGTGGTCGAACTTGTTCAGACCCTCGATGAGGCCTGCTGGTGTGTGTGTGTGTGTGTATCGCCTTTCACTGGTGCCAAAGTTGTGTTTAGAAGACCATGCAGTGAGCAGATCTTCGGCTGGGTGAGAGGGACGGCTTGCACTGCTGTTATTAGATCGGCTTCGGGAACAAAGCGTTGCTTAAGACTGAGTAAACCATTCATTTATTTCACATATCTCCATCAGATCGAGAAACAGCGGCATATCGAGCTCTCCTCTTCACTCCACATTTAATAATTAGTTTTTGAAGGTAAACGATAAGCTCCAAATGGTGGGGGTTGGAGGGATGGCTTGAGCCCGAAGAGAATGGCTGCCTAAACTCCGAGCTGTGGCAGGAGATCGAGGCAGACGGCGTATTCCTAATTAACTGAGCCTTTCCCGACTCTCCACACCGCCGTTTTTCGAATAGCCCCACTCAAGGCTCCTGCTCAGCTTCCTGTATATCCCGCGGCTGTGATTTTTCAACCATGGCAGCTGTTTTCAGCCCGTGGCAGCCCCGCCCACAATAGCGTAGCAGCGAACGATCGGAGCACTAATTCCAGTGCCCTGTCCACATATTAGTAGAGCCATCGACATCACGGAGCGGTGCTGAAAAGGATTCCAAGTAAGCGCCTCTTTGCTTGTTACTTGGCACTCTCCGGCAAGATGACGTCTCCTCCCCCACCCTGGGGGGCTCTCCCGACATACTCATCTCAGTTCACCCCCCGGGCGCTCCTGGCTTCTGCTGAGTGGCCGGATACAGTGGCGGCTGGTCCAATTTGAAAGCGGTGGAACGTAAAATCAAATAACAAATTTAGGCATGCGAGCTCGACGTTTTTCAAGGTGGGAAGTATGGGGGTCTCCCCACAAGATGGGGTACACAAATTGGTGCATCTTGGTGCAATTTCCCTCACTATTGCTATGATAAGCGGGTTAACAATGCCGGTCCAATTTCTGATTGCCAAGCAAGGCGCACAGTAGTGATGACTTCATTAGCATAAATGAGAGTGCCTTGAAATACATGAACTCAAGATCAGCATTGCATTAAAATGGTTTACTTTTTGGAAAAGTGCACATTCTCAGGTCGCGTATTTCAAGGTGCACTCGTGTGCTAATGACCATTTGCACAAAGGTCAGCATCTTGAAATAATTGAGCTCTCCATGAGCGCAGCACAAATAAAGTAAGTATATTGCTCAATGTCACCAAACTGTGTTCTTAGCTCACTGAATTATGTTGGCTCCAAAAATAACAGTGTTGTGGGGAACTTGCTTTTAAAAACGTAATCAAATGCTTGATTAAAAGCGAAGTTTACCTGGACACTAAGGGTCATATGTAGGAACACTTTTTCCTATAGACACAAAAGGGGGAAAAACCTTTGCTACATCTGTCCCTAAGTGTAGCGAAATCAAAGGTTATCAAAGAGTGCCTTGAACATTTCAGTTTAAAAAACGAAATGTGTGTCCCTGCTCTCTAAGCTTTATTTTATGCTGTTGTTGTATATAGCCCAAATGTTTGGAGCGCTTTACATGAGCACCAGTTATGCTACATAAGGTCGAATTCACTTTTTCTTGTAGGCACAAGGAGCTTAAGTGATTTCATTAGTGTCAATAAATAAGTGGAACTAAGCGCATCCAGGATACTTGACATAATAAAAACAAGCATTTTGAATGCAAGTGGTCTTTCATTTGCTTGAATTAGAGCTATTAGTGCTGTAAATTCTTAACTGGACTTTTCTTGCCACGTAAATTGAAAATGAAAAGTAAAACTGTTGACATAACCAAGCCAGTTCATAGAGCCATGGCCGCCCTGACACTGAAGCATGAAGGAGAGAAACAAAAGGAAAAAGAAGTTAGCTCGCAGTCAAACGTATCGCAAACGTGCAATTATCCATGTAACAGGGTCTATGGCCAAGGCGGTAACAAAACTGCCCTCAGGAGGGACAAACAAAGGATTTACCAATGATGATAAAGGATTTTTGAAAGGCAAACCCACGAAAAAGTGATAGTGATGGGCGTGGTTAAAAGCCCACAGATAGTTTAAAACACGTCAGATTGCTTGTGCGCTCGACCTAAAAAATGCTGAATAGTCTGTGCCATCAGTGTAACTTTCATTTAGAGCATCACTTGAAAAATACAAATAAAACATCAGTGAATTGAAAGCTCAATGTTTTAATTTGCAAAACGAGATTGCTAAAATGGCATGCATAGGAAGGCTATAAATCGCAAAAAATGCTCTTAGAAATACCTGCTCTAAAGCTTGTAGTCCAGGCTAAATACTGCATGCATGTTTTCAGAAAACCCGGTAACTCCACCCTTTCCCAGCTCGTCACAAGGTGGGATCAGTGATGCTTGCTGACCCCCATCCTGAAATGACTTGTCACATAATCCTCTTGCATATATAGAAACTTCATAGTATTGGATTCCATATAAGGGTTGACCCACAATCTGTCATGTAGCACTTTTCACATGCCATAACTATACCTTATCAAGGTAAATCCTTATTGGTAGATCTATATGCCGATTAATGTGCCTTCTGTGCTCAAAGCAGCCCATTTGTTAATACTTGTTTTGTGATGGGGTATCCTATTTTGAGTCTCACATATTAGTGATTTACCCAACAATACTTTTTCTCTACACACAATGGCAGATCTTAAAGAGGGCAAACACAGTAAGCACCCCAAAGACTAGAAAAGGAGCCACAAAAGGACAAAGCAGGAACCACCGCTCCAGGTCTCTCTGGTTAAAGGAAAACGTGACAGCGCTGGGAATATGGAAATCATTTTTCAACATCTAAACTCTTCTAAGGAAATCACGCACTCAACAAACTTCATCTCTGAAACTCAAATCTGAATGATCAAGTTTACACATTGATATAATAGCCCTTTCTAATGTCACATAGGCTCTCATTATCCTAATGAGACTACTGGATTTTTGGGCGGCAAGATCGTTTGCAGTGTGGGGGACTAAGTCTAACCCACGGTGAAGGACCCTTGTCACCCCAAATCCGGGTTATGCTCCGGCTAACTAGCAGTGCCTCATCTCTCCCGAAGGGAAGAGACAATTGGGCAGCCGAGCGCATGACATCTTAGTACTTCCAAGGGAAGTTGTGGTCACTCAGTTCACAACCAGTTCTCTCATACAAAGTGTGGTCTCATGTATAAATGACAAAGGCAGTTTGAGTTTTAAAGATTAGTTTAATAAAACGACTGCATTTTAGATAACAAGGCGTGTGCCGCAATAACCAGAACCATACAACACAGTAAGATGGAAATAGTAACGAGGAGAGTGAAACATAAAAATAAGGCTATCATATTGTAACTAAATTATGTTCTCTCTAAGTTATATTTTGAGCACAGCATGTGAAGCTCTAAGCCTGCCTTTCTGGTTTCCCCGGGAGGACATCAACCCTCATACCTGAGCAAAGGCCTGTGATCTGGATATGCATCTGCAACAGGGCATTCAGCATCTAGTTGTGGGTTCCTGGTCGGAATCTCTCTCTTGCCAGTACCGGGACTAGAAAGTGTTTTTATACTATTGATGTGAACTAGCACCCCGATGTTCCCTACGTAAGGATGTGTACTGTCTACGAACTATAAAGACTAAACTTCTACCACGTCTATCGGCAATGTACCAGACTGTATCCTTGACTGAAGCACAGAGTGAGCAAGAATGTATTGTTTGAGAACACAGTGCTGAAGTAAGCTAAATAGTGTGATAGAAGGAAATAAAACAAGACCGTGAATCTGGTTATTGTAAAATAACAGTGCGAGGCTAAATAAAAATGCATCTAGGGCAAAGTGCACAGAGGCCTAATACGTTAAGCTAACGCGCATAAAGCTACAATAAAAATGGCCACACTACACCCTCCCCTTGTTGGTAGAAAGTGGTTTAAGCCAAAGCTAAAAATGCCTAAAGCTAAAATATAATTAAAACCCTATCACATTTCAACAAGTTAAGTCTACACCAAAGCATATTAATCCTCAATTTAAAATATGAGCATGCAGCAAAAAATGCCGAATTTCAAATCACAATGTCAATTTAAAAAAGTTCAATTAGAAAAAGTTGTCATGGAAAGCAGGATAGTCTCCACTTCGGCAGATGACAAAACCGGAAAATCCACGCCAAGGACTATTAGGGAGCAGGTGTGTTCCAAAGCCCCAGTGTCAACCAGGGCGGCATCCCGTGCAGAGCCTGTAAACGAGTTAATATCAACTTCCTCCAGGAAGGGTATCTCGTAATTAGCTTCTTGAAGCAAACGCAGCCACAGCGCGCATGTCTGGTAATGAGCCCTCATCGGGAACATCAACAGATCAGTATCAACCACTGGGGGGCGCTGCTGTGAGAGACAGACGTCTAGTGCTTGTTCAAAAGAGCACAAATGGCTCCGAAACACAGGCTGCACACAATCCAAAACCGGTCTGAATGACAGAGACCAGTCACACCCCAAATGTTCCAAGAGTGTTGCTCCAAAGTGCTGCATCATGCGTTCACGACACAGCTGCGCTGATGGGAGCTCCCACATTCGTCCTTGTTGCGGCGGGACAGCCATTGCGGAAAAACAACAGCAACAGCAAAATGGCAGCTAAAAAAAGCCAAAGTTATCGGGAATCCCCCAAAAATGCTTCCGAAAATTGAATGAATAGCTGAAGGTATTAAACCGAATATGGAAGAGAAGGTGTGAACGAAACCAACACCAACGGCTTTGAAAAAATGTGCTAATCCAGCCGTGCTGGGCGCATTAAATATACGTCCCACGAGTTCACCAAAGTGTCTCGGAAAGTTTGTATTTAACAGGGAATGTATTTCCGCCGATGACCTTGCCACCTGAAGTGCGTAGGTCTCGCTTGCAGATGTAAGGGCCACATGCTTCTGAAACAATAAAGCCTTCAGTCTACTTAACTTGTCGAAATTCACCTTGGAAGTAGCAATGTGAGGCCAAATGTCTGCTACCTCCCTTATTTTAGTGGGGGGAAACAACACACTCCCGCAGCAAGTAACGACCTTAGTGACCGAAACAACGTAAACTATTCTGGCCCGCATGCCACAACAGTCTTCACTATTGAGGAGGACGTAGCTGCTGTTTGAAAGCACCTGGAATGTGCGTTTAATCAAGGGGACTGGAACTCCCTTCAGATTGCAAGCCAAGTTCGCCACCGAGGCATTACACGCCCCATGCAAGGACAGCTGCTTACAAATCATCGAATGGCTGACTGAAGTCTCGCATTCACTACCGCTAAGAAAGACCTCTCTCATACCATTGAGACATTTGTATAAGAAGGGAAGCTCCCACACCTCATGGATGTAACTATCTCCCAACTTCTCATATCTGCCTACCGGAACATGTTTCAGACAAGAAGTGAACTGTAATGTAGAAATAGGCAGATTAATAACCCCGTGTATTAACCACTCCGCAGAGGGAATCTCGGCCACGGTAAAAGGCAATCCTTCTAATTTTTCAATGTTGAGCATGACATAAGTCGCCTCCTTCTTAGCCATTAGTTGTTGTTGTTGCGTTAAATTAAAGAAAAAAAATATCTCCCTGGCACTGATGTGCTGCCACGGAACGCCACCCGCCTTCAATGTCTGAAGTGTCCAACCCAACTGCATAATGGACCTGGTCTGACTTTGTCCATGATATAAAGAAGACATATCAGATCATATAATGTCTATAGCAGAAGAAACAATGTTGTTAATCATATATATTCGGACGGACAAGGTGTGACTTCCATTATCCACAACAGCTAATGCCTTTTTCAAATTTTCCTGCTCTATCTGCCTTAACAGTGCTGCAGCCTCATGCTGGGAAAGTTTCCATATTTCATTGTATACTTCATACAAGAAACGCTTCCTATGTGGTGTCTTCAGGCCTGACAAAAAATCTTGTAAGTCAGTGTTATTAGACAGGGGAGTGAGATGTGTCTTAACTGCATCTAGCGAGGATGGCTTTAACCATTGTTGGCAAATTTTCCCACACTATTTGTAGTAATTATTTCAGCATGTTCTGGCGATATATTGTGAGGGTCTGACCTACTCGTCTGGAAACCCCCCCAAGGAGGTGACAAAACGTTGATGACACTCGTTGGTGTCTATGGGCCACAATAACCACCCGCCCGGACGTGTCAATGAAGTGTTGAATGTACCATTCTGGACCCAGTCTGTAAGCTCACTAAAAGTGGCATTTATGTATTTCTGCCAGTTACTAGGCATGTTCAATTCTCTGATCGTTGCTAAGCTTAAACAGCTAGTCTGTTGTACTGTTTCATTTAAAAAAATAATTTGGACGGGAATGAGACATGCTCTAAACAATGTTTCTCTACCCTTTGTCTGCCAATGTTTTGTTCCCCAAACACTTTTCAAATCAACATTATTTGACCAATATTCATAACCTTCAATTGACAGTCGGGAAACAAAAGAATCAGAGTATATGAATTTCGTATTAGTCAACAACATTTGTTTATCTTTAGACGGAGTTAACCTAAAATAATATGACTTAGCATTCATTTGATGATGCCCAGAAAAATACGTAAATTTGTCAGAATAAGTTTTGGAACTCCCTTGCGGGGGAGTTGGGCAATGCTCACATTGCGTATAGTCAAATATCGTTTTCGGACTACTTGCTTTGTGTATAAAATGGTGCCCATAATAATTATAGCAAAACATGTCACCATAATTGTCTTTAAACTGGTATACATCTTCATTTTCATAGACAGTATAATATTGTAATTCATTCATCATGGAATCAACTGTCTTCACATCCGAATCATCAGATACAATGCCTGGCATTACTATATCATTCATAGATAACTTTAGGACATATGGTATTTGAATTATTTCAGTGGGACCGTATATATCAAACATTACTTTATCCCACACAATCCCATCCAGAATTGGCACTGCAGAAATGTTCACACAGGACAAGTCTCTTCTAACACTATGTGATGAAAAATGTGGCTTCAACACCTCCTCCACCTGTTCAACCGCTGATCTCTCAGGAAGAAAATTACCATGTATTAACAGAAAAAAGGTAATGACAAACCCTATCCAAAGAAAAAATGCTAGCATAGTCAATAAGAGCCACAGATAGTTCCATGGAAAAACAAAATACGTATCTCTAAGCCAACACATCAGCTTACGTGGACCTGACAGGTCAGTAGTTGAAGAAGCAAATGAGTCCGATAGACCATCGTTGTTGTTGGCAAAGTAACCAGAGGCAGTTCGTGCAAAAGGTGTCGCCGTATTCAATGGAGGAGTTGGTGTTTCTCGCGGTGGTACACTGTAGATGGCACCATCCGTTACGTCAGTAGTCATGTTGACTTGATCAAAAGTATCTAAGTTATTTGTTGTCAGTGGAACTAATGCAAGATCATCATCCACCCTCCCCAAGCTCAGAGAGGCAACAGTGTTGGCATAGATAACGTGAAGCGGAACATCTTACCCAGTAGTGAGAGGGATTCGGGAACTACTGGACGTTCCTCCTGGTCTACTGTGTAGAATCGGCCACATGTTGTAACTTGACATTGTCAATAGAAACAAAGCGATTTTCTTTGGCACCTGGCAACGGTGGTAAAATAACAGTTCTTGTTCCGTGTATCCCCAACACAGGGACTGGTGCTCGATAAGAAGGGCCAAATTCTTTCTTCACTGCAACCTTTTCACGCACAAAATCCCCAACTCTGGGAATCCAGCCGGTAGGTGTTACTGGCACATCCTTAATTCCTGTGGAGGCAGCACTGTTAGAAGAGTTATCTTCACAGAACTGCTGTAATTCCTGCAAAACAGTGACACGATCATTTATGTCAAAAGGCGTTTCTGCCGCCTCCACACCAGGACCATCAAGATCCGGAACAAACATTTGTGTTCCGAACAGGCACTCATATGAAGTACGACCCCCCCCCCAGGGACCTTCTAGGCAGGTTATTGAGCGCTTTCTGAACTCCATGCATTTGAGTTAGCTAACTACAACCCGTACCTATGACCCTGGCTGTTAAGGATTGCTTTAAATCGTGGTTTAACCGCTCCACGACAGAATTTCCCTCTGGATGAAATGGAGACGAGTACTGGAGCTGGACCCCCAACGAAGCCATGGCGTCCCTGAATGCCGTTGAGGCAAAAGCAGGGCCCTGGTCTGAATGGAACGCCGCAACTGCATTTGTACCGACAAAGACTCGCAAATCTTTAATAACAGTCCGAGCGTCAGCCGAGCGCTGTGGCCACACCCACACAAATCTGGAGCAAGAATCAACAGCGACTAGTATATATTTATTTGCACTATCTGGTGTTAGTGGACCACAATGATCCAAGTACACCCATTGTAATGGTCTGTTGGATATTAAGAGGGGTGTCTGCGGCGGGCGCTTAGCTGTTGAAACTTTAATTTGTTGACAGATGTCACAACAAAGGACATACTGCTTAGTCTCTTTATAGAGACCAGGCCACCAGTAACAGGCCTGTAATAGCGAAATTGTAGCGGCCACGCCAGCATGTGCAGATGCCGCTCCCTCATGAGCTGCTTTAATCAATTGTGGTCTTACAGCTTTATTCGGGATGTCGCGTAAGCCTACGCCAGGAATTTTAACTTCAGCGTTCAGCATACTTCCCATGAAATATTGGTATTTATTAGGAAATCCTTTAGGATAAGGTGTGCCATCAACTGTAGCTTTTATGGCAGCCATAATTTCTGTGTCTGGTTTGGAACCCGAACGAGTCACTGCAGCTACAGTGGCAACTACCACTGCCGACTTTGCGGCTTCATCAGCCAAAGTATTTCCAACAACATGTATTCCAACGCGCTGGTGTCCAAGTGTATGTACAACATGGACTTTCGGTAGCGTCTCTTTCAAGTCTGCTACCTTCCCCCACAGTAGTCTGTGTTTTATGGTGTTGCCTTTTGAATCTCTGAACCCATTCAAGCGCCAGTAATGTTTTTATTCATTAAAAGACTGGACGCAATAATACGAATCACAAACAATCAGCGTGAACTGCATTGGATCTGTATGTTCTAGTGCCAGCAGTAGAGCTTTTAGCTCAGCTAATTGTGCGGTACAATCCCCTAAGGTCTGTGTATAAGTATGTTGGGGGCAGAACTTCTCCCCCTCCATATAGCCGCTCACTACTGCACATGCAGCCGAATATTGGTGTTTCGTCCCAATCGCCGGTTGCGCAGAGCCATCAGTATACATGACTACTTGATATTGATCAATAGGCAATGTGTCAGTGGGGACTGGATATTCAACTTCATATTGCAGAAATTCCTGAGTTTGTAACTTTGGGTCAAAAATGTAGTCTACATCACTGGCTGTCAAAGACGTAGCCCATTGTATCCATCTTGGATGTAAAGCTTTTTTGCGTTCGGGACGCTAGCTTTTGTAACTGCCTCGAGGGCCGGAATAGGAGAAACAACAATAATGTGTTTTCCCTGGGCAAGAGGTCTTTCTTTAATAACAGCCATCTGTACAGCAGTTAGTATTTTCTCTGTGGGAGCAAATCGTTGTTCAGCAGCAGAATACAAGTGTGACTTGTATCCAATCGGGACTGTCTCACCTTCATTAAATGTGACATAAGTAAACTCAATGGCCCCAGCTATCACCCTGATGACCAAATGCGTCTTATTGTCCCCTGTATGTAGAAGTATCGCTGCCAGCATATCTGCTTGTAACTCCCGAAGAGCATGTGCATGTTCAATTGTCCAGAATTTACTAAAAAAATCATGGCGTATTAATTCATATAAAGGTTTTATGCGTGTAGCATAATCAGGAATGTATGTTCTGCCAAAATTGAGAAAGCCCAACAACGATTGAAGTTTCTTAATCGTATTTGGTGGTTGCAACTGTGCACATTTCTCTAAAAATTGGGGCGCTAGGCTCTTACCTTCATTCCACAGCTCATATCCGAGAAATATGACGCTGAGGAAGGCAATCTTCGATTTTTTAAAGTTACATTTGTAGCCGACTTCGGAAAACCCTACAACAATGCGGGCAACCCGTCTTAAATGTTGTAGCAACTCGTCATCCGTGAGATATATATCATCCACATATGACAACGCTTCAGGGTCCAACTTGTGTAAAATTTCAGTCACACGAGCTGCAAACAGTCCTGGGCTGTTCTTATACCCCTGAGGCAAACAACAGATTTTTTTCTGGGAGCCTAACGCGCTAAAGCTTGTTAAATCCTTGCTTTCCGGTGCAATATTTTGGCAGAAGAATCCATTTGAGATATCCAAAGTAGTTTTATATTTTTTCCGCACTATGTTGCTCATCAGTGCAGTGCTATGTGAATTCTGTATAGCATATGTACGTGTATGTCCGTTCAAATGTCTGTAGTCTAAGACTATTCTATATGAATGGTCCGGCTTAGCTACAGGGAACAAGGGATTATTCATCGGTGAGACACAGGGTTCAACTACTCCCTGGTATTCTAATTGTGTAAGTATTTCTCTCACCGGTGCCCTTGCTTGATGTTTTATGGGATACTGCGGTTGTGGCTGAGGTTCACCTTTAATCGGAATTACATGATATGGGGAATCCCTGTCCCACCCTACGTGATTTCTATATAAGGCAGGTGCTTGTGCTAGAGCCCATTTGATGCAATAGGACTCTGCGAGTTCCCCTGGAACAAGGGGCGAGAAGGAAGGCTTAGTAACCTCCTCCCCAACTGGGCAGGTGCGGACAAAATCAGGCAGCCAATCTTGTTCAGCCAGCAAAATGTCATATCTTGACTACACGATCCCAAAAGATTGCGTGTATAGTGCGTTCAATGTCTCCTTCCAATTGTAAAGTCACTGTATACACCCTATTGGGTTCAGAGACACGCATGTCTGCTGTTTCTACTTGTATGAAGTCATCAGTTGCTTTCACCTCCAGATGCTCTAGAAGATTCCGGCGAACTATTGTGACCTCTTCCGCGCTGTCTAGCAGTGCTAGTGCCCATGTCTTGTTCTTCAAGAGAACTCTCTTCCTGAGTGGCATGTCTAACTGAGACTGCCGCCACCTTTTTCTTTTTAAACTGTTGTTTTGGTTGTATCGGTTTCTCTTCCTTCTTGACAGAAACCTCAGAAGAGCGTTGTGATTCCTGTCTCAGTTTCACGTACTCTGTTCTCCGCTCTGACCGCCCACCTCTCTCATTTCTGTTTTCCGATGAGTCCTGAAAGGAACGAGATTGGCGTGTATCAGTATATTGATATCCATCATGCGTTTTTATATTATCTCTATTTCTGACATTATATCTATTCGGCGGCGTCTCCGTAAGCGGAGATTCTCCCCTTTCTTTTTTAGGTGTCTGTTGTTTTTTCTCCCAGCGCTTCTTATTACCCTCAGGTTGCTGTTTAGCATTTTCCTTACTAATTTTTCCCTGAAATTGAGGTTTTTGTGGTCTAGCCCCTAGGCTATCTCGACTGATACTGGAATATGTTTCCGCTATTATTTTTGGCAGTTCCCGCTCCTGATCTTGTTGCGGGACGTCACGAAGACGCATGCGCACTGGAAGTGCAACTGCTTCCCCTTTAAGATTACTTAGGATTATTGAAGAAACCGTGGCAAAGTTGCCCATCAGTTGCATTCCTAAATCTAAGGCCGGTGCAGCCCTGTATTCATCCTGAATTTGTTTAAGCACTTCAGGTAGTCCTGAGGTCCCGTATGGGGAAATACAGCCTCCAGCATATTTATTTTCTGTGCCAGCCAAAATGGAGTCTCCTCCCGTTTTGCTAGCGCTTTACCCATAATAGAGTGTACAGTCACCGGGTTTATACCTGGTGTTACTGCATGTGGTTGTGCTGGAGCAGCACTCGCTGGGTTTGTATTCAGTGTCTGCATCACAAATTGTACTAAGCATCTATATGTAGCCGTTAAGTCTGTATATAAACGACGAACTTCAGCCACCGCCATATTTGCAACCGCAGGGTGTGGTGTATATGTGGCCAATAAAGGCCAGGTTGGACCATCATTACTTAAATGACCTAACCTTACCGGTAATATTGTATGGGGTAGGGCGCCATCAAGCCAATTGTTATGTTCTTGATAAGATAGAGGTATCTCTAGGTATGCGTACGCCCTGTACTGTCCAGGCATGTTCGCAACTGTATATGTGTGAAATGTATTTGTGTTCCCATCAACTGCTGGAAATTTGACCCAGGAGTAAAAAAGTTCTGTTCTATAGGCTGCGTGGGCGGCCACCACAAACGTGACTGGACCACCCTAGATCGTAAGACCATTTACTAGCAAATGTGCTGTGAGCGGTTGTCTCATATTAAGAGCTATTTGTATTACCTGGGGATTTTCCATTGTTATAACAGCAAGAGTTCAGAGAAGGCACACCAAGACGGGGTTTTTCCTTTTAAGGTTCAAGCTTGAACAACCATCCGCTGTAAATAGGATTACCTATACCGCGGAGATGGAAATCCTCAGTGCCACAGACGTCTCCGCTAAAGGAACTGAGGGATCATTATATGATATGAGACCAAGAGAAACTGGTGGTCCCGAAAATTAGAGCCAGACCAAACGTTGGCGGCGCCATGTCGCGTAGGCTCTCATTATCCTAATGAGACTACTGGATTTTTGGGCGGCAAGATCGTTCGCAGTGTGGGGGACTAAGTCTAACCCACGGTCACGGTGAAGGACCCTTGTCACCCCAAATCCGGATTATGCTCCGGCTAACTAGCAGTGCCTCATCTCTCCCGAAGGGAAGAGACAATTGGGCAGCCGAGCGCATGACATCTTAGTACTTCCCAGGGAAGTCGTGGTCACTCAGTTCACAACCAGTTCTCTCATACAAAGTGTGTTCTCATATATAAATGACAAAGGCAGTTTGAGTTCTAAAGATTAGTTTAATAAAACAACTGCATTTTAGATAACAAGGCGTGAGCCGCAATAACCAGAACCATACAACACAGTAAGATGGAAATAGTAACGAGGAGAGTGAAACATAAAAATAAGGCTATCATATTGTAACTAAATTATGTTCTCTCTAAGTTATATTTTGAGCACAGCATGTGAAGCTCTAAGCCTGCCTTTCTGGTTTCCCCGGGAGGACATCAACCCTCATACCTGAGCAAAGGCCTGTGATCTGGATCAGCATCTGCAACAGGGCATTCAGCATCTAGTTGTGGGTTCCTGGTCGGAATCTCCCTCTTGCCTGTACCAGGTCTAGAAAGTGTTTTTATACTATTGATGTGAACTAGCACCCAGATGTTCCCTACGTAAGGATGTGTACTGTCTATGAACCATAAAGACTAAACTTCTACCACATCTATCGGCAATGTACCAGACTGTATCCTTGACTGAAGCACAGAGTGAGCAAGAATGTATTGTTTGAGAACACAGTGCTGAAGTAAGCTAAATAGTTTGATAGAAGGAAATAAAACAAGACCGTGAATCTGGTTATTGTAAAATAACAGTGCGAGGCTAAATAAAAATGCATCTAGGGCAAAGTGCACAGAGGCCTAATACGTTAAGCTAATGCGCATAAAGCTACAATAAAAATGCCCACACTACACTACTAGACTAGAGGCAGCAAAATAATTCATTAGTAAAACAAACAATGCTCAAAATACCATGACTGAAAAATACGATCTCCTAGCAAAGAAATTAATCTTGCTTGAGAAAGAGTGTGCAGAGCTGGAAGACAGAAATGGACAAGCAAACCTAAGGATCTTCCACCTTCTAGAGGATTCAGAAAGTAGAGGAATCTTGTGTTGCCTATATTGAGTCATGGATACCCACAACCACGGGGGTCACATTTATGAAAGACTTTGAAATTAAAGGGCACATTGAATCTACACCAGAAGGTCCGCAACTCAGCAACAACCAAGGCCTATGATTTTGCGACTGCATCATTCCCAACATACAGAGATAATTCTGGACTGATTGAGAAATATAAAATCCTTGTTCTGAGATGACCATAAGATTGGCATATCTCAGGACTCTGCAATCCCTACTGTGATTTGTAGGAAAAGCCTTCTGAACCTTAGACCAGATCTTCGTAATCTCAACATCCCTTTCTTGTTTGTGGGCCCAGCGAAATTGAAAATAACCCACGACGGACGTTACAAAGTGTGTGATGACCCTAAATGACAGGAATCACTCCTGAGAGGCATCATGGATTCTATGTCTCATTCCAACTTGAATCTGGTACCTTTTACCTAGGCTGTTATCCTATGTTGCTGTGGTTACTATAAAGCCTACATGTCTTGATGTTTTTCTATTAGCTATGGTTCATTCAGGAGCATTATAATAGGATATTGTCTGTATTATTCATCATGAAACCACTCATTATGACCTCTGTATATATTATCATCTCATCCTATTCATCTCAAACATTAGACCACTTGTGCACACTACAATGTGAATGTTAAACAAATTAGAACCCCTTCAGCTTCTCATAGACAACATATTAGTACATCACATGTGCTACGTATACTGCATGGTCCTTTATATACCTGATAGTGGCTAACATCTTTTTATAGCTCTAGGATGTATGTGATTACATCGCATTGGCAAGAATTGTATATGCTCATAATTTTTGCTCATTGACATGTTTCTTTCACAATGTATGAGCAACAGTTACCCTCTAGAAAGCCTGTCTCTTACGTATTGTGACCTGATGTTGCCCTATTAAAGAGGGAGCTTTAGAGAATGAAATCCTACAGGCCATTACATTTCTTACACATATGAAAGCCCCCGGCTCTGACGGATTCCCAGCCACCTTCTATGAAACCTATACAGATTCATTACTACTCCACCTCAAAAATATATTCTCATATTTTGACTCTTCTGGGAAGACTGAAGGTAGTGCATTGGAAGCCCTAACTGTATTATACGAAGAAGACAAGGATAATCTGGATCATTAAAACCTATAGACTTTTTGTTACTGAATACCGACTACAAGATATATGCCAAATTATTAGCATGTCAATTAGAAAAAAATCTGCCTTTTATTATTCAATTTGTGTTGAGAATGGCAGACTTGCCACAGACATCAGTTTATTCATTCATATTATTGAGAAGGCTAGCCCACTTTTCTCCCCAACTATGGCTATGGCATCAAATGCCAAAAAAGCCTTAAATAAAGTTTTATGGCCCTTCATGAAAGTAGTTCTGGATACATTCAACCTAGGATCATGTTTTAGCCACCTGACTTTATTACTGCACCACAAACCATCCACCTGCATCAAAATGGATGGGCAAGTATTAGACTCATTTTTGCTCCACCAGCGTAGAAGACAAGGCTGTCCCTTATCTGCCTTACTGTTCTTAATAATTATAGACCAATTGCTTCATAATATCCAGAATGTCATTTCATGTCTCTTTCCGTCTGGTACTCAGAAACTAGCTACCTATACAGGTGATGTTCCCATCTTCTCTAGTGATGCAGAGAATCTAATTCCCGAGATGTTAGATCTTATTAAGGACTATGCTGCTGTCTCAGTTTATTCCCTCAACAGAGAGAAAATCAAAATATTTCCCTTTAACATATTATGTTTACCATATGTGACTAAGGTTCCAATCTAAAGTGGCAAATCTCCTGCCTAAAATACTTGGGTATTTTCTTTAAAAGAGACCTAGCAGAAATAAGATTACATAATCAAGCTAATCTATTATTCAAAATTAAAACGAAGTTAAAAGCTGGTCCCTAAAATTTATCACCTGGTGGGGTCCCATTAAAATAGTGAAAATGATGATAGTCCCCTCAAAAAAATGTATTCTCTGAATGTTTTCATTAAAGTTATCTGATAATTTTAACAGAAATACTGACATTTTAATCTCTAACTTCATATGAAGGGATAACATTAAAAAAAGCTCAACTATCATTATGCACACTTAAAGTTAATACACTTTCAGGCGGTTTAGGCATCTCTAACTTAACCAAATACCAAATAGCATTGCTTGCTAGGCAAGCTATACAATGGTTAAGCCTAGAGCTTCCCTTTCGTCCCATTTGTGTTGACACTGAATCAGACCTGGTTCAACCACTAGTTCTGACAAACTTACTGACCCTAAAATACCCAAAGGTTCCACACTCAAATCAGATCCTTAAAGATATGATCTCAGCAGTTAATTCCCCGAGTAGGTGCTTTCAAAATAAACCTGAAAAAAAAACAGGATTGTTCCTTTCTGGATCATTCCACATATCAAAATGACCCCGGAGCCTGCTTCTTGGGAAATTTGGGCAAAATCTGGAATTCTCCTCAGTAAATATATAGGCTCCTCTGATTCACCACTCTCCTTCCCCATGATCTCTGCAGATCTTTATCACTTTTGGGAAATGAAACCTGCAATTAGAAAACTTGGAAAATCACATCCCTTTGACTGTGTAAAGTTCCTTATTTTCATTTCTATCAAATGACATTTTGCTTCCAAAATCTACAAACTCTTAGAGAAAAGTGCTCCTCCTAGTACCTGCCACGTCCAAAGTAACTTGCTAGATAAACAAGCTACTTATCTTCAGTAGCGCCTTATTTGGTAGAGACTATATTTAGCTGCAGGTTCTGAACGAACTGGGAATCTGCTCCTGTCGACAGGCTATCATCCAGTCTTTGGACCCAGCCAACCCAACACTAAGGGGGTCATTCTGACCCCCGCCGGCGGAAGATGCCGCCGGCCTGGCGGGAACCGCCAGAAGACCGTACCGCGGTCGAAAGACCGCAGCGGTCATTCTGAGTTTCCCGCTGGGCTGGCGGGCGACCGCCAGAAGGCCGGCCGCCCGCCCAGCGGGAAACCCCCTTCCACGAGGATGCCGGCTCCGAATGGAGCCGGCGGAGTGGAAGGGGTGCGACGGGTGCAGTTGTACCCGTCGCGATTTTCAGTGTCTGCCACGCAGACACTGAAAATCTATGTGGGGCCCTGTTAGGGGGCCCCACGACACCCGTTCCCGCCAGCCAGGTTCTGGCGGTGGAAACCGCCAGAACCAGGCTGGCGGGAAGGGGGTCGGAATCCCCATGGCGGCGCTGCTTGCAGCGCCGCCTTGGAGGATTCCCAGGGGCAGCGGGAAACCGGCGGTTACGGATTCCTACCCTCTTCTCTATCGTTCACCGTATACTCTCTGTATATGGCACTTTTTTGCTTTTGTTTTCTCTAAATTCGCATCCATGTTGCATTAATGGCATCTGTTTTGCTTAGCTCAGTATAATATACATATTATCTGTATGTATCCGGCCTTGCAATTTCTTCCCTGTTCATCTTGTTCTTGATAAACTTTAATAAAAGTTTACTGAAATAAATAAAAAAAAAGATAAGCTCAAAATACATCCCTGATGTTTCTATACCATGATTATTTGCTGATTCAATTGTTACTAGGAGTGTTAAACTAATGGCTAAATATAACATTATGCATATTTGAAGAAGTCCTTTGCAGGAAAAAAACTTTTGTCAGCTGATGTTCATGGATATAGATACAACATGAATGTAAGAATCAGATTAAAGAATGAAGGAAAACAATAAAGACTAAAAGAAAGACAACTGAATCAACTTCATTCGGTATGCAACTTAGATATTGTAAAATTTAGGATGGCGTGCTGCTGTCTGGTTTTAATATTAAGGACTGGGTTACATCACATCTGTGGGCGAAAGGAATGCGTGTACCCTCAATCAATAAAAACACTGTTTAGGAACTTGTACGTTTATTTGAATAAAACTGACTGATGTGCCCGGGATTTACATTATTGTTGCACAGGTTTGGTGTGAACTGATGTATTTTGGAAACTTGACTTCAAACTGGTGTTAGTAAGGGTCAGTCAACCTGATTTGAGGGTTTCGTTAGTTTTAGTTTTGTGTAATAATCTGCAATGACCAGTAACGAAAGAAGAATTGGTCAGTTGCTTAAACACATCTATGACCATTAGTCTGTTTCCATTTACCAAATACAATAACAAACTCACCTTCAAAGCTAGGGTAGGTAGGGATTGCAAGATAAGGCTTTGCATGCCATGGAGGTTGAGATGGCTTCTTGCTGAAGTTACATTGCCCACTCATTCACCACTTCTACTGACTCATGCACTCATTGCTATCAAAGCTATCAAGAAGACATTGTTTTGCAGAAGTATATTGATCATGAGTCCTTTAGCTATGCTTCTTTAATGCTCAGGGTGTTCATTTGCAGGGCTGAAGTTCAGATATACAAGCCGTCAAAAAACTCAGAAAAGATCTCTGTATGAAGATGGTTTCTATGTGTTTGTCTCAAAGCTGGAAGTCCACTTTCCACTCCCAAGGGGAGGATCTTTCGGTAATATTATTAATTGCCCCAAATGTATGTATGTGGTTTAGTTTAGAATAAATGTAGCTGAAGGGCAGTGGAGTGTTGTGTTGGGTCAATGGCAATGAAAAAAATCAGAAACTGATAGGAGGTGTCTTGCCAGTTTCATTTTGTTTATTATTTTGTAGCCCTAGTCAAATCATTCTTATTCATCGGACCCGCTGTTGGCAGAGGAACAAATGCTGTACACAATCGGATGCAGCTTTGGAGTTAAGTTGCTGACTTTGGATAAAAGTGACCGGAGTTGTAACCCTCGAACACTTAACCGCATTTAGTTATTCTTACCAAATTATGCAATATTGTTGTCCCTCAGTGACCTTAACTGCCAAAATTGGGAGTACTTAGAAAAAAACTAGATGGTAGTACTTAGCACCACATAATCCCAAATGAATTGGTATAGTCTGACTTACATCTGGCTAAAAATAAATAGCAGTGCAGCTACAATATCACAACTAAGGGGTGTTGCAAAATTTGCGTAATTCGCTTATACAGAATTATGCAAAATTTCAGCGAAATTTTACAAAATGCGAACCCATCATTAAGTCCTATATTTTTACATGAAATGCTTTCCCTCGAAAAATCACAAAACTCCACGACCAACAGCTGCTCACGTTCTGTTGTGCTTGTACATTTGCAGGAAATTTTTAACCATGAATGGTGCGAAGGGGCATAATGGTGGAATTCCATATAATGGGAAATTTCCGAAGTTACATAGGAGTACATTTCACTAACACCTAATCTCAACTATATAGTTACCACAAGTATGACAGAGTAGACAGTTATCAATAGCATCAATGATTTGACATCACCTTATCCTCCTTATAGAAAAATCTTTTTGTCTGATCCTTTTCTTTTTACACAATTTGAGACTAAACATCTTTTACAGGTTCTACTCAGGTTATCAATTGTTGAATGTTTTAAAATAAAAGAGCGGGTGGAATGATTTTTTTAAAAATGTTATTTGCATTGCAGACCATGGTGATTACTAACCACATGTCCTCCTTGTCTGTGAACTCATTTTAGAAGATCTTAATGTTGAGGGAGAAATTTTCACCCAAATATGCAAAATAACATCAGAGTGTGTGTCGCAGAAGGGACAGGTCTTCAGCATCTGACCAGCTAGGGGATGGTTGGAGATGAGAGATGGATCTATACATCATGAACTGACTATGGTAAGGACAAAACTGGCCACATGCAACCCATGTGCTTTGTAGATGAGTGTTTTAAAAGCTCTGCAAAATGTTAAGCACTTTGGTTCAGGTCTTAAGTACTCTAGGAGTTTGTTTCAGATGACTGAGCCTTGAGCTATCGCCAAGTGATTTTATTTTTGTCTTGGTGCTGAAAGCTTAACATAATGATGGTCGAGATAATCTTGGATGTGGATGTTCAGAGATTTATGTACACCAGTCATGAACTATCATCTTTCTTTGATTAGCACGTAACAAAAGGTTTTCACTATAGCCTTACTGCCCGCTGTCGAGGACTACACCAGTTGTTAAAAGCCCTGAACTTGAGCTGAACCAAGGGCGAGGGCCCTTAACAACAGATATACCCTGAGGCAGAAGGACTATAAGGATATTGGAGCATTCCACCAACTAAGGGTAGAATTTTCTAAATAAAAAAAGGAAAAACAGAAAGAAAAACATTGGAATGTTGGAGCAGAAGTCTTATACCAGCCATCATAAGAACAGAGCCATACCATTATCTTCATTGGGACTCTCAACATTCCAGTGTTCTAATATAGCCTTATAGCCTGCCGTAGCAGGCTACGCTGGCCATTAAACGCCAGCTCCAGCATTAAAGTCCTGAGCCGCATGCCGGTGTAGCCCAGCTACGGAGGGCTATAAGGCTATTAGAACATTCTGCAACTACAGGGCAGAATGCTCTAATAAATAAAACAAAGGCCTCACGGAGCCTGAGGGGACTGAAATCCCCTCGAGCTCCGTTAGGCCATTGTTCACAACAACAGCTGTGAACAAAAACATTGGAATGTTAGAGTTCTTGACTTCTGCTGGCCATCAGAAGCCCGGGGCACTCCACTGTTTTCCATGAAGCTCCCAACATTCCAATGTTCTAATACAGGTTAAACATAGTATAATATGTAGATTATGAACTGGTCGGCTTTGCTCATAATCCTCTGGAGTCCAGTCAATGTCTTACTTGAAGATCTGTATACATAATTTTACAGCATTTCAATGAAGGACATTATCATGTAAAAGATCAAGGCGAATTGCGGAGATAGTTTAAGTAAGAGGAGACCCACTGCAGCAGGAAAAGAGACACACAGGCTTAGAGAGTAAAGAAGTTGCTGTCTTTTGGTCATCAACATTGCTATTGTTACCTATTGCCATGATCTTGGAATCATCTCACATTTCTCTCAATCTTTGATTTGCTACCTAATCATAACACTGCTTAGTGGCTCAAAGTAATAACGCTTCTCTCATCTGCTCTCAGGTTCTCCCATAAGCAATTGCTTTTCCTGTCATACATTGCTTGCTTTCATTTCTCAGTCGCCCAGAAACGGGGCTCTGGATTCAAGCAGAAGTGGTGTTTATGAACATAATTCAAGACAGGCGTGAGGAAGAACAATCTTAAGATCATTGGACAGTGGTGTGAAATCTCAGGGTTTCTGCTTGGAGAGCATACGATCTGATAGTATCAGTCCACACACTCATTTTTGGCTTATTAAACTTTGGTAGGTAAGGGTGGTACATCCAGTGCTCTCATGGTCCACCTCAACTCATGGGTTGAGACTTCTCTATCTACAGCAGTACTATAATTCACAAAGGGGGGAGGTGGGTGAGCTTTGGCAGGTCCCATTGAGCATGCATGTTGTTCTACCAAGCAAAGTGAAATAGCTTTTCTCAAAACCGTTAGCATGTCTTGGTTAAAAAAAAAAAAAATCTGCCCAGCAGCTTAAAAGAAATACAGGGCAAGTGACATGTTAAATGGTGTTTTGAAATACGCATATGCTTTTTAGATTTAGAATGGGTTTGGTAACATTAAGGTATGCTCTTTCTGGTGGATATTCATCTAACCACAGATTTCTCACCTTTAGAGTATTGCCAGATGCTAAATTGGATCAGGAGATATTTTAGCAGCCCAGTGAGCCAGTAGGTAGTGTGTTGTGGCTGTGCATCAATTTAGCTTTGCTCCAGAAGGTATAGTTAGAGCTGCATTTAGACACCACCCAAGCCCACTGACATCAGTTTATTTTTTGACACTTTTCACACCCATGGACGCGGAGCCCGAAAGAGAAAGTTACTTACTTTCTGTAACGCACTATATGGTGGACACTACATGTAGCCACAGATTCCACACCTTGTGTATATATACCCCAGGTGTCACACTTGATCTAGAAACTCAAAAGCAGTACTCCTGTTTGCTGGTGGGTGGCATTGTGCTGCTCCACACCTTCGTTGTTCCACTCCAGAAGTGAGAAATAGGGCTACATGCAAGTACCAAGCAAGCGCGCTGACGTCAGTTGCTTTCGAAGGGTTGTCCTCTCCCCCAAACACAGACCAACTTTCAAATGCTTATCCCTGTCCTAAGGCGCAAACCTATCGGCAAACTGGCTTGACCAGTGTGCAGTTCTCTAGCTTGGGACATTTTTAGATGGAAACAGTCTGTTCCACAGAATAAAGGTGTGCTGGGCAGTGAGTAATCTGCTGTTAGATAGGGTATCCACCAAAAAGTGTTACTGAAGATAAATAACTTGTTCTTCTGATGGATACTTCTAACTGCAGATTCTTCACCTTGTGAATTGATACCAAAGCAGTACCTCCCAAGGTGGTGGAGCTGCGAAATGACTCAGACCAACAAGTTCTGCAGGACCTAATGGGTACAATTCCCGATAGACCAGACTGTAAAGGCAATAAAGCTTTGTGAACGGGCACCAGCCTGACAGTTACCCAGGACAGACTCTACACATGACAGAGTAGTATTAACAGCCTTATTCAGTGGAATAAACCCTCAGTCATTGAGGTGGTTTCTACTTAAATAGTGCATACTACATTGTAATGCATAGGAGTTTCCACTCAGAGAAGGTTCTTTTCTTCACTACCTTACCTTTCTTGGCTCCTGGGAGTCCCACAGAGTATATTAAGGTTCAAGAGACATAAAGGGCAACTGTGCATTGGCTGAAATGGGCTGCAAATTACACAATTGAGAACCAATTTCAAGCACTACTCTGGCATTAGAAAGGGGTTTGGCAGAAACATAAGTTGTAAACATTTAAGAAATCTCATCACAACAGGAGATTTAAACAAAGAAGGTTGATCTGGCAACCTTAAAAAAGCTGAACAAACCAACAAACAGTCATTAACAGTGCCCAAAGCACATCATTACTGGGCCAATGGCAAAGCAAACAACAATGCTTTATACAGTTAAGATTGTAGTGTTTCAATCTGGTGGGTGCTGCACCAAGCCATAAACTTGTCCTAACAACTGTTGGGACTGATTTCATAGATGGGCACATAACTCCAGAATAGCATCAATGACCTCAGGAGGAAGACTGATGGAAGCTAGCTGCTGCCACTCAATGTCCATACATGGAGGTGTGGATTGTAAAGGCCCATTGTAGCTGCTTGCCAAGTTATGCCACAGCAGGTCCTCTCGAAGTGGCAGCTTGATCAGAGGACAGATGCTCATGCACAGAGGTTCTGGGCACCACACCCTCCTGGCCCAATCCATAACGACTAGGATGTCTTGGTCCCACTCGGCTTTGATCTTCAGAAAACGTGCCAGGAGGGCTGTTTAAGGTATATATACTACTTCTACTGCTTTAAAAGGTACGTCGAGAACGGGAATGATTCAAGCATGTGAATCTATGAAAGATCCATTACTAGAACAAAAGTTCAGCTTCTGTTGGTGGTTTCATCGGTGGTGATGTCATAGTACTTTACTTTGAGAATGTGATGAAGTGATTGTGTTATGTATACAGGACTTGAGTTTCACATGGTCATCAGAAAACCTGTTTTTCTTCCACTTTCATTCCTTCCTGTAGATGAATTATTGCCACCAAACCCCACCAAACCCCACCAAACCTTGAATACGGCCCTTTATATTTTTTATCTTATCCATGCATATACACAAACCAGTCTTTTTTGCAACTGTTTTGGACTGAAGAAGACATTGTTTATTACTTTTGACAGTGTTTGTGTACAATGATCAAAACTATTGGTGTTGCCAATGCCCATTGAATATTGGGACAGCAAAATTGTTCTCTTATTAGAAATGTATCATGTATCCAAGTTGTTTTCCAGTTTGATGTCTAATGGTGCCTGCAAACATTCATGCTGGACAAGTTCTATTTTCTACATGCTTTAGGAGGCTTTTGATTAAGCTCCTTTAGTCTTTGGCATTTTTTGCTCAAAAACCTTTAGCCATTATCTCTGATTAGTCCACAGGAATATCCTAGCCTCCTTTCCATTCTAGCAACTATTTGGGTGCATCCTTCTGTCGTGATCCTCATATCCAGGTGGTACTACCTAAAGACTTTTTATGAGTCTGCTTCTATTATTAACACTATTTTGGAATCTCTGCTATACCTCAATGTTCGACCACAGACTTTACAAATCCTCTTGGAAAACAGATTCACTCCAGATTCCATTTCAGGGTTTACTTATCAACTCCTAATGCATTACAGTACTTGTATGCCTTCTTGAGTGTGAGAACTTGAGGGGAGCTGTTTGGAGATCTTACTGTACTTTGACCGCTCTGTTACTATTTCCAGCACACCCATCTGCTACCTTGCACAAATTCCTGAGTTTTGTTCAACTCACTTGATGCTTCCTAGAACACTGATGCACTACATTATGCAGCGAGCTGGAGAAAGGATGGGCGGGAGGGGTGAACGGGAAGGAGGGTTTAGGACTGGCCTCTTTATTTACAATTTGTGCTTCTATTGCTATTACTGGGTGCTGCTGCTTTCTACTCATGTTGTCTGCCCTCTCAATTCTTTAAAAACCTGGGGAGGATCCCGTTTCTTGCTACTGCTTTTTGCAGCGTTCTGGTTTCCTGTGGCTGCTGTGTGCAGCACGGACCTTTTAGTGTTTCTTCCTTGATTCACACTTTCACCTGTTTCTTTCATTTCTACCCCTATTTACTGTTGGGCGTTTGACCACGTAAGTGTGTAGTTGGCAGTGGTTTCCTTTGCTTCCTTATTCTAAATTATTGCTCTGATCTTGTTCTGAATCCCTGTGTGAAAGGCTTTACTTGATATAGGGGTTGCTGGGTACACTCTTGAATGCCTTGTTCTGAATCCTAGTTTAAGTTTCCCTATTCCAACAGGGCATTACACGCTTGGGAGCGGAATTGCTGAGAGGAAACACACTCCCCGAAATTGGGGAAGACAGCGCGTCCCATAATACAATATGCTGATGACTTGGTGCTTCTTGCTCAGATCAGAATAGGTTTGAAAAGAGGTTTGGATATATTACACAGATACAATGAAAAGACTGCACACTAAAGGATAAGACTATGCGACAACATCATGCACTTCCTATCATTGTCACTCTAGTTTTAAGTTTTTAGATCTTCTATATCTGGTTATTTGGATATGCAGACAGCATTATAGGTAGAATGCTCCTATGTTCAATGTCATTAGAATTGATAACAAGTACTGGCATCGGATTCTAGCACACTTTGCACTCTTCGCACTGACACTTGCAATTAAATGCAGTGAGGCTGAGGATATTGCATATGTCTAGAAGCATTTATATGGTGAAGTATTTATACTGTATTTTATGCAATGATTTTAAGTAGTTATACAATAAAAGCTGCTACTACTACTATTACTACATGTCACATTGCCTGATAGGTGCAGTCTGTTCCTGATTCCAGAATTCCTGTTCTTGATTTCTGAAGCCATGTTAATAGCTCCTTGTCTTATTTTCATCCCTGTTTCCTTGTCATCTCCAGTGTTCCCTGAGCTAGTACTAATGCAGTGTCTGTCTTCCGTCTCTGTCTCTGTCTCTTGTCAAGAGCCTGATTTTCTGCTCTTGATCTTTGTGCAGTCCTTTTATCTGTTCACAGTGTTACCTCTTGCTTGGTTCACATTCTGATGAGGTAAGAGAAAGACTTCTGTTGTGGCACCCAGGTCCTCTATAGTTTTTTTTACATGTCTCAGTGTTGTTGGTAATCTGGGTCCACCTTGCACTGAATACAACAGTTTCTAGAACAGCATGCTCAAATTATGATTTTGCTGCATTACTGTTGTTAAGAACAATCTGCCAGTGTACATCCAAAAGGCTTTCACTTTGGTACCAACAGATCCCCTTTCAGACACAAATACACCCTTTATTTTGACAAAACCTTCTTTGTCTTTCCCTTGTTTCTATTTGCAGCCATATCTGTAGTTCTGTGACCACAGTTATATTTTGAGTAGCCTTGTATTTACCTCACCCTGTCACCTTGCAAAGTAGTACTTCTGGAATCACGGGTCTCTGCCTTCGCTTCTTGACATCTTCTGCCTCTTCTAGAATGCATGACAAGCTATTTTACCTCTGAAAAGGACATGCAAAATTTTATTATTTATTTCATCAATGCAGAGTATGCACAGAGCAATCCTTTTGTTTCCAATGTTCTGGGCAGTGGCAGACATATTTAATGACTTTTGCCAGCACTTGATTGCAAGCATCAAACCAATTGCCAATAACTAGGGATAACAGGAGGGATTATCTTCTTTCGAGGAGAGTCTGATGTTGTTGGTGTTCAATTTAAAGCGTGGCATACACGGAGTCCAGGGAATCCCTTTCCAAACTCTTATAAGAGCAGAAGGCATAAGGTAGACTGGTGTGGATAGAAGACAATAGGATGAGAAAAAGAATGCTGTTTCATGAGACCAACTTAAATGAGGTAAAGAGTTGCATGCATATTAATTTGAAAAATGCACGATAAGATTAATACTGTGAACACTAACATGTATAAGAAGTTAGTGAGAATTTAAGATGCCCACATTTCCACATATGCTTCACATCAATGTCCTCTACAATTTTTCAAGTCAAACCTTTCATCTACCAAGGCAGTGAGAGGTGATACAGCAACTATAGCAGCCGCATACTAAGTACCGTTAGATTATGATGAGGCGACACAAAGTACAACTAAAAATAACATGGACCACAGAAACGTATCAAATAATTTATCATGCTTCAGTGAAAACTTTACCTGTTTGTACAATATATTATTGCTGGGTTAATCAAGGTGAGTTGCTGAAGAGATACAAAGAATACGAGGTCTTCCTTTTCAGAATATGGGAAGAATGGAAGCATGACGTGGTACTAAGGGTACACCAGAGTAAATGCCATGGACTTTTAAATAGTGAGTGAAAGTGATGTCAGAATATCTGCTTAACAATACTTACAGTTCCACTGGTCTACAATACTAGGACAGCCAAAGGCAATCTGTGTAACGGTATATTAGCACTGCTGCAATACTGCTTCAAAGATCATTAAATGTGGCACCATCTTCCACACTTCAGAAGGTTCTCTTCTGAACCAAGTTTTACATGCCAGATCTTACATAGTATTACAATTAAACAACAAGAGGTGGGACAATAAAGTTTAATCCCAGTTTAAAAGGCACACAACTAGTAAACAAATAGCCAGCATCAAGATTTCAAGGACCGCACAACGCAAAAGACACACACTATGTACATATATTTTACATTGCCAATAAGTTGAACAGGTTATTAAATTTTTCGTGATTCAGTCACAAATGAAAAATGTGAACAATGCACTTTAAAACCTAAAGCTTCAGCATTTTTAATGCCGTATGATTAGAGCAAACAATATTTTCCAGAATGCAAAAATGCTTCTTAATAAATAATTCAACCACAGAGCTGAATACATAATTTTATAAACTGCATTTAGTAAATGCAACATAAAACGGCTTTCTAGTACAGTAGAAATGTGCATACAGTCTTGTCCTCTTCTTTGGAGAACACAGTTCACTTGTACAGGCTCATAGTTGGGCTCTGATACATACACATGTATGCATCACAGAGGAGTCTCCGTGCATAGCCTTGTATATTTCGAGGGTCTAGTGCGTGAAGTTCGTCTGGAGACATTCGCAGGTACTCTCCAACTTCTGGGCAAGGCGTAACCTGAGGGATATTAAACCCATTCTGACCACCTAGTGGGAACAAATACACAATTTAGTTTTTGGTTTTTCATACTTTGCAAATTCATCCATGTCAGACAACATATCACAAAAAATGCCAAATGGTCTATTCGAGCACCACAATAAATAAGAATTCTCGGTCAGTGTACAATCAACTCTTGACATCATTATTCATGCAGAAGGAACTTTACATATTAATGGGACAAGAAAATCCCCCTACATGGTAAAGGACAAGTACCCCTGCACTGATTGACCCAACTACAAGTGAATTTGGTATCTTGACGTCATTATGGCCTCGGCACACACAGACTCTTGAATACACGCTGTAGGCGTTGAACCAGAGTTGACACAGAGGTCAAGAAACTAGCTCAGAGGTCATGAAGGAATGACAAAAATGCATTTGGTTGGGCACAGGACATCTGTCTGTGCTATGGCCAGCTACAGTGAGTGGTCATGGCATACAATGTGTTTTTAGTGGAACAGGATTTCTTTTATCTGATCAGGGTTAAGAGGGCGATGCTGACAGGCCTGTTCGATTAAAATTCCATTAACTTATCATGACCAGACTTTGCGCTGACTTCCCTGTGTGACTGCTGAGGGTGTGTGCATGTAAGGTGTGTAGCAGCAGGGCTTCATATGTTTTGCCACTATGTATGTATGTATGCTACAAGGAGGAGGACGTGAACCAGCTGCCAGACACTGGAAATGTATTGCCTGCATTCTGGAGGAGGAAGGTGTAACTTTAGATGGTGAGGTGTGGAGGGATGGAGACAAGTGAGAAGGGTATGCCCAGACATGGTAACCGTGCTTGCTATGCCACCAGATTCAAGCTAGCCTGGCTGATGAGGGGTATTACCCCGGAACCGGTCCCAGGATGCTTGTTTTTGGGCCAGAGAGGACCTGGCCTGGCAGTTTGGGCTGGACTGTTCCCATGAGGAGCAGGCTCAAGACTGACTTTCATATGGGTGGGTCCAAACTGGAATGGCATGGCGAGCAAAAAAACTGATGGATTAAACCCAGATCTGTGACTGAAAGTGAATGCTTAATTTGTTCCATATTCCATCCATTATCTGTTGTTTTTGCATTTGTCGCTCTAACTGGAAAGGGTATGCCCAGATGTGGTTCCGTGCTCGTTATGCCACCAGATTCAAGTTAACCTGGTTGATGAGGAGTGATACCCCGAAACTGGTCCAATGGTACTTGTTTCTGGTCTACAGAGAACCTGCTCTGGCAGATCAGGCTGGACTGTTCCCCATGGGGAGCAGGATCAAGGCTGATTTGCATAGGGCTAGGTCCAGACTGGAATGGCATGGAGAGCAAAAAACTGAAGGATTAAACCCCGAACTGTGACTGTGGGTGAATGTTTAATTTGTTCCGCATCCTATCCATCATCTGTTGTTTTTGCATAATTACCTACTAGAATATTGGAATGGTGGGAGCTCCACTGAAAACAATGCAGTGCTCTGGGCTTCTAATGGCTGGTAGAAGCTCAGAGCTCCAAATTTCCAATTTTTCTTTCACAGCTGTTGCTTTGAACAACCGGCTTCACTAGTGCTCCATTAGGCCTTTGCTTTATTTATTAGAACATTCTGCCCTCTAGTGGCAGAATGCTTTAATAGCCTTATAGCCCTCCGTCGCTGGGTTATACCGGCATTAAAGTCATGCTTGAGTGGGCCTTTAATGGCCAGTATAGTCCGCTACGGCGGGCTATAAGGCTATAGTAGTACACATTGCACACAAAGAGAAAGCAAAGCGACCACGGCATAACTGCTTCACTAGTATTTGAAGGAGGGGGTGTGGAAGTGTTTATCCCGCAAGGGAAAAAAATGGGCTAAAATAGTGCTTTTAGAGAATAATTTGTGTCCAAACTTCCTAGAAAGACTGATTCTTTCAGGAGCATTCATAATATAGCCCATTAACTTCAAGCAAGCATGGCCCTCTCTAGGTGTGTTAAGGATTTGCTGCTCCCAAGTAAACACTGTAGCAAAGCCATGCACTCTTCAGAACGGTTTTACCGAAAACTCCAACAGTATGCACAGAATCGTACAAGACTAGCTGAAGCATGACATAAGTGTGACAGATACGGAATAAGGTAGGGAACAAGACAGTGACATGTTTTGAGAGAGTGACATGTTTTGGGAGAATGACAGTGATGGGGACTGGGACTGTGAGAGTGATGGGTAAAGTGACAAAGATGCGGAATGTGATGGGAATGGAGAAATGATAGCGACAGCGATTGGGAAGGTGGCAGGGATGCGACTGATGTAGTTTGCTCTTGCGACCCAGACTAGGAAAGTAACATGAATAGGGAGAGTGCCAGGAATGAGGACGGTGACAGGGATTAAGGGGTTACAGGGATGGGGAGAGATAGAGGGGCTGAAAGGGTCATAGGCACTGAAAGAGCTGGTAGAGGGGATGATGAAGGTGGGGAAGGTTCACACCAGCCTGGAGGGCTAGACCAGGATACTCCAGAAACAAAGCAATGTTCTTGATCTCACTTGTAGTGTGATAGATGTAATTATAAAGTAGACAATATTGCAGGCAAGATTAGACAATTACCTTTAACACTAAGAAAAAGATGGTTATGAATGAACAGATTACTTACCTTTGGTAACACTTTATCTGATAGAGACTCTCGCTAGCCACAGACTACTTACCTTAGAATATTCACAAAGGTCAAACTAGACCTGGAAATCCCCCTTTGTGCGCCGTTACGTGGCATCGTTCGGCTTCGTGCGGCATCGTCAGTGCTGGACTTAAAGTGCATGGTGCCTATATCGGCACCACCCCTTCACGCTGACCTCAGTTAATTAATGTTTTTTTCCCCCACCAGAAGCACAGAGCCAAACTGAGGAAGAATGACTAGTGTGCCTGGGAGGTCCTAAAGGATCTCTGACTGTTAAAAGATAGTTCAAAGAATGGGGAAGAAGAGAGGGTCAGTAAGGAGTCTACACTTGAGTCTCTACTAGATAAGTAACTGGTTCATCTGACAGAGACTTCTAAACGCAGATTTGTAACCTTAGAATAGATACCAAAGCAATATCTACCTGCAGGTGGAGGAGATTGGGGGAGGTCTGCGACTGTCCTAGCCTAAGAAGTCCTGAAGGACCGAATTGGTAAAGTGACCAACTCACCAGACCTGTCGAGGCAATAGTGTTTAGCAAACATGTGCAGTGGTGCCCATGCAGATGCTTGACAGGTGTCCAGGACTGGGATTCCTCTAGCTAATGCACTGGACACAGCAATAACTCTGGTGGAGTGAGCTTTTAAGCCCTCAGGGGACTATTTCTTGGCCACTCTTTAGCAGAACTTAATGCAAAGGAGTATCCATTGAGAGGTGGTTCTCTTTTGAAATGCCTTTACTTTCCTTTCCCCCAGAAATACAACAGAAAGTTTAGCGTCCACCAGGAAGTCTTTGGTATGACCAATATACAATGAGAACTCTCTTTTTGAGGCCAGACAGTGGAGTCTCTCCTCTTCTAAGGAAGGATGAGGAGGGACGGGGGAAAGGTAGGCAGGGTGAAGTTTTGCCAGACGAGAAAAGGTGTAACCACCATTGGCAAAAAGAAGCCCAGGTTCTAAGAACCAAAGTGTAGAAGGGATTAATCAAAAGCGCCTGCAATTCGCTAAGCCTCGTGCCAGATGCTATTGCTACAAGGAAGATAGTTTTGATTGTGAGGAGCCATAAAGGTCAGCTGTGTATCAACTTAAAAGGGAGCACGTGAAGCAGGTGAGAACTAAATTCAGGTCCCATTGGGGCATAAAGAAGGGTACAGTAGGAAACGTGTTGTAAATCTTTAAAGAACCTAGTCACAGCAAGAAACAAACAGGGAAGGTTGATCAGACTACCATTGGGCCAAGGAAATAACGAAAAGTAGAACTTCAGACAAATGTGCAGACAGAGGATTGACTGATTTGGATGTACACCAGGCCTCAAACTTGTCCCATCGGCAGGCGTAGATCATTTTGTAGAAGAATGCCTGGCTGCCAGAATGACATCACATACCATGGGAGCGAGATCAAACACCCGCAACTGTTGCCATTTATTCTCCACACACAAAGGTGAAGAGTGGACAGGTTTGGGTGTAGTGCCCTGCAACAGAAGATCCTCCCGAATGGGCAGCTTGACTGGAGGGCAGACGTTCATGCACAGGAGTTTGGGATATCATACTCTCCAGGCCCAGTCTGAAGGCACTTGGGCTTGGTCATTCTTGAGAACTTTGGACAGGAGTGGTATCAGCTGAAAGGCATAATAGAGTGCTGAGGTCCACTTAAAATTAAATGTGTCTCCAAGCGGGAGTCACCTTGGAAACTACAGTGCCCAGACAGAAGTGATAACACTGCACATTATCGACAGTGGCAAATAGATCTAACTAAGGTTCCTTGCTCCACCTCCGGATGAAGACATTATTCATGATCCACTAGGTATTGATGGCTGGGTTCATTTGCTCTGGCATTCAGAGAGCCCCCTGTTGTTGAACCACCAAGGACATGCCCTGACGTTCTAGCCATGTCCAGAGGCGCACGACCTCTTGACAAGAGGTCCATGACTCCACCGTGCCATGTTTGTTGCAGTACCACATGGTAGTGAGGTTGTCCGTAAAGACTTGCACCAGCATTCCTTTGATCACAGGGAAGAAAGGATTTCAATGTCAACCAGATCGCCCAGAGCCCAAAAAGGTTGACATGAAGCCCGTACTCCGCCGAAAACCAGAGACCTCTCATCTCCATAGCTACCAGATGGCCTCCCCAGCTCAGGAGTGATGCATCTGTCATCACTGTGAGCTCTGAGTGAGGAAGAGAGAGAGGAACGCTGCTGACCCGAGTGCAGTACATGAGCCACCACTGCAGGTCTTTTGCAGTTCCCTCACAAATCTGGACCAAGTCAGAGGGATTTCCCTGATGCTGTACTCCCCTAGGTCTTCAATTCCCACTGCATATGCCAATGGACATGTTTACCAACAGGATAAAAGAGGTGATGAGTCCCAGCAGCCTCACAGTCAGTGTCAACAAAATCCAGGATAGAGGCTGAAATATTTGAATCATAGTCTGAATATCCTGGACTCACTGTTCCAGAGGATAAGTCAGAATCTGCACTGTATCCAGAACAGCTCCGTTGAAAGTGTTTGCCAGAGAGGAAGTCAGGTGTGACTTAGGAACGTTGCTAGTGAACTCCACCGTATGCAGGAGATTTGCCATAGTCTGGAGGTGGGAGACTACTGCCTGGGATGAGTGGAAACCCTGAACTCTGCAAATGTACTGCAACCACCGTCATCACCTTGGTGAACACCCGAGGGGCACTAGTAAGGCCATAGAGGAGTACAGCAAACTGATAATGACATGGCCCATCGTGAACTGGAGGTAGCATCTGAGGGCAGGCAGAACAGGAATGTCGAAATAAGCATCCTGTAATCCAAACACTAACATCTAGTCTGCATGGCCGGGGGCAGATAAAACCTGAGTTAGAGTGAGCATCTTGAACTTTTCCTTTTCCAAAAAGTAATTTAAAGGGCACAGATCTAGGATAGGATAAAATGAAGACCTCCATCCTTCTTTGGCACCAAAAAATAGAAGAAATAACAACCGTGACCTACTTCTGATGCTGGCACCATCTCAATGGCTCCTTTGGCCAGAACGGCCAGTAATTCCGGTCGCAAAAGCTCATGGTGGCCCTCTGTCAGCTGATCTGGGGATGGGGAAGTGGGAGCGGGGTTTGTTGGAATGGGACGGCGTAACTACTTTGGACCATCTGGAGTAACTATTTGTCTGCTGTTATGTCCCTTCATTGGTGCAAATGGTGGAGCAGAATCAGTCTCCGACACCGACTGCACAGGGAACACCTGTCAGCGTGGACATATTTTGTCACATTGTTCCCTTGTGTCCCTTGAAGAATGGGAGCAAGACGGGGAAGTCAAAGAGCGCTTCGACGTCTTGGACTTCTTCTTGTCAGAGTTACCAGAAGAAGTCCTGAATTGGGACAAGGACTGACGTGAGCACCTTGAGGAGCGGTCCTAAGACCTCCCATGCGAACAGGCCCTGGAGCTACGCAGAGCTGCGTGATAAGCGGCAAGAGCTTCATGGCACACTCAAAGATGGTCTTGGGGTTCATCGTCTTGCACTCTGCACATGACGCAGAGCCTTGGTCCCTCTCCAGGCACCAAAGACAGACCAAGTTGAGGTCCGCAACCTACATTTGTCGATGACAGGCACTACAAGGTTTGAGCCCAGTCTGTTTTTTCAGGGACATCTCCAAAAAAGAATGAAAAAGAAGGCACACTAGAGTTCATCAAAAGGTGAAAAGAAGTCAGCTAAAAAGTGACTGAGGGGTGCTCGATTTGGCTCCCCGGCCGATGCTGCAGAAAAGGTGAAACTGATGTTATTATTCTGGGGTAGTGCCTTCATAGGCACCATACATGTCACTTCTAGTGCGGACAACACCACACGGAGTCAAACGATGCCACCTACCGGTGGCTCAAAGGCTTCCAGATCCAGTCTGAAATCTGGGAATATTCTAAGGTAAATAATCTGCTGTTAGAAGTCTCTATGAGATGTAATATTTATTGGTTTGAGTAGATTCTATATTTCATTATATTAATGCTATATACTTTAAAAGTTGCTATTTATTGGTATGAACGCTGTGACATCATAACATTGCACTAGGTGTGCATGGCTGTTGTGCAAGGTAATTATAACGTGAATTTCAGAGGTTCTCAGTTTTAATTATAAACATTACAACACTTTATCCATTTTTTCAGTGAATTCCAGAGGTTTTTTTAAACCTACATTTAGGAGTTGGGCAAAACTCAAAAGTTGGAGAGGGTCCAATTTTGCTATTCTCCTGTGTAAATGCCTTGATTATAAAATGGGGGACTTAGCCAGAGGACAAGGACCCAAACGTCCTCTAAAGAAGAGAATGCAAAGTCAAAAAGAGGTAAAGTCCCACTCAAGAGTTCTTGAAAATATCAAATTCGAAGTTTATTGCAATACTTATTCCAACATTTTGCTTCCAAACATTCCAAGAAAGTCACTTCATTTCCTTATGCAAAAGCATTTCCTTTTTACAAAAGCAGCATCCAATCAAATGGCGCAAGAAGAGAGAAGGAAAAAGCCAAGCCAACACGTGTTTCGCCCCCTCTGGCATTATAAGCCGGGGCTTTTTCAAGGCTGAAACACCGGGTGGGAGTGGATTACGCGACTCCCTCACCATCCTCAGATCCCCGTAGCTTTCATAAGACTCAACTTGTATGGAAACCTTTCCATACAGGTTGAGTCTTATGAAAGCTACGGGGACCAAGAGATGATGGAGGGATCTGAGGATGGTGAGGGAGTCGCGCAATCCACTCCTACCCGGTGTTTCAGCCTTGAAAAAGCCCCGGCTTATAATGCCAGAGGGGGTGAAACACGTGTTGGCTTGGCTTTTTCCTTCTCTCTTCTTGCACCATTTGATTGGATGCTGCTTTTGTAAAAAGGAAATGCTTTCGCATAAGGAAATGAAGTGACTTTCTTGGAATGTTTGGAAGCAAAATGTTGGAATAAGTATCGCAATAAACTTCGAATTTGATATTTTCAAGAACTCTTGAGTGGGACTTTACCTCTTTTTGACTTTACATTTAGGAGTTATAACTAAAGCTAACCATAACTTCACTTTAACCTTTGATCTTGCACTTAACCGCCAAGGAGGCTTGGTGCAGGGCCTGGCTGTGCATCCAAACAGCCACAAGGCTGCCAAGCCCTACTGTACATGGTCTAACATGAATGACAAACATGAAAAGTATCCTATCCGAATAGTAGGAGGAAGGGGAGGGGTTATTTTTTAAATGAAGGTCAGTGGACAAGTCTGTATATCTGGATTCAAAGGATTGCCGCCTGTGGACTAATGATGCGGCGATCTATAGCTTTTCACCCTCAAAATTCATATATGTGCACATTTTTGTTAGACTAATGTCTCAAAAGGAAATTTTCATAAAACCAAGTAAAGACACTACTCTGATCACAGTTCTTCCTTCATGCTAAGTGTTTGGTGCATTTTTTCAGAGGTTTTTTTTTCTGTATTTGAGAGCAAATATTCATATGGGAGTTAAAATCAGAAACACAGGTGCTTTGACCTCCAACTTGTTGGATTTGCATGAAACTCAAAAGGTCAAGAGTTAGCAAAACACAGTAAGTGTCTGGCAATGGTTTTGTAGATCAGTAAAACTGTGCAAATGTTTTAGCAAATCAAACGTTTTTTTCCCCACCACCTTTTTACCTTTGCCCCAAGTGTCAGATATACATAAAACCCGAGATTCCTTCCCGGGGCTTAACTTGCTAACAGCCTTCCACATTTCATGCTTGTGAATTAAACAGCACCTTCAATTATCATATGAAAATGCTTATGCCAACCTAACTGTTCCTCGGTAATTCGTTGAATGCTAAACATGTAAAGCATCTACCGAATTTCAAGCAAATTCATCAAACAGTGCTAAATCTATAGACAATTAAAAAATAAAACTTTTCCAGCTGTCACGATACCGCTCAAATTGTACCTTTTTAAGCCCACAAAGCTTTTCATAACCTTAGTTTCTCAAACACTACTGAACAGATGTTTTTGGCTTCTACATTTCCTTATGACAGAGTTTTGACAAACCATTGGACTTTGTTTGGTGGGCAATTGGTACCTTCTGGACTTACATTGTGCAGTGGTTCCTTTGGGCATCACTGACTATCGGACCTTTGGTAGTAGGGCCTGTATTCTAAATTGCACCCAGGACTTATTATGTGATCTAGTGAATATCTACTTGCCCATTACTTTGCATACCAACTGGATATGGAAGTGAGACTGTAATACCGCTACTGCCATTTTAGACTACTGAGCAGATGTATACCAAACCAAGCCCAACCATGTCCCTGCATTTCTCTTTGGCGTGTTTTTATAGTAGAGAGTTAACTTGTCTTTGGGAGTTAAAAATAAGAAACAACGTTTTTATGGACCCCTCTTTATTTTCGCGCTGCCTTGACAAATCTACATAAAACTTGGCAAGCCTAACCCAAACTGGGTATACTTGTGACGTTTTGTGCACATTTGCCAAATGTGCCAAAGTTATGAGCAAAATAAGAAACAGCATTTCAGTGGAGACTCTTACCTAACCAGAACTACACAATGGATATCACCAGTAAAATCCATCCACCCATCAATTCATTCATCTGTTCATCAATCCATCCATCCATGAATGAATGAATGATAGGGTGCTTTCATGGCACGAAATACAGTGTTATAAAAACATTTTTCATAGGGTACCATGAAATCTTGGAAACGTTTCATGGTTCTCTATGGATTACACATCATTATCTCAACAGCCTTCAAATCACTGTGAAGGGCTTTACCATAGGTCAGGGTTACTAGGATTCTGTATCTCGGAGGATTAAATTATGCAGTAAAAAAATGAAATTACACAGCACATTCTCTAGCAGTATTATTTTCATCATCTGAGATACATAGTTTTTGTGAACTCCGCAAATGATGCAAATTTTGTGTTAAGTGCAGGAAACACATAATTATGTGGTAAACACTGCAATCACAGAATTACAATGACACTCGCCATAGTATGTTATTTTATGAAATATTTACTCAAAAGAGCTAAACAAAATCTAAACATTCTTAATCCAATCAGTGCCCACTGTTAGCTACACTTTGGAGAAAATAGATTTTTCAAGCTAACGACCCCAAAAATAAATATGTTATATAAATAATAGTTAATGGGCAATATATGTTATATGGTCCTATCTGTAATATAGTGCAATGCGTCTCAGGTTACAATTCACTGGACCTTCAGCCCTGTTGTTTGTGGTGTTACCAGAATCCCTCGACAGCAATATTGAACAATATCACAGTTACCCATAAGTAGTCTCTCTCTCTCTCTCTCTCTCTCTCTCTCAAATGAAAAGGCATTTTTTCGTTTTCTTAATAACTTTGGCATCGCTTGACGAATCTGCACTAAACGTTCTAAAAAATTACATTCACTTTATTTTCATCACGTTTTGTTCAATTATGTCAAGTGGGGCCATAAAAAGAAAAACAAATGTTAGAAACTCACATTAAAGCTACAATGAAGAGCAATTATATTACAAATGTAAACTGAAAAAGCACTGACAGTTACAGAGTATGGGCAGGACAACAATCTACAACTCACAAAACAGCCATGGAAACTATAAATCGCAAACCAAATGCAACCGAGAATTCTTGAATTACACTCATGATAGCACTACCAGAGCCTAGGCCAGTGGTTCCCAACCTTTTGACTTCTGTGGACCCCCACTTTATAATGACCGGAAACCAGGGAGCTCCACTGAATCATTATTGGAATCCGGGGACACCCCACTAAGTCATTACTGAAAGCTGGGAACCTAATCTGTTAATATTATTTAATTTTCGAAGCAGCTGCAGACACTCTGAAAAGGCTTGGCGGACCCCTAGGGGTCCCCGGACCACAGTTTGGGAACCACTCGTCTAGGCGAAGGTTGGACATTTAAAGCTATCAAACCTATCTGACCCTAATCTCCCCGTCTTGGGTAGTTCCCTTTATGCCGCCATCAAGGAGGTTTAATTGATGAAATCAACAGAGTTCGCAGATTTCTCTCTTGGTGAGAAACAAGGAATCTACATTGCTGTACAAACATATACATTTAAGGGCAGAGGAGGGAGGAGTTACAAAGTTAAGCATAATCGCATTTTGGTCTGTGGGTACACAAGTGCAACTATTATATAATTGAAGACTGCTAAAAAATGATGGAATCAGGCATACCTTCCAGCAGTCTTGAACCAAAAGAAGACACATAAGGTTAGTTACAGGAGGCAACTTCATTACGGCCAAATACAAATACGTAGAAATCATAAATTCATTTAAGAGAGCACATAATGCTATTTATACATTTCCAAACCTTCTGTCTAGGAAATAATACAATGGAAGAGATAAATAAATACCATCTCGATCGGCCATGCTGTCAAAAAATAACCAGGCGCCATCTTCTTTCCCGTACTTTACAAAAGCTACATAGTGGCTTGTTTCAATGCAGAGTACAGCAAATAAGTCCATCTTCTGGCAAGGCATACAGCCACGTCTCCAGTCACGTTCGGGGAGGTCTTTTGGAAGGGACACTGGGTTGTACTTATGATTCTGCCTTTTAGGATGTAGGTGGACCTACATAACAACAAAAACAGATATGTTTCAAGAAACCATCTACAACAAATCTAATCCTTTTCTTCTGTATTGGCGTCACTATTGCAGCTGAGCTTCAGATCTGTATCGTCATATGTACAGTCAAACATCAGCACACTGTTTCAATAAGGAAAATATATTTAGAATAGAAAATATAAATACAACCAGGTCAACAATGGCCAGCAAGACAGAAAATAAATGCTTAAAGTCGAAAAATAACTACGCAAAATACAGTCATAGTTCCAAGTAATACAACAAGCTACTTAACTTCAGTGGTACGGTTTCTGAGACATACTACATATTCCCAAACATTTCTCATCTTTGAATCTCCTTTTAAGAAGTCAGACTGCATCCACGTTTTTCCTAACTCCTTTATGGTGTTAGGTGGTACAAATGTGACTTCAGCCACACGTATATGTTCTGCTGCACTGTGTGTCATGTTGCAAATCTCAACATGCGCCACCTGTGTCCCTGGCATCTGGTCTCTCCGGTCTTCCGAGTAGCACAGAAACAACAGGGAAGTATAGACAGAGAAAATAAGACATCAGTGCTATGTATTTAATTTCTTTTCATTTTATTTTTTTCACATTGGGAATTGAGCGTGACGAGGAATCTGTGGGAAGAGATAGTAGCCACTAGAAAAAGACAGACAGAAGTGAATCAACTTGCTCTTTTGGTGGATAAAGTTTTCCATAGATTCCAAATCTCTAAATTACTCTGAGGCAAGTCTGAGGGCAACGCCACCCATTTTACATGAACATGTTTTGCAGAACAGCCTTAACCCTTTGGCAAATATTAAACACTGGGACACCTTTAGCCAGCGACAATTTTTCAGCCTTGCTCATTGCATAAAGTGCTTCACATATCATCAAATGGTTCTTTTAGCAGGGGGCTTGTGAATGTTAAAGCAAAAGACTATCTTATGTATGTATGCCTGTTTTCTTGCCTTCTTTTTTGCCAATATCCATCTATTTTAACGACAAAAGTTACTTATTGTCAGTAGTGATCTTTCTTGAGAATATTGTAGCTACCTGCAAACACCTCAACTGCTGAACACTCCCTGGCACCAGACTGGATCAGAAAATCCTTTCCACAGCTCTCCTGCACTGGTAGGGTACGCTGGCTCCAACTCGCACCGGAAGCAATGCCACAGTCCTGTGAAAGGAGCTATAAAGTGGCCATCACTGGGCACCAACGTTACTTCTCGATCTATTTTTTCTGCGCCCTAAGAAGCACAGACGAGGAAACAGCATCTATTATGGGAGTGCAATGCGGCAATCTGGAATGGAACCTTTTAAAGCTTACGACCGTCTTTCAGAGCAGGAGGCATTGGGCACGGTCAGAAATCTGCTGGTAGAGTATCCACCAGAGATTGTTATCAAAAGTAATGACTTTTTCTTCTATCTGCAGGTTGATCACCAGATTCGAAAATACTACTCCTGTTGGTGGGTCTGAAGAAAATAATGTAGGACAGAGCGTGTGATACAGTCATCCTTTCACACCTCTGAATCAAAACAATAATGTCTGGAAGAGGTGTGAAGGTAATCCCAGGTCGCCACATGACAAAACTCAACCGCGGGAAACATCTGTGACTAGCGCTGAGATGCAAGACGGCTCCCTCAATTCCTGTCTTTCCTTGTGAGGGAAATGAACATTTTTATGCACAGAATCATTCATTCAGGAAAAGGTTCTCTTATGAAATGCCTTACCCTTCTTGCTGACTATGTGCCTAACGCAGAGGTGGTCGACCAATATAAAAACTAACTGCCCTTCTGGGGTCTAGCTGGTGTAATCTTTCCACCTCCTTTGTGAAGTGAGGTGAGATGGGGGATAGAAAATAGAAAGAGTAGTGAACTGAGATAAAAAAAAGCTCACTACCCTTGGAAAAAAAGCTGCTTTAGACAAGAGGACCAACTTGTTCGGGAAGAGGCAAGTGTAAGGCAGACATGCGCTGTGCATGGCACTCACTGGCATGTCTCGCCAAGGAAATAGGCAAAAGAAACCTCCACAGCACCCCATCTTAGGGTAGATGCATCCTTCACTCCCATAGGCACGGCTGGTGAGGAGCAGGCGCACATCCCTTGAGGCAGGTGATCCTCTACTGACCACCACTCTAGATCATCTGCAGTTTAGGAGGTCACAAAGGTGTCCAACAGATCTCCCCCATGTTGGAACCACTGCATCTGGAAGGCCCACTGGAAGTCCTATGCATCAGCGTGAGTACACAAATAGGAGGAGAAAAGAACCCAGCGTACCCCACACGTACAAGATGGAAAACCTTCGGGGTTGGGACTCGAGTTCCAGAAACATCAGAATCATATTCTGAAGCTGAGGGAAGGTTTGCATTGATGTTGAGACCTATGAACACGAGGCTCTAGGAGAGCGCTAGGTGAGGCTTGGGACCTTTAATGGAGAAGCCCAAGGGGAATAGCAGGGATACTGTTGTCTGCAGGTGATTCAACACCACCTGAAGTGAGCAACTTTTGAGCAGAGATTAATTCAGGTAAGGGACTATCGAAAACCCCCACCTCCTGAGATGGCTGCGACTATCACTAACAAATTTGTGAAGACTCAAAGTGCTGATGTCAATCCAGATGAGAAGACCGTAAACTGGTAGTGCATGTACCCTACCATGAACTGCAGGCACCACCTGTGCGACTACAGGATTATATGTGAAAATACAACTCCTGCAAGTCGAGGGAAAATATTCAGTCTTCCTCTTCTCATGCCAGAAAAACTTGAAACAGGGACAGCATGTTGAACTTTTCCTTGCAGAGGTGAAAGTTCAAGATCATGTGTTCCAGGATCGGACAAAGACCTCCATCCTTGGGATCCAGCCAAGTACAGCGAAAAGCACCCCAGCCTAATTTCCTGCTCTGGAACCAATGCCTCCGCCAGACTCATCCTGAGCATCTCCCGCCGCAAACACATCACAAAACACCTGAAAGACGTCCCAGGCTCACCGTTGAGAAAAGGATCAACTTCAAACTCCTTGTCTGCGCATGCAAGTCTCTCCATGACTTAGGACGTACCTACCTATACCACTGCATCACCTTCTACTCCCCGCCAGACCTCTTTGCTCTGCTCAACAGGCACTAGCCACCATACCCCGCAGATGGAATACCCCGGCTGGAGGAAGATTCTTCACCTATCTTGCGGCAAAGAGCTGGAACACCTTTACTCTTCACCTCAGGCAGTTACTATTGTTACCTCAATTCAGGAAGGACCTTAACACCTGGCTCTTCGACTAAATCATAGCGGACTGAACCCCCAGAGCACCTTAAGACTCTTACGGGAATTGAATTGAATTTAACTCTGCTGCTCTTTTCTGCAGCAGGCTGCCTACTCCTGCTGTAGCAGACAGACTGAAAGGACCGAGGGGGAGGGTTGTCGGGATAAATCTTCCAGAGGGGTAGAGCACCCCCCCCTTTCTACAATCTGAAGAACACATTGGTTTGATATCATGGTCTTTCAGGCGCCTGTAGAAAGGAGGATGCAAGTTGTCATACGGACCACACATGGTTTTTTTTAACTGGAAACTATAGCAGCTTATTAGGTGGTGCAGAAGAGGAGGAGGACAGTTGAAACTGGTGGCCTCTACTCATGCCTTTTCTTCTGTACTGCTGAATAATTTGGTTCTGTTGCTTTAGAAGCTGGGAGAGCTGACACTGGCGGAAACTGAAGCCCCTGGAGAAGCCTCAAAATGTCCTGAACTGGGGGTGTAGTCTTTTGCCGATGACTGAAGACCCAAGGTGCGGGTAGTTGCTCTATCTGCTTTGAACCTCTCCAGCAAATCTTCAGCTTTGTCTTTGAAAAGTCTTGCCCCATCAAACAGCCGGTTCATTAACACTGCTTTGACGTCACCGGATAAGCCATTCAACCGGAGCCAGGTCTAATGACCTGCCTAGAGGCCTCTTGTCCACCACGATCCACTTTCATCTTTCAGGTAATCCAGAAGATTTGGTATCACTAGCTGAGCCAGGTCTCACAAAGCATCAGCATGTCTATGCAACAAACATGCTGGTGTCAGAGAAATCTGTCTGTTGCAGACACTGCATTGCTTGAATTCTAAAAGTTATGTGCAGATATCCATGACAAACTGCTGAAAATATAATTTGAATGGAAAAATGTTCAGAGGACAAGTCTGGATCCGTGTTGAAGGGTATGGAAAAAAGAGAAACAGACATTCATTCATATGGATGGAGACTTATACGTCTAAGTCAGGTCAAATCTAGGGTGGAAACCAACAGCGGATCAAAACCGTGGTGCACCTGATTGGCACAGAAGAGCTACTGTAAGCTTCTGGATCCAGTCTGGCACATAGAGGGGATTCGGAAGGTGAGGGATTTGCAGGCAAAAGCAGAATGCTCCTTTGTGAGGACAAGATGTTTGTTCAAGAGACAGGTCTTGACTTTCTAGAAGTAAGCACCATGTTCCACTCATGACCTTTCATTTGACAATTTAATGCACTGTGGCAATTGTAGCCTTGAACTATTCTAAGGTAAGGAATCTGCAGCTAGAAGTCTCTATCAGATGAACAAGTTTCTTACCTTCGGTAACAAATGATCTGGTACAGACTCTATCTAGCTGCAGATTCCTTACACCCACCCAAGCTTCCCCGCTCTGCGGATATATATATATATATATATATATATATATATATATATATATATGTTTTTGGCATTTTTGCCTTTCTTAAAGGCATGTAATATTTTTTCTTCAAACAGTCAAGTGAAAAAGCTAAGCTACATACTGTTAGTTCTTCCAAGACTGAGCTTCTGGCGTGGAAAGTTGTGGGAAAAGAACTGACATACGCACGCCGAGGTGGTGTCTATATAGACAACCGTGACATCATAGACGGCTCCAACGACGCCACGCGGAGCCGGGCGATGCACGTGGATCTGAACGACGCCACCCGACGGCACGCGCAGGGTACTGCTCAGCAGAAAAATTCCGGATTCGAAGCTGGCGCCAAGGAATTCTAAGGTAAGGAATCTGCAGCTAGATAGTCTCTACCAGATAATTTGTTACTGAAGATAAGTAACTTATTCATCTGATAGAGACTTCTAGCTGCAGATTCCTTACCTTAGAATAGATACCCAAGCTATAATCCGGCGGTGGGTCTGAAGGATATATTTTATACTAGGAAGTCCTGCAGGACTGAGCGGGTAAAATGCCCCTCCGTTCTCACTTGGCTATCCAGGCAGTAGTGTCTCGCAAACGTGTGCAAGGAAGCCCACGTTGCCGCTTGGCAGATGTCAAGCACCAGCACACAACGAGCTAACGCAGTGGTAGCAGCTTTCCCTCTACTAGAGTGAGCCCTCAAGCCCTCTGGAGGCTGCTTCTTGGCCAAAGCGTACCAGATCTTTATTCAGAGAACAAACAAGTTTCTGTACTGCCCGACCCTTCTTTGCACCAACGTACCCCACAAAGAGTTGGTTGTCCACCCTTTTGTGCGGTCAAGGTAGAACAATAACGCTCTTTTTGGGTCCAGCCGATGGAGACACTCCTCTTCCTTCAAGGAATGCAGTGGTGCAAAGAAGGTGGGGAGGGAGATATTTTGACCCAGATAGAAAGGGGTCACCACCCTCGGGAGGAAAGAGGCACGAGTTCTTAATACTACCTTGTCAGGATATATCGTGAGATACGGAGGTTTTGAAGATAAAGCCTGCAGCTCACTCACTCTCCTGCCACCAAAAAGGCTTTTTAATAGTGAGCAGCGTCAGAGGACAGTTAAGTAAGGGCTCAAAAGGAGCACACATTAGAAAAGTGAGTGCTAGATTAAGGTCCCACTGGGGCATCACAAAAGGCACAGGTGGAAACATATGTACAAGCCCTTTTAAGAATTTCTGTACAATGGGAGACTTAAACAAAGATGGTTGATCGGGCAAGCGTGCAAAAGCCGATAAGGCAGCAAGATAGCCCTTAAGGGTCCCTAAAGAGGAACCCTGTTGGACAAGAGATAAAATAAACAAAAGGATATTAGAAAGAGAAGAAGAAAGAGGATCAATAGACCTCTCTGTACAATATGAAACAAAAAGTTTCCATCAGCAGGCCTAAATCGACTTAGTAGAGGCATGCCTGGTTGCCAGAATGACATCACAGACTTCGGAAGGGAGGTCATAAACCATCAACTGTCGCCGCTCAAACTCCATGCATAAAGCCACATAGTTGACAGGTTCGGGTGAAGAACCTTCCCCTGCTGCTGCAACAGAAAAGCCTCCCGAAGAGGCAACTTGATTGGAGGACTGATGCTCATTTTGAGAAGCTCTGGATACCAGACTCTCCGTGCCCAATCCGGAGCCACTAGGATTACTTGGGCCCGGTCGTTCTTGATTTTCTTGAGAACTCTGGGCAGAAGTGGTATGGGTGGAAAGACATACAGGAGGCCTGAACTCCACTCGCGACGAAAAGCATTGCCTAGCGATAGCCCCCTTAGAAACTCCAATGCACAAAACTGCTGACATTGTGCGTTCTCTACGGAGGCGAACAGATCTAACCAAGGCTCTCCCCACTGCTGAAAGAGTCCTTGCGCCACCTCCGGATGGAGATACCATTCTTGATCCGCTAAGCATTTTTGGCCGAGCTCGTCCGTGCTGACGTTCAGAGAACCTGCCAGGTGTTGAACCACCAGGGTTTTGCCCTGCTGTTCCAGCCATGTCCAGAGACGCAGAGCCTCAAAGGGTCCACAACCCCACCCCGCCATGCTTGTTGCAGTACCACATTACGGTGGTGTTGTCTGTGAACACCTGCACAACCTTCCCTTTCACAATACGGAGGAATGCTTTTAATGCTAGCCGGATTGCTCAAAGCTCCAACAAGTTGATATGGAGCACGGATTCCGCCGGAGACCAGTGACCTCTGATCTCCACCTCTCCCAGATGGCCGCCCTATCCCAGAAGTGACGCATCTGTCACTACTGTGAGATCTGGCTGGGGAAGGGAGAGGAGTCTGCCTTTGACCCAATCGCAGTCCACTAACCACCACTGCAGATCCTTTGCAGTTCCCTCCGAGATCTGAACCACATTGGTAAGATTCCCCTGATGCTGTGCCCATTGGAACTTCAGGTCCCACTGCAGAGCCCTCATATGCCATCTGGCATGCTTGACCAACAGGATGCAAGAGACCATGAGTCCCAGCAACCTCAGAGTCTGTCTCACCAAAATCCAGGATAGAGGACAAAACATCGGTATCATAACCTGAATATCCTGGATTCGCTGCTCGGGAGGATAGGCCCGATACTGCACTGTGTCCAGAACAGCTCCGATAAAAGTGAGCTTCTGAGAGGGAGTCAAGTGTGACTTCGGCACATTGACAGTGAACCCCAGCGAGTGCAGGAGGTTCGCCGTCGTATGGAGATGGGTGACTATAGCCTGGGGCGTGGGAGCCTTCAAAAGCCAATCGTCGAGGTAGGGGAAGACTGAAATCCCTGACCTGCGCAAATGCGCTGCCGCCACCGCCATCACATTCGTTGACTCCCGAGGGGCACTGGTTAGACCGAAAGGAAGGATGGCAAACTGAAAGTGCTCATGGCCCACCTTGAACCGCAGATAACATCTGTGGGCTGGCAGGATGGGGATATGTAAATACATGTCCTTCAAGTCCAACGCTACCATCCAGTCTCCTTGATCTAGGGCAGACTAGACTGAGCAAGAGTGAGCATCTTGAACTTCTCTTTCTTGAGGAAGAGATTGTCATCCATTAAATCGAGGATAGGGTGAATGCCCTTGTTCTTTTTGGGAATCAGAAAGTAGCGGGATTAACAACCACTGCCTACTTCTGACATCGGGACCCTTTCTATGGCTCCCTTGGCCAAGAGAGCCGTAACTTCCTCGCGGAGAAAAATTAAATGATCATCCATCAGAGGGATAGAGGGAGGGAAAGACTGGAAGGGGAGAGAATAGCCCTTCCGTATGATCTGCAGAACCCATTTGTCCGTTGTGATGGAAAGCCAGTGAGGGAGATGAAATTGAATCCTCCCTCCAACTGGACAGACGTGGTCCTGCAGAACCACACTAGGAAGGCTTGGGAGCAGTGGAGGGGGGCTGTGTGGTGGCCGACCTCTGGCCAGACCCTCTGGGTCTAATGGTACCATGACCACGTCCTCTTCCGGGATGGTGTGAAGCCTGAGGACGGTGGTTAAACTGTGGCTGGCGTGGTACCACGCCCCTTCCAAAGCCTCGAAAGGGGCGAAAGACAGACTGCTGTTGTCATGCTGGTGCTGAAAGCCCCAAGGATCTGGCCGTAGCTCGAGAATCCTTGAACCTCTCAAGCGCGGAGTCTGCCCTCTCACCAGAAAGACGAGAGCCATCAAAAGGCATATCCATCAAACTTGACTGTACATCCCCCAAAAAGCCAGTTGAACGTAGCCAGGCGTGGCGACGCAGGGCCACTGACAATGAAATCGCTCTGCCCAGCGACTCGGCTGTGTCCAATCCACACCTGATCGTAAACTTGGCTGCATCTCTCCCATCTTTGAAAGCCTGGGTGAGAGTGTCCCGAACGCCCTCCGGGACCTGGGGCAGCACCTGTGCCACAGTAACTTATGGGAAAAAACTGCCCAATAGGCAAGAGGTGTTTACGGACCTCAATGCCAGGCTGGTGAAAGAAAACATTTTCTTTCCAAGCTGTTCCAGCCTCCTGGATTCCCTATCCGGGAGAGCAGAAGGGAAGGCACCACAGGAAGTAGAGGCTTGGACCATCAAGCTCTCCGGGGTGGGGTGCTGGGTCAGGAAACTAGGGTCGCTTGGAGCGGGCCTATGGCGACCATCCTATTCACAGGAGCCCCTGTGCTGGGTTTGGACCATGTACCCCGAAGGACGTCTTTTAGGGCCTTATTGAAGGGCAACATCGGCTCTGATGTTATCACCCCCGGTTGAAGCAACTCTGTCAGGAGATTCGTCCTGACTGGCACCATAGGCAAGTATAGGTCTAAGACCTCAGTTGCCGTACGCTCCACCATAGCATAAGAAGCTCCCTCCTCCGTAGCCACATTAGGAGGAGAGAGCATACCAGTATCTGGAGATGTGTCCAGTCCACTGGCCTCCCCTAGATCCTCGTACCAGTGCTGTTCCACGTCATATTCCAAAGGGTCCTCAGACCTCTCCCATTCCTCTCCTGTGCCTGACAATTCTGAATAATGCTCAGACAATGATCTGGGCCGAATCGGCGGCGTTGAATTCGGAGTAGCGTCGTACGACGTCGCTCCAGCTCTGGATCATCCAGAATGAGGATGGGGCTACCACCAGTGGGCGTCGGTGGTGGAGGAAGCGTCGACGTCAGACCCAACGCAGGAGGAGTTCGACTGTGAGCGACCGCCGCCGGTCCAGATCCGGTATCAGATCCTGGGGCCCCCACCGGCACTGAGGCCGAAGCCACCAATTTCAAAGCCGAAGGGGCCCCTGCTGACACTACGGGGCCCGAAGACCCACCCAAGGGTGCCGCCCGCTCAAAAACGAGAAGCATGGCCTCCGTGGTCGCAGGAGTCGCTCAGGTCCCCAGAGAAGGGGAAAGACCTGGAGTCGACCCTGGCGACGGCTCTGCAGAACCGCACTCGGAACGTCGACATTCCCTAGACGCCTCGTCGGCCAACGGGCGTGGCCAAGTTGAAGTCCGCTTGGACTTCTTCTTCTTCTTGTGCCTCTTACTTGAATGATCATAAGACCTCAAATGCAAGGAAGAGGACTTGGGGCTCCAGGAGCGGTGCCGCTACCTCCTCCTACTGCAGGACCATGACCTCCTCGGAGTCGCGCCAACCAAAGACGGCTGTCGGGCCACAAGAAGCTTGAGGGATCTCTCCCTCAAGGCCTTCGGAGCCATGGCCCGACAGATAGAGCACGAGGTGGAGTCGTGATGTACGCGCGCCAAGGTGGTGTCTATATAGACAACCGTGACGTCATAGACGGCTCCAACGACGCTGACGACGACGCGTGGAGCCGGATGCATGCAAATCCGAACTACGCCACCCGACGGCGCGCGCAGGGTACTGCTCAGCAGAAAAATTTCAGATTCGAAGCTGACGCCAGGGAATTCTAAGGTAAGGAATCTGCAGCTAGAAGTCTCTATCAGATGTAACATATTCCAAAGCTTTGTTAAAAGAAATCCCTGGACTGGAATAGTGTTGCAGTTGACATATGGTGATGCCAGGTAGATTTATGTCCCAAAATCAGCCCCCCTTGCCAAGACGACTATTGCTGGATCCTGTGCTTTTTTTTCTAAAACAAGGTGGATGAATGAGTGAAGTATAATTATTTTAGTTGGTCTGGTATTCTGAAGAATAGGAGACACAAATGAAAAAGCTATTTTTAAAGCACCTGATATAATTTTCTATAACCCAAATACCCCACCTTTGAGTGAAGAAAAGCAGAAAGGGAGACATTCCATAGAAACCCCTGTATTATTTATTTCAATACTACTGATAGAGCAGTGCTTAGCTCTGTAAAATAAAAGAAACAAATCATAGCACGGTGATATATAACACATATGTAAGGTTTTTGCAATGGATCGAAAGATCCAGGGGAAGTAATGGCTGTCAATTATCTTATGTATCCAAGTGAAGTCAATATGGGCCCAAAACCCCTGGCCTTCCCAACTTGCCTTCCAAACCATTTTAAATAAATGAGACATACCTGAGTGTTGCAGGTTTTACAAAACTGCTTGATTTTTCCAGTAGAAATGTCATGGTCATCATAGCACTCCCGACATTCAAATACTGCAAGTCCTCCACATATGCGGCACTGCCTAGGGGCTAAATGAAAGTTACACTGTAAATATTTTCAGACAAATGCCAAAAAACAATACAAATGCTTTCAGGAGCACATGTGTTATGCATGTTTATATTAGCACCACATGAAAATTGGTAAAGTGTTCCACAACTCTGAAAACGGCCATGCAGTAGAGGCAGAGCTTAAATGCCTGACGTCCTAGTGGCATTATATCAGTGTTTGTCTTCTGCAAAGCATTTCACTTCATGGTAGTGGGAATAAGTAAAGAGTAATTTGTTCACTCTTTATAAAGTCAGTGACACATTTATATACAAATATTTGAATTACTGCATGTATATCTTTGATCAATTGTACACCGTATTCTGCATCCATCAACTGTAAAGTTGGGGCAGCAAATACTGACAACACGAACGTCAATGAGTGTGACTTCCAAACTCCAATATGATTAATATGTCAGTGAATTCAGACACATGGACAGAATTTATACTCAAAACAGTAGCTCTACCATTTACAGACTTGTGCAGAGTGAAGAACTCTACTTATGCAAGGCTGTAACTCCCCCTTCTCTCTGATTAGGACTTCAGCATAGCTGCCTGAATTCCATCTCCTAGTTAACATTATTGAATGGCAGGCAGTGGGGTAGAGTTTCTCTGGGTGGATACCACTGCACCAGTATAAATTACTATTTGATTGAATGATGCATAATGCATCTAACTGTAATTGACAACATCTTTCTGCCAACTCTTTTGGAAAATATTCCACCTGTGCAAAATCAAACTGAAGATTGTCTACGGTTAGATCTAACAAGGAGGTCTTATTACATTAATACACCTTCTTTGAAAAGTCTCCATATCTCACCACAGTGACACAAATGTAATCCACAAGCTAAATCTTCTGGTACTGATTTAATTTTTTTAAAAACGTTGTGTCACTGATTCATTAAGGCCCGCCTGTATATTCTTCACAAAATGTCTCCCCAATTAAAGAGGTAACTAAAGAGTTTAAGAGAGTGAGAATGGAAGGAAGCACATATGGAAGAATCATCATTCAATGATGATCTAGAGAAACAGAATGGTATGCCGGAGAGCTGTCATTCTGGGAAAGAAATTATGTTTTATCGGATGCATGAGCTGCGGAGAAACTGTTTGGAAAAACAGAGAACATGTATTTTCCCTTTAGGTAAGTTGTCTCAACTGCCACGTTTTGAAATGAATATTGCTTCTAACATGAATTTAATCATCAAACTCTTCATGTATTATCCCTTTACGTCAGTTAAAGGAGTAAGTCAAACTCAAAATTGTGTATGCACCTCTTTTTTATTGTTCTTTATCCCAGAACAATGCATCAGGGAGAGTAAATAGTGATAAAGGGTTCCCTAAAAAAGAGAAACAACGTAAAATAAAATCAGGTGTGCCCACTGTTAATAACTTATCTCCAAAGTTATGTCTCTAGGTCTAGGGATAACACATCTTTGAACGTCAAACACATGTATACATAGGTGCAGCATGCATAGCTGACAACAACCAGAATTTAATGTTGTGCACTCCCAATGTCATAGCTACACTATTATTGTCTGACAAAAGTGACAGCAGTAAACTGGTAAATTTCACGCAAACCTTTCAGCAATGTATGTATTCAATCTCATAGATTTTTGATCAACATGAAAAAGTGCTTATTTGAGTCAGAGAGCTGGAAAACGTCAGCAAAGTTGTCAATACTATGTACTATTTGGTACCCAAACTTCTTGGGTGAAAAAAGTCCAAATGTTGTCCTGGGCTTCTTGTCATAAGGGATGGTACATGCTATGGTTCTTTTAATCAGAACTTCATGCCAGACAAGGCAGACACGCGCTGTAACTATTTATAGCAAGGCTTGATTAGCTGCTTGCATGGGATTCCACTGCCAAATATTTGATGCATCCAGAAATCCCAAAAAGTATGGAAACCTTCTGATTTAAAGAGAAATCTAAGGGATTTCTTTCTGCAATGAATAAATTCACTGGGCCATCTTTTCTTGAATGTACCAGATCCTGTGTTTACTAAAGGGCTCACTCATAAATAAAGGTGTGGTGCTGAGATTGTGCCTATTTTTACGTCTCGGTTTTCACAGAGCAGCATTATAAGAGACCGACTGCAAACAATTTACAACAAGCATTGGCACAGCCAATAGGGCTCGCCTTTGGGACCTTTTTAGTGTTTAGTTAGAGCTACCGGTTGTGCCAATGTTTGTAAGCTATGTTGTACAGTATAGTCAGCTGTGCAATATGTTGATAAGTTATACTAAAAAAAGTATTATAAGCATGTTTGTTACTTTATACACATCCAGAAGGCAAACTTCAAGCAACTAGATATGCAGCGCCATGTAACCTTGCATAAATATCAACAGTATTTTTTATGCCAATGTGTGTATACAGTATTCTACTCAAAAGGTTTAAAAACTGAAAACATGTATCGCTTTAGAAAACAGTTTGGAACATAATAAGTTATAAATAATATTGGGGAAGCGTGCAAAAAGAGATTGTATTAGGTAACCGTGTTTGTTTGCAAAATACTAAATAAATATTTTGCCAAAGTCTGCTGAAGCAAGCACACGACTACAACTTTCGCAGTCTCTCCCCTTCTTTCTCTAAAACCAGTGCCAGGATGGTGTCACATATGGCCCAAGAAAGTAGAGAATCTGACTGTTCTCTTTTGAAGTAAGCCAGCTGGTACAGATAAATCAAAAGATTAGCACCGCAGTAAAGATTGTTACCTCTTTTAACAATTTCCTCTTTTTTTCAAGAAGTCACACAGTAAATAACTCAAAAACACAGGATGTGAAACCAGCAACCGAGACGAGTGGCCAGTGCATGTTGCACGTTCACTTGCATGGAAACATTACATATTCGGAAATACTCAACCACCAAGTCACAAAAACAAGCCTAATCAAGAGCACAACACGCTACCTCTCAAAGCATCGCAATAATGAAACACAGATAATACACGGTGTCTGTGAAGCGAGTGCCACGCTTATCACGCGCTCACAAACACGCACAGTTAAGGAAGGTACTCGGTGCTCGTTCACAATGCTGTGCTGCTGAAGTGAAAAGAATGAAGCGCAGCAATCATCAGGCGGGTGCCGCACAAAACATAAGCTATGAGATAAAGCGCGGTGTCCATGAAGCAGGTGGCGCGTTGATCCTGCACCAAAAGCACACGCACTGAAAGCAAGTGCTTAAAACTCATTCACAATGCCGTGCTACTCAAACACAATGTAATCCAAACGAGTTTTACTCGGAAGGCAACAGTACTAAAAAAAAAATGTAACAAGGTAATCCAAGCTCGTTAAACTAAAAATAAATGAAACGAGCCAGACCTCAAAAACGAAATGCCATCGCAAAAGGGTGTTAGTCAGAAAGCCATAAAAAACAAGCATTTGCAATGCAACAGGTCTCACATTTGCTATTGGCGCTGCAAATGCATAGCTGGTCTTTTCTTGCCGCATAAATTGGTCAACCCTGCCACATAATTGGTCCTCTCTGCCACATAATTCTAGTGGCCTTGCATATAACTAAAGCACTTTCATTCAGACGCCGCCCATCCTTTAGGGCGGAGGGGCCACGCCCCCCCACCTTTTGCCCCTCATGAAGAGTGTCTGTCAGGCTGGACAAAGGTCAGCCTGACAGACACTCTTCATTTTCAGCTCAGACAGCCAGGAGTGAGACATTCGCGATTTGCGCAGGCTCCTGGCTGCCTGAGCTGAACTTTTGCTGGGCTGAGAAGGTCACAGCTCCTATGGGCGTGACCTCCTCGGCTCAGCAAAGGTGCCTCGAGGCCCTCCCCTGAGTGACGAGGAAAGCGTCACCCATTGACTTCGACCTGGGCGCTTCAGGTTTAAGCCCTGAAGCGCCCAGGGCGAGAGTCAATCAGTGACACTTCGTCACCGAGTGAGGTGGGGTCAGCAGTCTCACTGACCCCATCCCACTCTGTGACGAGGCTGGGACTGCTGCCTTCCCTCATTGGCTGACCTAAGACAGCAGTCCCAACCCTCCTGGGACCTCGAGGCTGAAGGTAAGTGTGTGTGTGTGTGTGTGTGTGTGTGTGATGTTTTAAAATGAATGTTTGAATGTTATGTGTGTTAATGGATGTGCGTGTGTGAAAGAATGAGCGTGTCATGTTTTAAAAATGAATGTTTGGTGCGTGCGTGCATGTTTGAATGGTATGAGTGTTAATGGATGTGTGTGCATGTGTGTCTGAAAGAATGAGTGTGTGTGAACATTTAAAATGTATGTTTGGTGCGTGCGTGCAAGTTTGAATGTTATTAGTGTTGTTAATGGATGTGCGTGCGTGCATGTCTGTGTGTGAAAGAATGAGAGTGTGTATGTGTGCTTCCCGCCCGCCCCGTCCCTCCTAAAGCTGCTGGCTGCCACTGCTTTCATTTACCTTCGTCCTCTATCTTTATCTCTATCGAGCAGAATTCTATTTTTCTGGGGCTTAGGCCTAACCAAACACTGGAGAAAAGGTGGCATATCCCACTGTGAGTGGTAGTGCCATAGACAATGTCGTAAGCGGTGGTTTAAAAACAGAAGGCTCGGTGCCTTGAACCAAAATAGCATTAATATTTATTTCCCAGGTTTTAGTTATGGTGGAAATAAAATAAGAGGCAGTGTGCGGTTTCCATCCTGCTATTTATCTAAAAACAACCAAAAACAAGTAAATAGCGGGAAATGCATTTTTCCTTGTATGTACTGTATATGTGGTCCAGCCTTTCGTCCTGCTTAACATGGACCTAACCCTATACCTTTATATATCTGATGGTGTGTATAGCTCAAGTGACCAGCAGCATGCAGAAATCATAGGAAAAAGGATGGCTCTGTGAGTAAATAGCGTGGAATAGTTTTCTACATTCTATGGTAGTTTAGTATATCTGCCTAAAGGTCGGGTAACGGTATTCAAAGGCAAGACTTATTGGCTTTACCAATATTTGTTGTTAAATTGGTCTGAGGAGGCGTATTACACCCAAATTACCAGTGGTATGATAAAATGTAAAGCTTTGAGGAGGTCAATCCACTCCTCTATAAATGGGATTAAGTTTGGGTTTCTGCATTTTGATTTTCTTTGAGATAAAGCGCTCTAATTCTGTGACTGTGGCTTTATCAAAAACAAAGACCTGTGAAGTGCTGGAACACGAGCAGCAATAAAAGCAAAGCCCTGCCCAGCCCTAGCAACGCCACCCAAATATGAAAACTGGAAATTACACGCACTCCAGGAAATCAGCTGTTGCAGCAGAGAGAGCAATTACAACTCTAAACATACCTAAAAATATCAACACGAATAAAACCAATCAATGCCCTCTACCGGACTTGTATCTGAGGCTCACGTGATTTGAACCACCTTGGTCAATCCGTAATCTTTCGGGCCCCCTTCTGCTGCAAAAAACAAAAGCGCCTGCTAGAAAGAGCAGAAAACATTCCTCCAGGCCCCACCTACCTTGACTGAATGAAAGGGTTTGTTAACAAACATTAGAGCTGAGGCTCAGCAGCTCCTTTGAATTCTGCTGATATGATGGAAAGCGATGCTATTCTGAAGTGTAGAGGCTGCGTGGAAGCAAGGCTCCTGCCGGCTAAGACAAAGGCAGGGAGAGCATGCAGTCATTTAATGAAGGAAAAACCATGTGTAAATGTTGATAGGTTTCACGCCATTATCGAGCAACAAACCGATGCTACGACTATGCAAAATTCTAATTGAGAGAATTTTAATGACCACATCTTCTGTATTTGCTTCATAATGCAGAGAAACATTTCTGGATGTGTCGGCAGGAGTTGTGCAATAATGCTGAATGCATCAATTCATTTTACATGATCCCGTGTAACCACTTTGCCTTTCCCAACTGCCATACTCAGGTTTTCCGGAGACGTAGTCACCTCAAATCCAGCGTGCCAAAGCCTCACCAAGTGCCGGGGTAAGGCAGATTGGAGCACAGCCATGTTTTACTTCACACCATTCTTACACGGCTAGGCTGTATACTGCTGTGGCAAGCTGAGCATTTTTCAGTGCCTTATTCACCCTTGATTATTTAACAGGCTGCTCAGGTTTCTCTTCTCTGGCGATGTGCCCTTAGGGGAGGAGAGCAGAGTAGAGCAGAGCTTAAAAGAGAAACCCAGTCACTCCGAGGATGGCGTGCTAAGGCATGCAAGCACGCTGACGGACACGTGCCCAGGTAGAGCTGTAAAGCACAAACATTATTACTCAAAGTGACACAAAAGTGTGACAACTCATCACACGTACACACACAGAGAAGAAAACAGACATACACATTTACAAACACCGTCATGCTCATAGACACAAATAAAGGCGGCCATCTACAACAGAGCGTCATTTATACACCACGCAGGATGTACAAAAGAAAGAAATAGTGTGCCACACTAAGCTATATGGCTGGTCGTGCAACAAACCATGTACAGGATCAGTCTGTAAGACAGTAACAAACGTGAAGGATTTTCCTATGAAATCAAAGGAATTTTGAAAAGCAGGCCAAGGAACGAATGAAAGTGATGGGCATGAGATGGGTGTGGTTAAAGCCCACAGATTTAGATTACAACATGTCAAAGACAGCGCTTGCGCGCTGCCTAGCTCAACCTAAAAACAACACTACTCAAACACGAGGTAATCCAAGCGCATTTTAATCAGAAGGTAGAAAAAAAAAATCGAAATGCCATCACAAAAGTGTGCTGGAAGGCAAAAAAAATAAAGGTTATCCAAGCGAGCTGCACTAAAAATAAATTAAACGAACCAGACCTCAAAAACAAAATACCATCGCAAAGGCGCGAGACAGAAAGCAAGAAAAAAAATAAAAACACCACCACTACTCAATCACAAGATAATCCATAAGAAACAAAATCGTGCACCAAAAAAACCCATAAACTAACAATGGTGGAAGAGGACATGTAACAGGGGCAGTCTCCATTGGAGGAAACAAACAACTAAAGGAGGGCCCAAAAATAAAAAAATCTCACCATTTAAAATTAAGAATTTACAAGGGGCACTACAAACTACAAATCACAACAGAAGGGCATGAAAGAGTATGACCAAAGCCACAGATTAAACACATCATGTCTCGAAGAGACAGTCAATGTGCTGCCTAGGCAAGACCTAAAAAGTGAGTTTTGGGTCTTGCCCTTTCAACCATTTGCTTACTAGAGACATTGTCAATCACATCTTGGCTTAGCTCAGTACACTACTCCTCTCTCACCCAAATCTATTAGCCTTCCACAGCTCCATGGTTGCACTTGACTGCATGAGCGACTACTTTACAACTACATCTCTTACTGTTTACTCGTGCTGGTTTCCTCTCAAGTATCTTGTTGTAATGCGCTAATGGTCCATGCATTAACATATGAAACACACATTGTTAAAAATTGCAGAGGTTAAATTACGCTTTAAAGAGTAAAAATATTATGCTGGTATGTTAGGTGGGATGTAGAGAAAAGAATATGAACACAAGAGCAGGAGTTTATGTTGTGTCTGCTATTAATGATATCTGTAAATGGAATTAAACGTCACAAGGTGCTGGCTTTTTAAGACCTTCGAAAGGCTATGGAAATGGTGGACAGATGCTTGTAAAAGGAACCACTGATGAATGCAGATTTTGGCCTGTTGCTGTTTAAGGCTTGTATTCTGCCATACTCTAATAACATGCTTGAGACACTTTGAGATGCAATACAAATACACCAACTTGCATTGAGTCACTTAAAAAAATTAAAGAAGTGTATTCTGGCCTTCAAATAATGTAATGTTTTCTTAAATGTTCTTAATGACTATCTGTAGCCACAAATCAGATGTTGTCCTTTATATGGATCCAAATTGGTTTTACTGGGACTGGAATTGCTTTGTACGCTTTGGAGTGGATTTACTTCTTCGTCTCTGGATGCAGGCAGTAACAGTTCCCCCTTTCTAGTATGAATTCACAATTCAAAAGCCTGCCCATGCAGTCTCACACATGGAGGCACCTATTAGTCCTACTCTATTAAATGCCAATGTGGCCTCACTCACGGCTCTGACCAGACATTCTGGGCTTTCTTTATATGCTTACATTGACAACACACAAAAGCTGATTCCTTTTGTCTGTACGGGGCAGTGACCTGCACCTATGGCACAGTCCTTGGCTACTTCAATTCCATCTAGTTATTTGGACTGGGATTTAGGAGATATCAAAAAGACTACGTATTGCAAAGGCCAGAGAAGTACAGAAGTATTATGCATGTCTCCAAGCTCTCCCCTAAAAAAGCCATTGTCACTTTGGATGGTGACTGATTGTGCCCACTTTTCTGCTCATTGTGTTAAACCGTCAGACCTTCTTTCTGTCAAATAATTATAAATGTGAGTAAGTAGCTGGTCATTTCTATTGCACAAATAGGTTCAAATTTTGGGTTATATAAAATATAAGCCTCTTTTTATCTAGAGGTTGCAGTTCAGCAAAATATTCCTACATTTGTAAAAACTTCAAAAAAGAGTTAAGCAAATAAAAATGTCCACCTCAATGCTTAAAATCAACATTCTGAAACACAACACCCCAAAAGTTAGTTTTAATTGCTTTCCAAGAATAAGAATATGAATCAAGAAAGATTCAGGGTGTGGGGGAGGGGTGGTCTTAGAGATATTTATTACCTCAGGGTTACATTAGTTAAGAGTAGAGGCAGTGGATGAAAAATAAGTTTATTTTTTGCCCATACCTGGAAGACAATGTTGAGAGGCTTAAACGTCACCTCTAATGACATGCGGTTTCCAAATCTGAATACCCATTATCTGGGGGCAAAAAACATTGTGGGTCTGTACGATTTGGCACAACTGCTTGGCCAATCATAGAGATGCCAGTCAAGTAAGGTCCAGTTACCTCTTCTTACAAGTAGTAGTAGTACTTTTTTTTTTAATAACATCTTTATTGAGTTTTAACACTAAGAATTATAAGTAGTATTAAAAGCATTATCAATATATCACCAAACCACATACAACGTGCCAAATTATAGCCTTATAAACTGTAGTCAGATTTCAAAACAAACAAGTTACTTACTTACGGTAACGTCTTATCTGGTAGAGACTGCATCTAGCTGCAGATTCCTTACCTCTTACCTTTGAAAGCCAGACTGAATCCGAAAGATTTTTCATGAGCAGTACTCCCGCACGGTGTTGATTGGTGCTCTCTGCGTTCGTTCTCGATATCATCAGTGCTGGATGTGATGCAGTGTCGCCCTTACAGGCACCAACCAGGCGAGCTGCTGTCAGATTTCCTGACTTCACACCAGAAGCACAGAGCCATGAAGTGCCCTGTCCAGAGAAATCGGTTTGCAGAGCAGGGAGAATGGATGAGTCGGTAAGGAATCTGCGGCTGGATGTAGTATCTCCCATATAAGGTGTTACCGAAGGTAAGTAACTTGTTCATCTGGATTTGCAGACCAACTGCAAACAAGGACGTCCTTCAGGACCGAACGGACAAAGTGACAATCCCGACAGACCTGACTGTACAGGAAGTAGTGTTTGGTAAATGTATGCAGAGATGTCCATGTTGCTGCATGGCAGATGTCCAGGACCGGACTTCCGTATGCTTTAGCTCTGGTGGAATTATCTTGCAAGCCTTCAGGATGTTACTTACTTACTGTTACGCCAGTGTGTAGCAGATTTTAATACAGAGAATGACATATCTGGAGACAATCCACTTCTGCCCTGCCCCCACCATTCTTCACATCTACATACCCTACAAAGAGTTGATCATCCACCTGGACCTCTTGTGTACGGTGAAGGTAGAACGACAATGTTCTTTTTGGGTCAAGACGGTGGATTTGCTTCTCTTCTTCAGTGGGATGCAGAGGAGCAAAAAAGGTAGGCAGTTTGATTATTTGGCCTACACGAAATGGGGTGACAATCTTCTGCAGAAAGGAGACCCTTGTGCGAAGTCAGGATCGACAGAGAGGTAAGGTGGCTTAGATTATAAGATCACTCACAGATAGCCCTTAAGAGTGCCCAGAACAGAGCCCTCCTAGGCAAAGGAAAGTATAACGAGCAAGACTTCAGAAAGAGGGGCAGAAAAGTGATCAATATGTTTCGCTGCACACCATGCCACAATTTATTTCCAATGGCAGGTGTGTACTGTCTTGATGGATAGACGTCTGGCTGTCAGAATAACTTGCCAGACTTCAGGAGGAAGGTCCAAAGCAGTCAACTACCACCCGTCAATCTCCACGCAAGAAGGCGGAGAGTGGACAGGTTTGGGTGAAGAACCCTCCCATGCTGCTACGACAAAAGATCCTCCGGAAGGGGCAGTCTAATAGGAGGACTGATGGCTATGCTCAGTACACCAGACTCTTCGTGACCATTACGGAGCTACAAAAATGACTTGGGCCTGGTCATTCCGGATCTTCTTGAGAACTGTGGGCAGGAATGGCATGGGCGAAAAGGCATTCAGGAGGCCTGAGCCTCACTCAACACAAAAACGTCTCCGAGCTAGAGCGCCTTGGAAACTCTGGTGGCAAAACTGCTGCCACTGCGTGTTCTCGGCAGAGGCGTGCAGTTCTAACCAAGGCTCTCCCTTCTGTTGAAAAAGACCATGCGCTACCTCCAGGTGGAGACACCATTTGTGGTCTGCTAGGGATCGATGGCTCAGTTTGTCTGCCCTGGCATTCTGAGAGACCACCAGGTGTTAAATCACCAGGGATACGCCCTGCTGTTCCAGCTAAGTTCAGAGACGTAGAGCCTGTTGACATAGGGTCCATGACCCCACCCCAGCTGGTTTGTTGCAGTACCACATGGCTGTGGTGTTGTCCGTGAACACCTGCACTAGCCTTCCCTTGATCGAGGGTAAAAAGCCTTTCAATGCCAGTCGGATCGCTCAGAGCTCCAGCATGTTGATGTGGAATCCCGATTCCACGGGAGACCAGAGTCCTCTGATCTCCACCTCTCCCTGATGGTCACCCCATCCCAGGAGTGATGCATCTGTCACTATTGTAAGATCTGGTTGGGGAATAGAGAGGGATCTGCCTCTGACCCAATAACGGTTCGTTAGCCATTTCTGCAGATCTTGTGCTGTTCCTTCCAAGATCTGGCCCACATCAGAGAGATTCACCTGATGCTGCGCCCACTAGAACTACAGGTCCCACTGCATAGTCTGCATATGCAAGTGGGCATGTGTCACTAGCAGGATTAAGGAGGCCATGAGGCCCAGCAGCCTTAGTGTCAGTCTCACCGAAACCCAGGATAGAGGCTGAAACATCAGTATCATAGCCCGAATATCCTGGACTCGCCATTTGGGAGGATATTCCCAAAGCTGAACTATGTCCAGAACAGTTCAGATGAAAGGGTGCGTCTGAGAGGGAGTCAGGTGTGACTTTGGCACACTGATAGTGAACCCCAGTGAATGAAGGTCCGCCGTAGTCTGGAGGTGGAAGACAACAGCCTGGGGCGAACCCACCTTCAACAGCCAGTCATCGATATAGGGGCACCCCTGCTCTCTGCAGATGAGCTGCAACCACCACCATCACCCTGGTGAACACACGAAGGGAGCTGGTAAGGCCAAACGGACGCACAGTGAACTGAAAATGCTCTTGGCCTACCATAAACCGCAGACAGCGCCAGTGGAAAGGCAGGATGGGTATGTGGAAATAGACATCCTGAAAGTCCAACACTACCGTCCAGTCTCCTGGGCCCAGGGCAGACAAGACCTGCGCCACCATGAGCATTTTGAATTTCGCCTTCTTGAGGAAAAAGTTGAGGGCCCGGAGATCTAAAATAAGACGAAAGCCTTTGTCCTTTTTGATGACCATAAAGTAGCAGGAATAGCAACCACAGTCTGCTTCTGGCACCTAACCCCTCTCTATGGCTCCCTTGGCCAAGAGAGCTGCAACTTTCTTGCAGAGAAAGGACAGATGATCCTCTGTCAGCCACTCGTGAGATGGTGGCATGGAGGGGGGGAGGTAGACTTGTAGGGGAGGGAGTAGCCCCTTTGGATAATCTGCAAAACTCAGCTGTCCAATGTTATGGATTGCCAGTGTGGCAGGTGATGGAGAATCCTGCTGCCAACTGGAAGCCCATGATGTTAAAGGGGAAGGCTTAGAGGCTGCAGCTGCCGGGGATTGGTGGATTGACCAGACCGCTGGCTATCTGACTCACGAGGCCTGTGGGCACTGCACCATTGGCCACATAGAGGCTGGGGAGCATGCATGACTCAGTGGCTGGGAGGGAATTGGCACAGTTGGAAGCCCCCTCCGTAGCCACAAAATGAGCAAAAGGCAGATTGTGGATGAAGTGGGGCCACAGACAGGCCCAAAGACTTGGCCATAGAATGAGAGTTCTTAAAGTGCTCCAGTGCCGAATCTGCCTTGTCTTGGACAAGAAGGGTGCCATCAAAGGGTAAGTCCATCAGGGAAGCTTGGAGATCGTCTGTAAAGCCAGACATCCTAAACCAGGCGTGGCTCCTCAGGGCCTACCGTCGATGAAGCCGCTATGCCCAGTTAGTCGGTCATGTCAAGACCACATCGTATTGTAAACTTTGCTGCATCGCTCCCACCAGCAACAACCTGAGAGAGCACTGCCCGGGCTTCCTCTGGGGCCTGTGGCAGCACTTGCGCAACTGTGTCTCACAGAGTGTGGGAGTAACAGCCCAAAAGGCATGAGGTGTTCACAGATGGCAATGCAAGGCTGGCGGAAGAAAAAAACTTCTTCCCCTAAGAGTCTAGCCACTTGGATACCCTGTCCGGGGCGCGGGTGGGGAGAAAGCATACCAAAATCTGGAGAAGTATCCAGTCCACTGGCTTCACAAAATTCCTTACACCAGTCCATATTTGGGTCTTCTCCAAAGGGCTGGTATTCTGCATGGTCCAGCGACCCCTCCCAGTCCTCCCTGAGGCCTAACCCAAGGGAACAGGGCTCAGGCTTCGATCTAGGAAGAAAGGTTTCTGCCCGTGTCAGATGTGACATCCCTCCAGCTCCTTGTCGGAGAGGGGGATCACAATGGGGATGGCGACGCCAGCTCCAGGAGCGTCTGCATCGGGCGGGGAAGGTAGAGATGGTACAACCGGCACCATCCCAGATCCAGGAATAAATCCTTGGGGGCCCACTGGAGCTGCCAGTGTGGAACCAGTAGAGGTCCCCTCTGACCGACTGGAGCCCGAAGGCACGTCGGAGGGGCTGGGTCACCAAAATATAATGCATATGGCCACAGAGAACTCTTTCAGTTAGGGGTGTGTGGAGGGGGGTTGCCCCTGGATAATTGGGGAGGCTCTGAGGAACCAGGTGTTCCCTCGTCTCGTTGGCTGACGGACAAGGAGAAGTCAAAGACTGCTTCGACTTCTTGATCTTTTTCTTGTGTCTCAACTCACCCCACCGTTCCGAGGACTTGGAGTAGGACGATGACGACTTCTGGGTACGCGACTGGTCCTTCCTCTTGACAGAGACCTTGATTTGCACAGAGTTGCATGCCGGGCTGCCATGAGCTTTAGGGACTGCTCCATCAAAGATTTTGGATGCATGGCTCGGCAATCAGAGCACGACTTTGGGTTGTGCCTGCATTCCAGACACCACAGTCAGACAAGGGGCAGGTCTGTCACTGACATCGACTAATGACAGGCTCCACAGGGCTTGAATCCTGTCTTCCTAGATGACATGTCCTATCCTCAAAAACTCTCAACAAAACATTGAAAAAATCCAGTCAAAAAGTGACTGAAGGGTAGCTCTTCTCCGGATCAGCACTGACTGGCACAGAAAGAAAAGAAGTGACATCAGAGCACCCGGGTGGCGCCCATATAGGTGCTACGATGTCACTTCTAGCGTGAATGCTGCCGACAATGCACACGGAGCTGATCGATGTCACCTACTGGCGCACAGGGTTATTGCTCATGAAAAATCTTACGGATCCAGTCTGACACCTGTGGAAATTCAAAGGTAATGAATCTGTGGGTAGAATTCTCTATCAGATGTTATGGTGGTATAGAATTTGTAAAAAAACAGAACCAAACATGAGCCTTGAATCCCACATGGAACAGAAGCGGAAATAAAGTTATACAGTTCTGTTTGTGAACTACCCACAGGGTTGATGGGTGGGGGAGTGAGACATGTCAGGCCAGAGGGTGGGGGGGTGGGGAGATGTGCCGTTGTAAAGGTGCATATGACAATGAGGGGCATGTCGTATCTATTCAGACAGACCCCTCATAATCATCATCGGGGGGGGTTCTGAAGGGTGGTAAGCAATGCATCCCATCCCACTGCTATGGGGAGTCTATATAAGCTTTGCATTTTTTTGTGGCGCAATGCAACCACCTCCGCTGAGCCCCACTGGACGGTCACTATCCACCCCTACATCACACTAGGCAATAATGAGGCCTTCCAGTGCATAGCGATTGCCAGCTAAACGAGTAACTGTGGCATGTCTATGAAGCGATTAGTGGCTCCACCCAGTTTACAGTGCTTGGAAAGGCCCAGCGAACAGCTCGCCAAGTCCACCTGGTCGGTGATATGTGCAAATGTGGTGCAAACGTCTGTCCAACATGCCCTAACTGATGGATAGCTCCAAAACATATGCACCATATCCGCCACTGAGGTTCGATAACGAGGGCATACTGGAGACGCAGTGTTGTAGCCGGTGTTAAGTAAGCGCTATGAAACACAATAAACTATATATATTGAAAGCGGGCATTGTGTGAGATCTTTCTTGGGTACATCAACCTCTGTCTCACTCATTTTGGGTCAAAGCACGTCCTACATCTCCCTCCCGGGCGTGTCAAAGAATGCCCAACAGGTCTTGGGCGGTATAAGGGATGGCCCTGGTTAGCCACGTAACAATCTCCTCCCATTCACCATGGTGTAAAGGACCTGCATCAGGGGATGTGTTTCAGGTTCTGTATCAGTAACTCACCCACGTGCACTCCAGAGTTCCTATGAGACGTCTGTGTGCCAGAAGAACGAGTTACTTACCTTCGGTAGCGACTTTTCTGGTGGATACATTAGCTACCTGTGGATTCCTCACCTGATGAATACTCCCATGGCGCCAGCATTTGACGGAAATCTTCTTACTAGTCTCTGCACGTCGACGAGGACGTCACTTTAGCCCACGCGACGCCGTCTGACGTCATACAGGCAATAAGAAGTCCTCGCCGACGTGCCGATGACAGTACCAACATTTTTTACGTGCATGAGAATAATAATAATAACCCAATGCAATGAAAGAGCAAAGCAACATCTCTTAATATTGTAAATCACACAACATTGCAATAAAATAGCTATAGATTTAATATAACTTTTTTTTTTTTTTTTTTTTTAAACAAATAAATATATTTATACATACGAACCATGTATATACCCAATATATATATAGATTTATATATAAATATACACATATATACAAATATCATACATGCAAAATGTATTGCAACTTTGAATACCAAAAGGAGCACACTCAAGGATTGCTTGGAGAGACCAAAAAGGCAACGGGGAGGCGGGTGGGACCGTGAGGAATCCACAGGTAGCTAATGTATCCACCAGAAAAGTCGCTACCGAAGGTAAGTAACTCGTTCTTCTGATGGATACAACTACCTGTGGATTCCTCACCTGATGAATAGAGTCCCAAAGCAGTACCACGCCCGGCGGTGGGTGCCTAAATGGTCAAACCAAGAAATCCTGCAGCACTGACCGTGCAAAATGACCGTCCCTTCTGACCTCAGAGTCCAAACAGTAATGTTTCACAAAAGTGTGAAGGGACGACCAAGTTGCGGCCTTGCAGATGTCAACCACAGGAACACCCCTGGCCAAGGCCGAAGAGGCCGACTTAGCTCTGGTGGAGTGAGCTCTAATGCCCTCAGGCGGATCCTTCTTTGCCAAAGAGTAACAGATTTTAATGCAAAGAACAACCCACCTGGAGAGTGTTCTCTTGTGGACTGCCTTTCCTCTCCTCTTGCCCACGTATCCGACAAACAGCTGATCCTCCAGCCTGATATCCTTCATTCTGTCGATATAGAAGCTCAACGCCCTTTTTGGGTCCAGGCGATGTAGTCTTTCTTCCTCCTTTGAAGGATGAGGCGGAGGATAAAACGTGGACAAAGTGATTGTCTGAGCCAAATGGAAGGGTGAAACAACCTTCGGAAGGAAAGCAGCCTTGGTCCTCAACACCACCTTATCCCCATAAAACGTTATATAAGGGGGTTTAACCGATAAGGCCTGCAACTCACTCACTCTCCTTGCAGATGTTATAGCTACCAGGAATACTGTTTTAATAACCAAATACCTTAAGGGGCAAGAATGCATAGGCTCAAAAGGGGACCCCATAAGGAAAGTCAGGACCAAGGACAAATCCCATTGAGGCATAACGAATGGTTTTGGAGGATATTGATTCAGAAGACCTTTCAAGAATCTGAGAACAATAGGGGATTTAAATAACGATGGTTGGTCTGGAAGACAAATGAAGGCTGACAAGGCCGACAAATAACCCTTAATGGTAGCTACTGCACAACCTTTCTGCGCTAGAGACAGTGCAAAAGACAAAACATGTGACAGATGAGCATGTAAGGGATCAATCTGTCTCTCTCCACACCACATAACAAATTTAGACCACCTATTAGCGTAGATAGATTTAGTGGAGTGTCGCCTGGCCGCTAAGATAACATCCACTACATCAGGCGGGAGAGAGAAGGAACTCAGGTTGCCCCGTTCAATCTCCAAGCATGTAGGTGCAGACTCTGGAGGTTGGGGTGTAAAACCTGCCCCTGCGACTGCGAGAGGAGGTCTGCCCTGAGAGGGAGACGGAGCGGAGGGCACAGTGAGAGTTGGAGAAGGTCGGAGTACCATACCCTCCTTGGCCAATCCGGAGCTATTAAGATGACTTGGGCCCGGTCTTGGCGAATTTTCCTCAACACTCGAGGAATCAAGGGTATGGGGGGAAACGCGTAAAGCAACTGGTCGCACCAGGTTATCTGAAACGCGTCTCCCAACGCTCCCTGCATCGGATACTGGAGGCTGCAGAATAACGGGCAATGCGCGTTCTCCCGAGTGGCAAACAGATCTATCCGAGGAAACCCCCACATCTGGAAGATTAAACAGACTTGATCTGGATGGAGACGCCACTCGTGGTCTGCCGAGAATTGGCGACTGAGACTGTCCGCACGTACATTCAAGACCCCGGCCAGATGATTTGCCACCAAGCAAATCTGATGGTCCTTTGCCCAGGACCATAGCCGAAGAGCTTCTCTGCAGAGAAGGTACGACCCTACTCCTCCCTGTTTGTTTATGTACCACATCGTGGTAGTATTGTCCGTCAGGACCTGTACCGACTGACCACGAAGGGATGGGAGGAAGGCCTTGAGAGCCAAACGTACAGCCCGTAACTCCAACAGATTGATATGAAACACCTGTTCCTCTGGAGACCAAAGCCCTTTGATCTCCAGATCCCCCAGATGAGCTCCCCATCATAGGGTGGAGGCATCCGTTATTACCGTGGCCACTGGTGGCGACTGCGCGAACGGCTTCCCCTGTGAAAGATTGTTGCCCGCAATCCACCACTTCAATTCCACAGCAGCATCTCTGGAGATCTTGACAGTACCTTCTAAATCTCCCTTGTGTTGAGACCACTGCCTTCGGAGGCACCACTGAAGAGCCCTCATGTGCCAGCGAGCATGCGTGACCAACAGAATGCAGGAGGCGAACAGACCGAGCAGACGAAGGACCTTGAGGACTGGAACTACCGCTCCATTTCGAAACATTGGAACCAATTCCTGAATATCTTGAATCCGCTGAGGCGGAGGAAAGGCTCGACTCAATGTTGTATCCAGTACTGCCCCTATGAACAGGAGGCGCTGAGAGGGCTCCAGGTGAGATTTGGGCACGTTCACCGAAAAGCCCAGGTCGAACAACAACTGGGTTGTTGACTGCAGATGATGCGACACAAGCTCCGGGGACTTGGCTTTGATCAACCAGTCGTCCAAGTAAGGGAATACTGCTATCCCCCTCCTTCTGAGCTCCGCCGCAACCACTGACATCACCTTTGTGAAGACTCGAGGTGCTGAAGTAAGACCAAACGGGAGGACCGCAAACTGATAATGCTGCGACCCTACCACAAACCGGAGATACTTCCTGTGCGACTTGAGTATCGGGATATGAAAGTAAGCATCCTGCAAGTCGACAGACACCATCCAATCTTCCTTGTTCAACGCCAAAAGCACCTGTGCTAGGGTCAGCATCTTGAACTTTTCCTGTTTGAGGAACCAATTCAAGATCCTCAGATCCAGGATTGGTCTCAACTGACCATCCTTTTTGGGAATCAGGAAGTATCTTGAGTAACAACCTCGACCCTTTTCCTGCTCTGGGACCAACTCTACCGCGCCCTTTGAAAGGAGGACTTGAACCTCCTGTTCTAGCAACAGGAGGTGTTCTTCTGAACAATAAGATGGGCGGGGCGGGATGAGGGGCGGGAACTCCCGAAAGGGAAGGGCGTAGCCTTTTCCCACAATGCCGAGAACCCAAGTGTCCGTTGTGATAGACTTCCACTTGTGGAGAAAACGCTGTAATCTTCCCCCTACAGGAGAGGAGTGAGTGGGAGACGGTGGAAGCCTAAGGCTGCTTCCCCTGCTGCACCCCTCCAGAGGACGAGGAAGAGGCAGAGTGCTGTTGAGAGGCTCCTCTGGTACGGGCCCCACCCCTCCCCCTCCCTCTAAATGACCTATAGGGGAGGGAAGAGGCGGGTTGCTGGAACCTCCCCCGAAAGGAAGAGGAAGAAGAGCCACGCCCAAATCCCCGAAACCTCCTGAAAACTCTAGAAGAGGCAGAGGAAGAAGGAGCTTGCAGTCCTAACGATTTGGCTGTGGCTCTGCTCTCCTTAAATCGTTCCAAGGCTGAATCTGCCTTGGCTCCAAACAGTCTGTCCCCATCAAACGGGAGGTCCAGCAGGGTCGACTGCACATCCGCAGAGAACCCTGAGTTTCGGAGCCAGGCCTGTCTTCTTGCCACCACAGCCGTGCCCATCGCCCTGGCCACCGAGTCGGTCGTGTCCAGCCCAGACTGGATAATCTGGGTCGCGGCAGCCTGGGCGTCCGAGACCACATCCAAAAGACCCTGGGGAAGCTCCGTGAATGAAGACGAAATATCATCCATCAGCGCATGGATGTACCTCCCCAGAATGCACGTGGCGTTGGTGGCCTTCAACGCCAAACTGCATGACGAAAATATTTTCTTGGACTGCGCATCCAGTTTCTTGGAGTCTCTGTCTCCAGGCACCGTCGGGAAGGAACCAGGCGCTGACTTTGAGGAACAGGAGGCTTGCACCACCAAGCTCTCCGGCGTAGGGTGTCTAGAGAGAAAGCCAGGGTCAGATGGTGCAGCTCGATACCTCCTGGCCACAGCCCTATGAACGGCCGAGGAAGACACCGGCTTCTTCCACACCTCCAACACCGGATCCAGCAAAGCCTCATTAAATGGCAAGAGAGGCTCAGCTGCAGCAGAGGCCGGATGCAATACCTCTGTCAGCAAATTCTGCTTTGCCTCTGCCACCGGCAAAGGCAGGTCCAAAAAGCTCGCTGCCTTCCTCACCACAGCATGAAAGGAAGCAGCCTCCTCCGTATATTCCCCTGGAGATGAAAGGTCCCACTCAGGGGAAGTGTCCAGCCCACTGGCTGTATCCAGACCATGCAGTCCGTCTCCAGAGTCCTCAATCTCTCCCTCCTCTAGGACTCGCTGGTACTCTTGCTCTTCTAAAAGACGGAGAGCACGCCTCCTCGAATGAAGTCTCTCCTCGATACGCGGAGTCGACATGGCCTCCGCCGACGTCGAAGAACGGCGCCGATCTCCAGAAGCATCTGACGCCGCGTCCGGCGCCACAGGCAGCTTCGGCGCCGAGGCAGGAGCCGATGGACCAACCGGAGTCACAGGGCAAAATCCTGACTTCGACGGAGGGGCAACCTCCGGGGCCGAAACATCCGAAGCCACCGGAGCGGCCACCGACGCCGGCACCGGGCCCACATTCCCAAAAGGGAGAAAGGGCATAAAGGGTGCCGGCCGAAGAGGCGCAGGATCACCCAACGAAAAGGCCAAGGGCCCCGAAGGACCAGCCGGAGCAGCTCCTGGAGCCATCTGCTGAAAGATGGTATACATCGCATTAAGAAACGCTGTACTATCGGCTCCAGGAGTGGGAAAAGCCGGATACTGGGGTGCCTGGATCGAGGGCGACCCCGACGCCGGCCTCGACGTCTGCGACGCCGGAGAAAACACAAGAGGCTGCACCACCTCAATCACTGACGCCTGACCAGGTGAAGTCGGTGACGCCGGAGAGGGCAACGGCGTCGATGGATGCGGCGTGACCGTGGGGCTGACCTCCCAAGTCCTCCGACGCCGAGCCGAAGGTGACCTCGAACGAGACTCCTTGCTGGAGTGGCGTCGTGAGTCTCTACGGCGCCGGGAGTCTCGATGACGCCGGTGAGACCTTGGCGAAGAAGACTTCTTATGATGTTTCTCCTTCTTCTTTGACTTTGCCATGAATAACTTGGCCTCGCGCTCTTTGAGGGCCTTCGGATTCATGTGTTGACATGAATCGCAAGTCGAGACGTCGTGGTCGGAGCTCAAACACCATAGACAGTCGGAGTGAGGATCTGTAACTGACATCTTGCCCCCACACTCTCGACAGGGCTTGAAACCCGACTTCCTCTGAGACATTGTTACCGCAGAGAAGACTACGCAGCAGACAATACACTGTAACCACGAAGGTAACAGTAACTCCCTCGAAGATAACCGTTTCGAATGCACGGAAAAAAGGGAACTGTCATCGGCACGTCGGCGAGGACTTCTTATTGCCTGTATGACGTCAGACGGCGTCGCGTGGGCTAAAGTGACGTCCTCGTCGACGTGCAGAGACTAGTAAGAAGATTTCCGTCAAATGCTGGCGCCATGGGAGTATTCATCAGGTGAGGAATCCACAGGTAGTTGTATCCATCAGAAACTGCCCTACTGGGAGACCAGTCTGCTCAGCCAGGAGGTCCAAGGTGATCAGGGTTTTACTGTGGCAAAAATCCCCCAATGTACCCACCCCCACTGCTTCCCAAAGTGCCAGTCCCTTCCTACCCATGCTTGTCCGAAATAAACAGATGTGTTCCATGGGGTCTCAAGTGCCAATAACGGCAACCCGGGCGGGCGCAACCTTCAGTGCCCTACAGTAGCACTCATGCGCCACTCGGAGGAGGGCGTTTGAAAATACAGGCAGTGCCAAGCCTATCAGGAACAGATTCTGCACCAGCATCTACACCCTCTGTTCTGATCCCAGCCACACCTCTGGTAGATGGCACTGAGCCACTAGGTAGTAGTGTTCAAATAGGAGCTCCCAGTCTTCCACGCTCTGATGACAGCTTCAGTTTGGCCAGTGCTACCCTATGTCTCCCTTTATTACACACAAGGCCTCCCAACATTGTATTTAGTGTCCTGCATGTGCGACGAGGGTCAAGGATCGGTAAATTGGTGAAGTTGTACAGGAGCCTCAGAAGCATAACCATCTTTGAAAAGGCAATCGGGCCTGCAACATCAAAAGGGGAGAACACCAGAAAGCCATTTTTGGTTGTGAGGAGATCATCACCCATCTAGAATATCCCTAGTCATATGACACATATTTATACCCAAATATCGAAAAGTGTATGGCTCCCATCAGACAACTTGTTCACTAATTGTTATGAGATGTGGAGAATAGTCCGGGCAGAGTGGAAAAAGACAGGCCTTTTGGCAGTTCACTTCCAGGCCCAATGAGGCTTTAAAGTCCTCCCATGTATGTGTGATAACACCAGTGCTGCCACGGATATCCCTGATGTACACAAGGACATCATCCGCATGCTGTGATACGGCCTGTGTGACACCGCCAACCAGTATGCCTCAGTCTTGCCCAATTTGCCGCAGCTGCTGCACAAGAAGCGCCACCGCCTGGGCAAAATGCAGCAGGGAGAGAGGACAACCCTGTTTTGTGCTCCTGTCCACTGGCAGAGTTACGATGGCCAATCCAGACCTTCGCCAAAGGAGCAGTATAAAGCAATCTTATCCGCAGCATCCTGCCCTCAATACCCATTTTTTGTAAGGCTACAAACATATAGTCCCAGTCCAAGGTGTTGAAGGACTTCTCCAGGTCTAAAACTAGACTTTCCGCATGTGGCCTCTGTTGTGTGGCCTCCATAGGCAATCTGTGCAACCTATGGATCTTGAGAGTCGTGGATCTGCCCGGTATGAATCCATTTCGGTCGAGGTGGACCAGTACCGACATATGCTCCATTAACCATTGCTACATCGCTTACTAAGTATATTATAATCACTTCCATCAAAGATAACAGTCTGTAAGAAGATACCTCTAGGGAGTCCCTACCCAGTTTCTGGAGTGAAACCAGCAGTGCTGCATGCATCGATGGGGGCAAACACACCGTATCAAGGGCATCAGTATAAACCTCAAGGAGTCCCAACAGGTAGGTGACTGTTCTGCACCAGATGATGGATGACACTCCAGAAGTGCATCGTAGTACAATACAATGGGATGGTGGATGGGGGTCATCAATCCCTGGCGTGTGGGGCTGTGTGCTCTGCTGTCCAGATAAGTTAACCTCACACAGTGGGGGGGGGAAGGGGTGCCTCCAGCCTGTCAGAATCCTCTCAAGTTCGTTTCTTCATATGGCCAGTCCACTGCCGCAGGTCCCCGGGCCCAAAGGAGCTACCTTAATTCAGCCAATATCCACAAGCGGAGGGCATAGGAAGGCCCCCGTTTCATCAGCATCCCCCGCGGTCCACTCCAGTGAGCGCCTACACACAGAGAAACTATCAAAATTGATATTTTAAACATATTGATTTGCCAACCAAACACACTGAAGGTGGTTCCAATTCTGAATTCAGTAAACACTCTTACCACAAAGCTTCTTACAGCGCGCCTTAAAAAGTTTCTCCATTTTATGTACCAGTCTGATCCCTAAATATTTTCCCTCCTATACTACCACCAAAGGCTCTGTGGACTTGGCCCCAGTGACAGGAAGTATCCTCTGCTTCAGCGTGTAACCCGAAAGAAAGTAATAAGCCAGTAGCTTCACGGTATCTGTGGTGTTCTTTACACTATCACCATGACTACTGATCACTGTTGTCTGATGGGAGAACATGAAATGGTTATGTACTAATGAATTCAGACTGTGAGCGTTTCTGTTGGCTCATGCTATTTTTCTCACAAACAGAACAAAAGACTGGGTTCCCATAGGAGTAATTGAGTAATTATGACTAATTGGCTTACTGTGAAAAAGCCACACTAAATAGATCATCCAGTGAATAAAAAAGAAAAAAAAAAAAGAGTTGGGGTCTTGTAATTAAAACATATGGAAAGCACTTATTTTATTAATCATAGTTCTTTTATCAATCCAATTATATTTGGAGCAGGTAGAATGGTGACATTCTAGACACATTGAGAACATAAAACAGTGAAAAAAGCGGCATAATGATCAATGTGACAAAAGTGAGGTGAAAAGCATTGAGAAATTGGAACATCAAATAAATAAATAAAAAAAACAGTATTTCAGATATTCTAAGACTGTTATGGATAGGTAATATAAACTGTTAATAATCTGCCTGACAAAAAACAGGGGTCGATGTTTCAACCACATAAGTTCATTTTATGACAGGGTCATCATGAGAAGGCCTTTAATGAAACTGTATCCTTCTGACCGCGCTCATAGAGTCCTGGAGTCAACTTTCTGGGATAACCTGATCGTAAAACACATGTGGAGGCTCTAATGAATCCCTGCATAGAGCTTGATGGGATTTATTTCTGTGCATCGATTGTTACCTTACTGTGTAGACTTCACACTTGTTCTGAGAACACAACATTTTTTCAACGATGAATGAGTAGCCCTGCCTAACCATCCTGATAATGACCCTATCCTCTCTGCCACTAATGTACTGTTGCAGATTCCTTGTTTCAAACATGCTCAGATGTTGTTTCTAAAAATGTGCTGCAGTTCTGTGGAACCTAGGCTGCCCATTAATCATCTCTTTTTCTACAAGGAAAACATAGGATCGATTTCTTTGGGTTATAGGTCTGCTTCTGTCAACGTTTCTACTAGCAGAAGTATTAATCAAGATATCAGTCATGAATAGTTTCGCCTCTTCCCTGTTCCAGAATGTACGTTAACTAACCCGTACTTCATTGAATAAAACATCAGGCGGACAGAAAGGATAAAAAAGAATGAAAACAGAATATTACCATTCAATTCAGACTGAGCATATCAAGCACATTTTTAAAAGGTCCCTGTGATCATTTGGAGACTTCGCTAAAACGAAAAACGGCTTATGAGCAGTGCGTGTTTAATAGTCCTGAATCAAATTGTGCACCTAGGCTATATTCAGGTTTCCCTGTTATAATGTATTGCACAAGAAACATTAATAGACTGAAGACCCACCTCTACAGATTACTTAAAAGTACTAATAAGCCACCGTGTCTTTCCTTCATTGACTTGGTTAGAAGGTAAGAACACTAGGGGCCTGATTTAGATACTGGTGGAAGGGTTACCCCGTCACAACAGTGACAGATATCACTTCCACTGAAATCTAAATGCCATAGGACATAATGAGATTTCGATTTCGGCAGATGGGATATCAGTCACCGTTGTGATGGAGTAACCCCTCCGCCAATATCTTAATCAGGCCCGAAGTCATTACTAACGTGTTTTTAAGGCCTCTTCTACTGATGATCTATATCTATGAAATCATTATGCTAATTTCTAGTAGTAACCTTCTGCATGGTTGTTCTAGTGTGATAACTTAAAAAAATGTGCCTAGCTGCACTGTATGTCTCGTGTTTTAATTAGCTGGTTACCATGCTGTGGATTGATGTATCATGATTTGTTTTGTATGTGTTAGTCACGTGTGACTTTCTGAATGAATATTCAGGCACGGGCTAAAACTATTTATTGTAATAACACAATGGTGTTCATCGGCACAAGTAAAAGAAGCTAATTTCTCTAGAAATGGTTGGCCTTATTCAATTCTGCACTCCTGAGTCTTTTAACCCCACATGTAAAAGAATAGAATTTTAAGCACTTATTAAATGTACTACTCCATTTGAACCAAAGTGGATCATGATGATTCTTTCCATCATTGACTTCCTTTGAGAGAATCAGGCAACAATGGTTTAAACATAAGGGGTTCTTTCTGAGAGCCCCAATAAAATTATGTGGTAATAACAGATGGTGTTTACCCAGTAGCACAGGGTTTGTTTTTCCCGAGTGTTGTATTACCACATCATTCTGAATTGCACAGTTCATAACAGGATATTATTGTGCTTATGTGAATATAGGCACCAGTAAATTCATGTTACAAAAATAATGTACAGACTGAATTTCAATAGAAGGAAGTTCAGTCAAATGTGTAGTGCAAGGAATTCAATTATTATTCTTTTCATTTGATCTTCAGTACAATATTCCAAGAGCTTGACAAAGGGTTCAGTCAACACATATTTTACTATTTAATAGCCAGTAGTCACAGGGCTTTCTAAAGGCTTCTGTATTTTGCATAGAAGCCGTGCAACAATAGGTATGAGGTTAAATCATTATGAGTTCTCCTCCTATAACAGCAGATGTTTACCCGCATTCAAAACTACTAATCTTAGCCTACTGCTGCCTGAATTTAGATAATTTTGGTCGCAGGCAACTCAATTGGTTGCACGTGACCAAAAGGCTCTCCTTTAAAGCACTCTGTATAGTGCACAGGGTTGAGGCCCTAATTACGAGTCTGGCGGACTTGCAGTGGCAGTTGGGTCGGACAGCCACATTATGACCGTGGTGAAAGCACCACAGTCCGACCGCCAGCACCAGGCAGCGCTGCCCTGGGGATTATGACCCGTGTCCGCCAGCTTTTGCATGGCAGTTCCACCACCTTGCAAAGGCTGGCGGAGACAAATGCACTGCCCATGCACTTGGCCTGCGCAGTGCAGGGGCCCCCATGGGCAGCCCTGTTGTGCTTTTCACTGACAATTACAGGCAGTCGCACCTAATGCAGTGCAAAATTGCCGCCGGCTGGGCCAGCGGGCGGAAGAGCGAACTGGCGGTCTTCCGACCTAACGAGTTTGGTGGGCAGCCTCCACCGCCCGCGAAACTCATAATGAGGCCCTGAGTCTTTCTGGGTTGCTGCATTGCAGCACCATTACAAGTTCTGCAGGTCAGAATGGGGAAAAACGCGACAGCACCCCATTCAGGCCTGAGAATATTTCAATACTGCAAATTTTCCCTATGCCAACTTCGACTGCTTTTACCTTACAGTTGTAGTGTAAGGACAAATTTAGAATCTGCGGAAAATCTGTGGAAAATCTGCGCACAGCTCATAATATAGTTTAGGGAATAAACTCTTGTTTGCAGCTGAATTGTGATTATTACCACACTCAGAAAGAGGTACTAAGAATGGTTCCATATGTCCTTGAAATTAACACAAACTATCAGGAGGAGTTAAAGTAATGTGTTTCCAGCTAGATTCAAAAACAGAAGAGGCATGTTTTAGATTATGGAAATTTAGCGGTCTCTGCCTCTTGTCATGACCTGTCTGAAACCAACTTTCCAAACAATAACTGTTTGTTAGTTGGCAAGATACATGATTAAGGATTATCAAAATCCTCCATCGTATTGCTTACATATTTTGTCACCTGTCCAACCTTTGGTCTGTTTCACTAACATTCCCAATTTAAAACCTTGCACTGAGTAGCAGGGCAGCTCTTTTCTTGAAACCCTTAAGCCTGACATAAACTTTGTACAGTATATCACTGTACCAAACCTTGCTCACTTGTTACCTTTGCCATTCTAAACCATACATTTGTCTTAACTTATAACTTTATTGTAGGTGTCAAACAGTCATCTTCTAATCTGTGGCAAGGTTTATCACAACACCATATCCAGGACTTGGAAATGACATTGTTGTTCATGGAGATTCCACAGTGTGCAGTATTTGAAGCAAACAAGTATTATTCTATTCATTTATCCATACAATTAACCCCATTACTGCCCAATCAATGGAGATTCCAAACACTATGAAACAGAAAAGCAAAACGACATTATAGTGCAGTATATTTAACATATATTATGCAAATACTATACTATAAAAATATATCTATACTAAAAGTAACTAATCACTATTTCAATGACTTACTGCTTATTTTATGTGCACCACTGGGGCAGACTGTATGGAAGACAAGTACAAAACATATTTGAACTCCTATGTATAAACACTGAAACCTATAACTGGCTCAATGATATGTGCAGATAAATCCATATAAGTGAAACACATTAAAAGGTCTTCATACCCTTGTGTGAGAAAGTTTATTTATGGTTACAGTAATACAACAATTCATGTATCTAGTACAGGGAGACTGAACAACGGAAGACATCAATGGAAGAGGCATCCAAAGAGTGAAAGAGATGCATTTTATCTAGGTGGATGCTTTTGCTTTCAACAGGAAAACTTTTAACAGAAATACAAGAGAAGCAAGCATAACTTGCAGGTCTTTGTTTTCAAACTGTCTGTGGGCTCACTGAAAAGACACACATATCTTGACATTTGAAATGATGCTCTCTGGGCTGAGTGCTTTTGGCTGACTGTATAATAAGATTCCACTCAATTACTTTTTTATTTGTATTGTGATTATTTAGTGACCTAACAACAATTTGGAAGTGAACTTTGGTGAATCAAAAAATACACCATGTCACCAAGGCCTTTCCGTCATAGCTATGGTAAAGAGTGGCTTCATTTACATGGAGGTTAGGGACTAGTGCTAAGACAGTTTAGGAGATTTGATGTAATTAACAGACACCAGAAAAGAAAACCTCTAACAAACCTGTGAGAACAATTTTGTATTATAAGTTAAAGTTGTACTTTTTCATGAAGAGTACCACCCTTCAGCCTTGGTCCTTTCACTCCTAAGTTCATCCCTCAAGTGCATGCAAAAAATCCTCCAATACTGAAATACACCATCTCTGCGATTGAGACTTTTGGCCCTAATCCCAAACTGCATTTAGTATTATGTTTATCAATACTACAATAGTAGTACTAAAGTACTACAAAATGCTATTCACAAACTTATTACGGTAAATCTTCTCTGCACCTCTCCTATCTTTCCTATGGAGATCCTCACACACTTAAGTTTACTACACAGTAGTAAATGTGGGAGGGACCACAGAGACTGGTTGAAAAATGGGGCATGCTCACTACAACATAGGTGGAATTTAGAGAGGTACAAGGAGGATTAAAGGGTGGTGTAAGTACAGGTTTAGGGACCTAGAGACACCCACCCACAAAAAATTAAGCCCACCCCTACTGCGGCTATAAAGGACCAAAACAGTAGTAAATGTACTACAGCTCAAACCTGGAGTAGATCCAGCACCACACATGGCCAACTACTGGTACTGCTACAACACCCTCCCATAGCAAACTTAAAATAAAACCCTATAAGAAATATTGTTAAAATATATCAAACCACATACAACTATTTAAAAAGAGAAATACATTTAATTTATTGCTAAAATAAATCCAACAATAAAGCATATTCAATATTTTATTAGAAAATATTTTAATAACTTTTGAATTTAAACATGAATGTTACATTAATTTTAATAAATTATAATTACATTAATTTTAAATAATTCTATAAATCAGTTTTATAATACATAATAAAACAATATTTGTTTTTACTTAGGGTGGGGTTTTTAATTTAAACATCAGAAAACCAATTTTTATTTAATGTAATATATTGAACTTCAATATTTAATTCAACAAAGTTTATACTGCTTTAGCTTTTTGTATTTAGTTCTACATTTAAATACATGTAACAAATAATTCATAATAATATTTAGCACCAACATATTTTTACTATTTTATTGACGTTAAAAACTTTTTTTTTTTTTTTTAAACTATGCACCATACTTTACAAGAGAGAGAACTCTGAGACTGGGGAGGAGATCTCCTTTTGGTAAAGTACAGGGAAAGTTCTTGTAAACAGTCCAATGTGAGTCTGTCAGCAACGTCATTTTCTTCCTGAATGCCGGAAATGTTGTAATGGGATGTTTAACTTTTCAAAGTGACATCATCTGCCATGTACAGCCCCTTTTGACAAGGAGGCCATGGCAGTAAAATGAAGCCTGAGAGACTTACACTTAAAAAGACAGAAGAGCCTTCCCTTAAAGGTCCTGGAAGGCACCCCTACCCACAATGCCTTCTACCAGCAGTTTCCTGCCAAGACTAGTTCTTTTTTTTACTGCTTGCTTAAGCACGATTTCTGAACACCTCTGAAGGTTTCACACCTTTGAGAAATACTTTTTTCTAGTCAGGAATGCTTTGAATCTAGTTTTACCCAATGTCTGTTCATCTCCCCTGTTGAGGCAACTTTTTTCCTGACAGACATTTATTTGCTGTGAGAACACCTTCTTTGTTTACTGACGTCCCTTCACGTGGAACGAAACAAGCAGCAACTGATGCCCACAAGGTCTGTGTGGTGTGTTTATCACCAGGTGAAAGTGTGACATTTGTAAAAAAAAAAAAAAATGTCTAAGTGGGCACAGAAAGACAGAGAGGGAATTAAACAGAGGTCTGATGCAAAATATAAAGGCTGAAGAGGCCGGAAACTCTTCCACCCTCGATCAGTTTTGATTTAATTATTTAACTAATTTAAATATATTAAGTTAAATAAAATATAAGTTTGAAAGGTTTTATAGATTTTCAATCATCACTGTTAGCAATGCCCCTGACCAATGTATCACACTTCTGTCATTATTTGCTCAAAAGGAGGAGCATACGTTCAGCAGGTATTTGTGACAGAGCTCTTGTTCTTTCTCTATATTGTTATCCATGCTTCTAATGTTTAAAACGATTTTTGACACAAATCTTCAAATGTCACTCGAGGGCTTATGTCATGACGGCAACAGTAGAAATAAAGAGTAAACAGAGCTCCAAGTAACAACATGTCCACTGCCCCTGGCATTTTAGTAAAACAATGTTCCTGTAATGATTGTCGAAAGACAGTGGTAGCAATATTGTCTCATAATGCCTAATTACCAGGTGGTAAAATATAAGTAGGACATATTCTCGATAATGAAGTGAAGAATAACGTATGCTTACTGTCTTCCAGTAAATCAGTTATGTTCAACTCCAAGGAAGGGAAAATCTTGTTGAACAATTTGAAATCTTTCCCAAAACGTGGCATTTGAATAATAAGACAAGAAGGTGCCTATGAAAAACAAAGAGAATAAGTATCAACAATTTCATATACTATTCCACCTTTTCTCATTCAGGCAGGTGCCCTGCTTTTGTGAACTTGATTAGGAATTTTAAAGTGCCTAAGGCATGACTACTTTACTACAGGTCACCCACAATTAATCAAGTGTCTCAAAGCTCTATTATAGTTAGTGATACCGGATATTCAATTGATAAGATGGTTTGAAAAATAAAGAGATGCTTAGTGATGACTAAAGCAATGGCAGAGGAAGGAGGATACGGTAAAAGTAAGCAGATGTGGTTGTTCTCTTTTTCCCCAACTCCACCCCCAGCCCAGAGTAACTTCATCTTTTAGGATGCAACGAAAAGGGTGTGGCCATCCAAAATCAGAATATTAAAAAGGGCCAAAATATAAAGAAAAGTAGAGAGCAGAAAGGAATTTCGGGGTGATGGGGCAATAGCTAAATGAATGCATCACAGAGAAACATGGAATATAAACTTGCTGCGTTTGTAATGGTCTAAAACCCTAGGAATACAATTAGTTGTGCAAAATATTTTCATTGTATTGTGTGGTGTTAAAGGTATGCAAGGCAGGGGATGTAGCTCTACTCTGCATAAGCAGCCTGCATTAATCCAGAAATCAGTGTCTGAGAACACTCACCATGGTGGAAGCAGCACCATTTAACACACCCTCATCGCCCTCGTCAGATTACATCTTTCGCAAGGGAGTTTCGAGAAGGGCAATGACTTCAATCAGCGATAGAAAACAGTGAGACTACACTACAATGTACTTACAAGAAGTAACTGGACTATTCGTATACATTCTGTTTGTGTAAGAGTGTAAGATTACATACCTGTACTTTCATAATCACTAACCTCTGCAAATTTCAAGCTGCTGTTTATAAAAGACCACTCAAGCAACTGCTGAATTGTAGGGACTCCGATGTTCTCATTTTTCTCCATGAAGATTTGGTAGAAATAACAATCTTGTACTTTCTGACCTGCTGACCTAAAAAGCAAAAATTGCAACTTGATGAATGAGTTTAAACTATCCTTGTCCCTATTCACTCATGCTTAACATAGGTAACTCATCTTTTAGTGGCTATTTGGTACATAGAATCTACCACAATAGTTCATCAAATCCTTATGACGGGTTAAAATGGCAAAGAGTTACTTTACTCTGAAGAGACATAAACTAACGAATTTAGCCATCTTTCACTGTGGTTGGCTATGCATCTTTTCTTTTTTAGTGTTTTGCAAACCGACTTACACCCACTGCCAGTAAAAGAGTCAGTGAATTCAGCACTCACTGCTCACGACTTTGACTCACAGATTTTCATCTTGTCAAGGTCAACAACATAAACACCACTACACTGCGCAAAAGCGATCATGTTACTATGCAGTACTATGCAAATGCAAATGCAAAACTGAGGTAGATGGTGCTATATGAATGACAAGTCACTATCGGGTCAGACAGCACATTTATTTCATGGGCCATTCGCCCAGGGGGGCTTAAGCTACTGGAGGCTGGTTTTGAAAGCAAAAGGTCCATGTTGCTTCCTCTGCCTCTTTCTCCAGCTCCCTAGGTTAACTGCAGCAGGTGTTTTAGTTGACAGATAAGAAGGAGAGGGAGGAAGAGAAAGAGATGAGAGAAGAGGAAGGGAGTAGGGCTGGTTTGAACATTTTTGACAGGGCTGCTTTTGGCTCACAAACCATTTCTGGACACTTATATAATCATTTTGATAAATCAAGTGGTTTTGTAGCACCTGGTTAAATAGCTGGGGTGCATCTGCTCTGGGCTCAAGTCCAGACTAAGTACAAGTTCCTGGCTCGAGATGCCATTACTTATCCAGTCATGCTTGCCAGAGTATGAAGCCAAAACCAAACAAGGTTTCAAGTTCTGTCCTCCATCGGCGAAAAGTGCATTTTTATTCTGTGTCCAGTTCTACTGGACATCTATAATAGAAAGCCCAAAACTAATCCAGATTCAAATGGCCAAGGCATTTGTGGATCTAGACAGATACCCCACAGAAAGCAATCAGTGTGCGGCAACAACCTCCAACTGAAGGACTGCGGAAATAGACAGGTTTCAGGTAGAGAAAAGGACATCTTCACTGACAAAGGAGGATGGGAACCTTCTCTCCACTGAGAAGTTAAGACTGGTACTGGGGCATGGGTCCTGATTACAAGGACACTTAGGGCCTGATTTAGATATTAGGGAACAAGTTACTCCCTCACAACAGTGACAAATATCCCATCTGCCAATATATAAATCCTATTATATCCTATGGGTTTTAGATATTGTAGAGAGGATATCCGTCACCTTTGTGACAAGTAGCTTGTATGGCAATACCTAAATTAGGCCCTTAGACTGTTTTGTTTACTGCAGATCAAATAAACACCATTGTGTGCACCCATGAAACAATGTTCAATTAAACATCACTAGTCACGTAGTAAAAATATAACCACACACACATAAACACAAACTCCTCCTCCTCCAGACACTTCCACACCAAGGTAAGCTAAAGGGATCAAGACGTATCAGGGTACAGTCTGCAATTTCCCCACATGGGTACACGTGAAAAGGTCTGTGTCCCTGGATTCCAATTATGTTGCCACCACCAATCATCTCAAAGACAGAAATGAGGGGATGGTTGGCATCCTCACTAAGCTTGGAGACTCACTTTGAGTAACCACTTTTTATTGGATTTGAAGCTTCTTGAGTTCACAGGAGGAAACAAAATATGGCAGGCTTGAAAAAAAACATACAGAGCAGGCCGTCACAGCTTTTCAAAGCCATGCAGTGGAATATCGTCAAAAACAATGTCCTACTGCCTTCCGTTTAAGATACAACTTTAGGCTGTGGGATGATGGGCAAAATGTTCAAGATTCTTTAAGCCAGGTGGCATCAGGGTAGTTAAAAAAAGGTCTGCTCAAGAGACTTGGACAGGTCCTCAGACGAGCCAGCCTATCTCATGGATTGACATCTCATGCAGACTGGAAGATACCTGAGAGCTCTCTAAGCTAATCCTAGGCAGACCACCCTTAGCAGCCTGACGACGGCTAAGGTTAGCCTCTGGTACTCGGCACATCATGCACGGGGGTTGGAGGGGAAGATAATGCCAGCCACCCCTCCCCCCCCCCCCCCCCCCCCCCAAGGACACCAAGAGATTTGGGGTGCTGGGAGACCAACCTGGATTTACCGAATGGGACCTTATAAGGCTCTCCAAGGTGGAGGATCCTTAGCCATAGGGGTAGGTCCTTCCTTTCGCGAAGATACAAAGGGAATTTAGTCTAGGGCCCACTGAATACTACTGCTACCGCCAAGTGCCACACACACTTCAGACAACACTGCCAAGGGTGCTGACCTCCCAGAATCCTCACCCCTAGAAAATATGCACCTGAAAGTGACATCCCTCACATATAAAAAAAATAATCAATGACTCACCAGACACACAACAAACTTTAAGGGTGCACTGGGAGCCTGACCTGGAGGAAATTGAAGATGATGAGTGGCTAGAGGCGCTGGCTTCCCTACAGGAAGTTGCAAGTAAATCCTGGTTCCGTCTGGTGCAACTGAAAATACTTCACAGGTCGTATATTAGGTGTGTAGTTTAGGTAAACATGGACAGGGCAGCGGATTCTATCTGCCTCAGGCATTGTGGGCAAGGGGGTTGATTCATACATATAATGTGGGACTGCCAAGTGATACAGAGATACTGGGAGCTTGGTGGTTGTCTGTATGAACGAGGTATGGTGTTTGCTGAATGAATGGTATGAAAAGGACCTGGGTAGGGTGTTTGCTGAATGAATGGGTTGAAAAGGAGCTGGGTAGATCAAAAAGATCTGTATGACCTTACGGCTGGCCGTAAATAAACGGAACACAGCACGGCAGTGGGAGCGTTACAAGCACCCCAACTGAATGACTGGAAAACCAATAGGGATTGGTGCATGACGGCAGAGAAGGTGACTTATGAAAGCCAGGGCTGCCCATGAAAATGGGAGAAAATGTGGGGACAGTGTAACGCCCACAGGGGTAATCTTTGTACCTCACTCACTTTGAAATCTACCGCAACCTTGAACTCTGGTTAATACAGTCAGTCTAAGTCAATGGATGGAGGGGAGGGGAAAGTTGAGCGGTGTCTGCATGCTACACAATATTGTTGCCACACCATTATCAATTGACCTATCGCTGATGGTATATAAGTTTTGTATTATTACATACTCTTGCCATGTTTTCAATAAAATGATCTTGCAAAAAAAAGAGAAGTGGAGTACTGATACTGGGACCAAAACAATAAGGAAAAATTACATACCTGTGGTAATACTTCTGCATCATAAGAATCTTCATTGAAGGCATAAACCTTGAAAAAGTCTGTGTTGTTTGTGGGAACCATGGAACACCTTCTTCAATATATATATTAAGAATCCAGGAAAAAGACATTAAAGAATGTTCAGCACTGAAGGTCATTTTTCATATAGATACAGTGTAGACTGTCAGAGATGCATTTTCCTAGTGAATGCTGGAGGAGAAATAAACTGGAAAAACACAGACCAATTAACCCTTTGAGCGTGCAACACTGTCAGGAAAAAGCCTGCCTGTATATAACAAACAGTATGAGAAGGAAGAAACAGCATCATAGGCTATGACTAGAAGCTTAAAAAAGGGTCCTGCGTCTTTAAGGACCCTATAGGTACCTCATCCCACAATGCGCTGTCGTGGCAGTTTGCCTGAAAGTGTCAGATCTTTTGTACGAGATGGACAGAATACAAATATACTCTGATAGCTGGGGAGAAGGCAGGGTGTTTATGACTTCAATGAAGATTCCTATGAAGTAGAACTATAGCCACAGGTATGCAACATTTCCTTCTGTGTCGTAGGATCTTCATTGTTAGTCATAAACCATGAAAAGAATAGCAAGCTGAGAGAAAAATAAATAAACACAAGGTGGCTGTCTGGTACCTGCACTCTGTGAATCAGTAATGTGCGTTAGTTAAGTCGCACTATAAAGAATTAGAAGTTCAGGCCCATAAGGAAAACTAACCTTTTGAACAGATTTCCCAATGTTTCTTCGTAGGAAAGTACCATCTTGCCTGGCATGTTACCCCCATATTTCACTGTAAATATGTTGTTTTAGTCTATGTGTCACTGGGCTCATAAGTATGTGCCCTGTATGTGTTCCCTGTGTGATGCCTAACTGTCTCACTGAGGCTCTGCTAACCAGAACTTCAGTGGTTATGCTCTCTCTGCTTTCCAAATTTGTCACTAACAGGCTAGTGACTACATTTACCAATTCACATTGGCATACTGGTACACCCATATAATTCCCTAGTATATGGTACTGAGGTACCCAGGGTATTGGGGTTCCAGGAGATCCCTCTGGGCTGCAGCATTTCTTTTGCCACCCATAGGGAGCTCTGACAATTCTTACACATGCCTGCCACTGCAGCCTGTGTGAAATAACGTCCACGTTATTTCACAGCCATTTACCACTGCACTTAAGTAACTTATAAGTCACCTATATGTCTAACCTTCACCTGGTGAAGGTTGGGCGCTAGCCAAGGTGCCCCCACATCGTTCAGGGCAAATTCCCCGGACTTTGTGAGAGCGGGGACACCATTACACGCATGCACTGTACATAGGTCACTGCCTCTGCGTCACAATGGTAACTCTGGACATGGCCATGTAACATGTCCATTCTGGCATTGGGGGGACAATTCCATGATCCCCCGGGTCTCTAGCATAGTACCCGGGTACTGCCAAACTGCCTTTCCGGGGTCTCCACTGCAGCTGCTGTTGCTGCCAACCCCTCAGACAGATTTCTGCCCTCCTGGGGCCCAGGCAGCCCTGGCCCAGGAAGGCAGATTTCCTCTGAGAGAGGGTGTAACACCCTCTCCCTTTGGAAATAGGAGTCAGGGCTGGGGAGGAGTAGCCTCCCCAGCCTCTGGAAATGCTTTGATGGGCACAGATGGCGCCCATCTCTGCATAAGCCAGTCTACACCGGTTTAGGGATCCCCCAGCCCTGCTCTGGCGCGAAACTGGACAAAGGAAAGGGGAGTGACCACTCCCCTGACCTGCACCTCCCAGGGGAGGTGCCCAGAGCTCCTCCAGTGTGTCCCAGTGACGTCAGAGGCTCCTGCTGATAGGCTCTTACCTCTCTTGGTAGTCAATCCTCCTTCCTTGGTAGCCAAACCTCCTTTTCTGGCTATTTAGGGTCTGCTTTGGGGAATTCTTTAGATAACGAATGCAAGAGCTCACCAGAGTTCCTCTGCATCTCTCTCTTCACCTTCTACCAAAGGATCGAAAGCTGACTGCTCCAGGACGCCTGCAAAACCGCAACAAAGTAGCAAGACGACTACCAGCAACATTGTAGCACCTAATCCTGCCGGCTTTCTCGACTGTTTCCAGGTGGTACATGCTCAGGGGGTAGCCGGCCTCCTCCCTGCACTGGGAGCTCAGAAGAAATCTCCAGTGGGTCGACAGAATCTTCCCCCTGCAAACGCAGGCACCAAAAGACTGCATCACTGGTCCTCTGGGTCCCCTATCAGTATGACAAGCGTGGTCCCTGGAACTCAGCAACTCTGTCCAAGTGACGCCCACAGTCCAGTGACTCTTCAGTCCAAGTTTGGTGGAGGTAAGTCCTTGCCTCCCCACGCTAGACTACATTGCTGGGTACTGCGTGATTTGCAGCTGCTGCGGCTCCTGTGCACTCTTCCAGGATTTCATTCGTGCACAGCCAAGCCTGGGTCCCCGACACTCCTTCCTGCAGTGCACAACCTTCTGAGTTGTCCTCCGGCTTCGTGGGACTCCCTTTTGTGACTTCGGTGGACTCCGGTTCACTTTTCTTCCAAGTGCCTGTTCAGGTACTTCTGCAGGTGCTGCCTGCTTCTGTGAGGGCTCCCTGAGTTGCTGGGCACCCCCTCTGTCTCCTCCTCCAAGTGGCGACATCCTGGTCCCTCCTGGGCCACAGCAGCACCCAAAAACCTCTACCGCGACCCTTGCAGCTAACAAGGCTTGATTGCGGTCTTTCTGCGTGGGAACACCTCTGCAAGCTTCATCGCGACATGGGACATCCTTAGCTCCCTAGTGGGACATTCCTAGTCCCTAGCTCTCTTCTTTCTTGCAGAACTCCAAGCTTCTTCCAACCGGTGGCAGCTTCCTTGCACCCTCAGCTGGCATTTCCTGGGCTCCTGCCCACTCTCGACACTGTCGCGACTATTGGACTTGGTCCCCTTGTCTTACAGGTACTCAGGTCCGGAAATCCATTGTTGTTGCATTGCTGGTGTTTGTTCTTCCTGCAGAATCTCCCTATCACGACTTCTGTGCTCTCGGGGGGTAGTAGGTGCACTTTACACCTACCTTTCAGGGTCTTGGGGTGGGCTATTTTTCTAACCCTCACTGTTTTCTTACAGTCCCAGCGACCCTCTACAATCTCACATAGGTTTGGGGTCCATTTGTGGTTCGCATTCCACTTTTGGAGTATATGGTTTGTGTTGCCCCTATACCTATGTGCTCCTATTGCAATCTATTGTAATTCTACACTGTTTGCCTTACTTTTCTTGCTATTACTTACCTAATTTTGGTTTGTGTACATATATCTTGTGTACATAACTTATCCTCATACTGAGGGTACTCACTGAGATACTTTTGGCATATTGTCATAAAAATAAAGTACCTTTATTTTTAGTAACTCTGTGTATTGTGTTTTCTTATGATATTGTGCATATGACACCAGTGGTATAGTAGGAGCTTTACATGTCTCCTAGTTCAGCCTAAGCTGCTTTGCCATAGCTACCTGCTATCAGACTAAGCTGCTAGAAACACCTCTTCTACACTAATAAGGGATAACTGGACCTGGCACAAGGTGTAAGTACCTCTGGTACCCACTACAAGCCAGGCCAGCCTCCTACATTCTTGTTCAAATTTTGCCTCGGCCTGAGTATCAGTGTCTAGACAGTAATGTCTTGTAAAGGTGTGTAAAGATCTCCAAGTAGCTGCTTTACAGATGTCTAAGATTGGAACCTATCTAATCCAATCTGTGGTTGCCTTTGTAGAATGAGTATTAGGTTTGCCTGGTAAAGGTTTCTTTGCAACCTGGTAACACAGAGAGATAAATGAGACTATCTATCTTGCTACAGATTGTTTCGAGATAACTAATCCCTGTCTTAAAGATCCATAATTTACGAAAAGATGGGTTGATTTCCTTTATGCTTTTTGACTTATCTAGATGGAAACACAGCACCCTTTTATGATCAAGAGAACGTATAGTTCTCTCAGCTGCAGTTGTAGGGTTAGGAAAAATGTAAGCAGATTGATAGACTGGTTAATATGAAAATCTGATACTACTTTAGGTAAAAATGAAGGATGTGTACGTAGACCAACTCTAATATGATGTAAGACAGTGAAAGGTTCTAATGAACACAGAGCCTACATCTCACTAACTCTTCATGCCGAGGTAATCAAAAATGTGGTTTTCCATGAAAAGTGTTGCGACGTTGACTTATGGATGGGTTCAAATGGAGGTCCCATCAGTTTTGACAATACCAAGTTCAGTTCCCAAGGAGGAGAAGGTCTCCTAACTGGAGGAAAAAATCCTCCAGTCCTTCCAAAAAATCTGTGACTACAGAACTCTTGAAGAAAGATTGCTGAATAGGTGATTTTTGTTATATGCAATAATGGCTGCTAAGTGTACCTTAATATATGATAACTGCAGCCCTGACCTGGCCAAGTGAAGTAAGTACAGAAGGATGACATTCTCTTGTAATTTAGTAGGGTCACAGCTGTTATTACAACACCACGTACAGAAACGCTTTCACTTAAAGGCATAGGATGGTTGCGTGGATGGTCTTTTTGCTGCCTTTAAAATGTCCATACAATCATTGGCAAGATCTAGATGGCCATGTTGGATGATTTCAGGAGCTATGCTACCAGATTCAATGATAGGATCATTGGATGTAGAATTCTACTCTGAAATCTAGATCCGGTCTGAGTGAAAGGCACTTGTGCTGGACTATGGACAAGTAGAGGAGATCTGTGTACCACCACTGGGCCAATCAGGAGCAATCAGAATCATTCTGATGTGTGATTTTATCAATTTTTGAATTACTATAGGTGGAATTTTTGATTAAACAAATGGAGTCAACCAGTCTATCAAAAGGGCATTGCCGAGAGACTGCAGTTCTAGAGCCCTGAGTACATAGTCTCGGAATTTTTTTGATTTGAGCTGTGGCAAATAAATCTAACGCTGGAGTGCCACATTCTTTGAGGACATTGTCTACCACCTAGTCGCTGAGAGCCCACTCCTGATTTTCTTTGTGAGAACTGCTGAGAAATTCTGCATCTACATTCTGGATTCTCAGAATGTGAACAGCTGTAATCAATAATCCTCTTGTCAGAGCCCAATGCTGCACTGTTTGAGCTTGGAGCAATAATTGTCTTGACCTTGTTCTACCTTGTTTGTTTATATCATAAATTGTAATGGTTCTGTCTGTTTGGATCATTAGGTCTTTGGAGGTGAGAGATGGTATAAAAGCTTTGTGAGCTAGATGTATAGCTTTCAGTTGTAATAAATTTATACAATAAATTTTCTCCTTTCGAGACCAAAGACCTTGAGTGATGAGATGGTCCAAATGAGAGCCCCATCTTGTAAGTAGAGTATCTGTGATAATGGTTTGTGCTGGCGTTCCTTTCTGAAAAGGCACTCCTGTTAGTAGATTCTGGGACTTGGTTCACTAGGAGAGGGAATGTGCATTCTCCATTAGAAAAATTCAATCTTCCCAGCGTCCCATTCTTTGTGACCACTGATCCTTGAGGCAAATGTGGAGAGGTCTCATATAGAGACGTGCAACTAGGACTATGAAAATACAGGATGCCATTGAACCAAGAAGTGATGCTATCGGAAGAGCAGTTGGGTTGACTTGCTGCAGAAGTTCTGCAAACTTCGTCTGGATTGATGATACTCTCTCTCCTCCAAAGGAAACACTTTTTCCTTTTTTGTGTCTATTGTTGCCCCTAGAAAGGTGAGGCACCTGACTGGCACGGAGATCTATTTTTCTGTATTGACATGCAGACCCAGTTTTGATAATAGGGTTGTTGTGGTTGCGAAGCCTTTCTTTGTTTCGTCAAGAGAGCCTCCTGTAATCAAATCAATCATAATGGTCTAGGTATCAATAGAGAAAAATGCCTTTTTTCCTAGGTGTGTTGTTGCTACTATCATGCATTTGGAAAAAGTCCAGGGGCTGATTTTAGACCAAAAGGAAGTACACCGTACTGACAGTGGTCTGTTCCCAATACAAATCTATGAAACAGTCTGTCACAATGAGCTATTGGAATATGAAAGTATGCGTCTTGAAGGTCCCATGAGCAAATCGACTTTTCTTATGTATGGGAATATTAGATGAAGTGACAGCATTCTGAACGTTTCCTTTCTGATATATTTGTTAAGGAGTCTGAAATCCAGCATAGGCCGAAATTGTTTTGAATTACTTTTCTTTTGAATGAGAAAGTATCTTGAATAGACACCCTTATTGATCAGATACGGAGGGACTTTTTCTATTGCTCTTTTCTGTAGAAGAACAGATGTAACTTGCAATAGATTGTCTATATGGGCCATTGTGACATGTGATTGGGGAGCTGGCGAAGGAGTGTTTTTGAAACCGTGTGCATATCCATTTTGAATTATATTAATACCAATCTGTCCGATGTTATGTTTTCTACTCTTACAGGAAGAACTTCACTGCTCGCCCTGACAGGAGTGGGAAACTGTGAAGGGGGGTGTTTGTCCCTCGTTGTTTGTTCTTTTAGGTGTTTTTGCCCTTGGTCTGAGAATATTTGGATGGAGACACTCTCCTTTTCTGGTAACAGCTTTGGTAAGGCCTTTGTGATTACTCACAGCAACAGAGGCAATGATATAGCCAACTAGGGGTTTGAAGCCAATGGTAATAAAAAAGTTTGTCTCTTGTTTTGTGTGGCAGCTTGAATATGTTCCTTTGCTCTTCAAATCCGACTGCTTTTAGCGTTTCCATCTCATTTTTCATTAAAAACATCTCCTCCTTAGTATGCGGGCCAAAAATTGAAGAACCCAAAACGGCAGATTTGCAGTTTTTAACTGCCTGTCAGGCTTCAGTGATGAGTCTCAGCCAATATGTTTGCCTTAGAGATATGCGGTGACAGAAAGCAGTAGCTGAAATTTCAACTGAGTCCACTGTAGCACTGATCGATTGATTAGAGATCAAGGAACCCTTGTTGACCATTTCAAGGCAGTCCTGTTGTATGGGACTTGGCAAGTCACATATGAATGCCTCCATGCCATCCCATATCTCGCGGTGGTATCTGCGTAACAACGCAGGTGAATTGCCATTTCTTAAATGGGTAGTAACTGTGTCACACATTTTCTTGCCATGGCATCCATCCATCTGCGCCCACGATGTGAAGGAGTCGTGGATTCCGGAGCCAAAGCATGTCTTCGCCTTGCGGCTGCTGCAATAAGGTCTGGATCTTGTTGTGGAGGCCTGTACTCCTTCAGCAGTCTTGGAGTAGCTGATTTTAATGTGCTGGTGGTATACATGTTTCCTCAACAATGTCCATAAGACCTTAGAGAAGGAGGAGGACAGGTCTTAGAGTATATCTTGGTTGCAGGGTTTCCAAATTCACTGACACTTGGTTGAGGTGTATCAATGGTGATATTAAGTTTAGATGCACCTTTTACTAGGGCGGTTGGAAGGTAATGATGTCATCCACTAAAGAAACCTTAAGCGGAGGTGGAGAAGTAGCTGGAGAAATGGGAGTGTACAACGATTTCGAGGTGGAACCAGGAGATCTTGACCTTGAGCGTTGGCAGTCATGGATCTTCTAAAAGAATGTGATTGTGGTGGTGATATAATTGGAGACTGAGCTTTCCATTTTCGAATGGGCGACATAGATGAGCCCTGGAGAACTGATGTACAAGAGACCAATCTAGAGGTCGTAAATGATCTTGCAGAGGTTCCTCAGCTGGAATTTGCCTTATCAGTGGACGTCCAGTATCTGGTTGAGGAGACAGAGCCTCAATGTTGTGAAGACCCTGACCATTGAGAAGAGGATGATCTATCAACTTGAGGAACAAGACGGGGCAAACTTCTCGTCAGCGGCGTTCATTTTCTTGACATCGGCGAATGGCGTTGATGAGAGTGATGTCAATGCCGATGTCAAGAGGGAGATTTTCTGGACACGGATCTCCTTTAGTGGGAGCCCCTATCTGTCTTCTGACGCTTTTCAGTAGACTGGTGAGAGGATGATCTTTTCCTTTTCTTTCTCTCCTGCTCTGCCTTCATATCCTGCATCAAGCCACCTAGTATGATGCCCTATTCATCCTTAAGAGTCCTCTGACATTTTACTGCAAATGTCACAGCTTTTAGTGAGGTGTGTAAGTGACAGACACACTGCACACACATGAGCTTCAGAGCTCACCTTGTTTCTATCACATGATAGACACTGGGTTAAAAAGAGCAGACATTTTGACTGAAAATCTTGTCAGAATTTATTTAAAAATAGATGTGCTTGAAAGCAGAGATCACAAATTGTCAAGTACTAAGCTTTTAAAAGTGCGGAAATAGATTAAAAAAAATATTTTGAGGTGAAAAACACCTAAGGTGTTCAGAGATCCTGCATGAAGGAGCCGGAAAAAAGAACTGACACTCTCAGGTAAACTGCTACTGTGGTGCATTGTGGAATGGGATACCTCTGGGGTTCTTAAAGCTGCAGGTCCCTTTTTTCAGCTTCTCAGTGTGGACTATCAGGCTGTTTTTTCCTTCTCATGTGGTTTGTTATACACAGCAGCCTATTCTCAATGACAAAGTGTTGCACGTGCAAAGGTTTTATTGGTCTATTTTTTTCCCTCCTCCAGATTTCACCATGAAACTATATTTCTGACAGCCTACACTGATTATATGGAAAATGACCTCTCAGTGCTGAACATTCTTATATATTTACACACATACATACATATACACATATGTTCAGGGGTCCGTGCAAACTGCACCGAATTATTCAAGGTTTAGGACTGTCAATGAAGATCCTGACATGCAGAACAAGATGTACAGAGGGCTTTATTGGTGCAGTTACAGTCTGAAATCGTGCTGTAGAGACTGGAAGTAATGACATAGATAAGTCGTACACGAATTCTGAGCAGGTTTTGTGGATCCAGGTTTCAACCTCTAGTGGATCAGAACAGAATCTGACAGCAGGAGGCACAGCAGCATGTGAAGAACTCACCTTCTGGGAAGATGTGGATCGTACCCCTCCTGGTGAGCAGTGCTGACAATAAAATGTTTTGGATCAAAGTGATTAAATGAATACAAACATCTCTAGTAATTCTGCCTTTAGGTATGTGGGTGAAATCTGGTGTTATTACCTCGCAGAACTGGCTAAGGCACATGAAGTTGGGGTTCATGCACTCCTCAGTTTGTGAGAGCAGCCCTTAAGGCATAGTCCACTAACCTGCCAAGCCCTAACCAATTAGGTGGTCCTTGTTCTCCTGTCCTACATTATTGGATACCCAAGGGCTATCTGACTTCCTTCACAGCGTCCACGCTGCAAAGAGATGCAGTTCAGAGCTCCCCTGCTCTGCTGCACAGAGGAAGACTGAGAGCAATGCAACTAATCTCCACTTTTGTGGTTGTAGTGTCCATGATGGCAGTAACTGTTGCCTGTGATATACTATCAAATTCCCCTCTCTGATTTCAGGGTGTCCCCATGCATACAGATACCTAACAATAAACCATATTTAGATTATACAAAATATGGCCAAGCCTGCCCCTCATTTAGTGTACCAGAAAATTGAAGTAGTAGTATTCAGGACCACTCTATGAAGGGCACAACAGTCCCTATCGCTTCTTCTTCAGGTTAGCCTCTGACACTGTCCCCAAATATTCCAAGAGGCTTCCTGAGGAAGTGCTGGCTGGCCATGATAGGGATGCTGTGAATGGTAGCTGTTGTGGATTATCAAAAGTATATCTGATGTGAACACAATGATGGTAGCAAAAAAAGCTTCTTCCTCCTTGATGCAACACTGGACCAACCCGAGTCAAGAAAGATTACTGGGATTTCCAGGTTTCCAATGAAGGCACAGTGAAAGGGTTGCTATATCTACTTGTGTACCTCCTCCTGAACTGCAAGGACAAGGCCAGGGAGGTGGCACGGGATATGTTTTCAGTCTGAAAATTGTTCTTGCCTTGAAAGACTGAAAAGAAGTGATTGGTTGGAAAGAGGTTTATAGTCTGGCCAGTTTAGCTCAGAAGCAATATGCAATACTGTGGTGTTAAACGGGCTATCTATACGATGGTACCACATTTCAGTGCAATCCATATGCTTTTGCTGTGCAAACAGGAAATGCTATTGCAAGACTGTAAGAACAACTCAACGCTCTGGGTTCTAGGGTTTGGGATTTCATTGATTCTTCTCCTGCTTTCACTCTGCTGTGTCTTCTATGCTACATACTCTTAAAGTGACAACCTGCTTTATCTGTGGATTACTTCTGGTCTTTGGCATACTGACATTGGATTGTTTGCTTTGCTTTTAAATTGTGGTAAAAACAAGATTTCACAATTGCTTTTGAACTTCATTTTTTAATCATTTCACTTTGGATTACTTTAAAATGGAACAAAAAGACATTTAAAACTGGATTCCCAGAAATGTACTTGAGTCTCTCGCCTTTACCGTTACTGCAGCATTCTGCAGGCACACGTTTTGCTTTGCTATATTTAAATCAAAGTGATATTGTATTTCTGGCAATAATCTGTGCATTTCCTCTGCAGTGGTTATCATGCCCTGTAGATTTCCTATTATTTTTTAGAACTACAATCCTGATGAATTCTTGGCTGCCTTGGACGGGTGGGCAAGTTGATGTTGTAATTTGCCTTTGTTAACCCATGTGAATTTATGTCATGTCGACCATGACCAGTTAACATCTCTAGGGGTATCCTTAATGTTACCTGCTCGTACTTAATCTACATCAGTAGAAGGGAGGCAGGTAACTCGGAAGAGCCTTACATTTTTCTGTTTATTTCTGGCAGGTCTTTCGGCACCTATCAATCTTGTGGGCTTCTTCATCTCATCCTCAACTACACCACTAGATGTAAAACTCAATTACATGGGAATAAGGGATGTTTAGATCAGAATCTGCTTTGTCTGGTTAAAACTGATGTGCGTGGCACCTTTAGAAGGATACTAGTTCTGCTGCTTGGTGGAACTCTCACTCAGTTTAATAGGGATAGGAAAGTATCCACCCACACGCACAAACAGGAGTGCAGGAATGATCAACCTCTCAGGGTGAACTGACATCATCATGGTCTGATGAAAGAGGTAAGCTTTCATGATGCAACACCTGACTTATACCACAGTATCAATAGAGTGAGCTAGACTTGAAGGTGCAGTTGAGTATTTGCAGCAATAAAATGGTTTTCTCCATGATGGATTGCAGTTCCCATGCTGTAAATTACCCCTCATCTAAGTACTAGGTAGGATTTAGCTGAACTTTCTTTGCTGATTCCCACCAGAAGAAATTTCTAGGCACCAGTGTCTTACCGCAGCCAGCTATATCTGTGCACTATATATAGTGGCTTGCTTCCATTTTGTCACCAAGAAGCTCATTACCCGAAACAGTATGGGTATATGTATTTTTGTGCCCTTTCTTTCACAAACTAAAGGCAACCTCACTCTGCATATGTGAGAAGTGTACATCAGAGACCAGACTGTTACTATATCACAAAGAGCAAGAATAGATCACTGCAAGCTACGTCTGACAATGTGCAATGCCTGAACTTAGAACACTGCAATATAAGTTGCCCAAAGAGAGAAAGGGAGGGAAGAGAGTTGAAAAACAACTAGAATTGGAAAAGTGGATCCAAGATAAGGGGGTGGTGGGCACTGAAGAAGCAGGTAAAGAAAAAGGGAAGCAACAATGATTCACACCTACATGAGGGGAGGCAAGGTAGCCATGTCCTGTGTGCATACACATACATGGTCACAACCATGCAACTCCTTCATCGCAACAAACTTGAAAAAGTGTTTCCGGGCCTTCCACAAAGTGACAGGATAACCACATTTTGGGGGTATCGGAAAGGTAGGAGGTAGAACTGGGGCGTGTTAAACAATCAATTTTAAATACGCTAATTCCACCCTAAAATGTATTTCTGTTTCCCACTTTTTTTTTTACTGTTTCCTACTTTTTTCCTGAATGAACGTATCAGCTTTATGTGTTAAGTCATAGTATTTAAAATCCAGTGCAAGAGTATTGTGGAGATTTTATGTTACTCTCGAAGTAGTACTATCTTATTTAAAATCAGTCAGCATTCAATTTGTTGAAAATTGTTATTTTCAACTGACAGTGCAACAAGTTTAAAATAATTAATTTGAACTTGTATCTTTTCAAATTCAAAATCATTTTACCCTGCAACACTTCCACTGCTCTCATCACCTTTCACTACCACCCCTCCCTCCATCACTACTACGTCACTTCATTTTAAATTAAAGACTTTCATCAAACTTATTGCCCCACTCAACCCAATCATTTTGATTTAAACTAATTGAATTTTTAATAATCAGACTTCGACTAATCACGTATCACCTATTGTACAAGTATGATGCTTCTGTTCTGTAGAAGAAGACTCTTTAGTAAATGTTAAAAGCAGAGTCTTCCTATAACAAAAAGCTGCACTGATGTGTAAATAACACCACTACATTTTTGTCTACAAAACGTTGTGTGCATTCAGTCCTACATGCAGGTCAATTTAGCAAAATGTTTAGCTTTAAACAATTTTATCTGGATAATATTGAGAACTACCATGCAACAAAAATCACATCCATAACAGCAAAGACAGCACAGTGCGTTGGCAACATGTTTGAAGTGCAATGACAAATGTTGAGAGATTACCTTATTCGTAAAAGTGGATCCACTCTTAAAATATGATGGAACAATATGTTCAGAAATTCTTCTGGATCTAAACAGTAATACAAACATTATTATTAAGGATTAAATGTGAAAAGATTGTTTGAGTAACATGTTGCTGCAGGTTGAACTAGCCCCTATTCTACGCCTATTGCCCCTAAAGCAGAAAGGAAGATATGTAAGCCAGGCAGGACATTTATACATGCTTTCTGATGTGCCCTCTTTATTAAAGTGAGCTTGTACATGGCCACATTATAAAGGGTAAGGGACTATAACAAAAACAATATCCTCCACTTTCCTCCCAGCCACAAACGTCTTTTAACAAAATGGATGCCTCGGTTGATTGCAAGGAGTAAACAAGCAAGAAAATAAAAAGTATATTTAGAGTTTTGGTAGAGTGGAAGGTTCACCATAAACCAGCGGTTCCCTCATGGCACACCAAACCTGCAGTAGCCTCACCTCCTTTTGAGATGGAGGGACTGCTAGATAACTGGCAGTGGAGCGTCCTCTGGCTCCGCAGACATTAACACTTTACCTAGTCGGCCATAGGCCATTGAGTCATAATGGCCGTCACCCCACCATATTGAGGGCAGGGTGATCACCACTGCCTTTCTCTACCTATGTTCGCCTTATGAGGCATGGTGGACACTGAAACGAAAAATACAGAATGCCACCCCCCCCCCCCCCCCAAATGCAGAGAGAAAACTACCAGTGCATTAGGACTGCAGTTTTTCTTTAAAGAAAAAAAAGCTTTGGAGGGTCGTTGAATGCATTTTTTTGAGGGCTAACTTGTTACACTACTACAACATTCTGTGTCTTGAGTGCACAGAATTATGCAGTAGGAATGCCCCAAGGGTTTTGGGAGAGGAACAAAACATTGCTTACCTTGTCAGTTTGTGAAGCCTACACTTGTGAGTCTGTTAGCATTCACAAACTCCTTTACGGCTATTCCCTTCATCAATACAGTCAGATTTTTACTCCAGCAAAAGGCTGAACTAAGTACAATTACACTGTGAGAAGAGGAAACGATCACCTCACAAACTAGATGGCCATGCAGAGGAATGGATATCTACATGACAAAAATAATTCCCGCTGGGGAAAAGCACAATAAAGAAAACACATTTTCATTTGCAAGTCGGGTTACCTTTAACCATGTGTAATTTTACACTATGTACAACTAAGCACAGCGAAAATAGCAACTTTTGAAACAAATCACAACGTATTAAGTAGTACGCCGAGAAGGCTGTGCGTTACCAAGCTTTCCAGGCGTACTACTGCTGTGTTTTGTGAATAACGAAAGGCAAATCATAAATCTGCATGCATGAATTGTACTTCTAAGAGTGCAGACTTAAGATTCTTCTTGGGAATCAAGCTTCATGAATGCTGCAGACTGTAAGCGTATGTGACAGTGGATAGGTACCGGGGCTAAAAAATGATGGTCTGCAGAAACAAACACAAAAGCGAGGGGAAGGTGTACATAGAAAATGACTGTCTTATTGTAGCACCTAAGGTCTGAGCACCGGAACTATGGTGTTCGAACCCCCAAAGTTTATAATGTGCAACAATGTTCCCTATTCTTTTATTTTTTATTTTGTTTACTGTAAATGACATCGATAACACCCACTGTGGCATGGAGAAGTAGCCCCAAACACCTATTTCATCTCTCTGTTGACTTTTTTTCCAAGTCTTCCAAGGTACGGCTGTAGATATCTGAACTGATCTCAAGTGTGAATCGTAGAAAAGTCACATTTCTATCAGAGTTTGGTGAATCAGTAATGTTAAACTGATTGACTCATCTGTTATTTACACCACTGAGCCATGGCAGAAGACCAGTATGAACTGTTACACAAAAAAATCTTATTTTCTTAAAAAAAACTTTAAAAAAAAAACTAAGCACAGGGGACGTTTATCTCATAGGTTTAACCATATGTTCCACTCTTGAGTGACTGCTAAGTCGCCGAGCCAGACAGCTGCACCAATGTCTGCAATGCAAATGCGATTTGGGCGCTAGAACATCTCTTGTCCCAGTTCTATTATATGCACATTGTTATCTACGATATATTTGGAAACAGTTCTTGTAGTTTTGTGATTTTAACGGAGTGGTGGAACGTGTACTGTCTGGTCAAAATCACACTGCTAGAATTGCCACCTAGGTATGCTGCACACAGTGAGATCCTTTCAATTCCTTGAAAAACTTATGAACATCTTAAAAACAAGTTAAACAGGTTTAGTTCTTGAGTGATTTTATGTGAATCCATGTTGTTTTCAACATTATCTCTTCATACTGAACTTTTATTTCAGTTAATCACAGTGGCATAACTTAATGTTCACAAATAAATGCAATTCAGGTTAAAGAGATATTCTCGGGAGTTGTGGCACGTGAGCCAGAACCACACACCTTTCTTGGATCCTATTGAGGGAGGAGGACAAGGACAGCTGTTCCGCTGGCCTAAGATGGGCATAAGCATACCTTTCCTGGCACTTGGCCATGGTTGGGATGGGAGAGGAAATACATGGTAGTGCAGATGTGATATGCATGGCCAAGGCAGCTCTCTATGGCCCTTGCCAAAGGCTGGGGGGATTGGCTAAGCACTGACACCATAAGCTGACTGCTGGGAAATATACTCTTCAACTAGGCAACTTATCGCCTGATGCAACACTCTCCTACCCACACACTCCGTGCCTTCTACCATCAAATGTTAGCCAATTTGTACAATAGGGAATTAAGATTTCAAAATCGTCAAAGTTCACTTAGTTGAGATTTAATTATGACAGACTGAGGGGCAAAAACATACTGCGGGAACCCTAAGAGGTGTCCATTACAATGGTGGAAAGAAAGATCTGGCAAAGCCAATGGGTCTCGTCTATGCTAAAGCTATTGGCTTTACCGAAATATTTTAGCCATGTTGTACACCAGCATAGCTGCTGCACAGAATGGCGAAAAGTTGGTGGTGTAAGGGAGAGTGTTGTGGAGTGGAGTGGAGCATTACGGAGTGCTGTAAAGAATTACAGAGTGGCATAGAGTTGAGTGGCATAGAGTGGAGTGGCATTGAGTGTTGTGGATTGTCTCTGAGGGAGTAGAGTGGAAGTTTGCATAATGGAGTAGTCTCAGAGTTCAGTGGCGCAAAGTGGAGTATATAGTCAGAGAGGAGTAGTGTGTTGTGAAGTTGCAAAGAGTGTTGTGGAGTGGCATGCAGTGAAGTGGTGTAGAGGGGGTTACACAGTAGAGCGACAAAGTGAAGTGGCAAAGTGATGTGACATAGAGCGGAGAATAGAGTGGAGTGATGCTGAGTAGAGTGCAGTGGCAGTGTGCAGTTGCAGAGAGTGCAGTGTTGTAGAACAGACTGTTGTAGGGTGCAGCGCTGTATAATAGTGTAGCAGAGTGCATAGGTGTAGAGTGCAGTGGCGTAGAGTGGTGCAGAGTAGAGTGACACAGAGAGCAGCAGCACAAAGTACAATGGTGTAGAGTGCAATGGCATAGAGTGTTGCATAGTAGAGATTAGTGGTGCAGAGTGTAGTGGTACAGAGTAGATTGGCGTAGAGTGCAGTGGTTTTGAATGATGTGGTGCAGAGTGCATTGGCATAGTGTGCAGTGTAAAGTGCAGTGGCGAACAGTAGAGTGGTACAGTGTAAAGTGGCAGAGAAGTGGCACAGAGTGCCGTGGTGTAGACTACAATGTGCAGTGGTGCAAAGTAGTTTGGCGTAGAGTGGCCTGGTTTTGAGTAAAGTGGTGTAGAGTGCACTGGCATAGTGTGCAGTAGAGTAGCGTGATGCAGAATAGAGTAGAGTGGAGTGGTGCAGAGTGGAGTGGTGCAGAATGGAGTAGAGTTGAGCAGAGTGGAGTGGTACAGCGTAGAGTGCAGTGGAGCAGCTCAGAGTGGCGTAGCAAGGAAGGAGTGGAGTGGCACTGAGTGCAGTGGCATAGAGTAGACTGTTTCAGAGTAGAGTGAAGTGGCATAGAGTGGAGTGGTGCAGGGTAGAGTGGAGTGGTGCAGGGTAGTGTGCAGTGGCACAGAGCACAATGAAAAAGTGCAGTGTTATAGAGTAGATTGTTTCAAACTAGAGTGAAGAGGCGCAGAGTAGAGTGGTGCAGGGTAGAGTGGCGTGGCTTAGACTGGAGTGTTGTAGAGTGCAGTGGCAAAGAGAGCAGTTGTGTATAGTAGAGGAGGGTGGAGTGCATTGACAGAGTAGAATGGTGTACACTAGAGAGGCATAGAGTATAGTGGTGCACAGTAGATTAGAGTGGCGTACAGTGGATTGGCGTAGAGTGCAGTGGAATGGAGTGCACTGGCGGAGAATGCAGTAGAATGGCATACAGTAGAGTGTAGTGGCGCACAGTAGAGTGCCATAGAGTTCAGTTTGCAGAGTAAAGTGCAGTGGTGTAGAGTGCATTGGTGCAGAGTGATGTGGTGTAAAGTGTCGTAGAGTAAAGTGATGCAGAGTAAAGTGGTGCAGAGTAAAGTGGTGCAGAGTAATGTGGCGCAGTGACGTAGAGTACAGTTGTGCAGAGAAGAATACGGTGGCATAAAGTTTCATGACATAGGGTGAATAGTGTAGATTGCACTGGTGTAAAGTGCAGTGGCACAGAGTAGAGCACTGCAGAGTATAGTCTAGTGGCATAGAGTGTACTTGTTTTCAGTAAAGTGGAGTAGAATTCATTGGCGTAGAGTGCAATAGTGTACAGTGCAGAAGCAAAGGGTAGAGTGGGGCAGAATGGAATGGCGCTGGGTAGATTACAGTGGAGTAGGGTTGAATGCCGCAGAGTAGAATGGAGTGGCAGAGTAGAGTGGCACAGAGTGCATTGTTTCAAAGTAGAGCGAGGTGGCATATAGTGCAGTGGCATAGAGTAGAGTGTCAGGGAGTGCAATGGTGCAGAGTAGATTTGGGTGGCTTAGAGTGTATTGGCGTAGAGTGCAGCAATGCAAAGTAGACTGGTGCAGAGTGTAGCGACGTACAGAGCACTGGCGTACACCGCAGTAGAGTGGTGCTGAGTAAAGTGCAGTAGAGTGGTGCTGAGTAGAATGCCGTGGTGCCAAGTAGATTGGCGTGGACGTCCATGGCAGAGTGCGCAGTGTTGCAGAGTAGAAAGGCATAGAATGAAGTGGTGTGAAGTGGTGTGGAGTGGTGCACAGTAGAGTGGAGTTGTGCAGGGTAGAATGCAGTGGCGTATAGTGGAATAGAGTAGAGCAGAGTGGCATAGAGTGCAGTGTTGCAGAGTAGACTGTCAGAGTGCAGTAGCTTATAGGAGAGTGGTGTAGAGTGCAGTGGCTTAGAGTGTTGCTGAGTAGAGTGGCATAGAGAGGAGTGGAGTATAGTGGTGTAGAGTGCAGTGGCATAGAGTGTTTTAGAGTAGAATATAGTGCCATATACTGCTGTGGGGAAAAGTAGATTAGAGTGCAGTGGCGTAGTATGCATTGGTTTTGAGTAAAGTGGTGTAGGGTCAATTTCTGTACAGTGCAGTGGTTAGAGTGCAGTGGTGTAGAGTGCAGTGGTGTAGAGTGGAGTGGTGCAGAGTAGAGTTTTGCAGATTAGAGTGGTGCAGCATAGACTGCAGTGGCGTAGAGGGCAGTGGAGTGGCACTGAATGGAATGTTTCAGAGCAGAGTGAAGTGTCGTAGAGTGGTGTGGCATGGTACAGGTATGGTTCGGTGTGATATGGTGGGGTGGAATGGTACAGGGTAGAGTGCAGTGACGTAGAGTGGTGTAGAGTGCAGTGGTGAAAAGTAGATTAGAGTGACAGATTAGAGTGACAGATTGGACTGACAGAGTGCACTGGCATGGAGTGGCACTGAGTAGAGTGCACTGGTATAGACTGCAGTAGCATAGAGTGCAGTGTTGCAAAGTACAGTGGAATAGAGTGGTGCAGAATAGAGTGGAGTGGCGTAGACTGGAGTAGTTTAGAGAGCAGTGGCAGAGAGTGTAATGGTGCACAGTACAGAAGGGTGGGGTAGAGTGCACTGGCATATAAAAGAGTGATGCAGAATAGAGGCGTGGAGTGAATTCGAGTGGAGTGGTGCAGAGCAGAGTGCAATGACACAGTGTGGAATGACGTAGAGTGGAGTGGCGCAGTGTGGAGTGGTGCAGAGTGGAGTAGGGTAAAGTAGAATATGCATACTCTGTGGTAGCGCACTGCCATTACAGACAACACATTTTCATTTGAAATAACCATTATATTTGCACAGACATACAGTTTTATTAACAAAAGATTACCGTCCACAAACGATAATGTGTGGAAATGTCATCACCCAGGGTATTGGTTTGTTTTGATTGCATTAATGTATTGGTTTCGCCCACACTTCAGAATTACCAAAAAATGTGCTTCATTTGTGCTATCCTAATTCTGATATATTTTGAAATATCTGCATAGTTCATTTATAGAAATTAAATTTTTGTTGTGTGTTAGAAACAAAATAACATCCTACAGACTTCCTCCAGCACACTATCAGTAGCCAGCCTGATTGTTACATAAATCCTCTCACTTTGTAGTCAGAGGAAGAAAAGTAAACACCAGGCTCCCTGGACGACAGAAGCAGGCATTTGACCTCTGTCTTTGAATACACAGCAAGTGTGACAAGCTAAGAACAACATTTTAAGGCCTGTTTAAAGAAAGGGAGCTCTCAGAAGGAAACAATAAGGTATGAACTAAGGTACGGACAAAATCCAGCTTCGCAGTCTAAAACAAATAAATAAAGCTAGCAAATGAGAGTTACAAACCATAAAGCCAATGGTAAGAAATGGGTGGAATACACACCCAGGGAAGAGTTCCTAGTGTCCCCAAGATGTTGTTGGCAAACCACACTGCTGCGCTGTCTAGTAGGCTTTGACCTACAAAATACATGAATGAGCAAAACACAAGACTTGAAGGACCTCTCATGTAACAGTCTCACTGTCCCCATGCCCCTTGTTCACAAAGGCTAAGTGCTGACTACTGGTGTACTGAAAGGGATACAAGACAAGGACTTCCATTTCCCATGCTTCTGTTCGCTCTTAGAACTGCTGGCTTGCTCTGTGTGACACCGAGGCTTTGCCAGTGCTTCGGCTACAGCAGGTGGCCATACCAAATATGCTTGTACCAGATTATGTTTTGCTTTATGTTATCAATCCTTTGTCTGACGTTTGCTCAAACATGAGACAATTCACAGTTTTGGACTGATTTTAGATCCATATACATCTTGCCAGTTACTGCTACTCTTAGCGTTGATGTCAAAGCTATTTGAGAATTAGCGCATGGCTGTTGGTTTAAGATATTTAAGTACTCCACTGCCCTTGGTCGTGGAAAACCTGACCACAGCATCGAAGGCTTAAACTCAGCAATGTTAACAGCAGGGAGGCTCAATACCTCCATTTCATCCTTTGGTCATCCTGTTTAAGGAAATGGATAGCAAAATGTTGTCTCCCCATATACTCAGTGTTTTGGGAGTTCCAGATCTGGAGATTATTACATGGCTGTCCGCCTTCCTTGCCCAACCAAATGGCTTGCTAAGGACACATCCTAGGAGAAGACATTATTCAAGAATAGTGTTTGGCCAACATCAATGAAATGCCCTTACTCCAGAAGCATAAGGTTGTGTCCTTCTTCCCAGCCCAGTGGGGGTGGCTGACTACTGTTGCAAGAGGGGACTAAAGAGCACTAGAACATCAGTGGCATACATACCAATGGGAGTTTTCACTCTCTGCTGAGATAACTTGTGGGAAGGTGTGGAAAGGGTCTGGCCTCACACACATGGGTGACTTGTATGATTATGGCACTTGACTACAATGAGAGAAAACTTTGTCATCATCAATGTACAGCTTCTGTCGTACAGTTGGACGACACATGCTGCTAGTATTCTGGTACTTGGGAACCAGTTTTATACACAACATGTGGCAAACAATATTGGATCTGGGTAGTGTCAGGCAGCTACTACATTCCTGCACCAGGCATTCATGATGATACTAAGTCACAACCTGGAACATCTCAGGGATACATGAAAGGGCACATCTAGCCACGGAATACAGAGAGAAGGAAGGTGGCATACACCACAAATATTTCTGACAATGATCGCTTCAAACATATTCTGTTTAATTACTCATACTGCAGAAACCTGGTGCAGACAAATCTGCATAAAATCCAAACATTGACACTAGATATGTGCACCGGTGTTACTTGGCTGGATCAGGTCAGAACACTGTGTTGTCATACCAGAAAATAGGATACTTCTGGAGGCAGGTCACAAATAGGCTTCATTGGGAAGAACGCTTAGGAAAAGTTTAGAAATGGCAGTTTAATCTTTAGATGGGGAGAGTATGCGGGTAAGAATACAAGCACTAAGGGGTTGTATAATGGACAGATTCTGCTTTCATTGAAGTGTATATCAAATGTTGTTTTATGGCAACTTATAGGTTGTAATTCAATAGATTAAAGAAAACAAAGCTGAATTAGTATTATCCTGTATTACTAACACGTGTTTTCCATGGAGCATCCATTTTGGTTTTCTGAGTAATAATTTGTGACCTTTTCAAGGAATATAGCAAGTGATAGAAAATAACAATAAATAATATATTCAACTGGAACAGAGTTTTCATGAACAACCCACCATTAGATACATTTTATTTAATCTTCACAAAAAGGCTCACATTGACTTCATTTCTTCTTTCTTACATGTTTGGGTGTACCTCACAGGGTGATTAACACATAGGGCCTGATTACGACTTTGGCAGAGGGGATTACTCCATTATACCCTATGGAACTCGTAATACAGCGGGCAGGATATCCGTCACTTTGGGACAGAATAATCCCCTCCGCCGAAGTCGTAATCAGGCCCATAGTGTGCCCATAGTTCTAGAACTGTTCAATAGAAACTATTTCACAAAATGACTACAATCATTACTCATTACAATGGTGTCATAACTATTTTCTTGATCATATACTTAATGCAGCAACCGGAAGCCAAAACACGTGTTGACTGTATATGATACAAATCGGTCTACCTCTATGAGAATAAAGACACTCTACTCTCTATCTTGTTGTACCTGCATTTGCTCTATGTTAATAACACTTGTGAAAGCTGAATTAATTACTAATGAATTTTCGTTTATTATGGGTAAAGAATTTGCATGAAAGTAGGTTAATATAGCAAATAATGTGAGACTTGGAAAATGTGCCCACTTGAGTGGCTGTCATCAAACACGTAACTGTTTAAATGAATGCATATTATTATCAGTTATTGAGCACGTGTAGAGAAAAATGTATTAGTATGTCATATTAACGGTTTCATCTTATGTATTTGATTTATTAACCATTAGGCCATAAGTTGGCGAGGTTTAGGACTAGTTTGTAAAACCTAATGTTAAGCTGCAATGTTTAATAAATGGTGGGAAAAGTATTACTAGACTAGAAAATTAATGCTTCATTGTTCACGCTGTGCTGACCAAACGATTTGCAGATGTCTTCAACTTTCTCATGTGAACTGCTTGTAGAACTATGTTATACCAGAAAAGATACTAAGTTAACTTGATGCGTGAGACTGAAATGTTCCTACGAATCAACAATGGCTAGAGTATGGATTGCAACAAGAGATACCCGATAGCCTGATGATGGGAACAGGAGAAGAGAAGCCAATCATCGAAGTATGAAAGACAGTTTAGTTATATCTTTGATTTGGGGTTTTGTTTCCATTGAACCAACAGTAAACGTATGATTTTCTGACCAATGACGATGTGGGAAGATTCTTTAGGAAATTCTAACTTAGCCTGACTGCAGAGAGAGTTCTGTGCCAATTAGCCATTAATCATTTTGCCGCCATTCTTCCTTTTTCGCTCTGTTCAAGGAGCTGAGCAGTTCCTGATGATCTTTTCCCTTATAACCTTCCTCATAGAGTAAATTGTGTTAATGCCGATTCCTTAGGCTACTAAATTTATGTGGTTCAGAGAGCTTGGAGCTCAAAAGTCTGAACCATTCTTTTCATTGCCCATTGCTGAAGCTGACAAGACTGATGTCCAACTGACGAAGAGAATCGCAGCTTGCTGATCCAATTGAGGAGAGGTATAACAAAATGCTATTGTTTGTTGTAGATTTTGTTCTTTAAATTTCTAGGTACCAACCGCTATTTCATAGAGCCATAGTTACATGCTTTCCATTACTAACGCTGACAGACGGAGAGGAGCAACGCTGAGAGATGGAGAGAAGCAATGCTGAGAGACAGAGACGCGCTGGGATGGAGCTGACGTGCTCCAGGAGGCTGCCGAAGGGCGCGAGGGCGTGGCTGCAGATGCGGGCGAGTGCATCGCCGCAGCCGCTGCGAATGCCATTGCCGCGAAGGCTACTGAGAGAGGGGAGCGCAAGGGAGAGGTGGAAAAAAGGGAAATAAACGTTCCCGCTCCTGAATTACCACAGCTCTACGGCAGGCAGAGAGGGGCGGTTAACGGCTCATGAAGGCTCCCTGGGATTCAACATCGGACCACCAGATTTAACAGGACACCAGGATATCAGGACGTCTGCTGGAGGAAGTAAGGTGGTGGTGGGGCTGGTTGAGCATTTAAGAGGAATGTGACACCCCCTCCATGGAGACAGGAGGCAGGTCCCCCTCCCCCCTCTTCTTGTTGTCCACCTATTCATCTTCGGCCTCGGTTCAGCCCCAGCCTCAGCCTGCTACAGCTAAAAGTGTACAGATGCTTTCCAAATTACCTTTTGACTAAGCTACTTTTGCATGAAGTCCAAACATGCTATTCTAATTCGAGGGTTAGTGAGTAATCCAAATGCTGATAAATGCAATTGACTGAGAATTGATTTTTTTCCACCTGCTGAAACCAGATGTATGACATTTCCATTGCGCAGTTATTGTTACTATTGATTTGTACTGTGACTCTTGAATGTTTAATTGCAAATGCTTTGGTTAAATTGAGATTCTTTAGAAGATTTGGTCAGCCAGTGTTATTCATGTATGTTTATCACTTGGTGTGATGTTAGCATTGTTAATGTAGGGAAATATATATTTTAACTTTTACTAAAAGGTGTGGTTATTCATGGTCACATGGGTCATGGTGCATGACATTTACTGACTCCAGATTTTGACAAATTGATTGTTTTATATGTTGTGATCACTAGATCTAGAATAGAGAGAGTTGAGAGTAATGATGGTGAGACTCCTCTAAGCGCAGTCAAAAGATCTATCGAACCACAAACGCGTTCCCTTACGAATAAATTATAAAAGACCAAAAAAGGTCAGAGGCTCCCACACACTAAAACCTGTGCATTATGGAGAACTGTGTATAGACTGCATGTATCATTTCCAAACATTTGTTAAACAATAATAATCTTAAGTGGGCAAAGGGGCCTTAGCCACTATTTTGGAAATGTGTGAACCCATTCTGCTTGACTGGCCACAAGTAAGTTTCACTGATTCCAGGGGCCCATCCTTAAGTTAAACTGGCTTGGCTGGGTATTCATGACCTTGAGCTTTCCCTATGGGGACTATTTTCACAACCAAAGGAAAGGAGACAGCTGGGCAGGTTTCTAGTCCTAGTTATTGGCCAAACTCAACATTTCAATTGCATAGAAATTAAAATGTTTCCTAATCTTGGTGCTGCAGGCTTGGAATGTGAGCTTGTGGGCAATGGCTGAGAGCACATCTGTAAGGTCCATTGTTTGCCATTCAAGTTGCTTTTGAGCTGACTGAGACTTTAGACTCCATATTGTCACAACTTTCAAGGGACATACAAAAGCACTCCATAAATTCAGAACTAACTTTGTTGATACCAATAAGAATGGACTTCTTTCCCATGTTGACTACTACAGAAGGACCTGATGGAGTTGACGCAAAGCGACCTTATGATTCGTGGTTTGACCAGCCCCATCCTATAAATAACATGTGTTGCACACAGAGCATCAGTCCCAATTTAGAAGGGTTAGGTTTGGGGGAAAAGACAGTGCATGGAGGTTGGGTTTATTGTTATTTGGCTTATGAGTGTGTTCAAAGTATGTTTGACCCATGATTTATGCTCATATTCAGTAACTTGTTTTGCTCAACTGAAAAACAATAAAAATTGATTAAAAAAATGATGTTTGAAGGGACAACAGTAGTTACTATGCAAAACTTTAAAAGCCTTGAAAGTCACAGATATTGCACACGTTACTAAAGTAACATGATCCTCCACCATGTACTATCTATATTTTAACATATGACTTCAAACATACTATAACATAAATTACATCAATTGTGTTCTCGCTGGTACTGTTAATTGGGACAACTGAAAGACACTTTAAAAGGAAAATAAATTAAACACCATCTTACAGTGCTAACCATAAAATGACACAGTGCAATGAAAGGACCATTCAATGACAGTGTAGCACAAAATAAGTACATAAGCAAACGTTTGCATCATGTCTTTAAGAATCCACATATTAAATATTTTTACAGTGATAAACATACATGTAGACATAATGAATGCCTCTGTATTAGAATCCATAAATTAGTTAGTCATTCAAAGTGATGCTCACTCTTTCTCTTGTTTACATATGCCACACTACTGTTCAAACATCATCATGGCGCTGTGAGTTAAGGTTACATTATTGCCTCAATTGGTAAATTTGCTTGCTTTTTGGGTTTCGTGTTGTAGACATTCGTGCCCGTATCACCCTTATCTATGGTTGTTTTCAAGGAATTTTTGTAAAAAAATCAACATAAAACAGCAAAGCTCAATTCTGTGTACCAATATTTGCAAAAAGTGGATATAACAATCCACCGTCCACTGAAAAAGGAAAGGCGAGTGATCTAATGCTGTCTAGATATACACTGCCACTTTATATGGTTTCCATGATTAAAATATGTTCATGTTACCAAGAAATACTCACCTTTTTCTTCAGATGTGAATCCTGATGCAGCCTCCACTTTCTCTAGGATTTTTCTTAGCTTCATGATTTTTGTAGCACATACATATCCATATCTAAGGATCAAGACAAATTTCTTTGTGAATTTTGGATCTTAAGTCACTGCATACAACATTATCCACAGAGGGAGGACACGTCGATATATAATGTTATACACAGTAAAAAAAAAAAAGAGTGGCAAAGAGACATTCCGAACTGATGATTAGTCTTCGCTCCACATTAAAAAACAGTTTCAGAATTTGTATCACTCATTTCTTTCCCAGCTCCCTAACACCAGTCCATATTCTGATTAAAAATCATGTATTAAATACAGGTTGTAAAACATGGTAATTCTGCCATCACAATACAGATGCCACCCTGAACCACAATTTAGCAAGGTGCCCTATGATGAGTGTCTATTTATGGACACCACTGGCAGCTTTCAAGGAGAGAAACGAGACAGTGAAATCACTGTGCAGGATTAATACTGCCTTGTATTGCATTAAACAATGGCATGATTACTTAAGGTATAAAGCACCCCCTGCCATACATGTTAGGGCTATTGCAAGCCCCCAAGGAGTTCTGTGGCTTTATGGTGGAACAAGGTCATAGGCCGAGTTATTTTTCAAAAGATCATGGAATTCCAAGCTGACTTACCTTTCATCTTACCTGCTTACACTGGCAGCAGGCATGACACTACAACTCAACTGTAAGAATTATTACAGTTCAGCAGGTTTACAGTTAATTTACATGTGAGCAGCAACTTTACAACTCAAATGTGATAAGGAAATTAGAGACAGGTTTCAGGCCTAGGACTACAGACTCCATGTTGAATAGCTCTGCTTCTCATTTTCTTTCGCTGGTAAAAGTATGACTTTACTGAGCGGGAGTCTTCAAAAATGTCTTTACACCATCAAAAGGATATTCCCAGGAAACCTTGCTGTTTGCACCACTGACCAAATAAGGGAGGCAGGGAATCACATAGAGGGTCATTCTGACTTTGGCGGGCGGCAGAGGCCGCCCGCCAAAGTAACCCCGTCGGAAGACCGCGAGGGTCATTCAGACTTTCCCGCTGGGCGCCCTTTTGGCGGTCGCCCGCCGGCCCAGCGGGAAAGTCTGAATGACCCTGCAACAAGGAAGCCGGCTCCGAATGGAGCCGGCGGAGTTGCAAGGGTGCGACGGGTGCAGTGGCACCCGTCGCGATTTTCACTGTCTGCAAAGCAGACAGTGAAAATCTTAATGGGGCCCTGTTAGGGGACCCTGCACTGCCCATGCCAGTGGCATGGGCAGTGCAGGGGCCCCCAGGGGCCCCACGACACCCGTTCCCGCCATCCTGTTTCTGGCGGTGAAAACCGCCAGAAACAGGGTGGCGGGAAGGGGGTCGGAATCCCCATATTCCCTGGGCCAGGGGAAAACCGGCAGGAAACCGCCGGTTCCCCTTTTCTGGCGGTGCTTCCGTGGTCCCCGAATGACCCCCATAATCTCATCTCCGAACTTTCTTTCAATGAGTTTCTGAGAAAGTTCATTATTATGATTTTGGTTTCAACATCAATACAAAATGATGACAGACCGGAAAGAACGTAGAGAAACGCAAAAGTATGAGAAATTAATATGTCACTGAAATAGGGGAATCAAGGGAAGCATAGCTATAACTATGCATGTACTTTGTGGATAAACATCATAGTCTATAGATATATGAGTCAGATGGAAGGCTTGATTAATGTCCCCTCAGAGGGCATTGGAAACATCTGCTTCTCAGATAAAATCCTAACAGACTCTTGTAAAGAAGCAAAACTCTCAAGATCACTACACATAGGGACCCAAAGAAGATGAAAAAAAGTTTCACAGGTTTCAAGACAAACTCATTTTTGTATTGAGAAGAGTTCTAATGAGGATTTATCCTGCACTGTATCTTATTGTGTGGTATGGTAGTGTTCAGATGTCTGCCCTTCACCTGGGAGAAGGAAGTAAAAGAACAGTCTTTTCTCCTAACAAACGGGGACTTCTTGTGGAAACAGAATTGGGCAATATAATACCCATGCACAGTAGATCTGGATCTGGCTTTTAGGTTTGTGTTTTTTTTAATCCGATCAATGATACTATAAATGTACTATATTCCATTTATAATTCCTTGTCACCTCCAAAGCATTCACAGAGGAAGGAGAGAACGTATGTTACAGGGTGGATTACCGTGTGATAGTTATCCCCCACCAGGTTATGTGCTACAAAGCAATGGTGCATAGCAAAGACAAAGAAGAATTTCGTTTTAATAATACCCTTTAAACTATCCATTTATAGAATTACAGAACATTATCTGTGGCAGGAGCAGTCTAGAATACCACTTAGGTATTAGTTTAGAAGTGTAGAATTTGAGTGACGTAGCCTCCTGTTCTATATATATATCGCTCTTGCAGCCACACGCCTGGTGAAAATCGCTGACGGCATCTTAACTATATTGGAGTGTGCTCAGACTACAAATAAACGATCTGTCCCTTGCAGTAAATAACAGTGGCAAGGATGGTCTCAGCCAAAGCTTGCACCAAATGTTATGAAATGTTGATCTCTAGAATGCACACACCTCCGATTCTTTTCAAGCAGAAAAATTCCACATTTTGGGCATTAAGGGCCATATGTACTAAAGCATTTTCCCATAGACACAGAATGGGTAGAACCCTTTGATACATCTGGCCCCAAGTCTTTTGGAGCGCATATGCAGCCAATTTAGTGTGTGGATGTAGAAACACATTGGAACAAACAATTAATGCCAATAACATGGGAACAAATGAGGAATGAGTGCTTCACATACACCTGTGCGTATCACTTCCTGTGCCCTGATTTACCAGCCGACAAAGAAGGGATCCCGGAAAAAAGCTGCATGCTGAATGAGAGCCTTACGTTGAAGGGCTTGTGAACTGGTCTGGCCTAGGCCAGATTATGCTCAAAGTGAGAAAAAGACCCCTGGCAGGGGTAAGAGGTGCAGCAGGCTACTAAGCTAAAGCTTGACCACTTTGTTAGTTCTAGGGCAGAAACGTGTTTTGTCTACTCCTCTAGGTATAATGCCCTAAGTACATTTAACTGTTTTTTACCTCTGCTAGATGACTCCTGTCTAATCAGAAGTTGAATAAGTTGCTGTTCTTTACAAGCTGCAACTGGAGAACCAGGGGCTTTTTATGTTGTGTGCTGCATTATGGTGAAGAAGAAAAAGTTACTTATCTTTGGTAACAATATTATTGGTGAATCTTTTATCTACCTACAGATTCCTCACCTTTAGAATTTCCCCAGGCGCCAGAGTGGATCTGGAAACGTTCTGCTCCCACAGGCCAATAGGAACGCTTTGACTTCCTTCTGTCCAGAAGTGATGAATGGATCCGGATATAGGCACCACACATTTTATTTCTTGATTCTGATGGCACCATCAGACATGGAGCCCAAAAACTAATCAGAGAACCAGTGGGCAGATCTCTAGACTGGAACCATTTTAAATGGAAAAAGGACCATTCTACAAACTAGGAAGGATGAAGGGCGGTGAGGAATCTGTGGTTTGATAGAATATCCACCAGAAAGAGCATTTCTGGAGGTAAGTAACTTGCACTTCTGGTGCATTCTTCTAACCACAGATTCCTCAACTTTAGAATAGATACAGAAGCAGTCCCTCCCTAGGGAGAGTGCCTGTGAAATTGGTTAGACTGTAAAGTCCTGCTTGCCCGAATGGGCAACATCGCAGCCTGACAAATGCAAAGAACAGGGACTCAGAGTCAAAGCAATGGTAGCAGCTTTGGCCTTGGGGAAATGAGCCCTTAGTTGTTCCAGAGGCTGCTTCTTGCCCAATGAGTAGCAGGTCTTGATACAGGGACAGCCACCTTGACAAAGTCCTTTTCTGCACTTCTTTGCCATTCTTTGTCTTTTGGCAAAAAGGCCACCTTGGTCCTCAACACCAGTTTGTTAGTGGAAAAAGGTGGTGTATAGCGGCTGCATAGAGAGTTTTAAGCACACTCATGTGACAAGCTGAATTAATTGCAGCAAGGAACAGTCCTCAGTTGGAAGATGCAGTGAGAAGCTGTGCATTGGCTGAGGTAATACACATGAGGAAAGTCATGACCAAATATAGATCCCACTGTGGCATCACAAAGGTGCAAAAGAACAAAGAGTGCTGATTTGCAAGTGGGGAAATGTGTGTCAACAGATTTGGAAGGGGAGTAGGTGTTCGGGGCTGGCACCACCTCATAAAAAAAGAAATTTGCAATCTCCGTGGGGCAAACAGTGCTATGCACTGTTGGCTGAACCTCTTCACTCTGGAGTTAGTTGATCCTGCAAGATGATTCACAGCCAGGGAAATGCCCCATATCTCAGCCAATTCCAAAGGAGAACAGCCTCTCAGCACAGAACCCTGGAACAGTCACCATGCATGCTGCAGTACAACATGGCAGTGGTATGAGCCTCCCGTTGATGGACTGGAGTAAAGCCTTCAGCGCCAAGCAAATGGCCAATAACTCCAACAGGTTGATATGGAGTTGGGTTTCCACTGGAGATCAGAGTCCTCTGGTCTCCACCTCTCCCAGATGACCTCCCAAATCCAGCAGCAGAAGCAGCTGTCACCACCATCAGCTCTGGGTGAGGAAGGGGGCGTGGTCTGCCAGTGGTCCAGTAGAAGTCGAGCAGTCATGCTGCAGATTTTTTGCAGTCGCCCCTGAACCCTGGATGGAATCTGACAGATTCCCTTAGTTCTGGGCCAAGAAATATCAGATTCCACTGCAAAGCCTGCATATGTTAGTTGGCATAGTCTATGAGCAGGATGCTGGAGGCCAAAAAGCCTCAGAGCTCTTTTCAAAGGGACACAAGACCGAGGCTGAAAAATTAGGATCTTAGCCAGAATGTCCTGGACTTGTTGTGACAAAAGTAAGGCATTGAACTGCGCTACATTCAAAATTACGCCAATAAAAGGGAGCCTCTACAAAAGAGTCTGATGTAACTTTGGCACTATTAATGTGAGCCCCAACAATGTCAGGGGGTTCCCGTCATCTGGAAGTGGTCTACAACTGACTGTACCAAGCCCACCTTCAACAGTCAGTCATTGCGATAGGGTAAAACTGGCATACTCAACCTCCGAAGGTGTGCTGCGACCACCACTATCACTTTTGTGAACACCAAAGCAGCACTGGTGAGGCTGAAGGGGTAAATTGAAAATGCTCCAGGCCTACCTTGAACTGCAGGTTATGAATGTGGAACTGCAGGACAGGTATAGGAAAATAATAGCCCTGCAGGTACAGGGCTACAATCTAGTCCTCGGATCCAGAGCAGATTGTCCCTGGGCCGTTATAAGCATCTTAAATATGTTCCTCCAGAGGAAAGCGTTCAGAGGGTGGAAATCTAAAATATAATAAAGGTGTCTATCCTTCTTCAGCATGAGGAATTAGCGGGAGTAAGAACCAGTTCCTATTTCTGAGGCAGTTGGACTCTTTGGCCCCTTTGGACAAGGGAGTCTGCACCTCCTGCAACAAAAAGGCCAGGTGCTCCTCTGAAAGCCGCTCTGATGTGGGTGAAGGATGAGAAAGGTCGGCAAAGAATGGAAGGCCACAGCCTCGTTGAACGATCTGGAGGATCCATCTGTCTGATGTACCCCTTTACCACCCCTAGAAAAAATGCTGGATCCAGCATCCTACCCGGAGTTCTTGTGCCACTAAGGGCAAACTAAAGTGGCCTGGAGGCTGATGGTGCAGGGTTGGGGGACTTAAGACTACGGTGGCCCATGGTGACCTCCATGTTGTTTGCCCAAATCCCATCTTCGACCCCAAAAGGGCTGAGATGCCTACTATGGGGGCAGAGAGGGCCTGGTGCTGCCTCTATGCAAACCCTTTCGAGTATCCTCGAAAAGAATGCAACTGCTGAGGAAACAGCCAGGCAGACATGAAATGGCCCAAAGGAATGTACTTTGGCTAAATCTGCCTTCTCCTAAAATAGGTGAGGACAGTCAAAATGCATATCCATAAAGGACGCCTGGACATCCCCAGGGAGGTCTGTAGATCTCATCCAAGGGTGGTGTCAGAGCACCACACAAGTGCCAACTGTTCGACCCAAGCAATTGGTAGTATCCTGGCCACACCTAATGACTTATCTGGTCACATTTTGACCATCCTGAGAGGTATGAGCCAGGGAGGTCCACACGTCTTTAGGGACTGCTGACAAGATCTTGCATCCTAGAGGATGTGAGTATAAAAGCCAAGTAGGCAACTGGCCATGACAAACTTCAAGGCCAGGCTGACAATGAGAACACATTTTTTCCTGAATGCCTCAATGCTCCTTGATTCTCTTGTTGAGGGAAAATATCTGGGGTTCACCTTGATGGTGGAAGCTTGAACCACCAGACTGTCTGGGGTCATATGTTGAGTCAGAAAATCAGGGTCGCATGGTGCCGGATCTGACACCTGGCGACCTGTCTATTCACTGGGGAGCAAAAACAAGGCTTTACCCAAGTGTCTATCAATGTAAGTAAGGGTTATGTTGAATGGCAGCCAAGGCTCAGAGGAAGCCTGCAGAGGCTGTAATACCTTTCAGGTACATTAGCCTTTACCACCACAGAAGAGAGTCTTAGGTCAAAAACCTATGCTGCACTTCTGATCACCACAGCAAAGGAAACACTTTCCCCAGCGGGTGGTCTGGCAGTAATATCAACAAAGTATCAGGGGATATATAAAGCTCAATGGCCTCCCCTAAGTCCATGCAGAGATCATCCTCAACATAATGATGAAGTAAGTCATTGTCGTCATGCCTAATGTCATCTCTGAAGGTTGGCTGACTGATGAGAGTTGGAGTCAAAAATAGGCTGAGCACCTGAGGGCAGCTCCGTGGCAGGGGCAGTGTTCTATTTGAATTCAACTTTTAGGAGATCAAGAGCATTAAAGTGGATTTGGTCGAGGCCAACTTTAGCTTGGAGTCTCTCACCTGTATCAGTAGCGGGTCCTCCTCTGGCGGCATTGAGGGCCAGCATCAAAGTCAAAGGGACAGGCTCTGATTTCTGCATCAGAGTGTAAGACAGCACTTAAGCCAGTGTGGAACCCAAAGCAGATTTAAGAGGCAAAGACAACACCAAGAAGGGATCTGAGGCGGTAACCTGACTACAGGCCCCTGAAAATTATTGGTTCCTGAAGGCACACCAAAAGGAACTGAAGAGTGGCAAAGATGCGCAACTTGCCTCCCTAAAGGCCTTCATTTGTTGCAGCACTGCCAATCACCGGGGGAACTCGGGTTTTCATCAGGATCAATTGCAGAATCAGCTCCTTGGGAGACAAAGACGGAGATTGAGTGGCACACTGTCAAACTTGCTACTTCTCTCGAGACACAGGGTGGTAAGATGGAGGCAAGTCCCACTTGGCTTTCTTGTGCTTCCTCTTCAACTTTAATTTGGACTTACCTGAAGATTTTGACTGCAATGAGAACCAGCTGCAGGAATGACCTCGGAGCTGGAACAAGTTCGCTCTGTTGACCTCGAGTGGGCGCAAGGCTCGAAAAGTTTATTTCAGTATTCAGCGATGTACAACTTCACTTCACTTCCCTTCGGAATCTTGAGGGCACATTCCTCATGTAACGTGGAGTCATGGCTCGAGCCTAGACACTAAATACATATATTGTGCAGGTCGGTCACAGAAATTTGTTTGCAACAGTAGAGGCATGGTTTAAATCACGCAGGTTTTGGAGAGGACATAGTTCCTTGTACACTGGTCGATGATTTTTGAAGAACAAATCTAATCAAACCAAAGGAGAAAAAAAGGGGAGCAGGGCTCTGGATTCACATTCGAAGGAGTGAGAAGCAAGGAACTGATGTCAGCACCCAGGGATGGCACTTATATGCAGCGCCGTTCATTACTTCTGGATGGCACAAAGTCAACACAGAGACACACAGTGCCACCACCGGCACGTGGGAGGATTACCATGTAAATGCTTCCAGACCAAGTCTGGCACCTAGGGATATTCTAAAGATGAGGATTCTGATGTTAGAAATGTCCTAAAGGAAGAGACAGAAATCTACCCTTCAACACAGATGCAAGCTGTCATTGTTGAGGAGGTGATGCATTTCCTCAGGAGTAGATTCAGGATAATCACAAACCATACCGGTTAGGAGACCATAATGAGTGTACATACAGGCGGGTCCATGATTTCTGCTGGACTATTGGAATTGGAGGGAGCTTTCACGGATGAATATAAGGAACTACTCCTTCGATGGAACATCAGGCTGCCTGTCCCACAGCCATCCAAGGTTCCAGACAATCCAGAAGGCAAATCAGTAACACTTAAAATGTTTGCACGTCACAACAGCATGGATTGCTCGGTGCTCATAGTTTATAACGAAATACCTTAATTTCTTGGGGAGATGGCATAAATCAGGCAATCCCAAAGTAATACCTTGAAAATAATGCCCACTTAGCCACAAATCCCTCTCACAATCTGGCCTCTGGATAGAAAATCCCTTGGACCAAACGTCTAGCAATAGATTACAGAAACAAGGATGCGGTTTAAGTGTTACTGGGCCAGTATTTTACAGTACAATGAACAGATGTGTTTTAAACTACTTATGTAAAAGATATTTACATTATACTTTCCACATTTAAATATTGAGGCGTAGATCCTCATTACAAGTGGCCTGGCCCAGCCACATGTATTAGTTATCAGCTCTGAAAAAAGCTGACATGCTGGGGATCAGTAATTATTGAGACTCAAATCACGTTTTCTTCCATCCAAATGGGGATTAACATACAGATTTTGGTACAGTACCACAAGAATTAATATATTCTTGAGTTTATTAAGCATCTTTTACTTGTTAGTGGGCATTTTTGTACCTGCAGAAACTTAACTCCATGTGTTACAAAATTGCTATCTGTGTTTCTGCAGAAACAGGTGATTGAGCGTAGCCTGTTATTTACCAGTCTACTTGTAATGAGGGCCACAGAGAGAGAAAATGATTTACCTTGAATCACAGGATTTATGGCCAAATGCTGAAGCCAGAATGTGAACTCAGGTCGCTAAGTTCCAAGATCATCAACAAGCCACCAACTTGGGTTAAGATCAGGCTTCACATTAGAGAAAGAAGAATAGCCAAATGTCCCTACTGAACCATCAGGCATGTGCTAGCTCAGGTACTCACTAATAACGATGGTGGGGAACAATGTACTACTGAATGTATTAAAAATGATAAATGAAGCATGCCTGAGAAAAGGAACGTCCTTCTTGATAAGTGTCAAACGTGAACATTTTAAGTGTGAAAAGGTAAAGTAGTAATTGCAAGGTATTTGTTTTGAACTTAAAATCAAATCCCTGTACCAGGCTTTTGCCAATGGGTATGTGTAATAAAGGGGAGTATTCAGCTGGAAGTGAAGGGGCATGCACATTAGGAAGAGGAGCCCCTGGAAATGTCCTCGTCTTACCAAACCAAAGACAACAGAGCATGTGGGTACTCACCTCTTGCAGTTAACAATGAGAAAGGTTATGTGGTGAAAGTGGCTCCCGGATATGTGCAACAATCAAAGGCTAGTGATTTACCAGAGGTGGAGCAAAGAAAAATGTAAATAGTGCAGAAGATGAACAAATTATGTTACGATGCAAGAACTAGAGCACGATGTTGATGTCAACATGGGATCGTTTGCGAAAGTAAAAAAAAAATTGTTCAAGTGATTAAAATGGAACTGGATTTCTAAAAAAATAAAATAAAAAAATAAAAAAATAAGAGAGAGATAAAAGTGACAAGAAATTCTGCCAAGTTAGAGGACAGAAAGGCTTGTCACGTCAGAAGAACTGCTTTATGCAACAGCAGCGAAAGAGCGGACTACAAGACAAACCTTTTAATATAATGAGAGGTCCAAGTATTACGGAAAGACTGACGTTTTTTGGAGGATGAAGAGAAGAATTATGGTGAGATGAGGGAAGAGAGTGATGAAGGTCTTGCATGAGCAGCTGAGATCTAACTTGCAAGTGACGCAAGGTATGAGAATGTGATAAACAAGTGCTGTGCAGGTTTCAGCGGAATTAAAAGGAACAAAGTTAAGAGACCTTTTAAGTATAAATAAGGAAGGTAGAAACGCTTAGAGAGTGAGAAGAGAATAAATAATGTAAGGATAAAAGGAAGAGGAAGAAAAGCTGACGATATATGGCAGTAAAGTAGGCACTGTGCAGATGGTCAGACTATTTCTTGGCATAGGCACTGTTGATTAGTGAGGTAGTCATTAAAGTCAGGAAGTGTGTGTGCGCGCACTGAAGGTGGGGGTCGTGTATGAATGCAGGGTTAATCTCTTTTTTATACTACTTGAAAAGGAGATGCACTAATAGTTGTACTGTTTTCTTAGGTAATTTTAGGTATTTGCATTTAATTCTTTGTATAATGCCTTGCCTATGTTCAAGACAATGGCCCTCATTACAACCCTGGCAGTCGGTGTAGAAGTGGCGGTAATACCGCCAACAGGCCGGCGAAAAAAAGAATGGAATTACAAGCATGGCAGTTACCGCCATCAAAACCGCCACTTCTACACTGCGGCCACCAGGGTGGTAACGACCGCTGGGCTGGAGACTGCCGTCTCCAGCCCGGGGTCCGTCACTAGACCGCCGGCGGTATAAGGACCCCGCATACTGGCATGGACTTCGTGGGGTTTTGTACCACCACGAAATCCATGGCGGTAGGCACTATCAGTGCCAGGGAATTCATTCCCTGGCACTGATAGGGGTCTCCCCCCTCCCCTGAATCCTCCCCCAACACCCACGACCCCCATACAACCCCCCAAAGGTGCAGGACCCCCCCCACAGAAACATCCACACACACACACACACCCCTACACGCATGCTCACACCACTCATACACATACACGCACACATGCACACAGACATATACGCACACATTTCCCATACACACAACACACCCCCTGCATGCATATACACTCACACAACCCCTCTACACACTCACACGCACACCCCCATGCACGCACACAACACACAACACACAACACCCCCACCCTCCTCCCCTAACGGACGATCACCTTACCTGGTACGGTGATCCTCCGGGAGAGACCGAGATCCACGGGGGATGCTCCGCCGCCAGCACCCCGTCACCAGAACACCGCCACGCAGAATTCTGGGATGTGATTCGGTGGGCAGCGTTCTGATGACGTGGCGGTGAGGTGGAGGTGGAACAGCCTCCACTTCACCACCGACCGCCAGTATGGCTGCTGGCGGCTCTCCGTCCGAAAAAGGGAAGAGGGCGGCCAGCAGTCATGATACGCTGGGCGGGAGACCGGGACCACTGGCGGTCTTCAGCCTGGAGTAACCTCGCCCGTCTTTTAAAAAGACAGCTGAGGTTAAAATGAGGGCCAATGTTATTCTGTGGAGGTCCAGCATAACAAGGCAAGAGGAATGCCCCGGGCCGCCGTGGAACAAAGCACAACGACCTACATGCGTATTATACAACTCTTCCTTTTTTGCATATTTTGAAGAGCCAGCACATAAGAGGGACCAAAACAGAGCTGACAGTGTCAACAACATTAAGTACAGTTTATGCTAAAAGGCTCAGTCCCCTGCCCCAATCATCTCCCCTTAAAGACGTTTATTTACAAGCTCATCTCCGATTTTCCATACACAACTGTGTAGTCACACACTAGCTTAGTGATCTGGCGCGAACAACAATAGTTTTTCACATGACTGAACAACAATAGTTTTTCACATGACTGAACAACAATAGTTTTTCACATGACTGATCAGTAGCCTTAGCAATTCAGTTAGGAAGAAGATTTCAATACATACATTCGAAGAGGATTGACAATCTCTGTTCTGAGGAGGGCCTGGGTCTCACTGTAATATTCAACGTCATTCTTTTCTTTGGGTCTGAGGAGAACAGTATCGAGAACAGAGCTGAAAGAGAACAAGCTGGAAGACACAAAAATAATTTAGAATCTATTCCTCTCCAACTTGCTAAAATTATTACTGGTTTCAGAAGCACAAGCGCATTTTCAAAGTCGTGAGCATCTAGTAAATAAGCACATATTTATGTCACCATCACTGAAGGAAGATAAACAATTGCAAAGCCAACAGGCCTCGCCTGTACAATGCGAATGCCATGCTATTAGAGTTGCCACTACTTATCTGGAAAGCATTGTTTTAAAAAAAGTAACAGGAAAAATGTATTTCAAAACATTGCAGGAAAAGCAAACATATCATAAGATATACTGTACACTGACTTCAATATGTTCAATCTTTACAAACATCCTGGCTTATTTTTTAATTATACTGCATTCAGGAACCTATGAAGAGAAATTAAACAGATTGGCTTGTACAGGCATTATTTTATTTCCACATGACTCATCTAATCATCATGCTAAGTACTAAGTACGCCTCTTGTCTTCAACACTGGAGCAGAAGTCTGTCCTTCTCCCAGCCCAACAAGTGCTTCTTGGGTGTGCCACGGTCCTGCTTTGATACAAACCTCAGAGAATTATAACTATTGCTCTGCTTTCTCACAAGGGGATGGGGATGCAAGGGCAGAAGCAGCATATGGGAGCAAGAACAAGAAAACACATGCACTCCCAACTGAGTGCTCAAAGAAAAAGAAACTATGTGAGCCAGATTGATACAAGCATCCAATCAAAGGATGGCAAGGTAGCTATTCTCTGGGTTAGGGAAAAGCACAAAAAGAGAAAGGAACGCCATTGAATAAGAAGCATGCCAATGAGATTAACAAGAAAGCTGGCAAATGATAAGTAATGGGCTGACCCAAAGCCCATTCTAAGTATTGTTATTGCATACAATAGGTCTTCGACAAAGCATAGCTAAAACTGTTTGTAGGTGAAATGTAATTACCAAATAATATAAAGTTATGTTAAGCCCAAGTCACTGGATCACCCCATAAACACTTTAGCCTAAAATGGTAATGTGTAGGCTGATTTCAGAATGTGAGATATTTAGTTAGTGAGGTTTAACATTTGCAAAAATAATTTTTTCTTTTAAATAAAATACTTGGATTTGCATGGTTTACATGAATAACATTCTCACTTGCCAACGAGATAGAACTATAAAATGCAAGCAATTTCAAGCAACGAATTTTTGCATTTTAAGACTATTAAATGAACTTCAATCATCAAAATACGGGCTGCTGAAATATGATCAATTGATAGAGTTTCTATTAGTAGCGTTTTAGTACAGTTTCTCCATTAGGCATGGCTATATATGAAAAACAGTATGCATCCCTTCATTCTCAAAAGATTATTTTACATTTAAATTATGGAAGGGCTCTGCCTTGAACAACTTATGTGTTACTTGCCTTATTTATGCATGACCCCTGTAACCTATTTTACTTAGTTTATTTGGTCTGACCTGTAACTGTACTCTTTTGATAGCATTGCGTTTCTGATTTTCATGGGGGAAAGATGTAAAAACTTGGACATGGGCTGCCTTGGCTAACAAGCTCCAGGCTTAAATATGTCCTCCTCTCTTACGGCTAATCGAACCTTGCCTGTTCTTTGACTGGGCCCTCACAAATAAGTCTCTGATTTCTCTCTCCAGGCCTGCCCTCTTAATTTTCATATTTTGACTCTCTACCCAAATTAACCTCTGTTGTTTGGGAACCTAATCTGTGAAGCCAGGTAAAGGGTGATCGGGTTATAGGTAACTGCTCTATGAATTCCTTGTTTGAAGATGTTAGGGGCAGACCAAGCCAAGTGCCATAAATTCCCAGTCTCTACGTTCTTGCTTACTAAAACATACATCCCACTTGGCTTTCCCAATTAAAATATTTTTTAACTCCAGAATCCTATTCCTTTCTTCCCTAATCTCCATCTCCTCCTCCCCCCACCAGAGTTACTTCAAAAATCCTGATCCACCCTTCAAACAGAAAAGTCAGACTGCTACTTAACAGGAGCACTTTCAATACTTCTGATAAATCAACGGATCCCCACTACCTACCATGGGTATCAACAACTCAATAGGCTGCTCCTATAGCATTTATGGGTAACTCCACTGACCTAACTCTGAGTTGCGTATTGACCTTCCTGGGTTGTCCCCGCTCCTCTTACTGGTTTGCTACACTAAGCTACTACTGAAGTGTTTAGGCTTCATGCTACCTTGTTCTTGTAGTGCATCTGAGTAGGTTCAGTGTGCTGGTGCTTTGGTTTCATGCTAGGGTGCCCTCCTAGCTATTCTAGGCGGGACTCAATGACCTAACGGGGTAATTAGTTTTAATCCAGGGTTGCTTCTAAACTGCTTCCTTGTGGCCTCACTGATCCACTGCTTCTCTGATTGAGTTTCACCTCTGTTCTATCTACTCTTCCACTGGATGGGCTCTGCAGATCTACTGCTGTGGTGACCACGGTTCGTCCTAGGCTGCACTTATACTGGTTGGTGGCAGGGCCAGATAGACATACTATTATGCTGTTCTAGGATTTTCCAGTGATGTGCCTACTTCAATTCTATGCAATGGTGTCTCACTCATAAACCCCAACTGCCAATCTTGCATTCCTGTTAGATAAGCTTATGCTGCATCAGTCTGAAATATTGGGGCCCACCTCCTAAACTGAATCACTGTACCCAACAGCTTAGTCTCTTTTGGCAAGATCTTTGCTGGCCGTCCCAGAGGACCTCAGGGTCTCTTTAGATGAAACAATAGATAATGTTCAGGCTGCTGCAAAGTATTTGCTCCTACCTGGCCAGAAACAACCTGAAGGATAACATACAATGGCAAAAATATCATTATCAAAAAGAAGCACCGAAAACAAAGAAAAATGAAATATTCCTGGGTGCACTACCATATCCTGGAAAGAAAAGCTGCCCCTTCCAAATTAACCTCATCCTATTTTAACCTCCCTGATCTTATCTAATGTACTCATTCATCCACCATCTACAGCACCCCAATTAATCCCATCAAGCATTGTTAAAAGGCAATCCTTCAGGGCACTCCTTCCCCCAACCCACCCTTTAACAGCAGAAGCAGACAGACAATGAGTTCCCTCTACTGCCACTTATGTCCCTAATCGTAACATATGCCACATAAGGTGCACAACTGGACCACTAACATACTCACCAAACTACTTAACCCTCAACTCTGGCAAAGACCCTTACCTTACCTTCACTCCATCATTTCCTCTCCTTGCCTTCCAAAGATTTACCTCAAGAAAACTTTAACACTGGACATTGTTAAATATCTCTGCTGACACACCGACCAGAGTTGGAAACTAAGAAATCCCTGCATGAAGCACCGGTTCTATCAACTACTTCACAAGCAACTAAGAAACTTAAAGGTAGATCTACACCCCATCTATATCACAAAAAGCTGGCTAATACCCTGGTAAATGCCAACCGCAACCAGAGAAAGATCAGCGCAACATTCATCCACTGCCAGAACTTTCTCCCTGCAAGAGTCCAACAATAAGTCGTCGAGATCTGTCAAAATCTTTCCAATACTCTGAATAATATGGCAAAGTAGAAGAAATCGAGTTTGAAAGATCATGCTCTTCAACAAATGTTGGTAGCTGCCCTATATTTCGCAGCTAGACCAATCATTAGTTGAATACAACGAATCAGACGTGGCAACTCTTCCCAGGCATAACAACAAGCTACTGATCTGTTATAGTTACTCACAGCTCCCTAAGCAAAAACAGAAACCACATATACGGTCTACTAGCAGATCTTAAACCAGATCTCCTGTTCAAGACATAAGCCTAACTGGGTGAAGATGTGATCCTGAAAAGACATCTAAACCTCTTCAGAATTCGACCAAATGGGAAAACAGGACGTGGGCTACCTGAAGCACACAAAAACACATTACCCTCATCCTTCATTAAAAACTGTACCAATCCAGAATGCAAAACAATGCACATTCGTTTTTCTCCATCTGCCACTTTCTCAGCCTCCTACCTCCAAATACACTGACACCACCCACAAAACTCAGATTTTACAGATGCAACAGTGGACTCAGTAGCAGACTTCTCAAAAGAGCACAACAACGTTTGCATTCTAAATGACCTCAGCATCTGGTTCAATAAGCCTGAACTATGCCAGACATCTAGCCTACTGTGCATAATTTAAGCCTTTGACTTACACCAGTCGCTTGACTCAAACATTTAGAAGGTCACATTCTTGCTGTTATATCTGCTCCCAAAAACCTGAAATCAATCACAGGAAGCAATCATCACATCACCCAATTTACACTTACAACTGCTGTTGAGAACTAAAACCCCTTTTGAATCTAATATGACCATAGCCCCTAGACCTTGGGATAATTTTGAACTAAACTCATTACAAGAAAAAAACTGTGCTTCCCCTTACCTCTGGAATGACAGCACCAGTAAAACAGTTTCACAACTTGCTAACCGAAGCTTCTGATATGGTGATTCCTCTCAAAACACAACTATGACCCCCACAAATGGAAGGCTGTATGGTACAACAATGATGCAAAAGAGAGAAACTTAATGCCTGGAAAGGAAAATACTGAAAGTATACAACATTCAAGATAACAAACAACTCCAAAGGCAGTACAGAATCTGCAGGAGCTCGATCAAAAAGGCAAAACAATACTACATTGTTCATGCTACGTGCTCTAACTATCAAACAGCTCTTCAAAATATTCAAAGAATTCTGCAACCCTAAAATGGCTGAAATGAGTGAAATACAGTCTGGAACTATATTTGCAGCACACTTCACTGAAGAAACTGCTGACATTGAATTATACTTCCATTCAAAGGCAAGCAACAAAATCCAGTCAGCACTTCTGAAACTAAAGCTGGATACCCTGACTTCACGACCTAAACTGTGCATCTTCACCCCACTAACTGGTATCTCTGGAATTGTGCAGAAATTGATAAAATATTATTTTAATGATAGATATTAAACTGTCCCCTTACCTCCATTTAAGTCCCAACCCCACAACACACAAGTATGCGTCCCCCACATAAGGACAAGTTACTTACCTTCAGTAACATCTTATCTGGTAGAGACTATGGGGGTCATTCTGACCCTGGCGGTAAAAACCGCCAGGGCCGACGACCGCGGGAGCACCGCCAACAGGCTGGCGGTGCTCCCATGGGCATTCTGACCGCGGCGGTACAGCCGCGGTCAGAAACGGAAAAGCAGCGGTGCACCGCCGGTTTCCCGCTGCCCTGGGGAATCCTCCATGGCGGCGCAGCTTGCTGCGCCGCCATGGGGATTCCGAGCCCCATACCGCCATCCTGTTCCTGGCGGTTTTGGCCGCCAGGAAGAGAATGGCGGTATGGGGTGTCGTGGGGCCCCTGGGGGCCCCTGCAGTGCCCATGCCAATCGCACCCGTCGCACCCCTTCCACTCCTCCGGCTCCATTCGGAGCCGGCATCCTCATGGAAGGGTGTTTCCCGCTAGGCTGGCGGGCGGCCTTCTGGCGGTCGCCGCCGGCCAGGGTCGGAATGAGGCCCTATATCCAGCTGCAGGTTCCTTACCTCTGAATTCTAAGCATTTTCGGCTGAGTTCATCCGCTCTGGCATTTAGAGAGCCTGCCAGATGTTGAACAGCCAGGGATATATCCTGCTGTTCCAGCCACGTCCAGAGGTGCAGAGCCTCTTTACAAAGAGCCCAGGACCCCACCATGCCCTGCTTGTTGCAGCACCACATGGTGGTGGTGAAGTCTGTGAACAACTGCACCATCTTTCCCTTGAGAGAGGGAAGAAAAGTTTCAATGCAAGCCAGATCGCACAGAAATGCAACATACTAATGTGAAGTCCCGCTTCTGCCGGAGATCAGATGTCTCTGATCTCCACCTCTTGCAGATGGCTGCCTCATCCCAGGAGTGACGCATCTGTCAATACGGTCAGATCTGGTTGGGGAAGAGGGAGGGCTCTGACTCAATCACTGTTCGTTAACCACCACTGCAGATCTTTCGCAGTTCCCTCAAAGACCTGGACCTTGTCATAGAGATTCCCCTGATGCTGCACATACTGGAACTTCAGGTCCCACTGCAGAGCCTGCATATGCCATCTGGCATGTGTCACCAGCAGGATGCAGGAGACTATGAGGCCCAGCAGCATCAGAGTCATTCTCACCAAAATCTAGGATATAGTCTGAAACATTGGTATCATAGCCTGAATATCCTGGACTCGCCACTTGGGAGGATAGGCCCAAAACTGTACAGTGTCCAGACCAGCTCTGATGAAAGGGAACATCTGAGAGGGAATCAGGTATGGCTTTGACATGTTTATAATGAACCCTAGCGAATGTCCACTGTAGTCTGGAGGTGGGAGACGACAACGTGAGGCGAGCCCGTCTTCAACAGCCAGTCTATATATAGGGGGAGACTGACACCCCTGATCTCCACAGATAAGCTGTAACTACCACCATCACCTTGGTGAACACCTGAGGAACACTGGTAAGACCAAAGGGGGGCAAAGTGAACTGAAAGTGCTCGTGGGCTACCATGAACCGCATTTGTGGGCAGGCAGGATGGGGATGTAAAAATAAGCGTCCTGCAAGTCCAATGCTACCATCCAGTCTCATGGGTCCACTGCAGAGAAGAACTTGGGCCAATGTGATCATCTTGAACTTCTCCTTCTTGAGGAAGAGATTGAGGGATCGAAGGTCTAGGATACAGTGGAGACCCTTGTCCTTTATGGGGACCAGAAATTAGTGGAATTAGCAACAACAGCCTACTTATGGCACAGGAACCCTCTCTATGGTTCCACTGGCCAAGAGAGCAGTAACGTCCTCCCAGAGAAGGGACAAATGATCCTCAGTCATCCAATAGTAGGATGGTGCACATGGATGGAGGGGTAGTCTTGAAGAAGTGGAAGTAGCCCCTTCAGACTATCTGCAAAACCCACCTGTCTGACATAATTGATTGCCAGCTGAGCATGTGATGGCAAATCCTTGATGCACTCGAACACAGAGTCTGCCTTGTCTCCGACGAGACGGGTGCCATCAAAGGGCATGTCCAAAGAAGCCTGGACATATCTTGAAAAGACAGATGTCCTCAGCCAGGCGTGGCATCACAGGGCCACTGTTGAAGAAACAGCTCTACCTAGTGAGTTGGTCGTGTCAAGTCTGCAACAAATTGTGAACTTTGCCTTGCCTCTCTCATTGGCAACAGCTTGAGAGAGTACAGCCCAGGCCTCCTCCGGGAACTGTGGCAGCACTTGCGCAACACAAAAGGATGATGGACGGAGTGCTGACAATGCAAACACTCACCCCCAGTCACAGATCTGGGTTTAATCCATTGTTCTTTTGCTCACCATGCCACCCCAGTTTGGACCCAGCCATATGCAAATCAGTCTTGACCCTGTTCCTCATGGGAACAGTCCAGCCCGAACTGCCAGGCCAGGTCCTCCCTGGACAGGAAACAAGCATCCTGGGACCTGTTTCGGGGTTTCACCCCTCATCAGCCAGGCTAGCTTGATTCCAGTGGCACAGTGAGCAAGGGACCCACGTCTGGGCATACCCTTCCCACTTAGGGTAACTTTAGCAACACAAAAGGATGATGGACGGAGTGCTGACAATGCAAACACTCACCCCCAGTCACAGATCTGGGTTTAATCCATCGTTCTTTTGCTCACCATGCCACCCCAGTTTGGACCCAGCCATATGCAAATCAGCCTTGACCCTGTTCCTCATGGGAACAGTCCAGCCCGAACTGCCAGGCCAGGTCCTCCCTGGACCGGAAACAAGCATCCTGGGACCGGTTTTGGGGTTTCACCCCTCATCAGCCATGCTAGCTTGATTCCAGTGGCACAGTGAGCAAGGGACCCACGTCTGGGCATACCCTTCCCACTTAGGGTAACTTTAGCAACACAAAAGGATGATGGACGGAGTGCTGACAATGCAAACACTCACCCCAGTCACAGATCTGGGTTTAATCCATCGTTCTTTTGCTCACCATGCCACCCCAGTTTGGACCCAGCCATATGCAAATCAGTCTTGACCCTGTTCCTCATGGCAACAGTCCAGCCCGAACTGCCAGGCCAGGTCCTCCCTGGACCGGAAACAAGCATCCTGGGATCGGTTTCGGGGTTTCACCCCTCATCAGCCAGGCTAGCTTGAGTCCAGTGGCACAGTGAGCAAGGGACCCACGTCTGGGCAAACCCTTCCCACTTAGGGTAACTTTAGCAACACTTGCGCAACCATATCCCACAGCGTGTGGGAATAACGGCTCAAAAGGCATGTGGTGTTCACGGACCGCAAGGCTGGCAGAAGAAAACATCATCTTCCCCAGTGAGTCCAACCTTTTGGATTCCCTATCCCAGGGAGTGGAAGGGAAAGCACCCTGGGAGGTAGAGGCTTGGACCACCAAGCTCTCAGGGGTGGGGTGCCGTGTGAAGAAACGTGGGTCCCCTGGGTTTGGGCGATAGTGGCAGGCAATCGTCCTGTTCACAGGAGCCCTGTGCTGGGTTTGGACCAGGTGCCCATTAGGATGTCAATGAGGGCCTCACTGAAGAGGAGCAGGGGTTCTGAGGTGGAAGTTCCCAGTTGCAGCACCTCTGTCAAGAGATTAGTCTTGATGGCCACTGAGGTCCAGGGCCTCAGCTGCGTTCTTCACCACCATAGCGTAAGAAGCTCCCTCCTCTGTAGCCACAGCAGGGGAAGAAAGCATGCCAGTATTTGAAGAAGTGTCCAGTCCACTGGCCTCACAAACGTCTTCATGCCAGTCCATTGCTTCATAGGGCTGGTATTCGAAAGGGTCCAACGATCCCTCCCATTTATCCCCGAAGGCTAGCCTATAAGAAAAGAGCTCAGGATCCAAACAAGGAGGCAAGACTCCTACCCGTGTCTGAGTCATACGACGCCCATCTGGCTCTGTGTCGGAGTCGGGGATTACAATGGGGATGGCGCTGCCCGTGGAAGCAGGCAGCACTGTGAGCATCGGCGTGAGGGAAGGTCAAGGTGGTACGACCACAGCTGGTCCTGATCCAGGACCGGATCCTCAGGAGCCCCTCGGCGCCAAGGCTGAATCCCCCTCGTAGAACTAGGAGGGGCCCCTTCTGACTCAGTGGGGCCCAAAGGCGCTCCAGCAGGGTCAGTTTGCCCAAAAATGAGGCATGGCCTCATAAAATATTCGGAGTTCGGTAGGGGACACTCCAGCCCCCAGAAATTCGGGGAGTCAGCCCAGGCAGAACTAGGCCTAGAGCGTCGACACTCCTTCGTTTCATCAGCCAACAGATAAGGAGAAGTTGAAGAGAGCTTCGACTTCTTGGATTTTTTTTGTTGTGACTCGACTTACTGAATTGTTCCGAGGAGTTGGAGTGGGATGACGACGACTTACGACTGCGACCGATCCTGGGACCTTCCTCTCGACTGAGATCTTGACTTGCGTAGAGTCGAGCGTCGGCCCACCATCAGCTTCAGGGACTGATCCCTCAAAGCCTTCGGGTGCATGGCCCAGCACTGAGTACAGCTTTGGGTCGTGGTTACACCCCAAACACCAAAGGCACACAAAGTGCAAATCTGTCACGAACATTGTTCGATGACACGATCCGCAGGGCTCAAATATGGTCTTACTAGAAGAGATCCTTGAAGCACCAGGTCTGAAACTCGAAAAGGACTTGAAAAAAAGTTTTTAAAAAATCCAGTCAAAAACTGACTGAGAGGGTAGCTCTCTTCAGTGCTTTGCTGGTACGGAAAGAAAAGAACTGACGTCAGCGTCCCTGAGTGGCGCCTATATGGGACCCTCAATGTCATATCCAACACAAACAATGCAGCTGATGGATGCGGAGCCGATCGACGCCACCTACCAGCATGCAGGGGTACTGCTCACGAAAACCTTAGATCATGTACAGCTCAACTGACAATCCTACTTACCACAAACCCCACTTACTTGATAGCTCCTTCATGGTACAGACATGAAAACTCTAGAATACAAGAAGACCAAGGCCTATAAACAATCTGCAGTTCAGAAGAGAAATAAAGTCCAGGCTTTTCCATTTTGCTGAGCTAAAAAAAAAACACTACCCTGCCATAGTAGATTGTTTTTTATATACAATGCATAGGATCCCTTCTTCACTCTCCTTGGCTTACAACTACAAGCGTCAGCCATGGATACATGACAAAATGTGAAATGTAGATTCATATCGCGCAGCTTACCACCTGTGAGGGCCTCAAGGCAATGTACATGGGCACGGGGAGATTAAGTGATTTGTCAAGAATCACAGGACATTGCACCAAGGCTCGAACCCGGATCTCCAGCTCCCGACGCAGTCACTCTGACAGCTGCACTACATCCTCTCCCCCTTGAGGACACCAAGCCAAGTCTGGAGGACACCCTTTGTGCCTCACATATGACACCAAATCTGAACACTAACATATATTGCTACTAACAACCCCCTTTTTTTCCATCAAGGCATTACAGATGCTGTCACTTTTCCAAAATACTGGACTCAACTGAACCTTTGTTGCAACTGATAATTGGTTTGTACATGCTGCTTGTGTTCCTATCGTCATACTACTTTGCTTTCACCATAAGCTTATGCCATTTCTACTTGCTACTCCAAACACTCCCAGCCTCACACACTACACAGTTCAAAGTGAGCTACAGACAGAAACTACAACAAAATGTCCTCTCTTTAGCAATGTTGAACTAATGCTGTTAGACTATACTTTTGCTGGAACGTGAAACTAATGGAATCCATCCACCAGTCATTACAAGTCATTGTGCACACAAATTCCGCAGCACTGTTTTTCAATGCACACGTAACATGCCATCAAACGTTTACATTACAACCCCGATCTACCCCACCTAGATCACATCATAACTGTTAAGAATCACATTTTTCATATTAACTTACCAAAACAAAGTAGAATCTAGGTAACACGAGTTGTAGTGCCCCTGAATTCCTTTTTTCTTTCCTATCATTACCTCCAAACCATCCTTTTCCATTCTTGGGGGTGTATTGTCTTCTACCACTTCACTTAAGTAACCTCCAAATGCTGTAAAGATAAGTTAATTACAGTTACTTGCTCAAATTGCTCTGCATTTTTACTTTCATGGTTGTATCACAAAGTAAAGTAATATTTGTTGTCGCAAACTAAATTAATGACATGCACTCCACGTCAGGAAATGCATCACCTCTCTCAAATAGTACCCAACAACCCCTGTTTTTTTCAAAATTACTATAATAAGAAACCAACTCATATAATTTTCACATACTGAGAGCTGTAACTCATCTTCAGGAGTTCAGTTTTTGTTCCTTGAGAACATCAATACTATGAAGAAGAATTAGTCATATTATGAATTATTTCTTTTAAGCAATATTAGCAAAGCTACACAATTTTGTACCATTTGGTCGAGATGAGTAAAGGAATGCATGCTGTATACACGACTAAACTCCTCCATCAAACTGAGTAGAACAAAGACATTATAGGCCAGTGCGGATAAATCCCTCTGTCCAGATATGGGTCTAAGTTGCAAAACATAAGATTCAGTCATGGGTATGATAATCAAATGATCAAAAAGATCTGATCAAATGGGTTGAATGAGTTTGGAGAGGATCCAAAATATCACTTAACCCCCGACAGAACAAGAGTGTTACACAAAACCAATTCCTCAAAACAGAATATCTACTTTGTTCCAAATTGAGTAATAATGCTGATCAACCTCCTCCAATCAAACTAATTTCCAAGCCTTTAAAGCTCACTTGCTGTAAACTTACAACAAACAAAACTAAACTCTTCAATGACCGTTGTCTTAACCCAAAAAAGTTCATAAAAACTCAGGTCGACATGCAACAGAACAGCGCTCATGTCTTACTCGAGTGCCTCAATTTCTACTCCTGAAGAAGTTGGCTTTTCAAAGTGCTTTGTGGGTGGAGCTAAGATAGTGCTCTTCTGTAAGAATGATAAAAAAAGATTCTGGGAGGTTGTTTCTCCTGTAGAGAAGGGGGGAGCAAACTTGCTAGACTGTCACACTGGTCCAGAGTTGTGGGTCAAGCACTTCAGTTTTTTGTACAAGGCCGATAACCCGTCACCCCAATCCCAATTCATTTACTGATGCTATGAAAATGAGGAACCATGCAATGAATATCCTGGTGCCCGAAGTGGAATGGGCTATAAAAAGTACTTAAAAAAGCACAAGGCACAAGGTCGAGACCTACTGCCTGCCAACATCTATCAGGAGAATACTGAAGTATGGGCCATAATTCTCACCAAAATATTCAACCGGGCAATAGCAATTAATCAGGTTCCATTATCATGGCGCTCAGCTGTGCTAGTGCCCATATTTAAAAAAGGTGAAAGTGGCAATCCCTCTAATTAGCACCCAATTTCTCTTTTAGATGGGGCAGGGAAAATACTTAAGAAGGTCCTTTTAAATAGATTGCAAGCCTGGGGAGACAGTCGGAATACACTAACAGAGGCTCAGGCCAGGTTTAGAGCAAGGGTTGGGGCCATCGACCAGGCAATACTCCTGCACATGGTTTCATACAAGTACACAATTAAAAGAAAATCTCCATTATATCTAACATTCATCGCCCTTAAGGCAGCCTTCAGTCTTGTAGACCGAGTGAAGCTATGGAGATCTTTAGCAGAACTAGTGACGGACAATGCATTAGTACATGCAATAGGGCATGCCACAAGGATAACACAGCGAGGGTCAGGTATGGACTGGGGGACGGGGGGTGCACTGAAACCTTCCCCGTAGAAAAGGGAGCTCGCCAGGGGTGCTGTTAGACCCTTTGCTCTATACCTAAATGATGTAGTAGAATATCTGCTCTAAGATCACACTGACATGTCCATTATCCATTATAGCAACGAAAAAGGTCTGAATACTGCTATTTGCAGATGGCGCAGTCTTACTGGTGCAGACTGAAAATGCAATCAACAGTCCATTACTGAGGTTTGTAAACTACTGCAAAAAAAGTATTTGACTATTAGCAGAAAAGGGGCATGGTGTTAGGGCCATCCCCCAGCCTTTAGTGGAAGGTGAGGGTATACGGAGAGTCGATAGAATCTGTTAAGCAATTCGATTACTTGGGGGGATCGGTTTACTGAGGATCATAAGTGGAACTGTCACATATATAAGGCAAATACAATTCTAAGACAGCCCTCCAGAGCAGTTTTAAAATGTAGGCATAAGGCAGATGCCAAATGTATTAGTACCATCATACAAATCTTTTTGACAGAAGGCGGTAGCAGCAGCACTTTGTGGAGCAGAGTTCTGGGGGTATGCAAATTTAAACATGCTACAAGTGGCCAAGAATCATTTTCTCAGGTCCATGTTAAGAGTGGGGCCTGGGAACACCCGGTTGACACTTCACACGGAACTAAGATACACACCAACAGAGGAAATAGCAGCCCTAAAACCAGTATTATACTGGATCAGAGCTGTCCTGAACTTTATAGCAGCAGTCTATGTAAAATCTCTGGAAGATGTCAACCATGCTGGCACTCACAGCAGAAATTCTTGGTTTTCCCATGTGAAATGCATATTAATTGAACTGCAGCTAGGGTCACTCTGGACTGACCCAAGAAGCATAAGCCGAGACACTGTTAAAATTACAAGTGAAGAACAATGTGACTGCAGTGTTGGGGGGAAGGACAATTAATTGCACTTTTTGCTGTTTTGCACTAAATATGTTTTAGCATATAAAAGGTGGCTTGTGTCCCTTTTTAAGAAATTAATTCTGCTGGAGCAGTTTTACCATTTTGCTTTAGAACAGATAATGAATTTATTTTTAATTCAATCCCCTTGTATTTATTAGCAATTTGGCCATGCATGAGGGGCCTAGTAACAGCCCAATAAATCTGACTAAGCTCCGTAGGAATGTATACAAACAAATATGGATGCCATAACACAATTGTTTTTTTTTTTTTTTTTTTTTTTTACAAAAGCTGCACACCTGCACTCAGAGAGGGTTGTGATTAGCAGCTGCTGTACTTGTGGACATTACTGGAGACTGCTGTTCTATGGAGTATTTATACAACAGGGGATATGCTGACACGTTCTTCTTAAGGGGAAGGAAGATGAAGATAATATGGTGCTTATGCTCTTTTCCATTCCTAATTGTACACATACTTGCATTTTAAGGGGACGTTAACCTCTAGCTGCGGATTTTAGGGACGATGGCAATCTTTTTATTGTCTGTTATTGTCTTTGTAGACCAATATGACTAATAAGTGACTGATCTAAGTGCTTTTATGTATTTATTGACTTACGATTATTTGTTATGATATAATTATGTTGCTTTTCTTATTGTATAGCAGAATGCCGACACAATAACCAATAAAAATTGAAATTGAATACTCCTGTCAGATCACTAAAAAACTGTCAGTAGTCTGTGCTCATCACCTTTTTCTTTCTTGCCCTCAGGCTTTTCAAAACGAGAACCTTCTCTACAGTCATACAAGGACAACACTAGACTATCTACACATCAAAGAAAGCAAAAGCAAAATCAAGCTCTCAAAGGGCAATAATTATAGTGCATCTGTTTTGACACAAGAGTCATGACCACAAATTCCACTGCAAAACTTCATCGCAGGTAACTTCTTTCACAAAACTAGCACAATTGCAAACATTAGCTCCTATTTGCGTAGTTATTTGAATTAAACAATTATAACACTCGTTTTCTTTCTTAGTCCAAATTGATTGCACTTGCTACCAGCTTCACATTACTGGCCCAGATTGTTCATGATTCTTTTGTTTTATCTGGGCCAAAGAAGCTATGTTTGTTTTTTTAAATATAATTTTAGTATCCTTTCTTTAAGTACTTATTGTATTTATTTTTATTTATTGGGTTTTTGTAGCATGCTGCAAACCACCTGTAGCTGTCCTTGGAGCACTTTAGGCAGAGAAAATGTAAGAAGCAATCAAAGTTGTGATGACTGTATAACAATCAAACAACCAGCAGGCAATGGCGATTGCTGGTGTGGTCCTGGTTCCAGAAGCCTTAAGTGATTCCGCGATCTCCAGGCCTGGGATGATGAAGGTGAAAGTCAGTCTTATCTATATGACCAGCAGACAACACAGGTATGTGGAGAAACATCTGGAAATCCAAAGAGGCTGAAAATTGTAGGCAATATTGAATAAATGGGTATTTAAGGACTTTCTAAACTTGAGAAAATCATTTTCATGTCTAAGTTGGATCAGAAGAGAGTTCCAAAGTGAGCAGCCTTAAACATGGTTGCATCTGCCATCAATTTCTTTCAGTGCTGTCCAAATAGCAAGTAGATTTCGATTTGCCAGAATATAGGTTGCTGAAGCAAACCAGTGAGACACCATGCAAGACTTTGTGAACAAAGCACAGGGTTTTGAAACAATACCTCGCACTATCAGGGAGACAGTAAAGGAACATCAGTGTTGGTGTAGTATGATCATAGAATTTTAGTCCAAACTGGACATGATTGGCTCACTTCTGGATGCACTGAGGTTTTGGGTTTCATTTTTATTCGGGTGCCAAATAGAGAGGTTGTCGCATTAAAGAAGATCGGCCAAAGGAACAGCAGCAACTTGATGATTTTCTGAGACTGTTGATAACTGAAAAGACTTCCCGAAACAGGTGTCATAGGAGGCTAGTTTTGACACACCACTGGAGACTGATGGTGAGATTACTGTAAATTAATAGCGATCACAGGATAAAAGCTTTCTCAACTGCAACAAAGAGTGTCAAGAGATTTTTACCACAAAATTGGCAGTGAAGCTAGTTTGACAGTACAGAACCCATCAACAAAATTTCAGTTATTTCACAGTGCAAAGTCTTTTTTCTGAATCCAATGATGAATTAAAACAAGCAGTTAGACATATTAGGTTCACAGCAACCTCTTCCAGCTTGAGATTACACTGGGTCTCACTTGCAAAAACAGAATAGCTAATTTAGTCAAGAACAATTTTAAATACTGCCATATAGACATTGACATATTTTGCAGACAAGGTGGAGCGTTGGGATATATCACATGAGATCAGCTATATCTAAGAAGAAAGGTACCAGTTTATCTTGCTGGGTGCAGCTATGAAGCAAGAATGCAAACAATGAAAGTGAAGTTCCGTTAATACTGGCCGATTCTGCAAATCTGCTAATCTCTCAGGAGCACGTGACTGGTATCAAATGCACAAGTCAAGGAGGTCAAATTGGATCCAAGCACAGGTGATGCCTTGATCGTGACTGCTAAGGAGTTCTATCCTCATGTTAAAAAGTATTGACTCAGATTCCCCTCAGTTTGAACTCTGCCAGGAAGTAATTTATTTAGTAAACTATTAGAATCCAAAAGTCTGAGCAACTGATTGGCCTCCTGTGGTTCGGCAGTACAAAAGGGGCTAATCTATAACCAGGGATTGTGAGGATCAAGATCAGATTTCTTTATAGTAGGAGTACTAATCACGTTAAAGGACCTGAGAAAAGATTATAATGGTAAGAAAGGCATAGTACAGACTTGTGAGGACGGACGCAAAAGCGGTGAGTCCAACATTAGCGACTTTATTATTGCAGATATCCCAATATGTGAAACAGTAATGGAGGTGTGGTTTGGAGGGAGTGTACAATTGGGGATTCGCTCAGAGGCTCCAGGATGGGAAGATGATGTGGAGCTTTGCTGCTTTACTGAAATAATGGCACACCAGAAGCAATACTAGCTTCAAATGAGCGGATATGCACTCAACAGTAGTGCTGAAAGCCCTGCTGATGGCTCGAGGAGGTGAGGAAACTGAGGGGGTCACATGGAACATATCCCACCTGCTATTCAACTTAATTCCCTCCGTATCAGCATACTGTCAACCCAGCCCTGATGGTCAAGTATGGACTGCTGGAGCACATGCAACCTCTGAGCGGAGGCAGTTGTTGGGTAGGAAGAATGACTTTAGTGGCACCGGGCAAGATCAAAATGGTAGCAGGACACATGGGGGAACCTACTGCGGTGTGGCTGGCTTCTTCCAATGGTACTGTTTTAGTGGTGTCTGACACATTTCAGTTAGACAGGTATGCTTAAGCACAAGGAGCAGGACAAACGGGAGCACCACTCGCAGTTAAGCCAAACGGAGAGGTCATGCAGCCTATCTCCTTGTTACTGTTTTAATAGTCGAATTCACATTTGACTCAGAGAGGTGTGGGCAGAAGGTGGTGGGAGAGTGACCGCTTACAATAAGGGGTCCTATGTCTGGGATTAATGGTAAATTGTGACAATGTGGAGCTCACTTTTGGATTGCCCCTAAATCGCAGCACTTAAGTCAGCAGATAAATACTGAACCTCCTTGCAGTTAGTGAATATACGTTAGTATAGTGCCATCAGCCTTAAAAGAAACACACTGGAGGGGAGGGGACTCTAACCATTTGTAACACAGAAAGGGGCAGAGCAGAGAAGAAACCTATAGGGACAGGGGTAGAGCTTATACATAGCTCTCCTTCGTCACTTCTGGGGCAGAACAAGACCAACGAGGACCTGTACGACACCACTGGAAAAACCTTCAGATCTAATCTGCCATCTGTGGAATATTCTAAAGGTGAGGAATCGGTGATTTGGGGAAACCATCAGAAATTTCCAGATGTGAGCAGCGGAGAATAGGAAAAAACAACTGGAGGTGATGAAGAAATTGCTCTTTTAGCAAAAGCATATCTAGCACAGGTGTAATGTCCATTAAAATGTAATCAGTCACACACTGCTTCTCTTCATTTACATAGTATGTGTGGCTGGTCTACTTCTCTTGAGTGTTCTTTTAAATATATTAAGTTTGAGTCTAACCATGAAATATTCCTCCTGGTATACAGTTTATATGTACCTTCTTTCTTAGTGACTGAGTAGCCACTAGTCTTTAAATGTGCCTCCACAGCTGATGCGAGTTACTTTTCTCTAAGTCATTGTGATAGCACTCAAGTTGAATCCCTTGATATTATCAGGGGGTCGTTTATTTCTATTAATAATACATCTTGCATATCTTCCGTCCCAATAACTTCACTGTAAATTCATAGTGGATGGTATAGAAATTAATAACATTTATTTTCGATACTGAGGTGCAGTCCAACTGTCAGAATTTTTTCAGTGGAATCAGTACTAACTTTAGTCCCAGATTAAAGGAATATTTTCTCTAAATCATCAGACAATAATTACAACTCCCTTTAACAACTGACTCTGTGACCAACGGACACAGTAGATCACATAGAAATAGACAATATGCAAAGTCTATGTCTACGTGACCTCAATCCCAGTTGCACTTGTAATGTCCTATTTTCGCAAAACGGCTCTTGGATTTGGTTTACAAAAATGGAGAACAGGCAGTCATTCTTGTTTCCACAGTCACGTTCCTTCTATTGGGTATCAGACTTTATTTCCTGTATCCTTCTAGTACATTTAGTTGTCCATTTTCATTGCCTGCGTCTACAGTCTCCCCTGGGCTGTGTAACTGAAAATGTATTCTGATTTGCAGTGTTGCCGTTAGACTCAAAACCAACAATCAGGTGTGTTATTCTATCCTTTCGACCCTTTCCCACTAATGCCGAGATCACCTTCAATGCTGTGAAACTCACACAAAAATGCATCCATAAAATGCACTGAATGATTCTGGTGCTCATACAATTTAACATACTCCAGCCACCTGAACACTATGGAGCTTGAATAGATAAGAGACCGGATTGCTGTAGATCACATTTCAAAAGCCCATCTACAAAAAATATTCAACTAGCTGTAGGAAAAATAAACATTTTTTCTGCATTCATTGTGCACCCAGTCTTCCGAACCAAGAGTTCACAGTGGTACTTCATTTTGCAAAGTTATCCTATACAATTGTACTTTTCATCAACTTAGGTGTGCATGGCTTGCCGTTGCACGTGCTCTATGACCATTCTCCACCCCCCAACAAAAAAGATGACTCCTCTTTACAAATGTATTTGGTTACAGGTAGGAACTTGTGGCTAAATGGGAACTAAGCAAATGTGTATCTCAGAGATAGACTTAGACTAGTGATGGGGGTGGCCATTTAAAAAAAATATATATTTCTACTGGCTGTAAAAGAAATAAGGAGTTATACAGTACAAGTTGTATCTATACATTTACTATTTTTTTTTTCCTGCAGAAAAATATAATTTTATACTGTATTTACGTAATCTATAAGACCAGAATACTTCTAAGCCTTGTTTTCCGTATTTTAACCTACAATTTTAAAAGGAAATTGTCATGTAAAAACATAACATTATAAACAACATTACCTCCCCCCCCCCCCCCCCCCACCACCACCACCACCACCACCACCACCCCTAACCCTTAGGCTGTTCAGCATCGTTCGCACACTTCTCCGACCTTTCAGGATCTGCATTATCAGGTTCTCACCAACCATGGGATGATTGTTCCTCATGTTCATTTTGATGGATCTAATATGACCAGCTCCAATGGAGGTAATTAAAGTGGTACATCGTTTACTGTCAGAGGTGGGGAGTAACATTGGAAGGTATGTTGTGTGTAGCAAGTATCAGGAGGCCGATCATCATTTTTTTTTGAGAGACTGAAAGGCATCATGCACAGTAACCCAGCTTTGTACAATGCGATTCTTTCTGAGGCCTGTCCTTTCTTCTCTGTGAAGATGGGAACTCTGCCTGTAACAATCTGATAGCCAGTGATTGCCAACTTACCGATGGGGAAAGGGGTATTTTTTCAGTTCCTTGTAATAGTGAGACGTGCTGATAATAAACCAACATTTGCAAACCTACCAAATGCTTTATCGTTTTTAGGGTGTGGGTATAAACCCAACGCGCTACTCTCAAGAGTGTAGGGAACTCCTTGCCTGTGTACTGGGATAGGGTAGCTGTGATCCAGTCCAAGTAGCGCTGCACTGAGGAACTGGACCACATCAAGTGATAGAAATCGGCATCTGGCAGGTTGCAACGGGGCAGTCTGAAGAGGTTCCCGGGAATATCCTGTGCAATTAAGCTCTGTCAAGTACAGTAAACTGAATCAATATAAAAAGTGCACATTATATGACACCTTAGAGGGTTATTCAAGGATTTCTGTCCATTCATTGTTGAGTATGGGTCTGCGTATGTCGGCTTCTCACTGGTCTCATAGTTTTTGACGAGTGACATCAAAGTGCTGGGTAAAGACCCTATAGAACGCCTGATGTATTCAAGTGAAAAAATGCCCACATGGGATAAATATATTCCCATAATATTGTTTCAAAGTCGCAGAAGAGCCCGTCTGAAATTAGAGCCCCAACACTGTCAACACAGCATTCCAGCCAGGAGCAAAGTAGAGAAGGACCAAACCAGGACTCCTTGAATAGACAGCCCTAATAATGGAATAGCTGGGGCATAAGAAGGGTTATTTTTGGGAAGGGCTAATGCACAGGACAAACAGATTAGGGCAGTTTGAAGCCGGACAGGATTATGCCTCTTGGTTCATTTCCCAGGGAATAAATGACAATGCAATGCCCCATTAATTAGGTGTGCTTCCTTAAGTCTCAGCGATGGGGCCTTCTTATGCACCACCATAACAACAGAGTTGGAGACATATTTTATCGAATGCAAAAACGCATCAATTAATTTTAAGCAACGTTTATGGCTCAGTGTAATTTTACACATTTAACAATTGTAAGCAAATGTCAAGTTATCAACACAGCTATCAACACTGTGAGCAAATCAAGGAGACTCAGACCTAACGGTTAAAAACCCAGTGGCTGTTTAGGGTGGATGGAATCAGCCTTAATGTTGTCATTACTGAAGCCTACACCAGGAATAGCTCACTAGGAAGGATAACTGGTAGGGGTGACGAATGGCACTTATTTTCTTTTTTTGGTACTTGTGAAATGAACATGAAAGGAAGAGAACATTTTGATGAAAGTGTTAGGTAACAGTATTACAAAAATCTGTGATTTCCCCGTTGCTGTAAAGTCACCTAAAGAACAACTGTTTGCTTCAGCATACACATTAGCTTTGCCTGACAATGTTGGACAATTTCAGCCTCACCACAGGTGACCTGTAACTCCTATAGGAGCAGCCCAATCGAAATTACGAGTCCAACCCGAGCAAAGAGAATCTGTTTTTTTCTACTGCTGAAAGCAGCAAAAATGTGCAGCTGAAACTTAGAGGCAAAATGAGAAATACCCATGGGACTTTTGGGTAATATTGAAAATTCCCCACTGGTATTTTCGAATCATTACCACGGAGCAACCGAAAGCTCTGGTATCCAGTAAGAGGGTGGGGTGAGAAGATACCGGACCGATTTACAGCCATCTTATCATTGTCCCTTTGTATTTTTTCTGACCGTAATATGTGTAATATGTGAAGACCCCATAGCTGAAATGAAATAATGTGCGAAACAGAATCCACACCCATTTCTTTACTCTGCACCTCATGTTTTTTTCCTACTTTGCACCATAATCTTGTAATGAAGGGAATATGTAGATGGAATGGCAGCTGGTTACGGTTTAATTGTTGTGACAAACTGCTCCTAAAAATACCTACAGAACAAATTGCTTACCTAGAGAGTTGCAGCGTTCAATCTGGTTGGAAACTGGCTGCAGGGATGCAAACCTGGAATCAGGTCTGCAGCTTTTTAGCTTCACAAACAAAGCCTTCTTAGGGGCGCAAGTAAAGAATCGAGTTCCTTTAAATGTGCCATCTGTACATCCTGCACACTCGTCTTCCTAAAAGAGGGCACAGAGAAATTAATATGATTTTATTGACCAGTACAAAAAAAACTCATTAAATCTCAAACGCTAAAAATGCACCAATTAATTCTAAAAAAAAAAAACAAGGAGGACGTCAGTGTTGTGGAACTCAGGAACTCACACGGTGATTGTAAACTTGGGCTGCTGCTTATACTCTGTTAGAGTAACATAAACTTGGTTAGTTAATCATGCTGAGATTAATCGCCGGTGATCTCGGGCTGGTTAATTTCAAAATCCTATTTTTATATTTATTTTCTCTCAAAATTAAGGTTAGTTCCTTTGTAGATTCACACTTTTTATTGCTGTATTTTTTTTATCAGGGGACGAGAGAGGGGAGACGAGACTTCAGAAACCAGCCAATGTCATCAATTGACATTTCCAAAGGGAGACAGGTAGTGTGTGAGACCATAACTACCGTAAAGGAATCTCGTCCCTTTCACATAGACAGTTCAAATTCACCTTTATTTAAAACTGCACTGTGGTACCCACGTTGATAGAGGTGATTGCAGCTGAAACCTTGCCTTTATTGATTAGTTTAAATGGTGACGTTGCCTCACATGCGTTCCAGAACAAGGAGAGCGTTCTTTGTAGGTGACGAATTAGCGTTGCCAGGCTGTGCTCTTCATCTCCAAAGTTCCCAATCGTTTCTCCCTTACAGGATGCTGGAACCAAATGGCTGGGCGTGGTGGGGTTACCATAATTCTGCCCCTTTTTTATTTTCTTTATTCAGTGTAGAGGATTCAAACTGGGAAAGATCATGTATGTCCTATATGGCAACATTTTAAGAATGGTCCCTGACCTCCAGTTCAAGATTCTCCAGTCCAATGTAAAGAGCCAACTTACTGAGCACTTTATAGGATTATGGAGGGCTCCTATCCCCTAGTAAACTATGCCTATAATGATGTTGGGTAGACAAAATCAGAATAAGCTTACTTGAGTTCTTCATCCATTTAAAAAAGTTCACCCCAGAATGTGTGGAGTTGATGCTGCACTGGGCCCTGCTGACCAGGCCCCAGTGCATGTGCACTGACCCCTCAAAGTGTATGTGCAATTGGCCGACCTGGCATTGTTAACTTACCTATAAGTCCCTAGTCTAAGGTACAAAGTGCAACCAGGGCTAGTCAGTTAAATATAACCCATCGACTGCAGCACCTATTGTGTCACCACTTCTGTGACAGTGAAAACATGGCTCTAGGTCTGCAATTGTAACCTAATCGTGCAGCTTTTAAACTGCCAACTCGAGATGACAAAATAATCTTTTTTGCCAAGTCCAAATCTTCCTTTTATATATTTTAAGCCACCCCACAGGCAGGATTTACTAGCGCGTAAGACACTGTTCCAGATATAAAAGATAAGGACATGTTGAATTTAAACTTTACATGTCCTGACAGTGAAAATTAGAGATTGACGTTTTCACTGTAACAATGCTGATAATCCCATAGGCGAAAATGTGGTTTGACTAGTTCATGTGCTAATTGCTACCTTACGTTGAAGATCACCAAATATAGTTCTTCAATGTATCCAACTAATTGTTACAATAAACCGACTTATTGGGTAAGTCGGATTTAAGTAACGTTTACTGCATCAATTTCATGCCTTAAACTTCTAGTAGCCGTTTCTGGTTGACTACAGCAGTTGTTACCTGAGACAGCCTGCTGCACTCCTGCTAAAAGGTGTGAATTACTCCCAGGAAAGGGGCACAAAAGTTACATAAGATCTGCACCTTCAAATTGCCTAGCTGACCAGTCCACCTTGGACTTGCGCTGGACTCCGCAGATGTAGGAGAGAGATTGAGTCTTAGGCCACTAGAGGTATCTCTCAGGTTCTGAATCCTTGTCTAGTGCTAGAGTGTACTGTTCCTTGCCACAAGAATGCAACTTGTGAGCCACAGTCAAAGATAACGGTTCTTGAATACAGAGTCCGAGGCTCATGGACTATCACTACTTGTCAGTTTGTGGGTAGCCTTGAATACAGATTGAGAACCAAGGCTTTTATGGGACTCCTGAACTGCATGGCCCCTTCGACGTAGACCCTGAGGCCGGACTCTAATGTCAGAGGACCCCGCCAATCTCTCCATCAACGAGAAAAAGAACCAGAAAAGTTTTAACTGCAAAGGTAAAATCTTGACCGGGATCACCCTAATGACAGCATTCCACCCAGACTTCCATCACAGGTGGCCTAAAACTCATTCCATCGCAGATAGCCTGAGGCTCATAGACTACCGCTAAGGATGAAAAGCAATGATTTACAAACTTTTCAAATCTTTTCCAAACTTTTTGGAGTGAAAAGCAGTGATTTAAATCTTGCAAAAAATCACAACTCTGGTTCCCTTCATCAGGTTTTTGCAGTTTTAGTCTCTATTTGAAGATAAAAAATATATTCTATTTTTATAAATTGGAGTGCTTTCTTATTATGTTGTGTTTCATACTTGTTTACTGTTTTGGTACTGATAAATGCTTTACAGTTGTTTACTTTTGGGTTAAGCCTGGCTGCTGTGTGCACGAGCTACCCAGCACTGAGTTAAGGTTTGATTTAAAGAACACAAACTGGGCGGGACACAGAATAGTGACATTATTACTGGGTGAGGTTCCACAACCACCCCAACATTTCTCAAAATCAAGAAAGCCAACCTCTTCCCAAGTGCTGAACAGTGCAGCTAAGGCCTACAGGAGACGTCCTGGTACATTCCTAGAGCCATTCAATAAGCAGGAAGTTGCTTCATCAGCTGAGCCTGAAGAACAAGTTACTTAACGTCAGTAACATTCTTTCTACTGTATACTCCTATGTTGCTGCAGACACATCACCTTAGAATATCCCAAAGGCACTAGATTGGATCCAGGAAATTTTCTAGCAGTGCTCCTGTGTGCAAATATGTGGCATTGTGTGGCACCGTGCTGATTCCATATCGCCCCAGAAGAGACAAAGGGGAGACACATACAAGTGCCACCGGCGAGTACTGATGATCCTTGTCCTTTCCTTGCCCTCATGGGCGGAGTGTAAAACAATTGTTGGTAACAATGTGCTGATCACTAACTTGGGACCTTATCAGATGTTGCAAATAAGTCACTCAACAGAAAGGAGCAGTGACGAATCTGCAGTTAATGTGTCCACCAGAAGGAGTGTTACAGAAGATAACTTGTTCTTCTGGATACTTCTAACTGCAAATTCCTCACCTTAGAATAGATTCCAAAGCAGTATCTCCCACAGGTTGAGGGTCTAGGGAGTGGGAAAAAACAACAAAGTCTTGCAAAATGGAGTGGGCAAAGTGTCCTTCCCTGCAGAACTGGCTGTCAGTGCAGTGGTGCTTTGTGAACATATGTACTGACGCAAACCTTACAGGCCAGCAGATACCAAGGACAGGCATCTTCTGCGACAACAGTAGTAGCAGCCTTATTCCCAGTGAAATGTGCTTGCATAGCTTCTAGAAGCTGTTATATATATACCAGTGCGTAGCAAATCTTGAAACAGGGGACTATTCACCAACCGGGTCCTCTTTTTCATGGGCTAGAAACCCCATGTTAGCCAATGGGAAAACGCCTTCCCTTGTTTTGCCCCAGAAAACCCCACAAAAAGCTGATCATCCACTCATGGTGCTTGGTACGATCAAATGTAAAAACTTAATGCCCTTATGGTGTTATACACATGTAGCTTCTCCTCCTCTTTTGAGGAGTGAGGGGAAGCAAACAACACCAGTAGATTAATCGACTACAGCCAGGTGGTGCATGGCTATTGCACTTACCGTCCCTGCAGTTCATTCACATGACAAGATGACATAATCACAATGAAGAAGACAGATTTTAGGGTCAGGAGATACAGCGAGCAAGTATGCAGAGGTTTGAAGAGCATGCATATGAGGAATGCCAAGACCAAGCTAAGGACGGACTGGGCCATCACAAACAGTTTGGGAGGGAACATGTCACACCTTTTATAGAGCTCATCACAACTAGTGACTTGAACAAGGATGGTTGGTTGCACAAACACAGAAAAGTGGAAAGGGCTGATGAATAACCTTTTACAGTGCCCGTGCAAAGCATTGCTGGGCTAAAGACAAAACAAACAAAAGGACATTCAACAGTGTCGCTTGTAATGGATTAGTGTTCTGGGCACCACACCAGGTTACAAACTTGTCCCATCACTCAGTGTAGATTGATTTCATTGAGGGGTGCTTGGCTGCAAGGATGACATCAACCACTTAAGACAGCAAATCAAATGGCGCCGCTCAATCTCAACACATGGAGGTGTAAGTTGAGAATGCTCGGATGAAAGCATTTGCCATATTCCCTAGACAGGAATGCCTCCCAAAGTGGTAGCATGATCGGAGCACAGATGCTCATGCGCAAGAGAGCTAGGTACCACATTGTCCTGGCCAAATCTTGGGTAGTTAGGATGACCTGGGCCAGTCATCAGTAATCGTCCTCAGAACTTCTGGGAAGGTCAAGGAGTGGCAGGAAGTGTACAAGAGTAAATTTTAGCCACAATGCACCTCTTAAAGAGTATTCTTATGAAAATTCCAAAGCGCAAAACTACTGAGAGTGTACTTACTTTACGGTGGTAAAAAGATCTAGCAAGGCTTTCCTCACTGGTCGAATATGCTTTGCTCCACCTCAGGATGTGGACACCACTTGTGAACTGCTAGACAATGTCTGCTCAAGTCGCCTGCTCTGGCATTCAAGGACTCTGCCAAGTGGTTGGCCATCAGAAAATGTTTTGTAGTTGCAGCCACTTCGAAAGGTGCAGGTGCAGTACCAGTAGGTTGATCTGAAGCTGGCCCTCCGCTGGAGACCAGAGGCCTCTGATATCCACGTACCCCAGAAGGCCACCTCAACCCAGTAGCGATGTCACCAGTGTCAGCTCTGGGTGCGGAAGGTACAGTAGTCTGCTACAGGACAAACTGCAATTGGTCAGCCATCATTGCACATCTTGTGCTATCTCTTTCAAGATCTGGATGGCCTAGATCCTGGCTCCACTGGGTTTTCAGGCTCCACTGCAGGGCTCACCTGTGCTACTTGGCATAGTTCAGAAGGAGGATGTATTAGGCTAAGTGCCTAAAAAGCCCCAGAACGACCCTCACCGGCAATAAGCCTCAAATACTAGGATCATGTTCCAGGAAACTTGGGCCACTCACAGCACGCATAGGCAGGGGTTTAGCTCCTTTTCGAAAAAAGCGAAACCGTCGCCCGCTGGTAGAGCAGAAGGGGACCTCACTACTTGGTTAAGAATGACGGCAGTGGGTATAGTAAAATAACTATATGTAGACTCCCCCGACATCTTGGCTATAGTTATACAGCCAAACCTGGGCCCCCCTCTTTTGTGCATAAATAGTTATAATAGACCGGACCCTTCTCATCAGCTGTCCCCTAATGTAGAGCTCTTGAATTCCATTGTATCGGACCTCTATTCAACGTATCATATTGTTATAGCCTAGGACTTTAATGTGCCAATTGAGCCCAATCCTGCCTTTGCTGAGGCCACGCAGACAGAAGACTCCATATGGAATATCCCTCCCCATTCTGCCCAGATAAACCCCCCTAAAGTTAGTAATAGGGCTCTGCAGATAATAGACCTTATGATACTCCCTGGCCTTCGCCCTGGCAATGGGCGTTTTCCTGCAGATACTCCTGCTAGTCCAACTTTCTTTAGGGGGTCTTATAGCGGCATTCTGGACTTTGTCCTTTTCGATTTGAGGGTTTGGCATTACATAAGAGATGTGAGAGTGGGAAATCAGTACACCAGCGACTGCGCTCCTCTTCTAGTAGTATATGATAGACAGTTTTTTCTAGGTGCTGTGCCTTCTCCTGATCTTGAACTCACCAATGTCCTGAAGGTGTCTAATAATATGCGCATGGTGAGATGGGAATCGTTTCAGATCTCTATTAAATTATGGGGCAAATTATGTGCTTTAGTTTCTAGTCACCAGCTCTTTGTCGACCACTCTTCACTCACCTCACTTCAGGTTATGACCTCACATTTGGACCTTTTTTCCAATCTCAAAAACCTATTCTTTAAATCTGTTAGGGAAACAGTTCACCAATCATCCAACTCTAATAACAAGTGGTTTGACAAGATATGTAGAAAGGCTAAGAGCTCCCTGATAGAAGCATTAAGAACAAAAGATAGGGATGAAATAGCCAATGCCAGACGTAACTATGCTTCTATATGTAAGTCTTGCAAAAACGACTGGGAAGAGGCATTTTGGAGAGATTTTGCCCAGGCCGCCAGGCTCTCAGACTCTAAACGCTTATGGTCCCTGGTGGCCCGAAAGGACCAAAATCAAGCATCAAAGCCAGAGTGCTACATCCCCCCTGAAGTCTGGCTTACCCATTTCAGGGAACTGTATGGCTCCCCATTTGAATGCGAATCTGCAAGCCATGGGGAATGATCATATTTAGATTTGTCCCCGACTACCTTGACACCCTTCTCATTGAAAGAATCAGTGCTTGCCATTACAGCCCAAAAATTAGGGAAGGCACCAGGGCCAGATGGCATTCCCTCGGATATGTACAAATCAGACCTGACTATATGGGGCCCGTATGTGAACAGGGTCTCAAATGCTGTATTGGCAAGCAGACTTTACCCCCGTCATGGAAGGAAGCAACCATCGTGCCCATACATAAAAAGGGGGAGAGGGGAATTCCAGGGAACTATCGACCTATCAGCCTCTTAGACAATTTACAAAAAAAATGTTGTCATCAATTATTAAGTAGGCTAAAAAAAAATGGATAGAAGATAAACAAGCGCTTAGCCATCTTCAGGCGGGGTTTAGAGACAAAGTAAGCACAATTGATCAGGCATTTCGCTTTCTCTCAATTAAATGGAAAACAGTTGACGTGGATTCAAGTCATCTTTTTGTGGCATTTGTAGATTTGAAATCTGCTTTTGATTTCGTCCCACGCCAAAAGCTATGGGAAGTCATGACCAGAGCGGGGGTTCCCGGTTCCATGATAAACATAATTAGAGATCTCTATACTGGCAATTGTGCCAGAATCCGCTGGGGCCCGAAAGGTGAACTAACATCAGAGATTCCCACACATCACATCGTGAGGCAGGGATGTGTGTTGGCTCCCACACTTTTCCTTTTATTCATAAATGCATGCATCCCTTATCTTTTGAAATGTTCCAATGACGCACCTAGACTGGGAGGGCGAAAGATCCCATGCCTGTTATTTGCAGACGACACTTTGTTAATATCACAAACGGCGACTGGCCTTTCCAACTTGCTCTCGATGTTTGTGGCCTTTTGCAAAGACCATGGCTTAGAAATTAACTCAACCAAAACTAAATACATGGTATTTGGGGATACAAGGCACAAAATGAGGAGACGTATCTGCTTGGAGGGTGTCACACTGGAAAGAGTGGGTGCCTTTGACTAACTAGGGCTAAAATTAGAAGATTCCCATAAATGGCACACCCACTTGCAGAAATCATCGATGTGTTTGAAACAAAGGGCGGGTGGTATTGCAAGATTTGCAGCCAGGTCCCCCAGATTTGCCATCACCCACGCCATAGAAATATACAAATCTCAAGCAGGGGGGGGGCTATACGGAGCTGAATTATGGGGCTACTGTAATCTGGAGGACTTAGAAAAAGTGGAAAACTCCTTCTTAAAGATGTTGTTAAGGGTCCCCACCAGCACTCCAACTTTGCCAATTCGAATGGATCTAAACCTCTTTTCCATTAGCTATATCGCTGCTCTAAGGCCACTTTTGTATTGGATCTGGATTTGGTCATCAGACTCTCTCACCCCTTATAATTGGGCTGAGTAATCTGGTGAGCACCCGCTCCACTACTAAAATCAAGTAGTGCATTTATGTGGAGCGGTTCTTTTCCATCCTTGGGCTGGGGAACTACTGGACAGACCCTTTTTCCATTCCGAAAAATGCCACCCAGATCTTGAAGGATGCTTATTGGCTAAATGTCCAAACATCGTATCTGGCAGTAGCTCCTCTCTCTACCATGATTGGCAATTTCCTACAAACCAAATGCCATTACGACTTCGAGCATTATATGGACATAATACTCTCCATTTGCACGTGCTTTGTATATCAGATTTAGAATAGGGGCCCTTCCCTTGTGTACTTTAACCTATAATTGGCCCAATTCAGTTAACAAGTCCAAGTTATGCCCAATGGGTTGCAGGAATGAAGAATCTCTCATTCATATTCTTTTTCAATGCCCCGCATACACCAAACAAAGGGCTCGCTGGATTATTCCCTTATGTAAACTTATGGGCTTCAGGAACTGCCTACCAGCTTTGAGGATACTCAAATCAGATCCATCTGTGCTATTGGCATGTTCCCTGGCAAAAACATTCTAATCCATTTGGCATCTTCGACTTGGAATCTTAAAAGGTAAATTTCCCCCACGCACATCGGCAGCGGGCAATATAATCCCATAGTTGGTGCGTCATATTGTACGATTAACAATATATTCCGTACTACGCACCACTGTATAGTAGCCATTCCAAGCTCCTGATTATACTTGTATATTTATTTAAACCAATATGTGCCTTGTTTTGTCTTAAGCTCTTATTGCATTTTAAAGTTATATTCTAAAAGTCAACGTTTGTATGTTTTATCCCTTTTAAACATTTTGTATTGTGCTTTTATGGTATATTTTTTACCGAAATAAAGCGGACTGACTGACTACCAGGATCATAGCCTGAATGTCTCAGACTCATTGAGGCAGAGAAAAGCTGTGTCCAGGATTGCCGCAATGAATGGAAGCCTCTGTGAGGAAGTCAGGTGGGATTTCAACTAATTTTGGTGAACGCCAAAAATGTTAAGAGTTCTGTCATTGTTGGGAGCTGGCCCACTACTGACTGTGGTGAGACAGTTTTCAGCAGCCAGTCATCGAGGTATGGAAATACAGGAACTCCTAGCCTCTAAAGATGGGCATAGGCGAGGTCAAAGGGGAGCATGTTCCTGTCTCACCTTGAACAACAGGTAACACCTTTGAGCTGGCACAGCAGGTATATGAAAATAATTGCCCTGCAAGTCCCAGGGTACCATCTGCTCTCCTGAGTTCAGAACAGAACGGACCTAAACCGATGCAAGCATTTTGAACTTGTCCTTCTACAGGAAGGCCTTCAGGGGTCAATGGTCCAAGATAGGCCAGAAAACCCTGTCCTTTTTTGGAATGAGGAAATAGCAGGAATAACAACCTGGACCTTTCTTTGTATCTAGCTCCCATTGTAAGGCATCCTTTGAGAGTAAAAGGCGTGCCTCTTGCAGCTGGATAGAGGGATGCTCCTCTGAAATTTGATCTGGTGTGAGAGGAATATTGGGTGGGAAGGACAGCAAAAGTAGGGCGTAGCCATTCTGAATAATCTGGAAGAGCCATCTGTCTGACGTGATGGATTGTGAACCTGGTAGGAAGTGCAAAATTCTGCCCCCCACATTTGGGTGTGAGCCACTGAGGACAAATTAAAGTGACTTGTTGGCCATCGTAAAAGGGAAAGAGGAGCTTAAGGACTGGTATGCAATATCTGCCAGTGCTGGATCCGCTGCCTCAAAAGAACTGGGCTGTAGGCTGCATGAGTGGCTGGTAAGGCTGTTGCTATCTAGTCAATAGCCCCTAAATTGGTGGAAATGATGGGGAAATTGGTTCACAAAGGTCAACAGGAAAAGGAAAGCAATTTGGTCTTATTATCCTTAAAGCGTTCTAGAACAAAGTCCACCTTCTCCCCAGAGTGGCGAGACCAATCAAAGGGCATGCCCATTAGTGATGCCTATATATAACCAGAAAATCTGGGTCCAGAAATCTATCTAGATCTACATGGATGACGTAATTCACTGCATCCTGACTATCATGGATTGTCTGAGCTAAAGAAGACACAAGGTATTCCACAATCACCAGCAAGATATCACTGGCCATGTTTCATAGGTGATGAATAGATCAATCCAGACAGACAGACTGCATTTGTGAACCTCAGTGGTAGCCTAGCAGAGGAAAACATTAGCTTGCCAAAGGCATCAATCCATTGGCATGCCCTATCCGGGGGACAGGTGGGAAATTAATTTGGATTAGCAGTGCTGGTCCAAGACTCTACAAACAAGACTCTCGAAGTATTGTATTTGCCAAGAAGGTCGCCTGGTCAGCTGTTGTCTAACAAATGGACAAGAACATGGTTTTCACCAGGTGAGAATCAAGGTATCCATAGAGTCATCAGTGAATGGAAGCATCCTGACTATCATGGATTGTCTGAGCTAAAGAAGACACAAGGTATTCCACAATCACCAGCAAGATATCACTGGCCATGTTTCATAGGTGATGAATAGATCAATCCAGACAGACAGACTGCATTTGTGAACCTCAGTGGTAGCCTAGCAGAGGAAAACATTAGCTTGCCAAAGGCATCAATCCATTGGCATGCCCTATCCGGGGGACAGGTGGGAAATTAATTTGGATTAACAGTGCTGGTCCAAGACTCTACAAACAAGACTCTTGAAGTATTGTATTTGCCAAGAAGGTCGCCTGGTCAGCTGTTGTCTAACAAATGGACAAGAACATGGTTTTCACCAGGTGAGAATCAAGGTATCCATAGAGTCATCAGTGAATGGAAGCAAGGGCTCAGATGTCGCTGGATGAGTATGCAAAATCTCAGTCAAAATATTCAGGTTTGTTTAAATGGAAGATAGCTGAAATTCTAGTACCTCAACTGCTCTCTGAACAACCAATGAAAATGCGACAATTTATTCTGTTGTTGGCCCATGTGGCAAGTAAAGCTCTGTTTCAGGAGAGGTGTCAAGCTCACTGGTGTTTTGTAAGCCAATGCATCATTAGTATAATCAGAGGGGAGTGAGGCATCTCCCTCACCATCATCATCAGTATCCTGGGGTGCAGCCTCTTCCGCACGCAGCCTCTTCTGGCACAAGATAAAGGTCAGAACAAAAAAGAAAATGGAGCCTCTGCTTATATGTGTGTTGCAGCAGAGGTACTAGATTAGAGTCAGACTGCATGGCAACTGGCTGCTTTTTGAGATTTCAGAACATGACATAGGTAAGCTTAGGCCACCATCGGCTCAGTCTTACATGGTTGTTGGCACTAGCTCATTACCTGGTGTGGTGGCATGGGGGGGGCAGGGACTGTTGTGGATCTTGGGGACAGAGTGAAAGTCTATACTGAGCCAGTATAGGCCTGGTAATGGATTCCAAGGGGACAAATGGTGCTGCAGGAGGGTGTGGTGGCAGTAAACCAACTGGAGGCCAAAGGCACAACAGAGGAATTCGGAAGCCCACTGAAGATTTGCATCATGGCCTCCTTGAAGGTCTTGACATGCTGCAGGGGTTGATTAATGCCCAGAGAACTCAGGGCACATCGGAATCAACTGAAATATTGGCTTTGTGTCCGGTGATGGAATGGGTGTGCTTCTCAAATCTTGATGTCATTCCACCTTTTCTCTGGAATCGGAGTGGAAATGGGGCTGAGCTCCACTTTGTTTTCTCATGCTTGTGTTTGGAGTTCAACTTACCTGATTTCAAGCGGGGACTGGAGCAGTCACAGGAAAGCCTCTGCGACTTAGAACAGGAGCGAGGTGAGACCATTACTTCTTATGTTATATGATGCACAAATTCATCTCCTGTTCTCAAAATGTCTTTGGGTGCATGAAGGCGCATTGTGGCCAGAAGCCCAGGCACCTAGGGCAGACCTCATGCCGGTCTGTGACCAACATATGCATCCACCAGATGCAGCATGGCTTGAATTAATGTCTTTTTCAGGTGATGACATGGTTCCCTAGCAAACTGTTAGAGAAGTATAAGGAGTTGCAGGAAGACAGTCAAATGTAGGAGCAGAGCTCCATATCTGTGCAGGAAGGCAAAGAATGAAAGGAAGGGATGACAACATGTATTGGCAGCGCTTATATGCGCCTCAGCTCTGTCACTTCCAGTGAGGTATGGATTCAGTCAGGAGCCGGACAACAACACCTACTGGCACGCTGGGGCACTGCAAGAAAATTCTCTGGATCCAGTATGGCAGCTGAGGGATATTTTAAGGTGAGTGATCTATGATTAGAAGTGTCCACTAGAATAACAATACAGGGCCACCTGCAGATTTTCCAGTTGCAAACTGCAGACCTCACTTGCATCCAGTTCACTGAGGAACCATTGTGGGCATCTACTCAAAAGGTAAGCCTCCAATTACAAAGCAATAGGTCACCCTATCAACTTTGAGGACATTTGCCTCTCCCCACACCAAGTAACAAATTTTGCCCATCTGTTGGTATAGACAGTTTTGGTTGAGTGTCGCCTGCCCGATAAGATAACATCCACCACTTCTGGAGGAAGAGAAAAAGAACTCAGATTGCCCCACTCAATCTCCAAGCAAGTAGGTGCAGGCTCTGGAGGTGGGGGTGTAAAACGTGCCCCTGTGACTGCGAGAGGAGGTCTGCCCTGTGAGGGAGACGGAGCGGAGGGCACAGTGAGAGTTGGAGAAGGTCTGAGTACCACAACCTTCTTGGCTAATCCAGAGCTATTAAAATGACTTGGGCCCTATTTTGACGAATCTTCCTCAGAACCCGAGGAATCAAGGGTATGGGGGGGAACGCGTAAAGTACCTGGTCGCACCAAGACATCTGAAACGCGTCCCCCAATGCTCCTTGCACCGGATACTGAAGGCTGCAGAACAACGGGCAGTGCGCGTTCTCCCGAGTGGCAAACAGGTCTATCTGTGGAAAATCCCACATCCGGAAGATGTGAAGGACCAGGTCTGGATGGAGACGCCACTCGTGATCAGCCAAGAAATGCCGACTGAGACTGTTTGCACGTACGTTGAGAACCCCGGCCAGATGGTTTGTTACGAAGCAAATCCGATGGTCCTGTGCCCAGGACCAGAGCTGCAGAGCCTCTCTGCAGAGAAGGTACGCCCCTACTCCTCCTTGCTTGTTGATGTACCACATCACGGTAGTGTTGTCCGTCAAAACTTGAACTGACTGACCCCGAACGGACAGGAGGAAGGCCTTTAGAGTTAGACGTATTGGCCGTAATTCTAACAGATTGATGTGAAACATCTGTTCTACTGGAGACCAATGACTCTGATCTCCAGGTCCCCCAGATGAGCTCCCCACCCTAGAGTGGAAGCATCTGTTATGGCCGTGGCCACTGGAGGTGGTAGACAGAACGGCCTTCCTTGGGAAAGGTTGCCGTCCACAGCCCACCATCGTAGATCCAATGCAGCGTCTCTGCAGATCGTTATCGACTCCTCGAGATCTCCTTTTGTGTTGAAACCACTGCATGCGGAGGCACCACTGGAGAGCCCTCATGTGCCAACGTGCATGAGTGACCAACAGAATGCAAGAAGCAAACAGACCGAGCAGACGTAAGACCTTGAGGACTGGAACAGCTGCTCCATTCTGAAACATTGGAATCAACACCTGAATGTCCTGAATCCTCTGAGGAGGAGGGTAGGCCAGATTAAATGTTGTATCTAGTACTTCCCCTATGAACAGGAGGCGCGGAGAGGCCTCCAGGTGAAACTCGGGCACGTTTACCGTAAAGCCCAGGTTGAACAACAACCGTGTTGTCATTTGCAAGTGATGCAGCACAAGCTCTAGGGACTTGGCTTTTATCAGCCAATCATCTAGGTAAGGAACTACAGATACCCCCTTCCTTCTGAAGTCCGCTGCAACCACCACCATAACCTTCATGAAGACCCGAGGTGCGGAAGTAAGACCAAAAGGAAGGACCGCAAACTGGTAGTGTTGCGACCCTACCACGAACCGGAGATACTTCCTGTGCGACTTCAGAATGGGGATATGAAAATAAGCATTGTTCAAGTCGACAGACACCATCCAGTTTTCCTTGTTCAACGCCAGAAGCACCAGTGCTAGAGTCAGCATTTTGAATTTCTCCTGTTTGAGGAACCAATTCAAAATCCTCAGGTCCAAGATAGGCCTCAATCGACTATCCTTCTTGGGAATCAGAAAATATCTTGAATAGCATCCCTGACCCCTTTCCTGCTCTGGAATCAACTCCACTGCACCCTTTAACAAAAGGACTTGCACATCCTGCTGAAGCAACAATAAATGATCTTCCAAGCAAAACAAATGACGTGGAGGGATGGGAAGGAAACTCCAGAAAAGGAAGGGCATAACCTTTCCCCACAATATTTAGTACCCAAGAGTCCGATGTGACTAACTCCCATTCGTGGAGAAAATAAAATATCCTGCCACCTACGGGAGAAGCATGATCCAAGATGGATAGAAAACTAGGGCTGCTTTCCTTGTTGGGTTCCCCTAGAGGAAGAGGATGAGGCAGGATGCTGCTGGGTGGCTCCTCGTGTTCTAACCCTCCCCCGCCCTCTAAAACACCCATAGAGAGGGTTGGCAGGCTGTTGCGTGCTGGACTGTGGCCTTCCACGAAAAGAGGATCTACGGCCAAACCCCCTAAACCTCCGAAAGGATCTGAAGGGTGTGGATGCTGAAGCCTGTAGCCAAGGATCTTGCAGTAGCCCTGCTGTCTTGAAAACGCTCCAAAGCAGACTCGGCCTTGGACCCATAGAACTGCTCGCCATCAACCGGAAGGTCCAACAAAGTTGTTTGAACGTCCGTGGAAAAGCAGGAAGACCTAAGCCACGCATGCCTCCTGGAGCTTAGCCTCTCTTTCTTTTAAGGCCTTCGGGTTCATCCGCTGGCAGGACACGCATCCCTCCACGTCGTGGTCCAAACTTAGGCACCACAAGCAATCCTTATGAGGATCTGTGACTGACATTCGACCCCCGCACTCATGACAAGGCTTACAACCTGATTTCTTTGGTGGAGACATTGTAACTAGTACAACAAGAACACCTTTGAAACAGTAGCTGTTCGAGAGCCAGAAAAAAACGTTTGCGTCAAAGGCGCGGAAAAAAGGGAACTGACGTCAGCACGCCGGCGAGGATTTCTTATTGCCACGATGACGTCAGATGGAGTTGCGTGCAGAGCCGTGCAATTGTGACGTCCTCGTCGACTTGAAGACCTGGGAAGAAAGTTTCTGTCGAATGCTGGCACACTGGGAGAATTCATAAGGTGAGGAATCCACAGGTAGTTGTATCCATCAGAAATCTGAGAACTCTTCAGTTCAAGGCAACTCCTGGGTCAAGGGATATAGCCCCCAGAAGAAAACAAAGTAATTTCTAACAGGTGTAGAATCCTCTAGTGCAGGCTATGGACTGCCCAAAGTTGTTTGGTATTACTTCCTTTCTCCAGTGGAAAGTACAGTAATATTAAAATATAAACAAGCTAGATTTCCAAGTCTGAATAAGAATTGGCACTTAGACAAAATTAATGATGAAGAAAACCTTAGGAATAAGGGATTAGGTGCACCCAAACTGATCTCCAGTGCCAGTTCGCCCACACAGGTTTCAATACAAGAAAAAGCACTCTAAAGACTATACCAGATGCTCTTCATTTCAAGTGCTGTATTCCAAGGTCCAACAAAGTTGAACGTCTGTGGAAAAGCCAGAAGACCTAAGCCACGCATGCCTCCTGGTCGCCACCGAAGTGCCCATTGCCTTGGTCACTGAATCAGCTGTATCCAGACCCGACTGGATAATCTGCTTGGCCGCTGCTTGAGTGTCCAAAAGAAGCTCATCAAACTGCCTCTGCACATCCTGAAGCAAGCTCGGCACAACAGCTCTTGCCGTGTCCATCAGGGCATGAACATACCTCCGCAGCACACAGGTAGCATTGACTGATTTCAGGGCCATACTGCATGAGGAGAAACCTTTCTTGGCTGCTAGCTCCATCCTCTTAGACTCCCTGTCTGATGGAGTAGCAGGAAACAAGCCAGGTGCAGATCGAGCAGAACAAGAGGCTTGAACCAGCAAGCTCTCAGGAGTCTGATGTTGAGACAAAAATTGAGGATCCCCAGGAGCAATCTGTACCTCCTGGCCACAGTCCTGGAAACCGCCGGAGTCGTGACCGGTTTTCTCCAAATGTCTAAAATGGGCTCAGTAAGGGCATCATTAAAAGGGAGTAGAGGCTCCGCAGACATAGAGGAAGGATGTAACACCTCCGTCAAGATGTTTGTCTTCACCTCCGATGCTGGTAATGGAAGTTCCAAGAATTCAGCAGCCTTCCTTATAACAGTGTGATAAGATGCTGCCTCCTCTGTAAATTCGCCCGGGGATGAAAGATCCCACTCAGGGGATGTATCCAGTCCACTTGCAGAGTCCATATCCTGAAATTCCCCCATAGGCTCAGGAATCTCTCCATCTTCCAACAGCTGTTGCTGATATTCCTGTTCCTCCAAGAGCCTCAAGCCTCTCCTCCTCGATCTCAATCTGGCTTCCAATCTCGGCGTCAACAGAGAATTAGCCGACGTCGACGACACTGTTTGAGGCATTTGGACGCTCTGGTGGAGGAGATGGTGGAGATATACTGAGTCCCGACCGGGATCCATCCAGGCGCCGGCATCAACTCCATTGGCAACATCATCTGGGGCGACGTCAGCGGTGCCGAACCCGCACTTTCAGACGGATAGATGTGTACAAACGGAACCTGTTTGTACGGCGCCAGCGAACCCAAAGAGAAAGCTAATGGACCGGTGGGAAAAGCCGGTGCACCAGCAGGGGCCATAGTCTTGTTGAAAATGCTAAACACAGCATTAAGGAATGCCGCTGGATACGCTTCCGGAGTCGGGAATGCAGGAAACCTCTGCTCATCTTGAGGCACTTAGGTCGGATCCAAAACTTGTGTCACCGGCTCCTGAGCTAACACGGGTGAAAAGTGAGTCGGTGGACTCGCTGACCTCAACCAACGACGGCGCCGGAGAAGCCTGTGGACTCTGAGGAGTGAACATTGGACTGACCTCCCACACCTTACGGGGCTTTGTCTCGGAGGGAACCGAGACCGATCTCTGGAAGAATGGCGTCGAGAATCGTGCCGGCGCCGCTTCTTATGAGATCTCGAGGACTTATATGAAGAAGAGTCCCTAGCCTTGATGACCCTTGTGTGCCCTCTTAGCTTTTGCCAAGAAGAGCTTAGCCTCTCTTTCTTTTAAGGCCTTCGGGTTCATCCGCTGGCAGGACACGCATCCCTCTATGTCGTGGTCCAAACTTAGGCACCACAAGCAGACCTTATCAGGATCGGTGACTGACATTCGACCCCGCACTCATGACAAGGCTTACAACCTGATTTCTTTGGTGGAGACATTGTAACTAGTACAACAAGAACACCTTCGAAACAGTAGCTGTTCGAGAGGCAGAAAAAAACATTCGCGTCAAAGGCGCAGAAAAAAAGGGAACTGACGTCAGCACGCCGGCGAGGATTTCTTATTGCCACAATGACGTCAGATGGAGTCGCGTGCGGAGCCGTGCAATTGTGACGTCCTCGTCGATGTGAAGAGCTGGGAAGAAAGTTTCTGTCGAATGCTGGCACATTGGGAGAATTCATAAGGTGAGGAATCCACAGGTAGTTGTATCCATCAGAAATTTGAGAACTCTTCAGTTCAAGGCAACTCTTGGGTCAAGGGATATAGCCCCCAGAAGAAAACAAAGTAATTTCTAACAGATGTAGAATCCTCTAGTGCAGGCTATGGACTGCCCAAAGTTGCTTGGTATTACTGCCTTTCTCCAGTGGAAAGTACAGTAGTATTAAAATATAACCAAGCTAGATTTCCAAGTCTGAAGAAAACCTTCGGAATAAGGGATTAGGTGCAACTAAACTCATCTCCAGTGCCAGTTCGCCCACACAGGTTTCAATACAAGAAAAAGCACCCCAAAGACTATACGAGATGCTCTTCATTTCAAGTGCTATATTCCAAGGATCCTGCAAAACACAAGCACCAATTGTGGCAAAGTGTATGGGTAATATGCTTTCAGTCCACAGCACAGAAGAGTTTGTTTTCCAGCAACTAAATACCAATAAAGCACAGAGGAGATGAACCCTACCTAAAGTACCTAGTCATTACTTCAAAGGCAGAGGCGACAATGGCTTTTCTCACTTACACTCATGGATAAGTTTGCTCTGCTCCAGCAAGGTAAAGTCATGGTGGGCTAGCAGACCAAAGAAAGGTTCAGGCCAGATGAACCAAAAGGGTTTATTTCAGTAAATACAGTGTGACGTTTCACTTTCTGACCTCCATCTATACTGCACTTTGCCAGTTTCTTCCTCTGCCTTATTACAGATGCTTTCTCATTTACAAGTGTACAATTTTAGTTTGTTTTGCTTTTTATTGCGTAAGCTCAATAAACTGTTGCTAATTCTAAATATAAATGCCTTAATAGGTATTATTTCAACTGTTCCATGTAATTTACCATGCAACATCACTATTTGTGACAGGAAACCGTATACTCTTATCTGCTATTAAAGCGCAATCCCTGGTCAGAAAAAAATGTTAATTACCCTGTAAGCATCTGTCAATCAATCAATCAATCGATCAGTGTATTTGTAGAGCGCACTACTCACCCGTGAGGGTCTCAAGGCGCTTTGAGAGGGGTGGAGGGGGAGCTGCTAATGCTCGAACAGCCAGGTCTTGAGGAGTCTCCTGAAGGTCAGTAGGTCCTTGGTCTGCCGTAGGTGGATGGGGAGGGTGTTCCAGGTCTTGGCAGCGAGGTAGGAGAAGGATCTGCCACCAGATGTTGTCCTGTGGATGCGTGGGACGGTGGCGAGGGCGTGTTCAGCGGAGTGGACGGTTCAGGGTGTAGAAGGTGAGACGATCGTTGAGGTATGCTGGTCCGGCGTTGTGGAGAGCTTTGTGAGCATGGGTTAGGAGTTTGAATGTGATCCTTTTCTTGACGGGAAGCCAGTGTAGGTTTCTCAGGTGGGCTGTGATGTGGCTGTGGCGGGGGATGTTGAGGATGAGGTGTGCGGAGACGTTCTGTATCTGTTGCAGTCTTTTCTGGAGAGCTGCCATGGTTCTCGCGTGGAGAGCGTTGCCATAGTTCAGTCTGCTGCTGACGAGGTCCTGGGTAACCGTCCTTCTGGTTTCGGTAGGGATCCACCTGTAGATTTTGAGGAGCATGTGAAGGGTGTTGAAGCAGGAGGACGAGACGGAGTTGACTTGTTGGGTCAAGGAGAGCGATGAGTCAAGGATGAAACCCAGGTTGCGGGCGTGGTTGGTGCGGCTCCCAGTGAGGACAGCCACCAGGAGGCATCCCAAGCGGAGGAGGTGGGGCCGAGGATGAGGACCTCTGTCTTATCCGAGTTAAGTTTAAGTCGACTGTTCTTCATCCAGTTGGCGACAGCCTTCATTCCCTCATGGAAGTTGGTTTTGGGTGTGTCAGGGCTCTTGGTGAGGGAGAGGATCAGCTGGGTGTCGTCGTCATAAGAGATGATGTTGAGGTTGTGAGATCGGACGATTTTGGCAAGCGGTGCCATGTAGACGTTGAAAAGTGTCAGGCTGAGGAAGGAGCCCTGTGGTATGCCGCAGATGGTCTTGGTGGCTTCAGATAGGAATGGTGGGAGATGAACTCTCTGTGTTCTGTCAGTGAGGAAGGAGGTGATCCAATCTAGGGCCTTGTCACGGAACCCTGCGCGGTGGAGGCGTGTGCACAGGGTTTGGTGGCAGACAGTGTCAAAGGCGGCTGAGAGATCCAAGAGGATGATGGCTGCTGTTTCGCCTTTGTCCAGGAGGGTCCGGATGTCGTCGGTTGATGCGATGAGGGCGGTCTCGGTGTTGTGATCGCTGCGAAAGCCGGACTGAGATGGGTCCAGAGTGTTGTTTTCCTCCAGGTGGTGGGACAGTTGCCTGTTGACGATCTTCTAGAGTACCTTTCCCGGGAACGGAAGCAGGGAGATGGGCCGGTAGTTTTTGAGGTCCTTGGGGTCCGCCATCTATTTGTGGCAAGCAGTGCTGCACATTCACATGCTCTGCATACTTCTGTCATTTAGTGTTGGGCTCGGACATGTTCAATTTGTTTTTCATTGAAGAAGTTTTTTGAGTCACAAGTTATAGTGACCCCTTCTATGACTGGTAACGCACATGGGCACCAACTCCATAGTTAGACTGTTTTCCTGCACTGGAGGTGAGGATGGAGATGAAGCACAAAAATGCACAATGATGACTATGAAAGGAGAAAAGGTATGAAAAAAACTAAAGTTAAAGGGTGAAAGATATCTGCAACAATGAAAGCATTCGAGGAGGATGGTGAGTGCATGGGAGTTCATGAGTCCACATGATTACATACCACGAACAGATGCTTAAAGGGTAAGTAGCATTTTCTGTTTGTGGCATGTGTGACTGTAGATACACATGCTCTGCAAAGAATGTAAAACAGTTCTCCCCCAAAGCAGTGGCTAGCCAGAGGTGGTTGCAGAGGATTGTACAAGTGTACGTAGTACAGCCTGTTTCACTTAAGCCTGTTGTCATGCTAGGACATCCACATAGCAGTGTTTGGTGAACCTTTGTGGAGTGAACCAGGTAGCTGCCTTACAAATATCAGCTATATGGATGTTACAAATAAAGACGATAGAGGCTTTTATGTTTTTTATGTGTAGAATGCAGAGTGGGTGGAGCATTAAGCTGTCTCTTGGCCTTAACATAGCAGGTTTGAATGCACTTGACTAACCAGCGAGCTACCCCTACTTTTGAAATGGCACTGCCTTTGTTTAGTTTAAAGTAGGCACACATGACTGTTGAGTTTTGCAAAATGATTTTATCTTATTGATGTATTACACAATGGCCCTCTTTACATCTAGTGCATAAAGATCTCTTTCTGCTACTCAGTCTGGATGTGGGCAGAACATCGGGAGTGCAATTGTCCGGATGAAGTGGAAAGGTGATATCACCTGGGGTAGAAAGTTTGGGTTAGTTCTAAGGACTTTTCCAGCATGAGCGCTTGGATCTCGCTCACATGCCTTAGGGAAGTGAGAGCAACCGGGAATGCTACTTACCAAGACAAAAATTGGAGAGGGCAAGAATGAGGGGGCTCAAAAGTGTGTCCCAAGAGCCTAGCGAGAACTACAATGAGGTTCCAGGGATGGGAAATAGGTATCCTGGGTGGGATAACCCTCCTGAGTCCTTCCATAAACGCTTTAATGACTGGATCTTTGAACAGTGAATAGTGTTCTCTGTTTTAAAAGTATGCTACCACTGCAGCCAAATGTAAACAAATGGAAGTGTAAGTCAGGCTTGTAAAATAAAACATGTAACAGATAATGCCCTGCACTGCTGGCATTAGTGGACCAATGTGTGGGGTAGGCAGTAGGGGACAAATCTCTTCCAATTAGTTGCATAACAGGCTCAAGTAACGGGACAGCGAACCTGTTTGAGGATCGACACACATTCAGAAGGCAAACTGAGATAACTAAACCCTAGAACCTCAAGAGCCAGATCGCCAGGGTGAGCTGCCTGGAATTGGGATGTCTGAGTGTGCCCTGGTGTTGACATGGAGAAGGTCTGGCCTGTTGGAGGGATTCTCATCAGGGACTACAGACAGCTCAAGGAGGTTTATGAACCACGGCTGCCTGGACCACATGTGAGCCACTAGGACGAGGGAGAGGGACATCTGAAGAAGATTCTTAATCACATATGGAAGGAGTAGCAGAGGTAGAAAAGCATAGGCAAGTATCCCTATTCGGTTCATCCATAGTGCATTGCCTATGTACTGTAGTGTGATAACTAGGAGGCAAAGCTTGGATATTTGGCGTTTTCAGCAGTTCTGCAAATTCATTGTCCACTCCAAGAAGGTACTCCACTAGCAGGTGTACTCTGTGGTGTTACCGCTAAATGCCAAACATCTTGCACTAACGCCGAGGTGGGCTGTGATGTGGCTGTGGCAGGGGATGTTGAGGATGAGGTGTGCGGAGGCGTTCTGTATCCGTTGCAGTCTTTTCTGGAGAGCTGCCATAGTTCACGCGTGGAGAGCGTTGCCGTAGTCCAGTCTGCTGCTGACGATGGCCTGGGTAACCGTCCTTCTGGTTTCAGTAGGGATCCACCTGTAGATTTTGAGGAGCATGTGAAGGGTGTTGAAGCAAGAGGACAAGATGGCGTTGACTTGTTGGGTCATGGAGAGCGATGAGTCAAGGATGAAACCCAGGTTGCGGGTGTGGTTGTTCGGCGTTGGTGCGGCTCCCAGTGAGGACAGCCACCAGGAGGCATCCCAAGCGGAGGGGGTGGGGCCGAGGATGAGGACCTCTGTCTTATCTGAGTTAAGTTTTAGTCGACTGTTCTTCATCCAGTTGGCGACGGCCTTCATTCCCCCATGGAAGTTGGTTTTGGGTGTGTCAGGGTTCTTGGTGAGGGAGAGGATCCGCTGGGTGTAGTCGGCATAAGAGATGATGTTGAGGTTGTGAGATCGGATGATTTTGGAGAGCGGTGCCATGTAGACGTTGAAAAGTGTTGGGCTTAGGAAGGAGCCCTGTGGTACGCCGCAGATGGTCTTGGTGGCTTCAGATAGGAATGGTGGGAGGTGGACTCTCTGTGTTCTGTCGGTGAGGAAGGAGGTGATCCAGTTCAGGGCCTTGTCACGGAACCCTGCGTCGTGGAGGCGTGTGCGCAGGGTTTGGTGGCAGACGGTGTCAAAGGCGGCTGAGAGGTCCAAGAGGATGAGGGCTGCTGTTTCGCCTTTGTCCAGGAGGGTCCGGATGTCGTCGGTTGCTGCGATGAGGGCGGTCTCGGTGCTGTGATTGCTGCGAAAGCCGGACAGAGATGGGTCCAGAGTGTTGTTTTCCTCCAGGTGGTGGGACAGTTGCCTGTTGATCTTCTAGAGTAACTTTCCCGGGAACAGAAGCAGGGAGATGGGCCGGTAGTTTTTGAGGTCCTTGGGGTCCGCCATCTGTTTGTGGCAAGCAGTGCTGCACATTCACATACTCTGCATACTCCTGTAATTTAGTGTTGGGCTCGGACATGTTCAACTTGTTTTTCATTGAAGAAGTTTTTTGAGTCACAAGTTATAGTGACCCCTTCTATGACTGGTAACGCACATGGGCACCAACTCCATAGTTAGACTGTTTTCCTGCACTGGAGGTGAGGATGGAGATGAAGCACAAAAATGCACAATGATGACTATGAAAGGAGAAAAGGTATGAAAAAACTAAAGTTAAAGGGAAAAAGATATCTGCAACAATGAAGGCATTCGGGGAGGATGGTGAGTGCATGGGAGCCCATGAGTCCACATGATTACATACCACGAACAGATGCTTAAAGGGTAAGTAGCATTTTCTGTTTGTGGCATGTGTGACTGTAGATACACATGCTCTGCAAAAAATATAAAACAGTTCTCCCCCAAAGCAGTGGCTAGCTAGAGGTGGTTGCAGAGGATTGTAAAAGTGTACGTAGTACAGCCTGTTCCACTTAAGCCCGTTGTCATGCTAGGACATCCACATAGTAGTGTTTGGTGAACCTTTGTGGAGTGAACCAGGTAGCTGCCTTACAAATATCAGCTATATGGATGTTACCAATAAAGACGATAGAGGCTTTTATGCTTTTTATGTGTAGAATGCGGAGTGGGTGGAGCATGAAGCTGTCTCTTGGCCTTAACATAGCAGGTTTGAATGCACTTGACTAACCAGCGAGCTACCCCTGCTTTTGAAATGGCACTGCCTTTGTTTAGTTTAAGGTAGGTAGAAAAGTATAGGCAAGTATCCCTATTCGGTTCATCTATAGTGCATTGCCTATGTACTGTAGTGTGATAACTAGGAGGCAAAGCTTGGGTATTTGGCATTTTCGGCAGTTCTGCAAATTCGTTGTCCACTCCAAGAAGGTACTCCACTAGCAGGTGTACTCTGTGGTGTTACCGCTAAATGCCAAACATCTTGCACTAACACCGAGATGTGGGGAGAGTGTGTTATCCCCACCCGTTTTTCCGGGCAATACATGACTTATGCAATCTGTTTTGATCAGGACTGCCTTGTGATGTACATGACAGAAGAAGGAATTCAGACCCAAATTGAACTGCCAATAATTACAAGTAGTTTATGAGAAAGGTCTTCTGATAGAGTGTCTACAGACCCTGAACAGACATGTCTTGTAGATGTGCCCCTCAGCCTGTGAGAGAGGTGTCTGTGGTGATGGTCACTTGGTGGACTGGATTTAGAAAGGGCCTGCTGTTCTACCACTGCAGAGAGCGTTGGGTACTGGTTCAAATTAGCACTATATCTTCACATAGATCCTCTGCTTGTGACTACTGTACTGCTAGGCACACTTGGAGCAGACATGTGTTAGCAGGTAGGGGAACGATGGCCATGCAGGAGGGCATCATGCCAAGGTGGTGCATCACTGTTCTCACTGTTAGCTGATGACGTGGCAGAAAAAGGGGCAGCAAAAACGAATGTCTTGAACCCTTGCAGGACTGTGATAAGCCTTCCTTGTGAATTAGTTCAATACTGCCTCTAAGAGGGGTTGCAGGTGGGATTTTCCCAAGATGATGTTGAAACCGAGATAGAGGAGGAGATTTAAGGTGATCTGGGTGCGAGCCAGACACTGCTGCTTCCTTGCACTCTCTATCAGCCAGTCGTCAAGATACAGGAAGATTTGGATGTCACTCCTTCGAAGATGTGCGGCTACCACTGCAAGGCATTTGGTAAAAATTATTGGGGGGGTTGGGGAGGATGGTTAGGCCGAAGGGCAGAACTTTGAATTAAAAGTGCTGTCCACTTACCATGAACCTGAGGTAGCGGCAATGTGCAGGGTGGATTGGAATGTGTACACAGGCATTCTTCTAGTTGAATGTTGTAATAGCGTCATCTTGCTGCAATAGTGGCATGAGGTCCTGGTGCATGACTATGTGGAAATTCTCCGACAGAATGTATTGTTGAGAAGTTTGATGTTTATTTTGGGCTTCAAGGACCAGTCTCTCTTGGGGGACTAGAAAGTGGAGGGAGTACACCCCTTTGCTGAGTTGTTGAGGCAACACTGGTTCTGTCTCCCTTGAGCAAACGTGTATTTACCTCCTACTGGAGGAGCTTTTGATAATGTGGTCAAAGGGAGTATTTGTGGGGGATGTTTGGTGGTGGGGCAGTACGCTCCAGACAGTAGCTCTCTTCTACAATGAACAGAACCCACTGGTCTGAGGTGATGCTTCACCATTGTGGAAGAAGCCCCTTCAAATGTACCTCAACAAGTGTTACAGATTTTATTTTGGGGGAGGGGGGGGGGTTTAGTCACTGCTTAGGAGGGGGCAACTCCCTCAGCCGCTACATCACTACGGCTGCCTTTTGCATTGCTTCCCCTAACGGCACCCTTGGAATATGCATCTTGTGGTTGTTGCTGCTGCGTGTGGTTGATGCTGCTGCCTCTGGTAGGAGGAGAAAGCATCTGTGGAGGTAGTCTTTGTGTCACAACAAAATTGTTACTGGCAAAATGTTTCACCAGACGACAAAGACTGGAAAGGTCCCATTGCTTTGGCTGTATCTGTGTTTTTTAAACATTTCTCCAGGATCTGATCAATTTGAGGCCTGAAAAAGTACTCCCCATCAAAGAGCATGTTGATCAGATGCTGCTGGACTTCTGATTTAAAGCCTGGGATACAAAGCCAAGCATGCCTGCGGATTAAGACGCTGGGATTTATGGCTCTGGCGGTGGTGTCGGTCACGTGAAAAGCACATCTGATGGTGGTGTTGAAAACTGTTGCCCCTCAGCTACAATCTTCTGTGCCCATTGCTTGTATTGGTCAGGGAGGTGGTGGATTAGATACCAAGTGTTGTCCCGTTGGGCACGATCATATATCGACAGCCACCATATGGAGTTGGCAATACACCAATGAGTTGAAGGTTGTGAGGCAACCCTTTTGCATGCTGCATCAATCTTTTTACTATCATTTTCAGCTGAAGAAGCATCCCCAGTACCTGGATAGACAACCCCCATAGTCATCCCATGGGTCACCCCCAGGGCTACGGGTCACAGGGGGCGTCGTAAGGATCTAAGGGCTTAGGTCTACCCTCCCCATAAGAGAAATGTGTAGACACTTCCAGGAAAGGAGGCAGGAGCCTGTGTGGTGATGGATGGGTAGGAGGACGTGGAGGAGGAGGATGAGGAAGAGGAGTAAAAAGAGGAGGAGGAGTAAAAGAAAGAGGAGGAAGAGGAGGAGTCAGCCTTGGGTGCATCGGGCTTGTGCCCCTGTCTTGATGCTTCTTGAGATTTGGAGGTGGAAAGGCCTCCAAAGCTAGTTGCTCTTCAATAGTCAACTCCTTCTTACAAAGGAAGAGTCTCCTGTACCAGTGGTGGAGGCTTTGCAGTGATTATCCCCATCTGGGGATGAATGACTAGTCTTCTCTGTTGAGAGTCCAGCTCCTCCTGACATCATGGAAGGATTGGAAGCTCACTGTCCTATGAGTTGCTGCGGAGGGACGACTGGGCACTGAAGGCTGTTTCAGGCTCAAGGCAGCTTTTCACATATAATGTTGTCTTGGGTGTAATGTGTCAGTCAGAGCTGTCCTCAAGAAGTCATCATTACAGCTGTCAGCGTCAAGGTCTTGTGCAGCTTGCTCAGCGCTGGGATCAGTGCCAGTTCTGAAGCCTTAGATCAGTGCTGGCCATGGCTGAGAGGCAGATGCGGCCCGGAAAGCTCTGCCCCTGAATGTGGGCTGGACTCCTGGCCCCCATAGAGGGGCATTGAGTGTCTTGATGTACACTAGTACTCACAGTAGTCCACAGAAGTCACCTTCTGACCCTGGCATGGACTGCAGGTCTTGAACCTTGGAGTCTGAGGGCAAAATTGGGTTCCGGGATCAAGGATGCAATCTGTTCGACCTCTACCTCTCATTTTGCGTCTACCTCTTTGAGATCTTCACCGAAGATGTCAGGGGTATCATTGTCTTGATATTGCTCAATGCGACACTAAGGGAGTCAATAATCGTGATGGATCCTGATGGCCTTTTTGGAGCGAAAGGCAAGGCAAGTCGAACAGGAGGCCTTGTTATGCTCCAGGGGCAGGCAAGGTTGCAGACAGTGTGTTGCTCTACCTACAGGTACCTGATATGGCACTGTGGACAGGAATGAAAAGGTGTATTTTCCATTACGGTACTGGCATTCTTGAGAGAAAGCCTTAACTAAATAGGTGCGAGAGTGGCACAGCCCTCAGATTCTGAAGACACAGATCTGATGTAGGTACCACAATGGAATGGAAAATAATTTGCACGAAAGGACTGTTTGAATGGCACTGGGAACTGGAGAGGCCTTGCCGAAGAGCGCCATGCGGCATTGACGTCCTGGCAAAGAACGACCAGTCAAGATAGCTAAAACAAAATATCTAATAATGGAGTTCATGCCCATGTGCATTACCAGTCATAGGAGGAGTCACTAATCATTGTACCTTGTAATTCATAATACTTCTTTGAAGAAAAACAAGTTGTACACGTCAGAGCTCAGCACTAGATGGCAGGAGTATGCAGAGAATGTGTATCTGCAGTTACACATGGCAAAAAGCTATTGTTCATTCCCGTGGATCACCATCAGGGCTTGCCTTTGGTAGGATTCTAGTTCTGTGAAAAAAAGAACTCTTGCGGACTATGGATCAAGAAAATCATTACAGCTCTTTTATGAAAAGTGCTGGCAAGAGTCTCGATGCAATAATAACTAATCTGACGGAGAGATTAGGGACTACGGAATCTACTATTGGTGTGCTACAATCTGAGGTGGAGGCTAATAGGCAAGAACTTCAAGCCTTAAAACAAAATGAGAAAGATCTGAGAGATAAAGTAGAGTCATTGGAGAATCATTGTAGGAGGAACAACCTTGGATTTTTTAACATTCCGGAGGGAATAGAAGGAAACAGTATTAAAGGCCTTATTATAGCTCTAATTAAAGAACATATTCCCACGGTAGCCACCACTGACCTGGACCAGGAAATACAGAGAGTTCATTGGGTTCCTTTCAGAAGGAACCCCAAAAGGGATAAACCCAGGAAGGTCTTGGTTAACTTTGCTTCATACCGAGTGATGGAGCAGATACTTACAGAGGCTCTCAAAGTACAGGGCTTTAAGCACGATGATTGGTCTTTCTCAGTAAGGTCTGACATGTCTAGGGTGACGCAAGATCAACAATGGGAGCTGGGGAAGTATATGCAGGAGCTTAATACCTTAGGTGCCACCACACAAATGAGGTTCCCGGCTACCCTGAGGATAATGTGGAGAAATAAAATGTACAATATAAGAGATCCCCAAGAAATTATGGCACTAATTGAGCAGATAAAAAGGAGAGTTAGCGTGCTTCGGCAAGGCAAGGCTCTTGGGTAGAATGATCCACCCATTATGGTTAATAGGAGGGTTCCCCATGGGAGGGTTAGGGATGGGTAGGTTTTGGGTGTAACATAGTAAAATGATTTGGTTAAATTCTCACTGGGTGGGGAGCAGATGGGAGAAAAAAAGGAAAAAAAAGAGTCCGCACACTTTAATACACTTCTTGGGTTAAACAGGAGACAGCTATCTGAATCAGAAAAGGATGAAGGGGACCGAAGTTATTAGTAAAATTCTTACCTGGAATGTAAATGGTCTCAGAGTAAGTAGCAGGAGAAGAAGAATTCTTTAATTTTTAAGACTATTTGACTGCCATATTTTTCTCCTGCAGGAGACACATCTAAGATATGAGGATGTAACAATGCCGGTTGACTTACAGAATTTAATTCAGGAAGCTAGGAACTCACTTGAGGCTTTTTTGGAATCAATTGCGAGAAGCAAATGGGAAACTAGTAAGCTTGAGCACTTTGAGTATGGTGAAGGATGTGGGAGGCTACTAGCTTGGAAAACCAGGCTAGAAACGAATAAGTATCAGACTCTTAATCAACGTTTCCAATGTGGTGAGGTAGAAAATGTTATTACCAGCTTGAAAAACGGGAAGGCCCCGGGCCCAGATGGGATTGCGGCCGAATTATACAAACTTCTAAAAAAAAAAAAGAGCTTGTGCCAGTTTTAACTCAGTTGATGAACTCAATATTTATAGAGTCTACCTCGGTTCCGCTTTCATGGAATGAAACCATTATAACTTTAATATTAAAGCTGCAGAAAGACTCTAGGAGATGTGAGTTTTATAGGCCCATCTCACTGCTTAATAATGGTTATACAATTTTTACACAAGTACTTGCTAGGAGATTAGACAATGTGATTGGTGATCTGGTACATAATAACCAGAAAGGTTTTTATGAAAAATCGGTACTTGGGTGATTTGATCCATGATTTAGTTTCTGCAATTGATATTGCTACTGTTAATAAAATTCCTTTCACAATTTTAACAATTGATGCGGCATAAGCGTTTGACAGGGTGTACTGGCTTTTTTTGCAGGTAGTGATGGAACATAATCATTTAGGAGATGATTTTCTTAAGGTAATTAAAGCTATTTATAAAGCACCCACAGCCAGGGTTCTGGTAAATGGCTACTTATCTCCAAACCTTAAAATTGAACGAGGAACACGACAGGGATGTCCCCTTTCACCCCTTCTCTTTAATTTATAAATTGAACCTTTGGCTAGGAGAATCAGATTAGATCAGAGGATAACACCCTTTCAACATCAAGGATGAGTCCTGAAGGAAGCCTTATATGCAGACGACCTCTTGGTTTGTACACAAGACCCTCAGAGTTCTTCCCCGGCTTTGTTTGAAATTATAGCAGGGTTCGAGGAAATCTCTGGTTATTCAGTTGATACCAATAAATCAGAGGTGATGACTTCGAACGGTCCACAAGTTAGTAGACTAGAGAAAGATGAAATTCGTTACCTTGGGGTAAAAGTGGTCAAAAACCTGGCAGAGATGACCCATGTGAATTTTCTTAATATTTTCAGGGAAACAAAAAGGCTTCTCACTCGATGGTCGCACCTCCAACTCTCTATTTTAGGTAGAACAAATTTAATAAAAATGGTGATACTCCCAAAATTTACTTTTATTTTTAATAACCTCCCATTATTTCTCTAAGCTGACTGGTTACGGAAATTGCAAGGGGAAGTAGTTAGGTTCACATGGTCATACAAAAATCCCAGAATAGCATGGAAGCAATTGAGGAAAAAGAAGCTAGATGGAGGAATCGCACTTCCAGACTTTCAGCTTTATTACTGGTCATTCCACTTGAAAAACATTAGACCACTATTTTTCAAAGAACCTCACAGTTACGGGCACTAACAAGTAGCTTTCGAGAGCAGGGTATGCATTTTCTTTATAAATTTGGTCATCCCAGATACTACAAAAAAGTAATATTAAAAGTTCTTAATACTGCTTGCAAGATAGGGTTTGCAATAAGAACGAGGTTGGGAATCCCATATTATAGTGAGTTGGCCCCAATTTGGAACTCTCCCAGTACACTGATATGTTTACAAGAAGCCCTAGCTACCCCACTGATAGAGGGAGGAATTACACGATCGGGACAAATAGTTACTAGAGGTTCTGTGATCTCATGGGAGTCCATATCTGATGCTAAGTTATCTAGATTTAAATATATACAAATGAAATCCTGGGTACAAGGAGAGCCCGAGGCCGGGCTTGTTACAGATTGGGAAAGTGAAATTATAGGTGCCCAGCGGCTAAAAAAAGAAGTTTCAAGATGGTATTGGGTACTAATACAGGCCGAGGATGCCTCTTTTCCATCACCCGTACAGGGGTAGAAACCTGATTTTCCAGCACTTGACCTGCTTCATTTTTGGCAGTCATCTATGAAGATGCTTTGGTCTGTGGTGAAACCCGCTTCCTTGAGGAGGAATCACTTGTTCACTCTGTACAGGGTTTACTGTACTCCCAGAAGGTTAGTTAAAATTGGCCTTCAAAAGAAGAGTAACTGCCCAAAGTGCTGCCTAGACGGTGTAGACGATATACATTACTGGTGGCGATGTCCGGGAATTAGCAATTTCTTGGAAAAAGTAGGTAAGATGATTTTATCCATTATAAATAGACAAGTAGAAATCAATCTACCAATGACTGTTTTTGGGCTACACGAGGTTCCCGGGGGAAACATACATGATAAATTGGCAAAACCTGTGACACATCTTTTCTTCTATTTAATATTGATAGCACGTCGGGAAGTATGTACTAAGTACATACTGATTGGCTGTTGTCGGTGAAGAGAATGTCTGACTTCGATTGTAGTAATGGCCAGGTCAAACACCAGAGAATGTGGGAACCTTTTTTGACCTTCTATAGAATTAACTCCTCTTGCTTGTAGGTGGGGAGGTTATATTTAGGACAATCTTTGCATTTGACTATAATAAGAGTCCAATGATTAATTATCTTAGACGCAACAGAGAGGAGGAGGGTAGGTTGATCGGTCTGTACTTTCAGCCCCTCCCCTCCGTACTGCCTCTCCTCATGTTGGTTGGAGACCATGCCTCTGGTGCCCAATCCTGGGTCTAGGACCCGACCAGAGCCGGGACACGGTATGGCTCCTACTGTCTTTTGTTATAAATGAGGACTCAAGGAAAAAAAAAAGGGACACAGGTCAGAACTTGAGGTGGCCAAGCCCACAATGAAAAGTTGCACAAAGTAAATGGATATTAACTTATTTCAGCAGATGGCAAACTTTTAATGATGTACTAGCAACAAATCTTGTTCTTCCTGGATGCAAAAGATAATGTCCTTGACAACCCAACCTTAAATAAATAAAGTGACCTCCCTTTAGGTGTGCCATGGGGCTAGTCGAAGACTATCTGCTTGGAAATCCTGCTGTGTCACTACTTCAAATCTTGTTGTGTCTCAATGATACAATTTTATTAGTTTTGTCTAAATACAGGACCTCAGACCAGGTCTCTTAAAATATGCAAATATCATAAGTATAAAAATATTGTTATGATTTAACATCATTTTGGTTCTGTGAACGATAAGCAAAAGTCCACAAGACTTCAATGGGGCATATAATGATTCTGAGAGGTTCAGTAAGATGATCTTCACTCACCAACTGAAGGAGCATGATAAAACCAGCAGGCTTTGGTTTAATGGTAATGTGATACATGTATAAAGTATCCTTGACGGAACTTCCATGGATACTGGATCTGCATTTTTCTCTATTAGGCGTCTCATTGAGCTGGTAACTGAGGGTTAGCTACAGCTTATAAATGTTTGGGGGAACATCCCATCCTAATACACGTAAGAGATGGTGGTAACTACCTGTAATTAATTGCCAAAACACTATCAATTTGCCCACATCATTTAGGCAATAAACAGAAACATCTAGGATGGTTAGTCTATACTGTGCAACAAGATCTGATCTGATTACTAAATACCAACTGTGAATTCCTGAGCCAAACAGTACAGTTATTTTGCAACAAATCTGCTTTTCATGTTGCTCCTCATTAACCTGGGGTATCCTATTTAGAAAAACTAAAGTTTATTCCTTTGAAGCATGTTAGGGTGCACCCAATTTACAATTGAGAGGAGAGGTTTTGAACTACTTGACTTCAACTGGAGTGTAAGACTGTGTAAGAGGTCACTACAGAGGGATGGTTGCCTATTGAAAATGTTACTTACCTTGCAAGCATCTATTTGTGGCATGTAGTGCTGCAGATTTGCATGCTGCACACACTTATGACATCTAGTGTTAGTTCCAGGTGTGTGCAAGTTATTTTTTCTTCATAGAAGTCTTTCGAGTCACAAGGCAGATTGACTCCTCCTCTTGGTGATAATGTGCATGGTCATCGACTCCACTCTTAGATTGTTTTTGCGCATGGCAGGTGAGGATGTAATGTGAAGCCATGCAGCAAATAAAGGAATGCCTATGCATAAGAGGAAAAACAGATAGTAAGAGATACGGCAATGGCCACATGCACTCGGGGAGGAGGGTGGGCATATGTGATTCTACAGCACTACATGCCATGAACAGATGCTTACAGGGTAAGTAACAGTTTCCATTCGAGGCATGTGTGGCTGTAGATACACATGCTGTGCACATGCTGTAAAGCAGTCCTTCCCAAAAGTGGTGGGTATCCTGTGGGTGTTGCAGTGTACGAAAAACTGCCTGACCAACATTAGCTTGTTGCCGGGCTAAGTCCTAAGTATGGACAGCCTGTTCCCCCACTGAATCAGGCTTTGGGAAAAAACAGGTAGGTCAATTGACTGATTACGAGTTAACTGAGACACTACTTTAGGAAGAAATTTAAGGGTGGTTGCAGAGGACAACCCTGTCCCTATGTATTTTGAAGAAGAGTTCTTCAATGGTTAATGCTTGAAGCTCACTGACATGCCTAAGAGAGGTAATAGCAACTAGAAATCCCACATTCCAAGACAGGAACTGAAGGGGACAAGTGTGAAGATGCTCAAATGGTGGGGCCATGAGTCGTGTGAATACAATGTTGAGATTCCATGACGGTGCAGACTGAACCGGGGGAGAATCACTCTTTTGAGACCTTCCATGAAGGCTTTAATGACCGGTATCCAGAAGACAGATGTGTTGTCTGTGCTGAAGATAGGCAGCTATTGCGTATGGAGGTAAAGGATAGCCCAGAAACTTGCAAGTGAAACAAGTAACAAACAATGTTTTGTTCTGTAGCTTTAAACAGGTCAGTTTGTTTTGATTGACAGTGGCAGACAAATCTCTTCAATTTGGCCAAGTAGCAGGCACAGGTGGTAGGTCTGCGGGCTTCCATGAGAATACTCATGCACTAAGGTGGAAGATTAAGGTATCCACATTCTATGACCTCAAGAGCCACATCCCAAGGTTGAGGGATCTGGGTGCCTGATTTCTACATTTTCTGTGTGAGAAGGTCCAGCCTGTTGGGGAGCTTCTTGAGTGGAACCAGAGAGAGTTTGAGCAGAGTTGATAACCATGGCTGGAGAACCCATGTGGGAGCTACCAGGATGACCATAAGGGACGTATGCCGAAGCCTCCGAACCTCAAATGGACGAAGAGGAAGAAAAGAGTAGGCAAATATCCCTAAGCAGTTGATCCATAGTCCACTGCCGCTGGACTGTGGGTGTGGGAACCTAGAGGTGAAGTTTGGGCAATTGGTATTTTCTGCTGCTGTGAACATATCTATCTGAAGGAACGCCAACTGTGAATGTAACGGAGGAGTACTTGTGGGTGGAGTTCCCACTCATGGACTCGTGCCGAATCCTGCTGAGTAGTTCAGACAATTCGTCCATCCCCTGAAGGTACTTCGCTAACAAATTAATCTTGTGGTGGAGAGCCCAACACCAAATGGTCAGGGATAACAAACAGCTATGGAGAGCATATCCCCCTCCCCCCCACCCCGTTTTCAAAGGTAGTAGATGGCAGTCATATTGTCTGCTGGACAATGACAACCTTGCCTAACAGATGAGATAGGAAGGGCTTCAATGCTAGGTGAACGGCTAGAAGCTCCAGGTAGCTGATGCGGAGACCTTGGTATTTGGTCTCCCATTGACCCTGTTTAATCAGATCCTGTAAGTGTGTGCCCAACCCATGAGGGCGGTGTCTGTTATAACAATTGTCTGTGGAACAGGGTTGAGGAAAGGCCACCCTTGCAACAGGTTGTTGCCGCCGATGAACACTAGATCGTCCTAACAACCCTTCTGCCTGAGGCCACAGTTGCGCCAAACATTCCTGCAATGGGGGTGTGTGAAGTTTCGTATGAAGTACTATAGCAGTGAAGGAGGCCATCATGCCTAAGAGGCGCATGAATGCCCTGACAGTGAGTTGCCTGAAAAAACGACTGGGTCCTGGTAGAATTTGGATAGGCTAAACCTACCTCTGTTTTGAGAACAGCCCCTAAGTACGACTGGATCTGTAGGGGTTGGAGGGGGAATTTGGTGGTGTTGGTGTGAAACCTTAAGCGATGAAACAGATCTATTATGAACTGTATTTGTTTGCAGCACTGTTGATGGGTGGCAGCAATCGTCTAGATATGGGAAAACATGGATGCCCTGTCTGCGGAGGTGTGCAGCTACCACTGCAAGGCACATGGTGTACACCTGAGGTGCAGCAGTGACCCACCAAAGGGGAGCACCTTGAACTGGTAGTGTGTTCCGACGAGCACAAATCTGAGATATTAGCAATGAGCTGGATAGTTTGGCATGTTAAATAAGCATTCATTAGGTTGAACACAGCCACAAAGTCGCCTTGCTGGAGAAGCAGGATGACATCCTGAAGGGTTACCAACTGAAAATGCTCTGATAGAATTTATTTATTTAGGAGCTGAGGTCCAGAATCGGCCTGAGGGATCAGTCTTTTCGGTTTATCAGGAAGTACAGGGAGTACACTCCTGTACCTTGCTGATGGCTCAGGACAGATTCTATAGCCCTTCTGAATAAGCGGGCTTTGACTTCCTCTTTGATGTATTGTTTTATGTTCCATTCATAATCTCTGTTTGCGAGGTAGAACAGAGGGTGGTGTGGAAGTAAGCTCCAGACAATAACCATGTTGGATAATATCCTGCTCCCACTGGTCTGAGGTGATGGTTTGCCATGAGAGAAAGAAACCTTGTAGACATCCTCCGACAGGTGTTTTGTGGTCGGGGGAAGAAGAGGCAAGTCAGGGTTTGGTCTACCTTGCCTCTGGAATTGTTGCCCCCATAGAACCCACTAAAACTACTACTGGGGAAGGACTGCTGGCCCTGGATGCACTGATTATACTTGAAGGCCTCATGGGAGGTGGTCTTTGAACCTCCCTGAGAAGGGGTACAGAAAAAGAGCTACTGAGAGCTGGTGTTCACAGTACCCCCATCTCGTTGCTGGCCCTGTATCCTTTTTTATTTTTTCCAAAGCTTGGCCCACTTGTTGGCCAAAAAGGTGGACCCCAACAAAAGGCAGATTCTGCTGAAGTCCTGGTTAAAGCCAGAGATATAGAGCCATTTATGTCTGCATAAAGGAATACTCGTATTTATGCCTCTAGCAGTGATGTCAGTCAAGTCTAGGGTGCAGAGAATAGATGTAATGGATATGAGCTTGCCCTCGGAGACTATGCTATGGCCATGTTTTCTATGCTCTTTAAGGAGGTATTGGAGAGGAACCTCTATTTCAGCCCATGGGCACCGCCGCATCTCACAAGAAGACTCATGGAATTTGCAATGCGCCAGTGGTTGGCTGACTGCATGGCCACCTGGTGATTACTAGAGAGTCTGGTGCAATCTGACCACAAATATCTATAGGGACAGTGGGGAGGCCTTATATTTTTTAACTACCCTAGGTGTTATAATGGTAACCCTGATAGGATCTTTAAAAATGTCAGGGGTGTGGCCCCGCACGTCCTTGAGCATGGGGAGATACTGGGTGGAGCGGTGAGTGAAGAAAAGGAAGTCCTCCTTTAAGGGCACCGTGTGATGTTTCACCTTATAGAAGAAGGCTCCTCCACTGATGAGTTCTTGAAAGGATGTGAAATCATCAGGAGAGGAGGGGCGAGGGCTGAGGTGGAGGAGTAGGTGGGGGTGATGATGGTGCAAGGAGCTGGAAGCCTTAGCCACCTTCCTGCGCTGTTTTGCAGGAACTGGAATGTCCAAGTCCTCCTGGAAGTGCAGCTAACGTTCGAGAATGGAACGGGCGGGCATGGATGCAGCCCCTTGTGTGGGCGGATTATCAGTTGTTTTTGTCTTGAGTCAAGCTGCATGTTATGGAGAATGGGCTTGGGTGAGCCAGTGTCTTGGACTCCATGGGTGCCTTCTGTTTTCTGCCGAGGTTCCGCTTGGTGCCGAGGCGGAAGAGGTTGATGCCAAGGGTCGGCTCGGTGCCTGTGTTGGGGTGGCCAATGCCAAAGTGCTCAGTCTCAAAGGCTTTTTCAGAGCAGAGCTGCGCGGGGCATCCAAATCAGTTACTCAGTGCCGACCATGGCTCTAAAGCAGTGGTAGTCCAGAAGACTGTCTCTGATGTTCCAGAGGGGTTGCATGCCTCTTGGCTGAAGGCTGCTAGGGATGCATGCGGTAACGAGGGGGAGGCGGAACCATACTCACGGGCTGCTCAGCAGGCAAAAGGGACCAAGATCTCCTGTTCCGAGCCAGAGCTTTATTTGGGGGAGAAAGCCTATTTATCCGCAACCAACAGTTGTGGGTGTTGTTCCTCCTCAACGTCCCCTGGACCTAAAATTCTGGTGTGTCTTATCCGCTCCTACGCAATATCTCAAATCAACGGCCAGGTTAGTTGCGAAGAGTGTCTTAGGAGCAGAAGGAGCAGCAGGTGTCGCAGGCAGCCTCAATGTGTTCCGCCAACAAACACAGATTGCAGACCTGGTGGGGATCGGTCCAAGTGTATTTAGAGTGGCAGTGATGACAATACCGAAAAGGCATCTGTACCATCACTGTTGAGGCATGGTGGAAAGACGAATAAAGGTGGCAGTAGGCCCCGAAGGGTGAGGCCGAGGAAGGGACGCGGTGAATACAGACTCCGCTGGAGGAGAAAATTCAAATGTCGACCCTCAAAGGAAAGAAGCGGAAAGAGATCGAAGTACAATACTGACGGAGGGAAGGTATTGCGTGAACTGAAAAGAGCACCACAACGGGGTTGAACTGGAGCACACGTCTGAACCAGAGGGCGGAAATAAAACAAACTTATAATGGTGTTGATGACCATGTGCATTATCACAAAGAGGATGAGTCATTCTACCTCGAAAAACAAAAACAACTGGCACACATCCAGGCCCAACCCTAAATGGCAGGAGTTTGCACAGCATGTTTATCTACAGCCACACATGCCTCAAACATAAAGATTTTTGACTGGTGGCACTCTACTATATTGGTCAATGTACTTTTGCATAGTTATTAATAACCAAAATTACATTGAAGTTTTTGAAGTTCTTTGAAGTCAATGTATACCCTGTCAAGATGGACGGTCAAATGAAATGATAGGCAGTACTGGAGGGGCTTAAGGGCAGAGGGTTGGGGACTCAAGTTGTCTGAGAGGCCTTGATTTCCCTGGCAATCTCTGTTGTATCACACTTACTGTGCCTTTTGCATTTGTGAGAAAAGAATCTCAGTGCGATTCATTTCACAAATTAAAACCAACATAATTTTAAGCAGTTAGCAGGTTTTTAAGGGATTCAACACAATGGCGACCGCCAATATTAGTGTTAACAGAACTATGACCTATGCCCAAGGAAGAGAAGTTGTCATTTATGCAACTGGTTTTAAAAGATGATATTGTGAGTCTTGTGACTTATTTTTACCATGTGAAATTGGATCAATGGGGTTTATTTTTTAAGTGATGCAAACGAAGGTACAACACATATTGACTGGATATTAATCACATCAATATCGTCAACATTAATGTCGCAACAAATATTTTGACTAACATACTGGGAGTTAGCTGGATCCCTTTATCAGTCACAAATTAATATTTTTTTCAGTTGTTGCTGAAACACAGATTCCCTAATTTAACTGCTAGCCCTTAGGCCCATTAGTGTGTGGCTATGACACAGAACATTTTTAGGACCAGGCCCTTTAGAAGAAGCCTCAGCTCCCAGACTTACATATCTTTGGTTGAAACAGAGATATCATCTTCACCTTGGCAATCAACCACCTGCAGAATCCTGAGAACTGATCCGGTGTAAGTGCAAAAGTGCATGTGATTCACTTTGAGAACGTGCAATAACTGATGTACCTTTTCATTATTTCTGTGGTCGCTCTGATGTGGTGCTTTTTAATTTTACGAACATATCTTTGAAACATTTTTAAAGGGAAAAACCTTTAGGTTAGTATAAAAGCTCTGTAACCTAATCAATGTCACAACTTTAGACAAATACAGAGTTTATTAGAGACAGAACATAAATATAGGGAGAAATAAATTCAATTTTCCAAAGTCAACCTGGCTTACATTTTATTTAAATTACTACAAAAAAGGAGTTAAGAACATAAGAGATAAGTATGGACTCTCAAAAAATACTGTCCATGCCTTTCTCGTACAGAACTGATTAACAACTTTTAAAAAGTAGAGACATTTGGTAATTCTTTCAGGAGTTACAAGTGAAAAACATATTTCAGTGGTCATTTTCCAGTGTGGTGGCTCTTGGTGCTTGGGGCTAGTGCCTACAATTAGCATGTTGGCATTAAGAACACTTCTGCAATGTCTCAAGTTTTCACTTGATAAAAAGCACATTTCAACCTATTCAAGGGGCATATCCTCTGGGGTAGTTACTTTTGGTATTGCACCTAAGATGGTATCAAATCATATTTGAGAATATTAATGTCTACAAAAAATTAATCAATGCTTTGGTGTTCTGGTGAAATTGAGATGTTCTCTAATAGAATTTCGACATCTCACAATAGTAAGTCATTTTTTCAAATCAGTGTGAACGAGGTCAGTTGTGAGGTTTGAGCCAGTTTCTTAAAAGAATTTAATTAGGCCTCTGGCTTCTTTTTATTCATGCCATGAGGCAATCACCCAAGTGTTATAGTGCAATTGCTAATAAGTGGTTAATAGCAGGTTAGATTAATAAAACAAATTCATACTAAAAAGCCACAAAAAACAAATAGTATAAAATGCAATACTAAACCACTCAGCAATATACTCCAACCTCAGAGTCTTCTGTGTCAGGACTGTGAGAATTGGAGGGGGGGTTTATGAGGGAGAGGTGATTGATTCACATTTTTTTGTAAAAAAGATACCTATTCATTTAATTTACAGCTTAGATGTTTGGACTTAAACATTGTTTGCTATACAGCCCAACTTGAGGTTGCTGAGATTATTTCAGTACTCGCTTTGAGCAATTTTCTGCTCAAAATCTATTGCGATCTTTCAGGATCGCGGTTGCTTATTTCTCTGAATGTGTCATGGTCAACGACTTTGATGCAACATCAAGAACTGAGTAGGCTTTAGGATTCAGTCTCATTTTGAGTGAATGTACATTATGACAAAGATAGTCTTGTGTGCTCTGAGACTTTTTTCTGTCAAAATGACAGGAAAGAGATAGTTGTAAAATTTAAAGCATGTATCCTCAAACATTTGTCTTTGCCCTTTGAATACTATTTATTTTCAGAAACTAGGTCTCTTCATCAATGGAGCTATCTGTATCCAGTCAGAAATGCCTTGATGGTGAGCTGTTTTGGCAGATGAGCTGCTTCGGCAGAAAAATTGGATTCTGTCATGGTCCTGTGTAGAAATTTATAAATGGGAAGCTGTTATTATCAAGAAGGAAAAATTGTAATTGTTTTTCACCACCAAGAACATGAAAGTCTCAAGTAAAGCCTAGAAAATTACAAATTTGGGAACCGTTCTCTGTATGATTTTGTCTCTTGTAGTTGGAGACGCTAATAAGTGCTCTCCTGGTCCTTTTTGTTTTCTACAGACCAGTGAAGGATGGTTGTTTAGATGAGTAATTGGGTGGCGAAACAGGAGCACACTCAATTCACACATCCACAAGCACACACACTGAAATCTAATTATTCACAAGCACATGTGCACATACTCTCGCCTATACACTCACAAAGACACAAATACAGGAAAAATACTCACACCCATTCATTCAAACACACCTATTCACAGAACAAATACATACAAATACATAGACATTCATACAGACACACATGCACACATACACATGAAAACATTCAGCTAGGCACTTACTGGGTCGCAGGCATGAAAGTGGATTAACAGGTGGTGGGACAAAGCAGGAAGCCTCGAGGAGGGAAGAAACAAACTCAAAATACGTCCACCTCTTCTTATTGGCTAATCTTGCGACGAGACAGCCAATGAGAGGAGGACCTTTCCTTACTCGCCACACAGTGTGGTGAGGTCACTGAGACTTGCTGATCCTATCCCACTCTGTGACAAGTTGGGAAAGGGTGGTGTAAGGAATCACTGATAGACCTTCAGCCCAGGGTATACAACCCTGGGTAGTTTGAATTTAAACCTGAGGCATCCAGGGCTGACTAAGTAAAGCTCAGACTTGTCATGAGGGGGAGGATCCTTTCAGGGCTTTCATAGGTTGTTGATGGAAAAGCCTTCATTGCTGTGAGATCTTCACCCCGACTAACCTTGGCTCAAGACTGCCAAGGCACCTGAGCATTAGCGCATGTAAAGTGTATGGCTGTCTTACACCTCTGACACGATGAGTGTCTGTCAGGCTGACCTTTGTTTAGCGTGACAGACACTCATCATGTTTGGGAAAAAAGGGAGTGGAGCCTCAGCATCCATACTGATGGGCCACCACTACTCCAGAATGTAAGCATGATTTTTAACCCAATGGCATAAACCAGTGGTTCCCAACCTTTTGACTTCTGTGGACTCCAGCTTTATCATTACTGGCACCCGGGGACCCCCACTGACTCATTATTAGAATCCGGGGACTCCCCAGTGAGTCATTACTGAAAGCTGGGGACCTAATCTGTTAATAATATTTAATTTTCTAAGCAGTTGCGGATTCCCTGAGAAGGCTTTGCGGACCCCCACGAGACCCCGGACCACAGGTTGGGAACCACTGGCATAAACTACCTCAAGAGAACATGACAGTAAGTCACTCAAAACATTGAACTGGTAGACAACTCAAATTATAATTTGAGAAAAGTAGATTACTCATAGCACACACGTTTACAACAACTGTAGTATGCATAATATAATTTTGCCTAACATCCTTGTGTATTTCCACAGAATTTATTTAACTTTCTCAGCTGCACTTATTGATCAAATACTAAGCAGTCTTGGTACGTGCTTTAATGTATCTGTTGCTGATGTCAGGTCTTCCGTGGCATATATGTATCTCTTTTCCACATTACTGTGGGTTTATAGAGCAACAACATTTTTCAGGTCAAGTCTACCAGACTGCACAAGAGCTCCAGCTGTAAAGGACCTACTGATACTTCGAGCATACTAGTTATTGGAAGCTGTCCAGTTGCAAAAGACCGTATGAGGGTGTACCAAGAACCTGCAGGGGTTAAAAGTCTGCTCGCTTCTTACTACTGATTGGCTCAAATGTCACTCTTATTTTCTTGCTTGTTGATCAATGGCTTTCCTTGACCCAAATTGTCCGTCTTGTGTTTGCCCCACCCCACATCATTGACTCTTTATCATCTCTCTGACTGCCTTCTATCCTTCCAATGATTAAATTTAGGGAACTATGGTGAACAACTATTTGATTAAAGATATAGGGATTTAGAAGTTTCTACTACAAACTGTTTGACATTTCTAGCCTAGCCGTGAAAACAGGCATAAAGCGCAGGCACAAAATCTGTTGTCAGATTCTTTGTCTATCTGACCTTAAATATAAAACATGTTTTTTTTAAAAAGAATCTATATTTTTTAAATGATTGTATATTTATTGGTAGAGTGCATCCTCAAGCAATTTTCATAAAGAATTGCTCTACTGTTGTGTAGCATGCTTCAAAACTATAAATGTTACCACATATAAAAAATAAAAGGTGCTAAAAACTTCAAACGAAGAACAGTTTCACATGTCATTTATATTAATTACCAGTTCCAGGCCCGCCAATACTTCATTTACCCCAGGTGGTTGACCAATCCAGCGGATCACTCCATAGAAAGGTGGGTTCTCTTTAACTTCAGCCAATGAGCCCACTTCTAAACCATGCAAGTTTGTGAGGGGCACAGGAGCTACCAGACTTTCCTGGATTGAGGCATTGCCCATTTCTCCAATGACAGATTGAACAGATAAGGAAAGAGGTGTGTGCCCCATTGTTCCATTTGTGCCAGACATTTTGGATAGACTGAAAGGGAGAGAATGGAATCTGTTTTCACCGGATATACTGTTTGATGTTGTGGGATGCAGAGGAGGTGAACTGTGAGTGAATCCTGGAGATGTGTCTACAATAGATTTTGAAGGCTCATCAGCAACTGTAAAAACAAACAAAAGCAGCACATGAATGTTGGGATATTGCCAAAAAACACACAAGAATGGTTGCAAAATGGGACCGTTAGAGTACATAGAGACTTTTGTTCCATTTTACATTTAAAAAGCACAGTCAATGTATTATTAATTAAAAGTGCATGGCTTCAATGAATGATAATGCAACTCCACCAACAGTTCACAGAACAGTTAGAGCACTGTTCAACTATACGCCCTCATAGCACAACAGTTGTGCATCCCTCCACGTCTACAGAGGGTGATAAAATCAGGTCACAATCACAGATACCTACAGTATGTGTGTAGGCAATTACTTAAGTATTAAGACAGCATAATGTTTGTGCATGTTTATCACAAAAAAGGTCTGGGTAACAAAGTGCCTGCTTCATTCAAGAAGATCCCCACAACACTAGTAAACAAAAACACAGTTAAGAAAAGAGGAAAGCAAGTATAAAAATATAAAAAGCCGGGAGAAACAGAGTATATAAAAGTAATGTCATACATACAAAAGCAACAGTCCACAGGATCCATTATGTGACTATGTTCTAGGGTAGTAGAGAAATGATACCCATGATCAGGCAGTGAGGAGGAGGTGTCAGTAAACAGCAATTCTATGTCGGGACTGGAGGTGAGGATTATGCTTTTCCTTTCTCCACTTTATTGAATAGCAGCCGAACATAAAAACATCAAAAAACTACTGTTCCCATGACCCCTTGAGGATCGAAGTATAAGAAAAAACATCCAATAAGAACTAGGTAACATGTCCAATCAGATAATAGTAGTCCAGAAGATAGTCCATCATCTGTTTCTCCCCTTCCTCCTTCTTTGCTGCTTACAGCCGAGATAAGTTTGCTCTCCATTTTTTCCTAACTTATTTATCTTTATTTAATGTTTATTTTTTTTGGTGTTTAATTGTACAACTTTATGTATTTTTTTTTAAGGTTACTGTATTTTACATACTTGATTATGCTATTGTTTTCAAGCCACAGGAACAATAGCGCTTCTTCGCGGCTTTATCTTGTCAAGGTGTGACTCCTGCAGTGTTCTGAAGTCACTAGGTTGCTTGCGTTTAGAACACTTGTGCTGAGGTGAACGCAGTGAAATAGACGCGCAACTTTGTTTTCTCTCACAATCGAGAGCGAAGCTGCGAGTCAATTTCATCGTAGCCTTTACTGCCTGGAGAGTTACGCCCAAGTTCTTCAATGGGGTCCGTAACTGTAATATTTATTGAATTGACGCCCCGTTTCAAAACACGGAGTCTGTATTACTATCCTTGATGTCTGAATAAGGTCTGTCATTTTGGGCATAATATTGCCCTGGTGGGACACACTCCAAGGCAGTAATTCCATATTATCAAATTTGTATGCACACTATGGTGAAGTGTCCCGGGCTGAAACCCTCTTTCAGTGCGGCTACGTCCACTTAAAATTATTTAGGCTGACACCCAGCCCCCCACTCTCATTAAACAAGGGTTTACCCATATATACATTAATAATCCATACAGTAATTTCAACTTTTCCTTATACTACAATTTTCAGTGGTTTTGTTGCCCTGATTACTTCTCATTCTTACTAAATAATGGAGATCAATGATGAGGTGGAATTCTATGACACTGTGGATGCGTCTATTTACAGTGCAGTTTCTGAGGCCATTGGTCACCTTGAGGACATGCTTTCACAACAGATCGCACTTGAGTATACCAAGCTTTTAGCTTCTACCCTAACTCCCTCAGCACCTCTTTTACCACCAAATGATTCCAAACATCCATCTATTGACGCAACTTCAGTAAAGGGTAGTTGCGACGCAGGAGCTGATCACAACGTTTTTGATCGTCTCAAACATTGTCTTTTAACCCAACTGGAACCCTCTCTTTCCCATGATCCCTCAGATCTTCTAGGTGTTCAATCTTCCTACTCCCCGTCCAATCAGTACAGTGATTCTTCTAGTGATTCAGATGATGATCCCAGTCCATCTAGACCTTGCCTCCCTTCTTCTTAACCTCCACCTCAGGATTCTGCATCAGAAATTTCTGATATGCTGGATCCCGATGAAATTGTTCATCCTCGGTTTTCCGAATGGTCCCTGTCCGATAAGGTCACAAATTATGTAGCAGAACGCATCCAGAAACCGTTGGGGAATTGCCTCAGAGCCGAGTGCCCAGACCTTCTTTATTAAATAAGGTTGCCCTAACTCCTGAATTGGACCCCAGAATGTCCACATTCCTACAGATGTTTATTAAAGAACTGATAGATCCTGGCATGCATGTCAGGATAAACTCTTGATTGTCCTGGGCCCGTTAACAAAAATCCTAGATATGGCTGAGGATGCTAAAGCCTCGGGCGCTTTGATATCTCCTTAGATTCTCTCAGGTTGGGCACAAAGAGCTATTATTTTCCTGGGCAATGTAAACTGTTCCCTTTCAACTGAGCGTTGCTGCTCTTTGTTAATAAGGGTGGACTCTAAGCTGGGAGACCTGGGAGGTTTATTCAGAGAACCTTTTGTTAAAGAGTTAGGAAAGTTTGTGAACACATTCACATCTTTGGACAAAGCACAAACTTCTATTGAAAGAGTCTTTCCCTCCCAAATTTTCCACTGGGCCGGTAGGGGCAGGGGCTGCTCGGCCAGCCATGCTCAAGCACAAAACTCTTTCATAGGACAAGGCTCCAGACATGGACAACTCCAAGACCAAACCCACTTCGCCAATTTCTACCCAACAAGAGCCAGGCTTTTTCGAGGTGGTAGAGGAGCTACCGCTACGTCCTATTCCGGTAAATGTTATCCCTTCTTCCCTTCTAAAAGTAGGGGGCCACGTGGCAAATTTTACCCTGGCATTGGAGTCAATCACAAGGAATGCATGGGTCTTACAAACGATCAAAGGTTTTTAGATAGAATTTTATGGCACTCCCAGACAAGACTTGAGTCTACGTCCTCTTTTTTTTTCCCCCCTCTCAACACCGCTTTGGTCGACGCAGAAGTTGCGGCATTGCTAGACAAAGGCACTATATCCCCCCTGCAATGCAGCATCCTCGGGGATCATCAGCAATCTGTTCCTGGTCGACAAAGCTGATGGGGTCAACAACGAGTCATCAATCTACACGAATTCAATGAATGGTTGATCTACCGCCATTTCAAAATGGAAGGGATTCACCTTATTTGCGATGTCTTATGTCCTCTTGATTGGCTAGTGTGTCTCGACTTAAAAGACACTCATCTGAATATACCTATTTTACCAAGGCATGGGTGTTTTCTTCAATTCTGCTGGCAAAACTAAACTTGAATTTCCAACCCTTCCATTCGATCTACCCTCTGTACCATGGTGCTACACAAAGGTTCTCAAACCAGTGGTGGAACACCTTAGGGCACAGGGGATACGCCTAATCATTTACCTCGATGGCATGCTACTTTTGACTCAATGTCCCAGTAAACTCTCTCTCCAATTGTAAGTGGTGGTCAACTTACTAAAGAAGCTTGGCCTTGTCATAACCCAGTCCAAATCTCTATTATTTCCTTCTCAAAAAGCAGTTTTTTTTAGGTTTCATCATAGATTCAGTCTCTGCCATGCTAAGTCTTCCATCTCGCGAAATGACGAAGATTCGCCACAAATTGCGGCACACTCTGGCCGAGCAACGTGTTTACATTCGGGAGATAGCTCGACTGGCAGGACTCTAGTCTTCTATCCAGGCAATTTTTCCCAGTCCTCTCCATTATCGAGCTCTTCAATGTCTAAAGGCAGCAAATCTTCGCAGAGGGTTGACATACTCTCAAAAAGTCCTTCTCTTGGAGGAATCACAAGAGGAGATCCGTTGGTGGCTTTCACACATGGAGGCCTGGAACAGGAGAGCAATCTTTGGCTATGCCCGGATCTCACCATAGAAACAGAGACCAGCAGGTCAGGTTGGGGCGCGCAGTGTGGAGATTTTTCCACCAGAGGAATATGGACTCTGAAGGAACAAAACTTGCATATAAATTGACAGGAGCTTTTAGCTGGTTCTTTTGCAGTCAAGTGCTGGACCAAAGACTCAATTCAGACATGTGTTCTCCTAAAAATGGCCTAGATCACCAAATTTCAGTCACAGCTCAATACCTTTCAGGCAAACAGAACCAGATTGCGGATTTCCATTCCAAACACTTCCGAGACTCCAGCCTGTGGAAACTCCAGCTGGAGGTGTTTTAGCAACTCCACGATTTATGGGGTCTGTTCTAAGTAGATCTATTTGCATCCAGATTGGATCATCAACTTCCTACATTCTTCAGTTGGAAGACGGATCGCCAGGCGACAGCCATGGACACTTTCCCACAAGACTATAGCCAAGAGAGCGGATACGCTTTTCCTCCCTTTGCGATGCCTACTAGAACATCCGCTCAAGTAGGACACAACAGGCCAATCTGGTCCTGATTACACTCATTTGGAAGTCTCAAGTCAGGTTTCCAGTTCTTCTGGAACTTTCTTGGGATTTTCTAATCCGTCGTCTCCTCAATCTGGACCATATGGCGCATCAGATGGTTCTGGAGGCCTCTCGATCTTGGATGGTGTAGCAAATTTCAGGGAATGATGGTCGGTCCTGGGCCTTTCGCAACAAGCTGAAGAACTTCTATCCAAAGCATGGGCTCCCAGCACATCTTAACGATACAGATCAGCATGGTGTTTGCGAAGGAGTCTCGATCCCGTGGATGCTGATGTAGTTCATATATTTAATTTTCTAGTCAACCTCGATACAAAGGGCCTTCCACCAGAGCCCCATTATTCATCCCTTTGAGATGTCAATCAAGTTTTGAATCTGTTTTTGTCCTGGCAACCTAACCAGCATCTCTCTAGAAAGGAGCTTTCAGCCAATTTGGCTATGCTTCTCTGTTTTATATCTTGTAGAATAGTGGTTCCCAACCTGTGGTCCGGGGACTCCTGGGGGTTCGCAATACCTCCTTAGGGGGTCCGCGACTGCTTAGAAAATTAAATAACATTACCAGATTAATAAATTGTATATATATATATATATATATATATATATATATATATATATATATAAAGTGGCTCACAGTACAATTGAAAATTTTAAAACGAACAGTAAATGTCAAGGAATTTGAAATTGGAGGCTAAAAGTTACATTAGTTTCCTAAGATTGATTCATGGGAGCAGTGCAGGTGCATCAAACAGAATATAGTATGGACGATGTGTGGCTTTAGTTAAACTTAGAAAAGTTCCAGCTTCCAATTAAGTTTTTTTTTTTTAAATATTTATATTTGTTAAATTGAACACAATGTTTTATCATTTGTGTATGTTTGCTGAATGGATGTTTCGATATTTTTGTGTATTGTTTTTCATTTGAAATCATCAACAATGTTTAGGCCAGGGTCCCTGGCTTCCAGCAATGATTCAGTGGGGGGCCCTGGGTTCCAAAAATAAGAAAGTAGGGGTCCACAGAAGTCAAAAGGTTGGGAACCACTGTTTTAGAAGAGTCTCAGATGTCCTTGCTTTAGACATTTCAAATAGGATTTTTTCTCCATTTGGAGTTTCTTTCACAGTAAGTACACGCATGAAAAGTAATACCAGAGTGATCTCTTATCCTGCTTTCCCAGATGTCCCAAAGCTATGTGTCGTCCGCTGCCTCAAAGTATATGAGGAAATGTCTTCAGAAATTCATACTCTTGGGGAACGGCAAGTTTCTCATTGCCTTAAGGAAATCACATAATGCGATCTCACCCACTATTTTTAGTTGGGTTCGATGGGTGATGCAAGAAGCTGGAATCAATTTGTCCCTTTTTGGTGCTCATTACACACGTGGAGCCATGGCTTCTAAGGTGTTCAGTCTAGGTGCTCGATTGGAAGATATCATGAGCGCAGCAGACTGGTCTTCGGATTCAACGTTCAAAAGATTCAATTTCAAAGCAGTTTTGATATGGCTCATTTAGTTGTTGACAAGCTTTGAAATAGCATAATCTTCGCCTCCGGTTCTGGCATAGAATGAAAAAAATTCCTAGCTATCGTAACGTAAAGTTTCAATTCTGTTAAGGACCCAGAGGCGAGAATTATCCCGCCCTAGTTTTTTTGTCATTCAAAAACAACCATTCTCACATTAATAAGTAATTATCTAATTATTTATTCAGATTGGTTCTTGTGATGATTTCTCACGTACTTGATTTTATGACTCTAACACTTGTTGTTCTTTCTGCAAGGTTTTTCTCTTTGAGATTCCAACTACTTTATTTTAAAAATTGGCCTCTCTTCTTAGGAGCTGAGATGGTGAAACAGGATGGGTAGGAGTGAATCATGGCATGTCTCACACGATGGAAAGGGAGAAACAGACAATGGACTATATAGGACTACTATTGTTTGATTGGACATGTTACTCAACTAGTTCCAATTAGATGTTTATTCTTATACTTCAATTCCCAAGGTATCATGGGAACAATAGTTTGTTGATGTTTTTATGATCGGCTGCTATTCAATAAAGTCGAGAAAGGAAAAGCATAATCCTCACCTCAGAGCCGTTAATAGAACTGAAACTTTATGTTACAATAACTAGGAAATCTTTCCTTCCATAGCATAACAATTGTTCCCTGCACATGGCTAATAAGTACAACATTATTTTGCATCTCCTCCCTTTGGAGTCATGTAGTGCGGTGACAACTTATGGTAGCAATCTCATTATCTACGAGCTCTGATAATAGTCTCACTGATTATGCCAGGGCTAGTACCATAGTATGGCTTGAACACTTGCAATTTCAATCCCTACTATAGCAATTTCATTATTTTGTCACATTTCCGCAGATCTAAATACTGGGGCTGGAGGAAGCAGTAAGCAATAGTTCCAGGGCTGGAATGCCTTTGAGTATGCAAACCTATTAACTTGCAGGTTTTAAGGATTTTCACCACCTCTTCTCTAATTTTTCCAATAATGAGAAAGGTTGGAAATGTACTCTTGACAATGGCAGAAGTTCTTCCAGGGTTGGGAAAAAGTGGTTGGAGGGAAAGTGAACTTGTAAACGCTCAACAGATTTTCACATGAGCAAATCTACACATGCATATTTGCTCATGCTAAAATACAGTTCACAAATATTTTCAAGGAGTACGATTTCCTGGTCTACTTCTGTAGGTTCTTGTGAATTCATAAAAGCCACTAATTCGAAGACATATACCTTGGGTGCACTTTTGTGACTTTCTTTAGGAACTGGGTCTTTGAGTAGGTCTGGTGTTAACAAAGACATTTGGTTTTTATTAAACCTCTATTTATTTCTTTCTCTATCTATCTATCTATCTATCTATCTATCTATCGGGTGGCTTTACTATGAGTGATTGCATTCTGTTCATCCACAAGGAGCATATTGGAACACAAAGTAGTTTTGTTCAGTGCAAGGAATTACTGTGGCAATCAGAGTTGTAACAAAATGGGAGAAGGCCTCCTTGTAAAGAACATGGAAGGCCCACCACTCCAGACTCAGTGCAGGTGCTGTGCTGAGGGGGCTCCCTGGGGAGGGGGGCTGCAAGGCCTTTATTATGCCACATGTGGCAATGTGTGCTTTTTGAGACAAAAGCCATGTCAAAACAAGACACGCATTGACGAAACCAAAAGACTCGCAAAATATGTTGGATCGGTTGGCTATGCCAGTGCTTGTTTATTTTCATGTTTACCATAATCTTCTTGAAAATGGCTACACTGATTTTCCATTTGGAATATTGTTTGGAAATACTAGCATGCATTAACACATTTTACTAAATGACACTTCAAAGAAATAGCACCTAAAATTTCACATTAGCAAAACTTTTTTTTCCTACTTGCATTTTTTGCGGAAACTTTTATTTTGAAAGCAAAGAATCCTCACTCTTGCTTACAAGCTTCGGCAAACATTTACATCTAATCAGAGAGCATTCTGGGAGCATTATATTTAGCCTCATATTGATAAACATTTCAAACGTGTGTACGCTTTTTTTTCGTTTTTAACTGGAACCACTGTCAGTTGTGCAGTGTGACCTTAAAACGTTTATTTACAGCACTCACACTAATAATAAAGGCTTTTCATTAAGGAACCATAAATACAAGTTTGAACAGCATTAACAGATGGACACACATGTACCTCAACTGCAGACAGTTCCCTTCTCTGTAAACAGGCAGCCAAAGGGTTTGTGCGGCAGGGGGTTAAGGCCTACTTGTCCCAAGGACAAAATAAACATGAAAACTTGTTGCCCTTGACCCTCAACAATGTGTCCCGGGCATCGGGCGATAGGAATTCCACATCCTTGAAAATGCATGCTGCATGCATCACAGCTAAATATTTTTTTCAAATCTGCTTAAAGGATGAACTCGAAAGAAAGGTGAATTCCATGCTCGAACACAGGAGATCTTCATTGGTGAAAAAGTTACTTATCTTCAGTAACGCATTATCTGGTAGAGACTCTATCTAGCTGCAGATTCCTTACCTTGGAATTCCCCAGCGTCAGCTTGGAATCCGGAACCTTTGCTGAGGAATACCCTTGTGCGTGCCGTCGGGAGGCGTTGTTCGGATCTGTGTGGCATCGCTGGAGCCATTCGTGATGTCACGGTTGCCTAGAAAGGCACCACCAAGACGCTCGTACGTCAGATTCCTTTTCACAAACTTCTTTTTCACAAACTTCCATGCCAGGAGTGCAGAGCCATGGAAAGAACAAACGATTTGTCTGTGCAAAAACTAGGGTCCTGAAAGGGACAATCCCTGACCCATTAGACTTGTCCGCAGAGTGGAGAGGCATGGGTGGGTGTAAGGAATCTTCAGCTAGATAGAGTCTCTAATAGACAATGCATTACCACAGGTAAGTAACTTGCTCATCTGATAGAGACTTCTAGCTGTAGATTTCTTGCCTTAGAATAGATACCCAAACCATAACCTCCTGGCGGAGGGCTGCAGACATATTTTCTTCACACTAAAAAGTCCTGCAGGACCGAACGGGCAAAATGTCCCTCTCTACGGACCTGGTTGTCCAGGCAGTAATGTCTTGCAAATGTGTGCAATGATGCCCACGTTGCTGCCTGACAGATATCCAGGACTGGAACACCTCGTGCTAACGCAGTGGTAGCAACCTTTCCCCTGGTAGAATGAGCCCTCAGGAAGCTGCTTCTTGGCCAATGCATAGTAGATATTAAAGCAGAGAACAATGCAGCGTGAAATGGTTTGTTTCTGCATTGCTCGACCTTTCTTGCTCTCAAGCACCCTACGAAGAGTTGGTTATCCATCCGGAAATCTTTTGTGGGGTCAAGGTAGATTGACAATGCTCTTTTTGGGTCCAACTGGTGGAGTCGCTCCTCTTCTTTAGAAGGATGCCGTGGAACAAAGAAGGTGGGCAGGGTGATGTTCTGACCCAGTTGAAATGGGGTCACCACCTTGGGGAGGAAAGAAGCACAAGTTCTGAGTATTACCTTGTGTGGAAACATGGTGAGATACGACAGCTTAGATGAAAGAGCCTGCATCTCACTCACCCTCCTGGCAGATGTTATTGCCACAAAAAAGGCAGTCTTGTTGGTGAACAGCCGGAGGTGACAGCTGTACAGTCCTCAAATGGAGCACACATGAGAAAAGTGAGGACCAGATTTAAGTCCCACTGAAGCATGACAAAGGGCATAGGATGGTGCATATGTACAAGCCCTTTAAGAAATCTATTTACAATTGGAGATTTGAAAAATTAAGACTGATCAGGCAGCCGAAGGAACGCCGATAGGGCAGAAAGATATCCTTTGAGAGTGCCCAAGGCAGAACCCTGTTGGGCAAAAGATAAGATAATGAGAAGGATATCAGAGAGAGAAGCAGAAAGAGGATCAATAGATCTTTCTGTACAACATTATATAGAGCGTTTCCAACAGCAGGCGTATAGCATTTTAGCGGAGGGACGCCTGCCTGACAAAATAACCTTACAGACTTCGGGAGGAAGGTCAAAGGATGTCAACTGTCGCCGCTCAATCTCCATGCATGAAGGCGCAGAGTTGACAGGCCTCATATGCCATCTGGCATACTTGATTAACAGGATGCAGGAGGCCAAGAGGCCCAACAGTCTCACCGAAATCCAGGATAGAGGCTGAAACATCGGTATCATAACCTGAACATCCTGGACTCGCTGCTCGGGAGGATAAGCCCGAAACTGCACTGTGTGCAGAACAGCGCAAAGAAAGGGAGCTTCTGAGAGGGAGTCAGGTGTGACTTCGGCACATTTATAGAGAACTCCAGCGAATGCAGGAGGTTCGCCCTAGTCTGAAGGTTGGTGACGACACCCTGGGGCAAAGAAGCCTTCAACAGCCAGTCATCGAGGCAGGGGAAGACTGAAACTGCTGACCTGTGCAGATGAGCTGCGAACTTTGGTGAACACCCGAGAGGTGTTGGTAAGGCCAAAGGGGAGCACGGTAAACTGAAAATGCACGTGGCCTACCGTGACCACAAGTAACGTCCATGGGCTGGCAGGACGTTTATATGGAAATATGGGTCCTGCAAGTCCAACGGTACCATCCAGTCTCCTGGATCCAGGGCAGATAGAACCTGAGCCTGAGTGGGCATTTTGGACTTCTCCTTCCTGAGGAAGAGATTGAGGGCCCAGAGGTCTAGGACAGGGGGAAGGCCAATGCCCTTTTTGGGCACCAGAAAGTAGCGGGAATAACAACCGCAACCTACTTCTGGCACAGGGACCCTCTCTATGGCTCCCTTGGCCAAGAAAGCCATAACCTCCTCGCGGAGAAGTGCCAGGTGATCCTCTGTCATCTGATCGTAGGAAGGTGGCATGGATGGAGGGGTAGTCTCGGAGGGGAGCGAATAGCCCCTTCTGACTATTTGCAAAACCCACCTGTCTGACGTGATGGATTGCCATGGCAGGTGATGACTAATCCTGCCTCTAACTGGGCACTGATGGGGAAGCGTCAGACTAGGAAGGTTTGAAGGCTGCACTGGGAGGGGTGGTGGACTGGGTAGACCGCTGGTCCCGTGATCCACGAGGACGTTGGATCCCACATCCCTATCCATGTAGAGGGTGGGCAGCATGCACGGCACAGTGGCTGGAGGAAATGAAAGGGGCTGAAAGCAGACTGAGGGAGGAGAGGGGCAGCTGCGAGGCCCAAGGACCTGGACGTAGCCCTGGACCCCTTAAAGCGCTTGAGCGCTGAGTCTGCTTTGTCTCCGAAGAGACTGATGCCATCAAAGGGCATGTCCAAAAGTGTGGACTGGACATCCCCCAAAAGCTAGATATCCTCAACCTAGTGTGGCGTCTCAATGCCACCTTCGATGCGACCGATTTACCTAGCGAGTCGGTCCTATCTAGTCCACCTCGTATCGTGAATTTCGCTGCATCCCTCCTATCAGCAACAGCTTAGGAGAGAATGGCCCGAGACTCCTCGGGCACCCTTAGCAGCACCTGTGCAACCGTGTCCCATAAAGTATGGGTGTAACGGCCCAAAAGGCATGTGGTGTTCATGGACCATGGACCAATGCCAGGCTGGAGGTAGAAAACATTCTCTTCCCAAGCTGATCCAGTCTCTTGGATTCCCTATTCGGAGGTGCAGGAGGGAATTTGTCTGGGGATATAGAGGTCTGAATAACCAAACTCTCAGGGTTTGGGTGTTGCATCAGAAACACTGGCTCATTAGGTGCTGGTCTATGGCGGTGGGCGACTGTCCTATTAACAGGCGACAGTCCCTAGTATATGGTACTTAGGTAACCAGGGCATTGGTACACCAGGGGTCCTGCGTGGGCTGCAGCATGTATTATGCCAACCATGGTGGCCCATGCAAACTATGTCTGCAGGTCTACTATTTGCAGCCTGCGTAAAAAGGTGCATGCACCCTTTCACTGCTGGTCACTACACCAGGTCACTGTACGTCACCCCCATGTAAGGCCCTTCTGCCCTAAGGGCAGGGTGCAGGTCCCTGTGTGTGTGGGCACCCTGCAGGGGCAGGAGTGCCCCTACGGACCTCAGTTCTAATTCCTTGGACTTCATAACTGATGGGAAGCCCTCTTAGCTATTTACTGTCCATAGGTCACTACCTATGGTCCAGCTACATAATTGCTAACTCCGAACCTAGGCATGTTTGGTATCAAACATGTCGGAATCATACCCCAATAAGGATGCCAGTATTGGTGGCATGATGACATGCACTCTTGGGGCTCCTTAGAGGGCCCCTGGTTATTGCTCCTACCAGTCTTTCAGGGTCTGTGAGCAGCTCACGCTGCTGTTGCCCCTCAGACAGGATTATGCCCTCCTGCTTCTTGACCAGCTGAAGCAGGGGAAAGGCAGAACAAAGGATTTCCTGTGGGAGAGGAGTGCAACCTCCTCTCCCTTGGAAATGGGTGTTAGAAGGCTGTGGATTGGTAGCTTCCCCATGCCACCGGTTTGCTTTGAAGGGCCCATTTGGTGCCTTGCTTGCATAATCCGGTTTGCACCAGTCCAGGGACCCCAGGTCCCTGTTCTGGTGTGAAACTGCAGAACGGAAAGGGGAGTGACCACTCCCCTATCCTTCACCACCACAGGGTTGGTGCCCAGAGCTCCTCCAGGTGGTCACTTGATTCTGCCGTCTTGAAAACAAGATGGGTAGATGCCCTTGGGAGCATCTGACTGGTCAGGTTAGGCCTGGTAGGTGGTCACCTTGGAAAGTGACCAAGCCCCTTTTTGGGCTATTTAGGGACTCCCTTGCAAGTGGGTCCCCAGATTCGGCATGCAAGATTCCACTAGGACTCCTCTGCAACTACCTCTTCTGCTCCTGGCCACTGGAACCACTGCTGGACTTCACAGGAACTGAACAAGACTGCAACACCGAGACAACCTCTCCTTGCAACATTGTTTCCGTGGCTCCTGTCAGCAACTTGCAACATTTCCACAGCTGTGCATCCTCTGGAGTTGGCAAGACTTCAGCTGCATCAAAGAAGCAAGAAGGAATCCCCCTTGGAGTGAAGGAGTCACTCCCCTACATCTGCAGGCACCTAAGGCAACTACGTCCAGCTGCTGGGATATGCTGTCCTCTGGACCTGTGACGATTCTCCAACACAGGTGGTGGTTCTGAGGGGTGGGCATTGCCCCTTCCCCACCTGGACACTCCTGCGTGGACTGGACTCTGTCTCCTTATTTTGCACGTCCTCTTCATCCAGAATCTACCACTGGGTTCCACCAGCCTGGTCCTGTGTATGAAAGTGTCACTGTTGGCATGGTTCCCCCCACTTTTTGAAATATTTGATGCCAACTTTGATTGAACATGTGCAGGGATCCTGCTATATAGGCCCCAGCACCAGTGTTCTTTCCCAAAATCTGTACCTTTGTTTCCACAATTGGCACACCCCTGGCACACAGTTAAGTCGCTTGTCAAAGGTAACCATGGTACCAAGGGCCCTGTGGCCAGGGAAGGTTCCCAAGGGCTGCAGCATGTATTATGCCACCCTGGGGAACCCTTCACCAAGCACATGCACACTACCTTTGCAGCTTGTGTGTTATGGTGGGGAGAAAAAGGCAAAGTCGACACAGCACCCCTCTCAGGGTGCCATGCCCACAAACCACTGCCTGTGGTATAGGTAATTCACCCCTCTAGCAGGCCTTACTGCCCTAAGGCAGGGTGCACTATTCCACAGGTGGGGGCGTAGCTGCTTGAGCAATATGCCCCTACAGTGTCTAAGTCCACTCTTAGACATTGTAAGTGCACTACTGCCATACTGAGAATATGGGCTGGGAGTTCGTCCTTACGAACTCCACAGCTCCATAATTGCTTCACTGAATACTGGGAAGTTTGGTTTCAAACTTCTCAGCACAATAAACCCAAACTGATGCCAGTGTGGGATGTATTGAAAAATGCGCCCAGGGGGCATCTTAGAGATGCCCCCTGTATGTTAGCCAAACTGCTGGTACAGGACTGACCAGTCTGTGCCAGCCTGCCACTTTCAGACAAGTTTCTGACCACATGGGGTGAGAGCCTTTGTGCTCTCTGTGGCCAGAAACAAAGACTGTCCTGGGTGGAGGTGCTTCAGCCCTCCCCCCTGCAGGAACTGAAACACCTGGCGGTGAGCCTCAAATGCTCAAGCCTCGAGTTACAGTGCCCCAGGGCACTCCAGCTAGTCGAGTTGCTCGCCCCCTCCCCCCCGGACAAAGCCCCAGTTTTGGCGGTAAGTCTGGTGGGAAAATTAGGGAAACCAGGGAGAAGTGACCACCCTAGCTAAGGTGTCCAGAGGTGAGGTGACCCCCTTTCCCTGTGCAATCCTCCATCTTGGTTTGGAGGACAGGGGCGAACAGGGATAGGTTTGTGTCCCCCTCCCCAAAGGGAGTGGACACAAGAAGGGTGTAGCCACTCTCAGGCACAGTAGCTATTGGCTACTGCCCTCTGACCCCTGTAACGTACCTAAATCCAGGATTTAAGGGCCTCCCTGAACCCAGTTCACCAGATTCCTGGCGACCTGAAAATAAAGAAGAAGGACTGCTAAGCTGAACCCCCAGCAGAGAAGAAGGAAGACGCAAACTGACTTGGCCCCTTCCCTACTGGCCTATCTCCTGCTTCGAAGACCCTGTAACAAGAAAGCAACAGATCCAGCGGGACCAGTGACCGATGCCAAGCTCCAGAGGACTGCCCTGCATCGCAAAGGACCAAGAACTCCTGAGGACAGCAGCCCTGCCCACAAAGAAACTACACCAAGGGACTCCAGAGCCTCCCCGGATCTGTGAGTCCTGACCACCCTGCACCGGACGCCTTTGGCTGGTGAGAAGGTGGCACAACCAGCTAGAGAGAGTCCCCAGGCAATTGTTAACAAGTGCCCACCCTGAGTTGACCTCTCCAGCCCTCCACGACGACGCCTGCGGAGGGAATCCCAAGTACCCCCTCACCGCGAAAGCTTCGGACAAAGATACATTCAGAAGGCAGCCCTCCTCCATGTCCAGCCTGTGGTATGTCCAAGCCTACCCCTGGACCCAGCCTGCAGCAGTGACCCCCAGGGTCCCCTCATAGACTAGCATTGGAATCCCCATGACTTGTTTTCACCCTGCATCTGGCTGCCCCAGTGTCGCTGAGGGGGTGTGTTTGGTGCCTACTTGTGGTCCCTCAGTGTTCCTGGAAATCCCGCCGGTGTGCCCTCCAAAGCCGTGGGTACTTATCTGCAGGCAGGCCTGATTTCGAGTGCCCCCAGACTACATTGGAGCGCATTTTACATTTGCCTCAACTTTGACCTCTGCACCCGGCTGGCCCCGTGTTGCTGGTGGTGGGTGTTTGGGGTTAACTTGAACCCCCAACCTGTGGACTTCCTAATACCCGGAGACTGGAACTGTAAGTCAAGTACTTACCTGTAAATCGTACTAACTTTTCTTCCTCCCAGGAACTGTTTCTGAAAATTGCACTGTCAACTTTTAAAACAGATAGTTGCCAATATTCCAAAAACTGTATAACTTATTTCAAACAAAGTACTGTTGATATATGTGTGAAATACGAATCTAATGAAGTATTTACCTGCAAGTGGAATCTTGTGGTTCTATAAATAAATGAAGAAAATACATTTTTTGCTATATAAAAACCACTGGTCTGGAGCTAAATCTTGAGTGTGTGCTTCTTCTATTGTCTGTGTCTAAACAGCAAATGCTTTGCACTACCCTCTGATAAGTCTAACTGCTCAACCACAGTACCACAAAACAGAGTATTATCTACTTTAGTCGCTGTTAAGCCTCTGGGTAACCCCTGGACTCTGTGCACACTATATTTCATTTTGATGTACTATATACAGAGCCAGCTTCCTATATCCTGTTCTTGCAATATTCCATTTATGAGTCCCCATGTTAGCCTATAGGACGACCAGGTCACTTACCTCTGCTCTCCTGGTCGCTGGGAGTCTTCTAGATACTTACCTCTTGGAGTACCACTCGTTCCCAGCCCTTGGCTAGCTACTCCATATCCTCTGGTGGGGGACCCATTCTCAGATTCCACTTTCTTAGTATATGGTTCGGCCTCCCTATAGGGCACTTACTATTTTGTACTATTTCCTAATACTTCCTGTGTATATTTTGTGTGTACATACCTCCAGAGGGGGGTTTGCCTATAGTAATCTAGTTTGGTGTTCCTGTCATAAAGTACCTTTATTTTTGCAACACTGTGTGGTTCCTTTCATGTGTGATACTTTACTGTGTGACTACTGTGGTATTGCAAGTGCTTCACACTCCTCCTGGATAGAAGTCTTGGCTGCGCACCACAGCTACCACTAGCTCTGGCTACCTAGATACTGTAACACTATTGAGTAAGTGTTGCCTGGACCCAGTATAAGGTGTAACACCATAGGTGTCCACCACACATTGGGCCAGCCTCCTACAAAGCAGAAGGCCCGGGCTGAAGCACCTCAGTCAGGAAGTTAGCTCTGACAGCCACCGAAGGCAGCTCGAGGCCCAGGACCTCGGCCACTCTCCTCACCACCATTGAATAGGACGCTCCCTCCACTGTAGGCACGTAAAGGGCAAAAGCATGACAGTGTCAGCCCACCCAGGTCCGCAGCCCAATCCATACGTCGCCGAGCTGGTATTCTAGAGGGTCCAGCAACCCCTCCAAACTCTCACCGTACCCCAACACATAAGAGAAAGGGTCAGATCCGACCTAGGGCGCAATGTACCCACAAAGTCTGAATCGGCGTCGTGCGACGTCGGTCCGGCCCTGTGTCAAAGTCAGCAGTCAGAATAGGATCCATGTGGGAACGGGCGGTGTCAGAAGCATCAATGTCGAAATCGTCATTGGTGAAGGTCGCGATAGCACAACCAACGCTGGTTCGGATCTGGGAACTGATCCCTCGGTGCCCTCCAAAGCTGAGGCTGAAGACGCGGAGCGGAACCCAAGGGGTCCCTGCTGACCCCACATGGCCCAGAGGCGCTCCAGCATGGTCGGACTGCCCAAAGATGAGGCACATGATCTCGTAGAACTCACATGGTTCGGCAAGGATGGCTTCGGCTCCTGGAAACTCAGGGAGGTGCGGCGTCGACCCAGAAGTAGGCTCCGAGGATGGAGGCCTGGAGCGACGAAACTCCTTTTCCCGCACTGCATCAGCCGACTGCCAGGGTGAAGACAAAGAACGCTTGCTCTTTTTTGACGTCTTCCTATGCTTAATCAAACATCCCGAGGACTTAGAGTGGGACGACGAAGAGTGGGGGCTCCACGACCAGCCTCTGGACCTTCCTCTCAACCGGGAGCAACGCTGAGCCAAGCGCCAGGCCATCAGTAGCTTTGGGGACTGCTCCCTCAAAGCTTTCGGATTCATGGCCTGGTACTCGGAGCACAACTTCGGGTTGTGGTCGTGCTGCAAACACCGACGACACATGAGGTGCGGATCCGTCACAGACATCATGCAATGACAGGAGTGATAATGCTTGAATCCGGCCGTCCGTGACAACATCTCAACGCACCAGTGTGTCAAAAATGGCTTCGACAAAAGAATAAAAGTCCAGTCAAAAAATGACTGTAGGAGTAGCTCTTTTTCTGATCTGCGCATAGGCTAGTGCGGAAAGAAAATAACTGACACCAGCGTGTCAGGGTGGCACTTATAGGTCACCCGATGTCATATCCAGAGTGCATGGCGCTGATGATGGACGCATAGCCTATGACGCCACATAAAGACGACGCAAGGGTACTGCTTGAGAAAAATCTCTGGATCCAGTCTGACGCCCAGGTAAGATTTCTGCACCTAGAAGTCCCAATTAGATACAGTTATACCAGAAAAATGGTAAACAGAGCAGAGGAGAAGTAGGATCAGGGTCAGAAGTAGGGATAGGCTGGGGGTAGAAAGGGCAGCATTGCAGCCCCACCACAGACCAACCAGTCTGGCCAACTGTCCCTTACTTAACACCTTAGGGTCTAGGGGTGATGGGCTCAGGGCTCAGAATACGATACATGTGCAAGTAGCCGCATACCCCCCAAATGTTTGACACCCCACCTACCAAGACACCTCAAAGCACATACGGGGGGTTCACTGCAGCACATCAATGTACCCGTTCCTCCTGCACCAGACCCACCTACCAACAATACTGCGAACTGGACACTAGATATAGACATGACGGATGGGTATAACACACCGTATCCCCCACCACATGAAACATTCTAGGGCTGCCTGAAAGGAGGAGACTGACTGATGGCTCCGGCAAATGAGGATAACCAAACAGGTAAATATGCAATGGGAACAGTGATGGACAAGACTATGCCATTACTGGTCGACAATGGAGCCACTAGAACCATGCTGAGGGCATCACAAGTGCCTGATGTGCCCCTTTTGGAAACACAAATAACGGAAGTCGGACTAACAGGGAAACTAATAAATGTATATCTGACAAAGCAAATAAAGCTTATCACAGGTCCCATTACTGTGCACCTTCAATTCATTTTTAGCAGGTTTTGCCCCGTTCACTAGTTGGCCAGGGATTTGCTCTGCAAGTTAAAGTGCACCATCCGTTGCACTGCTGATGGTATTTTTTGGAAAGTAGAGACTATGCTTTACTACTTCAAGTTTTTGTGACGTACTGAACCTGTAATTGCACCCGAACTGAAAGATACAGTCCCGCACTATGTCTGGCCGCACTACCAGAATGATGTGGGACAGGTTCTAGACTACCCACAAGTGCATATTTGGGTCCGATCAGGAGCACCATTACCACACATTCCCTAATACAAAATTTCAAAGGAAGGGGAAGAGGGCATTGCAGCAGTAATTTGTGACCTTCTACAGCAGGGTATAATAAGGGAAATAGCATAAAGCCCTTGTAACACCCATTGAAAAAGGCCTCTAGGGGCCCAGGTATACAGATTTACTCAGGACATCCGTGCATTGAACAAAATATTGATCCCTTCATTCCCTGTGGTACCCAATCCGGCAACGATACTGTCAAATATCCCTCCAACAGCCAAATACTTCACAATGTTAGACCTTAGCTTCGCCTTCTTCACTGTAACTCTGCACACCGATAGCCAGTACCTTCTTCTGTTTTACATTCAGAAAAAAGAGTTATACCTGGTGTTGTTTAGCTCAGCGGTATGCACAGTCACCTTCCATTTTCACCCAAGCTCTAAAGAAGGATCTTGATTGCCATATACTCCCGGGAGGTTCCACCCTCATCCAATACATTGATGACCTACGGATAGCCTCACTATCACAGGCAGCATGCACCACTGACACTATAGCCCTCCTATGTCATCTGGCCTTGAAAGCGTATAGGATCTCCCCCAAGAAATTGCAGTTTTGTTTTACCACAGTGAATTACTTGGGTTGAGCTATCAGAAGGAACACTAAAATTGCTACCTAAATTGATCTTCACTATCACAGACTTTCCTAGACCCTGCATGCAGAAGGAAGTGAGGGCCTTTTTGGGAATGGCAGGGTTCTGCTATCACTGAATATCAAATTTCTCCTTGATTGCTCACCCCCTCCCAGTGCCATGGCCCATGAATGCCAAATTGCCTTCCTCACCCTGAAGCATGATCTCTGTGTGCCCGGCACTGGGCCTTCCAGATTACACCAAAGACTTCCATCTGTTCTGCCATGAAAAATGGGGCTGTTCTCTGGCAGAGCTTACACAAAAGCATGGAGCATTCTATCACACACCAGCTCACTACTCCACCACACTAGACCCTGTAGCCGCAGCCTTGCCGCACTGTTTGCAGGTGGTGCGCGCTACTGCCCAAGCGGCAGACCAGTCCACTGTGTTAGTTCACACCTTGGTCTTGCACATCCCTCATTCTGTTGACACACTTTTGAGAACAACCAAGACGCAGCACCTCCCTATGCATGCCTCACCTGGTATAAATTAAAGCTGTTTGCACTGCACATCGTAATAAAAAGGTGCACCACTCTGAATCCCGCTGTCTCTTGGCAACTGATTATGATGACCATGAATTGACCGCTAATGTTGCTTTCTATGATTGTGTGATTTCCATTGACAGACACACCAATGTGCGACCGGACTTGCAGGACACTCCCCTTCCAGATGCCGCTGGAGACCTCTTTGTGGATAGCTCATGTTTGAGGGACAATAAGGAAGCTCTAAGGCATCCTATGCAGTTGGCATTGCCCGAAACTTGGTGGAAGGAGCAGTTGCCTATGGTAAAAAGAGCCCAGGCAGGCAAGCAAATAGCATTGACCAGAGGTTACCACCTGGCTGAAGGAAAGAGAGTTAACATATATATAAACAGCCAGTATGCTTTCGGGGTTACACGTGATTTTGGCCAGCTCTGGGCAATGTGAGGGATCTGCCCCTCAGCAGGACAACAGGTCCAGCATGCACAAGTAATAGGTCACCTCTTGCAGGCCTTGCTACTACCTTCTAAAGGAAGAAATCGTAAAATGCGCAGCACACACCTCTTGCAAAGACTATGTTTCCAGGGGAAATGCATTTAAAGATGAAGAATCAAAGAGGATTGCTTTTACAGGTTGTGAGCTAGCTTTGGTTCAAATGCAATTCACACGTGTTTTGCAAAAAAAGTAGATGATCTAATGTGTTTTGACCCACTGCTTGGACAAAAAAGGGTTGATGCATCCATGTGGCACGAGGGAGAGTGTGTGCAGACAGAGGATGTGTTGTGGACTCGACCAAATGGTAAACTATGTTTGCCTATATCTATGCTTTCATCTATGGCTCGCCTATTCCACGGTCCTTCCCAGGCTGGCTGAGATGGCTTGATCAGACAGTGTTTGCAATGTTGGTACAATGCATGTTTCCGTCAAGTAGCAGAACGTTTATGCAAACAATGTACTGTATGTGCTCTATACAACGCTAGAAAGAGTACACCCATTGACCTGGCATTTTACCCCTCGACATGTACTATTTGAAAGCCTGCAGCCCGTGTTTCTTGATATGCCACCCGTGTACAGGCATACATTGGTTGTGCTCTGTATGTTTTCCAAGTGGGTGGAAGCATATCCAACTAAAAACTGTGATGTACAACCTGTTGGCAAATGCCTCCTAGAAGAACTCATCCCATGATTTGGGATTCGATTGCTCCCTCTGGCACCCCCTGAAAAGTACAGGAATTCTGAAATCATACAAGGATCCAATTTTAAATTTCTTCACGTTGAAATGCTTGCCCCCACTTCAAGGTGCCTTTGATTGAGTTTCCACACAATCAAATTCCCCCAACACTAAATATTAATTGCAGTGCACTTGCTACCTAGCATGGGTGGCACAGGCATTCAGCTGCTTGTCTCAACCAGCACTGCTCATGAACCTTGCCTAGATAACAGGTTCTTTTGGCCCATTTCTCCGTAAACACCAGCAATCCCTCTTGACTGGTCAAAAAAGCGAGATCCCAGAGAGCTATACATTTTTGAGGACTGAGGTGAATTTCACTGTTATCAGGGATCAGTTCCACAACTAAATCTGACCAGAGATAACACTCTACCATTTAGTTCACTCTGGTATTAGGGACTATCAAGATCATTTCATGGCAAAAGAAGCTATGTATTAAAGAACTTTTCAGAGACTTCCAAATATCTATTGTGTAATAAGTTTACACTGTATATATTCAAAATCCTGATTCAATAGAAGGTGTAGAATCCAGACAAAAATAGGCCCCTTCTTAACTAAAACAAAAAAGCCTGAATAACAAGTCAGTTTATCATTGGTATTGCTCATTCTGATGGATACTGTATTTATCTCCAGATTCCTCACCTTAGAATAGCCTGCAGATGCCGGACTGGATCCAGAGACTTTTTTTCAAAGCAGTGCTCCCATGCGCTGCTAGGGAGCATTGTGAGGCTCAACATTGACATAACACCACCGCCAAAGTGATGGAGCAGAGTTGCATACAAAATCCACCCTGTGTGCAGAAATCAATTTCTTACCTAAACTCTTTCAGTGGCCTAAGATGCAGAGAGTGAACAATTATTGGTAGTGTGCTGAACATGCAATTGGGACCTATTTACATTAAAACGAGGCCACTCTACAGAATGTGGAGGCTGAAGGGCAGTGAAAGATGTGCAGCTACATAGAGCATCCACCAGAAGGAGTGTTACGAAGGAAAGTAACTTTTTCTTCTGATGGGTACTTCTAATTGCATAGTCCTCACCTTATGGTAGATACAAAAGCAGTAACTCCCCTGATGGCCTCAGACCAAAAAGGCTTGCAGGACCGACTGGGCGAAATGTCCTTCCAGCCAGACATGACTGTCAAGGAAGTAGTGCTTCTTGAACGCATGTAAGGATGCGCACGTCGCAGTCTGGCAGATGTCTAGGACAGGACCTCCGTGTGACAACACAGTGGTATCAGACTTGGCCCTAGTGGAATGGGCTCACATGCCGTATTGAGGCTATGTCTTGGACAGCACATAGTGGATCATTTTTGCAGAAGAGTATGCACCTCAACAAGCTCCTCTTTTGCACAGCATTCTATTTATTTGCTAAAGAGAGCCCCACAGAAAGCAGATCATGCACTTGAAGGTCCTTGGAACGATCACTGTAAAACTTGAAGCGCTTTTGGGGTCCAACTGATGGATCCTCTCCTTGTCTTCTGAGGGGTGTGTAGCTGAGGGGCAAAGAACGGTGGTACAGTTACAATGAGGAAAGAATTCATGACTTTTGTCTTAAGAAGGCTGCTTGGAAAAGGTGAGGTAGATGGTTTCTTCATAGGTACCTGTATTTCACTCAGCGACATACTAACATTATTAAACAGAGGAAGATAGCATTTAAGGACAGGAGATGGTTCAAGCAGCAATACATTGACTCATAGGGTGCACACATGAGATGTCAAGATCAATTTTAGAACCAGCACTTGCATCACAAACGGTTTGGGAAGAAATGTAGGTTAAACCTTTAAATAAAACTCATCACAAGAGGTGATTTAAGCAATGACAATTGGTCTTGCAAATGTAGAAAGCCAAAAGTGCCAAAAAATAACTTTTTATACTGCCAATGCGAAAGACAATTTGCTCCTTTCATTAAAGGGAAATTAAATGCATTTATCCTATTCCAGGTCTCTTTTGTAATTTGAAGTCTTTCCTTGGACTGGCACTTTTCCAGAGCCTTCAAGTATAGCGTATTGACCATCTGCTGTCTTTGAATACCAACCAGCTACTGATAGGTCTTTGAGTTGTGGTTTCTATCCAATCTTCAACCAGATCTAGGCTGGCCCAGGTTCTACTAGAATCTAAGTTACTAAAAAAAGTCTCATGCCAATAAAGGACCAGTGCATCACTGTTTTAAAGTGCCTGATAGAGGGTTATATTTTAGCTCACACTTTCTAAGTGGCAGAGTAAAAAAAAAAATCTGAGACCTTGCTATAACCATTAGACTCCTACCTGGAAACAATGCTCTCATCTAATGGGGGTCGATTCCCAACATAAATATCTGCCAGGAGGGTCGCTCCGTTAACTGCTAGGAGATTATAGTGCTTACACAGTTGTTCTTTACTTTTAAAAGATGACCCTAAAACCTTGTATCCATTGCCTAGGGGATCTCATATTCGTGAAAGATCAAATTGAAGAAGAAATTATCTATCCCACTTGTTCCAGGGTAAAGTAGTATACTCTTAAAACAGGCAGAGCGAGGATCCCTTCTCACTGGCCTGTATAAAGAATCTATTTCCAACCTAGGTGTCTTATCCGCCCAGATTAAAGCAGAAAATATTCCCTCCACTTCCTTAAAAACGTAATCTGGAGAATGCACGGAATAGCTGCAAACAAAAAAATACACAAAGGTAAGATTGACATTCGGATCAGAGCAACACGGCCCATTATTGAGCGAGGTTGATCAGTCCATTTTGCAAAAAGTGCCCTAATACAAACCAGAGGGGAATATTTCAATACAAATAGGTCATTGACATTTTTTGCGACATATACCCCTAAATATCTTTTACGCCTTGGATTGACTAACAGTTTTGCGATAATTTCATAATCCGCATTTAAGAGATTAATGGGTCTATATGAGTTAACCTTCTCTTTTTTTTAATCTTTTTTCAAACAGCTGACCTCAATTGCAGTGCGGAATGATGCTGGGACCTCAACCCCCTCCAGGATAAAATTAGCAAGTTTTAAAAGTTCTGGGTTTAAAACCAGTGAAAATTTCTTGGTAGGCCTTCTTCACCACAAGCCTTCCCATTAGCCAATTACCTCACCATCTCCTCAATTGCCTTAAGAGAAATTTGAGCTAGCAGGGCTTGAGGTTGACTAGCATGGAACAGGGAGGTGGATTAAAAAAAAACTGACATGAGCAATAGCAACCTATTGTTGCACACTATATAGTGCTTCATAATGCTTAAAGAATCTTTCTTGAATCCGAGCGGGATCTACAATGTGAGTATTGGTTTCAGCATCAAAAAGGGAAGTGATCATGTAATCTTCTTGGCGTTCTCGAGTCTGCCATGCTAACAATCTGCCTGTGTATTCACTTTCCTCATAAGTCTTGTGAAGGTAGGCAACATTGGCAATATACCTTTGCTCATGGTAGTAATCTTGCATGTGTGCTCTCGCCTGTCTAAGCGCCAGTTTATTCTAGATGGTTCCATTATAAGAATATGCCAAACAAGCTTGGCAAAGTGCTGATTTCAATCCTGTCCTACGGACTAAAAGCTGCTTTCTCTGCATAAAAGGTCAAGAATAGTTGCCTCGTACATGTTCCAGATGTTATCTATACTGGCGGTACCCTTTTTCATCCCAAAATAGCTTGTTACCTCACAATATATCGCCCTACACAATTGTTCATCTTCAAGGTTTACTTTGTTAAAGTGTAATCTCCCACTGGGCTGCTCTACCTTAATCTCTGCAACTTCCATCTCCACCAGGGAGTGATCTGAAAAGCTATTCGGAATATCTGCATAGCTGCTTCGCTTCAACTCTCAAGAGGATAGAAAACAATGCAATGTAGTGGTAGAATTATACTTCCCTGAGAAGTAAGAATATTCCTGCTTTTCTGCATATCTTTCTAGCCATAGGTCAACTAAACTTAAGTTTTTCATACAATCTAACATGGCTTTTGCCACGTGTGGTTTTTGCATCTGTGAGGTGGACTCTAGCACTAGGTTTAAAAGAAAATGAATCACCCCCGCCCTATAATTACTGGCCCGGGGATGGTTAAGAGTTCGATCATTGGGTCAGGATCATCGAGAATTGGAGCATAGATTTTAGCTCTGGTAATCCTAGAGTTATTAAGTCAACCCTGATGAGAGCCCATCTACCATCATTACCTGTTTGGGAAAAAGTGACCTGCAACAGGAAATATCGGTTTACATATATTGCCACCCCCTATAGGCAGCACTTGCACATGATATACATTGATGGCCTGCCCACTGTTTAAACATTTTATACTTTAGTTCCCTTTTGTCCCAAAATTGTGTCTCCTGAATAAGCACAAAATCTGGTGAGTACCCTTTTACCCAAGTCTTCAATGGCCCGAGCTTTGAACTTATTGTTTAAGCCACTAGCATTTAACGTGACGATAAGAAACCCGTTTATATTCCATCATCCAAGTGCACTCCGACCTACCAGGAGAGAGGGGCTTGGTAGACAGTAATTAATCTCTTATACGAAGAGAAAAAAAGGTGCAAGTGCAAAAATACCTTACTTTGGCGAATTACCCACCCCTTTACGCCATTGGCCATCCTGCTATATTGTGCCCTCCCCCCCCATGAAAGTGCTAAACTGTGCTTTAGAGCACCTCGAATTCTACATGTTACAAGGTAACCGCCCTATGGTGAGAAAAGCAAATAAAAGACCATATTAGGAATACTGACACAGCAATGCCACTGAGGAGTCTACCATATGATAAGTAACTTGTTCCAAAACAGGTGTGTCATCAATAAAGTGATACGGTGCATCACATTACATCTGAAGGTGCCCCAACAGTGCCAAGAACCTGGAAAGTGCAACGTGCTGCAGTAATATATTGTTTTCAATATGCGCACCTCTGGTGGAAAATTAATACTAAAACATTCTTGAGGATTCACATGGATCAGTATAAACACATTTAGACCAAATGATCACCATAGTTTCCCGCCCTGTGTGGATCCTGTATGGACCTTGAATAATCCTAATTTGGCTGCCGCCTTAGCACCCCTTAGTTGCATAACTGATTCTGAGATGCTTCTTAAATTTCCTATCTCCGCTAACCCTTCCTGAATAGGCCACAACCTTCCAGAATCCAGTGATCTTATCTAATACTGCAAAATTCATTATGAAGACTTAAATTTTTTCCACTGCAAAACCTCATGGACCACCACCCTTCCCCTGACCCAGAGTCTGTGCAACCCTACGGAAGAATTTTACCCACAACTCCTCCCTCTCATCCCAAAATGCCCTGGGCACCATGGTACTGCACTACTGCACACTCAAACCAGGAAAGCCCAGGACTCCCCTGTCCACCTTCCTCAGAAGCATCTCTGGACCCCCCATAAAAAAAACATGTACTATCACACTGTCACTCGTGAAAGAAAGAGGAAATAATCCTAAATCATTAACCACATCTGCTGTCTGTAGAAAAAAAGAGACAGTTGCACTCAGACTATGGACGATCTGTTAGCAGCCTAATTTGATAAATTCTGACAGAGAGCTTGGGCCTCCACAGTATCCGAAAAAAGAAGGAACTCGCCATTCACCAAGATCTTAAGCTTGGTTTGCTGGACAATCCTTGACTGAAGACCCTTAGCTTTGATTAAGTCAATCATCCTAACAAACTCCCTCCGCCTCGGTGCTGTGAGCGCCAACATGTCTGGAAAGATTTTAAACTGAGACACCTCGGAAGTTGAGAAGGATCTCTTTTCTAAATCTCTTGGCAGAATATAATCTTTGACTCGCTAATTGGCAAAATTCTCCAAGATTGTATGAGGAAATTTAGCATTCATAGGGCGCTGGACAGGCACCCTATGGCCCTGGTGATGGCCAAATCGCCCACTAGCTCAGGTATTGCCTTCTTCATTAGAGCGTCTACCTTTTCAGATACCTGCAAGCCTTCTCTCTTTTCTGGCACTCAGACACTTCTGAGATTTTACCACTTGGTATAGTTCTCCAGAACCAAGAGGTTATCTTCGAAGGCGCATCGATTTCTTCGAAGGCGCGTCATTTTTTTTTATTTTTTTTTTACATTTGGATAACTTCTTGTTGCGTTGTCTCAACCTTGTCCTCCAGCTCTGAAATACTGGCTTCTGCCTCCTGCAGTCTGCCCGGAACCTGGGCCATACCCTCCTCAATCTTCGTCAAACGGTCATGAAGAGCTGCGTTTTCCTGCGCTTGTGCGATTTTCAGCTCCCTGATCACAAATAAGATAGCCTCACACATGCTTCTGATAGACTTCGCTGGGGCATTCCCGATGTCTCCCAGTGCCTGCTGTGGCGGATGACTCTTTGAAATAGCTCCAAGCGCCATCATCGTCTGTATTGTTTAATCAATGGAACTCAAATTCTGAAGTGCTATCTGGGGAGTCATTGCCACCAAAGAGATTGATTGAGAGGAGGTAGACTGTTGGTCCTTACTGTCTTTTGCTAAAGGCCTGGTCACGACATCCGTCTGTGTAGCACCCTTTGAATGCTTGGAAAATAGAGGGTATTGCTTAGACCCTGTTGCTGGATTTGGAGATGCTCCCATTATGGTTGCCCCAGATCCATAACCGGTCATACGGTCGGAACGACATTTTCCAGACCTGAGGGATAGGCAATTAACTGGAGATCTAAAGAAATACCCCTGCTTTCAATTTCAGACCCTTTCCCACTTTCTTTTTTTCAAAGAGCTCTCTGACCCTAGACTTCATTTTTTGTTGTGCGAGTGGTGGCTGATTTCAGTTGGCCTCCCTTACATTTTGGTTTCAGAGCAGGAGTAGATTGACTCAGTGTTGCGGCAGCTAAATTAGCCATTTTGCATTAAAATGTTCTCATACTCGGCTGATTAATTCTCCTGTCTAAATCAAAGTCTCAAAATCACAATTATACCAATACGACCTAACTTTAGGTTAGTATCCAGAGATGAGTTGATGCAAGGAAACTTCCCACTAGGGATGCATAGCACAAAGATGACTGCCACCTTGCTCAAAATCAGTGGCTATCTGCCATCTGCTTCAAGCTAAGGACTAAGGACTGCTTCTTCATACTTAATGCAATGTCAGGCACGAGGAGCTACCCCACAAGGCTCGCCTTCCATACTGCAGGCCTATTTATCGCCGAATCTGGACTAAGTTAAAACACTCCCCCAAATTGCTATGGAAAGTGTCCTGATCTACTGCAGAGTACATGTGATACTTGAAGCCCATTCCAGCAATCATTCCGCTATGAAGATGCAGCAAACTTTCCAATCCAGCCAGTCCTATGAAAAATCCTTTGATGGGCATTGTCATTAAACAGATCACATTGGTTGAAACAAAACAAATGAAAATGCTGCAAACCTTCCAATCCAGCCAGCCGCATGAAAAATCCTTCAATGGCCATTAAAGAGATCACATCGGTGGTCACAAAACAATCCAGTCACCACCTGAAGAATATCATTCAATCAGTCCTGGAAGCCATCTTCTAACTAACCAAAGGCACTAACGGCTAATTCTACATACCTACAAACTCCCATAGCAGAATAGGTCATGAATGTCTAATCAAAGCACAGTTCAATATAATGAACCTATACTACTCCTGTCTTGAATTAAAAGGAAGAAATTGAAAGTTATGTAATTACATTATAACACATTAAGGGAGGTGAAAGGGATTTAACAAAATAGCCCTTTGTATGCAGCAAATAGAATTTTTTTTAATTTTAACACTTTTCAATAAGCCAACAACAATGATAATCTTTAAATTTACCCGGTTTGCGAAGGGTCACTTAATCATGTCCAAAATGCAGAATATCATGCAGTTTAGTGCAGAAATCAATAAGTCACTGGGATTCTGGTGAAGGGCCGCGATAACGGTATCAGTAAAGGAAAAAGACAAATTTGCATGCAAGTCAGGAGAAAAAAATAATAATATGAACATAATGAGATAAAACGAATCACAACATAAACAAAAATCTAATAAGGAATGCTACATGTCAAAATAATAAAAGCGAAAGAAAAAAATATTGGAGTGGGGAAAGAAAAGAAAGCAACCATCCAAGATCCCCTGACAAATACACAACACCAAAGTGGAAAAATCTTTTTTACAACCCTTCTACAGTGGAAACATCCTTCTCCATGTGAAGCAATAGGCCCAACAGAGCTTCTGAGTCATGAGCAGAGAATACAGAATTAATATGCAGCAACTGGATTCAAAGAAACCGCATCTGCTGCACTGGAATTTTGAAAATGTCAAGTTTTCAACCAAGATAGCTGACGGAATAAGGGAAACCATAGTGAAATTGGACCACCTATATAAGATGAGCATTCATTTGTGTGAAACTATCTTCCTTGCTTTCTGAATAACAAATGTAAGCAAGCATGTGCAATGCAATGGGTCTCACGTTTGCTCAAGTAAGAACTGTTAATGTTGTAAATTCCTAACTGGACATTTCTTGCCACTTAAATTGAAAATGAAAAGTATAACAGTTGACATAAGCAAGCCAATTCAAAGCACCATGGCTGCCATGAGCGTGAAGGAGAGAGACAAAAGGAAAAAAGTTCGCAGTGAAACGCATCGCCAAACGTGCACTTATCCATGTAACAGGGTCAATGTCCAAGGCGGTAACAAACTGCCCCAAGGAGAAACAAACATAAAACATTTACCAACGATAACAAAGGATTTTTTAACTGCAAGCCCACAAACGAGTGAAAGTGATGGGTGGGCAGTGGGCCAGGTTAAAAGCCCACAGAAAGATTACAGCAGGTCAGAGCGTTTGCGTGCTCAACCTAAAAAGGCATGCAGCATTTCACTGAACCAACCCAACATTATTTTCTAGGAGTTTTTGTTGTGACGGGCCCCTGCAAATACACTAGGAGAGTTTCCTAAATTCCAAGGAGGCCAACTATCAGTTGACCAAATAAAGTGATTGAACCTGGGATACCGATGCTGGCGAACAGTAAGATAAAAATCACAAGATTAATGCAATATGTGAGTGCATGCAAACCTGCAGTCCTATTATGTAAGAGAATCTGTAAGATGGGTGTTGCGGCGTCCCCTTCACTGACGACGCAGAGTTAGGTCTACAATGTAAATATCTATCACTCACGTCCTAAGAGTGGATGTAGTGAGCAAAGTGGCATTTGTAGATAGATATGGAGCTACGTACAAGCACTAGAAAACACTTTGTATGATTGTGGAACAACCCTAGTACAAACCTGAGTCAATTAAATGGAAAATACAATAGAAGACCATTGCCCAACTATTTAGTTTATGAAGTGCAAGTCGGCATGGACCACCCTGAACCAAAGAGTGGACTTGGTGATGTAACTGCTTCATAGATCAATTAATAAAACTGAAAAGAAAGAGGTAAAGGGAACGTCTTCCCACAGACTTCTCTGATGAACACAATGAAGCGCTTCCTGTGAGAATTCCCACTGTATTTATTATTGTGGGGATAATTTGGCCACTTGTTTCTTCATCTCCCAACCAAAATGAGCATGGAGATGACTAGAAGAATGGGAGAAAAATGAAAAGGGAGGTATTTCAAAAGCAGCACCATTGGATTACATTTCAAAAGTCGCTGGTGAATATTCTAAAATAAGTGCTCAAACTTAATATATAAAGAAATGGCCAACACTAAAAATCAAACTATGGTCCTTCTCAGGGTCCATTTCTCACTGTGGTCTCCTTAATACCATTACTTCATTACATGTTTCTAATCTTTTCCATGGTAAAAGTGACAATAATTTGCTTAAAGAATAAAGTATTACTTAGTGATACTTACTGCTCTTCAACCTTTCACCCACATTAAGATGAGCAGCTGTGTCTTATTAATCACCTCTCTTGGCTTGGACTTAAGCGGAAGGGACAGGTAACGGCTGTAGGCTAAGAATCTTAAACAACAGCCCACAACAAGGGCTTGCACTTTTGCACGATATAGTTCTGTGTCTTGTAAAGGATACAAGTTTATATTATAAGAATAGTAACATAAGGGGATACATATTACATTATCAAATACTTCCAATGAAGCATGGTTAATGCTTATGCTCTATGAAGAGAGTGGACTACAGAACCCTGGAGCTATATCATTATTACATCACAACTGTAGAACTGTACAACATGTCATTGAGGATGCTGTACAGCATGGCTAAAAACAATGACAACGGTAATAGGTATCCAACTTGACACCTACTGCTTTGATCATGCTTGTTTTTCTTGTGCAGCCTTGTAGTGTCTGCTCTCCTCTGACACAGAAAAACATTCTTCAAGGGTAGACTGGCACTCTGTTGTCCTAGTGTCCCAATAATTAGGTTTCAGCCAAACGACAACAGTCTAGTGAGGGAGAAATACCAAACCACATCTACATCAACTAGAATGAGCACCACCCAATCTATGCAGAGGGGACTCAACACAGCTACCCAACTTCACCACACATCTTTATCTTATTACTAGAGCCTTTGCCCCAAGCAAGGAATAAAGTAAAAATGAAAACTTCAATGTGTGTGATTATTAGCATATCTGTTTAATGGACAACATTTCAATTGCACTGCAACAAATAATCTTAGAGTTGCAACTCCAGGACACATTGTATAACCTGTTTGGCACGGCTTGACTGCCCCTCACCAGTGCTGTAAAGTGACCATGAAGAACACCAGGCAGATTGCAGATTATTGCTTGCACTGTGTCCCTCAGACAGGCACATATCAGCTGTTGAGGAAGGTGGCGTTCCGGTATTTGAGAGCCATGCTACAAAAAAAAAAGACGTCTTGGCAAACAGGGGCATCTTTTTTGTTTCCCTGTCCAACAGTGTTGTGGAAAACGCACTAGGAGCTAGCTTTGACTAGCAAGAAGCTTGTACTAACAGGCTTTTAGGTGGCAAATGGGAGCATATTAAAGCTGGGGTTCCTGGTGGTGAATTGTAGCGTCTGGTTGTGGATCTGGAGACTGCAGTGGAAGTCTTCAGCTTCTAGATCGAAAGTACAGGCTTTGTTAATGCCTCATTGAATAATAACAAGCATTTTGTGGTATGGGTTGTTGCATTTAGGACCTCAGTGAGGATGTTGGATTTTGTCTTGGCAGACTGTAACTTGAAGTCCAACATTTCCACTGCCCTCCTGATAACCGAGATGTAGAGGGTGATTTTCAGTGAAGGAAGGCCACTCTGGCAAAGCAGGTCACACTCCAGGGAGTTATCAAGTCCACTTGCATTTTTGAGAACTGTAAAGTCTTGGTCCAGTGTAGATTAGCCATCCCTCTCATCATCAGCCCTGGTGTACTCTCAAGAATCTGAGTCCTCGAAGATAATTCTACTTTCCTCCATTAGTCATTGAGCGTCCCTTTTAGAATGATTTGCTACATTCATCAAAGCCAGAGACTCCAGTTGAGTAGGCTGTGACGTCCACCGAGGCAGTTCCGCAGCAGGAGACAATGGGTGTGTCACTGGGGGCTTCGCTGATGGAGCTGGAGGCATTGTCTGTGGCAATGTTGGCATCATTTGCAGTGCTGAGGATTAGACTGAGGTGCTGGGGGAGTAATGGGATATGGAGGCAGAGGGGTCAATAGAGGTGGCATTGGACACTACACTGATTATGATTGCTGGGGAAATGCTGGTGTCAGAGTCGTGGCCCATGTAACTGGAGGCAAAGGCTGAAACTATGTGAAGAACGCAGATTGCTATGTTGATAAGCCTCTATATGATGAAACTGTCAGACCCAGGAGGTCAGCCGTTGTTCCTGAGGGATCCAGGGATTTGCTGAAGATCTGAACATTACGTTAAGGAACACTGATGGATCTATCCTAGGAGTGGTGAACTCCAGGTAGGGTTGAATGGGCTGGGCCTGGAGTCGGCGCCAAAGGGGTAGTGTCTCCTGGATCAGCCCCGGGGCAGATGGAGCCGGTGGTGCCTGATCCTCCACATGGACATCTGTTAGCACCTGGTCTGATGGTGGTTGAGGTGAAGCAGAGGATCTTGTCAACTTTTTGGACGAACAATGGCATCCAGATTCATGCTGCCTCTTTTTGCTGTGCCTTTTTTTTTTACATGACTCACAGGGCTTCACGTCATGATTGCATCCTAGGGCTCCAAAGATCTTGTGGGGTCTGTGATGGACATCTGACCATTACAGTCCCTATGTGGTTTGATGCCGGAACACTTTGGTGGAGGCATTTTGAAGAAAAAAACTGCACCTGCTGAAAATAATTAGAAGAAATCATCAGCTATGTTAACAACTTCTGAGGAGATTGCAGAGTGCTCCGGAGGGCACTGATGACACGAAAAAAAGACAAACGATATCAGCACGCTAACAGAGCCAGTGCCCTCTACCAGCGCGGGAGGGCTATTGAAGAGTTTCCTGAACCACAATGGTGCCTGAGATATTCAGAAGGAGATGACTCTGCAGATATCCCTCAGAAATTTCATGTCATACACTCATACTACAGTGCAAGTATGTTTATGTTGATCATTATGCGATCACTGATCTCTCGAAACGTGCAAAGGAATTCTTGCAACTATGGTCAAGTGAAAATATATTAGAAATGGAATATACATTGAAAAATAAACGTATGCACACACGTAAGAATGAAAAGTATTTTTCACAATTAGTACTGTGTGCACTTTGGGTTCAGGGAACATTCCTCAGATGTATTTAAGAGTGAGCGCTGTGCCAGGGCGAAGGTCGAAGTTGCAACAATGAAATATTCTAAACTAAATTAATTTAAAAATGATGTCTCGAGGAGACATTAGTAAATAGGTTGAAGGTGCCATTTATAGAGTAGCCTTGAGTGCTTTTGTTTTTAGTGGTATCATCATGCTGCAATACTGTAACATGTAGTTTTGTGGTTCACGATGACATCGCTGAACAAACTGGAGGTGTTGAGCAAGTCAGTTGTAGGCCACAGGAAATTATTGATTATATGTATGCCATGGTTGCACATTTACGACATATACCTTTTGGTGGCAGGCACTCTACAGGGATGGAGTGGGTTTCCCTAGAGCGAATGTATTCCTTGGTCTATTTTAATTCTTTACCAAGCGCTGTGAGCTAAGTTTGGTAGAGTTTGACGGGTGTGCATGTTCACAAATATCCCCCACATATGTGACTGTTGGCTGGGAGCAGACGGTCTAAAAAGTGATGCCTTCTATTTCACTCAAAATCTTGTAGAGTTTGAGTACAGAAACAGTTGGGCAGTTTGACCTTGATAAGAACATCCTGCTGTTTATTGTCAAAAAAGTATTGACCATCCCAATTCTTTGCAAACAGATGCAATGAAAGCATGTAAACATCTGGGTCGCTTTTTCAAACAAATAAAATCTTAATTAAACTTAAAGAACTGTACACAACATCTACTGGAAAACTGAACATTCAAACCAAAAAAATCCACGAGTGACAGATTACAGATGAAATATTAATTTTATCAAAAAAACCTAGTTAAGCAGGACCATGATGTAACAGCTACAAAAACAGCCTCATCAGTCACTAAAAGTAATGTCTTCCAGATGCATGCATAAGTAGTACACATCAGAAACTGAAGTGTTATTTCTAAAAAAAAAAAAAAAAAAAAAAAAAATCAATAAATCCTAATACCTATTTTAAAATACAGTAATCTTCTACACCTCAATGAAAAATTAAACATGACCCTTTACATATCAATCACAGGGCCTACATCCAAACTGTTCACACTAAGGTAAGGTATGACTGGCAAGATTAATTCAGTGGAGGAAGGACAAGGAGAGAGTCTTTGCAACTACAAAGCAAAACATGGTTGAAACATTTCACTGATGAAATATTCGTTTAGAGACCACAGGCTATAAGATTCTAACAAAATATATCACTTCCTCGGCTTACCATTCTCTCATAGGAAAGAAGAAAAAGTTGCATAAATGTTTTACTAACTGCACAAACTGGTTACTGTAACAAATGGTAGATCCGGAAACATACAAACACAAGTGTGTATTTTTAAGAGTAGGTGTTCATTCCCAAGCATGAAAATGTATATTAAGTCAAATTCAATAACCTCCTTTGTTTTCTGTCTATAACCTCAGAACTACCCAGGGTTCCCTGCTTTGTGAGTGTACATGCGCACATGCGTGTGCGATCTATTTATTTAGATTTAAAAATCTACTTCCCTTAATTCAGCAACTTCACAAAACAACTCATCGTAAAATCAGCTAGTTACACTTTTTTAGGGGCGAGCGCTCTGTCCTATACTGTAATCTCTCTTTGGGCTTCTAACCACGCCCATGTCATGTCAGTCACTTTCATTGAGTCGTGGGCTTGCCTTTTAAAATCTGCTTCTTTCATTTGTGAAAGGCATGCATACGTCATGACTTTTCCCGTGTTTAGCCCACCTACACAGCACCAGTAAACTACTGAAAACATACGAGGCTCAATGTTTTCAGCATGATTTCTGGACTACACTATCTTTTTATTTTCCAGGCAGCGTGATCGCGCTGGACTTTACATAGCACGATAGCACTCGGTTTTTCCGTTTTCAATTTCAGCGCGATCGTGCAGCATTTTACATAGCGCAATCGTGCTGTGCTTTTTTTCTTTTAACTTGTGTGGCAAGAGAAATCAGTTTAGGAGTTTACAATGCTAATAGCTCTAACTCGAGCAAATGCGAGACCCATTGCATTGCAAATGCTTGTTCTATAATCAAAAAGGGATGAGGTTTAGTTCAAGGATCCCCATTGCATTAGGTTACTGCACCAGGTAACCATTATGTGGAGGCGTGTGAAGAAGCAGCAGTGAAAAAAGGAAGCTATTTAGTGCTATTTGGCCAATCATAACCTGGTCTTCATTCAGAGCCATCATCTATCGTACAGCACCTACAATGTAGCTATCCTAAAAGGGTGAAACATTATTAAACAATCAAGTCAGCCTCATCATTCTTCTCTTCTCACAACTTCTGAATTGATTATGGAGCGCCCGTCTAAGCACAATCTTCAGCTTGCATTCACCACTGCATAAAGACTAGCTGGGTGCAAAACTGAGACCGCTAATTCTAGAATTGCTATCAGATTATGGAATGAAAAATGTCCTAGCATTACTGAAGGAAATCTTCAATTCTATCGTGGACAAGGAAGCGAGGATTTTTATTATAACACCAACAGACTTCAACATGTATATAAACTACCTTTCCCAGCGATACCTGGCAAAGGAACTACAAAACAGGTCAGTCAATCAACAATCCCCATGGGCCTTAAAACGAGCCTCTCAGTCTATTGTATCCTCTTTTCGTCCTGCGACACTCCCCAAATCCTTGTGGTTTTCTCAGTTCCCTTTGGTGGTATCAGATCGAGGAATATAAACAAGATTTGTGAGACCTATATCCCGAAAATCCATAAAAAAAAGACTTAAGTCAAATGGCAAAAATAATAGGTACATAATATTGCACCACCCAAAAGTTAATAACACAATCACAAGAAAAAACAGATTTAAACATGTTATTCTCCGTGAAATATAGAATGTAACACATTCGGGGGTCAATACCCTGCCTGCCAGATCAAAAGCCCTGATACCAGAAACTCTGCAACAAGAAACAAAGCATAAGAGCATGGCCAGATTCCCAGAAATGTGTTTACGAGCAAGATAATCATTCCTAGGACAAGACTGAAAAAGACGCAGGACCTGGTTGACATCTCAGAGTGAGGTAGCCGGGTTTCAGTGGAAGAACCATACGGATCCCTCTCATGAGTTTGCACACAAATGGATGATCACTTACCTGATAGCCCTGAATTGGAATATGTCCCACTGAGATCATTGACCTGAAGGTGTTGACTGTTTGGGAGGTCAGACCCTACGAGGCCAGAGATACCAGAAAATTCAAGATCTGGACAATGTCAGACCCCAGGTGATCACAACACCTTTGTACACACCAACAAATCCATCTCGTCCATGCAAATCTATACCATTTGGTGGTACTGTTGGCCCAGGCTGCCAACATTCTGCCACTTATGAAAGTCCGTGGACTCTCCAACGTTCCATGTAATATTCCATGCCCTGAGGGGTAACCGGCCTTGGCGAATTAATGGGTGAGGATTCCCAAGAGGATCCTGAAGCAAATCCAGTTCATGAGAAAGTCAGATTGGAAAATTCCTAAAAAGTTCCAGAAGAACTGGAAACCATACTTGCAGCCTCCAACACGTGTGATGAGGACTATCATAGCTTCTTGGTGCCTCAACTGAGTGGATAGCCTCATGATCATCGCGAATGAAGGGAAGGCATATCCCCACTTCCCCGACCAGTTCTACAAGAAGGCATCTGTCGCTGTCAGCTGAACATCAAGCCTCAAGCTGAAGTACTGATCGACCTGGTGATCCAGATGCAACACAAAAAGATCCACATTGAAAGGGTTCCACTGGTTGTCGATCAATCGTAATATCTGAGTACCCAACTGGCAGAGGCTCATGCCGGACAATTCTCTTGAATACTGATCTGTTACCTCGTTGGAAACCCCCAGGAGAAACTCTGCAGTGACTGAGATGCTGTTGGTAAGGCAAAATGTACAAAATTGCTTGGCTAGGTCCACCAGCACTTTGGATTCAGGGCCTCTTACATGGTTGATGTACCAGATCACCGATATATAGTCCATCTTCAGGAGGACACAGCAGTTCGCCTGTTCCTTGGTCCAGCACTGGACTGCAAAGGAACCGGCCATTAACTCCAGGCAATTGATATGGAGTTGCTGCTCTTTCACAGACCATTTTCCTCCTGTAAACGAGTCCCCACTTCGAGCTCCCCATCCCGATTTGCTTGCTTCGGATTCAAGCACCAAGTCTGGATCGGATTCAAAGAGGTCTCTGCTGCTCCACACATCCATGTTGGTTAGCCATCAATGCATCTCCTCTGACTTCCTCCGTCAGCAGAACCTGCTCCACATACTGTAGTCCCCTGTGTAAATGGAACACCTTGAGCCTTTGAAATGCTCTGTAATGGAGTGGACCTAGGAAGTTACCTTTGATGGAGGACGATAGCAGACCTACCACCCGAGTCACCTTCCGTAGAGATGTCCATGAACGGGACAGAGTTCACTTTAATTCACGCTGGATTTTTCCATCTTTCGGGAGGGAAGGCTGAGGGTTTTTTCAGTGGAATTTATGACATACCCCAAAATGGTCTGCTTAGACGGGGTCATGTTGGATTTCTTGTGGTTTATTACAAAGCCAAGACTCTCCAACAGAAGAACTGTAGTCTGCAGTTGGTTCTTCAACCGGAAGGGACACTGGCTCATGAGGAGAAGATCGTCCAAATAAATTATCAGTCTGAAACCCTGCGCTCGGAGACGCTCTACGGCTGGTTTCAGCACTTTGTTGAAACACCGAGGGGGGGACGAGAGCCAGAACGCCACGGTTCGAAAATCAAAAACTTGACCACACCAGAGGAATTGCAGAAACCTGCAGTGGGGCGTGAAAATAGGAACTGTAAGGTATGCATCTTTGAGATCCAGGTGCACCATCCAGTCCTCCGGCTGCAACAGATCTCGCAACAGATGGATGCCCTCTATCTTTAAGTGGCGGTAAACCAACCACCCATTGAATTCCCGGAGATGGATCACCGGGCGCTGACCCCTATTGCCTTTCTACACCAGAAAGATATTGTTTAGGAAGCCCCCTCGGTGGAGAGAAGCTGGTCGCAAAAGAGCCCTAAGGTAGGCCCTAGGTAGCCCCATGGACAGGGTGCAGTGCATGTTAAAAGTGGGACACGTACTGATGTGTTTTACATGACCTACAGTGAAATGCTGCCAAATTCGTTTTTCACTGTTGCAAGGCCTAACTTTCTCATAGGTTAACATGGGGGCTGCCTTTTAATATTCTTAAAGTGCAGTTTCCCTTTGAGAGGAGATGAAAATTTGGAGTTTGGGGTCTTTAAACTCACAATTTAAAAATACATCTGTTAGTGAAGTTGGTTTTTAGATTGTTAGTTTAAAAATGCCACTTTTAGAAAGTGGGTATTTTCTTGCTCAAACCATTCTCTGCCTCTGCTTGCTTGTGTATTTCACATCTGGGTCAGACTGACAGTTGGGCTGTTGTGAATTCCCTCTAGACAGTGACACAAAGGGAGCTGGGGTGTAGTCTGCATATCCTGATGGGCCATCTGGGCCAGAGTGGAGGGAGGAGTAGTCACTTACACCTGAAAGGGCTGTGCCTGCCCTCACACAAAGCAGTCTCCGACCCGCTGGGGTGTGTCTGGAGCCAGGCCTGGGCAAGGCAGGATCTTGTGAAATACAGAGACTTTCCTTTGAAGTATGGGATATAAGTAGTGGACCCAAAACCCCAGACTTGCCGCTGGATGCTGTCACGAGCCGATGCCTGCACAGTGACCGGAGGGCACCGCACATCGCATCGTCCCGCTTCGCACCGAAGCCCTGGTGCCATCCACACCAGCGCTCCTGACTTCATCAGCCTGGAGTTTGATCTGCCACGTGTATGACTTCAAGGGCCCAACAATCTCCGCACCGACCTCTGGAACCGACACCACCATGCCAGCAACGCCGCTCTCCGGACCTCATCGCGAGGATCACGTCGACCTGCATTTCCAAGGTCCTGTTTGCGGGTCTTCCTAACACCATAGCTGGCTCGCAACGCAGCAGCCAACCTGAACTGTTGGATTTGTTGTCCACGATGCCGTGATAGCCCCAGATGGAGCTACTGGCCTCAAGGAACTGTCTTTTTGAGTAATTCTTGCAAAATTCATATCTTATTGATTGTATGTTGGATTTTTATTGTATTTGGTCTTATTTTATATAGATAAGTATTGGCTATTTTTCTAAAACTGGTGTGGTGTCCTTTGGTAGTGTTTTCAGCGTATTACTGTGTGTTATGTGCAAATGCTTTACACATTGCTTCTGTGATAAGCCTGACTGCTCGTGCCAAGCTACCAAGGGGGTGAGCAGGGATTATCTGAGCTGGGTATTTCCCTTATCCTGACTACAGTGAGGGTCCCTACTTGGACAGGGTGCAACCAGACTGCCAACTAGAGACATCATTTCTAACAATGCCCCTTATATGGAATGTGCCCCTTCAGTATCTCCCATAGGCAACTTTCACACCAACAACAGTGCTAAAAGAAGCATCACTGCTTCCAATATCTTCACTGAATAGAACTAGTATATACTTCCAGATCATCTACGGTGCTAAGATGAGGGAGGCCAAGCCAAACAATAGGTACCACCGAAGGTTTGCCCATATACCACACCAAATGTTGTAGAGATTCTCCTGACAAGTATTCATAGTTTTCAACAGGCCACCTGGGGCTGGGAATTACAGGATCTGCTGCGTGGACAGCATGTTTCAAGATGGAGCCCTGATGCTTTTGCCTCAACGGTGCAATCTGACCTCCCGATGAGGTAGTTTTTAACTTATCAGTGACTAGCTATGGAGTTGGAGTCACTCTAGGGCAGTGGTTCCCAACCGATGGTCCGGGACCCCTGGGGGTCTGCAAAGCCTTCTCAGGGGGTCCGCGACTGCTTAGAAAATTAAAAAATATTAACAAATATTGACAAATTAGGTCCCCAGCTCAATGCAATGACTCCGGCGGGGGTCCCTGGATTCCAATAATGATTCAGTGGGGGGTCCCTGGGTTCCACTAATGTTAAAGTGGGGGTCCACAGAAATCAAAAGTTGGGAACCACTGCTCAAGGGCATTATTGCCACTAAGCCACCCACTGCTCCAAACATTATTCAAAATCAGGTCTGGTCGTAGACCTATTTCCTGATTGGTACTCCAGTGAGCTTATTTTACCTTGGAACAGCTCAGTAAAGTCTACGTAACTGCCATTTCTGACTGTCCATGCTTCCAAACTCCAAACACCAACATAAAAAACGAGTTCTGGAATGCAGTTTGCATTATCCTCTTGCCTGCCATTGACTGCTGAGAGTTGAACAGCTTAGAATGATACATAGTGTGGCTTTACAAGCATCCTACATCCGATGGAGCGAAAGGTAGAAACTTAGACTTGGCATTTCTTATAGCCAGGTGCACAATCACAATGAGATGGAAAGGCTCATCCCTGTTTGGAATAGTCCATTGGCACGCCATGATGGTTTGATGGGCTGACATGTAATCTACACCTGAGAGGTGGGTAGAGGCAAGAGGAATCCGTAAATATTCCATTGCTTCCACTTGGAAGAGATGATTTTCTCTTTGAAAGACTGCCTCAAAGATGACACCAGAGCAGTGTTTCCCAAACTTTTTAAAACCACAAATGACTTTTTAAAATGACAAACTTTCCAAACCCACCTAGCTTTAATAGACATGAGGCAGGCGATTTTTTAATCAAACTAAAGCACAGTGTGGCAGCACGTGGTTATTTTGTGTATTTTCCACTGAAATGGTCACTACATTTGCAAAGACATTCAGTTTTGCTGATGAAACCATGCCGCCAACAAATGATAAAGTGTGGAAATAGGGTTTGTGCATTGCCAAGTAAAGTGTCTTGATTTGCTTTGATCTAATTTAAATGTTTGCTTCCATCACAATGCAGAATATAAAATTTCCTAGCTTTAGTTTCAATTTCAATTCCATTAGGGACGCGGAGGTCACGATTATGCCTTTCTTTCTTTGCTTTATTTTGACAGCAGCCATATAAAACATTACAATCCTCATGACTACTTGAGATAAAGAACTTCATAATCCATCCGATCAGGGACCGCATATCTGTTTTTAAGCCATTGTTCCTGTTGATTCTGCCTCTTTCTATGTGCGACAGTCTGTCGAATATGTACCCTTCAGTCCTGTTTCTTTGAATCATTTCATGTAAACAAGAAAATGGTGTTAAGAATACTTCTCAGTGTACTTTGACTAATATGTTTACATAATGGTTAAACAATTGTGTAGCTACATTCTGTTACAAGAAAATGTATATATCACACTATAAAGACATGCAATTATAAAGGTATTACTTACATGCATTACATTCATTTGTTTTGGAATCTGAGAAGAAACAGTCAGTCAGTCCTCAACCTGGGCGGGATAATCCTTACTTCATCTCTTTAAAAGAATTGAAACTTTCAATTATGAAAGGTAGAACATTTTATATTATGGGTCAGGACCGGAGGCGAGGATTATGCTAGTTCAAAGCTTATCCACCACAAGAGATGCCACACTATGGAGTGGCTTAAAATAGAAACGCTTCACCATAGAGTCCACGGACCACTTCGCTGTTTTCATGACATCATCCAAACACACCCCTACGGAGAAAGCCTTAGAGGTCATTGCTCCTCTGGTAGAATGAGTGCCGAACCTCTTAGTATCTATATCTGCTTCCTGCATGACCCATCTAACCCACCTTGCAATGGTAGGGGAAGAGACAGCTTGATGCGGTTTTCTGAGAGCTACGAGGAGTTGTCGTTCTCCCAGGGGATGGTGATCTTCAGTCATCGATTCATAGGCCTTAAAGCATCATACAACACAAGGTTTGGAGGACTCCTGAACAGCTGGTTATGATACTACTCGAGGATTGGTCTTTGTCCTTCTTGAAATATGGAAAGTGACGTCTTCTGGAATGAACATCTGACCGGTGATGTCTAAAACTTTGATGTCTGACACTAATCTACAAGAAATTAGACATAGGAAGGAGGCTAACTTGGCTGACAATTGTTTTCTAGAAAGTTTTTATTTTGGGGCCAAGAAATGAACAAATTCAGTATGACATTAACATCCCATAAGACGGAGTATCTCGGCTGAGGAGGAAGAAAAAGGAAGATGCCTTTAAGAGGTTTTTGGACCAGAGGATGCTCTCCCACCGGAGAAGCCCTCAATCAGAGTATGTATAAACAATCTTGCTGAAAAGAAGGTGTTTATGGCTCTCTAGGCCAGACAGTCTGTTGTCAAGGAGGCTGCAAAGTTTAGGATATTGACAACTCCCATCCCCATGGGATCCCAGTGTCTTTGACAACACAAGCCATCCATCTGTACCAAGCCGATCAATATCTCTTCATTGTACTACCTGCCCACGCCTTGGAAAGTAGGTCCGCAGCTTGGAGCAAAAGTCCTAGGACATGCCATAAGCAGCAGCAAACCCTCCAGAACCAGATGGTGAGGAGTCCCCGGGGGTGTCTCAGGAGAGAGTCAGGAACAGGGGTAAGGCAGACTGGGGAATAGCAAAAAAGTTCTGTCAGAACCAGAAACCACTCCTGAGACCTCCAAAGAGGGGTCACTACCACCACAGTCGCCCATTGCCTCCTGACGTGTGGAGAGTCGCAAGATTATAAAGAATGGCGGGAAGGCATATCCCTTCTCCGTCTCCCAATTTTGATGCAAGGCGTCCGTCGCTAATGCCAGAGGATCTGGCCTCAAACTAAAAAAATTGGCCACCTGGTGGTCCAGGTGGGATGCGAACAGGTCCACCAAGTAGAGACCCCACCTAGATTCCAATGCCTGGAAAACAGAAGGGTCCAGTTTCCACAGGCTGAGGCCCAGGACGCACCATGAATGCCAGTCCACCACTTGATTGCTCTCGACCAGCAGGTCTTCCACTGTGACTGAGATTTGATTCTCGAGGCAGTATGCCCAGAAGCTCTGACTCAGATCTGATAAGGGTTTGGATTTTGGACCCAGATGATTGATATACTTGACTGCTGCCACAGTGTCCATCTTGAGGAGGGCGCAGCATTGGATTTTTTTCTTTCATCCAGCATCTGACCACGAGCGAGTCGGCCATCATTTCTAGGCAATTGATGTGTAGAGCACTTTCTTGTTCTGACCATTTGCCTCCAGTGGAGAACTCTCCACAGCTTGCCCCCCAACAGATGCAGCCGGCATCAGATTCTACTGCTAAATCCGTCTGGGATCTGAAAATGGCACGTCTGTTTCACACTTACATGTGGGATAGCCACCAGCGGAGTCCCACCGCTGCATCACCCATTAGTGGAACTTCCTGGGAATAAGTCAGACCCCTGCGGAGGAGAGACATCTTGAGTTGCTAAAGAGTCATGTAGTGTATAGGGGTGGGAAGGATGGCTTGGACAGAGGAAGTGAGGAGTCAACCACCTTAGCAATTTGTCTCAAGGATGTAACAAGTTTGGCTTGAGTGCATGTCAATTTGTGTCTGATCTTTCGAGATGGAAGGTTGAAAGTGGATTGCACTGAGTCCATGACGAAACAAAGAAACACCTCGGCCTGCGTCACAATGCCAAATTCTTCTCATTGATGAGGACCGCCAGCGACTGGAGGAGGGAGACTGTAAGTTGAAGGAGGCTAACAAATCCTCCTGGCTTTGATTTATGAGTGAGATATTGTTCAAGTACACTATCAAACGAACGCCTCTGGCCTGAAGGTGGTCAACCACAGGTATGAGGACAGTAGTGAAGCATCACAGGGCCAAGGGCAGTCAGAAAAGTACCATTGTAGATTTGTATTTGTTCTCTTGCCACTGAAACTGTAGGAAGGGCTTGTGATGCAAAAATATGAGATCTTTAGGTATGGATCCTAGAGGTCGAGTCGTGCTAACCAGTCCTTGGGGAGAAGATGATTCCCACCGCTGCATCACCCATTAGTGGAACTTTCTGGGAATAAGTCAGACCCCTGGGGAGGAGAGACATCTTGAGTTGCTAAAGAGTCATGTAGTGTATAGGGGTGGGAAGGATGGCTTGGACAGAGGAAGTGAGGAGTCAACCACCTTAGCAATTTGTCTCAAGGATGTAACAAGTTTGGCTTGAGTGCATGTCAATTTGTGTCTGATCTTGGCTATCTTTCGAGATGGAAGGTTGAAAGTGGATTGCACTGAGTCCATGACGAAACAAAGAAACACCTCGGCCTGCGTCACAATGCCAAATTCTTCTCATTGATGAGGACCGCCAGCGACTGGAGGAGGGAGACTGTAAGTTGAAGGAGGCTAACAAATCCTCCTGGCTTTGATTTATGAGTTAGATATTGTTCAAGTACACTATCAAACGAACGCCTCTGGCCTGAAGGTGGTCAACCACAGGTATGAGGACAGTAGTGAAGCATCACAGGGCCAAGGGCAGTCAGAAAAGTACCATTGTAGATTTGTATTTGTTCTCTTGCCACTGAAACTGTAGGAAGGGCTTGTGATGCAAAAATATGAGATCTTTAGGTATGCATCCTAGAGGTCGAGTCGTGCTAACCAGTCCTTGGGGAGAAGATGATTTCTGAAGAGATTAATTCCATTCAGTCTGAAGTGGTGGAACATCACCCACTCATTGAACTGTTTGAGACTGATGACATGCCTCTTCCGCAGTCGCGTTTGTACACCACAAACTAATTGCTGATAAAGCTGTACAGGTGAGGATGTGTCTGGACAAACACTCTTTTGGCAAGATCATCTTGAACCTCTGAGTTGACTAAGGGGGCTTCCTTGTTGGATAAACACAAAGGTGGAGGGGGTCTGGATTTCCCTCGGGAGCCATAAAACTCTATCTGAAATCCCTGGACAGTCTGTACTGTAGAACCCACACATCTAACATCAAGGATCTCCAATTGTGCATGAACTGCGCCAGTCTGCCTCTTAGTTTTACGTGAAAAAAAAAAAGATCACACTCAACGTGAGTGGCGTCCTGATCATTTCCTCCTCTTGGTCTCTCCACAGAAGCCTCTATGACTAAGGTACCTGTGGGTTGGATAGAACCCACCAAACTTGGATAGGTCCTGTCACTGTTCACGTTTAGAGGCTTAGCCCCGGAACGAGGCCTGACGTTTTCCAAGGACAGTCGTGCGCCGCTTCCATGACTGGCCCAGATGAAAACCCAGGGGTTGAAAATCTTTTTGATGGGCTGGGCCTTGCCCAGAGAGTTGAAAGTGGCGACAAATTTACTTAATTCTTCAATTAAAGGGTCGCCAAAAAGACCTCGCTGTGCTCTAGGACCGGCCTCTGAGGTGGCCAGATCTACCAGTTTCGAGTCAATTTTTATTATAAGGGACCTTCTCCGCTCAGCTAACAGGGCGTAGTTGGTAAAGGAAAACTAAGGCCCTCTGTGCCCAACCTGACTGGATGTCTGGGAAGATAAGGGATCCGGAGGCCTTGGTGTCCCGCATTATATTTAAGATTTTTGTAAGGGGACCTGCAATGTCAAGACGTTTATCTTGACAAGACTGCGATGGGCGATCTATGCCCTTCCTGAGGTCTCGGATATATTAGGTAAGAAAAGTTGCCATGCGGGGATTTATTTCCAGGGTAAAGGCCACTTCATCCGTTAAGGATGGACGGTGACATTCCAACCTGAGGCGGTTGTGGACCTCTTTGTCCAGAGGTTTTCTTAACTTTTCCACCACATAAGTGGCAATTTTTTCTTGGTAGGGTCCAATCTGATGACCGGGGAGGCAGAAGATCCTCTGGGTCAAGCATATCAGAAGGTTTTGTCATCGGCAGACAACTTCAGAGTGGACACAGATGCCATGGCCTGTCTGGTTCTACATCTCTATCTGACGGAGGGGAGTCATTGTCATCTGAAGCTTCGGAGGCGGGAGATGTCACTGAGCTTAGGGTGGCTTTTAGGGGCAGTGAAGGGTGGGAGGTACCCAGAAGTTTGGGAAGGGTATTCTGACTGAGGAAGGTGAGTTTTAGGAAATCTATGCTGTCCAAATCAACACCTGTGTCACAGGTGTGCCTTTTTGCTGAGGTCTGGGGCATCTCTGGTTGGCTCCTAGGGCCAACGGCAGATGACCCTTTGAGTTCTTCCCTCTGATCAAGGGGTCAAAGGCACTACGCTGATAGATTGAATAGCTTCTGTTCCAGTGGTGCCAGCCTCAGAGACCACCCGTTGGATAGAAGCATCCATGATGTCACAAAATTCAATCTCAATGGGGGAGGTAGAGAATAGGAGTCATGAGAGTCCTGCATCGTAGGGCCAGTATGCACTGGGTGAGCCAATAAAATGTTGGGGCCCTGAAGAACAAGTTAATTACCTTTGGTAACAAATTATCTAGTACAGACATATTCTAGTTGCAGATTCCTTACCTTAGACATAATCTAGTTCCAGATTCCTTCCAATAAGAATAAGAGGGAGGATCCAACCTGGGGGGACAAGGTCCCCGCCAAAGTCAGAACCGGCGCTGAGCAATGCCGGGCTAGCTCCGGGTTGGAGTCCATAATATTTATGGGATCAACACCGACTGTGGGCGCGGGCAGCGCCTGGAGCATCCACATCTGTGTTGTCGGGAAAGGTCGCAGTGGCACGACCAACACCAATGCAGATCCGGAAATAGATCCCTAGGTGCCCTCCAGAGCTGCTTGGGGTAGCTCTTCTTCCGATCTGCACTTAGGCTGGCGCGGAAATAAAATAAATTATGTCAGTGCGCTGGAGTGGTACCTATATATGACCCGCAATGCCATATCTGCCAAACACAACACCAACAACAGACACGGAGTCGTTTGTCATCACCTGACGGCACGCAGTGGTACTGCTTCAGAAAAACCTCCAGATCCAGACTGACGCCTGAGAGAAATTCTAAGGTGAGGAATCTGCAACTAGAAGTCTTATCAGATAGGCACAGTAATGTTTGCTAGGACACCCACGCCCTTGTGTACACTGGGCTAATATTATTACTGGTAAGTATTGGGACCTAAGCGCGGTGTCCTATGGCTCTCTCGAGGGACCGGCATGTAATCATGCTGCACCTCCTGTGTGTATTAGCAGTTTAAAGACTTTCATCAGGCTCAATTACAGACCTCATCACTGGGGCGTCAATACATGCTCTTAGCAATGGCAGAAATGGCCTGAGGCCGAATACAGACCCCTAAAAAGGGCCATACCACTCCAGGCCTAGCTTCCAAGATGGCGTTGGCTGGTCACGCTGTTCCGATCGCTATCTCTAACGTGAATCAGACAGCGCAAGCAGGTCAAAAGATAGAGCATCCTAGGAGGCGTGCGGGCACCCCTAGTGGTCGGAACACCGTGTCGCACATCCCCGATATGTCTCAGACAAGCGTCTGCCCTCAGGGAGGCCTCCAACCGCATAGAAGCGGGAAGCACTTCCACAGCAGTTGTAAATAGGCAGCAAAACAAAAACACTTGAATATCTAAGCAATCAGCAATACTTGCAACATCAAATACAGAATATAAATAAGTGGTCACAGGCCTTTCACTTCACTGTCAGCTACGACGAGCAGTGAAGAAAGAGGCAGAATCAACAGGAACAATGGACTATAAAGGGTTATGTGGTCCCTGATTGGATGAATTATGAAGTTTTCTCTCCCAGGTGTTCATGGGATTTGTGGTTTTGATAATGATTGTTATGGCTGCTGTCAAAATAAAATGAAGAAAGAAAGGCATAATACTCGCCGCCGGTCCTGACACAGAATTACAAATAAGTGCTTTACCTTTGTTTTTTTAACTGCTGAGTAGCCACAGTTCATTTACAGGCATTTATATTTTGTTGTGTGTTACACAGAATGACATCCTACAGCCTTTCCATTCACATTCTGTACCCCAGCAAGATTGTCACACAATTCCCTTTACTTTTCTTTCTCTGTCTGCAAAGTGAGAGGCGTCTGTAACCACCAATCCAATGTTAAAAAAAAGAAGCCGCTATTTGTCAGAAGTCATAGCCGGACACGTGACCTCTGTCTTTGAAGCATGGCAAATGTGACCAGATAAGTACAGAATTGAAATCCATCTTCATTAATTGCTTAGACTTTCAGGATCCACTAAAATCGTCTCCCGGTCCACAGTTTAGGAAAGACTGCACTAAACCATCTTAGACAGAACCGGCTGTGGTAACATATCACTGATGAAAGTAATATTACAATGTGGAAAATATTTGGAAATCCTAGCTCTAGGAGGGTTCCCCTGAAAGGTGGCTAATGAACCAACACGTATTACACATTTAATTACAACATGGGATTTGCCATCAACATCACCGCTTATATGTGATCAGAGACTTGCTGTTTTTCTTTTTGAATGTTTTGTTTTCTTTAGTGTTATGTCATGGCATAAAATGCTCCATTCATCCAAAGTGCGGAGTTAGTACTGCTTATTGTCGACAAATTGATGATACTGATTTGAATGTTCTCTTTGTCACTGTCTCATCATAGTTTCCTACAGAGACAATGCCTCAACGATTAAGCCATGATGCCATGATGTGCTCTAGGTATATGGAGGTAAAAAATGAAAAACTAATAACATTTGCTTAAAAGAAAAACCTCATACACCAAACCCCACAATTCACCGTCCTAGTTTGATGGCTCCCCAGACCTCTGATATAGTCACCCCAAGAAATGAAGGTACAATACAACAGGTGACATTTGGAGAACAAATTCAACAAAGGTTACTGAAGAACAGAGTTTGGGTTGCTGTAGATCACAAATACGTCCCACTGAGTAAATAAACACGTCTGGTATAAGAAGCAGTGTTTAGAAGTAAAGCTTAGCAGCAAAATGACAGAATAAAAAAAAATGCTATATTTTAATCATTACACCCACCAAGTAAAAGTCCTCAAAATGCCATTAACTCTATTATGCACACAAGTAACATTTAATATTACAGATATACATTTAAAAAAAAAGCTTAGAGTTACCTTCATCAATGTACCAAGGACTTTTTGACTTGGGTTGGGAATCGCTCGATGTTCCATTCAATGTGTAAAAATATTCAGATCTGCTTCTCCTTCCAAGTTCAGGGGTTGTTGCTGTGTATACAAATTAAGTTAGTTCAGAATTAAATATTATAAGCATTCAATTAAGTAGGAATTTACACACTGGTGGGCATGTCGTATCCTGCAAGGAGCATGCAAATTTTTCAAATGTACTTAAAATAAATTGACAACTGTGTTTTGCCAGCAGCTATTGTGTTCTTTTCGCCTTAGCCGGTCCAAGACAGAAATAAATTTATTTCCTGTCCCGCTTGCTGTTCTGCTTGTAATCAGGCATTCTGTATAACTTCGATTACCCAACCTCCTAATGTGTTTTATGGTCTTGTTTTGACACACAACAAACGAAACGCATCAATTTCTCCCCTTAACAATCTATTGAACTTGTATTACAAACTTAGGTTTACCCTGTCTTAATTGCTGATGCTTTCTTTACATTCATTGTAACTAGCTCACCTCACCCTTTCCAATTTTGTTATTCTCTTGCTTTAGTTTTCTATATCCTACTCGCATAAACCACTCACACTACCCAATTATGTTAATTCCCATTTCTTAATTCCAGTTTCTTTCTCACGGAGTAGTTTTGGAATAAAACGTTTCGAAATATTTAATTTCCAAACTGAAAGCAAAACATAAAGCTGTACAGAAATCATATAAAGTTAAAACGCAACACAATGAAATTAGGTTAAAAAAAATAGGTACATCTCCTCATGCAAAAATATTCTACATACCTAATACAACATTGTAACAATAATCTTTAACTTTACACTGTCTTGATAAAAGCACTGCTAGTCTGATAGTTATGATGTGATGTTGTGCTTGTGAGGGTGTGATATATTTAAGTTAAAATTAGCTGAATTTTTTGTTAGATGCATTTTTATGTGCTGCAGTAAGCTGAGATGTATACATGCTGGTAGCGACCATAAAGAATATAAAACATAATAAACAACCACGCCAAGCTAAAACAAGCAAGCAGTGGAAAAGCCAACAGGTCTGTCTCGCCTTTGGGACCTCTTGACTTTGTCAATGCCTTTCAGTTATACTGTACATCTTTGGTAAGATGCCGTGCTGTGCAGGATGGCATGACAAAAGCTAAATATAAAAGGCTTGATGACACGGCTGCATCACTTTGCAGGAGTGTGCATGCTGTACAGTGCATGCACACCTACAAAAAGATGAGGGCGAGCCCAACACTGAGGGAAGTGGAAGAGAAGCACCTGGGCAAGAGAAATCAACACAGAGCGTGGTGGAGGACAGCAAAAAAGAAGTACGTGAGAGAGACAACTGGAAATCACATGCACTATCATGGGCTGCGTATTCAAAAAGAAATAAGTAGCACCTTAAAAGTAAGCAGTGGAAGGACACACCTAATGAGGTTATGAGCCATGTGGGGGAACAACAAAAGCAGCAGGAAAGTCCACACAAGCTTAACAAGCATTTGCAATGCAATGGGTCTCGCATTTGCTCGAGTTAGAGCTATTAGCGTTGTAAACTCCTAACCAGTGCCACATAAACTGGAAATGAAAAGTAAAACAGTTTCAAATAAGTGGACCAACGGTGGCCATTAGCGTGAAGGAGACACAGAAAAGGAAACAGAATGCTCGCAGTCAAACGTATCGGCAAAAGTGCAATTATCCATGTAACCGGAAAAGGTGCAATTATCTATAAAAGTGTAATTATCTATATAACATGGTCGACGTCATGCAAATCGCTCCATTACTGCCCAGCGAGATTGTGCTGCCTATGAAATAAATGGAAAAAGTAGTCCAGAAAAACAAACAGAAAACATGGAGCCTCGAATGTTTTCAGTGGTTGGCCGGTGTGCTCGAGGAGGGCTAAACACCGGAAAAGGCATGAGGTCCTTTCACTAATCAAGTCAAGCATATTTTAAAAGGCAAGCCCACGAACCAACCAATCCGATGGGCATGGTTACAAGCCCATAGAGAGATAACAACAGGTACAGAGCGCTTTGCATGCTCGACCCTAATAAATTAAAAGCAGCAAACAAGAGCAACAATAAAGCCAACCAATGGTACTTAATGGGTGGGGCAAAAACCACTGTAAGCTGACAACAGGGCTTTTCACAACCAGACTGATTATGCTGTCTGGAAGGTGAGACAGAAAAAGAATGAAATTAAAAGGGAATAAGCTAGTAATGACCTTCAGTAACACTTTTTCGGTAGAAACTCTAACTGCAGATTCCTCATCTTACACTATTCCCAAGGCATCAGAATGGATCTGGAAAATCTTGAGCAGTATCTTTGTGTGCAGGTAGGTGACATTGGCAGCCCAGTGTCGACATCATCCATGTCGGAAGTGACATGCCCAGGGCCTATATATGCGCAGGAATCTGCAGTTTTTCTCTACCAGAAAAAAGCATTATCAAAGGTAAGTATCTTTTATTCTGATAGAGACTTCTAACCTCAGATTCCTCACCTTCAAATAAACACCAAAGCGAGGAAGTGGGTATGGTCTTTTTAACAGACCTGACTGCCCAGGCAGTAGGATTTCATGAATGTGTGGAGTGTGTAGCAACCTGAGAGATGTGCACGACAAGTACTCTATGTGCTAACGCAGTAGTAGTGGCCTTCGCTCTGGAGGAATGAGCCCACAAGCCCTCAAGGGGCTTTTCTTAACTAGTACATAAAAGAGCAGAGTACAATCCACTAAGAGATGGTCCATTTCTGCACTACCTTGCCTTTTTCGCTCCAGCGAACCCAATGAAGAACTCATCATCCACCCAGTGTTCTTTGGTGCGATCAATGTAAAAGGAGAGGGCTCTTTTTGGGTCCAAAGGGTGGAGTCTCTCCTCTTTTATGAAAGGATAAGGTGGAGCGAAACATATCAGCAGTATTATGTTTTGGCCAACATGGGAAAGGGTCCCCACCTTTGACGGAAAGGGGGCACAAGTCTGCAGAACCTGCCTGTGTGGGCTTACAGGATGGGGGAGTGTTAAAAGGAAGAGCTTGAAGTTCACTCACTCTCCTGCTAATGTAAATGTCACTAAGAACACTGACTTAAGTCTTAAAGGATAGTTGTGCGTGGGTTTCGAATGGAGACCACATAAGTTACGTTAAGACCAAATTAAGGTCCCACTGGGGCATAATGAAAGGGGCAGGAGGCAACAGATGCTGTAAGTCCTTAAGAAAACACAACTGTTGACTTAAACGAGGGCTGATCTGGCAAAAAAGCCGAAACGGCAGAAAGGTAACCTTTAACAGTGCCCTGGGAAAGGCTCTGCCTGGCTAAAGATAACACAAACAACATCGCCTTCAACAGGGAGGCAGAAAGTGGGTCAACTTGATGTGAGGAGCACCAAGCCACAAATCTGTCCCAATGGCAAGTGTGGAAAATGTCACTTACCCAGTGTACATCTGTTCGTGACATGAGACGCTGCAGATTCACATGCTGTGCACATCCCGCCATCTAGTGTTGGGCTCGGAGTGTTACAAGTTGTTGTTCTTCGAAGAAGTCTTTTTCGAGTCACGAGATCGAGGGACTCCTCCCCTTTCGGCTCCATTGCGCATGGGCGTCGACTCCATCTTAGATTGTTTTCCCCGCAGAAGGTGAGGTAGGAGTTGTGTATATAGTAATAGTGCCCATGCAATGGAGTAAATATGTATGTACATAATGTGTTTAAAAGTAATATATTTACAAATTTACAAATGTACAAGTCTAATTTTTTCTCAACTTAAAACGGCTACAGGCTCCGGGGAGGTGGGAGGGCGCATGTGAATCTGCAGCGTCTCATGCCACGAACAGATGTACACTGGGTAAGTGACATTTTCCGTTCGATGGCATGTGTAGCTGCAGATACACATGCTGTGCATAGACTAGTAAGCAGTTATCTCCCCAAAAGCGGTGGTTCAGCCTGTAGGAGTTGAAGTTGTTTGAAATAAAGCCCGTAATACTGCTTGTCCTACTGTGGCTTGCTGTGTTGTTAACACATCCACGCAGTAATGCTTGGTAAATGTATGAGGCGTAGACCATGTGGCTGCCTTACATATTTCAGTCACTGGTATGTTTCCTAGAAAGGCCATGGTAGCACCTTTCTTTCTAGTTGAGTGTGCCTTTGGTGTAATAGGCAGTTCTCTTTTTGCTTTTATATAACAGGTTTGAATACATTTAACTATCCATCTGGCAATGCCTTGTTTGGATATTGGATTCCCTGTATGAGGTTTTTGGAATGCAACAAACAATTGTTTTGTTTTGCGAATTTGTTTCGTTCTATCTATGTAGTACATTAGTGCCCTTTTAATGTCTAATGTATGTAATGCTCTGTCAGCTACCGAATCTGGTTCTGGAAAGTATACCTGGAGTTCCACTGTTTGATTTAAGTGGTACGGTGATATGACCTTAGGTAAGAATTTAGGATTTGTTTGTAGAACTACTTTATGTTTATGTAACTGAATAAAGGGTTCTTGTATAGTAAATGCTTGTATTTCACTTTCTCTTCTGAGAGATGTGATAGCTATCAGAAAAGCTACTTTCCATGTTAAGTACTGTATCTCACATGAGTGCATGGGTTCAAAAGGTGGACCCATAAGTCGTGTTAAGACAATGTTGAGATTCCACGAAGGAACTGGTGGTGTTCTTGGTGGGATAATTCTTTTCAGACCCTCCATAAATGCTTTTATGACTGGGACCCTGAATAATGAAGTTGAGTGCGTAATTTGCAGATAAGCTGAAATTGCGGTGAGATGTATTTTAATGGATGAAAAAGCGAACTTTGACTTTTGTAAGTGCAGTAGGTAGCTGACGATGTCTTTAGCAGATGCGTGTAATGGTTGAATTTGATTATTATGGCAGTAATAAACAAATCTTTTCCACTTATTTGCATAGCAGTGTCTTGTGGTTGGTTTCCTAGCTTGTTTGATGACCTCCATACATTCCTGTGTAAGGTCTAGGTGCCCGAATTCTAAGACTTCAGGGGCCAAATTGCTAGATTCAGCGATGCTGGATTTGGGTGTCTGATCTGTTGTTTGTGTTAACAGATCTGGTCTGTTTGGTAGCTTAATATGGGGCACTACTGAGAGGTCTAGTTGTGTTGTGTACCAAGGTTGTCTTGCCCAAGTTGGTGCTATTAGTATGAGTTTGAGTTTGTTTTGACTCAATTTGTTTACTAGATATGGAAGGAGTGGGAGAGGGGGAAAAGCGTATGCAAATATCCCTGACCAACTCATCCATAACGCATTGCCCTGAGAGTGAGCCTGTGGGTACCTGGATGCGAAGTTTTGGCATTTTGCGTTTTCGTTTGTTGCAAATAGGTCTATTTGCGGTGTTCCCCACCTTTGGAAGTAAGTTTTTAGTATTTGGGGATGAATTTCCCATTCGTGGATCTGTTGGTGATCCCGAGAGAGATTGTCTGCTAACTGGTTTTGAATTCCAGGTATGAACTGCGCTATTAGGCGAATGTGGTTGTGAATCGCCCAATGCCATATTTTCTGTGCCAGGAGACACAACTGTGGCGAGTGTGTTCCTCCCTGTTTGTTCAGATAATACATCGTTGTCATGTTGTCTGTTTTGACAAGAATGTGTTTGTGGGTTATTATAGGTTGAAATGCTTTCAGCGCTAGAAATACTGCTAGTAGTTCTAAGTGATTTATGTGAAACTGTCTCTGCTGAGTGTCCCATTGTTCTTGGATGCTGTGTTGGTTGAGGTGTGCTCCCCACCCTATCATGGAGGCATCCGTTGTTATTACGTATTGAGGCACAGGGTCTTGAAAAGGCCGCCCTTTGTTTAAATTAATAGTGTTCCACCATTGAAGCGAGGTGTATGTTTGGCGGTCTATCAACACTAGATCTTGAAGTTGACCCTGTGCCTGTGACTATTGTGATGCTAGGCACTGTTGTAAGGGCTGCATGTGCAATCTTGCGTTTGGGACAATGGCTATGCATGAGGACATCATGCCTAGTAGTTTCATCACTAATTTTACCTGTAACTTTTGGTTTGGGTGCATGGCTTATATTACGTTTTGAAATGCCTGTACCCTTTGTGGACTTGGAGTGGCAATCCCTTCTGTTGTGTTGATTGTTGCTCCTAAGTATTGTTGTATTTGACACGGCTGTAGGTGTGATTTGTTGTAGTTGAGTGAGAAACCTAGCTTGTGAAGGGTTTCTATGACATACTTCGTGTGTTTTGCGTATTGGTCTTGATTAACCAATCGTCTAGGTACGGGAACACATGTATTTGCTGCCTTCTGATATGAGCTGCTACTACTGCCAGGCATTTTGTAAAAACTCTTGGCGCTGTTGTTATCCCGAATGGCAACACTTTGAACTGGTAATGTACTCCTTGGATTACAAACCTTAAGTACTTTCTGTGGGAAGGATGTATGGGTATATGGAAATACGCATCCTTGAGGTCTAGTGTTGTCATGTAGTCTTGTTGTTTGAGCAATGGGATCACGTCTTGCAGTGTCACCATGTGAAAGTGATCTGATTTGATGTATATGTTTAATGTTCTGAGATCTAGTATAGGTCTTAGAGTTTTATCTTTTTTGGGTATGCGAAAGTACAGGGAGTAAACGCCTGTTCCCTTCTGATGAACTGGTACTAGCTCTATTGCATCTTTTTGCAACAACGCTTGGACCTCTAGTTGTAAGAGATCCATGTGTTGTTTGGACATGTTGTGTGTTTTCGGTGGGACATTTGGAGGGAATTGAAGAAACTCTATGCAATAACCATGATGGATAATGTCTAGGACCCACGTGTCTGTTGTTATTTGTTCCCAGTTGTTGTAGAAATTGGTTAGTCTCCCCCCCACTGGTGTCATGTGTTGGGGATTTGTGACGTTGAAGTCACTGTTTATTTTGTGGAGTTTTGGGGCTCTGGAACTTCCCTCTACTCTTTGGGAACTGTCCTCCTCTGTATTGTCCCAGAAAACTTCCCCGCTGATATTGGCCTTGATAAGTGGGTCTTGTTTGTGAGGGTGAGGGCTCTGTGCTCTGTCCCCGAAACCCCCCTCTAAACTGTGATTTCCGAAATGTGCCTCTGCTCTGTGGGGAGTAGAGTGCGCCCATGGCTTTGGCCGTATCTGTGTCTTTTTTAAGTTTTTCTATGGCAGTGTCCACCTCCGGCCCAAACAACTGCTGTCCGTTAAATGGCATATTCAGGACCGCTTGTTGTATTTCAGGCTTGAATCCGGAGGTTCTTAGCCATACGTGCCTCCGTATGGTCACTGCTGTATTTACAGTCCTAGCAGCTGTGTCGGCTACATCCATTGCTGAGCGTATCTGATTGTTCAAGATACTCTGGCCTTCCTCCACCACTTGTTGTGCTCATTTTTGGAACTCTTTGGGCAGATGTTCAATGAAATGTTGCATTTCGTCCCAATGAGCCCTATCATATCTCGCCAGCAATGCCTGTGAGTTGGCAATGCGCCATTGGTTGGCTGCCTGTGCCGCAACCCTTTTCCCCGCTGCGTCAAACTTGCGACTTTCTTTGTCTGGAGGTGGGGCGTCTCCTGAGGTGTGTGAGTTCGCCCTTTTACGAGCTGCCCCTACTACCACTGAGTCTGGTGTTAATTGCTGCGTGATGTACACAGGGTCTGTTGGTGGCGCTTTGTACTTCTTCTCCACCCTTGGAGTTATGGCCCTTCCCTTCACAGGTTCCTGAAACACTTGTTTGGAGTGTTTGAGCATTCCCGGTAACATAGAGAGACTCTGGTACTGGCTATGTGTGGACGACAGTGTATTAAAGAGAAAGTCATCCTCTATAGGTTCTGCGTGCAGGGTGACGTTATGAAACGCTGCTGCTCTTGCCACCACCTGTGTGTACGCAGTGCTGTCCTCAGGTGGTGACGGTCTCATTGGATAACAGTCGGGACTGTTATCTGATACAGGCGCATCATAAAGATCCCAAGCGTCGGGATCATCCTGACTCATCCCTGTGTGAGTTGGGGACTGCATCATTGGTGGTGTGGCTACTGGTGATAGTTGTGGTGAGCGTTGTGGAGATGGTGGCGGAGTCACTTGTCTTGCCACCTTTGCCTGAGGCTGCTTGTCTTTCTCTTGGAAGGCAAGTTTTCTTTTCATTCTTATTGGAGGGAAAGTACTGATCTTCCCTGTGTCCTTTTGAATGTGGAGCCTTCTTTGAGTGTAATCTGGCTCCCCTGCATCCAGTTCTTGTCCGAATTTGTGTCCTTGCATTTGTGAGGACAGGCCCTGTTCCTCTGTGTAGGAACTCGATTTCGGTTCCGAGGCCGGATGTTTCGGTATGGAAACTTTTTCGGCAGTCTTTTTCGGCTCCGAAGACACTTTTTTAATTTTCGGCGTACTGATCTCTCGATGCCGACTCATTTCAGTGCCGCCTTCTCGGTGTCGAGATTGCTCCGACCTGGGGTCTCTGGGTCGAGTCTGCTCTGTGCCGGTATCTCGACCGGAGTCGGATGACTTCGACACATGCATGCCCTTTTTTGGTGCCGATGCTCGGTCACCTATTTTTCGGGTTAAGCCATGACCTGCTGGCGGTGGCGTCCCCTGGGCTTCAACGGTTTTTCCGTGAGTTTTGTGTTGTGATGTCTTACTCACGGTTTTCGGCGTCTGTTCGGGATCGACCTCGTCCGAGTCCGAATCCGCGATGGAGAAGGTTTCTTCCTCTTCCTCCAAGTGTTGTTGTCCTGTCGGCGCCGACGCCATTTGTAGTCTTCTTGCTCTTCGGTCTCTTAAAGTCTTCCTCGACCGAAACGCTCGACAGGCCTCACAGGTATCCTCTTTGTGTTCTGGAGACAAACACAAATTACAGACCAGATGCTGATCTGTATAAGGATACTTGTTGTGACATTCGGGGCAGAAGCGGAATGGGGTCTGTTCCATTAGCTTTGAAGACGCACGTCGTCGGGCCGACCAGGCCCCGCCGGGGAATCGAAAAAATCCCGAAGGGCCACCGGAGCTCTTCAAAATTCGGTGTCGATCTGTTGTAACTAACCCGATACCGAACGCAAACAATACCGTCGAATTTTCCGAAATTTTCACTAACTTTCCGAACCGAAACACGGAGCGAAAAGGAACACGTCCGAACCCGATGGCGGAAAGAAAACAATCTAAGATGGAGTCGACGCCCATGCGCAATGGAGCCTAAAGGGGAGGAGTCCCTCGATCTCGTGACTCGAAAAAGACTTCTTCGAAGAAAAACAACTTGTAACACTCCGAGCCCAACACTAGATGGCGGGATGTGCACAGCATGTGTATCTGCAGCTACACATGCCATTGAACATATGGTTTCTGTAAAGGAACACCTGACTGCCAAGATGACATTACAGACTTTGGGAGGGAGATCGAACACTTGTAGCTGCTGCCGCTAAATCTCCTAGCATGAAGATGCAGAGTACACAGGTTCTGGTGCAAGATCCTTATTCTGATCTTCTTGAGAACTCGAGGTACAAAAGGCAGTGGCGGAAAGACATACAGGAGTCCTGAGTTCCATTCTAAATGGAATGACTTTCCGAGCGAGAACTGCTTTGGAAACTCTAATGTGCAGAAGTACTGACATTGCATGTTCTTGGTTGTGGTGAACAGATTGAGCCATGGTTCTCCCTATTCTCGGAAGAGTCCTTGTGCTATCTCTGGGTACAGGTGCCATTCATGATCCGCCCTGGCATTCAAATATACAGCCACGTATTGTACAATCACGAAAATGTCCTGACATTCTAGATATGTCCACAGGCACAGGGTCTATGACCTTCCCCACCCCTCCCTGCTTGTTGCAGTACCACATGGGGGTGGTGTTTTCATTAAACATCTGTACTAACCTTTCTTTGATGGATGGTTGGAAGGCTTTTGAAGCCAAATGGATGGACTTCAGCTCCAGACAGTTAAGAAGCCATGCCTCTGCTGGAGACCAGAGTGCTCTGATCCCCACCTCTCGCAGATGGCCACTGCATCCCAGAAGGGATGCATCGGTCACCTCCATCAACTCTGGGTGTGGAAGGGAGAGGGGTCAGCTGTTGGCCAAGTCGCAGTTCATCAACCACCACTCCAGGTCTTTTGCAGTCTCCTCTGGAATCCGGACCAAGTTGGCGAGATTTCTCTGGTCCAGTGTCCATTGGAACTTTAGATCCCACTGCAGAGCCCACATGTGCCTCCTGGCATACTTCACTCCCAGGATGCCATCATACCCACCAGCCTCAGAGTCAGTCTAACTAAGATTGAGGACTGAGGCTGAAACGTCAGATACATAGCCCGAAAGTCCTTGACTCTCCGTTCCAGAACAGCACTGTGTCGAGAATGGCTCAGATGAAGGGGAGTGACAGTGTACCTTAATGAATGGAGGAGTTTCGCCATAGTCTGGAGGTGAGTGGGAGATGACTGCCTGTTGTAAGCCCACCTTCAGTAGCCATTCGTTGAAATAGGGGAAGACTGGAACCCCTGAACTTTGAAGATGTGCTGCGAGCACCACCATACCCTTTTGTGATTACCCAAGAGGCACTGTTGAGGCCAAAAGGGAGTACAGTGAACTAGAAATGCTTTTGGCCCACCGTGTACAGTAGTTAACGTCTATGGGCCTGCAGGATGAAAATGTGGAAATACATGTCTCATATATCCAACGCTACAATTCAGTCCACGGAATTCAGGGCAGAGAAGGCCTGGATAAGGGTGAGCATTTTGAATTTCTCCTTTCATAGGAAGATGTTGAGAGAGCAAAAATCTAAGAGAGAGCAGAAGCTTTTGTCTTTTTTCAGCAGCAGAAAGTATCAGGAATAGCAACCGCAACCTACTTCTGATGCTGCTACCTTCTGGATGGCTCCTTTGGCAAAAAAGAGCCTGCAATTCCCGACGCAGCAAGAAGGGGTGGTCCTCTGTCCGCTGATCGTGGCTGGGTTTCTAGACGTGGCAGAGTGTAACAACCCTGTTGGACAATTGGAGGCACTCACTTCTCTGATGTCATTGTTTGCCATTGGGGCAGGTGGTGGCTGATCCTGCTGCCAAACAGGGAGACTGTGCTGGGTTGAGGGCATGCTAAAGGGGCTTGGAGGCTGCAGCAGCCAGATGGGTGGGGGATAGGACAGTGCACTAGTTGGCATCCCGCATTCTCCGTGGGAATCGCATAGACGGCCATGGAAGGGTTGGGAAGCCTGACGGCCTTGGGGTACGGAAAGAGCTGGGAGTCCCTACCACAGCCACAGAATGAGCAAAAGGAGGAATGCAGTTGTGCGAAACCAGGGAGGTTCCCAACGACCTCGCAGTGATCCAAATTTTCTTGATGGGCTCGAACACTGATTCGATCCTGTTGCCAAACGGGGAAAGCCATCAAAGATTATGTTTACTAGTGCCAGCTGGATGGCCCATAGAACTAGGCATGGCAGCAGAGTTCCACTGTGGGCACGATGGCCCTACCCAGCAAATCGCTGGTGTACAATTCACACTGGAAGGTGAACTTTGCTGCATCTGGGCCATCAAGTATGGCCTGGTTCGGTATGGCCCAGGCCTCCCCCAAAACCATGGCCAGTACTTGTGCAACTAAGTCCCACAAGGAGTGGGAGTACCAGCCCAAGAGGTATGCAGTGTTCACAGACTGCAATCGCAGGCTGGTAGAAGAGAAAATGATTTTACTGAAGGTGTCCAGCCTCTTGGATTCCCTGTCCAGAAGAGTAATAGGGAACGTGCTAGGGATGACTTTGGTGGCTGAAGCATGCACCACCAGGCTCTTGAGGGTTCTGGGTGAGGAAAGCTGGACCTCTAGGTGCAAAGAGGTGGTGACAAGCAATGAATCTGTTCACCGGAATACCCGTTCAGAGCTTGGCCTAGGAAGATATGCATGAGGACTTCATTAAAAGGGGAGGATAAGTTCCGCAGAGGATAGCCCCGGTTGCAGCACCTCCATCAAGAAGTTGCTCTTGACTGTGACAGAGGGAAGCTGCAGGTCAAAGACCTCGGCCGCCCTCCACACCACCATGAGTGATCACCATGGTCAAGAATATGCCGTCCCGTAGCAGGTCCCGGAGGCAAGACCAAGTCAGAAGCTGGAGACGCTTCCAGACAAATTTCAAGACTTGCATCTAGAATGTCACTACACATGAAGACAATGATGCACACTACAAGAAGATGCATGCTTCAATTAGTCAATGTATACATAAGCAAGTGACCCCTTAAAAATCAGGAAAAATCTGATTTCTGTTATGATTAGTTGATTCAAATTAACCGATTTGTACCTCTGCAGCTGCAGATAACAGTCTGCTGGAATAAGACTGCAACCAAACACCTGAGGTGAGCAACACCGTTCATAAGGATCCAATAGCTAAAACAACACAGGAAAAGAATCCTAAATTCAGTATTCGGGTGTCCAGGCAGAAAAGGAAGGACATTGCCTGAAATGAACACTGAAGTCAGGAATGCTAGTGCTGTAGCTGTCCTCTGCAAAGCGGTTCATCTTCTCTTTAGCAGTATTATAAAGCTCCTCTCAACAAAAGTATTCAAACCAGAAGAATGTGGCTAGAAACTTTTTGGGGGAAAGAGAAACAGCAGACACCTTACTTGAACACCGCCTCAGATCCAACTGAGAGATCTTGGAACAAACAGAAGGGAACCTTGCTAAAACCTGAAGTTGGAAAGGACTAGAATGTAATCCAAGTCAACAACAGTATGTACATGAGAATAAATAACTATGTCCAAAACACGTAGAACCACTGAGAGTATATTAAGAATTTTCACAAGTATACAGAAGCATGTACACTACATGTAAGACCCGTAAGAGTAAAAAGGTAAGTGCCATATAGGCATGCAAGAGGATTGTTAAGAGAGATGATCAATGAAGGACTCCATAGATGATAAAGGTACACAGAGTTAGAAAGAATCCCGGCTCAACTTGATGTGTGTGGTTTTCCAGCAAACATATGGACCACTTGAGGGCAAAGCACCCTTTTCCAATCGGAGTTGCCACATAAAATTAAATATGCCTTGCTCACAAATTTTTACTTTTTACGCGATAGAGGAGAAAATAACTAGCAACGTCACGTTTGGTGGTGGGATGTGAGATCAGACTATACTTGATAGGTGGGAGATGTTAAAGGTTACATGTGGTGGGATGCTAGTTTAAAGATCACTTTCTTGCACCATGCTATTTATTTTAAAGGACACAGCGTTATTTAGAGTTTGACAGATTGGATACTCTGTAAGAAGGGTGAGAAATGCCCTGTCCGCTATATTACAAGTGCATTATAGTCTACGGCACATGGGATATCAATTACGCTTTGAGTATTCCATCCCCTAAGCCTTAAACAAGTCCCTCAGTAAAAATTAAAGCGTTTATGGGCTTCATCTCTACAAAATTACCCCGAAAACCACTAAGAGAGCAGCTTCTCAAACTGCAGTTAACAAAATTGGCAAAACATTTGACATTTGCATTTGGGAGCTGTTTTCAGTTGAAAAATACTTCCTAGTGCATTTCAGTGCAGGAGGAACGATGCATCTAAATAGCCAATAGAAAGAACCAAATCAACATGAAAAGGTGTTTTGTAACTGCAGAGCCACAAGTGACGACAAAGGTCTTAAAGAGCAAGGCAGGCATAGAGACACACACAGTCGTAAGAGGCTTAAACCAGCCTAAGATAGAATACAACATTTTCGGCATGAATGGTGGAAGCACCTTTACACGTCAAATACAACAATGGTGGGTGAAAAACTTAAGGACTTCGAAAAAAGGTAAGCTTTGTGCTTTTATATCTGCAGAAACGAAGGCTACTTCCATTTAGCCGGCTGAATAAGATCTACGTTTTCTCCAACCTCTAGTTTGTGGTTTTTATCAAAGACTAAATTAAAAGGAGCCTGCATATATGGGCTTCTCTACTTGCACGGCACCAATCATCATTGCAGAACAAAGCAGCTCGCTCTAGCGTGCAACTCAGCACGCATACACCTATACAACTTCACTGGCTGCCTGCAGATGTCAAAAGGAATTCCACTTTCTGCGCCTGGCATCACGGAGCCATCTGAAGAAAGAGCATGAATGCAGCAGAGGCACGGTTGCTAGGTAAAGACGACAAAGAACCACGAAGTCAAGCATGCCGATCACTCTTGTTTTGTCCAAGCACAAGGTCTGTGAAGCTAGAAGTGCGCTAGCCTGACAGGAAGCAATATTATGATGCACTTTACCCTAGGAAATTACATTTTGAAGTATAACCTAGGCACAGGATGAAACTAAAGAAACAACTGTTTAGGCGAGCAGCTTTGTAGAAGCCAAATGGAAACCAGGGCGTGGTTTACAAATAATAGCATACCAATTACCATAAGGAACTGAATATTGACTTGCTTTGTTTTTTTCCACTATGAAGAAGCAGCTGCAGCCATGACATTCAGGAAAGATGTGGATGTTCTCAAAGTAATTTGTGGAGTTAAAGGTTAGTTCTAAATATAGTGGAGCACTCACAAAAGCACTGTGGGCAGCTTTCATTGCCAGGTAACTAGCGGCAACTTGATAACTGAATCAAAAAATAACCTTTTGCCGCTTTTCATTTGCGCGCCGTGGTTTGTGCCCCACACTTCAGGCAGCTGATCAGTAGCCGCTTACCGGGGAAAACTGCAGACATCAGCATGTGTCTCGCATTCTGCTTCGCGTCTGCCCATGCAGAAGAATTATAGGTGGCAGACAAGCTGCGACTGACTAGACCTCAACCAGGCTGGATCAACTTGCTGATATCAGTACCTGGCATCAGTACCTCATCATATGACATCGAAATCTAGTGTACAAGCACCGTGGAGAAAAGACACAGTAAATGTGAAGAGAGAATACCAGGGTATTAATGGAGGGTTTGAGGGTATTTCGCCTGCTGGGAGCAGCCAGACCCAAATCAAACACCCTGTGGGCACAACCCACTGTCTTTTAACTAACAAAAAACCTCATCTTTCACGTGGAATGTAATAATAGGGGTAAGCAAGTTACAATGGGACAGCAGAGCACCAGCCATGAGCAGGAACGGGCTCCTAAGACGCTGTGGGTAGCCAGAGAGCGACAGAGAATGGGAACATGAAAGCACTTTATATTACAATGGTGACTGTAGGGAGATATGTGGGGGTATTGAGGAGGATAGTACATGTCACTGGGAGACCTTGACAAAACTAATCCACACAAAGGAGAATTGATGCTGCTGGAGAGATTACAGTGGCCTCGGGTTTCAACAGTCTTGTCCCCTAAAAATAAAGATACATGGGGCAAATAAAGCACCCACATTAGCTCTTACAAGGAAGAAAATGCACTCCATGCTCAAGTAATACAACTCAAGAGGATGCACATAGCTGAACTATGTGTGCTCGTTACTGAAGGGGAAAATACATGAGGTGATAAAAATGGGCACCCTTTATAACAACCGGACAATCGGAAATGAACAGGAGGATTTTGAGGTAAAAACAACATTTGCAAACCTACAGAAAGAAGGAAACAAATACAACTAAAAGAAAGAACATTTTATCAGTGACAACGTTCTATTGCTGTGAGAAGTGACGACTCAGAAAGCCTCTGGAAGAAATAAAATCACACACCCAACAAGCATTGGTAAGGCCAATAGGTCTCACCTGTGCAGCAATCTGAGAGCTATGGACATTGTTAATGTCAATGTATTTTAGCCATGTGATGTGGAGTGGACGTATACGGTGTGGAGTGGAATTATGAGGGATGGATTTTAATTGTTTGGTGTGGCATTGAGGGGTGTTATGTCTAGTGGAATTACGTGGCAAGGTGGGCAGTGGAATTATGTGGATGGTTAGTATGTGACATTGAGTGTGATAGAATTATGTGGGTGAGACTGTGTGACAAGGAGTGTAATTATTTGTAGTGACATTGTGTGTCAGGGAGTGGAAGTATGTGGTGTGGAATTTTGTGGCATGATGTGGAATTATGCGTTGTGGGTGGGATATAAGTGGTGTGCAGTGGAATTGTTTTGTGGAGTGGAATTATGTGCTGTTGGATGGAATTGAGTGGGTTTGAACTGTGTGGCATGGAACTCTAGCGTTTAGTGAAATTATGCTGAGTGGAATTATGTGGAATGATGTGGTGTGTACTTTTGTGATTTGTTATGAGGCACAGTGAATTTATGTGGGGGTCATTGAACAGAGTGTAATTATGTGGAGTTGCATTATGTGGTGTTCAGTGGTATGTGCAGTGCAAATAGGTTATGTGGGATGTAATTGTGTTGCGTTGAATTGTGTGGTGTGGAACTGTGTGGCGGGGCATGGAATAATGTGGAATGGTGTAAAATGGAGTGGAATCACATGGCATGTGTGGAGTGGAATTATGTGGAGTTTAATTATGTGGCATGGAGTGGTATGTGGTGTAGATTTGTGTGGCATGCTGCAAAGCTGAATTTTGTGGAGTGTAATTATGTGTCATGGAGTTGGTTGGATATTTGTGGAATGTAAATATGTGGCATAGGAGTGGAACTATGTGTAGTGGAATTATCTGCAGGTGAATTGTGTTGTGTGGAGTGTAAATATATGGTTTGGAGTGGAGTAGAATTATGTGAGGAGGGGCGTGACCATATTAAACACATGTGATTGTAATTTTATGTGCAGGCCTTTGCAGACGCTTATTATTCTCTCGAAACCGTGGCAATGCCAGCTTTACTCCTTGAAGCCGCATATGACATTGGGAGAACCTTGATAAACTATAACTCCAGGGAATGCAGGAGAGCTGTGATGGAAAATGCCCCCTTTGAAACCTTATTAGGGTAATTGATGATAAGATCTGCAAGACTTCAGTGCAGTCTCAAACAAGGTGGTCGAATGCCTACCTCTTAAGGGAAACCATTGCGTCGATTGACAGCCCTGGACCAAATAAAGCGTGGCCTCCTATAGCCGTGCAGTGCCAGGCTAGAGGTGCACCCCAAAACCGAGTTCCTGTAGATGACTAATTGAACCATTTTACCAAGTAAAATTCCAATGTAATAAAAATGATTGCTTATAAACATCAGGCTGATGTGCTCAACATATGGCACATCAAGCTACCGAAACAATCAAATAATCCTGGGACAGGATGACTAACTGGACGAGTGTGCCAAGCAACATTTCAATGCAATACAAATTATTGCTTATAAACATTAGGATGAAGCATTCAACATATGGCACACCACGCTACCAGAACAATCAATTAATCCAGAGGCAGGATACATCGCATGGCAATGAAAGTAAGGGCAGTTTAAAACAATACAAGAACAATGAATCATACGATTTAAGTGTGTGAACAAGCCACGTGAGAGCAGAATATAATACATAAGATTTCGACAGTATTAGATGCCCACTCAAGGATACAGCAAGGGAAAAAGAAAGTACAGCAGTCACTGGAAGTGGTATCAAACTGATACCATCATCACTTAATATTACAAACCACCCGTCTGTGTAAAGCTAGGATGCTACATTAAAACGTATCCACGAAGACCGCGCACATTCTACCATGCAATGCCGGCTGACATCAACAGCAAAATAAGGACAAAACCATTGATAGTGCTACTATGGATGGGAAAAGGTTAACTACAGTGAAAAGTATTGAACCTGCTTCCGAATTCCTGACAAGAACAGCTTACATGTCTGAGTTTTCTGACCCCTGTGCTAAATGAAAAACATTTATTAGGAATAATAAATTACAATAACGTAAAACAATAAAATTGGTACTGGCGTCGGAGGAACTTCCAACGTGCTGCCTTCCCAACCAAATATTTCCCTACCTGTGCTACTTAGAATTCCATCTGTTATGATGGTACGCCGCAGTAAGGTGCCTGACAGTTTTGAAATATAAACTTTAATCTCTTATGCCTTCTCATGCAACCTTCAAACTGGCTGCTGATTTAAATCATGCAAGCTTAAAGCTAGCAACAGATTTAAACCAGTGTGCTTCCATCTACTGAATGTTCAGGACTGTAACATACAAATTTGTATATTAATAACGTCAGGTCCAGCGTCCGATAAAAGATAACCAGCGTGCTTGCTGACAGTTGTGTGAAATGAAAACGTTTACTCCCAATAGCGTGACACAGTAGTAGGTCTAAGGTCGTATCTTAACCTAATTACTCCACTGGCCAACAGTAAAGAAACTGAACCTGGGCTTTAGATCTGAGTTATCGTATGTAACAAACCTTACCAAAGTGTGTGCCAACAGGTTAACGTATCTGGCTTTAAGGGGTGGAAATGCAGGCGCAGGGTCACCGTAATTGAAAAAGTGGAAGACAGTGCGGCTTGAGGAATAACCTATGCAAAAAGCGTCCAGAATGGGGGCATGTGTTTCGAGCTAACTTGATGTGATAGTATACCAGCCGGTTGCGAATGCAGGCGCAGTGTCCCTGTAATTGAAAAAGAATAGTTGATGACAGTGTGGCATGAGGAATAACCTATGACAAAGCGGCGCACCAAGACAATGGGGGGCATTTGTGCCGAGCTAACCAGATGCAATACTATTCCAGCCAAAGAAAACTTTTCTCTGATAATGTACCCTAAAACTATAGCAGTCGTAATATTCAAGCTATTTTCCATATTGCAGCCAAAGATATCGGGCTTGCATGCACAAGAGGGGAAATATATTGCGACCCTCTCCACTGAAAGATGGTCGTCGATCCACACTTCCCTTTAATTAGGGTGGGACCTTCATACCCAACGTGTCTACCCGCAGATCCCCCACGTTTCACTAGGTCGGGAAATTACCCCTCAAACCTCACTGCTTGAAAGGAAAACAACTGATGGGAAGATGATTGGTCCACTCCACACAGGTATACCATGTCCAATCGACACTAGGAGCAAGTATCCAATACGCTGCCCTACAGCCAGAGACCAGTGAAGGTAAGCCCAATTGCTGAAGAGGTGGATGACTCACAAAATAGATTGGTCCAAACAACGCAGAAAATGTTGGCATGAACCACACAGGGGGCTCGTAGCTCACACAGCATAAGAAGGGCAGAGGAAGAAATTTGCAAGCCAGACAAACACACGTAAATAAAATCGAGCAATGCCCTTCCTTCAAAATTGCACTGGCTTGATAAATTGCTCAAAAGGAACTCCGAAGGCCAAACAGACATGAATCAAATCAAGCAACACCTCCCCTTCTAAAATTCACTGGCTGGATAAATTGCCCAGAAGAAAGTGGGCACAAAAAACAATTCTGTCCTGGCCGGCCAGCTCACCTCCTGACAAAGAAAAGGACCTGATGCTGCCTCCCGTTAAAGAAAAGGAACCCAACGCTGCCTCTGCTCATCATGTGAAGGCCTGCCGAAAGAGAGGGTGGGGGAAGAGAGACCTGCTGGAGGGCTTGCTCGACCAGTCCCTGAGGGAGCGTTGCTGTTCTGGAACATGCATCCACAATGTAACATGAGCAGGCAAGAAATAATAAAATAGTCCCTACAAGAAACAGATAAAAATCCAAAGTGCAAAGATACAGTATGTGGTCCCAGCTCCATGGGTGTAAATGAAAGTCAAAAAGGAGGGATAAGAAGGATGGACTGCCCATTAGCAAGCAATTTTGAAGTACACTGACAGAGACAAATGACAATGGGCGGAGTTGAACCCTACAAAGCATATATAAAAGGTCGTTAAGCAACAGCACAAGTTCTGTCTAGGCTGGGCCTAAGAAATGGGCTGGCTTTTCCCCTCTTTCTTCAAATGGAAACTTAAACTCTCTTAAAGGGGAATGTACAAAGAAATCAAAAAACGTTCATAGTTTGTAGAAGACTGATATAAACTGACCAATTGGGTGAGACGACTTTAAGGTGGCCAGAAGCAATTCAAGAAAATGTTACATGTTACAGCACAATTACACAGACATGCTATACTGGACTGCAAGAAGCTGAAATACTTTGCTTTATATATATATTGTCTATGTGAGGAGAAAAACATCACTCGAAGAGTCTCATAACGGATAATGTGCTTTACTTCAGTATGCTAGAGAGCAAAATTCATGGAGAAATGATCAGGTTTGAGGAAATAGTTGCCAACGAGCTTTGCAAAGACATCAAGAGCAAAGCTTTTCTGCACACATCTAGTCCACATTACGACAACAGTGTTGTATAGAGACAGGCATTATTCATTAATATAAACTCTTGGACATTGAATGGCTTTCAACTGAATTATTCAACAGTGGTTCATGTCATACCAGAAAATGGAGTGTACACATTTTTCAAGTACACTGCTCCTAGTCCAAGGTATTCCAATCAAATAAGGTATCACCTCGGATGATGTTGATCACTTGACACCAGCAGAACAAAGCCCTTCAGAGCAGCTGTCCAGATGTTGATGCTATCTCATCTCTGGACGTAATGCTCTGCTCACCAGCATCCTGAAATACCCTGGCACAGATAAAGAGCAATATGCCTGTCTCATCAAAAGTCTCTCCTGAAGAACGTTTAGGATCAACTACTACTCTTATGGATATGATGCACAAATCTACTTCTATTTCAGCATGATACAGAACATTTATCCAAAAGTGCAGATGGCTTAGGCAATTTTAAAGAATGAGGAAAGAGAGCCAGGGTGAAACGGTCGAAATCAGATGTCGAGAGGAAAGGGTCAACCATATCTTCTCAATCCTTATACCTTTTACAGTGTCCAAGGGTTATTCCCCAAATCAGATGTAAAGCAAGGTGTCTACCTTGACCAATATTTGAATTTCAATACTCAAATCAGTGTGGAAATAAATATTCCAATGATTTGCATACGGACCACCTTGAATATCAACAAAAGGCTCAACAAGCTGAATATCAGCTCATTATCTGCTTCAGAATAGAGACCTTAACTACACCAGCTCTAAAGGTCCCCACTGGCAACTCATAACTAGCCAAAAGTGAGTTTTGCAGTCTTTTTTACAAATATGTGTGTAACAGTTCCAGCATACCTGCACAACAAAACAGAAAACTAGGTACACATAAAAAACTCCTGTTCTAGCACAACTTCCAGCCAACAATGAATCCTGAAGTATGAGTAACATTTAAATAACCATAAACAGAAGACATAACTGCTGCTTTAGAAAGAACCTGGACGATTCCTCCCACATTTGCTGTCCCACACTCTGATGCAGTCTATTTGCGTATTAGATAAATAAATATCTATAAAGAAAAACAATAAAAATATATTTAATACATATTAAAAATAATATGTAAGTATGTGACTTTGTTCAGATTCAGATCTTTTCAAAAATATGTAAGCTAACCAAAATGAATTCTTAATAATGTACAATCTGTTAAGTCAGTCTTACATTAACTCTCTTTAAATGTTATCACTGTGAGCTCAACTGATTTCTGTAATCTTCACTTCTGGAGGCAAAAACACATAAACAAGGCATTCAGCACCATACATAAAGGCACAAGTTGGTCTAACGGCTGCACACATCACAGTATGGTTGCAAACAGTGAGCATAAAATGACAAGGTTGGAAAATAAAAGGTCTTTTGCCAAGGTCAAGCTTTAAAAACTCTATTAAGGCCTACACCAAGTAGATATGATTTACACAGCATGATGCTTACTCAAAATAACTGGTAGCTCCCTAATTAACAAGGTTTCCTAACATTCTCCATTGTAGATGCATCAACAACTCTAACTGCATATTTTTATTTAAAACAAAATTGGTAATTAAATAGACCTGCAACATAGATGCACTAGCATTACTAAACAAAACAACTAATTGTTCAACAACTAACAATCCTCTCGACACTGTAGAGTGATCCCCACCCTTTGAAAACTGCCTCTTAAAGTCAGTAGAACTAAGCCTTTTATTGGAAAAGAATAAGAGAAAAATGAAACCAGAATTCAAGTATTCTTTAAGTTGCTCCTCAATGTATACATCTGCATCGCACCACCATAACTGAAAAGCCCATTCAAAAGACGGCTGCTGATGAAGATCTGTAGAGAAACCTACACTTTGGAGAACTAATGTTAGAGGTTAAATACCTCATCAGGTGTACTTTACCACTGAATTCCTCGAATAAAAATACATGTAATACACAACCAGAATAGGAAAAACACAAGAAAAACATATAGCATTGACAAAACCCTGGTTTACTAGCGAGACCATGAATCGCTCATTTAATGTTTACATTAAAGTATCTCCCACATATTTCCTCCTATCATGAGTTACACCCCACAGACTCGAGAAAAAAATGTGAGAATCCTTTTTTTCCAGCTGGAATCCTACATGGAACTCCAAATTGCTTACGGTATAAAGCACACAATTGTTGGCAATTTTACCAGCAGGTCCTTCTACCAGATAAAAATCAGGTATGTTGTTAATAAACCCAGGAAATACTAGTGTAGGAACAACATGCCACTCATGATTGAGCAGAGCACAATCCCATACAAGAGCATTGCAAAGCTCAACTTGTAATTAGGTCCTAACTGTGGAGAGAACACTACACAATAGCTCCGAAGACCTACAAAATAGGACATGTATCATGGTTGGAAAGGGAGTGTGTTTGACTTGTACAAATCTACTTTGCTAACTTGTCGAAAAAAGTTTCCATATCTTCAACACTGATCTCACCTGCTAAATCGCAAAACATAAAAATACTATCTAAAGTGTTACGATTATAAATAGCACATTATAATCCAGCAAAATACTCCATAGTAAATAAACAATTGTAGAGCCCTATGCATACATATGTGGAAGATGATATTTTTAAAATCCATGTACAGCTAATAAGTAGGCAATGCCTGCAGCTCACCGATTCTCCTTCCTAAATGGAAACATGAATCAGTTTAAAATTTATACTTTTCATGTCTGACAGCTTCATTGGAAGTGTTTTCCAATGCGGGTAAAAGAGATCTGCTTGATCGACACTTGATTTTTCAATTTGCTCAGAAGATATCTGTAGCACCTTGGATGAAATGAAAGAAGGACTACCCACGCTTAATCCTACGAGCCAGCAGAGTAAAAAAACAAACCTAGATTTAGAGGAGTTACACAATTACAAAAGCACTTGCCAGAAAGGAGGATATTACAACCAACACACTGCCAGAGTAAATAACATATTTACATGGCGAAGCAATACCTCTCACCGTGCACCACCGAATGCTGCCAGAAGCATGAGATGTCTAGATTCTTTCTTTTCCAGAACCAATAATCAATTTTCAGTGTTGAAATACTGAGCAACATACTAGCCAATTATACTGGGTATGTAAATCACTGTTTTTGATTCTCGTATGGAGAAATTTCCAATAATTTGTAGCACACATTGTGTCACAAAAAATAATATCCAACACCCTCTCTTTGGTGGAGCCAATTTTAACCTCAGCCAAGACGTGCGGCAAGTCAAAACCTAGGGCTTAGTGCCTGTGTCTTACACAATGAGGGGAAGTCAGCAACACTGGAGGAGAGAAAAACAAACCCTTGGGGAGTTCTTCTGACTTACAAGGACAAAGGTAGTCTCACAGAGAAGCAAACTGAAGGGTGGACTGAAGAAAGCAGATAGGTGAGATGGAATAGGTACTCGTTAAGGGGTACGGTAAACACGTTGTATAAAGACCACCCCCAACCCAAGACTCGTGAGCCTGAATAATTAAAGGAAGAAATAAAGGAGAAAAGTGGTCGAGCGCAACTACTCTGCATGCTGCTCTCCCCTCTCTTCATAGAAATTAAATAAGCTAAGTTCAAACATTACGTTTACTTTCCTCTGGACCCCCGGGAGACAAAAGAACAGGGGAGCCCAGTCAAAACTACAACCAATTACAGGGACTTCCTCACTTAGGACTTTTTTAAAGATCCGTCGCAAAACTGCAATCACTGGTGGGTTGGTGGCTAATTCAGGTGCCATGGAATTGGGAGGACTTAAGGAATCCAAGGTTAAGACTCGAAAGGGACAGGCCCAGCAGTTAGAAGGGGGGGGGGCAAAGGTTCTAGGCCTTAGTGGAGATGGACGATGGCAGGGGTGAAGAACAGCCTGTGAAGGAAGTAGGAGAGGAAAATTGGGCAACCCCTGTGCAAGGCAATGATTCTCTATGATCGGTTGGTGCACTAAACAGGGTGGGAGGAATATCTCAGATTTCCTCTTCATCATGCTATTCTACTACCACAGCTTTGGCGAACACAGTTGAACGTATGTTGCAGACTGTCTTGGCTGAGGTTAAAATCGGGTTATCTACTTCCAAGGAAAGCCAGAGAGAGATACAAGGAGTATGCAAAAGCCTGACGAAAAAACTAGACTCCTGGACATTAAGTAGACACGACCTAGAGGTTGTGCTGGATTTTAAAGCTTCAACTGCACTTGATAGAGAGGAGATCAGGGATATGAAACAAAGGGAAAGAGTGTCAGGATACGTTAGAGGCACCGGAAAATTTAAGGATCCTAAATGTACCGGAGGGGGTTGAAGGAGATGATATTAAGATGTTTGTGATAGCTCTGCTCAAGTCAGGGGGGTGTGTGAGGATACAGAGAAAGATCTGACCAGGGATATTCGAAGAGTTCACTGAGATCTATTCAGAAAGCACCCTAGCAGAAGTAAACCTTGAAAGATCTTAGTGAACTTTCTCACATACTCTATGAAATAGCGGATCTTAGCTAGGACACTGTCAAAGAAATCTCCGAAAGCAAGTGCGGCTACTTTTGAGATGAGGTCTGACATTTCTCCAGCCACTCTGAAGGCAGTGGGAGCTAGAGAAATGGTCAGAAGAGTTTAGGAAGCTAGGTGCCACTGCTCAGTTGGGATTCCCCACCACCCTAAGAGTAATGTGTAGTAATAAAACCCATAATTTAAGGTACCATAAGGAGGCAGATGATCTGATTGAGAACATAAGGAAGGGTGACCTGCCATTAGGATAAAGCCATATGCCTTTCCACAAACACATCATGCTCTCCTATAAGCGATTAAGGGCAGTTCACATTAAAAGTTTATCTGGACTTGTTTTGCTTTGTTTTTCAATTTGTCTTCTTCGCATCCCAATGAACACTCAGGGGCAGGGTAGTACCAGTACAAATTCTCCCCTGAAATGTAAATGGGCTCGTCTTAGGCCGACAAGCAAGTCCCCACAAAATGCTGACACAACTCTGTGAAACGTGCACCTATGCAGCCACAGGACAGTGGAAACCCACTTTATCATAAGAGGGCAGTTGTGCTCACCATCACATTGCAGAGTGCCACCCGATGCTCCTTACGGTCGAATATTACCATAGAAGGCCCCCCACATCGCTTGAGATAGCTCTGTGCCCCACCACTGGACAAGGCAGGTCCTGACACTGTACCCACCCAGCAGGGTGCGTCTCACCTGATAACACTATCATCGGAGGCCCTTCTGCATCTCCCATAGCCCAGCAGCAGTAGACCACCCTGCAACATAGAAAGAGGTGAAAGCTCCACAGTCACCTCTGCGTCCCCCAAGCTTCTGGCCGAGACAGGAAACAAAACAGGAAGTGCTAAGGTAAGGATGGCATGTTATAGCATTAGCAGGAAGGTGGGCGGGGTCAGCAAGCATTTCCTGGTTTGTTTCCTGTGCCGTGGGAGAGATAATACTCATTGTTTATGATGGGTCGATGATGAGTAGGACTAAGAGTAATGAACATTCCAGATAATGCAATTATAGGTTTACACACCTGAGGAAGGTGAACTAGTGTGGAGGTCCTATAAGGGGCAGAGCTAAGAGGGCCTGCAGCCAATCATGAGTACGGGAAGGAGGCAAGGAGGGTCAGGCCTCTGTATAATGCAGAAGCTGCTCAGTAAAGGTGTTAAGCTTCAACCACAATCAAAAAACATGTATTTCAGAATATGAATGTCATTTACCTGTGGCCTTTGGTTTACTATGACTGGATAATCCCTTTTCACTGCCACTTCTGGATGGAAAAGCAAGTTTCAGTGGTCTCCTTTCCTGTGACGCTGCTTCTGAAACATTTCAGAATGCAAGTTAACTGTTTGTTAAAAATCATCTTCATTTACAACAGCTGCTACAAGTATATGAGAATGATCAAAATTAGACACCTGTAAAATATGAACAGAAAGCTAGTAGTAGAGGAAAAGTACCCCGCTTTAAGCAGCTTATCAACACAGACAAGGGGCTTTTCTTAAAAAAGGAAATGCTTCAAAGGCCCCAGAAGAAGAACTGGACAGAATGGATCGAAGACATTTGTTACTTAGCCAAATAGGTCAGTGGCAGTTTGCTATTTTGTCGGAAGCTAAAGTTTCAACCCTTTAATGACAGATTGCTAATGAATAAATGAATTACAGCACTGGAAAGATACACACTACTAACTAAAAGGTCTCTTACCTAATTCTAAAAAAAAAAAAGGCACATTTTTAGCACCTTTCTAAAGCGGTTCAGAAAGAATAGGAGTTGCAGAGGGAGAGAATTCCCAAAAATACAGCTAAAACAATAAAACCCTAGTGATAGTAAGAATGCAGTTTCCGTAATTTACATTAGCAAGTTTCATTTACTGTGCAAGAACTAGGACTTTTAGATCTAACTTGTGACAACTTTAGCTCTAACAGTTATCTATACATCACATTTTTCTAAGCATCATTCACATGTTCATCAGTCCACGTTTATCAGTCATTGGTTGATTGTAACTGTCATTCATAACCTATGAAGTGTCAGCATTCTAAGAGCATCAGCCCACTGCAGTGAGCAGCAGTCAGATTGGTATGCCAATCCAGTGCTTTAATGGAAAGCAATTGACAGTGAAGTGGCTCTCCGTCACACTGGAATCACCCTGATGTCCTTTGTGCACATGCCATTCATCATCTTGGCTTACACTGGTAACTGTAGCAAACTGACAGTGCAAGATAGGGTGACCAGATTTTCAGCTATCTATTCACTAAAAAAACAAGGGTTAGAGGGGCATTATAGTTGGATCCAATTTTACAGGCACAAAACTATAGAGATGCAACAGTTATACTTATCTCAAGAGAATATAATTTGTGCCCTACTGTAACTATACCTGGCACTCCCCACCATACACAGTTTGTTCATCAATAAATGTATTCCAAATGTTGCAGTTATATCATAAATGATGTTACAGAAGATGTCATTACTTATGTAATATGTAGGGTGAGTAACAGTGAAAAGTGAGGCTGTGCTTCGGCTGTACTTCAACTGCAGCTTTTGCTGCCAGGCTCTGCAGCTATACCCCTGCAGGCACCCACCCCTGCACCTCACAAGGCCTCCGCCTGTGCTCGGGTGGAGAGGATCAGCCGCAGTGGCCACCATCCTTATGGTAGGCAACCCCTAAGGGGGGCATGCAGCCAAACTCCCAGAGCCAATTAGGGCCCTGGTGATCCCATGCCCTGGGGCCCATCCAATTACTAAGAGGGGAGGGCGGGCACACGGCTCCTCTCCCCAGGCCGATTTGGGCCCCCGGGGCTCCATCCACAGGGGCCTGACCAATTAATGAAAGGGGAGGGGGCCCTCCTTCCCGGGATGATTTTGTCCCCGGGGACCCCATTCCTCAGGTCTCCGCCAATTAGTGGAATGTAAGGGGGGCTACAAGGCCCCCTTCCCGGGCCTATTTTGACCCCGAGGACCCCATCCCTCGGAGCCTGGCCAATAGACAAAAGGGGGAGAAGGCTGCGCAGTCCCTCTCCCGGGCTGTTTTTGGACCCAGGGAAACCATCCCCCGGGGACCAGCCACTTAGTGCAAGGGGAGCCCAGGCCGATTTTGACCCTGGGGCCCTTATCTCTTGGGGCCAGGCCACTTCATGCTGGGTTTGTGATTCCGGTTTGGGTGATGGGCTCCATGGAGACTGATTCACCCCTCATTAAGGCTTGGGTGATGGACTCCATGGAGACTGATTTACCCCCTCATTAAATTCTGCTGTGCCGTGTGAGGTGAGGCAGCACAGAAGGAGTCTCTTTCATGAAGTAAACTCTGTTCCTTGTGTAAAGAATGGGTCAGTGTGAGCATGAGCCTTCACAGCACAGCTATAAATGTGCATGCTCACCCACTCCATTCCTAAAAGTGGAATATGTATTTATTTTTTCAAAATGTGCCGGAACAGTCCTTGAAAAAAACTGGACTGTCCATGCAAATCCAGGATGTCTGGTCACCGTAGTGCAAGAGGTGCAAGAAAAGCACACAGATGTATGGAGCCCACTACTCCTCTAGCCCTCCCTGTTTCACACCTGCACCATTCCACTTTTCTATCCTGAGATGCCCAATTCTTCTTCACAACCCTCCTAAGCCTTTATCCCATTCTGCTTGTTGTCTCCTCATGGTGCCCGTTCTTCATAGTGCTTTACTTGCATTCCAAAAGGGTCAGTCAGATAAGTACTCTTTCCTGGTCTTCGGTACATAGGTTCCCCCACATGTTTTCTGATATCAAGAGAAGTGTTGCTCTATTTCCTACACCAATGAAACAACTGGGGAGAAGAGATCTAGGAGTGATGGGGATTTTGTTTTTGCACTGCTAAGTTCTGAGCCCTCTTGTACCCTTTCTCCAACCCTCATTAGGTGTCCCTTCCTCAAATCATCCCCAGCTGGCTTAATACTGTGGCAGGGTGGACAGCAAGGAGAACTGTGCTCAAACAATTGTTCAGCAATAAGCAGAAACATAACAGAGGCAGCACGGCCACTGTGAACTGGAGGTAGGTGGGTCAGAAGGACGTGCATTCCAAAGTTGCTTCCATCTTGTTTTTAATATTGTAATGATACATATTTCCGGACCATTCTATTGTGCTGGAGAATATAATTCAAGCTATTTTCTCATGAGCTGCCTAGCTGGATCCTGTGCTGCTGATTCATACAGAATCTTTGGAAATTGGTAAAGGCAGCTTGTGTCAGATTTCCCCTTCTTACTTATTTACCTAAAGAGTGAAGCAAATACTTCAACTGCTCGGTCTTATCTGCCTGAGACAATGTACCCATTCTACACACTTCCCCAGATATTTCTGTAATACAGGCAGTAAACACATTTTTAGCATGGCTGATCCTTTTCACAGGAGGAATATTATCAGAAACCGTGTTCGCCACAATCTCATTCATGGTATTTAAGGATGTAACACCTCATTAAGTATTGTGATTAAAGTTGTGAATCATATTTTACATTTTTCAGAGAAAGGCCAGAATGTTTACAGACTGGTAAGCCAGATGGTTTCGCAGAGAAGTGAATGACAAAATATATTAAAGAATGATTTACATCAAGCTTAGTCAGATCTTTACTCACTGCATGCATGCATCACACAGTTTTCATGAGGAGTCTTTTAAGTATTTATACTGCAGTCGCAATGGCACTCATGAAAAGTATAGGGTTCTAAACTAAGTATTAAATATTTTGGAAACACGCATTGAGTGCTTTTAAGACTTGGGGTATTACTTAGAGGTGTTTCATCGAAAATCCTCTAATTTGTGGTGCAGGAACCAATCTTCCATTGAAGGATTCATCTCTGGTAGGAAATCACCAGCAGAACTGCCTCTGCAACTGGAATAGCACAGTTGAGGAAATTCCAGCTTTGCATTCTCAAATGGAGGACTTACTACTGTTTTGAACTTTTTATTAGCTTCATCACTCCGAGTAGAATACTTCAAATGACAAATGAGGACTTAGCAATTCTTCTACAAAACAGAGGATTTTCTGTTACCCGAGCCCTAAATCAGGCTCTTATTGTGGAAAAAAACAGTTCTGGCTCAGTAGATCTTAAAATACTTGGGAGGTTTTTGCTTTGGAGCTAGTGGCATCCATTCAAAAGTAAACTCCTACTTATCTGTACACAAGTATTTTCTTCAGTAATCCCAATTTACCACTGTTAAACTCCCAAACAACAGCCTGTGAAATTTTAAAGAATCCTACCTGGGATGATATCATTTATGTGAAGCAGGAGAGTACTTTCAACACTGGCAAAACTACAAAGCTGGATTCCATTATATCGTCCATCCCAGTTTCCAATCGGATTATCCTGAAATGGAAAGCCAAAATCTTACAAAGATCTCAAAGTGTTATTCATATATTTTTCCTAATCGTAAATCACGGTATAATAAAGTTTCAAGTTTTCCAACACTGTAGAAATACACATCATTTCACAAATGACAACAAAGGCTTTTACTGGATGAAATAGAAGGGAGTCTCTGTGATAAGATGCTGCCCTTTGTTCACTTTCATTCTTGCCGCCATCAACCCCGCTGCATTTCTACATTTAGCCCTTGAATATACTGTTCCCAAATCCTACTGAGAAAGCTACAGTTATCCATTCAGTTCCATCACAGCCTTGCTCTCCCTTCCTCAGCTCACTTTTTTTAATGTTAGTGTTTCCCACTCTTTTGTTCTATCATCTTCATGTCGCTCTTTATAGAGGTACCTCCCATCTTCATGTCTCCAAACCATGGTGTTTGCACCCCCCTCTATTTTCCTGTGTTGTCCTACTAAATAAATCTTGCTTCGTTCCTCTAAATCTTGTTGTTGCTCTTAAACCCTCTTCTAATGTCCCTCATGTCTATGTCAACTGTTAAGTCTCTTTCCTTTTCTTTTTATCTTCTTTCTATCAATCTTCATTTGGTCTTTCTCAAGGCCTCCCGCCATTGCCTCTCTGTTGCTGCGGGATGCCTCATCTCCAATTATGTTGGTTAAGAAATGGGTTATTAATTTTTTCTAATTGGGGGAGGGGGGCACTCTGTAGCACTCTGTACTTGAGGGCACTATGTACATTAGTCTACTAACTGAAAGGATTCTCTGTCTTTGTGTGTTTATAGGGGGGGGAATGGTTCTGCCTATTTGGCTTAATATACAAACAGTTATCTGATAGGCACAATGGTAGCTGAAGGTATTCTGCCCATGCATGTGTTGGCTGCAGAGGGTTATAATGTGTGGTGGTGTGATGAGGAAAAGACCAGTCTGTTCATCCTGATAGTGGTGGAAAGGATAAGGTTCTTTCCTTGTGAGTTGTGGAGGCTGGACTTAGAGGGGCATCTTCCTGTATGCGACTGTAATGGGGAGGAGGAAAAGTAATTCTTGAATTGTAGGCTTGGGCGAAGCCCTTGTTGAATAATGTTCTGATTTATCCTTGAAATTCCCTTTACCCCTCTACATATGACAATGTCAAGGACGATAAAAAGTAACAATTACCTCTTCCTCCATCTTCTCATCACCTTCCTTACATTATGAGGATACACTATGTACAGGAAACAAACAACAATGCTGTGCCTCTAAGCTTAACACATATTTTTAGTCCCTACCTCTTGCCACGAGGAGGTAAATATGTTACCCTTCAAACTGGTGCCTGGTTTGTTCTTTTCCCTATCCTGAGGACAAATGGAAACCTGAAGCTGCTTTATATTTATTTGTTTATATGTTTGTATTGTGTGGGATGTTTTTGTTCAAACCCGAAAACAAATTTGATTTGTTTATTATTTTTTTCTCAGGATAGGCCTAGCCATGTAGAAAGTATCCTAGAGGTTTGGAATTCCATTGAAATACTAACTGTATGATACACAGATCAAGGGTTCCTCTAGCTATGCTGGGCCAGTGGGGCATTGTGTGCAAGTCCTAGGTCCTCCTTTAATACATTACTTAGAATTGTTTAAGACCAAACAATGGTGTGCTGTGAAAGGTGACTAAGTCGTGCCCCCGCACCTCCCACACAGTCTCCTTTACAGAGATCACCCCTTTATAGGGGTCACTGTTGTAAGATGATACAGAGTAAAGGAACATTTTATACAAATCATTTTAAATTGTAAAATGACAGGGGCTTGTAAGTATGTATTAAACAAAATGAGAGATCTGACCTGCGTCTGTGGAATTCATTTGGCGTTGCGCTGTTCCCCATCTTCCTACATAGCTGGAGGATATCATAAAAATATAAGGAATGCCAACGCTGCCTTTAATTGGACGCACCCCACTGTGTATTTTCATATGTTAGTACTTAAAAGTAAACAGGCGCAGGACTCAACGGTTACTATGCTGTCAGTGCCATGACCTAAACTGATAGGTCCGAATATGGTTTAATTAGAACGGTTTGCTGCACAGCAAATACAAAAGATCTAAAGACCAATGTGTGTGAATTCATATGGACGCAAAGAACAATGTTTGTTGCTTCTTTTCTTGTTGTCGTTTTATTCTTGGTCTTCTCACTTTCATGTACTTGTACCAAGGCCAACCCCAGTTTCGCACAAAGCCAGCAGATCTCTCCTGGGTGACCTATTGGCTTTGCTAATGCTTTTTGTCAATCATTTTCTTTTTTTGTTTACTGATCCAATGTGGCAGACGCTGTGACAATGGCACCACATTTTTTCTTTTTAATTTACCAATCAAGGATGGAAAAAATGGAAAAGCAAGCACTGGCATGGCCAACAGGTCGCACCTTTATGGTGTGAGTGCCAAACTGTTGACTTTGCAAATGTGTGTAAAGTATGTTTTTTAAAAAGCAAAATAACCAAATATTTCAAAATACTGGAGCAAAAGCAAACACATACCGGATGGTACCTGAAAACTGATAATTTAATTCAATGTTTCCAATCTTTATAAATGATATGGTTTATTTTTCAAACACTTTGCACTCCCGAAACTCTAGATTTCAAAAGAAAAAGGCGGCTTTAGAATGTAAGGGGAAATGCCTGCCAAGGCCTAATTTACTTACTACAAGATTCAGCCATTAGGTCTTCTGTAGTAGCCTAGAGAAAAGACTTATGCACCTCTAAAAGGATTGCTAGGTACACCTTGTGCAGCAGATGGCCCTTCCCTGAAGCCATAAAAGCCATTGTGTGCCTGATCTTACGTGGAATGCAGAAAATAAAACAAAAGCAATCCTTAATGTAGGTTCTTTATCCATACCCCAGCAAAAGTATACCTTTTGTTGTGCTTTTACAGACAAGATGGGGGGGGGGGGGGGGGGGGGGGAGCAACAAGGTGCAGGTCAGGTGGCCATTTGTAGGGAGGAATTGGCACACGAGGAAAAGAGCTAGAAAACAAAAGCATTCTCATGGAGTACTGAACGAAAACGAAAATAGTTGTCCTCCAAATTTAACTAATGAAATATGTCAGCCAATTAAGAGGATTGTAAAGGAGCTATGCTCCAAGGGAGGGACAAACACAAGAAAAGGAAGGTAAACCATTGAATAAGAAGCAAGCAAATGGAGGTAACAATAAAACGAACAATATACCATTGGTGGGCTGTAAAGCTCACTTTATGTTCACAATGGGTATTTCATCAAGTCTAGTCGGCGAGACCTAAAAAAATGTAATTTACTAGTGAGAAATTACTTTTTGCAGTACAATGCTGTCTGGCAGCAAACTGCAACTGCCTAGCCTGCAAAAAAAATATAAAATACAAAAATGTATTTAAAGGAACATGTGAGTGGGAAAGCAACAGAGCAGGAAGCAATGGGAGGTGGGTGGGACTGCAAGGGAACAACAGAGACATGTAAAGAATGTCCATCTGCAAGTGCCATCTGCTAGGCCCTCCACACAAGATAGAGAAAGAAAACACAGGCACTCCCATGGACTGAATAATGAAAAAGAACAAGTGAGACCCGTAAATGTGAGTAGTGGACAAAAACTTGTCAGCTAATCAAAATAACTGCAAAGAGGCTATGATCAAGGGGAAGGTAAAAAAGAAGAAGAGGGTGGTAAGCCACTGAATAAGAAGCAAGCAAATGAGAATAACAATACGACCAACTAATTGTAGGCAATGGGCAAGCACTAAGTCCTCTATAGATGTTTCATTTGGTCCACAATATGATTTCCTTGGCAGACAGCTGACAGCTGTCAGCATAACCTAAAACGTCCAACAAATGTCTTCATAAAGCAGTGTTTTCAATTATTCTAAAAAATACCACACCAGTTAAATGGCAAAAGACACCTTGGCTGTGTGTATTTGTGACTCCTATAAGAAAAAAGTCACAGGACAAATTCTCTGGACATTCTTTTATTGTTAAGGTTGAAAGAAGACATGCAGACAAAGCATGTATTTAGTTCCTACAAGTAGCTCAAGCTGGCAATTGCTATGTTGAAGAAGATTCCTGTGCAGTCTCTCTATGACTATATTAAAGCTAAGAACGGTGGCTCTAAACAGGACTCCTGAAAGGCAGGGGAGGTCGTGAAGAGCGATGAAAGAGGTTCCTCTGCTATTTGTGAGACAAATATTGAGAAAGTACATGGCTGGTCCCACAAACAGAGAAGCAAGAAACAGTCATATGGCTTACAAGTCTGACAGAAAGAGTCAGATGGATGAGCCTTTGAAAGGCTAGTTAACCTAAATGCATTGTATGATCTGATTCTTAGAAGCAGAGTGGGAGTCGTCAGTCAAGGTAGAACCCAGGCAAAAGGTGGTAATTAGTCATCTAAAAGAGGAATGCCCTTGGGACCATTATTAGAAGGAAAACCAGCAAAGACAAATTTAAACTGAAGCAAGTCCTCTTGGCTAGGCAAATTTTACACAGAACCCAAAAAAGCGTGTTGCTAGGTCTTGTAGAGCTTGCCAGAACTGGACTTGCCAGAATTAACTCCTGGACTTGATAGTCTGAGATAGCTAAGGCTAAAGTTCTTCTTTTGACCAGAAATTCCGTGAAGAAGCATCCAATGTGCTATCACCATGAGAAGCAGCACAATTTGAGCTATTTTATCACTGTGTAGCAGCTCCCTTTTTATTATAAAGTGATCCAAAACCGAGGGAACTGGTAACTTCTGAGGCAAGTCTAGTAGCTTTTTGGTGATCCACTGGTTAAGGAGGTGAGCAAATCTGTTAGTACCTTTACAGCCCTGGATAAAGCATGGCATTCTATGAAACAGGCTTTAAGCCCACATGTTTTTGGGAAGGCCAGTAGTGCTGGGTGGGACTTGCCCACCAAATAATAAGACCAAGTACCAAAAGTACCTAAGAGCCAGTAAAGACAGAAGGGAAGAACCAGAAGAGTTTTGCTATTTATCCTTTTCAACTGTTGGAACGAATCGAGGGAGGTTCAAGAGAAACTCATTCCACGGAGCTTCCCGCCAAATACTAAAGCAAGCCTGATTCATGCTTCCTAAGTACAACTGGGGGAATGAATAAGAAAACTCTTTCACAACAGCCACTTTCTGATAAGGAAAGCATGGACAAAAGAAACTGTTCAATGGTTTTAGTTGGAGTGCTTCAATAATCCACTGAAGGGGACAAGCCTCAGACCAACTGCTCTTTACCAGGGAGCAACAAGAACTTATAAGAAAGGAAAAACACTATATAACACACACAGTCGCACCCAATAGAGTTTTTGTGCAACGTTTTTCTTGTAGCAAAAAAGGGGCTTCAGTTCAGTAATACGCTGCAAAGTTTGGTTAGTGTTTCTACATTTCAAGAGGGAGTGCATCTATCTTTAAAGAGATATCTGATTGAAGGAAGCCTACCTGATGGTACCCATAGCTGCAACTTATATAAGATTCCTTCAGATCATATGGCAGGAGTAGGTCTTTGATTTTATGTTGTTGCCCCATGGCCTGTCATCATATTCTTCGTAATTCACAAAACTCAATAAAGCAAGATGGGGAGTAACTTACAGTGAGGATGCGAGGTAAATATTTTACCTGGACTACATGATTTGCATGTTGCCGGATCTGCTTACCCTTTTAGAACGAATATCAGTTGTTACTAAGCAGACTTTTTCAAAGTGGGAATTTTTTGTACAATGCATATAACACAACATGTTGCCCTTTACAACAAACTGTATTACATTGTTATTACAATGTTGCACTTTTACCACACAAGACTAGTGGCATTGATAGAGATGTATATATCTATAAATATATATATCTTTCTCTTTATTGTTTGAGAGGAAACAAAATGTGAAGAAGTTGCATCACAGACTCTAGTAGAGTGTTACAGAGTTATATGTGGTGAAAGAACAGTGTAGGCCTAAATTCCACAAAGATGCAAGACAGGTGAAGAGTTCACTGGAAAATAAAGTCATGATCAGAAAGGTCTTAGTTAAAAGAAAACCTGTGTTTGTGAGCTTAGAGGAATTTATGGTCACAGCACACAAGCATGTATCCTTTGTTCTTGGTAAACTGAAAACTTGACTGAAAGAACGTGAGCAGGAGTTGGGGTTAGCCAGGTACACACAGAATCAGATGAGAAGTCTTGGGAGCACAGCAATAAAACATACATGCATACACATGCATATTAAAGAAGCAAATAAATGGGTTGTTAAGCATTGCTAGCATTACAATGAAGAATAAGAAGAGAAAAGGTTACGAGTTTGAGGACACAGGTGATGTGATTTTCTTGTAACAAATATGTACTTGTGAGTAATCTTATTTGACCTTTTGTAAAAACATTGTTCATGGAACTATATTAGGGCTGTCTGTGAACAGCCATTTGAGGTCATCTGTTTACCTCTGTAAGGATAGCTACTCTCCCTGCCGCAACAGTTAATCTGCTTTTGCCCTACCGAGAGGAGTTCTGTTTTTATTAATTTCAGTTTCCCTACAACAGTTGGCAAGAAAGATAGGAGTCCCATTTATTTTCAACCAACTGCTTCTGACAGAATACCATCTACCCTCGCTCATAGATTACTGCACACCTTTGATGAGGTAAGCAGACACCATGTTAACTAAAGTTCTGCCTATTCACGGGGTGGGTAGGACCCGGAGTTGCCGTACTTTGAGGTAAGGATAATACAGACTCTGTTCCATGTTTTGTATATTATGTGACTTGTCTTTTTGGCAATAGTAAACATAGGTATAATGTATATAAGTTTAGCACCTGCAAGATTGTGTACCAGGTTTACGCAATATTAAGTTAAGGTGCTGCGTAGTTGGGAGAGTGTTTATCCCAATGTAAATTTGAAGTGGTCAATGTGATTTGAAGGTGGGAGTCCAATATGTGGTGCAATATTGTGACATACAGGGATGGATGAAAAGCTGATGTCGCTAAACTTTACCTCCAAATACACTCACCGTCATGGACCTAACGTCTGGAAGCCATTCTATGGTCTATAAGACCCATGATTTGTGGGTTATCCTCTCCTGAGCGCTGAGGGAAGTGACCAGTTTCTACCGATTTAGTTTACAGTTTAGAGCCAAACAATTGTGATTAGCATTTAGAAGGAGTTGAAATGTTTATATTGATTAATAATGTTGATGATGAATGTACATGTGCGACTGTAAATAGAAATGTGGCCACAGTGTAATAATGTTGTGAGGTATAATTTTTTATATGCGTCTTCAAAGACAAATTGTGAGGATCAGTGTGAGAAATGAAAAAAAACACTAAGAAGACTAAATAAAAGATTAGATTATAAATGCTGCTAGGAATACAGGGGACTACAGAGACTACCTTAGAACACATGCAAAAGACCCTTTGAGGAGATCAGAAAAGGTTGCAAAAGTAAGGAATGGTTTAAGGCCACTCTGACACACACATAACCCTGGCCAAAAGAAGGGACATTTAGTGATAAGATATTAGAACACATTATTACACTTCTCAAGAGCAAATATAAAGTAGGTACAGAACTGAGAAGCCACATTAGTTGTATGTTAAGTCTTCTGCGAAATGTCTAAGGACTCCTCAAATGCCGGCACTTCTAGTATCTGTTCTGCTCCCCCACCTCCATATAACTCTACGAATATTTGTCCCAAAGTACCTGGTATTTAGCCATTAGCCGCAGTGGGATTTGAGAATCCTGAGATTGAGACCCCTTCACAATCTCTGAAGAGATCCTCTAGTTTTGCTCCACTGATGTCAAAGCTAAAACACACAAGTACTCCTGGACAACAAGTAAGAGTGAGTGACTCTCAGTTTTAAGGACAATTAGAAAAACAGTTCACACTACATTTAGATCTAGCCTCTCCCAAGAGGATAGGAGTGAAGAGCTAGAGCAGGGTCCAGTAGACAGTGACGATCAGTTGCTTGTTTCATCAGCAACATCGCATTTGTTACAGAAGAGATACATAACAGGAAGGGCAGTTAAGGAACGGATGTCTGCTCTGCGACAGATAGATGTAGATTATGTTAGATGGAATAAGAATGTAGAAAGGACTGTTAGTATGGCGTGATGGCCAATATCCCCAAAAAAAGATGAGATTTTACAACAGAAGGTAATCTACCACCTTGGCAGAACAGAAGGGGAGTGTAATAGTTTCACGAGAGAGCTTTCAGAAATGAGGACAGAAGAAAAGTGAGGGAAGCAAGGGGCGAAGGATATTGTGATAATTTGTCAGAACGGATTCAGGGAAGTTTTGAGAGGATGGAAAATAAAGTAGAGTCAATATATAGGCGCATAGACAGCAAGGGTGAAATACTCCAATTTCCAGAGGCTAGGCAGCCTATTTATGACATTAGCACTCAAGAAAAGGCACTCCTTAATCTTGACCAGACGAAGGAAGCGATGGGATTGCCTAACTGCAACAACACTAGAGAAGGACAGCAGGATGGGTACTCTAAAACTATGAAACCCCAAGCAACAGAGCTTGAGCAGTTGCGATTTCAGGAAACACATGGTTTACCAGATCCCAGGATGGGATCTTATGTCGTATAGGAGCACAGACACTACATGATAGACCAAAGCAGCAGATGAATGTTCAATCAGTTTTACGTGACACTGATCTCACCCCTAGTGAGATAGTTGCAGAAGGGGAAAATAGTTGGTACATTGTTGTCCCCTGTGTGGATAATTTAGCAGGATGGACTGAAGGTTTAGCACTGCTTTTGTCAATGGCCACAGTAAGGGTTTTTCGTGACACAGCAAATGCTGAGGACTGCATTCTTTATAGTGAGGGAGGTCCAGACGGAGACTATCCCTATAGGCGGAAATGTCTGTGTGTGTGGCAAAAACATGTCAGAAAGCACCCCCACAAACCCTGTTATTCCCATATATCAGATGCCCCTGATACATAAGGGACCTGGAGAACCCTTTTTGTTCCTTGGCAACAAATGGACAAGGAGAATCTTAAAAAGCTGTTACTGCTGCTCATAGTGGGAGCAGGGAAATGGAATAGATCTTTTGAGAAACTAACTCCAGGTATTACCCTGGCGGTAGGGGACATAAAGAGTTTACTTAACTCTCTTATAGGAGATGAGAAAGATACTGTTTTCCATAAGGCTGGAGTAAGAAATGTTGCCCTCACTGAGACTAGGTGTGATGGTTCCCTATTCAATTTAGTTTGGGCAGTAGTCTAGGATCAGCTGAGGAAGATGTATCTTGACAGGTCAGAAATCAGGTCCTCATGACTGAATCAATGCAGCCGAATGAGGACCCTGCTCAGTTTCTCAGTAGGATGAAAGAAAAATGGATTCAAGAACTAGGTCAGGGTTGTGAAGTAACAGGGGGAAATGCTGCATTGTTTTATAATGTAGCGAAAAAGGGTTTACCCTCTGATGTGCAGGATGATCTTGATAATACAGTGGTGTTGGAAGCCAAACCCTGGACAGAGATACAGGCACATATAATACATTTTTGTAAAAAGAAACAGGAGAACGAGAGAAACAAGCAGAAGGTAACCGAGAAGGACGCAGCCAAGTTGGAGCAGCAAAAGTTGGCAAGGAAGGGAGCAATAGAAGGGGTTGTAGTAGCAACCGCCACTCAGATGACTGCAGTGTCTGTGAGATCGGTCCCAGGGACTGCTGAACAGCAGTACCCACAATAGCAGGATAGTATGAGGGCACAAAGAAGAAGCAGAGGACAAGAAAGTATAGGAAAGGGCAGGATAGGTCCCCAGGCGATGGATCAAACGTGTCATTGTTGCAGAAATGGACAGCTGAGTAAAGACTAGATGACTAAGAGATGGGATGAAGAAATTGGAAGGGCGGGGCTTTAAAGTTTGCTAGGGAATACAGTACTGCAGCCACAGTCAAATCAACAAATAATAAATGTATTTCAAACGGCACCACAAAATGTGCAGCAACCAGTAATGCATCAAGTACAACAAATGCCGCCAAGCACCCCCAAAGGCAACTCCACCTCAAAGTGCAGAGGGAGGTGGGATTGGAAAGGGAGGAAACCCCTCCCAAACAAATTACGTGGGAGGATATAAGCAATGAAGATGCCGAGCAGTCCCATGTGTCCAATATTGTCAGTGATGCACTGGCCAGATGAGGAACCCACTGCGATGGTAGCTATCAATAATAAGAGATATGGATTCCTCAGATATAGGAGCAACTCAATCTTGTATTAGAGAGGGAGACCTTCCAATTTCTAATAGTTTGATGGACACACAAGGATTCTGTGAGGTGGTAATGAGGGTTCTTTTCACTAAACAAGTGGAAATGGAAATATAAGAGAGGTACATTGATGGCTGTTTTCTATTCTCTCCAGCTGCCCCAGTTAATCTATTGAGGAGAGACCTTATGGCCAAATTAAACATGACAATTCATTTGAGCCTGATGGTACTATGATTCGTTCTAATCCTGAATTTCCTCATTCCAGCTTCATTGCTGTAACAGTAGATTCTTCCACTGGAGATCAAATAAGAGCTCGCCCCACTGATGTAGAAGCATTTACCACAGCAGTATACACAATAATAGCAGAAACACCAGAGTTATTGGGATGGATGTTCAGTTACCCAAAGAGTTCCTTTTCTGACAACAAGGGCAAGATTCTTGGATATTTGACAATGGGTTGATATTACAAATAGAGATCTTAGAGATTACACAGACCCACGGCACTATGACGGCCTGTGATCACAACCATATCTTATGGGCATGTGTTATATTCACTGATCCAGGTAAAATGGTTAAGAGAATACTGGATGACCAACTGTTTGATGATGACTCGAAGAAAACTGTAATAGTCTTTCAGGATGACATACTGTTAAGGACAATATTGGCAGTAAGGACACCCACACCAGGTAGAGCCTTTGATTCTGTTAGGGATGCAGATCTTTCCTAAGCACCAGACACTTTATGGACTAGAGGTCCCGGTGATGCAGGCCTTATTCATACTGCTACTCCATTCTGAATTACATTGAAGGAGCTATCCTACCCAGGGTGAGACAGCAGCTAAGGACATCACTCCTACTATACAGGCCTTGTTAGAGCAAGGAGTAGTTTACCCTGAAGGATCTCCTTGTAGCACACTGATTTATCCAGTCAAGAAACAGGGTAATACTTGACATATGGTTCAAGACCTGCATCTCTTTTTGTTGGCCTTAGGGCTCTGACTACTTTACCACTTTACCACTGCTAACCAGTGTTAAAATGCATGTGCTTCTCCCCTAAACATGGCAACATTGGTGTATCCACAACTGGAATATTTAATGTGTGTGTAAGTCGCTTGTAAAGTGGCATACCATATACCCAGGGCCTGTAAGCTAAATGCTACTAGTGGTTCTGCAGCACTGATTATGCAACCCACTTAAATAGCCCTGTAACATGCCTCAGGTCTGCCACTGTAGGGCCTGTGTGTGTAATTTCAGTGCCACTTCGACTTGGCATTTAAAACCTCTTGCCTTCCCTTTTGTTAAATATAGGTCACCTCTAAGGTAGGTCCTAGATAGGATATATGGCAGGGTGCCAAGTAAGTAAAAGGCAGGACACATACTTTTACGTTCCACATGTCCTGGTAATGGAAAAACTCCCAAAGTCGTTTTTCCATTAATGTGAGGCCTTCTCCTCTCATAGGCCAGCGGTGGGAATTACTTAATATACTTTTAAGCTGTAATTCATGATCAGAAAGGAGAAGTGGCATCACATCATTGGAATGGTAATGATAAATCCTCTTTACTGGTAAAGTCGGATTTATTATTACTATTTTAAAAAATGGCACTTTTAGAAAGTGGGCATTTTTCTGTTCTCACTGCGTGGTGTGCCTGACAGCCTGTCTCCAATACGTCTAGTCTGGGTGACAGCTACAATTTTGTATTCCTCCCAGACACCCACAGGACACTCTACTGCATCTGCATTTATCTGCATACTGATGAGACTTTGTGGGCAGAACAACTGGAAGGGCTCACACCTACACTTCACAAATTAGAGGCCTGATTACCCCAATTGATAGTCTGGACCCAGGGCTGGCTTGAAAGGGGGACCTGTGCACTTCATTGCAATCCTTTGAAGTATTCCCCCATATCAAAGGTACTTTTGGGTATAAATCATGGGGCTCAGACCCTCTGAAAGCAGATTACTACTGGGCTTGGAAGATTCTGCTGAAGTAAAGACTACTGTGCTGTATGGATTGCCACTCTGCCTGGACTGACTGTTCCAAGGAACTGCTTCTCTTCATTGCTGAACTGCCCTACTACCTGCTGATCTCTGCCCTGCTGAGGGCAAGGACTGGACCCATTCTGCTGAACCAGAGTGTCCCCTAGGGCTTGCCCCCTTTTCTTTTGCAGTCTCAGGGACATCAAAGACTGCTTGCCACTCTCCTGGTGCTGCTGGACTCTACCATCGGAGAGTCCTACCCTTGCCTAAGGAGCTCCTCTTTAGTCTTGGGCCTCGAAGTGGGTTCTGCAGCTTATTTCTGTAAAACGTGATGTATCATCTCGAGTGTGTGTAAAACTTTACTGTATCTCTCCTTCGGAGCTGACGCAGAGGCTGCTCGATGACAGCGGACTCACAGCCTGTGTGGCTCAACGACGCCGAATCACATTCACTTCACTGCAGCCTGACGATCAATCAATCAATCATTTGTAAGCGTGCTACTCAACTGTTAGGGTCTCAAGGTGCTGAAAGGGGGTTGGGAAGGACTGCTACTGTTCGACTAACCAGGTCTTGAGGCGTTTCCTAAAGGTCAGGAGGTCCTGGGTCTGTCGTAGGTGGGCGGGGAGGGTGTTTCAGGTCTTGGATGATGCAGTGACCTGACTGCGTGGGAAATACCGAAGCATCATGCCCTTGACGTCAACACTATTCTTCATCAAATGCACTGTTTCAGCAGACCCTGCCTGGGTTCTATAGCCGGCCTACTCTCCATCTGAACTTTGGATTTGCACCGGTCCCTGGCGACCCCAAGTAAGTTTTTGACTGAGTGACTTCTAAGCACTATTTCACATTTAATCTTTAAAAATTAATATTGCGACTTCTATTGATTGGATTTGTGTCCTTTTGGTCCTGTTTTACTTGGATAAATCTCTAATTTTCAAAACTGGGTCTTTTTGAGTGTTTTTCACTGAGTTACTGTATGTTACTGTAATTTAAGTGTTGGACAAATACTTTACACATTGCCTCCTAAGTTGAGGCTGACTACTCTGTGCCAAGCTACCAGTGGGTTAGCACAGGTTAATTTAGGGAGTGTAACTGATTTACCCTGACTAGGATTGTGGTCCCTACTTGGACAGGGTGCATACCTTTGCCAACTAGAGACCCACTTTTTAACAGTCATAGATCTCAAGAATGCTTTCTTTGGCATCCCTCTCCATCCAGACAGTCATTATTTGATAGTGTTGTCCTATTGTAGGACTCAGTGTTTGTATTCTCATTTGCTTCCAGGGTTTTGTGAATCCCTTAACATTCTCAACAGGGTAGTGAAAAATGATCCATTAAACTTTCAGTGTGACAGTATGTTGTTGCAGTAAGTCGATGATCCAAAATTCAACAGTCCTTTTACTGTAACAATGGTCACTCTCACTGTGCTCAAGGTAGATGGCAGGAAGCCATGGATCCAAGATTGTGGCTGCAAGTCCCCCCTTAATTTCTGCCTATGGACAATTTTCTGAACAAGCTAAACAAAAGTTATGTATTTCTGTTCTCTTTCCTTTTTTGTCTTTTGACACTATAATTTCTACTTTTGCTTCTTTAGAGTAATGTATATTTTAGTTCTAATATCACACACCTGCGTAAAAAAACTGTCTATTCATACAAATATGTTTCAACATAGCATTCATACTAGATTGTTAGATAACTGAGGCATCAACATGGTAGACATAGGATTAGAAAGTACCAATGACGTGTTTTGTGTGCTCATTAATTCCTCATGCCACAGGATCAGATAGGTTACACTTGACTAAAGAAGTACCCTCAGACACATCGCTGTCTTTTAGATTTCTACCTGTGCAGGATTGAGGCCCAAATGCAGCTAGGCTAGTAACATTTCTAGTTAATGCCAGAAAATAAGACTTAGCAGAAGTTTTATATATCATTACAGACAGGACATTAAGGATGACATAGCACAATCGAAGAAAACAGGTCGTCCTAACACTGCAAAATGGACACAAACAGTTTTAGGTTAGGGTTTTTTAGAAGTAACACACTCGCCCACCGACTGTAATAGTTATTTAGCAAATCCTTTACCCCCAGATTGTGTTTGTAGGCCAGGATTTAGAGTTACCGGATCAGTTTGTGCCCATGATCAATGGCATTCTGATACTGAATCCTCCTGTAGGGGTCAATCAAGCCTTTATGGAATGGTACTGATATTAGGCAGGATGCATTAAAAGAGTGTGTCTGCACATGGGATGATAACGTTGTGCGATACATTTGTATGGATAGTACAAGTAAGTCCTCAGGCAGTCATGAGATTAATGTCTGTTTCTCTATGTTTCAGAGGAAACCACAACATTAGTGTATGACAGAATATCAAATGCAGTGCCGCAATAGATCATGTTGACATGCAGGAGGGCACCTCCAGCCTCATGGACTATTACTGTTAGTGTGAAGAACTACTGTATGTTCAGTACCACCGAACTGGAGAGGCCTCTGTTCACTAGACACTTTGCACGCCCCCGTCTTGGTAATTCCAGAAGTCAACCTTTCTATACTATATGAACACCCCCATTAGCTGTCCAACAATGTTGTTACATCATCACCAACGGAGAAGAGCTGCAGAATATTATGGCACTACTAATTGGAAGGATATTCCCCAAGAGTACGGGTTGTTTGGTGATGCTGATTTATTCTTTGGAAGTATTTTGCCATTTGTTCAGGCAAAAGCAACTGCTAGATGGCTACAAATAACTAGATGGGTACTTCTGATGACAACCAATACCACAAAAGATAGATTTAATGCCATAAAGGAAGAGCTGCGTGCCATAAGAATGATGACAATGCAGGATTGTTATGTACTTGACCTTATGATGGCCATGGGAGGAGGGGTATGTGCCAAGATAGGAAATGCTTGTTGTATCTATGTCCTAGCAAATGACGTGGATCAAGGAACTTTGTCAGAGGCTATGAAAACTATGTATAATTTACAGAAGAAAATGGTAGATGAAGGAGGTGCCCCAGATAATTGGTTCAGCGGTGGTTTGCTTTACTAGCATCCTAGATGTCATGATTGTTAAAAGCTTTATTGCCAGCACTTGTGACAATGTTGTTGATATGTTGTGGAATTCAATTAATTATAGCATGTTGTAGAAAGATCAGTACAGAGGCGAGAGAGATGTTTACAGTTAGGATACCTACATAAGTATTTGATGCTCAGGGTAATACATATCATCTAATACCAAGTGCAGACCTAGGATTAGAGCCTGTAGTTGAAACAGCAACTAGAAGGGGGAATGTAGCGAGGAAACTAAATATGACAAAAATGCATCACAGACATTTATAGAGAGTGTTACTGAGTTATAAGTGGTAAAAGAACAGTATAGGTCTAAGTTCTACAATGATGAAAGATAGGTGAAGAGTTCACTGGAAAATAGAGTGCAAGATCAGAAAGCTTTTAGTAAAGGAAACCTGTGTTTGCAAGCTTAGAGGAATTTATGGTCACAACACACAAGCACGTACTCTTTGCTCTTGGTAAATTGAAAACATGACAAAAAATGTGAGCAGGAGACAGGTAAAACAAGTACACAGAATCTGATAAGAAGTCTTGGTAGCAGAGCAATAAAACACAAATGCACACACATACATATAAAAGAAGAAAATAAATGGTTTGGTAAGCACTGTTAGAATTACAATGTAGAATGTGCAGTCATAAGATTAGAAGTATGAGGACACATATAAGGGGCTGTCTGTTAACAGTCATTTGGGGCCAGCTTTTTACCTGTCTTGGGACAGCTACTCTCCCTGCCATAACAGTAAACCTGCTTTTGCCTTGCCAAGAGGAGACCTGATTTTATTTATTTCAGTTTCCCGACAACATTTCCATCCACTTAAATGGTGGGAGCCCCATTTTATACCCATTTTTATATACATAAATATATATTTCCTTTTAAAATGGGGGAACAGCCATACCATCTGCCTATCTATTAGTATCTATACATAAAATATAACCCCCTCAAATCATCCCTAAATCCTAAACAAAATCCTTACTACCCATAACCTCCACCTATCCCTAAATTTAAAAACTCCTTACCCAACACTAAACCCTAAAACTCCCTTAAACTTACCCATTCTTTACAAACCATTACCCCTGCCAATCCCAAATGTCCTTCACTGATTTCTTACCCCCTACCCACACCTGAACCCTAAAAGCCCCTTCCTTACTGACCCTTATCTATCCATGAACCCTTACTACCCTTTTAATTTACTCATCCCTAAATTCCAAAAATCCTTTACTACCCCCTTATCCCTTCCAAACTCTGAACTTTAAAAAACCCTTACTACCCCTTTTTAACTAAGCAATGTATATATATATATATATATATATATATATATATATATATATATATATATATATCACATATAAATATATATTCACATATACTTGTAACAATCATTTTATATATTTGTGTGTTCATATATGAACACCAAACAATTATGGCCGGAGTGTTGAAATGTTTCAAACACTCACACCCGTCACAGATCTGAATTTAATCCATCATTATTTTGCTTGCCACGTCACACCATGTTGGACCCAGCCATGCAAATCAGTCTTGACCCTGCTCCCCATGAGAACAGTCCAGCCCGACTGCTAAGCCAGGTCCTACCTGGACTGGAAACAAGTATCCTGAGACCAGTTTCGGGATATCACCCCTCATCAGACGGGCAAGCTTGAATATAATAAAGTACTGAGGCATGATGTGGTAGCGCACTGTCATTTACAGACAGTACATTTCCAAGAAATGGCCAAAAATCCTCCCAGTAACTTGCAGTTCTACTGACTCAAGTACAAAAAATGAGCTTTCACAAGAACTGAAATATATTTTTGAATGTTTGTACAGTTGACTTATTAGCTATTTAAATGTGTGTTAGGAAAAATCTGACTCCCTGAAGCTTTTCATTTCACACACTTTATACAGCAGGCCAGACAGTTCACTTTTCAAAATCCTGGAACTCTGCAGTCAGAGAAAAGGAAAGGTAATTGTAAAAAGATTAACGGACTTTTGACCTCTGTCTCTGAACACAGAGCAAATGTGTCAAGATAAAAAGATTTAAAGGTGTCTTTATATCTCCTTCACTTTCTGACTGAACAGAACACCTGCTCTTTGTCAACTCTTCAGAACGGGCGAGTAGGTCCTAGAAATAGCTCAACCTGATAAATTATGACTCGCCATAGACACTGGGCGAGTAGAATTTTCAAGGCATGATACCCAAGCCACTTAGGGCACACACAGCAACGGCACCAAATAAAATGAAAAGATAGAGTGGTGCAGCGAGCAAGGGGCCCGCGTCTGGGTATACCCTAGCAACTTAGGGCACATATAGCAACTCCACAAAATAAAATGATGGATGAAGAGTTGAAACGTTTCAAAAACTCACTCCATGTGACAGATCTGGGTTTAATCCAACGTTATTTTGCTTGCCACATCACCCGAGTGGGACCCAGCCATTTGCAATTCAGTCTTGACCCTGCTCCCCATGGGAACAGTTCAGCCCGAACTGCCAAGCCAGGCCCTCTCTGGACCAGAAACAAGCATCCTAGAACTGGTTTCAGGGTATCACCCCTCATCAGCCAGGCTAGCTTGAATCCAGTGGCGCAGCGAGCAAGAGACCCACGACTGGGCATACCCTAGCACCTTAGGGTACATATAGCAACACCACAAAATAAAATGATGGACGAAGAGTTGAAATGTTTTAAAAACTCACTCCCTGTCACAGATCTGGGTTTAATCCGACATTATTTTGCTTGCCACGTCATCCTAGTTTGGACCCAGCCATATGAAAATCAGTCTTGACCCCGCTCCCCATGGGAACAGTTCAGCCCGAACTGCCAAAGCCAGGTCCTCTCCGGACTGGCAACAAGCATCCTGGGACCGGTTTCAGGGTATCGCCCCTCCTAAGCGTAGCTAGCTTGAACCCAGTGGCACATACACACTTTTGTAATATGAATTATTAAATAATTTACTTGCATTGGTGAAATACTTATAACTTGCTTTACGGTATTTACTGTATTGTAAAAACTGTATAGTAAAATACCAAGTGACAAAGGCTTCATGGTAAAGGTAACATACCTTCAACAAGATGTGGAGATGGTCATGGATTTTCTGCAGAGCCTGGGATTCATGATCGACTTAGTCAGATCGGATTGAATCCAGAAAATGAACATAGAACTTGCATTCTGTGGAGGACTCTGTAGTGCAGCTCCCATAAGAAGGCTAAACTAAGGAGGAGCTGCATTGGGTCTTAAGAGCAGCTGTGTTAACTGTAGGGTAGCAGGCATTAATTGTGGAACCACAGGCTGAAGTCCCATCATCTGTTAAAGGAACTCTTCAATTCAGAGTTGGTGACCTTTTCAGAGGAAGCAAGAATATCCATTTATTGATGGCTAGATCACAAGGATTCCCGGAATGGCAATACCATCTTCACATCACTCTACAAATGGTAACAGCGTCAGATGCCAGCAGGCTGAGTGATGACCTTTTGTAGGGATGTTTAAACTGCTGAATGATGTGCATATTACACCCAGGAGAACATTGCCTCACTGTGCATTTGTGCTGCTGATTGCTATTGCTATGGCCATGATTAGTTCAGAGTTAAATTATCTTTCTGCTTAGATGCCCAAAATCACAGCATGATTTAAGTCACCCTCTAGCTTCTCCAGGGTGCATAAGAATAGGTTTGCAGTTTATTAATATAGTTTTTTTTGGGGGGTTAGGCTATTGGACTGTTTGGTGGTATCACTTGGTGTCCATGGCAACAGACCACACGGTTGGTGTACATACAGTGGAGTAAATGTCATACACTACATGCATTTATAGATTCATGTTGCTAGGTTTCCTTAATAAGGACGCATACCAAGCACTTCAATTACTTGCTAGATGAACATTATCCAGGCACCTATATTGACTAGTAATGAGACATAGTTGGCACTGACCTAGTTCAGAACGACCAACATTTCATTAGTCTTTTATAATATGAAAGAGTGGATCAGGTGGTTGAGCTAATTAGAAGTAACAATCTTTGACAGGATGGGAAAAAGCAGAAGTAACATTTTCATTTCGGAGCTCTGGCTGTTTACTCAGGTCTTGGAAAGTAAGAGATTTATTAACATTTGGACCTCTTTTTTTAGCATTGGCACTTTCGGGGTTGGAAAGCATTAGCTGGATTACTAATGTAATGTCTGCTATAGCTTTTATTTCGAATTTGTTTTATTAAGAATGTGTTATATACTCATTATTTGATCTTAAAGAGGTTCTGTATTATACACTTTTTCATTCTAGGGTTGTGCAAATTCTTTTTAATTGCTAATAATTTTGCACAAAGAGCAAATAAACCATTAATGATATATCAAGATACCATGTTATTCATGTAGTGCGTGTACTAGATGTCTTTCTTGGATTTTATACACTCACTTAAACTTTCCTTTAAAGTTTGCATCTCTTAAAACACACTTTTCAGTATTAGCATCTACCAAAATTAAAATGTGTAATTTTGGATAGAGCAGTGTTTATTGGACTAGAAGATGGACAGGATATGGTTACACACACACGAGGGAGACATTCGAGTCTACTTTCTGTTTTGGTCGATTGGTTTTCGACGTGATTGAGGCAGGTGCTGGCAAAAGAGTGCTTTCTAAACATCTTTGACTTGCAGAAATCTCCTCTGCCTTGGGCAAAACAACACATTGTTTAGTGTCAAAGAAATGTACGCAAACCACACAGCAATAAGAGATCTGATGTAACATTGTAAACAGTGCACATTAACTTTCAAACAAATAAACTTGCCGGCTGCCTTTAGTTAAAACTAGGTACATGGGTCTTTGTTTTGTTTTTTTACACTTACTGAAACAAGGCATTACTGACACCAGAAACACTGGGAGCCAGAAGCTCTTTTTTCATTCACATGCACCTTTATATGTTGGAGCAGCATTTCGAAACGCTTCCAAACGTATGTTTGTGTAAACAAAGGCAACAGAAATAAATGAAATTATCTCACCATATCGACTCCAACAAAGAACCCCAAACTTTCCTTTCCAGGTAAGACATCACAGAAAATGACTGTGCCAAATTCCATTCCTTCTCCAATTTTCAAAGAAACCCTGGAATTTATATCCAAAGGTGGTACTTCCGCCTGTGAGGGGTCTATAGGGGATGCATAGTCAGTCTCCAGGTCATCATCTTCTTCGTCATACAACTCAAGTTTGTCCAATGCGACAAAAACTCCACACTCTTCATCGCAGTTGAAAAGCTGTTTACTTTGGTAAGACCCATCAGTGAAGCCTTGACCACGGCCTTCATCCTAAAGAATAAAAAAAGTTTAACTCAATGACAACTCTTCCACTGATGTATCTACTGTCATTAGGTAGTGACATAATAAACCTGAAAATCAAATCGATTAAGAAGCATAAGTGGGAAACTGAAGTAAATTCCAGGAAAATACAATATAGTATTGCAAAAGCATATTAAAATGTAAATATCCGATGACTGTACTCAAAACATTCATTACATGTAAATAATGTGCTTTCAATAATAAAAGCTATATTACTACAAATCCCATAAAGTTGGAGTTGTTTATACTTGCTATTAAAATGTGGTCCAACTTGTTTCTATGTTGCATTTTCATTCAAACAACACTGATTATACTCGGAAGCAAGTACTGCAAAAAGAAAAGAAAAAACATAATTTAAACAAAGGTGTTTCCTCCAGCCTTTATTTCTTTGGCTAGTTTGCTTCCCATCCTTGATTTTGCCACTAATGCTCAAGATGCGCTCCCAAACCCATCTGTTACTTGTCTCAACAATTGTAGCACTCCGATCTCTTTCAAAGCCCAGTTAGTACTCAATCTGACCCTTTGATCTCCTTCCTGTTGGTTCCCAGTATCTTTGCGTCTACCGCGTGCCACGTTTGCAGCCTTGGTGTATCCCTTTTAGGCAATTATCATTCTCACGTTTTGCCTATGGGTCAAAATTGGCTCTGGCGAAAAAAAAGGGTGCACCCAGGAATTCAAGCACAGGACACTCCTAACTTCACTGCTCCATGCTCTTCTATTTATCTTTGGCAAATGGTTCTTTAGCCACCCAAAGCAGCTTGAGATTCAGCTGATGCTTTGGAGCTGCACAAATTACTCAAAATGTAGATTCGCCCACCATGCATTTCCAGGGGACAATCTATCCTATTTTATTTTTCAAGTCCACTAACTTGAGCTGAACCAACATAATTACATGTTTTCAGTACGATTCATCACAAGCATTAAGAAAGCCAGTAGATCTGTAGTGTTTAAACTGAAAGGTTTTGGTAAGACGGGCATGAAGAGGTGATGGCATGTCAAGTTACAAAACTTTTATTCAAAGAGGGTACTTTCACTTGTTGGTAGTATAACAGAGAAGGCAAAGGATGGAATACAAATGAGAGTCAAACTCAATTTCGTCCTCGTGGGGGTGGCGGGCTCACATGCACAAAGTTAAGTATGAGAAACCGGTTACTCTTTCCGGGAGGCTGCTACACATTTAATGTGACAGTTACAAAACTAGCCAATAAGTGTGGCATGTGAACAGTTCTTCGCAAATCTGCTGCACTTGCAGCAGGGTGCCTTACTTTAAACTGAAAAGACGAAGTGACTCGCAGCAGGACTACTGGAAGGTTAACGAGTCTTCGATGTCCTGTTTTATTTTATTGGAGCAATGGGCACCACCTGCTCGGTGGCACTCAACATGGTACCACTTGAATACCCATTCCAATGTCAGACCTGCTAATCCACCTTGTCTTGTTGCTTTATGACATGGTACTTACAGTTTTATAAATAGAGAAGTACAAGTACAGCAATGCATAGAAATAAGTCTACAAAACATAACTCTTATTGGCAAAGCTTGGTTGTAAACCATAAAACCAAGCAACAGGCAGAACTGACTACCGCACTCCCTCCCACAAAACAATAAACAAAACACAAGAAGGTGTGGCGAATAAGTCTCCAGAGCGGGAGACTCATGTTTCTAGCTACTTGTTCCTAGGTTTCCAGGCCCCTACTGGGTCTGAGAAAGATTTAGACAAGGTGGTCTCACTCACATGATGAGGCATGCTTCTTCATTGTCCACCTCTTTCCACCCTGATAAGATGATATACTATCAGACTGGACTCAACCCCAATCAATGAGGGAGTTCTTAACAAACATGTTTTTTACTTTCGGTAACAAATTATCTGGTAGAGACAGGATTTAGCCTTAGATTCCTTACTTTAAAATCTTCCCAGGCGCCAGCCTGGATCCAGAAGCTTTCTTCCCCCACTGTAAGTCTGTGCGTCGACAGAGGGAGTCGTGAGACTGTATCAACATCGTCCATCAGATGTGACATCAGTGGAGTCCATTGAACTCCGTCGCCGACATCAGTTTCTTCTGTGACTATTTTCTGAGCTCAAAATGTGGAGCCACAAGTAGAAACTGCCTACTGAAACAGTATGCTTTGAACAAAGGACACCCTTTTGTCAAATAATCACAGAATTCTGAATTCTAGATAATGATTTCTAAAATAAAATCCTCGGAGACAAAAGAGGAACTCAGTAGGCGGAGCAGGGAGGATGGGAGGGAAGTTAAGTAATCTGCTGCTAGATCCTGTCTCTACCAGATAATGTGTTACCAAAGGTAAGTAACTTATTCATCTGATAGAGAAATCTAGCCGCAGATTCCTTTCTTCAGAATCAGATACCAAAGCTAAATAACCCAGAGGAGCGACTGCGGACTGAGACTCCCTAAAAGTCTCTAAGTATTGTAACACCAGTCCAGAACCAGAGAAAAAGACCAGATAAGAATAATAATAATGAGGAAAAATAAGAATATATATTACGACATCCCAACCTATGGAAGTAACCACAGATGGCTAACACTATAAATCATGAGAGCAAGAAATAAGCTCATCCATGATTGCATGTCAATTGGGTGTCATAAGCAAGTTAACCACATTGCAATTCTTTTATCCAGAAAAAAACTGGTTTAGCGCTGGAGAATAAACTATGCACTCGTAATATTAATATGAAGGAGTGCGTTGTCTTTAGTAAAAATGAATAGTGTAAAAAAAACAATTATAATAACCTTTAGAACATGTGAATAGCATCACTCGTGATCAATAATAATTAAAATTATGGTGTGAAAACAAATTTGGTCTAGAGTAAAGCAAAAAGACTGACATGCAAAAGAATGTAGGCAAGCCTTAACATATTTCACAACTAAAGACTCCTGAGAAAAACCAAGATGAGGAGTCATAAACAATCAAAAACATTGGAATAAAGAAATCCATTTCAATAGGAGCAATTGGTGTTAAAGGTAAATAAACAGTTTAAGTTTAAGGTACGAGATGTGAGTCCAAGCATGAGTCCAAGTACGAACATCTCATAAATACTGTGGAGTAACTGCATTGATATCATCATAAAAGACAAAGAAAACGTTAAGAAAGGATACCCATGATCACATGATAGTAGTGCCAAGTTTTTATCCTTCTGTATGTATAATTATTTTTTAATTTCTCAAATGGTCCAAACCTGGACCGAATAAACTATTGATTGATTGATAGTGCCAAGTTAACTATTGAAGATAAATCTATATATTTTGATATGTAGACTGAAACTGCATGTCCTACCCTGCTGGAACACGGATCAGCATGTTCTGCCATGGAGCAAAACCTTAAGAGAAGGATTTATTAGTTGCTGCTGACTCCTAGGGTGGGGAACGAACCCTTGCCTTTGATGGAGTCTGAACCAATACACAAAAAAAAAAAAAGAAATACAGGTAAGAATCGCTACCACTGAGCTATAGCTCCTAGCTCTTACTATGTAAGACCTACACCATAAGACAAACATAAATAGTGTATCACGTGCAGAGAAAACATACACTTGCCCTCAATGAATACAACAATGCTAATAATTTGGCATATAAATACACTAGTTCCCTAGGAAAAGAAGGAAATACAATAAAAACAACCTAAAGAGGTTTGCAATATACAACTTTTCACTGAAATAGGAGTGAAAAAAATAACTCCCATGTCCACTAATCATACTATTATACATAGATAAATACACACACACATCTACATACATCCCCATATGCCCCCATGAAAAGGACAATAACAATCAATTGAGCATAGAACAGAGTACTTTCAGTAAAAGTAGCAAATAGAAGAAAACATTTAGATGTTATATATATATTTATATATATATATATATATATATATATATATATATATATATAAATATATATTCATCCTATTTTTTGTGAAAAACAAGGAAGGGCCCTGGTGCAGTAGGGGAAACCGAGAGCAATGTAACACTCTATAAGTAATAAGTAATAAGTGATAGGAGGTATCGAGATGCACCAGAAAGAGCCTCAAGGACGAGGACTATAAAATGGACAAGATCCTCCAGAAAGAATCTGTCCGAGTAGAATGAATAAATCCAAGGACAACACGCCTGCAAGTGAGAACTTAACAACAATATGTAGAAGCTAAAGAAGAAAAACTACTACTGACACACCTGGAATAGACCCTTACTGTCAGTATGAGGGTCTCTGACCCTAAACATTGGGGCATTGGTAACTCCATGTAAAAGGAAAATAATCGTACCCATATGAGGTATCAACAATAACCTCATCAAACATGACAGAAAATCTTCACAAAAAAGAAGAAGAATCCGTGAAAGGGGTAAAATACTTCCAAGGGAAGGAAGGCTGGCATGCAAAATGTAAAACAACTCTCAATAGTTGAATAACAATCAGTCTACACAATCGATCAATCAAAATGATAAGAGATACATGTCAATGAAGTCGTAATCATGAACTGACCCGAAGTCAGGAAAAGAAAGAAGAATGTTCAACAAACTTATGAACACTATGGAAAAGTCCATAGCACCAAAACAGCTGGTGAAATCCCCAGGTCCCTATAAAAGGGATGCTAGTAAAATTGTTCAAAAGTGCAAAAGTTAGAAAACTAATTGTTTGCAATTGGAGGAATTGAGAATCTCCAACAGAAAGTGAATAGCAGACGTAATGAATGTTAGTATCCTAACATACTACATAAATACTCTACCAGAGTATGATTTATGCCAAAGTAATAACAACTTTTAAACATAAGCTTGTCTTCAGAGTGAAGTATGAGAGAACACCTTACTGTAGATGTTCTATAAAGAGATAGCCCTCTACTTGGACAACAATGACAACATGAAGCATAAGTCATTCATTTACATCAAGTAATAAAGAAAAAGGAAGAAACCTTGAATATCGAACATAAAAAGCTTCAATAGGTTGTCCACATTACTGTAATAACAAGCCCAGGAAATGTACACCTGGAAAACAAGAACAACCACCGGGCATTCCAAGAAAAATGAGCCAGTATAACTGAAAGTCTCACTGTCCAGCCGAATAAAGAAGCACGTGCGGAAGTACTGAAGAACACGTCACGACAAGAATGATGTACAACCCAAAGGGTAAAGAGAGAAACGGAATTAACTTGTTGCCCCGACCCTACTATGACGGAAACAAATCAAGGTGGAATCAGCCATCATCAAATGGTATGTCCAGTAACATAGTTTGGACTGGCTCTGAAAACCCTGAGGTACGCAACAAGGCCTAGAAATGAAGCGCAAAAGAGGAAGCCATAGTGTAACCTACAGTCAGTGGAATCCATGTCACAGCAAAGGATCAAGTTAGCTGCATTACACCCGTCCTGAAAGAAAGTAGTGCGAGTGCTACTGATTTCTAAAAACAGAGGTAAAATATTCGCTAAGGAGTCCCACAAGGAATGACAAAAACGTCCAAGAACACAGGATGTGTTCACACAATGCAGAATTGGCAAAGGAAAAAATATACCTGTAGCAAACATCTACACTCCTGGAGCTCTGTCAGGGGGAACATGTGGGAGGGACTCTTCATCAGGGCAAGCCAATGTAGCCTGTGCCACTAAACTGTGATGAGCTGGATGCCTGATCAAACAAGGTGGGTCTCCAGGGACAGGACAGTGCCTGTAGGATATATCCCGATCAACAGGGTCCCCTGTATAAGGCTTAGCACGAGCACCCAACAAGACATCATGGAGTGCTTCGCTGTAGGGGAGCACTGGTTCAAATCCTGTCTGGCTTTGATAGAGTATATCAATCAGAGGAACTGAATCCAATTCCATTAAAGGAAGGGAGAGACTCAACACCTCCGCAACCCTCTAAGCATATCCGCAAAGGAGGAACTGGCTTCTGTAGCAAGTCCAGGAGGTGAAAAGAGGTCTGAGGCTGGAGAAGAATCCAAGTCACTAGCAGTAGTCAAATCAGACAACCAGCTGTCCTCTCTTGGAGGCCCCAACTCCAGTATCGCCTCCCTACCATCTGCTGCAACAGGAACAACAGGTGTGGATGCCTGAGGAGGAATGACTGGCGCCATTCCTGACGTCAAGAAGGTAAGGCCTTGACGTCGGCTTCAACATCAGATGGAGAGGGGGCGTTGACTTCGATCTGCGGATCCAGCGAAGTCACCAGAGTCAGCTGATCAGAGATTGGCACCGAAGGTGGGAACCCCGAAGGGCTGTGCACCGGTGCTGCAGTAGTTGCGTCAATGGATGCCGAAGGCCCAACTGCAGCGAACGGTGAACCTGCAGGCGTAGACTCAGTCAAGGCACTTCTCACATCCTTGGGAACAACTGACGCTCCCAGAGGGAGGTGGCTGACCAAAGATGGCGTGCAGGGAAGATTAAAATGCAGGCATCTCATCTGGAGTCGACCCATCTCCAAGAACGGGAGGAAGATGGGCGGAAGACTCTGACCTTCGTCTCCTCAGCCGAGGAGTGTTGGGAGGTCAAATGCGGTGAGGTTGGAAAATGCCAAGGCCTTGACTGCCTATGCGACTTACCTTTAGACGCCGATGGAGATTGACGCTAAAGACAACGACTCCCTGGAAGGCCCCTGAGAACAGATATCAGACCGAGAACGAGACTTCATGCGGCGAGAAGATTGAGACTCTGCCATCCGCGCTACAAGCTCCATTCGACGCTCCCGCAGATCCTTCTGCCAAAGTCACTGACAGGAGCCGCAGCCCTCACCATCATGGTGCTCACCCTGACACCACATGCACACCCCCAATGAGGATCCATAGCTGACATTTCCTATCCACAGAACCCACAGGATTTAAATCTGAAGACATAAGAAACAAACTGTTTCAAACACAATTAAAACGTTGAAGGAGGCCAAATAAACGGCCAAAACAGCCGTCTCCAGATCTGTGTTGCAAGCACGGAAAAGAAGGCACTGATTTCGGCACGTCAGGAAGGCATTTATATGGACTCCGCTGACATCACATCTGGTGGACGATGTAAATATGGTGCGGCGTGACGCCCTGTGCCGATGTGCAGACGCACTCTGGGGGAACAACGTTTCAGGATCCAGGCTGGTGCCTGGGGAGATTCTAAAGTAAGGAATCTGCAGCTAGATGTCTCTATCAGATATGTAGCATTTCTCTAGGTAATGCTGGGATCCAGCTGTTAGGTTAAAATACCTTAAAGTATAGTAGAAAGGTATCCTTTATTCAGTGGTAACTTAAGTATGATTAAAATCAAATTTATGGAACGTTTAGGGGCCCTATCATCCCTGGAAGGTGCAGACATGTTTCTGCCCACTCATCATGCTAGTTATCTGGTCAGGGGCATTCTTCAGGGCTGTCAGCGTATCACTAGAACGAATAGTGTAGCATTTTTTTTGTTAGTGTTTAACAAAAAAAAACATTTATTTCCTATGCCCTCCTTGTGTAAGCTCTTTCAGACTTAGGGGTATATATTACTTCATGGTCTGGTGGCGCTGGGCTGTTCCTGTAGTCAAACATTCATCAAGGTGCACAATCCACTTTGCAGGGGTGTGGAATTTATTAAAATATCTACTTGTCCAGGGGACAGGTTGCTTCTCAAATCTACTTGTCCTGTAAAAAGATCTACTTGTCCCTCTGGTGCCATGTAGTGTGGTGACAAATTATGGCAGCAATCTCATTATGTAAGAGCTCTGATAATAGCCTCTCTGATTATGCCAGGGCTACTACCATAGTAGGGCTTGAATACTTGCAGCTTCAATCCCTACTGTAGCAATTTCCTTATTTTGCCACCTTTCTGCAGATCTGCATACTGGGGCTGGAGGAAGCAGTAAGCAATAGTTCCAGGGCTGGAATGCCTTTGAGTCTGCAAACCTACTAACCTGCATGTTTTAAAGATTTTCACCAGCTTCTCTCTAATATTTTCCCATAATAAGAAAGGTTGGAAATTTACTCCTAACAATGGCAGAATTAGAACTTCTTCCAGGGTTGGGAAGAAAGTGGCTGGAGGGAAAATTAACTTGCAAATGCTCAATAGATTTTCACATGAGCAAATCTACACATGCGTATATTTACCCATGCTAAAATACAGTTCACAAATATTGTATAGGGGTACGATATCCTGGTATACTTCTCTTGAAAGCCACTAATTCAAAGACATATACCATGGGTGCACTTTTGTGACTTTCTTTAAGAATTTGGGGCCACTTCTAGGTAGGTTCAGATTTGCGAGTCGCAAATACGAATGTAGGATGGTGTCCCTGACACCATCTGCGATTCGCAAGGGGGTCGCAAATGCCCACCTCATGAATAATCATGAGGTGGGTTGCAATTTGCGACCCCCTTGCGAATGGAGATAGCAGACCACCATGTCTGACTGCTTTTCAATAAAGCAGTTTTTTTTTTTGTTATGCAGCCCGTTTTCCTCAAAGGAAAACGAGATGCATTACAAAAACGAAAAATTAAATGTTTTCGTTTTCATTTTTTCAGAGCATTCAAAAAATATTTAAAGTGACATTCACAATGGGGAAGGGGTCCCATGGGGACCCCTTCCCTTTTGCGAATGGGTTAGCACCCATTTGAAATGGGTGCAAACGGCGATTGGTTTGCGCCCGCAGTCACAAAACAATCCTACATTGCACTGCGAGTCGCAATTAGGAAGGGAACACCCCTTTCTAATTGCGAGTCGCAAACCCGTTTTGCGATTCGGTAACCAGGTTACTGAATCGCAAAACTGGGTTTGTGCATCGCGATGTGCTTTTTGCACGTCGCAAACAGCGAAATTCGCTGTTTGCGACATGACATGCAAAAAGCTACCTACATGTGGGTCTTGGTCCCTAATTAGGTCTGGTGTTAACAAAGACATTTTGTTTTTATTAAACTTCTATTTCTCTCTCTATCGGCTGGCTTTACTGTGAGTGATTGCATTCTGCTCTTCCACAAGGAGCATATTGGCACACAAAGTAGTTTTGTTCAGTGTCACGAACTACAGTGGCAATCAGTGACGTAACGAAACTAGAGGGTGCCCCTTTGCAAAGAACATGGAGGAGCCCCCTCTTCAGACTGACTCAGGGCAGGTGCTGTGCTGAAGGGGTCCCCTGGAGGGCGGCTGCGGGGCCTTTGTTATGCCACTGGTGGCAACGTGTGCTTTTAGAGTTCAAAAACTTTTGGGGGGGTTTTCGCCAGTGTTTGTTACAATGTTGAGGGCCTGGTAGCTCCCACAACAATAAAGTGTTACAAAAGCCATGTCAAAACAAGACACGCATTGATGAAACTAAAAGACTTCAAAAAATATGTTGGATCAGTTGACTTTTTTCAGTGTTTGTTTATTTTCATGCTTCCCATAATTGTGTTGAAAATGGTCACACTGATTTTCCATTAGAAATATTTTTTGGAAATACTAGCATGCATCAACACATTTTACTAAATTACACTTCAAAGAAATAGCACCTAAAATTTCATGGTAGCGAAACTTTTTCCCTACTTGCATTTTTTCTGAACATTTTATTTTAAAAGCAAAGACTCTTCTCTCTTGCTTACAAGCTTCTGCAAACATTTGCATCTAATCAGAGAGCATTCTGGGAGCATTATACTTAGCCTCATAGCCTAAACGTTTCAAACATGTGTGTACACGTTTTATTTTTTTTGTACTGGAACCAACGTCAGTAGTGAAGTGTGACCTTGAAACATTTATTTACAGCACCCACCCTAATAATGAAGGCTTTCAAATAATGAACCATAAATACAAGTTCGAACAGCATTTTCTTTTGGAAACACATTACCTCAACTGCTGTAAACTGGCAGCCAAAGGGTTTGTGCTGCAGAGGGTTGGGCCTACTTGTCCCAAGGACAAAGTAAACATGAAAATTTGTTGCCCTTGACCCCAAACAAGATGTCCCGGGCGATAGGAATTCCACATCCCTGCTTTGTTACCTAATGTTTCCCTCCATTCTAGCAGATGTTACCTAAAATACAATGTAGTTTAGAGGGTGTTTTGCTAAATATGTTTTCTTGCACACTGACTCAAATTTGAAGCCGAAAATGGAGAGAAATTATAACAAATGTTCTACTATTCTGTGGTTGCATACTTCTGTTGATAAAAAAGGTAACCTACATGTGTGAGTGGGCCTATGACACAGGACAGAAATTAGTCAAATACACACCATTTCATCATAAGCTTTTTTTAGCTGAATGACACTAAGTCATGGATGGAGACCATGTGGTTTTTGGGTATTATAGTTTGACCTGCATCAACAGTAAACTAACATCCATAGACTAGGCTGCTTGAGAGTGCAAAGTGGCGTGGCTTGAGTAGATCCTACTACATCTTCTTACCCAGATTACCCTGCAAACATCAAACTATTAGAAATCAACACAATTGCCGTTTCTATGAGGGAAAGTTCCAGACTCTGCAAGGAGTCACAAAAGCCTTAACATCCAGTGTTCCTACTCTTCTCCTAATAAAATGGCACCCCACTTCTGTTGGGGGGACTTTCATCCACAACAGAAAAGGCCCAAAAATGGAATGTGAACACATCATGATTTTTCCTTCAAGTTTCTACCTTTCTGGGATGTATATAGCTGCAGTTTTTGGGCACTGCATCAGCCAGCACACACGGAAGCCTACAAACCCAAGATATTTTTGACAACTACATCCCCAATGTAGTCTAAATTAGTGTGACTAATGTGGTTCCCACCACATGTTCCTACCTAGAATACCCTGCAAACCTAAAACGTTACTAAAAAATACATTTCTGTGAGAGAAAGTTTAGATTCTATGAGGATCAACACGATTTCTACCAACGATTATCCAACACTTCTCTGGATAAAAATAGTATCCCATATTTTTGGATGGGGCTACCAGACCAGAGAGGAATCTGCCAAAACTTGAACTGTGTGAAGTCAACGCAGTGTCAGTGTGGCCTTCACATGGTTACCTTTTTAATACATTCCTATAACAGGCGTTATGCCCACCCACAAATGAGTGATGTTCCTTTTCTTGAAGGATGTGTGGTACAGCAGCATGGCAAAACGTTTGCCACAGCAGGAAGTACCTGAGATTTCTGTTACATAAAAGTGTGTAACACTGTTTTTGATCCATTCTTTGACATTTTTAGGGCATTTAATCTTGGTAGGAAAACCTGCTGGGGCAAACGCAGGTGGCAGCACCCCGTGTTCTTCTAGGTCTTTCAATTTCAGATATGTCCCAGGTTGGTAGGTTTTCCTTAGTGCCGGTAAACCCACAGCCTGAACTCTGCAACCATCCCCCATAGTAAATGGGAGAAAAGAAAATGAGTTACTAACCTGTAACTGTAGTTCTTTAGTATTGGTATCTATCATGGGTTCACATGCTTGAATCATTCTCGGTTGTCAAAGTGGGAGCCCCACGGTATTATAACAAAGCAATATGTATCATTATAATAGGCCATAATGGCAATGACCCATTTGTTTTATAGCCTAAGTACTTTTTTTTTTTTCCAAAGATCAAACTACAAACTTTAGCCAATCAGATGATAGCCCCCTCTAGAACTCTCTAAAGAGAAGCTGAATCCCTCAGATTTTCAAGCAAAAGTGGAATAAATTAATGTTGAGTTAGAAGGGGAGCCTTTCAGGGGAGGAGGGTGGGTCGCTGGTGAATCTATGAAAGATACCTGTAACTGTAGTTCTCCAGTATTGGTAAGTAACTAATTTTCTTCTCCAGTATTGGATCTTTCTAAGATTCACATGCCTGAATCACAATAGTAAACAGTAATAGCAAGATAACAGCAGTTGATGGGAAAGATAAGTATCAAAGACTCACATTATTGAAAGAGACGTAACACCCCTTGTCCCACAGCTGCATCAGTCTTGCCAGATGAATCTAGGCAATAATGCAGCGTAAAGGTGAGCCTGCTGGACCATGCTGCTCCTCGACAGATGTGCTGAATGGGCACACCAGCAAAATGAGCTGTGGAAGTGGAGACAGCTCTGGTAGAATGGACCTTGACATTGCTGTGCAATGGTCTTCCTAAATGCCTATGCCAAAATTGGACAGCGGATGCAATCTATCTAGCTATGGTCTGTTTAGAAACTGGAAACCTTTTTTTTAGGTCTCCATAAGCTAGAAATAACTGATCTAATTTTCAGATTTAAATAGTCCTGTGCATGTAGAATTTGAAACATCTTTTGACGTCTAACTAATGTAAATACTTCTCTGCCATGGTTTGAGAATTTGGAAAGAATGTTCGAAGTACTACTGGTTCATTCAAATGAAAGTCTGAAGGGACCTTTGGTACAAACTTAGAACTGGTCCTAAGTATGAGACTGTCTGACTTGAATTGGATGAAAGGTACTTTGATTGAGAATGCTTGAATGTCACTGACTCTCTTGGATGATGTGACTGCTACAAGAAGTGCTGACTTCCATGTGAGATACTTTGAATCTGCTTTGTGAATGGGCTCAAACGGATCTTTCATAAGCTCGTAGCACAACATTAAGGAGCTAAGATGGAGGAGGTCTTCTTACTGGAAGAAATGTCCTAAATAGACCTTTGAGGTATTGTTTTATAATTCTAATAGATGTTAACAAAGCTGTGTCACTGTCGGAAGGGAGAACATGGCGGCCAGCTGAGGGGCCGGACGCGGAGGGCTCAGCAGGGCTCTGAGCGCGTAACGCGCGGAATGCAATATTAATAATAGCCACTTACCGGGGAGGCAGCGTGACTGTAGTTTCTATCGAGGGATGATTTTCTCCTGTTTCTGAAGGTGGCTGGGGCACGGTGCACTTACAATCAGGAGCGGGCAGTGCCCCTGCTGAGAGCCGGCTTGGAGGTGCCCAGAGGAAGGAAGGCTGTAGCAAGGATCCCTTTCCAGGGGAGGTGTGGCACAGTCAGCACCAGCTGCATTTGCAGTGGGAAAGGGAAAGACTTAGGAGAAGGTGAGAAGGCGTTTTCTGCATTTGGGGCTGCAAGAAATGAACAAGAACGCCGAAGGAGCGTGGGAGGTACTTTTTGTTTTATAAATGTCAGACTCCAAGTAAGGAACAACATTATTTCTCTGGCATTTCAAGGTCCCATGGTGGATAAGGCAGAGGGGGTGGCTCTGACCCGGGCCAGAAGAGGAGAAGGGAAGATAGGAGTCAGGGGTGGCAGAGGTGGGGTAGCTTATTCCCTACCGAGTGCAAAGGTGACGAAAAAAACCGATAGAAGTGGAAATCGGAGAGAATTCTCAGAAGCAGACTATGGGGAGGAGTGAGGAAGAGCAAATTAATAACTTAGGTAAGAGGAAAGGTATTCTAAGTAATTCCGGCTCCGCTACAAATAGGAAAATAAAGGTCACCCCCTCATTAAGAACTTATTTTAGGGTGTTACCTGGAACCCCGAAAATGTCAAGTGCGCAAGAGACAGAGGCAGGACTGCCAGTGTTAGGGAGGGGGGAAATATCTACCTCAACAGTTAATGGGGACTTGATGCAACAAAATATTCCTGGGATCTACTTTGGGGAAGACGGATTTACTGGAGAAGGACAGGGGTCAGTCAAGTTGACATACAGGCTGGAGGGGCACTCGATCCCCTGAATGGAGGTGGGGTTGTAAATCTACCCAGTGACTCTGTTACAGATATGTTGAAGGCCCTTGCCATGGAATTGAAGGACGGCTTTAAAACGTCTAAATCTAATCAGGAGGAGATCAGGAATTTGTGTGAAGATCTTGGAAAATAAATAGATGATTTGGCAGGTCGGACTGCTGCTTTGGTGGAAGAGGTTGGCGATTTGAGGGCTGTTGTGGAGGAGAACAAAGAGCAGATAAGAGGTTTAATATCAGGAGGCAGTGGTGCTGGCTAAGCTGGAATCCTTGGAAAACAATCAAAGGAGGAATAATTTGAGGTTTCTCAGAGACCCCGAGGGATTGGAGGGAGATGATTTGAAGGGATTTGTGGTAAAATTAATAACTCAGGAAATTAAATTTGACGATGCTGGAGTTGATTTTGCAAAAGATATTCATAGGGTACATAGGGTCCCTGGAAAAATGCCCCCCAACAGGGATAGGCCAAGGAAAATCTTGGTCTACTTTCTTACATATGGGCTTAAAGAACGTATTTTGGAGATGGCACTGAAGAAGAAGGCACTCTCGGTGAATGGTGCTCCATTTGAGGTTAGGTCGGACCTTGCTTCTATCACCCTAAATAAGCAGTGGGAGCTGGGGAAAAGAATCGATATATTGAGAAGACTCGGGGCAACGGCCCAATTAAGGTTCCCGGCATCCCTAAGAGTAATGGCAAATAATAAGATGTATAAATTCAATGATTGTAATGACGTTGATGACTTGATCAAGAAATTAGAGCAAGATTCTGGTGTAGTATAGGCGTCCTCCTCTAAACATTGGTTGGCTGGTTATGGTGATATGAGGCTCTGAGCCTTGCATGATGACCCTTCATAGGCGGTAACGCCAGTCTATGAAGAAAGGGAGGGTTCTCCTGGGGTTGGGGGGAGAGGGGTGATGGGGAGCACTGGGTGGAGTGTAGTATAGGGAAAAGGGAAAAAAAGGTCCTGGGTGTTGTGATGGATAGAGAGGGAGGTGGGTAAATACGAGATCTTATAGGGGCGGCAGGTCCCTGGAGGGAGGGTGTCGAGGTATGATGTGAAGTTCCTGTCCTGGAACGTTAATGGCCTCCGGGTGAGGAGCAGACAAAAGAGGATGGTACAATATTTGAAGGATGCTCAATCTGATGTGCTGATCTTGCAGGAAACCCACCTTTCTAAGGAAGAGTGTGTGGAGGTTTTTTGGCCATGTAGATGGGTGCAGCAGATAGGTAGTTCTAATTATGTGGGGGGTAGTAAGGGGGTAGCCATCTTAATAAAAAAACATGCTAACATTTCTTTTGTTGAGGGTCCGGTGGACAAGTCTGGGAGATGGGTGGGGGGAAGATTAACGGTGTATGATTTTGCATTTACTTTAGTGGGGTATTATGGCCCTAATCGGGATAATATAGCTCAGTTGAGAGAACTTTCATTTTTTTGCTTCAATATGGGGACCCTATTATATGGATGGGGTACTTTAATGTAGTGTTGAATTATGAACTGGATAGGTCTCCGCAGAGTAGGTCAAGAATCAGCGAGAAAATGCATGCTCAGGTTCGATTAATGATGTCACAATTTGGCTTATATGATGTTTGGAGAGAAAAGAATGGTCGGGCAAGAGGCTATACTTATAACAACAAAAAATATAGACATCAACCTAGGATTGATTATTTTTCAATTGATGAAAGTTTAAAAGAGGCTGTGGAAGAAGTTTTACATATTGGGGCTCATCTTTCGGATCATTCGGCAGTGACCTTGAAGCTCAATTGGTTTGGGGATAAAAGAGAGAGAAGGTGGACTCTGGATAGAACGTTATTATTGGAAGATGAGGTTGTAGCAGAACTACGGAGAGGGACTGAAGAATTTTTGTATCTTAATAAAGGGTCAGCCTCGCCTGCAGTAGCTTGGGATGCGTTCAAAGCTTTTTTGAGGGGGAAGTGCAGCTGCATACAGAATGAAAAAGTACTATGAAGAAATAAGCAGGTTAGAAAATGTGATTCGGCAGATTGAGCAGAGACTGGCTGCTATGGATTTGGAGGAGGAAGAAGTTAACCAGTTACATAAACAAGATCAAGAGGCTCGTGTGGACTTAGCAGCAGTTATAGATAATCGAATCAGAAAGAGATGTGAGGCCAACAGGGTGTCTCATTTAGAATACAGTGAGAACAGCGGAAAACTGTTGGCCTGGAAGATTAAAACTGGTATAGTTAGGAACCGGGTGAGAGATTCAGGATGGCATTTCGGGGGAGATTAGGAAGAATAAGAAAGAGGTGGAAGATACCTTTTTAAACTTTAAGGAATTATACACTGAGGATCTAGAAATTTCTAGAGACTTGGTGAAGGGATGGTTAGAAGGATTGGATTTGGCATCTCTAAGTGAGGAGGAGAATAAGGCAATAAATGAGCCAATTGATATGGTAGAGCTTGAGCGTGCGATAAACTTGGGTAAATTAGGTAAGGCGGCAGGGCCTGATGGGTTGCCCGTCGAAGTTTATAGAGCCTTGGGTAGCAGTATTATGTTTTTTTTGAGAAAACTTTTTAATTATATTTTTGTGACTGATGGGAGACCCCCCCGCCCTCTTGGAGGGAAGCTATTATTACACTAATCTTAAAACCAGGAAAGGACCCCAGGTGTTGGGAATCGTCCAAGATCCCTCCTAAACTGTGACTAAGATTTTTGCAAAAATCTTGGCAGATAGATTAGGGGGTGTTTTGGGGAAGCTGATACATATGGATCAGAAAGGGTTTTTGAAAGGACGACACATGCAGGATTTGACACATGGGTTGGTAGCTTCGGTCGATCTGGCCACCACATGTCATTCCCCTCTAGCAGCTGTGATAGTTGATGCAACTAAAGCTTTTGATAGAGTTAACTGGGAATATTTAAAGACTGTATGTGAAGGTTATAATCTTGGGGGGCACTTTATTAGGACATTACAAAAAATTTATTTTGATCTCTGTGCAAGAATTTTGGTTAATGGTGATCTCACTTCCTCTTTTAAGATAGGAAGGGGTACGCAGCAGGGGTGCCCGTTATCCCCGTTATTGTTTAACTTGTATATCGAGCCACTTGCTACTAGAATTAGGAGTGATCAGCGAATTCTCCCCTTTGTGTGTGGGAATTTTTCTATGAAAGTGTCGTTGTATGCAGATGACCTGATGATTTATACTTCTAATCTAACTCAGACTAATTTGGTATTGGAAGACCTGATGAGACTTTGGGAGTATTTCGGGGTATGCAGTTAATAATCAAAAGACGGAGGTGATGGCTTGGAACATGGATGTGGGTAGCCCTGTAATCAAGAAGGAGGAGGTTAAATATTTAGGGATCACTATTACACAGGATATAAATAAACTCGCAGAAACACATTTTAGGAAGGTATTGAGGGAGGTGGATATTCTATTGAAAAGATGGTTAAATTTACCTTTAACTATTATCGGTCGGGTTAATTTAATTAAGATGGTGATTGTCCCCAAGTTTACGTTTATTTGCAATTCAATACCATTAATGTTTAGCAAGGATTCTTTAAGGAAACTTCAAGGAAAAATTTGCAGTTTTATTTGGGCATCCAAAGGTGTACGTATTTCCTGGAAAAAGCTGAGAAGGAGGAAAGAAAAAGGAGGATCGGCTGTGCCTGATATGCAATACTACGCGTGGGCCTTCTTTCTGAAGAATGCGAGAGATGTCTTTAATTACCCAAGTCGGTCTGAGCTGGGGCAGGCTCTGATCACAATGACAGAGAATAATGAGTTACAGACAAGTTTTATGTATAAGTTTGGTGACCGTAAGTACTTCAAGAAAATCAGATTCAAGGTGTTACAAGATTTAGTGAGGGTGTGGTATGCTATCAGGAGAGCCACGAATCTGTCGTACTATAGTAATAAGGCCTCTATTTGGGGCTCCCCAGGGTCACCGGAGTGGACCAAGGATGCACTGGCAATCCCCTTAAAGGCTGCAGGTTTTTTATATTGGGAACAATTTTGTTATAATGGTGAGGTTAGATCATTTAAAAACCTGAATGGGGAGGTAGGGGGTAACTTGTCTAAATTCAAGTACCTTCAGATTATCAGCTGGGCGAAGGATTTAAAAGTGGAGCTGGGAGCCACAAATGAGCTGGAAGATCAATGGCACTTGGAAATCCCGTTGAAGAAGGAGGTGGCCAGATGGTATTGGCTAATTATGGATATTGTGGACAGTGATTTCACCTTACCAGAGGAGCTGTGGGGAGAGTGCTTGCCGGAGTACCAGCAGAAAGAGTTATGGAAAGTATCTACTGCACTTTTATATAATATTGTCAAGTCTGCTGCGTTAAGAAGGAATCATTTGTTTTCAATTCACAGAGTTTTCTGGACAACAGCAAAGCTTTCTAGAATGGATCAGGACAATTTGGTCGAATGCATAAAGTGTGGGACCCTGGCGGTAGACGATGTTCACATGTTCTTGGAATGCCCCAAGCTCAGCAAATTTTGGGTAGAGGTTGGTGATGCTATTAGTGAAATACTTTCCATAAGACTCAAGGTAAGCACCTCGCTTGTGTTTTTTGGATGTTTGACAGGGCCTCAGCGGATAAGTAGGGATGGCTCTAAGCTGTTGTTTTATATGATGCTTGTGACAAGGAGAGCGATTTGTAAAAAATGGATTGATGCCTCACCCCCAACGCTTATGGATAGGAAAGATACTTTGATGTATAATTTAAAGTTGGACACGTGTGAGACCTGTCAAAAAAATAGATTTTGAAATCAGCTGAAGCAGTGGTGGGGTTTGGGAGAGGAGGGGGGAGGATAAGGGAACACATTTTGAATCGGTATGGTCCAATGATTAAACATGCCTCCAATGTACTACCACCGGCCGTTGTCGGTAAGTGGAGTGGGTATAGTGAGGCCATACTCCTGGGCAGGTAAAGGTCGGGCGGAGTTGGGCAGCGATCGATCATAGCAAACTCTGTATTATTGACCTCCCAGCCTTATTTCCTCTCACGGTGAGGAAGGATGGTTTGAAATGAGGACCAATCTAGTGTCACTAGATCGTCGAAATCTAGAAACTGCCACCAGATGAACTCTGATGGAAGAATGGGTTAATCCGGATCTCGCTAAGTGGAGGAGATATGGGAATACTTGCTCAAATGGGAATGTGAAAGTGTGAACCTCATTCCTCATACCAGATGCATAAACATTTCCATTTGAGCTTGTATATTCTGTTAGTGGTCTCTGCTCTTGCTTTCACAAGGATTTCTCTAAAGTCTGAAGGAATATCTAACATGACAAACTCATTAAACTCAGGTGCCAGGCCGACAAGTGCAGGAATGTCAGGCTGGGATGACAGACCTGGCCTTGGTTCACTATCAGCAGCGTTGGTATTGGTTTCAGCTGAACATGGGGTTATGACGAAAGGAGCAGGAGATCCATGAACCAAAGCTGTCTGAGCCACCCGGGAGCAAGGAGGAGAACTCAGCAAAGCTCTCTCTTCAGTTTCTTGAGGAACCTTGGGATCAATGGGATTGGGGAAAAGAGTAAGCATAGATCCCTGACCATCTTATCGAAAACGCATTCCCCCACAATCCGACCTGTGGATTTCAACTTCCAAAGAATTGGCATTTCTGGTTCTCTTTTGACGCAAACAGGTCTTGGTTTGACTTGCCCTAAAGATGGAAGAGATCGTCCTGAATTTGCTGGTTGAGAGGTTCGTGGCAGGTGGTATTGGTCCTGCTAATGAGTCTGCAAGGATATTGGATACTCCCGGCACATCATTTGCTCTCCGCATTATTAAAAGCCCAGTTCTAAATTTCTTGAACTTGATGAGATAGCGCTGGTGAGAGTGTGCTTCCCTGCCATGCTGGTGGTATTGTCTGTGCGAATTAGCACCAATGAATGAGCTATCTTGGGGAGGAAAGATTTCAATGCCAAGGTAATGGCTTTCAGTTCCAGCAGGTTTATTTGCATTTTAGTCTGTTGGTAATCCAATTTGCCGCTACTGTATGTGAGCACCTCATCCTTTCAGGGATGCATCCGTTGTAATGACGTGTTCAGGGATTTGTGCTAGAAATGATTGACCTTTGAATAGGTTTGATTTCTGTGTCCACCAACGCATAGCTTGGATTATTGCTGGAGTTACCTAAATGATGTTGTCAAAAGATCCCTGTATTTGTAGCCATTCTTTGTCCAGCTCCTCATGAAGTGGCTGCATCTGGAAACGGCAATTTGGAATGAGAGGGATGCAAGAGGAGAGCACTGCGAGGAGTGATTTGTATATTCAGACAGAAACAGACCTTTTTTTGGTCATTTTTTTCGCTAGTGTTGAATTGTTTTGTATACATGTCTTGCAATGCGAAAACTTTGTTCAATCAATCAAGAAATTTGTATAGCGCGCTACTCACCCGGAGGGTCTCAAGGCGCTGGGGGAGGGGGGACCGCTACTGCTCGAACAGCCAGGTCTTGAGTTGCTTCCTGAAGGAGAGGTGGTCTTGGGTCAGGCGGAGGTGGATGGGGAGGGAGTTCCAAGTCTTGGCTGCCAGGTAGGAAAAGGATCTTCCTCCCATGGTGGCTTTTCTAATGCGTGGCACGGCGGCGAGGGAGTGGCTGGTCGATCGTAGCTGGCGGGTGGGAGTGTAGAAGGTCAGGCGGTTGTTGAGGTACCTGGGGCCCAGGTCGTGGAGGGTCTTGTGTGCGTGGGTGAGGAGACGGAACGTGATTCTCTTGCTGACGGGGAGCCAGTGCAAGTCTCTCAGGTGTCCGGAGATGTGGCTGTGACGGGGGATGTCAAGGATGAGGCGTGTGGAGGCGTTCTGGATGCGTTGGAGTCTTTTCTGTAGTTTGGCCGTGGTTCCGGTGTAGAGGGTGTTACCGTAGTCCAGTCGGCTGGTGACGAGTGCCTGGGTGACCGTCTTCCTGGTTTCGGTGGGGATCCATCGGAAGATCTTTCGGAGCATGCGTAGGATGTTGAAGCATGATGATGAGACGGCGTAGACTTGTCTGGTCATCGAGAGGGAGGAGTCCAGGATGAAGCCCAGGTTGCGTGTGTGGTCCGTTGGTTTGGGTGCGCTGCCCAGGGCAGGGGGCCACCAGGAGTCGTCCCAGGCAGAGGGTGATGATCCAAGGATGAGGACTTCCGTCTTGTCTGAGTTCAGTTTCAGGCGGCTGTTCATCATCCACTCGGCTACGCCTTTCATCCCTTCGTGCAGGTTGGTTCTGGCGGTGGATGGGTCGTTGGTGAGGGAGAGGATCAGCTGGGTGTCGTCGGCGTAGGAGATGATGTTGAGGTTGTGTTGGCGTGCGATGGCTGCGAGGGGGCTCATGTAGACGTTGAAGAGGGTGGGGCTGAGTGATGATCCTTGTGGTACGCCGCAGCTGACTTCGGTGGCCTCGGATCTGAACGGGGGGAGGCGGACTCTCTGGGTTCTTCCGGCGAGGAACGAGATGATCCACTCTAGTGCCTTCTCTTGGATTCCGATGTTGCTGAAGCGCTGCACTAGGGTGCGGTGGCAGACAGTGTTGAACGCTGCAGAGAGGTCCAGGAGGATGAGGGCCGCTGTCTCCCCGTTGTCGAGCAGGGCTCGGATGTCGTCGGTGGCTGCGATGAGGGCGGTCTCGGTGCTGTGGTTGGCTCGGAAGCCGGACTGCGAGTGGTCGAGGGATCCATTAGTCTCGAGGAAGGTGGCTAGCTGTCTGTTGACGGTCTTCTCGATGACTTTGGCAGGAAACGGGAGGAGCGAGATGGGGCGGTAGTTCTTGAGGTCGGTGGGGTCTGCTGATGGTTTCTTCAGGAGGGCGCTGAGTTCGGCATGTTTCCAGCTCTCCGGGAAGGTGGCGGTGTTGAAGGAGCAGTTGATGATGTCCCGGAGATGGGGTGCGATGACTAAGTCGGCTTTGTTGAAGACGTGGTGGGGGCATGGGTCGGTTGGAGAACCGGAATGGATGGTGTTCATCATCTGGATGGTGTCTTCGGTGCTGACCGGGGTCCAGCCGCGGAGGGTGGTGTTGGGGGCGCCGGTTTGGTGGTTGGGTGCGTGGTCTGTGCGCCGAAGCTGTTGTGTATGTCGGCGATCTTGCGTTGAAAGAACGAGGCGAGTGAGTCGCAGAGGTCTTTTGAGGGAGTGATGTCGTTGTTTCCGGCGCTGGGGTTAGAGAGCTCTTTGACGATGCTGAAGAGTTCCTTGCAGTTGTGTGCGTTGTTGTCTAGTCGTTCTTTGAATGCTGTCTTCTTGGTGGTGTGGATCAGCTGGTGGTGTTTGCGGGAGGCGTGCTTGAGGGCGGTCATGTTGTCTGTGGTCGGGTTTTTTCGCCAGGCTTTCTCGAGGGTGCGGCAGTTCTTCTTGGAGTTCTTGAGGTCGTTGTTGAACCAGGAGGCTTTCTTGCTGTTGGGCCTGGTGGGATGGGTTTTCAGAGGTGCGAGGTTGTCAGCGCAGTTGGTGATCCACTGTATGAGGTTGTTGGCTGCTTGGTTGGGGTCCGCTGAGCTGGCGGGAGGGTTCTGGCTCAGTGATGTGGAGAGCTGGTCGGTGGTGATCTTGTTCCAGCTCCTGCGGGGAGCCTGTTGTGGGTGGTGGTGAGTCGTGGTTCTTCTGAAGCTGAAGTGGACGCAACTGTGGTCTGTCCAGTGGAGTCCGGTGGAGTGGCTGAAGGAGATGTACTTGCTGGAGGAGAAGACTGGGTCAAGCGTGTGTCCGGCGTAGTGGGTGGGGGTGTTCACCAGTTGCTTGAGTCCGAGGTTGGCGAGGTTGTCCAGCAGGGTGGTGGTGTTGTTGTCGTTGTTGTTCTCCAGGTGGAAGTTGAGGTCCCCTAGGAGGATGTAGTCAGCGGAGGGGAGGGCGTGTGGGCTGATGAAGTCTGCAATGTCTTCGCTGAATTGTGTGCGGGGTCCTGGGGGTCTGTAGATGAGGGTGCCTCTGAGTGTGGTCTTGGGGTCGGTGTGTATCTGGAAGTGGCTGTGAGGGTGTCGTCGGAGTTGGTCGTGATGCGTATCGTGTTCTTGTGGACGATGGCGATGCCTCCTCCTGTCTGGTTCACGCGGTCCCTCCGGGTGATCTTGTATCCGTCCGGGATGGCGATGTCGGGCGCTGAGGAGGCGTTCATCCAGGTTTCTGTGAGGAAGGCGACGTCTGGAGATGTGGTGTCGAGCAGGTTCCAGAGTTCCACGGCGTGTCTGTGGATAGAGCGGGTGTTGAGCAGGATGCACTTCAGGTGGTTGCTGCTGGTGCTTGGCTTGGCGGGTGCGATCCGTGTCTGAATGCAGGAGAACTTGCAGGATTGGCAGGTGAAGGGCCCGTGGGTGCGTCTAGGGGTGGCTCTGCAGCAGCCGGGGATCCGGCCGGTGTTGATTGCGATGAGAGTGGCGGCGTTGTAGGTCTTGCGGGTGGGCTGGCCTCTGCGGGGGCCAGGGGGTCTGGCGCTGGGCGCGGGCCAGGCGCGGACGGGCGCAGACGGGCTTGCCTTAGGCGCGCCAGCGGCGCGGCCGCTGCGCGGCCTCCATATGAGTGGGAGAGGGAGGAAGGAGCAGCTGGGAGGTGGGAGCGGGGCGGCCAATGGGGTGCGAGGGGGGCGGAGCTACCGGATGCGGCGGCGGGAAACGGGTGGCGAAGGGGAGACGCGGTGCGCAGGGAAACAGAGATTTAGGACCACAAACTGGGCAGAAAAAGGTGAGGGGAGCAGTACAAGGCAGCAAAAGGACACAGGAATAAAGCAGCGGTCAGCGGTCTCACAGGGGCTGCGTGGCGGTGAGGGGAGCAACCTGCCTGGTAAACAGGGTCAGAGGTCGCTCTCTCTACCGCTGCGCGGCCTCCATATGAGTGGGAGAGGGAGGGAGGAGCAGCTGGGAGGTGGGAGCGGGGCGGCCAATGGGGTGCGAGGGGGGCAGAGCTACGGGACGCAGCGGCGGGAAACGGGCGGCGAGGGGGAGACGCGGTGCGCAGGGAAACAGAGATTTAGGACCACAAACTGGGCAGAAAAAGGTGAGGGGAGCAGTACAAGGCAGCAAAAGGACACAGGAATAAAGCAGCGGTCAGCGGTCTCACAGGGGCTGTGTGGCGGTGAGGGGAGCGACCTGCCTGGTAAACAGGGTCAGAGGTCGCTCTCTCTACCGCTGCGCGGCCTCCATATGAGTGGGAGAGGGAGGGAGGAGCAGCTGGGAGGTGGGAGCGGGGCGGCCAATGGGGTGCGAGGGGGGCGGAGCTACAGGACGCGGCGGCGGGAAACGCGGTGCGCAGGGAAACAGAGATTTAGGACCACAAACTGGGCAGAAAAAGGTGAGGGGAGCAGTACAAGGCAGCAAAAGGACACAGGAATAAAGCAGCGGTCTCACAGGGGCTGCGTGGCGGTAAGGGGAGCGACCTGCCTGGTAAACAGGGTCAGAGGTCACTCTCTCTACCGCTGCACGGCCTCCATATGAGTGGGAGAGGGAGGGAGGAGCAGCTGGGAGGTGGGAGCGGGGCGGCCAATGGGGGCGGAGCTACGGGACGCGGTGGCGGGAAACGGGCAGCGAGGGGGAGACGCGGTGCGCAGGGAAACAGAGATTTAGGACCACAAACTGGGCAGAAAAAGGTGAGGGGAGCAGTACAAGGCAGCAAAAGGACACAGGAATAAAGCAGCGGTCAGCGGTCTCACAGGGGCTGCGTGGCGGTGAGGGGAGCAACCTGCCTGGTAAACAGGGTCAGAGGTCGCTCTCTCTACCGCTGCGCGGCCTCCATATGAGTGGGAGAGGGAGGGAGGAGCAGCTGGGAGGTGGGAGCGGGGCAGCCAATGGGGTGCGAGGGGGGCGGAGCTACAGGACGCAGCGGCGGGAAATGGGCGGCGAGCGCGAGACGCGGTGCGCAGGGAAACAGAGATTTAGGACCACAAACTGGGCAGAAAAAGGTGAGGGGAGCAGTACAAGGCAGCAAAAGGACATAGGAATAAAGCAGCGGTCAGCGGTCTCACAGGGACTGCGTGGCGGTAAGGGGAGCGACCTGCCTGGTAAACAGGGTCAGAGGTCACTCTCTCTACCGCTGCACGGCCTCCATATGAGTGGGAGAGGGAGGGAGGAGCAGCTGGGAGGTGGGAGCGGGGCGGCCAATGGGGGCGGAGCTACGGGACACGGCGGCGGGAAACGGGCGGCGAGGGGAGACGCGGTGCGCAGGGAAACAGAGATTTAGGACCACAAACTGGGCAGAAAAAGGTGAGGGGAGCAGTACAAGGCAGCAAAAGGACACAGGAATAAAGCAGCGGTCAGCGGTCTCACAGGGGCTGCGTGGCGGTGAGGGGAGCGACCTGCCTGGTAAACAGGGTCAGAGGTCGCTCTACCGCTGCGCGGCCTCCATATGTGTGGGAGAGGGAGAGAGGGAGGAGCAGCTGGGAGGTGGGAGCGGGGCGGCCAATGTGGTGCGAGGGGGGCGGAGCTACAGGACGCTGCGGCGGGAAACGGGGGGCGAGGGGGAGACGCGGTGCACAGGGAAACAGAGATTTAGGACCACAAACTGGGCAGAAAAAGGTGAGGGGAGCAGTACAAGGCAGCAAAAGGACACAGGAATAAAGCAGTGGTCAGCGGTCTCACAGGGGCTGCGTGGCGGTGAGGGGAGCGACTTGCCTGGTAAACAGGGTCAGAGGTCGCTCTCTCTACCGCTGCGCGGCCTCCATATGAGTGGGAGAGGGAGGGAGGAGCAGCTGGGAGGTGGGAGCGGGGCGGCCAATGGGGTGCGAGGGGGGCGGAGCTACAGGACGCGGCGGCGGGAAACAGGCGGCGAGGGGGAGACGCGGTGCGCAGGGAAACAGAGATTTAGGACCACAAACTGGGCAGAAAAAGGTGAGGGGAGCAGTACAAGGCAGCAAAAGGACACAGGAATAAAGCAGCTGTCAGCGGTCTCACAGGGGCTGCGTGGCGGTGAGGGGAGCGACCTGCCTGGTAAACAGGGTCAGAGGTCGTTGTGGACTGTATCCAGCAACGCTCCCAAGAATATTAAGGTTGTTTCTGGAATTAGATGAGATTTTTAGTCGCTGACTGTGAGACCCAGACTGTTGAAAAATGAGAAACAGGTCACTCTGTCCTTTACTGTTTGCTAATAGGTGCATGCCTTTAATAGCCAGTTGTCCAGGTATGGGAATACCTGAACTCAGCTCTGTCTGAGATGTGCTGACACTGGAGCCAACACTTGGAGAAAATGCATGGTGCAAATTTCAGTCTAAATGGTAGTACCCTGAACTGGTAGTGGGTGCCGGCTATCTTTAATTGTAGAAATTTGCAGTGCTTTGGGTGGATTGTGACATGGAAGTATGCAGCCTGGAGATCTGGGACCGTTTTATGATCCCCTTGGATGAGAACATATAGTACATTCTGAAAAGTAACCATGCGGAAAGGTTGTTTCTTTAAGAACTTGTTTAGCAACCGAAAATCTAAGATGGGGCGCCAATTTCCTGACTTTTACCGGATAAGGAAGAAGCAACAATAGAAACTAATTAACCTCTGAGTCTTTGGAACTACTTCTATTGCCTTTTTTTCAGCATGTTTGACTCTTTGTATCCGGAGATGTTTTAGGTGGGGATGTGGTGCTCCTTGTGGTGGAGTATTAGGTGGAATTTTGATGAACTCTAGGGTGTGTTCCCCCCCCCGGCGATGGCATCGAGCACCCACTTGTCAGATGTTATACGGGGCCACTGATGAAGATGATTTGAAATTCGACCACCAGGCTGTATTGGTGATTTGCGGGGGTAGTCGGCACCATGCAGAGGTCACTGTTTTATGTTAGAGTCCCTGCCTCGGGAAGAAAATTTACCTCTGGCTGTGTGTTTATATGCCATCTCTGGTGGTTGTCTGTAATATTGCTGTGAATATGGTGGACGGTACTGACTTTGGACAAACTGATAATGCTGTCTGTGGGGTTGGTAACCACATCTAAAGCAATATGCTCCTCTGCTCCTGGCTCCCTGAAAGAGCTGTTTCCTAAACTCAAGAGTACCCAGGGGCTTGGCTGTATCAGTGTCAGCCGCGATGGCATCGTCCATGTGTTTACCGAGTAGTGATTTGCCATCATAAGGCACGTATTTTACTCTGATTTTCAGGACAGAAAGAGGTGGCTTTTTAACCATCCCTGTTTTCGGAGAACTGCTGCACCAGCCAGTTGCCTGAATCCCGTCAACGAAACATCAATGGCATAACTTAAAACTTCTGCTGATATTCTTTCCCCTTCTTTCAGAATATTTTGGCCTTCCTATTTGATATATGTGGTTGTAGCGACCTAAGATTGCTAGGGAGCTTGCCGCCCTAACTGTCATGGCTCCCATAGAAGAGAATCGATTTTCAATGTTGTCTAACCTACCACTATCCCAGTCCAGGTGAGTGGAAATTGGAGTTGTCAGATTTTTATAGAGACATTGGGCTGTTTGGGATACAACTGAGCATTGTTTTGGTTGGCCACTCAAACATGCTGTAGAATCATTCAGTGCCTTGAATTTGTTGTCCAGTCTAGGGATGACTGATCAAGCTGTAGCCAGATTTTTGTATTTGAAGCCTTCTTCCCTAATAAAATCAGATAGCCTGAACAGATTTTTTGGTGGGCTCCTTGAAATCATAAAGGAAACAATCTGCTTGTTTAGTGAGAAGTGGAAGTTCAAACTGGCTGCCCTTTCCATCAGATTATGGAAGCAGCCGATGTCTTCCGGTGAGGAATCTGCTGGTGGTGGAGCTGAAGGGGTTGATGTTAGGATGAGGTAGTCATCCCACTCACTAGGGACTGAGGCAGTGTCTCTGATTTCCCCTCCCTGTCTGGCTTCGACCATGGAAGGTGCATCATCAGCTGGGGAGGTGGGGGGAGGTATGCTAGTGTAGCAGCCAACGTTGGTAGAGGTGTTGCAGGTGTAGTAAAAAGTGTCAATGATATCGGGTGTGCACATTTGAGGAGATAGCACTAGTATTAGTGTCTGTGGTGTTGGAGCGTGGTCAGAAGTTCCGGAAACCTGCAGTAATAGTATTGAAGCATCTTTTGCAGATTGCTCACTAGAGACACAGGCATATGAATAGATAATTTGTGTTGCTCTCTTTGATCATGAGCTGAAAATTCCTCTTGGTATTGTGCAGACTGCTCTCCAGCAGTATAGTAGTGCTCCTCTTGATACTATACGCAATCCTCGTAGTTTTCCTGTCACTTTACCTGAAGTTCGGATGAGCAATAACCAAATCCAAAAAGGCCCTACTCGTCTGAGTCATCATCATACAAGAGTTGTGCCTGTGGTTAGGGGAACCCTTTGCTTGGTGATGAGTGGGCTTGAAGAATTGTTTCTGTAGCAGACTTATCCCTTACAGGGATTAAAGACAGAGGGAGGAATGCTGGTTTCAAGAAAATCTTTGTTGTTAACATTTTCCTCATGGACGTTCCCTCATCAACGGATCCCTCATCAACTGTTGTGGTGTCGATGGTTTTCTTGTCGACGTGTGCCATCATCAACAATAATGCAAATTTGGACCTTGATGCCTTCGGCAGAGATTTGGTTGTCAACAGTAAAGGCTTTCAGCCTCTTTTAGAATGAGCTTTTTGAGGAAGGAGTAGCAGATTCAGAATTAGCATTTTCAGAGGCAATTTTTTCTTTTTTTGAGGAAGGACTCTCCTCCTGCCTCTAAGTGTCCAGGGGTAGTTTGATGAGATTTTTCCCACAGACTTAGAAGGTGGTTCTGAATACACCTTTTTAGCAGATCTATTCCTTTTTTGAGATGCTACAGTTTTTGAAGACTCATTGCTCAAGACAAAGGGCTTAGCTTTTAATTTCCTTCAATGTTTTCTAAGAAAAGGTGCGACAACTTTTGCAATCTTTCACCTTATGTTTCAGATGAAGGCAATATATACACTCCTTACGTGCGCCAGAGTGGAGCCTCTTCTTCCCACAGGTGCCACAAGCACTGAATAGTCCTTTTTTAGTTGGTTCTAACATGCTGGACTAATCAGAATAGCTGTAGATACTGCTAGTAAATAATGTTCTGTAAGAAAATCTTCTCAAGTTTGACGAAAAAGGTAGTAAATTGAGCAGAGCTCAAGGAGACTCCATCACAGGACTTGTGGTAGAAAATCTGAGGGATTCAGCCTTCAGTGGGAGTATGCTAGAGCAGTGGTTCCCAACCTGTGGTCCGGGGAACCCTGGGGGTCCGCGAAGCCATCTCAGGGGGTCCGCGAGAGCCTAGAAAATTAAAAAGTATTAACACATATTGACAAATTAGGTCCCCAGCTTCCAGTAATGACTCAGACAGGGGTCCCCGGATTCCCATGATGAGACAGTGGGGGTCCCTGGGTTCCATTAATGTTAAAGTGGGGGTCCACAGAAATCAAAAGGTTGGGAACCACTGTTCTAGAGGATGCTATTTGATTGGCTAAAGTTTGTAATTTGGTCCTTTTAAAAAAATACTTAGATAGGCTATAAAGCCAATGATTCATTATCAGTATGGCCTATTATAATGATACACACTGGACTCTCACTTCGACGATGGGGAATGATTCAAGCATGAGAATCTATGAAAGATCCAATACTGGAGAATAGGCATGTCTTAGGTATAATTTTGACCTATGAACCCAAGAGGGGACTAATCCCCACCCTGTCCCTGAAACCCTATATGCAGGGCCCTGGGGGCAGATATATTGTCCTGGGCCCAATATCACAATATGCCATCTTTCCACCACTTTCGAAAATCTTTTCCCTGGTTTCTAGTGGGCTGGTGCTGAACACTCTGGTCTGCCATTCCAAAGGGGCCAGAAAGACTGTCTTGGGTCCGTGGATGGCTCGATACCAGGACAGGCTGGCCTCCCACCCCATTCCACTAATTTTACTTTGTTGTATCCTTTGTGTCTAGTGGGCTTTCTGCCCCCTGAGGGCAAATTTAAGGAAAACCTCAAATATGCCAGAAGACTATTTGAAAGGGGTGTAGCCCAATGCCAGGATGGGCCAGCCCCCAATAATTCTTATGTTAAAAAAAAAATGCTTGCAGTCTAATTTGCTTTCTGTGGCAAATCAACCAAACTTGCCCTGAGGTGACAATTTGGGCTGCAAGGGTGGGGGATGAGGCCCGGAGGCAAATTGGGCTGGCCCCCACTCCATTCTCGAAAAAAGAAAAAAACTATAACTGATGTTTAGTAGGGTTTTTTTTGCATCCCTGGGTTGGGCAGACTGGGAGTTTGGGGGACAGAAAGGCTGTATGCAGGGGAGTTCCAGTTACCAGAATGGACCCACACCCACCACATTATTTTATTTTTTAAAAGGAAAATCGATCACTGGTGTATGTTGTACTTTCTGCCCCCTCCCCACAAGAGAAGGCAGTCTGACGTAAATTCCTAATCGGTCTCCAGGAATAGAGGAGAGGTTGGGAGCAGTAAGACTGTCTGAGCTATAAGGGAAGCGGTTTGGCCTGATGCCAGGACGAGGCAGCCCCCCTGCATTTTCTTTTTAAAACAACAAACCCAGGTGTCTCATGGGCTTTCTGCTGCCATTGCAAGGCAGACTTGGGATAAACTCTTCAATCTACCTCCTAGACGGGTCAGAAGGACGGAGTATTTGGTGGGGGAGCAATTAAGAGGCCATGTCTGAGGAGGGTGACTGCTTCCCTTTCTTGGTTGTCCAGTGGATGGATCCCTGCTTCGGGACTGCCCTGTAGAGTTGAGGATGGCCAGTGATGGGCAGGGTGGGGTACAAGTGAAAAACAGTGCCAGTATCAACCATCATTTTTCAGTATCATATTTTGGTACCCTCACGCAGAATCATGGTCATAAATGGCAGGTTTTCACTGTCAGGAGAGCAACCCATAAAACAATCCCAACCCTGCAAGTGCTCTGGTGCACACGTATATGAGTGTTTTTGCACCTCCAAGTCCCCCGCAAACACAAACACAGGCAAATTCTTCTAACAGTGATACACACACAAAGACATGCAGAACTCCGGAAGAATATGCCATTTCTAAATTAGCAACTAATGTACTATAGTTTTCTTAAGTGGTACAAAAATAAATCTGTTCTGATCACCCACTCACTCATTCCACACTGCAGAGGTATTTCTCAGACAGTTTTTTGCTGTGTTTGACTACAATGAACGAGTTACTTACCTTCGGTAACGACTTTTCTGGTGGATACATTAGCTACCTGTGGATTCCTCACCTAATGAATACTCCCATGGCGCCAGCATTCAACGGAAATCTTCTTCCTAGTCTCTGCACGTCGACGAGGACGTCATTCCAGCCACGCGACGCCGTCTGACGTCATACAGGCAATAAGAGGTCCTCGACGACGTGCCGACGTCAGTACCAACATTTTTTACGTGCATGAGAACAACAATCCAATGCAATGAAAGAGCAAGGTAACATCCCATAACATTGTAAAACACACAACATTGCAATGAATAGCTGTAAATTTAATATAACTGTCTTTTTTTTTTTTTAAACCAACAAATATATGCAAATCATGTATATACACAAAGATATATACATATATACATATATATATATATATACAGATAAATATACACAAATATCCATATATACAACCTCTATTGCAACCTTGAAGACCAAGAGGAGCGCACTCAAGGATTACTTGGTAAGACCAGAAAGGCAACGGGGAGGCGGGTGGGACCGTGAGGAATCCACAGGTAGCTAATGTATCCACCAGAAAAGTCGTTACCGAAGGTAAGTAACTCGTTCTTCTGATGGATACAACTACCTGTGGATTCCTCACCTAATGAATAGAGTCCCAAAGCAGTACCACGCCCTGTGGCGGGTGCCTAAATGGTCAAACCAAGAAATCCTGCAGCACTGACCGTGCAAAATGGCCGTCCCTTCTAACCTCAGAATCCAAACAGTAATGTTTCGCAAAAGTGTGAAGGGACGACCAAGTTGCGGCCTTGCAGATGTCGACCACAGGAACACCTCTGGCCAAGGCCGAAGTGGCCGACTTAGCTCTGGTGGAATGAGCTCTAATGCCCTCAGGAGGATCCTTCTTTGCCAAAGAGTAACAGATTTTAATGCAAAGAACAACCCACCTGGATAGTGTTCTCTTGTGGACTGCCTTTCCTCTCCTCTTGCCCACGTATCCAATGAACAGCTGATCCTCCAGCCTGAAATCCTTTGTTCTATCAATAAAAAAACTCAACGCCCTCTTTGGGTCCAGCCGGTGCAGTCTTTCTTCCTCTTTGGAAGGATGAGGCAGAGGATAGAACGTGGACAAAGTAATTGTCTGAGCCAAATGGAAAGGTGAAACAACCTTCGGGAGGAAAGCAGCCTTGGTCCTCAACACCACCTTATCCCCATAAAAAGTTGTATAAGGGGGCTTTACCGACAAGGCCTGCAACTCACTCACTCTCCTTGCAGATGTTATAGCTACCAGGAAGACTGTTTTCATAACCAGATACCTTAAGGGGCAAGAATGCATAGGTTCAAAAGGGGCCCCCATAAGGAAAGACAGGACCAGGGACAAATCCCATTGCGGCATAACGAATGGTTTTGGAGGATATTTATTTAGAAGACCTTTCAAGAACCTGATAACAATAGGGGATTTAAATAACGATGGTTGGTCTGGAAGACATAGGAAGGCTGACAAGGCCGACAAATAACCCTTAATGGTAGCCACTGCACAGCCTTTCTGCGCTAGAAACAGAGCAAAAGACAAAACGTCCGATAGATGAGCTTGCAAAGGATTAATCTGCCTCTCTCCACACCACGTCACAAATTTAGACCACCTATTAGCGTAGATAGATTTAGTGGAGTGTCGCCTGGCCGCTAATATAACATCCACTACATCAGGCGGGAGAGAAAAGGAACTCAGGTTGCCCCGTTCAATCTCCAGGCATGTAGGTGCAGACTCTGGAGGTTGGGGTGTAAAACCTGCCCCTGCGACTGCGAGAGGAGGTCTGCCCTGAGAGGGAGACGGAGCGGAGGGCACATTGAGAGTTGGAGAAGGTCGGAGTACCACACCCTCCTTGGCCAATCCGGAGCTATTAAGATGACCTGGGCCCGGTCTTGGCGAATCTTCCTCAATACTCGAGGAATCAAGGGTATGGGAGGAAACGCGTAAAACAACTGGCCGCACCAGGTTATTTAAAACGCGTCCCCCAACGCTCCCTGCATCGGATACTGGAGGCTGCAGAATAACGGACAATGCGCGTTCTCCAGAGTGGCAAACAGATCTACCCGAGGAAACCCCCAACTTTGGAAGATTAAACGGACTTGATCTGGATGGAGACGCCACTCGTGGTCTGCCGAGAATTGACGACTGAGACTGTCCGCACGTACATTCAAGACCCCGGCCAGATGATTTGCTACCAAACAAATCTGATGGTCCTCTGCCCAGGACCATAGTCGAAGAGCTTCTCTGCAGAGAAGGTACGACCCTACTCCTCCCTGTTTGTTTATGTACCACATCGTGGTAGTATTGTCCGTTAGGACCTGTACCGACTGACCACGAAGGGAAGGGAGGAAGGCCTTGAGAGCCAGACGTACAGCCCGTAACTCTAAAAGATTGATATGAAACATCTGTTCCTCTGGAGACCAAAGGCCTTTGATCTCCAGATCCCCCAGATGAGCTCCCCACCCTAGAGTGGAAGCATCCGTTATGACCGTGGCCACTGGTGGCGACTGCGCGAACGGCTTTCCTTGTGAAAGATTGTTGCCCGCAATCCACCACCTCAATTCCACAGCAGCATCTCTGGAGATCTTGACAGCACCTTCTAGATCCCCTTTGTGTTGAGACCACTGCCTTCGGAGGCACCACTGAAGAGCCCTCATGTGCCAGCGAGCATGCGTGACCAACAGAATGCAGGAGGCAAACAGACCGAGCAGACGAAGGACCTTGAGGACTGGAACTACCGCTCCATTTCGAAACATTGGAACCAATTCCTGAATATCTTGGATCCGCTGAGGCGGAGGAAAGGCTCGACCCAATGTCGTATCCAGTACTGCCCCTATGAACAGGAGGCGCTGAGAGGGCTCCAGGTGAGATTTGGGCTCGTTCACCGAAAAACCCAGGCTGAACAACAGCTGGGTTGTTGACTGCAGATGATGCGACACAAGCTCCGGAGACTTGGCTTTGATCAACCAGTCGTCCAAGTAAGGGAATACTGCTATCCCCTTCCTTCTGAGCTCTGCCGCAACCACTGACATCACCTTCGTGAAGACTCGAGGAGCTGAAGTAAGACCAAACGGGAGGACCGCAAACTGATAGTGTTGCGACCCTACCACAAACCGGAGATACTTCCTGTGCGACTTGAGTATCGGGATGTGAAAGTAAGCATCCTGCAAGTCGACAGACACCATCCAATCTTCCTTGTTCAACGCCAAAAGCACCTGAGCTAGGGACAGCATCTTGAACTTTTCCTGTTTGAGGAACCAATTCAAGATCCTCAGGTCCAGGATTGGTCTCAACCGACCATCCTTCTTGGGAATCAGGAAATACCTTGAGTAACAACCTCGACCCCTTTCCTGCTCTGGGACCAACTCCACCGCGCCCTTTGAAAGGAGGACTTGAACCTCCTGTTCTAGCAACAGGAGGTGTTCTTCTGAACAATAAGATGGGCGGGCGGGATGAGGGGCGGGAACTCCCGAAAGGGAAGGGTGTAGCCTTTTCCCACAATACTGAGAACCCAAGTGTCCGTTGTAACAGTCTTCCATTTGTGGAGAAAATGCTGTAATCTTCCCCCTACAGGAGAGGAGTGAGTGGGAAATGGTGGAAGCCTAAGGCTGCTTCCCCTGCTGCACCCCTCCAGAGGATGAGGAAGAGGCAGAGTGCTGCTGAGAGGCTCCTCTGGTGCGGGCCCTACCCCTCCCTCTAAAAGATCTATAGGGATGGGAAGAAGCAGGTTGCTGGTATCTCCCCCGAAAGGAAGAGGAGGAAGAGCCACGCCCAAATCCACGAAACCTCCTGAAAAATCTGGAAGAGGCAGAGGAAGAAGGAGCTTGGAGCCCTAATGATTTAGCTGTGGCCCTGCTCTCCTTAAAACGTTCCAAGGCCGAATCTGCCTTGGCCCCAAACAGCTTGTCCCCATCAAAAGGGAGATCCAATAAGGTTGATTGCACATCCGCAGAAAACCCCGAGTTACGGAGCCAGGCCTGCCTCCTTGCCACCACAGTTGTGCCCATCGCTCTGGCCACCGAGTCGGTTGTGTCTAGCCCAGTCTGAATAATCTGGGTCGCGGCAGCCTGGGCATCTGAAACAACATCCAAAAGACCCTGGGGAAGCTCCGTAAATGATGAGGAAATGTCATCCATAAGAGCATGAATATATCTCCCCAGGATACAAGTTGCATTGGTGGCCTTCAACGCCAGATTGCAGGACGAAAAAATCTTCTTGGACTGCGCATCCAGTTTCTTCGAGTCCCTGTCTCCAGGCACCGTCGGGAACGAACCAGGCGCTGATTTGGATGAACAGGAGGCCTGCACCACCAAGCTCTCCGGTGTAGGGTGCCTAGAAAGAAAGCCAGGGTCAGTTGGTGCAGCTCGATACCTCCTGGCTACGGCTCTGTGAACCGCTGGGGAAGATACTGGTCTCTTCCACACCTCTAGCACCGGATCCAGCAAAGCGTCATTAAACGGCAAGAGTGGTTCCGCCGCAGCTGAGGCCGGATGTAGCACCTCTGTCAAAATGTTCTGTTTTGCCTCTACCACCGGCAAAGGCAGGTCCAGAAAACTAGCCGCCTTCCGTACCACTGCGTGAAAGGAAGCAGCCTCCTCTGTGTATTCCCCTGGAGACGAAAGATCCCACTCAGGGGAAGTGTCCAGCCCACTGGCCGTCTCTAGACCATGCAGTCCATCACCCGAGTCCTCTAGTTCTCCTTCTTCCAGGACTCTTTGGTACTCCTGCTCCTCTAATAAACGGAGAGCACGTCTCCTCGAATGAAGCCTCTGCTCGATACGCGGAGTCGACAATGCCTCTGCCGAATTCGAAGATCGGCGCCGATCTTCAGAAGCCACCGACGCCACGTCCGGCGCCACAGGTAACTTCGGCGCCGATGAAAGAGCACTCGGAGCGGATGGACCCACCGGAGTCACAGGACGAAATCCCGAAGTCGACGGGATGGAAATCTCCGGGGCCAATCCCTCTGAAGCCACCGGAGCAGCCACCGGCGCCGACACCGGCGCCAAGCCCACGTTCCCAAAAGGGAGAAAGGGCATAAAGGGTGCCGGCCGTAGAGGCGCAGGATCACCCAAAGAAAAGGACAAAGGACCAGCTGGAGCACCCCCTGGAGCCATCTGTTGGAAGATGGTATACATCGCATTTAGGAATGCGGTACTATCGGCTCCAGGGGTGGGAAAAGCCGGATACTGGGGTGCCTGTCTCGAAGGCGACCCCGACGCCGGCCTCGACGTCTGAGACGCTGGAGACGACACTTGAGGCTGCACCACTTCAATCACCGACGCCTGTCCAGGTGAAGTCGGCGACGCCGGAGAGGGCAACGGCGTCGATGGATGCGGCGTGACCGTGGGACTGACCTCCCAAGCCCTCCGGCGCCGATCCGAAGACCTAGAACGAGTCTCCTTGCTTGAATGGCGCCGTGATTCTTTACGGCGCCGGGAGTCTCGATGATGCCGATGCCTTGGTGAAGAAGACTTCTTGTGATGTTTTTCTTTTTTCGACTTCGCCATAAACAACTTCGCCTCACGTTCCTTGAGGGCCTTTGGATTCATGTGCTGGCATGAATCGCAAGGCGCGACGTCGTGGTCGGAGCTCAAACACCAAAGGCAGTCGGAGTGAGGGTCCGTAACTGACATCTTGCCCCCACACTCACGACAAGGCTTAAAACCCGACTTTCTCTGCGACATTCTTACTGTAGCGAAGGACTACGCAGCAAAAATACACTGTAACCACGAAAGTAACAGTTGCTCCCTCGAAGATAACCGTTTCGAATGCACGGAAAAAAGGGAACTGACGTCGGCACGTCGTCGAGGACCTCTTATTGCCTGTATGACGTCAGACGGCGTCGCGTGGCTGGAATGACGTCCTCGTCGATGTGCAGAGACTAGGAAGAAGATTTCCGTCTAATGCTGGCGCCATGGGAGTATTCATTAGGTGAGGAATCCACAGGTAGTTGTATCCATCAGAAAGTAGAGGTATTTACATTCAGCAAATATGTGATTAATTACACTTGCTAGTCTGTTGAGCAAGCTAGCAGGTGTGGTTGCTCCTCACTGGCCCGAAAACTGTAATTGGTAGGTAAATCAATATGCCTCTAGTGTACACACACACACACACACACACACACACTGAGGAGACAAGGCAATACATTATTTTGCTGCCTTGCTAACAGGCTGCAATGTACATAAGGGCATAAAAAAATGTATTATGTTTTTATTGCCAAAACAAAATTCACATTTTCACTTAGGGTTCCTAATATGTGAAACAGGTGGAAGAAGTCAACTCCCTACCATTGGCTCGTAAGGATTTCTACAAAGAGGACATACATGAAGCAAATAAAATGAAGTGGTAACCTTCATGGTAATTGGATGAGGCAGACACAGAATTCATATGATGTTTTCAGGGTGAATTCAGTATGCTTAGATGTGAAATCCCACCACTGAAAGGCCAGGTGATTCAAATCTTGGCAATCAATGACTCTATGATGTACCACATTAAGAAAGAATGAGGAACAAAACCTCATTAGATATGTAGACAATAAGGCACTGGGCTTTAACAAGTGGAAGGTCATTCATAGAATAGCATTTACCAGATGCAGAAACTGCATTAGAAATCTGCTGCGCAGAGAACCTATTTGCATGTTTGTTATAAACCACACGAGCTACCTATGGATTCCTCATCTTATGAATTCTCCCAATGCGCAATCATTCGACAGAAATTTCTTCCCATCTCTCCACGTCGACGAGGACGTCACAATTGCCCGACTCCCTCGTTACTCCATCTGACGTCTTCGTGGCAATAAGAGGTCCTCGCCGGCGTGTTGACGTCAGTTTTCACCATTTTTTACATGCCTTTGAGGCAAACAGGTGATCACCGACATCAAATACTCTACATAAATACATCAATCAAACATAATACATAATAGTTATTCAAATATAAACAGTAAAAAAATATATATATATAAAATCACTCAAAGAAAACTTGGTATGACCAGACAGGCAAGGGGGCGGCGGGTGGGACCATGAGGAATCCACACGTAGCTAGTGTAGCCACCAGAAAAAGCATTAACGAAGGTAAGTAACTTGCTCTTCTGATGGATACAACTACCTGTAGATTCCTCACCTTATGAATAGAGTCCCAAAGCAGTACCGCACTCAGAGGTGGGTGTCTGAGTGGTCACACCAAAAGAAATCTTGCAGCACCGACTGTGCAAAAGGGCCATCCCTCCTAACCTCCGAGACCAAGCAATAATGCTTAGCGAAAGTGTGGAGGGAAGCCCAAGTTGCGGCCCTACAAATGTCAGCCACTGGAACACCTCTAGCCAAGGCTGAAGTGGCAGACTTAGCCCTGGTGGAATGGGCCCTAACTCCAACAGGAGGAACCTTCTTTGCCAAAGAATAACAGATTTGAATGCAAAGAATGACCCACCAGGACAGTGTTCTCTTGTGGACGGCCTTGCCTTTCTTCTTCCCCACATAGCCAATGAAGAGTTGATCGTCCACTCTAAACTCTCTTGTCCTTTCAATAAAAAAGCTCAAAGCTCTCCTTGGGTCAAGCCGATGCAGTCTCTCCTCTTCTTTCGATGGATGGGGAGGAGGGTAAAAGGACGAGAGTGTTATAGATTGCCCCATATGAAAGGGAGTAACTACCTTTGGTAGGAAAGCCGCCCTGGTTCTCAACACCACCTTGTCTACATGAAAATATGTGAAAGGGGGTTTAACACTAAGAGCCTGAAGCTCACTCACATGCCTACCACACGTGATGGTTGTGAGGAAAACTGTCTTCAAAACCAAAAGCCTTAACGGGCAAGAATGCAAAGGTTTAAACGGTGAACCCATCAGAAAAGTAAGAACCAAATTCAAATCCCACTGAGACATGACAAACGGAGTGGGAGGAAACCTATTGGTTAGTCCTTTTAAGAACCTTACAACTATAGGGGACCTAAACAAGGAGGGCTGATAAGAATGCAGAGAAAGGCCGAGAGTGCCGATAAATAGCCCTCGACAGTCGCAACTGCACAACCCTTCTGCACCAAGGACAATGCAAACAATTAAACGTCCGACAAATGGGCTTGTAAGGGATCAATTTGCTTCTCTCCACACCAAGCAACAAATTTTGCCCATCTGCCAGCATAGATAGTCTTGGTGGAGTGTCGCCTGGCCGATAAAATAACGTCCACCACTTCTGCCTGGAGAGAAAAGGAACTCAGATTGCCCTGTTCAATCTCCAGGCATGAAGGTGAAGGCTCTGGAGGTGGGGGTGTAGAACCTGCCCCTGTGACTGTGAGAGGAGGTCTGCCCTGTGAGGGAGACGGAACGGAGGGCACAATGAGAGTTGGAGAAGGTCTGTGAACCACACCCTTCTCAGCCAATCCGGAGCTATTCAGATGACTTGGGCCCGGTCTTGGCGAATCTTCCTCAGAACCTGAGGAATGAAGGGTATGGGGGGGAAACGCGTAAAGCAACTGGCCGTTCCAGGACATCTGAAACGCTCCCTGCACCGTATACTGGAGGCTGCAGAACGACGAGCAGTGCGCTTTCTCCCGAGTGGCAAACAGGTCTACCTGAGGAAACCCCCACAACTGGAAGATGTAATGGATCAGGTCTGGATGGGGCCGCCAATAGTGATTGGCCGAGAAATGCAGTCTGAGACTGTCCGCGCTTACATTCAGAACTCCGGTCAGATGGTTTGCTACTAAGCAAATCTGATGGTCCTGAGCCCAGGACCAGAGCCGCAGAGCCTCTCTGCAGAGAAGGTACGACCCTACTCCTCCCTGCTTGTTGATGTACCACATCGCGGTAGTGTTGTCCGTCAGAACTTGGGCCGACTGACTGCGAAGGAAGGGGAGGAAGCCCTTGAGAGCCAGATGTATCGCCCGCAATTCTAACAGATTGATGAGAAAGATCTGTTCCACTGGAGACCAACGACCCTTGAGCTACAGGTCCCTCAGATGAGCTCCCCACCCTAGAGTGGAGGCATTCGTTATAACCGTGGCCACTGGAGGCGGTAGTGAAAACGGGCTTCCTAGGGAAAGGTTGCTGTCCACAGCCCACCATTGTAGATCCGCTGCAGTGTCCCTGGAGATCGTTATCGACTCCTCGAGATCCCCTTTGTGTTGAAACCACTGCCTGCGGAGCCACCACTGAAGAGCCCTCATGTGCCAGCGTGCATGAGTGACCAACAGAATGCATGAAGTGAACAGACCGAGCAGACGAAGGACCTTGAGGACTGGAACGACCGCTCCACTTTGAAACATTGAAATCAATGCCTGAATGTCCTGAATCAGCTGAGGGGAAGGAAAGGCCCGATCCAATGTTGTATCCAGTACTGCCCCTATGAACAGGAGGCTTTGAGAGGGTGAGATTTGGGCACGTTTACCGAAAATCCCAGATCGAACAACAGCTGGGTTGTCATCCGCAGGTGAAGCAGCATAAGCTCTGGAAACTTGGCTTTGATCAACCAATCGTTTAGGTAAGGGAATACTGCTATTCCCTTCCTCCTGAGACTTGCTGCAACCACCGCCATCACCTTCGTGAAGACTCGAGGTGCAGAAGTAAGACCATACGGAAGGACCGCAAACTGGCAGTGTTGCGACCTCACCACAAACCGGAGATACTTCCTGTGCGTCGTCAGAATAGGGATATGAAAGCAAGCATTCGGCAAGTCGACAGACACCATCCAATCCTCTTTGTTCAACGCTAGGAGCACCTGTGCTAATGTCAGCATTTTGAATTTTTCCTGTTTGAGGAACCAATTCAAAACCCTCAGGTCCAGGATAGGCCTCAAACGACTATCCTTCTTGGGGATCAGGAAATATCTTGAATAACAACCCTGACCCCTTTCCTGCTCTGGAACCATCTCCACTGCACCTTTTGATAAAAGGACTAGAACTTCCTGCTGTAACAACAGGAGATGGTCTTCTGTGCAAAAGGATGGGCGGGGAGGGATGGGAGGGGGAAACTCCCGAAAAGGAAGAGCATAACCTTTCCCCACAATATTGAGGACCCAGGAGTCCGATGTGATTAACTCCCACCCGCAGAGAAAATGAAATAACCTTCCCCCTACAGGAGAAACATGAGACGCAATGGGCAGAGAACTAAGGCTGCTTTCCTTTCTGCACCCTCCCACCCCCGGAGGAAGAGGAAGAGGCAAGGTGCTGCTGGGAAGCCCCTCTTGTTCTAACTCTACCCTGCCCTCTGTAGGATCTATAGGGCAGACTTGAGGGTTGTTGGCCTGCTGGTTGGGGTCTCCCACGAAAGGAAGCTCCTCATTCGAACCCCCTAAACCTCTTAAAAGATCTGAACGGGGTGGCTGTGGAAGCCTGCAGGCCCAAAGACTTGGCAGTAGCCCTACTCTCCTTAAAGCGCACTAATGCAGCTTTAGCCCCAAACAATTTGTCCCCATCAAAGGGCAGGACCAATAGGGTCATCTGGACATCCGTTGAGAACCCAGAAGACCTCAACCACGCATGTCTTCTGGTGACAATCGAAGTGCCCATCGCTCTGTCCACAGAGTCTGTAGTGTCTAGACCCGACTGTATAACTTGCTTAGCAGCAGACTGAGCATCCAACAGGAGTCTCTGCATCTCCAAAGGCAGATCTGGTAGTACAGCCTTGGCCGCGTCCATCGTAGCATGTATGTATCTGTCCAAAACACAAGTCGCATTGGCAGATTTGAGGGCCATGCTACATGAAGAAAAGGTCTTTTTGGCAGACTGCTCCATCCTCTTGGATTCCCTGTCTGAAGGCGTACCAGGGAAGGAACCAGGAGCAGAATGAGACAAGCATGAAGCCTGGACCACCAAACTCTCCGTAGTCGGATGTTTCAGCAGACAAAATCACGGGCTTCATCCAGACTTCTAGAATAGGCTCTGTAAGAGCATTGTTAAAAGGCAGAAGTGGCTCCGCAGCAGCTAAAGCAGGATGGAGGACCTCAGTTACGATGTTAGTCTTGACCTCTGCAGATGGTAGTGGGAGGTCCAGAAAATCTGCCACCTTCCTTATCACAGTATTAAAAGAGGCTGCCTCCTCTGTAAATTCCCCAGGAGAGGCTAGACACCACTCAGGGGAAGAGTCTAGTCCACTTGCCGAGTCCAAACCCTGAAAGTCCCCCAGGGGCTCAGCAATTTCTCCTTCCTCCAGGAGTTGCCTTTAATACTTTCTTTCCTCTAAAAGCCTCAGAGCCTTTCTCCTTGACCTTATTGTGGCCTCAATTCTCGACGTCGACATGGAATTCACCCACGTCGAAGATCTCAGCTGTCGCGGACCAGGAGACACATCACACTCCCCGGATCCATCTGACGCCAGAACCGAATCCATCGCTGCCGAGGACACGCGGGCCCGCTTCACCGGCGTCGAATGAATAGGGGGCGACGTCATCGGCACCATTGGTCTCGCAGGTGAAGTCACCAGCGTTGAAGGTCTTCCAGGCGACACCAACGGTATCGGCGCCGCCCCAACACCCTCCGCCGGGCAAAAGGGCATACATGTCGCCGTGTATATGGAGCCGGAGCACCCATTGAAAAGGTCAAAGGACCTGTGGGACCAGCCGGTGCACCACCTGGGACCTTCGAGATAAAGATGTTGAACATGGCATTTAAAAATGCCGCTGGATTCGCACCCAGAGGTGGGAAGGCAGGATATCCCTGATCCTCCTTTGGCATCGGCGTTGGGTCCGGAACATCCGATTGCGCTCTAGGCGAGAAGCGAGGACTCTCCTGAGGCCCAACCACCTCGAAGACTGACGGCGCCGGAGAGGCTTGAGGACTCTGAGGTGATGGAGTCACAGTCAGACTAACCTCCCACGTCGCACGACACCGAATGGATGGAGACCTCAATCGGGACCGACCTCTATCCGAACGACGCCGGGAATCACGCCGACGCCGTTTCTTGTACGACCTCGAGGATTTTCCAGAAGAAGACCTCCAATGACTCCTATGCTTCTCCTTCTTCTTTGCCTTGGCCAAAAAGAGTTTGGCCTCCCGTTCCTTGAGCGCCTTCAGGTTCATTCTCTGGCATGAACCACACTCCTCCACATCGTGCTCAGAACTCAAGCACCACAGCCAGTCATTGTGCGGGTCAGTCACCGACATGCGTGCCCTGCACTCCCGACAAGGCTTGAACCCGGATTTCCGAGGAGAAGACATTGTAACCTACAATTAAACACCTTCGACAACAGTAACTCCCAAGAGCTAGGAAAAAAAAGTTATGCTTTGAAGTCACGGAAAAAAGGAAGCTGACGTCAGCACGCTGGCGAGGACCTCTTATTGCCACGATGACATCAGACGGAGTCACGTGGGAGTCGGGCAATTGTGACGTCCTCGTCGACGTGAAGAGCTGGGAAGAAAATGTTCGTTGAATGCTTGCACATTGGGAGAATTTATAAGGTGAGGAATCCACAGATAGTTGTATCCATCAGAAGAGAACTGTACAAAAATGGGCACATATTGGACATATTTTCCAAATGAGGAACACCAGAAGCAGTTCACGCCTGGAAAAGAGAAAGCATCACCTCCTTCAGGTTGCCACGAAAGGGGTTTGAAAGCAAGCACTCTTGATGAGTTGGTAAGAATATTTGCCTATACTTTCAGATCAATAACAAGACACACATAGTGCACATAGCCATACTCATGGCCATACAAGTGGCAGAAGGCAAGCTGGGATGCTGGTTGTGATAGCTTTGTAAATAAATTATGCATTTGATTTTGAAGATGGTGTGGGCCGGCAAGGTGAGCCAGCGGAGTTCCATCAGGATGAGGGTGTTGTTGTCATACTTCCTCAGGATTTGGATGAAACGTGCTGGGGCCTGTAGGATGCCCTTAAGGGATGTCAATGTAGATTCTAGGAGGCCATGCAGTAGGGCAGTGGTTCCAAACATTTTGACTTCTGTGGACCCCAACTTTATCATTACTGGAACCCTGGGACCCCACTGAACCACTGAACCACTGAAATCCGTGGTCCCCGCCACTGAGTCATTACTGGAAGTCGGGGACCCAGGCCTAAATATTGATGATGATGATGATGATTTGAATCACAAAACAATACACAAAGTACAGAAACAAGCATTCCATCAAACACATAAACAAACAATAATGCATTTTTTAAAAATTTGCAAACAAATAAATTTTTTAAAACATAATTAACTTTAATAGGAAGGTTGGAGCTTTTCTAAATTCAATTGAAGTCACACATTGTCCATAATATATTCTGTTTGATGCACCTGCACTAGGTCCCACAAATCAATCTGAGTATACTAATTAAACTCTTCGCCTCCAATTTTAAATACCTTGACATTTACAATATGTTTTAACATTTTCATTTGAACATTTAGTCACTTTATTTATATACAATTTATTTATCTATTAACAGTTAATTTTCTAAGCAGTCACAGACCCCCCTGAGGAGGCTTCATGGACCCCCGGGGGTTCCTGGACCACAGGTTGGGAACACTGTTGTAGGGCAGTACTGCCATCTAGATACAAGATTACGAGGGCTTGAAAAGTAGTCTCGAAGTCACTTTCTGGAAGAAACTGTTTCACTTACTTCAGATGACAAAGTTTTTACCAAAATGTCTTTGTTTTCTGGAAATGTGTTCTTCGAGAGTAAGATTGCTGTCAAGGGTGAATCCAAATGACTTTGCATTCAGTGAGGGTTCAGAACCTTAATGGTTTATGTCATTGAAGCAGGTTTGTACTGTATTTATATTGTTTTTGGTAAATAACAGGAATCCAGTCTTGCCTGGGTTGACATCCATGTCTGAATGATTTCAAGCAGTGTTTGCAAAGCACACCGTCACATTAGTGACCACCAACTTCATTATGCTTATTGACTTTATTTTAGCATTAGCCACCATCACGTTAAAAGCTGCAAGTATTTTTCCGTGATACAATGTACTTCTTGCTCATGTTTTTATTCTGCATTTCTGCGTGTTCTTTCTCACAAAGGGCTTAGGTTGATAAGATTGTACTAGGACGGCAGGGAACAGCTTTGTTTTGATAGAGGGCACCTTGGGATTTTGGCCAATTCCAGACGTGTTCTTTTCAAAGCTGACCTCAAGTAACCAGCATTTTTTTAATAATAAACTTATGGAGTTTCTAGAATTCTCCTCTCTTGTTTGTTAAAAATATATAAGAGACCCAGGTCAACGGTGGGGAGATTCAGAGACTTCAATCAGGATTGAAACGTCAAATGCCTGATATATTTTCCTTCAGGGTAGATCGCTCTTTCTCGCTGCAGTCGAACCAGGGTCAACAACTTGCTGGCAGGAGAAGGATGAAGTAGCAACTGTGCCCCATGGTGATGAATTTTTACTAATTATTTGCTTTGCATTGTGTATGAATATAAATATATATATATACAAACATAGGTATTTGTTTCTAGGCATGTATATATTTGCTGTTTATAGACTGAAGATTCTTTGTACGTGTTCTCACTTTATTGTGCCACACATGACCTTCCTTTACGAACCTTGCGAAGTGATTTAGTAAATGTCTTCTTTAGACTAAGAAGCGCATTCCACTGACTTTTGTCAGTGCATGAGTTTCATCTCGGTCATTAGGGAAGCAAAACATTTTGGCTTAGGTCGGACAGTCTCAAGGAAGGTTGGAGGTTGAAAGTGTACAATGTAAAACTGAAAATATGTGTGGCAGAGAGTTAAAGGAAGCACCGCAAGCCATTTCTGAAAATGCATGTGAGATTAAAATGCCTTATGATGTCTTGACAAATGTGTTTTCTTGTTTACCAGGACTTTCTTGGATAAAACAGAATTATTAATTGTTCTTATGTGTTTTAAAAAGATCCTTTTTGAATGGCATGATGAACCATTTGTTCTTAGCAGGAGGGGTTGGATACTTTTGCCTGCTTACAGAAAAATGTATGAGAAGTGTAAACAGTTAGAAGCTAAGAAAAAGCAATTACAGAAACAACTTGATGACACAACAAATACTGTAACTATGCTGCCTTGTCAGAATAAGCTATTACAAGATAAGGCTGATATCTACCAATCCGTCACAGGGAAAGATGATTCTTCACATTCCAGTAAAGAGGAGGTTAAAAAAGGTGTGGGCCTGTATGGGCTACATGAGCAGAATGTAGTTCATGCTCAGCCAATATTTAGACGAAAATATAGAGTAGCCCACAGATTTTGGCAAGAGTTGAAATGCATTCTTTAAAAGATTATACCCAGCATGAAGCTAAGGATGTTAAAGATATATTTACGGAGCTTTTGCAGAGTAAAATGTGGATGATTAATTTAGAGAAGACACAGGGCCCATCTCAAAATGTGAAGTTTCTAGGAATTCAGTGGAATCCAGGACATAGAGAGGTATAGCTACAGGCAAAACAAAGGATTTTGGAGTTTGCCACTCCCAGCACTAAGCAAGAGACACAGCGATTCATGGGATTGTTTCATTTTTGGAGACAGCATGAACCTCATCAGAGTACAATCTTAACCCTTTGGTACAAAGTGACCAGAAAAAAATAAACATGAGTTTGAATGGGGTGAAGAGCAGCAGTCTGCTTTTGATTTGGCAAAAGAAGCAAATCAACAGGCTTTAGACTTGTGGACAGTGCAGGAAAGAGACATTGTGTTGTATGTAACTATCCAGGGACAATATAAGATTGGAGCAGGTGGCAAAAACAGAGACGAAATGGAGTGTCCCTGGGTTTCTGGACTAAAACATTATCAGATGGGACTCTGAAAAACTGGAGAGAGCATTTAAACAAAGCACTCCAGATTGCAGGCGGCGCTGCCGGAGAGCCCGTGGACAACGGGAGCCGACTGGGGGGCAGAGCCGGGGCTCTCGAGCAGCGGAGCTGTGGTGGAGCACGGCCCGCGGGCTTTGGTGAGCGGCGGGGTCGGGCGATAAGGAGGGGGGCCCAGCTGGAGACAAGGAAGAGGGCACCCCCTCTGTTTACTCCCCCCCCCCCTCGTTGGACCGCAGTGGCAAGTGGGGACAGCTTATCCAGCCTTTTGATCCAGCTGGGGGACGCCGATACCTCGTGGCCGCCTGCGGTCAACATGGCAGACGGCGAGTGACCACCAGGACACGGACCGTGGAGAAGGTGGTGTGGAGCCCGAGAATTGTTTAGGTACCGTGCCGCGGCTGGCTGCCAGAACTGAGAGCGGGGTCGAGGAGCCTAGACATCGGGAGCAGCGGTGAGAAGAGGTCCAAGAATCCGGTGAGCAGAGGGGACGGGGTGGCGTGAGGGATAGGGGGGCAGCATTGGCATCCAGGAGAGAGGCACCCTCTTCCCCCATCCTCTTTCGCTCCCCCTCCCTTGATGGACTGGCGCCCCCCCGGTCCTCCCCGGGCGGCTGTGGGAGGAGCAGCGCAACAGCGAACTGTGACACGTGGAGCGCGACTCACTGGAGGATGCCTCTCTTTTCTTCTTGTCTTCCCCTCTTTCTCCCCCCCCTCTCCACTCTACTGGAACTTGGCGATACTGGAGAGATGCGGTGGGGGGTGTCGGTGGGGCTCCTGGGGAACTTTGAGATCAGCTTGCTGATCAGCAGAGTGTGGGACCGCGCGGGGGTCACTGGGTCATGGAGATAGGCGGTAACGGCCCTGGACCCGTGTGTAGTGAATTACCTGGCTCCCACTGACAGATCCGTCATGAACCTCTACATTGCGACACGGCTGGGGAATCCATCATGGGCAAGGACAAAACGACGCCACAGGCGGCTGCGCAAACACGCATAGACCAATTTACCACAAGTGCGAATGGGACTCAGGTGGGAGATCGTGCCGAGGGTGGAGGAGGAGGAGATCCACGGAGAAGTCCGGCGACCTGGAAAATATTTTCCATGCTATCCGAGTATCCCAAACAGCGGTGGAGTCTAAGATCGGGGAAGTTAGAGTGGATGTGGCCTTGGTCCGGCAGGACCTCCGCAGTGTCACAGCCCGACTACCGGAGGCGGAGTCGAGGATATCCACAGTGGAAGATGATGTGACTGCTCTCAAGGCGCAGGACTCCTCACTGACATCTCGCACATCGGAGCTCTATCGAAGAGCCGAAGACGCTGAGAATAGATCCTGGCGCAACAACCTCCGTATGGTGGGCCTTCCGGAGACCACGGCGGCCCCGTCTCTGGTCACCTTTTTAGAAGAATGGGTCGGCTCTTAGATGCCGGCGGGCCGTCTTACACCGTGGTTCGCGATCGAACGGGCCCACAGGGCTTTGCAGTCGAGGCCTCCGCTGGGCTCCCCACCGAGACCGGTGGTACGTCGTCTCTTCAACTACAAGGACTGGGACGCCGTGCTCCAAAAAGCACGCTCTAAAGGAGATCTCTTTTACAACGGAGTGAAGGTCCTCCTCTTCCCCGACTACACTAGGGACATGCAACAATTGCGCTGCTCATTCACTGAAGTAAAGCAGAAACTGAGGGCAATGGACATATCATATAGTCTCCTGTTTCCAGCGAAACTCCGTGTTGTCCATGGAAACAAAACTTACTTCTTTGAGCAGCCGGCGGCGCCATGGACTTGGCTGACAGAAGAAGTCCCTCTTGGTTTATGCAGCGGAAAACCAAGACCAAAGAGAGATGAAGTCCAGTCAAACCAGCAGCAGAAGCAGCCGTCTGGCCAGCACCGGCGCACGCACTCAAGGCGCGTCGTGGCTTCCACTCGGGGTCCCCCCTGGAGGCCCCACGCATGGCAATGGAGAGACAGCGATCGCTGGTGAATTCTGAGGGAGTCGAGGGGAGCCCAGAGCCATCAGGAACAATGCGGGCCCGGACGGGGTCCCTGAGTGATTCGGATTTGTCCCGCGTCCGGTGCTGTAACTATATCAGCAGATGGCTGAACATGGGAGGGTGATAACTGCTTGAATGAGAGATAATATTGCTTACGCCCAATTACCACTTATTGTGTTTTCCTTTTGATCCGAAGATATGGATGGGACCACCACTGCTCAATCAGTTAATGGCATACTTCACTATGTTCGAGAATGAGGTGATTTATATATAGGGGCGACAGATGCTTCCGGGGGGAAGTACGGGGTGGGGTGGGAGTTGGGGGGGAAGGGAAGTTTGGGTCTTGTTCTAAGGTATGTGTTACTATTTTTTACTACATTAGTATGTTTGTGTGTGTTAGCAAGTTCACAGGACAGGAGAGACAGTGAATATATTGACAGAGTAAGTACGTTCAGTCTGCTTCGCAGAGAGCAACACAGGGAGGGGGCTTCACAACAAGAAACGGCGCGTTCCTGTAACCGCCCTGTGGCACCTGATAACAGCTATTTTCATGAGTCCCACACAGGTTATATTGTGGAACGTTAATGGTCTTTTAGACAAAAGTAAACGCACCGAAGTGTTTGCCTTTGTACACCGATACCGCCCTGATGTGCTCCTGCTGCAAGAGACGCACCTCTTGGGTGATCATTGCCCCTTCTTGGCCCGTAAAGGGTTTGATAAAGTGTACCACGAGGGGTTCACGCGCGGATCACGGGGAGTGGCAATACTACTGCACCGCTCATTTCCCATAACAAAAATACAGGTGTGGAAAGACCGGCAGGGCCGCTATGTGGCCATCACTGGGATGGTGGAGGGTGTCTAGATTAATGTGGTCAGTGCTTACGTCCCGCCTGCAATGGTACCTGGGAACCTCAAGGACCTGATTAAATTTCTTCTAGAATTGCCTGCGGGACTTACTATGCTGGGGGGGGGGGGGGACTTCAACACGGCCCCAGACCCTGCCCTGGATGTGGCTGGCCCGCTCTCCACTTACAGGCATACAATGGCGGCGGGAATCATGGGATGGCTTTCAGCGACGGGGCTTTGCGATGCTTGGTGGGTGTGTCATCCAAGACGGCTGCAGTTTACTTACCCGGGCCGCCCACGACTCGAAATCTAGAATTGATTTGGTGCTGTTGCCGAGTACGGACTGCACCTGCCTCTCTCATCTCGAAATCCTAGCTCGAGGGATTTCCGACCACGCTCCCCTTCGGTTCATTGTAGGCCATGTCCGGTTGATGACCCGCCCTATGTGGCAGCTGAATGCGTGGTATCTGCAGGACCTGACCTATGTTGAGCAGCTACGGCAGGCACAACACGAATACTTTGCACTAAACGAAGGATCCGTGGTTTCCTCTGGAACCTTGTGGGCGGCAAGAAAGGCGGTACTGCGAGGTGCGGCCAGAAGTCTGATATGAGAGCAGGAACGTTCGCTAGCACATAGTATTGAATGGCTAGAATTGCGGGCGATGGGATTAGAGCAAGAATATGACGCGAGCCCCAGCGAAGGGGTGGCTCGGCAACTCCTATTAGTACGCAAGGAAATCCAAGATCAGTCTTTAGAGCCCGCAAAGCACTTGTGGAGGGCAACTACTTCGAGGATCTATGGGTGGGGAGACAAAACTGGGAAATTGCTATACTGGCTGGTTTCTCACCACTGGTCCTCTAGGATCATCCCCGAAATTGATGATGGGAGGGGGAACCGCGTTGCAAGTCATGTGGAAATAGCAGACGCCTTCTCCTGGTACTACCAGACACTCTATCGGGCGTCGACGCTGATTGAGCCGGGCGAGGTCAGCCGGCTGCTAGAAAATGTTCCCCTTCCTCGGTTGCCCGTGGCAGAGGTGCAGATCCTGGATGAACCTATTAACGCGGAAGAAGTCGGGGTGGGTATTTCTGCACTGGGAACGGGGAAAACGACAGGTCCGGATGGGTTCCCCGTGGTGTACTATAAAACGTTTAGAGAAGATTTGGTGCTGCACCTCCTAGCAATTTTTACGGAGGTGGAGCAACGAGGGTCCTTCCTGGATGAGCTGGACGTTGCCATTATTGTGGTGCTTCCTAAAACTCAACCCCCCTCGCTACAATGAGCAGACTATCGGCCGATATCGCTGATTAATAGCAAGGTTAAGATCTACGCCATGATTCTCGCAGCTCCTCTTAAGAAAGTTTTGCCGCAGCTAGTACACTCCAACCAATGTGGATTTATGGCAACTCGTAGCACTCTGCACTGTATCCACCGACTGCACATGGCTTTGGCCGAGAGCCACCGATTGCCCCGAGACCTTGCCCTTCTGTTTATAGATTTTGAAAAAGCCTTTGATTCAGTGGACTGGGGGTTTCTGTTTTCAGTGCTCCGGAGGGCAGGTTTCAGACTGAGGTTTTGCCGCCTGTTTCGAGCGCTGTATACTAACCCCTCAGCCCGTGTGCTGGTCAATGGGGCTCTGTCCTCAGTATTTGGAGTTTGTCGGGGCACGCAGCAGGGATGCCCCCTGTTCCCCCTTCTATTTACTCTAGCGATTGAGCCACTAGCTTAGATGGTCAGGACAGATCCAATATATCGCGGCTGGAGATGGGGGCCCTCCCCTGGAAGACAGGATAGCTTTATATGCCGACGACGTTCTGCTGTATATGGAAGAGCCCAGCGTATCGGGTCCAAGAAGTCTCCACCTGCGAAGAGGCTACGGGCAGGTGTCAGGCCTCATAATGAACCCTATAAAGTCGGTGTTAGTTCCCCTGGCTAGTACACATGACTGCTTTGACTGGCAGGATATGATACCCTTACGCAGGCTCAGCTTTAAATATCTGGGTATTTGGGTGACCCTTCTGCCCAAACTGACGTGGGCCAAAAATATGACCCCGCTCTTGGCTCGCATCAAGACAGATTTGCAGAGGTGTCAGGCATTGCCCTTAAATGTGATGGGCCGTGTGGCCTTGTACAAGATGTTGGTCTTACCTAGACTTCTATATGTATTTCAGAATTTCCCCTTCCCGATCCCACGCTCTTGGTTTAGAGCTTTAGAGAGCGCCACCACACTGTTTATATGGAAGGGAGCCAGGCATCGAGTAGCGGCACGACACTGCCGGAGAAGAGTATATGACGGGGGCCTGGGTGCCTCAGATCCTTATCTATATTATCTGGCGACCCAGCTGTTGGTGATTCATGATTGGTTCACGGGGGATAAGCAGACCCGGCTTATGAGATGGAGTTGGAGATCTTGGGTTTCCCGGTATCCTTGACGCGCTATACGCACACCCCTCCTTCGGGACATGGTAGCGATAACTAAGGTGGTCTTCCTGGCGTGGCGCTCTGAGCTACGACTCATTCGATGGAATGCAGTTGTCACCCATCAGACCCTGTTATGGAGGGGGACATGGCTGAGGGAGACAGCGGCATTGGAGGGGTTTGTGGGGTGGGATCTGCTGGGTATTTCGCTGGTGGGGGACGTGTGGGTGGGTAATGCATTGAAATCCTTCCAGGAACTTCAGGCAGACTTCCAATTAACCCAAGCACAGTTCTTTAAATACCTCCAGCTTCGACATGCTCTGGGAGAACATTTGCCGGCCGCAGGCCCTCTGCCGGAGTTCAGCCAGCTTGAGGCAAAGCTACTCATGGGGAACCTGGGAGGGAAAGGTGTTTCCCAGGTTTATAAAATGTTAGTTAACAATACTCCGGGAGACTTGGACTCATTGAGAACCAGATGGGAATCAGAGGTGGGGGCTCTGGATGAGGTAGAATGGATGGAGGCCTTGATGGCGCCAAGGGTGCTGGCGGTATCAGCAAGACTTCGCACAGTGCAATTCTACTATTTACACAGAGCATATCTAACGCCAATCAGGCTATGCTGGGCTGGTTTGCGCTCCACAGCTCAATGTCCAAGATGTGCCAGGGGGCCGGCGGAATTCTTCCATATGGTTTGGTCTTGTCCAGTGCTACAGATATATTGGGGCAGGGTAGTCCATGAACTAAGCGGGGTGCTAGAGCTAGAGGTGCAGATGTCCACAAAACTAGTCTTGCTGGGGGTGATGGAAGAAATGGGAGGAGCGCGAGTGAAACGTGCCCTTGCAGGTACCGCCCTGCTGGTAGCAAAGAGAGATATCGCAGCTGCTTGGAACTCCTCTGTGGGTCAGTCGTTCCAACAATGGAGAAGGGGAGTGGACTGGTGTGCAAGTCAAGAAAAGTTGGTGTATGAAGCTAGGGGTTGCCCTCGGAAACATGAAATGGTTTGGGGACGGTGGCTGGGAGCAATGAGGTAGGCCGTGGAAGGGTAGGTTTCTTGCCGCTGGGTCAATGCCTGAAACGCTGTTTATCTCTTAGAATGTCTTACTGTCGATGGTCAATGATGCTATGGAATTGGATCTTATTGAATATCCTGTGTCAAATGTCCTGCATTTGCTCTTTTAACCGGTTCTGTGCCTTGGACGAGATGATCTCGTCCAAGGCTACAGTTCCCCTGTGCCTTGGACGAGATCATCTCGTCCATGGCACAGGGGAACTTGGGGGCGCGCTAGAGCGCCCCCCGTGCACCCCCCTTCCCCCCCCAAGTCGGGATGGAAGGGGAAGATCTTCCCCTTCCACCCCCGACCGTGACGTCAGCGCGCGAGCGCGCGCTGATTTGTCACAGGGGCCTCCCTAGTCGCGCCAGAGGGGCTTCAAAGGGAAGGAAAAGTATTTCCTTCCCTTTGAAGTCCCTCCGAGGGTTTCAAAAGCCGGATTGCTTGCAATCCGGCTTTTGAAACCCCACTAGACACCAGGGATTTTTTTTTTTTTAATTGAAACTGACAAAAGGGAGCGACCCCTTGGGCAAGGGTCGCTCCCAGGGGGGGCATTTTTTTGAGAAGGCCTTTTCTGCCCCCAGGGGGGGCAGAAACCTCTAGGCACCAGGGACCATTTTTTTTTTTTTATGTTTCATTTATTTATTTTTTGGTGGGGAGCGACCCCTTAGGCAAGGGTCGCTCCCCTTGGGGGAAAATTATATTTTGGCCATTTCTGCCCCCCTTGGGGGCAGATTGGCCTATTTTGATGAGGCCAATCTGCCCCCAAGAGGGGTAGAAACCACTAGACACCAGGGAATTTTTTCTTTGCGTGAATTTCACGCAAAGGGAGCGACCCCTTAGGCAAGGGTCGCTCCCTGGGGGGGAGGGCAATTTATTTTAGGCCATTTCTGCACCCCCTGGGGGCAGATCGGCCTATTATTAGGCCGATCTGATTCCCAGGGGGGGGCAGAAACCTCTAGGCGCCAGGGCAAATTTTCTTTTTGTGTTTTTTTGTTGTTTCTTTTTTTAGAGATGGGGAGCGACCCATCAGGCAAGGGTCGCTCCCCTGGGGGGCAAATTGTATTTAGACCATTTCTGCCCCCCTGGGGGCAGATTGGCAGATTTTAGGTCAATCTGCCCCCAAGGGGGCAGAAACCACTAGGCACCGGGGATTTGTGTTGTGGCGCCAATGTCAAGCAGGGGGAGCGACCCCGTAGGCAAGGGTCGCTCCCGGGTGGGGTGGGGGTTGGGGGGGGCAAATTTATTTTAGGCCATTTCTGCCCCCCCTGGGGGCAGATCGGCCTATTATTAGGCCGAACTGCCCCCAGGGGGGGGCAGAACCCTCAGGGCACCAGGGCAAATTTTTTTGTTGTGCTTTTTTTTTTTTTTTTTGGGGTTTTTTCGAGATGGGGAGCGACCCATCAGGCAAGGGTCGCTCCCCTGGGGGGCAAATTGTATTTAGGCCATTTCTGCCCCCCTTGGGGGCAGATTGGTAGATTTTAGGTCAATCTGCCCCCAAGGGGGCAGAAACCACTAGGCATCTAGGATTTGTTTTTTGGCGCCAATGTCACGCAGGGGGAGCGACCCCCTTAGGCAAGGGTCGCTCCCGGGGGGGTGGGGGCTGGGGGGGGGGGAAATTTATTTTAGGGCATTTCTGCCCCCCCCCCTCCCGGGGCCGGCTGAGCTAGAGGCCAAACTCCACAGGTAGGCACTTTGCAAAAAACACCTCTGTTTTCTGTGAAAAAATATGTTCTGTCCACGTTGTGTTTTGGGCCATTTCCTTTCGTGGGCGCTAGGCCTACCCACAGAAGTGAGGTACCATTTTTATTGAGAGACTTAGGGGAACGCTGGGTGGAAGGAAATTTGTGGCTCCTCTCAGATTCCAGAACTTTCTGCCACAGAAATGTGAGGAACATGTGTTTTTTTAGCCACATTTTGAGGTTTGCAAAGGATTCTGGGTAACAGAACCTGGTCCGAGCCCCGCAAGTCACCCCATCTTGGATTCCCCTAGGTCTCTAGTTTTCAGAAATGCACAGGTTTGGTAGGTTTCCCTAGGTGCCGGGTGAGCTACAGGCCAAAATCCACAGGTAGGCACTGTTTTCTTTAAAAAAAATGGGATGTGTCCACGTTGCGTTTTGGGGCGTTTCCTGTTGCGGGCGCTAGGCCTACCCACGCAAGTGAGGTATCATTTTCATCGGGAGACTTGGGGGAACGCTGGGTGGAAGGAAATTTGTAGCTCCTCACAGATTCCAGAACTTTCTGCCACAAAAATGTGAGGAGCATGTGTTTTTTTTTAGCCAAATTTTGAGGTTTGCAAAGGATTCTGGGTAACAGAACCTGGTCCGAGCCCCGCAAGTCACCCCTCCTTGGATTCCCCTAGGTCTCTAGTTTTCAGAAATGCACAGGTTTGGTAGGTTTCCCTAGGTGCCGGCTGAGCTAGAGGCCAAAATCTACAGGTAGGCACTTCGCAAAAAACAACTCTGTTTTCTCCCAAAATTTACGATGTGTCCACGTTGCGCTTTGGGGTGTTTCCTGTCGCCGGCGCTAGGCCTACCCACGCAAGTGAGGTATCATTTTTATCGGGAGGCTTGGGGGAACGCTGGGTGGAAGGAAATATGTAGCTCCTCTCAGATTCCAGAACTTTCTGCCACAGAAATGTGAGGAACATGTGTTTTTTTAGCCAAATTTTGAGGTTTGCAAAGGATTCTGGGTAACAGAACCTGGTCCGAGCCCCGCAAGTCACCCCTCCTTGGATTCCCCTAGGTCTCTAGTTTTCAGAAATGCACAGGTTTGGTAGGTTTCCCTAGGTGCCGGCTGAGCTAGAGGCCAAAATCTACAGGTAGGCACTTCGCAAAAAACACCTCTGTTTTTTTCCAAAATTTAGGATGTGTCCACGTTGCGCTTTGGGGTGTTTCCTGTCGCCGGCGCTAGGCCTACCCACGCAAGTGAGGTATCATTTTTATCGGGAGACTTGGGGGAACGCTGGGTGGAAGGAAATTTGTAGCTCCTCTCAGATTCCAGAACTTTCTGCCACAGAAATGTGAGGAACATGTGTTTTTTTAGCCAAATTTTGAGGTTTGCAAAGGATTCTGGGTAACAGAACCTGGTCCGAGCCCCGCAAGTCACCCCTCCTTGGATTCCCCTAGGTCTCTAGTTTTCAGAAATGCACAGGTTTGGTAGGTTTCCCTAGGTGCCGGCTGAGCTAGAGGCCAAAATCTACAGGTAGGCACTTCGCAAAAAACACCTCTGTTTTTTTCCAAAATTTAGGATGTGTCCACGTTGCGCTTTGGGGTGTTTCCTGTCGCCAGCGCTAGGCCTACCCACGCAAGTGAGGTATCATTTTTATCGGGAGACTTGGGGGAACGCTGGGTGGAAGGAAATTTGTAGCTCCTCTCAGATTCCAGAACTTTCTGCCACAGAAATGTGAGGAACATGTGTTTTTTTAGCCAAATTTTGAGGTTTGCAAAGGATTCTGGGTAACAGAACCTGGTCCGAGCCCCGCAAGTCACCCCTCCTTGGATTCCCCTAGGTCTCTAGTTTTCAGAAATGCACAGGTTTGGTAGGTTTCCCTAGGTGCCGGCTGAGCTAGAGGCCAAAATCTACAGGTAGGCACTTCGCAAAAAACACCTCTGTTTTCTCCCAAAATTTTGGATGTGTCCACGTTGCGCTTTGGGGCGTTTCCTGTCGCGGGCGCTAGGCCTACCCACACAAGTGAGGTATCATTTTTATCGGGAGACTTGGGGGAACATAGATTAGCAAAACAAGTGCTATTGCCCCTTGTCTTTCTCTACATTTTTTCCTTCCAAATATAGGAGAGTGTGTAAAAAAGACATCTATTTGAGAAATTCCCTATAATTCACATGCTTGTATGGTCACCCCGGAATTCAGAGATGTGCAAATAACCACTGCTCCTCAGCACCTTATCTTGTGCCCTTTTTGGAAATGCAAAGGTTTTCTTGATAGCAATTTTTTACTCTTTATATTTCAGCAAATGAATTGCTGTATACCCGGTATAGAATGAAAACGCACTGCAGGGTGCAGCTCATTTATTGGCTCTGGGTTCCTCGGGTTCTTGATGAACCTACAAGCCCTATATATCCCCGCAACCAGAGGAGTCCAGCAGACGTAACAGTATATTGCTTTCCATAATCTGACATTGCAGGGAAAAGTTACAGAGTAAAACGTAGAGAAAAATTGATGTTTTTTTCACCTCAATTTCAATATTTTTCTTTTTCAGCTGTTATTTTCTGTAGGAAACCCTTGTAGGATCTACACAAATGATCCCTTGCTGAATTCAGAATTTTGTCTACTTTTCAGAAATGGTAAGGTTTCTGGGATCCAGCATTGGTTTCATGCCCATTCCTGTCACTGACTGGAAGGAGGCTGAAAGCACAAAAAATTGCAAAAATGGGGTATGCCCCAGTAAAATGCCAAAATTGTGTTGAAAAATTGGGTTTTCTGATTCAAGTCTGCCTGTTCCTGAAAGCTAGGAAGCTGCTGAGTTTAGCACTGCAAACCCTTTGTTGATGCCATTTTCAGGGGGAAATCCACAAGCCTTCTTCTGCAGCCACTTTTTCAATTTTTTTTTTAAAAAAAACGAAATTTTCACTGTATTTTGGCCAATTTCTTGGCCTCCTTCAAGGGAACCCACAAAGTCTGGGTACCTCTAGAATCCCTAGGATGTTGGAAAAAAAGGACGCAAATTTGGCTTGGTTAGCTTATGTGGACAAAAAGTTATGAGGGCCTAAGCGCGAACTGCCCCAAATAGGCAAAAAAAGGCCTGGCACAGGAGGGGGAAAAGGCCTGGCAGCGAAGGGGTTAAAACAATCAAATTTGTTTATAAAAAAAAAAAAACATGGGGAATAAGCAAGAATTGGCCCTGGTCTTCCTTGATCTGGAGACCATTTTTTCACACAGTGGAAAGGGCCTATCTGTTCGCAGTGTTGGGAGGGATGGCCTTCAGACCCATCTATAGTGGCTGGGTGTGCCTGTTGTACACTAACTCAATGGTTCGTATAAAAATAGTGGGAGGGCTCTCGGTCACGTGGTCGGTCTAAAAGGGAACCAGGCAGTGAGTCCTCTCTCACTGCTCCTTTTCACCATGGTAATTGAGCCACTCACTCTGTTGCTGCGCAAGGAGATGGAGCGTTGGGGTTCGGTTGGGAAGTCACAACGATATAATTTCCTTCTATGCTGCCGAAGCCCTAGTATAAGTCCACTCCCCCAGTAGATTGGTACAGATACTGTTGGGTCTGCTCACAGAGTGTGATAAGGTCTCTGAGCTTAAAGTTAATCAAGACCCTCCTGTTCCCTCTCAGATGCCTAGTCAGAAGGGCCCTGGATTAACAACCTGAGGTCGGTCTGTGGTGGGAGACGGAGAGACACAAAAGTCTGAATGTTGATAGAGTGGTTAATGGCTTGGGGGTTTGATTCAATTTTGGAACACAGACCCCCTCTGTCTGTCATAGGAAAGGCTGCAGTGGCCAAAATGTTTTTCCCCCCCTACTCCATTATGCCAGGAGGGAGCAAACTGCCAAAGAGATATGGGTTAGGTTTCCTGGAGCACCACAATCTTCTAGAGTATTAACTGGTCTGATTCAATGGGGGGAAGGGGATGCATCTCGTCACCTTATTTTATGAGGCTCTCGTTGAAGAAATGGAGAGTGCTCCCTATGTAGTGCGTAGAAATAGGAAGAAGGAATTAGCAATAACCATCACAGATGCAGATTGGGCACAGGCTTGTGAGCTGCTGCGGACAGTCATGTAATCAAAGATTTAATTTACTTTTCTACATCGTACTTATGTGATCCTTAGTCGTCTAAACAGGATTGATCCCTCTAAAGAGGGTAAATGGGCACAAAGAGGAGGCTAATTTCCTGCATCTGACATGGGACTCTGGTGGGATCCAGGAATTTTGGAGGGGAAGTGATACCCAAGATCACAAGAGCCACTGGTATAATTATTACTCTGACACCGTAGGTTTGTCTCTTGGGGGTGGTGAAAAAATCTTAAGGCAGGAAACTACTGTACAAGCGTGCTCTCTTATTAGCCAAACAGAGAGTAACCATCGGCTGGATGGGCACTAGGTTGCCAGTGATGGAGGGAGGTATGGATGAGGGATCTCCTTGAATAGGGGTAGCAGAGGAGACCCACACACGCCTGAAGCATACTGATGAACGGGCTATGGATGCAATTGCGACATGGGAGCTCCTCCTTGATAACTTTAACAATGAGAACTCTTCCAGCTCTCACACCCGCTCCAGTGATGAGGGGTAAAATGGTTGGAATCTAAGTTAAAGTGTACAATAGATGTATGCCTTATTATGTGCATGATTCGGTGACTTGGATTAAGTAATGTACTGTTTAGTGAGGGACTCATGGACAGACTCCTATTCATTGTGGTAATTGCTATTGTTGTTATCTGCAATGTCTCGACATGTGACTGATACATTCCCTACATTGTACTTAGGACATTGCAATGCTCAAAATGTTAGCGTGTATGTTTTATGAAACTGAATAAAATAAAGGTTTAAAATAAGAAAGGGTAGAATTTGACATCCCGGAAGGGCAATTTCTACTACACAGCGCCATAATGGTGGTTCTGAAGAAACATAGGGGAAGAAGTGACACTGAACATCCCCGGACTCACTGCGGCCCCTTTTATTAGATCCTAAACAAACCACAGCTGCATGCCATAGTGTCCTGAAGGGTAAGTGACATGGAATCCCCAACACACCAAGGCTATCAATTTATTTGCTCCTTGGAAACTACATGCATGCTGATGTCAGGGCTCTATGGGGTACCAAGAGTAGATAGGACCCAATCACTTACTTGACATAAAGACAAATGGCAAGAGGTCTTGGAGGCCCACATATCTGAGGGTGGTTGGACTACAATGCTCGAGGCAGCCCGAAGATATTCCGCAATTCACTATTTAAGTAAATACATTACTATGTAATACAACATGTGTATCTTACCCCCACATGACTGAATGGCTACTTTAGCTGCACCTCACATGAATGACCTAGATGGCATCTGGAGGGGACAAAAATGCTACACGTGATACAGGGTTGCCTGCACTTGACTGACTACTAGAGAGAGGTACAACACTTCCTGAACGATGTCATGGATCATACTATTGACTTAGCCCCTAAAACATGTATACTCTGGCTTTATCCACACCTGGCCAAAAGCAAACTGATGTACCAATTTATTAACCTGGCATTGATACTGGCCAAATGCTGAAAAGCAACTTCTGGACCCCAGAAAGAAAGGTGAAAGGTCAATCTTTTACGATGGGCTGAATGGGAAGGTGACACCCTCCTTAGAGATGCCCAAAAGGGTCAGGGAACATTAGACTTTGCTAGAGTCTAGGAGATTCTGATTGATATATTGAGAGAATGGGACACATAGGACGAGATTGTATCTTCCTCTTGAATGCCTCTGTACCCACTAGACCTGTGGAAAGTGACTACATGCATCAGGATTTTTCATATCCTCATTATCATGTAGCCTACCCAAGACTAGGAAAGTGTAACTGTGGCCTTCTGCACCAGGAACGGACTAGTCATGCTACAGCAGCGATGGCACCCTATTATCCACTTTTCCTTCATTGCTATTATTTTATTCTGAGTTGCAAGACACCATGGTACAAAGGGAACCATGTTCCATGTTGTTATGTTACCAGGGACATGCCTGCTTTTTTTGTGATTAAGAGCCACTGTTTGCCATTTATAGTCATTCACTGCTGTTCTACTTGGGCAACTGCTGATTGTTGGAAAGGGCCCCGCTCGTCATTTAAAACGTACAATATGCAACTAGATGCCTAGATGGAGGACGGGGTGGGCTTTCCTGACAATTTATTCTCCTACTCTGTACATGCTCAGTGCTTATGTGAAAATTCAATAAATTTGGTTAAAATACATTTTCACAATACTCAGTTATTGAACACTACTTTGTCTGAATTACTGAAATATACATTTGATTAAAAATATTGGTGATTTTTGGACAAAGATGATACATTTCCTTTACATATATATTGATATGCTCAACTCTTTGTTGTATGGCCTGTGATTTAGACTCCATTTTAGATTCAACTCTTTGGGTTTACATCTTTCTTGAGGTGATTTTTTTCTACTCTTTCTTACTAATATGTGTATATGCATCTCTGATAGGCACTGACGCCCTGTACCCTGTACAGTTAGTTCCAGGGTCATACATTTAGAATGCAATGCGATTGTTTTGCTTTCTTGCTGTGCTCATTAGGAGATACTTCCATTTTACCTAGACAAAACCAAATGAGCTGTTCTGAGACTCTGCCACAGTGTGATAAGAACGCTACTTTATTATATAAACAGCTCCCATGCTAAAGCTCAGTGAGAGGAGCACTTATATGCTGGGATTATCACGGAGCATCTGCGTAGTGTGACTGAGATGCAACCCTGCTGACTGACCTCCATCCTGCCAAGCAGGATAACCAGTACTAGCTTCCTGACACCTAACATCAAAGTGTGGGGTTAGACTATCCCAACTTATCTTGCAGAAGGGTACACCCATTATACTCTCTTTATTATTGTATTAGATATAGATAAGAGTATGCACACATTAGCACCAATTAACATTGTTGAAGTGTTCATATTGTTTACCATTCTAATAATGCCGATTACAGCAGTGCTAGAAATGGGGTCTCCAGTTGGCAGTCAAGTTGCACTCTGTCCAAGCAGGGACCCTCACTCTAGGCAGGGTAAAGGAAAAACACACCCGGGTACCCCCTGCTTACCCTCTTGGTAGCTTGGCACGAGCAGAAAGGCTTAACCCCAGAAGCAATGTGTAAAGTATTTGTACCAACACACACAGTAGTACAGTGAAAACACTACAAAATGGACACCACACCAGTTAAGAAAAATAGGTAATATTTATCTAAATCAAACAAGACCAAAAGGAAAAAAATCCAACATACACAAGCCAAGATATGAATTTTCACAAGAATATGAGTCTTAATCCATACAAAACAGTGAGAACGCTGTTGTTGCACAAAGTACCTGGTTTGCGTCAAAAATAAAGCCACACGGGCGAGCGTGAGTCGGAAAAGGAAGCAATGTGTTGATTCCTTCCTCACAAGTGAGGCTGTGCGTCATTTCCTCCTCAGGTCGGGTCGACGATATGTCATTTTTCTCCCTGGGAAGAAAGCGATGCATCGATTTCCTTGGTACGGACAGGTTTTGTGTAGATTTTTCACACCCAGAATGTTCCATTGGAAATCTGGTCGCACGGTGTCAGGAAACCGCGCTGTGCGGGGTTTGCGTCGTTATCAGCAGCCACTAGCGGGTGTTGCGCGTCGTTTCTCCAGCCGCAATGTATAGATCTTCCAGCTGAGATGCAGGCGGAGCATAGACTTCACCTGCGAGGCCGGTGGTGCGTCGTTTATCAGCTGTGTTGCCCATGGTGCGTCAAAATTTTCCAGCACGGCGGTCTGTGCAGGGATTTCCGTCCTTTTCCACCAGCTTCACCCTTCAAGGGCCCAGGGACTGGTTGGGGCACCACTTGGTAGGGCAGGAATCTCAACAAAGAGTCCAGGTCCTGGCAGATAAAGTCTTTGACGGCCCAGAGACTTCAACAACAGGAGGCAAGCTCAACTCAAGCTCTTGGAGATTCTTCACAAGCAGGAATGCACAACAAAGTCCACTCTTTTTCACCTTTCACAGGCAGAAGCAGCACCTGCAGAATAGCCCAACAAAGCACAGTCACAGGCACGGGCAGCCCTTCTCCTCAGTTCTTCTCCTTTGCAGAAGTTCCTCTTGAAGCCTTGAAGAAATCTAAAAGTCTGGGGTTTTGGGTCCACTATTTATATCCCTTTCTGCCTTTGAAGTAGGCAATCTTCAAAGGAAAGTCTCTGTTGTTTTTAAGATCCTGCCTTGCCCAGGCCAGGTCCCTGACACACACCAGGGGGTTGGAGACTGCATTGTGAGAGGGCAGGCACAGCCCATTCAGGTGTAAGTGACCACTCCTCCCTCCACTCTAGCTCACATGGCCCATCAGGATATGCAGGCTACTCCCCAGCTCCCTCTGTCTCACTGTCTAGAGGAAATTCACAACAGCCAACTGTCAGTCTGACCCAGGCAGGGAATCCACAAACAGAGTCACAGAATGGTTTAAGCAAGAAAATGCCCACTTTCTAAAAATTGCATTTTCAAACTGACAATTCAAAAAACAACTTCACCAATAGATGTATTTTTAAATTGTGAGATCAGAGACGCCAAACTCCAGGTTTCTACCTGCTCCTAAAGGGAACCTGCCCTTAAAAGTGATCTAAAAGCAGCCCCCATGTTAACCTATGAGAGAGATAGGCCTTGCAACAGTGAAAACTGAGTTTAGCAGTATTTCACTGTTAGGACATATAAAACACACAAGTACATGACCCACCTTTAACATACACTGCACCCTGCCAATGGGGCTACCTAGGGTCTACCTTTGGGGTGTCTCACATGTAGAGAAAGGGAAGGTTTAGGCCTGGCAAGTGGGTACACTTGACAGGTAAAACTGGCAGTGCCTGTAAATCAAATGCTACTAGTGGGACTGTAGCACTGGTTGTGCCACCCTCATTAGTAGCCCTGTAATCATGTCTCAGACCTGCCACTGCAGTGTCTGTGTGTGCAGTTTTAAACTGCCAATTCGACTTGGCAAGTGTACCCACGTGCCAGGCCTAAACCGTCCCTTTTCTTACATGTAAAACACCCCTAGGGTAAGCCCTAGATAGCCCCATGGGCAGGGTGCAGTTTATGTTTAAGGTAGGACATATACTAATGTGTTTTGTATGTCCTGACAGTGAAATGCTGCCAAATTCATTTTTCACTGTTGCAAGGCCTATCTCTCTCATAGGTTAACTTGGGGGCTGTCTTTAAAATGATTAAAGCGTAGATTCCCTTTGGGACCATGACATGTGGAGTTTGGGGTCTCTGAACTCACAATTTAAAAATACATCTTTTAGTAAAGTTGGTTTTGAGATTGTGTATTTGAAAATGCCACTTTTAGAAAGTGGGCATTTTCTTTGCATAAACCATTCTGTGACTCTGCCTGTTTGTGGATTCCCTGTCTGGGTTAGTTTGACAGTTGGGCTGTTTGCACCTCTCTCTGGGGTGTATCCTGCATATTCTGATGAGCCATCTGTGCTAGGAGGGAGGGGAGGGGTGGTCACTTACATCTGAAAGGGCTGTGCCGGCCCTCACACAATGCAGTCTCCAACCCCCCTGGTGTGTGTCTGGTGTCTGGGGCCTGGCCTAGGCAAGGCAGGATTTCAAAAACAAGAGAGACTTTTGAAGTAGGCCTACTTCAAAGGCAGAACTTGGTTTAAGAAGGGCACCCAAACCCCTGAAAATTAGATCACTTCTGGACATCAAGAGGAACCTCTGCCTGGAGAAGAGTTGAGGAGAAGTGCTGCCATCCTGTGACTGTGCTTTGCGGAGCTATCCTGCAGTTGCTGCTTCTGCCTGTGCAAAGGGACAAAGATTGGACTTTGTTTTGCATTCCTGCTTGTGAAGAAAACTCCAAGGGCTTGTCCTGAGCTTGCCTCCTGTTGTTGAAGTCTCAGGGCCAACAACGACTTCTCCTGCCAGCACCTGGACTCTCTGCTGAGACTCCTGCCCTGCCAAGTGGTGACCTATCCAGTTCCTGGGGCCACACACCGACCGCCGTGTGGGGAAACTTTTGACGCACCTTCCGAGACGCGGCTGAGAAACTGCGCGCCGCTGGCTTCTGGATGAAAATCAACGCTCCACCTGCATCGCGGCTGGAAAATCGAAGCATGCAACTGGAGAAACGACGCGCAACACCCGCTGATGGAGGCTGATAACTTCACAACCCACATAGCGCGTTTTCCTGATACCGTGCTGCCCGATTTTCGTCGCAACATCGCTGGGCGTGGAAAAACAATGCAGCGCTCTCCTGCGGAGAGAAGAAACTATGCACGCCGACGTGAGCAGAGGAGGTAAAACGACTCACGGTCTTGCTTCTGGGTCACAAATCAATGCATTGCTAGCTTTTTCCGACACGCACTCGTCCATGCGTGTTATTTTGACGCTACCCAGGTACTTTTCACAGCTAACAGTGTTTTTACTGTTTTCTCAAAGATTTAAGACTCTTTTGCTTTTAAAATTAATAACTTGAATTGTGTATGTTGGATTTTTGCTGTTTTGGTCTTGTTTTGTTTAGATAAATATTTCCTATTTTTCTAAACTTGTGTTGTGTCATTTTGTAGTGTTTTCACTGAATTAATGTGTGTGTTGGTACAAATACTTTACACCTAGCACTCTGAAGTTAAGCCTGCCTGCTCATGCCAAGCTACCAAGGGGGTAAGTAGGGGTTAGCTAAGGGTGATTCTCCTTTACCCTGACTAGAGTGAGGGTCCTTGCTTGGACAGGGAGTTAACTGACTGCCAACCAAAGACCCCATTTCTAACACCCCACTATAGTTTCACATTTCTATGAGCACCATTCACTAAATATGGTACATCAAATTGTTATTCCTGTTACCTGTAGACAGGCAGTAACTGCACATCTGATTGCAAATGGGCTAGCCTATGGTGGGGGAGATGTTACCTTTACCTTTCCGTCCATCCAGTTACGCTATCCCACAGCGTTTGTGTTTTGCCTTGCTTTTGCCGCCCTAAGTGCGCCAGGTATGCCCAGACGTGGGTCCCGGGCTCACTGTGCCACTGGATTCAAGCTAGCCTGGCTGATGAGGGGTGAAACCCTGAAACCGGTCCCAGGATGCTTGTTTCCGGTCCAGGGAGAACCTGGCCTTGCAGTTCGGGCTGGACTGTTCCCTTGTGGAACAGGGTCAAGACTGATTTGCATATGGCTGGGTTCAAACTGGGGTGGCATGGTGAGCAAAATAATGGATGGATTAAACCCAGATCTGTGACTGGGGGTGAATGTTTGATTGGTTCCGCATTCCGTCCATCCAGTTACGCTATCCCACAGCATTTGTGTTTTGCCTTACCTTTGTGGTTGAGGCACACAAAGCTTATAAAAATCCTGCAGTCGATTACAATACACAAACATTTCATACATCACTGAAGCAGCAGTACCAGCTCAATATGGAGCTTATGACTATTTAGAAATTCCATTAATATTTCAAGAACCTCAATGCTGGTTCCAAGGCGCCCTCTCACATGCAGTGCAAAATGTAAGACTGGGTCCACAGTAATGATGGGCAACCTGGCCAGTTTTAGCTGGCTACACACCAAGCCAAAGTTAGGCCCATTAAATAATCGTGACTTATAAGGCCTTTATACACATTTAGTCAGACTCTATAGATGTCTAAGGCAGCTTGTTTTGCAAACAATAACTACTTCCCCAGAAAGGGCTGACCAAGCTGAGCAGCCACAGTTAGCTGCCCTGCTATTAGTCCAATAACTATTAATGCTATTATGGGTAAAATGCCCACCAAACGGGAAGAGATTCCGTTTTGGACTGCACAGAAAACAAACCAGTTTGAAACAATCTTTCTCCATATGGAACTCGCAAGACAAATTTAGAATTCTCACTATGTGTCTTCCACTTGGTAAGGTTCCCCCGTTGAAGATCGCACTACATTGGGGCACCATCTTTACAGACGTATGTACTATAACACACAGTACCCCATCAATTGCTGTTTTGCCTGAAGTGCTAATCTAAATTCAAAATGAACATGGGTCGGCCCCTGCCCTGGATTTGGGGATTAAATTAATTGGCAATATTGCTACATTATCCGCAATGATTTTAAGTAATATTAAAGCGGAGGCAGCAATACGCCAATGTCTTGCAGCAGTCCTTCCTGCAGATTAGGAACATGAGCTGCCTCAAAAGATTTCTGTGACTTATTCATCTACAGGTTGCCATAAATTTGGAACCAGGCCTGGTAAGCATCAACTTAAATCAAGATCTGACACAGATACCACCAAGCAGACACCTGAGTCTTCTAAAAAACACACTGGTATAAAAATAATAAAAAATATAAATAGAAAACACAGAATGGACCTCTGCAACCAGAGACCACTGAGAAATGTTATAATTTAAGTAACCGTGAAACAATTAAACAGCCTAATAGGTATCAGTATTGATCCCTTTCAGGCCTCTTGAGAAAAGACAGTCAGAGAGAGATAGATGAGGCGAACATAGACAGGAAAAGTATGTGAAACTGAAAAAGGACTCACAATGCTCTTATGATCTAATTATAAAAATAGAGAGATTTTCACAGCAAAGATCACATTTAAAAAAAGAAAAAAGTGGCAGGAATTTCTGCAAAATATGCTACAAATACTCAGGGCGCTTCTTCTGAGCAAGATGTGGGCGAGAAGACTGCTCAACTGTACAGCAGAGGTCACAATAGTTCGCTAGACTCTTCAAGAGTTTCTGGTGGCAAGACCAAGAAATGAATATATTTAATTTTAAACTCCAGCTCCGTGGCTCAGCCCTCCTGACAGAACGTTTAATTTGGACATCCAAAACGAGGACGATAAAGTAATATTCTGGCAGTACTTTTCTAATGCTTATAACATTCTCTTGGCTGAGGTAGATTAGCTGCCTGTTTATGTTAGGGAAGTCTCATTGGGGAGGACATCATTTTACCATCCTTCTATAGTTTTGTTCTTGAGGAAGTTTAAGAAGCATAAGCCACAGAGTGGACTCCTGCACAAGCACCTGCATTACTTCACAATCAAGCAGGCTGGTATAAGGACTCGCCTTATCACAATATACCTTTAAAGTGCAGCCCGCAAGTGCAATTATAATACCCTATTGAACAAGAAGGTAAACACCCAGTTAGGAAAATTCTATTACAATCAGAATATCAAGGCATGACTGGCCTTGCATCTCTCCTATAAATAATCCTTTATTTCCTGTAGCGACACAAGATCACTCCTATCGCAAAGTCTTAGACTATAGACATTTAAACAGTCATACGCACTTTTGCTATACAAAATTCACAGAGCACAGCTTTGATGAAGAACATTTATTGTAAAATACAAAACTACATTGGACATTTCCAATGTTTTTTTTCTGTCAAATATAGAGCATGAAAGATGGGATTTGATGGTCTTCACCACTTTAGGGACCCAGAGAAAATTCTGTAGGCTCCCACAAGGGTATAAGAACAATCTAGGACAGTTGCTTCCCAAGTAACGTCAATCTGACAATAAATTGATTCATGGGGGTGTAGCCAAGCAGGGAGGCCACTTGGACGTGTCCGGGTGAGCTCCTCCAGGCCATTGTAATACCCTCCCGCATCCTGTGGCTGCCCACTCACCACGTTCTCCCCAGGTACACTGTGACCCCCACCCCCACAGGAGGCTCCCTTGATTAGGGACTGATTAGGATAATGCCTCTGTTGGGGAATGACCCGTGATGCAACCAGATCCCCTGCTTGCTGCTGTCTGGGGTGTGGCGGATTTGCCAGGCTTTTGCGCTGTAGCGCAGACCCAACACTGTACAGAGGGGAATGATTCCCCAATAGGGGATGCCCCAGCTGCTTCAAAACACCACATTCTCCCAACCCGGGGCTGGCTTTTAGCCAGCCCTGCTCCTTTACCTGGATTGCTACTGGGGGTGCTGCAGCTGACATTGAGGCACTGATGCAAGGTGGGGGGTTGACCCTGGCAGCCTCTTACAAACTTTCTTGTTGTGTGAGGTGCCAGGCCCTCGTTACTGTAACAAACATTGGCAAAAAGCACACAAAAAATTGGTCTAAAAAAGCACACATTGCCACAGTAGTTTATGGCACTGAACAAAACTACTTTGTGTGCTAGTATTCATTGAAAGAGCAGAATGCTATCACTCACAGTAAAGCCAGTAAATAGAGGACTAGAGAGAGAAATAGAATTTTAATAAAAACAAAATGCTTTGGTTAATGCCAGACCTAATTAGGGGCCCAAATCTTAAAGAAAGTCACAAAAGTGCACCCATGGTGTATATCTGTGTATTAGTGGCTTTCATGAATTCACAAGAATTTGCAAGAAATCGTACTCCCAGAAAATATTTGTGAACTGTATTTTAGCACAAGTAAATATGCATGTATAAATTTGCTCATGCAAAAATCTTTTAAGTGTTTACAAGTTCACTTTCCCTCCAACCACTTTTTTCCCAGCCCTGAAAGAATGTCTACTTCTGCCCTTGTCAGGAGTATATTTCCAACTTTTAGCAGTATGGAAAAAGAACAGAACTGAAAATCCTTGAAACACACAACTTAATAGGTTTGCACAGACTCAAAGGCATTCCAGACCCAGAACTATGGTTTACTGCTTCCTCCAGCCCAAGTATGTAGATCTGCGGAAAGCGACCCCTTAGGCAAGGGTCACTCTCCTGGGGGTAAAATTTATTTTAGGCCATTTCTGCTCCCTTTGGGGGTGCAGATCGGCCTATTTCAATTAAGCCTTTCTGCCCGGGGGGGGGGGGATTTGAAACCACTTAGGCACCAGGGATTGGTGTTTGTGTTTTTTTGGGGGGGCAGTCCCTGTTGGCCATTTCTGCCCCCCTTGGCAGATCGGTCTATTTTTGTAATGCTCATCTGCCAAAGGGGGCAGGAAGCTCACCGGACACCAGGGAAGATTATTTTTTTTTAAAAAGAAGGTGGGGTATGGCCACACCCCCACCCCAAATACATGGGGACAAAATTGTTCTGCCCACCGGGGGGGGGCAGATGAGGCAATTACCCCCCGAACCAATCCCCCAGGTGGGGCAGAAAGCCTACTAGATGCCAGGGAATGTAAAAATAAATTGTGGGGTGGTGGCTACCAGTATGGGCATGGTTATGCCCCCACCCCAAATGAAGGGGGTAACAGTCTTTCAGCTCTCCACCAGTACACTAAAAGATCTTATCCCAATGGCAAGCAAGAGGACATCTGATTATTTTGGGTTTTGGTTTTACATTTGGGCCATGAGAGCTTGTCTAACTCTCAAAATCGTCCCACTTAGAATGGTGAGGTCTGCGCTTTTTGGACTTTGGCATGTTGCCATATAGAAAAATCTATGAGACCTAGAAACATCTGAAAACGAAACATCTGGTTGAGTCCAGGGTGGTGTGCCTCACTTGCACCCCGCTCCATATTCTTACCCACAATGCACTGTAAACCTCCAACTTTGCTTGAAATCACACTTTTTTCCCCCCATTTTTGTGATGGAACCTTCCGGAATATGCAGGAATCCACAAAATTCCTACCACCCAGCATTGTCGCATCTATACCGATAAAAAAATCTGCCCCACTTGTCAGCCTAAAAAACATTTTCTTTCACACCCATTTCTGTCACTAACTGGAAGGAGGCTGAAACCACAAAAAAATAGTAAAAATGGGGTATGCCCTAGTAAAATGCCAAAACTGTGTTGAAAAATGTGTTTTTTTGATTCAAGCCTGGCTATTTCTAGGAACTGGGAAGATGGTGATTTTAGCACCGCAAACCATTTGTTGATGCCATTTTCTGGGGAAAAACCACAAGCTTTCATCTACAGCCCTTTTTTCCCATTTTTTATTTTTTTAAACAAACTTTTAGCTGTATTTTGGCTAATTTCTTGGTCTCCTCCAAGGGAACCCACAAACTCTGGGTCCCTCTAGAATGCCTAGGATGCTGAAAAAACAGGATGACAATTTGGCGTGGTAGCTTATGCGGACAAAAGGTTATGAGGGCCTAAGCTCGAACTGCCCCAAATAGCCAAAACAAGGCGCGGCACGGGAGTGGGAAAAGGCCTGGCAGCGAAGGGGTTAAAAGCATTGAGGAAATAAACATTCAAAAATTGGTCAAGCAATATGCTCTTGTTCTGCTTAAACCTAAATAATTCCACTGAGGATGTCAAGAAGAGCATGGTAGTTATTAATAAAATACAAATGACTAACAGTTTCAGCATTAACAAACACGTTAGAAGGCCGATAATCACTTTAGCTTACATCTAACTTATTGATGGAAGGTCACTTTTGTTTGAGTGAAGATGAATTGATTGGAGCACTTCAGTCTTGAGTGGCTCTCCCTGAACAAATAAACATACCTTTATTGCAGGGAAAGGTAGCAGTACATAGTAATCATGATAGGAAAGCTTGGAAGGTACAACAAGCGCTGGAAAAGCTGACAAGTCTTGTATTTGGGACCTACTGGCTTTTAGCCATGCTGTACTGCTTTCTCCATACTGCGCCGCATGACTAAAGAAAATAAAAAAAAGGAACTATGATGCAGTGGGTGCATCATTTTTAAGTGAGTGCATCTACTAAATGACCCAAGTGTTTTTGCTTATTTACAGAGTTGGATTAGTAAATTTGAAAAAATCGGTAGCAAGTAACCTTTTTTGTGCTGGTGTGGAGGAAGCAACACAAAAGGTGAAGGTGGGGTGAAGTATCCCAAAGGGCACAGGTGAGGGATGCAACTGTGGGGGAGCTGGTTGCGGGTAGCAACATGGAACTGGGTAAAGAAAGGACTAGAGAAAACAATGTGGAGCAAGTGCAGAAGAAGCACACAAGCAAGCAAGCCACAAGGGAGAGATGTACGTGAGGGAGAGCTCAACATGAAAGGAGCAAGGGAAAAGCATACCCTTGGCAAAAAGCAACCTGAAATGCGGTGGGGGGGGGGGGGGTGGGGGGGAAGTGAAGTACACAAGAGAGAAGGCTGGAAAATGCATGCACTCTGATGAAGTGCTTAAACCAAAAAGAAAAAGTAATGAGTCCATGTTCCTTGGGAGGAAAAAAACAGAAGAAGAAAGCCCACAAAAGCTAACAAATAAAAAAAAATGAAAGTGTCAGCAAAGCTAGTCAGTGGTAATCAATGGAAGGGCTCTCAGCCCACAGTAAGATAACAATAGATCTTTTCGCCAACAGACTATTTGGTATGCAAGCACTAAAAATAGCACACCAATTGGAGCTCAAAACCACTCAATGTTGATGTCTGTGCCAGAATACAATGCCTTGATGACAATAAACATCTTCTCCTGTGAAGAGAAGAAAATCCACTTTAACATCTTTCAAGCACAACCATTTCCAAATATGATATTAATATAGTTTTTTCTAGATAGGTATATGACCCAACACCAATGCTGCAGAATGAATCTAAGTAATGATGATGAACGTTAACCCGAAACAAAATTAGAGGGTATTGCCAAATCAGAACCATTCAGGGCTTTGCATATACAGTAATCCATTGTACTTAGCAGAAAATTGAGTAACAAAATAAGTAAAGAAAAGGGTAAGGCAAGTTGGAGATTGTGGAAGTACATAAAGCTGGAGACAGATAAAACTCAACCTGTGCCTCGGCATGGTATGCAAGAAGTCTCACTCTCTTATTTTCATGCTTACTCATGTTTTTGAACCATCACCTTAATGGTGACTGACAGCAATCTGAAGGAATCTGATTACTGAATAATGAGTTCTTAACACACCCATAAATCAGATTCTGGGAGATAGCAAACCATTTATTATGCTTTGATCTGTATCTCTTTTTTTGAATCTCAGTAGATGAAATGCCCTAAAAGATTCAAAATGACCCAAGCTATGAAATACAAGATTACTGGTATACCATCACAAAAAGGTATTGTCACTTGTCAGATCTCTTATTAAAACATAGATGACTCACCACCAGCTCGACTCCAAACCATATTCCCATTAGCGATCTATCCTGCAACAAAGGTCCTTTGTAGCGCACAATTCCGGGAAACTGTTCATCCCCTGTCCTAAGCTGCACCCTCACTGGTGCTCCGACTTCTATTTGAAGACCTCTGCTCAATCTCGATTTGTTTTTAAATAAACTGTATCGTTCTTCACAGTTTGTAACAGCCAAAAGTAACTCTGCTAATTTTTCACTGACTTCGACCACCTCCTTCTCGTCAACGAATAGAAGGGCATGAGGCTGTTCCAACAGTTTTATTCCAATTTGCATTTTCTTGCTTTTAGATGACGGGATACTTCTGGCATGTCCCAAGCAAGGCCTATCTTGTACAAGCTGTCCAACGCTACCCTTGGGGACTTTGACAAGCTTTTGAGTTTGTTTGTCTATGACGCTGCATTCTTGAATCAGGACGTAGAAAACACGCTCTTCCCAGAGGGCCTGACTAGATTTTTCTTGACTCCATAAGCCTGCATTCATTGTGGTAATAGAAGACGAAGAGGACTTCACGAAATCAGGATGATGAAACGGCGTCCTAAAAAGCATTTCCCAAAAAACCAGACACACTTCTCTGCAGATATTGTCTCCATGTTGTCAAGTAAGAAATTCAGATAATGTAACCTAAAACACACAAGAGTTAGAAAAGTGAGGTCTTAATGAATGAAACGTTTAATTTTAATTGACATTTTTCTTTTTCGCATTTTTGAGGAGCTAAATCTGTTATGGCAGTGCATGGTACTTCCACTCAATATATACAAATAGGGGTAGACAAATGGGCAAGTTTGGAAACACCAGACAAAACTATAAACAAACTTGCACTTTTATTTATTTTTTATCAAAATTCACAGCTAATAACAAGCTTACCGGTTTTATAACATTCCATTAATCCATTTCAATATGTTTACCAACCTAACTGCTTTATAGCACCACACTCTAACATGTCATTTCAAATGCACATTTACAAATTACCACACAAATTTTTCCACACACTAACTTAACAACAAAGCAAAAGAAACAAGCATTTGCAATGCAATGGGTTTTGCCTTTGCTTGAGCTCGAGCAATTAGCATTGTCAACTCCTAACCGGACTTTTCTTGCGCCATAAATTGAAAATGAAGATAAAACAGTTTCACACTACTAACTGGACTTTTCTTGCCATATAAACTGAAAAGTAAAAGTTTCACATAAGCGAGCTGACGGCCACTGTCAGTAAAAAGCAGACACACAAAGGGAAGTAAAAGTTCACTCATATTGAAGCCTATCGGCAAAAGTGCAATTATCCATGTAACCAGCATATGTGCAATTAACTATGTAACAGGGTCGATGTCATGCAAAGCGCTCGACTTCTGCCAAGCGACATCGCACTGCGAAAAAAGAGAAAAAGTAGTCCAGAAACCGGAAGGAAAACGTGGAGCCTCGTATGTTTTCAGTACTTGGTCACTGCGCTCGAGGAGGGCTAAACACCGGAAAAGGCATGACTTATGCTTGCCTTTCATGAATGAAGGCAGGCAGATTTTAAAAGGCAAGCCCACCAACCAATGAAAGAGACTGACGTGACATGGGCGTGGTTTGAAGCCCATAGAGGGATTACAACACGGGACGGAGCGCTTTGTGCTCACCTCTAAAAAGCAGACAGCTTATCCAACAAAGAAATGGTTAAATCTACTTAGAAATTGTCTATGACTGTCAACCTTCTCATGACAGGCTGAACATGTCCCTACTATTCAAGAAATCTTCAGCACTCTCACTAAGTACACTTTGACTAGCATCTCTTCCTCCAGACTTCACTTGTCTCAATTCTATTGAAAACTTACACTTCGATCTAAAACATGAATGAACTCTTCTCACACCAACCCTATTTTAGATCAATCTTCAAAGCCTCCTGAAAAATCAACAATAAACCAAGATTTCATATTTTGTCATCTTCTTCTCTTCCAGCACACAAACATACTGCCACAACACACCATGGTATCTAGCATTTATTTTCTTTGATATCACACCTTGGCAATCTCACTTGTGTTAATTGTTCACTAGTACATTGTTTGCACTGGTCTTAACACCTTTTGTAATCCATATAAGCCATCTTGTCTTGAAACTTCTTGACCTTTGTTTTAGTTGTATCAAGCTCAGCATTTAGTCTTCTACTACACTTCAATCACTATGGAACTAGCTTTGAACCTTACTTATGTCCTCTCAACAATCAGACTTTAAACCATTGTGACAAGTGTGGTGTAGTTCTAAAAGACTATAACACAGCTTGAATAGCTTTCCTCCAATACATTTCTTACTCAGTGGCCAAGTGAACAGATTTCGTATCTGCCTGGGTGAACCTTTCTACTCATGATGGTATAGTGTTGCTATTTTATGCTAGAAGCCACATCCATTGAAGTACATCCTTTTGCCTGTTCACTGAGTGTCATAATATGATATTCACTCCCCAGGTAACCTCTCTCTACAAAACGTACTCTCCAGAAATACCAATAGAGAATGTGATGAGACTTTTCTAATTAACCACACCGCCTGCCATTTTGAAAAACAGATATGTAGGAGAGATGCTTCACTCCTGGATATTGCTGCCAACGAGCCTAAAACATCAACTTCAATCTTATTTCTCAATGCAAATGGAGCAATTATCTTGTCTTCTCATACAAGCACAATATCCTCCTACACCAACTCTGTGTATATTAAAGAAAACTCCAACTTCCCCGACCAGTATCTGTCTGGCCAACCGACCTGAATGAATTTCACAACAGCATCCATTACAGCATCAACCTTTATCTCCAAATCACATAATCCATTTCTCCTCATTGCTCACAGCGTAAATCATATCTTTATTATTATACCCAACTTCACACTACCTCTCCTCTCCAGCCTTTTTGCCTGCTTTCATGAGTGGAAATGAATATATGTAATCAGCATGTGCATTCCTTCTTCCTGGGAAATACTAATGTTTGAATTTTTATGAGTGAAAATTAGTAGTTAACCTTTCTAAGCTAGCTTTAAGGACCCTTCCACCTTCTGTAGCGAACATGCTAACCCATGGTTTAAGGTCTGTGTGCAAAATAAGTCTCATCCGAAATAGAAACATCCTGCAAAGCTCAATGGCCAAGTACACACAAGGAGCTCCCTCTCAATAACAGAACAACTGTGTAATTTGAGCGTTATGAGACTACTCACTTTTAGTTCATTCTAATACCAGCAGTTCCATTCCATAACTACTAGTATCAGGTGCAACAACAAATTCCTTCCCAGCTTGGAAAGGTTTAAAACAAGGTGCATGCACAATTTCTTATTTAAGTGCTCCAAATACCTCTCTTTCATTTTCTTCCCGCTCCAATTTGGCATTCTGTTTTTAACGATTCAGCCTTTTTGTCACATCCCTAAAGAACCCAATATTGTTTCTGAAGCGGTAAGGTAGTGCCTGGAGGAAAATAGCCTCCTCTTCAGTAACCTACTGTATTGTCAACTAAGGGGAACTGAGATGGGCACACGATTCGCCCCCAGCTATGCTAATTTGATTGATGGAAAGAACAGGTGCTCCGAAGTGAAGAACTAATGCAATTTGTTGATAAAAAACAGCCTTCTGGCTATAATTAATTGACAATGTATTTTTTTGCTTTGGAAAGGCAGTGGAAAAGAGGCTCTGCTACTGATGACACATTGAACATAAGTGATTTAAATATGAAATTCATCTTTAATAAGAGTAGGAAAGAAATTGGTTATTAGACTTAATATTGAAGATACCCACATTGTCCCCTCACTATATAGAAAATGCTTTGAGGCAGCAGTTTTCACCCTGGCTCTAAGAAACCAAACATTTCATACAGCAAGAGCTTCAGAGCCACATGCAATTTCTCAAGGGAGAGAGGTTACTCCCACTTCTGTGTAGGATATTGCAGTTCGAAAAACAAGTTGCAGAACAGAGGGCATGTTTTTGATGGCTTAGAATAGAACAAAAACAAGAGAGAGACAAAAAGTGAAACAAAATTTTGAATGACGTATGGTGTAGAACACAACATGATACGTAAGATTATGAATGATCACTTAAAAGTGCAAATATCTCATCCTCTTATCGGCAACAAAGTGCCCAGCAGACCCCAACTAACCGTTAGAAGAACTACATCACCTAATGATATGCTGATTAAAAAGGAATTGCATATTAGAAAATAGAGGGTATGTGGTTAAAAGGCTGTCAAGGCTTCTGTTGTTGAACTGTGTATAAAGCATGTGCATTTGAAGTTGATAGAATCTCCCTTGTTAATCCAGAAGACAAATGAACAATAAAAGAAAATGTATATCTTGTAAAAGTGATCATGCGGTCCATGGTTTGACCAGTCCCAGTACCAAAATGTACACTGGTGATACCATCTCAACCGTACATAAAAAAACACTACAGCACTGAAGGCAATTTAGAACAAAGAGCCTCCTATCCTGTATCAAGGCTTTTACAGGAGTTGCAGGACAGGAATTGCGAGGAACGTAAATACTTTGCTCTATCCTATTACAAACGTAGAGGTGACAGAGAAACTAGACGACTAGAATCACTGTCTAATGTGAAGCTCAATACAAGAGAGCCTGATGGACTTCATCTGGATGAAGAGCTCTTTGTAGACTTAGGGGAATTAATGCATATGTTGTAGATATTAACTTCAGTTTTTTCTATTATAAGTTGCTTTGCTCCATATTCATTTTATTTTAATTTTATCCACATCCACTGTTCTTGCATAAGAACTCTACGTATATGGATATTTTTGAACAGTCATATGATTGGATGAGGTTTTTGATGAACCAAATATTTGTTCTATCTATTAAATGGGCCTGGGTTTTGTTAATACTACACTATTATTACTACAATATTAGCCAACTGGGGATTTATTTTTAAGGATTGCATTATCTGAATGCACACTTGAGGAAAAAAAATATAAAATGATTGGTGATCTATACTGTATTTATCAGAGAAAATGTTTCATGCTGTTTATGGGCATAGTATGTGCATTAAGTCATGTCTGCTAGTTAACAGATAGTTCACATTCGATTACATGTATTTTATCTCTGTCAATGTGTGACTCTTTATAAATAGCAATTATATTTTATGTTGTTTAAATAATAGATCTCTGAATCATGAGTTGACGTAATCATGAAGTTGAAATATTTTGTTAGAAAACCTTTGATGTACTACACATTATTTGCGTTGAACTACATTTATTTCTATGTCTATGAGTGCGCATATGGTTTGGAAATGCTTCCCAAGAAAGATGATAACCAGAGTAATCAAGGATGTTCTGGGCAAAAGACATAGGCATCATTGCAGACCGCCATATTACGACTGCGTCGGTTTGGCCACTGCCAAACCACTGTGTCTCTGCACGTCCTGCCGCTTTACCGCGGTCCGCCAGACTGGAGGTTTCCACCTGCAACCCGGTGAGAGTCAAAACTGCCAAGGTTTTTCCAACTAGGAACACCGCATTTTTTTATTTTCGGTCTCACTGCCATGAAAATGCTGGCGGAAGGGTATCCCGACGAAAGGAACTTATGTTCCTGTCGCCAGGATACCCCCCCACGCACACACCCACACAATCACACACAGACACCCCGCACTCACACACGCACTCACAACATTCACCCCCATTGACATGCATACATACCAATACACATCACACACACATACACTCTCCATCACCCCACCCCCTCCCATCAACTACATACATACACAACCTCCACCCCTTCACTCATCTTCACACACCACACTCCCCAATCGTACCTCACTGCACGCACACAAACCATATACACAGACACGCACCTGCACGCACTCACACCCCCCTTACTTATTCACGCATGCGCACAACCCCAACACCCCGTCCACATGCATACACACAAGCATCACCACATTTACAGACACACATGCACAATCACTCCACTTCCCTCCCCCACATTCACGACAAGCATACACACACTCACACACACCCATTCACATACCCCCACCCCCTCCCCTTGTGGACAACACTTAACTCGTCCGTCGAAGTGCTCCTCCATGAAGGAACGGGACCCGGTAGAAGTAATTCTGTGGGCGGTCCTTTGCTGGTGTGGCGGTGCCGGCAGAGGAACCGCCTAAGCGCTATCGACCACCACAGTGAATGCCGCTGGATATTCGACCGCCAGCGGTGCAGTCTTCAGACAGCCACGGCAGTCTTCGTAAAAGACCGCCGCAGTCATAATAAGGGCCATAGTCTCTATCAACATCAATAACCCACTTTTAACTGAAAACAACTCCTGAAGTGCTGGTGTCAGTTTCAATGGAATCCTGTGACTGACTGTTTACAGTTATGAATATATGTATTGGTATTTATATAGTTCACAAACCTAGCTATGAAGCTAGTGTTCACTATGTATTATGTATACATAGTTGGGAGACTACAATATTGTTCACATCAACAGGTATTACACAATACACATCACAGTTTTAGCAGCAGTAAGATTAAATAATTTGTCCAGAATCACATCACGTTGAGTCAAGTGCCGAGGCAAGGATTTAAACCTGGGTCCCCAGGTTCACAAGGCCCCATCTCCTCCCATATGTTATGTTATAATATATAATATATATTTATATTACCTAGTGGCGACCGACAATGGGTAGTTATTGTCAGGACCATGTTTCCCATAGCAATTAGATTTTTTGGTTTGCTAATAACTTTAGCGCAGTTTGACAAATTTTCACAAACAAATGTCCCCCAAAAAATCTCATCCACTTCAGCTCCATCATGGAAAGCTTTGGAGTGATCTTTAAAGAGGGGCTGAGAAAATGGGTTGGGGGAGGGTCCTAAAACATGTTTCCTCATGCAATTTTCTGTAGAAAAGTTGGACAGCAATACATAAACAAGCATTTGCAATGCAATGAGTCTCGCGTTTGCTGGAGTTAGAGCTATTAGCGTTGTAAATTCCTACCTGGACTTCTCTTGTCACATAAATTGAAAATGAGAAGTAAAACAGTTGACATAAGCGAGCTGATTCAAAGCACCACGGCCATCATGAGCATGAGGGAGAGACAGAAAAAGAAAAAAAGGTTTGCTCACCGTCAAACATTTTGGACATTGTCCAATTATCCATGTATCGGGGCAGTCTGCAAGGCAGTAACAAAACTTTCCCAAGAAGGGGCAAATGGAAAGCATTTACCAATGATAAATGATTTTTGAAAGGCAAGTCCACAAACGTGTTTGTGCAATGGGTGTGTGCTGGGTGTGGTTAAAAGCCAACAATACTTAAAACAGGTCAAAGCGCTTGCGTGTTCGACCTAAAAACAGCTGAACGTAATCACACCAAATTTGGCAGAAAGGTTGATCTTTACCCAGAAGGTGTGTTTTTAGTGATTTGGTGTAAATCTGTTCAGTAGCTTTTGAGAAATTAAGGTTCCAATTTTATGTATATTTCAATCAGCAGAGGACCAGTGGGACCGTCAGAACAAAATATTAAATCTGAATAGCTACTGTCAACATCCACAAAAATGCCCCAGCCACGCATAGTGCTGTCACTGATTATGTCATTTCAGTTGTCATCACTAATGTTAGCAATCTTTTCATAGAAAATGTCAGGAGTGTTGTAATATATGAAGTCATAAGCAGAGCATGATGAGGGCATGAATTATATTTAATTGAGATAATAAACTCAATTTTCCAAATATACTCCTAGCCGGCAGAATTCATGAGCAGAGGGGGAGGAAGTGAGTCCTGACACCTGATATAAAAGAGGGTTGAGTGGTGGTGACTAATAACACAATAATTAAAATTGAAAATAATTTGGTTTAGAAAGTTTGAAATTGTCAATTAATCATTACTAAGAACTGTGGTCTACAGAGTTTATCAATCGCTCCCGTTCTCCCGTTCTCTCGGCAGTCCATCACTCTGATAGAGACATGTGACCTTTCCTACCCCGTTTCTGAAATCCTCCACCTTTCTCACGTCATCTTCCATCTTCAGTACCATATTTTCTCTCTCCTTCTGCATGTACATCCTGATATCTCATTTACTACAATGTTCCCTAAATACACAACCTACTGACTCATCTGTAAGCATTGCATTTTCTTTTCCTTTGGCACTGTCAATATTTCTACAGCTCTGACCCTTCTTCATGCACTTTCTCAAAGAATCACAATTACATCTAGCACATATGTGACGATTCCTCTATGCGCTCTACTCAGAGGCCAAGGACTGGGAATTCATGTAATCTGAATACGTTTATGACTTACTGGCAGGAGCTGTGTTGCACTGCCTTCAGCCTCAGCTCCAGAGCTCTTGACTATTCCCAGACATAAACAAGCCACCCAAAATCTGATCTCACCCTGGCACCTGAAGGCAACTCAGCTCATACATAGTATGCACCACACAGGAGATGTATGAAACAAAAGTACAGAAACACAACATTTAGAATAGGCCTCTAAAAACTGGGGGGCGGGCCCCTCCTGGGGGGCCTCAAGGGATCCTGGGGAGGAGGGGAGGTAGGGCAGGCTCTGTCCAAAAGAAGCATTATGCTAATAACAGGGCTTTGTTTTATGCTGGAAAAATGAGCCTCAGTAAACGGCTCTGTAATGGGCCATCACTAACATGCATTGTCATTTATATCAAAGCTGGGAGTATATGTCAAGGCTGGAGCAAACACCTTAGGCCCACTTCCAAGGGTCCAAGATTGGGGTGGCACCATTTGGCTGGGCAGAGTCCAGGTGCAGAAGCAGGGTATTTGGAAGTCTTTTATGTTCCTGAGACAGGAGGCCAGCCAGCTACCCCTTGAAATTACTCTGGGTCCAAGTGATGCAGGTCCAGTCCTTCTCACTCAGGCGGATAACAGCGGGCAGCACAGCAAGGTAGGAGTCCAGCAAAATAGCAGTCCAGCAGAGTGGCAGCCCTTCAGCAGTCATTCTTCCAGGCAGACTGTACACAGGGTTCAGAAGAACACTGAAGTGGTAGTGTCAGAGGTCCAGTACTTATACCCAGTTGGGCCTTTGAAGCGGGGGGTACTTACAAGATATGCCTCAGAAGGGCACAGTGGTCCTGCCCTTCCAGCCCCAGCTCCAGACTCACTACAGGGGGTTATGCACCCCTTAGTTTGGTGACAGCACACAGCCTGTCCTGGTGTAAGTGAGGCTGTGCCCAGCTCCTCTCTCCAGGCTCCCAGGCTGGCCCATCAAATCGCACCTAAGCTCCCATTGTGTGTGGCCTGTTAGGGGGAATACACAAAACCCAGCTGCCATCTACCCCTGATCGGGCAGCAAAAATTCCACTAGACACCAGGATTTTTTTTTATTTTTATTATTATTATTGAATATGGTGAGCGGCCCCTTGGGCAAGGGCCGCTCTCCCGGGGAGGCAATTTCATTTTAGGCCATTTCTGCCCCCCAGTGGGAGCAGATTGGCCTATTATAATTAGGCCGATCTGTCCCCAGGGGGGACAGACACCACTAAACACCAGGGATACATTTTTTGTTTATTTTTTATATGTGGGGAGCGACCCCTTAGGCAAGTGTCGCTCCCCTGAGGGCAAAATTAATTTTAGGTCATTTCTGCCCCTCTTGGGTGCAGATCAGCCTATTTTTATTAGGCCAATCTGCCCCCAAGGGGGGCAGCAACTACTAAACACCAGGGAGTTTTATTTTTTTTGCGTCAATTTCACGCAAGGGGAGCGACCCCCTAGGCAAGGGTCGTTCCCCTGGGGGGAGGAGGGAATTTATTTTAGGCCATTTCAGCCCCCTTGGGGGCAGATCGGCCTATTTTTATTAGGACTTTGGGACGATGCTGTGAAGAAAAAATCAGAATACACATCTGAAAACTAAACATCTGGGTGAGTCCAGGGTGGTGTGCTTCACATGCACCCTGCACCATTTTCTTACTATGCCCTGCAAACCTCCAACTTTGCTGGAAATCACACATTTTTTTCTCATTTTTGTGATGGAACCTTCCGGAATCTGCAGGAATCCACAAAATTCCCATCACCCAGCATTGTGTCATCTATACCGATAAAAATTATGCCCCACTTGTCAGCCTAGAAATGTTTTTTTTTTTTTTTTTCAAACCGCCCTTTTGGACCTACTTTGGTTCCCCCTCAATTTCAACATGTTTTGGCACTTCCGTGTCACAGGCACTTGGCCCACCTACACAAGTGAGGTATCATTTTTACCGGGAGACTGAGGGGAACTTTGGGTGGTAGGAAATGTTTCCCGGTGCGGTGATCTCACACAGAAATGAGGGAAAAATGTTATTTTTATTTTTAGCTAAATTTGAGGTTTGCTGAGGATTCTGGGTAAGAAAACAATGGGGTATCCACGCAAGTCATACCTCCCTGGACTCCCTCGGGTGTCTAGTTTTCAGACGTGTCTGGGTTTGGTATGTTTCCCTATATGGCTGCTGAGCCCAGGACCAAAAACACAGGTAGTTTTGTATTTCATAATTTTGATGTGTCCAGATATCCAGATAGTGTTTTGGGGCATTTCCTTTCGCAGGGACTAGGCCTACCCACACAAGTGAGGTGCCATTTTCATCAGGAGACTTGGGGGAATGTTGGATGGAAGGAAATTTTTGTCTCCTCTCAGATTTTAGACATTTCTGTCACTGAAATATGAGGAAATAGTGTTATTTTGGCCACATTTTGAGGTTTGTAAAGGATTTTGGGTAACAGAACCTGGTGAGAGCCCCACAAGACACCCCATCCTGGATTCCCCCAGGTGTCTAGTTTTGAAACATGCACAGGTTTGGTAGGTTTCCCTAGGTGCCAGCTGAGCTAAAGGCCAAAATCCACAGCTTGGCACTTTGCAAAAAACAGCTCTGTTTTCTTTCGGAAAGTGTGATGTGTCCATGTTGTGTTTTGGGGCATATCCTGTCGCAAGCACTAGGCCTACCCACACAAGTGAAGTATTATTTTTATCGGGAGACTTGGGGGAACGGTTGGTGGAATGAAATTTGTGACTCCTCCTAGATTCCAGAACTTTCTATCACTGAAATGTGAGGAAAAAGTGTTTTTTGACAAAATTCTGAGGTTCGCAAAGAATTATGGGTAATAGACCCTAATGAGAGCCCCACAAGTTACACCATCTTGGATTCCCCTAGGTGTCTTGTTTTAAAAAATGAACAGGTTTGGTAGGTTTCCTTAGATGCCGGCTGAGCTAGAGATCAAAATCCACAGCTAGGCACTTTCCAAAAAACACGTCAGTTTTTAATGTAAAAATGTGATGTGTCCATATTGCCTTTCCTGTCGCGGGCATTAGGCCTACCCACGCAAGTGAGGTACAATTTTTATCAAGAGACTTTGGGGAAAACAGAATAGCAGAACAAGTGTTCTTGCCCCTTGTCTTTCTCTACATTTTTTCCTTTCAAATGTATGACAGTGTGTAATAAAGACGTCTATTTGTAAATCACATGCTAGTATGGGGACCCCAGAATTCAGAGATGTGCAAATAACCACTGCTTCTCAACACCTTATCTTGTGCCATTTTGGAAATACAAACGTTTTCTTGATATCTATTTTTCACTCTTTATAGTTCACCAAATGAATTTCTGTATACCCAGTATAGAATGAAAACCCATTTCAAGGTGCAGCTCATTTATTGGCTCTGGGTACCTAGGGTTCTTGATAAACCTACAGGCCCTATATATCCCCGCAACCAGAAGAGTCCAGCAGACGTAACAGTATATTGCTTTCACAAATCTGACATTGCAGAAAAAAGTTACAGAGTAAAACGTGGAGAAAAATGGCTCTGTTTTTTTTAGCTCAATTTCAATATTTTTTTATTTCAGCTGTTATTTTCTGTAGGAAAACCTTGTAGGATCTACACAAATGACCCCTTGCTGAATTCAGAATGTTGTCTAATTTGCACAATTGTTTAGCTCTCTGGGGTCCAGCATTGGTTTCATACCCATTTCTATCACTAACTGGAAGGAGGCTAAAAGCATAAAAAATAGTAAAAATGGGGTATATCCCAGTAAAATGCCAAACTTGTGTTGAAAAGTGTGGTTTTCTGATTCAAGTCTGCCTGTTCCTGAAACCTGGGAAGATGGTGATTTTAGCACCACAAACCCTTTGTTGATGCCATTTTGAGGGGAAAAAAATCACAAGCCACCTTCTGCAGCCCTTTTTTCCCCCCATTTGTTTTTTTAACGAAATTTTCGCTGTATTTTGGCTGATTTCTTGGTCTCCTTCAGGGTAACCCACAAACTCTGGGTACCTCTAGAACCCCTAGGATGTTTGAAAAAAAATTACGCAAATTTGGCATGGATAGCTTATGTGGACAAAAAGTTATGAGAGCCTAAGCGTGAACTGCCCCAAATAGCCAAAAAAAGGCCTGGCACCTGAGGGGGGAAAAGGCCTGGCTACGAAGGGGTTAAGTAAAGAAAACCGTGGGGCGGCTTTTAGAAAGTTAAAAACTAAATGAAGTCTCTGGGGCTGCGGGACATAGCGAATGTACAGACTGCATGGGTCTTTTTCTTGTACGAGTGCCCCATTTCATTATTACAAAGGCACTACAGAACAAAAAGACTACAGAGTAAAAGCCTTGACTCCTCCTGGAAATGTTTCTCTGGGCTGTAATTATACCCCCCAGATGTCCTTCTTTTTAAGGGCTCATTTAACAATGAAACACCCACGCAGGACTGCTACTTTTCAACTTATCACAGGCTTTAACTACAGTTAGAAATGGTGAGTCATGTAAGAAAACGACTCGCCTACGCAAAATTGATTTTGCATAACAGATAGATTTTGCTTCTGTTTCTCTGCATGATGTTGGCCAAGAAAGAAGAGTAATTAGCCGCACTGGGCTACAATATGAACCGTGGATTTTAAACATTGCATACATACTCAACGATTGACAATTTAACTGGCATTTTGCATGAACTTCACAGAGCTAGTTCACACTGTTAAAATCGATTTGTCAAAGGCAGAGAAAACCGCAGACGTCATCAGAAGCTTTCTGCACATATAATTCGGAAACAGATTCCTTGTTTATATAGGTTGGGAGAGAAATTACAGTTTGAGTAAGTTGCTACATGTTGTTAGCCCTTGTTAAAAGTAGTCAGTGAAATACCCACAACACTATATTCAGCTTTTCATAAAACACATCCTCAATGTACCATTGACTCCCCATTAATGAGTGACACCTAACTCAAAATCTTACTTAGCTCTGTCGGAGTTCAGTGGAATGCAGATAACACAGACGTAAAGAACTCAAACCCCACGTACGAGCAAGCAGAAACCACTAAGAAACTAGGATAAAACGTTCATGAATAAAACTATTTATGGCTTTGTTATAATGGAATTCAGTGAAACACCATGTATGGCTATGGAGATGTGATGAACTTCAAACATTTTTACACCAGAGGGCATTCAGCAGGACCAAGATCAGGACGGCCCTAAACAATTAATTTGCCAGATCATCCAACATGTGAATATTTAACATTGTAGCAAAAGGAATATTCACATTTCCAGGTCACTCAAGTGGGAGGCTGCTCAGTCAAAGGCCGTGCGCAATGAGGGTGGTAATTAAGTATATCTTAAAAATAAATACAATTTACTGAAAAAAACAGAATTATGATTCTAATGCAAACACATAAAATGAACGAAATTCGTCAATTATACTGACAAATTTAAACACAAATACTCCATATCTTGCCCAACAATTTGCCAACCGTACATAAAAAAAGAAAAGAGCAAGACTCGCCAGGCAGCATTACAGGGAGTGCAGAATTATTAGGCAAATGAGTATTTTGACCACATCATCCTCTTTATGCATGTTGTCTTACTCCAAGCTGTATAGGCTCGAAAGCCTACTACCAATTAAGCATATTAGGTGATGTGCATCTCTGTAATGAGAAGGGGTGTGGTCTAATGACATCAACACCCTATATCAGGTGTGCATAATTATTAGGCAACTTCCTTTCCTTTGGCAAAATGGGTCAAAAGAAGGACTTGACAGGCTCAGAAAAGTCAAAAATAGTGAGATATCTTGCAGAGGGATGCAGCACTCTTAAAATTGCAAAGCTTCTGAAGCGTGATCATCGAACAATCAAGCGTTTCATTCAAAATAGTCAACAGGGTCGCAAGAAGCGTGTGGAAAAACCAAGGCGCAAAATAACTGCCCATGAACTGAGAAAAGTCAAGCGTGCAGCTGCCACGATGCCACTTGCCACCAGTTTGGCCATATTTCAGAGCTGCAACATCACTGGAGTGCCCAAAAGCACAAGGTGTGTAATACTCAGAGACATGGCCAAGGTAAGAAAGGCTGAAAGACGACCACCACTGAACAAGACACACAAGCTGAAACGTCAAGACTGGGCCAAGAAATATCTCAAGACTGATTTTTCTAAGGTTTTATGGACTGATGAAATGAGAGTGAGTCTTGATGGGCCAGATGGATGGGCCCGTGGCTGGATTGGTAAAGGGCAGAGAGCTCCAGTCCAACTCAGACGCCAGCAAGGTGGAGGTGGAGTACTGGTTTGGGCTGGTATCATCAAAGATGAGCTTGTGGTGCCTTTTCGGGTTGAGGATGGAGTCAAGCTCAACTCCCAGTCCTACTGCCAGTTCCTGGAAGACACCTTCTTCAAGCAGTGGTACAGGAAGAAGTCTGCATCCTTCAAGAAAAACATGATTTTCATGCAGGACAATGCTCCATCACACGCGTCCAAGTACTCCACAGCGTGGCTGGCAAGAAAGGGTATAAAAGAAGGAAATCTAATGACATGGCCTCCTTGTTCACCTGATCTGAACCCCATTGAGAACCTGTGGTCCATCATCAAATGTGAGATTTACAAGGAGGGAAAACAGTACACCTCTCTGAACAGTGTCTGGGAGGCTGTGGTTGCTGCTGCACGCAATGTTGATGGTGAACAGATCAAAACACTGACAGAATCCATGGATGGCAGGCTTTTGAGTGTCCTTGCAAAGAAAGGTGGCTATATTGGTCACTGATTTGTTTTTGTTTTGTTTTTGAATGTCAGAAATGTATATTTGTGAATGTTGAGATGTTATATTGGTTTCACTGGTAATGATAAATAATTGAAATGGGTATATATTTTTTTTTGTTAAGTTGCCTAATAATTATGCACAGTGATAGTCACCTGCACACACAGATATCCCCCTAACATAGCTAAAACTAAAAACAAACTAAAAACTACTTCCAAAAATATTCAGTTTTGATATTAATGAGTTTTTTGGGTTCATTGAGAACATGGTTGTTGTTCAATAATAAAATTAATCCTCAAAAATACAACTTGCCTAATAATTCTGCACTCCCTGTACTTCTGGTGCGGGTTGTGTGACTTCATAGTAATATCTGTACAATGTCAGTCCTTTTACGCATTTGAGCCAGAACCATAACTCAGGTTTGAACAGTTTTGGTTGTTTTTTAAACCAGTGAATATATTTAAAGTCTGTATGTGTGCGTTTGAGTGAGTGTGTGTGTTTTAAATGAAAAGATAAAAAATAAGGCAACATTACACGATTAAAATAGTTCGTTTCGCCTTCCATCACCTTGCTCTGGTTATACACACCCACACATAGGAGCCGGTTTTGTGTTAGTAAAAAGAAGCTTTATTTCCACAACTACCCTGAGTAGTTGTCTCTTTTCCCGCCCAGCTCCAACTCTCCCTTTTCAAACCACAATAACATTAGTGTTCTGCATTCCATATTCCCTTCAGAGAACCTTGCTCGGCTCTCAATAATACGTATGCATAAGCTTGGCAAAGCATAAAACATAACACACCTCATGAAAAATGAAAGCATTGCTGTCCGAAAATCTAAGCTTTTCTAAACAGGTCTGTGTATTTTGAGGAAGATGACTAATAAACTCGAAATGCCAGCTCGTATAATCACACCAAATGTGTCATGCACTTTATATTGAGAAGCCTGCTCACTTGCCTTGCCCACGGGAGGGAGGGGATCATGCGTCAGACACCGAGTTCAGCGGCTGTTCTCAGGAAACACTTTCGTTCTTAGAAGTGTAGGGGTTTACCGGATCGTTTTACAGTAAGGTTATTTTCCTCTAATAAAATCGCCGAATAGCAGCAGGTACGCAAATTGCAGGCAAATCCTCGGGTTTCCATTTCTACAAACGTCATTACAGTCAATTAAATGTCACAAGTAGTGGCTACTGATTGTTATCTTTTTCGCCATAACACTTCTCTGTGTTTTATATAAAAATAGAAGTAAAAAGCTAACTTACAAATAACGCATCCCGACTTCTATAGTCTGGGGCACAAGGAAGTAGCATCACAAAAACTATTTTGTCATGTGAGTAAACATTCAGAGATACGGCTGTAAAGTCACCCTGACTGAGAAAGCAAACATGATTGATGACGCATGACCTCCATGCCCCGCTTCCGTTGTCGGGAACGGTGTGTCCTTGTTATATAATTGTTAATGCAGTGTTATACTTAGATATGGCAACGGCGTGCTGTTGTAATATGTGCAGAGTATGTCTTATAATGAGAACTATTCACACAATGTTTTCTCCTTTTCAAGAGACTCCCATTTAACTTGCATTACTGTTCCCCGTGTCTGCCCTTATCGGAGGCCTTATATTACACCGGTATTTATCCTAAATTACTGTGTTTCGCTTCCCCACCTCCTTCTCATCCCTACTGTTCTACAATGGTTTGCTCCTTACAGTGTGCATTCAAAAACTCGAAACATCTCAGACCGTGTGGAATACAAGCAGATGACAGGATATTGGTGGTGTCTTTTTCAATGAAGTGATTCTTCTAGTTAGCCAGTGCCTTCCTCCAATACTCCAGATTAAACACTATGTTTATCTGTTTTTTAATCTCTGCTTGAATGGAAAATATTCTTAGCTGTTAGGGCCATGGAGGCGAGGATTGTGCTGCTCTCTCCCCTTGCTTTATTGACTATAACTGGCACTACAGCCCTTCTCAGAAAACAACACACTACGGGAAAAGGTAGTCCACAACAACCAATAGCATGCCATCTCTGTATATATTCCTTCCTGTTTAGGCTCCCATCCTCTTCCTGACAACTTCGTTTTTCTACTAGTAGAGTTTAATACTACAGTTCCTAAGCTTTATATCACAATACGTGTATACCTTACAGAGTAGTACTATTACTTAAATGAATGATTACAAAGTATTTAAATCTATACAAATCTATCACTCTCACAGGAGACCTTAAATCATACTTACTCATTTAGCTTCTTTGGATTTGGGTCAAACAGATATGCCTGTATATCATCTGTCAGTTGAGATCATCCTTGCCTACGTGTCCTTAATAGTAATGAAAACGTGCGGTAACATTAGCTAGGACATTTTATATTCTCCAGCAAAACAGGAGGGACAGAGTACGCTAGTTTAAAATTAATGGATTACTAATGAAGCCACTCTTTTCACTGGCTTAAAATAGAACAATTTGGAAATAGAATCAGATGACCAGTCTGCCGTCTTTATGACATCCTAGAACTGAGCATCCAGAGAGAACGCCTTGGATGCCATAACACCTCTGAGTGCGAACCAATCTAGATATGCCTACCCCCTCTTTCTGCAATATTCATTTAGCCCATCTGGCTATGGCGGGGGAGGACACTGTCTTGAAAGGCCTTTTATGGTCATGAGCAATTGCTTAACTTCTGGATGTCCTCTGTCATGGCTTCATAACCCTTAATACATTTGGCCTGTCATATTGTCAGGGATTATTTAAATTTAGGGAAATAAATAACACTGGTATTGGAGTTATTTCCTTCTGAAAATTAAAAATGTGACTCCATGTTGGGTGTACATCTACCTGAAAGACCAACGGTTACAACATCCAAAGCTCTTTTTTTCCTAACAAATGTTATAAGGTTTTAGCTAATAGACAAGGTTGTGCTGGTCAATAATTATATACGGGATATTGAAATCAGCATGCCCATTAACATGAACAAGTAACTTACCCATTCTATCCCACATTTCCCGCAACACCTTTATTATCAATCATGTGAGCCATTTCCCGGATTTCCAGTTCCATAGCTCCAAATTTCTTCATCAAGACATGAGCTGACAGGGTGAACAGGTTCCCAAACAATACCCCTTTAATCTGCCCACTTCTGCCAAACTGCCTAAAAATGTAAAGTGCTTTTGGGAACATCCCCTTGCCAGATATACCACAACTTTTATCCCCATGCAATGATCAACATCTCTTTTTCACACCGCAAGAGAGGAGAGGGCTGCCCCGACTACGTCCCTTTTAGCAAGTGTTAGGGCCGAAGGAGTAGTCGTTTTTATCTGGTTTTATCTGTGTCCCCCCCGCATGACCTCTGTACTGTAGAGGAGGATAAGTATGAGGTCCAGTGGGATAGTCTATGAGAGGACCTCTCACGGGCAGGCGATCCAGCGTTGTGCAGCTCCATACTGGATGAATGAAGGTATCCTCCTTTGCCCTGCAGCGGAGACATGTCAGTGACGCGCTCATACCCACACACCACAGATGGTGTCTCGTATGGTAAGCCCTGTGAATGTAATTTAGTATCAAGCAGAGGCAGGAGAAAGAAATTGCTGCCTCACAAGACACCACCAAAGCCCAGTCCAAAAGCAGTGAGGATAGAGGGCACCCCTTTCGCTTCCCTCTATGAATCGGGAATGGATGTGATAAGGAATTAGCAACCATAACTGTCGCTAATAAGTCGGCATACAATAGATGGACATAGGAGAGGAATTTGGGTCAAAATTCAGCCTCTGGAGAAGAACAAATAGGTAATCCCAGCTGAAAGAATCAAATGCCCTATCACTATCCACCAGGAACACAGCCACAGGCCTCCTCAGGCAATCTGCAATGGCCAAGGCATTGTAAACATGTCATTTTAACATAGAAGAGTGGGTAAACTGAGAAATGGCCCGCGCACTCACCCACCTGTCTGATGTGTAGTCTTTACTTTGCTGTTGGCCTTTTATTACGATTTGTACCCAGTATAAATGGTTCTTTGTAACTCATGATGTTTATGTTAGATTAGTTAGTGACTCATCAGGAAGAAAACCTATGTATTATATGTTTTTAAATATTCGTCTCTTTATTGCTCTTTGGCAGGTAACTAGAGGGATATGCGCATGCATGTTTGGACGCATTATTTACTGGAGTTTGATGATGTCTGCACTGATCTATAAACAGTAATTGGTGAAAACACTTATTTGTTTGTATGTAAATTCAGATTTGGTAAGTTTACCTTTTTATATTCCTTCTATGTAAATTTGAGAACTGGAGGCCACCCGGATGGTGTTGAGATTTTATTGAGTGGCATTGTGTGTCGAAGTGATTGACACACACACAGATGTTTATGATTACTTTCTCTACTGTTGGGTGATATGGTGTTTATCTGCAACGTGTTTTTCTCTGGGGTTTATTTGTTCTTATTTCAGGCTTTTTTCATCTTCAGTTTTTGACTTGTTTTCTCATTATTTGTTGGTTGGGTTTGGGTGACATCTTGTCTCATTTTGTGAATTACGTAGTCAGTATTACCTTCTTGTAATATAATTTGGTGTGGTAACTGATCTCAATAAACATTATACAGACTACTCATATCTCTGTACATTATGGTTTTTTTCAATTCTTATGTCTTTCTTTCTTTATTGTTTTGATCTTTCAGTCATTTTCTGTCACTTTTTTAGCCCTGAAGAAGCAGAGATTCCGCTAAACACATGTTGGCTACTTCAGTTCTAAGACTGTGCATCATCAAATTATTAAGGCATCAATTCACTGGTATTTTTATGGAAATATATTTGCACAGAGACTGGAAGAGCGCTTGTGGATGCAAGTGATTGAGCATTTGTGCCTGAGTGTGAATTTCAGTGTTTCTTTCGGTGAGCGCACAGCGCTGCGTGCAAGGAATTCAAAGTTTTCTCAAAGGAAAGCTGTCTCAGTTTATACATAATTACCCTGTTTTATAGAGTTACTGGGCTTACCACCTGTTTTTCCCATATCATGAGTTGGATCCTCAGTCAGTTTCGTTTTGTTTTGCCCAGATCTTTGTAAATGCTTGGATTTTGAGTCATTACAGTGTTAAATGACAAACCGCAAATCCCAGAATGCAAAGTGTGCTTTGCTAACAGGTTCAGACTGACTGAAGGTGTCATACGTAACACAGGATCATTTAGCAGATGCCTGTGCAGCATGCTTTCATAGAAGGGGTGGGAGTAAAGCATTCACATGGTGCATCTTTCATTAATTCCCTCCCCTCAGAATGAGACAGGCAGTGTAGGTCACACAGCCCGCTGCTCCTCCTTCCACATGAGCCAAGCACTTCTAGTTCCGGGAAAAGAGGTTCCTCGGAGCAGATCAGAGTTAGAGACAAGAATATATACATTATTGCCCGGAAAGTTTGTAACTTATGAAAGCGACAACAGAGTTAAACTGGTTTGTTTACTTTACAGTACATATATGTAGAGCTGGACAGGCCAGGCCAACAAATTACCAGGGCAAGACAGAGCCGAGCAAAGGGTCTGGATCAGCTCTTAGAGCCCATGCCCGAGCCAAGCTCTGAAAATGTTTACTGTGTAAATCTAAAAAAAGAACAAGTAAAACAGAGGAGAGGTAACCTACAACATTTAAATAATAAACAAAACAGCAGAAGGGTTTGGGGGAGTGAAGCAAGATGGGCGAAGACGGTGGGAAAACGCATTGAGAGGGGTGAGTGGCGTTGGTTGAAACAGGAAGGAAGGAGAAGGACTGAAACCAGTGCAGGGGTTGCAAGATGACTGTAGAGACACCTATCCAATGAAAATCATGTTGAAAAGTAACAAAACAGTACCTGCAGTCACTGGAAGGACACTACCCACCGGAACAGTACTTGGTCCAGACTCCATGGCAGGACAAAAATGACTTGAATCAGAGAAAAGAAAAGACAGAGGTGAGGAGGAAGGAAATGGGAGTGATGTGAGAGCCACATACGAGCCAGCCAATGGTAAGTAAAGGGATGTAGGAGCCATGTAGGAACTAGCCAATGGTAGGTAAGGGCTGGACAAAATCAACTGGACCACTCACTATGGCAAGTTTTATTTTATGAGGTTGAGCTATTTTTAGATTCCATTACACCCTTCTGGCACAAAGAACAGGTGTTCTGTTCAGTCAGAAACTGAATTAGCAATTAAGATGCCTTTAAATCTTATTCTTGTCACATTTGCTCTGTGATCAGAGACAAAGGTCAAAAGTCAATTTGTCTTCTTGCAATGTAAATACTTATCCTTGTGACTGCAGAGTTCCAGGATTTTGTAAGGTGAACTGTCTGACCTATGTGAAATGAAAGGCTTTTGGTATCAGGTTTTTCCTAATGCACAAGATTTATATAAATAAGTCAACTTTACAAACATTTCTAAATATATTTCAGTAGCTTTGAAAGACCATTTATTCTACTTCTGTGTGATGAAAAAAATATTTTAATAGAATGAAAAAAGTCAGAACACTTTTGTGACAGATCGAACAATATACAAATGATGACGAGATATGCGTTTAGTTTATGGTGGGATTTATTCTAAGATTAAGGTCGAATACAAAAAAAACTTGAAGTATATAACCAGGCGGGCGGGGTTTCCTTAGGGTTTTCGGTGTTGTTGTTCAGTTTCCTGTATTGTTGATTTAGTCTCAATGTTTCTTGTTTCTTTTCCAGGGTGACTTCTGGCGGGTCCCCTCAGGTGGATTCCCGGAAACCGGAAAACAAAGGAAAACAACACCCGGGTAAGTATGGGGTTTAACCAAGGTTATTTCAGTCTTTCTCTGCAGTCTTGTCTGGGTATGGGTAGGAATGATAAGGAGGGGTGGGTGTCTGTGCGGAGTTGGGGAATAAGTGCTCTCAATCTCTAGTTATAGATTTGTGGGGTGCTCATATGTGCTCGTTATCGTGCCCCTTTCGGTTCCCTCCCTTTCCTCCTCTATATTCCCTTTCCCCCCCCCCTCCCTAGTCTGATATGGCCTTTGTTTTGGTCCACAAGGACCGTACCTTGGTGAGCCACGACCCTCCTGGGTCGTGGCTGGCGTTGCGGCGTTCCTCTGCTGCGGTTTCTTCTCCTGCGGTCTTTTCTGAGGTCTCCCTCTCCTGGGCTCTCCTCTCCTGCTCCTCCGGTCTCCTCTCCTGGGCACTCCTCTCCTGCTCCTTCTCCTGGGCTCTCCTCTCCTGCTCCTTCTCCTGGGCTCTCCTCTCCTGCTCCTTCTCCTGGGCTCTCCTCTCCTGGGCTCTCCTCTCCTGCACCTTCTCCTGGGTTCTCCCTCCTGCTCCTTCTCCTGGGCTCTCCTCTCCTGCTCCTCTGGTCTCTTCTCCTGCTCCTCCGGTCTCTTCTCCTCGGCTCTCCTCTCCTGCCCCTCCTTCCTTGTTCCGGTGCCGTCTTCCCTTTTTTTTACGCCGCGCCGGGAAATCCATCCGGTTTCCCAGGCAACGGCCCTCCCCCTGCCTCGCTCGTATCGCGTCGCCCCGGCAACGGGGAGACGCGGACATGACGTATCGGCCTGGTCCGATACGTCATGTCGAGCCGCAGCTGCCGGGGACGCCCGGTCACAACTTTACTTGGTGATGTGCAAATGATAAATGTTTTCTGAAACCCAATTTTCACAGATTGTTAATACACTATATAGTTTTATCAGTAAAGATGCAAGTTAGCGGGAAGGGTTTTGGACATTTCTCGGAAATTTACTGTCTGTAAATGACAGAGCGTTACCACATCATGCTTTAGTAATATATTTATTATAAGTGAGTGTTTAAACATAAACTGAGAAACACTCCTGCCCTGATGGCAAAGCTATTAGTAAACTAAGAGGCAAGTCATGCATGGATGATGTGTACCCTATATGTGGGCTAGATTATACATGGGGCAAACGTTTAGTGTATTTAATCAAACAAAAGAGGGTTTTTTGTTTGTTTTTTACAGCAGAAATGCTGAACTCACATATTTGAAGGTACTCTCATATGTGAGAATGTAGAAAAAGGAGCCTGTAAAATACAATATTTGCCTAGGATCACACAATTTGAGACCTGTTTCCGGGTCAAGTACATTACAGTTAGGTCGAGTAGATTACTCAAGCTACTCGACCTGCAGGTCTAGTAACATTTTAATGATTTTTCTAGGCATGTAGGTAAACGTAATTGGCGGGCTCTGAGCCCCTTTTAAGATTTTTTACTAATTTAAATACATGAAATTTTTCAAGCACAGTGCAAGTGCTGTGCAGGCGAAACCTAAAATGTGCTCCACCCCAGTGCGTAATGAAATGGGAGTTTTTTTTGGTGTTCATACCTTCCACATGGATAGAAGCTTCAAAGTCCTATAGATTAATGAAAAGAGTCATACCTTGAAGGAATGAAAATACGCCGAAGACTGAAAAATCTGAATCCTCAGTGAATGAGCAGATACGTTCAAGGGACACTAGGGAGTCAGATTTTGGTCGAAAGTAGTTTTAAAATATAAACACACAAATAACAACAAACAGAGTGGCTGTGTAAAGATGGTGCACACTTCCAGGGTTTTAAGCTAGCATGTAAATAGAAAGTCCATGGCGGTAAAGTCTCTGTTGAAGGACGGAGTGCCCAAGTGGTTTGTCACCCAGCCACAGGGTGCGAAGGTTGTCGCCTGAAAAGGCCACAGTCTGTGTATAAGAAGAAAAGAAACAACGGCACATCACAGGTGTGTGAAGATTTCACTTTATTCCTCTATGTCGTCTCGGAAAAACAGATCCTTTGTTTCAGTAAGGCAGAAGTAAGTTTGATGTCAAAGAGCCAATACATTCGGAAAACAACAGCCGACACGTGTTTCGTCAAACCTGACTTTTTCAAGGCTCCAACTTTTAAAATTATCAGATTGCGTGGTAAATATCCGAGGTCAATGAAGTTTGCAAGATAGCACGGCATGAGTTAAATAGCTTCAGAAGCGACACCGTCAGCAGCACGTTAACATCCACTTTATTTGCTACCGAGCTCAGACTTACCATGGTCCTCGGCCAAGCTATTTAACTCATGTCATGCATGGGGTAGAATGGAGTGGAGTAAATTGGAGCAGACTGGAGTGGGGTGAAGTAGACTGCAGTAGAATGGAGTGAAGTGGGTCAGATTACAGTAGAGTGCTGTGGATTAAATTGCAGTGGGGTAGAGTGGGATAGATTAGGGTGGAGCTGAGTGGCGTAGACTGCGGTAAATGGGAGTGTAGTGGGGTAGACTGAAGGGTAATGAGGTAGAGTGGGGACCCAGTGGAATACATTTAAGAATAAAAACACAGGCACAGGTTTTAAGGAGAAATTGATTAACTGCAGCACTGCCCAAAATTGAGGCACTTTAAAAAGCCACATACTTTGTGTTTGAAAAGGCATGGATGTGTACAAAAACGTTATGCTGCTTAGTGGCAGCCTGGCCTGAAGCATGTGACTGGACTGCTTGAAGAATGAAAAAGGTAACCTGAATCATAGGGCAAGCATGAAATCAATTGGTACTAGGCCCATGCTCCGGAAAAATAAAAGGAAGTGATTTGCAACATATATTGGCCAATTGGGAGGCAGCCAAAAAGAATGACAAGTACGCCAACAAATGGTAAATAACTGGCGGGCTCCAAGCCCTTTTTTCTGTATACAACACTTATGCAGCAACAGCACATGTGCGCTATTAGACAAGAGCTTAAATGGGCCAATGGGACAGACCTTACTACCAATCAAAGATGGGAAATGTAGTTTAATGAAGAAGCATGTTTCATTAAAATACGGGTCATACATTTAAAAAAAAAGTGGATTTGGAATGAGAAGTGTGGACCCTGGTGTAGAAACGGTCACATGGTAAAGAAGGGTAAGGGGCAGAACTTAATTACAATCAGCGATGGGAAATGTAGAATGTGGTCTAAAGCATTTTGTGTCCCTATGATAAATTATATATCGGAAAAAACAAACAATAAAGTCCGTCATGGGAACATAGAACAAAGATCTCACATCAGATGCAACAAATAAACTGCCCCTTTAGTGAATCATTTTGAATCGCACTCTTATGGTGCAGATGACATCAGGAGGACTGTACATGGCGTAATCACCTTAAATCATAGAGGGGGTGATTTGGAAGCTGTATCATTTAAGAGAGGTGAGCGTAATCCTTCTGTTTAACACTGTTATAACAGGAATAAACAAGATCTCTGAAATATAGATAATATGACTTTCAGGGTCATGTTTGTCCTGTGTTTGGTTTCAGATTATCCCCGATGTTTTTCCCCTGTAGTGTACTTTTATCCAATTTCTGTCAGTTCGTGTTGGATTTCCTCATTTTCATTGCATTTGCAGTAATTCTAAGGTATACCTTTTTTCCTCCCAAATATTGCAGAGAAACAGATTCTCTCTCAAAGTCTCATATTTAGATGATTTCGAGACAAAAGTGGCTCTGACAAGGTGGTTTCTGATATTTTGATTATTTTGCAATACCAAAAGAGGTCTCTAGGATTTGCATTCTAGGTTAGGTAAAATGTGCCAATTTCGGTTGATTTTTCTTTTAAAATGGTTTGTGCTTTGGTAGAAAGAGGAAATGCAGATACTTTTGTTGGACTATTTCTTATATTGTTTTTCAAGTACAAATTCCCATGGAGTAAACCAAAGGTGTTCATAAGGCATTTTTGATGAGGTTTTTTGGATACCCTTTCTCCAAAAATGTGTGTTGACAAACTACCTGCATAATAGAAATAATCATCTTTGGTGGTGTTTTGCTTTACTAATGACCGAGCTGACACTCATGCACTGACATAAATCTCTCGAATGTGCTTCTGAATCCAAAGAAGACATTTATTATCTCACTTCGCAAGGCTCCTAAAAGGAGATTAGCATGCTGAAAGCACACGTTTAAGAATGGTCACAGCAATTAAATGAAAACATGTACAAATTATTCTCCACTGCAATATACACAGCAAATATATGTATCTATATTATAATGCAAACCAAATAATGAATTAAAAAATATGCATCACCATGAGGCAAGGGCCCAACTGCTTCATCTCCCTCCTATTCAGCATCAGATCACTAGATCCCAGAATCGATCGAGGAGAGAGAGATCAATTATCCTCCCGAGAAGGATGACAAACCCCAGCGTCCTGGGTATGCCTGAGATCTACAAACACTCTCAGTCCCCGGTCCACCTGGTCTAGGCCTCTTATACTTTGAACAAACAAGATAGGAAAATTCTAGAACCTCCCTCTCTCTGCAAAAGTTTATTTATTTTAAAAAAAAATGCTGATTGCTTTAGGCCAGCTTTGAAACTAACACGTCAGGACTTGGCTACAATCCCAACGCAAAACAAGACCGTTGCCTGCCATCTTAGTACATTCTTATCAGCCTAAATCCTTGGTGGGAAAGATCACGAAAAAATAAAAACGTGCACATTGTACAATGTTGATAACTACTTACAGCTTTTAACGTAGCAATGGCTAATGCTAAAATAAAGTCAATAGGCAAAATGAAGCTGGTGGTCGCTAACGTGATGGTGTGCTGCTAGGCTAAGTGCAACATGGAGTCAGTGGTCAAAACTCACATATCATTACAGGTGGAACAGTTATGGCAAATGTGTAGAAATTGCCCATAACGCAGATTGTCTCATACGCTTCTGGGATGGAAGCTATTGTAACTAAAAGAAATAATTTGTCCGTAGGTTTTATGTCCAGGAAAGTGCACAGAGTATTGTTATGCACAAAATATTGGTACCCAGAACATAGAGAGGTGCTTTTCCTTTTAACAAGCTTAACTTGGTGTCTGGTATTCTGTGGCTGAATCATTCAAAAAAGATGATTTATGAAAGAATCATCACCTGTTCAAATACAAAATATATCATCAATATATCTTATCCAAAGGGAACAATGCTCAAGAAATGGTTTGTCATTATATACAAATCTTTCCTCAGATTGAGCCACAAAAAGTATGGCTGTCTCTGGAGCAAACAATACTCCATAGCAAGGCTACTAACTTGCAAAAAGAATTTGTGGTTAAACAGGAAGCAAAAGTCCTTTTAGAGCGGTTTTAGCAAAAGCTATAATGAACTGACTGGGTAGATGGTGTGGCCATGTTTTTTTATCCAACTAAATTCTATCACTTCTAGAGCTTAATCCTGAGGAATATTAGTATAAAGGAAGGAGTTCCACTTTATTAATTAAGTGGTATCATGAATAAATGATTTCTCTTCAGGTATAAATGAATACAGAAAGGTATCCATGTACTTGGAGAGAGGTTCCAACATAGAATTACAGCCAGATATAATTGGTCGAACTAGAGGATGTTGAAGTTCTTTATTAACTTTTGGGAGGAAATACAGAACCATAATGCAGGGTGACCTATTTTTAAGAAACTGAAATTCTTTGGCTCAAATAAATCCATATTCAAGACCTTTTTGGAGAATCTGAAAACATGAGTCTAATCTCAGGGGTAGGGGTCACCAAAGATCTTTGGAGATAATTATTGGGCATAAAATTGTTGATGTCCCCTTGCCAGATATTTTTCTTTATCCCAAACAACAACTGTTCCACCCTTGTCTGTCTGCTACATCACAATAGAATTACTGTTATTGAATTCATTTTGAGCCTTTCTTCAAGAAGATAGAAAACTCTGTACGGTAGGTCACTCTTGTCTCTGATTTATCAGGGATAGGACCAACCTTTCAAATATGAGGACTTCTTTAGGCATCTTCGTTGAAAGGGGCAAAACATTTTTTTTTTTTTTTTTTTTAGAGCTCAGATGTTTCTAAATATGCACCAGATTCCTTATTATGAAAGAAGACTTCCGGCACAATGTTATCCTCATTGCAACACAAATACACCTCATTTTTGCTGATGCGCTCATAACCTTCAGTAAGCAGTCAAACGCACGGTTTACTCTGTTAAAGATTCTGTTTCACCTAGGAACGGTTTCAACGCATTTGGAGACCAAAGGTATTTTAAAACTACTTTCAACCTTTTTATTTTTATATTGTCCGCAGCTCCCAAGTATTAGCCTTTGCACACCAATTACACATACCATTACTCTCGCACAGAATGAAATCCCTTCGGCATCTGATCCCACGGGCCGCTTGAACATACCCGTTCTTAAACTGAGGAACGTGCTTTTTCAGTCTCAAGTAGATTTTCATTCATTGAGGTAAGCTTTTATGCACTTGGATTTTCCAATTTGTCTGTACAAAATATCCCAAATACTGTATTGTGATTTAATCAAAATATATATAGGACTTTTAAGCGTCAGTCTGTGCAGAAGGTATGAGCACCAAAAAAAATCACCCCTTTGACTGCACACTAGGGTGGAGCACGTTTTTATTTTTGATTCTCAGACACTGTTCATTATTCAAAGAAGGGGTGTTAGCTCTACCCAGTGTCCTGCAATGTGCAATTTCAAGTAAATGAGGCCAGTGGCTTAGGATAAAGCTCTTAATCCATGATACAAGTAAAATATAGGCAGGAAAATATTTAAGTCACATTCATTAGGAAAATAACATTTAGGAAGAAAGTATTATTGTACCCAATTTCAACAATATAGACTATAGCAATGACATGCATTCTTTAACTTTCACAGCTTTTTTCCAAAGTAAAAACAATTATCAAATCTTCAGTCTAATGTTTTCAATTCTGAGTATACACTTAATTTGCTCATATAGATGTCACAGATTTTTTTACTATGCATAATATACACAGTACAGATATATAACAAAAGAGTTGCTATTAGTAAACATCCCCCAACTCTTACAAAGGAAGAGATGAGACTTAGGAGTAAATACTACCTTCAGTGTTGGTGCCTCTGATGGATCCTCCAAAGCCACATCTCCTATTTGCTCCTCAGGATGGGAAAAGAAATCCAAACTGGGTATGGTCTTACCATTGTACATAGCACAGTGGTCGACCTTGTTTGGGACAGGAACCGGCTAACAGAGCATCCTCACCCTCAGCTAGCCCAGCCAAAAACCTTTTGGACAAAGATTTTTTTTTTTTTTTACAGAGGTTCAAGGAATTGAGGGTGGATAAATAGTTGTCCAGTTCCTTGAGGAAGAGGTCACTGAATAGACCACTTTCTGCTATCAGATCTGCCTCAGACTCTGCAAGAATGTCAAACTCTGAGTCAACCTTGATGAGTAGGGACCTGTGTCTTTCGGTAGACATAGCACGGTTTGCATTCCCTAATAGAAAAAGAGTACATTGTGGCTAGCCCAACAGAATCTTAGGCGAGATAAGCAAACCAGATTATTTCGCCTCCTCTGACATGTCCAAGATCTTTGTAAGGGGGACTGTCATCTCTAGAAGTTTATCATGGGAGGCCCGCCAGGATATGTCAATACTCTTTTTAGGATCCTTTACAAATTTTGCTATGAATGTAGTCATTTTACTGTGGCTCTCAGGAGTTGCAGCCACATTCCTCTCCAAGCTTGGGTGGGGGCATTCAGCTTTCACTCTAGACATGACCTCTTCATCTAAGGATTTCCTGAGTCAGCTGGCCATACATTAAGTAAGCACTGCCTGGCCCTGCCTACCCACCTCCATGTGCCCAGTCATCTAATCAGGCCTTGTCCTAGCAGAAACAGCTCAAACACTATCCTAAGGCTCCCTGGCCTGTGCCATTGCTTCTCTTCTCTGTCTGGTACTCCTCCTTTTTCAGCTCTTTTGTCTTTTCCTCAAAATAGTCTTTTGCTTCTCTATCCACTTTTTTCACTCTTACTCAGCACTTAAGCGTTTTGCTTCTTTACCATTTTCGTGTCACTCTTTCTACTCTCTCAGCTCTTTTGCTTTTTGCCTATTCATCACTGACTCTCATATGCTTTCTATGCTGTTCTGCCTCTTTTCTCTCTGCTTTTTGCTTCATTTCTCTCTGTTTTCTGCTTCCTTTCTTGCCTCTCTTTTTGTGGCACTCACTCCAGCCCTACGCACCATCCCTAGAACTCTTCGTCCATCCCCACCTCCCACCCCAAAGCAGCCGCAGCGTACATGAGGCGGGTGCACAAAAGTGCACCAATAGCAGCCTGTCTATGTGCTACCATGCCTTGCTCACACCCAGTGCCAGGGCCTCTGGATCTCTACCCATCCACTGCATTCTCAGACGCGACTCTGCAGCACCCCTCTAATCCCTGAACCCTCCTCGCAGAACTGCAGCTTGGCCTCCCCAGCCAACAAAGAGGATGCATTCTTCTGCACGGCCCTTCACCCACACCTCTCACCAGACCCCCCACCTTCCCACACACAACCACAGAGCCCCTGGCCCACCCTGACCTGCCTCAACACCTGCTTGCTCGGCAGATGTGCCATTGAAGTCTGGGACCTCATGCACAACCTCTCACCACGTTCCTCACTCCCTCGGCTCCCAACATAGCCTCGGTCATCACCACGGATAAACGTTTATGAGACAGGGCACAATCTACCAACCCAGAAGAGGACTAGCCATCATTTTAAAGAAAACATGCACTGCTCCATTACCTGTGCAGACACCGGTGAGCATCTAGAACTCCTGGTGTTTTAACTGCACATTTCCATGGGAGGTGCCTCCTCTACTGGACACCTGGCCTGACACGATCAGACTTCGGCAACTCAATCTCTGTCTATAGAGTCCCCCTAGTGCTTGATCGCAGCTCCTTCATACTCCTTGGCATGGACATCACCAGCCCTTATACCCACAACCTTCTGGAGAAGATGACCACACTCAGAATCACCCGAGTGAAATACTCCACCCACGCCGCTGGACATCTCCTAGGCCCTACCTTCACCAACTTCAACAATATCATAGTGAACAAGCCCACCACCTCGCCTGGACTGACCACACACTCATCCGCTTCAACCTGTTCACCCTACAGCAGTGTTGAACGACACCTCTTGAAAGCATGCAAAGAAACTGGAACAGGATCCCAGAAGAGAAATGGACCACAGAGCTCTAAGGCCGCATCGCAACCTCATGATTCAGCACCATCATCTGGATCTCCTCCTGCGTCAAGATCATAGCCCCGATCAAAAACAATACCAGGACCAGGCCGCTAATGAGATGGTACATGAAAGAAGTCAGACTAACAACACGCCACTGCAAGCAACTGGAATGCAGATGGAGACCCATGGTGAAACAGACAAAAACACCTAAAAGTATGCTCTCAGGTTCCAGTACCACCAAACCAGATCCAAGCATTCAGCACCAACCAACTGCATTTGAAACAACACAAACAAGTGAAAGAAATAGCCGCCATCGTAAAGGATGTCATATCACCCACTGCCAGCCCCATAACCATCATCCTGTCCCAAGACCTCTGTACCCAGCTGTCCCATTATATCAGCCACAAGACCTGAAACATTTACAACTATTTCCACCCCCAGCTGGACCCATCCACCACTGCAGCCCTCCTGCCCGATGAGATGAAGCCTTCCTCTCCAGACACCATCAAGACCTCATGGCCTATCATCGCAGCGACCATGCAATCTGTTCACTTATGAGTTCCGTCAGATCCCTGCACATACTTCATCTTCACCAAAGGACTGGACCACCCCCATCTGCACAACCTTGACCCCAATACTCAACAACTCAACTTCATCATCCGCTGGATATGCTCCTTCCTTTCGGATGCACCCTATCAGTCATCCTGGCCCCCAACACACCTCAGCCACCGCCAAACCCATCTGCAGAGTGCCCCAAGGACCACCTCTCTGCTCCACACTACATGGCACTGCTCACAAACATCGTCTGATTCCACAGAAACAACAATCTTTTGCGCAGACGACAACCAGTTCATCCTTTCTCTCTCCAACAAAACAACCATCTTCCGGACCAGCTTCACCTCATGCATGTCTGATATGACTTCCTAGATGAAGACCAACTGTCTGCAATGCAACACAGACAAAATAGAAGTGGTACTCTTCGGCAACAACTATTCCCTAATCTACCTTTTGGCCAGCAGCTCTCAAACCAACACCCTGCACAGTCAATCAAGTCAAGAATATGGGTATAGTGGTAGACCATCGACTCTCAATGACCAACTCAGTTAATGTAGTTGTCTCCTTCTGTTTCTACATCCTAAAGATCCTCAAAGGGCTCTCAATCAACTTACTCACAGGGGTGTGGAATTTATTAAAAGTATCTACTTGTCCATGAGACAGGTTGCTTCTTAAATCTGCTTGTTCTGTGAAAAAAATCTACTTTTCTCTTTGGTGCCATGTAGTGCGGCGACAAATTATGGAAACAATCTCATTATGAAAGAGCTCTGATTATTCTTGGGCTACTATTATAGTAGGGCTTGAATACTTGCAATTGCGATCCCTACTATAGCAATTTCCTTATTTTGCGACCTTTCCACAGATCCACATACCAGGGCTGGAGGGAGCAGTAAGCCATAGTTCCAGGTTTGGAATGCCTTTGAGTCTGCAAACCTACTAACTTTCATGTTTTAAGGATTTTCTCCAGCTCGTCTCTAATCTTTTCCCATAATGAGAAACTTTGGAAATTCACTCCTGACAATGGCAGAAGTAGAAGTTCTACCAGGGTTGGGAAAAAAATGGTTGGAGGGGAAAGTGAACTTGTAAACACCCAATAGATTTTCACATGAGCTAATCTACACATGCATATTTGCTCATGCTGAAATACGGTTCACAAATATTTTGTAGGAGTAAGATTTCCTGGTCTACTTCTTGTGAATTCATGAAAGCCACGAATTCAAAGATGTATACCATGGGTGCACTTTTGTGACTTTCATTAAGAATTAAGGGCCATATGTACAAACACTTTTTCCCATAGACACAGAATGGGGAAAAACCTTTGCTACATCTGGCCCTAGCTCCCTAATTAGGTCTGACGTTAAGAAATACTTTTTTTTTTATTAAACCTCTATTTCTCTCTTTGCCGGCTTTATTGTGAGTGATCGTATTCTGCTCTTCCACAAGGAGCATATTGGCACACAAATTAGTTTTGTTGAGTGCCACGAACTACAGTGGCAATCAGTGGCGTAACGAAACAGAAGAGGCCCCCCTTCAAAGAACATGGAGAGGACACCTCTCCAGACTCACTCACAGCAAGTGCTGTGCTGAAGGGTCCTCAGGAGGGTGGCTGTGGGGCCTTTGTTGCACCACTGGTTGAAATGTGTGCTTTTAAATGTCAAAATCTTTTGTTTGGTTTTTGCCAGTGTTTGTTACAGTGGTGAGAGCCTTGCAGCTCCCACAACACTTAAGCGTTACAAAAGGCATGTCAAAACCAGACACGCATTGACAAAACCAAAAGACTCACACAAAAAATGTTGGATCGGCTGCTTTGTCAGTGCTTGTTTATTTTCATGCTTCCCATAATCTTGTTGAAAATGGTTACACTGATTTTAAATTAGGAATATGTTTTGGAAATACTAGCATATATCAACACATTTTACTAAATGGCACTTCAAAGAAATAGCACCTAAAATTTCATAGTAGCGAGAAATAAAAAATCATAGTTAGATATTTTTTCTGAACATTTTATTTTAAGAGCAAAAAATCATCACTCCTGCTTACAAGCTTCAGCAAGCATCTGCATCTAATCAGAGAGCATTCTGGGAGCATCATACATAGTCTCATGTTAAACTTTTAAAACGTATGTACACTTTAAAAAAAAATGTTACTGGAATCACTCACTATCAGTAGTACAGTGTGACCTTAAAACATTTATTTACAGCGCTCACCCTAATAATGAAGGCTTTCAATTAATGAACCATAAATACAAGTTCAAACAGCATTAACATATGGACACACTTATTACGTCAACTGCAAACAGTTCCCCTCCCCATAAATTGGCAGCCAAAGGGTTTGTGCTGCAGGGGGTTGGGTCCACGTGCCCTAAGGACAAAATAAACATAAAAGCTTGTTGCCCTTGACCCCAAACAAGATGTCCCGGCTGTCAGGCGATAGGAATTCTGCCTCCCTGTACTTAGAAGAGTCACTGAGGCCAGTGTCATCAGCAAACCTGACTAGGAAGTGCGTTTTATGTCAGCATCATGGCTCACGTGACCAGAACACTTCAGGTCATAAAAAACGCAGCAGCTAGACTCACACTCATGCTCTCAACATACGCCTCAAAGATCTTTACTGGCTCCCTGCCCACAAATATGCACTTTTCATACAAGACTTGCAAAATCTAGGTCCTGTTTATCTCAACAGCTGCATCAATTTTCACACCCGACTACAAACCTACATCTGGCCAGCTTGCTCATATGCCTCACATCCGCAGGGCCAATGGCCAGTGCCATCTAGCACATCGCGCCCAAGTGCTGGAACAAACTCATCACATCAGAACCTTCACCTGAGTCCTTGAATTCTGCACAAAACGGAAGACATGGCTCTTTACCCAGACATCAGACTAGAACAGCTCAATACCCTCTTTATCTAGCACCTGAATGCCCTGCCAGGTGAGCTGTGTCTCCTACAAATATAGTCATAACAAGTGTATTGAATGACAGTGTCTACCAGAGTCCAAGATGAGGATCTGAGATGATAAATGATTTTAGGACCAACATATCTGCTGGTGCTGTAGTGTGTTGGCCTTGATCTTCACTATTCTACCCTTTAGGTTCAGAAGACAGGCATAACAGTATGTAAGCATTCAATCATCCGAGTTACAACGGAGTTGCAATCTTTCATCATCTTCATCCTGGGGAAGGAAGGAGTAGGGGGCAAGGCCAGGATTGGTAGAAACATGATCGCCTGAGGTAAAAGAATAGGGTTTTGCTCTGTGCAGATTCCCATCTTGCATGCTCTTGAACACAACTAGAAAAGTGTCTTTGAGCATATCAAAAGTGTCATCACCACTGAGGTCTTCCCTTTTATTACATCTGGCTTTTGTTTTGTGGGAATCTGGCTCTCTGGGCTTCAGGATTCATCTGTCCAATGGGAATGGATTCAGTTTTCCCTTCCGGGGAGGGGATCTGTGAAGTCTGCAGGCCATGTCATAAAACTCTTCCTGAAAGGGTCCAGGGGACTGGTCATTGCCCTTTGGATGGAGGCATCCACCACCTCCATAACTGTGTCATCCAAGGCGTCTCCTTCAAAGTAACTATGATCTCCCTGCTGCATAATGAATAGAGGAGTCAAAAAACGCAACTGTCATTAGATACCAAGGAAGATAGCTACTAGGAGCACAAGGGGCATGGTAACAGCATGCAATCTCTGAGTAAGTTCTTAGTAGGTTATCAAACTGGAGTGGGGCTGGCCTTTACTAATGGCCTTAAGAACCGTCAAAAGGAGAGCCTATGTTGAGTACCAAAATGAATTTGAGGGAATTTACCCCAGCCTGGTGTGTTTAGGTACAGGCAATACCTTTGAGCAAAAACAGACCTTCCATAGCTGCAAAATTACCTGAAGCAAAAGTCTGATCACATAATTAGATCTGTAGAAACCCACAGAGTTTTGTGATCGCGTCTGATAGAATTTAAAGCAGGGTCCTCCATGACAGAACTCTATGGTAATTATGAGCATAGCGTACTGCAGGCAGCACTCAAGCACCACACCCACTTGCACTGCAAGTACTAATCTCACTTTAAAGTGACCTGTAATATTAGGAGAGAAAGGCACACGTGTGAGGAAAAGTCAAGCACCACAATCTGGGGCTGTATTACACAGGTGTCCTGGGGTTTCAACTGCCGTTTGTGCCTGCTTTATGTGCACTTGAGGCACTTTGGTATTACACAAGGAGCTGCAAATAAATGCGTGTGAGGTCCCTTCTCGAATACAACCAGCGCTATCAATAGAGTGTGTTTTCTCAATTGAATAGGGTTGTGGCCTCATGCAAAAGAGGGAATCACCTTGCCTCTGTGCCCAGGCCATATTACTGATGTGGGCACTGAGGCACGCATGCCTTTAGAATGCTCACAGAAACTGTGCCCCAAAAGGTGGCGCACCTTCAGTGTGCCTTCTAAATGCAGCCCTCTAAAGGGATGAAAGGGAGTCCCATGGACCCCCCCAGACATACCTCTGCAGGCGGGTACAATTACTCACTGCACCTGCCTGCAAGGGGATCTCTAATTCCTTTTAAAAGTGCAGGTGGGTTAGCGCCTGCGCAAAGAAGCACGGAGCAGATTTTCAACAGCTGCTATGTATTTCTATGGAATGTGCTGCCCTGGGTAAAGCACAAGTACATGGCTGCAGCAAGGGCAGCACATTCATCCTAATAGGGCGCACTTTCCATGTTTGGTCCACAGCGCACCTGCATTAAGGTGCGCCGTGGCACAAACATGCAATGCGCACCCTATTCGAATACGTGCCCTGCTAGCCAGAAAACAAAAGCCAACTTTAGCCTACACATTTGTAATAGCATTAAAGGCAAGAACACTTAAATGACGAGGAAGCAGCAAAAAAAAAAAGAAGTAGGGGTCTAAACAGGGAGCAATATATACAGAGATGGAATGCTATTGGTCGGTACGGACTACTCTTTTCCTCATGCCTATTGGGAAATGTACTCTGATGAGGGTTTCTGTGTCAATTAATATAAATAAAGGTAGGAACGAGAAAAGCATAATCCTCAGCTCTGGCCCAGGCTAAGAATCAATCATTTTTAAAAATCGATGCTATTCCTTTTGAAACTGTTTCGAGGAGGGTGGACAGTCGTTCAACCCTCTGTCTCAGCAGGAATAGTAGTGATCAAAAGAGTCGACGGATTTAAATCTGTACACATTAACGGGCGAAACGTATTGGAAACGCAAGGGATAAAGTTGGAAAGTACGGTGCAAGCGAACACAAAGACTGGGTATTTATGAGGTCGTCAATAGATAAAGGTTTATGTCACTATTTTATGCCTCTATGATACCATAGCCTTAAAATCCGAAAGTCATCTCTGGATCATTGAATTCTCTCCATGTTTTCTCCTAAAAAGCAAAAAGAGTGGGTCCAACCACAGGAGAAACAATAGCTGCTGTGCTGGAGCTGCTTACCGAAATATGTAATGAAAACGTATCATTTACCTAGCCTTTCAAATGTGTTTCAAACAGGATTGTCCATAACAGAGCCCACCCACATCCATAAACAGGAGCAACTACATCTCTTCACCCTGCCTGTTCTGAGTGTGTATGCCAGCATTTACACGGTCGTCCTTAAAGCAAACTTACTTCGATCCATTAAAACGGAGCAAAACTAATGTTGGAGTTCAAAAACTGTTGCCTAGCACTGCTTGAGGTAGGCCTCGGGAACGGCTGTGTGACTAAAGCGTGTTTTACTTAGTTTGTGTAAGAAGTCTTTTTGTTGTGTAACTAAGTGTTTTATGGCAAGCTATCTAGTGGCCTATTATCAAATATCTGCACGGTATCAATCAGCGTGGGGGCAACTCTTTACTCAATGTGAGTGGCACAATTTGGGAATATGTGCTGGATAAATGTGTTTAAGAAATGGGTATTATAGAAATGGCAACATAAGCATCCAAGCTCCCTTCTATGGTACAAAGTGCCTTGGAAAAAGAGAAGTGGGTGCAAATGCCTTTTTTTGATCACAGGCATTACTGTAATACAGCCCATGATATTTGATATCTGGAGTAGCTGCGAACTGCTGATCAGACCACAGTCACATGTGCTTTGGACTAAAAATGAAAACGTATTTTTGTTATTGTAAATTGCCAAAACGTACTTTGGTAAGAACATTTACCGTCCAAAAGCATGTTTACAAAAGATGTTTTCCACCATAAACAAGCTGCTATGGGCATTGCTTTGTCCAGTGGAAAAACAAAATCACAGCTGTCCAGTTACGGCCATTCCAGAGAATGAAATCTAGTACATTCCATGTTTGATTTTGACTTCCTCCTCTTCTAAAATAGACTTTTGAACTTTCCTCATAATATTCCTATCTAGTTAACTATTGTGGTTTGCAAGTTATATTCTTCATTTTCTTAACTATTGTGGTGTTTTGGTCAAATATCACATATTTATTAGCAGTAGTTCTCTGTGTGAAGCCCTGCAGCTTGAGCCAACGACAAAGAGTAAGCTATGTGTTCCACACTGAAAACTAACAGGAGTCAAAATGTTTGCGATTTGTTGGTGCTTAGTCACAGCTGATGTCAAGACTTTCGCCTCTCACTACCCTAGCTTAGAAAACTGGTGCCAGCATGGTGCCCCCTCAGCCATGATCCCTTCAACAACCTATGAATCAGGCAGTGGTTATTTTGGAGTAACTTATTGGTATCGGAGTATTAGCAGTGAGTCACCCTATTCCAAAAAAACTATACAAAAGATGTTACCAACCTGAGAGGACGTAAACGTAAGCTGTATCTGATAATGTACACCAGAGTCTGGCTCTGCTATTCAACAGAACAAAGAATTTAACTTTTCTAATGGGCAACCCCACTTTAGCTCACTTTCGAGAAGTAATGTGCTTTCCCTAAATGGGAACCTTGCTGCATTAGGATCTCAGTGGCTTTCTGAGCCTTAATTTTCTTTATGCATGTCTATAATGACTTCCCTTTTTTCTGGCACAGCGAGTGAAGTCCAGTGGGACAATACTGTAGTATAAAATGACTGTGTATCTCAAGGGCCTACAGCTTTCATCTCGACATCTGTGTGCAGTCCCATGCATTTCATAGACACCAATACCTTGAGTGGATGCTAACTTGCTTTGAGATCTCATGCACTTTTGCCTAAAGGTGACAACACAATTTTCATTGTATTTGTGGACATCAATAGTGTGACGCCTAACACCTGCTGCTGACACTACCTTGTAGTTTCATGCAGATGTTGGCGATGTGTTCCTTGCTTGTCTGCATCCTTTTCAACAACTCTCAGACAGGAATTGCCAACTACTAATAGGATTCACAATAGTAGAAGAACTGGTTAGACCACCATGTGAACAGCTTTTTTCATCTAATGCTGTAGTGCAAATAACTATTCTTTAATGTCCATTCTTTCTGTAGAAGGCTTTCTTGTGAGCTGTAACAGGACCACTTGGCTGTGTATGCCTTAACTCCTGTAATGAATCCACACACCATAAGGAATGAGAATTTTAAGCACATAACAATGAATGTTGTAGAGCTGGAATTTGGTTATGTTCAAATACTTTATTTGAGCTCTGTCTTTTGTGATGTGTCTGCTTCATAATGCACCATATAAAATATGGCAACCACAACTGTTTTTTTTTTTTAAAGTGTAGGCGGGCCATTTGAAAGCAGTGGAAGAAGAAACTCCTCATCTACCATCACATTTTGTCCAGATCCTTGTATTTAGCAATATCATAAGGTAATACTGAAAATCACTGTCAAATAGCTAGGACACTGAGTACCAGTTTGTGGCAAAATGGTGGCCTGCCAAAACTATTTTTCTCTCAAAGTATCTTGGTCATGCAGTGGAGGCTTTATATGAAGAAAGTGAGTGAAAAGTAATAATAGGCACGGTTCAACACAATGATCCCTACTGCAATAAATCTAGGTTAGTACAGCCACAGCTTACCAGAACTCACTGCTGCTGTGTCCCCCAAACCTAAGCTGTAGTTCTCCAGCTCCAAAAACTGAATAAAACCCAAAATTATGGCTATCCATTAAAGGCAAGCTAATATGCTTAGAATGTCATTTGTTACTGCTTGGCCCTGACCTTATGCCATTTTTTGATGATATATTTTCCAGCTATGTATGAGAATCTAGCTCAAGGCAACTAAACTTGTGCACCAAAAACCTAAAGCAACATTAATTTAGGCAATAACTGGAAGAACAACGGCCTGAATCAGAACAAACAAATGCATCTAGTGACTCAGTTGAATATTGCATCCAATCCAATGACCTGTGTTCGACCTCATAGTCACCATCCAAAAGCTGACAGATACACCCAGCCTTAGATCCTTTTGAGACTGATAAAAAGAGTAATGTTGAGTAATAAATGTGTACTCTTGCCACTAGCGCCAAATACCTTCCTTGAGGGTGAACAAATGATCTAAAAATACATCTGTAATATTTTGGAATGTTACTGAGTTTCTCAGAAAAAATATAGCAATTTACGTGCATACCTAAAACTTATACAACATACACTAAAATTGATACAGAAAATGTATTCACACATGAACATAATCTCACTTGCAATCCTTTTTCCTCCCTGAAAAATTACAGCAATATTTAAAAAAGCACAATAAGTGAACACTGTAAGGAATCAAAGAATGGCACTTAACCCGCTGAATATTCTCCTTCATGACTTTGTGCATGGTTTTAAGCTAACATGCAAAGACTGAACAAATCCAAGGCATATCTGATGTTTGTGGATGGCATACACATATAGTACAAGTGCTTCCCCACGTAAGAAAGAGATCCAACAAGTTAAACAATTTTTCAATTAAATTATAATGCATTTTCACATGACAAATGTGAAAAAGGCAACCTTTGAAAAAGGTAGACAAACACACAGAGAAGATAACATTAGATAATGAGAGCAACAGGAAAAAACCAGGCAAAAGTGAATTTTTAGATAGGAACTGATGAATGTAGCTCGGCCACAGACAAAACTATGAGCACACAAATCCTCTGAAAGTACTTCAGAAGAGAAAACCTAATTATGAGAAATTACCAACACACTAAAAACCACCTTGCCATTCCTGTGGCCAGAAACAGAAGCAAGCAATTACATGCAGAAACAGGAAATTTACTGCTGCTCTCCGTTCATTTACAAAAAACGGAGAGCATTCCAAAATTTATTTCAAAAGAAACAGCAGCTACTTCTACTTCCATAATCTGTCGTAGTTGGTTCTTGCTCTAGGCAAAGACTTTGGTTTAAAACATTATTAAAAGTTAATTAAAAACTAGTTTAAAAGACAAAATGCTAAAACATACATAAAGACAAAATGTCGACCATGATGAGCACAGCAGGCCTAAGCTAATTCAGTGACATTTTAAAATAAGGCCAATGGTCAAATTAATCGAACAATAGTCATGTTCTTGAAGAATATCTCTGAAGTCATTGAAAGGAAGGCATCCAGGAATGAATCCACATTGTCAAATGTCAGCTAGATGACAGGATTGGCAGACGGATCCACGGAGCAGTAGTATGCAGCAGCCTGAAGTGCAGGATAACCTGCAAGGGCAGCACCATCCAAAGTGCCTTAAGGTGCCAGATAGTCCACCAAGGGCAGCTCGTAAGTGGCCTCGTAAATCAGCCGCAGGTTCTTGGGGCACGACAGTGAATGAACCCTCATAGGGAAGATTAGCAGTTCTTGGTCCACAGGAGGCACAGGCAGGACAGCAGGGCACAGCGAAGGTAGATGTTCGAAGAGGCACCAGGTGCAAAGAAAGACAGGTTGCACACACACCATAAGACTGGTTGGAATGACAGTGACCAATCATGCAACAATTCTCCCAGCAATGGAGCACCAAAGAACTGCACCATGCGATCACTGAACAGCTGGGCTGGTGGTAGTAGCTCCATCACTCCGCTTAGCTGGGAAGGCACAACCCTGCATTTCAGGAACAGCAGCAGCAGTATCACGCCAATCAATGCCAAAGTCACAGGTAAGCCGCAAACACACTTGAATGAATGGCTGAAGGAATGACTCCGAAGACAGTCTGGAATATGGACACAAATCCAGACCCAGCAGCCTTAAAAAAGTGCACAATCCCTGTAGTGCTTGAAGTGTTGAATATTCTGGATACCAGCCCTCCAAAGTGCTTGGAGAAGTTGATATTTAATAGGGTTTGTATCTCGGCAGATGATCTTGCTATCTGGTTAGCAGAAGTCTCTCTAGCTGATGTCAACACAACTTGTTTCTGGAACAGTAGCGCCTTTTGTCTTCTCAGCTTGTCATAATTTACATTAGCAGTGTCAGAGTGAGGCCACATTTCTGCTACTCTTATCTCGTGTGTGTGTGTGTGTGTGTGTGTGTGTGTGTGTGTGTGTGTGTAAAACATGTCCGCAACAAGTTACAATCTTGGAGACTGAAATTGTGTAGGTCAGTGGTTCCCAACCTGGGGTCAGGAGACCCCTGGGGGACCACGACTGCTTAGAAAATTAAATAATATTAACAGATTAGGTCCCCAGCTTTCAGTAATGACTCAGGGATGGGTCCTCGGTTCCAATAATGATTGTGGGGGTCCCTGGGTTCCAGTAATGATAAAGAGGGGGTCCACAGAAGTCAAAAGGTTGGGAACCACTGGCGTAGGTAATGCCTGGTCTCATATCGCAACAGCACTGTTCCTTCAGGACCATATAACTTTCATTCTAAAGTATATGAAATGCTGGATGAATCAAAGGGACGGGAGTACCCTTTAGAAAACAGGCCCTGTTCGTGACCTCTGCATTGCAAAGGCCATGAAGAGGTCCTGTTTGCAAATCATAGAATGACTAACAGTAGGCTCACATTCGCTTCCGCTGCAAAAGATTTCTGTTTCACCGTTCAGACATTTACATTCAAAGGGTAACTCAGACTCTTCTTTGATATTGCTATCACCCAGTCGCTCATATCTGCCCACAGCAAGATATTTCAAGCATTTCGAAAAATGAAAGGTGGAAATGGGCAGATTTATAATACCATGTACAAACCTTACTGTTGATGGACTTTCTGCAACAGTGAAAGGCAACTTTTCTAAGTTTTCTATATGAAACATGGTGAAACTAGCTTCCCTTTTAGCCACTGTCTGTTGTTCCCTGGATAAATTAAAAGCAGCAAACAAGTCACCACCGTTAATGTATTTCCATGGAACACGGCCATTCTTCAGAATCTGTAGTGTCCAACCTAACTGTATGTTGGAACGCAGTTGACTTTGTCCATGGTGTAAAAAGGACATCTCATTCTGAATGATGTTTATCGCAGATGACACAATGTTATTAAGGAAGTATAATCTGTTGGACAACGTATTCATGCCATAATCAACAATAGCTAAGACCTTTTCCAAATTTTCCTTTTCTATTTGCCTTAAACGCATAGCTATTCCATTTGAGAAAGCTTCCAGATCTCATTGCATACGGCATTGTGTGGCTTCCTGGGACCAAATAAGAAATCTTGTAAGTATAGGTCTTCAGACAGCGCATTAAGATGCTCTTCAACTGCTGCTAATGTGTTAGTCTGTAACTACTGGTGGCAGACTTTACCCACACTGTATGTGGTAACTATACCTGAGTGCTGACCCGAGAAAGCGAGGGTCCAGCCGGCTAATCTTGAAACCCCCTGAGGAATTAACAAAATGTACCCGACACCCATTTGCGTCTATTGGCCACAATAACCACCCACCGGGCCTGGATAGTGAAGGATTATAGTTACCAGCCTGAACCATTGCATCTAATTCTTCCTTAGTAATATTTAGGAAGGATTCCCAATTGGAGAATTTGGCCAGTGTGGGGATACATTTCCTTTATTCTTGCTAACCCTAGACAGGATGTCTTTTGAATTGTATAATTTTAAAAGATCATTTGAACAGGAATAAGGCATGCTCTAAATAAAACTGCCATACCCTGAATATGCCAATCTTGTGTTCCCCATACACTGTTTACATCAACAGTGTTCTTCCAGGATTAATAATCTTCAACTGCAAGTCAGGAAACAAAGGAATCTGAACAGATCAATTTAGTGTATGATAGCAAAATCTTCTTAATTTTAGAAGGTGGTAACTTGAAGTAGTATGATTCTGCATTTCTAATGTCATGCTGAGAAAAGTATGTGAATTTATATGAATAATGCTTTGGGCTCCCTACAGACGGAGTTTAACAGTGTTCCCACTGTGTGTAATTAAATACTGATCTGTGTCTTGTTGCTAAGTATAGGTAGTAATGTCCCAAATTAATAGAACAGAACATTTCCCCATTATTCCCTGTGTTAGTATACACATCACTTTCAAATACAGTATAATCCTGCAGCTCAGCAAGCACTGAATCAACTGTTTGAACATCCCAGTCATCAGAAACAACACCAGGTATAATTACATCAGTCATTGACATTTTAAAGACATATGGAATTTGAATGACCTCAGTACACCAATATATATCAAATGGAACTCAGTCCCACATAATCCCATCTGGAATTGGTACCTCAGAAATGTTCACAAGGGACAAGTCCCTTCGGACCTTGTATGAGGAAAGATAAGGAGTTAGAACTTCAACCACTGGTTCGACAGAAGAGCATTCTAGAAGATAATGACCATTTACCAAAAGAAGGAAAACAGTCATGAAACCAATCCATCACAGAAAGGCAAGCAATGTCAGAAATATCCACAGATAATTCCACAGATAAACAAAATAGTTATTTTTAAGCCATATGTACAGCTTACATGTCTGTGTAAGAGTCTCAGTTGCAGGTGTGGATGAAGTCAACGAAAAGATATCAAGGTTAATGAAATAAGCAGAGGCAGTCTCGGCAAACACAGGAGCCGGTGCATTACTGGTGGACGGATCCACTTCGATGTCGTCTGTTTGTGGTGAGTTGGAGCAGAAGACAGCCACATCTTAGACAGTTGTCGGTGAAGTGGGAACAGGAATCAGCAAAAGCTCATTTTCCACCCTCCCAATGCACAAGGAGTCATTCGTAGCATTGAAGAACATGCTTGTGTAGTCAAAAGAGTTGTTGTCTCTTCTTTAAAGAGGTAAGTCCTGTTGGGTAGTGAGAGGGGACCAGGAACTACCCACAGGACCTCCGGGTCTATTGCACAGGATCAGCCACATGGTGTAATTTGATGTTGTCGATGGAGACAAATCTGTTTGCTTGAGATCCTGGCAGTGGTGGTAAGATGATTGTTATGGTGCCTTGTATTCCAAGGACTGGGATTGGTGCTCTGCAGGATGGGCCGAATTCCTTCTTCACAGGAGTCTTCTCACAAACCAGATCCCCGACTTTAGGAATCCAGCCTGTAGAACTTGTTGGCAAATCCCTTATTCCTAAAGTGGCAGCACTGGTGGATGAATTATCATCACAAAATTGCTAAAGTTCCTGTAGACAGTGAGACGGTCAATTATGTCAAAAGGTGTATCTACTGCCACCAAACCAGGGCCATCTAGATCTGGGACATACATAGGTATCCCAAAGAGAACCTTCCGAAGGACTGCGTCCTCCCTTCCAAGAACAGTCTTGGCAGATTATTCAGTGCTCTCTGGACCCCATATAGGTGAAGAAGCCAACTGCGGGTTGGGAGTAATGGAGTTCAACCCCCATCGTCCTAAAGGTGCCCCTGAATGCCTTAGAGGCAAAGGCAGGGCCCTGGTTCGAATGGAATGCTGCAACCGCATATTATACCGATAAAGATCAGCAAGTTCTTAATAACAATTTGAGCGTCAGCCGACCGTTGTGGTCATACGTACAGGAATCTAGAACAAGAATCCATGGTGACTATGATGTATTTGTACGCACCATCAGGTTATAAGGAACCACAATGGTCCAGGTGCACACATTGTAGTGGGCTACTGGACACTAAGAGGGATGTCTGTGGTGGGCGTTTGATAGTTGAGCCCTTTATCTGCTGGCAAATGTCACAGCAAAGAACATATTGCTTGGTCTGTTTATATAGACCCAGCTACCATAAGCGTTTCTGTAAGAGTGTTATTGTGGCCGCGACACCAGCATGAGCAGATTCAACACCCTAATGCACTGCTTTGATGAGATCTATTCTCTCGTCTGGGTTGGAGATCACTCAATCTCCAACCCCAGGAATTGTTGCAAAGGCAACATTCTGTGCACTGCAGTGGTAGGAATATTTTGTAGGGTATGCTTTTAGGAGTGGCTTGCCCTCAGCCAAAGCTTTCACAGCAGCCAGTATTTCATTATCCAATCTCATCTGAGAATGAGTTACTGCAGCAACAGAAGCTTTAGCTACTGCGGATTTGGCCGCTTCATCAGCCAAAGTGTTGCCGATAACGTGTACTCATACACGTTGGTGGCCTAATGTATGGACTACATTAGCATTAGGTAGCTTATCCTTGAGATAAACTACCCTTCCCCACAGAGTTCTGTGTTTTCGGGTGTTTGCCTTTGAGTCTATGAACCCTTTCAAATGCCAATGATTGAGATAATCATTGGAGAACTGGATACAGTTACACAAATCACAGACAATCAATGTGAGTTGTCCTGGATCCGTATGTTCTAGCGCAAAGATAAGGGCTTTAAGTTCAGACGGCTGAGCTGGGCAGTCCCCCAGGATCTGCATGCAGGTTTTAGAATGGTGGAATATACCATCCATCATCACTATGCTCACGGCTGCACAAGCAGCTGAGTACTAATGTTTAGAACCTACAGCTGGTTGTGCGGAACCATCAGTGTAAATGACAGTATGGTATCTGTCAAGCGGCAAGATGTCAAGAGGTGCTGGGTACTCCTGTTCGTCTTGGAGAAATTAATGTGTTTGAAGTTTTGGATCAAAGATGTAATCAACATTGGTGGCAGTCAGGGAGGTTGCCCATTAAATCTAACGTCCAATGCGGTAACTGCAGGAGCACCTGTCCCGAGTTCCTGGATGGGAGCAGAGATAGTTCCCATCTTTAAGAAAGGTAACCCCTCTAACCCTGTCAACTACGGTCCAATCTCCTTACTTGACAACTTCCAAAAACGTTTTGCAAAGCAAATTTTGTCCCGTCTAGAAGAATGGATTCTGGAAACCAATGCCATTTCTGATCTACAAGCAGGGTTTAGGCCAGCAGTTAGTACCATAGATCAGGTGCTAAGATTTTTAACAATAAAATGGAAGACTGTGGAAGTAGGAGGGGGCAACCTTTTTGTAGTTTTTATTGATCTTAGAGCTGAATTTGATCTGGTCCCCAGAAACCAGCTATGGTTGCACTAGCCAATATGGGTATCCCACGCGGCCTCTTGAAACTTATCGCCCGACTACACGAGAATACTTATGCACAAATCAGGAGCGGTAAGGATGGTGATCTAACAGAAGCAGTGGCTATCGAGAGGGGAGTCAGACAGGGGTGTGTTTTGCCCCTACTCTTTTTCTTCTATACATAAATAATTGTATCAAGTATTTAGCAAATTGCATTAATGATTCCCCAAAGCTGGCCGGAAACAAAGTTCCATGCCTACTCTATGCAGATGACACTATCCTCCTGTCTAAATCATCTATGGGAATCCAAAATCTGGTTAACCAGTTTGGGGTATTCTGCAGAGATTACGGGTTAGATATAAATGTTAAGAAAACTAAACTCATGATATACAGTGCCCCGAACAAGAAGCTTAGAGCAAATAAAAAGATGGACTCAATTCACCTGGAGAGGGTAATGGAATACGATTACCTGGGCATCAGACTATCTGATAAGGGCAGTTGGGATGCAGCTATAAGGAAAGGGGCATTAACCATCAGCCAAAGATGTGGAGCGATAGGACGTAAGGCTTGCACTGCAATAAGCCCCCCTCTGACACTTATCTCAGAAATTTACAAAGCCCAAATCCGTGCCGCGGCCCTATATGGAGCGGAACTTTGGGGATCTCACAGACAACTGGACACTCTTCAAATCAAAGAAAATAATTTCCTTAGACACATATCCAGACTAGGGAAGGGCTCGCCGAAGCTCCCCCTAAGACTGGACCTGGTTCTAAATAGCATTAAAGATACAGCATGCTTAAGACCACTTCTGTACTGGGTCAGACTATGGAAAACGGAAGAACTCGAACCCTTCAGGTCAGCAGTTAAAGAACTATTGCCACCTTGCTACGGATGGGAAAAAGTAAGGTGGCTAAGGGAGATGAAAGCGGCTTGGGTCAAACTGAATTTATCCCATTATTGGGAGAATCCCGAGATGATTCCTGGTAACGCTAGACGCCTGATCAAAGATCGATATTGGGAAAATATTCATGAGGAATCTCTCGGCTCAACTGGGTTAGGTCGGCTGACAGCAGAGTTTCTGCTGGTCAAACACGAACCTCTGCCTGAAAGCTTCCTGGATCTCCCTATACCAGCCCGTGCCCGCTCTTTACTACTTCTGTTCAGATATGGAACATTGGCAGTCAACAGCTTTACGGCTTGCTGGTCGACCAATAGTCCTTTATCTGACAAATGCATAAACTGCCATCTATGCAAGGAAACTTCCGAGAATGTCCTATTTTTCTGTCCTTTGTACAAATGCCCTCGAGGGAAGTGGATTATTCCTCTGTGCAAAACACTGTCAACACAAAACCGAAACAGTGTATATAGAATGTGTAAATTTGACACTTCCACGCTGGTAGTGAGCTCTGTTTCTAAATATTTGGCAGCAGCATGGAAAATCCGCAGTAGAATCATAACAGATCTTAAATCCACTGGTTGAAGAACGGTCTAGAAGTTAGCGAATTAGCATCCTGTCATAATAGTCTGGGCGAAATCATTAGTGCGATCTATCAAGGACATAAGACTGTATCTCCGAGCATGTTGTCTAATGGGTTACCCCAATTGAAGTGACTCATAAGCCCCTTGGCGCATATAATTTTATAAATGGCAAGATGCAATTTATCTGATCAACTTATTTAAGAGAACTGACTAACTTAGGGCTCCATTTTCCACTGATTGACTTCTAACTTTTGTAAACAGGACCTATTGTATGTAGTTTCTATGTCTTATCTTATGTACAAATCCGTCTTAGAATAGTTTATATGTTTTTAACAATTGATTCGTATTATTTTAGCATTTAGCTTCTTGTATAGGGCAAGATCCAGACACTATTTTAAGAGTCTTGTCTTAATTATTTATGAAACTTTTTATGTAGTTTTATTAACCCTTTTTTTATATAAGCAGTGTACTAATTGCTAATGTCTCTTTTTACCTGATGGTCTATGGTTTTTATCCTTCTGTATGTATGATTATTTTTTAATTTCTCAAATGGTCCAAACCAGGACCGAATAAACTATTGATTGATTGAAGTACTGTTAAAATTGATACAGTTACACCAGCTTTTTTTTAAAGCTTAGCAATGGAAGAACTGCAGTAAGAAGCAATGTGTAAAACAAGTGTTTTTCTCATTTGATGCATCTTTTCTACACCTGTGTCTCTTCTTCCTCACTATGAACTGTATTTCTCAGTCGCGGACTATCCAACAAGACTTCATTCTTTCTCAGCATTCACCCATCTCCAAGATCTGACACATATTTCTCACAATATTTACAGATTCCCTGCTCTTCTGTTTAATGAAAGAGTACAGTTTATGATACTCGAGAAGATAAAAAAACAAGAGCAGCATGAATGAGAAATTAAGATTGTTATTGTGTTGAGTAAAGAAATAGGTCTCCACCCTATAATTTGTGGCATTTTGGGCAAATCTCAAATAGCAAATCTACTGTTTGTCTGATGTGTGATGTTCAATAGTCTCTATCCAATCAAAAAGACACATGCTCTGAACGATAAACCGAGAAAGGAAGACCATGGCTGTATAGGTAGGTATTTATGTTTTGCATGACTCATGCCTCATACTCTGTGTATAGTGAACATTTACTATGTATATTCGGGGACTCAGTAAGAAAGGCTCGTCTACGTTCAGGACTAAAGCACATTAGGATTAAAGTAAAATTAAAATGCAAATAAGCCACCAAAATGAACCAAGTTTCGGCAGTTATTGTAAAAGGCGAAGTCATGTAACAGAAAACTTTCGTGGTATTAGGTAGTCTTGGGGCTCATGTAAATATAGAACCATGGGCTAAATGCAATAGAGAATAAAAGTGACATATTGTAAGAGGCAGAAAGGCGCATGCATTGCTTTCCTCAAAAATGATGGCCCTCACGATGTCACTATCAGTAAAAAGAACAGTTGTGTGGCAGGTGCATCCACATGCATCAATTTAAACAATAAGGACACACCTCCAAGTAATATGAATCAGAAGAGCTTACATGACCTCAGTGAATACCTCGGATATGACATTCAGGCCAAACTAGCACTCAAACTGGGAGCACGTCAAGAACTACTGTAGTAACGTAGTAACGTGGCACTGCTGTCAACTATTGGCATCTCTTGAATCTTGCGTAGCATTGTAAAACAAAATCTTCTGAGAAAAGCAAAGGTACAGATCTGCAAATAAAGAAGTTATTTTCATCACGTTGTTGAGAGAAACTAAAGTGTACATTTTGGAGACTAGGGTTCCAATAGAAGAAAAAAGTACAATCTTGATAACGTCACGGACAACCCATTTACATTTATTTGTGCATAACAAGTAAAGTGGAAAAAGACAAGTCTCGTCAGAAAAAAAGGCAAATCTCACACTCATGTTCATGCATATAAACGGAGTACAAAAAAGAATGCACACGGTCAAAAGACTAACTACTGAATAAATATGCTTATTTGCATATTAAGAGGATACTCTATAAGTAAATCATATAAAATAAAATCACAAGCAGGTGGGTACAAAAGACGTCCACCATCACAGCATCGAACGCAGGCAAATGGAACAGTGTGGCATAGAAAGTAAAGTAAGATACCAGCATCTGGGCAACAATCTATATTAAAGAAATTAACATTCACATGATTTAGAAGATAGAAATTGAGGGAAGGACAACTACCTTTGTGACTCCAACATGTTTAATATTTAAGACTGCCCTCCGTACACAATTTTACATAGAAGCATCATCTTTTCGCAATCGGTGTAAATTACTTGAATTTAAAGTATTAATTTAATCAATGCGAGGTTTGATAATAAAAACCCCTCTTCAAGGAGGTACATTAACACTAAAACCGTAAATATTAAAATAAATATATACGATAAATACATGATTACATGATGTAACCTTCTTGTAGATCGTTTTTACTTTTGGGATGAATCCATGCACAGTTTTAATTTATGGCAAGACTGGAAGCCAATATTATTGCATAATCCTTTAATGCCACCTATTCCAGCAGTAATAATAGTAGAATAGTAGTAACGCAACAAAATTAGCCTCAGTGTCTATAATAAAATCCAGATTTTCTGTGCACCAAGCTGCGGAAAAATTAAATTTTTACAGTGCAGAAAGCCGCTACCAACGTTCGAGTTTTCCTAAAACAAGTCACTTACAATATGAATGTGTGCTCTAGCATAATGGTCACAAAGAATAAAGCTTTTTTAGGTTTACTTCCTCATACTGTATTGTGTAAAAAATCATGCCATGGCACCAAACGCCTGGAAGACACTCCTGAAAGGGTTCCTCAGTTAAGACATTTTCTCTCGAAAACAACGACTTGTCTGTCACTCGTCCTCCCTACCCGGCAAACCGCCCTCACCAAAACCACTGTTACCGTAGCTTCGCCCAGAAACTGCATCATACAGGGACGACCCTCACACATGCAATCGTCACTGACACTCTCCCAAGAGCGATGCCCCCTATAACACATACATCTAAGGCGCCTCTACCCGGAGATGTGCGTTTAACTTAAAAAGTGGGCGATGTCACTGGCTGACACGCGTCATCCACTGTAGTGGTTGCAAAACATTGAGGGCATAATGCAGCTGTCACTGGAAGCAGATGACATGAAAGGAAACTCATGTGCTCCCATGTCACGCCTCACGAGTCATACGAGAGGTTACAAAACTTGGACCGTACCTTCAGTCTCCCGACTGACACATTTACATATCCGAATTCTTCCACTGCGTTTCCGACTCAAAGCAATCCAACTTCAATATACGAAGCACCGTTGCCAGGTCTGAAATCCAAAACAAGCACCACTCACCTTCAAAAGAAGCCCAAAACGGACGTGCAGGTCCTACCAAAACAAGCCCAATCACCACTATCCTAAAGTTAAGGATGATTACTATTTAAAAAAGAAAATAAAACACGGTGAAGTCGCATCGACGTCATATAATAGCATACATTTAAATAGGAATGCTGATCTTAAATGAGGCAGAGAAAATGACACCGATATAATGTGCAAATTCGCGTGTTTTACATGCACGGAACTTGTTTTTTCCATTGCCTTACATTTTTCCCTTAATTTCTTAAGGAAAAAAGCATATTTCAATACCTAACGTATAACGAACTGTTAGTTTTAATTGAAATACCCCATTGTAAGATGGCCACCATCGTAACACGGCATAGTGCCCTCATACTTTAGTAGATTTCTATATATGGGATACTAGAACATTTACAAAAAGGAAGACCCTCTGACAAGGGAAGGAAAAATAAAGTTCACTTTGTGTTCACAGGTCAGGCTATGGATCAGTACGCTAAAGGTGTGTCTAACTGTGATTCCCAACGCATTCCACGGTGGCCCACCCCAAAAAAGATGGCTGAGACAGGACCGAAAGATATCTCTCCCGCGGCTGCACTGTAAGATGTTCACCTGCTCCAGAAATCATAGCCCAGCCTCTTAATTACAGCCACCTTCCTAGAGGAATTTGTGCGCTGAGCGTCTTTGAATGCTGGAGAATATCCTTGGTTTTGGAGGAACAGAATGACTCGGAGGCAGCCAAAACAGCAGACGGAAGCACTCTGCTGGAGAAATTCGAGAGCAACACATCGGGAATGAAGTGTTGCCACATAGCCGCGTATTCTTTAAGTCCAAGACGGTCAAAATAGTGAGAGAAGCAGTGTTTTAAACGGACAGGTACTGTCCAGGACGGAGTACTTGCGCTTCTTTAATTTGGAAGGGAGAGTACCTGTATTTCTCGGTACTCTTGTAATACATTTATTGGGAGGATACCATCACTTTCCATGAGCGGACAGGTACTCTAAAGAATGCAAACCTTCCATAGTTGCCAAGTTTTAAAACTGCTTATATATATAGGATATTTATGTGGTTTCATTGGTACTATGATGTGCGTTCTATTGCTAAATGTGTGACATTAATATGTGAGTGTTGATTTTCTGACAATAAAGAGAGCATCACCAATTGAGCTTATGCTAACACGTTGTTTACACTGTCCTTCATCTTGCACCAATCCCACAATAAATGACAGGATAGCTGTTGCTGATTCCTGTTCTAAATAAAATCTAGTTTTCACTTGAGTAAGGAGAAAGTGCTCTCAGAGAAAGTTCCTTATTGTACTGAATCAGGGATGGTTCTCAATACCCATTGCTTATGTTAAAGCAATGTATCAACTTAACTGTGCATCCAAGACTGAGAATGGTTGAATCTTAATGTACTACTATCCTGGGAGAATCTTTAAATGTACGCTGAGGTAAGATGTTTTTTCTAGCTTTTTTTCTATTGTCCAAACCCCGAGAATCAGGTATTCCCACTGAAAGTATGAAAGTCATTGTTTAGAAGCCTATATGAGTGTGAATTTACCTAGCAGAGGAACCCCTTATTTCCCAATTTAGAAGGTGAATCTATACTGGATTTTTAGAACTGTGCTGAGTTCTTTGTACTTATGACTCCTATGCTTTGATGCTAAACTTGCTCATGTAACCATTTCTGTAATTTGCATCTTAATTATTTATATGAAGCAATGAAACAAAAATCTTTGTCATTCGTTCGAGAATTTTTCAGCATTATTGGATGGATCCTGTTAATTAGAAAATAGATTGTTCCAGTCGGGAAGCACCAATATCTGTATCAGGACTAAACTGCTCCTGGTCCTAGAGGTTAGCCCGCCCCATGAGTCACAACTAAAGACAGATCTCCGCACTGACAGCTACTCATATTCTGAGAGAAATAGCCAAATGTTCAAATTTCCTTAAAGCAGAGTTAATCTTTCAGTCTCAGTATGGGTAAAGGGAGGACATTCCAAGCGATGGCAGAGATATACGAGAAGGAAGTGCCTCCCCCCTCTTTTCCTTTTAAATCAAGGCATCAGGGGAATGAAGAGTTCTCGTCGGATGGTATGGAGTCAGCCTGCTGGTGAAATATGCCGGACTGGTAGTAGGCTCTATGGGCCAGAAGAAGCCCTTTGAACTGTATCCTCTCCCTAATCGGTATCCAATGCAGTGACCTAAGATGATGATGTATATGAGCACCTCTGGAGACCTTCGGTAGAAGCTGAGCTGTGGCATTCTGGGCCAACTGAAATCTCTTCAGCTCGTAAACTGGAAGGCCCCTATAAAGAACATTGATGTAATCTAGTCAAGAGGTAATGAGAGCATGAAGGCCTGTTTTCTGAGTTTCAAAAGGCAGTAGGTCCAAATATTTCATCATCAATTTTTAAAGTCCAAAGCATGAGCCCACCACGCTTTCCACCTGTGTGTGAAAAAACAGCAAGATTAGCAAGTTTCACCCCAGACTGTGCACTACGGGGCAGGAGTGGTTGGGACATTACTGTGCCCGCATGTTCCATCCCAGGATAAGGGGGATGGTCGAGCCAAAAAGAAGAATCTCCGTTTTATTGCCATTGCACTGAAGGCTACTAGGCCACATCCACTTGAAAACAGTGTCAAACGTAATTTAAATATGATAAGAGCCTTAGGCATGTCCTTGTCCAGAGTAAGAAGAAGCTGCATATCATCTGCATAGGTTACAGTCTGTACCATATCCAGATGATACGCATAGCTTGAAAAGAATTGGCTACAGAACTGGGTAAGGCACCTTCATGGTCCAGACTGTTTGCCCCGAGATTTAAATTGATCAATCCTGCTCCTGGTTCCAGAGACAAGGTGGCGCAAAGAACAACAATAGGGACTGCATGCGAAACAAGGGACAAGCGGCACAGTGCATGTTGAGAGTTGTAGTAAGCAAAGAGTAAAGGAACTGAGAACAAATAGAGTGTGACTGTGCTTGTTGGAGTTAAAATTATTGTGGTTCTGATTATGTTTTTAAAGAGAGGTACGTTAAGTTGAATATTAAATCTGTAAACTTGCCTGCTATGACAGGTCCACTGTAGGGCACTATCAGACACACCAAATTAGAAAGATAACTTTAGTGTGCGAGTACTAAGAGAGGCTAGTCACTGTTTGTTCCTCAATGCACAGAGAATGGGCATGCTGAATATTGACTTTCACAGGTCGAGACCTCACTATAGTGCAAGAGTAGGTAGAATTCTTGTTGCTATAGAAAACCTTTCTGTAGTCAAAGCAGGCAAACAGAGTAAAGATTCAGAAGGAACTTAGGAGAGGTTGGTGTGTTGCGTCAGTGCGGTGCCACTGAGTGATTGGCTGGTGGGCCGTGAGACCGCTTTACCATACGGTGACCTTTGACAAAGATGCAGGAAGAAGGCAATTGTCAGTATGTTTGAACCAGGATTCCTTGCGATCATTGTTACAATGGGAAATCTATTGTCAAAAAGAGAGAAGGATGCAAATAACGAAGAAAAGCCCCCCCCCCCCCCCCCAGCTGTACCCCAGCTAGGAAAATGGCGACATAGAAAGGATTACACATGTGCATTTGGCTTAACCAATGGCACGAAAATACATCCAAAGACAGGAAGCTTTGATTTCCATTGAGTTGACCTTTCCCCGTCCCCCAAATAGAGAATCTGAGGAGAAGAAGGCAGGACTTAAAACTTCAACCTAGACATACACAATTTGAGGCACTAAATCTTTGGGAACAGATGGCGAGTTAAAAGAAGAGGAAGACATTTGAATTTAAGATTCACAGTAGGGCTTTTTCATTTAGAATTGAACAGGATGAGAAAAGGCAGAGAAAGTGGAGGAAGGAGGTCATTGAGACAGTTGGGGCATATCCTCTGCTAGAAAAGGATGAAAGGAAAAAACAGAGAAAGAATTAGACATAGAGGGAGGAGGAAGACGTCCTCATTCAAGAATTTCTTAGTGTCAGACCACACCCCATATAATACCACAGCAATGGACACGCCAATTACTACCGCACCAATGTCGCTCGAGAATGCAGTGACTGGGATCCTGAGTGGAGCCTCGTGCACACTCATATTATACAGAGATGCCTCTTCCATCTTCCAGTCAGACCCCTGTATCAGTGACAATAAGCACCTTACCCTTGCTGTGCATCATTCCTGCCTCCCTAGTCGAGACTCCTGCTAGCTCCCTTTAGAGTCAACCTGTCCAATGTTTACCTCAGATCAGCACTGAGCACAGGATGTATGACCATAGTTCCTGATCAAGGAGGAGAAATGATCAACAGAGAAATTATGGGTCAAACAACAAGAAAGACGTGTCAGTAAGGTTACCAGGAGCCGGGCAGTCCAGCCAGAGTATAAATACCCTAGTTAAAGATGGTATGTGAGGTGCTGGTGAAAGGAAACATGGGACTGGATTACCGAGGATATCATGGGGAAAATTAATTGCTATATATGTGCAAGGATGCAGCAAGAGTGACAAAGGAGGCAAGATGGAAAAGGTAACAGATGGATGTGGTATTGATACAGCACAGCGGAAGAAGTTGCAAAGGAATGGTAAGATGGTTACAAGTGTGAAGAAATTGCAGATGTTGAAGTTAAGAGTGTTGCAAACACATGTAAAGGAACTAATTGAAAGCATTAGAAAATAGAGTGACACCAAGCAACACAGAGAACTGTGCTCTATAAAAAAGAGGGAAAAGGCAAAGCAAAGGGGAAAAGAGGGTGAGGAAGTAGCAGTCGGGAGACGTAAAGGAGTTTCCCCTGTGAGAGGTACAATGAGGAACATATTAACATGTCCCCTGGTCTCAATCAGATCTTTTCCATTTTAACAATTTCCTCCAAAGCTTAAAGAGAATTCTGATAAGTGGTGCATCCAAATGGAGCAAATTGTGACCATTTCTAAGGTGTTTTTGGAAGACTTGGATGCGTTGTTTGAAGTAGCATTCCAGAAAGTCTTATGGGTTTATTGCAAGAGAGCTGTTTAATGGCCCACTAGGAACTGCCGTGGGCTCTAGGCACTAATGCCCTTTACCAATTGTCAGGGCTCAGTATGAGAAAGTCATAAGGCACAAAGTTGAAGGTTCTCTAAAGAGAGATAATGGCCTAAGAATAACCCAAACTCTCCATCAATAAACACTTATCTTGAGAGTCTAGTGTAGGTGTATATGGAGCAGAGTGGGATAGATGACCACTTAGGGAGGAATATGGGAGGATTTCTGCCCTTTTTTGCATATGGATTAAGGCCAGAAATCAGCAACCAAATTATCTAAGGTGTCCTCTGTTGGCAGAGTAAATCAGTTGACAAGGTCTTACAGTATGCCAAGTAGTGCAGTGACATGTTAAAGGCTCGGCAAAAGGGACTAAAGGAGAGGTTCTCGATTGCCTAAACCCAGTTGGCACAGAACTTAGTGACAAAGAGACTATAGTTCCCGCCCCAAGGGTCCGAATTAGATCCCAGTTTCAGAATGTTAATTCAAGGAGTTTCCTTAAACTACAGCATGAAGCTACCTGAAATAGGGGGAGGTCGGGGAAATGCAGCAGGGACCCATATAAGTACCCTAAAGAATGTTACACAGTACCACCTTTGCAACAAGGTAGGGCATTGGAAGAGGGAGTGTAGGTACAATCCAGACTGAATTGTGACAGAACCCCGAGGGGTGCCTTTGACAGGACCGGGTGAGTTCACTTCAGTACCTAAAACCCCAATGCTTTTTCAGAAGGTTTCAAAAGCTGGAGCATTGCCTAACAATTTTAATCCATTGGCAATGCAGGGAGGTATCCCACCCCTGCAGCCAAACCCCAAGGTCCCTCAGAATCCAAAGATGCCACAAAGAAACTCAGTCCTCATGATGTTCAGACTTCCATGGATCAGGATCAATGAGGGTGCCTGAGGGTGGGAGAAGGAGTGCTTATTTGGTGGAGTCCCAGAAGTAGATCAGACTGGACCTTATGTGGACAGCAAGGTTAACTGGCATCCTGTATCCTTCCTAATAGACACTGGAGCCACTTGTTCTGCGGTTAGATCTGTTGAGTTCCCTAACCGACCCCTCTTGGGAAAAGAAGTCTAAGTTGTGTTAGACTTGGCATCCTTGACATGGTCTCCCCTAACTTTTTGCCTCTGTTTCCCAGGTTGTTGATGTATTCTAGACTCTGTTTTTGCTGTTTTTGTTACTCTGGATACTTTACCACTGCTATCCAGTGCTAAAGTGCAAGTGCTCCTATGTAAAATGTATGTTTAAATGATTTGCCATGATTGGCATATTTTATATACTAGTAAGTCCCTAGTACAGTGCACTAGAAGTGCTCAGGAACTTTAAATCAAATGCTACTAGTGGGCCTGCAGCACTGGTTGTGCCACCCACATTAGTAGTCCTGTAAACATGGCTCGGACCTGCCACTGCAGTGTCTGTGAGTGCAGTTTTAAACTGCCAAATCGACTTGGCAAGTGTACCTACTTGCCAGGCCTAAACCTTCCCTTTTTATACATGTCAGGCACCCCTAAGGTAGCCCTAGGTAGCCCCATGGGCAGGGTGCAGTTTATGTTTAAGGTAGGACATATACTAATGTATTTTATATGTCCCGACAGTGAAATGCTGCCAAATTCGTTTTCCACTGTTGCAAGACCTATCTCTCTCATAGGTTAACATGGGAGCTGCCTTTAAATATTATTAAAGTGCAGATTCCCTTAGGGAGCAAATAGAAATATGAAGTTTAGGGTTTCTGAGCTCAAAATTTAAAAATGCCTCTTTTAGTGAAGTTGGTTTTTAGATTGTGTGTTTGAAAATGACACTTTTAGAAAGTAGGCATTTTCTTCCTTAAACCATTCTGTGACTCTGCCTGTTGGTGGATTCCCTGTCTGGGTCAGTTTGACAGACAGGCTGTTTTCACCTGTCTCTAGACAGTGACACAAAGGAAGCTGGGGTGTAGCCTGCATATCCTGATAAGCCATCTGTGCTAGGAGGGAGGGGAGGAGTGGTCACTTACACCTGAAAGGGCTGTGCCTGCCCTCACACAATGCAGTCTCCAACCCTTTGGTGTGTGTCCGGGGCCGAGCCTGGGCAAGGCTGGATCTTATAAACAAGAGAGACTTTCCTTTGAAGTAGGCCTACTTCAAAGGCAGAAAGGGGTATAAGAAGAGAGTCTTCAAAACCCCTGAAAATTATATAACTTCTGGAATCAAGAGGAACCTCTGCCAAGGAGAAGAGCTGGAGAGCTAAAGAAGAGTGCTGCCCCGGTCTGTGTCTGTGCTTTGTTGGGCTATCCTGCAGTTGCTGCTTCTGCCTATGAAAGGGGACAAAGACTAGACTTTGTGGTATATTCCTGCTTGAGAAGACTCTCCAAGGGCTTGGACTGAGCTTTCCCCCTGTTCTGAAGTCTCAGGGCAATCAAAGACTTCCCCTACCAGCACCTGGACTCTTGCTGAGACTCCTGCCCTGACAAGTGGTGCCCTATCCAGTCCCTGGGCCCTTGAAAGGAGAAGCTGGTGAAAATCCAAGAAAACATATTTCGGACAACTCCGGACCGACGTGCTGCCGAATCCCGTGACGCCGCCTGTAACCGACTCCTTGTTCCTTGCTGAAGTGCAACGACCCTAACAGGCCCGATATCGCTGCAGCTTTGCTGAAGTCTGCGACTCTGTGGAAGTCGCAGCACCACATCGTGACTGACTCTGCCCGAAGTGCACAGATTCAACACTTAGCACAGATGCTGCCTCACCTTCATCGCTCCGCAGCAAGGACCTGTTGCCTCTTTGTGACGCCTCCACTCCTTTGCCCTGTAGCACTGGAACCAACGCCGCCTCGGATCCAGCGACACCACACTGGCTTGTTCTCACATTTTACTAAGGTACTGTACCTGTGGGTCTACGTGACTCCATACCCGATGCCATTGGCGTCAGATTGTGGTGAACGACTCCTTCACGATGCCGTGTTATGACCTCATTGAAGCAATTTGTTTTTCTAAGCGCTATTTTTGAGTTTAATCTTTAAAAAATCATAACGACTTGTGTATGTCGGATTTTTGTTGTTTTGTTCAGATAAATATTGGCTATTTTTCTAAACCTGTGTTGAGTCTTTTTGTGGTGTTTTTACTGTATTATTTTGTGTGTTGGTACAAATACTTTACACATTGCTTCTGAAGTTAAGCCTGCCTGCTCATGCCAAGCTACCAAGGGGGTGAGCGGGGGTTAACCAAGGGTGATTCTCCTTTACCCTGACTAGAGTTAGGGGTCCTTCCTTGGACAGGAGGTAACTTGACTGCCAACAAAAGACCTCATTTCCAATAGTAAGCATCACAAATCAACAGTGTACTAACCAAGTTACTGCCCCAGTGCCAGTTATAATGGGTGACATTAGAGAGCAACACCAGTTTGTTATCTTTGATCTAGTCCTGTTTCCTTCTGGGCAGAGACCTTTGTCTGCAAGTTCAACTGTGTTATATATTGCACGCAGGACATGGTAGAAATAGAGAACCAAGTGGCTGATGCCGAGTTCAAGTTACAGTCATCCGAGTCTGTTGTCAGACTGTGTCCAGTCCCTACCAAGGACTTGGCAATAGACTTAAGGGAGACAGTCAAGAACAGGATCTGGGATTTTACTGATAAAAAAAGTTGGATTGGTCAAGTATGCCAAGCCCCTAAAGCTTCCCCTTCTGCCTAATGCCATTTACCCTTAGACTCACCCATACAAGATGACCCCCGAGGCCATTGCAAGAATCAAACCCTCCATTGAGAAAATGATAGAGCGAGGGGTTCTGAAGGAGGTTATTGGAAGGCAATGTAATTCCCCAAATATGGTCTTACAAAAGTCAAACAAAAAGTGGAGGATCATTCAAGGCATTTGAAAGATTAACCAAATTGCCGTTCCATGCTATCCTATGATACCAAGACCTTTCTGTGATTGTATTCCAGATTCCTCCAGAAGTGTAGTGGTTCATGGTCATTGATCTTTGTCAGACATTCTTCTTGATCAGATTGCTCGAACAGAGCCCTGTTTCGCTTCAGATTCTTGGTCCAAGAGAAGTCCCTTGTGTGGTGTCATGCCCCACAAGGGTACACAGAGAGCCCCTCTTATTTCAACAAGATTCTTGAACCTAGAGCATCTGCAATTGCCATGCAGCTCGACATTAATCCAAAACAAAGATGATTGCCAGATTGCCTCAATGACTAAAGAAGCTTGTAAACAGGACACTAATACTTTTCTCATTCATTTGGCCGAGAATGGACATAAGGTCTCTGCTGTAAAACCTGCAATACTCTAAGAGGGAAGTCATGTATCAGGGACATCAAATAGCAAAGGTAGTGTGGTGAGTGTCTCATGAATGCCTAAAGACAGTTCATTAAATGAAGTTCCAAACTACTCCGAAAGAAGGGAGAATTGTTTATGGGCATGGTTGCCTACTGCCAACAATGGATTCCAAACATTCTTAGTGGTAAATCCTTTCATAAGGGTAATGCATGCTTATATCAAGGCCCCGGTAACAAAGAATAAAAGCATGGAAGTCTTCCAGAGCTTAAAAATGTACTTAGCAGTGCACCCGCTTTCGGAATGGCAACTATATGAAAGATTTTGTGCTCGTTTGTCACGAAAGAAATGTGTGTGAACTGTCTGTATTAACACAAGCTCATTGGTACACTAAGCATCCCATTGGCTATTTTCAGCTACTCTTGATCCGGTGGCCACAGCATTGAATGGTTTTCTAAAAGCGGTTGCAGCAGCTAGCCTTACTATACAGCAAACTGAGGGGGATCTTGATGGGCTATCCTTTGACTGTAATGGTGCCACACTCCATCGAAATTCTCACGACTCATACCAGAACTCAGCATTTGACAAATAGCCTTCTCACCCTCAGTCGAGAATATTTTCATCTGGAGATGTAACACACTAAACCCAGCTTCCCTATTACCAACCCCAAAGGAAGAGGAAGAGAGTGAATTTGACCATGATTGTATCAGTGTAACTAAGCTATGCACAAAACCAAGTTTTGACATACTGGATGTCCCCCTTGCCAAGTCGGATCATACCCTTTATATTGATGGATCATGTCAGAGAGTCGGACTTGGTATCTTAAGAGCTGCTTATGCCGTATGTACTTTGAGTGGGTTAGTGGAAGCATCTTAGTTGTGCCAGGTAACGTCTGCGCAAGATGCTGAACTGTTATCTGTTACCAGAGCCTTCTGTATCTCAGAAGGCTTGCGAGTTACCATTTACACAGACAACCAGGATGGGTTTGGAGCTGTGCATGACTTCGTCCAGTTATGGTTGCAGCTGTAATTTTTTACTTCCATTTATACCCCCATCAACAATGGATTGTATGCTTCAAATATGTTAAATGCCATTCAATTGCCAAGGGAGATTGCCATGGTAAAGTGTGCTGCACATAAGAGCAGTAATGATTTTGTTACCGGAGGCAACCACTGTTCAGATGAAGTTGCCCAATACTGGGCTCTTATCCAGCAACTTTCAATTAGGTGAGCCATGTAACAGAGGGAGACACAGTGACGAATATGTTATTGAATCCTGTGCATGTGTTCAATGAGTTGAGAAAATTACAGCATGCTGCCCTTGCAATAGAAAAGGCTAAGTGTAAGGATCAGATGTGCAAAGAACGCCAGTGATATGTGGGTGTGAAATAAAGGAAAGCTTGTCCTCTCTGATTCGCTCCTACCAGCAATAGTCAGACACATGCATGGTCCAACTCACGTGGGAATAGTGTCTACTTTCCATTCTTACTGGTTTGATCCTCGGTTCAGAATGACAGCAGAAGACTTGTGCCTACGATGTATGATCTGTGAAAAGCAAAATGTGGGTCAGAAAGTTGAGGTGACCATGGGTCATTTTGGAAAATCTGATGATTTATTTAATCATCTTCAGATTGACTTCGTGGAAATACCAAGATGCAATCAGCTAAGGTACATCCTCATCATGTGTTTGTTTTCACGATGGGTCGACACTTTTACCACCCAAGAGTGTGACAGAATAACAGTTGCCAAACTATTGTTGCAGGAGTTAATCCAGTGATTTGGAATGGCAGGCCATCTTGAATCAGATTAAAGAACAAACTTCAAAAGTTAAGTCATGCAGTCATTATATGTACAGCTCTAAGTATTGACCAAAGGTTTCACTGTAGCTACAGTCAAGAAGCATTAGGAACTGTAGAAAAAATGAATGTGATGATAAAAAACTGGCTACAGCTTGTCCCTCTACACCACTTAAATGGCCTGATGCCCTTCCTTTAGTGCTCAGGTGCATCGAAGTACACCTTGTAAAAGAACTGGACTATCGCCACATGAAGAATTGATGGGGAGGCCCATGTAAATACCCTCTTTCCCAGCACCTACCCTTGTGAATAACACAGATGACATGATCCTCGAATACTGCAAAGGATTGTCTGACATGGGGCATTCCATCTCTCAGGTTGACATTGTTACTCCGCTGTCCAAGAATCCCCAAGGCACATCTTGAAACCTGGTGACTGGGTTCTCACAGGAAACATGTCCTCAAGCCCTGTCTAGATGAGTGCTCGTGTTGACCCTACCAGGTGATCCTGGTTACAAACACTGCTGTCAAGTGTGCTGGTCTGCCGAATTAGAAACAGGTCTCTCACACCAAAAGGGCAAGGTATGAAGGGGAAGCAGCAGACCCAACATCTTGTCTATTCCTCAAGTCATCCTAGGTTTGAGGTGTCTGAGGCTTTTGAAGAGGAGGACCAGACTGGAGACCTGCCATCTCCGTTGGATGAACAGCCTACAGAGCCAGAGACTGACGGGGATGTTGTCATTTCATCAACCACTGTGATACCAACGGCTAAACTCAGGATATGCATACACCGGGACAGCGAGAATTAATGGAAAGCAGAGGCTAACCTATCACAGCAACCTTCCCAAGGAGCGTAAGCTGCAGCTGAACTGGGAGACTTTCCTTAAGAGAGTGAAACGGCCCCAAAGGAGCCAGAAATCTCAAGCACTTCAAAGGACGGTTGGCATGAAGGACTCAGACGAGACTCCCTGAAACTAAAGACTTGTGGTGCCAAAAACATGTTACACCACCCACTGACAAAACATCAAAAGGATGAAGAGAGAGCTAAGGTAATGGTCAGAAGACAATAGCTTCTTTGGCCTCCACCTGGAACAGAATAAAAATTGCTGTAGATTTTGAGTTAGGGTAGAGACAGTAGGATAGCAGCTAGGGGACTAACTCTATCAAAGGTTTACCTGATCTCACTTGAAAGTGGTGCAGTCATGCTACAAAATTATAAATGTGAGTTTGGCAGTTGCCATTTCAGTTTCTATGTTTGGGTGACTGTTGGATGGTACTTGCTAGGAGGGGATAATTCACAATTTTCAAACAATTACACCCTTACCCCTGTAGTCAGCCCTCCCTTGCCCAAGAGTACCATTTCACATATCCCACTGCACGAGTGTGTATAGCAATAACATGTATCATCGGATGTTGTCTGAGTATGTAAAGGTTGAGGATTGTTTCATCTGCTCATATTCATGCTTCAGCAGCTGAAGGTGCAGCTTACTATCATTTACCTCTGCCATACTCATTCTCCTGCTCCATGTATTATCTGAAGTTGTCTGAGTATGTAAAGGTCTTGGAGGTTGAGGATTGTTTCATCTGCTCTTATGTTTCTGCTTCAGCAGCTAAAGGAGCAGCTTACTATCATTTACCTGTGCCATACTCATGTTTTGTGAAGTCCTTCATGCTCGACAATGCTGTGCATACATTCCACACATAGATAAGCAGCTTGACAACTATATTATTAACATCACAAACATAACAAATTAATTAACCAAACTGAAAGAATCAGGTGCCTGGAAAGGATTAGGATCATTCTTTGGATCCACTGGAAAGGAATTTTTCTAAGATTGGAGAGTGGCTTGGTAGTGTAGGATGAGAAACCCTGAAGTTGCTATTAACCCTCTCCTGATCCTACTAATTGGAATTGCAAGTGTGCTCATTTTCTTCAAGTTCTGCAAAGGACTTTCATCACAGAAAGGGATGAATTGTGGGTATTATAAACTGTCAGCAATGAGAGGAAGAAAGCAGAAGAGACTTGATGTCAAGGTTGAGGAAACGCAAAGTGAGCTTTATGATATCACGAAGGATCTAGGAGTAACAAAGCAGAAGAATCCAAAGTTGATAACTGATGTGCTGTAATAAAGAATTTGGGTGACGATTAAAGTCATCAGAAAGGGGGCTGTAAGCTTTGATTTTTAGTCAATAAAGAGAGCATCACAAATTGAGCTTATACTAACACTAAATTGTGTTTACACTGTCCTCCATCTTGCCTCAACATCACAATATATCACGTGATAACTGCTGATGATTCCTGTTCTAAATAAAACTCGTCTAGTTTTCACTTGAGTAAGTAGAAAGTGTTTTCAGTGAAATTTCTTTGTCATACTGAATCAAGAACAGTTATCACTATCCCAGGCTTATGTTAAAATAATATATCATCTTAACTGTACAGCAAAGCCTGTGGGAATGGGCTACAGGGAGGACTGGGGACTGGGTCGTCTGGCTTTGTGGATCAGGCAGCCGACTGCACCTGGGCCTAGGCCAGCAGGACATGGCTTGGCTGGAACCCACCCCTCTGTCTTGATCCAGAAAACCAGCGCTTGGCCCTCGGTCCCCCCATAAAGCCCCTGGGGAGAACTCCCTGGAGTGGCCTATTGCACCACTGGAAAATCCCCAGTTACACCTGCTGCCCTCAAAAGACCGTTAGGAAGGGTAAGCAGGCTGGTCATTAAAAAACCTAGTGGGGTAGGTCTCTCTCAGACACCTCAACCTGAGATATTCCTGTGTCTGACTGACAAATGTTAGCATTTCTTATTCTCATCTATTTTCTTTAGTATACTCAAGCTTAGTTCGAAAGCATGCTTGGGGCGACAAATACTTCTGGGGTGAAGTGTGGAGAGGCATGTTGTTGGGGGGGTTTCTTCAGTTTATAGTTGTTCCCTTTCCTCATCTACCAGCCAGCACCAGTCACAATGATGTGTGACACACACTTCAAGTCACATTGTGGGTGTGCTTACAAACCCCCTGTAGGAAAGTGGCTCTTTTGACATGGGTAGCCCCCCACTTTTTGCCTGGTATTAAATGTGGTTTCAAAGTTGTTAGTTCCCTGGGCCAGATCTCTTTCCCAAAATGTTGTGATGCATTGGCATGATTGGAAACACCTTTAGCTGCCACTATGAATCCCTAGTAAATGGTACTTAGGTACCCAGGGCATGGGGTTCTAAGGGTAGGCCTCTAAGGGCAGCAGCACAGATTGTGTCATCCTCAGGGACCATGCATCCAAGTGCCCCCAGCACTGCCATTGCCGACTGAGCGTCCTTGTGCAATCCTAAAATGCAAAACTGACATGGCACACAGCCTGTGTTCCCTGTCCACTACACACTGCATGCAATATAGGAGGTCACCCCTCTGGCAGGCCTTTCAGCCCTATGGCGGGGTGCACTATACTGCATGTGTGGGCAAAGATGCATAAGCAATGTACCCCTACTGTGTCCTTGACAAACCTGGGACTTAGTAAGTGAACAGAGCAGCCATGTTACATGCATGTGCTGGACACTAGCTAGTACAAGTTTCACAGCTAGATGATGGCCACTTTGAACCCAGGGTTGTTTGGTATCAAACAACTCCGAACACTAAATTCAAACTGGTACCAGTATTGGATTTATTGCAAAATTTACCCATGGGCAACCATAGAGGTGATCCCTGCAAAAGCTAAATAACCCTGGCATGGTTGCTGGCTGGTCACAACCAGCCTGCCTCCACCAGACAAGATTCTGGAACACTGCGGTGAGAGCCTTTGCTCTCTGGGTTCAGAAAACAAACCATTCCTGGGCAGAGGTGTTGAATCTCCCCCCCAAGAAATGTGTGCAGCCCTGTCTGCGAGCTTCAAAGGGCTTGCTGCCCTTCAAAGTCGACCTCCAGCCCTGCTGCTAGCAACAGATGGCAGCCCCCATTGCAAACCCCCACATTTGCAAGGAGCAACTGCAGGAAAATGCACAAAGGACAGGAGGAGTGGCCAACCCCAGCTTGCACTACCCCTAAAGTGTTGCATGTGAGGTGACCTCTCCATTTCATTTCCCTCCAACTTTCATGGTAGGAAAAAGACCTATCAGGTATAGGGAAGTGACCTGTGCCCAGAAAAAATGAAATTAGGTTCTGTGTGAATTATAGGAGTCTCAACTCAGTAACTAAGACAGATGCACACCCAATTCCAAGAGCTGATGAGCTCAAAGACAGATTACGGGCAGCCAAATAGCTGAGTACTTCTGATTTGACATCAGGGTACTGGCAGATTGACCTGACCCAGGAGAAAGAGGCATCTGCATTCTCCACTCCAAGTGGGCATTATCAGTTTACTGTTATGCATTCTGGATTAAAGAATGACCCTGACACCTTCCTAAGGCCAGTGGACCCCGTCCTTGTTGGTCCAGAATCCTTTAGTGCAACATATTTGGACGACATTGCTGTCTACAGCTCCACATGGCAGGATCACCTGATCCACCTAGGAAAGGCCCTTGAGGCTCTGCAGAAGGCAGGCCTCACTATCAAAGCCAGTAAGTGCCATATAGGGCAGAATAAAGATGTTTACTTGGACCACATTGTAGGTAAAGGCCAAGTCCAACCCCTCCAACCCAAGAGCCAGACCATTCTGGTTTGGGAAGCTCCCACAACCCAGACTTAGGTCAGGGCATTCCTTGGCTTGACTGGGTATTATATGAGATTTGTGAAGGATTATGGCATCATAGTGCCCCCCTTTGCAGAACTGACCTCCAAGAAAATGCCCAAAAAGATTAACTGGGCAGTGAGTTGTCAAAGGGCCTTTGACACTCTGACGAATGACATGTGCTCTGTTCCGGTCATACAGGCTCCAGATTACTCCAGGCAGTTTACTCTTCAAACAGATGCCTCAAAACGGGGAGTAGAAGCAGTCCTAGTTCAGAAATATGATAAGGGACATGACCAGCCCAGCAGAAGACTACTCCCTAGGGAACAAAAAATGGAGTGCTATAGAGAGAGAAGTCTTTGTTGTGGCCTGGGCCTTTAAGAAGCTGAGACCATACCTGTTTGTCTCTCACCTCATAGTTCAGACAGACCGGATACCTCTGAGACAGTTGCAACAAATGCAAGGTGAAAATCCCAAACTGCTTATCTGGTATATCCCTACAGGGAATGGACTTTCAAGTGGAACACAGACCTGGGACTGCCCATGCCAATGCAGATGGCCTTTCCAGGGTCTTTCACTTAGACAATGACTCACTATGGAAAGCGTAGTCTCATCTCCTTTCATTTGTGGGGCTAATGTAAGAAAGTGCCTATTTTGACATGGTCAGCCCCCACTTTTTGCCTTATATTTTATGTGGTTTCCAAGTGTAGTGTCCAGGGTCCCCTGCTAACCAGGTTCTCTGGGCCAGATCCCTTTCCCAAAACTGCTGTGATGCATTAACAGGATTAACACCTTTAGCTGCCACTATAAGACCCTAGTAAATGGTACTCAGGTATGCAGGGCATGGGTACCAAGGGTAGGCCCCTAAGGGCAGTGGCACAGACTATGCCAACCTAAGCGAGCATGCATCCAAGTGCACCCAGCACTGCCACTGCAGGATGAGTATCCTGGTGCAAGTCTAAAATGCAAAACTGACATTGCACACAGCCTGTATGCCCTGTCCACTACACACTGCATGCAATATAGGTAAGTCACCCTTCTGGCAGGCCTTTCATCCCTACAGCAGCGTACACTATACTGCATGTGTGGGCACAGATGCGTAAGCAATATGCCCCTATTGTGTCCTTGCCAAACCTGGGACATAGAAAGTGAACAGAGCAGTCATTTTACTTGCATATGCTGGACACTGGTCAGTACGAGTTTCATAGCTAACATGATGGCCATCCTAAACCCTGGGTTATTTGGCATCAAACAACTCAGAACAATAAATCCAAACTGGTACCAGTATTGTATTTATTGCAAAATGTACCCAGGGGCCGCCTTAAAGATGACTCCTGCAAAAGCTAACTAACCTTGGCAAGGTCACTGGCCAGTCACAACCCTCCTGCCACCACCAGACAATATTCTGGAACCCTGGGGTGCGAGCCTTTGCTCTCTGGGTTCAGAAAACAAATGAGTTCCTGGGTACAGGTGTAGCACCTCCTCCCCCAGCAATGTGCACAGCCGTGCCTGAGAGCTTCAAAGGGCTTGCTGATCTTGAAACTCGACCTCCAGCCCTGCTGCTAGCAGGAGATGGCCGCCTTATTGCAAACCCCCACTTTTGGTGGTAGCAACAGCAGAAAAATGCACAAAGGACAGGAGCAGTGCAGCAGCCACCCACCCCTAAGGTGCTGCATGTGAGGTGACCTCTCCATTTCATTTTCCTCCATCTTGCATGATAGGAAAATAGCCTATCAGGGACAGGGAAGTGATCTCTGCCCACAGGAAGTGGTTGCATAGTGGATGTAGTCACCCTAAGGTAATGACCCATTGGTCACTAAAAGGTACTCCCCTAAACATCCACTAAATGCAGTATTTAGTGGGAACCTTAGACCTGCAGATCAGATACCAAGGACACAAGAAGGCTTGCAACAAAGAAGACCCAAGGCTTGAGAACTGCATTCCTGCTGCAAAAAGAAAACGGCGCCAAACCCTGCCTGCTGCACCCAGGACTCAACAATCGCCACTGAGGAGTTGCATGGACATCGGACAGACTCTACAAACCCGCAGAGGCCCCCCTTCCTTCTGAAAAACACCAAAGATCTCCCTCCAGAGTGACGGTACCATTACTTACAACAAAAATGCAAAAGACCAGCAAAGTGCAGTTCACTAAATGGCCGTTGACCAAAGAACCAAACACCGCAGCAAGACCAAATTTCACCCACTAAACACAGAGGACAAAACCTGCAAGCATACCAAGTTTGGTGACACTCCAGTGGTTGAACCATGCAATAGCCAGTGGTACTGGACCACCAACGTCAGACTCCCAGAAGAGAATTCCACTCTGGACTCTCAAATGGCCAGAAGCAAGCCCCATTCGAGAGACTTGAGGACACATAAACCACCCCCCCCCAGAGTGGCTCTGCTGACCTGCAATTCACCCTCAAAATTACCTGCCTCCTGCTTCCAAGTGCACCTTTGTGCACAGCTCTTAGCTCACCCATCTGCCCTGCACTCGGTCTCCCTGGGCCCTGCACTGGAGATCCAGCTGTGCTCTACGGCCCCACCCCTTGCGACCTTTACATTCCAAGGGGACCCACCAGACTCACCTTGTAGTTCGCCTGTGCATTGCTTTTCCAAGAGGTTCCTTACAGTGGTTCTGCACCAGCTCCAGAGACTTTTCAGGAGCTGCTCCTGCCAAAACCGGGAACTGCCCAAACATCTCCGCCTAGTCCAGAGGACCTCGATGACCTCGACCTAAAAACAAAAGATGACACTGGGAAACGCATTGCTTGATTTATATACATTTTTAAAGTATTCTCTCTATGGTGCATAATTACACACAAAAGCACACATTTTCTAAACTTTGAAAAATCATAACTTAAAAAGTACCTATCCAATTTTGATGATCTTGTTCTTAAGAATTTTATAAAAATCTTAAGTCTCGAGTTATTCCTTTGAGAGTGTGTCCATTTTCAGGTCGAGCGTAAGCATTCGACCTCATGTATACTTTTGGCTTAAAGCGATTACATTTGTTGGTTGCAGTGCCCTTTAAAAAAAATTGCTCTCTCCCCTTTCACAGTGGGTGTTTTAGGCTGGTAGCTGCCTGAGTTTTATTGCAGCATTCCGTTCCTCACATCTCCTCCCCTGTCACTGACATTTGTTTTGGCTTTATTCCAGTGCTGTCCTCATTTACCTGCGGCTCCTAAAATAAGCTTATTTTACAAAAGAAACACCCAGTCATTTAGCTCACTGCTCACAAAAGCCACAATATGCCCTTTCTGGTAGAATGCAGCTAAACCTAGAAGAAATGATGTGAAACTTGCTTAGCCTTGCATTGCATCTTGCTTCTCTCTCTCCAGGACCCCTCCCTGCCAGCACTCACAACATCACACACTGTGCATTACTTATCTCCATCATTGGGGCCATAAATCTTCTCAGGCTGCTCTGTTCATTGTAATACGAGGCAAGAACACTTGCAAGACTTTTCATTCTTTTAAAATAAAAAGAAACTACTTTTCCAGCCTTATTTTCCAATTTCTTTTAAAACGTTTACACAATACTTGGTAGTGCAGTTATCTAGTCTCTCCTCAAGGGCTTGTGATTTCTGATGCTCTAGTGGCCTTTTACAGCAACATTTGTTGCAGATTTAGCAAAACACTACATACATTTAATATGGTTGATTCTGCATCAGTATGTTCCAAATTATATTTATGGTGCCTTGTTGCTAGATGACATTTTGTTCACGTCGTGCTGTTTTTTATTCCTAAACCCAGATTGAGTTTAATATTAAAAACACACTTGTACCTATAGCATTGTTTTTATATGGGGTTTATATGCTATAAAATGCATGTGCCTTACTGGCCCTTCAGTAATAGCAGATTCTCATATATAACTAGCAGAAGCACTATCCCGCTTACATTTCACTCATTTTGACTTGCTTTACTGGCCCTTGTCAAATGCAAAACCACACAATTCCACACCACTCAACATAGTTCAGTTCACACAATTCCACTCCACACCACATAATTCCATACCAAACCACATAATTCCACTCCACAACACACAATTCCACTACACACTACATACATCCAATACACACCACAAAATTCCACATCATGCTATATAATTCAGGGCCATGCCACATAAATACCCTTCACGCCACACAACACACCACCCCACATAATTCCACTCCATGATGCACAATCCTACGACACTTAATACCACATAATTCCTATCTACATAATTCCAATACACATAGCTCTACTCAACGCCAAACAATTCAAGCGAACAATTCAAAGCCAAACAATTCTACACCACACAATTCCACTCAAACCCACATGACTCCACTCCACACCACATAATTGCAATCCACACAATATAATTCAACATCATTACATATAGTTCCAATCCAAGCCAGTCCATATAAATCCGAATAGCAAGGTTGCGTACTCCTTAATCCACCCCTGGCCTCTTTAATCCACTGCTACTCTGTGCCCCTTTAGCTCTTTTTTGTGGGTCCCTGCTTTCTTCCTTTGTGAGTTTGTCCTCTTTCACCTCCTTTGACTTTCCCCTTTGTGTGTTTTTCCCTCTCTTGCTTGCAGGAAATGTCTGCGCACTGGCAACCACCGGATCAAATAGTGTGTGTGTGTGTGTATATATATATATATATATATATATATACACACACACATACACACACACTATTTGATCCGATGGTTGCCAGTGTGCAGACATTGTTTGTGGTTATGTACAGCTGAGAGTAGTTTGTTTTAAGGGCCTTGTTTGTAATAGTATTGTAGTAGGCCTGAAAATGTGTAAGGCACTACGCCCCCTAAGGGTTATATATATGGTTACACTGCATTACTTTCTGCCATTCTGTTTTCATGTCGTTATGCCCTCTAGGGGCTGACTTCATGGTTAGATGACCATGTTTCTTACAAATGCTATTTTCATCTAGAGGCTATTCTGAGCATTACAGTCAAGACACTACAAAATTTGCTGCACTCAGAAAGTTGCCCCATAATGCTTTGCAGGGCATTCCTTTTCACAAAAATTTTTTGCCCATAACTCACCGTGTGGTGGTCCTAGGACAATGGGACCACCATCAAAATTTTCAGCACTCCACACTCTGTCTAGGGCTTCTCTGGGTCCCCACACTAGGATGGGAGGACTGCAAAATACTGACTGGTGGAGGAAGGTTATTGTCTTTTTAAGTTCTATCATGGCTGGAACTTTAGTTTTCCGGCTGGGCGTAGTTTGCGTTTTAAGGGCCTAGATTGTAATATTATTCTGGTAGGCCTGATATTTTGTAATGCACTACGACCTCTAGGGACTAGATATATGGTTACACTGCATTACGTTCTGCCATCCTGTTTTCGTGTGGTTGTGTCCTTTAGGGGCTGACTATATGGTTACATGACCATGTTTCTTACAAATGTTATTTTTATAGTGGTGCCCTCTAGTGGCTGTTCTGAGCATTACAGTCAAGATACTACAATATTTGCTGCACTTGGAAACTCGACCCATATTGCTTTGTGGGGCAATTCCTCTTAAAAAACATTTTTAATTCAACGCATGATGTTCTCTTTCTATCTAGGTCATCTCTGGGTCCCCCCACTAGATTGAAGGGATCCCAAAATAATAATATAAAAAAATATAATAAATAATGGCAATATTTTCATTTTTTTGCTGAAGATAGAGGAAGAAGGTAAATAGAAGTGCTTTAGTTATATGCAGGGCCACTGGTATTATGTGGCAGAGAGGAACTAATTATGCGCCAGGGTTGACCAATTTATGTGGCAAGAAAAGTCCAGTTATGCATTTACATCACCAATAGCTCTAACTCAAGCAAATGCTAGACCTATTACATTGCAAATGCTTGTTATTGATACTGAGAGTACAACAAAAGCTTTGCACTAACTGCTTGACCACGCTACCATAAACATTCGAGCATTAGGTGGTTTACCTCTGTAAATCAAGGTGGGGTTGCATGGACTCTGCACAGTGCACATCAGTTTTGTACACTATATAGAGAGAGACACCTACATCTCCTACTCCTCTGGAGTAGAGGTGGGAAGAACTGACTGAATTCGACTCCGCAGAGTTACATAAAATCTCTGCAAGATCCATCAATGGCAAAATAGGAACGCTGTGCTGCTCATGCAGTGATGTAGTGCTGGGAGCGCATTCCACACTGATAAATCAGCACAAACAGCACCACATAGGGCAGCAGAGGGCGCAACTACTTAAGTTGATTCTGCAGCGACTCGAGTAAGTTTTCCACTCCAGAGGCTGCCTTGTGACCATGAAGAGTTGCGACCACCTGTGTTGGAACAGTCCTCCTAGCAACCAAACATCGTGGTAGGGGATGTCAAATCTCAGTCTTGCTCACCAACTTACCATTTTGGAGCCGGGTGCAAGAAAACAATTCTGCCACTTGGCGATTGGCAGAATTTTGTCAGAACTCTGTAGTAGAAACAAAGCGGAATTGGCAAACTTCTGCCGGCGGAACTAAATATTTTGTCCACCCCTACTCTTGGCTACTCAGCCAGGAAATGCACATGAGGCTCCTCAGGCTCTCTCTGCACAAAATTCCAGTTGACATGTCCTTATCCCTCATGTACTGGAACATCAACAAACTTCTTGACCAAATCAAACATACTGCTGTGCTGCAATATGTCAAACACACCCAACCTATGTTTCTTTTACTCCAAGAAACACACTTGCTGGGTGCAGCCTGCTCTTTCCTTCACAGGTTTGAATATGACAGTTGTTATCACTCCGGGTACCTCAGGGGCTCCAAGGGGTTGCTATACTCCTTAACAAGTCCTTTCCACTGAGAATGATCTCACTCACCACAGACACACGAGGCCTCTTTGTAGGCAGTAAGGGACTGCAAGAGGAGCAACAATATAACTTCCTTAGTATCTACGTTCCACCACGGCTGGCCTCCTCTGCCCTTAAGGTGACTGAAATGGCTCTATTAGCTCTCCTCCATGGCACAACCAGAATTGTTGGGGACGTTAATGCCTCCCCTGACCAAAACAAGGATGCCTTGGTGCCCCCCACGGTGTCCTGAAGGCAGTGAGCTACACAAGTCAGTGGCTGGCTGGACTCAGGGGGACTAAGTGATATCTGGAGAGTTTGGCACCCAGGGGCTGTGGAGTACACTAACACATATGTGGCACACAAAACCCAATCCCACATTGACCTTTTCCTGCTCCTGGGGACTGAGGCATCTCCAGTCGCTACCCAGTCTCCCTTCTGCTTGACACTCCATCCACCGGTCTCCAACCCATTTGGCGCCATAATGCTTGGCACCTCACGCATTCCCAATGCGAGGACTATAGAGCCAATGAAATTGAAGCATATTTCCAAACACACAAGGGCTCGGTTTAATTTGCCATTGCGCTATGGGAGGCAGGCAAGGCCACCACTAGAGGCATGGCTAAATCCTACATTAGACATCAAGAGAAGAGTAAACAACAGTTCATCACTACCTTTAAAAACTGTATCATCCACCGGGAGCATCAATTTGAAGAGGATGACTGACTGCTGAAAGTGGTTGATACTTCTTTGGGCCTCCCTCAGGTAGTCAAACCTAGACGAGGTATGCCAATGCTGATGGGCGTTGATTAGATGGATCTACAAATGCAGGGACAAGAATGGGAAAGTACTCTACTGGCTGGCCATGGGAGACCTGCTGCCCAGAGTGTCCCGGTGGTGCAGGATCCCTCGGGCCAAGTGGACCACAAAACATTGATAATTGCATAAAAGTCTGCAGATTACAGCAAGCTTTATGCCCAGCACCCTCGCTCATTTACCAAATAGACTAAACTGCTCCTGTCAGATTCCCCTCCCTACTTTACCCATCGCCTCAAGGGACTCTGAAGATGCAGATGACCACTGAACAAATTGAGAAAGCTATCCTGGCAAGTAACCTGGGAAAGATACCGGGAACAGATGGATTCCTCTTGGAATTGTATCGCAAATTCCACTCCATCCTCATCCCTCAACTACATGCTTCATAATGAGAAGTTGATGAGATGGGAACTTTCCCCTGGAACTGGACTCTGCAACCATAGTGGTTATCCCTAAGACAAGTGACCCAGAACCCTCCTGCAAGGACCTTCGCCCCATCTCCCTGATAAATTTGGATCTTAAAATTCTTGCAAAACTCCTAGCCCTCTGCCATACTCAGGTTATTAATGCTGTGGTCCATCTGGATCAATGCAGCTGTTTGCTGGGCCGTAATACCTGCAACTGGAACCGCTGAGCACACACAGCACTGGCCCAAGTCAGTGAGCTCCAGGATCCCTGTTATTTCTCAACTTTGAGAAAGGATTTGACTCTATTGATTGGTTCTACCTAAATGAGATGATGGAGCAGATGGATTTCGGCCCTTGGTTTTGCTCCCTCATATGACTCCTGTATGGTATAGGTTTATGTACAAGGGGCGTGCGGGTGTTGAAAGGAAACAAAGGGCTACATGGTGCAGGGGGCTGACAAGGCCCTATAAAAAACAGTGGACTTCTTCAAAACAACCACACAAAAGAAGAGCCATAAGACGGAAGAGATCTACCAAGAAGAAGAGAACACTCTCTAGTGCAAATATTTTTTAAAACAGCTATCATGGCCTTCGTACACTGCGCCTCTGGTGAATTTGCCAAATCTGAGCTAGATTTGTTTTCTCTAAAAACCTACACAGACTAGTGTTGAGAATCGTTTTTTCATGGAAGTATCGTCTCTAGCCACTCTGACACCGATAGAGTTTTTTGTATTGGCGTCCACGGATATATATTGGGATCTCAACAATACTCTACTGCACCTCGTCTGCAAAATAACGAAAGCGAACGGCGCCCACATTGAAGCCGATGCTAAAGTGGCACCGATCGCCTATCTCATCGCAACCATGTTTAATCAGGTGGACATTAACCTGGGCGATCGACTCATCACGCAAAGTGATAACATGTACGTCTACAGGGCCTGCATAGAGAGTATTTTAAATTACTGACGCGAAGACCTGGACACACAGCTTTCAGCGGGGCTTTTCTACAAAGATACTTATGCGCATTTTGAGGACATTGGCGTTTGGTCCGGGGCAATGATTGTTTTAAAAAAAAGAGCCAGCTTCACCGCTGACTGTAGACAGTTTGACTTCCTGGGGCACATACATTCAGACCTTTTCTTCCAAGATGAACTTCTCGTCAACGGTATTGATCTTAAGATCAAACTCAACCATAACAAGGAAGCGTTCTGTCTCATCAGCGGCGATGCAGAACAGCATAAACTGCTTATATTGTCCGCAAGCCTGTTTGTAAAGTGAGTGAAAGTGTCACCGAGCGTCAGACTGGCCCACGCCGAAGCTTTACAACTATCGAACGCCAAGTACGCCATTGAAAGAGTTGCTCTGAAGACATTCAGCATCCCCGCCGGTACTAGATTAACGCAAAATCTATTTCAGGGGCAACTTCTGAAACTCATCATCTTAGGGTTTGTGGACAATGCAGCTTTTAGCAGTCTCTATACCTTTAACCCTTTCACCTTCAAGCACTACGATATAAACTACGCCGCTTTGGTCCACGAGGGAGCTGTTATTCCCGCAAAACCGTTCACCCTGTTTTGGAACATCCAATTTTGTTTGGGAATATCTCGGTCTGGTCGCAATAACAGGGAAGCACCTGCGTGACTCAGGATTCGTTGTTTCAAGAGAGGGGTATGGGACCACCTATACGCTGTTTGCGTTCGACCTGACTCCTGACATGGAAGACGGTGACCACTACAACTGGATCAAAAATGGAAATCTAAAAGCTGAAATACACTTTACAAAGGCGCTGGCTACCAATGTGAACATGATTGTATTCTCTGTATTCGACAACGTCATCCAAGTCTATCACGCCCAAGAGATTATGTTTGTCTATCATTAAAAGACTGTAAAATGGACACGGTGCAGATACATGACTTTTTAATTAGGCACAAATACACTAAGAAATACTTTTTAGGTGTATTTCCTAGCGACAGGCTACCGGAGGAGATAGGCCCAGAAAGACCCTGCACACTTGTGTATAAGTATGTCGGGGGCAGAACACTTCCCCCTGCATATAGCCGCTCACCACCGCACATGCAGCAGAATACTGTTGTTTAGTCCCAACTGCTGGTTCCGCAGAGCCATCGGTATACATGACCACCTGATATTGGTCAATAGGCAATGTGCCAGCGGGAACTGGGTACTCCATTTCATATTGAAGAAATTCTTGAGTCTGCAGTTCAGGGTCAAATATGTAATCTACATCAGTGGCTGTTAAAGACGTTGCCCATTGTATCCATTGCGGGTGTAAAGCTTTCGAATTAGGAACACTCGCTTTTGTAACAGCCTCCAGGGCCGGAATCGGGGAAACGACAATAATGCGCTGTCCCTGGGCAAGAGGTCGTTCTTTAATACCAGCCATCTGTACAGCAGTGAGAATTTTCTCAGTTTGTGCAAAACGTTGTTCTGCAGCCGAATACAAGTGAGACTTGTATGCTATCGGGACTGTCTCACCCTCATTAAAGGTGACATATGTAAATCCAACGGCACCAGGTATAACCCTGATAACCAGATGCGTTTTATTGTTCTGTGTGTGTAAATGCTTTACTGCTAAGATATCTGTTTGCAAATCTCGAAGAATATGTGTATGTTCAATCGTCCAAAATCTACTTGAAAAATTCAGGCGAATCAACTCGTATAAGGGTTTTATACGTGTAGCATAATCAGGAATGTAAGTTCTGCCAAAATTCAGAAACCCAATAATGACTGGAGTTTCTGAACCGTATTAGGAGGTTGCAACTGAGCACATTTCTCCAAAAAGTGTGGCGCTAAGCTCTTACCCTTCGACAACTCATATCCCAGGAAAATGACACTGAGGAAGGCAATTTTTGATTTCTTAAAATTAAATTTCTAGCCAATATCAGCAAATCCCACAACAATGCGCGCTACGCGCCTTAAATGTTGCAGTAACTCATCGTCCGTCAGATATATATCATCAACATATGATAACGCTTCAGGGTCCAACTCGTGCAGAATTTCTGTTACACGAGCCGAGAATAGTCCTGGGCTATTCTTATACCCCTGAGGCAGACAACAAAACTTTTTCTGAGAGCCAAACGCACTAAAGCTCGTATAGTCCCTACTTTCGGGCGCTATATTTTGGCAGAAGAATCCATTCGAGATATCTAATGTTTTGTATTTCTTACGCACAATATTATTCATGAGCGCTGCGCTGTGTGAATTTTGTATTGCATATGTGCGTGTATGTACATTTAAATGTCTGTAATCCACCACTATCCTATAAGAATGGTCCGGTTTAGCAACTGGAAATAAGGGATTATTTATCGGCGAGACACAGGATTCAATTACTCCCTGGTACTCCAATTGTGTAAGTATTTTCCTTACCGATGCCCTTGCCTCAAATTTTATAGGATATTGCGGTTGCGGCTGAGGTTCGCCCTTTATCGGAATTACATGATAAGGTGAATTTCTATCCCACCCCACATTATTTCTATATAGGGCGGGAGCCTGTGCTAGGGCCCATGATTTACTATAGGACTCTGCTAGTTCTCCCGGAACAAGTGGTGAGAATGAAGGTGTAATAACCTCCTCCCCAACTGGACAGTCACGAACAAAGTCAGGTGGCCAATCCTGTCCAGCCAGCAGAACGTCATACAATTTGACCACACGGTCCCAAAAAATGGTGTTTATAGTGTGCTCAACGTCCCCTTCTAATTGTAAAGTTACTGTATAAACTCTATCGGGATCAGAGACACGCATATCTGCTGTTTCGACCTGTATGAAGTCATCAGTTGCTTTCACCTCCAGGTGCTCTTGAAGACTCCGGCGAACTATTGTGACCTCTGCCGCGCTGTCTAACAGTGCTAACGCCCATTTCTTGTTCAAGATAACTCTCTTCCTGAGTGGCATGTCTAACTGAGACCGCTGCCACCTTCTTTTTAAATTGCTGTTTTTGTTGGATCGGTTTCTCTTCTTGTTTGACAGAAACCTCCGTTGAGCGTTGTGACTCCTGTCTCGGTTTCACGTACTCTGTTCTCTGCTCTGATAGCCCACCTCTCTCATTTCTCTTTTCCGAGGAGTCCTGAAAGGAACGAGATTGGCGTGTATCAGTATATTGATATCTAGCAGGCGTCTTCAAATTATCCCTATTCCTAAGATTATACCTATTCTGCGGGGTCTCCGGCTGCGGAGATTGTCCCCTATCTTTCTTAGGTGTCTGTTGTTTTTTCTCCCATCGCTTTTTAGTATCCTCAGGTTGCTGTTATTTAGTAGTATCTTTACTATTCTTACCCTGTAACTGGGGTTTCACGCTATCATGGTGTTAACAATTTCTACTCTCTCTCAGCTAGTTCTATTTCGAGCACAGATTGTTAAGCTTCTAACTTGCATTTCAGATTCCCTGGGAAGACATCAACCCTCATACCTGAGCAAAGGCCTGTGATCTGGTTCAGCATCTGCAACGAGGCAGTCAGCGTCTAGTTGTGGTTCCCTGGTCGGAATCTCCCTCTTCCCTGTATTAGGACAAGGAAGTGTTTTTATAACTAACATTTCAGTGTTATCACAAAATGTCCCTACGCAAGAATCCCAAAGACTAAACTCCCACCACGTCTATCGGCAATGTACCAGACTGTATCCTTGACTGAAGCACAGAGTGAACAAGAATGTGTTATTAGAAACTTCAGTGCTGAAGTAGGCTAAACAGTGTGATATAAAAAATAAAAACAAGACCGTAGAACTGGCTATTTGATAAAATAACAGTACGAAGCGGAATAACAAGCATGTAGAGCAAAATGCACAGAGGCTCTATGCTGCGAGCAAAGGAATAAAAGACATCCAGGGCAAAGTGCACAAAGGCCTAACGCCTGAAGCTAACGCGCAAAGGATACCTAAAACTGACCACACTACACTACCACCGATCCGCATTACAAGGGTGGTACACATTGGGCTGCCATGTTTCTGGATGTCGATAAGGTTATAGTGTTTGACAGTTTAGCGGAGTTCCCAGAGCATAACATTTATACAAAACAGATATTCAAATACGTAAAAAAAAAGCATCACCCATGGTCGGGTATAACAAAATGCGTCTACAGGATTCTCTAGCCATCACCTGCGGGGAACATTGTATATATTTTATTAGTAAATTGTCTGAGGGCATGATGTTTAGAATATAATCTGTATTCCGCAAATCTAGTAAACAACGACGGTATTGTTATGAAATATGTCCATGAAAACTCAAGGACTATGTCAAACGTTAAAACAGAATACGGTGTTTGTCAAAAGTGTAAGGCCTTGTAACGCTTCTATTTGTACTGATGACTGTCTACAATAAAAACATTTTAAACACGTATACAGACTTTGCATTTTTGTTCACACACCATACATTTTAAAACCATTGAAAAAAGTAAAAAAGAAAGACAGGTGACTGTTGAAAAGTGAAAAGTGTTTTATTACAAACAGTTTTGCTTTGCTCTTGCTCTGCTAAGCCAGCCAGGACTGCTCTTAACATGCCCCAACAACCCCCTGTTGGACTCACACACTGCACAAAATGTTAGAGCTTTAATTTCACAGATACCTTAACACAGCCAGACTTACCTTGATAGAGCCACACACTGAGCAAGCTGTTAGGGTTGTCATTTTTCACAACCCTTTGACAACTTCAACATATCCGGGCACACAACAACACGCAGGCTCTTAGGGCTATCAATCATATAGCCACTGACACGACAGGTACGGTGATTGATTGACAACCTAGGGGCAGGGCATATACGTCATTACCTACGTCACTGCCTACGTCATTGCCTACATCATCACGGGGTGTAGCACCTGTCAAAAATAGTTTGATGAATGGTATCCTCATATACTACTGTCATGAATAACCACACCTTTAGTAAAAGTTTAGAATGTTTATTTCCCTATATTAACAATGTTAAAATCATGTAGATTAATCTCAATATCAAATGAAACACATACAAAAACAACACTGGTTGTCCAAAGCAGCAGAAGAAACGCAATCTAATCAAAGCTTGAACTACAACACATTCTGGAGTTACAGTGCAAATCAGTAGCAGAGTCATCTGCGTTAACGAGATGAAATACATGTAGTTAAGCAGAGAAATCCATCAAACATTAGTATTTTTCGTCATAAGTCAGAATCCTTAACTAACACCAGATTAGCATCAGCATGTTGAGCTTCATGCAAAACAATTTAGTAAATCAATTTGGTAAACATCTAGCTATGGTTCTATCAAAACAGCGCAGTTGGTACCTAGAAAGAAAAAGCAAATATGAATAATAATCACATCTCAGTTTATACCTATCCTCGGTATGGGTCAGCAAGCAGAATCAGTCTCATCCTCAGGACATCAGTCAATCAGCAAGGCATCAGGCCTCAGTCAGGAGAGTAGGGGCAAAGTCATTTAGCATTAAAGATAAGCACGTCTGTAGTAAAGGCGCACAAGAAGATAATAACCTTTTGGTCAGGGAGAATAAGGGCAATGGCTGTCTTCTGTCAGAATGAGCATTGTTATATTAAAGTCACCTAAACTATCCCCTAATTCCTTCTTGGTCAGTCAATTGAATGTTCACACTCTGTCCAATAACACTACTATACCAAATCTATTAATTCTAATATTTCTACGTTCTCATACAGTTGATTGGTCCGTCTTATGATGTTCTCATCATCTGGCTTGTCAGGTAACAATATTGTTGTGGCTTCCACTCCAGGCAGTATCTTCATTGTTCTTGTCCTGGGAAAGTCCATTTTGCACACACTACACATAAAATGTTGCATTAGTAAGATCATCATCTCCTAGCAGTCGGTTCTCACGAAAAGCTTCCATTAAGCACATTTATTTAAACAAAACAATAGACATTTCACAGTTTAATTCACTTGGTCAGCATTTTTCATTAAACGCGAAGAAATACAGCGTCTGCATGAGGCCTGACAAAATAGGCCAAGACACTTGCTGAGTTAAGGCCTACAATTAATAAAGCTAAAGCATACTTCATAACCATTAATATGACACATTACTGCATTAGTCTAACACCTTTTCAACATTTCATAGGTATTAATCATTAATTAGTACATTTCGTGAACATTGCTGGCCATTCTTCGAAGTCACATTTTCAAGTGCGTGCTTTTTCTATGTTAATTCATTTTCTACATAAACTCATTATTCAAAATGCATAAACACTATTAATAACTCTAATTAAAACACCTGCGCTAGCAGTTGGGGTTTCCATTGATGAATGATTGAGGTTGTGACACGGACTTACCGGCGTATAATCCACTATTACATGTCTGGGACTTGCAGCGGGCGCAACAAGTTGTATTACAGCTATTTTACATATAAAAATCCAATAAAATCGGTTATAAAAAATAGTTTCTGTTGGACCTGGCTTTTTGACAGGGTCATCCCCAAACTTTTTGCCTCCTTCCTCCTATTTTTTCTGACCTGTTGTTGTTGGCTTTTGACCTCTGGGCACTTTACCACTGCTAACCAGTGCTAAAGTGTATATGCTCTCTGTGTAAATTGTACTATTGATTGGTTTATCCATGATTGGCTATTTAATTTACTTGTAAGTCCCTAGTAGAGTGCACTATAGGTGCCTAGGGCCTGCAGATTAAATGCTACTAGTGGGCCTGCAGCACTGGTTGTGCCACCCACTTCAGTAGCCCCTTAGCCTTGTCTCAGGCCTGCCATTGCAAGGCCTGTGTGTGCAGTTTCACTGCCACTTCGACTTGGCATTTAAAAGTACTTGCCAAGCCTAGAACTCCCCTTTTTCTACAAATAAGTCACCCCTAATGTGTGCCCTAGGTAACCCCTAGAGCAGGGTGCTGTGTGGGTAAAAGGCAGGACATGTACCTATGTAGTTATATGTCCTGGTAGTGTAAAACTCCTAAATTTGTTTTTACACTACTGTGAGGCCTGCTCCCTTCATAGGCTAACATTGGGGCTGCCCTCATACATTGTTGAAGTGGCAGCTGCTGATCTGAAAGGAGCAGGAAGGTCATATTTAGTATGGCCAGAATGGTAATACAAAATCCTACTGACTAGTGAAGGCGGATTTAATATTACTATTCTAGAAATGACACTTTTAGAAAGTGAGCATTTCTTTGCACTTAAATCTTTCTGTGCCCTTCAATCCACGTCTGGCTAGGTTTAGTTGACAGCTCCTTGTACATTCACTCAGACACACCCCAAACACAGGGTACTCAGCCTCACTTGCATACATCTGCATTTTGAATGGGTCTTCCTGGGCTGGGAGGGTGGAGGGCCTGCCCTCACACAAAGGACTGCCACACCCCCTACTGGGACCCTGGCAGACAGGATTGAACTGAAAGGGGACCTGGTGCATTTCTTAGACACTCTTTGAAGTCACCCCCACTTCAAAGGCACAATTTAGTATAAAACAGGGCCTCTGCCCTACCTCATGAGACCCTTGCTGTAGAAGAAACCTGAACCAGAAACTACATCCTGCCAAGAAGAACTGCCTGGCTGCTCAAAGGACTCACCTGTCTGCTTTCTCCGAAGGACTGCTGCCTTGCTGTTGACCTGCTGCCTTGCTGAACTCTTATCTGGCTGTAAAAGTGCTCTCCAAGGGCTTGGATAGAGCTTGCCTTCTGTTCCCTGAAGTTTCAGGACCAAAAAGACTTCTCTTTTTCACTTGGACGCTTTGTGCGCCGAAATATTCGACGCACAGCTTGTTCCGCGGCGAGAAAAACGCTGCACACCGACGCTGATCGACGAGACGCCTTCGGGATGACCGGAACTTTGAAGCACGGCCTCGCAAGGACAACGCCGCCCGACCTCAGAGGAGAAATCGACGCAACGCCTGCAGTCAGAGCGAAACTTCGATGCACAGCCCCGCGGAACGACGCGCAGCCGGAAAACAAGCAGGAGAATCCACGCACAGACCCGGGACATCTGGTAATCCCCGCGACCCATAGAAAGAGACTGTCAGCGCGCCGGAAAGCGACGCACGACTTCCCTGCATGAAAAATAACGACACAAGTCCGTGTGTGCTGGGGAGAAATCGACGCACACACCATTTTTCCACGTATCTCTTCTTCTGCGGCCCTTTGCGGAGATTTTCCACCAGAAACCAGGTACTTTGTGCTTGCAAGAGACTTTGTTTGCTTTTTAAAGACTTAAGACACTTTATATCACTTTTCAGTGATATCTTTACAAATTCATATTGCATCTTTGATCGTTTTGACCTGCATATACCCAGATAAATATTATATATTTTTCTAAACACTGTGTGGTGAATTTTTGTGGTGCTATATTATGGTATTGTATGATTTATTGCACAAATGCTTTACACATTGCCTTCTAAGTTAAGCCTGACTGCTCGTACCAAGCTACCAGAGGGTGGGCACAGGCTAATTTTGGATTGTGTGTGACTTTCCCTGACTAGAGTGAGGGTTCTTGCTTGGACAGAGGGTAACTTGACTGCCAACCAAAAACCCAATTTCTAACAGTTTCCCTGTCAGAGTCAGAAAAAGATTAGAATGCAGTTGCCCAAATAGTGGGCTGGGGCAGAGTCAATTGTTTATGTTTTGTATAGTGCCTGTTTCATGTGGTCGGAGTCAGGGTGAGGCTGGAGGCCTTAGCTTAAATCTCAAAGCAAGAGAATTTAAGTAAACAACTAGCCGGGCCCAGACCATCGATCAACATGGGGACAGTCACTTGTGCTTATAGCCGAGTCCCGCTCTTTTCATCTATCTTGACATGCAGCAGCACTGCGCTCGCTGCTGTGCTTACCTGTCAACCCCACGAGACTGCCTGCAGCGTTTTGATGCACATATAGGGGTTTTAAATGCGTGACGTCAACATTGTATCGTTATGTGGACAACAGCAGTAAAATATGTTAGTTGAAACACTGGTGCATGGCACTTGGCAGGGCTGCTTCTGGAGTATAATCTAAAACAAGAGACGCATAGAAATTAGCTACAAGCTTTTAGGAGCAGTCTGTTGAAAATGTTTCAGAATGATAATAAGAGCAAGCAAAGAAATAATTGCCGTGTTACAATATAATCTTGATAATGTAACGAAAGTTCGTTTTCAGCTACCGGCGCTTGGTGGTTCCAGAAGAGCAAAGGTGTACAAATGACCATTATCTTTTTTTTTTTTTTTAGAAAGGTGACAATACTAATCAGATGGCACCCCGGAAGCAGATTCTTCTCGGAGAATATACTTCTCTGTGCAAGACTGGTAGAGATGCGGGCTCTGCAAGGGCTCTCAGCAACTCATGCATGGCTGCCAGGTTTTCAGATTGTCTCTTCGGTGTGTATATGAGGGATACTTAAATGTCAAATGAGTGGTGTGCTCATGAAAAAATCATAACAATAACTAGTATTCCAGTGCCTCGATGTGATTTTTCTGTTACTGTATCCTGACATAGCACAGGAATAAATATAACGCGTAAAAGAAGTCAGACCTATTGGCGTTGCTAACGCTTCTAACAGTATCAGATCAACGAATAACAACGATTTAACAGTATATCGTCAATAAATTACAATGATTTTGCTCTGAATAATTAGAATTTAAAAAATGTCAGTTCTTAGACGAGACTGACTTGAACAAAACTAGGTCTGTGGAAGGGGTGGTCTTTTCAGTATCTCAGGCACTCCCTATTTTCCAGCTCCCACCACATTTCTCTGAAGCTTGTCGCACTGTTAGCCACTTGACAATTTTTCTACTCATTTCCTTCTAAAGATCTGCTTTTCTCTCACATCATCTCCTTCCTCTGCTTCACTGCCTTTTCACTATGTCCTTTTGCATATATTTCCTTTAGTAACCCCTTCCCATGCCCCCCTCTCTGTCTCTCGCCCTCTTTCTTTTTCCCTATGTTTCCTCACCACACATCATTATATTTTGCTTAATATTGTGCTGTTAATATGATGCTGTTTCTGAATATTCTGACAGCTGTAGATCTCCTTCACATTAAATCGTGATTATAATTGGCATTTGCGTGATGATCAGGATGTGAGCTTTGGAGATCCACTCTCCAAAGCTCACATCCTGATTATCATGCAGAGTGACTGAAAACCTTTTTTACCCACTAACAGGCACAGTAAGAAACTCTTACTGACCTCAGTAAGAGTTCAGCTCTAGAGCTCTCAATCATGCTCCACCATAAACTCCTTCCTACAACCTGAAGTCATCCAAGTGCCTTAAAGTGACTCAGTAAACAGTATACACACTATCCAAGAGTCACTATGCATAAAAACTACAGACACAGCATCTGAAAAAAGCACATACTCTTAGGGAATACAAAATGAGGAATGTAAACAGAGAATGCATCACTGATGTGCATTACATTAAGGGACGAGTTAAACTATTTTGTGTGCACTCTGTAGAAAGGCCAATGAATGGATGAGTATGTTGTTGAACACTTTTCTGGACCATTAGAAGGAAGGCACTGCAAGAAGCTCATTTATCCTTAATTCTCTGCTCCAGGCTTTCAATGATACTCCGTCATGCACACCCACCCATAACCTGAACTTACCCAGACACCTGGGGGTGACTCAGTTCACAGTTTATGCAATATGCAAGAATCACATGTTGTGTGGAAATAAGTTACAGGAACCCATCTGGTAAAGCACATAATCTTAGGGAATGCAAGATGAAGTAAACACATGCAATGTAAACACAGCTGCATAACTCACATGGATTACCTGGTTTAAGCAATAAGAAATCGATCCGGGCTATTGGCTAACAGTCCTTGCCTAAGAATGGATGCATCGTTCTAGCAGCTGCTGTGTGACTGCTCTCAAGCTCTGCCTGGAAGTGTGCGCAGAGCACTAGGCACCTCGAACGTGGAGGCCTAGTGGTGCAGACTAGGTTCCAGAGGATTGGTACGAGGAAAAGCATGCATCTTCAAAGCTTGTTCTCAGAAGCTGCATGCTCCCTGGATTCTGTGTGTCTCTTGAGAGACACTAGGATCAATGTTCTGGGATGTCCCGAGCATATAAATTGTAATAGGCCAAGGCAGGTTACCTTGAAAACCACAGTTGCCCCTTCTCTGGGACTCAGCCACAATGCATAATGGTAAAGCAAATGAGCTCTGGCTGTACTCAAACCACACTGAAAGCCAAGTGTCTCATCAATTCTCAGAAGAGCTACATATGGTTGGCCATGCATTTCAGTGCAGTAATGCGGGAACAGAAAATAAAATGTGTTAGATATAATTCATAGGCAGCCCTACCAAGTACCATGCACAGGGGTTATTCTAAGGAGGCAGCTGTGACTTTGTTAGAGGGTCGTGAGAGATTTAGGGCAAAATGTACTGCAGGTATCCTTCTTATAACATGTCAGCTGCAGGCGGTATCACTGTGACGGTGTTGGATAATTGTCAGGTTTAGGTGCATGAGTACCACAGAAACCGTGCAGCAGCCTAGGAATAGCAAGGGAGAGAGATTGTGTGAGGTTTAATTGGGGATGGGTTAGAAATGGATCTCAGACTTGGGCAATCCTACTTCTTTTTGGTCATCAAAAGTTGGCAAGCATGGAGAGAATGGCTTATGGTGGTTGACATAGCATTGCAGTGCTGTCTGAGCTCTGTGTTATCTATGACCCCGAAGCACTAGATCTGCTGCCTGAGGTATTTATTTACTATTTAACCCTGAGAGATAGCTCTAATTTCTGAGCCTAGAAATGTATAGGATTGTTCTAGAACCTGAGACACTCATGCATGGCATCACTCCTATTTAGCACAAAATCCTGTTCACAAGAGTTAAATTGTATTAATTTGTATAGTTTTGTTGAGCGCAGGCCAAAAAAGGTTATTGCCCTTATATAAGTAAAACAACGACAACATCTCAACTAAATGAAAATCAGTATAAGATCCAGTATCAAGGTATATTGTGGCAAAAATCCATACAAGTACAGTTTTATAATTCAGAATGCACACTACGGGTGAAATAGTCCTTTGTGACTATGTAGTGTTTCAGGTTCCTAAGTTAAGCCTGCCTCGAAGGCAGATTGACCTACTGTGTTAGAGAAAACATTTTGAGCCCGAAGGCTTACAATGTCTCCACACCAGGTCAACGCCCATTGACATTCTGCAAATTTGGGCCACAAGTCTCAGAGCGAATGCACAAGCATCCCACAGTTCTTTATGCTTTGTCTCTGTGGTACCCACTTACCACACAGAGCATCCTACCAAACAAACCTAAAAAAGGAACTATGCAATCCTTATTTTAGAGAAGTTCAAACAGTGCTCAACTGTGTGTATCCTGACTTTTGAAACATGAAGCATTAGATTCACATAAAAGCTACCCCAAAAGGGGTTTGTTAAACAGATTCACTAACTTGAGAGTGAAGGCCCTCATTGTTGGGGTGGAAGGTGCAATTACATGTTCAGAATTGTCTGTCCTAGGCTACCCTAGGGAAATGGCTTAGCAAGCAGAGGAGGAAATCCACCCTCTCAAAGCACAGCTTTCTACAAATTCAGTTTTTCGAGCTAGCAGTTTTGCAGAAAATGTGCAAGTATCTACCCTTAGATCAACTGCTCAATCGTGAATCCATACATATTAGCATATTTTGGCCAGCAAGCATGGAAGCTCTGTCCATTAACTCCTAAATCATATACTGAAATTTGTTGAACACCATATATAAGTCCTTCAAATTAATACATTTGCAAACAATAATGTGAATTTCAGATAGACAATGTTGTAATTGATTGCTTTTTTATTTTTCTTCTTTGCTACAGTGAACATTGTTTCATTGGTTAAAGTAGTTTCAGCTTATTATCAAAAATATAGCAGCCACACCCAATACAGGTTTCGTTCCTTACATGGGTCTTTTTTTAACCTGTAAAGAGTAAAAAATGAAATCTGTAAATGTAATTCAAAATATAATATTACACATCTATAAATACAGAGTAAAATATGCAAATGTATAGATAAAACCCATAAGTTAAGGGCGCTAGTCACCATGACTTGTATTACCACGCATTTGCAATGGAATACGTCACACATTTGCTTGAGTTACAGCTATTTACATTATAAATACAAAACTGGACTTATCTTGCCACATAAATTGGTCAACCCTCCCGTATAATTTGGTTCTTTCTGCCACATAATTTCAGTGACCTTGCATATAATTAAAGCACTTCCATTTACTGCAGAGTCTTGCCCTGATAAACTTCGACATTTCTTCTTTTGAGTACCGTTGTCTTGTAATTTATTTTTAATATGGGTGATGTGTGAGGGATTTAATGTGGGTGATGTGTGAGGGACTGTTACTGACATTTTCAGAGAAATGTTGTGTTTGTTTCATGCAGCATCCATAAACAAAGGTTAAGTCCAAAACAGGACCTTTCATATGAGAAATGGGATGGTGTCACAGAGGCTTTTTGCAGTAATATTAATGAGCTGCTACTGTGTTACAAGTATTGAAAGCACACAACACTATCCCTGAATATTAGATGTAATCACATTAAGAAATTGGACGTGTGTGTCTGTGCATTGTCAGTGACCTGGCCAAAGAGGGCAAGAAAAAACTGGAACTGGATCATAAATTCAAATCAGTTATGAACAGGGGCCTCCAAAATAAATTTGGCCCACGGCCACCAAAATCCTTAAGATGCCTCAGGGGAGAACTAGGGCAAAAGTATGATAAATGTGGTTGCACAGGTAGGGAAGTGGATTAGGCTGCAGTTTTTAGTAGCTAGGAGAGTATATCTTATGAAGATGGTTATTCTCCCGAAGAGCATTCGCTAAAGAGTTTACAACAGATGTGGAGCTTTACATGGGGCAAAATGGAGTCATGATGGCTGACATCTCCTCGCTGCTGTTACTAAGAAGATGTTGGAACTGGAGGGAGCCATTCAATCAATGTGCGAAGTGCTAATCTGCATAAACACTTTTTCATCCCATGCTTTCAGTGGCTGAAACATACTATTAGATGGTAAGCAGGGCACACAAGAGGGTCCTAAGGGGCAGTGGAAAGCAAGAGGAATGTGAATTTGTAGGTGTAGTAAGTGGGATAAAACACATTACTTTGTGAAATCACCAACCTTTAAGCCTTTCGAAACAAAGAGGGAGAGAGTGTGAATGTGTTTTTACCTGTGTGTAAAAATTCCTGGTGAAATCTGACAAACACCCACCATACCCGACTGAGAGCACTTTCCATGCCACAAAGGATGACAGGGGATACATTTAAAAGCAACTTCAAGCTCAATATCTATGTGAATTCTTGGTGCTGGGCGACTTATGGCTTAAAATCTTCTCCAAAATCACTGTGGTTATTTTGTGATTTTATATTGCGTAAACACGGCCAGAAGGCATCAAAGCACTTTACAGGAGCACCAATTATATTACGCAAGAGCAGATTTATTTTTAGGGGGGGGGCACGGGAAGATCAAGTAAATTGCCCAGAACTACAGGATAGAGAACCAACGCCGATACTTGAACCTTGCTCCCCAGTTACAAAGGGAGTAGCTTTGGCACTATGCCACATTTAAGACATCTGTTGGCGGAGGGCGTTAATTACAGTGGAAACGCTTTGGATGGCATGGATCAAATAAAGAATATTAAGTAAAGCATGTGAATGTAATCAGGAAGAACATGGTTATGGAAATGCTTTTACACTTATAAAATGCTGGCTGAAAATAACCTGCAACATTTACCTTTCAGATGTTCCTGAAGCAGGCTGTCCCTAAGGACCTCTTTTGACCACAAGAGACTGCACCCTGCAATCTTTAATTCCACACATCCCCAATGACTTTCAGGCGCCATGCTGAAAAATAAAGCACAGTGCCTGTTTTGTGAAACGTTTTACGCTGTGCATTCAGGTTAGGAGGGGTGGGAGACCAGAGTAATACACTGGTTGAACAAAATAAGTAGCAACATTCTGCAAAAAGCAAACACTCATAGAGAATGCTAGATTATGTTAAGTATGTGAAATGTAAGCAGGAACAACAAGGTTATGTTATGTGAGAGTAAGAATGTTCCAAAAAATGAAAAGGGAAGCTTCGTTGAACATGAGCAGGAAACCAAGAAAAAAAAAGTCCCCCAAAGAACATATAAACATGACAAAGCGTAATTATACAGTAGTTAGTCCTCGCTCCCAAAGAGAAAAAGGAGGGACAAAAAGACATGACTAACCTCTAGCAAGCAAGGATTTTTAAATGACACTCAACTGAATAAATGAAATGGCTTTAAGCCCACAGAAGTATACTAAAAGTATACAAAAGGCCATACGTTCGACCTAAAAAACATCTGATCCAACATACCACTGATACGAGCAAACTGTGAGCAATACTAAAAAAAAAAATAGGCATTATTAATAATGACAGAATTATCTATCTATTTATCCTCAGTTGCATACCCTGTATGCATCTATTCATAGCATGTAGAGCTATAGATTCACATTCTCTGCATACTCCTGCTATGTAGTGTTGGGTTCAGATGATTGCAAATAGTTTTGCTTCTAAGAAGTCTTTGAGGTCACAAGTTTATATGTTACTCCACCTTAGGAAGTAATGTGCATTGACACAGACTCCATTTTACATTGTTTTCTGCTCAGTGGTTGAGTGAGTTTTTGAGTTTAGTGTATCAGTAATGTGGTGCACAGATGCATGTTGTAAAGTTATTTAAAGAAACAGAATAATAAAAGAAGAGATCTGCATTCTTCACCACATTTCTGCATGTGAATATACAGCTACATGCTATGAACAGAAGCTTATAGAGTAAGTAAACCAGTTTGTTCATAGAATGTGTTCCTGTACATATGCATGCTCTGCATAAACTATAAAGCAGTACCTCCTTGTTTGCAGTGACCAGTGTGTGGATGATCGAGATGACTGAAAAAGTGTCTTCAAGACTGTTTGGACAACTTTAGTTTGCTGTCTATCTGATATATCCACAAGGAAGTGTTTGGCAAAGGTGTGTGGAGTTGAGCAAGTGGTTGATTGACAATATCCATGTGAGGGATATTACCTAAGAATGCGACTCTTGCTGATTTTCTTATGTGTAGAGTTCACTCTGGGTGTTAGAGACTTCTCGTTTAGCCTTGTGATAACCAATTTGAATGCATGTAACAATCCATCTAGCAATTCCTGCTTTAGATATCGGTTTACCCTTGTGTGGTTTTGCAAAGGCCACAAACAATTGATCTGTTTTCCTAAAATACTTGGTTCTATCAACGTAATACATGAGGGCTTGCTTGACATCTAATGCATGCAATCCCCTTTCTGGCACTGAATCTGGTTGATGAACGATGACTATCTGTTCTGTAGTCTGATTCAAATGGAATAGGGAAGTGTCAGTTGGGAGTAATTTAGGGTTAGTCCTAAGTACTACCCTATCCCACTGAATTTGTAGGAATGGTCCCTTTAGGGTGAGGACTCACTAGTGCTTTGTAATGGCACAATTGCTACTAGAACATCTACTTTCCACAATAGATATTGGAGTGGACATCAATGTAGAGGTTCAAATGGGGGCACCATTAACCTAGTGAGAAGTATGTTCAACCTCCAAACTAGTGCAGGTGGCAGTTTAGGTGGAATCCTTCTTTTAAGCCCCTCTATGAAAGCTTCTATAACCGGTATACAAAATCTAGAAGTATGCTCTCTGTTTTGCATGTATGTAGCTATTGCCACTAGGTGTAGTTGTATACAAGTGTAAGCTAGACCTGCTTGTTGCAGGTGTAGTAAGTAGCAAATTATATCTTGCACAGCTGGCTGGAGTGGATCTATGTTTTTAGGGATAAAATAGTGCACAAATCTTTTCCACTTCACAGTGTAGAATGTGCTAGTGGTTGGCTTACAGTCTTCTTTTAGGACTTCTATACATTCTTTCGACATATTTAAGTAACTGAACCCTAAGATCTCAGGTGCCATATCACTGGATTGATTTATTTGGGCTTTGGCTGCTTGACTTTGCCGTGCTGCCTTGTGAGAAGGTTCGGCCTGCTGGGAAGTTTCTCATGTGGACTGATTGACATCTCTAGTAGTGTTGAGTGCCACTATTGTTGCACCTATTTGGGAGCTACTAGTAGGAGGGTTAAGAAAGTTTGCATCATCTTCCCTATGAGCAATGGAAGGGGTGGGAGAGGCGGAAAAGTGTAAGCAAATATTTTCGATCAGTTCATCCATAGGGTATTGCCCATGGACTGGGGGTGTGAGTACCTGGAGGTGCAGCTTTTGCATTGCATGTTTGAGGATAGCAAATAGGTCTATGTGTGGTGTTCTCCACCACTGAAAATAGTGGTGCAGGACTTGTGGAGTCATCTCAAAATTGTGGGCTTGTTGATGTGTGCAGCTGAATAGAATCACCAGTTGGTTGTCCATCCATGCTGGATAATGAGCCATTAGGTGTATTTTGTGGCAAAGTGACCAATGCCAGATTGTTTGTGCTAATAGCGCAAGGGCTAAAGAAAATGTCCATGTGACACTGCCCCATGCTATTTGGCCATTTAGAGGCACAGCACTACTAATCCACACAAATACTGTACATTTCTGCACTACCTTTGTTTTTAGATTACACTTTTCTAATGACCGCCTCTTGCTGTGTACTTAAGAGTCTTGATCTAGCTCACGTTCCACATTCTGGGACCTCTGCTTCCCACCCCCTCTCCCATTCTTTTTTAATAATATAATGTATTACATTTTAACATACAACCCAACTGTCTCCTATTTGAAACCGAGCCCACCACCTACAGAAAAAAAAAAAGCATATGTGTTTTACAGTAGATATAAAGATGTGGCAGACACACTATTTGGCATCACATATATTCAGCTCATGACAGTGGCGCTACCTCCTGTCCCCTGCTATAGGATTCACAGATTTCTCCCTTCCCTCAACAGTTCCTCTATACTCCTGCCAATCAGGCAAGATCTTGACAAGTTTTTGTGAGCAACCTCTAGATTTGTAAACAGACAGTCCCAGTAGCATACAGTGGTCTAGAACCTTAGCCTACAACTCCAGAGATGGGCAAGAGACATTTCTCCATTATGTGGCAATGCCCCTCTTTGCCACCAGGAGGCTAGCTTATATCCGTTGGAGTTCAACTCTTCAATAATGTGTAAGAGTGTGGGTATGGGCTTGGAGTTAATAGCCAATCTAGCACCCCTCCCATTATCCTCCACGCCTCACCCCAGAAGTGTTGACTAACTGGGCAGGACAAGATAAAGCGGAGGGAATTTCCCTCTGCAGATCCACATCTAATGCAGATAAGAGGCAATGTATCTCGAAAAGCCATTATCTAGGGCTAGTGTTGTAGACTCCATGCAATATCTATTGTTGAATCTCTCGAAACTGCATGGTGATGGCTTATGACTGGAGGTGCTATTATAGCATCCCGTCACAGTTCCTCTGAAAGATCTCCAAAGTCCCTTTCCCATCGCGCCCGCAAGATATCAGATATATCTAGTGATTTGTTTATGAGAGTTTGGTAGATTAAGGAGATTGGAATATGGTTGTATTCAGGGAGTTTTGACACATTTCTAAAATGAGGGTGCAGGGCATGAATTAGAGGCCGTGAAAGAATTGTTGTTTATACATACTGAAGGAGTTCTGTAGGTGCTTGAATATTTCTTCCACTTTTGCTGTCCTCCATTGGCCTTGTGTCGTAGCAGAACCCTAAGCATCCAAACCAAATACTTTACTTCGTTCTCTGAGTTGTCCACCTTGGTTCTTCATAAATCTTTCAATTAAATCGAAACTGCATGCACTCCGGCAGCATGGAAAGAACATGGAGATGACCCTAATATCTGAAGTCGACTATGAAGATACCTCACGTTATGCACATTTAGACTCATTATGCACCCGGGATAACCAGTAAGTGGTTTAAGGCAATTCCAGGTGTGGAATTACTGCACTATCCAGTTTTTCACTTTGTAATAGGGAATCCCCATCAGAATCAGCGTTTGTCTACAGATTACTGCAGGAGGGGCCAGGATCCAAACCAAGCCATCAATAACATCGTACCTGCTAATGACACAAACACTCAATGGTCTCCACATGAACACCGGCTTCTCATGTAGCTCTTGGCCTGAAATGGTCCTTTACTATCACTGAAAGGACGTGGATAGATATTGTTTAGTTGGAAATATCTGAGTGCATACATACCATCAACTCTTCTGCCATTAACTTTACTCTATTATTGCAACACCTCTACCTCTTCTTCCATTACCTTGACAACTTATTTTTAACATTTAAATTACCTTTGCCTTGACATCATCTACTCTTTTTGACCTTTTCCTCTTACTAATGCTTAACATTAATCCTAATGTACAATTACTTATGATACCAATTTAGTTGATGAGGTCACAGGAGCTCCTGTCATTCCCCATGGCTAAGACTGCACAGAAAGCAGCAACAAACTCAACAAGACACGAAGCTGAGACCAACGGGTAACACTCTATAGTTTGCGGCTGGGAAGAGAAGGAATAGCAAAAGACAGTATGGATTTGGCGTCGGGCAGCACAGGGCATTTTGAAGGCGAGATCGTTCGCAACGCAGCTATTCCCTAAAACTGATCCTTGCTGCTTCCTTGGCGGGTGGCATCTGGCGCTCAAACACACAAGCAAACAAGCAAGCAGATGAGCGTGGTACAGACGCTCCAAGAAGGTGGGTGAAGAGGAGGATGGTTCGGGGCACAGTCACTGACACAATGCCTTACGTAGTGTAAAGGGCCATTTATTTAGGAGAGGATTGCATCTTATACATAAACATTGTAGATACTCAGCTTCTGATCAGTATAAGGAAAGGTGCGGAAGACATTGTGAAGTGAAGGGTTAATTAGCTTGAGCAGTGTAGATGAGTGTGATGCCTGTTGAACCCCCCCCCAAACAACGTGGAAAAGTGAATGATATTATTTTCAAGCTTGTTTGTGTAGAAGACTCCGTCTCAACCTTGAGAACGAGAGTACAGAGAGAAGATGGAATGAAAACAAAGGCTGGAGAAGGACAGAGCAGCCAAGTACTGATAACATAGCTAGAAAATGCCAGAATGAGATAGAATCCAAGCTTCGAGTTATTTAAGCACTGAAGTGTGGGTGAGGGATTTGAAGCTCGCAGATGGAGTTGTGAAAGCTGCCATGGCCCAGTGCTGCCTCCCTGTTTTGCTGACCGTGATGCTTGAGGGGGAGAGAGGTCCAAGCAGGCGGTAGATGGCTTCCCAGCATTTCGTGGACTAATTTAAGTTCCACACAGGGATGAAAGGCCTTTGTTTCTCTGCTCTATTATTATGACTGATTAGTTATGCTTGCACTGTGTTTATAACCGGAAGTATTCAGCTCGTTTATATTTTGCTTTCTAAACCTCGTAGTGTGAACCTGCTACAGTAATTGAAACATGCATTTTGGTGTGCAGTAAATCAAAGCTTATCTGAAGTATCCAACTCATTTATATTCTGCTTCCTGAACATCGTAGTGTGATACATTTTGGTATACAGTTAATCAAAACTTATATCTGTCAATGAGCTCTTTGCTTATATATATATATATGCATAGATGCTCTTTGTAGTGTACTTATATCTAAATAGATGCTTTTCATTGCTATTCTTATTCTACTATTGTTAATGTGCTAAATACCTACATTTACCTGCAATTCTAGTAAAGCTAAATTGTATTTATAATTGGCGCGTGGTCCTTCATTGAGCGTCCTTATTGACTTATACCGAACAGGTGTCAACCAGTCACCTGGATAAGACAACTTCAAACTCTAACTTTATAACCCCACCCTTTGAAACTTCTCCCCAGTCCTCCTTTTCACTCATTCCCTCAGTTGACCTCCATTTACCCATCTTCCACTTCAATTTAACCACACCTCCCCCTTTTCCTTTCATCCCCTGCCTGCTTCGGGCTTCCTCCACACTATCATCCTTCACCTGCTTCTTTCTCCCCCCTGCAGGGTGGCCAGGATTGCATCTGACTCTCCACCCTCCCCAGAAAAGATGTGGATCAAGGAAAAGGTGTAAGGTTGCAATGTTGCAGTGGGCTTGTAGTGAATCCTAGTTTGTTTTAATGGGATAACAGGAGTTAGATTAGCCATTGGCTTGCGGACTCATGCCCCCGTCACCTAGTGACTTTTAACCTACTTAGCTTGCTCTGTCTTAGCCCATTTAGTTATTTAATTCTTCTAAAACGACTGCCTTGTTTATAGTTAGGCCACTTGTTATGATTTGCATGATCAGTGCCACCACGTTAAGGCGTCAAAATCAAGTGACAAAGACAAACAAACTGTAGGTGTTCACATTAAGGGATTTTCCCTCTTCATGCTTTCAAGGAAATTGTTTATATTAATTGTCGCCCCAAGCATGCCGTTATCTATTGTTTGGGAACACACCTACGTCAGGGGTCCAAGTAGATCTGTATAAATACATCACACTTTAGACAGATAATCAGAGGGATTCCGACCAGAGGGCATTGCCACCATCGCTGATATCGATTCTGCATGTCGACTTGACGCTGACTCAGTCTTCGTGTCCCTGCGAAGTCCGAGATAGAGACCTCATTCCAAGGTAACGAGGGTTGGGGGCTCCTCTCATGGACATGGCATTGGCAGATTAGGTTTAACATAACCAACTCTGTCCCCCCCCATGCATGGGGCCACCTGGTTGCAGTGTGGGGTCCAGAAGGGGGCTGCCCATATCACAGGGCCCAGCTGCCCTGCCCTGGGCCCCCAACGTGTCCTCATCCTGCCCCAGCACAATAGGCCCCAATGGGGCCAAAATGATCTCACCTCCTGGGGGCCCTGCCCCTCCCCCCTCCACTTCAGTCTCAGCATGCCCTGCTGAAAGGGGGCCTGATTTGGGGTCCGGGGAGTGGACACGCTGCGTCCTCTCCCCCCAGCGGATTTCTTCCTCCTCGGCCATTCGTGCAAACTGAAGGCTGCAATTGCAGCCGCAACACCACTAGAGGCCGCGCGCACTGGGCGCGACATGCCGACCCAGGCCTGGTCGAGCATGCTAGGCCTATGTAAATCAGCATGGCTGGCTTCGCCTAGGGCGCAAAGCGCAGTGCACACCGGCGTCATGGCCTTGAGACATGCCGCTTATAAAAGTAAATATTCCCGCCTACCTACACTACGGAGAAGGGACGGACCGGCAAACTTCTTGCATGAAGGGCTGGCATGAAGAGGACGGTCCCTCCCTTCCCCAAACTATACAGGGGCTCCGTTATTCCTTCCCCCAGGCACCATACCATCAATCCTGGCCCTGTGCGCCACTCCCATCCTCCCAAAAGCTCCCATGGAGATACTAGACTGCGTCTTTTCTCCACGGGACCCTCCAACAGAGTGGCATAGGGCAGTGTGCACATTTTTCTGAGACCATACTGAAGTTTGTCCTCCAACACCTGCCGGGCAAGGATGGATGGACGCCACAAGGTGAACGTGCAAGGGTATTTAACTTGCCGAATTGTTTTGCCAGAACTGAATTGCTAGAACAACCCTAACTGCCCTGCTACGCGCCCATCTCCCTTACGTATTTTTCCAGCTGTGCAACACTTGAGAGCGTGTGAGGATTCTAGCTGCTGCATTTCTATGCTTTCATCAAAAAATCATGCCTGTCTTCTCAAGCTACCTGCCGGCCTCAGTCATGTATGTTTTTTTCATACAGCTTCATAGCTCCTAACTGCAATGCTAACAAACCTCATGAATGACAGAATATTATGCCCCCACTTTCAGACATAAATTCAATGGGGAGAAGAAACCTCCATTATATAAGGAGAGGGGTAACAAAAAGGCTTAAATAAGGTAGGAAGGGCGGAGGAAGGGGGAAAAGTGCAAGCAGAAGGTGGCAGGCAGTCAGGTGGCAGGCCTTCAGAGTTTCGCCAGCTAATAAGGCCATAGGGGAGAGCAGCGGGACCATTGCAGTCTGCTAAAGTCTCAGTTCAAAGGAACGAAAACGGAGTACTGTTTTAGCTACCGCAGGCTGGACTTCTTTTTACTACCAGCGTCATGGGGTTGAAAGCAACCTGCAGAGAGGACGATAGGTCCCTCTGGAAAGGTAGTGAACCAGGTCGTGCTGCGGGAGCAGTTTATGTAGCATGAATGTGGCTTGTGACCCTCCTGTGAAAACTCCAGCAACCCCCTAAGTGTCTTCCCAAACGGCTATTCTTCAAATTTCTAAGGGAAAGCAAGAAGCTAAGGAGTCAAAGCTGTATTAGAGGGGATTGTAATTACTGTAGATAACAGATGAAGTGGATCTTCCGTGATATATCCATACGAACTCGCGTCATAAGTAAATCGGCTTGACCTACTAAGAGTAGAAGCAAATCCTTCCTTACTGAAGCAAGATCTAAGATCCAGGCTGCAAGGGGGCTACAGAAAGATTCCTGGAGGGGGGTTGCAGAATCATCAGTCAGTACAGATCCAGAAGCTATCCCCTTCCTGGGTAGCGGCTGGACGACAGCTCAAACAGTGTAGAAAGCAGAAGGAGAGGGGATGGTAGCATCCATCCCTCTGAATATTATAGGCTCCAAAACCACCTCTAATCCAAGACCCTCTTACTCCCAGTTCAAAAGTGGTGGCTCTAAAGAACCTGTGGGGAGCAGCAATGGATATACTCCCACAAGACTAAGAAACAGTCTCACTGGCAAATTCCACCCAAGTGGATAGAAATCTCAAGAGTGTTGAAGGTGCTTCACATGACCAGATAATACATTCCAATACGGACACAATTCCACTGCAACAAAGCCAGGACAGACCCATTCTTCAAATCCTTCCCGCAAGCTTGGAAGCAGCCCTCAACCAGATTCTTAAAGAGTTGCAGGATCTAAAAATCTCACAAGATGAGGCCCATAGGAAAACGAATGATCATCTAGCACAAATCAATATTAATATCCAACAGTTGGCTTCTCGAGTGTCGCAGGTCGAGCAGAGAGACAGTGATCTTTAAGATATAAGTATTATTCAGGATTCTGCAACTTCCTAAATTCAAGCAGAGCTCAAGGACTTACAGATGAAACTCAATGATGTCGAAAACAGACCCCGTTGTTCAAATCTTTGATTCGTGGGAATTCCCAAGGACTGTGAAATGGGAGGAATAGTAGCCAAACTAATTTCAGATCACGTTCACAAAATATGTTCTCCCCAGCCAAGTCCAAGCCAGCTCACACTTGACTATCATGCAAGCACATCGGGTCCTGTTCATGTGTGCCCAGGCTGCCAAATACCCACAAACTATTCTGGTCAAGTTTACTGACTACAGTGTCAAGGAACAGATTTTATCCCAAGTCATCAAAGCTAAAACATTTAACACCAGAGACAATTTCTCATTCCGCTTATTTCCTGATGTCAATCGTGGTGCAAGACTACGTAAAGAATTAATCGGACTCATCAACAATTTAACTAGCCAGGGGGCACAGGGTGGCCTAATCCAGCAATCAAAACTGAAGGTCCTCTTTAAAGGCCAGACTCACATATTTCAGTCAGTGGACCAGGCCAAAAAATTCCAGAGAAATATGAATCAGGCCAGAGGGGGGCGAAACCGATCAGTGTGTTCTGATTATGACAGATAAAAGACAGATGATTTACAAGGTCTATTTAGACCCACCCAGCGTCGGACTGCTTTTGTTGCAATGGATATGCTGCTTGAACGCAGGATCTTAAGTGCCATGTCAGGGCACTTATCTAGGGGGAAGGGTCGTGGTGGTGCTATGGGTGGGAGGGGGGATGTAGACAGGGGGCACTAGAGGAGAGGGCGGGAGTGGAGTGTGTGGGTCTATGATTGCTAGGGCTCTAGGGACATCAGGAGGGTGGGGCACACTTGGGTGAGGAGGGGGCTAAATAAAAAAAATCAGGTAGGAAGGACATGCTCTGGACATATACCGAGAAATATTGAGGAGATGGTATGACATTTTTTCTACATACAGCAACAAAAATGCAATGAATACTCAATCAATTAAGGTAGCCTCCTGTAACCTCTAAGTTAAATCTACAATCTTCTGTCTACATTGCAAGGCTCCATTCTGATTGGGGGATTTCAATATTCAAAAGCAATTGCTCCCATAAAAATAAGGCCCAGATCAAACCCAAGGCAATGCCCTTTCAAACTAAAACGACAAGGGATTTTGCACTAGTGGATCGATGGCAGCAGGAACATCCATCCGTGCAGGAATTTACTTGTTTTTCTAAACAGCTCAATTCGGCATCTCGAATAGACTTTTTATTTAATATCTTCACAATTGGGAAGAAGATCATCAATACTTACCGGCCCTTTCTCTGATCATTAAGTCCCGGTATTCGAGATAGAAGTTGGTTCAAGAGAACAAGATAGGACAAGATGGGCACTTAATAAGTCATTATGAGTTGACCCAGGTGGTTGGAAAGTATGCGCCTAGCACTACAGGACTTCTTTGCTAGAAATCTGTGCTCTGCTTCTACCTTTTCGATATGGGTGGGCCCTCCAATGCGTTTATTCGGGGGGGGAGCTATTGGATATCAGGCTCAAGTCCACAAAAACAGAAAGAAATGCATTGAAACCTTGTGGCAAGAATTACATTAAGCAGCTGGCCATTTGACCTCCTCATCGCCAGCATCAGGGGCTAGGTTAGGGAACGCTCGACAAACCTTACAAGAATATTATATATCTCAAGAACTGATAGATCACAATGCATGCTTTCAAAAGCATTGAGAAGAAAGTGAACATGTGGGGAGTATATTAGCCTGGTCAGTAAAAAAAAAAAACAAAAAAAAAACCACAATATCGTAATGATCAAATCAACATATGATGAGAAAGGGGGGTTGGGCAGCGATCCAGCCCACAGTAAATAGTAAGGTCTTCCTAAAGCACTATAACAATTGATATACCTCCAGAAGCCAGACCCCCCTAGAGCAAGTAAAATAATATTTAGATTCAATTAGATTACCAATGGTTAGTGAAGAACTTAACTAGCAATCATATCCATAACCTTAGGAGAAGTTCAGGAGGCAATTAAAGCATCTCCCACTGGGAAGGCTTGTGGGTGTGACGGACTGCCCAATGAACTATATAAATTCTTCATGGCTGAAATAACTACATTTTTGGTATCACTCTCTAATGAAATACTCAAGGGTGCTCCAATACCTTGCTCCTTTGCAGAAGCCGTGATCATAGTGTGTCCCAGAGCAAGGCAAACACACAAGGAAGAAAGAAGGAGTAAGAGAACAATGGGAAAACAATGACAAAGGGAGAAAGCAGGGATGGAAAAAATCTGCAAGAGTGAGATAAAGGGTCAGGGAGCAAGTGTCTGGTGGTGGATTAAAGAAGCATGAGGTGAAAGTTAAAAGTACACAGCCTTAGTATTTGGCACATTAACATTCAATAGGGCCAGGCGTGCACTTTTTAGCAAAACTTTAGGCACCAACACTCATTCGTACATATTAAGCACTGCTGCTAATGCTTGCTTTCGGTTTTAATATTTTTATTCTTATGCATACAGCCATTTCTTTTCTACCAGCACATTAGTTGGGTAAAAAGTATGAAAAGGGAGAAAAAGAAAACAAATAATACACAATTTGTTAAAATTAAAAGTGGCATGCCACTGGATGTTTCTTATGCATAGTGCTTAAGTGAGCAATTTTATTTCAATGAATTTATACAGCTATAACAGATTTATTCTAAGAGAGTGATTTGTGGGAAGAGCTGACTGTACCAGACAGCTGTCCAATGTATCCTGACAAATCAAGGACAGAGTCATGCATGGACCACTGTGTCCTGAGAAAGAGGGAAGTTTACCTGTTCCCAGGATCTGGAGAAATATGATTGGTTCCCAAGAGTGAGAACGAGCTGTAATGTTGCAAATGGGTGTCTTGTTGAATAATTTGTGTTGTTAAGAGAGGAGATGCTTGCTGACTTCAAACTGAGAACATTCTTCTCACCTCTGCTAATCTCCACAGCCTGAGTGTGAACACTTTATGCCTGAGCATTCATATCCTCTCATAGACCTTTATTTGGTTTTCTGAAGCTGACAGCTCACCTTATTTGTCTAACTAAATCCCCTTTCCCAAACAATATCTGCTTAATTTAGATTAGGGGTTTCCTTTATGGAACACACTATTGGGTATGTTGTAGTTCCTTAATGTTCTTATTCTTCCTTATTCTGAAATACTGGCTTTTGGATCATTTAAACTTGGAATACTGATGTTTTAATTTGACTATGTACCAAATTAGTAACCTTATTTTAATATATTTGTTAATAAATCTTTTAAAACTTAGTAAAATCTCCTTGTTCTTTCCTATGGAGTCCCATTGGTCTTCACTGTTTATGGAAATGTACGTAAATGATTGCTCCTAACACACTCTCCATATCTACGAAAAAAGGTCCATATGACCAGTGGAGGGATTTGTATGATGAACAGCATTTGAGATTTAGGAATCCCCGCTTCATCACTTCTGTCACTCATCTCTTCATTATTATAAATATTTTTTAAGGTACGTTCTTAGTTTGGCTCTTACATCAAAGATTTCTCTACATGGGAGATATTTAACCATTTAAGATTTTCTTTCGCCCTACACGAATGGCAAATTATATGCCTGTACAATTACCAATGTACATATTTGCATTTATAGTGAGGCTTGAAGGATAAATGACATTAATTTTCCAAAGATAAACCAAAGCAATGCAAAATTGTAACATCTGCACACTATACCCGTCACGCTTCACCATAAGTACATTGGGGCTAATTCGAGCAAGCAGAGGTACCTACCTTTTGCACTATACATTGACTCTTACCAGGGCTTTACTGCTTCACACACAAGCCTTGAAAACATCCCACAGATGAAACATGCTCCAGTCTCTATTGGATGGTGATGTTTCTGTAGAACACAAGCACAAGTTCAACAATATCCGCTGGAAGTTTGATTTGTGCTAATGTTGGCTATGTTCACATAATCATTTGGCCTACTTTCTAATTTTGACTTTTTGAAAATTCTGTGCAACCAGTAAATAATCTCATGGACTTTGCAACCCTAAAATCTGGGTGCAAAATAACTATCCCCAGTTTCACAGTACCAAGATGGAAAATTAATTTTGAGCCAAAATGTAGGCTTGATTTGTCACATTTTCCACCTGCAGAGCCATTTGATCTCTGTCCTTGTCTTCAAATTCAGTCAGGACTGTTCAAGCTCCCTCGTACGAGGTATCGGTCTACACAATGAAGGGATGACTGCAGTGAGGTGCCTTCAGGACAGCTGTGTTGCAGTATGCCACCTTTAGGTTCTTGAATGCCTTCTGACATTCCATAATATAGATAACGTTCTTAGGTTGCTTCTTGTTCTGGAGACCCATACTTGGCTACAAAGGTTTTGTAATAACCCAAGCACCTAGTCCTGGCTATTGAGGAACTCCAACAAAAACTAGATCTGAACATCCAACATGGCTGATTCTTCCCATTGCCCACAAGATGTCCAAAGCAGATCACAGAAAGCTGCCCTGATTGACACTTGGTTGACTTGTTGGGCAGTTGCTTCTGTATATCAACCAATTTATATCCTGGGTGCATCTGCTGCTACTCTCCTAAATTGCTTGAGATAGCAGACTAATCCAGGTAGGCCATATTGAATTCTTCCAGCACTTATAAAAAATTGTTCACCAAGTGCTGCAAAGTTGCAGGAGCATTCTTGAACCCCAAAAGCATGATCTGAAACTCATAGAAGCTTTCTGACATTGTGAACACAGTCTTCTCCTTAGCACGAGATGCTAATGCTTCTGCCCATATCCAATGGTCAGATCAAAGGTGCTCAAGAAGCGAGCAGCTGAAAACCTTGCTACCAGCTTGTCAGCTCAGGGGGTCAGGGTTGTATGATTCTTGGTCACCTTACTGAAATCCTTACTGAAATCCTAGTAGTGCATGTAAAAGCCTAGGTATATCAATTGCTGCTTAGGAATCAGTATCGCTGGGATGACCTATGGACTAAGGCTATACCAGTCTGAGGTCCAATATCTTAGCGACCTCCACTTTTATGTAATCTTGGACCCAGCCTAACATCCTGTATATCATGCCTTTCACAAGTAAGCTGTCCCTCAGGTCTATATCATGTAAAGAGATGGATGTCAACACATCATCTTCATTTCAATAAATGCTATGGCACTCCAGTGCTCCCTCTAAACCAATCTCTCCCTCAAGGAACACTGCTAAAGAACAAAGACAGCTTGGTAAAAGATCTCTCTTCAAAAGGAAGTCAAACATTTTCTTCTAGTGAGCGACTTCAGAACTGTTGTTCATGTCCTCATGTTCTGGCATCTGGCTGGTGGTAATGTCCTACTCTATGGTCTCTCAGATTCCACACTGGCACCCCTTTGGGGGCATCCTACATGCTGCAGCATGTCTCATCCAGGGCCTGAAGAAATACCATCACATTACCCCCATCCTGATATAACTTCACTGGCTCTCCTTGCCTACCCGTGCTAGCTGCATCATTTACAAAGCCACAACAAAGAGCACCTCCACTTATCTTGCAGACAAGCTCACCATCTGGCGGTTCTCTCCACATCCGCAGCTAGGACACCATCCAGTTGCAGATTAAGAGGTGAAAGAAACAAGACAGCAGGCATCTTCCGTCTAAGCACTCAGGATCTGGAACATCCCTGCATTCTTCAGGGCTGCTCTAATTTAGGAAAGAACTGAAGAGTCACCTCTTTAAAGAAGATGGTCTTTCACCGGGTACAGCACACTGCTACCTTTTGGCTACGTTTGTGGTATAGAAATGCCATATACACACAGACATACAGTATAGCTAAAGAAAGAGTGAAAATTACAAGGATCTACCTGGAGTGTGTTTACTGTAAAGCTGTTAGTCATCCCATTGCAATGCCATGTGCGTTGGGGAGAGTTGAGCTACCAAATTCTGTGGCCAGCAGTGACTGTGCAAGTGCCACCCACCTTTGGTCTCAACATTGATGACATTTGATTATCATTACTTTTTACCTTAATGGACCATCTTAAAAAACTTGCTGCCAGATCTGTATTCCCATGTTTCCTTATATGATGCAAGCCCTTGTCTCAACACAAAATCTGTAGGGACATATAATATTATAATAGATATGATGACTTGTTCTTAAATGATTCAAAAGGTGACAAGGACGTTTTTTCCACATCTGCAGTTGAAGCACCCATCAGGTTTGGCATGGTTAAGTAAACCTTAGTTTATAGCCAGATTTCCCTATTTCAAAGCCCCTTCACAATATCAGCTTGATCCAGGCACTTATTTCTATATCAGAACTACACACATTTGAATAGCATTTTCTTTCTAGAAATAAAATGATTTATTCACCTATGTTTTTAACCTAGATGCTGATCAAGGGATTATGACATTAATAAAATGTTCCTTTTCATGTAAATGGCGAACATTTCTTTCAGGCTTTTTTTCCCCTCATTGTGAATTTGATTGGCTAATGGGGCTGGCAGGTTATATTTGGGGAGGAGGGGGTTAACCCACCAAGGGAGAGCCCCCTACCATCTCCGTGTCTACTCACAAGCCACACAAAACTAGGGCTACTGACAAGAGCAATTGCCGGCAGCGAACCGGCTGCCTGGCCACGTAACCAGGAAAAGGTTGTGGGAATTCTTAATTATTGGACATCATCCACCTGAGCATATATCGAGACCCAAATAAGAGTCAAAACCTACATCTGCGCATTACACCAGTTTCCACATGGAACCCAGAACCTACTCCTCTTTCTTGTGGAGCCGCACTGCTCTAGACAATGAATCTTTGTAACTGACGTCAGCCACTCATGCACTGTCGGGGGATTAGGCACAAACCATTTCAAACACATTTCCAGACGGACCAGGAGAATCAATGCAAACAAAAACAACTTTTATTTCTTACTTGAGCTTTTGAGTTTCCCCTTCTTCACCCAGCACCCCAAAAATTACTAATGGAAGGCTGACCTCAACGTCTGGGCTAATCGCACCTGTAAGCACCTTACCCACATCTTGCCAAAATTGATAAAGCACAGGACACTTCCAAAACATATGGATGTCATCTGCTCCCTCTTCTTTACATCTAGGGCACTTCTTCTTCCGTTTCCATAGTGCAGTCAACCTCTTCGGGGTCCAATAAGCCCTGTGTAATGTAAACAGGTGATTCTTCTTTAAGGAGGCGTATTTAGTTGTAACCCAAAGCAAAGACATTGATACTTACCAAAGAGTGATGACGTCCTCCGATGGCCCACGTTTCTAACAGCAAGGCAGTAGACTCTTCCCCAGCCTCTATCAGCGTCCAATACCACAATGCAACCTCTTTATGGGGGGGGGGGGGGGGGGGGGCTCTGAAGCAGTTTCTTTTCCCAAGTATCATTTCCATGCCCTTCCTTAGGTAGGGCTTTTGCCCATTTTACAAGCTGGTAGTATTTAAATTTGGAAGTAGTACTCTCTAAGTTCCGTAAGTGCTGGCCAAGTTATCTGCACATTATACTCCATTATTTGTCCCCAATTCACAGTTCCTTTTTCCCCTCAAGTGGGAGAATAGCTTGTCCTGAAGACATTAAGGAGTGCCTGGCGAGTCCCAAATAGGAGCAAAGCTACTATAAAAACGTATTGCTAAACCACTCCCTAACCTGAGACCAGGGCTTACAGGTATTAACCAAAATCTTTAGCCTGATCTTTTATTTAAATTTGGCCACCGGAAGTTTTTTTAAAAAGATCATCCCCCTCTGTCGTGAAGATGCTTAGTCATGGCCTTAAAAAGAGGGTTAACACAGGACCTATCACTCAGTAACCCTCTGAAATGTTTTAGCATTATATCTGTTTTTGTTGGTTGACACAATACCCTGACACCTTTCCAAACCCCTCTAAGGAATAAAAAATACTTGGAGGTGATCCCCTGAAATTACTCGTGCACACCATTAGGTTGTCAGCATAAAGTGCCACTTTCTTTTCCCAACCCTTATAATGAAAGGGAATAATACTTTGGTCTATTCTGTAAGTACCTACTTGAAGGAAGGAGAGGTGATGCAGTAGCAGAAGTCTTCTTCGTATTTCTTATAATCTGGATTGAAGTATTGTTCACTGTTGAGCATAACAAAACAGGAGCCAGACATGAGCTGACTCCTCCTCGCTTCTTAGAGAGACAAATAGAAGAAAGGTATATAAGGGGATTTCTGGCATGTTTTTATCACTCATAACATCTCTGCTCCTTTTAGTATAATTCAGAAAGGAGGGTTGAGAGACAACTGCCAGTTTACCTTTTCTCTGAAAAGGTTGCAGCTTTCAGTTTCTTTTTGGAGCTTAGGAAATCTACTGCTTGTGACCTTAATATTTTTGGGACCCACCATTCATTTCTATGAAGACTCATGAAATTTGTGCTGTTCGCTTCACTAAAACCTCAAATTCCTACATCCACTGCACTAAGCCCTCCATTCCTATCCTCCTTCGCGGCAACTGTGGTTCCCTACCATTACCAAAGTGCCATCCATTAACCAAGCTCTCAGTTTCCACTCCACTTTTCATAAGAGAAGTGTCCTCCACTACCCCTTTTACTATGTCTTCCACACCCCGCTGTCAAGCCTGTAGCTTGCCTCTCACAAACCTCAAGTTCCTCGTTTTCCTGCATCCTTACCTTATCCCTCGTCCCACGTTCTGAGTTCTGAACTGTGCTACATTTCAGTTCCATCATCGTCCAGTTACCTTCCTTGTCACCTTGACTCTGCCCATTGCCGCTGGACGTTTAGTTTCTCGCTCTCCGACTGAAAACACAGCGTTTTCCCATTTTACTCAGCCAATGCCTAGCTACCTAGCCCTCCCTCCAATGGACTTCATTCAACCTACTCTGAGGCAGCAGTTATTCCACCAGCAATAACATGCAAGTGCACCAAGGTCCCTAACTGAAGCACGAAAAATCGGTTTCCCTATACCCCTGAATGCACATTAAAAGATAGCCATATAACTGGGGATGTAGTGGGCCCCTCACACCCCATGGCCCCTGCGATTGCTTCTGTTGAACTTCGCCTATGAACACCTACGACTTTTTTCACAAACCCTAAGTACAAGACTCCTCTCTGCTCTCCCCCAGAACCTCTCAAACCCTCTGACAGTTTTCAGGGCCACACCCCTTCCCCCGCCCACCCACAATGCTGCCCTCAAAGCACCTCTAAAGGATTTCAACCCCTATTGCTGGCAGCTAGAAGAAGGGTATGAAAGCCTTCAGACATTCCTTCAAAACACATTGATTTCCCTGGAGCCGCATCAGACTTTTTCCTTCCAACATACATGTAGTATTGCGAGTGTGAATGGCAGAACCCTGTCAGCTTCTGAAAGACTCCCTAGTGCAGAGGTCTTCAAACTAGGGGGCGGGCCCCCCTTGGGGGGCCTCAAGTGATCCCGGGGGGGGGGGCGCCAAACTCTGGCCAAAAGAAATATTATACAGATAACATGCCTTTGTTTTAAGCAGAAACATGTTATTGCAGCTTTAAAAAGGTAACAGTACTTAACTGCAATGTTTAAATAGGTTTAGACCTATTTAAACATTGCCATCTTTCTAAAATAATTGTGAAAAATTCTGAGGGGGGCAAAATTATTTTTATTTTTCAATTGGGGGGGCGCGGCATTAAAAGGTTTGAAGACCACTGCCCTCGTGTGATGTGAGTGTTGGAATGTTGTGAAGTGAATGCAGGTTAAGAATGTTGAGTTTGCGGTTACACGCAGATGAGTAAAGACGTGTAATACATATAGCTCCGTGTGTGGCGTAGTCCTTGGTGGCTACCCAGGCTGGGGAGGATGCTACAGTACAGACACATGCACACATATTGTCTTTCCCTCCCTCCACAAATGGGTACCATTTGCTTCAAAATAATCAGCATAGACATCGAGAACACAACAAATTGGTAAAATGTTCCTTTGCCGGAAATAGAAGCAAAGCAGCATTTTGTGTCAATGTTGCCTTCCTCGGAGTAACTATGTTTCCAGGGCTCCATATTTTCCTACTTCTCCCTACAGTGTTCTTGACTCGAAAGTTGTAGCTTCTTAGTCTTTCGTCTTCAATATCTCGTTCTCATTCTTACACACACAAAACTCAGCCTATTTCCACCGATCACATTTGCGACTGTTACTTTTTACTTCAGAAACTGACGCCGTGCTGTTCCCCGACGCTCAGCAGCCCCTTGGGCGCTGAAGAGCTGCGCGAGAGCACAGCAGGAGCGCCAGACTTCCTACTTGCCTCCGAAGAGAAGGTGTCACTGTCAGAAGGCACCTGAGCTCCCCCCTACTGCACGTCTCTTCCGCGAGCCCGTACTCCTGGCTCTGTAACGTTCTCGCCACGAGTCCTGCGAATGTTCGGATTTCAAAGTCCAATTGCTCATAAAGCAAAGAGAAATCTATGATGTGCATTTTTTGAAAAGATGCTCTTGAATCATTAGTAAACGAGAGAAGCAGCATTTTAAAACCACACCAAGAATTGAATACCAGTTTGAAATAAGCACTGACAAAGCCAAAAGTGCTGGTGTTGGCTGTGCCTTTTGGCTTTATCAACGCTAGTTTTGTTATGGTTTTGCAAAAAGTTAATATTGTCGGGGCAACCACAAGAACCTCGTTAATCTGTGAATAATACATTGGCTAAATCGAAAAAAAAGTTTTTGGTCTCAAAAAACACATATTGCATTGTGCGCTGAAGGAAACTATTTTCGAGTGGATGAGCTCCTTGTGAAAGGGCTGAATGCTCTCCATCACAGTGAAGTTAGTCAGTGCCTGAAGCGGGCTGACCCAGTGCCCCAGGCTGCATGATGTATCGGGTGACGAAATAACTCAGTGACACAATAACAAACAAACTGATGAAGAGAGCTGTTTAAAAGCTCCCATAAGTGAATACATCACACCAGACCTAAAAACAACATGCGATTCACAAATAACAAGAGAAAGAGCTGTGAGCCATTCTAGAATAAAGCGGGCAAAACCACCAGTTGGCTGACATCATCTAAATGTGGTGCCACAGTAACTTTTGTGTTAATACGGCTATAGCTGTGTGGGCGAAGGGTGGCTGGGTATCTTTGTAGAGGAATGATTTAAATCACGATTTAGTGCCATTACGTAGTAGTAATATTGCCACCTGCCGGAGATCCACCATTACTCTAGACGTCCGTGTTCAGAAAAAATGTGGTAAACAGTACAGTACAGTCGATGCTAATATGGAGTCCGCTCTAACTTACATTTTTCAGCATTTGTTCAGTGCTAGGTCATCAACACCTATATGTCGGGTATAATTATATTTGGTGTTACCATGCTGTGATGTGGTATCTCTGCATTTCTCACATTTCTACAATTTTATACCCATCAAAAAGCCTACATTAGGAATATTCAGGTAAATTGCGAAATATAGCGGTATTCCCTGTAGCACTACTAACATTACCTCGAGGCACTGCCATTGTATTTAAATGAGTTGCGGGCGTGGTGATATAGTTATTGCTGGTACATTCTGTATCTTTTAGAAGATGTTTTCAAGCAGCTGGTGGTATTAATGGTTATGTTTTGTTACGTGGTGTTTATATCTCGCACTTCCATGGATTACTTTGCCGCTTTGAACTTTTACTTGCAGATTTATGTGGGGCGTTCACACACAGGCCATGCCCAGTAAAGTGAGCATGTTGTTGCGTTGGAGCTCTGGATTTGCCTGTAGTTACATTCGAGAAGGGGGTGATCATTGGCTCATGAGATGTTTTGGGGCCTGTCTGCGCGGTGTATTGCAGTGGGGGGTGAGGATTATTTGACCCTTTGCCTTTAAACGGTGTCACAGACCTCATGCTGCGCGGGGTCCAATTGTAACCATCTGTGTGGTTAAGGATAAAGGGAGAGGGGTATGTGACTAGAGCACTCCATAAATGATTGGTATACGCATAGTCACGACAGGAAAAGGTGTTGAAGGCTGTGTGAAATCAAACAGAATCAGCGTTGAGTGGATTCTACTCGACGGTAATGAGGAGTGTGGTTTCAACTCGGATGCTAGCCATCTCACCACTGCACGGAGACCATACGTGAGCTGCCCTACAGTGATTCCTGGCCATTTATTCCTGCAGCTATGCAGCAACTAGTTTCTGCCTGATCTTTTCGCTGAAGTGCAAGTGAGTGGCAAGCTTGTAATTGTTAAAGTCGCTGGGATCCAGGGTTGGACTCTTCAAGGGGGACGGAATCTCTCCTGCTTTGGGGTACAAAGATAGTTGAAAGGGAACTGAGTGATTCTACCTAGAAATTTCGTAACTAGTCATCCAGCGTGACTACAGGTGATGCAGGTATCAGAACTGGGTTTCAGTGCAGCGCCAAAAGTCAATGAGCACTGAATGAAACGGAGATTTATTTAAAAAGAAAACAACAACATTGTAAGGCATTTGTAAAGCTCTAGCTTGATGCTTGTACTGCGTTTTTCTGGCTTTTATAATGGGTTTGCAATTTATTTTTTGGCTATTTTCCTATCATATAATATGGCACTACGATATTTACCTAAACAGATTTTCATCTAACCTGAGCACCTTGATGTTTCAATTATTATTGTTCGAGTTGAATAGATGTTGGATTGATGAATGGATGGGTGCACAGAAGGACAGACAGATGAGTAGGTAGATGCATTGATGAATGGATGGAGAGTTTGGACATGAATGGAGAATGTGTAAATGGGAGGATGGCTGCATTGGTCAGGATGATGGATTTCTCAATGGTTGGATCTTGAAGAATAGATGGGTAGACAACAGAATGGATGGACATGGGTGCCTCCATGGATGCTTAGACAGGCGGATGGACGGACTGATGGATGGATGGGACGGGTGATTAGGCGGATGGATGAATGAATATGGGTAAATAGAAGAATCTTTGTGGGTGTATGGATCAATGGATGGATGTGTGGCTCTTGGTGGGTGCAAAGATAGATAGATGGAAGAATGGGTGGGTGCTTGGATGATGGACAAATCAGGGTGGATGAATCTGGGATCAATGGATGGATCCTGCAGGGTGCATGGATGGATAGATGGATGGCCGATGAGTGCTTGGATGGATGGATGGGTGGGTGCTTGGATGGATGGATTTGTGTAAATGGATGGATCTTTGTGGGTGGATAGTGGATAGCTGGATGGACAGATGAGTGGATCTTGTTGGATGCATAGATGGATGTACAGAAGAATGGTTGAATGGGTGCTTGGATGTATCGATAGATCTGTGTGAGTGGATGGATATTTTGGTGGATGTATGGATCTTGCTGGGTACATGGATGGATAGATCAATGAATAGATGGTTAATGGGTTCTTGGATGGCTGGATGGACCTATAGTTGCATGGATGCATCTTGAGAGTGCATAGATGTATGATGGATAGATCAGGGTGGATGGATAGCTCTTAGTAAGAAGATGGATGGCTCTTGCTAAGTGGATGGATGAATCTTGCTGGGTGCATGGATGGATTGATAGATGGGTGATGCATGCTTGGATGGATTGATGGATGGCTCAGTGGAAATTTGAATGGATTAATCTGTGTAAATGGATGGATCTTGGTGGGTGGATAGATGGATGGAGTGAGATGGGTTGAAAGATGTATCTTAGTGGGTAAATGGATAGATATACAGAAGGATGGATGGGTGGGTGTTTGAGTGGATGAGTAGATCTGGGAGTATGGATCGGTCTTGGTGGGTGCATGGGTGGGTAGATGGATAGCTGGACAGATGTGGTGAACAAACTCTGTATGAATACTGTCCACATGCTGAACAATATATTAATATCTTGTTCAGCAGTATATTGTAAATATATTAATAACTTTCTGTACACCATGGTATTAGATGAACTGCAGCTTGCTGTAGCAGGTTGAGGTCTGGCTTGGACTTTGATTTCAAGAGGCTGCGGATACCTATAGGAAGGTCTGTGCGCAACACCTGAGGTAGTTTAAAAGCTATGGAGGCCTTCATTCAGGCACACAAAAATGCTCTTTAGGCTTCTTGTGATACAATCCAAGGGAGCATCTGAGAGTGGTAAGGTAAAGTACAAAGCTACCACGTGGTTAAAGCGTTAAATGAGTTGTTTGCCTAAAGTGACAACCAGAATAGGGCACTTCTCTTCCTTGTAAAATGCTCTTGTACCAGGCTCTGCAATATTTCAGCTGCATCGAATAGGACAGTAGACCTTTGCTAAGACCTTATTGGCATTTACTGGCAAGTAATTCCTTCATAAAAAAATAATAATTAGCAAAGGGGAAACAAACGACTGCCATAGATTGCATTATGTTAAAAATATCAGGTCCAGCTTTACAGTTACTTTTATGGCTGCCAGTGTAGCTCTTGAATGCCTTCCTCAGATAGGGTGGCCACAAGTCCACTCTTTACACACTGACTAATTTGAGTCGAATATCCATTGTGTGTTATTTTAATGCTGCTTTTTGATAGCCAATCATGCTGCTCGCTACATCCTCCAAATACCACCATCGACGGCAGCCACAGTATGTTTGCTGGCCTTGTATTGGCTAATATGTCACCCAGCAAATCCTAGTGCACTCTACACAGTATGCACTCTTGCCAATGGCCTTATACGTGCACACTAGTTGTGTATTACTGGCTTCCTACACTGACATTAGCCAACTGATGAGCTCTTTTTCTGGGATGCATTGCACTTGTGTTTGATCTTTGCTCTTCCAGAGAGCCAATTGACCTATGTGGTGAAGACTGGATCTAGGCCCCAACCAAGGCCTGCCCCGGCCAGACCGAAGGGCAAGCACTACGAAAGACCCTGCTCCAGCCCTCTCTCCACAAGCACCACCACTAGTGTACTGCCAGAGTTTGCCAAAGTGTGGCACTCAGAATTCTGCGCCAAGGGCAGTAGTCTGCAATGTGAGGAGAGCATATGTCACCTATTCTGTGTGACACGGACTCGTTGCCAGTTGAGAGGAGAATTCATTTTAAGGCACCAGCACTAGAGCACCTGCATGTTTGTGAACAGGCTGTACATTTACAATCCATTCTGGGAAGCAAAACTCCCCATTCATGCCTGGATGTCAAACAATTATGAAAACATTATAAATGATGCTGACAATGACCGTCATTATGGCTGTGACTTCTCCGGTGTGTACAGAGAGTAAAGGCTCCATTGAAATGGAAAAGTTGTTTATTAAAGTTCGTGATAAATGCCCTTAGGGGAAATTTGTCAATGAAAACATACTCATACGATTAATTCATAATATGCTTTAAGGTTCTGCAAAAATGAATTCTGGACGTAAACAGAGGGTAACTTGGAGGGCCTAGCATTAAGAAAAGAGCAATTGTGCTTTTCAAATGTGCACTACTTCAAGTACTATCATTCATTGCAAAGGGGTATTATCATCGGACAACTGTCCCTGATGCCAGCCGTCAAATTTTACTTAGCATGTATGTTTGTTGTTTTTTTAATCTTTAAATAAGTCGAGTTAGATGTGAGATTTTGCTGATTACTGCTATGTATTATACAGGCCAGAGACCATAAGCCTATTTTGACCTTTACTTGTATCAGCTGTTTATTCACTTGCACATTACTGAACCTACTCTGACCTGACCCACTCTATTGTGTCCGTAAAAATAACCTTCTGTGCTGAATTTTTGTCCTGAATGTTGACCCTTTGTTCTGAATTTCTAGTCACTGTCCATAATTTTATTTGCCTCAGTGTCAATTTACCTTAATGCCATCTTTATTGGGATGGATTTGAAAGCAATGAGGGTGCTCCTTCTGATGAAGGAGGAGTGATGAAGTGTCATGTAGAGGGTCAAGGGATGTTTTCAGTTCAGTATTGTCAATTTGACCTCTGATATTGCATATTTTATCTGGGAAGAAAGGATTCACTGTGTTTTATTTGCCTTTAGAGTGGGGTGCTGGAGGGCTTTGAAATGTGCCAATGGACTACTTGCTTGTTTTTAAGAGGGCTTTGCTTTTGTTGGATGCTTTCATAATGGTCGATAAGTAGGGAAAAAAAGCGTTGGCTGGGTCATGTTGGGTTATCTGGGGATTTGGCATTTCTTTTCTAATATGAGGATTTACATTTTTTGTTATTGACCTCTTCTGAGCATATAGCTGCAAAGGGGCAGGTTTGGTGCAACTGGCTTTCGCATGGGCACTAATATCTATCTTGCTTTTCAGTGTTTGGTAAGGCAATTGCCATTTTTTACATTGCTTACAAGGTAACATTAGGTGGTGTGGTCTTGTTGATAACTGTTGACATGGAAGTTTTCAAAGGCATAAAGGTCTTGTCTCGTGTCCTTGGATTGGTTGTGGTAAAGGTGCTCTGGGAAGGCAGATTCACTGCGACACGGCAGTCCAGTAAAGTGCTATCAGCGTTTGACAAAAGATCCTACGGTAAGTAATTATTAAACACACACCAGTGTTATGTAATAGACAAAATTATGCTCCCTGGAGTTAGAACCCACTAAACACAAAATCCTTGTCTACAATAATACAAGACCTTCCCAAATTCTCACATGCACAACAGCTCACAATAGCCATGCAGATGAAAAAGCATTCAAGGATGTGATTTCTGCAGGATAAGAAAAAGTGTACTTAGTGTAGCTTGGAACATTTATCAATAGATGCACATTCATTTTGCCAGAACAACAAAGTACTTTAAACGAGAGATAGATTCAAAGTAATCATGGTGCAATGGAAGGTTTGATGTGGGATCTCTGGTCTCTACCACATATCAGTTGTAGTTGTAGCTTTATCAGAATAAAGGCAGAAGAGGTTAGCTAGGGAGTGTGTTACATTACAATGTTGGAAATGGAAGAAGTTATCATAGACTGAAGTTTGCATTGGAAGAAAATACACATAGCACAAAGTAAAGCACAGAACTTAGATCCTCCATTTCAGTATTTAAGATGAAGAGCACGAGACCATATTTACTACAATGAGAGAGGTAAACATGCACTGGACTTTGAAGTAAAAACAAATCCTAACAAATCATCATTACCTTATATTAGTTATGCGAGTACAAATGTATGCTGAACCCAAGCAACCTTTTATCTTGCCTTGAATATTTCATTTTGAAGCACCTTTGGCTCATTTTTCCATCTGCACTTAAATCAATGTAAAGAATTGTTGGGTGTTTAGCTGATCGTTCCATCTCCTAGGAAGTGCTTCCATTGCAATACAAACTGAATTATTTTGAATCTGAAAAGTCAAACATTCAATTATTTCCTTCAAACATGCATTGGATACAGACATGCGTCTTTTATACAATATTTGCTTTATGAGTTCGTCATGATTGTGATTTTTGCAAATCACAAAAGTTGAAACCACAAACATACTTTGTGCATAGGGCCCTTAGTTCTTTATATAAAACCACAACTTCACAGACACTGCTCACTCCCTATTTGATATAATAGCCAGACGTTTGCCTTAAAGGGCATAAACAGATATGGACTCACCTGCTGCAATACACACATAAAATGCCTCATACCACACAACTGGCACAGCCAAGCATTTTTCCAACTGACAAACAATGCACACTTCAAACCAATCCTGAGTTATTCTGCAAGATACATTAACCATGAAATAACTCTCAGAAAATGAGCTCCCACAAGCCTTTTGTATTACAGGTACTGCTTTGTGAGCCTGTTATGTGCCAGTGCACAGGACAGGGCCATGCAAACAGTTTCAACAAAATTGCTGTATCTACAGTGCACACGGTAACTGGCTAACTCTGTGCTAGTGCATGAGCTACAGACAACACAGCTAAGAAACATAGATGATTGGCTTTTACTGTTTCCCAGCTACAAGCTCTAGCTCGTAGAGTTACTGAGTTAGTGTGTGCACTGTTGAAAATGTGGTTTTGTTAAAAATTGGTGCATGGCCTCTCTACTCTCGATTGAGCTGAAGTGGGCCAGCCCCTTTCGCTTGCGAAATTGGAGGAAGCCCAGGCAGAAATTAACCCCCTGCAAAAACCTGGAACTCAATGAGTTTTCCCTTGAATATCCCCAGGGATTTTGTAAACTTTTTATAAACCCCTCCCCTTTAGATATGTGCAAGGAGGCCACTGAAAAGGGGCATTTCCCACAGTACTTACACCCTTGCCACTGCAGTAGTGTTGCAAAACAGGGGCACACGCTTGAGCAGAGTTTTTCCTACCAACTCACTGAACTGAACCTCTAAGCAAAAAGTCTTGGCCAATAGGCTTATTTTGGGTGATCCCTACATTGGATCACCCAGACCAATGTGATTTTATCCGCAATTGTGGCCGCTGTCATTTCATATGGTGAGTGCATGCCCCGTTAGAGAATTGCCATTGTCTCATGGGCCCCAACATGCTCCTGCCTATCGATTTAGAAAAAGCTTTCGATTCCCTGGGCTGGGATTTCTTGATAGGGGTAGTTTTAAAATTAGGTTTTTGACCTACTTTTTTGCTCAGGCACAGGTGCAAGTAAATGGTGTCCTTTCTCGCTCCTTCCTGGTCCCACGGGAGACGAGACAGGGGCATCTCCTATTGCCTCTCCTCTTGTCCTGGTGATGAAACCTCTGGTGTCATGGGTGACCCCCAGGCGTAGGGCTTTCATTGAGAAGAAGGTATGAAGGACCACATTGCTTTGCATACAGATGACATTTTGCTGTTCCTCTCTCACCCAGTTGTTACAGGGCAGAGACTCCTTCACAAGTTGGACCTTTTTGGGTAAGCCTCAGGCCTCAAAGTGAATTGGTCAAAGTCAATTCTAATTCCCCTCACAGGTGACAGGAAGGTGGTGAACTGGCAGACCCTCAATCCACTTCGTAGAATTGGCTCTCAATGCTTAGGAGTTCAAACTCCTTGCTCCCCAGCCTGACACAGCCTCAATATAATACCCCTCCTGCCTACAAATGGAAACGGGCTACATTTCCACTCAATATTCTGGGCAGAACCGTATTTTTTTAAATGATAATCACAGCAAGGTTCCTGTACGTTTTTCAGAATTTCCCACTATTGATCCCACAGGCTTGGCTTAACGGAGTTCAGGCTTTTTTGTGGGCGAATCAACTGGCTCATATCGCATCTTCCAAGTGCGTCCAGACAACCTACGATGTGTGCATGGGGGTGGTGGATTTACAGCTGTATTACTAGGCATTCTTCATTGCAGACACTGGTGATCAATGACGGGCGCCATGGGGGATGGCATAATCCGGCCTTTCAGGTTGTGGTGTCTCAAATGGGATGCAACAATATAGTGGAAATGCTTAATGGGGGATCCCATTACCTGCTGCCTCCAATAACCCTCCCTGGTGTACTTATGGCCTGGAGGTCGGAATTGCAGTGAATGTAATGGGACCACAGACTTACCTTACAGACTCCACTTTGGCAGGGATTCTAGCTTGATAGGTAGTGCAACTGGAGGGTGGTGGTAAACAGGACCTCATTAGCTGCTCTAGACTGGGATAGCTCATATGAGGTCATTGCAGGAACAAGAAGACTTTACACTGCATACGTCTCAGTTCTATGGATCCCATGGATTTCTGCAGCTCTGCCATGCCATATTACCGTACTGCAACTCTTTGGCTGACATCTCCAAATACAATTGGTTTGAGGCAAAAATCTGAATGTGTCCTGTAGGGAAGGCTGGTATCTCTCATACACTTACAAGTCCATGGTCGTTGATTCTCTGGATATTCGTGGTCCAGTGAAGGAGAGGTGGGAGACCTCGGTTGATGCGCTGGATGAAGATGACTGGAGGGATAGTGCAATGGTCCCACAAACAATGTCCATATCCTCGGATCTTTGGGTGATACTAATAAAATGCTTGCACCTCACCTACCTAAACACTGCTGCCCGGACGAGCCTGAGGTTTTTTTTTACCCATATGGCTTGGACTTGTCCTGTAATTGTACTTTATTGGACTGGTGTCTTTCACCGGTGGTGGGTCTCCCTATAGAGCCCACATCTAACATTTCCCTTGAAGGACTTGGGTGGCTCCAGTATAGCACAAGCCTGGAACTCCACTAAACCACCCACAATGGATTTTTGTTACGCTGCCATGGACTGTTACGCTAAAAACAAGGAAAACATTTATGTGGCTAGCGAGTGTCCCCAAAAGTTTCATAAGATCTGGGACAAATATTTGAACCACCAAGGCTTGGAGTAAATGTAACAATGAACTGTATTATGAATTGTCTATTTGCGATGCCTTTTTCTTTCTGCACCGTATCGTTTATTTTCAGTTTCGAAAAATCAATAAATATGGTTTATTTAAAAAATGAGTGATTGGTCCCTGCCCGACTTTTTACCTGCATGAAACATGCAACTAGACCTACGTGATTTTTTTTTGTGTTTGGGTAACCTCTTGTGAGATTTGTGAACTTCATGTTACATGAATTTTGAGAAATTTCACAGGATTTTAGTACCAATTGGACTAGTTTGAACACAGACATTTTCTTCTCGAAACAAATTGGTATTCCCGTGACTTTTGATTCTGAGGCAAAATTGAGTATTCAGCTTTCACGCCATATACAGGCAAGTACATTTAGCTGAAGTCTGGGTAATTTTAACGAAAAGTGGCAAAAAAAACACTTCTAACTCAAAGAGGAGCGAAAATGCTATTTTAGAGCAGCACTGAGCCCATACCAAATGCAGAACCTCACACAACAAATGCTCACAACAATTTATCAATCTCATTGCTGTACAATTCGCTTTAGAATATTCCGTATGTTGACAGCCTAACATTTTTACAACTGCTGAAGGAATACGGGCACTGCGATATAGAATATTTTCAGTGCTCACATTAGCTACAAGATATTAAATCCCAAAACTGCGAGGCTGCATACTGCATAAAACGGATTTTGCGATTACAGGATTACCATCCAAAGAAGGCACATTTTAAATCTGGCCAGTGGCGAGAGGCATGCCCTAGTTACTGATGCGCGTTGTGCAGGGAGGGAGAGGAGAACTGGACCACGCATTATCAACAAGCTCTGTCAGCTTGTGCTCGACTCCAAAATGATCAAATATCCACAATTTTCAAAAGACGAATTCTACTATTAGTAACACTGTCGACCAATCTTTCAAATATTAAATTCAAACCTCTTGCAGCAATCGAGACAGACATGGTGTTCTGTACGTATCCACAAGGGGGCGATATGCACAAAGAAGCAGCAAATGATTTTCGTCGAGGTTCTCCTTTGAAGATGATAAACAGAATGTACTCGATTGGGTAGGAGGCACACTGAATTCAATACGTTTGAATTTAATTATGCGTGCCTGTTTTTAAAAACTTGAAGCTTTCACTTAACCTTGCTGTATAGACAAATGCATTATACAGCATATGCAATGGGCAAGAGAGCATTGTTAGAGGCATGGTTCTTGAGAAGGGGTATCCAATGATGGTACAGCATAGCATTATATTTGTAAGATTTTCAGGACAGCCACAAAGGACGCAGGTGGTCCACGTGTAAATGGGGGTCACTATTCGAGTGTTAATTAACAATGAACGTTTCATGACATTGCCCTTGCCCTTCATGCTGCAGTCCCTTTTAACACCCAATCAGAGAGCTAAATGTGCCTATCCAGGAGCAATCCAACGCCAACGTGGGATAAGGACAACAGGATTTCAGTACAACCAATAGACAGCTTTAGGAGTTCACACTCTAATGGCAACGTGGGACAACATGGCTGCCCTCCCTCTGCACGGAAATAAACTTCGTTCTAGTACTGAACAGACTAACATAGAATAAAGACATAAATTACATTTAGTACAATTGCAGACAAAAGAACACCCTTAAAAGAGGTCACATAAAAGCAATTTTATTATTAACGACGGATTTGCCTTCAAGGGTACAGCATGATCTTTGTTTTACCGGGGCACATATGTATAGCAAGTAAAATTAGCTTTTGCTGAATTGTCTTCATGGGGAAAAAACAAAAAACTAATAGGACATATCTCTGTATGTGGTTACTGCTCATGTGGTTTGAAGTCATAACCGTTGGTGTTTTGTGGAGCAGGGAGCTGAGTTCTGCAGCTTCATTAGAATAACAGCCGAGTATTCAGGCTGGAAAATGTTTCGGTTTCTTCTGACGAGAGAGAATTTCCTCTTAGCCTGTTTCAACAACAAGAAATCAGAAAACATGTCAAAATAAGAGGATGACTCGTCATCACAATCAGGTTAAAAGGAAAAGATGGTGATGCCCAGTGAATAAATAGGCGATTGCCTTTATCACGACATCTTTCCCGCACCTTCTCCCCTCGCTTGAAATATTTACTTTCTTTTCTCTTCATAGAGTGTTTACATCATGTCTGCGCAAATTCAGCATTAATGATTAGAGCTAGATGTCCTTCTGCTTTTACAGAATAATATCTCCACAGATGTGGAGAATGTAGCGTTACGGCCACAGCTCAGGACTTTGGAACTGGGGAACCAGGTTCAAATCCCAACGTCGGCTCAACACCTAGTTGGACTGCCAGGAGACCTCCGTCACCTCCAGGATCACGGATCAAATGGGGTGGGGGCAGTCAGAGTTGTGATCAGCCACGGCACCGCCATGCGGATCACAAGTTCACTTTCTGCCAGTCTTTCCAAGGCGGGTTTAACCGCCATGGAAAGGCTGGCAGAAAGCCAGTGCTGGGGACCACATGGATGCCCCTGCCATCACCCTCAGAATGGGGTGTGAGGCCAATGCAGTGGCACGGTTTCTGCCGGGCTGACCAGAGGAAACGTCGTATTACAATGTTTCCGCCGGTCAGCCCGGTGGAAACATTGTAATACGACTGGGCTGAGGTTGTCGGTATGACGGCAGCCTCACTCCGACAAGTTTGGCGGTACGACGGTTAGACCGGCAAACTCGTAATGAGTCCCTCAATCTCCCCGTGCCTGAAAAATGTATCTGACCTTGTTTAATGCAAATGGTGTTCATATAAAGCGCAACAATGCACTTGGGCTGAGTTTGTCCTATATAAATATGCAAAAAAAAAAAACTCTCAGCCTCTGCACTTCAGGGCTAGAGGCAAAGAGCATAACCATTATCTCCTGCCTCAATTTGCAGTGAATGGTCCATATCGTACCTCACCGCTGGACCCAATGAACAACAGCAATGGACCACCTGCTGGTCATACTACATATCTGCTCCCCCACTCCTCAGATCGCTGAGCCTCCATGTCTCCCACACTACACCCCCATAGCAACGCTGCGTGGAACATATTCAAAACTTTTGATGAAAGCCCCAGTCTCAAAATTCTAACAGCACTGAAATCTTGAAACCACTTCAGTGTTCCTCTGCCATTGAATTTCTACAGTGAGGTCAAATCGTCTATACTCCCACTTTGGACCATAATAGTAAATGCCTCACTACTTCAAGGCACTATTTCTGAATGCCTAAAGTCGGGGCAGGTAACCCCTACTATGAAAAAACCCATGGCAGATCATGCAGGCCAAAATAACTTCCACCTTATCTCAAACGTTCAGACTCTGGCAAAGCTCCTTGAAAAATGTGTCCACGTCCAACTATGCAACCACAATGAACAATTCCGACTCAGACCAATTCCAATCTGGCTCCTGACAGGCCCACAGCACCAATCAGCTCTTACGCACATAGAAGACGATGCACTAAAAATGCTGGTTAAAAATGATTCTTGCCATCTAATCTTCCTTGACTTAAAGTCAGATTTTGATGCGGTTAAACAAAACAGCCTCCTAGAGCTACTTGGACACAGGATAAGGCTACCAGGGTCTGTCCTTAGCTGGTTTGCCTCTTGTATCCACAACAGAACTCAAAGGATCAAGGTTAATCAGTCCCAGTCCAATCCTACACTGGTCACATTAGGGAACCACAGGGGTCCAAGCTCTCACCCACTCTCTTTAACCTGTTCATGGAGCCTTTAACTGACCATTTGAAACTGTCCAACATCCACTATCACATGTATGCTGGCGACACACAACTGTACTTGAAAATCTCTTCCCCTGAAAACATCAGATCCATAAAAAATAGAAAAAAACTCAAAAACTAAAAACTGGCTGACCTGCAATCACCTCAGATGCTCTCAAAATGGAATTCCTCCTAATTGTCCCACCTGAACAATCATCCGATATCGAAGAATGGATAAAGCAAAAAAAGCTCTTAACTGCCTACCACATATTATTGATTCCACAAGATCACTAGGGATAACACTAGACAATAACTTGAACATACAGGAGAACATCAGTGCCGCCACAAAAGGAGCTAATTTCCAGATGAACATCTTAAGAACAATAAAACACTTACTCTCTTTTGATGACTTCAAGCAGGCTGATCAAGCCCCAGTGATTCCCAAATTGGACTATGTAAGTGCAACCCTCTGCAACCTACCTAGATCTAAGTTGGCTCCACTTAGGGCCTCTCTTAACTCTCCTGCAAGGCTCATCACATGATCTAAAGGAAACCACTACATTACATCTGTTCTTAAATCTCTTAACTTGCTCCCATATGAGGCAGTACAGTTAAAAATTGCCTGCATGACCCATAAAGCCCTTCACTTCAACACATTGTCACTTGCACAAAAACTGGAGGTATCTGGTGGCTGCAGACCCTCCAGAAGCGCCAACACCCTACTGTTGACATTACCAAAATCCTACAAAACAAAAACTTACAACTGAGCATTCTCTGTAATTTCCCCAAGAATTTGGAACTTCCTGCATCCTGAACTCAGAATGAACCTCTCTTTCCTTACCATTTGTAAAGCACTCTGATACCCTCAAGGGTCATGTTTGTGCGATCTATAACTTAAAAAAATAAATTATAGAAAAAAGTATGTGTGCACTGCAGATGCCGGCAAATGCAGGCACTACTCATCTTTCAGGCTCCTATTCCTTTACCCATTCACATCCCCTCCCACATAGCACCATATGCCACCTGTCAACCCACAACATCCTCAGGAAATCCCCTCATCACTATTCAGATAAGCAGATCAGACATCCATAAACCACACCTAACAGCCACCAAAATACCCTTTCAATGCCCACAAACCACAAGCAACTAAAGCTACATATAGATCTCTGCAATTAGTCAATTCTCATTAACATTCACCACATATTCATTCCCGTGATACTGATCTTAAATTCATACACTAGCAACATCAGAAACCTGACTTCAATGCCTGTAAGAAATGCCCATTTTGTAAAAAATTACCAAACTGTGCCTAAAATATGCCTTATGCCTACAATCCAAAGAAACTCTAGAAAGGGAGTTGCTCAGATATAGTCACACAATAACAATAGAACATCAGTCTCAACAATGAGCACTTCGTAGCACCTCCCATGAGCCCGCAAGCATCCTCTGCATTCGAAGTTGATTTTCAAATTCAGTTATAACACAATAAAGACGCCAGTCACTGCTTACATCCAAACTATTTCTACAATGAAGAAATAAACTCCAAAAGTCTAAAAAAAAAAAAAAAAAAAAAAAACATTTCTGAACACTTGTCTCTCAATGTCTCATTTGACGTATTGCACAACTATCTGCCCAATGATTAAATATTTGATTCCTCTCCAAGAAACACCCACCGCCCAATTTGAAACCTACATTGTCTTGAAAAATTATGTTGCCTATTCCTCCTAGGAAAAAGGCCCAAAGGGGCTCTAGCAACCATCTGTGTTGTTCGCTGAACCATATTGAAATATAATTATCTCCTTCTTTGTTCCATTCATTACTCATTGAGGATTTATCCTGCACCCCCAAACAATAACCATTTCCCAAACTCTTTTCCATTTACATAGATGACATCAGTCATTCTTCTATTAACTCCACTGCCTCCGAAGGCATATCCTGTTTTTTTCTTTTGCCTTTTTTTCAATTTCCATATCCAGGCTTTCGAAAGCTGCATTGGCACTTTCTATATTCTTATTATATGCTTCATGTTCATTTATTTTGAGGGAGTCAAGTGGCCTCTCATAACCTTTCGCTGAAGCGATGCAGTTGCTTGCAGTCTCGGAAAAATCTTTTCCAGTGTTGGGAGAAATGTTTAGTATGTTAGGAGCAAATTAAACTCAGTGTTTCCAGCATGTTGGTTGATGGGATTCACTGGCATTTCCACACCACCTGGGAAGCTTTTGAAGATCCTTTTTTTGGGAGGTCTGCCTCAGAAAGGCCATGTCATTGCTTTGGGAGCGCAATCCAGTGCCGAGTCCTGGTTGTTTTCAAGGAGGAGGCAGTGAGTGTAATTTTATGTATGTGCATATGGCAGTGCAAGGCCCTGTTTGTCACAGCATGCTTTCACAGAATACTAGATTAGTGTTTTTTGTGGAGCACTCCTGTGTTCTCATTTCAGGTGGAGAGAAGCATAGTATTAGTGCAAGAGCCAGAACAATTATTTTGTTTTACTACGTTGAGAGCCGCAAAATGAAGAACTGGTGAAGAATGGGGTGAAATAATCCGCATTGTTCTCTTTCAGGGGGAGGATGAATCCATCTAAGTTGAAAAACTAATACATTGCAGGGGCCTCCATTGTTTTCTTTTAGGTTTTTACTTGTTAATGGCTTACTTAACAGGTCCTTCTCCCATTGAGTTGGATGCTACCGGGGAGATGGAGTACAGTTATACTGTAGTATGGGCTGGCTCTGCTGTCTAAATGGTCATCCTAGCTCTACTAGGAAGGGTGCCTGCTCCCCCTGGATACCATGACTGCCTGAGCCCTGGTGTGGCACAGTAGGTGAGCTGTGTGCCTGAGGATGCAAGCGGTGCTAGTCCCACATTTATAATTACCCTCAAACACCAGGGGCAGTGGCAAGGTAAGTGGGCTTCAGTCCAATCTAGTGGTCCCCTGCTTGATGAGGAAATGGCCTTCTCCAACCCAGCTGAGTAATTAATGACATATTAAGTAGAGCAGCAATGGGTCAGTGGTTGCATTCTTTTGAAGGAACGCGGTTTGTTTTCTTTTAAATAGCCAGGCTGAAGAGTAATGGCACCTTGGCTTCTTCGTAAATAGACCAGGAAGACTCATTCTGCAGGCTTCTACAAAGCCCAAAAGAGGAAAGACTCCTTGAGCTTGAGGAACCTTCTTTGCCAACAGCCATTACCTGGAGGTTAGAAGACCTCATCAGGAAATAGCATTGTAAGTGTGTACGTTTTGTCATCTATTTCTTGCTGTCTTATATAGATAAAGTATGAACTCTTACTCTAAAGGTTAAGGGTTCAGATCCTTTAATCTCTATTGTCAGATGTTTCCTCAATAGTCTACTTTCTTATAAATAATTCCAGTATTCACGAGAAGATGTAAAAGATTAATACATTTTTGGGAAAGCATAAGGGGCATAAGGATTCTTTCAGCTCGTTTATGATAAATATTTTCTCAGGGGCAAGGATAAACTTTTTTTCTTAGGGGCAGGATGCCTTCAGGATCACTGTACACTTTACAGCCGCAGGTATTATGTTAAAACATCATCATATTTATTCATATTTTTGAGGCTATTTTCTTCAGATGCTGCAGTTATATGAAGGAGAAAAGGAACATATTCAGGATTACTGGCAAGTGGGTTGATGAACTGAATATCCAGCTTATAGAGAAATTCGTATTTGTGCTCCCCTGCTTGATGGAAGGTGGGCACTAATTTTAGTTAGAAAATCCATCCTAGTTTCCCCTTTTCTCAGCAGTATTATCTCCAGGGATTAAATAACGATGCTACGGTGAATATACAGACATTTCACATGGCAAGATGGAAACTTGAATGTTGTTACTCTTATCTCCTAAGGTATTCAATACATTTTATTTTGTTGAACTTGTGTGTCAACCTTTTTTTCTGCTAGAGGTTATGGCTCTATTAATGCATTTACTTGAGAGATTGGTGCTTGTTCTCTTGACAAAAGTTTGGATCTTGGTTGGTCCATTTGGGTTTTTATGCTTCTGGTGTCGAAGCAGAGGCTACCTTAGGGTTGGAACAAAACGTCAAATATGTGTGTTAACCCCTTTTCTTGAGATATACAAAAAAAGTGGACTTTGCGCAGGATTTTAGCACACATTTTTAGAAATTGCTGCATTAGTGGGCATACATTAGTTGATTTTAATGGATGGCCAGAAAGAGCTCCAAGAAAGACTGGTCATTGGGCTTGATATTTTTGTTGAGTTTCTTAGTGAAGAACAGACGGATGTCCTGTATGCTCAGCTTTTCAGTTATGAAGATGTAGGTTTTGAGATAATAAAAAGAAGGGAAATCAACTAATGAAGATGTGACTTTCTCTTAAAAAAAACAACAACAAAAAACACATACCTTGCATCTGCATATGGTTGTTCAGAACAAGAGTCTCTTGCAATATTTCCAGGGGTAAGAAATTTGGATGAGTACCCCTGATTATACTAATTTGGAGTTATGTTAAAGGCTGTGGCAGATCTGTGTCTCAGTTCTGTTTCTAATGTTCAGACTTGGCTTTCTTCTGATTCTTGATGGCTGGGTCTAGTGGTTCAGTGGATGAATTCATCTCTCTAGGGACTTGTGTTTAACCTGGTGGCCGTAAGTTTGAGAAGTGGCTGGTCACCCTGGCCTTTCTTCTTTCTGGGGTCAATCACATCTGTGCAGTTGGGGTGGGTAGTAATGGACGTCTACTGTTCGACACCAGGATGTGCCCATCAGGTTGAAGTGCACTTTGCAGGTACATGTATTATGTGATGCCTCACACAATTGAAAAGTTATCAGGGGGAAACACTGTGGAATGGTGATTTTCCTTAATTGTGAGTAAACTAATCCTTTGAGCCCCTCTTCAAGAGAGGCAGTGAATTGAAATGCAAAGGTTTGTATAGTAATAGAAAGTGTCATGCTAATTAGTGCAGGTTGTCTGTCAAATTCAAGACAATCCTCCTCTCAATCAGGGGACTGTATAATTGTAGATGGATTTCTTGCTGACAACAAATCACTATGATATTTTCTCTGCAAGTTCCATTTGAATAACTCTTAAGAAGTCTTTAGGCAGAGATTCTCTGCCAGCTTATGTCTTCTGTTTTGTTTTTGAGATTATGGCAATATTCTTCACTCAGGAAACATTCTTATATGTCTTTTATAATGGTGTGAATACACAGAACCCTTGCTATGTCTTTCTAAGGGGATGTGTGATTATTCTATACCAATTCTACCGAAATCTTGTAATTTTAATATAGGATTAACTTCCCACCTCTTTGTCAACCTCGACATTCAGTGCCCTTCATGTTATCAGACTTGTTTGGAGGAATACAATTGTGTTATTCCAGGACAACTGGAGTTTACTTTTTAATACAGAAAGATGGTTTATTTGCATTCCCAATACAGAACTTTGTTGCATATAGGTCATGCCATGGTATTGTGCCTAGAAAGGGGTTTGTTTTATTTTCCCTCTCCTTGGCATCAAGAAAAAAAGCAAAGACACCACTCAGATTTTAATTCTTGGACAAGATTTCATCTAGCTAAAGATACTCCTCATTAGATGAGTCACACCTTTTCAGTCACAGAGTATTCATGAATGATTACCCTAACAATTCATCCATTGACATCTGGACTGAGGGTTTGTGTTTACACTCGGTCATTTGAAAGGTTTGAATACAAGATATCCCACTTGGATTGATAATACTATAGAATGGTTATCACAGAGCATTTAGGTGTTGATAAAAGAAGAACATTTTTTGTATATGTATTCCTGCCGCAGACTCTTAAGACAATATCATGTTAAGTGGCCATTTTAATCCTTCATTTGGTTTATAAAGCAGTTCCTTTGCCTTTAAAATTTGAAGTTACTTAAACTTAAAGACACGTCTTTAGTTTCATAGCCTTCCTACATTCTGCTATTGGGTTTTCTCTTCTCCTGGTTGCCTACTTTAAGGAGACACACACAGAGATTCCTGTCTATAATAGTTTCTTGTTGGCAGCATTCTAAACATCACAGGAGCTAAGGAAGGGGTCCTTCGGTATTGCCATCAATATTTAAGCTTGTATTATTGTACATATGTTTTTGTTGTTGATAATAATTCTTTTCAATGAGTTATTCCAATAGTTGTTAAAGATTAAGGAATTGCCTTATCATTCTTAATTGTCTCATCAGAGTCTAAGTTTATGATTCACCCTTTAGAGTCTCTGAGGCCAGCTACGATATTCTGCACCCCTTTTTGTCTATTTTGAGTGAGTGTTTTGTAAGATCCCACCGTTAATATGCATACTTAGCATTTGGACAAAGATCCTTTAAGCCCACTACAAGTATTTACTACAAGGGATACTTTTGCCTCATAGGAGAGTGCCTGTTTTTCAGACACCTGTAGGGTACCACATATGCCCCTCCTCTTTGGTTTTTCAGACAGAAGGGTTATCATGAAATGAATGTATGTTTTGGAATTAGGGTTGCCTTTTACTATAGCTATTTTGGAAGTCATTATTGAGCTTATCACAGGCTGGCCTTATTTCACCAGGGTGTAGTAATTATAGAATTGCGAATTTTTTGCACCCAGATTTGTGGTTGTCTTGGTAGTATGTCTGCAGAGATGATTTTTCAGACCATGATGAATGCATGCTGTTTTGGTATGTCCTCAATCAGTAAGGGATGGGAAAAGAAAGACGATGAAGAGGTAATATCTAGATTCCTTACCAGTAATCTTCATTACCCCGATTCTTGCTTACTTTTCCCAGAATTTATGACATTCCCTGAGAGCAATCATCAACAGTTTGATAGAGGGCTTTGTAAACCTGAATATGCCTTTGAAGGCAGTGGCGTTTATAGGATGATGACAGACGTTTTAAATGGAAATTAAAAAGAGCTTGGGACATGGTGAGTGTTTAAGGGAGTGGAGGCCAAATCCTCAGTGAGTAAGTACTGGGACGAGGAAGGAAGAATCAGAGAAATTAAGATTACTGGTAAGTAATCTAGACATTTTTCCATGATACTTGTTCTCTTGCACCTCCCATCACCCTTAATACCTGAAGTCCAGTCTATTCTACTTGACAAGCTATAATAGCTGACATCTCGGACCGAGGCAAGCAGGGGCAATGAAAGTAGAGGTGACTGAGGTGCTGCAGCACCCCCAAAGATAATGGTGTAGCAATTCACGAAAAAGAGACAAAACAAGACCTTTAGAGTTTATCACACTGCATTTGTTGTCTGTTCAAAGACAGAGGTAACATCTCAGGCCAAGTCTCCTTAGAAACTGCTTCTTATTGTTTTAACATTGAGTTTGCCTTTTAATTTTTCTATCATTAACTATAAGGCGAGGAACACACACCATTTAAACACGTTCAATAAACTATACAAATATTTCACAATATACTTCAGCAGCAAGGAAAGTGTGAATGCCACAGGTTACTTTTTTTTGTAATTCTTAATAGCAGTGAAAACAAACATTGAAATAGAATCAAACAAATCTGAATACTTGTGTGATGCACAAGTTATAAATATGTTCTGAAACCCAATTTCTACATTATCGATTGCACCTCATATTTGTTTAGCAGTAAAACTGAATGTCCGATGAAATATAAGGGCCACTGCAGTGGAAAATGTGCTCCTAGCAAGTGGTAGTACATATCACACTATAATTTTGTCATATATTCTAAACTGTATGCTCCAAAATGCTAAGTGAACCCATACATTTCCCCTATCAATCTCCGGCTGAGTGGGTGTGGCTCATTTGATACACTTGTTACCCTGTGTGATGATTGGATTTTTCCCTAACCCACTGACTTCAGTGACGAAACGTTGATGGCAGCACCCCCACTCTGAAAATTGTCCCAGCACCACTGGAGGAAGCAAGGACAGTTGTTCTCCCAGTTTTTGCGTTCAATCCCCGATGTAACACCCACTATCCACTTTGGCCAATCCATTTTCTTAACACAATCTGTAATTCCTAGGCAGTCATATTAGCTGAGTGATTATTTTGAAACACAATAAATAATTTGAATAGCATTGGAAGTGGCATCCCATGGAGCAGCACCCCATGCTGGTAAGCAACACCCACTGTAGTCGGCGTAAACTACACCTCTGCCTATCTAGGCTCCATACTGCGGAAGGAGCTATACATCACGAAATCTTACTCCTGGCACTGTTGGACAGAGTGTGAGTGAAGGCTATCGAGGGGCTGAACAGACTTCTCTCTCTAGTGAAGGCTTAAAAGAAGATAAACTGATTTGCACTATAATAACTTAAGCAACCAGATTAGTTTTCTAGGTAGACATGGTGTTGACAAAGAAGTGGACCGATTATGTCTGGGAGCATTAATAGATTTGTATGTGAAAAAAGGTGGCCTTGTAGCTAAGTTGGTGGACTTGGAACCTAGAAGCTTGGGTTTGGAGTTGTCACATGTGTACGTCAAATTGTTACTATATTGAATTGTGCAATGTTTATGCAGAACTAGCAGACCCGGGGGCGATTACAAGACTGACCCCCCTAAGACTGCCACTGAAGCTCCCAAAGTCAATCGAGGAGGTAGAAGCAGTGGGAGAAGTGGGAGGCGGGGTTGCTGTGCCTCTTTTCCACTCCCCTTACCTGAAGTCTAGAGCACCTGGAACTTTTTCTATTATCCACTTGTGACTCTTCAAGAATGCTAAGGGGGCCACTGGACTGCCATTGGAGGGTGAGTGGTGTGGCTGTAGCTAGCCACTGCTCAGAGTGTGCCCCAGGACCTCACAGAAACTGCCCAGCTAAGGCTGGGTGCAGCTTGCAGGCGACCGCTGAGCCCCGCTCACTCCTCACTCTAGCTCCAGTCTCACCTCCTCAAGGCCTGATGATTAAAAACACTCTCTAAGCTGGATGCGGCTTGCACTTGGGTGTGTTCCCCTGCAGTTCCAGCCCTGCACTTACAATCAGCTGCATACTTCAGTTCTCAGCCTCAAGCTGCAAAAGTCTAGCTTTACTAACTAATCAAGTCCACCTTCCCTGCTTGGATAGTAGTCTGCCTCCGCACTCCGCTTGGACCAGCAAATCAGCGTCTCACAGAAACTCTCATAGAATTATAGAAGCCTTCAAGAGACTTTTCTGCTTTTTGTTTCTGCTCACCAGCTGCTTTTGTTTTCGGGCCTGAGCTGGCAATGAAGGGACTTCCGCTCCAGTCAAACGAGCGGGTATTCTATGACAAATTTACAAGACAATAAAACCCCACAAATCTCCTATAAATAAGATCATTGTCTGTGCAGAACAGGAGAAGGTCTCTAATTAAGCTCCTAGAAGGTCCAGAAGCATGTAGGCTCCATCATGCAGTCGAACAATGAGAGGGTACCGCACATGCTATCCAAAAGGAAGAAAAAACATCAACCTCGCCTAACTGCCAACGGTGTGAAGGCTAATTCAGCAAGGGAGAACCAGCCACTAATTCCACCCATAGCACGGTTGTTTGAGAGGTCTACCAACATTCCAGTAAAAATTGACTTCCTAAAAAATACTATTGGAGTCTTCTTTACCATCCCAAGTGATTCGAACTCTCTCTAGGATCCAATTTCTCCAACAAAAAGCACTAGCAGTCTTTCACAAATCTTCAATCCAAAAACCAGACTCCCAGGAGGACTCCCTGGACTCAGTGCCTAAGAATGAGTCTGAAGAAAGTAAAGAATCTGCTCAGGGCCCGGTCAGTGACTTGGGGTTTCTTACATTCGGACCTCTGTCTCTGCGACCCTTCCCAGATCAAAAGTCTCCCCAGAAATCCTCTAGACTGCTAATAACGAATGGTACCCCACTCCCAATTAAAGTAATATTGGAAGTCTAGTAATGACAAAGCAATCTGGACACCAGTTTTATAGGCCATCAACATTCTGATCCTTGAAACTCTAACCAGGGAGCCCAGGTCCGGAGGAAACCCATTCTTAACTCCTCATAAAATTAAAAAAGCCCAGGAGGAGCAACCTGCTGGCACCTCTTTGATGCATGGTTTTACCACACCAACAGAACCAGGGATGATCTGGGTCATTCGACTTAGAACATTTCAACTTACCGTTGATGCCCTAATGTATCAATCTAACAAAATGGATGTTCAAGTAGATTTACTGAATCTAATGGCCACTTCAGTCTCTGGAATCGATCGGAAGTTGGCTGAACTAAATCATTTGATCACTCATGTCCAAGAGCATGGGGCTGCACTATTATAGATTGTTCCAGTGCCCCAGTGTTCAATAAACTGGTAACAATTCCTGAGGCACTCCCTTCACTTACAAAAGATCTAAGAATAACTCTCAAATCCCATGGGCACAGCAAAGATTTGCAACTACATATGCATAGCTACCCCACAATGACTGGTGGGGAGAGACCAGAAAAGAATGAAGTGCACTTGGTAGACGACTCACTTCCCCCCAGACAGCATCTTCATTGGAGGACAAAGCCCCTCAGACTTAATAACTGACACATTGCGTGGGGGATGTCTGTGAATTTCAAACCGATCACCCAATGTCTCTAGAACCTAGATGTTCCAAAAAATATAGAAAGAAACTATGCAAAGCAAGAAACAAAAAAACAGTAAGTCAAATATTGCTTACTGGTCTAAGTATAGCCAAGTTGGGAAACAATGAACCCATGATAGTACATGAAGGAGAGTTATCAAAAAATAACAATTCCCCCCCACCCCCAAAGAAATTTGAACTCTTCCTGTTATTTTACAACGCAGTAGATGTACCAAACTCTGTAGAACCCTTCACTCCTGAAGAAATGCCTGCCAGCCAAACACCAAAAAAAAGGCCCAAGCACCCCAACGAAACAAGCTCACTGAGATACAGGGCAAAAGGGGACAGCTCAATTACATCTCGCAAACCAGTCTGATGATACAGTTAGCTCTGAACCCTCAAACCTCAGCAATGGGGAGGACAAACATAGCCTGCAGTCCGGTCCAGAGTGAATAAACCCTAGGGCAACTTTGGATGCATTCAATCCATCCAGCTGCTGGTCAGTAAGTCGAAGTGAAACGGAAGACACCATGATACTTAGGCAACTGTCTGACCACTACCCGTCAGCATCTGGTTCCCTCATTAAAATAATTTTACTCCAATATATCTGTTGAGAGGGAGACATGATATTTTGAATCAGGGTAATATCCTGAAACTGTTACAAGCTGTACCCTCCCTTGAAAAGATAACAGCAGCAGAAATAGAATCAATCTAATTTTTGGCCTTCCCGAAGGACCGTTTTAATCTTCCTCATATAGTGGCTCCAGTTTACCCAGTCAGGCAGGGCCAGTCCACTATAAACCCACTCTTTAGACCGGGGGTTTTCTGTACACCTTCCTGAAAGAACAAGTATCCAAGATTATTCAAAGGACCAGGCAGAATGGTGCCACCAGGACCAAACGGTTTGCCCCAAGTACTATTTAGAACAAATCCTTCACACTGGGTGGCTATTCTAACAGTAGTATTTAACAATGCTCTACAGCAACAAAATATTCCAGATTGATGGAAGGGTTCTATAATCAATCCAATATTTCAGAATGGGGACTGACATCAACCAGCTAATAATTGCCTGATAACCCCTTTAGACAAAGAGGCAAAATATTTTGCTAGCCTGTTACTTACAGATTTGCTGCAGTGGGCTGGCGGTAATCACATTGTTCCCCCGAATCACACTAGATTCACTCAATGAGCTGGTACATCATCAAATATACTGACTATCTTTAATAATGGATAAGCCTAAGCACAAAAACCAAACCCTCTACTTATGTTACGTAGATTATTAGGCTGCTTTTAACTGTGTGAACTGTAACCTTCTTTGGCAAAAGCTATCATCATTGGGCATCCCGGATCACCTACTAAAAGCCATACAACTACTGTACACGGGCACCTGGGAAAGGGTGAGAATCTGAGACAGCTCCATCCTGTCCAGGAAAATACAGACACCTAACAATCTAAAGCAGGGCTGTGTTTTTGCCCCACATTTCTTTAATCTTTTTTTAACCGACTTATCTCCAGCACTGGACACAGTAAACCTGAATTCCCCAAAGTTAGGTTCCATGTACATCTCAAACCTGCTATATGCGGATGATGTGATCCCGCTCAGTCAGACGAAAATAGGGCTACGACTTACTGATAAACTGTCTTTATATTCTACAACTAACAGGATGACAATAAATCTGAAGAGACAAATATCATGGAAGTTAGCAGTAGAATCAAGAAAAAAGTCATAAATGGTTCCTATATGGTGAACAAATGGACTGGGTAAGAACCTACAGATATTTAGGGGTACTTTTTGATGAAAGAGGTTCCTTTCAGCAGCACAGGAAAGACCTGACTCGGAAAGGAAACACCCTGATCCTTGCCTTTGGCATTCTTCAACGAGCTTTCGCTGGCCCGTGCTTTTGCCCCTGTTCAAAGTAATAGGAGCAAAACTTATTCTGTGTATTTCTTATGGAAGCGAAGCTCTCCGCGGCAGAGATGAAGCAGTCTTAAACTTAACTGTAGCTAAAACATTTAGATCACTTTCAATCAACCTCCATCCGCCTGCCCAGATAGGGCTAGAGCTTGGCTTCTCAAACCAATCAATCGCAAGGAAAGGGTACTGTGTAAAAACTTGGAAAAGAATCAGGCACACTACGGCTATTTGGAAGGAAAAGCAAATAAATGAAACCCCTCCTGCTTGCCGTTACCTCGATCCGGCCATTAAGGATTGAGGCATTCAATCTATATAGGAAACTGCTCCATCGTCAGCCACTTTTAAAAAAGCTGGTTAAGGACAGAAAAATGTGAAAAATGTCTGTTAACAGATAAAGTAACACTGCTAGGTAACATGCCTGGACCATTTTAAATGAGCATCCCTTAAGCCTGAACCATACCTAGAGACTGGGTGGTCACGTAATTTAAAAAATGACTTTATGTGCTACGGTTTTGGCCTTTTCTGCAGTGAATCACATGGAAAGCCATGGAAAAAGTTAGCTACAAAGGACGCGTGTAGATTGTGTAATTTAGGGGAAGAATTACATGTTTCTGCCCAGTCTTTCTCCAAGAAAGGCGACAACTGTTGAAAATGCCTTTTAATCAATGTGGTATCTGGACTTGCAGGATGGCGGGAATTGCAGGTCTAAAAGCTACGGGCCCAATTTTGAACGGTCGATATACGAAATTCCTAAGACTTGCCGGGAAAAAGTTGACCTCCTCCAACATCCTGAAGAGCTTGACTTAACCCTTTCCCTTTTGTCTATTATCTCCACACTTTTCAGCATCTGCATTTTGCATTTTACTATAATATTATTTTTTATCTTGACGTGCACCCATGTGTTTCAGTTTATCTAAGTTGCAATAATGCTCTTAATGATAATAACCTGTTTATTGGTCAATTATAATATTATTATATATATTGTGAAATTGAATTTTAAGCTATGTTGTGCACTCTAAAAAGGAGGAGTCCTAATGAGTTTTTTTAAATTAACTTTACCAAAAAAATCTGAATACGAATGAATACATAAATGTTGTGTGAATGTTCAAATAACACCTGTGAAAGTGTATAGAAATATCATTCATCCTTCTACCATATCCGTGTTTCATAATCTGTCCATCACTATTGATGCCGGTCAATCTGTCAATCAAATTCAATCAACTCTATGCCCCAGATCTACAGTACACACATTGCTCTGTGGTTGGCCTCTCCCAAACCCAAACTTAAAGGAATATGGCTGCAGCCACTCTGATCACAGCATCCAACTTAAGTCACATGTCTGGAGCCTTATGTGTGAGCTTATCGAATTTCTGCAAGCTGAGTTTTGACTGATGGTGTGAGCTGCTAAAGTGGGAGAATGCACTATCATAACACACCCAGTGCACAATGACGGTCACGTAGCATGTGATTTGTGCACTTGTCAATGTGAATCCTGCTCTACGTTGCTCAGTGCGCCCCACAGTTCATTCAACAGCAGCTGGTTAGCTTCCGATAATGCTGTTATGAAGAAATAGCAATGACTTGGTGTTAGAAATGGGGTCTTTGGTTGACAGTCAGGTTACCCCCTGTTCAAGCAAGGACCCTCACTCTAGTTAGGATAAAAGAGAATCACCCTCAGCTAACCCCTGCTTACCCCCTTGGTAGCTTGGCAGAGCAGTAGGCTTAACCTCAGAGTGCTGGGCGTAAAGTATTTGTACCAACACACACAGTAACTTAAGGAAAACACTACAAAATGACACAACACCAGTTTAGAAAAATAGGAAATATTTATCTAGACAAAACAAGACCAAAACGACAAAAATCCAACATACACAAGTCAAATTATGATTTTTAAAAGGTTTAAAATAAAAAGAGTCTTTAGGTAGTTGTAACAACACACTAGCGCTGCTAGCGTGTAAATGTACCTGGTTTGCGGCAAAAATAACCCCGCACGGGCGGTGTGCGTCGAAAATAACCCGGCACGGGTATATGCGTCGAAAACAGCTCGGCGAGGCGCGTCGAAAAAGCCAGCCACGCGACGGTCCGAAGTCCCGCGGCGCTGGTTGCGATCTCTCAGCCTTCGTCAGCGATGCTGCGCGTCGTTTCTCCTGCTCCGGGCGTCGATTCTCCGGTCGCGTTTCCAGCGGCGTCGTTTCTCAGCTGCGGAGCCGGCGTCGCGTCGTTTTCTCAGCCGCGATCGGATTCGCGTCGATCTTTTCTCCGCACGGTGCTCGGTGCGTGTATTTTTGTCCTTAGGCTGCCAGCCTCTCCTTTCAGGGTCCCAGGAACTGGAAGGGCACCACAGAGCAGAGTAGGGGTCTCTCCAGAGACTCCAGGTGCTGGCAGGAAGAAGTCTTTGCTATCCCTGAGACTTCAATAACAGGAGGCAAGCTCTACATCAAGCCCTTGGAGATTTCTTCTTCAAGATGGAAGGCACACAAAGTCCAGTCTTTGCCCTCTTACTCTGGCAGAAGCAGCACTGCAGGAAAGCTCCACAAAGCACAGTCACAGGCAGGGCAGCACTTGTTCCTCAGCGATCAGCTCTTCTCCAGGCAGAGGTTCCCCTTGATTCCAGAAGTGTTTCTAAAGTTTGTAAGTTTGGGTGCCCTTCTTATACCCATTTTAGTCTTTGAAGTCACCTTCCTTCAAAGGGGACTCACACCTTCTTGCGAAATCCTGCCTTCCCCAGGCAAGGCCTCAGACACACACCAGGGGGCTGGAGACAGCATTGTCAGAGGCAGGCACAGTCCTTTCAGATGAGAGTGACCACTCCACCCCTCCCTCCTAGCAGAGATGGCTAATCAGGAATGCAGATCACACCCCAGCTCCCTTTGTGTCACTGTCTGGTGTGAGGTGAAAAACAACCCAACTGTCAACTGACCCAGACAGGGAATCCACAAACAAGGCAGAGTCACAGAATGGTTTAAGCAAGAAAATGCTCACTTTCTAAAAGTGGCATTTCCAAACTCACAATCTCAAAATCAACTTTACTAAAAGATGCATTTTTAAATTGTGAGTTCAGGGATCCCAAACTCCACCTGTCCATCTCTTCTCTAGGGGAATCTACACTTTAATCATATTTAAAGGTAGCCCCCATATTATCCTATGAGAGAGAGACAGACCTTGCAACAGTGAAAACGAAATTGGCAGTATTTCACTGTCAGGACATATAAACCACATTACTATATGTCCTACCTTATCCATACACTGCACCCTGCCCTTGGGGCTACCTAGGGCATACCTTAGGGGTGCCTTACATGTAAGGAAAGGGAAGGTTTAGGCCTGGCAAGTGGGTACACTTGCCAAGTCGACTTTACAGTGTAAGAATACACATACAGACACTGCAGTGGCAGGTCTGAGACATGATTACAGAGCCACTTATGTGGGTGGCACAACCAGTGCTGCAGGCCCACTAGTAGCATTTGATTTACAGGCCCTGGCACCTCTAGTGCACCTTACTAGGGACTTACTAGTAAATCAAATATGCCAATCATGGATAAACCACTTACATACAATTTAAACAGGAGAGCATATGCACTTTAGCACTGGTTAGCAGTGGTAAAGTGCTCAGAGTTGAAAAGCCAACAGCAACATGTCAGAAAAATATAGGAGGCAGGAGGCAAAAAAGTCTGGGGATGACCCTGCAAAAGCAAAAGTCCAACACGACCCCCTACCAGCCTAAAGCCAGGGGAGAACAATCAATACCTTGATGTACTTCCCTGATTGGGGCGATAGAACAGGGACCCAGGCCCACAACAGCAGGGGCATGTTCCAGTTCTACGCCTTCCTGACTCCAGTTGGATCCCTCTGTCCATACTCTCAGGGCCCACTAAGCTAACCCATGGGGAACCCTTCTCCACATCTACAGACACCATCTGTGCAACACCTAACTTTACTTTGCTCACAGATGTATTGCAATGGGCAGATAGTACCACCAGGGCCAACACAGTGGTGTTGCCCACTCCACCCCCGGGGTGTGACTCTCGTCCTCCCCCCCCCAGGGGCAACTCTGTCCACCAGGACAGCAAGCCACAGTGGCCCCAGACAACTGTCAGGGATGAGAGCCCGACCTCAGGCCTCTCTAACCACTGTGACTGTGGAGAGTGGGGGGTGGTAGCCCCAGGTGCCTGGCACCCTTTGACCACTCTCTCTTCCACCAGGTCAGGGATGACAACCTGACCCTGGTCCTCCCCTCTGGGGCTCTGTACCCTCCCTGCAGAAGCGGCACCCCCAGAGTCCAAAACTGTCAGGGTGCTTGTAGAAGCAGTCCTGCACAATTCTTCCATCAGTGCAGGGATGTTAACCTGCAACTGATCCTCCAACCTGGGGTCTGTACCTTCAGGTTGGACCAGGGCCAGGGGTGAGGCTTCCCTCCCCCTGCCCTCTCTTCTGGGGTCCTGAACCACCCAACTAGGAGCGGCCCCCCCAGAAGACAACATGGTAGGGGTACTGTTAGCAGTAGCCCCTTCCTCCAGGTCAGGGGGGACACCCTTAACCTGGCCTCCCAATCCAGGGTCTGTACCCACAGACTGGATCACTGCCTGGCAACCCAGGACTTCCTGGGGGGCATACCTACCCCCTACCAGGTCAGAGTTTACCCTCTGAACCTGGTCATCCAACCCAGGGTCACCACCCTGCGGTTGAACCACTGCCTGGCACACCAGGACTTCCTTGGGAGCACATTTACCCCCCATCAGGTCAGAGTTTACCCCCTGAACCTGATCATTCAACCCAGAGTCACTACCCTGCGGTTGAACCACTGCCTGGCGCACCAGGACTTCCTTGGGAGCACACGTACTCCCCATCAGGTCAGAGTTTACCCCCTGAACCTGATCATCCAACCCAGAGTCACCATCCTGCGGTTGAATCATTGCCTGGCGCACCAGGACTTCCTGGGGGGCACACCTACCCCCCACAAGGGAAACACTTTCCCCAAGGGCCATACAAGAGTCTGGCTGGCGCAGGTCTCCTGACCTCTGCCCATCTGACAGAGTCTGGATTCCCCCCAGCCCAGAAATGGTCTCACCAAGGTCATTCCTGGGGGGCTCTGCACTCAGAGCTGACCCCTGACCCTCCAGGTTCTCCACTGGGGTCCGCAACCCCCTCTCAACCCTCTGTCTGGACTTCTGCAACCCCTCACTAGGAGTGGTACTGCCAGACACCAGAACTGGTGGGACGCTGGCTACAGCCGCCCCCCCAAGTTCTCCTGACACTGTGGGGTCTCCCTCAACAGATGGCCCTATGGTACAGGCTAGGCTCCCCTCCTGGGGTTCCCGCAGGGAACCCTCCAGGACCTGGGACCGGATCTCGGGCACCTTGGGCCTCAACCCATCCCCATTCCCTCTCCTCTGAGACTGGACATGGGGTCCCTCACCCATCCCACTACACTGGGACCTACCTGGGACACTACAATCCTTCCCTACCTCACCTGGTTGGGAACTACCTAGACCACTCCTCTCAGGAGCACCCCCAAATGCCTCTTCAGACTCTCTGGTACTCACCCAGAAGTCTGCCTCCATTGTAAGCTCCCTGGGGTCAGAGAACTCACACTCCACCTGGTGTTGGCATAGCTCTGGAAAATAAGGACTAGACATATGCTCTCCAGCAATTACATCACTCAGCCCCTCACATGAATTAACCAAAGTACCCTTCACCCAACCATCCAGTGACTCTGCTTTGACAAAGCACCCCACATCACCCTCCTGAGACTGGTGAGACAGTACCTGACTGTCCCTGACACTCAACCCACACTCTTCTGGGATGTTTTCACACTCCATAACCAGGACTTCTACCTGGGGGGAACCCCTCTCCCTGTCACTCTCAACTAGAGTCAGTAGAGTGTCCCTCCCACCAGTAGGAATATGACTCCCCATGCCAGTTCCCCAATCTACCTCAGAGACCCTGTGCATCACTGGAGCTACCTCATACCCCTGAACCTCCTGGCGTGTGTTAACTCCCTCCTTCAAGTAGGGCACCACCTGTCTGGGCATGTGTACTTCTGCAGCATCACTGGATATACAATTGTTGCTGCCACCATTCCAGCTGGACTCAGCCCTCATGACTTCCAGCTCTTTCAATTTAAGCTCGTAAGCATAAATCATTTTTTTAATCTCTAAGTCCCTCCTCCTTTCTTCCAACTCCTTGAATCGGCGAGCCCTGTCTGCCCGTCTGTCCTGTAACTCTTCAGGAGTCAGACCCTTGGGTGACACCCTGCTATCCCTCCTGGGGACCCTCCCCCCAGGCGTAACAGGTACCTCCACTACACCACTGTGTATCCTCTGCACTTCCCCACCCACATTCTCCTCCTCTGTGTGCCCTCCAGCCTTCTTGATTGTCACCCCGGCCCTCTGTGCCTGTTGCAGCTCCCCCTCCCTGGTGGAGCTCTCAGTGGGACAGTCAAGATCTTTAAGGAACTGTTTCAATTGAGCAACTGAGTACTCCTTCAGTTTCTCCATTTCAAACACAGCTCCAGCTGTTGCATCTCCAGATTGAGACATGATGGTCACAAGTGCAAAGTTCCAAAGGCAGAAAAAAAATAATTTCCCAATGAAGTAAAAAGAATCAGTCAAGGGATCAGCAAAATCATGGAAGTAGAACAAAAAGAGTCCTTAAGAGAAAAATCAAAAGATCACCAAACAAGTAGTATGTGGTCACGTAGTGGTCTGAGATCAAAACAGTAGTGTACACTTAATTACTGTATGTCAAGTACAAATACAAGTCCAAATCCCGACCGCTGGTCACCAATGTTAGAAATGGGGTCTTTGGTTGACAGTCAGGTTACCCCCTGTTCAAGCAAGGACCCTCACTCTAGTTAGGATAAAAGAGAATCACCCTCAGCTAACCCCTGCTTACCCCCTTGGTAGCTTGGCAGAGCAGTAGGCTTAACCTCAGAGTGCTGGGCGTAAAGTATTTGTACCAACACACACAGTAACTTAAGGAAAACACTACAAAATGACACAACACCAGTTTAGAAAAATAGGAAATATTTATCTAGACAAAACAAGACCAAAACGACAAAAATCCAACATACACAAGTCAAATTATGATTTTTAAAAGGTTTAAAATAAAAAGAGTCTTTAGGTAGTTGTAACAACACACTAGCGCTGCTAGCGTGTAAATGTACCTGGTTTGCGGCAAAAATAACCCCGCACGGGCGGTGTGCGTCGAAAATAACCCGGCACGGGTATATGCGTCGAAAACAGCTCGGCTCGGCGAGGCGCGTCGAAAAAGCCAGCCACGCGACGGTCCGAAGTCCCGCGGCGCTGGTTGCGATCTCTCAGCCTTCGTCAGCGATGCTGCGCGTCGTTTCTCCTGCTCCGGGCGTCGATTCTCCGGTCGCGTTTCCAGCGGCGTCGTTTCTCAGCTGCGGAGCCGGCGTCGCGTCGTTTTCTCAGCCGCGATCGGATTCGCGTCGATCTTTTCTCCGCACGGTGCTCGGTGCGTGTATTTTTGTCCTTAGGCTGCCAGCCTCTCCTTTCAGGGTCCCAGGAACTGGAAGGGCACCACAGAGCAGAGTAGGGGTCTCTCCAGAGACTCCAGGTGCTGGCAGGAAGAAGTCTTTGCTATCCCTGAGACTTCAATAACAGGAGGCAAGCTCTACATCAAGCCCTTGGAGATTTCTTCTTCAAGATGGAAGGCACACAAAGTCCAGTCTTTGCCCTCTTACTCTGGCAGAAGCAGCACTGCAGGAAAGCTCCACAAAGCACAGTCACAGGCAGGGCAGCACTTGTTCCTCAGCGATCAGCTCTTCTCCAGGCAGAGGTTCCCCTTGATTCCAGAAGTGTTTCTAAAGTTTGTAAGTTTGGGTGCCCTTCTTATACCCATTTTAGTCTTTGAAGTCACCTTCCTTCAAAGGGGACTCACACCTTCTTGCGAAATCCTGCCTTGCCCAGGCAAGGCCTCAGACACACACCAGGGGGCTGGAGACAGCATTGTCAGAGGCAGGCACAGTCCTTTCAGATGAGAGTGACCACTCCACCCCTCCCTCCTAGCAGAGATGGCTAATCAGGAATGCAGATCACACCCCAGCTCCCTTTGTGTCACTGTCTGGTGTGAGGTGAAAAACAACCCAACTGTCAACTGACCCAGACAGGGAATCCACAAACAAGGCAGAGTCACAGAATGGTTTAAGCAAGAAAATGCTCACTTTCTAAAAGTGGCATTTCCAAACTCACAATCTCAAAATCAACTTTACTAAAAGATGCATTTTTAAATTGTGAGTTCAGGGATCCCAAACTCCACCTGTCCATCTCTTCTCTAGGGGAATCTACACTTTAATCATATTTAAAGGTAGCCCCCATATTATCCTATGAGAGAGAGACAGACCTTGCAACAGTGAAAACGAAATTGGCAGTATTTCACTGTCAGGACATATAAACCACATTACTATATGTCCTACCTTATCCATACACTGCACCCTGCCCTTGGGGCTACCTAGGGCATACCTTAGGGGTGCCTTACATGTAAGGAAAGGGAAGGTTTAGGCCTGGCAAGTGGGTACACTTGCCAAGTCGACTTTACAGTGTAAGAATACACATACAGACACTGCAGTGGCAGGTCTGAGACATGATTACAGAGCCACTTATGTGGGTGGCACAACCAGTGCTGCAGGCCCACTAGTAGCATTTGATTTACAGGCCCTGGCACCTCTAGTGCACCTTACTAGGGACTTACTAGTAAATCAAATATGCCAATCATGGATAAACCACTTACATACAATTTAAACAGGAGAGCATATGCACTTTAGCACTGGTTAGCAGTGGTAAAGTGCTCAGAGTTGAAAAGCCAACAGCAACATGTCAGAAAAATATAGGAGGCAGGAGGCAAAAAAGTCTGGGGATGACCCTGCAAAAGCAAAAGTCCAACACTTGGTATCTTCCATTGTGCAGCCAATAAAGCAATCAGTCATCTGAAGCCTTTGTAGTCCACAAAGCAAGGTGAAATATGTCTTCGGCAATCATCCTGGCGGACTGCGCATTAAGTTGGCATATTACAGTATATCTCCTATCATACGCTGCCTGGCAATCTAACACACTTTTGATATGGTTGGCTGACTAGTTTGCAGTGCATTGCGATGGTGAGGAGGGTGATGCTAAAGACTGCTCTGTCACTGAGGAAAACCAAATTGTGATGGGTGGAAAGCTTAAATAAATCGTAACCACAATTAATGACTAAGTTCTGCATTCCATTCGTCAGCTTTTTGCCCATGTTCTACTGTGTGCTAAGTCACTATAAACCTTGGGCCTTATTTACAGTTTGGCAAACAACAGAAAATGTTACAAAAACGTGGTGTCCTGTGTCACATTCCATGTACATTACAATCAACGGCACTGTAAGTAATGTGAACAGAACATATGTAATGTTCTGACAGAGTACCCTGTCTGCAAACTCGAAATTAAGCCATCAGTAGTTTTGTTTATCATGTAGTTTAGCCCACATACTGCATCAGACACAGGTAGATTCTATACATCCATTGGTTTGTTTTCTGTGAAAGAAAGCTGCTAAATTGGGCACCAAAATCATAACATCATTAGAGTGTTGAAGTCCAGTCCTTATAGGTATCTTAGCCTTGTTGTGGTCTGGGTAACAATTGCGGTTTCTAACACATCTTCACATATCACCCCCTTTTCATGGGAAATAGTACCTGGATAATGTATCAGCTTATTCTTCTTCTTAGAGCATATGAATATGAAATATATTTTTTTCTGCTGAGTAAAGGCCTGCAAAACATGGGGCCAAGCTACCCAACCTGTGTTGATTAGAACAACCTGCTGTGTGTCCTAAGGTGCATTGTTGGCCTTATTGTCCTTTGCACCCTCTGTGTCTGTACTCAATATGCGGAACACAGCTAAACTGCACTTTCAGCACATTCTTAGAAGTACATGATATTGTCCTTCAAATAATTAGATAGTTCGTCAGGCCAACACAATGGAGTGGATCGCTAAACAGAAGAAATGGTAGGAACAAGCCATTACGATTACTAGCCTGTGTTCGGTAGCCGAGAAGATTGTGCTTCTCTTAGAGAGATGTGTTGAATTGAGCCCACCAAGACTCCCCTTCAGTGCAACCTATTACAACAAAATGTGGGCCCACCAACACACCTGATAGGATGGCTACTGTAATTAAGTGAACCATCTGGGATCAACATGATTGGTTTCAACGCTTACAAACTTTGCCAAATTGAATTTATTAGTGCACTCCCCATCAACCTTGAGGTTTACAGATATAGAGCAGCCTTCGGAGAGGATACGTGGATTGAGCTGCCACTTATTTGTGAAATGTCTAGTTGATTTGATTTACAAGTATTGACACTATAGAGTTTACGTAAAATGGGGCAATGGCAACATTTCAACCCATGCTTGTGTTCTTAGGGCAGCAGAAGATAAGTAGCATTCTCTTTACCCGTTCCCTCAATTATGCAGGAGGTATTGGCTGGAGTATGTTCTATAATTAACATAAGACACTGTTGTACAAACACACTAGGATTGATAACACTGTTTTGCTTTGGGAACTTCCTATTTTGAGCTTGGAGAAAGAGAAACCTTACTTTATGTGGGAAAATAAGCAGTAATAAAGGTATAATGCCAATGAGGTGACGGTTCTGGGATAGAGGCATGATGCAAGCAAATAACACAATATTAAAAGTGATATGAAGACATGCTGCCTGAAGTGATGTTCTAGGGTTGGGAACCTATTCCCCAGCAGGAGGGGTTTCTGGATGTAGCAACCCAAACCTTCTAGTACTGACAGAACCATTGTGTGTGCTGCTACCAGTTAATGGGGACATCATGAATTTTAAACTCATTGTGTATTTCATTGCATGTAAAGTAGTCTCTATTGAATTCCGTTTTTTTTCTTTTGTTTTGTTTTGTTGGCTCTTTGTGTTATTTTTCCATCGTAAACATTTTACATCTCCTCTTACTGCTACTACCAACACAAGAGGGAAATGCAAATTGGCATTTACCTACTTTGAGTTCTCTTAGAACAACTACAAAGAATATTCGAGCCAGCACGGCCGTGGAAATCTGCAACTTTATATTCATGAACATGATTGCTTTTATTGCCCCGGGCTTTAAACACCAATAGAATTTGATGAATAAAAAAAGAAAAAAATAGCAGAGTGCCTATAAATTGAAGATATGAATCAAAATCTCTAAAAGCAGATTAGATCATGAAAGGTTGCACTTATGGTAGGTACATCCTGTAAACGTGAAATTACGTATTTGAAGAGGCACTCAACACAACAATCTGCAAATGTTGTTCAAATTCCACACTGGAAATGAAGTAAGATTGATAAAGGAGGACCAGTATATTAATAAAAAAACAAATGTGACTTCAGACCCATAGCATTATACCTGAAACTAAAAAACATAAATTGAAATCTGCAAAGGGGCACTTCACTGTGCAAAGGTGCATTCAGATCTGCAAGTGTATTGTTAAACATGTAAAGGTGCACCAGATTTTTCAAATGCATAAATCTGTAATGAAACTGCAAAACATGGACTTAAATCTATCAACAATAATCTACCACCAACTAAAACCTCACCAGAAGGCTGCAGTCCATTCAGGAGTAGGCAGCCAGAATAACTGTCACCCTCCTACACCACACACACATCGCACCACACCTGAAGGTGCTCCCACTGACTCCCCATTCACAAAGGAGCACAATTCAAACTCCTCACCCACACTTTCAAGGCACTACATAACACAGGCTCTGCATACCTCAACAATCGCATCTACTTTCAAAGACATTCCAGACACTGATGCTTGTTCGGACACCTACTTGCACATATTCCATGCATTCAGAAAAACAGATCTAGAAGTCAAGCCTATTCCTAACATCGCTGCTAAAACATGGAAAGACCTGCTGCTACACGTAAGAGCCTCCTCCTCACTTCTTGAATTCCACAAGAAGCTAAAGACCTGGATTTTCAAGTAGTCCCACCAGGCCCTAAGTGTGCTTAAACCCTCGCTTCTCAATACCACGATTGCCCCCTGGGTGATAGTGCACTCTACAAATCTGCATAACATGGTGTGTGTTTCTATAAATATACACACAAATATGCGATACAATGTGTAAAGATCCACTAGAATCTACTTTATTAGATTTCATTTTACATTTGCAAACTGAATCAAGAAAGAGCCCAGAAATCAGTGGACGTCTTCAGTCTACCACCCTGTATAGCTTCAATAAGTTATACAGGGATATTTATCAGAGACCTTCAAATATGCGAGCATGTACTAATATTTACAACGGTGTGCCTACTTGTAGGTTACATGTAAAGACGTTTTTTTTAAATAAAATATTGCGTAGTTAATAATGAAAAGCATTTGTAGTACAGCCTACATTTATGTGTCCAATTAAAACAGTTTTCTTTTGTCCAAGGGTGTAGTACCTAACTGAACAAGTATCTGCAAAGCAATTGGTCTTGCATGTGCTTGAGTTAGAGCTATTTACGTTGTAAATTAATAACCAGGCTTTTCTTGCCACATTAATTGAAAATGAAACTAAAACAGTTGAAATAAGCAAGCAAATTCAAAGCACCACGGCTGCCATGAGCGTGAGCGTGAAGGAGAGACACAAAAGGAAAAAGAAGTTTGCTCGCAGTCAAACATATCTGCAAACGTGCAATTATCCATGTAACAATGTCAATGGCCTAGGCAGTAACAAAGCTGCCCCAAAGAGGGACAAATGTAAAGCATTTACCAATGATGATAAAGGATTTTTGAAAGGCAAGCCCATGAATGAGTGATAGTGATGTGTGTGCGATGGGCGTGGTTTAAAGCCCACAGATAGATTACAACTCATCAGATCACTTGTGTGCTCGACCTAAAAACGGTTTTGAGTCATGATAAATACTTACCAGATAGAAGTAATGGAGTTGTTGTGGTCAAGCGCATTATGAAGAGCTGAAACACCATGTTTTGTAATAAAATTGTTAGAAAGTCTAAGAAAAAAACAAAATGCCAGTGAATTAACACATGGCTGTAAAAGTGCACTGTAATACCAGAATATGACATTTGGAATTTCCTAAGACTGACAACCCATCAATTTGGAACACACACAACTCCAAACATATTCAGCTTTGTATCACTTGGCTAACAAAAGGGACATAAAATAATAAAAAGTCGGGCGAAATTCAAGTAAATGTGTAGATCTAGTTGCTTTGATTTCGTTAAGCATTTAATTTTACAAACGTAATGAACTGCAGTGAATGTTTCTATTCCTATTATATCCACTTAGAATGAGTAGTGAATGTAAATTATTTAAAAATAGACAATTACATCTGAGTCGTAGTCTCACACCTTAAATTGCTGTACATTAATTAAATTTTTTATGGACCACAAACATCAGAAGAGACGTAAATCAACAACAGCAAAGATTTCCAGGCAAACGCGTCTTTACTATAAGCCTGCTCCAGTGGACAAATAGCAGGTTAAGGTGATTGTAGGAGGCTGGACTGACTTGTAGTGAGTACCAAGGGGTACTTACACCTTGCACCAGGCCCAGGTATCCCTTATTAGTGTATAGGGTGTCTAGCAGCTTAGGCTGATAGATAATGGTAGCTTAGCAGAGCAGCTTAGGCTAAACTAGGAGACAAGTGAAGCTCCTACAGTACCACTAGTGTCATATGCACAATATCATAAGAAAACACAATACACAGATATACTAAAAATAAAGGTACTTTATTTTTAGGACAATATGCCAAAAGTATCTCAGTGAGTACCCTCAGTATGAGGATAGCAAATATACACAAGATATATGTACACAATACCAAAAATATGCAGTATAGAATTAGAAAACAGTGCAAACAATGTATAGTTACAATAGGATGCAATGGGGACACATAGGGATAGGGGCAACACAAACCATATACTTCAAAAGTCGAATGCGAACCACAAATGGACCCTAAACCTATGTGACCTTGTAGAGGGTTGCTGGGACTGTAAGAAAACAGTGAGGGTTAGAAAAATAGCCCACCCCAAGACCCTGAAAAGTGAGTGCAAAGTGCACTAAAGTTCCCCAAAGGACATAGAAGTCGTGATAGGGGAATTCTGCAGGAAAGACACAAACCAGCAATGCAACAACGATGGATTTCCAGTCCAGGGTACCTGTGGAACAAGGGGACCAAGTCCAAAAGTCACAAGCAAGTCGGAGATGGGCAGATGCCCAGGAAATGCCAGCTGTGGGTGCAAAGAAGCTGCTACTGGACAGTAGAAGCTGAGGATTCTGCAGGAACGACAAGGGTTAGAGACTTCCCCTTTGGAGGATGGATCCCCCACGCCGTGGAGAGTCGTGCAGAAGTGTTTTCCTGAAGAAAGACCGCCAATAAGCCTTGCTAGCTGCAAGTCGTGTGGTTAGCGTTTTTGGATGCTGCTGTGGCCCAGGAGGGACCAGGATGTCGCCAATTGCGTCAGGGGACAGAGGGGGCGCCCAGCAAGACAAGGAGCCCTCTCAGAAGCAGGCAGCACCCGCAGAAGTGCTGGAACAGGCACTACGAAGAGGAGTGAAATGGTGCTCCCCGAAGTCGCACAAAGGAGTCCCACGTCACCGGAGGACAACTTAGGAAGTCGTGCAATGCAGGTTAGAGTGCTGTGGACCCAGGCTTGGCTGTGCACAAAGGATTTCCGCCGGAAGTGCACAGAGGCTGGAGTAGCTGCAAAAGTCACGGTTCCCAGCAATGCAGTCTGGCGTGGGGAGGCAAGGACTTACACCTCCACCAAACTTGGACTGAAGAGTCACTGGACTGTGGGAGTCACTTGGACAGAGTTGCTGGATTCAAGGGACCTCGCTCGTCGTGCTGAGAGGAGACCCAGAGTACGGGTGATGCAGTTCTTTGGTGCCTGCGGTAGCAGGGGGAAGATTCTGTCGACCCACGGGAGATTTCTTCGGAGCTTCTAGTGCAGTGAGGAGGCAGACTACCCCCACAGCATGCACCACCAGGAAAACAGTCGAGAAGGCGGCAGGATCAGCGTTACAGAGTTGCAGTAGTCGTCTTCGCTACTTTGTTGCAGTTTTGCAGGCTTCCAGCGCGGTCAGCAGTCGATTCCTTGGCAGAAGGTGAAGAGAGAGATGAAGAGGAACTCTGATGAGCTCTTGCATTCGTTATCTAAGGAAATCCCCAAAGCAGAGACCCTAAATAGCCAGAAAAGAGGGTTTGGCTACTTAGGAGAGAAGATAGGCTAGCAACACCTGAAGGAGCCTATCAGAAGGAGTCTCTGACGTCACCTGCTGGCCCTGGCCACTCAGAGCAGTCCAGTGTGCCAGCAGCACCTCTGTTTCCAAGATGGCAGAGGTCTGGAGCACACTGGAGGAGCTCTGGGCACCTCCCAGGGGAGGTGCAGGTCAGGTGAGTTGTCACTCCCCTTTCCTTTGTCCAGTTTCGGGCCAGAGCAGGGCTGAGGGGTCCCAGAACCGGTGTAGACTGGCTTATGCAGAAATGGGCACCATCTGTGCCCATGAAAGCATTTCCAGAGGCTGGGGGAGGCTACTCCTCCCCAGCCCTGACACATTTTTCCAAAGGGAGAGGGTGTAACACCCTCTCTCTGAGGAAGTCCTTTGTTCTGCCATCCTGGGCCAGGCCTGGCTGGACCCCAGGAGGGAAGAAACCTGTCTGAGGGGTTGGCAGCAGCAGCAGCTGCACTGAAACCCCGGGAAAGGCAGTTTGGCAGTACCAGGGTCTGAGCTACAGACCCGTGGGATCATGGGATTGTGCCAACTATGCCAGGATGGCATAGAGGGGTCAATTCCATGATCATAGACATGTTACATGGCCATATTCGGAGTTACCATTGTGAAGCTACACATAGGTAGTGACCTATGTGTAGTGCACGCGTGTAATGGTGTCCCCGCACTCACAAAGTCCGGGGAATTTGCCCTGAACAATGTGGGGGCACCTTGGCTAGTGCCAGGGTGCCCACACACTAAGTTACTTTGCACCTAACCTTTACCAGCTAAAGGTTAGACATATAGGTGACTTATAAGTTACTTAAGTGCAGTGGTAAATGGCTGTGAAATAACGTGGACGTTATTTCACTCAGGCTGCAGTGGCAGGCCTGTGTAAGAATTGTCAGAGCTCCCTATGGGTGGCAAAAGAAATGCTGCAGTCCATAGGGATCTCCTGGAACCCCAATACCCTGGGTACCTCAGTACCATATACTAGGGAATTATAAGGGTGTTCCAGTAAGCCAATGTGAATTGGTGAAATTGGTCACTAGCCTGTTAGTGACAATTTGGAAAGAAATGAGAGAGCATAACCACTGAGGTTCTGGATAGCAGAGCCTCAGTGAGACAGTTAGTCATAACACAGATAACACATTCAGGGCACACTCATGAGCACTGGGGCCCTGGCTGGCAGGGTCCCAGTGACACATACAACTAAAACAACATATATACAGTGAAAAATGGGGGTAACATGCCAGGCAAGATGGTACTTTCCTACAGTGATCCATATATTTCCCCCATTTTGTGCCTCAACTTTTTCCACGTGGAGTCATTTCATCACATACGTTCTCTGAAAACAAGGGGGTGTTGGTGGCCCTTTCCCACCCTACACTTGCAGAGACCTTTTCATAATCATATTTGGGTATTATTAGAGTGTGGAAAGCCATTGAGAATGTTGGTGAGTACCTATGCACTTCAAGGGTACCCATGTGGGTATCCAAGAAATTACAACTCTTGTGGATGGTCCCAGCCTCCCTTCTCCTTCGAACTCTCATTTCCACAACCTGTCCCTAAACTAATGGGTGCAGAAGACGTAGCCAACTGGCAAGTTTACACCAGTTGCAAATTCCATCTGTGCCCATGTATATCTGCAAGCCGTGATTCAGTGCATCATGCTCTGACATTTAGAGGGAATGTTGGCACTTTTTGCACCACAAAATTTGTATTAGGCACAGAAAAGCATTTTGTGAAACAGCTGAATGTGTAAGAACTCAACCATTCTAAAAGATGGATCAGGAGAGACTGATGGGCATTCTTTTAGATAATTTACTTGTAAAAATTTAATTTTGTAAGTGCGACTCGAAGCGCTTCCTACTTTAGAACTTTCAAGTTGGAGTTAATCTTCAAAGCTTCTGCAAAGGCATGTGCATCTTCATCTTCCAGGTGGTTTTCTTCAAGGCTGTAGTATAAAATAATATAAAAACATATATGTATTACCGAAAGTAAAATGCCACTGCAAATTGAGCTCTGTTTGTAGAAAGATTTATGGTTACAAAGAATTATTCAGCTGTAAATTTGGCCTACCCCTAGGAAAATAAGCAATCATTTTTTAGTTGCTATGGTGTGAGCAAACGTACAAATGTGTAAAATGTATGTGTGTAATTTACTAGTGTGCACTCAACGTACACACTTACATCTTTTTCACCTACTTTACACATGTGTGTTTTCAAAGATGTCACAGGAGTTATGAAGAAAATTAATTGCAAATGTGGTGAACGCCTATTGAGGTGAAGGTGCAACTTCAGAAGCATCGTCTACACTTTTCAGTTGATACAATGTGCCTGTAATCTCTAGGTTTAAGAGCTGCTCAAACTTTGACAATCAACTGACGCCTCTAAGAAGGAAAGGCATTAGGAAACGTGTTCTAAATGAAAAGAAAAATGGACGTCAATACTTGAAATAAAATGTGCTGAATTTCCTAATGTATTTCAGCCCTTGCATAAATAACATTTGCACACAGGGAGAAGAAAAAAGGCGGACGCGTGTTTTATATACACACATACATTTATTCAAACATTTGGCAGATACATTTTCTTTTAATACCATTCTGACAATAACACAAACAGGTGTTATTTGCAACCCAGTCATCTGCTGCCCCTGTTTTTGTAAATCTAATTCTGCCATTTTGGCGTGCATGGGAAAACAGCTGTGCATTCCAGTGTGGGAATTATCTGTGGACTCACGTTTAAAACAGGTTTAAAAACAGCCCTCGCTTTCAGAACATTTCATGTTTTTGGTCTTTGAACGACCTCGGTGGATTATTTCCTTTAGGTATTTATGCACAGACAATTCCAATAACACAGACTGACAACTTATTGGCCCCCATAGGACGGCAAACCCAGCAAGTAAGTTAAACCACACTGACTAAATTTACACTTAATTATTTTTAAAAGATTCAGCACGCAAGCCTATGGTCATAGCGTCCCAGGGGTGACCTGTTTTCACTTATAGTGCCTCCACTTTGTCTAAAGCGAACACTTTCACTGACTGCTGCAGGATGGGCAAAGACACTATTGCAAACAAAATTATACTGGATCATACCCCCAATTTAATAAAACTCTGACCACTCCAGAATTGTGTACAAAGCGTTCTACTATTTACTAAACATTTGAAACATGAGGGTCAAACGGTCTAATTGACGCGATTCCTTTCACATCCTTTGAAGTGATTGAAATAGTGTCTTTTGTAGGCCGTATATCCCATTTTTAAGAAAACATAATATGTCAACCTGAAACAGTTACAATAGTCCCTACGCCTCTTTGGCATCAACACCCTGTCTAGTGCATATCTAATTGCTCTACTGCCAAACAATACAACTACATCATTTAGTCTCATGGTGAGAATCCCTTTATACATCTGCTTAACCTTCTTCCCTTCCACATGGTTGTGATTCTTTTCAGTTAAGTAAACTGTCAGCCTCGCTGTAGTCATCCCTTTCAGTTTTCTTCTGGATACTCAGTATCTTCTCTGTCCCATCACTATGAAATGTTGAAGTACTTGGTGAGAGTACACCGGACACTTTCCCACACAGTGCTGTATTCCATATCGGGGTAAACAAGGGAATAAAACTGATATAAAGACGGAGTCTGAAGAAATTTCAGGTGAGACTTTATTCCATCTCCAATGCTTCAACTGCCTCTTCTCTTCACAGGTCTTCTCTCTAACCGTTCACGTCCTCTCACAGCCTACTCTTTGCCTCATCCCCAACGTTCCGATCAACCCAAAATAGAACACAGGGGGGAAAGGCACAAGGGAAATACCATTCCTATACATTGGTTACTCTAACACATATCTACATTAATATGATGATAAATATGTAATAAAATAATACTATACTATTGTGATAAAATAATACTATACTAACTACATCAAAACACATCTTCCCCTTTAACGAATATTGATACAACACATTGCCCTTTTACTAATAAGGCTATATGATAATAAAATGACAGTGTCAAAAAACTAACAACAGATTACAACTATATGATCAAATTACAACCATATTTATATTCATATATTAACTCATAAAATGATCATTTCCCAGATTTCATCAGACCATGTTAATTTATGTCATATTGGAGGTCATTTCATAGTCTTTGTGCCATATTGGAGGGTTGATTTGTCGAAGTCCCAACTTCCTTTGGAACTCGCTTCCAGGATAGTTTTTTGCCAATCCCTCCAACACAGATTCTTCCACCATGTTCCCCTTTTCTTCTTCACTAGATGCCGACAACTTAACGAGTCTGTCCATGCTCCAGCATTGACCATTATCTAGTATTACAACATTTTTCTTAACTTTATCAATGCGGAAAGGGCCCATGAATTTGGTGTCTTTCATGCCTGCCCGTACACCACCACTAGGTTTCTTAACATACACTTGATCATTGATATTCCAATCCTGTTTTTTCGTCCCTTGTGTGGTCTCATACCTACTTTTATATTTGTCTTGATGTTTGGAGATTCTGATATTACTAAGACGGGTACAGTAATTACACTCATACCCACCCCCTAACCAGACAGGAAAGAATTTGGTACAAGGCTTCCTGCCTTTCAATGCTGTAAATGGGGAAACCTTTGTGATGGAATTGGGAGTGGTGTGATATGCCCACAACATATCCCTGATAGCATTCTCTACATTCAAGTGATTGATACTCGCTAGTTGAATGCAATCTTTGATCATACGATTCATCCTTTCTGCTAGACTATTAGCTCTTGGACAATAAAGAGCTGTAGTAAGGTGTTTTACTCCAATGGATTCAAGGAAGTTCTTCATTGCCAAGGATGTCAATTGAACTCCATTATCCGTAATGAGAATTTCCTGAATACCCTCCACCGCAAAGGAGTCCTTGAGAAAATTAATGACCGCATCAGTATTTATTTGATTGACTAATTTGGTAGTTATCCAATGTGATCGGTAATCGATCAGAACTAAGCCAAATCTTTTACTAACACCTGGAGGATTGGAGGGCCGATGATATCAAAGGCTACTCTAGCCCATGGTTTATCTGGTACTTCGACAGGAGAAATCGGGATCTTGTGAATTATTTTACTTTTGTCAGTAAGTGCGCAAACTGAGCAAGTTTTAACTTCACGTTCAACCATGGCATCCATGTTGGGAAACCAAAACCTTTCCCTCAATCTAGCTTTGGTAAGGCTTCTACCTAAATGGCCTTCATGGGCTAACTTAATGATCTTGAGTCTCAAATTTTGTGGTGGAATAATTTTATCATTCCTGAATATTAGATTATTATGCTCATTGATTTCGTACCTCACCTCCCAGTAATTGCTGATGATTTCCTCAACGTCCTTCTTTGACGTTGGCCACCCATCCCTTGCCTTGGTCCTAAGTAAAGTTAATGACTCGTCAAGTTCTGACGCCGACATCCATTCCTCCCTACTGATTGAAGGAATGTTGATCATCATAATAGGGAATTCTTCAACTTCAAAGTCCTCTTTAACGTCTAATGGGACTCTGGATAAGAAATCAGCAGCTGTATTTTTGTTGCCAGGGAGGTATTCAATTTAAAAACAAAAATTTCTAAACCTAAAATCCATCTAGCAATTCTAGGTGTACTGTTGGGAAATCCTTTGGACGAGAAAATATAAATCAATGGTTTGTGATCAGTTCTCGAGTCAAATTGAATGCCCCATAAGAAAAATTTTAAATGTTTGATGGCCCAATTACACGCTAAAGCCTCCCTCTCTATGACAGAGTAGTTAGCTTCTGCTTTACTCAAAGCCCTGGACGCAAAAGCTACGATCCTTTCATTGCCATCCACAATCTGAGATAATGTAGCACCTAAACCCCGTTTGCTAGCATCCGTGGTGAGGATTGTTTTCCTTTTATGGTCAAAAGTGCACAGGCAAGGAGCATTAGATATGGCTAATTTGATTTCCTTGAATGCATTTTCATCGTGTTCAGACCAGTCGTATGGAACATGACTTTTGAGTAACTCCCTGAGACTAAATGATAGAGGAAAAATTCTTCACGTACTTTGCCATAAACTCAGCTAGGCCCACAAAAGATCTTAATTCATCTTTATGCTTGGGAGCTTCTGCCTTTATCACTGCATCCACCAATGAAGATTTGGGTTTGAATCCATCCCTGGAAATAATGTGGTCTAAATACTCTACAGAATTAACTCCTATGCAACACTTATCTTTCTTTCAACTTATCCAACACATTCATCAGATTATTCTTGTGCTCTTCCTCATTAGCTCCATAAACTAGGATGTCGTCTTGGAAACAGAGTGTGCACTTAGCATCACCTATAATGTGTTGCATGATTTTTTGAAATACTGCTGCTGCTGAAGCCAGCCCAAAGGGCATCCTATTAAACATAAATGAGCCGAAAGGAGTGGTAAAAGCAGTAAGCAATTTAGATTCAGGATGCAATTGTACCTGGTGATATGCACTCGACAGATCGAGTACCGAAAAGTAACCAGCTTCACCCATTGTGCTTAACAATTCATTAATTCTAGGAAGGGGATGCCTTTCTACCCAGATGTTCCTGTTTAAATCTCTAAGGTCCACACATATCCTAATGTCATTGCAATTGTTTTTTTTAGCTACGACTATGGGGGCTAACCACTCTGAGCATTCAATAGGTTGTATAATTTCTAAAGACTGCAGTCTTTCAAGTTCTTTTTTGACTGCATCTTTCAATAGATGAGGAATGGGTCTGGTTTTGTGTATTATAGGTTTAGAATTAGGTTTCAGTTTAATTTTGTGCTGAAAATTTTTAAGAAGGCCTAATTCTTCACAAACAAATTCAGGAAATTTCTGAAACATTTGATCATCAGCAATAGAGGTGTCTACAACTAAGACTTGTTCGGGATCATTAGGATCTAACCTTATTCCAAGTTCCCTTTGATGTTGCCATCCTAGTAAACTAGACCCTTCCTCTACCACGTAAATTTTCCCGACTGTAGAGCGACCCTTAAAAGAAATGACTGCTTTGAACATGCCCCTGAGGAGAATAGGATCCTTATTGTAACCCTTAGGGTTGACATCAGGTGTAGTTAACTCAATCTCACTGTAATTCGTCACATACTTGAAATCATCAGCATTTACTATGGTGAACGGTGAACACGAATCAGCAAAGACCCTTATGTTTTTGTTATTGACCGATATAGTGCATTCAGGATATTGTGAAAGAGCAGAATCTTTACCTTTGACTTGAAGCACAATCTTCTTAATTGTTTGGGAGTTATCTTCCCACTTCTTATTATCAGACTCTACTTTGGTTGGGTTCTTACATGCCCTAGCAAAGGGGCCTCTTTTGTTACATTTTCTACAAACTGCCGATTTTGCTTGGCAAAAGGAAGAATTGGCTAAATGATTATTACTCCCACAACGGAAACACAATAGTCCACTTCTGACATTAGTTTGTTTGTGTGTAAGCTTATCACTAGTTTTCACCTTAAGGACATTCTCACTAGGTGTGTTATCTGTAATCTCATTCACCTGCTCGATAGCAGAAGAGGACCTGATTTCCTGTAGGCAAATGGCCGTGTGCTCAATAGATTTTGCTATCTCAATTGCTTCTTGTAGATCAGGTTGTCTTTGGAGTAATTTCTCCTGTATCTTAATGTTATTCGTGCAACGAACTAATTGATCTCGTATGAGGGAGTCATTTAATTCTCCAAAATTACATAATGAACTTAGTCCTCTTAATGCAGCAATGTAACTGACTACATTCCTTGGACGCGAGAAAAAAACTTGTGGCGTTCAAGAACTACATTAATTCTATCTCCAAACTGTTTTTCAAGCTTTACATATGTGGTGACGTACTCATCTTGTGCTTGCCCTTCAGGGATATGCGGTTCCGGTAGGGATTCATATATTTTCCTTCCATGGGTACCCAAATTATGTAAAAGGATATGCTGTTTCCTGATTGGATTGAATTTATCCCCCCCAATAGCAATTAAATATGATTCAAATATTTTTATCCATTCTTTCCATGGCACATTCGGTTCCCCCATTTCGTTCAAAAAAGGTACTGGTTGAGACATGCCCCAGCTGCCATTTTACAGGAATTACTATTGGTAAATCAAGTTTTAGGTTGAGATTAACTGTACAAATCAATACACAATTAACTGTAAATGTAAGTGAATATTCACGTTGTAAAGAAAAGGAAGTACAAAGGAAAATCCTAAATTGAGTTTGGTTAACAGTAATAAATTAATAGATTCCGTAATTTGTTACAAATATTTGTTTGAATATGTGTAATTGCGAAGACTAGCATTGGATTGTTAAATATACCAGGAAAAGCTGTGCCTGTCAGCGTGCTTAACAGGCTTCGTCTCGTTTATTTCTGGGTCAAGCTGTGCCTGTCAGCGTGCTTAACAGGCTTCGTTTGTGCTTATTACCGGGGAGTTCCTGCTTTTCTGAGAGCTAATCAGAACACTTGAGTCAATCAAATCTGCGTGCCTTTTTGAAACCACTGTGGAATTTCTTTGAACAGAAAAATGCCGTTGTCTATGAGCTCAGTGAAACCAGTTTCAGAATGTGTACGATTGTGTGGAACGCCTTTCACCGGCGCGTGCCACACTGACAGATTTGAAAGAATTTTTTCCTCAGAGCCAGTTCAAACAAACGTTCGTTCTCCGATTAAAAAAACCTGTGCAAGCCTGCCACCTGCTGTTGCAATTAGGCTACCGTGTACCTCTAGTCAACTTCAATTGCAGTTGTAATTAGAGCGGAATGCTCTTTCAGCGACGCGCGCACTCGCGGAAATGTTACCTCAGGTCACTTCCAATAAACTAAAAGCAGGAGAACAATCGCGCTCCCTATGGCAGACTTGCTGAAGTGTCAGACGGAGTTCTTACCGCTTGCTGTTCATACAGATAATTTGGCTGAAAAGCTCCACCACAGACATTAAAAATATCTACTCGTAAACATCATAGAGAGCACGCTTTTGTAACAGCTGTCAGCCGGACTGAGAGAAGAATAAATAATTTACCTCAAATGTGTAACGACAAAATTCTAACTCACGAAGCCTCCAGACAGCAATTGAAGAATAATGAAAAGAGGGGTGGAGATGGCGATGTCCCCTCACACACCAACTCGTCGCCAGTGATATAAAGACGGAGTCTGAAGAAATTTCAGGTGAGACTTTATTCCATCTCCAATGCTTCAACTGCCTCTTCTCTTCACAGGTCTTCTCTCCAACCGTTCACGTCCTCTCACAGCCTACTCTTTGCCTCATCCCCAACATTCTGATCAACCCAAAATAGAACACAGGGGGGAAAGGCACAAGGGAAATACCATTCCTATACATTGGTTACTCTAACACATATCTACATTAATATGATGATAAATATGTAATAAAATAATACTATACTATTGTGATAAAATAATACTATACTAACTACATCACAACAAAAACCCTCTCCAATTTTCTGCCAAAACGGTGGATTCCAATTGATTCGGGTTTGCTCAATTTAAAAGGGCCCACCCCTCAATCAATCACTCTCTTACTGATGATCGTGTGTCGCTCATTGAAACATTGTTTATGATTTAAGAAAAATTGGACCGCTCTATAAAATAAGACTGAGTGAGACCAAGGACAGCCTGTTATATATAAGAGCTACGCAAAGAACTACCTTTATGGAGTGGTTTTCAGGGTCATTGACAACGAACATGCAGCTCCTGGCCAACATGCATCCCTCTGTGACCCCCTAACTCTTTATTACTAACTGGCAAGTATACACCTTCGGCGAAGTACTACATCAACATTCAAACAATTGAATCACATGAGGACTCAGATGTGGTTGGCACTGGGGCATTGCGTCAAACATGATAGATGCATACACATTTGTAGAGATAAACACCAAAAGTCATCATGAGCTGTCTACCTAGTGAGTAAACAAAAAATAGGGTGTGTGGCCTGAGACAGAGGTCTGGAGCCAGCCGGCCAGGATTCCGTGTCTCCCTTCTGGGCTACCCTAGCGAGAGGCCCCTCGCCCTTGATGAGGAGAGGGCGCCTGACCTGGCAGACGACACCCCTCCCCCGCAGACCAGTGGAATAGAGCAAAAGGTAGTGTGCACGACAGGCAAGATGGAGGTGAAACAGTGACAGATAATGTTCCTCCAGGTGCAGCTGACTTGAACATTGATGAGCCGTATGCAGCTGCTACCACCTGAGCCGGACAGGTGTGCACGAGGAAGGGATCTGTTATCCTACCACACATTTGGTAAGAACAGCATGGTCTGTCCAGCCGCAGTGGCTCTCTTTTCAATTACATTGCCCTAAAAAAATACCCGGATGGTCGAGGGCTAACACCTGCATAACATGCCATATAGGGCGGGACTTCACCTTGCCTACACCGCATGTTGTTAGGCCCTCTGGGTTGAAACATGCAGAAGTGGGAATATATATGTGACACCCCCTCAATTAAACCAGAGGCTCGCCTACATTACATTTGCCTTCCAGCATTTCCTACACCATTCTGCTGCACGCATGTAACCTCAGGCTTCTCACTGCCTTATTGTTGCATCACTGCACTTTGAGTGTGGCTAAGTTCCTTTGCAAACTGAAGGACCTGTCCTGATATTGCTTCAGCAAGAGGTAGCAATGGGTTTGCTCACCTGTTCTGACAGGGTGAACCACTACTACAAACTAAACTGGTCAGATGATTTTTCTTCTTCACCACAAGACACAGCGCACCACAAGGTAATCTGGGTCCACTTCCAGAGTACAACCGTGAAGCCATTCTTATATATACTGCCAAATTTTGCTCTCACTACACCCTGTGGATCACCCTGCACCAACTGAGCAACCAGGTGGCGGCATATACTACAGGACACTGAGACCACCAGCGATTCAATTCTGACCTGTGTATCACACAGACCGGCACACCATCTGACTTGCAGTTTGTAGGGGAGATTGTGTGGTCACCTTCACCTTGTGGTCTCCAACTTAGCGCCTGACACAAAGTCCTCCACTTTGGTCCAGTTACCTGTGACCACTGGAGCCTCAACCACCTGTGACTCAAGTGGTCTGGCTCAGATGCTGCCCTTGCTGGTGCTACTGATACGTTGCTTCAATCAGTGGCCAATTCAGTGTATGCTCCACAATGTGTGGAGACTAGGTTACCCACTGGACCGGGTATATTCTTATCATTCTACGGTACATGACCTTCACACCAGGCACAACCTTATTCTATGTAGACTCTCTATGGCCTAGGATTACGAGTTCAGAATATCTGGCCCTAACGCTCTCAGACCATTGTCCATTACAAGTGAACTTGTGCTGGGGCAGACCATGATCACGTAGTCCAATATGGCACTTACAAATGGAAGCATTGAGCATTGTCTGACACTCCCTTTGTGGAAGAATTGTCCACCAAAATACTTCAATTCTTTGAAAGAAATAAAGGTTCTACCCCCTCAGGGCCATGGAGTGGGACACTCAAAGTGGTGGTGCAAGGATATTGTCTGACTGACACATGGGCAGTCAGACGCTTGCTACACAACACATTACTTAAAGTGTAAGCATAACTGCGACCCTTAGAAAGAAAGGTGGCCACCACAGGTGTATGAGTTGCCCATTGAATATTAAGCTGCCTTTTCAAAACACTTAGCTCAACCACTTTAGGGAGGTACTGAAAAAGCCCATTCTTGTGGCTGTCTACAGGACACCAAAGTACTCACAGTAGTTCTACACAAACCAGGACATGACCCTTTGGACATACGGTCTTATCATCCATTTTCCCTACTGAACTTAGACTGCAACATCCTGGGCAAGATACTAGCCAATAGGCTGATCCCAGTGGTGGGGATCTTGGTCCCAGAAGACCAATCGGGATTTATACTGGTTCGAAGTAATTTTGTCAACATCCAGCGCTTATTGCGAATTATTCATGATACATATAATAAGGTTGTGGAATCTCTTGATATTGAAAAAGCCTCTTACACCATATCCTGGGACTTTCTAATAGCCATGCAACATCGCTTGGGCTTTGGTGAGAAGTTCATTGGATAGATATGCACTCTATACTCGGGACCTATAGCCAGGGTACGAACGGAGCACCTAATCTCAGGTAGTTTTCTGATCTTGCACAGTTCGAGACAGGGTTGCCCATTGTCTCCACTGCTCTTCGCGATAGTGATGGAACCAATGGCCTGCCACTTATGACTACGGGCACAGGAGTGGGGAATCCTGGAATTTGACAAGTATTACATAATCTCGTTATACGCAGATGATGTGATATTTTACATATGAGATATTGGGAGCTCACTACTGGCATTGATATGTTTATTAGATGACTTTGGAACTGTATCGGGTCTCAGGGTAAATTGGCCCAAATCCTGCCTCTTCTCTCTGACACCTATCCCAGAACCTTTCGGGGACCCCTCTCCAGAATACCGCTTGCAGTGGTGCTTCAATATGTTCAAATACCTGGGATTTCAGCTATACCATGCTGATCGAGCACTAGAGGAGGGAAAGTTAAGGAAGGCAATGATATTGATAAGGAGCTCCTTCCTCTTCTAGTGCTCATTATCCCCAATGGGTAGAGTGGCGATTACCGAAATGTCAATCCTTCCCCGCTCAATGTATTATTTTTGCAGCCCTACTGATAATCATTCCCAAAAGCTTCTTCCGGTTACTGAATGGGCTATTATCACAACTCATATGGGGCAGAAACCAGTGTTCTATGTTTTCGACATGCCACAGGAGGGACCACAGTGGGAGGTGGAATATGGGATGTATGCATTGCAAAACTTGAGGCCACAAAGATACACGTCCAACCTAAACGAAACAGCGCAGTATTGTAACTACCTGCCCTGACATAGTAAGGTATAGATGCATTACTATCTCACATCGCTCACACACAGGAGAGACACAGATGCTCCACATTTGCTCTCTCACCTTTAGATCGCCATATTCATCACCATGCATTGATGACTGGAGGACACACTTGTTGTTCTTCGTCCCACCTCTCCTCTCTTTCTCTTCCCCCCACCGTCACATAGAACTGGGACTTTTAACACCACAGACCCCGCTGTCTGATTATCATCCTCTTATATTCAACATGATACCCTGTACTATGTCGAATAATGTGATGATGTTCGATACATGTATGTATGGTGGATCTTTTATGGCATATAGTGCATCCTATGTATGGAGTCTTATTCTTTTTAGTTACTAAGAAAAAAGATTTTAAAAAGTGTTACTTTGAATAGTACTCAGTTTAAATGACACTAAACACTAGGCACTGCACAAGCACCACCTCTGCTTAAAAGTCACTCCAAAGCATGCGTTTGAAATATCGATATACAAGACATTATAGTGACAGACGTAATATGGATAGAACCTATAGGGAAAGGATTCAGGGTTGTAACGTGTCTAGAATGTGGATAAGGAAGCCTAAGTGGGGTGTATGTATGGGGAGATAAAACTTTGGACGGGAGGCACTGGAAATAAACAAAGAGGAAGAGACATGATTTGGAGCGATAGTTGGAAAATGAAATAGTGTGCACATATTTAAGTGTGGATATCTGATTTTCATTAAATGCTCTTTGTTTTAAAACCTGGTAGAGAAAAAACAGAAGTGGTAGTAACTTCTGCAACAAAATACAAAAAACATAAGTATTCATCCTGAATGATGAATGCATTAAGACGTTTTCTTTATATAAATGACATTTTGTACCGAGAGATTCACTTCTTTCCACTGGTAACACACTAGTTACAAACATTGTAGATAAGGCTGGCCTTAGGCGGTTGCAACCAGTTCAGCCGCACTGGGCACTAACCTGGAGGAGGTCACTGCTCTCGGGGGGGGGGGGAAGAGGAGGGGATTATAGGGGGGGGGAGTTCCTTGTGCCTTGAGCTTTCAGGCATCAATAAAAATGTCAAGATAACTCTTGTGACCGATGTTCCTGCTAGAGAGAGAGCAGAGTTTTTTCTATTGGCAGTTTTGACTCGCCATAAAGTAGTGCAGCTGGATAATATGCCTGCTGCCAAGAACAGATCTGTATTTTATGCAGATAGCTGACAGGATGAGTAAAGCCAGCCTTTATCAGTGCTTTAAAACAAATGGAATGTGCAAAATAGATGGGCTTTGGAGAGATGAGGGGCACTTTTGCTGGGTGGTAGCGAGGGAATCTGAGGAGGAGGTCATTGGGGAGGGGGGGGGCAAGCAAGATTGTCACACCAGGCACTACCAGTGCTAAAGTGGGACCTGAGTGTAGCATTTGCTCCTCATTAACTGAGGTCTCAGTATTCCTGACAGGCTAGCAACTCTTGGAGATTACCAAGTTACATTCTAAAGACTGAAATTAAACTTTTTATGTCCTGTTGTCATTTGACCTTTGTGATTTGGGATTCCTTACATCTAAAATTAAGTATTCATATCTGCAATTCTTATCGTAACACATTGATTGTGCTATGACCTACACAAAATACATAATGGAATGTATGTCGTAAGTCAGCATATGTAAGGCATACATAATAAGGTGTAATTCCCACAACAGGTTTATGTTTTTCTCCATATGCACGTATCCTGTTTATCCCAACTACATATCCACATTATGCTCTATCGCCACAGACATGAAACTGAATAGAGTGCAAGGCGGTGGCTGAACTGTGGCCTGAAAAATGGCAATGCGTTACTGCTGCCAGTATATCCAGCCAGAGTCCCTTGCTAGCCAGCAGTTAGATTTCAGGTCACCTCCTCTGGTATCTAGGAGCTACCAAACAATTGTTCCAACGTACTGCCAACTCTAATATTGTGCCATAAAGGAAACCTTGCTCGATCAGAGTTGATGACCATTTTTGCACTTTTCTTAGTTTAAGGCTTCTCTCCAGAGTCAAGGAGTTTCTCACACCAGGCTGTTAAAAAGCAGCTCTCTTGTTCATGCTTCATACAACCATTTTTCTCATATAATAATAACACTGTTGTTTTCATTCCAGTATTAGATTAATATATGCACATGTAGACAACTAACATGGTTTGGGATAGATACCTTGTGCTAAGATGTGTTTGGGGAACGTCACAGTGGATGTCATTATACTTACCCTCATCTCCAGGTCATCACTATCAGAAATTGTTTTAATTTTGGAATGGGTTGTTCTTCAAGAATATATCTTGTTGAGGAGATTTTCTACTTGGAATTTTGTGGTATGAAGTCACTCTTTTCCTATGCCCGGCACTTTCGTCTAATTGCCTGGCTTGTGACAATGATGTGTTTTTATGTCTTCTCACTTGCATTCAAGTGAAATTGCAAACAGCTGAATGTACCATTTATAATCTTTGCATTATTGATCAAACAAGGCAAGGTTGATAGCTACTTTACAGACATTTTAAACTCTAGTCCCAACGTTCTGAACAATATCAACCGATTTCTGATATGTAGCTGGCACAACAGGACCAACACTTCTGACTGCTCAGCAGTAAATTTTATTAGCTGGACTGGTCGGATTTTGGACTTTTCAAGGCACTGGTATCTAATTGCCAGAGGTAGACTAAGAAAATTCTCTGTCCCACCTCCTAATAATGTCACAGCAACATTCACCAGTTCCAGTTGATGTATCAGATGATCACTGGGCCACCAGACATCTTTGTCAGGTCCAGTAGAAATGGAATTCACTAGCCTCCTACCAAACCACATAGGGGGTCATTCCGACCCTGGCGGTCCATGACCGCCAGGGCCGGGGACCGCAGAAGCACCGCCAACAGGCTGGCGGTGCTTCCTGGGCCATTCTGACCGCGGCTTTAAGGGCAACCCCTGGCCCAGCCATGGGGATTCCGACCCCCTTCCCGCCATCCTGTTCCTGGCGGTTTTTACCGCCAGGAACAGGATGGCGGGAACGGGTGTCGTGGGGCCCCTGGGGGCCCCTGCACTGCCCATGCCGCTGGCATGGGCAGTGCAGGGGCCCCCTAACAGGGCCCCATAAAGATTTTCAGTGTCTGCTTTGCAGACACTGAAAATCGCGACGGGTGCCACTGCACCCGTCGCACCCCTACAACTCCGCCGGCTCCATTCGGAGCCGGCTTCATTGTTGCAGGGGGTTTCCCGCTGGGCCGGCGGGCGGCCTTCTGGCAGTCGCCCGCCGGCCCAGCGGGAAAGCCAGAATGGCCGCGCGGTCATTCGGCGGCTCCCGCCGCCCGCCGGGGTCAGAATGACCCCCATAGTGTCTTATCCACCAACCGCTCCACAACAGCCACCAAAGACTTTCCAGCTGATTGTCTCACACCACACATACATATTCGTAATATTGCTCCCTGCTTCTTTATTCTTTAATTGAAAACAGTTTTAAAACCCACTTCATAGATGAAAACACAAGCAGCAAGCCTACCCAAGTGTCAAGTGACCCAAGTGCTATTTTTCACCCACGCATATGAAGCATGCCACCATCTTCAAGATCCCAAAACAAAGGAGTTGCTGCAGTAAAGCGCTTCTTGAGGAAGCATACAATCAAAGTACACACTTGAAACTTTCATGATCTATGCTGGCAGGAACTTTAGCCCCTTCAATTAGAACTTTCATATCATGGTCAAGATGAAAGGTGTCTTCTATCCTACATGCAACCTACTAAATGTAAATGCCATTGACACCGGACCAAACAGATCTAGCACTGTGTAGAAAGAAATCCACATTGTAAACGGTCTTGCAACATAATTAAAACTGATTACTGTGTAGCTTAATCTGCATAACGGACTCTGTAGTGCAGTATAGGTTTTCCTTGTGCATGATTTAGTTAAAGAATTCTAAAATGAATGAGACAGCCATTTGCTGTTATTGCAATGTCAAGGGCCTTCTTGTCGTTCTCCTACAATCTTCCACAAATGTCTATAATCCTGTGCTTCACACACTATAGCTAGTGCTTGCCATCATTTCCTTTGCATGTTTTTTTGCCCTTCTTAAGTATCTCCTATTTGCAGTTAGCTCAGAATTTCTTGGGATAGCCTTGATAGATGATTATAAGTTCATTCTTGCTTTCCTACATTGCACATTGATTTATACTGCATGTTTATTTCTCGTTCTACACAGCTGCCTGCACCTCAATCTGCAATTCCATTATTTACATTTCAAAATCCCTTTATGATCTCACTTTCTGCTAGATCACTATCCAACCAACTCAAAACAGAGTTAGTTGGTGCAAGGGGTCACGAAGAGCTCTTGTTGTGCTCTGTGACTGAGATTGTGCCTTCCGGGAGGCAGCAAGATGGCGGTGCTGTCCGCGTTAGAGGACACACGTATTCCGAAATCTGCTTGATGCTAGATCCTGCCTGAATTCTCTAGGAAATGCTACAAGGATTCATGCCTTTTGGATTTTGGCCCGACTGGGCCCGCTGGGCTGTGCCACGACAGATGGTTGAGCCAACGGCAGGACACTTTCGGTTGAACGGTGCGAGCCTCTTGCTGCTGTTTTTTTTTCTTCTTGTTTCTGGACTTAACGGACATTGCGTGAGGGGTTTTCTCTCTCCAATACACCCGCAAATCACGGAGGCTCAAGTTAAAAATACAAAAAAAAAAAAAAAAGACGCTGGGATGTGTGGCTGGAAGGCTCTTGTGGCTGTGCGGACCAAGTGTCCCTTTATGATCTAGCATGGTGGCGGGTGGGGGGAGAGAGATATCAACTGTTGAATCATTCTTCTAAATGGACCATAGACTGGGGCCTGCTGGGGTTGAGGTAAACTGTTGAAGCAGCATTAGGCTGCTCAGCTGAATGAACAAGGAGTTTAGAGGTGTGGCGGAAGCGGTCTGCGGTAGCGCAGATGTGACTTGCTACTCTCTAGCCCCTTTTTGGTGTCTCCCTCAATATTTTTACCCGTCATACATTTTCTTGAACCCCGCAATGAAGCGCATGACATGGGACGGTAGCCTCCAAGCCTCGCACAGTCGGAATAACCCCTAAAAAAAAATCTGCCTTTGACTTCAGCCATGAGAAGTCAAAGGCGTGGCTCCAACAAGCATGACCACATAGATGGATCCTCAAGAGACTCTGAGGGCCTCCAAGGTCTGTGAACTACTCCTCCGGCTGTTTCCAGGTCCAGCCCATCAAATGGTCAAGAAATAGTGAAGCTGCAGCCATCCCTGATCGCCAAGTCTCTTTCTTTACCTTCCATCTCTGCTATGGGTTGCTCGATAAATAATATTCAGGCAAGCCTGAAGGCGGTCAGTACTTCACTTCTTGCTCTACCTTCTAATATGGACTAGCACAAGGATAAGCCCTCCTTTCACTTGTTTTCTGCTGGTAGCACAAATGTCAAAGGGACAGAGAAAGAGAAGGAGAGAGTGTCAAATATGACTAAGGAGAGCTCACATGACAGGCAATTGCCCCCCACCATGCTAATTGACTCAATATCAGGAGGCCCATCCCGTACTCTGTCTGACCCGATATCTATGGGCGAAACTACCTCCATTCAGGCTCTTCATCTCCTTGTACCCATTCCCGATCCAATAAAAGCCTTGGAGAACGTAACTGTTGTGTCATCAATGGAGGTTATGCTCGGGCAGATTCTGGAGGAGCTATGTGTAATAAAAATATCTCAGGAAGAGGCGCGTAAGGAAACCAACAAACAGTTGAGTCAGTTAAATGCCAATTTAATCCATCTTTCCATATGGGTCTCTCAAGCAGAACAGAGGGTTTCAGACTTGGAGGACGCAAAAAATTGACAGGTGACAGCAACATCACAGATTCAGTCAGAACTCAAGGAACTACAGTTCAAACTTGATGAAGTGGAAAATAAATCTCCACTGTCGAATTTGAGGTTTATAGGGGTTCCAGACGATCTCTCCATCATGCGGGCACATAGGGTCCCCCCCAATGCACACCGCAAATTCTAAGAAGCGTACCATACTGGTTAACTTTGGGGACTACAGGATCAAATAGCAAATTCTGTCCCAGACTAAAAGAACAATTTTTTTTAACTTTGGTGATAATTTCAGTTTTTGTGTCTTTTCCAACATATCTATTGCGGCCGCACGACAGCGTTGAGAATGTGTCGGACTCATTGATGATTTTAAGAAACTTGGAGCCCCTGCAGGCATTGTGCAATTGGCCAAACTTAAAGTGTTTCATAAGGGACAGGCTCATGTTTTTCAGGGAGTGCAGCAGGCAAAGGATTTTTTGGAATCATTAAGAAAGTAATGGTAGTGGCATTGTGTGAGGAGATTTTTTTTTTTTAAATATGCATCTGCTGCCTTCCAAAGGCTTTCTGGGTTTGGGGGGGGAGAGTCATAGGGGAGGGGAGGGCATCACAGGGCAGTGGGGTAGGGGTCATGACAGGTCGGGCCCTTTTGGTGAGGGGGGGGGGGAAGTCATCCCTGCTAGAGCAAATATATTAATAAAAAATTATTAATGAATGTTTATGTATTTTGAATAATGAAAAATGTAAAAAAAAAATGAACATAGAAAAATAATGTGCATGTTTGAAAATGTGCCCTCGAAGATTGGCTACCAAAATTTAAGAATTAGATTAAAAAGTGACTAAAACATGTGAATTATTGAAAATGTATTAAAATAATGTAGTAGTATGTCATATTGAGATATATAACGTATGTTTTGCATTATATTGTAGAGCTTAACTTAGCCGAAGTTGTGGACTAGTTTTGCCAGGCCTCATGCGGAAGCCGAATATTAACGTTCAATGTACAAATGCTGATTTGCTGCACTGACCATGAACCGCTCGTTGTTTAATAAAATCTGCTCAGCTAAAATCCTATGCGTGAACCGACGGACAGGAGAGGAGGGAATCAAATTTTGTATCAAGGACTGTGTAAAGCATTCAAAGTGTATTTACCCAGGACTTGAACAATGGAGTCACTGACTGGAGAAGAAGATGCAACATTTTCGATACCTGACGAGCCAGATGATGAGAACATCGTAAAGGGAACCAATCAACTACAAGGGAACTATGTAATGTTAGAATTCATAGATTTGGAAAACAAGGACTATTGGTTAAAGCAAAATCGTGGGATTAATTGACCAATTAGGGGACAGTCTGGGTGACTTTGATATAATGTTGTGACAAAGGGAGAAACCTTCAGATGGATGAGGGAGATGTAAGGTGCAGATGTCCAGAGAGAGACTACGAGATTGAAGAGATTTGAGATTCTGTCATTGGGCTCATGCTCTTGAGAGCCTGATGCGATGTTGATCGATTGATGACATGAAGATGAAGACTGACTTTGTTGTTGATCCATACCGTGGATAGGTAGCTATGACAATGTGACTGAATTACTTTTGTGCCTTTTCGTTCTAGGTACCAACTACGCTGTCTAAATAGTTTTTCTCTTAGCTAGATGTTTTTCCGAATTCATGTCCTAAACAGTTTTCGCATGAAGTCCCACATGTTAATGCTAATCTGGGTTAGGTAATGGTTCCTATTTAAAAGACGTTGACCTATACAATGACAATTGATTGACAGACTGATTTGCTAAACTCTGCTACTCATGTTGACGTATTCACCTTTGATTCATATGGTGGCTTATGCCGAAGCATTAGAATGTGTTTTGTCTCAAGTTTTGATTAGATTCTGTTATTGGTGGTCACTAATGAATTAATCTTGATTTGATTTGAATAAACTTTGAATTAATCCCATGACTTAGTTTTGTAACTAATAGGGAAATAAAATAGCAAAAACGTATATTGAGTTGTGGTTATTCATGACTGAAAAGTCATGGTGGGATGCTTTTAACTGCTGATTAATGATTTGCTTAAGGGTTCTTGATTTGTGTATTGATTATGGATGAACATTGGTTACAACGTAGCTAGGATACTCCATGCGAATCAAAAGGTTAATCGACCTATACACGTCCCCTTATAAGTTTACTTATTAAGGACCAGGTGTGCTAGTATCCCCCTTCTGGTGGGGGTGTTCTTTCACTAGGGTGGGGGAAAAAAGCAGGTGGAAAAATGAAGCATGGAGAATTTGGTTGACTTAGAGTATTCATTTTGTCTCAAGATGATGCAGCCCAGCAGAAGGGGATCAGGGAGTAAGCTAAAGGTTAACTCATGTAATATAAATGGCGCCAACAATCCGGTAAAATTCTCTACTATACTTAATTGGCTAAGGAGATCGCAATCCCAGATTTTTCTTTTGCAGGAGGCACATTTAAAGTGTCAAGACAACCAGCCCAAACTTCCCAAATGTATTGCAAATGCGTTTTATGCATCAGCTATGGCCGCGGTTTGAGGTGTGGCCATACTAGTGACGCATTAATTTCCTGGGGTGGTTTATCAGATACATAGAGACCCTCAGGCATGATAGTTAGGAGTTAGTACACTTTTCTCGAACCACCATAATCATTTAGTGAGCTTTTACGGTCCGATCGAAGACTATTCTAGCACTCTTTAGGATCTTTATAATGTTCTGATTACACTTTCCGGCCTTTTTTTTATTGGTGGGAATTTCAATGCCATAGAACTGAGAATAAACTTAGAGTTTCCCGGTGGCTGGGCAAAATCATCCTCTGATTTAGCTTTAGTTGATGCACGGAGGGCCAATCACCCCCAGGACTATGAATTCAACTGTCTCTAAAAAATAATATACAGACTCTAGAATTGATTTTATATGAACCTCTTTTTTTTGGTGCAGTGCAGCACTTCTATTCTTGCCAATCCCTTCTCTGATCATTCTGTTCCCCAGGTTAATGTAACCTTGCCTGGTGAGATGAGTGTTTGTCCACTCTGGAGTTTTGACAGATCTCTTCTGGCTGACAAAGGGTGGGCTGAGACTTTCAAAGCATCGGTTACTGACTTTTTAAAGATCAATAAAGGCTCTGCTTCCTTATTTTTTATCTGGAAAGCTCTTAAGGCTCACATTAGAAGGGAAACACTATCTTACAAATCTTATACGGTCAAATTAGCCAGAGAAAAGGTAATAGAGCTTCAACAAGAACTTATTCAAGCACAAAGAACCTATCCGATTTCCCATGACCCAGAGGTAGGTTTTAGATTGAAAGAGGCACAGGCTAAACTAAGAGACTATTATATATCAACACACAAGCTCCCAGCAATTTTACGAACAGAACGAACATGTGGGTAATTTGTTTGCCTGGTCTGTGAAAAAAAAGTCTAATAAGGACACTATCAAGACCATATTTGAAGAAGAACAGGGTATACACGTCAATCATTCTGAAGATGTTGAAAGGGTTTTTAATCCCATTATTCAAAAATATATGCCACCTCTCTTACAACTAATGTCCAGTTGATAAATCAATATCTTGATGCACTAGACGAGGCATCTCGGGCAAAACTTTTAACACCTATCTCCATTCTTGAAGTTTAAGAGGCGATTATGGCCTAATCGAGAGGGAAGGCCTGTGGGGAAGATGGCTTCCAGGCCGAAGTCTATAAAGCTCTTGTAGGACAGCTAGTTGAGTTTCTGGCAAGTCTTTTCAACGATATACTCCAGGGGGCAGAGCTTCCAGCCTCTTTTACAAGGGCCACAGTTGCCAGCTTTTTAAAAAAAGATAGGCTGTCTGAGAAACCGGATTCTTATTGTCCGATTAGTCTACTTAATTTTGATTATAAACTTCTAGCAAGGATCCTGGCACACAGAACGGCCTCAGTGGCACAAGGATTAATTCATGAAGATCAGTGTGGCATTCTGCTGGGTAGGCTTTTAGCGACCAATACTAACTTTGTAATCCAGGCCATTGATTATTACTCCCACAATAATAAGGCAGATGCCATTATAAAGCTGGATGCTGAGAAAGCGTTTGATTTGGTTCATTGGGAGATACTGTTTAGGATCCTAGATAGGTTGAACTTTCCCAGGCAATTTATCCAGGTAGTTTGAAATTTTTATTCCAAGGCCCAAGCAAAAATCCTGGTCAACGCTCTGATAGCAGGGACTTTAGAAGTTATCTGAGGTATGCGTCAGGGATCCCCCTCTCGCCAGTGCTTTTTGCACTTTTTATTGAACCTTTAGCTGCGGCTCTGCGCCAAGACAATTCTATTTTTCCTCCCATTCCGCATGCACCCAAATCGAAACTGTTTGCTGACGATATGGTTCTCTATCTTTCAGCTGAGCCCTCAAACATTGATAGGGCCTTTGCGAAAATAAAAGTATTTTCAGATTTAGGGGATATAGGATCAATCACTAAGTCTGAAGCTTTGTTATTCAATGCCACAATGATACTCTTTCTCTTGACATGCGGGCCCAGTTCCATTTTTCTCACCCCATTAGGTATTTAGGTATATAGGTATTTCACAACTTCTCTGATCTTTTTTTGTTGAATTACCTATCTACCTTTAAGAAAGTGCAAGGACTTTTGCAGAAATGGCAAGCTTCTTCATTGTCAATTATTGGACGTCTGGCATTGGTAAAAATTATGATTCTTTCTCTTTTTTTGTTTGTTTTTTTGTCGTGTGATCATCAAAATCCCTAATCATCATTTTTTTTTTAAAGATCTTGATACAATGCTTTGTCAGTTTATAGGGCTAATAGAAAACCTCGGGCTCAGCTCGAAATTCTATCTTTATCGGTCGAGGATGGAAGGTTATCCCTACCGCATTTTGGAAAGTACTACAAGGCTGCGCTTATGGACTAGAGTACCAGAGCAGCTTTATCTCCCTACCTCAATTATTATCTCAAGACTATGCTAGCAGACTACAATATGCAGCTTGCACCTTTCCTCAAGTTTCCACAGCAGCCTAAACTCACTAGATATAAAGTGCCCACTATAATCTGTGCTAGGATCTCATAATTTCTAGATAAATATCAGGTCCCCACTTTCTACCCAGCAGTATTGCTTTCTGACACAGGGATGATGGGTTTAAGGCTGATCCTATCTCATGTTAGACAATGGGAAAGGCTGGATTTTTCTAGGTCCTCTGATTTTATTGTAGGCAACCAAATCAAGACCTGGGCACAATTTCATGGGAACAGAGTACTCATTCCAGATATCCTTAGATTTTTATATCTTTAGATTCTACATTTTCTGCTCCCAGTCATTCCAATCGTTGACCCATCTTCTCCCTTAAACTCTCAGAGTTTTTATGGAAATCAGAAGGGAATAGGCAATTGGGATCGGATTTTGAGCTCTCAGGAAGTATCTCGAATAGTCCCTCATTTTTTGACAAAGATCGAAAATACTGCAGGCTGCTAGATAGACCCACAATTGTGGAGGAATTATAATAGTCAATCACATAAAACAATAAGGGTGGCTAATTTCAGGAGCATAACATTTTATTTAAAATGGATGCTCTATTACACCCCTGTGTGAATTAAGAAAGCTTTTACGGCCACCTCAGGCCTTTGTCCGCCATGTACCAACATTTAAGGTGACTGGCTTCATATATGTTTTAGTTGTTTTAAGCTTGCAGACTACTGGGAGAGAATATTCCAGTGGATTAGTTTGAAGGATGGTTGTACTTATCCCACACTCTATGGGAGCTTTGTTTGGCATCTCCAGCCACCCAGATCTAACAATTCGGGCAAAACAGGTTTTATTTATAGCCTTGCTGATTGCCAAATCACTAATTTTGCAAGCTTGGAAGTCACCTCTTCCACCTTCTTATGTGGCTTTGGAGGCAAAAAAGAAAGCTGTTTGTTTCAAGGAAAAACTATATGCTCAACGTACAGGTGCAGTACGAAAGTTTAAGGGTATATGGAGATAAACTCCTGACTCACTCACATATTAATATTGTACCATTGGACTTCAGAGTGGTTACTTTCTGGTGTTTTTTTCCTTCCTTGTCCGACTCCATCTCCAAAGTAATCATGGAACACGAAATTTATACCGCTAAGATAAGATGTCGGTCCTGTTAATCCATCTTAATTTATTCGCTATTTTTTTCTTTTTGGGCTCCCTGCACTGTAAGATTTCATCCTTCTATAGATTTATGCCTGCGTCAAGTCTTTTTCAATGCTCTTTCTTCCCTAGTGTATCTGCTCAAGAATTCTTATTTTTTTTTATTTTTTAAAAGATCTAAGTTTGGACCTAAAAACTTAATTGGCATCTCTTTCAGGGCCGACTAAAGCCCATTGTAACCTCCTATCACCATAGGTAGGGGAGTCATGAATCTGACAAAGGACTAAAGCTAGTCTCGTATTAATCTTGGGCACATTCAATTCTATCTTCAGCTCACTGTGGTTAATGTCATGCTTCTTAAACATGTTAATGAATTTTGTCTACTTGATTAGTATAGCGTCTTTCCCAGCCTGGTACTCACCAATGACTAGGCCACATGGAGCTGTGAACTCTCACATTCTAAACCAAGCTTTCATTACATTACATTCTAGCGATTATGTGATGCTGATACAGATACTTTCTAAATCATGCAAGACACTTCATCTCCCCTTCTGTTAAATGAAAAATTACACATTTTTAGAAAATCTTTAGTCATACACACATATATAAAGAAACATATATAATATCTCTTCATTCAATCTTTTTGGCGCTTTGATCATCAAATCCGATCTGGTTATTGGAAGTGGTAGACTGTCATCTTCAGAGTCAGAGATTATTAGAGATGGTAGGGAATCAGCAACAGTCACTGAGTTTTCAGAATCAGTCTTTCTTTCACCATCTAGAGCTGAAGACCGATGAAATACAGGCCTGAAGTGAGAGGACTCTCTGATAATAGACTTCCCAGGGTGCTGGGCAGTTGCCAAGTGTCCTTTGGTAGACACCACTTGAAAAAGGTTCGGCATCATAAGGATTATTAGATTTTCTTTTGCATATCTGTGGGGCCATTACCACATCTCCTTTTCTGAACGAGAGGTCTTTTGCATGTCACCTCTTGTCTTCATGAACCTTCATTTTCTGATTGTTAACCAAGTCTTTTGAACAAATCATGTTTTCATTTTTATCTCTGATGGTAGTCCTTTAAGGTACCTTGGCAGTCATTGCTCTTCTAAATAGCAAAGTTGCAAGACTTTCACCTGTGGACGAGTACGGTGACAAACTTGCAGGGTAGAATTCAATACTGTTTTCAAATTGAGGTTCTTAAAAGTTGCACACTGCACTGCTTTCTTAGATGTGCTCATAAAACACCATAAAGGTGTGACGATTTGATGCTTTATGTTCAGATGCTCCAGAAATTCCTTAAATTGTTTACAGTTGAGAGGAGGATCATTGTCAGACTGCAACATGGGGCATGGCAGCCATTGCAGAAAGATGCTAACTAGTTTTGGAAGGTGCATATACCATGACCTTGTATAGGCACCCTCGGATTCTGATCCTTTCGTGACCAATGCACAACTGTATACTCATATTCTTACAATCTTAATCCAAATTGTTTTATTCAAGGAGGCATCTTTACTTTTAGATTGCCAAAGATGGTCAACAAAGCTTGACGATCAGTCACCAGCATAAACAGCTTTCCATACAGGAACACATGGAAATGTTCACAAGCCTGTACCACAGCCAAACTTTCTTTGCCAGGCTGTGAGTAAGCAAGTTCTGTTTCAGACATACTTCTACTAACATAGGCCACAATATGTCATCTAGCATTTAGGCATCCACTCTGCTGTGCAAGTATAAGGCCTAATCCGACCTGGCTCGCGTTGACCAAAATCTCTGTCTGAAGTTTTGGATTAAAGTACGCCATTTCCAAAGCATTTTCAATGGCATTTTTGATCGTCTTAAAACTTTTCTCATATTCTTTTGATCATTGAAACAAAACATTTTTCTTCGGCAACTCTTGTAATGGAGCTCTCACAGTGTCAAAGTCTTGCATGTATCTTGAACAGCAACTGGCCATTTCAAGAAAAGAATGTACTATTGAAACGTCTTTTGGACGTTCAGCATTTGACAAATCTTGTACTTTTGCAGGATCAGGTGTCATGCCCTCATCGGAAAAGATATGGCCAAACAATTTAAATTTTGTCTCATTGAACTCACACTTGTCAGCAAAGTCAAGCCAGCATCACTGAGTGAGTGACATAATTTTGTGGGACTTTTACAGTGCTCCTTCTGTGTAGCTCCAAAAACTAATATGTCATTGCTATAATTGAATGCATTCACAACATGTTTTATGATGTGTTTAATGACGTCTTGGAAAAGTTCTGAAGTTGATGACACAACAAAACTAAGTCTCTTACATTTAAACAACCAGTACGTGTAGAAAAGTTTTCAATATACCTGTAACTGTCTTCAGGTTCAACTGATAACCTTTATTCAAACCAAGTCGAGAGAAGACCTTGGCACCATTTAATTGTGTTAAGTCAGCAATGTGTGGACCTGGATGTCATTCATGTTCAATTGCTTTGTTTGCCTGACACATGTCAACTCATTTGCGCACTGCTACTTCACAGTACTTTTTGGGCACTGCTACTATGGGAGAAACCGACGGTGTTGCATCATTGGAAAGTTCAATAATATCATGCTTAAGTAACTATTGAAGTTTTTTTTCAACAGCTTCCTGTAAATGAAAAGCAACTTGTCTCGTTCTCTGAGCAATAAAATTGACATCCTCATTAAGATACACCTTTACTTTTAGTCTAAGTTCCCTAAAGCATGAAACAATGAAACTAATTGACTTACAATTTCGTGAAGATCATTCATGTTGTAATTCACAGTAATCAGTCCCATGTCAGCAGCTGTGTTGAAAATGACTAAGCAGGCACTTGCCGCTGTACACTGAATAACATGGATCGGTGCTTGTACCTTTGATTTCTTATGTTAACTGTCGCTATAAATGAACCTTTACTCTTCGTGGTTGTTGATGCAGCCTAAGTATACACTTTGGTTTTTGACGGCATAAGCAGCAGTGATGGAGACAGATCATTGTACTTCTGTTCAGGCATTAGATTTATCCATGCACCGCTATCAATAATGAAAGGAATTGAACATCTATTTATTTTCAACATAATCTTTGGCGAGTGTTTGTATGATTTTGCTGATTTGACATGTCTATTTTTCTTTGACTAACTTTTTCCTTCACATACAACCAGTCCAACATATGCAAATTTTTCTGAAGTACTTATTAACATGGCACAATCACTTTCTTCACTTTCACTTATTATTGAGGTGGAAGAGCTGTTTGACGTGAATATAATAACGTTCAGCATTGTTTGGTATCTATTTGCCTTAACTGATGTCGCCTCTTGGCCTTCTGAGAATGCGTCAAACATTGCTTCTGGAAGCCATTTTGTTTTCATGGGGTGACGTACTGACTTTTTCTTTCACTTTACGCATCATCACAAAATAGCTCTCTATATCATAGCCTTTGCATGTCTGTCCGATGGCGGGACACTTTCCTTTGTGTGAAAACGAAAAACCACATCTAAAACACAACTTTTCTTTACATGTAGACATTACCTTTAGTCTTTTGTTTCAAATTAATTTTCACACTAATGACTAACTCGTTCTGGGTACCTCCGGCCTCCATGTCAGCAGCTTGTTTCTCAGCACGTTCCTCAGCTCTGGCAGCCATCAACACTCGCTTAAGACTAGGATTTTCTCTTCCCATTAGTCGTCTAAATTAATCGGACAAGCATCCATCAATAACTCTAAGCCGCATGGCTTCTTCAACACTAAAGTAATTTAATCTACAGTGTGTGCCAAGCCTTTCCACTAATCAATCGATTGTTTCACCAACTCTGACGTTGACTGAAAACGTATTGTTCATAATCAACGTTTGGTACTGGATTGAATTTGAGATTCAATGCATTCTTAATCTGACAGTATGCGACTTCTTCGTTAGTTCTTTGCATTTTCTTTATGATTTCTTTCACACCATCACCAGCAAAATGTCTGAGATATTTGATAATCTTTCTGTTATCAGTCTCTTCAAGTGCATCAATGAACTCTTCAAACTTCTCTATCCAGGTACTCCACCTATTGCCAATATTTTGCTTCTGGCGGTATCGAAAGGTGTGGGTGGTTTCAAGAAGGCGGCAGCATTATCGACCAGTGTGTTACTTACCGACATTGGGACAGGAGCACTTTCTGGACCCCTTGACTGGAAAACAGGATAAGTTAAATTCATGCCCTGACGCTGCGATGGACTGGCATCAGGGACTTCCTTGCCAAGTTTCTGGCCGCAGTAAATATGGATCGCTCTGTTAGCACAATCCAAGGCACTTCTCTTGGGCCACTGTCAAATGTTGCACGATGACTGTTTAGTGGGCTCGGTAAGTCATCTACTTCAATTTGTATTTTCTTATACCTGGTTGATCTCTGCCTTCAGTGTTAACGCTCCGTACAATGTATGACTTTATTCTGCATGGCAGTGCTGTACCTTTTTGTATGATCTTGATCGTAGCTTCTTGCCCAATGATGCACAGATTTCTTAGTAAAGTTTTTTTTCCATTCACACGCTTCACACAGGCTCGAGTTGCGCTTTGACTCCGCATATGCCAACCACCAATTTGCCACTTTGATGAAGGCACACATGGTCCACACAAGCAGTTTGCTTGGGCCATGGCACACTCTCCAGGAGAGCATGTTCTTCTTCGTGTTACCTATCCACTATCTCATCCCCAGTTGTAGCACCTTTCCCAGTCAGGTACCTGTCAATGACTTGGCCAGACACTGAGCTGTAAATCGCACATCTTTATTCCTCTGCATGTACCTGTGAATTCTCACATTCTAAACCAAGCTTTCATTAAATTCCATTCCAGCGATTACATCACACCGATATGGAGTCTGCCGGGAGCCAAAAGGTTTTGTTCTAAAGCATGCAAGACACTACAATTAGTAATCCTCATACAAAGACAGTATCATGTGGACTAGGCATTGCACTACCCTTAAAAGGAAATATTAACACTGAGTCCTTTAGGAGCATCCTCACACAATTATACAGATCAAATATCCAAAAAGTTTGCAGGTATTTACCTTTCAACACAATCCTTGTACAAACCCTCGAAGGAAAAGCTGAACAGCCATCTACCTCTTTCTATATATTCTTCTTTCTTCTTTACCTCTAAGTCACACACTCTTAAACAGTGAAGGCTTTGCAACAAATAAAGAACTAAATATAATAAAATGTGGGACATGAACTAGTTAGAAACATACATCAGATGAGCATGCTCTATGTTTTCTAAGCATTATAATTTCAACACTTCCCTTAAAGCACATATCATGGTCATACTGTTTTCCAAAGTTATATTCATTTTGTCCGGTTTGCGCAGTCTAAATAACCATGGTTATATTTTTAATTTCAGAGACAGGAAGCAAGAGCCCAGCCAGCTTACATGGATAATGTGTCCTCCTTATCCCCTAACAGACCTCATTCTGTCAGGACTGTACACATTTCCTGCCCATTTACAGGACTGAGGCCTTTGGCTACAATCCATTGTTTACAATGCTGATCTTCAAATTTGTATTTCAATGAAGATGGCAGGAATTAAAACAGACTGTTAATGTACACTATGCTTTTAAGAGTGGAAGTTACTCTTGTGGGTATTGGTTTTCCTAATTTTCAAGACTTCCACTTCAATTCAAGAGCAGCTAAAATATAGCTTCCAGTGTAGCCCTTAAATTCAATCATTTGAATATAAATTGACATTCCTTTATTTAATAGATTAATTTTAATTACTGATATGACATCTTCATTTGGAGCGTCAGAATCCAACATAGTGTCAGTCCACAAATTACACATTACTGTAGCATTTTAGATGTATATGATGGTCAGCTTGGACTTCAATGTGCAAAATATTTCTGAACCAATTCAAAATTTTCTGACAAAACGCAACATGACTGGTAAAAATTCACAAGGTGTTCTGGGCTTCATTCAGATCAGTGCGGAAAGTGGACATTTGTCACAAACTGACAACCGTACTGTGTGTCTGGGAAGGTGAAGTTTGGGACACAGTAAGACAATAAGATAAACTGATATTTACAGAGTAATGTCATGCACGTTTCTGATAGACTCTATATGACTGTGTATACAAAACATTTTTATGCATCCATAAAAAATAAACTAGCGGTTATCCACTTTCAGTTCCAGACTACATTTTTGGTTCTTATATTCAATGTGAATGTGTTTCCCTGATTTTCCAATTCACATTAAGGATGAGGAGCTAGGTTCCCAAGAACATACCAAGAGTAGCCCTAAAATTGAGGCCACAGAGGGGACCTTGGTATATAGATATGCACCAGAATTATTTAGCATGGTCTAGCTAGTTTAGATGACAGTTGATCTTTGAAGGTAGTATATCTTCATCCAGTAAGTCGAAGAGGAACTGTACTACAGAAAGACATCATTTAGTAATTGAACTCTTAGGAGTCTGCTCTTTTATCGTAATATGCCTGACAACTTTCCTGTAAAAACATTCTACACAGGAACAGCCTATGGAGGAATACAGTTTTAAATTAAACACTTCACTCATAAGGTGAAAAATGTCAAGTAAATACATACCAAAGTTCTTCTAGAGCTGGGTTTGTTCCAACCATAAAAGCCAAAGCTTGAGCACCAATACTCCCAATGCTGTTTCCAACTAGACTAAAGACAGCAAACACATTTCTGAATAAGTCATCTTCAATATTGATTAGGAAGACGTACTGACACAGCAAACAGACAATCTTACCTTAGCCATATTAAGGACTTGTTGTCATGGAGAGCTTCTGCAAGTGCTCGAGCACCGTTGTTGCCAACACTGTTCCCCCACAGTCTGTAAACATTAAAGAAAGTCATTTCACATAACGTGTAAAAGATCATGAGAGAAGTCATGACAAAAATGCATTTATTTCTGAAGGAGATAAACATTTGTTTTTCTAAAATTTTGATGATTTCAAATGTATATGTATTTCACATTGCTTAAACATACTTTATCCATTTCTCTCAATCACCGGGGATACACTTGAGGATTTTGTCAATCATGTGCTGACCTATAATCCAATTTGCAACAGTTGATTATCAATGAAATAAAATTCACCCAATCCAATGTTTCCACTCCACAGCTCCATCTAGCTGGATGACCCTTCCACATAGTGTTATCAAAATGTGTACAAAATAGTTTATTCCAATATTAAAATAAGGTATATCAAAAACATATGTGTTGTTAGCCTTTGTTGGCTGTAAAGATTACAGACTGAAGCAGGACCTCTGAAAAACTTGAAACCTTGAGAAGTACACAGGGCTACACACTCACATTAATCAATTAGGCTTCCAGTGGGTAGTATCAAGGAGATCATGGCGAAAACAGCTAAGATTTATCAGCAATCTACACTGTTACTTTAAACCTAGAGCATCTAGGAAAACATGCCTGACAGGCCTTCGCTTGGTTTCATTCAGTCAAGCTTACTCTGTTGTTTTGGACTATACCGACTTACTAACTGAAGCATAGCCTCCTTATTACTGCTCAAATGAAAATGCATCTTATCTCTTGGTCTTTCAGAATGACTGAGCACTGAAAATCCTCATTTAATCAAATATATTTATAGTAGTAATAGTTTATTACAGATTTAATTAAACCATATAATATGTTGACAAATGTAATATGTAAATATTACTGGCTTCTAAAACTCAAACCACAAATTCCCTTTAGTAACAATTAAACATTCTAGAATTCCCACTTATTGTTATAATTACACATCATAGGAAGCTGTTGTAACATTTTTGGGGGACTTTCTAATGATTGATTCTACTTTCACATCCTTAATGTACAAACAAATACAATAGCCAAATGCTTTTCTTAGAAGTTAAATTAAGGTTTGGCAGCTAGCTATAAAAGACACATGACAAAGTTCCTCGTTTACTTACATGTGGTATTGCATATAACAGAGTATTTGTATTTGGGTTTAACATGGTTAGCCATTCAGCAAAATGTAAATGCTTGATCAACAGCTACATGCAGGGGGCAGGGAAGTCTGACATCTACTTCTACGTTAGTAATTTCAGGTCAAGGGTGGCATGGTAATATTTATATATGCTTATATAGGAATAAAAATTAGTGCTTGGATAAATATAAATAGATATCCTGTGATGTATCTTTAGCTACAACTGGCGTGTGTAATGCGGTATTATGAGCACTCTGTAATCTATGGGAACAAGACAATGTGGGAAATATATTTCATGTACGTTCTGAAGAGTGATATTTTAGAAAATGACGCTGAAAAATATTTACAAAAAAATATTTACAGTATGTGTTCATACGATATGACTTTGTAAGCCTTATGGATAAAAAGCATGTTCCAATCTCTAATACAGAGACCAACCTGAAACTAGAATTTTGATCTCTGGAGACAAAGGTTCAGGAGCTTCTAGACTTGCTCAATATGCCTATTCACCTTGATGGCTCTCCTGATAGGGTCAGGTTTCGGGGTTCTGGCGTTCTGCCTCTATGAACTTCCATCAGCTGGGTGAATGAAAACTGATAAGCAGAGAAGTGCATTGACTTCTTTGGTGAGCTGCCTTCCTGAGTCCTCAAATTGTGCAAAGTACGCCAATGACCTGCAGCATAACAAAGCAGTTAGACACAGTGTGTTTTGGAAAACCCTGAGACCACACTGAATCCTTGTCAGGCCAAGGTACTTGAAGAATATAATCTGAAATCTAGTTTGACATCCCTCCCAAAGGAATTTTATTTTACATACATAAAAATGATTGTGTCCAAACAAGAAGAAATTGATTTCCTGGTGGATCGAAGATGATATCTGTTCTATTGAAACCCTGTATTTGGAGCAGTTTCTCAGTTTCCTTGCCTTGGCACATAAGGCAGGTGGCATGGAAGTGAACTTTACACCAGATGTAAAGGTGCTAAATTGGTGAAGCTCTGTATTGAATTATGTGACTGCTTCCATTGTGGATAACAAAAAGAGATCTTGGCTCTCTAAAACACTGTGTGTGGTCTCTGGAAGCTGGAAGCTCTCTCAAGCTAAACCGAAGAGAGACCATAGGATACTTTCTACATTATGAGTTATCCTGGGCCCACCTGTACGAAGTCATATTTGGGTTTACTAGAAGTAAGACTGTAGCTTTTAACCTCCTCCTCTTCTCTCATGAGCCCCTATACTCTAGGAACTCACTAACATTCTGTTTCCCCTCTCACCAGCTCCAACATTTAAATGATAACATCACAGGATGCTTCAGCGCTGGCTGAAAGTGGGGCATTCTGCACAATAGCAAACACAACAGATAAATAGTGAAAACCCAGGGAAAACACCAATCCCAAATAAACAAACAAATGTCACTTTGAAATCTACAAATAATAAATGACACTTACAGCACAGTCTATGTAACAGCAACATCTTCAATAAGCAGTCTTTCCAATTCGAAGATCAAAAGTTCTCCTCATAGCTGTAGTGTGTAACATGAGCTAGATTTAAAGTAGTGTGTCTGTTTGGAGCTAACCTTGGTTGGTCAAGTTCTAAGTATCTGATAGTAATTCCCAGGAGCCTGGCCGCCTCAACTTTACTAAAGATTTCAACAACATTGATGTTTGAGAGTGGCCTATATGGTTTCTAATCTCCGAGGTCCTTATCATGTTTCGTACTCTTTCCCTTAGTCTAAGTACAGAACTCTAGGTGCCTCAGAGTATTTGATGAAACCTTTAGTTCATACCTACATGTCCAAGGTACTCTTTTTACATGTCCTAGAGCTGTTAAGACTTCCTCTCTTTCCAGTAAGGACCCAAATATCTCTCTCTGTTACCTAGTGATTCAGAGTAGGTTAGCAGTGTCGAGGTTGTCCTGCACTTGTTCTATGTCTGGATAGGAGAAGAGCAATTTGGGATACTTGAGGAAGGTGTTTTACTAGTGAGTATTTTTGCAGACTCTCCTGCCATTTAGTATGGACAGTGCTCATTAGCAATAGGTTTGGAGGAAAACCAAGATTGTGTGTTCACTCTGGCAATTTAGTCCATTATACTTTGAAACCAGAAAGCTTGCTTCCTTTAGTGACCCCATTTTGAAACATAAGATCCTTATGCAGTTGAGAATAGAGTAGTACAAATCTGTTAAAATGGACCATTATTTAAATGTCCACTGTACTGCTTTTCCATTATGCTGAAGAAGTGACTAAGGGCCAGATGTAGGTAGGTGGCAATTTGCGAGTTGCAAATTGCGAGTCCTTCCGACTCGCAATTTGCAACTCGCAAATTGCTATGCAGTACGGTGTCTCAGACACCGACTGCAACTCGCTATGGGGTCGCAATGACCCACCTCATTAATATTAATGAGGTGGGTCGCAAATTGCGGCCCCATAGCGAGTATAGGCACTCGCTAACATGGAGGCCTGCTGTAGTCAGCAGGCCTCCATGTTAGCGACCTGCTTTTCAATAAAGCAGTTTTTTTTTTTTTTTTAAATGTAGCCCGTTTTCCCTAAGGGAAAACGAGATGCGTTTCAAAAAATCCGAAACCTTTTGTTTCGGTTTTTTCAGGGCAGGGAGTGGTCCCTTGGACCACTCCCTGCCCTGAAAAAATATTTTGGGGTCCATTCACAAAGGGGAAGGGGTCCCATGGGGACCCCTTCCCGTTTGCGAATGGGTTACCATCCACTTCAAGTGGATGGTAACTGCGACTCCATTTGCGACCGCATAAGCGGTCACAAATGGAATTGCATACCATTGCGAATCGCAAATAGGAAGGGAACACCCCTTCCTATTTGCGATTCGGAAATGCATTTTGCGAGTCGGTAACGACTCGCAAAATGCATTTCTGCATAGGAAACACGCATTTGCGAGTCGCAAACGGCAAATTTTGCCGTTTGCGACTCGCAAAGTGCTTCCTACATCTGGCCCAAAGTCTTTAGTGCACTCAGACTCTCAAATCTGAATTTCGTGAAGCCGACCTGTTTAGTAACTCCTGCCCAGTTGCCTTTTTCATTACAGATGCCATAACAGTATATTTTGTAATAGAGGCTGTAAAGATGTTCCGATCACTAACTGCATAGGTGTGTATAAATAGCCTTGTTGGTAGAATGAGCCAATTAATAGATTTTTAATTAAAAAAATGAAACTCAGATCTCATTTTTTTAATTAAACTTTATTTAACATTTTATGTAACGGCACATCAGAAACATCAAAGCCATTTCAATCACTGAAGCAAAGACATTGATGCAATATCCTGCTGCAACATATTCAGCCCAGCGTACAGCAAAGAAAAAAAACAAAGTAATAGGAGCACACAAGGAGAATACAGTGAGGAGCAAAACAAAGATAAAACAAGACTATGCATGAGAAAAAAAACAATTACATAAGTCAAAGATAGGCACCTGGATATCATCAAACCAGTAACTGGCATCTAGTAGTGGACTTCAGTTACCAGTATCAGCCTCAATTTGTGGTAAACGTTAACAAATAATCATGTAAGGGCTGCCATATAGCTTTGTGCTGGGAGGTAGGGGACTGTAGGAAGGCAAAAAGTACAGCAGTAGTATCACAATAGGACAAATCCTTGAGCCAGGCCGATGCCATAGGAACAGGCACAGTACCCCAATGTTACAAAATCAGTTTTTTTGTTTTGCAATAAGGAGAGCAATGGCAGTGTATCGCCCTAGGCCCAGAGGAAGAGGTTTAACATATCCTAACATTGCCGTCAAGGGATCCGGTGTTAGGTGATGATCGAGCATTTGAGACAGCACTGTATAAATGTCCCCCAATAAGCAGCTATCACCCTACATCCCCAGGAGAGGTGATATAAGTCAGCTTGACGGCATGGCATTTAGGGCAGCAATGTGGCCTAGTGGGATCAAGCCTGGTAAGTGCCCATGGGGTTGTGTATGCCCTGGTGAGATACTTACAGTGGAGTAATTTATGTTGATGATAACCAGAACCCAGCTTAGTTTGTGTACAACAGTAGTACCAGATTTTATCAGGGAGTGTAACTCCCAAATCTTGCTCCCAAGCTATCCTAGCCTTCTATGGGATCAGTTGGTCTTAGCCGCAATGAAGCATGGAATAATCTTGAAATAATATGACAATTGTCTCGGGACATGATTACTAGTGTGAGTTGGATAAAGTCCTTGGGCTCATGCGGGTTCTCGGGTACGATTTCATATAGTGTGCTATACAGTCAACGCACTAAGAACCCGTCTATAGGGGTGGGCTCTCCATTCTCATTCCCAGCAGTCGGGGGTCGGAGCATCCCCTTTACAAACAGGTCCCTGATGACCTGGAGGCCACCCACTCTCAATATACGCTGAACCAGGTGCTCCTAAGTGAGGGGAGGCCATGAGTTATGGACGAGGGGGATGAGGGGAGTAAAGAGTGTGACTCCCTAGGTGTCGTAGGAGTTTGAGACAAGTTTGTGTTATGTGAGAACCCGTGTGGCAGGATGGCAGACAAGGGAGTATCAGGATGTTGCGCCTGATGTCTCAGGTTTGAGAAAGGGAAGTCTAGCATTGGGATGGTACCAGTTATGGGCATAATGGGCCTGCGCTACATAATAGTAAAGTTGGAGATCGGGGACTCAGACTCCACCGCTCCCATATCTAACGCACGTCTTCCCACCCATATAAGCTGTATGAGTAACCCTCTTAATGTGGTGAATAATCTGCCAGTGAGCACTATAGTAATCTTTAAGAACAAGTACAGGAATCTGGTTAGGACAACCACTTTATTAATAGCTATGCGGCCAGCCATTGGTAACAGAAGTTTAATCCAGCGCTTCACTTGCATTTCAAACATATCCATGGCCAGTCTGTAATTGTGGCGGATTACCTCAGCACTGTCTCTGTGGAGAGTAATACCCAGATACTCAGCAGAATATGCGCACCACTGTAAGGGAAATTAAAGGTCGCACACTACGGTAGCTTCCTTAAGTGGAAATATTTCAGATTTATAACAATTTATTTGTAGCCCAGAGAAGGTCCCAAATCATTTTACCTCCTGGACAATAGGGGTAAATTGGTGGGGAGGTCATTTACAATTTGTAGCAGGTCATCTGTGTATAGTGACACAAGTAGCATCCGACGTGGGAAGCTAAGGCCCTTCTGAAGGTGACGCTCCTGTAGACGACGGATTAGCGTTCCATAGCAATAATAAACAATAGAGGAGAAAGGGGGCATCCCTGTCAGGTACCACACATCTGTGGAAAAGCCTGTCAATGTGCAATCTAACAGTGGCCAGCTGGTCAGTGTATAGCAAGTGGACAAGATAGTGAAAGCCATTTGGTATGCCCAATTCTTAAGTGTGGCATGTAAGAAAGCCCATTCAAGGGAATTAAATGCTTATTCTGTGTCTAATAAAAAAGCTGCTGCTGGGATATCCCGTGAAATTTGATTAAGCACTGCAAAAATGTCTGCAAATTCATAGAGGTGGAGCAGTGTGGAATAAAGCCAGATTGCATGGGCAATGATATACGATCTAGTAGCAAGGAAAGAAGGGTTGCCAATACCTTGGCCAGTATTTTGTTATTGTGATTCATAAGCGACAGAGGTCGACAGGACGCGCACTGGTGGGGGACTTAATAGGCTTGAGGAGTATTGTAATCACTGCCTCGAGTAACGTGTGGTATTTGGCATATACCTCTAGCAAGTTTGGGACTAATAATGGCTTATAAGCTTTATAAAAGTCCTCAGTGAATCCGTTAAGTCCAGTGGCTTTAGAGCTGCTAAGAGCGTCTATTGCCTGGGATATTTCCTCACATGTGATTGAAGCAGCTAGGAAATGTTGCTGCCCCAGCTCCAGCCAGACCATGGCTATCTCTGAAAGGTAGTCAGTGAGTGCAGACAAATTGACACCAGGTCGGGATGAGTATAGGGCTTATAGTAAGACGTAAACTCATTAAGTACGCTGTCATCATCTATAATGTCAGTCTCATCTGATCCTGTCAATCGGGTTACACTTGGGGGTCGCAACAAGGGTGACAGAGTGCGGCCCGGGCATTCTTCCTCACCATACCGACGAGCAGTAGTATATTTGCCCGTTGGGCAAGGTCCCAAAATTCGTGGAGGAGGGTCATCCTATCCCAAGCAGCATTTAACTGCACGGGGTCTCTGGTCGTCAGCTCAAAGTCACACAATTTACCCTCTACTTTGGCAAGATCATTCCGTATACTCCAAAGGACCCCAGCATGCTTTGCGATGCAGATACCTCTAATATAGACCTTAAAGCCCTCCCATAGAGTAGGATATTGCATCACAGAGCCAGCATTAGTGGTAAAATATTCTATTATTGGATCTCTGACCTACCTGCGAAAGATACTGTCAAGAAGCGCGTTTTCTGGGAAGTGTCACTGGCTAACCATGGTAGTATGACAGGGCAGGTTGAGTACATGTTCACGGGGCATGATCCAACAGCATACGAGGATGATACTCAATGGAACCGAGCCATACTAGTGGTCAGTACGGGTCCACATATTGTGTGCAGCGGAATAAAAGGTGTAGTCGCGACTGTAAGGGTATCTGTGACGCCATACATCAACTAATTGTGTCTTCAGTAGACAAGTCAGTGTTTGTGGAGAACAAGGCTTGGCTACGAGGGGTGAAATGGAGGCAAGTAATATTAAAATCCCCTCCCATAATAATGCAGTCCACCTGATAGTGTTCTATTTGCACAAGGACATCAGTAAAAAATCCAGGGGAATCAATATTTGGAGCATATGTATTTACTAAAAGACTGGCTTTCCAGCTAAAATGTCATGGACAAGTATATAGAGACCTTTGGGGTCTAAGGTGCTCTCTGCATACAGAAGGGAGACCTGTTTATGGAGAAGTATACAGACTCCCTGGGAGTATGAACTATAGGAAGAAAAGTAGCGATGTGTGCCCTATCAAGAGGCGTAGGTGCAGGACGGAGTGAGAGACAGGTGGGTCTTCCGAAGAAAGGTCACATTTACTCCATGCCTAGCAAGATAGGTCTGTATGTGTTTAACTTTTTTGGGATTATTCAGGCCACAGATATTCTAGGACATGCAGGTGAATTTAAAGATTGGCGCCGCACTGGAAGGTGATGTCATAGTCCCATTTCTGTGTGTCGCATGCATGGCATGGAAATAGCTACCTGGTATGTTGCAATGGAGAAAACATGATGGCTTCAACAAAACATAAAACAGACTCAATACCCAACCCAATACTCCATCCACCCCAGCAATAACAAATGTCAGAGAACCCATGCTACCCACCAAACAATAAAAAACATGAAGCTAATGGTGTACACCTTGGGGTGGTGGCAATGATCTGTAGGGCTAGTCCACAGGAAGAGAACAGTGTAATCTGAAACTATAATATACCATCGGAGCAATAGTCAGGTAATAGGAACCCTAACGTGGTAATATATCAAGTACAGGCATAAATGTATAGACCTCAGTGTTCTTAAGAAATTGTGACATGACTGTGCAGTTGAACACCAACTGACCTAAGAAGGTCTAAAAGATAAAATAACAAAGAAAGGGAGCACACTGCCTACACTCCAGCAACCAAGTCCAACCCCAATGCATCATGGTACATGCAGTCGAATTTGTAGTCCGTTCAGAAAATGATAAAGTCTTTCACCTTCGTAGGCACAGCAAGTGCTGTATATCCCTGTACACGTGTTACTGGCTTTAGCCCGTCATCAGCAGGGTGCAGCATGGTATAGGGGCTAGCCTGAAATGCCGCCAAATGTCTTCTTGGGTTTATGAAACACTAATGGCACACAGGTGCCTCCCACGGTTTGTCAGCCGTGGCTCAAAGGGAGCCGTCAATAAGACAGTTTCAAAGAGAGGGAACACACTGCCTACAATGCAGCCATAGGGTACGATCCCAAGGCATCATGGTAAATGCAGTCTAATTCATAGTCCATTCAAGTGGTAATAATTGTCTTTCACCCCCATAGGTGCAGCAAGTGCTGTATATCCCTCTACATGTGTTTCTGGGTTTATCCCGTCATCAGCAGGGAGCAGCATGGTGTAGGGGCTTGCTTGAAATGCCGTCAAATGTCTTCTCTGGTTTATGTACCACTCATGGCGCACCGGTGCCTCCCAAGGCTTGTCAGCCGTGGCTCAAGGGAGCCGTATTAAAGACAAAATTACAAAGAAAGGTAGCACACTGCCTACAATCCAGCAACAAAGTCCAACCCCAATGCATCATGGTAAATGCAGTAGAATTCGTAGTCCGTTCAGAAAGTAATATTCTTTCACCCCCGTAGAGGCTCCCTACAGAGGTGAAAGACTACTGATGGCTCCCTTAAGCCATGGCTCATGGCAGTCACAGCAGTCCCTACAGTTGAGGTGTACCCGGAGGAGTGTGCCCTCTCAACTACAAAAGTGTTGGTGAAGATTTTCCGGTCGAATAGGTCCCTCAGAAGCTTCTCCACGAATGTATTCATCCGTCCAGTATTGGCAGATTCAGCTATGCCAGCTATGCAGATGTTCTTGTGCTGAGAGCACGCCTCTAGATCTTCATTCATAGCGGCAACTGTCTTGAGAATGAGCTCATCACCATCAAGACGCTGAAGCACACTGGTGTTTCCATCCTCCAGGTCCAAAATTCTACACTCTGCTGCTTCCATTCTGGTGTTGTGCCGGTCAAGGCACTCAGCCATACCGTCAACATGGCTAGATAGTGCATTAAATCTGGTGTCTAGCACCTTAAAACCCACACGGAGTTCTGACATAATGGCAGCTACACCCTCGAATGTCGTGTTGAGGTCAGACCGATCAACTGGAGCATCGGCCCCCAGTGGAGAGGCGCTGCAGTGTGGAATGCGAGCCACATCAAAGCTAAGCTGTTTTTGCTTGGATCAACCCGCCCTATATTGAGTGAAGTGTGGTCCCAACAGTAAAGCTTGAAGGAAGTAGTCTACAATGGATTGAGGCGACTGGCCCACTGGGAACGCTGCCCTCACTGGAAGTAGTTATTGATGAGGCACTAGTGATGCACAGAGTCGGATAGGGCAAAGTGGTCAGTTCAGTAGGGTCATCTAGAGCAGCACTCGGAGAGTGACAGACAGGCAGCAGGAGTCAGCTGGTTAGCAAATGCGTGATGGCACTGTAGAGTGGCAATTGTGTATTTTGTGCACGGAGGTCCCACGTGGGGGTAAGTTGAATGGTTCTGGCATCCAAGCAGGCCCGTAAGATGAGCAGGTCCCTGGGTCCATAGTGAGATGGGGAGGTGGAGCAGCTGGGCCAAGGGGCAGCCACCAGCAGAGGCCAGAATCCAAGCTCCCAATCACAGGAGAGCCGCGCGGTACAAGTGAGCAAAACCAAGAAAGGCCCCTTGGTGTGGGAGGGCCACCAGCCCCATTCCAGTAGGCAGCAACCCCCCATCCAGCAGTGGCCCGATCGGCTGAGGAGCCAACAGAGTGGGTGAGAGAGAGGAGCGACACGTACCCCGGCTTCGCGCTTTTAATGTTATCTGTATTTAACCACCAGCTCCATCTTGACCACTGACTCCATTTTGTGCTTAGTTGCAAACGCCATCAGTGGTGCAGGTATTTTTCTGCGCACAGCTTGTGAATGTGTTTTTGCTCTTTCTCACCAACGATGGGAACATAAAACGGGGGAGTACGGGAGATAAGGATGTACCAGGCTGAGAATGTTTATGGTTAACAGGGTACAGTTCGGTCTTGGAAGTGCACTTTGGGATTTGGACAGTCTCTAATGTGTTCTTTCAACACTGACCTGGTATGGCCACCGTTTGAACAACAACTTACCTGTTGGGAGGGGTCTTTCTAGAACCTTCCTCTTATTTAAAAAAAAAAAATTATATAAGATAGTGGAAGCTTGACATCTGGGAAGAAGGAACTCATCTAAGAAGGGACGCCTTGCTCCGAAAATAATCCCACTGCAGGCATTCTCCCTCTTTTCAGCTGTCCGGGTTCCACGAAGTTGGCAGACAAAGGGATGATGTCGGTGTCAAGTCCCATGGTGATGCATTTTTAATTCTTATTTTTAACTTTGCATTGTGCATGCATAAATACGTAGCATATACTATCCATTATTGAAGTATTACATATTCTCTCTTTCTGTGATCGTTATTATTCTCATTTTTAGAATTGCACGTGTTGCTGCATTTGAAATAAAAAGTTCATGTTATTCTTTCTGTGTATGAAACTTGGGAAGTACCTTAATAAATTCATTACTTTTACTAAGAGTGCTGCATTCTTTGCATTCCTTTCACTGCGTTCCCTCTCAGTCTGAAGCAGAACAGCGCAGCATCCTCATGCCCGGGACCCAGTAGCAGCAGGCTGCCGCTCAGGAACAGGAAAGGCCCAAAGATGAGGGAGACCCAGCTGGGAAGAGAGGGGGGAAGAGAGCAGCTCACCACTAGGCCCCAGGGTGGAGCCCTGCAGCAGCGATGGGAACCCCCCCGGGTGGCATCAACCCAGAATACGCAGTACGGGCATAACCGCCACTCATTGAAAGTCCAGGAATCAAGGATGTATCAGCAGTGTTATTGAGTGTGCTAGTCACTATCACTCCGGGATATGCTGCGACCCTGTCCTCAGGCTCACCCGCAGGCCCTGTCCCCGCAGGGTCTCCGAGGACTGCAACAGGCCACAAAAGTTCACTGAGCTGACACTATATGTGCCGCTGTCACCATGCAACCCATATTCGAGGTTTCTCGGCAGTGGCAGTGTCTGGGCATTACAGGAATGCTCATGGGGTGAAATCAGAGGAGATATGTTGTCCAATGGTGCATGGATTGCAGGCAAAGCCTGGGAGCTTCAATGCCGTGTGGTCATCTTGGTCGCTGGCTTAGCCACGCCCCGATGATCTCACCTGTAAAAGGACAAGTATATGTCTAATACAATTTGAAAGAACCTATTTTAAGAAAATAAACTTGGTTACCAATCTGACTAAAATATAAAGCTAAACATATAAAGAAGTTGAAAATACATTGACAGGACACACCAGTAGAATACCAATCTTTGATGTTCAACATGTGTTATGTTGCTGAATGATCTGAGAGACTCCAAGTAGATCAAAATACATGAATATTTATTTCATAAATGAAACCAGCACTCCTTGTTAGCATCTGTTGTTCCAGACCCAGTGTACCTGACAGTCTGGAAAACTGACAACACATTACGCATAAATATTCCAAAGTGTATGAACATCAGTAAAAGACACTTAGCCTAAAGACACTTATGCTATAACACATCTTCCTTTCTTTGACAGCAAACTACATGACTCACAATAAAATGCAAATATATAAGTCACACACTGGGAACCAAAGAACCCTATACTACTTGAATGACACACGCTAACAACCACACAAACATCTTACAAAGAGCAAAGATAAATAACATTACAAAAGCATATAATCATTCAAATATTTAGGCAGATCTGATTTTCTACAACTCCCAACTATTATTTTGAACTCCTTCAATTTCTTTCTACAGCATACTTACTTCTGAATGTGAAGCATCATTAGACACCGGTAACCCTGGACTTCTTTCTCTTGAAGCCAAATTAATATCCCCTTCCATTCCCGACATCACTTCAGAAATCATGGGCACCCAGCCACTTCTTTCACTCCCAATCCCACTTCCCAGATCCTCATGCTCATCATTGGATAAACAGACACCATACTCACTTATGTTCCCATCCTCCTCACTTTGCAACTAGGCCAAACTTGCTTTGCTCCACCATTTACCATATGCACAAAATGTTTGGCTACTTGAATGATAGTTGTTTTGGGGTAAAATTTAGATCCAGCCTTACCTGTCCCTAGTAGCCTCCTTATCCTGACCTGCTCTCTCACAGATTAATTAACATTCTTGACTCTCTTTATATCATCATACATTTTTTACTCCTCTCTTCTCCACTTAATCAACTCAACCCCAGAAATGATTCTGTCCACATTAGTTAGATCTAAAACCCAGTCCAGGGACAATTCATTTGTAGGATGTCTGCCTCTCAACATCACAAATGGGATCAACCTAGTTGTGGAGTTTGGGGTAGTATGATAACACCAAACACTCTCTGACATTGCCTCTTGGACAACTTTCCCTGCCCTGCATGCCAACTGCGCAGTCTCGTTTTTTTAAACAGTTCACTCTATCAATCATTCCATTACCCTGTGAACTATAGTGGGGTGTGGTAAGGTGCTTAATATCAAAGTTACTCCAAATATTGTCCATAAAATGAGACAAATGTTACCCCGTTGTCAGCCCACAAAAATCCTGGCACCCCTTCATGTTGAAAAAACTCCTTGAGAAAAGCAATAAACATTTTGCATGTTGGGATCTCTCATGAACTTATAGGATATCCACTTAGAATAGTAATCAACCAACACCAATCTTTCCTGTGCCTCACTCAAGTAATCGGCCCAATAAAATCCATGACAAGTTTTTTTTCCCCACAGATCCTCAGGAAATTCTACTGAGCTCAAAGGCAAATTATATGTGCGCAAAGCCTTGTCCATGACCTGGCACTCTCTACATCAAGGGCCAGATGTAGCAAAGGGTTTTTCCCATTCTATGTCAATGGGAAAATGTGTTCGTACATATGGCCCCAAGTCACTAACATCTCAACATCAACACCCATTGCTGGCCACCAGTAACACAGTCTCAATCTTTTCTTACATCCTGTGATCCCCACATGACCTAGATGAGCTAATTTTATCAATTTACTCCTCAATTGTCCTGGAGGAATCAACAAATTACCTCTCATAACCAAAACTCCTTCCAGACTCAACGTATATTTAACTTTATAATAAGGCTTCAATTCATCCGTGACTGTTGACTCCCTGGGTCAGGCCTGACATTTTATCCTCTTTAGATGATTGACAACTATCCTTGTCCTCATAACTCATCCACTCCTATAGTTTGATCCCTTTCTCTGACATTGTCACTTTATCCACCATTCTGATCAGATGTTCCTCATTGTCAAACCCTTCATTCTGCAAAGCAGACTGTTTCTGTTGCGGTTTTCAATGGTCTTACCCTCGTAGCTGAGAGGTGTAGGGGAACGGTCCTTGTTCCGACGGGTTCTGCTCTGGCCGAGGTAGGGGCGACCCCTTCCGGTAGCCACGGTGCTGTTTGGTATGAGCGAACCACCACAGTCCGTGCCCTCCAGAAGGAGTCCCAGAGGAAAAACCCCAGTAGGGTAAAAAACCTCCACAGGAACTCCCTGAAACGAAAAGGAGGACACCAGGGTATTAGGACCGTAGATCAGGAAGGCAGGAAAACAAGGCAGATCAGGAACAGACAGGTTTCGCAGAAGGATATCAAATAGAAGCGTGACTACCACCAAGGAGTGTTTGCAACGCAATGGACAAGCAGTTGGAATTCCCTTATATACCCCTGGACAGGAAATAGAAAACAGGAAGTAGAACACCACCATCTTGGATTGGGAAAAAGAAAACAATAATGAATTAGGTATGTGTGTTTAACAATGCATGCTGGGCAGAGAGGAAGTGGTAAGCATGCTGGGAAGAGAAAAAGGCAAGTATAAAGAGCCCCAAGTGTAAGGGTTCGGTTTGCCCTAGGAACATCGGTAAGTGGTGGGCAGGAAATAACATGCATGAAAAATGAATGTAAAGCGCATGATGCGCTGTGTGCGGCCATGCCTGAAACCCCCTCGCCGCGTCTGCCTTTATGGCAGAACTTGAAAAAAGGGAAGCGGCGAGCGCCGCGGCCCTCAGACCGGCTCCCTGGAGCCTCCATGGCTCTTGCGGGAGCCGCGGCAACCCCCGCGACCTGGGCGTCCGCCGCGGCGTCTACCGCGACCCGGGCGCCGGCCGCGGCAACCTGAGCTCGCGGCCGCGGCGAGCGCCGCGGCATGACAGTATGCCCCCCCGAGGCCCCGGGTTTGTGAGGGAAGAGCCGAAAAAAGCGGCGGATCAAAAGAGGAGCATGGACAGAAGAGGCATCCTCCCAGGAACACTCACTCAAAGGGTAACCCTTCCAATGAATAAGGTATTGGAGGTGACCATGGAAAAACCGAGAGTCACAGACTTCCTGCACTTCGTACTCAGGCACATTGTCAACCAACAGAGGAGGGGGACAGGGCAACTGCCTATGAAAAAGATCAGGACGGTAAGGTTTCAGTTGCGAGACATGGAATACAGGGTGGATCTTCCATGTCCGAGGTAGGCGAAGACGCATAGATACTGGGTTGATTTTCTTGAGAATGAGACCATAAAAGCGGGGTTTGAATTTGTTTTGGGTGAGTCGGAGAGGTAGGAATCTAGAGGAGAGCCAGACCTTATCATGGACCTGATATAGAGGAGCCGCACAGCGTCTCCTATCTGCTATCTTCTTCACGCGGGACTTGGTGGACACAAGGTTGGAATGGATAATTCGCTGTATACCCCGTAGCTGTCGAACGAAGGAGGAGATGGCGGGAAGGTTGGAGTTGTCTCTCAGGGGAGTTGGGAAGGCCCTGGGATGGAAACCATAAGAGCCATAGAAAGGAGAGACTTTAGAGGCACTGTGTAGAGAGTTATTATAGGAGAATTCTGCAAGCGGTAAGTAGGGAGCCCAATTACTTTGTGTAGCGTTACAGAAGCTACGTAAGTACTGCTCAAGACCCTGATTGAGTCGTTCTGTTTGTCCATTGGTTTGAGGGTGGAACCCGGATGATAAGGCCACCTGGATCCCCAAGATCTTGCAGAATTGATTCCAGAAACGGGAGATATATTGAGGACCCCTGTCCGATATAATAACATGGGGTAGCCCATGTAGCCTGAAACTTTCTTGAGTAAAGACCTGACTTAACTCCTTTGCCATAGGTAACTTTCTCAAGGCCGTGAAGTGGGCCATCTTGGTGAAGGAGTCCACAGTTACCATTATGACCTGGTTTCCCATTGAGGAAGGTAATGCGCACATAAAATCAGTGGATATGGTATGCCATGGGCCTGGGGGAACAGGTAATGGGCGGAGTAACCCCACAGGTCTGGTTCGGGGTGTCTTGGCTTGAGCACATGTAGGACAGGATAACACATATGCCTCAATGTCAGCCTTGAGAGTTGGCCACCAGAAAGAGCGAAGCAAAAGATCTTGAGTCGCTTTCACTCCTCGATGACCTGCAATAGGGGAGTCATGGCACATGCGTAAAGCTTCGATTTGCACTGTTTTAGTGGGTAAAAACAGGGCCTTATCATGATAATAGTAGTCATGATCTATGTGCAGCTGTGGACGTAACCTTTTTAGTTCTGTTTCGTGTAGACGGGCATATTCAGACTTGACTTGATCTAAAAAGGTCTGTGCTACCCCTATGATTTTATTGTTGTCGAATAAGTTTTGAACCGCGGAATCACCGCACCCAGGATAACGTCGGGACAGGGCATCCGCCAGGATGTTCTGAGAACCAGGGATGTAGGTGATATAGAAATCATATTGGCTGAAGAAGAAGGCCCATCGAGCCTGCCGGCTATTTTGGCACTGGAAATTTCTTAAGCACTGTAGATTTCTGTGATCGGTCCGGGCTTCGAAGGGCTCCTTTGATCCCATCAAAAAGTGTCTCCATTCAGTGCACGCGACCTTTAAGGTGAGTAATTCGCGTTCTAGCACGGAATAGTTTCGCTCAGAATCAGATAGAATGTGTGATAGATAAAATACAGGGTGTTCCAGGTCATCATCGTCTTGTTTTTGTAACAAGGCAGCCCCGATGGCTCTTTCTGAGGCGTCTGTGACAACAATTAATTGTTTGCTAGTGTCTGGGTGTCGAAGAATAGGGGCTTGAATAAAGGCTTTCTTTAAGTCCTGAAAAGCTGACTCAGCGCCTGGTGTCCAACAAAAACCTTTCTTTAGGTGTTCCTTTTTGAGGGTTTGAGTAATGAAGCTGGTTCTCTGGGCAAAGTCTGCTATGAACTGCCGGTAGAAGTTGGCTAGTCCCAGAAAACATTGAGTCTCCTTGATGGAAGAAGGAGATGGCCAATTCAATATAGCCTGTACTTTGTCTGAGTCCATGGCAATTCCGGTTTGGTCTATACAGTATCCCAAATATTTTACTTCTATCAGATCAAATTCGCATTTTTCAGGCTTACAGAACAAATGGTGTTGCCGGAGTCTTTCTAAGACTTGGCGGACGTGCTTGGAATGTTCCCCTGGATGAACTGAATAAATTAGGATATCGTCAAGATACACTACCACTGTTTGTTGCAAAAGATCAGAAAAGAAAGAATCCATGAATCTTTGAAAGATGGACGGGGCATTAGTGAGTCCGAAGGGCATTACTCTATATTCGTAGTGACCAAAAGGTGTTCTAAAGGCGGTCTTCCACTCATCACCTTCTCTGATTCTTAGCAGATGATAGGCTCCTCGGAGATCCAGCTTGGTGAATCTCTTGGCTCCTCTGACTGCTTCTAAGATGTCTTTGATGAGGGGTAACGGATACCGGTCTTTGATAGTGATCCTGTTTAACCCTCTGAAATCGATACAGGGACGCAGATCTTTGGTTTTCTTTGGTACAAAGAAAAGAGGAGCCCCGGCGGGTGAAGAGGAGGGAGTTATTAACCCACTTTGTAGATTCTCATCTAGGTACTCCTTCAAAATTTGTTTCTCTGATTCAGTGAGGGAGTACATCCGCCCAAAAGGAACTACAGTGTCTGGCTCTAAAGGAATGGCACAGTCGTATTCTCTGTGGGGTGGCAATTCAGGTCTTTCTGGCTTCTGGAATACATCGATATAGTCCTGATACTGTCTGGGAACTCCCTGTAGGACATTAATGGATCCTCCCACCCGAGAAGGTGCTGTTGAGAGACTTTTTGGGGACCAATAATCCCCGGCCGGAAAGCAGTGGTGTTGACAAAAATGGGAAGATAACGAAATGGTTTTTGTTTCCCAGTTGATGTAAGGATTGTGCTGTGTAAGCCATGGAATTCCCAGGATCATGACATGGTGTGGTGATGAGATTAAGTCAAACGAGAGAATTTCCTGATGTTTACCAAACTGTAAACAGAAGGTAGGGGTGGTGTATTGTACAGGTCCAGAGGCCAAGAGCGACCCATCAACGGTATGTACCTGTTCTGGTATTTCTTTGGGTATTTGTGTTATCTGTCGTTCTTTGGCCCAGGTTTCATCTAAATAGAGGCCACTGGCTCCGCAGTCCAATAAAGCCAAAGTTCTTGCTTCGCGGCCATCAGTTAAATGGAGGGTAACTGGTAAGAGAAAAAGAGCAGTTCCTTCCTCCCTGGAAGAGCAAATAGAACGTATATCACGATATCCCGTCCTCACCCTTCTTACTGGGGACGGGAGTTGGCGTTTCCCAAGGGCTTGGTTGGACGAATGGGGCAGGCGCGAATTAGGTGACCAGCTGCACCACAATATAGGCAAAGCCCCTTCCTTCGTCTATGTCCCCTTTCACTGGTGGATAGAGGTCCGCGAGCTGTGTCAATCTGCATGGGCTCTTCCTTGGTATTCCCTTTGGATTCAGGACGGACTTCCTCGGAACGATGGGCGAAGGGACGAGATGGTACTGAGTGAGAAGGCAAACGACTCTTCTTTTTCTCCATTCGTCGTTCATTCAACCGATACTCTATCGTTAGTGCTTGGTCCATCAACCCTTTGAGGTTTTCTATCCTGGCAGAATGTACTAGTTCATCTTTGATGTCCTCTCTTAGACCTCTACGGAAGAGTGTCACCAAGGTACGTTCCACCCAGGTTGTTTCTGCAGCTAATTGTCTGAAACAGGTGATGTATTGTAATACATCTTGACTCCCTTGTTGGACTTCGCAAAGAGCCTCTTCTGCTGACGCCTCGAGTCCAGGGCGTTCAAACATCTGTTTAAAAGTAGTGATAAAGGTGGAATAATTAGATAGACAGGGATCGTTTCTGGTTACTAGAGGTGTGGCCTAGGCCAAGGCTGGTCCTGATAAGGCACTAATCAAATACCCCACCTTGGTCTTATCTTGTACAAATTGCGAGGGGCGAAAGGCAAAGTACACCGTTAAGGCATCCAGGAATTCTTTTAATGTGGTGGGATCCCCGGAAAATCGAGGTGTAGAGGCGGCTACTGCAGGGACATCTGTGGTCCTGGAGGCAAAGGCTTGTCGATAAACCGTATTCTCAGTACGTAATTGCTGGAGTTCTTGAGCCTGTTGTTGTATCGTCGCCAGTAGGTCCTGGTTAGTAGGTTCCGTGTTTGCCACTGGGTTATCCATAGTTCCGGACTGCAACAGGAATTTTGGGCGTTGCAATCTGTCGCGGTTTTCAATGGTCTTACCCTCGTAGCTGAGAGGTGTAGGAGAACGGTCCTTGTTCCGACGGGTTCTGCTCTGGCCGAGGTAGGGGCGACCCCTTCCGGTAGCCACGGTGCTGTTTGGTATGAGCGAACCACCACAGTCCGTGCCCTCCAGAAGGAGTCCCAGAGGAAAAACCCCAGTAGGGTAAAAAACCTCCACAGGAACTCCCTGAAACGAAAAGGAGGACACCAGGGTATTAGGACCGTAGATCAGGAAGGCAGGAAAACAAGGCAGATCTGGAACAGACAGGTTTCGCAGAAGGATATCAAAATAGAAGCGTGACTACCACCAAGGAGTGTTTGCAACGCAATGGACAAGCAGTTGGAATTCCCTTATATACCCCTGGACAGGAAATAGAAAACAGGAAGTAGAACACCACCATCTTGGATTGGGAAAAAGAAAACAATAATGAATTAGGTATGTGTGTTTAACAATGCATGCTGGGCAGAGAGGAAGTGGTAAGCATGCTGGGAAGAGAAAAAGGCAAGTATAAAGAGCCCCAAGTGTAAGGGTTCGGTTTGCCCTAGGAACATCGGTAAGTGGTGGGCAGGAAATAACATGCATGAAAAATGAATGTAAAGCGCATGATGCGCTGTGTGCGGCCATGCCTGAAACCCCCTCGGGGTTTCAGGCTCTGCCGCGTCTGCCTTTATGGCAGAACTTGAAAAAAGGGAAGCGGCGAGCGCCGCGGCCCTCAGACCGGCTCCCTGGAGCCTCCATGGCTCTTGCGGGAGCCGCGGCAACCCCCGCGACCTGGGTGTCCGCCGCGGCGTCTACCGCAACCCGGGCGTCTACCGCGGCATGACAGTTTCGGACACCTAGAAAGAAAATCTGCATGACAATTTTTTCCTTCAGCAATGTGCTTCACTTTGACTTTAAATTCATACATTTTGGAAATTAGCCGTACCAACCTGGGGCTAGCACACCCTAACCCTTTATCATTGAAGAGAGAGACCAAAGACTTATGATCTGTGACTAATGTGAACTCTCTTCCCTACAAATATTTTATGAAATGGTGTACCCCCAATCACACACAAATGCTTCTCATTCAATCATGTTGTAGTTCTTCTCAGCTGCTGACAATCTCTTGGATGCAAATGGCACCATGCACTCTTTTCCATCCACCAACTGACAACACTGCTCCAATTCCCAAGTTAGAAGCATCCACTGTTACAATTGATGGTAAGTCATCACACTAGGGTTGCAGAGCAGGTGCTTTGATAATAAGGGACTGTAGTATATCACAAGCTTCACTTTGCTCCTGCTCCCACTTGAATCTCACCTCCACTTCTCAGTAACGTCCTCAACGGCTCAGTTTGTAATGTAAAGTTCTATGCAAATCTAGAATAATATTCACATACACCTAAGAAGGATCTCAGCTGATTCTTGTCCATAGGATACAGACACTTGCTGAGGCTTTTATGAGATCCTCCTTTGGCTATTAGCTGCAATCTTGTGTCCCAAATACTCCCCTTCCTCCAACATGAACTTGCATTTCTCCTGCTTAACTGTAATTCCACTCTCTTCCAATATACTTAAGACCCTTTCATGTTTCTGCAAATGCGAAGCATGTGACTGAGCAAATCAGAATATCATCTTGATAGGCCAATGGTCCGCTTTCTTCGCCCAACAACTGAAACAGGAGGTTTTCAAACACTGAGGCCGTGGAAGCTAATACAAATGGTATACATTGGAAGCAAAAAACAGCAAATGAATTAATAAAGGCCATTAAGGAACAAGAATTTTCGCTTTCAAATTGATGTTATGCTGCCCTGAGATCCAACGTGGAAAAAATCAGCAACCTCCCAACTGAGTAAACATCTCCTGGATTTTTGGCAAAGGGAAACAGTCAACCTGAATGTGTTTGTTAAGTGATCTAAGGTCAACACAGAGTCTGAGATCTCCATTTTTCTTTAGGGCCACAACTATTAGTGAGATCCAGTCCGACAAATCTACTAGTTCTATGACATCTCCTTTGCAAAGCTTTTCCATTGTGCTTTTAATTTATTCCTGACGCTAAATGTGACATTGCAAACCTTATGTACTACTGGCATGGCATTAGGTTTTAATATAATTTTGTGCTCAAACCCTTTCACCACCCCAAGTCTGTCCTCAAAAATAGTTTTACTTTTTGTCGAACACCACCTTCACCAAAGACACTTTCACCTTTACTTTCTCCACCAATGAAATGGGGTGAGAGGTTCCCAGCCTTAAAACCATTTCAAATTTAACCTTCACCACACCAACCTAGAATGTTATACCCTTTCTTTGCTATATACTCTTTAGTGTTGATCGACTTTTCCTTGTACTGGATGTTCTCATGGAAAAACCCCATCATGTCTATTTCTTGTCCACCAAATGTTACCTGTGAGGATGTCTAGGGGACATAACTCCATTTGTTTCCATTCTTGTTCGAATAACTTATCAGAAACTATGTTAATAGATGAACCGGAGTCTTCTGTGACCATCATATTGACCACCAATTTTGATCTCACACATAGGGTCTCATTTTTTCCTGATTTTCCATTCTCAGATAATATATTGATGGGCAAACTCTCACATAGTGACAATACCACTCTTTTCCCACTTGTAACTTCTTCCACTTTGTTTACTGTTGCTGTCTCATCTGGATTACTCACATAAACCACCTTTTGTATGTGTTTGCATACGTGGTCAAAATTACCACTTTTCCTGCACTTCATACATACTTTCCCTATAGCAGGGCATGTATTCGTATTGGCCAAGTGACTCTTGGACCCACACCTGAAACAGGTTCCTGTTGGGATAGGTTGATTTTTTTAAATTTTCTTGATCTTATATTTTTCAGAGGTTTTGGCTTTAGGTAAAACTGTATTTACATTGTCCATTACCGATTGTTTCACTCTAGAATTTGTTTAAATCATGGACAGTGAGAAAATACAAAATATATTCTCTGCCACTTATGCTGATAATGACATCACAGCTGCTACTTCCTCTGGTTGGAAAACAAACTTTAATCACAAGTAAGAATGTGTAAGCCTCCAAGCACTCGCTATATGATGGTGGGTAATCCAACTAGAAATTTGCTGCAACATTTTCCCAAGAGACAATTGTAGTTATATGTGAAAGTTGCTCCAATAATGCACTGATTGACAGAGCAGAAAACTATGAACCATAAGGTTTAGTTTCTATATTTTCAAGGCACTCGCTTCAAATACTGAAAATTTGCCACAAGCCATTAAGTCGGTGTGCACAATGCGAGTGCAGCGCGATAAAGACCAGCGTGTGTACTTGAAACAAGCGGAGTATAAAGACCATCTTGTGTGTGATATTGTTTTCTGATGTGCGTGGGTCTACACCAAGCACACACTTTGGGTTTCACACACTGAGTTTCTGTAACAGCATGTGTTATGATTGAATATTCGAAGCACTCAACAGATTGTCCCAGTGTGAGTCAACTGTAGAATAATACACTTTAAGAAAGAATATCCAGTGCGCGCAACAAAGTGACCCAGAGTGAGCCAGCTTTGAAATCAGATGTTGAAGCAAGCGTTGTATTAAAACTATCATTTAAGTTCTCACACAAATTAATGGCAGCAAAAAAGCCTTAATAGAGAACCTTCACTCACCCAGAGTAGATCTCTGGTGTCTGAGCAAGCAGAGAAGGACCAGAAGAAATGTTTGTAATAATTAACACATGCAACGGGTTCCCGGCAATGTGCTGGTTTCTTGTTCCACTCGTCGCCAAATCACATTATGTTGCTGAATGAATGGAGAGACTCCAAGTAGATGAACACAGATGAATATTTATTTAATGAAAGAAACCAGCATTCCGTGTCCATCACTACAGACCCAGTGTAAATGACGGTCTGGAACCCCGAGCATCACAAAACTATGACAACACATTACGCATAAACATTCCAAAGCCCATTAACATAAATAAGACTTTTTCCTATAGACCCTTAGCCTATAACATCATGCTGAATTAATTATGCATACATTATGATAACTCAATGAAATTTTAACTCACCCCAGAAACTGGAGGGACTTGCTTTGTTTCACTCCATCGGCCAACACCTCTGCCCCCTCTGATGTGATATAGTTGTTCCCCAGTCTAAACAATTCAAATCCAAATTAACGTTTTTGACTAATGCAATAATATTTTGCCATTAAAAAAACATTTAAAGTCTGTGCATGTACATATTATGCTGGTCATTGGTATTCAATGCTCTCTTATTTTTGGGATAGCGCATAACCTAAAAACACTTACAGAAAGGAATCCAGAGGAAATTCATCAATCTTCGGCATTGAGGAGATGTCTTGTAGCAGCATTCTACATTTTTCTGGCACTTTAAAATCTGAACACCCTTCAGAGTGCAGCAGAGGCATCCTAAATAAAAGTGGCTATGCAGCATAAATTATCATAAATAATATATGTATGGGACTTGTAAAGTACAAACCTACCAAATGACTATCATGTCCACTGTAAAACTAAGTGGTTAATATACCTCCATTTTGCCTCTATTTTCTGTAGCTTGTGTTGCTGTATTGTCTGTGACAGTCCTCCCCTTTGCCCAACAAATGAGATGGGCGGGGTGGGATGTGGGTGTCAATTTATTTTTAGTCAACCCAAGAAATCGCCAGCCTGGAGAACTATGAAGTTTGTATAACTGTAGTTGGGCAGTGTTACTATGACCTGCCTCACATTTAAATCTGCCTTAGTTAAAGGAGTGGTGCAAAAGTCACTTTTAAAGTTCTAGAACTACATTTGTATTACTTTGCAACCACATTTCTTAACGCAAGACTTGACATGAAAGTCTACAAACCCGCATATCATCAGAACAACACCTGCGTTTTCTAGCACAGTTATTAGGATTAAACAAAGTTGCAACAGTTTGCAAAAAAATCTAGGTCTGTGGCTGTCAGAAGTCAACTGCAATACACTACTGCTCAGGCATATAACATTGAATATGAAACTAAATTAGGATGATTTTAGATTTTATTTAGGAAGGGGACTGTAGAAAAAAGAAAATATTTCAGTATGTTATATGTGTAAGTCAGAAAACTACAATGTTCAAAAGTGTAATTGAAAAGAACTGTGGGTATGAAAATCTCCTGCAATTGCTGTTTACATCACACCCATTTTTCGTTTTCAACCACAGAATTCTGTGACTCCCTATCTCCCTGCTCTAAACAAACTTAGCTGCAGTGGTGATTTTTCATTGCCACAGAAGACAGCCTAAGAAAAAGAGAAGACTGACAGACAAAAATATAAGTCAGGCCTTCCTTTTCCACAGTGGTTTGAACACGTAGGAGTGTTTATCAGAATGCGGCACTGCTCTTTCATTCCTCATAAAAACAAACTCAGAGTAAGTGTGGTAAAGGCAACAGATTGGTTCTATGGCAAGTGGGCATATTTTTTTATTATACTTTTTGGAAACATATGCAATATGGAAAAAACTAAATAAATAAATAAAAAGGTGCGGCCCAGCAGCCCTAGGCCCACCAGCGCTGGCAGTGAAGAGCACTCCTTTCCCAGTGACTTTACACATATGATTAGGCAATACAGCAACTGGATGAATTAGCCTAACCCATTCCCTCAGGAGGCATTCTGTGGTTGGCAGAAACAAAATAAGAACGAGACATGAAGAGACTAATGGATGAAAAAGATAGACTGAAAGCCCGGTAAGTATGTATAATGCTTGTATTTTTATTATTATTATTTTTTAGTACATTAGGCTGGCCAGACAACTAAAGGTTTCCGTAGGCCGTATAAAAATGGGTTTTGCTCATCAAGTTTGAATTACAACGGAGAAAGGGATTGTAGGATCATGACAAGGGTTGATCATCACACTGACTGATCAGTCTCTCGCAGCTTATGTGAATTGCTTAATAGGCTAGTGGATTCCTTTTTACGGCCTGCATGCTATGGCTTTGTCAGATTTGGTAGGAGAGATGTTGATCTGGGAAAAATAAATAAACACGTTTGGTGAACTGTGAAAGCTATGGACAAGGTTTCCCACTAAAAGGCTATTTATAGCAGGACGGAACAAACAATGGCAGCTTAGTTATTCCAAAGTGGAAAGCATATAAAACATTGGGCAAATTCACAACCGTTTATGCATTACCTAAATGTGTCTCGTGTGCAAAGAAAAACCATCTATGATTCAGAACTCTACATCCCGAGTCAATGAATGTTTGTAGAATTTCAGTCTCGCAAAGGGCACTTAAAGATGTCAAATATCTGCGCTTAAGTTAGATTTTCATTTTCCTATTTTAAGAGCTGTGCCGAGAAAGGGAGTATAAATGTGATTGGAAGGGCATCCAAAATTCCTACAAAGTCATATCTTGGTAGAGATTCACATATGCTTTGTAGGGAGTTTCCTGTGCTGGAAATGAATAAAAAACGATTATGGTTTAAGGCCTGTCCAGACAGCAAAGCGGAGGGGAAGACACCCATTGTTAGGTCCTGCCTACCAGACAGCGCAAGAGGTCTGGTAGTTAAATACTTTTTGTGAACTTGCTTGTGCTTATAGCATCATTAGTTGGCTTAGTCACTCATTTGTTTGCTTCTCATTCAATGATGTGTGTTTTCTTCATGTGTTTGTCCCTCCCCTTGAGCATGACCTCTTTACTTGTGTTCTTCCAATCACTATTAGGAACTACTTTTTGCTTGGCTAAGCACTCCATGAGAGCGCACACATTTTCCAGCTTTTTCCCCACGTACTTCTCCCTTGTGCTTTGTGTTGCTCATCCTCACGTGCTACTTGCTCTGTCTCTTGTGGGCTTTTCTCCCTTCACTCACTCCTCTGTGTTCCCCCACCCACCATCCCCGTCACCTTTCTTATATTTTTTAGTCATAAACATTCACACTTTTTTGGCATACCCAGCAGCAACCATTCGCTGCCTCGCCACTCCTTTTGTGGAACACACTTTTGTGTGTATTTAAACGTATGTTCTTTTTTTGGTTTACCTCCCCAAGTGACATCCGCTGTCTTGGGACAGTAAATTAAACAACAATAGAAGCAGCATTAAAAACTTATTTTCCTGTCTCGGAAGCCTGCAGTTGTATTCATTTAGTGTACTGTGTTTTAGTGGGCAGCTCTGCTGGACCAGAGTTTTCTAAGCCCTCTTGGTTTTACCTAACAGACTTACTGCATTAAATCAATAGGGGTGTATTCAATACACGTTGCAGAAGTGCTGCCCGCCTGGTGCTGATAAGAAAACACTAATCTAGGGTCACTGCAAGTGTTGGACAGAACTGTAAATCATTGGTTTTATCTCATTAAATATGGCATAGTCACCAACTTTATCCTGCAATCATGTCCACATATGCAACACCTTACCATTCCAAAAGTGTAGCGAAGATCCTGAAGTAGGTTCAGTTTGAACTTACCCTAAAGTGCGTCAAACCGGACACGTATTGCGAAACAACACACAGGAGGAACTTGTTTTCTAGGCTTTTTTTTCTTCACTTAAAGTGTTGCTTTATATTGGGATTCATTTGAAGGTTATGGCGTCTTGAGGCATTACGTAGTGTCTCCAGCAAGAACATCTACAACAGCTCTTGCACCACAATATAATATTTAGCCAGGACAGTTTATCCCACATCTTCCAATGTCACAAAAAAATCCAAAGGAAAAAAAAGTAGTGCAGTGTATGGAAGTAAAGAACACAGGTAATGGGAAGCAAGACAGGGGGGTGGGGTTGAAATTTGAAATGGTAAGCTTGAGAAATCAACTGGGTGGCAGCGGAAGCAACACGTGGGTCATGAAGGAAGCAACAAAGAGGGCGTGGGAGGGAAGCCAACAGACGGGAATGAGGAGCAGGTGAAGCAGCTGGATGAGAAAGTGCAACGTAGAGCTGGGGAGAGATGCAAAGAGTTGAGAAAGAAAGAAACACAGGGGAGAAGCTCAGGAAAGTGAGTGCTTTACAGGGGGTAGGGAGAAGCACATGCCCAGAGAAAAATCAAGAAACACGGCGAGGGGGGGATATATGAAGAAGACAGCTGGGAAGCACATGCATTTGTGTCAAGTGCTTAAACAAAAAAAATATCGGCCCCTGAAAAGCAAGCAATGGATGGCACACACAATGCACCATGCTCCCCTGGACAGAAAAATGCATGAAGAGGAAGTTAAAGCCCACATAACGAATAAGACGCAAGCAAATGAGAGTACAGTAAAAGCAACCAATGGTAAACAGTGGGTGAGCTCTAAGCCTACCGTAAGCTAACAATAAGTTTTGCAATAGACAGCTCCAGTGATGTCTTGTAGGCAAGACCTAAAAACAACAGTCTCTAGGGGTGTCACATCTCCTGCTGCTGCCATGATCAACCTCAAAAACAGCGTGAGGCTGAAAAATGAACAGTGCACAATCAAATTACACTTGTAAATGCAGTCACTAACCAGGGCCCTAGCTCTTATCGCAGCTTAACAAGAAACCCGATTATCACCAACCAAGGTTAAAACAGGGCTGTGTACTGTCCTTGATTCTTTTTTAATTTGTATGCAGCAGACTTAATGCAATAACAAACAAACAAGGGCCTTCTAAACAAAACTGGATTCTGAGCATGTTCCTGCCTTGCGGTATGCGGATGACACTTTTCTTCTGGACCACACACCCATTGTCTTTCACGTTTCCCTGCCTGTCTTCAAAGATATATCAGTGACAATGATCTACAGGTAAAAGTAACAAAACTATAATTATCCCCTTTGGAACAACTTACGTTTGGCACATTTTGTCGATAGGTGGAGACAGCATTGAATAGGTTATGGTGTACCAGTAACTGGGGGGGTTGGCAAGATGGAAACATATGCTATAGGATGCCGCATAAAGCCATTCTAAACAAAGCCAGTGATCTCTAATGTCAACTCTGCCAAATGTACATAAAACGCTGTGGCCATTGCGGAGATTCTATATTAGAACTTTTCAGGTCAAAGTTCTTTCTGGCAATTTTATATGTCATCTATACATATAGTGGTAAATTGGACGATTAGAGATAATTCTATTTACTCCCAAAAGGCACCGCGGTCTGCCAACTAAGTCTTGAATTTGGGTGACTAACTGCATGAGGGCGGCCGAGTTACTCTTCATTAAATATTGTTTTAGGCTAAAAAATGCAGGAGTAGACACACTGAAGGATGTGCTATGGAAAGAACTTTGCACAAACCAGAAAATCCACAGCACAAATGGCATTAAGAATTTTCCAAGAATTACAGATGAGCTGAGCCTCAAAGAGCCCTGGAATGGTACCGAAGCTACAGCTTTTTAAAGAAAACTGCTCAAGAGTCCACTCAGTCAGTCTCATTCATCGAGAACTTGGAGAAGCCATCAAGGCTGAAAAGAAGGGAGGTGCTGTTACCTACCTGTAACGCAATGGATGCCCAGAGCTATGTGACAACAAACCAAAAAACAGAAATAAGAATTAAATCATGCAACTGAGATGTCAACTTCTATCTCTGGGTGATACATTGTGCGATGTCTTGTAGCTGCATCCTCTGCAACATTTGCAAGTGTGAATCACTAAACCACATACAATGTGCGTGCTTTCATTTATCTGGCCCATGGCTCATTTACCAAGGCCTTGCTTTCTCAGACTGATGGTAAGGCTAATTAAGGGGAAACTACTGCCTGTGTTATGGGCCAAGACGTACAGCTGATTTACAGAGTAGTCAAATTTCTCGATGTGGCGCGAAAGGGGTAGGAAAAGGCCACAGTTAAGATAGATGCCAGAGGCTGCAGGGAAGGAACTCAAAATAAATAGGGCAAACTGACGCCCCCGACGCTATTGAGCAGTACACTTGAATTGGCGCTGCTCACAGAAAAGTGAAATAACTTAGCTGCCCCATTACCGAAAGTGATCACTTATTTTGCTCTACATTTCTCTGAAGGTTAAAAACAAAACGATGTTCCACACATTTTCTCCACTGAATACTTCGCTACGCCCCATGGTGTTCACCTGTGCAGAGGTATTAGACTTACAGAAGAAACTTGAGGTGACAGCCATAAGGATGGACAGAGACACCACAAATTTAATAATTATGTAAACCTTTTTTTGTAAAAATTATTATGTATAGCATACACCACGTAAAGCAGGTAGATCTTTTCAATAAAGTGCATGCAACTTTTATTCATCACATTCCATATTATTTTTCATTTTTTTTATTTTTCTCCCTCTGCTTCTAGATTGATTCCCCTGATCTCCCCCTAGTAGACTTCTTCCCACAACCGCACTTCTGATGCTCCCCATCCCTCTGTTTGCAGTGAACACTTTCGCAAAATTAAAAGCTCTAAGAAAAAAATCGATGGCATTCCCAGATGCATTTTAATGTTGGGCTGATTATTTGCTTTCACGTATTTAATTTATTTTTTGAGTGTACTGCTTCATGATTAGCCTTAATCTTGGAACTGTAAATAAAACAAAAAACTAGTGACTGTGTCATTCCATATGTACACAGGTGCATGGTGATGTATGAGCCCTTATACATAATCACGCTGTCCTGTCAGTCATGCCGTCATGTGTGATGACGCATGTGTATGTACAAGTTTTATCGCGTTTTTTTTCCCTTTACCAGCAGAACAAAAGCTGAAACTCATTGGCAAGACCAACAGACCTGCTTTAGAAGGTAAAAGGTGAGAACTATTAGCTTTGCCATTGCTTGTTAATGAGGGTGTGTAGGAAAAGGATTATAAAAGGGAAGGAGACAAAAAGTTTAAAATTTGAATGTAAACGTCCACATGATTTACCCATACATATCTTCAGGCCACTGAAAAGCTGCATGAATATCTTTTGGAATTCACTTTTAAACACTGTAAAATGAAAAAAACAGAACACATATGGAGGAGCAAACTTAAGGGTGTAGATTCTAACCAAGAGTTTAAAGCAGGCCCCTGCAGCGGAGCGGGGCCCTCCCCCTATAGGGAACCCACACGCAAGGGGGGGCGCCTTTCAGCCCAGCACCAAAGAATATATATGTGATATGGAAGACTCTGAAGTCCCTCTTCATACTCAATTTGCGTTAAGCCACTGATCCCACCTTTACAAGCTCGGTTGTGTGAATCGGGTCCAATGTCCTTGCAATTACTGCCCTTCCGTGAATACTTCGCGTGGAAGCTTTAGAGCCCTTGGCCACTATAATGGCGTGAGCGTGCTTCCTTAACTACAGTTTTATGATGTCGTTTTGCAAAATAATCGACATCGTGCCCTATTTGCATGCTCACAATGCAATCTGAAAGTAAAAAAAGTTATTAGGTAACAATCCAATTGGGTAACCTCCTGGCACCCCATCACCCTATAAAGGAAAAGATTAACAATTATTTACCTCAGAGCTGTGAAGTTATGCTTTTGCTTCAGAAGGTTCGCAAATGAGTGCGCACATGCATCAGTTAGCTGGTTGTTGAACAATCTGAAAAGACACCGTGAAACAGTGAGCTATATAGAAGGCAAACTGTTAGTATTTTGTTTAGTTATGCAATTGGTTTACACAACACTTACATTTTACATGTGTTGGACTCGGTGCTTAATTTTTAAATAAACATGTGCCGGTGCCCAAAGCCCTCCTCTTAAACATGCTGCTCCTGCAATTCAATGTGGGAGCACTGAATACTGAGGCAGCATAATCCTGAAGCCATATAGGGCCTTTTCAATGTATTTACAGCCACTCCCTGCCCCTTCAGCTCACTCTTGCAGCTTTCTGCTTTCTCCCATTGTGACCCTTTTTTTTCCGCTTCCTCCATCTTTCCCATTTGTGTCTATTGCTCGCAGTAAATGCTTGAGGCTGAAAAATAAGTGCTGGTGCTCAGCACTGGAAACAAGCACAAATTAAGCATTGTTTGGAGTGCAAATATTATTAACAAATTGTGTCACTTAAACATAATGTGAAATAACATGTATTTAAAAGCCTAACTGAAAAATGTGTGTTTTGGGAAATGTGATCACTCTGGTGTCAGTCACAATGAAGTTCGTCATGAAATTAAAATATATTATGCTTAATCATAAATATACTGACAATTATCATGCTGATGATTATCAGCATGTACTAAAAGATTAATGGTTTAAATGTAAATGAAATGTTTTATTCTTCATGCTTAGCACTAGTTTAAAGGCCTCACATTTTAGTAATTTTCCAGAGGCACAATGTTTAAAAGAATGCTAACTTTGCAAAATAATGTTTTTTCAAACATCCTGTGTGACTTGAATAGTGGAAATTTCTGTTTTGTTCTGACTGTCCCTGTTGCATAATTCATTGAGATAAAAATTGTTAGTTAAACAAAGAGCCTGAGTGCTGAATGTTGTGTTTATCATGTAACTTATTTTGTTTTGTTCGAGTTTTATTTTTGGCAGGAAGCTCATGTAATGTTTCTATACAGTTTTAAATGTAATTGTTGTACAGAAGCTAATGTGAGAGGAAGAGAATGGAGTGACAGCATAATCCAATCATGGCTGCAGAAAACGTGAAGAGATACGTCTGATGCGCAGATGATGTTCATTGGCTGCAAACTAAACCACCGTATAGTCTGTCCAATAGAAGCTTCGTTAGTAACTTTTGGGACTTTCAATAGGAAGGAAACATTCTAGTTTTGATGGCTCTATTTAATAGGAGAGAATTTAGAGCTTAGGTTTTGCCAAAGTTTGTTGAAATTTTGTTTGTTTTTTTAACATTTGGTTTTGCCAATGTTTGTTTAGGTGAAATTTGGTTTGGCAATGCTTGTCTAGATAAAACATGGTACGTTCCCAGTGATTGTTTTGAGTTTTGAGTAGGGTTTGTGTTTGCAATGCTTTGGCGAATTGCAGATGAATTGTGATGTGTGAGAGAAATAGGGAGTCTGTGTACTCCAATGTAGTTGATTAGGGAGTGTGCGTACTCCAAAGGGTGAGAGTAGGGAATCGTCGTACTTCAAGTATTTGTGGTGCTTTGTGCTAAAAACAATTATCCACTTCAATGTTGATGTGCAGACCCCACGTGGTCTAAGACCCCAAAGAAATGTACAAGTGTATTAGAAACTTGGTTGTTGTTGTAACTTGTTTGCTGTGTTAGGTCAATCGGGCATGGGTGACAAATAGTATTTCTAGTATGCGTATTAAATGAATGCTAGTTTGACATATATTGGTGATTCCTGAGACCTCAAGCAGGATTTTCTATTAGTCAAGAGTGAAATTTGCAGGTCAAATTTTACTTGTGGACGAGAGAAAGCTAAAGTCGAAGAAGTAGCTGTCGGAGCTAAAAGCCACAGTTTAAAATTCCGTCAAGCTTCCGAATGATTGTGCCTCTACCTGTAGTAAGCAGACCAGTTGGTTTGCTGATTTTTCTTTCTTGCTCGCAATATTTTGCATTTAATTTTAGTATGAATCAGCCTTCAGTTGCAGCTCGTCCGCGAGGCTTTGTCAGCCCGTGTGTGGATGTGACATCATTGGGTCCGCGCTGAGTTTGGTCGGTTGGTAAAAAAGGAGCTGCAAACGGATTGGTGGACAATAGCGTTTCACTATTGGTCAAGAGTAGCAAACAAGAAGGATTTTGGTATTGAACTACTTCTCGTTTTAAATTTCATTTGTAGTTTTGAGCCAAATTAAAAGGGAAAATGACAATTTTCAAAGGGTTAAGGAGTGCATTAAGAATGATGCTTGCATTCCAGTCAGACTAGGAGAAATTGTCCCATCACAAGGTACATCCACATACATTGTAATTGAGGAGAACGGTCCTTCAGCATGTATTGGGTTAAAACAATGGTGCAAAATTACAGCGAAGGAAGGGAGCTTAACGTTTCCTGCTCATGGAAGTTTTATTATGAGAATTTGAGAGAATTTGAAAAGAGTACTTTATGAATTAATGCCCCCCTTCGAGACCACCACAATTTGAAGCTTTATCTATTTGGGAGTTAGTGGCCAGACAACAAGAGAATTTAAAAATTGACACACGAATGAGAACAGCTGAGAAAACCTAGTTAGAAGCAAGATGGGACAATGATCAGAAATTTTGTATAACAGAAATGTTACAGGGTATTGGAATGCATCCTGCAATTGCACATGAGAAAGAGGAAAGAGTTAGACCAAAGACAAAGAAAAAGAATAAGGATCTTGAAGATATTGAGTCGAAGTCAGATGAAGCTAAGAAGTTGCTGACTTAAGATAGTGACTCAGATGATGAATTCATTAAATAATTATTGTGAAATCGTCCCCCATGATAGGCAGCACAAGAAGCAAGTTCAGGTACTAGTATTAGTGCAAGTGCTCCATCTCCAGCCGTGGCAACGTAGAGCAAAGTACAGGTCGCAACTAATGTTCCTGTTATGTATTCCTTTAACCCCTTCTGTGCCCAGGACGTAATGGTTACGTCCTGAGGCACAGTGCTGCTGTGCCCAGGACGTAACCATTACGTCCTGTGCACAGAGCCCAGAGGGAGCGCTAGCGCTCCCTCTGTGGGGTTTCCCTCCACTCCCCCAAGTCAGGGATGGAAGGGGGAAGCAGCGCACACTGATTAGTCACAGGGTCTCCCCCATGGGGGAGGCCCCGAGAGGCTTCAAAGGGAAGGAAATGTATTTCCTTCCCTTTGAAGTCTCTCACAGGGTTTCAAAAGCCGGATTGCTTGCAATCCGGCTTTTGAAACCCCACTAGACACCAGGAATTTTTTTTGTTTTTCTGAAACTGTCAAAAGGGAGCGACCCCTTGGGCAAGGGTCGCTCCCAGGGGGGGCATAGGCCGATCTGCCCCCGGGGGGGCAGAAACCTCTAGGCACCAGGGAGTTTTTTTTTTTTTGTGATGTTTTCTTTTTTTTTTTTAGGTGGGGAGCGACCCCTTAGGCAAGGGTCGCTCCCCTACGGGGCAATATATATTTATGCCATTTCTGCCCCCCTTGGGGGCTGATTGGCCTATTTTGATGAGGCCAATCTGCCCCCAAGGGGGGCAGAAACCATTAGACACCAGGGAGTTTTTTTTTTGCGCGAATTTCACGCAATGGGAGCGACCCCTTGGGCAAGGGTCGCTCCCAGGGGGGCATTTTTTTGGGAAGGCCTTTCCCAGGGGGGGGCAGAAACCTCTAGGCACCAGGGATCATTTCTTTTTTTTTTTTTCTTTTTGTTATGTTTTTTTTTTTTTTTAGGTGGGGAGCGACCCCTTAGGCAAGGGTCCCTCCCCTAGGGGGCAAATTATATTTAGGCCATTTCTGCCCCCCTTGGGGGCAGATTGGCCTATTTTGATGAGGCCAAAACCATTAGACACCAGGGAGTTTTTTTTTTTTGCGTGAATTTCATGCAAGGGGAGCAACCCCTTAGGCAAGGGTCGCTTCCTGGGGGGGGGGGGAATTATTTTAGGCCATTTCTGCCCCCCTGGGGGGTAGATCAGCCTATTTTGATTAGGCTGATCTGCCCCCAAGGGAGGCAGAAACCACTAGGCACCAGGGATTTTTTTTGTTTTTGTTTTACAGATGGGGAGCGACCCCTTGGACAAGGGTCGCTCCCCTGGAGGGGAAAATTGTATTTAGGCCATTTTTGCCCGCTTTGGGGGCAGATCGGCCAATTTTAGGTAAATCTGCCCCCAAGGGGGTCAGAAACCACTAATTACCAGGGATCTTTTTTTTGCACCGTCACGCAAGGGGAGCGACCTTGTAGGCAAGGGTCACTCCCCGGGGGGGGGGGGGGGAAATTATTTTAGGCCATCTCTGCCCCCCCGGTGGCAGATCGGCCTATTGGTATTAGGCCGATCTGCCCCCGGGGGGGGGCAGAAACCTCTAGGCGGCAGGGCAATTTTTTTGGGGTGTTTTTTTTTTTTGTTTGTTTGTTCTTTTAGAGATGGGGAGCAACCCATCAGGCAAGGGTCGCTCCCCTGGGGGGCAAATTGTATTTAGGCCATTTCTGCCCCCCTTGGGGGCAGATTGGTCGAAACCACTAGGCACCGGAGATTTGTCTTTTGGCGCCAATGTTACGCAGGGTGAGCGACCCCGTAGGCAAGGGTCGTTTCCAGTGGGGGGAGGGGGGGGGGTTCGGGAGCAAATTTATTTTAGGCCATTTCTGCCCCCCCGGGGGCAGAAACCTCTAGGCGCCAGGGCAACATTTTTTTTTTAGTTTTTTTTTTAGATGGGGAGCGACCCATCAGGCAAGGGTCGCTCCCCTGGGGGGCAAATTGTATTTAGACCATTTCTGCCCCCCTTGGGGGCAGATTGGTCGATTTTAGGTCAATCTGCCCCCAAGGGGGCAGAAACCACTAGGCACCGGGGATTTGTTTTTTGGCGCCAATGTCACGCAGGGGGAGCGACCCCGTAGGCAAGGGTCGCTCCTGGTGGGGGGGTGGGGGTGGGGGTTGGGGATGCAAATTTATTTTAGGCCATTTCTGCCCCCCCTGGGGGCAGATCGGCCTATTATTAGGCCGATCTGCCACCAGGGGGGGGCAGAAACCTCTAGGCGCCAGGGCAAAAAATGTGTTTGTGTTTTTTGTTTGTTTGTTTGTTTTTTTAGAGATGGGGAGTGACCCATCAGGCAAGGGTCGCTCCCCTGGGGGGGAAATTGTATTTAGACCATTTCTGCCCCCCTTGGGGGCCGATTGGCCGATTTTAGGTCAATCTGCCCCCAAGGGGGCAGAAACCACACGGCACCGGGGATTTGTTTTTAGGCGCCAATGTCACGTAGGGGGACCGACCACGTAGGCAAGGGTCGCTCCTGGGCAGGGGGGGTTTTGGGGGGGGGGGGGGGTCAAATTTATTTTAGGGCATTTCTGCCCCCCCGGGGCCGGCTGAGCTAGAGGCCAAAATCCACAGGTAGGCACTTTGCAAAAAACACCTCTGTTTTCTGTGAAAAAATATGTTGTGTCCACATTGTGTTTTGGGCCATTTCCTTTCGTGGGCGCTAGGCCTACCCACACAAGCGAGGTACCATTTTTATCAAGAGACTTAGGGGAACACTGGGTGGAAGGAAATTTGTGGCTCCTCTCAGATTCCAGAACTTTCTGACACCGAAATGAGAGGAAAAAGTGTTTTTTTGGCCACATTTTGATGTTTGCAAAGGATTCTGGGTAACAGAACCTGGTCAGAGCCCCGCAAGTCACCCCATCTTGGATTCCCCTAGGTCTCTAGTTTTCAAACATGCGCTGGTTTGCTTGGTTTCCCCAGGTGCCGGCTGAGCTAGAGGCCAAAATCCACAGGTAGGCACTGTTTTCTATGAAAAAATGTGATGTGTCCACGTTGTGTTTTGGGCCATTTCCTGTCGCAAGCGCTAGGCCTACCCACACAAGTGAGGTATCATTTTTATCGGTAGACTTGGGGGAACGCTGGGTGGAAGGAAATTTGTGGCTCCTCTCAGATTCCAGAACGTTCTGCCACAGAAATGTGAGGAACATGTGTTTTTTTAGCAAAATTTTGAGGTTTGCAAAGGATTCTGGGTAACAGAACCTGGTCCGAGCTACACAAGTCACCCCATCTTGGATTCCCCTAGGTCCCTAGTTTTCAGAAATGCACAGGTTTGGTAGGTTTCCCTAGGTGGCGGCTGAGCTACAGGCCAAAATCTATAGGTAGGCACTTTGCAAAAAACACCTCTGTTTTCTTTCAAAAATTTGGATGTGTCCACGTTGCGCTTTGGGGCGTTTCCTGTCGCGGGCGCTAGGCCTACCCACACAAGTGAGGTATCATTTTTATCGGGAGACGTGGGGGAACCCTGGGTGGAAGGAAATTTGTGGCTCCTCTCAGATTCCAGAACTTTCTGCCGCAGAAATGTGAGGAACATCTGTTTTTTTAGCCAAATTTTGAGGTTTGCAAAGGATTCTGGGTAACAGAACCTGGTCCGAGCCACACAAGTCACCCCATCTTGGATTCCCCTAGGTCTCTAGTTTTCAGAAATGCACAGGTTTGGTAGGTGTCCCTAGGTGGCGGCTGAGCTAGAGGCCAAAATCTACAGGTAGGCACTTTGCAAAAAACACCTCTGTTTTCTTTAAAAAATTTGGATGTGTCCACGTTGCTCTTTGGGGCGTTTCCTGTCGCGGGCGCTAGGCCTACCCACACAAGTGAGGTATCATTCTTATCGGGAGATGTGGGGGAACGCTGGGTGGAAGGACATTTGTGGCTCCTCTTAGATTCCAGAACTTTCTGCCATAGAAATGTGAGGAACGTGTTTTTTTTAGCCAAATTTTGAGATTTGCAAAGGATTCTGGGTAACAGAACCTGGTCCGAGCCACACAAGTCACCCCATCTTGGATTCCCCTAGGTCTCTAGTTTTGCACAGAAATGCACAGGTTTGGTAGGTTTCCCTAGGTGTCGGCTGAGCTAGAGGCCAAAATCTACAGGTAGGCACTTTGCTAAAAACAGCTCTGTTTTCTGTGATGTGTCCATGTTGTGTTTTGGGCATATCCTGTAGTGGGCGCTAGGCTTTCCCACACAAGTGAGGTATCATTTTTATCGGGAGTCTTGGGGGAACATAGAATAGCAAAACAAGTGTTATTGTCCCTTGTCTTTCTCTACATTTTTCCCTTCCAAATGTAAGATATTGTGAGTGTGTAAAAAAGACGTTTATTTGAGAAATGCCCTGTAATTCACATTCTAGTATGGGCACCCCGGAATTCAGAGATGTGCAAATAACCACTGCTTCTCAACACCTTATCTTGTGCCCATTTTGGAAATACAAAGGTTTTCTTGATAGCTATTTTTTACTCTTTATATTTCAGCAAATGAATTGCTGTATACCCGGCATAGAATGAAAACCCACTGCAGGGTGCAGGTCATTTATTGGCTCTAGGTACCTAGAGTTCTTGATGAACCTACAAGCCCTATATATCCCGCAACCAGAAGAGTCCAGCAGACGTAACGGTATATTGCTTTTGAAAATCTGACATTGCAGGCAAAAGTTACAGAGTAAAACGTAGAGAAAAATTGATGTTTTTTTCACCTCAATTTCAATATTTTTCTTTTTCAGTTGTTATTTTCTGTAGGAAAGCCTTGTAGGATCTACACAAATTACCCCTTGCTGAATTCAGAATTTTGTCTACTTTTCAGAAATGTTGCGGTTTCTGGGATCCAGCGTTGGTTTCATGCCCATTTCTGTCACTGACTGGAAGGAGGCTGAAAGCACAACAAATCATAAAAATGGGGTATGTCCCAGTAAAATGCCAAAATTGTGTTGAAAAATTGGGTTTTCTGATTCAAGTCTGCCTGTTCCTGAAAGCTGGGAAGCTGATGATTTTAGCACCGCAAACCCTTTGTTGATGCCCTTTTCAGGGAAAAAACCACAAGCCTTCTTCTGCAGCCCATTTTTCCAATTTTGTTTTTAAAAACGTAATTGTCACTGTTTTTTGGCTAATTTCTTGGCCTCCTTCTGTGGAACCCACAAAGTCTGGGTACCTCTAGAATCCCTAGGATGTTGGAAAAAAAGGACGCAAATTTGGCGTGGGTAGCTTATGTGAACAAAAAGTTATGAGGGCCTAAGCACGAACTGCTCCAAATAGCCAAAAAAAGGCTCGGCACAGGAGGGGGAAAAGGCCTGGCAGCGAAGGGGTTAAAGATATACAGTTTGCTTTCAACCATGGTCTTGTATTGTGAATTCTGCTAATCCTCCCTTTGATATGACGGTGCCCAGAGTGAAGTGGTTGTTTTGGGCTGATTACAAGTGGTTGTAATATTGTGGATGCCTGCATAAATGTCTTTTTGTGCTGGGGATAGCAATTACAAGTGGTGTGAAGTTTGTCACACCTGATAATTACTGGATGCAATAAAGTGCACACCCTCCATTAAATATGGGCAAGTCAAACCAGCTAGACAAATTTGGGTGAGGTAAGGACCAATATCTGCATGTTATTTAGCAAAAAGTCAGATTAGGGGCTAATTATCGTACTCGATAAAAAACAAAAACCTTGGGAACACCGGACACTCGCATGCTGACGAGGGACTTCATCCCTCACTCTGCCATTGCACCTGTGCCTCCTGCACTTCCCTGCAGCTCTAAAAGCGTGATACTATACCCATGGCAAGGGACGTGAGACTCATCTGCTGGGGTGGGAATTCATCCTGCAGCCTGCCATTGCACCCGAGACGCCTGGGGCCTTCTGCACTTCCCTGCAGGGTCAAAAGCGCAATATTGCACCTGCTGCACGGGACGCTGGACACTCGCCTGCTGGGGTGGGACTTCCTTGCCCAGCCTTTCATTGCCCCTGTGATGTCTGTGGGGGGCCACCTGCGCTTTCCTGCAGCGTTAAACGTTAAAAGTGTGATTTTACACCTGCTGAGCAGGAAGTCGGGCACTCGCCTGCTGGGGTGGGACTAAACGCCCCCAGCCTGCTATTGTACCTGTGGGGGCCGCAGGGTACTTCCTTGCAGCGCTAAAAGCTGGATTCTACACCCACTGCACAGGATGCTTGCGGGTATGTGCCTGGGCAAAGACCGGGCCCGCCTGTCGCCGTCCGCGGCTGGGCGAGGCTGGTCCACCCCTCTTGGCCCCATCATCTGCATGATTTTCTACAACTGAGGTGCATTAACTGAGAAAAGAACTGATGGGGAAAATGGAATCTATCATGTCACCCTCCAAAGAACACCTCTTAACTACTTCAATTATTAATACTTTAACAAAGGTTATGGGGGCAATTAATAGTGAAATTGAAAGTGTGGTGGAGAGACTGGAGGGCCACTAAAAAGTTCTTCTAGGCTTCCACAGCTATTGATGTTAGGGCCCCACTATCACCATGACTGACTACACATAATGATACTCTTAGTATCAAATCCTTGTGTTCCTAATGGTGAATTGACAACTGACACTAGCAGTAACTTGACTGACTAAAACAGCCACGTGAATCCACCCCTGCCCAAAAAAAAACAAAAATCTTGAAAGCAAAACTGTTATACACTCAAACAATGTCGACAGTGCCAAGAAGGCTGAAGATCAGGATGAACCTGTTAGGATCTGCTTTGGAAGTTGGGGACAGGGATACCATGGGGAAGCTCCGAGCTTTGCTTCCGTCATAGCTGCTTTTGAGGTTGCTCTGACTACATCCCAAGCACCCCGGCTAGCCTCTCTTAGGGGCACAGACTCTTCTCTAAAAACTTTGATCAAGCAAGGGAATAACGGGAGTCACATTGCAAATGCGTAAACCGCTAACACTACACAAGCTCAGACAACATCTCATCCTGTCGCCCTGTGTGTTGGAATAAATGCTGTCTTGGGGGGCGTCCCCTGTGGCCTGATCTAACTGGATCTGTGTTGGCCCTGTAAACTCCAATTCAAGCTCTCACAGTGTGCAGAAGTAGAGCTCAACCTCAAGTACCTCTTGGCTAAAAGATCAATGCCAAAATGCAGAAACAACAAAGAGTAGCACCAACAAAACTTATCTCGGATTTCAGACCACATCTTAACTCCAGCTGCCACCAGAGGCTATGCCCCTGGTGATAGTCCTAAAGAATGTACCAACCCTAAACTCCAAACATTAAGTTAACGACCAGCTGAAGAATAAAGTTGTGTATTGGCTGACAGTCATCAGATATTTATAGGTGCGAGACCATAGCCCGCAGCATAATTTCTACACACATGGTCTTGTCAGGCCAAAAAAAAAAAAAAAGAACAAGGGTATTTCATAGTTATCAACTCCAGGCATGAACGTATCCCATGTTCCTTGCTGAAAAGGTTGTCTTAAAAGCATCCCTCTCACGACTGTATTATGGCTGTCCCACTGGGTTACTTTTAGAAACCACCTGGCCCAAACCCTTTTAAATCTTGTGCTAGGGATTCCCGTGTTTACAGTATCTTTGAAATCCCAACGCACAATCAGTTTTCCGTCCAGAAATATGTTGACTGACTCACTTATGCAGGTCTGCCACCAGCAACCCCCTTGTAAAGTGGGTACTTAAGGGCTGAAAGTGACAAACCCACCACTGCGGGACATAACTCAGGGGAGGATATAACTTCATTTCCTCATCCATTCAGCTTCAGTTTCACCGATGATGGTTTGACAGAGCCCTTGTTGGTTAATGATAGGCGAAGATTGCCACTACGAGTGCCTAGCCAGCCAAAGTTCACTATTAATGCTGCTGATCCTGCTTTGATTGACTCTGTAGACTTTACACCAGGGGTCACCTCAAAACTCTTAACACTTAGCTCTAAATTAAATTGCATGTTTTGGAACATAGCAGGTCTTTCCAGTAAAATGGACAATGTAGATTTGTATGATGTGCTTAAGAATTATAGCAATGTGTGTCTCACAGAGATTTGGACCTGTGAGGTTATGTTTGTAAATGGGTTTACATCTATTCACACTCCAGCTATGACCTTGAAGGGGGGGGCCATGATAAATGGGGACTTTTAATGCTGATTTCAACCTCCTTGGGGCTAATAATTTTCAAAACGTACCTCAGCTCACCTTATTATCAGATTTACCTGTTTGCCAAACTCTATGGATACCCTTGTTGTACTTCATTTTTATCATCATAATGTCATCTCCAATAGGACAGATATAGTAACTTCTCTTGAGCAGTCACTCAGTAGGATTCTTAGCATACTTGACATGGATTTTACTATAAACGTGGAGGGAGGGGGAGTTAATTATAGATTATGCCTGATCTCCAAGAATGTAGTATGTGGGGTAACAGGTTCTGAAACAGAGGATCTTTCACATTTCAAGGACAGCCCACGTGATGACATTTTTAACTCCACTTTAAATAAATATTCACTCTTTATTGCAACTGAGCTAGTACCGACCAATACTGTTGGCAAGGTTACTTATGTTGGTAGAGGCAGGGGTAGCCTTACTGAATTCATTGTAACACCCCTGCATTATCAGAAACACCATTGACTTCATAATAGTGAAAAATTGCTTGAATGATCTTACCCTTTATCCATCTCTATTGACTTTGGTATGGAAAAACAGGCTGCTACACTCACTGTCACTCCAATAGTATATCATCAGAACAAGGAGATTCTGCGTAAATGGGCTTCTGTGAATGCTGATGCTACCCTAAGAGATTTAGTAGAAAGAAGTAGGGATGAGATTATAGTATGTCTAGAGCCTGAACCCGACCCTAAGCTCATGCTTCAGGCATTTGCAGAAATTTGCCATAGTGTTTGACCTTTTGATCCCTAAGGGTAAGGCTCCGGAGCCTAAACCACAGAGGTGGGCTGATGTCCAGTGCTCAGACACGCACAAAGATCTTATTTTTGCTCTGAAACAAGGGCCAAGGGATAGGGGGTGGTATAAAAGTGCAGAACGAATTATAAGTATGAGATTGCTCAAAGGACGGATTTTATCAGAAGAGGAGCCTGGGGAAAATTACATGAAGCCACAGTAAGAAACGACTCATGGCTTTTTGGGAAACTATTAATGACCCCCATTTCAATGATAACCCATAATACGCCCATTGATGTTACTGTTCCTCCAGCCAAATGGACGGAGCACGTCGCCGACGTCTCTGTTAGTGACACTAGTGATGACTATCTGCCTAATGTCTCCTTAATTGATCACTGTCAGGGTAGTGCTGCATTACTACATCTCACACTGAAGGAGGTCATTTGTGAACTGGTGCAGAGTGCAAAAAACAAGGCACCCAGCCCCGATTCAGTCCCTGTTGACCTCTTCATTGACAAGTTGAATTACGGGAACCATTACTGACAAATGTTTTGGGCTGTGCGGTGGTTGCAGGTCCTCCAAAATCATGGTCCAGCTCCATAAAAGGTGACAGGGCAGACCCTTGTTGTTAATGACAGATTTCACTAATTGATTCAACTAGCAAAATCCTGGGTAAGATTTTATTGTGTGGATTGGAAACGTGGGTGGCCGAGAAGGGTTGTCTTTCTGAAGTGCTATAGCTGTTTAGGAAAGGTCTCAGCACTATTTATCAGTGCCTTAACTTCCAACTTGCCATCAACAAATACACGGTGACCAAGGGCCGTGTCCATCTTGCCTTCACGGACCTCACTTCAATTTTTGTCAGGATGATTGGGGGAAGCTGTGGCTTAAAATGCTTGCCTTAGGGAGAGGCGAGGTTTTGGTCTCTTTTTTAGCCAAGTGATCTGAAGACGTAAATGACTGTATAAGATATGGTAAGAGAGGGGAGTGTACTGGCCCAGTTAGAGTGAAACATGGTGTGAGGCAGGGATGTGTGTTGGCTCCATTTCTTTTCTGCCTTTATATTAATGAACTAGATGTTTGGTTGAAAAATGGAGAGGCTGACACACCCAGGTTGGGCACTAGAAGACAGCCAGCTCTGCTATATTCAGATGACTGTGTTTGATGTCAAGGACAGACATAGGCCTTACAAAATTGTTGAAATAATTTGTTTCCTTCATAGATGATGTGGGTTTAAGGACTAACTCGGCCAAGTCCCATGTGATGGTTGTGGGGAATGTACGTTACGGTTTGCGGCCATATTAAATATATGGAGAAAAGTTCACTGAAGTTCTGTCCTTCATCTATTTATGTGTCCCATTTGACCATAAGGTCAAATTGTCGCATCTAATTAAGGCTAGAAGGTTACTGTCTGACCAAACCATTGAGGCCCGTTTTCGATTTGCAAGGAAGTTGAGCTCCAAACCTCTAGATGCCATGCTTACCATCTACGAGGCACGTTGTCACTCCACTGTTTTGAATAGGGCTAGATTATGGGGCTACAGTGATATTCTGAATCTGCAATCCAAAGAAAATGTGTTTTTGAGACAGCTTCTGACTGTACCCAACAGCCTTTCTAGCTATTTATGTCAGACGGGATTAGGCCTCCGTCCGGTGGAAGACTGTATCAGACTTGCCCCCATTATGCTATGGCATCCAATATGAAGTAAACAAGAGACCTTACTTAGCTGGGAGATAATTAATGATTATCTGTCTCGATTATGCGTCCAGTATTACATGGCTTGGTTTTGTGAGGGAACTATTTGTTGAACTAGGGAGACCCTACTCTTTTGCTAGTCCTCATAATATGTTATCTGTCCCTAGACGTCTGATCTCCTTGGCTTGCTGAAAAACATAGAAAGGCCTCTGTGAAGGGTATAAGGGAGGAGGGGTATCTGCCACTAGTGACCACATAGTACATCAAACTTTATCTGCAGTTTCCACTTCAGCCTCACCAAAGGTTTTATCTGGTGAGATTTAGGTTCAATATTGCTCACTTTTTAGTATCTTACTCTAGTAATGCTTATTCAAAATCTGTTCTTGAACCTTGTCCCTGTGACTCAAGTACTGCACAGTCTATGTTACATTTTATGTTCTATTGTAACTTATATGCAGAACCGGAAGGAAATTCTTAATATCCTTGCTGATAAGCTTGAATATCAGAAGCTGTAGACCAGCCTTGCTCCAACTCCTACAAATGATGAATTATACATTTATTTCCGCAGCTTTGAAATTAAGAAAGCTAGCAGGGAAATAGTTTGGCAAGCTTTCTGGAGCTTGCTGTGTGGCTCGTTCTGCGTATATTTACATGTCGCTTTTTAATTCCGATGTCTATATTTATAGGTGTGTACTAGCCTAGGACATCATGGCACTTTTTACCCCGGTATGTTCCTACATTTTCTGTGCCGTTTTTATATTGATGTTCATATGATTTTCTTGAAGAGATGACTTAATCCTCTGTTGTTGGGACATTACTATCTTTTAACCTATTTGCGATTTGCCCTTTTGCAAATTTTTCTTTTAAAATAATTGCTTAGATTTTTACCCAGACCCCTGTGTTTTGTCAGAAAAACAAGGAATCTGCACAACTAAAGGAGATCTACATATAACGTGCCTGACATTGCCTTTGGGAATCGAGACCAAGGGGCTTTATGCTTGTCATGGTCTAATCACCGGCGCCACGCGCTAAATAAACCACGCAGTACACCAGTGTGATTTTCACTGCTGCGCAGCTACGGAGGGAGCCGTCTCCGTCGCAACCTTCTTCTCCGGCTCCCTGACGTCACTGCCAGCCCTTTATTTTACTAGCTCGCGTGAGCTAGAGCTCAGCCAATGTAACAATACCAGTAGGGGTTGCCGTGGCAACACCCCTACAACATTTCTACTGTTGGTAGTGCCCGCAGTCCCGTTATTCTACGGGCGCGACACTACATCCCTCCCAAAATTTAACAACAAATAACAGATAACAACAAATAAATGAAACATAACACCACGATGGTAGAACAATATTAATTAACGACTTAGCTCCATTGACTTATACTAGGAAGTCACGCAGCATCGTAGAGGGCGCAGGATTGCTTCTCAGGTGGTATCTCGACCGGAGATCTCTACCTCCTCGTGAAACGGGGTCTCTTGGGTTAGTGTCAGAGTCATTGTCTTGTCTGTCACAGACACGTTCCATATTCTCAGGAGCAGGATCACTCAAACGGTGCTCTAGTTCTTCATCCTCTTCAGCCTCATCCCTTTCGGTTGTTAAGGGGCTATGTCCTGGACTGGCACTGGGGACTTCGGAGGGAGCGTGGAATCTCTTAAACCATGATACATTCCGCGCCACATGCTCAGGGCCTCGCTTTGCCACAATCATCGATCCTTGATGGCTGGTGACTATCCACGGCTTGTGTTCAAACGGAAGACAAAACTTGCTTCCCGGGAATCGGTCTTTTATGAGCACGGCGTCTCCTTCTTGTATGTCCGAATGACGCGCTCTCCTACACCTGTTTGTTCCATCATTTGAGTTTTTCCTCTTGGCATATTTTTTTCTTTCATTTATGGGGCTGGGCTTCCAGGACTCATGATGGGGTATGACATCAGTCACAATTCGCCCCATCGATATATGGCCAGGAGCTACTCCAGTGGTAGAGTGTGGCGTCAAACGGTAATCACGGAGGAAAGAGTAAATAGCTCTCTCTATTGCTTCATTCTTCAATCCGAACCACTTTATTTAGTGTCCTCATAAATCTTTCTACTTCCCCGTTGGCTTGAGGCCAGCGAGGAGTTATCTTTCTGTGCTTAATGCCCAGGGACCGTAGGTATTCTCCGAATTCACTCCCATGAAACGGTGGCCCATTGTCAGTCTTGACCTCTTACACTAGCCCATGGGATGCAAATATTTTTTCCATCTTTGATATGATTTCGGATGCTGTCAAGGTTCTAACTATTTCTACCTCGGGGTACAGGGAGTAATCATCAATCATGACCATCAGATGATCTCCACTGGGCAGGCTCCCAAAGTCAAGGCTCGTTGACACCCACGGTTTATGGAGTCGTTCCTCAGTCTCAATAGGGACTGGGGTGTTGGGAGTTCAAGTCGCTTGGCACCAGTGGCACGACCGTATTAACTCCTCTACCCTTTTGTCCATCTGTGGGAACCACACCTTGGTCCTCAATCTGTTCTTCGTCTTCACCATCCCTTGGTGACCAGCATGTGATAGCTGAACGACTACTCGTGAGGCTGGATGGGATCACGAGTCTGATCTCCGAGGAGACATCTGTCTTCACCGACAGTTAGTTCTTGCCTCACCCGGTGTAGTCCTTCCATAACCATCCTCGACTCCGGGGTTAGGGACTGCCACTGTTTCGGTCCAGTGCGCCAGTTATTGTTCTGTATCAGCTGAATGGCTCTTTGGAGGTTGTCATCTGATTCTGTGGCTTGTCTTATTGTGTCCATCGTGATGGGTAGTGGTCGTGATCGCTTGGCTTCGCATTTGATGTATTCTTCGTTCTCAAGAGCTTCGCGTTCTTCTCTCCGAGTGGCAGGTCTGGAGTGCCTTGAGAGGTAGCCTGCTGGGTTGTTTGATCCTGGGCGATACTCCACTCAATTGTATTCCTGCAATTGAAGCATCCACTTTTCAATGCGTGGTGGTGGCTTGGATGCTGTGCCTTGGACGAGTGGTATTAAGGGTTTGTGATCTGTGGTGACAGTAAATGGGTATCCATAAACATATAGGTGGAAGTGTTTACATCCCCAATGGATTGCAATTGCTTCTCGCTCAATCTGAGAATATCTTCTCTCTGTCTCAGTTAGTGAGCGGCTCGCATATGCAACCGGGGCCCAATCTTCCTCATTGACTTTCTGGAGGAGCACGGCTCCTAGCCCTGTTGGGCTGGCATCTACTGCGATGGATGTTTCTCGCCGGGGATCAAAATATCGTAGGATGGTGTCGTCCGACAACGCTTCCTTTGTTGCTTGGAAAGCACGTTCCTGTTCAGGACCCCAAGACCATGTTGATGTCGTTTTCGTGAGGTCTCTCAACGGTTGAGTCAGTGACGTGAGGTTCTTTATAAAACAGCCACAGTAGTTTACCATGCCTAGAAAACTTCGGACTCCAGTTACGGTCGTCGGGGGTTTGGCATTTTTGATGTCTATCACCTTTTCCGGGTCAGTGGCAACGCCTCGTGACGATAAGGTGTATCCGAAGAATTGTATTGTTTCTTTGAGAAACTCACATTTTTCTCTATGGAGGGTAAGTCCCGACTCATAGATCCGCTGGAGAACTCTTTTGAGAATGTCGTGGTGTTCCTGGATGGTTTTGGCGAACACGAGGATGTCATCACTGACATTTATAACACCTTTCAAGTCTATTAGCAACTCTCTTATTGTGTTTTGGAAGACTTAAGCTGCACTTGAAATCCCGAAGTTCAGCCTCTTGTAGCGGCGGAGTCCAATATGGGTAGAGAATGTTGTGATATACCTGGACTCCTCTGCTAGGACTAGTTGGTGGTACCCTGATCTGAGGTCCAGTTTCGAAAACCATCTGGCTTAACTGAGTTCTCCTATTAGGTCATCGATGGTTGGTGTAATGTGTTGTTCTCTTTTTATGGCTACATTTGGCAGTCTCATATCAACACAGATCCTGACTTCTCCAGGTTGTTTGGGTTTTTTGGCTACTACAATCGGAGATACCCATGGTGTTGGGCCCTCCACTTTCTCTATGACTCCTGCCGATTCTAACTTGCATAGTTCCTTCTCCACTAGGGGGCGTAAGTGAAACGCTATCCTTCTGTGTCTTAAAGCTATAGGTTGAACTGACTTGTCGATGTGTAGCGTGATTTCTTTGTTTCTTAGACACCCTATGCCTTCAAAAAAATGAGCGTAGGACTCTAATATGTCACTCAGGGACTCCATGTATACCACAAAAGTTAAGGTGACGATGCCTAGGGCTTCTGCGGTGTGGCACCTAGTGACGTTCGCTGTCCTTCCTCCGCTACATAGATGTAGGCTTCGATTTCTTGAGATCCGTGAGATACCATAGCACAAAACTTTACTTTCATCGTCAGCGGTCGCACTTGACCATGTGCAAACACTCTGACCTGTGTCGGTATGAGGGGTGGAATTGAGTTTAGCTTCTGGTACGTCACTTGTGCAATGATGTTAATGGACGCTCCAGTGTCTATTATGACGTGCACTGGGCATCCAGCTACCTGTATTTGACCCTGGGGAAGTTTTCTCTGCCGACTTATGGCCGTACTGATGGTGAAGATTGAGTGGACTATTTGTACTCCTTCCTCATCATCATCCATGTCACTGCCTCTGGGTTGTGTCTCTATAGCCGTGTTTACTGTGGTTTGAGTATTTGTGCCCCTCGTCGTTCTACATACTTTGATGAAATGATTAAATTTTCCACACCCTACACATTTCTTTCCTTTGGCAGGGCAGTTGATAAGGGGGTGGTTTGTCCCTCCGCACCTTCCACATGTTTTAGTCGATGATAGTGTCTTTTGTGTCTTTGGCTTGGAGGACGCTCCTATTACTGCTACTACCTGCTCCATCTTGATTGGGTTCTGAAGAGCTGATTCCATATGGGACACTCTTGCCTTTGATGGCTCTTTGGTTCTCCCCATTGTGAGAATGTCTTGTAAGGGTCGCCCTGACTCTTCAAGGATCCGTTCTCTTAATTTGGAGGACGCACAGCCCTGTATGATTTGACCTCTAATTTCATCATTCTCACTGTGGAATGCACATGTGGCCGCAAGCTCCTTCAGTCTCAGGTAGAACATATCAATGGATTCATCAGCAGACTGTCGAGCTTGTCGAAAAATGAATCTTTCATAGTCCACATTGAACATGGGTGTAAAGTGCGTTCGGAGCACTGCAATGAGTGTGAGATGCGTCTTTGGCTCTGCTTCGTTTATTGTTTTCGCTATGCGGTATATGTCTTTCCCTCCTAGGTGTACCACCATTACTCGTTTTTGCGCATTGTCCGTTTTTGTGGCTTTGAAATAAAACATGAGACGCTCCACCCATTCATTCCATCGCGCTGCCTGTGTGGATGGGGCACCTTCCACTATGAATGGCTCAATGGGGGGTACCATATTCATTTTGTATTACTTGTTTTATTTTATTTTGACTGTCTCTCTCCTTAGGTTGTGGTGTGTACAGCTGAAACTCTGTTTACTGTCTCTTAATTTTTTTTCTCCTTTAAATGCTTTACTGTCTCTTAATTTTTCTCTGTGCCTTTAAATACTGCTTTTGGGCGAGGCATACACAGCTTTGCCCTTCGTTGTATGTGTTTTGTTTGCTCTTTTTTGGGGGGGGTCGTGGCCTAAATTAGAGGGCCGGCGATCTTACCGGCAGGTGTGCCTCGCGTGTGGAGGTCTTCCTTTGTTGGGGGTCACGACTGGTGCCTTATTTTTCATGCACGGCCGCCTCGCCACGTGGGTGTGGTCGAGGCACGAGCACCGTGCTTGGCCTCCTTTCACAGGCGGGCAGCGCCCGTCCTCGTCGCCAGTGTCGTGTTCTAATCACCGGCGCCGCGCGCTAAATAAACCACACGGTACACCGGTGTGATTTTCACTGCTGCGCAGCTACGGTGGGAGCAGTCTCCGTTGCAGCCTTCTTCCCCTGCTCCCTGACGTCACTGCCAGCCCTTTATTTTTACTAGCTCACGTGAGCTAGGGCTCAACCAATGTAACAATACCAGTAGGGGTTGCCGTGGCAACACCCCTACAACATTTCTACTGTTGGTAGTGCCCGCAGTCCCGTTATTCTACGGGCGCGACACTACAATGCTATTAGTCTTGATACTTCACCCTGAATGTCTGCTTCATGCCTGTTCCACAAATAATTTATTTACTATCACATATATCAGCTTCCTGATTGTGAGAAACTGGGGCTGATTGCAGAGGCCCCCTAACTTTTTGTCCCCATTTTCCACTTTATGCTGGTGTTTTCCTGACTCTGATGGTGCCCTGGGTACTGCTAACCAGTCCCAGGGCCTGTGCTCTGTGTAAAATGGATATGCAAATTAGGCTAATTATAATTGGCTAAGTTAACCTACCTATAAGTCCCTAGTATATAGTAGGGCATGTAGGTTTAGGGACCACAGCATAGGTGGTGCACACCTAGGTGCATTGCTGAGGTGCCCAGTGTCATTTTAAAAGCAAGCCTGCCTTGCTGGCTGCTTTTAAATTAAAGTTAAATGCAAATTCGACTTTGTAATTAAAGGTACTTCCAAAGCCTTCAACTATCTTATTTTTACATATAAGTCACCCCTAAGGTGTGCCCTATGTGCCCCTAGGGCTGGGTGCCATGTAACTATAAGCAGGGACTTTATAAAAATAGATTTATAAGCCCTGGTGAGGTAAAAACAGCCAAATTCGTTTTTCCCTCATTGAAGTAAATGGCCTTCATAGGCTAGAATGGGCAGACTTTATTTTAAATTTTAAAGTCCCCTTAAATGTTACATACCAAGAATTTGGTATCAAATTGATTGTTATAATAAATCCCCCAACTTCCAGTTGTTGGATTTAATATAACTAGTGCAGGTAAAAAGTTTAGACTTTACCTAAAAAGTTGCCAATTTCAGCTCTGCATTGTTTTTGCTGCTGTGCTCTGATTGGCCAGCCTGCAGCAGCTTCTGCCAGGCTACTTTAATGAGGTGTGAAGTGGCCTGACTTCACACAAAGGAATGTGCTTGGGGGAGAGAATCTCCCCTCAGCAGATGGTGAGGCAGGAAGGGGGAGGGCTGCCAAACTGGTCTTCAAAGGCAGAGAAGGACATCTGGAGCACCCAGCAACACCCCCACATCCTGCAACCCCAGACAGCTAGGTGCCCCCTTGATTAGATTAGGAGAGGGCAGGAGAGGGGTGTGTTTATGATTTTTAGCCACACCAGTGGGTGGGCTCAGCCAGATCTCTCCTCCAAAAATCAGATTCATCCATTTTGGATTTTTAGAGACTGTTGCCTTCTGGGATGGATTTTTGCCACACTTCCCAGGAAGTGGTCATCACAGGGGGACGACCCTGTCCCTGATTGGAGAACTTGGGCCCCCCTGCTTTTCACCCAGGAGCAAGGATAAAACTGGCAGACCTGCACCCACGCCTCAGATCCCCTCCAGAATTCAACAAGAAAGGAACTAAAGAAGAAGGACTGCCCTGCTGGACCCCTGGCCTGCACCTGGACCTTGCACTCAGAAGGACTGCACCAGCTGCACACTTGGGCTTCACCACAAGAAGGACTTTGCCTGGCTTCAACTGGTTCAAGGAGGGACTCCCTGTTTGCTACAGGTGAAAAATTGCTAAACCAGAGTCCCCTGCACCAACTCCTGAAGAAAGCGACCAGCTGACCACTGTTCAGTGGCCAAAAATGAGTTTGCGCTAGGTGCATTCTGGGAGTTGAAGTCCGCACCCCCCAAGGACCATCACAGAACTTCTGGACCCTTGGGGTGAGCTGTGGACCCCAAAAGAACCTTAAAAGAACATCTGGGTGAAGCCCCAGAAGTTTGGAAAAGATTGGAGAATTTTTGAAAAAAAGCTCCATAAAGTGACCGACCCGACGCGGAAATTCTAGCCGGCTTGCCTCAACCGCGACCCGGCCTGACTTCGTGGTTCGTCCCGGTAAAGAAAAACATCCAAAAAAGAGACTAAGTCCGAACGTAAAAAGTTGACCGGGACCTTCCAGCCATCGTATCCGAGAAGGGCTCCACGGACGTCGGATCAAGATCCAGGTTTACCCCGGTCGAAGGATTTTCATCTCGAAAAAACGACTAAGTCCGAAGGTAAAAATCACCACCGAGGAAACCGACTTCGCGTATCCGGACAAGGGCTCCAGGAGGTCGGATCCAACTGGCAGGTTCGTCCCGGTGAAGAAAAACTTCAAAATAAAGACTAAGTCAGAAGGTAACTTTTTAACCGAGGCCTCCCGCGACCTGTAGCCGAGCAGGGCTCCATCGCGGTCGGCCTGAAAGTTTGACTTTGCCCCGGTCCTGGTGCAACCAGATGACCCGATTGGCGCTTTTTGTTTCTAAGCGCTAGAAAATAATAATACTTTAAAAATTCATATCTCCGGTTCCCCTGAACCGATTTTAATCGTTTTTGTGTCATTTTAAAGATAAAAATATAAGCTATTTTTATAAATTGGTTTTGGATTTTTAAACTGTTTCCTGTGTTTTATTTAATTACTGTTTTGTGATATCTGAATGCTTTACACTTTGTCTCCTAAATTAAGCCTTGACGCTCGATGCCAAGCTACCAAGGGCAGAGCTGGGATTAATTTACTGAGACCTAACTGTACTTTTGTGGAGGTTTGTGGCTTGTTGCTAGGTGTAGGTACCTACCTGCCCTACCAATAACCCATTTTCCAACACTGATAAAATAAGTAATTAACACCATGTCAGTGGTCCACTACAGTGTGCGGTAATCCAAAATTATAATACACTAATTGCTGCCCAAAATAAGTAGTGGCCCCACTTTGTTTGGGAGCTACTTCAAGACGTCACTATTAGGATGTGTGGCTTACCGGTCAGGGTTTGGTGGGCACAGGGGTGTAATACTTCAAACCTGCAAACATTGAATTAATTTAAAGGAAGGTGAAGATGGCAGTAGTATCTTGGTGATGCGCCAATGTCCAAACTATTTGTGAGTTCTTCGTACCCATCTCCTATTTTTTTTTAAACAAACGAGTTAAATAAATTATGAACATTAAGGAATAACTAAAATCCCAGGGCAATCAATTGTCCAAGCTGCATGTCTTTGTAGTAATCTAGCTATAGGCTTAACACCCAAAACAACAGTCTGAAAATGAAAAAAAAAGGAAGGGCACTGAGATAATATATTTTTATGAACCATCACCATGGTGCTTCATACACAGATATAGGTGTCATTTCTCTCTTCTCCTGTCTGAAAGCCCCCTTCCAAATATCTCAACACAGAACACACAACCCAATTTTAACTAAAGATTGGGTAGACTAAGTACACTAATGGGTTATGCCCACAGATTTGGTCTCTGTGCTTGCAAATGTGTAATGTTCCAATAAATAAAACAAAACTGTTAAAAACAGCAAATGAGACAATCACAGGTGAGGTGGCTTTATTGGGATGCATGATGTTATATTGTGAAGGAGCATTACTTAAAAAATTAACTCAAACTAAGTTCATAATAGTTCTACCGCAGCTCAACTATTTTGTGCATAAAATGTAGGTGTTATGAAGTAGGGCCCTGTCTCTGACCTTAGTGAAAATTTTAAAAAGTATCTGTTTCTTGAGGAATTTATATTTGATTTAAAATTTTTCTTCATAGTCACAGATAAAATAGAAGCAAAATAACTTGCGAAAAATAGCCCTTGATAAAAGAAAGCTTGGAGATTACCATATGAAAGCAAGGTGTGGACCATTTCCACACTTCATAAGGTCTCTTCACTGAATTTTTATGAGGAGGATTGTGTTTCAAGGCCATGATCATTGCTAATTGGGGCATTTAGCCAAAATCCCCAGACTTCTGTAGCTCAATGTTTGTGTGGAACTAATCCATGGCCAATGCTAGCTTGAAGCACTAAATATTAGAAAGGCCTATCTGGTAATAAAACCCAAAGCTGCTTTAGTACTCTAACCTACAGACCGCCATCTGTTTGTAGGCCCTCATGCACACATACGAATAGATCTGTCCGATCCTTTATCTCTGCGTGACCCATTGCTGTGCTCATAAGAAGCTCTCTTGGTTACTAATGAAGTAAAGAAATAAGCATTACCAAGTCAGTTCTTTATTGTGTTCATCATCGTCTGTTATAGCTAGTTTTAGTAATTATTCCCTTATGATTAACCCATTTTTCTAGTTGAATGTGACTAACTGGACATCGACTGTGACCATTTAGTGCTTCTCTTGGTCAGTCCTTATTTGTGTGCATCAGCCTTCCCCGTTCATTCTTTGGGTGATTTGACTTTTTGAAAGCATCATTTTTTTTTTACCCGTAGGTCTGCCCTGACATACACGCATTGATGAAATTCAGACATGGTTTTCCACATTACCGAACTTGAGCCTTCTTAGTCTAATATTTGCCTTCCGAACCTTTGTAGGTTTAGAATCTACATGCCTTTGATTTATTTTAAGGATTTATTTTCCTTTACTTCATTATGGCATTTTGTCTAACCTCTGGATAATTTTGTTGAGCCCTTCCTTCCTGTTTTTTTAATGTCATTACTGTTTTGTTTTTTCCCCCACACGCACACACAGAACATTACTGAATAATTTGACATGTAGAGTGTTCATTCTTATTGTCCTGAAGGAGACCCTCTATTGAAACAGCAGACAGAATTTTCCTGGCGACCGAAACGTCAACAAATGTACCAATTTTGCCTGGATCAATGGGACTGATTTGAGCTCAGACAGTCTTTGAAAATCTAAAAGAGCTTGACCCAAGTGTATTGTCCTCATGGAAAATGTTGTTTTAATCAGGCTTTCATATACAATGATTGTGAATTGTCCTGATCTATAGTTTTTTCAGATCACCTTTACATTGCACAAGCATTGTTGCACTTTTTCACGGAGCACCTCTGTGTTAATCATTGTAAATACGATTGGTGCAATGTTTTTCTAAATTGTTATTTGCTCTTCCATTTCCCTCTAGGTGGTATTGAAGAATTTTCATTGTGTGTGAAAAACATTTCTTCTCATATCAAGTGAACCCAATAGAACCACTCTTTGTGATACAGTAATTAATAGCCTTGGACAGCATTGAAAATGTCACTTACCCAGTGTACATCTGTTCGTGGCATTAGTCGCTGCAGATTCACATGTTGTGCACAGTCCGCCATCTGGTGTTGGGTCGGAGTGTTACAAGTTGTTTTTCTTCGAAGAAGTCTTTCGAGTCACGAGACCGAGGGACTCCTCCTCTTTGCTTCCATTGCGCATGGGCGTCGGCTCCATCTTAGATTGTTTTCCCCGCAGAGGGTGAGGTAGGAGTTGTGTGTGTTAGTAATAGTGCCCATGCAATGGAATGAATAAGTATGTACAAGTTAAGGTTAAGTAATATATATATATACAAATGTACAAATGTTGAAGATAACTTCCAACGGCTACAGGCTCCCGGGGAGGCGGGTGGGCACATGTGAATCTGCAGCGACCAATGCCACGAACAGATGTACACTGGGTAAGTGACATTTTCAGTTCGATGGCATCTGTTGCTGCAGATACACATGTTGTGCATAGACTAGTAAGCAGTTATCTCCCCAAAAGCGGTGGCTCAGCCTGTAGGAGTGGAAGTAGTCTGAAACAAAGTTCTTAGTACGGCTTGACCTACTGTGGCTTGTTGTGCGGATAGCACGTCTACACAGTAGTGTTTAGTAAATGTGTGAGGCGTGGACCATGTGGCTGCCTTACATATTTCGTGCATTGGAATATTTCCTAGGAATGCCATGGTAGCGCCTTTTTTTTCTGGTTGAGTGTGCCCTTGGTGTAATGGGCAGTTGTCTCTTTGCTTTAAGATAGCTGGTTTGGATGCACTTAACTATCCATCTAGCTATACCTTGTTTTGATATTGGGTTTCCTGTATGAGGTTTTTGAAATGCAATAAACAGTTGTTTTGTTTTCCTAACCTCCTTTGTTCTGTCGATGTAGTACATTAGTGCTCTTTTGACATCTAATGTATGTAGTGCCCTTTCAGCTACTGAGTCTGGCTGTGGGAAGAACACTGGTAACTCTACCGTTTGATTTAAGTGGAACGGTGAAATAACCTTTGGTAGGAATTTAGGATTGGTTCTTAGTACAACCTTATTTTTGTGTATTTGGATAAAAGGTTCTTGTATTGTAAACGCCTGAATTTCACTTACTCTTCTTAGAGATGTGATGGCAATGAGAAATGCAACTTTCCAGGTTAAGAATTGTATTTCGCAAGAATGCATGGGTTCAAAAGGTGGTCCCATGAGTCTTGTCAAGACGATGTTAAGGTTCCATGAAGGAACAGGTGGTGTTCTTGGTGGTATTATTCTTCTTAGGCCCTCCATAAATGCTTTAATGACCGGTATCCTAAACAATGAAGTTGAATGGGTAATCTGCAGGTATGCAGATATTGCTGCAAGGTGTATTTTAATGGAAGAGAAGGCTAGATTTGACTTTTGTAAGTGTAGTAAGTATCCCACTACATCTTTTGGGGATGCGTGTAATGGATGAACTTGATTATTATGGCAGTAGCAAACAAACCTTTTCCATTTGCTTGCATAGCAGTGTCTAGTGGATGGTCTTCTAGCTTGTTTTATGACTTCCATACATTCTTGAGTGAGGTTTAAATGTCCGAATTCTAGGATTTCAGGAGCCAGATTGCTAGATTGAGCGATGCTGGGTTTGGATGCCTGATCTGCTGTTTGTGTTGTGTTAACAGATCTGGCCTGTTGGGTAACTTGACGTGTGGTACTACTGACAGGTCTAGTAGTGTTGTGTACCAAGGTTGTCTTGCGCATGTTGGTGCTATTAATATGAGTTTGAGTTTGTTTTGACTCAATTTGTTTACTAGATATGGAAGGAGAGGGAGAGGGGGAAAAGCGTATGCAAATTTCCCTGACCAGTTCATCCATAGGGCATTGCCTTGAGACTGTCTGTGTGGGTACCTGGATGCGAAGTTTTGGCATTTTGCGTTCTCTTTTGTTGCAAATAGGTCTATTTGCGGTGTACCCCAAAGTTTGAAGTAAGTGTTTAGGATTTGGGGGTGAATCTCCCATTCGTGGACCTGTTGGTGATCTCGAGAGAGACTGTCTGCTAGTTGATTTTGTATCCCTGGAATAAACTGTGCTATTAGGCGAATGTGGTTGTGAATTGCCCATTGCCATATCTTTTGTGCTAGGAGACATAGCTGTGTCGAGTGTGTTCCCCCTTGCTTGTTTAGGTAATACATTGTTGTCATGTTGTCTGTTTTGACAAGAACGTATTTGTGGGTTATGATGGGTTGAAATGCTTTTAGCGCCAGGAATACTGCTAGTAATTCGAGGTGATTTATATGCAGTTTTGTTTGATGTACGTCCCATTGTCCTTGGATGCTGTGGTGATCGAGGTGTGCTCCCCACCCTGTCATGGAAGCATCTGTTGTTATTACGTATTGTGGCACTGGGTCTTGGAACGGCCGCCCTTTGTTTAAATTTGTACTGTTCCACCATAGAAGCGAGATGTATGTTTGGCGGTCTATCAACACCAGATCTAGAAGGTGACCCTGTGCATGTGACCATTGTGATGCTAGGCACTGTTGTAAGGGCCTCATGTGCAGTCTTGCGTTTGGGACAATGGCTATGCATGAGGACATCATGCCTAGGAGTTTTAAAACCACTTTTGCCTGTATTTTTAGTGTTGGATACATGGCCTGTACGACCTTGTGAAAATTTTGAACCCTTTGTGGACTCGGAGTGGCTAATCCTTTTGTTGTGTTGATTACCGCTCCTAAGTAGTGCTGTATTTTGCACGGCACAATGTGTGATTTTTTGTAGTTGAGGGAGAACCCGAGTTTGTAGAGGGTTTGTATGACATACTCTGTGTGTTGTGAACACTTTGCTAGCGAGTTGGTCTTGATTAGCCAATCGTCTAGATACGGGAATACGTGTATTTGCTGCCTTCTGATGTGTGCGGCTACTACTGCTAGGCATTTGGTAAATACTCTTGATGCGGTCGTTATACCGAACGGTAAGACTTTGAATTGATAGTGTATTCCCTTGAATACAAACCTTAGGTATTTCCTGTGCAAAGGGTGTATCGGTATGTGGAAATACGCGTCTTTGAGATCTAAGATTGTCATGTAATCTTGTTGCTTTAGCAGTGGTAACACCTCCTGTAGCGTGACCATGTGAAAGTGGTCTGATTTGATGTAGGTGTTTAGTATTCTGAGATCTAAGATTGGCCTCAGTGTTTTGTCCTTTTTGGGTATTAGAAAGTACAGTGAATAGACTCCTGTGTTTATTTCTGTACATGGTACCAGTTCTATTGCTTCTTTTTGCAGTAGTGCTTGAACTTCTATTTCTAGGAGGTCTAAATGCTGTTTTGACATTTTTTGTGTTTTTGGTGGGATATTTGGAGGTATCTGTAGAAATTCTATGCAATAACCATGTTGGATAATTGCTAAGACCCAAGTGTCTGTTGTTATATCCACCCACGATTGATAAAACTGACTTAGTCTTTCCCCCACTGGTGTTATGTGGAGGGGTTGAGTGACTTGTAAGTCACTGTTTGGTTGTTGGGGTTTTGGGGCTTTGAAATTTTCCCCGGTTTCTCGGGAATTGTCCCCCTCTGTACTGGCCTCGAAAACCTCCCCTTTGGTACTGTCCCTGGTAGGTAGACGGTGTTGATTGTGAGGTGCTGGCTTGTGTGGCCTGACCCCGAAACCCCCCTCTGAAGGTTGTTTTACGGAAGGTGCCGAAAGTGCCTCTGCTTTGCGGGGAGTAGAGCGCGCCCATGGCCTTGGCTGTGTCAGTGTCCTTTTTCAGCTTCTCAATCGCCGTGTCAACCTCTGGTCCGAACAATTGTTGTTCGTTGAACGGCATATTGAGTACTGCTTGCTGTATTTCTGGTTTAAAGCCAGACGTGCGTAACCATGCGTGCCTTCTGATGGTTACTGCAGTGTTTATTGTCCTTGCAGCTGTGTCCGCTGCATCCATAGAGGAGCGTATTTGGTTATTGGAGATGTTTTGTCCCTCCTCAACCACCTGTTTTGCCCGCTTTTGAAATTCTTTGGGTAGATGCTCGATGAGATGCTGCATCTCGTCCCAATGGGCTCTGTCATAACGCGCTAGGAGCGCCTGAGAGTTTGCGATGCGCCACTGGCTTGCAGCTTGTACAGCGACTCTTTTCCCAGCTGCGTCGAATTTTCGGCTTTCCTTATCCGGGGGTGGTGCATCGCCCGATGTGTGGGAATTGGCTCTTTTGCGAGCTGCTCCTACCACGACTGAGTCTGGTGGCAGTTGAGAGGTGATAAAAGCAGGGTCTGTGGGAGGTGCTTTATATTTTTTCTCTACCCTCGGAGTGATCGCTCTACTCTTGACAGGGTCTTTGAAGATTTGCTTTGCATGCCTTAGCATTCCTGGAAGCATAGGCAGGCTTTGGTAGTTGCTATGGGTGGAGGAGAGGGTGTTAAAAAGGAAGTCATCCTCGACAGGTTCTGTGTGTAACGACACGTTGTGGAATTCTGCTGCCCTAGCTACCACCTGCGCATACGCTGTGCTGTCCTTTGGTGGTGAGGGCTTGGTAGGGTATGACTCTGGACTATTGTCTGACACTGGGGCGTCGTATAGGTCCCAAGCATCTTGGTCATCTTGGCTCATGGTGGTGTGAGCCGGTGAATGCGACGGAGTTTGTGCCGGTGATATCTGAGTTACAGGTGGAGGAGAGGGTGGCGGAGTTGCTTTCTTTGCCACCTTTGCTTGTGGTGTTAGTTGTTCAGTTTGGAACTCTAGTCTCCTTTTTCTCCTGATTGGTGGAAGAGTGCTAATCTTCCCTGTTCCACTCTGGATGAAGATCCTCTTTTGTGTATGGTCTACATCAGTAGTCTGTAACTCCTCTTCAAACCTGTGTTTACGCATTTGAGAGGGCAATGATTGTTCCTCTGAATATGAGCCGGTAGTGGGTTCGGTTGCTGGTTGTTTTGGCACCGAAACTGTCTTTTTTTGTTTTCGGCTTCGAGGCGAATCTCTTCTTTTTCGGAGTCGAGCCTTCTCGGCGTCGATCATCCTCGGTGCCGCTGTCTCTGCGTCGAGCAGCGTCGGCTCCGCCTTCTCGGCGTCGATCCTTTTCGGCAACACTTTCTCGGTCCCGAGAATGTTGCGTGCCTGTGTCTCGACCCGAGTCGGACGTTCTGGGCACCAGTCCGGCCTTTTTCGGTGCCGATGGACGGTCACCTTTATGGGTTGAGCCATGGCCAGTTAGCAGTGGCGTCCCCTGGGCCTTGTCTGTTTTCTTGTGCTGTGTGCTTTTCAACGTCTTACTCACAGTTTCGTCGACGTCTAATTCATCCGAGTCCGATTCATGGATGGAGAAGGCTTCCTCCTCTTCTCCTTGTTCCTCGAACTCTCGGCGTTCTGTCGGCGTGGACGCCATCTGTAATCTTCTGGCTCGACGGTCACGGAGCGTTTTTCGGGACCGGAACGCACGACAGGCCTCACAAGTTTCTTCTTTGTGCTCGGGTGAGAGGCACAAGTTACAGACCAAATGTTGGTCCGTATATGGAAATTTATTGTGGCATTTAGGACAGAATCGGAACGGGGTCCGTTCCATCGGTGTCGATGTTACACGCGGTCGGGCCGACCAGGCCCCGACGGGGGATCGAAATTACCCCGAAGGGCTACCGGAGCTCTTCACGATTCGGTGTCGATTCTAACTATCCCGATCCCGAGCGAAACAATACCGACGTTGTTTTTCGAAGTTTTGACTATCTTTCCGTCCCGAAACCCGGAGCGAAAAGGAACACGTCCGAACCCGAGGGCGGAAAAAAAACAATCTAAGATGGAGCCGACGCCCATGCGCAATGGAAGCAAAGAGGAGGAGTCCCTCGGTCTCGTGACTCGAAAGACTTCTTCGAAGAAAAACAACTTTAACACTCCGACCCAACACCAGATGGCGGACTGTGCACAACATGTGTATCTGCAGCAACAGATGCCATCGAACATATATTTATTTTAATATAAACAGTGCTTAAATTGTAAAAGAATATGTGTTGTGCCAAAAATGTTGTTCAGAAGCCTGCAGCCAGCACCATTGAATGTTAGGGCACTGAATACAAACTCTGTAGTCTTGAATCCACCTCATGCCTCTTTAATCCACTACCAGACACTCTGTGCCCTCTTCTCACTCTTGCAGGTTATTTTTATTCCCTGCTTCTCCCTTTGTCACTGTTTCTCTGTCTCTTCCGCCTTCTTTCCCCCCTCTTGTGTTTTTATCTATCTTGACCTGGATCAAAGTATGTTACAGAAAAATTAGTGCCTATTGGTCCCACCTCAAATTAAGAACTGAATTTGAAACACATATATAAGCACCAATCACACTTTTCTGCTGGGGTTACTTACGCTAGTTTCTGAAAGTTCTGCCAGTGAAGAGCTTGATCAAGGAGTCTGGCAATTCCTTTGTCAGAGATTTTATTGTCCCGCAAGCTAAACACAGGAGAAAAAAAAGAATTTACACCATGCACTGCACATTATCGCATCATTGCACATAGTTAACCCAGATTCCAGCTATCTTTGCAAGACTTAGTTTCCACTTGCCTCAACAAGTCTTCCTGTATTTATAATTTTAAAACTTTGTCAATTAATAGCAACAGCAGTCATCCTTAATCTTTTAATGTTATGTCTTTTCATAAGAAAGTACCAGTCTAAATAGCGGTTTTGCTAATTGCCTACAGGACAACTTTCTAAAGCACAAACCACCCAGTGATTTCCTAGTAGCTGCTACCATGTCCACGTTTTGTATATACTTCTTAGATGGTCACACAGCAATTCTAGAAGAACTCCCAAAAAAAACAGAATGACTTTACTAAAGCACGCCTTGCATTAGCTTTTCCTTCTGTCGCCATACATATTCCCCATGGTTCCTGTAAGAAACACATACAAATGCACTAAGAATCATATGAGAAACTCTATGAACAAGAGTTGCCAAAGCAAATTGATCTGGCTTTAGCAAGCCTGTGATTGTTTTCGTATTTGTTTTTCAAATATATACAGCCATTATAAGTGTAAAAGTAATAAATGCATAGGTTTACAAATCAAATTAACTAAACAATTACCCACCGCAAAAAAGCTAACAAACAAATCTCAAAATTAATGCAGAAACAATAGTGCAGACTGGCTTAGAGACTGGACACTAAAGTGGACTACTTTGAGAGCGTTTAGTTTGTGCACATCTACCTACAATCATAATGAAGGAAGCCAATAGCTGAAAAGGGCAGATTAACTGGCCAATGCTGTATTTGGTGGTGTGCAGAAGCAAAATGTGGAGACACCTGAACAGATAAATGAACAAGAAGGGATGACCAAACATCACTTTATGTGATACACATATAAAAAGCAAGAAACCTAGTCCAAAACAATATCATTAATTTATTGTCAAAGACAAAGGTGACAAAGACCACAACGACTAATATTGTCTTGAAATACAGTAGGCTGTACTTTTTAAAATAAAGGTTTATTTGTGCTTTTGCAGGATTGCCCCTTCATTGTGCGACTGCCTGTGCTGCTGATATTGTTGAAATCCAGCCCAGCACTCACTTCATGTAAGTGCCTGTGGGCTGACCCCGACATCAATGTGAAACATCATGGACAGCCCATGCCGAGAGGAACCGGTTTGCCTCCATCATCAGGATCCTGTGCATGCCAATCTAACCTGTGACCTCCAACACCAACTTGGGCTGACCGCTCCACTACTGGCTCTCAAGAATGCACACGAAAAGCATAGCAGGGCCAGATATGAGGTCTGCGAAAACCAGCAGAAGGACCGATGGAGATGAACTGCATCTGCCACCCAGGCGAAGCCAGTGGAGCCAGCTTCTCAACTGAAGGGGGAGGAACAAAACTTTCTGAATATGGATACTAGAGACTGACCTGATGGTCAACAGATTGGGGGAGGTAGTCTAAGCTTTTGCATTTTTACGTGAAGCTTGAACCTGTTAAACCACACTCATGTGTTACAGATGCCGGAGGGAGTACATTGCTTTAGCATAGTGATACTGCTCTATTAGCTGTTAAATCTGTCAGCCTTAGTGTGGTCTTCCCCCAAACTTTTTGCTTGCTTGCCTCAAATGTTTCTGAATTTGTTTTTGTTGGGCTTAGGACTCTGTGTGCTTTAACACTGCTAACCAGCGCTAAAGTGCTTGGACTCACTCCTCTAAACATGGTTTGATTGGTATATATCTAATTGGCATATTTATTTATAATACCCTAGTAAAATGCACTATATGTGCCCAAGGCCTGCAAATTAAACGCTACAAGTGTGCCTGCAGCACTGATTGTGCTTCTCCCGTAAGTAGGCCTTTAAACGTGTTCTAGGCCTGCCATAGGAGACTGAATGCGCGGTCACACTGCTATGTCTATTTGGCACTTAAAAAACCTTGCCAAGCCTTAAACACCACTTTTATTACATATGTCACCTCTACGGTAGGCCCTAGGTAGACCATTGGGCAGGGTGCTATGTAATTAAAAGGTAGGACATGTGATTTTTAGTTTCATATGTCCTGGTAGTGAAGAACTCACAGATTCGTTTTTCACTACTGTGAGGCCTACCTCTCGCATAGCAAAACATTGGGAATTACATTTAATGAGCTGTAATGCCTGACTGAGAGGAGGTAGATCTGACAAGTTTAGTACCTATGGAATTCTATTGATAAATCCTCTTAAATGGTAGTCGGATTTATTGTTACGATTTTGAAAATGCCACTTTTAGAAATTTAGCATTTTCCTGCTCTTAGCCCTGTGTGCTGGCAGCCTTTGGGAACTTAGGTGTGACCTGATGGGGCCTGACGGTCCATCCTGACAGGATGGGAGGGAGGAGCTGGCCATAGCCCCATACTTTCACCTCATTAGGCTGGGTCCTGTCCCCATACAAAGGCCTGCATACCAGTGTGGCGGGTCTGGATTGAGGGCAAGAAGGACCTCAGTGCACTTCAAATGCTCCTTTGAAGGCTCCCCCACTTCAAAGGCACCACTGGGTATAAGGACTGGAGCTCATACACTACCATTTTAGCACACTTCTGGGCCTGTGAATACCCTTCCAGGAAGAAGGACTGCTGTGCTGCTAAAAATACTGCTACTCTGCTGGACTGGTGCGCTGGTAGAACTGCTGCCTGGCTGTGCTGACCTGCTGCCCTCCTTGCCTGGGTGACGTGCAACTCTCCAACCCAGAGTGACTTCAAGGGCCAGCTGACTGGTATCTGAAATCTCAGGACCATAAAAGACTTCCAACCAACCCAGCACTGCAGCTGGATCCTGCCATCTGTGAGCCTGACCTGCCAAGTGATGTAACTCTAGTCCTGGGTCCTTCAGGTGTTGCTCCAGCAGAGTCACCACATACGTAATGGGAACAGAACCAGTGCATCTCTGCCATTGTATGGATAAAAGTGGTGCACCACATTCAGAACCAGCACTGCAGTGTTTCCCTTGGCACAATGTCCCTGCATCTCGGTTGACGACAGCCTCGACAACGAACTCCGCATCGCAGCCACTGAGCTCATCCGAATCAGAGCACTGCTTTGATGTCAATGCAGTTGCCACCCACACCGACCTCTATCACATCTTCACTCCAACGCATCACCACTGCTGCATGGGGAAAATTGATGGACCTCCACAATGCTCACAACACTAAGATTTAAGGTATTTGGGTTCCGTTGAACCAATGGGATCCCTGTAGCCAGCCCATGCTCCATCGCAGTTGGCCTGAACTTTTGACTTTGACCCAGTCCAGCACTACCTGTTTATAAGCACTTTTCTACTATTTATTCTTTAAAAATTCATAATTCAGGTTCTACTTTTTGGATTTGTTGTTTTGATGTTGTTTTATCAAATTGCGATCTATTTTTCTAACCAGGTATCTTTTTGTGTGGTGTTTTCACCATTTGAGGTGTTGCACAAATACTTTACACACAGCCTCTTAAGTTAAGCTTGGCTGCTCTGTTTCAAGCTATCAGAGCGTGCGCACAAGTTAATTTATGGTGGGTTTGTGACTTACCCTTAATAGGATTGTGGTTCCTGCTTGATCAGGATGCATTCCCCTGTCAACCAGAAACCCAATTTCTAACAGTAGCCTTTTATATTGTGGTGTGTCTCGAATTCATTTAAATCCTGCATAGTACTGAGGTACAGAAGAATTAAATATTTATCTTTTATTAGGATCAAGTAATGTTCAAATGCTAATTATTGGTGGGTTATAATGTGCATTGTTTATTTCTGAATCTCTAACCCATGGCACCTGCATGAATATGCCTTGGATTGCCTACTCACCCACATCTACCACTCAGAGTCGAGTGCTGTAGGGGTGTGCTTGGTGTTCAATTTGCAAGGCCCCAGGTTTGTAGTAGTAAACATCCATAACCTCCACAGGTTGTGCCCTAGCAGTCCTTTTATGCCCTGGACCCCAGAGCTGGGACGTACACAGAGCATTACACAACACTGGCAATACAGCTTGAACTTAAGATCAATGCACTCATTAACTACACACTGGTAAGGCCCTGAATGAAGGTTTAATTAGTAACCTATCAATTTTTTCAGTGCCATAAATCCATAAGAATGTCACCTATCCACAAGGATGAATCAATGTATCAAGGTGCAGGTGCATTTTGGAACCTTCCAGAAAAATATGTGGACCTTTTCATTAGCAACTTTTTTACAACTTCACACTCATAGGTAAGATACTGTAGTGATCTGATACAGAAAAAAGGACGTGAATTCTGACCCACAGATTTTGTTGATGTTAGATGGAGAGACTCTTCACAAACATACTGAAGGAAGATGCACCCACAGTGAACAAACAAGCATTGGCAAAGACAGCAGGTCTCGTCTATGCAGCAATCCGAGCGCTATCGGCATTATCAATGTCAATGTCTTTTAGCCATGTGTTATGGTGTGGAGTGGAAGTATGTGGTGTGGAAAGGAATTATGTGGGTTGTAGTAGAATTCTTTGTTGTGGAAGTGTGTGATGGTGAGTAGAGTTATGTGTAGTTGAATTATGTAGCATGGTGTGCATTGGAAATATATGGGTAGTCAATATGTGGTATTGAGTATAGTGGAAATACCTGAAGTGGGATTGTATGTAAATGGAGTGTAATTATGTGGAGTGATAATGTGAAGTGACATGTGAGCAGTATGGACAAAGTTGCAGGCAGGGTTAGTGGGAGGGGGAGAATCAATAACCAATGTACTGCTGGTGTAGTGATTTTGGGCTGCTGTACTGATTCCGAAGGAAATCGACATCATGTGTGAACCAAATTGAAACCCCTGGGGACCCAACAAAGACATGGTGTGCAGCAGATTTGCCAGAATAGTGAGAACAGCTCGTGAGCCAAGCAGAGACACCGTTCTAGCTAGGTCTCAAATAACTGGACTGCTACAAGAGTGTCTAAATAATGGCGGACATGGACACGTACCTCACGATGAAATTTATGTCTGGACACATGGGTGCACCAGGCCTAAATTTGAATACTCAGTGCTAATGACAGGCATCCTAAAGTTAATTTCCATGGTGATAATGCCTATGAAAATCACACTGCCTAGCTGTGGATGAAAGAATAGGGTGAGTTTTAACACCTATTGTCTGACCCCAACTGCCAAGGTCAGCTCCAACACAGTCAAAGTGCTGTTTGCCCTATACCATCCAACCCCCATCCCATCATGTTCTTAACTGGCCCTTACTACCCGCCGTTTCTCATTTTTTCTTTTAGTTCTATTTACATGTGATTAGGACCGCCTTTTGCTTAAAAGAACCTCACTGGGATTTAGCAGACCCGCCCAGCAATAAATAACAGAGTTTTCTCAAAGTGGCTCAAAAAAAGAACAAAATACAAAGGGAAGGAATGCAAAAATGAGTTGCTTCTGGCACCTCAGTTACTGACCCGTGAATAAAGAAATTATCATTCTCAAAATTGTAAGCATTGCGGTGCTCAGTGTATAAGAGAGACAGTAAGAATATACAAGTTGGGTTTTCCTCCTACCAGAAGTGCCACACCTTTCCCGTACATTACAGGAACGCATGGTGCAATAATTGGCTGACTCTATAAAACAATGGACTACAGTGAAAATGGACCAAATTACTGACATTTGTTCCTCAACAAACAAGCGCGTTGGGAGAATACACCACAGACAACTTCATTAATTTGCTGATTTTATATGTTTAGAATGAGAAAAGAATACAAGTCATACTTAAGTCATACTTTAATATGCATACTTAAATAAGCATAGTTTACCTGCATCATGCTGAGAGCGTTGTTGTTTGTCAGCAGGAGAGAGGGCAAGGGAGGGGGGGCGGTCGATGGGTTGTTAAAAATATCCTCTATGGTTTGAATAAAATCACTTTAAACTGATCGCACAGGGGCACCAAGGCTGGAGAAAGGAAAAAGGAGCACTACAGTGTGCAAAACATTAATACATACAGCTCCTTCCGCTCCTCTGAAAATTGCGACCCTGGGCTTCGGCCAAAGTTTCCCACGCCAAAAGTTGGCCCTGCGGAGCTACACAATCTGAGCACCAGGGGAGCTTGAAGATGGATCTGCACCGTGTGTGATGATGGCGATACTGGGCATGGGCTGTTACCCTAAGAGCCTGCACTAACATGGCAGTAGCAACACACGCACATAGATGAAGTGGGGTCCTTGCTTTGTACCGTCAATCTAGTATGCCAGCTGCACCGCCGTCTGGGTGAGTCATAGGGCGGTGAGAGGGGCTCAGGTGGTAGCTCGAGTCACTTGAAGGTTGATTCCCACAGCACTGTACCAGGGGGACTTCTCGAGATGGGCTACCACAAAATCGCAAAGAGAGCACTGAAGGTGAGGCACAAGCTACGTTTGTTCCAACACCCCTTTTAACCACTCTATTCCCTGCTCTCGATTGGGATCTTGAGTATAATTGCCGCCCACTTTGTTTTGAATTGGCAAAGCAATGAAGCTAGTGTGAGCGTGCAACTGTGCTCAGAGATACAGGAGATTAGGAAGCAGCTATCTAAAAGGCCGCAAAGAACAAGAATTACTATATTTCAACATGATAGGAGGATGCCATGTTGTACAAAAATGTTAGCGTACCTCCGAGTGACACAGCTGGTAACTGAAGGAGCACCTTTATCATGATGTATGGACAAGCAAAGCTGCTGCTCCCGCCCAGCTGTTGTCCCTTCTTAGTGTCTCAACAGTAATCTTGCACAAGCTTCATGGAGATGGTGATCTGTTACGCGCCCTCAACTGTGCGAGCCAAGATGGGGTGTGTGAGGTAGGAGAAAAAACATAATTTCTAAACAAGCTTGATGATGTGTTTATATTTTACCGCACCGGAGAAAGCAGATAAGAGGCTACAGAAAAGCATGGGAATACGTTATTGATTAAAAACCGAGATGAGTTGCAATGCTGTTTTGAATGCATGCTTGTTTATGTTTGGATGTTGTGTTGCATCCGGCGTGCAATTCTTTTCCAAGCAGTTGATGATCAACAATGATGGTCAATGACAAAGCAATGGCATGCATGCATCATTGCTCAGAGCAAAACAGAAGAGCTCATGCCAGCTGCTGTTAGAGAAATAAAAAAGTAGTTCCTAACACAGTTGCTAAAATGGTGACAAGTATATTGATTTAGTACTTTGTCCCTGCTCTCAGGGACAGCTAAACCCAGGAAGAAGCATGACAAATACATGCCATGGACAAATGAGGAAACAAAATATGAGAGCCACAACGGAGCTAGCAAATTGGAAGCCTAAGTATATAAAACATATATAAAACATGTCTTGAAAAGACAGAGCATGTGCTGTCTAGCCGAGACCTAAAAAGGTCATAGCATGCAGATTTTGTGGCTTACTGCATCAAAATCTGCATTACTCAGTATGTACCAAGCATTTTCCCCTCTTTAAATTTTGAAGGTAATTTCCAGGTGTGACAAACATAGCAGCACTTGTAAATGTGATCCCTGTGCATGCCGGTGTCAAGCCGGAATTCCAATTTACCAGGCCACTCGCAATGAGGGCATAAGATGCGTTTTGCAACACAACTAAGACTGAATGCAAAACAAAAAATGCTCTATTAGTGGTCAAATACCTTGAACGTAACCATTCAGAAAATTAAATCTACTGCAAAATTGTGGAAATAGTTAAATGTCCAGCGAGCAGGGGTAATATAGGTGCATTTCTGAAGTCTGACCATATTGATTCCACTAACCAAGGAGTGAACAGCCAGGATGAATGTAATGCTAGAATTTCTAATTAATAAACTGTTAGCCCATTTTTGCCTGAATAATGCATTGTGCGTTGTTCTGTGCTCTGCATACTCTCCATTTCAGAGCGGAGTGTGTATTTTCAATATTCGAGACATAGGTAAAAGTGTAATTTATTGTAATATGTATATCATGGATGTTTACAGAACCAGAGACAAATCGGCGAGCCAGGACTGAGTAAGGGTCCGATTGCTATACAAAATGATTTTCCTGAAATATATATATATTTTTTTTGTAGTGGTAGATAGGATGCAGCGCCATTCAAACCTTGCTCTAATATTAAATATTTTAACTGCATGTGTATTTATATAGAACGGTGTCCAGAATCAATAAATATTCTATGGTCAAGTCTTTCTTCCTTTTATATGGAAAACTGATTAATCAACTATAATTCACAACTAATTTTTAGTGCTCCATTAATTCTGTGTTTACCCCTTACTAGGGCAAATTGCTCTAATTGTTAGAGGCTGCCAGGTTAATGCTGTTAAAACTCTTTGTATTGATTGATCAGCGCCTTTTCACATCTATTTGTAGTGTATCCGATTCTCAGTTGTTTCCCAGTCACAGACCCACTCCATAAGCAGCTGCTTGTTTGGTAAAGCTTACTTCATTCTTTGTGAACTTTGTAACCTTCAAACATACATGAATGGCTTCACAAATTGCCACTTGTTTCGTTTTATTTTCAGTCAAGAGATTGGTGATTTATACCCAACTACTCTGATGCTTACATTTATCACAGAGAGTAAGTTTTTACTTCATTATTGATGCAACTAACCAATGTGTGTTTATCTATATTGAATTGTCTCTTACCAATTTGTCCTAAGCTGTTTAGCATTCATGCCTTAATAAATCTTTCTGGGATTTTTTTGTATTAATTGGCCTAAAAAAAAATATGTTTTTGCTGTCATTAAGGCTAATTCGATTTCCTTTTCAGTGGTTCATAGATTGGTGATTCGTACAGTTCAACGCTAACATAGATCCAAACAACACTAAGGGCCTCATTAGGAGTTTGGCGGGAGGTGGAGGCCACCCGCTAAACTCTTTGGGCCAGAAAAGCGCCACTCCGGTTTTCCGGCCGCTGGCCCTATTATGAGTTTCCCGCTGGGCCAGCAGGCGGAAACAGCATTTCCAGCCACTGGCCCAGTGGGAAACTCACCACAACATTGACTTCGGCTCGTAATCGAGCCGGCGGCAATGTTGCGGTGCGTTGGGTGCACCAGCATCCGTCGCGCTTTTCACTGCCTGTAATCAGGCAGTGAAAACCGTGATGGGGCTGTCCATGGGGGCCTGTAGAGTCAGAGTCTTCGTATTTCATAAGAATATCTTTATTTAGTCGTAACAACAGCAGAGGATTGCCGAGTGTCTGCTCCGTGTATCTGTCCTCCAACTGTGCTCCGTATTCCAACAACGAACTTGGAATCACGAGCGCAGGAATTGGAATGAAGGAGACATACCACGAACAACAACCTCACACAAGTATTAAGGTCAACACATGTACAAATATAATAACACAACTACTTAACTAAACATTACACATCTTCCCCTTTAAATAAAAAAAAGAAAATATATATATACACAGAGCACTGTGAAATAAAATTACATATATAATCATCCAACCACTTGGGTTTTGAAGAAATCCTATTGCCTTTATGACCCGTACATTCCTTGTTACCACTCACTTTGCCCGCCGGAATATTAGCTACGTGCCCAAGGGCTAACTATTTTTCCATAGATCCAACTTCCACACTTCCTCCATCCCTCCTTACAGCAATCGCCGAAGCATCTTCTTCAACATCTTGTTCCCGATTGTTCCTACACACGTCCTCTCCAACCTCAACACTGTCTCCGATATTATAGTCCTTTTCCAAACTATCATTTGCTTTATTCTTCTCCAGACCATAATCTTCTAAGGAATCACTCAAATGTTATTAGTATCACACTGTCCTCTAAACAACGCTATCCTTTTAAGGTTCCACACCTTTCCATCACTCAAAAGAACTGTGTTGCGCAAAACCTTGCTTACTTGAATAGGTTCTGTAAATTGACTCTCACCCTTCCTTACCTTCCATGGTTTCTTTACTTTAACCCAACTACATTCACAAATTTCCATATTTCTCGTTGAACTCCTCTTACTGTCAAAATATTGTTTATAATTCAGATGCTTCTTCATAATCTGATCTCTAACCTCTCCAAAAGACACGTTACTGTCAGATGCTTCCAATAACCATTCCGGGTTGAATTTTGTCCTAGGTACTCTGCCTCTCATTAATTCAAAAGGAGACCACCCAAGAGCTCCATGATGGCAAGTTCTGTATGACCACAACGTTTTGAAAACTTGAACCTCCCAATCATCCCCATTTTTTCACGCAATTTGAATTGCATCCTTTATAACTCTATTAAACCTCTAAATCATACCTTTACCACTGGGATTGTACAAAGACGGGGTCCTATGTTGAACTCCAATCCTTTCAAAATACTTCTTTGTTAAAGTAGACATAAACTGCATTGTCACTAATAATCTGTACTGGTAGGCCTTCCTCTACAAAAGTACTGTCCATGAATGTCAAAACTCCTAAGGAATCCACCTTATCCACAATTATCACCACATGCCACCTGTAGATAAAATCAATCATGGCAATTATATACTTCCCAGGACTGCCAATGGGACCCATGATATCAAGTGCAACCGTATGCCATGGTTTATTTGGTATGAATGGTTCACACGTTAGGTCTCAATGTCCTCAATGTTTTATCTGAATTCGCACAAACGACACACTCCATAACAACCCTTTCAGCTTGAACGTCTATCCCTGGCCACCAATACCATTTTTTAACTCTCTCTTTAGTTTTCATTATTCCTCAGTGAGTTTCATGACATAACTTTAAAATATTATTCCTAAGTGTCTTTGGTGGAATAGCTCTATCACCTCTAAAAACAGTTCCTGGAACAATTGATATCTCACTCCTCACTTCCCAAAACTGTCTTAGATTATTTGAAATTTTAGACATGTTAGGCCAACCATTTATCACACATCCCATCAACATCTTTAAATCAGTATCCTTAGAATACCCTTCCTTCCACACCTCCTCCTTTACACTCAGGGCACCCTCATCATGAATTAATGCAACTTGTAACTCCTCCCCTTCATCCGCATCCCATTCCAATATCTCATTAGGCATACAAGACAGAAACTCTGCCAGAACATTACTCCTTCCTGGAACATATTCAATTTCATACACAAAATCTTGCAAACGCATTGACATTCTAGCGATCCTAGCAGATGCGTTAAACATTCCTTCAGTGGTCAGTAGTTTCACTAACGGCCTGTGGTCTGTTCATAAAATACATTTTTTTCTCCACACAAAAGATCTGTAGTGCTTCAGTGCCCAGACACATGCAAGTGTTTCTTTCTCTATCACCGAAAACCTTTCTTCATTCGGTGATAAAGCACGAGAAGCAAAAGCAATTATAGCTTCCTTCCCTGAAGCATCAATTTGTGTCAACACACCTCCCAATCCTTAATTGCTGGCATCCACAGTCACAACATTTGTACACTCTGGATCAAAGCTACTTAAAACAAGAGCTTGTACCATTGCATTCTTTACGTTCTTAAATTCTGTTTCACATTCTTGTGACCAATTGAAGTTAGTGTGGTTTTTCAGAAGTTGCCTAATGTTATATACTCTGCTGGAAAAACCCTTCACAAATTTTGCATAAAACTATCATTCCTAGAAACGATTTGACATCATCCTTACACGTGGGATGTGGAGAATTCAGAATGGCTTCTACTAACTTTGGTTTCATAGTCACCCCATCACCACACAAAACATGTCCAAGGTAGGTTACTGACTGTACTCCGAACTTCCACTTAGAGTGTTCCACAGTCAAACCTTTGCCTTCTAATATACCCAGAACCACTCCCAAAACGTTATCGTGTTCAATCCTATCTTTGCCAAAAAGTAATATGTCATCTTGGAAACACCTCACATTGATATTTTTCCCAAATAATTGATACATTAACCTCTGAAAAATGGCAGCTGCCGAAGCTAGACCAAAAGGTAATCTCTTATATTGAAAACATCCTATTGGAGTAATAAACGCTGTGTACTTCTTACTTGCTTCACTTAATTTAATCGGATGATAAACAGCTGATAAATCTATGGTGGAAAACCACTTTGCCCCCTTTATAAGTGTCAACATTTCCGAAATTCTTGGTAGGGAAAACTTGTCCACCACTATATTATTAGTCAGGTGGTGCAAATCTATGCATAAAGGAATCTTTCCATTTGCACGTTTCGCTACCACCACCGGAGAAATCCATTCAGAAGATTCAATCGGTTCAATAATGTCAACTTTAACCAACTTGTCTAATTCTTTTTCAACTTCAACTCTGATTAGTATGGGAATGTTTCTTATCTTGTGAATTTTCAGACTAGCATCTGACTTTAGAACAATACTATGTTAAAAACCTTCAAAAAATCACTATTTGTCCACTAAAAACTTTAGGAATTTTTTTTAAACATTTCCTTTGCAATATTTTCCTCCTCATCCACAATCATAACTGGTTCAGGGCTGTTTGGATCAAGGGTAATATATAATTCTCCTTGATCCTTCCAACCCAGTCCTGAAGGTCCCTTCCTCGCAATGTATAACTTCCCAATAGATTTCCGGTTCTTAAAAGCAAAAGTAAGTTCCCTAAATCCCAACAAATCTATTTTCTCTCCTGAAAATCCTTCCAGACTAATATCAGGTTCTTGCAAGCTGCTACCCAATTTTTCCACAAACTGACCTCTATACATCCTCATTAATAATGGTAAAAGGAGATCCAGAATCAACATACACTTGAATATCAATCCCTCCAATACGCATAAAGCATACAGGTTTCTTCTTATTGCAAAATGAGCCCTCATGCACATGGAATACAAACACTTGTTCTTTTCCCTTCTGCTTGCTGCAATGCGTAATCTTATTGACCTTACCCTCATCTCCACTTGAACTGTCACTTGCACCTTCCACATACTTCACATTACTACCCCTTTTCTTCACACACCCTAGCAAAATGTCCAAGGACCCCACAAGCTGCACACTTCTGCTTTAACGCCGCACAGTATTTGTAAGAAGCTAAATGTGAACTGCTATCACAGCGATAACACCTTTGACTATCACTCCTTGATGTCTGTTGGCTTTTCACACTTTCTTTTTTAGATATGCCCATCTCCTTATGTTTTATTTTGTTAACTGTATCCTCCCCAAACTCTTTAGACTCTGTTTTAATGGCTTTCGCACTGCAACTTAATAACGCAGCTTTCCTAACAATTGCTAGAATGTCATCCAAGTCTGCATCTCTATTTATCCACAACCTTTCCTGAATTGCCGAATCACGGTTATGCATCACTACTTGGTCCCTAATCAATTGTTCTTGCAAATGGTCGAATTTGCAATCATTAGCCAATATTTTGAGTGCAGCAACATACTCATCCACTGTCTCTCCGCATTCTTGCTTCCTATGGAAACATTTATATCTAGAAATATCTATACATACTTTAGGGGCAAAGTAGTTATCAAACTCTTAAAACATTTTCAAATACATTAGTGTCCCCACTCCCACTCATTTTTGTCATCAATTCGTAAACTTTAGTCATTTAGGGCCAACAGAATGTAAAAAGATCTTTTTCTTCCTTTCTGAACTAATTTTCCCTTCCTCGTCTATGGTTTCCAAAAAGTTTGAGAAATATGATTTCCATTCCACCCACTTCATACATGGGCCCGCACCTGCCGGTGAAAATGTCTGCGGAGGCTGAAGAGAAAATTGCTGTGTGGTCATGCTTAGAATTTTGGATGTTCAAAAGTGTCCACTCTGCACCTGAAGAACTAGTTCACTGTATTATGTGTTTTTCCTAAACACAATAATCCACAAACATCTGTGGCTGCTTATGCAACAACCAAATGGGAACAACAAAAGAACAAATAGATAATGCAAAACACCTTGAAACTTTTAGTTCAAAATAGTAGCACTGTAGCCAAAAATGTCTATAGCATTCCTATCCTTTACATCCAACATGTCTTGTCCATCGTGGAAATGTGTTCCAAAATCTTAATTTCTTAATTGGTGCCTCAATCGAGTGAACGCGCTTTGTCCGATGACAAAAGCATTCCGATCTACTTACTGGAATCCTCTGGGTTGCTAACGTTTCTTCCTTTAATCAGCAAAATGCTGATGTTTCCAACAGGCGTGCGTCAATGCGCATGCAACGTCATTCTGAGATCCTTGTGAGCTGAGCTAGAGCCGTGTAACAGCCAACGCCGTCTTCAAATATCGCCAAAGTCAAATGGTAAGACTTCACCTTCTAACGTCACATAAAAACGTTCTTCGTAACGATGATTAAAAAGAAAGTCTTAGTAGCGAATAAGTCACGAACGGTTGGGATACGGTCAGTAGATACACCCATCGGCTACAAGGGATACCCTCCCTCCGGCAACTCCCAGACCAGAGGCAAATCGCCTTATCCTTCGGGACCTACCACAATATGAACAAACAGCTCAGGTAGGCCTATTATTCTATTTTTACCTCCCACCAAGCATGCTACAAAGCATTCATCCCTAGGGGATCCATGACCCTGACGAATGTCCCTGACCTTCCAGCACGTAGAGAGGGCAGAAACATGTTGGTCCTTGTTTCTTAGACTCCGTGAGTCATTAATCTCAACTGAGTCCCGAACATAAGTTTTAACCTTACCTACATACACCTCTATTAAAGTGTCCTACTAACCGTGACAGGTGACGTGTAAGGTAATTTTATTCACAGCCCATCTGGATCCCTGTAAAATATCCAGTTAGATTTATTTCAGCACTTCCTCTGTAGTTCCTTTAACAAGGTTGAGTGCGCCCAGGTAGTACCATCTTAACTGGGTGGGGCTAGGTGGTCAAATGATGAAGCATGACACTATTATGTGTGTGAGACCACCTAGTCCGTAAAAGGAACTCCCTCTTGTAGACACAGCCACTACCTAAGAAATTATATACTCAGCCCTTTTACCCAGCAATTACGCGCTGAGCCAGCGCCTCTAGTTTAGGGTTCACTAATCCAGTTCACCCTTAAATATCACCCCACACCTTCAGTGATACATGGATGTGCTCATTCCTCTCAGGAGTACGTGTGGGGTTGTACCACTCCCTACACTCTCTTTTGTGTTCTAAGCGAATAAGTCACACACTATGATCAAAATAAAGCTGAAATTAATTCTTCAAGAATCTCAGCAAGCCTTTACGAGCAAAGTGTACCATTTTTCCTGAACAGCACGGGTTCTTCATTGTTGTTACAACCACTACCAGCTCGTCACCAAAATCTGTAGAGTCGGAGTCTTCGTATTTCATAAGAATATCTTTATTTAGTTGTAACAACAGCAGAGACTTGCTGAGTGTCTGCTCTGTGTCTCTGTCCTCTAACTCTGCTACGTATTCTAGTAACAAACTTGGAATCACAAGCGAAGGAATTGGAACAAAGGAGACATACAAAGAACAACAACCTCACACAAGTATGAAGGTCAACACATGTACAAATATAATAACACCACACCTTAACTACACATTACAGGGCCCCTGCACTGCTCATGCCAAGTACATGGGCAGTGCAGGGGCCCCCGGCACTCCGTCTCTACAAACCTTTGCATGGCGGTGGTAACGCCATGCAAAAGCTGGCGGACACAGGGGTCATAATCCCCAGGGTAGCGCTGCTAGGCGGATTAAGACGCAGGCACCGCCAGGCCATCGGCCGGCCTAAAAGTGGCAGTGCCGGTGGTCTGATCATGGGGCTTTCCCCATGTTCGTAATGTGGAGGTTGGACCGCCACTTTGGCGGCAGTCACACCTCCAGCACGAGTGTGGCGGTCTTAAGACCGCCACACTCGTAATGAGGGCCTAAGCATTCTTTTCAAAATGGAAGCAAACTCTAATTTATATTGAAGCATGCTTTATTAAAGGAGATATTTTGATACCATTCGATCTGCTCTGATGCACTTTTAGTGGTAGTAAATTGCTCCTCGGGCAAGTGTAAGACCTTTTAAGATCCACTCCATTTCCAGGAAATTATTCTTTCTGCGATATGGCATTCCACATACAATTCCAAATATGTTTTTTTTCCACAGATGCTTTTGAATTATGTTTTCAATTCGGATGATGACACAGGGATTTTCCTGCACAACGAGGTTGATTGCTCAAAAGGAGAATATTCAAGAATATATTATGTTTTAGAAATAAATATCACCTGAGCACTGTGTTACATTGGTTAACCAAGGAATAATATACTATAATAAGAGCTTTAATAAGACTTTTTTCCGTATTAAACTTCACAAGCTGCTTTTTTCCCTTCCTAATAGCAGGAGTTGTAATTCTGAAACAAATTTATTAAGCAGTTTTGTTGTCTGGTAGTATTTTGTGGTTGCCCTCGAATCAACTTAATGAACCACAGATGTGCCATTATTTACAGGTTGCTGAGTTTTTCATACACATACGTTTGTAGCTCAAGAAGGCTAGTTCAGCTGCCCTCCTACAAAATGTCCATACATGGAGTACCATTAAATTGGGTAATAGTAGCACTTACAGGACCTAGAGGTAGAAAAAAAACTGCAGTAGAAAGTAGTGTATCAAAGCAACCACAACAGAGAAGATCAACCTGCCTGTTAGACAACTCCACACTCCTTGAAACTGGAAATGAGAGAAGAGGATCTGGACTATAATGTCTGTCTGCATCTGCTTTAGTGTTTAATTTGTAAAGAAAAAAACATAATTGCCACAGCCCTTGTCCGGAGGCCACCGCAGGTTGCACTGCCCATTGCCTTTGCCAGAATTGCCAATGACGGCAGTGACACAAATACTAACCATCACACTGCTACAAGTGTGACAATTCAGAATTTTCGAGCTCCCCCCCAGCTATAAGAATGGCTTGGGAGGCATGTATTGGTTATTTTTATGTACATTGAATCCACTGAATAATAAACAACTGTGGTTCTGCTCATCTCTAAATTACAAAAACACCACCACCATCAGGCAGCTGCTACAAGTGCCTGTGCTGACAATTAAGTGCTGGTGCTGAGAACCAGAAACCACAGGCTCAAATTAAGCACAGCTCAATCAAAATGTATGTGGGAATTTCCAGCTATAACAAGTTTTCCCTGCCCCTCAGACTGGCGGAAGAGGATTGAAATTAGCTTATTTTTGTCCTAGACAGGGATATGAAATATCTCTGAATTACTTCCACTAAAGGGGAGTAGAATAAGATCGCCATTCCACAGGTGCTTCTTTGAGCCTCATTTTCCAAGGCAGACAGAAAAGGATACATGGAAGCTGAGTTGTTCAATGCTGTATGCCACTGGATGAGGAGGGAAGAAAAAGATGCACCATACTTGCCACAGTGATGCACTAAGGTCTCTGGTTTCATAACATTTCTCTCATCTTATCATTGTAGTGTAAACAATAGGAAGCTTAGTTTACCATCCCATCTTTCTTAGGACTAGTAAAAAGACTATTTCATGCTGCCCAGCATCATTCACCATGGCAACTGGAGGATGTCACAACTCAGCAAAACATACCTGTCTATATTATATTATGATAAGAAGAGAAAAATCCAAGGCTGTTTGCCACTTCCACAATCCCACCTCTATATTAGGACATGCCCATTTGGGAATGACACTTCCCTTCACACCTGCCACTGAGGACCGTTGTGAAGAGAATTCCTGACTCTACAATGCTTCCCTGGCCCTCTGTTTCTGGGACAGAGAGACAATGACATAAGACTGCTCAGTCTCACTCAATCTTCTTTTGCCACAGACAACATATGAAGCCCTACAGCTCCACAGCACCACTCTTCATTTAGGGGTTAAAAAAAAAAGAAACATTTGGTATGCCTGCTAGGTGCCCTTGACCCCCGAGTCACAACTAGAGGGAGAGAGAAGAGTCATCCTGAACTATACAGTTCCATTCTGCTCTCCCTCCAGCAGGACCTGAAAAAATAGTTTTTGGGCTTTTCTTGGTCCTCTACTCCATTCCCAAAAATTAGAGCAAAATAACAAGCATTCCCAGCAGACTCTGTCATTCACCTCCAGGGAAGAGTAATACGATTTCTCATTACACTGCTCCAATGTTGTGTGGCTTCAGCTTTGCATGAAGACATTTCTAAGTGTACAAACAGTCTGACTGATTTGTAAACCAACATCTCAGTGAGGGGACCCAATCTAGCAAGCCACTTCCTGCCCTACAACACGGTAACACAACCTCTTTTGTTTTGTTTAGGAAGTAAGAGTTTACTACAGAGCCCTAACATCAGACAACTGAGCCGACTAAATGATCTATGGGTCTCCACTTTTTCCACTTCTGTGCACAACACCGAAAATATTACTGTTGCACCCAACCCATCTTCTCTCATACAGAAGAGAGTAAATAGGCTACTGCTGAAGTCACTGCCTCACTGCCAGTCAACCTAGAAGCACACCAAATACTGAAGGGCTACGACAAGATATAATCACACTATGAATACCTGTTGTACCACTAGTCCTCCTTTATCTTCATTCTCTAAATATCCTCCATTGTTTTTAAAGCGGGGGTAGTAAGTGAATCTATTGAGAACAAGCAACGATTGGACAATTCAAATTCTTGACTTTCGTTTGTTGGTCGTGGCTGGGCCAATAGCTCTTCTTTCCTTGGTGGGACTAGGAAGTGGAATAATGTCAATATTCTTAACGTTTGTTTGCCAAAAATTAGGAAAACTATCAAACTTACAATGTATTTTGTATGAAACCATCACGCAATCCCCATTCTTTGTTTCTTACAAATGTATTCTCATACATGCCATTTCTAGTTTTGATATTTCAATATTCTGTTATATACTTCATGAGTTGGGAGTCTCACTGGAAAGCAGAAATCTACTTTGAAAGAAAAGTTCTTTTAACTACAAAATGCGAAATTCAACTTGGCTCGTAACTTGGCATAAACTAGGGAATATCAAGGCTATGCTGACATACACATGGCTAGAAAATTCAGGTAACCGTGCAATTGTTTCACAACATTGCTCCCACCATCGGAAATGGCTGGATTTCAGAATATTGTGCAGAAAAATATTCAATAAATATACCTTAAATAACGTATTTACCAATACATTATTGTGAAGTTATGTACCTTGAAGAAATATAATGCTAGGGCACGTATTTGTGAAATTAACAATAGTAAATCTATGCTAACCATACATAGTCATTACTTCGTGATAGTCAATATTCCATCTAAGATATTTTTGTACAATATACTGATAGAATACCTGTGAAATGGTAATCAGAAGAGACATTATTATAAACAAAAAACGTTATAATTAATTGTACCAGGATTACTGAAATGAATATAACTAAATGTCCATGTTAGTTTTTCTCAACAGGCCCAGCTTTTTATCGGTGTTGAAAGACGTTTGTATTTTAACTAACAGCCTTCATAGGTTGATGCACTATTTAAATTCTGCTAGTCAAGAATAACGTTTGGAGGTGTATTTAAGGTTCAAAACTGGAACAAGTTTTGGTAAGGGTAGTAGGTGTGGCAAAAATGTTGTAATGCATACAAACATAGACCTGTGGAAATGCACAGGCACATGCTTGCAAGCTTTAGCCCATTAAAGTTAGATATAGGCTTTGCTTTTTGTTATGTGAAAAAAGGATCGGCCGATTTTCTATCAGTGAAACTCAAAACAACGTAATGGGAGAAGAACGCAATTCTTAGCTACTTTCCCTAGTGTATTTAATAGCACAATCCATTACAAACGAATCCTAGTAATTCATATTTACTCAAATCTTATTTGGGTTCCTATTAAAAGTATGGTACTTTCAGCCTTTGAACGTGAGGTGCTTCAGTAGGCAGCGTGTTGTTGTGGAACAATAGGAAAGGAGCGGCTACAAGGGAGGGGCTGGAAATTTGTCTGGGAGCCACAGTGAAACCAAACTTCAGACATTCAGGGAAGTGGAAGAGGAAATAAGATGGGCTGCAATTGTGGCAATGCAAAGCACTTATTCCTAGGGATTGTATTTTTACCTGTCTTTAGATTTACGTTCTAGTATCCAGTTAACACACACCTTCTCACGCCATTCACAATGAGCACAAATACCACTTGTGAAGTCATAGTGGTTTGGCATTGCCTAAAGATTGTGTTGTAATGCTGCAGTTTACATTTTGCAGCAGCAAATACCCATGTGTATTTAAAGAAATACAAATATCTATTTGCAGCATAAAACATCAAGCCCAGTATCATGTTATGTATCTTGCACTGCACAATCCTTGACCAAGATCTTGTCTTGAAAGACTATCACACAAAAGTAAGTGAATACTAGAGGTGAGAACCCACAATTCATTTTGAGAAAATAGATTTGCCTATTGCAAGTTGCAAGCAGTCAAAAATTCATCAGGTCCACGTTTTGTGATTCAGGTACATTTATTGGTTTACATCATGGAAAGTGCAGAAAAGAACAGCCTTAGAATAGTTCACGTGCAATAATTAATTCCCACCATGGGAGTAGTCTTGAGAGTTGCAAGGAAAAAATAGTCTGTAATTCATATACATTCTTTGATATCCAACATTGGAAAAGTCTTGAAAGTTGCACGAAGAAAACAACCGACACGTGTTTCACCCCTTGTGGTGTGTTCACCTAGGGCTTTCTCAAGGTATTGGAATACTCATTTCAATTTGTTCATGATAGAAATATAGGTGGTTGATATGGAGACAAGCATCAAAGTCTTCTTTCTGGGAAATGGGTTTGTGTTTAGAGTGGAGGACTTTGATGCTTTTCTCCTATCGAAGGAGAGTTCGGATGAAAGCTAACGATGGAGGTATTTCCTGAAGCCTGTGTGTCTTGCTCCAAGTCTTGTAGCTGGTTCTTTGTCTACTAAATCTTTTCAGAACTTACCACCATATCAACCACCTATATTTCTATCATATATCTATCACCTGGGAGGGAACAGAGAGGGGGTGGGTGTAGCAACTAGATGAGATAATGCACAGATTCACATACATGTATGTTCATAGAAGTGTGTTGTATTTAGTACAACTGTGTGATTGAAGTACTTTGTTTCTTCCAAAAATAAGCCCTGGGCTGGACATTAATTTTTTTGTAGAGCACTCAGCTCAAGCCACCTCAAACTATCTTCCTGAGAAGGCTGTGACTGGTCCTGGTGCTACATATGAAAGTAAAGTGTGGAAGGGATTGCTCTTAGCCCAGTTTACAGAGCCATAGTTGGACGGGCCCCAGGACACCAGTGGCAATCAACCTTAACCTAGACTTTTCAGCCCCAGACGTTTCTGCCTGCCCCATTGCCACCAAATCAGGGTATGACAGAGGGACGTATGTTAACAAAACGAAATGTCAGCTGAGTAACTTAACAGTCTTGCTAACATGGTTCAACTTGGTCAACGCCAGACGAAAATGTAATTAAAAAACAAAACATCTGCATACTTTCATTTAATAGAATGTGCTTTTTCTTGAACAAAGTTTATAAGATTTTCTGATGTCAGAAGCATGTTCTTACATAGCAATTGAAATCTGTGCCGAAGTAATTTTTAGCACAGAGATGCAGACGTTGTAAACCTGTAGATTTGCTGGCATGACACAATTCTTTGCACTATTGTCACTTCCAGTGAGGGATAAAAGATTATTTAAAATGTTACTGTGGTGTTGGCGTCTTTCATGATATTGTGAGAGAGAGAGTGCAAAAGAGCGAGAGCCCCAAATGAACATCTAGTTACAATTTCATGCCATGACACACTTTTACACTGTTCAATGTTGGGTTGGATATTATATTAAACTTGAGAGTAAGGCCAGTAATACAGGAACTGCAGTTAATAGATCTGTAATAAAAATGATCTACCAACTGTGTGATTTTGAAACATATGCCCTCTCCATGTTGCTGCTGAACAACGAGCAAAAAGCCCCCTGTGCTGTTACATGATGAATGAATGATTAGAGTGAAGCACTTCAGTCATACACCTCTAATACCAAAATCATATGTGCTCAGTTTAGTAAAGAAGCAATTGCCAAATGCCTACCAACTATTCAATAGGACCACTGGTGACTTATGAATTCAGCATCCAACCTCACACCACAAAAGTTCCCCAAACCATAACATCAAAGACCGACGAGGTAGACTGGGATCTGCAATGAAAATCACAGAATGATGCCTAGTGACAAACAACAATGCTAGGAGGCCTTACTATTGGTAGACTGCTTGTTATACAAATGACAGAAACATAACAGTAGACAAATTCAGTGAAGCAGTAGTCTCCCCCCCCCCCCCCCCAACTCGTTATGGATTAGCCAATGTATTATTTATCATAAGCTGAACCAATGTTTACCTACTTAAAGTTGTCTCTTACAGATCAGAAGATCTGGACCCCAAAAGGTAAGACTAGTTGCCTTTTAGGATTAGTTTTTGGCTTTTTCCTCGGAAATGTTGATGCTGTCAAACAGCTGAGCGTAGATTAGAAAATCTCTTAATGAAATCTTAAATTACGTTTATTATAGGCATTTTCTAGAATTTACTACTATTTACTCAAAGTAAAGAGATGGAGCGCTTACTTTTTTGTCCCTCCAGTGACGAGCAGTTTCATGCCTCCTTGTGAAACTTCCTTCAAACATGTGGAATGGTAGTGCTCCCGAGTTTGACCTTCCTGCTTTTAGGCACTATTTTAGACTTCTGGTCGAACTTCAAATTCTTTTCATATGTAGTGGACATCCAGGCTCCAATGATCTTAAAACTCTTAATCCTTTGAATACCAGTATGGCCTATTTAGCCATATTCTACTGGATGTTAGAAAACTTTCTGAAGTTTAAATCCCAATAAACAGAAAGCAAGTCAAAACAACCTAATGTCCCAATCCATCCACTAGCATTACCGCTTTCTTCATTAGGATAGGGGCTGTTACCTTCACCAGTTGTCAGGAGTATCTCAGAAGATGGAGAATTCTCTTCAGCTCCTCAAAAGTATCAAAGAGATTTATTTTACCTGCACAACAAACACATTTTGACAATTTAGCTTTCTTCCAGAGTTGCTGTGATGAATGTGTTTGTGTGGTCCACATAAAGACGGCCAGACATGTATCTTGGTTATACCCATTCTTTGCAATAGAAAGACAACAACATATCCTCAATGCAGCAGCTAGAGTCCTGTTGTCTGAGAACACATTCAATTGTTTCATTCTAGAATTATACACTTTATACTCACTGGCGGTCTTGGAGAGGATCCAATCCAGTGTTTCTGCCTTGTACCCTTGTTTAAAGTGCATTTTAAACAACTTTTCAAATTTTCCTTAGCTGGAAACTAGTAAAAATATCTTCTTGGGAGGACAAACTATATTTCAACCATGGATTTTAGTATAGATCTTTGGGTATTATTACAAGCTGCTGCCCTGCGCACAGAACTCTGAGAAAAACAATGATATATATGGAGTCTTTTTGAATAAGAGCATCATTGTGAGTGGAGTAGGAGGTCCGAGGACCGAGCAGAAGGTTACTGTCCTCTCTGTGCACTATTTGCTGGTCTCCGCTGTCTGGCACAAACGCTAGAGATGGGTCTCTCAGGTCATAGCATAGGTCTATATCCTATAGACAGTGCAATGTACCTTGAATCAGCCTCCCCAAAAAACACACAGAAATCCGAAATAATGATTAGTCTCCTGTACGCCTTCAGAATCTTTAACGCAGATAGGTTTGCATGGGTCCAATTCCTAACAGGCTAACCTCTCCTTAAGCATGCTCTATCTACCTAGCTCTGTAGGATTTTGTGAGAAAATACTTGACTCATTACACAGAGGCGTTAAACTTCAGAGATAATTCACTGTCCGCTGAAGCAAAAGGAAGCTTGTCATGATAAAAATGCACTACAACAATCCTCAACAGGAAGTCTCTTATTGGCAGACCTCTATTGCATACCACCTGGTCTGTATCCTGCTTCTTTACTCTCATCAGGGTTTTTTTCATTTCTGCATGTGCCTCAGGGTTTGGTTTCCTGTGATCTTGCCCTCATGTAAGTATAAGAGGGTCAAAATACCGTGATTGTCTGTTGTGTTACTGTTAGAAGGGTAAGGTGGCCCTAAGTACCTCATGAAACCGCAGACACGATATTACTATCTGGCACTACTATGGATATATGGTTTCTGCAACTCAGCCTTGTACTGTACACACACCTTGATAGAAACAAGAACTGACTAATGCAATGTGGGATGAAATATCTCTGCAGTGCAATCTATGGCAATTTTCTTTGTGGGTTGGGTGTGTCACCTACTCCAATGACTGAGTTACACTTCCTAAATTTGCCACAACAACATTTAGGGCAATATGGGTTCAGTTCTCCAGCCAACAGTACTGTTCGCAACCAAAAGTGCATTAATTGTACAGTGTATTGTGTTGTTTCACTTAGTTTCCCTTGGACCTTTTTTCTGCATCAGACATCTTACCGAATGAGTTAGGGGGAGGAAAGTCCACATATGAAAACAGACAAGTGATTATTATAACTGCACAAGCAGAAAGAAACAACCACATTGTTCATTTTCAACGTTAGCTAAACTCTAGCCTCTGTAGGTGCCTCACCTTATCGCCTGTCAGTGATTCATACAATCTACTGACATACTGTAGTGGAGAACCAGCTCTTAGCAGATTCCTGGGAATGAAAGGCAGGTTGCAGCCTAGCAATTTAATTGAGGAAAGACAAATTCATCCACTGCTCCTACTTGAGCGGGTAGACTGCGACAAAGTATCCGGCAATTCCTTGTGACTTGATATATTTTGTATAAAAACAAGGGAATTCACAATTAGGAGTGGTTGCTAGGGTCCAATTATCACTATTTTATTTTTATTAGGTTTCAGATTTACACTGATATCCTTTATTAACATTTGATAAGCAGTTATTTTTTGACATGGAGAAAACTGAGGAGCATGGTCTAAGGCATTGAAGTAGAACGGTTTCTCATTAAGTTAGAAATGAAAATCATGGTGGAGCTCCAACAGCAGACACATAAGGGGCTTCATATGTCTATCAAAATTGAACGACTTAATGGGGGGGAACTCTGTAGAACCAGACAAGAGCAAGAATGGTCCTCACCATGCCAAATGCAGCAGACAAGCGTAAAAAGACCAGCATTGAAAGGAGGCCAAAGCCTGAAAAGGAATAGCCATTAGATCATACGAAACTAGCACTGATTAGTTTGCATGTCATGGACAAATTTCTGCCTGAAGAGGATTCCTAAAACAAACTTGCTGTTGCACGATAACATTTTAGATAAGCATGAAAGGACAGCAACAGGGCGATAGATACCTAAATCCCTTGGGTTAGAAAACTCAACCTCAATAACACGGTAAACAAGCACTGGCAAACCGATATTTACCATGACACTGGGAAGTAGCCCAGTTGGCTTAACCAAATTTTTTTTTTCCCACCAGTTAACTGCTGTGCTTCACAGTTACCATCTTTGAATCATTTTTTCTGACGTGGAAACAAAAATCCTTTGAAAACTCCTGCCTCACGTACATGCAGGCACATGCGTGGCTGTTACCTTTGAAAACATTTTTTTACTGAAAAAGAAAAACTATTCCAGGCCGCACAGTAGTTAAGGGCATCTTGAATACTTTTTTAATGCGTAATGAAAAAAACATTGCAGAATGGATGCCATCTCGTGGTAACAGAATATGGGTGTGGAGAAAAAAAGCGGGAGACCAGGAAAAGAGAGCGGAAGGGAAAATAGTGTACTGTGCACTGCAAAGCAAGGTCTATCAAGAGGGGAAGAATGAAAGACATCCAATCAAAACATGGTGATGCTGAAATGCTCATTGTGCAGAACAAATGCAAAAAAGGGGAGGAAGACAACTGTACCAGGAGCAGGGTACTGAGATAGACAAGTAAAGTACTGAAGCATAAGCAGCTGGTGGACACAAAGCCATCTCAAGTTCTATAAAGGATACAATAGGTCTTTTGCGAACACAAGATATAAAAATGATGGCTTCAAAACAGATGGAGGCAGGCGTGTGTTACGTTAAAGTCTGATTACAATGGCAAAGGGATGTGTGGACGAATCTCTTACTAGAGTTGAGAGATAGGGATCAGCTGATTCCTTTATAGGTGCCAACCCTAAAAAAAGGATAATATACCCATGAACGCTACCGAATTAAATAGACAAGCTATCACTTTTTGTGAGTTATCACTGTAAGAGAGTACTGAAGTGCTGCATCATACTCTGATGGCAGAATTTCCATTGGTAAACTTCTAAAATAGTCGTAAAAGGAGCTTTCAGTCAGTGTTCTCAACTCTATTTTATCCCTTTATCCCACCTAAAGGATCAAGACATTTTCCACACACACTCAAGCAACAACTGTGATAAAGTAAATAATACAAATATTTTAAAGAGTAAATTAAGTCACAGGAAGCAGATTTTCTGTGCGTATGATAGCTTTGAGGTTTTGGAAATCTTCATGTCCATCTAGGGATTTTTAAACTTAGTACCCGCACCCTTCTTCTTTGCTACTTTTCCAGAACCTGCAGATCCAATCCCTTTTTAGGTTTTGCCTGCTGGCGCTCTGTGCTTGCAAAATCTTTTGTGAATGAAAAAAAAAAAAAAGTAAAAGGTTTAGAACACACCCCTTGCATACCTGAACCTTCCATTAGCTTAGTCCAACGTCTTCTTAATTAACATGCTTCTCATTGGCTAGCTCATTTTGATTTCGCTTTCTGCTCGATGCTGCTTCGCCATCTCCCATCGGGTGGATTCTGGACCAAGTACTCCTTCCGGTCAGTGGTCATTGGCTACTGACCAGTGCCCTTCCACTGGCTACTTCACAGTGAAGGTAATATTTTGTGCTTTTTTCCAAATATGCACTCCTTACGAGTCTTCTTTCCTGTTCTATATTCCAGAAGCAGCATAGGCTAGTTTATTCCTACTTCTATATAGTGTGTACTTCACCCAAATGTATTGTGGTGCGTTACAGGAGCACCAGTTATCTCCCATAAATTTGCAGTCATCTTTTTTGTTGAGGCACCAGGAGATTGAGTGATTTGCACAGAGACACAGTATTTTTCATATCATTATTATTTAATTTAGGACCCCGTCCCAGAATTATGTTTTTAGGGATTTTCGTCAAGGCATGCACACATAAATAGGCCTCTGTTCTCCCCTTGAAATCTGCTGATTGCAGGGGCCGAGGTTATACAACCATATAGCAGGGAAGTGATTGTGTGTCCTTGGCGGCATTTCTGGCGAGTTCACTGAATGGGCAGCTTTTCAAGGGCCACATATGCTGGACAGACAAATTGGAACACCTCACATCTACAACTGGAACAGTTACAGAATTCTGACTGTATGGCTGACTAGTAATGCAGGATGCCAGCAGCAAGTTGTACTCTGGGACGTGTACTTTCGCTTTTAACAATTGTAGTCCGCTAAAATGTGAAACGTCTGCCTCAAGGTGTCCTACACAGCTTTTCAGCTACTCGGCAAGTCAAACTCGTTCCTGATTGAAAGGGTGCACACCTATAATTCTAGACACATCTTTAGTAATACCGCTCTCTAATCGGATATACCTTACTGTTGTTTAAGTAGATTTTGTACATAGCAAGGTTGGAACGGTTTTAAGTAGTTTCCCTTAATTCCCTTCTCCCGAAGCTATGCTTATGACTGGTAGCTGGAGTACACAGATTTTCCACCAACTGTAACAGGTCGGCCGGGTTTTATTCCGAAGTTTCTCTCTTCTTTTTATTATGTATTTATTTAGAGTTTAGTACCCGTTGACGAGGTGCTACATTTGGTAACTAAACACTGTATTTTCCCATAGACGTGGATTCCTTCTCTATATTTCCAAAGCAAGAGGCCCGGGCAATGCAAACCTTGCAGGGGAAAGACTGCGCATCGCTTGAGGTGCAGTAAAAGTGCTAATGCTGATAAACTAGAAAGATAGCTCTGTTGGAAGATATGCCAGCAGCAAAGAGTTGCGTGCTTCCAGTAGTCACATTTTTAAAGCCAGGCGATGCAGTCAGCTGATCAAGAACAAATAAACCAACCTGGTTAGGGAGGCTCTCACCCAACTGGAGGACTTCCTGGCCCGGGCTCTAAAGGACAGACTAGATCCGTACCACATGGAAGACATTAATGTCTGCTTGAACTCAACAGGTGGAAGGTCAGCCCTTTTGACCTCAACACGGGCTTGCAGTCAGTCTGGCATGTTATTTGAGAGAGGGTATGTTATGTGCTCTCAAAATAATGTTTTGAAGAACAAGGGTGGGGCATGGGGCTCCCTGTATGTTACTACATATGGGTGATGTTTTTAACCATAGCTAGTAAAACATGAGGAACTAAGCAGTTTCACGTGACACTGTCAGCCATTATTGGCTTTTAGTCAATAGCATTCTGGGACTTGTAGTTTTCTTTGGTTAAATTTATGCCATAATAGTCACAGCATGCTGCTGGGTAAGAAACGTGGTTTGATGGATGTCACCTGACTTCGAGACACCTTAGTTGATCAACTAAGATGAACTGCGGCACATTGAACTTCACCTCTATGTCACTACCATGTGCCAGTTTGTAAGATGCTACACATAAGCCAGTTACCTGAAGAAAGGTAGCAAGAAACGGGGATATTAAAAACATGTTTTATACACTGCTTTGCACCATAATTCGTTTTTTTCTAAGCGCTTTATATAATGTTTTTTATGGTATCGAATTTTTTTCTGCCCAGTTTATCGACTTGGGAAGGATGAAGAGTTCAAGTGACTCAGACATGCGGACCAAGCGAAAGTAAAGCCACCCGTCTTAAATGCAAACATAGGTTTATTGTAAATAAGGGTTGTAAAATGTGGTTCTCAAAAATGATTATTTTAGGAAGGACAGTAACCTGAGGGGAGAGGATTATAATTACAGCCTCTTCTACCCCCCTTCACTCCATCAGTAATACCCCTCAGCCCCGTCTCGCCAACCTCCCTCAATGCTGCAGTGCGACATTTCTCAAGGTCTATCGCCTTTTCCAGATAACACAGCACCCACTTGTTCAGGATTTAGGGATGACAGCTGCTGGCTATGGGGCCTGTAAATACAGTACCACAGCTTCCAGTTCCTATGAAATAGTGGTTTTGTATTCCGTAATCCCTTTATATGCCTGTTTTTGTACGGAGCTTGTGGATATGTGTTCGTAATTTTCCACAAAAGAAAGATTCTCTGCATCCTCTTAAAGACTGGATGAAGGCCATCTGAACTCCTGCAGCGAAGGGTCTCCTGTGGAATTTTGCAGGTTGACCTGGAGACACCTCCAGAAACAGTAATCATTTAGCCAACATGGAGACTCTTCGTATCAAGCAGTGCCCATCAGGCCCACAGAATGAGGATGGTCAATCACTTCTCTGATCTGTGCTCTCAGTAATTAGACCATGGTTGATCCTTCTGCCCATTTGTTCTTCTGGCAAGTCTTGAGAAATATTTTTCCTTTTCATCTTGTCCCTGACAAAGTTTGCATCTCTTTAGATCTTGATTTTCCAGCTCATTTTGACTGTCATCTGCAGTTCCCACAGAATTTTGTTGACAGAGTTATCTGTTGGCAGAAGCTGAGACCACTTCAGGCTCTTCTGGTTCCATTGGATTCATTTTATTACACTGTACGTGTCCCATAATCCACGTAATCTAACAGATTAGTCTACACAACCATTTCATGTTTCTCTATTTCACCTGTGCGGTTCTTAAGTTTGTCTGTTCCCTTGAGAATCATCTCTCACCATAATATTTTCCATGAGGCATCGAAACATTGCTATTGCTTTTGAATTAATGCAATTTTTATGTAGTCATTTTTGGAAAGACCAAGGAACCAGTGATATGTGATTGTTTCTTTAAAATTAGACTCCTATCAACTCAAAATCAATGGGGGAAGCTGGTCACTTTCACGTGTAGAAAAGTGCACCAGCAAAGTCCTGCATTCTAAATCTGCACTCAAGCTGAGTTGCAGCAACTCTCAGATCAAGATATACTGTCAAACATGTACAAATTCATGGCCACAATTTGTAGGATCCAGAGGTAAGGAAGGAACTGTGAAAGCAGAACAGAACCACTGCCCCTTCTGGATCATGGCTGGGTGCTAAACCTGGTTCCAGCATGAAGATTCCTTCCATGACTTTAAACAACCACTGGAAGAACTACTCAATGGTCACCAGTGAATTTCTCACAAGACAAAGCAGTGGACACTATGAGAAGATGCAGTTGCATATTGTGCCATCCACAAGATCCTATGTTTTGTTTTGCAAATTGTGAATAGGGGAAAGACTCTGACCAACCAGTATGGAAGTTAGTTCTACACAGGCATGGTAAGGACTAAAAGAAGGATCAGAAAGTCCACTAGCTCCATAATGTTATAATTCAAGAGTTTGGAAATTACAGTCATGTGGAGCTGCAAATTTGCCTAAAAGGGAAATCCACCACCTTGCAAACTTCGCCAACAAACGCTCTATTGCAGTCCATTTATTCATATCCAGGGCTAAAGGAAAAACATTTGCAGCACTTTGCCAAGTAAACCAGGCTTGGCAGGGTTGTGCTTTATACAAGATGTTTGAACCATTTCAAAATATCTTAATACTGTAGTTGTGAATTTGCTACATTTCCTATTTTCTTCACCACGACAGGACCCCAAACAGCGAAGCACTTCATTTTCATTTTGCCTTGTATTTGTCTTAATAAATGTATCTTTTTTGTATTTTTTATTATTCCATCAGTTATGTACAATTGCGGGGAAATTGTTCTATCATTTTCATGGACATTTACCACTTCTGAAGAGAATCCTTGCACTCAGAAAGAAGAAAGGAAATGCTTGGTGACCACAAGAAGCCAATGTTCTCAGCTGAGTAGAATGCAAATATTCTTCTTGTGTATCAAAGTGTGCAAAGTGTTTGCCAGAGAGATTATATGGAGCCCCTCTACCCTACCCCCTCCAAAACCCATTTCCAAATTATGTCAAGTAAAGCTTGTTTGGATGGACCACCTAAAAAACATATTCTTGTTATGAATGGGTTAACGCATTCACCTTTGTTAATGCTGAAATCCGCTGATAATATTTCTCCAAGGGATGAATGGTGCAACCTTAAGCACAAGAAGGAAGACACCAATTTACTAATGTTACAGATCTACCAGTTCTTTCACTTATATCACCCTACAAAGTAGTCAGATTAAAGGCACTGAAATAGCCATAATGTACTCCAGACTACATTCAGTGTGGAGGAAAAGGTGGCTGGTAGTACCACCAACGATTTAAGGTTCTCTGCAGGATACCTTTGCAGTGTCAGAAGCCAATCCATCTTGGGTCTTTTCTCATCCAAATGTTCATTAGCAGCAAGTGGCTTCCCTGCAATTAAGCCAATATCAACGTTACCATAGCTCTGGGAATGAAATGCAGAGGTGAATGATCTGAAAGCCTCATGGAAGCTTAGGAAGGAATGTAGCTACCCAGATATATAAACAGAGCGAACAAAGGCAGAGAGAAAAAAAAAAAAGGAATCATGCAGTGGACTTATACGTTCATAACCTATTTCCCGACAGGAAGGTAGAGGGCTAGTGGATGTTTTAGAACACTCAAGTAAGAAAAGCTAAGATGGTCTTGGAGATCAAGCAGCGGCATGCTGCATATTTCCACTTTAAGATATGTTATATCTGTGAGAAAACAGGGCTGATTGCAGAGGCCCCATAACTTTTTGCCCCCATTTTCCACTTTTTGCTGGTGTTTTCCTGACTTTAAAGGTGCCCTGGGTACTGCTAACCAGTTCCAGGGCCTGTGCTCTGTGTAAAATGGATATGCAAATTAGGCTAATTATAAGTGGCTAAGTTAACCTACCTATAAGTCCCTAGTATATGGTAGGGCATGTAGGTTTAGGGACCACAGCATAGGTGGTGCACACCTAGGTGCATTGCTGAGGTGCCCAGTGTCATTTTAAAAGCAAGCCTGCCTTGCTGGCTGCTTTTAAATTAAAGTTATATGCAAATTCGACTTTGGAATTAAAGGTACTTCCAAAGTCTTAAACTACCTTATTTTTACATATAAGTCACCCCTAAGGTGTGCCCTATGTGCCCCTAGGGCTGGGTGCCATGTAACTATAAGCAGGGACTTTATAAAAATAGATTTATAAGCCCTGGTGAGGTAAAAACAGCCAAATTCGTTTTTCCCTCATTGAAGTAAATGGCCTTCATAGGCTAGAATGGGCAGACTTTATTTTAAATTTTAAAGTCTCCTTAAATGTTACATACCAAGAATTTGGTATCAAATTGATTGTTGTAATAAATCCCACAACTTCCAGTTGTTGGATTTAATATAACTTGTCCAGGTAAAAAGTTTAGACTTTACCTAAAAAGTTGCCAATTTCAGCTCTGCATTGTTTTTGCTGCTGTGCTCTGATTGGCCAGCCTGCAGCAGCTTCTGCCAGGCTGCCTTGATGAGGTGTGAAGTGGCCAGGCTTCACACAAAGGAATGTGCTTGGGGGAGAGAATCTCCCCTCAGCAGATGGTGAGGCAGGAAGGGGGAGGGCTGCCAAACTGGTCTTCAAAGGCAAAGAAGGACATTTGCAGCACCCAGCAACACCCCCACATCCTGCAACCCCAGACAATTAGGTGCCCCCTTGATTAGATTAGGAGAGGGCAGGAGAGGGGTGTGTTTATGATTTTTAGCCACACCAGTGGGTGGGCTCAGCCAGATGTAACCTCCAAAAATCAGATTCATCCATGTTGGATTTTTGGAGACTGTTGCCTTCTGGGATGGATTTTTGCCACACTTCCCAGGAAGTGGTCATCACAGGGGGACGACCCTGTCCCTGATTGGAGAACCAGGGCCCCCCTGCTTTTCACCCAGGAGCAAGGATAAAACTGGCAGACCTGCACCCACGCCTCAGATCCCCTCCAGAATTCAACAAGAAAGGAACAGAAGAAGAAGAAGGACTGCCCTGCTGGACCCCTGGCCTGCACCTGGAACCTGCACTCAGAAGGACTGCACCAGCTGCACACTTGGGCTTCACCACAAGAAGGACTTTGCCTGGCTTCAACTGGTTCAAGGAGGGACTCCCTGTTTGCTACAGGTGAAAAATTGCTAAACCAGAGTCCCCTGCACCAACTCCTGAAGAAAGCGACCAGCTGACCACTGTCCAGTGGCCAAAAAGGAGTTTGCGCCAGGTGCATTCTGGGAGTTGAAGTCTGCACCCCCAAAGGACCATCACAGAACTTCTGGACACTTGGGGTGAGCTGTGGACCCCAAAAGAACCTTAAAAGAACATCTGGGTGAAGCCCCAGAAGTTTGGAAAAGATTGGAGAATTTTTGAAAAAAAGCTCCATAAAGTGACCGGCCCGACGCGGAAATTCTAGCCGGCTTGCCTCAACCGCGACCCGGCCTGACTTCGTGGTTCGTCCCGGTAAAGAAAAACATCCAAAAAAGAGACTAAGTCCGAACGTAAAAAGTTGACCGGGACCTTCCAGCAATCGTATCCGAGAAGGGCTCCACGGACGTCGGATCAAGATCCAGGTTTACCCCGGTCGAAGGATTTTCATCTAAAAAAAACGACTAAGTCCGAAGGTAAAAATCACCACCGAGGAAACCGACTTCACGTATCCGGACAAGGGTTCCAGGAGGTCGGATTCAACTGGCAGGTTCGTCCCGGGGAAGAAAAACATCAAAAAAGAGACTAAGTCAGAAGGTAACTTTTTAACCGAGGCCTCCCGCGACTTGTAGCCGAGCAGGGCTCCATCGCGGTCGGCCTGAAAGTTTGACTTTGCCCCGGTCCTGGTGCAACCAGATGACCCGATTGGCGCTTTTTGTTTCTAAGCGCTAGAAAATAATAATACTTTAAAAATTCATATCTCCGGTTCCCCTGAACCGATTTTAATCGTTTTTGTGTCATTTTAAAGATAAAAATATAAGCTATTTTTATAAATTGGTTTTGGATTTTTAAACTGTTTCCTTTGTTTTATTTAATTACTGTTTTGTGATATTTGAATGCTTTACACTTTGTCTCCTAAGTTAAGCCTTGACGCTCGATGGCAAGCTACCAAGGGTAGAGCTGGGATTAATTTACTGAGACCTAACTGTACTTATGTGGAGGTTTGTGGCTTGTTGCTAGGTGTAGGTACCTACCTGCCCTACCAATAACCCATTTTCCAACAATATCATTCTATAGTTTTGAAGAGTATGGTAGCCCAGGGGGTCTTCTGGTGTTGGTTTTAGAAATCTCCTAGATTGAACAGAGGAAGTAAGGAGTGAGTCCAAAGTAAAGTTACTTAATAAATAGGCAGGATTTAGATGTTTCTAGTACTTACAGAGATGTGGTTCATGTTTTCAGTACTTGGTGCTGCGCTCGAGGAGGGCTAACCACCGGAAAAGGCATGACGTATGCATGCCTTCCACTAATGAAAGCAAGCAGATTTTAACAGGCAAGCCCACGAACCAATGAAAGACAACTGACGTGAACGAGGCTCCGAGCCCTTTTCTAACTCCTGAAGCGTCTCGCAAGTGAAAAGCATGCGACGCAAGCTTGACCCTAAAAAAGGCTGGTTTAACAGTTCACCAGTTGATTACCTGCACTTCAAAGCACAAGAGGTTTTGGTGGTTTGATCATAAACTTCAAAACGTGGATGAAATTTACAAGCAAGTTTCCATAAATATCGTTATGCTATAAAAATAGTTGTTAGTAGAGCCATGAACTGTGAATTTGAAGTACTTCAAAATCTACTGATACACAACTTTTCCTCAGAAGAATGAATAATGTGAGGCACTGTCAGTATGTTTGCAATACTTTTACCTCAGACATCTTTCAGTATAAATTAGAAAAACATTAAGGGCCTTATTATGAGTTTGGCGGTCCCACCACGGGGTCGCCAAACTAACGGGGAGGACACCACCGCTATGGCAGTGATTTCCCCCCCGAGCGTATTACAATTTTCCCTCCGGGATGACCAACGGGATCATTGTTATACGCACTCCTGCCGAGCTGTCTGGCAGTAACAGTGTTAGGATACTGGCCTCTGCTCTTTTAAGGGAGCGGAGGCCAACATCCTAACACACCAGCCCCCTCGGAATGAGCACGATCTGCAGTGCAGACATTGAGCATTCCAACGGTGCTGTGCAGGGGGGCACCTCTGGCCCCCGGCACTGGCCTTCTACCAGCCTTTTTATAGCAGGGTCACCGCCATGAAAAGACTGGAGGAAAGAGGGGTTGTAATCAACAAGGCAACACTGGGTTCTGCGCCGCAGTGGCTGGTTACAAGCCAGACTGCTTGTAATCGATGATTTTGGTGGGGACGGCAGCCTTTAGGCGGGCCTGCCTGCCAAACTTGTAATGTGGAAGTGCGACCGCCATCATGGGGCTGGCAGTCCTAGAACCACCAACCTCGTAATCAGCCCCTAAGTGACTTTAACGACAAAAAGGTACACTGTTCCAAGACAAAAGAATAAGAGCGAACCTAATTCTACAGGAGCGAGAACCCTCATGCATCACACTGGATGACTGGCTTCATCATTGGGAAGGCTCCTCTTCAGGCAGGTGCTTCAATGCCTGACGGGCTCCCCAAAGGGGGGCTCTTAACTGTATTGTTCAAATAGTAGCAGCTGAGAATCAAATCAAATCGACAAGGTACCCAAATGCAAGTACCCGAGCAAAAGATGGAGAGAATAGAATGCTAAAATTGGTTATCCATCAAACCAAAATAATCATAAATTTAATCAGTGTAAGTACGATGGGGACCAAGATTAAAAACAAAAATGGGAGTAAAGGGTGATTAATAATGTTCACCTACTCTCAAATAAAGGCACTAGAGGATAAACCCGTTATGGTACCTCTAGACATCAGGTCTACATGGTTCGCGTCTGGTGGTCCAGCCGGATCCAATGACGCTTCATCAGGACCAAAGGAAAACACTTCTCCAAACTCTAAGCTAAAGTGAACCCTAATATGGGAAGGAAAAACAGTCACTTACTTTTAATCTATTGGCTAAGTCAAAAAGGTCGCTCTAGGTAGATAAAATAAAATTAACAATGATCAGTAGACGTAAAAATGCAACCCCAAATATAGTGCACACGTGAAAATATAGTGATTAAGGTGCAACACTCACGTGGAAATGTAAAAAACATAGGCTTACCATCCCCGATATCAGGATAGAGCTCAAAGGGATCGCATGTCAGGAAATGGAACTGACATTCTAGGAAGAAAAATATTAAGGTTAATAGCAATAAGTTAAGATGATGCTAGGTAGTAGCCCTTCCTGCTTACTCACAGTCCATCATCAATTACAACTCTTAGAGCTGAAAACCATGGTAGTTACAATTATTAATATGACATGGTGAAGCAAAAAAAAACAGAAACATAGTAACAATGGTTCACATCATCCCAGTAATAACAGCAACGTCCATTCCAGGGCACTGAAACCACCCCTCATAGTAAATAAGGATAAAAAGTAAGATTTCAGAATTTATCGCTGTAAAACGGAGTATAGATAAGGACAAAGATAAGTGTATACGGGAAATACCGTTGGTTATTTAAACATGTGTACAAACATAAAATGCCAAAATAAAGGAGGAAATAACAAAGCTGACGGAGTCAAAAGAGCGTCTAGTTCAGTCCATATCAGAGGTGAAGGGAAGACTTACTTCAGTGTCCTAATCGTAGGTTTCTGAACCTACCCTTCCAACGTGCGTCCCCATTAAACAGCCGCACGGAGTTCGACCGGGTCTTAAATGTGATTAGCAAGACCCAAAAGAAGATGCCGGCTCGCGTGTCGTCGGACGCTACTAAAAAGAGAAGACCGACTCGATCTTGGTTATAAGGTCGCTGTCTGTTGAGTGATCCGGGGGCATGTTCCGACGTGGAGGCAGACTAAAATTGGTCAAGTCTGCAGTTTTGGAAACAATTTTTAACCAATATAAATTTAAATTAAGGTGGAGTTATATAAATTGAATGTTTCATTAATTATGGATGACACTGCAGTCAGAGACAAAAATAAAGACTGGCAACAGCCTGGAAGTTATATTCTTAAATCAGCTATAGAAATTAGCGACTAAGGTGAAAGTGAGGTCCAAGGAATATCATCATTCAAACCCCTTAAAGAAGTCCCTAATTTAAAAATCCAACGTTGTTCAATTCTGAAAAGGGAGTTAGGGCCATTGGGAAGGGCTCGGTGGGCCTCCAGGACCACCCACCAAAAATCCTCTGGGGTATGGGAAGCGTCCAAATAATGAACACTAAGTTTGGTAGTCACTCAATGGCATCTAATGTTGCTCCTGTGTTCGTTTATGCGTATCTTAACGGGACGTGTTGTCATCCCAACATAACGTAAACCACAAGGACATGTAATCATATAGATGCAGTTCTTAGAATTGCAATTCGTGTGTCTCCTTAAATACCACCTCCCAATAGGGTCAAGGTCTAATGACGTGGTTCGACTCGTTAAGGGACAGACATTGCAATTACCACAAGGGTGATGACCTTCAACCGGGGGGAGATCCCACAGTGTCTGTTATTTTTGAATATCACGAGAAGTGAGTGGCCGTGTGTGGACCACTATGTCTTTAATGTTAGAAGTACGCTTAAAGGCATATAATGGTTTTGGAATTTCAATACCACCACTCTCCAAAGTCGACCAACGTTTATTAACCAATTTTTTTTATGTTGTTGGACAATGGGGTGAATGTGGTGGCACAAGTTATACGTGTCTGAGGGGCTCTCTCCTTAGTCGCCAATAAGCATTCCCTATGATTGTTTTTAGCTCTTTTGGGAGCCAAATTTACAGTTTTGATTGGATAGTGTCGTCCATAAAGTTTTGATTGGAGGGTATCTGCTTGTCTATCAAACTCCTGCACAGAGCTACAGTTCCTTCTCAGCCGTAGGAACTGACCCACAGGTGAATTATCTCTTAAGGCCTTAGGATGATGGCTCTCATATAGTAGCAGGCTATTCCGATCTGTTGGTTTATGGTATGTGCTGGTTGTCAGTACACCCTTGTCAATGGTGATCATCAAATCCAGGAATGGCAATTGAGTAGATGATATTGAAGCCGTAAATTTCAGATAGGGATCGAGGGAGTTTATCCAGGTAGTGAATTCCTCTGCTAGTGATAAAGGTCCCTGCCATACGACCAGAATATCATCTATGTAATGTTTCCATAGATGAATGCCATTTTCAAAAGGGTTAGTCGATGCTAAAATGTATTTTCTTTCGAAATCGTACATGTATAAGCAGGCTAGGCTAGGAGCAAAAGTACTACCCATCGATGTCCCTCTGATCTGGTGAAAAAATTGCTCTTCAAACTCAAAATAGTTCTCTGTCAGATCCAAAGTAGCACATTGCATGATAAAGGCTATAGGTGTGGACAGAGATGAGGAATCATTCCGTAGTGCCGCTTCCACAACCATTAAGGTAGCTTCTTGAGGGATATTCGTATAGAGTGCTTCCACATCTAAGGTAATGATACCATTTATCTCACCGGTTTGATTGATAGATTCGAGGGTGGTAAGCCTATGTTTTTTACATTTCCACATGAGTGTTGCACCTTAATCACTATATTTTCACGTGTGCACTATATTTGGGATTGCATTTTTACGTCTATTGATCATTGTTAATTTTATTTTATCTACCTAGGGCGACCTTTGGGACTTAGCAAATAGATTAAAAGTAAGTGACTGTTTTTCCTTCCCATATTAGGGTTCACTTTAGCTTAGAGTTTGGAGAAGTGTTTTCCTTTGGTCCTGATGAAGCGTCATTGGATCCGGCTGGACCACCAGACGCGAAACATGTAGACCTGATGTCTAGAGGTACCATAACAGGTTTATCCTCTAGTGCCTTTATTTGAGAGTAGGTGAACATTATTAATCACCCTTTACTCCCATTTTTGTTTTTAATCTTGGTCTCCATCGTACTTACACTGATTAAATTTATGATTATTTTGGTTTGATGGATAACCAATTTTAGCATTCTATTCTCTCCATCTTTTGCTCGGGTACTTGCATTTGGGTACCTTGTCGATTTGATTTGATTCTCAGCTGCTACTATTTGAGCAATATGGTTAAGAGCCCCCCTTTGGGGAGCCCGTCAGGCATTGCAGCACCGGCCTGAAGAGGAGCCTTCCTAATGATGAAGCCAGTCATCCAGTGTGATGCATGATGGTTCTCGCTCCTGTAGAATTAGGTTCGCTCTTATTCTTTTGTCTTGGAACAGTGTACCTTTTTGTCGTTAAATACTTGCATTGGGAGGCTGTACACCGGACCAGTAATCTCCCGGTCCCTCCTCTTTCTTATATACTAAGTGACTTTAGCCAAGTAAAAAAAAAAAAAAAAAATCTTCAGTCTAGATGAGTCCGTTTTTCTATAACAAAATAATAATAATAATAATATTAATTACACCCCTGAAGGATCCGTCCTCAGGTAAGCGCACACTTTTATTAGTGCATAAAGAAAAAGATATATAAAAACGATTACAATTTCGTCACCCCTGAGTCCCAACTCTTGTATTACATTATAATTGGCAAGTTGTTAGGTCACTCATTCATTGTGCACTTTAAAAGATTAGGCACGTATAAATCTGCCGAGAACAGATTGGCAGGGAAAGCATTTCCATTGTTTTCACATAGGCCTTGTCACTTGACAAGCCAAAGACAAATATTCATACCGCAAATACAGTTGTTTCACAACTGAAACAGAAGTACGTGGAGAATGTGAACATACCAGCCTTAGACTTCCTTCCAACAGCAGGTCTAGAGTCTCTTTAACTAAATGAGCCCGTGAAAACTGGGAGGGTATACTCTTACCGCTGCCAACAAAAAGGAAGTCTCACTGGCAGAGTTTTCTGTGTGATACATCAGTCGCAGCTCTACAACGAAATCCATGCATAAAAGCAGTTACCAGATGCCAGCATAATTACCATGTGCTATTTCCTCATCTTATGTTTTTTTAAACGAGGCAAAGGTTTACAGAATCGTTTCATCCAATTGCTTTTTCAAGACGGAAAATGAATTCCACCAAATCCTTTCAAATTAAGTCAGTCAAAATATTAAATTATGCTCATCTTTAACTCAACAAAGGACTGAGGCAATGTGTTATGGACAGCTTTAACAGGCATCTACCCTAAACCCAGTTTGAAAGTGGGAACCCTTGGTATTCTCTTACACTCAAAACTGCGTGGATGGACAAGTGTCAGTTATTTAAACAAAAAAAAATCCCTTCATCTACCTCCGATATCACCGGTGTATTTTTCCTTTTTTGTCTAGGACCAATAATAAATTACTACTATCATTGTGTTCACCCACTGGGGCATTGATTCCTGCAATGCCATCTTCTTAAAAATCAATTCCAAATATCTTTCCAACTCCAATACACTCAAAATGCAGCAGCCAGGACAATTTCCTGCTAACACAAATGTGTTCATTTCTCAGCAAATATGCTTTCTTTACACTGGCTTTCCATGAAGGCGAGAATTGCTTTAAAACACTCTGTTTTACTCACAGAATTCTTATCTATGACTTTATCTAATTACTCGTACATGAATTTTAATAAAGATAGGCCCACTAAAAAGCTTCACTGAGCTTCCCAAAAAGTCCTGATGATGCCTACCTTTAAGCATACTTTCTTAGTAAGAAATATTTATGAAAGGCAGCGGTTTACCATAGACTCATTTTAATAACTGTTAAATGAAACAAGGACAAATAGACTATGCAACACACTTAAAGTGACTTATAAGAAAGGGAAGCAGGCTGGCCTGCAAACACATGCTTTATCATAAACTCAACCAGCATAGCAACCTGCGCTCAGTGTCCACATAAAAAAGACAAACATTTGAGTCTAAGTGGGCTATGTAAAGTAAGTGAAGGCTGCACAGCCAAGTGTACGTTTTTGAAAACAAAATATTACAGAGCTCATTCCTTAAAAAATGAACAGAGACCACCCTGCCTCTGAAGTGTCAATGGTGCTTCGACCTTGAGAATATTTATGAAGTTTCATCAAGACTGCGCCACCTGGGACACAGACTGGATGGCAGAAATAATTCTGGGCATCTAATGTCGAGCCAGGTAGAAATTGCAAATAAGAGACTATACGTGCAGTACCCGATAGTTGATGCTTTAGTGTAGACAAACTGAATTTGCAAGCAAAAAATGTCACTGAATCGGACAGCATACCAGCGCTAGTGCAACCATGCGGCGGTAAGACCTTTGGAAACTTAGCTGCCACTCTGGATCAACTTCCTCAGGTAACCAAAGACGAACAAACGTTCCCAGGCACAGGAACATGCTCAACACCTGGCTTTTTCACAGTAATTCATAGCTTGGTCTATGGTTCACTCATGGGTCTTGTTGCGTTTAGCATTTTCTAGCACAAAAAGACAGACAGATAGATAGAGAGATAGATAGAGAGATAGATAATGTAACAGCCTATTACGGTGTTGAGTAGCTGTATCACTTGTTTGTTTTAGGTAACTAGTGATGACACAAATACAATTAAAACAACTATTTGTAGAGCACAGCAGTTGATTCCAAAGAAGCAACCCTGTGCTAAGCTGAGATAGAAAGCAGAGTCTGTTACAACTCCATGAACAAATGACTCCTCAGGCAGGCCTTGAAAGTGGAAGCCATAAGAATTGCGGTAAGATGTTCGGGTAAAGAATTCCGCATGATGGATGCCTAAAAGGAGAACGATTTTCCACCTGCTTTGACTTTATGCATCCTTGAAATACATACGAGATTTGGATTAGAAGGGCAGAGGTGCCCTGTGGGCTGCATTTCCTTTGACATTTTCTTGAATATAGGCTGAATGTAATAAAACAGAGTTTTTAGAGTTATTGCAGGCTTCCTTCTATTATAAAGATATTATTAGCAACCTTTGTGCTCTCTGCCTCTATACAGTATTATCATACAGCCTTGTGCTATATATGGTGAAGAAAACTCTGGTGATTGAGAATAGCATTACAATGGGCAGCAGGGGGTGCATTACCTTATATAATTTACTTCTGGTAAAACCCATTTAATCAAGGTCAGAAGCACCTTATTTTACAGCATAAATGGCATGACTGCTGAAAGTAGTCTGCAAAGAGGGTTCTAATTTTCTAACCATTGTGGCATCAGTATCAGGGCAACCAGGACTACATGATCTAAATACCGACTGGGTGGTTGTGAACATAACTGTAGCAATTGTATCAATCTCGTGGCCTGAGAGAAATGAGGATAGCTAAGGCAGAAACTAGTTAGATAATCTCGAACAAACTACCAAGGGTTATCTGATATGAATGTGATACTTATGTTTTTATATTTACCCATTTAGTTTTTCTATGTGCACACGTTTTTAAATAGCTCATTTTTTCAGAGTTTTTACTATTTTGAATTTAATCATTTTACGTAGGGACAATTTTTTCGAATAAAAAGAAGAATAACACCATAATTCATTAAAAATGCAGTATTACTAATGGAGCAGTAATAGAATGTTTTCTAAATTCAGTGTTGTGTTATTATTATAGATGTGTCTTCGAAGTGACAAAATCCAATATACATTTAATTTGTACATCTGCACCATCAATGGTTCTTTTGCCCAAGGCCTTTCAGGTTACCAAAAAAGTTATAAAAACAAAAAAATAACTTACTAAAGAGCCTGGCATAGATTAAGGCAGGGACAAAGCTGTTCAATTCCTATATCTCCAATCGAATTGTGATCCAGCTGTAGACTAATTGGGTTCTTGAGAAATTTCAGGACAAAGGCAAGAGCAGTGCACTCAGGTGGCCCGATCCCACAGTACGTTAACTTTAGGTGTTCCACATCAAAGTCATTCACAGCATCTGCGGCAAGATGGCTGTCTTGCATTTCATGAATGCAATTTATTAGCCAGACAAACTCTGGCATGGCATGCATGCTTTTCTTTTCGCCATGCACAGCTGGTGGAATAGACTTGAAGTGGTTCTGTATGCTTTCTGCCAAGAGACGCTTGAAGAATTTCTTTTTTTTTGGTAGTTTTTCAGGTTTCCAAGATTCTACCAGTAAATCACACAGCCTATTAGAGAGCAGGCCTGCCAGAAAGTTGGCCGTCATCTGTAGGTTGGAGTGCTCAGCCTGATGCAGCATGGCCACCGTAGTCCGTTCCTCAACATCTGCTGGCTTAAAGCACATTAGTGAACAAGTCCTAAATGAAGAAGCGTGGACTTTCTTTCTTGTGTGGGCAAAGAAACAGTGCATAACCATTGATGACAGCTGATCGTTTATTGCCAAATACAATGCTACAAAAAAACACTGGAACGTAATATGAACAAACTCATAGTGCTGATTCAATGACAAAGGGTCTTTGGACAAATTTCTGGAAAGCACAAAAAACCCAGAGGAAATGTCCTCTTCACTCACCTCCGCTTCCTTAAGCTGGTGCGTATTAAAAACATAGCAGCAGTTCCCTAGACCAGAGAGAGCAAGTCTACCTAAGTGGTGTATTGTGTTTGCTTTTGCACAAAGAACATTTTGTGTCCGATCCTTTGCTGGTACGTTGTGCATCAAAAAATGCCTCAGAGTTAACAGATACACGTCAGTCATGGTCTGGGGAGAAAAGCCGCCACTGCGAATCAGCTCCTTGTGACATCTGGAGACAATCCAGCAGAATACAGGAACATGACACAAACCATGAAGAGATGGATTGGTGTTTAGCAAATCAATAATTGATTGTGAAACTTTGAGGTCACCATGATTCCGTTTTATGAACAGTTCAATTTCCCCTTCAGAGAATCCTTTGACACAAACTTCCTTCTGGATATACTTCCGAAAACTAGCACTTATTGCGGCAGGTCGACTGGTCACAACTTTCAGGGCGCCCTTCATCAGGTTTCCTTGAACAAGATTGCAGAGAATGCTGTGAATGCTGGCAGGCTCTGTGGAGGAGCAATGTTTTTCCTCATCAGTAAATCTAAACTTGAACTCATCAAAACCATCAAATGTGAGTAATATCTCCTGGGGGTTGTTAAGTATGTATTGGAATATCTCTTCTTGGTCAAAGTCTGGCCAGCAGCAATGTTCAAAGAGCAATGTCCTCAAGGAAACTGGCTTTTGAATACAACACAATTGTCTGCAACTGAACGGGAAAATGAACGAAAACTTGTGAAAGGCTTTGCCAGTGGCCCACGTATGATGCATTTGCTGAAGTAGTGTAGTCTTCCCACACCCGGCTTCTCCTACTATAAGTATTGTGTCTGCATCTTTATTTATACATCCATTGGCATCAAAGAGGTTGACAATTCCAATAAAGTTATTGGAGGAATGCGTGCGCCCAAGTACACCAATATTCTTTACCAGCTCCAGTACACTCTCGGTGTAGACATCCTCCAGGCACATGTTCTCAGCTCCATCATATGTATTAAGAAAACGGGACTGAGCAGAGACAATGGATTTCAGTTTTCTCTGATACTTCATACAAGTCTCACCTAGAAAACAAATACCAAAGTATATTTTAATTTTCAGTCTGCTGGGTCTTCACTTAATGCCAATGACCATAGTCTACTAATATAGTTTGGAGAAAACCTTTCCTACACAAGGACCTGGGGTATGCGTAAAACATATCACTCATACAATTCTAGCAGAGTCAAATCAAAGCATTTGATTCAATCTAGCCTATTAAGTAACTATGCATGTATTGTGATGGCTTGGTTTATGGTGCCCTAAGAAACATACAACATAATGCTTTGAGTCACTGGTGCTCTGGAAACATATTTAGAATCTGTTCCCAGGCAGGTTACTTGTACAGACAGCAGTGAAGACAGTAGGGTTGGGGGAGTGGGTGTGAAAAAAGGTTCTCCCAAGTTTGAGCCCTGAAAAGTAGACACATTTTACTTCATCATTCAGCCTCCACCTTTTCAGAAGGACTGAACTCTGTTAACGTCGAGCAATTCCTGAAACCACCTGTGATCGGCAAGGTTTGGCATGAGTGTCTGGATGTGTGTTTTAGTGTGTGCACATGATTATGCATGGGTGAATTAGGGACAGGTATATTGGGGTACAAAGCACCCATAATGCTTCCCCTGCTAATGGTGACACAAACACACCTCATGTAAAGAGTCTACAGCTGTATGTTAAGTAAGGGTAATCCACATGTGCATTTGAGAAACCCGTCAGTCTATGCATACCTGGAGAGCTATTTTTAGGTCTGGGTTTTGACAGCGGAGCTGTCAAATTGACTTTTTACCAACAATATACATATAGTGTGGTCTTTGGGTCCACACCGTTAAACCACTGGCTTTCTTAAAGAAGCATTTTCCAGACATTGACTTGAGATTTTTTTCAATCCTGTCCTTGCTCAGCATAGTGAGGTATTGATCTCTCACCCATTACTATTGGCTGTTATGGGGTATCCTCCCACCTGAAGTGCTTGCATTGAATCTGAACAGTACAACTGACGGCTTAAGAAATCTCCGTCCGCTCCTTCTAGCTCCCTCCAGTGAGGCTCGCTCCAGGTGCTACTGCTGCCTGCATAAGCACATCAAACCCAAACCTATTACCTTTGGCAATGCGTGTTTGTGATGGTTTGTCCTTCATGGTGAAACCTCTACCCTAAAGAAAGGGTGACTGAAACATTCTCCTTAATTAATGTCCAAGGAGCTTACAGAGTCTTCCTGCCTTGCTAGCAGATTTCCATACTGCCATTTGATTTATTTTCCTTGGATGGCTAATGTTATTTATCTACCTTTTTATTGTGGTGTGAATTCGTACGGAGATTACACATCTGCTTGGTGCTGTTTGTTCAGTTCACTGGGCCAGGCTGTCCTACTCCTACCGTGGCTTTGGATTCGTAAGCCGGTACAGGCACGGTTTAGAATAGCTTGAAGAGTAACAAGCAGGGTTTCCTTCCGGGACGACTGTTACCCGCCTGTGGGAGCACAGCCCTGCAGAATCCGAGGCAGCGGCAGATCAGCAGCTAGCAGGGCTCGGTACATTTCATTTCTCTTCGGAGTTCAAGAAAACCAATGCCAGCTCAGCTTCCTTGCTGTGACCAAAGCATTGTGTCCGGTCCAGTGCTGAGGAGGAAAAACAAGAAGCTGTGCCCGCATACCAGACCTATTTTTAAAGGTTCAGGGCTAACGCGAAACACGACCTTCTTTGTTCCTCATTAATGCCAGTTTAGGTCCGTGGCATAAAATTAGTCTTTTCAGTTTCGCAGACAAAGCATTATTCTTCAATTCCAACTTCTATCATGCTGAAATATTATCTAGTGTGCCTGGCCCTGGCAGGTCCTTGAGAAACCAGGAACTAAGACTATGAAACACACTCGTGGCATCCTTCTAGCCCTTTTTTTAAAAGGCAGCGTAGTCCAGAACTCTGACTCCTAGCTAGATGACCTAAAGCTATCTATAGGCAGGCCCATAACTAATGGCTTTCCATAACTTTCTCCACCAATGTCTTTTATCCAGCAGTAATTGTAGGTGTATGAAACTGCCTTTTAAACTACATCAACCCCATATTTCGCACATACTTATCAACTACATGGGAGGCTAGGCCCAAGGTGGCATCTGAAGCGAGGCTAGGCCTAAGGTGGCATCTGAAGCATGGCCAAGCCAGTCCAAAAGGAACAGCGAAGAAGGGTTAATCACTCTGGTCGCCTACAATCCTACTCACGAGTTTGGCAGCAGAGGTGCAACAGAATGAACATAAACACCCCCCACCCACCCCCATTGGTGGCTTAAATTTGTCTTTAATCGCGCTTTAACGCCCGTCCCATCCTAAGCTTTGACTGATATTAACCCTAGTGCTGCAGATCATTTCTTCCTACCAAATGACTGAACCTTAACTAAGGTAAGTCAAGTATAGGAGGAGGTGGTACCTGTATGAGGCAGTGCCAAGCATGCAGCGGTCATTACTGATCATAAAAGTCCTTGTCCTCTCTGTAACCAGCCTTCTCTTCCTTTCTACCTCCAGGTGCATGCCCCCGCAGCCCCACCCTGGTGGCCATGACATACTCCTGCTCACCTTCACGTGTACGCCCAACCTCAACAAAATAGTGGCTCTAGTATATAATGGCCCTCTTTTTCATTATGGGCGCTCACCCATGGTGTTATGGCATCTCTTGTATATTGTGATCCTCCATGATAGTACGATGGTTCAATGCTGAACAATAACCCAACATATTGTGACCATCCCTGGCATAATGGAAGCACAGGCATATCGGATCCAGTCCCTGTTATGGTGGTGGCCCTGGCTTCTTTACTTTCCTTTACATAATGGTGGTAATACTCAGCATGATTTGCCCTGGTACATGGGGGTCAAGCTTGGCTTCGGATGATCCCCTTGGTATCTAATGGGTATCACCACCACATTATTCTGGGTATACCCATCAGATGACTTACTGTGGGACTTCATGTTGTAATAGTAATAAATGGCCAGGTGAGGCAGAATCTGTAAACACTAAAAGAAAAGCTTACCTGGATGTTTGGGGACCAAACATGGGTATTCAACAAAACATTTAAGGTGACATTTGGTGACAAAAATGTCTATTTACAGACAGGCTTAAACTTGAGAAAATCATTCATTTTTCAAGCAGAGTATGTCTTTTTCAGAATATGAAGTAATAGGGTTGAGGAAAAAGCAATAGTGTGTAAGACTAAAATATGCATGTTTTAGGATTATAGCAAACTGATAATTGGGGATAAATTTAGTGCAGTTCCATAATATACTTGAAAGTGGTATAAATTATTATTTGTGACGAGCAGCACACTCTTAGTGCAACTTTCGTGGTACCATAGGTAACTTTGGCTGTTAACTCTTAAATCAGGTAAAAGATGGTATAATCTGTTGTTGCTTGACTTTTTAGGTTTTGACAGCAAAGCTGTCAAACAGATCTATTGCTTATAATACAGAGTCAGCTTTGGGTCTGCCCCTTTGAACCACTGGCTTTCTTCAACTACCTCCGAGTCACTGGGTTAAGACTGTCACTCACTTTTTGACTTGGCTAGTGGAGCATTCAAATCAAACCTTATGCTTTTTGCGATTTGATGAAATGGAAAAATAAAAGTTAAGTGTAGACCTGATTTAACATGCACTTTGAAACATTAATGGAAGGCAATGTCAACTTGCAAATCCAGATTAACTGATCAGCATTTAGAAAGTTAACTCATTTGTAAGCAAATATTAAGGTACTGTGCTGAAAACTTCACTGTTTACCTCATTATGTTAAAGTTTTGAGAGAAAATCTCCTAAACACCATAAGGAAATTTCGGTTTGCAAATCACAAAATGAAGGTACAAAAATACTTCATTAATTTATCATCAGAACTGAATGTAATACCAGTGTCTTTCGAGACAATTAATTTAAACATTGTACTGTAAAATGCATGGTTTTTGATTTGGCCCCATTTTGAAGTTGAGCATGCAAGCGCTTTGACCTGTTGTAAGCATTGTGGGCTTTTAACCGCACATACCTCACACGCATCACTTTCACTCGTTCGTGGAATGCCTTTCAAAAATCCCTTGATATCATTGGTAATTGCTTTACATTTGGGGAGATTTAGTTACCGCCTTGCAGACTGATCCTGTTACATGAATAATTGTACAATTGCCAATATACTTCAGCATGGGTGAACTATTGTTTTCTTTTGTCTCTCCCCCTCATGTTTCATAGCAGCTATGGCTTTCACAGTGCAAACAGCTCCAACTCCATTGGTTGTATTGGAGCGCTGGTCACATTGTTCACACTGTTGCCCAATCAGAGTCATTTCTTTTGGCTCTCCCCTTCACGCTCCACAGCTTTCCCAAAAACACTTACAACTGATAAATGCTTTATGTAAAAAATAAAAAAAAATAAAAACACACAGAAATCCAAACGCAGCTTTCCTGGCACAGTGGGAGAGCGGATACAATATTCAATGCACTCGGGGAAAAATCAACCCATAATGCTTTGCAAGCATTCTTTTTCAAAATATTTTGCCCATAACTCAGCCTGTGGTGGCCCTAGGACAATGGGACCACAATCAAAACATTCAGCATCATGCGCTCTTTCTGTTTAGGTAATCTATAGGACCCACACTAGGTTAGTGGGAACTCAAAAATAATAAGCCCTCCCACCATGAAGTTCCTTTTTAAGCTCTCTTACGGCTGGGAACTCTTGTTTGACAGCTGGAGTAGTTTGTATTATAAGGGCCTTAATGTTGTAGTATGCCATCTTTAAGACATGGTTCACCATCTAAAAGTCCACCAAAATCAAAAAACCTAGTGAACTTAGCAGAGAAGATAGCCCTCTTATAGGACAATGCCACACCAAGGGCAAGGATGTTTCCAATTCTGAAACAAGGAAATGGAAGAAAAAGATCAGAAAGGACAAGAACGCAAGCTTTCTGAACTGAGGCACCTATTTAGAACAGAATAACTGTCTCAGAATAACTACTATCACCCTCCTGCGATTCAAGGAGGAACTGAAGAATCTCTTCTCGGAAATCTCCCTTGAAAACTCATGTCTTGATAGAAAACTATCTCCTCACTGTAGGTAAACCACCTTTTCTCTGCCTCCCTTTAAGTATTTTCAACGACATACCTTGGCTCTTTCTCTTCTGTTCAGTATTACATTGTTTTCCAGCAGCTCGTATGTAGAGTTGCTCTCATAAGCACATACTGTTACAACAGGTGATAATTTCAAAAACAGAAATGATAGAATGGACATAGAAACTGATATATTCCATCACCCAATAGAAAGGTTTTATCTAACGAAAGGCCAAAGACTGATTAGGCATTGACATAAATCTTGGCTCTATCTCAAATTTGATTTCATCAGCAAAGGATCCAAGGATTAAATGGACCTAAATGTATATCCATATATCTGTCCATCCTTTTTTCGTCTGATCATTCCCTTGGTTGACCACCCCTTTTGAATGCCTACTTGTGTATTGACTCACTTTTACCTATTTTGTGTGGGACAGTGATTGAGTATTTGGATGTTTGTGGACTCAGTCTTAGCTTTGGTGTCTTGCTCAGTGGACATGGTTACCTGACATGCCTTTGCATCTTTGTAACATTCTACCCTTTCTAAACATATGTTGACCCCTGATCCGCACACATTTAGCCCTCTCTGCATTGATTTATACCTCCAACCCTATCTTACTCCCTCCTTCTATCTCCTGAAGCATATTGTTTGCATCCTTCTTCCTCCCTCTATGACAAAGAGACACATACCGTTGCTTGTCAACCACTGCTCATTTCCCTTTTAAAGAATATCATCTCATTCAATAGGCACCTTCCTCAATCCCTCGCCTTATCGCCTCACAAGGTGCTTTACAAGAAACCATCATAACACGTTGTGTGGTCTGTTTGTATGGAGAAATACATGTCAGGTGGTTTATGTGTATAGTTGCCTATATGCATGAGTGCATGATTATCTGCTGATTATGTGCAGGGATGTCTCAGTGTTCTATCATGTCTGTATATTTGCATGCATGTGCCATCTAGATTATTAAATGTGCGGATTGTTTGTGTGCATGCACCACATAAAAGCTAAACCTGTTAGTTTTTGCACTGCTTACACCCTGCAGTTAAATGCCTCTTTTTGCATGATCACCCAATTTTTGGGGACTGATGCACTCCGAATCTGCTTACAAAGCCCCCAACTATGTGGTCTGACCCCTAAAACATGTGAAAAATTTCTATACTCCTAATTGCCATATTTAGCTTACCTATAAGTCACTAGTATCTGGTAGAAAGCGTACACTGGGTCCGTACATTACATGTCACTAGTGTATAGCGGCACACATTGTGCCACCACTACAGTGCCAGCGCAAAATATGACTGAAGGTCTATCACTGTAGCTTGACTGTGTAGTTCTAAAACTGCAAATTTGACTTGCCAAAATAACCCTATTTAACAGGCTTACACCCTACTTTTAAATATTGTCACCCCAAGTACGCCTTAAAAGCCCATTAGGCAGGGAGCATAGCATATACAAGCAGGACAAGTAAAGAGTTAATGTTAAACATGACCACACAGTGACAAAGCCCCAAAATATATTTTAACTGTAGCATGGTTAACTGTTCAATGGGAAATCACAGAGCTACATCATTCAAGTCAATAAAGCTATCTCTGCCTAGGAACCAGCAGCAAAGATAATTATTGGACTTTTTAAATATTTATTACAAAACCAATCCATTGGTAAAGTTAGAATTGTACTAAATATTATACAAAATGTACTTTTAAAACCTCACTTTTTACTTGCCCAGCATCTCTGGAAGCCCATTTGCATGAACTTCCAAATATCACCCAAAAGCTGAGTAGCCCCCTTGATGAGTTATGAACTTGCTCTCAGACCTGAGACAAAGATCTTGGCTGTGGCAGGTGTTCTGGTCCTCTGACATGATGACCAATTGGGCAATGTTTAAGAAATTAACCTCAAAGAGGTCTACCCTGTCACAGGCAGCTATAGCTAACACCTTGACCTACCCCTTCTTTTGCTACTCTATTCAGCCATGCACCGATCTCAGTGCAATAAGAGCTGTCCCAGAAATGGTTTCGAGTGACCACAGAGGAGGGTTTGTTCATTTCCCACATCTCAAGTGTGGGCATAGAAGATCTGCACAGGGGAAGGAAGAGGAAGGCTCTGCCATGTTGGATTTAAGTAGTGAGAGACACAGTGGGCTTGTTTTCAGATGTGAACTGCTGTAAAAGTAGGCACGGTTACCCCTAGAAATGTTTTCCCTACTTGTTAGGGAGGATCTAGGAGTCACACGCACTCAAGGGCTGGTGCCAGATAAAAATGCGGCACCCCTGAACACCCTCTTCAAAACATTACTGGACCTGTGGAGGACAGAAGGAAGGCTGCACCTGCTGTTGAGACCTGTGAGGAGAACTCTAAGGGTTGGGCTTGCTCACACTTCTACCCAGGACAAAGAAGTAGACTCCAAGGGCCAGTTGCCTGCCTGGCTGTTAAGCTACAAGGACTCAAAAGCTGTAAGAAGCCCTTTTTTGTGGAAGAGGCCAACTGACCACTTTCAAATAGACCTGGCCAGGGCCCAGCTGGTGGCTTCTAGGAAGTAGGTCCTGATGCCCAAGTGCTGTTTCTGGGGTCCTGTAACCCTTGGCTGGTGTCAGACCGTACTGCTCCTGCTTAACACAAACAGGGAGACTTAGAAAATTGCTTGATAATGTTTCTCCTGGAGAACCTTTGAGGGACCAGGCCCAACCTGTCATCTACTCCACTAAGGGTGCATCGCCCGTGGGTCGGATACACCCCAGCTCCATTACTCTCTCCAGTTGATGCCGGAATCTATTGATGCCAAGCCCTCCTCGGTTCCCAACCCCAGCTTTATCTGTGCTGCTGTTGAAGGAGACCTGATTGGAACCAAAGACCACTGGGGAGCGAAAAGTTGAACCTCTCCTGCCAGAGGTTTTTCTGCATAAACCAACAGTTCCACAGAAGCTCCATCTCAATGCCAGAATCTGTTGAGGTTGAGCCCCTTCTCTCAGTGCCAGTCCACTTCCTGCTTTTACTAAAGACTGTTGATGCTGGGAGGTAACCGTTTCACAGGGACAAACCAGGCCATTGTATTCGACCTGCACTGTACCATAGCTAGTCGGAAAATATACCCATCTCTGTCTACCAGTTGCTCATGGCTGGTGCTTTGCACTTTTTAAATACTATTTATACTTAAAACTTCCAAATTCATAACTATGGTTTCCTTTATTGTATGTTTGGAATTTTAGTGTCATTTTGTTCATTAAATTATTCTTTATGTCTATTAATTGGAGTGGGGATTTTTATTATGTTGTGTTTTCAAGTTTTTAACCGTTTTGGTACTTCTTCAAGCGTTACACATTTTTCTTAAGTTAAACCTGGCTGCTCTCTGCCATAGCTACAAAAGGTTGAGCTCAAATTTAAATCACTGACTGGGCCTAACAAAATTAATGACATTATTACTTGTGGTGGACTACCATCCACCCCACCTAATAATCCAATTTCCAACACACCCTATACTGCAGTTGTGCAGTTTTATATCCAAAATGTAAATATCTGATGTTACCGTTTCCCAATTTAATTATACTCAAATTATTATCCTTGAAGGGATGAATGGCTGAGTGTGCCCTGTGAGGGATTCAACTGAGGAAAATGAAGCCAGGAGACTGGATGCCTTGCGTGGTTTGCTGAAATGTAACATGAACGACTAAAATCTCCAGGTACAGAGTGTCTTCAGTTTTACAGGCTCTTAATGATGAATTTGAATTTTTGCACCACAACAGTGCACTCTCCAAATTACCAAAGAGAACTGAGTGTAAAGCAGATGGATCTGCATTTCACTGAATATTGTGAGTCATGATGCCTATTCACAATCAATCCCACTTCAACACCCCACCCTCACATCACTGCTCAAGTGAATGAGGTTCTATTTCTATGTCTCACAACCTTCAAGACAAGTTATGGTGAACACAACTAGCTCATAAGGACCATCATACTCTTAAAACTTGGAATAATAAAAAAGCAGAAAATAGTAAAATCAGACCACAATCAAACACACAGTAATGGTACATAAACAGAGAAAGACACATACAGACAGACTTAGAAACTGATGAGGAGAAACTTGTAAGTGAAATAGCATGTCAGATCACGCTGCTAAATACTTGACCGTGCATGAAAACATAAAGAGGACTATAGTTGAGGAAGCTGTGACCCTGCAAAACAAAGCTTTTGCAGAATAGAATAAAGAGTATGGAACCAGTGCACTCTCTCTTTATTCCTTTTTCTATCCCCTGTGCTGTATTAGTAATGCATTGCTCTTCATATTCCTCCAGTCATTCGACTGCCTGAGTATTTTTTGGTTGCCTTGGGGTGACTCCCGTTTGGCCCTGTTAGGGCCAGAAAGGGCTTTGGACAGACCCCCTCATTTTCCAGAGACAAGCTACACCTTATCCTAAAAGAGACGTAAGAGCCTGAAGTTCAAGTGCCTATAGAAAATAGTAGACTTTGGCTCCCTTGAAAGTCAATAATATACAACCTTAAACAAGATTCATATCTGTGCTGTTTCTTTACTTTTTTATTTCTTTGTTCCATCTTCTCTCTTTTTATGCGGCTCTTTCTATTTTCCACTTCTCATTCCCTTTTCTCCCTTTCCGTTTCTTTCCCTCCCATTGTTGTCCATTTCCCTGTCTCTCCACACTCCTTTTGCCTTCTTTTCTGTCTTAGTCTCTCCCTCCATCTCTCTATTTCTTTTCCTTTTTCGAACTACAGGAGTCCGTCCTCTGGTGTTGTCTGTGACTTACCCTCTCTTCTTGCTTCACCCCTTGCACCCTTTGCTTTCCTCCAGCTATTTGATCCTTTTCTATATGGTGCTCCAGTCAAGGCTTACGAGTGGGGGTGGAATGTTGAGGGCATCTTCCAGTGGTGCCTTCCCCATTTGGATCTGTTAGGGTCTGGAAGGGTGGGGGGAATAACCCCTTTCTCTTCTTCTCTGTCTCTCTTGGCCTTCCTTCAACCAGTCTCCATGTAATCTTGTGTAGACACCACACATAATTGCTTTGTTGGTTTAACAATGCCCTCAATTTGTTGATCCTCATTTGTTCAGAGGCAAACTCCATTTAATAGTCTATAGGAGTTTAACAGTGTCTGTAATGGGTCACACCTCTGTAGCGTTTGGACGGTCTCCATATAAAAGTACCTGATGTTCTAAAATGCCTCCAATAGGTTGTTTTTCTGTTGCTTCTCTGGTGACCCTTATAATACCCCTGACGAATTAACTGTGTCTCAGGCTGTTTGATTTCTGTGATGTTGTCTGGCAGACCTGGCATATAAAGAGTGTCTCCAATCTGTTGCTCCATTTAATACCTCTTTGTAAAATAACTATGCTATCAATAGTTAGGTTCCTCTGGCACTACTGAGTGAGTCCCATATACCACAATGAACCCTCACTGATCCACATATCTGCCGTACCCATGCTTTTGCGCAGTAACACTCCATTTTATCCAACCATACACATCGCATCAATATAGGGTCAAAATGCAAACAACCCCCTTTCAACCATGCACTCCAAAGGTTGCTCAGGAACCCAATGCAAACCGAAGCACTTGATGATCTCACCCGGGGTATGAAGCGCTATATAAATAATGCAACTAGACCATCTGTACTTTAGGTCTTACAATGGGTGTTGAAAGCACTATATAAGTTGCCAATAAAATCCCTCAATTTCCAAGAAACTTTATAAACTTCTAACCTTCAGTAATGCTGTATATCTTAAAGTTATGCTAATAAAAGTAATACTGTATTGAATCTTGCATACAGTATTAATGTAAGCCTGGATCGAGTCTTGACTAGAGATAGGAAAGACTGAAAATTACCAGGGACAGTTGACCCAAGCCATGAGCAGAGGTCTGGCTTTTCCACTTTCGCTGAGTAATTTGTTATGTAAGTTATACAACAAACATGATTAAGTCTTAGAGGGTTTCAGTGCAGCAATAAGATTACATCACTTCATTTAGTGAATTATTACAAATGAAGACATCTAAGTATGTAGTTAAAAACATTTATGAACCGCTTCTTCTGCCCACCATCCACTACCACTGTAAAATGATGACACAAGCAAGTTAAGAGACAACTCAGATGATATGCACCTCCTTTATATGGCCTATATTGCTATGATAGATGAGCAACATTGTAGTGTTTAAAACATACAGAGGGAATTGTGTGTAAGTCACACAGTGGAGTCAAGTGATTTCCCTATGATACCACAACTTGGTAAATGCGAGAAGCAGGGATTTAGAACCCAGATTTCCTGGTTAAACAATGTGCTATTTAGTTGTAGAATTGATATCTTCTTCCAGGTTGCCTTTCACATCAAGGGACAGTGATTTGGTTTAAATCTACCAAAAGTGAAATAGTGCACTGTGTCAAATAAATACGCAGATCACAAGGTAAATTAATCATATGCATATCATATGCCTTTCTTCAAAAAAAATAAAAAATAAAAATTCAGGAGCGGATACTTGTCTCGATGTGCAGGTGATTTTGATGGTCAGAGAAGTGCTGGTAATGTGATGGATGGATGGATGGCACATGCACTTTCTGATGGCTCAAGCAAGGGAGGCAGGCAGAGGGACATAATGCAAGTGTGGGGCCCAGATGGATGCATTAGAAGCTGGACTACCTGATTGACCACTATGCGTAGTAACACTATTGGAGCTGGTCAGTATTTTGACTAAGATCACACTATTTAGTCAAGGCTGAAATTGGAGATTGAACCTCATATTTTCTAGGTACAGATTGTGCATTTTAACTACTATCTTGTTTTAAAACACATTTGACACCAAAGGATCATACTTCTCACAGGAATCTTACTCTCTAAATAATCAAATTCAGATATCTTCTTCCATCAAAACAGCACGCTGAAAGAAAGGATTTATGTGGATTGAAAGTAATGAAATAAACTGTGAGCTGTACAAAAAAGGAAAATCTTGTTAATGAGTGCCGGAAGATCCATCAGTGTCTGGAAATCCATCAGATTTTTTTATATCAGCAAAGCATCATCAGCAAATAACAAAGCTGACACCTTCTGCTGTGCTAGTGTAGGAGAATCATTTTCACAATCATTTAATATATTGCATCATTAGTCAACAACATAATTCAAGTGGGCACTAAATCACAACCTTAGCACGCTTCTCTATTAACTTTAATAGGTTATGTTGTTTCTCTGGTCCCCCCCCTCCCCCAAAACAAAACAAAAAAAAAAAAAAACATATTTTGCATAATATTTAGAAAACAGATGTATTAATGTAGCAGGTAAATTCCCTGGTTTGGCCAGGTCATCTAGGGCCTCCATAAGTGTGTCCCTGAACAATATCAAAAGCACTGCTTAAATCAGCAAAAGCTACATACAGATGTTGCCCTTTTGAGCTTCACTACCTTTAAAAAATAATTACAAAAAAGAACAAAATTGGCAGTCCTGATCTATAGTACCTACTTTGAACCTAAAACTACTTTGTAGGTGAGACAGGACATTCATTTCAACCACCCATCCAAATCTGTAGTTTTTCCTAGGACCGGTTTACTAAATCCATGTTGTCAATCAAACTAATAGGATGATAATTCCCAGAGATATTGCAGCAGCGTTTTTTACATAAATATTTCAACACCCTATCGGGAATCAAGAAAAGTACCATCTCTGGCCATGCCATTAGATAGTAAATGGTTGTAAGGCCCCCAAATACGATGTTCTGAGCAGAGGAGGTTAGCAGAGTTTTATGAAGACCTGGGCCTTCCTGGTTCCTCAACAGCTTCTTTAATATCCAGAAGGGAAGCATTCCGGTTGACCTGTGGCTGCAACAGGGAATCCTGAATGCGAAAAGGACTATTAGTGTACACAATAATAAAATGATAATTACAGTATAATTAAGAAACATGTTGTAGCCAGCCAGCTGGCTGTATGCCAATCTCAGGTGTGCCTGTTGTATAAGATTGCCATGAGCTATTATTTGCTAAAACGCTTTATCTAGTGCAGTGTTTCCGAAAGTGGGTCACGAGCCAATTTTTGGTGGGACGGGGAAGTCTGAACAATAAATACAGCTGCCTTTAAATTCTGTGTGTTTATCTGGTCTCCTGCCTCCTTCAAAGACAGATCAAATGTGAGGCTATGTCTGCTACAAAACAATTGCTGCTTATTGTTTTAACATGGAAATTGTGTTTACTTTTCTTTCACAGTTTGCAAAGGGAGAAGAGATTTTAAAGGCAAGTATGTGACAATCCTGCTGCAGTGAGTGTGAAAGGAAAGGGTGTTGGATGTCGTTTTTTGCAACATCCAACAACATGTAAATATCTGTAAATGAAGAGATGCATTCAGCAGTTTGGAAAGCAAAAATGAAGCGCATTTTTGCTAATTTTGAAGTGTGCTGGAAACAGAGATTTTAATATGGTCAAAACAAAACAAATCAAGACAGTTTACTTGGTGATGCACAAATGATAAATATTCTGAGAAACCCGATTTCCACACATTATCATTTGTATGCAGTTTAGTTTTATCAGTAAACCTGTATTTCTGTGCAAAGTTAGTGGCCATTTCAATGGAAAATGCGCTGTCTGTAAATGACAATGTGCTACCACATGATGCTTAAGTTACATTTAAAAAACACCCCTTCTCCTGTCCACTAAAGGTAGGTGAGCCACAAAAGTTTGTCATTCTAAAAAGTGAGTAGTGATTCTTAAAGGTTTGGGAACCACTGCTCTAATGTCTTTACTTCTTACAGAATTTATAAGGTCCAGCCATTGACACCCTTCCCAAACCACCTTGCTTTATTTCATGATATTTGTATTTGCAGAACCTTTATTGGTTATAGACATAACTTATTTACTCTTGATTACAGTCACATTTGTTTTTACCCTTGATTGCTCTTAAGAGATTGGGCTTTGGCTATCAAATGAGAAATTATGCTGCTGGTAATACCTCAGGAGCTGTTATATTACTTTGGTAAAGACATTTTCAAGTTCGCAAATAGACTGCTGTGTACTTAGATTATTGAGGAGACAATGGGTGAAGTAGATTAAGTAGTCTCAAAAGCTGAAACTGCAGTTCTGTAAACTGCTTTGAGTATGTGAGGTTTTAATGATCTGTCTTTCCATTTAACACTTCTGTAGATATTAGCTAGTGCTATAAACTCAGCAGTATGATTTTGGGGTCTAGACCACCAGTTATATAAATCACATTTAAAGGCTAGAATCAGTGATCATGGTCGCATCCAGATATTTCAAGTATCTTCAGCTCTATCATAATATTCCAGAGATGTACATCAATCAATATTGCTAAAGCAACTTCCTTTTTTAAAAGTGGGGCAGGTATTCTGATCTGATGGTGAGGGGCCAGTACAGGATCAAATTCTGTAGGAAAGTGTTATGAAGGCAAACTGTAGGGCCACCGCTGACCACCTTTTTAAGTGGCAGGCCTACTGAACTAAGAATGTCCCACCGCTCGCCCTTTTCTTCTGTAAGATCACCTATACTGCCCAAGGGTTCAAAGGTGGTATTACATAAGAATTATATTGATCTTTGAGGGATGGCAAAAAATATACAGCAGATACAAGGTGAAGGATTCCTTGTTTTTTGGGTTTCCCCTGTTATAAATGTTAACTAGTGTCATGGATAATCCATTGGGAAATTTCAAAGTAATGGTAATACAAATTTTGAACCCAAAACAATTATGCAATCTAGTGAAATTTAAACAATCCCCTCCCAAGATTGCCATCGTACTTGCTCTATAATTTGCATAATCTGTTCTAAAGCAGGTGAGATAGCTCATGTCTTCTGGAAAAAATATATAAGTTTCCACAAACAGGCCCCATTCTGGGTCAGTAAGCTTAGTATGAATGGCTGCAACATTTTAAGATAGTATAGTGTAATAGTAAGTTGTTTTCAGCAGTTTCATCTTTAGCACCAGGGACTCTTTTCATTCGGGGTGTGGAGGATAACAAGTGGTCAATCAATCCCATCTAAGACAGACCTCTCAGGTATTAGAGTATAGAAAATGAACCAAAGTTAGACCTATCTTTTCGATGTCTTACTGGAGGAATATAATGTATCCTGTAAGAGGGAATTGGTTTAAACTGAATGTCAGAGCTGGTTTGGGGAGAAAATCTATAAGCCACTGTTATTGGACCTTCTGCTAATTTCTCAATAGCAAGCACAAGGTGGAGATAGACACACTGTTCCGTGTGAGGGGGGAACATTTTTCATTTAAATCAAGTTAGTATTAATTATGGAGTTGCAGAGATGGAAACATTTTATACATTATAAAAATTTGTCATTAAAGAACCATTACCCTCACATGAGCCCTTGGAAAGTCTAAACTCCTGTCAATATAGACCGACGTAGCAGTAGAATTCAGTATCTGCGCTTGCCACATGTTACGAATACTTTTAAATGTAAATGAAAGATTAAAGGATGACTAATAGGACTTCATCACCAGATTATGAGTTGAGTCACTATTTATGTTTGCATTTCTAAAAGGAGTGTCAAACGTGGTCTGAGATCTCTTTTTATGTCAATTTATAGTTGCCACAATTGTAGGATCATTTGCTTGTTTAGTCAGACACCCCCCTCCAGGATACTGCAACACAGATTCTCAAATAATTAGGGTTTAAAGTTGGCTGTCGCAGGCTAAGCTTCAGAAATGTGTGCACTGATTAAGCTCTAGGCAGAGACTGATTCCAGACAAGGAGGGCACTCTTCTCCAGCTCCAGGCTGTAGGGAGCAGCTTCTGATTCAATGTCATATCAGATTTCAAATGTTTACAAAATTCTAGATCGGGCACTGTAACCTTTATGTCATATCGGTGTGGGAGTCACACAATCCATCTATTCCATATTTTGGATTGTTGTTTTATTATATCTTGGAAACTAACACTTTTTTTTATTTTAACTGAGTCCTGTTGTAGAAATCTTCAATTTTAACACTAGTCTATACACAGCAAGGAGAGTTCATAACAATTTTAATCACACTTGATAGCTGAAGGGGAAATTGACATGGACACTGAACCACGTTAAATGCAACTCCTCTGTGATTTTTTAGATCCATTCCATATTTGTACATTACTTCAAAGCTTCGTAACTAGAGTTTCACAAAATAAATTCCCATTCATAAAATGATGCTAAAACAAAGTATATCATTTACGCATTTCAATGTTTTACATATTAATATATTTCTAGAATTTGTTGTACTCCTCACCAAGTCCAGTACTAGGTCAAACTAACCTCAAGTGACAGATAAAAACACTGTAGGAATAGGGGGCTAAGGAAAGTTGCATTAAGGCGCTCACTAATGGAAGAGACAAGGAGACGTTTGTAACGTAGATCCAGTATCCTTTAATGTTGTGTAACCACAACCGCACCAGCAACCATCCAAGTCCGGCGTCTGTAGGCAACTGCCACACACAAACGCCCTGTAACTTCAACCGCTGCTGATGCTGTCAGGGTTCAAAATACAGGATTTAATAATAAACAACCTTACAACAATACTAACAGTGAAACACACATTTAGCAATTAAAAATGCATGAGATTTTACAAAAACACACATTTCACTTTCTCATCACTTATTCAGCAAAACAATAACCAACATTGAGAAACCTTGTATGAAAAAGTAAGTGAACTTTTACTACTACAATATCAGTTAAGGATATAATTAGATTCAGGTGCTGCCAAAAAGGTGCACAGGATTACTTGATCATCAGCAAATGATCCTACTCATTAATAAGATTACAAACTTTGCTAGTTTGGTCTGGAGCATTCAGACTTGTGGTGCAACAACATGTCTAGATTAAAATATATCTGGCACGATCTAAGAAAAATAATTGTTGCTGCTTATCAGTCTGGGAAGCTATAAAGCCATTTACAAACAGTGTGAAGAGCTTCACAGTTGGAAAAATAATTTAAAACTAAGAAAGTTCACAGTGGCTTCCATTCTATCCAAGAGTGGCATTGAAACAAATTAATTTCAAGATCAGACATTATACTACTCCAAGAGAGTGCAGAAAAACCCAAAGCTGAATCCACACCTCTGTCAAAATGGTTTGATATTCTGCCATTAGGTAAAGAGTAAATAAATATATAGTGTGTGGAAAGATAGCCAGGAGTAAACAGCTCTTCTCCAAAAAGTAAACTGCTAAATTTCTGATGTAAGATTGTGGTTTATTAATTGGGGGTCAATGTAAGTCCACCAGAAGGAATATAATCTCAAACTTGTCAGGATAAAACATTTTCAATCCTTTAAACCAGGAGTTTGCCCCCTGGTAGCTACAGCACTGAGCTGACAGGCTTAGCTTCGGAAAATGTGCAAAGTATTTAGCAATAATAAAACAGTTAAAAAGTCAAAACAATAGAGAAAAATGTAATAAGCAAAATGATACCAAAAGGACAAAACTGCAATAAGGGGTACGGGAGCTTTGAATTTTTAAAGATTTAAGGCAAAAGGCACCAATAAAAAGTAAAGCACCATCACCGGTCATTGTTTGTAGTTGACTGGGACGGAGGAGTGATTTCAGACAGACTGTGACGAAGCACATGTTGGATACACCAAGCGGTCCTTCCCCGTCAAAGATTTTTCTTCTGACAGTCTCTAAAATGAAAGTCAAAGCACTCCAGAGAGAGAAGGCTGCAGGCTGTATCCACTGAAGTCCCCTCAAAGCTGCACAGCTGCTGGGCGAGGTCCTGCTGAAGGCTTTGCTTTTGTCTAAAAAAACTCAGAGTGGGAGAAATTCAATTTTTGTGGCCAATGAGGTCCTCACATCAGACGGATACCTTTCGGATCTTCATCTGGTTGAGGCTTCTACATTCGGGCATAGGGGTGTATTCTCAAACGGCATTTCCAAGTATGTTTGGTAGTACTATAGTAGTACCACTAACTACAAAATGGTATTCGCAGACCTACAAGTATAAATCTCCGCCTACCCTATTTTTTCTATGGGGGAATCTTGACATATGCAAGCTTACTACTTTATATTAAATGTGGGAGGGATTTGGGGAGTGACTGAAAAAGGGGACTACTTAATACTAAATTGTAGGACTTTAGGGAGGAGGTAGTAAGAATTTAGGGAAGGCTAATAAAGTGTTTAGGGAGAGGCAGAGACTCTCTAAAAAATTAAACCCTTTGCTATTCATAAACTCCAATTTTAAAAGTACTACAGGCAAAAAAGACCAAAAACAGAAGTAAATATATTTCAGAGTAGGCATGGAGTAAGTCCAGTGCCATACATGGCAAACTATTGGCACTGCAACACCTTCCAATAGAAAAAATGGAGATCGGGACTTCAAATCAAAACCCCAAGAAATAATGTAAAAGTACATTTATTTTGACTTTTCGAAAATGGATATACATTTCAGGTTAAACAATTATATATAAATATGAAGTAATTATTTTATGCTAACATTATCTTTAAATTCAATTATCTGAATTTCAATAATTAATTTCAATAAATTATATGAATATATTTTGTAATTTTTTAATAGGTAAATATAATTTAACGTTTGGCCCAATTTTTTCAAAAATATGTTTTTAAAAATAATTTAAATGTAATGTATTTAAATAAATTAATATTTCACTTAAAATTACATTTATAGTGCTGTCACATTTTTTATTCTATATTTAAAATACATTAGACAATTATATATAATATTAATTTACATTAATATTAAACATACACATGTAACTATTTTTAAAGCTAATAAAAGCTTTTAACTTTCCTCTATAACTTCACTCTATACAGGGCGTTTCTGCCCAGTGGCAGAAATCTCTGCCTAATTGTCAAAGTTACTAACTTAATTTTGAATTGAATATTTAATTAATTCCAATATAGCAAATGAACATTATTTTTTAAAGATTTCTTTAATCCCACCAAAAATAAAATGTTTGTATTTATTTATGTATTAAAAATTACAAAACGTTAAGTATAGAATTAATTTAAATTACTGTATTTTTCAAATTAGCGTTACATCCATTAAATTAAGATTAAAATTATCATAAAATAATTTATTTTGTATATCTAATTTTTGAACATTACATTAAATTTACATATATTTTTTAAATGTCTAAATAAATTCATCTGCTTCTTTTATATGCTATGGGGTTCTATTTTAAACTCCTGCCACTAATATTTTTTTATTGGATGGTGTTGCAGTACCATTGGTTGGCAATGTGTAGTGCTGTGTTTACTCCAGGTCTGAGCTAGTACTGTTTTGGGCCCTTTTTGTCTGTAGTAAAGTTCCATTCATAAATCTGGCCCCAGCACTGTTTCAGTGGGAGGATAGATATACTTCTACACCTTGTAGCGTATTTACACTCAGGAATGGTTAACAGTCAAAGGCAGTACATTTAGTACAAAGTAGGGTAGCAAATTTGCATGTGTAGATTTACACATTTGTAAATTTATCTCATTGTATAGGCTCCTTAGTCGTTTTTTATGTAACTTAATATCTTCTAGCGGGGCAAACCTGCGTCACTTTGAAACCGAACATCTTTGCCACGGGGGCCCACAGACATTCTGGAGGTCTTGGAAGTCCCAATTTTTCAGAATTTCTGGAGCAGTTCCTCTTGGTCACTTCTACACCCCCCAGAACCTCAGGGACAGTAATTTGGAGCCAGGACTCACTCCAGCAGAGGCCATCAGAAGGGTCCAGTGTTTATCAGGGTGCTACTGGTTAGCTCATGACTTCAGGAAAAAGACATGTTGCATCTTGTGTCCCAGTAGCCACACCACTGGCGTCCACGTGTTGGTGCCGGGTACAAATAAGAGCAGGTACAGATCTTCAGCTCTCCACACAGATCTCAAACTGCAGGTCCAGTACTCTTCAGACTACTGGGCACTCCATAACCAATGAGAAAAACATCCCCACAGGCCTCCATTCCGAGGTTTGCAGCACATACTGTTTACCTTACTGCTATGTATACCACTGTGCACTAGTCTGGGGCAAATCCTACATAGCAGAATCCTTCTCTCCAGGAAGGAGTTTCTGTACCAGTGAGGGGTATGTTAAGGGAAATTAATAGTCCCATCCTCTGCAGCAACACCAACGTGGTTTAGGGACCAACTCCCCCCTTCCACCTGGCTTGTGCCAAACTAGCTTCAGAAGGCCTATGGAACAAAATGATGCACCGCCCCAGGTCTCCCTTCACACTTAACCATAAATGGGCAGGGCTCACCCAGGTCCCTTTCAAGGTAATGACGTTCTTGAACCTTCCCCAGCTGCACTTTCTGAGCGGATATGTCACATACCTCACACCCAGGTCTTCCTGTGAAAAGGCCTAACCCAATGTCCCTGCTCTAATAGCAGTGTGGACACCTCATGAAAGAAAGCACTGGCAGGCCCATCTGTCAGAAGGCTAATGCTAAGTAATCTACTGGAGGTGTTGGCAAGTTAAGTGTACCTTTTTTAAAAGTTGTTTTTCTAAATATTTATTAAAACTTAACTTAACTAAGACTTTACCATTGAATTGGATTTTAATGAGTATTAAAGTAGTGGTTTAATCACCTCTAGCTTAGCACAATCCAAAGACAGAAAACACATCTTAACTGAACTTTAGTGTTTCTAAACGGACAGCCACATCCTTAACAGTGGGGATAAGCAATGCAAGTACATCCCAACATTAAATTCTTGCATGCAGTGCACTACATTTAAACACTAGACACCCTACATTATGGATTACAAGATCTACATAGGGGAAGTGACTTTAAAAAAGTTAGTTTCTTTCAATGTCAAAAAGGGTTATTTTGACAGGCACACTTGCAGGTTTAAAATATGCAGGAGTTAGGGTACATAGGCAGGGCGGAAGCTGTTTTCTTAGTTGCTCTAGTGGATGGCACAACAAGTGCTGCAGACATCTAACATTCCATGCTACTGTACTTGTATCGCCACATACTATAGCCTTCCTGTAAAGAATTATGATTAACCACTTTTCCCATGTTCTGTGATCAGAGAACCTACGCTGGGGCCTGGACATCAGTGCCTCAGTGGGGAGAGTTGAAAAACCATTAACACCATTCAGCAAATAAATGTTGGTAACCACACAAAAATACAAAATCTCACAGTTTAGGGTTGCACAGTAGCATAATAATAAAACACAAGACATCTGGAAACAATGTACTCTGGATAGATAAGACTAAAGTGAACTTGTTTGGCTGTGATGCACAGGTTTGGCGGAAACAAACATGGTGAGCCTGCTTACCAGTCAGATGGACAATTGTTCCAGAACTATGTCAAGGAACACTGGACATGATTTTACTGGCCAGTAATTCCACCCTCGTCCTCTAGTCACTGCCAGAGCTATCTTTCTCATTTCTTCCTCTACTATCCCAACCCTTTTTCCTCTATCCTGTGGTACAAAGAAACCCCCACATACATTTACCATCTGCTCAAAGCAGGAGATAACGGAGTGCATTAAGCCTGTCATAAGGTATACCATGCTGATTCCACATGGTCACTACTCTGTGGCCACGCAGCTATTCCCCATGCCAAGGAGTTTAACTCAAAATAGGCCATGATGAGATACCGTTAAGTAATGGCTCATACTTTAATACTGAGAATATTTCACATCCCTTGTGGAAATAATTGTATGTCCCCTTTACTCAAAGAAATGAGCACCGATGAGACTACCTCTGTAATAACTAGACACACACTAAGCTCTAAAGCTGATTATCAACCTGCCACAGTTTCTCTAACATGGAGAAACAAGCAATAAAAGATCTCTCCCCGTCAGTAAACCAAACTGCGTTAGTCTTTTTACAGATGTGTATTTCTTACCATCAGGCAATATAGTTGTTTTCTCTTCTACGCCTTGAATGCATTGTAAGAGGCACCGAGCTGCTTCGTTTCCCTTTGCTTTGACAACATCAAGGAGTCTTCTTGCCTTCGAAAAACAATAACAAAATTATTTGTATAAGTCAATACTTGACTGCAGGATAAAACATTTTTTAACCTAAACACATTGATCCTAGTTTGCAGTACTGCCTTTCCCTCTATAAATATTTAAGGCCTCTAACATGGCGAACAAATGACTGACTGGTTTACTTCCTAAACTCATCCGGATTGGTCTTCATTTGGCCAATCCTAAATGTTGTGAGGGTCTGTCGTGTAAATTCTTAATTTGTAACACTGCTTTACAGCACAGTTTGGCAGAAACTTTCAGGTGCCCAACAAGACAGTGCCATTCACTGTTTCAATGAAGATAGATCTAGGTCCAACATTCCCTCTGTGTTGGGCCAGGTCATTAATCCCCCCGCCACATCTCTCTCCTGCTGCCTCTCTCCACCGTGGCTCAGTAGTCAAGCGCTGCTCGAGCTCCCATTTGCTTCCCCTTGTATCTTTGTTGCCTGAGCAACTCCACCCTTCACTGCATAGCCACCATTGTCAGGGCTGCCTCAGCAACAACTCACTCCACATGTTTCTCTGATGCTGCACCCACCCCGCCCTCCCGTCTGGCCACGTCCACCTACCAGGATAACATCATGGAGGCCATAGACAGCCCCTATGAACAGTCCTTGACTCTCGGGGCAGGTCACCCCTCCCCGTGCTGCACCTCTCTCCCACTGCCAATCTCCTACACGGCTCAGGAGTCCAGCACTGCTCGTCCTCCCACTTTCGGCCACTTGGTTCTTGGATAACCTAGCAACCCTGCACTTCTCTCCATAGCCATCACTGTCGGGGTTACCTTAGCAACCGCTCATGCCCGTGTCGCTCGGACGCCGCTTCCGCCTCATCTGTCCACCTCCCAGGACTATTTCATGAAGGCCACTCCGTGGCCCCTATGAGCAGTCCTTGATCCTTGGGCCAGGTCACCACTCCCCCTGTAGCATCTATTTCCCGCTGCCCCTCTCCACCATGGCTCAGGAATCCAGCGCTGCACACGCTCCCACTTGTTTCCACTCTGTTCTTGGTTGCTCCACCCACCTCCCAGGACTAATATATGGAGGTCGCTGGGTGGCTCCTATGAGCAGTACTTGACCCTCAGACTTGGTCACCACTCCCCCTGCTACATTTCTCTCCTGATGTCGCTCTCCACCGTGGCTCAGTAGTCCAGAGCTCCTCACATTCCCACTTGCTGCCACTTGGTTCTGGTTTGCCCTAGCAACCCCATGCTTCCCTGCATAGCCACTATTGTCAAGGTTGCCTTAGCAAACACTTGCATCCGGTGTCTCTCCGACACTACTCCCGCCCTGTCCTCCCACCTCCCGGTCGGCCCCGTCCACCCCCCAGGACGATTTAATGGAGGCCACTGCACGGCCACAAAGCAGCTGCACTGAGCGGGTGCACAGCCGGCATGCCAAAGGAAAGCCTATATGCACCCGTCCTCACATGGACCATGCCCAGTGCCAGAACCCCTCGCCGCACACCAACCGATGCTACACCTCCGAGGAACCTCTGGCCCTGGAAACCACATCAGATGCTTTGAGTCCTCTCCACCCTCAACCAAAGGACCCTTTATATGCCACCATTGCCACTTTTCGTTCTACACTGGACCACCGACCCACATCAAACGCTGTGCCGCTCCCAACAAGGAAACCACAAATGATCAGAAACCACTCCAATGCATACTGCTCAACACCCGGTCCCTCTGCAAACACACCACCTAAATTTGGGACACCATCTCCACCCATTTCCCAGACATGGCCTTTATTACCGAAACATGGGTAAACCCCGCCTCGAACCAGGACATCGCCTCTGCCACCCCTGACAGATAAAAGATGATACACTGGGACTGCACCAACCTAACACGGAGGGTGTATCACCATCATCTTCAAAGAAACCATCAGGTGCACCATCCCCAACGACGACCTATCGCCCCACATGGAACACATCAACTTCCGACTCAAGACCGAGGCCAAAACAACAATCAGGGGCACCCCCACCTACAGACCGCCCTGGAACCTTCTCAGCCTTCTGTGATGCAATCTCCAGCCTCATTGAACTCCTGGCCATCGACTCCCACCACTGTGTCTTACTCGGCAAACTCAACTTCCACGTTGACGACCCAAACACCACCAACTTCACCATTCTCTTAGAGAGGCTGCCTCAACCAGCTTGTCACTGAACCCACACACAACCCCGGACACACCTTCAACACCATTAGTACCACCAGCGACAGAATCAAATTCACCAAAGTCACAGAACTCACCTGAGTACAGTTCACCATCTCCAACACCCAGCATACTACTACCATCAAGCAACACAGAGCCACCCATCACAGCTGGGGCAGGGTCACCAAGAACCAGTGGTCACAGGCCCTAAACAGCATGCAACCCAAAGTTTCAACAGACCCGGACCAGGCCACTCAAAACTTCTCTGCCTGGGTCACTAAATGCGCCGACAATGTTGCACTGCTGAAATCAGTAAAAGCCAACCACACCGCCAAACAAGCCAGCTGGTACACCCCAGAGCTCAAAACCACCAAGCGCAACTGCTATCGACTCGACAAGTGATGGCGTGTCACAAAAGATCCCTCCAACGCATCCACATACAAAGCTGCCCTCAGCAACTACCACCACCTCATCAAGGAAGCCAAAAGAGCAGCCATCACAACCTGCATTGACACATCGGCCAACCGCACGAAAGAACTCTTCAAGAGTCAAGAAGTTTTCCAACTAACAACCACAGAAAACACTCTCCACCCCTCCCAAGAATTTTGTGATACTCTCTCAGACTACTTCTATAGCAAGATTGCCAACATCTACAACAAATTCGCCCCACCCAACTGAAAGCTTTCAACCTAAACCTACCTGCCCATCACCGCTTGGTCTCCGCTCACCACACAGAACACCACAGCCATCATGTCATCCATCCACTCCGGGGAACCCACCTACCCCTGCCCCCACCACCTCTTCAACTTCGGATCCAACCCAATCAGCACTGAACTTACCAGCATCCTCCACAGCTCCATCTGCACAGCAACCTCCTTTGTATGTTGGAAACCTGCAGAGGTCAAACCCCTACTAAAGAATCCCTCCTCCGACCCATGACCTCAAGAACTACCACCCGATCTCCATGCCTACCCAGCCAAAGTCCTCGACAAAACCATCAACCAACAGCTCACCAGATACCTGGAACAGAACCACCTCACAATCTGGATTTCAAGCCAACCACAGCATGGAGTCTGCACTGACTGTTGGAACTGACGACATCAAAACTCTCCTCGACCTAGGAAAAACAGCAGCCCTGATCCTCCTTGACTTCTCTGATGCGTTTGACACAGTCCTCACCACAGTCTCATCAAAAAGACTTCAAAACATAGGTATACAGGGAAAAGCCCTCAAATGGATCATCTCCTCCCTCACAGGACACACTAAAAGCATCTGACTACCATCCTTCACCTCCGCACACAAGGGATCTTCCCTCAGCACTGCATACATGACCCCCCCCCTCACAGACATCCTCAGATCCCATGGACTCAATATAATCTCCTATGCAGATGGCAATCAACTAATCCTCTTGCTCATCGAGGACCATGCCGACACCAACTTCTGCAATGCCATGACCAATGTAGCTAAATGGATGACAGACAACTGCCTCAAACTCAACTCTGACAAGACAAAAGTCCTGATCTTCAGAAAGAATCCCTCCATATGGGACTACAGCTGGTGGCCAACAGAGCTTGGACAAACACCCACACCGGCAGACCATGCATGAAACCTGGGCTTCATCCCAGACAGAGAGCTGACCATGAAACAAGTCAACACATTCTCCAGCACCTGCTTCCTCATCCTTTGCATGCTCTGCAGAATCTTTAGATCGATCCCAACCAACACCAGAAAGATCGCCACTCAAACCCTCATCGCCAGGCGCCTTGACTATGGCAGCACCTTCTACGCTGGAATCTCCATCCAGGATTTTTGTTTTTCCTTGAGCCCTGAGTGTGCGAATATTATTCATATTTTCTCTTGGTGTGTGTGTGTATATATATATATATATATATATATATATATATATATATATATATATAGTAAAAACAGTCCTCCTTATGGTGCGCGGTTTAATGCTGGTGCAGTCGTGAGGAATGGCCCTTTCTTCCAAATAATTCCAAAAAAACAGTTGATAATCTGCTCATTTTAGAACATTAACCTTTTTAGTGCGGGCGTCGGCCACTCCCTCCCTGGTGCGGGTCATGTCCAGTGGCCGACACCAGGAAGGGTATTAATAAATCCTCGGGTGCGTCGCACCCGAGGATTTATTTTTTACTTTCCCCGGGAGACACGGAAGCTTCCGTGTCCCCCCCCACCCCCCACCCGCCCCTTTGTGACATCAGCGCGCCGCGAGGCGCGCTGACATTACAAAGTTGTTTTCCCCATCAAAGCAGGAAGCAGCCTTGCAGCCGCTTCCTGCTTCGATGGGGAAAACGGCCTTCCCCACGTTCGGGAAGGCCTCGTAAGAAAGGGGAGACTCTCCCCTTTCTTACGAGGCCTTCCTGAAAGTGTTTCCTGGCTAGACGCCAGGGATTTCACTTGGGGGGGGGTCGGCCCCCTCAGAAAACGGGATGCCACCCCTCCCCCCCCACCCCCGGGGCATATTTAAAAAAAAAAAGGCAGGTGCCCCCCCAGGGTTTTTTTTTTTTTTTTCAATGAATAAAATGAAATAAAAAGACAGGGGGTCTCCCGTGGGCAGGGTGACCCCCCCGTGGGAGCAATATTTTTTTTTTAGATGTTGTAGGGTTTCCCTGGGGGCCATTTTGGCCCCCAAGGAACCATACAACAACTAAAAAAAAAATAGAACTATATATAGATATATCTATGTAGATATATCTATGTACATGGATAGATCTATAGATATATCTGTAGATATATATATATATATATATATAGATCTATATATATCAATCAATCAAAGATTTATAAAGCGTGCTACTCACCTGTGAGGGTCTCAAGGGCGCTGGGGGGGGGGGGGGGTGGGAGGAGGGAAAGGGGCTGGGAGGTTCACTGTTCGAAAAGCCAGGTTTTGAGGCACTTCCTGAAAAGAAGTAGGTTTCGGGTCTTGCGAAGGTGGGTTGGGAGGGCGTTCCAGGTTTTGGGTGCAAGGTAGGAGAAGGATCTGCCCCCGGTGGTGTGTTTGATGCGGGGGACAGAGGCGAGAGAGAGGTCAGCTGAGCGGAGGTTTAGTATAGGGGTGTGGAAGGTGACTCTCGTTGAGGTAGGCAGGGCCTGTGTTGTGGAGTGATGTGTGCGAGGATGAGGATCTTGAAGGTGATCCTTTTGTCAATGGGGAGCCAGTGGAGGGATTTGAGGTGTGGAGAGATGTGTTCGTGTCCGGGGAGGTCGAGGATGAGTCGTGCGGCTGAGTTCTGGATGCGTGTAGTTTGCGCTTGAGTTTTAGAGTGGTGCCGGCGTAGAGTGCGTTTCCGTAATCAAGTCTGCTGCTGGTGAGTGCGGGAGTGACAGTTTTTCTGGTCTCTGTGGGGCTCCATTTGAATGTTTTTTTCAGTATACGGAGTGTGTTGAAGCATGAGGAGGTGAGAGCGTTGATTTGTTGGAGAGGGAGGAGTCTAGGATGATGCCGAGGTTGCGTGCGTGGTTGGCGGGGTGGGTGCAGGGCCTAGCGTGGTGGACCACCATGAGGGGTCCCAGGTGTTTTTGTGTGGGCCAAAGAGGATTATTTTGGTTTTGCTTGAGTTGAGTTTCAGGTGGTTGGCTGTCATATATATATATATCACTTTTGTCAATATGTGTGTGGTTTCCCTGGGGGGAAAAGGGTCAGACTTGTCTAGTGGCAGTTTTAGTGCCATAAAGAAGCGCAGAAGGTTTATATGCCTACTGCAAAGAGCAAATCTGTATTTTATGTAAATAGCTGAGTACATTAGTAAAGTCAGCCATTACCTGTGCTATAATACCAATGAAATGTATGTGCGGGGTGGAGGACGGCTATGGAGAGATGAAGGGCACTTTTGCTGGGTGGTAATGAGGGAATCCTAGGAGGAGGGAGTGGTAGCACCAATAATGATTGTTGGACTGGGCGCAGGAGGTGCTAACGACTGACTAATGGTATGTGACAAGGTGTTTTTTTGAGTGTCTTGAAAGAACATGCTGATTGAGGGAAGAAGCGCAGGTAAGGTGGCCTCTACTGTTGCACGTATCTCACACACACCATCAATTTTGTGACTGTCTACGTAGGCTAGTGTTTTAGAGCAACGGTTTAGCCAATAGCAGAGATGGCATCTTGATGGATGACTGCTGCCTGCACTCGGGTTATAGAGGACCGCTCTGACATAGGATCAGAGACCGAGACATCAGATACTGAGACAGCATCTGAGGGATAGGACAATGGTGCAGACTCTGGGAGTGATTTTTCAGTCGGAGGAGTCCCATTCGATAACTCCTCTTCCAGTACGTTATGAGGGAGGTGATGAGGACAGTCCTGCTGTCCCTTCGCAAGCTGTTTGTGCAACTGGGTAATAGTGGGTTAGCCCAGCCCAGAGAGCAGGTGAATGCGGCGGGAAGCAGAGAGAGAGTGCTCTCTTGGGAGCTCCCCAATTTAGTTCAGCCCCAAATTCCACCACCCAAATCGTATTGTGGAGACATCAAAATTATCTATGGCAAAACAAACTGGTTTTGTAAGGCAGGCACCTGTGTTTTTGGTCCTGGATTCGGCGGCCATATAGAGAAACACACTAAACCCAAACATTTCTGGAAACTAGACATTTGGGGGAGTCCACAGAGGTGTGACTTGTGTGGATTCCCCTAAGTTTTCTTACCCAGAATACCCTGCAAAGCTGAAATGTTGAATAAAAACTATTTTTCTCGCATTTCTGTCACACAAACTACAGGAATATGCTGGGATCCACAAAATTCCTACCACCCAGTGACTCCTCACCTGTCCTGATAAAAACACTACCCCACTTGAGTGCCTACACCTAGTGCCTGCGTCAGGAATGGATCACCCCAGGGTCAACAGCTGCCTCACGTAAGGACCAACATTGACCGTTGTGTGATCTATTCCTGTCGCGGGCACCAGGCCTACCCACACAAGTGAGGTATCATATTTATCGGGAGACTTGGAAATTTGTGGCTCCTCTCAGATTCCAGAACTTTCTGTCACCATAATGTGAGGAAAACTTGTTTTTTTAGCCACTTTTTGAGGTTTGCAAAGGATTTTGGGTAACAGAATCTGGTCAGAGCCCCACAAGTCACCCCATCTTGGATTCCCCTAGGTCTCTAGTTTTCAAAAATGCACGGGTTTGGTAGGTTTCCCTATGTGCCGGCTGAGCTAGAGGCCAAAAACTACAGGTAGGCACTTTGCAAAAAACAGCTCTGTATTCTGTCAAAAAATGTGATGTGTCCACGTTGTGTTTTGGGGCATTTCCTCTCGCGGGCGCTAGGCCTACCCACACAAGTGAGGTATCATTTTTATCAGGAGACTTGGGGGAACGCTGGGTGGAAGGAAATTTGTGGCTCCTCTCAGATTCCAGAACTTTCTGTCACCGAAATGTGAGGGAAACGTTTTTTAGTCACTTTTTGAGGTTTCCAAAGGATTCTGGGTAACAGAACCTGGTCAGAGCCCCACAAGTCACCCCATCTTGGATTCCCCTAGGTCTCTAGTTTTCAAAAATGCATAGGGTTGGTAGCTTTCCCTAGGTGCCGGCTGAGCTAGAGGCCAAAATCCACAGCTAGGCACTTTGCAAAAAACAGCTCTGTTTTCTGTCAAAAAAATGGGATGTGTCCACTTTGTGTTTTGGGCCATTTCCTGTTGCGGGCGCTAGGCCTACCCACACAAGTGAGGTATCATTTTTATCGGGAGACCTGGGGGAACATAGAATAGCAAAACAAGTGTTATTGCCCCTTATCTTTCTCTACATTTTTTCCTTCCAAATATAAGAGTGTGTGTAAAAAAGACGTCTATTTGAGAAATGCCCTGCAATTCACATGCTAGTATGGGCACCCCGGAATTCAGAGATGTGCAAATAACCACTGCTCCTCAAAACCTTATCTTGAGCCCATTTTGGAAATGCAAAGGTTTTCTTGATACCTATTTTTTACTCTTCATATTTCAGCAAATGAATTGCTGTATACCCAGTATAGAATGAAAACCAACTGCAGGGTGCAGCTCATTTATTGGCTCTGGGTACCTAGGGTTCTTGATGAACCTACAAGCCCTTTATATCCCCGCAACCAAAAGAGTCCAGCAGACAAAACGGTATATTGCTTTTGGAAATCTGACATCGCAGGAAAAAGTTAGAGTAAAACATAAAGAAAAATGGCTGTTGTTTTCAGCTCAATTTCAATAATTTGTTTATTTCAGCTGTTATTTTCTGTAGGAAAACCTTGTAGGATCTACACAAATGACCCCTTGCTGAATTCAGAATCTTGTCTAGTTTTCAGAAATGTTTAGCATTCCGGGATCCAGCATTGGTTTCACACCCATTCCTGTCACTAACTGGAAGGAGGCTGAAAGCACAAAAAATAGTAAAAATGGGGTATGTCCCAGTAAAATGCCAAATTTGTGTTGAAAAATGTGGTTTTCTGATTCAAGTCTGCCCGTTCCTGAAAGGTGGGAAGATAGTGATTTCAGCACCAGAAACCCTTATTTGATGGCATTTTCAGGGAAAAAACCACAAGCCTTCTTCAGCAGCCCTTTTTTCCCATTTTTTTGGAAAAAACGAAATTTTCACTGTATTTTGGCTATTTTCTTGGTCTCCTCCAGGGGAAACCACAAACTCTGGGTACCATTAGAATCCCTAGGATGTTGGCAAAGAAGGATGCAAATTTGGCGTGGTTAACTTATGTGGACAGAAAGTTATGAAGGCCTAAGCGCGAACTACCACAAATAGCCAAAAAAGGGCTCAGCACTGGGGGGGAAAAGGCCTAGCAGCTAAGGGGTTAAGGAATATACATTAGTGGTAATTGAGTATATTGGAAATGAGATTTACGTTTAAAGAAGGTTAATTTTGATGATTAGCAATTATGGTGAGATGAATGAATCCCCTAAAGTAGGGCTTCTGTTAAAGGTAATTATCATCATGTCATAGTATAAGCTCCCCTGTTTGGGTTTTACTCAGAGATGGACATAAATAGTATTAATATAATTTCCGTAGTTTTTTGCACAGATGGTGGTTTATAATTCATTTTTGTAAAATAATGTGAGTGGTGGAATCCTTTGATTTTAAGTATTAGTTTTTTAAATACACAACATGTCCCACAATGCATTAGAGAGGTGAGTAGGGAAGAGACTATAAATAATAGACATTGAAAAAATACTGAGATATTGTGAACAAGACCAGTAGGTCGAAACGCGTCGGTGGTGATGGTTGGTGATTTTTTTTTGACTGCAAATAAATAAAAAAGCAAAATTTTCTCCTGTAGTGCAGCGCCACAGTTATCAACTGTTTGTTTTGAATATATATATATATATATATATATATATATATATATATATATATATATATATATATATATATATATATATATATGTATGTATGTATACACACACACATACCAGTGCTTAATTTGTAAATAAAAAGGTGCCGGTGTTCCAAGCTCTCCTCTTAAACATGCTGCTGCTGCAATTAAAAGTGCAAGCACATAATACTGAGGCAGCGTAATCCTGAAGCCACCTCTGGCCTCTTCAGTCTATTTATAGCCACTCCCTGCCCCTTCAGCTCACTCTTGTAGCTTCCTGCTTTTCCCCTTTGTCACACTTTTTCGTTTTTCTCTTCCTCTGTCTTTCCCACGTGTCTTTTGCTCGCAGTAAATGCTTGAGACAGAAAACTAAGCACCGGCCCTCAGAAATAAGTGCCGGTGCTTAGCACCGGAAACAACAAGCACAAATTAAGCACTGATATATACACACACACACACACGACTTAAATGTAGTGTGTGATTCATTTTGTTTACTTATTGCCTGTAAAGTGCACAGAGGCTGCCAGTAGTGGCAAATAAGATAGCTCAGTGAGTAAAGCTCTTGCAGCTACCTTTCAGACATTTGGGGTTGAGAAATTCAGTATTGTTGAGTTAGATGAAAGAGAAAACATTATTTAGTGCTACAAAACAGCAAATCTGTAGCTATAACTACTTAAAAACATAACAGGTTACATGGATAACAAGTTAGTAGAGGGACAAACAGGTATTTTTGCAAAGACAGTTGACGACGAAAAGGCTCTCATTATAAGTGTCCAATTAAATTTACACTACGATATATGTGATAACGCTTGTTAATACATATAGAGAATTATATTATATTTGTGGATTTATCTGCACACCCCAAGTACAGATGTTGTAATAAAATGGCACCAATGGGGCAGGTTTCGGCAGATGAAACCTTCCAAGATTTTAGGAGAGAATGGTATTTACCAGGACATGATGATTTCTATGTGCTAAACAATGTACTCTGCATGTTATTTCCCAATTTATGGGAAAACATATAATAGCAGAGATTTATTGCATCTGTTAAATAACATACATCAGAGTATTTTTATTGGGTGCACTGAATATTGCACCTAACACACGGACACTTGTAATGAGGGCTTTAGTGTGTACAAGTTCAGAAGATATCAGAAGCACTATATCATTATTTGTCCCAATTTCCAGGTCCATAATAGCAACCTGTCCATTGACTGATCACAATACTGACTACGTCTATATCATCAAGATAAGTACATAAAGGGAAGTATAGACGTACTGTTCTAACTCCACCTCCAGGTACCTTCACAATATAGTGGTAGCTGAAACTGTGGAGTTGATGTAAGCACATGTGAGAGAGCGTAGCCTATATAATCTCTATTAACATGAAATGTTTATGAATTAATGTGTGATAATGCCGCATAGAAACTGTAATAGCAATTTTGCTTAAATGTGCACCTGAAATGTGACCACGGGGAGTGTCCGTCAATGTATACGTAGACTAATAATGATGACTAAAATGTTTATACTATGTTTAATTAAGTTTATACTAATGATTACGTTGTTGAATCTGTACTGAAATCCTCATAGGCCTTAAGTTAGCATGAGCCGAAGTTTAGCTGCTTGGCTCTCGTATTAAATGTATTTTTCTATCTTGCAGTGTGCTGACTCACAAAAGGACATGACCCCGTATGTTTTTTTTTCTTCAAACTAGAAGACGAATGTAACCATGCTAGATCCGTTCCCATAACTTTTCCTTGCTTGCAGAATAATGTTAAAACAAAATGAAACAGTGTAGATTAATGTAATGTACAAGGTCATTCAAACCGGTGAAGACAATGGAGTTACTGACCAAAAGATGTTACAAAAGGATAAAATCATACCGGACGTGCCACCTCTGAAGACGTCAATTATGGAGACCAATAAAATGTCTGTAAAAAAATATGGGGTGAAGAGTTAGGTGACCTAATGTGTTTTCTGATAGGTTAAAGATAGTGGGGTATAACCAATGTCCAATAGAATTTTGGGGGAATGTACCACGAAAAAGGGATAAAAACCCATGTCACAGGGAGTCATGAGGGTGGGTTAGGGAATGCCATTGATTTTATCCAGAAACTCTGTCACTCTGGTTGGTGACTTGTTTGTTTACTTAAAACCATTCTCTCCCTTAGAATTGTCAATTTTACACTTTACCTCCTTATGAGGGAAGTGCCCTTTTGCCTCGGAACTGAGTCCTGACAGATGGCGACTAACTGATGTCCTGAAGACGAAGCCTGAACCTGTGCGCTGACCTAAACTTTGGAGGGTAATTATGACAATGCAATTGTAATTTGTCTGTTTGCTTTTCCTTTCTAGGTACCAACTGCTTACTTTTGACAGAGACCTTAGTTAGATGTTTTCCAAATTGGTGTTCTAAATTGTTTTGCATGAAGCCCAACATGCGAATGCTAATCAGTGGTTAGAACAGGTGTTCACCAAACTGACGCAAATAAACAAACAACCAAAACTATGCTTTGTTGAATTGACGCGTTATTGACATTCTGCTAAATTGATCTATGTTCACGCCGTGTTATGTTCTGATGTTTGTGATTCTCACTTTAATGAAATCTTATCAAAGTTGCCATATCGTGACTATGCTATTATGTTTCTTGGTTTTGAGATTAGCGCATCTGCTTTTAGATTGTAATTAATAGGGAATAACACTCATAAAATTCTACTAAAACTGGTGTGGTTATTCATGACTGAAAGGTCATGGTAGTGTTTGAATTGATTAATGACTTTGACTAAAGTGAAATGTATTGTTGTGATAAATATTGATGACATCATAGACGTATTCATTGACATACTGATTAGCTATCTCGTCCTAAGGTGTCTCTCAACTGGGTCAAAAGATTCATTGGCCTAAAACGAGTCCTGATGTGTATAAAATTATCATAAAGTGAAGCGTTAACACATGTTAATATGAAAAATTCAATATGGTGACTGAAAACTACAGCATCGCAAAGAGATAATTTGAGATGAGTTTGGAAAGGTGGGATTTTAAATGCACCAAAGGAGGAGCAAGTGAGATGCAAGTTTTGGTGGCGATGCAGAGAAAGCCTGCTTTCATATGAGTTGTTTTTGAGTCTTTTGGCCTGGCTGCATGGCCTGGATGTCCTCCTACCAGTGAAGGGGACACTGTAAACCATGCACCTTGAGTATACGTTTAGAGGCTACAGAGTGCTCTTGATATGATGTGATGTGTATAATGGGATCACACAACTACTTTGAAGGGGATTCTCTTAGAGAGAGAAAGAAAGCCAATTTAGTTCTTTAAATGGAGGGAGAATCTTCCTTGGCTTGGTGATTAGCAATGCGGCCACATCATGAACACATTTGATAGACGTCAATGAGAACCTTGAGAGACTAGTGAGGCATGGACTACCTCTGACAATTTGTCATGAGACGAGTGTATGGGCCATGGAGAGGACATTTCGTAGAAGGGCGGAGGGCTAGATTTTTTGCAGTAATGTACGTGTGGTTTGTACTTTTCTGTTATAAGGTCCTTAGAAGACAGAGAGCACTCAATGAGGACGCATAGAAATTTAGCAAATGATAAAAGTTGCTATGCTTAAAAGTGAAACACACTAAGTTAAGAAGCCTATGCAATCAAAGTTATTTCAACAGCACTCTATTTGGTGATGGCAATTTAGTGGATCTAGAAGAGAATGAAATAAGATAGAATTAAATAAAATGGTCCCTACATTATTTGTTTTATACAAAGTAACCTAAACGGTACTAGAATATATGAGCGAAGCAGAAACTCTACGATTTCGAACCTCAAATATGCAAGTTCTTGACAGCTGGGAACTGCGTCATTAATAAAAACTATTTTTAAATGTCCATGGTAGTTTAGTTGTAACTTCACTAATTACCTGTAACAAGAAAATTACATCGCTACCATGAATGCTGCCAGAGCTAGAGGTCAATGTGAAGAACGGATTTCGGAGTAGACCATCGACTGCACATAAATAATTCTAAGAAAGAAAGGCTTCTTAGCTCCTTTTCTTTAACTGATATATATTTCATTCACCATGTGCTAAGAACACACCTATCAAGTTAGTTTGTGTAATGCACTTTTGAATTTTGCAACTCGTGAGCAGTAATCCATCTTCACGTTCTAAATCATAAATGCAGCTTTGATAGGGACAACAAAATGGTAAAAAAGAGTTTACAGCAATTTACAAACATCCTATTGCTGTGGGTGTGTGTGTGGGGGTGTCTTTTCACTTGACATTGAACAATTAATGGCACACCGTATTAACTTTATCGTGATGTGAGAAATGTTCATATTATTTATAAAGACAGGTGGTTTACATCTGTTTCCTTAGTCCTAAGTGTGCAGTCTACACATCTGCATCAATTACACACTTCCAAGTACTAGGAAACAAACAAGTTCACGTTCTTTTTAAAGAAAACTTTCACTCCTCAACCACAAAAAATGTTATTTGCCCACGTCATTCCTTTTTACATGTTACACGAAACATACACAGATTGGTAGGTTTTACTACACTGTTAGCATAGCATGAACACCTGGCTCCTTTGTGGGTAAAGCATCTGCTCTGAGGATTGTGGTTATTATTTGCATGGCAGACGTTCTGTGGACCACCTGGAAAGGCGAGCTTTTACTCATCCCAGCCTAGCTTACGAGTGTGGAATGTAAGTGTACATTACCCCACATGCTTCCAACACTTCCTTATGCACAATCTAGCTTTGCGCATAGCAGGAACTTTACACATGCATAGTGCGCAATTAGGGGGCAACTCACAGGTGAACACAGAAAAGCTTAGTAAATCGGGCATCTGGTCCTTGAGCTTTATTATTACACACAAACAAGGGTTGTAAAGAACAGAGTAACGCCACTTGGGTCTCACCTGCTGTGAACGTGTGTATATAGGCAGCTGGACTTCATCGCATTCATATTTTGAAATGAAGTTTGCATCGAGCAAATGCTTCAACATGCCTTCTACCTGCCCGTGTATTTTTCGGACTATCAGTGGTCGATGCTTGCGCAGACATATGGACGGCTCTTGGAACTCTACATTCACTAGCTCCAGTCCCGTCGATTGATGCCTCTTTCCGACCTCTTCGAGGGCAGCTATTAGGAGTTCATACCCTTGGTCCCCCTTGGTCCAAAGAATGTCCAAAAGTGCACGTGAAAGACGCGAAACCCCATGTCCTCGAATACTCACATCCTCGTAATCTTCCCAGGTCAACACCTCCCATGACAGCAAATAATCGAGAACACTTTCAAAGTTCTCTACTGATCCCCCGGCTAGAGCCGACACTAGCTGGCTCCGGCGAGTCCTGAGAAGCTCCTGGGCACACATCCCACATCATTGTGAGCATCAGAAGAAGACAGGGAGACCAAAGATCAAGCGTCCAACCCTAGGTACAAAGGAGACAAAACATTAAACGTTGACAAATTCATCATATGTCTAACGTGGATGTCAATTTAAGGAGCAGCTCCTACCATGTGACAGCCGTTTCCTGATTTGTATGTGCAAAAAATACATCATCATCACAAAGGGAGTCAAAAGAAGCCAGATAATTTCATAAGGAGGGTTGGCAAGACCACAAAAAAGGAAGTAGATGTATATGAATTCCAGTCTGAAGGTGAACGAATCTCAAACTCTCTGTAACAGCAAAGTCTTAAGAACAAATATTGTTTTTGATGGTCACATATAGTTTACGAAAAGAGAAGACAAACTTTAGGATTATGAATAAATTTTAGCAGAGATTACAAAGAATTAAAATTAGAACGTCTGTTTACTTAATTTTGCGGTCTACGGTTCTAGTTTACAGGAAAACTATTTGGGGAAGTCTAAGTTGTCATAATTACAAGAACGCACATGAATCGTATACTTTCAATCTTATGCAGACCAGAGGCACGTGGACGGAAAACGGTGGAGAAATGTGTTACCGCAGTATTTCGAATACATGGATCACAAAAGACATCAGGAGTTCCCCTGTAATTCTGATGCGGGTAATATAAATAGTTTCCGGCCCCACTAGAGATCCACAGGAAGATTGCCATTATGGAGCATTTTACCCAGCCACTTTGATTGCTGAAAACTCCTTATATATATTGTTTCCACATTCCAAATGATGTTGCTCTTCGGGTGATGTTACATCTTAATGTATCTTCGCACCTATACTTTGTTCCCCAATTATGCTCACAGATTTTTTTTTTTTTGCCTAAATGTGTTCCTACAAAGTTTTTGCACTTTAAATGTACTTTGCACTTAAATATATTTTTCTCCTAAATATTATCAGCACTCACCAATATTTTCCACACTTCTGTTGACGCTACACCAAAGGTTATTTGCAACTAAATGTTACATTACAATCCTGCTTGCTTTGCACCAAGGGTGATTTTGCATCTAAAAGTGCTTTCACCCCTAAAAGTCAGTTGAATGACATTACAATGCATGCCTTTTCAATGCGGACCTTTACAACACATATTTTACCAAACAAATATACAGACTAACATTAAAAAGACTTTAACTACACACGTCTTTACCACACATTTGTTTTTTACCGCACAATTTTATTTTTACATTAAACATTTTTTTTTATAAATAGCTGTTAAATATAACTATGAAATACAAAATAAAATGTATCACAATCATGAGGTAAAACAAGATTTCACCATCCAAGTTGGCGGACAATAAGAAAAGAGTAGAAGATCAAAAAAATTCTAAAAAAAGAGATGTTAATGATAAATATTTTTTTAATCGGACTATCAGGAAAAAAAAGATCATCTGCACTCAAAATTCAATATAAAACGCAATGTCTACCATTTTGTGCCCAATGGTATGCAAGCCTCTGAGCTGACCAAAAGCTTTTCCACAATGCCACCAGAACAGAGACAACACTCACCTACGTGCAGAAGTATATTACATTGTTTGAAACGGAGTTACTGTTGGTTTCATTTTTTTGGAGAGGTGAGAATTCATTATGTCACATAACAAAATTACACTTATTATGGAGCAACATATCAAATGAAAAAAAGAAGACTAATTATAGAAAGAACCATCACACATAACCTCAGCCAGTACATCAGGGGCATGTCCGTATTGGACTGTTTTGGCATCAGGGGTAATGTGGGTCTTGTATTTGGCTTATTAATACAAAGGCTTAATGCCAAAATGGTTTAAGGAACCTACAAGTTGCGAAGATGTGTACAGTATCTGCCTCCAGTTCCTCGCACTGAAAACAAGCCGATAAATCAATCCCAAAATACCCACTTCTTAAACTTACATGGTGTGTAATACAGATCATTCAGGAGTTTAAAGGAATGGACTTTGAGCGTTAAGAGAATCTTAACTCTAGTGAGATAGTCAAGATGGGTTAATGCACCACATGCAGAGATTATCTGCAATTTACTGGTCCCAGGTTGCAATCATCCCCCTTTATAAAAGTGGGTTAATGCACATACTGCATGGATCTTTGTTACCTTTATATCACAAGTACCTTTTCTACTAAAGTAGCACTATTCCAGCACTCCGCTCCCAGTAGGAGCTTTGTATCAGTGTGAAGGGGTTAAAATGAGCACACTTAAAAAATAAATAAAATGTACTAAATTGCATTATTTCACACCCAAGAACATCTCAACCTTCAAACTCAAGGCATGTTTTTGCTATTACAGAAGGCTATGAACTGGTCTTTGGTGGTTTAGGTGAGATATAGATAGTAAGTAGGATAATTGGATTTCTCTAAAGGACAAGTAGATTTCTGAATCATTTTGCTCTTTGAGCAAGCAGATTTTTAAAAATAATTCCACATCCCTGGGATAGAATCAGGTCCAGCTGCTCTGCTGCTCACAAGTTGTATAATAGCCATTTCAACCTCTTCCCTAAATGCCATAACATCTCGTGCAGCTTTTTGACCCCCTGCAACCTGATTCAGCTCTGTAGCCTGCAAGTATAAATCAACCCTATCCTTAGCGGCTAGGCATTCTTCTTTGTAGAACTCAAGAGTAGAAGTGATGAAAAACTAATAGTATCTCAGGGGTACTTGTCCACCATATCCCAGCGTCTCTAATACCCCAAATCAGATTGTTAATAACCTTATACTTCAGTTGGAACGGCAGTACCTGCCCGATCTCCTCAGAATTCTCAAAACACAGGAGTTGACTCGCTCGATATTTAGTGCACGCCCTATACCAGATCCGCTTTTTAAGCTGCAACTGCAGGAGGGTCAACTGGGGAAAGAGCTGTAGAGCTGTCTCTGTGTGATATGGAGACCTTTGACAAAATTAATATTCCATCTCCAGTAGAACAAGCCTTTTCCGTAATCGAGCCTTTGTGGGCTGTTCTTTGCTGGCAGCACAAATAATAAAGCTGGTTGTCTGACCCTGTATAAAGGCCTTTAAGGCATCCCAGACTATAATTAAATGAGCTCTCCCCGTATTTAAAGAGAGAAATTCTCTCAGACCTGAAGCCATAAAGTTAATATACTGAGGGCCCAGCAGCAAAGTACAATCAGATGTCCATCTGCATTAAGATGAAGGGTTAGACATATAGCTAAAATTGATGAAGAGTGACAGAGGATTATGATCTGAAACAATCTGTGGGTTTAATTTGATGGTTTCTGCTCACAACAGACTATGAGTAACAAAAACATATCCAATTGGGTTGATGTACCATGAGGAGTACAGTAGAAAGTAAATCTCGACTCAATACCCCAGCAGGCAAGCCAACTATCAGACAGTGCATACATTGCAATAATGTGTTTGACAGCTGCCTGAGACTTGGATGGATGGCAGGGAGCCAGCGCAGGGGCATCGAGAGTAGAATTTCTTGCCTGTGACACACTCAGCCTGGGCAGACAACGGGTGGGGGGTGGACTACGAAGGAAGGGCAAACCAGGAGAAAGAGGATATCTGGCTACGACTTGGGTATCCTCCCTGCAGCAAAAGCAGCAGCCCAGGGCACCCAAGGAGCCAGAGGAGCCCAAAGAGCCCAAGTAGCCCATGGTGCCTGACAAATTAGGCCCTGGGACTGGTTTACAGCGTCCCGTAGTGATCTTGGGGCCCAGGTAGCATCAGAAGGAGAGTGAGCAGAGCCAGTAGAGCAGTGGCACAAATGCAAGAAAGTCAGCGCAAGCTGAGGCCCTGAAGAAGGACAGTGAGCTACAAGGGGGAGGAGGTTGGGGGGGGGGAACCAGGGGCCAGCTCACAGACAGGAGGCCTGCTCTGCCATCTGTGACACAGACCCATAAGGTATGCACACTGCCTAACGTATCTACAGAGGACCAAGCTGTTTTCTCTGCAAAAATAACTATGATTGACGTCTTTGGTATTAAGGGAGGTGGTGACTCCTGAACCTTCAGAACCTCCGGTGTCACCCTCCACTGTCACTATCTTTCTATCTCCGATGCCAGAGGCGCATACAGCTGTTAGTACATATGATCAGACTCAGGGTGGGGAGGCTGTGAACCAAGTGAGTGATTCTAATCAGATACACTCTATTTCGCTGGAGGTTACAGATACCTCACTCAACGTCTGCCCCTGGAACTATCTATGGTAGTGGAATGGCTGTGAGTGACCATATCTCTAGTGAAGTAAACTAAGCACATGAAACCCACGAGGCTTTAGAGGCCTTCTCACTATCTGACTTTTCTGAGACGGGATGTCTGACTACATCCAATGATGGTTCAAATGATGATGATGGTTGGGAGTGCCAGGTACCATCTAGAGGTCAGTCAGCTTTTGTCAATGGAGGAGCCAGAAAACACAATGCAGCACAGTCTTCTATCTCATCAAGTGTCATCTCGGAGCACACTTTGATCCCTGCGTGGTGCTGGGGATTTCAGTGAGGATGAGATGCTGTGCTATCTAGACAGCACAGAATTAACCCCCACCAATACAACTGTGCAAGAGGTACCCTCCAAGGCACCCCAGTGGGCTATACATACAGGCAATGCAAAGGACAAAAAACTTCCCCCAGGGGATCAGTCACTGAATTCTCAATGGGGTGGGGAATTAAGGCAATCGTAGCAGCTGACATTGGTTAACGGTGATGCTCCCTCACATCTATATGTAAGTTATTGCTAATACACAGGAAGGACTACAAAAATGACTCGTTGGCCATGAAGACATCCCATCTGAAGAAGCAGGTTGTATTAAGAAAATGATCTAAAAATATGGATATCCTTCATGAACACAATGAGATAGAGAGCCAGTCAGATGGCATCTACACAGGGTATCAAAGAACAAATGCAGCACCACAATGGTAAACCACAGTCTATGTCGCAGAAACTCGAGGATGTTGAAAATCGAATGATGCATAATAATCTTCAGGTGCTGGGAATACCAGAGGGGAATGAGGGGGCTGACCCCAGAAGATATATATTTAATTTATCTGTTCCAACAGGCCTTTCCCCAACTCAGAGACTGGGGCTTAGACTGCCAAGTATTACGGGTGCATAGGCTCCCCTTCAACAAACCTAAACAAGGTTGTGCTGCCAGTTATCCCAGGGTTATTCTAATTCATATTGGAAATTTTATGTTTCAGCAGCATATCCATCAGTTGGCCTGCCCATAATAAACCAGATTACTTTTTTGTATGGTCTGATTTTGGCTGCAAGACGGTGGAGCATCGGTAGCGACAGGGGGAGACCGCTCCCTCCTTCCTCAAACTTGGGTTATGGTCTCATTGTTGGAGCCTGCAAAATAGAGGATTATACTTCAAGGCCAAACAACGTATTGTCACAATCATGAGAAAATGCAGAATCTGCTGAAGCCAAAGGGGAATCTAAAGCTTAACAATCTCAAGATTGGGATCTCAACTCTGACTTTCTCATACCTCTTATATCTGATTAGTGAGTATTAGAGCCCCTGCAAACTCTTCTAAACACTTTTGGACATGTTAAGTTCTTAGCGAGAATCAGCTTAATTTGTCACTGCAGTTTATCTTTTTTCTTTCTTTATTTCCACTATATTTATGAGTTATGACTATTTTTATAACAACCTTGTTTCTCTGTTTTCTTTTTAGGTTGGCAGGGGTGTTTTGTTTTTGTCTTTTTTTTCTCTCTCTCTGGTTCAGTCATTCCCCAGATCCTCCTTGGAGTACCCCTGGGGAGTTGGGAGGGGCTTGAACTCAGCCAAGACACCAATTATGTTTTTTGGGGTGTGGTCACATACTTAGGGCTAACACAGAGCTTCACTCACTAAGCAGACAGACATGGGTTTGGGGGGGTGCAATCAGGGATTGGGGGCAGGTTGGGAGGGTCTGGAAATGGGAAAAGGAGTGGGGGAGAAGTGTTTGATGAGTTGGGGTGGTTTCGGGTGAGGTTGTTGAGGTCTGGGGAGATGCACACAGGCTAATTCAGTTAAATAGAGGAGTAATAACACAGACAGCAATGAGCTGGAACCATCATTTCATGCATAAGAACAAGACTCCATCAATCAATAGATGATACTATGTATGGTCGCAACCTAGGTTTGCAAATTCTTTGCTGAAATATTAATGGTATGTGCTTGAACACCAAAGTGAGATAATATTATCAAAGGGGAAACGATGGGTGGCCAACAGGGTTGCACTTTGTAGGTCTGGAAGATGGTTAATTGCACATATAGGTAATTATGGTATATCATTAACTGTTTGTGGTCTATGCCTCCAACACAGATGATCCAGCCTTGTTTCATTTTTACTAGGGGAACTTTGTACATGGGCTGATCCAACAGTTATGTGCATGGACTTTAACCTAGTTTTGGAGCCAGACATAGATTCCAAGTCCTCTCCAGAGGCTACCCAGGAACAGATGTCCAAGTCTCGGGCATCTCTCAGATTGTTGAAACAGGGTTATTGTTTGAGGGGATGAAACAGGCTACAATCACAATCCTTATCAGTGTGAACCACAAACGTATCTCAATTAACCTGTGCCTAACATGTTAGCTTAGCACAAAAGCAGTCCAGCTTTACTTTGGTGCAAATAAGAGTAAAATATTTATGCAGCACACAAACAGTAATAAAGTAAAAATACAACAACATATCACACACCAATTTAGAACAACAGTAAACTTTAATAAATAAAATGAGATTAAAAGTATAAAAATTGAACCAGTAGAACCAGACAAATGCAATTATAAAGGTTTAGCTGAAAGTTGCGCCAAAGGATGCAAAGTGCCAAATGTGTCCCGCTGTACAGGGACAAAGTCACAAGTTCAGGCCGACAGAGATGGAGTGCAGGCTGGGCACAGGATGAAGTTTGTCCTGCTGACTATTGTACCTTATGTCTTTGGTGCGAGGTCTGCATGGAGTTGCTTTGCGAAGCTACGTGTTGTCAGACATTGGTTCCGATGAGGCTGTGCAACGAGGCTTCGCCTTGCTCTGTGTCCTATCTGATGAGGCTTCACAGTGCTTTGCATCTCTCAGGACCAGTTCCAATGAAGCTTGCAGTGTGCATTGAGGCTTTGTTGGGCTTTGCATCGGATCTGATGGACCCTTCAGTTAGGCCAAGTGGTGTTCTCTCTGATAGCAGCCAAGAGTTAAGGATCTTGGGAGGTACCCTCTTGGGGATCAGGAACACATTCTAGCAGAGTGCAGAAGAGCTTCAGGAGATCCAGTTGGAGGTCCAAGCAGGTCCAGTACATCAGGTCAACTGGGGAGTTGCAGTGAGGATTCTGGAGCTTGTTGTGTCCTTGTACGTCAGATCAGGCCAGCTACCTGACCCTTGGAGTAACTTTGGTAGTCCTTAGTTGAAGGAGATGGCCCTCTCTCCTTCAAGCGAGGCCTCAAGCAGCAGTGCAGTCCTCTGAAGAACTAAGCAGGCCTAAAGCAGCATGGCATTCATCTGAAGTACAAGGCAGCCCTTTTGAAGTATTACCCTGATCCAGGAGTGTAATGAAGCGTTGATCTGAGGGTCCAATATTTAAACTTGGTGCCAGTCTTTGAAGTGGGAGAACATTATAGGCCTTTCTCCATCTGGAACTGTTCCCCTGTCCGAGGCACCAAGAGGTCTGGGGTGATAAAATACTAGAGTAACATTCTCTGTAAGAGTGCTGGAAGCAGTCCTTTGAAATAGAACTGGGACAGGGAACAGCTCTGCCCCCTCCTACCTGGAAAGCTGACCCATGCTTCCAACACCTAGTCCCCTTTGTCTCATTGTCCAAGAGGAATAAACAGAGGCCGACGTCCAAATACACCTAGTTGTGTGACACAGATTACATGCAGTAAATGGTTAGGACAAGAAAATTACAACTTTCTAAAAGTGGCATTTTCAGAATTGTGATTTAAAATCCGACATTATCATTAAAACGGGTTGTAAATTAAAATTCGTTTGAGAACAAACTTGACATTTCTATCTGTTCTCAATCAAAAGCTAGCACTAATTAACTGTAATAAGGTAACACAATATTATTCTATGGGAGAGGTAGAACTTACAGTAGTTAAAAACAAATTTAAAGAGTTTTTCACTACCAGGACACAAAAAAAACTTAAAAACACATGTCTTGCTTTTGCACCTTGTCCTATGGGCGGTTTAGATCCTACCCTAAGGGTGACATATATGTTTTAAAAAGGAAAGTTTGGGCCTGGCAGAAGGTTTGGTTTTGCAGGTTGTTACAGGTGGCTTAAAACTGCACTTACAGGCTGTAGTGGCTGGCCTGGACATGTTTTAAAAGGCTACTTTCATGGGTGAAACAATGAGGGCTGCAGGCCCACTAGTAGCATTTAAGTTACAGGCTCTGGGTACATGTTGTACCACATTATCAAGGTCTTATAAGTAACCTAAATGTGCCAATTGGGTGTAAGCCTTATTCAAGGAGTGAGGACAGGCACTTTAGCACTGATTAGCAGATGGAGTGCTATTGCCAACAAAAGTGAATTTCAGCAAACAGGAGGGCAAAAGGCAAAATGTTTGGGGAAAGACTGCACCAAAGGCTGTCAGGTCTTACATACATGTAATGCCAATAGCTAAAAAAAAAAAAAAGAAAAAAAAAAGAAATAAAAAAAAGAAAAGAAGAATTGCTTTTTAAAACTACAAACATTTTAACATTTGAAAATCTACTAAAATGTTTTTACAAAAAAAAGGCAGGTTTCTGAAATCCCAAACATAATATGCATCCTTTTCAAGCATGTAAACAACTTTTATACATTTGCATAATTTAACTTTTAGATAATTGACAGAAATTCAAAAATAAAATCCAGCAGATTATAATTCTGTAACACAATATTGTCTATAAAAAAAAACCCCGATTAAAAGGTAAGTTATTGAAAAACAAATTGGTAAACATTTTTAACAAATAACTAAATATTTTTTATCACAGATTTGCAAAACACCAGCTAACAATTTATTTTTAAAACCACAGAAAAAAATAAAGTGGAAATATTTTTTCAGGAACCAATAGTGACATTCAACATCAAGAAACTTAATATTTATTTGTTTTCTTTTCTCTACCAGAGACATCCTTCCGAGACAAACCAGCTACATGGATATCCGGAAGCTTGGTACTGTTTTCTGGTAATAGGTAACACAGAGTATGTGAATGCACCATGATCCAGGCCCGTTTCAGGTTAATGCTGTCTTGTTATACCAGGAGGGTTGCACCAAGCACTACCCTCATGGTGGTAGAGGGCTACTGCCATTACTTGGCATTAAGTAACGTGGCCGGGATGGTGGCTCGTTATGTGTTTAGTTCTGATCAGTAGTGTGAACATATCTTTTTACCTGTGTCCTCTTGAGACAAATAAGAAAAAACAACTAAAAGCTGAATTAAACACCCACTTGAAACGAAAGAAAAATATAAAATCTTTCACCAATAAACAAGCAATAACCATAAAAATCTCTAAACAGGAGAATAACCAAAATTGCAATACAGACATTTCGAACAATTATATCCTCTTAGTTTCTAAACAGGAAAATAACAATATTTTTTCCCAAAAGGAGGCGAAAGGGTGCCAAAGAATAAATTGTATAAATACAGATCATCATAATTAATTTTAAACATTTTTAAATTTCAGAAATCTAAATCATGGAATACTTGCCAAAGCAGAACAGGTTTTTAGCAAACAGGCTATTAAATAAAACATGGTGGGTATATAAGGTGAGACTTTTTGAGCCCAAGAATCAATGGAGGTGTGTGGACTACTACTCAACTTGTTACACTAGGTTTGGTGAGAAGACAACAGACCACAACCACTTTGGCTCTGCAACAAAGAAGGAAATTAGAGAGAATGTCTAACACATTAAGAGGCTTAGTGCCACCTCCAATAAACCCTGTGGCTCAGTAGTAAGAAAGGCAGCACAAAACATGCCCATGCACACTGCTAGCAATATGCCAACATTCCCCAATTGGAGAAGAATGGTACAAAGACAAAAACAGGTCAGTAATGTAGAACTAACACAACCTATAACATATAGTGACAAAACAGTTACCCCAGGACTAACTGAGTCTTTAACCATAAACCTTTGTTTCTGTATGATAAAAGACCATCAAAAAAGACTACTAATCTTTTCTACTCTACAGTTGCCTTTAAAATAGCAAACTCTGGAAGATAGATATGAAGTTTAAAGCAAAACCCCATGCATTTTCTCAGATTTATACTATTCAGTCTAATGTGAATAACACAGTAGTACCAATGGTGTATAATCTGCTGCGCAACAAATATTCCTCAACATTCATTGCATTTTTATCAGTTACAAAAACAATGAACAAAAGTCCTAGAAAAATAGTTGACTTTGAATTGCAATAGTATAAAAAAAAAATCAAAAAATAAAAAATAAAAAAAAAATAAAAATACCCAAATTCAAGAAGTTTTTATTTTCATTAACTCAAGCATATTAAAAAACAAACAAAAAAAAAAAAAACATCTTTAGCTGAAGAATACATTTCAACTACTAAACTTCAATTTGAGCTTTGTATACTAACAGCAATATATTTTGTAACCCCTGAAGTGCCCTTGTCACGGCACTTGAGCATTAGGTTGCATTAGTTTGGACTGTTTGTCCTACTTGCCAGGGATGGTAAGAGACAAAAAGGTTTTGTAGATCCTGCTCCACTTGCCAAGTAAATGTTAAGTCAGGAGGGACGATTAAAGGTACATTGGTACCGCCACCAGTTGTGGGTGCTATATGTGAGTGGCTGGGAATAGACAATATTGGTCCATTCACCCCTCAGAGTCAAGCAACCAGTATATTTTGGTTGTGGTGGATCATACCACCAGGTACCGGTGGCGAAACCTCTGAGGAGCACAATTGCAAAGGTGGTAATGAGGGCTTCCCTGGGAATATTTCCTAGAGTCAGATTTCCAAACACAGTGATGTCTGACCAGGGAACAACCTTTATCATCTCATACATGAGAAGTGCGAGCAAGGTGGTATGACCAATCAATTCTTTATGACGTACCACCCACAAACCAATGGTTAGGTGGAGCGGTTCAACAAGTCATTCAAGAGTATGATGGGAACTCAGCCAGAGAACCTAAGAAGGAAGTGAGATCTCCGGTTATATGTCTTGTTCCCCTACAGAGAGATTCTGCAGAAGGTAGTAGGGTTTAGTCCCTTTGAGCTTCACCCGGTGCAGGGTCCACTCATGTAAGTGAGAGAAGGATGAGAAAGAACATCAGTCTCCACAGAAGGCTGGTCTGGACTATCTGATTGGTCTTAGGAAGCTGATGATGCAATACATAATTCAGGTGAAGGAAAACCTTTCAGGAAAGATAAGCACTCATGAAGGACTGGTATCACCAGAAATCTACACTACTGACAGCTCATTATTTAAAAATTGATGAGAACAGAGAACTCAATTCATACAAAATAACAAATATATTCAGGCAGACATAGTAATCATGGTATAATGAATAATGACATGAATTCATGTGCACTAAAATGTTTACATTCATATCTTAATATCCAACATATACAATTCATAAAGGGGGTAATACCTAATAGAAAACAACATGATACCTGTAAGACCCTGGACATAACTGAACACCCCATCCTAACAATTAGTAGCTGGTAGCAAGCAATGTAGATCCTTATTGGACAACCAAGAGCCATTGTGAAATATGGCATCTGAAGACATTTCATGTAAATTCACAGAAAACATTCCACATATTCATAGATTATGTAAAGAAAACCAGGAGTCATGTGGCTTGCCACTCACCTACATATAACTTGTAAGTTCAGAGGAATTGCATATCATTGCCAGATCCGGGCTATTAAAAATATTTACCACTTCTTAGACAGCACACTAATAATTACCAATTGCTATCTAGCACATCATTCACCATCGTAGTCTTTTGGGTTAAATTGTCAAGGTCCCCAACCATCCATGTCTTCACCTTCAGTGCCAGACACGATAGTAGTTGCGGCACTACTCTTTCACATGTAGCTGACAATAAGGGTGCCATCAGCTGTATATTTTCAGGAAATCAGATGCCTTGATCCCATTCTGGGATTGTAGGGAAAGATGCGATTGCTTAGTTGAGGCCCTACGCTTTCACATGTAGCTGACAATAAGGGTGCCATCAGCCATACATATTTTAGGAAATTAGATGCCCTTTAATTCTGGGTTTGGAGAGAAAGAGAGAGTGAGGGTAGGAGAGGGTCCCCAACTTCCCCAACCACCTTTTCCACTTCAGCAATAAAGATAAAGGTGCACAGGTATGGATTGGAAGATAAAGGAGAAACCTGCCACTCTCTCCTGAGGCTGAGTTTTACGTTGTTGCACTAATTGATGGGAGAGTATGGCAACAAAGTAATAATACATAATTAGGAAGTTGATCAAGCATTAGCAAAGAAGACAGATCTGGTCATCGGAAACCTGGTAAATTTAATTTATTTAAATTGTATTGCCGGCATGTGTCAGAACATTAAAAAAAAAAAAAAAAAAAAAAAAAAAAAAAAAACACAGGCCGCCTAAATGTAGCAGTCATATGTTTGCAATAAAAAATAAATTGGAGTTTAAAAAAAACAAACAAAAAAAAAAAAAACACACTAACCATCCATATAATTTTACTTTAACTGCAATGGTTCTTCTCATCGGGCAGACATACATATCACAGGTTTAGATATAATTTTTAAGCCTCACCCAGACAGTGCATGCGCTCCCTCTTTGAGACATTTTGTGTCCTATCAGTGGGTTTGGAAACTGTTCACTACTTACCACAGGTTGGCTTCATGGTCTCTCCTTTGCTTGCTTCCGATAGGTCATCTGGTATTGTCTCCCTTCCTCTGTGTGTGATTATTCCTTCCCTGGAGCATGGCTCCATTACTTGTGTCCTTCCAATGCCCATTTTTGTAGGCACTTCTTTATAGGTCAAGCATGCAAGTGCTCTGGCCTGTTGTAATCTATCTGTGAGCTTTTAACCACACCCACTGCATGCCCATCACCATCACTCGTTCATGGGCTTGCCTTTCAAAATTCCTTTATATCAACAGTAAATGCTTTACATTTGTCCCTGCTTGGGGCGGTTTTGTTACTGCCCTGGCCATCATCTTGTTACAGGGATAATTGCACTTTTGCCAATACATCACTGCTAGCGAACCTTTTTCCTTTAGTCTCTCTCATCATGCTCATGGAAGCCCTGGCACTTTGAATCTGTTTGCGTATGTTAACTGTTTTATTTTTCATTTTCAATTTATGTGGCAAGGTAAGTTCAGTTAGGAATTTACAAGCAAACACAAGACACATGCTTGTTTCTATGGGCTTAAGCACTAAACCCAAGAGCAGAGTTTTCAGCAAACTCCTCATGTACCTCTTTCCTTTTTATGTATTCCCTCCACTGTGGTACCTTTTTCCATTCACCTTCTGTTGATGTCTTTCTGTTGCTTAATCCAGCCCCTCCATCATGCCCTCAGTTAGTCCATGTGCTTACTCCCAGCCTTTCTTTAGCTTCTTTGTGATTCCCCCAGCCTCCCCCTCCCATCCACCGCTGTCCGAGTTGCCAACCTCCCTCTATAATAAACAAAAATAGAGCTATGATGGTCCCAGTGCTGGCCGTATCATAGCACTTCATTATTCTAGCAATGATGGCTTAGATGCCTTTATAGCCCCGCCTCTGGCTCATAAAGTCATCTGTGGCTGTAATTACAAGTTCCAAGCTCTAAAGTGGAGAGAAGAAACTCACCTTCAAGCAGCAGGCCTGCCACTAAAACAATATCTTCTTAAACAGCCTTCCAATCTCTGCACAGTGTCTGCCTAACTGCTGTCACCAGTGGACGTTATTTGCTGACAAATGTTGCAAAATCAAATTTGCAAGATCAACTAAACAAGACTATGCAAGACCTTTTGTCTTTGCATGAGTAAATGTAAAAAATAAAAAACTAAACAAAAAAAAGAACAATGAAACTGTCGGGGCTATCAGTGTGTGTGTTTTTTTTTTTTTTTTTTTACTTTCTAACAATACAATGATTGCTACACAACAGATGGCTTCAAATTATTGCAAAAGCCAAACACTAGAGCTATTTGTTTTCGTCAATTTCTTGCCATGTTGTACAGCAGCATGGTTGAAAGTATTTGTATTTTTTTTATTTTCACATTCAGTTATGCTACAATGGCCATGCTCCTGTACAACGTTGCCAAAAAAAACCAAAAAAAAACACACAACTTCAATAGGTCTTGCATAGACGAGACTGTCTGGCTTTGCCAATGCTTGTTAGTTTTACTGCACTTCATACGAAAATATAATTCATACTGGCTCAAAGAAAAAATTACTGTTATCTTTGAATTACTGAACGTGAAGACATAATTTAAACAAACAAGGATGGCTAACAAAAATTAAAAGGACAAGGAACAAGGAAAAGGAAAAGGAAAAAAAAGCAAAGGAAATTATTTGGCCACCAGTGCTCTGGCACCAAAGTGCACTTACTTAGGCAGATGCACTAGTAGTAAGGTAACGTGGTCTGACCTATAGCTCCATGCAGTATGGTATAGTGGATGGATGTTCTGAAATAAAACAAGAAAAAAAAAAAAGCTGCAAGAAACAATGGTCCCGAGATGCATGGAGCTCGCCAAAACACATGTAGCTCGCCTTGCTCGGCCTACAATAGGAGAGGACTGGTGCCAGCTCTGTGCTGCGGTGACTTAAGCTTTCCTGATAAACTGGATTTACAACGTCTACATCCTCCCTTTACGAAAAAAACGTTTTCAGATATTTTTATAGCATATTTGAGCTGTGAATGTATGTCTGGTAAAAACACCCTGTCGATAGGTCACAAAACAGAAAGTACAGCTATCAAAATAGCTTGTATTGTGTACAAATCACACCAAGCATTGGTAAATTCACTAGTTCTTGCCCATACAAGAGCTATTGGTTTTGACAATGTGTTTTTGCCATATTGTACATCGGTGTGGCTGCTGTTCTGACTTCAAACGGGGCAGATTGTTTTGGCTTCCAGCGGGGCAGATTATTTTGGCTTCGAGCGGGGTAGATTGTTTTGCGTTTGAGAGGGGCAGATTGTTTTGTGTTTGAGAGGGGCAGATTGTTTTGCGTTTGAGAGGGGCAGATTGTTTTGGGTTCGAATGGGGCAGATTGTTTTGGGTTCGAATGGGGCAGATTGTTTTGGGTTCGAATGGGGCAGATTGTTTTGGGTTCGAATGGGGCAGATTGTTTTGGGTTCGAATGGGGCAGATTGTTTTGTATTAGAGTGGGGTGGATTGGAGTGGGGCAGATTGTTGTGGATGGGAGTGAGGCAGAGTGGAGTGGATTGGGGTGGGTAGATGGTTCTGGATTGGAGTGAGGCAGAGTGGAGTGGATTGGGGTGGGTAGATGGTTCTGGATTGGAGAGGGGCAAATTGTTTTGGATAGGAGTGGGGCAGCTTGTATTGAAGTGGGGCAGACTGGAGTGGGGTGGATTAAAGTGGGCAGATTGTTTTTAATTGAAGTGGAGCAGATTGCGGTAGAGCGGATTAAGTAGGGCAGATTGGGATAGGCCAATTGTTTTGGACTGTAGTGGAGAGGATTGGAGAAGGGCAGATTGAAGTGTGGCAAATTGCTTTGGATTTGAGTGGGGCAGGTTGTTAAGGATTGGAGCGGGGCAGGTTGTTATGGATTGGAGCGGGGCAGGTTGTTATGGATTGGAGCGGGGCAGGTTGTTATGGATTGGAGCGGGGCAGGTTGTTATGGATTGGAGCGGGGCAGGTTGTTATGGATTGGAGCGGGGCAGGTTGTTATGGATTGGAGCGGGGCAGGTTGTTATGGATTGGAGCGGGGCAGGTTGTTATGGATTGGAGCGGGGCAGGTTGTTATGGATTGGAGCGGGGCAGGTTGTTATGGATTGGAGCGGGGCAGGTTGTTATGGATTGGAGCGGGGCAGGTTGTTATGGATTGGAGCGGGGCAGGTTGTTATGGATTGGAGCGGGGCAGGTTGTTATGGATTGGAGAGGGGCAGGTTGTTATGGATTGGAGCGGGGCAGGTTGTTATGGATTGGAGCGGGGCAGGTTGTTATGGATTGGAGCGGGGCAGGTTGTTATGGATTGGAGCGGGGCAGGTTGTTATGGATTGGAGCGGGGCAGGTTGTTATGGATTGGAGCGGGCAGGTTGTTATGGATTGGAGCGGGCAGGTTGTTATGGATTGGAGCGGGGCAGGTTGTTATGGATTGGAGCGGGGCAGGTTGTTATGGATTGGAGCGGGGCAGGTTGTTATGGATTGGAGCGGGGCAGGTTGTTATGGATTGGAGCGGGCAGGTTGTTATGGATTGGAGCGGGCAGGTTGTTATGGATTGGAGCGGGCAGGTTGTTATGGATTGGAGCGGGGCAGGTTGTTATGGATTGGAGTGGGGCAGGTTGTTATGGATTGGAGCGGGGCAGGTTGTTATGGATTGGAGCGGGGCAGGTTGTTATGGATTGGAGCGGGCAGATTGGCTGCAGAAGACTGGAGTGGTGCAAATTGGTTTGAATTTTAGTGGGGCAGATTAGAATGGGTGGGTCAGAGGATTGGACTGGGGTGAGTGGAATGGATGGAAATGGGGTGGACTGGTCTGGGGTGTATTGGATTGAGTGGGGTGGACTGGCGTGGACTGGAGGGGGTGCATTGGAGTGAGAAGCATTGGGGGTGTATTGAATAAATGAAGGATTGGGGAGTATGTGTAAAAGCACAGGGGTGTGCAATTTAATCAAATATCTACTTGTCTATGGGACAGGGTGCTTCTTAAATCTTCTAAGTCACAGACATACCATGAGTGGACTTTTGTGCCCTTCTTTAAAAAATGTGGTTCCTAATTAGTTCTGGCGTTAACAAAGACATTTTGTTCTTATTAAACTTTTATTTCCATATCTATTGACTGGCTTTACTATGAGTGATTGCATTCTGCTCTTCCACATGGAGCATATTGGCACACAAAGTAGTTTTGTTGAATGCCAGGAACTACTGTGGCAATCAGTGGTGTAATGAAACTGGAGCCGCCCCCCTACAAAGAACATGGAGGGGCTGCCATCCAGACTCACTCAGTGAAGGTGCTGCGCAGGGCCTTTGTCACGACACAGGTGGCAATGTGTGCGTTTTGAGACCAAAATCTTTTTATTTTACTTTTTGCCAGCGTTTGTACAATGGTGAGGGCCTGGCAGCTCCCACAACGATAAAGTGTTACAAAACCCATTTGGGCCTAGTAATCATCAAAACTTGTTGCCCTTGACCCCAAACAATATGTCCCAGGTGTTGTGCAATAGGAATTCCACTTCCCTGAAAGCATCATTTCAGAAGTTGCACATAAGAAAGAAACAATGTTGCTTTGCAATATTTAGAACAAAATAATCATCTTTTGAGAACACTGTGCTGAGCAAAAACAAAACAAAAAAACATGAGTGCAAAGTGGGAAGACAGGACTTGGCAAAATAAAATAAAATTATATACCTCCTGTTTGTATGGCACTAAAAGCTAAAAGAACAAAATAGTACCTCTACCGCAGAGGGAACAGCAGACCGGCATTGATTACGTTGAATCAATCAGTGTTTGGTCCCTGCTCCACAGAGCGGAAAGGAAATGATGCTAGGCCTCCAGCGACAAATTACAAGGCTGTAAAGAAGAGTGTCATGCAAGCCAACAATTAGAGAGCAACAGATGAACTCCAAGCCCTTTTACTTAACATCAGTGTCTTGTTAGTACATGCTCTCACAGCATTGACCCTTAAAAGGCTTGCTATCCCCACCCACAGGTACAGCAGCGATAGTGCCAGGTCCCACCTCTCCAAATCCAACAGATACAACATTAGCAGTGGCAAACGTCTGGCTTTTACCCAGAAACATCTTGCTCAGTCGAGCTATGTCATCATAATAAGGGCTGGCACATTTCTCATAATGGTAGAAACACACAGCTTAACAAACACACAAATAAACACACTGATAACATGCAAATAGACACACACAGGCAGCAGCTCAATAAGATTTAAGTACAGAAAAAAGTACAGTTCACAGGGGTGTAGCCAGTGTGTTATGGATCATACTGCAAGGAAAGAAACTGACCTCCCCCCCCCCCCCCCCCAATCTGCTGTTCGAACTGTGACATACCACAATAATGAGGGTTCTGTGGGAGCCTCTGAGCCCTGGTCCTTCTGTAACTGCTGCCCCACTGGAAGTTACGCCCCTAATAGCTCGGCAGCAGCAGTGACCTCGTCCCTTATTTACATGAGAGTTCAACAAGAGAGGCTGAAATGGCAACATGTCTTGCACGGTGTGATGCTATTAATTGTGTTTGACCAATGACTTTGTATTTCACCAATGCGAATATTAGATGCTCAATGTTCACCAGTAGCACATTATTTGTTTTGTTCAGTTTAGCTGCCTATTGGCTTTAACATGGAGTTAGCCATTACATTCTGTATTCAGTTTAGCCACCTATTGGCTTTGACATGGCATTAGCCATTACATTCTGTATTCAGTTTAGCTGCCTATTGGCTTTGACATGGCATTAGACATTCAGTTTATCTGCCTATTGGCTTTGACATGGCATTAGCCATTACATTCTGTATTTAGTTTAGTTGCCTCTTGGCTTTGACATGGCATTAAACATTCAGTTTAGCAGCCTATTGGCTTTGACATGGCATTAGCCATTACATTCTGTATTCAGTTTAGCTGCCTATAGGCTTTGCATTTGATATTTAGGTTAGCTGCCTATTAGCTTTAACGTGGGGTTAGACATTGCAGTTGAGACATTGCAGATGAGCTGTGTTTTTCCAAGCTGTGTTTTTCCACATGATAGACCAAGCAGTGTTCTTCACACCAGACCTTAGCCGATAAGAGCACGTATATTTTGTGTTTACCTCGCAATCCAGTCTGAGAACGAGGAGCTCGGGAGAATTGGCCACTCTCCAATGTTCTTCGGTTTTCACACGGAGTTTGCTTTTAAGGATGACTCTGGGCTACAGCAGGGGTAGATTGAATCTGCTTGACTTCAGACAGGAACAGAGACGTCAGTTGCCGGTCTCCCGTTTGGGTAGAAAATCTCTTTCTCGCAGTCGACCGGAGTCATGAACTTGCAGACCCCAGAAAGATGAAGCTGAATATAGACCCTACAGCCTTGCCCATACGGTTATGAATTTGGACTTTTATGCTTTGCTTTGAAGGTATGCTATAATATAATCACATGTATTTTGCTGTGTACATTGCAACTGAGAAGTACTTTGATATATTTTGCTTTCATTGCTGCGACTACATTTGAACGTGTGCTTCCAATCTACTAATTTCGTCTCTCAGGAACCTTGCTGTGAATAAATAATAACAATAAATGTCTTCTTTAAACTCAGAAGTGCATTTCAGAGAGGTTCTGTAAGCTCGGATATGAGATAAGGGCAGGAAAGCAGAACACACGGAAATAGAAAAGCACAGAGCAGCACTGCAGACAGTGCTTAAACAGAACAGGTAGAGCACAGCCAATGAAACAAAGAGTGGACAAAGCCCTGGTGTACAAGTTGTGCAGTACCACTCTTTGTAAAGAACAGGAGGCTACTGAACATCTTTCTTCTAAAGTTAGAGGGGCCTACTGTGCCGGGACACTTCAGTGAACGTCTAAAGCAGTTTTATATTGTTAGGCAAGCAACATCCATTGGGCTAGAAGGGCTGCACCCCCCCACCTCTTCCCTTACCAAGTCGTGTGCTTTAGCCAGGGCTGCAGCTTCGTGGGTGCTCGTCTCAGCCAGAGCACGGCTTGGGAAGCCAGCGTCAGCGAAAATATTTTCTTTTTTCAAGAGAGACTTGTTCAGCTTTCCCTCCTGCTGGAAAGTGCCTTCAAAGGAGGGGTGGAGGTCACCAGTAATGCTTCATCAGGGCTCGTAAGCGTCAAACATATAGAATTACAATTGCAAAGTAATTTTACTTCACAGACCCCATGGTGGGGGCTTTTACTGTGCATGGTAATGTGCTTTAGCATTCCTCTCTGAAACAATGCTTGCCCATTAACACTGTGATGACGGAGGCAGCATTTGCACTTGTTAACGCGCCAATCCTTAAGTAAACATTACAAGGTGATGCTTATAGGTCGATTGACCTTTTGACTCGCTTAAAATTATCTTGTAATAGTTCTAGCATAGGACACAATAATCAATACACCATAATCAATAATCATTAGTCAAATCAAGTATTCAATAAGTCAATAGACAGTAATTGCCACACACCATGACCTTTCCGCCATGAATGACCACACATTTAGAATAAGTTTAGTAGTTTTATTTCCCTTATGTTTACAATACTAAGTCATATGGACTAATACTCAAACTTGATTAAAACGCATGTAGAACCACATTAATTAACCAAAAGACGCCAAACACACAATCTAATTAAAACTTGTATCACAGTACATTCTAGAGCATTAGTGCAAATCAATAAAGTCAGCTTCAATATTTCAACACTGTCCATGAAGTTCATCAAAACAGTCTGTCAAACATTTATCTCTGTAATCTTTCAACCATCAAGTAGAAAACCTCATCTATTCCAGATTAGCATTAGTATGTGGGGCTTCATGCAAAATGATTTAGAACATGAATTTAGAAACATCTAACTAAAGAAAACTAACTACAACAGTGCAGTTGATACCTAGAAAGAAAAGGCACAAAAATACAATTCAGTCATATTGTCATATCTACCTATCCACGGTATGGGTTAGCAAACAGAATCAGTCTTCATCCTCAGGTCATTAATCGATCAGCATCACATCAGGCTCTCAGTCAGAGAGTATGAGCCCAATGACAGAATCTCGAATCTCCTCTTCTTCTCAATATCGCATCACAAAATTGGAGTAAGGTCTGAGGTCTTTTCCCTCCGTCAAGTTGTTACATCAGAGTTACCCAAACTATCCCCCAATTTCCAATTGGTCAGTAAATCGTACGTTATTACTCTATCCAATTAATTAACTGTCCCAAATCTACGAATTCTAATATTTCTCCTTTCTCATTTCGTTGATTGACTCACTTTAAGATGTTCTCAACATCCAGCTAGTTGGATATCGAATTTGTTGCATCTTCCCCTCCGGTCAGTGTCTTCATTGTTTGCGTCCTGGAAAAGTACATCTAGCACATTTTACACACTTTTCGATACATTACAAGAGACCTCATCTCCTGTCCGTCGGTTCTCATAAAAAGCTTCGGTTAAGCATTTTGTTAAAACAATGAGCTTTTCACAGTTAATTCACTGTCAGCATTTTTCATTAGACGTTAAGAAATACAGCTTCTGCATGAGGCCTGGCAAGACTAGGCCAAGACTCTTGCTAAATTCGGGCCTACATTAATAAGTAAGAGCATACTTCATAACTCTCAATAGGACATACAACTACATTAATCGAATACATTTTCAATATTTCATATGTGTTAATCATTCATTTAGTATATTTTCGTGAACACTGGTGGCCATTCTCCAAGGTCACAATTTCAAACGTGCACACTATTGTTCTCTATGTTATTCATTTTCTACATAAGGCATTATTCAAAATACATAAACATTTATTAAAAGGATTTTAATTAAGACATCTGCGTTAGCACATTTGACCTCTGCCCCGTTCTTAACCGGACGGCTAACCTGAGCCTTTCCAGGCAAAGAAGGTACAAGTGACAAATTATATTGTATGTAGGGCTACTGGACTTATGCGATTGTGCAGTTGCAGCATTTCTCCAATAACCATAGATTTACCACATTTGCCACATAATCCTTTGTCTGCGGCATAATCTGCATATTTAAACCACAGCAAAAAAATGCTTCTGCCTCAAACTATTCAAAAGGTTCCTAAATACGCAACACATGTTACTGTGAAGTGGAGGTCCCTTTGCAAAGCTTGACTGGTCACCTATCTGTTGCTTATTGCTTTATTTGGGTGTTATGCTTGTACCAATGGGGTCCAAATAATGTCCAGATAGTGTTAATAAGTATAAAAATGGTACAATAATGAAGTTATATTGTCACAAAATGTGCCACATTACCCCTCATAATTTGCCTTTTCTTCACACATAATTTACTCAACCCTACTGCACAACTTGGCCCTCCTTGTCGCATATTTCCAGTGGCCCTGAATGTATGTAATCAAATTTATGTAGCGCTTACTACCATGACAAGGGGTAGCACTTTAACAGTCAGGCAGTTACTCTAACACTCCATACAAAGACAATAGAGGAGAGCAGCCAGTCACTGTGCTCCTATCACTATCTTGCTCAGTTTGGGTAATGAGGAACATGTGCGCCAAAGTAGGGACACATGGTTTGCAATATTCCACTGCGAGCTATCAAGGGCTGCTGGGTACTGACCTCTCATAGTCCATCTCACAGAATGAATGCTGGGTGTGCCTCTTGACTCATGACTGACAAGTGCATCTGCATGGTACTGTGCATAGACAGCACTTAGCCTGCTCCCACCTGCAGCAGCAGCTGGTGCCCACTGACCCTGTATTCTACTACCATATGCCAACTTCAATCTGACAGCTGTAATCCTATGCATTAAAGCACCTTCTGTTGCGACACGGTACAGATACCTCACATTTTTTTAATGTTTGCCTAAAGAGGGGATTTTGAGGCTCACGCTTGTTACCAGAGATAACAGTTCACATTAACACAAGCGAGGTACTCTCCAAGGTTGAGTGGGAATGATATCTGGCCAAATTCACTAAATCAGCCCTATTCCCCATTAAAGCAATTGAGTAGCCTGGGGGCCACAAATTTTGTTTTTGAGTATTAAACATTTTATGGCCATATTTGCTTTCATAAAGACACACAGATAGCATTTATTGATACTGACACACCAAAGTATTGATATCATGTATATTGATCATCCATTTCAAGACAAGGATAGAAATAAAATTATCTTCCTGAAATTCTAAAAATCAGGTTTACCCACCAGGCTGACCCTTTAAGCACCTTCCCCAAGAAAATATGATTTGGTATCCCCTACTTAGTAAATCGACAAGGTGAACTCAGCCACTCCCTCATACCATGGGAGCCCCCATGGGTCAACCAGTAGGCAGACCTAAACCATTCCAGAGCTACACAAAATTGGATACCCCTGGCACCCTTTAGAGGATGGATCTGGGTAACCTGGCCATATCTTGGCCCCGTGGTGTTAGACCATCTCGTAAATCACTGCTGGGCATTGTTAAAGAAGCACCTATTGGCAGCCAAAATACAGTTACTGTATCACCGAAACTGCAGCTGCGTGGAGACCATGACTTCACTACTCCGCCATCAGGTAATAATTAGACCCAAATCTGGAAGTCACCTGACCTTATAGGGGTTCGTTTTTCACACTGGCCGTTGCCCACTCTCTGGATTGTACTGAAAGTTTGAATTTTCACAGACAAGGGCAAGAACTGCCATTGGCCACCAACTCCTTTCTCCCACTGGCCCTTGCCTAAATGCTGTCCGCTCCAACATGGAACACCCTTTGTTCATATTAGTTTTTTGTAATTTGCTTTTCTGCCCAGATCCACTTTTTCTTTCTCAAGTGCTGCAGTGCATTTTGACTTCTACTACATAAATCATAGACAGTCAGATGGGCTACAGCACTGTTCATTCTTTCATACTATTTTCTATCCTTGCAAGTCAGGTTCTCCATATCCTGCTCCTTCTTTTTCCTGTTCCCAGGAACCTAAACCTGAAGTTGGATGTACTTTTAGAGATGCACTGGAATACCTGGAAGACAGAAGTGAGTTCCTGAACAGATAAAATTAGTTCCTTCACATGACAGTAGGACTCTGTCATAAACAGACCCCTTCCCTCTCCCCCCCCTTATGGAAGAGTAGAGCTCTGTCACAGATGGTGACCTTTTCTCAGATATTTATATAGCACAAACTAGACCTGAAGGTAATGGGGCGCTTTACAGGAGCACCAGTGACGATACACAAGGGCACATTTATTTTTTCAGCACAGGCAGATTAAGGGATTTGCCCAGAATCAGGCTATGTTGAGCCAGCACCAAGACTCATAAGTATCTGTTCAGATGAAGCAACATGAGCTCCTTACTGGTTGGTGGTGCAGGTGGTGCCAACCATCTGGAGCTACAGCATCCTAGTGTGAGGGGGCTGCAGGTTCATGGACATGCTCACACCCTCCCAAATACATAGGTCTTTGCCCAGGTCTCCAGCTGGTTGCCCTCAAATCTCTCAATCTAATCATGCAGCAGAGTATCCAGTGATATGGATGCTCACCATTAACAAGATTCAAGCATTTAAAAAAAAAAAAAGAAAAAAAAAAAAATTAACACAGGTTCCGGTCCCTCATAAGCACATCTGACATTATTTACCATACTGCATTTCCAGTACAGCATATGCACATTTACATGTTGGCTTCTTTCATTCAGAGAAAAAGAAAAGGTGATTGAGTGCAAATGTGGCCTGGTCAGGTACCTGTATTTTTGTGAGATATTTAACCTGAAACTCTGAAACAGAAACTGGCTTTATAATTAGCAATATTGGCCCTTTCGAATCAGATCCACACTGAGCTATTTCAAGAAAGGATTGTAGTGCCAAAGACTGAAAAAAGATTCATCAATCCTTTGTATACTATTTTAAATGATAGAAAATACCACAGTAAAAAGGGTACTCATCTTCTGGACCATGATCTCTGTTCCACCATGATGAATACAATGTATATGCATCACTATTAAAAAATCATTACATGCTTTAGAGCTATTTAAATGTTGATGTTGTATATCACATTATACTTTAACTGATAGTGAATATACACATGGACAGACCTGAACCTTAAATGAGAGATACCGTAATCAAGTTGTGACCCCTATTAAATTCCTGCATACCACAATAATTTGCATTCGGTCTACTCACAAGTCATCACAAGAAACACAGCACAGTGCCTATTGGAAAATATCAGAAGAATATAAGTGTTCACAAGGATAGGTGAAGGTGAACTTTGGGAGCATTTTCAATTCTTAATCTTTTTTGAATGTTTTATTACATTTACTAAGGAAGTATAAAAGTCAACATGGGAACCTGGTTGTGAATCCAGCTTGGCAGTTGCACAGCACTGCAAAATTTTACGTCAAATCACTTAGGTCCTCATTACAACTAGGGCGGTCAGAAGACTGCCAGGGCTACGGTGGCAGTCTCACCACCGACGGGCCATTGGTGAAGACCGCCAAATTCCGAGTTGTGGGGTTTGGCAGGAGCCAAACCGCTACAGCGCCACCTGGCCCGCCAGTGGGCTCGCACCTACCTGGCCCAAGTGAGCTCCTCCAGCCCGGCAGCAGGCCTCTGCCTGCCGGATTACAAGGCAGCAGATTGCCAAATGCTCTATGGCGGTCACCCTGCCACCAAAACTCCGGCGGTCACGCACCCGGCGACAGGAATCCCCATTCCAGTCGCCGGCACACATATCCCCCACGTGCACACACATGCAGACACCCCATCCGTCCACACATTTACAAACACCCCCTCATCCCTTCACGCACACATGCATTTACATACATACCCCTCGCCATACGCATACATTCACATAGACACTCCCACTCACTCGCATACATGCAGACACCCCCCCACTTGCAAACATGCAGACACACACCCCCATTCACATGCACAGAAACATTCACATTCAATCGCATACACGTGTGCATCCACCACCTCCCGCCCCCTCCTCCGCATAATCGCACTCATGCGCACACACAGACACCCTTCCGCCTCTCCGGCAGACGAACTTACCTTTTCTGGTGAGCTGGTTGTCTAGGAGGGGATGGGTCCTGGCAGTTTCGCATCACCAGCACCACCACGCCAGCAAGACTCCGCCAAGCCGTATTATGGCTCGTAATACGGCAGACGGAGTCTTGCTGGCGTGGCTGTGCTGGCAATGCAAAACCACCTCTTCTGAGTCAGACTTCCGCCCATGAATGGGTGGAAGTCCTCCAATGACTCCTAATATGGTGAACAGCAGACCACCAGCACTGGTGGCTTGTTGGCTGCAGCGCCTTCGGTAGTCTTACAAAAAGACCGACAAAGTTGTAATGCGGCCCAACAGCTCCAATGATGCCTTAATTCTGTGTAACTGTGTAATTCAAAGATTTAAGCTATCACTTAACATATGCAATGTTACTTCGTTTTCCATTACTTCTCATAATATACAACACTCTGTTGTTCCCCACCTAAGAATGTGCTATAAAAATATTAACACATATGTTTTTACATTGTGAAGTAATCCTGCTTACTCTGCTCTGTGAATGTTTCTCCCAATAGAGCACTTTACGAACCCCCTCAGATTTTGTGACATTCAGATATAAGTCCCATATAATTTTCTTTATCCCAGTACGTGTAACACTTTTATTAGGGTTCATGTAAGTTTACTTCTTGAGGTCTGTGAGAGCATTTTCTTGCTTTTATTGGGAAATCCCCCATTCACATCATCTTGTTCCGTGGAAGTATTCGTTTATTAAGTGTATTTAGATGGTTTTGGTAAGAGAAGACACCTTCCAATAAGGCTTCAGGGCTTTCTTTACTGTGTGTCAGACATGCACACATGCACAAGACTTGCTCAGTACCAACCATCTTGCAGACATCCGATGCTCGCAGGTGTAGTGACTACTCTCAAAGATCCAGCAGTGCCTAATGTCCGAGGGGAAATTATAGGCAAAGCCAATAGATTTGGCTATAACATGCAGAAGCATGAAAATACAGACATGAACAAATGCTGTTTGCATGCATTTCCACATTAAATACAGAAATATTGGCAATATGTGCTTTCATATGGACTGAGGATGTTTTCATGCGGACTGCGTGACATGTGCATTACTTTTTCAAGTGGTCACCCACAGTGGTCCTGCACCAGCTCAAAGGACTCTTCAGCCACTGCTCCCGCCAAAACTGGGAACCACCCAAATTTCCCTGACTGGTCCACAGGACCTCAAAGACCTCTAACTAAAAACAAAAAGAGATGCTTGTAAACACATTGCCTAATTTTTATAAACATTTTTAAAGTTTACTCCCATTGATTTCTATGGTGTGGAATTGAGCACAAAAGCAAGACATTTTCTAAAATTTGGAAAATTATAACTTAAAAAGGTATGCCCCTACTTTTAATGATCTTGGTCTTCAAATTTTTATAAAAATCTCAAGTTACTTTTTTAATTGGTGTAGAGTTATTCCTTTGAGTGAGTGTCAGATACTGAGAGTACAACAAATGCTTTGCACTTCTCCAAGATTGGCCTAACTTCTCAAGCAAGCTACTACAAAAATGAGAGCATTAGAGCCGGTCTCCTACATTTGGGGTCTCAGCGGTGGGACTTGCATTTGCTGATACCACTTTGTCAATTTGAGAGCACCTGAATGATTGCCTTCAACCTAATTGCATTTTTTTCAAACGGCTAAAATGTTTGTAAAATTTTAAACTAACTGCTAGGGCCCTGGTTAGGTCCCTACAACAAAAGTTAGAGTTAAAATTCCTTACTTTAGTTATTCTTATTCAAAAGGGATTCCAAATTTCTAAAAAGGTTTCAACAATAGTAGCATAAAACATGTCAGATTCAGAGAATCAGAGCCAGGAGTTCGACCTGGTCCCTTACACTGCTTATACCTATGCCCTTTTAAGTAAACTCTGCTAGCTGTACTAAATCCCTACTGGGGAACATGCCAAAGTGGACCAGCTTAGGTTTCTGGTGGCACAGCATGATAAAGCCCACTCCACAGAGGAAATAGATGGTGTAGTCTCTGGTGGGGAGGATGATGCTGTGGACAATGGGGATGAGGGTAGCTCCTCTTCCCTAGCACTAATGCACCCACAGAAGAAGACCTGGATTTAGCCAGGTAGACCAAAAGACTGGCCCTGGAGGCTTAGCTCTTGGAAACTGAATCAAAGAAAAAAGAGTTGGGCACAGGACCCATCTCTGATGGCAGCATACAAGTACGGAGAGAGAAACCTTTCAATCACAAACTCCCAAAAGGAGTTGTCCCTCCCTTCTCAGAAGGGGATGATATAGAAAAATTATTTCCTGCCTTTGGGTAGGAAATGAAAAACAAACATTGGGGCACACTGTTGTGGGAGTTAGTCTCTGAAAAGTGCAAGGATAGGCTCCCAACACTGAATGAGGCAGATTCTAAATCCTGTGACTTTATGAAGGGTACCTTGACAGAGGGCTTTGGAGTCCCAACTGAAAAGTACCTCATAAAGTTAACGAGGATTGAAAAACTCTGAGCCAAAATTGGGTAGAGTTTGTGGACTATTCAGTAAAAAAAGCTTATGTTTATGATGAGCTGCATAATCAGTTCATGAGAGAGCATCTGCTAAGTGTTATAATGAGAAGAAACATCAATACCTGGTAGACCTACATTCACTTTCTCCTCTAGAGTTGGGGAAGAAGGCAGACCATCAGGCTAAGACAAGTGTGCCCAAAACTACCACTGGTGGGGAAGACCAAAAAAAAAAAAAGAGGCCAAAAAGCTCCTCTCCCCTCCCCTCCCCTCCCCCCAACAAGGGAAGGATGGGAGCCTAAACAAAAATAAGAGTCTTCTCAAGGCCCCCAAAAACCTGGAAAGGACGATGGGCCCAGAGACTCCTCACAGTCCACAGGTGGGTACAAAGGTAGAAACTCTGACCCCAACAAGGCTTGGTGCAATGATGGCAAGAATAGAGGGCACCAAACTCAAGACCGTAGCTGTAAAAACAAGAAAAATGCCTTTAGCCACCCTGCAGTAAATGCAGTTGCTAATCACCAGATGGGACAATGTTGTGGCCTGACCATGTCAGTGAATCCACAGAGGCCACACTAGTCACAGGCAGTACCCTTTGATAAATGTGGAAAAAGTTGAAACCCTGAAGGACACAGTTCCTGGTAGGGAGGTCTTATTCTGTCACCAATAATGACAACGATAAAACGTTCCACCCAATGGCTATGGTATCATTTGATTGGGGGAGTAGTTGGTCAGAAAGAAGGGGTTGTGTTCCCATCAATCCCAGTAGATTGTCTACTTGAAAATGACTAGGAGCATTCCCCCTGGGAAGAAGTAGAACTGAAAACCCATGCAGCCATGCTTGTGGTACCAGAATGGGCCTGTGTTAAGACTAGGGTACAGAGCAAACTTCAGAGACAAAAGGAAATGTTGGATCCTGAAAAACTGGACCAACCTTCCCATAAACTGGGAAGCCAGATTCTATACAGATCTTTAGTCAGAACCCCTCTTCTCAGAAAGAGAAGCAGTTATTCCCACAGGGCAACAGAGCATGCAGAGCTTGGGCCTCACTGCCCAGAGCTCTTGGGCCCAGGTGGACCCTCGAGGGAGGATCTGTGCCAGGGACAAAGAACCTGTCCCACTCTTGAGGGCCAGAGGAAGCAAGCTGCTTAGGATGGAAAGGGTAGTGTCAGTGGTACCCACAGAGTTTAGTGGGAGGATGGACTCCTGTTTACAGAGGACAGAGACCTCAAGCCTGGTGCAAACAGGAGGGTGCTAGTACAGCGTTTCTACTCACTCTAGCCCAGGACATTCCCCTAGCTGGGCATTTGGGCCAAAATAAAACCTGGAACAGGCTAGTGAATCCCTTTTCCTGGCCTGGAATGTCCCAGAAAGTGAAGGACTTTTGCCAGTCCGTGCCACCTGCCAAGCCAGTGGCAAAACAGGTGGCCACCTAAAGGCTTCCTTAATTCAACTACCTGTGGTTGAGATACCCTTTGAGAGGGTTGGAGGGTTGATACTGTTGGCCCCCTTGACCCCCAGGGAAGCATCAGGAAATAGATATACCCTGGTGGTAGTGGATCATGTCACTAGACACCCTGAGGCTTTATCCCTTAGGACCATCACTGCTCCTGCAGCAGAAAAAGCCCTCCAGGGTATTTTTACCACAGTGGGTTTCCTAAGGAAGTAGAATCAGACAGAGGTTCTAACATCATGTATGCATATCTAAGACACATGTGGAAGGAATGTGGTGTAACTTACATGTTCACTACCCCATACCATCAGCAGACAAAATGAGTTCATTAAAAGATTTAACCAGACCCTAAAAAGCATGATTAGAGGACTCTCTGAAAAACTCAGGAGATGGGATGTCTTACTTCCATGTTAGCTTTTTGCCTACAGGGAAGTGCCACAAAAGGGCATAGGAGTCTCTCCGTTTTATCTTTTGTTCGGGCATCCTGTTAGGGGACCACCAAGTCTCGTAAGGGAAAGCTGGGAGAAGCCTCTCAAAGAGCCCAAGCCAATCATTATGTACTATGTACTTGGCCTATTTTCAAGGTCGGCAGAGTACAAGGAAAAAGCAAACCAAAACCTTCAGCCAGACAGGTGCTGCAAATGCACTGGTATGACCAAAAAGCTGCTATGGTGGCATTCCAACCAGGTCAGAAAGTTTGGGAGCTGGAGCCTGTGGCTCCTACAGCTGTTCAAGACAAGTGTCTGGGCCCTATCCCATACTTCAAAAGAAAGGAGAGGTCACTTTTCTAGTTGACCTAAGCAGGCAACTTACAAGATGGTTCTGTGGATGGAATGGTATTATGAGACACCCTCACAGATCAACAGCAGGCTGATTGCAGGCAAGTACTTAACCAGTATGCGGAGTTATTCTCACTGACCCCTGGTAGGGCTGATCAGTGAACCCATGATGTGAATACTGGTGACAGTTTGCCTGTCAAAAACAAAGTTTACAGACAGTCAGACCATATCAGGGAAAGCATCCAGACAGAAATCAAGAAAATGTTGGATTGAATGTCACTGAACCCTCAGAGAGCCCCTGGGCTAGCCCCGTAGTTTTAGTTCCCATACCTCACTCCAAAGGAGGGAAAGAGGAAATGAAGTGTTGTGTGGATTACAGGGGCCTCAACTCAGTAACCAAGATAGATGCACACCTGATTCCAAGAGCCGATGAGCTCAGAAAGATTAAGGGTAGCCACATATCTGAGTACTTTTGATTTGACAAAGGGGTACAGGCAGATTGGGCTGACCCCAGAAGCAAAAGAGAGGACTGCATTCTCCACTCCAAGTGTGGATTATCAGTTTACTGTTATGCCCTTTTGGATTAAAGAATGCCCCTGCCATCTTCCAAAGGTTGGTGAACTAAGTCCTTGCTGGGCTAGAATCCTTAAGTACAGCTTATTAGGATAGCATAGCTGTCTACAGCTCCACCAAGCAGAATCGCCTGATCCACCTAGGAAAGGTCCTACAAAAGGCAGGCCTCACTATTAAGGCCAGTAAGTGCCAGATAATGCAGGGTAAAGTTGTTTACTTTGGCCACCTGGTAGGTGGAGGCCAAGGTCAACCTTTCCAAGGCATGATCCAGACCATTCTGGCTTGGGAACCTCCCACAACCCAGACTCAGGTCAGGGGATTCCTTGGCTTGACTGGGTATTATAGGAGATTTGTGAAGGATTATAGAACCATAGTGGCCCCCCTCGCAGAATTGCCCTCACAGAAAATGCCCAGAAAAGTTAACTGGACAGCGAGTTGTCAAAGGATCTTTGATACTTTTAAGAATGCTTTGTGCTCTGCTCCAGTCCTAAAAGCTCCAGACTACTCCAGGCAGTTTATTGTCCATACAGATGCCTTAGAACTAGGGGTGGGAGCGGTCCTAGCCCAGAAATAATGATGAAGGCCCTGACCAGCCTATTGCTTTTATAAGCAGTAGACTACTCCCTTAGGGAACAAAAATGGAGTGTCATATAGAGGGAAGCCTTAGCTATGGTCCGGGCCTTGAAGAAGCTGAGGCCATACCGGTTTCCTTCTCACTTCATACTTCAGAAAGAGCAAAGGCCTCTTAGATGGTTGCAGCAAATGAAAGGGGAAAATCCCAAACTGCTTAGGAGGTCTATATTCCTACAGGGAATGGACTTTCAAGTGGAACACAGACCTAGGAATGACAATGCAGATGGCCTTTCCAGGTTCTTCCACTTAGATGAGCAAGTCTCACTAGGGAAATGGTAGTCTCATCCTCTTTAATTTGGGGCGGCGGGGTAGTGTAGGAAAGGGCTTCTTTTGACAAGTTCAGCAGTGCACCACATTTTAACCCATAAAAACAATGGGGCTCGGGCTATCTGTTCCTCAAGGCAACACAATCCTACATTTAAATGACAAAAACAGTATAACAAACTCCTAGGAGCCATCAAAAGTCTCCTAAGGAAAGCATTCTTGATAATTTGTAACTCCGAACAGTCAGCGTATCCCCAAACACCTGCCCCATATGTTGCAGCCAAGACACATTTGGTTCTGAATAGTGTCACTCTCCCTGACCGGTTTCTGACCAAGTTTTGCTGCAAATCCAAACCATTACGTAAGACATTTTTAAGATTAATTTTCAAGTCCAGCGTGGCCATGAAATCAACAAAAGCATCAAGAACCTTTTGCAGACTATTTGCTGTCCTCACTGTAAAAAAGCGAGGAAATGGGAAAATTGCCCACCCTGGGGTAATCTAAATTATTTTGCTGTACGCAGGCTTTTAGTCCATTTAAAGAAACGAGAAATAAAAAAAAAGGGGCGAGGATACAACCCGGACGGACCACCTGACTTGAAATTATGTTATCAGTAGAATCGCCGTTAGAACCATATCAAATCTTCAACATAGTATTCTGGTGTAATCTCAGAGTAAATTCATTAGGGGCTCCTCTACCCCCATGCCCTCCGTAAGGTTCCAAAAGCTTGCCCACTTACAGTTTCAAAAGCAGACGACAAGTCCATGAAGGCCAGTTGCACTGAACATTTCATGAACTTGGGGTACTTGCTGATGATTAAGCTAGGTTCAGGCACTGTTCCACTGCCTTTTCTAAAGCCATTTTGCGTCCTTGATAAGAAGTCATTTTCACCAGCATATAATGAGGTAAGAGGACTCTACCTAACACCTTAACAGTGGAGTCTATCAGGGAGGGTCACTTCTATCCCGTTTTTTAAAAATAAGGACAAGAATGGCCTGTTTCCATGTAGCAGGAAGAGGGCCAAGAACCACAGTCTTAAAGATATTTGTAAAAATCTGAGCCGAGAGCGGAGGGTTAAGTTAAAAAAAAAGAAAAAAAATAAATAAAATCAGACAGAACCTCATCCGGTCCTGAGGCTTTCTTACGAATGCCCTGGGCTACTGCTGGTTCCACCTCCTTAACCGATATAGAATCCTTAAATCATAAAGCTTGTGCAAGATCAGCTGATTTACAAGCGTCCAGTTCCTGGCACCTAAAAACTGCATTTGAGGGGTTAAAAATTTAAAATAAAATGCACTGCCCATTCTGAATTAGCAATCAGACCATCAATTTTCGAGTCCGGGCCTTCAGTAAAAAGCAGACGATTTACTACTTCCCAAAATTTCTGTGAATCCCTCCAAGAGCCTGCTTCCAAAAGGTCGGACCACACTTTAGTTTTAAGCTCTTGCTTCCTAGTTTTTAACGTGGCCTTATAATATCTCAGTGCTGCCTTTACAAGCCTCTATCTCTTGGAACAACATGAAGAGCATCTTTCAATTGTTTGTGGGCTTTACTGTAATTCCTATCAAACCAGCAATGAGATTGGGAAGGAGATAAAGAGTGATTAATTGTAAGCTCGGTTAATACTGCTTGACAGAGGATCTCAAAGTTTTTAAGTCATTAAAAGTAGGCTCCTCTGATAAACTCCTATATATTAAATCAAGATTCCCTTTAACTATTTTGGTCTCCAAGGCAGAAGAATCGACAGCTTCCCACCTTATTCTGATACCTTGCTTGGAGTTTTACCTTATGAGTGCAGTCTTAGATTGCACTGAATCCCAGCTAAAATCCATCTGCAAGTGAGTAACTAGAGGATTATGGTCATTGTCACAGTTAGGGGTAACCTTGAATTCAGTGACCCACTGACCATATAAGCTAGAAATCATCATTAAGTCTCTAACACTTGATATAATCCCTCCAGAAAAAGTCAGGGCTGAGTGGGATTCCCATTAACACAATCAGACAAATAAACAGATCCATATAATATCATAAAAGGCCGCACTATATTGTGTATGCCGGAAATGTGTTGTGGGATGATAGTCTACATTTTACAATCCACAGACCCTGGTATTGCTAAAATTACATAAAGCACAATTAAAATCCCCATCCCACATAATACATGATGGTTTACTAGATCATTTCCTCTCAGCCTTCCTTCCTAAAGGCTGACAGCCACTCAGAAGAAATGTGGGTCAAATACATAATGATAGAAGTTGACTAACGGAAAATCTACAGTACCCAGCCAAGAGTAACAACAATTGAAACCAGGGCAATGAGTTAATAATTACCTTACTACATTTATAAGAGATTAAGACGGCCAAACCTCCCCTGGCTCTGATGGAGCCACTATGGCAGGATTACAATAGGTACTTCACCCATAAATGTGAAAATCTGATAAAGACTGTTTCCTGAAAACATATCAAATCATGGCCAGTCACAAAGTCCAAACAGTCCTCATTTTGTAACTTGGTACGAATCCCCACAATATTCCACAGTAAGATTTTACAAATATGATTGGTGCTTATGGGCAGACTTAATTTCAGCCCTGATTTCAATATTCCTTATCTATAGGCTGTCTGTAATTAATATGGGGCTCCAGACAGTTCCTATTCCAGGGACATGGGCTGAAGTAGGGGATAAAACAGATGTCAGAAGAGAACCAGTCCCCTCTCCTAGCAGGATCTGAAACCAGAGGAGTACACAAGTCGGGCAAATCAGAAAACACCCTCAATAATGATCGTCAATCATTCTCATCCAGGTTGTATAAAGGAGTATAGCATTTTTTAAGACAAAGATCAGAAGGGGGTGCTGCCGTCATAGGACGGCAAGGAACAGTTGAAATAATACATAAACCTCCATTTAATCCACTACCCGGAGCATATAAATGCCCCATTTGTAATGCTCTCACACGGCCCTGAGTATCTGCCAGGAAACTTAAAGAAGTCAGATGTTTCCTCACCAAACTTGGTGACCTAAAATGGATGACCACACAATCACTGCCCAGAACAGCTTAGCATTCACCTAAACTCGCCAATAGCTTCACAGTAAGAATCTCATATGGTAAGGCCCTGATTTACCCCACTTTAGAGTTAAGCCAGTGATTCATACACTTCATCGGAAAGAGCAGGGACTTGATCTAAAACAATAACATAATGGGTTGACTCTGGAGGGAGATGTAAATGCTGTTGAACATAGCACTTGCTTGTCTGCTTTCGAGTAAATGGGCTACTTTATCAGCGGGGCCAGCCTAGGTTGTAGAACAAGTGTACAGAAACAGGACCAGATTTTGCTGATCCTGTGGGTGCTATAGATAAAGTATCAATGGGCATCACCACATCCCTGGGACCACCTGATGAATTGCCCACCACATGTGGCTCGATGTACTCCAGGCTACGCAATCTGTGCCCATAACCTTACTCGGGTTCAAGGGGGCATTAGATGGAAACATCGAAGCTCCTTTACATGCGTTGAAGGCAATCAGCATCTTCTAACAGCATCAATCCTTTTTTCCACCCTTTTGATTTTGGACTCTAAAGCGCCCATCACTGTTGATAAATAGTTGGTAATAGGTGGGGTACTACATGAGGCAGTAGAAAGCACATGGGTTACTTTTTCAGGCCCAAGTCACTTTTTTTGGCAGCGCATCCCACGCTGCGGTACCGCTGAAGGGCTTATCACACATCAACAATGTCAGGCTCCTCCTCTCGTCGCGATGAATGCTGGAGCACAAAGTCCTACCCCAGCAGGAACTTCCTAGATAGGCGGCAGGTAGCAGGCAAAGAAAAGTCTACTGCTCTTTTGATAGCACATCCACACCACTCTGCACTACTGTGCAAGAAATGACTCCAGTTTATAACAGTTTCCTCAACTCTACACTACACCACTTCAATGTGTGCCACCCCACTCTACGCTAATCCATTGCACTCTACTCCACTGTATGCCACTCCACTCTTATACACCACACTTTACAGTATTCCACTGTAAATTACTCCACAGTAGTCCACTCCACGCTGCTCCACTGTAGGACACTCTCCTCCATTCTGTATAACACCACTCTATAAAAGTCTACCACACTTCATGGCACTGTACGACATTCTTCTCCACTCTAGCCTCGCACACTCCTCTGTCCAACTTTATACTCCACTCTATGTCTGTACCCTCCACTGTACAACACTCTATTCCACCATACAACACTTTTCTATACAACAGCACTCCGAGACCCCACGCCAATTCGTAACAGTTTACTACCTACATTATGCCAGTACACTCCACACCATTCTACGTCACACCAATACACTCTATTGTACTTTACTCCACACTATGTTACTCCACCCGACTCTACTCCACTGTACATAACTTTACCTTACACTACTATACAAGAATCCACTCTATGGAGCTCCACACAACACTGTACTCTATGCAACTCCACAACAGTCTATTACACTGTATGCCACTCTCCAACACATTCATCCTGTCTGGACCCCTTCACGCCACTGTACAACATTGTACTATACGGTATGCCACTGTACATCACTCTACGATACTCTAGTCCATTATATAACACTGTACACAACTCTTTCTATGCTACTGAAACCCACTTCACTCTACTGACACCATACTCCAGTATAAGCCGCTCCTCTGTACGTCACTCAATGCCACTATACTCTATAACACTGTGTGCCAATCCACTGCCACTCTACAACACTGTACACCACTCCACAAAACTCAACTAGACTGTATGCCATTCTACTGTAGTCTACATCACTTTCCAATACTGTAAAACACTCCACTACATTCAACTGTACAACATGGTGCTCCAATTTATGACATCATACTTGACTATATTCTACGCCACTCTTCTCTACTGCACTCCATGCCATTATAGTATGACACACCACTCCACTCTGACGTTCTACTCCACTCTACATTACCCCGCTCCAGTGTACTCTACTCCCCTATACGCCACTCTACAACACTTTATCCCACTCTATGCCACTGTGCTGTACTCCGTTCTATGCCACTCCACTGTCCGACACACTACTCCACTGTATTCAACTCCACTCTTCAGAACAATTCTACACTCTATGCCACTCTACTCCACTCTATGCCCATCCACACTATGCACTGAACTACACTCAAAACTGCACTCCTCTACGATACGCCACTCCATTTTATGTCACTTTTCTACACTGTACTCTAAGACACTCCACTTAGCACTACACTTTGACACTCTACCTCACCCTACTCAACTCTAAAGCACTCTACCTCACTTTGACAGTCTACCACACCCTACTCTATTGTTCAACATCATTCTACTGTACAACTTTCTGATTCAGTCTACGATACTTGACTCCACTGTATGAGACACCATGCCCCTACACTACATGACACTATACAACACTGTACGATATGCTGCTACACTCTACTCCAATATATAAATACTCCAGACTATGACAATAGACTTTACAACACTCTCCTCCACTGTACTATGCAACATTCCACATAACTCCACTTGCATCACTGGCCTCTACGATTTGAAACATTTCTACTAAAAATTAATTTAAAAAAAAGAAAAAAAAGAAAATTGGAATACAAGGAAAGCACACAAAGGTTAAAGCTTAGTTAATAGTTAAGAAAACATTTCCCTTTACAAACCAAGTTCATCTACCTAAACTTTAAAATATTTACAATTTATCCACCACATTCAAATTATTATAGGTAGCGGACTGTGTTATACACTCTTTTCAGGTCACTAACCACACAACACTGACTATGACATGCCACTCTACCACACTACACTGTACGAGACTCTCCGCCTCTCTAATGCACATCGCTACACTTAATCACACTGAACTACATGACACTCTACTGAACTCCACTCTACAACACTACTGCGCTGTATGCCACTCCTCCTCTCCACCACACTCCATTTCACCCCACTACATTGTACAACACGCCGCTCCATTCTAAGATACTCCATAATAAAACACACCACCACTCCACTGTACACTATATTACTCCACTCTACAATACTCCATTCTGCGACACTAGACTCTAAGACACTTTCCATCACTGTACTACACTCCACTTTACGATACTTCAGTCAATGTGATTTAAAACACATTTTTATTTAAAAATAAAAACAGTTAAAATACAATGACAAAAACAAAGATAATTTGTGAGAAATACCTTATATAGTCTTTCTATACAAACCCAACTTAAAATACACAAACATTAAAAACTGTAAAGTTTTAATTATAACTGTTTTATAATTTATGCAAGACATTCAAATTACTATAGGTCATATGCAGCTCCAAACTCCGTTTTGTCACCTCACTCGCCATACTACTTTAACTATAACTCATGTCTTTTCCATGCACTATTTATACCCCTGCATACTACATCACTTATAGTATGAAACCGGAGCATTCCTAATGACACGTATAACTTCTCAAATGACATTATTTGTCACAACACAGTGTATGGTAGAGTGGCGAGTTACAGTTAGTGTTGTGTGGTTAGCAACCTGAAAAGTGTGCACAAGGTCTGCTTCGTATAATAGTTTGAAGGTGGTGGCTACATTGTAAATGAGGGTTATGTCTATAGCTTTAGAATTTTTTAAGTTTTTGCAGGTTAAACTGGGTTTGTCTCAGGAAAATAGTTTTTCCTAATTATAACTAAGCTTTAATCTTTATTTTTTCTTTGATATATATATATATATATATATATATACACACACACTCTAAATATTAGGTTATTCATTTTTATGTCATTTACTCCTCTCCATTGTCATCTTTATGTGACAAAATAAGAAAATGTAGTACTGCAATGCAACTAGGTGCTAGGTTCTTTTAACGGAAACCTGGTCTAAACAACAAGTTTTAAGATAACCACATTTCTAGGGGTTAAAAAAAAAAACAAAGAACAGAAAAACATTGCTTATATCATTAATTAATATTTTTAAATAGTCGCACAACATTTTTTTCTTTTGCACCTTTTTGTTATTCACATCCTGCATATGTCTTTATTTACACCCACAAGCTATAGAACAGAATCTTAAAGTATATTTACAGCTTTTAAAATTAATTAGAAACTATGCCTTTATCTCTCCCTTTATATACCAACAGTGATCTCATCTGTGGCTGTTCTGAATTCACATCCATGCTTCACACAAAAGCTTGCCTCCCATTTATGTTCTGGTGCATATTACACTACTTGGGTGCTCTGGGTGAATTTTTCCATGGTGGTGTGTCAGAATTCTATACCAATAACTTTAATAACCCCATTTTCTAGCATGGCAGTTACTAGAGCACCTACATTTCCTAGTGTAACTCAAGTCTTCAAAAACATGTTAAATAGACCATTTAAAAAACTGAAAATCTCTTCCCAATTATTAAAGCTTGTTGTTCTTGTGTCCAGCAACTATCTTACTTTTTCCGAGACAAGATTAGTTGATAATAACTCCTTCTAAAAGTGATATTTGCATAGTCCATGACATAAGGCACATCTGAGTTAATGTGTGTTTCTCATCATTAAAATGAAGGATTAGTGGAGATTTGCTATCTGTCTTGAAGACTGTCGATTTGTGCCTGTGCCATCTTGTTTTCACATTATTGGTAGTTTTAGTCGCACAGTCTAAACAAGCACAGGGGATACATGATATATGTACTGTTACATACATTTTGATATGTATGAAATGTATTTGGGTGATCAACTAATTTGCCAACTGTAATATTGTTACAATTTGAGCAGTTTGAACACAAGTGTTCCCTTCTTATTTGATACAATTTGCTTTGTACTCTGTTAAATATTCATTTCTGCTTTTCCTCTATTAAATTGCATGCACTCAGGTGAGCAAACAACAACATGTTTTCTTTGAAAATCTTGTTTAATGTGTCATTCATCTGTATTTCTCCCCAAAGACTCAAATTAATTTTTATCATTATAGTTGAATACCGATTGATGATGGTTATTCTATCAGTTAGTATTTATTTGCTTTGTGTGGGAGACAAAAGCTAGCATGATAGGGATCTCTACTGTGCCTGTTGTGTGTGTGAAGGAAGATTGTGTGCAGAAACCCAGCATGTGCCTGTACTCTGGGTGACAAACGCTTACACTGAAGCTGACAGTGTAGTACCTATTATGTGTGAGGGAAACTTGCACTGTGGTTGTGCTTACTGTAGCCATTCAGTCAGTCATAAGTGTTTATTCTGGAAAATAATTGCGATAAAACATGCAGCCAACAATAAATACATGCAACACTAAAACATCACAAGTTTAAAAACTGTAAAACCCAAATAAAGATAGCAATCACTGCTTCATATAAAAGCAAACAAAACAATTAATCATCAAGACACAATCTTTTCTTTACAACACCAAGCCTGCATAAAATGCATACCTTTATGGGAAATAATAGATTTGTGACAAAGATCACAATAAAAATTAAAGGGGAAAAAAAAGATAATGAGGGGTATTTTGTCATGCAGAGTTGTAACGGTGACAAGGAGTGATATTCTCCACCAATGGCCTCCCTTTAGGAAATGCAAGCAGTTGGTGTAGCATCCCCAGGCAAAATCTTGTTACTATACTCGTTGACCAGGCCAGCATGTGTTTCTCAGGTGGCTAGTGTTTTTAGCAGTGCTGGCCTTCTTTCCCATATTTAAGAATTTGAGCAGGTGATGTCCTAGATCACCACTTCACTGGTTTAACCCATCTTGCACACCTATAAACATCATAAAAGAGCTAGACTACTTAATCTTTCAGTGCTCCCATATCCCTGTGTAAACTCAAATGTGACGAGGCAAAATGCTGTCACTTACGACGACTGTTGCCTGAATCACCAAATGGTTGTACTTGAGTCCTTATACAAAAGTGAACTATTATTTCCAAAGAAATATTTACTTGAGGTGGGTGATCCAATGCCCACTAGATATATATATAAATATGCTGTCCTTTGGACTAACCTTAAGTGTGCATGACACTTCAAGCAAATGACAGCTAGATGGGGTGACTTAAAACCCCTTCTACATATTTATGTATTGTTAATATTATAAAGTATAGTTTACATACACCTATCAAGACAGCTGAAAGTACCTTTTACATTAGGTCATAACACAGTTTTTAAAATGATAAGGTAGCCTTGCTATGAACAATTAGAATGTCAACATAAATGAGATCCTAAGAAACTACCAGCGGAGGTACAAAAATCAACTTCATAAAGACTTGCAGCCAGGCAAGGGAACTGAGGTATTTCTCCTCAAATGTTGTGCGTACTTGGAAGAAAGAACATGTTTCCCACAGTTACAGCATTGCCTCATTATAGAACAAGATACTGGGTTGGGCTCCGAAAAGACGTTTTGGTTCTGGTTCATTTGGCTTTCTCTGGTTTAGCAAACAAGGAAGAAGACAGCTGCTCCAATTTTAACTCTATTATAAAGCATTCATCCTACTTTGGTTTACACTGAAAAAGAGTGTGGGGAAAAAACAAGTTTTTCAGATTTAATGGCCATAATTTCAATGCACTCCACCCTGAATCTGGCATAGCAGGCAAGGTAACTATTCTTTTTTTGTTGTGCAAACAGAACACACCCTTCAGAAGCACTATACTGCATATAGGGGGTTATTCTAACTTTGGAGGAGGTGTTAATCTGTCCCAAAAGTGACGGAAAAGTGACGGATTTACCACCAGCCGTATTACGAGTCCATTATATCCTATGGAACTCGTAATACGGCTGGTGGTATATCCGTCACTTTACCGTCACTTTTGGGACGGATTAACACTCCTCCAAAGTTAGAATAACCCCCATAATGTACTACAAACAGATGTGCCATGATTTCTTATCACTTGAAAATGTATTACAAGCTGGAATACTTTATATTTTATTTTCAGAGATGAGGCCAAATATTACTATCACTTTTTGCCATTATTTTTAATTTTCAAGGGGGGGGAGGCGTGGCCTAACAAGATGGCCAGGTTGACATGCTCGGGCTGAGGTCCTACCCTAACACAATCCTGAAGTATCCCGACAAGATTGGCGGGTCTAAATAAAATAGGTGCTGCTGGAGCGATGCCTGTGGCCTGGGTGGTCACTTTCTGACGCTGCAGGCGACACCCCGTGAACAGCCACTATTGAAGGAAGAACTGCTGTAGCAGAGAGGGCCCGGCCTGACCGTGACATGGTGTGGCCCGACCTGACCGTGACATGGCATGGCATGGCATGGCATGACGTGGACAGGCTTGCTGTGAGACGGAGGTACAGCAGAGGATTACGGAAGGTGGAGATGGCTTGGGGCTGGCCTGTGAAGTGGAGAGGGTGCGTGCCCAGATGGGGAAGGCCTTGGTGGCCCTGAATTGTTATTGAGGGCGACCATTCCACACACGAGAAGTACATCAGACTTTGCAGCCCTCAGTGTTGGGGGTTGGCCCTAAGTCGAAGCTAGGGCCATGCCCCCTACCAAAAAAAAAAAAAACAGAAAGTGAGAACTCAGGTGACTGCAAGGGGGAAATCGCCAGTGAGAAGCAGGGGAGAAGACCTGCAGGATAAGCCTCTGCAGGGGCATGGGCCTTCATATACCCTATGAAGAAGAAGCGCTGCAGCCTTTGGCTGGGTGCTGGCATCTGGTCAGCCTGGGACCGCCGCACAGGCGGGTAGCAGACTAGAGGACTAGAGCTGTACTCTATATGAGAGCATCTGATGGGGACAGACTTAGAGGCCCTATAAAACGGCCTGGGGGCCGCAAGGGCTGGGAGAGCAGTTGAGTGACCCTAGAGCAGGGTGCTGATGCAGCGGCCCATTGAGTGGCGATCCTGGGGAAGTGTTCCTTCAATGCAGAACATTTGTGTCCCCCCTGCACCCACGCAACCAACAAAAAGATTTATAGGCCCAACACTGGGGCTTACTTCAGTTGGAGGAGGTGCTAGTCTTGCATTATCTGCACCAGTGGCGAAGAACCCATGGAGTGTGACAAGCTGAAAGTATTCCAGGTCTGAATTATTGGGGGGACCCCCCCCCCTTAGAGGAGACTTGTGGCGCTGGAAGGCGAGGTCAGTGGGGTCTGCCGCAGAAGGTCTGCCTTGAAGTGATGGAACTCACGGACCTGAATACATGGGGTCTTGAATGCGGGACCCTGAAGAATAAGGGACGATCCTGGGATTGAAAAATGCTGACGATGGAGTCTTCTAGGGTGCGAAGTTGGAGAAAGTGAAACTCTCTCCCAAGGCAAAGACTATATTGGGAGGAGACTTCAACAGCATTATAGATGGCAAAATGGATAGATCCTCACCCCGCATGGGTACTAAAACTAAGACTTTAGCAGCATTACAATAGACGGAGAGTAGTCTAGGCCTGATAGACATTTAGAGGCAGCAAAATCTGACAGCACATACATATTCATGCCATTCTCTGGTGACAGGCACATAGAGCCACTTGGACTACTTTGTACAACTGTCAAGCACCCACAGAATCACTGACGCCCAGTGCCTGGCCCGCTATCCATCTGATCACTCTCCATTATTAGTTACATACACACTGCATAGACCACTACCCACAGTATCACTATGCCGCCTAAATGCAGAAGCACTTACCGACCAAATGTTCAGAGAAACTATATATCAGGACCTGCCACATTACTGGGAGTCCACTGATAGTAGGGCCACTGTGTGGGACAGCATGAAGGTGGTTATCAGGGGAGCATGCATGACTACTGTGACTGGGATATGTCGCAAACTGGAAGAAGATCTATCCAAGCAGGAAAGAAAATTACTGTTGCATGAAGGGGCTCTCCCCACAGGGCAGCCAAATATAATTTATTTGATTGCCCAATGACAAAGTCGGAGAGTTGTGGGATAGACTAGACAAATATGTTAAAAATACTAGCCAGAGGTGTTGGTACTTGGAAGGTGATAAATCCGGATGCCTACTGGCTCGCCTCAATAGAACGGAAAGCCAGCCTCTGCCTGTATTGGTGGTGTGATTGCGGAAGACAAACTCTAGTACATAAGCAGCTGGCAATTAATGACGCATTTGCAAATCATTTGGGGGCGGTATACACTGTACTACAGAGTGCAGTGGATGCCAAGGGAATATCGTCATATTTGGAGGGTGCATCACTCCTATTTCTTACCCCCGGGGACCATTAAATCCTGGCTAACCTGTTAAGTAAGCTTGAACTGCTCAGCACAATGAAGGTCATTGAAGCCGGCCAAATCTCCGAGGGCAGATGGTCTTCCGGCTGAATTTTATCAGCAATTCCCAGACATCTTGGCAGATGGATTATTAGAGGTTTTTGCAGAGGTCCTAAATACAAGGGAACTGCCACAGTCTATGAGAGAGGCTCTAATATTTGTGGTTCCTATGCCAGGTAAAGACTCTGAGACAGGATCATATGACCGCTATCCATGTTTAATGTGGACCTTAAGCTCCTTAGTCACATATTGGTGGCTAGACTACTGCCTTTTTTTCCTCAATTAATACAAAAGGACAGGTCGGGATCTATACTGCGTAGAAACACCCTCAGTAACATCTACCGACTAAGCCCACATTATGTAGTCATCGACACTGGTAGCAGATGAACACGCATTGCCTTCCTCACTATAGAGCAGGCATTCAATTCAGTACGGTGGGATTATGTCTGGCTGGCACTCTGTAAGATGAGTCTGGGCTCACACTGTATAAGTTGCATTAAACTGCAATACACAGGCCCACAGGCTGGAGTATGTTTGGGGCGTTCGGTCTCGGCCACTATAGAGCTTCAGCGTGGCACCCGGAAGGGCTGTCCCATCACCCTTGTTTTTTGCCTTGGCAATGGAGCCACTTGAATGTTTTATGAAACAAGTTCTCATAGGATGGAAAATAGAAGTAGGAGTGACCAAGCATATAATGTCCTTTTATGCAGACGATGCATTGGTATATCTGCGAAGCCCAGCCAATTCTACACCGCTTTTGCTGAAAGAGCTGATGAAGTTCTCATTGGTATCCGGGTTAACAAAATAAAATCTCTCCAGTTTCCGCTGGGTAGACTCAGAAGTGCCCCCATTGGAGCAGATCCCGCAGGTTGAATTGCCCTGGACAATAGACAAAGTTCGATATTTGGGGATATACATTACCCAGGAGGAAACTAAATTCTGCGATACGAATATGGAACGGTTGATTGAGGGGTTGCATCATTCGATCTAATTTTGGAATACATTGAAACGGTCTTTGATGGGCAGAATTGCCCTAATTAACATGGTGCTGTTGTCTAGATGCCTATACGTCATGCAGGGAACTTTTTTTATGACTTACCATGGAGAGTCTTTAGAGAATTGGACTCACTCTTCGTGGAGCTTTTGTGGAATGGTAGGCGATGCAGGGTTGGACTTGCCACAATGCAGAGAGAATGGGAGTGGGATGGATTAGAGATCCCAGACATAGAACTATACTACTTGGCGTCACACCTCCAACATGCGATATACTGGTTAGATACTGACCCTAGCTGGGAAAGGTACCTATTGGCAAGCACATGTGAGGGACAACAACTTGGGCTATTTATGATGCGTGGCAGGATACACATTTCCACATTTGGTCCGACTAAGGGTCAGGCTATGGGAGAGAATGGTACAGACGGTGATAAAGAGAGCTCCCTTAATTAGATGTTTGGATTGTGCGTCTCTTTGCAAAAATAGCGCAGTTAATGTCTGTGGAGAGGTGGCAGGAGGATGATTGTTTGACACGATCTGATCTCTACCCAGGGGGGTAGATTTAGAACGCTACAAGATGTAATGGAAACATTTGCATTGGGCACTGGACAATTCCTTCAGTATGCTAAGATTGCAGCCTCAGCACGACAACTGTGGCCTGCATTTCCGGAGGCCCCTGATGCCACCCACACACTAGTCCATATGTTATCTATGGCAGGGGTGTAAATTTATGACTCATTTATACAGAGCGCTACATACAGATAGGCAGGTTATGCCACTGCAAGTAGAAGAGAAATCCCAAACCCTCATCGATGAGCCCCTCTCCCCTAGCGATTGGACCCAAATACATGCAAAAGTCCACTGAGTGTATGTTTGCCCAAGGATCAAACTGATACAATACAACTTCATTCATAGGACTTATTTTTCCCCCAGGCGACTACACACAATTCACCCAGCCTGCGACTCTAGGTGTCCAAAGTGTGCGACCTTCAAAGGCCATTTTTTGCATCTGATCTGGCAATGTCCAGTGGTAGTGACTTATTGGGGTGAGGTAGTAGAGCAGCTTAGGCGTGCCACCGGCTGGGGTATCCCACTGATGATTAATAAATCTTTACTAGGTCTGTTGCCCAGGGACTAGAAACTGAAGCTCAAAGACGATTCACAGTACTGGGACTTACGGTAGCAAAACTACACATAGCTATCCACTAGATGAGTAATCGAGCCCCAACTAGAGATAAATGGGAGACAGATCTTAGAGAATAGGCTAATGTGGAAGAGGAACATATGAGAAGGACAAGGAAAGATGACAAACTACCTGAGGTGCTGCTTGGAGGGTAATGTTGCAGGATCTTATGGGCTCACACCAAAAGTATGCAACCTGCGACAGGGAGACCAGAGGCCCCTGAAAAGGCAGACGGGCGGGAAGAAACAGACCACTTATGATTCAACCCAACCAGATACTAACAGGGCTGACAAATCTTTAGCCTCACTGATATAAGGTGCAACGTAACTGAGATGTATATAGTGTTAGAAATGGGGTCTTTGGTTGACAGGTTACCCCCTGTTCAAGAAAGGACCCACACGCTAGTCAGGGTAAAAGAGAATCACCCTCAGCTAACCCCTGCTTACCCCCTTGGTAGCTTGGCAGAGCAGTAAGCTTAACTTCAGAGTGCTAGGTGTAAAGTATTTGTACCAACACACACAGTAATTTAATGAAAACACTACAAAATGACAACACCAGTTTAGATAAATAGGAAATATTTATCTAAACAAAACAAGACCAAAACGACAAGAATCCGACATACACAAGTCAAGTTATGGATTTTTAAAGATGAAACAAAAAAATAGCGCTTAGAAACGCAAAATGCTTTGATGAGGTGTTAACACAGCGTCGTGACGTAGTCGTTCCCAACAAGCGGACACCAGCGGCACCAGACACAGTCACGTAGACCCCCAAGTACAGTACCTTTGGTGAGGAGTGAAAACAAGTCAATGCGCGAAGTAAGGGATTGCGGGGTCGGTGCGAAACGTTGAATCCGCGCACTTCAAGCTGCGTCGGTCACGACGTGGTGCAGCGCCTTCCAAGGAGTCGCGGACTTCAGCGGCGTTGGTCGTCGCGTTCCAGCAAAGATCAAGAAGTCGGTTGCAGGCGGCGTCACCGGATTCAGCAGCGGTGTTGGTCCGAAATCGTCCGAAGTCGATTTCCTTGGATTTCCACCAGCTTTCCTTTCAAGGGCCCAGGAACTGGATAGGGCCCCACTTTTCAGAGCAGGAGTCTCTCCAGAGACTCCAGGTGCTGGCAGAGAGAAGTCTTTGCTGTCCCTGAGACTTCAAACAACAGGAGGCAAGCTCTAAATCAAGCCCTTGGAGATTTCTTTACAAGATGGAAGGCACACAAAGACCAGTCTTTGCCCTCTTACTCTGGCAGAAGCAGCAGCTGTAGGATAGCTCCACAAAGCACAGTCACAGGCAGGGCAGCACTTCTCAGCTCTTCAGCTCTTCTCCAGTCAGAGGTTCCTCTTGATGTCCCGAAGTGATCTAAAGTCTGTGGTTTTGGGTGCCCTTCTTATACCCAATTTCTCCTTTGAAGTAGGCATTCTTCAAAGTAAAGTCTCTTTTGAATGCTAAATCCTGCCTTGCCTAGGCCAGGCCCCACACTCACCAGGGGGTCGGAGACTGCATTGAGTGAGGACAGGCACAGCCCTTTCAGGTGTAAGTGAGCACTCCTCCCCTCCCTCCTAGCACACATGGCGCATCAAGAAATGCAGACTACACCCCACCTTATGCAGACCTGTGTCACTGTCTAGTGTGAGGTGCAACCAGACCAACTGTCAAACTGACCCATACAGGGAATCCACAAACAGGCAAAGTCACAGAAATGGTATAAGCAAGACAATGTTCACTTTCTGAAAGTGGTATTTTCAAACACAAAATCTTAAAATCAACTTTACTAAAAGATGTATTTTTAAATTGTGAGCTCAGAGACCCCAAACACCACATGTCCATCCGCTCCCAAAGGGAATCTACACTTTAATCAGATTTAAAGGTAGCCCCCATGTTAACCTATGAGAGGGGCAGGCCTTGAAACAGTGAAAAAACAAATTTAGCAATATTTCACTGTCAGGACATATAAAACACATTACTATATGTCCTACCTTAACCATACACTGCACCCTGCCATTGGGGCTACCTAGGGCCTACCTTAGGGGTGCCTTACATGTAAGAAAAGGGAAGGTTTAGACCTGGCAAATGGGTACACTTGCCAAGTCAGATTTACAGTTAAAACTGCACACACAGACACTGCAGTGGCAGGTCTGAGACTTGATACAGAGCTACCCATGTGGGTGGCACAACCAGTGCTGCAGGCCCACTACTAGCATTTGATTTACAGGCCCTGGCACCTCTAGTGCACTTTACTAGGGACTTGCTAGTAAACCAAATATGGCACTCATGGATAAGCCAATTACATATACATTTTGTAAAGGAGCACTTGCACTTTAGCACTGGTTAGCAGTGGTAAAGTGCCCGGAGTAACAAAAACAGCAAAATCAGAGTCCAGTACACATCAACAACCTGGGGAACAGAGGCAAAAAGTTAAGGGAGACCACGCCAAGGATGAAAAGTCTAACATACAGCATGTGAACTGTCCTTATATGGAAACTTCTTAGGGGGAGGGTGGGAGAGGGAGTTGTGAAGTTTTGATTCTAATATATGGTTTAATAAATGGACACCAATGAATAGTGCTAGAAACTAAGCTATAATATTGACTTGGAAGTACCCTCTGAATGTATATTCTTGCGGATGGAACTTCAATAAAGAGATCTCCAAAAAAAAAAAAAAAAAAAACAATTACAAGAACACTGTGAAATTGTGCCTTACAGTTAATGCTAAGTATCATCCACAGAACCTATGGTACCAGGTGAAACAACTACTGGAGGGTTGGTACCATAAGCTTAGTCTTTCCAGATAGGGTTGATGCCAGTGTGCATTGCTGTTATCTAGTTACATCCTCCTTATAAGGCATCTGATAAATCAACTTATACGGTACTGTGCCTTTCATTACCTGTACAAAGTACCTCCTAAGGTTTAAGCAAATAGGCGGTAATGATGCTTCGTTTTGTGCTTATTGTCAAAAGATATCCTCAGGCTACTATGCACGTAAAATGCATTTCACTATAATAATGATGCATGTAGTTCACTAACATCTATACATTGTGGCCAAGGGAAAACTCTTCAAGACATATGCTTGTATACTAACTTGCCCAGCAATGAGTCACCAAGTCACCAAGTGATTGAGCCCATTAAAGAGATACTAAGTGCTGTCACCCAGATAGTTTCTAGGTACCCATATCAAGCAAATTTAGCCATACCATCTGCACCAAGCCCCCCACTCTATCTACCTCCAAATACTAAATAACCTGTCTCTTCTATGAGAAGGGAAAGGCCCTGGGAACTGTGCCAATCTCAAGGACATTCCCGTTGATAATTCAGCGGCCCTATCACATGGAAGATACCAGATGAACTGTGGGAAATTTTACAGAGCTCCACAGATTCCACTACAGATGTAGGCTAGGATTTTCAATAACAAATTATAATATCTGATGTTTGTATGCTATTTACTCACATTTTGCTTGCCTTTGCTAGTGTTTGCGTTATAATCATAAGAATTCTAATCCACTTTTTCTGTACTAGGTTAGAGTATAATACGTCCACACTAATACAATTGCTTTTTATGTGTGCCCTCATTTGGGGAGATTAAGATGTAGTGTTCTTTAAAGAGGTGAGCTTTCAACACTTTCCTATATTGGAGCAGCATTGCAGCTGTCCGGATGCCGGGATGTTGTTCCAGGTCCTGAGTGCATCGATGGAAAAGGCTTGCTGCCTTGTTATTTTAATTTTATACACTTCTTAGCATCCAGTCAGTCAATGGTGTCCTGACTGTTGAGAGCCACCAAAGATGGTGAACTTGTCTGCAAGATAAGCAGGCATTCTGATCATGATAACCAAACCTGAGAAATCATGGCCAGGCTCTATGAGGTGCAGTTTGCAAGCTGCAAACACAAGCAAATGTGACAGTAGGTGCAGGAGCTCTACCACATTTACAGAACACAAATAAAATGCAGTAATTCAATTAGCGGGTAGGGAAGAGGAACTCGGAACCTGACAGGAGGAGCAGGAGCTCTATCACTATACAGAACACAAATAAAATGCAGTAATTCAGTTACTGGGTAGGTAGGGAAGCAGAAACTGAAACTCAAATATACTTGACACCCCAAAGTTAGATCACAACAAATATTACATCAGGAGGTTCTGGATCGGTTTGTTCTTGCGCTAAACGGCACCTTCTTAAACGCTCCACCCAGATCAGTTTAGAGGAGTAGAAAAATAAGTAATTAGTAACACTCAATAACTAAGTTCGAGAAAAGACCAACGTTAAGGGGTTTTATTACCAAAAAAAATCTCAAAATCATGCATTTCAGGATAAATGCCATGAAAGCTTAAATGCAGAGTCCTACAAAGCAGTCATGAATCAAAATTATTCTAAGTCTCAAATGACTAGCAAAATAATAATTAAATTGGACAGTATCCCTAGCTGAAAGATGTTTGGGAAAAATCTCTGACTCACCTCCAAATCCAGGGGGTTCTTATACACAATTTTTGCATTACAAATGAGAGAAAATGCAGACTCATTGTGGCATGATCACAAGTAACACATTATTTGCCAAATCAGTTTTATACACTACTCAAAGTTCGTAAGTACTAACCCATTCTAAGAAAGCATCAAACATATTACATGTTATTGCTATCTGGAGGTGTCCAAAACAATATTAAACATTCAACAATGAATCGCTACAAAAACAAATAAGACAAGGCAGAGCAACAGAATTACAGCAAGTATGGTTGGGAACACTAGAAAGTTATTTCACAATAAATGCCCACTGAAAAATACTATGACATCAGCTTGTCTTCGCTCTGTGGAGCTCCTGGGAAGAGAATGTGTGCAGGGTGGGAAGAAATGGGAGGAGGAAGAACAAGTTTATCCAATAGGGATGTTTATAAAAATGTGGCACAACTAAATTATGTTAGCTATCAGCAGAGAGGGGCGGCGGCAGCAGCATTACTCAGGGCAGAAGCCCTGTTATCCTTCCTCGGGCTCCCGCCTCGCAGGAAGCTCGATCAGCAGAGAGGGGCAGCGCCAGCAGCATTACTCAGGGCAGGAGCCCTTTAAATCCTTCCTTGCGCTCCCGCTCGCGGGAAGCGCGATCAGCAGTGAGGGGCGGCGGGCAGCAGCATTACTCAGGGCAGGAGCCCTTTAAATCCTTCTTCGCGCTCCTGCCTCGCGGGACGCGGGTGGTGCCCGGGCGAAGGACGGGCCCGTCCTGCGCCAGTCGGCGACCGGAGGAGGCTGGGCCATACTATTTTCTTCCTGTTACTGGCATTGGGGTTGGTGACCAGCGATTGAATTCACCGCAGCCGTAAGGATAACACACTCCTATAGGTGAGCAGTATTTGTACCTTTCAGACGTTTTAGCTTTTCAACAAGGCCCCAGTGGGGTGGAAACAGGGTGGGAACAGGGGAGGCAAAGTGCCTACAGCAAAAGGTTGACCAAATAATACCTGCTAGATAAAAGGAGTCCAAAGAGTCAAGATGGGTAGACGGAAGTGGGGGGCACTCTTGGAAAAGGCTGGCAATAACAAGACCCTAGACGGATTTCTCCAAAAAGCGGTTGGAGCACTAGAAAAGGAAATTGAAATGGTGGAAAGCCGTCTAACTGCCCCCCCACTGATGGGAGTCAATTGCCCATCCCTATCCCCACTGCAAATTCCAATACATCCCCTCCATCCACCCGATTCACAGTCTCCCCCGGCTATCTCTCCTTTAACTACCCAAGAGTCTATTGTGGAGACCCAGGATAATGCCACACAGCCACCAGTACTTACACAGTCACTCTTAGATAGGTCTCTACCCAATTCAGAGCATAACACAAAAGGTAAAAGAAAACGAGGTGAGGTAAATCTAAGGAACAAACAGGCCCGCATTTTGAGCTCCCCTAATCACAGCGCACCAACTCGGAACAAGGACTCTATATTAACTCAAACATCTATTGATGACCGTTCAGCAATTGATTATATATTTGAATGCATAAAAGACTAGTTTTCCAAAAGGCTACACCCTATAGCAACTCGCCTACAAGCCATTGAAGAGAAACTGGAAAGTCTTATCAAGTCCAAGCAGAGGATCAACCCTCTTCCACCGGATTTGCAGTTTTCCCGCCAAATTCTCCCCTCGAGCCTTCCAGGCAACAGCACCAGTAACCTCCCCCTATCATTGGGTACGGACCTCAACCCTTTAATGAACTGCCCTGATCCTCTGTACCAACCAGTGAGGGCTCCAACTGCTAGGCTGGCTACCACCCAAAGGACAACTGTACTAAGACTGCCACCCCCTTTCTGAGGGGAATGGAGGAGCTGCTTCTTCCAATAACATGGGATCAAAATCCTACAAAGATATCCTTGATCAGAACTACCCACCAACAGATCGGATGCATAGGGATGAAGGAACCAACCTGAGAACTTTACACCTGCCGCCGGAATCCTGCCCATACGTTATTGTTATCACGAGCATCCCTAAACTTAAAACTGACATTTCCGAATCATTCACAGAACTGAAAAATAAGGTCATACATTGGCTACATAGCAATGCCAGATTTGTATTTCATATGGTACCCTCAATATTAATGGTGAGGAGGGTGGGTTGGGTGGGCCCACTTAAGAACCCCGGTACAGGGGATTGTATTGTTATCAACTTTGATTCACCCACCCTTGTCCAGCAGCTCTCTCTGACTGTGTGCAAACCCAACCCTCTAGGGGGAGAAGTATCTTTGTGTAGACTCCAAGCTTTCTACCCTCATGTATTTTATCAGCTATTAAGGGGGTGCCAATGCCACTTAGAGGTTCCACTAGCTCTCAGATGCAGCCTGCCCCTCAGTCAGGACGTAGCTCCCTTTCACCATCTCTTTCTGAAATTTATTGACTTAAAATCAGCCCCGCGCATGGCCCACCTAAGCCTCAAGGAACTAGAATTTGGGATAAGAATCATCTTATAACCGGAACTATTGAAATACAAGGAACAGGAATAGGCAGTCCTGAGGCTGACCAGTCTCTTACTGCAGTCATCAGAGGTTCCACACTAATCCTTTCACCAGCCAAGACAGAACCCTCTAGGATGGAAAACAGCCCCTCTCTTTTCCTCTGTGATCGGAGCATGGAGACCTGCACTTGGGGAGCTAGTAAGGAGGGCATGGCTTATGAGATCAACCCAACCCCGGATTTAACAGGTACTAGCAACCGCGGGTCTACTCCGCCTGTCCGGGCATTTGAACCGACTATGCCAGGCCCCGATCTAAATGGGGTGTGTAACACCATGGGTGACAATGTAGTAGAAAACCTAACGGAGGCCAATCTAGCTATGATTGAAAGGGGTATTAAACCTCCCCATGGCACTTCATTTGCAAGAGGGTACTCTACGGCCAATGCCCCCAAAGATAAAATAGATGGTTTAGACACAGTTCTTAGTTGGAACATTGCAGGGCTGGAGAATAAAATGGGTATCCCTGAATGGGGCAAATTTATAGATGAACACAAAATATGCCTCTTTCAAGAAACGTGGGCATTGGAGCCCAAATATAGAATTGGTTTAAAAAGCTATTGGGTCCCAGCAAGCAAGGCGATTTCCGGGAGACCCTCAGGCGGGCAGCTCATATGGCTTAGCTGCTCCCTTAAATGTCGGGTTGAAATAGTAGATATGGGCTGTACCGATCTGATGGGTTTATCAATACCATCTCTTAAGGAGAAACCGCTCCTAATAATTAACATCTACAACAGGAGCCTGGGCAGTAAATATGAGTCAGACGCTTTGACTATTTTGGACAGTTTTCATTCCTGCAAAACCTCCTCGCACTTTATTCTTGTCGCAGGGGTTCTCAATATTACCTTTGAGCCCTACTCGTTGGCCCAGGAACTATATAAAGAAGAGGACGCTTATTGGGGTATCCCCCAATTGGTGTCAAGCAAAAGACCGAGAATGAACAGATTAACACACCAAGTCGTGGACATTCCACTGGCACATGGTCTTCGAGCATGTAACGGTCGTTCCCGCTCGGACGTTGACCTTCATCCTACATTTAGGCGTGGAGCCCAGAAGAGCCAGATAGATTATATTTTGCTTGACATTCGGTTGTGGGGTCACATGGCTGACATGAAGATTTTAGAACATGAGGAAAGTGATCACGAGCCACTGATTTTATCGGTTAGGAGCCTATTACCTCTACTTGAAGCTCCTTGTCCCAAGATTTACGAACAGCAGCTTGCACTGACAAACAATAGACAAAATGTCAAATGGGAATTTGTGAGCACTGATCCAGGTACCATGATATCCTTGTATAGCCAGTTGGCTGACCATATGGAGCGTATGCCCCTGCTTTTAGAAGATGGCGAAGGGTTTATAGCAGCCCACACATTATTTAACTCTTTAAAATATCTTTTCACCAAAGAGACTGCTAGTAAAGCAAAAAAGAAGTGTAATGCAGGGTGGTTTAGTGCCGCATGTAGGGAAGCACAGCACAAACTATTGAGAGCTCTAAGAGGGGGCCAGACAGAGCATATAAGGCAAGCAAGGAAAAATTACAAACAGGAACTTAGTAGAGCCCGCAGGAGACGAGAAGAGCTTAGATGGGCTTCTCTTCTGGAGTCTGCAAAAGCTAATGATACCTCGAAATTCTGGAAACTGGTGGCCAACGCTAGTGAAGAACCAAACCGTTTGCCCGGTGCCTCAATACTCCCTGTAGAGTGGACAGATCATTTTGGCCGATTATATTCAGGGCCTACAGATGTTACTACCAGGGAATTGAACCATATTATGACCCTTGAGACCTTCCCAATCAAATTCACCCTGGCAGAAACCAAGGCTGCGATTGTTTCAGTGAAATGGGGAAGGGCCCCAGGCCTGGACAAAATCCCAGGTGACCTGTACAAGACAAGTCCGGATATATGGGCCCCATACCAGAACTTGGTCTCCAATGCAGTAGCCGCAGGAGCGCCTGTCCCGAGCTCCTGGAAGGGAGCGGAGATAGTTCCTATCTTCAAGAAAGGCAGCCCCTCTGACCCTGCCAACTACCGTCCAATCTTACTTGATAATTTCCCAAAACTTTTTTGCAAAGCAAGTCCTGTTTCATCTCGAAGAATGGATTCAAGAAACCAATGCCATCTCCAACTTGCAAGCAGGGTTTAGGCCAGCAGTTAGTACTATAGATCAAGTCTTAAGATTTTTAACAATCAAATGGAAGACTGTGGAAATAGGAGGGGGTAACCTGTTTGTGGTCTTCATTGACCTTAGAGCCGCATTTGATCAGGTCCCCAGGAACCAGTTATGGCTGACATTAGCCAACATGGGCATCCCAAATGGTCTTTTGAAACTTATGGCTCGACTACACGAGAACACCTATGCACAAATCAGGAGTGGCAAGGATGGCGATTTAACAGATCCAGTTGCCATCGAAAGAGGAGTCAGACAGGGCTGTGTCCTAGCCCCTATCCTTTTCCTCCTATATATAAACAATTGCATTAACTATCTAGCAAACTGTACCAATGACTCCTCTAAGCTGGCCAGGAATAAAGTGCCATGCCTGCTCTATGCGGATGACACTATCTTGCTGGCCAAAACACCCATGGGAATCCAAAATCTGGTTAACCAGTTCTGTGCATTTTGCAGAAATTATGGGGTGGACATCAATGCCAAGAAAACCAAACTTATGAGATATAGTACCCCGAATAAGAAGTTAAAAGCAAATATAATGATGGATTCAGTCCCTTTGGAGAGGGTAACAGAGTACGATTATCTGGGCATCAGACTATCAGATAAGGGCAGCTGGGATGCAGCCATAAGAAAAGGGGCACTCATTATCAGCCAAAGAAGCGGAGTGCTAGAACGAAAGGCTAATACTGTAGCAAGTCCCCCTCTGATCCCTATCTCCGAAATTTATAAAGTCCACATCCGTGCTGCTGCCCTGTACGGAGCGGAACTCTGGGGTTCACACAGACAATTGGATACCCTCCAAACCAAAGAAAACAACTTTTTCAGACACATATCTAGGCTAGGGAAGGGCACGCCAATGATTCACCTAAGATTAGACCTGGTTATAAATAGCATCAAAGATACAGCATGCTTAAGGCCGCTTCTATGCTGGGTTCGAATTTGGAAAACGGAAGAACTTGAGCCCTTCAGGACAGCAATCAAAGATCTTATACCACCATTCCATGGATGGGAAAAAGTTTGTTGGTTGAGGGAGATGAAATCTGCCTGGGTTAAGCTGGGCTTCCCCCATTATTGGGAAAACCCGGAGAGGATTCCTGCTAACGCCAGATTGCTGATCAAAGAACGATACTGGGGAAAAATCCACGAGGAGTCTTTTCATTGTAATGGGCCAGGTCGGCTGACAGCAGAGTTTCTGCTGGCCAAACACGAACCTTGGCCCAAAAATTTCCTGGACCTCCCCATACCAGCACGTGCACGAGCCTTATTCCTTCAGCTCAGGTACGGAACATTAGCAGTGAACAGCTTTACGGCCCAATGGCCAACTAATAGTCCCATGTCTGACATATGCATAAACTGCCACTCATGCAAGGAAACTTCTTAGCATGTTCTATTCTTCTGCCCCTTGTATAAATGTCCTAGAGGAAGGTGGATTATTCCCTTGTGTAAGGTATTGCTATTACAAAATCGAACTAGTGCATACAGACTATGCAAATATGACACTTCCACGCTGACAGTAATCTCCGTTTCTAAATATCTGTCAGCAGCATGGACAATTCGAAGCAGGACTATTTTAGACCCTAGTTTACTGGCTGAAGAGAGGTTCAACAGCTAGTGGACGCGGACTTTTAGGCAGTTAGGGAATTCAAATATAATTATCTGTGTTGATTTATCTATGAGACCAGATTTTATTCTGGTCTGTGTTTTTAGCGGATTTTCTCAACTAAACTGATTCACAGCATTTTAGCTCATAGCACTTTGCAAATGGTAAGATTTAATTCCTCTGATCAATTTACTTAAGACATGAGGCTAACCCTATGGTACCTTTATAAATGCCCGGTTCCTAATTTTCACAAGTATAAAGTATTTTACGAATTATTATGAATCATTTTTTATGTATAACTTGCTCTAGAACAGTCTATATAGGTACCATTAGAAATGATTTGGTATACTATCTGTTTTAAACTGATTCATAGTATCTTAGCACATAGCACTTTGCAAATGGTAAGATTAAATTCCCCTGAACAATTTACTTAGGACATGAGGCTAATTTTATGGTACCCTTTCAAATGCTTGGTTTTTAAATTTCATAAGTCCGAAGTATTTTATGATGTATCATGAACCACTTTTTAACTATAATTTGTTCTAGAATAGTATTTATAGCTAACATCAGAAAAAATTCGGTATACTATCTGTTTCTTTTTTAAGTTGTCCTGGTAAATGGTATTCAAAAAGCTAGGAGGCACCAACTGAGGAGTACAATTTAACATTGGTCCGTTGGACAAGCAGTGTATTGATTGTTATTGCTTTTCTATTTCCGGGATGGTTATGATCTCTGTATTTTTTTGTATGTATGGTTCATTGTTATGCTTTTTAATGGTTTAACTTTAGACCGAATAAACAAATAATAATAATGTTAATTAACACACTTCCATATATCATATTAAACTTGTTGCAATCGTGTCAGCATTTGCATATTGGATCCGTCATAAAAATGGTTATTCATCATTAATAATTTGCACAAAAATATAAGGCTAGAAAAATGCTATTACATAGGTAACATGGCCAGGGCCGGCTTTAGGACTGGCTGGCGCCCTGTGCAACAGTTTATTGTGGCACCCCCCATCCCATGACCTCCTCCTCGGTTTCACTCACTACCGTCTGACAAATGTGCCCCTCATCTCTCCATCGCTCTCCTTTAACATACATTCATGTGTTTTAAAGCACTTATAAAGGTGGCTTTGCTAATCCACTCAGCTAGCCACTTAAAAAATAGAATGGCACTAGGGGCTCTTAAATATGCCCCTAACGCCACATTAGTGTCATTTCTTTACACTAATGTGGCATTAGAAGGCCAAAAACGCTGCGCCACTTTGTAACCCTTTTGCACTACATTATGCCTGCGCCAGACACAGTGTATGCAAAGGGGGCATTCCCCCTGTTCGGGGGGCCAAACAAATGACACAAAGAAATCTGTCAGATTTCTTAGCGTCATTTTTTTTCCCGGCACTTTTCCACCTGCTCAAAGCAGGCATTAAAAGGAGGCTTCAATTGGTTACAATGGGCCTCTAGGGGCTTTGCAAGATTAGCATCAACATTTTTTATGCTAATCCTGCAAAGCACTGGACTAGCGTAAAAAAATTCTGGCGCTAGTCCCCTAATTACTGCCATGGTGCACCATATTTTAAATATGATGGACACATGGTGGCGGGCAAGGGGGCAAGCACCACTTTTTTTTTTTTTTAAATATGCCCCATATTTCTGTTTTTTGCAGCAGGCATATTAACCCTCTATGCTACTTTATGTTGAGTCAAAGCTGGCACTAGGCAAAACTTCCATCTCTCTCTAGCAGGAACATTAATCACAAGAGGTATCTTGACATTTTAATTGTTTCTTGAAGAATAAACGCACAAGGAACTTTTCTGCAGATGCTTTTAAATCGCAGGTTTAGAAAGTTATTGCTAAACACAACGCCCCCTGAAGTCAGCGCCTGGTGCGGTCGCACTGCTCGCACCGCCCAAAAGCCAGCCCTGAACATGGCAACACCAAACAAAAAGTCGAAGACCCAAACCATTGGTAACTGATTTTGGTGGAATGGTGGAAGAAACGTACTGCAGACAAAAGCCAGTGATCCTGGTAGCACATGTTACAATGCAAGCAGACAACTGGGGTTTTCGTAAACCATAAAACCCACTCCCACCAACCTTCTGGTCTTTATAATACCCCAGAAAAACCCACAACAGGGAGCTGTAGGCCATGACACTCAAACTACATACCACCAAATCAAGTAGAGCTGGAGAAGGTCACATGACCCCTTCTCCTACAGAACCCTCAGCAGAGGAGAGCACCTATCAGTCAACTGACTGCTATGTGCGCAAGCAGAAAGTGCCGAAAGACCACATAACCAGCATCCATGAGCTGTATCAAAGGAGCATGAGAAGGAGAAGTACAGAACATGAACATTGTAGCTCTAAAATGAATTTGGAAACACGTCAATATGTTAGAGGTAAAGAGGGAGGACAATGTGGAAGCTGTTTTAGGATTCTTCATGAAATGGACTCAAATGATTATATATCTGCTGTCACGATCAAACACAGTTGTACTTAACAGTGGGGTGTCCGCATGAACACCCAATGTACCTGATGCAATACAAACACAGGCCTATAATACATGCCTTGTTAAAGCAAGTAAACAATGTTAACAAATCAATATACTCCTCGTAAAATGCAACCATCCACCTTTTTAAGTATGTTTAAACTATCAATGGTTTGAAATGCACTTTTAACCACCTCTTGGTTGCTAGCTAATATGTAGACAGTGCGTTTAATTGGATCCACACGTCTTCAGCAGATGTAGCCCTGAGAAGCTGCTGAACCTCGCTCTAAATGTAATTTTCAATTCTGTGTGCTCGTTATCATTCTACATTATCCCAATACTATGTTGTATAAAACTCAATAACATATATCTAGTCAGGATTAGAGGCCTTGCAACCATCTTGATGCACTTTTGCAGACGTTTTTGCCTCCTGACAACTGCAAAATAAACACTGGCAAAGGTTTCATATGTTGACATATGCAGGAGCAACACGCAGGAGCAGCCCATTAGGGCGAGACAGACGGGAGCGTGCCAGGAGAGCTGTAAAGCAGTCCCGCGTGCGGTTCAGCGCGAGAATTCACATGGACGAGGAACAGTAAACCCAAACAGCATAGTTTCAGGTGAAAAATGAATACTTCACTGGGTTAATCCAAGATGTAATTTACAAAATATCCACCTAATGACTACACCAGGCTGGTTGAAGAAAACCAATAGCTGAAAGGGGCGGATTCAAAGCGCACATAAGTATATTCTTAGCAGCAGGTCTATTTGACCAATGCAAAGTCAAATCCCAGACCTAATAATAGCATTCACATTTGGTTTGCAAGTGCAACATTACAGTTTTAACCGGCTGGTTTGCCCAGATATCAGTGCACAATTGCAACGTGCGAAATCCAACTATTTACTACACTTGTTTAAATAGATCAGTGTTGGGTTCGCATGATGAAGAGCGGAATAGCCCAGCAGTTTAGTTAGACCAATGTTTACAGAAGCAAAATACATTTGTATCTGAGTGACATATTTGTTAATAGCATTAACTCGCCGAGTCATCACTACCATAACATGTCAAAACGATTTATTTAAATTCAGCAATCTCGTTTTGTGCAGATTACCACAGACCATCTGCTCTGTTATTGATCAGAGATAGATGCAAGGTCTTCATGACAATAGGATCCAGTGTGGTTCGCTCTGATGTTTTTGTTTCAAGTCACGCAGACGGATGTTTGTAAATTAAAGCTTATCCTACCCTGAAATTTGCAAACAGTAAAAAAAGAACACGGGAAAATTGAGAACACCACCTCCTTGTGTAACCTCTCCATGAGGGTCAGGGTTCCAGAATCCAAATGTCAAAATACGAGGAGAATTAACCATTCACCTTGTACAAGACTGATAATTCAGTAGATGTCTCTTGTTTGGCTCCACGCACGAGAACAAAAAGATATGCCATAAATGCTCATGGTACCTTAAAATATTTCATTTTTACGCTAATCCCTCAAGAATATTGACAATTTTTTTATAAGGTATCACTCAAAACCAATTAGCTCATCAACACTCCATTTGAGAAATATAAAAAAATTCTAAAACATTATTATAAAAAAAAGTTGGAGATGATTACAAGTGGTATCCTTCACAGGTAACATTAGAGCGTGTGTGGGTGGGTGCATATGTGTATGCATAAGATGCGACAACTGAGCTGTCTGGCTTACTCCAGCAACATGCATTCAATAGGATATCTACCAGTGGACTAAAGAAGGAATCAGGCAGACTTATTAGTGTTATTGGTCTGTGTATGATTTTATTTTTGGCAAATCTTTTTATTTATTTTTATCCATTTAACAGATCTCTAGTTTTCACCGTATAGTTTTGCAGTGGCATTGCCACCAGATACATATCATGGTCTTACAATTTGCATGTACAAGTTCCATGTGGATGGACCAATAAAATGCTGTCAGCTTCACAGAGTGATAATAACAAGAATGATATGCATAGGTGCCATGAGGGGACCAGAAACCAAGAATGCACCGGATAGTCCTGATAGGCAAGAGATGGCATCCTACGCATCAGAATCTATCTCCAGCAAGTCTAGAGTCAGCTCAGCTCAGCTCTAATATAAATGAGGCCCTACATGCAAGCAGATATTAATACGTGTACAGGAGCAACAATGGTGAAAGAAAAAAGATTGCATAATACAAACAGAACTGGTAACAAAACGTTGGAGCCCACCCACAACCCCCCCAGGCCCCCAGAGGCCAGAGGACCCAATGGATAGTAGCAATCCCACAGCCACCCTCGCGGGTAGGACAATACATGAACATCAGTTAAAGAAGGAACATGGGGGAGCAAGCAGAAACTTAGGAGAGAACATACAAGTAGATGACCAGGCAATACTGTAGACGCGAGTCACAATGCGGCTAAGCGGGCGCTAGCTTATTGTCAGGCTCCACTGGATCAGTATCAATTACGACGTGATCCTCCCCCGCAATTGAGTCAACATCTCATCCCAACCAGTCGAAATGGGATACGCGCGCAGGCCCATAGCATCCTCACGCCGCAGTGCAGCCCCCTCCGCCTCTGCCCATACCATAAAGGAGCGTCTCCAAGCTAGTACTGATGGGGGTTCGGTGTCCTGCCATCTTTTAGCAATGAGGCGCTTAGCTGTCAAATGACCCAAGTCTAGGAATCTTGTAGACGCTTTATGTTTTTTGGCTCTCGGGAAAAGACCTAAGAGGCAGGAGCCGCAATCTAACAGCAGTGGGCGCAATGTAAACTTGGAAACGGTTGATATAACTCCATGCCAATAAGCGTTTAAGGAGGGACAAGCCAAGAACATGTGGAGGAAGTCCGCCCCCATTTCGCTGCAGCGAGGGCAAGTGGAGTCCATTTGATTAAAATACCTGTTAATACGGGTTGGTGTGAGGTAAGCTCTGTGGAGTATGTAAAATTTAATGAGACGGAATCTGGTGTTACAGGGGACATTAGTGTGGTTGGACAGTGCCCCCGACCAAGTGGCCTCAGTGAAGGATCCCTCTAGATCACCCTCCCAAGTGGTTTGCAAGGCAGTGAGGGTCCCTGCTGTAAGTGCTCTGAGGGCATCAGTGAACCATCAAATCAAGTGTCTGCCTTGTCCCATAACTTGTAAGTATTGCACCAACAGGTGCGTAGGGGGTTCAGAGGACATATCTCCCCATCCGTGTGATAGTGCCTGCAGCAACAAATTGTACAAAAGAAATTGTCCCAGTGGCAGTCCCGTCTCCAGCGAAAGCTCCGTAAACCGAATCAGACCACCCTCACTGTATAGATCACCCAAAGTATGTATGTCAGCTGCATGCCAAGGACCCAATTCCGTAGTTGTTGTGAGTCGCGCGCTGCGTTGTGTACCCAGCAACGCGAGTGCTAGAGCGTAGGAAGCAGTGTCGCTTGTGAGGCGCAGGGATCTGCGATAGCAGCGGTGAGCTACATTCAGCAGAAGCTCCGCAGGGTGCTGCGGTTTAGTGAGGATGTGAAATCCGGGTTAGCGTCCAGGGTGGACAATTGGTTGCAATGTCAGCCAGTTGAAGATTCGCTAGCCAGCGCGCCACCCACTGGAGCTGGGAGGCCAGGTAATAATGTTCCATATTTGGAACTGAGAGGCCACCTCGGGAAAGGGGCAAATAGAGCTTCTTCAACGCCACCCTACAGTGGCCCAATTCCAAACAAACTCCCGTAATCTAGGCTCCAAATCACGAAAGAAACCAGCTGGAACATAATGAGGCTAATTGGAGAAGTAGTATAGAAGGCGAGGGAGGACTACCATTTTCAGGAGAGTGAACCTACTGCCCACCGACAGCGGCAGAGTCTGCCAGAAGGTCACCTGTGATCGGATGGATGACGCTGCCCTGCAGAGATTGCCATCATGCAGGTCCCTCTCCGTGTGGAATATCCGTATGCCCAGATAGCAGAACAAACTTGGCTGCCAGGGGCATCTATGCTAGAGATTCTTAGTTTCGGGTCCGACCACCCCGGGTCAAAAAGGGAATAGGCATGATTTCGCCCAGTTAACCTGGAGGCCGGAAAAAGCAGCAAGGCGGCGCAGGATGTCTGCAATGTCGGGAGGGACATTGTCAATATCACAGACGTACAAAAGGAGGTCATCTGCATATAAAGAAATATCATGCAAACCATCACCCAACGGAATGTCCCATGTTCACCCAGCCCTACGGAACTCCACAGCCAAAGGCTCCATCGCCAGAGAAAACAGCAATGGGGAGAGGGGGCAGCCCTGTCTAGTACCCCTACCCACCTCAATAGGCTCAGATATATATGTGCCAACTTTAATCCTAGCGCGTGGCTACGTATATAACAATTGGGTCAAGCATAGGAAGTATGGGCCCAACCCGAAGCGACGCAACAAATCAAATAGGCAAGACCATTCCAAGAAGTCAAAGGCCTTCTCCAGATCGAGGACCAAGCATCCTGCACGAGGACAATCTTGCGTTGAATATTGCATGACTTGCAAGGCGCCGGATATTGCTTGAGGTGTCCCATGAAGGTGCAAAATCGTTTTGGTCTGAGTGCACCAACTGTGGGACCAAGTGCGCCATACGCGTTGCTAGAATCTTGGGCAGAAGTTTATAGTCCGTATTAAGCATCGCCAATGGCCTATAGGAGCCAAGCTCAGATGGATCCCTGCCCGGCTTAAGGAGCGACATCAACAGTGCCTCGTGCTGCGAAGCCAGCAATAACGCCCCCTGCAGTGCCCGCTCATAAAGAGAAAGAAGACGGGGCGAAAGCGTCGCAAAGAAAGACTTGTAGAACTCAGACGGGAGTCTGTCCGGGCCAGGCGTTTCCCTCGCACACCTCTTCCAATATCCGGTGTGCCTCAAGTTCTGCCCACTGATCATCTGACATCCAGTGTAGGGTGAGCGCTGAAAAAATAAATAAACAAACTCTCATTAACAGGTCTTCTACCACCGCTGACCGATAAAGTGACAGTACTCAGTGAATTCAGAGTGAATCTCCTGAGGGGTATGAAGCATGTCCCCAGTTATCGAACGGATTGCCATAATGGGGCTTAGATTGTGGTCTTGGCGGATAAGCCAGGCCAGCAATTTGCCCGAACGATCCGCCAGAGCATGTGTGCGAGCCGAGTGAGCTGCGTAATTTAGGCACCGCAGTCTCTCTAATAAGGAGATGCGTTCTGCTCTGGCTTCAGTTAATTGCTGCGAGTCGGGTGCAGAATGAGATTACCTACATTCATATCCCATCAGGGATCTCTCCACTCTAGTCAAGTCACTCTCAATAGACTTCTGCAAGCGGCCCCTGATAAACACCTTAAATGCCTCCCATTCAATTTATTCAGAGGATGCTGGGCCCATATTGTAATTAAAGTATTAGGGGGTTGCCCTGTCTAGCTAGGTCCTAAATGGCACATCCTCCAGGAGTTCTGGACGGAATCTCCAAGTGGGGATGTTGGGGCAGAGCGAGTCCCATCCTAGATGCAGTAGTTGGGTCGTACCCATTCGGACCATAAACCACAAATAGTCAGACCATTGTACCACAGAATGTAAGTTAGCAGTGCACACCAACCTGTCAAGGCGGACATGCAATCAATGTGGTGCAAAATAAAACGAGTATGTCCTAGTAGTGGGATTACATTGACGCCACACACCCACCATCCGCCAGTGGTGAAGCAAGTCGCGCAATGCCAGTGCAGCCGTAACTGTGGGAGCAGTGGGTAGTGGCAGGAAGGAGCGATCCATTGAGGGGTCCAGAACACAGTTAGTCGCCCCCCAACAACCAGGGGAGGTTGCTCCAACGTGCCAGGAGAGGAGAGAGTGCATGAAAAAGAGGCTTGGTCAGTGTTCGGGGCATATATAGATGCTAACAGGACAGCGCGGCCAGCGAGGCATCCACACAACAGTACTTAACGCCCCTGGTCATCTACAATATAATCGTCAACTATAAATGGGGTGCCCGGTCTAACCCAGATAAGAGCCCCCCTGGCGTAAGAGGAGAAACCGGACGCATAAATGCTGCCCACATCAGCGGCGCTGTAATCTAGCCACTTCAGATTGCGCCAGATGAGTCTCCTGCAGGAACGCTATGTGTATTGAATGTCTTTTGATGTATGAATAGATGGAATATCTGCGTGCTGGCGAATGTATGCCACGCACATTCCATGTAAGAAATTTAAATGGGTTCATGGTGGATCAGTGAATAAACAGAAGGACGATGGCCCCACCCACAGGATAGAGAGAGTCAACTGCATGACAGCAGGGTCCCAAGGAGGGAGCAGACAAGGCGGACATAGGCTTCATACAAAGTCAAAAACAACTGGGGGCCAATAGCAACAAGAGTGAATACCATTAGAGTAGAGGAACAACAGGTGTCTGCCCAAATCAGGTGATACGCCTACAGAGCGCAAACAATTCTGGAGTAAAGAAAAGGGAAAACCCTCTCTAGCAGGAATATGAGGTAGACCAGGCGCTGGAGAAGTGGAAGCGCTCAGGTGAAGACCCCTAACCTAGCATGAAAGAAGGGAAGCAGCTACAGCAGAGCGCAGTGTGCAGCATAGAGGACACAGAGAGGCCCAACTCCAAGCCAGGATAATCAACCTTTGACCCAGACACAAATTGCTGTACAGTGAGATGCGTAATCAGTAAGTGAGTTCAAAGTAGTGAGTTCAAAGTAGTTCATTAGCTGTCTGAGGCGTCACCTCGGGGTTGCGGGACAATCCAAGTTCAGAGGATGTCTCAGGGGAGGAGCCCATACCTTCAATAGAGTCAGTGGGGTCTGCTTCGCCATCCGAAGTTACTGAGAAGACACTAATGGCTGCTCAAGCTTGCAATGCACAACGGCGTTCCTGCATAACTTGTTCCAGGTCAGGGGCATGTCGCACCTCCCCTGAGGTAGCCACTCGCCTTTTGCGATTCCGACGTTTACGGGGCTGCAGGTCCTAAGTCCCCAATTCAGCCATGACGGAATCACGTCGATTGACCAGTTCCGAAGATTCCAGCCAGTCCCATGTCGCCTCTGTCAAGTTGAAGAAGTGCGTTTTAGTGTCTGCCACCACCCGCAATCTGGCCGGGAATAGCAGAGAGTATGACAAGTTCAGGGAGCGGAGTTTGCATTTAACTACCAGGAAAGATGCCCGTTCTTTTTGTACGGCCATGGAGTAATCCTGGAATATCATAACCGGGGCATCGAATTGGAGGTAATGTTCATACCGCCCGCAGTATGATATCCCTATCCACATAATCTAAGAGCCGGAGGAGGAATGGACGTGGGACAGTGCCAGGCTGACGGGCCCTAGTAGGAACCCTGTGGGCCCGCTCAACCGAGAAAAAGGGCGTCAGCGAGCCCTCCGGGAGCAGCTCTCGCAAACAGGACTCAGAAAAAGCAACCGCATCCGGGGCCTCCGCGCCTTCCGGACGGCCCACTATTCTGAGGTTATTCCGCCTGGTGCGACCCTTTGCATCCTCGACACGGTGCTCCAGGGTCTCTTTCCGTTCCAGAGCGTTTTGTAATGAGGCCTCCAGTTGATCCGACTTAGGCGCTAGGTCCTGAAGCTGGTCCTCTAGTGTGCGGGTTCTATCTGCTAACTTGTGGTGGTCCGCGTGCAGTAGGGTGAGATCGCCAGCCACCTTGTCGATTTTGCCCTCTAACGAGGTCAGAGCTGATTCCAGAGAGGTGCCTGTGCGCTCCACCGCTGCCAACACTGCGTACAATTTAGTGTCATCTAGGGACATAGGTTCCGGAGTCGACCCGTACCCGCCATGTTGTCGCTTAGAAGGCGGCAATGCGCCACAGAACCAAATTCAAATGTGGGTGCTCGCATATTACTGTCCATGTAGGAGGCCCGCTTGCGTGCGTGATGCCACAGGCCAGGCACAGCAGCACGAGCAGCCTCCCTCCTCGTCCTGTTCAGGTACACAGGATCACCACCAATCCACCGACACCACAGCTCATTTGACCTGCAATACCAGCCGGTAGGTTAAAAACACATCGGTTGTAGAAACCAGGCTTTCAGTGCAGCGTCCATTCACCTCAGCTGAAAATGCTAGGTCCCAAAGTAGGCACTGAACCAACCGCTCCACCCCCTCCGCAGGCCTGTTCCTGCCAATAGGTCCAAGGGCTTCCTCACTGTCCGCCCTTCGAGTTGCTGCAGTCTCCCAGACTGCCTTGTCGCCAAGGGTGTCCAGGGCTGACAGGCTCCGCAGGCCCAGTCACCACCAGCCCAGTGATGTCATACCTTACCCTTGCCGCCTGGCGAGCCACCGCCTATCTTATGTACCGGTAAGATACAGCATTTCCTCACGCAGCTCAGTTTGTCAGGCGGCATCGGATCAGGCGCCTCCCACGGCTCTGCCAAGGGTACCGTCACCCCTCCGCTGGAGGGATCCTCTACAAGGGGCCAGCAGTCTCCAGACCGGCAAAAGCGGCTTCTGCAGTCTAGGCCGCTCCCTCCGAGTCTCGCACAGAGAGTTCACAGCGCCGAACAGGCGGGCCCAGCACACCCCCAATCGTTCCCCACAGCGCCAGAGGGATTAGCGGTCGGGCAGGCGCTGCTGCAGTCTCTGGCCCGCTCCCCAATCCTAATAAAATTAAGGATAAACAGGGTTCCACTGCGAAGCGCTATTAACAGGCGCCCGCCATCTTGGTTGGCTAGCCACGCCCCCCTTGTTATTGGTCTGTGTATGATACCTCCCAAAGGAAGAAAGATTGTGGCTGTGAGTAATAACCATGAAAAAAAAAGTTAGAGATGGCAATTTCTAGCTGTTTATGAGCAACAGGCCACTCGTTAGCACAATGCAAGTGGAAAGAGAAGTAGGGTCTGGCTAGGTCTTCCAGAAATAAAGCACTGAGTAGCATCTTATGAAACAGCATTAAGAGAATTAACACACTGTGTTGAGTCTTACAAATAGGAAAGCGATGAAGAAGGAGCCTAGCTCCAACCGCTCTGCAGTGCTATGATTTGTAGGGACCTGGGGGGGGGGGGGGGGGAGGAGTTGTGTTTAGTTATACTGTACTGTTTGCTAACTGACTATAGAGAAAGGGAATGGACTAGGTTTTGGAATGTGTTTTTGTACTAGTTGCTTACGGTGTACGATCTTTTAAAATAGGGAAAGAAAAACTACTTGCCTATTTTTTCCAGTTGGGGACGATAGAGAAATCCAATACGAAGGAGCCTGCTAGGTTCCATTTTAAGACACAATTAACTTGCTGGCCGTGGTATGAGGTGCTTTCTCTTTCCACTCTAGCATGTGCATGGATGGTCATGGCTCTTAACAAGACATCTGGATCAGTTAGTCCCCGATACTGGTAGCTGATGGATGTTTTGGTGAGACTCTTTTGTGTCTAAGCTCAGGCGCTGCGCTACACTCCACATTCCAACTTGAATGAGAGTGTTGTCTAGTGACAGTTACTGCAATGCGATGGGAGGACGTTGTATGTAGGTGTTGCTGCTATTGAATAAAAAAAACTCTGTAAAAGTCATAATTCTGCGTGATTTTGACTTTACAAAGTGGCGACGAGGGTCAGCACCACCCAACGAATTTTCACGTGAAAAAGTATCCTGAATTCTTGTTACTGAACTTCTCTCACAGTTCCAGCCTACTACAAGACTGCTTTCTTTGTAAAACATTCAGAGGCTACAGTATCGTCTATACTTGCATCACAGACCATCAGTTCCTGATGTTTTATTCTCATTTTCCTCTTTGGACTGAAGTTTAACTTGGGTCGTTTGACATTACATTTGAACGATGGGAGTCCTGCGTGACCTGCTTTCTCAACAGCTATATGATGTATTCTTCTGTGACCTCACCTGTTTCACAGCATATATACCATTATGCAGCCTATGTTCCAGACACTATATTTTGCGGGTTGCTGCTCTAGCTGTTCCATGCAACACTCACCTGCAACGTGCCCCCATCTTGGATTGTTTTCATAGAAGGCTGCATTTTGCTACTATGGCCTACATGGCAGTGTCAAGGAACACTGGACTAAGTTTTCTGCATTTTTTTCTCAGCATCTACATGTTCTCCCTTCATACCACAACTACATTGGAAGGTAATTTATTTATGTTCTTATGCAACATAATTATCCTCCCTATTTTATGTTTTTCTTGACGTTTATGGCGCATCCCTGGTTCTAACATTCATGGAATGCCCGGAGGGTGCAGTGTGGACGCTAAGTTATATAGGGAACTAGTCTCTTGAGCATCCATACAGGTATCTACATTCACATTTTATTGACACAAAACCGAAGGTTTTCATCACTCATCTATTATTCATTGAGGGTGAAGAATAGACACTAATGTATAGTGAACTAGACCCTTGGCACCTTTGTGTCTACTTTTACTTTTGTTTTTTGTTCATAAAACCCAGAGGTTGAAGTGTGGATACTAGTTGTTCTTAAGTGTCCTTTGCATTTCTTGATTATTGCTTTTAAGGTGAAACCCTCACTCTGGTAGTCATTTCAGGGGGCCTTCCCTCTCACTACCATGTGTGCACTAAATTTTTCATTGTCTCGTCTACAATCTTTCTGAGCTTCAGGAGATCTTCCACACATGAAACGGCCAGAATTGAAAGCTTTTTTCCCCTAAACTACAGAGATATGGTAGATGAGCAGGGTAAAATGTCAACTGATCAGAAAAACACATTTTTTGTTCTTTATATTGTGTGGGTTCAGAAGGATTAAAAGCATATGACCAAATGACTAAGGAGAATGGTGGGAGGGAGATATAAATGTTTTTCACTGTGCCATTGCTGAATTTGACCGATATTTATCTTCGAAGGTTTCAATTGCGAGTTACAAATTTTTCCACAGGAAGAAGGAAAATGATTCGTTTTGATAATTACGTAGCAGCACTTAGAGCATCATCTCTGGACTGCAAGTGTGGGTCCCTACAAGAGGATCTAATTAGGGGTCTAGTTGTAATGCATGTGAAAGATGTGCTCATACAAGAGAGATTGTGGGTGAATGGAGACACTAATTTACAGCAAGCACATTGTGGATATTGCCAAGAAAGCGGAAATGTCCCGTAGAAGCGCTACAGTTGTACAAACTGATTCTATTACAAACATCAGGAATGTGTTGGAAAGGTGCATAACAGATTCTAAGCTAAAACAAGGAGGGTTAAAGAAAATGGAGAACAAACAACATGAAAAAAAAAGCCTTAGGGAGAAGCTTAAAGAATTGTCAAACGAAGTTTTGAAGTGTTTTCGGTGCAACAGTAAATTACATTTATCCAATAGGAAGTCATGCCCAGCGCTAAAACAAAAGTGTTCCATTTGAGGCATGGTTGGCCATTTCTCTAGAGTAAGCAAGAGGAGAAAGAAACAAAAAAGTTAAGTGTGTGGGTGACAGTGATACAAGTAATGATGAAACATGTACTTTTGACACACAGGAAAATGACACATTCGTTCTAAATATTAAGGATGGTGAAAGAGAGAGAATGCCTTTCAGATTGGAGTTGGCTGCTGCCGTTTTCAAGAGACTAATGCATTCATCATTTAGTAAGCTACACAACGTACAGTGTTTTCAGGAGGACATTTTGATTATTGGGAAAGAAAGCTGAACATGATCAATTGTTATAATGCTTCAAAATAATTTTGGACACAAGGGGTTTAACTAGGAAATTTTCCAAATGCAAATTTGCAATACAATCTGTGACGTATTTAGGGCATGTCTTGAGTGTAAATGGTGTGAAACCCAAACCAGAACTGGTGGAAGGTATACAGTTGGCGCCAGCACCTACTTGTAAGGATTATGTGAGGACCTTTCTAGACCTCACAGAATTTTATGTCCGGTATATCAGAAACTTTTCTTGTTGAACATTTCAAATAAGGCAGCTACTCGAGAACAAGAGTAAATTTAACGGGTGCAAAGAGTGTGAAAGAGAATCTGAAGATGTCAAGTCCGCCATTGCGGAAGCGACCACTTGTCTGGTTTTGATCCTAATCTCACCAGCGTCATCACAACTGATGCCACCTCTAAAGGATTGGGTGCAGTTTTGTCCCAGAAATTGGAAGAAGGAGTTGAATCTATCACTGCTTATGTATCCAGGGCTCTCACAGAAAGTGAGGAAAAGTATTCAGTTATTGAAAGAGACTTTAGCTTGTGTGTGGGCCATAAAGCATTTTATAGCTTTTGTACGGGGCAAGCTGTGTGAGTTAAGAAGCGATCATAAACCATTAGTTAGGTTACTCACTACTAATGGCATGATTAAAGCATCTGCACATGTTGCAGGAATGTGCATGAGACTTCAAGATTTCTCATACAGGATATCCTATGTGCCTGGTAAGGACAACATGTTGGCTGATTTTTTATCAAGAATATATTTGCAAATTAATGAAAACACGTGTAGTGAGTGGGAAGACTGTCACATTGCTTTGGTGCATAATGAAGGAATTCCCATCATTGAGAAGAAAACCTCGGAAAGAAGAATATATTAAGGATGATGTGATACAGAATGTTTTGAGATACGTCATAGATGGATGGCCAGCCAAAGGCTCTTTAGGGTCAGAGTTGAGATGTTTCTGGGAAGGCAGAAATGAATCAACCCAGGTTAATGGTATTTTATGGATAAGTGATGAGGTGGTTCCTCCCGTCAAGTTAGGAAACTCTATTGCCATGCATTGCCATGAAGGACATGGAGGGATTGTGAAAACCAAACAGCCTGTCAAGAATGTTTTTTGGTGGTCAGGCTTAGATATTTTTTTTTTAAAGTATGGTCAGAAACTGTGTTCCGTGTGCTAATGCTGATACATTTTTGAAAACTAAGGCCCAACGTGGGGAAACCTTGTATACCTAGGAATCCTTGGGAGACAATTGAAGTAGACATCACATGGCTGGTAGGCCTCAAATGTAAATATGTCATTGCTGCAATGGCTATTTTTTGTAATAGCCTGTCATTAAGATAGTTGACAAAGTAGACACAGATGCAGTTCTACATTTTTTAGACAGAATTTTTACAGAAGAAGGTATCCCTACTAAAGTAATCACAGATAATGGTGTACAATTTCTATCAGTAAAAGCAAAAAACTATTTAAGGAGAGTAGGTATAAAACATTGCACCACTACGTCCCTGTATATCCCAAGTGGGAATGGCATGAGTGAACATTTCAACAGAGTGCTCAAAGGTTCCATTCAGTGTGCAGTTGTTGAAAATGACGAGTGGGAGTTAGAAATACACACGACTGTATGGATGTACCGTAACACTATTAATGAAATTATGCGAGGAAGGGTAGCTAGGTCTAAAATAAATCCCTCATGGTTGGTGGAAAATCCTGCTGTCATCATGGATTTAGATACTGTGAGACAGAGAATAAAAAACAATTGTGACATACATAAATCCAATTATGACCGTAGAAGTGGTTTCGCTGCGGGAGCCAATATCAAGATAGGAATGTCAGTTAAGTTAAGAAGCAATGGAGAGTTAAAAAAAAAAAAAAAAAAAAAAGGGGAGAGTGTCAATTTTCTGGACCATTTGAAGTTGTGGATATGTTAAAGAATGCTATGAGGTTAAGTGACGGAAAGGTTTGGAACTGAAACGTATTGCTGTTCTAAAGGGAGAAAAATAAATATATTCCAAAACTTATTCCAATGCTGTGGATGATTTTATATATGACACAGATTCACGCTGTGGAGACAAGGGTGGGAAAGCAAGATTTAGAAGTTTTCACTGAACGAAAGGAACTGTTGCAAGATTCCACTAAGGTGGGTGAGAACACTGGGTTGGAAAATTGTGAAGAGTCATTGACTAAAGAAAAAGGGATCAGAAAGAAACCTGCATGGATGTCTGATTGTACTGTTTAATTTTGCTTCTTTGTTTGGGTAATTCTGCTATGCTATTCCTTTTCCATGTCTACATTGGTTACCTTCTTTTGGGTTATTTATTGCATTTACTTACATGTTATATTTTGTTTTAATATTTGCTTCTATCGTGTTCGACATAATTGTGTATTTTCTTTTTTTTTTTTTTTTATAAAGGAGAAAGATGTGTTGTGTCTAAGGTCTTGCGCTGTACTTCACTCCACATTCCAACTTGGAATGAGCGTGTTGTCTAGTGACAGTTACTGCAACGCGATGGGAGAAGCAGGATGTTTTATGTAGGTTGTGCAGTTATTGATTAAAATTCTATGAAAGTCATAATTCTGCGTGGTTTTGACTTTACATACTCTTGTAACTAATAAACCCATTTAGACCATCTATGGTTCTTGGGTATCTGTTAACATTGAACAGTGAGTGTAGGGTATACCCTGCGCGAGAAACAAGCAAAAACAGTACCCGTCCAGTGGTACTGTTCTCCCCATCGGAAGGCTACAATCAACTGTGACAAGGACAGGCCAGAATGGGCAAGGCAGTAATTAAGGCAGCAAAGTGTGAATCACGTCATGTGGCTATTTTGAGACATATTGAGTTAAGCAAAGAGACTGTTTGCGTTTGTTTTTTAACTTTATTTGCAATATATTTAAGGTGTATAACATAGAAGTAAAGGTTTTCTTCCAAAATACAAAATCCAGCATGGTTTTGATAACCAGAACTAACTTACATAGTAAGATAAAAAAAATGAGTTGTAATGGGGTGTGCTGTTACATGTACACTACATTGCACTATCACAGCACAGCAGATGGCAGTAGATTGGGGATTGAATAAGGAAGAATGGGGAAATCATCAAAATAGTTTAATAGTCGTAAAAAAAGATCATAACCAATGGTTAAAAAAATCATTTCCTTAAAAAACTTAGTCTAAATAACTGTTTTATTTACAGGTAGGTCAGCATAATAAATGCAACTATAATGCTAGTGCCCATTCAGGTTAGAAAGTTAAATTACTAGTGCATTATATAAACCATTGCAAATTATCAATAATATCTTGAAATCTAATGTTGTTTAAAATGAACATGACTCGTGACAAAATAAATACAGCTTAAAACGCATTCCTCTCAATATTGCCTTTGAAAATATAGGGAAAACTGTGAGGAAAAATAGCAAAGGCAAAGGAGAACATAAGACTTATAGATCCAGGATACTGTCCAGGAAGCCACAAATGTAAGAGTGATAAGAGGACAACCAATACAAGACAGGGCTGGAAAAATCTACTGACCACTTGCATTGGGTTTTTTTTTATGAGATCAAGCTATTTTTAGATTCCACTCCACCCTTCTGGTGAGTGGACAAAGCACAGGTGTTCTGTTCAGTAAAAAATTGAATTAGCAGTTAAGATGCCTTTAAATCTTATTCTTGTCACATCTGCTCAGTGTTCAGAAACAAAAGTAAAAAGTCAGTTTGTCTTCTTGCAATGCAAATACTTTTCCTTGCCACTGCAGAGCTCCAGGATTTTGTAAGGTGAACTGTCTGACCTATGTGAAATGAAAGGCTTTTGGTATCACGTTTTTCCTAACACACAACATTTATATAACTAACTCAACTTTACAAACATCTCAAAATATATTTCAGTAGCTGTAAAAGACCATTTCTGGATGATGAAAAAAAATACAGTTCACTTGGCGATGTGCAAATGATGTATGTTTTCTGAAACCCAATTTTCACAGATTATTGTTAATCAATTATATTGTTTTATCTGTAGAGTTGCAAGTTATTCTGAAGGTTTTTGGACATTTCTTGGAAATTTAGTGTCTGTAAAAGACAGTGCACTACCATATCACGCTTTAGTAATATATTTATTAAAAGTGAATGTTTAAACATAAAACGAGAAATACTCCTGCCCTGACGGCAAAGCCATTCGTAAACTAAGAGGATAGTCATGCATGGATCAACTGTACCCTATATGTGGGCTACATTTATTATACATGGAGCAAATGTTTAGTGTATTTAATCAAACAAAAGAGGATTTTTTTTACAGCAGAAATGCTCACATATTTGAAAGTGCACTCATACGAGAATGAAGAAAAAGGTGACTGTAAAATACAATATTTGCCTGGGATCACACAATTTGAGACCCGTTTCCAGGTCAAGTACATTACAGTCAAGTCGAGTAGATTATTCAAGCTACTCGACCCGCAGGTCTAGTAATATTTTTATGATTTTTTAGGCCTGCAAGAGAGAGGGGATTCTCATTAACTATCGTAAGATTATATTGTGACTATTAATGGTTCAGTCCCATTCATTTCTAGTCCATTTACACTCCGAACACAGGTGTGCACATGTCCACCACCATGAAAGCCCAGGATCACAAATGTGCTGACCTGTAAAACTCTACACAATACTGCCATGAACAAAGAGTGTCACCTGTAGCAGGCACAAGTCACGAAGGGTCCTCAGAAAGTTAGTGATTCCCCTTCACTTCAATTTTGAGGTGTGATGCAGTGTTCAATTAAGCCTGTGTGAAAGCAGGAGCGAGGAGTGCATCTTCTGCAATTTTTGGTGATAGACTAATAGACTTGGCACATAAAGATCTCTTATGCCTGCTTGGTGATGAGGATGTCACCATCTGAACTGATCTGGGGATGCCACAGTAGGTCTAAATGCACAGGCAAAGAGAAACACATTTGTGAGGTAACAGCAGAAGTTTTTTTTTTTTTTTACCCATCAACCATTGTAAATCATCAGTACCCTAGTTGGGTTTGGCAATCCCTAGCAAACAACCATTCCTTTTGGAAAAAGAAGCTCACTCACATCATATGGCATGTTTCATCAAAGGCAACTTCTCCCAACCCTGGTGGGTAGTACCACCAGGGTGTACTCAACCTCCAAAAAGAAGGGAGGGGACAACTAAAAATACTTAGAAGTACCCAGGTCATCACCTTTAGTATTGGGCACCTCCGGTATGTACAAAACAGATACTAAAATGGAATGTAAGCAGAATAGCTCACACCATCCCCATTACGCCAACAGGTATCAGCCAACGGGCATTCTTCAGGGCCCAGGATCGCTACATATCTAGCCTATTCACTATTTGAAAATCCCAGTGTGAAACCAAATATACCAAGGTGCGTCCTACCTTGTTTATTATTAGTTATTACATGAAAGAATGAAAGACAAAAGTAGAGATATTTACAGAAAAAGATTGGCACTCTTGACAAGTTATGCATGCAGTGACCTTATGTCTCATTGTGGAACACTGGTTACTTTGCACTGCAAGCAACACAAGAACACACATGTAAAGTGAAATGGGGTGGAATAGAGTGGCATGGAACAGAGTGGTGTATAGTGGCGTGGAGTGCAGCGGAGTGGTGTAGAGTGTCAAAGAGCAGAGTGGCACAGTGTGGGGTGGAGTAGAGTTGCATGGAACACAGTGGAGAGGTGTTGAGAAGAGTGACTGTGGTGTAGAGTTGCATAGAGTACAGTGTCGTAGAACAGAGCAGCATAGAGAAGAGTGGAATGGCAAAGACCAGAAAAGAGTGGAGTAGGGTGGATAAGAGTAGCATGAAGTGAAATAGTGTGGTGTACAGTAGAATGGCTTGGAGTGGCATAAAGTGGAGTACTATAGAGTAGAATGGTGTAGAGCAGTAGTTCCCAACCTTTTGACTTCTGTGGACCCCCCCACTTTATCATTACTGGAACCCCCACTGAATCATAATTGGAATCCGGGGACCCACTGCATCATTACTGAAAGCTAGGGACCTAATCTGTTAATATTTTTAAAAGTTCTAAGCAGTTGCGGACCCCCTGAGAAGGCTTCGCGGACCCCCAGGAGTCCCAAGACCACAGGTTGGAAACCACTGGTGTAGTGTAGGACAGCCATGGGTGTAATTAACTAAAGCTTGAAGAAAGATGGCAGATAGTGTGAAAACAACACAAATAAGAATGCCTGTGTTTAAAGTAGGAAACTGCACTGCATGTCCAAGAATAATGCCCAAACACTTGTAAAAAAAAAAAAAAAAAAAAAAAAAAAACATTTTGTGTGTGTTGCACACATTCCAATAGACCAGATTCAGGTGGGAGGCACATGATTTTTTTTAAGCCAAAATGCTTTATTTTGGCTGCCTCCCACCTGAAATTGCCTCTCCTTCAATTGACGTCACTGGAAGAAATACATTCTCCCAATTATTATTATTTTTTTTTTTTTAAGTTTCCCACTTTCCTCTTTTAGAATGTTGGCATATATGACATTGCAAAAAGGCAAGGACAAACAAAGGGGAGGAAGAACACATGTCTTTGGTCCAAGCTTCAGGGAAGAGCTAACAAGAAAGGAAGGGAAGCCTACTGGAGCTAATCAAAAGAGTGTAAACAAGAGTGACAATGAAAACAATGAATGCTTTGCTGTTGGTGGGTTGTAAGCCCACTGAATTGTAAACAGTACGCCTCACAGGACAGCCATACGCTGTGTAGGTGAGACCTAAAAATGGCCAAGACCAGAAGTTATAGAGGACTGATTCTTCGGGACAGCCACAAAGCCTGTAACTTTCGCCCTTGTCTCTGGGAAGCCATGAAGGAGCCTGTGCCTTACACAGAATAATCCAGAAACAATGATCAGGGATGTTGAATTCCTATAGCCCAACGCCCAGGACATTTTGTTTGGGATCAAGGGTAACAAGTTTTCACATTGATTTTGTCCTTGGGACAAGTAGGCCCAACACCATGAAGCACAAACCCCTTGCGAATTTAGAGTACCACATTATGGATCAGGGAAGGGCATTGTCTACAGTAAAGGTAAACTTTGTGTCCGTATGTTAACGCCGTCGGAACTTGTATTTATGGTTCATTAATGCAAAGCCTTTATTATTAGTGTGACTGGACTAAGGAAATGCTGTAAGTTCGGACTGCACTACTGATAGTTCCAGTTTCAAGGTGTGTACACACATTTGCATAGTTTAACAATATGAGTCTACGTATAATGCTCACAGAATGCTCTTTGACCCTGACCTTCGACCTTGCTTGCAGGTAGGTCGCTCCCCACCTTGCCCTCCGCGCCACCTCCTTCTCCTGTCCTCTCTCTCTCTCCAAAACCCCGCCGCTGCGCCCCATGCAGACCCTCCCACCTCCCCCCTCCTTTCTCTCACCTTTCTTCTCTCACCTTTCTTCTCTCACCTTTCTTCTCTCACCTTTCTTCTCTCACCTTTCTTCTCTCACCAAAACCCCGCCGTGTGCCCCCAGTGGCCCCACCCCCCAGCCCTCTCATAGGACAGGCCCTCCCGCCTCCCAGCTGCCACTCCCACCCTCCCCTCCTCTTAATGCAGCCGCGGCGCGCTAGCTAGGAGCAACCTTCGACCCTGCTTGCAGGTAGGTCGCTCCCCGCCTTGCCCTCCACGCCACCTGCTTCTCCCGTCCTCTCTCGCTCCAAAACCCCGCCGCTGCGCCCCCTGCGGCCCCTCCCACCTCCCCCCTCCTTTCTCTCACCGTTCCTCTCTCTCCGTTCTTCTCTCACCTTTCTTCTCTCTCCAAAACCCCGCCGCTGCGCCCACTGCGGCCCCACCCCCCAGCCCTCTCATAGGACAGGCCCTCCCACCTCCCAGCTGCCACTCCCACCCTCCCCTCCTCTTATGGCAGCCGTCTGCGCCCATCCGCACCTGGACCGCGCCCAGTGCCAGAACCCCTGGCCCTCCCAGACACACCTACTCCCCCCTCACCCTCCACTCCCTCAACCCAGGACCCCACCCCACATGCACCACATCTAGCCCCACACACACACTCATGGCCCTTTCACCTGCTACACCTGCCACGTCTCTTGCTCGTCATCCCTCACACCACACACCAACCATAGCGACCCCACCCTCAACAAACACAACACCCCCAACACAAAACTCACCCACCCTGCCCCCACCAAGCAACCCCGCAGCACACCAGCCCACAACCAGAACACACCCCGCAACAACACCCTCTCGCACCACACCAACGCCACCCACCACAACCACCTGAACTGCCTGCTACTCAACATCCGCTCCCTTCACAAACATGCCATAGAACTCTGGGACCTCATCACCACACACTCACCTGACAGTCTTCCTCACGGAAACCTGGACCAACCTCTCCTCAGAACCCGCCATAGCCATAGCCACCCCCAAGGGATACAAACTCCAACGCAAAGACCGCCTAAACAAGCCAGGCGGAGGCATCGCCATCCTACAGAGACACCATCAAAGTCACCACCAGCTCCCAAGACACTATCGGCAACACTGAACACATGCACTTCCTCGTCCACATCAACAACAACTCCACCCTCAGAGGTACACTAGTCTACAGACCACCCCGACCACGCCCCGCCTTCTGCGACACCATCACAGACAGCATCAGCCCGTACGCCCTCGCCTCCACAGACTACATCATCCTCGGTGATTTCATCTTTCACTTAGAAAACCCACAAGACCCCAACACTACCTCCCTCATAGACAACTTCAACAACCTCGGACTCAAACAACTGGTCACCCCACCTCACTCAGCAGGACACACGCTGGACGCAATCTTCACCTCAAGCCAACACATAGCCTACACCCACACCACCGAACTCCCCTGGACAGACCACCGCTGCGTCTACTTCTCCTTCACCAAACCCCCCCCACACACTACCATCAACACACCACACCCTACCACATGTGGGACAAGATCCCCACAGAACGTTTATACTCCCAACTGGCCCATAACCCCCCCCACACCAACGACCCAAACGCAGGAGCACAGAATCTCTCCAAATGGATCACTACCTGCGCAGAAACACTAGCACCCCTCAGAAGACACATCACCACCCGCAACATCAAGAACGCCCCATGGTTCACCCCTGAACTCCAAGACTCCAAGCGCAAATGCCGCCAAGCTGAGAAAATATGGAGAATAGAACCCTCCTCAAACAACTTCTCCACACTCAAAACCAACATTCGCACCCATCACCAACTCATACACACCGCTAAAAGAGTTCACTACAAGACACGCCTTGACAACAACTCCCAATACAGCAAAGAACTCTTCACCATCATCAACGAACTTGCCAAACCCAAAGCCAGCATCATAGACCCCACACACACACAGCCCCTATGTGACGTCCTTTCCAGCCACTTCCTCCACAAAATCCTAGACATCCACAACAGCTTCACATCACACACACCCACCACACATACTCCTCTCCCACCCAACTCAACCCCCCTCAAGAACCCACCACACTATCCACATGGACACTTACCACACACGAAGAAACGGAAAAAAACATGAACTCCATCCACTCCGGTTCCCCCTCCGACACCTGTCCACACTGCATCTACAACAAAGCTAGCCCTACCATCGCCCCCATACTCTACAACATAATCAACTCCACTTTTGACTCCGCCACCTACCCAGACACCTGGAAGCATGCAGAAATTACTGCTCTCCTAAAAAAATTTTTTTTTAAAACAAGCAGACACGGAGATCCTCTCCAACTACCGCCCCATCTCCCTCCTCCCGTTCCCCACCAAGGTTGCGGAGAAATTAGTCAACACTCGCCTATCTCACTTCCTCGAAGAAACCAACACCCTTGAGCCCTCACAATCTGGGTTCCGCAAGAACCACAGCACAGAAACCGCCCTCATCGCATGCACTAACGACATCAGGACCAAAGTCGACAAAGGCGAGACCGTCGCACTCATCCTCCTAGACCTTTCTGCAGCTTTTGACACCGTCTGCCACCACACACTCTGCACATGCCTCAACAACATAGGAATCTGCCACAAAGCCTTAGACTGGCTCTCCTCCTTCCTCACCGACCGAACCCAGAGAGTCCGCCTCCCGCCCTTCCACTCCAACACTACCAAGATCACCTGCGGAGTCCCCCAAGGGTCCTCTCTCAGCCCCACACTTTTCAACATCTACATGATCCTCATAGCCAACATTCTCCGAGCACATGGAATCACCATCCTCTCATATGCAGATGACACCCAACTCATCCTCTCCCTCACCCACAACCCCACCACCACCAAAACCAACCTACACGCCGCTCTCCTAGACAGACACCGCCAACTGGATGACCACTAACCATCTCAAGCTCAACTCGAACAAAACCGAAGTCATCATCTTCGGCCCCAACAAAACCACATTGGACGCCTCCTGGTGGCCCACCGCCCTAGGCCCCGCACCCACCCCCGCAACCCACGCACGCAACCTCAGCATCATCCTCGACCCCGCCCTCTCCATGACACAGCAAATCAATGCTCTAACTTCCTCCTGCTTCCACACACTCCGCACCCTAAAAAAATCCTTCAAATTTATCCCCCCAGAGACCAGAAAGACAGTCACCCACGCACTCATCAGCAGCAGACTGGACTACGGCAACGCCCTCTACGCCGGCACCACACTCAAACTCAAAGGCAAACTCCAAAGAATCCAGAACACAGCCGCACGCCTCGTCCTTGGCCTCCCTCGACACGAACAAATCTCACCACACCTCAAATCCCTACACTGGCTCCCCATAGACAAGAGAATCACATTCAAAATCCTCATCCACGCACACAAATCCCTCCACAACACCGGCCCAACCTACCTCAATAAAAGAGGAAACTTCCACACTCCCACACGCAACCTCCGATCAGCCGACCTCGCCCTAGCCACAGTCCCCCGCATCCTGCACACCACCACAGCGCCCAGCGCCTTGAGACCCTCACGGCTGAGTAGCACGCTCTACAAATTTCTTTGACTGATTGATTGATTTAATTAGATGCAATTATTTTCAGAAGCTTGAAAGCAATATTGATGATTCTTTGCTTTCAAAATCAAAATGTTCATTAAGAAAATGCAACTAGGAAAGAAAAGTTTTGCTAAGCTAAGCTTTGAAATTTTAGGTACCATTTCTTGGCAGTGTCATTTAGTAAAATGTGTTGATGCATGCTAGTATTTCCAAACAATATATACAACATCAGTGTAACCAGTTTTAACAATATTATGGGAAACGTGAAAATAAACAACCATTGGCAAAGCCAGTAGGTTCAACCTTGGCCATCAGCCTTTTGGTTTTGTCAATGCGTGTTTTATTTTGACATGGTTTTTGTAAAACCTTATTGTTGTGGGAGCTGATGGGGCCTCACTATTTTAACAAATAAAAAGCAAAAATATTTATGGTCTCAAACAGGACACATTGCCACAGCAGTTCCTGGCATAGACCACAGCTACTTTGTGTGTCAATATGCTCCTTGTGAAATAGCACAATGCTGTCGCTCATAGTGAAGCCAGCCAACAGATGGACAGAGAGAGAATTTTATTAAAAACAAAGATCTTGGTTAATGCCAGGCCTAATTAGGGGCCCAATTCTTAAAGGAAATCTCAAAAGTGAACCCATTGTATACATTCTTGTATTAGTGCAGATTTATGGAAGTAGGGTAGGAAATAGAAATTTCTAAAAAAAATAATTAAAAAATAAATAAAAAATTGTGAACTGCATCTTAGCTCAAGCAAATATTTATGTGTAGATGTTCTTAGGCGAAAATCTATTGGGCATGTACAAGTTCATTTTCCCACCAATTACTTCCACCCCCCCCCCCCCCCCCCCCCCCAACTGTTAGGAATAACTTTTCAAACTTTCTCAGTATGGGAAAAGATTAGAGAAGAGCTGGCAAACACCCCTAAAACATGCAAGTTTGTAGGTTTGCACAGACTCAAATGGGTATTCCAACCCTAAAGCTATTCCTTATTGGTACCTACAGCCCCAGTATGTACATTTGTGGAAAGGTGGCAAAATAAGGGATTTGCTATTATTTTAAACCTACTATGGTATGAGCCCTAGCATAATCAGAGAGGCTATTATCAGAGCCTTTATATAATTACATTGCTGCCATAATTTGTCGCCACACTACATGGGACAGATGGATTTTCTTACAGGACAAGTAGATTTATGAAGCAACCTTTCCCATGGACAAGTAGATATTTTCATAAATTACACCCCTCTGAATGTGAATAAACTTTAACTTCAACTTTGATGGAAAGGTCTGGCCTATGTACTGTTGTTTGGATGTATTTCTGTATGAATTTATTTTCGACCAGGGGTGTGAATGTTTCCGAAATAGGTCTTTGTCCCCAAACCTCGCAATGTTTTGGACTGATTTATTGGCTATTTTCTCAAAAAGGGAATAGCTTGCTGTAGTCAAGCAGGCTTCTTCTAAGTCAAGCATTTATTTATTTTTTAAATAGAGAACTGCAGGAGGTTCCAGCAGATTTTTTTTTGCACTAAACCTACAGGAGTACTCGGAGACTTATAGTTAGTTGTGGTGAAAGACTGGAACAAGTGAGGTTAAAATTGACTATAGGCAATAGTGACTTAAGATGTTTATGGCAAGGTTAACAAGCATTTTCAATGCAACGGGTCTCGCATTTGTTCGAGTTAGAGCTATAAGCGTTGTAAAGCAACAAAAAACAAAAAAAAACAGCACGATCTCGCTATGTAAAATGCAGCGCGATCGCGCTGCATGGAAAATAAACAGATAAAGTAGTTCAGACTCCAGGCTGAAAACATCGAGCCTCGTATGTTTTTGGTACTTTACTGGTGCTGTGTAGGTGGGCTAAACACCGAAAAAGGCATGACGTATGCATGCCTTTCACAAATGAAAGCAAGCGGATTTTAAAAGGCAAACCCACAAACCAATGTAAGTGACTGATGTGGCATGGGCGTGATTTCAAGCCCAAAGAGAGATTACAGAATGGATGGAGCACTTTGTGCTCGCCCATAAAAATGAGGGTAGAGGATTATGTAAAGTAATGTTCCTACCCTCCCTATGTGGATCTGTGTATATATAAATACTACGATATACTTGCCTCAATTTTAACCTCACTTGCTCCAGTCCTTCACCACACCTAACTATAGGTGTCAGAATATTCTTCTAGGTTTCATCGGAACCTTTCACAAAAGATCTCTGGCAAACAGCCCCCTCATGGGGCCCGTCGGGCACTGCAGCACTGGCCAGACGAGGAGCAGGCCAGATAATGAAGCATGCCACCAATTGGTGGGGAAGGGCTCTTGCTTCAAAACAATTATATGCCTAGGTGACCTCGTAGCTCTCCCCTTATCAGGTTTTAGTCATTTAAAATTTTGGAACAGTGTACTCTGTTGTTTTCACTTGTCATAGTTGGAGAGATTGTACATTGGACTACTTTTTTCTCCCAGTCCCCCTATTTCTTTTTGTAACTGTACATTCACTTCACACACATTTACACAGAATTTCAATTGAAACAAGAATATGAAACCAGTGCTGTGCAGAGAGCCCAGCCTTCTGACAGGCACTGGGAGAAGCTTGCACTGCCTTCAGCCCCAGCACCAGAGCTCTCAATTACAGCCCCTTATAAACACCTGGCACGACTCAAGGTATAATTATACAAAAGCGATAAAATGGAAAAGAACACAGAAACACAACATGATGGAAAAAGCTAACACTCTTTGGGAATTCAAGATTAAGGAAAATACTGGAAATAAAAGAGAAACTGAATGGCTGACATGCATTACCTTAATGTTTTAAACATTAATTGCTTGGAAATCAAACCGTGTTTTTTGGCATTAATTTTAAGGGCATGAAGATAGGGCTCGCTTTAACACAATATGACAGAGCCAGAACCCTAAAATAACACAACTACGAACATCAAGCATGCTACAGAGAGCAATGGTCTTTAAAATCCAAATGCATCCCGAGTCGGGATAAAACATTCTAGAACCATTGCGCAATCAATCTAAATAAATGAGGACCTTAATAAGCACCAATTATGAGCGCCATATACTAAGCATGCATACTCATACCATTTAATGGCTTTTAACATGTTTCTGGTATCTCACAAATCATGATACTATAAGCACATATTTCTCCCTTTGCGCTTGACTTGAATATTTGGTAAAATGTTTCAAGGGAACAGAAGCCCTGCTCGTCTCTTTGATCAACTTAGCTGGGGAACATGTACAGCAGCTCCACTTAAGAGAGTCCAGCAACCTACAGCCGTGGCCTGGGGAGGTTACAGTAGAAGAGGTTAGAGTGACCAGTGGTCTTAGCACAATGTGAATAATACAGGTTTTGCATTATAACACTTACACAATACCATTACCGAAAACAAGGCGCCAAATCTCATGTACAGCACTCGCATCCAGTTCAACCCTGTGACAAATGAGAAAGTGTAGAATCTATATCTGTGAATGGCAGGCATATGGCCTCATGCAGGGATGCAGCCTCCAATGCCCAAAACTGTTCCGCTGACAGCATCACGGTCTAATGTGGATATCACCATAGACTACCATGGCACAGAAGGCTTTAGAAATGTTAAGTCGTGCGTCAACTTGCAGAATGTTGATTTACTGCCTGGCTTCCGGCTCATTGTTCAGAGTGAGGTGGGGCAGGCAGTCTCAGGGAGGCAACCCAGACTTAAATATGTCGATTTGATTAGTGAAACGATCGGATCCTTAAATAAACCGATCTACTTAATATTTTTTGCAGTAACATGTAGGAGTTTCTGAGGGACGTAGCCCCAGAGACCTAATGGAGAAACTGCCCCATTTGGTAGTCTCTGCAAGCCTTTTGGGGCTTTACTTAAGAAAACTGTGTCAACTGTGTATCATTGGACTGGCAGTTAAAACTTGTCCAATCTTGTAGGGGAGGGGAGGTTTAATGGCAGATGTTAACAGAGTCATAATGATCTGAAATAAAAAGGTTATGTAGTATTGGTGGTACGAGACAGACTTATTGAAAGACATTGTATGTTGCACTCTTCCTAGAGATCCTTCTCTGTACTCATGTATTGGTCTAGGGACAAGGCAGTCTAACTCTTCATGACATGTTGCTTGTAGCAACAGAAGGCAGCCTGTTAGAAATGGCCCTTTCTGTAGGGTCATCACCTTTTGCCTTCTTCCACCTCATTTTCTGTCCTTGTTTTTTATGGCTTTAGGACTTTGTGCACTTTTGCACTGCTGACCAGTGCTAAAGTGCATATGCTCTGTTTCTAAAACATGGCAACATTGGCTTCTCCATAACTGGCATACTTGATTTACTGGTAAGTCCCTCGTAAAGTGCAATATCTGTGCCCAGGGCATGTGATTCAAATGCTACTAGTGGGCCTGCGGCACTAATTGTGCCAACCGCTACTGTAGTCTTTCAGACATGTCGCAAGCCTACCACTGCAGAGCTTGTGTGCGCGCAGTGAAAACTGCCATTTGGACCTGGCAAGAGTACACACTTGCCAGGCCCAAACCTTCCTTTTTATTACATGTAAGTCACCCCTAAGGTTGGCCCTTGTTAGCCCCAAGAGCAGGGTGCAGTGTATTTAAGAAGTTGGACATGTACGTTTTAGTTTAACATGTCCAGGTAGTGTAAAACCCTTACATTTGTTTTTCACTATTGCAAAGGCTATCTCTCCTATGGGCTAGCAGTGGGGTTCCCTCAAAACATCTTGGAAGTGTAATTACTAATTGAGAAAAGATAGAACTATGGAGTTTGGTCTCTCTGGATTCACTATTTAGAAATACATCTTTTGGTGAATGTGGGTTTTTAAATTGTAGGTCTGAAAATGCCACTTTTAGAGAGTTGGCATTTTCATACTTTAACCATTCTGTGTCTTAGTCCGTCTCTGAATACACATGTGGGTTTAAGTGACAGCTGCATTTGTGCATTCTTTTGAGACAGCCACAAACAAGAAGGGCTGGGTGTGACAGGAGATACATATGCATACTGATAGTCGTCCTGGGTAGGGAGAGGGCGAGGGAGAGGCAGTTCACACTTACATCTGAATAGGCTGTGTCCTGCCCCCACACAAAGGGCTGATTACCCCCTACTGGTAGTCTGGGGCCAGGGCTGGGTTGAAAGGGAACCTTGTGCCCTTCAAAGGATTATTCTGAAGTTACCCCTACATCAAAGGCCTTTTTGGGAATAAGTACTGGGGCTCTGATATCATATACTCAGAACACTTCTGGACTAGGAGGAAAGCCTGCTGTGCTGTCAGGAAGAACTTCCACTTTGCTGTGCTGTGCTGGCCTGCTACTTCTTGTCTGGGAGTGAGAGGACTGAATCTAGCTCTCTACATTATGCAATCTAAAGTTTCTCCAAAGGCCTGCCTGAGCCCGCCTCCTGTTTCTGAAGTCTCTGGGATATCAAAGATTTCACCTCCATCTTGCTACCAGCACTTGGGCTCGTATGCTGTGAGTTCCGCTCTGCCAAAAGGTGCCAAATTCAGTCCTGGGCCTTTGGAGGCGAGTGTGGCGCTGCAACACAAGAACTGACGCAACAACACAGGTGTATCACTTGGAACAGCTGCATCCTGCAGGAAAAATGCCACTGTGCTGCTGCCTGCACCGAAGCTGTAGACACTGCTCACTAATGGCACGACGAAACAACCCCAACTTACAATGCAGCCCGACTTGGCTAATCACTTCTGGACATCGCTGCATCAACGACGTTGCTCGATCAGGAAACAACGCATTGCCTGCAAGTGCGACACATCCCCTCCTTGGATCAATGCATCATCACTGTTGCAACCAAGGTGCTGTCAATGAGTCTGCAGGACTCCTGTACCTGGGCCGCACTCCATTTCGGTCAAACTGACCTTTTGGATTTGCCCATGTCCAGCTCAGCTATATACCCCTGGTTGGGAGTTACTGATATCTAGACAATGAATTTTTAATTAATCTTTGAAAATTCCAAATTTGACTTGTGTATTTTAGCTTTTTGTCATTTTGGTCTTGTTGGACTCCGATAAATATTGGCTATATATTTCTAAACTGCGGTGGAGTACTTTTGTGGTGTTTTCACTGTGTTACTGTGTGCATGTGCACAAATACTTTACACAGTGCTTCTTTCATTTGGTCTGAGTGAGGGTTAGCACAGGTAAACTTTAGGTGTGTAACTAGTCCTGACTAGGATTGTGGTCCCTACTTGGACAGGGTGCAAACCTCTGCAAACTAGAAACACAATTTCTAACAGCCACTTGGTGTTCTCTGTATTAAAGTGCGTGTCCCACCGATTTCTACTTTCTTCATGTCCATCTGAGTGGAAATATTCGTGCAGGGGCTACTAAGATTCAGAAAACGTAATGAGCTTGACTGGCATCTGTTCTGCTCTTTTAATATTCAATATCCCAGCAGTCCCTGCTTCTCTCTTCTGAATAGGTCTGCAAGTTCCTGGTCACCAGTGCAATGTGTTCCACCCTCCTGGCCAGAGCATGGCAGGCTTTAGGCATGGGCGAGCTGGGTCCAGGCCAAGAGTGCCTAGTTTCAGAGGGGCACACTGAGTTTGCTTTTAATAATGTATTTTTGTTCCTGGTTTCTAGCGCCTGTTCTTTCTCTCTAGTCCTTGCATAAATGAAATACAACAATACCAGGATGGTTGCCTCTAAGCGGTGCAATGGGAGGATGGGGGTGTTACCCAATACTTCAGGCAAAGAGCAACTGTAGATGGGGGTGTGCTTGGCTTTTGACATACCTGCGACTTTCAGTAGCTAAACATACAACATGTCTCAATTTGGCTACTAATGTTTACTCGGTAATTACAGCTCATTTGCCCTCAAACTAAATTTTTGAAGATGTAATATTTCATTCACAAAACTGGTTTGTGCTGACATAGTTCCACAGTCAGTCATCATTTTTAGCCATTACAGGTGTGGGAAGCTCCTCCCTGCATTGCTGCAGCACTTCCCGCTTTCCCCTCATTGAGTTCTGAAATATATAAGAACATAAAATGCTCTGTATTGCAGCCTCCCCCTCTCTCCTGAGTCAGGAAGAATAGTGGCAGTTTCATTCAGATTACTCGCCTCGCCCCTTGTCCTCCATGTTTAATGGACTCATCCAGTCAGGGTGGTACACATGACTCACCAATGCAGACTTCGATTAAGTGGTGCAGCTAGTGAGGCTTTCACGATGCACCAGTCCAGGGCATTCCCAAGAAAAGTAAATCATGACTCATTTGATAGTTAAAAAAAAACAACAACAAAAACGACCTACATAGGTCGGTTCTGACGTATTTTCCCACAAAGCTGAATCGAATTAGCTCATTGAAAAACAAATACTTCCTTGTCCATCTTGCCATGATAAACCACTGATTGAGGCCCCTAAGTCTCCCTTCAAAACTTCCCCCAAAGTATAAAATCCCCTTCCTTACTTCCTGTTTTGTGCAATGACCCTTGGGCTGGTGCGGTGAGCTTGCTCCGATGTCATGCGGCCTCATGGTGTTCAAGAGCCTCTGTGTTCTAAGGCCCATCAGGTGGAGCAGGATAGCTGGCAAGCGGGTGAGTACAGGCCAGCGGGGCAATTGGTTCCTCATAATGGGAGCAGACTTGTGCAGCTCCCCTGTCTGCGGTGCAGCAGGCTTGAGCGTGCACATCTCCCATTCTCAGCCCCACACAGGAGTGTGATGCCTCCCTCCAGCTTGCGGGAGGAAAGCGTCTTAGTTTACTGGGTAATGAGTAACTCTTCGGCAACTGGCAGCGGTGCTTTCTGTTAAGTTCTTAAAGCATGTTGTGCGTGAATGGCTTTTTGAGATTGCAGGGTTCTTCCCTACTGGTACCTGTTTTTCAGGGTTTGTTTGGTTACTTATGAAATTTTGGGGTTAAATTTACAGGTTCAGGTTTCCTGGAGGCAATTTCTCTCCAATGGAATCTCTTTTTAGGCTTTTTATACAGGTCTTTTTTTAAGGGTAGTGTCACTTGTGTGCTACTATGGAGAAACAAGCAGCTAAGTGACTTCAGTCCCAGTCTCCTTCTTCTAAGGAGGAGGGTGATTATCAGCAGGATGTGCCAGTGAGGGGTTCTGGGGTTACCTATGCTGCAGCTACCGTTTCCCTGTTGGCACTGGGGGTGCGAGCTATGATTGATGCGACTGTCGCTAACACTTTAATTTCGAAACATAAGACTAAGCAAATCTCTGCTGAGTTGGAAGATGTTCCAAATTTGGCTTCTTCTACTGAAACAGGAAGTGAGAGGCATGAGGTGTCTGGAGGAAAATTTATATCCAGAGAGGGACTGCCTGATATTTTGCCACATATCAAAGACAACCTGAGTTTGGCACCGCCTCCACTGGAGGCAGCTGCTGAGGATCTCTTTCTACAAGTTGCTACGCCTGCGGTGCTGGCTTTGCCCTTCCACCCCAAAATTAAGGAGGTCATTTTGTGATCAAGGGAAGAGCCTGTACTTAGTTAGATTCCATGTTTTCTACAGAAGTCTTATGGCTTGGAGTATGGGGGATATTGTGACTTCATCCTGGCTCCACTCACTGGCAGATCCTCGTTAAACCCGGTTGACTGTTTTTCCTCAGATCGTGTAGATCACAAGGTGGATGGTGGCCTTAAGAAGTCTTTCACTGCCTCTAATCTGATCCTCAGGGCAGCGTACAATGGGCCTTTGACTGCACTGTCCTTGATGAAGGATTTTGAGAGTCTGGAGGAGGCCATACTGGAAGGTTCTGATGTAGCTGATGTCCTGATGGATATGGAACAAGTGGCAGAATTTTTGGCAGACATGTCTGCGAATGTAATCAAGGTGGCTTTCGTAAAAACTTCTTCTAGTATCATGGTGAGACGGGACCTCTGGTTATGGGACTGGAAGACTGATCTGGCGGGGAAGTCTTTTCTGAAGGTGCCATTTGAGGGCGGCAGATTGTTTGGAGAACAACTGGATGGTCTTATCAGAAAGTCCTTTAAGACAAGAAACACACATGGTCATATAGGGCATTATTTGGTCAATCTGCTAAGCCTTGGAATCAAATGGAGTCCAGGGATTTTTCATGTTAGGACACTTGCTTCTATTCATCCCGTAGGAGAAGCTTTCAGCCTAGGAGAGGCAAGCAGCAGGACGTTTCTGCTATGGTTGGGACTTGAAGTCAGTGGTTCTGACTATGCCAGTTCCTATGATCCATGGTCTTTGGGTGTTTGAATAGCAGCCTTTTTTTCAGCACAGGCAGTCTCCATAGCAGATGGTGGGTTCTGAGTATCATTTGGTTATCTTATCAACTTCGTCTCTCTTCCTCCTGATAGAGGATGCATACATACTCTTGTTCCAAGGAATCTGGTAAAGAAGGAATTCCTTTTGGCTGGGGCTGCTGCACTTCTGGAAAAGAGAGCAATCATCCCCGTGCGACTAGATCAGATCAGTCAAGGAGTATACTCTATACTCTTACTGGTCGGAAGGTCTAGGGGGAGTTTCAAACTGTGTTGGGCCTGAAGCATCTCAGCTGCTGTATAGCTAACTTTCCGTTGAAGTGGCTGTCGTTGCAGCAGCACATTCCTCTGATATGACTAGGAGACTTCATGGTGACCATCAACCTTCAGGATGCTTAACTGCTTTTCCCAGTCCACCCGGGTCATCAGAGGTTTGCTGTGGGGTCTGCGCATTTTCAGTTCTAAGTCTTCCTTCGGGCTCAAGTCGGCACTCCATGTGTTTACGAATGTGTTGACCCCTCTAATTGCTGTTCTCCACCAACAGGGGATTTTCATCTTTCCTTACCTCGATGACTGCCTGGTCAAGGGTTCTTCTCGTTTCCTGACCTTTTCACATGCATGAACAATGCTGAATTTTCTGTTTCATGGCTTTTTGGTATATGTGAAGAAATCCCAGCTGACTCTGGATCCCATTTTCCATAGAGGCTCGGTTCTGGATATATCAGGGCTTTATCACTATGCCTGACTCGAGGGTGGTCAAGATCCATTATTTGCAGGACCTGTTGTCGGCTCCTTTCCATGCAGTCTCGCTGTGGGTGAAGGTGCAGAGCGATCTGGCGGTCACTGTGTTTTTGGTTCTCTGAGCCAGGTGGCAACTCAATATCCTCATGAGATTCATTCTGAGCCAATGGGTTCCCAATGTGCAGGATATGTGTTGTCTGCTTCCTATGACTTTGAAGAATCGGAGGGAACTGGAATGGTGGCTTGTTCCTTACAACATCTTGAAGGTGGCTCCCTTGTCTGCTCCTCCTCAGGTGGTCATCAGGGTGGATGCCAGTGAGTGGCCGGGGTGATGGTCAGGAGCCCTTCAGTTCAGGGGCTTGTGGGATGTCAGCCAGAGTTCTCGGTCTTCCAACTGGAGAGAACTAGAGGTGATTCATTTAGCACTCCTTCACCTTTCTTACCTGCTTGCAGGCAAGAATGAAATCATCCTGAAGGACAATACCACAGCCAAGTCTCCTAGGTCATTCGATAGGGGTGACGGGGGGGGGGGGGATTAGGGACAAAAGCCCCATCATTGTCAAGGATTGCGGTTCAGCCGTTTCTGTCAGCTTAGTCTCATGTGGGATCTCTTCGACCCTTATTCATCCAGGGTCTTCTGAATTGTCAAGTCAATCCCTTGAGCAGAGAGATTCTGTCATCTCAGCAATTTTGTCTTTCTCCTCAGGTGTTTGCCAGGATATGTCAGTGGTGGGAATGACTCCAGGGTGGATCTATTTGCAAGTCTTTGCAATTGTTAGAAGTCGTCGTCAGGAGTGGATGCCCTGACATGTCCTTGGCAGTCTGGCCTGGTGCTGGCTGTCCCTCTGTTTCCTTTAATACAAAAATTTCTGATTCAGGCTTGGAGTGAGAAGGTTCAGGTTGTTCTGGTGTCTCTGGCATGGCCTCGCTCAATCTGGTTTGCTCTTCTGATGGCAATGAAAGAGAATCATGAGTGGTGGCATCACTTGGTCCCTTCTCCCAAGTCTTACGGGCCTCCAGGTCAAGCCTCAAATCAAGCTGACGGCTTGGAAATTTAATGAGGGGGGGGTTGACGTCTCAGAGTCTTTCTGCGTCCATCTCCTCCTCTGTGTAGGCTTCCAGAAGGCGGTAAACCAGGTCTTCGTTTGCATGCCATCGGAAGACTTTTCTACATTGGTGTGATCAGAAACGCATGCTTTCTCTTTCTGTGTCTCTTCCTCAGGTCCTTGAATTTCTTCAAGATGGGTTTCAATTAAATCTTAGTCCTGCAATTCTCAAAGTTTAGTTGGCGGCCGTTAAGGCTTTTTGGGCCCCACGGGGCGACCTGGTGGACGATCAGGGGCTAATCTCCAGGATTTTTAAATCTCCGTCCTGTCCCGCAGGTGGGTGTGTCCTTCCTTGGATTTGCAGTTGGTGTCGCAGGCTTTCCAATATCCCCAATTTAAGCCTTTGTCATCTGTGGAGATCAGACTTCTGACTCTGAAAGTGTTCTTTTTGGTGGCCGTTACATTGGCTCGCCGCCTTGCGAAGCTGGGTTCTCTCTCTTTTCTACCGCCTTTTCTTCAGGTGCTTGATGACAAGATTGTTCTTCTCCTGGGTCCTAGGATTGTTCCAAAGGCAAAGTCTATGTTCCTTCTACAGCAGGAAGTGATTCTTCTTAGATCCTCAGTCTCCTGAGGAGGTGGTGCTTCATTCTTTTGAGGTTCGAAGAGCAGTTTATCTATCTGGACCAGACGAAGAAGTTTCAGGTTTCCGACGCTTTGTTTGTAAATGCTGGTTTCTCGTGTAAAAAGGGGGAGGGGGTGGAGGGTAAGACTTCTACTCAGACCTTGAACAAGTGGATCAGATCTATGATTCTGCTGGCATACAAGCAGTTTGATTTGTGTACTCTAGGGATCCAGGGGAGATCTATAAGGGGCATGTCCGCTTCAGTGGCGGAGGTTCACAGGGCCTTTTTTCAGGAAGTTTGTTGGACTGCCACTTGCTCCTTCTACTTTTGTTAATCATTATCGGGTTGTACAGGGTCCGGATCTGTTGGGTTCCAAGGTGCTGGCATCTGTGTTATAATAGTGGTATTCTTGTTGATTAAAATGGGTTTCTGCATATAATGTACAATTATCCTGGCTCGGTTTTGTACTTTGGGTACATCTCAATCGGAGATTCATCATGGCGAGAGGGACGAGGACATAATGCTGCAATTACTTACTGGTAACAGCATTACTCCAAGTTCTTCTAACGTCATGATGAATCAGCCCCTCCCTCCCGCCCAGACTAACTGTGCGATGTCATGGGCTTGGTAAGGACCAGAAAGTAAGAAGGTGGAGGGGGTTTAGTACTTTGGTGGAAGTTGTGAAGGGAGACACAGGGGCCTCAATAAGTGATTGATCAATGTGAGACAAGTACTCAGAGTAATGCCATTACCGGTACGTAATCACATCATTCGCAGTAGGTCTGGTCCATAACTTAAAGTGCCTCTTTATTAATTGGCGAGGGTAGGCGCTCAGTTACTCATCTTGTGTTCACTCTGCTTCTGTTCTTTACTTCGAGGCCTCAGTTGATCTGTCCATTTACTCTTTCTTGCACACTCCTATTCGGTAATCTACAATATTATACACACACACACACACACAGAATCCCACAAATCAATAAAGAGGCACTGTAGGGTGACTAGACTGTTACCGAGACACCACTTTTCTGTTGCTGGTCTTTGCTTTTACACATGGTTATATTGTGTGCTTTTCCCAATTTTGCTCAACTGAAAGGACCTAAGAACACAATCCCCAGAATGCAATTATATGTTATATCAAAACACAGAACTGAAAAAGTTTTATCCCAGTGACAAGGAGTCATCTGGTCACACTAGGTACTTCCGGTTATACCTGTTTTAACAAGTGTGTCTGGAACTAATAACCAAGTCGTATCTGAAAATAACATCAGCGTTACCTCTTCTTAGTTGAAGTAAGGGACAGATAAAGTGTATTGTGTCATTATTCACTTACCCATTAGAAGGAAGTGTTTATTGTGAACAGTGTACCTGTTACAGGAAGAACACCAGCCTGGATTGTATTGGTGTTGTGTAAAATGTTTACAGTATGTATTCGTTTAAGAACCACCTATGACTGCTAAAGTGTATATTTAATTACTTGCTAATGAATTAGTAAAAGCAATACATTAATGAGGAGGGCCAAAGGTGAGGGTGGAGTCCACAGCACACTATTAAGTTTCACAAAAGGTCACAGTGTTTGACCGCTACAGAATACTTGCACTTAGTACCCACACCTGTGCTGATAGGAGGATCCGATGTCACACTTCAACTTTGCAAGGGAGGTATGAGCTCCCGAGCCATCGGTCCGCCACTCCTTTGTGGATCGGAATGCAACACTGACCTGTAGAGCAGGCACAATGCACCAAGAAGTGTCGGCCCCTTCGACAGAGGTTCGAGTTTCTCCTACTGGGCATAGGCTTATCAGCAAAATGGGCCTCTATTCATGCTTTTCTGACGGTCTCGCAATTTTGAATAAATATAGTGGAGCACGAAAGGTTGTCTACGGGTAAATGGCTCTGATGTTCAGACTTGTGTCATATCTGTACTCGACGCTGATATTTTCTCAAACTGTAAGGTGTGAGACAAGGAAGATGGACAAAAGCTTCTCTTGTCTGTCTGACTAAGGGCCGCTTACTCGGGGCGTGTCATCAGCACCAGCAAAGCGATGTCACTACTGACTTAGCTAAGGACAGTTTGATAAATACATAATGCGCAATTACAGGTCTCACAGATTTCTAAAACCAAATAGTAGCAGCGAATTAACCTCTCACAAATGTTACGGAAAAATATGGTTGACTAGGTCCAAATATTTCCTTTCTCACTTTACTAAGCTCCTTATGAAAAGGGAATTCTTAAAATGGGTGGCATGTTTAAGCTGGAAAAGACAACACAAGGCAATACTGAAAAGCTAAGGAGAATATACAATTCACTTATAGTTACCTCGTAGTGAAAGGATTTTACAAAGAATGAATGCATTCTTCTTCAGTCCCACAATCCAGCTTTCCCCACACAAAATCTACAAAGAGATACTAAGGAGCCAGATGTTCGAAAAAGTGGTTTGAGATTTCCCCAATAGCACATTTTTGCAATTTGCTATTAGAAAATCACAAACTGGTGTACTACAGTTTCTCAGACACTGTTTGCGATTCCCAAATGGGATGCAGGGGACCTGTCTCATTAACATTCATGAGGCATGTCGCAATTTGCAACCCACTGGGAACGGCCACAATCACAGGGATGGTAGACTGCTAGAGATAGCAGACCACCCTGTCTGCGATTGCTTTTAAATTAAGCTACCCTTTTATTTATTTATTTTTAAATGAAGCCCGTTTTCCTAAAAGGAAAATGGAATAAATTTCAAGAACAAATAGGAAAAGTTTTTTTTTCATTTTTTAAGAGTAGGCAGTGGCCTGTGGGACCACTGCCTGCTCGTAAAAAATATTTGCACCCACATTCACAAAGGGGAAAAGATCCCTTGGGGACCCCTTCCCATTTGAGAATGGGTTACCACCAATTTGAAACTGGTACTGACCGGCAAATGTTTTGCAATCACATGTCGGTCGCAAAACATTCTTATATGCCACTGCAAGACTCTATTAGGATGGGACGCCCTGAACCCAACCCTTCCTAATACCGAATCGCAAAACACAAATTGCAATTGGGTGACAAGTTAGTGAATCGCAATATGGGTTTTGTATATCCCCAAAACCTTTTTTCCAGTCGCAAACGAAAAGCTTTGTACATGCGGCCCCAAGTCTTTTAACGCCTAAGAAACTATTCTTTTATCTTTCAACAGTTTCTCAAATGATAACGCGTTTTTATAATATTAACAAATCCCAATCAATGAGGAGAGGCGTCACTCAACATCTTCCGATTCTGGCCACATGACTAAATCTCCCATGTCTAAAAAAACGAGTGTCACCTTGTGCAATGCAACTGGTGTTCGCGGAAAGCGCTCAAAAATCTTCAGGTCAAGTTCGCGCTATTTAAAACTGCGGGAAAAAAATGCTGAACTGAAAGGACTAAATCTTCACCGCCCCCTCCAATAGCAGTAGTGCTACGAAGATGTAAAAAAAAAAAAAAACAGTTGTTTGTACACTTGACCACTTATATTTTTCAGAAAATAAAGAAAACTTAACTCGAGTTCTTCCCTAACTCATTTATTGGAAAATCAATATTAAAATGTATTTTAAGGCACATATTTTAGTTTACACAATACCTTGGCAAACAACACTCATTGCCACCTTCCACGCTGCTCTTCCTTAATGGCCGCCTCTTAATCTACTCTGGTTTACCCTTCTCGCTTTCTTAAAGTCTCTCTCCTTAACCACCCATTCTTTCACTCACCATCTTGTTTTTTCATCCACAACTCCCCTTCCCCAATCTCTCTTTTCAACCTCCCACTATCCCTCCCCACTATTCTTCCTTCACATCTCGCCTTTCACTTTCTCACTGATCAAGTACCTTCTGTTTTAGCAACATCCAGCGCTTTAAATGTGCCGGTACTGAGGACTAGTACCTTTTTTTATTTTGAGAGGGAGAGTACCTACACTTTTTAAGGAAAACGTAATACTTTTCATTGGAGAGTACCGGCACTTCTCAGAAACTCTCAGGTACTCTGATACAGAGTAACTGCACTTCTATGTTTTCATTTCAAGCACTACGCGCGGGTAGAGGACAGAAAAACACAGTCTAGGAGAGTCCTTAAACCTTGACGCTCCTTGCACGAAAATTGGCTGAGAACATGATAACGCGCCTCTGCTGTTTCATAAATGATGGAAGTTATGTTCTGAAAACCGGCAAATAAAGTTAAAAACAAAATGCAAATATTTTCGATACCTGATCAGCGAACGAGGTATGTAATTTGTTACCAACGCTCCCTCAAAAACAATGTCTTTACCTTCACACAGCAGCACAACTGCTGGCATGGATAATCACTCAGAAATAGTAAAGGCTTCCTCGAGCAACCGCCAGACAGCATCGCCGTTCTCTTCCTCCCAATTAGGCAATCAACACCAATTACAAAATCCTGGATTCCATCCTGCGTGCTGTATGTATGGAAAGTACCCTGCGACATCTTAAAAGTACTGTAAATAACGAGACTTCATAATAAAATAAAATAGTTTACAACATTACAAAGGGCGCTCACCAGAAGTCTGCCTTCCTCCCGTCTAAATAGTCCGCGCCTGGCAACTCATTCTCCCGGGGTAGACATGAAAAAGGGACAATCCTCCCTCAATATAGCAGCCAAGACCGTCGGAGTTCTGCAAGTCTGAAATGTACCGCAGTTGGGTTCTTGACAGCAAGTTAGACAAGTTTGGAGATCATAAGATAACAGAGTAGCAAAGGGAGGGCACACGATCATCTACATAAAAGACGGACTATGCATCGTACTGTAGGCTCTCTGTAAGCCAGAAAGCTAAACGTGTCCGTGTTTGTGTTTTAGCAAAGGGCTTATTCACACGTAGCTCAAGTCTAAAACTGTTTGTATACATTTACCAATTAATCAATGCTCGAGATTTGCTATTTGACAAATAAGTGGATTTCAAATCCACGAATATCATTATACTTAAGAACTTAAGACACTGCAATATCTTAATAACTGTGCTTTGTCTAGTTCTTCAATTACATCTGGTTTATTCCTTAAAGACTATAAACAGTTTCATTTAGAAAGCTCGGAAATCTCTCAATTTCCTAATCCAGGTTTTTATTTGAAATCTAGGACTTGTAGTCTTGTTTTTATCATGGAATATACAAAACTACATGTCCCAGAATTCAAATTAAAAAAAGCCTTGAGGTAGCACATCACGCATGGACCCAGGAAACTTGCAGGGTTCAACGTTTTAAGGAAGAGTTAAATAGTTGTCTTCTTGCTCGTCCAAGCACGAAAGTTCCAAAGTTATTTGCATTGCTATAGAAATCAAAGCAACTTGTGTTTCCACTAGGTGCATTACAAGCTATCCTTAACTTACAGGATGGCTTTGAGTAGATAACTGCTGATATGAGAACATACACTTGCCCCCGACCTTCTACGTGCTAAGCCCTTTAGATGTTAGGAGTAGCTTGCGTTTAAACCTTCATAGCTTTTTTTCTTACAAAAGGTATTTAGAAAGCGTAATATGGCTTAGCCGGCACGCGCTGCAGGAGTGACACAAAGTGCTTTAATGTTACTATTGTCAAGTAGTGCATGAAAATAATATTATTCAAGGTGCACTCGTAAGTAGAAAGGTAATCATTTTTTATGTGTGTTTTAATAATTGTATTGTAATAGTATTGTAATAGTATTCATATAGCGCTTACTACCCCTGACGAGGCGTCAAAGCGATTTTCGGGGGTAGCACGCTACTCTGGAACCCAACAAGAATTAGTGATGGATTAGTATCGGGAAATAATGAGTACAGTTTTAGTATTATTATGAATTAATTTGAGCCGCTGATATGAGAGTTTGTTAGTTAGATTGACTGGAGTAATGGAGGGGTGGACGAGGAAAGAAATCCAGAAGTGTTAATTGGGATATATCCTTCATTTACTTAACCCAAAGGCTTGGGATGAGTAAAAGGGGATGAGGAGGGAAGAGTCTGTGCAAAGGTTAGGGAGAGCATAGTAGCAGGGTGAGATAAATGAGGGAGAATTTAGTAGGGTTGTGTGGGAGGTCATGGTAGTAGAGTGAGGTTTGGTGAGTTAGATGTGGAAGTGGAGGGAAGAGCTTAGGCAGAGTTATTTAGGAGATGAAAGTAGTAGAAAGGATTTGGGATGAGTCAGATTGGGAATGGAGGATAGTTTGATAGAGACATGACATATGATGATGGGTAGATAAGTGTGATAAGATGAGAGCAGGAATTAATAGATTTCTAGTATAACAACCCACTCAGGAGCCATGCAATAACTCACGAAGATGCCAAGCACAGAAACAACATATACACATACATACATACATACATACATATATATATATATATATATATATACACACACATACACACACACATACAAACACACATGAATACACACACATATGCACATACACTACATAATTAAAACCATGGGTAAATATACTTAGTCAAACAGGTTTAAAGAGTGTGTGTGTATTTTATTGTTATGACATAGTAGAGATACATATTTTCTAAAGAACTATACATAGCTAAAAATAAACACAAAATCAGAAAAAATATTTATCAACATAGGCATATGCAGTCCATAGTTGTTTGAATGTGGTGGTTATGTAGGAAAGAGCCAACTCTTGAGTAGTTTTCTGAAGACAAGAAAGTTATCTGTGGCTCTTATAGTTGGGGGTAATGAATTCCATAGTTTGGCTGCTTGAACGGAGAAGGATGTACCACCTATAGTCTTTTTCTTGTATGGTGGTGTTCTAAGGCGGGGTGCCAATCTTGAGCGGAAGTTTTTTTGTTGGATGTATTTGGTTATTTTGTTTCTGATAAAAAGCAGCCCTGTTCCATGTATAGCTTTGTGGGTGATACAAAGCAGCTTGAAAGTGCATCTTCTGGTAACGGGTAACAAACCAGTGTAGTGCTCTCAAGGCAGGGGAGATGTGGGCTTGCAGCTTTAGATGTAATAGTAGCCTGGCTTTGGAATTCTGGATACGTTGTAATTTTTTCATAATAGATAGAGATGATCCATGGTAGAGGCTAATGGCATAATCCAGTTTGAATAGTACAAGCAAGATAGTAGCTTGCACCTTGTGTGGAAATCCGAGGTAGGGGAAGATGCGTCGTAAAGTCTTCAAGGTGATAAAGCTTGTTGGTGGTAATTTGTCCACTTGGGCATTCATAGTTAACTTGGAATCCATGGTGATTCCTAGGTTTTTAACTTCCTTGGATAATCGAGGAGGTGGTCCGAGATCGTCAGGCCAGACGCACACAGGGTCATAATTTTTCCAGTCACCACATATGAGTATTTCTGTTTTGGAGGTATTTAGTTTGAGATGGCTCCAGGTCATCCACTGATCAACGGCTTTGAGGCAACTGAAGATTTTTGAGTTTTCCATGTTTTTTGGGCATTCTAATTTAAGTAGTATTTGTGAGTCATCTGCATAGTTGTAGCATGTGAGATGGAAATCATTGATCAGTTCTGGTAAAGATATAATGTAGATGTTGAAAAGCAAAGGTGAGATGATTGATCCTTGGGGGACCTCTGCTTTTGTGAGGTAGGGTTTGGACGAGAAGGGGGGCGAGTGGATGATATTAGATCTTTTTTGAAGATAGGAAGTAATCCAGTCGAGAGCAACCCCTTGTATGCCGGCTTCGTGGAGTCTTTGAATTAGGGTGTCATGGTCAACCATATCAGAGGCAGCTGAGATGTCCAGGAGAAGTAGTGCAGCAACTCCATTGCGGTTGACTGTGTTTAATAATGACTCTAATCAGTTGAAATATAACACATGCAAGCATTTATGTTCATGTGTCTGGATTGTATTACAAGGCACGGAGGCTCTTATTATGATTTATTTTCTTGCCTTTAATCAAATAGCAGCCAAGAAAGAACTACAACTCCCAGCCTTTAAAGCTGGAGAACTACAAACATCGTCATGAAGGGGAACAACCAATCATAATAAAGAACCACTATAAATGACTTGACTGCGAGCAACAAGACCTCTTTTCTTGCTGCTCGCAGACAAGATAAGTATCACCTCTTCTCATTACCGTAATAAACTATACAGTGTTTTGTATGTATTTTGTTTTAATTATTGAAATGTTCCTTCTTGGGCTTATGTTTCATTTGTAATTTTCAAGACGCGTGGTTTCACTGACCAACGCTGTTGCTGCACAGCACACACTCTGTTACCGTTATTCTGGAATAACGGTGTCGACGTCTTGGTGGTTACGGTGCCAGCTTTACCCTTGAGGAGAACAGTGTCTCCTCTCTCCTTCGCATTCTTCTTTTGTTTTCTCTGGCAATTCGAACCGGATTTCAGTCGGAACTCAAGCATTTTCATTCTCCGACTGTTCTGGCTCTTTGGAACGCCCAAGGACTGCCTCCTCCTTTGCTCTCTTCAATTTGTAAACCCTTTGCTCTCAGGTTTTTTTCAGTTTTTCTCCCAGTTCTTAACCCTTTGGTCCCCTCATTCTTATCTATTGTTAACTAATATTATATTTGGTTATTTGTAGGTATTTTAAAATTGAAATTTTTACTGAAGAAGAAGAAATTGATTATTTAAAGAATATTTGGATTATTTTATGAAAGATTCTGTACAAAAAGCTGTTTCAGATTCAATGACTGATTTTAAGAAATCTTTTGAGGCTTCTGTAAAAAAATGATTTGCTATTGACGATTCTGGTTCTACTTCCAAAAAGGCCAAAAAACGAGTGGCAGGTAATTCAACTGCAAACAATGACTCTTCTTCACTATTTTCTATTTCTGAATCTGGCACTTCCTCTAACCCTAAGTTCCCCCTTCATATAACTCAGTTGGGTGATACGAATGATGATATGGGTGACTCGGATACGGATAAGGATTATCCAGACATAATGATCTGGTCAAAGCCTGTGGAGAAGAGGCAAAAAACTTCTCTTATTGAATTGCGAGTGTCTTCAAAGACTTCACAGTTTACAATTGTGCGGCTGAAACAACTTTAGTCTTTTTGGGTCAACCGATGTTTGATCCTGCGCTTATCCATCACCCGAACTCCACTGAGTGGTCCCCATGTGAACATGTTGCTTTGTATGTTTCAAGTAAATTAAGACAACTTTTGGCAAATTAGCTCGTAATAGGTTAAGGTCTCAGTGTATTCGACCGTCTTTGCCTAACAATATTTCTGCCATTCCGTCAATTGACCCCAATATGCTCATGTTTTTTAATAAATTTGGCAAATATCCCAAAAAAGGGGTCGATAGGGCCTGGACCAATTGCCAAGACAGATTATTGGATATTTCTGGTCCTCTTACGAGAATTTTAGACTTAGCTGAAGAGGCTAGGATTAAGGGCACCAAAGTCGACCCTATAATTCTATCAAATTGAGGTTTGAGAGCAATCTGTATTTTAGGAAATGCCAATGTGGCTATGGTGCAGGAAAGATGCAAAAGTCTTCTTCTGAAGATTGATCCCAAGTTAAGTAACTTAGGGCCATATGTACTAAAGCATTTTCCCATAGCCACAGAATGGGTAAAATCCTTTGGTACATCTGGCCCTTAGCTTCTAAAGAAATGGGTCAAGAAGCTAAAGGGTTACTTTTTGGTGACTCCTTTATCAAAGAACTTAGTAAGTACGAGGCCACTTTTGCGTCCATCGGTAAAGCCAAGATTTTGTTACAAACATTTTTCAACAATTGGATTTTTGGCAGGGCCGATAAAGGCAAGAGCTGCTTTGCTGGTCATTTCACCCCCAGCTGTCAATCAGACCAGAGGCTCCTATGGATCCCAACAAGACTCCAAACCACAGTTTTATCCACAAAGAAATAGACTGTTCAGGTACCATGGTTACAGAACCCAAGGATTCCAGAATTCAGGTAAGAGATCAATGTTCTGGTCAGTTATTAGTAGGAGATCAAACAGGCTTATTTCTAACAAAGTGGCAGAGGATCACATCAGACCCATGGGTTTTGCAAACTGTTATTTTATAGATCTTTATGCCACCCCAGTGCAAGAGTTCCTTCCCAAACCCCTATTTTTCTCCAAAGAACAAGAAATCCTTCTCTCTCAATAAATCCAATCCCTCCTTCACAAACAAGCAATAGAAAAATGTTCTCCTCTTCCTCTTGGTTTTGTAAGTACTTTATTTTTAATTCGAAAGAAAAACAAAAAGTTTCATCAGGTGATAAACCTAAAGTCCTTCAACAATTTTGTAGTATACCATCATTTCAAGATGGAAACTATTCTACATCTCAGAGATTTGTTGTTACAAAATGATTGGATGGCCGTTTAGACCTTCAAGATGCATATCTCTCAATCCTGATCCATCATTCTTTCAGGAAGTTTCTTCAGTTTCAATGGAAAGACACGTTTTATCAATTCAAAAACCTTCATTTTGGACTCCCTTCAGCTCCTTGGTGTTTTACAAAGGTTCTGAAACCGGTCATAACTCACATGAGAGCTCAAGGGGTCAGATTGCTGGCTTATCTAGATGACTTCCTGCTTTTACATCAAAACAAACTGATCCTCATCGAGCAGCTATCTCGCTTGGTGTTCCGCCTTCAGAGTTTGGGATTTATGAACACTGAAAAATCGGATCTCAATCCCTCTCTCCAGATAGAGTTCCTAGGGTTCTTAATCGATTCAGACAATTCGATTCTCCAACTTTCGGAAGACAAAATTTCTCACATAAAGGAAGAGATTCTCCACATTTTGAATCATTCAAATCTAACTCTCAGAATGTTAGAGCATATGATCGGTCTACTGGCTTCTTCCATCCAGGCTATTTTTCCCGGTCCTCTTCATTATTGAGCTCTTCAACGTTTAAAAATCCAACATCTTCGGAAAGGGCGCAGTTATGGAGATCTTATCAGTTTAGATCAGGAATCTTGAGCCGTACTTCAGTGGTGGCTGGATCATTTAGAAGCATGGAACGGGAGACCAATTTTCTCTGCAGCACCAGATCTTGTCTTAGAATCCGATGCAAGTCGGACTGGTTGGGGCGCAAGATGTGGTCAGTTCTCGACTGGAGGCGTATGGTCAAAAGAGGAGTTATTGTTGCATATAAACTGTTTAGAGATTCTTGCAGGTTCCTTTGCAATCCAAACCTTTGCCAAAGACAAGGTAAGTTGTTCCATACTCCTTTGAATGAACAATCCATCAGCGTTTCGGTACATAAATCATTTAGGAGGCACAAAGTTCAAACCATTGGCAGAACTAGCCAATAGTCTTTGGGAATTTTACCTTCAAAATCAAATATCTCTTCAAGTGGAATATCTTCCGGGAAATATGAATACAATAGCAGATTGGTGCTCAAGGTATCTTCGTGATTCCAGCGATTGGCGTCTTCATCCGTCCGTTTTCAAAAAAATTCTTCCAGATTTGGCCCCTTTTCAGTGGACTTTTTCGCTTCACGTTTGAATACCCAAATCCCAATTTTTTATAGTTGGAGACCAGATCCTCAAGCCTTAGCTACCGATGCCTTTCTTTAGGATTGGTCCAGCCAGATAAATTATGCCTTTCCTCCCTTTCGTCATGATAGCTCGTGATCTGGCTCAGATCAGGCGTCAATTTGCAAAAGTGTTATTGATCACCCCATTTTGTCAGGGTCAACCTTGGTTCCTGTCAGCAATGAAGTTATCAATAGACTATCCAATACTGCTTCCCCAATTTCCTTCCCTACTTCGCGATCCCCAAAGTGCCCCTCACAATTTAGTAATCAACCAATCACTTTGGCTGGTGGCTTGGATGGTTTCGGGTCTTCCCACAGAATCCCAGGAATTTCACAAGAGGCTGCAAATCTCATACAGCAAGCCTGGGCTCCTGGAACATCTAAGGCATACAAATCAGAATGGAGAGTGTGGGATAATTGGTGTTTTATGCAGGGGTGCCAATCCCTTTTCGGCATATGTAATTTTGACTGTCAATTTTCTAGCTTCTTTGGCTTCACAAGGTAAAGCTTACAGAACAGTTAATACGTACAGATTGGCGATTTCAGCTAAACATGTTCGAGTCAATGTCAAGCCTGTTGGAAAGCATCCTCTCATATGTCGCCTTTTGAAGGGAGTAAGACTTACTAAACATTCTTTACCTAAATACAATTCTATGTGGCATGTCAATGTAATTTTACATTTTTTTCTTAACCAAGCTGTTAATTCTATTTTAGCGTTACAATTTCTTTCTGCAAAGTTAACTGTACTTCTATGTCTGGTATCTTTAAAACGTATTTCAGATGTTAAGGCGTTAGATGTTTCATCGGTACAATATACTGCCTCAGGTGTTTTCTTTCAGGTTCGCAAAAGAACAAAAACAAATCTTTTGTCGGTATTCTACCCTTACTTCCCCGATCACCCAAAATTATGTGTTGGGACTTGTTTGAAAGAATATAATTCAAGGAATAAAGATCTGAGAAAGTCATTGGAGCCTCAACTCCTCTTCTCGTTCAAAAACCTGCATAATCCTGTTTCTTCCACTACTTTGGCCCGTTGGGTTAAATGGGTTATGAATTTGGCAGGCATTGATATTACCATTCTACTAGAGGGGCTACAGCATCCAAAGCCTTTTGGGCGGGATTGAGCTTACTTGACATTCTCAAATCAGCCGAATGGTCAAATGTTTCAACGTTTAAAACTTTTTATTGTAAATCTGTGTCTCATGTAGCTAATTCATTAGTTAATATGATTTAAACTAGCATAATAAGAGCCTCTGTGCCTTGTAATAAAATGGAGATTTTCTTAGCTTTCAGTAAAAGAAAATCTTGATTTTATTAAAGACACAGAGACGAGTATTATCCCTCCACATCTGTTAACCCTCCCTTTATTTTGTTTGAAGACACAGCCGTTACTTCTAACCAGTCGACTAAGGAGGGACATTCAACATCACCTTCTTCAACATTCTGGTCCTGCTTCTCCTACTGACCTTGTCGGGTGTACGAAGATGCACAAGAACAGTTTCACTCCCCGTGTTCTAGTTTCAAGACTTTAAAAGTTTTTGACTATTTTAAAAGTTTTTCCATATTCTTTTGGCTCTTTCTATTGTTCTTCTTATTTTTCCTTTGTTCAGAACTTATTAGCTGCTCATGCAAGAATAGAGGTCCTGCTGCTTGCAGTGAAGTCATTTATAGTGGTTCTTTATTATGACTGGCTGTTCCCCTTTATGACGATGTTTGTAGTTCTCGAGCTTTAAAGACTGGGAGTTGTAGTTTTTTCTTGGCTGCTATTTGTTTAAAGGCAAGAAAAGAAAGCATAATACTCGCCTCCGTGTCTTTAATAAAATCAAGACTTTCTTTCACTTGTTTTGTGAAGTTTGGGTGATGTTTTGCGGAGATGTTTTGAATGTTGTGAGGGAGTGATATTTAGTAAAAGAAACTAAAGTTGTTATGGAGTCCGACGTGACCTAAGATCCCGGGATAGTATTAAAAGGTGTAGAAGACATCATATTGTGATTGTCTGTTAAGTTTGGTGGTGTTTGTCGGGAGAAATCGTCAATGGCACAATTGATATAGGGACTTTATCTTTGTGTGAATGTGAGGTGATTGGAATTGTGGATCTTAATGCACAGGGTGAACTTATACTAATCTGGATGACACCCGCAGGTTGGGGTCTCATTTGAAATGTTTGATACTCTTGTGTGACTGGGTACTGTCAATTCTTTAGTGGAGTAGACAAAGGTTTTTGTATTGTATTTTGTTATATGTGTGTGATGTTGAGGCAAGTGCATGTTTGCAGATTGTAAAGGAGGGGGAGCCGCTGCAAAGAGCGAGATTGACGTCATAGAGTGCAATGCTGTTATTGGTTGGTTAGTGTAGTGCTACGCAGGAATTGGTTGTGGACGTCACAACTACACGCTTGTCACTATTCAACAAGAAATTGTGGATAAAGAGTTATTTCCTGGTCCGTAACAAATTTTCAGTTTGTGATTATTAATATTTGGTTGAAAAAACTATTTGTTTCAAGGCCCTGAGAGGTTTGTTTAGAGGAGATGTGCATATACCTATTGGGAAGGGAGAAAAGCCGCTTCCTGAAGATACCCCAGGTCATTACATGGCAATAAATGTAGGGCTCCATACATGTACTTGGCTTGGTCAATGGAACAAGATGACTGAAAAAAAAGGTGTATTGATATTCCCACAATATGGCACATTCAATTTGAGAATTATTGAAAACTTGAGGATAGTGCTGTAAGAGATTAAACCACATACTAGACCTGCACAATGTGAGGTGCTTATAGTTGGGAACATGCTGCTCATGCCAGAAAGAAAGAGAAGTACCAGGATAGAGCTCGAAGAGCAGTGTGTAACTGTGCAGATGCTAGATGCGATGCTGAACAGAAAAGATGTAGAACTGATATGATAGAAGAAATTAGACTGTATCCAACTTTGACGAGCAAAGCATTTGAGGGAGAGAGGCAAAAGAGACAAGAAACAAAGGAAATCAAAGCGAAACTAACCACATGATATGAGTGAGGTTACTGACAGTGATTGTGTAGACAGCCTTTTGGATGTAATATTGTCAGAACATCCACCCCTGTACAATTAGACTCGAGAGGAGGGTGGCAATGGCACAAGTAGCGATGGAAAGGTTGAATTAGTTACTGCTCTGGTGAATGTGACCCGTGGGGGTTACTTCATCAAATGTACATTATGCACCAAGGGGAGAGGGTTCAGAAATTCAGCTGATTCTGTCACCCCTAATACTGTTGATGCTCCTTCTGTCCCAGTCACTATTGGTCTTGTGGTCCCTATGTACAAGCCTGATGGCCCAGCAGAAACAACTCATAATTTGGTTGTCCCAGGTGGAGTTAATGCAGATAGTGCTGCAGTGAGTCCTGATGTGAAATGATTTGTTCCGTTAGTTCTAACACACACCAGTTCTTTGTGTGTGGCTAGTGCTGATTCCACTTAAAAATTTTCAGAGTGCGGTTCCATAGGTACATATCAGAGAATGCCAACTTCTAGAACACTCTTATGGGAGTCACCTTTAAATTCTAGTAGCGGTTCTCATGGAGATGGGAAAATGTCTAAAGTCATTGTAGTGACACAGTGTCCTAGAGCTAAGGAAATAGATGAGTAGGTGAAGGCTTTTATTTCTGATACTCCTGCAAGAGAAAGTGTGAGTACTGAGGTGAGTCAGGGAACAATTCACTCACTCTAGAGAGAGCACCGGGTGGATGTGACAAAATTAAAATTAAAATTAGAATTGGATGAGGTGATTAGTGGGAACCTTGCACTGATTTGTTTAGATACTTATCATGTAAATGAACATGTGTCCATGTGTAAGGATGCTACTTGACGTGCGTGACAAGTTTATGACAAATTATCGGAGTTAGCTAAGAGATATGAGGTAGACTTGAATAACACCAAAGCTTTGCAGAAAAACTATTGTGTATGCTTCAATGAGGAAGACATAACTTGTATGAGAACGTCAGGGATGAAAATACAAATTGAAGAATTGATTCAGAACATTCGGAAATGGAATCAGTTGGATAAACGGGAAGCTCAATGGGCAAGAAAGAACGAACCAAAGAAACCAACAGGATAACCACCGCCAGTAGATGGAGAAATGGGCACAAAAAAATTCCCATTGAGGGAATTACCTGGTGGAGGTTATATACGTGTGCTCTGGAGTAGAAGTGATCTTGCATCATTCACTAATGACTTTCCAATGCTGAAGGAAAAGCTGGTGGATTGGCACACTCAAGTTGAGAGGTTTGCGAAGATTTCACAGGTGTTGTGGGTCGATTTGAATACTCTGTTTGACATTGTGGTTCCAAGTGACTTGTGGGCAGAATGTAAAATAGCTGTTCAAGGGCCTGAGTCACAACATCCAAGAAGTCTAGTGACGAAAAACCCTTCACAATTAGTGATGAAAAATGTCAGCAGGGAATGACATTCATAAAGTCATAGGTGCCATCCCAAGATATAGATATAGAGTGGATCTAAATTGACAGAACATCTCAGAAACCCAAAGAGTTGATTCATGCTTAACATGAGAGATTGTTGCAGGCATTCAAGCAGTATAGTGGAATGGAGGCACTTGATCCCAAAGATATGGGTCATTTTGTCTCAAGGTTTGTGACAGGTTTGAGACCTGAGATTAGCATGATGATTCAACAGCATCTGATCTGTGGCAGAATAAATCAGTTGACAAGTTCTTGAGGAATGCAAAATATTGCAGTGATGAAATTAAGATGAAACAAAAGAAGTTGAAGAAGAAGTTAATGAATGGTTGCCCAAATGAAGGCTGCTGAGAGAAGTTGTCAAGTCCAGCCATTCATAGGGAATGTTGGTGCTATGCAAGGAGTGCATCAACAGGGAGCAAATCCATTGTACGGTAGAGGGCGAGGTATTCCTATTATTCCCATTGGCCCTAGTACATAGATGGAGGTAGATAGCGTAAAGAAGACAACTCATTGTCATTTTTGTAACAAGGTGGGACACTGGAAGAGGGAATGTCATCTTAACCCAGCCAATCAGCTTCAGGATTCAGGATTTGCACAACATGAGAATAACAGTCCCACACAGATGCATAATGTGCAGAGACAGAGAAGTCAGAATTTCAATGTACAACATGCTCCAGCGATGTAGGTTCCACAACCCCCGATGCCACAGCAAAATGTGAATGGCCCCAGACTAAATTCTAATCTGGTAATCTGGTCCCAAACATGAATGCAAATGTGTTTCAAGACAATAATCCCTTCCAACAGTTTCCTGTGTTTGAGACAGTTGAGAATTATGGCTCCAATCAGTAAGCCTGACAGTGCCTGGGGTGGGGGCGGGTTAGATTGCATACTTCGTAAACCCTTGGAGGTACACCAGAGTGGCCCATTCATAGATGGTGAAGTGAATGACCACCCCATGTCATTTTTGGTTCACACTAGTGCTACCTTTCTACTTTGAGAACAGTAAAAGTTCCAAACATACCCCTCTCGGGGGAATTATTCAAATTATTGGAATAGCAAATAAATGAATGACTACCCAAGAAACAAGAGAAGTGCCTGTGAAAATAGGATCCTTTGAAGAGAATCTTCTATTTTTGGTGTGTGATTCTAGCCCAGTGAGTCTTCTAGGGAGGGATCTCCTTAGTAAGTTGAACTGTGTCATCTATTGTATGCCGACAGGCATAGTGATGCAAACTCATGATGAGGCTGTCCCCTTTAAACTGGCAAACAATGGATCTTACACCACATTGTTTATCGCGTTAACAATTGATGATTTGTCACCAGACCTTAAAGAGATTTTTCAGGAAAGGATATGAGGTTGATCAAAGGTTTTGAACATGTTCGAATCACAGTGAAACCAAATGCTGAGTAACCGAGAACACTCCAATGCAATTTGACACCTGAATTGCTGGGATAAATCCAGTAATAGAGTCCATGATTAAACAGGGAATTTTGAAGGAGATTATAGTAAGTCCTTGCAGCTAACCCATTGTGGGTTTACAGAAGCCTAATGGGAAGTACTGCATTCTCCAGGATCTGCAAAAGGTGAACAAAATTGTTGTTCCTTCATGACCCGTGGTACCAAATCCAGCTTTGAGATTGTTCCAGATTCTATTTGAGGCCTAGTGGTTCACAGTCATTGATTTGTGCCAGGCTTTCTTTTGGATACCGTTGCATAGGGACAGTGAGTTTCTCTTTGTATTTTGGTTCAGGAATTGTGTCTTGGCCTGGCACCAAGTCTCACAGGGGTACACTGCGAGCCCCTCCATTTTCAACCAGATTCTTAAGAAGAATTTGGAGTCCCTGGTCATGCCTTGTAATTCAGTCCTAATCCAGAACATTGACAATCTATTGGTGGCATCGAACACTCAAGAAACCTGCAAGCAAGATCCACCTGATTGAGAATGGACAAAAAGTATCCCCAGGAAAGCTGCAATACTGTAAGTACGAGGTTCAGTATCTTGGATATCACATAGAGAAAGAAGCAGGAAAGTGTCACAAAACAGAATTTTGGCATTTGTGAAAATGAACCCCCAACTACCCAGAGAGAAGTCAGAATGTTTTTGAGAATTGTGGGCTACTGTTGTCAGTGGATACCCAACTTTTCCCTAGTGGCCAAGCCTTTGCAGAGGCTGACACACAAGGATGTGTCTGATCCTGTACCCTGGGATGAGGGTACAGGATCGCTGTCCTAGAGCAGATCGCTGTCCTAGAGTAGAGAGAAAGTCTCTGTCCTGCCCCAGCAATGGGAATACCTGATTTCAATAAGTCGTTTACACTTTTCTGCAGTGAAAGGGAGGGCTGCATTCTCTCAGTGCTTACACAGTTACATGGAAATGCCAGAAGGTCTGTGGCCTATTTATCTGCTACTCTTGCCTTAAGTAGCTTCTGCTCTACCAGGTTGCCTTAAAGTGGTGGCAGCAGTTAGTGTCAGCATCAAGAGGTTGTGAAAACATAGCCATGGGTCACCCATTAGATGTGTATGTACCCGATTCTGTGAAGTTATTGTTGACAAGGACTAGAGCCCAGCATTTGACAAGTAGCCCCCCTACCAGGTATGAACAAGTCATTCTTGTGGTGGAAAATGTGTCTGTCAAGCCCTGTGGTGTTCTAAATCCTGCCACTTTGCTACTTGTACTTGATCATGAAAACAATGGCTGTGAAGTGGATCATGATTGTCTCCACATCACTGAACTATGAACCAAACTGAGACTGGATATAGGGGGAGCCACAATCTGAATCTGAGTTAATGCTGTATGATGTTGGTTCATGTTTACGACACAATGGAAGAAGTATGAAGATGCCTATGCAGTCTGCACAATTTCAGGAGTTGTTCAAGCTTCCTGGCTCCAAGAAATATTTTCTGCATAAGTGTCTGAATTAATTGTTCTTACTAGGGCTTGCTGTGTTTGTTCAAGACTTCGGACATTAATGGTCTCAAAGGGGGTTTATGACATCTTCCGGATCCCCAATCCAGAATGGCAAACAAGCAAGGAACCTTCTTGAAGAATTACTATTGCCTGAATAGGTTGCAGTGGTCAAGTGCCCTGCACATTGTAGTGGAAATGATTATGTAATATTAGGTAGTAACTATGCTGATGAGGTCGCAAAGTACTGTGCCCTCAATGTCTGTACCTTTAATAAAGAATATGCAAATGAGGGAATGGATGAGACCAAGTACTGACAACCCTAGACACATAGGAAGAGGTGAAGAGGCTTCAGGAAGACGTTTCGGAGGAAGAATAGCAGAGTTGGGTCAGAGAAGGCTTTGCTAAAAGAGGTGATGACATTTGGGTTTCAATGGATGGAGAACGGTATTGTCAAAGAGTTTGTTACCTCCAATGGCTAGACATTTCCATGGCCCAGCTCGTGTTGGTAGAGATGGGATGGTGAGGTTGCTTAGGCAGACATTGTTTAATCCTAAATTCAGGTTGATGTCTGATTTGTTGTGTCGCAGATTTGTTGTTTTCCAGCAGAACAATGTTAGAAAGAGAACTGCAGTAACACCAAGTCACATAGGGAGATAAGGAGGACCTTTTAACAGGATGCAGTTGGATTTTATCGGATTGCCTGTGTGTAACAAGCTGAGATATGTCCTGGTGATTGTATGCATCTTCTCCCATGGAGTTGAAGCTTACCTGACCAGAAGAAATGACAGTCGTACTGTAGCACAACTGTTGTTGAAAGAGCTTATACCCAGGTTTGGCTTCCTGACTTCTCTGGAATCAGACTGCGGGGCACATTTTAATAATGAGGTCCTGAGGTTGTTGTGCACAGCATTGCAAGTGGAACAGAGACTAGATTGCAGCTATGGACCTGAGGCTTCGGGTCTTGTTGAACAGGTGAATGGGACGTGGAAATCCAGACTGGCAAAAGTGTGTGCTCCAACATCTTTGACATGGCCTCATGCTTTGCCTCTTCTGTTGATGAGTCTTCACACTGTACCTTATTTGAAGACAGGACTGTCTCCCCATGAGATCACCATGGGTAGGGTGATGAGAATGCTGGCTGTTCCTGCAAATACACTTGTGAATATTATAGATAATCTAGTCCTTGACTACTGTGAAGGGCTAGCTTACATGGAGCATTCTGTGTCTCATCAGATTTGAGCAGCCACATCAGGAACAGTGCCATGACATCATGTCTGGCGACTGGGTCTTGGTGAAGAAACACGTAAGGAAGACGTTTTTGGAGCTTCGCTGGCGTGGGCCATATTAAGTCACCTTGTTAACCACAACAGCGGTTAAATGTCAAGGTCTCCCTAATTGGATTCATGCTTCCCATACTCACTGGGTTCAATGTCTTCTCGATGTGACAGAATCTGTTCTACAAATACTTGTGATAACAGAGAGAGAACAGGAGCAGGTTAGTCAAGCTATCTGGGAGCAAATAGACCCTTAAGCAGCACATGCTTGGTCTGAGGTGGGTCTGGAAAGTTCAGCAATTGAATCTGAGACAGGAGACTCTCATCCTGTAATGGAAAATGAGTCAACTTCAGATTTAGACTCTGCTGAAGAACCTAGTGCCCAGAAGACAAGAAAGAGGAAAATTAAATCTGTCGAAAGAGTGTGCACCTCAGACGATTTTTGAGGATACTGAGAACTCTCATCAAGGTAAACATGAGAACAAAGTATTATCACTGAAGAGGCCAACAAGAGTAAGGGTGCCCTGTCAGTAGTACCCTTAACCTCAATGGACATACTTTGCTGCAGATGACGGAGAGAGAAAGTTTTGGGGTTTTGGAATAACACTGCAGATCCAACTGAACCTCCTTGAACTGAACGTTGTGTTTGAATTCTCTTTTGAGGTTCCTGTGCTGCTGGATAGATTGAGAAATTTAATTCTGAATGTGAGTATCAGTGAATTTGAACTGTGCATATTTTAGAGACTTGCATTGACTTTGTTGGGGAATTAAGAAGAGTACTGAGGCCTGAGGCATAGGTGAAGGAGTGTAAGGTTGTCCTTTAGAAGCACATGGCGTAGGACTAAGTAAGACTCAAAAAGACCTGCTGGTGTTCATCACTTGGACTTTGTTTTGCCCCTTTGCACAGGTTGAACTAACAGAAAAGACTCTGTTGCTGCTGTGTTTACCTTACCAATCTGATTTTAGAGAAATCCTGGAAGCTAACCACACCTCTAGATGTATATACATATTAGGTGCATTACTCCTTGTTTCCTTATAGTTTTAGTTATTTTATTGGAGCATTTCCTCCTGCCCCTTTTTCAACAAATGAGATATTGTTTAATGTCCCACTGCAAACACTGAGGGCCTCATTACAACCCTGGCGGTTATGAGACCGCTATGGCCATGGTGGAGGTCAGACTGCTGCCAAAGCAGCGGTTCGGCCTCCACATTACGACTGTGGTGAAGCCGCCATGGTCGGGTCGCTGACACCGACAGGGGGCCACCAGCCGTCAGCCTGGTGGTGCCGGCGGTCTCAGTCCACCAGGGCAACGCTCCTTGCAGTGCTGCCCTGGGGATTGCGTGTCCCCTTTCTGCCAGCCTTTGAATGGCAGTAGCCCGGCCATTCAAAGGCTGGCGGAAAGGTGGTGCTGGGGCCCATGCAAGTCCATGGAAAACCCCATAGCGCTTTTCACTGCCTGAATTACAGGCAGTGAAAAGCGCAACGGGTACTGTCGCACCCAACGCACCACCACAGTGCCGCTGGCTCAATTGTGAGCCGGTGTCAAAGTTAAGGCCCTGTTCCCAGCTGGGCCGGTGGGTGAAAACGTTCTTTCCGCCCGCTGGCCCAGCAGGGAACTCTTAATAGGGTCAGCGGGCGGAAGTCCGGCGTGTCGTTCCTCCTGACGAATGAGTTTGGCGGGCAGCCTCTGCCACCCAGCAAACTCACAATAAGTGCCTGAGTCCTAGAGATAGTGGCTTATATAGATTAGATGATAAAGCTTTGCAAATAGATGATCCTAGAATAAATTATTCTGCAAATATATCTTTTAAATTGCTTTATGAATATATTGATGCTATGGATTCAAGGGTTTGCTATGATTGTACGCAATTACCTCATTCCATTTCAGAAGGCATCACTTGCCGTCACATTCCTGTGACATATGGAGTCTCTGGTAGTCTCCTGTAGAATATATTTTATAGGCAGGGTAGTTTCCAATATTATTTTTTCAAATTATGATTTAGTTCTTTCAGAAGTACCTATCTTCAAACACTTGAATAAAAATCCTTATTTTAAAAGTGCAGATATAGCAGGAAAGTATTTTGTATCTCTCAAGTCACTAGACACTGCATATGCACACAGACACAACATGACTTGTTCAATGGCCAATGCGGAGAAGAAACCTACAAATTCAGTGATGGACAGAAGAAGAGATTTAAAGTCCAAATCTGAAACTGATAAAGATTTTATGAAACACCAGAGGTGAAATAGAGAGGAAATTGAACAGCAATGTGAAAGGAAGCATTATCTCTGGATTAGCAGCAGGAGGGAAAACTGTATAGTCACATTGATCAAAGTTATTTGGACCCCTTATTCATAGGGAAGAGTGAATGTGAACATACCTTTGATGTCAGAGGAAATAATTAATTATTTTTAGATGGTAAGGATCCTGTGATTCCTGGAGTGTATTATGTTTGAGGGCAGTATTATTATTTTAAATTACCAAACGAATGGCATGGTACATGTTCTTTTGGTGTAGTTTTTCCAAAGATTTACCATGTGTAACATTTCAATGATCCTTTGTGGGTTATGAACTCTAGAACTAAAAGAGTTATTAGTGCAGGAGATGTAGTAGGAGTCATTTTTGATGCATTGATCCCACCTGTGGGAGTGATCTTGAATGGCTTGAAGATTAGGAACCTGTCTACAATAGTGGATAAATTGGCAACTAGGACAGCAAATTCTTTGTTGCTTATGAATACAGAAATGGCACCGATAAGATCATTGGTTTTGCAGAACAGACTTGCATTAGATCTTTTACTCAAACATTTTTGTTCAGTGTCAATATTATGATGATACGAAGCGTCTTGAAGAATCTAGATGGAAATTGATGAAAACAACAAGGTTTTAGCTGGTCTCATTTTAGGGATTTAGGATGATTGTGATGGCTTAATCCATCATCAGAGAGGGGGGGGGGTTGAGAACACATATTATGGCTGTGCCATTATGCACTGCAGGAGTGACACAAAAGTGTAATCAACAAAACATACATTGTGTGCTTTAATGTTATAAGTGTCAAGTGGTGCATCAAAATCATATTATTCAAGGTGAATTCACAAGCAGAAAGGTAATAATTTTATATGTGTGTTTTAAAAATGATTCTTATCTGTTAAAATATAACACAGGTATGCATTTATATGGATTTTGGTATTATAATTGAAAGATGTAAAAATAACAGTTATTCATAATTATGTAACAAATATGAAGAAAAATGCACATAACTATGTATCACGAATGTGTACTGAATCGTCTGCTAAGTTGGCTCAACTGAAGACCTGAAATGTCTATTCTTAATCTTCAACCTGGAGTTTTGCTCGCAGGTGCTTCTGCAGTAGTTTACAGTTATTGAAAGGCATGTTGTGTATTTAAGATAATGGGGGTGCGGGAGGATATGTTGACAAGGAGCGCTAATGAACTGATGAAAAAAAAACCTCCCCTGTGTGCACCAGTATTGAGGAGACACCCAAGGTCGTCCTGATATTCGTTTTGTGGGATGAAAGTCTGATGGGAGTTGCAAATTCCAACTGGGCACAGAAGATAGAAAACTATGGTGTTGGTGACATGGATTCTCAAAGGTTCTAAGAGGTAAACATTGGTATTCATGTAGATAGACAGCAGCAGGCCCTTTTACTCTTTGACCAGAGTGGATTCCCCTGAGATTTAGAGAGTTATAAACCTCTCTATTCTTAATTTGGTTGAGTGGCTTTATGCTATGCACACCTCTCTATCAGAACTTCTACAGAGGTTTCTGTTTTGCTGACACTTTACAATTATTTCTATTTTCCTATATTTCCTGAGAGATAATTAGGTTTCCCCCATAGCCTAGTTAGAATATTGAGATGAAAATAGTTTTCAAATGATTAGGCAAAAGGAACGTGACTTTTATGCTGACAATCAGATTCCTTTTCTCTTCTTTTGTACTACAGCAACTGAGATTATTGTATGCCTTATGCTTGTATGATTTAATCTGTTTCAACACTTTACTTCACCTTTAGTGATTCTGTACTTATGTAGCATGTTCTTGAGACTCATTTACATAGGTTTGGCCTTTAACCTGTAATAAACCTTTGAACTTTAATCTCTGACTCCAAGATTTAATGTATGACCAATTAAATTACGTTGTTAATGGATTAGAAGTATTGACTTTGACTCCCTTTACCCATCAGATCTTCTAAAAAGATCTTTTGAAAGAAGACAAATCAGAAAATGGATCGGAAGCTGTCTCAATATTAATGCCACATTTCCATCCATTTTTACTCAAAATCCTAGGGCATTCTAGTCTAAAGACTATCGGTTTGTAGATTCTGAATAAGGGAACCAAGAAAATTGCCAAAATAAAGCTACATTTTGTTTTTGTGGGAAAGTGAAAAATGTGCTCTGCAAGAAAGCATATGTTTTTAATTTAAAATGGCATCAACAAAATGTTTGTTTACTGAGTTAGGGTCACCATCTTCCCAGCTTTCAGGAACAAGTAAAGTTGTATGAAGAAAACATTTTTCCCCAACATTTTTATATTTTTGTAGGAGGCAGTCTGTTTTCCCTTATTTTTGTGGTTTCAAATACAGTATTGTGATCCCGGAAATCTATACATTTTTGAAAAGGAGACACAATTCTGAATTTAGCAATGTGTCATTTGTGTATATCCTTAGGAATTTCCCAAAGAAACTAGCTATTGAATTATATAAATAATGAAAATAAGTAGGAAAAACAGCCATTTGCCACGTCTTTATCTGACGCGATGGCTGATTTACAAAGGCAGTATACTGTAACGTCTGACATTCCCTTCTGGTCTCATTGATAAATAGAGTTTGTCGGTTGTCCAAATGTATGCAATACCCAGAGCCAATAACTGAACTACACTTCACAATTACTTTTCATTGTGTTGCAAACTATACAGCAATTTACATGGTAAAATATAAAGAATGAAAAGCGAGTATGAAGGAAACCTATGTATTACTGAAATGCACACCAGATACTGAGTTTAGGAACAGTAGAGACTTTGTACATCTGGGAATTTATGGTTAGCCATAGTATCATGTGGTTCAGAGGGCATTTTGTAAAATTTATTTTTTCTTCCACACTGGTTTACATTTGGAAGCCACAAATTTGGAGAAAGCCCTTTGGCAATAACAAATGTTTTACTATTCAGTGCTCTTACATAACTCCTGATAAAAACAGTACCCCTCTTCTGTAGCTGGGCTAGAGCAGGCACCAAACAAAACCACAAAGCACGACCTGGAGACATCACATTTCAACCAGCAAAATCAATACTTTTTTACAATGTGGGTACCTGCAGATTTTGGGCCCTAGTACAGCCACCACCTAGAGAAAGCTACCATACCCAGACATTTCTGATAACTAGATGGCTGGGAGAATCTATAGTTGTAAAACTTGAGTGGTACTCATGAAATTTTGTTGCCAGGATGAAATTGCAATCCCAGACATTGCTAAAAACATGCATTTTCCTTACATTTTTGTGAGGGAAAGTTGCAGCAGGGAGCCAAACATTTCCTACAACCCTGTATTACCATGTGTCTCATAATAAAAATGGCATTTCACTTGCGTTGGTGAGTCTTGGACCCGCAGCAGGAAATGGCTCAACTTGTAAAATGGGCAGATCAAAACTTTCAATCAAAACCAACCCCTTTTGTGCAATGTAAGTGTCTGCAGAATGGGGGCTTTAGCTGAGCCGAAGCCTAGGGAAACCTACCAAACCTGGACATTTCTGAAAACTAGACACCCTGAGAAGTCCATGGTGGTGTGACATGGGTATCTCAGAAGATTTTTTTACCCTGAATCTCCTGCAAATCTAAAACGTTGGCTAAAAGCACATACTTATCTCATACTTCTGTGAATGAAAGTTCTGGAATTTGCAGAGATCCATAAACTTCCCAGCACCCAGTGTTTCCACACATCTCCCGTTTAAAACGGTACCGTACTTGTGCGGGTGGGCCTAGCACCTGCTACATAAAAGGCCCCAAAACACAATGTGAAGATCACAGCAGTAGGGATAGTTGCAGTAACTGGGCCCTGGCTCTGCTGCAACCTAGGAAAACCTACCAAACCCAGACATATCTGAAAACTAGACACCATTTGTAGTCCAGGGTGGTGTGCTTTGCATGGATCCTACAACACTTTTTTTTATCCATACTGCCCTACAAACCTTAAAATGTGACTAAAATCACACATGCTCCTTTTGGCTTCATGTTGAAAACTCTAGTCTATGAGATAAATGGGGAAAGCGTCTCTCTGACACCTGGGCTAAGACAGAAGGAGTGGTTTGGTTCTCCTTGTGTTGGGGTATGGCCCGATGCCAGGGTGGGACACTTGCACCTCTTTGCTTTGCCCAAATGCAAAGTCCTTGGTGTCTAGTGGTATTTCTATCCCCTGGAGAACAGATTAGGGGCAACTTCCCCAAAGTGTCCAAGCCTCCTATCTGCCCCAGGGGGACAGAAAGACTTATTTGCCCCTACTGTGGTGAGGGTATGGCTCGAATCACCAGTGATGGCACCCCTATCCTTTTAGTTGTTTTGATGCAGTGTTGATAAACCTGAAATCTACTGGGCTTTCTACCACCCCAGGGGGCAATTCGGGGACAAATCCCCAGGGTGGGGCAGAAAGACAGATATGTCCCTCTTGGTTGATGTATGAACTGGATGTGATGCCCTTACCCCTTTGCTTTGTCCAACTTTAAAATACCTGGTGTCCAGTGGGCTTTCTACCCCCGGGGACAGATTGGGGTAATCTCCCCAGTCAGGACAAATCTCCTATCTGCCCCTTCTGGGTTGGAAGTATAGCTCAATGCCAGGTTAGGCCACCCCAGACTTTTGTTTATTTTGCCACCATGTTGAAATCCCTGGTGACTGGTGGTCTTTCTATACCCTGGGGGCAAATTGGAGACAAACCCTTTTTCTGCCCCCAGTGTGTGCCAGAAAGGCTGGGTTGCCCCTTTTGGGGTTATGGTATGGCCCAAAGCCAGGCTGGGATGCCTGCACTACGTTCCTTAGCCCAAATCTAAGATCCCTGGTGACTAGTGGGCATCTCGACCCCCCATGGGGAAGATTGGAGGTTATTACCCTCATTGTTCCCCAGGGGAAACAGAAAGACTTTTTAGATTAGGAGCATGGCCTTAACTCATGGTGTGCCACCCTCATCTCTTTTGTCTTATTTGTTGTTTATGCTCCTTAGTGTCTAGAGGGCTTTTGGCTCCCAACCCCAGGTGGCAGATTGAGGACAAAACTGCAGTCTGCTCCAGGGGCGGGGACAGAAAGGTAGTTGTTCCCTTTATAGGGTGGGAGCATTGCCCTGTGCATGGTGGGCCAACTGGGGACATTGCCCTGTGCATGGTCACGCCAACATATTTATCTCTTTGTACTTATCCCTGGTGTCTAGAAGGCTTTCTTTCTCCTGGGAGTGAGGGGTGTGGCGAAAGACTCTTGTGCCCTTATTTGGGGTGTTGGGCATTGCCTTGAACATGGTGGCCAATCCCACCCCTTTGTTTTTTCCATTGATCCGTGGTGTCTAGTGGATACTCTGCCTCCCAATCTGCACTTTAGGCGGGGCTGAAGAACTGTAAAGCTTCTTTTTGGGGTTTGACTATGACACTGAGTATAGCGGGCAGCCCCCACCTTTTTATTTTATTTTTATTTTACCTGTGTCTAGTGAGTTTCTGCTCCAAACATGGGGCCTCATTGTGAACATACCCCTGTAATCTGTTCTCTGGGGGGCAGAAAGACTGTTGTACCTTTTTTGAGGTGGGAGAATGGCCCTTGCTTGGTGGGCCGGCACCACCAAATGTCTTTTTTTAATGAGCCCTGGTGTGTACTGGACTTTCTGCCTCTAGCCCAGAGGGCAGACTGGGGGTAATCGCCCCTTTTTGCCCCCTAGGGGGGGGCAGAAAGACTAATGATGTTGGGAGTTGTGGATGGGAATGCAGGTGCTTGTCCAAGGAGCTACTCACCTTGCTGAAATTCCTGGTGTTTCTCAGCTTTCCAATTATACCTCCTCCTTAGCACAAATCCCTGTGAACACAGTTAATGGGGCTCTTTCAGCCCAATCCACACTCCAAGGGAAACCAGGAAGTGGTTATCAATGAGATGCTTGCAGCACTTCTCAGTCATCACCCTCATTTTGGTCTTGAAATGTTGATAGATATGTTGAATTTAAATAACTAAAACATCTGATAACCCTGATGTGTAGAAAAAACAGTGTCTTATGACACAGAGTGAGGTAACCATCCCAGATTGGTCCAACTGGAACGTCCATGGATTTGATGAAGGTGACTGCTTTCTACAACTGTTGGTGGCTTTGTTGTACTCAGCCAATTGTGTTTTAAGGGTATTTTTATATGCAGACTCTCAGGGACCCCCCCGAATTTACTATAGTGAGACCTAAGTCTGATCAGTGAAAATCATTCTGGGCTGCTGTCCATTATAAGGATTCTGTAAGTAAGTGCCTCTTTTTGCATGATCCCTTTCAAAGTTTTGGACTGATGCTGCTGGTTTTTCAAACCTGCAAGTGCACTGAGGCCTGCTAACCAGACCTCAGTGCTGATGCTCTGACCCTTAGTTTAATGTTTGACTGGCTTATATCCAATTTGCATAACATAACTTACCTATAAGTCCCTAGTATATGGTTTCAGGGGTACCCAGGGCCTACAAGCTAAGCAGTCCTTCATGGGTGCAACACGTATTGTGCCACCCTGAGTGTGACAAAGTGAAACAGGTCTCCCAGCCTGCCATTGCATACTGGTAGAGCAGTTTTAAACTGCTAACTCGATTTTGCCATTTAACCTAATGCTAAAGTCTAGACCTCCCTTTTTAATGTATATAAGCCTCCAACAGCAGGCCTATTGAGTCCAAAGGCTGGGTGCTGTATATTAAAAAGTAGGACATAAAATTGTCCTAACAGTAAATGCCCCCCCCGCCACACACACACAAGAGGGGCTGCTGTTTTTTGTTCTAGTAGACAGGTTGACAATGGGGGCAGAGAGGGGAAGTAATTGCCAAACTGTTTTTCCTGTGGGCTACCAAGTTTCACACACCAAGTGCTTTCTGCCCAATGGATCCAACAGAAGATCCTCGCTCCCCGGCAACATCACTGAAAAATCGCACAATAGTGTCATTGCCAAGGGAAACCAAGCCTTCGCTCTCCAAAACGGAGTCACCAAATTTACCTCTGCCGACTGACAGAGTATGTGGACCATGATCCACGGAATCATGGCTAACCGTAAAAAGGCAAACAAAAAGCCTTGTAGACAAGGTTGAAGAAACCCATTCTGACCTGCTGCAAGAAGGTCCGGTCTCCAACTGTAAACAATCGGAACTTGATTTTTCAACCAGAAGGCAAACAAGTCTATTTGACAAGGCCCCCATTGCCTCTGAAGTGCTTGGAAATCTTCGGATTGAACTTCCAATTGCTGAAATCTTGCAGGAAGTGAGAATTACAATCTGCTGTCGTATTAGACCGACCCGGAATATACTCCGCTATCACTGAAATTTGGTGATGAAGACAATCATGCCAAATATCCTTTGCAATCTCTGCCAAAAGGCGAGATCTGGTCCCTCCGAGGCGATCGATATATTGGACCACTGACACATTGTACATCCTCAGTAGAATACAGCAATGTGTTCTGTGGGGAGAGAGCAATCTGATTGCGAACGCCCCTGCCAAGAGTTTTAGACAGTTGATGTGATAACTCAATTCTCCTGGGGACCAAAGACTGCCTGTCTCCACTGAGCCACAACATGCTTCCCAGCCCCGACAGCTGGCATCCGACTCTATCGCTATGTTCGGAACTGAGGTACAAATCACCCTCCCGTTCCATGCATCCATGTGGGAGAGCCACCGCAAAATCTCGGTCTTGACTTCTTCTGAAATCAAAATCATCCCTCTACCCTGTAGGCCTTTCTGAAGGTGCCAAATCTTCAGCCTCTGAAGAGCTCTGTTATGTAGAGGCCCTGGAAAAATGGCCTGAATCGAAGATGCCAGGAGCCCCACTAAATGTACTAACTTCTTCAATGATATATTCAGAGAAACAAGGGCTCTCCTCAACTCTTTCTTGATCGTTATTCATTTGGCTAAAGAAAGCAAAAGCAGGGCCTTGATCGACTCTATTTGAAAACCTAAGAATTTGATATTCTGTTATGGCACAATGCATGATTTCTCAGCGTTGATGATGAACCCGAGATCTTGTAATAATTGGATTGTCCAATTGAGATGACAAATGACCATGTCCCTCTCTTGTGCCCTAATCAGGATGTCGTTGAGGTAAACAATAAGTCTTACACCTCTTTCCCTCTGATACTGAACCACCGGACGCAGAATCTTGGTGAAGCACCAAGGCACTGAGGACAAGCAGAAGGGTAGTGCGGTGAACTTGAACAAATGGGAGCCCCATTAAAATTGAAGGAAGCGTTTGTGGGGTCTGAAAATTGGCACTGAAAGGTACGCGTCTTTTAAATCTAATCTGACCAGCCAATTGTTGTTTCTTAATAAATCCCTGAGGAAATGTATGCCCTCCATCTTGAAATGGCAGTATACAATCCAAGAATTTAACTGTTTGAGGTTTAGTACTAGTCGGGAACCACCCCTTTGTTTCGTACCAGAAAAGTTGTGCTCATGAACCCTTGAGGATGAGGAGAGGACTCTACCACCGCTCCTTCCTGAAGGAGTGCAGCAATCTCCTCATCTATGAAAGACTGATCTCCGAGGGTAAAATGGAGAGGAGGGGGTAAGACCTTTTGAACTAGTGGTGCATAGAACTCTAGGTGAAAACCTTGGACAGTCTGTAACACCGACGGGTCTTGTGTGATCCCCTGCCACGTTAAAAGAAAATGTTGAATTCTTCCCCCAAAATCACTTCCGACAAGTGAATAATCCTTACCTGTTGCATTGGACTCTTGTCCGGAACCGCCCCCATGGAATCCTCTGGAGGCCCTGCCATGACCTCTGCATTGAGTGGGATAGAAATTTAAGGAACCATAGTTACCCCCTCTGCCTCTCTGTTGTGCAATTCGTGAGGCCTGATAACCTCTGCCTTGCGCTCGACCCCTGAAGCACCCGGCCTGTGCAAAAAGAGCATTATTGAAGATCTTTTTAATAGACGATTGGGCTTTGCCAAGTGCAGTGAAAATCGCCATGTATTTGCCCAGGTCTTTGATGAATTTGTCACCAAATAGCATACCATAAGCCAAGGATCCTGCTTCATTAATTGCCAAATCAGCTAACTTAGGGTCCAAGCACATAAGGAATGAGCGACGACGCTCAGTGGACATGGTGCAGTTAGCGTTGCCCAGAAGGGAAATAGCACACTGAGCCCATTCTAGTACTACTTCCGGGTCTAAGAGAGTGTTGGATTCTTTAGCCTGGATTAATAAATCTAATATTTTTGTTCATGGTCCAGATACCTCAAGGAGTTTATCCTGACAGCTGCGACAAGCTCCCTCTAGCCCTTTCTTCGGGTCTTTGGCCAATTTTTTAAGAAACGTCACCATGCTGGGGTCCAATTCAGGGGTATCTGCCACTTTACCAGTCAAGCATGGCCTGGGACATTCTGAGCGAAGAGTGTTGCAGATGTCCTTTTCAAAACTTTTTCGTAATCTGTCTTGAACATAGTGAGCCACTTCAGCACTAGGGGTTCCACTCCGTGAAGCGGGGATGTATAATCTCCTCTGGGGTAAAAAGGAGGTTACGCCCACCTGGAACTGGATTTTCTGATGAAACATGGTGGGATTTATGCTTTTTCTTATGTGGATGGGAATCTTTTTGTGAGTCCTCTGAATTAGAAGACAAACGTTCTTGTGCCTCCTCCTGAGGCTGAGAAAGCAATGGAAAGGGGGCTGTGGATTCACAAGGGTTAAACCCTCCATACTTATGGTCCCGCAGCACTGAAGCTGCCATTTGCTCCAAAATATTGGATGAAGGCGCTCCCCCTGAGCGTTGCATTGGCAGTCCTGATATTTCCATGGCATCAAAAGATTGTGAGCGAGTCTGCTGATTGCCTTCGCTTAAAAATTCTCTCCTGCCAAAATTAGTCAACGATTGTGTGAAAGACTTCAAGGCTTTTCTTAAGGCCCAATTCATGGAATCTTGCACATGGTGACCAAGTGCCTCCACTAATATCTTCTCCATCTGGTGTTCCATGGGCACCTCTTGCAATTCCTGAAATTGCTCCTCCTCATTGGCGTAATTGGCGCCATTATCACAGTTAGGAGGTGTGGAAGAGTTCAAAATGGTCAGGACACCCTGTGGCAGGTATGCAAAATATTTTCAATAAGGGAGCAATACAACTGCCTGGCCAGCGCAGATAATTAGATTGAGAAAGGAGCATCTGCACACAGAAAATTATTGAATATCAAATTCCCCTAGTGTGCAGCCCTAAAGCATTTATTACAACCCTGTCGGGCGCTCTGTGAGGCCACTTAAGCTGTGCTGCAAGGCAGGCGCTTGAAGAGCCAATCGGAGCTGAAAGAATTTCCTAATCGGCTCATCGAGCAACACAAATGATAGAGGACGGCGTCCTCACAACGTGAAACTGAAATGTGGAGGAACTCCGCTGGCCTTGCTCTCCCTCCCCGCTGGCCCAGCAATAGGGATCGTCCGATCCCTCTACTGCTCTTGACGCGATGCTGCACAAGCAGGTTTGAACGTGTGCGCTTCAAAATGCACACTAGAGTATACAATTGAAAGAACAACATATTTATCTGGCTGTTTCAGCAGCAAAGAAAGAGGACGGACGTTATTGCTGGAGCCATATACTGTATAGGGTCAGGAGAAGGACCATGATTGGATAGCATATGGTAATGGGATATGCAGTTTAAAGTTTTACTGTGTTTTGATTGGCTGCTGTTTGCCAGTAAAGATAAGAGAAAGCATAATCCAAAACCTTCGGTCCTGACATAGAATGTGCACAGGCACTCAAGATTATTAATTGCTTGGCCAAATCACCGAGCCTGCAGAAGAAGATGAGAACCCTTTCTACAGAAGAGCCACAACTCTCGGGGAACCTGTTAACTTTCCTGCTAAAGACATTACTGCAGCAAAGGACTGTATTTGAAAAGTGTACCTTTAACAAGTAACAGGACTGGCGCTCTTGATTCATCTCTCTCTGGATCTTTATGCATCCTACATAAGACAGGCCCTAGTGAGTCCAGGACACTACAGGTGTGAACGAAAGGGGAGGAAGAAATGAAAAAAGAGTTAGAAATAGATAATGAAACAAGGAAAGCACAAAACAGAAAGAAACAAAGAGAGAGAGTGAGAAAGAGAGAATGGGATTGGGGAAGTAGGGAAAAGGATAGAAATAAAGAAAAAGAGAGGAGGAGATAAAGTAAGACATAACAGAAACGAAAAACAAGACAGACGTAGATGTATAGAGTAGGAAATTAGACAAAGAAAAATGAAGAAAGAGAGAGGAGAAGACAGAGAAAGGAAAAGAAATGGTAGCTGCTGTGTGCTGCTTCAGTGCCCCTCCTTTGCTGCACCCCTCTAGGTAGCAGTGACCCTGGGGGTGTGGCACTTCTGGCAATCATGATATCCCATCAGTGACATGATCAGTCATTGGCAGGCTGGTACCCATGAATATGCAGTAAAGATGGTGACAAAGGAATATTTGTGGAACAACGTGGTAAATTGTGTTTTTAAAGCACATTTGTTCTACAGGTGGAAGGAACCCCAAGTGAAATTCCTTTCAGACGTTTCATTTTCATATGATACAATACAAGTCTCAAATGTAGCTTGTAGTGCAGCTATTACAGCTCGTCAAAATTTGTTCTTGACGCATTGGAAAACGGATGCTTCTTAGAGATCGCCAGCCCTACATTTCAACTTCAAGGAAAGCAAGCCTTATTCTTTCAAGAAGCGTCAACGGAGTAAATGAATAGGTTCTTCTTCGACAAAGAATTCTTTTAAACACCCTTCAAAAACACATCAATCTTTGGAGCAATCTTCCAGGTTGCATGGAAAATCCTTTTCCAGGATTTATTTTTTAAAAGAAAAAAAACAGGAACCAGTTTCCAGAGACCCTCTTTCCTGATTATGCTGAATTTCAGGATACTGTGGACAAGAATTTCAGGTGGGTGGTCAAATTCACCACTTTCTAGAATTGAAAACATCGACCTCAGATTTGTGGGTTCTGGGCTGTTATTAATACTGTGTTTCATTGCAGAGACTTTTATTACGGTGTAAAAGGTATGGGTTGTTCAACATGCAACAAGTGAATAACAGTGATTCCATCAAATGCACATTTCTAGCATGTTCTTCTGCTTTGCCATTCTATCTAGAAGTTGTAATAATCAAGCGTATGCAAAACACATTCGATATATTTAAAATATCTGTGCGTTTGTTTACTTTAGAGTTCTTCAAAAGTAGCTGCAATAAAACTAGGCTTCTCTATGGTTACTGTTTAGAGTTATTCCAGGGCTGTGGTAAACACTTCATTTCAAAGTTCTCTATTTCCTTCACAGTATAAGTACAGACTCTTCGATCTAAATCATATTATGTGTTTAATCTCTTCTATTTCCATAGTTTAAATTCTCGTATTTCTAAAGTTTAAAGTTTTTGTTTCTATAGTTTAAACCATGCTATTTCTACACTATAAATTTATCTATTTCTTTCAGTGAAAGTGTGACGTTTTAAACATGCATAGAAATGCTAGAAATGTGTGCACCATATGCTTGTCACCATCTTCCTACTACCAGTATTGTTTTAATGACATAGGATAAATAATTGGAGCTACAAAAACCTAGGTGTAGGACTATAGTTTGGAGAGAAAATTCATATGGGTGAAGATGAGGATAGGGACAGTACCAGCGTCCACCTGAAGAAAAGAAGGCCCAAGCGAGACTCCTGCGAGGCTCCTGAGAAGCAGTTAACCTTCACTGGCTGGTGCCAGGGCTTCGTTTGTTCTTGAACAGATACAATTGTCTTTACCCTTGTACTCGGAATAGCAGGCGTGTTATTTCAGGCAGATCAACAGATCTTGGTGTCCTGAACCAGGTATGTGCACCGCTTCTGAAATAGCATCTAGAGAAAGCACAGTAAGTGTGTTAGGGTTATACAATTCAATGCCTATGTTATAATTCTTTTCCTATTATTTTCACTTTTCTTGAATTCCTTCACTGCTTTAATATCTATAATCTGTGATGTTACCCTCACACTGTGTGCACTAGATTAATCATTTGTAAATAAGCATTAAAAAATGTATAGTAATTTTCCAACGATCCGTGTGTGTGATTCATTAACAAAAAGGATTTGGGGTTCCACTGGTGTCTCTGAAATCTTCTTATGAGACTGATTATAACCAGGAAACAATGATTTTTCATGGTTCAGTAGGTGAGACTTCATCTTCAACTTCTTCCATGGCATCTCTGAAAGTATTAGTCTCTAGCCTCTCAGCCAATATGGACTCACAAAATGGGAACATGAGAAATCAGATAGTAGCTTCAGTAGACATTGGTACTAATAAGGAATGATGATGCATCCAGGACATTGAAAGGTGCTCACACTGTATGCCAGTTCTCTTGGGAGAGGAACAACACTGGACTCCCCACCCATTTAAGCAAAGTAGTCTCTGACAGAGAGTTACAAATTCTCAAATTAGCGAAAACTCGCAGTTCTGTGAGTGTTACATCATTTCCATGTGCAGTTACATCATCACAATGTGTTGATCATATCACACAACAAAGTGACAGTGGCATATACCAGTCATCATGGTAGTACCCATTTCCATGACTTTGAAAGATGTAGCAGCCCAATGGGTATCTTCTGAGCAGACGAGAGCTACCATCTTAGAACATGTCATTATCCCAGGCAACATTTCTGAAGGAGTGCAGGAGATTTGGCACCCCTAATCTGGACCTTTTTGTCCACAAAAAATAATCGCTTCTGCCTAGATTCTGCTAATGTTATCCAGTACAATGAGAGTAGATACACTTTTGGTTGAGTGGCCTAAGACTACTGTATGCTTTCTCTCTGTGTCCTGTAATTCCAAGGCTCCTTATAAAAGGGGAGCTGAGATGATAACTGGACCTAGATGCAGACCTAGGATTTCTCTGCTTCAGGCTCTAGCTATCCTTCCTCTGTGGATTCTTCCTCTTTCCATGTCTCCTTTCAAGCCTCACACTCTTTCTTTCTGACTATCAATGTCAGGCTGGAAGTTAAAATGCTAAGTTTACAAACAAAGGGTCTTTCACTTCTTTTAGCAAACATTATTCAAGGGTTAAGAAGGTTTTGTAGCCTTGGTCTTTGAAGTCATATTCCAAGGAATGGGCTTCTTCTAAAAAATGATATTCAGTGTATTTGATGCCTCTAGTTACATGTCTTTTACAAACTACTCTGCAATTTCTGTGGCATGGGTTCCAACTCAATCTCTCCCTTTCTGCATTGAAATCTCAGTGCTCTTGGGGTTAAGGCGTTCTATAGTTTGACAATTCCTTTCAATGTGCTGATATCCTGTTTTCTAAAATGTTTAAGAGTCTTTCTTTCACTAAGCCCCTTTCTCATCCTGCCACTCCACCTTGGGACGCTATTACTTGAAAAGCTTCAAGTCCATCCCTTTAACCCTCCGGTTTCTGCTGGCTAGAGATTCCTTTCTTACTATGTAGCTTTCCCGGTGGCAATACATACAGCCTGCAGAATGGGGGACTTTCAACACTGTTATGTTGTTTTCCTTTTTTAAGATTGTTGGAGATGGTGTGATTTTGAGACCTGATTCTTCTTTTATTCTGAATGTCAGTTGTTCCTGTCATTGTTCTCAAGCAATATATTCTTTCTACTTTCGTTCCTTCTCTCTCTTCTGATGAGGAACACATTGCATTTCCTTGATTGCCTTGATGTTATAAAATCTTTGCCAATTTATCTTGATGGGTATAGCACATTCAGGTAACCAGACCATTTATTTGAGACCTAAGTGTATTGGTGTAGAAGGCACCCAAGATGACATTCATTAGATGGATTAAAATGACTGTTGCCTTGGCATATGCAAGACAGGAATTTTGCAACATTGTAGATTCATCCATAATAGTATGTTTAATTCTTTGATGCCTATACTGTGCCAAGTTTAAATTCACCGTTATGCATTAACATTTTCATGTTGTGCATGAAAGTGATTCTAATGTGCTTTTCGTTATTGTCAAATCCTTTTAACTTTGGTACACCTCAAAAGTAATGACTGGATTGATACCAGGGGACATAAAGGCATTAGCCCAATTACTTACTGGTAATCTTTGTTAATCTTAGTCCAGCTCATACTTGTCCCAACCAGTATACCCCGTTCATCCTCCCTTTCTTCTTGACCTTTGGCAGTGTTTGGGAATTCATGAGGATGCTGAGAATACTAGCCCTATTATGGCACTCACTCTGGGTATGTTGTTAACAAAGATCCAGAATCGCCTTTAGTCTTTTTGTCAGAGATCTAAATCATCTATGCCATGATGAAAGTTCTCTTTGTAACCCAAATATTTTGCTTACACCTTTTTTAAAGAGTACTTATGGTTTAATTTGTAAATAATCAAATGCAGAATGTATACCCTGTTGTCCTAATGCTGAAATAAACTACCCATAAATTTGACAATAGTATTTCCTGTACATTTCGTTTTATGGAGGACTTTGTCAGAAAATCTCTGATGTAGAGGCAAGTTGATTCCTGTAAAAAAAAAGCATTGGCAAAGCCAACAGATCTCACCTTGTAGACCTATTGACATGCCAATGTAGCACAGGCAAACAGCATTTTCCTCCTTGCTAATACTGTGCAGTATTGGCAAAACCCACCTGAAAAAGGCAAAATATGCAGTCGCTGTTGCCGGTCACGTCATTCTGTAGGCACACACATGCATTGTCACCAGGGCCACAGGAATTATGTGATTCCGCTGCTGCAGCTTTTTTCTTATAATTATGGATTCATCACACTTCCCACATAATCATTCATCTGCTGCATAGTCTCCATATTTTAACAAAAAGGGCATTTTGTTTCTAGCAGAAACAGATCAAAAGTTACTAAAAACGTAGCAACATGTGTTTGCTTTCAATGGCAAGCCCTTTGCAAAGGTTAGCTGGTCATTTCTCAGTTGCTTATTTCTGTATTTGGTTGTTAAACTGGTACTAGTGAGGTGAAATCATTGTCCAGACAGTATTACCATGTGTAAAAATGTCAAAATAATGGCATAATGCTATACAAAATGTTTCTGTATTGTGCCACATAATTTGCCTTTAATGTAGTCAACCCTGCTGCATGATGTAGTGCTCCCCTGCCACATAGTTCTAGTGGCCCTGGTCTGATTTGGCATATGCACATGCATGTTTCTCCATGCATGATTGTACCATGAAGCCTATAGAATGATCACCATGCCACTTTATAGTTTATTATTGCCCAATCTAAGATTGCAGGTGCCACTTCTATTGGTAAAGAAAAAAATAAATGATAAGTGTGCAAAAGTGCTTTTCTTCTAGCGGTGCACCTGGCAGCAAATAGCTGCTTCTGGGCCCTAAATATAGTGTGCAACAAAAAGTGTAAAGGCCCACAATGGTTGGAGGAACAACTGAGGAGTGGGTGGAGGTAAGCAACTGGGAGTGAGGGAGGTGAAATAAAAAAAAGGGCAAGTGGGGGGTGGATGGGAAGGGCAGCACATTAGGGGAAGAGCAACACAGAGCGTGGAGTGGTGGGAGAAGCCGCACATGAGGAAGAAAACACCACAGAGTTTAGAGGCAAGTACTTGGTGGGGGCAAAGCACACAAGAGAGTCAGGAAGAGAGCTAGATTATATATGTACTTTCATGTAGTGTTTAAGAAAAAGACAAAAGCAGTTTCCTAAAAGTAAGCAATGGAAGGTTACAAATCAGCCATTCAAAAGGATAGAGAGGCTATGGTCTGTGGGAGGTGTGAGAAACTGGGTAACTGGTTGATGGGGGTGAGACCGTACTCAATCAGCAACCACAATCCTTGGCAGGGTGAGGCACAAGCAAACTCCAAATTGACCAATGCTCAACCCTCTGGTAGCTTGGCAGAGAGCAATCAGGCTTAACCTAGAGGCAATGTGGAAAGTATTTTTGCAGCACTTCAAACAGCAATAAAGTGAAAATATAACACAAGAAAAATCAGACACAAATTTAGAAAAATAAAATTAATTTTAATAAATAAATCAGGACCAAAATGACAAAAATCTAATCAGTAGAACCGGTGATATGAAAGTTTGAATATTTCAGTGAAAATAGCACCAAAAAGAACAAATTGGCAACTGTGGATATCTGGTCGCAGCGGACAAGGAAAAGTTCAGAGTTCAGGCAAATTGCGACGCAGTGTGGGCTGGCTACAGGGATTCAGTTAGGCCTGCTGAACAAGAGTACTTTAAATTCTGATTGAAGAGCACTGTGAGGTCCCGCATCGAGGTTGTGATATGCAGCCGAGGTGATGCATCAATTCTGAGAAGCTGCAGAGCTTTGATACGAGGTCCTGCATCATCGGCGAGGAGCACATCGACGAGGGCTTGCAATGCGAAGTCCAGCATTGAGGATTCATTGCACAGCCGAAGAGTCAGTTCCGAAGAGTTGTGAGGCTGCGATGCAAAAGCATGCATTATCGTTGAGGCTGCTGTCGATGACAGATTTACGACACGAGGGTCTTTGTCGGTGAAGCTTCGCACAGCGGCGGTTCTGAGGTTGGCTGTGAGGCCAATGCTGAGTCCTTGCTGTGGGAGAAAACCCGCAGAAGAGGCGAACTATCGGTTCCGCACTGGGTTGCGCCGCTCAGCAAAGGAGATGCGTTGGTTCTGCTGGATCCACAGATAGGCTTGCAGAGCACATTCAGGCCCACTTCAGGTGGTCCAGGACTGAGGTGGCATCACTTGGCAGGGTAGGATTCACAGATGCCAGACTCAAAGTTATTGGAGCATTCTTTCCCTGAAGCTGTAGTCCGGAGGCCAGTCAATTCGCTCTTGGAGTCACTCTAGGGTTCAACAGATTCAAGTCTAGTCTTTTCATTGGGCAAGAGGACAGAGGGCAGCAGGCACCAGGTCAGCACAGCAGGGCAGAAGTCCAGCAGGGTGGTAGTCCTTTGAGCAACACAGCAGTACTTCTCCCTGGCAGAGTATCCACAGGTCCAGAAGTATACTGGAGAGTTGGTGTCTACTGTCCAATAGTTATACCTGAGCATTCTTTGAAGTGGGAGAAACTTCTAGAGGTTACCCGTTGAAGTCCCAGGTATCCTGCCTTCCCTGTCCTGGCTCCAGACTAACTTCAGGGAGTATGCAGCCCTTTGTTTGGCAGATGGACACAGAATATTCCAGTTTAAGAAAGCCTCTGCCCAGCTCTGCATTGCCATCCTGTCAATGATGGCCCATTCTAAGCTCTCTTTTGTGTGTGGCTGTCTACAAGGAATACACAAAGCTCAGCTGTGAGCTACACCTACCCATGTGACCCAGAGAAAGCTGCAGGCACTAAATGGCTAAGGCAGGAAAAGAGCAACACAAAAGGATGATGGACGGAGTGCTGAAACTTTCCAAACACTCACCCCCAGTCACAGATCTGGGTTTAAATCATCGTTCCTTTGCTCACTATGCCACCCCAGTTTGGACCCAGACATATGCAAATCAGTATTGAGTTGCATATGGCTGGGTCCAAACTGGGGTGGCATGATGATCCAAGATCTGTGATTGGGGGTGAGTGTTTGTAAAAGGATTTGCATATGGCTGATTATTGATTATATAAGCTACGCTCTCTCAGGATTTAGGCTTGCTTTATTTCATCTACTTCTGTCTCCCAGAAACCACATACATTTGGACACAACCAGAGCAGGTGTGCTATTGTTGCTGTCTCACCACAGTTGTGCAGCACTTTTCAGACTATTACAATCTTAAACATGATTTTCCCCCTTGGCATTTTTACAAAAAACTTAGTGGTTTCTCAAATCTTCCTTCTCTAATTCTACCTTAGCTTCTCTTCTAAGGCTCTCTCGAATTTACATTTTTTCATGGTGTGTGTTGAAGATACAACAGTGTAAATAAGAACAATTGTATGAAGGCTATTAGAAGCACCCACAGTCCGTAGGTTAGAGTGCTTAATGCTCTGCTTAAAGGCAGTTCTAGCACACACATTACAAAGCTGTTAAAACTCTATAGAATGTATTTAAGCAGTCGAAGAGATGTGTCTTTACTGAACAGGACAAACACTGAAAGTCTAGTAAATGGTGCTAGGCAATTCCATAATAAGTAGTTTGAATGGCCGATGGAGTTAGGCCATGTCACATCCACAATTACATCAGGGTTTGATCCAACAAAGAACTATCCTTTGCATAACAGATTACGACAGTCACCAAAAGTGCAATCAGCTACTTGTGATACTTAAAAGGATCACTACACTGCTCCAGGTAGTCATAGGACTGAACACACCATGGGCCTGGTCCTATGAAGGATGCACTACTGCTAGATAGTCTATTTGGGAGTATACAAAACGAATCTCCCCAAGCTTCCGAGGATGCAAAATTAAGTGGTTAGATTATGCCGGAACCTGGAAAGTGGTCCAGAGACCTGCAAAATATTTCAAACATGGGGTGGAGTAAGGTCATGTTACCTACACCTACAAGTGGCAACTCCAACCTGCATGTCCATTTGCAGCCTCAAATTATTCAAAGCAAATATAATAACTCAAACCAGACTCACTCAAAAACACAAGGAGGACGAACAATCGGACGTCTAGCAAATGAGCCTATTTATGGAGGATTTACTCATCCTTTAACTTTCTGCATTATGCACATTTCAACATCTTCCCCTTTGTGTGAGCTTTCCCAAATTTCATTAAACATTTTCTCCCTTTCATTTTCTTAATTTCTTTTGTTTCGTTTTGTCAGATTTCTTTTTATTCTTTCATTAACTTTGCATGATAACCATAATCCCAATAAACAAATCAGAACAATCAATAAACCCCCTAATATTTTTGCAAGAACCCCATTCCAAATATTACTAAACCAATTCCCTACTCTGGTAATTCCTCTCCCAACTTTCTCCCAAACTCCAGGTTCCTTCAGTTCCTTCAAATCTGCACTATCTCTTGTTAGGTTAGCAAGCATACCTCTAATCTTTTTGCTGTTATCTGGTATGAACTCACAACAATGGCGCTCGTTGAGCATCTTACAGACTCCGCCACTCTTCGCTAAAAGAATGTCTAAAGCAAGCCGGTTTTGAAGAGTCATTGCCCTCTCGGTAGCAACTTCAGTATCCATCAGGAGTATAGCCCCTGTGAAGTTTGTCAGCACGTTATCCACAATAGTAGACAACTTTCGAATCTTTATGGAGTTTAAGATAACCCTTACTGAAGGAATTATGGCTCCAAATATGTCACCAGCGACAGCAGCCGCTGTCTCTCTCATTTGTCTAGTATGTTGTAATTCAGACATTTTAGGAATTTGCTTTAAATCATCAATCTGGAAACTCTTTGGGAAAACTATTCCCAAATAACATGTCCCATACCATTCTTTAGGAAGACGGTAATAAGCATTAAGCCCACATATATAATAGATCCCAGGGATCGCTGGATCCTGTCCATTTAACATGAATGTCCATTTACTCTGAAACAAAAACACAGGCCTGCACTCACTCGTTCCCACAAACAAAGTGTCATGCTCAGATTTCGGCCTATATATACAAAGCCTACCTACATGTAATGCATCTATAGCTATTTTGCCTTGTTTCTTTATTGCGGTGTAAGCATAATCATTTGCAAGCGTGCGTTTTTCTAACCCTTTTTCTAGCCTTTCCTTTAATGCCTTTCAACTATCATCAGTGTGGTCTAAGAAGCTCTTCTCTACAGGCGTTAGTAAGCAGGTCAGATTATTGCGGTGCGCATAAGTTGTCCCAAATGTCAGTGTCGGTTCAAAGAAACCCCTAACTAATTTTATGCTGTGTTCTTTAGCTAATTTGTTTAGGAATTCAATCACAGGCACAAAGGAAAACACTACATCTAAGTTAGAATAGAAGTATTGCACATGTTCTTGATCTTAGAATCTTGTTAATAGCAAGCTGCAGCTTATCCCGTATGTTAGTGGCAGACTATGGTAAGTAACCCCTTCTTGTACTGACAAAGGAATCTTTGTGCATACATAACAATTCTTTGCATCCATTGTGTCAACATACTCATTCAGCAAGCAATAGAAGACATTAGTAGATAGTTCCCCTTTTGAATTAGTTCCCTCATGTAAATATTTTGCATCCTGCTCAAACTTCTCCCATGGTGTTAATGTAGCAGAATCAGGATTTGAAGTATTGTTAGTCACTTTCTTATCCATCCATGGCATTCCCACAATCACACCTATAATTATTATTGCACACACAATACCTAGAATGGCACTCAACCAACCACACATCCTACCCTTTTTACTATTACTTTTAGTGTGACTCATGATCTGTAAAGAATCAGATAGCAGAATAATACAAAGCAAACAATCAACTTAAGGACGATATAAAACCCCCTTTTTTTTTTAATGCAAAGTCTCTGTTTCTCAGCAAGTATTTACAGCGTTTCATTCACTCAAGGACCCTTTTTGTCGAATCAGGTTTTAGCAGTTTGTCATAATCGGTTTTTCAAAGTCAATTCAGGTTTTCAGTGTCACATCCGGTAATTTATCAGTCTCTTTTCTCAGCTTTTCAGCTTTCAATTTTAATTTCAATTTAACACAGTCTCTTTTCAAAGTTGAATTCAGGTGCTGTAGTATTGACCTGGTACCTCTCGATCAAAACAGAACGCCAACAATTCTTGTTGCCATTCAGCTGATGTTGCGTATGCCCATTCGGGACCTGCGTAACTTCTGTTTGTGACTCTTTTTCTTTTCAGTTTGCGTTCACTCTGCAACTCTCCTTCACTGAGATCCTCTTTTCTGGTTGTATCAACTTCTTCCTCCATTGTGTCACTAGGGACCACTTCTCTATTGCAGCTTGTGGCTTTGGCCAGTTATCTCCTTTATGTGTTTTCTTCCTGCTTGGCCTTTCAGAACGTTGAACAGCGCCCTCCTCTTGTGCTATGGTGTTTTCTCTTGATGGACCTGCAAGCGGCTCAGGAGGAGTCGGTGCACTTTGACCTCCCTCTGCTTCTTCCCCCTCGCCTTCAGGGTCTGTTACGGGCTCGACTTCAAACCTGTATCCGTCTGCTTCTGGGAGAACCTCTCCTTGTCTCGGTGACCCTGCCTCCTCGGCTGAGATGGGCTCACTGTCACCTCTCTCGAACTCGTTTATTGTTTGAGGGACTAAGCCGTCCTCAGTGGGCTCTCCTTCAGTCTCAGTTCCCCTTTGAATACTCTTCCTTCTCTGCAGTTGTTGTTTTGGACACTTCAAGTTCCTCATCAGTTTGACACGTCACCTTCTTTGTGTGACTGGCATGTATCCAGTTTGGAACGCCTGCACATTTCACAGCAGTGGTTGTTGGCAGTATTACTTGATATGGCCCCTTCCAATGCGGTTCCAAACACGACTTCCTCACGTGCTTCTTGACAACCACCCAATCACCGGCTTTCAGGTTGTGACCTGGATCACTTATCGGTGGCAATGTGGTAGCCTCCACCTGGTGAGAGAAAGAGCGGACCACATCAGCCAGACCCTAGCAGTAGTCCAACACCATATCATCCGTGATATTCACAAGAGCATTTGCAGGCACTGCAGGTAATCGCATAGCTCAACCCATTAGAATCTCGTGTGGAGATAGTCCTGTTTTCTTGTCAAGTGTGTTTCTCATTGACATCAGCACTAAGGGCAATGCATCTGGCCACTTCAAATTGGTAGCTGCGCACATTTTTTCCATTCTTGACTTCAAGGTACCATTCCTCTGTTCCACTAGTCCTGATGCTTCAAGGCGATAGCTACAATGCATCTTCTGCTCAATGTTCAATGCAGCACACAAGAGCTTAATCACCTCATTGTCGAAGTGTCTGCCCCTCTCTGATTCTAAAGAGATTGGGAATCCAAAATGTGGTATTAACTCCCTAAGCAACAGCTTTGCTACTGTGAGCCTGTCATTTCTACGTGTAGGGTAAGCTTCAATCCAATGACTGAAAACACACACAATCACCAAAACATACCTCAAACCTCCACACACAGGCATCTCAATAAAATCCATCTGTATCTTGCTAAACGGACCTCCGGTTCTCCCTATGTGGCTCAAAGTTACCACGGTCCCTTTCCCTGCATTCATCTGTTGACAGATGATGCACCTGTGACAGATAACCTCTGCAGCTTGTCTGAATTTCGGATTGAACCAATCAATTTTGAACAACCTGATCACTGCATCTCTCCCAAGATGTGCTTGAACATGGTAAAACCTTGCAAACTGTGACAAAAGAATGTTTGGCAACACCATTTTCCCCTCCTCTGAGACCCACAAGTCATCAGACCTCTGTATACATTGCATTCTCTGCCAGGAGCGTTTTTTCCTCTCTGCTGGCACGTACCTGCAGTGATCTTAGCTCATCTAATGTATCCACCACTCTTAATGCAAAATTTAAACATGTTTCATTCAGTTTCAGGTAACAATTCCCATTGATCTCGGAATGATATACAGTTTAATGCGCAAAACCTTGCGAGTTGATCTTCATAACCGTTTCCCATTGACACAAAGTCTTATGACTTAACATGAGCATTGAATTTCACCACGGCAATTTCAAGAGGTAACTGAATCGCATGCAACAAATCCTTAATCTTTTCGCCATTTTTCACTGGTGAACCAGAAGAGGTAATGAAACCCCTCTGTGACCATAGTTGGCCAAAATCATGTACAATTCCGAATCCGTATCTGCTATCAGTATAGATAGGGACTTTCAGGTTTTCAGCTGCGTGGCATTCCTTAGTAAGGGCAATTAACTCAGCCACTTGTGCAGAGTACACTCTTTCGAGCCAGAAAGCTTCTAGAATACCGGTGATTGTACACACGGCATATCCAGCTCTCAGTACTCCTACTGAGTCTCTCAAGCATGAACCATCAACAAACATAATGTAATAATTTTTTTCTAATTGGGTATCTTTGATGTCAGGTCTTGGTTCGGTGCATAATTCTGTTACCTCAAGACAGTCATGTTCTATTTCCTCAGCATCATTAATGTCTGCATTTTCAATGGGAAGTAAAGTTGCCAGGTTCAATACAGTACATCTCTTGAGGGACACATTTGGCGACTCTAGTATGATTGTCTCGTACTTAGTCAACCTAGCATTTGTCTTTTGCTGCGTCTTGGTTCGGGTTAATAGAATTTCAACTGAATGTAGAACCATTACTGTTAAGGGATGTCTTCACACTGTGTGAGGCTCTGATCAACTGCTGCAACTGCACGTAAACAACCCGGGAAGGCTGCTGCGACTGGGTCCAAAGTAGCTGAAAAATATGCTACTGGGCGGTTTGCACCTCCATGGACCTGTGTTAAGACAGACAAAGAACAAACATCACTTTCATGGCAAAACAGTAGAAAAGGCTTCGTGTAATCAGGCATACCTAAAGCTGGTGCCCTGCACATACATTCTCTCAATTCCATGAATGCTTCCATCTCTTTCTCGGACATGATTATGGTACCCGGGTCATCCTGGACCTCTTTAGCTGTCAGTTTCACTAAAGGTTTAGAGATAATCGAGAAGTTGGGAATCCAATGACGACAGTAACCCAACATTCCCAAAAACATTCTGACATCTCTCTTGGTTGTCGGGGGATTCATCTGCAATATGGCTGTCACCCTTTCTTTGGATATTCTCCTGGAGCCCTTTTCAATCAAGTGACCTAAGTACTTCACCTCTTTCTGATAGTATTGCAGCTTCTTTGGGGGCACTTTATGTCCGTTCTTTCCCAAATGGTTCAGTAAGGCAATTGTGTCATACCTGCAGTCGTCATTTGTTCTGGACGCAATCAACAAATCATCAATATACGGTACTAGAGTTGAACTGAAAGGCAGTTCTAGCGACTCCAAATCCTTCTTCAATATCTGATTGAAGATGGAAGGTGACTCAGAAAACCCTTGAGGAATTCTGCACCAAATGTTCACCTTATCCAGGAATTTGAAACTGAAGAGAAATTGGCTGTCCTCATGAAGAGGCACAGAAAAGAACGCTTGAGACAAGTCCACAACTGTGAACCATTCTGCATCACACGGAACCTGAAACATAATCACTGCTGGATTTGGCACTATGGGGCAGCATTTTTACCACAATCTCATTTATTTTTCTCAAATCTTGCACAATTCAAACCTTCCCACAAGGCTTTTTCAGGCCCATTATTGGTGAATTACACAGGCTACTCAATACCTCTTTCAGAACCCCTTGCTTTACAAAGTCCGCAATTATCTGCGCTACCTGAATGAGGACGTCTTGTGCCATGTGGTACTGCGGTACCTGGGGAAACACTGCATTTGGCTTAACCTGTACTTTAACCAGTTCTACTTCTTTTAACAGTCCCACTTCCTTTCCTGTCAGATCCCACACTTTCTCTGTCACTGTTCCCTGCAACTCAGCTGGCAAGTCGTTCACTGTAAGCATTGGGAATAAGGTTATCAAAGGGTATTCCTCATTTGCAGTCTCCGTCTCTAACTCTAGAAACTGGCCATCGTCCCCTTCATCATCACTGTTTGTCTGCACTTCAATCCTTTCATTGGAACAGGTAATCGAACATCTTGTTTTGCACAATAAGTCTCTTCCCAGTAGGGATACGGGACTCGAATCACAGACTACAAATTTATGTAATCCCTGAAAGTTGCCAATTTCAACTTGGACCGGGTCTGTAATCGGATTTGTCAGGAACTGATTTGCTACTCCTACCACTCTAATGGTACGCCCTGAAAGTGGCAATTTTGGAACTTCTGCACTTCTGACTGTAGAGCGTGTAGTTCCTGTATCAACTAGGACCGAAACCTTATGACCCATCACCTTTCCCTCTACATAGGGTCCCCTCTGGTCTACTTCTAGGGACGCTGCAAGCCTGCACTCCTCACTGTCTGAGCAATCATCTGACCATTCATCGTTTATTCCATCCTCACCACGCAATGGGAACTGTTGTACTGTGTTATTTTGATTCATTATTTGGCCTGCGACCTGTTGAGGAAGCATCACCTGTTGATGTCCCATTGGAGCCAATGGCATTTGCACTTGCTGTCTAGGTACCATGGGAACCTGCTGTTGTACCTGCTGCATTTGTGCTGGTTGAACACCCAGCATTTGCATTTGCTGCACGGGCTGTAATCCCTGCATCTGAACCATGTTATTCTGAAAGTTTTGATTTTGGCCCCTCATCTTTGGACCCCTCACATTTTGAAATGCACTGACATCATTGCTTTGTTGAACAACACCATCCTGCACCACCATTGTCATTCCCGCTTCCAATGCCCCACGCCGCGCACGCATGACATGGTGACACCTTTTTCATCCCCTGCACATCGTTTTGAACCACAACAGTATTCAAGTCTGGACCACGGTTCACAAAACCTCGACCTCGTCCTCTCGGTTGTGCCTGAAACATGCCATTCCCTTGCGGTTGCTATTGTACCACCTGCTGGATTACATTTCCCTGCATCGTGCCTGCGTTGCCTTAATCTACATCACCATCACTTTCTCCTTCAACTTTCTCTGCTTCAACTCAATCTCATCACTACAGTATTTCGCATACTGCAACACCTCATCAATCGGCTTGGCTTGCCAACAGATCAAATGATTCTTAATCATCTGACTAATCTCCGGTCTCAGCCTTCAACAAATCTGAACACAAGATGATTCATGTCTTTCGGTTCTATGGTCTCAGTGCCACTGTAATGTTTGAATGCTTTCAACAATCTCTCATAGTAAGCATGAATTGACTCTTTGGCCTCCTGTGAGGTTCGATCGATCTTCTGCCAATCAGTCACTTTCGGCGACACTTTCTGCTTCAAAAACTCAATCACTTTATGATAATATTTCATCACCTCCTCAGATGGTGCTCCAGTCACCTTATCCCTTGCCGGTTCCTGTGTCGGCCAATCCACACCGCTCTTGCATTCAAGCCATAAGTCAGGTGGAACTATAATCTCAAACAGAGTATTCAAGTCCTCCCAGAGACATTTCGCAAGCTTCACAAACCTGTCCGTCTGTTGGTACCACTCTATCAGCTTCTCCCTCAACCTGGGATAGTCATTGGTAAATGACAAAATATCACCCCTAGACCACGGTACATGGACTAGCACCCCTCCGGCTGTTTCTCTCATTGGTAAAATTTTTATTGTCCCCATGTCCAGTGCGGCTTTAGCCTGCTTTGGTTCCAGACCATCACCTTTTTCTTTATCTCTTTTCTTTGCCCATCTGCCTTCCCATTTCTCTAAGGCTCCCCAAATTTGTGCACTTTGCAGTATTTCTTTAAGATGCGCTTTCATTCCGTTAGACCTCATGTGTTCAAAATCTTTAGAATTTAAGTCTAATCTGTAGCTTCTTTTCAAATGTTTAGTATTCTCAATGTCTATGTTGTATTTGTCTGCCAGGTTTGCCAACCTCTGATGCACCTTGCCCACTTCTTTAGTGATTTTGGGGCACAGATACCTCAATTCTGCTTCTGTGTATGACTCTAATCTGTTCACACCCATTGTTCCTTCCACTAATTCTGCAGCTTCCACACCCAGTCTTACAAAATTTAAGTATTCATCCCTCTCTGACTTCTCTGCGGTCGCCGCAGTAGTTTGGGAAGCGTTGAGTTTTTCTAACCACTCATTCAACTGTTGCGCTGAAAAGCCTTACAACGAAATGTTTCCTGACTGCATCAATGGTGTCTGTGTCATATTTGTACTCATTGTCTGTGGGGCTAGCACACTTAACCCTGCTTGCCTCATTGTCTCCAAAGGAGCCCCAATTGGACTGAGGTCTAACAAAGACCTGAGTCCTTCTGCTGCTTGTTCTCTTGGTGTCATTACTTGGGGAGTTCCTGTGAACCCTCCTCTTATTGCCTCTTGAGTCATTATTCCCTGATCACACACGCCAGGTTTACCTTTCGCATACAACGGTACTGGTGGACCAACAGTAATTGGCAATTATATAGTAGCTGGGGACTGACCAACCCCCAAACCCTGTGGAGCATTAACTCCCATAGATTGATTCATCATTGGTGCTGTAGCTACTGACTGCGGTCCTGCAACTGCATTGTAACTCGGAACCAGCTGTTGCTGCGGCTGGGGCAGCAATTGCGGAGTCGGCTCAATCTGCTCTAGCTTTGATCTTGTGTTTATCGGATCAGGCGGCACCATCAGACTCGTATTTGTCTCTAGTACTGGGACGTCTGGATAGAGCCTCTGTATCGGCGGAGGTTGCAACTGTATCTGCGTGTCTGGTGAAGTGGGTACACTGACACCATTTTGTATCAAAACTGTATCACTTGTCTGCACTGTATTTGTAATTCCCTTACTCTGTGCCGGATCCTCAGGACCCACACTAGTGCTCGGAGCAGTGTCATTTATAGCATATGGTGGCGGGCGATCATGTAACAACTGATTAAGAAACTCTTCATCGTCTGAATCATCTTCATCTACCCAAGATCTCTGAGTCTCCTTTGACTTGCTAGAGCCCTTGTCTGTCTTACAGGTGGCTTTTTTTCCCTGTGTGTCATCTTCCTGGGTTATTGCCAGAAACAATTTAAGTCCGTCAACTATTCCTCTTCTCCACATTCTGCTCTCATAGTCCCATCTAGCCTCTGCTAGAGTATTTTCTGGCCTTTTCATTCTCCTTTCGAATTTTTGCTGTCTTTGTCGTATGGCCATTAAATCCCAGACTGCTAATGCCTCATATTGAGCTGGTCTCGGAGGCGGCTTTTGTACACTTAACATCCACCTTAAGTTCTCTAAAATTCTTGTATTGAACGTCCCATGCTCCGGAAACGCTAAACATCCCTCCTTTTCTGTTAATTTGCACCACTGCTTCATCCAAAGACATGGCGCGATTCCCTTTTCCTCCATTACAATATAAGCTGGAGTACCCTCAGGCGGTGTAGGCTCCCCTTCACTCGCCATAATATATGTATCTCCCTTCAAAGCACTCTTTAGCGCCTTGAAAAACTTCATTTCGCGTCTTTTATTTTGTTTAAAACTAATCAGAAAGTGACTTTAATTCCCAGAACTCTCTTCACCCACCTTTCTCCACCAATTGCCTCTCACGGACGGCTGCCAATCCGTGCGCGACCCCTCTCAGCAACTGACCTATCCCAGCGCGGCACCACTGACGTCACACTCACACACACTGCAGCTGACAAAGTCTTGCGGCTTGTCCTCCTCTCACAAAACTAATGGAATATATTGCGAGCACCTTTAACAACAATAACTCAAATTTGCCGGTTTACTACAGGAAGGGTAACACAATCGCTTCAGAACTTTACAGAGATTTCACTTGAAGCCTCGGCCACTACTCTCTCCTTCTCAGCTCCCGCACTCACAAGCAGAATTCGACCCGCAAATCCTACTCTCGACTTGTCAATGGTTTGTTCTGGTGCACTTTAGAACTTGCCAAATCTCCATCGAAGGTTTCACTCACACACTTGACTCAAACTTGACTTGTCAACCACACCCAATTGACCTATTAAACCGCACAAATTACAACATAAACCCAAGTGTCTCCTACACTTGTCAATATACTCCGGAGTCTTAGACAACGACGGGTCCGTACATCACCAACAACAACCATGTTGATAATTTTTTAGCACAAAGTGCCACACTCACATGAAGTTCGCCGACTTCCCTACTCTCATACTGCGAAGTACACCCACTCCTATTAAAACATCATTACCTGACCTAAATCCACACAAACTTCACAGAACACCTGCAATATGCATAAGCTGAGCAAGCACAATTTCTATACCACACATGCTAAAACACCGAGAACATACCCAACTCACTTATGCAGGCTCCGAGATTCCGGGAACGTCATGGGGAATTTAGAAACACATCATACCTCCAATTTGCATTATTTCGAAAAACAAATCTAAACAATGACTCTCCGTCCTAGGGTCCCGAAGGGCCAGAACCGTCACTCTGCTACCAGAACTGCTAACGCGTCCCTTTATGACTAATTTACACACTCGGGGACTCGTTTTAGGCCAATTAATCTTTTGACCCTGATTGAAGACACCTTAGGTCGAGATAGCTAATCAACATGTCAATCAATATGTCAATAATGTCATCAGTATTTATTATAACAATGCAATTCACCTTAGTCAAAGACATTTAATGAAACTCAGGACACCACCATGACCTTTCAGTCATGAATAACCACACAAGTTTAGTATGATTTTGTGATAGTTATTCCCTATTGATTACAATTCTACTAGTAAGTTTATTAGTCTCAAAACCAAGAAACACATTAGCATGGTCACAATATGGTAACTCTGATAAGATTTCATCAAAGCAGAATCATGAATATTAGAACATAGCAAGGCGTCAACATAGGTTATCCTTAGCAGAGTAACATTAGCGCATTATTCAACAAAGCATAGATTCAGTCGTTTGTCTATTTGCGTCAGTTTAGTGAATCTCTGTCCTAACCTCGAATTAGCATTGGCATGTTGGGCTTCATGCAAAACAATTTAGTAACACCAATTTGGAAAACATCTAGCTATGGTCTCTGTCAAAAGAAGCAGTTGGTACCTAGAAAGGAAAAGCAAACAGACAATTACAATTTCATTGTCATATAGTTACCCTCTGTATTGGGTCAGCACTCAGGTTCGGTCTTCATCCTCAGGACATCAGTTGGTTCGCCATCAGCCAGGAACTCAGTTCAGGTAAAAGGAGGCACTTCCCTCATAAGGAGGTAAAGTGTAAACGAGGAGTAAAGGGCAAGGATGGTTCTAAATAAAATTAGCAAGTCACTGAACAAAGTGACTAAGTGTCTGGATCATAGCAAATCGCATCAGCACCTCCCCTCGCTCTATCTAACGTTGCTCCCTGTGTCAAAGGTTTTTATCCCTTTTTCGTCGTACATTCCCCTAAAAGTTCATTGGTTAATGGGTTACACCCCACTATCTCCCTCCAATTGTCTTCACATTAGCTCATCGAATTTGTCACCCCATAACAGTTCTCACGTATTTTATTGGTCCTTATGATTGACGTCTTTAGCGGGTAGAATGTCCGGTATGATTTCATCTTCTTGTGATTCTTTGCGCATCTTTGGTCAGTGGCTCCATTGTCTGTACCGGTTCAGGCGACCTTGTACCTGCTACTGGTCTACAGTGTTGCATTCAGCTAAAAATGTTTCAACAAGCAAGTCGAATTTCATGAGAACGGATCTACTGCAGTTACATTCAGCTTCTAGTTTGAAGAAAAACAAGAGTTCATGCCCTCCAGCAAGTCAGCACACTGCACGTTAGAAAAACACATTTAATATGAGAGTCAGGCAGCTAGGCCTCAAATCATGCTAACTAAAGCCTAATGATTTATTAGCAAAACTGTAGCATATAGGTGTTCAATATTATTGTAAAATTATATTTCAATAAAACATTTCATAATTATTAGTCAGTTTCATTAGTCCCCGTGTATATTGGCGGCCACTCCCCGTGGGCATATTTCAAGCGCACGTTTTAGCAAAGCATATTAATACATTTTCTATGCGGCATTATTGTACATTAGTTCATAAACATTTCATGCTAATCATCATCATATACTTTATTCGACCATAGGCCATAAAAGTTACACATTAAATCGTACAAAAAGGGTGCGTTTGTTCCATTATGCTTTCACACTGGCTTAAAATAAATTTTAGGATAAAAATAGCTTCTCTAAAACCTTCAAAATCTGACCAAGATTTAAAAATTTAAAGTGCTAGGTTGATATTACATAGTGATACAGTTCCTTGATAGTTTAGATAGCATACTTTGACATGAAGAGCCTGCTCCCGGCACAATCATCATATAGGCAAATTTAGGCACTGCCAAGTTTTTAGAAACACAAGCACAATGAAATAAAAATCTTATATAATAGCTTAAAATGGATATCGAATTCATGTTAAGATGGCACGAATACCAGACAGGTGCATAAAAATCACTCTTTGCGGCTAACACTAGTAAGAAAAAATAGCAGAAACACAGGATGATTACCCACATATTTGTCTGAGAAAAATCTATTCCAAGCCCTGTCCAGACCACATGGTCATAATTTATCATCATCATCATCATCAACTTTGTTCGATCAATGACCATAAAACACATAAAACAAGATAATAAATAATTCTTAAGCAAATAAATAAATACACATCTATAAATTGGTGTAGAAACATTAGAACAATAACTTAAATTGCACATATGACTCTAAAACTTATCTATAGAAGAGATGAGACCTTAAATTACTTTTTGGAGATGGCATCGTATGCGCCAAGCTGTTGCTAAATACTTGCTTACTGAAAGAATTACGTCGGTTGAATTGTGGCTTTTTAGAACCCGTAGAGCCAAAGAGCAGTTCTTGAATCCCATGTCCCTGCAAATATTGCGGATCCATTTTAGTCGCGGAATCGCATAGGCTGGGCAAAAGAACATGAAATGCTCAATGGTTTCGAAAGTACTGCCACAGGCAGGGCATATATCGGGAAGATTAATCGACCCCCACCTATGAATCAATGACATCAGGGGCAGAGAGCCAAAACGAAACCTTGCATATAAGCTCTTGCCCTGCAAATCCGGTATAACATCCAAATAGGATTCAAACTTTGGGGACCATTTAATATCAATGAAGGAATTAGTTAAGCGGCCGTGGGATTTGTGGGTTATATAGTTGTCCTTAACATAAGACCAATAGGTTAACTTTAAAACGTTTTTATGCCGTCTCTCTAGTTTATGGGGATTTTCCCAATAATCACCCAGACCCACTAGCCGGAGCCAATGGGCCACGTGGCGAATCCAGGGTAGAGTATTAGCGTTCTGGCATTTCAATAGATCGAGTAATGCGGTTTTATATATATCTAGTTCGGGGTTATCCATAACCTGATCCAATAAAGGAGGGGTCTTAGAGTAGCTAGATCTGCTACTCGGCTTAACCCCAGATCTAGAAATAATGGAAGCAATGGTGTAGTGCGTGGACATGCAGTTAAGGCCCTTGCAAAGTTGTTTTCCCCCACACTGATCTTGTTACAGTTAGCGCAACCCCATACCTCCGCTCCGTACAGGGCTGCACTTTGAGCCTTAGCTGTATACATTTTTATTGCTGGGGAAACAACTTTGGTAGAGGTGCTTTGATAGAAACGCAATATAGATGAGGCTCTGTGTTGTAGGAGCCCTGCACTTTTTGTAATCTGCTCTTCCCATAAAAGTTTGCTGGTTAGCCTAACTCCCAGGTAATCTATAGAGCTTACTTCCTTCAACGGTACTCCCTCAATATGAATGGAACATTTTTTCCTAGGTCCCTTGGATAACACCATCAGTTTGGTTTTGTTAATATTAACCTCCAACCCATGATCGCTACAAAATTGGTTAAACCGGTCAACAAGGGTTTGCAACCCCATTGGTGTCTTAGAAATGAGGAGTGAATCATCAGCAAAGAGCAGGATGGGGATTTTTTGTGTATTCAGGGAAGGGGCATCATTCTGGCCTATGGACATGCTAATATTGATTATATAAGCTACGCTCTCTCAGGATTTAGGCTTGCTTTATTTAATCTACTACTGTCTCCCAGAAACCACATACATTTGGACACGACCAGAGCATGTGTGCTATCGTTGCTGTCTCACCACAGTTGTGCAGCACTTTTCAGACTATTACAATCTTAAACATGAGTTTCCCCCTTAGCATGTTTGCAAACTTAGTGGTTTCTCAAATCTTCCTTCTCTAATTCTACCTTAGCTTCTCTTCCAAGGCTCTCTCGAATTTACATTTTTTCATGGTGTGTGTTGAAGATACAACAGTGTAAATAAGAACAATTGTATGAAGGCTATTAGAAGCACCCACAGTCCGCAGGTTAGAGTGCTTTTTGCTCTGCTTAAAGGCAGTTCTAGAACACACATTACAAAGCTGTTAAAACTCAATAGAATGTATTTAAGCAGTCTAGGAGATGTGTCTTTACTGAACAGGACAAACACTGAAAGTCTAGTAAATGGTGCTAGGCAATTCCATAATAAGTAGTTTGAATGGCCGATGGAGTTAGGCCATGTCACATCCACAATTACATCAGGGTTTGATCCAACAAAGAACTATCCTTTGCATAACAGATTACGACAGTCACCAAAAGTGCAATCAGCTACTTGTGATACTTAAAAGGATCACTACACTGCTCCAGGTAGTCATAGGTCTGAACACACCATGGCCCTGGTCCTATGAAGGATCTACTTCTGCAAGATAGTCTATTTGGGAGAACACAAAACAAATCTCCTCCAACTTCAAAGGATGCGAAATTAAGTGGTTAGATTTTGCCGGAACCTGGAAAGTGGTCCAGAGCCCTGCAAAATATTTCAAACATGGGGTGGAGAGGGCTCCTGTTACCTACAAGTGGCAACTCCAACCTGCATGTCCAGTTGCAGCTTCAAATTATACAAAGCAAATGTAATAACTCAAACCAGACTCACTCAAAAACACAAGGAGGACGAACAATCGGAAGTCTAGCAACTGAGCCTATTTATGGAGGATTTACTCATCACGGACACCACAATCCTTCATTACAGAGAGCAGGGCCAGACAAAGTAGAATGTATTCTCCCCTGTTGCCAGGTAACAGATGTACACCGTGGAAACCCCGTTAACGAATGTTAATGCCCATTCTATGGAAGAGGGGTATCATGAACTTTACATTTTGTTGAAGGATATAAATCCGATCACTGTTCATGTGTCAATTAAAAATCCATAAAAAATGTTGGTCTGATAATAATGTGAAGCCTGTAAGCCAGCCGACTAGGGATGACACCTCTTATTTGGCAGTGCTCTATTCTACTTGCCTTCATGGCATGTGTGATGAATAATGCTGACAAAGCCATTGCAGATGTATGTCGTAGAAGACAGGCACTCAAGGTGCCAGGAGTGGTGCAGGTTGCTTATAATACAGGTTCAGTCTGGACTCATCAGCTATTTCTGGTAGAAGCACAATGCCAGTGTCAAACCTGCCTAGCCTGGAAAGTAAGCACTGCCATGGACATTTTTACACTGAAAATGTATGTAATACAACATTGGAATGTCAGAAGCTTAATTTTCGAAATACGTGAGGTACACTACCATACCAGAATACATATTGCCCTACATACATGGCTGCACTGGAGGACCAAAAACAGCCATGGCAGAAATCCTAAACCAACCCCGCTTCCTTCTTCTCCTCACACCCTCTCTCTTTCCATCCATTCATTCTTTCTCCTTCCCTCTCTCCTCCTTGCCTGATAGCTCTCTCTTTCTTCTCCCTCTCCCCATCATTTGTATCACGTGGCTGCTACAGTTAATTTTGGGGAGCTGGGAAACTGAGGGAAGCTTCAGCAGAAGACCTGGGCTTTCAAAATTAAAAACTAATAGCTCCAGCCCATCAGGGAACTGTGAGTGGGAGTAGACTGCCAGTCTGGCCCTGCCTACAAATTAAGCATCATTCTCATGCTGCAGTTCTGTATTTTTTTGTAAAGCCTAATTGTTTTGCCAGTCACCATACTGGCACAGTACGCATAGGCACTGGAAGTGGGGCGAAGGGGGGCACTTCAGCACACCCAGAAGTGACCATGCTGGAGTTCTGAAGGCGAACGAGCAGTAAAGATGCCTTTAGATTTTGTTTTTCTCTTGTCACACTTGCTGCCAGATCAATACAAAGGTCAACTGTCAGTCTCTGTCTTCTGCCAAATTGCCTATTATTTGGAAAATGGTATTTACTTTTATTTCTCTAACTGCAAAGTAGGAGGATGTTGTAAAAGTGACAATCTTGCTGAAGTACAGGAACTGAAAGGTATGGCTGTGTAGGATGTCAGTTTTTTTTCTAACTCACAGCAACATTTAAATGCCTGTAAATTAACCAAACACACATTTCGAAATACATCAAGAATAGGAAAGGAAAAATGAAACACAATTTTTGTATATCTGAAGTGTGATGGAAACAAAGATTTTAATATGATCAAAACAAAAGAAGACAGTTTACTTGGTGAAGCGCAAATATTAAATATTTGCTGAAACTCGATTTCCATACATTAGAGTTTGTGCACTATATAGTTTTAGCAGTAAAACTGCATGCTAGCCATTTCAACAGAAATGTGCTATCTGTAAATTACAGTGTACTACCTCACGATCCAAAATGCTTCACTGGCTACATACCACACCCTTACCACTCTCCTGTTGAATGGGCCTAGCACATTTGGCACATTTGTTTTTTGTGTGATGCTTGGATTTTTTACAATCCCTATGATTTCAATGGTGTGCTAGCGTGCCTTGTCCTTAGTAAGTAAACTTACAAGGGGACGCGTATACGTCGATGAACCTTTTGAATCGCACAGAGTATCCTAGTCACACATTGACTACTGAAACGATAGCTAACATCAATAATCAAGAAACATTCTATGGAAAACAGCTTTAAACCATAATACTCAAGAATAACCACTACTCAATAAGGAGTTAACAATTGTATTCCCTATTGATTACAATTCTAGATCATCCGTTAGTTCAATTTTTATTCAAATCAATCTTTTATTAATTCATTACAAAGACATTAATTCTTAAAGAAAGCAAATATGACCATGCAATACCACAAACTAAGAATACCAGCATTAATAGGGAAATTCAGCAATTAAGTTCATTAGTCATTTGTCTCTGTCAACGGCACCCCTAACAGCCTACCTAACCAACATTAGCATTAGCATGGGGGTCTTCATGCGCAAACAATTTAGAAAAAACATCAACTTGGAAAACTCTACCTAAGTGAGAATCTCTAAAAACAGCACAGCTGGTACCTAGAAGAAAAGGCATAAAATAGTCAGTCACATTTCATAGCTACCTATCCAGGATGGATCGGCAACAAGTCAGTCTTCGTCTTCAGTTCATCTACTAGTCAGCTATGTATCAGGCTCACAGACCATGAGCCCAATAGCAGCACCTCAGACAGCGTCTCCTGATGTCATCAACTCTTCTCCTGCAACTCCCTTGTCATGACTTTTTATTAGGGTCTCCAGGTCCATCCCCATATTTGCTAATTGGTCAATCAGTCGGCAGATATAACTGTAACTTATATTGTTTTTCACCGAATCTACTAATTTTCATATTTATTCCTTCACAAGATGTTGATTGGTTCTTCATGCGATTCCCTCATCATCCGGCTCATCAGGTATCGAAATTGTTGCATATTCTTCTTCAGTCAGTGCTTCTATTGTTCAAGCCCTGGGAAAGTACATTTAGCCTGCTCTACACATAATTGTAACAAATTGTCTTCATCATCTCTTGTCCGCCGGTACATTGCAGAACATTATTAGCTAAGTAAGTTGAATTTCGAGCGGGTCAAGGCTATTGCGACTTCGAGTCCTCTGCAAAGCATTCAGTATTTCAGTTTCTTGAGTATGCAAGGCCCAGGGAAACTAGGCCCTTAGTCCAACTAACTTAATACTACCAATTAATACAAAACATATGTTATACATCTCATTATGACATATTATTACATCTTTTTCTCATATATTTTCATTAATTCATACAATTTCAGTCATTTTAGTACAATAGTGATCATACCCCGAGGGCACATTTTCAAACATGCACATTATTTTTCTATAATTAATTTCTCTATGCAATTTCTCATTAGCAGCAGCATATAAACCATTAATAATTTTCTTAATTAGCATATCTGCTTCAACAGTCCCTCGTCTGGTGACTAAATATGTCATCACACCTTCCTTTATCATAATTTTTACAGTTCTGTTTCTGATGTACTTTGACTTCTCCTTAAATTTCTCTATAGATGCTCCTCCTAGGCTGCTCTTCCCTCCTCTGATTATTCTTAGATCTTTTTAATTGTAGTTTCTGCCATAATTTACATGTACCCCATAATCCTAGTATAGAAACAATCACAATTAATATTCCCTGTACAATTTTCCGTAACACCCCATTCCAAATTTGACTAAACCAATTCCCACGGAAGCAAATCCATTTCCAACTTTTTCCCAAACCCTTGATTCCTTCAATTCTTTCAAATCCTTGCTCAAATTAGTTAAGTTAGTAAGTAATTCTCTTATCTCTATATCACTATTGGGTATATATGAGCAACAATGCCTAGCGCTAATCATCCTACAGACTCTGCCTTCTTTCGCTAAAAGTATGTCTAACGCAAGCCTATTTTGAAGCGTCATAGCTCTATCCGCAGCCAAATCAGCATCTAACAGGAGTATTGCCCCTGTGAAATTTGTCAACATGTTATCCACAATAGTAGACAACTTTTGTATCTTGATTGCATTCAAAATATCTCTTACAGAAGGAATTACTGCACCAAAACTATCTCCCACAATTGCAGAAGAGGTTTCCCTCCTCTGTCGCTCATGGTGTAATTTAGTCACTTTCAGAAACGTCTTTAAATCATCAATCTGATAAATTTTAGGGAAAACTATCCCCAAATAGCATGTCCATACTATCCTCTAGGAAGACGGTAATAAGCATTAAGTCCACAAATATAGTAGAGTCCAGGAATTGCAGGGTCCTGACCATTCAGCATAAAAGTTATTTTATTCTGAAACAAAAACACATGCCTACATTCACCCGTTCCTACAAATACAGTGTCAGTGCGTGATTTTGGCCTATATATACAAAGCTTCCCTAAATGTAATACATCTACAGCTAATTTCCCTTGTGTTTTAATAGCAGTGTAAGCATAATCATTCTTATAAGTCCTTTTCTCCAATCCTTTCTCTAACTTTTCCTTCAATGCTTTCCTCCTGTCATCAGTATGTCCTATAAAGCTCTTTTCTAATGGGGTAAGTAAGCAGGTTAAATTATTTTTATGAGCATAAGCAGTGCCAAACGTTAGTGTTGGCTCAAAGAACCCTCTAACTAATACTATATCATGCTCTTTAGCTACTTTACTCAAACATCTAATAATAGGAACAAAAGAAAACACAACGTCATAGTTAGAATACAAATACTGAATATACTCTTGGTTATAGAATCTGGTTAACAGCAAACTACAACTTATGCCATAGGTTAAAGGCAGACTATGGTACATAACCCCTTCTATCACAGACAAAGGAATTTGCGTACACACAAGACAATTCCTTGCATCCATCGTCTCAACATACTCATTCAACAACCGATAGAACACATTAAAAGAAAGCTCTCCCTGAGCATTAGTATAGTCATGCAAGTATTTTTCATCTAACTTAAACTTCTCTAAAGCTGTTAGTGTAGTAGTCTCAGGAACAGAGGCAATAGTAGCCTCCATCATTTCATGAACAGACATTCCCACAAACATTATTATAAACATTATTCAATACATAATTACCACTCCAATACCTACAATATCTAATATTTCTGATGCAGTTATTTAATTCAGCCATGATCTGTAAAGAATCGGAAAGTAGAAATAACTCTTAGATAAAGTGCAACAGAAAAATCACAAATTAAGAGAAATATTTCTTTCTCACAGTTCAGTTTCACACGTAGGAGTCCTTTTCTCCTTTGTCAAAAATCGGTTAGCAGCTGGTCACATCCGGGCTTTCAATTGTCACATCAGGTTATCAATGTCTTTTTCCAGTTTTATCTCGCAGTCTCTTTTCAGATTTATCTAGATCAGCTCAACAACTCAGTCTATTGATTGCCTCAGGTTGCATCAAAGTACTGATTCAGAACTTCTGTATCAAAACAAAAAAACATAAACTCGTTTTGCCATTCACTTGTTGGTGCATATGCCGACTCAGGACCTGCGTATTTTCGACTTGCTACTCTCTTTCTTTTCAACATTCGTTCTCCACCTAATTCTCCTTCACTTAATTCCTCCTTTCTTGTAGTATCCACTTCTCAATTGGTTCATTTATGACCAATTCCTTCTTCTTCCCGATTCCCGACTCAGGCCAATTATCTCCTTTACTCGTTCCTTCTGTCAATATTCTCCTCAGGAATTGACTCCTTTCCTTTTCTCTCTCTATGGTGTTTTCTCTTGATGGACCTTCAACGGGTTCAGGAGGAGTCGGACCACTTTGACTTTGATCTGTCTCAACTCTCCCCCCCCCTTGATCTGGCACTTGCTCTGCTTGCTTTTCAGCACTGTCTGCTTCTGGGAGAACCCCTGCTGTGCTCGGTTCTCCTGCTGTATCCGTTGAGTTAGACTTTTGCTCACCCTCCTGCAAATCTTCACTTTCATCTCTTACAGGGATGATTGACCCATCTTCCACAAGCTCAGGATCAACTTCAGGTTCAGCTTGCTCTTGTTCTGGTTCAGTTGTAGCCACTTGCTTTGCTGCTGTTGGTGCTCTCAACAACACTTCTTCATGTTCTTGCGGACTCACCACTCTCTTTGCATGGCTTGCATGTATCCAATTCGGCAGTCCTGCACACTTTATAGCTGTCGTAGTTGTTAGCACCACCTGGTAGGGACCTTTCCAACATGGTTCTAAACAGGTCTTTCGAACGTGCTTTTTGATGATGACCCAATCTCCAGCTCTCAGATTGTGACCTGGGTCATGGATGGGTGGCAGGGTAACAGCCTGCACCTGCTGAGAAAAAGAGAAAACCACATCAGCCAGACCTTTGCAGTAGTCCAACACCATATCATCTGTAATATTGACAAGTTCATTGGCTGGAATTGCTGGCAACCTCGCTGCTCTTCCCATGAGGATCTCATGGGGTGACAGTCCTGTCTTTCTGTCAGGTATATTTCGCATTGACATCATTACCAAGGGTAAGGCATCTGGTCATTTCAGAATAGTTGCGGCACACATCTTGGCAATTCTTGATTTCAATGTACCATTCATTTGTTCCACTAGTCCTGATGCTTCAGGGCAATAGATGCAATGCAACTTCTGCTCAATGTTTAGTGCTGCATATAAGAGTTTGATCACTTCGTTATTGAAGTGAGTTCCCCTCTCTGATTCTAAAGAGATTGGCAATCCGAACTGAGGTATTAACTCTCTAAGCAACAACTTTGCTACTGTGAGACTGTAATTTATTCGTGTGGGGTATGCTTCAGTCCAATGAGTAAAGACACACAATCACCAACAGGTACTTTAATCCACAACATGCAGGCATCTCAATGAAATCCAACTGCATTCTGCTGAATGGTCCTCCTGCTCTTCCAATGTGGCTTAAATTCACCACCCTCCCTTTTCCCACATTTAGTTGCAGACAAATTACACATCGATGATACACTGCCTCTGCTGCCTGTCTGAATTTTGGATTGAACCAATCAACTTTGAACAACCTGACCATGGCATCCCTTCCAATATGTGCCTGGCTGTGATAATAACAGGCCAACTTAGTTAACAAACTATTTGGCAACACCATCTGACCCTCCTCAGAAACACAGACTTCATCAGATCTTTGAATGCATTTTAATCTGATCCAGAGTCGTTTCTCTTCCTTATCCGCATTCTCTTGTAATGTTTTCAATTCTTCTAGTGTATCAATTACTTTTAAAGAAAAACTTGTGCAATTATTCTCTTCTTCAGGCATCAGCTCCCACTTGTCTTTAAATATAGTTCAATGCACAAAACCTTGTGACTTGATCTGCATATCCATTTCCCAATGAAATGTAATCCTGTGTCTTTTGATGTGCATTGCATTTCACCACAGCGATTTCTTCAGGTAACTCTTTTGCATACAACAACTCTTTTATTCGGTCGCCATTTCTCACTGGCGTTCCAGTAGAGGTCATGAAACCTCACTGCGACCACAACTGGCAAAAATCATGAACAATTCCAAATTCATATTGACTGTCAGTATAGATTGTCACTCTTAATCTTGCAGAAACATAGCATGCTCTGGTAAGAGCTACTAATTATGCCACCTGTGCAGAATATACACCTGGAAGCCATGACGCTTCTAATGTGCCTGTAATTTTGCATACTACATATCCTGCTCTCAAAATCCCTGTTCCATCTCTGAGACATGAACCATTAACAAAGACAATTTGGTTATTTTCTTCCAAACGTGTGTCTCTAATATCAGGTCTTGGTTTTGTACACAACTCAGTTACCTCAAGACAATCATGCTCGATGTCTTCTTCTTTTTCAATTTCAACAGTATCACTTGGAAGCGGTGTTGCTGGATTCAGCACTGTACATCTCTTTAACGATACATTTGGAGCACCCAATATGCTTGTCTCATACCTTTTCAGTCTTGCACCCATCAAATATTTCGTTTTCGTCCTTGTCAGTTACATTTCAACAGATTGTGGTACCATTACCGTCAAAGGGTATCCCATGACTACCCCCTCACACTGGGAAAGGCTTTGACCAACTGCGGCTACTGCACACAGGCAACCTGGTAAAGCTGCTGCGACCGGGTCCAAGGTAGTGGAAAAATAAGCTACTGGGCGATAAGCACCTCCATGGACCAATGCCAAAACAGACAAAGAACAAGCATCACGCTCATGGCAAAACAATGTGAAAGGCTTTGTGTAATCAGTCATTCCCAATGCTGGAGCTCTGCACAAACTCTCTCTCAATTCAGTGAATGCTTTCAACTGATCTTCATCTAGGGCAATAGGATCTGTAACTTCCTTATGTGTTAACTGCTGCAAGGGTTTAGCAATTTCAGCAAAATCGGAATCCACTGTCTACAGTACCCCACCATTCCCAGAAATATCCTGACATCTCTCTGTGAATTCGGGGGACTCCTCTGCAGAATCATGGTAATTCTCACCCTGGAGATTCTCCTTAATCTCTTCTCAATCTGGTGTCCCAGCTATTTTACTGATTTGTGTCAATACTGCAATTTCACAGGTGAAACTTTATGTCCAAATTCTCCCAAATGATTCAACAGTGCAATCGAGTCATACTTACACTCGTCCCTTGTTCTGGATGCGATCAGCAAATCATTAATATATTGCACTAGAGTTGATTGGTATGGCAATACCAATGACTCCAAGTTCTTTTTCAAGATCTAATTAAACAGTGATGGTGACTCTGTATACCCTTGTGGAAGCCTCCACCAGCTGTAGACTTTGTCTAGGAATTTGAAACTAAAAAAAAACTGACTATCCTCATGAAGAGGCACAGAAAAGAAAGCTTGTGACAAATCAACCACTGTGAACCACTCTGCATTGCAAGGAATCTGAAACAGTATCAGAACATGTACTTTTCCACATGGCTTTTTCAAGCCCATTATTGGCAAATTGCAGGGGCTGCTTAACACTTCCTTCAAAACTCCTTGTTTTAGAAAGTCTCCAATTATTTGCGCCACCTTCATCAAAACATCTTGGGGCATGTTTTACTGTGGAAGATGCAGAAATACTGCATCGGGCTTTAAAGAGATCTTAATCGACTCTACCCCCTTAATCAGATCTACTTCGTTCCCTGTCTGGTCATAGACTTCTTCCTTAACTGCTCCCTGTAAGTCTGCATGCAATTCCTTCACAGTAAACACTGGGAAAAATTCAATCAATGGGTATTCTCAATTAGCATTGTTAACCATCATTTCAGTCACCTGTTCTTCCTCATCATCACTATTTGTTTGAACGTCTATTCCAGTGTCTGAACAATTAATGGAGCATTTTGTCTTACACAGTAAATCTCTCCCCAGAAGAGATACGGGACTCGAGTCACACACCACAAATCTATGTAGTCCCTGGTAATTGGCAATTTCAACCTGCACTGGTTCTGTGATTGGGTTTGTCAACTGTCTATGCTCCACTCCCACAACTTGAACTGTTCTGCCTGAAAGAGGTAAATTCAGGACTTCCACACTTCTCACTGTAGAGTGTGTATCTCATGTATCCACTAAGAACGAGACCTTGTATCCCATCAATTTTCCCTTCACGAAAGGTCCTCTCTGATCTACTTCTAGGGATCCTCACTGTAAAATGGAAATTGATGCACTGTGTTATTACTACTGTCTTGTCTCTGACCTGTGACTTGCTGAGTAAGCATCACCTGTTGCTGCTCCATCAGGGCTTAAGGTATCTGCATTTGCTGTCTAGGTACCATGGGGACCTGCTGCTGTTTTGGTTGCACCTGTGTAAATTGTGTGCGTGGCACCTGCATTTGCTGCACTAATAGGAAATTCTGTCCTGGATGCCGAACATTAGGAATAAATCCTTTCATTCTTTGGACTTTCACAGTTTGAAATGTACTGACATCACCACCTTGCTGAACAACACCATCCTGCGCCATCAACAGACACTCTAGCTTCCAGTGTCCCACGTTTCCGCACAAATGACACAGCAACATCTTTTTCATCTCCTGCATGTCATTCTGAACCACTACAGTCCCTAACTTTCGACTATGCATCATGTAAATTCCACGACATCTACTTCTCATTTGAGGCTGCAACATAACAGCTCTCTGCTGCCGCAGCATAGGTGGTACTACAGCTCCTTGCACTCCTGTTTGAGCTGCCTTTATTTGCATCACCGTTGCTTTCTCCTTCAACTTTTTCTGTTTCAATTCAATCTCATCACCACAGTATTTTGCATACTGCAACACTTCATCAATCAGCTTTGCCTGCCAGCAAATCAAATGACTCTTAATCATCTGCCCTACTTCTGGTCTTAAAGCGTCAACAAACCTGAACACAAAATGTAACATGTCTTTCGGCTCAATTGCTTCCTTGCCACTCTACTCCTTGAATGCTTCCAATCAATGTTTTTGGGAGAAATTCTTGTCTTCAGGAACTCGATCACCTTATAATAATTTTTCATCACCTCAGGTGAAGGTGCACCTGTTACTCTATCTTTTTCTGGTTCAATTGTTGGCCAATCCACTGCTCTCTTACACTCCACCGATAAGTCGGCTGCCACCACTATCTCCAATAGCGTGTTTAAGCCTCCCATAAACATTTGGAAAGTTTTACAAATCTGTCTGTCTGCTGATACCACTCGACGGCTTCTCTCTTAATTTTGGGTAATCATTTGTAAAAGACTATATATCAGTCCTGTGCCATGGAACATAAACAAACTGCCCTCCTGGAATCTCTCTCATCGGAAGTATTTTTACTGATTCCTTTTCCTTTTGAACATCTTCAGATCCCTCTTGTGAATCCCATTTTTGCTTGTCTTTTTTTTGTCCATCTTCCTTCCCACTTCTCTAGTGCTCCCCAAATCTGACCACTCTGCAGCAACTCCCTCAAATGAGCCTTCATTCTTGCTGATCTCATGTGTTCAAAATCCTTTGCCTCAAAATCTAATTTGCTACTGCATTTTAAATGCTTTGTATTCTCAATCTCAATGTCATGTTTCCCTGCTAATGCTGCCAATTTCTGATGTATTGTGCTCACTTTTCTTGTAATCTTTGGACATAAATACCTAAGCTCTTCTTCAGTGTAGGACTCCAACCTGTTCACACTCATTGTTCCCTCGACTAATTTGGTTGCTTCTATATTCAACTTCACACGATTTATCTGCTGTTCGCCTTTGGATGTATTTTGAGGAGTGTTTAGACTCTCTAACCATTCACTCAATTGCTGCTTGACAATCCCTGTAATGAAATGTTACTTGCATTTGGCACTGGTAGCTGTTGCACCACTGCACCTGGAGTTTGTGGTGTCAAAGGTTTCAAACTTTGACTCACATTCCGGCCATTTAGTGCATCTGGAAGTGCTACAAGTGGACTAAGATCCATCAATGGTCTAGATCCATTGAAAGTCTGACCTATTGATGATCACTTGCACCGGATCACTTGCTCCCCTTCTTACAAGGCTTTGTGACATCTCGTTCTGTTCTCCCACACTTGCTTTCTTCTGTGCAAACAAGGGTACCACTGGTCCAACAGTAATTGATAGCGATATTGCATCTGGAACTGCCCTTACACTCAAGCCCTGCAGGAATGTTATCCCCATTGGTTCATGACTGGTGTATTATCTGACTGTGTTCCTGTCATTGGGTTAAACTTCGGCAAACCCTGTGTCCATGCCGGTGGCAATAACATTGGAGTCAGCTCTGTCTGAACTAGCATTGGCTTCGGAAGCACTTGGCATCCTTATGTTTGAGACTGTCTCAAGAACTGGTACATCTGGATAAATTCTCTGTACCGAAGGTGGATGCATCTGCGCTTGGACCACAGTATTAGTCCCTGCATTAGGTGTACTCTGTACTACCCCAGGTATCTGTCCACTATCTGTCTGAGCTGCTCCCTCAGTTCCCGGTACTTGTGTTGGAGCAGCACTAGTACTTGGACCCCCTGAATATGTTGCAAAGGGTGGAGGTCGATCCCTCAAGAGCTGCGTAATGAGGTCCTCAACATCAGAATCCTCATCGTCAACATAGGACTTTCTCTTTTCTTTTTATCTGCACACCCATCCTCCTTAGCACTATCTTCCTTCTCTGTCTCGCTTTCTTCTGTAATTGTAGGAAACAATTTGACACCCTGTAGAGTCTCTGCTCTCCACCTTTTCTGTTCCCAATCCCACCTAGCTTCAGCTAAGGATTTCTCTACTCGTTTCATCCTTTTCTTGTACGTCATTTCTTGTTGCTCTCTGGCCACTAGTTCCCAAACCGCTAAAGCCTCAAACTGTGCTGGTCTTGGTAACGGCTTCATCTCATATAATGCCATTCGCAATTCATCCAAGATTCTCAAATTAAACGTTCCATGCTCTGGAAACGATAAGGATCCTAGCTTCTTTGTTAGCTTACACCACTGCTTAGACCAAAGACATGGTGCTACACCTCGCTCCTCCATCACAATATAAGCCAGAGAATTTTCCGGTGGGGTTGGCTCCCCCAGTGATGCCTTAATATAAGTATCACCTTTCATCGCACTTCTGAACGGCTTGAAAAACTTAATTTTGTCTGTTTGTTTACTTCGATTCAATAATGAAATGACTTTTACTCCCAAGATTCCCTTCACTTACTTACTCAACCAATTGCCTCTTACAGACGGCTGCCAATCCGCTCGCGACTCTTCTCACTAGCCAACCTATCTCAGCGCGGCACAATCTGACATCACACCCACACACAGAGTCTGCCAAAGTCTTGCGGCTCATCCTCCTACTTCAACTCACACAACTAATGCAAATTATTGCAAGCACTTTAACCAAATACCAATAACTAAAACAAACCTGCTGGTTTACTACAGGAAGGGACACAATCGCTTCAGAGACCTTACGGATTTTCGCTAATGGCTCTTTTGCTCATTAGCTATTCCTCTTTCTCATTTTCCCACATTCGCAAGCAAAATTCGACCCCCAAATTTTACTCTCAACTGATCAGTGGGTCTGTCCTGGTGCACATAGAACTCGCCAAATTTCAGTCGAAAAATGTATTTTACTCATCTATCTCACACACCATCTTATTGACCACGCCTGATCAACCTACTAAACCAGACAGATTACAACATATAACCACGTGTCTCCTACACTTGTCAATATACTCTGGAGTCTTAGACCACGCAGGGTCCGTACATCACCAACAGCCACGCTGAACTTTTTTTAGCACAAAGCGCCACACACATGTGAAGTTCGATGACTTCCCTACTCTTATACTGCGGAGTACACACACTCCCACTAAGCCTTAACTGGAGTACGCATATTCCCTACTTTTACCTCACATACATCGCAATTCACCTGCAGTTTGCTTAAGCCTGCGCAAGCGCAACCTACCACTTTCACTAACCATCAAACTTCTACCAAAAACTGCTAACGCGCCTTGTCCTTAGTAAGTAAACTTACAAGGGGACGCGTATAGGTCGATTAACCTTTTGAATCACATGGAGTATCCTAGTCATTCTGTGACTACTGAATCAATAACTAACCTCAATAATCAAGAAACATTCTATGGAAAACAGATTTAAACCATAATACTCAAAAATAACCACTACTCAGGAAGGAGTTAACAGTTTTATTCCCTATTGATTACAATTCTAGATCATCCGTTAGTTCAATCTTTAATCAAATCAATCTTTTATTAATTCATTATAAAGACATCAATTCTTAAACAAAGTATATACGACCGTGCAATACCACAAACTAAGAATACCAGCATTAATAGTGAAATTCAGCAATTAAGTTTGTCAGTCATTTGTCTCTGTCAACCTCACCCCTAACAGCCTGTCGCGTAGGCTCTCATTATCCTAATGAGACTACTGGATTTTGGGCGGCAAGATCGTTCACAGTGTGGGGGACTAAGTCTGACCCACGGTGAAGGACCCTTGTCACTCTAAATCCGGGTTTTGCCCCGGCTAACTAGCAGTGCCTCGTCTCTCCCAAAGGGAAGAGACAATTGGGCAGCCGAGCACATGACATCGTAGTACTTCCCAGGGAAGTTGTGGTCACTCAGGTCACAACTGGTTCTCTCATACAGTGCAGTCTCATATATAAATGACAAAGGCAGTTCGAGTTTTAAAGATTGGTTTAATAAAACGTCTGCATTTCAGGTAGTAAAGCGTGAGCTGTAATAACCAGAACTACACAACACAGTAGGATTAAAATAGTAACGATGAGAGTGAAGCACAAGAATAAGGCTATCATAGTGCAACTAGATTAGGTTCTCTCTAAGTTATATTCTGAGCACAGCATGTAAAGCTCTAAGCCTGCCTTTTAGGTTCCCCCGGGAGGACATCAACCCTCATACCTGAGCAAAGGCCTGTAATCTGCATCAGCATCTGCAACGGGGCAGTCAGCATCTAGTTGTAGGTTCCTGGTCGGAATCTCCCTCTAATCTGTACTAGGACTTGAAAGTGATTTTATAACTAACACGCAGAAGTTCTAAGAAAATGTCCCTACGTAAGGATGCGTATTTTCTATGAACACTAGAGACTAAACTTCTACCACATTTACCGGCAATGTACCAGATTCTAGCCTTGACTGAAGCACAGGGTGAGCAAGAATGCATTGTTTGAGAACACAGTGCTGAACTAAGCTAAACAGTGTGATAGAAATAAATAAAACAAGACCGTAAAACTGGTTATTGTAAAATAACAGTGTGAGGCTGAAGAAAATATATCTAGGGCAAAGTGCACAAAGGCCTAATATGTTAACCTAACGTGCATGAAGCTATATTAAAAACGGCTACACTACAAGCCTACCTAACCAAGATTAGCATTAGCATGGGGGTCTTCATGCGAAAACAATTTAGAGAAAACATCAATTTGGAAAAATATACCTAAGTGAGAATCTCTAAAAACAGCGCAGTTGGTACCTAGAAGAAAAGGCATAAAATAGTCAGTCACATTTCATAGCTACCTATCCAGAATGGTCAGCAACAAGTCAGTCTTCTTCTTCAGGTCATCTATTAGTCACTTTCACAGACCATGAGCCCAATATCAGCACCTCAGACAGCGTCTCCTGACGTCATCAACTCTTCTCCTGCAACTCTGATTTCTTGCCCCTTGTCATGACTTTTTATTAGGATCTCCCAGTCCATCCCCGTAATTGATAATTGGTCAGTCAGTCGGCAGATATAACTTTATCCTATAGTTTTTGTTACCAAATCTACTCATTTTCATATTTATTCGTTCACAAGATGTGGATTGGTTCTTCATGCGATACCCTCATCATCCGGCTCATCAGGTATCGAAATTGTTGCATATTCTACTTCAGTCAGTACTTCTATTGTTCAAGTCCTGGGAAAGTACATTTAATCTGCTCTACACATAATTGTATCAAATTGTCTTCATCATCTCCTGTCCGCTGATACATTGCAGAAAATTATTAGCTATGTAAGTTGAAATTCGAGCAGGTCAAGGCTATTGCGACTTCGAGTCCTCTGCAAAGTATTCAGTATTTCAGTTTCTCGAGTATGCGAGGCACAGGGAAACTAGGCCCTTAGTCCAGCTAACTTAATACTACAAATTAATACAAAACATAGGTTATACATCTCATTATTATGACATATTATTACATCTTTTTCTCATATATTTTCATTATTTCATACAATCACAGTCACTTTAGTACACATGGTGACCATACCCCGAGGGCACATTTTCAAACGTGCACATTATTTTTCTATAATTAATTTCTCTACGCAATTTCTCATTAGCAATAGCATATAGACCATTAATAATTTTCTTAATTAGCATATCTGTTTCAACAGGTGTAACATTAATGGCAGCACCTGTATTCTGAAAATTGTTCCAGCACCACCGCTGCCAGTATGTAGAATATCAGAGGCTTGCCAGAATCCACCTTTATCTTGTATGTAAACAACAGTGAAATATATTTATTCACACTTCTCTTGTTTTTAGAACATCTGCATCTAACCACAACCCCACCCACTATCAAGCCTAAACGCAAACTGCCCTAATATGTATTTACCCATTTCATCGCTGAGAAGACAGACATTTACCTTGTTCGATTGTGGTACTCCTGTTTTGGCTCTTGCAGGGAGTCAAAGTGGCCTCCTATACCAGGCTCCTGATTGGCCCACCCAAGCATGGATCTTTCTCTGCACATGTGCTGTAGCACTTTTTTATACATTGCTTGTTGTTCAGGCCCAGAGAAAACACACTATGCACCAGATTTCTGATGGCTTTGAGTTGGTTCAATGTCACAAAACGTTACCCAAACCAGCACAAAGTATTGAATTAACATTACTTTCCAACTTCTAACTTGTGCTGGAAAGTAGCTCTAAAGTAACGCATAGTAGCACTTTTTGCTACTTTGTTCCAAAGGTGCATTCTACTGGTGATACATAGGGATTCCCAAGTAACCACCCATGAATTTTAACAAAGAGCTCGATCTGCTAAAAAATCTAGGCTGGACTTTGCACCAAAAATGTATGTCTCCTCTACACATTTGTAATATTTGTGAAAAGTTTATTTTGGCAAACCTTTCTAACTTTGCATGCGTTCTTCAATGTACATGACACATTCAATTTTAAAAGGTTAGAAACTATGGGCCTGATGTATCAAGAAGGCCTTTTGCGAGTCCGAAATAGCGATTTTTAAGAAATCGCTATTTCTGATTCGCAAAATGCAATGTATCACATTTGCGAATCGGTAACAGCGATTTCTTAAAAATCGCAAATGCTATTACCGAATCGCAAATTGCGATACCGGCCCCATTCGCACCTATGGGCCTGTATGCCCATATCTGCGAATTTTTTGCATTTCCAAAATTGTGATTTCTTAACTGGAAATCGCAATTTCGGAAATGCAAAACCCCAGGGTGCTCGGGGCCTAAGGCCCCCTCTGCTGCACCCCAAAATATTTTTTTGCAACATGTAAGGTGCACACATGCCAAAAGGGCATGTGTGCTTTACATGTAAACTTTAAAAATGCATTTTAAATGCATTTTAAAAATTTGCACATGGTTACCACCAGGTTCAACCTGGTGGTAAATAGCGATTCCTAAATGCCCAAATCGCATTTAGGAATTGCTTCTTACATGTGCTAAGAAATCTCAAATAAGGAATCCTTATTTGCGATTTCTTATTTAGAGAGTCGCAATTTGTGACTTTCTAAACAGGGTCACAATTGTAAGGAATCGCTATTTTAGCGATTCCTTAAAATTGCGTTCAGAATGCCTTTCATACATTCTGAAATGGCTTTTTGCATTCGCAAACAGGCATTCGCACCGTTTGCGAATGCAAAAAGCTTTTATACATCTGGCCCTATGTCTAAAATAGTATTTTATTCTAGAAGGGTAATTTTCTGTTGCAAAATCTATGTTAGACATCACACACACACACACATACACTTGAACAATTCTACAAGATGTGTGCATGTATGACACAAGGCAGTCTAGAGTGCACCAGAGTCATGAGAGAGAGAGCAAAAGCACCATATCTTAGTAGATATGGCACTGTCCTGCTCTCTCCCTTCACATTGGTGGCTGTCCTGCATTATGTGACTCGTTAGTAAATTTGCCCCTAATGTGACGGGTGTAACGGGGTCCCAGAACCCTTCAAGGAGGCCCCATTCAGCCCTAGGTCAATGGATATCTTTGAAATATAGTGGACTTAGGGGCACCCGCCACATTCTGCAAGGGGACCCCCATCATTTGCGTTATGCCACTCTCCAACATCCATTGAGTGCTGCGATGAGAGAGGGCAGCAAATGGGCCTTTTTTTGTTGCTTGTGGACACTTACAAGAAGTGTGGCTTGAATGTGGCCAGGGATTAATTCAGTCAGGGCTGCTTCAGGGCAAACCATGCAGTGATGTGGCCCATGTACATTCATGGCAATCTAAATTAACGCATATGGGCAGTGTTTGGAAGGTTAAACACTGCGACCCACTACTCTCTTGTGAGCTCCCAATGAGGAATCTTTTGTCTGCTGTGTACAGTGATAACATAGTGTTAGGTTAAGGTTTGCCAGTTATCAGCACAGGTTGCATGAATGTCATTTAGGGGTCACCAGGGGTTGCTGCTGCGACTCCTGGCTTGCCCTTTGCTACTCCTGGCACAGCCTTTGTGATCCCTGGCCTGAGAGGTGTTAAATTCAGTGCCAGGAACACAGTAGCAGCTCGTCCTTATGGAAATCAGCTGGGGCCCTACTCTCTTTGTTTTCCGTAAATTTTTTATTACAGTAAGAGTGAATAATAACCTACTATTCACTCTTAGTGTAATAAAAATGGAGTACAATTAGCTGGAATATGACTATCCATGGCAGCTGACGTAAGTGAAAATGCTTTTAAATGTATGTTGTGCGCGTGCTTGCGGGTGAGAGTGTGTTTATGTGAGAGGGAGTGTATGTCTGTGTGAATTTGTGTGGATGTGTAAATGTGTGGGTGTGAATTAAAGTGGAGGTCAAAGGCATGTCACTTCCACTACCCCTCACATTTCAGTCAATAAAAAACTTTTTAGCTAACGCGTCAAGAATTTTCAGTTCTATTAAGGACACGGAGGCGAGGATTATGCTTCTCTCTCTCTGTACTGCAAAATCAACACCAGCCAATCAAAACACTTTAAAACGAAACTACTTTTCCCATGATCCCCAGTAGTCCATACTGTCTACCAATCACATGTCTGCCTCCTGTATATCTGTCTCTGCAAACACAGTCCTTTCTCTTTCTTTGCAATCAGCATAAATCAAATACTTGACTCCTTGGAACTGGAATCCAACCATAGAACTGAATTTCAGACATCTAGACCGTTGACTGCCAACCGGGCTGAAGACTTTAACAAAAGTCTTCCTCTTCTGACCAAATCGAGCGTTCAGGTACCCTTGTTCTCCGCACCTAAGGAAAAACAAAAGACATCCATATTAATACCCAATCCATATTCATGAAACAATGCTGGGCATCTAAATAAATTCAACATATTGTGCATAACATCATTAACAATTTTACAAGAAATAATAGAAATGCCAACTTGTTACCTGGGCGGGATAATCCTTGCCTCTGTGTCCTTAATGGAATTTAAAATTCTTGACACGTAAGCTAGAAATATTTTATTCTTTGTCAGGACCAGAGCCTTCGCATTATACTAGTTCAAAGCTGATCCTCCACTGTAGATACCACATTATCAATAGGTCTGTGATAAAAAACTTTAAATGTGTAGTCTGAAGACCAATCTGCTGTCCTCATGATGTCCTCCAAACGAGAACCAGTAGAAAAAGCATCAGAGGCCATAGCTTCCCGAACTGAGTGTGCACCAAACATAGAAATATCTATCCTAGCTTCCCTCGATAACCATCTGATCCATCTTGCCAGAGTGTCAGTAGAAACTGGACTAATGTGTTTCTGCAATGAAATAAGCAATTGTCCCTGTAGATCTCTGTGAATCTCACGAGTACACTCCTCATTAGCTTTGCAGCATTTGACAACAAATAACGTCTGATGATGAGGAAAAGCCTGGTAAGCATCACATCTGGAAGCAGTCTTTATACGTCTAGAAATAGTAAAAGACACTCCCGAAGGAGTAAGTACTCTACCTGCTACATTCAGCGCATGCACATCTGAGACCAGTCGGCAGGACAGATGACAAAGCTGAATGGTGAGTTTCGCTGACAGCTGCTTATGCGAAAGGTCTTTGTTACAGGCCAGGCCTTCAGAAAACATAAGACAACATCTACATCCCATAATGAAAAGTATCTAGGTTGAGGAGGCTTAACCATCCTGATACCTCACAGTAATTTACATGTTAGCAGATGCTTGCCGGCTGGTTTAAATTCTAAGTGAAGAGGACCCGCTGAGCCCATGTCTAAAGCGGAGAAAGTAGCCACATAGTTCTCCAAATCTTTGACAAATTTGTCTTTGAAAAGCAAACCATTCGCCCTGGAGCCTGCCGCGTTAGGGGCTAAGTCCGCCAGCGTAAGATCAATGTGTATCTAAAAGGTCCGTCTGCACTCGGTGGACATTGTGCAATTTGCATTGAGCCCATTCAAATAACGGTCTACGGGTCCAGAGAAGTGCCAGTTCCAAAATGTTTGTGATTGGACCAGATATATCCAAAAGTTTATCCTGGCAACCTCTCCAAGCCTGGTCGAATCCCATTTCAGGGTCTTTAGAGAATCTTTTAATAGAGGTCACCATGTTCGGGTCCAGATCTGTTGTATCTGCTACTTTGCCCAACAGGGAGGGACAAGGACATTCCGAGCACAGAGTACTGTGCACATCACGGTCAAAACCTTTCTTGAGTCTTTCCTGCACGTAATGTGCCACCTCCACACAGGGGATCCACTCTGTGGAACCCGGGTGGACAATATTCTCGGGGTCAAAGGATAAGGTGCAAGTTACTTGGTCATTTTCCTGTAGATTGTGAGTCTTATGTTTGCGTTTGCACAAAGTCTTAGGCTTGTCATGTCCCTGGACAGAATCTGATGAGTGGGAGGCGGAGGAAGGAGCAGTCACTGCTTGCATAGAAGACTCCATAAAGGCATCTGGAATCTCCAATGAAGGGAAAGACCCATATTCGTGGTCTTTGATAACTGACGCAGCCATTTGCGCTAGGATTTCTGCTGACGAAGCTGATCCTCTTGAGGCTCTCTGGGCATAGCCCAAATCAGAAGTCTGGTCATGTTTGGATCCAGTCTCAGGGAGGGCATGCCCCCTTAATTCACATTGGCCAAACCTTACAAGTGGATGAGTAAAGGACTTCAAAGCATTAATAAGAGCCTGATTCACAGAGTCCTGGACATGGTGTCCCAGGGCTTCAATGAATCTCTCCTCCATATGATGTTCATCCGCTAATTCAGGGAATTCCTGAAAATATTAATCCTCTTTGGCGTAGATGTGGAGGGAGTTCCTGCCAAACTCCTAAGGCAGAGCCTTGATACTCTCATTCACCCCATCGGGTGTTCAGGGGACAAATGACTAAACTCCTTGTGTGCGCAGTGCCCTCTCCGATTTCTCTGGCCAAACAGAGAAGATCAGTGACAAGCGCATGCGTGCTCCGTGAAGTAGAAAGAGGATTACTGTCCTCTCCTGCAGAGAGGTTGAGGTCTAGGATCTGCATGGACCCCAAGCTCCAAATTGGACAGGGCAGAGCCCTTAACTTAATATTCGTCCCATCGGATGCTCCAACAAGCCCGAAATGGGCTAAACATGGACCCTAGGTCCCGTGCATAAACATGTGAGCCGATCGCGAGTCAGTTGATCGGAATGTGCAAAAGCGCCCTTGTGAAGGAGAATCGCGACACACTGTACATCCCCATTCACACTCCACGCTGCTAGCCCAACCGTAAAACAACACTTTTTACACAAATTTTATCAAGGTCTGAAATGTCACTTACCTGCTGGCTGCAAGCAGCAAAGAAAGAGGAAGGACTGTGTTTGCAGAGACAGATATACAGGAGGCAGACGTGATTGGTAGACAGCAGTCGCAGCTTGCGCTAACTGAAAGGGGTGGGGTGGCGCATGCACGAGCAGAGGGCCTTGGGGGAATCAAATTAAATACACATTTTTTTTTTAATCCACTTACCCTTCACTCCCACGCTGCGCTGCTCCTCTGCCACCTCTCGTCTCGCTGGTGCTGCAGGAACAGGCTCCCAGCCTGCCTTGCGCCAATCCTGACGCTGCTTAGAGCAGCATCAGGATTGGCTGGGAGCACCCTGGCTGGTCGCTCCCAGGCAGACTGGGAGCCTGTGCAGGCTCTCTCCAGCCCAGCAACTCTGTTGAGTCCTGTGCGCATGTGTGTTTGGCCGGACCGAGGCAGCCGGCCAAACACACATGCACTCTGAGGGGGAGTGATGAGCACTCCCCACAATGCAGGTCACCCTCGTGGCCCCACCCCTTTTTTCCAAAAAACGATCATTAACACAGTTCATGATAAATTTTTGGGAAAAGGTTTGCAGCTGCAGCTGCAGCTGCAGGTGGGAGGGCGTCGCTCCTCCGCCCGTATGGAGGAGCCGCCCCTGGTAGACAGTATGAACTACTGGGCTTCATAGGAAAAGTCGTTTTGTTTTAAAGTGTTTTGATTAGCTGCTGTTGATTTCGCAGTAAAGAGAGAGAGAAGTGTAATCCGAAGCCTCCAGTCCTGACATTGAATTGACGTCCATGAGCGACTGGGGCTTAAGTGCCACTTGTGCAGCTGGTGCAGTTGCACAGGAGCCTATGGCACCCTTATACAAAGCCACTGAACACGAGCTGTTGGTGAGGGTATAATTTGTCATGCGTGAGGCATTGTTTTTAGAGATGTGTTTTTCAGAGCATTACAGCGTACAGACATAGCTTTCTCGTACCCAGCAGCGTGTGCCTGGCAAACAGTTGCAACAGGGCTGTGCCAGTTTCACTTTAGAGGCCACGCCCACTCGTCAAGCACGAGGTAGCTCCTCTACCATCTCATACTTCCCGTTTTTATTAAAAAAACGCGATTGTGCTTGTTTTCGGTACAGCCTTCACAAGCACTTTTTACTGAATTAGAAGAATACAGAGGAGGCAGCCTCTCGTGTCCTCTTGAAGATCACTTTTAACAGCCTGAGGTCAGTATTAGCATTGTATTCTATGATATTTCCAATTACTTACTGTACTGTAGCATCTAGAAAGAGCGAAGTGTTAGAAATGTTGCCCTTTAACCAGCATATTTTGGCCACCTTGTTTATTTCCAGTACTTTTAGTGATAAACATTTTCGGTTGTTTAGAAACCGGTGGAAGCCCCCAGGCATCCGCATGCATATATAAAGTCATATAGTCCAACTGCTCCGTTGTTTAGGAGCGAACAGCATCACCTGAGTGTGATTTCATTGTTCCCCTCAGCCTGAGGTCATGCTCTGCGGCGAACGACGGTGAGAAGTGGTTTGTCTGTCAGTCGGGCCAGCACGTTTCTGTTCAGGACGCCTTTGTATCAGCAGTAGAGTGCCTCAACCGGTACATTTAGCCAGACAGGCAAAGCTGAAGTGGCCTCCTATGTTATATGTCTGGGTATGTGCGAATATGTGTATACATGTTTCTATTTGCTACAAAGTTTAATCAAACGTTAATTAACGATCGCGTTCAATTTCAAATATGTACCTCAAGCCCCTTCAATGTATTGCCACCTCTGCAACCTTCCCATCCTTTTAACTCTCAACTGGCCCCTCCCTCTGACTGTCTCACCTTACACTGGGATTGATTGTCTATATGCAATGAATCTCAATCTATAATTTTCACTGTCTAACGTGCGATATTTCTGAGCCCCCTTCTCTGATTTTGTGCTCATATTATGATCTTACTTGAAATTCCAGTTCGATTAATTTCGGGCAAAGAGAAAATATGCCATCATTACATTGGGAAACATAAAGCCGTTATTACTTTAATATATACAAACTAAAAACTGAAATAAAACTTCTATTGAATCACCTATACCAGTAATGGCATGCACTCTCGTTACCTACATAACATTTATGTAAAGAACCAGCACAGGAATCAGTACAAGTACTGCTACAGTAGGAACTTAGAAGGACATCTGTGACTCTTCTTACAAATTCAGGACCTTCCAAATTATTTTTACCTTCTACAAGCTGATCTGGCCCTCACTCGCCACAGTCTTCTAAAGGAAATTCGCCCTGCTAAATTGACCCCAAAATGAGGAAGAATCGATCCACAAAATGAGAACTTGTGATCTGTGCCTTACTCTGGACTGAACTAGAATTAATACGTCAATCAGTCCTTAGCGTCAGATAATGGGGACTGGAGAACAAAAATGTATTTCATCTTTCAAACAATATAAAGGGTATTTGTAGCAAGATGACAAAACCGCTTGCCATTTGCATGTAAAGGCCTTCATGAAGACTTTCCCCAGCAAAACCTTTCAACAAGGAGTTCTGAGTTTCAGAGGCTTGGCCAAGTCTCAATCCATTTCCCGCCCTTCATGGGATTTGCCCCATAAATATCAAGGGCAGAGAGCTAACGCGCTTCGTATTCTTCAGTTTCTTATTTTTCTAACAGGTTTTTAGTAATCTTCAAAAAAGATTTATCAACATTAATAGGCTCAGACCACAAATCAGTTCTTCTGAGATCTATCAGGGTGGACCACAGGGGAGTCACGTAGGCTACTGTATATCTTACTGTAAGACAAAAGATCTCTCCAACCTAGCTAGAAGAACACCTTTGCTTCAGAATTAGAGTAAGTGTGAATCCAGAGGAATACTGGCTGTAGAGCCTCGATGGGACTAATACAGTTTAAACCAAGACCACTTCCCTATGTTAACTCTGATTTAGTCACAAAGATTGTAAATTTCCTTTAAGAAATGTATTTTGAGTACCATTTAGTTTATTCAAATGAGTCTTGCTTCGCAGTGCAGCACCCGAAAGGACACTTGTCTCTGTCTTAAACCGGGATGTTGTTAAGGGGGGTTATATTCGGCTATCCCTCTTTAAAATTATAAAAAGATAAAATTGAAAAAGTTTAATTGACTCTTGAGGATATAAGCAGTTTAGTATCCCCACCTTATGAATCAAAGCCTGAGGTTGTCAAATTTAGTTGCTACCTCCAGCTTTCTGTCATTCGGATAGAAACCTCTCCTGGTGATACGTTGTTTCCTAATTGGTAACACTTTACATTTGACACCATTCATTTTCATTCTTTTACTTAGAGACTGTAGCTCAAAAGCCACCACTGACATCCTGAGAGTATTTTCTGTGTTGGCAATCAGAACCATGCCATTGGCATATAATGAACTAAACTAATTCTTACGGCAGCCTTAAAATATCCATATTTACCACAGATAATGCAGTATGTAAATCATTAAAATGTTTAATATGGGAGGGGCCGATGTACCTGCATGTCTAACTTACTACAGTAGAAGCGTTATCAGAGTGCAGGCAGACTATTGTGTTAATAAGGTCTATTGTTATGTCGGGTGCACATACAGTTTCCTTCAGCAATAATCTTTCTACATTGTGGAAGACACCCTCTCAGTTGGAAAATGACAAATATTGGTACCCTCCTTTTTGTGGATGTATTTGGTGATTCAAAGGGATAACCTACTGCACTATGGCCTCACTGTCCTCCAGCACAAGTTGGCTACAAATGACTTTCCCATATAATGTTTTATTACTATCAATAAGGGGAATTGGTTGACAGTTCTGTGGACTCATGCTATCCGTTTTCTACATGTTGGCATAATACCTCTCCTAACTCATGACATGACTGAGATATGGATGATAGGCTGAGGGTTGAACGCAGTGACTGGTGTTGTAGCAGACATCCATTGGAAGTTAGCCTGACATATTTACAGACTTCCATATTGCTAAAGACTTGACAGGGACTCTGCATGCTGCAGCCATTGTAGATTTTTTTTTATTTTTAATAATCACAAGGCAGTCCTTGCCTTGCAGTTAGCATTGCATAGTACGCAGACTAGAAAAATGGAAGGATGTGACACATCAGGGGCCCCATGGGGTTTTCTAATGCCCATAGTTATCAAGAGCCACAAACCAGCCATGTTTTTCTCAACTAAGAGGATTTTAAGGGGCTCTCATCTACCTTCATTCTAAGAGATTATTCCTAGAAATAACGACTTTCTGTTCAGTTTTAAGGCAAGCTGGGTATGCCCTTTCTCATTCATTCACAACTTGAACTAAACAGTTCTAATACTTATTTCTTCATTTTACATCACTCACCATCATTCCCCCTTTTCTGGTTCAGAGATCTTCTGCAGGCACCAGGTCTAGAAAAATGTAGCCAACTTCTATCAGCCTGTTAGAGAAACAAGAAATCTCATCTACACAGTAACAATTTTTCCAAATAAATAGATGTTCAAATGTTCAGATAATAGTTCTCAGATTTCTGGATACATTATTGGCCCCCACAATCTCAGTTTACCCAACGTTGTATTGTTGTCTTTTAAGTCCATAGTGTTGACATTTTACGACACAAGAGAATACTAGACCAACCCAGAGAGTGTTTAGACTGTTCTAAACAATTGAACTTGTATTGTGGTCACGCATGGCCACATCTAAGACTTCAAAGTTATGGGGACATTGGCAATGGCAAAAATGTTTCTGCTAAATGCACTTTTTACCTGTAAATTACTTGAGTGGTCATTCATAGGTCTTTGGCCATGTGGAATATGAAGGTGCCCTATATGTTAGAAATCTTCCAAAATCTCTATTTGGCATCGAATGTTGTTTTAGAATTGCCCAGGAGCAGGTCTAATTCTCAAATCTGTGTGGGAATGGACTTATATACTCACTAGCAGCATTAATATTTTCCAGAATAACAAGCTATTCTGTTGATTGTAAGGTGTGGTAAATTAACTTGACTGAAAATCTTTTCAATCATCTCAAGAATGACTTGTGTTTATCAGTCCACACAGCTGTGCTATAATTACGATAGATCAAATTTCAGGACTTGTTTGGTCAAGAGAATAATTTGGAAATCTGAGCTCTTACTTTCCAAAGCTACAAATGATCACTTTTATTAAATGATGTGTGATTATCACCTCAAGGTCTTCCTTTTTCACCTTTATTCCCTTTTAATGCCAATGTGAATACAATTGAGTAGTCCTGTTTATACACAGGCTCAGTGTCCCAGATTGTTTGAAACCTGACAAAGACTTTGAGGGTCATTATGACCCTGGCGGAAGGCGGAGAAGCGACGGAAAGACCACCAACAGGCTGGCAGTCTTTTTTTTTGTATTATGACCATGGCGGTTACCGCCATGGTCATCCGCCACTTCTCCGTTCCGCCCGCCGGGCTGGAAACCAGGGTCTCCAGCCCGGCGGCCATCACTATACCGCCGGCGGATTTTGGACCTGGCTGACCGCCATGGATTTCATGCGGTTTGAAACCGCCATGAAATTAATGGCGGTAAGCACTATCAATGCCAGGGAATTCCTTCCCTGGCACTGATAGGGGTCTCCCCCACCCTGACTCCCTCCCCTACCCCCCCACCACCCCGACCTCCAACATAACATCATTCATACACACACGACACGCACGCAGGCACCACCAACACACATACACGCACACACACCGACATACATGCCAACATCCACACACACAGTCAGACACGCACACCCACATTCAAACATACACGCACACATCCATACAGATATTCCTACAGACATACACGCACTCATTCCCAAACACACAACACCCCCGCAAGCATTCACGCACTCACACACCCCCTCTACATACACACACGCACACCCCCATGCACGCACACAACACACAACACTCCCCCACCCCCATCCCCTCACAGACGATCGACTTACCTGGTCCGACGATCCTCCGGGAGGGGATGGGAGCCATGGGGGCTGCTCCGCCGACACCACACCGTCAACAGAACAACGCCACACCGACTCACAGGACGTGATTCGCTGGGCGGTGTTCTGTTGGCGTGGCGGTGGAGGTGGAGCAACCTCCACTTCCCCGCCGCCCGCCAGTATGTCTGTTGGCGGCTCTCCATCTGTAAAATGACAGAGAGCTGCCAACGGTCATAATAGGCAGAGCGGCAAACCGCCACCACTGGCGGTGTTCCGCACGGCGGTCCCTCGGCGGTCTTGGAAAAAGACCGCTGAGGTCAAAATGACCCCCTTTGTCTTCCAAAAGGTTGTTCCAGTCTTTACTGCCTGCTAGGTCAGCAGTGTTACAAATACACATTTTAAGCGTGTTACAATTACATTAGGAGTGTTGCAAACCTTTCGTGTTCTTGAGGATTGAATACATGGTTGTCAAACTGTTTTTTCACAATCTGACTTAACCACACAAGGCAGGGAGGTGAGTTGACACAGACGTAGGCTCACTCTAGCTATACTTGTTAACTTAGACAGAGTTGAAGGGTACTTGGCATAGCTGACAAGCATGGAGTGGAATAGAAGCATTGCCATTACTAGAGGACATAATAAACCCAAAGGCAGTAACAAGAAGCTAAGCATAGGCCATATCAACCTGCTGTAAACCTAAAGCCTTGCACATATGCAAACTTCATTTTGTTTGCCAAGATGAATACAATTAGGATTATCTCAATTGGTGGCCAAATAGAAATAGGACTGAATGTGGCCTTCTCAGTCCTCTGATCTGAACTGAGGCTGTTGTCAGAGCTGACAAATGTTGCCCCATTACATTTAAGCCCATGATCAGGACACCATTCATTTATTCAACTTAAAAAAATTATTTTCCAATGAGAAAGAAAAGCATCTCGATTTCTTATCCTGACCACATTAGATCTATCAGATCTGATTATAGACCTAATTGACATGAACCAGTGCTATATTCATTTTTAAGGAATTTTGTGATTCAGAAAACATGTCGCTACTTTGAGGAACTCCTCTGTAAAAATTGCTGTAATAACCCAAAGGTTCCTTTCACGTTGGTTGCACAGAATGCAGCCATGTGGGAGCATTTATATTTAGTGGACCTGAACAGTGACCAGTTCCTAAACCACTGCAACAGCTTCTTCCCCCTTACATATGGGTTATGGTGACAGTTTGCCCAGTGGGGCCCTTATTATTCAACAGTAGTTGAGGGGTAGGAAATGGGGAAAATTCCTATTTTCCTAAACCGGGAGCCAAAAAGAGTGGTGTTAAGCGGTATTTGTATTTGCCTTAGTAAGTAGAACTCATGCTGACAGTAAAACGAACAACATTTTTTGTAATTTCTGAAACCTTTCCTCAACAGCCATGATACCCTTCCATAGCGTAAAACTATGGGACTTCTCTAAACATGCCCTACATTTTCCCTGTGCCACCAGCCACTCGATTGGCTCAATCACTACCAGGAGCTCTGTAATACCTTTTTGGATAGAAACCCCAACTGTCCAACCCCAAACCAAGAACGTCTTTGCACATCCTGTTGTTTGTCTGCAGATTACCCATCCACCTACCTAACATTGCTAGTGAGATACTACCGGTAGCGTCTGGGGTTTTGTTGGAATCTTTGGGCTGCTGGGTCAGCGGGAGAATGCTGGTGTAAGTGGGCTCTACACTGTAACTGTAGGAAAGCAGTTAGGGTTAAGTGAATGGAAAAAAGTTTTTTCCAATAGTGTAGTAACAATAATACAGTTCCGTTTGCACCTGAATCTATACGTTGACTTCACTAAGATGTACCTTTATGTGTTCTGGCAGATCCGTTATTCAGTGATGACATCATTTTCCAGGAGGGATACCCCTAGCTGTGAATGACCCGAATAGCTTAAGGACCCACCCCAGGTCGAGACATTCCAGAATGGAAGCAGCTTCCGAACCTGATGATCAACATACTGCTTCTCATTCAGGTTGGACTTCTGTCTCTTTCTTTTCCAATTGTAGATAATCTCATCATGTTGTAATGCTAAGTGACCCTCCTACAAAAACACGGTCTGTTATTTGTATGAAAAAACACCACAATACCCACACGTCTTTTGGTCATTACTGGTGCTCAGGCAGAAGTATTGCTCATTATTTATGTATTTTATGTATTTAGGTTATTGCCCAAGTGGTACTTGCCCTGCAACAGAGCAGAAAGTGGTGCCATCCGGAAAAATTCTACTGTCTGTGGATATCATAACACATCCCTTCAATATTGTTTTTCTCGCTCTCCGGGTCCCTACTCGTTTATTATTTTGTTTAATGATTATGTATTGATCATTGTTATTCCCATACCTATTAAATTAAATGGTTCATAGATGTATACTGATAATAGAAATGGTCATTTGACCACCACAGAGTAACCCATAAGATAAAATAGTTCTTACATATTATGGAGTGCTGACTTCCACTTGATCTCATGTCCATCCAACAGCAAAAAAGCCACTGTCCACATTACCAGTGTTGGGTTAGTTTTTGGAGCAGATACAATGGGGGAGGGGGCTGATGATAGGTGAGGTAATAAGTGTATAATTATGGTGGTGAGTCAGAAACTATGAGTCTACAAATATACAACTAAGTAATGGTACAATAATGCTACACAATTAGTATTGTGACTATGTTTAACAAAACAGTTTCATCCAATAAACAGAGGATTTCAAATCAAAACAATTATTCCGTACAAGTCTGAAGTCTCAGACATATAGATAAGATGGGGTGAAATCTTTTCCCTGGAGCTGTGTAACCGTCAGAGCAACATGCTGTGTAATTCTGCAATCCTATTCCTTGTGACTTGAACAAAGGCATAGATCCCAGAATGGCATCTAACATGGAAGGGTAAATTCCTGCCCATGATCATCTAAAAAGTTTCCTCAAATTAGGGTATGCAGAAACGTTTTGTCAGCCAGTCTCCTTGAGTCAATGTTACTACTGACTTCCAATGCTTCAGTATGCTTATTTTGGTAATTGCTAGACAAGTGACAATCCACCTTCTCTGGGAAGACATGATCCTGAGAATATCTGGGGTGTTGTGCAATAATGCCAGTTGTACAGAGGAGGGAAAGAAAGAGCCAAGGCAGGAGGATATAGTGTTCTGTATGCTGGTCCAAAAACAATAAAGGTATATACATTTCGAGAGGATGTGAATGAAATCACCTCCTCAATGGCCAAGCTCAATCCTTTGGTGATGTAAGAAACCATCCTTAGCAGCTTAAGTGGTGCCTTGTGAAAGATGTGTACTGGTTGGACATCTGTGAATTTTAGCCTAGTTCCTCTGATGCAGTGACCATGGGACTTAAGAAAGCAAGACGGTTCTTCTTTAGCGTCTTCGTACTCTAGTGCAGATTGCCAATAAAAGGCTCTGATGTAGGCCTTTGGATGCTCTTGCAGGGCCTGATTCACAAAGGTAAACTTTCACTGTTGTGTCATTCTACAATTTCTTTGGGATTCGCAAACTACAAGTTAATAGTAAGTTTCTGACTGTGGAGACTCTGCAGTCGAAGTTAAGAACCTGTCACATAAAAAGACAGGACAGAGGAACATCGATTTGTGCTTTTCAGTGTAGATATGCTTGATTTGTTCACTGATAGAAATGACTTCCCAGGACAAAGCATTTCCCATGTTGGTTTTCCTCTGGATATCACGTGGCAGATGACATTTTGCGGAAAATTTACACTGAATGCAAAAACATTTTATAAAAATCTAATTTAATGTTGGTGCCAGGTTCTGTCGTATGATGCTAGATTGTCTTTTCCTGGCTTGAATGCTACTAGAAAATTAGTACTGCAGGACTCCGACCTATTTGGATGGACAATAGGTGGATGATCTGGAGCCGTTATGAGATGACACTTATGGCAGGGCATTCAATTACCGTAGCTATGTATAGTATAGACAGGTTCCTGTTCATCAGAAGAAGCAAAGTCTCAAAGAGAAACTAGAAGAAAAGCTTCTCAGTTGTTACACAGTACACCTGACCTCGGAACTAATCTAATTATGCCCACCTTTTTCTGCCCTTCTGTGCCCACCCTCTGTTCTGTAGTTAGTCGAATGTGCTGTACTCTGTACACATTTCAAAGTTAAAGTTTATTTGCAAACAACTCTATATTTATGCATTAAAAAGCAAAATCACACAATATATACTGGAAATACAATTCAAATAAAATGTGTCCCAACCACTATAATGTCCAAGAACAAGCCATAAAAGTATCTTCAAAGTAAGAAACGACACAGCTATGCACAGACTAAAAGTTAAGATAGCGGCCAATAGCGTTTGTGCTTTCAGCTATAAAAAAACCCTGTGCTGGCTTAAATATCACAAATACAAACCCCCTTGTAGCACCAAACCGTAGTAGCAGAAAACAGCCACAGGGATTAAAGGACAACCAGTTCAGTCTCAGTACATTGACCATGAAAAGTAATAACCCCCCAGTGCCCCCTCTCGATGAAAAAGTGGTCTAGGGCCTGGGGACAGAAATTAGGTCTCATGCGGTCTCAACTGTGCGCAGCTAAGTGCAAGCTGTGGTATGGAAGAAGTCACTAAAATGCAGACTGCAAATACTAAAGGAAGGAGCCCTCAAAAGGAAGAAAGTGCTAGCGCAATTCAGTACCTTCTGCAAGAATAATCAAAAGTGCAGGTCTCCATCCTTCATTGTCTGGAACTAAGGTGCAATAGGTGCTGTAGTCAATAAGCGTCCGGGCCACTCTTGGAGTCAAAAGAAGGACATACCAATCAGGCCCGATACCCTGATACTCAGGAGTGGAGGTACTGGGCTTTAGCTTTGAATTCATGGTGTTACATTGTTGAGCATCGATGAAGCAATCGTCAAAAATGTTACTAATCTTGCAGTTAATTGGTTCGAGTCCCCTTTCAACCATTCTACCACTGTGGTATTGCAGGCCCTGATGTTTAGTTGGCAGAAAATTGGTAGTAGCCAATAACGTCTACGCGAGGACAGAAAGGGGCACACGAATAGAATATGTGGAATTGATTCTTGCATGAAACTGCAGCCCCTGCATGATCCATCCTGAATGCCAGTCAGACAACCATACATGTATGCTTTAAACAGGATTAAACTAAGCCACAAGCGCAGAAGTTGTAACTTGATGCACAGATTGATTGGAAGTGATAAATACTCCAGAAGTGATTTTGATTGTTACAGAGTAGATGTTAGATCAGCGATCTTTTTTGTGCAGATGATTTGTAAATCCTCTTGGGCTGACAACAACCAGGCTTGCTTTAACAATAGCTTCAAAAGACTTTTCGTGGGTAACGCGGCCTGCATAAAGTTTTTGGGGATGAGTAGATCCGTGGCCGGTAGATAGAGCCAGTGGAGATGTGATTCCGGTTCTTGAACTATGCCCCAAGAGAGATGTTTTAGAGATCACCGCTTGGCAAAGGAAAGCTTGGCACATAAAGAAAGAAAGCTGGCATTGAGGACATACTCTTGACATGCCAGGTTGAAATCTAGGTGTATCTGAGCCTGTACTGTGGAAGCTGGTGGCTTGAAGAGACACCTATTGCATTAGCATTGGGCCCGGTCAAGCCAGCTTGATATATGATTTAGATAAACAAATGAAGAGTATGCATGTGTGGGCATCAGTTTACATTTGATGATTTTACAAATTGCCGACAGATCAGGACCTGAAAGTTCATAAAAAGATGCTGGAAGGCAAAAGTAAGAGCATTAGCTGAAATAGGCAGGGTCTTTATGTGAGCAGTTGAGAGGCCTTGTCATTTAACAAGCCCTCAAATATTTAATGTTGGGCACTCATTCTACCTTCTGACTATTAACAAACCAGGCTCTTTTTTTGATGCTTCTTTTGTCAAAGGTTAAGATCTTGGTTTTCATTATGTTGATGCTGATCTTGTAGTAATTGGCCATGTAGGTTAATGCTCTTTGGAGACCAATTGCATTTTGGTCTGGAAGTATTGTATCATCAGCGTATTGTAATACAGAAACCTTCCACTCTAAGATTTTGGGTGGGAAACAGTTTGCAATGCTGATATGGTCATTCTAATCCACAAGATATAAGTTGAAGAGTAAGGGGGGGGCAAAATACCACCTTGTGTAAGGTCCCTGTTAGAATAAACCTTTGCTTATGAGGATCGCTTGCTGGACATTTGTACTTTGATCCATGGATTGGTATAAAGGCTCCTTATGGCTAGCAAAAGGCATGAAGGAATACACAATGCTGACAGTTTTGCCCACAGCAAGCTTCTATCAGCTTTGTCAAAGACTATAGCAAAGTCAATGAATGCACTATAAACTTGGCCAGCCTCCTTTTTTGTCTTTTTATTGATCAGGACCGACATACATAGCAGATTAACCTCTGTGCCTTGACTCTTTAGATATCCAGTCTGTGTAGCTGGGATGATTTTATTATCTTGTGCCCAGGCCTCCAGTTCTTTGTGCATATTTTCTGCATAGAAGTTCCCCTTCACATCCAGAAGGACAATTAGTCTGAAATATTTCTGGCTTATCCAGAGAGCTCTTCTTGTGAATTGGGACGGGGGGGAACCTCACCAACTGTCTAGCACTAGGACGTTTTAAAAACAGGTGTTGAAGAGAGGTGTCAAACAGATGGACCATTCCTCAATTGCTGCCTTTAAAATGCCTGCCAGAAGTCCGTAGGGGCCAGGGCCACCTGCAGAGTGAACAGTCACCCAGGTGTTCAGGACCATCTCATTGGTAATTTGATTCAGTGAACTGCCCGAAATACTGGGCATGTCACCGAAGGTTAGTGGCAGCAACTCCACAAGTGCAGAAGTTTGATCGACATACAGAGAGGAAATCTATGCCATCCAACCAGCCACAGAGATGTTGGACAATCCTCTTTGTTTTTGGTTCTCAGACAAATGATGAACCATGAGCCAGAATTTTGTTTGAGTCTCTGGCTTTTATTGTTTAGAAAACTGCCTTCCATTGGATGTCCAGTTCTTGCTTTCTTTTCTCATAGAGGCATAATCTTTAATTCTTACAAACTAATTTAATCTCTTCTTTCCAGGCACTATTCATTGGATCCTTACATGTTGCACTTATGCTTCTTTTAAACCGCCTTTTAAGCTTTGTAAGTTTGCAGCTGTTAAAACAAGAGTAGGCGGGAATTGCAGAAAGGCATGTGAAGGATGAAGATCTTCTAAGGATTTTACAAAGCCATTAGTAAAGTCTGACAATGTTTAAATTGAGTTTGGAGGCACTTGTGATTCAACCAGCTGATGTGTTTGTAATAGCTTTGCGATGCTAGACTTTAAGTTGACATCCCACCTTATCCACTTGACTGGTTCCAAATCTGCTTGATCTTCTATCAGGGTTTTCTTGTGTAAATGGGCGATCTCTAAGTGGAAGAAGCATGATGGTATTGAGTGGTCTCTTGTTTAGTTATGGTCAATTTTGAATTCCGAGGTCCAATGAAAGTCTTTAATCGTCACTCATAGGTAATCTAATGTTGTAAGTCTTTCTCATGAAGTATGCGTGTAGGCCGCACTGCGATCAGTGATACTTCGACCATTCAGGGAGCACAGCTAAAATATATGGAGGGTGGAGGAGAGCTCTGTGTGAAGCTTTGAACCTCTGAAAGAAGAGGAGGCTTTTAGTGTGGGAATGTTCCATATTTTATCTTTGACATCCAACCACTCATGCTTGTTTGTAATCATCAACAAATTGGCATTGAAGTCGCCAGCTACTATCCATATGGAGTTTAAGTGATCTGTCATAGGTGATTCAAGGTGTCAATCAGATATTGTATTGTATTCAATTTTTTCTCCAAGCTAGGGTTTATATATATATATATTTGTGAGCACCAGTACATTTGGAAGGCTAAGCTGAGCAGCCAAGGTTTCAAGTTTGAGTATAATGACTGCTCCTTTTAATTCAGCCAAGATGCAAATAGTGCAGCCCAGTTGATTGTGTACAAATATTGAAACGTCCAAGAGGGTCGGCCACCCTTTATTGAGCTTAATGCAGGGGAGTAATACTCTGTGTCATCTAGCTAGAAATTTGAGCTTAGTTGCCAAGTCTCTTGCAAACAAATTATGTTGAAGGTACGTAAATGATCTAGATGTTCGAAGGAGGATAGTAAATTATTGTAGCCCCTGATGTTCCATGAGAAAATCGTTATCAGCGATTGCGCTTTACCCAGGAGAGTACTAGGGCAGGTCAGGGATCACGCTTGTAAGTTTGACCTCCCTAGGCTTCAGAGTGTTCATTAGGCTGAAAACTCTGCTCCCAGACCCAAGATCTTTATGCATGACTAAGGGCCTAATTTAGTGTTTGGCGGATGGGATTACTCAGTCACAAATGTGACAGATATTCTGTCTGCCGTATTCCAATATAATTTTATCCTGTGGAACTTGTAATACGGCAGACAGGATCTCCGTCTCATATGTGGTGGAGTAACCCATCAGCCAAACTCCAAATCAGGCCCTAAATCATTTTCGAGAGGTGCTAAGCATTTGACTAGAGGTGCCACGCAGGACTGAGTTCTTAAAGTGGACAGAATTTGAAGCATTGTTGCTCCTGGTAGGGTGTCTATAGAGTACAGAAATTGGGTATATTTAAATGCTGCATGTTCAACAACTCTAATACCCCAGTGATCCAACTTTTCCTTTTCAGCCTGTATTTGAAGAGCCTTATTTTTACCAAAGAATCGAATTTCATTTCTTGCATTGCATTCATCATTCCTCACTTCCCTGAAGGCAACATAGTCAATGTCCATGGTAGTGATGTTGCTCAGACTTGGGATGGAAGTAAATAACTTTAATAAGTTGCCCCTCTCTGATATATCATCCCTCCTCAGTGATGCACACTCACTGTATAATAAGACACTTTTTGCATCACTCTCTTCAGAAACCGCTGGAATGGACCTAGGGCTGGAGTCCAAGGGCTCCACAATTCCCCTTTGGCAATTAGTCTGTGGATATGATGCACCTCCCTGGCACTGATGGATGTTAAGGGGTGCAGGTGGCTTAGAGTGAGTTTTCTGTGGCTGTCTTTCATGTTGAGATTGATCATTATCTACGTGATGAACATTGGAGTACAAGATAAATGGTTCGAAGTCACACAAGTCTATAGTTGGAGAGATGGGGGCGATGGCTACATTGGTGGTCCCCAACTACTCTCATTACTTGCTCCACAGTTTGAATGGACACACCCACCTTCGGCATGGGGCTGGACTTAGGCCATTGATCAGTTGGAGTACCCCGAGATGTAAGGCACTTGTTACTGACAGGCATCTTCATTACCCCTTGTGTTACTAGTGAGAGTGGATCCACTGTTGCGATATTATCTCGGCAAGTGGAGGAAAATGTGGGAATAATCAAATTGGATAGCTGTCCCCCTGCTCCTGGTCTGGTGGCTGCACACAATGCGTTGTGAGGAGGGATCAGCTCACTATTGGTGCCACCTGTTCCCGCAACATGATTAGAAGCATCTTGCTGCTGCCCAGATTTAAAATAACATAGAAAACAGGATTTGCTGTGAGGGCTTCCTTTTTTACCTCTTTATTTGGTTTCCTCAACTATTTTTTTTTTAGATCTTCAGCAAATTTTGGGACTGCATATTGGGACTGTAGTTATAGGGATCAGGCCCTAGCAAAACCAGACATGATTACGCATTTGTTGGTCTGGGGAGTTGTGACAAAATACTGGCAGTAATACTGCTATCTGCTGCCCGCATCCCCTCCTGAATGTGATGGTATATTTGTGCAGATTTGTGTGCCCCCTTGAGTGATTGCCGTACATCATCGCTGCTATGTCCACCACTGCTGCAACGTCTTAGGGGTGTGAGGCTGGTTGCTGATGGACCCAGTAGTATGTGCTATACCTTCTTTTTCAGATCAGTATTTAGAGCTGTCATCACTGCAGGAAGATCTGCCAATTTTTTCAAAGGTTGGGAGCAGAGGCATACAACATTGTTGTCAAGAAATGAATGATATTAAAGAATTAAAATTATTTCATTATTGGTCAATGATTTTTGGTGTAGTCCACAAAGTTTTGCAAAATTGTGATTTGAACATCAAGTTTGTCGGCATGTCACTCTACCTATTGCAGAGATGTTTTTCTATTAATAGCCTCCAAGCAATCACTAGCACAAAAGCTCGGAGACCAAGGTTGTGAACAGAAGCTAGAGTCTGTTAAAGTTATAGGATGAAACGTTGGTGTATGAGAAGCATTGGATGCCTGTGCTTGTCCTCTAGGACATGCCAGGATCTTGTTACGGGGGCAACATGGCCCACAGAGGATGAAGATATATTGACCAGCTCAGAGAAGGAATCTTGAGGGTTATTGATTTTTACTATAGGAGACAATAGAATTTGGTTCACTGATAGAGCTTCCAAAGAAAGTTGAATTGCAATAGTACCAGGCACCTTTCACCTCGATGCTGGCTCCAGGGAGTGAGCGTCAGTTTCCCTAAGCGGATGACGTGTAATTGGTATAATTGGTCCTAGGGAAGGCAAGGCCTTACTAGTCATTTCTAATCCTAAAGCATCTACGGAAGGTCTGAGGTTTGCTGTAAACTAATCCAGTAAGATCAGACTTTCATCATCAAATTAAATCATAAAAGAAGAGTTTTCCTTTGATAGGGGTGCCTCCGTTTCCTCTTTTCACTATGATGAAGCTTTTCGAACCTCGAGAAGCGGGGTGTCATCCGACCTTGAGGTTTTCACTAACTTGGGAGGCAATGGAGCTGAAGTCAAAGTCGATCACAGTTGTATGGGTGTGAGTCCCCCCAAACTCACCTTCCTGGTTATATTTGTGCTTAAAATATTTCTTGATGCCCGCATCTTTCCCACAAATTTCCATTAATGTTACTGCCTCACTAGTCTGTAGCTGGAGCGCATCAGAGGTGTGGGATGAGGCTCCGATAAATTTGATAAAAGTGAGGCCATTAGTGTAACTTAGTAACCTAGAGCTGCGGGTGTGCATTTCCAAGCAGCCTTTGGAGTGCCAGGCACACTCTACCAGGTGTCAAATGACCCTAAGAGATGCTGGTTTATTTCAGATACGTTGGCAAAGAGAGGGTACTTTGGGCCTAGGTACCTCCTCGCTGCGTACCAAGCCTGTAGCTGTTATCAGGGTTGAGTTGTTGTGCCAAATTGTAAGCAAAAATAAATACATTCTGATGATGGCAAGTGAGCAAACAATTAAGGATTGGGTGTGTCTGTAGCAAACTTCAAACAAACGCGGATGCTCTGGCTGCTATAAGTTTTTCCGGCGATTTGCATTTGACCTACTGGAGTTGCTTGAAAGTAAACCACAGCTGGGGAGCGATTGGGGCACAAGCATCACCACCCTCTAAACCAGTGGAAGCCAAACTTTTTAATGCCGCGCCCCCGCAGTTGAAAAATAAAAATCCTTGGGCCCCCCTCAGAATTCTTCACAATTATTTTATAAATATTGCAATGTTTTAATATGTCTAGACCTATTTAAACATTACAGATAAGTACTGTTACCTTTTTAAAAATGCAATAGCATGCTTTTGCTTAAAACAAAGCCCTGTTATCTGTATAATGCTTCTTTTGGCCAGAGCCTGGCGCCCCCCTGGGATCACTTGGGGCCCCCTTAGGGGGGCCCGCCCCCTAGTTTGAAGATCTCTGCTCTAAACCATCTGCTTGCACACCACCAATACACAACCACATGTCAGCAGGCAGACCGCATCTGACTCGCTCCTTGCCCATGCACACGGCTTTCCTCTCTCCTGTGCCTTGGCTCGCAACACGGCTTCCCAACTACATTCAGTTGCATAAGACACACTTCCCTGCCTATGTGACTTGGTCGCACTATGTAATTGCCTGTAATATATAAAAAAGAAGTCAAGCTGAAGGTGACTGTGAAGGACATGACATTTAATTTGGTGCTTCTTCATCTGTAACACTTACTTTTGTGCTTTTATGCGTAAAGGCTGCTCTTTGAATTGAACGAAAGTTGGGACTCTGCAAGTGTTGTCACTGAGTAACATGTGATCTGGTCCTTTGGAATACACCCCTGACTAAGTACCATTCTAACTACCATTCTTTTGTAAAGATTGCTTGTAATCCAGTATCTTTCATTGCATATATTCTTGCTAGTAAACAAAATGTTTCTCTTGCAGCCTTGGGATTATCAGAGTTCTGACTTTACTCCTCTTTTGGCTTGAGAAACAGCTGATTATTCAGTCTTCCTCTGATGGCTGTTCTTGGCTGGTGGAACTCAAAACTTGGCATAAGGTCTCAATAATTATAGATCTGATGCATCTGCTATAGTAATGAGAACACAGTAAGGGTGTTCTGTTTCGCCTGTCATGTTTGACTTGTTTATGAAACCTTAAGCTAAGAAATTGTGAAATTAATATGGAATTCAAGGATTTTTCAAAGTTCACAAAATATGTTGGTAATCTAATTACATTGACCTGGGACAATAGTAAGAAATGATCAATACAAACGTCAGCTTTAAGAGCTTATCCCAGATTTCAGGGTTCAAAAAAGAACTGCCAAAAGAAGGTAACATTATTTTAAAATGCAAAACCAGATACAAATGCAAATATTTCAATCTCAGATAATCCAAAGGCCCAATAACTGTGGGGATCTTTTGAAGTTTAACCCTAATATATGTTAAATTAACAATTATTGACCAAATTGATCAAATAAGGCAATATTAATTAAAACTTGTTTGAGAGGCTGAAATTGCCCAATGATGGTATTACCTTCACTTCAGCTTGTTTTAGAAGGCCAGCCCTATGTACGTATGTTTATTATTGATGGCTCGGGTGCAATCTGTGATAATAGGATTTCTGTAGCTACCACCTACCCTAAGTTACTTGAAATTTGAAATCTCAGGAACACTGACGTCACATCGAGGGAACACCTCACTAAGGAATCCAGGACATCATTGTAGCAGTTCTCAGTCTTGAAATTAAGTGAAAGTGAAACCCTTCCCATTAGAATAAAAAAAATTCTAGCTATCGCGTCAAGAATGTTCAATTCTATTAAGGACACGGAGGCGAGGATTATGCTTCTCTACCTTTACTGTCAAAATACATCAGCCAAAGAGTTAACAACAGTAAAACTACAACTCCCATTAACATTTGTAGTCCAGGCTGCCCAATCGCAGGCTAGCCCCTACTATAAGAGTCCCCATAGCAACCGATCCTCTTCTTTCTTTGCGATAGACGAATCATACTCTAATCCTTCATAACTTGCCGCAGAACATGCTGGCGAACTCAAAGATACAACAGAAAGACCGAAATACAAGATCGAAACCTCAATCGCCTTTGGAAACGGTACCTAAATGTAAAGAAAATGTACCCATAATATCTTTGGAAAATGACTCAATCCTAACGGGGGGAAACATGAGTCTAAAATACATTTCATCATCACAAATATGTACGTAAAATAAATCTATCTTCTGACATTACAGAATGTCAACAGTATATGGGTGGGATAATCCTCGCCTCCGTGCCCTTAATAGAATTGAAAATTCTTGACGCGATAGCTAGAAATGTTTTAATCTATGTCAGGACCGGAGGCTTCGGATTATGCTAGTTCAAAGCTGATCCACCACATTAGATGCTATATCAACAATAGGCTTATGATAAAATACTTTGAATGTACTATCTGAAGACCAATCAGCCGCTGCCATGATATCTTCCAATCTGGAACCCGCTCCAAAGGATTTAGAAGCCATAGCTCCTCGAATGGAGTGAGCCCCAAACACTGAAGTATCAATACCAGCCTCTCCCAAAAGCCATTTGATCCATCTAGACAAAGTGGCTGCCGAGACAGGTCTAAATGGCTTCTGAAGGGATATTAACAACTGACCCCCTACATCTCTACGAGATTCACAGGTAAAACTCTCATAAGCTTTCAAGCATTGAACCACACATAATTTCTGATTATGAGGAAAAGCTGGATAAGAAATACATCTAGATGCAGTCTTTGTTCTTTTAGAAATTGTGAATGAAACTCCTGTAGGGGTAAATACTCTACCTGTCAAATCCAAAGCCTTTACATCTGAGACGCATCTGCATGAAATAAGGCACAAAAGAACAGTCAGTTTGGCCAATAGTTGTTTGCGTGACAAATCATCATTGCAAGGCCAAGACCTAATAAAACGAAGGACAACATCAACGTCCCACAAGACTGAATAAAGTGCTTGAGGAGGTTTAACCATTCGAATGCCTCGAAGAATTTTGGAAATCAACGGGTGCTCACCAACAGGTTTACCCTCCACATGGGGATGTCTTGGAGAAATTGCAGACCTGAAATTATTAACCGTTCTGTAGGCGAGACCCTGTGTAGCTAATTCTGAGAGAAAATTAGCTATCATGGAAATCTGAGGCCCCAAGGGATCAATATCCCGTTCACTGCACCAACCTACCCATCTCTTCCAGGATGCCTCATATCGTTTATGGGTGGAAGGGGCCCAGGATTGAGACAAAAAGAACAGAGTGTCTCCTGAAACTCCCGGCACTTGCCATCGTCTCCTGAAAGTTTCCATGCCATGAGGTGTAACTGTTTCTGGATGACCAGAGGATGGGGAGATCCGAGGGATCTAGAAGAAGGAACAATGGAAGACGAACTGGGGGGGCACATGATAGTGCCATCGCCACCGGAAACCATGCCTGGGCTTTCCAGAGCGGTGTCACTAAAACTATGTCTGCCATTTGTCTCTGTACTTGAGCCAGGACCATCTGAATCATTTAAAATGGAGGGAAGGCATATTGAATGCTGTGTGACCAATTTTGGAGAAAGGTGTCCGTTCCCATTGCTACTGGATCTGGCCTCCAGCTGAAAAACTTCGGAAGCTGGGCATTGAGCCGGGACGCAAACAGGTCTGTTACACAGGGACCCCATTTCTCCGAGAGTTTCTGAAACATTGAATGATGCAGCATCCAATCGCTGCTGTCCTTCAAAAAGTGTGAGTTCCAGTCCGCCACCACATTGGATCGATCCGGAATGTACTCCGCTATCACATGTATCTGGTTCTGAAGGAAATAATGCCAAAGCTCCCTGGCAATCTCCGCTAGCATGTGAGATCTGGTTCCCCCCAGCCGGTGGATATATCTCACCGCTGATACATTGTCCATCCTCAAAAGAATGCAACAACTGGCTTTGTCGGGAGAAAGCGAGCAAATCGCAAATGCTCCCGCTAGCAGCTCTAAACAATTGATGTGGAGGTTGAGTTCCTCCGAGGACCACCGACCCCCCATCTCCACTGAGCCACAACAAGCTCCCCAGCCCCAACGGCTGGCGTCCGACTCTATGACAATCTCTGTAGAGGATGCAAATATGGCTCTGCCATTCTAAGCCTCCATGTGATGCAACCACCAGATAATCTCTGTCTTGGCTTCCTCTGATAACAGAATCCGATCCTTGTAAGATAGGCCCCTGCGCAGGTGCAATATCTTTAGGCGTTGGAGAGCCCCGTAATGCAAGGGGCCCGGGAAAATCGCTTGAATGGAGGAAGCCAGAAGCCCCACCAGTCGGGCCAAAATCTGTAACAATATAGTCGGAGAGACAAGGGCTTTCCGTAATTCTCTCTTGATTGAGGTCCGTTTCGCTAAAGGTAGCTTGAGCTGAGTGTGAATCGAATCCACTTGGAAACCTAAGAATTCTATATTTTGCGAGGGAATTGTTACTGATTTCTCGCTGTTGATCAAAAATCCCAGGTCCTGAAGAATTTGAATTGCCCAGGAGAGATGAAGAGAGACTAACTCCCTGGATTGAGCCATGATCAAAAGATCATCACGATAAATGATGAGACGAACTCCTCTTTCTCGAAGGAATTGGCCCACAGGATGGAGAAGTTTCGTGAAGCACCACGGGGCGGAGGAAAGACCAAAGGGAAGAACCTTGAATTCGTACCATAGGTGTCTCCATTGAAACTGCAGAAAACGACGGTGAGGGGAAAATATGGGAACTGAAAGATAGGCGTCTTTGAGATCTAGATGCATTAGCCAATCTTTCTCTTGAAGAAGATCTCTCAAAATATGGATACCATCCATCTTGAAATGATGGTAGACTATCCAATGATTGAAATTTTTCAGGTTCAAAACCAGGCGAAAGCCTCCTCCTTTCTTTTGAACAAGGAAAATAGTACTGTCAAAACCGTTTGGATGGGGATTTGTAGGCACAATCGCTTGTTTGCGCAGAAGGCTTTCGATTTCTGCGTCTATAAAATTGCTTCCTGTTAGGGAAAAAAGGAGAGGAAACGGAGGAAAGCTCTGTCGCGAGTGTCGTAAAATTCTAGTTTGTAACCCCGGATAGTCTGTAGGACCCAAGGGTCTTGAGAAATGTGATCTCCAATCTCCCCCCAAGAATCACCTCCGAAAAATGAATAATTATCACCTGAATTGGAGGAGTCTTGGGCACGGTCTGAGCCCCGGCCTCTGAAGCCACGTCCACGGCCTCAACGGCCTCAGGAGGGGTAGAAGCCTGAAGATTGGTAGTATCCTTGACCTCTAGGGGCGTAGTTGGGAGAGGTTTGTTGGAAACCACATCCCGACACTCGACCCCTGCCATTGGTGAACATTCGCTTCATGGAGGATTGGGCCTTGTCGAGGGCAGTTAAGGTGGAGACGTACTTGCCCAAATCCTTCACAAATTTATCTCCGAAGAGGAGACCATTAGCCAGGGGACCCAGTTCAGAGGGTGCGGGCTCTGCCAATTTAGGATCTATCCGCATAAGAAAAGACTTTCTGCGCTCGGAAGACATGGCGCAGTTCGTGTTTCCGAGTAGACAAATGGCTCTTTGGGCCCATTCTAGTACAGCCTGAGGGTCTAAAATCCTATTGGTCTCTTTAGCCTGAACAGCTAAATCAAGAGTCTTTGTAATGGGACCGGACAGGTCCAGTAATTTGTCCTGGCATCCCTTCCAGGCACGATCCAGTCCTTTTTTGGGATCTTTGGTAAATTTCTTGAGAAATGTCGCCACACTGGGGTCAAGCTCCGGAGTGTCAGCCACCTTGCCCACAAGAGAGGGGCGGGTGCATTCAGATCGAAGGGTACTACGTACATCTTTATCAAAACCCCCGCGAAGTCTATCCTGCACATAATGGGCTACTTCAGTGCAAGGAACCCATTCAGTTGATCTGGGGTGTATAATGTTTTCTGGAACAAAAAGTAGATTCCCTTGAAGAGATACCTCTTCAAAGTCATAGCGTTTAGATTTTCGTTTGCGCTTTCCCGAAAGTTTGGGTTCCGAAATATCTGAATCAGAATGTGAGTCGGAAGACTGAGAACGATCTTTATGCGCCCCTGAAGGAGTAGGAACATTTTCAGAAGGGGGTTGGAGATCTGAACGATATTCATGATCATTGAGCACAGCCAAAGCCATTTGGGAAAGGATCTCTCCTGAAGATAAAGGACCCACCGGTCCCATGTTGGTAAAACCAGGTTCTCTGGGTTGAGATTCATTGCTTCGTGATCCAGTGGGAGGGGGGTCCCATCAATTCTCTCTGTCCATATCTGACCAAGAGTCTACTAAATGGTTTAAGTGCTTTTATCAAAGACTGATTGACAGAGTCTTGAACATGGTGGCCAAGGGCTCGCACCAATCTCTCCTCCATCTGTTCAGGGAAGGGACCTTCCACTTCCTCCTGGTAGTATTCATCCTCCCCAGCAAAATAAGCCATGGCAGGATACAGATGGAGTTCAAGGGGGAGGCAGCCCCAGCAGGTAAATAAGCTCTTTAGTTAAAGAGTATAACTTGTAAAATGTACAGATGTACAATTATATTGATGACCCAAATCACGTGGAGGGAGCACCTGCAGCAGACTCCTAGGCGAGGCCTGTTCGTTTATTCGCCTCTGGCGTTCTGAGGGGCAGAATAAGCTTTTGTGCGATCCGCGCGCTGCACTGGACAGAGACTCCGAAGAAAAACGGAATCTCCGAGTCTGCGCATGTGCGGGCTCGAAAAAGCTAAAAATAGAGAGCAGACTGCTCTCTAAAGCAGCACTCACTCGGTCTCTCTTGGAGACTGAGTAAATCACTCCTTAATCCGCTCCGCGGGCGCAGAAATCCAAGAACTACGCTGCGGCGGGAATAAAACCGCATTAAGCGGCACGCGATAGGGAAAGGAAGGCTATTATTCCCGATGAGCGTAAGGGTGAAGATAAATCGGGAGGAACGAATGTCGCGTCCCCCGATGATCAAGCGCCGCTCAGCCCCGCTCCCACTCCACGGGTCTCGATAAGTAAGAAAACCAGCAAAACCATCACAATATTACAAATAAATGTAGCATATATGTGAAAAGGGACTCAACTTTGTGTAGTTTTCACACTAAGCTTAGGAGAAGGTTATTGCACATAGTCCTGATGAAGCGCCAGTTGATCTGGTAGGACTTTTTGAGACGTGAAACATATTGACTTCCTTTAGTGGTCAAAGAATATCTCTTCCTCCACTATTTTGGTAGAGTGTGGGATCATCACTTACCTTTCACTCAGTACTGTTTTTTAATCTTGACCGGCACCCGTTCTCGCGTGATAAATTTTGTTTTTCGAGTGGGTTGCCGAGCCAATTTTAAACCTTTTTCTCTCCAGCTTTTTTCTTTTTTGCCTATAGGTTTAAATTTATTCCTATTCACTCCATACTACGGCACAGATCACTACAAAAGATCTCCGTCAGACATTGCAGCACCGGTCTGGCAAGGAGCAAGCCCTATAATGAAGCATGACACCAAACGGATGTGTGAGGGCTTTTGCTTCTATATTTAGAAGTGCCTAGTAGACTTGGGTCTTTCTTTTGGAACAGTGTACTTTATTTTTTCAATAATGCCGTAATCTGTCATATTAAGGGTGATGAATTTAGCTTTAGCTTTATAAATTGTAGGCCTTAACTTAGCGAGTGTCTTGGCCTATTTTGCCAGGCCTCATGTAGAAGCTGTATTTCTTAGCGTTTAATACAAATGCTGACCAAGTGAATTAAACTGTGAACTGTCTATTGTATTGTTTAAATGTTCTCATAATGGAAGCTTTTCGTGAGAACCGGCTGCTAGGAGATGATGTTCTTTCTAATGCAACGTTTTATGTGTAATGTGTGTGGGACTGACTTTCCCAGGACAAGAACAATGAAGATTCTAACTAGAGTGGAAGCTGAAACAATATTGTCACCTGGCAAGCCGGATGATGAAGACATCACAAGACGAACCAATCAACAATATGAGAATGGAGAAATATTAGAATTCATAGATTTAGTATAGTAGTTTAATTGGACAGAGTGTGAACATACGATTAACTGACCAATAGGGAATCAGGAGATAGTTTAGGTGACTATGATAAAACAACGCCGCAGAGGGAGAAGATTCTGAAAGACAATTCATTCCGATATTTTGAGAGAAGAGAGATCATTCTGCTATTCCGACATTGGGCTCATATCCCCCTGACTGAGAGCCTGATGCCTTGCTAATCGACTGCTGTCCTGAGGATGAAGACTGATTCTGCTTTGCTGATCCATATCAAGGATAGGTATACTCTAAAACTTGATTATTATGCATATTTGTTTTTCCTTTCTAGGTACCAACTGCGCTGTTTGACTATGACTCTATCATAGTTAGATTCTTTCCAAATTGGTGTTACTAAATTGTTTTGCATGAAGCCCAAGATGTTGATGCTAATCTGATGTTAGTTGAGGATCCTGATTTATGAAAATAGAGACTAATGCTTGATGGATTTCTCTGCTTAACTTCATGTATCTCATATCGTCAACGCAGCTGACTCTGCTAATGATTTGCATCATAACTTTAGGATGTGTTGTAGTTCAAGCTTTGATTAGACTGCGTTTCTTCCGCCACTTTGGACAACCAGTGTTGTTTCTGTATGTGTTTCATTTGATTTTTAGATTAATCTACATGACCTTAGTGTTGTTAATATAGGGAAATAAACATTCTAAACTTTTACTAAAAGTGTGGTTATTCATGACTGAAAGGTCATGGTGCATGATAATTACTGACTCCATTGATTATTGATTTTATTGACTACTGATTGTTGATTATTGTGTATCGATTATTGATTTATGTACTGGAGCTATGGTAAGAACTTCTTAGTTGCAAGTCAAAAGGTTCATTGACCTATTCGTGTCCCCTTGTAAGTTTACTTATTAAGGTCTGACGCGCTAACAGTTATGGTAGCAGACTAATGGTTAGTCTCCTTAAGAGCTTGCCATAGACATTCGGGTCAGAGTGACAGGTGTGCACAGAGATGGTAGCAGTTTGATGAGTTGGTCCTTTGAGAATTCATTATTATTGAGATTTGGATTTTGTTTTTCATTGATGATAATTGGAGAGAAAATGATGTTCCCTTAAGTCCAGAAATGACTTTCCCAGTCCCTGGATCCTGCTAATGGGTGTTTGAGGATGTTCCCGACGTTCTAGTGATAATGTGAGTGAAATAGGTTGCGCTTGCACAGCTTATGCAAATTGTGTGTGAACTGTGAGGTTTGTGAGGGTTTTAGGTAGTTTGCATACTCCAAATGAAGTTGTAGTAGGAGTGGGCATACTCCGCAGGATGAAAGTAGGGAAGTCGTCAAACTTCATATGTGTGTGGCACTTTGTGCTCAAAAATTGTCCACATGGTTGTTGATGTACGGACCCTGTGTGGTCTAAGACTCCGGAGTATATTGAAGAGTGTATGAAACACTTGGTTTATGTTGTAATCTGTCTGGTTTAGTAGGTTGATCGGGTGTGGTCAACAATTCAGTTTGTGAGTTAAAGTGGGTGAGAGAACATTTCAACTGAGATCTGGGGAGTCCTATCTTTACCAGGACAGATCCATTGATCAGTTAAGAGTAAAATTTGTGGGTTGAATTTTGCTTGCGAATCTGGGAGACTGAGAAAGAAGGAGTAGCTGTAAGTGTGGAAAGAGCCATCAGTGAAAAATCCGTAAGGTTTCTGAAACAATTGTGTTACCTTTCCTATAGTAAACCAGCAGATTTGTTTTGGGTTTTGTTTTTCGATTAGTGCTTGCAATATTTTGCATTAGTTTTGTGTGAATTGGAGTTTAGGAGGACAAGCCACAAGACTTTGTCAGCCGCAGTACGTGTGAGTGTGACATCATTGGAGCCGCACAGGGATAGGTCGGTTTGTGAGAAGGGTCGCGCACGGATTGGCAGCCGTCCGTGAGAGACAATTGGTTCAGAGTGTGGGTGAAAGGAATCTTGGGATTAAGAGTTATTTCCTGATTTTATTTTGAATAAACAAAAGTAGAAAAGTAGAAGTTTTTCAAAGCATTTAAAAGTGCCCAAAGGGGAGATACGTATAATACAGCGAGTGTAGGTGAGGCTACACAAACAGAGAATACGCCAGCTTACATTGTAATGGAAGACAGATGTGTTGCGCCATGTCTTTGGTTGAAGCAATGGTGCAAATTGACAGAGAAAGATGGGAGCTTAGCGTTTCCTACAAATAGGACGTTCAATTTGAGAGTTTTGGAGCATTTACTGATGGTGCTATATGAATCGAAGCCTCTTCCAAGACCAGCACAGTTTGAGGCATTTGCGATTTGGGAGCTAGTAGCCATAAAGCAACAGCAATTGAAATTTGAGAGGAGGATGAGAAGGGCAGAAAAGACTCTAGGGGAGACTAGATGGGACTGTGTTCAGAAGGTATGGAGGACAGAGACTGTGCAAGGGATTACGTTTTTTCCGGCAAGTATGCAGGAGAGTGAGAAGGAAAGAAAGAAAGTTACTAGGAAAGCTAGTAAAAGTCTGTCCGAGAGTAAGGAGGCTAGAAAGTCTTCCACAATGGAGGAAGACTCGGACTATGAGGAGTTTATTACACAGTTATTGAGTGATCAACCACTACCATATACAGTACATGAGAGTGGTCTGAGTACTAGTGTTGATCCGACAGCCTCTACACAGGTTAACGGGACAGCGAGTCCGGTGCAGGTTGATTCTAACCTGACACAAAATACGGTGCAAAGTGGTCTTAATGTGCCAGCTACTCCTGTAGTGCAGACACAGATGCAACCGCTACAGGTACAGAGAATATAACCTTATGTGCCCATTATGGAAACAACTTCGAACTTAGTGGTGCCCACGGAGCAGGTGATTCTGAGACCAATACTGGTTCAGACTGAGCCGGCTCCGATTTTGTTTCCTCAAGTGCAGCTGTAGGTAATGCCAAGATTTACTCCAGTAACAGGGACACAGTCAGACATGACTCAGATGATGAATCAGAAAATGGGAGTTACTTTCCCACAGAGTGTAGGTGCCAGAGCAGCCCCAGATGCTATATTGCTACCAATTACAGTTGGTCCAGCTGTACCATTATTTGCATAAAAGGAACCGACTGTAAGTGAACAGAGAGCAATGACCCAGAGCCTAATGAGAGGAGGACCTAATGAACATATCCAGGTAGTCTTTCCTGCGGGTCAGACTTTTGAAGGATCAAGATCATTGTTAGACTTTAGTCCACTTGTAGCACTTCCAGATACAGTGACAGGGCCAAATGTTAGCCAGAACTTGAAGTTATTGACACCGCAGACTCGGAATGCAATTGCTCAGCAGGTGCCCCCGGTCCAAGCGAGTAACATTTCGTTACAGGGACTGACAGTTCAGCATTTAACTGAATGGTGAGACAAGCTGAATACTCCGCAGAATGCCCCTAGAGGAGAGGAGTATTTGAATTGTGCTAGGCTAAGCATGGAAGTGGGTGAACTTATTGAGGGAACGATGGGGGTGAATAGGTTTGAATCCTCCACAGAGGCAGAATTTAGATATTTGTGCCCCAATATTACAAGAGAAGTGAGCAAGGTGTACAGAGATTAGCAGATTTAGCAGAGAAGTACAGCCTAGAGATTGAGAAAACTAAGCATTTGAAAAGGAATTACAGGTTAGATTTTGAGGCGAAAGATTTTTAACACATGAGATCGGCTGGAATGAAGGCACACCTTAAAGATTACTGCAGAGTGCTCAGACCAGGGAAGCATTAGACAAATGGTAAGGCAGATGGGTAAAGAAAAGAGACAAGAGAAAAAGGGATTCATTGGAGATGACTGAAAACAGACAACAGGATAAAGATCCAGATTTTACCAATGAGAGAGAGATTCCAGGGGGGAATTTTGTTCACGTCCCATGGAGCAGAAGTGACATTCTACAATTTAGAAATGATTATTCAAAATTGAGAGAAAAGCCATTAGCGTGGTATCAGCAGACAGACAGGTTTGTGAAACTGGTGAAGTGTTTGTGGGAAGACTTGAACACATTACTAAAGATAGTGGATCCAGCTGACTTGTGGATCGAGTGCAAGAGGAGTGTAGACTGGCCAACAAGTGAACCGGAGAGAGACAAAAATACAGGTGCACCGTCCCCTGAAGGAATAAAATATTAGTATAAGGTGATCGAGTTTCTGAAATCAAGGATTTCGCCTAAGAATATTGATTGTCAGAGAATTGACAGGACAGCTCAGGAAGCAAAAGAATTGATACATGCATATTATGAGAGATTGTTGCAGGCATTCAAACATTACAGTGGTACAGAAACAATTGAGGCAAAAGACATGTTTCATTTCGTGTTCAGATTTGTGGAAGGATTGAGACCTGAAATTAGCCAGATGATTAAGAATCATTTGATTTGCTGGCAAGCAAAGCCGATTGATAAGGTGTTGCATTATGCAAAATACTGTAGTGATGAGACTGAGTTGAAGCAGAAAAAGTTGAAAGAGAAAGCAATAGTGGTGCAGATTAAAGCAGCTGAAACAGGAGTGCAAGGGAATGTTTCACAGCCGTTACCACAGCAGCAGCAGCAGGGAAATATGATGTTTCAGCCTCAGATGAGAGGTAGAGGTCGTGGAGGCAATATGAATTGTGGTCCAGATTTGAACACTGTGGTGGTTCTGAATGATGTGGAGGGAATGAAGAAGCTATTGCCCCATGTCACCTTTTGTGGAGCCGTGGGACACTGGAAACACGAGTGTCCGATGATGGTGCAGGAAGGTGTTGTTCAGCAGAGTAATGACATCAATTCATTCCATGATGTGAGAGGACTGAGACTAAGGGATCCTAATCCAAATTTTCAGAATAATGTGAATCAAGTGCAAAATTTCCAGCCCATGCAGCAGGATCAAATGCCCGTGCACAAGTGTCACAGTTGCAGCCAATGCAGTAGCAGGTTCCCATGGTACCTAGTCAGCAAATTCAAATACCTCAAGCCCCGATGGAGCAGCAACAGATGATGCTTTCTCAACAGGTCACAGGACGGAGGCAAAACAAAAGTAGTAACACAGTCATTCAATTCCTGTTACACAGTGAGGATGGAATAAATGGTGAATGGACAAGTGACAGCTCATTTGTAGAGCCATGTGTGCTTGTAACCTCCTTAGAAGAAGATCAGAGGGGACTCTAAGTGAAGGGAATGGTTATGGGTCACAGAGTTTCATTCTTGGTTGACACAGGAGCTTCACGCTCTACAGTGAGAAGTGCAGAGATTCCGAATTTGCCCCTTTCAGGTAGAACAGTGCAGATTGTGGGAGTAGCAAACCAGTACTTGACAAACCCGATAACAGATCCAGTTCAAGTCGAGATTGGCAATTTTCAGGGATTGCATATATTTGTAGTCTGTGATTCAAGTCCGTTATCCCTACTGGGAAGAGACGTGTTGTGTAAAACAAAATGTTTGATTACTTGCTCAAATGACGGAATTGAGATTCAGATGAATAGTGATGATGAAGAAGACCAAGCCCCAGAAATAGAGTGTGAATCTACAAATGAGGAGTACCCTTTGTTTGAGTTTTTCCCAATGTTCACAGTGAAAGAGCTCCATCCTGATTTGCAGGAAATGGTACAAGAGAAGGTGTGGGATTTGACAGGAAAGTAAGTAGGTTTTATCAAAGGAGTGGAGCCAGTCAAAGTTACCATAAAACCGAATGCAGTTTTCCCCCTACTTCCGCAGTACCACATGCCACAAGACGTCCTGATGAAAGTAGCCAAGATAATTGCAGACTTTGTAAAGCAAGGGATTCCGAAGGAAGTGTTGAGCGGTCCATGTAATTCACAGATAATGGGTTTGAAGCAGCCCTGTGGGAAGGTTCGGATTGTTAAGGATCTGAGAAAAATAAAGGAAATTGTGGTCAAATGTTGTCCGGTGGTGCCAAATCCAGCTGTAATAATGTTCCAGATTCCATATGATGCCGAGTGGTTCAGTGTCATCGATTTTTCACAAGCATTCTTTCTGTGCCTCTTCATGAGGATAGCCAATTTCTCTTTTGTTTTAAATTCCTGGATCAAGTCTATTGCTGGTGCAGAATTCCTCAAGGGTATTCAGAGTCACCTTCCATATCCAATCAGATTTTGAAAAAGAATTTGGAGTAGTTGGAATTGCCTTTCCAAGTGACCTTGGTGCAGTATATTGGTGACTTACTGATTGCATCCAAAACAAGGGACGAGTGCAAGTATTATACGATTGCCCTATTGAACCATTTGGGAAAGAATGGCCATAAAGTGTCTCCTCTGAAATTACAATACTTTAAAAAAGTAGTGAAGTATTTGGGTCACCAGATTCAGAAGGGTTCAAGAAAAATATCCAGAGAAAGGATTACAACCATATTGCAGATAAGTCCCCCAACCACACAGTGAGATGTCAGGATGTTTTTTGGGACTGGTGAGCTATTGTCACCAATGGATTCCAAATGTTTCAGTCATTTCAACACCATTGCAGAAGCTGACTCATAAGCAAGTTACTGATCCCATAGTGTTAGACCAGGATGAAATGAAAGCATTCACTGAGTTGAGAGAGAGTTTGTGCAAGGCTGCAGTGTTGGGTATGCCTGATTACAAGAAACCTTTCACATTGTTTTGTCGTGAGCGTGATGCATGTTCTTTGGCTGTCTTGATACAGGTCTATGGAGGTGTAAACCGCCCAGTAGCATATTTTTCAGTTACTTTGGACCCAGTTGCAGCAGCCTTACCATGTTGTTTGCATGCAGTTGCCGCAGTTGGTCAAAGCCTTACACAGTGTGAAGGCGTGGTGATGGGATATCCCCTGGCTGTAATGGTCCCTCACTCTATTGAAATTCTACTGATAAGGACGAAAACCCAATACTTGACTGGTGCGAGGATGACTGGATATGAAACAAGTATTTTGGGGTCGCCAAATATAACATTGAAAAGGTGTGCAGTGCTGAACCCGGCAACCTTACTTCCGAGTGAAAATGCTGAAATTGAAAAAGAGGAAGATGTTGAACATGACTGTCTCGAAGTAACTGATTTGTGCACAAAACCGAGACCTGACATTAGCGATACCCGATTGGAAGAAAATGACCAAATTATCTTTGTTTATGGTTCTTGTCTAAGAGACAATACAGGGACACTGAGAGCATGATATGCTGTGTGCACAATTACAGGTACCTTGGAAGCTTCTTGGCTCTGAGGAGTGTATTCTGCTCAGGTAGCGGGAGTGGTAGCCCTTACTAGACCATGCCATGTTTCTGCTCAGCTAAAAGTTACTATCTATACAGATAGCGAGTATGGATTTGGAGTAGTCCATGATTTTGGTCAATTGAGGTCACAGAGAGGTTTCCTGACCTCTTCTGGTTCACCAGTGAGAAATGGTGAGAGAATTAAAGAATTGTTACATGTATATCATTCAAAGACAAGTGGGAACTGTTACCTGCAGAAGATGAAACTTGTACAAGCTATGCATTGAAAATAATTGACACTTTGGAAGAAATAAAATCTTTGCAGAATAATGTAGACCTGGAGGAAAAATGTTCAATGAGAAAATTGAAATGTGTACAAAGACAAGATTATGGTTTTCTGAGGAGGGTCAATTGGTCTTACCGAACAGCTTGTTATATAAAATGGCAAGGTACTATCATGGACAAGCACATATTGGGAAGGATGCCATCGTTAGTGTGTTCAAGCATGATCTGTTCAACCCAAAGTTTAGACAAGTTGCTGAAGCTGTTTGCCATTGTTATGTTATTTGCCAACAGTCAAACGCAGGGAAAGGGACAGTGGTTAATTTGAGCCACATTGGAAGAGCAGGAGGTTCAATCAGCAGAATGCAAATGGATTTTATTGAGATGCCTGTGTGTGGAGGTTTGATATATGTGTTGCTGATCGTATGCATCTTTAGTCACTGGATTGAAGTGTACCCTACACAAAGAAATTATAGTCTCACAGTAGCGAAACTACTGCTTAGGGAACTGATACTGCATTTCGGATTTCCGATCTCTTTAGAATCAGATAGGGGAAGTCACTTCAACAGTGAAGTGATTAAATTACTGTGTGCAGCATCGAACATTGAGCAGAAGTTGCATTGTAGTTACTGCCCTGAAGCATCAGGACTAGTGGAACAGATGGGTGTTACATTGAAGTCAAGAGTTGCAAAGATGTGTGCAGCTATGAGGTTACCAGCGGTGCCAGCAACTGCACTTGTCAACATTTCAGATGATATGGTGTTGGATTACTGCAAGGGTCTGGCTGATGTAGTCCGCTCTTTTTCTCAGCAGGTGGAGGCCACAACACTGCCACCAATCCATGACCCAGGGCACAACCTGAGAGCTGGGGACTGGGTTGTCATCCAAAAGCACGTGAGAAAGACGTGTTTGGAGCCTCATTGGAAGGGACCATAACAAGTGGTCTTGACAACTACTACAGCTGTGAAGTGTGTTGGAATTCTGAACTGGATTCATGCAAGCCACACAAAGAAAGTGGCATGTCCATGGGATCATGAAGAAGCATTGTTGAGAGTACCAACAACAGTGAGACAAGTTTCAGGGCCAGAAGGAGAACAAAGGGGAACTGAGACCGGATCTGAGCTCGTTGAGGCCGGTTCAGTCACTCCTGTGAGAGACGAGGGAGGAGACCTCCAGGAGGGTGTCGGAGAGCCTATCTCAACTGAAGCAGAAGGAGAGTCTAGTCAGAGGAGGGCTTTCCCAGAAGCAGATGATTTTGAGAGACAAACAGAGCAATTGCAAGACTCAGAAGAGGTGGATCAAAGTCAAAGTGGTCCGACTCCTCCTGAAACGGTTGCAGGTCCATCAAGAGAAAACACCACAGAACAAGGAAAAGGTTCAAGTTCAATCTTGAAGAGAATACTGCGAAGAGTCCGCTGAGAGGAGATAAGTGGCCGGAATCGCAAGTGGAGAAAATGAAAGATGTGGTTGTTGAACCAACAATCGAGGAAGAAGTAGATACCACAAGGAAAGAAGATCTAAGTGAAGGAGAACTGAATGGTGATCGAAAATTGAAGAGAAAGAGAATAGCAAGTCGAAGATACGCAGGTCCTGAATGGGCTTATGCAACTACTAATGAATGGCAGCAAGAGTTTTTGTCTTTTTGTTTTGATAGAGCAGTTCCGGGTCAGTATTTTGGCAAATGAAGGAAGCTAATGAACTGAACTGTTGAAACAATCTGAGAGAAAAAAGTTTCAGAAAGAGACTGTTGAAGTAACCGGAAGAGACATTGATAAACTGATTTGGCTTTAGAAACCTGATTTTGACAAAGCTGTTAACCGATTTTGATATGGGGTTCCTGGAAGTGAAACTGAACTGCTGAAAGAAGAGTTGTCTAATTTTGATTTTTGCTGCAAGTTTTCTTAAATTTCTTTGGCTTTCTGATTCTTTACAGATCATGAATAACATTAGTCAATAAGGTAAAGATGCTAGGTGCTGTAAATATATGAGCATTGGTTTGGCGATTATGTGTGGGTTATTGTTTGTGGTATTGATTGTGGGTATGTCTGTTGTTGATACGAGAAAAGCCATTAGAGAAGTTTAAGTTAGATGAGAAATATTTGATTGAGTATACTAATGCACAGGGAGAACTTTCTTCTAATGTTTTGAGTGAGTATGTTGAGATAATGGATGCGAAGAATTGTTTTGTGTGTACGCAGATTCCTTCATCAGTCGAGGAAGGAGTCACATATCATTGCTTGTCTTTAACCTATGGGATAAGTTGTAGTCTATTACTAACAAGGTTTTATAACCAGGAGTACATTCAGTGCTTCTACTGAAACCATGACGTTGTGTTTTCGTTTGTCGCTATAATTAGGTATTTGAGTAGAGTAGCTAAAGATAATGACATAGTATTAGTCAGAGCTTTCTTTGAACCTACATTAAAGTTTGGCACAGCTTATGCACATAGAAATAACTTGAAATGCTTGCTTACACCTTTAGAGAAGAGGTTCTTAGGTCACACAGATGGCAGAAAAAAGCATTAAAGGGTATATTAGAAAAAGGCTTAGAGAAAAGGACTTACAAAAATGATTATGCTTATAGTGCAATTAAAACATAAAGGAAATTAGCTTTAGATGTGCAACGCTTAGGGAAGCTTTGTATATATAGGCCTCAATCAGGCACTGACACTTTATTTTGTGAGTACGAGTGAATGTAGGCACGTGTTTTTGTTTCAGAGTAAATTGACTTTTATGTTCAATGGACAGGACTTTGCAATTCCAGGGATTTACTATATTTGTGGACTTAATGCTTATTACCGTCTTCTAAGAGGATGGTATGGGACATGTTATTTGGAGATAGTTTTCCCAAAGATTTATCAAATGGAGGATTTGAAAAAGTTGCCAAAAGTGACTGAATTACATCATAAGAGACAGAAGAGGGAGTCCTCTTTGCTATAGTGGGAGATATATTTGGAGCAGTGATTCCCTCAGTGGGAGTCATTCTGAATTCGATTAAGATTCAAAAGTTGTCTACAATTGTGGATAACATGCTGAAATCTTTATCAGGGGCCATACTCCTGATAGATAATGAATTAGCTGCTGATAGAGCTATGACTCTTCAAAATCATCTTGCTTCAGACATTCTTTTGGTGAAGGATAGTGGAGTCTGTAGAATGATTAATTCTAGGCATTGTTGTTCGTATATTCCAGATAATAGTAAAGAGATAAGAGATTTACTAATCTAACTAATGCAAGTGCTGATTTGAAAGAATTGAAAGAACCAGGTGTTTGGGAAAAGTTTGGCAAAACGTTTGCTTCAGTGGGACATTGGCTCGGCAACATTTGGAATGGGGTACTATTGAAAATCTTGCAAGGGATATTAATTGTTGTTGTTTGTTTATTGTGAATATGGGGATTATGCAAATTATGTAAAAGGATTAAATTGAAAGGGTCAAAGAATAATCAGAGGAGGGAAGAAAAGAAAAGGGAAATATTTTACAGAGAAAATTAAAGGGGAAAGCAAAATTATGAAGGGACTGAATTAAGAGAAATTTTACTGATGAGAAATTTTGTGGGTAATAGTGTGATGACATATTTCGTCATCAGAGGAGGGATTGCTAGTGCAGGTGTTTTAATAAGAAATTATTAATGAGTTTTTATGTATTTTGAATAATGAGTTTATGTAGAAAAATTAAATAACGTAGAAAAATCATGCACACATTTGAAAATGTGACCTCAAGGAATGGCCACCAATTTTAACAAAGTGTAATAATCAATGATTAATACTTATGAAATATTGAATATGTAGTAGACTATTGCAGTAGTATGTCATATTAAGGGTTATGAATTTAGCTTTAGCTTTATAAATTATAGGCCTTAACTTAGCAAGTGTCTTGGCCTATTTTACTTGGCCTCATGTAGAAGCTGTATTTCTTAGCGTTTTCTAAAAATGCTGACCAAGTGAATTAAACTGTGAAATGTCTATTGTATTGTTTAAATGTGCTAATAACGGAAGCTTTTCGTGAGAACCAACTGCTAGGAGATTATGTTCTTTCTAATGCAACATTTTATGTATAATGTGTGTGAGACTGACTTTCCCTGGACAAGAACAATGAAGATACTGATTAGAGTGGAAGCTGCAACAATATTGTTACCTGACAAGCCGGATGATGAAGACATCGCAAGACAACCATTCAACAATATGAGAATGGAGAAATATTAGAATTCATAGATTTGGTATAGTAGTTTTATTGGACAGAGTGTGAACATATGTTTAACTGACCAATAGGGAATTACGGGATAGTTTAGGTGACTTTCCTATAACAACGGCGGAGAGGAAGAAAATTCTGAGAAACAATTAATTCCAACATTTTGAGAGAAGAGACATATTTCTGCCATTCCGACATTGGGCTCATATCCCCTAACTGAGAGCTTGCTGCCTTGCTAATCAACTGATGTCCTAAGGACGAAGTCTGATTCTGCTTTGCTGATCCATACCGAGGATAGGTATACCCTGAAATGTGATTATTATGCATATTTGTTTTTCCTTTCTAGGTACCAACTGCGCTGTTTTGTCTATGACTCTATCATAGTTAGATGTTTTCCAAATTGGTGATACTAAATTGTTTTGCATGAAGCTCAACATGCTGATGCTAATCTGATGTTAGTTGAGGATCCTGACTTATGACAATAGAGACTAATGCTTGATGGATTTCTCTGCTTAACTTCATGTATCTTATCTCGTCAACGCATCTAACTCTGCTATTGATTTGCATCGTAACTTTAGAATTTATTTTAGTTCAAGCTTTGATTAGATTGCTCTTCTTCCGCCGCTTATGACAACCAGTGTTGTTTCTGTATGTGTTTCATTTGATTTTGAGATTAATCTACATGACCTTGGTGTTGTTAATATAGGGAAATAAACATTCTAAACATTTACTAAAAGTGTGGTTATTCATGACTGAAAGGTCATGGTGCTTGATAATTACTGACTCAATTGATTATTGATTTTATTGATTAATAATGATTGTTGATTATTGTGTATCGATTATTGATTTATGTACTGGAGCTATGGTAAGAACATCTTAATTGCAAGTCAAAAGTTCATCGACCTATTTGCGTCCCCTTGTAAGTTTACTTATTATGGTCTGATGCGCTAACACACCTGCACCAAACAATTTATCACAAAATATATTTATTAGGGGGGTGTAACACCCCAGATACCCCTGAAGCTAATCCCCTGGAACTATCAAACGGAAAGACGCATATCCAACATGATTAGAAACAATGAACGTCTATTTAGGTTTTCTGCCAAGCTCCAAATCAATCAGAGAGTTGTTAATCTTATATCATGCTAAAAAGATCTCCGCTGCAATATGTGGAGCTGGAATCTGGGGTGTGGGGGACAACAGAACAATACAAGAGCAAGAAAATATGTTCCTTAGAAGACTTTTACCAATCAACACCGGATTTTATTATTCATTAGGAACTCGATGTTGGCTTTGTAACAGATATTTAAAAAAATAAAGTGCTCTTATAATGGCGCTCCATCTGGTTCAAAGTAGAGATACATTTTACCGGATTAATTATCAAGGATTGTATGGGACTTGACCAGGCCAACAAAATCCCTAGGTTACATCACAATAATCATACAATAAGGTGTTTGGGGCATCACTGGTTATTCTGAACGGGACCTAAGGGAGCACACACTCAAAGTCTGCCCAGAGAAAAGGGTTCAGTTAGATCACCATAAGGTGTCAGCGGGTAGATTCATGGTATTGAACGAGCAGTTTGGATATAAACTGTATCTTAAGCTGACCCACTACACCTATCAAGGATACCTTTTGACTCACTCTCATGTCCTTATTTTCCATCTTATAGCTTCATTCCCAAGAAAGGAAGGGTTGGGTACTATAACCCAAAAATGCCGCTGTGACCATATATCAGGACAGTCAGCCCAGCACATTGCACTTTTTGTAGATTTTATCTGACGCTTAAAAAGTTTTATTTTAAACCGCACTTTTTAAAAGAAAGAATTATTCATCAGCATGAGGCTTTTCCATTATTTGTATGATTTAAAGGACGCAACTGTATGCTACCGGGTAGCCATGCTTCTCTCTAAGGCACTTTGCACTAGGGATTTACTGAATAGCATAGAAAGTGAAATGTTCTAGCTGATGTGTCTCATGCGATAATACGATATGTCACAGTGGTTGTTTTGATATAATGAATAGTGACGTATTCTTTGAAATAGCCGATTGAATAGTCAGATTTTAATTCTCATATTTTAACACTTTGATCTGGTTTGTTTTAACATGTAGTCCTATTACTTGGTTTTATATCGTGAAAATTGCTGTTTTGAATGAAATCTTATCCCGTATTGATGTGATGCTTTTATGGTTTATTTTGCATAAACAGAATAAAGTTTGAAGTTCACTATCTAGCATTCTGTATTTTTGAAAGAATATTAAAACTATTTACAAAATGTTAAATGGTTATTAACAATTTGACTAATAATCTAAATACAAAATACAATATTTCAGATACTGACACCAACACAAGTCCCAATTCATTGATGACTACAAAAGAACTTCAGGAATACTGGCGAAATGTCAAATCAGAAAATAAAACCATTAAACCTCTCTTTGAAATTCCTACAACAAGAATTGCAGAAGACTCTTGTTCAAGATATGTGGTAAGATCTCCAGTGCTTAGTTCACTATTAGCACAGTGTAGTTTTTGAACCAAATTTTTGCAAACCCTTGTCTGCCTTTGATGGTGTGTTTCCTAACAAGTAATAAAAGAAGCTTTACAAAAATATATTTCAAACACAAGAACATTTAATGTATGTGTATGCACGTTTCACAAGATAACCAAAACATCTAGCTAAAGGTAATTGTTACTGGTCTTCGTTAAAAAAAGAGAAACCTATTACTAAGAACCTTTACTAAGATCCACATTAGTTTACCCCTTTTAGCAAGAAAGGATCACTACCAGAATAGCATGTAAAAAATGTTGAGGACCAAAATAGCGAGAATGTAAGGTAAGTAGATTTACTATTCTTATCTTCACAGCTATGTACCTTGGGGATATATATGTTATAGTTAGGAAATAGAATAAAAAAACATAGAATGCCACTTAAAAGAACAAAGGCTACAGGGTCATTATAGTTAGGCTTTTATTTTAAACGTACCAAACCGTAGAAATGTACCTGTTATAGTTATAATTATCCCAAGCAACCATAACTCATACCCTAAGGTAACTATAATGTGTGCCCCCGCCATGCACAGTTTTTTTCATAACATTTTTTACTGCAGATATTACATTGATATTATCAGTAATGTTATCAAAGATGTCATGGGTGCCATAATTTGTGGGGTAATTAGCAGTGCATGGCGAGGGAGCGAGTTATGGTTACCTTAAGGCACGAGTTATAGTTACTTGAAATAGCTAGCTATAACAGGTGAATTTCTATGGTTTGGTATGTTAAAAATGTGTGCCTAACTATTACGTCTCTGTAACCTTTGTTTTTTTAAGTGAATTTCAATGTTTTTTTCAAATTTCATTTCCTAACTATAACGTCTCTGTAACCATTGTTTTTTTCAGTTAATTTCAATGTGTTTTTTTTAACTTAAAGTAATTTTCATTTTTATACGTTAATATAAACACTGCCGAGCACGGCCTTTGGCCATGGGCAGCGGCACTTGGCCGCAGTGCCTGGCCTGTGGCTAGGGCCTGCAGCCAACCCCCTATAACCACCTAATCTTGGGCTGCACAGAGCAGTGAGGTTGGCCATGGGGCCTGGGCACGGGTTGGCCGGCCAGGCCCTTTGGCCATCCCCCTAATCATCCAACCAAAAAGCCATTCATGATGGCGGTTTGCAGCCAGTCCCTGCAGTTAACCCCGCCTAACCACCCAACCCCAAAGGCTGAAGGCTGCAGCGGGAGTTAGCCACAGGTACACGTGGCCCACCTCCCTGGGCTAATTTTGGCCCCAGGGATCCCAACCCCCAGAACCCAGCCTTCTAAAATTAGTTTTCATTGGGGGAGGGCACGCATACCCCCTCTGCAGGCTGATATTGGCCCTGAGGACCCTATCCCCCGGGCCCTGCTTTCTAAACTGTTTTGGGGGGAGGGGATTCAACCCCCCTCCCTTGGGTAATTTCTGCCCCGGAGACCCCATCCCCATTATTAGATTTTTTGTTTTTCTGGGGAGGGGGTCTGCATGTCCCCCCCCCCCGGGCCGATCTTAGCTCCAAGGACCCCGACTTAAACAATTTTATTTTTTGAGAGAAGGGGCGTCTCTCCCCAGGCCAGTATCAACCCTGGGGACCCATCCCCTGGGGCGCAGCCATGTCATCTGGCACCCAATCAAAATGGTTGAGGAATGTGGGGGAGCCTGGAGGGCACCCAATCAAAATGGTTGGGGAATGTGGGGGGAGCCTGATGGCTCCCGCAGTCCCAGCTGGCTCCCCGCCTCCTGCAGGAGCCAGCTTTACTGTTTCAGAAAGGGAGCTGCTGAATATGCAGCTTCCTGTCTGTGAGAGCAATTGTTCCCTCTGTTTCCCTGCCTGCAACATGCAGACAGGGAAACAGAAGAAACCTCCGAGAGTTTGACAGCTCTTACTTGCTAGAGCCGGAGTGCTTCCTCTGACTTAGTGGGAGCTGTCAAAGCTCCCATGAAGTCAGTGCAAAAAGCTATGTCCTGGCTGTGGGCACCCCAGGACATAGCAGGAGCTTGCCCTGGGGGGCGGTGGTCCCCAGGGTGATCTATAACTCCATGAGGGGGGTGGCATTTCCCTCCCAACATTTCAACTAGCCTGAAGGATGTTGCATTCCCTGGGGCTGCGGGGGGGCTTGCAGCCCCCTTGCATTGGTGCATTGATTTAGTTTGATGCACTACAGAGGTGGCTGTCCCCAGGGCTGTGGAAGGGCCAGGTGCCCACAAAGATTTAGTTTTATGCCCCGCGGAGGTGGTGGTCCCCTGGGCTGCGGGGGACGGGCAGCCCCTCTGCATTACATTTAGTTTAATGCCCTGGGGAGGTGGTGGTCCTGGAGGCTGCGAGGGCTGGGTGCCTCCCTGCACTAAACTTAGTTTAAAGCTGCGAGGAGGTGGCCATCCCCAGGGCTGTGGGGCAGCCCCCACAATGATTTAGTTTAGTGCTCCAGGGTGGGTATGGTCCCCAGGGCTTCAGGGGAGCTGCCTGTCCCCCCCACATTGATTTGTTTAAAGAGAGGTGGCAGTACCAGGGCTGCGGGGGTGGGGAGACGGGCAGCCCCCCATCCAAGATGTAAATGCCCCGGGACCTGGCTCATTCGAGGGCTGCATTTAAACAAGCACCGGAGCTTGTGCTTGTTTTTTTTTCATTTTTGGCAGATCCACAAATCTGCCATGTTTCTTGCTGACAAAAAAAAATGTTTTTTTGCTCGCTGACCCCCTCTGGGACCCCAAAACCAGTGCTAAAGGGTCAGGGTGTCCCTAACCTGGCCCCTTTTCTTATTTTTAATCTTTTTTCAGGGACTCAGCTGACAACACTTCCTTGTTGGTAGCCAATCAGATCTCAACATGAGAGTCTATAGATACCAATTTGGATTTTCTTTAATTTTTCAAAAACTACTTAACGGATTTACACAAATAAAAAAAATGGGCGCTTTCAGGACCAAGAGCTACCTTCCTGCCAAATTTGGTGTGATTCCTTCCAGTGGTTTGGGCACTACTGCTGTTCAAAATCACTATGGAAAAATGCATGGGAAAAAGTGTTTTGGGACCCCCTTTTTCTGGGCTCCCACTTGACGGATCACCCCGAAACTTCTCAGACAGATGCTGAAGTGAGCGTCGTATTTTCTTGGAACGTTTTGTGAAAATTCATAAAACGGCCCCAAAGTTATTAGCAAAACAAAGTACACTTCTTATATGGAAAATAGTTTCAACTATTGTTATAGTTAGGACCATGGTTCCATAGAAAAAGTGTTTGTTGAGTCACCTATATCTTTGATACCGTTTGATGAATCTTCACTAAGTTTTCCCCCAAAAAAGTGCCGTGGTGATTCTTATTGCACACATAAAGTTTCGGGATGATCTGTCAAGTGGGGGTTGATAAAAAGAGGGAGGTACAAAAAAACATGAGTTTCCCAAGTTAATTCCCATAGGAGTTTTGAGCATGACTACAGTCCGAACCACTGGATGGAATTACACTAAATTTGGCCGAAAGCTAGCTTTTGGTATGCAATTTAGACTTTGACTTATTTGGTTTGTTTAGTGTTTTAGGAGATATTGAGGGAAAAACAAATTTGTATATCTAGGGCCTTGGTTCCCATGCAACGTTTTCGTAGCGATCGCAAAATTTTTGCAAATCTGGGTTCAAACAGGAATGTTGTGATTGGTTGGCCGCAACCTGACTAGAAAGTTGCGCCAACCTTTTTAGGGAGTGGGACATATAGGAGCATAAGGGGTCAGGGTGGGGTTGCTCTGACCACAGGGCAGAGATATAGGATTCTTTGTAGGTCAAAATATGACCTTACAATGTTTTATTCATGGCGCGCGATATCCGTGAGTACGTTGTGACGCTCACTGTGGCCCCCGTATAACAAATTTGCGAATAAAAATTTAGAAAACAGGTTCAATCATTGTAGGAAGTTGGCTCTGTATGTGCTATTTCAAAGTAAGGAATAGCATGCACAGAGTCCAAGGGTTCCCCTTAGAGGTAAAATAGTGGTAAAAATAGATAATACTAATGCTCTATTTTGTGGTAGTGTGGTCGAGCAGTAGGCTTATCCAAGGAGTAGTGTTAAGCATTTGTTGTACATACACATAGGCAATAAATGAGGTACACACACTCAGAGACAAATCCAGCCAATAGGTTTTGTATAGAAAAATATCTTTTCTTAGTTTATTTTAAGAACCACAGGTTCAAATTCTACATGTAATATCTCATTCGAAAGGTATTGCAGGTAAGTACTTTAGGAACTTCAAATCATAAAAATTGCATGTATACTTTTCAAGTTATTGACAAATAGCTGTTTTAAAAGTGGACACAGTGCAATTTTCACAGTTCCTGGGGGAGGTAAGTTTTTGTTAGTTTTACCAGGTAAGTAGCACACTTACAGGGTTCAGTTCTGGGTCCAAGGTAGCCCACCGTTGGGGGTTCAGAGCAACCCCAAAGTCACCACACCAGCAGCTCAGGGCCGGTCAGGTGCAGAGTTCAAAGTGGTGCCCAAAACACATAGGCTAGAATGGAGAGAAGGGGGTGCCCCGGTTCCGGTCTGCTTGCAGGTAAGTACCCGCGTCTTCGGAGGGCAGACCAGAGGGGTTTTGTAGGGCACCGGGGGGGACACAAGCCCACACAGAAATTTCACCCTCAGCGGCGCGGGGGCGGCCGGGTGCAGTGTAGAAACAGGCGTCGGGTTCGCAATGTTAGTCTAGGAGAGATCTCGGGATCTCTTCAGCGCTGCAGGCAGGCAAGGGGGGGGTTCCTCGGGGAAACCTCCACTTGGACAAGGGAGAGGGACTCCTGGGGGTCACTTCTCCAGTGAAAGTCCGGTCCTTCAGGTCCTGGGGGCTGCGGGTGCAGGGTCTCTCCCAGGCGTCGGGACTTTGGATTCAAAGAGTCGCGGTCAGGGGAAGCCTCGGGATTCCCTCTGCAGGCGGCGCTGTGGGGGCTCAGGGGGGACAGGTTTTGGTACTCACAGTATCAGAGTAGTCCTGGGGTCCCTCCTGAGGTGTCGGATCTCCACCAGCCGAGTCGGGGTCGCCGGGTGCAGGGTTGCAAGTCTCACGCTTCTTGCGGGGAGTTTGCAGGGTTCTTTCAAGGCTGCTGGAAACAAAGTTGCAGCCTTTCTTGGAGCAGGTCCGCTGTCCTCGGGAGTTTCTTGTCTTTTCGAAGCAGGGGCAGTCCTCAGAGGATGTCGAGGTCGCTGGTCCCTTTGGAAGGCGTCGCTGGAGCAGGATCTTTGGAAGGCAGGAGACAGGCCGGTGAGTTTCTGGAGCCAAGGCAGTTGTCGTCTTCTGGTCTTCCTCTGCAGGGGTTTTCAGCTAGGCAGTCCTTCTTCTTGTAGTTGCAGGAATCTAATTTTCTAGGGTTCAGGGTAGCCCTTAAATACTAAATTTAAGGGCGTGTTTAGGTCTGGGGGGTTAGTAGCCAATGGCTACTAGCCCTGAGGGTGGGTACACCCTCTTTGTGCCTCCTCCCAAGGGGAGGGGGTCACAATCCTAACCCTATTGGGGGAATCCTCCATCTGCAAGATGGAGGATTTCTAAAAGTTAGAGTCACTTCAGCTCAGGACACCTTAGGGGCTGTCCTGACTGGCCAGTGACTCCTCCTTGTTTTTCTCATTATCTTCTCCGGCCTTGCCGCCAAAAGTGGGGCCTGGCCGGAGGGGGCGGGCAACTCCACTAGCTGGAGTGTCCTGCTGGGTTGGCACAAAGGAGGTGAACCTTTGAGGCTCACCGCCAGGTGTGACAATTCCTGCCTGGGGGAGGTGTTAGCATCTCCACCCAGTGCAGGCTTTGTTACTGGCCTCAGAGTGACAAAGGCACTCTCCCCATGGGGCCAGCAACATGTCTCGGTTTGTGGCAGGCTGCTAAAACTAGTCAGCCTACACAGACAGTCGGTTAAGTTTCAGGGGGCACCTCTAAGGTGCCCTCTGTGGTGTATTTTACAATAAAATGTACACTGGCATCAGTGGGCATTTATTGTGCTGAGAAGTTTGATACCAAACTTCCCAGTTTTCAGTGTAGCCACTATGGTGCTGTGGGGTTCGTGTTTGACAGACTCCCAGACCATATACTCTTATGGCTACCCTGCACTTACAATGTCTAAGGTTTTGTTTAGACACTGTAGGGGTACCATGCTCATGCACTGGTACCCTCACCTATGGTATAGTGCACCCTGCCTTAGGGCTGTAAGGCCTGCTAGAGGGGTGTCTTACCTATACTGCATAGGCAGTGAGAGGCTGGCATGGCACCCTGAGGGGAGTGCCATGTCGACTTACTCGTTTTGTCCTCACTAGCACACACAAGCTGGCAAGCAGTGTGTCTGTGCTGAGTGAGAGGTCTCCAGGGTGGCATAAGACATGCTGCAGCCCTTAGAGACCTTCCTTGGCATCAGGGCCCTTGGTACTAGAAGTACCAGTTACAAGGGACTTATCTGGATGCCAGGGTCTGCCAATTGTGGATACAAAAGTACAGGTTAGGGAAAGAACACTGGTGCTGGGGCCTGGTTAGCAGGCCTCAGCACACTTTCAATTGTAAACATAGCATCAGCAAAAGCAAAAAGTCAGGGGGCAACCATGCCAAGGAGGCATTTCCTTACACAACCCCCCCCCAAACGAAAGAGGATGAGACTAACCTTTCCCAAGAGAGTCTTCATTTTCTAAGTGGAAGAACCTGGAAAGGCCATCTGCATTGGCATGGGCAGTCCCAGGTCTGTGTTCCACTATAAAGTCCATTCCCTGTAGGGAGATGGACCACCTCAACAGTTTAGGATTTTCACCTTTCATTTGCATCAGCCATTTGAGAGGTCTGTGGTCAGTTTGAACTAGGAAGTGAGTCCCAAAGAGGTATGGTCTCAGCTTCTTCAGGGACCAAACCACAGCAAAGGCCTCCCTCTCAATGGCACTCCAACGCTGCTCCCTGGGGAGTAACCTCCTGCTAATGAAAGCAACAGGCTGGTCAAGGCCATCATTATTTGTTTGGGACAAAACTGCCCCTATCCCATGTTCAGAGGCATCAGTCTGCACAATGAACTGCTTAGAATAATCTGGAGCTTTTAGAACTGGTGCTGAGCACATTGCCTGTTTCAGGGTGTCAAAGGCCTGTTGGCATTCCACAGTCCAGTTTACTTTCTTGGGCATTTTCTTGGAGGTGAGTTCAGTAAGGGCTGTCACAATGGATCCATATCCCTTCACAAACCTCCTGTAATACCCAGTCAAGCCAAGGAATGCCCTGACTTGAGTCTGGGTTTTTGGAGCTACCCAGTCCAGAATAGTCTGGATCTTGGGTTGGAGTGGCTGAACTTGGCCTCCACCTACAAGGTGGCCCAAGTAAACCACAGTTCCCTGCCCTATCTGGCATTTGGATGCCTTGATAGAGAGGCCTGCAGATTGCAGAGCCTTCAAAACCTTCTTCAGGTGGACCAGGTGATCCTGCCAGGTGGAGCTAAAGACAGCAATATCATCAAGATAAGCTGTGCTAAAGGACTCCAAGCCAGCAAGGACTTGATTCACCAACCTTTGGAAGGTGGCAGGGGCATTCTTTAAACCAAAGGGCATAACAGTAAACTGATAATGCCCATCAGGTGTGGAGAATGCTGTTTTCTCTTTTGCTCCAGGTGCCATTTTTATTTGCCAGTACCCTGCTGTCAAGTCAAAGGTACTTAAGAATTTGGCAGCACCTAATTTATCTATGAGCTCATCAGCTCTTGGAATTGGATGAGCATCTGTCTTGGTGACAGAATTGAGCCCTCTGTAGTCCACACAAAACCTCATCTCTTTCTTTCCATCTTTGGTGTGAGGTTTGGGGACTAAGACCACTGGGCTAGCCCAGGGGCTGTCAGAGCGCTCAATTACTCCCAATTCCAGCATCTTGTGGACTTCCACCTTGATGCTTTCCTTAACATGGTCAGATTGTCTAAAGATTTTGTTCTTGACAGGCATGCTGTCTCCTGTGTCCACATCATGGGTACACAGGTGTGTCTGACCAGGGGTTAAGGAGAAGAGTTCAGGAAACTGTTGTAGGACTCTCCTACAATCAGCTTGCTGTTGGCCAGAGAGGGTGTCTGAGTAGATCACTCCATCTACTGTGCCATCTTTTGGGTCTGATGACAGAAGATCAGGGAGAGGTTCACTCTCTGCCTCCTGATCCTCATCTGTTACCATCAACAGATTGACATCAGCCCTGTCATGGAAGAGCTTAAGGCGGTTCACATGGATCACCCTCTTGGGGCTCCTGCTTGTGCCCAGGTCCACCAGGTAGGTGACCTGACTCTTCCTTTCTAGTACTGGGTAAGGGCCACTCCATTTGTCCTGGAGTGCCCGGGGAGCCACAGGCTCCAGAACCCAGACTTTCTGCCCTGGTTGGAACTCAACCAGTGCAGCCTTTTGGTCATACCAAAACTTCTGGAGCTGTTGGCTGGCCTCAAGGTTTTTGGTTGCCTTTTCCATGTACTCTGCCATTCTAGAGCGAAGGCCAAGTACATAGTCCACTATGTCTTGTTTAGGCTCATGGAGAGGTCTCTCCCAGCCTTCTTTAACAAGAGCAAGTGGTCCTCTTACGGGATGACCAAACAGAAGTTCAAAGGGTGAGAATCCTACTCCCTTCTGTGGCACCTCTCTGTAAGCGAAAAGCAGACATAGCAAGAGGACATCCCATCTCCTTTTGAGTTTTTCTGGGAGCCCCATGATCATGCCCTTTAATGTCTTGTTGAATCTCTCAACTAAGCCATTAGTTTGTGGATGGTATGGTGTAGTGAATTTATAAGTCACCCCACACTCATTCCACATGTGCTTTAGGTATGCTGACATGAAGTTGGTACCTCTGTCAGACACCACCTCCTTAGGGAAACCCACTCTGGTAAAGATACCAATGAGGGCCTTGGCTACTGCAGGGGCAGTAGTCGACCTAAGGGGAATAGCTTCAGGATACCTGGTAGCATGATCCACTACTACCAGGATATACATATTTCCTGAGGCTGTGGGAGGTTCTAGTGGACCAACTATGTCCACACCCACTCTTTCAAAGGGAACCCCCACCACTGGAAGTGGAATGAGGGGGGCCTTTGGATGCCCACCTGTCTTACCACTGGCTTGACAGGTGGGGCAGGAGAGGCAAAACTCCTTAACCATGTTGGACATATTGGGCCAGTAGAAGTGGTTGACTAACCTCTCCCACGTCTTGGTTTGTCCCAAATGTCCAGCAAGGGGAATGTCATGGGCCAATGTTAGGATGAACTTCCTGAACAGCTGAGGCACTACCACTCTCCTAGTGGCACCAGGTTTGGGGTCTCTGGCCTCAGTGTACAGGAGTCCATCTTCCCAATAGACCCTATGTGTTCCATTTTTCTTGCCTTTGGACTCTTCAGCAGCTTGCTGCCTAAGGCCTTCAAGAGAGGGACAGGTTTCTTGTCCCTTACACAGCTCCTCCCTTGAGGGTCCCCCTGGGCCCAAGAGCTCAACCTGATAAGGTTCAAGCTCCAAAGGCTCAGTTCCCTCAGAGGGCAGAACTTCTTCCTGAGAAGAGAGGTTCCCTTTCTTTTGCTGTGTTGCAGTTGGTTTCCCAACTGACTTTCCTGTTCTCTTGGTAGGCTGGGCCATTCTTCCAGACTCCAGCTCTACTTGTTCACCCTGTGCCTTGCACTGTGCTCTTGTTTTCACACACACCAGTTCAGGGATACCCAGCATTGCTGCATGGGTTTTTAGTTCTACCTCAGCCCATGCTGAGGACTCCAGGTCATTTCCAAGCAGACAGTCCACTGGGATATTTGAGGAGACCACCACCTGTTTCAGGCCATTGACCCCTCCCCATTCTAAAGTAACCATTGCCATGGGATGTACTTTTCTCTGATTGTCAGCGTTGGTGACTGTGTACGTTTTTCCAGTCAGGTATTGGCCAGGGGAAACCAGTTTCTCTGTCACCATGGTGACACTGGCACCTGTATCCCTCAGGCCCTCTATTCTAGTCCCATTAATTAAGAGTTGCTGTCTGTATTTTTGCATGTTAGGCGGCCAGACAGCTAGTGTGGCTAAATCCACCCCACCCTCAGAAACTAGAGTAGCTTCAGTGTGGACCCTGATTTGCTCTGGGCACACTGTTGATCCCACTTGGAGACTAGCCATACCAGTGTTACCTGGATGGGAGTTTGGAGTGGAACCTTTCTTGGGACAGGCGTGGTCTCCAGTTTGGTGTCCATGCTGTTTACAGCTATGACACCAGGCCTTTTTGGGATCAAAGTTCTTACCCTTGTACCCATTGTTTTGTGAAGAGGCTCTGGGCCCACCCTCCTGTGCAGGTTTTTGGGGGCCTGTAGAAGACTCTTTACTATTTTTAGTTTTGGTTGTCTCATCACCCTTCCCCTGGGGAGTCTTTGTGACCCCTTTCTTTTGGTCACCCCCTGTTGAAGTCTTGGACACCCTTGTCTTGACCCAATGGTCCGCCTTCTTTCCCAATTCTTGGGGAGAAATTGGTCCTAGGTCTACCAGATGCTGATGCAGTTTATCATTGAAACAATTACTTAACAGGTGTTCTTTCACAAATAAATTGTACAGCCCATCATAATTACTTACACCACTGCCTTGAATCCAACCATCTAGTGTTTTCACTGAGTAGTCTACAAAGTCAACCCAGGTCTGGCTCGAGGATTTTTGAGCCCCCCTGAATCTAATCCTATACTCCTCAGTGGAGAATCCAAAGCCCTCAATCAGGGTACCCTTCATGAGGTCATAAGATTCTGCATCTTGTCCAGAGAGTGTGAGGAGTCTATCCCTACACTTTCCTGTGAACATTTCCCAAAGGAGAGCACCCCAGTGAGATCTGTTCACTTTTCTGGTTACACAAGCCCTCTCAAAAGCTGTGAACCATTTGGTGATGTCATCACCATCTTCATATTTAGTTACAATCCCTTTAGGGATTTTCAACATGTCAGGAGAATCTCTGACCCTATTTATGTTGCTGCCACCATTGATGGGTCCTAGGCCCATCTCTTGTCTTTCCCTCTCTATGGCTAGGATCTGTCTTTCCAAAGCCAATCTTTTGGCCATCCTGGCTAACTGGATGTCCTCTTCACTGGGGCTATCCTCAGTGATTTCAGAGGTGTTGGTCTCTCCTGTGAGGGAACCAGCATCTCTGACTATTATTTTAGGAGTCAGGGTTTGAGGGACCCTGTTCTCCCTAGATAGGACTGGGAGGGGGGAATTTTCCTCCAAGTCACTATCCTCTTCCTCTGAGTTGCCACCCTCAGAGGGGTTGGCCTTTTCAAACTCTGCCAAAAGCTCCTGGAGCTGTATTTTGGTAGGTTTGGGGCCCATTGTTATTTTCTTTATTTTACAGAGTGACCTTAGCTCCCTCATCTTAAGATGGAGGTAAGGTGTGGTGTCGAGTTCCACCACAGTCACATCTGTGCTAGACATTTTGCTTCTAAAAGTTGGAATACTTTTTAAGAATCTACAACTGGTTCTAGAATCTAATTCAAACTTTTACAAATTTTTAAACTCTAAAAGAAATGCTAAACAGGATCTAACACAAGGCCCTAGCAGGTCTTTTAAGAATTTAGAAAACTTTTCAAATTGCAAAAATCAATTTCTAATGACAATTTTGGAATTTGTCGTGTGATCAGGTATTGGCTGAGTAGTCCAGCAAATGCAAAGTCTTGTACCCCACCGCTGATCCACCAATGTAGGAAGTTGGCTCTGTATGTGCTATTTCAAAGTAAGGAATAGCATGCACAGAGTCCAAGGGTTCCCCTTAGAGGTAAAATAGTGGTAAAAATAGATAATACTAATGCTCTATTTTGTGGTAGTGTGGTCGAGCAGTAGGCTTATCCAAGGAGTAGTGTTAAGCATTTGTTGTACATACACATAGGCAATAAATGAGGTACACACACTCAGAGACAAATCCAGCCAATAGGTTTTGTATAGAAAAATATCTTTTCTTAGTTTATTTTAAGAACCACAGGTTCAAATTCTACATGTAATATCTCATTCGAAAGGTATTGCAGGTAAGTACTTTAGGAACTTCAAATCATAAAAATTGCATGTATACTTTTCAAGTTATTGACAAATACCTGTTTTAAAAGTGGACACAGTGCAATTTTCACAGTTCCTGGGGGAGGTAAGTTTTTGTTAGTTTTACCAGGTAAGTAGCACACTTACAGGGTTCAGTTCTGGGTCCAAGGTAGCCCACCGTTGGGGGTTCAGAGCAACCCCAAAGTCACCACACCAGCAGCTCAGGGCCGGTCAGGTGCAGAGTTCAAAGTGGTGCCCAAAACACATAGGCTAGAATGGAGAGAAGGGGGTGCCCCGGTTCCGGTCTGCTTGCAGGTAAGTACCCGCGTCTTCGGAGGGCAGACCAGAGGGGTTTTGTAGGGCACCGGGGGGGACACAAGCCCACACAGAAATTTCACCCTCAGCGGCGCGGGGGCGGCCGGGTGCAGTGTAGAAACAGGCGTCGGGTTCGCAATGTTAGTCTAGGAGAGATCTCGGGATCTCTTCAGCGCTGCAGGCAGGCAAGGGGGGGGTTCCTCGGGGAAACCTCCACTTGGACAAGGGAGAGGGACTCCTGGGGGTCACTTCTCCAGTGAAAGTCCGGTCCTTCAGGTCCTGGGGGCTGCGGGTGCAGGGTCTCTCCCACGCGTCGGGACTTTGGATTCAAAGAGTCGCGGTCAGGGGAAGCCTCGGGATTCCCTCTGCAGGCGGCGCTGTGGGGGCTCAGGGGGGACAGGTTTTGGTACTCACAGTATCAGAGTAGTCCTGGGGTCCCTCCTGAGGTGTCGGATCTCCACCAGCCGAGTCGGGGTCGCCGGGTGCAGGGTTGCAAGTCTCACGCTTCTTGCGGGGAGTTTGCAGGGTTCTTTCAAGGCTGCTGGAAACAAAGTTGCAGCCTTTCTTGGAGCAGGTCCGCTGTCCTCGGGAGTTTCTTGTCTTTTCGAAGCAGGGGCAGTCCTCAGAGGATGTCGAGGTCGCTGGTCCCTTTGGAAGGCGTCGCTGGAGCAGGATCTTTGGAAGGCAGGAGACAGGCCGGTGAGTTTCTGGAGCCAAGGCAGTTGTCGTCTTCTGGTCTTCCTCTGCAGGGGTTTTCAGCTAGGCAGTCCTTCTTCTTGTAGTTGCAGGAATCTAATTTTCTAGGGTTCAGGGTAGCCCTTAAATACTAAATTTAAGGGCGTGTTTAGGTCTGGGGGGTTAGTAGCCAATGGCTACTAGCCCTGAGGGTGGGTACACCCTCTTTGTGCCTCCTCCCAAGGGGAGGGGGTCACAATCCTAACCCTATTGGGGGAATCCTCCATCTGCAAGATGGAGGATTTCTAAAAGTTAGAGTCACTTCAGCTCAGGACACCTTAGGGGCTGTCCTGACTGGCCAGTGACTCCTCCTTGTTTTTCTCATTATCTTCTCCGGCCTTGCCGCCAAAAGTGGGGCCTGGCCGGAGGGGGCGGGCAACTCCACTAGCTGGAGTGTCCTGCTGGGTTGGCACAAAGGAGGTGAGCCTTTGAGGCTCACCGCCAGGTGTGACAATTCCTGCCTGGGGGAGGTGTTAGCATCTCCACCCAGTGCAGGCTTTGTTACTGGCCTCAGAGTGACAAAGACACTCTCCCCATGGGGCCAGCAACATGTCTCGGTTTGTGGCAGGCTGCTAAAACTAGTCAGCCTACACAGACAGTCGGTTAAGTTTCAGGGGGCACCTCTAAGGTGCCCTCTGTGGTGTATTTTACAATAAAATGTACACTGGCATCAGTGGGCATTTATTGTGCTGAGAAGTTTGATACCAAACTTCCCAGTTTTCAGTGTAGCCACTATGGTGCTGTGGAGTTCGTGTTTGACAGACTCCCAGACCATATACTCTTATGGCTACCCTGCACTTACAATGTCTAAGGTTTTGTTTAGACACTGTAGGGGTACCATGCTCATGCACTGGTACCCTCACCTATGGTATAGTGCACCCTGCCTTAGGGCTGTAAGGCCTGCTAGAGGGGTGTCTTACCTATACTGCATAGGCAGTGAGAGGCTGGCATGGCACCCTGAGGGGAGTGCCATGTCGACTTACTCGTTTTGTCCTCACTAGCACACACAAGCTGGCAAGCAGTGTGTCTGTGCTGAGTGAGAGGTCTCCAGGGTGGCATAAGACATGCTGCAGCCCTTAGAGACCTTCCTTGGCATCAGGGCCCTTGGTACTAGAAGTACCAGTTACAAGGGACTTATCTGGATGCCAGGGTCTGCCAATTGTGGATACAAAAGTACAGGTTAGGGAAAGAACACTGGTGCTGGGGCCTGGTTAGCAGGCCTCAGCACACTTTCAATTGTAAACATAGCATCAGCAAAAGCAAAAAGTCAGGGGGCAACCATGCCAAGGAGGCATTTCCTTACAATCATGCACTAAATCATTCACTCATAGAAGCACTCAGTCACTCATGCAACCACTCACAGACCCACTCAGAGACTTGTACACCCACTCACAGACTTCTATAGCATCATTAAAAATATAAATGAAACATTTGCAGTCAAATTATTGAAGAAAAAAACGTGGATGGCGGGGGCGCGATCCTTAGGGTTTAGGATTACCTCAGGGCGTGAGTTATAGTTACTTGTAACAACTCTAACTATAACTGCTGAATTTCTATGATTTTGTACGAGTAAATTCAGAACCTAACTATAGGTTGTTTTTTGTGTGAATATATATAAATGTATATATTTTTATATATATATATATATATATATATATATATATATATATATATATATATATATATATATATATTGTCAATACATACATGGAGCTATACATGGTGAAAATGGTGAAACTTTGCTTACTTATAGAAACTTACCTTCACGGTATTTGTGTCCTTAATATTCTTGACACAAAATTTTGGTCCACCATATTTCTGTTTTTGGTATTCTGTCTAAATACCACAAGAAAGGCACATTTTTAGTATGTTTGTCTTACTTGCTCATTTTATTTAGTGGGTAGCTCTTTCTCACCCCAATTCCCACATACCTTTGTTGTGATTAAATAGGGATTAAGATTTTCTTGTTATTTTCTTTTCAGATTATGGGGTTCTTGGTTATGGGCTACAGATGATCAGATAAGGCTAGTTGTTGCTAGTGTTAAAATCCATTTTTTATCATGAGGTCCCTAAAAAAGGCAAATCAAGTCTGATATATTTTGTTTAAGAAGGATCAAAAAATAATCCTAATTCTTAAGAGAGTAATTTCTTTTCAGAAATGTTTTGTTTAAAGAAGTACCTGAAAGAAATAAAAAGGGATTATGCACACATTTCAGTTTAGTGTACTTGGAGAAGTGTCATACTGGCCAGGGTTGAAGAGGATATTTAATCAGATTCAAAATCATATTAAAGTAATATCTTGATTTTGTGACAGCTGATAAGAATGCTGACAAAGACATATATTAATTTATCTGCTTTTTTGTCATTTGTATACGCATTTTCAAAGGAGTAGGAAGTTATTTGTGTCTAAGAAATAAGTCTAGATTTCATGTGTTCCTGATCCTTGTATCTGTGTGCCACGTGGCTGTGGCCTTTGTGTTTCTGGTCTACATCTGTGTGCCACATGCTTAGTACCCTAGTATCTGTGCTCCACATAGCAGTGCTCTAAAATGTAATTACCTAAAATGCACCATTGTTCTTTGACTACCTATTCTCTATGGTCTGTACTGCAAGTGTGTCTATCTGTTCTGCACATGTGTGTTGCCCACTTTTCTCTGCTTCATTTGTTTCCACTCCATAATTCTATGACCCTTGTCTGTGTCCTATATCTAGTTGCCCTTTACTTGGGTTCCTTTTTAGTGTTAGATATGGCTGTGGCCAACATGTTTGTGCTTCATATGTTTGTGACCCAGATGCCTGAGCTGCGTACCCATTCTCCTTGTGTGTCTCCCAGTTTAGTGTGCTGCATCTCAATGCTCAATGCCTGTATGCTTCATTTTTTATCCAACGTTTGCAAGCCTCACCACTATATAGCATGTCCATGCCTCACATGTCTGTGCTCTACATGTTCTTCTATTAGGTATGTGCTTCATTCCTAATTCTGTTGAACCTGCCTTCTGAGCCACAAATCAATGTCTTCATGACACTCTCTTGCTAGTAATCCGCAAGAGAGAGCATCTAAGAGTGGACAACAGGTTTTCTGGGTCTCCTGCTTCATATGTTATGTTGGTGAATCCCTTCTGACCATGATGCCCTTACGACTCTTCTGAAAGAGAATGAAAGCCAATTCTAAACCATATGGTAAAAACTTGTTAGAAGTGTAAAAAAATTGGTTAAATGAGAATTAAATAGTGTCTTTAATATCTTTGTCCAGTGTGTTCAAAGTAGCTGTAGCATCTTGATAGGGAAAGTCAAATAAAGATCAAGTGAGCACTAATTCCTTTTAAAACCTGTTTAAAAACACTGCTAATGTGGTTTTTGGCATCCACCCATTTTCATATGTGCACATGGTCCCTTCCTAGTTGCATTAGTTGACAGGATTATCTTTAATACGTCTCTTCTTTTTTGTAAACACACTACAACAGTTTGCCTAGTAAATTGCCAGATAAAAGGAGTATTGGACTTAGCCTGAAAAGGTAAATGCTCTGATAAAAGGGACATCGGGGCGACACTATCACATGCATACCACAAATTTGAAGAAGCACCCTATTTATTCTTCCAGTGCTCAAACCTGTTTAGGAACTACATCTACAAGAATGGAGAGTCATTTCCCATTACTTACTTTATTGCTGTTACTCTCATCTCAGTCATTATTTGGGAGGTGAATTCCACCTAAGAAACAGGAAATATCAGGAGTGCTGAAAAAGCAAGTGCTGCCCACACTTGCACTTGCGTTGTACTGGTGACATTACTGGACTGGCATTGCCGGCATCCTCCTCTATCTACCAATGCTAATCAAAGCCCTGTAACTGAGGGAGAGCCACTGAACTAATCATAATGAATGGGTTGATTAGGAATAGGACTAAGGGGGTCATTACGAGTTTGGATGACGGAAAAAGCTGTCCAAACTCCCGCGGTCAGTTTACCGCCAGTGCAGCTGCCTTCCGTGGGCCCCATTAGGAGTTTTCCGCTGTGTAAGCAGGCGGAAACATTGTTTCCACCCACTGGCCAGGCAAGAAACAGCCCACAACATTGACGCCTGCTCATAATCAAGCCAGTGACAATGCTGCGGTGCGTATGGTGCACCAGCACTGGTTGCGCCGTTCACTCTCTGCAAAGCAGACAGTGAACAGCGCAATGGGGTTGGCCATAGGGGCCCCTGCACTGCCCATGCACTTGGGGCCCCCAGTACCCCTTCTCCGCCAGCCTTTACATGGCAGTGTTACTGCCATGTAAAAGCTGGTGGAGACGGTAGGGTCGTAATCCCCAGGGCGGCGCTGCTTGCAGAGCGGCCCTGGAGGATTCAGACCACCAGCACCGCCAGTCCCTCCTGTGAAGGGAAACTGGCAGTGCTGGCAGTCTGTGCCATGGTCATAATGTGGCAGTCAGACCGCCACCACAACCCTGGCGGTCTGGAGACCGCCAAGGTCGTAATGAGGCCCTAAGTAATGAAGGTTAACAGTAAGTAATCAGGCTATTACCTACATGCCCTTCTTCCTCAACACGGTCATTATTTGTGAGGTATACCAACTCCAATGCAACTCCAATGGCCTTTGACAATAAAAAACCATAAGAATCGCATGAATGCAAGAACACATTTTTTTACTGCAAAATAAAGAAACTAATCAAGTCTCAATTAATCATAAAAGATCATGTTACAATTGCTGCAGTATTAAGTAAACAAAATTTATCCTGAATTTGCACAATTGTATGCATATGATAATGACTCACCAAAGGATGCTCTAAGGCCCATATCCCAGGTCAGTATATGTCCTGAAAAAAGACTCCATGAAATTTGGTCCCAGAAGCAGAGACACCTCTTGTTGAACATCCTTGAATTCCATCCAGAATAGACAAATTTCCAGGTAGAAGGTGTTCTGGAGTTTTGTACGGCTTCTGCCTGATGATAGATATAGGCCTTTACCAAGTAGGGTTAACTTTTTAACCGCCAAGCTGACAGGGCTAGTTTGAGAGTTAGAGGCTGAGTAAGGATCTAGGCAGAGATATATATACAAGGTGCACCCAAGAAGGAAAGACCGTCACAAATTTTAGAAGAGGGAATCAAGATATGTGTGGCTAAAAGGGTACTATCAATATCACCTCTAGTCCTTCCTCATGCAACTTGAACATAAGTCTTGGGATAAGGATGAAATGAGGAAATACATTCAGTAACGTCCTAGGCCATTTCACCACCAGAGCATCCATCATGCATGTTCTTTCTTCTCTGAACAAGGAGTAGAACCTGGGAGGGAGAGCATTGCTTCTTGAGAGAAAAATGCCTATATTGGGGTTCCAAATCTTGCACACCCTTTGAAAAGTTGTCTGAGTTAAAGACGGGCTCGGAGAAGATTGGACTAACATGCTCAGTTGGTTGCATGCACATTGTTCAGGCCTCTAATGGTTAATGGCAGAAGGTGAATCTCTGCCCAATTCCCAAGTAAGCAATTACTGAGATCCGTATCTTGGAGTGAGTGCTCCTATAGTGGTTGAAGTAAGCTACTGTGGCCATATTGTCTGATATGACCAGGACTCTGTGATGCTGCAGTTATTGCTCAACATGCTGCACTGCTGTAAACACTGCAATGAGTTCTCAACAGTTTGAAGCCATTTAACTTTCCATTGTTGACTACCAGACTTTACAGGAATTATAGTCCAATGTAAAGCTCATAGTAGTGAACTTGCATCCGTATTGGGAATTATTGAACATTTTGGATGCATCACAACCCTTTGGAGAGGGTTAATGTTCCTAACCACATCTGGAGATTGGCTCTTATTTCTTGAGTGACTAGAATACAAGACTGGAAAAAGGAAGGCCAAAACATCAGTAGATGCCAAAGAAGCATAAGTAAATAAAGTGTACCCATTATACTGTGAGAACACATGCCAACGTATGGTCCTGCAATTCCATTCATTTCCCTGCTAGAGCCCCCTGAAGAAACAGCAGGGTAGACAACATGGTGCAAAGGCAAACAACTCTCACTTTGGGAAGGAAAACATTCCCAAGATCCATCCTGAATCTGGTCCTTTTAAATGTCTTGATAAATTGATTTGACATTTTAAAACATTCAGGGTGAATCCAAGATGACTCAGAGTGGGCTTTGTCACTTCCAGAAAACAACTTGATTCTGCTTATGAATGAGCAAGTATCAGTCAGTCCCTGGGGTATAGGTAAACTGGAATGAGCCACAGCTGGAGCCACTACTTTTGTACAAACCCTGGAGGCTGACTGAAGACCAAATGGGAGCACTGTGAACTGCAATAGTTGCCCCAGAATGCAGAATCACAGGACCCTCTGGTGGTATTTTTACAGTACTTATATGCAGATAAGCACCTATTAGGTTTATAGTGAATAAGAAGTGAATCAAGGGAATTAAAGAAATTATGATCTAAAGAGTTACCATTTTCAGTGGGATATTTTGTACTCATCTGCTCACCTTCTTCAGATCTTTCATCATCCAACAGCCCTTCATAACCTTTGGAACTAAGATATTGATCAAACTCCAGCCCATTCTTTATTCTCATTACAGAACTAGGATGATAGCATCATTTTCTACAGGGGTTTGAAGGCCTTCCAATTCGCTTTCCTCTTCATGGGGCATCTTGGCCCTGGCGTAGGAATGATCCAAAAGTCAAGAGGCTGCCAGAAGGAACTCTATCATGTTCTCGTTCTGGACAATATCCCAGACCCACATGTCTAAAGTTAATCTGCTATTTTTCCAGAAAGTGGAGAGTTCAACCCTAATCTGCAATGGCTGGCCAATGTCTGCTTGAGCCCTGATATAGTTAGGAACAAGGCTCTTCAATAGAGGATTTGTGTTTCTGCCTTTTAGGAACTATTGTGTTATCTGCTGCCTTCTCAAAGGCTGTCTTAACAGTGACTTTTTAAAAGACCCAGAGGTCTTGGATGACTGCTTCTTAAATGAGAGTGCTTCCATTCCTTGTACATGTGGTGCAGTTTTTCTTCCAATACCTAAAATGTTGCGATCCTTGAATGGCATTCTAAAAGCTGTAAACCTGTGAGCAGCATCAATATTCCATTCTTTCAAGAATCAATTTAATTGTGCTGCAATTTAGGCTCAACCTGCCAAGACGAAACCTCTCATAACATAAAAAACTGCACTCGTTGCTCCATTCCCTTTAGCAGATCAGACAATGAGTTCCATCATGAACTGCTTTGAATAAAGGCTTAAAATCTGAAGTCAAAGATTGCGAGGTATGTGCCCCAAACATACTGCACAACATGCAAAGTGGGGTCCACAAAAAACATTCTTTAAAACAGAATCAATCTTCTTTTCTTCTGGATTCCTTCAGAAAGCTGTCTGCTATCAGTGGCCAATGAGCATCTTCCCACCAGGCAGACGACCACTGAATCCAAATGCACTGTCTGTGGCAACTTAGATCTAGAATTAGAATAGAGATGGGAGATGAAACATGGTATATTGATCTTATAAAGATCTTTCGGCTCCTGCTTAACTACAATCAACATGTGGAGATGAATTGCAACCCCTGTATTGGAATCTTCTGAAATTCCCATAATAATGTCTCTTCAGACGTTCTAGGCTTCTCAGCAGGAGAAAAGCCTATATCCTCCATTACATCTGCCAGCACCTCTGGGAGAATTTCGTTAGAAGTATACTTTAGTCTTCCATCAAACAGGGTCACAACCTCTTTGCTGACCTCTGAGCTGGATACATCTGAATAGAGCTCATGTGACTTTTTTCTCACTGCAAAAACTTTCTGCTTTTTCAGGAATGCCGTGGTAAATAGGATAATCTTCTATATCCTCTCTTCCTCATTATTATCTCTACCTTTAAGGTGAGGATGATGATCTAAAGGTACTTGTGGAAGAAATTAGTCAAACATGTAATCTTTTCTTCTCATGTTTTCCCTTGCTGCCTAATTGAAAAAAGATGAAATTGCAGCATGCCTTCCTCTCGAGGTTCACTTCTCCAGTAGAAGCAACAGGCCCAAGGAAGTTCTTATCCAAATCACAAAGCATCTCCAAAATAGTTTCTTGGAGCTAATCTTCACCAAAATGCTCCTTGCTTCGGCGTCGCCCCCGATGCAGTGCTCACCATGACAAGACAGGTCAACGCCCTCACCTCCACCTGTTTTCACACCCTCCAACTCCTATGGTAGATCTTCAGATGGATCCCAAGCAACTGCTGCAACACTGTAATGCACACCCTGATGACAAGCAGACTTGACTATGTCAACGCCCTCTAAGCCCTACCCACCAAGAAGAACCTGAGCAAGCTACTACAAATGAAGAACGCCTCCGCCAAACTCATCCTGAACATCCCTCACCAAGAAAACATCACAGGACACCTGAGAGATCTCCGTTGACTCCCCGTCGAGAAGAGGATCAACTTCAAGCTCCTTGTACACCCTTACAAGGCTCCCCACAATCTTGAACCCAGCTATCTTGCCCACCCCTTCCCCTTTTACTTCCCTGCAAGACCTCTCCGCTCCTCCCAGAAGGCGCTCCCCACCAAACCCTGCATAAGGAAGTCCTCAGCTGGAGGGAGATCCTTCACCTACCTTGCGGCTAAATGCTGGAACCCCCTGCCTCTCCACCTCAAGCAGTCACCATTGCTACCACAATTCAGGAAGGACCTTAAGACCTGGCTCTTTGACTGATTCTTGAGGACATACCTCACAGTGCCTTTAGACCCTACGGGTGAGTAGCGCACTTTAAAAATACTAATTGAATTGAATTGAATTTGAATTGAATATCATAACTTATGTTACCAAGAAGATCTAACCTTATGGAACGCTTCCATGTTTGGTCAGCTCCCAACAAAAGTCTGTACATGTGTGGTCTCCTCTATCTTCATCATAGAACTTTATCTCGGCCACAAGGGCCATAAAAGCACATAGCATCGACAAAATAATTACACAATGAATATATTAAACATATACAGTACATATTAAAAGAATATAACCTAAGTGTTCTTCCAGGGTAATTTTGATACATTGTTACTAAACCCATCATGCAGATAAAAAATTTGCTCTGAGAATCCAACTTGCCCCAAGGTACTTGACAACAGCAATTACCAGGGTCGAGCAGGTGTCTGATCTAAGAATTCAAAGGGCTGCGTTGGAACTACGGACTCCCAGCAATCTACAGCCAGGGCCAACCATTTCCATGAGAGGCAGCATAGGCAGGGCAAACAAATAGAACATGAGGGAGATTTTCAACATGTGTTTTACAAGCTGGACAAGTGATTGTCCCCTCAGGTGACCAGCAGCTGGTGAATGATCTTGGTGGCAAAGTGCATATGCAAAACTGGAAGTGCAATTTCCTTTCTCAAGACACCAGGATTATATCCCAAAAAACCTTGTAGTTGCAGAACTCTTTTAGGTCAGCGAAATCACTTGACAGGTTGGAGTGAAGTGCTACACTGAGTTCCTCAGAGTCTATCATCTTCCAATACTGTTTTTTTAGGTTGATTTTCAACGGAAAGGAGGCAGTAGTTGGAGAATCCCAGAGTTCGTTAAGCCCAAGCAAATAAAGTAAATCTTTGATATGTCTAAGCCAAGGGATGCTAAGAGAGTTGTCAGTTTCTAAAATGACCTGCAGGGCTACAGTAAAGGAGGCAAGCTCTGAGGTAGTCCAAAGACGCCGCCAATACAAGAGAGGACGTAGGCGAACCTTGAGCCTATGAGCTTCATGCCTAGGTCCTTGAGGAGGGGAAACAGTGGTGTGCTTGACAGGAGAGAAACAAGATTTCTCCCAAAATAGTTTTTTAGAAGTTGATAGTTCTTGAGCTTTGGCATAGCCCCATAGTTCGGTCCCTAGAGAGCCGAGCTTACAGCCTTAGCTTCGTAAATCTGGAGTGCAGGGCGTATTTGCTTAGTGTATGAAAGATTAAAATTGTTTATTAAAACCCCTATAGTTTGTTTTAGTTTTAACACCTGCTTTGCAATATGTGACTTTCCTGACATTTTCTCTGTTAACATTAAGCCCAGGTAACTAAATGAGTTCATGTTTTCAAGTGGAGTACCTTCGAGCATAAACTTCCCTTTGAAGGATATGTGAGGATTGAGCTTCATAAATTTTGTTTTGGAAGTATTGATTTCCAGACCCCACGCGGAACAAAATTCCTCAAAGCACATGAGAAGTTTTCGTAGTCCACTTGGGGATTTAGATATCAATAGAGTATCATCTGCAAATAGCAGGACCGAAATTTTGAGTGTGTCTAATGATGGTGTGTCAGCCTCCACTCTGAGTATAGAGGAAACAATATCATTAATATTTATGGAAAACAAAGTGGGGGTAAGGACACACCTTTGACGTACTCCCCTTGACACCTGCATTCTGTCAGTGAGCTGCCCCTTGTCACCCCACCTAACACGTGCATAATTATCCTCGTGAAGCCGTATTAATATTGCAAGAATATGCTCGGGTTTTGCCATCACAGAAAGACCTTCCCACAGCTTATTACGAGGCACTAGATTAAACGCGGATTTCAAGTCCACAAAGGTGACATACGGATTCCCTTTTCCAATGAAAACAGTCTCCCAGTATAAAAGCAAGAACCTGAGGGTTTGTTCAATAGTGGATATTTTCTTACAAGAACCAGCCTGTAGTGGATTAAGTATATCACGTTCAGTCATCCAATCTTGGATTTTGCCCAGACGGCAGTGACAAAACACTTTCTGCTCACAGTCTAATAGACTAATTGGCCTGTAATTACAAGGGAGACCTCTGTCACCCTCTTTAAAAATCAGGACTACAATAGTACCCTTCCAAGACTCAGGTATAGGTGCCCGAGTCGCTATTGCATTTGATATGATAGTAATGTATCTTGACCAAACTTCAAGATCAGTTAGGAATAGGTCCGCCTGGACACCATCAGGACCAGGAGCCATACCGCGCTTTAGAGTACCCAAAGAATGTACTATATCCGCATGGGAAAACTATTGCGTCAATGGAGGGGTAAGGATTGGGTTAATAATTGAACAAGAGACCTTGAGGTCAGGAGCCATACTACAATGATCAGGAGAGTACAATCTGCTAAAATGGTCTATCTAGTCCATTGGAGCAATATTTGTTGTAATATTCAGTGCGCTATTATCAGGGCCATGCGCCGTCAGGGACCAAAATTCACTGCAGCCCACCATTTGTCATCTTGCTCACACTTTGCAAACAACTTAGGGCCAGATGTAGCAAAGGGTTTGCGCCTCGCAAACAGCGAAAATCGCCATTTGCGAGGCGCAAAAGCCTCTTTGCTATTCAGAAAGGCATATTGCGAGTCGGGACCGACTCGCAATATGCATTTCCGAATTGCAAATAGGAAGGGGTGTTCCCTTCCTATTTGCGATTCGGAGTGGAATGCAATTCCATTTGCGACCGCATATGCGGTCGCAAATGGAGTTGCAGTTACCATCCACTTGAAGTGGATGGTAACCCACTCGCAAATTGGAAGGGGTCCCCATGGGACCCCTTCCACTTTGTGAATGGACCCACAAATATTTTTTCAGTGCAGGGAGTGGTCCAAGGGACCACTCCCTGCCCTGAAAAAATACTGAAACTAAAGGTTTCGGTTTTTTTTGTTAAGTGCAGCTCGTTTTCCTTTAAGGAAAAAAAAAACTGCTTTATTTAAAGCAGTCACGAACATGGAGGTCTGCTGACGACAGCAGGCCTCCATGTTTGCGAGTGCCTAGACTCGCTATGGGGCCGCAATTAGCGACCCACCTCATGAATATTAATGAGGTGGGTCATTGCGACCCCATAGCGAGTCGCAGTCGGTGTCTGAGACACCGTACTGCATACCAATTTGCGAGTTTCAAATTGCGAGTTGCAGGGACTCGCAATTTGCAAGTCGCAAATTGGCGTTTTGCTACATCTGGCCCTAATTTATGAAACTTTCTAGCTGAACGAATGGCATCTACATCCTTAGATTTAATAGCTTGGATTAAACGCTTTTTCGATGACTGACGTTCTTTATTAAACCATTGGTGTCTACCCTTAATCCTCGCACCACCAGAGACTATGGGGGACATTCTGACTCAGGCGGTAGGTGATAATGTGGCAGTAGTACCGCCAACAGCTGGCGGTACATACCGCAATATTATGACATTGGCAGGTTGGCTGCAGCCAGCCTGCCAATTTACCGTTCCTACCGCCATAGCGGTAGCAGCCGCCAGGCCGGAGATAACAATCTCCAGCCCAGCGGCCGCTATTGTTCCACCGGTGGCATTTTGAGCCTGCCCACCGCCATGGTTTTCGTGGCATTCGCAACACCACGAAAACCATGGCAGAAGGGCCAACCAGTGACAGGGAATTCTTTCCCTGTCACTGGAAGGAAGCTCATCCACCCCTCCAAACACTCCCCAGAAGCCCCTCTCCATCCACGCTCCCCCCTTCTGATCCCCCACCCCCAATAGACACACACTCGCAGACAAGCACCACACATACACACACTCCCTCACACTGGCATACACACATTCATTCATACATGCATCCATTCATTCTCTCACACATCCGTACACACATTCACACTGACATGCAGACACGCATTCACATTTCCATTTGTACACGCATTCTCACACATGCATACACCCACGCACACAACACTACACACAAACTCACATTCACGCACACACTCACATATACATGCACACAACCCCCCCCCCCACACACACACACAACACCCCCGTCCCTCCCCTGTTGGAAGCCCAACTTACCTGCATCCAGGGGGTCTTCCGGCAGGGAATGGGACAGGGTGCTGCTACCGCAATCAGCGCCCGCCAGCAGAACACCGCCAGGCTGTATCATGTGTCATGATACAGCTGGAAGCAGTCTACTGGGGTGGTGCTGCTGGTGGTAGCAGCGCCACCATACCAACATCCAGCAGTGTGGCCACAGTCGGATTTCTGACCTTCTTCTGGCAGATATCTGGATGTGGTAATAATTTGGGGAACGGATGGTAGCCGCGGCGAAGGTTTTTTAACGGCCGTTGCTGTGGCGGTAGGCGGCTTTTACCACCAATGTAAAAATGAGGGCCTATATCTACTGTCAAATGGGCAGCAATGCCCTCAAAGCATGCGGTATGAGTTGAACTTCTTTGCTCGTTGGGGATTGCGGAACCGGCCTCCAAGCACATCAATGAGGTATTTAGAACATCATTAGCAGCACTAATGATGCCTGGTCGGGCCAGAACCTTATTCCACTGCAGGTGACGTTTGTCATTAGCCACACCAATTCCCACGGATGCTGTAACTGGGTTATTAATCATAGACATTTGATTGCACAGGGCCGACATATGGACTGAGAGTGGGTTATGGTCGCTCTCAGATCTCTCAATAACCGTCATATCGATGAATTGGGGCCACAATCTTATATCAACTAGGCAATAATCAATTCTGCTAGTGTGGTTGACCTTGTTGTAAGTATGGCGACCCTTTGTGTCAGATTTAGTCCTACCATTGAGTGCCCTTAGCCCAAATTCGATAGTCAAAGACTTTGCCTGAACAGCAACTTGCGACCACATTTTAATGGGCGGAATGTCCAAGACGGGAACATACGCTGCCCGATCCTCCTCATGAGTAAACCCAAGATCTTCCCAATCGAGAGGTTCTAACGTGACATTGAGATCACCTGCCCCAATGATTTTATAGTGCCGAGGACATTTCTGCAGAAATGTCTCCAGGACACAAAGAGTTTCGGAAGCCCGACCCCCCCTGAACCCACTAGTGTAGAAGTTAAAAATTATCACAACTGCGTTTGCACCAAATGATAGCCGACGACCTAATACATCAGGGGAATCAATGGATAGCTGAGATATACGACAATTTAGTGATGTTGTGGCCCAAATAGTTAAACCACCAGAAGGCCTAGCCCTGGTACTGAGAAGAGCAGGAATATAAAAATTTAGGTAACAAGGCCGGAAAGAGGATCAATCGACCATGTCTCCTGGAGGAGATGTAGGCCATGCTCCTCGGTAAAAAAAAGTGAAAGTTGGAAGGGGGAGGGCAGATCTCAGACCTGCCACGTTCCAAGAAGCATATTGCACCCCAGCGCTTTGGGGAGCTGCCCTGACCACAGATGTGGTGTTCGCAGGATTGGCTACCGTATTTTGATATGGCAGGTGGAATTGGTGGTGGGGCGGTGGAGTACTATCACAAGTGACTAGTAGGTCTTGGGTTAACTGGTGGAATCTATCTGGGAGAGCTAACCTGACTATAGATGTAATGTTCTCACACTTAGCTGGCTGATCCTTAATTGACAGATAAGGTTGATGGAGGGATGAGAGTGCGGTGTTATCACAGTTGAACAATTGGTCCTGAATAGACTGATGGAGTCTGTCAAGAAGAGGAGCATGAGTGCTTGTGGTGTCAACGTTAGAAAGAGCAACCAGACCAGAGACAATTGTTTCATGTGAATCAGAGGGTAATTCAGCAAGGGTTTTGGATGTGCTCCAAGTCTATCGTTCTCATTGAGAACAGATAGGTTACCTGAAGAATGGTTGGTAAGCCGGGCCCCATGGTAGGAGGAAATCCAGGGGTATTTGAACTGGATACAAGATTGCCCAGGGGCACTTGTCCTTGCGTCTAGGGCCCCCAAATTATCCACCATGCTCCTGTCCCTAAATGTCACTTTATCATATCATAGCGTGTATCTGGATCGGGCCCTCTTACTGCTTCAATTATATCCTCACGTATTACAGAATAGCAACCTCTCACATGGTGAATCCAATGGATCGCCTTGTTTCTGACAGAATCTCCCCATTCCCTTGGGGCCAGTGGATGTAATTTAGGGACGTTAACCATTAGAACAGTGTTATTTAATTGAGGTCAGTCAGTAACAGGCTATACAGCGCGATTTAAAACAGTGTAATTCATAGGTTTAGAAATTTGATGACAGAACCTTGTTTCTTTGCCTACGCCTAAGCTATTATGTGTAGAAGGCTGATAAGAGTCCCCCTTCCTGACACCTACTGGAGGTTGGCCAGCACAAGGTGCTAAGCCAGCATCCACAGGACAGGAGACACAAATATGACTATTATTGCAACTAGTCACATGCAATTTGGGTAACTTTACCGGGGGCCCCAGGGAGTTAGACGTGGGACTACAAATATGATTCATGATGTTCGAGGCATCTAATGGAAATAACTGCTTGACTATTGAGATTAAAGAATTTACTATACATTTAAGCTCTGACACCTCACTCTTTAGATCTTGTATACATGAGATGTACTGAGCATTGGACTGAGCTGAGTTTGTGTCTACTGTCCCACCCACCCTGGTACTTAAGTGGGATCATTGTATGGGTCTGAAATATTGATTAAGAGGCTGAAGCGGTTGGTACATTGAAGAGCATCACTAACATTGAGTGAAGGCTCGTTCACTGATATTAGGGGAACGTGGGTGATAACATTTCTGCCCTCCCCCTGCCCTGTAGTAGCTGAGACATGGTGGCCCACATTTTTAAACATATCTGGAATTTTCCTATGACACGCCCCCTTCCTGACTGCGGAGCGCTTGCACTTTGTATCATTGAAGACACCATCACTTTCACCCAGGAGATGATCAATTCTATCCATAAGACAATTGTTAGTCTGGAATATGTAGTCCTCCTCCCGGAGTTAGCGCCTCCCATGCTGCGGTGAGCTCCCTAGGGCTTTATATCGATCGTTGGTGTGGTGAGTGGGAGCAGCTGTGGCAGAAATGGCCGCCTTCTGGGGCCAAAGAGCAGTCTGGGATATGTAGTCCCCCTCCTGGAGTTAGCGCGTCCCCTCCTCTATTCAACATGGATGCTTCCTTTCATCACTACCAGAAAGTATAAGGAATACTGCAGAATTGTGTGCCTGATAAGTTTCTAAATATGACTCACCTGAAAACATTGAGTGCATATCTCATGGCCAGGGATTCATCCATACTCTTGCAGCTTATTGCTTTCATTGTGGAATTATGTTCCCCTCAAACTTGACAGGGGAAGGATATCAAAGGTAAAGACTTTGCTCTTAGCTAGACAGAGGCTTCATACTCACAGCATACTTGTCTCACTATAGACCGGAAATAAACAGGAGGATGCTCAGAATGCTAGCTCTCTTATGATGCCGAGTATAGGAAAGGGCATGGCTTGCATTTTCTGGTCTCTAGATATTCCTGTCTTTGGAGATTCGATTCACCTCCAAAGTAATACTGGTACTAGGACAATGTGATGAACGTAGAGATAATAGGTATTGTAGGTCCTTCAAAATTGATAGAACTCTCCACTTCCTCTCTGTGTGTTCAGTGGCTGCCATTAGGGTTCCTTGGGGAAGTTTAGGTCCCAAATGTTTTTACCTGGAGCTCCCAGTAATACAACGTTTGGTGTTTCTTTGCAGGTATTGTCTTTTGAGACTCCTGTTGTGGCTCCTGTCCAGTTTCTTACTCAGCATCTAGCCGCTTTCTATGGCTTTGGCTATAATTCTAGTGTTATTAACTTTTCTTAATGATTTTGTCTCCTTATCTAAGCATTTTCACGATCGCATTATTTTATGTTTTTCATGAGGGTTTGTGTCCAAGGTATCTGCCAGGTTCCTTAGAGTGGAAGTAATTGCCCTAGGATCTTCGTCTGAGAAAGATGCTTCTTGCTCCCTTGATGTTTATGGAGGAGTTTTCTGTTATCTGACATGCATAAGGTCATCCAAGAAAATGTATTGTTTCTTTGTTAATTTACAGTTTTGGAAAAAAGGGGTTTCAGCTAAAGACATTGTGGGACTTTAAAAATAGTGGTATAATGCTCACATCTCCCAGCTATCAAATCTGGGGATACTTGAAATTTACTAGTCCCATTGGAAGTCTCCAGTGGTATTAATTATGATTTAAAAGTAAGGGACAAAGAAAAGCACGAAGAATTCTTTCAAGAAATCAAAAGACAAAGAAGTAGTGAATAGGTGAACATCGACTGTGCTCTATCTTAAAGTTGCCCACAATCAGATCAGTTCTTTATAAGGTACTCTGCACTATAACTGGAATGGGATTTGTGCCCTAATTGCTTTTCTTCAGACTGTGACACAAAGAGACCATGGGCCACATGTACAAAAGTATTTAGCATTTGAAAATGGTGAATCGGGCTGTTTGTGAACGATAAATGGTCTTTTGCCATGTACCTACCCTATTTTGCGATTTGGTACCAATTACCAAATCACAAAATAAGGTTTGCGATTCAGTATTAGGAAGGGGCACGTTAAGACCGTCACTTCCTAACAGCGAGTCGCAGGGCTATGTATGAATGTTTTGCAGCTGAAATGCAGTTGCAAAACATTAATCTTTTACCCACTAGCTGAAGGAGACGGTAACCCATTCACATTCGGGAAGGGTTCCCAAAGGGACCCATCCCCCTTTATAAATGTGGGCAGCAATTTTTTTTTAGAGCCAGCAGTTATCCCACTGACCATTGCCCACTCTTAAAAAATTAAAAGAACACTTTTAATTTTTAATTTTTTATTGCATTCATTTTTCTTTGGTGACATGGTGGTCTCCTGACCCTATCAGGCCACCATCCCTGTGAGTGTAGGCCATTCCCAAAGGATCGCAAATTGTGACCTGCCTCATGAATATTGATGAAGCAGGTCCCTTTACCCGTTTGGGAATCACAAACAGTCCCTGAGACACTGTTGCACATCGCATTTTGTGAGTTCATAATTGAGAGTACCAAAATGTCGCAATTAGGAACTTGCAAAATTTAAGAATTGTACATGTGACCCCTAATGTACAATCATGGCTTCTGCACTAGATCAAATTGTGTGATCCTGTGCAGATCTGTGTATAACTCAGTTACTTCTTCCATCAAAACTGGGAGCTAGATTTACCATTATATGGCACAGTGCTGCCTTGCTGCACTGCAACAAATGGAGAGAGCAGAAATGTGCCACATTTACCAACACCTTCTTGCACAAAAACATATGCAGCATACTTAGAAAGAGAAATACGTAAGGAGAAGTAAAGATATTTTTCCTTGTACCGCTGTCGGTACGGTGTCGCATTTTGATTCATTCTGAGGTTTAGCTATCTTGGTAAATCTGAGAATGCACCAAAATACATGGGAGAATGGGTGGGAGCACCCACTCTCCACCCATGTAACACTTTCCTGGCGCAGAGAAACTCAAGGCAGTGACTTGCGCTGCCTGGCTTTACTCTAGATTTACACACACAGGGTCACACAAGGTGGGCTTGCATGGCTTGGTAAATCTGGGCCTGAGAGTCCTACAATGCAGGCCGAACACCAGTATCAAGTGTGATGCATTAAGTAAGAAATGGCCATTGGGAGAAAGAGAAAATCCTATTGAGAGGTCTGGGGATGCTACAGCTGTTAGACTAACCGTTTAAGATTTCACAAGAAAAAAATAATTAAACCTGGATATGAAAGTGGTAAGCTAGAATAATCAGAAGCTGGTAATAACAGTGGTTTTGGGCGTGGGAAAATGACTCCTCTCTTTCAGTGAAGCTTTTTTATTTTCAATATTCTTAAAAGGGGGCTATTCTTTTGAAGCATCATAACAATGGGTAATGTATTTTTGCAAATTGCAACGTAGGTGTAAAAGAGGCAATTAAAGAGCACAGTTTAATTTGAAGATTGGTTTGCCCTTCAAGAAGAAAGCTCTGACGGCTAAGCCGACACCCAAACGAATTCTACTGCAGCATACATCTCTGTGTTTAACACCTTCTATTGGCAACAATATTCCATTGCCTGCTCTGTAGATGTACAGTGTATGTGACCTGTACATCTTTAAAGAAAAAAAAAAACAATGTAACTTTAACATTGTACAAACAAAGGGAAGGGGCTAAGAAGATGACTTTGCTCTCCACTGTTAAAAGCGTAGAACAAATGATTAAGGGCCAGATGTACAAAGCATTTTTCAGGTCGCAAACGGGCCGATGTGCAAAGCCCAAACTGCGATTCGGTAACTTGTTACCAAATCGCAGTTTTGGTTTTGCGATTCGGAAGGGGCGTATCAAGGGCATCCCTTCCTAATACCAAATCCAAATGGTATGTATGATTGTTTCGTGACCACGAATGCGGTCGCAAAACAATCGCAGTTAGCACCAGTTTCAAACTGGTGCTAACCCATTCGCAAATGGAAAGGGGTCCCCATGAGACCCCTTCCCCTTTGTGAATGGTAGCAAAAATATTTTTTCAGAGCAGGCAGTGGTCTCATGGACCACTGCCTGCTCTGAAAAAATTAAAAGAAAACTTTTCATTTTTGATTTTGAAATGCATCTCGTTTTCCTTTAAGGAAAACGGGCTGCATTTCTAAAACAAAAACTGCTTTATTTAAAAGCAGTCACAGACATGGTGGTCTGATCCCTGTGAGGGCAGCCTTTCCCAATGGGGTCGCAAATTGCGACCTTCCTCGTGAATATTCATAAGGTAGGTCATTTGCGACCCCATTGGGAACCACAAACAGTGTAAAGTACACTGTTATACATCTGATTTTGCAACTCACAAATTGCGAGTCGCTAAACCATATCTTTGTACATGTGGCCCTAAATGTATTGTTTGATTAATTGCACCCACTACAATGAAAAGAAGTCAGGTGTAGAACATGAGGAATACAAAACACTAAAGCGTGATAGCCTTAAACAAAAGGTGCAGATTCATTGGAAATGAGGAGAAAGAAGAGTGGAAATAACTGAGACAGATTTTAATGCAAGCTAACTACGAAGAGGGTTGTCGAGGGTTGTCGAGGTGTGTCAATAACCATATTGTGCTATTAAAGTAAAAGTAAAAAATGTCGACCATGACCTCTCCGGCCCCAACCTCTCAAAAACAAACTTTAGCGACCAACCTGCCCAACGTTTTGGCCAAAATGTCCAAAAAGCTTGATAAACACTGTGTGGAAAGTTAAAATTTCATGACTTCTGCATGAATCGAATCCCTAAACTGCAGATGCCTTTCATCTTAAATATTTATTTTGAAATATGTTGATCGGAGAAAGAAAATGCACTTTTAAGAGTTGTTCAGTGTATTTTTTTAATCAAACTGGGTTGGATTTGTATACCTGAGTTTTCTGCTGACATGTATATTTGAACTATAATTACAGTCAAATGTCTATACTGCCATCTGGTGTATGAAAGGTAAAATGTTTGCAACAAAACGTAAAATGTTTGTAATTGTCGTCCAATAATAACTGCACTGTAATATTTATTTATTCGTAGCACTGCGGAGGCGTTTCATACAGTACATACTTGGGGACATTTAGACTTCATGCCGCTTGTTGCATACTTGCAATACTAAGCACTCCACTATATTTCCAGCTGAGCCCTTCAGTATAAGTACTACCCCATATCATAACCGCCCTTTGCATCACTGACAAACATGATTACTTATTAGAACTGACAGAATGGATGTATGAGGACACGTTATTAGTATCCTGAAAATTAACCCCATTCCTGGAATATGTGCAGTTATAGTAATGCTGTTCAGATTTCCTTCAAAGTCAGGTGAAGATACTTCTCATTACGGCTGGTCTTTACCCTAGGTCTCCCTAGGCCAATAACCACAACACATCCCCTCCCAACAGCGGTCGTTAGGCGCCCACTCCGGCATGTACAGATGTTCACAGTGAATCCAGTCTCTACGTCTCCTACGTTCTCTCAAACGATTACCTTGGCAAAATGAGCGATGCCGAAAAACTCCATTCTCTTAGAGGCCCTGATTGAACATGTGTTCTAGCATGTTGTACGCAGTTCTACATTTCAAATGTGTAGTGAAGATCTGAAGAAAAAAACGCTCTCTCATGTATGTGTTGTAGTCAGTAGGCAACGGTGCATGTTGGCCTGTAGATACAGTTTTCTACATTCTCATTTCTCTTTTTTACAGAGAATGACATCAATTCTTCACATCAGGGCTATGCGTTTTTAAAAAGGCAAAAGAACTTGAGTTTATTTTTTTCTAATGTTAGTGCTTAAAATAACCTGTTAACAGAAGGACCTTAACCGCCTGAGTGCTTACCCACAATGACATTTATTCAGTTTTTTGAAGCATTCCCTGTGCCTTATTTTATTTATTTATTTAATAGTATTAACTGTTGAACCACCTGCCTTTTCCTAACACATTTGATTCTTTATTGAGACCTTGTGCCTTTGTGCAATGGACCCGTTCGATAGAATGTACATTATAACAGAAACTGATTACATTTCTAGGTGTGTTGTTTCTCAATAAAAGTGTAGCATTTTAAATTAACCTCTTTCATCTGAAATGGTTGTATTCTTAAATATTGACTACAAAGATATCGATCTATACAAACATTGGGCTCAAAATATTGACTACCATAACGTTTTTCTACTCTTATTATTGAACTAACACAAAAATCTACTACCAAAATATGATTGTACAAAAATATAGAGCATTTAAAAATATCTACGTCCTAAAGGCCAAATAAAATAAAAAAATACTTAAAATTAACAGTAGAATTACCCAAATATCGACTACAAAAATATAGTATACAAAAATATCTTCAAAATATTTAAAATATGTTTATAGTAAATGCACATTAAATATGTTACTAATTTATATTAATTTAGCAAATATACACATATTTTAATAAATATTTTCTACTCAAATATAAAAGTAAACTTAAAAAATTTAGAACATTCATAAAAAAAGCAAATTCCATTTTTAAAATGTTAATCCAGCTAATATAAATTGTTAATAAATTAAAAAAAACGTAAATTATATTTTTTGGTAAGCAATCATGATTGTATTTTTAAAAAAAAATCAGCAAAAAATTGTGGGAATTTAATTAGTCATAAATGTGTTTTTTAAAATACAAGTACATATATTTCCAAACTTGCTCAATATTTATTGAACCAATATCAATTTTATAGAAATAATGTAATAAATATGATTTTATAAAAAATATTATTAAATAACAAAACCAGTTAAAAAAATGAAAGTCAAGAACCCACAAAAACACCTAAACAAGTGGAAGAGAATTTTAAAGCAAAAATGAATAATTGCCTTCTAAAAATAATTAACCACTGTGTAAAGCACATATATGTTTGGATTTCAGATTTACTATTGTAACTCCAATCTCACTAACACCGGGGAAAGTGTGTATGTTTGGGGAGGATGGATGGGTCAGAGTTGCTATCCTTTCCAGTCCTACAAACATTAGAGGACGTGCAAATAAATGGAATGTGGGGTAAGATTTACTATTCTACCTCAAAGCTTACTAAACATTCATCAAAGTACATATATTATTGGGGGAGGGATGGATTTAATTTTCAAACTCCTATCCCATTAACATTGTGGACATTGCATACATTTGAATGTGTCAGCCTTACTTTTTTAACTCCAGTCCCACGAACTCTGTGGAAATTGTACACATTTGGGAGATCACATTTACTGTTCCAGTTCCAGTCCTACAAATATTGGAGGGGCGCATATTTACTATTTCTACTCCAATCATACAAACAATGGGAAATATGCATATATTTGGGCTTTCAAATGTACTTTACTAACACCAATCCCACTAACACTGGGAAAATAGCATACATTAGGGACAGGACATATTTAGTATTCTAATTCCAGTCCTAAAAACACTAGGGAAAATGCATACCATTGTCTTGGTTATTGGTCACTATTCTAGCACTGGGGAAGGTGCGTATATTTTGGATGTCAAATATAATATTCTAGCTCCAGCCCCACTAAGAATAGGGAAAGTGCATACATTTGGGAGGGGGTATAGACATTTGGTGTCTGAGTCCAATCCTAAGATTATTGTGGAAAGTGCATGTTAGAAATGGGGTCTTTGGTTGACAGTCAGGTTACCCCCTGTTCAATCAAGGACCCTCACTCTAGTCAGGGTAAAAGAGAATCACCCTCAGCTAACCCCTGCTTACCCCCTTGCTAGCTTGGCAGAGTAGTAGGCTTAACTTCAGACGCTAGGTGTAAAGTATTTGTACCAACACACACAGTAACTTAATGAAATCACTACAAAATGACACAAAACCGGTTTAGAAAAATAGGAAATATTTATCTAAACAAACCAAGACCAAAACGACAAAAATCCGACATACACAAGTCAAGTTATGAATTTTTAGAGATTAAGCTCAAAAATAGCGCTTAGAAACAAAAATGCTTCAATGAGATGTTAACACGGCGTCGTGACGGAGTCGTTCCCAACAAGCCGACACCAGCGGCGCCGGACACGGAGTCGTGTAGACCCCCAAGTACAGTACCTTTGGTGAAGAGTGAAAACAAGCCGATGCGCGAAGTCGGGGATCACGGCGTCTGTGCGAAACGTTGAATCCGTGCACTTCGAGCGACATCGGTCACGACGTGGTGTGGCGACTTCCACGGAGTCGCGGACTTCAGCGGGGCTGCAGCGGCGTTGGGCCTGCGAAGAGCGTCGCGTTCCAGCGAGGGTCACGGCGTCGGGTGCAGGCGGCGTTACCGGATTCGCCAGCGCCGTCGGTCCGGAGTCGTCCGAAGTCGATTTCTTTGGATTTCCACCAGCTTTCCTTTCAAGGGCCCAGGGACTGGATAGGGCACCACTTATCAGAGCAGGAGTCTCTCCAGAGACTCCAGGTGCTGGCAGAGAGAAGTCTTTGCTGTCCCTGAGACTTCAAACAACAGGAGGCAAGCTCTAAATCAAGCCCTCGGAGATTTCTTCACAAGATGGAAGGCACACAAAGTCCAGTCTTTGCCCTCTTACTCTGGCAGAAGCAGCACTGCAGGAAAGCTCCACAAAGCACAGTCACAGGCAGGGCAGCACTTCTTCCTCAGCTATCAGCTCTTCTCCAGGCAGAGGTTCCTCTTGGTTCCAGAAGTGTTTCTAAAGTCTGTAGATTTGGGTGCCCTTCTTATACCCATTTTAGTCTTTGAAGTCACCTTTCTTCAAAGGGGACTCACACCTACTTTTGAAATCCTGCCTTGCCCAGGCAAGGCCTCAGACACACACCAGGGGGTTGGAGCCTGCATTGTCAGAGGCAGGCAGAGTCCTTTCAGATGAGAGTGACCACTCCACCCCTCCCTCCTAGCAGAGATGGCTAATCAGGAAATGCAGGTTACACCCCAGCTCCCTTTGTGTCACTGTCTAGTGCGAGGTGAAAAACAACCCAACTGTCAAACTGACCCAGACAGGGAATCCACAAACAAGGCAGAGTCACAGAATGGTTTAAGCAAGAAAATGCTCACTTTCTAAAAGTGGCATTTTCAAACGCACAATCTTAAAATCAACTTTACTAAAAGATGTTTTTTTAAATTGTGAGTTCAGGGACCCCAAACTCCACATGTCCATCTACTCTCTAGGGGAATCTACACTTTAAGCATATTTAAAGGTAGCCCCCATGTTATCCTATGAGAGGGACAGGCCTTGCAACAGTGAAAAATGAAGTTGGCAGTATTTCACTGTCAGGACATATAAACCACATTACTTTATGTCCTACTTTATCCATACACTGCACCCTGCCCTTGGGGCTACCTAGGGCCTACCTTAGGGGTGCCTTAAATGTAAGAAAATGGAAGGATTAGGCCTGGCAAGTGGGTACACTTGCCAAGTCGAATTTACAGTGTAAAAATACACACACAGGCACTGCAGTGGCAGGTCTGAGACATGATTACAGGGTTACTGGTGTGGGTGGCACAACCAGTGCTGCAGGCCCACTAGTAACATTTGATTTACAGGCCCTGGGCACCTCTAGTGCACTTTACTAGGGACTTAACAGTAAAACAAATATGCCAATCATGGAGAACCAATTACGTACACATTTTAAACAGGAGCACTTGCACTTTAGCACTGGTTAGCAGCGGTAAAGTGCCCAGAGTAACAAAAACAGTAAAATCAGAGTCCAGCACACATCAACAACCTGGGGAACAGAGGCAAAAAGTTAAGGGAGACCACGCCAAGGATGAAAAGTCTAACACGTGTCCCCCCCAGCTAAAAGTGGGGAGCAACTACCCAACCTCATGGGAGTTCTCATCACTAAGGCGGAAGAACCTGGACAGACCATCAGCATTGGCGTGCTCTGTACCAGGACGGTGTTCCACCGTAAAGTCCATCCCCTGTAGGGAAATGGACCACATCAACAGTTTTGGATTCTCACCCCTCATCTGCATTAACCATCTGAGGGGCCTGTGGTCGGTCTGAACTCAGAAGTGAGTCCCAAACAAGTAGGGTCTTAGCTTCTTCAGTGCCCAGACCACAGCAAACGCTTCACGTTCTATGGCACTACACCTACGTTCCCTGGGTAGTAACCTCCTGCTAATGAAGGCTACGGGTTGAACTAGGCTCTCTTCATTCAGCTGTGAGAGTACTGCTCCAATACAATGCTCTGAGGCGTCTGTTTGCACAACAAACTCCTTGGAGTAGTCAGGTGCCTTCAGCACAGGTGCTGTGCACATGGCAGCCTTCAGGGCATCAAAAGCGTTCTGTCAAGCCTCTGTCCAGATCACCTTCTTGGGTTGCTTCTTAGAAGTCAACTCAGTTAAGGGGGTAACAATGGTACCATATCCCTTAACAAACCTCCTGTAATATCCTGTGAGACCTAAAAAGGCTCTCACTTCAGTCTGGGTCTTGGGAGGCTCCCAAGCCAGAATCGTGTCAATCTTACACTGTAGGGGTGCCACCTGGCCACTCCCCACCTGGTGTCCTAGGTACACCACAGAACCCTGCCCTATTTGGCACTTGCTCACCTTAATAGTGAGACCTGCCTTCTGCAGGGCCTCTAACACTCTCCAGAGGTGTTGCAGGTGTTCCTCCCATGTGGAACTAAACACAGCAATGTCATCCAGGTAGGCGGCACTGAACTCATGCAGTCCTGCCAACACCTGGTTGACCAACCTCTGAAAAGTGGCAGGGGCATTCTTCATCCCAAAGGGCAACACGTTGAAGTGGAAGTGCCCATCTGGGGTAGAGAATGCTGACCTCTCCTTGGCCCCCTCAGTTAAGGCAATCTGCCAGTACCCAGATGTTAAATCAAACGTACTGAGGTACTTGGCAGTTCCTAACCGATCAATGAGCTCATCAGCTCGGGGGATGGGGTGTGTGTCAGTCTTGCTGACCGCATTGAGATACCGGTAGTCCACACAGAACCTAAGTTCCGGAGTGGCACCAGGAGCAGCAGCCTTTGGGACCAATACCACTGGGCTGGGCCAAGGACTGCTGGAGTGCTCAATAACCACTAGGGTTAACATTTTGGAGACTTCCTCCTTAATGCAAGCCCTGACCCTGTCAGTCACCCTGTAAACCTTATGTTTAACAGGTGTACTGTCCCCAGTGTCCACATCATGTGTGCACAGGTGTGTGACTCCTGGGATCAGGGAAAACAGCGAGGCGAACTGTCCCACCACGTGGCGACAGTCCCTCTGCTGTTCCTCAGTCAGGGAGGGGGAGAGGATCACTCCCTCCACAGACCCATCTTTCTCTCCTGAAGGCAGGAGGTCAGGAAGAGGCTCACTCTCTTCCTCCACCCCGTCATCTGTTGCTAGGAGCATGGATAGCTCAGTTCGCTCAAAGTGTGGTTTGAGGCGGTTGACATGTAGGACCCTCAAAGGGTTCCTGGGGGATTGCAAGACTACCAGATAGGTGACCTCGCTCTTTCTTTCCACCACCTCAAAAGGCCCAGTCCACTTATCTTGGAGAGCCCTAGGCTCCACTGGTGCCATGACCCACACTTTTTGTCCAGGCTGAAACTCAACCAGAGTGGCATTCTGGTCGTACCACCGTTTCATATCCTCCTGGCTTGCTTCCAGGTTCTCCTGAGCGAGACTCCTGAAGCGGGCAGTCTGGTTTCTTAGTGCCAGCATGTAGCTAAATACATCCAGGGGTGGTTTACTAGGAGCTTTCTCCAAAGCCTCCTTCACCAGACTGAGTGGTCCCCTCACAGGGTGGCCATAGATGAGCTCAAAGGGGCTAAAGCCAAGACCCTTTTGAGGCACCTCCCTGTAAGCGAACAGAAGGCATGGCAAGAGGACGTCCCACTTACGCCTCAAGGGCTCTGACAGGCCCTGAATCATGCCTTTCAAGGTGCAGTTGAATCTCTCAACCAGACCATTACTTTGGGGGTGGTAAGGTGTGGTGAACTTGTACGTTACCCCACACACCTTCCACAGAGACTTCATATAAGTGGATATGAAGTTTGTACTTCTATCGGATACCACTTCCTTGGGGAACCCCAAGCGGGAAAAAACTCCCATCAAGGCACATCCCACCACGGGGGCAGTGACCATCCTTAGAGGAATGGCTTCTGGGTACCGAGTGGCATGGTCCACCAAGACCAGGATGAACCTGTTGCCCATGGCTGTCTTGGGATCCAGAGGCCCCACAATGTCAATTCCTACCCTTTCAAAGGGAGTACTGACTACAGGTAAAGGTTGGAGGGGAGCTTTGCATTTCCCCCCACTCTTGCCACTTGCCTGACAAGTCTGACAAGACCTACAATAAGCAGCTGACTGCTTGTGCATCAAGGGCCAGTAAAAGTGGGAGACAAGCCTCTTATAGGTCTTGTCCTGCCCTAGATGTCCTGCCAAAGGCACATCATGAGCCAAACCCAGTAGGAAGGCCCTGAAGCACTGGGGTACCACCAGCATACAAGCTGACTCAGGCTCAGGAACCTTAGACTCACTATACAGGAGGCCATCCTCCAAATATATCAGGTGAGTACCTGGCGCCTCGCCAGCCGCCTGGGCTGCAGCCTGCTACCGCAGCCCCTCAAGAGTAGGGCACTCCTTCTGCGCTGTGCAGAATGCTTCCCTGGTGGGTCCCCCTTCCTGCTCCCACTGTGACAGCTCAGGGACCTCCCCCAGTTCAGCCACCTGCTCCCCTAAAAGGTTCCGGGGCGTCACCCTCAGGCTCCGCCTCCTCCAGGACCGTGGGAACCTCGGGGGCCGGTTTCCCGCGCCCCCTGCCCTTCCTCTTCTTGGCGGTCCCCTGGTCCATTGTTTCAGGCTCCAGGGGCTCTTGACTACCCTGATTGGCTGCCATAGACCGGGTGGATACGCATACCCACCCAGGCAGACCCAACATCTCCAAGTGAGACCTGTGTTCCACCTCCTTCCAAGGGGAATCCTCCAGGTCGTTACCTAGCAAACAATCAACAGGCATGGTTTGACTCACAGCTACTTTCCAGGAACCTGAGACCCCCCCCACCCCCATTCAAAGGGAACCTGCGCCACTCTGCAGAGGAGCTCAGAGTTGTCTACCGCAACTACTTGGTGAAGTACCCGGGGATCAATCTGCTCTTCAGACACCAGGTGACTCCTCACTGTAGTCACACTGGCTCCTGTGTCTCTCAGAGCCTCCACCCTCTGTCCATTGATGGTCACCCACCCATTGCCTGTACTTCTTAGTGTTATCAGGCATTAGGTTTCTCTGGACCATCTCACTGTCCCCTAGTGAGACAAGGGTCATTTCTGCTGGTTCCCACCCACCTGAAACCAACTCCTCCCCAAGCGCTACACTGGCCAAACCCTGGGACGGTGCACCAGTGGGTGCCGGTGGACTTTTGGGGCATTTGGGGTCCCCCCTCACATGGCCCACCTGGTCACATGCATAGCACTTACGTGGGGGACCACCTGCCACTGGCTTCCCTTTGGGCAACCATGGCTTCTTTTCACTGGGGGGTTGGGAATCCTTACCCTGGGAATCAGTTTGGGGCCCTTTAGAGAACTCCCCCTGTTTGCCCTTACCCCCTACCCTTTCTTCTGAGAGGGACCCTGCCCACCCTTGGCGTGGTCTCCCCCATACCTCTTTTGGACCCTGGTGCTGTCCCAGTGGTCCGCTTCCTGCGCAAGCTTCCTGGGGTCAGTCAGCTTGCTGTCAATGAGGTGCTGGCGCAGCTCTGGAAAACATAAACTGTACAAGTGCTCCCAAGCAGTTAAATTGTAAAGCCCCTCATACATGTTTACCTTACTGCCCTTCACCCAACCATCCAGTGACCTGCAAAAAGAATCAACACATTCCAACCATGTTTGGGATTCCTTTCTTTTGTAGGATCTAAACTTCTCCTTGTACTGCTCAGAGGTGAGACCATACCTGGTGAGTAAGGCCTCCTTCATGACAGGGTAGGTGAGATCCTGAGCATCCCCTAAGGCTGTCAGTGTGTCCCTCCCCTCTGCCTCAAAATGCTTCCACAGGGCTGCCCCCCAATGAGCTTCAGGGACCAGGTTCATGTGGAGAGCTGACTCATAACTCTTGAACCACAAGTAGATATCATCCTCCCTCTTATAATCCCTCACAAGGTCTTTTGGGATGTGTACCCTTCTCTCAGGCTGCACTGTAGGATTGCTGTCACCATCTCTACTGAACTGGCTTCTATGATCCATCTCTCTCAAGCTAAGCTCATGAGCCATTGCTAACTTCCTCTCCTCAAGGGCTAGCCTCCTCTGCTCCAATCAATTAGTACTCCCTTTCTGCCTGTCTGTCCTGTAACTCCTCAGGTGTCAGACCCTTGGATGAGACACTGCTACCTGCCCTGGAGACCTTCTCCCTGGACATAACAGGCCCACCCACAATACCATTGTGTACTGAACACTCTTCCTCATCCTCCTCATCTCCCTCATCCTCTGTGTGCCCTTCAGTGCTCTTGGTTGTCACCCAGGCCCTCAGCGCCTTTTGCAGCTCCTCCTTCCTGGATGAGCTCTTAATGGGACAGTCAAAACTTTTACAGAACTGCTTCAACTGAGCTTTGGTATAACTCTCTAATTTCTCAAGGTCAAAGTCAGCTCCAACTGATGCATCTCCAGCATGGGACATGATGAAGATTCAAAAACAAGTGTAAAGTTCCAAAGGCAGAAAAACAAGTTCCCAAATGAAGTTCCAAAGAAAGTCAATCAAGGAATCAGTGAGAAAAAAATGAATGCAGAGCAAAAGCAGTCCAAATAGAAAAAAAACAAAAATCACAAGGCTATTAGTATGTGGTCACGTAGTGGTCTGAACTCAAACAGTAGTGTACACTTAATTACTGTATGTCAAGTACAAATACAAGTCCAAATCCCAACCGCTGATCACCAATGTTAGAAATGGGTTCTTTGGTTGACAGTCAGGTTACCCCCTGTTCAATCAAGGACCCTCACTCTAGTCAGGGTAAAAGAGAATCACCCTCAGCTAACCCCTGCTTACCCCCTTGGTAGCTTGGCAGAGCAGTAGGCTTAACTTCAGAGCGCCAGGTGTAAAGTATTTGTACCAACACACACAGTAACTTAATGAAAACACTACAAAATGACACAACACCGGTTTAGAAAAATAGGACATATTTATCTAAACAAAACAAGACCAAAACGACAAAAATCCGACATACACAAGTCAAGTTATGAATTTTTAGAGATTAAGCTCAAAAATAGCGCTTAGAAACAAAAATGCTTCGATGAGATGTTAACACGGCGTCGTGACGGAGTCGTTCCCAACAAGCCGACACCAGCGGCGCCGGACACGGAGTCGTGTAGACCCCCAAGTACAGTACCTTTGGTGAAGAGTGAAAACAAGCCGATGCACGAAGTCGGGGATCGCGGCGTCTGTGCGAAACGTTGAATCCGTGCACTTCGAGCGGCGTCGGTCACAACGTGGTGTGGCGACTTCCACGGAGTCGCGGACTTCAGCGGGGCTGCAGCGGCGTCGGGCCTGCGAAGAGCATCGCGTTCCAGCGAGGGTCACGGCGTCGGGTGCAGGCGGCGTCGGTCCGGAGTCGTCCGAAGTCGATTTCCTTGGATTTCCACCAGCTTTCCTTTCAAGGGCCCAGGGACTGGATAGGGCACCACTTGTCAGAGCAGGAGTCTCTGCAGAGACTCCAGGTGCTGGCAGAGAGAAGTCTTTGCTGTCCCTGAGACTTCAAACAACAGGAGGCAAGCTCTAAATCAAGCCCTTGGAGATTTCTTCAAAAGATGGAAGGCACACAAAGTCCAGTCTTTGCCCTCTTACTCTGGCAGAAGCAGCACAGCAGGAAAGCTCCACAAAGCACAGTCACAGGCAGGGCAGCACTTCTTCCTCAGCTATCAGCTCTTCTCCAGGCAGAGGTTCCTCTTGGTTCCAGAAGTGTTTCTAAAGTCTGTAGATTTGGGTGCCCTTCTTATTCCCATTTTAGTCTTTGAAGTCACCTTTTTCAAAGGGGACTCACACCTACTTGTGAAATCCTGCCGTGCCCAGGCAAGGCCTCAGACACACACCAGGGGGTTGGAGCCTGCATTGTCAGAGGCAGGCACAGTCCTTTCAGATGAGAGTGACCACTCCACCCCTCCCTCCTAGCAGAGATGGCTAATCAGGAAATGCAGGTTACACCCCAGCTCCCTTTGTGTCACTGTCTAGTGCGAGGTGAAAAACAACCCAACTGTCAAACTTACCCAGACAGGGAATCCACAAACAAGGCAGAGTCACAGAATGGTTTAAGCAAGAAAATGCTCACTTTCTAAAAGTGGCATTTTCAAACGCACAATCTTAAAATCAACTTTACTAAAAGATGTATTTTTAAATTGTGAGTTCTGGGACCCCAAACTCCACATGTCCATCTACTCTCTAGGGGAATCTACACTTTAAGCATATTTAAAGGTAGCCCCCATGTTATCCTATGAGAGAGACAGGCCTTGCAACAGTGAAAAACGAAGTTGGCAGTATTTCACTGTCAGGACATATAAACCACATTACTATTTGTCCTACCTTATCCATACACTGCACCCTGCCCTTGGGGCTACCTAGGGCCTACCTTAGGGGTGCCTTACATGTAAGAAAAGGGACTGCAGTGGCAGGTCTGAGACATGATTACAGGGTTACTTGTGTGGGTGGCACAACCAGTGGTGCAGGCCCACTAGTAACATTTGATTACAGGCCCTGGGCACCTCTAGTGCACTTTACTAGGGACTCAACAGTAAAACAAATATGCCAATCATGGAGAACCAATTACGTACACATTTTAAACAGTAGCACTTGCACTTTAGCACTGGTTAGCAGCGGTAAAGTGCCCAGAGTAACAAAAACAGTAAAATCAGAGTCCAGCACACATCAACAACCTGGGAAACAGAGGCAAAAAGTTAAGGGAGACCACGCCAAGGATGAAAAGTCTAATAGTGCATATAATTAAAGGGTACATTTACTGTTCTAACTCCAGACCTACAAATATTGGGGTGACCTAATATACTTGGGGGTGTCAAATTTACTGTACTTACTCTAGCCCCATTAACATTGTGGAAAGGGTAAGCATTATATACCTGAGCAGAGATGTTTAAACTTTAGTTCCACACAATTTGAGGGAGTCCTTATAATTAGAAATGTGAGCATATTTAGTATTGTAACTCAAGCACTACAGCACTGAGGAAAATACATATAACTGGAGTTAAATTAGTTATTATAATCTAAATCATATAAACATGATAGAAAACAAGTGTATATGTAATTGTTTTTGTTCACAAAAGCAACACTTCTTATTAAATTTGTATTCATATTTTGTGGTGTCACATTTAATATTAAAACTACTTTTCCACAAACATTTTAAAACTATTTTTGAAAATTTAATTTGAACATTCAACATCTAAAACTACATAGATAAATACATGTTATTAACTTTAATATTTTAACAGATTTTTTAAAAGATTTTAAAAAAAATGCATTAGTATCATTCCATTTTAAGTTAAATACATATTCATCATCTGAAGGATGTAAACATTTTAAAATAATCATTTACCCACTAAGTCAACTTTAAAAAAAATTAATAAACATTAAAAATATTGAAAATGATTTAATGTATTTTAAATCTATACCAACACCTAGTTTTATTAAAATTATTTAATAATTTCATAATATTTCCATTATTTATTTTAAAATCCTAACCAACTTTTTCCCCCAATAATACCAAACACCCAGAAAAAAAGATATAATATATTTATAAACACTGCCTAAACAAATGAATAACCAATGAACATAACTGAAATATCAGAGATGCAAACATAATACATGTTTTCCATGAAGCAGTATCCATCAATGCTCTAATAAACCCCAGAACCCCACCAAATAGCTTTAAAAAATATGTTCATAATTTTTTTATATTTTTATTCACAAAATACATTTCTCAAAAAGAATAACTAAATATGATACAAAAACAATATTAACTATCACAATATTCCAGTAGTCGATATTTTAAACTTTGATATTACTGTTAAAAAAGCAATATTCCTACCCAGATTATTCCTTTATTTTTAGGTCGAGCACTGCTGTAAGTATTATGGGCTTTTAACCACACCCATGTCACGCCCATCATTTTCACTTGTTTGTGGGCTTGCCTTTAAAAAATCACATGATTTCATTGGTAAATGCTTTCCGTTTGTCCAGCCTCGAGACTGTTTTTGTCACACCTTGCAGACTGCCCGTTACATGGATTATTGCACGACTGCCTATATACTTCAGCGTGGGCAAACTATTTCTTTTGTCTCTCCTTTGTGCTGCATGGCAGCCATGGTGCTCACAGTGCGAACAGGCACAACAGCATGAACTCAATCAGCAGTATAGGAGTGCTGGTCACATTGTTTACAGTACCTAATCAGAGTCATGTCTTGTGGCTCTCCCCTTAAAACACTTGAAATTGGTGAATGCTTTACGTAAAACAGAAATCCTCAAAGCGAAAGCAGTTCTCCTGGCACAGCGGGAGAGCCGATACTACAATATTCACTGCATTCAGGAAAACCCGACTCATAACGCTTTGCAGGGCTTTACTTTTACAAAACAATTTTGCTAATAACTCAGCCTGTGGTGGTCGTATGGCAATGGGACCACCACCAAAATGTTCATGACAATGTGCTCTTTCTGTCTACATCATCTTTGTGTCCCCACTCTAGGTTAGTGGGACCCTAAAATAATAACCCCTCCCACCAGTGTGTCTATTGAAGCTCTCTCATAGCTGGAACTTTTGTTTTACAGCTGGGCAAAGTTATGTTTTATAGACCTTGTTTGTAATATCATTGCAATAGTCCAGCTAGCTTTGGAAATATGTAATGCACTATGTCCTCTAGGGGATAAATATATGGTTACAATGCACTACTTTCTCCCATTCTTTTTTCATGTGGTTATGCCCTCTAAGGGCTGACTGTATGATTACATGATCATATTTCTTCTAAATGCTATTTTTATTGCGGTGTTCTCTAGGGGCTGTTATGAGCATTGCAGTCAACATAATATAATATTCGTGACACAAAAACTTGCTCCATAATGCTTTGCAGGGAATTACTTTACAAAACATTTTTTACTCATAACTCAGCCTGTGGTGGTCCTAGGACAATGGGACCACCTTCAAAACACTCTTTCTGTCTACATCATCTCTGGGTCCCCAAACTAGGTTAGTGGGGACCACAAAATAATAACCACTCCCACTGTTCATTGTCTTTTAAGCTTTCTCATGGCTACATCTTTTGTTTTACAGCTGGGAGACGTTGTGTTTTAAAGGCATTGTTTTTAGTATCATTGCAGTAGGCCTGCTAGTCCTAAACACCTCCTCTAAGAATATAGTTACACTGCATTACTTTCTCCTGTTTTTGTCATGGGGTTATGCCCTCTAGGGGCTAACAATATGGCTACATGACCATACTTCTTAAAAATGATATTTTTGTTATGGTTTTGAGCATTACAGTCTAATGCCAAAGTTTATTTCTGATAAAGGTGTATATGATGATTCTATATGTTTTAATAATATCTCATTATTACAATTATGACCACAACTCAGGCCATCTTAACATCCTTATTACACTATGACTGATTGAACACTCTTGAAATGTTTGCGTGACCCTTCTAGTTTATTTCTCTTCTGTGGCTGTCTTGTGTCTTTTTAAGGGGAATTATGTTAGCAAGCCAGCAACTGTGATGGTGGGGTGTTGAAAGTGGTATTCTATTGGAATTAGCATGGCATATTTAAGTTAGGATGCTAAAGGGCAACATTTTCATTTTTTGCTGCGGTTACAGGAAGAAGGTAAATGTAAGTGCTTTAGTTATATGCAGGGCCAATGCAATTAAATGGCAGGAAAAGACAGAATTATGATGCAGGGTGACCAATTTATGTGGCAAGAAAAGTCCAGTTATGAATTTACAATGCCAATAGCTTTAACTCAAGCACATGCGAGACCTAATGCATTGGAAATGCTTGTTTTAGTTGTGGTAGTTCTGATACTTTAAGCTCAACATCAAGGTCAAGCTATATTCTGGAGTGAATATTCAGAATCTCCTTTATCTAAAACTGCTGTCTCATGCTATAGTTTTTCCATCCATGCATTGAAGCCAATAACTCATGTAAGGTGGGAGCAGTTGCTCATCTGCAGACAGTTAATTTCCAGACTGATTTGCCCTTGCAGGCTCAGAAGCTCTCTGAGATAGCTATTAGTGAATTATGCAGTAAACAAAGGACAATGAGGGTAGCTGGATTGTTTGCTGATTACTTTAGTTTATAATACCCAATATGCTCCTTTGTAGGTCAGAGCATGCCAGACAGCATAGATGTTTGGGTGCAAAAGACTTGTTTACATGTTGAAAGCTGACCTGGTAAGCTACTCCGCCTATTGCTTTTCATTGGCAATTGTATTTATTTTAGTGTGTCCATCTAGTCTTTGTCCATCCTGTGGTGCATAGTCTGTTTACAGTCTGTCTGAAAGTCTTCTTTTATACTTCTACAAGAGCCGTTTTTTTCTGAAACAGTTTGTTTCTCTCAAAAAATCAGACCATACCATCTGTCCCTAAAACAGAAAAGAGAACTAGAGCATGCAGGGTTTGGACTGGTTCCGTTGAGGGACTTTTAGTATGGCAGGCCCCTTGGCTACTCAGATAGGATATGTAGACTATATATGGCCATCACAGAGTCTCTCCTCCACATCCTCTTTGTCTGCGAATAGTTATTCCCTCTCTGGTAATTCATGCTCAGAACAACTGTACTATAACTGAAAATCCACACTTGCCAAAAAGCTATGGACTGGTGTTTAAAGGCTGAAGATCCACAGCTAACAGGCCATTCCATGAAATATACGTCTCTTGTAACTAAAAGCATGCTTAGTCTTGATCAACATTGGGTGAAGGGATACCCTGCACCAACATCAGTCTAGGTAGCTCTTGAATAGTGCAATACACCCAGCCTATCAGGTTAAGGCATTCAGTAACAATAGAGAATTAATAATAAACACTGCACCTCAAAGAATAAATAAGATGAATAACACATCACCTCTTCCCTCTTCTATTTTATACTGAAGTGTTCCTATGTGCAGTTTTAGAGACATTAAAGATAACAAAGCCGCTAATGATATTTTTAACTTTTTATTAGCTTTGAAAACACTGCTTTTGTCTCTTTTTAATTTATAACTAGTAAAAAAGGGTGCAAAACACTGTAAAGATTTTTTTCAAAAGCCGTTCTTGAGAGTGCGTGCATTTCCCCCATTCTCTATGTTTTCCCACATCTCCCAGCACATTTCTTTTCATAAGCATTAGAGTGCACCTGTTTTTACTATACTGAGGCCCTGATTTAACAAACGTGGCACTGCACACAGTGCAGAGACACTGTTCTTGCGCTAAGCAGGCGTTAAAAGTGCCGAAAAAAATGATGCATAGAAATTTCTTAGATTTCTTTGCACCACTCTTAGATTTCTTCACCATTTTTTCAGCCCCCCCACCCCAATGGGGGAATGCCCCCTTTGCATACATTATGCTTGGTGCAGGCATAATGTAGTGCTAAGGATTACAAAGTGGCACAATGCAAGCATTGTACCAGTTTGTAAATTTGGGGCAGCAATTTTGTCCTTGTTGGGCCACATTAGCGTGAAACACAATTACGCTAATGTGGTGCGAGGAGGTGCTAAGCGTTCTTAAATCTGCCCCTGAGTATTTGCCTACTTCTCTCAGCACATTTGTTTTCATAACATTCTAAAAATGTCATGTGCCACAACTTTGTGAATAGAGCTGCTCTTATCTACACGTTAACGTTTGTACAGCTTCACCCTTTGAGACGCTGTCCTCTGCTTTATAAATTCACGTGGCGCTCTCTCTTGCTTGTTCAATTCCACCTTTCTTTGTTGCTCTACCGCCGTTCTTATGCCCTCTACGTTGCTTCACCTTGCCTGCGTTCTTTCTCCCACAAGCATTCTTTTTCCCTCCCATTCATGTTCCTTTTTTTTGTTTACCTATTCAACTCGGGGCGGTAAACACAAAGGAAAAAAACATATTATTTTGTAGGTGCATGTGTGCTTGGTATGCGTGCCTGCAAAATGATGCAGCCAGCCGCATATACTTTTTTTAAAAACCTTTTTATAAGCCATGCTGCACAGCACCTAAGGTGCTGTGCAGCATAGCTAAAAACCATTGGCAAAGCCAATAGACCCCAATGATGAGACCTATTGGCTTTGGCAATGCTTGTTTTCCATATCCTTACAAATCAAGCTACCACCAAACACAAAATAAACACAGAGGCATCATTTTAATGTCTATCCTTGATGCCCTCTACTTCCTCCATCTGGGTACAGTTGAAGACTATGTCAAGACCTACAGCAGTGTCCTCTTCAACCTTATCACTCCAGAGTGAAACCTTGCAGATGATCAGGTTGAGTTTTCATCCAACCAAAGGTCTTTAATCAAATCATTCACCAAGCAGCATTAGCTGAACCTGTATCACTCCCCAACAATTAGGCTGAACACCCACATCAGAAACCTGCAAATGAATACAGCCACATGATGATCAAAGGAAGAGATGCCTTCTTCATCTTTAGACCTGATGTCTCCTCCAGCCTATCACATGACTATTTTATACCATCCAATATCTCTTCAACTTGCACTCTAGGGACCCTGACCTACCTCAGAATTAAGATCCATCAAGTTACGTTCTTTTCCTCCACAATACTGAACTTTCACACTTCAACATTAGGGGCAGGTGATATTAACCACCACGCCCAGAATCTGCATCAACCCTTTTATTCTTTTGTTCCTCTCACATTCTAAATAGAAAAAGTGTCACAAGAAGAAAACTTTATGGTCATCATCCAAGCACCATATGTTTACTTCCATGATCCCTATAGCTGCCAATCCAGATTTGCCGGCTCCGCAGTAATTGAACACTTTTTTTACCTTGAACAAACTGCCAACAATCATCAGATGTAGATGACATCCTATCTTGTTCCAAACACTACAGAATTGAATAGGATGAAAAGCAAAACTGTTCACCTGGATGATATCTTCATATTAAATCAGAACCAAATCTGTGAGCACTGGCTCACACCGGTTCAAGGTAATCAGCCTTTACTTGTGAGGTATGTTCTCCTTTTTTTCAGACTGAGAGGGAATTATGTGAAAGGAATGCAAAGAATGCAGCACTCAGTCTGAGTAATAAATGTATTAAGGCACTTCCCAGGTTACACAAAGATAATAAAGTGAGCACTTAATGTGAATGCAGCAACACACGTGCAACTCTTAAAATAATCACAGCAGTGGAATAATAGTAATCACAGAAAATGCAATACATCAACAATTTATATATATATATATATATATATATATATATATATATATATATATATATATATATATATATATATATATATATATAGTGACTACGTATATTTATGCATGCACACAGTAAAGCTAGATATCAACAATTACAAATGCATCACGATGGGGCTCAAATCCAACATCATCCTTTGTCTGCCAACGTCAAGCTGTGGAACCCATGTCAACTGAGACAAAAGAGAACAACCCCAATAGGATTACTCTGTGAGCAATGCATCCACCCTCAGAGATGAGTTCCTTTTCTCTCAGTGTCAAGCTTCCCTACCTTATATACTTTAAGCAAACTTAAGAGGAAGGTTATAGAATCCCCCCTCCCTTTGAGTAAGTTTTGAAGTTCAAGCGCTGGCCGTATCAGGTCAGTGTTGAAAAACTGCCCAGATCTCACAGTTTATTTCCAAGACCAAACTGTACCCTCTCTACCATAAACATTCTCAACCTGGTACATCCGTATCAGGTTTCTTCCCCCATATTATGTTCCCTTCCCTGGTGAAAAAAGTGAAAACATTTTAATAGGCTGTGCGTCTAAAAATACCTGTGCCACCAATGTGACAGCGTTTGAAGCTAAGCTAAACACAAAATGGAGTCAGTGGTCAAGATGGAGTTGGTGGTTAAATACAGATAGCATTACAGAGGTACAACAACAACTGGCCTGAAAGCTGGGTGTTTTTAATTTTCACATCTTTCTTCCAGAGACATGTTGTTTTATATGTAGATTCCACATATTTTGCTCCTTATTCTGAGCTTGCAAGTAATATAATCTCTAGACAATAGTCTTGACTCCATTTGATGTGCACCAAGTAGCTGTGTATTAACAAAATCAACAACCAAACTATATCCTACTAATTGGCACACAGATCAGTTTTCGTACAATGAAAGCCATTTTCTTTGAATGTCCACATTCCTCTCACAGCCCAAAATTTCCATAGTAGGCAAAATTCCTAATACTACTATTTGACCACATATTGTATTTTCCTGTACAGATTATGAAAACTGTTAAAGCTGCTGAACATATTGAAGCTGTTCCTTCCACTCAACACTTTTGAAACCTGCAATCACTCCTTCACTCGTTCCAGAGTGAATCACTGAAATTCACTGTTCCAGGGCTTCAGGAACCACACCTTGCATATCCTAGAATTAGTCCATCATCTACTGGTGGTCAGCCTTCGATCTTGGGACCACTTCTCACCCCTGCTCAACCATTCCTGGATTCATTTAAAATACTTCTGTATCAACCACAAATTCCTTTCATCAAATGCCCTCTTACCTCACCTGAACTATACCCTCACCCCAAAAAGAAGAGCTCATCATGCTCAATGCAATCTTTTACAGCACTTAAAGAGAAACTTACCCAGCACAAAACAAAGTTGAAATGCCTATGACTAATGCACATGAAGCCCACCTTCTTACCTTTGAGTGGACTACTGAAGTCCAGCTCTTTTCACAAGCATTCTAGCTCAACCTAACAGCTGAAATCGTTTGTGCTGCGCAATGACTGACCCTGTATGGTAAGTCTACTGATGTCCAAGCTTCCTGGACTTCAAGCCATGACCTGAGATTTCTCATAATTTGTATGTAGGTCAAGGTTACCCATAAATTGTGCAAAGTGGTACACGAACGCCCGTAAAGCATTGGGCACCTGGGCCAGTAAGAATGTGTTGCCCGCATATAGCAATACGGGCAACTGAGTGCAGGCTATTCTTGGGGTATCAATTGGAGAAGCAATCAGGTAAGGACAGAGCTCATTAATGTATAAAATCAAAAGCAGAGGTGCCAAAATACAACCGTGGCATACCCTACGTTTGAACACAAATACCAGGGACATTTCCCCATTTGGGCTCAAGCGTACCTTTGCCTCCTAATCGGTATGCAGGTCATACAAGAACTTCACCTGAGATACATCTATGTCCTTGTCTGAGAACCTCAGCAACAACTTGACCCTGTTGACCGAGTCAAAGGATGTTGACAGGTCCACAAGGGCCATATACAGAGACCAGTACCTTGCATGAGTATACTTACTGACGATCAGGCTCAAGTTGAGGCACTGCTCAACCTTGCCTAGTCCTTCGCGGAACCCAAATTCATATGGTGAGAGAATGGCGTGGTTCTATGCCCAGTCCACAAATCAGTTATAAATCACCCTGCCAATAATCTTAGTAGTGCTGTCTATTAACAATATTGGCCTATAGCACTTGTGAGACATACAGTCATCCTTTTTAAAAATAGGGATGATAATCAGAAGCTTCCAAGAGTGGGTGATCTCCAGATTTAAAGAATTATTGAAGACATTTGTGATCAAAGGGCCACAAAGCACTACATTAGATTTTATTAAATCAATAGGAACCCCATCGGGACTTGGAGCTTTGCCGCCTGTAGAATGTGAGATTGCCAAAGTTACTTTCATCAGAGACACTATTACAGGAGAGGCATTACATAACTTTCCACCCAAAATTGCGACTGCCTCAACACTCCCTTCGAGATGGTAAATGGGCAAAAAATGTGCCACCCAATCAGAACCTAAAATGGTACATTGCAAGAGAGAACTAACGGGGGCATGTCTTGACCTAATTCTATTTGCAGTGTCCCAAAAAAATTTACTATTGTGCCCACCGCAGCTAGCAACTTTTCTCGCTCCAACTTGTGTAGAGCCTCCTTCTTGGTTTTAAGGGTGGACTTATAGGCCTGATGGGCAAAACGAACCACTGCCCCATACTTCGGAGAGATGACCAATGCCCATCTTAACTGCTGATTAGTTGCTGAGCAGTGTTTGTCAAACCAATGCAGCCCGCTTGCCCAGCAAGTACGGGTTTAAAAAATGAACATTTAATAGCTTGACTGAGAGCACTATAATGGATGGACATGGCACTACCACGGGTTGATGATTGACAATTAAGAAATAGCCCTTGATGCTGTTCAAAAGTGTGCCCAGCGTGGATAAAGGTTCTTTAAGGCACCATACAACTCTTAGACCATCAGAAGTATGCTGTTTAGGGATAACACTGGTCGTTGGCTTAGACCTACTTCTGGGTAATTACCCCAGAACAGATAGGGCGTTATGATCACCCCACTCTGCCCTCACTACCTCACCCCTAATATATCGGTGCACCAAATTCCTAGTTGTAAAGATGTAATCAATAGTTGGACAGCGGCTGTGTTCTTTAATGGTAGGTAAGGAGTGCCCATCCACACTCAGAATGGCAACTAAATCTATCAAATCAAACATAACCAAATATGTTGCCAACTGAATACCTCTCGCAACACTTACCTCCACCTGCAGCCCCTTATCCAGTGCCCCCCTTACATGTTTTTGCATTAAAATTCCCACATAAAAGAAATGGTGGCTGTTCCTCGGTGCACCCCTTTGGAGCCTGTATGTCAGAAAGAAAGTTAAACAGTTGCTCGAAATGTACACATAATGAATTGACAAAGTCATTGTTGTATAAGTTAATTAAGTAAAAGACAAATCAGGAAAGACTGTCCTGAATCAATAATACTTGGAAGGCAGCAGACCCAGAATCAATGGTTATAACTTTCACACCTAGATTTACATGTATGCAGTTTACAAGACTGCCCACAGTGCTTCCTAGCACAGAAGGAGTTGCTTGAATGGAATAACATGCTTAACCATCAAACAGAATCGGGGTGGTTTCCCAGGTCTCTTGCAAAACAACTATGTCGTACTTATAAATAACAGCCTGCCAATTAGATTTGTCTAATTTCCCATTGAGTCCTGTGACATTCCAACTAATTAAAGTATATGTACGAGCAACATCAAGTCCAACAAGTTCATCTCCGGACCAGCAGAGGTGTGTTCAGTGTCTGCACTGGCTATATTAGAAAGTCAATCAACGTTTTCGAGAACCTCAAATCTATTGGCTGTAGGAATAGCAAAAGGGGACCTTGGTAGGTCATCCCTAGGTCCTTGAAGAGGGTCTGCAGGCACAAATCTAGCGGAATAAGATTCCATTTTACTGGAAAGAAGAAGGCAGATGGCAACAGTCACGGTTTACAAAAACAGGCTTGACTGGTACTCTTGATTGACTGGCCACACTCCGGGAAAGGTGTCTTGTCACCTTTTAGAAGAACCCCCAGGTAACCAAAGAAATGGCGCTTCTCGTGGCACAAGGCCTGATCAGTAGATTGCAGGCTAAAAAAGGAAATCTTGCATTAATAATTATACAGTCACTTGTAGGGTCTCCAAGATCAGGGCCTATCCAGGCACATCTGCACACCTTAATGATGTCTCTAGCAGAAAAAGCACCTCGTAGGTTTCATTCTGATCTCTTCGCAAGGTGGAACCCCAGTAAATACAACCACGTAGGGACCGGCTGCAAGCGGGAGTTGACTACCACTCTTTGAGATGATAGAGAATCATCTATCAATCTTTTCTCGGGCAATGTGAAGCAGGAAGGCCCAGTTCCTGTAACCTCTTTGACACCTGCTTGGGATTCAAGAAGCAATGCCCTCTTAAGCCGAATGGATTCTTGGGACATACTAATGCTTCTCCCCTGTGAGGATTCCATATGGGAAAATGAACCTGATGAACCTGCTGACATCTCTGAGTTTGAAGCTGGAGAATGAGCCTCATTGGGGGACAAACGCGCAGTCACATGAGTTGGGGCAATATCCTCACCAGGGTTCCCTTCACAGGGAACTGGGGAGACAAGAGGACACAACAGAAGAGATGCTAATTTAGTTTTCAAGGCATCCAAGTGCAAGATCCGAGAGGTGAGTTCCGGCTTTAGCCAAGTGCTAAGGTGCTCAAGATAACCCTCCAACAGATTTGTTGAGATATCACGAGGGCATAGCGCAGAGCCCCCCAAGATAACGAGGGCGCACAATAGGATAGACGGCTATGGACAGTCTGTGAAGAAGTTGTTTGAAAAATCTTATGGATGCCATCGGAATTGCTGCTCCTGTATAGTGGCATTATACATTTTCTTCTTTCACCTCACCCAGTGAAAGTCAATTTACTGCTAGCAATGAATTGATATACCATCACTACAACCCAGGCGTACTACAGCCTTTAAAATAATTATGAAGCACTGCAGCAATATCATTAGTGAGAGGGCTGGGCCAAATCAATCAGTTTTGAAATTACTCTGGATCATCTTGTTGTAAGAGACCCTCCTGGCAGAAACGCTGATCAGTAAAGTCACCTGTCAGCAAGTATTTGTTTTGAACCCTCTGGTGGATGTTGTGAGATGCATGTATCAGGCATTGCAGTGCATCAGCAACATTATGAGCCATAAGTGTGGCATACTCGCTATCAGCGATCTCTCACTTTGAGCAGGGAAGCTCCATGCATGCTTTTGTCTACCTTCTGCATGGCTCCATGACAACATCACAAACGAAGTTCCATACTGCTTTACCCATAATGAGTCCGTGGCTGGTGTTGATTGCCATGTCATAAAGAGACCAGCTGAGCAGTCACAATGAAGTGTGTTTGTCTGGGCTTAAGGATGACTGCAACACTGTGTGCTTGTGGCATAACTACCTTAAAGATGAAGGACTTTGGGCCATATTTGGAGTTTGGCGGAGGGGTTACTCTGTCACAAATGTGATGGATATCATGTCCGTCATGTTACAAGTTCCATAGGCTATAATGAAATTGTAATACGGCAAATGGGATGTTTGACACGTTTGTCACTGAATAACCCCTACTGCCTAACTCTAATTCAAGCCCTTTCTTTCTACTCTTGATTAGCTGATGACACTAATATGGTCACATGCCTCACCCTAAGAGATTGAAAGTGAAGAATAATTAAGACGTATTGCTTCTCTTCACATTAGTACTGTAGCATAGAGAGTTTGAAAGAATCTATCAAAGAGCTGAATAAATCGCAGGATCAAAGTGTGTGTGTGGTTAGGGTAAGTAAATTGTGCAGCAAGTCAAAAAGTGAAATGTGTTATTGTTGTAGTCCTAGATCACAGGTTGCAACTTTTAAGTACTGGCTTGCTGTTACAAAATACTGTAATAAGTGCAGTGTTATGGCCACTTTGCCAGGATGTGTAAAGCTGTGAACGTAAACCTACAGTGCTTGTGGTTACCGAGGACAGTACATAAACAGAGAGCATGAACAATGTTGTGCTGATGGTAAGTGTAAATGAGCAGGACATGCAGTTGTGTGAGAACTTGGTAGAAGTATTTTTGATTGATGGGGTGTTATTCCTTTGCTATCTGACTCAAGATGGAAAATCATTCATCATTGCCCTTACTTGTAGATAAAAAGAATTACTCAAGGAACTCTATCATGGAGATGTGGAACCAGAAAGCTTAGGGGGGTATTAAAATTGATCTAAAGGAGTATTTTGAAGTGCAGGTTGATTTTAACTTAAGAAACCTAAACTGTCTCAAAAACTGGGCCTGTTATATTTGGTTGGAATCATCAGAGGTGTTTGGGTATCACCTTAGGACTGGAGTATGAGGAACAGATATTAATAATTGAACAGAATGAGATGTGCTTGGCAGCTGAATGACAAGCTGTAAATAACTCCTTAGGAAGTTATGAACAGAAATCAGGATATTTGTCAAGAAGAGTTGTAAAACTACCCAGTACTGAGTTAATCATAAAGGTGAAAGAAGAGGTGTTTGCTGTGAAGCACAAATTTATAGTGTTTCTTTGAGTGTTAGGCCGATACTGAGTAAAATGCTATTTGACTTGTGTAAAGATGGAGTAATTGAACCAACAGATTTGTTTAGGGTATTGCCTATTGTAATTGCATGTAAGTCCAACAATGAATAAATAATGTGCATTGTCTTGAGGTATGTGAATAAGGCTGTCTATGTGGATTGCATCCATTACCATGCATCGATGAGTTGGTGGGTATGTTGAATGTTGCCTGTTTTTCTCTAAACTCGATCTAAGAACAGCTTGCCAATAGATGGTGGTGGTGGTGGTGGTGGTGGTGATGGAATTGAGGCACGTAACAGCATTTTTCACCCTGAATGGTGCTTCTCAAGTTTTGTAGAATACCATTTGGTTTGGCATCCACAGTGGCTGTGTTTCAGCAATTGATGACTGAAATGTTAAAGAGGATGGAAGGTGTGTGTTATCTTACTGGATGATGTTTTCGTGTCTAGTAACAATGACTTAGAACATATGAGGAGACTGAAAGAGGTTCTGGTGGGAATGAACAACAGAGGATTGCATGTCAGGAAGGATGAGTGAGCGTTTTGGTAAGTAGTGAAGTAGAGTATCTTTAGGCCAAGTTAAGGAACCAAGCCCAGGGTTACTCAAGGCAATTTAAGAGGGCCTGCCATATTCAGTAAAAAGCAGCTGATGTCATTCATGAGTATTGTGTCAAGTGTATGTAGGGTTTTACTGCTGTATTTCATCCTTCGATAAGGTAGCTAAAGGACAGTGTGAACGTCTAGTGAGGGTTGCAGCAACTTATGGCCTTCAAGGAGATAAAAACAGGCTTGTCAAAGCACTGTTATTGAGCTAATTTTCCCCAGATCAAAATACCATTATTATGATGGATGCCGTTGATTATGTCCTGGGGTTGTGTCCTCTCAAAAGGGGAGAGGTGAAGATTTCCTATAGCTTTTTCCACAAGGGTTTTTAAGGCCACTGAACGGCTATGCTCAGTGAGTGAGAAGGAAATGCTGGTGTGTATGGACAATACAGATGTTTAGAATGCTTTTGTGGTAAACCAGGTTCAATCTATGATCAGATCACAGATTGTTAGTACAAATTTTGAGTAGAGACATTGCCAACACAAAAAGAGCTGCAGCAAGAGTACTGAGACTGAGTGCAAAGCTGTTAGAATTTCAGTTTGAGGTGGACAATGTTTTAAGTAGCAGGAATCTGGCACCAACACCCAATAAGAAGAGTTTACAAGAGAAATAATGGTGGCCTGGTAAGGGTATGCAGGTTTTCCTGAAAGTGGGCATGTGCACTGTATGCAAACAGGCACACAAGAATTTGAGGTTTAGTAATCAACCCATGGTAAAGGTAGGGTTGCTTGCACATGCTTGGATGAAGCTGAGAATTGATTTTGCTGGACAGTTTCAAATGAACTGTGTGAAGAATCCCAACACTAAGAGTGTAGTGTAATTTTTGATGGATTTGTTTTATTGGGAAGGATGTCCCACAGAATTAGGTTTGAATAATGGAGTACAGTTTACAACAAGGGAAATGCAAAAAGTTTCTAGATGGTTTGGGCATTAAACATATGAAATTAAATGTGGTTTGTATCACTCATAATGGGCTAGTATAGTGAAGAGGGCAAGCAGGTTTATGAGAGATTGTGTTCCATGTGCAGTGGCTGTAGAGTATGCCTTGATATCAATGTTGTGGGCATATAAGCACACTTAGGGGGTCATTTTGATCCTGGCAGTAAAAAACACCTACTGCTGTGGCACCGGCCGCCAAAAGACCGACGCCACAGCTACCAGCTGTCTGCCCTATTATGACCACAGACGGATTTCCGCCAGATGGATGGTGGAAATCTGGCTGTGGACATGCCGGCGGATGGCGGTAAGGTGGTGCTGCTGCCAGCATCAGCGCCATGCCAGTAGACTGCCCCAGATCATATCATGACCCATGATACGGCCTGGCGGTGTTCTGCTGGCGGACACTGCTGCTGGCAGCAGCGCCCCATCCTGTCTCCTGCCGGTGGATCCCCTCACAACAGGTAAGTCGGGTGCTCCGACAGGGGAGGGGGGTGGGGGGTGTTGTGTGTGTGTGTGTATGTCTGTGCATGCGTGAATGCGGGTGTGTGTTGTGTGATGCAGGTGTGTGCATCTATGGATATGTAAGTGTTTGAATGGATGTCTGCATGCGTGGATGAATGTGGGAATGAGTGTGTGAATGCATGTGTGCGTGTGTGAATGAAGGTGGTTGAATGAGGGGGGTTCTGGAGAGGGAGGGGGGTGAGGGTGAAACCTGTGGATGTGGAGGGGGTGGGGAAGACCCCTCTCAGTGACAGGGAGGAAATTCCCTGTCACTGATAGTGCCTACCACCATGGTTTTCATGGTTTTCATGGTGGTAAGGAAGCCACATAAACCATGGTGGTAGGCGGGTCATAATCCCGCAGGCGGGCTAGTGACGGCCGCTGGGCTGGAGACTGAAGTCTCCAGCCCTGCGGTCATTACTGCTGTGGCAGGCGGTGTGGTACATTGGCGGTTTGGCTTGAGCCTAACCGCCAATGTCTTCATATGGAAAACAGTACCGCCAGCCTGTTGACAGTACTTTCCTCCATATTAACGCCGTCCGCCGGGGTCATAATGACCCCCTTAACCCCTAGGGTGCCCAGGACGAGCTGGTCTTGCCCTGGGCAACGGTTGCCCAGTGCTGAAGACAAGACCAGCTTGTCCTGCTATGGGCCCCTGGGGAGAGCACTAGCTAGGATCCAATCAGTCAGAAGGGATGAAGAAAAAATACATTTTCAGAAAATGTCTGGGTTTGGTAGGTTTCCCTAGATGGCTGTGGAGCCGAGGACCAAAAACGCAGGTGCCCCTCCCGCAAAAACAGGTAGTTTTGTAGTTGATAATTTTGATGTGTCCAGATAGTGTTTTGGGGCATTTCCTGTCGGGGGGCACTAGGCCTACCCACACAAGTGAGGTACCAATTTTATCGGGAGACTTGGGGGAACGCTGTGTGGAAGGAAATTTGTGGCTCCTCTCAGATTCCAGAACTTTCTGTCACCGAAATGTGAGGAAAAAGTGTTTTTTGGCCAAATTTTGAGGTTTGCAAAGGATACTGGGTAACAGAACTTGGTGAGAGCCCCACAAGTCACCCCATCTTATATCCCCCTAGGTCTCTAGTTTTCAGAAATGCACAGGTTTGGTAGGTTTCCCTAGATGCTGACTGAACTAGAGGCCAAAATCCACAGGTAGGCACTTTGCAAAAAACACCTCTGTTTTCTTTGGGAAAATGTGATGTGTCCATGTTGTGTTTTGGGGCATTTCCTGTTGCGGGCGCTAGGCCTACCCACACAAGTGAGGTACCATTTTTATTGGGAGATTTGGGGGAACATAGAATAGCAAAACAAGTGTTATTGCCCCTTGTCTTTCTCTACAGTTTTTCCTTCCAAATATAAGACAGTGTGTAAAAACGATGCCTATTTGAGAAATGCCCTGTAATTCACATGCTAATATGGGCACCCCGGAATTCAGAGATGTGCAAATAAACACTGCTCCTCAAAACCTTATCTTGTGCCCATTTTGGAAATACAAAGGTTTTCTTGATACCTATTTTTCACTCCTTATATTTCAGCAAATGAATTGCTGTGTACCCGGTAGAGAATGAAAACCCACTGCAAGGTGCAGCTCATTTATTGGCTCTGGGTATCTAGGGTTCTTGATGAACCTACAAGCCCTATATATCCCCGCAACTAGAAGAGTCCAGCAGACGTAACGGTATATTGCTTTCAAAAATCTGACCAGGCAGGAAAAACTTCCAGAGTAAAATGTAGAGAAAAATGGCTGTTTTTTTCACCTCAATTTCAATATTCTTTTATTTCAGGTGTTATTTTCTGTAGGAAACCCTTGTAGGATCTACACAAATTACCCATTGCTGAATTCAGAATGTTGTCTACTTTTTCAGAAATGTTTAGGTTTCTGGGATCCAGCATTGGTTTCACACCCATTACTGTCACTGACTGGAAGGAGGCTGAAAGCACAAAAAATCATAAACATGGGGTATGTCCCAGTAAAATGCCAAAATTGTATTGAAAAGTTGGGTTTTCTGATTCAAGTCTGTCTGTTACTGAAGGCTGGGAACCTGGTGAATTTAGCACCACAAACCCTTTGTTGATGCCATTTTCGGGGGAAAAAACACAAGCCTTCTTCTGCAGCCTCTTTTTCCCATTTAAAAAAAACAAACTTTTCACTGTATTTTGGCTAATTTCTTGGTCTCCTTCAGGGGAACCCACAAAGTCTGGGTACCTCTCGAATCCCGAGAGTGTTGTAAAAAAAGGAAGCAAATTTGGCGTGGGTAGCTTAAAAGTTATGAGGGCCTAAGCCCGCCCTGCTCCAAATAGCCAAAAAAAGGCCTGGCACCTGAGAGGGAAAAGGCCTGGCAGCAAAGGGGTTAATATTTAACAACGGAGGTATCACCATTTATGTAGTTGAAGGGAAGAAATGCAGAGAATACTTTAAGGCCAGCATGGTTGAAGAAGCATGAGCTTTATGGTAATTTGAAATCTGTAACTGAAGTGAAGAAGAAGGGGGATCCAGTGCACAAAAAAGTAAGTTGAGGTATCACTGCCTCAAGTGTTTGTAGAGGGCGACACTCAAAGTAGAAGATTTTGTTAGGGTGCAACTGCTGTCCATTCTGAGGAAAGAGAGTTGAGCTATGGAGAGTCCATTAATGTGGTGGAACTGACAAGTAATGTGGTGAAGCTGTCCAGTGGGCTGTAGTGGTATTTAGAATGAGTGACTAAGGTGGGAAGGATGCCTTAGAATGTATTTGTAATGCTTATCTGTGAGGAACAAAACAAAAAGTCCAACATGGTTGGGTCATCAGTTGGAGGGAGGATAGAAACCCCATTTAGGCAACAACCACACCCTTGTTAGGGCGAACCACAAAAATCACCAAATTAACATGTGCCTAACCCTCTGGTAGCTTGGCACAAAAGCAGTCAGGTTTAACTTTGAAGCATTGTGTAAAGTATTTATACAGCACATAAGTGGTTATAAACAGAAAACAAGAAAAATTCCAAACCAATTTTGAAAAACAGAGTAAACTTTAATAAATAAACTGAGACCAAAACAACACAAATCGAATCAGTACAAATAGAGATTTGCCATTTTTTTTTTTTTGCTGTGTATAACACCTAAAAGCACACAGTGCCACTTGCAGTCATCTTGTCATGCTAAACTGGGGAAATATCACAAGTTCAGACCGATGGCCATGGCGCACAGGCCGGACAAGGGACCAGATTAGTCCTGCTGAAAACGTTACCTTCTCAATGTCTAGCATGAAGAGTCCGGAACTTCAAGATTTTTCCTTTTTTTTTGTACAGTGGAGCACTCTGATGCCTGCCAAAGGTCCAGGACCTGGGAGGCACCGATTGGGGTTCAGGAGCTCACTCTAGCATGCAGCAGCAGGACTCAGGCAGGTCCAGTTGCAGGTACAGGCAGGTCCAGTTGCAGCAGGTCAGCTGGGCAGTTGCAGAGAGGCCTCTGAAGCCTGTTTTGCCCCTGTAGGCCAGGACAAGAGGTCAGCCAACTAACTCATGGAGTTACTCAGGTTACCCTGGGATGAAGGCAGCAGGTCCAGTCTTCCTTCTCAGAAAGCAGGGCAGGACTCAAGCAGCAAGGCAGGCAGTCACTGCTCCTGTTGGGTGCCTTAATAAACTTCCTTCTTTTATCTCGTACAGCATATGTAGATTTAATAATCCTGTTCCCCTAACCTACATTCAAGGGAGCATTCCTTGTCATCTGACTACAAAACAGCACTTACTCCAACTAAACCTAACTAAACTTAGGTCGTTCACCACGATTTAAAATTCATTCTACATAGCATCATGCCTTCTCCCAAATGAATGCATGCACGCCCTGACAAATCTAACCTATATGTGACAACAATAATGTAACTTGTATAATTGGAACCTGCTTCAAGCACACATAGAAAAGTCTTACTTGATATCTTGGTTTACATTAACACCCAAGCATCTGAAAATGACCACACCATGGTCAGCCTCTTAGATGTGTCAGCCACAGTTAATGCCATCATCGACCCCTCCTTCAATTATAGAATCCACTCTACCACAAGGATTGTCTGTTGGACATATTCAGGTCCTTTGATGATAGGAGTGTTGAGCTATAGCCATTTTTCTGATATTTAGCTGTGTTTCTCTGTGGGGTCCCTTACCTTTCTTGTACTGTTTGATATGTGTATACTTCAAATAAAGGCCCTTCTTTGACAATGTGGCTTGGTCTTATACCCCTGTGCTGATGAAACCTTGAGCTAAATGAAATCATGGAAGAACAGGATTAGTAATCAGCAGTGTGCAATGGCTAGAATCAATAAACTGTTCAAACATTTAAGGATTGTGTGTAGGTACTTGCAATATGTTTCACAGAACACTTCTTATCCTTCTTTCACCACTTTTTGATTGGGCAGAAAATATATATGCTACATTTCCCCTAATATATACATTTCTCCTCAAGAAGAAGCTGAAATGTAATTGGCCATTGTTGGAAATTGGGTCTCCAGTTGGCAGAGGTAAGCACCCCGTTTAAGTAGGGACGACAATCCTAGTCAGGGTAAGTAAGTGACACTCCCTAAATTAACCTGTACTCGCCCTCTGGTAGCTTTGCACAGAGCCGTCAGGCTTAAGAGGCAGTGTTTAAAGTATTTATGCAACACACACACACACACAGAGTAACACAGTGAAAAGACCCAAAAAAGGACTTCACACTAGTTTAGAACAAATCCAGTGCAGATCTAATGTTCAGTCCGACCACAGTGGAGAGTAGGCCGGCTACAGAACCCATGCAGGGTCTGCCAAAACAGTATTTTTGATGGAGCTAAGTGTCCATGTCGATGGCATGATGTATCAGTTCCCATCCTCGCAGCCGGGTCCCCGTCGGCGTAGAACTCCGTTGAAGTAAATGGGATTCATTGATTCATTGTTGTTGTCCATACCCACAGAACTTCATTATCAGTCTGCACAGACTGTGAATCTGCTGTCACTGAGCAGCCTCTACTTCGTCATCGAAGAAGCGATGCATCGGACTTTCTCCCACACTCGAGGCAATGCGCCAGTTTTTGAATAAATCAGCTACAGAACCCACTTCTGAGGCCCAGGACTGGAGGGCGCAACTCAGGCAAGGGTAGGGCCCATAGATGGCGGAGTCAAGCAGCACCAGGAGGGTTGCAAGCAGTCTTTGATGTTCCTGAGACTTCAGAAGAACAGGGCAAGCAAGCAAGCCCTTGGAGACACTCACTCTGGGTCAGAAAGATGGGTCCAGTCCTTGTCCTCAGCAGAGCAGAGATCAGCAGGCAGCAGGCAGCTCAACAATGCAGAGAAGCAGTTCCTTGGAACAGCCAATCCAGGCTGAGTGGCAATCCTTACAGCACACCAGTCTTTACTCCAGCAGAGTTCTTCCCAAGTCCAGTAGTGATCTGATTTGCTAGGGTCAGAGCTCCAGTAATTACACCAAAAAGTGCCTTTGAAGTGGGGCACTTCAAAGCAGCTCCTTGAAGTGCACAGGTCCCATTTCATCCCAGCCCTGGCTCCAGTCTATCAGTAGGGGGTAATCCGCCCTTTGTGTGGGGACAGGCACTTCCCTATTGAAGTGTAAGTGTGAGCTCCCCTCACCCTTCCAGCCAAGGAAGGCCCACCAGTGTGCAAATGAATGCAGATGAGTCTTTTGCTTGCAATCCGGCTTTTGAAACCCCACTAGACACCAGGGATTTTTTTTTTTTCATGAAACTGTCAAAAGGGAGCGACCCCTTGGGCAAGGGTCGCTCCCAGGGGGGGCATTATTTTGGGAAGGACTTTTCTGCCCCCCCTGGGGGCAGATCGGCCTATTATTAGGCCTTTTCTGCCCCCAGGGGGGGCAGAAACCTCTAGGCACCAGGGATCTTTTTTTTTTTTTTTTTTTTTGTGATGTTTTCTTTTTTTTTTTAGGTGGGGAGCGACCCCTTAGGCAAGGGTCGCTCCCCTAGGGGGCAATATATATTTAGGCCATTTCTGCCCCCTTTGGGGGCAGATTGGCCTATTTTGATGAGGCCAATCTGCCCCCAAGGGGGGCAGAAACCATTAGACACCAGGGAGTTTTTTTTTTGCGCACGAATTTCACGCAACGGGAGCGACCCCTTGGGCAAGGGTCGCTCCGGGGGGGGGGAGCATTTGTTTGGGAAGGCCTTTTCTGCCCCCCCTGGGGGAAGATCGGCCTATTATTAGGCCGATCTGCCCCCAGGGGGGGCAGAAACCTCTAGGCACCAGGGATCATTTCTTTTTTTTTTTTCTTTTTGTTATTTTTTCTTTTTTTTTTTGGTGGGGAGCGACCCCTTAGGCAAGGGTCGCTCCCCTAGGGGGCAAATTATATTTAGGCCATTTCTGCCCCCCTTGGGGGCAGATTGGCCTATTTTGATGAGGTCAATCTGCCCCCAAGAGGGGCAGAAACCATTAGAGACCAGGGAGTTTTTTTTTTTGCATGAATTTCACGCAAGGGGAGCGACCCCTTAGGCAAGGGTCGCTCCCTGGGGGGGGGGGGGAATTATTTTAGGCCATTTCTGCCCCCCTTGGGGGTAGATCAGCCTATTTTGATTAGGCTGATCTGCCCCCAAGGGGGGCAGACACCACTAGGCACCAGGGATTTTTTGTATGTTTTGTTTTACAGATGGGGAGCGACCCCTTGGACAAGGGTCGCTCCCCTGGAGTGGCAAATTGTATTTAGGCCATTTCTGCCCGCTTTGGGGGCAGATCGGCTGATTTTAGGTCAATCTGCCCCCAAGGGGGGCAGAAACCACTAGGCACCAGGGATCTTTTTTTTGCGCCGTCACGCAAGGGGAGCGACCTTGCAGGCAAGGGTCGCTCCCCGTGGGGGGGGGGGGTGGGGGGGCAAATTTATTTTAGGCCATCTATTGGTATTAGGCCGATCTGCCCCCAGGGGGGGCAGAAACCTCTAGGCGCCAGGGCACATTTTTTTTTTGCAGGTTTTTTTTTGTTTGTTTGTTTTTTTAGAGATGGGGAGCGACCCATCAGGCAAGGGTTGCTCCCCTGGGGGGCAAAGTGTATTTAGACCATTTCTGCCCCCCTTGGGGGCAGATTGGTCGATTTTAGGTCAATCTGCCCCCAAGGGTGCAGAAACCACTAGGCACCTGGGATTTGTTTTTTGGCACCAATGTCACGCAGGGGGAGCGACCCCGTAGGCAAGGGTCGCTCCCGGAGGGGGGGGGGTGCGAGTTGGGGGGACAAATTTATTTTAGGCCATTTCTGCCTCCCCTGAGACTATTATTAGGCCGATCTGCCCCCAGGGGGGGGGGGCAGAAACCTCTAGGCGCCAAGGGCAATTTTTTTTTGTTTGATTTTTTAGAGATGGGGAGCGACCCATCAGGCAAGGGTCGCTGCCCTGGGGGGCAAACTGTATTTAGACCATTTCTGCCTCCCTTGGGGGCAGATTGGTCAATTTTAGTTCAATCTGCCCCCAAGGGGGCAGAAACCACTAGGCACTGGGGATTTGTTTTTTGGCGCCAATGTCACGCAGGGGGAGCGACCCCATAGGCAAGGGTCGCTCCTGGGGGGGGGGGGGGGGGGTTGGGGGGGCAAATTTATTTTAGGCCATTTCTGCCCCCAGGGGGGGCAGAAACCTCTAGGTGCCAGGGCAAATTTTTTTTTTGTGATTTTTTTTGTTGTTTGTTTGTTTTTTTAGAGATGGGGAGCGACCCATCAGGCAAGGGTGGCTCCCCTGGGGGGAAAACTGTATTTAGACCATTTCTGCCCCCCTTGGGGGCAGATTGGTCGATTTTAGGTCAATCTGCCCCAAGGGGGCAGAAACCACTAGGCACCGGGGATTTGTTTTTTGGCCCCAATGTCACGCAGGGGGATTGACCCCGTAGACAAGGGTCGCTCCTGGGGGCGGTGGGGGTTGGGGATGCAAATTTATTTTAGGCCATTTCTGCCACCGGGGGGGGGGGGCAGAAACCTCTAGGCACAAGGGCAAATGTTTTTTTTGTGTTTTTTTTTTTTTTTTTTTTTTTTTTAGAGATGGGGAGCGACCCATCAGGCAAGGGTCGCTCCCCTGGGGGGCAAATTGTATTTAGACCATTTCTGCCCCCCTTGGGGGCAGATTGGTCGATTTTAGGTCAATCTGCCCCCAAGGGGGCAGAAACCACTAGGCACCGGGGATTTGTTTTTTGGTGCCAATGTCACGCAGGGTGAGCAACCCCGTAGGCAAGGGTCGCTCCCGGGGGGGGTGGGGGGTGGGTTTGGGGGGCAAATTTATTTTAGGCCATTTCTGCCCCCCCTGGGGGCAGAAACCTCTAGGCGCCAGGGCAAATTTTTTGTTTGTGTTTTTTTTTGTTTGTTTGTTTTTTTAGAGATGGGGAGCGACCCATCAGGCAAGGGTCGCTCTCCTGGGGGGCAAACTGTATTTAGACCATTTCTGCCCCCCTTGGGGGCAGATTGGTCAATTTTAGGTCAATCTGCCCCAAGGGGGCAGAAACCACTAGGCACCGGGGATTTGTTTTTTGGCGCCAATGTCACGCAGGGGGAGCGACCCCGTAGGCAAGGGTCGCTCCTGGGGGGGGAGGGGGGGAGTTGGGGATGCAAAATTATTTTAGGCCATTTCTGCCCCCCATGGGGGCAGATCGGCCTATTATTAGGCCGATCTGCCACCGGGGGGACAGAAACCTCTAGGCAGCAGGGCAATTTTTTTTTTTGTGTTTTTTTTTTTTTTTTTTTTTTTTTTTAGAGATGGGGAGCGACCCATCAGGCAAGGGTCGCTTCCCTGGGGGGCAAATTGTATTTAGACCATTTCTGGTCGATTTTAGGTCAAGGGGGCAGAAACCACTAGGCACCGGGGATTTGATTTTTGGCGCCAATGTCACGCAGGGGGAGCGACCCCGTAGGCAAGGGTCGCTCCTGGGGGGGGGGGGGCCTGGGGCCGGCTGAGCTAGAGGCCAAAATCCACAGGTTGGCACTTTGCAAAAAACACCTCTGTTTTATGTGAAAAAATATGTTGTGTCCACGTTCTGTTTTGGGCCATTTCCTTTCGTGGGCGCTAGGCCTACCCACACAAGTGAGGTACCATTTTTATCGAGAGACTTAGGGGAACGCTGGGTGGAAGGAAATTTGTGGCTCCTCTCAGATTCCAGAACTTTCTGTCACCGAAATGAGAGGAAAAAGTGTTTTTTGGCCAAATTTTGATGTTTGCAAATGATTCTGGGTAACAGGACCTGGTCAGAGCCCCGCAAGTCACCACATCTTGGATTCCCTTAGGTCTCTAGTTTTTAAAAATGCGCTGGTTTGCTAGGTTTCCCCAGGTGCCGGCTGAGCTAGAGGCCAAAATCCACAGGTAGGCACTGTTTTCTATGAAAAAATGTGATGTGTCCACGTTGTGTTTTGGGGCGTTTCCTGTTGCGGGCGCTAGGCCTACCCACACAAGTGAGGTATCATTTTTATCGGGAGACTTGGGGGAACGCTGGGTGGAAGGAAATTTGTGGCTCCTCTCAGATTCCAGAACTTTCTGCCACAGAAATGTGAGGAACATGTGTTTTTTTAGCCAAATTTTGAGGTTTGCAAAGGATTCTGGGTAACAGAACCTGGTCCGAGCCTCACAAGTCACCCCATCTTGGATTCCCCTAGGTCTCTAGTTTTCAGAAATGCACAGGTTTGGTAGGTTTCCCTAGGTGCCGGCTGAGCTAGAGGCCAAAATCTACAGGTAGGCACTTTGCAAAAAACACCTCTGTTTTCTTTCAAAAATATGGATGTGTCCACGTTGCGCTTTGGGGCGTTTCCTGTCGCGGGCGCTAGGCCTACCCACACAAGTGAGGTATCATTTTTATCGGGAGACTAGGGGGAACATAGAATAGCAAAACAAGTGTTATTGCCCCTTGTCTTTCTCTACATTTTTCCCTTCCAAATGTAAGACAGTGTGTAAAAAAGACGTCTATTTGAGAAATGCCCTGTAATTCACATGCTAGTATGGGCACCCCGGAATTCAGAGATGTGCAAATAACCACTGCTTCTCAACACCTTATCCTGTGCCCATTTTGGAAATACAAAGGGTTTCTTGATAGCTATTTTTTACTCTTTATATTTCAGCAAATGAATTGCTGTATATCCGGCATAGAATGAAAACCCACTGCAGGGTGCAGGTCATTTATTGGCTCTGGGTACCTAGAGTTCTTAATGAACCTACAATCCCTATATATCCCCGCAACCAGAAGAGTCCAACAGACGTAACGGTATATTGCTTTCGAAAATCTGACATTGCAGGAAAAAGTTAGAGAGTAAAACGTAGAGAAAAATTGTTTTTTTTTCACCTCAATTTCAATATTTTTCTTTTTCAGTTGTTATTTTCTGTAGGAAACCCTTGTAGGATCTACACAAATTACCCCTTTCTGAATTCAGAATTTTGTCTACTTTTCAGAAATGTTGTGGTTTCTGGGATCCAGCGTTGGTTTCATGCCCATTTCTGTCACTGACTGGAAGGAGGCTGAAAGCACAAAAAATCGTAAAAATGGGGTATGTCCCAGTAAAATGCCACAATTGTGTTGAAAAATTGGGTTTTCTGATTCAAGTCTGCCTGTTCCTGAAAGCTGGGAAGCTGGTGATTTTAGCACCGCAAACCCTTTGTTGATGCCCTTTTCAGGGACAAAAACCACAAGCCTTCTTCTGCAGCCTCTTTTTCCAATTTTTTTGAAAAAAACGAAATTTTCACTGTATTTTGGCTAATTTCTTGGCCTTCTTCTGGGTAACCCACAAAGTCTTGGTACCCCTAGAATCCCTAGGATGTTGGAAAAAAAGGACGCAAATTTGGCGTGGGTAGCTTATGTGAACAAAAAGTTATGAGGGCCTAAGCGCGAACTGCTCCAAATAGCCAAAAAAAGGCTCGGCACAGGAGGGGGAAAAGGCCTGGCAGCGAAGGGGTTAAGAGAGTGAGAGTGCAATGTGAAAGAGAACACATAATGGATAGGAGAAGTGAAGCATTTACTGGACTAAGAGAAGTATATCTGTCTTCTGATCAAATAGGCACATCCTGTTGATCTATGCCCAATGGTGATTTTCTTTCAGTCAGTGTGCCACTTGATGGCCGACCTCAGTTGCCTCTTCTGATTGGTGCTCAGGGCTGGACACCTACTTGTAATACAGATATATATCTTCAACTGTCGAGGGTAAGGCTGACTGATTTTGGAAGCCACAATGTAACCAAACAATGGACTATGTGGCAGGCAAACTCCAATGAGAAGCTGCCACCTTCTCAGGAGGAAAAAGCCAAAGGTTTAAAAACACATATTCTTGCTGGATGAAAACTTTAAAGGGTTGAAGATGCCAAAAATCAGGAATCCAACAGTGCAAGTTTACTGGAGCTAAGAGTCAGAATCAGCAAGTGGAAGGAGGGAGAAAACAAGCAAAGGAACACAGCTTTCTTGCAAACTACCCTTCAACCAGACTGAAGACTTTATATAGTAACTGAACATAAAAGGAAATTACATTAATCCATGACAGGAAACATAATTAATTGAAAAACTCAGGTAGGATCCAACGTAGAAATAGATATTATGGCAAAGGAAAAGAAAAGAGTGAAACCCTGAACAGGACAACATGTGGAGCATTTTTAAAATGCAGCTAAAACACTCAGGCAGGTGACTGCCAGTTTGGGGTTGGAGGGGCAACATCCAAAACCCAGGTGCTCGAGAAAAGGCAGCCCCAGGTCTGTTAATCTCTCAGCCTGCAGTAACAGGCTTCTTGTGGTATTTTCTGAGCCCCAGGAACTGCAGAACCACACATAGTACTGCTGTTCTTGGGTACCCTGGCAGTGAAGATGTTGCAGACACTGAAATTGGAGGGTGAGCTGGATGTCATTGACATACAAGTGGTATCTTCTGCAATGATATTGTAGTATGTGAGACACCACGAACATGTAGCTATAGAAGAAAGTCAACAGAGAGGCAGGATAGTCATGGGCCCTGACAGCGATGTTGGGAATTTTGGATACAAAGGATTCAAGTTTGTTTTGATGTGTGGCTGCTCTTGGAGGAAGAAAACCAAGATTGGACACATCCACCATATCCAAAGAGTGTGGTGAGGGGATTGATCAAACGTATTTTGTGTTTTCTTGTCGCAATCAATTACTGTAAAGCAAATGCGTCCAACTTAGTTTCATGACAGCCCGATCCGTACCAGATTTTCACGGTGGCCACATGAGATAGATTTGCTTATAGTGGGACTAAGTGGAAATATTTTTAATAGTCATAGGATATCCTGAAAATCTGGCATGGATCTGTCTCACCCGAATCTCTGTAGGACACCCTGCTTTAGAAAGCTCAAATAGGATGAGTGCCCATAAGGTTGAATATTAAGTGGAATGTAAAAATGATTGCTGAGTGTCTGCAAATTACACAACTGAAAAATAGGAAAGAGAGGAAAAACGATATAAAATCAGGTTTTATAAACACACTATGAAACTGAGGCAAATATATAAGTGCTACGAAGGTAAGAGGTGTAATGTGCAAAAAGAAAATAATGCATTATTATAAATAATAGAGAAATACTGGACAAAAGGTGCTTGACGAACAATCAGTTCTAATTGCTATTCGGTGGTAACAAGCTGAAACACAATGTCTTAACGTAAGACATTGTTTACTGCATTGCTATGTATTATAGTATACCGTTTCATTTTTTTTCAGAAATGTAATGTTTAATGTTTGTCCTTTTAGATGTATCAGGTCATCATAGTCAAGACAGGAAGCTTTGATGAAAGCAAATCGATCATTGAGCGCCGATACTCAGACTTCGAGAAGCTGCACAGAACTCTTTTGCGGGATTTCAAGGAAGAAATGGAAGAGATTTTGTTTCCCAGGAAGAGGGTGACGGGAAACTTCTCAGAGGAAATGATCAACGAAAGAAAATTAGCTTTACAGGATTATCTGGGAGCGCTGTATTCAGTGAGATGCATCCGGAGGTCGGCGGATTTCATCGACTTCTTCACAAAGCCGCAGCTGGAGGAGGCCTACAGCTGTCTGCGAGGGGGGCAGTACACGGATGCCTTAGACATTTTTCTGCACATGCTGAATCTGCAGGAAAAGCTGAGCCCTCACTGCCCTGCTCTGACCGTCCCTACCCTCTGCGCCATACTGGTGTGTCACAGGGACCTGCAGAACCCTGCCGACGCCTTTGAGGCGGGGGAAAAGGCGGTATTTCTTCTGCACAGTCACCACGGCCATAAGTACTACGTGCCTTTGCTCGAGGCCATGATTATCCTGGCGTACCAGCTCGGGAAAGAGTTTGCTGCGTTTCAAGAGAAGCTGCGAGAAGGCGAATCGAGACAGGTCCAGCTCAGAGCTGTTACTCTGAAAGAGCTGGTAGTTCAGGAATACACGCACTAGCTGCCACAGAAACAAAAGCGGGATGCAGGAGAAGAAATGGGGCATATAGTGACCATGTGCTGTAAAGAAGCTGCTGCTGGGGGGGATCATTATCGGGCAGACAGGAGACCAGCGTCAAAATACTTTTCGATTTCTAAATATATATGAGAGTGTTTTGCGAGCTTCACTAACACCCACAGCATAATTACAGTATGACCATGAGCAGGGCAAATTTTCCTCACACACAGAACAGGCACAGCACAAAGACCTACACAAGTTGTGCTAGCATAGTCTGTTCATGCAAAGAGCAAATATCAACACAACAGAAAAGGTACAGCCCGGGCAGCCGCAGTGCAAGCTTCCCTTACTCAAGCGGATTAGGTACAAGCACAGCTGTGCAAGCTTCTGCTCCCCTCTCTCTTACACACATGCACCCACATACAATAAGTAGGCAACAACGTGGACATCAGTGGTCCAGGTTTCATTCACACGCACACGCACACAAACAGACAGCACCAGGTGAGGTTTCCTCGCCCACAGAGCAGGTACCTATCAAGGATTGCAGCAGAGCAAGCTTTTCCCATGTATCCAGGACAGAATGGGAACATCACAAGCAGAATGATTAGAAGCTTCCATCGTGCACAAAATATATACAGTACAGCTGGCAGTAGCACAACCTTCCACCACACAGTGAACAGTGCACATCCATGCAGAAGAGAAAGCACAACCTCTCGATTGTGAATCATGAAGAGCACAGTGTTACTTTCACTGGGTCTTTCAGGCTCTATCATCTTGTCACTTTCACTGCCTTATGCCTGAGGGCTTCTGGACTTGACATTAAAGCTACAAGTGGTTTAACTTCATTTTACATTGTTAAATTTATGACCTTTTAATTTTGTAAATGTGAATGTCGGTTACATGAAATCCCTTTTATTAGATCTGATTTGTCAACTTTAGTTGTGTGATCCAGTCCTTTTTTGGGATCTTTGGTAAATTTCTTGAGAAATGTCGCCACACTGGGGTCAAGCTCCGGAGTGTCAGCCACCTTGCCCACAAGAGAGGGGCGGGTGCATTCAGATCGAAGGGTACTACGTACATCTTTATCAAAACCCCCGCGAAGTCTATCCTGCACATAATGGGCTACTTCAGTGCAAGGAACCCATTCAGTTGATCTGGGGTGTATAATGTTTTCTGGAACAAAAAGTAGATTCCCTTGAAGAGATACCTCTTCAAAGTCATAGCGTTTAGATTTTCGTTTGCGCTTTCCCGAAAGTTTGGGTTCCGAAATATCTGAATCAGAATGTGAGTCGGAAGACTGAGAACGATCTTTATGCGCCCCTGAAGGAGTAGGAACATTTTCAGAAGGGGGTTGGAGATCTGAACGATATTCATTATCATTGAGCACAGCCAAAGCCATTTGGGAAAGGATCTCTCCTGAAGATAAAGGACCCACCGGTCCCATGTTGGTAAAACCAGGTTCTCTGGGTTGAGATTCATTGCTTCGTGATCCAGTGGGAGGGGGGTCCCATCAATTCTCTCTGTCCATATCTGACCAAGAGTCTACTAAATGGTTTAAGTGCTTTTATCAAAGACTGATTGACAGAGTCTTGAACATGGTGGCCAAGGGCTCGCACCAATCTCTCCTCCATCTGTTCAGGGAAGGGACCTTCCACTTCCTCCTGGTAGTATTCATCCTCCCCAGCAAAATAAGCCATGGCAGGATACAGATGGAGTTCAAGGGGGAGGCAGCCCCAGCAGGTAAATAAGCTCTTTAGTTAAAGAGTATAACTTGTAAAATGTACAGATGTACAATTATATTGATGACCCAAATCACGTGGAGGGAGCACCTGCAGCAGACTCCTAGGCGAGGCCTGTTCGTTTATTCGCCTCTGGCGTTCTGAGGGGCAGAATAAGCTTTTGTGCGATCCGCGCGCTGCACTGGACAGAGACTCCGAAGAAAAACGGAATCTCCGAGTCTGCGCATGTGCGGGCTCGAAAAAGCTAAAAATAGAGAGCAGACTGCTCTCTAAAGCAGCACTCACTCGGTCTCTCTTGGAGACTGAGTAAATCACTCCTTAATCCGCTCCGCGGGCGCAGAAATCCAAGAACTACGCTGCGGCGGGAATAAAACCGCATTAAGCGGCACGCGATAGGGAAAGGAAGGCTATTATTCCCGATGAGCGTAAGGGTGAAGATAAATCGAGAGGAACGAATGTCGCGTCCCCCGATGATCAAGCGCCGCTCAGCCCCGCTCCCACTCCACGGGTCTCGATAAGTAAGAAAACCAGCAAAACCATCACAATATTACAAATAAATGTAGCATATATGTGAAAAGGGACTCAACTTTGTGTAGTTTTCACGCTAAGCTTAGGAGAAGGTTATTGCACATAGTCCTGATGAAGCGCCAGTTGATCTGGTAGGACTTTTTGAGACGTGAAACATATTGACTTCCTTTAGTGGTCAAAGAATATCTCTTCCTCCACTATTTTGGTAGAGTGTGGGATCATCACTTACCTTTCACTCAGTACTGTTTTTTAATCTTGACCGGCACCCGTTCTCGCGTGATAAATTTTGTTTTTCGAGTGGGTTGCCGAGCCAATTTTAAACCTTTTTCTCTCCAGCTTTTTTCTTTTTTGCCTATAGGTTTAAATTTATTCCTATTCACTCCATACTACGGCACAGATCACTACAAAAGATCTCCGTCAGACATTGCAGCACCGGTCTGGCAAGGAGCAAGCCCTATAATGAAGCATGACACCAAACGGATGTGTGAGGGCTTTTGCTTCTATATTTAGAAGTGCCTAGTAGACTTGGGTCTTTCTTTTGGAACAGTGTACTTTATTTTTTCAATAATGCCGTAATCTGTCATATTAAGGGTGATGAATTTAGCTTTAGCTTTATAAATTGTAGGCCTTAACTTAGCGAGTGTCTTGGCCTATTTTGCCAGGCCTCATGTAGAAGCTGTATTTCTTAGCGTTTAATACAAATGCTGACCAAGTGAATTAAACTGTGAACTGTCTATTGTATTGTTTAAATGTTCTCATAATGGAAGCTTTTCGTGAGAACCGGCTGCTAGGAGATGATGTTCTTTCTAATGCAACGTTTTATGTGTAATGTGTGTGGGACTGACTTTCCCAGGACAAGAACAATGAAGATTCTAACTAGAGTGGAAGCTGAAACAATATTGTCACCTGGCAAGCCGGATGATGAAGACATCACAAGACGAACCAATCAACAATATGAGAATGGAGAAATATTAGAATTCATAGATTTAGTATAGTAGTTTAATTGGACAGAGTGTGAACATACGATTAACTGACCAATAGGGAATCAGGAGATAGTTTAGGTGACTATGATAAAACAACGCCGCAGAGGGAGAAGATTCTGAAAGACAATTCATTCCGATATTTTGAGAGAAGAGAGATCATTCTGCTATTCCGACATTGGGCTCATATCCCCCTGACTGAGAGCCTGATGCCTTGCTAATCGACTGCTGTCCTGAGGATGAAGACTGATTCTGCTTTGCTGATCCATATCAAGGATAGGTATACTCTAAAACTTGATTATTATGCATATTTGTTTTTCCTTTCTAGGTACCAACTGCGCTGTTTGACTATGACTCTATCATAGTTAGATTCTTTCCAAATTGGTGTTACTAAATTGTTTTGCATGAAGCCCAAGATGTTGATGCTAATCTGATGTTAGTTGAGGATCCTGATTTATGAAAATAGAGACTAATGCTTGATGGATTTCTCTGCTTAACTTCATGTATCTCATATCGTCAACGCAGCTGACTCTGCTAATGATTTGCATCATAACTTTAGGATGTGTTGTAGTTCAAGCTTTGATTAGACTGCGTTTCTTCCGCCACTTTGGACAACCAGTGTTGTTTCTGTATGTGTTTCATTTGATTTTTAGATTAATCTACATGACCTTAGTGTTGTTAATATAGGGAAATAAACATTCTAAACTTTTACTAAAAGTGTGGTTATTCATGACTGAAAGGTCATGGTGCATGATAATTACTGACTCCATTGATTATTGATTTTATTGACTACTGATTGTTGATTATTGTGTATCGATTATTGATTTATGTACTGGAGCTATGGTAAGAACTTCTTAGTTGCAAGTCAAAAGGTTCATTGACCTATTCGTGTCCCCTTGTAAGTTTACTTATTAAGGTCTGACGCGCTAACAGTTATGGTAGCAGACTAATGGTTAGTCTCCTTAAGAGCTTGCCATAGACATTCGGGTCAGAGTGACAGGTGTGCACAGAGATGGTAGCAGTTTGATGAGTTGGTCCTTTGAGAATTCATTATTATTGAGATTTGGATTTTGTTTTTCATTGATGATAATTGGAGAGAAAATGATGTTCCCTTAAGTCCAGAAATGACTTTCCCAGTCCCTGGATCCTGCTAATGGGTGTTTGAGGATGTTCCCGACGTTCTAGTGATAATGTGAGTGAAATAGGTTGCGCTTGCACAGCTTATGCAAATTGTGTGTGAACTGTGAGGTTTGTGAGGGTTTTAGGTAGTTTGCATACTCCAAATGAAGTTGTAGTAGGAGTGGGCATACTCCGCAGGATGAAAGTAGGGAAGTCGTCAAACTTCATATGTGTGTGGCACTTTGTGCTCAAAAATTGTCCACATGGTTGTTGATGTACGGACCCTGTGTGGTCTAAGACTCCGGAGTATATTGAAGAGTGTATGAAACACTTGGTTTATGTTGTAATCTGTCTGGTTTAGTAGGTTGATCGGGTGTGGTCAACAATTCAGTTTGTGAGTTAAAGTGGGTGAGAGAACATTTCAACTGAGATCTGGGGAGTCCTATCTTTACCAGGACAGATCCATTGATCAGTTAAGAGTAAAATTTGTGGGTTGAATTTTGCTTGCGAATCTGGGAGACTGAGAAAGAAGGAGTAGCTGTAAGTGTGGAAAGAGCCATCAGTGAAAAATCCGTAAGGTTTCTGAAACAATTGTGTTACCTTTCCTATAGTAAACCAGCAGATTTGTTTTGGGTTTTGTTTTTCGATTAGTGCTTGCAATATTTTGCATTAGTTTTGTGTGAATTGGAGTTTAGGAGGACAAGCCACAAGACTTTGTCAGCCGCAGTACGTGTGAGTGTGACATCATTGGAGCCGCACAGGGATAGGTCGGTTTGTGAGAAGGGTCGCGCACGGATTGGCAGCCGTCCGTGAGAGACAATTGGTTCAGAGTGTGGGTGAAAGGAATCTTGGGATTAAGAGTTATTTCCTGATTTTATTTTGAATAAACAAAAGTAGAAAAGTAGAAGTTTTTCAAAGCATTTAAAAGTGCCCAAAGGGGAGATACGTATAATACAGCGAGTGTAGGTGAGGCTACACAAACAGAGAATACGCCAGCTTACATTGTAATGGAAGACAGATGTGTTGCGCCATGTCTTTGGTTGAAGCAATGGTGCAAATTGACAGAGAAAGATGGGAGCTTAGCGTTTCCTACAAATAGGACGTTCAATTTGAGAGTTTTGGAGCATTTACTGATGGTGCTATATGAATCGAAGCCTCTTCCAAGACCAGCACAGTTTGAGGCATTTGCGATTTGGGAGCTAGTAGCCATAAAGCAACAGCAATTGAAATTTGAGAGGAGGATGAGAAGGGCAGAAAAGACTCTAGGGGAGACTAGATGGGACTGTGTTCAGAAGGTATGGAGGACAGAGACTGTGCAAGGGATTACGTTTTTTCCGGCAAGTATGCAGGAGAGTGAGAAGGAAAGAAAGAAAGTTACTAGGAAAGCTAGTAAAAGTCTGTCCGAGAGTAAGGAGGCTAGAAAGTCTTCCACAATGGAGGAAGACTCGGACTATGAGGAGTTTATTACACAGTTATTGAGTGATCAACCACTACCATATACAGTACATGAGAGTGGTCTGAGTACTAGTGTTGATCCGACAGCCTCTACACAGGTTAACGGGACAGCGAGTCCGGTGCAGGTTGATTCTAACCTGACACAAAATACGGTGCAAAGTGGTCTTAATGTGCCAGCTACTCCTGTAGTGCAGACACAGATGCAACCGCTACAGGTACAGAGAATATAACCTTATGTGCCCATTATGGAAACAACTTCGAACTTAGTGGTGCCCACGGAGCAGGTGATTCTGAGACCAATACTGGTTCAGACTGAGCCGGCTCCGATTTTGTTTCCTCAAGTGCAGCTGTAGGTAATGCCAAGATTTACTCCAGTAACAGGGACACAGTCAGACATGACTCAGATGATGAATCAGAAAATGGGAGTTACTTTCCCACAGAGTGTAGGTGCCAGAGCAGCCCCAGATGCTATATTGCTACCAATTACAGTTGGTCCAGCTGTACCATTATTTGCATAAAAGGAACCGACTGTAAGTGAACAGAGAGCAATGACCCAGAGCCTAATGAGAGGAGGACCTAATGAACATATCCAGGTAGTCTTTCCTGCGGGTCAGACTTTTGAAGGATCAAGATCATTGTTAGACTTTAGTCCACTTGTAGCACTTCCAGATACAGTGACAGGGCCAAATGTTAGCCAGAACTTGAAGTTATTGACACCGCAGACTCGGAATGCAATTGCTCAGCAGGTGCCCCCGGTCCAAGCGAGTAACATTTCGTTACAGGGACTGACAGTTCAGCATTTAACTGAATGGTGAGACAAGCTGAATACTCCGCAGAATGCCCCTAGAGGAGAGGAGTATTTGAATTGTGCTAGGCTAAGCATGGAAGTGGGTGAACTTATTGAGGGAACGATGGGGGTGAATAGGTTTGAATCCTCCACAGAGGCAGAATTTAGATATTTGTGCCCCAATATTACAAGAGAAGTGAGCAAGGTGTACAGAGATTAGCAGATTTAGCAGAGAAGTACAGCCTAGAGATTGAGAAAACTAAGCATTTGAAAAGGAATTACAGGTTAGATTTTGAGGCGAAAGATTTTTAACACATGAGATCGGCTGGAATGAAGGCACACCTTAAAGATTACTGCAGAGTGCTCAGACCAGGGAAGCATTAGACAAATGGTAAGGCAGATGGGTAAAGAAAAGAGACAAGAGAAAAAGGGATTCATTGGAGATGACTGAAAACAGACAACAGGATAAAGATCCAGATTTTACCAATGAGAGAGAGATTCCAGGGGGGAATTTTGTTCACGTCCCATGGAGCAGAAGTGACATTCTACAATTTAGAAATGATTATTCAAAATTGAGAGAAAAGCCATTAGCGTGGTATCAGCAGACAGACAGGTTTGTGAAACTGGTGAAGTGTTTGTGGGAAGACTTGAACACATTACTAAAGATAGTGGATCCAGCTGACTTGTGGATCGAGTGCAAGAGGAGTGTAGACTGGCCAACAAGTGAACCGGAGAGAGACAAAAATACAGGTGCACCGTCCCCTGAAGGAATAAAATATTAGTATAAGGTGATCGAGTTTCTGAAATCAAGGATTTCGCCTAAGAATATTGATTGTCAGAGAATTGACAGGACAGCTCAGGAAGCAAAAGAATTGATACATGCATATTATGAGAGATTGTTGCAGGCATTCAAACATTACAGTGGTACAGAAACAATTGAGGCAAAAGACATGTTTCATTTCGTGTTCAGATTTGTGGAAGGATTGAGACCTGAAATTAGCCAGATGATTAAGAATCATTTGATTTGCTGGCAAGCAAAGCCGATTGATAAGGTGTTGCATTATGCAAAATACTGTAGTGATGAGACTGAGTTGAAGCAGAAAAAGTTGAAAGAGAAAGCAATAGTGGTGCAGATTAAAGCAGCTGAAACAGGAGTGCAAGGGAATGTTTCACAGCCGTTACCACAGCAGCAGCAGCAGGGAAATATGATGTTTCAGCCTCAGATGAGAGGTAGAGGTCGTGGAGGCAATATGAATTGTGGTCCAGATTTGAACACTGTGGTGGTTCTGAATGATGTGGAGGGAATGAAGAAGCTATTGCCCCATGTCACCTTTTGTGGAGCCGTGGGACACTGGAAACACGAGTGTCCGATGATGGTGCAGGAAGGTGTTGTTCAGCAGAGTAATGACATCAATTCATTCCATGATGTGAGAGGACTGAGACTAAGGGATCCTAATCCAAATTTTCAGAATAATGTGAATCAAGTGCAAAATTTCCAGCCCATGCAGCAGGATCAAATGCCCGTGCACAAGTGTCACAGTTGCAGCCAATGCAGTAGCAGGTTCCCATGGTACCTAGTCAGCAAATTCAAATACCTCAAGCCCCGATGGAGCAGCAACAGATGATGCTTTCTCAACAGGTCACAGGACGGAGGCAAAACAAAAGTAGTAACACAGTCATTCAATTCCTGTTACACAGTGAGGATGGAATAAATGGTGAATGGACAAGTGACAGCTCATTTGTAGAGCCATGTGTGCTTGTAACCTCCTTAGAAGAAGATCAGAGGGGACTCTAAGTGAAGGGAATGGTTATGGGTCACAGAGTTTCATTCTTGGTTGACACAGGAGCTACACGCTCTACAGTGAGAAGTGCAGAGATTCCGAATTTGCCCCTTTCAGGTAGAACAGTGCAGATTGTGGGAGTAGCAAACCAGTACTTGACAAACCCGATAACAGATCCAGTTCAAGTCGAGATTGGCAATTTTCAGGGATTGCATATATTTGTAGTCTGTGATTCAAGTCCGTTATCCCTACTGGGAAGAGACGTGTTGTGTAAAACAAAATGTTTGATTACTTGCTCAAATGACGGAATTGAGATTCAGATGAATAGTGATGATGAAGAAGACCAAGCCCCAGAAATAGAGTGTGAATCTACAAATGAGGAGTACCCTTTGTTTGAGTTTTTCCCAATGTTCACAGTGAAAGAGCTCCATCCTGATTTGCAGGAAATGGTACAAGAGAAGGTGTGGGATTTGACAGGAAAGTAAGTAGGTTTTATCAAAGGAGTGGAGCCAGTCAAAGTTACCATAAAACCGAATGCAGTTTTCCCCCTACTTCCGCAGTACCACATGCCACAAGACGTCCTGATGAAAGTAGCCAAGATAATTGCAGACTTTGTAAAGCAAGGGATTCCGAAGGAAGTGTTGAGCGGTCCATGTAATTCACAGATAATGGGTTTGAAGCAGCCCTGTGGGAAGGTTCGGATTGTTAAGGATCTGAGAAAAATAAAGGAAATTGTGGTCAAATGTTGTCCGGTGGTGCCAAATCCAGCTGTAATAATGTTCCAGATTCCATATGATGCCGAGTGGTTCAGTGTCATCGATTTTTCACAAGCATTCTTTCTGTGCCTCTTCATGAGGATAGCCAATTTCTCTTTTGTTTTAAATTCCTGGATCAAGTCTATTGCTGGTGCAGAATTCCTCAAGGGTATTCAGAGTCACCTTCCATATCCAATCAGATTTTGAAAAAGAATTTGGAGTAGTTGGAATTGCCTTTCCAAGTGACCTTGGTGCAGTATATTGGTGACTTACTGATTGCATCCAAAACAAGGGACGAGTGCAAGTATTATACGATTGCCCTATTGAACCATTTGGGAAAGAATGGCCATAAAGTGTCTCCTCTGAAATTACAATACTTTAAAAAAGTAGTGAAGTATTTGGGTCACCAGATTCAGAAGGGTTCAAGAAAAATATCCAGAGAAAGGATTACAACCATATTGCAGATAAGTCCCCCAACCACACAGTGAGATGTCAGGATGTTTTTTGGGACTGGTGAGCTATTGTCACCAATGGATTCCAAATGTTTCAGTCATTTCAACACCATTGCAGAAGCTGACTCATAAGCAAGTTACTGATCCCATAGTGTTAGACCAGGATGAAATGAAAGCATTCACTGAGTTGAGAGAGAGTTTGTGCAAGGCTGCAGTGTTGGGTATGCCTGATTACAAGAAACCTTTCACATTGTTTTGTCGTGAGCGTGATGCATGTTCTTTGGCTGTCTTGATACAGGTCTATGGAGGTGTAAACCGCCCAGTAGCATATTTTTCAGTTACTTTGGACCCAGTTGCAGCAGCCTTACCATGTTGTTTGCATGCAGTTGCCGCAGTTGGTCAAAGCCTTACACAGTGTGAAGGCGTGGTGATGGGATATCCCCTGGCTGTAATGGTCCCTCACTCTATTGAAATTCTACTGATAAGGACGAAAACCCAATACTTGACTGGTGCGAGGATGACTGGATATGAAACAAGTATTTTGGGGTCGCTAAATATAACATTGAAAAGGTGTGCAGTGCTGAACCCGGCAACCTTACTTCCGAGTGAAAATGCTGAAATTGAAAAAGAGGAAGATGTTGAACATGACTGTCTCGAAGTAACTGATTTGTGCACAAAACCGAGACCTGACATTAGCGATACCCGATTGGAAGAAAATGACCAAATTATCTTTGTTTATGGTTCTTGTCTAAGAGACAATACAGGGACACTGAGAGCATGATATGCTGTGTGCACAATTACAGGTACCTTGGAAGCTTCTTGGCTCTGAGGAGTGTATTCTGCTCAGGTAGCGGGAGTGGTAGCCCTTACTAGACCATGCCATGTTTCTGCTCAGCTAAAAGTTACTATCTATACAGATAGCGAGTATGGATTTGGAGTAGTCCATGATTTTGGTCAATTGAGGTCACAGAGAGGTTTCCTGACCTCTTCTGGTTCACCAGTGAGAAATGGTGAGAGAATTAAAGAATTGTTACATGTATATCATTCAAAGACAAGTGGGAACTGTTACCTGCAGAAGATGAAACTTGTACAAGCTATGCATTGAAAATAATTGACACTTTGGAAGAAATAAAATCTTTGCAGAATAATGTAGACCTGGAGGAAAAATGTTCAATGAGAAAATTGAAATGTGTACAAAGACAAGATTATGGTTTTCTGAGGAGGGTCAATTGGTCTTACCGAACAGCTTGTTATATAAAATGGCAAGGTACTATCATGGACAAGCACATATTGGGAAGGATGCCATCGTTAGTGTGTTCAAGCATGATCTGTTCAACCCAAAGTTTAGACAAGTTGCTGAAGCTGTTTGCCATTGTTATGTTATTTGCCAACAGTCAAACGCAGGGAAAGGGACAGTGGTTAATTTGAGCCACATTGGAAGAGCAGGAGGTTCAATCAGCAGAATGCAAATGGATTTTATTGAGATGCCTGTGTGTGGAGGTTTGATATATGTGTTGCTGATCGTATGCATCTTTAGTCACTGGATTGAAGTGTACCCTACACAAAGAAATTATAGTCTCACAGTAGCGAAACTACTGCTTAGGGAACTGATACTGCATTTCGGATTTCCGATCTCTTTAGAATCAGATAGGGGAAGTCACTTCAACAGTGAAGTGATTAAATTACTGTGTGCAGCATCGAACATTGAGCAGAAGTTGCATTGTAGTTACTGCCCTGAAGCATCAGGACTAGTGGAACAGATGGGTGTTACATTGAAGTCAAGAGTTGCAAAGATGTGTGCAGCTATGAGGTTACCAGCGGTGCCAGCAACTGCACTTGTCAACATTTCAGATGATATGGTGTTGGATTACTGCAAGGGTCTGGCTGATGTAGTCCGCTCTTTTTCTCAGCAGGTGGAGGCCACAACACTGCCACCAATCCATGACCCAGGGCACAACCTGAGAGCTGGGGACTGGGTTGTCATCCAAAAGCACGTGAGAAAGACGTGTTTGGAGCCTCATTGGAAGGGACCATAACAAGTGGTCTTGACAACTACTACAGCTGTGAAGTGTGTTGGAATTCTGAACTGGATTCATGCAAGCCACACAAAGAAAGTGGCATGTCCATGGGATCATGAAGAAGCATTGTTGAGAGTACCAACAACAGTGAGACAAGTTTCAGGGCCAGAAGGAGAACAAAGGGGAACTGAGACCGGATCTGAGCTCGTTGAGGCCGGTTCAGTCACTCCTGTGAGAGACGAGGGAGGAGACCTCCAGGAGGGTGTCGGAGAGCCTATCTCAACTGAAGCAGAAGGAGAGTCTAGTCAGAGGAGGGCTTTCCCAGAAGCAGATGATTTTGAGAGACAAACAGAGCAATTGCAAGACTCAGAAGAGGTGGATCAAAGTCAAAGTGGTCCGACTCCTCCTGAAACGGTTGCAGGTCCATCAAGAGAAAACACCACAGAACAAGGAAAAGGTTCAAGTTCAATCTTGAAGAGAATACTGCGAAGAGTCCGCTGAGAGGAGATAAGTGGCCGGAATCGCAAGTGGAGAAAATGAAAGATGTGGTTGTTGAACCAACAATCGAGGAAGAAGTAGATACCACAAGGAAAGAAGATCTAAGTGAAGGAGAACTGAATGGTGATCGAAAATTGAAGAGAAAGAGAATAGCAAGTCGAAGATACGCAGGTCCTGAATGGGCTTATGCAACTACTAATGAATGGCAGCAAGAGTTTTTGTCTTTTTGTTTTGATAGAGCAGTTCCGGGTCAGTATTTTGGCAAATGAAGGAAGCTAATGAACTGAACTGTTGAAACAATCTGAGAGAAAAAAGTTTCAGAAAGAGACTGTTGAAGTAACCGGAAGAGACATTGATAAACTGATTTGGCTTTAGAAACCTGATTTTGACAAAGCTGTTAACCGATTTTGATATGGGGTTCCTGGAAGTGAAACTGAACTGCTGAAAGAAGAGTTGTCTAATTTTGATTTTTGCTGCAAGTTTTCTTAAATTTCTTTGGCTTTCTGATTCTTTACAGATCATGAATAACATTAGTCAATAAGGTAAAGATGCTAGGTGCTGTAAATATATGAGCATTGGTTTGGCGATTATGTGTGGGTTATTGTTTGTGGTATTGATTGTGGGTATGTCTGTTGTTGATACGAGAAAAGCCATTAGAGAAGTTTAAGTTAGATGAGAAATATTTGATTGAGTATACTAATGCACAGGGAGAACTTTCTTCTAATGTTTTGAGTGAGTATGTTGAGATAATGGATGCGAAGAATTGTTTTGTGTGTACGCAGATTCCTTCATCAGTCGAGGAAGGAGTCACATATCATTGCTTGTCTTTAACCTATGGGATAAGTTGTAGTCTATTACTAACAAGGTTTTATAACCAGGAGTACATTCAGTGCTTCTACTGAAACCATGACGTTGTGTTTTCGTTTGTCGCTATAATTAGGTATTTGAGTAGAGTAGCTAAAGATAATGACATAGTATTAGTCAGAGCTTTCTTTGAACCTACATTAAAGTTTGGCACAGCTTATGCACATAGAAATAACTTGAAATGCTTGCTTACACCTTTAGAGAAGAGGTTCTTAGGTCACACAGATGGCAGAAAAAAGCATTAAAGGGTATATTAGAAAAAGGCTTAGAGAAAAGGACTTACAAAAATGATTATGCTTATAGTGCAATTAAAACGTAAAGGAAATTAGCTTTAGATGTGCAACGCTTAGGGAAGCTTTGTATATATAGGCCTCAATCAGGCACTGACACTTTATTTTGTGAGTACGAGTGAATGTAGGCACGTGTTTTTGTTTCAGAGTAAATTGACTTTTATGTTCAATGGACAGGACTTTGCAATTCCAGGGATTTACTATATTTGTGGACTTAATGCTTATTACCGTCTTCTAAGAGGATGGTATGGGACATGTTATTTGGAGATAGTTTTCCCAAAGATTTATCAAATGGAGGATTTGAAAAAGTTGCCAAAAGTGACTGAATTACATCATAAGAGACAGAAGAGGGAGTCCTCTTTGCTATAGTGGGAGATATATTTGGAGCAGTGATTCCCTCAGTGGGAGTCATTCTGAATTCGATTAAGATTCAAAAGTTGTCTACAATTGTGGATAACATGCTGAAATCTTTATCAGGGGCCATACTCCTGATAGATAATGAATTAGCTGCTGATAGAGCTATGACTCTTCAAAATCATCTTGCTTCAGACATTCTTTTGGTGAAGGATAGTGGAGTCTGTAGAATGATTAATTCTAGGCATTGTTGTTCGTATATTCCAGATAATAGTAAAGAGATAAGAGATTTACTAATCTAACTAATGCAAGTGCTGATTTGAAAGAATTGAAAGAACCAGGTGTTTGGGAAAAGTTTGGCAAAACGTTTGCTTCAGTGGGACATTGGCTCGGCAACATTTGGAATGGGGTACTATTGAAAATCTTGCAAGGGATATTAATTGTTGTTGTTTGTTTATTGTGAATATGGGGATTATGCAAATTATGTAAAAGGATTAAATTGAAAGGGTCAAAGAATAATCAGAGGAGGGAAGAAAAGAAAAGGGAAATATTTTACAGAGAAAATTAAAGGGGAAAGCAAAATTATGAAGGGACTGAATTAAGAGAAATTTTACTGATGAGAAATTTTGTGGGTAATAGTGTGATGACATATTTCGTCATCAGAGGAGGGATTGCTAGTGCAGGTGTTTTAATAAGAAATTATTAATGAGTTTTTATGTATTTTGAATAATGAGTTTATGTAGAAAAATTAAATAACGTAGAAAAATCATGCACACATTTGAAAATGTGACCTCAAGGAATGGCCACCAATTTTAACAAAGTGTAATAATCAATGATTAATACTTATGAAATATTGAATATGTAGTAGACTATTGCAGTAGTATGTCATATTAAGGGTTATGAATTTAGCTTTAGCTTTATAAATTATAGGCCTTAACTTAGCAAGTGTCTTGGCCTATTTTACTTGGCCTCATGTAGAAGCTGTATTTCTTAGCGTTTACTAAAAATGCTGACCAAGTGAATTAAACTGTGAAATGTCTATTGTATTGTTTAAATGTGCTAATAACGGAAGCTTTTCGTGAGAACCAACTGCTAGGAGATTATGTTCTTTCTAATGCAACATTTTATGTATAATGTGTGTGAGACTGACTTTCCCTGGACAAGAACAATGAAGATACTGATTAGAGTGGAAGCTGCAACAATATTGTTACCTGACAAGCCGGATGATGAAGACATCGCAAGACAACCATTCAACAATATGAGAATGGAGAAATATTAGAATTCATAGATTTGGTATAGTAGTTTTATTGGACAGAGTGTGAACATATGTTTAACTGACCAATAGGGAATTACGGGATAGTTTAGGTGACTTTCCTATAACAACGGCGGAGAGGAAGAAAATTCTGAGAAACAATTAATTCCAACATTTTGAGAGAAGAGACATATTTCTGCCATTCCGACATTGGGCTCATATCCCCTAACTGAGAGCTTGCTGCCTTGCTAATCAACTGATGTCCTAAGGACGAAGTCTGATTCTGCTTTGCTGATCCATACCGAGGATAGGTATACCCTGAAATGTGATTATTATGCATATTTGTTTTTCCTTTCTAGGTACCAACTGCGCTGTTTTGTCTATGACTCTATCATAGTTAGATGTTTTCCAAATTGGTGATACTAAATTGTTTTGCATGAAGCTCAACATGCTGATGCTAATCTGATGTTAGTTGAGGATCCTGACTTATGACAATAGAGACTAATGCTTGATGGATTTCTCTGCTTAACTTCATGTATCTTATCTCGTCAACGCATCTAACTCTGCTATTGATTTGCATCGTAACTTTAGAATTTATTTTAGTTCAAGCTTTGATTAGATTGCTCTTCTTCCGCCGCTTATGACAACCAGTGTTGTTTCTGTATGTGTTTCATTTGATTTTGAGATTAATCTACATGACCTTGGTGTTGTTAATATAGGGAAATAAACATTCTAAACATTTACTAAAAGTGTGGTTATTCATGACTGAAAGGTCATGGTGCTTGATAATTACTGACTCAATTGATTATTGATTTTATTGATTAATAATGATTGTTGATTATTGTGTATCGATTATTGATTTATGTACTGGAGCTATGGTAAGAACATCTTAATTGCAAGTCAAAAGTTCATCGACCTATTTGCGTCCCCTTGTAAGTTTACTTATTATGGTCTGATGCGCTAACACACCTGCACCAAACAATTTATCACAAAATATATTTATTAGGGGGGTGTAACACCCCAGATACCCCTGAAGCTAATCCCCTGGAACTATCAAACGGAAAGACGCATATCCAACATGATTAGAAACAATGAACGTCTATTTAGGTTTTCTGCCAAGCTCCAAATCAATCAGAGAGTTGTTAATCTTATATCATGCTAAAAAGATCTCCGCTGCAATATGTGGAGCTGGAATCTGGGGTGTGGGGGACAACAGAACAATACAAGAGCAAGAAAATATGTTCCTTAGAAGACTTTTACCAATCAACACCGGATTTTATTATTCATTAGGAACTCGATGTTGGCTTTGTAACAGATATTTAAAAAAATAAAGTGCTCTTATAATGGCGCTCCATCTGGTTCAAAGTAGAGATACATTTTACCGGATTAATTATCAAGGATTGTATGGGACTTGACCAGGCCAACAAAATCCCTAGGTTACATCACAATAATCATACAATAAGGTGTTTGGGGCATCACTGGTTATTCTGAACGGGACCTAAGGGAGCACACACTCAAAGTCTGCCCAGAGAAAAGGGTTCAGTTAGATCACCATAAGGTGTCAGCGGGTAGATTCATGGTATTGAACGAGCAGTTTGGATATAAACTGTATCTTAAGCTGACCCACTACACCTATCAAGGATACCTTTTGACTCACTCTCATGTCCTTATTTTCCATCTTATAGCTTCATTCCCAAGAAAGGAAGGGTTGGGTACTATAACCCAAAAATGCCGCTGTGACCATATATCAGGACAGTCAGCCCAGCACATTGCACTTTTTGTAGATTTTATCTGACGCTTAAAAAGTTTTATTTTAAACCGCACTTTTTAAAAGAAAGAATTATTCATCAGCATGAGGCTTTTCCATTATTTGTATGATTTAAAGGACGCAACTGTATGCTACCGGGTAGCCATGCTTCTCTCTAAGGCACTTTGCACTAGGGATTTACTGAATAGCATAGAAAGTGAAATGTTCTAGCTGATGTGTCTCATGCGATAATACGATATGTCACAGTGGTTGTTTTGATATAATGAATAGTGACGTATTCTTTGAAATAGCCGATTGAATAGTCAGATTTTAATTCTCATATTTTAACACTTTGATCTGGTTTGTTTTAACATGTAGTCCTATTACTTGGTTTTATATCGTGAAAATTGCTGTTTTGAATGAAATCTTATCCCGTATTGATGTGATGCTTTTATGGTTTATTTTGCATAAACAGAATAAAGTTTGAAGTTCACTATCTAGCATTCTGTATTTTTGAAAGAATATTAAAACTATTTACAAAATGTTAAATGGTTATTAACAATTTGACTAATAATCTAAATACAAAATACAATATTTCAGATACTGACACCAACACAAGTCCCAATTCATTGATGACTACAAAAGAACTTCAGGAATACTGGCGAAATGTCAAATCAGAAAATAAAACCATTAAACCTCTCTTTGAAATTCCTACAACAAGAATTGCAGAAGACTCTTGTTCAAGATATGTGGTAAGATCTCCAGTGCTTAGTTCACTATTAGCACAGTGTAGTTTTTGAACCAAATTTTTGCAAACCCTTGTCTGCCTTTGATGGTGTGTTTCCTAACAAGTAATAAAAGAAGCTTTACAAAAATATATTTCAAACACAAGAACATTTAATGTATGTGTATGCACGTTTCACAAGATAACCAAAACATCTAGCTAAAGGTAATTGTTACTGGTCTTCGTTAAAAAAAGAGAAACCTATTACTAAGAACCTTTACTAAGATCCACATTAGTTTACCCCTTTTAGCAAGAAAGGATCACTACCAGAATAGCATGTAAAAAATGTTGAGGACCAAAATAGCGAGAATGTAAGGTAAGTAGATTTACTATTCTTATCTTCACAGCTATGTACCTTGGGGATATATATGTTATAGTTAGGAAATAGAATAAAAAAACATAGAATGCCACTTAAAAGAACAAAGGCTACAGGGTCATTATAGTTAGGCTTTTATTTTAAACGTACCAAACCGTAGAAATGTACCTGTTATAGTTATAATTATCCCAAGCAACCATAACTCATACCCTAAGGTAACTATAATGTGTGCCCCCGCCATGCACAGTTTTTTTCATAACATTTTTTACTGCAGATATTACATTGATATTATCAGTAATGTTATCAAAGATGTCATGGGTGCCATAATTTGTGGGGTAATTAGCAGTGCATGGCGAGGGAGCGAGTTATGGTTACCTTAAGGCACGAGTTATAGTTACTTGAAATAGCTAGCTATAACAGGTGAATTTCTATGGTTTGGTATGTTAAAAATGTGTGCCTAACTATTACGTCTCTGTAACCTTTGTTTTTTTAAGTGAATTTCAATGTTTTTTTCAAATTTCATTTCCTAACTATAACGTCTCTGTAACCATTGTTTTTTTCAGTTAATTTCAATGTGTTTTTTTTAACTTAAAGTAATTTTCATTTTTATACGTTAATATAAACACTGCCGAGCACGGCCTTTGGCCATGGGCAGCGGCACTTGGCCGCAGTGCCTGGCCTGTGGCTAGGGCCTGCAGCCAACCCCCTATAACCACCTAATCTTGGGCTGCACAGAGCAGTGAGGTTGGCCATGGGGCCTGGGCACGGGTTGGCCGGCCAGGCCCTTTGGCCATCCCCCTAATCATCCAACCAAAAAGCCATTCATGATGGCGGTTTGCAGCCAGTCCCTGCAGTTAACCCCGCCTAACCACCCAACCCCAAAGGCTGAAGGCTGCAGCGGGAGTTAGCCACAGGTACACGTGGCCCACCTCCCTGGGCTAATTTTGGCCCCAGGGATCCCAACCCCCAGAACCCAGCCTTCTAAAATTAGTTTTCATTGGGGGAGGGCACGCATACCCCCTCTGCAGGCTGATATTGGCCCTGAGGACCCTATCCCCCGGGCCCTGCTTTCTAAACTGTTTTGGGGGGAGGGGATTCAACCCCCCTCCCTTGGGTAATTTCTGCCCCGGAGACCCCATCCCCATTATTAGATTTTTTGTTTTTCTGGGGAGGGGGTCTGCATGTCCCCCCCCCCCGGGCCGATCTTAGCTCCAAGGACCCCGACTTAAACAATTTTATTTTTTGAGAGAAGGGGCGTCCCTCCCCAGGCCAGTATCAACCCTGGGGACCCATCCCCTGGGGCGCAGCCATGTCATCTGGCACCCAATCAAAATGGTTGAGGAATGTGGGGGAGCCTGGAGGGCACCCAATCAAAATGGTTGGGGAATGTGGGGGGAGCCTGATGGCTCCCGCAGTCCCAGCTGGCTCCCCGCCTCCTGCAGGAGCCAGCTTTACTGTTTCAGAAAGGGAGCTGCTGAATATGCAGCTTCCTGTCTGTGAGAGCAATTGTTCCCTCTGTTTCCCTGCCTGCAACATGCAGACAGGGAAACAGAAGAAACCTCCGAGAGTTTGACAGCTCTTACTTGCTAGAGCCGGAGTGCTTCCTCTGACTTAGTGGGAGCTGTCAAAGCTCCCATGAAGTCAGTGCAAAAAGCTATGTCCTGGCTGTGGGCACCCCAGGACATAGCAGGAGCTTGCCCTGGGGGGCGGTGGTCCCCAGGGTGATCTATAACTCCATGAGGGGGGTGGCATTTCCCTCCCAACATTTCAACTAGCCTGAAGGATGTTGCATTCCCTGGGGCTGCGGGGGGGCTTGCAGCCCCCTTGCATTGGTGCATTGATTTAGTTTGATGCACTACAGAGGTGGCTGTCCCCAGGGCTGTGGAAGGGCCAGGTGCCCACAAAGATTTAGTTTTATGCCCCGCGGAGGTGGTGGTCCCCTGGGCTGCGGGGGACGGGCAGCCCCTCTGCATTACATTTAGTTTAATGCCCTGGGGAGGTGGTGGTCCTGGAGGCTGCGAGGGCTGGGTGCCTCCCTGCACTAAACTTAGTTTAAAGCTGCGAGGAGGTGGCCATCCCCAGGGCTGTGGGGCAGCCCCCACAATGATTTAGTTTAGTGCTCCGGGGTGGGTATGGTCCCCAGGGCTTCAGGGGAGCTGCCTGTCCCCCCCACATTGATTTGTTTAAAGAGAGGTGGCAGTACCAGGGCTGCGGGGGTGGGGAGACGGGCAGCCCCCCATCCAAGATGTAAATGCCCCGGGACCTGGCTCATTCGAGGGCTGCATTTAAACAAGCACCGGAGCTTGTGCTTGTTTTTTTTTCATTTTTGGCAGATCCACAAATCTGCCATGTTTCTTGCTGACAAAAAAAAATGTTTTTTTGCTCGCTGACCCCCTCTGGGACCCCAAAACCAGTGCTAAAGGGTCAGGGTGTCCCTAACCTGGCCCCTTTTCTTATTTTTAATCTTTTTTCAGGGACTCAGCTGACAACACTTCCTTGTTGGTAGCCAATCAGATCTCAACATGAGAGTCTATAGATACAAATTTGGATTTTCTTTAATTTTTCAAAAACTACTTAACGGATTTACACAAATAAAAAAAATGGGCGCTTTCAGGACCAAGAGCTACCTTCCTGCCAAATTTGGTGTGATTCCTTCCAGTGGTTTGGGCACTACTGCTGTTCAAAATCACTATGGAAAAATGCATGGGAAAAAGTGTTTTGGGACCCCCTTTTTCTGGGCTCCCACTTGACGGATCACCCCGAAACTTCTCAGACAGATGCTGAAGTGAGCGTCGTATTTTCTTGGAACGTTTTGTGAAAATTCATAAAACGGCCCCAAAGTTATTAGCAAAACAAAGTACACTTCTTATATGGAAAATAGTTTCAACTATTGTTATAGTTAGGACCATGGTTCCATAGAAAAAGTGTTTGTTGAGTCACCTATATCTTTGATACCGTTTGATGAATCTTCACTAAGTTTTCCCCCAAAAAAGTGCCGTGGTGATTCTTATTGCACACATAAAGTTTCGGGATGATCTGTCAAGTGGGGGTTGATAAAAAGAGGGAGGTACAAAAAAACATGAGTTTCCCAAGTTAATTCCCATAGGAGTTTTGAGCATGACTACAGTCCGAACCACTGGATGGAATTACACTAAATTTGGCCGAAAGCTAGCTTTTGGTATGCAATTTAGACTTTGACTTATTTGGTTTGTTTAGTGTTTTAGGAGATATTGAGGGAAAAACAAATTTGTATATCTAGGGCCTTGGTTCCCATGCAACGTTTTCGTAGCGATCGCAAAATTTTTGCAAATCTGGGTTCAAACAGGAATGTTGTGATTGGTTGGCCGCAACCTGACTAGAAAGTTGCGCCAACCTTTTTAGGGAGTGGGACATATAGGAGCATAAGGGGTCAGGGTGGGGTTGCTCTGACCACAGGGCAGAGATATAGGATTCTTTGTAGGTCAAAATATGACCTTACAATGTTTTATTCATGGCGCGCGATATCCGTGAGTACGTTGTGACGCTCACTGTGGCCCCCGTATAACAAATTTGCGAATAAAAATTTAGAAAACAGGTTCAATCATTGTAGGAAGTTGGCTCTGTATGTGCTATTTCAAAGTAAGGAATAGCATGCACAGAGTCCAAGGGTTCCCCTTAGAGGTAAAATAGTGGTAAAAATAGATAATACTAATGCTCTATTTTGTGGTAGTGTGGTCGAGCAGTAGGCTTATCCAAGGAGTAGTGTTAAGCATTTGTTGTACATACACATAGGCAATAAATGAGGTACACACACTCAGAGACAAATCCAGCCAATAGGTTTTGTATAGAAAAATATCTTTTCTTAGTTTATTTTAAGAACCACAGGTTCAAATTCTACATGTAATATCTCATTCGAAAGGTATTGCAGGTAAGTACTTTAGGAACTTCAAATCATAAAAATTGCATGTATACTTTTCAAGTTATTGACAAATAGCTGTTTTAAAAGTGGACACAGTGCAATTTTCACAGTTCCTGGGGGAGGTAAGTTTTTGTTAGTTTTACCAGGTAAGTAGCACACTTACAGGGTTCAGTTCTGGGTCCAAGGTAGCCCACCGTTGGGGGTTCAGAGCAACCCCAAAGTCACCACACCAGCAGCTCAGGGCCGGTCAGGTGCAGAGTTCAAAGTGGTGCCCAAAACACATAGGCTAGAATGGAGAGAAGGGGGTGCCCCGGTTCCGGTCTGCTTGCAGGTAAGTACCCGCGTCTTCGGAGGGCAGACCAGAGGGGTTTTGTAGGGCACCGGGGGGGACACAAGCCCACACAGAAATTTCACCCTCAGCGGCGCGGGGGCGGCCGGGTGCAGTGTAGAAACAGGCGTCGGGTTCGCAATGTTAGTCTAGGAGAGATCTCGGGATCTCTTCAGCGCTGCAGGCAGGCAAGGGGGGGGTTCCTCGGGGAAACCTCCACTTGGACAAGGGAGAGGGACTCCTGGGGGTCACTTCTCCAGTGAAAGTCCGGTCCTTCAGGTCCTGGGGGCTGCGGGTGCAGGGTCTCTCCCAGGCGTCGGGACTTTGGATTCAAAGAGTCGCGGTCAGGGGAAGCCTCGGGATTCCCTCTGCAGGCGGCGCTGTGGGGGCTCAGGGGGGACAGGTTTTGGTACTCACAGTATCAGAGTAGTCCTGGGGTCCCTCCTGAGGTGTCGGATCTCCACCAGCCGAGTCGGGGTCGCCGGGTGCAGGGTTGCAAGTCTCACGCTTCTTGCGGGGAGTTTGCAGGGTTCTTTCAAGGCTGCTGGAAACAAAGTTGCAGCCTTTCTTGGAGCAGGTCCGCTGTCCTCGGGAGTTTCTTGTCTTTTCGAAGCAGGGGCAGTCCTCAGAGGATGTCGAGGTCGCTGGTCCCTTTGGAAGGCGTCGCTGGAGCAGGATCTTTGGAAGGCAGGAGACAGGCCGGTGAGTTTCTGGAGCCAAGGCAGTTGTCGTCTTCTGGTCTTCCTCTGCAGGGGTTTTCAGCTAGGCAGTCCTTCTTCTTGTAGTTGCAGGAATCTAATTTTCTAGGGTTCAGGGTAGCCCTTAAATACTAAATTTAAGGGCGTGTTTAGGTCTGGGGGGTTAGTAGCCAATGGCTACTAGCCCTGAGGGTGGGTACACCCTCTTTGTGCCTCCTCCCAAGGGGAGGGGGTCACAATCCTAACCCTATTGGGGGAATCCTCCATCTGCAAGATGGAGGATTTCTAAAAGTTAGAGTCACTTCAGCTCAGGACACCTTAGGGGCTGTCCTGACTGGCCAGTGACTCCTCCTTGTTTTTCTCATTATCTTCTCCGGCCTTGCCGCCAAAAGTGGGGCCTGGCCGGAGGGGGCGGGCAACTCCACTAGCTGGAGTGTCCTGCTGGGTTGGCACAAAGGAGGTGAACCTTTGAGGCTCACCGCCAGGTGTGACAATTCCTGCCTGGGGGAGGTGTTAGCATCTCCACCCAGTGCAGGCTTTGTTACTGGCCTCAGAGTGACAAAGGCACTCTCCCCATGGGGCCAGCAACATGTCTCGGTTTGTGGCAGGCTGCTAAAACTAGTCAGCCTACACAGACAGTCGGTTAAGTTTCAGGGGGCACCTCTAAGGTGCCCTCTGTGGTGTATTTTACAATAAAATGTACACTGGCATCAGTGGGCATTTATTGTGCTGAGAAGTTTGATACCAAACTTCCCAGTTTTCAGTGTAGCCACTATGGTGCTGTGGGGTTCGTGTTTGACAGACTCCCAGACCATATACTCTTATGGCTACCCTGCACTTACAATGTCTAAGGTTTTGTTTAGACACTGTAGAGGTACCATGCTCATGCACTGGTACCCTCACCTATGGTATAGTGCACCCTGCCTTAGGGCTGTAAGGCCTGCTAGAGGGGTGTCTTACCTATACTGCATAGGCAGTGAGAGGCTGGCATGGCACCCTGAGGGGAGTGCCATGTCGACTTACTCGTTTTGTCCTCACTAGCACACACAAGCTGGCAAGCAGTGTGTCTGTGCTGAGTGAGAGGTCTCCAGGGTGGCATAAGACATGCTGCAGCCCTTAGAGACCTTCCTTGGCATCAGGGCCCTTGGTACTAGAAGTACCAGTTACAAGGGACTTATCTGGATGCCAGGGTCTGCCAATTGTGGATACAAAAGTACAGGTTAGGGAAAGAACACTGGTGCTGGGGCCTGGTTAGCAGGCCTCAGCACACTTTCAATTGTAAACATAGCATCAGCAAAAGCAAAAAGTCAGGGGGCAACCATGCCAAGGAGGCATTTCCTTACACAACCCCCCCCCAAACGAAAGAGGATGAGACTAACCTTTCCCAAGAGAGTCTTCATTTTCTAAGTGGAAGAACCTGGAAAGGCCATCTGCATTGGCATGGGCAGTCCCAGGTCTGTGTTCCACTATAAAGTCCATTCCCTGTAGGGAGATGGACCACCTCAACAGTTTAGGATTTTCACCTTTCATTTGCATCAGCCATTTGAGAGGTCTGTGGTCAGTTTGAACTAGGAAGTGAGTCCCAAAGAGGTATGATCTCAGCTTCTTCAGGGACCAAACCACAGCAAAGGCCTCCCTCTCAATGGCACTCCAACGCTGCTCCCTGGGGAGTAACCTCCTGCTAATGAAAGCAACAGGCTGGTCAAGGCCATCATCATTTGTTTGGGACAAAACTGCCCCTATCCCATGTTCAGAGGCATCAGTCTGCACAATGAACTGCTTAGAATAATCTGGAGCTTTTAGAACTGGTGCTGAGCACATTGCCTGTTTCAGGGTGTCAAAGGCCTGTTGGCATTCCACAGTCCAGTTTACTTTCTTGGGCATTTTCTTGGAGGTGAGTTCAGTGAGGGCTGTCACAATGGATCCATATCCCTTCACAAACCTCCTGTAATACCCAGTCAAGCCAAGGAATGCCCTGACTTGAGTCTGGGTTTTTGGAGCTACCCAGTCCAGAATAGTCTGGATCTTGGGTTGGAGTGGCTGAACTTGGCCTCCACCTACAAGGTGGCCCAAGTAAACCACAGTTCCCTGCCCTATCTGGCATTTGGATGCCTTGATAGAGAGGCCTGCAGATTGCAGAGCCTTCAAAACCTTCTTCAGGTGGACCAGGTGATCCTGCCAGGTGGAGCTAAAGACAGCAATATCATCAAGATAAGCTGTGCTAAAGGACTCCAAGCCAGCAAGGACTTGATTCACCAACCTTTGGAAGGTGGCAGGGGCATTCTTTAAACCAAAGGGCATAACAGTAAACTGATAATGCCCATCAGGTGTGGAGAATGCTGTTTTCTCTTTTGCTCCAGGTGCCATTTTTATTTGCCAGTACCCTGCTGTCAAGTCAAAGGTACTTAAGAATTTGGCAGCACCTAATTTATCTATGAGCTCATCAGCTCTTGGAATTGGATGAGCATCTGTCTTGGTGACAGAATTGAGCCCTCTGTAGTCCACACAAAACCTCATCTCTTTCTTTCCATCTTTGGTGTGAGGTTTGGGGACTAAGACCACTGGGCTAGCCCAGGGGCTGTCAGAGCGCTCAATTACTCCCAATTCCAGCATCTTGTGGACTTCCACCTTGATGCTTTCCTTAACATGGTCAGATTGTCTAAAGATTTTGTTCTTGACAGGCATGCTGTCTCCTGTGTCCACATCATGGGTACACAGGTGTGTCTGACCAGGGGTTAAGGAGAAGAGTTCAGGAAACTGTTGTAGGACTCTCCTACAATCAGCTTGCTGTTGGCCAGAGAGGGTGTCTGAGTAGATCACTCCATCTACTGTGCCATCTTTTGGGTCTGATGACAGAAGATCAGGGAGAGGTTCACTCTCTGCCTCCTGATCCTCATCTGTTACCATCAACAGATTGACATCAGCCCTGTCATGGAAGAGCTTAAGGCGGTTCACATGGATCACCCTCTTGGGGCTCCTGCTTGTGCCCAGGTCCACCAGGTAGGTGACCTGACTCTTCCTTTCTAGTACTGGGTAAGGGCCACTCCATTTGTCCTGGAGTGCCCGGGGAGCCACAGGCTCCAGAACCCAGACTTTCTGCCCTGGTTGGAACTCAACCAGTGCAGCCTTTTGGTCATACCAAAACTTCTGGAGCTGTTGGCTGGCCTCAAGGTTTTTGGTTGCCTTTTCCATGTACTCTGCCATTCTAGAGCGAAGGCCAAGTACATAGTCCACTATGTCTTGTTTAGGCTCATGGAGAGGTCTCTCCCAGCCTTCTTTAACAAGAGCAAGTGGTCCTCTTACGGGATGACCAAACAGAAGTTCAAAGGGTGAGAATCCTACTCCCTTCTGTGGCACCTCTCTGTAAGCGAAAAGCAGACATAGCAAGAGGACATCCCATCTCCTTTTGAGTTTTTCTGGGAGCCCCATGATCATGCCCTTTAATGTCTTGTTGAATCTCTCAACTAAGCCATTAGTTTGTGGATGGTATGGTGTAGTGAATTTATAAGTCACCCCACACTCATTCCACATGTGCTTTAGGTATGCTGACATGAAGTTGGTACCTCTGTCAGACACCACCTCCTTAGGGAAACCCACTCTGGTAAAGATACCAATGAGGGCCTTGGCTACTGCAGGGGCAGTAGTCGACCTAAGGGGAATAGCTTCAGGATACCTGGTAGCATGATCCACTACTACCAGGATATACATATTTCCTGAGGCTGTGGGAGGTTCTAGTGGACCAACTATGTCCACACCCACTCTTTCAAAGGGAACCCCACCACTGGAAGTGGAATGAGGGGGGCCTTTGGATGCCCACCTGTCTTACCACTGGCTTGACAGGTGGGGCAGGAGAGGCAAAACTCCTTAACCATGTTGGACATATTGGGCCAGTAGAAGTGGTTGACTAACCTCTCCCACGTCTTGGTTTGTCCCAAATGTCCAGCAAGGGGAATGTCATGGGCCAATGTTAGGATGAACTTCCTGAACAGCTGAGGCACTACCACTCTCCTAGTGGCACCAGGTTTGGGGTCTCTGGCCTCAGTGTACAGGAGTCCATCTTCCCAATAGACCCTATGTGTTCCATTTTTCTTGCCTTTGGACTCTTCAGCAGCTTGCTGCCTAAGGCCTTCAAGAGAGGGACAGGTTTCTTGTCCCTTACACAGCTCCTCCCTTGAGGGTCCCCCTGGGCCCAAGAGCTCAACCTGATAAGGTTCAAGCTCCAAAGGCTCAGTTCCCTCAGAGGGCAGAACTTCTTCCTGAGAAGAGAGGTTCCCTTTCTTTTGCTGTGTTGCAGTTGGTTTCCCAACTGACTTTCCTGTTCTCTTGGTAGGCTGGGCCATTCTTCCAGACTCCAGCTCTACTTGTTCACCCTGTGCCTTGCACTGTGCTCTTGTTTTCACACACACCAGTTCAGGGATACCCAGCATTGCTGCATGGGTTTTTAGTTCTACCTCAGCCCATGCTGAGGACTCCAGGTCATTTCCAAGCAGACAGTCCACTGGGATATTTGAGGAGACCACCACCTGTTTCAGGCCATTGACCCCTCCCCATTCTAAAGTAACCATTGCCATGGGATGTACTTTTCTCTGATTGTCAGCGTTGGTGACTGTGTACGTTTTTCCAGTCAGGTATTGGCCAGGGGAAACCAGTTTCTCTGTCACCATGGTGACACTGGCACCTGTATCCCTCAGGCCCTCTATTCTAGTCCCATTAATTAAGAGTTGCTGTCTGTATTTTTGCATGTTAGGCGGCCAGACAGCTAGTGTGGCTAAATCCACCCCACCCTCAGAAACTAGAGTAGCTTCAGTGTGGACCCTGATTTGCTCTGGGCACACTGTTGATCCCACTTGGAGACTAGCCATACCAGTGTTACCTGGATGGGAGTTTGGAGTGGAACCTTTCTTGGGACAGGCGTGGTCTCCAGTTTGGTGTCCATGCTGTTTACAGCTATGACACCAGGCCTTTTTGGGATCAAAGTTCTTACCCTTGTACCCATTGTTTTGTGAAGAGGCTCTGGGCCCACCCTCCTGTGCAGGTTTTTGGGGGCCTGTAGAAGACTCTTTACTATTTTTAGTTTTGGTTGTCTCATCACCCTTCCCCTGGGGAGTCTTTGTGACCCCTTTCTTTTGGTCACCCCCTGTTGAAGTCTTGGACACCTTTGTCTTGACCCAATGGTCCGCCTTCTTTCCCAATTCTTGGGGAGAAATTGGTCCTAGGTCTACCAGATGCTGATGCAGTTTATCATTGAAACAATTACTTAACAGGTGTTCTTTCACAAATAAATTGTACAGCCCATCATAATTACTTACACCACTGCCTTGAATCCAACCATCTAGTGTTTTCACTGAGTAGTCTACAAAGTCAACCCAGGTCTGGCTCGAGGATTTTTGAGCCCCCCTGAATCTAATCCTATACTCCTCAGTGGAGAATCCAAAGCCCTCAATCAGGGTACCCTTCATGAGGTCATAAGATTCTGCATCTTGTCCAGAGAGTGTGAGGAGTCTATCCCTACACTTTCCTGTGAACATTTCCCAAAGGAGAGCACCCCAGTGAGATCTGTTCACTTTTCTGGTTACACAAGCCCTCTCAAAAGCTGTGAACCATTTGGTGATGTCATCACCATCTTCATATTTAGTTACAATCCCTTTAGGGATTTTCAACATGTCAGGAGAATCTCTGACCCTATTTATGTTGCTGCCACCATTGATGGGTCCTAGGCCCATCTCTTGTCTTTCCCTCTCTATGGCTAGGATCTGTCTTTCCAAAGCCAATCTTTTGGCCATCCTGGCTAACTGGATGTCCTCTTCACTGGGGCTATCCTCAGTGATTTCAGAGGTGTTGGTCTCTCCTGTGAGGGAACCAGCATCTCTGACTATTATTTTAGGAGTCAGGGTTTGAGGGACCCTGTTCTCCCTAGATAGGACTGGGAGGGGGGAATTTTCCTCCAAGTCACTATCCTCTTCCTCTGAGTTGCCACCCTCAGAGGGGTTGGCCTTTTCAAACTCTGCCAAAAGCTCCTGGAGCTGTATTTTGGTAGGTTTGGGGCCCATTGTTATTTTCTTTATTTTACAGAGTGACCTTAGCTCCCTCATCTTAAGATGGAGGTAAGGTGTGGTGTCGAGTTCCACCACAGTCACATCTGTGCTAGACATTTTGCTTCTAAAAGTTGGAATACTTTTTAAGAATCTACAACTGGTTCTAGAATCTAATTCAAACTTTTACAAATTTTTAAACTCTAAAAGAAATGCTAAACAGGATCTAACACAAGGCCCTAGCAGGTCTTTTAAGAATTTAGAAAACTTTTCAAATTGCAAAAATCAATTTCTAATGACAATTTTGGAATTTGTCGTGTGATCAGGTATTGGCTGAGTAGTCCAGCAAATGCAAAGTCTTGTACCCCACCGCTGATCCACCAATGTAGGAAGTTGGCTCTGTATGTGCTATTTCAAAGTAAGGAATAGCATGCACAGAGTCCAAGGGTTCCCCTTAGAGGTAAAATAGTGGTAAAAATAGATAATACTAATGCTCTATTTTGTGGTAGTGTGGTCGAGCAGTAGGCTTATCCAAGGAGTAGTGTTAAGCATTTGTTGTACATACACATAGGCAATAAATGAGGTACACACACTCAGAGACAAATCCAGCCAATAGGTTTTGTATAGAAAAATATCTTTTCTTAGTTTATTTTAAGAACCACAGGTTCAAATTCTACATGTAATATCTCATTCGAAAGGTATTGCAGGTAAGTACTTTAGGAACTTCAAATCATAAAAATTGCATGTATACTTTTCAAGTTATTGACAAATAGCTGTTTTAAAAGTGGACACAGTGCAATTTTCACAGTTCCTGGGGGAGGTAAGTTTTTGTTAGTTTTACCAGGTAAGTAGCACACTTACAGGGTTCAGTTCTGGGTCCAAGGTAGCCCACCGTTGGGGGTTCAGAGCAACCCCAAAGTCACCACACCAGCAGCTCAGGGCCGGTCAGGTGCAGAGTTCAAAGTGGTGCCCAAAACACATAGGCTAGAATGGAGAGAAGGGGGTGCCCCGGTTCCGGTCTGCTTGCAGGTAAGTACCCGCGTCTTCGGAGGGCAGACCAGAGGGGTTTTGTAGGGCACCGGGGGGGACACAAGCCCACACAGAAATTTCACCCTCAGCGGCGCGGGGGCGGCCGGGTGCAGTGTAGAAACAGGCGTCGGGTTCGCAATGTTAGTCTAGGAGAGATCTCGGGATCTCTTCAGCGCTGCAGGCAGGCAAGGGGGGGGTTCCTCGGGGAAACCTCCACTTGGACAAGGGAGAGGGACTCCTGGGGGTCACTTCTCCAGTGAAAGTCCGGTCCTTCAGGTCCTGGGGGCTGCGGGTGCAGGGTCTCTCCCACGCGTCGGGACTTTGGATTCAAAGAGTCGCGGTCAGGGGAAGCCTCGGGATTCCCTCTGCAGGCGGCGCTGTGGGGGCTCAGGGGGGACAGGTTTTGGTACTCACAGTATCAGAGTAGTCCTGGGGTCCCTCCTGAGGTGTCGGATCTCCACCAGCCGAGTCGGGGTCGCCGGGTGCAGGGTTGCAAGTCTCACGCTTCTTGCGGGGAGTTTGCAGGGTTCTTTCAAGGCTGCTGGAAACAAAGTTGCAGCCTTTCTTGGAGCAGGTCCGCTGTCCTCGGGAGTTTCTTGTCTTTTCGAAGCAGGGGCAGTCCTCAGAGGATGTCGAGGTCGCTGGTCCCTTTGGAAGGCGTCGCTGGAGCAGGATCTTTGGAAGGCAGGAGACAGGCCGGTGAGTTTCTGGAGCCAAGGCAGTTGTCGTCTTCTGGTCTTCCTCTGCAGGGGTTTTCAGCTAGGCAGTCCTTCTTCTTGTAGTTGCAGGAATCTAATTTTCTAGGGTTCAGGGTAGCCCTTAAATACTAAATTTAAGGGCGTGTTTAGGTCTGGGGGGTTAGTAGCCAATGGCTACTAGCCCTGAGGGTGGGTACACCCTCTTTGTGCCTCCTCCCAAGGGGAGGGGGTCACAATCCTAACCCTATTGGGGGAATCCTCCATCTGCAAGATGGAGGATTTCTAAAAGTTAGAGTCACTTCAGCTCAGGACACCTTAGGGGCTGTCCTGACTGGCCAGTGACTCCTCCTTGTTTTTCTCATTATCTTCTCCGGCCTTGCCGCCAAAAGTGGGGCCTGGCCGGAGGGGGCGGGCAACTCCACTAGCTGGAGTGTCCTGCTGGGTTGGCACAAAGGAGGTGAGCCTTTGAGGCTCACCGCCAGGTGTGACAATTCCTGCCTGGGGGAGGTGTTAGCATCTCCACCCAGTGCAGGCTTTGTTACTGGCCTCAGAGTGACAAAGACACTCTCCCCATGGGGCCAGCAACATGTCTCGGTTTGTGGCAGGCTGCTAAAACTAGTCAGCCTACACAGACAGTCGGTTAAGTTTCAGGGGGCACCTCTAAGGTGCCCTCTGTGGTGTATTTTACAATAAAATGTACACTGGCATCAGTGGGCATTTATTGTGCTGAGAAGTTTGATACCAAACTTCCCAGTTTTCAGTGTAGCCACTATGGTGCTGTGGAGTTCGTGTTTGACAGACTCCCAGACCATATACTCTTATGGCTACCCTGCACTTACAATGTCTAAGGTTTTGTTTAGACACTGTAGGGGTACCATGCTCATGCACTGGTACCCTCACCTATGGTATAGTGCACCCTGCCTTAGGGCTGTAAGGCCTGCTAGAGGGGTGTCTTACCTATACTGCATAGGCAGTGAGAGGCTGGCATGGCACCCTGAGGGGAGTGCCATGTCGACTTACTCGTTTTGTCCTCACTAGCACACACAAGCTGGCAAGCAGTGTGTCTGTGCTGAGTGAGAGGTCTCCAGGGTGGCATAAGACATGCTGCAGCCCTTAGAGACCTTCCTTGGCATCAGGGCCCTTGGTACTAGAAGTACCAGTTACAAGGGACTTATCTGGATGCCAGGGTCTGCCAATTGTGGATACAAAAGTACAGGTTAGGGAAAGAACACTGGTGCTGGGGCCTGGTTAGCAGGCCTCAGCACACTTTCAATTGTAAACATAGCATCAGCAAAAGCAAAAAGTCAGGGGGCAACCATGCCAAGGAGGCATTTCCTTACAATCATGCACTAAATCATTCACTCATAGAAGCACTCAGTCACTCATGCAACCACTCACAGACCCACTCAGAGACTTGTACACCCACTCACAGACTTCTATAGCATCATTAAAAATATAAATGAAACATTTGCAGTCAAATTATTGAAGAAAAAAACGTGGATGGCGGGGGCGCGATCCTTAGGGTTTAGGATTACCTCAGGGCGTGAGTTATAGTTACTTGTAACAACTCTAACTATAACTGCTGAATTTCTATGATTTTGTACGAGTAAATTCAGAACCTAACTATAGGTTGTTTTTTGTGTGAATATATATAAATGTATATATTTTTATATATATATATATATATATATATATATATTGTCAATACATACATGGAGCTATACATGGTGAAAATGGTGAAACTTTGCTTACTTATAGAAACTTACCTTCACGGTATTTGTGTCCTTAATATTCTTGACACAAAATTTTGGTCCACCATATTTCTGTTTTTGGTATTCTGTCTAAATACCACAAGAAAGGCACATTTTTAGTATGTTTGTCTTACTTGCTCATTTTATTTAGTGGGTAGCTCTTTCTCACCCCAATTCCCACATACCTTTGTTGTGATTAAATAGGGATTAAGATTTTCTTGTTATTTTCTTTTCAGATTATGGGGTTCTTGGTTATGGGCTACAGATGATCAGATAAGGCTAGTTGTTGCTAGTGTTAAAATCCATTTTTTATCATGAGGTCCCTAAAAAAGGCAAATCAAGTCTGATATATTTTGTTTAAGAAGGATCAAAAAATAATCCTAATTCTTAAGAGAGTAATTTCTTTTCAGAAATGTTTTGTTTAAAGAAGTACCTGAAAGAAATAAAAAGGGATTATGCACACATTTCAGTTTAGTGTACTTGGAGAAGTGTCATACTGGCCAGGGTTGAAGAGGATATTTAATCAGATTCAAAATCATATTAAAGTAATATCTTGATTTTGTGACAGCTGATAAGAATGCTGACAAAGACATATATTAATTTATCTGCTTTTTTGTCATTTGTATACGCATTTTCAAAGGAGTAGGAAGTTATTTGTGTCTAAGAAATAAGTCTAGATTTCATGTGTTCCTGATCCTTGTATCTGTGTGCCACGTGGCTGTGGCCTTTGTGTTTCTGGTCTACATCTGTGTGCCACATGCTTAGTACCCTAGTATCTGTGCTCCACATAGCAGTGCTCTAAAATGTAATTACCTAAAATGCACCATTGTTCTTTGACTACCTATTCTCTATGGTCTGTACTGCAAGTGTGTCTATCTGTTCTGCACATGTGTGTTGCCCACTTTTCTCTGCTTCATTTGTTTCCACTCCATAATTCTATGACCCTTGTCTGTGTCCTATATCTAGTTGCCCTTTACTTGGGTTCCTTTTTAGTGTTAGATATGGCTGTGGCCAACATGTTTGTGCTTCATATGTTTGTGACCCAGATGCCTGAGCTGCGTACCCATTCTCCTTGTGTGTCTCCCAGTTTAGTGTGCTGCATCTCAATGCTCAATGCCTGTATGCTTCATTTTTTATCCAACGTTTGCAAGCCTCACCACTATATAGCATGTCCATGCCTCACATGTCTGTGCTCTACATGTTCTTCTATTAGGTATGTGCTTCATTCCTAATTCTGTTGAACCTGCCTTCTGAGCCACAAATCAATGTCTTCATGACACTCTCTTGCTAGTAATCCGCAAGAGAGAGCATCTAAGAGTGGACAACAGGTTTTCTGGGTCTCCTGCTTCATATGTTATGTTGGTGAATCCCTTCTGACCATGATGCCCTTACGACTCTTCTGAAAGAGAATGAAAGCCAATTCTAAACCATATGGTAAAAACTTGTTAGAAGTGTAAAAAAATTGGTTAAATGAGAATTAAATAGTGTCTTTAATATCTTTGTCCAGTGTGTTCAAAGTAGCTGTAGCATCTTGATAGGGAAAGTCAAATAAAGATCAAGTGAGCACTAATTCCTTTTAAAACCTGTTTAAAAACACTGCTAATGTGGTTTTTGGCATCCACCCATTTTCATATGTGCACATGGTCCCTTCCTAGTTGCATTAGTTGCCAGGATTATCTTTAATACGTCTCTTCTTTTTTGTAAACACACTACAACAGTTTGCCTAGTAAATTGCCAGATAAAAGGAGTATTGGACTTAGCCTGAAAAGGTAAATGCTCTGATAAAAGGGACATCGGGGCGACACTATCACATGCATACCACAAATTTGAAGAAGCACCCTATTTATGCTTCCAGTGCTCAAACCTGTTTAGGAACTACATCTACAAGAATGGAGAGTCATTTCCCATTACTTACTTTATTGCTGTTACTCTCATCTCAGTCATTATTTGGGAGGTGAATTCCACCTAAGAAACAGGAAATATCAGGAGTGCTGAAAAAGCAAGTGCTGCCCACACTTGCACTTGCGTTGTACTGGTGACATTACTGGACTGGCATTGCCGGCATCCTCCTCTATCTACCAATGCTAATCAAAGCCCTGTAACTGAGGGAGAGCCACTGAACTAATCATAATGAATGGGTTGATTAGGAATAGGACTAAGGGGGTCATTACGAGTTTGGATGACGGAAAAAGCTGTCCAAACTCCCGCGGTCAGTTTACCGCCAGTGCAGCTGCCTTCCGTGGGCCCCATTAGGAGTTTTCCGCTGTGTAAGCAGGCGGAAACATTGTTTCCACCCACTGGCCAGGCAAGAAACAGCCCACAACATTGACGCCGGCTCATAATCAAGCCAGTGACAATGCTGCGGTGCGTATGGTGCACCAGCACTGGTTGCGCCGTTCACTCTCTGCAAAGCAGACAGTGAACAGCGCAATGGGGTTGGCCATAGGGGCCCCTGCACTGCCCATGCACTTGGGGCCCCCAGTACCCCTTCTCCGCCAGCCTTTACATGGCAGTGTTACTGCCATGTAAAAGCTGGTGGAGACGGTAGGGTCGTAATCCCCAGGGCGGCGCTGCTTGCAGAGCGGCCCTGGAGGATTCAGACCACCAGCACCGCCAGTCCCTCCTGTGAAGGGAAACTGGCAGTGCTGGCAGTCTGTGCCATGGTCATAATGTGGCAGTCAGACCGCCACCACAACCCTGGCGGTCTGGAGACCGCCAAGGTCGTAATGAGGCCCTAAGTAATGAAGGTTAACAGTAAGTAATCAGGCTATTACCTACATGCCCTTCTTCCTCAACACGGTCATTATTTGTGAGGTATACCAACTCCAATGCAACTCCAATGGCCTTTGACAATAAAAAACCATAAGAATCGCATGAATGCAAGAACACATTTTTTTACTGCAAAATAAAGAAACTAATCAAGTCTCAATTAATCATAAAAGATCATGTTACAATTGCTGCAGTATTAAGTAAACAAAATTTATCCTGAATTTGCACAATTGTATGCATATGATAATGACTCACCAAAGGATGCTCTAAGGCCCATATCCCAGGTCAGTATATGTCCTGAAAAAAGACTCCATGAAATTTGGTCCCAGAAGCAGAGACACCTCTTGTTGAACATCCTTGAATTCCATCCAGAATAGACAAATTTCCAGGTAGAAGGTGTTCTGGAGTTTTGTACGGCTTCTGCCTGATGATAGATATAGGCCTTTACCAAGTAGGGTTAACTTTTTAACCGCCAAGGTGGCAGGGCTAGTTTGAGAGTTAGAGGCTGAGTAAGGATCTAGGCAGAGATATATATACAAGGTGCACCCAAGAAGGAAAGACCGTCACAAATTTTAGAAGAGGGAATCAAGATATGTGTGGCTAAAAGGGTACTATCAATATCACCTCTAGTCCTTCCTCATGCAACTTGAACATAAGTCTTGGGATAAGGATGAAATGAGGAAATACATTCAGTAACGTCCTAGGCCATTTCACCACCAGAGCATCCATCATGCATGTTCTTTCTTCTCTGAACAAGGAGTAGAACCTGGGAGGGAGAGCATTGCTTCTTGAGAGAAAAATGCCTATATTGGGGTTCCAAATCTTGCACACCCTTTGAAAAGTTGTCTGAGTTAAAGACGGGCTCGGAGAAGATTGGACTAACATGCTCAGTTGGTTGCATGCACATTGTTCAGGCCTCTAATGGTTAATGGCAGAAGGTGAATCTCTGCCCAATTCCCAAGTAAGCAATTACTGAGATCCGTATCTTGGAGTGAGTGCTCCTATAGTGGTTGAAGTAAGCTACTGTGGCCATATTGTCTGATATGACCAGGACTCTGTGATGCTGCAGTTATTGCTCAACATGCTGCACTGCTGTAAACACTGCAATGAGTTCTCAACAGTTTGAAGCCATTTAACTTTCCATTGTTGACTACCAGACTTTACAGGAATTATAGTCCAATGTAAAGCTCATAGTAGTGAACTTGCATCCGTATTGGGAATTATTGAACATTTTGGATGCATCACAACCCTTTGGAGAGGGTTAATGTTCCTAACCACATCTGGAGATTGGCTCTTATTTCTTGAGTGACTAGAATACAAGACTGGAAAAAGGAAGGCCAAAACATCAGTAGATGCCAAAGAAGCATAAGTAAATAAAGTGTACCCATTATACTGTGAGAACACATGCCAACGTATGGTCCTGCAATTCCATTCATTTCCCTGCTAGAGCCCCCTGAAGAAACAGCAGGGTAGACAACATGGTGCAAAGGCAAACAACTCTCACTTTGGGAAGGAAAACATTCCCAAGATCCATCCTGAATCTGGTCCTTTTAAATGTCTTGATAAATTGATTTGACATTTTAAAACATTCAGGGTGAATCCAAGATGACTCAGAGTGGGCTTTGTCACTTCCAGAAAACAACTTGATTCTGCTTATGAATGAGCAAGTATCAGTCAGTCCCTGGGGTATAGGTAAACTGGAATGAGCCACAGCTGGAGCCACTACTTTTGTACAAACCCTGGAGGCTGACTGAAGACCAAATGGGAGCACTGTGAACTGCAATAGGTGCCCCAGAATGCAGAATCACAGGACCCTCTGGTGGTATTTTTACAGTACTTATATGCAGATAAGCACCTATTAGGTTTATAGTGAATAAGAAGTGAATCAAGGGAATTAAAGAAATTATGATCTAAAGAGTTACCATTTTCAGTGGGATATTTTGTACTCATCTGCTCACCTTCTTCAGATCTTTCATCATCCAACAGCCCTTCATAACCTTTGGAACTAAGATATTGATCAAACTCCAGCCCATTCTTTATTCTCATTACAGAACTAGGATGATAGCATAATTTTCTACAGGGGTTTGAAGGCCTTCCAATTCGCTTTCCTCTTCATGGGGCATCTTGGCCCTGGCGTAGGAATGATCCAAAAGTCAAGAGGCTGCCAGAAGGAACTCTATCATGTTCTCGTTCTGGACAATATCCCAGACCCACATGTCTAAAGTTAATCTGCCATTTTTCCAGAAAGTGGAGAGTTCAACCCTAATCTGCAATGGCTGGCCAATGTCTGCTTGAGCCCTGATATAGTTAGGAACAAGGCTCTTCAATAGAGGATTTGTGTTTCTGCCTTTTAGGAACTATTGTGTTATCTGCTGCCTTCTCAAAGGCTGTCTTAACAGTGACTTTTTAAAAGACCCAGAGGTCTTGGATGACTGCTTCTTAAATGAGAGTGCTTCCATTCCTTGTACATGTGGTGCAGTTTTTCTTCCAATACCTAAAATGTTGCGATCCTTGAATGGCATTCTAAAAGCTGTAAACCTGTGAGCAGCATCAATATTCCATTCTTTCAAGAATCAATTTAATTGTGCTGCAATTTAGGCTCAACCTGCCAAGACGAAACCTCTCATAACATAAAAAACTGCACTCGTTGCTCCATTCCCTTTAGCAGATCAGACAATGAGTTCCATCATGAACTGCTTTGAATAAAGGCTTAAAATCTGAAGTCAAAGATTGCGAGGTATGTGCCCCAAACATACTGCACAACATGCAAAGTGGGGTCCACAAAAAACATTCTTTAAAACAGAATCAATCTTCTTTTCTTCTGGATTCCTTCAGAAAGCTGTCTGCTATCAGTGGCCAATGAGCATCTTCCCACCAGGCAGACGACCACTGAATCCAAATGCACTGTCTGTGGCAACTTAGATCTAGAATTAGAATAGAGATGGGAGATGAAACATGGTATATTGATCTTATAAAGATCTTTCGGCTCCTGCTTAACTACAATCAACATGTGGAGATGAATTGCAACCCCTGTATTGGAATCTTCTGAAATTCCCATAATAATGTCTCTTCAGACGTTCTAGGCTTCTCAGCAGGAGAAAAGCCTATATCCTCCATTACATCTGCCAGCACCTCTGGGAGAATTTCGTTAGAAGTATACTTTAGTCTTCCATCAAACAGGGTCACAACCTCTTTGCTGACCTCTGAGCTGGATACATCTGAATAGAGCTCATGTGACTTTTTTCTCACTGCAAAAACTTTCTGCTTTTTCAGGAATGCCGTGGTAAATAGGATAATCTTCTATATCCTCTCTTCCTCATTATTATCTCTACCTTTAAGGTGAGGATGATGATCTAAAGGTACTTGTGGAAGAAATTAGTCAAACATGTAATCTTTTCTTCTCATGTTTTCCCTTGCTGCCTAATTGAAAAAAGATGAAATTGCAGCATGCCTTCCTCTCGAGGTTCACTTCTCCAGTAGAAGCAACAGGCCCAAGGAAGTTCTTATCCAAATCACAAAGCATCTCCAAAATAGTTTCTTGGAGCTAATCTTCACCAAAATGCTCCTTGCTTCGGCGTCGCCCCCGATGCAGTGCTCACCATGACAAGACAGGTCAACGCCCTCACCTCCACCTGTTTTCACACCCTCCAACTCCTATGGTAGATCTTCAGATGGATCCCAAGCAACTGCTGCAACACTGTAATGCACACCCTGATGACAAGCAGACTTGACTATGTCAACGCCCTCTAAGCCCTACCCACCAAGAAGAACCTGAGCAAGCTACTACAAATGAAGAACGCCTCCGCCAAACTCATCCTGAACATCCCTCACCAAGAAAACATCACAGGACACCTGAGAGATCTCCGTTGACTCCCCGTCGAGAAGAGGATCAACTTCAAGCTCCTTGTACACCCTTACAAGGCTCCCCACAATCTTGAACCCAGCTATCTTGCCCACCCCTTCCCCTTTTACTTCCCTGCAAGACCTCTCCGCTCCTCCCAGAAGGCGCTCCCCACCAAACCCTGCATAAGGAAGTCCTCAGCTGGAGGGAGATCCTTCACCTACCTTGCGGCTAAATGCTGGAACCCCCTGCCTCTCCACCTCAAGCAGTCACCATTGCTACCACAATTCAGGAAGGACCTTAAGACCTGGCTCTTTGACTGATTCTTGAGGACATACCTCACAGTGCCTTTAGACCCTACGGGTGAGTAGCGCACTTTAAAAATACTAATTGAATTGAATTGAATTTGAATTGAATATCATAACTTATGTTACCAAGAAGATCTAACCTTATGGAACGCTTCCATGTTTGGTCAGCTCCCAACAAAAGTCTGTACATGTGTGGTCTCCTCTATCTTCATCATAGAACTTTATCTCGGCCACAAGGGCCATAAAAGCACATAGCATCGACAAAATAATTACACAATGAATATATTAAACATATACAGTACATATTAAAAGAATATAACCTAAGTGTTCTTCCAGGGTAATTTTGATACATTGTTACTAAACCCATCATGCAGATAAAAAATTTGCTCTGAGAATCCAACTTGCCCCAAGGTACTTGACAACAGCAATTACCAGGGTCGAGCAGGTGTCTGATCTAAGAATTCAAATGGCTGCGTTGGAACTACGGACTCCCAGCAATCTACAGCCAGGGCCAACCATTTCCATGAGAGGCAGCATAGGCAGGGCAAACAAATAGAACATGAGGGAGATTTTCAACATGTGTTTTACAAGCTGGACAAGTGATTGTCCCCTCAGGTGACCAGCAGCTGGTGAATGATCTTGGTGGCAAAGTGCATATGCAAAACTGGAAGTGCAATTTCCTTTCTCAAGACACCAGGATTATATCCCAAAAAACCTTGTAGTTGCAGAACTCTTTTAGGTCAGCGAAATCACTTGACAGGTTGGAGTGAAGTGCTACACTGAGTTCCTCAGAGTCTATCATCTTCCAATACTGTTTTTTTAGGTTGATTTTCAACGGAAAGGAGGCAGTAGTTGGAGAATCCCAGAGTTCGTTAAGCCCAAGCAAATAAAGTAAATCTTTGATATGTCTAAGCCAAGGGATGCTAAGAGAGTTGTCAGTTTCTAAAATGACCTGCAGGGCTACAGTAAAGGAGGCAAGCTCTGAGGTAGTCCAAAGACGCCGCCAATACAAGAGAGGACGTAGGCGAACCTTGAGCCTATGAGCTTCATGCCTAGGTCCTTGAGGAGGGGAAACAGTGGTGTGCTTGACAGGAGAGAAACAAGATTTCTCCCAAAATAGTTTTTTAGAAGTTGATAGTTCTTGAGCTTTGGCATAGCCCCATAGTTCGGTCCCTAGAGAGCCGAGCTTACAGCCTTAGCTTCGTAAATCTGGAGTGCAGGGCGTATTTGCTTAGTGTATGAAAGATTAAAATTGTTTATTAAAACCCCTATAGTTTGTTTTAGTTTTAACACCTGCTTTGCAATATGTGACTTTCCTGACATTTTCTCTGTTAACATTAAGCCCAGGTAACTAAATGAGTTCACGTTTTCAAGTGGAGTACCTTCGAGCATAAACTTCCCTTTGAAGGATATGTGAGGATTGAGCTTCATAAATTTTGTTTTGGAAGTATTGATTTCCAGACCCCACGCGGAACAAAATTCCTCAAAGCACATGAGAAGTTTTCGTAGTCCACTTGGGGATTTAGATATCAATAGAGTATCATCTGCAAATAGCAGGACCGAAATTTTGAGTGTGTCTAATGATGGTGTGTCAGCCTCCACTCTGAGTATAGAGGAAACAATATCATTAATATTTATGGAAAACAAAGTGGGGGTAAGGACACACCTTTGACGTACTCCCCTTGACACCTGCATTCTGTCAGTGAGCTGCCCCTTGTCACCCCACCTAACACGTGCATAATTATCCTCGTGAAGCCGTATTAATATTGCAAGAATATGCTCGGGTTTTGCCATCACAGAAAGACCTTCCCACAGCTTATTACGAGGCACTAGATTAAACGCGGATTTCAAGTCCACAAAGGTGACATACGGATTCCCTTTTCCAATGAAAACAGTCTTCCAGTATAAAAGCAAGAACCTGAGGGTTTGTTCAATAGTGGATATTTTCTTACAAGAACCAGCCTGTAGTGGATTAAGTATATCACGTTCAGTCATCCAATCTTGGATTTTGCCCAGACGGCAGTGACAAAACACTTTCTGCTCACAGTCTAATAGACTAATTGGCCTGTAATTACAAGGGAGACCTCTGTCACCCTCTTTAAAAATCAGGACTACAATAGTACCCTTCCAAGACTCAGGTATAGGTGCCCGAGTCGCTATTGCATTTGATATGATAGTAATGTATCTTGACCAAACTTCAAGATCAGTTAGGAATAGGTCCGCCTGGACACCATCAGGACCAGGAGCCATACCGCGCTTTAGAGTACCCAAAGAATGTACTATATCCGCATGGGAAAACTATTGCGTCAATGGAGGGGTAAGGATTGGGTTAATAATTGAACAAGAGACCTTGAGGTCAGGAGCCATACTACAATGATCAGGAGAGTACAATCTGCTAAAATGGTCTATCTAGTCCATTGGAGCAATATTTGTTGTAATATTCAGTGCGCTATTATCAGGGCCATGCGCCGTCAGGGACCAAAATTCACTGCAGCCCACCATTTGTCATCTTGCTCACACTTTGCAAACAACTTAGGGCCAGATGTAGCAAAGGGTTTGCGCCTCGCAAACAGCGAAAATCGCCATTTGCGAGGCGCAAAAGCCTCTTTGCTATTCAGAAAGGCATATTGCGAGTCGGGACCGACTCGCAATATGCATTTCCGAATTGCAAATAGGAAGGGGTGTTCCCTTCCTATTTGCGATTCGGAGTGGAATGCAATTCCATTTGCGACCGCATATGCGGTCGCAAATGGAGTTGCAGTTACCATCCACTTGAAGTGGATGGTAACCCACTCGCAAATTGGAAGGGGTCCCCATGGGACCCCTTCCACTTTGTGAATGGACCCACAAATATTTTTTCAGTGCAGGGAGTGGTCCAAGGGACCACTCCCTGCCCTGAAAAAATACTGAAACTAAAGGTTTCGGTTTTTTTGTTAAGTGCAGCTCGTTTTCCTTTAAGGAAAAAAAAAACTGCTTTATTTAAAGCAGTCACGAACATGGAGGTCTGCTGACGACAGCAGGCCTCCATGTTTGCGAGTGCCTAGACTCGCTATGGGGCCGCAATTAGCGACCCACCTCATGAATATTAATGAGGTGGGTCATTGCGACCCCATAGCGAGTCGCAGTCGGTGTCTGAGACACCGTACTGCATACCAATTTGCGAGTTTCAAATTGCGAGTTGCAGGGACTCGCAATTTGCAAGTCGCAAATTGGCGTTTTGCTACATCTGGCCCTAATTTATGAAACTTTCTAGCTGAACGAATGGCATCTACATCCTTAGATTTAATAGCTTGGATTAAACGCTTTTTCGATGACTGACGTTCTTTATTAAACCATTGGTGTCTACCCTTAATCCTCGCACCACCAGAGACTATGGGGGACATTCTGACTCAGGCGGTAGGTGATAATGTGGCAGTAGTACCGCCAACAGCTGGCGGTACATACCGCAATATTATGACATTGGCAGGTTGGCTGCAGCCAGCCTGCCAATTTACCGTTCCTACCGCCATAGCGGTAGCAGCCGCCAGGCCGGAGATAACAATCTCCAGCCCAGCGGCCGCTATTGTACCACCGGTGGCATTTTGAGCCTGCCCACCGCCATGGTTTTCGTGGCATTCGCAACACCACGAAAACCATGGCAGAAGGGCCAACCAGTGACAGGGAATTCTTTCCCTGTCACTGGAAGGAAGCTCATCCACCCCTCCAAACACTCCCCAGAAGCCCCTCTCCATCCACGCTCCCCCCTTCTGATCCCCCACCCCCAATAGACACACACTCGCAGACAAGCACCACACATACACACACTCCCTCACACTGGCATACACACATTCATTCATACATGCATCCATTCATTCTCTCACACATCCGTACACACATTCACACTGACATGCAGACACGCATTCACATTTCCATTTGTACACGCATTCTCACACATGCATACACCCACGCACACAACACTACACACAAACTCACATTCACGCACACACTCACATATACATGCACACAACCCCCCCCCACACACACACACAACACCCCCGTCCCTCCCCTGTTGGAAGCCCAACTTACCTGCATCCAGGGGGTCTTCCGGCAGGGAATGGGACAGGGTGCTGCTACCGCAATCAGCGCCCGCCAGCAGAACACCGCCAGGCTGTATCATGTGTCATGATACAGCTGGAAGCAGTCTACTGGGGTGGTGCTGCTGGTGGTAGCAGCGCCACCATACCAACATCCAGCAGTGTGGCCACAGTCGGATTTCTGACCTTCTTCTGGCAGATATCTGGATGTGGTAATAATTTGGGGAACGGATGGTAGCCGCGGCGAAGGTTTTTTAACGGCCGTTGCTGTGGCGGTAGGCGGCTTTTACCACCAATGTAAAAATGAGGGCCTATATCTACTGTCAAATGGGCAGCAATGCCCTCAAAGCATGCGGTATGAGTTGAACTTCTTTGCTCGTTGGGGATTGCGGAACCGGCCTCCAAGCACATCAATGAGGTATTTAGAACATCATTAGCAGCACTAATGATGCCTGGTCGGGCCAGAACCTTATTCCACTGCAGGTGACGTTTGTCATTAGCCACACCAATTCCCACGGATGCTGTAACTGGGTTATTAATCATAGACATTTGATTGCACAGGGCCGACATATGGACTGAGAGTGGGTTATGGTCGCTCTCAGATCTCTCAATAACCGTCATATCGATGAATTGGGGCCCCAATCTTATATCAACTAGGCAATAATCAATTCTGCTAGTGTGGTTGACCTTGTTGTAAGTATGGCGACCCTTTGTGTCAGATTTAGTCCTACCATTGAGTGCCCTTAGCCCAAATTCGATAGTCAAAGACTTTGCCTGAACAGCAACTTGCGACCACATTTTAATGGGCGGAATGTCCAAGACGGGAACATACGCTGCCCGATCCTCCTCATGAGTAAACCCAAGATCTTCCCAATCGAGAGGTTCTAACGTGACATTGAGATCACCTGCCCCAATGATTTTATAGTGCCGAGGACATTTCTGCAGAAATGTCTCCAGGACACAAAGAGTTTCGGAAGCCCGACCCCCCCTGAACCCACTAGTGTAGAAGTTAAAAATTATCACAACTGCGTTTGCACCAAATGATAGCCGACGACCTAATACATCAGGGGAATCAATGGATAGCTGAGATATACGACAATTTAGTGATGTTGTGGCCCAAATAGTTAAACCACCAGAAGGCCTAGCCCTGGTACTGAGAAGAGCAGGAATATAAAAATTTAGGTAACAAGGCCGGAAAGAGGATCAATCGACCATGTCTCCTGGAGGAGATGTAGGCCATGCTCCTCGGTAAAAAAAAGTGAAAGTTGGAAGGGGGAGGGCAGATCTCAGACCTGCCACGTTCCAAGAAGCATATTGCACCCCAGCGCTTTGGGGAGCTGCCCTGACCACAGATGTGGTGTTCGCAGGATTGGCTACCGTATTTTGATATGGCAGGTGGAATTGGTGGTGGGGCGGTGGAGTACTATCACAAGTGACTAGTAGGTCTTGGGTTAACTGGTGGAATCTATCTGGGAGAGCTAACCTGACTATAGATGTAATGTTCTCACACTTAGCTGGCTGATCCTTAATTGACAGATAAGGTTGATGGAGGGATGAGAGTGCGGTGTTATCACAGTTGAACAATTGGTCCTGAATAGACTGATGGAGTCTGTCAAGAAGAGGAGCATGAGTGCTTGTGGTGTCAACGTTAGAAAGAGCAACCAGACCAGAGACAATTGTTTCATGTGAATCAGAGGGTAATTCAGCAAGGGTTTTGGATGTGCTCCAAGTCTATCGTTCTCATTGAGAACAGATAGGTTACCTGAAGAATGGTTGGTAAGCCGGGCCCCATGGTAGGAGGAAATCCAGGGGTATTTGAACTGGATACAAGATTGCCCAGGGGCACTTGTCCTTGCGTCTAGGGCCCCCAAATTATCCACCATGCTCCTGTCCCTAAATGTCACTTTATCATATCATAGCGTGTATCTGGATCGGGCCCTCTTACTGCTTCAATTATATCCTCACGTATTACAGAATAGCAACCTCTCACATGGTGAATCCAATGGATCGCCTTGTTTCTGACAGAATCTCCCCATTCCCTTGGGGCCAGTGGATGTAATTTAGGGACGTTAACCATTAGAACAGTGTTATTTAATTGAGGTCAGTCAGTAACAGGCTATACAGCGCGATTTAAAACAGTGTAATTCATAGGTTTAGAAATTTGATGACAGAACCTTGTTTCTTTGCCTACGCCTAAGCTATTATGTGTAGAAGGCTGATAAGAGTCCCCCTTCCTGACACCTACTGGAGGTTGGCCAGCACAAGGTGCTAAGCCAGCATCCACAGGACAGGAGACACAAATATGACTATTATTGCAACTAGTCACATGCAATTTGGGTAACTTTACCGGGGGCCCCAGGGAGTTAGACGTGGGACTACAAATATGATTCATGATGTTCGAGGCATCTAATGGAAATAACTGCTTGACTATTGAGATTAAAGAATTTACTATACATTTAAGCTCTGACACCTCACTCTTTAGATCTTGTATACATGAGATGTACTGAGCATTGGACTGAGCTGAGTTTGTGTCTACTGTCCCACCCACCCTGGTACTTAAGTGGGATCATTGTATGGGTCTGAAATATTGATTAAGAGGCTGAAGCGGTTGGTACATTGAAGAGCATCACTAACATTGAGTGAAGGCTCGTTCACTGATATTAGGGGAACGTGGGTGATAACATTTCTGCCCTCCCCCTGCCCTGTAGTAGCTGAGACATGGTGGCCCACATTTTTAAACATATCTGGAATTTTCCTATGACACGCCCCCTTCCTGACTGCGGAGCGCTTGCACTTTGTATCATTGAAGACACCATCACTTTCACCCAGGAGATGATCAATTCTATCCATAAGACAATTGTTAGTCTGGAATATGTAGTCCTCCTCCCGGAGTTAGCGCCTCCCATGCTGCGGTGAGCTCCCTAGGGCTTTATATCGATCGTTGGTGTGGTGAGTGGGAGCAGCTGTGGCAGAAATGGCCGCCTTCTGGGGCCAAAGAGCAGTCTGGGATATGTAGTCCCCCTCCTGGAGTTAGCGCGTCCCCTCCTCTATTCAACATGGATGCTTCCTTTCATCACTACCAGAAAGTATAAGGAATACTGCAGAATTGTGTGCCTGATAAGTTTCTAAATATGACTCACCTGAAAACATTGAGTGCATATCTCATGGCCAGGGATTCATCCATACTCTTGCAGCTTATTGCTTTCATTGTGGAATTATGTTCCCCTCAAACTTGACAGGGGAAGGATATCAAAGGTAAAGACTTTGCTCTTAGCTAGACAGAGGCTTCATACTCACAGCATACTTGTCTCACTATAGACCGGAAATAAACAGGAGGATGCTCAGAATGCTAGCTCTCTTATGATGCCGAGTATAGGAAAGGGCATGGCTTGCATTTTCTGGTCTCTAGATATTCCTGTCTTTGGAGATTCGATTCACCTCCAAAGTAATACTGGTACTAGGACAATGTGATGAACGTAGAGATAATAGGTATTGTAGGTCCTTCAAAATTGATAGAACTCTCCACTTCCTCTCTGTGTGTTCAGTGGCTGCCATTAGGGTTCCTTGGGGAAGTTTAGGTCCCAAATGTTTTTACCTGGAGCTCCCAGTAATACAACGTTTGGTGTTTCTTTGCAGGTATTGTCTTTTGAGACTCCTGTTGTGGCTCCTGTCCAGTTTCTTACTCAGCATCTAGCCGCTTTCTATGGCTTTGGCTATAATTCTAGTGTTATTAACTTTTCTTAATGATTTTGTCTCCTTATCTAAGCATTTTCACGATCGCATTATTTTATGTTTTTCATGAGGGTTTGTGTCCAAGGTATCTGCCAGGTTCCTTAGAGTGGAAGTAATTGCCCTAGGATCTTCGTCTGAGAAAGATGCTTCTTGCTCCCTTGATGTTTATGGAGGAGTTTTCTGTTATCTGACATGCATAAGGTCATCCAAGAAAATGTATTGTTTCTTTGTTAATTTACAGTTTTGGAAAAAAGGGGTTTCAGCTAAAGACATTGTGGAACTTTAAAAATAGTGGTATAATGCTCACATCTCCCAGCTATCAAATCTGGGGATACTTGAAATTTACTAGTCCCATTGGAAGTCTCCAGTGGTATTAATTATGATTTAAAAGTAAGGGACAAAGAAAAGCACGAAGAATTCTTTCAAGAAATCAAAAGACAAAGAAGTAGTGAATAGGTGAACATCGACTGTGCTCTATCTTAAAGTTGCCCACAATCAGATCAGTTCTTTATAAGGTACTCTGCACTATAACTGGAATGGGATTTGTGCCCTAATTGCTTTTCTTCAGACTGTGACACAAAGAGACCATGGGCCACATGTACAAAAGTATTTAGCATTTGAAAATGGTGAATCGGGCTGTTTGTGAACGATAAATGGTCTTTTGCCATGTACCTACCCTATTTTGCGATTTGGTACCAATTACCAAATCACAAAATAAGGTTTGCGATTCAGTATTAGGAAGGGGCACGTTAAGACCGTCACTTCCTAACAGCGAGTCGCAGGGCTATGTATGAATGTTTTGCAGCTGAAATGCAGTTGCAAAACATTAATCTTTTACCCACTAGCTGAAGGAGACGGTAACCCATTCACATTCGGGAAGGGTTCCCAAAGGGACCCATCCCCCTTTATAAATGTGGGCAGCAATTTTTTTTTAGAGCCAGCAGTTATCCCACTGACCATTGCCCACTCTTAAAAAATTAAAAGAACACTTTTAATTTTTAATTTTTTATTGCATTCATTTTTCTTTGGTGACATGGTGGTCTCCTGACCCTATCAGGCCACCATCCCTGTGAGTGTAGGCCATTCCCAAAGGATCGCAAATTGTGACCTGCCTCATGAATATTGATGAAGCAGGTCCCTTTACCCGTTTGGGAATCACAAACAGTCCCTGAGACACTGTTGCACATCGCATTTTGTGAGTTCATAATTGAGAGTACCAAAATGTCGCAATTAGGAACTTGCAAAATTTAAGAATTGTACATGTGACCCCTAATGTACAATCATGGCTTCTGCACTAGATCAAATTGTGTGATCCTGTGCAGATCTGTGTATAACTCAGTTACTTCTTCCATCAAAACTGGGAGCTAGATTTACCATTATATGGCACAGTGCTGCCTTGCTGCACTGCAACAAATGGAGAGAGCAGAAATGTGCCACATTTACCAACACCTTCTTGCACAAAAACATATGCAGCATACTTAGAAAGAGAAATACGTAAGGAGAAGTAAAGATATTTTTCCTTGTACCGCTGTCGGTACGGTGTCGCATTTTGATTCATTCTGAGGTTTAGCTATCTTGGTAAATCTGAGAATGCACCAAAATACATGGGAGAATGGGTGGGAGCACCCACTCTCCACCCATGTAACACTTTCCTGGCGCAGAGAAACTCAAGGCAGTGACTTGCGCTGCCTGGCTTTACTCTAGATTTACACACACAGGGTCACACAAGGTGGGCTTGCATGGCTTGGTAAATCTGGGCCTGAGAGTCCTACAATGCAGGCCGAACACCAGTATCAAGTGTGATGCATTAAGTAAGAAATGGCCATTGGGAGAAAGAGAAAATCCTATTGAGAGGTCTGGGGATGCTACAGCTGTTAGACTAACCGTTTAAGATTTCACAAGAAAAAAATAATTAAACCTGGATATGAAAGTGGTAAGCTAGAATAATCAGAAGCTGGTAATAACAGTGGTTTTGGGCGTGGGAAAATGACTCCTCTCTTTCAGTGAAGCTTTTTTATTTTCAATATTCTTAAAAGGGGGCTATTCTTTTGAAGCATCATAACAATGGGTAATGTATTTTTGCAAATTGCAACGTAGGTGTAAAAGAGGCAATTAAAGAGCACAGTTTAATTTGAAGATTGGTTTGCCCTTCAAGAAGAAAGCTCTGACGGCTAAGCCGACACCCAAACGAATTCTACTGCAGCATACATCTCTGTGTTTAACACCTTCTATTGGCAACAATATTCCATTGCCTGCTCTGTAGATGTACAGTGTATGTGACCTGTACATCTTTAAAGAAAAAAAAAAACAATGTAACTTTAACATTGTACAAACAAAGGGAAGGGGCTAAGAAGATGACTTTGCTCTCCACTGTTAAAAGCGTAGAACAAATGATTAAGGGCCAGATGTACAAAGCATTTTTCAGGTCGCAAACGGGCCGATGTGCAAAGCCCAAACTGCGATTCGGTAACTTGTTACCAAATCGCAGTTTTGGTTTTGCGATTCGGAAGGGGCGTATCAAGGGCATCCCTTCCTAATACCAAATCCAAATGGTATGTATGATTGTTTCGTGACCACAAATGCGGTCGCAAAACAATCGCAGTTAGCACCAGTTTCAAACTGGTGCTAACCCATTCGCAAATGGAAAGGGGTCCCCATGAGACCCCTTCCCCTTTGTGAATGGTAGCAAAAATATTTTTTCAGAGCAGGCAGTGGTCTCATGGACCACTGCCTGCTCTGAAAAAATTAAAAGAAAACTTTTCATTTTTGATTTTGAAATGCATCTCGTTTTCCTTTAAGGAAAACGGGCTGCATTTCTAAAACAAAAACTGCTTTATTTAAAAGCAGTCACAGACATGGTGGTCTGATCCCTGTGAGGGCAGCCTTTCCCAATGGGGTCGCAAATTGCGACCTTCCTCGTGAATATTCATAAGGTAGGTCATTTGCGACCCCATTGGGAACCACAAACAGTGTAAAGTACACTGTTATACATCTGATTTTGCAACTCACAAATTGCGAGTCGCTAAACCATATCTTTGTACATGTGGCCCTAAATGTATTGTTTGATTAATTGCACCCACTACAATGAAAAGAAGTCAGGTGTAGAACATGAGGAATACAAAACACTAAAGCGTGATAGCCTTAAACAAAAGGTGCAGATTCATTGGAAATGAGGAGAAAGAAGAGTGGAAATAACTGAGACAGATTTTAATGCAAGCTAACTACGAAGAGGGTTGTCGAGGGTTGTCGAGGTGTGTCAATAACCATATTGTGCTATTAAAGTAAAAGTAAAAAATGTCGACCATGACCTCTCCGGCCCCAACCTCTCAAAAACAAACTTTAGCGACCAACCTGCCCAACGTTTTGGCCAAAATGTCCAAAAAGCTTGATAAACACTGTGTGGAAAGTTAAAATTTCATGACTTCTGCATGAATCGAATCCCTAAACTGCAGATGCCTTTCATCTTAAATATTTATTTTGAAATATGTTGATCGGAGAAAGAAAATGCACTTTTAAGAGTTGTTCAGTGTATTTTTTTAATCAAACTGGGTTGGATTTGTATACCTGAGTTTTCTGCTGACATGTATATTTGAACTATAATTACAGTCAAATGTCTATACTGCCATCTGGTGTATGAAAGGTAAAATGTTTGCAACAAAACGTAAAATGTTTGTAATTGTCGTCCAATAATAACTGCACTGTAATATTTATTTATTCGTAGCACTGCGGAGGCGTTTCATACAGTACATACTTGGGGACATTTAGACTTCATGCCGCTTGTTGCATACTTGCAATACTAAGCACTCCACTATATTTCCAGCTGAGCCCTTCAGTATAAGTACTACCCCATATCATAACCGCCCTTTGCATCACTGACAAACATGATTACTTATTAGAACTGACAGAATGGATGTATGAGGACACGTTATTAGTATCCTGAAAATTAACCCCATTCCTGGAATATGTGCAGTTATAGTAATGCTGTTCAGATTTCCTTCAAAGTCAGGTGAAGATACTTCTCATTACGGCTGGTCTTTACCCTAGGTCTCCCTAGGCCAATAACCACAACACATCCCCTCCCAACAGCGGTCGTTAGGCGCCCACTCCGGCATGTACAGATGTTCACAGTGAATCCAGTCTCTACGTCTCCTACGTTCTCTCAAACGATTACCTTGGCAAAATGAGCGATGCCGAAAAACTCCATTCTCTTAGAGGCCCTGATTGAACATGTGTTCTAGCATGTTGTACGCAGTTCTACATTTCAAATGTGTAGTGAAGATCTGAAGAAAAAAACGCTCTCTCATGTATGTGTTGTAGTCAGTAGGCAACGGTGCATGTTGGCCTGTAGATACAGTTTTCTACATTCTCATTTCTCTTTTTTACAGAGAATGACATCAATTCTTCACATCAGGGCTATGCGTTTTTAAAAAGGCAAAAGAACTTGAGTTTATTTTTTTCTAATGTTAGTGCTTAAAATAACCTGTTAACAGAAGGACCTTAACCGCCTGAGTGCTTACCCACAATGACATTTATTCAGTTTTTTGAAGCATTCCCTGTGCCTTATTTTATTTATTTATTTAATAGTATTAACTGTTGAACCACCTGCCTTTTCCTAACACATTTGATTCTTTATTGAGACCTTGTGCCTTTGTGCAATGGACCCGTTCGATAGAATGTACATTATAACAGAAACTGATTACATTTCTAGGTGTGTTGTTTCTCAATAAAAGTGTAGCATTTTAAATTAACCTCTTTCATCTGAAATGGTTGTATTCTTAAATATTGACTACAAAGATATCGATCTATACAAACATTGGGCTCAAAATATTGACTACCATAACGTTTTTCTACTCTTATTATTGAACTAACACAAAAATCTACTACCAAAATATGATTGTACAAAAATATAGAGCATTTAAAAATATCTACGTCCTAAAGGCCAAATAAAATAAAAAAATACTTAAAATTAACAGTAGAATTACCCAAATATCGACTACAAAAATATAGTATACAAAAATATCTTCAAAATATTTAAAATATGTTTATAGTAAATGCACATTAAATATGTTACTAATTTATATTAATTTAGCAAATATACACATATTTTAATAAATATTTTCTACTCAAATATAAAAGTAAACTTAAAAAATTTAGAACATTCATAAAAAAAGCAAATTCCATTTTTAAAATGTTAATCCAGCTAATATAAATTGTTAATAAATTAAAAAAAACGTAAATTATATTTTTTGGTAAGCAATCATGATTGTATTTTTTAAAAAAAATCAGCAAAAAATTGTGGGAATTTAATTAGTCATAAATGTGTTTTTTAAAATACAAGTACATATATTTCCAAACTTGCTCAATATTTATTGAACCAATATCAATTTTATAGAAATAATGTAATAAATATGATTTTATAAAAAATATTATTAAATAACAAAACCAGTTAAAAAAATGAAAGTCAAGAACCCACAAAAACACCTAAACAAGTGGAAGAGAATTTTAAAGCAAAAATGAATAATTGCCTTCTAAAAATAATTAACCACTGTGTAAAGCACATATATGTTTGGATTTCAGATTTACTATTGTAACTCCAATCTCACTAACACCGGGGAAAGTGTGTATGTTTGGGGAGGATGGATGGGTCAGAGTTGCTATCCTTTCCAGTCCTACAAACATTAGAGGACGTGCAAATAAATGGAATGTGGGGTAAGATTTACTATTCTACCTCAAAGCTTACTAAACATTCATCAAAGTACATATATTATTGGGGGAGGGATGGATTTAATTTTCAAACTCCTATCCCATTAACATTGTGGACATTGCATACATTTGAATGTGTCAGCCTTACTTTTTTAACTCCAGTCCCACGAACTCTGTGGAAATTGTACACATTTGGGAGATCACATTTACTGTTCCAGTTCCAGTCCTACAAATATTGGAGGGGCGCATATTTACTATTTCTACTCCAATCATACAAACAATGGGAAATATGCATATATTTGGGCTTTCAAATGTACTTTACTAACACCAATCCCACTAACACTGGGAAAATAGCATACATTAGGGACAGGACATATTTAGTATTCTAATTCCAGTCCTAAAAACACTAGGGAAAATGCATACCATTGTCTTGGTTATTGGTCACTATTCTAGCACTGGGGAAGGTGCGTATATTTTGGATGTCAAATATAATATTCTAGCTCCAGCCCCACTAAGAATAGGGAAAGTGCATACATTTGGGAGGGGGTATAGACATTTGGTGTCTGAGTCCAATCCTAAGATTATTGTGGAAAGTGCATGTTAGAAATGGGGTCTTTGGTTGACAGTCAGGTTACCCCCTGTTCAATCAAGGACCCTCACTCTAGTCAGGGTAAAAGAGAATCACCCTCAGCTAACCCCTGCTTACCCCCTTGCTAGCTTGGCAGAGTAGTAGGCTTAACTTCAGACGCTAGGTGTAAAGTATTTGTACCAACACACACAGTAACTTAATGAAATCACTACAAAATGACACAAAACCGGTTTAGAAAAATAGGAAATATTTATCTAAACAAACCAAGACCAAAACGACAAAAATCCGACATACACAAGTCAAGTTATGAATTTTTAGAGATTAAGCTCAAAAATAGCGCTTAGAAACAAAAATGCTTCAATGAGATGTTAACACGGCGTCGTGACGGAGTCGTTCCCAACAAGCCGACACCAGCGGCGCCGGACACGGAGTCGTGTAGACCCCCAAGTACAGTACCTTTGGTGAAGAGTGAAAACAAGCCGATGCGCGAAGTCGGGGATCACGGCGTCTGTGCGAAACGTTGAATCCGTGCACTTCGAGCGACATCGGTCACGACGTGGTGTGGCGACTTCCACGGAGTCGCGGACTTCAGCGGGGCTGCAGCGGCGTTGGGCCTGCGAAGAGCGTCGCGTTCCAGCGAGGGTCACGGCGTCGGGTGCAGGCGGCGTTACCGGATTCGCCAGCGCCGTCGGTCCGGAGTCGTCCGAAGTCGATTTCTTTGGATTTCCACCAGCTTTCCTTTCAAGGGCCCAGGGACTGGATAGGGCACCACTTATCAGAGCAGGAGTCTCTCCAGAGACTCCAGGTGCTGGCAGAGAGAAGTCTTTGCTGTCCCTGAGACTTCAAACAACAGGAGGCAAGCTCTAAATCAAGCCCTCGGAGATTTCTTCACAAGATGGAAGGCACACAAAGTCCAGTCTTTGCCCTCTTACTCTGGCAGAAGCAGCACTGCAGGAAAGCTCCACAAAGCACAGTCACAGGCAGGGCAGCACTTCTTCCTCAGCTATCAGCTCTTCTCCAGGCAGAGGTTCCTCTTGGTTCCAGAAGTGTTTCTAAAGTCTGTAGATTTGGGTGCCCTTCTTATACCCATTTTAGTCTTTGAAGTCACCTTTCTTCAAAGGGGACTCACACCTACTTTTGAAATCCTGCCTTGCCCAGGCAAGGCCTCAGACACACACCAGGGGGTTGGAGCCTGCATTGTCAGAGGCAGGCAGAGTCCTTTCAGATGAGAGTGACCACTCCACCCCTCCCTCCTAGCAGAGATGGCTAATCAGGAAATGCAGGTTACACCCCAGCTCCCTTTGTGTCACTGTCTAGTGCGAGGTGAAAAACAACCCAACTGTCAAACTGACCCAGACAGGGAATCCACAAACAAGGCAGAGTCACAGAATGGTTTAAGCAAGAAAATGCTCACTTTCTAAAAGTGGCATTTTCAAACGCACAATCTTAAAATCAACTTTACTAAAAGATGTTTTTTTAAATTGTGAGTTCAGGGACCCCAAACTCCACATGTCCATCTACTCTCTAGGGGAATCTACACTTTAAGCATATTTAAAGGTAGCCCCCATGTTATCCTATGAGAGGGACAGGCCTTGCAACAGTGAAAAATGAAGTTGGCAGTATTTCACTGTCAGGACATATAAACCACATTACTTTATGTCCTACTTTATCCATACACTGCACCCTGCCCTTGGGGCTACCTAGGGCCTACCTTAGGGGTGCCTTAAATGTAAGAAAATGGAAGGTTTAGGCCTGGCAAGTGGGTACACTTGCCAAGTCGAATTTACAGTGTAAAAATACACACACAGGCACTGCAGTGGCAGGTCTGAGACATGATTACAGGGTTACTGGTGTGGGTGGCACAACCAGTGCTGCAGGCCCACTAGTAACATTTGATTTACAGGCCCTGGGCACCTCTAGTGCACTTTACTAGGGACTTAACAGTAAAACAAATATGCCAATCATGGAGAACCAATTACGTACACATTTTAAACAGGAGCACTTGCACTTTAGCACTGGTTAGCAGCGGTAAAGTGCCCAGAGTAACAAAAACAGTAAAATCAGAGTCCAGCACACATCAACAACCTGGGGAACAGAGGCAAAAAGTTAAGGGAGACCACGCCAAGGATGAAAAGTCTAACACGTGTCCCCCCCAGCTAAAAGTGGGGAGCAACTACCCAACCTCATGGGAGTTCTCATCACTAAGGCGGAAGAACCTGGACAGACCATCAGCATTGGCGTGCTCTGTACCAGGACGGTGTTCCACCGTGAAGTCCATCCCCTGTAGGGAAATGGACCACATCAACAGTTTTGGATTCTCACCCCTCATCTGCATTAACCATCTGAGGGGCCTGTGGTCGGTCTGAACTCAGAAGTGAGTCCCAAACAAGTAGGGTCTTAGCTTCTTCAGTGCCCAGACCACAGCAAACGCTTCACGTTCTATGGCACTACACCTACGTTCCCTGGGTAGTAACCTCCTGCTAATGAAGGCTACGGGTTGAACTAGGCTCTCTTCATTCAGCTGTGAGAGTACTGCTCCAATACAATGCTCTGAGGCGTCTGTTTGCACAACAAACTCCTTGGAGTAGTCAGGTGCCTTCAGCACAGGTGCTGTGCACATGGCAGCCTTCAGGGCATCAAAAGCGTTCTGTCAAGCCTCTGTCCAGATCACCTTCTTGGGTTGCTTCTTAGAAGTCAACTCAGTTAAGGGGGTAACAATGGTACCATATCCCTTAACAAACCTCCTGTAATATCCTGTGAGACCTAAAAAGGCTCTCACTTCAGTCTGGGTCTTGGGAGGCTCCCAAGCCAGAATCGTGTCAATCTTACACTGTAGGGGTGCCACCTGGCCACTCCCCACCTGGTGTCCTAGGTACACCACAGAACCCTGCCCTATTTGGCACTTGCTCACCTTAATAGTGAGACCTGCCTTCTGCAGGGCCTCTAACACTCTCCAGAGGTGTTGCAGGTGTTCCTCCCATGTGGAACTAAACACAGCAATGTCATCCAGGTAGGCGGCACTGAACTCATGCAGTCCTGCCAACACCTGGTTGACCAACCTCTGAAAAGTGGCAGGGGCATTCTTCATCCCAAAGGGCAACACGTTGAAGTGGAAGTGCCCATCTGGGGTAGAGAATGCTGACCTCTCCTTGGCCCCCTCAGTTAAGGCAATCTGCCAGTACCCAGATGTTAAATCAAACGTACTGAGGTACTTGGCAGTTCCTAACCGATCAATGAGCTCATCAGCTCGGGGGATGGGGTGTGTGTCAGTCTTGCTGACCGCATTGAGATACCGGTAGTCCACACAGAACCTAAGTTCCGGAGTGGCACCAGGAGCAGCAGCCTTTGGGACCAATACCACTGGGCTGGGCCAAGGACTGCTGGAGTGCTCAATAACCACTAGGGTTAACATTTTGGAGACTTCCTCCTTAATGCAAGCCCTGACCCTGTCAGTCACCCTGTAAACCTTATGTTTAACAGGTGTACTGTCCCCAGTGTCCACATCATGTGTGCACAGGTGTGTGACTCCTGGGATCAGGGAAAACAGCGAGGCGAACTGTCCCACCACGTGGCGACAGTCCCTCTGCTGTTCCTCAGTCAGGGAGGGGGAGAGGATCACTCCCTCCACAGACCCATCTTTCTCTCCTGAAGGCAGGAGGTCAGGAAGAGGCTCACTCTCTTCCTCCACCCCGTCATCTGTTGCTAGGAGCATGGATAGCTCAGTTCGCTCAAAGTGTGGTTTGAGGCGGTTGACATGTAGGACCCTCAAAGGGTTCCTGGGGGATTGCAAGACTACCAGATAGGTGACCTCGCTCTTTCTTTCCACCACCTCAAAAGGCCCAGTCCACTTATCTTGGAGAGCCCTAGGCTCCACTGGTGCCATGACCCACACTTTTTGTCCAGGCTGAAACTCAACCAGAGTGGCATTCTGGTCGTACCACCGTTTCATATCCTCCTGGCTTGCTTCCAGGTTCTCCTGAGCGAGACTCCTGAAGCGGGCAGTCTGGTTTCTTAGTGCCAGCATGTAGCTAAATACATCCAGGGGTGGTTTACTAGGAGCTTTCTCCAAAGCCTCCTTCACCAGACTGAGTGGTCCCCTCACAGGGTGGCCATAGATGAGCTCAAAGGGGCTAAAGCCAAGACCCTTTTGAGGCACCTCCCTGTAAGCGAACAGAAGGCATGGCAAGAGGACGTCCCACTTACGCCTCAAGGGCTCTGACAGGCCCTGAATCATGCCTTTCAAGGTGCAGTTGAATCTCTCAACCAGACCATTACTTTGGGGGTGGTAAGGTGTGGTGAACTTGTACGTTACCCCACACACCTTCCACAGAGACTTCATATAAGTGGATATGAAGTTTGTACTTCTATCGGATACCACTTCCTTGGGGAACCCCAAGCGGGAAAAAACTCCCATCAAGGCACATCCCACCACGGGGGCAGTGACCATCCTTAGAGGAATGGCTTCTGGGTACCGAGTGGCATGGTCCACCAAGACCAGGATGAACCTGTTGCCCATGGCTGTCTTGGGATCCAGAGGCCCCACAATGTCAATTCCTACCCTTTCAAAGGGAGTACTGACTACAGGTAAAGGTTGGAGGGGAGCTTTGCATTTCCCCCCACTCTTGCCACTTGCCTGACAAGTCTGACAAGACCTACAATAAGCAGCTGACTGCTTGTGCATCAAGGGCCAGTAAAAGTGGGAGACAAGCCTCTTATAGGTCTTGTCCTGCCCTAGATGTCCTGCCAAAGGCACATCATGAGCCAAACCCAGTAGGAAGGCCCTGAAGCACTGGGGTACCACCAGCATACAAGCTGACTCAGGCTCAGGAACCTTAGACTCACTATACAGGAGGCCATCCTCCAAATATATCAGGTGAGTACCTGGCGCCTCGCCAGCCGCCTGGGCTGCAGCCTGCTACCGCAGCCCCTCAAGAGTAGGGCACTCCTTCTGCGCTGTGCAGAATGCTTCCCTGGTGGGTCCCCCTTCCTGCTCCCACTGTGACAGCTCAGGGACCTCCCCCAGTTCAGCCACCTGCTCCCCTAAAAGGTTCCGGGGCGTCACCCTCAGGCTCCGCCTCCTCCAGGACCGTGGGAACCTCGGGGGCCGGTTTCCCGCGCCCCCTGCCCTTCCTCTTCTTGGCGGTCCCCTGGTCCATTGTTTCAGGCTCCAGGGGCTCTTGACTACCCTGATTGGCTGCCATAGACCGGGTGGATACGCATACCCACCCAGGCAGACCCAACATCTCCAAGTGAGACCTGTGTTCCACCTCCTTCCAAGGGGAATCCTCCAGGTCGTTACCTAGCAAACAATCAACAGGCATGGTTTGACTCACAGCTACTTTCCAGGAACCTGAGACCCCCCCCACCCCCATTCAAAGGGAACCTGCGCCACTCTGCAGAGGAGCTCAGAGTTGTCTACCGCAACTACTTGGTGAAGTACCCGGGGATCAATCTGCTCTTCAGACACCAGGTGACTCCTCACTGTAGTCACACTGGCTCCTGTGTCTCTCAGAGCCTCCACCCTCTGTCCATTGATGGTCACCCACCCATTGCCTGTACTTCTTAGTGTTATCAGGCATTAGGTTTCTCTGGACCATCTCACTGTCCCCTAGTGAGACAAGGGTCATTTCTGCTGGTTCCCACCCACCTGAAACCAACTCCTCCCCAAGCGCTACACTGGCCAAACCCTGGGACGGTGCACCAGTGGGTGCCGGTGGACTTTTGGGGCATTTGGGGTCCCCCCTCACATGGCCCACCTGGTCACATGCATAGCACTTACGTGGGGGACCACCTGCCACTGGCTTCCCTTTGGGCAACCATGGCTTCTTTTCACTGGGGGGTTGGGAATCCTTACCCTGGGAATCAGTTTGGGGCCCTTTAGAGAACTCCCCCTGTTTGCCCTTACCCCCTACCCTTTCTTCTGAGAGGGACCCTGCCCACCCTTGGCGTGGTCTCCCCCATACCTCTTTTGGACCCTGGTGCTGTCCCAGTGGTCCGCTTCCTGCGCAAGCTTCCTGGGGTCAGTCAGCTTGCTGTCAATGAGGTGCTGGCGCAGCTCTGGAAAACATAAACTGTACAAGTGCTCCCAAGCAGTTAAATTGTAAAGCCCCTCATACATGTTTACCTTACTGCCCTTCACCCAACCATCCAGTGACCTGCAAAAAGAATCAACACATTCCAACCATGTTTGGGATTCCTTTCTTTTGTAGGATCTAAACTTCTCCTTGTACTGCTCAGAGGTGAGACCATACCTGGTGAGTAAGGCCTCCTTCATGACAGGGTAGGTGAGATCCTGAGCATCCCCTAAGGCTGTCAGTGTGTCCCTCCCCTCTGTTTCAAAATGCTTCCACAGGGCTGCCCCCCAATGAGCTTCAGGGACCAGGTTCATGTGGAGAGCTGACTCATAACTCTTGAACCACAAGTAGATATCATCCTCCCTCTTATAATCCCTCACAAGGTCTTTTGGGATGTGTACCCTTCTCTCAGGCTGCACTGTAGGATTGCTGTCACCATCTCTACTGAACTGGCTTCTATGATCCATCTCTCTCAAGCTAAGCTCATGAGCCATTGCTAACTTCCTCTCCTCAAGGGCTAGCCTCCTCTGCTCCAATCAATTAGTACTCCCTTTCTGCCTGTCTGTCCTGTAACTCCTCAGGTGTCAGACCCTTGGATGAGACACTGCTACCTGCCCTGGAGACCTTCTCCCTGGACATAACAGGCCCACCCACAATACCATTGTGTACTGAACACTCTTCCTCATCCTCCTCATCTCCCTCATCCTCTGTGTGCCCTTCAGTGCTCTTGGTTGTCACCCAGGCCCTCAGCGCCTTTTGCAGCTCCTCCTTCCTGGATGAGCTCTTAATGGGACAGTCAAAACTTTTACAGAACTGCTTCAACTGAGCTTTGGTATAACTCTCTAATTTCTCAAGGTCAAAGTCAGCTCCAACTGATGCATCTCCAGCATGGGACATGATGAAGATTCAAAAACAAGTGTAAAGTTCCAAAGGCAGAAAAACAAGTTCCCAAATGAAGTTCCAAAGAAAGTCAATCAAGGAATCAGTGAGAAAAAAATGAATGCAGAGCAAAAGCAGTCCAAATAGAAAAAAAACAAAAATCACAAGGCTATTAGTATGTGGTCACGTAGTGGTCTGAACTCAAACAGTAGTGTACACTTAATTACTGTATGTCAAGTACAAATACAAGTCCAAATCCCAACCGCTGATCACCAATGTTAGAAATGGGTTCTTTGGTTGACAGTCAGGTTACCCCCTGTTCAATCAATGACCCTCACTCTAGTCAGGGTAAAAGAGAATCACCCTCAGCTAACCCCTGCTTACCCCCTTGGTAGCTTGGCAGAGCAGTAGGCTTAACTTCAGAGCGCCAGGTGTAAAGTATTTGTACCAACACACACAGTAACTTAATGAAAACACTACAAAATGACACAACACCGGTTTAGAAAAATAGGACATATTTATCTAAACAAAACAAGACCAAAACGACAAAAATCCGACATACACAAGTCAAGTTATGAATTTTTAGAGATTAAGCTCAAAAATAGCGCTTAGAAACAAAAATGCTTCGATGAGATGTTAACACGGCGTCGTGACGGAGTCGTTCCCAACAAGCCGACACCAGCGGCGCCGGACACGGAGTCGTGTAGACCCCCAAGTACAGTACCTTTGGTGAAGAGTGAAAACAAGCCGATGCACGAAGTCGGGGATCGCGGCGTCTGTGCGAAACGTTGAATCCGTGCACTTCGAGCGGCGTCGGTCACAACGTGGTGTGGCGACTTCCACGGAGTCGCGGACTTCAGCGGGGCTGCAGCGGCGTCGGGCCTGCGAAGAGCATCGCGTTCCAGCGAGGGTCACGGCGTCGGGTGCAGGCGGCGTCGGTCCGGAGTCGTCCGAAGTCGATTTCCTTGGATTTCCACCAGCTTTCCTTTCAAGGGCCCAGGGACTGGATAGGGCACCACTTGTCAGAGCAGGAGTCTCTGCAGAGACTCCAGGTGCTGGCAGAGAGAAGTCTTTGCTGTCCCTGAGACTTCAAACAACAGGAGGCAAGCTCTAAATCAAGCCCTTGGAGATTTCTTCAAAAGATGGAAGGCACACAAAGTCCAGTCTTTGCCCTCTTACTCTGGCAGAAGCAGCACAGCAGGAAAGCTCCACAAAGCACAGTCACAGGCAGGGCAGCACTTCTTCCTCAGCTATCAGCTCTTCTCCAGGCAGAGGTTCCTCTTGGTTCCAGAAGTGTTTCTAAAGTCTGTAGATTTGGGTGCCCTTCTTATTCCCATTTTAGTCTTTGAAGTCACCTTTTTCAAAGGGGACTCACACCTACTTGTGAAATCCTGCCGTGCCCAGGCAAGGCCTCAGACACACACCAGGGGGTTGGAGCCTGCATTGTCAGAGGCAGGCACAGTCCTTTCAGATGAGAGTGACCACTCCACCCCTCCCTCCTAGCAGAGATGGCTAATCAGGAAATGCAGGTTACACCCCAGCTCCCTTTGTGTCACTGTCTAGTGCGAGGTGAAAAACAACCCAACTGTCAAACTTACCCAGACAGGGAATCCACAAACAAGGCAGAGTCACAGAATGGTTTAAGCAAGAAAATGCTCACTTTCTAAAAGTGGCATTTTCAAACGCACAATCTTAAAATCAACTTTACTAAAAGATGTATTTTTAAATTGTGAGTTCTGGGACCCCAAACTCCACATGTCCATCTACTCTCTAGGGGAATCTACACTTTAAGCATATTTAAAGGTAGCCCCCATGTTATCCTATGAGAGAGACAGGCCTTGCAACAGTGAAAAACGAAGTTGGCAGTATTTCACTGTCAGGACATATAAACCACATTACTATTTGTCCTACCTTATCCATACACTGCACCCTGCCCTTGGGGCTACCTAGGGCCTACCTTAGGGGTGCCTTACATGTAAGAAAAGGGACTGCAGTGGCAGGTCTGAGACATGATTACAGGGTTACTTGTGTGGGTGGCACAACCAGTGGTGCAGGCCCACTAGTAACATTTGATTACAGGCCCTGGGCACCTCTAGTGCACTTTACTAGGGACTCAACAGTAAAACAAATATGCCAATCATGGAGAACCAATTACGTACACATTTTAAACAGTAGCACTTGCACTTTAGCACTGGTTAGCAGCGGTAAAGTGCCCAGAGTAACAAAAACAGTAAAATCAGAGTCCAGCACACATCAACAACCTGGGAAACAGAGGCAAAAAGTTAAGGGAGACCACGCCAAGGATGAAAAGTCTAATAGTGCATATAATTAAAGGGTACATTTACTGTTCTAACTCCAGACCTACAAATATTGGGGTGACCTAATATACTTGGGGGTGTCAAATTTACTGTACTTACTCTAGCCCCATTAACATTGTGGAAAGGGTAAGCATTATATACCTGAGCAGAGATGTTTAAACTTTAGTTCCACACAATTTGAGGGAGTCCTTATAATTAGAAATGTGAGCATATTTAGTATTGTAACTCAAGCACTACAGCACTGAGGAAAATACATATAACTGGAGTTAAATTAGTTATTATAATCTAAATCATATAAACATGATAGAAAACAAGTGTATATGTAATTGTTTTTGTTCACAAAAGCAACACTTCTTATTAAATTTGTATTCATATTTTGTGGTGTCACATTTAATATTAAAACTACTTTTCCACAAACATTTTAAAACTATTTTTGAAAATTTAATTTGAACATTCAACATCTAAAACTACATAGATAAATACATGTTATTAACTTTAATATTTTAACAGATTTTTTAAAAGATTTTAAAAAAAATGCATTAGTATCATTCCATTTTAAGTTAAATACATATTCATCATCTGAAGGATGTAAACATTTTAAAATAATCATTTACCCACTAAGTCAACTTTAAAAAAAATTAATAAACATTAAAAATATTGAAAATGATTTAATGTATTTTAAATCTATACCAACACCTAGTTTTATTAAAATTATTTAATAATTTCATAATATTTCCATTATTTATTTTAAAATCCTAACCAACTTTTTCCCCCAATAATACCAAACACCCAGAAAAAAAGATATAATATATTTATAAACACTGCCTAAACAAATGAATAACCAATGAACATAACTGAAATATCAGAGATGCAAACATAATACATGTTTTCCATGAAGCAGTATCCATCAATGCTCTAATAAACCCCAGAACCCCACCAAATAGCTTTAAAAAATATGTTCATAATTTTTTTATATTTTTATTCACAAAATACATTTCTCAAAAAGAATAACTAAATATGATACAAAAACAATATTAACTATCACAATATTCCAGTAGTCGATATTTTAAACTTTGATATTACTGTTAAAAAAGCAATATTCCTACCCAGATTATTCCTTTATTTTTAGGTCGAGCACTGCTGTAAGTATTATGGGCTTTTAACCACACCCATGTCACGCCCATCATTTTCACTTGTTTGTGGGCTTGCCTTTAAAAAATCACATGATTTCATTGGTAAATGCTTTCCGTTTGTCCAGCCTCGAGACTGTTTTTGTCACACCTTGCAGACTGCCCGTTACATGGATTATTGCACGACTGCCTATATACTTCAGCGTGGGCAAACTATTTCTTTTGTCTCTCCTTTGTGCTGCATGGCAGCCATGGTGCTCACAGTGCGAACAGGCACAACAGCATGAACTCAATCAGCAGTATAGGAGTGCTGGTCACATTGTTTACAGTACCTAATCAGAGTCATGTCTTGTGGCTCTCCCCTTAAAACACTTGAAATTGGAGAATGCTTTACGTAAAACAGAAATCCTCAAAGCGAAAGCAGTTCTCCTGGCACAGCGGGAGAGCCGATACTACAATATTCACTGCATTCAGGAAAACCCGACTCATAACGCTTTGCAGGGCTTTACTTTTACAAAACAATTTTGCTAATAACTCAGCCTGTGGTGGTCGTATGGCAATGGGACCACCACCAAAATGTTCATGACAATGTGCTCTTTCTGTCTACATCATCTTTGTGTCCCCACTCTAGGTTAGTGGGACCCTAAAATAATAACCCCTCCCACCAGTGTGTCTATTGAAGCTCTCTCATAGCTGGAACTTTTGTTTTACAGCTGGGCAAAGTTATGTTTTATAGACCTTGTTTGTAATATCATTGCAATAGTCCAGCTAGCTTTGGAAATATGTAATGCACTATGTCCTCTAGGGGATAAATATATGGTTACAATGCACTACTTTCTCCCATTCTTTTTTCATGTGGTTATGCCCTCTAAGGGCTGACTGTATGATTACATGATCATATTTCTTCTAAATGCTATTTTTATTGCGGTGTTCTCTAGGGGCTGTTATGAGCATTGCAGTCAACATAATATAATATTCGTGACACAAAAACTTGCTCCATAATGCTTTGCAGGGAATTACTTTACAAAACATTTTTTACTCATAACTCAGCCTGTGGTGGTCCTAGGACAATGGGACCACCATCAAAACACTCTTTCTGTCTACATCATCTCTGGGTCCCCAAACTAGGTTAGTGGGGACCACAAAATAATAACCACTCCCACTGTTCATTGTCTTTTAAGCTTTCTCATGGCTACATCTTTTGTTTTACAGCTGGGAGACGTTGTGTTTTAAAGGCATTGTTTTTAGTATCATTGCAGTAGGCCTGCTAGTCCTAAACACCTCCTCTAAGAATATAGTTACACTGCATTACTTTCTCCTGTTTTTGTCATGGGGTTATGCCCTCTAGGGGCTAACAATATGGCTACATGACCATACTTCTTAAAAATGATATTTTTGTTATGGTTTTGAGCATTACAGTCTAATGCCAAAGTTTATTTCTGATAAAGGTGTATATGATGATTCTATATGTTTTAATAATATCTCATTATTACAATTATGACCACAACTCAGGCCATCTTAACATCCTTATTACACTATGACTGATTGAACACTCTTGAAATGTTTGCGTGACCCTTCTAGTTTATTTCTCTTCTGTGGCTGTCTTGTGTCTTTTTAAGGGGAATTATGTTAGCAAGCCAGCAACTGTGATGGTGGGGTGTTGAAAGTGGTATTCTATTGGAATTAGCATGGCATATTTAAGTTAGGATGCTAAAGGGCAACATTTTCATTTTTTGCTGCGGTTACAGGAAGAAGGTAAATGTAAGTGCTTTAGTTATATGCAGGGCCAATGCAATTAAATGGCAGGAAAAGACAGAATTATGATGCAGGGTGACCAATTTATGTGGCAAGAAAAGTCCAGTTATGAATTTACAATGCCAATAGCTTTAACTCAAGCACATGCGAGACCTAATGCATTGGAAATGCTTGTTTTAGTTGTGGTAGTTCTGATACTTTAAGCTCAACATCAAGGTCAAGCTATATTCTGGAGTGAATATTCAGAATCTCCTTTATCTAAAACTGCTGTCTCATGCTATAGTTTTTCCATCCATGCATTGAAGCCAATAACTCATGTAAGGTGGGAGCAGTTGCTCATCTGCAGACAGTTAATTTCCAGACTGATTTGCCCTTGCAGGCTCAGAAGCTCTCTGAGATAGCTATTAGTGAATTATGCAGTAAACAAAGGACAATGAGGGTAGCTGGATTGTTTGCTGATTACTTTAGTTTATAATACCCAATATGCTCCTTTGTAGGTCAGAGCATGCCAGACAGCATAGATGTTTGGGTGCAAAAGACTTGTTTACATGTTGAAAGCTGACCTGGTAAGCTACTCCGCCTATTGCTTTTCATTGGCAATTGTATTTATTTTAGTGTGTCCATCTAGTCTTTGTCCATCCTGTGGTGCATAGTCTGTTTACAGTCTGTCTGAAAGTCTTCTTTTATACTTCTACAAGAGCCGTTTTTTTCTGAAACAGTTTGTTTCTCTCAAAAAATCAGACCATACCATCTGTCCCTAAAACAGAAAAGAGAACTAGAGCATGCAGGGTTTGGACTGGTTCCGTTGAGGGACTTTTAGTATGGCAGGCCCCTTGGCTACTCAGATAGGATATGTAGACTATATATGGCCATCACAGAGTCTCTCCTCCACATCCTCTTTGTCTGCGAATAGTTATTCCCTCTCTGGTAATTCATGCTCAGAACAACTGTACTATAACTGAAAATCCACACTTGCCAAAAAGCTATGGACTGGTGTTTAAAGGCTGAAGATCCACAGCTAACAGGCCATTCCATGAAATATACGTCTCTTGTAACTAAAAGCATGCTTAGTCTTGATCAACATTGGGTGAAGGGATACCCTGCACCAACATCAGTCTAGGTAGCTCTTGAATAGTGCAATACACCCAGCCTATCAGGTTAAGGCATTCAGTAACAATAGAGAATTAATAATAAACACTGCACCTCAAAGAATAAATAAGATGAATAACACATCACCTCTTCCCTCTTCTATTTTATACTGAAGTGTTCCTATGTGCAGTTTTAGAGACATTAAAGATAACAAAGCCGCTAATGATATTTTTAACTTTTTATTAGCTTTGAAAACACTGCTTTTGTCTCTTTTTAATTTATAACTAGTAAAAAAGGGTGCAAAACACTGTAAAGATTTTTTTCAAAAGCCGTTCTTGAGAGTGCGTGCATTTCCCCCATTCTCTATGTTTTCCCACATCTCCCAGCACATTTCTTTTCATAAGCATTAGAGTGCACCTGTTTTTACTATACTGAGGCCCTGATTTAACAAACGTGGCACTGCACACAGTGCAGAGACACTGTTCTTGCGCTAAGCAGGCGTTAAAAGTGCCGAAAAAAATGATGCATAGAAATTTCTTAGATTTCTTTGCACCACTCTTAGATTTCTTCACCATTTTTTCAGCCCCCCCCACCCCAATGGGGGAATGCCCCCCTTTGCATACATTATGCTTGGTGCAGGCATAATGTAGTGCTAAGGATTACAAAGTGGCACAATGCAAGCATTGTACCAGTTTGTAAATTTGGGGCAGCAATTTTGTCCTTGTTGGGCCACATTAGCGTGAAACACAATTACGCTAATGTGGTGCGAGGAGGTGCTAAGCGTTCTTAAATCTGCCCCTGAGTATTTGCCTACTTCTCTCAGCACATTTGTTTTCATAACATTCTAAAAATGTCATGTGCCACAACTTTGTGAATAGAGCTGCTCTTATCTACACGTTAACGTTTGTACAGCTTCACCCTTTGAGACGCTGTCCTCTGCTTTATAAATTCACGTGGCGCTCTCTCTTGCTTGTTCAATTCCACCTTTCTTTGTTGCTCTACCGCCGTTCTTATGCCCTCTACGTTGCTTCACCTTGCCTGCGTTCTTTCTCCCACAAGCATTCTTTTTCCCTCCCATTCATGTTCCTTTTTTTTGTTTACCTATTCAACTCGGGGCGGTAAACACAAAGGAAAAAAACATATTATTTTGTAGGTGCATGTGTGCTTGGTATGCGTGCCTGCAAAATGATGCAGCCAGCCGCATATACTTTTTTTAAAAACCTTTTTATAAGCCATGCTGCACAGCACCTAAGGTGCTGTGCAGCATAGCTAAAAACCATTGGCAAAGCCAATAGACCCCAATGATGAGACCTATTGGCTTTGGCAATGCTTGTTTTCCATATCCTTACAAATCAAGCTACCACCAAACACAAAATAAACACAGAGGCATCATTTTAATGTCTATCCTTGATGCCCTCTACTTCCTCCATCTGGGTACAGTTGAAGACTATGTCAAGACCTACAGCAGTGTCCTCTTCAACCTTATCACTCCAGAGTGAAACCTTGCAGATGATCAGGTTGAGTTTTCATCCAACCAAAGGTCTTTAATCAAATCATTCACCAAGCAGCATTAGCTGAACCTGTATCACTCCCCAACAATTAGGCTGAACACCCACATCAGAAACCTGCAAATGAATACAGCCACATGATGATCAAAGGAAGAGATGCCTTCTTCATCTTTAGACCTGATGTCTCCTCCAGCCTATCACATGACTATTTTATACCATCCAATATCTCTTCAACTTGCACTCTAGGGACCCTGACCTACCTCAGAATTAAGATCCATCAAGTTACGTTCTTTTCCTCCACAATACTGAACTTTCACACTTCAACATTAGGGGCAGGTGATATTAACCACCACGCCCAGAATCTGCATCAACCCTTTTATTCTTTTGTTCCTCTCACATTCTAAATAGAAAAAGTGTCACAAGAAGAAAACTTTATGGTCATCATCCAAGCACCATATGTTTACTTCCATGATCCCTATAGCTGCCAATCCAGATTTGCCGGCTCCGCAGTAATTGAACACTTTTTTTACCTTGAACAAACTGCCAACAATCATCAGATGTAGATGACATCCTATCTTGTTCCAAACACTACAGAATTGAATAGGATGAAAAGCAAAACTGTTCACCTGGATGATATCTTCATATTAAATCAGAACCAAATCTGTGAGCACTGGCTCACACCGGTTCAAGGTAATCAGCCTTTACTTGTGAGGTATGTTCTCCTTTTTTTCAGACTGAGAGGGAATTATGTGAAAGGAATGCAAAGAATGCAGCACTCAGTCTGAGTAATAAATGTATTAAGGCACTTCCCAGGTTACACAAAGATAATAAAGTGAGCACTTAATGTGAATGCAGCAACACACGTGCAACTCTTAAAATAATCACAGCAGTGGAATAATAGTAATCACAGAAAATGCAATACATCAACAATTTATATATATATATATATATATATATATATATATATATATATATATATATATATATATATATATATATATATATAGTGACTACGTATATTTATGCATGCACACAGTAAAGCTAGATATCAACAATTACAAATGCATCACGATGGGGCTCAAATCCAACATCATCCTTTGTCTGCCAACGTCAAGCTGTGGAACCCATGTCAACTGAGACAAAAGAGAACAACCCCAATAGGATTACTCTGTGAGCAATGCATCCACCCTCAGAGATGAGTTCCTTTTCTCTCAGTGTCAAGCTTCCCTACCTTATATACTTTAAGCAAACTTAAGAGGAAGGTTATAGAATCCCCCCTCCCTTTGAGTAAGTTTTGAAGTTCAAGCGCTGGCCGTATCAGGTCAGTGTTGAAAAACTGCCCAGATCTCACAGTTTATTTCCAAGACCAAACTGTACCCTCTCTACCATAAACATTCTCAACCTGGTACATCCGTATCAGGTTTCTTCCCCCATATTATGTTCCCTTCCCTGGTGAAAAAAGTGAAAACATTTTAATAGGCTGTGCGTCTAAAAATACCTGTGCCACCAATGTGACAGCGTTTGAAGCTAAGCTAAACACAAAATGGAGTCAGTGGTCAAGATGGAGTTGGTGGTTAAATACAGATAGCATTACAGAGGTACAACAACAACTGGCCTGAAAGCTGGGTGTTTTTAATTTTCACATCTTTCTTCCAGAGACATGTTGTTTTATATGTAGATTCCACATATTTTGCTCCTTATTCTGAGCTTGCAAGTAATATAATCTCTAGACAATAGTCTTGACTCCATTTGATGTGCACCAAGTAGCTGTGTATTAACAAAATCAACAACCAAACTATATCCTACTAATTGGCACACAGATCAGTTTTCGTACAATGAAAGCCATTTTCTTTGAATGTCCACATTCCTCTCACAGCCCAAAATTTCCATAGTAGGCAAAATTCCTAATACTACTATTTGACCACATATTGTATTTTCCTGTACAGATTATGAAAACTGTTAAAGCTGCTGAACATATTGAAGCTGTTCCTTCCACTCAACACTTTTGAAACCTGCAATCACTCCTTCACTCGTTCCAGAGTGAATCACTGAAATTCACTGTTCCAGGGCTTCAGGAACCACACCTTGCATATCCTAGAATTAGTCCATCATCTACTGGTGGTCAGCCTTCGATCTTGGGACCACTTCTCACCCCTGCTCAACCATTCCTGGATTCATTTAAAATACTTCTGTATCAACCACAAATTCCTTTCATCAAATGCCCTCTTACCTCACCTGAACTATACCCTCACCCCAAAAAGAAGAGCTCATCATGCTCAATGCAATCTTTTACAGCACTTAAAGAGAAACTTACCCAGCACAAAACAAAGTTGAAATGCCTATGACTAATGCACATGAAGCCCACCTTCTTACCTTTGAGTGGACTACTGAAGTCCAGCTCTTTTCACAAGCATTCTAGCTCAACCTAACAGCTGAAATCGTTTGTGCTGCGCAATGACTGACCCTGTATGGTAAGTCTACTGATGTCCAAGCTTCCTGGACTTCAAGCCATGACCTGAGATTTCTCATAATTTGTATGTAGGTCAAGGTTACCCATAAATTGTGCAAAGTGGTACACGAACGCCCGTAAAGCATTGGGCACCCGGGCCAGTAAGAATGTGTTGCCCGCATATAGCAATACGGGCAACTGAGTGCAGGCTATTCTTGGGGTATCAATTGGAGAAGCAATCAGGTAAGGACAGAGCTCATTAATGTATAAAATCAAAAGCAGAGGTGCCAAAATACAACCGTGGCATACCCTACGTTTGAACACAAATACCAGGGACATTTCCCCATTTGGGCTCAAGCGTACCTTTGCCTCCTAATCGGTATGCAGGTCATACAAGAACTTCACCTGAGATACATCTATGTCCTTGTCTGAGAACCTCAGCAACAACTTGACCCTGTTGACCGAGTCAAAGGATGTTGACAGGTCCACAAGGGCCATATACAGAGACCAGTACCTTGCATGAGTATACTTACTGACGATCAGGCTCAAGTTGAGGCACTGCTCAACCTTGCCTAGTCCTTCGCGGAACCCAAATTCATATGGTGAGAGAATGGCGTGGTTCTATGCCCAGTCCACAAATCAGTTATAAATCACCCTGCCAATAATCTTAGTAGTGCTGTCTATTAACAATATTGGCCTATAGCACTTGTGAGACATACAGTCATCCTTTTTAAAAATAGGGATGATAATCAGAAGCTTCCAAGAGTGGGTGATCTCCAGATTTAAAGAATTATTGAAGACATTTGTGATCAAAGGGCCACAAAGCACTACATTAGATTTTATTAAATCAATAGGAACCCCATCGGGACTTGGAGCTTTGCCGCCTGTAGAATGTGAGATTGCCAAAGTTACTTTCATCAGAGACACTATTACAGGAGAGGCATTACATAACTTTCCACCCAAAATTGCGACTGCCTCAACACTCCCTTCGAGATGGTAAATGGGCAAAAAATGTGCCACCCAATCAGAACCTAAAATGGTACATTGCAAGAGAGAACTAACGGGGGCATGTCTTGACCTAATTCTATTTGCAGTGTCCCAAAAAAATTTACTATTGTGCCCACCGCAGCTAGCAACTTTTCTCGCTCCAACTTGTGTAGAGCCTCCTTCTTGGTTTTAAGGGTGGACTTATAGGCCTGATGGGCAAAACGAACCACTGCCCCATACTTCGGAGAGATGACCAATGCCCATCTTAACTGCTGATTAGTTGCTGAGCAGTGTTTGTCAAACCAATGCAGCCCGCTTGCCCAGCAAGTACGGGTTTAAAAAATGAACATTTAATAGCTTGACTGAGAGCACTATAATGGATGGACATGGCACTACCACGGGTTGATGATTGACAATTAAGAAATAGCCCTTGATGCTGTTCAAAAGTGTGCCCAGCGTGGATAAAGGTTCTTTAAGGCACCATACAACTCTTAGACCATCAGAAGTATGCTGTTTAGGGATAACACTGGTCGTTGGCTTAGACCTACTTCTGGGTAATTACCCCAGAACAGATAGGGCGTTATGATCACCCCACTCTGCCCTCACTACCTCACCCCTAATATATCGGTGCACCAAATTCCTAGTTGTAAAGATGTAATCAATAGTTGGACAGCGGCTGTGTTCTTTAATGGTAGGTAAGGAGTGCCCATCCACACTCAGAATGGCAACTAAATCTATCAAATCAAACATAACCAAATATGTTGCCAACTGAATACCTCTCGCAACACTTACCTCCACCTGCAGCCCCTTATCCAGTGCCCCCCTTACATGTTTTTGCATTAAAATTCCCACATAAAAGAAATGGTGGCTGTTCCTCGGTGCACCCCTTTGGAGCCTGTATGTCAGAAAGAAAGTTAAACAGTTGCTCGAAATGTACACATAATGAATTGACAAAGTCATTGTTGTATAAGTTAATTAAGTAAAAGACAAATCAGGAAAGACTGTCCTGAATCAATAATACTTGGAAGGCAGCAGACCCAGAATCAATGGTTATAACTTTCACACCTAGATTTACATGTATGCAGTTTACAAGACTGCCCACAGTGCTTCCTAGCACAGAAGGAGTTGCTTGAATGGAATAACATGCTTAACCATCAAACAGAATCGGGGTGGTTTCCCAGGTCTCTTGCAAAACAACTATGTCGTACTTATAAATAACAGCCTGCCAATTAGATTTGTCTAATTTCCCATTGAGTCCTGTGACATTCCAACTAATTAAAGTATATGTACGAGCAACATCAAGTCCAACAAGTTCATCTCCGGACCAGCAGAGGTGTGTTCAGTGTCTGCACTGGCTATATTAGAAAGTCAATCAACGTTTTCGAGAACCTCAAATCTATTGGCTGTAGGAATAGCAAAAGGGGACCTTGGTAGGTCATCCCTAGGTCCTTGAAGAGGGTCTGCAGGCACAAATCTAGCGGAATAAGATTCCATTTTACTGGAAAGAAGAAGGCAGATGGCAACAGTCACGGTTTACAAAAACAGGCTTGACTGGTACTCTTGATTGACTGGCCACACTCCGGGAAAGGTGTCTTGTCACCTTTTAGAAGAACCCCCAGGTAACCAAAGAAATGGCGCTTCTCGTGGCACAAGGCCTGATCAGTAGATTGCAGGCTAAAAAAGGAAATCTTGCATTAATAATTATACAGTCACTTGTAGGGTCTCCAAGATCAGGGCCTATCCAGGCACATCTGCACACCTTAATGATGTCTCTAGCAGAAAAAGCACCTCGTAGGTTTCATTCTGATCTCTTCGCAAGGTGGAACCCCAGTAAATACAACCACGTAGGGACCGGCTGCAAGCGGGAGTTGACTACCACTCTTTGAGATGATAGAGAATCATCTATCAATCTTTTCTCGGGCAATGTGAAGCAGGAAGGCCCAGTTCCTGTAACCTCTTTGACACCTGCTTGGGATTCAAGAAGCAATGCCCTCTTAAGCCGAATGGATTCTTGGGACATACTAATGCTTCTCCCCTGTGAGGATTCCATATGGGAAAATGAACCTGATGAACCTGCTGACATCTCTGAGTTTGAAGCTGGAGAATGAGCCTCATTGGGGGACAAACGCGCAGTCACATGAGTTGGGGCAATATCCTCACCAGGGTTCCCTTCACAGGGAACTGGGGAGACAAGAGGACACAACAGAAGAGATGCTAATTTAGTTTTCAAGGCATCCAAGTGCAAGATCCGAGAGGTGAGTTCCGGCTTTAGCCAAGTGCTAAGGTGCTCAAGATAACCCTCCAACAGATTTGTTGAGATATCACGAGGGCATAGCGCAGAGCCCCCCAAGATAACGAGGGCGCACAATAGGATAGACGGCTATGGACAGTCTGTGAAGAAGTTGTTTGAAAAATCTTATGGATGCCATCGGAATTGCTGCTCCTGTATAGTGGCATTATACATTTTCTTCTTTCACCTCACCCAGTGAAAGTCAATTTACTGCTAGCAATGAATTGATATACCATCACTACAACCCAGGCGTACTACAGCCTTTAAAATAATTATGAAGCACTGCAGCAATATCATTAGTGAGAGGGCTGGGCCAAATCAATCAGTTTTGAAATTACTCTGGATCATCTTGTTGTAAGAGACCCTCCTGGCAGAAACGCTGATCAGTAAAGTCACCTGTCAGCAAGTATTTGTTTTGAACCCTCTGGTGGATGTTGTGAGATGCATGTATCAGGCATTGCAGTGCATCAGCAACATTATGAGCCATAAGTGTGGCATACTCGCTATCAGCGATCTCTCACTTTGAGCAGGGAAGCTCCATGCATGCTTTTGTCTACCTTCTGCATGGCTCCATGACAACATCACAAACGAAGTTCCATACTGCTTTACCCATAATGAGTCCGTGGCTGGTGTTGATTGCCATGTCATAAAGAGACCAGCTGAGCAGTCACAATGAAGTGTGTTTGTCTGGGCTTAAGGATGACTGCAACACTGTGTGCTTGTGGCATAACTACCTTAAAGATGAAGGACTTTGGGCCATATTTGGAGTTTGGCGGAGGGGTTACTCTGTCACAAATGTGATGGATATCATGTCCGTCATGTTACAAGTTCCATAGGCTATAATGAAATTGTAATACGGCAAATGGGATGTTTGACACGTTTGTCACTGAATAACCCCTACTGCCTAACTCTAATTCAAGCCCTTTCTTTCTACTCTTGATTAGCTGATGACACTAATATGGTCACATGCCTCACCCTAAGAGATTGAAAGTGAAGAATAATTAAGACGTATTGCTTCTCTTCACATTAGTACTGTAGCATAGAGAGTTTGAAAGAATCTATCAAAGAGCTGAATAAATCGCAGGATCAAAGTGTGTGTGTGGTTAGGGTAAGTAAATTGTGCAGCAAGTCAAAAAGTGAAATGTGTTATTGTTGTAGTCCTAGATCACAGGTTGCAACTTTTAAGTACTGGCTTGCTGTTACAAAATACTGTAATAAGTGCAGTGTTATGGCCACTTTGCCAGGATGTAAAAAGCTGTGAACGTAAACCTACAGTGCTTGTGGTTACCGAGGACAGTACATAAACAGAGAGCATGAACAATGTTGTGCTGATGGTAAGTGTAAATGAGCAGGACATGCAGTTGTGTGAGAACTTGGTAGAAGTATTTTTGATTGATGGGGTGTTATTCCTTTGCTATCTGACTCAAGATGGAAAATCATTCATCATTGCCCTTACTTGTAGATAAAAAGAATTACTCAAGGAACTCTATCATGGAGATGTGGAACCAGAAAGCTTAGGGGGGTATTAAAATTGATCTAAAGGAGTATTTTGAAGTGCAGGTTGATTTTAACTTAAGAAACCTAAACTGTCTCAAAAACTGGGCCTGTTATATTTGGTTGGAATCATCAGAGGTGTTTGGGTATCACCTTAGGACTGGAGTATGAGGAACAGATATTAATAATTGAACAGAATGAGATGTGCTTGGCAGCTGAATGACAAGCTGTAAATAACTCCTTAGGAAGTTATGAACAGAAATCAGGATATTTGTCAAGAAGAGTTGTAAAACTACCCAGTACTGAGTTAATCATAAAGGTGAAAGAAGAGGTGTTTGCTGTGAAGCACAAATTTATAGTGTTTCTTTGAGTGTTAGGCCGATACTGAGTAAAATGCTATTTGACTTGTGTAAAGATGGAGTAATTGAACCAACAGATTTGTTTAGGGTATTGCCTATTGTAATTGCATGTAAGTCCAACAATGAATAAATAATGTGCATTGTCTTGAGGTATGTGAATAAGGCTGTCTATGTGGATTGCATCCATTACCATGCATCGATGAGTTGGTGGGTATGTTGAATGTTGCCTGTTTTTCTCTAAACTCGATCTAAGAACAGCTTGCCAATAGGTGGTGGTGGTGGTGGTGGTGGTGGTGATGGAATTGAGGCACGTAACAGCATTTTTCACCCTGAATGGTGCTTCTCAAGTTTTGTAGAATACCATTTGGTTTGGCATCCACAGTGGCTGTGTTTCAGCAATTGATGACTGAAATGTTAAAGAGGATGGAAGGTGTGTGTTATCTTACTGGATGATGTTTTCGTGTCTAGTAACAATGACTTAGAACATATGAGGAGACTGAAAGAGGTTCTGGTGGGAATGAACAACAGAGGATTGCATGTCAGGAAGGATGAGTGAGCGTTTTGGTAAGTAGTGAAGTAGAGTATCTTTAGGCCAAGTTAAGGAACCAAGCCCAGGGTTACTCAAGGCAATTTAAGAGGGCCTGCCATATTCAGTAAAAAGCAGCTGATGTCATTCATGAGTATTTTGTCAAGTGTATGTAGGGTTTTACTGCTGTATTTCATCCTTCGATAAGGTAGCTAAAGGACAGTGTGAACGTCTAGTGAGGGTTGCAGCAACTTATGGCCTTCAAGGAGATAAAAACAGGCTTGTCAAAGCACTGTTATTGAGCTAATTTTCCCCAGATCAAAATACCATTATTATGATGGATGCCGTTGATTATGTCCTGGGGTTGTGTCCTCTCAAAAGGGGAGAGGTGAAGATTTCCTATAGCTTTTTCCACAAGGGTTTTTAAGGCCACTGAACGGCTATGCTCAGTGAGTGAGAAGGAAATGCTGGTGTGTATGGACAATACAGATGTTTAGAATGCTTTTGTGGTAAACCAGGTTCAATCTATGATCAGATCACAGATTGTTAGTACAAATTTTGAGTAGAGACATTGCCAACACAAAAAGAGCTGCAGCAAGAGTACTGAGACTGAGTGCAAAGCTGTTAGAATTTCAGTTTGAGGTGGACAATGTTTTAAGTAGCAGGAATCTGGCACCAACACCCAATAAGAAGAGTTTACAAGAGAAATAATGGTGGCCTGGTAAGGGTATGCAGGTTTTCCTGAAAGTGGGCATGTGCACTGTATGCAAACAGGCACACAAGAATTTGAGGTTTAGTAATCAACCCATGGTAAAGGTAGGGTTGCTTGCACATGCTTGGATGAAGCTGAGAATTGATTTTGCTGGACAGTTTCAAATGAACTGTGTGAAGAATCCCAACACTAAGAGTGTAGTGTAATTTTTGATGGATTTGTTTTATTGGGAAGGATGTCCCACAGAATTAGGTTTGAATAATGGAGTACAGTTTACAACAAGGGAAATGCAAAAAGTTTCTAGATGGTTTGGGCATTAAACATATGAAATTAAATGTGGTTTGTATCACTCATAATGGGCTAGTATAGTGAAGAGGGCAAGCAGGTTTATGAGAGATTGTGTTCCATGTGCAGTGGCTGTAGAGTATGCCTTGATATCAATGTTGTGGGCATATAAGCACACTTAGGGGGTCATTTTGATCCTGGCAGTAAAAAACACCTACTGCTGTGGCACCGGCCGCCAAAAGACCGACGCCACAGCTACCAGCTGTCTGCCCTATTATGACCACAGACGGATTTCCGCCAGATGGATGGTGGAAATCTGGCTGTGGACATGCCGGCGGATGGCGGTAAGGTGGTGCTGCTGCCAGCATCAGCGCCATGCCAGTAGACTGCCCCAGATCATATCATGACCCATGATACGGCCTGGCGGTGTTCTGCTGGCGGACACTGCTGCTGGCAGCAGCGCCCCATCCTGTCTCCTGCCGGTGGATCCCCTCACAACAGGTAAGTCGGGTGCTCCGACAGGGGAGGGGGGTGGGGGGTGTTGTGTGTGTGTGTGTATGTCTGTGCATGCGTGAATGCGGGTGTGTGTTGTGTGATGCAGGTGTGTGCATCTATGGATATGTAAGTGTTTGAATGGATGTCTGCATGCGTGGATGAATGTGGGAATGAGTGTGTGAATGCATGTGTGCGTGTGTGAATGAAGGTGGTTGAATGAGGGGGGTTCTGGAGAGGGAGGGGGGTGAGGGTGAAACCTGTGGATGTGGAGGGGGTGGGGAAGACCCCTCTCAGTGACAGGGAGGAAATTCCCTGTCACTGATAGTGCCTACCACCATGGTTTTCATGGTTTTCATGGTGGTAAGGAAGCCACATAAACCATGGTGGTAGGCGGGTCATAATCCCGCAGGCGGGCTAGTGACGGCCGCTGGGCTGGAGACTGAAGTCTCCAGCCCTGCGGTCATTACTGCTGTGGCAGGCGGTGTGGTACATTGGCGGTTTGGCTTGAGCCTAACCGCCAATGTCTTCATATGGAAAACAGTACCGCCAGCCTGTTGACAGTACTTTCCTCCATATTAACGCCGTCCGCCGGGGTCATAATGACCCCCTTAACCCCTAGGGTGCCCAGGACGAGCTGGTCTTGCCCTGGGCAACGGTTGCCCAGTGCTGAAGACAAGACCAGCTTGTCCTGCTATGGGCCCCTGGGGAGAGCACTAGCTAGGATCCAATCAGTCAGAAGGGATGAAGAAAAAATACATTTTCAGAAAATGTCTGGGTTTGGTAGGTTTCCCTAGATGGCTGTGGAGCCGAGGACCAAAAACGCAGGTGCCCCTCCCGCAAAAACAGGTAGTTTTGTAGTTGATAATTTTGATGTGTCCAGATAGTGTTTTGGGGCATTTCCTGTCGGGGGGCACTAGGCCTACCCACACAAGTGAGGTACCAATTTTATCGGGAGACTTGGGGGAACGCTGTGTGGAAGGAAATTTGTGGCTCCTCTCAGATTCCAGAACTTTCTGTCACCGAAATGTGAGGAAAAAGTGTTTTTTGGCCAAATTTTGAGGTTTGCAAAGGATACTGGGTAACAGAACTTGGTGAGAGCCCCACAAGTCACCCCATCTTATATCCCCCTAGGTCTCTAGTTTTCAGAAATGCACAGGTTTGGTAGGTTTCCCTAGATGCTGACTGAACTAGAGGCCAAAATCCACAGGTAGGCACTTTGCAAAAAACACCTCTGTTTTCTTTGGGAAAATGTGATGTGTCCATGTTGTGTTTTGGGGCATTTCCTGTTGCGGGCGCTAGGCCTACCCACACAAGTGATGTACCATTTTTATTGGGAGATTTGGGGGAACATAGAATAGCAAAACAAGTGTTATTGCCCCTTGTCTTTCTCTACAGTTTTTCCTTCCAAATATAAGACAGTGTGTAAAAACGATGCCTATTTGAGAAATGCCCTGTAATTCACATGCTAATATGGGCACCCCGGAATTCAGAGATGTGCAAATAAACACTGCTCCTCAAAACCTTATCTTGTGCCCATTTTGGAAATACAAAGGTTTTCTTGATACCTATTTTTCACTCCTTATATTTCAGCAAATGAATTGCTGTGTACCCGGTAGAGAATGAAAACCCACTGCAAGGTGCAGCTCATTTATTGGCTCTGGGTATCTAGGGTTCTTGATGAACCTACAAGCCCTATATATCCCCGCAACTAGAAGAGTCCAGCAGACGTAACGGTATATTGCTTTCAAAAATCTGACCAGGCAGGAAAAACTTCCAGAGTAAAATGTAGAGAAAAATGGCTGTTTTTTTCACCTCAATTTCAATATTCTTTTATTTCAGGTGTTATTTTCTGTAGGAAACCCTTGTAGGATCTACACAAATTACCCATTGCTGAATTCAGAATGTTGTCTACTTTTTCAGAAATGTTTAGGTTTCTGGGATCCAGCATTGGTTTCACACCCATTACTGTCACTGACTGGAAGGAGGCTGAAAGCACAAAAAATCATAAACATGGGGTATGTCCCAGTAAAATGCCAAAATTGTATTGAAAAGTTGGGTTTTCTGATTCAAGTCTGTCTGTTACTGAAGGCTGGGAACCTGGTGAATTTAGCACCACAAACCCTTTGTTGATGCCATTTTCGGGGGAAAAAACACAAGCCTTCTTCTGCAGCCTCTTTTTCCCATTTAAAAAAAACAAACTTTTCACTGTATTTTGGCTAATTTCTTGGTCTCCTTCAGGGGAACCCACAAAGTCTGGGTACCTCTCGAATCCCGAGAGTGTTGTAAAAAAAGGAAGCAAATTTGGCGTGGGTAGCTTAAAAGTTATGAGGGCCTAAGCCCGCCCTGCTCCAAATAGCCAAAAAAAGGCCTGGCACCTGAGAGGGAAAAGGCCTGGCAGCAAAGGGGTTAATATTTAACAACGGAGGTATCACCATTTATGTAGTTGAAGGGAAGAAATGCAGAGAATACTTTAAGGCCAGCATGGTTGAAGAAGCATGAGCTTTATGGTAATTTGAAATCTGTAACTGAAGTGAAGAAGAAGGGGGATCCAGTGCACAAAAAAGTAAGTTGAGGTATCACTGCCTCAAGTGTTTGTAGAGGGCGACACTCAAAGTAGAAGATTTTGTTAGGGTGCAACTGCTGTCCATTCTGAGGAAAGAGAGTTGAGCTATGGAGAGTCCATTAATGTGGTGGAACTGACAAGTAATGTGGTGAAGCTGTCCAGTGGGCTGTAGTGGTATTTAGAATGAGTGACTAAGGTGGGAAGGATGCCTTAGAATGTATTTGTAATGCTTATCTGTGAGGAACAAAACAAAAAGTCCAACATGGTTGGGTCATCAGTTGGAGGGAGGATAGAAACCCCATTTAGGCAACAACCACACCCTTGTTAGGGCGAACCACAAAAATCACCAAATTAACATGTGCCTAACCCTCTGGTAGCTTGGCACAAAAGCAGTCAGGTTTAACTTTGAAGCATTGTGTAAAGTATTTATACAGCACATAAGTGGTTATAAACAGAAAACAAGAAAAATTCCAAACCAATTTTGAAAAACAGAGTAAACTTTAATAAATAAACTGAGACCAAAACAACACAAATCGAATCAGTACAAATAGAGATTTGCCATTTTTTTTTTTTTGCTGTGTATAACACCTAAAAGCACACAGTGCCACTTGCAGTCATCTTGTCATGCTAAACTGGGGAAATATCACAAGTTCAGACCGATGGCCATGGCGCACAGGCCGGACAAGGGACCAGATTAGTCCTGCTGAAAACGTTACCTTCTCAATGTCTAGCATGAAGAGTCCGGAACTTCAAGATTTTTCCTTTTTTTTGTACAGTGGAGCACTCTGATGCCTGCCAAAGGTCCAGGACCTGGGAGGCACCGATTGGGGTTCAGGAGCTCACTCTAGCATGCAGCAGCAGGACTCAGGCAGGTCCAGTTGCAGGTACAGGCAGGTCCAGTTGCAGCAGGTCAGCTGGGCAGTTGCAGAGAGGCCTCTGAAGCCTGTTTTGCCCCTGTAGGCCAGGACAAGAGGTCAGCCAACTAACTCATGGAGTTACTCAGGTTACCCTGGGATGAAGGCAGCAGGTCCAGTCTTCCTTCTCAGAAAGCAGGGCAGGACTCAAGCAGCAAGGCAGGCAGTCACTGCTCCTGTTGGGTGCCTTAATAAACTTCCTTCTTTTATCTCGTACAGCATATGTAGATTTAATAATCCTGTTCCCCTAACCTACATTCAAGGGAGCATTCCTTGTCATCTGACTACAAAACAGCACTTACTCCAACTAAACCTAACTAAACTTAGGTCGTTCACCACGATTTAAAATTCATTCTACATAGCATCATGCCTTCTCCCAAATGAATGCATGCACGCCCTGACAAATCTAACCTATATGTGACAACAATAATGTAACTTGTATAATTGGAACCTGCTTCAAGCACACATAGAAAAGTCTTACTTGATATCTTGGTTTACATTAACACCCAAGCATCTGAAAATGACCACACCATGGTCAGCCTCTTAGATGTGTCAGCCACAGTTAATGCCATCATCGACCCCTCCTTCAATTATAGAATCCACTCTACCACAAGGATTGTCTGTTGGACATATTCAGGTCCTTTGATGATAGGAGTGTTGAGCTATAGCCATTTTTCTGATATTTAGCTGTGTTTCTCTGTGGGGTCCCTTACCTTTCTTGTACTGTTTGATATGTGTATACTTCAAATAAAGGCCCTTCTTTGACAATGTGGCTTGGTCTTATACCCCTGTGCTGATGAAACCTTGAGCTAAATGAAATCATGGAAGAACAGGATTAGTAATCAGCAGTGTGCAATGGCTAGAATCAATAAACTGTTCGAACATTTAAGGATTGTGTGTAGGTACTTGCAATATGTTTCACAGAACACTTCTTATCCTTCTTTCACCACTTTTTGATTGGGCAGAAAATATATATGCTACATTTCCCCTAATATATACATTTCTCCTCAAGAAGAAGCTGAAATGTAATTGGCCATTGTTGGAAATTGGGTCTCCAGTTGGCAGAGGTAAGCACCCCGTTTAAGTAGGGACGACAATCCTAGTCAGGGTAAGTAAGTGACACTCCCTAAATTAACCTGTACTCGCCCTCTGGTAGCTTTGCACAGAGCCGTCAGGCTTAAGAGGCAGTGTTTAAAGTATTTATGCAACACACACACACACACAGAGTAACACAGTGAAAAGACCCAAAAAAGGACTTCACACTAGTTTAGAACAAATCCAGTGCAGATCTAATGTTCAGTCCGACCACAGTGGAGAGTAGGCCGGCTACAGAACCCATGCAGGGTCTGCCAAAACAGTATTTTTGATGGAGCTAAGTGTCCATGTCGATGGCATGATGTATCAGTTCCCATCCTCGCAGCCGGGTCCCCGTCGGCGTAGAACTCCGTTGAAGTAAATGGGATTCATTGATTCATTGTTGTTGTCCATACCCACAGAACTTCATTATCAGTCTGCACAGACTGTGAATCTGCTGTCACTGAGCAGCCTCTACTTCGTCATCGAAGAAGCGATGCATCGGACTTTCTCCCACACTCGAGGCAATGCGCCAGTTTTTGAATAAATCAGCTACAGAACCCACTTCTGAGGCCCAGGACTGGAGGGCGCAACTCAGGCAAGGGTAGGGCCCATAGATGGCGGAGTCAAGCAGCACCAGGAGGGTTGCAAGCAGTCTTTGATGTTCCTGAGACTTCAGAAGAACAGGGCAAGCAAGCAAGCCCTTGGAGACACTCACTCTGGGTCAGAAAGATGGGTCCAGTCCTTGTCCTCAGCAGAGCAGAGATCAGCAGGCAGCAGGCAGCTCAACAATGCAGAGAAGCAGTTCCTTGGAACAGCCAATCCAGGCTGAGTGGCAATCCTTACAGCACACCAGTCTTTACTCCAGCAGAGTTCTTCCCAAGTCCAGTAGTGATCTGATTTGCTAGGGTCAGAGCTCCAGTAATTACACCAAAAAGTGCCTTTGAAGTGGGGCACTTCAAAGCAGCTCCTTGAAGTGCACAGGTCCCATTTCATCCCAGCCCTGGCTCCAGTCTATCAGTAGGGGGTAATCCGCCCTTTGTGTGGGGACAGGCACTTCCCTATTGAAGTGTAAGTGTGAGCTCCCCTCACCCTTCCAGCCAAGGAAGGCCCACCAGTGTGCAAATGAATGCAGATGAGTCTTTTGCTTGCAATCCGGCTTTTGAAACCCCACTAGACACCAGGGATTTTTTTTTTTTCATGAAACTGTCAAAAGGGAGCGACCCCTTGGGCAAGGGTCGCTCCCAGGGGGGGCATTATTTTGGGAAGGACTTTTCTGCCCCCCCTGGGGGCAGATCGGCCTATTATTAGGCCTTTTCTGCCCCCAGGGGGGGCAGAAACCTCTAGGCACCAGGGATCTTTTTTTTTTTTTTTTTTTTTGTGATGTTTTCTTTTTTTTTTTAGGTGGGGAGCGACCCCTTAGGCAAGGGTCGCTCCCCTAGGGGGCAATATATATTTAGGCCATTTCTGCCCCCTTTGGGGGCAGATTGGCCTATTTTGATGAGGCCAATCTGCCCCCAAGGGGGGCAGAAACCATTAGACACCAGGGAGTTTTTTTTTTGCGCACGAATTTCACGCAACGGGAGCGACCCCTTGGGCAAGGGTCGCTCCGGGGGGGGGGAGCATTTGTTTGGGAAGGCCTTTTCTGCCCCCCCTGGGGGAAGATCGGCCTATTATTAGGCCGATCTGCCCCCAGGGGGGGCAGAAACCTCTAGGCACCAGGGATCATTTCTTTTTTTTTTTTCTTTTTGTTATTTTTTCTTTTTTTTTTTGGTGGGGAGCGACCCCTTAGGCAAGGGTCGCTCCCCTAGGGGGCAAATTATATTTAGGCCATTTCTGCCCCCCTTGGGGGCAGATTGGCCTATTTTGATGAGGTCAATCTGCCCCCAAGAGGGGCAGAAACCATTAGAGACCAGGGAGTTTTTTTTTTTGCATGAATTTCACGCAAGGGGAGCGACCCCTTAGGCAAGGGTCGCTCCCTGGGGGGGGGGGGGGAATTATTTTAGGCCATTTCTGCCCCCCTTGGGGGTAGATCAGCCTATTTTGATTAGGCTGATCTGCCCCCAAGGGGGGCAGACACCACTAGGCACCAGGGATTTTTTGTATGTTTTGTTTTACAGATGGGGAGCGACCCCTTGGACAAGGGTCGCTCCCCTGGAGTGGCAAATTGTATTTAGGCCATTTCTGCCCGCTTTGGGGGCAGATCGGCTGATTTTAGGTCAATCTGCCCCCAAGGGGGGCAGAAACCACTAGGCACCAGGGATCTTTTTTTTGCGCCGTCACGCAAGGGGAGCGACCTTGCAGGCAAGGGTCGCTCCCCGTGGGGGGGGGGGGTGGGGGGGCAAATTTATTTTAGGCCATCTATTGGTATTAGGCCGATCTGCCCCCAGGGGGGGCAGAAACCTCTAGGCGCCAGGGCACATTTTTTTTTTGCAGGTTTTTTTTTGTTTGTTTGTTTTTTTAGAGATGGGGAGCGACCCATCAGGCAAGGGTTGCTCCCCTGGGGGGCAAAGTGTATTTAGACCATTTCTGCCCCCCTTGGGGGCAGATTGGTCGATTTTAGGTCAATCTGCCCCCAAGGGTGCAGAAACCACTAGGCACCTGGGATTTGTTTTTTGGCACCAATGTCACGCAGGGGGAGCGACCCCGTAGGCAAGGGTCGCTCCCGGAGGGGGGGGGGTGCGAGTTGGGGGGACAAATTTATTTTAGGCCATTTCTGCCTCCCCTGAGACTATTATTAGGCCGATCTGCCCCCAGGGGGGGGGGGCAGAAACCTCTAGGCGCCAAGGGCAATTTTTTTTTGTTTCATTTTTTAGAGATGGGGAGCGACCCATCAGGCAAGGGTCGCTGCCCTGGGGGGCAAACTGTATTTAGACCATTTCTGCCTCCCTTGGGGGCAGATTGGTCAATTTTAGTTCAATCTGCCCCCAAGGGGGCAGAAACCACTAGGCACTGGGGATTTGTTTTTTGGCGCCAATGTCACGCAGGGGGAGCGACCCCATAGGCAAGGGTCGCTCCTGGGGGGGGGGGTGGGGGTTGGGGGGGCAAATTTATTTTAGGCCATTTCTGCCCCCAGGGGGGGCAGAAACCTCTAGGTGCCAGGGAAAAAATTTTTTTTGTGATTTTTTTTGTTGTTTGTTTGTTTTTTTAGAGATGGGGAGCGACCCATCAGGCAAGGGTGGCTCCCCTGGGGGGAAAACTGTATTTAGACCATTTCTGCCCCCCTTGGGGGCAGATTGGTCGATTTTAGGTCAATCTGCCCCAAGGGGGCAGAAACCACTAGGCACCGGGGATTTGTTTTTTGGCCCCAATGTCACGCAGGGGGATTGACCCCGTAGACAAGGGTCGCTCCTGGGGGCGGTGGGGGTTGGGGATGCAAATTTATTTTAGGCCATTTCTGCCACCGGGGGGGGGGGGGCAGAAACCTCTAGGCACAAGGGCAAATGTTTTTTTTGTGTTTTTTTTTTTTTTTTTTTTTTTTTTAGAGATGGGGAGCGACCCATCAGGCAAGGGTCGCTCCCCTGGGGGGCAAATTGTATTTAGACCATTTCTGCCCCCCTTGGGGGCAGATTGGTCGATTTTAGGTCAATCTGCCCCCAAGGGGGCAGAAACCACTAGGCACCGGGGATTTGTTTTTTGGTGCCAATGTCACGCAGGGTGAGCAACCCCGTAGGCAAGGGTCGCTCCCGGGGGGGGTGGGGGGTGGGTTTGGGGGGCAAATTTATTTTAGGCCATTTCTGCCCCCCCTGGGGGCAGAAACCTCTAGGCGCCAGGGCAAATTTTTTGTTTGTGTTTTTTTTTGTTTGTTTGTTTTTTTAGAGATGGGGAGCGACCCATCAGGCAAGGGTCGCTCTCCTGGGGGGCAAACTGTATTTAGACCATTTCTGCCCCCCTTGGGGGCAGATTGGTCAATTTTAGGTCAATCTGCCCCAAGGGGGCAGAAACCACTAGGCACCGGGGATTTGTTTTTTGGCGCCAATGTCACGCAGGGGGAGCGACCCCGTAGGCAAGGGTCGCTCCTGGGGGGGGAGGGGGGGAGTTGGGGATGCAAAATTATTTTAGGCCATTTCTGCCCCCCATGGGGGCAGATCGGCCTATTATTAGGCCGATCTGCCACCGGGGGGACAGAAACCTCTAGGCAGCAGGGCAATTTTTTTTTTTGTGTTTTTTTTTTTTTTTTTTGTTTTTTTAGAGATGGGGAGCGACCCATCAGGCAAGGGTCGCTTCCCTGGGGGGCAAATTGTATTTAGACCATTTCTGGTCGATTTTAGGTCAAGGGGGCAGAAACCACTAGGCACCGGGGATTTGATTTTTGGCGCCAATGTCACGCAGGGGGAGCGACCCCGTAGGCAAGGGTCGCTCCTGGGGGGGGGGGGGCCTGGGGCCGGCTGAGCTAGAGGCCAAAATCCACAGGTTGGCACTTTGCAAAAAACACCTCTGTTTTATGTGAAAAAATATGTTGTGTCCACGTTCTGTTTTGGGCCATTTCCTTTCGTGGGCGCTAGGCCTACCCACACAAGTGAGGTACCATTTTTATCGAGAGACTTAGGGGAACGCTGGGTGGAAGGAAATTTGTGGCTCCTCTCAGATTCCAGAACTTTCTGTCACCGAAATGAGAGGAAAAAGTGTTTTTTGGCCAAATTTTGATGTTTGCAAATGATTCTGGGTAACAGGACCTGGTCAGAGCCCCGCAAGTCACCACATCTTGGATTCCCTTAGGTCTCTAGTTTTTAAAAATGCGCTGGTTTGCTAGGTTTCCCCAGGTGCCGGCTGAGCTAGAGGCCAAAATCCACAGGTAGGCACTGTTTTCTATGAAAAAATGTGATGTGTCCACGTTGTGTTTTGGGGCGTTTCCTGTTGCGGGCGCTAGGCCTACCCACACAAGTGAGGTATCATTTTTATCGGGAGACTTGGGGGAACGCTGGGTGGAAGGAAATTTGTGGCTCCTCTCAGATTCCAGAACTTTCTGCCACAGAAATGTGAGGAACATGTGTTTTTTTAGCCAAATTTTGAGGTTTGCAAAGGATTCTGGGTAACAGAACCTGGTCCGAGCCACACAAGTCACCCCATCTTGGATTCCCCTAGGTCTCTAGTTTTCAGAAATGCACAGGTTTGGTAGGTTTCCCTAGGTGCCGGCTGAGCTAGAGGCCAAAATCTACAGGTGGGCACTTTGCAAAAAACACCTCTGTTTTCATTAAAAAATTTGGATGTGTCCACGTTGCGCTTTGGGGCATTTCCTGTCGCGGGCGCTAGTCCTACCCACACAAGTGAGGTATCATTTTTATTGGGAGTCTTGGGGGAACGCTGGGTGGAAGGAAATTTGTGGCTCCTCTCAGATTCCAGAACTTTCTGCCACAGAAATGTGAGGAACATGTGTTTTTTTAGCCAAATTTTGAGGTTTGCAAAGGATTCTGGGTAACAGAACCTGGTCCGAGCCTCACAAGTCACCCCATCTTGGATTCCCCTAGGTCTCTAGTTTTCAGAAATGCACAGGTTTGGTAGGTTTCCCTAGGTGCCGGCTGAGCTAGAGGCCAAAATCTACAGGTAGGCACTTTGCAAAAAACACCTCTGTTTTCTTTCAAAAATATGGATGTGTCCACGTTGCGCTTTGGGGCGTTTCCTGTCGCGGGCGCTAGGCCTACCCACACAAGTGAGGTATCATTTTTATCGGGAGACTAGGGGGGAACATAGAATAGCAAAACAAGTGTTATTGCCCCTTGTCTTTCTCTACATTTTTCCCTTCCAAATGTAAGACAGTGTGTAAAAAAGACGTCTATTTGAGAAATGCCCTGTAATTCACATGCTAGTATGGGCACCCCGGAATTCAGAGATGTGCAAATAACCACTGCTTCTCAACACCTTATCCTGTGCCCATTTTGGAAATACAAAGGGTTTCTTGATAGCTATTTTTTACTCTTTATATTTCAGCAAATGAATTGCTGTATATCCGGCATAGAATGAAAACCCACTGCAGGGTGCAGGTCATTTATTGGCTCTGGGTACCTAGAGTTCTTAATGAACCTACAATCCCTATATATCCCCGCAACCAGAAGAGTCCAACAGACGTAACGGTATATTGCTTTCGAAAATCTGACATTGCAGGAAAAAGTTAGAGAGTAAAACGTAGAGAAAAATTGTTTTTTTTTCACCTCAATTTCAATATTTTTCTTTTTCAGTTGTTATTTTCTGTAGGAAACCCTTGTAGGATCTACACAAATTACCCCTTTCTGAATTCAGAATTTTGTCTACTTTTCAGAAATGTTGTGGTTTCTGGGATCCAGCGTTGGTTTCATGCCCATTTCTGTCACTGACTGGAAGGAGGCTGAAAGCACAAAAAATCGTAAAAATGGGGTATGTCCCAGTAAAATGCCACAATTGTGTTGAAAAATTGGGTTTTCTGATTCAAGTCTGCCTGTTCCTGAAAGCTGGGAAGCTGGTGATTTTAGCACCGCAAACCCTTTGTTGATGCCCTTTTCAGGGACAAAAACCACAAGCCTTCTTCTGCAGCCTCTTTTTCCAATTTTTTTGAAAAAAACGAAATTTTCACTGTATTTTGGCTAATTTCTTGGCCTTCTTCTGGGTAACCCACAAAGTCTTGGTACCCCTAGAATCCCTAGGATGTTGGAAAAAAAGGACGCAAATTTGGCGTGGGTAGCTTATGTGAACAAAAAGTTATGAGGGCCTAAGCGCGAACTGCTCCAAATAGCCAAAAAAAGGCTCGGCACAGGAGGGGGAAAAGGCCTGGCAGCGAAGGGGTTAAGAGAGTGAGAGTGCAATGTGAAAGAGAACACATAATGGATAGGAGAAGTGAAGCATTTACTGGACTAAGAGAAGTATATCTGTCTTCTGATCAAATAGGCACATCCTGTTGATCTATGCCCAATGGTGATTTTCTTTCAGTCAGTGTGCCACTTGATGGCCGACCTCAGTTGCCTCTTCTGATTGGTGCTCAGGGCTGGACACCTACTTGTAATACAGATATATATCTTCAACTGTCGAGGGTAAGGCTGACTGATTTTGGAAGCCACAATGTAACCAAACAATGGACTATGTGGCAGGCAAACTCCAATGAGAAGCTGCCACCTTCTCAGGAGGAAAAAGCCAAAGGTTTAAAAACACATATTCTTGCTGGATGAAAACTTTAAAGGGTTGAAGATGCCAAAAATCAGGAATCCAACAGTGCAAGTTTACTGGAGCTAAGAGTCAGAATCAGCAAGTGGAAGGAGGGAGAAAACAAGCAAAGGAACACAGCTTTCTTGCAAACTACCCTTCAACCAGACTGAAGACTTTATATAGTAACTGAACATAAAAGGAAATTACATTAATCCATGACAGGAAACATAATTAATTGAAAAACTCAGGTAGGATCCAACGTAGAAATAGATATTATGGCAAAGGAAAAGAAAAGAGTGAAACCCTGAACAGGACAACATGTGGAGCATTTTTAAAATGCAGCTAAAACACTCAGGCAGGTGACTGCCAGTTTGGGGTTGGAGGGGCAACATCCAAAACCCAGGTGCTCGAGAAAAGGCAGCCCCAGGTCTGTTAATCTCTCAGCCTGCAGTAACAGGCTTCTTGTGGTATTTTCTGAGCCCCAGGAACTGCAGAACCACACATAGTACTGCTGTTCTTGGGTACCCTGGCAGTGAAGATGTTGCAGACACTGAAATTGGAGGGTGAGCTGGATGTCATTGACATACAAGTGGTATCTTCTGCAATGATATTGTAGTATGTGAGACACCACGAACATGTAGCTATAGAAGAAAGTCAACAGAGAGGCAGGATAGTCATGGGCCCTGACAGCGATGTTGGGAATTTTGGATACAAAGGATTCAAGTTTGTTTTGATGTGTGGCTGCTCTTGGAGGAAGAAAACCAAGATTGGACACATCCACCATATCCAAAGAGTGTGGTGAGGGGATTGATCAAACGTATTTTGTGTTTTCTTGTCGCAATCAATTACTGTAAAGCAAATGCGTCCAACTTAGTTTCATGACAGCCCGATCCGTACCAGATTTTCACGGTGGCCACATGAGATAGATTTGCTTATAGTGGGACTAAGTGGAAATATTTTTAATAGTCATAGGATATCCTGAAAATCTGGCATGGATCTGTCTCACCCGAATCTCTGTAGGACACCCTGCTTTAGAAAGCTCAAATAGGATGAGTGCCCATAAGGTTGAATATTAAGTGGAATGTAAAAATGATTGCTGAGTGTCTGCAAATTACACAACTGAAAAATAGGAAAGAGAGGAAAAACGATATAAAATCAGGTTTTATAAACACACTATGAAACTGAGGCAAATATATAAGTGCTACGAAGGTAAGAGGTGTAATGTGCAAAAAGAAAATAATGCATTATTATAAATAATAGAGAAATACTGGACAAAAGGTGCTTGACGAACAATCAGTTCTAATTGCTATTCGGTGGTAACAAGCTGAAACACAATGTCTTAACGTAAGACATTGTTTACTGCATTGCTATGTATTATAGTATACCGTTTCATTTTTTTTCAGAAATGTAATGTTTAATGTTTGTCCTTTTAGATGTATCAGGTCATCATAGTCAAGACAGGAAGCTTTGATGAAAGCAAATCGATCATTGAGCGCCGATACTCAGACTTCGAGAAGCTGCACAGAACTCTTTTGCGGGATTTCAAGGAAGAAATGGAAGAGATTTTGTTTCCCAGGAAGAGGGTGACGGGAAACTTCTCAGAGGAAATGATCAACGAAAGAAAATTAGCTTTACAGGATTATCTGGGAGCGCTGTATTCAGTGAGATGCATCCGGAGGTCGGCGGATTTCATCGACTTCTTCACAAAGCCGCAGCTGGAGGAGGCCTACAGCTGTCTGCGAGGGGGGCAGTACACGGATGCCTTAGACATTTTTCTGCACATGCTGAATCTGCAGGAAAAGCTGAGCCCTCACTGCCCTGCTCTGACCGTCCCTACCCTCTGCGCCATACTGGTGTGTCACAGGGACCTGCAGAACCCTGCCGACGCCTTTGAGGCGGGGGAAAAGGCGGTATTTCTTCTGCACAGTCACCACGGCCATAAGTACTACGTGCCTTTGCTCGAGGCCATGATTATCCTGGCGTACCAGCTCGGGAAAGAGTTTGCTGCGTTTCAAGAGAAGCTGCGAGAAGGCGAATCGAGACAGGTCCAGCTTAGAGCTGTTACTCTGAAAGAGCTGGTAGTTCAGGAATACACGCACTAGCTGCCACAGAAACAAAAGCGGGATGCAGGAGAAGAAATGGGGCATATAGTGACCATGTGCTGTAAAGAAGCTGCTGCTGGGGGGGATCATTATCGGGCAGACAGGAGACCAGCGTCAAAATACTTTTCGATTTCTAAATATATATGAGAGTGTTTTGCGAGCTTCACTAACACCCACAGCATAATTACAGTATGACCATGAGCAGGGCAAATTTTCCTCACACACAGAACAGGCACAGCACAAAGACCTACACAAGTTGTGCTAGCATAGTCTGTTCATGCAAAGAGCAAATATCAACACAACAGAAAAGGTACAGCCCGGGCAGCCGCAGTGCAAGCTTCCCTTACTCAAGCGGATTAGGTACAAGCACAGCTGTGCAAGCTTCTGCTCCCCTCTCTCTTACACACATGCACCCACATACAATAAGTAGGCAACAACGTGGACATCAGTGGTCCAGGTTTCATTCACACGCACACGCACACAAACAGACAGCACCAGGTGAGGTTTCCTCGCCCACAGAGCAGGTACCTATCAAGGATTGCAGCAGAGCAAGCTTTTCCCATGTATCCAGGACAGAATGGGAACATCACAAGCAGAATGATTAGAAGCTTCCATCGTGCACAAAATATATACAGTACAGCTGGCAGTAGCACAACCTTCCACCACACAGTGAACAGTGCACATCCATGCAGAAGAGAAAGCACAACCTCTCGATTGTGAATCATGAAGAGCACAGTGTTACTTTCACTGGGTCTTTCAGGCTCTATCATCTTGTCACTTTCACTGCCTTATGCCTGAGGGCTTCTGGACTTGACATTAAAGCTACAAGTGGTTTAACTTCATTTTACATTGTTAAATTTATGACCTTTTAATTTTGTAAATGTGAATGTCGGTTACATGAAATCCCTTTTATTAGATCTGATGTGTCAACTTTAGTTGTGTGGTAGTGTTGTGTAATTATATTATTACATAAAACGCTACATATACAATATATGTTCATAAAGGGACTTTCGGTCACACTCTTCAGGCGGTGATTTTTTAGAGAGTCAATCACATTTTGGATCAGTCCACAGTATAGCATACATGCAAAAGGCCAATAAATCAGCCCCTTCAGCTATTGTTTTCGTTCCAGAGTTATTCACATTTGAATGAGCCCACTAGACAGCCATTCGGTGTTTGGGGTTTCAGACTCTGGGAGAAACCACACTTTGACAGCGTACTGATGCCTCCGCATTAGCGCACCCCCTCGCCCTCCATCACCACATCACACACACGCCAGCTCACACAGCAGCTGTTGTGTGCAGCACGGTGGAGACCTGGTAAAGTAGTGATTTTGCTGCATGTACTGAGTGGAAGCAACAGGTATGGTGGTCGAGAGGCATCTGAGGTGCCAAGCCCCATCCCGGCTGCAAAGCAGTCACTCCTCTTTACCTGCATGGACACAGAAAACGTGTGAAGTGCAATGATCCTTGGTGATACTCTCTAAATCAGCATTTTGCGTGACATCACGCCTACCCCTCATCTCCGTGGCCCGGTAACACCACACCGAGACAACGGCAAACAGAATAGACAGCTGAGAGCACCTTGATACCTGGGCAGCACATCGCCCAGCTCTCCGTAAGCCTTGGACGCCCAATGATGAGAGCCAGCAGCACTCTGGTGCTTACATTGCTAAGCAGAGCTGTGAACGCATCATGCCACCCAAACCTACTGTACCCCTGATGTAAGTAACTACTGACTGGTACTGGTCAGAGAATGGCAGCTTTGAGAGGACTGTCATCATGTGGCTAACCAGAGGAGATGCACTTTTGAACTAACATATTTTATAGATAAATGCTGTGCCTCTCCAAGACCGACTTTAACTTGTGAGCAGTAAACACTTCACTGAGTTGATGGAATATGCGTGTGGCATCTTTTTGATGAGCATGGCTCAGTAAAAATAAAAATAAAAGAAACCTCACTAGTCATGAAAATGTTTTTGTTTCTTTCGCTTACCTCTGAGTCTTATAAATGTGCATATGCCTTGAAATGTTTGCTATTGTTTTAGGCCTGGCCTAGCGACAGCTCTTGTTGCTCTTCCCAGCCCCACGTTTTCTAAAATAAACCGTAATAAAATCAAATACAGACACAAACATAGAGGGGCTTTCGGTCATACTCCTTCTTCAGTTGGTCTGTTCAAGTACCATTGACATTTTGACTCCTCCCACTGCAGCCTACAGCAGGGGCGTGAGTCAGGCCACAGTAGCCTTTGGCTCAGCTCACTGTGAGTGAGATTATGTTGATCTTCCACATGTGTACCTTCACTTTTAAAGTAGGTCTCTTCAGTGTGAGGGCTAGTAGGCCAATATCGGGTTTCATTTTTGTGGAATGGATAACTTTTCTGATGGGTCATTTTTTAATGACTTAATTTTTGCAAATATAGGGATGCCACATTTAGACATTTGTATTTTTACCCGTTATTACTTTTATATTACTTTTACAGTTTTAATGTCAATTTCATTTGTTTGCAAAAGAAAAAAATGCAGGCTTGCCAAGGCCAGACCTATTTGCTTTGCCACTGTTTGTTCTAGCTGAGAGCAGCATGTACTGTTCGTTCAGTAAATATAACTGGGTTCTTTTGCAGGTAAATTGTCATTTCCCAGTGCACACAAAAATGAGTTAACTAGGTGTCTCCATGACACAGAGTGATGTATATTAACTGTTAGACATTGGGATTCTGGTTGGCGGAGGTATGCAGCCTGTCCAAGCAGGAACCACAGTCATAGGTCAAGGTAAGTCAGATACACATCAAAAATTAATCTGTGCTCACCTTCTGGTAGCTTGGCACAGAGCAGTCAGGCTTAACTTAAGAGGCAATGTGTAAAGTATATGTACAACACTTCAAACAGTAACATAGTGGAAACACCTCAAAAAGGCTTCACACCAGGTTAAAAGAATAGGGCTTTATGAATAAAATAAAACCAAATAAAACAAAAATCCAGTAGGTAGAAGTTGAGATGTGAATGTCTAAAGAACAAACTGAAATGTCGTGCTTAAAAACATAAAGTGCCAATAGGGGCTATCTGGTCAGGCTAGACTGAACTAAATCCAAAATTCTAGGCTGACTGCCATGGAGTGTGAGTCAGATGCAGTCCCAGACAAGTCCTGATGAAGTTTTACCTTCTCAAAAATCGAGCCAAGAGGCCTGTTCATGGGGAAGAAGTTTGCTGGGAGCAAGGAAAGTGCCGCTGGTGGTGGTCAGAGGGCGTGACGAGTTGGCTGGGCATCGGTGATGGGCAGCCTGGAGCCTCATGTTCATGAGTGGCGATGCTTGATGTGTTAAGAACTTGCAGTGGTTTGCACTGATTATTCGGGTGAGCTGCGCTGTCCAAGTGCAACCAAATTTGTTTGCAGTGGCGAGGAGCCCAAAAGCTTGATTTCAGGGCCAAAAAAACACTTTCAAGGGGCCAGGACTGGAGAGGCTCCTCTTAGGGTTCAGGAGCTGGTTGAAGATGGGTTCAGGAGCTGTAGCAGGTGAGTTGGAAGTCTTTTGTGTCTCTGAGACTTCAGTAAACAGGAGGCAAGCCAGCAAGGCCTTGGACTCACCCAGGGTTCAAGTGAGATGGGTCCAATCCTTCCTCAACAGGGCAGAGGGCAGCACAGCAAAAAAGCACATCTTCCAGAGCAGCAGTCCAGATTGGCAATCCTTGTAACAGCACAGCAGTCCTTTTTCCTGACAGAGTTCTTCACAGGTCCAACAGTGTACTCAGTTGGTAGAGTCAGAGGTCCAGTACTTATACCCAGTTCTGTCTTTGAAGTGTGGGTGACTTCAAAGAAGGGTCTTTGAAATACACAGAGGTCCTTTCTTCTCTCTTTGGCTCCAGACTCTCTACAGGGCAGTATGCAATCCTTTGTGATGAAGCAGGACACTGCCTATTCAGGTGTATGTGTCAGCTCCTCCCTCCCCTTCTATCCTGCCCAGGATGGCCCATCAGGACGTTGATGGCCCACCAGCCACAGCTAAGTTCCATTTCTGTGTAGCTGTCTACAGAGAATGCACGAAGTCCAGCTGTCACCCAGCCCAGGCGTGTATTGGAGATAGGCTGCTGGCACACATGGCTAACAGCAGGAAAATGCCACCTTTCTAATAGTGGCATTTTCAAAATTGTAACAATAAATCCATCTTTACCAACAAAGAAGATTTCTTATTACAATTCCATAGGTATTAAACAATATATATCCACTCTTTCTCACTTAGGAACTACAGCTTATTAAGTGCAATGAGGAATCCCTAATGTTAACCTATGAGAGGGGCAGGCCTTTCAGTAGTGAACAATGCATTTGTGAGTTTTCCACTACCAGGAAATGTAAAGCTTAAAAGTATATGTCATCCCTTTTAAGTATATGGCACCCACCCCTAGGGGCTACCTAGGGCTTACCTTACGGGTGACTAATAAGTAATAAAAGGGAAATTTTAAGGCTTGGCAAGAGGTTTTAAATGCCAAGGCGACATGGCAGTGTAAATGCATATACAGGCTCTGCAATGGAAAGCCTGAGATATGTTTAAGGGATACTTGAGTGGGCGGCACAGGCAGTGCAGCAGTCCAACTAGTAGCATTTAATTTACAGACCCTTGGCACATGTATTGCATTTTACTAGGGAATTATAAGTAAATTAAATATGCCAAATGTTGATGTACCAATTAAACCATGTTTAGGGGAGAGAGCACATGCACTTAGCACTGGTCACTAGTGGTAAAGTGCTCAGAGTCCAAATGCCAAAAAAAGGAATCAGCAAAAATGTGAAGCAAATGGGCAAAACATTTGGGGGAAACCACCCTGAGGTGACAGGTCTAGTACTAACTAGGGATCTCCTCACAGATCAGAGGTCCACATTTTTGAGATTGAGTATCAGAGAGATGCTTCTGCTACACCTGGGTATTGGATTGGATATTGTCAGATGCATGCAAGGACTTATTTCTGTGGATTGTCACTAAGGCTAGTACAGACTTGGCCACAGATCAGGTAGTTTCTTGCAATGGTCGAAATGCATTGAACAAGGTATGAGAACTGTGGCCCTGAGTGCAGTGGGGGCAGAGCCAGTGAGCGTGGAAGTGGGGCCAGAGCATGGCACGAAAGAGCAAAATAGCCTGCAACTTTTTTGTTGGCCTTTTACCTAAAGGCAACTGCATATAATGTATTCGCTCCAAGTACACATTCAATGGATAGACATGTTTTATTTATTTTCCTAACCACAGACAATTGAAAGTTATACAGATCCACATGTTGTGAGGAGGGTGCAATTTTAATTATAAGTTGCAGAATATTCCACAATATGAGTACAGTGCTTGGAACTGAGTTGTTTTACTGGAATATGAACCTGATGAACCCGTGACAGATTACAAGGGGATCTTTGCAGTAAATGTATTAAAATTAACCAATGTGTGTTTATAGTGCCGCGAGGTCTTAGACTGTGACAGAAAACGCTGAAAATGTGAACCTTTATTTTAAAAATGCCTAAACTAAGCTGCATGCAAAATATGCAAAAAAGTTTAAGTTAGAACAAGTGCTTTCAACGTGTATTTTCTAGGCAGTAAACAATAAGAATTTACCAAGTGCAGAGCTTTTTATTATATTGCCATTAAAAGGGTACACTTCAAAAGTCAACTGGTAATACTGATACAGTGCCTCTCAAAAATATTTACCATCTTCAGTTTCATCTTTGCCTCTGTGAAGCTTCAAATGACTCCTTCAATTAGAGCTATAAACTGACTCCCAAGAGGCCTTAATATTTGCTAATTAACCTTGCACATATTTACATTCATTTCAGGAAGCGATCATCCTTGCAAGAAGACGTGTTTCTTCTTTGGTTGTCCGTCTCTCTTCCGGCTTCACGGTCCTGGGGAACCCATCCTTCCCTTTCCGCCTCAGGAACTCGGGGTCTGCGTTAACTATTAACCAAAGCCTTTCACAAAATTGAAATGTAAGAAAATGTTTAGAAAGCCGGATGCCGGTGTCAGTCTGGGAGAGCTGAGGCAGAGTCAATAAGTTCAAGCATGCGCATATATTTATAACTTCCCTGTACAGTGCCGGCTGATGAAGAGGAGTGCATTGTAATATTATGGGGCATATTTATACTCTGTTTGCGCCAAATTTGCGTCGTTTTTTTTGACGCACATTCGGCGCAAACACTGCCCCATATTTATACTTTGACGTCCGACGCAGCGGGCGTCAAAGTTCCACCATGTGCGCCATTTTTTAGAAAGGGGAACCAGCCTTGCGTTAATGATATGCAAGGTAGGCGTTCCCTTCTAAAAAGTGACTCCCAGGCCTGTGCACCATATTTAAACTCCCGTGCAAAAATGACGCACGGGAGTGGGCGGGTCAAAAAAAATTACGTCCAGCAGCGTTTGCGTCATTTTTTAACGCCTGCTCAGGGCAGGCGTTAAGGGACCTGTGGGCTCGGAAGGAGCCCAGAGGTGCCCTCCCATGCCCCCAGGGACACCCCCTGTCATCCTTGCCCACCCCAGGAGGACGCCCAAGGATGGAGGGACCCACCCCAGGGACATTAAGGTAAGTGCAGGTAAGTATATTTTTCCGTAATTTTTTTGTGGCATGGGGGGCCTGATTTGTGCCCCCCTACATGCCACTATGCCCAATGACCATGCCCAGGGGACATAAGTCCCCTGGGCATGGTCATTGGGCAAGGGGGCATGACTCCTGTCTGTGCTAAGACAGGAGTCATTTCAATGGGGGTTGGGAGTAAAAAAAAATGGCGCAAATCGGGTTGAGGCAGATTTTTTGCCACAGACCGACTTGCCCCATTTTTTGACGGCCAAGCTCCATTTTCCCCTACGCCGGCGCTGCCTGGTGTGAGTCATTTTTTTTGGCGCACACCACTCCGCAGCGCCGGCTAACGGCGGCTAACGTCATTCAATAAATACGGCGCCCACATGGCGCTTTGGAATGGCGTTAGTCGGCGTAAAAAATTTTGAAGCACAACTGCGTTGGCGCAGTTGTGCGTCAAAAAGTATAAATATGGCCCTATGTGTGGGCCCCTGATAGCATTGAGCACTGGGTGCTAATGGGAGCCCAAGCGTCAGTACGACGCGAAATGGTGTGTGCACGAAAAGCTAAAAACACCAGAAACATTGTGTTTGCATGTTGGAACGTTGTTTACAGGATTTTCGTCTGATATAAATATTCTGTCATAAATATTGTCTACAAAAAATGTCATCCCACTAAGTTTAGATTTTATATTTTTTATGTAATTATTTATATTAGTTTTTGAAATACTAAACAACTACATGCAAAGTACCCATATCACATCTATTCCAGTAACTCATCTTCCAATCAAAACACTGTTATAATATTCAGAAGGGCAGTAGCTCCATTGAGTCACAAGGAATAATCGCGGTGGTGTTATGTTGCAGTCTGAGAATAATCCCGTCACTGACTCCATATTTTAGAATCCTTTTTTTGACAGCCTCTTGCCTTATACACCGCCACTTCCATTTTGCACAGAAGTCCTTTGGATTTGAGCGGGGGCTTCATCTCTTCAGTACCATGCAAGGTCTCTTTTTGTTGCTTTCTGTGAGCCTATAGCAACGGAAGTTCTAGTGCTTCATGAGTCTTCACATTCAGTCATGATTCCCAAAAGGATCATTTCAGGATCTAGTTCCACTGGGCTACACAGTACTTGCCCCAAAGTTTCAATAATCTTTTACCAGTATAGTTCCAAAATAGAATGGAAATAGCTGCCCAGTGAGGATTTGCATCTCAAGCAGTTGGGATCTTCCTCCCTACCCACCTACCAGAACTTTAATGGATTCTAATGGTGTCTAGGGAAGTATTTAAATTGAATACATCTGATGTGATAGGATGTTGCTAATGATCTCGAATCGATCTTGCTTAGGCCTATTTCTAATTCTCTATTTTTTCCTGATCAAGCTTTTATTTACTCCTCCGGTCTAACAGAGGGTCAGTTCAGTTAATCACTAATTATCTGTACAATCTTGACATACTGTTTCTACCAATCTGCCTACGATTAGTTTCTCCTATAGGAGATTATATTTGGGCACCACCCCTAATTTGTTCCAATGCTTTTCTTGGGCATGCCTGAATTTCAGTCATCGAAAGAACTGTGTTCTGTGGAGTGCAAATTCTGTTGACAAATTTATGAAGGATTTGATATAATCATATGCCAAGATATCTCTGACATGCGATATTCCTACCAGAGCTCATTGATAGAAACCAGTCAGCCTTGCCATGTTAGTAACCCATGTGCTATGCCAAAGGCAGGTCACCTTAGTATGTGCGCTGTGCCCTTGTTGTGCCTCAAGTCCTTGCGCCAGCACAGTAAGGGTAATCTAGAGAAGTGTCAGTTGATGTGGTACTGTCCTGTCATAAAGCCATGCTTAGCAAGAATGTCCATTTCTACCCTATTAGACTGGTCGCTTCTTTCAGTCAAACAGCCAGTCATTGATCAGGACCAACTGAGAGACTCAATAGTATAGCACAATGTCAGACCATCCAAACCCTGCCTTATATGTTGACAGCCATCATTTAGCAGAGGAAATTGTGGCGTCTTACCTCCCTATAGGACGTTTTTAATCAAGGACTGCAGAAAGTAAAGAAGGTAGGTGGTAATATGAATTGATAATTCTGCAGAGGCTATGAGAAACTGGACAGAGAGGTCATTTTAAATAATGTTATGTTTATATAAAGTGGGAGAGAGCTCAGGGGTGAACTCTTATTCCATCTATGTGAACAGGGGAGACATGTTTAATTCCCAACTTGTAGGCTAGTGTTGTTTTATTTCCATTCCTAGATTCTAAAGTGATCACCCACCATAGGTAATTTAATGGTGGCTAAGCAGGATGATAGATTGAACATGTGTGGACCTTTCAAAGTTCACTTTGAGTCCTGAGGTTTCCACATGCTCCTGTAACATTTCTATAAGTCTTGGGATAGATCTGTCTGTCTGCTGGACACATTGTGTATGCCAAAATTCCATCCACCTGACCATTGTTTCACTGTAACCCCATCACCTAAGCGTCTCTTTGTATCCATTCTGCCAGGAGCTCCATCATTAGGATCAGTAACAATAGGGAGTGTGGATACCCAGACTTGTGCTTCTCTCTATGGGGAACAGGGTAGCGAGGGCGCCATTGACCCTCACTTGCACCCAGGTGGTTGAAGCACATTTTAAGGGAGCAAAGTCTGAAATTAATTTTTTGCAGAGTCTAGAGTAGGGGTCGACAACCTTTACTCTAACATAAGCTACTCATGGTCAATACAAATCATCCCAAACTACTAATAACATTTGTGTTATAATTGTGACCAAAATAGACAAGATTATATTAGTGGCCATCATGCTCATGATTACCAGCAGTGATCACTTCAGTGCATCAGGCAGGGTGGCCAGCAGTAACGTGGGAAGGCATTATCAATTTGGAAAGCCTTTACGTGGGTAATACATAACAGCCATAGTTGCACTGCCCCGGGCACCAAGGTAATAATATTCGTTGTAAGTCTACCCACTTCCACTCCATTCATCACTCAAATATGAATATCTAGAAATATTTTTCTCCAAACTTCTGGATGTGAGTTCTAAAAATTGCACATATTTAACTTGAACACATGTTTTTCATATTTAGTATAAATATATTAATTCAAGAAGCAAAAGTTACTAATTAGTGGGTGGGATGCACACAGGACAGCTGATTACAGGTAGCTGGAGAGCTACCAGTAGCTCACAAGCTACTTGTTGAAGCCTGGTCTAGAGCATAAAAGGCATGTGCACCATGTATATGGGCTTCTCAATATCTACTAATAACAGGGTCCCATTCTTATTTAGTTTGTTTTTTTGTGCCAGTATGACACGGAGGCACCTTAGACAATGTCAGGTGCTAGTGATTGGCATAAAGCCATTTTGTTCTTTGTGCAGTATGAAGCCTACTACTTTGGTTAGCCAGGCCAGTATTTTTGTTTCATTTTGGTTAGTCTGGCCAGTATTTTTGATTCAATGTTAAATAATGATTTTGAGCGGTCTGACACACATTTTTCATTTGGCTTGTTTGGTTTCAGGATGACCAATATTGTTGCTCCTCAGAGGTCATATGGCAGGGAGTGCATTTTAAAAGACATCTCAAGCATTGCCCTCAAATACGCTATTAGTAATGAGAAATATCACTCAAGAAATTCAAGAGGGAAGCCATTGGGGCCCGAGGTCTTCCCAGAAAGCATTGCTATATTAACTTGCTGGATTTCCTTTTCTGTAAATGGAAGATCCAGTTTTCTCTGCTCAGCCTGTGGAAAAGTGTAAATCAGGAGATCTTTTAGAATGAGTTACATCGTGGGGATTTTATGTGTGTACGGTGTAGTAGGGAAGAAAACAGAGTTCAGGATAGTTCAAAGTACTCTGTAGTTCTTTCCCTGAGTTGTACAGTAAAGCTGTCATTGGTTAGTCATTATGGGCCTGATACAAGGTACCGCCGCTGAATGACCGCACCGCGGTCAAAAGACCGCGGCGGCCATTTAGACCTTTCCTCTGGGCCGGCGGGCGCTCTCCAAAAGAGCGCCCGCCGGCCCAGAGGAAATGCCCCTGCAACGAGGACGCCGGCTCAGAATTGAGCCGGCAGAGTTGCAGGGGTGCGACGGGTGCAGTTGCACCCGTCGCGTATTTCAGTGTCTGCTTAGCAGACACTGAAATACTTCGCGGGGCCCTCTTACGGGGGCCCCTGCCGTGCCCATGCCATTGGCATGGGCACGGCAGGGGCCCCCAGGGGCCCCGCGGCACCCCCTACCGCCATCCTGTTCCTGGCGGGCGAACCGCCAGGAACAGGATGGCGGTAGGGGGTGTCAGAATCCCCCATGCGCCGCCATGGGGGATTCTAAGGGCAGCGGTAAACCGGCGGGAGACCGCCGGTTTGCCTCTTCTGACCGCAGCCGAACCGCCGCGGTCAGAATGCCCTGCGGGGCACCGCCGGCCTGTCGGCGGTGCTCCCGCCGACCCTGGCCCCGGCGGTCTTGTACCGCCGGGGTCAGAATCACCCCCTATGTGTTTAGTCGTCATACGTTTTATGCCTCCATCTTGGTGATGTATTGCTTATTCTGTGGGTGAGAGGCCAGGCAATCATCTTGGTAGAATGTGGGTGCATTCACCCTCGTTCACCTCCATGGTCAGGATGAATAAATGATCTATACTTGAATGGGAACTGCGGGGAGGGAATTAGTAAGTTAATCACATATCTGTCACATATTTTCTGTGCCAAGTGTCAATGAAACCCAGAATGTTAAACCATTTAAGAAGGTGTATAGAGTTTGGGGAGGGTGAGGATTTGCTGTGTCATATCTTGTGTCTATCATTGCTGTGCCACATCTTGTGTCTATCAAAATGTTGAAGTCCACCACAAGGACTGCCTTCCCTATCGCAGAGTCTGCCATTAGTTGTGTGAGTGATTGTAATGTGCTTTCCATTAGATTAGGAGGGATTTACACAGTTAAAAGTGTTCATAGTTGCAGCCTCATCACTATGAGAAATCTACCTAGTTCACCTATGTATTCTGCCTTCTTCACTAGTGGAAAGAAGGATTTCCTGAGAAGGATTGCCAACCCATGGATCCTTGTATAAAGCCATTGTGATATACTCTGTCATAACTGTGCCTACCAAGGAATGTGTCTTTTGTAGTATAACAAGGCAGAGGCCTGCCACTGAACATACAGCATAACTGCTCATCTCTTGATTTTATTATTAACCCTGTTGACATTCCATGATATTACTTGATACTGCCCTTGTTTGCTACCTTGAGTGCTGTGATAATTATTAACAATTACAATGTATATGTGGGTTTGTTGATAGTGTTGTTGCCTGTAACCAAAGAATGAACAGTTTAAACAATAACTGAACCCTCTTCCCTTTCTACACTTCCAACCCAGAAGCATCAGTTCCTCTGAAAGGTATAATCATTTTGCGAAAAAAGAAAGGGGAAAACAAAAAGGAAGAAGAGGTAAAGGAAGACAAGAGAAAGAAGAGGCGAAAAAAGACCACTCCTTAACTATATCAAAAGATTTCAGAGTTACACTCCCATGCAATGTTGTGCATATATTGACAACCCACTGGTTCACCAGGGTAATTGTAGGAGGAGGAGACTTCCTTCCACGATGCCCAACTAAAAATTAGTGACAGGTACCTAGGTTATCTGGACACCAGTGTACATATTAATGCTATGGTCAGATGTTGACTAATCAGGGACAAGCACTATATTGCTTACATAAAAAAAATCCAATCACAAGACGTCTGTCTGAGATTAACAGATGTGTGGTATCATTCTTATGCCTCTTCAGTTCAGTTTGTTTCGGGTGAGTGATCTGTCTCTTCCTCTATTTCCTTTTCAGCTTTTGAGATGGCTTTGCTCGAGGCCCTTAAGTCATTGCTATGTGCCCAAATCTCTTCTTTTGCCTCTCTTCTCAGGGAGGTTCTATGCCTTTGGTGGTTTCTTTTTTCCCTGGCAAGGGACTCAGCTGATATATTCTGTTCTTCCACCTAGGACTATGCTTGTTGTGTAGTTACAAAGAAGAGCACCTTATTGTTGAATAGAACCTTCAGTTTGGCTGAGAGTATCAACAAGGGGGAGAGGCTCATTGCCCCAGTTTCTGTTTCATTTGACTAAAGCTCCTTCTCTGCTACTAAGCTACTTTGGTATATGAAAGGAATGTGAGTATCTTTCCTTTCTTGGGCACCATCTCCCCATTCATTCTAGCATTGTTTGGGATTAAGTTGTGATCCCTGTGCTTAGGAATCCAGCATTCAGTGGGCAAAGCAGGGGACTTATGGAAGGCCTCGAGCCGAGTGCACTATGGGCTCTTTTGATCAGGAAACAGGGAGACAGCTGATTTCCTGGTATTCTAGTTTTCAGTTAATCCTCTACAACTTTGGTCAAGTTTTTCCCCTTCGCCCCCTTTGGGAAGCCCGCCATTCTCAAATTGTTGCACTATAATCTTCCTTTAGCATTTTCAGTGCAGCAGTACAATTCATGATTGGTAACCTTTACATTTTGAACTGTAGGTTAACTGACTGTTACCTCATCTTCCAGTTCTGCTATTCACCTCCCCATCTTGGTGACTTGGTCCACCACATTTCTCAAGTTCTGGCGAAGGAAGGTAAAATAGTTTCCCTGAATTTGGACCTTCAGGGCTTGTAAAGGCTTAAATGGCCTTGAATATAATGTGCATAGCTTTAAGGTCCCCAAAGAGTTTCATTAAACCAACTGCCTCTGCTGCTGAGAGGCCCCGTAGGTCGGAGTGCACAGATTATATTATGGTGAATTTATATAGGTTCACATGCTTTGGAGCTGCTGTGCTTTTGTCATTTACCATACTCAGGCACTCACTGCCTGTATTGATGTCAGTTGTTCTGCTTAGGCCCATGTGGCTGTTTGTGATATTGGCTGTGAATGTATTATGTTTCCTCTTACCCCCATCCAAGGGGGCAGCATACATGTTTGTTTGAAATCCTCTGGGGTCTGTTCCTCCTCCAGAGGTGAAGATCCCTTGTTTTGACCCTCCTGCCCTGTTAGTATGGGTGGCACAAGTGGTTGTGAAGTGTGCACCGCATACAGAAGGTTAATGTGGACTTGATTTGGAAGGCCTATGCCAGATGGCCTACCACAAGCACTGAAGGCATTCTTCTCTGCTGGCTCAAGTCAACTAGGTCTGTTACGCCTCTTGTATTTCTTTGTCCTTCACGTCTTTAGTGCCGGGGCTTGATTGTAACCATGTGTTGAAATTGCCTCCCGGGGTTAGTTGTGCCCTGTCATTGAGAATGTGGCACACACTAGTGTGTTCTTCTGTTTGCCCAAGACTCACCTCATTAATTGCCTTCGGAACTAGGGGGAGACAAACATCAGTCAGCCCCTGTTCAGTCCACTTCACCCCACAGGTGGAAGGGGTCACAGCCTACAGGAGGTCTGGATAGCAGGAACTTCCCCACCAATGGGTTCCTGACCAAGACATATTTTGGGTTCACCTGTTTGGGACTACTTTAGACTTTAATATACATCTTCTACTAACTCATGCCTGCAGGATGTTAAACAATAGTGAATTATACTTAAAGTTTCAGAAATGGTACCGCATAAAACAACTGAAACATGCCTTGGCCAGGGCTTCCAAATTCCTTAGGATGGCACTGGGTAGAGAGAGAGAGAGTGTGAGGGGTACAGGTAGGCAGAGAGAGGAAAGAGGATAAGGTAAGGAAATAGACAGAGATGAGATAGAAAGAAAGATTACTTTTCCAGGGGGGGGGCTTTAGGAAAGTGGGGGCCCTGGGCAATTGCCCCCTTTGCCCTGCCCTAAAAAGCTCTAGGAGGCACATTGCTGATCCTTGCAAATATTGTGGTGATTGTGTGCAAAAAGTCAATGAATTAAAAGTAGCATCAACATTTAACAATATGAATCAATATGATGTGTATTAATCCCGATGGATTAACACACCATGAGGATCTCTTCAAACATGTAGTTAACTTTGATAATGCACTCAATATGTCAACATGTATAACATGGAGGAGGTAATGTGTGCTTTACATACTTGTCAGATCCGTCCATTTAAGAAAAACGTTCAGTTGGGGAAAAGAGATGTCTTCTCAGTAATATCTGGTCCTTCTTCTTAGGGCTGTCCTTAGATATTTTTTAGAAACTCGGTGACATGAATACAACATATCGGACAGTATAAGGCCTTATAAGCACACAACGAGAAACAGGTTTTAACCAACTTGTATACATTTGGAAATTAGAAATATAAAGAGCCCAGTTTATGCTTTCTAAATCTAAATTTTATAATTACAATCCAAGGAAGCTACTTCTTTTCCTAGAAAACAAGCAGAGTGAAAGAATACAATATAGAGTGAATAAAATAGAAATGCTCAAACTAAAAGTGAATCTAAATCCTTACATAATAATCCACCAAGTCTGGTGCTGAAAATTAAAAGAAACAATATAAAAACCAAAGGCCTATTTTCTGTCCCTGAATGATGAGACAGGCAGAACACCAAAGGTGAGTACATCTAATAAATAAAAATAAAAATTAAATATATGTGTTAATAATTGTCTTGGTACCCAGTATGAGAAAATAGTTGAACAAGGACTAACTACATGGAAATCTGATTACCAAGTAACTAAGGGCCTGCTTCAGAGTTTGGTGGATGGAATAATTTGTCACAAACATGACGGATATCCTGTCCACCATATTATAAGTACCATAGGATATAATGCACTTGAAAAACAGAGGATGGGATATCTGTCACCTGCGTGATGGATTATCCCATGAGCCAAACTCTAAATCAGGCCCTAAGTTTTAAACACATTCTAAATCTGCAAGTGGGAAGTTTCAGATCTGATTCTTGACCATGGGAACTTTCAATAAATTATCTTTAGATGGCCTGAGAGTTCTAGAATGTGTATATCTTGCAAATTGATATTTTGAAAAAGGAGGACTGACATGAACCGCTTTCTGGCAGATGCATTGATCGGTATGGAAAACTTAAAAATGCACTTATTCTGAATCTACATCATGGTCAAAGTCTGTTCCTTCCTCTTAACCTTCTTCCTCTCCTTCCATATTCCATCTTTCTTGTATAAATTCTCCTGTTATATTCAAGGTCTTTCTTTACCCAATATGGCTAGGTTTGCCAGATTCAGAAATCTTCAGAATATTACTGTGTTTTATATTGTTGCAGGTATTTACTTGGTATTATACACTGCTGCTCTGTATCCTCTTTAGCTGTGAAGCACTGCAGTGGCCACAGAAAAGAGTAAATATAAATAAATAGGTACAACATATTGATGGCTGTCTACATGGTTACCAGGCTCTGTACAGTAAGATTTTTTTGTCCCCTTTCCCTTTCCCTTAGGTGATTAATTGATACCCTTCTGGTGAAGGTGACAAATACAAAATTGTCCAGCTTCAGTGCCTACTGTTATGTGTGCATATGATTAGAGATGACGTAAGCGCACACATTTCTAAATAGCAGAAGGAACAGAGGGAGTTATTTAGAGTTTGGTGGATGCCAGGCCACCACAAAAAAATAGGTGGATGTTCAGTCTACCCTATTTAGAGTGTCTAGTCATGTGTGCTATTTAAATAAGGGAGATTGGGCTTTCACAATCATTTTGCAAATGTCCCACACCCATGAACGTCTAATTAACCCCTTGTATTACTATGACTTCACTAATATGAAAATGTCCTGTGAAGAATCCAAGAGAAAAGTGCTATGGGAAAGTCAGATACTGTTTAGGACTACTGTGGTATATAATCAGGGTATGTTCTCCTTTTGAGATGGCATAAAGAGAAAGGGATGGGCGAAGTAACAGGTCAACCCAATTGTGCAGTGTGTAACAACGACCCAATTGCGCAGTAATATACAAACAATTTAGTTTTTTTCAGTGTTTGTTTATTACTCCAGGTCTACTGAATGTGAAAATATAAACTGCATTCTTTAAACTCTTAGCTGCTGGGCCTTCCCCCCCCCCCCCGTGCTGAGCTCTTTTTTGGCTATTTGCATAACTTTTTGTCCACATAAGCTATCCCACTGGCCGATGCCCACACTCAACAGGTTAAGCAGAATCTTGTAAGCTGGATGCTGGATCCAGGTCTCTGGCTAATGTATTCAGAGGTTCATTGTAAGTGCTGTGTTGTGAATGGAAAAATGATCAAGCATGTGTGTATCACAGAAGGCTGAGAGTGTGAACAGTTCCCGCAAACCAAGAGTCAATAGGCATGAGCACAGTAAAGGTGGTATGGATACAGCTAATGTGGTATGAACACAGTTAATGTTGTATCAACACAGTTAGTGGAGTGCCTACAAAGCGTACACATGCTGTAATAAGAGAAACTGGTTGCTTGAAATCAATACATTTTGGGCTGGTACTGATGGAGTCTGGCGTCCTTTCACTATTTCTGAGGTCCGATGAATCTTTGTTTCTCAGTTGCAAGGTGTGAAGAGTAATAGTTATCAAATTTCTTAAATAATTTCGGTATAACCCAAATGTCAGATAATAACATTTGGAGTCGGTTCATAAGGTTAAAAGAGATTCATTACAGACTCAAAGTCAATGTTACATAAATGAGTCTCAAAACCATAGTGTAAATATCTGAAATCACCAAAGGAGAATTAAATTGTCGTACAATGTTGAACCTAGTTAACATATACAAGACTAAACCCTCAATTGCCACAATGCAGAAATCAGAAAAAGCATGTGGTTCATGGACACTGAAGCCAAGTTCTCCTGCCTAATCATTTAAACTAAAACCTGACTATTCTAATTCTAAAGAGAATTTGAGAAAGGTCGGCAAACAGAAATTCAGTAGAATATTCTGTTAAGAGAGGTGCAGTGGCGTAAAGCCACATAGAAAATATGAGATCTGTGCCTCAGAAGGGTCCATTCAGCTACAAGGGTAGGTAAAGAATCTGAATCTCTTGGTTTTTTAAGATGATGACATCACAGTCAAAGCTTCACGATTGAAACCCCAATTATATTTAATTGGAAGTTGCATTTTTCAAACCCCTGGTACATTCAATCTTGATACACTGCAGTATCAGCAATTTCAAAAGAGTTACGACTCCCAAGCTTCCAGAACACTCCTCTCTTCATCATTGCATATCTCGTCTCAGGCTTTGTTATCTCTCAGGAACCATGAGCTTCTTGGTGACTCCATCCTTGCTCCTGAAACCTGCATCTCAAAAGAAATATTTAAGAAAAACAACTCCACATTTAAAGTTAACTGTAAAAAGGAAAATGTTATGTGCAGGTCTTCACTCCTGCCAAGTTAATAAAACACAAGTATACTTCCAGATTAAATGAATTCTAAACACTACATGTGAGAATATGCAAAATGATTATGCAAAATAATACCTTTAAAACGTTAGTCTCAAATAGATATTCATAAAATATTGATTAAATGTTATAGTCAAAGGTGCACTCCACTCATATGCTTTGCTGTACTGAAATGATATAAAAACATATTAAATGTTGTACAAAATGTGATCACCACATTGTGACCACCAGAAAGTGACCCCTCTTCACGTTCTTTTTCCAGAGACATAGTTGCACAGCCAAGCTACGCTCTCTCAGTACCATGCAAAAATACTGATGAATCTTAAAACTGAGCATACAAAGAACCTTTAAATATTTCTCGTGGCTATTGAATATGGTACTCTAACCACACTAGCTACCTCACTGATTTATTCCCAGGGATTAAAATGTGTAGCCATACGGATTTTCACTTGGACTAAACATATTTGATATCTTTTCTGAGATTGGTGGAAGATAAAATTCACCAAGAGGTCTTGCAGATAATGTTCAAGTAGCCTGAAAGGTAGAGCAAATTGAGGCATGTAGCTCTGCACAGAATCTTCATCCATTGCAAGGACAGTAGGAGAGGGAGACTTAGCGACAATATGGCTCCTCAGAAATAAAGACTAGCAAATGAATCTGTGGTTAACTGGTACACATGAGAAACGTGGTGCCAGGCACACCACAATTTTAGTCTTGTGTCACATGAATTGTGATTTGTGTTTTCTAATGTTTATGACATCTGCTGCATGTAGGTGAACTCAGGCACTTGATATTATTCTATTCATGTCGGCAACCATGGGACTGGTTTCAGGCAAAGTGCTGTGAAACTCAAAAAGATAGAAACCACTCCTGAAAGTTCTGGCCTTGACTCTACAGATGCATTGCAAGACCCTGGACCACTGTGGGCTATAACAAACTTGATGGATTAGGGAACAACCAGAACCTTAACACAATGCTTGAGGCAGAGGCCACCACTGTCTTGGGCACTCTTTTTGTGATACTGGGTCAAGTATTACATTACCTGGGATTTGGAGCAGGCCTTTGCTTATGTATGTTTTCATGGGTGTAGAATGTCGCAGAGGACAACCTACACCACCACTCACTGCATTGTGAATCCTTAGTACCATGAACCCTCATTTGCAGTAACTTATGGGTAGCTAAGGTACAGCCCATCTGTGCCGTAATTGAAAAAGCATTGCAATGCATGCAGCATTGGGTAAAATAAGTCAATGCCTCAACCACCCTCCTGCTGTCTTCTGTGCAAGGGGTTAGTATGCATCTTTAATCTCTGTTTCTGAGACGGCCTGCCCCGTACACCGTGACCCGTTATGGCTCACATACAAGTAGGTGCTATGAAAGGAATGGAGTACACAGGCAACTTATCTGAACACTGCAGCCGGAGCCCAGAATCGGGGCCCGAGCACTGCACAGACCATGAAGGGTCCAGGCAGACCAGGAGGACTCAGAGAAGCTAGGTCCTAGTCTGAGCTGCTCCTCTACGATCATTGATGAACAGGATTCAACTTCATTCGCCTTCATTAATATATAAACGTACACGCTCTGCTTTTGGGCTGCCATCAGTTAGCCATGTGATAGCACAATGGGCTCTCCCTTACATAATACCAGACACACAACAATTCCAGTCCCAAAAGGAACCTGATGCTGTAAAGGTTGTTGACCCTTACAAATTCTGTTCCAAATGGCTTTCTTTGTAGGTTACCCATGAGGGACAGGCTCCACTGTGCTAGTGGCAGCTGTTGATATTTGGGAGGAATGTCAGTGGTTCCATGGACTGTTGCATGTGCCCTATTGTCTGTTTCCGAATGTGCCACTTTTTAGGGGGTTCTATCCCTAAACCTCTAAGGGGCAGAGGTCACGCTATTAGTACTGTGGGAATGCTGAGATATATAGTTTAGTCGTGCCTTTAGGCATCACAGCTGTTCAAGAGGATATGCAGAAGGAAACATGACTCATGAATATTATTGATTCAGGATTTCTGCAGATCCTTGCTACCAGCCTCTTTGACCTCTGCTAGGTTGATGTACCCGTCATATTCATCGATTTAGCTGGGTTGTGCAAAAACAGTGCTGTTCTGCAGTAGTCTGGAAAGTAGTACATCTGGCCCTACATACCTTATTGTTGCATCATCCTACATGCAGAAGGCCCTCAGTTTAAAGAGAGTTTCCGGTCACATCCTTAAGTGGCAAACATATATATGCCAAACATTCACAAACTGTAACCAACTAATTTGCGATAGTACATTTATTTGTTGACATAGATGAAAAGTAATTATTCACTAGGCTCAGTGGGAGAGATGTAGAAACAATTTTTCAACCAAAAAGCTGCGCTGCACAAACTGGCAAACTTTGCCGTTGCAAAAAACTAATTTGCAATGCAATAAATAAAGTGACACTTGGTGTCGCAAATACCTTCAATACTTGCTATTGACATTAGGACTCCGTCATGAGTTACAAGCCCAAAGAGGTGGCAAAGACCCATTCCCCCTTCTTTACAACTCCTAAAGATGTGTTGCAATGGTCAGGGACTGCTCCAGCAATCACAAACCACTGAATGATTGCTGGCCGCCAAAAGCTTTCACTGTCCATCCACAAGGAGCAAGCTCTACCTAAGGTAAGGTGACCAGACGTCCCGGATTTCCCTGGACTTTCCCGGTTTTTAGAGGACTGTCCCGGTGTCCCAACGCTTCTCTTAATTTTAAATAAATGGTCAGATTATTAAATAAATGTCCCGGTTTTTGGGACAAAGGTCAGATCATCTAGGGAAGCATAAGTTTAAGAGTCCTACAAAGTATGACATAAAGTAATGTATCTGTTACTGTCATGGAACAGTCCCCTGTCTGCTCCGAAGCAGAGAGATGGATTGGGGAGCAGAGAGAGGTGGGCAGGGCAGGTTGGGGGTGCAGGGTGGGAGGTTAAGCCATAGCTAATTTTATATATGAAGTCTTGTAAATGTGTGTGTGTATATATATATGTGTGTGTGCGCACACACGTATAGCCACACATTCACAAAGCTACGCAAAAAAAAAGGGACAGGCCAGATATAAAAGTGAGAGTAATGTCTTTAGTCCTTCTTTTCTGTCTGACTTGTCCCGGTTTCTGCTCCTCAAAATCTGGTCACCCTAACCTAAGTGACAGCTTCCACTGTAGGGGTGGCAACTCACTGGGAGCAGACAGTAGTCAGATGGACAAATTCATGCTGTCACGATGTCTCTCTTGCCCTGTGCACACTGCAACACTGCTTCTATGCAAATGCAGAGATGAAGGTACGCAGTCCTCTGCAGGTCTTCATCTCTGGATTTGCAGGCAGTTGCAGGGGATATCCTACTCCATAAATAATAATTAAATAAGATTTATGCACACATTCTTGTAAATGCTATAGTTGTGCTGTGCTACATTCATTCATTAAGCACAGTTAGGGTGACGTCCCGTCCGTAAATTTCACGGACTGTCCGTAATTTTGCCCTGCTGTCCGTTGTCCGTGATGAAAGCTTTAACGGACGGCATTTGTCCGTAATTTTAGCCTTTCACCTAAAGGGCAACGGAGGCAGGGCGAAATTACGGGCAGAGGAGTTTCCCCAGCTGGGCTGGAAGGCAGGGAGTCTCCTGTGCTCTGAGGGAGGGAGGGGCAGACGGATAAGAAAAGCCCTTCTTGCCAGGGGGTCTCCTTCCCTAAAGACATGCAAATGTGGGCAACTGGTAAATCTGCAAATACAAAGGAGCTTGAAAACCTGCATTGACTTTACTAAAAGGAGTCACTTGAAGTTTTATGGTGGCAAAGATATTTCTTTCAGAGAGGTATTGTAATGGTGTTCCAAGGTGAGCTGTGGAGTGCGTGGTTTTAATGGAGTGTTATAATTTTTTTTATCACTAGGTATAAACTGTATATTATTCAAATCTGTATTTGAGAAGCACTTTTTTTTCATTTAACCGAAATGTATTTGCGCATTTTGTAGCAGCCTTTATTATGATGTCATTGTATTTTTCACAGTTCTTTCAGGTACCTCAGTACCTCATAGTACTAACAAACATTGGCAAAGCCAATAGGTCTCATCTACGAAAGAGTTATTGGCTTTGCTAATGTGTTTTAGCTATTAGCCATGTTATACACCAGAGTAGCTGCTGTTCAACATGGCTTAAAGCTAGTGGCATAGTGGTGTGGAGTGGAGTAGAGTAGCATAGGAGCAGTGGCGTAGAGCCCAGTGGTGCAAAGTACAGTGGGGTACAGTGCAGTTGTTTAGAGTGCGTTAGCGTAGAGTGCAGTGGTTTACTGTGCAGTGGCATGGAGTGGCATGGGACAGAGTAGAGTGGCATAGAGTGCAGTGGAGTAGAGTGGCATACAATAGAGTAGCAGAGAGAGCAGTAGTGTAGAGTGGTGCAGTGGCATAGATTGCAGAGTAGACTCACATTGCAGGGAGTGCAGTGGTGTAGTGTAGAGTGGTGCAGAGTAGGGCAAAGTGCTGTAGAGTGGAGTGATGCAGAGTAGAGTGGCATAGAGTGCAGTGCCATAGAATGCAGTAGTACATAGTACATTGGTGTATAGTACGGTGGTGGAGAGTGCAACGCTGCAGAGTAGAGTGTCAGTGCAGTGATGTAGAGTGGAGTAGAGTGGCACAGAGCAGTGGTGTAGAGTACAGTGGTACAGAGTAGAGGGCAGTGGCGTACAGTGCAGTTGTTTAGAGTACATTGGCGCAGGGTGCAGTGGCATAGAGTGGCATGGGGTAGAGTTACATAGAGTGCAGTGGAGTAGAGTGGCATACAATAGAGTAGCAGAGAGTGCAGTAATGCAGAGTGGTGCAGTGTCATAGAGTGCAGAGTAGACTGGTGGCATAGAGTGTAATGGTGCAGAGTGGAGTATTGTAGAGTGGTGTAGAGTAGAGTATAGTGCCTAGAGTGCAGTGGCATAGAGTGGTGTAGAGTGCAGAGTTGCAGAGTAGAGTGTCAGTGCAGTGGTGTAGAGTGGTACAGAGAACAGTGGCATAGAGTACAGTGGTGCAGAGTAAAGGGCAGTGCAGTTGTTTAGAGTGTACTGGTGTAGAGTGCAGTTGCATAGAGTGGCATTGGGCAGAGTAGAGTGGCATAGAATGCAGTGGAATAGAGTATATTGGTGCAAAATGCAGTAGTACAGGGCACAGTGGTGTAGAGTATAGTGGCGGCCAGAGCAGTGTTGCAGAGTGTCAGCTTGCAGTGGTGTAGAGTGCATTGAACTAGAGTGCAGTGGTCAGAGTGGTATAGAGTACAGTGGCGTAGAATAGATTGTTTCAGAGTAGAGTGCAGTTGCATAGAGTGGAGAGGTGCAGGGTAGAGTGCAGTGGCATAGAATGCAGTGGCACAGAGTGCAGTGGCATAAAGTAGATTATTTCACAGTAGAGTAAGGTGGCTTAGAGTGGAGAAGTGCAGGTTAGAGTGGAGTTGCATAAAGTGGCATAAAGTGTGATGGCATAGAGTAAAGTAGTGTAGAGTGCCGTGGCATAGAGTGCAGAGGTGCAGAGTAGATTAGAATGATGTACAGTGTATTGATGTAGAGTGCAGGGGCATAGAGTTGAGTGTTACAGAGTAAAGTGCATTAGCATAGAGTGTATTAGCTTAGAGTGCAGTGGCGTACAGTGCAGCGTTGCAGAGTGGCAGAGAGTGGAGTTGTGTGGATTAGAGTGGTGTTGCCTAGACTGGAGTGGTATGGCGTGCAGACAAGCAGAGCGCAGTGGTGTAGAGAGGCGCAAAGTGCGGTGGCTTAGAGTAGAGTAGTATAGAGTAGAGTAGAGAGGCATAGTGTGAAGTAGCATAGAGAGCAGTGGCATAATGTGGAGTGGTTCTGAATGGAGAAGAGAACAGTGGCATGGAGTGGCGTAAAGTGGAGTGATACAGAGTAGGGTGCAATTCTGATATATTCTGAAGTCTATTTAAATGTTGTCATGTGATAGAAAATACTCTTTCCTAACCCCAGTATCCAGCAAGATTGTTGCATAAATCCTCTCACTTTGAAGTCAGAGAAAGGAAAGTAAACACTAAGTACAGAGCCTGACATATGACTTTGTTCTTTGATTGCACAGCAAATATGATAAGATGAGAACAAGATTTCCAGGCCTGTTTACAGAAAGGGAGCACTCAGCAGGATACTGTAAATAAGGTTTTGGCAAGGGAAGGGACAAATGCAAGCTGCATAGCCTAAAACAAATAAAGTCAGCAAATTGAAAGCAACAAATTGTGAGTTACAAACCACAAGGCCAATGGCAAGCAACGGGCGAATGCATTCACAAGGAAGCACTATGAATTTACTTAAAGTGACAGCTGTGGGGTACTTTGTGGGGAAAGTCCAGTATTTTAGTCCATATCTTGCAGAGGTTTGCCTACATCAATCACCCAGGTAGTATGACAAGAAGACCTGGAGTGGTTTCCATGTTGCAGGATAGGTCTGTACACCCATTCTATCAGTTTGCCACCATTTCCTATGGTAAAGAGCTTCTGGCACACCTCTTGTAGGGTTAGTGCTAGGTAGCAGACATGAAATAGGGCATTTAATGATTATTTAAGGTGGTTGTAAGTAAGGAGTTGACCGGGGTGAAGATGGTAGTCTGCCACAAGGGTTTGGAAATTTAGTAGCTCACTGTTCAGAAACAAAGTCCCCAATTTTAAGACACCTGCAACATGCCACTGATGGAGTTGCTTTGAGCACAGCCATCCTGTGCGAGTGGGAAGGCTTAGCAAAGGTAGTGCAGGAGCATAGGGTTTCTTCGTGTCAGTGAGTTTACAGGTTCTGGCAAGGCAAGAGAAAGCCATGCATGATAACCCCGGATGGTGATCCATAGAATGGTCAGTAGGAAACGATGAGCAGTGCATTAAGCCTTCCTTAAAAGTCTTTACTGGTAAACCCCATTTCATGCAGGGAGGTGGGCAGAAAGCCAGTGAGCCACCCATTGGACATCTGCAGCTGAATAAAAGCATTCTAAGTCCAGAAGATCTAATCCACCCGCAGTCACAGTTAGCTTTAGAGTGGAAAGAGCTCCCGATGGTGCCGCAGCGACCAAATCAGATGTGTGGCCTGTCTGAAGAAGGAATGAAGGACGAGCAGGGGAAGGTTTGCAAAATAATACTATCATTGGGGTAGCACACCATCTTCGCTAGTGCCACATGGCCTCTACAGAAAGCAGAAGAGAAGACCAAAAAGCAAACTGGGCTTGGAGGGACCGTTCGCTCTGCAGAGATTTTCATCCTGGAAATCAGTGAAAGAATGGTAGATATTAATCACTAGGTATCAAAAGGTAACTGGTTCCCAGTTTAATCTGAGATCTAATTGTGTATGAAGGCGAAAACAGTGCCATATGTTAAAGAAACACTAATTAAAATTTAAAAATTGTAAATTTTGTTTGCGCAATTTACATCCCAAATATTTTCAAGATTCTATGTGTACTTGACACTTAGGGATAACGCATATCTCTAGTTTGGCTTTTGCTCAATTTCAAAACCATATAAAGACATGGACTAAGCGGGCAATTGCCTTGCACAACCTTGCAAGGGGTCTGGCCCCTGCTCACCCTTCACAAGCACTAACAGCGAACCATTGCACCAGAAGAGTTTGCCAAAGTGGATGGGTGTTGATTGTTCAACCACTTGACAGTGCCCCTTCTGCTTTGCTCCTGTGTGCAGACAACTCCCCAGGTACCCAATACCTTCCAATAGTCTTGGTGGACCCATCTTGTCTGATTTTAGGAATTGTCACACCTTGTTCTTCTCTTATTTATTTATCCAGTTGCTAGCAAAAACCCTTTGAATTACTTGCCGTGGATCTCCCATTTGATCTCGATTTCATCCTACTCTTTTATTATCTTTGATTGGTAGTCCGGGCTCCCATTTCTGACATAAATGTAGAGTCCCAAACATACACTCTAGTGCAGTGAGACTACAGACAAGTTATGGGTACATCACATCCTGTCATTAGATGTGAGACTGTCACCCACACCATCTGCCCTGCCTCTTTAAAAAAAATTAGGTTGAAAGTCCATGGGCAGTTGGGGTAAGCCAGATGTTTTTGTTCAATTTGTTTAAACTAGCATAGGGTTAATTACCTTAATGTTTCCCAAACTGTTTGCCAGGGGTTTTGAAATGTTCAGAAACATAACAAAATTTTGCTGTTACTTTCTCTTCAGGAAAGATGGGGTAGATTTGGGTAGGGGTGATGGCCTTGCCGTGAAGGGCATTAATTTACTACTGAACAAGGACGTAATGTGACACCTGAATGTAGCACACCAGGAGGCAATCACAAAAGGTCCACAGTGAATAAATAGTGCTATGTTAAAAAAGAGTACATAAATGCACTGACAACATAGTGAGGCATGGCCTCTCTTGTGTGTGTCTGTAAAACTGATTTTTTCTGCTTGAATTTTTGTCTTGAATTTTGACCCTTTGTCTTTAATTTTTGTCCTGAATTTTGACCCTTTGTCCTGAATTTTTTACAGTCCTGTCCAGAATTTGCCTCAATGCCAGGTGGTCACCCTAAGCACAGTACACATAAAAGTCTAGGATACATCACAGACGCTGCGCAATCACAGTGTCCGCCAGGCAACTCATCAAATCAAAGTTCAGCGCATTATTTCGATTCTTTTTCCTTCTCACAAAATTAATGATAAATTGCATGTTAATTTTGTTCAGTATCAGCAGATGCCAGTGCTTAATCAGATGGAAATGACGAAGTCATCTGTAGCAGACTCCGCTTTTGGTGCAGCATATTCCCCTTTCCATCGTATGACTGAATTCCCACGCAACCAAAACGTATGGTTGAATCTACTGACGTTGAAAGAAACAATTCCCGCGCGTTAAAATGCAAATCTCGAGTTTAGTCAGGATAATTGCTCAGGCCTGTGGCCTTTTCTTCCAGTCATCCCATTCTGAACATCTCAAAAATATCGCCTATCTCACCTTGTGTAAAGCTTTTTCTCCCCACTAGATGGAGCTAGGGTATTTTCTTCACCGAGAGACCAAACCGAGCACATCTGCCTCAAGTAGAATATTACTTTTAAACCCCATGTTCAAGGTTTAATGTACGTTGAATACGGTAATGCAGTAAATATGTTGTCAGATTTAAAGGTATTAATATACTCGCAAATTCAAGAAACCAGTTTCATTGTGACTTTGAGATGTGGTGGCTGTGACCTTTTTTCGTGTCCTTAAGGACAACTTAGCATATCGCTTCATCATCAATTCTTGAGCAGGTTGAGGAGCTGGAAGAGGAGAAAAATATATATTCTTCCAGGCTTTTAGACCTGGAGAGTTCAAAGACTCGGAGACCGCAGCGCCTCAGTTCTCCGACTACCTTTCTCTAAGAGATCAAAAGAAACCGAGTAAAACTCTCAACTCCTAAAGTAACTATCAGATAATGGGCAACGAATCCTGTAAAAATAAATGAATATGTAATGCATTCTGAAAAGTGCTGCAGGGCACAGGAAAAAACTGTTATTCTATCTGAACTGCTTCGCTCCTTAGTGTTTCTGATGAAGGAGTTTTCATATTATTGATTACAACGCACTTGTTTTTCTTCTGCGTGTCCTTTTTCATTTTTTACGTTTCTACGACCTTTTTGTGTTCTTTTGGAGGGCATGGGGCCAGATGTAGGAAGCATTTTGCATGGTGCAAACTGCGAAAATCGCAGTTTGCGCCATGCAAAATGGTCATCGCGATGCTCATTCACAATTTGCGAGTCGGTATCGACTCGCAAATTGTGAATGCGACTCGCAAATAGGAAGGAGTGTCCCCTTCGTATTTGCGACTCGCATCGCAATTCTAAATTGCTTTGTGACCGCGAATGCGGTCGCAAACCAATTCGCAGTTACCACCAGTGTCACACTGGTGGTAACCCATTCGCAAAAGAGAAGCGGTCCCCATGGGACCCCTTCCCCTTTGTGAATGTTGCCCAAAATGTTTTTTCAGAGCAGGCAGTGGTCCAATGGACCACTGCCTACTCTGAAAAAACGAAACCAAATGGTTTCGTTATTTTTTTTTATTTTGCAACTCGTTTTCCTTTAAGGAAAACGGGCTGCAAAATAAAAATAAAAAACTGCTTTATTTAAAAAGCAGTCACAGACATGGAGGTCTGCTGTCTTCAGCAGGCCATCATCCCTGTGAGTGCAGGGACTCGCTATGGGGTCGCAAAATGCGACCCTCATCATTCATATTAATAATGTGGGTCTTTGCGACCCCATAGCGAATCGCAGACGGTGTCTGAGACACTGTTTTGCATCCGATTTTGCGAATCGGAAATTGCAAGTCGCACCAACTCGCAATTTCCGATTTGCAAAATTGGAACTTCCTACATCTGGCCCTTGAAGCCTTGACTGAAATTTGCCTACAAACAAAGAAACATATGATTCATATTTTAGTCCCCTTTTAAGTAACAGGATACCAATGGTGTTCCGATTCTAATGTTACAACATATGGAGTTGTGTAGACATTTGCAGATTAATACCAGGACTGCGTCTTCTTTTGGACATTCATCGACTGATTGGCATAATTTAGACTATTTCTTTCTTTTCATATTCCCGCAGATGGAAATGACAGTAGACAAGTTACAACTTATTTAGACTGGCTCCAATTGGTAGCACATTGGTTTATCAACATCTACTGACCTCCAATGTAGAACAAGCATTGGCAAAGCCAATAAGTCTTGCCCATGCAAAAGCTATTGGTTTCACAATTTGGTTTAGCCATATTGTATGGCAGCGAGGCTGCTGTTCAGCATGGCTAAAAGTAAGTGGAATAAAGAACAGTGGTGTAGAGAGTTATGGAGTGGCGTAAAGTGGAGTGACAGTGTGGAATGGCATAGAGTTCCGTGAACAGGGAGGAGTGGAGTAAACTACAGTGAAGGGAGTAGACTGGAGTAGGATGTCGTAGAGTGGAGTGTCGTAAAGTAAGAGTAGAGTGCCATAGAGTGGAATAGAGTGGAGTAGTGTGGAGTGGCATAGAGTGGGGTAAAGTGACATAGAGTGTCATAGAGTGGAATAGATTGTCATAGAATGGAGTAGAGTGCCATTGAATACAGTGGCATACAGTGTAATGCAGATTTGTGGAGTGTCGTGGAGGGAGTAGAGTATTGTAGAGTGGAGGGTCATAGAGTGGAGGGGTGTAGCATGGAGTAGAGTGTTGGAGTGGCACAGAGTATGATAGAGTAGATTAGAGTAAAGTGGCGTAGAGTGGAGCAAAGTGGCATGGAGTGCATAGACAGAGTTGCACAGAGTGGAGTAGAATTATGTAGTGTGGAAGGTACAGAGTGGAGTGTCATAGAGTGGATGGCAATGAGTGAAGTGGAGTGTCGTAGAATGGAGTGTTGTAGAATGGAGTACCATAGAGTAGAGTGTCGTTGAATGGTGTGGCATTGAGTGGAGTGCAGTTGAGTGAAGTGTCGAGGAGTGTCGTAGAGTGGTGTATATTGGAGTGGCATACAGTGGAGTAGAGTAGTGTAGAGTGGAGTGGCATAGAGTGAAGTAGTGGAGTACAGTGGAGTAGAATGGAATAGTGTGTCATAGTGTAGAGTGGAATAAAGTGGCATGGAGTGGCATAGAGAGAGTTGCATAGATTGTTATAGAGTGGCATACAGTGGAATTAAGTGTTGTAGAGCAGAGCGGTACAGAGTGCATTAGAGTGATGTAGAGTGCCGTAGAGTGGAGCAGAGTGTAGTGGCATAGAGTGGCGCAGAGTGGAGTTAAGTTTTGTAGTGTGGAGTGGCATAGAATGGTGTGGCACTGGAGTAGACTGTTGTAGAATGGAGTGTTGTAGAGTGTAGTGTAGTAGAGTGGAGTAGAGTGTCGTAGAATGTTGTGGTGCAAAGTGTCCTGACATAGAGTGATGGGACAAGTAGTGGAGGGGCATAGATTGGAGGGGCCTGTAATAGAGTAGAGTGGTGTGTCATAGAGTAGAGTGGTGTGTCCTAGAATAGCATGGAGTGGAGTGGGAAAAGTTCAATGTCAATAGAGTGGAGTGGCATAAAGTCAAGTGGTGAGGAGAGGAGTGGCGTGTCATAGAAGGGAGTGGGGTGGCATGTCATACAGTTCCATTTTCATTTTAAATTAGAACAGCTTGTTACTGTCTTACATCTCTTCTCTCAAATGTATTATTCCCAAAATAAATACTTTCACTGACTACATTATTACGTGGTCGCGGAGCGCGAAGGTGATTTAGATACTTCAATAACATACTCAAAAATTGGTCCAGCAATTAATTGTAGAGTCCCTTCAAGATGATTGAATGTTGTCTCACACTTAGATCTGATCCCACAGTGACAAAATGGTATTTACTCCATGTTTGTAACCCAAAACACATTGGTGTCTGACCATCAAATTAATTCTGTAAAGTGTGTGCAGACACATACAAAGGCCCATATTTATACTTTTTGACGCAAAACTGCGCCAAAGCAGTTTTGCGTCAAAAAAATTAGCGCCGGCTAACGCCATTCTGAAGCGCCATGCGGGTGCCGTATTTATTGAATGACGTTAGCCGGCGTTAGCCGCCGGCGCCGTCTGGTGTGCGTTAAAAAAAATGACGTACACCAGGCAGCGTCGGCGTACGGGGATATGGGGCTTGGGCGTCAAGAAATGGGGCAAGTCAGGTTGAGGCAATTTTTTCGCCTCAACCTGATTTGCGCCATTTTTTACGACTCCCAACCCCCATAAAAATGACTCCTGTCTTAGCAAAGACAGGAGTCATGCCCCCTTGCCCAATGGCCATGCCCAGGGGACTTCTGTCCCCTGGGCATGGTCATTGGGCATAATGGCATGTAGGGGGGCACAAATCAGGCCCCCCTATGCCACAAAAAAAAAAAAAAAAAAATACTTACCTGAACTTACCTTAATGTCCCTTGGATGGGTCCCTCCAGCCTTGGGTGTCCTCCTGGGGTGGGCAAGGGTGACAGGGGGTGTCCCTGGGGGAATGGGGGGGCACCTCTGGGCTCCTTCTGAGCCCACAGGTCCCTTAACGCCTGCCTTTTGCAGGCGCTAAAAAACGGCGCAAAAGCGGGCGTACGTCATTTTTTTTTACCCGCCCACTCCCGGGCGTGATTTTTGCCTGGGAGTACAAATCCGACGCACATGCCTCGGAGTCGATTTTTTAGACGGGAACGCCTACCTTGCATATAATTAACGCAAAGTAGGTGTCCACGCTAAAAAATGACGCAAACTCCATGGACTTTGGCGCTAGACGCGTCGAACGCCAAAGTATAAATATGGAGTTAGTTTTGCGTCGAAATTGCGTCAAAAAAAACAACGCAATTCCGGCGCAAACGGAGTATAAATATGCCCCAAAGTATCTGGATTATTGGGCTTGGTTTGCTTAACGGCCAGATGGACTCCTGCCACTTAATAAATACTCAATGAACAGTTTTCAGTGGTTCACCGATGTCTGCCAAGTCCTGCTGCAAAGCCTGCGCTATAGGTTCTCAAACACAGTTTCCCTATGGGTGATGAAAGTGCAGACTTGATCAGAACTGAATATTCCAGGATACAAGCAAGATTGGGAAGCGTGATAGCTCTGCTGTGTTTAGCTTAAATACACAGGATGATATGTTCCCTTAATCATCTTGTGAGAATATACGATTCTGCACCCTCACATCTTTCATTATTCCCAAGCGGTCTCCTCTGTTGTTGCTCCCTGTTGGCTGAAACGTGTCCTGAAATGCTTACTGAAGGTTACATTTCCACCTTTTTTAAATCAGTTTTCGCACAATATATTTATAGTACCATTTTATCTTCTATTACCTGTAAAACTAACTACCAATGCTTAATTTGAGCCAGTCATTTTCGGTGGCGACACTGGCACTTATGTTTGGAGGCCGACACTTATTTTTCTGCATTAGGTATTTACTGCGAGTAAAAGACACTTATGGGAATATCAGCTGGAACTCTCGATAATGGGCTTTCCTACTCTGCCGGGGATGCTGTACAGTGAATCCCTGCCGCATAGCGTTCTGGAAGTGACTAGAGTGGTGCTGACAGGGTGGGGGGCCACGCAGCAGGCGACGGGGTGGTGGCGCCGTCTTACTCAACAGACGCCGTTGTGGCAGGGACTATGGCTGGGGGAGGTCTCAGCACTACAGGGGTTCCATAAATGGGACCTTATAGGTATCGCCAAGTTGGGTGATGTCTGGGCAGGCTCCGACATGTGGTCCTTTCAGGAGCTTCAGCAGCAGTTCGAGCTTAACCAGTCCCAGTTTCACAAGTATCTGCAACTCAGACACGCATTGCAGGCGCACATTTGGGCAGGGACGAATCTCCCTGAACTTAGCCTTGTAGAGGCCAAGATCATGATGGGCGCTCTGGGTAAAGGGGGGGTGTTGCATATCGACCGCTCGCTAATCACTAACACAGCCTAAAGGCTTGATAAGCTCAGAGAATGATGGGAGCGGTGGGTGTGTCCGATGGAAGATGGGGAATGGAGAGATGCGTTGATGGCCCTGCGGTCACTGACCATGTCCTCCCAGTCTCTGAGTGGTGCAGGACTACTTTCTCCATACGGCATACCTTACACCTGATAGGTTGTATAGAGCGGGCCTCCGGCCTCAGTGGGAGTGTCCTCGTTGCGTAAGCCCCAGTGCAGACTTTTTTCACATGGTGTGGACTTGTCCCCATATAGCCACTTACTGGCGGGCAGTGGTAAAAGAGATTTCGGGAGTCATACAGGTGGAGGTTAAGGTTGCTCTGCTACCTATTCTACTTGGTGTGCATGAATGGATGGGCTCCAACAGAGCACATCAGGCATTTCTGGGGACGGCCTGCTTGGTCGCCAAGAGAGAAACTGCAGCGAACTGGAAGTTGGAGACGGCCTCTGTGATCGCGAGGTGGCGTTGAGGGGTGGACTGGTGCGCTCAGCAAGAGCAACTGGTTTACGAATCAAGGGGCTGTCCTGGTAAGTATACAAAAGTGTGAGGAAGCTGGATGGGGACTGGGGTGGATGGGGCAGGGGGCATTCCTTTATCATAGGGTGGATGCACGTAGTGTATTCGACCTCAGCAATGGTTCCTCTATGTACACAAGTATGTTATGCTCTAGATCTGGTAAATGAAAAGAGTACACTGTTCCAAGAGAATCTGTCTAGAAGGACAACAAATGTCAGTATTATGATAGGAGTGCCCTCAAGCGTCGTTAAAGGCGAAAGCATCATAACTGGGCTAACTCCTCGTCAGACCGGCACTGCAATATCTGACGGGTCACCACGCATATGGTGGTGGCACTAAACCGAAGGTAGTATCGTGAATCCAATGGAATCTGCAGTACGTGCTGACAATGAAAGGTAAGGAGAGTGAAAAAAAAGTTAAAATTGGCTCTGAACACCCAGTATCTAAATTTAATTACTCAGAATCGCGGTCAGGCCAAGATTAAAATCGGTAGAGGAGTACTTGGGGGGAATAATGGCCACCGGTACTCCTGAAAATGGGGAAGGAAGAGAAATACTCTATCCTAACACTAAAGGGTCAACATGTTTCGCGCCTGTGCGGTCAGAAAATGATCCAATGGCGCTTCATCAGGACCGTGGTTAGTAACTTCTATAAAAATATACAGTAAGTGCTGAAAGGTCACTTACTATGCGTGGACTAAACGTCAAGGTCAGTCAGTTGGTAGGTCACCCATCCCATGTGGAAGAAAGGCATCATAGGGACGCGTAAGCCTCAGACCAAAGGAGATTGCATTGGAATCTTCCTGTAGTCCTGCCGTACACCTACGGGTAGGTTCTCTCTTGGAACAGTGTACTCTTTTCATTTACCGGTTTATGCTTAGGGAGAACATACACTGGACCATTAACCTCCCAGTCCCTCCAATTTTTTGATGCTCTGGATCTGTGCAGTTCGTTCTCCTACTTGTACTAATTGTACTAGTGACCCGTGGCGTTTTCATGCTGTTCTATTAAAACTAATAAAAATGGTTTATAAAAAAAAAGACACATATGGGAAAGGTGGAGTTAGAGAAAGTTGAAAAAGCACACAAAGGGAGAAAGCAGCAAGGGTGAGATAAAGGGGCCGGGGGGTGGCTGTAAATGGATTAAAGAGGCTTGAGATGGCTTTATGTTAAGTTAACACTTTATTGCACAATTAATAAAAATCATTGCATGCAGCCACAAACATTGAAGCATTATCTTCTAAAAACGCCATAAAACATCCTACTAGAAATCATATTTCTCATAGATTTAAAAGCACTAACACCATAATAGAATATTTGTCACCCAGTGAAAATTATGTGGTGTTATCGCGGGGGCAATAAACAAAACCTGGCCCCTCCAGCTCCATGCTGTCCTAAAGGTCTGCAGCAAGTCTCTTGCGGATTTATTGCACCCTCTCAGGAAGCTGGCGAGGTGCTGTGCCGATTTTGTATATAAAATGGCTATCATTGCATAGTTTACCAGGTCAGAAATCTAGCTGATCTTGTAAAAAGAGCTGACAGTATTTAATTTGGTCATAAACTAATAGCTCAACCAACCTTCACAGTTGTTTGGCGCTTGTTTTAAGAGGTGTTCCACTTTTGAAATGAATTTCGCCACACACGCAATGTACTGAGGTGTCAACCCTTTGAGACAAAACAGATAGCTTGTTGGCATGATCTGATGTCATTGGAGTTGAAAATGCTTTTGAGGTACAGTCTCCACCAAGGTAACAGTGCGGGGCATATACATAGAAAGTGTAAGAAGAGTTCCATGTGGTATACACATAGCTTGCATCCTCTGTTGTTTGAGAATTTGAGCCATATTGGAATTGCATCCAATGAGGGGAGTTGAATCTGGCTTGAAGCACCTTTGTTTTTTAGAGACTTTTAAAATATTTCTGCCAGGTATGGCTGTGCTGCTGGAACCTTGTACGTGTTAATAGTCGTCCAAAAATGGATTTGTGGTCTGAACTTGTATTTGTTCTTGCTACACAATAGCTGCTTGATTTGTTTATTTGATAGTTGCTTGAACAGTTTATGCGGTAAGATCTTTTGCCACAGCTCTTCTACCTGCAGATGCTTGATTGCCGAGACAATTCTATCTGACCATGAATTTGAGACCTCCAGCAAGTTCACGTCTGTTTCTTCCCAAATCAGCACTTTTAGTGTGTTCAGTTGCGCTTGTCACAGCAGAGAGGCATATTGGAGGAGAGCCCTGTCATGTACCAATGCTTGGTCTTGTAACCTAAATTCCAACCTGATTTTCTGATTTGACTCCCATGTATTTATAGCTACTACTTCTGCGCACAGGTTGGTTCCTACAGAGCCACAGCTTTTTCTTAATTACTCATTTGCCAAAGATTGCTACCTTGGTTTTCTCAAGGTTTATGAGCAGCATATTTGTCCTACAATACTGATCAAGGGTGTTTATCAATTTTTGAAGCCCCATGCCTCAAAGATTCAATAGGACAATGTTTTCTGCTTATAATAATGATGTTAGAAATTAATGATGCAGTTTGGGGGGATGGCAGCTAGAAGTGTTCAATTGTGTGCACAGATCTGCCAGATATAAGTTGAATGGCATTGAAGCTAGCACGCAGCCTTGCCTAACACCTCTATCTATCTAGATTTTAGCAGACACTCTTCCCTTTCTCCCAACCTTGACCCTTGCCCAGTTGTCAGAGTATAAAAGCTGTATTCCTCTTAACAGTTTCAGTGGGATATTGAGGTCTACTTACTTCCTTCACAATCTGTGCCAATCTACAGAGTTGAAAGCTCTTGATAGGTCCACAAAGCAGGTGTAAAAAGCCATTTTCTTATTTGTATATTTTTCAGCCAATATGGCTAGTGCTATTGTGTTGTCAGAAGTGCTCAACGAGGGCCTGTTTGGTTCAGAGGTATTACATTCAGTCTTTCAGTTCCTCTAGCAGGCAACCCACAAATATCTTTGCATCAGTATCGAACAATGCGATCAAATGATAGCTTCCTGGTTCCCATAGGGGCCCTTCTTGTAGATTGGATGGGAAATTGCCCCTTTCCAAGAATCAGGAATTTATTTTCTGTGAAACAGGCATTGAACATATTACTGAGCTGGCCTGACCAAAAGTCAGGATTGTGTTTTAATACCCCTGTGGGGAGGCCATTTGGGCCGGGGCCCCATTGGTTTTGCAGTGTCGAAGTTGTCCTTCAATCTTTTCTACTTCAAAAGATAAGGGATTCGGCTCACAGTTGAAGATAGAATTGAGTTCTGCCACTTCCTGACCGTGGTACAGTTTGGAGAGTGTTGCTTTGGATCCCTGCAGCCCCACGCTACAATTGATTGACAATGGACCCCAGGGGACGGCTGTTCTTTTGTTTGCATGCCTCCATGACTTTGACCCATTCCTGGGCTATGTGGGCTTGCTTTGCTTCCCAAACTGCCTTCTTGTATTTCCTTCTTAATTCATGAAAGGCGCGGAGTTGGCTGGTATCCGTGTGTTGTTTCTTTAGGAGTCTTGCTGTTTTGTTGAGCTGTTGCCTTTGTAGCTTTTGGGCTTGTGTGAACCATAGATTTTAACTGTGTAGTGAAACCACCTTGGACCATTGGATGTGATCTAACTGGTTCCTTAGTGACATTAAGATTGCCTCTCATTTGATGATTACATTCACCTGGGCCCCTAGATTGGGTGATAAGTTAGTTTTCCATACCTTGTATTTCCACATGCACATATTCGAGCATCTTATATGATGTAGGGGGCTTCCTGGATCCTGTATTCCTATATTATGTACCTGCACTGTGTAATAGTTGTCATTCACAATTCTCATAATTTGTGAGTGATGGTCACTTTTGCATCTAACCTCTATGCTAAAATCTTGAAAGTACATGAAAATTGCTTAGAAGCAAATGTGTAATCTCGGGTGGTTGCGAATTTCTTTGAATTGTGCCTCAGGTTCATTGGGAAATCTTTGGGGAATCGCCCGTTCAGGGCCCTCAGCCCTAACGCCTCTAAGGATCACACCGGAAAATGATCACATTTATCCACGTCCCTGAAGCGTGATACTTGCTGCGGGATGCCCAGGCTCAGATCCAAGGCTCCTTCTCTGACACTTCTTTTCCGATAGTTAGCAATGTTTAAATTAAAAACGCCTGTGATGAGCCAGGAGGCGTTCCCATATGAGGCTCTTGAGATAGCAATTAATTTGCCGTTTATTGGAAATGGCCCTTTTTGTAGGGTTATCCCTAAACATTTTGTCTTCTTCCTCCTATTTTTTCAAGGTCTGTTTTTGCTGGGTTATTGTCTCTGCGCACTTTACCACTGCTAATCAGTGCTAAAGTGCAAGTGCTCCCTATAGAAATTGTGTTGTTGATTGGTATATCCATGATTGGCATATTTGAATTAGTGGTAAGTGCCTAGTAATGTGCACTAGAGGTGCCCAGGGCCTGTAAATCAAATGCTACTAGTGGGCCTGCAGCACTGGTTGTGCCGCCCACATTAGTAGCCCTATAAACATGGCTCAGACCTGCCACTGCAGTGTCTGTGTGTGCAGTTTTAAACTGCCAATTCGACTTGGCAATTGTACCCACTTGCCAGGCCTCAACCTTCCCTTTTACTACATGTAAGGCACCCCTAGTTTAGGCCCTAGGTAGCTCCAGGGGCAGGGTGCAGTGTATGTTTAAGGTAGGACATATACTAGTGTGTTTGATATGTCCTAACAGGGAAATACTGTCAAATTCGGTTTTCACTGTGCAAGGCCTATCTCTCTCATAGGTTAACATTGGGGCTGCCTCTAAATATACTTAAAGCGCAGATTCCCTTTAAGAGGAGATACAAATGTGGAGTTTAGGGTCTCTGAGCTAAAAATTTAAAAATACATCTTTTAGTGAAGTTGGTTTTTAAATTGTCTGTTTGAAAATACCACTTTTAGAAAATAGGCATTTTCTTGCTTATACCATTCTGTGACACTGCCTATTTGTGGATTGTCTGTCTGGGTCAGTTTGACAGTTGGGCTGTTTTGCACCTCTCTAGACAGTGACACAAAAGGGGGTGGGGGTGGGGGTGTAGCCTGCATATCCTGATGAGCCATCTGAGCTAGAGAGGAGGGAGGAGTGGTCGTTCACACCTGAAAGGACTGTGCCTGCCCTCACACAATTCAGTCTTTGACCCCATGGTGTGCGTCTGGGGCCTGGCCTGGACAAGGAAGGATCCTGCAAACACTTGAGACTTTGCTTTGAAGTTTGCCAACTTCAAAGGTAAAACTGGGTATAAGAAGAAGACCCAAAACCTCAGACTTTTAGAATCTTTCTGGAATCAAGAGGAACCTCTGCTCAGGAGAAGAGCTGAAGGAGTAGTACTGTCCCTTTGCTGTGTTGATTTGCTGGACTGGCCTGCAGTTGCTGCTTTTGCCTGAAAAGAGTGCAAAGAGTGAACTTTGCTGTGTGTCCTGCTTGAGAAAGTTGTCCAAGGGCTTGGAGTAAAGCTTGCCTCCTGTTGGAAGTCTCAGGGACACCTAAGACTTTAGTTTCCTCGACCTACAGCACTGGGAACTGTGTGTTTTGTGCTGCTCAAGAGGAGAAACCACTGCAACGCCTCCAACAAGGCCGCTGGCCTACACCGTGACCTGCCGACGCCGCACGAAATCGCATTGCCCCGCTTCGCATCGAGACCCTGGTCTTACCGACGGCGTCATCGGATGACCTTACAGAGCCGCTGCTCGCACCGTGACCTGTGGGCCCCGCCCTCCGGCATCGCCTTCTCACACCACAGCCTGGGCATCCCTGACGATGACGCTCCTGCTGACACCGACGCCACTGCCTGCACAGTGGCCTGTAGACACTGCTCGTGAGGTACACAAAGCACCGTCCCGCACCGCAGCCCCGGTCTACTGACACCAGCACCATCCACTCCTGTGTCGTCACCAGATATCCTGCCTGCACCGTGGCCTGTGGACACCGCTCAAGAGGGTCACGAAGCACCGTCCCATCCTGCACCGCTGGCTTGGGCCTACCGACGACAGCGCTTCAGCAACAACGACGCTGCTGCCTGCACTGTGACCTGTGGACACCGCACGTCGCACCACCCTGCTTCACACCGCAGCCATGGTCTCCCGACACTGCTGGACGCCGTCATCGAGCCGCTGCCTGCACCGTGCCCTGTGAGCCCAGCACGTCGCCTCGTCCGCTTCACACCGCAGCCCCGATCCCATCCACGCCAGCGCACCTGCCACCATCGGCCTGGAGTTCGATCAACAACGCGTTTGACCTCAAAGGCCCGACGACTCCTGCACGGACTCCGGAACAGACACCGCGACATCAGTGACGCCGCTCTCCGGAGCTTACCTCGAGGATCACGATGCCCTGCAAACCCAAGGTACTGTTTGTGGGTCTTCCCGACCCCGTAGCTGCCCTGCCATTCCGCGGCCAGCCTGAACTGTTTGTTTTGTTGATCACGACACCGTGATAGCTCCAGGTGGAGCTATTGACTTCAAGGAACTGTATTTTTGAGTAAATCTTGTAGAATTCATATTTTTATTACTGTATGTTGGATTTTTATCTTATTAGGTCTTGTTTTATATAGACAAATATTGGCTATTTTTCTAAAATTGGTGTGGTGTCCGTTTGTAGTGTTTTCACTTATTACTGTGTGTTTTGTGCAAATGCTTTACACATTGCTTCTGAGATAAGCCTGACTGATCTTGTCAAGCTACCAAGGGGGTGAGCAGAGGTTATCTGAGCGGGTATCTCCCTTATCTTGACTAGAGGGAGGGTCCCTACTTGGACAGGGTGCAAACCGACTGCCAACTAGAGACCCCATTTCTAACACCGTTATTTCTAATAGATGCTGTTTGTGAGCCGGGTTGGGTATTGATGTAAATGTATAATATTATGACAGATATTGATGTCCGTTCCAATAGCCAATTTTCAATGATGACAGCGATAATGTGGGCTTGTAGCTGGCCAATGCTCCTTGCATTTAGGGATTTACTTGTGGTTATGTAGGTCCATAGACCTTCCTTTGGATGCCCTTTGGACTTTGCTTTTGCAGTCGGGTTAAAGAACTCGTAATTCTGCTAACGGATTTTCAGCTTCTGTCCATGTTTCTTGTAGACAGATGACATAAAAATCTCTCAAAAAAAGATTCCAAGTTTGGAACATGAGCAATTTTACTTTCCCCCTCTATGTTCCAGGATATTACTTTTGTATTACCCAGCGTATATTTGGGCAGAGTGTGAGAGAAGTTGATATTTATTTGACGTTGCTGGTTACAGCTTTATCCTTCCTTGAGGTACAAAGCTGTGTCAAGATAGAAGGAAGAATTTGCTCCTGCTGACTTCCTCTTTTTGCAAATCTGCTTCCTGGCAAAGTGGCTTTAGGATTAAGCCGCCTCTGTATTACATACTTGCACTTTTAACTGCAGCAGCCGCGTGTTCTAAAGGTGAGCTTCGGGATCCATCATGTTTTTATTTACAAATTAAGCACTGCTAACTACAAGAACACAACCATAGATAGCATCAATCATGATCCATGCTGCAGAAGGCAATACAAGGCTGGAATGGAAGGGAATATTTAAAAAAAGAGCACTTTGGGAAAGATGAGTCCTCTTTATCATAAAACCTTTAAAGTTTGTTAATAATATTTCCATAACCTCTAGAAAGGGCAGGGATCTGCATTTCAATATTGTAGCTGGTTCATGGGTGAGACATTTGTCTTCTTTATACTGTTCTTGCCCTTTACAAATCGCATCATCAGTTCCAACGACCTCATAGTTTTTTTCTTGGAAAAATAATAGCTGCACTCTATGCACTTGCGAACAATAAGGACCCTGCCCTAATGGAACTCCTCGGATTTATTTAAAGTTGACATTGATTGTTGAGGTTCTAAATATGGAAGCCTGTTGGACTGTTTCTGATTCCCCTAAACAATATATTATTATTATTCCAGTTTTCAAAAAAGGTGACAGAGTAACTCTAAGAGTTACCTGCCACTATCGCTCAAAGTTTTGTCAACCAAGACTACTGAGGAATTCTTTTGCACGCCTTTGGACATAGGCTATTTTGGTGGATATCCAATATGGCTTTAGACTCCCAATTTAAAAACAATAGAATAATGTGTCAATGCATATCTTTTGTCCATGACGTTGGTAAAAATACAAAAAGATATATTAAATCTGACTTTTCTGGATCACAACACTGCCTGTAACTGTGTAATTTGGAGGACATTATGGTCAATATGGAGGTTGGCTTTCTGTATGAATACTGCCCTTGTGTTACATTATTTATTCAATATAAGATGCACTTAATTTTTTTTGTACATTTTATTCTGGAATACAGGGGAAGTACGATTTACTGCCATGGTGGTCCCGGCGGTTTTAATCCGCCAGAGTAGCGCTGCTTGCAGCGCTGCCCAGGGGGATTACGAGTCCCCCTACCGCCAGCCTTTTCCTGGCGGTATGGTTGCCACTGGCATGGGCAGTGCAGGGGCCCCCTGACAGGGCCCCATGCAGCTTTACACTGTCTGCATAGCAGACAGTGAAAAGTGCGATGGGTGCAACTGCACCCGTCGTACAGCCGCAACACCGCCGGCTCCATTTGGAGCTGGCTCCTGTGTTGCGGCCGAGATCCCCGCTGGGCCGGCGGGTGGAGACTAGGATCTCCAAATGGCAGCGGCGGGAGTGCGGCTGCATTGGCGGCCGCCCGGTGGTCCGATCTTGGCGGGCGGCCTCAATCGTTAAGTGTTAATGTACTATTTGTGAATTTATTTATAGCTTTGTATGACTTAGTTGTCATCCCATGTTTATTGACATGCTATTGTGCCAGTTCCCATGGTCAGGTTACTGTCAGCTTAATTATACTATCTATAACAGGGAGGAGATATTGTATTGTGACTAAATTGCTCACTTGTGAACTTGGGCGTCTGAGTTCAGAACATGCTTTTGGTACTTGACCAAAATAAATGTGATTTTGATGCCTGTGGCTTCTCTCCTGAGGTGGTCAGCATCGCTAGTTACTTAAGCACAAAAAGGAGGAATGTGCTTTGAAAACCACAAATCTCTTGAATTTGAGTGTGTCAGTCTGCAGCCTGCAGGTACCAATTGTCCAGAGAGTGCAATGCGATTTTGATACAAATGGCTGTTGTTGCATTATGGATATTGGTTTCCAAGGACTGTTATTTTTGCTTCAATGGATTTTGCATTTCAAGATTAAACTGAACCTTTGCCTACTATCCTGGTCCGACTTATATTCGATGGCTTACCAAGTCTTGACACATATGGAGGTCTGAACTTTTATTCATGAGTGCCCTGACATCTGTTTCTCGCTGTCTGGTTTCCTTCAGAAACATTGGAGGAGGGAGGAAGATCCTCCTGCCAGGAGCACCGTGCATTTAAGAATGTATTAAGTTTGATTTGGTGACTGACTGTGAGAGCTGTTTCCTATGATTCCCTTCCTTATCGTTAATCTTGTTTTCAATTTTGATACAATAGCTTAAGAAAATCTTCATCCACCAAACGTAGCCCTAAATATGAGCTAGAGTTCTCGATCAGAAGAGACCCTTGAACAATTTTGTGTACTTACTTAAGCAACAAAAGCAATGTTGATAAGAATGCAATACTATAGTGTCAAAAACAAGGTATGAAATTGGAAGGGGCCCTCCTGACAATTCCATGAACCCCCTCTAGTTAAGCCAAAACACAGTTCTGTAAGAATTTCTACTCAATGTATGGCACAAGCAGCAGCCGATCCCCAGAGTAGTGTGTGCTAAGTTCAAGCAGTACCAACAATTTTAAAGTAAAGAACACAGCACCATCAAACTCTCCAAGCAAATTAAAAAAAATAAAGAAACGTGTAATGTACAAAACACACAAAATGAATTAAAATAGGCTTAGGGGAAACAGAGATAAGGATTTTTAAAGATATAAGACAAAAAAGTGCATAGAAACAGTCAACAGTCCAGCTCTAAGCAAAGACAACTGTTCACAATGGACTTAATCTAGGTGCAATTTCCGGCGGACCATCATGGAACGTATACATCATGCGGCTTGTTCTGGTCAATGTTTTTACCTTCAAACTTAGGACCTGATTTAGAGTTTGGTGAATGTGGTACTGCATTTCAAAAGGAACAGGATACCCTGCCTGCTAAATTGATAGTCCATCTGCCTCACTGAGAGACTTGTAGAATGTAAGTATTCTGTCAACAGAGCCCCTGTTGGCTCCATTGACAGAATACTTCCTCCAACAGCCCAGTGGAGTAGGGACCATCAGAGGAAGGAATTTACACCACCTGTTTCATTTAGGGTGGGTGGTGAAAAAGATTTCTCTTGTCCATCACAACCAGGAAATACCTGGCAGTAAGGGACAGGAAAAAAACAATAATGACCCCTAAAGCCCTGGGAGAAACCTTCCAGGGATTGGAGGTCATTTGTTTTTTCTAATTAAAAAAAACAAATCTTTGACCTAGGAAGTTAGTTTTCGGAAAACAAAATACTTTTGATAACATTGATGGCTGGCCAACATGGCTGATGGTATCATCTGTCAAATTTTGGATAAATTGTCAAAAACCACACATCTATGTACAGAGTTGTCTGCAGGACAACTCTAAATTTGGAGGGTGGAGGTCCCATGGGATGGTAGAGGTAATGTCCTCTACCTACTTGATAGAGCACTCTCCATCCGTCAAACTCTAAATCATGCCCTTAGTTTGCACATGTTGTGAAAGCCTTTTCGGGTCAATCTTACAGCCCCTAGGATTGCTTCTGTGCCCCATGTCTCTCTTTAGCTAGGTCTCCTGCGGGGCCTAGTCCTCTTTATTCAGGTGGACCCTACTGGAGTTAGCAGTCCTTCTACTTTGTGTAACAGAAGCAGGTAAACGGGAGACAAAACACTTAACCCTTGGAGATCAGGTCCAGTCCGTGGGTGTCAGCAGGATTCTGGGTCCTTGACTCCTTGTGTGAGCAGGAACCAGGAGACAGGACTTTTCTTCCAACAGAGTCTTCCTCTTAAGATAAAATCTTTCCAGGTCCAGGAATGTTTGTAGGAGGTAGTGGTGGGTGCACCAAATGTATCTTGTCCACTACCATTCAATCCAAAACGTTTGCTTGCAGCCCCCTGCCCCTTTGCAGCACTTCCTCTTTGCTTTACTGTAAAATTACCCAGGAGACTTGTTTCAAGAGGGCAGACATCAGCAATCACAAGGCAGGCCTGTCTTCTGCTTCTTGGCCACTTTACTACCTGACAGGTTCAAAACTGGTTTTTCCTCCTACTGTTTCGGAGCCCTTCCTGGTTTCTCCAAGCAAAAAGAGGTAGTGCTAAAGCTGCCCTTTGTTCTGCCAATTGTTCCTGTACCCTCTTAGACAGGGTATCCCTGGAAAGTGGTCAGCAGTCGACATCCATTGGCATTTTCAGATACCTGAGGTAAGTCATTGTCCTCTGAGCCAGGGTTGTTAAGTCCCCCAACCTAGGAATTGTATTAAAGGTCTGGAGGCCTGTTAGGGAAAAGTCAGGGCAGGGCTAGAAATTGAAATATTGTTTGGGGTTTTAAGTCACAGTGAGGGCATACTGATTCCAATATGTAATGTGCCCTATTTTAATATACTAGCACCCTGCTCGGTTGTCTTACAAGGCCCACTTTCAGGGGTGACTAATGAATATATAAAAAGAGTAATGTTCTACACAGCAAAGGTACTTTTCCAGGCCTTTTGTCACAGCAGGTCATTTAAACTGCGGCCGAGCCAGAGCATGGCAGTGCTCATAATGGGAATATATTTATGGAATAAATACAGGTGGTATAAATACATACTGCAGTCCACATATGACATTTAATTTTCCAAGACATAGGCACTCTTAAGGCACCATTGACAAGGGACACATAGGGAAGTTGAGTAAGCCAGATAGGTTGTCCCAATGCACAGCACCACACACTAAATCAAGGAAAAATATGGCCCAGAAAAAGGCTCCCATTCTGGGGTGACCATGCAGAAAAAAGTCAACTTGCTTCATATCGAGACAATAGTATGTATAGTACATACGATAAAAAAAGCCTAGGCAATAAACTCCCCACACTTTTTGTGTGTACGAAACAGAGCAAATGGTGATTGCTGCAGAACACACAAACAATAATGACAAAATGTTCCTATGTACATCATGCATATTTACTTTGAAGGAAAGGTAGGAGGAGCAGTAGGAGCGAGTGAATAATAGGTTAGTTGTGTCTAATCTAATTGTTAACTAGATGTGTCTGTCAGAAAATCTACCAAATCACCCATTCGCAAAGAAAATATTATGCATCCGGCCTTGTGATTAACAGGTCTCAAGCCCTGTAAGGTTTAAAATCGTGAAATCACCTTTCCCAGTGCTTAGAATCAGTAGAAAATCTTAGCCCTAATTGAATCTTAGCTGAAGCACCATCACTGTACTGCAGTGAAGTGTCCAAGGGAATGCTAATCTTGTAGAGTTGTGTATAAAACACCACTTAAAGTAAGTCCAGCTCTCCCATGTTCTGCCATATTACACCGTGGAAAATGGAAGGTGATCTTTTAATGTTCTCCGCTTCACTCAATGGGTGATCTATGGACACCACCAAACTTCCTCCAATGCTAACTCAGAATCTTCAGTCCAAGGAAGAACCTCAGACCCAGAATGGCCCCACTTTTTATCATTCCCAATTCAAGAACATCAACATTGAAAGATGCTATTTCTCTATACAGAGATGCCAGCTCTGGAACACTCCCCCTGTAGACAACATGACGATTCAGCAATCACCTTGAATTGGGGAAGGTTTCAGACTGTAAGATATATTGATTTGCATATCAGATCGGTATCCTGTATTTCACACTGTTTTGCATCTCACCCCACACATAAAGCATTGCTACATGCTCTCATGCCTTGATTAAAGTACATATCCAAGCCTCACACATGACACCAAAACATACTACTTATCGGCAACACCACATTCACCACTGATCAAGCAATGCATAACAAAGTGAGTAACTAATTACTTGACCATCCGCAAAGCACAAGTGCCATCATCATTGGTAGGAAAGAACTGTGGGCCAGATGTAGCAAAGGTTTTTCCCCATTCTGTGTCTATGGGAAAAAGTGTTCGTACATATGGCCCTATGTATGCATCAGTACAACACTATACAATGCAATATGCCACAATATCCTCAACTCAAACACCCACAAAGAAAAGTATAGTAACAAGCACTGACTCAATGAAATTGCACAGGCGATGTGCTCGAAGGCAGTTTGAAGATGGGTATTTTGGTGTGAACTACACCTACAAAATTACCTACTTGACAGCTACAGTGCCACCTTTCAGTGACACTCTCTGCCAACCAGGAAAATTAATATACCTAACTGACAAAAAACACAGTGAACTTCCCTGAACATTTGCTTGAGAGCTAAGCTCCAGATAAAACATTTCCCAATCAAGGGTGTATCATTGTTACTGGATGCCAAGAATAACATTTATCCTAGCAATCTAATGTGTCTATGTCAGAAAGCTATTGCTCTATGTTAGCATTTGGTCTGGCTTGCCCAAAAAAATCTTGTTTACATGCTTAGAAGTACAAACAAGGTGTCACTAACTCAAACGTTTTTCTTCCAACCTTACAAATCCCCATATATTAGAGATCATGCTGAAACTGAAGAGGTTCTGTAAATACATATATATTTTTTATTGAGCAGCACACAATAATAAAAAATAGATAAAAACAGGTCAAGTATACAAGAAGGCAAGAAAAGCACCAGCTTTTGTTGATACATGCACAGCATCAGCCAATTGATCATAGCAATTGCAGAACTCCTTTAAAACTTCAAACTTGACATTTACAGTAGAAATTAGAGTTAAAACGTATTGATTACCCAAATAATACAGTATTAAGATCCTACAATAGTTGTTTAAAAGCCCTGATCTTAATAGATGTAAATAAAATATTACATAGTATTAGTGTTTGATAAGAAGAACATGTGTAGATCATTTCAAACTTAGCGTTAAGTACAGTGCATTGCTTGGCATATTCTAAAGATAAACAAAGTGCTTCAATTACGTCCACAAATGTCCTCCTGACCCTGGGGTTTACAGTGATCTTACCAATATCAAGAATGGGACTTATGCCATTGGGTACCATATATCGGATATCTCCCTAGGCAGTCTAAGTATCTGGAAGTAATCCCATACTTCCCGAAATCTAAATCATCGTCCCACTCGCTTGGCATAAGCCTCCTCAAACCTTTCGCTTCTTTGCATCTTAGCCAACCACTGCCTCACAGATGGGGCCTCCTCCATTCGCCACTTCTGGAGTATCAAACTTCGTGCAATAGCGGTGCAGCAGATATAAAGCATTGTGCACTTTTAGCTAATCCGCGAATAACATTTTAATAGTCAAACAAGGCGAGCATGATCCCTGGGGTTAAAAAAACATATCCGTGTTATAGCTGTGAGCTTCTGAAACACATTTTGCCAACATTCTTGAAGCACCAACCAAGCAAAGAAAATATGGTCCCTGTCTGCTGCACCATCTTGTTTGCAACGGAAGCACTAGTCAGGAATTGCTACATTCATCTGAATCAATCTATGGGGGCATAGTAGGCCATCCCTCTAGAAACAACCCTCATTCTTTTGAAATTGGCAGCTCTCAAAGATTTATGACCTAATTCCGAGATGTAATCCCAGTTCCTTTAGAATGGCATAACCAGTAGTGTGATTATTGTTTCAGTTGTTCCTTAACTAAGCTACTCTGAATACTATTCCGCTTAGCCCTATACCAACTGCCAACACCAGTTTAATGTTTTTTATATGATAAACGCATTTCGGGGCTAAGTGCTATGTGGTGTGAAGAAAGGAGACTTATTATCAGTTGCCCACTAAATGTCAGATTCCCCGCTAACATACCGAGGCGTTGACTAATTCCACTCAGGTATGGTGTCTTTTGTTCTGATAGAAATCCCCAAGGCAAGAGGAACCTTTCTGCTTCCATTGATCAAACACCACTTTAGGGATATGGATGCCAAAAACTCGACATTCCTCTAATAAAATGAAGAAATGACAGCTTGTGATTGCCCAACTGTGAAACAGCTCTTTATTGTGGCACTCCAATGCATGTAGAAACTTGTACCTACTTCTTTTAGGGACTCTGAGCATTTTTAAGAAAGATACTATATCGATGGAGGATTTTTCCACCATCTGTATCAACATTACTAGGCCTAGTTAGGGCCATGTAATTCAAAAGTGTTGCATGATAATAGGCTTGATTGTGAGGTAAAGCAAGCCCCCCCCGCAATATATCCAGCTGTAGGACCCCAATATTTGTTCTGGGCTGTTTATAGTGGCAGAAAAAGGTTTGGAGTAATTGATCAAGGTCCTTAAAATATGTTTTATGAATAATAATCTGAAGTGTAGAACAAAGAAAAAGCAGCAATGGAAGAATGAACATTTTGATCTCTGCCACCCTGCCCATGATGGATTAAAGAAGGCAACTCCACGTGTCCAACAATGTTTTAATTTTATTAAATGTCGCCTAATAATTTAAATCAAACAATTGGGAATAATGTGATGTTGAGGCGCACATCTTTGTTGAGAGAGGCTTTGAATAATATTTCAGTTTTGTCCTGATTAATTTTGTAGCCGCCAATTGCTGTGCACGCTGCAATTATATCAAATGCATTACGAATATTATTGAGACAGTGTTGAAGATACAACATGATGTTGTCTGTGAGTAACTTGATTTTAGGCTTCACTACTAATAGAGGAATAATTGCATTGGTGCTTCGAATCTTTAGAGCTAGTGGTTCTATGAATAAAGTAACACGGGAGAGAGGGTGCAACCCTGTTGCGTACGTCGCTTAATTGTGACCTGCTCATCAAAAATTAATCAATTGCTTGTATCAGAAACGTAGCATTAGTCGATATTTGTCTACCAGATAGGAATCCACATTGATCCCTATGAATGATCTAATTGACAAGTGGTATAATGCAAGATGCAAGAATGTTAGTCAAGAGCCTGTTATCCAAGTTTAACAAGCTTATAGGCTTATAGGAGTTATCGTTAATGGCATTCTTGTCTTTCTTGAGGAAAGTAACAATAATGGATTCCTTAAATGATGCTGAGGCTAATTTCCTAAAGTGATTAAATTGCTTAGTAACAAATGGTATGAGGTGTTTAAAGAAGGCTTGAAGAACTTCTGTCGGTATGTCATCACTGCCAGACATCCTACCATTTGATATTCTTTTTAGAGTGAGCGGTAGTATAATTGAATCAAAAAATTGCTCAAGTTTGGAACCGGGTACCTCCTCTGCAATCCTGTAGAGATTCTGATAATGTTGTAAAAAAAACTCCCATAATCTCATTTGTGTTGTCTACTATTAACTGCGTTTCTGGGTTCATGATATTCTCAACTTACTGCTTACTTTTCTGTGCCTTGATGGACCACGCAAGAAACTTTCCCATGTGTTTTTCTTTCCTCTTATATTTTTTGTTGATAAGCCTGATGGTTGCTAACCTCCTCTGGCAGAAAGAAGCTGGCCAATGGTTGCTTCGCATTTACAAACTCTTCTTTTTTTTACCACAAATCACCTGTCCTGGCTGTAGCTCTGTCTAAGGCAATCGGTAGAATTCGCATTGGCCTATTACGTTCTTTGTTCTTGGGCATCTGATTCAAAGTTACATGGCCACGTAAGGCAGCTTTAAACGCCTCTCAGACGATCGTATTGTCTGCTGTACCTGCATTAATTCTGAAGAATTCTTCTAAAAATACGGTAGTTCTCTATATCCAGGTTGGGTCAGAAAGTAATGCCAAAGCAAATTGCCATCTAGATCGTTCTTTTATATCAGCTCTAACCTGAACCTGAGCTGAGATGGTGGAGTGATCAGAAAATGAATTTGCCTTACTACTAGGCATCAGGCACTGGATTGACCATTGACCTGGTCAGCAGGAAGAAATTGATGCAGGATGCTGAAGAGAATTGGTGGGAATGACAGATTTATTCCTTCAATGAAGGGTTTGAGGAACACCTTGGATCGCTAAAGCTGAAAATATGTTTTAATGTCTTTAAAAGATGTAGGGTACATGGCTTCATTTGTCTCTTCGATCTATTTGAGGTGTCCAAGGCAAGGTTATGAATGAAATTGCAATCCCTAACCCAGATTATTGGCCCGATTGATGCCATTGCTAAATTATGGATTTGAATTAATGGCTCCGTATCATTATGTGATAACACTTGTGGACCAATAATGTAGCTACCCCCGATTGCTACTCCAGCCAAGGAATAAAAAACATAGGAATATTTTTTAAGGACGTGAAGTTTAGGAAGGATACTTTTTGAATGCATTTCCTCCAAGAAAATTACTTCCAATTTAAATGATGCTAGCCAGATCAACATGGCATCTGCTTTTTGCTTGTTAAGAGGCTGATTGGCAATGCATGCGATAATATTGTTTTTTTGAACTATAGGTTCCCTAGAATAATCCCTCATCATTCTGGGGGAGATTGCCCTTGTTTACTACCTTCCGCACAGGCCACCCATTTGTCGATGCTTAAATGCATGTTATTCTCTTGCCTCACTTGTTAATATGGCTGCTCATGTTTTCTCCTGCTGGTGTCCTCCCAAGCCTTGACCAGCCTCCCCTCTCCAGAGTGTTCCCCTCCATGGCCAACCACTCCCCTCCATCTAAAAATTACCTGAGGGAGGAGAAAGCCGCCCTCTCCCTCTCTCAGCCCTCCCTGCAATAGGGGTGCCCTGGCATGGCACCTAGTCGCACTCTTTTCACCCCACTCCCTGAGCCATTATGTGGCAGAGAGGAAAATTAAAAAAAATATGTGTGCATAAAACAGAAACAGTGCTTGGCATGTAACATAAAGTGAATAGTGCATTAAAGTACTTTCACAAAGAGAGAATCAGATTTGGAATATACGATCCTGATCTTATACAGGTTTTCCTGGTATTTTTTACAGTATGAGGCAGGGCACAGTTAGGAGATTTCAACTCAAAACTTATAGTCCACGGCAGTAACCAACAGCCCATTTGCCTATCCATTGCAGCTTAGCTGAACAATAAAGTGCATCCGCTAAAAATATAGAAACCCATTGATTAAATATGCAAAACATGAAGTGCTAATATACGGCATTTAATTAGATGTAGATAGTAGTAAAAATGCCTTCAATAACAAGCAACCCAGAGCTAACGTGCTAAAGTGTGAACAACGACTATGCTCCTATATTTCCTAATTAAGAAAATAAAAGGATCATTTAATATCGATTTGCCAGTGCCTCTAGGTTACAGTTTTGTCTTCTTTGTTCTTCCTCCACCCATCCCGGCGAATTCTGATGCTATCCTATAATTTTCTGCAACACCTCCTGGGCTTCCTCTAGGGTAACACAAAGGTGCAACTGGCCTTTAAACAATATCTTAAGCTTAGATTGTTGGACAATTGAGGCCTGCGCACCAAATTGTTAAATTGACCAATTAGTCCTATAAATTCTGTGCAGCAAGGAGCCGCTAGTGCTGGCCTATCTCATTAAACCTTGATCTGAGATCCATCAGCAAGTGAGAAGAATTTCTTTTGAATAGTTCTAAATAAGATAGTCTCCTTGATGCGATAATCTGCAAAGTTAATGATCATGGTCCATGAATATTTAGCATTTGGAGCCCACTGCAGTGGAGCCTGTTAGGTCCTCATGATGGTAAGATCTTCAGGGGATTGCTCCAGCAAGTGTCCCTTAATCATTGTTTCCATATACAATAATGGATTGTCACGGCCTTCCAGACATTCTGCCACTTCTGGAATTCCAAGAAAGTGCAGATTTGATCTCTGTACGTAGTTCACCATTTCATCCACCTTCATCTGAGAGGTATGTCAATTCTTCTGGAGGGCACTGATACTTTTATCCCAAAAAACAGAACGATCTTCCAAGTTAGACACTCTCTGCTTGAGTTCCTTTAATGGTTCAGGAATTTTCTGCATCATTTCTTCAATCTTGTCGAGCCTGTGGTGTATTGAAGCTATTTTCTGTGCTTGAGAGGTCTTACACTCGCAGATTCAATAAGGATTGTTTCAAGAAGGTATTGGAACTGCATCACTGAGAGTTGGTTGGAGCCAGTTAAGGTATTATCTTGAAGAGCCCTGGTTAAATAGACAACTAGAGTTCATATCAAGCTGTGCTGTACTGGAGTGGCTACTGATTTCTTGTCTAGACTGACTGGTCATTGATTGTTGGATCAGTTTAGTTGGAGATCTAAGAGGCGTCTTTCTAGAAGAAAGTGGCGCCTTGTTCTGAATTGCATCGGTTCGAATGGAAATGAATTGGATACTGGTGATAAATTCTCTACACCTGGTTCCTCTGCTCCTGTTTTATGACCCTTCGAGAATTAGGGATAATCTCCAGGTCTTTGATGAACACTCTTCGTACTCTCATGCTGATTGCCAGAGACTTTCGCTAGTCCCAATTGACTATTCACCTGACCACATGTGCAAATGTCCTGCTGTGAGAGATCTATAGTCCCTTCATTAACAACTGTTGTTGCCATGTTAGCATTGATGGCTTCAGATAATGGCAAATTCCCTGCGGTAACACCAGATGTAGCTGGGGGACTGGTGATGATGGTGCCTTTGTACATATTGCATTCATGAGCATCTGGCATCTAGCTGCAGAAGATTTCTCTCTCTGTCCTGAAGTAAGGCAGATCTGAGCACCACTCCTCCTGCCCTTTTGCCTAGATGGAGCCATATTAGCAGTAGTGGGAGCACCGGCTCCTCTTTAGTGCATCTGCCACATAATCTGCCCTCCTTAATCACAGAAGTTAGGCCTGGTAGCACTTACAGTGTATATGCAGTATAAATAGTTTCAGTAGTCGTGGTAAAATTAGTCCGTAAGTCAAGCAGAGGAAAAGAGCAAAAGACCTAGGCAGGACCCTACACTGGGGAGGATGGGGCCGCTGCACTGACTCCTCAACGCATGTCTTCTTACCTCTGCGAGGCTCCCATCTGAATCGTGACTCATCTCTCGGCTGTGACCCTTGTTCCACTCTGCTTGCTGCTCCAGCTAGTCTCCGGTTGCCAACTCATGAAAGGGATCACCATCCCCTCTTCATTGTACTCCACTTTGCTAGACTTGCCACGTCCCTGACGTTGCCTCTCTCTAGCTGCCTCGATAATTCCTTGTGTTATATCCTGGAAGGCGAATTTGCCACAGTCCCACGCTAGGGGGTGGAGCGACCTTGGTGTTCAGCAGAGAGTCATGCGACTAAACCCTCACTGCCCATCCCCGCCCAGAGGTTCTGTAAATAAAGATGCAGTCAGGATAATTCAGGGATAAAATGCACAGGATGTATGCTGCTGTAGACCTCTCAAACGCAAGCATTGACCATTGTCGTAGCTACAAATCTCATGTTAAGGGACACATCATGGCCTGCATTGTGATTATGCCAGTTATAACACAAGCAGATCCATCTGGAAGGACAAATGTCTGTCACAAGCTGGAATACTTGGGGTGCGATAGCTAGTGATGGCTACATGCTACCCAAGTGATAGATAATACAAGCTAAAGTAGATTTATTGCACAGATTACTAATAAAATTGCAATGTGGGTTTGCACATCAGTCCAACAGAGCCACACTGCCAGGCAATTATCCACAATGACTCATTGTCCACAAAAAAAAAACCCAGGACTTGGCTTAAAACAATAGGTCATGAACACACTAAACTAGGCATACAGCCAGAAAAACAGTAAAAGCATAGAGGGACACTAAATGGGTATCCAAAAACTCCTCTGACATCTGCACACTTTAAAGTATAAGACTTTCAAGAATGTGCATGTGTATGTTCTATCTTTAAAACATGTGAGAGAATTATTGTTTCTTTGTGTAATATATTTATTTACTAATATTGCTGACCTCTAAAAGTAACTCTGTGCTGAACTGTGTTTATTCTGTGTTAGAGTCCATGTAATAGAAGCCGTCATCACTATGCTGTAGTACAGTACACAGTTGGGAATACTTAATTTGGATAGTCAAAACAAGGCACAGCTCAGGCCATTGAAGAGCAACATTCACACACAAAGCAGGACCCCACTTACAACAGGGAAAGGTGCTTTCATTCAACGAAAATGATACAACACAGTACCACCATTCCAAGATTACCCATTAAATAAACATGCTGTTCATTGGCAGCACAAGTGAAAACTTCCCTCACACAAAATGGGCCCAGCACATTCAGCAGCAGTTTAAGCCTCCTTACAAAACAAACACATCATGGGTAGAAGCTTTGAAAACCTTCATCACACAACACAGGCAGAGCATGGGCTGCATGTTGGCAATCCTACTAACAACATAGGGGCAGTGGAGGAAGTTGTCATGTATGCCCCCCTCCCAGTGTGCACAATGGACTGGAGGTGTTCAAGTCTCTTTCACACACTGTAGGACTTGCTTATGCTTGGTATGAAGCTATAAAGAAACTGTGACCATTTTTATTGGATCAAAGGCTCGCTCTGCACTTCACAATTTGGAGCCTGGAGAAGGTACCTCTTCAAAGAGATAGAAGCATAAACCTTTTATGAGGGTAGATTCATCCTGTCTTCTGACACAACCATAGATCTGAAAAAGAGCTAGTTCATCACAATGTTAAACTAAGCCTGCATATTATCAAGTTCTCAAAGGTAACTCGGAGCATATCTTGCTAGATATCACTTATGTCCCCATCTTCAGGCTAATACAGCTCTTAACAGTCATACAACTTACCCAAAAGGCAATGTAATGTAGTTAAAAATGTGCACAGCAATAAAGAAGAGAAAGGCTCTGCAAGGAAAGTCTAAAAATAAGAATCAATACAATTTGTATTTATTTTCATGCAGAAATCTGCCCTCCCCAGACAATTAAAAACCCAAAAGGAGCGCTAACAGCATCAAGAATCACTGTGCTTAGAATGTGGGACCCCAAAGGCACTTTTTCTGCTGTACCCCATTCTACCATAGCTCAGACAATATGGTTCACACAAAGCAAGACAAGGCATAGGGAGGCGCAACTGAAGGAGACCCACAACGCTGAAATGGGGGAGCACTGGAGACCACACTGGCCACTCACTCAGATAGATTTGATGAAATGCTAGTGGCTGTGCTGGATATCAAGACTACATTGGAACTGAAAATATATGCTTCGCGGTTTGACATGGGCCTCTTGAGAGAAGATCACAAAAAACTGAAGTTGAAAACACAGAATCTACTCTGGCTTCCCTCAGACCCACAGGCTTGGATACCTCTGCACACATCAAGGCTCTACAAGACGAGATGGACCATGCTCAACAACGGCCTGAAGATCAAGAAGGCAGATCAGGAACAATGTCTGGATCGTTGGGCTTCTGGAATAAGTTGAAGGCCCCAGCATGGACTCTACCTGGAGGTATGGTTCTTCACAACGATCATGCAAGGTAAATACTCATCCTACTATAGAGACAGGGACCACATCCTGTAGGCTCCCTGGGCCATAGGCCCATGACCAGTGGGGAACGTACAGGTCAACATCTTCCCTGATTACACTTTACAAGTGCAACAACAGCAATCATCATTTCTGACTGTGAAACGGTGTCCCCATGGCCATGATATTTGATACACTTTGCAGTTCTCAAACACACTCAAGATAATACAGGGGGACAATGTCACCTTCTGCACAACTCTAGAAGGGACCTGGAATTGGATGGAATGGAAGGAAATTGCCACACCGCCTCTAGAATCACAGACACTTCCACTGCCTGGGAAATTCATAGGCACCACCACGCTCACAAAACACGCTCCATGGTGGGCCCCTCAAGAGAACAGGCAGCAAAGGAAAGAGCACAAGTGGTTGCATAGGTTGAAAAAGAGCGCTGTCACTATCTCCAGCTGGGTCCATCGGAAGCAACCTGGATGGGTAAACACAGGACAGCCCATCAGAGCTGGATGAGAAACTTCTTGGTGTGGTCCAAGAGTCACACTGCAGACATCGGAGGAAATGTTATAGCCATGAGAAATGATGCAACCCACTGGACACTAGCCCCAAACCGTTAGAAAGCAAAAAAGAGGGACATCTGAGGTATGAACATTGCTACTATGGCCGAGGACTGAGGCAGCCCAGACCACAGAATCTGGTGCTGCTTCACTAATGCTTCCCCACATATACATACTATCACAGACTGACTCTCTTACAAGTTGAAACCTTAGTTGCATCTTGATGCAGTAGGCTGGATGCCCATTTGCATACTACTTTGGGAAGGGGGGTTTTGTCAATTGTTATGCATTTAAGCTGTAGGTTTATTTTAGATTTCTCATCTAATTCCAAGAAGTACTGGTGTGTTGGCCATGGGGGGAGGGCCTCCACAAAGCTTTACAATATGGACAATAATGAATGGTCATACATGATATGGGAAAGGAGTACAATACTTGGTACTGACTTGGAATGTCTGGGAGTTGGCAAGTTATGTAAAGCGCTATTAGCTTTACCAATAATTACACAGATGCAAAATTCAGATCACTCTCTTACAAGAGACACACTTTACAGTGCCGGATTTAGAGAGCATGTGTAAACACTGGTGAGGCATACTGGTAGGCACCACACACTCTTGTTATTCCAGGGGCACACTTATTTGGGTGGAACCAGGGACTCCACTAGAGGTGTGGCACACAAAGGTGGTCCAAAAGGGTGAGATATGCAGTGTTGGACAGAATCTTAGATGGGCTCCCAGTATCCTTTATCTCTTGATATGCTCCCAATACTAATCAGGCCCATATGTTGCACTGCCTCCCACCGGCCCTTCTCAGAAACACACTGGCTTCTAGTTACTGGGCGGTGATTTTAATTGTGTACCAGAAATTGAACGAGATAGTTCTCAACCACCGATACAGGGGGCACACTCAACTATGCTCACTCGACACCTTGCACAGTGGGCATCACACACACAAATAGCAGATGCATGGTGCAGTCTTCACCCCTGGTAAGAGAATGCTCTTTTCACTCAGGGCTACATGAGCTCTACACCAGGATTGATCTCATTTACTGCAGAATATCTGGGCCATACTATGTCAGACCACTGCCCTTTACAACTCCAGCTAGCATGGGGCCACGGGTGCCCCTGCATTCCAACTTGGTGTCTGCCAGCAGATGTCTTACACAATGAAGCACCATTCTCAATATACAGGTGGCTATTAATACAGAGTTTCACTCTTATTATGCTTATTATTTCACTATCTTGCTTCTGGCTCTCGGATCTATGATCCGGCATCTTGGCGAAGCCACATGCATTAACAATAGGAGGAGAGAGGCACTCAGTATTAACCACACCCCCAGATTGGATGAAATACTTAGAGAAAGTTGAGACTAAAACGCATGATAAACTACTGTAGGCAGTGCAAGTATTCTGCCATCTTGCCATGGCCCTTTATGGATATTGACCATAAACCCTGACTACAGTACCCAACTTTATCACCGACTACTGAGGTTCATTTATAAAGCTCATCAGAAATACACAAACATCAGTGGACAGACCCTTGCTCCTGTCTCATCCTCTACTCATCCCTACCGTGCATTCTCCACCAAATGGGCTCACCAAACCTAATTCCCCCCTACAGTATACACCCTGCTTACATATACCAACTACCACATAACTTTGATTAAGACAATTCTTACTGATCGTAGATGCTAAGTAATCCATGACACAGACACAAAAGCATATGGACACTGCTATGTTATAATACTGGATACTTATAATGTACTTCAAGAAAATGGTGGCGTCTCGAGAAATTGTGTCATTGTAAATCAAAGTGATTGTAATGCTTTAGCAAGAATAAAAATAAAAAAAGATGGGCCTCCAGCATGTGTTGGAGCCAACTGGCTTTGTTGATAAATTGCTGCCTCATTGGAGGTCTTTGAACAGATATGACTACTCCATTTAATTGAAGGCCTTCTCCATATCGAGGGATATCACCAGAGTTTCCTGGTCCATTTCTGTGGAAGCTCACACAAGATGCACAAGACTTCTAAGATGGTTCCTGGAGGAGCAGTCTGGCACAATCCCGACCTGGGACTGATTGATAAGAGAAGGGATGACCTTGCTCAGCCTGGTCACTAGTATTTTGGCCAGAATTTTGATGTCCACATTGATCACAGATATGGGTCTGTAAATCCTGCAGTCCAGGGGTGTCTGTCATCTTTTGAGTGTATGGTTATAATGGCTTTATTGGAAATAGCTCCCAGGGAGGTCGAGGTCTCCACCTCCTTGAAGGCCTCATGAAGTGTTAGGGTTATCAGAGGCTTGCAGGTTTTATAAAATTCCCCAGGCAATCCGCCTTTAGCAGATGGTTTGTAGATGTGAAGGTTAGCGATCACTTCGCCAGTCTCTTCTGGCATAATCACACCTTCTAAGAGGGCACAGCTTTTATCAGAGGTAATTGGTATAGGAAGAGAATCAAGAAAGGTGTCCTCCTTCTCCTCGTGGTCAAGTGAGTCAGAGGCAGCATAAGGGGATTTGTAGTTGAAGGCAAAAGCCTCCAAGATGCCCTCTGGATGTGTCAACAGTACATATTTGTTACTGAATGTTAATGAAATATTGAAGTTTAGAGTGACATGGGAGATGTCATTGAATGTAGAGTTGAAAAATGATCAGTAATAAAGCAGTTGACTTTACAACACAGATACATTCTATTTTCTGACAATCCTTTGTCGTGGTCATCCACTTCTAACATTTTACAACATGTACCAAGTCACTTCAGAAGACTTTGTTGAACTCCAAGATCTTTTCACTACTATGCTAACAAAACAAACTTTAATGGAACTATTAACACAAATTAGAGATCCAAATTCAGTTTGTATTGAAACAGAACAATTATTAAACTTCATTGTCAACCACTAAACATTCACTCATACACACATGCATACAATTATCCAGTTTCCAGGTAACAAACTTACAAAAAGACATAGCACATTTAATAAACAATCAAGGTCATTGTTGATTCTGAAAATATATAGTATGATGAGGATGAAGTAACAAAAATGAAAAACTGAAGCAAGGAACTTCCATCAAATAATTTGCCAGAGCTATTGCCCTGGATTTACAGTGCTTCATCCCTTCATCAAAATTGCACAGCTAATCTAGCAAATAAATCTTCACTCCAAGCACACTATTGTTGGAGAAGTCACTTTCTTCTACTTTCAAAATGCATTTCAAAGAACACATACTTTAGAAATATTTAATACTGCTTTCTAGTCTTGATCATAGTCTTGATTCCATCTCATACCTCTTTCATACACTCCCTGCCCCTTTATCTAACTCTTGCCAGTTCTTTTCCATCATTGCCTTTCTCTCTTTACTACAGTCTTTCCATTTTTCTCCTCCTTCTTCCCTTTTTTTGACATCCTGTCTCTTGTTCTGGGTCATTCTAGGTCAAAGTCTGTTGAAAAACAAATCCCAGTCTCCAAAAATGAGTTGTGGTGGGCCATACCTACAACGCACTAGCCACGCACACACATCTTTTCTATGCATTTACACAGTTAGGTTTGCTACACAGACAGAAGGGACTAGCGATTACACTGAAGACAGATGAATGCTACGTTCTCATGCTGATGTCATGCAAAACTCTGGTAACACTCATCTGCCATATGTTTTGGTCATATTAATGCTCAAATGTCTAGACTTTCACAGTACTGCATTATGTTACTAGCTATTTATTCCACGATGAATGGAGTGGTAGCACCGTCTCATTTACTAGCAGCTCATTTCCTACTGAAATGGCCACCTAATTTGCACAGACATACACTTTTACTTGTACAACTATATAGCTTGAACTATATTATGTGGAAAATGAGTTTCAGTGAATATTTAGCATTTGTGTACCACCAAGTAAAGCATATTGATTTCTTTTGATTCTATTAAAATCTTTGTTACCCTCACACTTCAGAATAAAAACTACGCTTTATTTGTGCTTTCATACCTGCTGATATATTTTAAAATATTTGTACAGGTAATTTACAGGTATTAAAATGCTGTTGCTTTTTAGAAATAAATAACAATCTATAGCCTTTCTTTTCACACACCATGTATCCCAGCAAGATTGTCAAATAGTTCACTTTAAAAAGCCTTTCACTTTTGAGTCCCAAAAAGAAAAGTTGCTGCCATGCTCCATGTTAAAAGAATAAGCAGCAATTTGTCAGGAGACACAGCCTGATATTTCACTACTGTCTTTACAAGCACAGAAAATGCTACAAGATAGACTCAAAATTTAAAGGCATCTTTATTGCTCGTTCACCTTCTGACCTCCATCATGGTTATTTTGGGGATACTGTAGCAGCACCTGCAGTCCTACTTCCAGGGCCTATGACATAAATATATAACCCCATGTCTGTTTCATTACAACATGTCACCAACTAAAGCCAACATAACCTTTACTATACAAAAACTAACTTAAAACTGACCTAATATAACATGTCACACAATTCAGCAATACCCATTCTATCTATCATTAAACCTTAGGACTGTGGGACTTGGAGTTCCTACAAACAGAAGTGCCTTATGGTCTCATTCAACACCTGCACCCTTCTTTCATATGTGTATGTCAGGCAGACCTCTGTTCATGTTCATCTGCCTTACATGCTGTATTACATTGCTACTTCCACGTACCTGCTTTCATTTTATATCCAGCAACATGGCACTTGCAGCTCTTTCCCTCTGATAACAGTATTTTCAATTGTGCAGAGCAAAGGAAGGATTCGATTTTTTTTCCATTGGCACATTTTGTCAGTTCATCTTGTGAGGAAACACACAACAGAAAGACAGCCTCAGGTCTGCTTTGTTTTAACACCTCACCAACTAAGACACATGAAGGTTTTCGTGTACAAAAGACAAATTCAGAACTGATCTTATGTAATACACCCCTCAATAGAAAAAACTACCCTTACCATCATCAAAACCCTTAGTAAATCAGCAAACTAGCAGCTAAAGGCCTTTGGATTCCTTGGCCGAAAGAACTTTAGCTCTGGAGAGCACGGTTGCAGATTTAAAAGTGTCCGCTATAAATAATAGAACGGAGATTAAGGACCTGAGGCTTAGAGAGAAAGAGGTTCAGGATAAGCTTGAATCCCTATAAAACACTGCTAAAAGAAACAACTTAGGAGTCCTGAACATACCCGAGGGAGTGGAAGGTGAATATATAATGTTTTTTTCATCTCCCTGATAAAGAGTGCTGGTCTGTCATCTATCTCAGAGGCGGACTTAGCAAGCAATATTCAGAGTTCATAGAGATCCATTCAGGAGGCAACTGGGCAAGAAAAAACCCAGGAGGACATTGGTGATTTTTTAACCTATGTAATAAAAGTGCAGGTCCTGGCCAATGCATTAAGACAAAAATCTCTGAAAGGTCCCAATTTCTTCTTCAAAATTAGATCAGATATCCCTTGGGCCACTTTAAACAAATAGTGGGTACTAGGGAAACAAGTGAAAGAGTTCAACCCCTAGGGGCTACTGCCCAGTTAAGAATGCCTGCCATTTTGAAGGTTATGCACAAAAATAAGACACATATATTAAGGGATCATGCTGAGGCAGATAGGCTAATTGAAACAACCAAAGGGGCTGTGTGGACCAGTGAGCCTAGTGTAGGAAGGTAGTGTGCTTGGCCCTTCTTCCTGGCTCTTTCAGTCTGCTTTATCTGAGGGATGTGTTTCTACTGTGATCTTCCACTACTGGCACCTAAAGGCTAGCATAGCCATGACGATATAGGGAGGAGTTCTCCAGGGTGGGTTGTGGCTTTGGTTGGACGTAGAGGAGCCCTGGGTGGGGAGCTACATGGGGCAAGAAGTAATAAAAAATGAATAAAAAGTCCTCAGGAGCCTCAGGAATAATTATTTAGTAGAGTATCCGGTATGTTGTAATTTGAGTGTCAGTAAAAAGGTTAGGCCTACGTGGTAATAATGGTTAAAATTATTTTATGGAATGTTAATGGCTTTAGGACGGCTCAGCGTTGTATGAAGTTGCTGCAATATTTGAGGGATACTGGGCTCAATTTATAATATTGCCGGAGACCCATTTTACTAAGAAGGAATATTTAGGTCTTTTTCATAAACAAAAATGGGTCCAAGATTTTATTTGTTCTGATCAGACCTGCAATATGAGGGGGGGGTAGCAATATTGATAAAACAGAACCTGGATGCTTCTATTATTGGGAGCGAAGTGGCTAGGAAGGGTACGTGGGCTATTGCCAATATTGAAACCCATGGCAAAAGGTTCACGTTGGTGGGATATTATGGTCCCAACGTGGAGGATATTGACCCATTGGTAGCAGTCTCCCAAAAATTATTATCCTCTCTGACACAGAAATCATGAAAGGTGATTTCACCACAATCATGAACTTTAAATTAGACAGGTCTGATAATAGAAAGTTTAAGGTGTACCTCAAAATGCCAGAGTATTTAAAAAATGTGATGAAACAGATGGGATTGTGTGAATCAGGAGTGCGAGATCAGGGAAACAACAGAGATACACATCATATATTCCTGACTAACAAGCAGGCCAAAAGTATGTGAGATGATGGCATCCAGACATGGAGTCTTCCCTTTCATTAGGTGGCAAATGCCTATCACCTCGATGCCTACATTGTGTCTGAGTAAATTCCTTTCACACCCATAAATTTGAGACATATGTAATCCGTGCATAGGTCCAGTGGAAGTATTCATGAAAGAGAGACATTTGTGATGAAGTAATGGTCTCAAAGCAAATAGACTGAAATTCAATGTTTTTGGTATGTTTTGAAACCATGACTAAAGCCCCTGCCATGCATTGCTCATGACTTCACACATGATAATACTGTTGACATCTCAAAGTACATCATCAATTACATCACTGATGACATCTCAAATGATGTCGCTGATGATATCACATATGACATCACCACTGGCATAAACAATGAGAAGAATTTATAAAAAGGTATAATGTGTGATGCATAGTATGTATACATCAACCAAGTACAGGCCATCAAAACATAGGGTCTCTACCTTCGTTGGGGAGTAAACATCCATCGCCATAGAGCCACTGCCATTTTTTAGCAGAATCCTCCCCCACCTATAATTGTGAGATAAAGGTAATCACACAAGAGGTCCAACGGGGTTGAATCCCCAATGGCCTGTTATTCCCAGTGATATCAAAGTTCACATGCCCCTGCTTTCACATCATAGACAGTCATATTGCATGCTTTTCCTTCTCCTTAATGTAGAATCTGCTACACTGAGTAAAAGAGGAAGACATTCAAATCTTAATTTTATTGGCACACTTTGTCACTGCTTCTTACAATGCCTCTTACAGAGATACACTCCGTATATTGTAAACACAACTAAACAAACCTATGCTTCTTATTATCACCCCTCACTAACTATGACACACATTGCCTTTACTAGACAACAATCAAAAAGAAAGCTAACCTCAAGTACTATGTTCCCCAGTTAAGTAAGTGTGCCTTTAACATCACAACAATTTAGGAGTATGGAAACTGAACTTTGTATAAATGTTTTGAAAGCTGGAACTGAGACAAGGTAGTTTATCTTAACTACACAGCACTACTAAAGCTAACCTGTATCACACAATACATGCAGCCGCATAATGGACACTCAAAGGTTACATTTCCATCTGCACCCTTCCCAGCTAACAACACTAACCACAAGTCTGCGCATGTTTACCTGTTGCGGAATTCTAGCCACATTCACTTCGAGTCACACATTCGTGTTTGCCAAAAGAACAACAGTAGACAGCGACACACTGAAGACATCAATCGGGTTGCTTTCTACGCTAATATCTTACTAAACTCTGGCCATACTCGACTTCTTTATATGTTGTGCTACATTAATGCTGAGATCCCACAACCTTCGCATTATGGACCTCATTACTCCTAATCACTAATGTTTTATCTACAACAGGGACTGAAAACTGAAATAAATCATTTATTTTTCCAGTGATCAAATTTAGACCTCCAGTGAGGTCCCAGTCTGCAGCTGGGGTAACACCCCGTTACTGAGTGGAGATCTGGGTGGGATCCACTCTTGCTTTGCAGGGAATTTTGAAGTGGTTCCTTTTCACCATATCCTGAAGTAAACTGCCACTGAGAGCCGCACCGGCGTAAAGACTGCCCGTTACATCTGCTAATCTGTGGACGGCCTCCCCTGGCAACAGATAACACTTGTAGACAAAAACCCTATAGCTTGACTCTCGAGTAAGGGAAAGGTCAGACGCTGAATCTTCCTAAGGCACTGTAAAGCCCGATCTGCCTAGTCCCTGCATTATTAGCATTCCTCTGAAGTATTATGCTGTTCTGTTTTCTGTAGGATATTTACCTTCTGTGCGTAGAATATTGTTGTTCATTTTTCTTACTATGTCGAAGCACTTCCAAGGCAATCCTGTCATAGGGAGCTATCTCATGTGTTGCTGCATTCTGATTCGCTGCACTCCTGAGTGAGTGTTGTTCAGCTCAACCCCTTACTCTGAGAGTCAGGCGCTTACAGGGTGTGTCTGGTGCTCTGTTTTCAGGGCCCTAGGAGTTGAGCCCCAAGACATCCGAGGCAATGGGCTCAATCAAGGTGGAGACTGAGGCCTAATGAACCAGGTGTGCCCCGTGCCTCCCAAACTTTTCAAGCTATTCATTTATCTATTTCCTCAGTAGGCAGGGATGATTGGTGCACTCTGTAGCTTATATTTGTGTTTGTACTGTAGTTTGTTTCCCAATTTAGAACATAAGCTTTTCTATTTTATATAACTTCAATACATATCCCATTACTGTAACTGCTCATTTTATGGTTTGTCCTAATGAGGAAAGGGGCACCAACTAGCTTCTTATACCACACCAGCTGCCAGATTTACCCATTTTAGGAAAACCCTGCAGTGGCTCCAAAACTCAAACATTTGCATGGGGAAGCATCATGCCCTGATGGGTAGTGTAGGACAACAGAGACATCCTTGAGGAAAGAGCACCAAAAAGGTACCAGAAAGCAGCCACACTCAAAGAAGTTGCTAAACTAAATGTGTCCCAGTTAGGTCTATGAAGGTGACGAAAAAAGCACTTGACAAAGCTGAAAAAATTAGCTAATATGATTAGAAAAGAAGAAAGGATAAGAAACTAGCTAAAATAACTTCTTGGAGTGTGGGTGTTTTCTGGTGCCCCAACCTTCATTGAAAATGCTTTGCAAAATAAAAGTCATGGTTTGTTCAGGTCATACAACAAACACACAAGTTTATGAAAATCTCAGCAAATAATTAGAAAGTCATTCACTGATCATGACCGAACACAATATCACTGTTGACACCTGAAATTGCATCTTCAGTGACCTTATTGATGACATTTCAAAAGCGAACACAGATGAGATGACGTATGACATCAACAATGACGTAAATGTATGGACAAGTACATGTGTGATGCAGAGTATGCACATCAAGGAAGTACAAAAATTATTTAAGCGCACACTGTACAATAAAAAGTAAAGCAAAATAACCCCAGACCCTGTTAATACGCATAATAATGGTTGACATCTTGGGGTTTTCTTCAAGAATATAGTTGTTATGTAGCATGTTCTAGGCACAGAGACTAGGTCTGAAAACAAAAGTTCCAGTTCTGCACTTACAGTGCGACCCTCCAGCCCGGAGGTCCTGATCATGAATAAGGATCTGTGGGCAAAGAAAATTAAACTGCAGATTTTCAGCAGATTTTCAACAGGCCCCTTGCAAGCGTGTGGACTTATGACTGTGAATCTGTGCCAAGAGCTTCAGTAATTTCAAATAAAATAACTTTAAAGAAGTTTTCCTCCTATAATAGTAATATTATTTTATGCTAGCCAGTACATTTTTCACCTTAATTCTATAATAACAGATTTTGGTCTATTAGTAATGTTTAATTATGCCCATGTATAGATCGAACTGGAGTTAGGTTCAGGAGACAGGAGGATTTTATCAAAATTATTTATAAATATATTGTCTTCAATCCACCTTTCGCAGTACACCTCATGAATAAAAGTAGCACCACTGATGAGTAATCCACAGCGTTGCATAATAGGGTTAGCTTCCTCTAATCATGCAGATACCCTTTCAGGCGCAGCCCATCCTTTAGGGCAGAGGGGCCACGCCCCCCACCTTTTGCCTCTCATGAAGAGTGCCGGTCAGCCTGACAGACACTCTTAATGTTCAGGTCAGGCAGCCAGGAGCAGACACGTGGGATTTGCGCTGACTCCTGGTGCCTGAGCTGAACTTTGCTGGGCTGAAGAGGTCACAGCTCCTGTGTGCGTGACCTCCTCAGCTCAGCAAAGGTGCCTCGAGGCCCTCCCCCGGGTGGCGAGGGAAGCATCACCCATTGACTTCGACCTGGGTGCTTCAGGTTTAAGCCCTGAAGCGCCCAGGGTGAGTGTCATTCAGTGACACCTCATCACAGAATGGGGTGGGGTCAGCAGTCTCACTGACCCCATCCCACTCTGTGACGACGTTGGGACTGCTGCCTTCCCTCATTGGCTGAGCTAAGGTCAGCCAGTGAGGGAAGGCAGCAGTCCCAACCCTCTTCGGACCTCAGAGGCTGAAAGTAAGTGTGTGATCTTTTTAAATGAATGTTTGGTGCGTATGTGAATGTTGAAATGTTGATGAGTGTTGTTAATGGATGTGCGTCCGTGCGTGTGTGTGAAAGAATGAGTGTGAGTGTGCTTCCCACCTGCCCCCCTCCCTCCTAAAACTGACGGCCGCCACTGTACCCTTTAGCACAAAGATGGAGCCTCATGAAGAAAGCTACTCTTCCTTTCATGCAGAAGCCTTGGGATAAAGGCTCTCACTTTTTAAAAACAAAATATGCCTGTTTTGCAGCTGGAAAACACTAATTACATGGGCACAATATTTCTTCTGTAAATCCACCTTCTCTGCCAGCAGTTCTAGATTATGAAGATCAGGAAATAACTGAATAGAAAGCAACGCACCCTCCTAAATTAAGCTGATATATAGGACGAGGTTACATTCTGCACTCTCAGGGACATCTTAAGCATTTTGGGGGCCCAGGCCAAACATAATTTGGGACCCTCTGCCTGCACCAACTCTGAATTTATTATACATTTTCAGCTCCATCACGACCTAGGCAACTACAGTGGGCTCCTTGAGAACCCTCTTCCTTGGCCAGCCTACCTCTGGGCACAACCTTGCAACAAACAGTTTCTCTTTGACTGGCCAGCACATTGAGACAGAAAGACTAGTGGCATGAACAAGCTTGCTGCACATGGCTTAGTAGACTGGTGTCTCATCTTTTGGGCCTATACATATGGAGTGTGAATTTTTATTTAATGCACTCCTATCCCTGCTGTGCAAGGAACAGGGATTCTGAGTCAGCACTATGCTATGATTTCACAGGCCGAACAGCGGCCGGCATGGACGGTGCAGTCAAGAAAGGAGCATATAATGCTACCCTGCACTGCACAATGACGTGTACTACACTCGTAACATACCCTTGGGTCCTTCCTCAATGAAAGCAGTCTTCCGGTGGACTACACCCGGAAAGCAGAAAGAGTAGTAGTCTGTCCAAGACTTCTACCTACGATATGTGGAGTCGTTTGTCTGTCAGCACCATTTAGACATTCAGTGCTGGTGGGTGATTTTGTTTACTGCGCTGCCTCTACTGCACGGGACTGCTATTCTGAGTCTGGTGCTACTAGGCTGAGATCGCACATGTCTGGTAGTAGCACCAAAAAGTATGATGCATTCACAGAGATGGCACACAATGCAATCTCTACTGCACAGTAAGTGTGACACATACGGCACAAAGGCAAAGGCTGGTGCAATTGGGCTGGACCCATACACTTTGCAATGTTGAAAGCTTGCTGAATCTAACCAGAATGTATTAGGTATTTTTGTTTATCTGTCATTATCTCTCAGGTAGGGGATATAATGGGTGGGCAGCCCGGACTGGCTAAAAATAATAATAATAAGTAAACCAACTGGGTATTTAAAATCTATATTCAGTCTAGGGCTGATACAAAAATCTAATAATGGTGCCCTTGAAGGCGGGGACCTGAGCCAGAGTCCACCTTGCCCCTGACTTAAAATGTCTCCACCTGTACTCGTTGTTCAGCTTTTGAAAATGAAAGCAACAAGGCCAAAAGAGATAGATTCGACCAGGAAATGTTATGTAAAAGATTCCCAGAAGAGCCCAGTACCATCCGAATAAGGCCCAGTAGCGGTATACCATCGCCATGTAGCACAACAGATGCCAGGAAACCAAGCTCGGTGCATTGCTCTCAGATCAGACACTGTATGAAAATATGTTTAGATCAGTCCAAATATTCATTTTACAGAAACTGGATGTTTATGTTATGCGTGGATTCCAGACTATCCTCTCATGGACATTTCAAGAAAGATATACCACCACCTTTTCACCCTTCAGAAGAGTTATGAGACGTAAGGAAAAGCTAGGTGATGTATCGTTAACTGCTGTTAAGACTTTTACACACTAGTGCCCTGAAAGTCTACATTTGTGGGGGAGTAATCCACAAATTTCCCTTGGATTCCTGAAGAAGACATTAGGAATTTTCTTGATCACATCTCTTCTCTTACTGGAAAGGTCTTGTTCAGAACTATGAGCGAAGGAGCTAATTTCCTGTGCTGCTCCTTAGGTTATCAAGATATGCTGTGATTAAGTCTGTCTAGACCTGTGACTTTGTTTTCTTGTGTCTTTGAGAGTCTACATGTGTGAAGGGAGGTTTGCTAATCTGTGCTGAATGTCCAGTAAATCTTGAGTCCTGGAACTGCAAAGAGAAGAAACCTATAGCTTCTTGATGTGTGCCGAACTGGAGCAATGTAAAAGAGACACTAATTTTCTGAAGGGAGTGTATCAATTGGCTTGTAATTGAGGAAAACTACCTGGTCCTCTTCTGCAGGCAATATGGAAACTGAAATCGACATTTTCTGAATGTATTGTAGAAACTGGCATCACACTGTGGACCTGCTAAAACAATTTTCTGTGGGCACAACAGAAACCAGAACGTAAATTTGAGCATAACCAGAGCGATATTGCAACTGGCTGAAAACATGCTGGAGCAGTGTGAAAACTGGCGCCAAAAGGAGGACATTGTGAAATTGGCATGACATTATGGTAAACAGCATGACAGTCTGGTTTTTGGCATGGCAGATGTGAAGGCAAAGTAGAAACTAGCAGTTTAGCAGCTGATGTGCACTGAATCTTTGCAATGAGATACCAATCACTAATCTCATTCAGAACATGCAAAAAGTTTCAGTCCAGCATGTGCTAATCTCGGACATCATAAAATGGACATGATAATTGAAATTTCAACGACAATGTGTAATTTGGCATTGCAGTTTCCTGGAGAAATGCAGAAACTGGCTTGTAATGTAGAATCTGGCAGTCTTTTTAATGGAATCTGCCATCTGAAAATGGTACAGCCATGTAGAAATCGCCACAAAATATATTATTGGGAGCAATGCAGAAACTACCAAAAAATGTGTCTCTTTACTTGAGGCAATTGAATAGGAGTGGGCATAAAGAAACTTCCAAACCACCGCGGATGTCAATTCACCGAATTGCCAGGGGTAGCAGAAGTGACATCACATGCCCTTTGACCTTCACTTTCACTCACAGAGAGATTTACACATACACTCAAATCCACACTTACATACACTCTTTTCACACATAAACACATCCTCACACGAAAGCACGCACACAACGTACATTTAAAAGTATTTTTTACTCACCTCAGCTGCCATGGCAGGGTCTATTTCAGCTAATTGTACATAATTTTTATTGCACTAATAGTGAATAATATATTATTATTCACTATTAGTGTGGTAGAAAATTGCCAGAAAACGAAGAGAATGAAGCCCCAACTATCGTCCATAAGGACGAGCTGCCACTGTGTTCCTGGCACTGAATTTGCCACCTTTGAGGCCAGGGGTCGAAAGGGAAGTGCCAGGGGTCGCAAAGGGCGCGACCCCCGGCGACCCCTAAATGATGTCCATGCATACCACTATGTGAATTGAAAGGCTGCCTGGTTTTTCACAACTCTGGAACATGTGAACTTCCTCCTAGTGTATAATCTGAGCAGCATGCCTGGCAGACACACTAGGAATCCTATACAGCACCTTTGCATATTTTGGCAACACCATTCTGTTATTAGCAACACCCTGTTATATGTGGGCAATACTTGGATTTATACTTAACGTACATTGGTATATGGTGGCGGCACCCTAGCCCATTATACAAACACTGATGGAAGTTTTTTTTTGCCAAATTTATTCTGATCGCTAGCTTTCAAGTGGCCCTGGAAGAATTCTGTGCATTAAATCCTTTAACACAGTATTTAAATTGGCCGAACGTCTACCGACATATGGTTGACATTTTTCTCTAAATTTGACCAAGTGCCAGCCCCAATCTAATAATGTGGCAAATCACACTCCCTCTTTGCTCGCTGGCATTCAGCTTTAGCGTGAGCAAGTACAGGCTGGAAGTCAAAGCTTGTATGATGCATAAGTAACAGATTTAACTAAAACTGTAGAAAAGGAAAAAGCAAGCTATTGCAGCATATATTATACTGCTGCAAGCGAAAGTATTTCAGTTCACTTAGTTTATTTGTAGTTTTAATATAAAACTGTTAACGCACTACAGAAGAGTAAAAAAAACTGAGGACCATATTTATACTTTTTTAGCGCCGCATTTGCGCCACTTTTTGGCGCAGAAACTGCGCAAACTTACAGAATACAATTGTATTTTACAGGTTTGCGCCACTTTTGCGTAAAAAAATGACGGAAATGTGGCACTAAAAAAGTATAAATATGGGCCTCAGTTTTTAGAGTCTTTTAAGTTTATAATCATGGGACCTATCTAAACATCCAAATGATAAATTTCTATTAGGACAGAAGTATTTTATTTAAATCACTGTATGATTTTTCTGAAATTTCACCCTGCAAAGAAGTATGTTTCTTTGAAAAACACACTAATGTGTGTGTGTGTGCGTGTGTGTGTGTGCGTGTGTGTGTGTGTGTGTGTTGGTGTGCGAAAGCATGTCTGCATGTGCCTGTATGTATATGAGCTTGAGTTTCTATGTATCTATGCAGTGTGTATTGTGTATCTATGTAGTGTGTGTGTCTAGGCCTGGCACACTGATGGTACTTCCTGGCATACTTTTATTTTGGTGTCCACCGCTTGGCACATTTCTGGGCCTGGCTTATTGGTGGCAATTCTTGTCCTATTAAGGGTCCCATGGCATGATGATACCCCCCAATTGACAAAACCCTGGTCCTGACACTTTAGTGGTAATCTTTGTTCCTATTTGGGCCATTTATTACCCTGTGGTGCCTATGATTTAGCAAACTCTGACCATGGCATGTTGTTGATGAGCCCTGTCAGATTGTGGCATCCTTGGCATGCTCAACCACGTGGCTTAATACAGTAGTGTTACTTTTGCAGTTCTTGTAAAAATCAGTGGCATGATGATGACATCTATTGATATACTGTTTGCCCTAGAATAAATGGATATAGTTGTTAGGATTCATAGATATTCATGGCAGAATCCCCTAATATGTGATGATAGCCCAAGTAAGTGGTGAAAATGATGATTTCATATTTGGGCACCAAGCATACATTTACTAGAAATATAAAAGTAGTATTTCGGGTCAAAATATGTTTTTTCCCCCCATTTTGTTTGTGAGTAACGATTATTGATTGACAATCAAAGGTTGTACATTATTGAATACGTGAGTGCATTTTCATAAACGGTCAAACTGATGTGTAGGTACAAAAATACTGCGTTCCAAAAATATATTTAAAGCAGGTATTTGAGTGATTATCTGCACCACTGTCTGAAATCCTAGTTTGTACAATTAGTGTCTCCATCCCTGCAATGGCATTCCAAAAAGGGAACCCATGCCGCTTTAAGAAAAACTTTTCACATTTCAGAAGATATTGGAGGGAGAAAGCAGTGGTCCCCTCCACTGTCTGATTCCTCAAAGGCAACCAGACAAAATTCCCAAAGTCGTCCTTAGTAAGAGCTATCTCTTGTGACTCAGACTCTTTTAAGATGTCAGCATGTCATTAATGGTTGTGGCCACAAATGTGGTTGCAAATTCTTAATACATGTCATTTGAATGGCAATTAAGAGAAGACACTCTTTTTACACCCCCATTTGCAATTTGTTATGACTTGTAAAACCATACTTGTGAATCAGATAAGCTTTTCCGACTCTCAAGTGACATTTTGTACATTTCAAAACCATTTTGTGATCATAAACCCTGTGATTTTGAAAATGGCAGTTTTTGAAATGGTAGCATTGTTTTGTACATTGAGCTACAACTTGAAAGAGTCTGGTTAGAAATTTGAAAGTATGTGAAATGTAGACGTAATACTACTTGTTTTGGGGAGTGATAGGTCATGTAAAAGAGCATTTTGGCATATGCCTGGATCTCCTATGTGTTTTTAGGGAAATTACTCTGATAATGAACTATTTTTCAAATACTTTCTCAAAATGATCTATGGGCCTGCAAACTTGCTATACTTCTGAGGATGGTCAGGCTTATTTGACACACTATGAAAAGAGTGGAATATTTCACAAGTGCCCTTCCATACCATGTTGTATTGTTTAACAAATTCATATAAAGTGGCTGTAAAATGCACTATTTTACCCTATTATTTCACAATTTTCTTAAGGGGCAAAGGCTCCAAATTTCTTTTGAAAACTTTTCTAACAAATGCAATATATGGCCTTTTTTATATATATTTATTAATGTTATTAAGGAGTCTGTATGCCGCCCACAAGTTTGAACGTTTCCAGAAGCTGCTGCTAGTTGCATAGTTGAAAGGATCACTCATGTTGGATAACCATTAATTGTTAAGCATTTCTAATTTCTTGTACAAATATTTTTAATTAATTGTATAACATTTTGTTTGCTGAGAGTTTACCCTAATGAATCTTAAAAAAACGATTGTATATAAAAAACAGGGTAATGTTGTCTCGGGCTCTTTTGTTTTTGTTGACCACGCCAGACAGTAATCTGTGAACTTGTTCACCGGACCTTTCTAAAATTAAGAAATCTCACTTTGAGCTTCATTGGGCTGGCTTGCAGAGCAAACAAGCAATGCCCCACAGGCTGATCTGACAGGTCAATGTGTTGGGCTGTTTTGGGCTGTTTGTGGGCCTGTTTTATGGTCTGCTGGGCAAATTTTCCTTTAGGTTTTGTTGATATTACTACACAATTGCCTACATCCAGGTCAAATACATAGAGCCTTCTATATCTTGCAAAACTTTTACACAGCGTGTCTTTACAAGTTCAAAAGTGCACAAGTTTGCAAACACAAGTCACCTTTTTAGCTATCTGATTCACGGGAACCACTTTTATTTTGGTAGCCTGGCTTAATCTCTGTCCCAGTCCGACCCTGATTACATTTACGAGACACCTGTCTTCCCTAAATTATAAGTGAGATCCGTTCCATCTTAAGCACCCGAGCATCTCTGTATTTTTACTTCCTAGCCGAGGAATTAGTCTTCTGGTCTAAAAAGGGACGATGCATGCAGAACTACGGATCATTAACAATTCTTTAATACATACAAGCAAATCTAGCGAATCGAAATCGTGTTAGTTCTTTGAAACATGGCACAGGCTGTCTTTCCCACTTTCTATAGAAAATCTTCATAGGCTTTTGAATACACTTTCTACTTTGCCCGTGATCAAAGGAGCTGCACTGCGCCTGCTCGCGCCTCTGATAAGTGATAAAAGATGTCAGGGCGACTAATGAGAACTGCCTCGAGCTCACTTCAGAGACCCAGCGAAGGAAGAGAGCGCCACGATGCGCGAGCGTCAAACCTGCTACTCTTGCAGGAAAGAAAGGGTGTAAAAATACGGAACACGAAGAACAAAAAGGCTTTGGCTGGAAGAAACAAAACATGACAGTGACGGGTGTCAGCGAAAGAAAGAGATGGAAACGTGACCGCGCTCCCATTGAGCGACGGGGACTGTGTGAACTTCCCCTGCACTGCGGGCCTCTCCTGTTCAGGCGGCGGTGCCGCCCGCATGGGTCGAAAGTTGACAGCGACTAGTTCTGGGCTCTGTTCAACTCTCTTTTGATCTACGTCCGAGTCCTCCTCCCCTTTTTTCTCAAACAGATTTTACTTCGTTTTTAAGTGTATTCCCATTGAGAAGACTAAAGTTTCTGCAGACTCAGTGAATTAAGCGTCGATGAGAGGTGGGCAGCCAGGAAATGTATACGGAGAATTTGAGTCAGAGCCGAGCCAGGAGCTAAAGCGGGAGCCCAACCTCCAAAAAACATGACCGCTAATGATACAGCAATTATTGCCTAAAACCGGGAATCAAAATAATACACAGACAATATTTGAACTTCTTTGTTTCACTTTAGAGTAACAGATTATACACCTATTAAAAGTGATAGATTTTAAACATGAACTTTTCCTCACCTCTAGGCTCTGTCAATACTGCCACGAGGGAACTAAGATATGTCACTTTGTCATGTGCACTACACAACCTTGTTGCCTAATTAACCAAACTTAAGTGATGTTTTTACAATGCACATATCCGGTACTACAGCCCAGATTTACTAAAAGCTTGCATCATAGTTGCATCCGGCTAGGCAAAGCAAGCCCTCCATTCAGATTTATTAAGTTACACAAAGTCATGTTCCTGCGGTCTGCATGGCTTAGTAAGTCTGGAGTAACGCAAGGCAGCGCAAGTTGCTGCATTGTGTTAGTGTGCACTGCGGAGCCGTTCCCAGTCTGGAGTGTGGGTTTTCCCATGCGTTCACCCATGGTTTTTGGCACATTCCCAGATTTACCAAGACTAGTAAACTTGGGTAAGCGCCATAATGCGACACCTTCCCATGTGAAGCGTAACAATGAGAAATATGTTTATTTCTCCTTGTTGCTTCATCTTTCTATGTGTGCTGCATACTGTAGCACACATAGAAAGAGGAAAACGCCTCTGAGGATTGTTCTTTTGCATGAAGGTTCCCATTCCTGCACAAAACAGTCCTGTCTGTTACCCACACATCCTGGCACATAGGTGCATGTGTTGGCATACCTGAGGCCCTAGGGACCTCATCCCAAGGGGCTGATTCTAAATTAAAGGGGAGTGCAGCACTGTCGGAAAGTGCCCATTTGGATGGTTAGTTGGTTATGACTCTGAAAGTGCACTGGAGCCTGCTAACCAGGCCCCAGTGCCAGTGCTCTCTCCCTAAATTGCTAACTGTGAACTGACAACTCCAATTGGCAAGTACTTTAACTCCATTATAAGTTCCTAGTATATGGTACCAGTGGTATCCAGGGCATGGGCGTTAAAGGGGTCACCAAGCACTGTTTATGCCACCCAGAGTGACCAAAGTAAACTACTGACAGCGCAAACTACTCGAACTCAACTGTGCCCACACCATGTGTGGCACAGACAAAGAAATATCTTTAATATATGTCAACCATACCTAAGGAAGGTCTCCAAAACCCAGAAGGCAGGGTGCATTCAATTAACGATGTAGACATATAAGACCATGCTTTTATGTCCCTATAGTGACCTTTTCTCTTAAAGGCTACTATAAGTAACCAATGTTCCATAGGAAAACGTGGACTGGCCCCCAGACAAACCCGAGGTTACTAGCTCCATTGTGGTACCATCGAAGAGCGTAATGTTTGGTATTAAACAATGCCCTGCTCACCTTGGACACAACTCTTGTGTCGAGGATGATGTGGCATGGACCCAGAGAGCAACCTTAGAGGTTGCCCACTGAGTTACCCCAGTTTTCCTGTGTTCTGGATTCCAGCTCGCAGCTGCTGTTGCCAAGCAGGATTCTGACCCCCTGGGCAGAGGTGTGAATGCTTTTAGGAGTCAGGACAATGGCCTGGATGGGAAGAAGGTCACACCTCCCTACTTCCCTTCCTCTCTCCCGCCCTCCCTCCCTCCCAGAAAGGCTAGTGAAGTGGCCCATCAAGGCAGTGAGCCTTAAAGAACACCCTGCCTGCCTCTGATATGCAAGCAGGCTGTCACTCAGTGGAGGACAAAGCCCTCCCCTGCCCCAGGCACAGTTGCACCCAAGTAGGTGGCAAAAATAGTTAGGAAGTGCACACTCCCAGAAGGCTAGCTACACCTGTAGGGTGAGCAGCTTAATTTGTACCTTTGAGGAAGATTTCTGCTATCTTGAAAATAGGCAGAATAGAAGATTCTAGGTAGGAAAGGTGCCACAACCAACCAGGGGGCATATTTATACTCCGTTTGCACCGAATTAGCGTCGTTTTTTTCGACGCAAATTCGGCGCAAAACTAACGCCATATTTATACTTTGGCGTTAGACGCGTCTAGCGTCAAAGTATGGGCAAATAGCGTCATTTTTTTGCGTGAACGCCTTCCTTGCGTTAATGAGATGCAAGGAAGGCGTTCCCGTCTAAAAAAATGACGGGGACGCAAATGCGTCGTATTTATACTCCCGGGCAAAAATCACGCCCGGGAGTGGTCGGGTCAAAAAACCCCGCATTTGCGCCACTTTTTAACGCCTGGGTCAGGGTAGGCGTTAAGGGGCCTGTGGGCTCAAAATGAGCCCACAGGTGCCCTCCCCTGCCCCCAGGGACCCCCCCTGCCACCCTTGCCCACCCCAGGAGGACACCCAAGGATGGAGGGACCCATCCCAGGGACATTCAGGTAAGTTCAGGTAAGTATAATATTTTTTTTTTTTTGGGTGGCATAGGGGGGCCTTATTTGTGCCCCCCTACATGCCACTATGCCCAATGACCATGCCCAGGGGACATAAGTCCCCTGGGCATGGCCATTGGGCAAGGGGGCATGACTCCTGTCTTTACTAAGACAGGAGTCATGTAAATGGCGTCTGGGCGTCGTTAAAAATGGCGCAAATCGGGTGGTGGCGATTTTTTGCGTCAACCTGACTTGCACCATTTTTAAGACGCCCTAGCGCCACTTTTCCCAACGCCGGCGCTGCCTGGTGTACGTGGTTTTATTCCACGCACACCAGGCAGCGCCGGTCTGCTTGCGCCGGCTAACGCCATTCAATAAATACGGCGCCCGCATGGCGCTTCAGAATGACATTAGCCGGCGCAAAAGTTTTCGACGCTAAACTGCGTTAGCGCAGTTTAGCGTCAAAAAGTATAAATACGGGCCCAGATGTGGTCACCGAGGGGCAGATTAGCCACTAGGGCTAGTAGCTCATTCCTGAACCCACACCCCTAGTATCCCTATATATAGGATTTGAGGGGCACCCCTGGCACCAGAACCTCAGATCTGCAACAGCTTGTGAAGAAAGGACAAGGGAAGACCTGCACCAGCAACAACAAGAGCTTGCACAAACTAAAGGCATGATACCTTTAACCTGTGGCACCCTTTCTGGAACTGCTCGACTGCAGCTCGTCCTGGACCAAAGACTGAGTCCCCCAGCAAGAGGGAACACTTTGTGAGCCAAAGGCAAGACCAGACTCCCCTGGACTAGTACCACCAGTTCCCTGCCCACCCCAGGTAAGAAGCACCCACTAGAACAGACAAATCACTGGCCATTGGACTCTCCAAGGGATCGCCCAAAAGTAGGTGGTCCAGTGCATTGTGTGAAGTGTAGTCCAGCTCTCCATCAAGTTACAGCCAGCTACCTTTTTCCCCAGGATCTTCTGAAGGAGAGATAGCTTCTCCTCCACCTTACCACTGCCATGGCTTGTTGGTGGCCAGTCCAGTCATCACCACCTTTACTCGATACTGCAACCCAAGGGCACACCCTTCATCCAATGTCACCAGTGGCTCCGCTATTTAGTTTTTGCATCTGTTCTCTCACCTGAACCATCACAGAGGTGAAACCAGCAACTAAAGCTCATGTTCAGCACCATGGATAGCCAAGCTCACTTCTGCACCAGAGATGTCTGAGCTAGGTAGAGTTGTTCTGCCTGGTGAATCCTGGTCCAATGGCCCACAAAGCCTTAAAATCCTGTGAGTTCTCCCAAACTCGAGCTGCAAGTGACCGAGTGTCACAAGTACCATCTTTCAGCACCCACTGCTCCTGTCTTTCAGCACCAAGGACAGCCAAGACTCCTCTGCACCTGGGCCCCACGGGCCAGGTAAAAGTTGTCTGACTGTTGCAGTTTGGTCCTGTGACCCACACAACCTTAACTACAAATGTGTTCCTCTGAACTCACCCGCAAGTCACTGAGTGTCACTAGTGAGTTTCCCTATTGACTGCAATGGTAAACGTTTTACAGCTTGAACTGCATTGCATTATTGTTCCTTTGAAAATTCCTAACTCCTGTTACACATATCTGATTTACTTTGCTTTGATGTCTAAATTAAGATAAAAATCTTCTTTATTTTTATAAATTGGTGTCAGATTTATTTTGAGTCATGTCAATTACTTACCGTCCATGTTGGTCCTTTGAAATGCTTAACACATGTTCCTCTAGTAAAGCCTGACTGCTCTTTGCCAGACTACCAGGACTGATCTAAGGATTTATTATTGTGAATCCAAAGGACCATCTTTGGGATATTGTGAGAGTGTTTCATAGTGAAGCATATCCAGGATCACTACATAATACTTCACTTTCCTACAGGCACACAGCCCCCTCCACAAGGCTCAGGGAACCCATCCCTGGGGCTGAAATTACTTAAAAGGTGAGGGTGTGTGTGGCTACTCTCCCTGATACTTGAATGGCCAACCCTAGGGCTGCTATTATAAGAATGGAGGGGAGCAAGTGGCCAGCCTTGTTGAGCCTTTGAAGGCCCAAGGAACACCATCCTCTGGGGCCAGCTCAAGGCTTGTGCCCTGGGGAGCCCTCCGCAGGGATGCTGGTTTCCTGCCCACAAGGGCATGGGCAGGGAAGACTTGCCCTACCTGGAGGGAGCTGCAAAAATGCTCCAGACAGATGGGAGCACACATTTGTTCCCTACCCGTGCTCTTTTAGTCAGGAAAACTGAGATTTCTTATGCCCTGTGGATACAGGGAAAAGCGAGCTCCCACTGCACACAGGGTGGGTGTGTGCAGAGCAGCTGGTGGCACCACAGGGATCAGGACACCCACTTTAGGCCCTGTGGGAGGGGGTCTCAAGGCCCATTATTCACAAAGAAGTGAGCCACGCATCACCCTCACCGTTAAATTAATTTCTGCCCCATGGGATGGGGGTCCCTGGGCCCATGTTGGCTCAGGGAGGGGGTATACACTCCCTCCCCTTTAAATGAATGTTGGCCCGGGAGATGGTGTCCCTGTAGTCAGAGGTGGCTCGGGGAGGAGGGACGTACGCCCCCTCCCCTTTAACTTACTTTCAGCAACAAGGGTTGGGGCCTCTGGAGCCATTTTTGACTCCTGAAGGAGGGCGAGGGACTTCCTTACCCCTCTCCTTCAAATTAATTTTGCCCCAGGTACAGTATTAGGTCAGGGAGGGGTGGCACCTGCACCCTCCATAATATAAAAAAAATATCAGCACCCCGGATTGGTGCTGGCAGGGTAACTGGTGGGGCTACGGGGGCCCTGGGGCTTTGTCCATGGACCACAATGAAAATAAAAAGCGGTGGGTGTCTTTGAGATGCCAGGGCCGTCCACCATACTAATAAAAAAACACACTGGGAAAAATTAATAATAAAGGAGCTGCAAGAGCTGCTTATCTATTATTCACTGCTCTTAGCAAAGAGTGCCCCATAATGCCCAAGGGATTTTTTCAGGCACATATGTTTGTACTTGTGGTGCCTCTAGAAGAGGTAGGGGCACCATCAAGCATTTTGATTAATAATGTTGTGTGGGGCTAAAAAGCAAAGGTTGAAGTAATGTTATAGTTAAGAATTGTAACAAAATCTTACTGAGCATAAAAAAACCTTGGAAATTCACAGAAAAAACAAAGGTTAATGTTATAGTAAACTGAAAATGTCAGTTAAACATAACATTTGAAATAACAAAACCACTGAAATTCTGCAGTTATAGATATCTCAAGTACCTAGAACTTGTGTCCTAAAGTAACTATAACCCACGGCCTCGCCATGAATTGCATCTGGTATTGTTGGGGTGGACTGTTACTATGGGAGTTATTAGCCTTTAGGGGTCAAATGCAATTTGAGGGAGACACTCATGGCCTCATTATGAGTTTGGCAGGCAGACAAGCAACGGTCATGGTCTGCTTCACTAAGCTGAGAGTGTCAGGTGCTACAATGGGGCATTTGATTCAGAAGGAGGAGACAATTGTGGACTTAATACTTGTAATATGATCTTATTTTACATTAAAAAAAATAAATTTACTGCAAAAACAAAGGTAACAAAGGTTAAAGTGATGTTACGGGGACATCCATTCAACCTTTGATTTTCCAGTGAATGTTTTAAATGTAAGTTAATGTCTTTTTTCTATATGTAACTATAACATCACTTTAATCTTTGTTTTTTGTGTGAAAAATACACACACGCACACACATATATATATATATATACACATACATATATGTATACAAACATATGTATATGTCTTTATAAATATATATATAAACTTTAAATAAAAAAAGTTGATCTACCTCAGCTCTTCCTTGGGAAGTTTTGTGGTGATTCATGAAGCAGGAGCTGAGAGAAAGGAGGGGGAGGGTGGTCCGAAATCACAATTTCCCCATGCAGTTTCAATAGGGATTTATGAACAGTGCGACAGCTAGAACGGCTGATGGAATTACACCAAATTTGGCAGAAAGGTAAATCTTTATCCAGAAAACATGCTGTCTGTGATTTCAAGTAAGTCCTATCAGTGGTTTTTGAAAGTTAAGGTTCAAAATGTATAGGTGTGAGAAAACAGGGCTGATTGCAGAGCCCCCCTAACATTTTGCCCCCATGTTCCACTTTTTGCTGGTGTTTTCCTGACTCTGATGGTGCCCTGGGTACTGCTAACCAGTCCCAGGGCCTGTGCTCTGTGTAAAATCAATATGCAAATTAGGCTAATTATAATTGGCTAAGTCAACCTACCTATAAGTCCCTAGTATATGGTAGGGCATGTACGTTTAGGGACCACAGCATAGGCAGTGCACCCATAGGTGCACTGCTGAGGTGCCCAGTGCCATTTTAAAGGCAGGCCTGCCTTGCTGGCTGCCTTTAAATTAAAGTTATATGCAAATTTGACTTTGGAATTAAAAGTAGTTCCAAAGTCTTAAACTACCTTATTTTTACATATAAGTCACCCCTAAGGTGTGCCCTATGTGCCCCTAGTGTTGGGTGCCATGTAACTATAAGTAGGGACCTTATAAAAGTAGTTTTATGAGCCCTGGTGAGGAAAAAACAGCCAAATTTGTGTTCCCTCATTGTAGTGAATGGCCTCCATAGGCTAGAATGGGGACACTTTATTTTAATTTTAAAAGTCCCCTTAAGTAATGCATACCAAGAGTTTGGTATCAAATTAATTGTTATAATAAATCCCACAGCTTCCAGTTGTTGGATTTAATATAACTTGTTCAGATAAAGAGTTTTAAACTTTACCTGAAAAGTTGCCAATTTCAGCCCTGCATTGTTTTTACTGCTGTGCTCTGATTGGCCAGCCTTTGGCAGCCTGGCCAGGCTGCCTCAATGAGGTGTGAAGTGGCCTGGCTTCACATAAAGAGCTGTGCCTGTGGGAGGGAATTTCCCCTCAGCAGATGGTGAGGCAGGAAGGGGGAGGACTGCCAAACTGGTCTTCAAAGGCAGAGAAGGACATTTGGAGCAACCCAGCAACACCCCCACATCCTGCAACCCCAGACAACTAGGTGCCCCCTTGATTAGATTAGGAGAGGGCAGGAGCGGGTGTGTTTATGATTTTTAGCCACACCAGTGGGTGGGCTCAGACAGATGTAACCTCCAAAAATCAGATTCAGCCATGATGGATTTTTGAAGAATGTTGCCTCCTGGGATTGATTTTTGACACACTTCCCAGGAAGTGGTCATCACAAGGGCCTTAAACTTTGACTTTGCCCCGGTTGAGGTGCAACCAGATGACCCGATTAGCACTTTTTGTTTCTAGGCGCTAAAAAAAAAATAATTCTTAAAAAATTCTTATCCGATTTTATTTGTTTTTGTGTCATTTTAAAGATAAAAATATAATCTATTTTTATAAATTGGTTTTGGATTTTTAAACTGTTTCTTGTGTTTTATTTAATTACTGTTTTGTGATATTTGAATGCTTTACACTCTGTCTCCTAAGTTAAACCTTGACGCTCGTTGCCAAGCTACCAAGGGTTGAGCTGGGTTTAATTTACTGAGACCTAACTGGACCTAAGTGGAGGTTAGTGGCCTATTGCTAAGTGTAGGTACTTACCTGCCCTTACCAATATCCCACTTTCCAACAATAGGTATCGAAACCATTGGCTGAAATTCAAAAATCCAAGCTTTCTATTGGCTGAGGGGGCTTTTTCAGAGCGAGCACTCTGACTGGCTGCCCGCAAAATGAAAAGGATTGTTGGAGTGGCTGTTACAGTACATGAGAATGTGGTCCCCTGTCCTGAAAAGGTTTTTGAGAAAGGATACAAGGGGACAGGTTAGGAATACCCTGACCCGCCAGCCATTGTGATCAGACAATTCCAGAAGGATCCCCCGGTGGCTGAATATGTTTTAAAAAAATTGGGAAGATGCCACAATTTTCCTGCAGAACTCCCTTAGGACTGGGAAAATGAATTATAAAAAAAAAGAATGTGGGAAGGGTGCCCTTGGGGAGTTGGCAGACATAGGGGAAAGGGTGGGGGGGTTGGTTGCAGGGCCTGGCCTCGTGCCAGAACTTGCACCCAACTCCACGCTATGTATGGCAAAATGTTGTGCGTGATGGGGCTTTGGTTGGGCTTTGGCCTCCTGTTTGGGGCGGGTTTGATAATAAGATCTTACTGTGCATTAAAGAAATCCTAAAAATTCACAGAAAACAAAAAAGGTTAAAAATACATTATAGGTATATGTAGTAAAAATATCTTACTTTGCTTTAAAAAAAAAAGCCTCAGAAATCCACTAAAAAAACACAAAGTTTAAAGTGACATTATATATAGTTAAAATATCAGTTAAATCGTAACACATTTTAACTCCAAAAATAAGTATAATGATGTAAATTATAGTTTACTAAGCTGAACAAGCCGCAACAATGCTACGCTTATGACCTCAGAGATTGCATCACACAACGTGTTCAATGACATCATAGATGACATCACTGATAACATCTCAAATACATCATTGATGACAACCCTGGGTATGGTGGGGTGTGAGTTCTAGCTAATTCAGTTGACATTCCCTGTATCAAATCAGCCTCTTGTAAACAGCATTGTTTTTCCCTTCTTCCAGTCAAACATTCTTTTACCTGATAAGCAACTACTTTAGATTCCATTCCTGATGAGTTACCCAAGAAGTACACAAAGTTTTCGGATGTGTTCAGTAGAAAGGGGGCAGAGACATTACTACCCTACTGACCTTATGATTGTAACACTGACCTAGTTCCAGACATTAAGATCTCTCAGGGTCGAATAGATTATCTCAGCCCCAAGGACGATCACATTCTTAAAGACTATTTAGTAAACAACTTGCAAGCATGATTCATAAAACATTGTATGTCCTCAGCGTGAAAACCAATTAAAAAAAATACATTGAAACATGGAGGTAAATATCGACTATGCATCACCTACATTGAGTTGAATGAGATTACCATCCAAAACTGCCCCCTCTTCCAATAATTTCTGTACTATTGTAACAAATGAAAGGAGCCAGGCTATTTTGTAAATTAGACTTGCAAGGGGCATCCAATCTAGTCAGTTTATAAGGGGAAACAATTGGAAGACACCATTTTATAGGTGAGATGTGCATTTTGAATATATGGTGACACCCTTTCGGCTCTGCAATGCTCCATCAATAATCCAACACTTTGTCAATGATGTCTTCAGTGATCTCTTGGATACCTTTGTTGTAACATATCTAGATGGCATCCTGGTTTGTCAAAGGCTCTAGAAGAATATAGAAAATGTCTGAGAGAGTACCCTCAGCACATAAGCTTGAAAAATGACTGCTTGAAAAATCGGAGGCAACTTTATTAGTCTTTCCCTTCTCATAATGAACAATTCACACAAATACAAGGTGTCAGCAAATGATGTAAATAATGTATATGAAATGCAAAGACTCTTGCGCTTCTCCAACAGTTTATTCAAAATTTCTTTTCCACCATCCTACCAAATAGGCAACTAACAAAGAAGAATATTCCATTTGTTGCGGTGCACATCAAGAAAAAACTTTCAGGCAACTTAAATCGTTTAATAACTAATTTTTTTTGTCAAAATGTCTACATCCTTATATATAATTGGAGCCATTCTATTTCAGAGACATTCCACATCTCGAGAACTGCACTGTATCATGTGTACGTTATGCATCCTGAAGCTTGAAGAAAAAAATACAGTGGCCCAGATTTTTCAAGCTTTCACGCACCTCAACGCAGCAAGAAATCTTGCTGCGCTGTGTGCAATAGAAGGAATGTACCAAAATTAACATTATATGGAGCATCCCTTTCGGCTCCTGGTGCTGGCTCTCAAAGTGCTACCTTGTGCCAACGCAGGCACCCTTGCACTATAGTGCAAGGGTGCATGCATTATAGGTAGGCACCTTCCTGCACAAAAACAATCCTTTGAGGCATTTTCCTCTTTCCTCCTTTTTAGTGTGCTGCAGACTGCTCCTCCCCTGGGAAGGCATAGCATTTTGACGCATTCCCAAGTCTGCCTCTCATGGTAAATCTGAGGATGTGCCAAAATCCAGCGGTGGATGAGTGGGAACATCCACGCTCCACCAATGGAACGCTTTCCCAGAGCAGAGTAAAGCAAAGCAGCAACTTGTGCTGCCTTGTGTTATTACACATTTATCAAGCATTGCAGGGCCATGCAAGGTGGCCTTTTATTGCTTGGTAAATATGTCTTTACTGCTGCATTGCCCTTGTACTACCTTGTATGACACTAGGGCAATGCAACACCATGATACATCTGCTCCAGTATTTATAACTGAAAACTGTTAGTGATCTAAGAATCTTTTAACAATTGGAGAACTTATTTAGAGGGAGATGTCAACTCCTTTTAGTTTGGAGTAGCCAGAAAAGCTTAGTTTGTCTTATGTCTAGGATTTGTATGAACCCAAGATGTGTCCCTTCATCTTTAATTGTCAGATCACATATACAGGGAATGTACCTGTAACAGCTGTTGTCTTGTCTCGCACCACATTATCTTACTCCAACCCTCTTCTATCTTAAAGATTCAAGCTTTCAAGTTCAACTAAGAGCACACTTTTATGTCAAGACAGGAGGCTCGCAGTACGCATAAACCTTTTATTCACTCTTGTGAACAGCACTTTAAAAGCTTCCAAAGTAGAGCTTTGAAACATCACACTAAAATAGAACTTTCAGTTCCATAAAAGCTCATTGTCCTCCATTTTCCTCCTCTTTTGTTTGCTGCTTTTAAGCGGATAAGTATATTTGGCTTTCTTAATAAGACACTGCAAGTGGGAAATGTATGTTAATGACAGTGTTTAGTTTTGTGTTAAAATTGCCCAGTTTATGGGTAGAAGTGATTAGCTTGTGTTAGGTTGTTTAGTAGGGTATTTATTATTATGAATAGTTTTTATTAAAAAATGTTCTGTTATGAATAGAGCACTGCTTGTTTAATTTTTTATGGTGATTATGTTATTTTCTCTTTGGCGAGTATTAATAGGCATGATTCTTAGACATTCTTGTTATCTGAGGGAAAACAGGCATTTTATCTGTGGGCTTGAGAGCGAGGAATGATTAGTTTTTCCTCAGCGTGTTCGAGTGTATTGGAAGCAACACCTTTGTTTGTAGAGTGTGAGGGAGAGATTGATCTCTCCTCACACAGGTGCACCTCAGCTGAATAAGTCCTTTAGTAAGCCTCTTGCACAGTGAAGACCGAGGGGCATATTTAAGAGCTTCTAGCACCTCCTTGCACCACATTAGCATCATTTCTTTAATGCTAATGTGGCCCAATGAGGCCAAAATCGCTGCAACACATTTACAAAGTGGTGCAATGCATGCATTGCACCACTTTGTACCCCCTTGAGCCACATTATTCCTGTGCCAGACATAATGTATGCAAGGGGGGCATTCCCCAGTGAGCGGAACAAATGGCGCTAAAAGAAATCTAAGAGATTTCTTTTTAGCATTTTTTCCAGCACTTTTAATGCCTGCACAGAGCAGGTGTTAAAATGAGGCTTCCATTGTTTTCTTTGCAGGATTAGTGTCATGATTTATGGCGCTAATCTGGCAAAGCACCAACCTAGCATCAAAAATGTTGACGCTAGTTCCCTAACTACCGCCATGGTGCACCATATGTTAAATAGGTACTGCACATGGCGGCATTAGGGGGGCGCTAAGGGGCACTGGGTGCAGCCCCACTTTTCTTGGATATGCCCCTGAGTGTCTATCTCTAAAGGAGTTCAGACACATTCTAAGCAATGCTTATATTTTGTGAAGGCGATAGGCCTTGCATTGCAGCGGTTGGCCTATTTTCTACTGCAAATAGGCATGCAAGGCTCATTGCTGGGCAATGAGGTGCTCAGGAGAGCATCTCACAAAGAGAATCTGCAGTTGGTGCCAGTCTGTCAGGGCTGAGGTAACGAATAACAGAAATGGAGTTGTATTTTGAAATAGTAAGAAATATGTAATAAATTAAATATATATTTGATTGATTTTAATGGAAAGGAAGAACAAGGGAGTGAGAATAGCCAGGAGAGCATGACAAGAAAGATCATTGCACAGGAGTTAGGCAATTCAGGAGTCTGTAATGCAGGTTTTACAGAAAGAGAGGGAGATAGTTCGACTAGAGGACAAAGACTATTTTTCTGTCTCAGATAAAAACAATGTGCAGAAAGGCCCACGGGTTAAATGCACAAGAAAGAGAAAACATGTGGGAGTAACATCAAATAGAAAGGGAGTCTTAGGCAGCTCAGAAGGAGAGGGTGCCCAAAGCGACACACAGAAGTGCAGCCAAGCACTGCAAGTAGTATACCATAAAATGTGATGGAATTAAAAGGAAGTTCATCCAGTCTGGATGAATATGTACTGGATGTGGATTATAATGATAATTTTGATGAGGAATTTGGACATAATGTGGATGCAAAGTCAAGTAACAGATCCTTTGGGGAAAAATATCTTTGATCCTCATGAAATGAGGAAAGGATTGGTGGCCTTTTGAGCATGTGTATGAATACATTCAACACGTGATTAGGAGGCTTTTGGAAAAAGAGGAGCATAATATAATGAGGGCATAGTGTTCTCTGCAAGTAATCAATAATAAAGCGACTCTGAATTTAGATCCGGGGATGATCACTTATTTGTTTAAGTTGGAGCGATATCCTAGAAAAGGTTTGGAGAAATCTCTCAAACAATGTCAAGAGAGGTTCTTAGACATTCTGGGGCTGTTGGCAAGGACGTTTGACCTGGTTGAAGAGTTCTACCTTAAAGGAAAGGATCTGAATATTGATCTGTTAAGGGGTTGGTGCCAATGCACAATATGTTTTTTAAGCAACTCAAACACAGGCTTACTGGCAGAGGGATACAAAACTGTACTGATGTGCAAAAAAACAAAGTTGGGTGATTTGGACAAAAGGGAGACAAGTTAGGATGCTAATGGTCTTTTATTTGGTGAAGGCATTTTGAAATACTTAGGAAAGTATGTGCAAATATTTACTAGTTTGGATAAGGCACAGTTCAAGGAGGTTTCTATCCCCAAAGAGGAAGACGAGGAAGGTGTAGGTAGAATAGAGGTCGAGGGCAAGCAACCAGTCCAAGACAAGGTGAGTATGAGGACCTTTACTGGTTTTGCCCCCTTAAATGTGGGAGTCAGATTAAGGGCCTGATTACAACTTTGGAGGAGGTGTTAATCCGTCCCAAATGTGACGGATATACCACCAGCTGTATTACGAGTTCCATAGGATATAATGGACTCGTAATACGGCTGGTGGTATATCCGTCACATTTGGGACGGATTAACACCTTCCTCCAAAGTTGTAATCAGGCCATAAGATTGTTCCACAATCATTGGAGATAAATAACAAAGTATGTTTGGGTTTTAGAGCCTGTGAGAGGATATCAAATAGAGTTTGTAAATCAGCCCTATCAGGTAAGAGAGCCAAATGAATTGGTTTTCAGCAGAGTTGGAAGATATTGTAATGGAGGAAATAAAGCAGATGCTAGCAAAGGGAACAATAGTGGAAGTAGGAGAGGAAAAGAAAGCTTTTGTGAGTACACTTTTTCTTGTAGACAAAAAGGACAAAGGATGGCACATGGTATTAAATTTGAGGATTTCTAATCAAATTGTAATGTATAGGCATTTCAAAATGAAAGGGGTACATATGTTGCAAGACATGCTTCAGGAACAAATTTGGATGGTGAAGTCCAGTCTCAAAGATGCGTATTTCACAACTCAAATAGGGAAGGAGAGCAGGAAATATCTACAAATCAGGTGAAAGGGGTTTTGTACAAGTTCAGTGTCTTCTGTATAGATTATCTGCAGCCCCTTGGTGTTTTACAAAAGTGTTAAAGCCAGTAGTATGTTACTTAAGGGAAAGAGGTTTCGGATGATAATATATTTGGATGATACTCTGTTGATTGGATAGGATCTGGAGTATTTGAAAAGGCATCTGGTTCTAATGAAGGATTTGATTGAGAATTTGGGTTTCATAGTGAACCCCGAGAAAAAGTTTTTAATTCCAACCCGATGTTTAGAGTTTCTGGGGTTGGTAGGAGATACAATGTCTTGTCAGTTGCAAGTACTGGAGAAAAAAGTGAGAAAGAGAAGACAAGAAGTGCATGCTTTGTTGAAGAAAGATCAGGGGATGTTGAGGGAGTTAGCTCAGGAGATTGGTCTGTTGTTTTCATCAATACAGGTAATTTTTCGAGGACCGTTACATTGCAGATCATTACAGTGGTTGAACATGTTGGGTCTGTTAAGTGGTCTGTGGTACGGAGACAGGATAGTTTTGATTCAGGATGCAAAGGTAGAGTTGCAATGGTGGGAGTAGAATTTGGAGGCATGAAATGGAAAGGCAATAGTTGGAGTAAAACCAGATTTCATTTTGAATTTCTAACATGAGCAATTTGGGTTTGGGGCTTTTCGCTCAAGTCATGAAACAGGATGTGTGGAGAATGCATTAGAAAAGGAGCGTCACATAAATTGTCTAGAGATGAAAACAGGATTATTTGTTTTGCAGAGTTTCAAAAGACAGTTAGAAGGTCATTCTGTTCTCTTGAGGAGGGACAGTATATCGACAGTGACCTATATCAACAAATTGGGAGCAACCAGATCAAAGAGGTTGTCCGATGTAATTCAGGAGATGTGGAAATTTTGTTTGGAACACAAAGTTTTTCTGAAGGCAGAGTATTTACCTGGTGTATGCAATGTAGTAGCAGATTAGAATTCAAGGAACCTGGTAGCAGATTACAGTGACTGGAAAATTTAGGGAGGGTTTGTTTTAGAGAATTAATGAGATTTTGGGTCCCTTTGGGGTAGATCTTTTTTCATCCAGGTTGACATCCTAGTTACGGAATTACATAAGTTGGAGACCAGATCCACAAGCGATAGAGGTGGATGCTTTCACTCAAGACTGAAGGGGAAAGAAGGGTTATGCTTTCCGTAATTTTTTGATGATACAGAGGGTGTTAGTTCAGGTGAGGAAACAGAAGTATCAAATAGTGTAGTTGATCCCATTTTGGAAAACTCAAGTCTGGTTTCCAAATTAATTTTAGATGGCAGTCGAGATTCCTTATTTAATTCTGTTGTGCAAAGGTCTTTTGAAAGGAGTAGAGCAAGAGGAACACCCTTTAGTATCAGCAGCTTTACTCAACCTTTTGGCATGGAAGATCTCAGGAGTTCACGAAGATTCTCAAGCCTTTCAGGAGCAGCTTCAGAACTGCTTGATGAGTCGTGGGCACGTGGTGCAAGAAAGAAGTACTGAGGAGCTTGGAGAGTTTGGTTATGTTGGTGCATGGAAAGGGATTTGGATCCAGTATAGGTGGATGAGGTGGAAATTGTCAATTGTTTTTATCAGAGTTGCTTGGAAAAGCATTATTGTCACACATTCACCTAGTTCTAACCACAGGGTTACACTGGAGTCGATGCTGGACCCCCACTCCCTCCCAAGCAGACACAGGCCCGCAATGGTACACCTAGATTTGGCCGGCCTCCAGAGGGTGAAGGAGGGAAGGGACAATATAATAAAAGAAAACAGATTCTGCTCAGCAAAGGTTTTACTTTGCGTAACAGGATGCTCCTCTCCTGGGACCTTGTTTGTGTGTGAAGGTGGACGTTTACAGGACCAGCATCTCTTGTTTTATGAAGACACAATATGCACTGGGAACAAGAGGCAATTACCATCAATACTTCTACACAATTTACAATGCACTCCTTCAATAACCAACACTCCTTCATAATCACAGCATGAGTGGAATCAACCAGATTCTTGGATTAGAATCTTCTGAGACTCAAGAAAGAACTCAAAATACTGATTGGAGCCTATGATACTCCCAGGGTAAACTCAGAACATAGATTGGAGTTACTGGCACTCCTAAGATTATACGTGGTAAAGCAATTGGAGTCAGAGACACTCCCAAGGTTATCCTCGGTACATGGATTGGAGTCGGAGACACTCCCAAAGCATACACGAAACAAGGTTGATCTTGGTGAATATGTTGGAGATGAAACAAACTCTCTTGGTATGCTAGAGACAAGGTTACACTCAGAACTAGGTTACGAGTTACTGACATTCCCAAGGTTACACTGTATGCAGGTTATACTCGGCACAAGGTAATACTCAGAACAAGGTTATACTTGGAACAAGGTGATACACAGCACAAGGTGGGAATTTCTAGACACTCTCAAGTTTGTACTTTAACCATGGTGTGGAGTTACTGGCACTCCCAAGTTTATAGTAGGTTCAGAGTTTGAAGTTATTGACACTCCGAAGCTATACTAGAAACAAGGTTATGCTCAGTACATAGGTTGAAGTTACAAGGTTCATTCAGAATTCAGTCTCTAGTTCATGAGCATCACAGGTCAATGGCCAAGGTTTGGAGAGATGTTCTGGAGCAAGGACAGGCAAGGAGTGCTGAAAGAAAATTATAGACAAGGAGCTGGAACAAAGTCTAGAGTCTTGAACATACCACACCATCACCTGCAACGGATTCCCCACCCGAGATGGAACAAGGTCACCAAAGACCAATTGATCACTACCCTCTCCCGGAACCCACCTATCGACACCACCAACACTGACACAGCAGCCTGCCACCTTAGGCAGTGGATCGACGACTGTGCCAACACTCTCGCCCCGATCAAAAAACCTTCTAACAGACTCACCGACAGAAAGGCCTTCTGGTTCACCGCCGACCTCCAAGAATTCAAGCAAACATGCCAAAGACTCAAAAAGAAGTGGTGCCAAGATCAGACACCGGACCACCACACAGCCTTCAAGAACGCCATCCACAGATACCACCAACTCATCCAAAACCACCAAGAGAACCGCCTTCAAGGAATGCATCAACAACAACGTACACAGCTACAAGGAGCTCTTCAACATCGTGAAGGAGCTCTCCAACCCTGGCTCCAATGTCAACGACATCCCCCTATCACAAGACCTCTGCGACTCCCTAGCCACCTTCTTCTACCGCAAGATCGCATACATCCATGACAGCTTCAATACTCAGACTCCGCCCGTCAACCACCGACACCGCAGACTCACCACCCACCAGCCTCCTGCTTTCCTGGACCCAAGTCAATGACAACGACACCATCGAAATCATGAACACCATCCACTCCGACTCACCATCCGACCCCTGCCCTCACCACATCTTCAACAAAGCAAGCTCCGTCATCGCACCCCAACTCTGGAAGATCATCAACAGTTCCTTCGAGACCGCCACCTTCCTGGAGAGCTGGAAACATGCCGAGATCAACGCCCTCCTCAAGAAACCCAAGGCGGACCATAGGACCTCAAGAACTTCCGGCCCATCTCCATGCTCCCCTTTTCGGCAAACGTCATAGAGAAAATTGTCAACAAACAACTGACCCGTTTCCTCGAGGAGAACAACACTCTGGACCCTTCCCAATCCAGATTCCACAGCAACCACAGCACCAAAACCGCCCTCATCGCCGCCACCGATGATATCAGGACCCTACTTGACAACAGCGAACCCGCAGCCCTCATCCTCCTGGACCTCACAACGGCGTTCAACACCATCTGCCACCACACCCTACGCACACGCCTCAACGGTGCAGGAATCCATGACAGAGCCCTGGACTGGATCACCTCCTTCCTCACCGGGAGAACTCAGAGAGTCCCCCTCCCTCCATTCTGCTCTGAAGCCACCAAAATCATCTGCGGCGTACCGCAGGGATTGTCCCTCAGCCCGACCCTCTTTAATGTCTACATGACTCTGCTCACAAACATCGCCCAATCTCACAAACTCAACATCATCTCATACAGCGATGACACCCAGCTGATCTCTCCCTCGCCAAGGACCCTGCCATCACCAAGACCAACCTCCACGAAGGAATGAAGGCCATCGCCGAATGAAGAACAGCTGCCTGAAACTGAATTCTGACAAGACTGAGGTCCTCATCTTCGGCTCCACCCCCTCGGCATGGGACGACTCCTGGTGGCCTGCTACACTGGAAACCGCACCAACACCCACCGACCACGCACGCAACCTGGGCTTCATCCTGGACTCATCACTATCAATGACCCAGCAAGTCAACACCATCTCCTCCAACTACGGCAATGCCCTCTACGCAGGAACCACAGCCAAGCTCCAGAAAAGACTGCAACACATACAGAACACCTCCGCACGCCTCATCCTGGACATTCCCCGCCACTGCCACATCACAGCCCACCTGAGAGACCTCTACTGGCTCCCCGTCAAAAAGGGAATCACGTTCAAACTCCTTACCCATGCTCACAAGGCACTGCACAACACCGGACCAGAATACCTCGACAGGTGGCTCTCCTTCTACACACGACCCAACAGATTCGCTCTGCCGACCTTGCCCTCGCCACCGTTCCATGCATCCACAGCACGACCAGCGGTGGCAGATCGTTCTCCCACCTCGCCGCCAAGACATGGAACACTCTTCCCACCCATCTGTGACAGACACAGGACCTACTAACCTTCAGGAGACATCTCAAGACATGGCTGGTCGAGCAGCAGCAGCCCCCCCTCCCCTCGGTGCTTTGAGACCCTCATGGGTGAGTAGTGTACTTTACAAATAATCTGATTGATTCATTGATTGAGAAGTTTGACTAGCATGCCTGCTACTACTATAAAGGATTAGTACACATTAACCTGAAGGGAAAGGTACTTAGCCTTTCCCAGTACTTTAACTGGAATCCAAAGGTGGCAGGGGGGCTTATTGCAGGAATCGTAAGATGAGGAGGAATCTTAGCTTATGGAGGGAGACACTGGAAGCTTTGTAGGGGTCAGGATGACGGACTCATTAGGAGGGCTTGGAAGACTAGAGCACTGGGAGTTTCTGGATGACTCAGGAGGTGAGTGCATGGATGAGGCTTGCGCAGGGCTGGGAAGTTGAAGGTCCGGGCAACTTGGGGGACGAATTTTGCATTGGGCAGGAATGCAGGAAGATCCAGGTGACTCAGGAGGGGAGTGCAGGGCCATTGCTTACGTGGGACAGGTACGAGGCCAAGCACTGATGCAGGTTCAGAGCGACGTATTTATACAGGGGGCAAAGAATGCTCCAGAGGATCATGTGGCCATGTGAAATCTTCCAATTAACCTGGGGAAAATCATGTGTTACATACAACAGGAAAATTACATGTTGCAGATAACAATAACACATACAGCGGAACCCCAATTCAATGGTTCACAATGGAAACATGACTATCCTACACAGACATGTGATATTTGCTAGTGCTAACTAGACTACACTTGCATAGCAATAGAACAAAAGGGTCAATGGTTCAGGATTTCTGGGGGGTGGCATGGAATACTTGAGACGGAAAGGTGTCACAAGGGAAGGAATAAAATGAAGCCAGCGAGTAATACCCATTGCACACAGGGTACAAGATGGAGTCATGACAATTATCATATAGGACGGTTAATTGTTATAGGTCGGCTATAGCACTAGGTCATTCTTTGGTTCAAGGAATTTCTATTGGAAGTAGTCCTTTGGTGCCACCTCCATGGAAAGGTGGAGTCGGGATCAGCATGGTGTTACCTCCATGGGCACCACCGTGGCTGACCACCACTTCGAACACAGCCAACCCATCAGAATCCATCATCCTGGCAGTGGTGGCGGTTTCCTGACGGTCTGACTGCCAGGATCGTAATCTGCTGGTCAGATCACCAGGAAGGCAGCGGTCTGACTGCTACCGAGGGTTTGGCAGTCCTTGGACTACCAATTTTTAATCGGGCCCCATGTTTGGTTCAATTTTGTATCCGAGTTTTGACAACATTCCGAAGGCATATGTGGTGAGGTGTTTGAGAGTATGAGTGAAGGTTATTAAACAAAAGATATGCAGGAGAGGATCCATTGTCAATTTCTTATGTAAAGCCATTTAAAGATGTATCAAATGCAACAATTGCAAGATGAGTGATATCGGTAATGAAACAAGCAGTGTGGATTTGCCTAAATTTACACTTTTAGGAGATTTTATTTTAAGGCTGTGGGACATGTTTCAAGTTATGCCTTGAAAAGATTTGAGTATGTAGCCTCCTGTCTTGACATAAAATGACGATTCTTATAGGTTGACTGAATAAAGAATCACAATTTTATTTAAGACTAGGAGGCTAGCATTATCCCACCCACCCTTCCTATTTGAGGACTTTTTTATGTTGGGAAGGAATATTGAAAAGACAAGAATGTTTCTTTAGTATGTGGAATAGTTTGCGCTATTAGTGTTTAGAATTACTTTCAAACACAGTTTTTTTCTTGATTTATTTTTTGCAGATAATTACGTTGAATAAAGAATGTATGGGGAGGAGTAATGAAGAACAAGTTTTGTCTGGAGCAATCAAACAAAAGAGGGGGAAAACGGAGGGCAAGGTGCCTTCATGTAACTGAAAGTTCTGTTTTATTGTTATGTTTCAAAGTTCTACTTTGGAAGCTTTTAAAGTGCTGCTCTGAAGAGTGAACAAAAGATTTATGCATAATGCTAGCTTCTTAGTAGCTAAAAATTTGCGAGTCGGAAATTGTGAGTCGTATGACTCGCAATTTCCGACTCGCAAACAGGTATCCAACAAGAAAAAGCGACTTCATTTTGCGACTCGGAAATGAAGTCGCACCACAGATTGCGAGTCCGCTGTTTGCAAGGCCGCTTTTTGCGACCTCGCTAAAAACGAACATGCAAATTGCGAGTGGGTGTCGCAATTTGCGACTGTGCCGCAAATTGCGTGCAGGTGCAGCAGAACAGTCTGGAAAACACTTCCTGGCTATTGCTGATGACATCACAGGCAGGAAGTTTACAAATACACCTGGGAGGAGGGAGGACCGCACCCATCTCCAACTGCTGAACAACCACCAGGAGGAACAGCAGCAAGAATGGAGGACTCTGGCAGGAAGAGGAAACTTAAGTTTTCAGAGAAGGAACTGGAGGTGCTGACAGATGAATGCTGCCAGCACCATGACCAGCTATTTGGAAGGGCTGCCCTCAGTGTGCCAGAGACAGACAAAAGGAGGATTTGGACTGACATCCAGGAGAAGGGAAATGCAATAGGGGTGAGCCACAGGAGCATTGAAGAGCTGAAAAAGAGATGGTACGACCTGCGCTCCAGGACCAAGGAGAGGGTGGCAGAGCGCCTCTGGGAGATGAGGGGCACAGGAGGAGGCCCATCCACCATCTCACCACCCACACCCATGGAGGAACGTGTGGAACAGACCCTGGAGCCAGAGGCAGTGGCTGGAATTGGAGAGCTGGACACGTCAGCGCCAGGAACATCAACAAGTGAGTACCATGAAACATGCATGTGCACCCATATCTGTCATACCCCCACCCACCCAGTACACAGCAGCATGCACAACCAAATTAGCTCCATTCCAGACTAGCAACCATTATGGGCAATGTAGTCCAGTAGGCAGCTGATAGGCAACAGTTTATTAGGAACCATACAACAGATGTTAGATACTGACAGTGTGTTCCATATGTCCCACAGGTCTCCCACAAGACATCCCCACCAGCCAGTCCATCCAGGGTGCAGAGGTCAGCCAACAGGCAGCACAAGACTCAGGAGCAGCCACCACAGGGCCCAGCACCACCCGACCACAGTCCCCTCCAGCTGCACCATTGGACATTGGGGAGATTGACCCAGCACCCGGTCCCAGCCACAGTGCCAGCCAACAGGACCCTGATGCTCCACCGCGTCGCAGACGACGTGTCCATGTCCCTGCAGTGTCCCAGGGAGATGTAGGGGACTCTTCCATGTCAGCCGCCAAGGCAGCTCTCATCAGAGGTCAGCGTCTGCAAGCAAGGCAGATGAGAGTCATATCAGGGGCCATGCAGCGTATGGAGCGGAATGTCACCACAGGGCTGGCACAGGTGCACACAGACTTCCAAAGCCTGAAAAGTCATGTCGGTGACCTTGCACTCTCCATCTGGCAACTAGTAACTGAACTTGTTTCAGAGAGACAGAGTGCAAGGCGCCGTGAGCGCACATTCATACACCGTTTGGACCGCATGGCTGCCTCAATCGTCCGCCTGGCTGTCAATACAACAGGGCTGTCACGCCGGACAGTCAGTTTGCAAGTAGACTTGGGCCACTTTGCAGGGGATGTGGCTCGCGGACTGGGACGGATAAGCCACACTGTGGACATGATGGAGGCAAGACAGGTGGCTAGGGGCATGGCAGACACACCTCAAGATAGTGAGGAGGGCTCCACCGTCAGTAGTGCATCTGCCACGGACACAAGGGTATTGAGGAGTAGCAGTGCACGTCAGGGATCTGCTGACACTCCAGGCACTAGCCATGCTGGGCGTCCCAGGCGTAGGAGTTGAGCTATGCACTTGCGGACAATTGAGGCACATGAGGTGAATGTGTCCTCATTGCAGGTGGACATTTACAGCCCCTGACCAACAGTTCAGTTCTTTAGTTATTAGGTTCACTTAATAAAAGTTCTTGTTTGTTCCACTTCATACCTGGGCTCTTTGTGTGTGACATTCGTGTGTGTGGTGACAGATAGCACATACCTTCCAAAGTATTGGTTTGCAATGTGGTCCCATCTCTGTCTGCCTTGATTTGCAATGCTTCTATCCCCATGATGGCGATGTGGTAGCTCTTGCTCGTCATCCTCCGAATCTGGGTCTTCTGGGGTGAGATGTAGCCCACGTCTGGTGGCAATGTTGTGCAGTATAGGGCATGCGCCAACTATCTTGAATGCTGTTAGTGGGGCATACTGGAGCACACCTCCACTTCTGTGGAGGCATCGGAATCTTGCCTTCAACAGTCCAAAGGTCCTCTCTATGACATTTTGGGTCCTCCTATGTGCACTGTTGTATCGCTTCTCAGTCTCATTGCTGGGTGTTAAGTACGGGGTAAGTATCCATGGTCGTGGCGCATATGCACTGTCACCTGTTTGGCAAAAATGGACAATGTTAGCAGGCCATGGATGGTTTCCACATTGACCTGTGTGTATGTCTTCAGGGTGTATTCAGCAATACCTAGGAGATATCCGTCTCCAAACTCCCCACGTTCTAAACGTTGGTGTATCCCACTGTGCCTGAAAATGTAAGAGTCATGTGTACTCCCTGGAAATTTGTCTACCATGTCAGTGATAACATAATGGGCGTCACATACCACCTGGATCTTTAGTGTGTGGGAACACTTCCGGTTGCGGAACAGATATTCCAGATTTGCAGGAGGGCAGATTTGTATATGTGTCCCGTCTACACACCCTATTACATGAGGGAATTTGGCAATCCTGTAGAATTCCAACTTGGTGCTGTTGATTTCTGCCTCATTCCTGGGTAGGTATATATATCTGGACATGTGTGTGAGTATGGCATCTAAGAAACATCTGAAAAACCGTGAGAGTGCACTTTGGGATACCCCACCTGCCACAGCAATGACCCCCTGATAGCTACCCGAGGCCAAGAGATGCAGTGAGCATAGCACTTGCACATGTGTGGGGATGGCGCTGCCGCGCAGAGTCTGGCGTTGAAGCTGCGGATTGAGTAGATCTATTAATTCTAATATTGCTGCACTGCTGAGTCTGTATTTATCATAAATCTCCTCCTCAGTTTGTTGGAAAAGTGTCTGCCTGGTTCTGTATATCCTCTCCTGTCTCTGGCTCCTCCTCCTCCTCTGCTGTGTGGCATGGACTCTCCTCCTCCTTGCCATCACATATATTTCCACCATCTTGAGTCACCCAGATGCCTTCTGGGTCTCCTTTTATACTTTGGTTCTGGTTACCACCTGCTCTGAGTTAGTGGTAAATTGGGTGTGCAAAATGGGTTTTTTGCGACTAGTCGCAATTTGCGAGTGGCTTTTTCATATGGTTTGCGACTCGCTAATTGCGACTTCCTATTTGCGGGTCGCACTATGGGGTCGCAAATTTAGCAAGTCGGTAATGGCTCGCGTCGCTATTTGCGATTCGGAAATGGGGTTTTTGCATCCCATTTCCGATTTTGCGGGGTCACAAATAGCGATTCGGGCCATTTGCGACTCGCAAAATTTTGCTACATCTGGCCCCTAGTCTTTATTAAAATCGCAATTCTTTATTCAGCCAACCTATAAGAATCATTATTTCCTTACCATGGTTCAGAAACAACAGAGCATGCTGGATCAACTGAAATGGTTGCAAGAGGATCGGAATAATAGAGACAGAGTGTGGGCCTTCCATAGCACTATAAGTTAATATGGGTCACTTGCGCAATAATGCAAGTACTTCTTATAAAAATGTGCCATGATAATCCTCTGGCAAAACATTTATTAATCTGGAAGGGTCAGGTTTTAATCACAATCAATTCTACAGGCCAAGACTACAACAATCTATTAAGGATTATGCCAATGCTATTTGTGTTTAAGTAAAATCACAACATGCTGAGCCTGAAGGATTACTTCAACAAGTACCCACCCACAATAACCCTGGACTAGAGTAAGAATGGACTTCATGGTTGAAACTCCCTGTGTAATGAAGTTTCAATCCTACCCTGATTATAGTGGATTATTTTAATAAATTGGATGATTTTATTCCCTTCCCAAGATGCCCTCTGCTTCGGAACTAGCCATGGTTTTTCTTAATGAACATCTCAAGGTGATTATAATAAACAGAGGAAGCCAAACACCACCTTTTTGCACCATAGTACCAAGAAATGTCTGACTATCCTCTCAAAATTAAATATAATAATTATTTGCCCCCACTCAAAGTTTAGTACCCAATATTTTGGTCCCTTTGAGGTGGCATACAGGGTAGTTCCCTTGGTGCTTAAACTAACCCTCCTTGTTCATTGGAAAGTAAATCAGTAATACATGTTGTTAGAAATGGGGTCTCTAGATGGCAGCTGGTTTGCACCCTGTCCAAGTAGGGACCCTCACTCTACTCAGGATAAGGGAGATACCCGCTCAGATAACCCCTGCTCACCCCCTTGGTAGCTTGGCACGAGCAGTCAGGCTTATCTCAAAAGTAATGTGTAAAGCATTTGCACACAACACACAGTAATAAGTGAAAACACTACAAAAGGACACCACACCAGTTTTAGAAAAATAGAAAATATTTATCTATATAAAACAAGACCAAATATGATAAGAATCCAACATGCAGTAAGAAAAATATGAATTATGCAAGATTTACTCAAAACTACAGTTCCTTGAAGTCGATAGCTCCACCTGGGGCTATCACGGCGTCGTGATCAACAAAACCAACAGTTCAGGCCGGCCGCAGCGTTGCGGGCTAGCTACGGTGTTGGGAAGACCCGCAAACAGTCCCTTAGATTTGCAGGGCGTCGTGATCCTTGCGTTGAGCTCCGGAGGGCAGCGTCACTGATGTTGCGGTGTCGGGTCCGGAGTTGGTGCAGGAGTCGTCGGGCCCTTGAGGTCACTCGCGTTGCAGATCGAACTCCTAGCTGATGACGTCAGGTGCACCAGCGTGGATGATGTTGGGGCTGCGGTGCGAAGTGGGACGATGCGACGTGCGGTACCCACAGGTCACGGTGCAGGCAGCGGCTCGGTGACGGCATCCAGCGGCATCAGTGAGACCAGGGCTGCGGTGTGAAGCGGGGTGGTGCGATGTACGGTGTCCACTGGTCACGGTGCAGGCAGCGTCGTCGTCGTTGCTGACGTGCTGTCATCAGTAGGCCCAAGCCAGCGGTGCTGGACGGGACGGTGCTTCGTGACCCTCACAAGCGGTGTCCACAGGCCAAGGTGCAGGCAGGATGCCTGGTGACGACACCGGAGTCGATGGTGCTGGCGTCGGTGGGCCGGGGCTGCGGTGGGGGACGGGACGGTGCTTCGAGTACCCCACGAGCGGTGTCCACAGCCCACAGTGCAGGCAGCGGTGCCGGTGTCAGCAGGAGCATCGTCGTTGGGGATGCTCAGGCTGCGGTGTGAGCAGGCAATGCCGGAGTGTGGGGCCCACAGGTCGCGGTGCGAGCAGCGACTCGGTGAAGTCGTCCAATGACGGTGTCGGTGAGACCAGGGTTGCGGTGCGAAGCGGGGCAATGCGATTTCCGTGTGGCTTTGGCAGGTCATGGTGCAGGTCAGCAGCGTCGTTGGCGGCGTCGCAGTGGTTTCTCCTCCTGAACAGCACAAAACAGACAGTTCCCAGTGCTGCAGGTCGAGGAAACTGAAGTCTTTGGTGTCCCTGAGACTTCCAACAGGAGGCAAGCTCTACTCCAAGCCCTTGGAGAATTTTCTCAAGCAGGACACACAGCAAGGTTCACCCTTTGCACTCTTTTCAGGCAGAAGCAGCAGCTGCAGGCCAGTCCAGCAAAGCAACACAGCAAAGGGACAGTACTCCTCCTTCAGCTCTTCTCCTGGGCAGAGGTTCCTCTTGATTCCAGAAAGATTCTAAAAGTCTGGGGTTTTGGGTCTGCTTCTTATACCCAGTTCTGCCATTGAAGTTTGCAAACTTCAAAGCAAAGTCTCAAGTGTTTGCTAGATCCTTCCTTGTCCAGGCCAGGCCCCAGACACTCACCAGGGGGTCGGAGACGGCATTGTGTGAGGGCAGGCACAGTCCTTTTAGGTGTGAGTGACCACTCCTCCCCTCCCCTCCAGCACAGATGGCTAATCAAGATATGCAGGCTACAGCCCAGCTCCCTTTGTGTCACTGTCTAGAGGAGAGGTGTGAACAGCCCAACTGTCAAACTGACCCAGACAGGGAATCCACAAACAGGCAGAGTCACAGAATGGATTAAGCAAGAAAATGCTTACTTTCTAAAAGTGGCATTTTCAAACACACAATCTTAAAATCAACTTTACTAAAAGATGTATTTTTAAATTGTGAGCTCAGAGACCCCAAACTCCACATGTCCATCCGCTCCCAAAGGGAATCTACACTTTAATCAGATTTAAAGGTAGCCCCCATGTTAACCTATGAGAGGGACAGGCCTTGCAACAGTGAAAAACGAATTTAGCAATATTTCACTGTCAGGACATATAAAACACATTACTATGGGCCTGATTACAACTTTGGAGGAAGGTGTTAATCCGTCCCAAATGTGACGGATATACCACCAGCCGTATTACGAGTCCATTATATCCTATGGAACTCGTAATACGGCTGGTGGTATATCCGTCACATTTGGGACGGATTAACACCTCCTCCAAAGTTGTAATCAGGCCCTGTATGTCCTACCTTAAACATATGTAAAAACAAGTGTACACTGTTCCAAAGACGATGAAAACTAGGGGGACACTAATGTTCAGGAGCAAGAGCCCTCACACATCCAAGGGGATGTCATGCTTCATCATTGGGTAGCTCCTCGTCAGACCGGCGCTGCAATGTCTGACGGGCTCCCCATAAAGGGGGCTCTTTGCCGGAGATCTTTATAGGTAGCTGCCGTAGTGGAGGACACTAGTATCACGGTCAGGCACTATTCCTAGCAGGAGAGTGACTCATAAAATTAGTTCCCAGTCCTAATAGAGTGAATACATTTAATAAATCGAAAGATAAGACTGGAACCAAGATAAAAAAACATAAGGAAAGTGTAATGTGAGAAATAATGCTCAACCACTTTCTACCTAGTGTTGGAGCTTGAGAAAATTATCGCAGGTCTCCTAAAACATGGTCAACATGTTTCGCGTACAGTGGTCTAACAAGATCCTATTACGCTTCTTCAGGACCAATTAATAACAAAACTTTTCCTGTCTATATGTTACAAAAAGTTTGCGTAATTTAATTCGTCAAACGAGTACATGCAGTCACTTACATTGAAGTTCACTGTTTGTCCCCCAAAATTTTTTTACTGTCGCCCTAGGAAACAAAACATTTTATCAATATACACGGAAAAATAAGAGGGAACACCCGTGATACAACAGAGTGTGGTAACCAGTCGTGTGGAATAACAAGCCAGTATGCTTACCATCCCTTGTTATGTGGGGAGCCCCTTGGGAAGTAGCATGCCGAAAGCGGTCACTACTAATAGAGAAATTAAACACAATGAATTTGACACATACAATAGAATCAAACACAGTCAAGCTCACTACTGAAGTACAGGTGATCAGAATGATTGTCAAATATATATTGATCTGTGTGACTCAGATATTCAAAAAAGCTCCCTTCTCTAGTAAATATAATAAAGTAAAATGCGGGGAGGGAATGGAAATACCAAACAGGTAGATACATTCGTTGTCTATAAATTGTTGTCATTGGTGATTTACAGGCTGAGAATCACCCGGACCCAGTCTGGACCTCCATGTATCACTAAGGAACTGAAAAAATGAGCATCTGCTAATCTGTGAAACTGATTCAACAGAGCTCGATGTCTACCCCTTTAAACCAAAACAAAATACAGCGTTAAATCAAGGCAACTTACTTCATATGTGCCAGCAATCCACGGGGTAACCTACCCTGGAGTGCTGTCCCGCATTGTAAACATACTGACTCGGGACGAGTCTTTTAAGGGGATTTTCTCGGGCAGGAAATGGCGCGAGTAGTAAAAACTGAAGAAGGACTCGATTCCAGAGCCTTCTTGGGATGAGTCATAGAAATAGAAAAGAGGCAAGGAAAAGTATTCCGGCGGCCATCTTTGAATAAGAAATGCTCATCTCCAGTAGCTTCGTGGAGTGAGTAGTGGAAACAAAAGACCGTACACTGGACCACCAACCTCCCAGTCCCTCTCTTTGTTGATACTTTAGCAAAGCGGTTTCGCTGCGGGACTTACTGATTAACGCGGGATTCCCCCGCATAAGTCTTGGAGATCATGGATACTTTCCAAGGTCTCAGTTTTGATGACGATGTGGTAGCAGCAATTCTGCAGACACCGTCCATTTTGAGCCATGATGGATCAGCACCCTCGGGCAGCTTAAAAGAGGATTGGGACAAATTGTCCACTCTGAAACGCGATTTGATTAAGACCATTATGCACAGAACCATAATGACCGAATACCTTAGAGCCAACATTGCCCGCAATGGCCTATTAGTTTCACAGATTAGCAGATGCTTGTTTTTTCAGTTCCTTAGTGATACATGGAGGTCCAGACTGGGTCCGGGTGATTCTCAGCAATTTACTTTGCATTGTTCATATGATGACTAGTGCCAATAATTCTTCTAAGTTGTACTGTATCATGATTTCTTGCCTGCCAGGCCTTGGAATGGTTTAGCTCTCAATTCTCTATTATGTTGGGTAGGATATTTGGTACATGTAACGTACACTTCCAAAATGACCTTTTTCTTTTCAATACACCTCTTCACCAGTATTTCTGAAGTTTGCATGTGTGTAATTTTAATTGTATGTGTAATTCACAAAAATTCACAGAAAGGTCTAATCATTCCATTAATAATTTTTAACTGTTCGGTTGCTTCATTTGTAGCTGGAGGCGCATTTGACTTACAATCCAGACTTTTAATGTCTGATTGTTTGTAATCCATATTAAGTCCCACACTCAGAGCCAGTGGGGACACCTCCTTTCCAGACCAGGATCAAGAGTTCAGTGAGGACACCACTTCTGCAAGTCTGGATGACGATGAGCTGGCTTAGCCACCTGGTCTCTCCGGACAGGCAGCTCCAGTGAGTCACACTCACCCACATCTACTTTTCCTATCCCAGCTACAACAACACCTCAGCCCCGGGATACCTCCACTTCCTGTGTCCAAAGGAATATAACACCCATCTTGTGCCACCCAGTCCTGGCTGCTGTGGAGCCAACACCACTGCCACCTGCAATTCAGCCTGGACTCAGTGCTTCCAGGGCACAGGGTAGTAGAGGTAGTGGTAGATGTGGTGGGAGTGAATCTGTGGGCCAACAAATTAAGATAACTGTATACACTGTCACCCAGACCACCATAGACCAAGATTTGGTAGCCCTTTATCAGTCCCAAGACATGATGGGCCAGGTCTTAACAGAGCTCTGCGACATTAAGCAGATGCAGAGGGAGCATAATGAAAAGATGCAGAATCTCAGCTAAAATTTGTGCTTCCTGACTGAAGTGATGTTTGACATTTACCACCATATTTTCAGGACTTTTCCTGTACCATCTTCCCCTGTCTGTGGTCCTTTGACCTCTGGACAAAATACATTAGTCTCAGCCACAGAAAGGGAGATAGGGAGACCCTGCCACAATGAGAAGCTGCAACACCCCCCAGGCCCTGCAACTGCTGATCCAACCTCTCTGGAGGGAACATTCACCTGGACCACCAGAGAGGCTGGAAAGTCCTCTACCACAACCAGCAAAAGACACAAAACCTAATTTCTTCCAGTGCGTGACTACCATTCACTGTGGACTATCTTATGGACACTTGTACCTTTTGGAGGACTGTTGTATTTTGCATATTAGACTTTGAACAATTTAGCCTCTACAAAAATAGTTTCATCTACCATGATTGACTGTTTTGTTTGGGTTTTTCATTTTTCTTTTGGTTTTCAACATGCTTATGTTTATTTCGGTTTGATTAATAAATTCAAAACCCACAAAGTCGAAGACTGCTGATGTATTTCTTGTGGTATTTCTTTCTTTATTTCTTACTCCTATCATTATTTTTAAAAAGCTAACAACAAATAAGATTTTTTTTCTTCTAAACTTACAACTATGCAATGTGCATCCCATTTCCAAAAAAGGAAAAAATACCAAACGCATATCTCAATGTATTGATTACATGCATCTGTAAGAAATAATTGGTTTTAGAAAATTCTAAAAAAATCACAACCAATGTACAACCCAAATAGTCTGTGTCAGTTGTATTTTTACTGGTCACAGCCCTGACAAAATAGAAGAGTGAGGTATAATCCTAATACAAAGATTCAATAGGCAAACTACTATTGATTCATGTCATCAGCTGGACCCAGACATCCTTCCTCACAATAGGAACCCCACATCAATAATACCAACAGTGAACATCATGGTACTGCTACATTTTCTGACCACAGGATCATTTCAATACACTGTGACAGTATCTGGTAGAATGTCACAACCAACTTCCTGTGGTGTGCTAAAAAAAAGTTCTTTGTACTATGATGAGACACATCAACAGCTTCAGACACTTAATTCAAAATTAGTATTTAGCCAAACTGAAATGAGAGGAATATGCATAGCTCGACTTATACATGTGGTATGGGGAAGTTAAGCAGCACATATTGCCTTGGTGGCAACATTCAACAGAAAAGAAGTTTAATGGAATCTCAAGAACATCTATTCAATCACTATGCAAGTTGTCTTTGTACAAGATATGAGCATCCAAATTGTATATATCTTTCACAGGATCAATTCATGTTCCCTTTGTACTTTGCAACAGCAGTATATACTGCAAATGTCACAAATTTGAAATGTCCAAATGAAGATGACATGATGTAAGATCTCACAAAGGAAAAACATTAAGAGTATATTTATTTTACATGACAAAATGGACTCCAATGATAAGTTATGAGGACACATTTACTTACAACAATCAGAGATAATCAATGAACATAGTAGTCAATGTGTCAAAACATTTAACAACAACGCCTTTGCCCTTGAATTTCCTGAATTAACCATTTCTAAAAAAATCTAAAGGGATGACTGATATGATCATTATGGCACAAGTTGTTTTGACAATTAATTTAACAATATATAAAGATAAACTTACACTCATGTCAAGAAGTTGTCAATGACATCTTGACGTAAGTCAATTCCTTCCTCTTCACCACTATCATCTTCATTTAACATTTCAGCACCCTCACCTGGTGTCTCTTCATGGTCTCCATCTTCTACAATGTATCGGCTGTTCCGTCGCAGGGCTATGTTGTGCAACATGAGGCAGGCAGCAGTGATTTGGGCCACCTTATCGGAGAGTAGAGGAGAGCTTGTCCAGACAACAAAATCTGGCCTTCAGGAGGCCAACAGTCTGCTCCATTGGCCTCCATTTCTTCCATGGGCCTCATTGAAGCGGTCTTCCCCCGATGCTGTTGGATTCCTCATCGGTGCTAGCAACCATGGTTGTTTGGATAACCTGACTCTCATATATGTAAGTAAAAAATATATTGAGCAAAAATATCTCATCCCATTATACATTCATAAACTATAAATAAAGAAAATGACCATATTGTCATATTGTGCGTACCAACAAGCCAGTATATCTCATATCCAAGTTGTGACATTTACAGGGGTATGCTGCTGTTCAATAGTACAAAGGACTCATGTGTTGACCCTGGGAAATGGGCACACACGGTTGAGATGTAATAATCAGGTAGGCAGAGATCTTGCACATTGATTAAATAGAAGATCTTCCGATTGCAGTAGACCTGTTCCCTGGCGTGCGGTGGTACTAAGGCAATATGTGTGCCATCAATTGCTCAAACCACATGTGGTATGCAACCCAAAGTATAGAAATCTCCCTTCACATTTGCAAAATCCTCATTTTTTGTGTCTTGATGTGTCTCTTCATTGAAGAATGAATTTCTTGCAGCACACCACTGAAGTTGGTTGTCACATGCTACAGTGTATTAGATGGACCCTGTGGCCAAAAAAAGGAGTATTGACAATATTTTCACTATTGGTGTTATTGTTGTGGGATTCCTATTGAGAGGCAGAAAATATGGCTCCAGCTGATAACATAAATCCAGAATAGTTTGCCTATTTAAACTGATTTCTTTTTATAATATCCCTTTCTTCCATGGTAGCAAGGTCTGGAAATGGTCCGAACGCTTGAGGCTGTTGTCTTCTGACTCTCCCTGGGTTCATATGTCTGCATTTAAGAAAAACAAAATATCACTTAAAATGGGCAAACAATAATTTGATACATGTCTGTAAGATTCCATATGTTTTTTTACAGATATGTACACATCATATTTTAGTGATGTTGAAACTTAGAATCATGTCTGATATTTAAAAAAAATAATGTGCAGATTATACACTTAAAATGTATTATACACACATTATTTTTTATAACATTCCATCAACAAACCTATAAAATATGCAGTTCTACTATCAAATTCAAACACAGTAACGCATTACATTATATTTTGTGAAATTTGTCAAAAAACAGTAATGTACGCACTTTACATTGGTAAGCAAACTAGCCACTATTTTGAGTGGTGGTGATGCACTTAACATTTCAAAATACACTGATTCACATCCTGAAATTGTGGCCACCTGACCTTGCCGTCAGGACATTGGCAATCCGACGGCGGAAGTTGACCGCCTAGTAGGTGTAACACTCCATGACGGACACAGCCATAGACTAATGTGTGTGATGGCAATGCACGAAAGCCAATGGCTGTATCCATCTCTGTTGATGATTGCATATGTTGAGTACATGTACGCACCTTTATAAAAAAAAGCTCACTTGCTGCCTAACACTGCCACAAACAACACCTCTTCCATTTTTTCTGCTGTTATTGACCTCTGGGAGCTATGATGCCAGGCAAAACAAGTGACAGGGCCCCTACCTTCTCCGCTGAGAACTTGGAACTGCTTACCACAGAGGTTCTGTCCCTGTACTGCTAGCTGTACCGGAACCCAGAGGAACAGGTATATGTTTGAATGGAAATGGTATTGCTCAGTAACTTGTTTCTTTTTTAATCACAGGCTAATTTGTCCCTTTTAGTTCCTGAGTGAAGTGTTATGATTGGACTGTAGTCAACTCAGTAGTTTGGCTGGGAACATACTGATGTTTAACAATGTTCTTAAATGTGTGCACATTGAAATGAAAAGTCAACAGAATGAGTAAGGCCACTTTTCATTTCAATTCACTCACAAATCAAGATTTGAATTTACAAACTGCATGCCCCTTACTTCCAGTTGTGAGTAGACAATGTACCATAAGTATAAGTGAAAAATACATCCATATGTCGAAATGAGAGAAATGTAAAGTGCAAGAAAAAACTTTAAAGTTATGGACTTGGCAGAATATTTTTTATCACTTTAATTTTGTCTCATTTTCTGATAAATGAGTATTTGTATGTATCACCCATGTAATGGTGACACAGATGAGGAAATGTATATCCTGTGTTGTAAATATGTATGACACAAGCTCTCAATGACCCATACAAATATGTTCCATTCCTACACACACTTGTTTATACATCCCTAAAAACTGTACACTCACTGACACACATGGCAGTCTTTACATACTGCCCTTAGACATTGTATGTGGTTCAAACCATAGTACTTGACTCTAAAAACATTAGGCATTAAGCCAATGAAGTTGTGCGTGGGGATGTGTGCTAACAATGTACACGTTGCTTAACCTTCAGTAGCTCACAATAATTTGTACTGATTGGAAGTAGCTCTCACTACAGGAAATGTTTCAGATCCCTGGCCTAGATTATATTTGTACCCTGGATTTGTAAGAAGGGTACTCAACAAGTCACTACAAATTAGTATTTCCTAGGAAAAATAAAATTTTGGCAAATAACCTGTACTAACTTTTTAGAAATGCTTGTGAGAGATTTTACACAATTGTCACAGCAATACAGACAAGCAAAACCTCATGAAACATATTTTCTTTCTTTTCTCTTATTCATACAGGTCAACGCCCATCAGAAGAAGGTGATGTGAAAGGCCATTGGCAAGAAGGTGCGGCCCCTGAGGATCTACAAACTGTGCAGCATACATTGCAGAAAAAGGTGGGAGGACTTACGCCGCTGTACCTGCAAGTCATCTGAAGTCCAGCTCGGCAGGTCCTCTCAATTTGGGATGCGTGTGAGCCTCACCCTACCCCCCCCTAAAGGCCCGCATACTTATTGTGGCCTACTCAAACTTTGATGGGCAGGTGAGAGCCCAACAGCAGCATTAAGTGTATACGTAAGTTTTTTTAGTTCTTATTGTTACTTAACTATTTTTTGTTACAGCAATGATTTATGGCATCCACATAAAAGTTGACACACATCCAATGCACAATGATTTGTTGAAGGTGGAAGTTTTGCACAAGGTGTATGATGATGTGTTTTGTGTATTGATTTGTCTTAAAGGCTGCCACTAGATTCCTTTTCATAACCCAAGGACTATTTTGAGCAGACACATGCCTGCATAAGAAGAAATAGGTAAGTGGATTTTGTCAATGTTATGAAGGGCAGTTGTACTAAACAGGCCTCAAATGAGGATTCTGTCAAGTATGATGCTCCATCACAAATGTGAGGAGGTAATCTTGGCCCTATTACAGGTGACATGGCATACAATGGATTTATGATACAGTGGATGTTTCTGACTTCACGTTGGTTTGTTGGTATAATGACCAAACAATATTGAACATCTGGTCCAAAATGACTAGTAACATGAGGACAATGGCAACATGACATGTCATAGCAAAAACATTTGATAAATATGTTTTCACTTCAAGATTCAAGTCAGTTCATGTTAACAGTAGCAAAGTGTCATGAAGCCCTTCTGGTGCACAAATGTGCATGTAAACCAGTCTGTTCCAACAAACGTGAATTTAGTAGACAACGTTTATTAATTGAAACAGACAGAAAGTGTACACATTGGTGACATATTTAAACATAGCCCACACATTTTTGTATCCTTTGTTATGTCCAGATGATGAATCGATGTTGGAGCACTAGAGTTATTGAAAGGGTCTTTTTCAGATGGACAATGTACAAGTGACATTTTTTTCTCTACATGAAATTTTTTGTGAAATGAGTTCACTGTTCAAAGCAACCTGTCTGTAGCATTTAGAGGTGTTAAACAATTCCAGAAGAAATATGCAGTGTTTAAGTGACATGATCTAAAATGAAATGCAACAAATTATGGTAACCTCCTAAACTGTAGGCAGATGGGTACATAATATGTTCCCTACATGCTTGGGGTTATGGTAAAGTATATATAAGTTTTCTAGCCTTTAAGCAAGTGAATAATTGAAATTATTAATGTTTTATTAGATAATATTGTGAGCATTTTGATGTGCACAGACATGATAAAAAATATTGTATGTGTCTTTGCAGAATCTGCAGCAGCAGGCAAAGGAGACATTAGCCATTAAGGCAGGAAGCAGCTGGCCATTGTCTGTCCGGTGGAGAAACATCAGACACTGACCAGCATAGTGGTATTGAGGGTGAGGGGACTGGCACAGAGGCCACCAGCTATACATTTTCTCTGGAGGCCTCCACAGAAGACCAGTGCTTAGTGGTGGCAGACCCAACATGACCTGTTCCATCTGCATTCTTGTCCTCTACCCAGATTCCCATCTCCACTCTCTGCTTGCTCCCCCCCAGGTGGTCAAACCCACCCCCCTAAAAGGGCAGGGGTCTCCTTTGCCACAGGCACCTCCTCTCTGACTGTATTCCCCCCAGCTGTGCTCAGTGAAGTGGCTATTGACCTCTCACACAGCATTTCTGTAAGCCAGACAGTGATTGTGAATGACATCCAGGAGCTTAGTTTCCAAACATAACAGACGGATGCCATTCATAGTTCAATGTCTGGCATTTAGAAATCACTTGCGAAGAATGCATCTCCTCAACCGGCCTAACCTTGTGCCCCTACTTTGGTCCCTTTCACATCCCAAATGCCACCCCACCTCAATCCAAACACACTCACTTCCTTGCATGGACCTTCTCCAACAGTTATAAGCAGCACACCCACACATAAACACACACATACACACACACACACACACACACACAATGAAACACAAACAAACAACACCCATCCAACAGACACAAACTACTGACAATACACCCACAAGTACCACAACAACCACCACCACACCCACAACCACCACAAACACTGCACCCACAACACTCACTGCCACAGACACATGCACCACACCAACACAACCACTAGCACGCAAATGACCATCACTACACCCACAAGCATCACAACCACAACATCTACCTCTACATCACACTCATCCAAACGCACAGCCACACACACACCTACAAAACCACATACATCCACACATATACCAGACACATGTATCTACAACTCATACACACACCACAACTATCCCAACCACCTCAACAGCACACTCATCAAAACAAACACACTGATAGAAAAGCACACACACACCAACTGTCACGAGCTACTCATCGTTTATGTCTCTGGCCAACTGGAACTGCAGAGTGGTCTTGATCCTTGCAGGTTCTGCCTTGACCAAGGTAAGGGCGCCCCGTTCTGGTAGCCACGGTGCTGCTGATGAAGGAATGCCAAAACGCAGTCCGTGCCCTCCAGAAGGAGACCCAGAGGATAAAACCCCAAAGGGAAAAACCTCTATAGCAGGAACTCCCTGGAACAAAAAGAAGCAAAAAAGGTAAGTCTTCCAACAAGAAAACAATACTGGAAGAAACTGGAACAAGCAAGGAAAAAAAGAAACTGGAGAAAAAACAACAGGAGTGACGATCACCACCAAAGGAAGTGTTGCAGCGCAAGGAGAACAAGAATCACACACCTTATATACCCTAAAACAGGAAATGACCAACAGGAAGAAGAAAGACACCATATTGGATTGGGAAAGAATCATAGGAGAATATAGAGATAGGCACCATTTTGGAAAAGGGTCCTAAGGCATGCAGGGAAAAAGAAGAACATGGCTGCTAAGTGTAAAAAGAAGAAAAAGAAGAAAAGGAGAAAGAAGAGAAAAAGAAGAAAAGAAGAAAGGAACAGGCTGCACCAGATAAGTGATGGGTTGGGGGGAGGGTGCTCATGTCTAATATCGAGGGCGCGCTGCACCCAAAACTCGCCGAGGCCCCATGCCCACTTTGGGGCCCCGTGTGAGGAAATATAGAACAGAAGGGGTGTGGCACGCCCGGCCGCCCGGAACCGCGGCCAAGCCCCGAGCCGAACACACACCAAACACAATCTTACACACTCACCTGAACACCACACAATTTCCAAAACACAGACATGCAAACATGCACTACATACACCAGACCTACATGCACCTGCACAACTATTCACACACACAACACCCACTCCAGCTCCATCTACCCCCAAACCTCATCCTCTTCTACCTCTTCTACCCTTTCTCCTCTAACCTCCTTTACTGATAACCCAGCCTTGATCCCTAAGAAATCCAATCCACTCCTCCCAAGAAAGATCATTGAGGTGTCTGCCCTGCCCACTAAGGGCCATATTTATACTTTTTGATGCAAAACTGCGCGGACGCATTTTTGCGTCAAAACGTTTAACTCTGGCTAATGCCATTTCTTTGTGCCATCCGGGTGTCAAATTTATACTTTGACTCTCTGTGGCCCAAACCACGGGTTAGAGTCATTTTTTTTACTCTAACGATTGCACCACGTCGTAGAGAAAACTAACGTTAACGCAGTGAAAATGACTTTAATCCGGTTTACGGTGTTACAAACCGGATACACGCCATTTTTCCCCACAATAGCGTCAAAAAGCGTCTCAAACACAGCAAAATGTGCAAAGGAGCCCCAAAATGGATCCCAGAAGCCATGAAAGACCGCAGGCAGACTCCAACTGACCAGGAACCAGCCAGGAGGACCCAGACAAGACCCAGGAGAGGGAGAAGAAGAAAAGGAAGTGTCGGTTCAGTGCAGAGGAGCAGGAAATACTGATGAAAGAGGTGACGGAACACCAGCATCAACTTTTTGTCACCTCAAAATTGCCAATTGGGAGGAGAGTGGCAATTTGGCAACAAATTGTGGACAAGATAAACAGTGTGGCAGAAGTACAGAGAGCAGTCACTGAGTGCAAGAAACGCTGGCATGACTGCAAGCGCAGGACCAAGGAAAAGAAGTCAAGGAACAGGGAGGTAGCACTGCAGACTGGAGGTGGGAGTCCAGCACTGCAGGAGGCCCTGGACCAGATGGAGGAGATGGTGGCAGCCGTCATCCCAGAGGAGATCGTCACAGGGATTCAAGGACAGGACAGCGCAGACTACCAGGAAACTACACAGATGCAAGGTAAGTTGCATGGGGGACAAAACTGCCTAAATGTTAACTGTAAACGGGGGGGGGGACATACCTACTACACAATGTATGTCAGCCATGAAAATCAGGTAGTGGAAAGGGCAAAGGGGCATGGCACGGGTGCATGGGCTGTGAAGGGGAAACCAGGGGCACAGCACAACACTACACTAACAACCTTTGCATGGGAGTACTCTGCCATGCCAAGGATGTTGGAAAGGCAAAGCCAGTCCAGGAGGGTAGGGTACAACGTAAAACTGGCCTGGTGTCACACGACAGCTGATATTGTCGCTACATGAACTAGGGCTCAATTTCCAGTCTCAGGCCACATCCGCAAGTGGTATTTACCATTGACAACAGATACCACTACCACCTGTGCTGTGTGTGCAGGTCAAGTAGCTAATGGCAGTTATGTGCCCATGGATCATACACACCCAAAATAGAGGGTTCAGGATGACGACATTATCAATCCCCTGTAATTCCTAACAAAGTGCAAATCCTGTCAAAGGCTCATGCCTATAGGTGCTATAAACATCAGGTATTGTTACTTACATTATGAAGTACACAGCAGTAATGTCATACCCATGCTGCACATTTCAGGGTCTACCCTGTGCCTGTGTTACAATAGCTGCAATGCCACCTTGCAACATCCCAACTGTCATACTGCAAAGAAAACAGCATTGAGGGGGAGGACATATGTGTCTAGCTAGTTAAACACACCTGCACCATCATAAGAGGAAATGGAACACTACCAGGACCATCAGTGCAATCCAATGCAGCACACATTCCCGAACATCAACATTACCCACTACCAATGCTGACACCTGTATGGTGCCATCCCAATGCTATACATAGTATATGCTAGGTGTCAGCAAAATATAGGTGTGTGTGAAATATCCAAGACTGGGTCAGTTCCATATTGTTACGTGTGGTGCAGGTGGCATCAGAACACCCACAGCCATTGCAAGGACTCACCATGCTAATGGAAGTAGACGGAGGGTTGAGTAGGACAAGAAGGTGGCAACATACAATTTGGACAGAACCTACACCTAGAGGATGTGATGCAGACCATTCCCCAAACTGCCTACACTACGTGTGACATGCAGGTGGGGCATAGGCCTGGGAGAATGCTAATATTAATGACAGGAAAATTGAACAGGAACCAAGATTACAATGTCTCACTAATAGGAAGTCAGTAACGTCACATTACAACTGCCACAACACAGACACACTAATTGTACAATATCTCATTGCAGAGGACGATGGCTCTCCTGGGGATATGCCTGTCCTGGACTTCCCTGATGACAGGGATGATGAGCTGAGAAACATTAGCCAGCAGACCCTCCAAGATGTCCTTGGAACCCTCCAGACCCCACCTTCAGTCGCAAGGAGGAGTACAGATACAGCAGCCATCACAGAGGACCTACCCACCACCCCAATAGTACGACCTGCCAACTCCAACCCATCTGAGGACTCTGAGGACACTGGTACCACCTTTGAGAGGACAGTAGTGGGAGTACAGCAGGAGCTGGCCGAGGAGGTCCGGGTGGGGATACAAAATATGGCAGCCAGCCTTGAGGGGATGTGCACATGCATGATGTCATCTGCAGAACAGGCAGCAGCCATGCAAGCGCTGCCATCCCTCCTGCAAGGACTACAACAATGTGTAAGGGAATTCACCACAGCGGTTAGGGAGTTGCCACAACACCTGGCATCCCAAACCTTTCACTGCGTGCACAAATGCAATCATGACCCCCTCAGGGCCGACCTGGCTGCCTACCACAGTGATGTAGCTGCTATACTCAAGAACCAGCAGCTCCTCCTTGTTGCAGTAATGCACTTAATTGCCCCACAGTTGGCAGCTATCGGGAATTCTGACTCCACGTCTTCAAACACTGAAGTGTGTGTTGCCCCTTCAAACCCACCACCACCAAGGGCAGAGGAGGCGACACACACATGAGAAGATGAAGACGTGGAACAGATCACCTTCACCCGTAGCACCAGTCCATGCCACATAGGCACTGATATCCTAGATCCTGTGCTTGTTAACATGCCAGTCTTGCTACAGTTGGTCACATGCACTGTTCTTCAGCATACTGTTTACCTTGACACTATGCTCTGTAATTGTCTCTCACTACCTCATTGGCAATTCATGTTCCTCTGCACTGTATGACACTTCACCCCAGCATGTCCAATGACATGTCCCATTGCACTTGTGTTGCATCACAATAGAAGGCATACCACTAATGGACTCACAATCCTGGACTATGTAAATATTGCACTACAGCACTTTAAACTAAATAGCACTTACACAACCACTTTGTCTCTGTGTAATGTGACACATCAACTGTGTAGGAGATTTGTGATGTATGTCACATGTCAATGGCCATAGAATGTCATTACAACAGTGTAGAAAGAATATGGGCTGATAACTATGCACTGGGGTCTAGATTCTATCATCATCTGTGCTTCCTTAGGCTTATTTCTGAAGTGAAATGAAAACAAACAGTATAATGCTGTGTAGGACAGAATAAAGTCAGCTTCAAGGTTTGTTTAAGCTGAAATTCAATGTGGCCAACATTCCCTTCAAGACAATCTTTATGTATGTGACATCTGACTATAAACTTTCAGCACACACACACACCATACAGCAGGAATGGATGTGTACGAGTATATGGACAAATATGTAACCTGGGAGTACAATGTAAGAATGATAGGTGTGATTTATGTATACAATACTACATAAGATTATAACATCACTCAGCTTATCAGGGTTCACATGAACATCAGGCTGCAGGCAGACGTCCCACAGTGCCCAAGATTCCAATTCAGGACTCAAATGATGACAGATTTAAAAACACATCCAACCTTCACAACACATTGGGAACCATAGTAACCTTGAGTGGTGGGTGCACTGGATGGCAGATGCATAGAGAAGTAGCTTTGGTGTAGCTGCCAATGTGACAGCTCATATGGAATTGGGAATTACCATGTCAATAATGGGATTCTGATGCAGGATGGAACAGAAATGCAAATACTAAATTAACACTGTACACCCATGCCAAGGCCCTGATCCCCAAGCATATGACACATAATGTAAAGGAGTACCTAAAACTTTATTTCACAGTAATAAAGGAAACTTAAACTGAGGGAAACACCTTAACTAACCTAACCTATCCTAACTATACATTAGGATAGGTTAATGGCCCTAACTACCCTAAGCTTAACTTACTTATCACATTTAACTAAACACTCTAAACATCAACCCCCCACCCCCCTTTATATGACGGGACACATGTAGGACAACATACACATATACTAATCTAAACACATACTAACTTATCCTAAACAAATATACATTTTTTTGAAATTTTTGTGTATATATAGACACATAAACCCCAACATCATCCCCCACCCACCCACAAAAACAATTAATAATATAACCCCCTTGACCCCCCCACCCACTTATACTAACTAAACTAACAGCCTACTTTAACCTGACACTAAGGCCCCTAAACCCACCCAGATGACAAACCATCTCCCATGACAAACCATACACAGGATAGATAGAGGACGGTTGATAATGGCAATGTCAGAAATGTAACCCATCACATTTAATGAAATGTTGGATACAATTTCATGGTCACTTGTGTGCATACTACCCATGAGTCAGGCATTTTAAAATGCTAGGTAGGTACAGTGTCTGTGACACAGAGTCTCAAATCCAATCCTAAAATTGTTATGTACACCACAGTTTGAGTCATGTAAATGACCTATGTTTCTCTTGTGGCTGTGGAGGACCAGCAGACCATGCTGCATGTGTTCACATATTTCAAGTGGTTCATTGCACAAACTTGTCCAGTTCAAGTGTGTGGCAATGTGTACCCTGTGTCAGTGTTGGCCTCCATGTTGTCACAGTTACATGCAGGTCTAGTCATGAGTCTGTGGAGCCAATCCCCTGAATTAACAGAGTATCCTTCAAAGCAGAATTGACCTAAAGCCAAAGATCAACTAACGGCATGCATGGGGATAGTCCAGCCATGGCACTGCAGAACTTCTATAAGGCTGACGACAGGGCAACCTTGGTGTGCTCAAAAACCATTTGGATCAGTAATAGGAAGCAGGCAGCTTGCATCACAACATTTGTACACAGGGTGGGCTCTAAAATTCCCACTGCAACAGGGAACATCAGTGCCTCTGTGCTGATTAATCTCACAGCTAGTCACCACACAAGCCCCATCAAAAGGTGGCGGCAGAAGTGAATCTCTGTGTGGACCTCAGGGCACAAACATGTTTTGTCCTTACATACACATTAGCAACCCTTGTTTGTTGTGCTGGAGGCCCCGTACCGAATCCATGCATACGGCCATAGCACACTGTCACTGTTTGGCACTAATGAAAACATGCAAAACTAGACAAGGGATGGAGGCTGGATTAGGCCATTTGAATACATGTCCCAGAACAGAATACGATAAGTAAACTGTTTAAACTATACTATACATTTGAGGATTCATCGTAGACCTATCAGACACAATACCCTAGGAGGAAAGAGAGGGCATGGAAAGCAATTATGAGACAAATGTAGCCACAGGGAACCTCTATGGTTAATGCAAAGACAGAAACCAGTCAGGCTAACAGGATGCAGGCTCTGTCAGGAACAAACATGAACAAGGCAAATACACTGTGAGCAGACTCCGACTGGGAAAAGCAGGAACAACACTGTGGGAACTAAAAACAGTTTGTGCTGTGGTCTGCAACGTTACACAATCCCCCAAGGGCTCTGGTACACAAGTGATTTGTAAGCCAATGCACAACAAGGAGATTCAGAAAATGGTAGCTTCTAATCAGTTTCAGGCAGTAGCAAGGGCAGGGCAGGTTCAAATGGCTGGTCTGCGTGGAAGTGCTCACAGGTGTGTGTGTGCACCTTCAGTCTCTCACAAGTCCTGGAGTTGAGAATCAGGTTCAAAGGGCCAACTGGACCTTTCACATGGGAAGCAATGGACAGCTGATTATAGGTCCTACCGAATACCAGGCAGTGCATTATCAGACCTGAAGTCCATGTAGACTGATGAACTATGACTATGGCATGCCATCCTGAAGAGGAAAGCACACAGGAGTCAGAATGGGAGTCTGTGTGTGTGTAGATGAAGATTCTCAGGGTACAGATAGTCCATTTACAGGGCTCCCTAGAGAAGGGTGGGCAGAGACTGAAAACATGGCAGTGGCAGGACTTATTACCTGGGATGGACTGCGCAGGGCATGTCTTGTGAGCAATGCTTGTCATATCTGCGGCACTCATGCTATCCATTTTCAGCTTAGATGGACTTCTTGTCACACATGCTCCTTGCAGAGATATCTGATGTCACACTTACTGTTGTCAAGGGTCTGGTCATACATTCCTGTTACCAATGCAATAGCACATCCACTGCCTCATGGATGAAACACTTTTTTACCTTATGATTGATGGTGTCTTAGTTGTGTGTAATTTGCTGCAATGGACCATGTTGGTAACATGGATGTGTCTCATAGCTGTGGTCCTCTGATATTGCCCTTCAAATGTGAAATAGACAGGATATATGTCATTTACACTGTGTGTGATGTTGGCTGTACATTCATACCCATCAAATGTGATGTGGCTTTTTCAGTATCCTAATCTGTATTTCTGCAATGCTCCATGAGGCTAAACTCTGATTATGATTCCTAGGGATCACGTGATGCATAGAAAATTACCCAGAGCATGATTGAGTGATGACGTTAGGTTTTTAATGACATATGACAACAAAGTGGAGATGCTAATTATAGTTAGAAGAAGTTTAGTACGATGTGTTGTCTGCGACGCAATCCTGCAGCTGTGTTTGGATGTTCTTCCTCATTTTCACAGACAGCATCCTCCTCTTCCTCCTCTTCAGGCATTTGCGGGTCAAGTTCATAGAGGGGAATGTTCCTCCTTACACAAATGTTGTGCAGGATAGCACAGGTCAAAATGACCAATTTCAGGTGAAAATAGGAGGCTGCCTCCGGTGATATCCAGGCACCTGAATCTGGACTTCAGGATACCAAATTCCTCTCAACTATGGTGCGTGTCCTAAGATGTGCCTCATTATAGGCACGCTTTGCTGCTGTGCTTGGGTTGGCAAATGGGGTCATGACCCATGGCTGGATCCCGTAACCCTGATCAGCTGAAAGAGAAAATGAGGATAAATATTTGGTTGTTGGTTGCACCTTGATTATCACTTTGCATGGCCGTTGTTATCTTGTGTCATCTGTGACTCATCAGTGTTTGTGGTATTGTGTGGGATCCTAGGCTTCTGTGATTTCTTTCTGCATTGGGTTGTTTAACTATCAAAACTGGTGTTTGACTGATTGACCTGACATCAGTGGTATATTTTGAAACTTGCTGTTCAGTATGTATCTCTCATGCATTACGTTATGTGAAAGAAGTGTCCGAGTGCCTTCACTGGAGGTTACATGATGCTTCTACCCACACAATCGATTCCACTGTGGTGGTAACACAGTTGCACTACATGGGCTGAATATCCCATCCAATCTGACTTATGTAATTTCAGGTGAAATGCAACAGTGAGGCCCTTTGATTTGGCTAGGTGACAATGCACAACACATCTCCATGAGTTGACAGCACTGAAGTGTTCACAATTGACAATGCACAATTATCCCATGTGTGACAAGTTCTATGCAAACCTATTTTTGTGCCCTCACCGAGTTGGCTCATGTGCAAACATGTACCTACACTACTGAACTTGCTCCAGGTAAGTTGGCTAACTTGGTTGTGGGGGTGAAGGTTTTAGTGTCAGAAGGTCCATGTGCCTGTACATCTGTTATGTATATGGGGAATTGTCTCAATCCGTATGTGTAGTAGTGTGCACTTTACATTATTGTCACATCCACATGTTTTCATAGTACAGTCCACTTCCTTATTGCTAGCGGGCAATGTCACCCCAGGAGTGATGTGAGATGTTGGTACTGCCTCAATGATTCCATGTCACCTTCATTAGAGTCAGCATCGTCATGCTATGTGTCTCATAGTGTTTGACCTGCAGCAAAACACATTACACACCCCTTACACAGTATGTATTGCTTGAAAGGGTGTGTGATTGAGTGTTATTGATGTGATATTGGAAGATTCATCTTCCAAGTTGTACTGCCGGATAAGGCCATGTCAATGTCACTGTGTGGTTTTAAATTGGTCCTATTTGGCTCTGGAGTGGCATCTCTTGTTATTTGCATCTGTCATTTGTCCATAGGTGTGTATCCCATTGGGTCAGGATATCAAACATGACTACCAGTGTCACAACCTCAGTGTATTCCTGACCATGTGTCAATTTAGTAGTGCATGTGTTGTGTGTCCTACAGGGTTGCTGTGCTGTGTGTAAATTCCTAGGTTTCTGTACTTACCGACAAGTAGGCCATTGACATATCGTCCATCCTGGAAGTGCTGATTGATGGTGCAGTGGCGGAAGATGAATGAATCATGTACACTCCCAGGATACTTTGCCACGATGTTGGTGATCAATCCACGGTGATCCACAATGGCCTGCACATTGATGGAGTGTGTGTGCTTCCTGTTGTGGTATAGATGCTCCGTTGCAGCAGGTGGCACAATCCATACATGTGTGCAGTCAATAGCACAAAGCATGTGCGGGAAGCCATTTATTTGATAGAACCCTGTTTGGTCTTCTGTTGCTTCTGCTGTGTGTTGGGGAAGCTGATGTGGCAGGGTGTGAGGGAGATGATAGCATGAAGTACCTTGGGAAGGAAGGCAGAGAATGAGGGCTGTGAGATCCCGTCAACCGGGGCACCAGTGGTTTGAAAAGAGCCACTTGCCAACATGTGCAGGACAGCTAACAGCTTGGTCTCTGGTGGAATGATGTGGGGTGTCTGCAAGCTGGGTGCCAACTGTGGCTCAATGTGGCGCAGCAGCTGCTGTATGGCATGCCAGTTTGGTCTGTACCTTTGGATGATGTTATGTTCTCTGAGGGCCTGAAGGGTTGTCCTGGTCCTGAATATCCTCTCCTGCCTTCTGCGTTGCCTTTGGGATCCCTGTTGGTGTGGTGGAAGCTGCTGTTGTTGCTCCTGTGCTCTGCGTCTTCGTGCATGCTGGATGAATAGCACCTCCATGTCTTCCTTTTTTAGCTCTGATGTTGCTTCTGTGAGTTTTCCTCAAGTACTGGTGTGTTTGCCCCATTTTAACGCCTGCCCTGACCCAGGCGTTAAATTTTGGCGCAAATCGGGATTTGCATCATTTTCCGGCTCCACCTCCCACCCGTGCACAATTTTTGCGCGGTTGGATAAATATGGCGCACAGGTATTTAAGTAATTTTTTAGACGGGAACACCTACCTTGCATCTCATTGACGCAAGGCGGTTTCACGCATCCAGAAAATGACCCACACTGGGATATTTTGACATTAGACGGGTCTAGCATCAAAGTATAAATATGGTGTCAGCTTTGCGCCAAATTTGGGGCAAAAAAATGACGCAAATACGGTGCAAACAGGGTATAAATATGGGCCTAAATGCCCTTCCAGAGGAGGTTGTCCCATGGCAGTGAAAGTATGAGGCAAGGTATTGAGCAAATAACCCAAATATTGATGCAGTGCATTATGTATTATTGGACATTTATATTTTGTTTAATTTCATACATGTTTGAGAGGTGTATCTCATATGAGAATAAATTATTTTATTTTTACAAAGTTTGTCCATACATTATTTATTGAATAAAAATGATTGATTGATGTCAATGTTATTGATGCAAATGTGAGTAACATGAATTTAATTTAATTTATGACAGTGAAGAAAACCGGTTTTATTTTTGACATTTCTGTGTAATGCATACATTGGTGATGAACATTTGTAATGGGCGTGTTAATTTTGGTGCAAGCATTCATCCTGATGATGGACACTTACACCAAAATTAAACATGCTCATATTTTGGTAACTTGTGAATTCATGTGTGTTTATTTCAAATTGAAAAGTGTCAATGATAAAACATGTGCATTATACATGAAACCAAATAACTTCTGAGTTAAATGAAATCTAATGATATTCAAAAAATGCACTAGACAAGGGGTAATGGACATTAACACATCTATGACATGTTTAAAGTTTAGAGGTGACATGGGTATGTACATTTCATGTAAACCCACTTTTTGCATTGTGTAGTGAATGTACTACATTATTATGACCTTATGTAGTTACAATACTGTGTACTGCTTACATATATGAAATGGGAGTTTATGGAAAATGATTAAACACACCTGTGAGGACACATTTCGAATTAGAGATTAATGTGACTTTTTCTGTGGGTATCCATAAGCGTGAAGGCAGCTAGTACCAAATTGGTACATGTAACTAATATATAGGGATGTGGTTCTTTAAGTTTCTTAAACTACCACATTACACACACATATGCATTTGCATGCAAGCATTTTTTAAACATGCACGTGTACAGCACTAATGTACACAGACAATTCCGAACTACCTTCAGTTCCAGCAGTGATGGGGTTTTTACATCATAGTTCAGTATCAGCAGCAAAGACAGGACTTGTGTGATCGGGTCCATGGTAGCAAGGGAAGTGAAAAGAAGAGAAAAAGGTAAGGTTCAAGCTTATATCCCTTCCAATCCTCTAACTCAGGTGTGGAGGTTTAGCCACCACTGTTATGTCAGCGGGAAGGCACATCATGGTTGGCCTGGCAATAAAACTGGCTGTGGTCTTGCCGCCAGCCGCTTTTGCCTATGGAGCAATCAGTGCGGGTATAACATTTTGGCGGTAACGGCGGACTTTTATCTATGGGCCCGCTAGCATCTAAATAGAGCAGAGGGACCGCCTTGCGGCGAATGGATTGTCCAACGAAAAACCTGATGGCAGGACCGACTCCCCCAAGATCTAAATCAGGTTCTAAGTCTCTTAAGTGCAAGAGTGTTCATCTTATATAAGAGCAAGTAAGTGTACTTGAATCTTAGTTACTGGTCTACATGTTCATGTCTAAGGTTGTCGAGGAGCGATCAATTGGCATTTCATCATGAACTCTATGCTCATCTACCTAATCTTCTCTGAGATTGAGGAACTAAGATGTGTAGATCTCGCTAGCCTCACCATTGTGAGAGTGTGGAATTCCTAAATCTTATAGAAAAAAATGTGTGCGCACGAACCACAATGCATGTATACTTATTCAATAAACAGTGACCTATACACAAACACAAGGCTGAGAGAGCGTAGCTTATATAATCAATATTAACATGAAATGATTATGAACTAATGTGTAATAATGCTGCATTGAAAATGTATTCAAGTTTTGCTAAATGCGTGCTTGAAAATGTGCCCACGGGAGTGGCCGCCACCATCTACAATAACTAATGAAACTGATTAATAATGTTGAAATATTATGATAGAATATAATTCTGCACTAATAATAAAAGGTTATATACTAGAATTTTGCTAACAAATCATTAGGCCTTAGTTAACATGAGTGGAGGCCTAGCTGCCTGGTTTCATATTAAATGTGTTTTTCTAACGTGCAGTATGCTGACTTGCTGAAGGACATGAACTCTTGTTTTTCTCCAAACTAGAAGCTGAATGTAACTGTAGTAGATCCGTTCTCATGAAATTCGACTTGCTTGTAGAAACATTTTAGCTGAATGCAACACTGTAGACCACTCGCAGGTACAAGGTCGCCTGAACCGGTACAGACAATGAAGCCACTGACTGAAGATGTGCAAAGGACCACGAGAGTATGAAATCATACCGGACATTCCACCCGCTAAAGACATCAATCATAAGGACCAATAACATACGTGAGAACTGGTGTGGGGTGACAAATTTGATGAGCTAATTGAACCTCTATTGGAGGGAGATAGTGGGGTGCAACCCCTCATCCAACCAAATTTTAGGGGAATGTACAACGAAAAAGGGATAAAAATACTTGACATAAGGAAGTAAATCAGAACAGGAGAGAATAGGAGACTAGGAGAGAGTTAGGGAGATGCTGATGCGATTTGCTATGATCCAGACACTTTGTCACTCTGCATAGAGACTTTGCTGTTTGGTTCTTAAAACCATTCTTGCCTTATATTGCCCGTTTACACTTTACCTCCTTATGAGGGAAGTGCCCCCTTTTTACCCGACTTGCTGAATTCCTAACAGCGAATCAACTGATGTCCTGAGGACGAAGACCGAACCTGAGTGCTGACCCAATACGGAGGGTAACTATATGACAATGATATTGTGATTGTCTATTTGCTTTTCCTTTCTAGGTACCAACTGCTTCCTTTTGACAGAGACCATAGCTAGATGTTTTCTAAATTGGTGCTACTAAATTGTTTTGCATGAAGTCCAACATGCCAATGCTAATTCGAGGTTAGGAGAGGGATTCACTAAACTGACGCAAATAGACAAATGACTGAATCTACGCTTTGTTGAATAACGTGATAACAATACTCTGCTAAGGATAATCTATGTTGACACCGTGCTATGTTCTAATATTCATGATTCTTGCTTTGATGAAATCTTATCAGAGTTGTCATATTGTGACTATGCTAATGTGTTTCTTGGTTTGGGGATTAATAAACTTGCTAGTAGAATTGTAACCAATAGGGAATAAATATCACCAAATTCATCCTAAACTGGTGTGGTTATTCATGACTGCAAGGTCATAATGGTTTCTGAGTTTTATTAATGTCTTTGACTAAATTGAATTGTCTTATTCAGGTAAATATTGATGACGTTATTGACATATTGATTGACATGCTGATTAGTTATCTCGCCCTAAGGTGTCTTCAATCAGGGTCAAAAGATTCCTTGGCCTAAAACGAGTCCCAAAGTGAGTAAATTAGACATAAAGGGATGCGTTAGCAGTTCTGGGAGCAGATCGACGGTTTAGGCCCTTTGGGGCCCTAGGACGGAGGTCTATTGTTTTAAATTGTTTTTCGGGATAATGCAAATTGGAGGTATGATGTGTTTCTAAATTCCCCATGACTTTCCCGGAATCTCAGAGCCTGCCTAAGTGAGTTGGGTATGTTCTAGGCGTTTAAGCATGTGTGGTGCAGAATTTGCGCTTGCTCAGCTTGTGCATATTGCAGATGATTTGTGAAGATTGTGTGGATTTAGGCCAGATAATGTTGTTTTAGTAGGAGTGGGCATACTCCGCAGCATGAGAGTAGGGAAGTCTGTGAACTTCATATGAGTGTGGCGCTTTGTGCTCAAAATTATCCACGTGGTTGTTGGTGATGTACGGACCCGTCGTGGTCTAAGACTCCGGAGTATATTGAAAAGTGTAGAAGACACTTGGGTTTATGTTGTAATTTGTGTGGTTTAATATGTCAATCGGGCGTGGTTGACAAGTCGAGTTTGAGCCAAATTGTGTGAGTGAAACCTTCGATGGAGATTTGGCAAGTTCTAAAGTGCACTAGAACGAACCATTGACAAGTCGAGAGTAGGATTTGCGGGTCGAATTCTGCTTGCGAGTGCGCGAGCTGAGAAGGAGAGAGTAGGGCCGATGCTTCAAGTGATTGTGTTACCCTTCCTGTAGTAAACCGGCAAATTTGGGTTTTGTTGTTAAAGGTGCTCGCAATATATTGCATTAGTTTTGTGTGAAGAGGACAAGCCGCAAGACTTTGTCAGCTGCAGTGTGTGTGAGTGTGACGTCAGTGGTGCCGCGCTGGGATAGGTCAGTTGCCGAGAGGGGTCGCGCACGGATTGGCAGCCGTCCGTGAGAGGCAATTGATTGAGAAAGGTGGGTGAAGAGTGTTCTGGGAATTAAAGCCACTTTCTGATTAGATTCTAAACAAAATAAAAGATGCGAAAATGAAGTTTTTCAAGGCCCTAAAGAGTGCTTTGAAGGGAGATACATATTTTATGGCGAGTGAAGGGGAGCCTACACTGCCTGAGGGTACTCCAGCTTATATCGTAATGGAGGAAAAGGGAGTCGCGCCATGTCTTTGGATGAAGCAGAGGCGCAAATTAACAGAGAAGGAGGGATGTTTAGCATTTCCACAGTACGGAACGTTTAATATGAGAATTTTAGAGAACTTGAGGTGGATGTTAAGTGTACAAAAACCGCCTCCGAGACCACATCAGTATGAGGCATTAGCAATTTGGGATTTAATAGCCATACGACAAAGACAGCAGAAATTTGAAAGGAGAATGAAAAGAGCAGAAAAGACTTTCACTGAGGCTAGATGGGATAATGAGTCCAAGATGTGGAGAAGGGGAATAGTTGACGGACTTAAATTGTTCCCGGCAATAACACAAGAAGATGAAACACAGGGAAAGAAAGCCACCTGTAAGACAGACAAGGGCTCTAGTAAGCTAAAGGAGACTCAGAGGTCTTGGGTAGATGAAGATGATTCAGACGATGAAGAGTTTCTTAATCAGTTGTTACATGATCGCCCGCCACCATATGCTATAAATGATAACACACAGAGCACTAGTGTGAGCTCTGAAGACCCTGCACAAAATAAGGGCATCTCAAGTACAGTGCAGACAAATGATACAGTGTTGATACAGAATGCTGTCAGTGTACCCACTGCGCCAGACACACAGATACAGTTGCAGCCACCACAGATTCAAAGGATTTATCCAGATGTCCCAGTACTAGAGACAAATACAAGTCTGATGGTGCTGCCTGATCTGATATATACGAGATCAAAGCTAGTGCAGATCGAGCCAACTCCGCAATTGCTGCCCCAGCCGCAGCAAGAGCTGGTTCCGAGTTACAATGCAGTTGCAGGACCACAGTCAGTAGCTACAGCACCAATGATGAATCAAGCTATGGGAGTTAATGCTCCACAGGGTTTGGGACTTGGACAGTCACCAGCTGCCATATCATTGCCAATTACTGTTGGTCCACCAGTACCGCTGTATGCGCAAGGTAAACCTGGCATATGTGATCAGGGAGTAATGACCCAAGAGGCGATAAGAGGAGGGTTTGCAGGAACTTCCCAAGGAATAACACAGGCAGCGGAAGGACCTAGGTCTCTGTTAGACTTTAGTCCGATTGGGGTGCCTTTGGAGACGATGAGGCAAGCAGGTTTAGGTACACTAACCCCACAGGTAATGAGTACAAATACGACACAGACACCAATGATGCAGTCTGGAAATATCTCGCTGCAAGGCTTAACTGCGCAACAGTTGAATGAGTGGTTGTACAAGCTCAACACTCCACAGACTACTGCAGTGACCGCAGAGAGGTCAGAGAGGGATGAATACCTGAATTTTGTGAGACTGGGTGTGGAAGCCATGGAACTAGTGGAAGGAACAATGGGGGTTAACAGATTAGAGTCATACACAGAAGCAGAATTGAGGTATCTGTGCCCAAAAATCACTAAAGAAGTGGGCAAGGTGCATCAAAGGTTGGCAAACCTGGCAGACAAATACGGCATAGACATTGAAGGTACTAAATATTTGAAAAGGAGCTACAGATTAGATTTTGAGTCTAAAGACTTCGAGCACATGAGATCTACCATTATGAAAGCGCACCTTAAAGAAATACTGCAGAGTGCTCAATTTTGGGGAGCCTTAGAGAAGTGGGAAGGCAGATGGGCAAAGAAGAGAGATAAAGAGAAAGGCGAAGGTCCGGAATCAAAGCAAGCTAAAGCCGCACCGGACACGGGGACAATAAAAATGTTACCAATGAGAGAAACAGCCGGAGGGGTGCTAGTCCATGTACGGTGGTCAAGGGGTGACATTTTGTCATTCACAAATGACTATCCCAGGTTGTGGGAGAATCCGATAGAATGGTACCAGCAGACGGACAGGTTTGTGAAGCTTGGGAAATGTCTCTGGGAGGACTTGAATACCCTGTTTGAGATTATAGTTCCACCTGACTTATGGCTTGAGTGCAAGAGAGGTGTAGATTGGCCGACACAGGAGCCAGCAAGGGATAAGGTGACTGGAGCACCATCTGAGGAGGTGATGAAATATTATCATAAAGTGAGTGAGTTTTTGAAGCAGAAAGTGTCACCGAAAGTGACTGATTGGCAGAAAATCGATCGAACCTCACAGGAAGCCAAACAGTTGATTCATGCCTACTTTGAGAGACTGATGAAAGCATTTAAACACTACAGTGGCACTGAGGTCATTGAGCCGAAAGACATGAATCATCTTGTGTTCAGGTTTGTTGAAGGGCTGAGGCCAGAAATTAGCCAGATGATTAAGAATCATTTGATCTGTTGGCAAGCAAAGCCGATTGATGAGGTGTTGCAGTATGCGAAATACTGCAGTGACGAGATTGAGTTGAAGCAAAGAAAGTTGAAAGAGAAGGTGATGCAGATTAAGGCAGCGCAAGCAGGGATTCAGGGGAACTGAATACAGCAGGTGGTACAACAGCAATCTCAGGGAAATGGAGTGTTTCAGGTACAACCGAGTGGTCGAGGTCGAGGAGGTTTTGTGAACCGTGGCCCATACTTGAATACTGTTGTGGTTCGAAATGATGTGCAGGGGATGAAAAAGGTGTCACCATGTCAAGCGTGCGGGGCGTGGGGCATTGGAAGCGGGAATGCTCAATGGTGGTGCAGGATGGTGTTGTTCAACAAAGCAATGATGTCGGGACATTTCAAAATGTGAGGGGTCCAAAGATGAGGGGTCAAAATCAGAACTTCCAGAATAAAATGGTTCAGATGCAGGGGTTACAGCCCGTGCAGCAAATGCAAATGCTGTGTGTTCAACCAGCACAGATGCAGCAGGTACAACAGCAGATTCCCATGGTACCTAGACAGCAAATGCAAATCCCATTAGATCCAATGGGACAGCAGCAGGTGATGCTTTCTCAACAGGTCACAGGCCAAACGATGAGTCAAAATAACACAGTACAACAGTTCCCATTGAGTGGTGAGGATGGAATAAACGAGGAATGGTCGGATGATTGCTCAGACAGTGAGGAGTGCAGTCTTGCAGCGTCCCTAGAGGTAGATCAGAGGGGTCCCTATGTAGAGGGAAAGGTGATGGGTCATAAGGTTTCATTCCTAGTCGATACAGGAGCTACACGCTCTACAGTCAGAAGTGCAGAGGTTCAGAAAGCGTAGCTTATATAATCAATATTAACATGAAATGATTATGAACTAATGTGTAAAAATGCTGCATAGAAAATGTATTAATGTTTTGCTAAATGCGTGCTTGAAAATTTGCCCACGGGGTGTGGCCGCCACCATATACAATGACTAATGAAACTGATTAATAATGTTGAAATATTATGATAGAATATAATTCTGCACTAATAATAAAAAGTTATATGCTAGAGTTTTGCTAATAAATCATTAGGCCTTAGTTAACATGAGTCGAGGCCTAGCTGCCTGGTTTCATATTAAATGTGTTTTTCTAACGTGCAGTATGCTGACTTGCTGAAGGACATGAACTCTTGTTTTTCTCCAAACTAGAAGCTGAATGTAACTGTAGTAGATCCGTTCTCATGAAATTCGACTTGCTTGTAGAAACATTTTAGCTGAATGCAACACTGTAGACCACTCGCAGGTACAAGGTCACCTGAACCGGTACAGACAATGGAGCCACTGACTCAAGATGTGCAAAGGACCACAAGAGTATGAAATCATACAGGACATTCCACCCGCTAAAGACATCAATCATAAGGACCAATAACATACGTGAGAACTGGTATGGGGTTACAAATTGGATGAGCTAATTGAACCTCTATTGGAGGAAGATAGTGGGGTGCAACCCCTCATCCAACCAAATTTTAGGGGAATGTACAACGAAAAAGGGATAAAAACCCTTGACATAAGGAAGTAAATCAGAACAGGAGAGAATAGGAGACTAGGAGAGAGTTAGGGAGATGCTGATGCGATTTGCTATGATCCAGACACTTTGTCACTCTGCATAGAGACTTTGCTGTTTTGTTCTTAAAACCATTCTTGCCTTATATTGCCCGTTTACACTTCACCTCCTTATGAGGGAAGTGCCCCCTTTTTACCCGACTTGCTGAATTCCTAACAGCAAATCAACTGATGTCCCGAGGACGAGGCCCGAACCTGAGTGCTGACCCAATACGGAGGGTAACTATATGACAATGATATTGTGATTGTCTGTTTGCTTTTCCTTTCTAGGTACCAACTGCTTCCTTTTGACAGAGACCATAGCTAGATGTTTTCTAAATTGGTGCTACTAAATTGTTTTGCATGAAGTCCAACATGCCAATGCTAATTCGAGGTTAGGAGAGGGATTCACTAAACTGACGCAAATAGACAAATGACTGAATCTACGCTTTGTTGAATAACGTGATAATAATACTCTGCTAAGGATAATCTATGTTGACACCGTGCTATCTTCTAATATTCATGATTCTTGCTGTGATGAAATCTTATCAGAGTTGTCATATTGTGACTATGCTAATGTGTTTCTTGGTTTTGGGATTAATAAACTTGCTAGTAGAATTGTAACCAATAGGGAATCAATATCACCAAATTCATCCTAAACTGGTGTGGTTATTCATGACTGCAAGGTCATAATGGTTTCTGAGTTTTATTAATGTCTTTGACTAAATTGAATTGTCTTATTCTGGTAAATATTGATGACGTTATTGACATATTGATTGACATGCTGATTAGTTATCTCGTCCTAAGGTGTCTTCAATCAGGGTCAAAAGATTAATTGGCCTAAAACGAGTCCCAAAGTGAGTAAATTAGACATAAAAGGACGCGTTAGCAAGGTCATAAAAGTATCATCAATTGACTAAACTTATTCTATTATATATGGCTGTAAAGTGTTTGCACAAATCACCCCACACCCATATGCAAGACAAATGTTATGTGTGAAGGTCTCAGCAAACTCATCCACAACTGAAAACATGCTTGCACTCTGTACATCCCATTTAGTGGCTCACAACTGCAGGTGTACACAGGCACATGTAAAAACAGGGGAATTTCTCACCCTCCAAAACTTCAGGAAGGTTCCCATGGATGACAAGAACATAATTCACGTAAGGCAAACATATATGGTATTAGTAAACCGTAGGTTGGTAATTGACGGTAATCAAGATGCTGAAATTGTGAGATAATATTCCCAGGAGAGTCGGGCTCCCAAACCCATTTACTTGTGTTCCATGATCCAAAGGTGTATCAACCTACCTCGAACCTCATATCCGAAGATAAGGGGAAAGAGGAACAGGGGAAATATTATAGGCCCCAGGGAGGGAAAGGGATCAATGGAGCTTCACAGGATTCTTACCCAGAAGTGACACCTATGATTTTCATCCATGTGATGTCACACGTGGATGTCGGTGTTATGTTACCTTTCGACCACCATCGGAGCCGCAAGTAGTTCATGCCCCTCATGGGCTGGGCCACAGAGAAGTAAACACTGAGGGAGGACTAAGTGTAAAGGCATGTTGCCTAGCAACACAAGCAAGCGGACCAGAGCGCGCTGCGATGCAGAAGAGGCAGACTAGCGTGCTGTGGTATGTGGATGTCTGTGGCTAACTAGAGAAGGTCATATTCAATGGCATGGTAAATGTAAGGGCATAAGGACAATATGTCCCATGCTCTTTTTGCAGAAAAACAAAGTTGTTATAGCAATGAGTCTATGCACATAAAGCACACTGGCTCAAAACCAAGATAAATGTATAGATATGATCCGGAATATCAAGGATCATATTAAAATGCTAATAGAAGGACAATGTTTAAACTATATTATAAAGAGGAGCTCGGGGGCAATACAGATCATAGTTTATGTTGTAATCTCTGTCCCATATGATCATCTACCTACAACTATAGTGTCAATTGCTAGAAATAAATCGATACAAATCTTGAATTCTTTAAATTGTATCAGTCAATTGCTTGGCTATTGAAATAGCAAATGAGCAATATATCCAAAATTTGTGAACAACATAAGATGGTATGCTTATATCAATGTATAACGATGCTACATAGAAAACAATAATAATAGCAGTTCTGTTTAAAACGTGCACTTGAATTGTGACCACGGTAAGTGGCCACCAATGTATACGCAAATAATAATAATAAATACAATGTTATGTTATGCTCGATTAAGCTTATATTAACATTTGCATTACTGAATTTATATTGAAAATCCTTATAGGCCTTAAATTAGCATAAGCTGTGGGTTTAGCTGCCCAGCTCTCATATTAAATGCATTTTCTGTTTTTATAGTGTGCCGACTCGCAAAGGGCCATGACCCTGCAAATGTTCTTTTTCTTCAGCTTGGAAGATGAATGTATCTATGTTGATTCCGTTCCCAAGCGCATATTTGGTGCCTTGGTCTAAGAATTGAGTACAAATTGAAACAAATGTAGATTAATGTAATGTGCAAGGTCATTTAGACCGATGGACAATGGATCTGCTGACCCGAAAAGACGTGCCAAGGAGTGAAGTAATACCGGACCTCCGAAGACGTCAATTACGAAGACCAATCAAAGTGTTATGAATAAATGTGGGGTGACAATTGGGAATACTTAATGCTAAGTTTGATAGGTTAAAGATAGTGGGGTATAGTAAATGTCCAATAGAATTTTGGGGGAATGTACTACGGAAAAGGGATAAAAACCCATGTCACAGAAGGGTCGTTAGTACTAGGTAGGGAATGCTATTGATTTTATCCAGAAACTCTGTCGCTCTGTTTGGTGACTTTGAGACTTATTAAAACCATCCTCACCCATAGGCTCCCCATTTTTTCACTTCTCCTCCTTATGAGGGAAGTGTCCCCTATGCCTTTTTGTTGAGCTTAGACTGATGGCGTTTTGACTGATGTCCTGAAGACGAAGACTGATCCTGAGTGCTGACCTAATCCTTGGAGGGTAATTATGACAATGCAATTTGTAATTTGTCTGTTTGTTTTTCCTTTCTAGGTACCAACTGCTCATTTTGATAGAGACCATAGCTAGATGTTTTCCAAATTGGTGTTCTAAATTGTTTTGCATGAAGCCCAACATGCTAATGCTAATCAGTGGTTAGGACAGGGGTTCACTTAATCTGACGCAAATAGACAAACAACTGACATTATGCTATGTTGAATTGACGTGTGTTCAGAACTCTGCTATCTTGATCTATGTTTACGCCGTGTTATGTTCTAATATTTGTGATTCTAGCGTTAATGAAATCTTATCACAGTTGCCACATCGTGACTATGCTATTATGCTTCTTGGTATTAAGATTAACCCTTTTGCTCGTAGATTGTAACTAATAGGGAATAAAATTCATAAAAATCTATTAAAAGGTGTGGTTATTCATGGCTGAAAGGTCATGGTTGCATCGACAATTTGATTAATGTCTTTGACCAAAATAAAGTGTATTGTTGTGATAAATATTGATGACATTATCGATATATTGCTTGACATATTGATTAGCTATCTCGTCCTACGGTGTCTCTCAACTGGGTCACAAGATTCATTGGCCTAAAACGAGTCCTAATGTGTAATAAATTAACATAAAAGGACGCGTTAACACTATATTATAAAGAGGAGCTCGGGGGCAATACAGATCATAGTTTATGTTGTAATCTCTGTCCCATATGATCATCTACCTACAACTAAATTGTATCAGTCAATTGCTTGGCTATTGAAATAGCAAATGAGCAATATATCCAAAATTTGTGAACAACATAAGATGGTATGGCAGGATGTGTAGATCTCATCCAAACATGACATGGACCATCTTAAAAATGTTGACCATATGTTATGTCATAATCTCAGTCCTATGTGTTGATCTTTAGTGTATGCTAGTGTGTATTGATGATAATAATGTGTGAGCGCTGATCATGAACTCCATATGTTGTATCTAGACCACAGGTGACCGCTTCATAATTCCAGTCCCGTATGTACATCTATCTGGTATGCTGATTGCTAATGTAAGTCATATATAGGTAAATAGATCCTGTGTAGGAACTTTACAGGGTTGTCAGCGACACTATGGGTAGGGAGGAAGCTGACAGCCCTACAGAAGAAAGTTCGTTTTCTGGGGTCCGCCCAGGGAATATCATTGTTAAGACCTGCATGGTTTGTTTGTAATTTGAACACTCACCGGTGTTCTTTTTCAAACAGTCTTGTTGGTATGTTTTCCATTGATACAGTTTCCAAGGTAGTATATTGTTATATGTTTACATCACTTGCAAAAGCAATACTCATAGTGTGTGCCAACGTAATTGATAGTACTCATCACTGTAGGTGTAAGGCATCACCCACATTGTGCGTAAACACTCCAGTAACGGACTGAAAGTAAAGAAGGAGATGGAAGCAGCGGGACCCCATGTGTTGGCTTGTTGCAGAAACTAGAGCAATGAAGTGCAAAAGTTAACCTGGATATTGTCCTGGGAAACTGAAGAGAGCAATCAAACTACCAAGGTAAGGAGAAAGGGAATGCACGGTGCAAACTGGAACAAAAATCATGAAACACAACATAAGTGCTTGGTGGCCAGGCAAGGTGTTCTCATTTGTACTAGTTAACTACTGCCTATTCCCCACTTGACCTGGAAGTACTCCTCCACCATCTTGGATTGAGACGTCTTTGTACTTTCCAATAGAAACAGGTACCCTGATGAAATGAGAAAGATGCCATAATTGACAGCACTTCTAAAGGTGTATTTGAGTTCCCACAGCTTCACCACTGACGTGCCCAAGGTACATCTAAAGCAAAACTTGTACCCATCGCACCTACTAAATGTACATGGTCAGTGGGACAGGCTGTCATTTTTCTAGCAGAAAGGTCTTGATTCTAATTCTGCAGGTGAGCTGCAGGCCCTTTCGAACCAAGCAGGTGCAGGGAAGGGGATGTGTTACACCAGATCTTTCTTCTTAGTATTGGTCAGGGATATCAGTCTGAGTATGATGAAAGGAAGGGTGAAAAGGTGGATTAAGGCATGTCCTAAGTAATCCCTTAGAATCCCTTAGGCATGTCCCAGCAATGTCAGGTTGTGCCGCCTTAATAAACCCTTCACAAACATCATTGAACTAGAGTCCACGTCTTCTTTAATACCTTTTCTATAATGGAGGCCCCAAGAAATATGTATTACCATCTGGGTCGGGCTGGAACAGAAAATAGGCCAGGTAGTAGAATAAAAGTGGGCCCCGCTAGTGAATTAGAAAGGTAAAAAACGTAGCGCACGTTTTCAAATGTGAATAGTTTTGAACTTGTGACTACAATCGGTACAAGATGTTCACAAGACGCGGAGGATTGCATTGATTTGAGTTTGCTACAGACAATGTTTGTTCGAAAATCTGGGAAATCAAAATAAAAATCTGCCCGGCAGATCAAACAGCCAAAGAAAACAGTCCACACAGTAACCTGTTAGACCAGCCCATAGGGCACTGCCTGAATGAATGCCTTATAGGCCAGTCTGACCCTGATTATCATGTGCCTGTCCCTGTACTGTTCCATCCTCGCATTACGTTGATACCGACGTCTTCATCAAGGGGCGCTCAAACTGCTTTTGAAACAACACATAAACAAGCTACCACTATCCACCTCTGACTGCTATCACCACCTTTCTCTCTGTCACATTAATCTTTGAACTGCAGAGACCTTCCTTCAACATTTAAACGATAGAAAATCAAACTCTGATAATATAAAATTCCTAATACTTCTGAGTAGACCTGTTCCAAACAGTAGTGCAGGAAGGACATCACGTGCCCCAGTTCAAGGAAGGAAAATGTCCTCTTTGTCTGCTGTTGTGGTAATAAAATACAGTATTGTCATGGTTCCGTGGGCCCCTAGTGGCTTTTGGGCCCTAGTGGCTCTTGGGTCCTGGTGCCACTGCACCTGCTTCCCCAGTGGTAGCTACGCCCCTGGCTCCAGACCTAGAAATATACAAGAGATTCACCTGTTTCAAAATATGTGTAGTCAAATGCTTCCAACCAAGTTTGGTCCTTTGTGGATGAATTTCAACACAAAATGCCCTTCTGAACACATTAAAGTCTTCGTGCATAAGAGTATGCTACTGCTGGAAAAGATGGTTTCCCCAATAACTTACTTAGTCCTGTACCTTGAAGGGAAAGGTAGCGCGCATGTGCACATCCAATTCTTCTGTCTTTGTTAACCCAACTCAAAACAAGCATTTACAATGCAACGGGTCTCGCGTTTGCTCATGTTAGAGCTGATAGTGTTGTAAACTCCTAACCCGACTTTTCACCTATCGGCAAAAGTGCATTTATGTACCTAACCCGAAAAAGTGCAATTAACTATGTACAGCGCTCGACTTCTGCCAAGCGAAATCGTGCTAGTAAATTAGAGAAAAAGTAGTCCACGAGCCGGACAGAAAACAGCGAGCCTAGCATGTTTTCTGTACTTGGTCGATGCGCTCGAGGAGGGCTAGCCACCGGAAAAGGCATGACGTATGCATGCCATCGACTAATGAAAGCAAGCAGATTTTATTAGGCAAGCCCACGAACCAATGAAAAACACTGACGTGACGTCGACAGGGCTCCGAGCCCTTTTCTAAACCCTAAAGCGTCTCGATGCGATACGCATTCGCGAGCGCCTGCAACGCAGGCTCGACCCTAAAAAGGAGCATAATCTCCTTCTGGGTGAGCATAGGTTTCTGTGACATACTAGCATTTGCCATGTCTAGAGATAGGAAGATGGTGTCGTTTTCAGATACGCTTCAATTTATTAATGACTGTTACAAAAACTCCTCGTAGTTCCCATATGTAAACATCCTTTTGCTCTATGTCTGTGGCATAGTTATACATTCCATGTACGTCTATAATGAGGTATATGATGTTTCAGCAAATGTTCATACATTTTTCATAGAAACGCCAATTTAGGATAATTGCAGTCATTGTAAATGGTGGGTTCAGGAGCTCCTTTGTAAGCCTAAAGTGAAGATATTGATTAATTTCTGACTATAGGGTGATGTTCACTATAGTTGAAACTAAGAGCCAGATCTACAAGAAATTGGCGCTGCACAGTGATGCGCCAAAAATATCAGAGCCGCACCGATTTTGAAACACAGGGATGTGCTGTATTTACAAGAATACGGCACACACCTGCGTTTTCCCCTGTGCTGCGCTAAATTAAGCAGCCTTCGCCAACTCAGGCATCCTTGCACCATAGTGCAAGGGTGTCTGCGGTGAGGGGAGTGATTGTTTATGTGCAGGAAGGTGTCCCTTTATGCACATAAACAATCTACAATGGCGATTTGGCACTTATATGTGTGAGGCAGAATGCAGCACACATAGAAGTACCAAATCGTCATTTTTGAATGATTGTTTATGTGCAGGAAGGGACACCTTCCTGCACATAAACAACCATTCATGACATTTTGCTCTTTCTATGTGTGCTGCAGAATTCCTCCTCATTGTGTCATGCTAGCGCCACAGTTTTAAGCCTTCTAGTCAATCTGTGGCAGCATCAAAAGCAATGGGTGTTGCAGTTGGACACCCACAGCAACACCCATTGCGCAGAAAACTGCATCTGAGGCGCCCACATTCTTGTGGCTTAATGCTACCTTGTAAATGTGGTGCACTGCACAGCATCACCAGAGCGTCACTCCGATGGCGCTACGGTCTTGCACATCTGGCCCCAAGTTTTAGATATGTCTATATGCTGACGTTATTTGCTTCAAATTCAACAGTAACAGAAAGTGAATTTCCTTTTCCCAAGGAACAAAATGATATTCACAACACTGTAGAAAATAATAATTGGCAAAGATTATAGGTCTCGCTCATGAAACCTATTGTTTCGCAACTTCTTGCTTTTTCTCCTAGATGGCCATCGACAATGTGCATGCATTCAGAACAGCCGTCTTTGAATATATTTTCTAGTATTTTAAGAGGCTCAATGCAAAGATATTTGAATGTATATTTTAGAGAATTGGTAACAATAGGTCCTGCAAACAGGTGTGCTGTCAAACCAAAACTAAGAATGATTTCTTCATGGCTTGAGGTTTCAAATTTATGTTTTTCAAACAGGAGCGAGCTTATTGCTCCTCCAACGATGTAGGCTTCCTAAGAGAATCAAATGGGGAGCGGGCGGATACAGCAGTATTTTCATACGGGTGACAGAAGTGCCAGACAGTAGATTTTAAATGTAATCGTAGCTTCCTACGGTAGACGGTGCAGGTTTAGATATCGTATGTTCACATTTTTGTTTAGGCAAGACCAGTCTGGCCAGGGATCTGGATGATCCCGTGCAGTTCATATCCCACTCCTGGAGAGCAGTGTCAGTGTGTCTAAGTATTGTGACATCTTTCAAACATGCTGCAAAGTAAGTTTTAGAGCAAGTTCCTCTGCTGTGAGATGCTGCACTGAGTCCAGGGTAGAGAACAGGTGATGCTGAGGAGTGCTGATTAGTGGGCAAACACGACAGCATAGATGACTGGAGGTAAATGGAAAAGTTTCATTAAGATTTACCACTGGCCTCTGATGCCCATATGTTTATGTCTTTATGACTTTTCTAGTTGAATAAATTAATACAATTACTAAAAAAAATAATTACCACAAGCAGATGGAAGTGGCGTCACAATATTGAAACTGTGGCATATAGTGGTTTCTTCGACATCACGTTGCAAGAAGCAATTATTACTTAAGGCAGCTAGAAAATGCACACCTTGCAACCAGTACATGGGACACACCACACATAGGGGGTCATTCCAACCCTGGCGGTCGGTGATAAAGCGGCGGCCAACCCGCCAACAGGCAGGCGGTCAAAAAAAAGGTATTCTGACCCTGGCGGGAACCGCCAACACAGGCCGCCACTTTAACACTCCTACCGCCACGGCGGGACAGACAAACAGCGTGGCGGTCACCGCCAACAGGCAGGCGGCAGACAATGTACCGCCCACCCTATCACAACTCACCAATCCGCCACCTTTTCCGGGGCGGGAGCCCCGCCGATAAAAACACGCCGGAAACAGACTACGAACGGGAAAACGCTCACCTATACACACTCCACGAGGACGGAGAACAGCATGGAACCCGAATTAAACATCCTACCAGCTATTGTCTACCTGCTCATCTACCACGAGTACGAACGCCGGCGCAGACGACAACGGTGAGTACTGCACCTACGACACAGGGGAGGGGGGAGGAGGAAAGCTTACGGGCACACACATATGCACCCCCCCCCAACTATCTACACACCAATGCAGAGCACCAAGTCACAGTGACACCACCCAAACCCCCCGGAATAATGCAAAGCCATAATTAAAGTGAGAAACAACATTTATGTATAAAAGAGGTTCTTTGAAGTCATGGTAAAATAGCAATATGAATTGTAAAAAATCAAGTAAGAACATTGCGACACCGATAAACATAGGCAATAAGTCCTGCACAGTCACTTAAATTTCCACTGTCCGTGGGCCAAAGTGTATCAACACATGGGCAAAGCCCACACAGGAGACCTGAGTCCGTTGGAGAGAACACTGCTGGGGCATCAGATGACAAAACTACAGGCACCTCAGGGGGAAGGGAAGGGGGGCACCTCAGCCACATGAGTCCACGACGCCAGATCCACGAAGGATCCACCATGCCCACTGTGCCATCCTGGGGAGTGCAAAGCCACAGTCTCACAAGTCTCTACAGTGGGTGGTCTGCCCACTGTGCCATCCTGGGGAGTGCAGAGACACAGGCCATCAGGTGGATCACAGACTCCACAGGTAATGGAGGAGGCAGGGTGCCCGAGTGCAGCGTGAACACTAGCTCAACACAGAACCGGCACTGTCAATGGGCCAGCGGTGCTTGACAGGAAGGGCCCAGCGGAGCGGTGCTTGACAGGAAGGGCCCAGCGGAGCGGTGCTTGAGACGGCGGGGCCCAGCGGAGCGGTGCTTGACAGGAAGGACCCAGCGGAGCGGTGCTTGACAGGAAGGGCCCAGCAGAGCGGGGCTTGACAGGAAGGGCCCAGCGGAGCGGTGCTTGACAGGAAGGGCCCAGCGGAGCGGTGCTTGAGACGGCGGGGCCCAGCGGAGCAGTGCTTGAGATGGCGGGGCCCAGCGGAGCGGTGCTTGAGACGGCGGGGCCCAGCGGAGCGATGCTTGACAGGAAGGGCCCAGCGGAGCGGTGCTTGACAGGAAGGGCCCAGCGGAGCGGTGCTTGAGATGGCGGGGCCCAGCGGAGCGGTGCTTGACAGGAAGGGCCCAGCGGAGCGGTGCTTGAGGCGGCGGGGCCCAGCGGAGCGGTGCTTGACAGGAAGGGCCCAGCGGAGCGGTGCTTGAGACGGCGGGGCCCAGCAGAGCGGTGCTTGAGACGGCGGGGCCCAGCGGAGCGGTGCTTGACAGGAAGGGCCCAGCGGAGCGGTGCTTGAGACGGCGGGGCCCAGCGGAGCGGTGCTTGACAGGAAGGGCCCAGCGGAGCGGTGCTTGAGACGGCGGGGCCCAGCGGAGCGGTGCTTGACAGGAAGGGCCCAGCGGAGCGGTGCTTGACAGGAAGGGCCCAGCGGAGCGGTGCTTGAGACGGCGGGGCCCAGCGGAGCGGTGCTTGAGACGGCGGGGCCCAGCGGAGCGGTGCTTGACAGGAAGGGCCCAGCGGAGCGGTGCTTGAGACGGCGGGGCCCAGCGGAGCGGTGCTTGACAGGAAGGGCCCAGCGGAGCGGTGCTTGAGGCGGCGGGGCCCAGCGGAGCGGTGCTTGACAGGAAGGGCCCAGCGGAGCGGTGCTTGACAGGAAGGGCCCAGCGGAGCGGTGCTTGACAGGAAGGGCCCAGCGGAGCAGTGCTTGAGACGGCGGGGCCCAGCGGAGCGGTGCTTGACAGGAAAGGCCCAGCGGAGCGGTGCTTGAGACGGCGGGCCCAGCGGAGCGGTGCTTGACAGGGAGGGCCCAGCGGAGCAGTGCTTGACAGGAAGGGCCCAGCGGAGCGGTGCTTGAGACAGCGGGGCCCAGCGGAGCGGTGCTTGAGACGGCGGGGCCCAGCGGAGCGGTGCTTGACAGGAAGGGCCCAGCGGAGCGGTGCTTGAGACGGCGGGGCCCAGCGGAGCGGTGCTTGACAGGAAGGGCGCAGCGGAGTGGTGCTTGACAGGAAGGGCCCAGCGGAGCGGTGCTTGAGACGGCGGGGCCCAGCGGAGCGGTGCTTGACAGGAAGGGCCCAGCGGAGCGGTGCTTGAGACGGCGGGGCCCAGCGGAGCGGTGCCTTTCTGCACGGTGGGGCCCTCTTCAGCGGTGTCTTTCTGCACGGCGGGGCCCTCTTCAGCGGTGCCTTTCTGCACGGCGGGGCCCTCTTCAGCGGTGCCTTTCTGCACGGCGGGGCCCTCTTCAGCGGTGCCTTTCTGCACGGCGGGGCCCTCTTCAGCGGTGCCTTTCTGCACGGCGGGGCCCTCTTCAGCGGTGCCTTTCTGCACGGCGGGGCCCTCTTCAGCGGTGCTTGTCCAGTCATTCAAGGGAGCCAGACCTGGCCAGAACTCCCTGCTTAGTCGCCCTCCGACCGTGCAGTTGCTGGACCCTTCTGTGACGGAGTCCTGGGCCCGTGGGTGTCCTCCCTCACACCCGGGATGGGTGACTTCTCCGCCCTGCTGCCCTTGCCCTCCTTCGATGAGGCTCTCTGGCCCTTGCCTCCCCTGGATGTTGTGGCATGTGACGGCCCAGGACTTTGCTCCTTGGGGGCAGCCGTGTCAGTCTTCTCGCGGCGGCCCTTGATTTTACGGGTCCTCTTTCCAGGGGGGGGGGCTGGCTGTCCCCTTGCTGCTGGCCGATGTATCAGTGCTGGGAAAGGGTGGACTCCAAAACCCGTGCACAATGGTGACACTTGAAGCAGGGCTGGTGGTGGCTGAGGTGCTCTTGGGACTCTTAGCAGATTGAGGGGGTGGGGCTGTGGGGCAAAGAGGTTAAGTTTGGAGAGGTAACGTTTTTTAGGACCAATGTAAAGGGTAGGTGTAGTGGGTATGGGAGTGTAGGAAGAGGATGTGGTTGTAGGAGAGTCAGGTGTGCTGTCTTTGGGTGCAGGTGCTTGTGACGTAGGCTGTCGTGAGGTGGTTGGCTGTTGGGTGGGTGTCTGCCTGCGTTTGTGTGTCTTGGAAGAGGGGGTGACAGACACAGTGGGAGAGGACACAGGGGACGTGTAAATGGCAGTGGGGGTGGTGACTGCACGTGTGCGGACTGTACTGGAGGGTGTGCTGGTGATGGAAGTACTGGCTGATGGTGGTGTGCATGCAGGTGTGAGTGGAGACGTCACAGGGAGGGAGGAGGGAGACGAGGAGGAGGGGGACACAGGGGTGGTAGTGACTGTTGGCATGTCTGCATCTGGGTGTTGCTTGGGTGAATGCTTGTGTGATCTGTGGTGCTTATGTCTGGATGAGCTGCCCTTGGGTGTTGAGGTGTGTGCAGGCTGGTCTGATGGTGTGGATGGGATAGGCTGAGGAACAGGAGACAGGGTGGAGGCAGTTAGAAGAGGGAGGCTGGAAACAGGGACAATGGCTGCCGTCAGTGCTGAGGCCAGAGCATTGAACGATTGTTGATGGGCAGCCTGATCCGAATGAATGCCCTCCAGGTATGCATTGCTCCGATGCACCTCCCCCTCTACCCCCTGGATGGCATTCAAAAGGGTAGACTGCCCAACAATGATGGTCTGTAGGAGGTCAATGACCTCCTCACTGAGGGCAGCAGGGCTAACATGGGCAGGGCCTGAGGTGCCTGGGGCGAAGGAGATGCCCGCCTTCTTGGGCGAGCGGGCACGGAGCGAGGGCTGAGGGGCTGCTGGGAGGGCGGAGCTGGTGCGCTGGGTGGCGGCTGTACCTGTAGAGGCGGGGGGCCCGGATGTTGCCGCCACCGCTAGGGAGCTCCCTTCCGAGGATGTGTCGGTGTTGCTGGTGTCACCACGGGTCCCCGTTGTGGTGCTCCCCTCGCCCTCCGTATCACTGGTGACCTCGGTGTCTGTACCATGGCCCACCGGGGCCTTGTGAGTTGCAGCTCCCTCGTGCTCCGATGCCAATTCTCCTCCGCCTGATGATGCTAATGCACACTTGCACAAGAAGATAAAGAAAAAGGGTGGGGGGAGAAATAAAAACAGGTTGAGTGCATGCATTGTCAACACCGTTGGCGGAGAGGACAGACACAGGAGCCTCATGCACTACGCCGCGCAATCGGGGTACACTACTCAGTACTTGTGACTAGGCCAACAGGTCTATGGACAACAAATGCGCACATGGGTGATGCTGGACCATGGATTGCTGTACTTGGCACCCTACAGAGGTGGGGGGTGGGGGCACAGGGCCATGCCTAAAGGAGGGGACTACACTACAGAAAGCGCCCTGGCCTAATGTCACCCACAGCCCTCCTCCCCCACCCAGACGCCTCCACTGCGTGTAAAGATAGCAGAATGTGCTGGTACTCACCCCCTTGTGTCTGCTGTGATGTCCTCACGCGCCCATCCAAATCGGGGTAGGCCACCGCCAGGATCCGGGACATCAGGGGGGTCAAGGTACGACTGGCACCCCTCCTACGTTGGGAGGCCATCCCCAGCAGTGACTCGGCGGTCTTCCTGGTCCCGCGGCGGATGTCCTCCCACCTCTTTCGGCAGTGGGTGCCCCGTCTGTTGTGGACCCCCAGGTCCCGGACTTCCTTGGCGATGGCACGCCAAATGTTGACTTTCTGATGGGCGCTGACCTATTTGACATGTACAGGGTGGGAAAGGAAATTTCAACATTTTTCTGCATGTTAGATGTGATTGCCCCCCCCTCCCCAACCCTGCCATGTGGCACATGCTCTCATCTGTCGTGCCTTGCACTCCTCATTCGCTCCCCACCCCACCATCTAACATCCACCATACACAACCCAGGCATAGCCGATTCAACGTGCACCCAGTGTACTTACCTGTTGGTCTGGAGGAACGTAGAGTAGCGCATACTGGGGCAGGACCCCATCCACAAGTTTCTCCAACTCTTCTGAAGTGAAGGCAGGGGCCCTTTCCCCAGTCGCAGCAGCCATTGTCTCTTCCAGACCGAGGTCACAGCAGCACTTGCAGTATAGGTCCTCTCCTGTGGATGATCAGGTCTCGAGTGATTAAGCAGATAGAAAATGGCGGTCACGCCCGCGGTGGTGCGTACCGCGGCGGTGCGTACCGCGACCGCCGGCGCACATCGTCATTGGCTCCTGAGACCCATAGGGTTCAATGTTAACCAATGCTGCTTTGCGCCGCGGTCTTCGACCGCCTACCGCCACAGTGTGCCACGCCAGCGCAGTGACCTCACATCCCACTGTCACACTTCACAGGTCAGGCAGCCGCCATTTCAAGGGCCCACATGGCATGATTTCTACTGCGTCACACAGGCCTAGGCCTTGCATTGCCACTCATACAAGCCTTTCAATGCATAGCGATTCGTGTACTGTGCAAGCTGTATGAACGAACCTGTGGGTTGCTTGACTCTGTGCTCCATGTTGTCCTTCCTAGGCACCGTCCGCTGGGACTTGCGAGGAGAAGGATGAATCCTCCCGTGTACCGACCGCTGGTGGACCTTTCGACAATGGAAGAACGACATATTATACTTCGATACCGACTTGACCGAGCCACTATACATGAACTGTGTGCCCAGCTGGAGCCAGACCTGATGTCCCCCATCCCCCAACCCACAGGGATTCCCCCTCTGGTGCAGGTTCTGTCAGTACTCCATTTTTTGGCAAGTGGGTCTTTTCAGACAACAGTGACCATGTCATCAGGGATGTCTCAGCCTATGTTTTCTAAGGTTTTGTCCAGAGTGTTGTCTGCCCTGATGAAATACATGCGGAGATACATTGTTTTCCCTGAGGAGGGTGATTTGGCCACTGTGAAGGGTGATTTCTATGCCCTTGGACATATCCCCAACATCATTGGTGCCATTGATGGGACCCATGTGGCTTTAGTACCCCCAAAAGACAATGAGCAGGTGTACAGAAATAGAAAAAATTACCATTCGATGAATGTCCAGGTGGTCTGTTTGGCTGACCAGTACATCTCCCATCTAAATGCCAAGTTCCCGGGGTCAGTGCATGACGCGTATGTCATGCGAAATAGCAGCATCCCTTATGTGATGGAACAGCTACAGAGACACCGTGTGTGGCTAATAGGTGACTCTGGTTACCCCAACCTGCCTTGGCTATTGACCCCAGTGAGGAATCCCCGGACCAGGGCAGAGGAACGGTACAATGAGGCACATGGGCGAACTAGGAGGATTATAGAACGGACCTTCGGGGTCCTGAAGGCCAGGTTTAGGTGCCTGCATATGACAGGGGGATCCCTCATGTACTCACCAAAGAAGGTGTGTCATATCATCGTGGCCTGCTGTATGCTTCACAATCTTGCATTGCGATGCCAGGTGCCTTTCCTGCAGGAGGATGGTCCAGATGGTGGTGTTGTAGCAGCTGTGGAGCCTGTGGAGAGTGAAGAGGAGGAAGACGACGGGGACGACACGGACAACAGGGACACAGTTATACAACAGTATTTTCAGTAGCACACAGGTAAGAATCACCCACGCCATTTTACATTTACTTCTGGCCTCCTGCATCTCTACTTTCTGTGTTTCCCCCCAGTTCCTTTTCACTGATTTTTGACTTTCCCTTCCCTTTTCAGAGCTGTATGACCCACAGCGTGACTTCTGCTTTGTTTGCCCATGGACTAATGCTTATTGACACTGGTATGTTGTCATCACAATGTAAATGAACATTATTGCACCGTTATGTGTAATACATTTGTAAAGAATACAAGCAGACTCCTGACATTTGAAGTGCAATTGGTGATTTATTTTAAGTGCTGCGTATAGGTCCAGGATAGTAAAACGGTGATGGGTGGGGGTGGAGTAATGTCCATGGCAGAGTCCAGTTCTCAGTAGCACAGGTGCATTGCCCATATGCCTGTGGAAGGATGGAGCAGGGGCAGTTCAAGGTTGGACAGGGTGACAATGTGGGACAGTGGGATGACATCAGGGGGTATCGTTTGCTGGCGGGGGTCTTGGCATCCTACTCTGTCTTCTTGTGTGATCTCAGGTTCCGCTTGCGGGGTGGTTGATCTTCAGCAGGAGGTGGGGTTCTGGTGGCCTGTCGTGGTGTGGGGGCCTTCTGTCCACTAGCGCCGGCGGAGGTGGTAGGCTGTTCGTCGTCCGGGCTGGTGACAGGGGCCCTTTGGGGTGCCACATGGTCCCGCAATGTGGTGACTATCTGGTTGAGGGCCAGGACGATGGTCCCCATTGCTGTACCGATGTTCCTGAGTTCGTCTCTGAACCCCATGTACCGTTCCTCCTGCTGTGCCTGGATCTCCTGGAACCTGGCCAGTACCGTCGCCATCGTCTCCTGGGAGCGGTGGTATGCTCCCATGATGGTGGTGAGGGCCTCTTGGAGAGTGGGTTCCCTGGGCCGGTCAACCCCCTCTCGCACAGCAGCCCTCCCAGTTGCCCTGTTTCCCCGGGCCTCTGTCCCCTGGACGGTGTGCCCACTACCACTGCCCCCAGGTCCCTGTTGTTGTTGGGGTGGTGGGTCAGCCTGGGTGCCCTGTAGTGGCGGACACACCGCTGATTGACGCGTCCTGGAGACAGAGGCATGGGCCCGCTGGGTGGGAGCTGTGCTGGTATTCCCAGAGGGGGTTGGGTCTGCTGTGGCCTGTGTCTGTGTGTGGGGAACCGACTGTCCAGAGGTCCCCGATGGTCCGGGCTGGTCATCAGGTTCTAGGTCGACAGAGCTGCTGTCATCACTGGGGGCCTGTTCTGGGGGCGGGATGGACAAATCTGGACCCTCCTGGCCGGTGTGTTGGCGTTCGGGCCTTGCAGGGGTAAAAGAGTATGGTTAGTGCTTCTGTGTGTGCCATGACGTGCGATTTGTGGGTGCCCTTGTCCCCCAGTGCTGGCATTCCCTTGTGGGAGGAGTTGTGAGGGTGGTTTGTGGGGGGGATGGGTATGTGCAGTGGTCATGCTTGGGTGATGGGTGTCCATGGTTTGTGTTGGCATTCAGGGATTGGTGTTGTGTTGGGTGGGTTGTGCTGGTGAGACATTGGCAGGGAGGATGTGTGCTGGGGGGTTGGGGGTGAGGGTGGGGGTGTGGGTTGGCATGCTGGTGGTTGGGGGGGGTGAAGTAGTTGGGATTAGACTTACCAGAGTCCATTCCTCCGCCTACTCCAGCGAGGCCCTCAGGATGCAGGATGTTCAAGACCTCTTGCTCCCATGCTGTGAATTCGGGTGGAGTGGGTGGGGGTCCGCCGCCAGTCTTCTACACAGCGATGTTGTGTCTTGACACCATCGACCGCACCTTCCCCCGTAGGTCGTTCCAGCGCTTTCGGATGTCTTCCCGGTTTCTGGGATGCTGTCCCACAGCGTTGACCCTGTCGACGATCCTTTGCCATAGCTCCGCCTTCCTGGCTATTGTGGTGTGCTGCACCTGTGTGCCGAATAGCTGGGGCTCTACCCTAATTATTTCCTCCACCATGACCCTGAGTTCTTGGTCCGAGAACCTGGGGTGTCTTTGGGGTGCCATGGGGTGGTGTGGGGTGGTGTTTGTGGTGATGAGTGTGGTGTGTGTGGTGGTGTGTGGGGTTTTGTGCGTGGATGTAGTGTGGGTGATGATGTTGTGTTCCTCTGTGTGTTGGGGTTTTCGATAGCTGTGCTCTCTCTCTCTCTCTCTCGCCTTCTCTCCGAATTTCTAGTAGTGGGGGTTTTGTGGATGATGTGGGTGTGTGTTTTATAGTTGATTGGATGTGTGGGTGTGGTGTGTGTATGTGTATCAGGTGTGTGTATTTCGAATTGTCCAATGTGGCTGTGTTTTGTAAAGGTGTGTGTATTTTGACCGCGGCGGTGTGTACCGCCAATGGAATACCGCGGTTGAAAGACCGCCGCGTGGATTCGTGGGTCGTAATGGCATGGGCGTGTTTGTGTTGGCGTGACGGTGGAGGTTTGGTCATCTCCAGTTTATCGCTGACCGCTGATGAGGCGGCCTTCCGTGGATGTCGGGTTTTTGGCAGTTTGGCAGTTGTGGGTCAGAATGACCGTGGCGGTTTACCACGGCCACGGCGGTAGAATGGCGGACTTCTGACCGGCGGTAAGAGCCTTTTACCGCCGAGGTCAGAATGACCCCCATAATTTGCAAAAAACAAAGTCAGCAAATATACAGTGAACAGCGAAGTGAATACATGAAAGTTTCACAGAAATGCACAATATATGTACCTCTATGTAGTAGATACTTCGAGTGACTCAAGCACTGCAAAGGCAATTGGTCTCATCTTTGGCACCTATGGATTTGGAAACTTCTTTTGGTTGGACTGCACAGAAACGGGACACACACTGGACGGGGGAGAAGAAACAAGGATGGGAGCGGGAGAAGCAGCAGGGAAGGGAGGGTGAGTGAGACGGGGTCAGGAGAAACAGGGAGAGGAAGGTGAGTTGTAGGAAGGAGAAGAGACGGGGACGGAAGGGCGGGCGGAAGTGAGATGGACATGCATCTAAAAGTACGGAGTGCTAGAATCACAAATGCATCCCTATGTATGCACACAGAGAGCTATATAAAAACAACGTGCACCAGCATCAAGAGCGCATGGGTTTATAGCATGTGGGAATGTGCATTCAAGGATAGAGGTGCAGTGTAGCCGCTAACCACATACGTTCAGAATTAGACGTGCCATGCGCCGCTACCGATGTACAACTGTAGTAAGCAAGTATAAATAAGTGCAGTATTTTACACATAATGGGCATTTCTTTGTTCAGTACATGGCTGCCAAAAGCTCAAGGTTGTAGAATAAAATATCAGGGTTCTGTTTACTCCATTTAGCCCTCAGAGCCTTCCAAGTGGCTTAATATCTGTTTTATGTAAATTAAAACGCAAACAAACAATATAAGCAATGGTGATCGTTTGTCATTTTGGTAAAACACGGTGTCACTAAATATGATCGAGGGCAAACACACGAACTTTCCATGTTCAGCGTGGTCATATGCGGCAACAGAAAAAGAGTAAAACGTTTAATTAATAAATAACGTAAAAGCTACAAAACATGCATACTTATAAACAAATCTGAAGGATTAACAGAAATTAGACCAAGCACAGGACGGCGGGGAAGAGCACCCAGAAAAAATCGTAAACAATAGCTTTCTGGACAAAGCAAACCTGAAACTTGCAGCCACACAAACGGCTAAGAGCATTGGGTCTATTGTGTGAGTACAACAGTGCAGAGCAGGATGGGTCAGAGAGGGGCCACAGGGGGCTAAAATGCAGTGTGGGGGGCGGGAAGCTCATAAAAAATACAGCAAGGCAACAACCAAAAAAAGATTTAAAGATTCACTGACAAAGAAGAGAATGAAAATGACTCACTAAACCCAAAACAAAGTTTACATTAATTCAAAATTAAAAAAAAAAACACCTGATGGATGAGCTTGTTTTGGTCTGAAAGCGTTAACAAGAATTACTGCATTCTTGAATAAACACCACATGACAAATTAAAGCTTCACTGACACATCAGAACGAAAAGGGAACCTTCATGAAACACACACAGCAACCCAAATAAAAAAGTAGTGCATACAAACAAACACAAATGTTGAAAAGAGAAAGCCTGCAAGTAATACGGCAGTGCTTCTTGTGCGGTAGCAACACACAAAAAAGGAGGGGCATATAAGAAGAAATAACCACTTAATAGCAAATATTTACAATGGAAACTCAAGTCACCAACTGAAAGCGCCGGGCGGGCTGAAATCCCACATAGTAGATTACAGCATGTCTCGGCGAGACACCGCATGCGCTGCCTAGATGAGACCTAAAAAAGGAGTAGTTCAAATGAATGATGAAAAAGTGAAAAGTAAACTTAAAACCAAGCATAGTGAAAGTTTAGAAAGGCTATGCTTTGCCTGTAGCCAATAGACACTTACACATGGGTCCTTATCTCTGTGCTAGACGTATATTTTGTGATCACCACAGGGCAAAACAATAGTGTCCATTTTGACCCTTCTCAACAATAAATTTACAAGGGGTCTTCAGCAGGGCAAAATAAAAGCTGACAGGAGAACACCTAGAAATATGATAAATCTAGTCATTGTTGATGCAATTTTTTGTAAATTGCATGAGCAAAGAGGAGTAGTGCCTTACCCCTAACGCAAAGTGTCACAACTCAATTAATATTATAAAAGAAATGCCAAACATTATTTAATGACTGCGGTGTGTATCACCACTTATGAGGGGTATTATGATCAAAAGGTGAAACAACTTACTAAAAGACCCAGGAGAAACCCAGGAGAATGGTGACCAACAGGCAGAAAAAGATCATCCCAGTATTTAGAGAGGAATACAACGTCCTGTTAAAAAAAATACGAAAAGTGATTTTTACAGAAAGAAAATTCTATTTGGTCCTGAAAATTGGTAAGACTCCCTAGCCATCTATCAGCACTCTTTAAACTGGTTTCTTATAGCTCCTTGAATACCACCCTACTACAAAGCTAAGTGACATGCTTAATGATATTTTTGTCAAACTAAACTTAAATTCCGTAATGCTCTGGTCATGACTGATAAACGTGCTTATAGATCAGCGATACACCCTCTTAACATTTAGTTAAATGCACCCTTAGATATATATGTCTATGAACATTGGGAATCCTTTCTTGTACAAACTAGAAGCCGGAGGTTCAATAGCAGAACAAATGTTGGCATGCATTCCCAAACAGCATTGCACTTGTTCATCCGTGATTCACCAACCTATCTATTCAGTGCAAAAATGATGTCATTAGTCTTTGCAGCTACAGGTGCCCTCCAGCCTCTTCCTTGAATCTACCAACATCAGTGATTTACACCTGCATAACACGGATTAAGTCAAGAACTTCCGAAATGTTATGCTGAAGGACTGCCAGGACCACAGGTTAATACAGTGATAAAGAATCACGTTTATCAGCTTATCAATCGGTTACCTACACTTCCCATTCTGTTTGGAAAAAACAGACAGTGATTGGTGCAGTAGTCAAATCTTGGTTGGATTATTGCAACGCTCTTTAATGCAGGAATGCCATGACTGATTTGCCAGCTCCAAAAAGCACAGAATGTGGGAATTCATGCCATAACAGGAATGAGTTCTAGGGCCATTCATCTATAGAGGTCATACATCTGCTAACAACAGCACTCTTTAATTTCCTTCTATTTCTCACTGCATTTTCTTCAAGATCATGCGTATCCCGTTTGAATGCATAAAGAAGCTAGTGCTTTGTTATTCATAAGCCAGGATCAACCCACACCTTAATCAAGCCAACTTTAAAGCTACAGCTTTATACTAGGCCTGAATAATTTCAATATGTCCAATTGAGACGGAGGCACTCTTTTAGTGCAAGCCCCTTTGATCTCAGATTTGTTACCACTGGACATTAGGGTCTCCACCTAACACACAAGGTTCAGGACCTCAATAACAAGCTTCATAAAACAGCTGGTAGATCCTATCAGGCTATTGACAAGAAACCCAAACAGGAAATGTTGTCAACTTGTCAGCCAGTGGCATTACACTTGTCTGTCAACACAGCAGAAAACACCGTTGGTGTTTCTTTGGAATAGCAGGGCGATCTTGGCATGCCTAGTTAATTACCTTCACCTTAATCTTCTGCTCGAGAAAGAGTTTCCCGTACTAGGTCTCCCGGAAAGAAATTGTTTTTTGAATGTTCTCCTGACTGGAAACAGATGAATTATGAAATTGGTCATATCTCCAAAACCAACGATTGAAATGAGAACCTTTTTGAAAATATGTGACTTTCAGGACGTGACTGCACTCGTACATTTACTATGAAATCTGTCATTGTCACAAAAATTGGAAATGTAGGCTTTAAATTATATGAAGGCATAATAAGAAACATTACCACAAACCCACTTCTTATATTCATTATATCACAGGTATATTATTCAGACATAGGGAAGTAACATATTCTACTTGATAATCTCATAACAGAGCATATCTGCAAAATAGCTTACTATATGCACTTTTAATTTACAGTACGTGAGTTATGCAGTTACTGCATCTTCAGTGCCTGCCAGGTACTCTGTGTGCCTATCAATGGAAGCCTGAAGCAGTGGGGGTTGCAGTGAAAGTGAAGAGCACGTCATTTTAAAACACAGCATGCAGTGCTGAGACTGTTCGGTAAAGCTCAAGCCACAGCCAATGCTTTATCCCAAACCATCAACAAATGAAAAAACTAGGCAGCTGGAGTTTCTCACAGCCACTTTCAGAGGTATAATCATAGAACCCTTTAACTTCACTTGCTCTATTACGATTTTTCATAATTCTCAATATTACAATGCACATTTCTCTGAAAATACATTTTCATTTAATGATTATGTTCCTCGTCTTGGAGTAGACTAGAATGTCACAAACAGGTAACCATACAAACCAAAAATTCCCAGGAAATATAATTTGCAAAACATTTAGGCCCATATTTATGAAAAATGAAGCACAACTGTGCTAGCACAGTTGTGCCTCAAAAAGATTACTGCTGCATAACGATGTTTCTCAGCGGCATGGCTGCGCCATATTTATTAAAAGGTGCACCATGGCACTGAGAAAAGGCAAGCATCATAAAAAATTACTCTAGCCAGTGATGGACGGCGATACAAAAAATGGCGCTAGTGGGCCAAAAAGGACGGTAGACTGATTAGCGGCAAAAATTCTGCCGCTAGTCAGCCTAGCGTCATTTTTCGTTTGCACAAGCAGCCAAAAAATGACACCTGACAATGTACCACACCAACTGCCAGGGCGTTAACACCACTGACCACAGTGGTAGCCATCAACAGCCAGGCGGAAGACAAGGTACTGCCTACCATATTATGACATAGCAAACCACCACAATTTCCGGGACTGTACCAACGCCATTCAAAAGCCTGGCGGAAACACTTCACAGACCACGAAAGACTCACCATCAGAGACACAGAGAAGACCTCCACTGCCATGGAACCGGAACTTCAAGTCTTCCCGATGGGCTTCTACGCCATGGTCCACTAGGAACACCAACGCTGGTGAAGATGACGACGGTGAGTACAGCCGCCTAGCACACACAGGAGGGAGGGAGGAAAAGGAAAGTGGCACACACTCGCACAACACACACCATTCATACACACACCATACACACAACACAGCTGCAGAGTGAAACCAATGTTACAGGACCCACATCTAATTTAAACAAGGACCACGTTAAGGTTTAACTGATACTGTAATATGATGCCAACAGCCACCATATTGTCCATGCAATAACAAAAACAGGCGTCAATGTTTAGAAAGGGCCAATAGCCAGTCCAAAGTACAAAAGGCCCACATTGCCACAGAGCACAGCCCAAGCCCCAATTTGATTCCTGACATTATCCGTACTCCACTGTGCAGGGCCATCATGTTGGAAATGGACAGGCACCTCAGGGGGAAGGGTGTGGGTGTGGGGGGCACCTCAGCTGAAGTGGGTAACATGCCCACTGGTTCTGAAGGGGGCTCCTTGCCCAATTGTCTCTGGTGGGAGTGCAAGGCCACAGACTCTGAAGTGGGGAACATGCCCATTGGTTCTGGAGGGGGCTCCTTGCCCAATTGTCTCTGGTGGGGAGTCTAAGGCCACAGTCTCTGAAGTGAGGAACATGCCCACTGGTTCTGGAGGGGGTTCCTTGCCCAATTGTCTCTGGTGGGAAGTCTAAGGCTACAGTCTCTGAAGTGGGGAACATGCCCACTGGTTCTGGAGGGGGTTCCTTGCCCAATTCACTCTGTTGGGGAGTGTAAGGCCACAGTTTCTGAATTGGGTAACATGCCCACTGGTTCTGGAGGGGTCTCCTTGACCAATTGTCTCTGGTGGGGAATGTAAGGCCACAGTCTCTGAAGTGGGGAACATGCCAATTGGTTCTGGAGGGGGCTCCTTGCCCAGTTGTCTCTGTTGGGGAGTCTAAGGCCACAGTCTCTGAAGTGGGGAACATGCCCAGTGGTTCTGGAGGGAGCTTCTTGCCCAATTGTCTCTGGTGGGGAGTCTAAGGCCACAGTCTCTGAAGTGAGGAACATGCCCACTAGTTCTGAAGGAGGTTCCTTGCCCAATTGTCTCTGGTGGGAAGTCTAAGGCTACAGTCTCTGAAGTGGGGAACATGCCCACTGGTTCTGGAGGGGGCTTCTTGCCCATTTCTCTCTGGTGGGGAGTGTGAGGCCACAGTCTCTGAAGCGGGGAACATGCCCATGGGTTCTGGAGGTGGCTCCTTGCCCAATTGTCTCTGGTGGGGAGTGTAAGGCCACAGTCTCTGAAGTGGGGAGCATGCCCATTGGTTCTGGAGGGGGTTCCTTGCCCAATTCACTCTGGTGGGGAGTGCAAGGCCACAGTTTCTGAAGTGGAGAAACATGCCCACTGGTTCTGGAGGGGGCTCCTTGACTAATTCTCTCTGGTGGGTGGCTACATGCCCTCTGCTGGAGGTGAGGGCTTCTTGCCCACTGCTGGTGGAGGTGTGACCCTGACTGCCTCTGCTGGAGGTGAGGGCTTCTTCCCCACTGCTGGTGGAGGTGTGACCCTGGCTGCTTCTGTTGGAGGTGAGGGCTCCTAGCCCACTGCTGGTGGAGGGGGCCTCTTGCCTCTCAGGGTGGAGAGGACAAAGAGGACGTGTGGATGGATGTTGTGGAGGTGTCTACAAGTGAGGTGTGTGTGCTGCTTGATGTGGTGATGGTGGTAGTGGCTGTTGATTCAGTGCATGCAGGTGTGAGTGTGAATGTGACTGTGAGGGCGAAGAGGAGGAGGAGGAGGGGGAGACAGTGGAGGCAGTGGATGTTGTTGTGTGTGCAACTGTCGATTGTTTGTGTGAGTGCTTGTGGCCTGAAGTGTGGTGCCTGTGTTTGACCGTGATGCTCTTGTCTGATGTTGTGGGGGCATGCTTGTCTGTATGTGTGCATGGGATGGGTTGGGGTTGAGGAGACTGGGAGTGGGAAGTGGTAGTTGGAAAGGGGACAGTAGGAACAGGGACACTAGCTGCCAGCAGAGAGGAGGCCAGAGCCTGAAAAAATCTCCTTAGGGCCGCCAACCCACCGTGGATGCCCTCCAGGTATGCATTGCTGCATCTGGGATGCCAGCCCCCGGATGGCATTCACTATGGTTGACTGCCCTACAGAGATAGATCTCAGGAGGTCAATAGCCTCCTCCCTGAGGGCAGCAGGGCTCACTGGGGTAGGGCCTGAGGTTCCTGGGGCAAAGGAGATGCCCACCCTCCTGGGTGAGAGGACACAGCCAACTCGTTGGGTGGCTACTGGGAGGTCGGTGCTGGTATGGGGATGGCGGCTGTACCTGTAGCTGGGGTGGCTCCAGAGGTGTCTGCCACCACCAGGGAGCTACCATCGGAGGAGGAATCAGAGTCAGTGTTGTCATCTCCTGTCTCGCCGTGGTGCTCCCCTCGCCCTCCGTCCCACTGGTCCCCTTGCGTCGGTGGACTCTGCCTTCTCGGTCCTGTGGGATGCAGCTCCCTCAGTCACCGGTACCCCTGCTCCTCCGCCAAATGATGCTAATGCACACATGGACAGGATGACAGAAGAAAATGGAGGGAGAGAGAAAGGGAACACTATGCAAATTACAGCACCAACACCACAGATGGCATACACATTACCATCTCACACAGGGATCAGGAATGAGCACTATGCATCGCACTGGCATTCCATTGGCTGGGTACCACAGCAAGATGAAAGCCAACCGCTGCCAACTGCACCCCTCCTAGGACCCACTAAGCCCTGTCTGACCTGGAATGCTACCTGGCTAGATTACAAGATTTTGCTATACCCCTATTTACCTTGAGCTGTACCACGCAGCAATGTCTGAGCTGAGATTAAGGAGTACCCACTAACTGAAACCCACCACCAGGATCCCATGACAGCCAGCAAACATGGTTGTCACGCTCACTGTACTCACCCCCTTGTGGCTGCTGTGCTGCCCTCAAGTGCCCATCCAGCTCTGGGTAGGCAACCGCCAGTATGCAGGCCATCAGGGGGGTCAGGTTCCTACGGGCACGTTGCCCTTGTTGGCAGGCCATCCCCAGCTGGGCCTCCGCGGTCTTCTGGGCCCAGCGTCTCAGGTCCTTCCACCTTTTCCTACAGTGGGTGCTCCGCCTGCTCTAGAACCCCAGGGTCCGCCCGTCCTTGGTGATGGTACGCCACAGTCCCTTCTTCTGATGTGTGCTGACCTACAGAGGTAATACAGACAGGAGGACACCATTGAACATACAATCCAGCCTGTCTCACACATATGGCCCACAAATATAATTTCCATCCCCAGTGGCACACACATCACCTGGCGCCTACCATGTATACTACCACCAGACACCCCCCCTAAATGACACGCTGCTAGCACACACATCTCCATGCAACCTTTTTACATGCATTGCACCCATGGTATACTCACCTGTTGGTCTGCAGGCCCATACAGCTGTCCATGCAGGGGTAGGATCCCATCCACCAGGCACTCCAACTCCTTCGAAGGGAAGGCAGGGGCCCTTTCCCTGTTCACACGGGCCATAGCAGGATCCAGACAAAGGTCACAGCAGCACATGCAGTGGAGGTGTTGTCCTGTGGAAATTCAGGAATCAAGTGAGGTAATAGACAGAAAATGGCAGTCACATCCACGGTGGTGTATACTGTCACTGCCGCCGGTGATCCCCATTGGCCCCTGTACTCCATAGAGCCATATTTTAGCCAATGAGGAATAGCACGGTTGTGCAAGACCGCCTTCCGCTATGACGCCCAACGCTGGCGGAGTAACCTCACTTCCACCTGTCCCTACATACAGGACAGACTGTCGTCATTTTATGGTGGTGGACAACATTCAGAAAATTGAGAACTGCATCATTGCTGTAAATTGCACATACATTGCTATTCACATTGTCCCATTACATAAATGCTCTATGTACATTGAGGTGGTGATTCAATTGTTCAATTTGTGACACCCTACTCACTCTTGGGTCCCTTAGATACCTACCACTGCAGAGGGATAGAAGGATGAGACGTGACCCTGTGTAAAGACCCCTTGTGGATTTGGCGACACTGGAGGATAGGCACATAATACTGACCTTTAGACTGGACAGGGCCACAATCACAGAGCTGTGTGCACAATTGGAGACTGATCTGAAAACAGCTATCTGTCATCCATCTTGGATCCTCCCTCTTGTGCAAGTTCTATCAGTGCTCCATTTCCTGGCAACTGGTTCTGTCCAAGTGACAGTGGGCTTGGCAGCAGGAATGTCACAGCAAATGTTCTCAATTGTTCTGACAAGGGTTTTGTCTGCCTTGGTCAAACACATGTGCAGCTACATCACTTTCCCCTAGGTGGAAGATTTGGTCACTGTGAAGGCAGTATTCTAAGACATATACCAAATATCACTGGGGTGATTGACAGAACACATTGCGTTTGCCCCTCCCCCCGGGCCAAAGAGCAGGTGTTCAGGAATTGGAAGAGTTTCCACTCACTCAATGTGCAAATGGTGTGCCTGGCTGACCAGTACATCTCTGATGTCACTGCCAAGTATCCTGGGTCAGTGCATGATGCCTTCATCCTGAGGAATAGCAGCATCCCAAATGTGATGGCACAACTACAGAGGCTAATAGGTGAGCCAGAGTCTCCACCCAACGTATGTCAGTGTATGCCTTCAGGAGTTATCCCCATACCATTATGTAAGGATAATGTTTGTACCTCAATACTTGCAGGTGACTGTGTCTACCCAAACCTATCGTGGCTCCTGACCCCTATGAGGAATGCCAGGACAGGGGCTGAGAATCGGTATAATGATGCACATGGGTGAACCAGGCGAATCATAGAACGTACCTTCGGCCTCCTGAAGGCCAGGTTCAGATGCCTCCATCTGACAGGTGGATCCCTGTGCTACTCCCCTGAGAAGGTATGCCAGATAGTAGTAGCATGCTGCATGATGCACAACCTGGTCCTCAGACGACATGTGCCTTATCTGCAGGAGGAGGAGGAGATTGAAAATGCCCCTGTGGCAGCAGTGGATCCCGAGTACAGTGAGGATGAGGAGGCAGAGGATGTGGACAACAGAACATCAGTTATATGTCAATACTTCCAATGACACACAAGTGAGACAGTGGAACTGCCATTCCTCTGATTATTTATGTTTTCAGTGTGGCTGTAGCAGGATGGCATTAACTTCCTTTCCATCTCAACTGACTGTCACCTAAGGCTTCTCATTTTGCAGATGTTGGTGTTGTAACAACTGTGTGCTGATGTGATGACTATAGACAGCTACAGGTCATTATTTGTATGCTATCACTGTGTTCAGGTAATTTGCACAAGATGTGACTGTTTCCATATTTGCACATTTTCATCACATAAAACACTATCACTCAAGTTGTGTTCAAGGGTATTTGTTGTAGTGAAATTAATAGATGGAAAAGTGCAATGGAATGAGGTGATGGTAGAGGTAAGTTCAGGGTATTGGTCCAGTCTGTTTGTTGAACAGGTACAGTGTCCAAGGGGCCATAGGAAGAGGAGCAAAGGCAATTCACAGTGGACAAGGTGATAGAGTGGGTTACAAGGGGGACATTCAGGAGGGTTTCATTTCCTGGCAGTGGTCTTTGCGAGTGTCTCTGGCTTCTGTCTGGGTCGCAGGGAACGTTTGCAGTGTGATTCACCTTCTGCAGAGGGAGGAGTGCTGGTGGCCTGTGGTTCCTGTGGCAGGGCCTCCTGTCCACTAGCTGCAGTAGATGTGGTGGGCTGTTCAGTTGACTTGCTAGTGGAAGGGGCCCACTGGTGTGTTGTCCATTCCCTCATGATGTTGGCCATATCAGCCAGCACCCCTGCTATGGAGACCATGGTGGTGTTGAGGGCCTGCAAATCTTCCCTGATCTCCTGATGGTATACCTCCTGCAGCCGCTTGTTCTCCTGCATGTTGTTAAGGATCTGGCCCATCTTGTCCTGGGATTGTTGGTAAGCACCCAGGTTAATTAGTGAGTGCCTCTTGGAAAGTTGGTTTCCTGGGCCTGTCCTTCCCCTGGAGCACAGCTGTCCTCTGTGTGTCCTTGTCCCCCTGTGCCTGTGTCCCACAGCCACTGACCCCAGGACCCTGATTGTCTTGGCTGTGAGGTGTGGACTGGGGTCCCTGTACAGGTGGGCACACTGTTAATTGACGTGTCCTAGGGACAGAGGTGTGGGGATGTTGGGTGGGTGCTGTGGTATTGGATACTGAGGGGGAGGCTCTGTGGTGGAGTAGGAGTGGGCTGGAGTGGCTGATTGACCAGTAGTCCCTGATGGGCCAAGTAGTTCATCCAGACCCAGAAGTCCAGACTGTCACTGGGGGCATCTTTTGTTGGGGGACTGTATAGTCGTGGCACCTCCTACCAGCTGGGATTGGCTGGGGAACCTGTGGGGATGTAAGTGATATATTATGCTTCATGTCTGTGACATATTGTACATCCCTAGCCTCCCCTACATTGTTGCTGTTGACCTGCTCCCTTTGTTTGTGTATGGTGATGTATTGTGGGATTGTTAGTTCTCCATGCTGTGCATGCTTTGGTGATGGGTGCACTTGCAGGGCTGGGAGGGCTGTACATGCATTGGTATGGCACACAGGGCTTGGCATTGGGGTTAGTCACATGTGGAGGTGCACTGTGTGGAATGGAGTGGAGTGATGGGAGTCACGGTGAGGGTTTGAGATGGCATGCAGGTATGGGGGATGATAAGTAGCAAATATTTACTCACCAGTGCCCAGTCCTCCAGCTACTTCTATGAGTCCCTCAGGATGCAGGATTGCCAAGACTTGCTCCTCCCATGTTGCCAGCTGTGGGGGAGGAAGTGAGGGTCCACCTCCAGTCCTCTGGATGGCAAGCTGGTGCCTTGCTGCCACGGAATGTAAGTTCCCCCGTAAGTCGTTCCACCTCTTCCTGAGGTCACCCCTTGTTCTTGGATCCTGTCCCACGGCATTCATCCTGTCCACGATTCTCCGCCATAGCTCCATCTTCCGGGCAATAGATATTTGCTGCACCTGTGCTCAAAACAGCTGTGGCTCTACCCTGACTATTTCCTCCACCATGACCCGCAACTCCTCATCTGTGAAACGGGGGTGCCTTAGTAGGGACATGGGTGTTGTGTGGTGTCTGTTGTGCAGAGGGTGTTGAGTAATGTGGTGGGATGTGGGATGTGGGGTGCGTGACAGATGAATGGGTGTTTGTGGTGTGTGTGTGTAGTTGTCTCTGTGATTTGCGTGGCTAGCTATTGCAGTCTTTTTGTGTTCATAAAGGGTTGTGTGTAATGTGGGTGTGTGTTTTATAGTGCTGTGGGTGGGTGGGGGTGATGTGTGTATGAGTGGCAGGTGTGTGATAGTCGTTTTGTCCAATGTTGTGTTGTTTTGTATTTGAGTGGCCATTCTGACCGTGTCGGTGTGTTCCGCCAATGGTTTACCGTAGTTGAATGTCAACCATGGTGCTTCGTGGGTCCTAATGTGGTGGGCGTAGTTTTGTTGGCGTGATGGTATGGATATATGTACCAACACTTACCACTTACCTTTGTTCTGGCGGATATGTGTTTGTGGTAGTATTTGGTCAGTTTAGTGTGTATGTCATAAAATGGCAAAAGGATGTTTACCTCCATGACTGTATGTTGGCGGTCGTCAATGCGGCGGTAAGAAAAGGGGAGTTCAAGGCTTGGCAAGGGGTTTTAAATGCCAAGTCAAGGTGGCAGTGGGACTGCACACACAGGCTCTGCAGCGGCAGGCCTGAGACATTTTACAGGTATACTGAAGTAGGTGGCACAAGCAGTGCTGCAGGCCCATTAGTAGCATTTAGTTTACAGGCCCTGAGTATTTTTTGGATTTGTGGATACACCAATGTTAGCATGTTAAGGGGTGCAGCACATGCATTTTAGCACTGGTTAGCAGTGGTAAAGTTCTCGGAGTCCTAAGGCTAAACAAATGGTACAGCAACAAAACAGGAGGTAAGCAGCAAAAAGTCTGGAGTAGGACCACTCTAGGATGCCAGGTCTAACATGTTTCCCCTCCAAGCTGAAAGTGGGGAGAGCTATCCTACCTCTAGGGAGTTTTCATCACGAAGGCAAAGAAACCTAGATACACTGTCAGAATTGGTGTGGTTATGTTATGTTATGTTATGCTAAGGGGATTTATAAAGCCCATAGCTGCCCCAGAATCGGGGCTTCCCAGCACTAGACCTAGAAGATGGATAAGCTGAAGCCAATGGCCTAAGAGAAAAGGACAGGCACTAGATGAAGAAAAGCCATAGCTTCAGGGATTATCTGAAGTGCAGCTGGTTCTTGATTTTTCTAATAGGATAAGGCAGCAAATTCCACAGGACCGGGGCAGTAATACGAAAGGAACGACCACAAGCTCTGACTCTCCTAAAACACTGGACAGTGGCCAAATTGAGGTTGCTTGACCTGAGAAGGTGAGTAGGTTGATATCACAATCGAAGATTGGACAAAATGGGGGTCTTCTGAGAGTACAAAATCGTATGGGCAACACAGAAGGTTTAAAAGTGGATGCACTTTTCCACTGGGAGCCAGTGAAGTTTGTGGAGAAGACCAGAGACAGAGCAAAGTTTTGGGGGAGAGAACAGCAGCCTGGTGGCCACATTGTGGGCTAGCTGGAGTCTTCTGATGACTGACATGTTGACACCTAGGTACAAGATGTTGTAATAGTCTAGTTGAGACAGAATTACTGCTTGGATGATGGTTTGTCGGTTTCTAAAATCAAAGAGGCCAAGAATAGACTCTAGACTTCTCAAGATCCCAAAACAGGTGCCTGCTACTGATTTGGCGTGAGCCTCAAAAGTCAAGGAGCTGTCCCTGATGTCTCCTAGATTTTTTAATGGAACCACTGGGAAGCCTAAGGGAGGGGGGCTACCAGTGGTCACCCCAAGAGTGTGTATAATTTCCCAGTAGAAGGACTTCAGTGTTATTCACACTTAGACAAAGACAATTGGCATTCATCCACTCTGCAAATGCTAACAGTCTTTTTTTTAAATTAGACCTGTCAAGCGTACGATTATCTGTATGGAGAGCCTTATTGTTCCTCATTTTACTAACAAAATAATCAGCTTTAGCTTTCGGAATCAGTTTGTAGAAAGATCTAATGGCTGCTCTATGACGAGTTTACTGCAAAGGGTCATAAGCTTTCTTTCAGGAAAATTCTAAGGCTTTGCAGCACTTATTGGCCATGGTGAAAGCTTCATTAAACCAGAGAGAGGTGTGTTACTTTCTGGAGGCAGTCTGACTAGCGGGAATGAAAACATCTAAGGCTGTGTTATTAGCTGCCTCAACATTAGAGGCAAACTGAGTTCGGTTAGCCTGAACGAAATCTTCAATTTAACGGGGATTGAGTGTATTCCAGGGGTGTTTCAAAATCTGGTTCAAGGTGATTGTCTATGTATGGAAGGCAGGCAGAGGGTCAGGGAAACCAGGAAATGGTCGGTCCATAGCATTAGAAGAGGGGTTGTGGCCAAAAGAGTACTAAAGTTGGTGAAAACTGGGTCTCAGAGGTGGCCGGCAGAGAGCGTAGCTGGTGACACCTGTTGTAAAAGTTGCAAAGCAATGAGATCATCTAAAAAGGTAGCAATGTCACATTCCTGGGTTGCATCTCAGTGAATATTAAGGTCTCCCAGAATGTTAAAGTTAGCTGATTTGATAATCTAAGGGGTAATGAAATTAATCTGCGCCTCTCTAAAAACTATAGGGGCTAGAAGAATGATAGATGAGAAGACCTGGGAGAGTAAAATTATGGTTCAAGGAGATTTTAAAGAGAGCACGTTTGCAGTTGGAAATGGTGCAGTGGGATAGATTACAGCTATACCTATCTTGATAAATCATGGCAATGCCACTCCCCCCCCTCACCACTAGTCCTATTGATTTTCTTCAACTAGCTGGGAGGGAGTGCCAAGGCAGGTTCTGTTACTGTGAACTGGCAGAGCCAGTTTTCATTAAGAAACAGGAAATCAGGGGCCTGTCCTTGATAAGGTCAACAGGATCAGCATGGTGTTTGAACAGGGAGTGGCAGTTAATGCTACAAAGCCTGAACTCTGTAGGCTTGGGCAAGGACTGGTAAATCAGCTTAGTGATGGATACAGGTGAACTAAGTGCAAAGTTGCAAGTCTTGCAGCGTTGAGGCACCTCATCTGGCACCCATTTGTGCTTGCTACAGGTCTATGTATAGGTTCTGAGATCTTGGAGTTCATCAAAAGAATATACTAGCCTCTGAGAAAGGGGAGATGCAGGGTGCCTGGCCCCTGGTGCTGTCAGGTCCTCCATTAAATGCCAGTGAAGCTCTAACAGGCTTCTCCCAGGCATGCCTGTGATTGCATACCCCTTCAGCCAATCAGGATGTGGCAGCTGGAGACGATGCCATCAATTAAATCAGTGCAGAAAAGTAATAGAATGAGTGCATGCAAATAACAATTATTTTTAAAACAACACGGTTAAACACAATCAAATAAAATTCTAAAAGTCTAAAGATCCTAATTCTTAAAAATGCAATGCAAGCTCTGGCCAAACAATAAAGTTATACCAGAGGTCGGCGAGTTCGTGTTGCAGCCTCCATTAAATGCTAGTGAAGCTCTAAAAGGCTTCTCCCAAGCGTCCCAGGATACTCCCTCAGCCAATCAGGACACGGCAGCTGGAGATGATGCTGTCAGTAGAAGCTGTGCGAAAAGTAGTAGAATGAGTGTGTGCAAGTAATAATTTTGAGTAAAATAACCCAGTTTGCGAGTCGCAAAACCGGATGTACAACAGTGTCAATGACACTGTCTGTGTTTTGCAATGGGGTCGCAAATGACCTAACTCATGGATATTCATGAGGTAGGTTGCAATTTGCGACCCCATTGGGAATGGCCGCCCTCACAGGGATGGTGGCCTGCTGGGGACAGCAGACCACTATGTCTGTGACTGCTTTTAAATAGAGCAGTTTTTTTTTTAAATGCAGCACGTTTTCCTTAAAGGAAAACGAGATACATTTCAAAAACAAAAATGAAAAGTTTTCTTTTCAATTTTTCAGAGCAGGCAGTGGTCCGTGGGACACCGCAGGCATGCAGGTATAGTGCCACTATTTCCTTGCTAGACCCTACACCCAGGGCTCTTATGTCCAGCTTTCTCAAACTGAGCTCATGGGCTGACTTCTCCTCAAGAGCCAGTTTCCTTTACTTATGAGCCTGTTCCGATTTAGCAAATACCAGCCTGGGTTTTCTTTCCTTCCTCCTGTCTGCCAGCTCCTCCAGTGACAGGTTCCTGAAAGAGATACTGCTCCCAGGTCTGGAAACCACTCTTGCACCTGGCAAACTGTTGGCCTTTTCCACTGGTGGTTCCCCTCACTCATGGGAATCCAAAATCAGGTCATCTTCCTCCTCAGGAATTTTCTGCTCCTTCTCTGGGATGTCTTCCCCTGTGACCTAAGCCTCTGATCAGGCCCTAAACACCTTTTGTAGTTCCACCTTCCTGGTGAACCCCTTGTAGACACTTGAAAGTCCTTGCAGAAATTCTGCAGCTGTTGCACCGTGTAAGACTCCAACCTGGTCAGCTCAGAGTCAATTACTGCAGGGGCCGCTTCTCCAGAATGAGACATAATTTAACAGAAAAATCCAAAAGGCCAATTAGGGCGAACCTGAAAAATAAAAAGAACAAGCATTTGCAATGCAGTAGGTCTCACATTTGTGAGAGTTAGAGCTATTGACATTGTAAATGACAATGTCTTTTACCTATGTGTTTTGGTTTGGAGTGTAGTGGATGTATGCCAGGTGCCACAGCAACCCTCACAGGCCTGTCGCTGCAGAAGAGAGGACACAACCAGGCCACCATCTCAGGAGTGTTTTTGCCTCATTCCTACAGACTGGCTGTGATACACTAGAGATGCAGTCCTTTCTAGTGTGTTTACCTAAACCTTTATAGCACCAAACAAACCACAAAGAGGCACCTTCATGGCATTTAACCCAGGGAATTAGAAGGTCAAAGGAATTAGGAGCAAATAAAAGGGGGCAGCAATATAGATCTGCATGTTAAACTTGTAAAGGAATTATTTCTCTACATTGACAATACCAAGCTAACTTTTAAAAACATTGACTATATATAAAGAGAATAACAGAAGAGGTAGCTTTACAGAGCAGGAGGCTTCAAATGTGAGCAGAATGGTGAAACAGAGCTTAAGTGGCAGATGGGCTGACAGGATAGGTTCCAGAGGTGTGACATCTGTGACCGTGGGTCAGTGTTTTAAATGGAAATACAGAAGGGCTAGTACTCTGTATTCATTTAAAGCACTGCCTTGGATTCATTGTCGCATGACAGCCCTCGTCTTAGGACTGAACTCTGTAGAACAGCTACATGTACTTGAATCTCCTGGGCCTTGATGGTGCCTTTTTTCTGTGCATAGAATTGTGCACTGGCTGATGGTTTTGAAGTGAGAATTATCTCTGTTGGCGTGGCTACTCAAAATTTGAAGTCTTGGCCATGCCATCTGTACCACTCAGAGTAGAGCGTGAAGCCTGGGTTTGGACTATAGAGTGTTTTTTGCCTAGACCAATGGTGCCCAGTGAGGCTACTGCAGAACTGGTTCATTGGCATTTTTTCAGGCTATGAAAATGATTCAAATGTATGTTTTTTTGAGAATCCAAGGTAGGTCCAGAACCATGCCAGAGTTTCTTGATACCCACATAAAATAAATTGCATGAAAATAATTTAAATGGAACTAATTTACACAGTGGTTACCCTGCAAGCCTGACATGGATCCTGCCTCCCCAGTTCTTTAAGGGGAACGCGTGTTCTATAATGACATGCAATAAAGTGTTCTAATAACCTCAACATATACCTATAATATGTATATAGCACATAAAGTGAAATAAAAAAAGATGCTGTGTAGCGCACTGCTTGCTGTACCACCTGTAACAACAGTAAGGCCCTCATTATGAACACGGCGGTAAACACCGCACCGCCGGTGGTGGCGGTAACAACCGCCAACAGACGTGCAGTCCGAACCACCAAATAATGAACCAACTTAAACACAGGCATCCTGAAAACCACCCACCGTCAGCAGAGGAGTGCCACCAACAACGGCAGAGCCCGTCCACAGGCCGACGGAAAGGCCCTACCCGCCCATCAAATAATGAAGCACTAGACCGCTGTCACTTCCGTGGCAGGAACCACTGCCGCACAAAGTCAGGCGGAAATGAACCAAATATAAGGAAACACTCACCGAAGGCTCACACAACACGCTGAAGCAGATGTGGATAAAGAGTTGCAGATCATGGCAGCCCTGCTCCTTGCCATATACCTCCACGACCAAGGCCACTGATGAAGAAGACCACGGTAAGTAAAAACCTACTAAAAAAGGTAAGAAAGGGCACAGTTACATACCCACCCACTCCACCCACCCTGCAACGCTCCCACAACCCTTCACAGCAGCACAAGCCATACACCCCACAGCAAGAGGTACTTACCCGACACAAGGCAAATACAACCTGCCCAAAGTACATACATGTGCTCAACACTCCCAAACATTGAAACAATAAACCACGGATCCAGAGTGTGCCATAAACAACACAGGCCACACATTAACTTTTATTCTGCTCAATGAGCAAAATAAGTGCATATAAGGCCAATGGCCAGTCCAGAGTAAAAGTAGTCTGATGGGCCACAATGGCCCCAACTTGACTCCCACAAGTGCAACAGTACTCCACCTCATAGGGGCAACAATGGGGCATCCAGGCACCTCAGAGAACAGGGGCAGGGGGTGGTGGGGACTTACGACTGGGACGGGTGGGCTTAGATTTACATTTGGAAGGTGGAGGGGGCTTGGGTTTTGTGCTTGCAGCTGGTGGAGCAGACTTGGCCTGGGGTGAGGCAGATGTTCCTGGACCAGCACGGGGTCTCTTCCTCACAAGGGAGGTATCACGGGAATGGGAAGGGCAGACAGGGGCAGGCTGTGACATGGGAGGAGTGGACAGGGCAAGAAGGTGGGCACGTTTAGGGACAACACGGGGTGGCCCAGTGGGTTCAAATAGGTTTACACGGGATAGGAAAAGTTTCTTAGGTGCAATTGGGGTGGACCTGGAGGAAGGCGAGGGAGTGGAGGTAGAGGGAGTGGTTGTAAGAGGTGTAGGTGTGTGTGATGTGGGTGCAGGTGACTAGACAGTATGCTGAGGTGTGGTGGATGTGTGATGGGTGGGTGTTTTGGTACGTTTGAGTGTCTTGGGAGGAGAGCTGGTGGACACAGTGGGACAAGACAGGCTGTCAGTGTAAATGTATGTTGTCTGGCTGTCTGCAAGTCTGGTGAGTGTGCTGCATGTGTCAACTAAAGTTGTTGTGGTGAGTGCAGGTGTGATGCTGGAGTGCATAAATGGATGTCTGATATTGTGGTGACTGCAAGAATAGGGTCAGCAACATTGAATGGGGGTGCAGTGCCTGTGGGTGTGCATGTAGAGGGGACAGACAGGGAGGTGGAAGAGGTGGACACACTGGGGGAAGTGGATGTTGGTGTGTGTGCATGTGTATGTTGGCTGCGTGTATGCCTGTGGTGGGAGGTGTGGTGCTTGTGTTTCGAAGTGTGCTTCTTCTGTGTTGAGGTGTGTGTCTGCGTGTCAGAATGTGTGCTTTGGACGGGTGAAGGGAGTGGGGTGCTGGAAGGGGTAGAGGTGGTTGGAGAGGGGATGGAATGACCAGGGACACTGGCTGCCGTCAATGAGGAGGCCAGAGCCTGAAAAGATCTCTGTAGGCCAGACACAGCACCGTGAATGCCATCCAGGCATTGGTCTGCTGCACCTCTGATGCTAGCCACTGGATGGCTTTGACGATGGTTGTCTGCCCTACAGAGATGGTTCTCAGGAGGTCAATAACCTCCTCCGTGAGGGCAGCAGGGCTGACTGGGGCAGGGGAGGATGTGCCTGGGGCGAAGGAGATGCCCACCCTTCTGGGAGAGCGGCCACGGGCAACTCGGCGGGGAGCAAATGGGAGGGCGGTGATGGTATGGGGGGGTGGCAGAAGATGACACTGAAGGGGTGGGCCCACTAGGGTCCGCCACCGCCAGGCAGCTCCCATCGGAGGAGGTATCAGAGTCACTACCTCCAGCGATAGTTGCCTCCCCCATGGTACTCCCCTCCAACCCACTGGTCCTCTTGGCGTCGGACGACTCTGCTTCCGAGGAACTGTGGGCCGCTGCATCCCCACTTGCCAGTGCCTCAGCTCCCTCGCCAGATGGTGCTGATGTACACAGACAACACAAGAGAACAGGGATGGGGGACAAAACAGAAGAGACACTTGTAAATAGCTGAATGGCAGTACATAACTGGTTCACTCATACACCCACACTGAAAATATTCCACCAAGCAGCACCTTGGTGGAATACACATACACATACACATGGCTATGCCCCTGACTAGTGGCCACAACCCTGCTCTACAGCCATTCCCCACAGCACTGAAGGACCTGACGTATTGCAGACTTGACCCTTACACCCCTACTCCCCACGGGGGCCATTATGTAGATGGACATCAGTCAGAGACCCTGCCACTAGACAGCATAAATACGACCGCACACACACACATCCATCAAGTAGCCAAAGTATGGTATTTGTACTCACCCCCTTGTGACTGCTGTGCAGCCTTCAAGCGCCCATCCAGGTCCGGGTATGCCACTGCCAGAATGCGGCGCATAAGGGGGGTCAGTGCCCGACGGGCACCCCTACCTAGTTGAGAGAACTTCACGAGCTGGGCCTCACAGAGCTTCCTCACCCAGCGCTGCATGTCCTCCAAGCCCTTCGTGCAGTGGGTGCTCTGCCGTTTGTAGAACCCCAGAGTCCGCACCTCCCTGGCGAGGGCATGCCAAAATCTCCTCTTCTGGTGGGTGTTTACCTATAAGGGACACACAGAGAAAGTAACACTGAGGTCAGACACTGGCCAATAATAACAAGTTGGCTATACGTCCACTATGGGATGGACATTTCAAACAGCATAACAGCACACACACACACGCAGCATGTCAGGAACCCAGGACTATACAGTGTCACACGTGCACACATGTATACAGCCATCTACCACCATTACACACATCCATGCCCCCCAATCCCACTACTCACCTGTACCTCTGGCCGACCGTAGAGCTTGGCATACAGGGGCAGGACCCTGTCCACGAGCTTCTCCAATTCTTCATTGGTGAAGGCCGGGGCCCTTTCCCCTGCCACACGTGCCATTTTCATGACCAGAGGCAGGACACAGCAGTACACTCAGTGGAGTACCTGCATGCACGAGATCTGGGAGTCAAGTAAAGTTGGGGTGACGAGTTCCCGAACGCACTGCGGCGGTGTGCACCGTCACCGCCGGCGGCGCTCATGACATGCTAAGAATACCCATTGACAACCATGTTAACCAATGAATTTGCGCACTGCGGTAAACACCGCCTCATGCTATTATGTCAACCGCTAGCTGTATGAGGTCACTTCCACCACAACACTTCTGTATTACAGGGGGCAGACATTTTGGCCTTAACTCCACACTTGTAAAACCCTCATCAGCACCATGCAGGCCCTATTGTCCCCTAAACACCCATAGGCATGAAACAATATACATTACCTCACCTGAACAGTCCTGATATATCATTGTGGTCATGTTGCTGCAATGTCACACATACAAAGCATTTATGTCGTTGACTATCATGCCAGCAGTGCTGAATAAGAAACAATGTGTGCAGATGTATGTGTGTTCCTCACATGTTTTCTCCACTCTTCCTAGGTACAACCCTTGTGGCGAGGGAGGGCCCCATCAGTGTACAGACCACTTGTTGATTTGCGGACGATGGTGGAGCGTCACATCATTATCAATTACAGACTCACTCGTGCTACTATTCATGAACTTTGTGCATTATTGGATCCAGCACTGAGACCGGCTAATCGGAATCAGCATGGCATCCCTACTGAAGTACAGGTGCTCTTTGCACTCCATTTCCTGGCCACGGGCTCATTTCAAGTGACAGTGGGCATGGGTGCAGGTTTTTCACAGCCAGTGTTTAGCATTATACTGTCCAGATTCCTGAATGCATTTGTATGACACCTGCAGTCCTATGTGAGGTTTCGACAGAGTGCTGACCTCCCTGCCATCAAGTTGGACTTCTATGCCTTAGCCTTAGCCAACATACCCTATGAGATAGGTGTCATCGATGTCACCCACATAGCTCTCATCCGCCCCAAGAGTCAGTGAACAGGTGTACAGAAACAGGGAGAACTTTCATTCCATGAACATTCAATTGGTGTGTACTGCAGTCGAATACATCTCACATGTGAATGCCATGTTCCCTGGATCAGTCCATGATTCCTTTGTGCTGAGGAAGAGTAATGTGCCATACAAGATGGAACAACTACAAGAGGACAGAGGATGGATCATAGGTAGGTGTTTCTGTCACTTATTGCCACATAGCAGACAGCCAGGCTGTCTGCCACTGAGGGCTGTCATTGACAATCCTGTTTTGCCCCGTTTTTTAGGTGATTCTGGCTACCCCAACATGCGTTGGCTCCTGACATCAGAGTGGAATCCGGGAACAGATGCAGAAAGGAATTACAAAGAGGCCCATGGATGGACTAGGAGGGTTATAGAGTGCACTATAGGTCCCCTGAGGGCTAGATTTCATTGCCTACATGTCTCTGGCGGGTCCCTGGCCTATGGGCCTGAAAAGGAATGTAGAATAGTTGTGGCCTGCTGCATGCTGCACAACGTGGCTGTGAGGAATTCTATCCCCCTCTTAGAGGAGGAGGGTGCTGTATATCCAGACCTGCTTCCTCAGAGAGGGGATGAGAGTGATGGTGATGATGAGAAGGGGGAAGATGTACATTCCAGGACCCAACTGATACAACTCTACTTCCAGTAACTTTGTGGGACTAATCAATGAGATTGCTGTCTGTGCAGCATACTGTCAGTGTGCCTTTTCATCATTGCCACTGTGACCAGGTCTGCATAGGACAGGTAACATTATAGTATAATAGTCCGACACATCTGTAGGCACAACAACATGTTATGCGTGTGGTGCAATTCCTGCTACTCAGATAATAATAAATGATTTATAATACAGTTGCATCCATACTTCACTTTGTTTAAACATAATGACAGGGGACATTGGAATAGATGAACTGGTGTTTTATTTGCTGCAGGGATTACATCGTGCAGTTTACAGTGATGGGAATGGGCTACTGGTGGTTGTACAATATGGCAACATGGTTGCAGCATTTGCTGGCAGTAGTGGTATGTCCATCTATGTTTTCTAGTGTTTGTTGTTGTTTTCACACGGTTTGGTCATTGGTTCAGTGGGACAGCTCTTGCCAGAGTCACTTCTTTGAGGAGGCCTTGGTCTTGGCAGGTGTTCTGGGCCTGAGGGACCATTTGAGTGCCAGGTGTTGGCCTGTTCGGGTTGAAATGCATGTCTCCTGTGTGTCCTAAGATGGTGGAACATGTCCAGTTGCTGCTGCTGTTGTTGTTGTCCGGTCTGTATCTTGGTCTGTAGTAGGGGCTTCCTGGTCTGTGTGGGCCTCAGGCTGTGTTGGGACAAGGTGCAGCAAAGCACCTGCTATGTTTGCCATTGTGGCATTGTGCAGTTCCCACTGCTCCATGGCCTCTTGGTGGTGTGCTACCTGCATCCTTTGACTCTTCTCCAGGGTGGATACTATCTGTGCCAATCTGTCCTGGGTATGGTGATATGCTCCCAGGACCTCAGAGATCACGTCCTGGGCTGCAGCATCAATCCTGTGGTCTCCCCCCTGGGCCACTGATGCCCTCCAACTGGGCCTAGCCCCCTGTGCCTGTGACCCCTGCACAGGTCTGGCGGTACCACTTGTACTGGGGCCATCGACTTCCTGACTGTTGGTAGGGGGTGACTGTGGCCTCTATCCATGTGTTCCACAAGTCTGTGGCCTGGATACACAGGTGTGGGGATGGTTGCCCGGGACTGATGTTGTTGGCTGGGTGGTAGGGGTGTTAGTGATGTCCTGGGTGGGGCTGCTGGATGATGACAGTCCAGGACTGTGTGAGGGGCCAGGGTGATCGTCAATGTTCAGGGCTCCATCCTCAGTGTCCTGGGAGGTGCCTCTGTCTCCCTGTGGGGCACTGTCACTCCTTGACCTGTCCGTCAGGGTGGCATGGGTGGTGGTGCCTGTTGGGAGGATTGGACATGTCTGTTACAATTACATGATTGGATGGGGTGCACAGGACTGGGTTGTTTTGTGCAGGTTTTCACACTTTGGGGCAATGCAGAGTGCCTATGTGAGGTTTGCATTGCATTTTGCTTTGGATGTGGGGGTGCCTTGTGGGTGGTGTAGTCCCTTTGTGATTCCAGGCAGAGGTAGGTGCTGTGCACAGGGGGAGGGATGTGGGCCTGTTAGTGGGTTTGTGGGCATGCAGGGTGACTGGATGTAGTGATTGTGGCGCGAGTGGGGTAGTGGTCCTGGTGGCTGTTGGAGGAGTGGGGTGGTGCATGCATTACAGGTGTGATGGTTATGGGGTAAATGTAGACGACTTGCTCGGTTCCATTCCTCCAGTGAGTCCAGTGAGTCCCTCGGGGTGCAGGATGGCCAGTACCTTTTCCTCCCAGTCACTGTAGTCGGTAGGTGTTAATGGAGGTCCTCCCCCAGTATTCTGGACTGCAATGTTGTGCCGGGATGCAATGGACCTTACCTTCCCACGCAGGTCTTTCCATCTGTTGCGGATGTTGTCCCTGGTGCGTGGATGGTGTACCACTGCATTGACCTTGTTGACTATTGTCTGCTATAGCTCCATCTTCCTGGCGATGGATGTGTGCTGGACCTGTGCCCCGAATAATTGTGGCTCAGCCTTCAGTATCTCATCCACCATGGCCCTTAGCTCCCTTTCTGTGAAGTGTGGGTGTTAGGGGGGTGCCATGGTGTGTGTTGTGAATGGTGTCTTGTGTGCCTCTAAGTGAGGGTGCTCTTGTGTGGTTGGGTGTGTGAGTGTGATGTGGCGTTCAGTGTCTGCCTGTAGTGTTGTCCATCTGGCTTCTCCTATTGGCAATGCAAAGGATTGTGGGGTCTGTCTGGGAGTGTTTTATAGTGTTGTGGATGTGTATCGGGTGTGTGGGTTTCAAACTTGCCAATGTATGCATTTCTTACTGTTGGTCCCACTTATTGCCCCTGTTCGGTCTGCACCGCCAATGGTCGTTCGGCTTACACTGACCGCCGCAGTGACTTGTGCTTCATTATTTGGAGGGCGGGGTGTTTGTGTGCACGGTGGTGGCGGGGTGGGAGGTCCAGCATTTCCGCCGCCATGGTCCTGGTGGTGACTGGTGGCAGGGAGAGTTTTGTTGGTTTCTGATTTTTGCATCATTATATGGCGGGTTTCTGTTCACTGCCAATGGCGGTCTTCTGTTCGCCGTCACCACGGTTGTCGACGGTGTTTACTGCCGTGTTCATAATGAGGGCCTAAGTCTCTAAACCTTTCAAGGCTGAGAATGTTTGCGAGTAGTTACCAATTCATACATTTGTCAGTCTGCACAACCTCTCTATGACATCCTAACCGTGGAATGCACCCTCCAATCCCATGTGAGCAGATTTACTCCAACCTAATGTTACATAATACAGGTGTTATATTATGTGTGTGTAAATTGAGTTATGACCTCAAATTCATATTCCACATTTGTAAATCAAGTCATTTACACAAGTAAGTTGAACCTATACATGCAAATGACTGTGAATCAGACAATGAGTGCTATGGGGCACAGAAGCCCAACTTCCTGCTTCCCAGGAAATCATTTGACAAGTAAATCTCTTGGTGCCCAATTAGGTGCTGGGAAAAAGTTTGCATTCAAAATATACCTGCAGACCAGGATGTGGACATTGATCCAGCCAAGGGTAGCCACTGTCCGCGCCACTGTTGTGGCACTGGATACCGCAGTGGTGGTGCCTTGTGTAATATCACGCTGATGCTTGGTTCCCTTTCTGGTGTTGACATAGTTTGGGTGTGTGGCACAGCCGTAAATGAGAAATCACACAGACCTTTTCCAGCTGGCAAGCAGCTCTTTGTGAATTATAATATCGAATACAATATACTGACACATGGTGGGGCACATTCCGCTCCATTGTTTTTAGGTTGTCTGTGCCTTTACAGGCTGGGACAAACCATCTGAGTATTAATTTGGCCTAGCTATTCAATGGGTCTTCTATTGGAACAGCTGGGCCAGGGAGCAATGCAATTTTCAGCTCGTCAGATTTTGCACACGTTTGCCTTCTGTATAGTGTTGTCTGAAACCATGGCACCCCTTTTGCTGTGTTCTGAAAGTTCTCACTAACTGTGATAGTAATGGTCTGTGCTCAGTGTTTTAGTTCAGTGACGGCCGCTGTCTTCCATGCAGTGATGGTGTGATATATTATTCAAAGGCTCAGGTGGTATCTCCCTGGATGATGAAAGGCCAAGCTAGCCCCTCAGGGAATCGAACATTCAGTTCTTGCTTCTACATAGATCTTTGCTGAGGACATATTAGGCCTGTGGGCTACCTTAGCTCATATTCAGGCTACCTTCACTTAAATGCCAGGACCTCAAATTTAAAAAATGTGTAATGTGAACAAAATGTGTGATGCAATTATTTAAAAAAAAAAAACTTGATGTACACTATTTCAGTTTTCTAGGGTCTTTTCACTGTGGCCTTGTGCGAGCCATATTATAATAACCTATCAATGTTGTGCCATCGACAAATCTGGACTTGTTATAGCACCTTTTGTAGTCTTTCTTTGTTGACTTATACAAACAGAGACTTCAGTCACAGTGACACATTTGGGTTACATATGTACAAGCAGTGTCCTGGTGGTCACAGTTTGTGAAACAACAGTTCCCCTGTTTAATACATCTCCTGCCCCTGGAATCTTTACTGTTACTGTCCAGGATTGACTTTGAGTTGTAGTCCTTGGGGTGTGAACCCATATAAACAAATACATATATCCCAATAGACATGGAGAGGCATGGTGAAGCACTGAGAGGAACACCAGTAGTTGAGGGAGTGAGAAAAAGACCTCTTGATAGGGTCTGAAATATATTTTCTTGACATTGATTTTCCATGCACTTGGTAACCATGGCAATCAGAAATAATACATAGAGTTTACATCAAATGATGCATGGGAACTTAGTGGAATGGTTACATGAAGCCTGGGGTTGGAAGAGAGGAGAGCAGGTTAAACATTACTGGACCGTGACAGACGATGCGTTGATCTTTATACACAGGAGTCCAGAGGGTGATGGGGAAGCCCTCTGTGACAACAACTGTGGTTGGTACTCGACATGGGGTCTCTTCAAACAGGAAGCAGTGCTATTCAAGTGCTGTTTTAGACAGCACTTCTAGAAGTGGCATCTGCAAGGTCCCAGTAGCTGTGAGGGGACGGTGAAAGCCATGACACCAGTAAATTTTGGGAGGAGGAAGTGATGGAGTTTGCCCTACTTTTGTGCCCTATGATATGCTGCTCCTCCCACTGTGGCACCCTTGTGTTAGCTTCTTTGCACTGCAGGGTTAAGAAAATGGCTGCCCCTAATAGCTGAACTCTATTTGAAGAGGCCCAATTAATATCCAAAGGCTAGATGTTTTTTGCTATCATTCTTGAGGCCGTGAAGTGCTTGGGTCTGGAGTCACGACTCCTTTTCCACCATTTTTGAGATAACACATTTTGCCAACTTCTTGCCTTGAACTAACCTATGTGCTTGGTTGGTGACCCTCTGGAGGTTGTGAAGAGCATGTGCAATCGCCTAGTGTTAAACTCTGCTCAAGTCAGTTGGTTAATATACCCACTGTAGATGTCTTGCAGAACAAAAATATTACAGATTACAATCCTGACATAGCTTTTTCACCTCTTCATCTCTGCAAGGTTGATGCAAATGAATTATAGTGATTCTGTTAAGAATGGCACCTGCTTTGCAGTGCTATGAAATGGCAGAACCTATATTATCAAGTGCTGTATAAAAAAATGAGTTCTTCCCAGACTGCCCCAACACGTACCGGACAAAGAACCCTCGGGGAGAGAGTGTGGCGTAAGGGCCAGTGCTGCTGACTTTGGAGCTGGGGAATGCGGTTTGAGTCTCGGCACTGACTCAACATCCTGTGATTCTGGGAAAATCACTTAAACTTCCTTTGCTACCAAAAATTAATTTGTTCTTGTGTAAATGTAACTGGTGCTCATGTAAAGCGCTGTAATACCTTTGTATTAAGTTTGCGCTATTTAAACCTGCAAAAATAAATAAAGCACTCAAATACCTTTGTTTCGAGTTTGCAACTACATAAAACTTGCCAAAAAGTAAATCAATATTAAAAAAGACCCCTTATACAGCAAAAAGAAACAGCAAGTTGCCCAAAAACAAGGAAGAGGAAGAAACAACAAACCGCCATGAGCGCAAAGTGGCAAGGCAAAGGAAAACAAGGGGACACGGGGGAAGCGGTCATAGTCGCACAGGAGTTAACAAACGACAATGGGAGGAGGGTGATTGGGTGGCGGGACAAGCAAGAATACGGCATGGAGGAGTGCAATTTAAGAGCTATGGACTAAGCATTAGGATGTGTGAACAGGGCCCAAGCTCTGCATTATAAGCACATTGACTCACAGGAGAAGGAAACCAAGAATGCAAAAAGTCCGCAAAAGAACAGATAAACACGGCAAAGCATAATTATACAGTAGTTAGTCCCTGCTCCCAAAGAAAAAAAAGGAAGGACAAAGAGGCATGACTAGCAAGGATAAATATAATTATAAATAAACATTCAAAAAGACCCCACAGACATCGCAAAGAAACATCAAGATGCATGAAAACAAGGAAGAGGAACAAAACAACATACTGGCATGAGCGCGAAGCGGTGAGGCAAAAGAAAACAAGGAGGTACAGGGCAAGTGGCCATGGTGACACAGGAGTTAACAAGAGACAGCAGGAGGAGGGTGATTGGGTGGCGGGACAAGCAAGAATACAACGTGGGAGAGTGTGATTTCAGTGCTATGGACAAACCAGTAGGGTGTGTGAACAGGGCCCAAACTCAGCATAGTAAGCACTGGCCAACACCTGCCATTGTGCTGCCACTGACCACCGGAGAAAGCACAAGCCCCCCAGTTGACGGACTACAAGGTAGGGATCCCCATTGCCAGGGTGCATTTGGTGGGCACTGAATGTGAGGTGGGGACCACTGGAGACATACACATGTCCCAGCAATTTTTTAAATCACTGTGACATGCATATGTCGGGGACATGAGTAGGTCAGACACGGATGGGGATACATTGATACACACCACATCACACACATACAAAACTGTCATTATGGTGCCAGTATTCATTGGCAAATTAATGCTGGCATCACGATGATGGTACATTAATACCTGTCAACTATGTCCATTTGTGCACATTGCCAGGGGACCTGTACCTGTCATGTTGTGCTGCTAGTTGTATGTGTGAGTTGGTACATGTATGCGTGACTGCAATACAATTGGCTGGTTAGGGTGGGGGAGCAGGAGTGGGGGATGTGGTTGTGTCTGAATGTGTTTCATTTGATGTGAGACCGATGTAGTTGTGTATGTTGTCTTGGAGTGAGTAACATTCAGGTGAGTGTTGTTGTGTGGCAGACATTATTGCGATGTGTGTAGTTATGCATGTGTTTGAGTGTTTTTGTGTAATTGAGTGTGTAGTCGTCTTGTTTGTTGTGGTTGTGTTGTGTGTGGGTGCAGTGTCAATGGTGTGTGTATGTTGTGTCATGGATGTATGTCAATGTGTAGTTTCGGCATGTACGGGTTGTGTTGCGTTGGAATGGCAATAGGTAATTGTGTGAATGTGGTGTGCTGTACAGGAGTATACCTGTGACTAAGGGACAGTCTGTGTGTGTGACTTACCTCTCTTCTATAGCCTCAGCCATCATACGGAGTCCAGTAAGTCCTGCCACTGTCTCCTTCCATAAGCAAACCACTGCCATTCAATCCGCCTGCAGAACTGTAATATCTAAATACAATGGGTAGAAGACCGTAGACATGATGTTCTTCCCAGGTCCATGCTCCATGCGGCCCGGCAGTGGGACTACCAAGATCTAAATCAGGCCCTAAGTATAGAGTTGTAGTAGACACTGAACCACTCTATGATATTGCACAAAAACAAGTCCTAGCCTCACCTCCCGAAAGTTTTACTGTTTATTATACCAAATTATATACCCCAAAAAATACCCCAATATAAACCACTTAGATACTATCTTTCAATCTATTCCTAAATCAGTTGAACATAAAGTGGATCTTTCTCCTTTGGACTCTGCAATATCTGAGGCGGAAATCATATATGCCATCACGAAACTTCCAAATGATAAAACTCCCAGCCCAGCGGTAGCTAAGGAGAGTTTACAAAGCAGCCAGAGTTCACATTCTCAAAGTCAAGACCCACTTGAACAACCAATACTTAAAAATGAAGCTGCTATTGCAATGAATGAGGTGAGATTGCAATGGAGCAAGCAAGACAGGAAACAGTTGATTTGGCAGATTTAGTTGTGGACAGCTAAATGATTAGCATGTGGAAATATGTACGGAAGTGAAAGCCACATTTGGAGAATGGATTTCTTCATGACAAGAAAGAGTGTGTGCTCAACATATAAGCCTATACTGTTGTATGGCAGTGTTCATGCTGGTACTGGTAAAGGTTTCTTAATACTAGTTTCCTACAGAAGACTACAGACTGTAATTTATCATGTAGAGTTACAGCATCTACTGGATTAGCTGCACACAATATCAACTGTGTTATTTACATTAACTTTTGATGCTGGCTGTGGAACATGAGAACAAACTGGAATATCAAATGTTATCTGGTGATGCTTGCCATGAAGTGTCAGGAGTGTTAAAAAAGTTAATCTTTCAATAATCAATGAGGTGAGCATGGTCTCAAACTTAATGATTGCCTTTGAACATTTGAGATATCAACAGATTCATAGAACAGATTATGATGTCCTATTTTGGAGTAGAACATTTGATTATTTGTGGAGATCTACTGCAACTTACACCAGTGAAGGTCCAGCCTGTGTTCAAAACAGTGCTGCATGATGAAACTAGCAAGTATTTGGGAAGCACTGGAAGTGTGAATATTTGGTTCCATTTTTAATACAAAGAATTAATTAGAAATGTGAAAGAAGCATCAGACTTTGAAAATTAAAATATTTCAAAAGAGATTAGAATAGGTAAAAAGTGAAGGTGTGTTCTAGAAAATCATCTTTTGATAAAACTGTTTCTAACAACAAAGACAGCAACAGAACTAATGTTCTGTTTCATCCAAAAAGGTAAATTGTGTGCCTAATGTCTACTTTGGAGGAGCCAACAAAGAACTGCTGAGATGGGAAAAAGAAGAAATTTTGCAACTGAAGGTACTAGATAAAATGGAATATAAGGGTGTAATTGTATTACTAAATGCAAAGTTACAAGCAAAACTGAACTCATGACATCTGCAAAGCTTGAATACATATTTTTGGACTGGGGAATTTCAAAACTGTAAAACAGGGACTCACCTCTGACCCCAGGTAGGGAAACAGCCTTATCCACACAGGCTAAATTCCAATTTCCTAATAGCGATTGTGGCTCCTAAGGAATTGCTATTAGGAAATCTGAATTTTCTTACATTCCATTCCCTAAATAGCGATTTCTTAGGATTCACTATTTAGGCAATGGAAAATGGACATTTTTTACATATGGGCGGAAGTTCCATAACAAGCAACAGCCATAGAGTTGTCTGCCACAAACTGAATACTCATCTTGGCATCCCACATTTTCAAAATGACAGGATTGTAGTCATTATTGTATTTCAAAGCCTCTGTTATCCTCAGGTTGTAGGTGTTTTGGGTGATTTATAAGTGAGTGTGTCTCACTGAAAGCATAAAAGTGTTCACTCTTCCTTTTGAAATAGCAGGTCTTAGAAATCCAAAGTGGCATTTTGTGTAAAATTTTCCTTTTGTTCTGTATTTTCACCTACAGTACTTCCCACAGCTTTTTTCTTTTGTGTCCTTTGGGATGCTACATGTAACATACAGTTCTATGAAAGAAAGTACAGACTCAATTGTGTCTAGTCTAAATTTAGGTAAATCTTTTATCCACAACAGCATATGAATATGAGGAGAACCTCTTGCTTGTTACTCTTTTCACCAAAATACATTAGTAACTTCCCCAAGAAGTGGATTCTTTTTTGTTGCAGATAAAGATCAACTAAATCTGTGGTTGAAGTACCTGCAAACATTTACAGGGTCCAAAGACCACAGTTCTCCCGGTGTCTTCAATTTGAGGCCTGTAATATTAGAGTTTTCTTCTCTCTAAAACTCATGTAAATCATCCCACACATACTCAGCACAACAGTGTTACAAACCAAATTGGTGCATCTAAATTTCGTAACATACACTTGATCTCACTGTGATGATGATATCTGTATTCATTGGTCCCTAATTGGCATGCCATAACATTTATCAAATTGTATTCCAGCTTCTCATCTTTGGACTGATTTTTTTTCCACAAAGCCTTTTGCAGACATATTTTGCACACTAACTACTTTTTTGAGAACATGGTTAACAGCTTACGACAGTCCAGAAAATCACTTTCAGATAACAGATGGAATACATATGGAATACTTTGTCAAAATCTAGGGTCCTCTGACTATAAGCCTGTTGACCTATACTCCACTGAAGGATGTGGTACAGGGATGTCATCAAACCGTCTGTCTACACCAGTTGGAAGCAGTTGAGGAAAACATTGGGCTTCTAACCCACACACTCATTGGAGGTCTTTTAGCTTGCTTCATCTGATAGCGCCCAAGGGCACCCCCCATAACATCTTCTAAATGCAGTGGATAGATACTGTAGTACCCATATATATTTCTTCAGATCTACTTCTATCCACTTTTTCAAACTTTCCACTTGGAGGGTATATTTCTTCCTCCATGAAACTTCCACATGCAACAACATCTACATCTTTAGAATACACATTATTCAGCTTAAGATAGAATGTAGCTTTCTTTACCTTATTCACATGCACTAGTTCCTGCCACATTTTTTTGTTTTTTTGGGCACACGTTTGACTAGAACAAGCGGTTCACCAGATCTCTCTCTACACCCACAGGGCTATATTTTTAAAAAGTTGCACTGCACACATTGCAGCACCACTCTTCTTGCGCCCTTTAGTGCCCCCGTACCACCACCATGTGTGTGACACAGGGTAGGGGACAAAAGCGTTTTTTTTTTTAATGCCATTGATTTACTCTGCAGGAGTAGCCAAAATATTGGCGCTACTCCTGCAGAGTATATAGGGGCCCACAGTATGCAATGGCATACCCCCTTTTAACGCCTACTCTGAGCAGGTGTTAAAAATGCCCAAACAAAATGAGGCATGGAAATCTGTTTTTTTTGCCCCCCCCAATCGTGGAATACCCCTTTTGCATACATTATGCCTGGCGCAAACATAATGTAGAGCAAAGGGTTGCATTGTGCCACTTTGCAAATATGGTGCAGAGTTTTAGACCTTCTAATGCCACATCAGTGTCAAAATGATGCTAATGTGGCGCTAAAATGGCACTAGGAGCTCTTAAATATGCCGCACAGTTTGAATATTGTGTTTGCAATCTAAAGGTAGATGCATAACTCTACCTTTAAGGTCATCCTGAAGCAGTTTCCCAGTCTTTGATTCTATATGAACTATTGCTTGAAAAGGATGTATAGATTGTATGAATATTCCTTCATAAACAATCAGATATCAAAGTTCCTCTGGAATTCCAACCAGCTCTAACTTATTGTGTATTGCTCTGGTAGGCATTTTGTTGTCCTCTAATTTGTCATAGGAACATTTAAATATAATCTGGCACGTCAACAAATCAAAACATTCCCCTAAAAATAAATACATTGCAAATTTTAGCTACTTATCTCTGTTTTCTTGCTCACTTTTCAAGAACACGTCAAAATTTCAAATGTAGCCTATGTAGTGAATGGGCTGACAACAAATACAAACATAGTTTGGTTTCTCTATAGAAACTGCATTAAACCTTGCTATTTCCTATGCAAAGATATCAGTACTAATATTTGTGTTCTGTTCCTCTACACATGAACGTGCCAACTCCTCATTTTGCCCAGACTCCACTTCAGGTCCATGGAAATGTAACTGAGTTTCTACAGAAATATTTTCAACCCCTCTGATACTGTACCATACAAAAGTGCTTTATTCATTTATCAGAAACACACTGCAGGACCCTTCACAAACTACAATCTTCTAACTAAATTTCTCATTTTTGAATGATGAACAGTCAACATTCTAAAGTGATGAAAAGTACTTGTGCACACTTTTCTGGATAGACAAGCCAGTGAGTGTCCTAGCAAATTAGTAGATTTCCTCACTTTGCATGGATCTAACGCAAACTGACGTAGAAAATTTCTTAACTGCAGTCCCATTTATACACAGGGGCTTCTCTACATCTCCCTTGTACCTCTTCAGCTATCACTTCCTCTTCATTTCTAGTAACCACCTCCTCTTTCGCAAAGGGAGTACCATCTTTTACCTCATAATATCGGCCGGTTGTTTCAACTGCATAACCTAATGAGTTCTCTTGAATGCAGCTTTCTTCATTAAAGGAAGCTTCAGTAATAGATGTATGCTTCCATTCTCCTTTGAACATTTTGCAAACATTACTTGTATTAATAAACCTTCGTTTGGCATCCTTTCTTCATAGACAACCAAGTTGTATCCAGTGTTCTCATTCTGTTTAGTATCAAGATAAATAGTATGCACTTCAGGGCTCTCAATATGTTGTTTTTTGTTTCAATGCTACTCTTCTCTTTTGATACTGCTTCATGTTTTGTACTAAATTCTGTATCACCCTTCTTCTAAACATTCACATTTGTATTTCTTTAAGTTGCCTCTGTCTCCTTGTCAAACTAGCTGTTTTCCTATAAGATTTCTCACTTTCAATTATACTTACTCCTTCTCATTTGTTAGTGATTTTAAACCTTGTTTTTTATTTGCAAGTTTTTCCACATTTTGCATTTTCCCACATCTGGTTTTAAGAAACTCCATAGTTCTCTTACCAGCAGCTCTATTTGTCTAGCACGTTCTCCACATCATATCCCTTTTTACTCTGAGTTTTAAGCAGATAAAATCTTTCTCCATTTTTTTCTTCTTTGTGTCTTTCTCAGCATTGTAAATCCTTCTCTTTATACAAAAGTAGAGATCTGAAAAGCAAATATAGAATACCTTTACCTTTACATTACATAATATTCCAATATATACTTCAAGCAATTGAATAGCTACATAAGTGGTGATATGATTGTGTAACCGGCTGTGTGAGTCTCTCAGTATGGGTATAATGCATATATCAGTTGCTGTATGGGTGGGTAACATGGTGTGTAAGTAGTTGAGTGTATATGTGAGTGAATGTATCAGTGCCTTTGTGAGTGCATCACTGGATGTGTAAGTAACTGTGATGGTATGTGACTGGCTGTGTTAGTGACTGTATGGATATCTAAATGGTTATATAAGTGGTTGTATGAATTGTGACCTGGCTGTGTTAGTGGTGTTTGACTGTGTAACTGTGTCTGCAAGTGGCTGTGTTAGTGGTGGATACATAAGTGCTGTCTGGATGTGTGAGTGGATGTGTAAGTGCTTCTGTCACTACCTGCCTATGAGTGTTAATGACTCTATAGTTTTATAAATAGGTATATGAGTGGCTGAATGGGTGGGTGAGTGGTTGTATAGCTGTGTATGGGTGTGTAAATGCATGTATAAGTGACTGTCTGAGTGCTGGGTGCATACATTGCTGTATAGGTGTGTGATTAGGTGTGACAGTGCCTGTGTGGGTCTGTGAATGACTTGTAAGTGGATTTGTAGGTAAGTAAATTGTTGTGTGACTATGTTTAGTGGTGTATTTCTGAGCATGTCAGTTACTCTCTGGCTATGTGAGTGGTGGGTACATAGAGCTTTTCGGGGACTGTAACTGAGTGTATGAGTGCCTGCCTGATTGTGTGTGTGTGTGCAAATTTAATACTATTAAATTTCGTACAATAATCAATAACTATATGTTCTCTGTAGTCATTTCTCTTCCTACTGTGCTGCCCACAATGTTTTCAGTTAATATCCTCAGTTACCCACCCTCTTGTTTTCCTTTAACTGTTGTGTGGAACCGACACATTTTTTTTTAGCTTATATACACTGCCACTTTTTATTTATGTATACGTTTTTAAAAGTATACCATAATTCACATGCTGTTCTGCATTTTCATCTCAATATCTCTTAGTATCACTTATCAGTAAAAATCTCGTCAGAAATACAGCAATGGTCTTCCACTCTCAGTTCAAAAGTGCCAATAATGGCTATCCCTCCCACTATGCTTTCACTGATGCTCCTGTAGTTAGCAAATTACAACCTTCCTTTAAATTTTATATTTTTGATATACAACTTCTTAATAGTCAGTAGTTTAACTATGCTTGGGTGGTGTTCACGTAGCCGTGCCGAAGTCGCAAAAAAACTCTGTTGTGCTACGTGGAGTTCCACTAGTGGGCGGAGTTTCTTGCCATGCCCGTTTGTGTGACGTCTAACATCACAGGGAACATGAAGTAAGCCCTTGTGTTGGAATTCTCACGCAAACGGCACCATGTAGTTCGCATGTGTGTGACCATCTTGTTTTTTTTGCTTGTTATAGTGCTGGGGCCTAGTCATATTCTCTCTATATCTCTCCCATCCTCCACTTTTAAAACCTATATTGCCCTAGTTTCTTTTTTATTATATCACCTTTTCTCTTTCTCTTTTTATAGTTCAACTTTTCTCTTAATTTTTGTGTGTTTTACGCAACATTTTTACTTTTTAATTTTTTTGCTCGATTTTTTTTCCTTTCATTCAGCCTAATCCTTCCTCATCTCTCCCCCCACCCCAAGTCCCCAGTGCCATGGCAAGGCCCCCAACTGCAGGCACCAGCTGCCTTCCTTGCGGGTGGCAGCGGCATGAAGGGATGCAGCCCGCCCCATATTTTACAAGGTGGAAGTGGCTGCCTTGGTGTTCTACGTGCAGCGCCACCTCCCCTCCACCTTGGCAGCAAGCGGCAGACCCGCTTCTGGGTACGGCCTCTGGTGATGCCAGCAACGCTGGGAGAGGGTGAGTTGCAGATCTGAGGTCTGGAGCATCCAGCAACATCTGACGCACCGGTGGGCCAACATCCTAGATCAGGAGATGGACCTGCTTGACCTGATAGGCATCGAGGTTGCGGAGCTAGGTGAGTAATAATTAATTATTAGTTGTGTTCTATGCTAATAGTTTCTTCCCAAATAGCAAGCATGCTGCTCACACACAGGCAAATTAACTTTATGTTATAAATATAATATTATGTGATCGCCATCTAGATATGTGTTCGGCGCTACCTAATTGTACTTGTGTTTGGCGCTTGCTTGGGCTGATTAGGAAGTAATGCAGAGACTCCTCCTGTGCCCTGCCTAAGGTAGTCATCTTTAATGTGAGTATGAATGAGTTTGCATGTTCTCTCACTTCTCTGTGCCTTTATTGTTTTATTCGTGGCTTGTACTGCCAAGCAATTTCCCAGTGATGTTTAGTAGTTTTGCATGCATCCAATCTATGCACTGAGAGATTCAGAATGAGATGAGAACTGTAGCTATCATTCATTGCAATTTATTAGTAATTCCAAACTGTAGTTTAGGAAATTTGGAATAGGGTTAGGAAATTTGGAATGTGATTGTTCAAGATACTAGTATTATTACTATTATGCAGGCTTTCTGAACCTCTGATGTAGAAATGTTACTGTGTTTGCTGTTTCCTTTAAAAAAATATATATTCTTGGAGACATTTTTTATTAACAGTACACTAATCTTTTCTAAAAAACATTCTTTCATCATCCAGAATCAAGGGGCAGGAGGAGGGCTGGTGGTGGCGAGGCGAGTGAGTGCCAGGCAGATGGCTCTGCTGGCTCCAGTAAGTCCTCCTGTTGTTAATATTAATTTTGATTTATTTCCCTAACATTTACAGCTTCACACTTAGAATAATTTTCTACCTTTTTCTCTGTCTGTCTTCTAATTTTTTTCCAACTCCATTTCGATTTATCTGTTTCATATATTCTTCTTATCCCCGCATTATTCTGTTTACTTATTTTCTATATTTCAAGTTTCTTTACTTTAAAACTCTCTGGCCGTACTAGTATGTCTGTAGCTTCCTTTTTTCTGCTTTGTCAGTGAGCTTACCCTCTCCCCTCATGTATCTTGTCTTGTGGAATGGTGGTTAGGTTCAGAGAACACACGTACTGAAGATTACATGCCCATGTAAGTTATTCTACACTTTTTGTGAGGAGGCTTTCTTTTTCTTGCTGCAGCTCAATCATTAAAAAAAAAGGAAAAAACTTGTTTTTGAACATGTTCATGTAATTGTTTGTACCCTCCAATGTTGTGTATGTATTATTAGTATACTAGCAGTTGATGACCATGACCATGGTTGAGAGTATGAGAAGGATGACCCCATTGCATTAGCCAACCAGGATCTATATGTCCTTCATTGACCATTTCGCACACCTTTTTATTTCTCTTTAAAAAGTCAGATTCATCAATAGTTATTTCTGCCCCACCATTACTATTTATTTTTACTTGACTACCTTGCTTTTAAAAAATTGCCAACCAACAAAATGCCCACCTGATAATTTGATACAAGAGAAGTCTGTTACCAAAATATAGTGATGTATTGCAGTTGTATTTTTCTATTATAGAAAAAAATAGGGGGGCCGTATATGGCATCTAAAATTTGTAATGTTTTCTTCTAGCCGCACCGACCACCTGTTCTGGGGCCAGCAGTGACAGCACCAACACCGACGTGGCTGTGGGAGCGGATGAGGGGGGAGTCTCTGCGGCAGCAGTGGCGGGCGCTGGGAACTCCTATTGCTTGCTGATTGACAATTAGTAATTAAGGGCCAGATGTAGAAAGCTGTTTGCATGGTGCAAACTGCGAAAATCGCAGTTTGCGCCATGCAAAAAGCCTTTTGCGATGCACATTCACAATTTGCGAGTCGGTACAGACTCGCAAATTGTGAATGCGACTCGCAAATAGGAAGGGGTGTTCCCTTCCTATTTGCGAATCGCATCGCAATGCAGAATTGCTTTGTGACCATGAATGCGGTCGCAAAGCAATTCGCAGTTACCACCAGTGTCACACTGGTGGTAACCCATTCGCAAAAGGGAAGTACCGACTCGCAAATTGTGAATGCGACTCGCAAATAGGAAGGGGTGTTCCCTTCCTATTTGCAACTCGCATCGCAATGCAGAATTGCTTTGTGACCGTGAATGCGGTCGCAAAGCAATTCGCAGTTACCACCAGTGTCACACTGGTGGTAACCCATTCGCAAAAGGGAAGGGGTCCCCATGGGACCCCTTCCCCTTTGTGAATGTTGCCAAAAAGGGTTTTTCAGAGCAGGCAGTGGTCCAATGGACCATTGCCTACTCTTAAAAACCGAAACCAAATGGTTTCGTTATTTTTTTTATTTTGCAACTCGTTTTCCTTTAAGGAAAACGGGCTGCAAAATAAAATAAAAAAAACTGCTTTATTTAAAAAGCAGTCACAGACATGGAGGTCTGCTGACTTCAGCAGGACACCATCCCTCTGAGTGCAGGGACTCGCTATGGGGTCGCAAAATGCGACCCACCTCATTAATATTAATGAGGTGGGTCTTTGCGACACCATAGCGAGTCGCAGACGGTGTCTGAGACACTGTTCTACATTAGGATTTGCGATTCTGAAATTGCGAGTCGCGCCGACTCGCAATTTCAGAATCGCAAATTCTGACATTGCTACACCTGGCCCATAGTCACTACAAGGTTGTACTAGGGTTATTATTGACTCACTAATCAACATCCTGCTTTAGCAGATGCAATGGAAGTTAAGTAAGTATTAAAGCCCTCTTCTATCTGCAACTCAGCAGACTTAGGTTCATAAATTGAACTTGAACTACAATTTGTTTTGGAAAATTGAAAGAAAGATAGAAGTAGAATGGATGGGTGAAATATAATATGAGTGAAAGGATGTGTGTGTGGATGAAAGTGTTCATAATAAGTATATAGGTGGATGATGAGAAGGATGATAGGATACATGGCTGGATGAAGGATGGGTGAAAGGGTATACAGGTGAAAGGATGTCAGCCTAGGCGGGTGAAAGGGTATGGATGAAATGATTCCATGCCTGGACGGGTGAAATGACTCCTTGGGTTGGTTAGATTTCTTGGATGGGTGAATAGATGAAAGGATGCATGAGTAGTTATTGGGTAAATGGATGTTCGTGAAAGGTTAGTAGAGAGCCATGTTTGGAATTTGGATGGTTTTAAATGGCGAAGGACTGGACGAGAGAATGTAAAGCTTAGCTTAAATGGTGTGTATCAAAGCGAAGAGTAATGAATAAGAGTACTAGAAGAACAAATTTGTAATGATGAATAGATAATTGCTTGGAATCAAGAAACAAGGGAGCTCTTCTGGATAGGGATGTTCTCACCTACTTTACTTGCTTGGAATGGCGTTTATCAAAGGTTTGGATGGTATTTCAGAATATTCCCTTGACTCACAGTATTTTCAAGCGAGGCAGGTAATATGTATCCCAGGCCAACATCCATTTACCATCTCCTCCCTCCCTCGCTATCACCTTTCACCAGTGCCACCCATGGTGACCTAACAGCTGCATCGTTCAATTTGGCAGAATCAGCACTGCAATGTTGGCTGTGCAATTTGGGTCTGTCAGCTTAAGTTAATTTAATGTGTCAAACAGTTTACAATTCATGGCAATGCAAAAACAAGGTGCATTTCTCTTTCCTCCTAGTATCCACTGTATTAGTCACTTCCTAGTAGTTCACTCCTTTAATCTTTCTTAAGTTCTGTCCCAGACTTCTGAATAATTTGAGAAATCCAATCTTTGCCTGTGCCACATTTTTCAAGCCGTGATAAACATAATTTATTATGGCTTCTATAACGAATTTACTTCTGTTCTAGTATTTCCCTTTCAACATTTGCCAACCAGAGTGAGTCACACTAGTAGCCAAACCGTAGGCACATTATGATGAGCAATTGATTGATCAGTAAAGTGTGTACTCTACCTACCTATCCTAATCCCTTCTACCTTACCCTGCAGTTGAGTACATTAAGAAGATTCCTTTCCTTACTTCAAAGCAAATGTATTGTTTTAAAAAAAAAAGTAGTTATTACAAAGTCTGGTGGAGGAGGGACTTGAGGACAATGAGTAAAGTGGTCCATAAGTAAGTGCCTTGATTTTACTGAATGGGATAGTCTGTAATGATGCAAATGCGCCAAATCAAATCTATATCCCATTCCTTAATCCTCTCCCTTCACTGCAGCGCATCGCTTTTCCCACTGCCTACTTATGGCAGACAGGATGTCTGCATGATTGATCATATTTTGCTGGCATGTTTTATTCTTAGTATTCATTGGCCTTGTAGTCCAGGTACAAAAAAGAAGATGGCCATTGGAATACTTTATTTCTGGTACAACTGCCCCAGCTGCAGACAGTAACGAGTACAACTAGGGTGTCAGCTGAGCTACTAATGCCACCATTAATTTAACACAACAGGAGAGAGAAGAATACTTGTACTCCATAGTGCATATTGTAGCTGTGACAGTTAACACCTTAAGATTGAATGGCGTGAGGTGACACCAAATGTACTGCTACTGTGCCACTACACTTCATGGTTCTAAACAAGTGTTTTGCTTAGAACATTCTTTACAATTTCTCTTTCTTCTTTCTAGATATAGCTATTCCTGCTGGTCCACCATCACGGCAGGAAATAGCAGGCCGGCTGTGGTGGCCAAAGCTGGAAGCCATACGGGCGGAGTACCAGCAGCTGGTGGTCCTCGAGGAAGAGAAGAAGGAGGTGGCATCAGCAGTCGCTGCCAGTACTCAGGGCCCCAGCCAGGCTCCAGCACCTCCAGCCCAGCAACACCCACTCTGCAGTGCCAGGGCAGTCACCCGCCATCACATCACCCCTGCTGTCCCCCCCGGACACTGTGTTCCAGTTCTGCATCCTTTGGAGGCTGGCACTGATTGAGGCCCTTCAGGCACGTTTGGAGGTGCTCCTCAGAAGATTCCTGGCCCGCATTTGGTCAAGTCCCCTCCTCTGCCCCTTTTTTAATCTTTTATTTTGGTGGGTGGGACTTGTTGTGGGTAGGGAGCGTGGGAATGGGTTTTTGCAAGACTTTTCTTTTTTCATTCACCATGGACAAATGGACAGGTTTTTTTTGGAACATTTTTTGGGTAAAGGGACATTTGTTTGGGGAAGGGGTGGGCCAGTTGTGGGTGGAAGGGGTGGGTATTTATTCATTTTCTTCGGGACAGAGAAAATAAATAGTTATTTACAGCTGTTTGTGCCTAAAATCTTTTGTGGGGTGTTTAACTTCTCACTGCAGCCTTTGCGCATTGTGTTTATCAAATCGGCTGATAGTGTATTCCTATTAGTGCAGCATGTTTTACAAATCTGCTTACAGCCTATGACTAATATTTATGCAGTTAGGAATGGGTAACCTTGTCCTAATACTTTTCTAGTCTCTTGAGTGCATTCTGCAAACTTTGACCCATAGGAGTGAGGCAGAGACATTTGCCATTCCCAATTATATTGCCTAAACTAAAAGTACAACAATGCTCCATAATTCTCCTACCTGAATGGATGAAGTGAGGACTGCTTGGTTTCTCAAGGTACCATGGTGGTGTAGTAGTAGTAGCATGCTAGCACACTAACAGTGAAGACATCAGAAGCGAGGTCACCCTCCTCGTAGGTGAACTCAAATGAAAATCTTCCACATTGAGTTGAGGTTGCTTCTACCACATCCGCCCCACCAAGCGTGTGATTAATCAATGGTGTAAATTATTAATTAACACCCTAAAAATCACACAGCCCAGGGGAAGAAGGTTAGGGATTTCATGAATGGATGAGAAAGGTGTGACAAAAAGACAAACACTACACAAATACAATATTCATCTGTGAAAGGATGATCAGCAGACTGTTGTGGGAGGAACAGAAAAACATGAATATGTTTGACACAAAGATAACGTTTACATCCTATCAGCCCCAGTGAATCTCAAGCTGTGTACATCTAAAAATGTTCGGTCACCTACGTTTGCAACATAGTACGTAGAATTATTCTTGGGGTGAACCTATCACACACAGTTCAAAAAAAGAATAAAGAATATGGAAAGAAAAATTATTCTAGTGTGGCTTGCCAAATTGGGTGGTGAATTTGCAATCTTCTTGGATAAGCCTATCAATCTTCTTGGGTGCCTGCCTGAAGCGGTCCGATAAGATAAGCATGAGTGTTATGGTGCAGGAGAAGAGAAGGCCTGCAGATTGTAAAACAGAAATGATTATTATGATATTGTAGAATCAAGAAGGATTGAAATGCAAGGGAGGTTTCATGAGTAGTACACCAAGAAGACTCAGAGCTGGCAGAACAAGAGCAGACATTTGTGATCATTCATTTTATGACAGATGTGCGATCAATTAAATGGGAGCAATTAAAACAAGTAACAATCACTGATAAGTGGCAGCATGTATCGGGATGATCAAAGTCGCAACTGTCATGATGATCATAAATAACATTTAGCCTAGAGCACACCCATAATGTGACATTATCATCCATCACATGTCTGTCTCCTCCAGTTTCCTACAAGAGGCCCCACCCAACCACCACATAGCTTCAAGTAGACACAAACAGCAGCATTGCATTTCCCAAATGAAGTAATCAACACACCTCTCACCACCAGTCAACAGATTGAAATAGGCCTCTTAGGCTAATCCTCACATCATCAATGAGGATTTCCATGACGTTGATAACTTCCATCTTCTGGCAGTTGTTTAAGTTGTCAAATCAAACTCTGATTCCTTCCATCATCCTCCAGACTCTGATTAAAGATTACTATGACCAGCTCCATACCAACTGCCCCCGAGAGTCAGAGTCTGCAGACCCAATTGAGATACAGCGACCTGTTGTGCATAGTTGTGTTTAACAACGAGAGAAACATTGAGTAGTTTTTTTTCTGGACTAGAATTTTGGTTGTGAGCTAAATGGACTGGTCAGGTCTTCTTTGACAAATGTGAACCAGGAAACAAAGCACCAGAAAACAAAGAAGTGTGAAGACGCTGGCAAACACATTTCGGTAAGTGTCAAAGGGGAAGGGAAAAACAACACCTTCAGGAAACAAATTATCACACATTAGTGTTATGCCACCAACATTATAAATCAATCACGACATAAACACAAGCCAGCGTAATAACACAGGTAAACAATATAAATTAAACACCCACTCTCACTATCTGCTACCACTAGAGATGAGTCACAGGAACCATCATAACATTGAAACAAGTATCCCTCATATCTATCATTGAGGCATATTTCATTAGTACTTACCTGTTCCAATCAAGCATAGTGGCACATTTCTGATCCTCTTCAATTCAGGAAACAAAACACAAATTGGCCAATAAGTTGTAAATCAAATATCTGGGGCAGTCCTGCTAGGGGACAAAAGAAAGGATAGGCACAGAATTGAGGCAGGCATTGTCTCACAATTCTCCTTGAAGTGATTTTGGGGGTTTGTGGGCTTCTTCAATGCACACTGGTCCAACTACAATTCAGCCATACATGTGCCAAAAACAGTTGTGGTTCAGTTTGCAGAGATGCACATGCAATCAGTGGCTTGGCAACTGGTCTGCATGTTTGTTATCAGGTGGACTGTGTGGACAGCACTCTGCTGCAAAGATTGTCCAACCAATTCCAGCACATCGTGCTATAGTGCTGGAACAGCAACTCTGAGAAAATAGGTCCGACTTGGAACCTTCTATTTTGGGCAGATAGCCACCACAAATTCTAGAAAACCCACTTGTTCCACAAAAGAATAAGTGAGGAGGTCCAACGCTAACATTTTAGCCAGCTTCCCATTGTACAAACGTGCCATTGGGTGGTTGCATCCATACTGCCCCTCCTGCCTAAACATGGCAGAAATAGTCGCGTGAATTTTTTTCTTTGCTGGTGCCAATGATGCAGGTGACTTAGAAGACGTTGGTAAGCTCAATGTGCATCTCTGGGGGGCAGTCACTGTAGGTTCTTGCCTTTGTGTTTCGACCTGATTCTGAGTCTTCCTGTGCCATTGCGATGTTGCTGGTGTGGGCGACGATACTACTGCAATGACACCCTCTTTTTCACCTTCACCTTCCACCATGATCCAATCAGATTCCCTGCTTTCAACACCTTCACTAACACCACTTGCAGGCTTTTCCTTTTGGCCACTAAGGTGCGCCTCCCAGCAGATTGCGTGGTGTTTTCTCAAATGGGTTATCTGGCATCCGGTTTCATAGTTTGTACCAACTTTACCCCAACTAACACTTGCTCGGCAAATGGAGCATATGACAATGTTCGTTTCCCAAACTAGGGAGGGCAACTTTCTAAAACTGGTGCCACTGCCAATGTCTGAAGAAACGGCGGTAGATGGATGTTATTTGGATGACGTTTGCCTGTCTGCAGTGCCTTCTTCTTCTGAGGTGGCTGTGGAGGTAGGTTGCACCCAGGGCCTTGTAAATATGTAAGCTGGGGGAGGTGGTGGCATAGGTGAAACATCTCTTGGAGCAGGTTGAGAAGATGGGGTAATGTTTGACTCCACTGGGGCTGGGCTAACATCCATGATGACTGGCTCGTCGTTAGACTCATCTTCCTCTTCTTCATTCATAACTCTAAGGCTTTCAGGGTCCTTCCTTTTCACTCCTTGCCTCTCCTGGTGTGTCTCTGGCTGAGGTGGCATCTGAGTGGAGTCTTGATTATGAGAAGGGGTTCTTGAGGAACAAGACGGAGGAGATTTGGAAGACAGTGTATTTTGTGAAAGAGGGGCTTCTATGGGTTCCTCTGCATGAAGCTCAACATCCTGCTGTGCTCCTACCTTGGGAGGAACTACTATTGCTGGCTGCGGCTTTTGTTGTTCACTGGCCTGAATTCCTGGCAACGACTGGATATTACTTTGAGAAAGAGACAAGTGCAATTCAATGTCACTGTTTGTCAGCGTTCCTGTGATTATAGAGGCTGCCTCTTTGCCAGACATGGGCTTGGGCTTAGTTTGGAATGGGGCTGCTGACGCGGGAGTGGTGCTCCCAGGTTGCTCCCCAGAGGCTGGTGCGGCAGGCACACATCTTTGCCCAAAAATGGTCTGGGGTGACATCAGTGGTGGGAAGTTCCTTCTTATCACAGCCCACTTTCTCAGTAGCAGCTTTCTTTGTGGGCATCTTGAAGCTGTCAGTTGGCAGTAGCACTTAGCTTCACAAGCCGACGAGATGTCCGTGCGGTTGTGAGTGTGGTCACGTGTCACATCGTGCACAGGCCTTGTGTCTGGCAGTACTGTGGGTAATGTCTCATTCTCTTGGTGCACCTAAAGTCAAACATGCAAGAAGGATCAGTGAAACGTGGCATTGTTGTTGCAGTTGCATTAGTAGTAGAAACATACAATATCATTTAATGGTTACTTAAATAAACTTATAAATAATTATGAAATACAGTGTATCCATTCATAAAAACAACAGACCAACATTAACTTTCATTATTATTTACAGTCATGAAAGATAAGAAAGAGCAACAACTACAACATACAGAATGTAACTGTTAGCTTTATCTGTCTACATCAATTTGGCATGTGGCACTCAGAGAGAAGCTTGTGAGAAATGGAATATTAATCCTTGAATAATGTAATGTTATATAATGTACTGCAACTGTACGCCTATGGCAGACATGGGGCTAATGGGGAAAATTGGAAAAAAAATGTAAGTAATATTTTTTTAAATTGAAAAGGAAGAAAAAAGTTAAAAAAATATTTAAATATTATTGTTATTATTAGACTGATATTATACATTTAGATAAAATAAAGGTTGTGAAAAAAATAGAAAAAAGAATAAAAAAATTTAAAAATAGATTTCAATTGCTGATGTACCAGGGGAAAGGGACTAGCATGAAAAAACACAGGAATTTGGGAGACAAGGAGTGGTGGAGGTGAAAAATGCAAAAATAAAATATATAATAAAAAAATCTTTTTACAACTGCTTATACAGTAAATTTAGTAATGAGCATTGATCTACTAGGTCTGAATAACACACAAAATGGCCCCCAGCGACATAGTCAAACAACAACTAGCAAGGAGGTATGGCCACCACAACAAAGAAGAACACATGCAGCCCTAAAGCAAACTGGTTGCCTACACAAAATGGCCACAAGCCATATGGTCAAAAAACAACCAGCAAGGAGGCATGGTCACCACAACAACGGAGAACACATGCAACCCTAAAGCACACTGGCTGCCTACACAAAATTGCTGCCAGCCACATGGTCAAATAACACCCAGCAAGGAGGCATGGCCACCACAACAAAGAAGAAATGTGCAGCCCTAAAGCACACTGGCTGAATATACAAAATGGCCGCCAGCCACATGGTCAAACAACAACCAGCAAGGAGGCATGGCAACCACAACAAAGAAGAACATATGTAGGCCTAAAGCACACTGACTGCATACACTACATGTCTGCCGACCACATGGTCAGACAACAACCAGCAAGGAAGCATGGCCACCACAACAAAAAAGAACACATGCAGGACTACTGGCTGCCTAAACAAAATGGCCACCAGCCTGTCACAGTGTCCTTTCCTCGGGATCTGCACGTTGCTGAACAAAACGCCCACCTCCCGGCGTCACCAACTCAGAAAGATATTATAGCACAGAGTTATGATAAAGCCAGTCGGGGGAAGGGAATTAGGGTAGGGAACAGCAGGGAGAGAGATCTGAAAAGAAAAGGTTAGAACAAATATGCACTTACTCATTCATAGCAGTATAACTCATCAATAGACTCTTGACTAAATGCGTCTCTGTGATATCAGATGGAGACCCCTTTTAAAGTGAGGGCAAAGCCCCTTCTTTGAATCATGGAACAAGAACAAACTACAACCTCAGAACCAAGAGATGGCAAGAGCTTTGGACTATGATCATACTCTGAATATCAATCTTGTAACATCTATGCATTCATAACATAAACCTTTGATCATGACCTAGAAAATCTCAAAGAATTAAATATGCTTTTCACATATTATGCTTTCCAAAAAAAAAACAATGAAAACTATGATTTGCTTATCTCCAAATATACTTTCACATTCACAACTATAAAGGCCGGAAAGATTTTACTCATTGAACTTGAAGAGCTTTGTTCCTTATGCCAGATAGCGCTTTCATTTGTTTCATCTGAAGCGATACGCTCCGCTTGTTATGCTAGGGGGCGCCTTACTCATGTGGCCTGGATCACTTTGATTGTTGTGCCAAGGGCTTTTTATGCATGTGGATTGAAGCACTTTGATTGCTGTGCCAAGGGCGCTTTACTCATGCGAACTGAAGCGCTTTGATTGCTGTGCCAAGGGCGCTTTAATCATGTGAACTGAAGCGCTTTGATTGCTGTGCCAAGGGCGCTTTACTCATGTGGACTGAAGCGCTTTGATTGTTGTGCTAAGGCGCTTTACTCATGTGGACTGAAGAGCTTTAATTGTTGTGCCAAGGGCGCTTAACTCATGTGGACTGAAGCGCTTTGAGTGTTGTGCCAAGGGCGCTTTACTCGTGTAGACTGAAGCGCTTTGATTGTTGTGCTAAGGGCGCTTTACTCATGTGGACTGAAGCGCTTTAATTACAGTGCAAAGGCCGCTTTCCTCATGTGGACTGAAGCGATTTAATTACCGTGCCAAGGCCACTTTCCTCATGTGGACTGAAGCGCTTTAATTACCATGCCAAGGCGCTTTACTCATGTGGACTGAAGCGCTTTAATTACTGTGCCAAGGCCGCTTTCCTCATGTGAACTGAAGCGCTTTGCTCGTTGTACTAAGGGGTGCTTTACTTCTGTGCTCTGAAGCGCTTTAATTGTCGCGCCAAGGCGGCTTTACTCTGAAAACTGAAAACGCCTTGCTCGTTGTGCTAAGGGGCGCTTTACCTTTTGGAAATACAACTCCCTTCAAGATTTGGCTCATCTAGTCCTTACCGCTACGAGTACAACCTACTCGTATCTGAATTCACCATGGAAACAAAGGTACTCCGATTTGCCATCCATCTGCCATGCAGGATATCTGCTCTTCTTCAGAGGAACCCCCATGAGGTCTGACTGCATCGAAGTCTTCAAAATAGTGAGCAACGTGCTTGGGTGTGGCTGGGCTTTATAGGCCTGCCACACCCCAAGATGGCTGCTGCCTCTAAAAACATGGGGATTGTAGTCCCTTCATGGAATAGCATTGATAAGTGCATCCTGTCCACCAATGTCCTGAACCTGCAGCTCTATGAGCTTTGCCACAGGGCAGACAACGCTGATGGCCACCTTTGGAACAAGAGAGGATGACAAGTGGTGCGCATAAAGCGCAGCAGAGTCACGCAGCAGAGTCGCGCAGCAGAGTTTCGGGCAGGACCTGGACTGCGCATGGCCTTATTCCTGACACAGCCACATCAAACAACAAGCAGGATGAATAGAAAACAAAAAACACATATAGGTATAGGACTATAATTGTAACTACGCAAAATGGGCCCCTGGCCACATGGCATGGAGAACAAAGACAAATGGTGTCCTATGTCAAACACTCTCAGGCACTGGCCAGACAAAGAAGGCATTTGTACAGGAGAGAAAAACACCATTAAGTGAGTATTAGTAATTCTAAAAACAAAAATCTAAGGGGCTAAAATGTTTACAACAACACACATCATATAAAGGCATCAAGTACTATAACCACACCATACACAGTTCGCAGTAAACAAAAAGGTGAAATACTGCCAAACAACATTTTGTTAGCTTTAATCCAATGCCATCCATGGTGTTTCAGTTCCACAGACATCACAAAAAGTTGTTTTTTCATCATGCATCCATGACTAGTGCTGGGCCTACAGCTGGAAGGCTTATTCCATTAGCAGGCTACGCCACTTAACATTAACATTCAATTTAATAAATATTGCAAATTCACAAATCAAAATAGAGAGAAAATGTAGTGAACTGTAAAACATTTTTCCTTTGAAGTAAAACTATAACCAGGCCCCAAATGCAGGCCACAAACCACAATAAATTTAGAAAATTGAGTACGAGTACTAACAAATTCTGGTGCATGCCCCTATCAAACAAACAAGTTGTACAACACCCTTATAAAAGTGTTTTTTAACTTAGTTGTGAAATCTCAAATACAACAAAGTCCTTAAATCCAATGATATATCCAAGAGACAAAAAAGTGATCCTTCCAGCTCAAAATCCAAGTGAAAAGTGACCAGGAGATGGACAAAGCAGTCGGAGAAGCCTGCTGGACAGGAACAGGAAGTTGGAGTCTTTGGGGCACTTCCTGTTGTTGGAAAAAACAAATCATTAAAAAGTACTCCTTGCGCAATAATATTAATGCGTATGGTCAATTAGAGAAGATTTTTCACTCAAAATTGTAGATTTTAGCTGCTTCAGCTTCACCAGGTTGTAGCAGCAGTCGATCGCGCTTGCCTATGTAAAAAAAAGATGTCCTGGAAGTTTGTAGCGCAGCGCTAACTCTTGTGGGTGGGTAAAGAATTTTGTTTGATCTTGCGAGAGACCGGAAGTCTTTTGTCTTACTTCTCATGCGTGCGAAATGACAGAACGTGCCCGCTAATGGGGAAAAACAGAAAAAAACTCTGCTATGTTGCTGGATGTGGAATCTATCGGTACCTTTGCGTTTTCCGTGGAACATGGAGTTGCTGAATTCTGCAAACTCCTCCAGTGGAGTGGAGTTTTTCACTTTGGCCTAATTTTAACCCTTTCGAAGTCTCTTGTCAAGATGCTCAATTTGGTAGTGTTTTTGGTCAGATCTGCAGATCCATTGCAGCTCTCAGTTTGGCCTCCATGCAAATTTGCATTGGATCTACAGATCCACATGGAAGCCCATAGAAGCATTTAACGATCTGCTGTGATTGCGTTGAATTTATATTTTGCTTTTTAAAAAAGCTATTCCATTAGGAGCCAAACACTCCCTAATGAGCAATTTTTGCACACCACTCTGCTACAGTCTTTCACAGTGCAATCTCTTTGGCTATCTTCCTCTCATACACGTTCATCTCCTTTTCCATAGTAACCATGTTTAGAACACTCTCTACTAGCAGTAGGTCAAAAGTTCACAAGACTTTCTCTAAGCAGCATACTAGTTTCAAATTAAACTGTATCAGGTGTGGTTGTCTATTTGCAATTTCCCCAAGCATATCCCAAACATCATAAAATGCTTTCATTTTTTCAAAGCCAATCACAGATTTGCTTATTTTTTTTCTTAAAGTCACCACATAAATTTACTCCTCTGCACATTTCCGGCATCCAATCAAATATGTTTCCTCATATTTTAGGTGCTGCCCTACATTTCAACTGCCTTTCATCTTCAAAACTGCAGATAAAATGCTAGAAAGAGTAGCATTGACAGGGATCCAGGCTTACCTAATATAGACATTACGTGTGTTAGCCAGAGAGAGTTAAAGTGACATTGGTGCTACCTATGGTTGAAAGCATTGCAGATTGCCAACATTCAGACCTCATGATTATGCACTGTGCTGGCAATGACCTAGACACAATTACTGGGGTGAGACTGGAAATCATAATGAAGGACACCTTTGGAAAATTAATGACACGTTTCCCACATACTGCCTTGTTGTTCTCTAACATTTGCCAAAGACAGAAGTGGCAGTGGTCAACCACATTTTCTCCATAGATGGAGAATTCCAGGAAACATGTCAATAAAACTATTCTTGCATTCATCCAAGAGCACAACATGAGCTCTTTACACCACAACAACTTACAGCTCGATATGGACAGAATATATCAAAAAGATGGAGTCCATTTAACAGACAGAGGCAACAGGGTGTTCCTCAACATCTTGAAAGACTGCACCCTCTTCTATACATAATAATCATCTACACATCATAAACACAAAGGCTCATTTAAGAGCCAGACCTTTTTCCCAAGCACTAGTTCATTTTCTTTTCAAATTCTTTTCTTTATTGTCTCACTCAGATCCATGGTTCCATCGTGGATCCACAAACCAAAAGTACACACAAAACACAAAAAGTAACATGTTTCGGCTCTGTGACACGTGTGGATTCGTTCCTAACCAAAAGCATTCATTCAAAACAACAACACATTTAAAATAATGGGCATGTAAATGACTGCATGGGTGTGTAAGAGAGTGTTGAAGTGGTTGTATAGGTGTGTAAGTGAGGGTGTGGGTGTCTATATAGGTATTTTAGTGGGGACATAAGTGATTGCATGAATTTGTCAGTGGGTGTCTGAGTGCTTCTGTGGGTCTATAACTTGGTATATCACTGGCTGTATGTGTGTCGATGTGTGAATGGTTATATGGGTGTATGAGTGATTTTGTCAGTGGCTGTGTCTGAGTGGCTGAGTGGGTTTGTGAGTGGTTGCCTGAGTAACTGTGTCTGCCTGTGACTGGGTGTGTGAATGGTTGTGTGGGTCTGACAGTGGATGTGTCAGTGGCTGTGTAGGTCTGTGAGTGGGTATGTGAGTGTATCAGTGGACATGTGAATAGGTGGGAGTGGCTGTATGGGTTTGTGAGTTGGTGTGTGAGTGACTGTATGGGTGTTTGAGTGGTTGTATGGGTCTGAGAGTGGCTGCATTAGTGATTTTGAATTTGTGGTTCTATGGGCTTGTGAGTGGCTCTATGGATGAGTTTGTGTGTGAGTGGCTGTATAAGTGTGTGAATGGCTGTGTGAGTGGCTGTATGGGTGTTTGGATAGGTTAGTAGCTGTATGGGTCTTTGAGTGGGTATCTGAGTGGGTGTATCAGTGTGTGAGTGGTGTGTGAGTGTCTGCATGGATGTGTTAGTGGGTGTATGAGTGGTTGTGTGGATCTATAACTGGATGTGTAAGTATGCAAGTGGGTGTGTGAGTGGGTGTATGGGAGGCTGTGTGGATCTATGAGTGGGTGTGTCAGTGTTTTTGGGGTTTGTGAGTGGTTGTGTAAGTGGCTATATGGGTCGGTGAGTAGGTGTACAAGTGGTTGTGTGGATCTATAAGTGGATGTGTGTTTATGCAAGAGGGTGTGTGAGGGGGTGTATGGGAGGCTGTGTGGACCTATGAGTCAGTGTGTGAGTGATTTTGAGGTTTGTGAGTGGGTGTGTGAGTGCTACATGGGTCTGTGAATGGGTGTATGATTGGTTGTGTGGGTCTGTGAGTGTCTGAGTAGATTTGTGAGTGGGTGTCTGAGCAACAGTGTGAGCCTGTGAGTGGCTGTGTGTGTGGCCTAATGAATGTGTGATTCTGTGAGTGAGTAACTGTAAGGATATGTGAGTTGGAGCCTGAGTGGCTTTATTGATGTGTGAGTGGGGGTATGACTGTCTATGGGTGTGTTAGTGGGTGTGTGTGAGTATGTAAGTGGGTGTGTGAGTATGTAAGTGGTTGTGTGAGTGGGTGTATAAAAGGCTGTATGAGTCTGTGAGTGGGTGTATGAGTAATTGTTTTGGTTTTTGAGTGGGTGTGTGAGTGAATATGTGCATGTGTGTCTGAGTAGTAGTGTGGGTCTGTGAGTAGCCCTGTGAGTGGCTGTATGGGTGTGTGACAGGATATGTGAGCGGCTATATGGGTGTCTGAGTGGATATCTGAGTAATTGTTTGGGTGTGTGAGTAGATGTGCAAGTGTTTTTGTGAGTGTGTGAAGGGGTGTGTTAGTGTCTGTATGGGTGTGTGAGTGGATATTTGAGTGGCTGTATGGGTGTGTGAGTGGCTGTAAGGGTGTCTAAGTGTATCAGTGATTGTGTGGTTCTGTGAGCAGGTGTGAGTGACTATATGGGTGAGCGAGTCAGTGTGAGAATGGCTTTATGGGTGTGTGAGTTGGTATGTAAGTGGCTTTATGGGTTTGTTAGTGGGTGTGTGAGTGGCTGTGTTGGTCTGTGAGTGGGTATATTAGTGTGTCAGAGGGTATGTGAGTGGGTGTGTGACTGGCTGTATGGGTGTGTGAGAGGATGTGTGAGTGTGGATCTACGATGGATCTGAGTCCCTAGATATACATACATCTTTATTGTTTAATAACTCTAAAACCAATGAATGGACTTAGAGCAAATTACAAAAAACACTCTTTCTGGACCAAGATCTAGCTTTCTGAGAAATGTGTTTTAATTATATCCCGCTCTTCAGGATGTAGTCGTGTCTAAAATCCATATGGGAAATTGCATGAGGAAAAAGCACCTTCCTTTTTCTCCACCTCTACTTGGCTAATCACCCTGAAACTTTCCACACAGAAGTTAATGTGAGTAGAAAGCTAGTTTTGAAACTTTAGTGAAGATTCATCAAAAGGTGCCTAAGCTATTGGCAAAACAAAAAACATGTAATCTGTGGAAACTAGGTCATAACTATAAATATCTACTTTTTTTAAAAAAAAAAGGAAGGTTAAAGACATATTATAGTTAAGAAACTGCTATCTATTCTTTCTATAAAAACCCAAATTGAACTATACAAACATTAGAAATTCTAAAGTTATAGTTACAACTTAAATTTTAACCTTTGGACTGTTCACTGAATATAAATATTTGTATTTTTCCAAATAAAAATGTGTTTGAAATTGTAGTCTTGAGTGTCCTTTAACTGAGTGTTGCTAAGTGCAGTTTTATAGAGTATAGTGGAGGACAGTGTTGTACAGACTATTGTCAGAAAGTCCAGCATTGTGGAATGGAATAGAGTGGAGTGGATTGGTGTTGCGTATAGTAGAATAAAGTCTTATATAGTGGACTGGCATGGTGTGTTGTATAGTGGATCAGAGTATCATAGAGTGGAGTGGTATTTTTTACAGTGGAGTAGCATGTTATACAATAAAATTGAGTGGCGTACAGAGGAGTCTCATTGACTACAGTGTCGAGGCATGGAGTAGAGTGTCACTGAGTATAGTGTTATACAGTGGCATAGAGTGGTGAAGAGCATTGTAAAATTTGATGGCATTGAGTACACAGCACAGTAAAATGTGGTACAGTTCAATGTTGTTGAGCGTAGTGTTGTTGCGTAGAGTGGCAGAGAGGATCATTCAGTGTAGTGTCATACACTAAAGTGTCTTAGAGTGGTTCATCATACAGTAGACGTGGTGCAGTGTTGTACAATGTAGGAAAGTATTATAGAGTAGAGTACTGTGTCATATAGTGGAGTGGCATGTGATAGAGTGCAATACAGTGTACTAGAGTGGCATAGAGTGGAGGGGTATAGAGTGAAGTATAGAGTCATAAAGTGGCATAGACTCTAGTAGAGGTTTATAGAGTGAAGTTGCATAGAATACTATACTGTGTTGTACAGTGGGCTTGTGTTGGAAAATGGGTTATTGGTAGGGCAGGTAGGTACCTACACCTAGCAACAAGCCACTAACCTCCACATAGGTACAGTTAGGTCTCAGTAAATTAATCCCAGCTCAACCCTTGGTAGCTTGGCAACGAGCGTCAAGGCTTAACTTAGGAGACAAAGTGTAAAGCATTCAAATATCACAAAACAGTAATTAAATAAAACACAGGAAACAGTTTAAAAATCCAAAACCAATTTATAAAAATAGTTTATATTTTTATCTTTAAAATGACACAAAAACGATTAAAATCGGTTCAGGGGAACCGGAGATATGAATTTTTAAAGAATTATTACTTTTCTAGCGCTTAGAAACAAAAAGCGCCAATCGGGTCATCTGGTTGCACCTCGACCGGGGCAAAGTCAAACTTTCAGGCCGACCGCGATGGAGCCCTGCTCGGCTACAGGTCGCGGGAGGCCTCGGTTAAAAAGTTACCTTCTGACTTAGTCTTTATTTTGAGGTTTTTCTTCACCGGGACGAACCTGCCAGTTGAATCCGACCTCCTGGAGCCCTTGTCCGGATACGCGATGTGGGTTTCCTCGGTGGAGACTTTTACCTTCGGACTTAGTCGTTTTTTCGAGATGAAAATCCTTCGACCGGGGTAAACCTGGATCTTGATCCGACGTCCATGGAGCCCTTCTCGGATACGATGGCTGGGAGGTCCCGGTCAACTTTTTACGTTCGGACTTAGTCTCTTTTTTGGATGTTTTTCTTTACTGGGACGAACCACGAAGTCAGGCCGGGTCGCGGTTGAGGCAAGCCGGCTAGAATTTCCGCGGCGGGTCGGTCCCTCTCTGGAGCTTTTTTACAAAAATTCTCAAATCTTTTCCAAACTTCTGGGGCTTCACCCAGATGTTCTTTTAAGGTTCTTTTGGGGTCCACAGCTCACCCCAAGGGTCCAGAAGTTCTGTGATGGTCCTTGGGGGGTGCGGACTTCAACTCCCAGAATGCACCTGGCGCAAACTCCTTTTTGGCCACTGGACAGTGGTCAGCTGGTCGCTTTCTTCAGGAGTTGGTGCAGGGGACTCTGGTTAGCAATTTTTCACCTGTAGCAAACAGGGAGTCCCTCCTTGAACCAGTTGAAGCCAGGCAAAGTCCTTCTTGTGGTGAAGCCCAAGTGTGCAGCTGGTGCAGTCCTTCTGAGTGCAGGGTCCAGGTGCAGGCCAGGGGTCCAGCAGGGCAGTCCTTCTTCTTCTTTAGTTCCTTTCTTGTTGAATTCTGGAGGGGATCTGAGGCGTGGGTGCAGGTCTGCCAGTTTTATCCTTGCTCCTGGGTGAAAAGCAGGGGGGCCCTGGTTCTCCAATCAGGGACAGGGTCGTCCCCCTGTGATGACCACTTCCTGGGAAGTGTGGCAAAAATCCATCCCAGAAGGCAACAGTCTCTAAAAATCCAACATGGATGAGTCTGATTTTTGGAGGTTACATCTGGCTGAGCCCACCCACTGGTGTGGCTAAAAATCATAAACACACCCCTCTCCTGCCCTCTCCTAATCTAATCAAGGGGGCACCTAATTGTCTGGGGTTGCAGGATGTGGGGGTGTTGCTGGGTGCTGCAAATGTCCTTCTCTGCCTTTGAAGACCAGTTTGGCAGCCCTCCCCCTTCCTGCCTCACCATCTGCTGAGGGGAGATTCTCTCCCCCAAGCACATTCCTTTGTGTGAAGCTTGGCCACTTCACACCTCATCAAGGCAGCCTGGCAGAAGCTGCTGCAGGCTGGCCAATCAGAGCACAGCAGCAAAAACAATGCAGAGCTGAAATTGGCAACTTTTTAGGTAAAGTCTAAACTTTTTACCTGAACTAGTTATATTAAATCCAACAACTGGAAGTTGTAGGATTTATTACAACAATTAATTTGATACCAAATTCTTGGTATGCAACATTTAAGGAGACTTTAAAATTTTAAATAAAGTCTGCCCATTCTAGCCTATGAAGGCCATTTACTTCAATGAGGGAAAAACTAATTTGGCTGTTTTTACCTCACCAGGGCTTATAAATCTATTTTTATAAAGTCCCTGCTTATAGTTACATGGCACCCAGCCCTAGGGGCACATAGGGCACACCTTAGGGGTGACTTATATGTAAAAATAAGGTAGTTTAAGACTTTGGAAGTACCTTTAATTCCAAAGTCGAATTTGCATATAACTTTAATTTAAAAGCAGCCAGCAAGGCAGGCTTGCTTTTAAAATGACACTGGGCACCTCAGCAATGCACCTAGGTGTGCACCACCTATGCTGTGGTCCCTAAACCTACATGCCCTACCATATACTAGGGACTTATAGGTAGGTTAACTTAGCCACTTATAATTAGCCTAATTTGCATATCCATTTTACACAGAGCACAGGCCCTGGGACTGGTTTGCAGTACCCAGGGCACCTTTAAAGTCAGGAAAACACCAGCAAAAAGTGGAAAATGGGGGCAAAAAGTTATGGGGCCTCTGCAATCAGCCCTGTTTTCTCACACAACCCCCCCCCCCCAGCCCACACGCCCAGGAGACTCAGCCCAACCCTGGGAGAGTCTTCCTGGCTTGTTAGGCGAGGAAGACAGTGAAGAAAACTGGCTGTCCCTTTGCAGGGCCTACTCTGCCTTATATCCTCCTGTCAGGGTCACTCCCTATGGGTAGTGAAGCCATCCCAACAGTAAAAGGACCCAACACAAACTGAAACTTTCCTCTAGGGGGGTCTTCCTCCTTTCTCTCTGCCAACTTGGGTAGTGAGGTGCCCACCTCCCCTACTCCAAACTTTGCTAGGGCAACACCTAGCTTACCCAAAGAGGTCACCCAACACTTCAGCAACCCCACCATGACCAATAGGGTCAGGGGGCCTACTTTGCTATTGGCCCTGGGGTCTGCCTCCCAGGCCAAGTACAGTGCTGCCAGGAAGGCTAGCACCCAGCAGAGGCTACTGACAGCTGTCAGTACCCAGAACCACACCCTAAGCTCTCCACTGACAGGTGGCTGAGCTGCTTTAGGGGCATCTTTGGGGTCCTGGCACCCCTCTTGCTGTCTAGAGTGGGGGGCTACCACCTCCTGGGGCAGACACCCTCCTTCCACTCTCCCTTCTGTCAGTGCAGGGGCAACACCTTGCATCTGGACAGCTGCCTGACTACTCAGGACTTCCTTGGGGTCAGGTGAGGCCTCACCAGTGCCAACTCTGGGCTCCCCCCCTACTGGGGCAGAAGGCCCTTGGCTCCCTGGAACTCTCTTTAAGAGTGGCCTACCCTTCCTTTTCTTCTTTCCTTTTCTTGGGGACCCCTGTCTCCTAACTGTAGGGACTGACTCCCCAGGACTTTGGGTTGGGGGGGGCGCCCTGGGCGACCACCCCATCTGTGACCAGACTCACCTCTGGGAGGTCATTGCCCAGGATACAATCTAGGGGGAGGTCAGCACTGACTACCACCCTAATCCAGTCAAGGATACCCTCCCTCTCTAGGGGCACTATGGCTACAGGTTTGGAGGTGACCTCCCCTGTGGCTATCCTGACTTTCTTTGTCTTTCCTGGGACATACATGTCTGGGGTCACTAACCGGTCACTCACTATAGTGTGACTGGCACAGGTGTCCCTCAGGCCAGTGGTAGGGATCCCATTCACTTGAATGTGGTGGAAGTGCCTACTCCCACCCTCAGGGATCACCAGCTTACCATCTGGTCCTGTCTCCCAGCACAATGCTAGGAGGACTTCATCATCTGAGGAATCCTCCTCTATGGCTACACTGGACAGCCCAGTGCTAACCACCTTCTTTGGACAGGCTGCATCTCCTCTGAAGTGACCTGTCTGCTGACAGTCAAAGCAAGCCCTACTGTCCAAGAGCTTTTTTAACCCTGGGTCTCCCTGTCTCTGCTTGTCAGAGTGGGAGTGGGATTTACTCTCCTCCTTCTTAGTGTTCTGGGGTACAGAGGGAGTCCCTGTGGTGGGCTTACCACCTCCCTCCTTAGGTTTTTGGGGACCTGTCCCCCACTTCTTGGAGTCTCCCCCCTGGGACTTGACAACCACCCTGGTTCTCAACCACTCATCAGCTGCCTCCCCTAGCTCTCTAGGGTTGGTCTGCTTAGAGTCCACTAGATGCTGGCGTAACCTTTCTTGGGTACAATTGGTCAAGATGTGCTCTCTCATGATCAGATTGTATAACCCCTCATAAGTATCTACTTTGTTACCAATAATCCAGCCCTCTAGTGCCTTTAGTGAAATGTCCACAAAGTCAACCCAAGACTGGGTACTGACCTTCTGGGTGTCCCTGAACTTCATTCTATATTGCTCTGGGGTCAGACCAAACTTCTTGGCTAAGCACCTCTTCATACTAGGGTATGAATCTGCCTCCTCCCCCCTTAAGGTCAGAAGCCTATCCCTCCCTGAGTTGGGGACCAACTCCCACAAAAGGGAACCCCAGTATTGAGGCCTAACCCTTCTCATTTGGAGTGCCCTCTCAAAGGCCCCCAGCCACTTATCTATGTCATCCCCCTCTACATAAGCAGGAACTACCCCCTTGGGTAATCTGGGGCAAACTCCCCCACCCATGGACACCTCAGCTTCTTTATCGCTGCTTCCATCTCTTTTCTCTTTGTATGCCCACTTTTTCTTTTCTAGGGCCAGCTTCTCTGCTTCCAAAGCTATGTATGCTAGCTGGGCCTCCAGCTCTCTTTCTCTGATGGATGGGTTCTCTCCTCCTGAAAGGACCCCCTTCCCACCACTAGCTTTGGGTCTGCCCCTAGTGACTGTATTTACTGAGGACCGTTCTTCCTCATCCTCACTTAGGCTCAGATGCCTTCCCTCCCCTGAGTGGTTAGAGCTTGCATCCTCCCTTCTTTTTCCCTCCTCTGGAGCTTCTTCTGACTCTACCTCTTGGGCCTCAGCCCATGCTGTCAGGGATGTGATCAGGATTTGCTTCCTGAGATCAGTGGTTGCAGGCAACCCTCTTTCAATACACAACCCCCTAAGCTGGACTACTGTCAGTGTGGGTAGGCTAGCCAGATCAAGCTCCATGGTTCCCTAGTTTTGTGTCAACAAAAACTTTTTGCAAAAATTGGAAACAAGAATTTAGAAAAATTATAAAAATTCAATAATTGAAATTAATCCAAATTAAAAATTAAAAACAATTTTTGCACTAGGACAATTTAAAGGATTTTTAATTTGTTTTACTTAAAACTGTAACGTGATATTGAACACAAGTACAGGATCCCGTCGCTGCTTCCAATTATGTTGGAAAATGGGTTATTGGTAGGGCAGGTAGGTACCTACACCTAGCAACAAGCCACTAACCTCCACATAGGTACAGTTAGGTCTCAGTAAATTAATCCCAGCTCAACCCTTGGTAGCTTGGCAACGAGCGTCAAGGCTTAACTTAGGAGACAAAGTGTAAAGCATTCAAATATCACAAAACAGTAATTAAATAAAACACAGGAAACAGTTTAAAAATCCAAAACCAATTTATAAAAATAGTTTATATTTTTATCTTTAAAATGACACAAAAACGATTAAAATCGGTTCAGGGGAACCGGAGATATGAATTTTTAAAGAATGATTACTTTTCTAGCGCTTAGAAACAAAAAGCGCCAATCGGGTCATCTGGTTGCACCTCGACCGGGGCAAAGTCAAACTTTCAGGCCGACCGCGATGGAGCCCTGCTCGGCTACAGGTCGCGGGAGGCCTCGGTTAAAAAGTTACCTTCTGACTTAGTCTTTATTTTGAGGTTTTTCTTCACCGGGACGAACCTGCCAGTTGAATCCGACCTCCTGGAGCCCTTGTCCGGATACGCGATGTGGGTTTCCTCGGTGGAGACTTTTACCTTCGGACTTAGACGTTTTTTCGAGATGAAAATCCTTCGACCGGGGTAAACCTGGATCTTGATCCGACGTCCATGGAGCCCTTCTCGGATACGATGGCTGGGAGGTCCCGGTCAACTTTTTACGTTCGGACTTAGTCTCTTTTTTGGATGTTTTTCTTTACCGGGACGAACCACGAAGTCAGGCCGGGTCGCGGTTGAGGCAAGCCGGCTAGAATTTCCGCGGCGGGTCGGTCCCTCTCTGGAGCTTTTTTCCAAAAATTCTCAAATCTTTTCCAAACTTGTGGGGCTTCACCCAGATGTTCTTTTAAGGTTCTTTTGGGGTCCACAGCTCACCCCAAGGGTCCAGAAGTTCTGTGATGGTCCTTGGGGGGTGCGGACTTCAACTCCCAGAATGCACCTGGCGCAAACTCCTTTTTGGCCACTGGACAGTGGTCAGCTGGTCGCTTTCTTCAGGAGTTGGTGCAGGGGACTCTGGTTAGCAATTTTTCACCTGTAGCAAACAGGGAGTCCCTCCTTGAACCAGTTGAAGCCAGGCAAAGTCCTTCTTGTGGTGAAGCCCAAGTGTGCAGCTGGTGCAGTCCTTCTGAGTGCAGGGTCCAGGTGCAGGCCAGGGGTCCAGCAGGGCAGTCCTTCTTCTTCTTTAGTTCCTTTCTTGTTGAATTCTGGAGGGGATCTGAGGCGTGGGTGCAGGTCTGCCAGTTTTATCCTTGCTCCTGGGTGAAAAGCAGGGGGGCCCTGGTTCTCCAATCAGGGACAGGATCGTCCCCCTGTGATGACCACTTCCTGGGAAGTGTGGCAAAAATCCATCCCAGAAGGCAACAGTCTCTAAAAATCCAACATGGATGAGTCTGATTTTTGGAGGTTACATCTGGCTGAGCCCACCCACTGGTGTGGCTAAAAATCATAAACACACCCCTCTCCTGCCCTCTCCTAATCTAATCAAGGGGGCACCTAATTGTCTGGGGTTGCAGGATGTGGGGGTGTTGCTGGGTGCTGCAAATGTCCTTCTCTGCCTTTGAAGACCAGTTTGGCAGCCCTCCCCCTTCCTGCCTCACCATCTGCTGAGGGGAGATTCTCTCCCCCAAGCACATTCCTTTGTGTGAAGCTTGGCCACTTCACACCTCATCAAGGCAGCCTGGCAGAAGCTGCTGCAGGCTGGCCAATCAGAGCACAGCAGCAAAAACAATGCAGAGCTGAAATTGGCAACTTTTTAGGTAAAGTCTAAACTTTTTACCTGAACTAGTTATATTAAATCCAACAACTGGAAGTTGTAGGATTTATTACAACAATTAATTTGATACCAAATTCTTGGTATGCAACATTTAAGGAGACTTTAAAATTTAAAATAAAGTCTGCCCATTCTAGCCTATGAAGGCCATTTACTTCAATGAGGGAAAAACTAATTTGGCTGTTTTTACCTCACCAGGGCTTATAAATCTATTTTTATAAAGTCCCTGCTTATAGTTACATGGCACCCAGCCCTAGGGGCACATAGGGCACACCTTAGGGGTGACTTATATGTAAAAATAAGGTAGTTTAAGACTTTGGAAGTACCTTTAATTCCAAAGTCGAATTTGCATATAACTTTAATTTAAAAGCAGCCAGCAAGGCAGGCTTGCTTTTAAAATGACACTGGGCACCTCAGCAATGCACCTAGGTGTGCACCACCTATGCTGTGGTTCCTAAACCTACATGCCCTACCATATACTAGGGACTTATAGGTAGGTTAACTTAGCCACTTATAATTAGCCTAATTTGCATATCCATTTTACACAGAGCACAGGCCCTGGGACTGGTTAGCAGTACCCAGGGCACCTTTAAAGTCAGGAAAACACCAGCAAAAAGTGGAAAATGGGGGCAAAAAGTTATGGGGCCTCTGCAATCAGCCCTGTTTTCTCACACAACCCCCCCCAGCCCACACGCCCAGGAGACTCAGCCCAACCCTGGGAGAGTCTTCCTGGCTTGTTAGGCGAGGAAGACAGTGAAGAAAACTGGCTGTCCCTTTGCAGGGCCTACTCTGCCTTATATCCTCCTGTCAGGGTCACTCCCTATGGGTAGTGAAGCCATCCCAACAGTAAAAGGACCCAACACAAACTGAAACTTTCCTCTAGGGGGGGTCTTCCTCCTTTCTCTCTGCCAACTTGGGTAGTGAGGTGCCCACCTCCCCTACTCCAAACTTTGCTAGGGCAACACCTAGCTTACCCAAAGAGGTCACCCAACACTTGAGCAACCCCACCATGACCAATAGGGTCAGGGGGCCTACTTTGCTATTGGCCCTGGGGTCTGCCTCCCAGGCCAAGTACAGTGCTGCCAGGAAGGCTAGCACCCAGCAGAGGCTACTGACAGCTGTCAGTACCCAGAACCACACCCTAAGCTCTCCACTGACAGGTGGCTGAGCTGCTTTAGGGGCATCTTTGGGGTCCTGGCACCCCTCTTGCTGTCTAGAGTGGGGGGCTACCACCTCCTGGGGCAGACACCCTCCTTCCACTCTCCCTTCTGTCAGTGCAGGGGCAACACCTTGCATCTGGACAGCTGCCTGACTACTCAGGACTTCCTTGGGGTCAGGTGAGGCCTCACCAGTGCCAACTCTGGGCTCCCCCCCTACTGGGGCAGAAGGCCCTTGGCTCCCTGGAACTCTCTTTAAGAGTGGCCTACCCTTCCTTTTCTTCTTTCCTTTTCTTGGGGACCCCTGTCTCCTAACTGTAGGGACTGACTCCCCAGGACTTTGGGTTGGGGGGGCGCCCTGGGCGACCACCCCATCTGTGACCAGACTCACCTCTGGGAGGTCATTGCCCAGGATACAATCTAGGGGGAGGTCAGCACTGACTACCACCCTAATCCAGTCAAGGATACCCTCCCTCTCTAGGGGCACTATGGCTACAGGTTTGGAGGTGACCTCCCCTGTGGCTATCCTGACTTTCTTTGTCTTTCCTGGGACATACATGTCTGGGGTCACTAACCGGTCACTCACTATAGTGTGACTGGCACAGGTGTCCCTCAGGCCAGTGGTAGGGATCCCATTCACTTGAATGTGGTGGAAGTGCCTACTCCCACCCTCAGGGATCACCAGCTTACCATCTGGTCCTGTCTCCCAGCACAATGCTAGGAGGACTTCATCATCTGAGGAATCCTCCTCTATGGCTACACTGGACAGCCCAGTGCTAACCACCTTCTTTGGACAGGCTGCATCTCCTCTGAAGTGACCTGTCTGCTGACAGTCAAAGCAAGCCCTACTGTCCAAGAGCTTTTTTAACCCTGGGTCTCCCTGTCTCTGCTTGTCAGAGTGGGAGTGGGATTTACTCTCCTCCTTCTTAGGGTTCTGGGGTACAGAGGGAGTCCCTGTGGTGGGCTTACCACCTCCCTCCTTAGGTTTTTGGGGACCTGTCCCCCCCTTCTTGGAGTCTCCCCCCTGGGACTTGACAACCACCCTGGTTCTCAACCACTCATCAGCTGCCTCCCCTAGCTCTCTAGGGTTGGTCTGCTGAGAGTCCACTAGATGCTGGCGTAACCTTTCTTGGGTACAATTGGTCAAGATGTGCTCTCTCATGATCAGATTGTATAACCCCTCATAAGTATCTACTTTGTTACCAATAATCCAGCCCTCTAGTGCCTTTAGTGAAATGTCCACAAAGTCAACCCAAGACTGGGTACTGACCTTCTGGGTGTCCCTGAACTTCATTCTATATTGCTCTGGGGTCAGACCAAACTTCTTGGCTAAGCACCTCTTCATACTAGGGTATGAATCTGCCTCCTCCCCCCTTAAGGTCAGAAGCCTATCCCTCCCTGAGTTGGGGACCAACTCCCACAAAAGGGAACCCCAGTATTGAGGCCTAACCCTTCTCATTTGGAGTGCCCTCTCAAAGGCCCCCAGCCACTTATCTATGTCATCCCCCTCTACATAAGCAGGAACTACCCCCTTGGGTAATCTGGGGCAAACTCCCCCACCCATGGACACCTCAGCTTCTTTATCGCTGCTTCCATCTCTTTTCTCTTTGTATGCCCACTTTTTCTTTTCTAGGGCCAGCTTCTCTGCTTCCAAAGCTATGTATGCTAGCTGGGCCTCCAGCTCTCTTTCTCTGATGGATGGGTTCTCTCCTCCTGAAAGGACCCCCTTCCCACCACTAGCTTTGGGTCTGCCCCTAGTGACTGTATTTACTGAGGACCGTTCTTCCTCATCCTCACTTAGGCTCAGATGCCTTCCCTCCCCTGAGTGGTTAGAGCTTGCATCCTCCCTTCTTTCTCCCTCCTCTGGAGCTTCTTCTGACTCTACCTCTTGGGCCTCAGCCCATGCTGTCAGGGATGTGATCAGGATTTGCTTCCTGAGATCAGTGGTTGCAGGCAACCCTCTTTCAATACACAACCCCCTAAGCTGGACTACTGTCAGTGTGGGTAGGCTAGCCAGATCAAGCTCCATGGTTCCCTAGTTTTGTGTCAACAAAAACTTTTTGCAAAAATTGGAAACAAGAATTTAGAAAAATTATAAAAATTCAATAATTGAAATTAATCCAAATTAAAAATTAAAAACAATTTTGCACTAGGACAATTTAAAGGATTTTTAATTTGTTTTACTTAAAACTGTAACGTGATATTGAACACAAGTACAGGATCCCGTCGCTGCTTCCAATTATGTTGGAAAATGGGTTATTGGTAGGGCAGGTAGGTACCTACACCTAGCAACAAGCCACTAACCTCCACATAGGTACAGTTAGGTCTCAGTAAATTAATCCCAGCTCAACCCTTGGTAGCTTGGCAACGAGCGTCAAGGCTTAACTTAGGAGACAAAGTGTAAAGCATTCAAATATCACAAAACAGTAATTAAATAAAACACAGGAAACAGTTTAAAAATCCAAAACCAATTTATAAAAATAGTTTATATTTTTATCTTTAAAATGACACAAAAACGATTAAAATCGGTTCAGGGGAACCGGAGATATGAATTTTTAAAGAATGATTACTTTTCTAGCGCTTAGAAACAAAAAGCGCCAATCGGGTCATCTGGTTGCACCTCGACCGGGGCAAAGTCAAACTTTCAGGCCGACCGCGATGGAGCCCTGCTCGGCTACAGGTCGCGGGAGGCCTCGGTTAAAAAGTTACCTTCTGACTTAGTCTTTATTTTGAGGTTTTTCTTCACCGGGACGAACCTGCCAGTTGAATCCGACCTCCTGGAGCCCTTGTCCGGATACGCGATGTGGGTTTCCTCGGTGGAGACTTTTACCTTCGGACTTAGACGTTTTTTCGAGATGAAAATCCTTCGACCGGGGTAAACCTGGATCTTGATCCGACGTCCATGGAGCCCTTCTCGGATACGATGGCTGGGAGGTCCCGGTCAACTTTTTACGTTCGGACTTAGTCTCTTTTTTGGATGTTTTTCTTTACCGGGACGAACCACGAAGTCAGGCCGGGTCGCGGTTGAGGCAAGCCGGCTAGAATTTCCGCGGCGGGTCGGTCCCTCTCTGGAGCTTTTTTCCAAAAATTCTCAAATCTTTTCCAAACTTGTGGGGCTTCACCCAGATGTTCTTTTAAGGTTCTTTTGGGGTCCACAGCTCACCCCAAGGGTCCAGAAGTTCTGTGATGGTCCTTGGGGGGTGCGGACTTCAACTCCCAGAATGCACCTGGCGCAAACTCCTTTTTGGCCACTGGACAGTGGTCAGCTGGTCGCTTTCTTCAGGAGTTGGTGCAGGGGACTCTGGTTAGCAATTTTTCACCTGTAGCAAACAGGGAGTCCCTCCTTGAACCAGTTGAAGCCAGGCAAAGTCCTTCTTGTGGTGAAGCCCAAGTGTGCAGCTGGTGCAGTCCTTCTGAGTGCAGGGTCCAGGTGCAGGCCAGGGGTCCAGCAGGGCAGTCCTTCTTCTTCTTTAGTTCCTTTCTTGTTGAATTCTGGAGGGGATCTGAGGCGTGGGTGCAGGTCTGCCAGTTTTATCCTTGCTCCTGGGTGAAAAGCAGGGGGGCCCTGGTTCTCCAATCAGGGACAGGATCGTCCCCCTGTGATGACCACTTCCTGGGAAGTGTGGCAAAAATCCATCCCAGAAGGCAACAGTCTCTAAAAATCCAACATGGATGAGTCTGATTTTTGGAGGTTACATCTGGCTGAGCCCACCCACTGGTGTGGCTAAAAATCATAAACACACCCCTCTCCTGCCCTCTCCTAATCTAATCAAGGGGGCACCTAATTGTCTGGGGTTGCAGGATGTGGGGGTGTTGCTGGGTGCTGCAAATGTCCTTCTCTGCCTTTGAAGACCAGTTTGGCAGCCCTCCCCCTTCCTGCCTCACCATCTGCTGAGGGGAGATTCTCTCCCCCAAGCACATTCCTTTGTGTGAAGCTTGGCCACTTCACACCTCATCAAGGCAGCCTGGCAGAAGCTGCTGCAGGCTGGCCAATCAGAGCACAGCAGCAAAAACAATGCAGAGCTGAAATTGGCAACTTTTTAGGTAAAGTCTAAACTTTTTACCTGAACTAGTTATATTAAATCCAACAACTGGAAGTTGTAGGATTTATTACAACAATTAATTTGATACCAAATTCTTGGTATGCAACATTTAAGGAGACTTTAAAATTTTAAATAAAGTCTGCCCATTCTAGCCTATGAAGGCCATTTACTTCAATGAGGGAAAAACTAATTTGGCTGTTTTTACCTCACCAGGGCTTATAAATCTATTTTTATAAAGTCCCTGCTTATAGTTACATGGCACCCAGCCCTAGGGGCACATAGGGCACACCTTAGGGGTGACTTATATGTAAAAATAAGGTAGTTTAAGACTTTGGAAGTACCTTTAATTCCAAAGTCGAATTTGCATATAACTTTAATTTAAAAGCAGCCAGCAAGGCAGGCTTGCTTTTAAAATGACACTGGGCACCTCAGCAATGCACCTAGGTGTGCACCACCTATGCTGTGGTCCCTAAACCTACATGCCCTACCATATACTAGGGACTTATAGGTAGGTTAACTTAGCCACTTATAATTAGCCTAATTTGCATATCCATTTTACACAGAGCACAGGCCCTGGGACTGGTTAGCAGTACCCAGGGCACCTTTAAAGTCAGGAAAACACCAGCAAAAAGTGGAAAATGGGGGCAAAAAGTTATGGGGCCTCTGCAATCAGCCCTGTTTTCTCACAGCTTGCATACAGTGGAGTGTCGAACAGTGGTGTAGAGTGGTCTAAAGTATTGTACAGTTGAGTAGACTGTAGTTGAGTTCAGTGGAGTTGCGTAGGATAAAGCGTAGTAAACTATAATACAGTGGAGTGTTATGTTGTACAATAGAGTGGCATGGAGTTGAGTAGTGTGCCTTGTGTATCATACAGTGATAGAACAGAGTGCTGGGTGGTACAGTGGAGTGGAGGGGCATGTCTGATAGTGTTGGAAAATGTTGTACAGCAGAGTACAGTCAAGTGGAATAGAGAAGAATAGATTGTTGTATAAGGGAGTGGCATACAATGCAGTGTTGTAGAGTGTGGGAGACTAGTAGCATAGAATTTTGTAGAGTTGAGTGGCATAAAGTCACGTAAGTGGAGTGGCATACAGTTGAGTAGTGGATTACAGTGAAGTAGAGTGGAGCAGTGTGTTATAGATTATAGTGGAGTGAGGTGTGGTGCAGTGGTGTAGCTGTGTAGTGTGTCTTATAGTATAGTAGGGTGCCATAGAGTGGCATCGAGCTGACTAGAGTGCCACATAGTGTCATGGTGTCATTGAGTAGCATGTCATACAATGTCATAGAGTGGAGTAGAGTGTTGTACAGTAGAGTGTAGAGTCATACCGGTTAGTACAGTTTTATAGAGTAGAGTGTTATAGAGTGGAGCTGCTTACATTGGAGTGGAGTAAAGTGGCATAGAGTAGGATACATTGTCACAGTGTAGTTGAGTGGAGTGGTGTAGTACAGAGTGGACTAAAAAGTCAGGTAGTGGAGCGGCATCTTGTATAGCACAGTGCTACTGTCAGAAATACAGTGTGGTTCCTTAGAACAGAGTGGAGATAAGTGTTCTAGAGTGGAGTGGTGTGTTGTACAGTGGAGTGGTATGCTGTGCCATAGAGTGTGAGAAACTGTTGTGGAGTGGAGTAACATAGAGTGGAGTACAGTGTTATAGAGTAGACTGATGTAGAGTAGAGTAGAGTGTGGTACAGTTTGGTAGAGTGGAGTGGCATACAGTGCAATTGAGTAGAGTGGAGTAGTGGGGAGTAGTGTGTTATAGAGTAAAGTGGAGTGGCATAGAGGGAGTTGCTCACAATGTTGTACAGTGTAAGACAGTCTGGTATAGTGTCATACAGTTTACTACAGTGTTTACATTGACATAGACTGGGGTACAGCGTTGTGCAGGGAAGTAGTATAGAGTGGAATAGAGTTTTATAGAGGGAAGGGGTGTAAAGTGTTGTACAGTGGATTAGAGGGTCATAGAACAGAGTAGACTCGAATGGCATAGACAGGAGTGGGGATAAGACTGCTTGGTTTTGGGCAACAGCACCACCGTGTATGGGTGACTGAGTCAGTCCCACACTGATTTGAAGCTGTTGGTCTGACCTTCTCTGCTAACTACCAGCACCTCACCCAAACCTAGAAAGTAATGACACACGGACTCCTCAAGGAAGTCAGGGTAGAACAGCTCTTACCCCTTTCTTTCATTTGCACAAGTCTCACACATGCGAAGGCAGACAAAGGAATGCAAGGTTGGTTTCAATGCATTTATCAGCAGAACTGCATTCTATGATAAAAGGCATGAGCTGCAATTATTAGGAAGACGAAACATAACATTGTGATGATTGTGACCATTAGAGTAAAACAGATGAACAGTTCCAGCATCCTGACATAATCATTAGTCCAAGAACTCCTACCTATACCTCTTGCACCTAACAGTGAGAACATAGCAGTGTTAGCCCTACTGCACGTACTAGTCTATTGAGGAAGCACCCTGACCCCATACCTGAAGGGACAGGGGGTCTGCCTGTTGTTCTGCTGGCAGTTCTTTTTGTAGGTTGGAGAGACAAGGGCGAGATCACTACAGCTGTCGATGAAGTGGCGCACACCATAAGATGGCTGGCTGGAATGTCCTCTCTATCTTCCATCGGCCTGTGCGGTGTTTCTGTAACACAGCATGCTGTGTTCTGCAAATAGGCCTAATGTGATAATATGTCTAGGCAGAGAAGGTTGGCTTTGTAACTCCTGGACTGGCAATGGTAGGTAAACTATCATGTACAGTCTTGAGCAGAGACACAGGATGAAATGTTATGCAAAGGAACTGACAACAATGTATTTGCAGAAAGGCAATTGATTAGTATGTAAAAACAACCCTGCTAAATGCAAGCCATGCTAAAATATAATAAAATTTATAAACAAATGAAATGAGTATGTAGGTAAAGGGCACAGGCTGCATGCATACATGTGTCCAAGAAAAGCACTAAAATGAACCCACAACAGTGACGAGTGAAGTATCATACAGTCATGTCATAGAGTGTTAAATTGTAGAGTATTGCAGAGTACAGTGGTGCCTGGGTAACATAACATTATATGGCATGGAGAGTTATAGCACAGAGTGTTGTGGAGTACAGTGGAGTGATGTAGAGTAGAGTGGTGTAGAGTGCAGTACAATGGAATAACATATATTGGAGTGGCGTACAGTTGAGCACCATATAGTGGAGTTGCATACAGTGGGATGGCATCCAGTTGAGTGGCATACTGCAGAATAGCTTAAAGAGGAGTGGTGTACAGTGTAGCAGTATAGAGTGGAATAGCATAGAATAGAGTAGTGTATAGTGGAGTGGAGTGGTTTTTAATGGAGAGTCCTAGACTTCAGTGGCATACAGTGGAGTAGGCGAAAGTGTAATTGCATACAGTGGAGTGGGGTACAGTGAACTAGAGTACAGTAGAGAGCCATAGAGTGGAATAGAATACAGTGGAGCAGCATAGAGTGGAGTGGAATACAGTGGAGTAACACAGTGCAGCTGCGTACAGAGCACTGGCACAGTGCGGAATAGTGTACAGTGAAGTAGCATACAGTGGAGTGGTATACAATGTAGTGCTCTAGATTGGAGTGGAATAGGGTTGAGTAGCCTAGAGTGAAGTGGGGTCAAGTAGAGTGGCATAGAGTGGGGTGTCATACAGTAGAATGGTGTACATTTGTGTAATGTACAGTACAGTGACGTAGAGTGGAGTGTGATAGAATGGACTGGCATACAGTAGAATAGAATAGAGTGAAGTGGCATAGAGTGGAGTGGCATAGAGTGGAGTGGTGTACAGTGGTACTGTACAGTGGAATAGTGTACACTGTAGTGGGGTAGAGTGGACTGGAGTAGAGTGTAGTGTTGTGGAGTGGAGCAGTATACAGTGGAATAGCATAGAGTGGAGTGGCATACAGTGAAGTAGCGTACAGTACAGTGATGTAAAATGAAATAACATTGACTGTACTGGAGTAGCGTATATTGGAAGAGAGAGCAGTAGCGTAGAGTGGAGCGGCGTAAGCTTGAATGGCATAGAGTGGAGTAGTGTATAATGGAGTGGTGAACAGTGTAATAGTGTACAGTGGATTGTCATACAGTGAAGTAGCGCATAGTCTAGTGGCTTAAGGCGAAGTGGCATACAGTGGAGTGGAGTACACTGAAATACCATTCATTACAGTGGAGTACACTGAAGTGGCCTACTCTACAGTGTCAAACACTGGAATAGCATAGAGTATAGTGTCTTATAATGGAGTTGCACACAGTACAATAGTGCACAGTGGGGTAGTGGCATACACTGCAGTGTCATAGAATGGAGTAGTGTAGAGTGTAATAGTGTACAGTGGAGTGGTGTAGAGTGGAGTGTTCTAGCGTGGAGTGGCATACAGTGGATTATTATAGAGTGAAGTGGTGTGGAGTGGTGTAGAGTATAGTGTGGTAATTGAAACAAATGTAGCATGAAAGTATGTGTATGGATGTAGAGGTGGCAGGAATATACTTTATAAGGTGTAGATAGTCATTTTTGTGAATAATGTAAGTAGTATTGAAGTTATAAGTTTTAAAGTACTTAGGGCCTGATTTAGATGTTGGTGGTAATGGTCCCACCATTGACTTTTCAACCGAAAACCTGTTTGTCACTGCAACGCTCTGCCCACCGTATTTAGATGTTGACATTCACATATGCGAAAGCTCGCATACGAACCACCGTCTCTGCCAAGAAACACCGCCCGTGTTGTCGGTGGGATGGGGAAAAGTGGCTGCCGGTGGGACCACAGCCACCTTTTCCGCCATGCAGATTTGGATGTGCCTCACCACCAAGCAAAAAGTTGCGATACGACCTCCACATCTGAATTAGCCAATTAGAGGGGAAAGGGGGTTAAAACTCACACCTTTTTTCCTTTCCACCTCTGTCTACGAGTTGACATGACTAGACAACACCTACCCTAACTTCTGCCACTGTTCCACGGAGAAAACACGACTCCCCTGTCACAGGACTCAAAGGTAGAGATGCCGCAATGTCACAGTATCCTGGATGGGCATTGCACAGAAGGTCGGGACCACTCCAGGCATATACATGGCACAGTAATTTTTTTAAATCACTGTGACATGCATATATCCGGGACACGAGTGGGTCACACAGGGCTGGGGGGCACATGCATATCGCACCCATATATAACTGTCATTGTGGTGTCATCATTCATTGCCAAATGAATGCTGCCACCACAATGATTGTACAATCACACTTGACAATGGTGTCCATGTGTGCGCATTGCAAAAGGACCTGTGGTGGGAGGTTTGTGCTACCTGTTGTCTATGCGAGTCAGTATGTGTATGTGTGTGTGCGCATTGGCTGGTTGAGGCGGAGGGAGCTTTATTGGGTGGTGGGTTGTGTCAATATATGTGTCACTTCCATGTCAGAATGATGTTGTTGTGTGTATTGTGTTGCTGCGTGACACATTCAGTTGAGTGCTCTTGTGTGGCAGACTTTATCGTGATGTGTGTAGTTGTGCATGTGTGTGAGAGTGTTTGTGTAGCTGAATGTGTAGTTGTGTTGGTTGTTGTGGTTATGTCGTGTGTGGATAGAGTGTCAATGGTGTGTGTGGTGTGTCATGGATGTAAGTCAATGTGTGTTTTTGGCATGTACAGTTGGTGTTGTGTTGGAATTGTAATAGATTATGGTATGTATGTGGTGTCTTGTGTAGTGAGTACTGCAGGGTTACACATATGGCTAAATGACAGTGTGTGTGTCACTTACTGTTATCCCATAGTCCATGCCATTGTACAAAGTCCACTGGGTCTTGCTGCTGTCTCCCTCAGTCAGAAATCCATCACCAGCCCTCCACTTGCAGAACTGTAACATCTAAATATGGCGGCTGGAACACTAACGACTTGACAATCTTTTTGGGTCTGCTGCTGATGCGGCTTGGCAGTATCACTGGCAGGATCTAAATCAGGCCCTTAGTTATGTATTGTGCCCCAGTGTACCACAGTAAGTTCTTGGTGTATCAAGGTACATGCAGATAAGCAGAATTGAAACAGATCAACAGATGTCTCCTGTCCAGAGGGAGCAGCATAAATAGCTGCTCACTGCTGGTGGGAGCAATGCTGGATACCGCACCAGGCAGGGAGCCTGCTGGGGCTGTGGGGGCCTGGGTCTCCCATCACAGCCCCCAATGTGTCCTTGGTGGGCGCCCTGTGGCTTGGCCCTGTGGCCAACTGACCCGGAGACAACCAACCCCATGCTACATGCTATTTGTTGTGCACGGCATAGGGTCAGCAGCCGTGCTTGAAGTCTTGCCCTGCAGCCAATACCCTCAGACAGTCAACTCCATGCTGCACACAGTTGTCAGGTCCGGTGGCCAACCACCCAACTGGCTACCAACCCTGTGTCACACACAGTGTAGGATTGGCCTTTGGGCTCCAGAGATGCTATCCTTGAGGCCAAAACATATGCATTAAAGGGAGAGGGCTGTGCAGCCCGCTACCCAATAATTAATTCGCCTCAGGGTCCCAAATTCTAATAAAAAGGGAAGGGCTAAGTAGCCACAGGGACCCCATCTCCCAGATCCAAACATGGAAATGCTGCCCTAACTACAACTACCCATTGGTGACTGCCACTGGCTGATAAATACATCTATGCTTAAGAATGACTCCCTGATTCACTCATAATTCCTACATACGAGGGGGCATGGCTTGCATCCACAGTTGATAGCGGCATCCCCATAGCCCTCCATGGGCTTTGCTAAATGGCAGCTTCTTTCTTTGAAGCTTGCCACCTCTTCTCAGTACGCAACAATAATGACCCGGAGTACCACCTCTTCCTTCATTTAGCCGTGGAGGAGGTTATGTCCTGCTGCTTTTCATTGTGGCAAACACCTCTCCATCACGCGCCTGCCATTTTTGATTTGCAGTCGTGACAAGTGCTCTCTATAAACCTGAAATGACCTACACAATACAAACATCGATGGTAACACCTTCTCCCAAAAATGTAAATTGCCATAAGTAAGTTCTTTAGCTACAGTGGCCATTTGTTCACTCCTGCTTTTAGCTCTCTCCAGTTTTGGCTTTAGACTCTCTAACCTGGGCTTAACATAAATGCTTCTCTCCGTCTGCGTCCTGCCTTCAAACAAAATTGCATCTCCTCCTCCTACAAATGCTGCTCAATTATTTTGAACTTAACATATTTCCTACTGTTCTCTCAACATTACCATCAGCGCTGACTTTTCTTGTTATGATTGCTTGCTTGACTGAAATTCTGTTATACTTCTGAATATCCCTAGCTATATGGGCACATTTAGGGGCATATTTATACTCCGTTTGCGCCAAATTTGCGTCGTTTTTTTCGACGCAAATTCGGCGCAAAACTAACGCCATATTTATACTTTGGCGTTAGACGCGTCTAGCGCCAAAGTATGAGGAAAGAGCGTCATTTTTTTGCGTGAACGCCTTCCTTGCGTTAATGAGATGCAAGGTAGGCGTTCCCGTCCCAAAAAATGACTGCGACACAAATGCGTCGTATTTATACTCCCGGGCAAAAATCACGCCCGGGAGTGGGCGGGGCAAAAAAACCCGCATTTGCGCCTCTTTTTAACGCCTGGGTCAGGGCAGGCGTTAAGGGACCTGTGGGCTCAAAATGAGCCCACAGCTGCCCTCCCATGCCCCCAGGGACCCCCCCTGCCACCCTTGCCCACCCCAGGAGGACACCCAAGGATGGAGGGACCCATCCCAGGGACATTCAGGTAAGTTCAGGTAAGTATAATTTTTTATTTTTTTTATATTTTTTTTTGGCATAGGGGGGCCTGATTTGTGCCCCCCTACATGCCTCAATGCCCAATGACCATGCCCAGGGGACATAAGTCCCCTGGGCATGGCCATTGGGCAAGGGGGCATGACTCCTGTCTTTACTAAGACAGGAGTCATGTAAATGGCGTCTGGACGTCGTTAAAAATGGCGCAAATCGGGTGGAGGCGATTTTTTGGCATCAACCTGACTTGCACCATTTTAAGACGCCCTAACGCCATTTTTCCCTACGCCGGCGCTGCCTGGTGTACGTGTTTTTTTTCCACGCACACCAGGCAGCGCCAGTCTGCTAGCGCCGGCTAACGCCATTCAATAAATACGGCGCCCGCATGGCGCTTCAGAATGGCGTTAGCCGGCGCTAAACTTTTTGACGCTAAACTGCGTTAGCGCAGTTTAGCGTCAAAAAGTATAAATACGGGCCTTAGAAAGCTAAGATTGTTTCATATGAGCTCCTCAAAACCCTCACACTTATCTCCCATGCAAGTTCCTCAACTGTTCAGTAAACAAGAGGTGGTGGACTCTGCTCACATGACTTGTGGGCTTCATCTTTCTTCTGCTGCCATTGCAGGAGTTGTCATACCACCTCCTGCTGTAGGAAACGCATTAGTAAAAGACTTTGAAAAAAATCTCGTTCTCCCACAAAACCTCCTCCCTTAGTTTTTATGGACCTTTTATTGGAGGAAATTAGGGCTTTACACCTATATATGGAGGAGACCAATGTGAAAATCGCTGTTTGTGACGTGCAAACTGTTTCCTACATCTGGCCCCAAGTGTTGTAGGCCACTGTGATACAGGTGCTTTCTTTGTCAAACTTGTGACGTGCACACAAGAGTTTGACCAGGTGATTATCTGCCATAAGTGAACATAGCAGGGCAGCTGCACCTGGATGTGGCAACCGGGCCCAGTGTTTCAACTAAGCGCCAGACTTCTGCATGTAGGGCAGTAAACATTAGGGCTATAAACAGAGAGGAGGGGGATGGGTTACACGGATGGGTCACACAGAGAGCCAGCTTGGAGCACACATCGACCCTGCGACCTGCACAGTACCGTCCTAGTATGCGAGAGGAGACCCTTATGGGTAATGATGGCAACCCCCAAGCATAATTGGAGGAGAGCGCTGTGTGGCATTCTCCAATCCAACCTGCACGCAATCATAAACTGGTGGCTTCAGTGAGGTGTAATTCTTGGAGCATACATATATCTGTGCTATGACACTGTAGATATGCAACAATCTGACGGGCCTTGTGTGCATCATTTAAGCCACTAATATTCCAGGTAAAGCAAGTGGATTATTGCGATCGCTCCCCTGGGTGTGTGGCCAGGGCATCTGAGGTGCAGATAAATCACAGGAAGCCTAAGTGTGGGAATGAAGGGGAGGTAACAGAACAGTATACCAAACAACACAAAGAAATCAACAAAGCAAACCTACATAGCCCCCTACCTCCCTCGCTGGCCCCCCAAATGGGCAAGGCTACAGTGACCCACCCAAGTAATACCCCAGAAAAAATTCTGGTAAATAGCAATAACAATAGTGACATGGGAATCATCCCTCACGGATGACCACAGGCCTAACTTCTCCCGGCCCAAGGTGATGTTGAGTGAATGAAGAAAAACAGTTTTGAAGGTCAGCATCCCCTTCTCAGACAAGGAAACCATGAAGTAAGTGTAACAGGGGAGGTCAAGCATAATTGGGCAACATAGAGGGCCAGAAAGTATCAGTCATTGTCACTGAGTGGGCTGTGCTCTGCACCATGGTCATCTGTGGAGCCCTCTCTAGATTTCTGTAGTGTTGTGAGTAGGGGTGGGCAGAGCTTGCAGAGTTCTACTCTGTGCAATTCTGCAATGTGGTTAAAAAACTCAGTGAGCTCCGCTCAATTCTGCCAGCGGGTGGAGTAGCTCAGCACATCGGTTCACACTACGTTTTTCACATTCAGGAGCACGATTTGCATTCTCACGTTGCAAATACTGCACAAACGACACCATGTGGTTTACATGGGTGCTGCCGTTTTGCTGTCTCTGTGCATGGTGCTGGGCCTAATTTTTTATCCACCCTTAATCTTTTCAATCTCACCCTTTTCTAAATTATCCACCCTTCATTTTCCTTTATTTTAACAGTATGTTTCTTTGGGTTTGTGTATTTTACATTTCTGTCATTTTTTTGGTGTGATTTTTGTGAATTTGTGATTTTGTTTTTTTTGTTGCTTTTCCACTTACTTTTTTATATTTTTTTCTTTCTTCCTTCCTGCTATTTCTTCCCCTTTCTATTACCTACCCATCTTGGTGGCAGAGGGCAGCAGAGAGAGTGGCAGCGCTGATGCAGCTGCTAGTGGCTTACCTTGTGGGTGTTGTGCCACCAAGGGGTGCAACCCCACCCCATTTTCACTGAGGCAGAGGTGGCAGCACTTGTCTTTTTTATGAAGGGTCATCTTTTCTCCATGCTGGCAGCAGGCAGCAGGCCTGGGAGCTTTTACACCTTTTCTAAGCATCGGCTGCTGTGTGGGAGGGTGTGCCAGTTGGTTCGTCGACAGACTGGGGTCCAGTGCACCCAGCAGCAGTTGATGCACTGTTTGGTAGACATAACCAACCGTGAACAGGACCTGCTGGTCGTCAAGGTGTTGGGGCTCGTGAGTAATAGTTATTTATTTGTTGTGTGTGTTGTGTTCCACAATACTATTTTTTTTTCTAATAGAAATGCTGACTCTCAGAGGTAAATTAAGGTTACGTTTATTATGTGATCCAGTTTGAGCTAGCAAGGTGAGTCAAGGCTTCCTAATTGTACTTGTACGCATGCATTTGGGCTGATTTAGGAAGCCATGCAGACAGACTCCTCCTATCACCAAGAATAAGATAGTGGTAGTAGTACTAAGTAATATCACTAAGTTAGCATTCCCTTCTCCGAGCCCTTCTTTATGTAGCCTATGCAGTCTCTCCCAATTGCAATCTCCCGGTGATGTGCAGTAGTATATCATCATAGTATGTATGCATCTATGTATTGATAAAATATGGAGGCTAAGTCGCCTCATCAAAGGAGGTTGAGAAGCAAAGATCATCGTTCTTTGCAATATGAATGCAATGTTAGTGGTATGTAGTTTTAAATGTAGGGCCATATTTACAAGGTCGTTTGTGACATAGAAAGTCACCTTTAGTCTGGTGGCACACAATGCAGGGCCATATTTACAAGGCCACGTAAAGCCATCCTGAGTGGCTCTTCATGGCCTTGTGAATGTGGACTGAGTCAACGCAGCACAAGTTGCTACGTTGACTCACCTTGTGACAGGGAGGTGTGCTGTGGGTCTTACAGTGGGTGTTCCCACATAACACCCATGGCATTAGACACATTCTCAGGTTTACAAGGAAAAGTGTCAAAAGCCTATGTCTCCCCAGGAGAGGCGTAAGGAGATGCAAAAATGAGAAATATCTTTATTTCTCCTCATGTTTTACTTTTCTATGTGTGTTGCAATCTGCAGCACACATAGAAAAGTAAAACTCCTCTTGTGATTGTTTCTTTGCAGGACGGTGTACCTTCCTGCAGAAACACAATCTGTTTATTTGCAGGAAGGTGTCCCTTCCTGCACAAAAACAATCATCCCTGCAACAAAGATACCCTTGCAGCACGGCGCAGGGGTGCCTGCATTGGCTAATGGCAGCCCATTGTGCGCCAACGCTGGGGAAAAGGACAGGAATGCAGCATATCTTGTTGATATGGCACATTCCTGCCCTTTTTTGTATGCAGGGCAGCACTGCAAGAAGGCTTGTGGTGCTGCCCTGCATCAAAAGTTTGTAAATATGGCCCATAGTTCAGGATATTTGGAGGAGGGGGTTGGGTGTAGGAATTGGGAAAGTAATAGGTCAATTTGAGTTGAGTCGATCAATACTAGGCAATCTGATTTAGAAAAGTACAATATTACCAAGTTTTCCTCTGCTTGTCAAAATATTTTTGGGAAGATTAGCTGTACCATTATTCATTTCTTTAATCTTCTTTAATTCTTACCTCAGCACCCAAGGGGAAGAATAGGGCAACATTGGAGGGGGGTCCAGGAGGAGACAAGGGTGCCAGTGCTACCACCAAAGCAGATGCTGGCAATCCTGCTGGCCCCAGAAAGTATTATTATTTTCCTAATTTTCATCTCTCCTCATTTTGAATATTTTTCTTTTAGTTTTACTGTGCATGTCTGCCTTCTTTTATACTTATTTTTGTTCTATAGAAGCTTTGTTAAATTCTTGCTATCTTTGCATTCATCTATTGTTAAGGTTTCTATATCTGACATCCTCCTGTCTGTACTAGCTTTCTTCTTCTTTGCTACTAACCTTAGCTTTTCCTTCTCTGCTTATATATCTTGCAGACTGGTACTTTAATACTGAGAGGACAGATTTTTAGGACAGGTACTCTACCGACAAGATTGCATGCCCAAGTCAGGTTTTCTATGCATGCTTGTGAAGGTTTTCTTTGTCTAGTTCATGCTGATTGCATTTGCCAATCAAGACCCCACCATAGGTTCTCCTGGTTTGACCAAAGTGTTCCACTTCTTTGTTGTGCTTCAGTGACTTAGCTCTGCCCCTCCATTATGAACCATTTGTGGTTGATTTGTCTACCTGGCTTTTCTAGCAACCAACAAAATTCCTACAGTGAATAATAGAAGAAGATAGAACTGTAATGATCTATTGTGGTTGTATTTTGTGTTGGGTCTAAAATGTGTAAAGTTTTTTTCCACCTGCACAGACCATTCACCCCCAGTCACAGATCTGGGTTTAATCCATCAGTTTTTTTGCTTGCCAAGCCATTCCAGTTTAGACCCAGCCATATGCAAATCCGTCTTGACCCTGTTCCCCATGAGATGGGGAACAGGGTCCAACGTGGGGTGGCGTGGTGAGCAAAAAAAGATGGATTAAACCGAGATCTTTGTGACTGGGGGTGAATGTTTGATTTGCTCTGCATTCCGTCCATCATCTGTTTTTTTTGCATTTGACGCCCCAAGTGGGAAGGGTATGCCCAGACGTGGGCCTCGGCCTCACTGCACCACTGGATTCAAGCTAGCCTAGCTGATGAAGGGTGATACCCTGAAACTGGTCCTAGGATGCTTGTTTCCGGTCCAGGGAGGACCTGGCTTGGTAGTTCGGGCTGGACTGTTCCCATGAGGAACAGGGTCAAGACTGACTTGCATATGGCTGGGTCCAGCCTGGGGTTGCGTGGTTAGCAAAACAATGATGGATTAAACCCAGATCTCTGTGACTGGGGGTGAATGTTTGATTTGCTCTGCATTCCGTCCATCACCTGTTTTTTTTTGCATTTGTCGCCCCAAGTGGGAAGGGTATGCCCAGACATGGGTCCCGTGCTCACTGCGCCACTGGATTCAAGCTAGCCTAGCTGATGAAGGGTGATACCCTGAAACCAGTCCTAGGATGCTTGTTTCTGTTCCAGGGAGGACCTGGCTTGGCAGTTCGGGCTTGACTGTTCCCATGAGGAACAGGGTCAAGACTGATTTGCATATGGCTGGATCCAACCTGGAGTGGCGAGCAAAAAAACAATGGATTAAACCCAGATCTTCGTGACTGGGGGTGAATGTTTGATTTGCTCTGCATTCCGTCCATCATCTGTTTTTTTTTTGCATTTGTCGCCCCAAGTGGGAATGGTATGCCCAGACGTAGGTCCCGTGCTCACTGCACCACTGGATTCAAGCTAGCCTAGCTGACGAAGGGTGATATCCTGAAACCGGTCCTAGGATGCTTGTTTCGGTCCAGGGAGGACCTGGCTTGGTAGTTCAGGCTGGACTGTTCCCATTAGGAACAGGGTCAAGACTGATTTGCATATGGCTGGATCCAACCTGGGGTGGCGTGGGGAGCAAAACAACGATGGATTAAACCCAGATCTTTGTGACTGGGGTTGAATGTTTGATTTGCTCTGCATTCCATCCATCATATGTTTTTTGTTTGCATTTGTCGCCCCAAGTGGGAAGGGTATGCCCAGACGTGGGTCCTGTGCTTACTGCACCACTGGATTCAAGCTAGCCTAGCTGATGAAGTGTGATACCCTGAAACCGGTCCTATGATGCTTGTTTCCGGTCCAGGGAGGACCTGGCTTGGCAGTTCGGGCTGGACTGTTCCCATGAGAAACAGGGTCAAGACTGATTTGCATATGGCTGGGTCCAACCTGGGGTGGCGTGGTGAGCAAAAAAGATGGATTAAACCCAGATCTTTGTGACTGGGGGTGAATGTTTGATTTGCTCTGCATTCCGTCCATCATCTGTTTTTTTGCACCGACCACCAGTGGCAGCACCAGTGATCCAGACACGGCAGCAGTCAGAGGGGGAAAACCAGCGGCAGCAGGGACGGTCGTTAGTAAGTCCTATTGCTCCTTCTCATTGACAATAACTAATATACTTACTGCAAGGGTGTTGACTGTGAAACCCCAGGGGTTGTGTTCTTAATGGGCTCCTCTGCAAATCAGCAGACAAAAGCTCATAATGAACAGACACTACAAATGATGGCTTGATGGAAAAGTGAATGCAAGATGGACGGCTAAAAGAAAGAATGGGTGAAATGGTATATGAGTGAAAGGATGTGTGGTGTAAAGAAAGGATGCATAAGTGAGTGATAGGAGATGCATGGGTGGGTGAAAGTATGGATGAAAGTGGTGAGAGGATGGGTCAGTGGGTGAAGGGTAGGGGGGTAAAAGCCGATGCTCAGGTGAGGAATGGGAGGATGGTAACAAACAATACATGGGTAAATAGATAAACAGGTGAAAGCGGGGTGCTTGAAAGGGTGGATACTGGATAGTTGTGTGTATGGATGGACCAATGAATAAATATGGATGGTTGGATTGCAATAGTGAAAGACTGGATGAGAGAGTGTAAAGCTTAAATGGTGGCTATCAAAGGGAGAATAGAATAGATGAATGAAAAGATGAATATATAATTGCGTGGACCAAAAAGTAAGGGAGCTGTTCTGGAGAAGTGTGTGTTTTCTGTTCACCTACTTCACTTTGCTTGAATGGCTATCAAGGCCTTGGTTCAAAGTGGGGGTATTTTAATTTGCTGTCTTCTCCCTTAACTCACTGCAGTTGAAGCAAGGCAGATATGTATCCTCTCACCCATCATCATACCTTCCTCACCATTAGTCACCCATGCTAGTATGATAAAACTGCAGCGTGGTTCAATTGTGTTGTCTGTGCAATGTGCATCTGCTTGAGTTAATGCAGCATTTACAAAGTTGTCATGCTCGCCTGTCCTCGCTCCTCCAACCGTCCGCTAGCACCTCCAGCCTCCCAAATGCATCATCATCACAGCTGGCATCAGCCGGTCCCTGTTCCACCACTGCTGCCCTCTCTTGAGGTCAGCCTTGGACCACAACACTTTGCGCGGCTGGACCGCCGGGTGGAACACATAGGGGCAACCCTGGATGATCTGCGGACCCAAAATGAAGAACACCCTCTTCTGACTCTTTTTTTAATTTTTTTGTTTTGGTGGGAAGGACACTTGTTGTGGGTGGAGAGGGTAGGGAGGGAGTTGGGATGAGATTTTCAAAAACTTTTCATATTGGCCTTTTTATTGGACTTTTTGGGGACACAGCTATTTGTTTGGGGAGGGGGTGGGATTGTTGTGTTCCAGAAAGGGTGGGTTTTTCTATTTGTTAAAAATAAAAAGGGGAACATTTACTTTACTTGGGTTATGCCTCAAATGTTTATTTTGGTGTTTTGGTTTGCACTGCTGTCTTTTAGTGTAGCCTGTTTTTTAAATATGCTAAAGAAAAGTGCATGCTATTTACTTATACCCTTGCTCTATTTCCCTCTGCAACTATATTGACCACTAGGGAATGATTGTCATTACCTATGTTGCCTACAAAAACCTAGATACAAATAGACAAGTAAGAAAACATCTTCTTTAGAAGGAGTTAATGATTAACTAAACAAATTAACTTCAATCCATAGTTCTTCTCTTACCTAAATAGATGAAGCGAGGGAGTCTTCTTACTGCAGGGGTTTTTCCCAAGGTGGCATCATAGGGTGGTGGTAGGTAGTAGCAGTAGCAGACTAGCTTCTAACAGGGAAGACAGAAGGCGCCACTCCCACCTATGCGAACAACTGCAGGATTAATCAAAGGGTTATCCATCACTGTCAATTAGATTGGAAGAACACAGAGAGTTAGTGGGTCATATTATATCACAATTTTAGGAAGATTGAGACCAGACTACTACAATGATGGTATTTGAAACACAACAAAGAAGACCTGATATGATGATAAAAACTAGAAATATCAACTTTGTCTGAGCAACGGTGGGGACCAAGTCTTTAAAAACTAAACTTAGGAAATGAAATCGTGGAGGCAGGAAAAGTGGGCTCAGGGTCAAGAGTGGTTGGACAAGGTTAAGCGTTTACGCAGCACAAAACACAACAGGCTTTAATAATGTTGTTGATTGGGCTGTGGTGGAGTATTGCTCAGGTATTGAGTTGGTATCGCTTTCACCACATCTGCCCCAGAAAGTGTGGGATCCATTTATGGTGTAAAATTAAGTCACACCTGAAAAAATCAACCAGCCCGGGAGAAGAGGGTTAGGGGCTCAATGAATGGATGGGAAACAGGATTAGGGGAAAGGTGTGACAAAGGCAAACACTACACAAAAGAGACCATGACAATATTCACTGGGGCGCCGAGCAGCACACCCTCATCAATCTGTTGTGGAAAGAAATAATGAAGGGATAACTATGACACAGTTCAGTTAAATGCATTGTAAACAGTCCTTCTGCCCCAGAGAGACCCAAGATAGTTTATCTCTAAATGTTATATCATCTAGGTTAGATAAATACAAATAATGGAGGATTGAATTTAACTCATCTAGTTCTAAAAATTATAATTGTCAAAAGGAAAATTATACTGTATTGCCAAATTGGGTGGTACATCTCCATTCTTCTTGGAATGTCTGTCACTTTTGGATGCCTCGCTGAACCTGTCCAGTAGGTAAGCTGAAGTCTTGAACTTTAACCAAGTTTTGTTCATGCAGGAGAGGACTAGGAGAAGGCCTGCATATTTTAAATATATATATATATATATATATATATATATATATATATATATATATTTATATATCATTTTCCGCCATAGCAGAGAACAAACAAAATGCAATGCAGTACAAGCAGCAAAACAATATCATATGTGATCAACAGACCATTAGTGCAAGACATATACTATGTTATTGATAACAATATAACATTGGTTGGTCAGTGGGTGTTACAATGCCCAATAGAGACAAAGTGAAGATAGTAACATGGATAAAGTGGATTTCAGCGTGAGCTTGCGCCAGTCGAGGTCTGCGAGGTCAGCGAGGAAGCTGTGATTGTGTTTAAATAGTCCCTCAGTGGTTGCCAGATATCTGTAGGTCTACACAGTACTGGCTGGAACAAGGCATACAGTTTGCTATTGGTGTCACAGTATGTGAGGCTGGCCAACCAGGAGGCAGTGCTAGGGATGTGATTAGAGCCCCAACGGACCTATCTCCCGCTTCGCCAACAGGAGCGATATAGCTGTGAGGTGCCTAATGGACTTTGGCAATTCACCAGTATATCCGAGCAGGGCTGTAAGTGGGTCAGGACTGAGAGGCCAGCCCACAATGACCGATATTCAATCAAGCACATCGCACCAAAAGCGACTAATATTGGGACAAGACCAGGCATGTGTAAAAAATCTGCTGTTGGTGCTCGGCATTTTGGGCAGGCAGAGGAGAGAGCTGGGCCAGTATGGGCCTTATCACTGGGGGTAATGTAGGCTCTCCCAAGGAATTTGAAGTGGATTAGCTTGTGGTGCAGTTTGGGTGATATAAAACTACTCTGTGCACAACATGCCTCCCAGACTTTCTGGGGCAGGGGATGTCCCAGATCCCTCTCCCAGGATTCCCCGAGCTCAGCATCTGGAACAGGAAGAGCCCTAATACACATTAGGTAAAGCTTGAAAACCAATTGGGCCCCCGAGGCTGCCAAAGCCACCAGCGAGAGTGTGCAAACCCATCCATCACCAGTGGATATGTGGAATAGCGTGCACACAGAGCACTCTGCAGTCGGCATAGTATGAAATACTGCAACTGTGTGGCATCTGTGAAGCGGGCAACTGTAGTGCTGGAAAATATATGGTCGTCCAGGAAGACGTCCCCAAAGACATGGAGTTGAAAAGTCTGCAACGTGTGCTGAACCAGCTCCTCCTGTGTAATGGGTATGAAAGGATTATTAATCAGGTTCAGTGCTGGGGAATACAGTGAATCACAGTGAAGTAGGCGAGCAAGTTTACACCAATCCCAGCTGGTTGTTGCAAGGGTTTGAATATCTCTGCAATGCCATGGAACACCATCGGGCAAAAGGGCACTCAACTGAACAGGGGCCGACAGGTCTTGTTCTGGGATGGAATTTGAAAGGAGGGCATCAGGGTGAAACCAATGATATGTATACTGACATTGTGCCACCAAATAGCAACACATTGGAATTTGGAAATGCACTGGCAGTCTTTTAATTAAGGATCTTCTGGGGCAGCCCTGCTAGGAAAAGGAAGAAGGAAAGAAAGAGAGAAAGAGAGAAAGAAAGAAAGAAAGAAAGAAAGAAAGAAAGAAAGAAAGAAAGAAAGAAAGAAAGAAAGAAAGAAAGAAAGTGAGAAATGATGAGAAATCATTAAAAAGTTCTATGATGGCACTAGCATACTGAGTCTGCAAAGTAGAGTTAATCCTTAAACGCAGGTGGTTCACCCAGAAGTTGGTCAGCAAACACACTTGATTCTGACAAATCATCTTCTTCCTCCTCCTGTGGTGTTTCAGAAACAGTATAATCAGGTGGTATAAAATGCCGGTTCATTTTGATCATGGTGAATCAACCCACTTTTTGAGGCGAGAGACTGGTCCTCTACACTGAGCACATGTTCAGCAGACACACTGTCTACAGGTCAAGCCAGATACTTTATTGCCAGCCTGCTGAGCTCTGGCCATTGGGGGAACCTTCACATGCCAATATACTAATGGGTTTTGATCCACATACACCTTATTTTGGTCTTCCAGATAATCCTGGAACATCCTTTGAAGTGTAATTGTGCTGCCACTTGTTTGACCTCTTTTGCCTTCACCTCTGACCTGGACTTAAGACCTGCCACTTGAAACCATTCCAGTGCAGAGGTTGGGTTTGATTCTTTTGATGGTGTTGTTGTCAGTGTTCTTGTTGCTGGTGTTGACTGCTGTGATTCAAGACTACCCCCTCTGGAAGTTCAGGCAGCACGTAATGCGCACCACTGGTCATCCCTGTGTGTTCTAAGAATGGCCAGCAACGTTGCCTGCCCTGTGGGAAAACCCACTTAGCAGCAGGTTCTGGCCATTGGTGGTCAAGATGCACTTATCAGTGCTATTCTATTAAAGGACTACATTACCCATCTTTTTCGAGGCAGCAGCCATCTTGGGGTGTGGCTAGCCTATAGAGCCCAGCCACACCCAACCTCTTGGCTCACTATTTTGAAGACTTCGATGCAGGCAGACCTCAAGGACCTTTCTCTGGAGCAAAGCAGAATTTCTTCAAAGGCAGCTGGGCAAAAACTCGAAGGTTCCAGTTATTCCCTTTTGGGAATTCAGACACGAGTAGGTTGTACTCGTGGGCGGTAAGGTCATGAAGTGCCCAAGGCAGATGGGAGTTGTTTCTCCCTACCTTTCAGCATTCCCCGAGACTAGCGAGCTTGGCAAAGCGCTTCAGTTCACGGCAGCAAACGCGCTCAGCAAAGCGCTTCAGTCCACTGCAGCAAACGCACTCAGTAAAGCGCTTCAGTCCACGGCAGCCAACGTGCTCAGTAAAGTGCTTCAGCCCACGGCAGCAAACGCGCTCAGTAAAGCGCTTCAGTCTACGGCAGCAAACGCGCTCAGTAGAGCGCTTCAGTCCATGGCATCAAACACGCTCAGTAAAGCACTCCAGTCCATGATAGTAAAAGTGCTCAGCACAGAGCTTCAGTTTATCGCAGCAAGACGCGCTTTGTAAAGCGATTCAATTCACGGAAACAACGCGCTCCAGTACAAGCGCTTTTTATGTACAAAAGAATCTTGTTTAAAAGAGGGTTGCACTATTAAGAAATTATTGTTCATTGTTTTATGATGCATTATATGTGAGATACATACTAAGATGCTTTACATTGTTTGAAGAGACCTCTTTAAGTGTTTAATGAGTCTTCTAAAAAGAGATTTATGTTTAGGGTTTTATCAATGCATTAGTGGTTCTATGATTGATATTTCAGAGACTGTCCATGGTCTAAAACTCTGTTTTTCTTGGGACTCTGAGGTCTCAGTTCATTCTGGTGATGTGATTTACAGAAGGGGCTAATTGTCCAATTACAAAGAGTTTTCAATCTGGAGTTATGGAGATGCATGTACGCAGAGGCTTTGATGGTGAATTAGATTGTCATTAATGAGTATATGCATGCTTGAACTAATCTATTCTTTTTCAGATCTCTTTCCCAGCTGTTCCCTGCCCTAATTTCCTTACCCCCGCCTGGCTACATTATAACTGTGTGCTATTAAAGGTTTCTGAGTCGATGGCGCCGGGAGGTGGGCCTTCTTGTTCAGCGACGTGCAGATCCCGAGGAAAAGCCACTGTGACACCGGTCTTCTTCCAGTTCTCCAGCTGCGCAACAATCCACCTCTTTTATTTTGAAACATCCCCTTCAGAGAAAGGAATGAAAGATGAAAGAATTTTCTGTAGCGTGGATCAAGTAGGGTGGCATAGATGTACTCCTTGGGTGAGATCATGTAATTTTGCAGCCTTTTATTACAAGGCAAGCGATAGGTTAGTCTCTCAAACAAGGCAGGCGCTTATGGGTTTTTGTTCACACCTCTATGTGTGAACCTTTCAGACACCTTCTTTGGCTGGTCCCTGTAGCAGATGTAACAAAGGGATAGCTTGGTCCATCATACATTCCTCCTTGGTAACTTCTCGCATGAAAGTCTCAAAAGGGAGCAGCATCTGTGTTATGCATTTGACTAGGCCCCATTTGCCTGCATCCTTAGTCATAGCTTTCCCAATTGTATACCCTCCTCTTAGAATGACGTAGGCCCTCATTATGACTTTGGTGGTCTTCCTTGAAGACCGTCAAAGCCCCGGGAGCCAGGAGACCATCAGTGCTGGTGGTCCCCCACCCACCATATTATGGGGACTGCTGGATTTCCGCCACACTTTGGGTGGAAATCCGGCAGTAGTCATGCTGGCGGGCAGAGGTGCTCTGACGGGTCCACCACCAGCCCCGCCACACCAGTCGGACACAGCCTGCCGTATTATGGGCCATAATATGACCTGGCGGTGTCCTGCTGGCGGTGGAAGTGCCCCATCCTGTTCTCTGCCGGATGACGTCCTCCCCAGACCAGGCAAGATGATCGTCTGACAGGCGCGTGAGAGTGGGAGGGTGGGGGTTGTTGTGTATATTTGCATGAGTGTGTGGTGTCTGCATGTGTGCATGAGTGTGTGTGTGTGGTTGTATGCGTGTCTGAATGTTGAAGTGAGTGTGTGTCTGCATGTCAGTGTGTATGCATGTGGGTATAAGTGTTTGGATGGGTGTGAGAAGGCATGCATGAATGCGTGTAAGAATGGAGTTGTGAATGCGTGTGAGAATGTAGTTGTGAGTGCCTGTATGGATGTTGTGAATGCGTGCATGGATGTGTTTGAGTGGATGCGTATATGTTAGTGTAGTGCATGGGTGCATGGTGCGTGTGGGTATCTGTGTGCATGTATGCGGGAGGAGGGACGATGCGGCTGAAGGGAGGCGATGTGGCTGAAGGGGGGTGGGAGGGAGGAGGGTGATGTGGATGAAGGAGGGTGGAAAGTGGTGGAAGGGGAGTGATGTGGCTGAAGGGGGGAAAGGGGAAGGGGGTCTAGTGCTTGCTGGGGGTTTGGGGGAGCGATCTACCGGTGACAGATAAATTCCCTGTCACCGGTAGCCCTTCCACCATGGTTTTCATGGAGGTGCTACTGCTGCGGAAACCTTGCCGGGAGGCCGACTCCTAATACCATTGGCGGTCTTCTGTAGACTGTCGGGTTGGAGATGATCATCTCCGGCCCGGCGGTTCCGACCTCCATGGCAGTGTGAGTAGGGATGTGGCAGATTGGCAGAGACCTGCCACACTCATAATGTGGCGATATGCACTGCCAACCACTTGGTGGTGGGACTGCCAGATTTACCTTGGCAGTCAGAAGACTGCCAGCATCAAAATGACCCCCATAGTGTTTGATTTGTCTATACTGCTCAAACAGATGTTTCAACAAATGCGCTGGCACCTCCTGTATCAGGGCTTTAACTGGCACTTTTTTTTAAAAGTCTTGCACAACCAGGTTCATGCTGTGCATCAAAGACAGGACCCTGAAATAGCCGCCATCTGCATGGCCTTGGCTATGTTACTGCCATTGTCCGTGGCAACAAGTCCAGTTCTGAGACCTCTGGGTCACAGCCATTCAGACACCTTACTATTAAATTCAACCAAGATGTTTACAGCTGTGTGTGATTTCTTCATGGTGAACATGGCTACTGTTGCCTGCCACTGGATGCTCTTAAAACCTTCTTCAAGGTCAAGACCTGTAGATCGCTTTTGCTTTACCCCCACAAAAGAGATCCAGTATGCAGGGATGCACATGTAATCTGTCACCTAACAACTGGTCCACATGTCTGTCATTAGGTTGATAATGTGGATAACACTTTGCTGTAATGCCAGTCCAACCAATTGCAGTACATCATGATGCAGTGCTGGAACAGCGACTCCGACAAAATAGGTCTGACTTGGAAACTTCCATTTCGGGCAGATGGCTTCCACAAACTCTAAGAATCCCACTACTTCCACAAAAGAAAAAGGGAGGAGGTCCAACGCCAACATTTTTGTCAGCTTCCTATTGTACAAATGTGCCATTGGGTGGTTGCAGTCATAGGGCCCCTCCTGCCTAAACATGCCCATCATTTTAGCCTTGATTTTCTTATTTTGTGAGGCCACTGGCACATGAGAGATGTAGACGGTAGTTGACTCAATGTGGGTTGTGGTGCAGTCACCGTATGCCATGGTGTCTCCATCTGACTCTTAGGCCCACATTATGAACATGGTGGTCTTCACCGCTGTGTTCATGCCGGCGGTCATTCTACTGACCGCCAGCCCCCCTGGGATCCCGCCGGCCGCGTAATAAACATTTTGCTGGGCCGGCAGGTGGAAACATTGTTTCTGCCCGCCGGCCCAGCAGAATGGTTGGCCAGGACATTGCAATGACCGGCGCAATGGGGCACTGCACAGGGGCCCCTGCACTGCCCATGCCAAATGCATGGGCAGTGTAGGGGCCCCCAGGGGGGCCCCAGAGCACCCCTTCCGCCAGCCGCTAGGGAAATGCTGGGGGCAGTAGGGATCATTATCCGAAGGGCAGCAGCGCTGCCCTGTCGGATAATGATGCCTTCCGCCATCAGGCTGCCTGTTGGAGGCAGCCTGGCGGTAGGTGATAGCTTCATGTCGGTTCAGCTCGCCATGCCGGTGGCAGGCTTTTCAGCCACCGCCGGCATGGCAGGCTGAACCGCCAGGGTTCGTAATGACCCCCTCAGTCTTCCTGTGCCATCGTGAGGCCGCTGAGGTGGGTGATTCTGATACACTGCTGGAGACAGGACTGCTTTGTTTGAGAATCTCAACCTCTTAATCCTCACCTTCCATCCTGATTTGACCAGGTGTAGCTGATGTCTCCTGGCTCTCCTCACCTTCTCCACCGCAACCACATTCAACAATTTTTTAAAGGTACTTTGGCCTCCAGTACCATAATGTGAACCAGGCTTATCTTGTTGAACACTCGCGTGGAAATAACAATGTTCTCCTCCTGTTTGCTAATTGTAAAAAAGTCCCAAACTAGGGAGAAGTACTTTCTTATTGGGCCACTGCCAATGCCTGAAGAAGAACTGGAGTTAGGTGGGGGTGTTGATTGCGTCTTTGCAGTGCAGATTTCTACTGAGGTACGGTTGGTGCAAGTCCCTGCTGGGGCCTTACAAATATGGAAGTTGGCACTGCTGCCAGTGCCAGATCCCTTGGAGTAGGTTGGATAGTGATATCAGACTCCTCTGTGCCAGCTTCCACAATGACTGGCTCATCTTCATCATTCTCCTCATCATCATCCCCTCCATGATTCTAAGGCTTTCTGGAACTTTTCTTTTCCTTTGCCTCTCCTGGCGTCTCCTAGACTCTGTTGAGGTCCACGCCATGTCCCTATCATTGTCATCAGAACTGGTGCTTGGAGAAAATGGTGGTGTAGTGCCCTTCCTTTTTCTTGCTGGAAATCTGGGAGCTATTTATTCTAAAAGAGGAGGTTCTTGCTAGGCAGAAAGCTCAACCTCCTGTTTTGCTCCAACTTCAGGAAGCTCTGCTACTGCTGGCTGCTGTCCACTTTGCACTGTTTCCTGAAATTATTGAGTACTACTTTGCGAAAGTGACAAATCCAATTCAACATCACTGATCATCAGCATCGCCATGATTGCAGTGGCTGCCTCACTGACAGACATGGTCTTGAGCTTAGGTTGGGGTGGTGCTGTTGATGCGGAAGTGCTGCTCACAGGATCCTCTCCGTAGGCTCTAACTGCAGGCACACCTGTCCTGAAAAAGGTTGCGGGCGGTTAAAAGCTGCTTCTTCTTACTGCACACTTTCTTGAGAGCAACTTTCTTCGGGGCCATCTGAAACCCTAAGTTGGCAGTGGCAATAAGATGCACAAGCCGAAGAGTATGGAGGACCGAAGTAACTGTAAGGCCTTCTCTTTGGCAGTACTGCGAGTAATGTGAGATTTCTTCACTTGTGCACCTACAAGCAACCAAGCAAGAAAAACATGTAGCTAGTGGAATGTGGCATTGTTGCAGGTTGGAATAGTACAAACAAATGCAGTCTTAGGCCCTCATTACAACCTCGACCGCCGAGGCTGTGGGAGCCAGAATACTGCCAGTGCCAGCGGTATTCCTGGCTTTCTATTATGACTTTTCTGTTGGGCCAGCGGACGGTAACAGTGTTACCGTCCGCTGGCCCAGAGGAAAAGTCACATCAACATTGCTGCCAACTCGTAATAGAGCCGGCGGCAATGCTGATCTGCAGCGGGTGCAGTATCACCCGTCGCGCATTTCACTGCCTGAAATTCGGGCAGTGAAATGCGTGACGGGGCTATGCCTGGCGGCCCCTGCACTGCCCATGCCAAGTGCATGGGCAGTACAGGGGCCCCCAGGTGCACCCCAAGTCCCCCTTACCGCCAGCCTTTCCATGGCGGTGTTTACCGCATTGGCCAGGCTGGCGGTCGGGGACCCATAATCCCCAGGGCAGTTGTGCTTGCACCGCTGCCCTGGGGATTATGACCGCCAGGCAGAAGCCTGGCGGTATGTTTGAGGGGCCGGCGGTATGGCCGTGGCTATTGCACCACGGTCTGTTGGGGGTGTTACCGCCAGCTTACCGCCAGCTGCCAGGGTCGTAATGAGGCCCTAAGTTTGTTTGGTTACTTATGTAATAAATACCTATTTAATCAAACATTGTAAAGTTAAACCACACGACTACACCATACAATTTAATTTCAAATCAAACAGCATAACATGCAGATTTAGCTCTTTGCTTTATCTCCATCTGTTTTATTTTAAGGGGGACACCTGGGGTAGTCAGAGAGAGGTGCATGGGTAAAGGGAGTAATCCTTTAAAAAACCTATGGCAACAAGGTGGTCCAGGGGAAATGGAACAATCATTAAAAAATGAATGATGCGGCTGATTTGTCTGCAGTGCTCCCTAGCCAGGGTGTCCAGGAGGAAATGGAATTATGATATACCCATAGAAACCAGATGCTGTAGTGCAGCTGCGGTATTTGTTGGATGGATAGAGGAATGGATGTGTATGGATGGATCAAGGGAAAATGCAGAATTAAATATAATTAAAGTAAAAAATAAAGAAATATATAAAAAAAATTAAACTTAAAAATTTAAAAAGCAAGAAAGTAAAAAAATTAAAAGTTTAAATAAAAATGAAAATTAAAATATAAAACTAAATTAAAAATGTAAAATAAAAAAATAAGATAATACACAATTAAAATAGAAAATAAAAGAAATGAAGAATTGAGTTAAAAAAATAGAATAAAACATTTAAATAGAACATAAAAATAAAAAATAAAAATAGAAACTTAAAAAAATCAAATGATCAGTAATTAACGATGTTTGTATCTAAGCCTATGGCAAAGTAACACTGGCTGCATGCACAAAATGGCTGACAGCCACATGGTCAAACAACAGCAAGGAGGCATGGCAAGCAAAGTACACATGCAAGCTTGTGGCAAAGGGACAGTGGGTGGATGGAGAAAATGGACACCAGCCACATGGTCAAACAACGAACTGCGAGCAAGGAGGCATGGAGAACAAAGAACACATGCAGGCATTGGACATAGACTACAGAAAATGGCACGTGGCCACATGGCATGGAGAACAAAGACAAATGGGAGATGATGACAAACACACACACATACACATACTGGCCATAAGAAGGCATGGTGGTAACACTGAAGAAAATACTAACATTAATTCAGCAATGCACAACACGAAAAGTAACTGAGCTATAAAAATTTCACAAAAATAGTACATACATCCTCCAAAGCCATCAAATATTACCCCACAACATTTGCACGTTTTGCAAAACAAATTGAAATGCAACAAATAGCCAACATTTTTAATTTAACCTAATGCCATCCCTGCCCTAAATGAAGTTTTAAAAAGATATACCACTGAAATATTTATTTCATGCACTGACGACTACTGGTACCAAGCCTACAGGGTAGATGGACCTTTGGAAATCTAGGCCACATAGTAAATTATTGCAAACATGTAGAAAAAGACAGGTACTGAGCTGTGCAACAATGTACTTTACAAATGAAATGCAAAATAAATAATAACTAGGCCCATACTCAAACTAAAGGCCACCCACCAATATAAAAATTATAAAATCAAATTAAAGTACAAAGAAATACTGGTGCACGCCCAAGCAAACAAACAACACCCTTATTCAGTTGCTTTTGAACTTGTGTGACTTCACAAAAACAAAGCCCTCAAACCCAAAGGTATATCTAGGAGACAAAAAGAGTGATCCTTCCACCTCGAAATCCAAGTGAAAACTGACCAAGAGATGGACAAAGCGCCTGAAGGAGCCTGCTGTACAGGAACAGAAAATTGGGGTCCATAGGGTCCTTCCTTTCTGTTTGCAAAAAAAGGCTTCTCAATCCAAAAACAACTTGAAAGGTCCATTAGATGTCTCTGGAGTAGAAAATCCACTGCAGGTGCATTCACACTCGCGAACAGGACTATTTTGACTGCCGTCATGGCTGGAAGCCTATACTATTTAGGGGAAGCCCTTATAACCCACTGTATCAGGGCCAAATATCAATCCAAAATATAGATATACAGAGGGGATAAATATGTATTTATATATTTATATGTATATCCTAAGTGAAAAAGTTAAATCATCACTGAAAACAATTACTATCTTTAATTAGTTTTTGTCTCTCTTTGTCTTACTTTCACAAATAAAATTGGAACATTACAACACTATACACATGACTACATCACAAATAATATATACAAAAACAATTACTCATACACAAATAATAGACATATAACACTTAACATACAGTGTTCTAAAACAATATTCAAAAAGAAGGTTTTTTTTGCACTGAAGTCTTTCAATTTATAAGCTGCTAAACCTTTTCCCGGCAAGCAGTATTGTGATATGAGGTAATGAGGTTTAGTATTGACCAGCCACATACCGCTCTCCACAACTCGCGGTCACTTCCACAAGGTGGGCCCCACCTCGGTGCTGGAAAGGCAGCATTTGAAGAAAACACCGTCCCCAGCAGTAAAAATCAAAAAAGAACAGCACGTCCCTATAACAAAGAGGGTGGACATGGTTTACAGCATCCAGGTGGGGGAAGATGCCCTCGATTAGTGAGTGTTAGAAATGGGGTCTCTGGTTGGCAGTCTGTCCAAGCAGGGACCCTTACTCTAGTTAAGGTAAGGGAGATACACAGCTCAGATAACCCCTGCTCACCCCCTTGGTAGCTTGGCACAAGCGGTCAGGCTTATCTCAGAGGCAATGTGTAAAGTATTTGTACCAACACACACAGTAACACAGTGAAACACCATAAAAGCACTCAACACCAGGTTGGAAAAATAGCCAACATGTATCTGAGTAAAACAAGACCAAAACAACAAAAATTCAGCATGCACAAGCAAAGTTATGACTTTTCAAAGATTAAACTTCAATATAGCGCTTAGAAACATAAATGCTCCAATTTGGTGTTATCACGGCATCATGACAGAGTCATTCCTAACAATGTGACCCCAATGACACCGGTCACGGAATCGCACAAACCCCCATGTACAGTACCTTTGGTAACGTAGAAACAAGCCAGTGCATGGAGTCGGGGAGGTGAGGCATCGTGGGATCCCATGTGGCCTTGGTTGCTTACTGCAGAGCAAGGGAGGTGATGTGGCATCTGTGCATAGCATTGGTTCCTTACGCTCCGGTGGAGTCGATGTCTGGTGGGTCAAGACGCAGAGGAGCAACTTCACGGGGTCGTGGTCACGCCACGTGGCTGCAGGTGCTGGGGTGAAGTCAGGTGTTGGGGACGTTGGTAACATGGCACTCAGGATTCACAAAGTCACGGGACGTCAGCAGGGCTGTGGCAGCCTCTGGTCTGTGATGTCAGGCAGGGTCGTTGCACTCCAGCAGGGACCATGGCTTTGGTTGCGGGTTTCACCGCGGGGTCAGGCAGCGGCGTCGATCCTGGCGTCGTCCAGAGTCGGTGCACCTGTTTTTTCTTGTTTTACAACCAGCTTTCACTCCCAGGGACCCAAAAACTGGAATAGACACCCCTCTGGTGAGTTAGGATCCACAGCAAGTGAACCAAGAGGCTGGTAGGTGAAGTCTTTGCTGTCCCTGAGACTTCTTAACAGGAGGCAAGCTCAGTCCAAGCCCTTGGAGACACTTCACAAGCAGGATTTCAGAAAGCAAAGTCTAGTCCTTTCCCTGTTAGGAAAAAGCAGTAGCAGCAGGCCAGCACAACAAAGAAACAGGCAGAGTGGCAGGTCCTCTTTAAGCATCTAGCTCTTATCCTTGGCAGCGGTTCTTCTTGATCCAGAAGTAATCTAAACCTCTGGGATTTGGGTCCACTACTTATACTCATTTCTGCCTTTGAAGAAGGCAAACTTCAAAGGAAAGTCTCTGTTTATTTACAAGATCCTGCCTTGCCCAGACCTGGCCACAGACACACACCAGGGGTTTGGAGACGGTATTGTGGGAGGACAGTTACAGGCCTTTCAGGTGCAGGTGTCAGCTTCTCCCTTCCCACTCTAGCCCAGGAGACTCATCAGGATATGCGGGACACTCCCCAGCTCCCTTTGTGTCACTGTCTAGGGGGAATTCACAAACAGCCCAACTGTCAGTCTGACCCAGACATGGATTCTACAAGCAGGCAGAGGTACAGAATGGTTAAGCAAGAAAATGCCCACTTTCCAAAAGTGGCATTTTCAAACTGAAAATCTAAAAAACAACTTTACCAAAAGAGCATTTTTAAATTGTGAGTTCGGAGACCCAAACTCCAGATTTCTCTCTGCTCCCAATGGGAAACTGCACTGTAAAGATATTTAAAGGTGGTTCCCAGGTTAACCTATGGGAGGGATAGGCCTTGTAATAGTGAAGATGGAATTTGGCAGTATTTCACTATCAGGGCATGTGAAACACACCAGTACATGTCCTACCCTTTAAATACACTGCATCCTGCTCATGGGGCTACCTCAGACCCACATTAGGGGGCACATACATGTAGTGAGAGGGACGGTTCATACCTGGCAAGTGGGTACACTTGCCAGGTCGAATTGTCAGTGTAAGACTGCACACACAGGTCTGAGGCATGTTTACAGGGTTATTCATGTGGGTGGCACAACCAGTGCTGCAGGCCCACTTGTATCATTTGATTTATAGGCCCTGGGCACCTCTAGTGCACTTTGCTATGGACTTACTAGTAAATCAAATATGCTAATCAGGGATAACCAATCACTGATACAATTTAGACAGAAATAACTTACACTTTAGCACCGATTAGCAGTGGTAAAGTGCCAAGAGTATCAAAACTAGCAAATACTAATTACAGCACAGGGTCCAGAAATAGGAGGCCAGAAGCAAAAAGTACAGTGAAACCACGCCAAGAGATGCCAGGTCTAACAGTGAGGATAAATGAAAGGGGATAGTCTTCAGCCGGCAGAGCATCACAGAGTGGTGGCCATCTTGCCATCGGGCTCTCGGGTGCCTCTCCTCTTAATATTCAATGTGTCCTTAGACTTAGTCATCTGCCAAATGCTGCTTCTGCCTCCAAAAGACACAGATGTGTTATTCTCTACTTCCTGGATTTCACCAATTTGCTTAGGGTTCTCATATTGCCTAGGATGATGAAGAAGATTTGTTGGTCTGGCAATTACATTTGCTTTTTGCAAGATGATGTGAAAAACACAGCCAAAAGACACAAAGCATTTCTTTCCATGAGACCAGCCCTCCACTCTCTTGAAGCTCGCTACAGCCTTTTCCAAAGTCACGTACTAAAACAAAACTAACACCTTCAAGGAGCCTTCACACTTGAAATAATTTTTTCAAGAATGTCAGGCTGAAGCCATGGAGACATCAAGATCAACTAAGACATAACATTTTTCATGTATCACTCTTGATTCACATTTGCAGCCGTCTTCTATTTAACTTGACTGACTAGCATGCATTGTTATTTTCATTACTATCAAATGTGTATATTTACATTTTCTCAATATGTTACCTCAACTATTTTTTTCTCCCTTCACAGGTTTCCGTTTGCATTTATGCAGTTACTCAGTCAAGTCTCCCCTGTACCCTCTTTCTGTAGCCCGAATATGTCATTCTTCCACGTTGTCTCAACACTCACCAGACTCTTTGAAAATATTGTTAGGTATGTCCTTTTTCCCTTGTGTTTTTTTGTTTCATTTTCCTATTTTCTTGTGTGTATTATGTATGACATCTTTTGTTTCTCTATTTGTTTCAGGTATCTTCTGCTGTCTCTTCTCTCCTTTCTACACCTCCTTTTTACTCCTTTCATTCCACCTTCTTTACTTTGCACTTCAAAGCCAGTCATTGTTACTTATTCTTCTTCTTTTAACTGATATATCACTCAATATTTCTTCCTTATGTCAATAAAAATTGTATGTTGGAATGTGAAGGGTTTAGGCTCTCCCTTTAAAAGGCAACAAATTTTAATGCGTCTATCTAATCTCAAAGCTGATATTGCTCCTATTCAAGAATGTCATCTTACGTAATAAGAGTCCTTGAATTTAAAGAGAGGATGGGTTGGAAAAAAATATTTTTCTCTTGGTAATGGTAAAAAGAACACTGTTGTCACCTTATGTCACAAAACTCTCCATTTCGTTTGTCATCACATGATACTAATACTGAGGGGAGAGGGTTATGTACTCATCATGTTATTGACAATATTTCTGATTCTATTTTTAATGTATATGGTCCAACCACCACAGATTTCCAATTCTGGTCAACTGTCACTCAAAGAATTTTTCAATGTCCAGAAGACCGTTTTATTTTTGCTGGTGGCGGTATTCAGATGGTTGACCCTTTTGTTGAATCCACTTCTTTATGTGTGCCTAACAAATCTAAAACTTAATTTGTTCATGCCCTTAAACAAAGTACACTAACTGATGCTTGGAAACTTTCTAAGCCTACTCCTTGAGATTTCACATATTACTTTCTATCTCATCAAAAACAGTCACGAATTGACGATATCTTTATCTCACACACTCTTTATCAAACCCTACACTCTGCAGACATAGGTTATATTCTAATTTCTAATCATGCTCTGGTCTCTGTTCGATTAGATATTTTACCTAACACCATCAAACCTAACAGATGGAGATTTAAAAACTCACTATTATCAGACACATCTTTTACGTCTACTTTTTCCTCTTTCTTTCATGACTTCTTTCAGTTAAATTACATGGATAAGATCACAGTTAACTATATGTGGGATGCTTTCAAAGCTTCAGCCTGAGATTTTATGTTTCCAAAAAAAGACAATCTTCACAAATAAAAATAAACTTTTTGCAAGAATAAAAGACTTGGAGCATTCATATTATACTTCCAAATCCAAGGATTAGCTACAAAAACTCATTAACTCCAAATTCCAGTTCAACAAATTTTCTACTGACAATGCCTCCTCTTTCTTACGTAAATACAGTGCTATATATTATGGATGTCAAAACAAACCAGGTAAAATACTGGAAAATTATCTCAAAATTACAAAGACAAGAAACAACATTGAATCTATGAAGGATAATCATTCAAACTTACTGCATAAAGATCCTGACATCATCAATTACCTTTCAACCATACACAAATCTTTTGATCCTAACTTGGATCTCTTTTACCTAGAGGTAGATAGAACTTCAGACCATACTATCTTCCCCTAAACCTGGCAAAGGTCCAGGCCCTCTTGGATTCACTGCAGAATTTTTCACACATTTATCTAAATTGCTTCTTCCTCAATTTCATCCCATTTCGTCCTTTCTCCACAAAGGTGAGTCATCTGGCTCTTTTGTAGATGCTCTCATCTTCCTCATCCCAAAAGATGGCAAGGATCCACAGTTATGTCGAAATGACAGACCCATGTCTCTCATTAACATTAATTATAAAATCCTCTCCAACACCTTAGCTCTTCATTGGTTCTTTTTTACCCAAATTTCTTGGGAAAGAACAAGCTGGTTTTGTAAAACGGAGATACCTATATATACACATTTAATGTTTGATGCCTTACCTAAATCCTCTTTTTTAAGCGATCCCTTAGCGGCAATTACCCTAGATGCTGAGAAAGCCTTTGACTGTGTAAATTGATCCTTCACTTTTCATATCCTTAAATGATTTGGTTTCAGACTGAAAATCATTGCCCTTATTTTTCTTCAATGTGCCTCGCCCCAAGTGGCAATTTTTACCAAATGGCTCACCTCTGTTTACTTTCCTTTGAACAGAGGTGTTCATCAAGGCTGTCCACTCTCATCTTTTAACTTTAATTTAGGATTGGAGTCCTTCCTAGAATCAGACAAAATCCTGAAATCCTTGGTTTTTGTTGGAAAGCTCAAAAAGTCACAGTGGCTGTTTATTCCGCTCATAATCCCCTGTTTCTCTCACATCCCTAACGTTAAATCCCAGCTTTTTTACGTGAAGTTAATGCTTACTCCCTTGTCTTTGCTTATAAATTAAATAATGCAAAATGTGAAATTCTACCCCTACACAAATTCATTTTTAAACAAGACTTCGCAGTCACTATTTCTAATATTCCATTATCCATCCCTTTCATATTTTTAAAACAAATCTGATGGGGGTGTAAATTTCCCTGACTTTTCTAATTACCACTCAACTTTTACTCTGAAATAATCTATTTAGTAGATTTTGGAGCCCTCGATAAAACACCCTGTGTGGATAAACTTGGAGAAGTATTTTCTCTCTCTCTTTCCTTTTTGCGAATATTTTACTTTCTTGAAGAAACTTCAGACTCTTTCAACCCCAATTTTTAAACATCCCTGTAAATTGTTGGAGCCACTGCTATGATATAATCCTACTCATACTACTACTTTCTTAAATTCTACAATATGGAATAACACATCAATACTATAAGAATATGCCCATTTATTGGAAAGCTTGGAGGAAGACTGGTTTGTTATGGATTCATCAATTTTATTCCAACAACTAATTGTTGACATTTTCACAAGCCAAAAGCCACTCCTTTCACCTTAAATTCCAACTACTACAAACAATCATTACAGATGCTCTTAGCCACTCCAATCCCTCGCCCCACAACCCTCAAAATGCCCTCTAACTTGAGTACATCTCCTTAAGCATCGGCTATCTACCACCTATTACAACAGCCATCTATGGATAGACTAAAAACTGGCACTGAGTTGGAGTGGAATGCCACTGAGATGTAACCTGGCCTATATCCACTTGGAGACAATTTTGGACTAAATTATGGAAACCCTCATGTGCCGCTAATACGACCCAAACTCTATTTTACATTGATAACAGACTTTCCTTTTCTCCTTCTACTATTTATCGCATTTACCTGACCTTTCTGATAACTGTTGATCATGTAAGTCACCACATGCAGATTTATCACATTTACTATTTACCTGTCCCTTAGCGCACATTTTCTGGACACAAGTTTTGAATCAATTAAACTCTATTTTTAACTCCCTAATGCCTTTCTCCATTATGAATATTTTTTTAGGAATGTTGTCTAGCAATTGGAGAGATGCTTTACCATGTACAAAAATCATAGATCAGATGTTGGCAGTGTCATTCTGAAAAAAATAACAAAGAACTGGAAGAATTTTACTCAATTATCTTTTCAGTCTTGGTGGCATGCTGTTTGTTATAATCATAGACTTGATTTGGCAAATGCTTACCATATCTAACTTGTTTTTAAACATTCTACCTTATGCTATGCTGTTTTCACTTTTTTAGATCAACAAGCCAGGTTCACTTTTCAATGTCTACCCATCGCGGAAGAAGTGTGTCAACTCCCTTGATTTTCCTATCACTTATATAAAATATGTGTTTTTTCTCTTTCAAATGTGTAAATGCTTAAAACTTTACCTTATATTTTTATCTGATTAGATTTATTTTGGACCATGTATATTATTCTTGCCGTATTACTCCCTTTTATATCTCCCCTTAATATTCCCTCCCCTCAATTGTATTTTTTGTCATTTGATATGACAGTATTTTCTTGTTGTACCTTGTTTATTCTAATAAACTTCATTAAACTGAAATAATTTTGACATACAAGAAGAAAACAAAGGTGGAGCATTTTTATCTGTTCAAGCAGGGTTTAGAGGTAGGAATTTTAGGGCTTATGGGTGGGAACATTAATTTGGGTGTTTACAGTTGGGTAGTGGTAAAGGAAGGTTAGGAGTACATTAAAATGGGTGTATTTGTTGGGATGTTCTTCCCAAAACGGAAAAGATATACATATATAGATTTTACTTACCATGCATTGCATGGTAAAGGTGGGTGTCATTAAGCTATACAACTCTCAGGAAGGGCCAATGGGGTTTAACTGCTGACCACTTAGCAGGAATTGGCTATCTGGGAATAGCCATGAATAATAGGCTGGAAAAGGGCAGCTTTAGCACTACCTCTTTAAACCTGGAGAGCTAGGGCTTCTTCTATTCATTTCCAGGACCCTCCTACACAGCTCATTTCCAGTCACAGTAGGAGGGAAGGCCAGTCCTGCCACCTTTCACACTCACAGAGCCAGAATACACACCTTTGGGTGTAAGAGGTAGCAACTCTGGCTCAGAGGACGGTGGCTTGCCACTGGCTCCAGGAAAGGCCAATGTTTGTTAACCGCTAACCATTTAGCAGGGGATAGCTATCTGGGGGTAGACAGGAACATATGGCAGAAGAAAAGGCTGCTTTAGGGTGATCTATATTGTCATGCTAATTCCTAGGAGGGCTTCTGCTATTCATCCTCAAAACTCTCCTAGATAGTCTCCAGCCACAGCACAAGGTAAAACCAGTTTTGGCCCTGTCAGGTAGCTGAGTGGCCAATAAAATGAAGAAGGGCCTCACTGGCGGCAGATGGGTCAATCCATCCTGAAACAGGCGCTTTTGGGCAATTTTACAGAGAGGCATAGAAGAAGTGCAAGAAGGTGGGGGGGAATTTATGAAAACTGTTTGGATTGTGTGGCAGAATTTCTCCAAACACTGGCTAATACACTGACTAAATAGGATTTGGTCCGCTGCCTTAATAATCTAAACTATATACCTCTGATTCCCATTAGCCTAATAAAAAAATCATTCTTTAGTTTTGGTCCTTAAATTTTTCTCTATTTTTCTAAATTCTTTTGGGTGTTGTGTTTTTTACTTTGAAACTGTTGGTACTGCTTGAACTTTAGGACAAACTTCTCAGGGGATTGCCTTTTATTTATGCCATGGCCATCAGGGGTAGAGCAGAGATTTTCTCAGAACTCTGGTTTGACCTAACCAGAGTGTGTTTATGGAGTTGGTAGGGGTGCCACTCTACCAAATTAATTACCCTATTTCGTACATCCACCAGGGGGAGTGCCTAAGGACAGCAGTGTTGAAATGAAGTTTATTTAAAATGCTTGATAAGTGGTATTTGATCCCACAATGCCTACACTACTTTAATCTAATTCTTAATTCCAGTTGTTGGGCATGCAGATAAGTGGCTAGTGATATTGTCCATGTTTTATGGTTATATCCAACAATAATCCAATTATAGTCGGCAATACAGAAAATTATGAAAGATTCTTCTTACTATAATTTCGGACTAACTCCTAGGTTGTTGATGCTGCATGATGTACCTAACACTAAGGGGCATATTAATACTTTGTCTGCGCCGAATGTGCGTCAACATACATTCAGCGCAAACCTTGCACCATATTTAAACTTTGACGCCCGAGCCCACGGACGTCAAAATCCCGCCATGTGCGTCATTTTTTGGATGCAGGAACCCGCCTTGCGTTCATCATAGGCAAGGTAGGCGTTCCCGTCCAAAAAATGACTTCAACGGCCGTGCGTCGTATTTATGCTTCCAGGAAAAAATGCAGCACGGCCGGGAGGCGGAGCCAGAAAATGACACACAGCCCGATTTGCGTAAAAAATTAACACCTGGGTCAGGGCAGGTGTTAAAATGGGGCAAACACACCTGTATTTAATCAGAACACAGAGAAGCAACAGCAGAGCAGAAAAAGGGAGACATGGAGGTTCTTCTCATCCAGCGTGCACGCAGACGCAGAGCCCAGCAACAACAACGGCAGCTACCACAACACCAGCAGGGACCCCAAAGGCAGCGCAGAAGGCAGGAGAGAATATTCCGCACCAGAACAACCCTTCATGGCCTCAGGGAACATGACATCATCCAGGGGTACAGGTTGAACTGGCAGGCCATTCAGCAGCTGCTGCGCAACATAGAGCCACAGTTGGCACCCACCTTGCTGACACCCCGCACCATCCCAACAGAAACCAAGCTGCTAGCTGTACTTCACATGCTGGCAAGTGGCTCCTCTCAAAGCACTGGCGCCCTGGTTGCCTGAATATCACAGCCATCATGTTCTGCCTTCTTGCCCAAAGTACTGGATGCCATCATTGGACTCACACCCCACCACATTTGCTTCCCAAACACACTGCAGAAGCAGCAGGAGACAAAACAGGGGTTTTACCTCATTAGTGGCTTCCCACACGTCCTTGGTGCCATCGACTGCACACATGTACTCCTTGTGCCACCTGCTGCAACTGAACACCTCTACCGCAACAGGAAGCACACACATTCCATCAATGTGCAGGCCATTGTCGTTCACCAAGGATTGTTCACCAACATCGTGGTAAAGTATCCTGGGAGTTACCATGACTCATCTTCCGTCACTCTACCATCAATCAACACTTCCAGGATGGACGATATGGCAATGGACTACTTGTTGATAAGTACAAAAACCTACTTATACACACACTGCACAGCAACCCTCTAGGACAGTGGTTCCCAACCTGTGGTCCGGGGACCCCTGGGGGTCCGCGAAGCCTTCTCAGGGGGTCCGCGAGAGCCTAGAAAATTAAAAAATATTAACAAATATTGACAAATTAGGTCCCCAGCTTCCAGTAATGACTCAGGCGGGGGTCCCCGGATTCCCATGATGATTCCGTGGGGGTCCCTGGGTTCCATTAATGTTAAAGTGGGGGTCCACAGAAACCAAAAGGTTGGGAACCACTGCTCTAGGAATCACAACACATACACCACGACAGCAACATGTGGACAGGAACACACTGAGGTCGTGACATCACTAGCCATGTTTCATAGGTCTGCAGTGAACCTGTCACACATCTGAAATTAGTGTACAGTCTAATGTTAAGACGTCAATGATCACAACGTATGGAGAAGTTTGGCCAATTGTCACCTTGCAAAATGCAAGCGGCTCACTGATGTTTAAATTAATCCATTGCAGAAGTCTAAAGGTATGAGATGTCCAGGGTACATAGATGCTAATGTGTTACCACCACTGTCAAAATGAATCTGTGTATGGAACTCTCATCTCACCCCCAGTGAAGACACAGGGACACCTGCATCACAAGTCACAATGCTAGGGAGTGGACACTACTGCAAATACCCAAACATACTGCTGACAACCGGTCAGCAGACAAACACTTGTTCAGCCAAGGAAACAACCCAATGCAGATGGTACATCCTACAAGCCTTGGAAGGAACACAATAATACAAAAGATTCACAGACAACACAAGACAACTACTGCCATGCAAGCTGATATCAATGGGGCAAGCTACATCAACATGATCCCATTCATTTTCTTTTTCAGCTGATCAGGGGTATGGGATCCAGCCATGGATTATGACACCATTTGGCAACCCAAGCACTGCAGTAGAGCGTGCCTACAATGACGCACATAGGAGGACACGCAGCACAGTCGAGAGGACCTTCGGCATCCTCAAGTCGAGATTCAGGTGCCTCGACTTCACTTATGGCAGCCTCCTATATTCCCCAGAACTGGTATGTAAGATCATTCTAACATGTGCCGTTCCTGCACAACATTTGCATATGAAGGAACATTGCCCTCTTAGAACCAGAGCCACACATGCCTGAAGAGGAGGAAGAGGAGGATGCTGGCCTGCAACGAGGGGGAACAACAAATCCCAGCTGCTGGAGTGCGTAGGCGCCAACATATTGTGAACAATTTCTTTTAAACCAACTCACCATCACCACTGTATTAACTAATGTAAATAAACACCGATAATAATCACCATATTATGGTCTGGCTAATCATTTTTGCTCACCTTTATCTCTAACTATCAGAATAATAGTGTAGCCTCATTGAGCATTGCTGATTTACCGATCATGACACAGAAATTTCCTGAGCAATTGTGATGCGCATCATACAACAGTCACATATACACACAATGTAAATTACATATATCCTGTACGTTTCACCTTTGAAGGGCAATAGCAGAGGACCACACCTATTTCACACATACATGTTGGCAACATGGTTCATCGCAGAATATGGCACACAACTAAGACACCATCAGTCACTAAGGGAAAAAATGCCTCATACATGGCGCAATGGATGTGCTATTGCATCGGTAACAGGAATGTATGATCAGACCCTTCACAGCAGTAAGTCGTACAGCAGCTATCTTTGCAGGGACTATCTGTGACTATAGTTCCATAGAAGCAGAACATAGACAGCACAAGTGGCACACCTATGAAAGGCATTGCACACGACATTCCATGTACATGTCAGCCCATTTCCTAACTCCTGACACACCCATGCCCCTGGTCTCAACCCACCTCTCTGAAGAGGTCCCTGGAATGGGAATATGTGTACCCCGATATTCCCTCCTCTACACACACAGACTAACAATAGTCATCCAGTGTGCTACACCCTTTCCTATGTTATGCCATTGTCATAGTACAACTGACTGCATGGACGTCAGGTCAATTAATACACTGAATTGTAGTTTCTAAGCCCTGTTATCACCTGTAGATTGCTTCCCATGTGAAAGGTTCTGTTGGCCATTTGAACTGGGATCTCACCTACAGGTCTTGTGATAAACTGATGCAGCACCCACCTGTGATCAACTCCATGCAAACCACCCATTTCAACATGCACTGCCGATGCAGATGATTGGAACAGCATAGAAGCTGCTATTTTGTCAAAATACACTGTTATGCATTGCTAGTATTTAAGCCGTGTAACACAGCCCTTGGGTTTATGTTTCACCTTCAAAAACACAGGACAAACACAGTTTTCCTTGTCAACTGTCTTGTTCTTCCTCCGACCATTCTTAGTCAGACCACTGAGTATGTACCTTGTGAAATTGCAGAATCCTGATTGACCCTGCATCCTGTCAGCCTGACTGGCACCTCTCTGTGCGTTACCCTAAAGTTCCCTTGTGGCTACATATGTACCACACTTGCGTTACCAAACCTCACATTCCTCAGGGGGTATTTTTTCAGGTGCTTCCTCATTGCATACCCAAATGCATTGTATAGCATCATCTGCTTTTTAATTGTACCATATTTGTAAAATTGTCTTTGAATACCAACATCATGGCCTATCCCTTGTCTGTGTCTCATGTATGCATGAACGACAAGGTGTGACAGTATACCAGGGCCGTATGCAGGGATTGGGTATGGTGCCTCCAGCAGAACCAGCAACCTCAGATAATGTGCATGAAAAGTCCACACATGTCAGGACCCCGACAGTTCACATGCAGAATCACATTGCTCACAACATATTGATGGGCTGTGCGTGGTGAATAGCTGCAAGATTAATCAACACAGAGGCTATGATGTTCCCAGATGCAGTGGGAAGTTTACAGGCCAACCTGTGTACAAATGATGTAATAACACCTGCCGGAACATGACTGCTGACATATGATCTCACTCAGCACACCAAGGTTGCCCTATTGACAGTCTCATAACACGTCTGCAGTGACAGGGTGAGACCATCCCCAGGTAGGTTCTTATATCCTCATCGACTTTACTTCCATTGATCTCAGAAGGATACTCAGTAGATACAGGAATAGGCGCAACTGACTCATGATGAGACCTGGACGTAACTGTGACAACATACACCCCTAAAAAAACAACTACATTAGTAGCCAATACACACACATTGAGCCATAGGCATTGAGGTATTGTACTTGTGCGTCACCTTGCTATCCTCTCATGACACCAAACATGCCCAATTTGTGCAATACATATATGTAGGCCACACATATTGGCATCTAGTGCATCAGCCAAGCGTGAGAATCATGTTAAGGAAGTAGCGGATCATGGTCCGCAGCAGTATGATGTCTCAATGGGCCCATACACCGTCAACATCAAAGTGGGTGCAATCAGCCTATCTCAGTTGTGTCACAAATGTAACATTACATTAAAATGGCAAAATTACCGAAACCCAGTTACTGCCCTGAAATTTTGACGCACACGCGTCAAGAAATGATGCACAAGCGTAAAAAAATGGCACTCATGCCCAAAAAACGACGCATTATGCCCTTAAAATTGGTTAACTGTTAAGACTATTTCCAAATATATGGATGCGGCCTAATTTTTACTCCTGTGCGTCGAAAAAAATGACGCACATACTACTGTATGCGTCCAAAATTATGACGCATAACGATAAAAACGGCAGCCATTTTATGCAGGAAGTGATGTAATAGGATATCCTGTTTACAGAATATGTACAGTGGGGGTACTTTCACTTTCCAGTCTGTGATTCTTCTAGACTGTGTGGCTGTGTTCTGAGTTTTGTCCAGTGAAATTGTGCTTTTGTCTCCTGTGTGCTCCATTACTTGTTAGTTTGTTATTTCAAATTGTTGTTGTATACTGTCTGAGTGTTTATTGTGTACTATTGTCCAGTATTGTATTGTCTTTGTTTTTTGTGGGAGTCTGTTGTGGGTAGTGCTAGTTTGGGGATAGTTGGGCTCTTTTAGTTGTTAAGTTTACTTTTTTGTCATTCTACTTTCCCCCTTTTCTCCTTTGCTCTTATTTATCCCCTATTCCCCTTTTCGGTGCTAAGATGTTGGGTAGGCCACATCTTGGCAAGATGGGTGAGGAGGAGCTTGGGGAGTTTATATAGCTGGTGTGCCACTTCATCCCACTGATGATTGAGCCAGAGGGCCGGGTGATCCAGGGGTATCACACCGAGGCACGTCGAATCTGATGGGGAAAGGTCCTGCATCACTTGCAGCGCGTGAATCGGGGCCAGAGGAATGACCACCAGCTGAAGCACTGCTGGGCTGACCTCATCACCAGGGAGTAAGATCTGCTGGACCACCTGGGAATAGTGATTGGTGGCCCTGTTGGTGAGTACAAATCATGTAAATGTGCACGATTAAACGCTCTGTAGTGACATCAGATGATTTGTACAATATCTGACGGCTAAGTTGTTGAGTGTGTGGAATGCTTCGGAAACATACAGGGTCATTGATGGACTATGTGAAGGACCACAATTGCTAGCTGCCAGGAAGCAAGTGCTCTGCAAACTTACTGAATACTTTTGTTTAATGTAATTTGGTGCCGCCGTTGTGTCAGACATCAACACAAATTAGGAGCCAATCATGTCTATATAGGTCACATTTGTCAGTGAAGTATAGATTTTCCAAAATATTAGCAACCTTTGTTGACGCAACAGCTAGACTGACTTTAGAAACACTACATGATGCAGAAAATGAGTGCAGGCTTCACGTCAATTGATGATAGCAATGTGGCCCAGACATATGTCTCATGTGTGTCTGGTGAGTGTGGAAGGAAAGCGTTCACGGAAGTTCTATGAATGTTAGGGATTATTGTGGTCCTTCATCATTTTGGATACATGTCAGATCTGGATTTGGAAACATAGGGAAAAAGTGTGAGGTGCCCCCAGCTAACATCTTACACTGGTATTTGGTTTTTGGTGTTCCACCTTTCGTTTAGGGATGGCAGGCCAAAGGTATGCACATGGTTCATATCTCTATGGTTGGTGCAAATCACCATAGCTGGGACACATCAAATGAAGAAACTGTAACAACATGAGGGCTTACGAATGTCCCTGCCCCTCTGTACATTGTACCTATGTGTCATAAATTTGTCATGGCCACAATGGCTGTTTGACCGGTAATGCACTCCTCAAGTAAACAGGCTTTGGATGTCTCTCTTGGATGCACATGATGAGACGAATACACGCCATTATTATGTCTGCTCACTAATGAAGGAGCATGTTTGCCACCACATGATAGATAGGGCCACTGCATGTGTGCAGATATGTGTGTAATTGTCACAGGAGACCCATGCTATGTACATGTTAGCTGTGCTATATCGGATGCAGTATCATCATGTCTGAGTGGCTTTACTTACTTATGTCGTCTTACACATAGTTTTTGTCTTTGGAATTGTTGGTCAGTGCACAGATTTTGAGCACATTTCTTCCTTCCATGCCTTACAGGTGGACCGGCACCCTACACTGTGGGTGAGGTGGCTTCATTTGAGGACCCCGACAACTCCAGTAAGTGTTGATATGTCTGTTATGTGTTGTGTTTGCTGGTGATGTGTGATGGACTCCTGTGTGTTGAACACATAGCAAGGTGTGATGCACTGGCCCATCATTTGTCTTGTTCCATGAGTGGGAGTTTGCTAATGCTTATCCTATTGTCTTATCTAGGGATTCTAGGTCATTCCTGTAGGCCCGCAATGTGAAATGGGGTGAGTCATGTGGATAACACTTGTATCAACAAGAGTCGCACTGGACCTAATCTCAGATTTAGTCTGCCTATCAGACCCACATTCTCCCAGAATCTGGCTGCAAAATGCTTACCCACAGACTTCTGCTTCCCTATTCACTAATGTACTTATGAAACTGTAGGGTGAACTTCCTATGAGCATGTAGCTCCATATGTAGTGCTACAAGTATGTGGCACTTGAGTGCAATGGCCTAGGTGTGCATGCAAATCATGGCCAAGGGTGTTCTTGCAACTCTGTGTCTGTTGAAAGTCATGCCTTACTGGAAGTATATGATGTGGACAAAGGTCTGCATTTCCAGACATGTGTGGCGCTGGGATTGGTCAAGGGTTTGCTGTCTCCTATTTGTAGATACACCTTACCTGTGGTGTGTGTGTGTAGAGCCAAACACATGTCCAGCTTTCCTAAGCTTCCTGGGTGTCCATGTTGTTTGAAATTGTTAGTTGTTTCTCTACCCCCCCACCCTCAAACACAGGCATGGGTTTGTGAATAGTGTACCTAGGACTGATGATACAAGTATGTTACACAGACATGTAAATCAGTGAATCTTTGGTCGGAACATAGTATACACACTCAGGTATAGCACATGAGTACTATACTAGCAAGTCCATTTACAACTTGCAGATCATGTGGCCCTAGATTTCCATCCCGTACACTGACATTTGTAGCCCTGGCATTGGCGGAGGATGTGCTGCATGATTGTTAGCCGACAACTGTCAGAACTCTGATGCCAAATTAATGCCAGTTGTTACCCATCTTGTAGGGTTTGGATGTGCTATGTGTGATATGACCTTTGTAGGCTGGCCTGCCATGACCTTCCTCAAGGACATTCAATGATCTGTATGATGATATGAGCTGTTACAAGTACAGTAGATTTACTGTCTGAGTTCCTAATGTAATTTTTTGCCTTTGTCTTCACAGCTGCTAACATGAAACCCATCCAGGTCTGTGAGTTTCAGAGGCGGGCAATGCGTTACCAGCATATCCTGCTGGTAGAATCGGGGTACAGTCGGATGGCCTGAAGATACAGGACCGAACGTGCCTCTGGAGCCTGGAGGGCTTTCCCACAGGGTGGCCCTACTTTTCCCACCACAGCCACCACCAGCACGACCACCACTTCCACCCAGGTGGCACCACCCACAGCTGGAACTGTTGTCCCAACAACGTCTGCAAGTGCTCCAGGCCTTAGCAGTGGACCACCTTCAGGGCAGCCCACAAGCATTGACAATACACGCCCACACACGTCCTCAGCTGGTACCCAGACAGCCCCAGCTGCTACAATTGACCCTGCAGCTTTTCAGGACATGCAGCACAAAATGGACCATGTCCTCCGTAAAATTAGTCACCTGAGCCGGGATGTTCGCCATATGAACAGGCATGTGCGGTCCATTAAAGTGGACCCTCCGGAGGGCCAACCTCTAGAATTTGTTAATGGACATGATTCCCTCCCCTCCCTCCTCTTTCCTTGCTCTTATACTTAGTAGGCTTAGGGGGCTTAGTGTTAGGTTAGTATAGGCTGTTAGTTTAGTTAGTGTTAGTGGGTGGCGGGGTCCTGATTCTTTTTCTTTTTTCTTTTTGAGTGTGTTGGGCTATGTTGGGGTTCTTGTGTGTTTAGAAAAAAAAATTAAAAGAACAAAATACAAAAAAATATATATTTGTTTAGTATAGGATAGTATGTGTTTAGGTTAGTATCTGTTGTCCTCCATGTGTCCGTTATCATAAGGGGGGTGGGGGGTTGATGTTTAGAACGTTTCGTTACATGTGAGAAGTAAGTTTAGCTCAAGTTAGTTAGGGACAGTTGTGGGTAATGAGTAGTTAGGGTAGATTAGGGTAGGTAAGACTTTTCCCCGAGTTTCCTCTTCTGTTATTAACGTTTAATAAATATGTAGTGAACGCTTTATAGTATGTGTTAAATGCTTGTTGATCAGGGCCTTGGCATAAGTGCACATGAATTTTGTTCTAATACATTTGTGTTCTATGCTACAAACAAATCCCAACTGGGCTGTAAGATTGGCAGCTACCCCAGAGCTACCTTGCAAAGATTCCACCATTCATTGCAACCACCAATCACAGTTACTATGGATCCCAACGTCTTTTTTTCATTACGTATGTCTTCAAAGTCACAAACAGTGCTTCCAGGTTTAGTATTGGGGAAACTGTTTTATGTCTGACTGCAGTGTGATGTTCAAGGAAACCCTTATAAGGTGAGTGGTCGTAAGCACTCTTGTAGTATCGTGTTCATGACTCACAGACATCATTTGTGACACTGTTCAGCATGATTACTTATTTGGATGTAAACTCAGACACATTCATTCATGCAGTTTTTTGACTGTTTGCTTAGATTTGTGGGCACTGTTCTATGTGTTAGTATTGCATGGTGACAACATTTTGCTGCCACTATTTGATAGCTTAGATATCCCTTGAGGAAGCATTATTCTGTCCACCACAGCATGATGGTGTATGGTTTCTCTTTTCATCAGATATTACCCTCAGGAAGGGCAGAGTATGGTGCAATCCAGGCCACTGTGCATAGTTATCAGACTACATAATTTCAGGACAGTTGTATTGACAAGCTACGTAATTTGATAGGAGGCACATTTCAGTTATCTACAGCACAGTTGATGTGTCACATTACACAGAGACAAAGTGGTTGTGTAAGTGCTATTTATTCAAAAGTGCTGTAGTGGTATATGTACATTGTCCATGATGGTGAGTCCATTATAGTGACATCGTCCATTGTGATCCTACACAAGTGGTAAAGGAAAATGCATTTGACATGCTGGGGTGATGTTTCAGACAGTGCAGAAGGACAGGATTCGCCAATGAGTAAGTGAGAGACAATCACCTGGCAGGATGACAAGATAAACAGTGGTTTGCAGAACAGTCATTGAGTACAGTTGTAAGACTGGCATGTTACAAAGCGCTGGACCTTGGTAATAGTTGGCCATGTGGCAGGGTCTAGTGCTTCCGGGTACTTTTCCATGTTAAGGTGATCTGTTCCATGTCTTCTTCTTCTGATGTGTGTGTTGCCTCCTCTGTCCTTGGTGGTGGTGGTTGCGAAGGGGCAACACACACCTCAGTGTTAGAAGACGTGGAGTCATACATCCTGGTCACTGCTACCTGTGAAGGTCTTAAGGGCAGTACTGCTGCAAGGAGGATCTGCTGATTCTTAAGAATAACAGCCACATCACGATGGTAGGCAGCCAGGTCGGCCATGAGAGGGTTATGATTGCATTCGTGCATGCAGTGGAAGGTTTGGGGTGCGAGGTGTTGTGGCAACTCCCTTACTGCAGTGGTGAATTCCTTGACAGTTTGTTGTAGTCCTTGCAGGATGGATGTTAGGGCTTGCATGGCTGCTGCCTAATCTGCAGATGACATCATGCACAAACGCACCCCTTCTAGGCTGGCTGCCATAGTTTGCATCCCCACCCGCACCTCCTTGGCCAGCTCCCGCTTTACTCCGACTACAGTTCTCTCAAAGCTGGTGCCTGTGTCCTCTGAGTCCTCATCTGTATTGGTGCTGGCAGGTCTTATAAGTGGTGTTGTGGGTGGGTCCTCTTTGATGGCTCTTGTTCTGAGCTCCTCCTCGTGACAGAAGGTGGGGTCTGGAGGGCTCAAAGGACATCTTGGAGGGTCTGGTGGCTGATGTTTTGTCAGCTCGTCATCCATGTCATCAGGGTATTCCTGGACAGGCATATCCGCAGGAGATACATCATCCTCTGCAATGAAATAGGGTACAATTAGTGTGTCTGTGTTGTGGCATTAGTGATGTGACATGCCTGCCTTGTGATGTTTTCACATTGTGATCTTGTTTCCTGTTCATTGCTCCAGTCTTTCAGATGGGCATTCTCCCAGGCCTATGGCCCACCTGCATGTCACATGTATTGTATTAAGTTATTAGACTTGTCGGCATCATCTCCTCTATTGTTGTGTTAGGCCAAATAGTGAATTGCCACCTTCTTGTCCTACTCAACCCTCCGTATACATCCATTCTAATGGCGAGGCCTTTCACTGGCTGTGGGTGTTCTGATGGCACTAGCAGCACACTTAACAATCTGGACCTGCACCAGTCTCTGATCTTTCACATCCACTTATATGTAGTTGACATGTAGCGTGTCCTATGCATAGCATTGTTATGGCACGATATGGATGTTAGCATTGGTAATGAGTACAGCTGAGGTTGGGGAATGTGTGGTACATTGGATTGCCCTGATAGTCGTAGCAGTGTCTTATTTCTTCCTCTGACTGTGCAGGTGTATGTCAGTGACCAGTTACATGTGTCCTCCCCCTCAATGCTGTTGTCTGAGCAGTATGACATTTGGGATGTTGCACTGTGACCCAGCCACAGGATGGACCCTGGCATATGCAGCATGGGTGTGTCCTTAGTGCTGTGTAGCTCCTACTGTTGATGACATTGGCTGATGTTTGCGGCAACTATGGGCATTCACATTTGACAGGACTGGAGCCTTTGTCTTGTTTCAGGGGATTGTTAAAGTTGTCATCCTCAACCCACTAATTAAGATGTGTATGATCCACGGTGACGTTACTGCCACTGGCAACTTGAGCTGCACACAGAGCGGAGGTGGTAGTGGCAACTGTTGTCACTGTTACATTCCAGTTGTCGGTATGGCTAGAGGTTGTTAATTGGGCCCTAGTTAATGTAGGGGGTATAGTGGCTGATGTGTGCCGGGATGTCAGTTTGACGTTGTGCCCTTCCCTCCTGGCGTGCCTTTCCCTTTGCTCCATTGTTGGCATGGCAGCATGCCTCCATGGGACTGTTGTTGGTGTAATGTTATGGTGTGCCCCAGCTTCTCTCTGTACAGGCCATGCCCCCATGTCATACCCCTTTCCCCATGCCACTCCATGTATATGATGACTTCCATGCATTTTGTGGTCGTTATCCCCCACGCTTACAGTTGATATTAGTGCATTTTTAATTCCCCATGCGACTTACCCTGCATGTGTGTTGTCTCCTGGTAGTCTGCGCTGTCCTGTCGTTGAATCCCTGTGTTGATCTCCTCAGGGATGACGGCTGCGACCATCTCCTCCATGTGGTCCAGGGCCTCCTGGTGTGCTGGACTCCCACCTCCAGTCTGCAGCACTGCCTTCCTGTTCCTGGCCATCTTTTCCTTGGTCCTGCACTTGCAGTCATGCCAGGTTTTCTTGCACTCTATGACTGTTCTGCGTACTTCTGCCACACTGTTAATCTTGTCAACAATTTGTTGCCATATTGCCTCTCTCCTACTTATAGGCAACTTTGAGGTGACAAACAGTTGGTGCTGGTGTTCTGTCACCTCTTTAACCAGAATTTCCTGTTCCTCTGCACTGAAGCGACACTTTCTTTTCTTCTTAAAACTGTTCTGGGTCTTGGGTGGGTCCTCCTGGCTGGTTCCTGGTCTGTTGTCATCTTCCTGGGGACTGTACAGGCATCTGGGATCCATTTTGGCTCTCCTCTGCTGAAATGGCTGTGTTTGCGAGGAATTTTGACGCTATTTCGACAAAAAACACCACATATCCGGTGTGCGGGGTCGTAAATCGACCCACAGTCATTTCCACCGCGTTAACGTCGTTTTGCTTTACGACTTGATGCTGCGGTGTGCGTAAAAAAAAGTTACTTACACCTGTGGTTTGCGCCGCCAGGCGTCAAAGTTTAAATTTGACGCCCGCACGGCGCACCGAAATGGCGTTAGCCGCCGGTAATATTTTTTACGCAAAACTGCGCCGGTGCAGTTTTGCATCAAAAAGTATAAATATGGGCCCAAGGGTGTGATTTATCACTAAAGTATATGCTTCACAACATCATTAGCTGTAGAGAAACAGTTTTTATGGACAAGATGGAAAGCTACCCTATCCCCCTGCAGAGAGGACTAGTTAGGAGGAATGGTTATCAAAGTAGGCCATGAGAGCATGGTTACGAAAAAATAATGATGAAACAGTTATCTTTGATAAAATCTGGAGCCCCTTAATGAACCCACTAAGAGTAGGACCTTGGGTGCCACGTAAGCTCATTGGCAATTACTTATGCAGTTGCATGCTTTATGTTAGACGAATCAGCCTTAAGGAAGTCTGCCCTCAAACCTTTTGCCTTCCTCCTGCATTTCTGCAGATCTCGTTTTTGCTGGCCCTAGAACTCTATAAGCTTTACCACTACTAACCAGTGATACAGTGAAGGTGCTCACTCCTTGAAACATGGTAACATTGGCCTATCCCCAATTGGCATACTTAATGTACTTATAAATCCCTAGTAAAGTGGCACTGCATGTACCATATATTAAATGTTACAAGTGGCCCTGCAACATTATATGCCAGCCACTTAAGTAGCCTTTTAAATTTAAACACGTCTCAGGCCTGCCATTGCAGCCTGTGTGTGCAGTTCTAAGCTGCCAATTCAACCTTGCAAAATTAATCTTTTGCCGGGCCCAAACTTTGACTTTTTATTAATACATATAAGTCACCCAAAGGGTAGGCCCTGGATAACCCAGAGGACAGGGTGCAGTGTATTTAAAAACTTACACATGTGTTTTTAACCTTTACATGTCCTGATAGTGAATTAAATTTGTATTTCGGTACTGCAAGGCCTGCCTCTCCCACATAGCTAACCTTGGAGTTACCTTATTATACTTAATAAGCTGTAACTTCCAACTGGATATAGGTAGCTAGTTCATGTTTGGTGTTATTGGAAGTGTAATTAAAAATCCTTTGTCATTGTAAAGTCGGGTTTTAAATTACAATTTTGGAAATGCAACTTTGAGAAAGTTGACATTTCCCTGCCTTAGCCATTTAGTGCATGTAGCCTGTCTCTGGGTCATGTGACTGGGTGTAGATAACAGCTTGGTTTTGTGTATTCCTCCTAGACAGCAACACACAATAGAGAGCTTAGGTGTACCTGGATGGGCTACCACTGGCAGGATGAGAGGAAAGAGCTGGGTACAGCCCTACTTACACCTGAATAGCCTGTCCTGCCTCCACACAAACAAATGCATACCCCCTGTAGTTAGTCTGGAGCCACAGCATGGAATGCAGAACTTCAAAGGGAACCCCCTAAAAGCTTCTACCACTTCAAAGTAAGAACTAGGTATAAATATTGGACCTCATACACCAACTCTTTGGTAGCCTTCTGGACCTGTGGAGAGCTCTGTTAAGAAGGACTGCTGTGCTGCTAAAAGGACTGCCAATCTGCTGGACTGCTGCTTGAAGTACACCTGCCAGCTACTGTGCTGACCTGCTGCCCTCTTGTCGGTGAGTTGGATGGGAGCTGTAACCTGTACCCAGGACCACCAGAGTGACTCTAAGGGCTAATCTCTTGCAATCAGCTCCAGCATTTGGACTCTGCCAATGTGAGTCCTACTCTGCAAGTAGTGCCACCCCAATCCTGGACCTTTAGATGTGGGCCTAAAGGTGCTCTGCCAACCCATCTGTGGGCCAAGTAGAACCAACACATCTCCTCTGCAGCGCAGAGCAACCCCAAGCAGAACTAACGCATCGCCTATGGTGCGTGGGTTCCCTCAATGCAAGGACTCTGCATCAGAACTGCTGGCTGTGCAAACCTTTCCCAAAGCAGGTCCTAGCATTGCAAATTTCTCCTCAATGGTCTTGACGATGACACAGGTTCACGCATTGCAGCCTCAAAGCTCTTCAGAACCGAAGCATCACCTTGATTGCACAACGCATCCTTGTGGTTGACTTCGCATTACAAGCCCTCGTCAATGGGATCCTTGAGGACGAAGCAAGACCTCGCATCACAACTTTACAACTTCTCAGAACCAAGGCATTTCCTCGGCCATGCAATGCATCCTCTACAAAGGACCTTGCAATGCTCTGTATCAGGTTTTAAGGTGCTCCTGTTCAGCAGACTTAACTGGATCCCTCTAACCAGCCAGCACTCCATCGTAGCTGGCCTGGACTTTTGACTTTGTTTGGGTCTGGAGGAACCAGATATCCAAGGCTGGCGCTTTGTGCTTTTTGGTGCTATATTCACTAAAATATTTTAAACTGCATATATTCGGAACTGCTGGTTGGATTTTTGTTGTTTTGGTCTTGTTTTATTTATTAACCTTACTCTATTTTTCTAAACTGGTGTAGTACCCTTTTGTGGTGTCTTTTCACTCTGTTACCTTTTGAAGTGGTTGACAAGGACTTTACACATTGCCTCTGAGTTAAGCCTGCCAGCTCTATGCCATTCTACCCGAGGGTTGAGCTGATGTTAATTTAGGGTTGCATCTGACTTCACCCTGACAAGGATTATGGTTCCGGCTTGAGTAGGGTTTCACCCCCCCAACCTGTAACCCAATTTCTTACACTATAAATATACAAGAGTCAATTCAACTTTTGACTGGGGCCCTGGATATTGTCATGCTCATAATGAAGATAGAGATGAGGTACGAAGTGGATGTACATTAACGAGTGAAGATGTGTTCATTCCCCCACACCAAGACTCAGGGGGGCTGTTATGTAGTTGAGTGTAAGCTATATATTGTGAAAGTTGAATGAGATTGACACAAAATACTCTATCTGTGACAATACCACTTTCTACCATCTGGGGAGTCACGTGGCTATAAGGGATGTGCTACATCATAACTATTGTTATTGCTAATGTTTAATTTTTCTTTAGTTTCTTTATGTTCCTTTTGATCTCTATTCCTTTCCCCGGCATCTCTCTTTCCATGATCCCTTCAGCAAAAACTTGTGCTATGAACTGCATGACAATGTTTAGAATGTAAATGTGATCCAAGAAGTGTATTAGTTTTACTATGGTGTGAAAAATACTCTTAGTGGTCAGTTAATTCAAATTAGGCTGATGAATAAAGACATTTACATTAAAAAGTTAATAACTGGCATCCTACTGCTGCCCCCTTCCCACCGCTCTCAGTAGCCCTCTTCCAAAAAATGTAAAACCTACACAGCTGACACCTTCCACCACTTTCATAGGCAACAAATCTCCACCATTAAAATGTTTTTCAACATACTTAATTTCCTGCCACAATCTCCTAGATCATTGTGGCCTTCTATCCTGCCACGTCGTGAGAACTGTGCTCTCCGCTGTCAATTAGTGAGAACAAAAGAGAGGCCAGGCTTCTAGGGGCTCTGCGACAGTTACTGCACACAAGAGAGAAAGAAATTCCCTGTATAAACTAACACGCAGAAAGCATAGAGTGTGGCAGTGCCAGAGCGCCATCCACGTTCTCCCGCCTCCCTTGGGCCTATTGAGATTTGAAGGAGGTGAGTGAAGGTGAGAGGGGGGTTCATCATCCACCAGTCCTCCGCCTTATGTGGGTCTACAGACACAAGACAGAGAAAGCGCATCCACGCGCATCAACGTCCTCCGAAACTCTGCTTCAAGTTCACCGGTCTGAATTAAGAGCTGAAAATAAGCTTGTTTTTTGTTATTACAAAAGTGAGTTTCGATCAACACAACAAACAGTTTCGAAGTGACAGATGATGGTATGAATTCATACTATAGCTTACGTTTTTACCATGGTATACACACCCTTTAACAGGAAACTCCCTATGTCTTCAACACAGAAATAGACACTCACAGGTCCCAGTTATACAATGCTCAGATATTCACAATAAAGCACATTGTACAAAGCTCGCTCGTACATCAATGCGCCCTTATCTGCCAGCACTTCCTGCCGTTTCTTCAACATACATTCTTTCTACTAGACTAAACAACCTAGTAATCTCGCCAGAATCTTGACAGTGTCTTTGTTGCAGTTACAGGCCCAAATTTCTTTGCATGGATCAAAGAAACCCTGCCTATGTGTTTGTTTATCCAAGCTCCTCGTCCTCACAATGGAGAACACTCTCATAGGGATATTTTGCGTCTTTTGTGAAATGGCAAAGGATTCTGTTTCTGGCAGCGATATTAGCAGGAAGCATGGCAATCATAACATGTTTTAATTGAACTTAATAGAAATTCCGAGATCTTTATGTTTTAGTGTGTTTCGTGCATATTGGTTCAACACAATGTTTCAAGCCTTCTGTTCTCTTCCTTGAAATACTCATAAACAAAATACATTAGTTGGACATGGCACTCACTCATACGAATCTACGCAAACAAAATAATCGGTATGTAACCTTAATCATTGTATCACATGCACAGGTCCCTGTTTTCACTTTTTTCCTACTATACTTTCGAACGCTCCCATCAGAATTATACACGAGCTACCTGCCACATCGCAACCATAGGTCCTCGGAATGAAGCCCCCTATGCTCTCCAAGCAGGCGACTACAGTCATCCGCATTACTTGTGACTCCTTGCTCTATAAATTGCATTTACATGGAAACCGCGGATTAGAAAATTGGTTAGATAAATATACTTTAAAAGAGAGGCGAGCCGCCTGGCTTCTGGCTGCTTTTCAAATGCCAAATATTATCAAATGTACAACATGCTTCACTTTAGGAAATGATCAGATGGGGAGCGCGATGTTTGCCTTTTCCACACTATTTGCAATTACAGGAACGACCTAGCAATATCAAAGGTCAGTTAGTGGATGCTCCATACTAACCAGGACACTGGCTCGGCATTGCTTAATTTATGCCATTAGCTACAGGAGGTGGGCACTGACACTAATATGTGGGTGGCAGCTCTTAATTTAAATCATCAGACCTTCTATTTATTTATTATTTTATTTTTATAGCTTTGCATAGTACGAGCTTGGCCCAAAGGCCCTGGAGCTCCTTACATGACCAGTTACTTTACACAGGGTAAGATATATTTTTTGTTGTTGTTAGGCATAGAAAGATTGATTGGTTTGCCCAGAATCACAGGGTGTAAAGCCAAGCTGGGACTCCAACCTGTTTTTCCAGTTTCAAAGCCAACAGCTCTGGACTTAACTCCACATCCGTGCGCCTAGGGTAGGTCGCTTCCCCCGCCGCTGCAGCTCCACCTGCCCAGGCTCCTGACACCTCCCAGCAAGACCAGCTAAATCATAAGTATTCCCCCCGCCCAGCTCCTCGCCCAGCCCCGCGCTACTCACCTCTCTTTGCCTGAACTTCTGTCTTCTGCCTTCCGCTCTCTCCTCCAACCTTTCTCCGCACCTCTGCTGTCCATTTCCCTTCGCTTTCTGCTCCTCCTTCTGGTAGCCATCTTCCTCAGCTCTCTGCTCCTCTTCTGCAGCCCACTTGCTGCGTGTTCTGCTCTTCCTCTGTGCCCCGCTCCTCTTCCTCCCCGCGTATTCTTCCTGCTTTGCTCTTCCTCTGTGTTCTTCTTTTCTCCTCTTCCTCACCGCGTTTTCTTCCTGCTTTGCTCTTCCTCTGTGTTCTTCTTTTCTCCTCTTCCTCACCACGTTTTCTTCCTGCTTTGCTCTTCCTCTGTGTTCTTCTCCTCCTCTGCACCCCGCCCTGCGTGTTCTTTTCTTCTTCTGTGTTCTTCTGTGCTCTTCTCCTCCTCTGCACCCCGTCCTGCGTGTTCTTTTCTTCTTCTGTGTTCTGTGCTCTTCTCCTCCTCTGCACCCCGTCCTGCGTGTTCTTTTCTTCTTCTGTGTTCTTCTGTGCTCTTCTCCTCCTCTGCACCCCGTCCTGCGTGTTCTTTTCTTCTTCTGTGTTCTGTGCTCTTCTCCTCCTCTGCAACCCATCCTGCGTGTTATTTTCTTCTTCTGTACTCTTCTCTGCGTGTTCCTTTTCTTCTTCTGTGGCCTTCTCCTCACTTTCTGGACTCTTCCCTCCTCTGCTTCTCTGGTCTCTCCTCTTCTTCTTGACTCTTCTCTCCTCCTCTTCTCTGGTCTCTCCTCGTCTTCTTGACTCTTCTCTCCTCCTCTTCTGTGGTCTCTCCTCTTCTTCTTGACTCTTCTCTCCTCCTCTTCTGTGGTCTCTCCTCTTCTTCTTGACTCTTCTCTCATCTTCTCTCCTCTTCTTCTTGACTCTTCTCTCCTTCCTCTTCTACTCCTCTCTTCTTTTCTTCCTGACTCCTCTCCTCCTCTGTAATCCCCCCTTCCCTATCTTTTTTCCCTTCCCCTCTACCTGACCCCCCCCGCCCTCTGCTTTCCCGCTGCCACCTCCCGCTCGGCCCCCGCCCCCGCTCCCATTCGTCACCCCCCTCCCACCCCCAGCTGACCCCTCCTCCCCCCCCTCCTCCCTCTTATGGCGGCCGCTGCGCGGCAGAGTCAGCGACCCTTGACCCTAGGGTAGGTCGCTTCCCCCACCGCTGCAGCTCCACCTGCCCAGGCTCCTGACACCTCCCAGCAAGACCAGCTAAATCATAAGTACTCCCCCCGCCCAGCCCCTCGCCCAGCCCCGCGCTAGTCACCTCTCTTTCCCTGAACTTCTGTCTTCTGCCTTCCGCTCTCTCCTCCAACCTTTCTCCGCACCTCTGCTGTCCATTTCCCTTCGCTTTCTGCTCCTCCTTCTGGTAGCCATCTTCCTCCGCTCTCAGCTCCTCTTCTGCAGCCCACTTGCTGTGTGTTCTGCTCTTCCTCTGTGCTCCGCTCCTCTTCCTCCCCGCGTATTCTTCCTGCTTTGCTTTTCCGCTGTGTTCTTCTTTTCTCCTCTTCCTCACTGCGTTTTCTTCCTGCTTTGCTCTTCCTCTGTGTTCTTCTTTTCTCCTCTTCCTCACCGCCTTTTCTTCCTGCTTTGCTCTTCCTCGTTGTGCTTCTCCTCCTCTGCACCCCGTCCTGCGTGTTCTTTTCTTCTTCTGTGTTCTTCTGTGCTCTTCTCCTCCTCTGCACCCCGTCCTGCGTGTTCTTTTCTTCTTCTGTGTTCTGTGCTCTTCTCCTCCTCTGCACCCCGTCCTGCGTGTTCTTTTCTTCTTCTGTGTTCTTCTGTGCTCTTTTCCTCCTCTGCACCCCGTCCTGCGTGTTCTTATCTTCTTCTGTGTTCTGTGCTCTTCTCCTCCTCTGCCCCCCGGCCTGCGTGTTCTTTTCTTCTTCTGTGGCCTTCTCCTCATCTTCTGGACTCTTCCCTCCTCTGCTTCTCTGGTCTCTCCTCTTCTTCTTGACTCTTCTCTCCTCCTCTTCTGTGGTCTCTCCTCTTCTTCTTGACTCTTCTCTCCTCCTCTTCTCTGGTCTCTCCTCTTCTTCTTGACTCTTCTCTCCTCCTCTTCCTCTTCTGTGGTCTCTCCTCTTCTTCTTGACTCTTCTCTCTTCCTCTTCTGTGGTCTCTCCTCTTCTTCTTGACTCTTCTCTCCTCTTCTTCTTTACTCTTCTCTTCTTCTTGACTCTTCTCTCCTTCCTCTTCTACTCCTCTCTTCTTTTCTTCCTGACTCCTCTCCTCCTCTGTAATCCCCCTTCCCTATCTTTTTTCCCTTCCCCTCTACCTGACCCCCCCGCCCTCTGCTTTCCCGCCGCCACCTCCCGCTCGGCCCCACCCCCCGCTCCCATTCGTCGCCCCCCCTCCCACCCCCAGCTGACCCCTCCTCCCCCTCTCCTCCCTCTTATGGTGGCTGCTGTGCGGCCGCTGGCGCGCCAAAGGCAAGCCCGTCTGCGCCCGTCCACGCCTGGACCGCGCCCAGCGCCACGACCCCTGGCCCCCAGCACTCCAAAACCCCGCAGCACCGCTACGACCCCACCTCCCTCCACGCTTTCAACCCGGGACGCTCCAGAACCTGCTTCCAAGCCAACCCTAAACGCACCCATGGACCCTTCGCATGCCTCACCTGCAAACTCACCTTCCACCGCGACTGCACCCCTCCTGCCAGCCCACGCGCCAATAACCACCTCAAATGCATCCTCATCAACGCACGCGCCGTCCACAAGCACGCCATTGAACTATGGGACCTCCTGGACTCCACCACACCGGACATCGCCTTCATCACTGAGACCTGGATGAACGCCTCCTCGGCCCCCGACATCTCCATAGCCATCCCCGACGGCTACAAGATCACCAGGAGAGACCGCACCAACCAAGTCGGTGGAGGAATCGCCATCGTTTTCAAGACTCCATCAACGTCACCACCTCCACCGAAGACACCCCCCTCGCCGCCGAACACATGCACTTCCAGATCCACACCGACCCCAGGACCACCCTCAGAGGAAGTCTCATCTACAGACCCCCTGGACCACGCGCCCTCTTCAGTGAATCCATCGCTGACTTCATCTCCCCGCACGCCCTAGCCTCGCCGGACTACATCCTCCTCGGTGACCTCAACTTCCACCTGGAGCAGAACAACGACCCCTACACCACCACCCTGCTCGACAACCTCGCCAACCTCGGTCTCAAGCAACTGGTGAACACCCCCACCCACATCGCCGGACACACGCTCGACCCCATCTTCTCCGCCAGCAACCACGTATCCTTCAGCCACTCCTCCGTAATACACTGGACCGACCACAGATGTGTCCACTTCACCTTCAGACGCAAGACTCTCCACCTCCGCACACAACCCATCCCACGCAGACATTGGAACAAAATCCCCACGGAACAGCTTCTCTCCACTCTCAGCGACAACCAACCCACCTTCTCCACCGACCCCAAAAACGCAGCCCTCAGCCTCACTCATTGGATCACCAACTGCACGGACAACCTCGCACCCCTCAGATGCCTCCCAAGACAGACCAGCACCAGGAAACCTCAATGGTTCACAGATAAACTCAAGGAATCCAAAAAAAACTGCCGTACCCTCGAGAAAGCTTGGCGCAAAGACCACACCGCAGAAAACATGTCTGCCCTCAAAAACGCCACCCGCGAACACCATCAGCTGATCCGCGCCACCAAAAGAACTTCCTTCACAGACAGACTGGACAAGAACACTCACAACAGCAAAGAACTCTTCAACATCGTCAAAGAGCTCTCCAATCCTAACGCCAACGCCAACTCCAACTCCAACTCCATCACGCCCTCACAAGACCTCTGCAACTCCCTCGCTACCTTCTTCCATCGTAAGATCACCGACCTACATGACAGCTTCGGACACCAGACCCAGCCAACCACCACAGAACCTACAACCCCAACCATCACCCTCAATGCATGGACTCACATCAGCGCGGAGGAGACCAAAGCTACCATGAACTCCATCCACTCCGGTGCCCCCTCGGACCTCTGCCCACACTTCATCTTCAACAAAGCCGACAACATCATCGCCCCCCCATCTCCAGACCATCATCAACAGCTCGTTTGCTTCTGCCACCTTCCCCGAGAGCTGGAAACACGCGGAAGTCAACGCCCTCCTGAAGAAACCTACGGCGGATCCCAGCGACCTGAAGAACTTCCGCCCCATCTCACTCCTCCCCTTCCCTGCCAAAGTCATCGAGAAGACCGTCAACAAGCAACTGACCAATTTCCTTGAAGACAACAACCTACTCGACCCCTCTCAGTCCGGATTCCGAGCCAATCACAGCACAGAAACCGCCCTCATCTCAGTCACAGACGACATCAGAACTCTGATGGACAACGGATAAACAGTCGCCCTCATCCTCCTCGACCTCTTGGCTGCCTTCGACACCGTCTGCCACCGAACCCTAACATCCCGCCTGCGCTCCACTGGTATCCAAGGACTGGCCCTGGACTGGATGACCTCTTTCCTCTCTAACCGCTCCCAAAGAGTCTACCTCCCTCCGTTCCGCTCAGACCCCACCGAGATCATCTGTGGCGTCCCACAAGGCTCCTCGCTCAGCCCGACTCTCTTCAATGTCTACATGAGCCCCCTCGCCGACATCATATGCAAACACAACATCAACATCACCTCCTACGCCGATGACACTCAGCTGATACTTTCCCTCACCAAGGACCCCACTGGCGCCAAGACCAACCTGCAAGATGGAATGAAAGACGTCGCAGAATGGATGAAACTCAGCCGTCTGAAACTGAACTCAGAAAAAACGGAAGTCCTCATCCTCGGAAACACCCCGTCCGCCTGGGACGACTCTTGGTGGCCCACGGCCCTAGGCACCGCACCAACCCCCTAGGACCACGCACGCAACCTCGGATTCATCCTGGACCCGCTTCTCAGCATGACCAAACAAGTCAACGCCGTATCATCTTCCTGCTTCCTCACTCTCCGCATGCTCCGAAAGATCTTCCGCTGGATCCCCGCCGACACCAGAAAAACTGTGACCCACGCCCTCGTCACAAGCCGCCTGGACTACGGAAACACCCTATACGCAGGAACCACTGCTAAACTCCAGAAACGTCTGCAGCGAATACAAAACGCCTCCGCCCGCCTTGTCCTCGACATACCCCGCAACAGCCACATCTCCGTCCACCTGAGACACCTGCACTGGCTTCCCGTCAACTAAAGGATCACCTTCCGGCTCCTCACCCACGCACACAAAGCCCTCCACAACAAGGGACCCGAATACCTCAACCGTCGCCTCAGTTTCTACACGCCCACACGTCAACTTCGCTCCGCCAACCTCGCACTCGCCGCCGTCCCTCGCATCCGCCGCACCACGGCAGGTGGGAAATCCTTCTCCTACCTGGCGGCCAAGACATGGAACTCCCTCCCCGCCAACCTCAGGACCACGCCGGACCACCCTGCATTCCGGAGGCAGCTCAAAACCTGGTTCTTCGAGCAGCAGTAACCCCCTTCCCCTTAGCGCCAAGAGACCCTCACGGGTGAGTAGCGCGCTTTATAAATGTTTTTGATTTGATTTGATTTGCGCCTTGCCCTATAGCAAGACAGAGAAAGGAGAAAAAGGGAAAAGAATGAAGAAGAGAAATATACAAAATAGTGCAATATGGAGAAATCAGGCATGAAAAAAAACTGTAAAGCAAGATAAATATAGTGCAAGGAAATGCATCTTTTTGCATGTTCTACCACACTTTTTGGGACTAATGCTGCTGGTTTTGCGACTTTAAGAGCCCACTGAGGCTTGCCAACCCGACCCCAGTGCCAGTGTTTAACAATATGCAAAAGTATGCATAATTGACTATCCCCAATTGGCAAGCACTGCCTTACTTATAAATCCATAGTGATACCCAGGTTTCTAGGGCATGTAAGGCAGTGTTCACACAGGCCTGCAGCACTATTTGTACTTTAGCCTGCCACTGCAGACTGACAGAGCAGTGTTCCACACTTTTAACTCTTCTTTGCCATTAACGCTAATGGCATATGGACCACTTCCCTTAAGTATTTATGTCAGACTACCCCAAAGCAGGCCTACCAAGTCCTATGTCAGGGAGTAATATATTCTTAAGTCAGACATATGTTTTCATATGTCTTTCCAGCAACACTTACAAATTGTTGTTTTGCTGGTGAAGGTTAGGAGCCCCATTGGCTAACACCAGGTTAAGCAGTTTACACTTAAACACATCTAACTCCTGAATGGGACCACCTAACCAGGTCAAGGAAGGTATCAAATGAATGGGAAAATTAAACTTGATCTGATTGTCACATTATTTAATGTCACTATTAATTTTAAGCGCATTTTAGAAAGTTGCTACCTTGCATTCCAGCTAGTACAGTGACCTCACAATGGCCAATCACACTTAGACAGGTTTCAGACCACCTTGGAAGATGTGTGAACAACTCCTAGGCCTGGGAACAAAGTCATTATTTGTGGAGCGAGGTGTCACCGCCTCCCACAGGATGTCTGTGAAAGGTGTTAGCCCAAAAGGCAAGCTTCAAAGGTGAAGCCACATTTGAAGGACTGCTAGTACCAACAATCCTGAACAGGATGCCTTTTGTTTCCGTAGGTATCTAGGAGACAGGGTCAAGAGGAGTAAACCAGTGTTATAACCAGTTTTCCCATGGGCATGTAGCCCACTGGTGGCCATACCCCGAGGGTGGGCTACCCTGCTCCTCATGACCAAGGAAGAGTTATGTCACTTTGGAAGGAGCAAGAATGGGACACTCTGGGATAGTCAGGTGCCACACATCACAGGAACTGTGCCACTAGAGAGGAGCGGGCCCAGTAGCCCATTGACTAGTGACAAGTGGGCTCCTTGGGGCATGTTTCTCAGATAAAATGGGCAGCCCGGTCACCCTTACCCTCAGATTACAATTGAAGAAGAAGAGAGGACTGAAGAATGCTTCTCCTGCTGGCTTTTGTTTGAACAAAGAGAGGCTGCACTGGCATGGTGACTGCGCTTGCTGCACTTTTGGGACCCTGCCTGTGGCTCCTTATCTCAGGAAAACTTGATTTCCCAGCTTCATCAACTCCAGTGTTTCCAAGAATCAGGTGGATGTTCCCCTGGAACCTACTCCAGGGGACACATGAATGGAAAGAGCCCAACTCGACAAAGTGGTACCCCCCCCCATTGAAGTTTCCCTGCTGCCAGTTGCCCCAACAAATGAATCTGTGATAGCTAAATCCTGCACCCAGGTCTGCCAGACCCAGGAGAGCTGTCAGTGACCAGATTCATTGGACTACAAGGGCACAAGCCCCCACCAAAGGTTTTACCTCCAACCGCGGTTTATAGTCACCAGTAGTCCAGCAGCAGCTGTGCAACTACTGCAACTTAGAGGACTTTGAGGGACATCAAACTATGTGACCAGGTTTGCCCCACATCACCTGTGGACTGAGGAATCACCACGGAGACACCCCTAAGAGCATCTTTGCCTGTATCCCTCAGCATAAGGACCACTCTGTTGTTTCCTGTGGTGGTCTTGCTCTAAAGTTGGAACCTTGCTTTAAAATCACTCTAGAGGCCAGGTAAATGTGCAAAGTATCCTTTCTGCCCCCCAAGACCTCATCCCTGTCAGATTTGATTGCCCAAGCCAGGCTGGAATACTCAAACTAGCTTTTCTCAAACCTTCTAAAAATTTTCAAACTTTACATTTGCCAATGTTTTTTTGTGGTTGCATTTAAAAGTGTTTAAAAGTTCTAAATCTGTAATTATGGAATACTCCAGATAATTTTGGTGATGAAGGGCTCTATAAATTCATATAAATATGCTCTATTTGTATAAATTGTTGTGTCTTTTTATTGGTGTGTTACTTTGTTATTTTCCTGTATAGTGCTGTTAAATGCTTTACACTAAGTTCCTTTACTGAACTTTGCTGTTCACAGCCTCAGCTACCCAGGGTTGAGTTAAGTAAATGATACTGTTCTTTCCCAACAAGGTCTCTGCCAGTGTACTCAACAAAAAGGATGTCTAGCCCTATTGTATAGTACACCCAGATCCTCACAGATAGGAAGTGAAGGGTGGTTTAAGAAAGAGGCATGAGGTAGAATTAAAACTTGAGCCTCAACAACCACTGCACTCAACAATGACAGTGATGTGCTCTTAAAGAAAATATCTAGGTCCCTGCACTTATTTTTTTTTTAAACACCTGAAAAGTTATGTTCTTGTGTTTAATAAAACATTTTTGGTAAAACATATTTTAGAATAACCTTGTTTCCACATAATATCGTACACCAAGTATAGGATTGCAGTTGGCACAAAAACAAAATTTAGCTTAAATATTTTTTTTTAATTTGTAAGCACAATATACGTATGTATATATCTGTCTATTCATCTATGTAAATATATCGATAGATATTTATATATTATATGTATCTTAAAGGGAAGCAGGGCAGGGATACCCTGGCCCTTTAGGCCTTACGGGGAGCCAGAATGCCCCCAGCCAAAAACATTATTTTTTTGTGGGTACCACCCTATTCAATTATAATCCTCTCTAGTTAGGGTATCACAGTTGTTTTTTTTTTTTTAATTATTTGGAGAGAGGGGATGCATAGGGCTCATTGCCTGATGTAGATAAATCTCCCAGGGGCATCCATCTCTCCAGAGTTGGCAAGGATTTTAAGGTGCCGAGACCCCACCCCCAAACCCCAAAGCACATAAATGTTGGGGGTGTGCTGCTGTGCCCCATCACTGGAAGAGCAGGTGCACACCGCAAATGCACTCCAAGCAGAAATGTGCCGGCTCCCACACCAGCACTCAGTATGTTGGTAGGCGGGAAGCTGGCACTAATTAAAAAAAAAAAGAACCCACCTTGGGTTCTAGGTGCCCGAGGTGGTGCCTGAGGTGGGACCAGGGCATCTAAACTCGACCCAAAAAAACAAGAGATACAGCTGCAGGATAGGAAGCTCCCTGCACTGCAACAACAATAACATAAAGCTAGGCTGTGGGTGGGCCAGGTGGGAACTGGGCACGCAGAATAAAACTGAAAAAATAAGATAGTTGCAGCCCTACCACTTCAGTGTTGAAGTGGTGAGGCCGCTCATTTAATATTCACTGCTCCCTGTAGGAGTCTGGCCTGGCTTGTAGTGGGTACCAGAGGTACTTACACCTTGTGCCAGGTCCAGTTATCCCTTATTAGTGTAGAAGAGGTGTTTCTAGCAGCTTAGACTGATAGAAGGTAGCTATGGCAAAGCAGCTTAGGCTGAACTAGGAGACATGTAAAGCTCCTACTATACCACTTGTATCATATGCACAATATCATAAGAAACCGCAATACACAGAGTTACTAAAAATAAAGGTACTTTATTTTTATGACAATATGCCAAAAGTATCTCATTGAGTACCCTCAGTATGAGGATAAGATATATACATAAGATATATGTACACAAACCAAAATTAGGTAAGTAATAGCAAGAAAAGTAATGCAAGCAGTGTAGAATTACAATAGATTGCAATATGAGCACATTGGTATAGGGTCAACACAAACCATATACTCCAAAAGTGGAATGCGAACCATAAATGAACCCCACACCTATGTGAGCTTGTAGAGGGTCGCTGGGACTGTAAGAACACAGTGAGGGTTAGAAAAATAGCCCAATCCAAGACCCTGAAAAGTAGGTGTAAAGTGCACCTACTACCCCCAGAGAGCACAGAAGTCGTGATAGGGGGATTCTGCAGGAAGAACAAACACCGTGGATTTCCAGACCTGAGTACCTGTAAGACAAGAGGACCAAGTCCAATAGTCGCGACAGTGTCGAGAGTGGGCAGGAGCCCAGGAAATGCCAGCTGAGGGTGCAAGGAAGCTGCCACCGGTTGGAAGAAGCTTGGAGTTCTGCAAGAAAGAAGAGGACTAGGAACTTCTCCTTTGGAAGACGGATGTCCCACGTCGCGATGAAGCTTGCAGATGTATTCCCACACAGAAAGATCACAAACAAGCCTTGCTAGCTGCAAGGGTTGCGGTAGAGGTTTTTGGGTGCTGCTGTGGCCCAGGAGGGACCAGGATGTCGCTACTTGGAGGAGGAGACAGAGGAGGTGCCCAGAAACTCAGGGAGCCCTCACAGAAGCAGGCAGCACCCGCTGAAGTACCCTAACAGGCACTTGGGAGAAGAGTGAACTGGAGTCCACGCGAAGTCACAAAAGGGAGTCCCACGACGCCGGAGGACAACTCAGAAGGTTGTGCACTGCAGGAAGGAGTGTCGGGGACCCAAGCTTGGATGTGCACGAAGGAAATCCTGGAAGAGTGCCCAGGAGCCGGAGCAGCTGCAAACCACACGGTAGACAGCAATGCAGTCTAGCGTGGGGAGGTAAGGACTTACCTCTACCAAACTTGGACTGAAGAGTCACTAGACTGTGGGAGTCACTTGGACAGAGTTGCTGTGTTCCAGGGACTATGCTCGTCAGGATGAGAGGGGACCCAGAGGACCAGTGTTCAAGTCTTTTGGTGCCTGCGTTAGCAGGGGGAAGATTCCATTGACCCACAGGAGATTTTTTCGGAGCTTCTGGTGCAGGGTGAAGGCAGGCTACCCCCTGAGCATGCACCACATGTGTACAGTCGAGAAAGCCGGCAGGATGAGGCGCTACAATGTTGCTGGTAGTTGTCTTGCTACTTTGTTGCGGTTTTGCAGGCGTCCCGGGCAGTCAGCGGTCGATCCTTTGGTAAAAGGTGAAGAGGGAGATGCAGAGGAACTCTGATGAGCTCTTGCATTAGTTATCTAAAGAATCCCCCAAAGCAGAGACCCTAAATAGCCAGAAAAGGAGGTTTGGCTACCAGGTTAAGAGGATTGGCTACCAAGAGAGGTAAGAGCCTATCAGAAGGAGCCTCTGACGTCACCTGATGGCACTGGCCACTCAGAGAAGTCCAGTGTGCCCCCAACACCTCTGTTTCCAAGATGGCAGAGGTCTGGGACACACTGGAGGAGCTCTGGGCACCTCCCCTGGGAAGTGCAGGCCAGGGGAGTGGTCACTCCCCTTTCCTTTGTCCAGTTTTGCGCCAGAGCAGGGCTGGGGGATCCCTGAACCGGTGTAGACTGGCTTATGCAGAGATGGGCACCATCTGTGCCCATCAAAGCATTTCCAGAGGCTGGGGGAGGCTACTCTTCCCCAGCCCATCACACCTATTTTCAAAAGGAGAGGGTGTAACACCCTCTCTCAGAGGAAATCCTTTGTTCTGCCTTCCTGGGCCAGGGCTGCCTGGACCCCAGGAGGGCAGAAACCTGTCTGAGGGGTTGGCAGCAGCAGCAGCTACAGTGGAGACCCTGGAAAGGCAGTTTGGCAGTACCCGGGTACTGTGCTAGAGACCCGGGGGAACATGGAATTGTCCCCCCAATACCAGAATGGTATTGCGGTGACAATTGCATGATCTTAGACATGTTACATGGCCATGTTCAGAGTTACCATTGTGACGCTATACATAGGTAGTGACCTATGTATAGTGCACGCATGTAATGGTGTCCCCGCACTCACAAAGTCTGTGGAATTTGCCTTGAACGATGTGGGGGCACCTTGCCTAGTACCAGGGTGCCCACACACTAAGTAACTTTGCACCCAACCTTCACCAGGTGAAGGTTACACATATAGGTGACTTATAAGTTACTTATGTGCAGTGGTAAATGGCAGGCCTATGTAAGAATTGTCAGAGCTCCCTATGGGGGGGGCAAAGGAAATGCTGCAGCCCATAGGGATCTCCTGGAGCCCCAATACCCTGGGTACCTCAGTACCATATACTAGGGAATTATATGGGTGTACCAGTATGCCAATGTGAATTGGGGAATTTAGTCACTAGCCTGTTAGTGACAAATTTGGAAAGCAGAGAGAGCATAACCACTGAGGATCTAGTTAGCAGAGCCTCAGTGAGACAGCTAGGCATCACACAGGGAACACATACAGGGCACATACTTATGAGCACTGGGGCCCTGCCTGGCAGGGTCCCAGTGACACATAGAATAAAACAACATATATACAGTGAAATGTGGGGGTAACATGCCAGGCAAGATGGTACTTTCCTACACTCCCTTCTTAGAGAGACCCATAATAAAGCCCTGTGTGGGATTTGTTTTGAACTATTCTGGTTGATGTTGTGCCCCGAGGAGGTACAATGGCACAGCTAACTATTTATAAAATTGTTGTGGGGAGCTGCGAGGAGCACAGTAGACCCACAGGAATGTTTTTTTGAAACTGGAAGTCTCCAATGCCATTGCACGGATGACCCCAGGGGAGCTTACCATCACTTCTAAAGCACTTGGAGGTGCATGCTCTTCAGCTGAAGTGCTGGGACTCCTTGTAGATGGTTTCATGACTGCATTTTGTGGCCTAAAGAGTGTTGAAGAAAGATTCCAAGACAACTTGATGATTGTTTGGAATATAACTGCTTTATTTTAAATATTGTTGTCACAATTATTTGTATGTTTTTCCATGTGTGTATTAGTAAAGAATGTATTGGATTGTGGTAATTAATGCATTATTGAGGTAACTTGTGGGCAAAGGCAATAGATCTGCTTTATATATGGTGATGTACCGACTGACCCCTGGTAAAGCCAATAGGCCTGCCTTTTATATTTTGGTGTACTGACTCTTAAACAAAGTCAGTAGATCTTCCTTACTTAAAATGGCACATGTTAATATTGTTACATTACATTAAAAAACACAAAGGTTAAAGTGAACTTACACTTAGGTGTGATAATAATAATGTACTTTACATTGAAAAAACAAACCCCAGAAGTACACTGAAAAAAAGGCTAAAGTGATGTAATAATTATGTCAAAAGGTCAGTTAAAGTGTAACATTTTAAACTCAAAAACCACTTAAAATCTACCAGTTATAGTTAACTGAGAATGGTGATCATTGCATGTGACTGCGGATGACGGGCTACCACTAGCAGGAGGGCTCTTTTGTTAAGCTTCAGGGTATCCAAGCAAACACTGCATTTACACCCTTGGATGTCTTTTTATATCACAGGCTGTGCCGTCATGTTTTTCATTTGTTTTCAAGTATGTAAAGCATGGATTGTGTAGGTAGTGTAATAGTTCTTTAGACTACATTTTTCATATCTGGTGAATGTTAAACGTTTCTTGCTGTTCTCTTTGCAACTATATTCTTAGCTTTCTCTCATCATTTCTCCTATATAATTCTTACAAATATATTAAAACAAATATCTTCGCTATTTCTGACCTCAGTTATCACTATATTTGGCTCTGACTCTATCATTCTGTTTCCCACTTAGCTGCTTGCCTTGTCTGTGCTCATGCATAATAGTTGTGAAACTATTCATTTCTATTACTATCTTTGTCTCTCACTCTCTAAATCTCCGTCTTTTTTCTCTTTCTCTCTCCTCATATTATTAAGGGAGGTTGCAGGAATTTATTGAGGCAGTCAGCTGATGGTCCATCCCTTTTAGTGTGTGGAGTCTCCAGAGCCACTCCCGCGTTACCTCCCACATTGATAGGGAGGCAAGCTTCAAACTCTCCTCACATGTTCAGAATGGTCCAAGACCAACACTTGGCTTCCTCATTTCTTAACCTCTTGATCAGCTATAAGTAAATGTGGCTTGATGGAAGGATGTGCAGAGACAACTGGGTTGTGATTTGGGTCACACTGATTCTCTAAGTACGACCCACCATGTCTCTCATGGTCTACTGGGTAAGCCTAAAGCAAGGACAGTCAGAAATAACAAGCATGGGGATCACCAAGAGCCCCTTTGGTGCCTAACTCTGCAAGTAGCTCGAGGATGGTGCTCTGATTCAGTTCCATTACTCAAGCCAATAAGGTCATAGGTTGCTTGCGCTGGTGCACCCAAGCACTTTATGGTGTTGACACACAAAAATACAGCCACCATTGTGTGGACTTTAACTTCCTCCATCCAATGCGACCCTTTACATTTGGGGATTTCAGTTTAGTAAGGCATTTAGCAAGGGTTGGGTGAGAATGGTGGTTACAATATACCTATTTTAATCAGACTTTCCTTTACCAGATGCAAAACCATCTTAATTTACAGTAGATGCTAAACATTATATTAATATATCATATTGTTGATTAAGAAACATTTAACTGCCCCCCTCTTCCCCCTGCTTTGCTTCTAACTTCTTCCAATGTATTCACATTTCAAAGACCGTAAAGGATACTGAAGAAGCTGCCATAAAATAATTCAGTTTTATATGTTTCCCTTTTATCAGAGGTAGGTTTTTTGAATGGTGCGTTTGACCTTTATTTGTTTCGGAACTAATGTTTTACTGTGTGTCTGTTGCTTTGTAGCTAGGAATGCCCTGTATGACGGAAAGATTGGTTTTACACAAACATTTGTTTTTTTCTAAAACTGCAAGTTTTCAATCTGGTGAAAACCACTTTCAGCTAGGAAAACTAATTTAAAGGAACTATCACAGATCGCTTTTTGAAGGCCCTTACCTTAGTACATAATGAGTCCATATTTATTGGAATCTCTTCTGGTCTGTAAATGCACTGGTACTTATCTATTAAAATAATTTCCTATCAATGCTGCATTTCAATGTGGTAGGTTCAGCAGCTCCTCTTTGCATCCAGAGACCTATTGTTAAATGTTTTATTAGCCATCTCCACACCATAAGGAAACATATCAACCTGAGGATTTGCTCTTATTTGTCTGGAGGTGACTTCTTGCTGCTCGCAGTACAATGTTTTCACTCACTCAGTCACTACTCACTCGCTCACTCACTTACATAAACACCCAACCAGCCAACCTCTTCCTTACCGATTCCCTCACTCACTTACTAATCCAATCACCTTCACTCTCACTCTTTCAAACACTCACTCACTGCCTTGAACACTCAACTACCCAAACACTTAATTATCTATTCATTTTACTCAAAGTACTCTACTCACTTCACTGGCTCAGGAACTGGGTCACGCACTTACATCACTGACAAGTCCTCCGACTTACTCACAATTTAAATGAAAATATGCAGTGCTTGTCAGATGTATGTGTTAACGCGTTTATGATTAATGTATTCACTTTGGGACTCGTTTTAGGCCAATGAATCTTTTGACCCTGATTGAAGACACCTTAGGAAAGATAGCTAATCAACATGTCAATCAATATGTTGATAATGTCATCAATATTTATTAAAACAATGCAATTTACCTTAGTAAATGACATTTAATGAAACTCAGGAAACACCATGACCTTTCAGTCATGAATAACCACACCAGAATAATGATTTTGTGAAGTTTATTCCCTATTGATTACAATTCTACTAGCAAGTTTATTAGTCTCAAAACCAAGAAACACATTAGCATAGTCACAATATGGCAACTCTAATAAGAATTCATCAAAGCAACAATCACAAACATTAGAATATAACACGGCATCAGCATATGTTATCTTTAGCAGAGTATCATCATTACGTTATTCAACAGAGCATAGATTTGGTCATTTGTCTATTTGCGTCAGTTTAGTGAACTCTAACCTCGAATTACCATTGGCATGTTGGGCTTCATGCAAAACAATTTAATAACACTAATTTAGAAAACATCTAACTATGGTCTCTGTCAAAAGAAGCAGTTGGTACCTAGAAAGGAAAAGCAAACAGACAATCACAATTTCATTATCATATAGTTACCCTCCGTTTGGGGTCAGCACTCAGGTTCAGTCTTTGTCCTCAGGACATCAGTTGATTCGCCATCAGGAATTCAGCAATCGGGTAAAAGGGGGCACTTCCCTCATAAGGAGGTAAAGTGTAAACGGGCAATCTAAGGGCAAGGATGGTTCTAAGTAAAATTAGCAAGTCACTAAGCAAAGTGACAAAGTCTCTGGGTCATAGCAAATCGCATCAGCATCTCCCCCCCTCTCCTAGTCTCTTACTCCCTAGTTCTAATTTACTTCCTGGTGTCAAGGGTTTTTATCCCCTTTGCGTTGTACATTCCCCTAAAATCTGGGTGGACAAGGGGTTGCAATCCACTATCTTTAACCAATTAACTTCACATTAGCTCATCGAATTTGTCACCCCATAACAGTTCTCACGTATTTTATTGGTCTTTATGATTGACATCTTTAGCGGGTGGAATGTCCAGTATGATTTCATAGTCTTGTGGTCCTTTGCACATCTTCGGTCAGTGGCTCCATTGTCTTTACCGGTTCAGGAGACCTTGTACCTACGACTGGTCTACAGTGTTGCATTCAGCTAAAATGTTTCTATAAGCAAGTCGAATTTCATGAGAACGGATCTACTACGGTTACATTCAGCTTCTAGTTTGGAGAAAACAAGAGTTCATGTCCTTGAGAGTCAGGCAGCTAGGCCTTGGCTCATGCTAACTAAGGACTAATGATTTATTAGCAAAACTCTTACATATGTCTATTGTTATTAGTGTAAAATCATATCATAACATATCATTTCAACCTTATTAGTCAGTTTCATTAGTCCCCGTATATATTGGGGCCACTCCCCGTGGGCACATTTCAAGTGCACGTTATAGCAAAATACATTAATACAGTTTCTATGCAGCATTATTATACATTAGTTCATAAACATTTCATGTTAATATAGATTATACGCTCTCTCATATGCATACACTTTGTTTGCAGATTCCAATAATATTTTTTAAGTTGTTTTTTTTCTTTCCTGTTCACTATACTATTCCAATTTTTACTTCAAGAATCATGCGAAAGAAACTCCTTCGGTGTGCACGATACTTCAAGAAAGGAATGCAAAGCTGCTTATGTGTAGTTAGCTCTGGTGTTGATCTGTCTCAAGCCAAGAAACTGCTGATGGCGGCAGATGTTTCTGCTTACTGGAGGTATGCTCTGCTGGAATGCCTAACCTACTTCAGCTTTATATTTCATCGCCTTTTTGCAGTAAAAACAAGATTTCAGGGAGTATTGAAAACCCAGATGTTAGCTAACGTTTATAGGGTATCAGGAGTTGCAGACCTCACTTTAAGATGCTTGTGGTAGGATCTTTTTTACCAAAGCCTAATCTACTAGCTTCTTTGCGCTGGGTCTCCATGTGCAAATATTTAATTCTCCTAGTTAGCACCTTGTGAACACAAACAAAAGATCGACACATAAGTATGGCTCGTAGAAAGAACTGCATCATATACATTTTTTGCATCAAGACAGTTAAAGAGAGCAACAGGAAAAATGAAAATGGTTTGAACTCAAAAATATATATGTACATATTTATATACATATGTATACACTGAAAAAAACAAAGTTTATAGGGACGTTATAGTTAGGTTTTAAATTTACTCACACAAAACCACAGAAATTCAGCAGTTTTAGTTAGAGTTCTTTTAAGTACTTATAACTCGTGCCCTAAGGTAACTATAACTCGCGCTCTTGCCAGCCACAGGTTTCTTATCAATAATTTTATTACAAATGTTGCAGTGATAATATCAAAGATGCCATACAAAATCTTATCAATTAAATAATATGTGGAGTATCTAGCTGTGCATGACAAAGGTGCGAGTTATAGTTACCTTAGTGCGTTAGTTATAGTTACTTGAAAGAGCTCTAACTATAACTGCTGAATGTCTATGGTTTTGTAGGAGTAAATTCAGAACCTAACTATAACATCACTGTAACCTTTGTTTGTTTCAGTGAATTTCTATGTTTTTTTAATGTAAAATAGTTTTAATTACTATCCGTTATTACAACCCTTGCCACGCATGGCCAAAGGTGGGGGTTGTTCGCAAGACCTGGCTTGCAGCCAATTCTTTATAACCACCCAACCCCACGCCACGCACAGCCTTTGGCCATGTGCAGTGCAGGTTGGCCACAGAGACTGTCTCTGTCAGTGAATCTGTGAGTGGGTGCATGATTATCTGAATGGGCTTGAAAGTAGGTGTATGAGTCTGTGAGTGGGTCTGGGTGGGTGCATGAGTATCTGAGTGGGTGTGTGAGTGGGCGCATGATTCTCTGAGTGCATTTATGACCGAATGAATTCGTGTATGAATGAGTCAGTGCTTTTCTTTGCAAAGCTTTTCACATTCGTCAATATTTTACGAATAATTTAATAAAAATTGCGCAAGGTGATGCAAAAATATTTTAAATCCATAATTTGCCCATAAAACACACCTTTATCACACTCCTTGAGTCAGGGTACCTTCACCCTGACCCCTTATGCCACTTTCAATTAGGATTTTCACCCCAGGGAGCTGTGCCCCATGAAACAAAATTGCAGCTGCAACTTTCTAGTCAGGTTGCGGTCAGTCAATTACAGTGCTTCATTTCACACTCGCATTTGCAAAAATTTGTGAATTTTTGCGAAATATTCACAGAATATTCATGAATGCACCACGACTAGAGGTATACAAATTTGTTTTCCCGTTAATTGTTCGAAAACTACTGAACGGATTTATGCCAAATAAGATGAAAGCACAATCTGTGTACCACAAGCAGCTTTCTGCTGAATTTGGTGTAATTCTGTCCAGTAGTTCGGGCTGTAGTCATGTTCAAAGATTCTATGACAATTAACATGAGAAATGTATGCCTCCCCACCTTTTTTGTTGGCCACAATGTGTGTATATTTTTATATATGTGTATTTATATTTAAGTGTTTAGGTTTAGGGTTGGGTAGGACGTTTAGGGGTGGGTATGGGTATAAGGTGGTAAAGGTACTTTAGGATTTGCGGATGAGTAGGGGTATAGGGTTTAGGGGTAGGGAAGGATATTGGGTGGTAAGGTTTTTTTTTAGAGTTTTGGGGTGATTGAGGGTATTGGATGGTAAGGGATGATTTTAATGTTTAGGGGTGGTTAAGGGTATTGTTGGGTGATAAGGGTTTCTAAGGAAGGGGGTTTAGGGTCACCCCCCCCAGCAATATACATTTTTATATATAATTTTTTTATAATATATATATATATATATATATATATATATATATATATATATATATATATATATATATATATATATGAAAACAACAAAGGGTACAGGGACATTATAATTAGGAAATAGAATTAAAAAACCTTAGACATTCACTAAAATTCCAACTAAACCATGCTCTTGTCTCGAGTCCCGAAAACAAGCCACTCTAGCCTGGATGGTTCAGTCATTAATTTATTTAGCGTAAAATCAAAATACCACGTTTCGACCACAACAAGTCATTCTCACATGTAAAATGTTCTGCTACTCCCCTATGACCAGTTCCTTTGCTCATTCAAAAAAGCAGTGGATGTTGCATGTGCATTTGATACGGATGGATAGACCTTGCATGTGGTTGCATTGCCTATGTGTGAAGAATGCATGTGGAAAGCGAGACAGTGCATGTGGCTACACTCACAGTGGTTTCGATTTTGTATCAGGCATAAACTGTATGGTACTTAAGATGGCGGTTGAAAAGAGACCTGAGAGAGGCTAGAACATGACTGCTTTTCTTTCAGTAGGCCAAACAGTTTAGTGTTGCTGACATTAAAGGGCTACTTTAAGAGCCCCTAACGCCACCTTCCACCCACATTAGTGTAATTTGTTTTACGCTAATGTGGCCAAACGAGGCCAACCTCACTGTGCCACATTTACAAATTGAACTCTTTGCGCTACATTATGCCTGCACCAGGCATAATGTATGCAAAGGGGGAGTTCTAAGAGATTTCTTTGCGTATTTATTTTGGCACTTTTAAAAGGTGGCTTCAATTGGTTTCAATGGGCCTCTGGGTAAAGCGACGAACTAGAGTCATAGATTCTGATGCTAGTTCCCTAACTACCGCCCTGGTGCACCCTATGTTAAATACAGTGCACACATGGTGGCATGGGGGGGGGCTAAGTGGTGCACTAGGTGCAGTGCCACTTTTCATAAATGGGCCCCCAAGTGTCTCTTTTGTAAAAACAGAATTAACACTTGTGACTGATGGTGTCCTTGTATACATCCCAAATTCCACTCTGAGGCTTAACACCGATAGGGATAGCACCTACAGGAAAAGAAGCACTGAGGCAACTGAGACTGTGGCAAAAACAAAAATGATGGACAGAATGCTGAACATTGCCAAACATTCACCCTGAGTCACATATTGGGTTGAATCCATCATTTTTTGCTCACCATGACAATGGTGAATGTTTGACAATGTTCAGCATTCCATCCATCATTGTCTTGTGTTGCTATAGTTGCTCAAAATATGAAGGGTATGCTCAGACATGGGTCCCATTCTCTATATGCCACCGGATTTAAGTTAACCTGGCTGATGAGGGGTAATACCCTGAAACCAGCCCCAAGATACTCTTTTCTGGTCCATAGAGGCTCTGGCCTGGCTGTTTGGGATGAACTGTTCCCATGGGGTGTAGGGTTATGACTGATTTGCATGGGGCTGGGTCAAAACTGGAGTGGTACATTGAGTAACAAAACAGTTGTTCGAGCCCAGATCTGTGACTGGGAGTGAATGTTTGGCAATGTTCAGCACTCCGCCCATCATCTTTTTGTGTTGCCACAGTTGCTCTAAGTGGGAAAGGTATGCCCGACGTGTGTCCAATTCTCACTGTGCCACTGGATTCAAGCTAGCCTGGCTGGTGATGGGTGATACCCTAAAACCAGTACAGGGATACTTGATTCTGGTCCAGGGATGGCCTGGCAGTTCGGCTGGACTATTCCCATGGAGAGCAGAGTCAAGACTTATTTGCCTATGGCTGGGTCTAAACTGGGGTAGCATGGTGAGGAAAAATACAATGGCTTTAACCAAGATCTGTGTCTGGGAGTGAACGTTTGACAATGTTCAGAATTCCATCCATTATCTTTTTTTGTTGCTACAGTTGCTCTTATTGGAAGGGTATGTCCAGACGTGGGTCCCCTGCTCACAAAGCCACTGGATTCAAGCTAGCCTGGCTGATGAGTAGTGATTCCCCAAAACCAGTCCTAGTATACTTCTTTACAGTCTGGGGTGGGACTGGCCTGGCAGTTCGAGCAGGACTGTTCCCATGGGGACCAGGGTTAAGGCTGATTTGCATATGGCTTGATCCAAACTGGGATGGCATTTTGACAATAAAACAATGGATTTGACCCAGATTTCTGACTGTGGGTGAATGTTTGACAATGTTCAGCATTCCGTTTATCATCTTTTTGTATTGCTACAGTTGCCCTAAGTGGGAAATATATGCCCAGATGTGGGTCCCATGCTCACTGGGCCGCTGATTTAAAGCTTGCCTAGCAGATGAGGGGTGATACCCTGAAACTGGTCCCAAGGTGCTTGTTTCCGGTCCAGGGAGGACCTAGCCTGGCAGTTTGGGCACGACTGTTTCCATGAGGAGCAGGTTCAAGACTGATTTGCTGAAGGCTGTGTCTTAACTGGGGTGTCATGGTGAGCAAAAAAACAATGGATTTAACCCAGATCTGTGTCTAGAGGTGAATGTTTTACAATGTTCAGCATTCCATCCAACCTCTTTTTGTGTTGCTTCAGACACTCTAATTGGGAAAGGTATCCCCAGACGTGGGTCCCATGCTCACTGTACCACTGGATTCAAGCTAGCCTGGCTGATGACAGGTAATATTCAGAAACCAGTCCCATGATGCTTGTGTCCGGCCCGGGGAGGAACTGGCCTGGAAGTTCGGGCTGTACTGTTCCCATGGGGAGCAGGGACAAGACTGATTTGCATATGGCTGGGTCAAAACTGAGGTGGCATGGTGAGCAAAAAACTATTGATTTAACCCAGATCAGTGATTGGGAGTTAATGTTTGACAATGTTTAGCATTCCGTTTATCCTTTGTTATTTTGCTACTGAGACTGTGGTCATACTTTCAAGACATTCTGAGTGCTGAGAGAAACCCAACAATGTCTTGAGGAGAGACACTACTGTGACCCTGGATAGGCACCCACATGTTTGAGAGGGGGTGTGAGATTCAAAGAAGACACAAGTGCAAAATCCTTGCGACTGAAAGCTCTGCTGCCACCTATGCACCCCCACTGGAATTATGCTGGAACTGAATTAAATGACCTTTGAGATAAGAGCAGCAAAGAATGTGTAGTGTTAAAACTACTTACTGGGATGAGATCCAGAATGAAGTAACCTCGATTGTTGGGCCTTGCTGAGTGTATTCCATGATGATGGGACAGCCCTTCCTGACAGCGGTGCACACTGGCAGCAAACGTGAGCTCCCTTAAGAAATGTTACCAACAAAACAAAGGAAAATACTTAGACATTGTTCCCAGAAAGATGAGTGTACTTGAGTCAGGGCTGAGAGGTTTGGCTGTGACTGAATAAAATATCATCAGGCAGTATCTCCTACCAGGCAGCAAACACTCCCCCCAACTCGCACATGACCATAGGTCAATGTACTGCACCCAAAGAGACTGTTTCATGCCATACTAATGGTACTGATCTTATGAGAGCTTGGTTAACCACCCTCTGCTAAATTGTATACGGTGATCTTTTTCTTTATTGTGTGTGGAAAAAATCAAAGTATTTTCTTTTCTACTAAATAAAGTACTACTGGACAGTGGTGTATTATTTGTCACACAGTTACACTTGAGTGTTGTGTCTATAACCTCCCACCACCTCTCTGAGTAAACCTCAGACTTCTCAACTACACTACCCTGAAAGTCAAGTACGAAAAGGGTGGACATGTTGTTCAGTTTTAGTTCAACAGTAAAGTAAAGACCCTGCACACCAGTGATAAACAGCTCTGGCTAATACAGTCTGACTGTACTGAGCAAGGACTCCTGATAACTCTTCCATGGACCAGCTGCCTCAATTCAGCTTGCCAGTCGACTATAATTTCTACAGCAGGTCCTGAGCAAAACTATCATATATACTGTAACATTTTGTCATTGAACTACAGACGTGTTTGTGATGTGCTGAGAGAAAACTCCAAGAGTGTAAGGAATACCTCCAGCACCTACTATGTTACAGTGGGTGTTCCACCATGGTGCATTTGCATCATGGAATAGCCATAACAAAGTTTATCTTTGAGCTGGAAAGATTCTCAGGCTAGTGATGGGCTACACTAAATATCATGGACTTTACTCCACAAGTGTTGCAGAACTGTGACCTCCTCCATATTTGCGACCTGAGTGTCATCCATTCTAAACCCATAATCAGCTCCATAGTTTTTAGATATAATTACCCAAATCCCTAACAAAGAGATGAACCCTTCAGTCACACAACGCCTTTTCAGGTGAAAAGAGAGGCTGACAAAAAGCTGTGGTCATGTAGAAACTGACCCACATTTGAGACAATAGGCAAGGGGTCGTCCGTTTATGTTTAACAAGATATTCAACAAAATTGAGCCTTGTGTGGCACCACAACTCAGTCCTTGTGAGGGAGAACAACATTTGAAAAGGCGGATATCTGTTAGTCAGAAATCTCATCACCTGCCCTTTGAAAAAAAACCTGTCTCAAGTGGAGTAATGAGAGTGGCTTAGTGGGTGGGTTTAAGACTTCTGATAGGTACAACAGGACCAAAGCCCCAACAACACCTCAGTCATAGCAGTTTGTATCAACAATTACAGATAAAACTACCAATTCGGTACAAATCCCCGAATCTGCAGAAAGACAATTGTCCTTTGAATTGTGAAGCAGAGGAAAGTCCTCGATAGGTCTGAGATCACTAACATCCAGGAAGAGCTTTTTCAGAAGCTCTTTTAAAATGGCATTTTCCAATCAAAAGATGTTTCTCTGGAAAGTTAAACACACACCAAGGAAATAAAAATAATTTCACGCGATTGCAATTTCAACACACCTGTTATGTTCTCTCCTGCCCATATATTTCAAAGCATTTTTCCTGAATCTGAACGTCGAAGTGTTAATCATAAAAGCTAAATCCTATGCTTTCGAGTTAATAGGGGTCACATTCCTTTATGTGAGTATCTCCGGAATATACTGAGAAGGGAGTCTTCTCACAAACAGAAAATATACGGTAAAGACAAACGTAGCTCAGAGCATAGATGGTACTTGACTGTGGCTGCACATAAGATCAGCTTCTTTCCATAATAGAAAAAATGTTTTAACTTGTAACTTCCTTGAGGATGTTGTGACAAATGTATCAACAAAGGGAGGGACTGGGAGATTAGTTGGTCCAGTGTACGGTCTCCCAATTAACTGAACATACAAAAAAGGTGTACACTGTTCCAAATGGAAAAATATAATCACTAGGGGAACATTAAAGTTCAGGAGCAAGAGCCCTCACGCATCCGAGAGGATGTCATGCTTCATCATTGGGTAGCTCCTCGTCAGACCGGCGCTGCAATGTCTGACGGGCTCCCCGTAAGGGGGCTCTTTGCCGGAGATCTTTTAGGTAGCAGCCGTGGTAGCGGACACTACAAGACCTGGTGTTGTGGTCAGGCGCTAATCCTGGCAGGAGATTGAAAGCTAAAATTGGTTCCCAGTCTTAATAGGAGCGAGTCAATTTAATTAATCAATGGAATAAGACTGGGACCTGGACAGCATACATCTCTCTAGCTGATGTCAACGCAACTTGTTTTTGAAACAGTAGCGCCTTTTGTCTGCTTAGCTTGTCATAATTTACATTAGTAGTATCAATGTGAGGCCACATTTCCTATACTTTTATCTCACATGTGAGGGGGAATAAAACTTGCCGACAGCACGTAACGACCTTAGAGACTGAAATTGCATAGGCAATTCCTGGTCGCATACCGCAACAGCTTTGGTCACTCAGCACCACATATCTTCCATTCGAAAGTACATGAAATGCTGGTCAAAACAAAGGGACAGGAGTACCCTTCAGACAACAGGACAAGTTTGTGACCTCTGCATTGCAAAGGCCATGAAGGGACACCTGCTTGCAGATTATTGAATGACTAACAGTAGTCTCACATTTGCTTCTGCTAAGAAAGACCTCTGTTTCGCCATTCAGTCATTTGTATTCAAAGGGCAACTACCACTCTTCTTTAATATAGCTATCGCCTAATTGCTCATACCTGTCCACAGCAAGATGTTTCAAGCATTTCGAAAAATGAAAAGTGGAAATGGGCAGATTAATGATGCCATGTAGAAGCCATACTGTTGGATGACTCTCTGCAACTGTGAAAGGCAACTTTTCTAACTTCTCTATATGAAGCATGGTGAAACTCGCTTCCCTTTTAGCCATTGTCTGCTGTTCTCTCGATAAATTAAAGGCGGTAAACAATTCACTTCTTTTAATGTACGTCCATGGGGTTCGCCCATTTTTCAAAGTCTGTAACGTCCAACCTAACTGCATGATGGAACGCAGCTGACTTTGTCCATGATATAAAAGGGACACGTCTGTCTGAATAATATCAATCACAGACAATACTATGGCCCTCATTACAACCCTGGCGGTCGGTGTTAAAGCAGCGGTAATACCGCCAACAGGCCGGCGGCAAAAAAATGGGATTACGACTGTGGCAGAAACCGCCAACATAGACAGCCACTTTAACACTCAGACCGCCAGGGCGGTACAAACAACACCGCAGCAATAACCGCCAACAGACAGGCGGGAGACAATGTACCGCCCACCCTATCACAACACAGCTATCCGCCACCTTTTCTGGGGCACCAATGCGAACAAAAACACGGCGGAAACAGTACACAGAAGGGAAAACACTCACCTCTCCACACCCCACGAGGAATTAGGACGCCATGGAGCTCGAATTGCAGAAACTGCCGGCGATGGTCTTTCTGCTCCTCTATCAGGAGCACCAGCGACGGCGGTGACGACCACGGTGAGTACTGCACCTACAACACAGGGAAGGGGGGAGGGAAAAGAGAGTGTCACAACACGCAACACCCCCACCACCACCCTCACCCACAACACCATACACACAAATACATACTGCAACATTACATATACAGCCCCCCACCCTCCCTTGAATAACGCAAGGACAAAAGGAAATGATTGTCACGATTGTAATCAATAAAAATCCATTAGTCAAAAGTCAAAATCCTATATATAAAATTATGTACACCAACTACACAAGTCCGGATAGGGCACCAATCATTGTCTGTGGACCACTGGGCCCAAAATGCATGGGCGAGGCCCACACATGATACCTGACGCCAAACGGAGAGAACACTGGAGGGGCATCAAATAGAAAATATACAGGGGGAGGGGGAGGGGGGCACCTCACCTGATGAACACACAACGCCACTGCTCCATGAGGGGGCTCCATGCCCATTAATGTATCCTGGGGAGTGCAAAGCCACAGTCTCTCAAGTCTTTTCAGTGGGTGGTTTGCCCACTGCTTTATCCTGCGGCGTGCAAAGCCACAGTCTCTAAAGTGGATGCCTTTCTCCACTGGTTCTGGAGGGGGCTTTGTGCCCAGAGTGCTTCATCCTGCCAAGGACTGAGGTAGTGGATGTGTCTATCCACTGGTTCTGGAGGGCGCTTTGTGCCCAGAGTGCTTCATCCTGCCAAGGACTGAGGTAGTGGATGTATCTATCCGCTGGTTCTGGAGGGGGCTTTGTGCCCAGAGTGCTCCACGTGCATTGTGGGCGGAACAATACACTCGCTTGGGTGCTTGCGGCAGTGTGAGTCACGGCGGTGCTGGCTGCGGGGTCTGTGGCAGCGGTGCTGGCTGCGGGGTCTGTGGTGGCGTTGCTGGCTGCGGGGTCTGTGGCAGCGGTGCTCGCGGCAGGTTCTGTGGCGGTGGTGCTGGTGGCGGGGTCTGTGGCAGCGGTGCTGGTGGCAGGGTCTGTGGCGGTTGTGCTGGCGGCGGCATCTGTGGTGGTGCACGGGGCAGTGCAGGTGGCGGTGATCTCCGCCGTACAGGTTGGCGTCGACGTGGACAGGAGGTGTGACACTGGTCCCTCAGTCGGTGCCACCATGCCCTCTCCTGACCTGCCCTTCAGTTTTTGGCCCTTCCCCACCTTTGATGGTGGCGCAGCTGTCTTGCCACTATCCCCTTTTGTTTTCCCTGACCCCTTGGTGGCAGGTGTTTTCGGCTTCTCCCTCCGGGATGTGGGCACCTTTTTCATCTTGGCAGGTGGCGGAAGGTCCTTGCCGTCGCTCTGTGGCACACTGGCAGCCCTGAGGGTTGGCGCACTCCATGACACCGCAGTTGCTGGCACCACTGTGCCTGGGGATGTGGTGGCTGAGGTGCTGGGCTGGGACCTGGAAAGCCTGGCCCTAGGGGAAGAACGGGGGGGCGGTGTAGGGAAGAGGTCAATATCAGCCAGGAAACGTTTTTTAGACACACTGGGACAGGTAGATGGAGGGGTTTTGGGAGTGGAGGTAGAGGTAGTGGTTGTAGGAGGTGTACATTTGCTGAATTTGGGTGAAGGTGCATGGGCTGGAGGGTGTTGTGAGGTGGTTGGCTGTTGGGTGGGTGTGTGCCTGCGTTTGTGTACTTTGGGAGGAGGGCTCACAGACACACTGGGAGAGGACACAGGGGATGTGTGAATGGTGGTGGGGGTGGTGAGTGCACATGAGTGGTGTGTGGTGATGGGTGTGCTGGTGATGGAGGTAGTGGCTGAGGATGTAGTGCATGCAGGTGTGAGTGGAGATGAGACTGGTAGGGAGGAGGGAGATGTGGAGGAGGGGGACACAGTGGAGGCAATGGATGTTGGTATGCATGCATGGGTATGATGCTTGTGGGAGTGCCTGTGGAATGTGTGGTGCTTATGTTTGCCTGAGCCACCCTTGTGTGTTGATGTGTGTGCATGCTGGTCTGATGGTGTGCTTGCGATAGGCTGAGGTACAGGGGATTGGGTCTGGGTGGAGGAAGTTGGAGGGGGGAGGCTGGACACAGGGACAATGGCTGCCATCAGTGCTGAGGCCAGAGTCTGAAATGCTCTCTGTTGGGCTGCCCGGCCAGAATGAATGCCCTCCAGGTATGCATTTGTTTGCTGCAAATGTCTCTCAACACCCTGGATGGCATTCAGAATGGTAGACTGCCCAACAGTGAGGGATCTCAGGAGGTCAATAGCTTCCTCACTGAGGGCAGCAGGGCTGACTGGGGCAGGGCTTGAGGTGCCTGGGGCGAAGGAGATGCCCACCCTCCTGGGTGAGAGGGCATGGGACACACGCTGAGGAGCTGCTGGGAGGGCGGTGCTGGTAGGGGGGATGGCAGCTGTACCTGTTGATGTGGGGGCACAGAGGGGCCCGCCAGAGCTCCCATCAGAGGAGGAGTCGCTGTCACTGCTGTCAGCTCCTGTCCCTGCCGTGGAGCTCCCCTCGCCCTCCATCCCACTGGTGGCTTCAGACTCCGTTGTTTCGCCCTCCAGGGCCAAGTGGGATGCAGCTCTCTCCTGCTCCGGTGCCAATGCTCCTCCGCCTGATGATGCTATTGCACACAAGAACAGGGAGACCACAAAAAAGGGGGGGGGGGGAGACAGAAGAAAGGCATGTTCAGTGCATGCAACACCACTACCGTTGGCGGACACTACAGACACAGCAGCCCTCTGCACTACGTCATGCACTTATAGTTCCTAGATTAATCACATGCCCATGGGGTACAAGGCCTAAGCCCGATTGCTGTACACATGGAAGTCACAGGAGCCTGACTAGGTGTAGATGGCACAAACCACTAGTGGGGTTGGGGTGCCACAGAGCCTGCCTCACAAGGGACCTTGCCTACCAAGATCGCCCTGGCCTAGGGGAACCCACTGCCCACCTCCCCCACCCAGACACCTCGTAATGCGCGCAGAGTCAGCTGAATGAGAGTGTACTCACCCCCTTGTGGCTGCTGTGATGCCCTCAAGCGCCCATCCAACTCCGGATATGCAACGGCCAGGATCCGGAACATCAGGGGGGTCATGGTGCGACGGGCACCCCTCCCACATTGGGAGGCCATCCCCAGCTGGGCCTCCGCCGTCTTCTTGCTCCAGCAGCGAAGGTCCTCCCATCTTTTATGGCAGTGGGTGCTCCGTCTGTGGTGGACCCCTAGGATCCGGACGTCCTTGGTTATGGCACGCCAAATAGGCTTCTTCTGGTGGGCGCTGACCTAGAAGAATAGTACAGGGGAAATGGAAAATCTTTACCCGTCCGGACCATCATACTCATTGGCCCACGTCCCACCCTTGCCCTGACGCACATACACTCACCGTCCGCACATGCAGGCCTCAGTTCCCCCCCCCCCATTTATCTTCCATCCACACCACTCCAAACAGGCTTTGCCCATGCAGCATGCTCACAGTGTACTCACCTGTTTGTCTGGAGGACCGTACAGTTGTGTGTACTGGGGGAGGACCCCATCCACTGGTTTCTCCAACTCCTCCGAAGTGAAGGCAGGGGCCCTTTCCCCAGACACATGAGCCACCGTCGCTTCCAGACTGAGGTCACAGCAGCACTTGCAGTGTAGGTCCTCTCCTGTTGAAGGTCAGGTATCAAGTGAGTGAACAGACAGAAAATGGCGGTCACGTCCACGGCGGTGCGTACCGTCACCCCCGGCGTACATCGTCGTTGGCTCCTCTGACCCATAGGGTCCAATGTTAACCAATGCAGGATTGCGCCGCGGTCTTCGACTGCCTACCACGACGGTGTACAATGCCAGCGCAGTTAGCTCATATCCCCTTGTCCCACCTTACAGGTCAGGCAGCCGTCATTTCAGGGGGCCACATGGCATTAACATTAACAGTGTCACACCAATGTAGGCCTTGAATACACACAGTAACAGGCACATTGCGGATTAATAAATGTGTGCAAATGACATTTTGTGATACCTCAGTGTTGTCTGACTCTCTGCTCGCTGTTCTCGTCCATAGGGCACGTCTGCTGGGGCAGGTGATGAGATGGCGGCATCCTCCGGTGTACAGACCGCTGGTGGACATGTTGACAATGGAAGAGAGACACGTAATAGTCACCTACAGACTTGATTGTGCAACAATCCATGAACTGTGTGCCCAGTTGGAGCCAGACCTGATGTCAGCCATTCGCCATCCCACAGGAATCCCCCCTCTAGTTCAGGTCCTGTCAGTACTCCATTTCTTGGCAAGAGGTTCCTTTCAAACAACAGTGGCCATTGCATCAGGGATGTCCCAGCCAATGTTCTCTAACGTGTTGTCCAGAGTGTTTTCTGCCCTGCTGAAACACATGCGCAGCTACATCGTGTTCCCTCAGGTGGAGGATTTGCCCACAGTGAAAGGTGACTTCTGTGCCCTGGGACATATCCCCAACATCATAGGTGCCATTGATGGGACACATGTGGCCTTGGTAGCCCCCTGCAGGAGTGAACAGTTGTACAGAAACCGGAAGAGCTACCATTCTATGAATGTGCTGATGGTGTGTTTGGACGACCAGTACATCTCCCATGTGAATGCCAAATTTCCTGGATCAGTGCATGACGCTTACATTCTGAGGAATAGCAGCATCCCTAATGTGATGGGGCAACTCCAGAGGCACCGTGTGTGGCTAATAGGTGAGGACAAGGACCCAATACAGTGTGAATAGTTGCCTGGGTATGGGGTTGTCCCTACAGGTTAGTGTGTGTCTAACAGTTGTCCCTCGACATTTGCAGGTGACTATGGTTACCCCAACCTGTCATGGCTACTGCCCCAGTGAGAAATCCCAGGACCAGGGCAGAGGAACACTACAATGAGGCACATGGGCGAACTAGGAGGGTGATTGAATGCACCTTCAGCCTCCTGAAGGCCAGGTTCCGGTGCCTCCATATGACAGGTGGTTCTCTCTACTACTCACCAAAGAAGGTGTGCCAGATCATCGTGGCCTGCTGTATGCTGCACAACCTGGCTTTGCGACGGCAGGTGCCTTTTCTGCAGGCGGATGGTCCAGCTGGTGGTCTTGTGGCAGCTGTGGAGCCTGTGGACAGTGAAGAAGAGGAGGCAGAAGAAGAGGATATCGACAACAGAAACAACATAATCATGCAATACTTCCAGTGAGACACAGGTAAGAAGATGTCACTGCCTCCCACATCTCATACTATTGTTGGAGCTAGCATGAGTCTGTCATTTTCACTCAGTGTATGGACCCTGACTTGTCACTTTGCCTTTCCATTTCACAGATGTAGGTCCCACTTTGTGCCCCCTGCTATATTTCCTCCAGCCCTACAGCTATGTTACATCGGTATGTGAACAATTAAATTGACATTGCTATATTCCATGGTTATTGCAATTACACGTTAGTGAAAGCACAGACTGACTCCAGATTGTTTTGTGAATGAAGTGTGTTTATTTCTGTGCAAAAAAGTGGAGGGGGTTGTAAAATGGGCAGGGGTGATGGTGGAGGAATGTCCATGGCAGAGTCCAGTCTAGTTTTTTCACAGGTGCATTGTCCAAAGGGGCATAGGAAGTGGAGCAATGGCAGTTGAAGGATGGACAGGGTGACAAAGTGGGACAGAAGTGTGACATTCCTGGCGGGGGTCTTGGCAATGTTCTCTGTCTTGTTCCTGGATCTCCGGGACCGTTTGCGGGGTGGTTCTCCATGTGCAGGGGGTGGGGTGCTGGTGTCGTGTTCCTTTGGCGGTGCCTCCTGTCCACTAGCGCTGGCGGAGGTGGAGGGCTGTTCATCGTCCAGGCTAGTGTCAGGGGCCCCTTGTTGTGCCACTGAGTCCCTTCTGGTGTTGACAAGGTCTTGCAGCACCCCTGCAATGGTGACCAGGGTGTTGTTTATGGACTTCAGGTCCTCCTTGATCCCCAGATAGTGTTCCTCCTGCAGCCGCTGGGACTCCTGAAACTTGTCCAGTACCGTTGCCATCGTCTCCTGGGAATGATGGTATGCTCCCATAATGTTGGAGAGGGCCTCGTGGAGAGTGGGTTCCCTCTGCCTGTCTTCCCCCTGACGCACAGCAGTCCTCCCAGTTTCCCTGTTTTCCTGAGCCTCTGTCACCTGAACCGTGTGCCCACTGCCACTGCCCTCAGGTCCCTGATTGTCTTGTGTTGGTGGGTTTGCCTGGGTTCCCCGTAGTTGTGGGCACACTGCTGATTGACGTGTCCTGGGGACAGAGGGATGGGCCTGCTGGGTGGGTGCTGTGGTGGTGTTTCCTGAGGGGGAGGGTCTGTGGTGGCTTGTGCCAGTGTCAGGGGAACCGACTGTCCCGAGGTCCCTGATGGGCCGGGCTGGTCATCTTGATCCAGTTGTGCAGAGCTGCTGTCATCACTGGGGTTCTCTTCTGTAGGGGGACTGGATATGTCTGGTACCTCCTGTCCGGTGATGTTGGGTTGGGGTCCTGCAGGGGTGTAAAGGCATGATTATTGCATCTGTGTGTGCCATCATGTGCAATGGGTGAGTGACCCTGTACTCCAGTGCTTGCATTCTTGTCTTGGTCCTTGTGTGATATTTGGTTTGGGGTCTGTGTGGGTGTCTGTAGTGGACATGCTTTAGTGATGGGTGTCCATGCTTTGGTGTTACATGCAGGGCTTGGTGTTGGGATGGGTGGGTTGTGATAGTGGGACATATGTGAGGTGTTGGAGTGATGAAGGTGAGGTTGAGGGTGGGAGTATGTGATGGCATGCAGGTAGGGTGGGGGATATAATAGTAAAGCTTTGCCTTACCAGAGTCCAGTCCTCCTGCGAGGCCCTCAGGATGGAGTATTGTCAAGACTTGCTCCTCCCATGTTGTTAGTTGTGGGGGAGGAGGTAGGGGTCCACCGCCAGTCTTCTGTACAGAAATCTGGTGTCTGGAGACCACAAAATGCACCTTCCCCCATAGGTTGTTCCACCTCTTCCTGATGTCATCCCGTGTTCTGGGGTGCTGTCCCACTGCGTTGACCCTGTCAACGATTCTGCGCCATAGCTCCATCTTCCTTGCAATGGAGGTGTGCCGCACCTGTGATCCAAATAGTTGTGGCTCTACCCGGACGATTTCCTCCACCATGACCCTGAGCTCCTCCTCAGAGAACCTGGGGTGTCGTTGAGGTGCCATGATGTGGTGTGGGTGATGTGTGAGGTGGTGTGTGTTGTGATGTGTGAGGAGATGTGTTGTGTGTTGTTTGAGGTGCGTGGATGTTGTGTAAGTGATGGTGTTGTGTGTCTGTGGATACTGGTGTTGTTTGTGGTGGTGTCTCTCTCTGGCGTGGCATCATAATTCTGGTACTAAGGGTTTGTGGGTGATGTGGGTGTGTGTTTTATAATGGATTGGGTGTGTGGGTGTGGTGTGTGTATGTGTGTCAGGTGTGTGTATTTTCATTTGTCCAATGTGGATGTGTTTTGTAAATGTGTGTGTATTTTGAGCGCAGCAGTGTGTACCGCCAATGGAATACCGCGGTTCAAAGACCGCTGCGTGGATTCGTGGGTCGTGGTAGTTTAGGCGTATTACTGTTGGCGTGACTGTGTCGGTTTTGCGTGACGGTGTCGTTTTTTTTATCACCAGTTTATCACTGACCTTTGGTGTGGCGTCCTTGTGTGGGTGTTTGTATTATGGCAGATTCCGAGCAGTGGGTCGTAATAGCTGTAGCGGAATTCAACGGGTGCAGCGGTATGTTGGCGGTCTTCTGCATGGCGGTAAGCGGCATTTACCACAAGGGTTGTAATGAGGGCCTATGTTTGTTAGGGAATAAATCCTGTTGGACACAGTGTTAATGCCATTATCAACAACTGCTAAAGCCTTTTCTAAGTTTTCCTTATCTATTTGCCTTAAACGCGCAGCAGCTTCTATCTGAGAAAGCTTCCAGATTTCATTATACATAGCAAGATGAATCTTTTATAACGTGGCTTTCTAGGACCTAGCAAAAAGTCCTGTAAGTCTACTGTTGCTAACGTGTTAGACTGTACCCATTGTTGGCACAGTTTACCCACACTGTATGTTGTAAATATACCCATGTGTTGACCTGAGAGGAAGTGAGGGTCTGGCCAGCTAATCTTGAAACCGCCTGAGGAATTACAAAAACGTGCCTGACATTCATTGGTTTCTATTGGCCAAATCAAACACCCGCCGGGACTGGAAAGTGAAGAGTTATGGGTACCAGCCTGAACCTTTGCATCTAGCTATTCCTCTGTGACATTCAGGAAGAATTGCCAATCATTAAACTTTGCCGCTGTGGGGATACTGGGCGTGTTCATTTCTTTTATTTTTGTTAACCCCAGACAGGACATCTGTTGTATGGTGTCATTTAAAAAGAAAATTTGCACAGGAATCAGGTATGCTCTAAATAAAGCTTCCCTACCCTTTACTTGCCAATCTTGCCCATACACTCTTTAAATCAACAGTGTTCCTCTAGTATTCATAAAGTTCAACTGCAAGATGGTAAACAATGGAATCTGAATAAATCAGCTTTGTATCAGTTAGCAAAAGTTTCCTAATTTTTGAAGGAGGTAATTTGAAATCATATGACTCTGGATGTTTTGTGTCATGCCAAAAAAAAAAGTAAATTTATCTGAATAATGTTTGGGCTCCCCAAAGGTGGTGTTGAATAGTGTTCCCACTGTGTGTAGTTAAGTACTGGTCTGTGTATAGTGGCACAGTGCAGGTAGTGATGTCCCCAGTTATTGTAACAGAACATTTCCCCATAATTCATTGTGTGTCTATATACATCATCACTTTCAAATACCGAATAGTCCTTTATTTCAGTTAACATAGAATCAACTGTCTGGACATCCCAATCATCAGATACAACACAGGTGTAATTACATCTTTCATAGAAATTTTGAATACATATGGAATTTGAATGACCTCAGTAGGCCTGTATATATCGAATGGAACGTTGTCCCACACAATCCTATCAGGAATTGCTATAGCTGAAATGGTCACAAGGGACATGTCTCTTCGGACCTTAAGTGAGGAATGATATGGCGATAAGACTTCATCCACAAGCTCAACTGAGGAGCGTTCAGGAAAGTAATGACCATTTATGAGCAAAAAGAAAACAGTCACGAAACCAATCTATGGAAACAATGCAAAAAATGTCAAACAGAAACATAAAATTGTTCCATGGGTAAGTTAAATAGTTATGTTTAAGCCATAGGTACGGCTTATGTGTCTTTGAAACATCTTCAAATATTGGAGTGGATGAGCCTGAAGAAAAATCATCAATGTCAATTAAATAACCAGAGGCAGTCTCTGCAAACGCAGGACCAGGAGCATTACCTGTTTTCGGTCAAGAGCTCGCACCCCCACGTCTGCAGCACCACCCTGCTGTGCCCGTGCCCCTGACCCTCGCCCACGCTGCTGCTAGCATGTTCGAGGCCCTCCTCCACCCGCAGGCCTACCCTGCGCCTCATCCCTGGTGTCTAGTGGGCTTCTGGTAAGCGTCGCTAGACTCGTTGGCATTGTGCAGTTTTCACCGTATTTGTGCTGTTTTCACCGTATTTGTGACTGTTGTACTGTATTCTGCGCCTTGCTTTTTTGGGCTTCTTGCCTCCATTTGTGCCTTCTTAAACTGCTTGTAATCCGCTTTTTGCCCCTTGTGCGCCCCCCGCCGCTTGTCGCTGACTCATGTGCATTGTACCGTTGTTCATCGTATTTGTGACTGTATTCAGTATTTAGTGCCTTGCTTTTTTGTGCTTCCAATTGTGCCTTTTTAGTTTTACTGTTATTCCGCTTTTTTCGCCCCTTGTGCACTCCCCCTTGCCGTTTCTCCCTGCCGCTGCCTCCCTGCGGCCCCGCCCCACGTGCCCCCATTCACCGCTCCCTCCCACCTCCCAGCTGCTCCTCCCTCCCCCCTCCCTTCTTAATGGCTGGCGCTGCGCGTCGAGGGTGAGCGACCTCTGACCTGTTTTCGGTCGAGAGCTCGCACCCCCACGTCTGCAGCACCACCCCGCTGTGCCCGTGTCTTGACCCTCGCCCACGCTGCTGCTAGCGTGTTCGAGGCCCTCCTCCACCCGCAGGCCTACCCTGCGCCTCATCCCTGGTGTCTAGTGGGCTTCTGGTAAGCGTCGCTAGACTCGTGTGCATTGTGCCGTTTTCACCGTATATGTGACTGTTGTACTGTATTCTGCGCCTTGCTTTTTTGTGCTTCTTGCCTCCATTTGTGCCTTCTTAGACTGCTTGTAATCCGCTTTTTGCCCCTTGTGCGCCCCCCCTGCCACTTGTCGCTGACTCGTGTGCATTTTACCGTTGTTCATCGTATTTGTGACTGTATTTAGTGCCTTGCTTTTTTGTGCTTCCAATTGTGCCTTTTTAGTTTTACTGTTATTCCGCTTTTTTCGCCCCTTGTTCGCTCCCCCTTGTCGTTTCTCCCTGCCGCTGCCTCCCTGCGGCCCCGCCCCCCTCGCGTCCCATTCGCCGCTCCCGCCTCCCAGCTGCTCCCCCCTCCCTTCTTAATGGCTGGCGCTGCGCGTTGAGGGTGAGCGACCTCTGACCTGTTTTCGGTCAAGAGCTCGCACCCCCACATCTGCAGCACCACCCTGCTGTGCCCGTGTCCCTGACCCTCGCCCACGCTGCTGCTAGCGTGTTCGAGGCCCTCCTCCACCCGCAGGCCTACCCTGCGCCTCATCCCTGGTGTCTAGTGGGCTTCTGGTAAGCGTCGCTAGATTCGTGTGCATTGTGCCATTTTCACCGTATTTGTGCCGTTTTCACCGTATTTGTGACTGTTGTACTGTATTCTGCGCCTTGCTTTTTTGCGCTTCTTGCCTCCATTTGTGCCTTCCTAGACTGCTTGTAATCCGCTTTTTGCCCCTTGTGCGTCCCCCCTGCCGCTTGTCGCTGACTCGTGTGCATTGTACCGTTGTTCATCGTATTTGTGACTGTATTCAGTATCTAGTGCCTTGCTTTTTTGTGCTTCCAATTGTGCCTTTTTAGTTTTACTGTTATTCCGCTTTTTTCGCCCCTTGTGCGCTCCCCCTTGCCGTTTCTCCCTGCCGCTGCCTCCCTGCGGCCCGCCCCCTCACGCCCCCATTCACCGCTCCCTCCCACCTCCCAGCTGCTCCTCCCTCCCCCCTCCCTTCTTAATGGCTGGCGCTGCGCGTCGAGGGTGAGCGACCTCTGACCTGTTTTCGATCAAGAGCTCGCACCCCCACGTCTGCAGCACCACCCCCGCTGTGCCCGTGTCCCTGACCCTCGCCCACGCTGCTGCTAGCGTGTTCGAGGCCCTCCTCCACCCGCAGGCCTACCCTGCGCCTCATCCCTGGTGTCTAGTGGGCTTCTGGTAAGCGTCGCTAGACTCGTGTGCATTGTGCCGTTTTCACCGTATTTGTGCTGTTTTCACTGTATTTGTGACTGTTGTACTGTATTCTGCGCCTTGCTTTTTTGTGCTTCTTGCCTCCATTTGTGCCTTCTTAGACTGCTTGTAATCCGCTTTTTGCCCCTTTTGCGCCCCCCTGCCGCTTGTCGCTGACTCGTGTGCATTGTACTGTTGTTCATGGTATTTGTGACTGTATTCAGTATTTAGTCCCTTGCCTTTTTGTGCTTCCAATTGTGCCTTTTTAGTTTTACTGTTATTCCGCTTTTTTCGCCCCTTGTGCGCTCCCCCTTGCCGTTTCTCCCTGCCGCTGCCTCCCTGCGGCCCCGCCCCCCTCACACCCCCATTCGCCGCTCCCGCCTCCCAGCTGCTCCTCCCTCCCCCCACCCTTCTTAATGGCTGGCGCTGCGCATCCGCGCGCAGCGGGCGCGCCACTGGCGCGCCGGTGGTGCGCCAGAGGCAAGCACGTCTGCGCCCGTCCGCACCTGGATCGCGCCCAGCGCCACCCCCCCTGGTCCGCACGACCCCCCCACCAACAGACGCCGCTACTCGGCCAACTAACTCATCGCCCTCAACCCCGGCTCCTCCACAACATGCTTCCAGGCCACACCGAAGAACACCAAAGGGCCCTTCTCCTGCCGCACCTGCAACTTCACCTGCAACAGAACAAGGAAACCTGCAACAACCAGCACAAACCACCTCCACTGCATACTCCTCAACACACGCTCCGCACGAAAGCACGCCATCGAGCTCTGGGACCTGCTCGACACCACCGCCCCAGACGTAGCCTTCCTGACCGAAACCTGGTGGAACGACTTCTCAGCACCTGACATCGCCATAGCCATCCCGGACGGCTACAAGATCACCAGAAGAGATCGCCCCAACGGAATCGGAGGAGGAATAGCCATCGCCCACAAATCTACCCTCAAAATCCACACCCACACGGATGACACCCTCAAGACCGCCGAACACCTGCACTTCCGGATCCACACTGACCCCAACACTACTCTCAGGGGAACGCTCATCTACCGTCCCCCAGGACCACGAGCACCCTTCAGCGACTCCATCGCCGACCTCACGAGCACCCACGCCCTCGCCTCTACGGACTACATCCTCCTTGGAGACCTCAATTTCCACTTGGAGAACAACAACAACGCCAACACCACAGCCCTGATCGACAACCTCTCCAACCTCGGCCTCAGACAACTGGTCAACACACCCACCCACATCGCCGGCCACACGCTCGATCCGATCTTCTCCGCAAGCAACCACGTCACCTTCAGCCACTGGACCGACCACCACTGCATCCACTTCACATTCAAGAAGCACATCGAACACCACCGCACCCAACTACCACCCCACCGCCGCTGGAGCAAAGTCACCGAAGACCAACTGACCAGCACCCTCGCCCAGAACCCGCCCACTGACTCCACCGACCCAGACACCGCCGCTCTCAACCTACGACAGTGGATCAACGACTGCGCCAACACCCTCGCACCTCTCAAAAGGCCCACCGACAACCAAGGAAAGAAAAAAGCCGCCTGGTTCACAGACGAACTCATCAACTCCAAACGCACCTGCCAGAAACTAAAGAAGAAATGGCTCCTCGAACGCACACCAGACAGCCTGGCAGCCCACAAGGAAGCCACCCGCAAGCACCACCAGCTAATCCGACTCGCCAAACGTTCCCACTTCACAGAACGCCTGAACAACAACGCACACGACAGTAAAGAACTCTTCTGCATCGTGAAAGAGCTATCCAACCCCAGCACCAACAACATCCCACCCTCCCAAGAACTCTGCGACGCCCTGTCCACCTTCTTCTATCAGAAGATCGCCGACATCCACGACAGCCTCAACACCACGCCTCCGCCAGACCCCACCTCCGACAGCTCCACCTACACCAACCGCCTGGACCCACGTAGATGACTCGGAAACTTGCAAGATCATGAACTCCATCCACTCAGGTTCCCTTTCAGACCCATGCCCCCACCACGTCTACAACAAAGCCGACTCCACCATAGCCCCCCAACTTCGAAAGATCATCAACTTATCTTTCGAAACCACAACCTTCCCGGAAAGCTGGAAGCACGCCAAAATCCACGCCCTCCTCAAGAAACCCAAGGCAGACCCCAACGACCTCAAAAACTTCCACCCGATCTCCCTCCTCCCCTTCCCAGCGAAGGTCATCGAGAAGATCGTCAACGCTCAGCTCACCCACCACCTCGAGGACAATTCCATCCTGGACCCCTCCCAGTCTGGTTTTAGACGCAACCACAGCACCGAGACTGCTCTCCTCGCCGCCACAGACGACATCAGACAGCAAATGGACAACGGCGAAGCATCAGCCCTCATCCTCCTGGACCTCCCCGCAGCCTTCGACACGGTTTGCCACCACACCCTACTAACACACCTCCATGAAGCCAGAATACAAGAGAAAGCCCTCAACTGGATCTCCTCTTTCCTCTCCGGCAGAACCCAGAGAGTCCGACTCCCTCCCTTCCGCTCCAAAGCCACCGACATCATCTGTGGCGTACCCCAAGGCTCCTCCCTAAGCCCGACGCTGTTCAACGTCTACATGGCCCCCCTCGCACAACTGGCCCATCAACACAACCTCAACATTCTCTCCTACGCCGACGACACCCAGCTCATCCTCTCCCTCACCAAAGACCCACACACTGCCAAAGCCAACCTCCATGAGGGAATGAAGTCCATCGCCGAATGGATGAGAAAAAGCCGCCTGAAGTTGAACTCCGACAAGACCGAGGTCCTCATCCTCGGACGCACCCCCTCGGCCTGGGATGACTCCTGGTGGCCAACCGCGCTGGGACCCCCTCCAACACCAACCACCCACGCACGCAACCTGGACTTCGTACTCGACTCCGCCCTCACCATGTCCAAACAGGTCAACACAGTTTCCTCCTTCTGCTACAACACCCTCCGCATGCTCCGCAGAATCTACAAATGGATCCCGACGGAAACCAGGAAAACGTGACCCAGGCCCTCGTCAGCAGTAGACTAGACTACGGCAATGCACTCTACAAAGGCATCCCAGCAAAAGACATCCGACGCCTCCAACGCATCCAAAACGCCTCCGCCCGACTGGTCCTAGACGTCCCCCACCGATGCCACATCTACCACCACCTGAAAGACCTCCACTGGCTCCCCGTGGACAAGAGTATCACCTTCAAACTCCTCACCCACGCTCACAAGGCTCTTAACAACGCCGGACCAGTCTACCTGAAGAACAGACTCAACTTTTACGTCCCCTCCCGCCAACTCCGCTCCGCCAACCTCGCCCTCGCCATCGTTCCCCGCTTCCAACGCAAGACCTCCGGCGGCAGATCCTTCTCCTATCTCGCCGCCAAGACCTGGAACGCCCTCCCGACTGCCCTGCGACAGACCCAGGACCTTCTCACCTTCAGGAGACTCCTTAAGACCTGGCTCTTCGACCAGTAGCAGCAGCCCCCCTCAGCGCCTTGAAACCCTAACGGGTACGTAGTGCGCTCTATAAATATTGTGATTGATTGATTGGAGGCTCATAGTAGACGGTATCGTCAGTCTGTGTAGTGTTGCTGTAGAAAACAGCCAAATCTTGGACAGGTGCTGGCATTGACGTGGTAACTGGAATCAGCAAGAGCTCATTTTCCACCCATGGACGAGGAGGTATTTGTAGCATTGTTGGACATTGTTGTGCAGTTTGAAATAGTGTTGTTATTTCTGCTTTGAAGAGGTATATCTTGTTGGGTTGTGAGAGGGGACCGGGAACTTCCCAAGGGACCTCTGGGTCTACTGTACAGGATCGGCCACATGGTGAAGTTTGATGTCGTCAATGGAAATGAATCTGTTTCCTTTGGAACCAGGCAGCGGTGGTAGAATGACAGTTCTGATCCCTAGTATTCCCAGGACTGGGACCAGTGCTCTGTAAGATGGACCAAATTCCTTCTTCACAGCGATCTTCTCACAAACGAGATCATCGACTTTAGGAATCCAGCCAGTGGAAGTTGTTGGTAAATCCTGTATTCCTAAGGTGGCAGGTGAATTATTTATCATCACAAAATTGCTGAAGCTCCTGTAAAACAGTGAGACATTCATTTATGTCAAAAGGTGTGTCTGCTGCCACCAAACCAGGGCCTCAAGATCTGGTACATACATAGGTATCCTAAAGAGAACCTCATAGGGAGTGTGTCCCCCCAAGGACCATCTTGGCAGATTATTCAGTGCTCTCTAGACCCCATATAGGTGATGAAGCCAGCTTCGGCCTCAACCTAATACTCTAGCCATTAAGGACTGCTTTAGATGACGGTTCCACCTCTCCATGACTGAATTTCTCTCAGGATGGTATGGTGAGGAATAATGGAGTTCAACACCCATCGTCCCATGATGTCCTTGAATGCCTTAGAGGCAAATGCAGGGCCCTGGTCCGAATGGAATGCTGCAACTGCATATGTACTGATAAAGTACAGCAAGTCTTTTATAACAGTTTGAGTGTCAGCCGACTGCTGAGTCCATACCCACAGGAATGTAGAAGAAGAATCTACAAGAATCTACAGCAACTAAGATGTATTTGTGTGCATCATCACGTTGGAGTGGACCACAGTGGTCCAGGTACACACATTGTAGTGACCTGATAGACACTAAGGGCCATATCTACGAAAGCTTTTTCCCATAGACACAGAATGGGTAAAATCCTTTCGTACATCTGGCCCTAAGAGGGATGTCTCTGGTGTGCGTTTGATGTTTGAGTCCTTAATCTGCTGGCAAATGTTGCAACAAAGGACATACTTTTTTGTCTGTTTGTAGAGACCTGACCTCCAGAAGCATTTTTGTAAGAGTGTTACTGTGGCTGAAATACCAGCAAGAGCAGAAGTGACACCCTCATGCACTGCTTTTATTAGATCTAATCTCTGGTATTGGTTGGGGATCGCTCGATCTCCAACCTCAGGAATTGTTGCGTAATCAACCTTCTGTGCACTGATGTGGTAAGAGTATTTTGTAGGGTATGCTTTTGGAAGAAACTTGCTTTCAGCCGATGCTTTCACGGCAGTCAAACTTTAACTATCCAATCTCTGAGAAAGAGTCACTGCAGCCACAGAAGCCATAGCTACTGCGGATTTGGCTGTTTCATCAGCCAAAGTGTTGCCGATAACGTGTACTCCTACATGTTGGTGGCCTAATGTATGTACTACATGGATACACGGTAGCTTATCCTTAAGATCAGCCACCCTCCCCCACAATGTTTTGTGTTTGATGGTGTTCCCTTTGGAGTCTCTAAACCCACTCAGCTCCCAGTGATTGAGGTAATCATTGTAGGACTGGACGCAGTAGTATGAGTCACAGACAATTAAAGTCAGCAATCCTGGCTCTGTGTGTTCTAGCGCTAGAATAAGGCCTTTGAGTTCAGCCAGCTGAACTGTGCAGTCCCCTAGGGTCTGCGTGTAGGTATTGTGAGGGTAGAAAACTCCATTCTTCATCACTCCACTCATGACTGCGCAAGTGGCTGAATACTGATGTTTGGCACCTACAGCTTGTTGTGCTGAACCATCAGTGTAAATGACAGTATGGTATCTGTCAAGTGGCAAAATATCTAGAGGAGCGGGGTACTCCTGTTTGTATTAGAGAAATTCTTGTCTGAAGTTTTGGATCAAAGATGTAGTCAACATCAATGGCAGTCAGGGAGGTTGCCCACTAAATCCAGCGTGGATGTAATGCTTTAGCGATAGAAACGCTTGCTTTTGTGACGGCCTCTAAGGCCGGCACCGGGATAACGACAATATTTTATTTCCCTTGGGCAAGTGGCCTCTCTTTAATGACAGCCATCTGAACTGCAGTTAGAAACTTTTCTGTGGGTGCAAAACATTGCTCTGCATTAGAATATAAATGTGATTTATGGGCTATGGGCACTGTGTCGCCTTCGTTAAAAGTGACATAAGTGAACCTAATGGCACCAGCAATTATTCTGATGACCAAATTTGTTTTGTTGTCACGTGTGTGCAAGTGTTTTGCTTCTAGCATGTCCTGCTGCAGTTCCCTAGGGATGTGTGTGTGTGTTCAACTGTCCAGTGTCTGTTAGAATAATCAGGGCGTATTAAGTCATAGAGTGGCTTGATATGTTGTGCATAGTCAGAAACGGAAGTTCTGCCAAACTTAAAGCAACCATGTAAAGACTGTAGTTTCTTGAGAGTGTTAGGTGGGTAGAGTTGAGCACATTTCTCTAAAAAGTGCGGAGCCAGGCTTTTCACCTGGTTTGATAACTCGTATCCCAGGAACAGTATGCTGAGAAAGGCTATATTTGATTTTCTATAATTGAATTTGTAGCCAAGGGCTGCGAATCCTAAAACGATCCGATCAACCCTGGCAAGATGAATGTTGAGGTCGCCATCTGGGAGATAGATGTCATCCACGTAAGACAATGCCTCTGGATCAATATCATGTAATATTGATGTTACACAGGCTGAGAACAGCCCAGGGCTTTTCTTGTAGCCTTGGAGCAAACGGGAAAAGCATTTTTGTGAGCCAAATGAGAATGCACTCAGGTCCTGACTTTCGTGTGCTAAGTTTTGGCAGAAGAACCTGTTGGAAATATCCAATGTTGTTTTGTGTTTTGTGCGCACTATGTTATTAATTAATGCTGTGCTATGTGAATTTTGTATAGCGTATGTACGTGTATTATTGTTTGAGTGTCTATAGTCTAAGACTATTCTATAGCAATGGTCTGGTTTTGCATCGGGGAATAACGGGTTATTCATTGCAGAGACACAGGGCTCAATTACTCCCTAGTACTCGAGCTGAGTGAGGGTCTTCCTCAGTGGAGCTTTTGCTTCGTGTTTAACAGGACATCATGGCTGAGGTTGGGTTTAGACCTGATAGGTATTACATGACAAGGAGAATCCTTGTCCCAACCTACATGATTGCGATTCAACGCAGGTGCCTGTGCCAAAGCCCAATTGACAGTGTAGGCTTGTTTTACTGCTTCTGGAACAAGATCAGAGAAAGAAGGCAAAATGACATCTTCCTCACGTGAGAGCTTACGGACGTGCTCAGGTAGCCAGTCCCTTTTGGCCAGCAGGATATCACAACTAAGTTCATCACAGAATATCACACCAATGGTGCGCTCTACATCTCCCTCAAATTGGATATTTAAATCATAAATCCTGTTGTTGGGAGAACGCGCCTGCCCGTAGTCTCCACCGCAGTAAAATCGCTAGTTGCTGTCGCATCCAGGTGATATTTCAGACTCTGGTGACATATCGTTACCTCTGCTGTGCTGCCTAAAAGTGTCACTGCCGACATCTTGTTCTTCAGCAATGTTCTCAAGTGTACTGGCATTCTTAATTGACAGTGCTGCCACCTTTTTCTTTTTAAACTGTGGCTTTTGTTGTGGGGACTTTTCTTCTTTTTTGTCTGAAGACTGTGGTGAGTCTTTCTTCTGTTTCACATATTCAGGACGTTGATCAGGTCTTTCCTGTGCGCCCTGTAAGGAACGAGAGGGACGTGAATCAGTATATCTGTCAGGAGCTTTTATATTTTCTCTATTTCTGAGAGTGTATCCCCTTTGGATGTGGAGAACAGCTCTCTGATTTCGTCTATCTTTAAATTGTTTTTGCTTATCCCAGCACTTCTTAGACCCTTCCTGTGCCTGTTTAGCACCTTCCTTAGGGGTGGTACTCTGTATTTCAAGCTTCTTCGGCTTGGCTCCCAAACTATCCCGTCCTATACTAGTATAGGTGTTTGAAATACATTTTGGTAGCTTTTTCTCCTGGTCCAAATGTGGAATCTCTTGGAGGTGCTGGCGTATAGCCAGTGCTACCACTTACCCTTTGATATTACTGAGTATGACTGAGGAGACTGCGTCGAAGTTACGCATTAATTTCATCCCTAAATCTAGGACTGGTGCAGCCCCATGCTCATTCTGTATTTGTTTTAACACTTCTGGCAAATTGGCAAGTGTCTGGGTACCATGTGTGGTAGTGTATATTGCAGCGAAGACTGTACCCCATGTGGCACAGTCACCCACCATTGGAACCATCCCGAAAGGCAAGCACATTGTGAGAATCATATGTTTCTCCTGTGGTCCCGTATAGGGAAACACAGCTTCCAGCTGATTTGTTTTCTGGGCTATCCATAACAGTATTTTCTCCTGTTCTGTGGGTACCTTACCCATGATAGTATGTACTGTTTGTGGATTAATCCCAGTAGCCAATTGATATCCAGCATTGCTGGTGGTGCTGGGCACGCTAGTGTAGTGTTCAAAGTTCGCATTACAAACTGAGCAAGTCGTCTGTAAAGTGTTACTAATTCAAGATATAAGTTTTGCAGGTCTGGTGCCTGCATGTTTTGTATACCTGGGTGAGGTGTGTATGTGGCAAACATAGGCCACATTCATCCTTCATTACCTCAGGGACCTAATCTCACGCATTGTATTACATGTGGTGGGGCGCCTTCAAACCAGTTCTGGTGCTCCTGATAAGTGAGCGGTATTTCATGATACTGGTATGCTTGGTACTGTATTGATACGTTTGCAATTCTATATGTCTGGAATGTGAATGTAGTGTTGTCTTCCTTGGGAAAGAGTACTCAGGAATTAAATGTTTCTGTTTGGTAAGCTTCACTAACTTCCACTATGAATGTAACATCCCGGCCCTTTTCTCTTAAGCCATGTGCTACTAGCTGTAGTGTTAATGCTTGTCTAGCATTCTCTGGAATTTCTATGGCATTAGCCATATTGTGAAATGGGTAAGAGAGATGGAACACCAAATGGGGAGCAAAGTCCTATTAAGACTTTGAGCTCGAACAACCTATGGCCTAATTAGGTACTTCCTGTTCAGCTGAGAAGGATCTTTCCCAAGACCACGGACGTCTCCGTATAATGGTACTTAGGGTACCTGAAGTGTGTGAGAGTGATAATCAGGGTATCCGTAAATTAGTACCTAAACACCATCGTTGGTAGTGCCATGTCATAGTTGGGCTCCTGCCCTAGGCAAGACTGCTGGTTTAAGGATGACAGTACTTATGTTTGTAGGCAACTACGCCAGTCCTACAACAAGTCACAACTGTTGTTCCAACCCTCCTGGCTCACAAGCAGCACTTCACAAGAAACCCATAAAGTAAAAGGTGATTTGTGGCAGCCTTTACGCATGGACTCAAGAGTGTGAAATCTCAGGGAGTGTTGTGGTTAAACGGTGAATATCATGTCTCAATCAAACTCAGGCAATGAAGAGGATGCAGTAAAGTTTCAATTGGTTTTAGTTAGCAAAACTGCAATCTGCGATAAGTTGCATGGGCTAGGAATGGGAAAGACAGGAGTCATTATTACAAAGACCCCACCATCTTGCAATAATATGTAATGACATAAAGTATGAGATATGTCCTAATACCCTAGCATAGTGAGCCTAACCTCTAACCTAAAAGAGAGCTAGGTATGTTAAACCTAATCTGCCAATGCCATGTCCATGAGAAGAGCCCCCCAACCCTTGTTACCTTGAAATGGGGTCTCTAGCTCAGATTCCGTAGGGACACGAAGACTGAGTCAGCGTCACGGCGACGTGCAGGATTGATAGCAGCGATGGCATCTGGTCGGAATCCCTCCGGCTATCTGTTTAGGTGAGGAGTATTTATACAGATCTGCTTGGACCCTTGACGTAGGTCTGTTCCCAAACAATAGATAACAAGACATTGTTCGGATGGTAATTTAGATAACCAATTCCCTCAAGCGCGTGAAGAGGGAAAGCACCTAATGTAAACACCAACAGTTTGTTTATCTGTGTCGCTTGATATTGACACCTGAGCGCGGTGGCACAGATAATGCAAACTAAAACATGGGCCTAACTAAAAACAAGGCAGACATCTTAAAAGATTTAATTAAATAAACGTGCTAAAACAAAGCAGGCTAAGTAGGTTAAAAGTCACTAGGTGACAGGGGCACGAGTCTGCAAGCCAAAGGCTAAGCTAACTCCTGTATCCCATTAATACAAACTAGGATTCACTACAATGGGGCTATGGGGTTAGCACCATTTTTTAGATGGGAACGCCTACCTTGCATCTCATTGACACAAGGTAGGTTCACACATCTGAAAAATGGTGCAAACTCCAATATTTTGACGTTAGACCAGTCTAGTGCCAAAATATAAATATGGAGTTCGTTTTGAACTGAATATGCGTCAAATAAATTACACAAATGTGGCAAAAATGGAGTATAAATTTGCCCCAACTTTTTGGAAGAGCCTTACCGCCTTCATGACCAGTGAATCACTTCTATCACTATGATTCTGCTGGCCATAACTCCTCACGTCCATCAGCTGGCTTGTGTCAGATGGCTTCTTTATATCGTTTGTGATGGTTGCCTACAATGGACCCTCAGTAGTACTTTTACCACCAATGTACAGTACCCTATCCCTATAGTGCCCAATACTTATTCTGTATTAGGTAGTTAGTGGCTACTGCATGAATAAGAAAGCAGCTCCAGCAGAATTATCAAGTGTCTAATAGCTAGCCTTTGAACCAGTATGCCTGCAGCTGCAGAAAAGGGTTGTTTGCACACCAGTCAGAAACAAAATGCTGCAATTTCTATACAGAGTCAGTAAAAGAGTAGAAGATATTGTGCAGGATCAGGTACAGTATTGGAATTTCAAATACCTCCCATACATAAAGAAAGCATTCATAATCAATCTAGCTATGTAACAAAGCTGCTGGCTCACAACTGTTTCTTTTATAGTGTATTCCAAACTTCACGTTGTGGAAGCAGATTTCACTACTAATAATTCTGTGCATTTTGATTAACACTGCATTCAATTGAAGGCCATTTCATTTGGCCCAACAGAGTTAATGTTGATATTCTGAATGTGCTTTTGTTTTCTGTTATAAGGCATAATATAGGATTAATCAAAAGATGTAGAGCAAAAGTCATTTTAACATATGATGCATGTTCTGTATTATTACAATGTATCTTTATGTCAAACCACATTGACCATATGATTCAGCATTAATCTCTTTATTTACCTGTTCTTAGAATAGTTTTCATTTTCTTCTCTCCTACCCAACTGAGCAGTCCCTATGAGAAAATTCTCTTGGACTCATTATTTGCTTTGTGATATACCATATTTGTTCTGGCTATGGACTAGATCAAGGCTCAGCTTCCACTGTAATTGCTGAATTACATTTTGAGAATTTTGAACTGATTGACTAACCCTTATCTCTTAGCTCTGTGTAATGATTCTTCAATTTTAATAAACCATCAAAGGTTGCACTTTGAAACTTGTCTCTTATGGACATTCCAGCTTGAGTTTTGCTATGTGAATTTTTGGGTTTACATGAAATATTGTATTTGTACTTAGGGCTCTCATCTTTAAAAACAAATTTGTAGCCCCAATCCATCAATTGACCCATTTAAAACTGAGAAGTTCCAACAATTTTTTTTTGGTATGAGAGGATGGCTACAGATTAGGCCTGGGCAGAGGGCACAGAGTTGCGCTACGCAGACCTCTGCGAAGTGGCAAACAAACTCTGCCACGCTACACGGAGTTCCGCGAGTGGGCAGAGTTTTCTGTTGCGCCCGTTCGCATTAAGCATGTCCTCACGTTCAAAATCGTGCATGAATGGCACCGTACAGTTCACATTGGTGCAGCTATCTTGTTTTTCACTCTGTTTTTGGTGCTTGGCATGTTTTTTCATCCCACCTCAATCTTTGTAATCCTCCACCCTTACACTAATCTACCCCTATTTTTTTATTTGTTGAATTAGTGTGTCTTTTTGCAGCTGATTATTTTTATGTTGTTTTACACTTTTTTGTTTCTTCCTTCCCTCCTTTTCCTCCTGTTTCTTTTTTTCTCTTCTTCACCTTACCCCATCCAGCACCATGGCAGAGCAGGGGAACAGAGGCCGCCTTCCTTGTGGGCATCAAGGGGTGTAGCCTCAGCCGATCCTTAGCGAGGAGAAGGTGGCAGCACTGTTTTTTGTAATGTGCAGTGCCACCTCCCCTCCATGCTGGCAGCAGGTGGCAGGCCTGGGAGCAGTTACCCACTGCAGGAGCGTCTGCAGCATTGGGCTACGGGGCGCCGGTTGGTCAGGGCTGCCACATAGGTCCAGCACACCACCCAGAAGCTGACACACTGCTGGGTGAATATAATCGACTGCAAGTAGGTCCTGCCAGTCATCGAGATTCCAGGGCTTGGTGAGAAATATATCTACATTTTTACTGTGTTTGTCTTCTACAATGCTAACTTTTTTTCCGAATAGCATGCAACTTCCACTCAGAGGAAAGTTACTTTTGGTATATGTTAAGAATATTATTTATTATGTGATCCAGTTAGAGCTAGGCAGGTGCTCGCCGCTACATCATCCTACTCATAGGCACTTACTTTGACTGATTATTTAAGAAGCCATTGCAATGCAGACTCCTCTGTCCTCCTGTTTCCATAGTGAATTAGAAATATCAGTGAGTTAGAGTTCTCTGTGACTTTATGTGGCTTGTATATTCCCAAGCAATTTCACAGTGATGCGAGTATGCGCGCATTACAAAAAAGGGAGACTGAGTTGGTCCATGAAGGGGTTTGAGAAATTAGAATTGAATGAAAGACCATTCATGGCAATGCATTAGTTCCAAATGTAGTTTTTGTTAAGGAAACAGGGATTTTATAGCCAACTCAACTATAGTTGATCACACTGGTACCATAAGCGATCTGATTTGAGTACAATGTTATTGCATTTGCCTGTAGTATAATAATTGTGTGGAGATTAACAGTACCACTAATGTATTTTTTTATCTTCTTTATTTCTTACATCAACACCCAAGGGCAAGAAGAGGGGCACTGCACCGGCAGGTCCGGCAGGAGCTGGGCAGAAGATAACCACCAGTGCAGATGCTGATGGCTCTGCTCATCCCAGTGAGTTTTATTATTTAATATTATTATTGTTTTTTCCTTAACTTTTACCTCTCCCTACTTTTAAACTACTTTTAATTTTGCGTTGTCTACTTTTTTCATATTATCTCCCTTTCTCCTATCATCCCTGCATTATCTTTTTTTCTGTCTTTCATTGACGATTTTGCATTCCACCCCTTCATTGCTCTTCAATGATTCCAACTTATCGACAGTCATAGGCTATAGCTATGCCCCTCTACTATGCAACGCTTTTGGTGTTCTTGACTACCTGGCTGTTCTAACATTCCAACAAAATGCACAGACTGATATTTTTGACAGAAGATACTTGTTAGAAATGGGGTTTTTGGTTGGCAGTTAGGTTGCCCTCTGTCCAAGCAAGAACCCTCACTCTAGTCAGGGTAAGTCACACACAATCCAAAATCAGCCTGTGCTCACCCTCCGGTAGCTTGGCACGAGTAGTCAGGCTTAACTTAGAAGGCAATGTGTAAAGCATTTGTGCAATAAATCATACAACACCATAGCATAACACCACAAAAATACACCACACAGTATTTAGAAAAATATATAATATTTATCTGGGTATCTTCAGGTCAAAACGATCAAAGTTGCAATATGAATTTGTAAAGATATCACTGAAAAGTGATATAAAGTGTCTTAAGTCTTTAGAAAGTAAACAGAGTCTCTTTCAAACACAAAGTACCTGGTTTCTGGTGGAAAATCTCCTCAGAGGGCCACAAAGGAAGAGGTGCGTGGAAAAAGGGTGTGTGCGTCGATTTCTCCCCAGCACACACGGACTTGCGTCGTTATTTTCCACGCGGGGAAGTCGGGCGTCGTTTTCCGGCGCGCGGACAGTCTCTTTCTGTGGGTCGCGGGGATTACCAGACGTCCCGGGTCTGTGCGTGGATTTTCCTGCTTGTTTTCCGGCTGCGCGTCGTTCTGCGGGGCTGCGCGTCGAAGTTTCGGTCTCACGGCAGGCGTCGCGTCGATTTCTCCTGCGGAGTCGGGCGGCCTTGTCCTTGCGAGGCCGTGCGTCAAAGTTTTGATCTCACGGCAGGCGTCGCGTCGATTTCTCCTGCGGAGTCGGGCGGCGTTGTCTTTGCGAGGCCGTGCGTCAAAGTTTTGATCTCACGGCAGGCGTTGCGTCGATTTCTCCTGCGGAGTCGGGCGGCGTTGTCCTTGCGAGGCCGTGCGTCAAAGTTTTGATCTCACGGCAGGCGTTGCGTCGATTTCTCCCGGGAAGTCGGGCGGCGTTGTCCTTGCGAGGCCGTGCGTCAAAGTTTCGGTCGTCCCGAAGGCGTCGCGTTGATCAGCGTCGGTGTGCGGCGTTTTTCTTGCCGCGGAACCAGCTGTGCGCCGAAAAGTTCGGCACACGGAGCGTCCAAGAGGAAGAGTGAAGTCTTTTTGGTCCTGAGACTTCAGGGAACAGGAGGCAAGCTCTATCCAAGCCCTTGGAGAGCACTTTTACAGCCAGGCAAGAGTTCAGCAAGGCAGCAGGCCAACAGCAAGGCAGCAGTCCTTTGTAGAAAAGCAGACAGGTGAGTCCTTTGAGCAGCCAGGCAGTTCTTCTTGGCAGGATGTAGTTTCTGGTTCAGGTTTCTTCTCCAGCAAGTGTCTGATGAGGTAGGGCAGAGGCCCTGTTTTATACTAAGTTGTGCCTTTGAAGTGGGGGTGACTTCAAAGAGTCTCTAAGAAATGCACCAAGTTCCCTTTCAGCTCAATCCTGTCTGCCAGAGTCCCAGTAGGGGGTGTGGCAGTCCTTTGTGTGAGGGCAGGCCCTCCACCCTCCCAGCCCAGGAAGACCCATTCAAAATGCAGATGTATGCAAGTGAGGCTGAGTACCCTGTGTTTGGGGTGTGTCTGAGTGAATGCACAAGGAGCTGTCAACTAAACCTAGCCAGACGTGGATTGAAGGGCACAACAAGATTTTAGTGCAAAGAAATGCTCACTTTCTAAAAGTGGCATTTCTAGAATAGTAATATTAAATCCGACTTCACCAGTCAGCAGGATTTTGTATTACCATTCTGGCCATACTAAATATGACCTTCCTGCTCCTTTCAGATCAGCAGCTGCCACTTCAACAGTGTATGAGGGCAGCCCCAATGTTAGCCTAGGAAAGGAGCAGGCCTCACAGTAGTGTAAAAACGAATTTAGGAGTTTCACACTACCAGGACATATAACTACACAGGTACATGTCCTGCCTTTTACCTACACAGCACCCTGCTCTAGGGGTTACCTAGGGCACACATTAGGGATGACTTATATGTAGTAAAAGGGGAGTTCTAGGCTTGGCAAGTACTTTTAAATGCCAAGTCGAAGTGGCAGTGAAACTGCACACACAGGCCTTGCAATGGCAGGCCTGAGACAGGGTTAAGGGGCTACTGAGGTGGGTGGCACAACCAGTGCTGCAGGCCCACTAGTAGCATTTAATCTACCTGCCCTAGGCACATGTAGTGCAGTCTACCAGGGACTTACAAGTAAATTAAATAGTCAATCATGGATAAACCAATCAGTAGTACAATTTACCCAGAGAGCATATGCACTTTAGCACTGGTTAGCAGTGGTAAAGTGCCCAGAGGTCAAAAGCCAACAACAACAGGTCAGAAAAAATAGGAGGAAGGAGGCAAAAAGTTTGGGGATGTCCCTGTCAAAAAGCCAGGTCCAACAATACTGCAGTGCTAACCAAACTGTAATGATGCATTGCGGTTGTATTTTTTTTATTTAAAAAATATCACTAGGAGGTGTACCAGGAATCTAAAATCTGTATACTGTTTTTTATAGCAACACCAACCAGTGGAGCCAGCTCAAATTTCACCGCTGCAGGAGCAGATGGAGCAGGGGGAGACATGGCGGCAGGGAGGGCGATGGTAAGTCACTTTTCTATCTGCAACTCAGCAAAAGCACACATAATATATGCTAAAATTATGGTTTGATGGAAACGTGAAAGAATGGAATGTTAAAAGAAAGGATGGGTGAAAAGAGTGACAGGAAAGGATGAGCATGTGGATGAAAAAGGATGCTTGAGTGGGTATGGATATTGAGTTAATGGATGGATGGGTAAAAGGATGATTGAAAGAATGGATGAGAGAAAGTAAAGCTTAAATCATGGTGGCTATGGGTGTATATAGGGGAAGAATGAAAGGACAATTGAATAATTGCTTGGATGAATAAAAAGAGAGCTTTTCTTCTGTAGAGAGATCAGTGACGTCCCTCTATTCTTCTATAGCAAAAGCTCTACCTACCTGCCCAATCCATCTGCTTTACTCTGCAGTAGAGTAAGTCACATTTCTTTGCTTTCCTTACTGCCCAGTGAATCAATTTGTTGGAAAGAATTTGTGATGGTGGGTGAGCCCAGTGAGTAAAAGGGGACTAGTAAGTACCCAATTTGCTTTCAAGTTTGGTGTAAGAGATTCTCTGTGACGAACATGCCAAATAGAATGTATACAGCCCATTTCTTCCCCTGAAGTGAAGTACATCATTCCCCCCATCTACGTATGGCAGGCAGGATGAGTATATTCTCATTTTATACATGATATGTATGACGTGTCTTTTTCATTCATCTGCCTATTTGTGGTCAGGGTAGAAACTAAACTAAGTGAAAGGCGTGTGGGGAAGAGCAGGGCCATTGGAATTAAAGATAAATAATTATCAGCTATAGCTACCCGAACTGCAGGCAGTAGCAAAGTTCATGAAGCACTGGCTAGCATGTCTCAAATTATTTGGCACAACAACTAGTACTCCATAGTGCATAATGCCTTACTCATCATAAATGAGAGGTAATTCATTTTTATTTTTCCACTAAATGTGTCTGTTTAGTTACTAGAAAAGCCTTTCAAAGAAAAAAATATATATATTTTTTAAGTCTGGTCTTATTTGGCCTCAATTAGTTTTCTACCAGACAGTCAGTGCTTTTTAAGTGAGGCATGTGTAGGTAAACAAATAACTTATTGGTCTTGTGACTCTCCTACTCATAATCACATCGAATTCCAACATCCAAGCAATGTAGTGCTCCTGGGCCACCCACTACCTATGATTTGAAGAATTGTTTGTTCAGAGCATTGTTTATAATTTGTCTTTTTTATTCTTCTTTTTCTCGATACAGCTACTCCTGCTTGACAACCACCAACTAGGTCGGAGATAGTGTCCCGTCTGCGGCACCAGAGGCTGGGGAACATCCAGGTCGATATCAGCGGCTGGTGATCCTGGAGAAGGGAAGAGGCCGAAACAGATGCCGCAGACCCTTGACCCGGCAGATCAGCATGCCAGCCCCGAGCCTCCCAACCAGTGCATCACCGCCGTTGCCACCAGCAGTCACAGTCCCTGATTGCAACTGCTGCTGCACCCTCCCACTCCAACAGGGCAATGCTCAGATGCATCCTGCAGTGGATGGACTGCATTGAGAGCCCCCTTGCCAGCATTGAGCAGAGCCTGGACCAGCTCCTGGACCATATTGACAGTGCCTTCTTTTGAGCCCTTTTAAAAAAAAGTTTGTATTGGTGGGAGGGACATGTTGTTGGTGTAGATGGTGGGGAAGGATTTGGGATGGACTCTGGACTCTCCATTAGACTTTTTGGGGACATGATTATTTGTTCATGGAGAGGGGTGGGACTGTTGTGGGTAGAGAGGCAGGGTTTTCTATTGGTAAATAATTAAAGGGGATATTTGTTTTGTGTCTCAAATCTTTATTTTGGAGTTTTAGACTTTTAGTTTGCACTGCTGTCTTTTAGTGTAGTCTGTTATTTTAATCTACTAAAAAAAGTTTATGTCATTTACTTATACCCTTGCTCTATTGCTCTCAGCAACTATATATATTGACCACTAGGGGATTATTGCCCTTCCCTATTTTGCAGACAAAAACCTAGTACACCCAGACAACATCTTCATCAGTAGGAGTTAATCACTAACTAAACAATTCACTTCAATCCATAGTTCTTCTTTTACCTGAATAGATGAAGCGACTTAGGGGGTCATTACGAGCTTGGCGGGCGGCTAACCAAGTTTTCGCCCGCCGGCCCAGCGGGGATGAGGCCGCAACATAGGAGCCGGCTCCTAATGGAGCCGGCGGTGTTGCGGTTGTGCGACGGGTGCAGTAGCACCCGTCGCGCTTTTCACTGTCTGCTATGCAGACAGTGAAAAGCTGGCCGGGGCCCCTGCACAGCCCATGCCAGTGGCATGGGCAGTGCAGGGGCCCCCAGGGGCCCCAGGACACCCCTTACCACCAGCCTCTTCCTGGCGGTGCAAACCGCCAGAAACAGGCTGGCGGTAGGGGGGTCATAATCCCCAGGGCAGCGCTGCTTGCAGCGCTGCCCTGGCGAATTATCACCGCCGGGGCTAAAACGGCGGGAAACCGCCGGCCCCGGCGGTGCGACCATAATACTGGTCTCCGTACCGTCAGCCTGTTGGCAGTACGGACGCCACATTACCCCTGGCGGTCTCTGACCGCCAGGGGCGTAATGACCACCTTAGTCTTCTTACTGGAGGGTTTCTCCTAAGGTAGCATCTTAAGGGGATGTTAGGGGTAGTAGTAGCAGACTAGTGTGCTAACAGGGAAGATAGAAGGTATCACTCCTACCTATGCAAACACCAACCGCAGGAAGGTTTTCATCACTGCCAACTAGATTGAAAGAAAACAGAGAGTTTGTGGGTCATATGTTATAACTTTAGAAAGACCCAGACCAGACTACCACAATGACAACATTAGACACACAACAAAGAAGACCATATGATAACAAAATTTAGCAATATCAATTTCTTCTGAGCGAAGGTGGGGAGCTATGAAACTAAACTTGGAAGTGAAATAATGGAGCCAGGAGAAGTGGGCTCAGACTCGAGTGGCTGGACCAGGTTAAGCGTTCACGGAAAACACACAAAAGGCATGAATGATGATGTTGATGGAGCTGGTGTGGAATATTACTTGGGTAATAAAAGGCAGAACGTCATGCAGGGAATTGATGTTGCTTTCACCACATTCACCCCAGCAAGTGTGTGATTCATTTATGGTGTAAAATTAGGTCACACCTCAATAAATCACACAGACCGGGGGAAGAGGGTTAGGGGCTCCATGAATTGATGGGGAGGGGGATTTGGGGAAAGGTGTGAGAAAAACAAACACTATACCAAAGAAACCATAACAATATTTGTTGGGATGCTAAGCAGCACACTATCATCAATCTGTTGTGGAAGGACACAAAGGGATAAGTAAGTATAATACAGTTCAGTTAATACGTTGGAAACAGTCCTTCTGCCCCAGAAAAGCCCCAGACAGTATATCCTAAGTGTTATGTCTTCTAGTTTTGAAACATGGAAGACTGAATGCATCCCACTAGGCTCTAAAAAATATGATTGTTAAAAACAAAATTATATTGTGTTGCCAAATTGAGTGATGCATCTCCAGTCTTCTTGGAATGTCCGTCACTCTAGTGCCTGTCTGAACCTGTCCGGTAGGTAAGCTGGAGTCTTGAACTTTCCCCAAGGTCTGCTCGTGCAGGAGAGGACTAGGGGAAGGTCGCATATTGGAAGAAACAGTAGCCTTATTGTACAGTAAAGGAGATGGACAAAAGATAGCAAGGTATGCTTCATGGGGAGCAAGGAGTATACCAAGAAGACTCAGAGGCAGAGCAAGAACATAAGAGGAGTTTCACATTGAGCTAGCAATGCAACAAACTCATATTCAGCGTCATTTCCAAATCAACGCGCCTCTATCCAGTTCAAAGAGCTGAGTAAGTACTAGGCCTCAGGGTCTTTGCCATCATTATGGGTTCTCTTGGAAGTCAAACACTTTCCCCTTTCTAGCTATTGAGGTAGTCCCACCCTGAGCCCTTCCATCTTCCTTCCCCAGATACAGAGAAGCTCAGTCCCAGTCCCAAACAAAGCAAAGTAGAACTGTGGAGTGCACTGCTGTTGAAGAACAAATAGAGAAACAGAACTGGAGTATTTTTTTGTGTAGATTTTTGGTTTGGCAACTAAAGTGGCAGGTCTGTTCTGAGGATCCAGAAAAAAGGAGTAGACCCTGAAGGTAAATTTCACTACTTTGGAAAGGCCAATCACTTTCAGGAAAAATGATCACCCACTAGCCCCCAAACATCATCAGAAACAAGTTTACATATTTGTTGAACTCCCTCCATCACTGTCAGTCACCACATACATCAGTCATCACTAACAAATTCACAATCAATCAATATATCACCACTCTATGGTGCAATAGTTACTTAGTAGTTCCCTCTTCCAATCCAAGCACAATGGTTGAACAAAATATCTTGTTGGCATCCACACATCGAATTAGGCACTGGCACTGGCAGTCTTTTAATCAATTATCTCCTAAGGCAGCCGTGCTAGGTGATGTAAAAAATAGGATAAGCAATGGCATGTGAGGGAGGCAGGCATTATCTCCAATGTCCCGAAGGGTATGTGGGGGCTTCTTCACTGCATGCTGGTCCAACTTCAATTCAGGCTTATATGTGACTATAAAATCAAAGGTGGGGCAGCAGAAATCCGACACAAACATAATGTTACACTAGGATTTTCTTTTAAAGAAAGAAAGAGAAAAAGAAGCTGAACAAGAAATTAAATAAAACATTGTAGGGTGGCACTGGCATACTCAAACCGGGAAGTAGAGTTAGTCCCCTAACTCTTGGGGACTACCTCAATCATCAAAATCGGCCCAAGAGGTCCCAACTTATGGCATTTTAAGAGTTTGAGAACCTTTGACCTTCTGCCATCATATCTTAATTTACCCCTGGGGTGTGCCATGTCCCGGGGGTCTCCACAAGTTTTAATAATTCATTTTTGTCCTAGAGAGGGGACAGATGTGGGGTCCCCTCCCAGATGCTCTGTCTCAACAGAGGACCCCATCCCCTGTGCATATTTTTCACATAGTGGGTTGAGATCCCAGCTTCCTGTAGGGGGTTGCCATGCAGGAGCCGGCTGATCAGCAAGGGGTCGACTCCCTCAACTGCACCCAATGTAACAGAAGCATGGGGTGGGACTGGGCCCTCCCAAAAAGGAGACACAAAAAGAAAAAAGATATGCGGGCTCCGGCATAGTGTGAGACTCATCGTTAAAATATGTTATAATATTCACTGCTCCTGGAGAAGCGCCCCATAATGCTCAGAAGGGCTTTTCTTATGTGCCTATTTTGTCCTGCACAAGGTAGCTCCAGTGTGGTTGGGGCACCAACAACATCATGAAAGAAAAGTGGGGGGATTGCAGGAGTGCAGCACCTCCCCCTCAAGAACTTTTAAGAAAGACTGACACTATGGGGGTCATTCTGACCCTGGCGGTAGACTACCGCCAGGCCAACGACCGCGGATGCACCGCCAACAGGCTGGCGGTGCATCCATGGGCATTCTGACCGCGGCGGTACCGCCGCGGTCAGAAACGGAAAACCGCCGGTGTCCCGCCGGTTTCCCGCTGCCCTGGGGAATCCTCCATGGCGGCGCTGCAGGCAGCGCCGCCATGGGGATTCCGACCCCCTTACCGCCAGCCTGGCTCTGGCGGTTTTGACCGCCAGAACCTGGCTGGCAGTAACGGGTGTCGCGGGGCCCCTTGGGGCCCCTGCAGTGCCCATGCCACTGGCATGGGCACTGCAGGGGCCCCCTAACAGGGCCCCACCAAGATTTTCAGTGTCTGCCAAGCAGACACTGAAAATCGCGACGGGTGCATCTGCACCCGTCGCACCCCTTCCACTCCGCCGGCTCCGAATCCTCATGGAAGGGGGTTTCCCGCTGGGCTGGCGGGCGGCCTCCTGGCGGTCGCCCGCCAGCCCAGCGGGAAACTCAGAATTACCGCGGCGGTCTTTTGACCGCGCAGCGGTATTCTGACTGCGGTACTTTGGCGGGCGGCCTCCGCCGCCCGCCAAGGTCAGAATGAGGCCCTATGTTTGTTAGGTTTGCCAGGTCGCCAGGTCGTGAAATCCAGGATACCTCTGGGATTTCAGCAGTGTCTTAAAGCTTTCCCCAGGAGTGCAGCGCTCTCTAGGGTTGCTGCCTGGATGTGTATAAAGGAAATACATGTGCTAAAAGGCCCTCTAGGGACTAGGGGGCATAATTAAACTTTTTTCCACAAAACTGTGCTAATGCAGTTTTGTGGCAAAAAGATTAGTGTTGGCCTGCACCATTACACAGCACCAGTTGGGCGCTATATTAAAGGAATGGCGCAAGCTGGAACTAAGCTTGGGCTAGCGTTAACAAAAGCTACCCTAGCTAGGTGGGGGTGGCGGTATAGGGTGAGGAGGTTGTGTGCCAAAAAAAGATGTTAGGATGGTTTGCGGCACAAAAAATGCCGCCAACCAGCCTTGCATCATTTCCAGATGCACAACCATCCAAAAACATGAAACATGACTCCTGTCTTAGAAAAGACCACCCCAATAGCCAGCACAGGGGGCCAGTGTCCCCTGGGCATGGCATGGCATTGCACCCATTGCCATGCAGGGGGGCCCATGTCAGGGCCCCCAATGGCACTTAAAAATATTTTTGAGAAATACCTACCTATACTTACCCTACTTACCTGGGTTCCCCATCCTGTCATGTCCCTCTGGTGTGGGTGGGGATGTTCCTGGGGCTTGAGGTGGGCACCTGTGGACCCATTCCATGATGTTTGACCATGGAAATGGGTCTACAGATCCCCTAACGGCTGGTCTTACCCAGGTGTTAAATAATGGCGCTAAGCAAGTTAGTGCCATTATTTGGGTCCACCTCCCAACTGTGCGTCATTTTAGCACGGGGAATAAATATGGCGCTATGGGAATAACATACTTTTTTGGATGGGAATGCCTACCTTGCATCTCATTGACGCAAGGTGGGTTCAGGTATCCAAACAGTGGTGCAAACTCCAATGTTGTGATGCTAGGCCGGTCTACTGCCAAAATGTAAATATGGAAATCAGTTTGCACCGCATTTACGTAAAAAAAAGAGGCAAATGTGGCGCAAACAGAGTATAAATAAGTCTTTGGTTACATGCAATGTAATTAAAATGTGACTTTTGTCCGGGAGCACTCCCTGATTAGGCTGTGGTCCCCTAACGGAACAAAGTCATCCTGAAAGGGTGTGGTGGCAGATTAGATCCCAGAGAAACTACTGTGGTTGATGGTCAATGATCCGGTAAAGGGTCTTGTATCCTAACTCGACTGAATGAGGGTAATGGGTTGTGTAGTCTCCGTGGGGGAGGGGAACAGCCAGTGACCCATGGGATCGGGTTTAGACCTATCTGCTTTTGCACTAAACTCTTATCAGGAACAGTGTGGTGGGCACAGTGTTGCGTGATCTAAGGTAAGGGTGGGCTCAGACCTGCTATGTCCATGAAGGTGGTTAGTGTCCTGGATGCATCCAATCTAGAAACTGGAGGGTTTTTAGTGTAATCTGGGTTCCCTATGTAGGTAGGTGGACACATGGTTGAGCTAGGTGGGTGATCTTAGCATAGGCAGGCCAGTGGACGATCTCAGTGGTAGCGGGCAAATGGTGTATCTGGTCATAAGCCATTCCCACTTCTTACCACTGAGTATGTGGGAATAACCATGAGTGATGGTTATCCCTTCCTTACTTTCAGCTGGTGGCAGTGTTTGTTACAATTGGGTTCCACCCATTCAGTACACCTGGGTGTTTTGCTTTTTGGATACCCACACACTTTTTACTGTGGGTGAGCCTCATTATATATGTCTCACCCATGCTAATCACATGGTAAATGGATGGCACCTCTGTATAATGATGATCAAAGTCTGCAAGTACAAAAGTTAGGAACTGTGGGGATTTCAAATGATCTTTGGATAAATTTGAATACATTGTTTGAGATTTGTATTCCTATAGGTTCGCGGTTGGAGTACAAGAGTGCTGTTCCAGAATAGTCCACCTTCTATTGTGATGGTGGAAATATAAATTAATTCTTGAACATTTGAAGACTAAAGTACTGCAAATATCAAATGTGCAGCTGCAGTTTGCAGTTGTATATTGTGTAGACTGCTGATTCTCAATCAGGGCCTGGAGTCAGAGAGAAAGGCAGACATAAGTGCAGATGCTACATGAGTACACACCCTTTACATATTAAGCCAGTGGGTGCACACCTACTTCACTGATATGCACTCAGTCATATTACACATTTTTCTATGGTGGTAGTGGCCTGGCGCTGACCTCCCCCACAATCCATATCATCTGAGCAGACCGATATTGTTATGCCTACACCTTCCTGCACAAAAACAATCCCCTGAGACATTTTCCTTTCTGTGTGTGCTGCAGTATGCAGTGCACATAGAAAGAGGAAAAAAAGAGGAGAACTAAGCCTATTTCACCTTGTTACGCCTCACCTGGAGAGGCATAGCAGTTTTGGTGCATTCCCTGGTGTACCACTTATGGTAATTCTGGAAATGCGTCAAAATCAATGGATGTTGTGTGAGAACACCCATGCACCACCCATGGAATGCGTCCCTGGGGCAGAGTAATGTAACACAGTGCTTTGTGTTGCATTGTGTCACTCTGGATTAATTAAGTCGCTCAGGATCAAACAAGGTGGCCTTGCGTGGCTTGATAAATAGCATTTAGTAGCTGCAACATCCTTACATCTCGGTGCGTGATGCAAAAGTGACTCAAATACTACATAAGTAAGGCCCTAAGTTTATATTTATTGATCTACAATAGGGGTAGGAATGTTACTTTGGCCACCCCTGCAGATGCAGTTCATGAGAAATGAAGTACAATGACTGCAATGCGAACAGGAGACATTAATGTCCAATGCCTGCAATGTCCCTTTTGGTTTTCCTACACTGGCACAGGACTGCTGCAAAGAAACAGGCTACATTCCAGAGGATTATCTTTTGGATTTATTTTCCTAATAAAGTTTTATTAGTGGTGTAGCAACATTGTTAAGAGATTTTGAGCCCAATTGACTGTATTTACACTTTCCATTTTAGCCTTTTTTTTTTACTTAAACAGTAACTTAAATACTACTCATTTTTAACCATTGACCTTTTCATGTTTTTTTCTTAGCATAAACTACGTTTTTACCTCTGCCCATTACTGAACCGTAAGGGATGGTTTTAGAGTTTAGTGGTAATGGAAAACCCTCTAATTTGCAGGGGAAGTGGTGAGTTCTCTATGGAGAATCCTCTGGTGCAATTAACTCCATTAAGGAGTGGAAACGGCAGAGGTAACACCTTTAGTCCTAGATTTGCGATGAAATGCACGGTTGCTTGCGTAGTGATTTTCAATTTTGGGCTATGCTTGCAGGTTTTTGTAATGACGCAAAACATTGCATCATTTTGCATCATGCAGTCACCATGTAAAGCCTAAGTAAATAACGCTCTTAGGCCCTTATTATGCGTTGCCATTATTGAATGTAAGAATTAGCGCTCCCAATAAAAAACAACACTGAGGTGTTCTGTATTACCACCTATTACAAGTTTTTGGGGAATAACATTTGGATTTTTCTGTACAAAAAAGTGCATATTTCAGTATTTACCAGGAATTTCTCCCTCAATACATATCGGCAAGGTCTAACCTGTTGATATTTTACACAAACCCCATAATTCCGATATGTGCGGAATTCCAGCTAGGGTCATGGTGAGGTGATGCTGCTGCCAGCAGCAGTGCCACATCAGTAGACTGCTGCAGACCGTATCATGACCCATGATACGGCCTAGGGGTGTTCTTCTGGCGGACACTGCTGCTGGCAGCAGCGCTGTGTCACGTCTCCTGCGGGAGGACCCCCTGCAAGCAGGTAAGTCGGGTGCTCTGACAGGGGAGGGAAGTGGGGGGTGTTGTGTGGGTGTGTGTGTGATTGTGTGCCTGCATGTGGGTGTGTGGTGTGTGGAATGCGTGTGTGCATGAATGGGTGTGAGTGTCCGTGTATGTTGTGTGGTGTGAATGCGTGTGTGCTAGAATGTATGTCAGTGTGTGTTGATGCATATGTGAATGAATGTATGCATGCGTGTGTGAATGTGGGTATGAGTGTGTATGTCGTGGAGATCAGGAGGGGGAGGGTAGGGAGGACTCTGGGGAGGGGGAGGTGGGTGGGGGAGACCCCTATCAGTGTCAGGGAAGGAATTCCCTGGCACTGATAGTGCCTACCACCATGGTTTTTGTGGTGGTAAGATTGCAATGAAAACTATGGCGGTAGGCGGGGTCATAATCCTGCGGATGGGATAGTGACGGCCACCTGGCTGGAGACTGAAGTCTCCAGCCCGGCGGCTGTTACCGCCTTGGCAGACGGAGTGGTACATTGGTGATTTGGCTTGAGCCAAACCGCCAATGTCATATTTTGGGGAAAGGTACCGCCAGCCTGTTGCCAGTACCTTTCTCCAAAATACCGCCGTCCGCCAGGGACATAATGAGGGCCATAGTCATATCTTTCTATGTGTGGAGACTCTGCAGTCATACAGATACCACTAGCCTAGTCAAATGCCCATGTGAATAGCAAACAATTGTAAACTTCCACAAAAGTAAGTGAAGGTTGACCTAATCAGGCCCTCTATATTTTAACTCCTGACTACACTGCATTAGGATTGTTGATTCCTCCATTCTTCAATACATCTGACAATGACCAGCTATGAGCTTTCCCAATTGACCTAATGGAGAGCCAAAAGTATGCTAAGATTCTTTGGTCCATCTTTACCTTTGAATAGCTGGATTCTCTGCAGGATCAGAAAGAGCACAATAACCTTCAACTGTCTCTCCTACCTTTGCTTTGCCAGTGACATCCCCACAGATCTTTACTTTTGATGAATTTCTAGGCCCTACTGTTTTGTGTCAAGGACAGAAAGGAGCCTTTTAAAATGTTGAAATGTTCTATTCCGTTGAATGATTCCTAGCTTTATTGCATGCATGACAAATTCAAAGGAGCAAACCTTCAGTTTTTCACCTTCTTTCACAGGACAAGCTCAACTGATGCCAGCCAAAGGTCCAGGACCCAAGGCGGCACCTTCTGGAGACTAGGAACTTATTGCAGCAGAGGCCAGTAGGGCTCAGGCAGGTCCCATTGCAGGTCCAAGCAGGTCCAGTGCAACAGGTCCGCTAGGCAGTTGCACAAAGGCATCTGGAGCTTGCTGTGTCCCTGTAGCTCAAAAAGGAGATCAGCCAACTGACCCTTGGAGTCACTCAAGTAGCCTAGGTAAAGGAAACAGGTCCACTTTTCCTTTTTGAAGCAGCAGGATAGCCCTCTGAGGGTCAAGGCAGTCCTCAAGCAGTAGGGTGGTCCTCTGGTAATAGCAAGATAGTCCTTTGGAGAACAAGGCAGTCCTTCTTCTATAATGTCCACAGGTCATGGAACATACTGAAGAGTAGCTCTAGATGTCCAATATTTATATGTAGTGCCAGCCTTTGAAGTGTAGGGGTTTACTGTACTATCCCTACATCTGGTTCTAAAAAGTTTTTGCTTTTCCCTGTCAAATCTCCAAGACGTCTGGGATGACAAAAGACTACTGTCAGATTCATTTATGTGTACAGGAGGCAAAGCCCTGTGAAAAGTAAATGAAGTGGGTACAGCTCTTCCCCCAGCAATCCTGACAGGATAGCCCATCCTATATACAACTAATCCCCTTTTGTGTCACTGTCTGAAAGGAAGACACAAACCATTAGCAGAGTAATTCACTGTCATGTGACGTAGGATATTGGCAGAAGGCACAAATGGACAGGGCAGGAAAATGCCTAGTGGCATTTTGAGAATTGTGACTTAAAATCTGACATTATCAATACAAGGTTATCACTTATTAAATGTAGTAAGTTAATAGTGAAAAACAATTCTAGGCGTTTTTCCACTACCAGGACATGTAAAACTTAAACCCGGATGTCTTACTTTTTAAATACAAGGCACAATGCCCTAGGAGTCTTTGGGGCCTACATTAGGGGTGACTTATAGGTATTAAAATGCAAGGTGTTGGCATGCCAAAAGGATTATTTTGCAGGTCGAAATTACAGTTTAAAATAAAGATTCCCTAAACATTGTATTCCTAGAAGACATCCAGATTGTGATATGGGTTCTCACCAATAAATTATTTGAGTAAACCTATGATTAATTTTTAAGTTTGAACTGAACCTCCACTTTTTGTCCAGGAGTTACATGTATATCAGAGCTCCAAGGAGGTGTTTGAACCAACCCTGGCGGTATTTACCTACTAGGGTGAGAAAAACACTAATGATGAAGCATGCCAAATATTCCTGAGAGATATGGCATTCACACATATATAGAAAATCTGGAGGCCTTTGCACTCTTGGTGTATGGTTGACTGAGATTAATGAGGTACTGTACATCACATTAAAGGGTCATCACAATCTCTAGTATCTCTAATCTATTTTAGTCAGGAATAAACGTTTTATATGAGTTAACAGGTTTTGTTAAATCTTTTGTTATTTCTTCTTTATTAAAATCATCATATAAATTCATCAATATTAGTCATTTCTTTTGTCAATAATCAAGTAATCGACAAATCATAATAAATGCATTGAGTGCATTTAATAAAGGAAATAAGCTCTGTTTTAGCAATGAGAGGGAAATAAAGGTGACAGTTCAGAAACCCAAAAGGAGTCCTGAATTAAAGAGAAATCATGAAGCATAAAGCTTCACCATCAAAATCATATCAATATTTCAATAATCATCCAAAGCAGAGCTTCTCATGAAGGAGGTTCAAGGCACTCAGTAGAACCTCACGCACATGACAAATGGGATAGTGAGAAGAGGTAACCTTCTCTAGGAAAACACACTATTATAGACAGACAAAATCAATATTGCAAATGCACATGGTTTCTTCTTTCTTTAGTCAACCAATCAGCTCTTGAGGCGCCCATGAGAATGCATTCACTCCCCATCTTCTCACAAGACCACAATATTCTTCAGTCAATAACTTCTAAGACTGCAACTATGTTTTATCGTGTAACTAACTGTCAACACCAGAACAGTATGCGCTCTATTGGCGTTCAAAAACGCAAAAAAAACATCACTTTAAAAATAACATGATTCATGAATTTTGCTGATATGTTGTATTTTACCCTTTTGCATTGCAGAGTTCAATCCTAAACACTTATTCTTAATATGTTTACAAATACTGTTTCTTTGCAAGGTATTGCTACAGGTTTTCAGAGTGGGTTAGGGTGTTGCCTCTTTCCAGGGCCTTCCAGAGACTTTCCCTGCAACATGCCTGGGCGTGGTTCTGGGCTGGGCCAAGACTCTATATAAGGAGAGTCAGCCCAACTCCCAGTGCTCACTATTCAGAGGTTCCAGTGCAGAAGAGCAGCTATTTCCAGAACTTCAGTTCCAGTGGCCTTTTTGATCTCCCAGTTCTGCTTTGAAATCTTCATTGGTGCATCTTGTTCCTGGGTGGTAAGACGGTAGTTGGGTTTATTCCCAATACCGTTTATTTTATCTAGAATTATCTCATTCTAAGATCTGATCGTTTATTTATGTTAACAATTTGTTTTAAGGTCATAGTCATAAAAAGTGCACTCAAGTATTTTTGTTAAAGTGTGTACATGGATGTTTATGAATCGGCAAGAAGTGCGATTCGTTTATAGTTTTGAAACTCATGTTACATTGCACGCCAGTGTTTATTGACATACACGTGGATATTTATGAATCAGCAGGAGGCGTGATTCATTTGAAAAGCTTTGAAATCTTGAGTTGCATTGCACGCTGGCATTTATTGACACATACATGATTGATCACGAATCGGCAAGAGGCGCGGTTCGTTTATGAAGCTTTAAAAGCTTGTGGAACATTGTGTGTTACTATTTATTGACATTTAAAAGAAGGTTTTGAAGTGACACGATGTATAATTCAATTTAAGATAATTTCAAAACCTGTCGCTAGTTATTGTGCAACCATTTCTTGACTTTGCATGGTGGCATTCGAGTCAGCAGGACATGCAATTTTTTACTAGAGTTTATTTATGTTGTGAACTGCATATTACCATTCCAGGATAATTGCTTGGTACAATTCGAGTTGACAAGTATGGGAAATATTTCTTGAACTATTGAACCCATTGAAAAATATTTCTTCTCTATTGTTTTAAGAGTGTAATCTGTGTTGAAAACATTTCAAGGAAAATATATATAGGATCAGAAGTTCTAGATGCAATATTATATGCTCCTAATATGCATATTCTTGTTATTCTAATTCATGCTTGAATAAGAAAAGTTTTATTTCAATTAATCTTGATTCCATTACAGGTATCTGATCATCACAAAATCTGTTCACTTTTAAAACTGCAATTCAAGATTGCTCATATTTTCAGAAAGACTATGGGGGTGATTCTGACCCCGGCGGTGGTCGGCGGGAGCACCGCCGACAGGCCGGCGGTGCCCCGCAGGGCATTCTGACCGCGGCGGTTCGGCCGCGGCAGATGCGGAAAATCGGCGGTCTCCCGCCGGTTTTCCGCTGCCCTTGTGAATCCTCCATGGCGGCGGAGCGCGGGGATTCTGACACCCCCTACCGCCATCCTGTTCCTGGCGGGTCTCCCGCCAGGAACAGGATGGCGGTAGGGGGTGCCGCGGGGCCCCTGGGGGCCCCTTCAGTGCCCATGCCAATGGCATGGGCACTGCAGGGGCCCCCGTAAGAGGGCCCCACTTTGTATTTCAGTGTCTGCTATGCAGACACTGAAATACGCGACGGGTGCCACTGCACCCGTCGCACCTTCCCACTCCGCCGGCTCAATTCTGAGCCGGCGTCCTCGTGGGAAGGATGATTTGCCCTGGGCTGGCGGGCGGCCTTTTGGCGGTCGCCCGCCAGCCCAGGGCAAATCCCAAAATACCCTCAGCGGTCTTTCGACCGCAGAGCGGTATTTTGGTGGGGGAAGTCTGGCGGGCGGCCTCCGCCGCCCGCCAGACTTAGAATGACCCCCTATGTTTATTAATATTTACTTCAGGTTATATTGTGTGTTCTAACCTTTTTTCCCATTAAAGGTCTCCTTCCCAGCAGTACCCTTCCTAATCCCCTCTTCCCCTCTTGAACTCTCACAGTCTCTGTGAATTGTCTATCAGAGTCTTGGAGTTGTTCATTAGAGGACGTGTTGGGAACGTGCGCAACCCCCGAGGATCTGGTGACTCTGACACTAACTCACTCAAGCTCTGATGATTCATCCCACATACAAGACTACATTCCCATGTGTGAGCTTCACATCTAACCTTCTAAATAGCAAGCCTATCCATTAGCTAGTAGTGGTCTTTTTTTAGAAGTCAAGTTGAGTCTTTTCTCTTTCTTTTCAAAGTTCCAGATCCTTTCAATCTCTTGTATTCTTTATTCTAAGACTCTTCTAATTCTAATTCTTTTAAAATCTGCTTCTTGTTTATTTCTCTGTTTGTCTTATTATCAAAATAACATCTACAACCCTTATAAAAAGCAAACAAGGTTCATAGGCAAAACTCAACCATTATTACTGCCACAAATATAGCTCTCCTTCAGTGGTAGCAAACCAGCTAATTGTAGAATCTCCTTTACCTAAATTCCCAAGAACACTAGTAGTTTCTAATGATTCTAACTCAGGTTTTAAGTTAGAAATGTTCTTTGTGAACTCTAAATTTGTCTTACTCTTGTCAGGCATGTAAGAACAGTAATGCTGAGCTTTCAGCATCTTGCAGACATTGCCTTTTTCTGCAAGTAAAATGTCTAAAGCTGAGCGAATTTATAAAACCCGTGATCTAACAGCAGCTAATTCTGTATTAACAACTAACAAAGCGCCATAAGTACTGGTTATCAATTTGTCTACTACAATTGAAAGCTTTCTAATTTTCTTATCATTTAAAACAACTCCCACTGGTGGAATGATTGCTACAAAAATATCTCAACTTATTGTGTTCCATCACTTATAGGAAGTGTATTTATGTGCGATGGTGTCATTGTCAAAGCATCTAGACTATTTCCATGATACATTTTAGGAAATAACAAAGCTAAATAGCAAAAGCCCGTCTAATTAGCGAGTAATTTAAAATAAGCATCCTGTCCACAAACAAAATAAACTCCTGGAATGACTGCTTCTTCTCCTTGCAGAATTTGCTACTAACCTCCCATCATTTTGAATGTGTGTTCACAACTGCTAATTCTCACAGGTCTCTTTCTGAATTCATTTCTTCTTTTGTAAACTCATATTTTTCCCTTTTGTCTTCTGTCTAATTTCAATTTAGGATAGATCACTACTACTTAAAATGTAACACTCATAATAATCTTGCATCTAGCTTTTGTTAGGAACATGTTTGTCTGCTGTCAGACATTTCTAAAAAACATAGCATCAAAAATAAAGCCAATAGTTTAGTTTCAGGCATTTTATACAAGGCAGCTCCTTAAAATTGTTATTTAGCTCCTTTAACGTTGTTTACAACAGTCTTCATATATTCATCTCTAACCCAATTCTGTCTTTTTCTAAATGTGTCATCCCTACTCTTTTGCTTCCGCCCTAGGCCTAGGGAAATCTTCTTAATTCTGTTTATTTAATAACATCAGTTTTTATTTCAGTTCTTTGCACTTTTTCATTTAATAGTGTCTTTCAAAATTTTTCTGAGTTAATTTTCAGCAGCTTTTCCCCTATAGCGTGTTTAGTGTGATGTCATGGAGGCTCAATTTGTTCAGATCTCAGATCAGTCAGATCCTCAACTGATGCATTTATCACATGATCCGTGTAGTAGCTCATTCAGGTGCAGAATACCTCCAACAGGGTACTCTCTCTCTTTTTGACCTTCTAGATGTCTGTTGATCCTTTTCCCTCTGTGTCACTTATGCTGCTTGGCTCTGTCTCCTTAGCAATTGTTGGCAGTATGTGTTTAACTAACGTAATTGATCTCAATTTCTTTCAACCATAGTTTCAAGGCCATTCAGCATCATGTGTGAATCTCCTTGTTACAATATTTGTTCCTTCTCCTGGATCATCCAATTGTTCTGATGCTGTCTCAACTGCGGTCTCACGTTGAGCTCTTGTTCTTCTTCATTAGTTTTTAATCCACTCTGTGATATTGCTGAGTCTTGGACTGGTGCAGTAGTCTGAGATACTTCACCTCCTTCTGCTTTTTTCAGTGATGCTGCTTGGTACAGAGCAGTCCCAGGTGCTCTTGGGTCTGGTTCGTAGAACACTATCTCTTCATAGGGACACTTCACCTTCTGAGTATGTGATGCATGCACCCAATTCAGTATCCCAGCACACTGATCAGCAGAGCTCGTGATCAGGTTTACTTGGAATGGCCCTTTCCATTGCGGTGCCAAGCAAGAATTTCACAGATGCTTCTTGATCTATATTGGGGCTAGGGTCATGACACAGTTCCTGATGTGGATTTGAAGCAGCAGCATCAACCTGGTAAGAGACAGAATGCATCACATCAGCTAATCCTTTGCAGTAATCAAGTATCATGTCATCTGTGATGTTCACAAGTGCATTCACAGGTTCGGCAGGTAGTCTCATTCCATGCCCCAATAGGATTTCATATGGTGATAATCCTGTCCTCCTATCAGGGGTACATTGGAGGCTCATCAATATCAAAGGCAAAGCATCTTGCCATGTCAGTGAAGTGGAGGCACACACTTTTACCAACCAGGGCTTCATAATTCCATTAAGCTGTTCAACAATTCCAGAAGCATATGGTAGATAGCTACAATGGAACCTCTGTTTCACCCATAAAGCTGCACACAGCATTCTAAGGACTTCCTTGTTGAAATGAGTCCAGCTATCTGACTTTAGAGAAATGAATAGCCCAAACCTGGGTATTCAATTATGCTTAAGTAAAACTGTCATTTCTCTATGTTGGGTAAGGTTCCACCCATCAAGAGAAAATGCACACTGTAACCAGCGTGAATCATAGCCTGTTACAAATAGGCATCCTGATAGGGTCCATCTGCAGTCTGTTAAAGAGGCCACCTGATCTTTCTATATGACTCAATGTAACTGGTGTACTTTCTGTACATTCATCTGTTGGCATGTCACACATCACTGGAACAATTCTTCTGTAAGCATCCTAAGTCTGGGGTCAAACCAATTTTGCTGGAACAACCTCATCATTGCATCCCTCCCAAGATGTGTAGGACCATATAAGAGTTGTGCCATGGGAAACAAACTGTCCGGCAGCACTGGTCTTCTGTCTGCCGAAATCCAAATGTTATTTGCATTTTTGCCACATCCTGCTCTAATCCAACCGTGCTGCTATACTCCTGAAATCTCTTCCTGCAGCCTCTTTAATTCTTCCCAAGTATCATCCACTGACAACATCGAAAAAGCAGGGTCCTCTTCATATTAATTTGTGTAAGCTCTGTTAAATGTGCAAGCACAGTATCGTGCAACTTCAGAAGGAAACCTGTTTCCAACTGTGACGTAGCCATTGCCCCTTCAGTTACCAGCACATTTAACTATTGCAATTTCTGTAGGCATCTGAAGGGCATCAAGCAGTCTTTTTACATGTTCACCATTACGCATTGATCATCTAGATGTGTCACGAACTGCACTCGACTTCTCATCTCTGCACGCAGGATTGGAGAACACACCCGGTCTTCTACAGGTTCTGGATAATCCCAGATAGGGGCATCCCTTACAAGTAGCCACGGTGCAGCTTGACAGGGAACGCCAAAGCAGACCGTACCCTCCAGAAGGAGTCCCAGAGGAAAAAAAAACAAGAACTGGGGAAAAACCTCAAACAGGAACTCCTAAAAAAGAAGAAAAAAAACAGGACTTGAAAACAGGAAAAAACAAGGCAAAAATACTACAAGGCGAAAACAGGAATGCGAACAGGAGCGAAGAGCACAACCAAAGGGAAATGTTTGCAACGCAAGGTAGAGCAAGACTGAGTGGCTTATATACTGAAAAAGGGGAAGTGACATCACAGGAAATTAAAAGAACGCCATCTTGAATTTGGGAAAAGCCCATAGAAAAGAAAAGGAAAAAAGAGGCAGCATATAAGAAAAAGAGCATGCTGGGAAATGCAAACAGGAAGAAGACAAGATAGACACAAACATGAACATGAAAAGGGCAGAATACTGAAGCAAGAAAAAAGAAAAGGAAAAGAAAAGAAAAAGACCAGAAGAAGGCCACCACCGACAGGGGAGACGAAAATGCCCTACAGTAGGTAAGGGCAACGCGACCGGGAGCGCAAAACACGCTTCCCGGGACGCGTTGCCAAAGTGACCAGAAAACGTGGGGAACGGCGCTCCGAGAATTGGCAGCGCGTTCCGACAGCAGATGCAAAAAGAGACGCTGCGTCGAGGCGCAGCGTTACAAGATGAGGTCATGAACCCTCTTTTTCTCTTTTTGACCATAATTGTCTAAAGTCATGGCTCACACCAAAGCCATACTGACTATTGGTAAATATAGTCACTCTCAATTTTGCTCATAGGCTACAAGCTCTTGCCAGGGCAATTAATGTTGCTACTTGTGCTGAGGTAACACCTCAAAGCCATGACGTTTCCACAACTTCTTAAATTGTACAGACAGTGAGACCTGCTCTCAGGGTATCTGCATTGCTTCTCAGACATGAGCTGTCTTCAAAATTTACAGAATCAGACTCTTCAAAACGTTTATCCATTATGCTGAGTCATGGCTAGGTGCATAAATCTGTGACATCTAGACAATCATGCTCAACATCATATTCATTCACAGTTTCAGGTATCGGCAAAAGAGTCGCTGGATTTACTGTATGACAAAGTCTTAGTTACACATTCCCTGTTGAGAGTATTTATTGTTCGTACTTTGTATGTCTGCTATTTGTCATATACTGTATTTCGGTTGGGGCAAGCAGAATCACTTCAGAATAAGGCATTATAACAATTAAAGCATGTACCACCACTATATTTTCACACTTCTCAACACTGACTCCAACTGCTGCAACTGTTTTAATGCAGCCGAGAAGTCAGTTGGCTACAGTGTCAAGGGTAATCGAAAAATAATCCACAGGTCTTCCTGAATCTCCATGCATCTGAGTAAGTACTGAGAGAGCGCATCTTTCCCTTTCACTGCAAAACAATGTGAACATCGTACTGTAATCAGGCATTCCTAGTGCTGGGGCACGACAGATACTGCCTCTCAGCATTAGGAAAGCAATTGTTGTCCCATGGAAGTGGCTCAGACACATCCTTGTGTTTCATCTTTAGTAAGGGTTTGGCCATTAGGGAAAAGTTTAGTATCCATTGTCTACAGTTAGCCAACCATTTCCAGGAACATCCTGACTTTTCTCTGTGTTCTTGGTGGATTCTTCTTAAGGACAATTTCCACTCTTCCTTGTGGCATCTTCATTGTTCCCTTCTCAATGTCCCAAGTATCAGACTTCTTTTTGACAGTATGGTAGTTTACTCAGACACTCCTTATGTCCATTCTCAGCTAGGTGATTCAACAATTCAATTGTATCCTGTCTTCAAGTCGCTTGTGTATCTGATGACACAAGTAAGTCATTGGTATATTGTACAAGAACTGGTCTGCAGGCATCTGCAGAGACTCAAGATCCTTTTTCAGGATTTGATTCAAAATGGATGGACTCACTGTATACCCTTGTGGAACTCAGCACTATGCCAAAACTCTATCTCAGAACAAGAAAGAGAACAAGAATTGGCTGTCCTCATGCAATGAGATGAAAAAGAAGACCTGACAGAGATCCACAATGGTAAACCATTCTGCAGTGCACAGGAGTTTAAAAAGTATTGTAGCTGGAGTCGGTACCACAAGACAACATGAAGCAACAATGTTGTTAATCCTTTGAAGATTTTGCACAATCCTATATTTACTGTTAGGCTTCTGTAAACCCATGATCGGAGAACTGCAAGGGCTTCCAACAATTTATTTTCAAATCCCTTTCCTTAACATGTCTTCAATTACTGGTGTTATTTCTGCACTTGTCAATGGGTTAAAATTATTTGGTGGTGCCCTCGGATGCACTGTATTGGGCTTCACTGTCATTCAGACTGGTTCTACACTTTTGATTAGTCTGATATCCTTTCCTGTATTCTTATACTTCTGAGTTCATAGTTTCTTTTAAATCAGAAGATTAATCCTCTACCGTCCTCACTGGATACAATCATATAGCTGTTCCTTGATGGGGCATTTTTAATTCAGCATATTCATCATGCACTTGAAACTCAACACCATTTGGTGTACAGTAAATGGTGGAATTTAACTTGCATAACAAATCTCTCCCTAACAGATTTAGAGGACTTAAATTGCAAACACTAAATTGATGATATTCTGCCAATGAACCTATTTTTACGGGGACTTTCTTTGAAACTAGGGCCCAGATTTATAAAAAATTATGCACAACTGCACTAGTACAGTTGTGCGTCAACAATGTTAACGTGAGCTACCACCATTCCCTAGAGCCATTCATGCACCATATTTAAAAAATGACACACAATGGTGCTAAGGAGTGGTCAGTGCCAAAAAAATGACGCTATCCATTGTGACTTGACACCGGAAAAAATGACGCTAATGCTGCAAAAGTGGTGCTGGACCGTTTTGCGGGGCGTTTTTTTTTACACAAAACGGGGGTAGCGCCATATTTAACAACATTAGCATAAAAAAACTATGGGAGCTAGAAAAAAACATTTGGGAAGACAAGCAGGAGAATGCAGGCCAGGAGAGACCCCAGGGAGATGCCAATCAGCCACGTACCAGCCAGGATGGTCCAGAAAAGTCCCAGGAGAAGGAGAAGAGGAAGAGGTAGTGTTGGTTTAGTGAGGAGGAGCATGTCATTTTGGTCAGAGAGGTGATGGAGCAACAACACCTTCTCTTCATCACCTCCAAATTGCCAATAGGTAGGAGAGAATCCATGTGGCAGGCAATAGTAGACAAAGTCAACAGTGTGGCAGAGGTGAGGAGGACTGTCGCCAATTGCAAGAAGGACTGGCATGATTGCAAAGGTAGAATTACTGAGAAAATGGCCAGGAACCGAAAGGCAACACTGCAGACTGGAGTTGGAAGTCCCACACCACAGGAGGACCTGGATGAGCTGGAGAAGATAGTCACAGTGGTCAGTCAGTGGAGGAGCTGGTCACTGGGATTGCAACATAGACTACCAAGCACTACCACAAATGTGGGGTAAGTTGCAGGAGGGGCTATCTGGAATCGCAAAAATGGCAGACGATAGAGGCACATAGGATGCACTCAATGCATGCTAAAGGGTTGCATCAGGACAAATACGCCCTGAATCAAAATGCCCCATTGCCATCCAAGCCACACTTTTACTGATGCTCAGGTTGCGCAATGCACTACAACATATACACAGCCTGGACATAAGCCACCTGCTATGGCTTTACAACACCATGAAAATATGCAGCACATTGCCTGGAAGGGACGTGCAATTAGTGTGGCTGTGGCTGTGCCACAACAATGCATTGCATATTGCCATTGCCCCAGATGCATTCCAACATGTTCAACAGAGACTGGGACTGAATTCAATACCACCCCAGGGGTGGTACCAGGATGGTGTAACATGGCAAAATGTTTTCCATCCTCCTTGTGTCAGTGCCCTACTCATGTGCGCTGCATCCTGCAGCACACATTAAAATGCCACCTTGCCATAATTGCTTGTACATGTGCAGGAACGGGCACCTCCCTGCACATAAACAATCTATCTCCTCTACGCAGGCACCCCTTCATCATGATGCAACAATCCCTGCATTGGTGCAGGGAGAACAAATCTGTGCAGGCACAGGGGGAATCACAGGAGTGTACTGTATTCCAATAAACATGGTGCATCCCTTCATTTCAAAACTGGTGCGGTGCTGTGCAACACATATTGCTGCTGCACTGTGCTACTTGAGAAAAAAATCAGGCCCTAAGTGTGCAGCCTGTGAATGCAAACTGCACACGGTGGACCAGCAACAGCTCTCACACACTTCCATGCACCATTTGGGAATGGTCACAAAAGATAACTCAACAAATGGGGCATGTCTGTGAACATCATTTGTGCAGCTGTACAAGTAGCTGCAATCTCATCATCTAATAAGATTGAGTGTGTTGTGTGAACGGTTGGTGTACTGCCTAATGGGACATTTAACATATGTAGTAACTGGCACAAGTTGCATCAAAGTTGCACTACCAGCAGAATGTCACTAGCCTGTAAAGCAACCTTACCATCAAACAAATAGTTGGTCATGTGGATCCAAGCTGCACATTCCCCTTGTACCACATCAACAAAGTATCAAAATGCATGCATTGATCCACATTCTACATCTTTACACCAACATATGCCTGTGACAGATATGCTGTATGCAAGGAAATGTCCCAAATGTAGGGAGGTACAAACTAATGGGGCAGACAATCCAGAATGGTTGCACTGCCCTTCCAATTAGCACATGTGTTGGGCCTTCTACAGGCAGATGAGAATGTAACACAAGCATCGTACGCAATTGCTATGCCAGTGCCAGTGCATTATCGCACAAAAAGAGTAACAGCACACATTACACTACTGTGGGAATGTCCACCATGGTGAATAGGAAGGCAAATTATATGCCACCATGGTGTCAGTGGCAGAGGCAAGAAACCTGCAAGGAAGTAGATGGCGTGGGATCAAAGCACAAAATACCTTGTAAGGTTGCCCCCTCTGTGATGCACATTGCTACACATAATATGCAACTACAACCTGGGGTCTATAACATGTCACTAAGCCTCCATTAGCAAGTAAATTATATGCCATGTCAACAGCCACCACAGTCAAAGATTGACATATCACTATCTCAATGCAGAAGATGATGCCTTACCTCCTGCCGACCTTCCTGTCCTGGATTTTACAGATGACATGGATGACCAGCTGCCAACCATGAATGAAGAGACCCACAGGATGTCCTAGGTTCCCTCAAGACACGACCTCCAGTTGCAGGGAGGACACACAGCGTTGCGGAGTCTCCACATGAACCACGCAACTACCAACACACAGCACCAGCCAGTCCTGACACAGCCCTGGACTCTGAGAACCCAGACATTACCTTTCAGAGGACAGTGGTAAGAGTCCAGCAGGAGCTGGCCAAGCAGGTGCAGGTGGGGATGGAGACCATGGAGGCAGCCTAGGGGGAGTGCTGAGGTTCCTCAGTCCAATTAAGGACAACTTAGCTGCCATTAGAGGCACCCACTCCCCGCTACATGCACTCCAGCAGTCCCTGGCCAACATAGCTGCTGTCATGAGGCCGAGGCTTCAGCATTTGCCCTCCCAAAGTGGCAGCAGCAAGATAGATAATAGGCTGGGGGCTATACAGAATACCATGGAGTCCATTCATCAAAAGTGGCCTATACCTCAGGGAAAACATAGCTGCCTACCACTGTGATGGTGCTGTGGTGCTGAGACATCAGCAGTTCCTCTATGCTGGAGTGATGCCTTATGTGTTCCCACAAATGGCAGCTGCTGGGACCTTTGACTCCATATCTCTATCCCCAGATGTGTGTGTGGCCCCCTCAAACCCAACAATAGCACCACCCATGGCACAGGAGGCACCAAACATACCAGAGGATGAAGATGTGGAAGGAACAACATTCACAAGGAAAATCACCAGGTAGCACCAGTCTGTGCCACATGGAGTGTATCTCCTTACTTCGGTGCTTAAGATCATGCCAGTGTTGTGCCAGCATACAATGTGCCCTCTTCACTCAACCACTGTTGACTTGACTGCTATGTACTGTCATTGTCTCAAATCTGACTTATTGGCAATTTGGATACCTCCTCACTAATGCACACTTTTCCTAAACATGTCTCATGGCATGTACCTCACCCCTGGACTCTGATTGTACAACAAATGGCTCAGGATCTCTCATGGGGTCTGTGAACTGGACATTGGATAGATTGGAAAATACACTTGCACCTGTAAATAAATCAACTTTTTCACATGTAACATTTCAACGTTTACTGTGATCCATTAACTCAGCTAAATGTATGCATTGTGTAAAGCTATGTTAATGAAAACAGAACATGGGGCTAGATGTAGGAAAATCCGATTTTGTGACTTGCAAATTGCAAGTCTGACCGACTCGCAATTTGCAAGTCACAAAATCGGATGCAGGATGGTGTCCCTGACACCATCTGCGAATCGCAAGGGGGTCGCAAAGACCCACCTCATTAATATTAATGAGGTGGGTCGCAATTTGCGACCCCCTTGCGATTCGCAGCACTCACAGGGATGGTGGCCTTCTGGAGACAGCAGACCACCATGTCTGTGACTGCTTTTTTAATAAAGCAGTTTTTTTTGTATTGCAGTCCGTTTTCCTTAAAGGGAAACGAGTTGTAATACACTCGAAAAAATGAAACGTTTTTGTTTCATTTTTTCAGAGCCATTCACAAAGGGGAAGGGGTCACATGGGGACCCCTTCCCTTTTGCGAATGGGTTAGCACCCATTTGAAATGGGTGCTAACTGCAAATTGCTTTGCGGCAAAGCAACTCTACATCGCAATGCGAATCGCAAATAGGAAGGGGAAAACCCCTTCCTATTTGCGAGTCGCATTCCCATTTTGCGAGTTGGTAAATAGGTTACCGACTCGCAAAATGGGAATGAGGATCGCGATGTGCGTTTTGCATGGCGCAAACAGCAAAATTCGTGTTTTGCACTATGCAAAACGCTTTCTACATCTGGCCCATAGTTACATGTGTGCATTACTGTCAGACACAAAGCCACACACTAGGATCCTAATATGAAAAAGGTGAATGATGGCAATGTGCGCTACAACCAACTTACAGAGTCTTAAATACATGTATTGAACAGATATCCATGGAAGCTGACATATGGCATGTATGGGTCTGAACCAAGTGTATGGTAATTTACAGAGATGAGTGCACCACTTCAACTAATATGTGTGGTTTAGAAGAGGCAAATCTAATCAGTGACGGACAGCTGTCAGTGTGGCAGGAAACAGACCCAAATATGGCTAATGTCATATGTGCCACACTTTCCACCAATAATACTGCCAGACCCCAGCAATGACAGTTGAAGTTCCATAGTTACCTGTCCAAGATACCGTATACATACACAATGCAAGTGGCTGGAACTGTGGATGACAGATATTTTGAGTAGCTGATGTCATTTAGCAGCCAATCTGACAGCTCCTTGGTCACAGGGGATGCACATGGTCATTCATGGAAATAAAGACAGAAAGCATACCCTAAGCCATTCCTCCTACTTGGCCAGTGCACACATGAGAACACCCAGACACTCAATCAACATGGAGAGATAAGTGTCTAATACTAACAGGATTTATTAAAGCAAATTAATAACATCACATCAAAACCTATCCTATACACTACCCTAAACTAACTTAATTTAACTTATACCTACACCTATCTATCCTATTCTAAACTAATCTTATACATGTAACGCCGCACTCTAAACATTGTGCTCCAACCCCTGCTTAAGAGACGAAACACAAGTAGGGCAACATAAACTAAGGCTACACGTGCACTAACCTAAACTATTTCCTAAACAATTATATATTTTTTGTAGTTTTTTTAGATTAAAAAATATATATATTTAGTTTTAATTAACCCCAACATAACCCCCACCCAACCCCCAAAAATAGAAAAAATTTACTGAAACCCACCCTCCCAACTATACTTACACTAACCTACACACTATTTCACTATCCTAACACTTCCCACCTAAAACCCACTAAAATATTTAACATCAGCAAAAGGGAGAGGGAAGGAACTGACAATGCCTCAATACTTGTGATTGACGCACAGAGACCAGGCATAATAGGCGTCTGTGTCGTAATTTTTGACACATGACTGTCATGCGTGGAATTCCATTCCATGAAGCCTGATAAGGCCCTTGGACTTGCGATTGACATGCTGGGGCCAGGCGTCATATTTTTGTGGTGTAGCAGAGCATTGAACATTGCCATTTTGTGACATAATTTTTGAAACATAACAGGAATACGTGGATTTTGTTGGGAAGGATGACAGTGCACCCAGATTCACATACCATGTCACAGTGGCTATGAATTGATGTAGTAAGTATGGTATGGCTACCTGTGTGTGCATGTTCATACTGATCCTAGCGGTAACATCGGTATGTGTTACCATTGTGTTTGTATGTGTGTGTAATGCATGTGATGACTGATACCGTTTGCACATGTGCATGTGTTGCTAGACTTTGTATACATACATGTTACCACAAGTGTACTAGGAGTGCAGATATGTGATCTAGAACATGTATGTTGGTCTATCTCATTGCAATGTCTGATTTCCAAATATAAAATAGCTACAACACAGTAGATATCATGGCCTATGTCCAATACTTGGTAATGCATGTGATAAATCGTACTCAGAGGATGCAGTGGACAACGGTTGAGTTGATTTCATGTTACAGCTGGCAATGTGAGTGGATGTGTGTCCATACTGAGGTGTGTTGTTAGGTTCAGGCTTCATGATGCTTTGCTACAAGTGTGACAAATAGAGCTCCATGCATCTGTGATGCAGGAGATGGTTTACTCACATGTGTCAATGAAAGTTTGGTATGTGCCGTGTGGGTTGGAAGACGTGTGTGGTATCATTTGTGCAAAATATACCACAGCGGTGTGTTCATGGGTCATGAAACCTCACATATCTATCTTCCTGCATGGACATATGTTGGACTTTGTTAAATGGCTGTGTAGTCATATCAGTCCCACCTATGTTCCGTATGTTGGAACATATCTGATGGTCATTTGAGTATTTTAATGAACATGTGATACAAATGCATTTTCATTAGTGGAAATTGACTTTTGTGCAGACTACAACATACAATACCAAGCCTGTGCTATTTAAGTGGTACATGTGTGCAGAGATATCAGACATATGTGTGCATGCCACAAACTAGGTACTTACAATCGACCACAACATGTTTGTTATGACTATCACATACAATGGCATACAACTGTGTAGCAGTGTTGCAGTCAGGCAATGATGACAGCCTAGTGATCATTTGTACTGTGTGACTATTTATGCTCACACAGGCACATGGTCACATGTAATGGCAAGAATTTACAGTGCTCCACTAGGCTCAGTCCACTGTGCACATGCATAAGGCCCCTGACTGTGTCAAGAGTCACTGTAGACTCAGCATTGGAGTTAGGGGGTACAGGGTGGGGATCTAGCCTCTCATGATAGCTCTTCAGCAGAGCAATGCACAGCCCCCTGCAGACTGACACATGTACTTTTGTGATCAAATGGCCTGGGATTTTCATTTTCCTTTGAGGTACTTGATGTCAGGATCTCCGTATCATGTACAGAGAACTGGCTACGTGTACGTGTAGGACATGTCTCATCATTTGGCATGTTCTGACAGACATGGTAATACATTCTTAGTAATTTAAATTTGCAGCTTGGTTAGGGCCTATATCTCTGGTGTAACCTGTAATTGTTGTATGACCCAGTGGATAGATGATGTCATCTGTCACTGCCTTCAGTCAGAATAGTATGCAATTGGCAACTACAATGTTGTTGTGGCAAACATGAGTGGGTTATGTACTGACACAGCCATCCTCTCTGTACATATGCTGGGTGATCACATGGTGACATTGTTGTGTTGCACAGTCAGTATTGGTCTATGTGTGTACTTTCCCCATCATGTATGGCATATTTTGTTTGGAATAGATTAGGTCCCAAATTGCTGGCATTCTTTAGTCTGCTTGCACTTTGTACATATCTTCTACTGCAACATCGTCCGGTCATACATGGACAGGATGCAATGTGTGACTTGTGTAATTTGGAGAGGTACATATCTTCTACTACTGGCGACACAATAGTTACCCTCACATTTCCAGCCTTGCGAGTTTACATGACTTCCACACATACATGACAGTGCACCTGCAACAGCACTTGTGAAGTCTCCAACTGACCTCCCCATGCTGTCTGTGGGATTCTCTCAGCTGTACTTCCACATCCTTTGGTGTACATGGGTTTGCACTAAATTCAGCATTCCACAACCTATGTCACTGGCACCATGAGTGTATCTTGTTAGTGAGTTAAATCATCTCAGTACTGTATTATTATTTTTGTCACATGCAACATATCTGTCTCTTTCTTCAGCCATACATTTTAGGATGGGTCTGTGGCATGTATGGACATTGCTAGACATAATTGCACATCCCACATCTGAGTGGCAAATTGGAGACTTAGGGGGTCACTCCTACATTGGCGGGCGGCGGTTGCCGCCTGCCAAGCGGTGAACCGCCGAATGACCGCACCGCGGTCAAAAGACCGCGGTGGCCATTCTGGCTTTCACGCTGGGCCGGCGGGTGACCGCCGGAGTCGAAGGGGTGCGACGGGTGCAGTGGCACCCGTCGCGATTTTCAGTGTCTGCTTTGCAGACACTGAAAATCTTAGTAGGGCCCTGTTAGGGGGCCCCTGCAGTGCCCATGCCAGTGGCATGGGCACTGCTGGGGCCCCCAGGGGCCCCACGACACCCGTTACCGCCATCCTGTTCCTGGCGGTGAAAACCGCCAGGAACAGGATGGCGGTAAGGGGGTCGGAATCCCCATGGCGGCGCTGCAAGCAGCGCTGCCATGGAGGATTCCCTGGGCCAGGGGTAAACCGGCGGGAAACCGCCGGTTGCCCTTTTCTGACTGCGGCTTTACCGCCGCGGTCAGAATGGCCAAGGAAGCACCGCCAGCCTGTTGGCGGTGCTTCCGTCATTTTAGCCCTGGCGGTCGCCGACCGCCAGGGTTAGAATGACCCCCTTAGACATTTATGGGAATTTTGTCACTGTTAGTAACTTACTCTTGGTCAGGCATGTGAGTGTCAGTAAGGGGTGTGTTTTCATATGTGGTGTGTGATGATATCATACAGACTATACTGGGTAACCTTGCTGACACATGTCAACCATTGTAGGTAATTGCTAATCCGGACTAGCTGCAGACATGTGTCAAGAAAGCAGATTTGTGTGACAAGTATGTTAGAATGTACATAGGGAGTGGGACCGACTCTGCCTACATTCCAGCCAGACATTAATTTGGTGGTGCATTCTCCCATTTTATAGTTAAATCTGGGCTACGGGCCATATGCATGGAGAGTGGATCAGCCCCCATTGCTGCTTCACATGTTTAGCAACCCTTAGCGCACTCCACAGCCAACATATGTGTGCTATATTTGAGGTATAGAACACCATGTGGCAGGTTTGGGCCCAATGGTGGTGCTGGAATGTAACCCCATAGGAATAGGGTGCAGGCTTAGGCTCAAACTTTGGTTCCTAACCCTGAGCATTTAACTAAGGTCCATTGATAGCAATGGTCTCCCCCCTTGTCACAACTGCTCAGTGCTGGCATAGCAGCTATCCACCTGAGATGTGACATTGTTCAGTTCCTATTTTTCTAATGTACCATTTGGAAACACCCCTACCGTATGTATGCCCCACTTGCATACATCTTGCCAGGCATGGGGATGATGTGGGGAAAAGGATAGAAATGAGCTCAATGCCCACTTAATGCCACATATTGATTTGTGGTATGTCGATCTAGGCCTTTGAGAGCCACATATCCGTGAGTTATGTGACACTGATGTGTGGCATGGAGGCGCTAGACCCTCTTACATCACAACCTATGTTCCAATCATCTTTGTTACTGTTGTGCTTCTTACCTGCACTTTGAGGTATGAGCAACATTTCAATGGTATATGTAGTGGAGAATGAGTAGACCATGGAAATTCTGGTGCAAAATGATTTATTGGTGATATGTAAACAGTGATATTATTTGTGCATTGTCTAGGTGTAGAAGTTCAGTACAATTTGTTGTCTCCTGCAAACTCCAGCAGCAGTGTTTTGTAGTTTCCCCTCCAACTGTGCTGCACCATTGTCATCCTCCTCCTCATTGGGGACATCTACCAGTTAATCCCAGGGAACATTGGCCCGTAAATATATGTTATGCAAGATTGCACATACAAGTATCATCTTGCATACCAGGGGTGGTGGATACAACAGGCTTCCTCCTGTCAGGGCCGGGCACCTGTACCTTAACTTCAGGAGCCCAAACATCCTCCCCTACCATGTTTCTTGTCCTTATGTGCCCTTCATTGTATGCATGCTCTTCCAACGTTGTGTTGCCAAAAGGAGTCATCCCCCATGGCTGTATGCCATTACCTTGGTGGGCTGCAAAGGAAAGAGAGAACATGTGTTGGTAATGCATATTTGTGGTTTTGTATGTTCCAGGGCAGGTGTTAGGCTTAGGTGGAGTGGCGACTCCGACTTGCTTCTGGTATTGTGTGTGTTCTTGTTTTGTAGTATTGTTCCACTGGTTTGTGTTGAAAGACATAACTATCATGGGTTGTGGCTCAGGGTCCTGGTGATTGTCAAATTAATCAAAACTGACAGTTCAACCATGCCAAACATGTGTTATGTTGTCCATATTTGTTATCCAATTAGCTGTGTCCTATTGTTAGTGGAACCTAACGCCTCCTTGCACCACAATGGTGTCATTTGTATTGACACCATGGCAGCCCTAGAAAGCCAAACTCAGGCCTTCACGTTACCATGTGGCACTACGCATGCAGTGTGACACTTTGTGGCCCTTTCTGGAAGATGATGGCTGTGCCAGCCATCATGTGTACAAGGGTGTGATTCACACAATTAGAGGAGTAGCAAAATAGGTGCAGTGGAATCTCCAAGGTTCCTACACATGATTTATCACAGACACTTTCAACACATGCAGAGTGCAGGAGTTTGGAGGGGGCACACCATATTTTTGCATGGGTCCCTTTGAACGGTGCATGAAAGGTCAGGTATGTGCTCAATACTCCTACTGAGTCCTACTATGGCATCCATTATCTTGGCAGTATTGCACCTACTCTGAGCCATGGTGGCCCGTTTATTGTGTATGGTGCACATATGGTGGCATTAGGGGGTGGTACGGGACGCATGTGAAGTGGCACTAGACTAGGTGCAGCACCACTTCTCATTTATCTCCCCCATGGTCATGGCTGGTTATGTTGTATTCCTATGTGTGTGGCACAATGCAGCAGACAGTTGAAAGTGCACACTACAGGTACGTCAGGTATGTGTAGGTGATATGCAGTTGGTAATGACCACTCTTGTGTTGCGTTTGATATTGGTGCCGCCAGACGCTTGAACATCATGACAAATGAGGGGCTGTGGCTATGTGTCACTTTCTTTACATTGACATGGCCTATGTCATTCGCATAGCTGAGCTATTCATTGTTTGGTGTAATGTGTGTGGAATCTGCATTTAGTTGTCAACGAGTGGACACTTTTAGTGGTTTGGGCCTAGCTTCTGTATGTAGAGGGGACATAGCTCCACCTGTCACTCACGTGGTGTGCCAGTCAGGTAGTGGCTGTATTATGTACATATGGGTGTGTGATGTGCAATGAATGCGGTGTAGTGTGTCATGTGGCATATGTGTTATTGTCTGTACATCGTGTTCCCCTGCCCATGTGTATTTAGTGTGGTGAATGTCTTGTTTGTCCTACAAGGTTGGTGTGTTGTCTGTGTACTGGTTGGTATGGTGGTGTACCTATGAGTAGGCCATTGCCATATTGTCCATCGTAGCATCGCTAGTTGATGGTGGAATGCCGGAATATGTAGGAATCATGGACGCTGCTGGGATATTTGGCTAGGATGTTAGTGAAGGGCCCACAGTGGTCCACAGTGGTCTGTACATTTATGTAATGAGTGTGTTTGTGGTTCCTGTAGAGGTGTTCTGTTGCAGCAGGTGGCACAAGTTGGATATGAGTGCAATCCATTGCACCCAGCACATGAAGAAACCCAGCAATTAGGTGGAAACCTTGCTTGGTCTCCTGCTGCAGTTGCTGAATGTTGGGAAAGCAGATGTAGTGGGGTGTGGGGCAGATGATTGCATCCAGAATCTTTAATAGGCAGGCTGAGAAGGATGGCTGGGAGATCCCAGGCGCTGATTGCCCGTTGTCTGGAATGATCCTGATGCCAGCATATGGAGGACAACGAAGAGTTTGGTCATGGGTGGAATGTTTGTTGGAGTTTCCACCCTGTTAGTGATGTCTGACGCTATGTGGTGCATCAGGTGCACAACGGACTACCGCTTCAGATGGTAGGTTCTGATGACATCTTGTGCCCTGAGCCCAAGGGTGGTTGTGCGCTGTCAGAATATCTTCTCCTGCCTTCTTCGCTGCCTTTGTGGCTGCTGTGGTGTTGTTTGGGGTTGCTGCAGTGGTGCTGGAGGGACATGTTGTCATCGCTGTCATCTGTGGCGTGTGCCAAGCTGGAGCATTTACAGTTCCATGTTGTCCAGGAGGTTGCCAATGCTCCTTCTGTGTGTTTTCCCTAAGTAGTGATGTGTGGGCCTCATTTTAATGCATTTTAATGCCTGGTCTGACCAGGCGTTAAACTTTGACGCAAATGTGGCATTGCAGCATTTTTTTAGGCCAATTTCTTTCTGTGCATCGTTTTAGCATCAGGCAGTAAATATGGCACCAGAGGGCTAACTTCATTTTTTGGAAGGGAACGCCTACCTTGCATATCATTGTCGCAAAATGAGGCAAGGTAGGTTGACGCTCTCAAAAAATGGCACTAACTCAGATATTTTGACGCTAGACAGGTCTAGCATCAAAATATAAATGTGGCAGTAGGTTTGCGCCACTTATATGTGAAGAAAAATTACGCAAATGCAGCACAAACTTTCAGAAATATGGGCCTAACTTTTTAATGTTTTTATTTGTAACTCCTGCAACTTGGATTTTGTTTCCTGAGAGGGGTAGGTCTGGGACTTCAGCTGTTCTAACAGTGGAATTAATAGCTCCTGCATCAATAAAAAATTACACTTGGTGGCAATTAACTTCTCCTTCTACAAATGCTCCACTCTGGTCTACCTCTAAGACTGCGCCAAGTACACAATTGGCCTTCCCCCTCAGGCACCATCATTGGAGCCAAAACTATCACTGTCCAACATGGGGTATTGTGAAAACGGGTTCTGATTCTGATTCTGAAATGTAGGTGGATTTGCTCTCCTTCTTCCAATGCCTATGTTTTTTTTTACAGAAATGACAGGGAATTGACTTCTTTAACATCGCTACATCTACACCAGAATTTGGATCAATCAGAACACCTCTACTTCTATCCTGTGAATTGCTAACTCCTCCTTGATCATCTTGTACTCCAGCTTGCAAACCAACACCCTGCATTCCATTTCAGTTTCCTGCAAACGACTGATACTAGAAACTTTTCGGAACCAATTTTGTCTGCGCAAGCATGAAATTCTCCTTAAGTCTTTTATGCCTCATTTCTTGTTCATCATCACAGTATTCCACATACTTCAGGATCTCATCTAAAGGTTTCATCTGCCAGCAAATCACATTTTGTTGTATATGCATACTAATCTCTGGTCTCAACCCAAGAACAAACTGCGACACAAAGAACCACATATCACCCTTTTCAGGATTTTCTTGTCCACTGTGTTGTTTAAACATCTGCACCAATTGCACATAATAAGCATGCACTGACTCTTGGTGGAGCGGGGATCTCAGTTAAATATTGGTTTAGGAAGTAAGGCTTACCAGCTCATCAGAGTAGAAGTATATGTTGAGATTACCAGGAGCAATTAAATAGTCATCACAATTTTGATTATTATTGACAGTCAATGATGAGAGTTAGTGTGAGTTCAAAATCTTTAATTATAATTCATTTTAATTGTTTAATCTTCAACTCAGCATAGAATCATCATAAATATCAGTCAATAATTAATAAATCATGATATTCAATCAATAACAGAATATAATAGTTAAGCGTGTTCTGTGAAGGAAACAATCCCTATTCTAGAAAAGGAAGGGATCTGGGGAGCACGAGAAAAGGTGTCAGTCAGAACCCATAGCTCCAAATAGAGAGGTTCAAGCACAAAGCTTCAGAGTCAAATATCAGTGATCATTTAAAGCAGAACGCCTCATAAAGAGAGGTCCAAGAAATTCAGTAGAGTCTCAGAGCAGCACAGTTGCAGCCTTGAACATGGATGAGTCTGTGGAGAATTTTGAGAGAGTGCATTATGCATATTTACAAGCCCCTTGTGCCTCCTTGTGCCACATTAGCTAATTTATTTACACTAATGTTATGTTATGTTATGTTACGAAAATTTATAGATCACATGGCTATCCAAAGGCCTCCCAGCGCTATACAGAAATCTTCAAAAACACTGCCTTAGGGACAAAGATTAAAACAACCAAGTTTTAAGTAGACGACAAAATGATAATTCGTGGCTGGTTTGTCATAGGGCCAAAGGTAGAGAATTCCACAATTTGGCGCCAAGATACGACATAGATCTTCCACCCAATTTGTTTTTTTTTATTGAGGGGAATACAGCTAAAGCCACAGATGAAGACCTAAGATGTCTGACACAATTACAGAAGAAGGCCAGGGTTTGCCAGAAAGGCGGGCCGTTCTCATAAAGAGCTTTGTGAATGCAGCATAATGTTTTGAACTTTATCCGTTGCTCCAATGGGAGCCAATGCAGAGCCGTGAAAGCTGACGTGGCCAATTCATGCTTAGGTATACTGACGAGAAGGCAGGCAGCAGTGTTCTGCACCACCTGCAGTTTCTTTTTAACTTATTTTGGAGCACCAAGATACAAGGGATTCCCATAATCCAGGTGTGAGATGATAAGCGTCTGTATGATAAGTCTCTTAGCAATAGGCGAAAGCATTTTAAATACCTTTTTAAGAAGTCTGAATATACCAAAACAAATGGAAAAGATTTTCTTTGCCTGATGGTCCATGGTCAGCCATGGGTCAAGCCATACTCCTAGACTCTTGATTTGTCCCTAGGGTGAGAGCAGATCTCCTAGCGAATGCAGAACAGGGGAAATCAGATTTGGCTGAGCGTGATGACCTAAGATCATAACCTCTGTCTTGTCTCCGTTCAGCTTGAGTTTACAATCAGACATCCATTTGGATACTGCCCGTAAACAAGGGGCAAGTAATGAATCAACTGAGTTCTGTTCAGTGGAGAAGGAGACCACCAGCTGAGTGTCATCTGCATATGAAACTAGGGAGAGGCCAAATGGCTCTACTACCTTTGCCAGTTGCGACATATAGATATTAAATAACGTGGGGTTAAGAGAGGAGCCCTGTGGCACTCCCCAACAGCTATTGAAGCAACTAGAATAAAAAGAACGATCAAGTACCTGAGATGATCTTGCTTCTAAAAACGAGGTAAACCAACTTAGAGCACTCCCTGTGACTCCAATCTCCTTCATTCTCTAAAGTAAAACGTTGTGACCTACAGTGTCGAAGGCAGCACTGAGGCCAAGAAGCACAATTGCTGATACCAGTCCCTGATCAAGGCGCTTCCTGACTTCCTCCGTAACTCCAATCAATGCCGATTCCGTGCTGTGTAAAGGTCTAAAGCCCATCTGAGAAGGATGAAGAAAGTTATTGTCTTCGAGGAAGGTGGAAAAATTAGTGTTCACATGTTCTTCAAGTATCTTGGAGATGGCTGGCAGAATGGAGATAGGTCTATAGTTATCGAGTATGGATGAATATAGGTTGGGTTTCTTAAGCAGAGGTTTCACTATAGCGTGTTTCCACTGAGGAGGGATGGTGCTTCTAGACAGTGACAGACTCAACAGGTCGGTCAGAGTGGAGACTGTTACTGATGATAGCAAGATTTCACTGCACAATTCTTTCCATACTTTTTAACGCCTGCTCAAAACAGGAATTAAAATGACATAACAATTGAAATCAATGGACCTCCTTGTGCTTTGCTGCACTAGCATTAAATGTTTTGATGCTAGTGCAGTGAAGCACCACAGTAGTGTCAACAATTGTGATGCTATTGGCCTTACGGCTGCCATGGTGCGCCATATTGTATATATAGCACAACCATGGTGTTGTTAGGTATTGGTAGGGGCACACAAGAAAAGTGGCACATCAAGACTGATGCGCCACTTTCTTGTCAATGAGCCCTTATGCGTGGCAGAGAGGGGGTGTCCAATCCTACTCTAGGAACAAGCAGTAATATAAAAATCATATCTAAACTTTTGCAGCATGTTTTTTCTTCTTCCTTTCAGCAGCCAATCAGCATTGCTGTCTTCATGGGAACAGGAGTTTTTCGTCATGGCCTGGAAACAAAAGTCCATGGACAACAATGTTCAAGTGAATCATACTCTTTATAACGCCTCAAGGGTTCTCATCATTCACTTAAGAAAACTGCAGTTTCATGGTTAAACTTTTACATAATTTTACTAAAGCACAAGCTACCAATTGAATCCCTGTACGAAGTCATTGTATGATTAGAAAAATGTAACTAAAACATTGTAATACATTATTTTATTCTATGAAAAGTATGGCTATGGGAAGGTCAAAACTAACTTTTTTTACTTAAGTTATCATTTTCACAATGTGTCAGATTGTCGAAAGATTAATATTTTTAATTCTTAACCTAGTTCAGCTTTGCAGAAATTCCAGTTTCAGCTGCTCAAGCCTAATATGTGTAAATGCGTCAGTCTACTGTTTTTACTTGAATTAAAAAGCACTGTATTTCGACTAAGGCCTACATGTTAATTCTATACTTTGTTGCATTAATTTTCATTATTTTAAAAATGTGGCAGCAACCTTTTGGTACTTGTGTAGTTGAATTAATCTTTGACTATTCATTATCTTTTGATGGAACCTTGCCAGACAGGAAAGTAATCACTTCATCGTACTTCATCATTACTATAAGAGACAGTGCATGAGAACATGGATCTCTTGGAGGCTCTGAACTTGCCCATCATGCAGCAATTTTGCATTCAGCCCACAAATCAATTGATAACACAATATCAAAGAATTATTCAAATCAGTCCACATAACTTTTGACATATTTACAAATCAGTCAACCTGTGTATACCACTAAGTAGGATTCTCCCTCCCTCCATTTTGGAAAGTTGTTTGTAAATGTTGCAAGATCTTCTCTACTCCATGGTATGTGTACATACCTTTCACCTGGCAGTTCTCTCATCAGGACTGTCAAACCTTTTTTATCAGGCAGACCTGGAGATGGCTTACTGCCCAGTAGTATCTGATTGTCTCATTTTCTTCTCTGGCTTTTTTGCCCCCTTGCTCTCTGAATTCTCAAATTCGCTCCATTTTCAGATGCAGTTTACCAATTTGGTAATGTGTGATCATATTTGTGAAAAAGGCATTGTTTCATATGCTTCATCATCTAACTGGACTCTGAAACGTTCTGCAATGGGACACTCTTTGAAAGATCAAACTCATATTTTCTCACCAATTCATTTAATCTGTCATTTGGACCTGCTACATGTCTTTACTTAGGTACATTAATTCATTCTCTTGACACTGAATTACATGCCCAATATGTAAACATACCCTAATATTTCTTCTAATTCAACCTTTAACTTTGATATATTTAATAGTCTCTCCTTTTCAGACTCTGGGGTGACAGTTTGCTGTTCTGTATTCCCAGTCTCTTTCTTTTCTGTGGTGTCCTCAAACCATTGTGGAAAAATTCCATCTCAATACATTTGTACCTCCTTGTGCTATTGGTGTTGTAAAGGCGATTTTTCTATGTTCACTTAATGATTGAATTCTTTGCGGTTGTGTTCAGGCAACAATTTGTGAATTTTGTGATGCAGGGATGTACCCTGTCACAGGTGCTTCCCCATCATCTCCTTGGCACACATTATTTCTGGCAATATTTATAGGTGCAGTCACTGTGCGGATCTCTAAAGGTTGAGCAGGTATTATTCTAGTAGCTGGTGCTGTTATGGTCACAATAGAAGCAGTAACATCTGTAGAAACAGTCTCAACCTGTGCATGCACAATTTTTGTTACAACAGGTTGTACAACAGGCTGTGTCACCTGTAATGAACTCTCAATATGAATCACATTTGGCTCAACATTGGTAGTAACCACTGTAGTACCAGAAGTCAAAGCCCCCTCATTATTGTTAACAGGCGCCACATATGGTGGTGGACATGCAGCCAATAATGCATCCAGAATTTCCTCCCCTGAATCACTCAGTATCGCATATCTTTGCAGCTCCCTCATCATCATTTTCCTATGCCTTGTTCTTCTAAGTCTTTTCTGTAGTTATGACTGGGCATATTCTGGCTCCCTTAAATATACAGTTTCTCCAGCTTTGCTGTCCTTTGTCCCATTGAGCATCTACATAATTCCACACAGATCTCCTAGGCTTGTTCTGGTATTCATGTCTCCCTTTATCATATGTTGTTTTCTCCCAAACATTTATTGCTTTGTGGTGTGTAAATGTAGGTGGTAGCTTCATTTCGTATATTTCTTCCCTCAACCTTTCAATAATACTTAAATCAAAAATACTAAATTGTGGAAATCTTAATTGACCCTCATTCTCAGTGTCTTGCACCATTGACAAATTAATATACGCGTGTAACCATATATTTGGCACCATGTGGTGCCTCTTCACCTTCCTGTACTGGAATTTTTTACAAAACTTTAAAACATTTCATGTTTATGAATAAATCAACAATAAATAAGTAAAACAATTCAAATCTTAAATGCTTTGGTTCAATTTGTAATTCAGCACACGTCAATTGTTTTCTAGCCTGTCACCTAATCAAAGCACAGCTTTTTACACCAACCGTCCATTGCCAGCCAACTCTTGCTGACACAACTCCTTACTCCTTGCAGTGGTTCACTCTCCTATACAACTTTTCTCAAACATACAATTTCACAAGTCAAAGCAAATTCAAAATAACAAAAAAATCATGGTCTGTTCCAATAAAGAAAAACAAAGTAACTCAACAATTGTAATATTAAGGTTTTGACACCCTCCAACTTTTCCACACAAAAAGATCTTCACATACGATAATGAAATTTAAACCAGCAGGAAAGCACCTTAATCGATGTAGATTCACCTTTGCGCAATAGGTTTCGCTAACATCAATCAATATTAGTACAATAATGAAAAAATCACAACAATTTATGAGAGTCAGAGTCCCTATCTCAATTGTGCAGTCAACAGTACATCTTGATCTGAACCACAAACCTTTAGCAGACAAGATAAACCATGAAATCAACTCTTATTTATCTAACAATCTATCCCAGCATCTTGGACTACTTTGGAGTATGATAACCATATCAACATTATGGTGGTTATTACGACCCTGGCGGTCGGTGTTAAAGCGGCGGTAAAACCACCAACAGGCCAGCGGTAAAAAAAATGGAATCACGACCGTGGCGGAAACCGCCAACATAGACAGCAACTTTAACACTCCGACTGCCACGGCGGTACGAACAAACACCGCGGCGGTAACCCCCAACAGACAGGCGGAACACAATGTACCACCCACAGTATTACAACAGTCCAATCCGCTACCTTTCCCGGGGTGGATTTACCACGAACAAAAACACGGCGGAAACAGGACTTTTCCTGGGGAAAACGCTCACCTCTACACACCCCGCGAGGAACCAGGATGCCATGGAACCAGAACTCCAGATACTCCCTGCCTTTGTCTTCCTGCTCCTCTACCAGGAGCACGAACGCCTGCGCCGAAGACCACAGTGAGTACTGCACCTACGACACAGGAGAGGGGAGGGAAAACAGAGTGACACAGACACGCAACACCCCCACCCCCACCCTCACCCACTACAACACACAAACTAATACATCATGATACATTACAGTTACACCCCCCCGGAAGAACGCAAAGACAAAAGGAAATGATTTGAACGTTTGTAATCGATTAAAATCCAGTACTCAAAAAATATATATACACTATAAACAAATATATACACCAAGAATACCAGTCCAAGGTATTGCATCATAAAAGTCCGTGGACCACTGTGCCCAAAATGCATGGGTGAGGCCCACACAAGATACCTGATCAAAACGGAGAGAACACTGCAGGGGCATCAGATAGAAATACAACAGGCACCTCAGGGGGAAGGGAAGGGAGGGCACCTCAGCCGGATGAGTGCACAACGCCAGATCCACGGGGGGGCTCCATGCCCACTGCTGTATCCTGGGGAGTGCAAAGCCACAGTCTCACAAGTCTCTCCAGTGGGTGGTTTGCCCACTGCTTTATCATGGGGAGTGCAAAACCACAGTCTCTCTAGTGGATAACAGTTTCCACTGGTTCTGGAGGGGGCTTTGTGCCCAGAGTGCTTCATCCTGCCAAGGACTGAGGTAGTGGATGCCTTTCTCCACTGGTTCTGGAGGGGACTTTGTGCCCAGAGTGCTTCATCCTGCCAAGGACTGAGGTAGTGCATGCCTTTCTCCACTGGTTCTGGAGGGGGCTTTGTGCCCAGAGTGCTTCATCCTGCCAAGGACTGAGGTAGTAGATGTGAATTTCCACTGGTTCTGGGGGGGGGCTTTGTGCCCAGAGTGCTTCATCCTGGCAAGGACTGAGGTAGTGGATGTGAATCTCCACTGGTTCTGGAGGGGGCTTTGTGCCCAGAGTGCTTCTTCCTGCTGGTGGCGGCCTCAGTAGCGTCGGAGCTGTCAGTGCTCATTGGCCTGAGGTGCTGGTGGCGGCGGTGTCCTTGGCAGCAGTGCTTGCGGCGGCGGTGTCCTTGGCAGCGGTGCTGGTGGCGGCGGTGTCCTGTGAAGTGGTGCTTGTGGAGGAGGTATCCTTGGCAGTGGTGCTGGTGGCGGCGGAGTCCTTGGCAGCGGTGCTGGTGGCGGCGGTGTCCTGTGAAGCGGTGCAAGTGGCGGCGGTGTCCTTGGCAGCGGTGCCGGTGGCGGCGGTGTCCTGTGAAGCGGTGATGGTGGCGGTGGTGTCCTGTGAAGCGGTGCTTGTGGCGGCGGTATCCTTGGTTGCGGTGCTGGTGGCGTTCTTGTCCACCGTGCAGGTTTTCGGCGACTTGCCTGTCTTTCTGTGCCCCTTCCCCACCTTGGATGGTGGCGCAGCAGTCTTCCCACTCCCAACTGTACTCCTGGGAGAGCCTTTGGTGGTAGATTTTTGTCTTTCTCCCGCCGGGCAGTGGCCAACCTTTTATGCTTCTGAGGTGGAGGACTGTCCGTGGTCTGGCTCCTTGGCACACTGCTGCTTGGCACACTCCAGAAGCCGGTTATTGCTGGCATCACTGTTCCCGCTGATGTTGTGGCTGAGGTGCTGGGTTGGGACCTGGAAAGGAGGGCCCTAGGGGACTGAAGGGGTTGGGGAGGTGAGGGGAAGAGGTCAAGGTTGGACAGGAAAAGTTTTTGGGACACACTGGGATGGATAGATGGAGGGGGTTTGGGAGTGGAGGAAGAGGTAGTGGTTGTAGGAGGTGTACGTTTGGTGACTGTGGGTGAAGGTGCATGGGCTGGAGGCTGTCGTGAGGTGGATGGCTGTTGGGTGGGTGTGTGGCTGCTTTTGTGTACCTTGGGAGGGTGGGCTCACAGACACACTGGGAGAGGACACAGGGAATGTGTGAATGGTAGTGGGGATGGTGAGTGCAAATGAGCAGGGTGTGGTGGTGGGTGTGCCGGTGATGGAGGTAGTGGCTGAAGATGTAGTGCATGCAGGTGTGAGTGGAGACGAGACAGGGAGGGAGGAGGGAGATGGGGAAGAGGAGGACACAGTGGAGGCAGTGGATGTTGGTATGTGTGCATGGGTATGATGCTTGTGTGAGTGCCTGTGGGATGTGTGCTGCTTATGTTTGCCAGAGCTTCCCTTGTGTGTTGAGGTGGGTGTATGCTGGTCTGATGGTGTGCTTCGGATAGGCTGAGGTACAGGTGTTTGGGTCTGGGTGGAGGAAGTTGGAGGGGGGAGGCTGGACACAGGGACAATGGCTGTCATCAGTGCTTAGGCCAGAGTCTGAAAAGCTCGCTGTTGGGCTGCCTGACCAGAATGAATGCCCTCCAGGTATGCATTGGTCTGTTGCAACTGCCTCTCTACAACCTGGATGGCATTCAAAATGGTAGACTGCCCAACAGTGAGGGACCTGAGGAGGTCAATGGCCTCCTCACTGAGGGCAGCAGGGCTGACAGGGGCAGGGGCTGAGGTGCCTGGGGCGAAGGAGATGCCCACCCTCCTGGGTGAGCGGCCACGGGGCACACGCTGAGGGGCTGATGGGAGGGCGGTGCTGGTAGGGGGGGTGGCGGCTGTACCTGTAGATGCGGGGGGCACAGAGGGGCCCGCCACCGCAAGGGAGCTTCCATCAGAGGAGGAGTCCGTGTCGCTGGTCTCAGCTCCTGTCCCCGCCGTGGAGCTCCTCTTGCCCTCCGTCCCACTGGTGGCTTCAGACTCTGTTGTGTCACCCTCCAGGGCCATGTGGGATGCAGCTCCTTCCTGCTCCGGTGCCACTGCTCCTGTGCCTGATGATGCTAATGCACACAAGAACAGGGAGACCACAGAAAGAGGGGGGAGACAAAAGAAAGACATGTTGAATGCATGCAATACTGCTACTGTTGGTGGACACTACAGACACAGAAGCCCCCTGAACTACGCCGTGCACTTTGAGTTCCCTAATTAGTCACAGGGACATGAGGTACAAGGCCTATGCCCGATTGCTGCACACATGGAAGTCACAAGGGCCTGAATAGGTGTGGTTGGCTCTGTGCACAGGTGGGATGGGGTGCCACATGGCCTGCCTTACGAAGGGACCTTGCCTACTAAACTAGCCCTGGCCTAGGGGAACCTACAGCCCACCTCCCCCACCCAGACACCTCAAATGCGCGCTGAATCAGGTGAATTAGAGTGTACTCACCCCCTTGTGGCTGTTGTGATGCCCTCAAGGGCCCATTCAACTCCGGATAGGCCACCGCCAGGATCCGGAACATCAGGGGGGTCATGGTGCGACGGACACCCCTCCCACGTTGGGAGGCCATCCCCAGCTGGGCCTCCGCCGTCTTCTTGCTCCAGCGGCGAATGCCCTCCCATCTTTTCCGGCAGTGAGTGCTCCGTCTGTGGTGGACCCGCAGGGTCTGGACTTCCTTGGCGATGGCACACCAAATATCCGTCTTCTGGTGGGCGCTGACCTACAGGAATAATACAGGGGGAAAGTAGAAGATATAACCGTCTGCACTGTCACAGTCATTGGCTCGCATCCCTAACCTTGCCATGACGCACATGCACTCACCGTCGTTTCATGCACGCCTCTTTACCCCCCCCCCATCTTCCATCCACACCACTCCACACAGGCATTGCCCATTCGGCATGCTCACAGTGTACTTACCTGTTTGTCTGGAGGACCGTAGAGTACCGTGTACTGGGGGAGGACCCCATCCACTAGTTTCTCCAGCTCCTCTGTGGTGAAGGCAGGGGCCCTTCCCCAGACACATGAGCCATTGTCTCTTCCAGACTGAGGTCACAGCAGCACTTGCAGTGTAGGTCCTCTCCTGTCGAAGGTCAGGTATCAAGTGAGTGAACAGAGAGAAAATGGCAGTGACGTCAGCGGCGGTGCGTACCATCACTGCCGGCGTACATCGTCATTGGCTCCTGGGACCCATAGGGTCCAATGTTAACCAATGCAGGATTGCGCTGCGGTCTTCAACCGCCTACCGCAACGCTGTACAACGCCAGCGCAGTTACCTCATATCCCCTTGTCCCACATTACAGGTCAGGCAGCCACCATTTCAGGGGGCCACATGACATTAATTTTAAATGCATGACACATATCTAGGCCTTGCATACACACTAATATAGGCACATAGCGGATTAAAAACATTGTGGAATAAAGTTGTGTTTTCGTACCTCAGTGTTGGCTGACTCTGCTCGCTGTTCTCCTCCATGAAGCACGTCCGCTGGGGCAGGTGAGGAGATGGCGGCATCCTCCGGTGTACAGATGCTGGTGGACCTGTCGACAATGGAAGAGCGACATGTAATTGTCACCTACATACTGGACCGTGCCACAATCCAGGAACTGTGTGCCCAGTTGGAGCCAGACCTGATGTCAGCTATCCGCCATCCAACAGGAATCCCCCCTCTAGTGCAGGTGCTGTCAGTACTCCATTTCCTGGCCAGTGGGTCTTTTCAAACAACAGTGGCCATTGCATCAGGGATGTCCCAGCCTATGTTCTCCAAAGTGTTGTCCAGAGTATTGTCTGACCTGCTGAAACACATGCGGAGCTACATCGTTTTTCTTCAGGTGGAGGATTTGCCTACAGTGAAAGGTGACTTCTATGCCCTGGGACATATCCCCAGCATCATAGGTGCCATTGATGGGACACATGTGGCCTTGGTCCCCCCACGCAGGAGTGAACAGGCGTACAGAAACCGGAAGAGTTACCATTCTATGAATGTGCAGATGGCACATCTCCCATGTGAATGCCAAGTTTCCTGGCTCAGTGCATGACGCTTACATTCTGAGGAATAGCATCATCCCTTATGTGATGGGCAACTCCAGAGGCACCGTGTGTGGCTATTCGGTGAGGACATGGACCCTATACAGTGTGACTAGGTGTCTGGGGATGTCCCTAAGAGTTAGTGTGTGTCTAACAGTTGTCCCTCGACATTTGCAGGTGACTCTGGTTACCCCAACCTGTCATGGCTACTGACCCCAGTGAGGAATACCAGGACAAGGGCAGAGGAATGCTACAATGAGGCCCATGGGCGAACTAGGAGGGTTATAGAGAGGACCTTCGGCCTCCTGAAGGCCTGGTTCCGGTGCCTCCATATGACAGGTGGTTCCCTATTCTACTCACCAAAGAAGGTGTGCCAGATCATCGTGGCCTGCTGTATGCTTCACAACTTGGCTTTGCGACAACAGGTGCCTTTTCTGCAGGAGAGTGGTCCAGATGGAGGTGTTGTGGCAGCTGTGGAGCCTGTGGACAGTGAAGAAGCAGAAGAAGAGGATATCAACAACAGAAACACAGTGATTCACCAATACTTCCAGTGAGACACAGGTTAGAAGACATCACTGCCTGCTACATCTGATACCCTTGTTCTACATCTCATCTGTCTGTCACTTTCACCCAGTGTATGGACCCTGAGTTGTCACTTTCCCTTTCACTTTCACTTTCACAGATGTGGGTCCCACTGTATGACATCTGCTTTGTTTCCGCATGGACTAGAGCTGTGTGACATAGGTATGTTGACAATACCATGGATATAGCAGTTTTCCACAGTTGTTGCAAATACACATTTTCAAAAGCACAGACTGACTCCAGATTGTTTTGTGCTTTAAGGGTGTTTATTTAAGTGCTAAATATTGGAGGGCGGTGTAAAATGGTCAGTGGTGATGGTGGAAGAATGTCCATGGCAGAGTCCAGTCTATTAGTCTCACAGGTGCATTGTCCAAAGGGGCATAGGAAGTGGATCTGGGGCAGTTGATGGATGGACAGAGTAACAAAGTGGGACAGAAGGATAACAATCAGGGTGGTCTAATTTTTTGGCAGGGGTCTTGGCATTGTTCTCTGTCTTTGTCCTGGATCTCAGGGACTGTTTGCGGGGTGGTTCTCCATCTGCAGGGGGTGGGGTGCTGGTGTCGTGGTCCTGTGGCGGTGCCTTCTGTCCACTAGCGCCGGCGGAGGTGGTGGGCAGTTCATCATCCAGGCTAGTGTCAGGGGCCCCTTGTTGTGACACAGTGTCCCTCCTGGTGTTGGCGAGTTCCTTCAGCACCTCTACAATGGTGCCCAGGGTGGTTTTGATGGATTTGAGTTCCTCCCAGAACCCCAAATACTGTTCCTCCTGAAGCCGCTAGGTCTCGTGAAACTTGGCTAGTACCGTTGCCATCGTCTCCTGGGAATGGTGGTAGGCTCCCATGATGTTGGAGAGGGCCTTGTGGAGAGTGGGTTCCCTGGGCCTGTCCTCCCCCTGTCGCACAGCAGCTCGTCCAGTTCCCCTGTGTTCCTGGGCCTCTGTCCCCTGAACCGTGTGCCCACTGCCACTGCCCCCAGGTCCCTGCTGTTGTTGGGGTGGTGGGTTAGCCTGGGTTCCCTGTAGTGGTGGACATACTGCTGCTTGACGTGTCCTGGGGACAGAGGTATGGGTCCGCTGGGTGGGTGCTGTGCTGGTGTTTCCAGCGGGGGGCGCTCTGTTGTGGCTTGTGCCAGTGTGAGGGGAACCGACTGTCCCGAGGTCCCAGATGGGCCGGACTGGTCATCTAGATCCAGTTGGACAGAGCTGCTGTCATCACTGTGGGCCACTTCTGTGGGGGGAGTAGACATGTCTGGAACCTCCTGTCCGGTGACGTTGGGTAGGGGTCCTGCAGGGGTGTAAAGGCATGATTATTGCATCTGTGTGTGCCATGGTGTGCAATGGGTGGGTGACCCTGTACACCAGTGCTTGCATTCTTGGGTAGGACCTTGTGTGCTAAATGTTTAGGGGTGTGTGTGGGTTTGTGCAGTGGCCATGCATTGGTGATGGCTGTCCATGCTTTGGTGTTGCATGCAGGGCTTGGTGTTGGGATGGGTGGGTTAGGATAGAGGGCCATATGTGAGGAGTTAGAGTGATGGGGGTGAGGGTGGGGGTATGTGATAGCATGCAGGTAGGGTGGGGGATGAAGTAGTGAAAGATTTGCCTTACCAGAGTCCATTCCGCCAGCTACTCCTGCAAGGCCATCAGGATGCAGTATAGCCAAGACCTGCTCCTCCCATGTTGTTAGTTGTGGGGGAGGAGATGGGGGTCCGCCGCCAGTCCTCTGAACCGCGATGTGGTGTCTTGAGACCACGGAACGCACCTTCCCCTGTAGGTCGTTCCACCTCTTCCTGATGTCATTCCTAGTTCTTGGGTGCTGTCCCACTGCGTTGACCCTGTCCACGATTCTGCGCCATAGCTCCATCTTCCTAGCTATGGGGGTGTGCTGCACATGTGATCTGAATAGCTGTGGCTCTACCCGGGTGATTTCCTCCACCATGACCCTGAGCTCCTCCTCAGAGAACCTGGGGTGTCTTTGCAGTGCCATGGGGTGGTGTGGGTGATGTGTGTCGTGGTGTGTGTTGTGATGTGTTGGGTGATGTTTAGGGGTGTGTGGTGTTTTGTGCGTGGATGTTGTGTGAGCGATGGTGTTGAGTGCCTGTGGATGCTAGTTTGTGGATGGTGGTATCTCTCTCTGGCCTTCTTTAGCAATTGTGGTCGTGAGGGTTTGTGGGTGATGTGGGTGTGTGTTTTATATTGTATTGGGTGTGTGGGAGTGGTGTGTGTATGTGTATCAGGTGTATGTATTTGGAATTGTCCAATATGGTAGTGTTTTGTAAATGTGTGTGTACTTTGAGCGCAGCGGTGTGTACCGCCAATGGAATACTGCGGTTGAAAGACCGCTGCATGGATTCGTGGGTCGTGAAAGTGTGTGCATATTCCTGTTGGCACGACGGTGGAGGTTTTGTTTTCACCAGTTTATCACTGACCTTTGGTGTGGCGGACTTGTGTGGGTGTCTAAATTTTGGCGGATTATGAGCTGTGGGTCGTAATAGCTGTGGTGGAATTCCACGGCCGCGGCGGTGTGTTGGCGGTCTTCTGCACGGCGGTAAGCGGCATTTACCGCCAATGTTGTAATGACCCCCTAAATGTTTAAGCATAACTAATTCATTCACCACACACACACCAAAGCACAAGCAACCGAACAACAACAAAGACAACTGCGATGCATAAACCTATTCATACTCACACATCCAATACTGCAACTGACTCTGAAACTTCACCTCATCAGTTTTCAAAATTTAGACCTTGAGGGGGGCGTGGTTTGGCCACCGAACAAAATGGCCGCCTGAGGTTGAAGCTCCGCTCGCCGAGATAGATTTCAGCTAAGGCGGGGGTAACACGAGACTCAGGCAGCCTCACAACGGCTTCCCGGGACTGCGAGATGTGCAGCCCGGGGAAATAACAGATTTCCCCAGCGAGATATGATGCCCGCGAAGCCATTGGACGCAGACCACTGGAGGCCTCTGACGGCGAGGCCGACTGCGGCCTAAAGTGAGGGGCCTGCCCACCAATTGAAATCCCTTAGGAAGTCTTGGAACCGCGGCTGCGATCTGAACAGCGCGACTGAGACCACCAGCAAAGAACAAGGCGTCGGGAGGCGTGGGGGTAAGTGGCGACGGAAGAGGGCCCCCTCCACTCTCACCTCGATCCCTGTCGCCAAACTACCATCCACGGGCGCACTACAAGCTCCGGCATTTGGCCGCGGTGGAGAGGGCACACGCAGTGGCACGCCAATGGGGAACATCTTGGAGCCACAGGGCATATGGGCCGAGAAGACGACAGGCACCCCCCCGAGACACACGCAGCGAGGAGAACGTACAGGCTTGAGGCTCACCCTGGACCCATGATCGCAAGCCCGGTCACGACATCAAACGAAGAGCACGAGAGAGAGCGGAGAATCAACGACAGATAAGTACTGCGGCCACACACTGAGCAAATAAAATAGAGGATAACGCTACCTATCTACGAATAACACTGAGAGTGAAACAAAAATCTCTTTGAACCACCCTCGGGCAGCGCTGCAAAATTCGGCGTATTACCATGATAAAAACGGTGCACGCCGAGGAACAACACCGGAGGAAATCGTGGAGCCACAAGGCGTACGGGCCGAGAAGGCGACAGGGCTCCCCCCGAGGCACACGTAGCGCGAAGAACGAACAGGCTGGAGGCTCACCCGAGGCCCATGATCGCAAGCACGGTCACGACATCAAACGAAGAGCACAAGAGAGAGTGGAGAAACAACGACGGATAAGTACTGCGGCCACACCTTGAACAAATAAAATAGAGGATAAAACTACCTGTCTACGAATAGCACTGACAGTGAAACAAAAATCTCTTTGAACCACCCACTGGCAGCGCTGCAAACTCCAGCCTGTTACCACAATAAAAACGGCGCACGCCGAGGCACACCACAGGAGGACATCTTGGAGCCACAGGGCGTATGGGCCAAGAAGGCGACAGGGCCCCCCCCCAAGGCACACGTAGCGCGGAGAACGAACAGGCTTGAGGCTCCCCCGAGGCCCATGATTGTGTTGCCCGGTCACGGCATCAAACGAAGAGCATGAGAAAAAGTGGAGAATCAACGATGGATAGGTACTGCGGCCACACCCTGAACAAATAAAATAGAAGATAAAACTTCCTTCCCTACGAGTAGCACTGAGAGTGAAACAAAAATCTCTTTGAACTATCTACCTTGTAACATAGCACCGACGCTATGGTCTAGAGAGGCATAACCTGAGACACATAGCCCCGAAGGCATCATCGCGTACAGTGCAATAATAGGAGGAAATTACAAGAACGACTGATCCCCAAGTGCAACACATAAACTTTGTTTTGAGAGGCCATCAAAATACAACCCCACAATAGTACACTAGGTGGCCATTACTAACGGGACCACCAATTTCCCACCCCCACCCACCCCCTCCCTCGAGAGAGATGAAGTGGGGAACATCACAATGTTACAAAGCAGCACAGGAGGACGGAATGGATAGGCGAAGATAGTGAAGAAATTAAATAATAGAGGCAAGACAGAGTGAAGTATAAGTACGAGACAATCACCCACAACAGAACGTCACAGAAACGGTGGGGTAGGAATAGATGTCCGACGGCGGTGTCACCCATCGTACCATAATAACAGTAAAAGTTCTGGCTCAACCTCCTACCCTCCCCTTTTTACACCATAGATCCTATCTCTCAGATAATAACACTACTGCATGGAAAAGGCCCGAAGGCAGACCTCCCTATGTCACACAAATAGTGGCAGTCTAGGGGAATGGTCCACAACATCCTACAGATGACACGAAAGAAGAAGGGAAGCGGCCTCCCACTGCCTACACAGCCTTTTAACTAGTCCGCATCCCACACCAATATTCCACCTCCTCTCCCAAGTGCCACTACCTACAGGACAGAGGAAGGACGACCGGCAAACTACGACCTCATCGTACCCACACGACGACATCTATCACATAGAGCCTCCTACATTCTGGAAGAAATGCCCAACGGAAAGATTTTAGGCAAGCCTTCCAGAGAACTCCTGTTCTCAGAGGCTATCACACAATCGAAACCCACGACAACACAAATGGCAACACGAGGGTCAATATCCACACCAACAGACCCCTCTGCCTCGGAAGCCACGGAAAGTATACTACAGGAGATTGCCTCGGTGGGACGTCGTCCCGAAGCAATGGATCAGAAGATCACGGACTTAACCATAGCCTCTTCCTCCATCTGTGCAGATATAGCAGGTTTCAAAGACACAGCGGATGCCCTGGACCAACGCCTCACTACGGTGGGAGATCAAATGGCGACACTGCCAGATCAGGAAATAGAATTACGATCCCTCCGAGCAAAGGTAACAGACTTGGAAGACAGGAGCCGCCGAGACAACATACGACTCTTCGGAATCCCAGAACGCAAAGAAGGATCTGACACCAAGGCTTTCCTACAATCACTCCTGCCCGACCTCTTCGGTATTGAATTTTCACCACCACTAGAATTCCAAAGGGCGCATAGAATCGGACCTCCTCACAAGGCTACCTCCGACAAACCACGGCCCATCATTGCATGTTTTCTAAGACATGATCAGACTCGACAGGTCCTATCAGCAGCTAAAACACAAGGACCAGCCTCTTTGGACGGCCATGAGATCAGAGTAGCGGCCAACTTCTCCAGGCTGACGAATGAAAAGAGAAAAGCGTTCCTAGCCTTCAGACCACAGCTCAGGAAACTAGACATCAAATATGGCCTATTGGAACCCGCAAGGATGTGGATCACCTATTGTGATAAATCCAAAGACTTTACGGAACCGGAGGATATTAGCTTATTTCTCAATGATCTTATCTCACACCCCATGGACGTTTCATCAGGACAAGAAGATCCCGATGCCTCCCAGACCGGGAATAACCCCCCTGCTGCACTGTTATGAGCCCAGTCGCAAAGGTCTGCCTCACACAAGAGAGGCAGAATGTATGACCGCCTTCCCAAGCCACAGGACAATCGGGACCAGGTGCTACAGGCAGTAATAGACCACACCCAGGACATGGGTAGGGACAAATCCCGCTCCCCACTGAAGCCGTCACTGGACGATTACACAGACCATTGAACTCTGAGAATACTTACAACACTGAAAGAACGGACCCTCATCTAGCAACCGACCTACTTTTCGTCGGACAGATAAGTGGCATGCCCAACTGTTCTGAACTAAAGTTGCACCATTGATGGGGAGGGAGTGGGGGGGTCCGAGAGTTTAACATCACTCCCGTCCATTATGAGATGTCAGCTTTTAAAGAGTAATGTCTGTCTATCGGCTAGGTCTTCCCTAATCAACCTCAGAGGCACAGCTGAGGCACCTACACAGATCTTTAGAGTCAACCCTGAAGGATGTCAAAACGGTCTTAAATGCATCATTTCAAACCCTATACTCAGCTCTAAGAACGCATGACCGTATCTTCCTCAACACCTCCCCCCCAAGCTCATCTGCTTCTGAACCTGGGCTCCTTTGTATTCAAACCCCAGTGATATCATTATCATTATTTGTCTATACCCGCACCACGCAACACATAACACACTGAGGCTGACTACTAACCCCCTCCAAAATCATCGAAGAAACACTGAAATAAACCCCATCATATCTATATCTCATGATAATACTCCCTCGGCGCACGGACTCCACAGGTACGAACCCGCAGATTAACAGACTAACTGACAGGAGGTTTTCTTTTTCCCTTCCTTTTGTTCTTTTTCTAGGTCTTTGTCTGACTTTTTATTCATTAGTGCATACATTTTTCTTCTCTCCGAGTTAGGATCCTTTCAACCTTACTTCTAATCTCATAACTCCTACTCATTACCCCTGGTGACCGAGGGACCTAGACACATCCTATCTCTGTCCCTTATATTATATTATATTATATTATATTATATCACACCATCCCCCACTACGCGTCCCTGAATAGCTAGTTTCTGTATAATATTCCCCCTGTGCCCCCCGACCACACATTACAGAAACATTATACGGAATACACATTATCCACATAGCATTCATGGGAACGACAACACCGCTCACAATCGTCTCCTGGAATGTCCATGGTATGACCAACTATGTCAAACGACAGAAAGTACTATCCTATTTACGCTCTAAACATGCAAATATTGCCCTGTTGCAGGAAACACTCCTTGACTCAGCAGAATCTGAAAAACGTCATAGAGACTGGGTTGGTAAAGTACTCTATAGCGGTAAACCGCCCGTATCTGACGGAACGCAGGGTACTGGGAGGAAATGCGGGGTGGCAATTCTCATACGTTGCTCACTGCAGTTCCGACTGCTTAAAACATGGCACGACCCAGAAGGCCGCTATGTCCTAGCCAAAATCAGGATAGGTCTTTCCACGATGTGCATAGGCTCAATATACGCCCCCATAGGCTCCTAGCACACTTTCTTTCTCTCTCTTAATCGACTGCTCACAGAGATTGGCGCCTCTCAATATGTACTGGGTGGAGACTGGAACATTGTACAAGAGGCTATCCTTGATCGCACAAGCGGCCTTGACGCAGGCAATAACTGAGACAGGGCCCTACTCCACGATGTCCTTTCCGACGACAGCTTGCTAGATTGCTGGCACTTATTACACCCCTCAGACCGCCAATATACCTTTCTCTCTCCAGTACATGGAACCCAATCGCGACTAGACTACTTTATGATCGACCAGAGACTGATACAATCGATAAAACTGATGGATATCCTTATGGCCGCACTATCGGACCACTCCCTGGTCCTACTAACGCTGGAACTAGGAGTGATCAATCCGGCCGTAAACCATGGCGCCTTCCCAATTCCAGATATAGAACCCCAAAAGGAAAGGAACAACTTAAAACCCACTTAACTACCTACCTAAAAGATAACAAGGGCTCAGTATCCTCACCCCAACTTCTATGGGCAGCAGCAAAGGCAACTATTAGAGGTCAACTAATGTGAGACGCCGCCATTGCCAACGCCCGAAAGAGAGAACAGGCCAACCTAGAGGACAGGATAGCCCATGCGACCAGAGAATATACGCGAACCCCCACTTCATCCAATCGCCGCCATCTTGAACAAGCTAAAATGGAACTCAACTCCCAATATACCACGCGGGCAGAATATGCATTGCAAAGGCTAAAGGGCCGCCATTATGAACACGGCTAGAAAGCAGGCCGTCTACTAGCCGCCCAACTACGCCAAAGATAAATTACATTAGCCATACCAGCACTCACTGGCCGAAATAACGACCTCCTCACGCACCCACAGGCAATTGCGAATGAATTCGGCAACTATTACCAAGCCCTAGACACCCCAGAAACGGTAGAAGCCAATGACAGCCTGAACACCTTCCTAAAAAGAGCAGATATCCCCTGTCTTTCGACAGAAGGTAGGGCACTCCTAGAAGGTGATATTAGCAAGATAGAAATTCAACAGGCGATAGCCAATCTATCGTACCACGAAGCCCCCAGGGAAGACGGCTTTAAGCCCGAATTCTATAAATGGTCCGGGACAGAGATAGTGGAGACCCTACACGCCAGGGAGCGGACCGCACGGGATCCCTATATCCTATCTCCAACAAAGCCATTATCACAGTTATACCCAAACCAGAAAGAGACCCACTTCTTTGTGGGAGCTACTGCCCCATATCACTACTTAATGGAGACACTAAAATCTTAGCAGCGATATTAGCAACCCGATTGAAAAAAGTCATTCCCTCTCTGATCCATCATACCCAGGTGGGCTTTGTGCCAGGTTAAATGGAAACACGCAGGGCTTCGTTACTTAGGTATTGATATAAATAGAGGCCTAGAAAACATAGTGACAGACAACTTAAACCCCCTAATCAACAACATGAAACAAGACTTTGAGAAATGGAAACAATTAGGATTCTCCATGTGGGGTAGAGTACAGGCGGTGAGAATGGTAACCCTCCCAAGATTTTTATACGTGCTGGGTATGCTCCCTTTATACATACCACTAATCCTCCTCCAAAAGATAGACCGTTGCATTCGCACCTTTGTCTGGGGATCCATGCGCCCACGACTGCCCAGAGCCACGTTATTAGCACAACGTGAATTTGGAGGTTTAAATCTCCCTTCCATAGAACACTATTCTTCAGCATTACACCTATCACAGATGACCCTCCTACTCCCAAATGTACGGGACCTACCATTCTGGATACCAGTGGAAAGGGCAGTTACAGGAGTTCCTCACGAACTACAGATACTATCCAGCACGGACATGCTCGACCAACGAACTACCGATCCCATGATAGGGGCCATGAGGAAAGCCTGGCAACAGGCACACCGCTTGCTGAAAATAGACCCATATCTCCTATGCAGAGCCCCCCTATGGGGCAATAAAGGACTCCAGATAGGAGGTAAGACCATCCACTGGTGGGATTGGTATCAAAAAGGCATCATAAGAATAGACCAACTCGTCTCTGGAGACAATTGGAAGACGTTCAGGGAACTACAGGGAGAATTTGACTTCCCCGATCACTATTCATGGCGCTTTCTACAGTTGCAACACTGTCTGACACAGCGACTAGGATGATCCCCCCGGCGTTTAACACATTCACCAATACTTCAATACCTAGAAACATGGGGCCAAATGAAAGGGGCTGTATCGGGGCTACAGTCGGTGCTGAATCGACACCTTTTTCAGCTACCACTACTTAACTCCCTTAGAGAAAAATGGCAAACCCGCCTACAGAAAGATTATGGCCTAGAAGACTGGGCTGAATTAATTGAGGCTAGAGACCGAGGAGCCCGTGAGGCTCGTCTGAAATTCTGCCTTTTCAAGACTCTACATGACTGGTACTGGGCCCCACAGAAACTATGCACAGCACGACTCCTGCCCCACGCATCCTGTTGGAGATGTCCCAACAAACATTGCGATCTTACCCACATCTTACATGATTGTACTGCTATACAACCCTTCTGGCGGGCGATAGGACGCACTCTCAGAGAGGTATTGCCCTTATCGCCAACGCTCACACCATCTCTCATACTCCTACACGATACAGAGGAACTACAACATCTCTCACGACCCCAAAGCCAACTATTGCATACTGCATTAGCCACAGCCAAATTATGTATCCTCAGACATTGGCAGGCAGAGGCTACTCCCTCCCAGGAAGAATGGATTGGCGCAATGTACCAGGCAGCCTCCCACGAACGCCTCATATATAACTTACAGGATAAAACTGATATATTCTTACAAAAATGGTCACCCTTCCTACCCAATCTGATGACCTAGGTATTTCCTGTGATAGACCACCACAACCATTCAACTTATGCAAACACAAACCAATGCCCACACATTAATATATATACCATAACCTTCAACTATACTGTACCCTATTTTTATTTTATATTGTCCTACCATCCCTAGTAAATTTCATCATTATCATCCCTGTCTACATCTAGATCGCCTTATCCCCTTCAAACCTCCCCTCAGTCACCACTACTACGAACACCACTGAAGCCATAGCGGCCCCCATTATCGTTCTTTCTATTAGTGTTATTATCATCATAATGGATATTACTACATCCTAACTTCTTACTTACGTATCAGTACTCATGGAGTCTTTCTTGTCCTCTTTGTAAAACTATCCTCCCTATGTGTCCCTGAGTTCCTTGAGGAAGGGATACTACTAGACACGGACATGAATGCTCTCATAACGACCCATCTCTGTTCAAAAGGTACATCATGTCACAGAGAAGCTATTATACTAAATACCCATCAATAGCACCTATTGATATAATATAATAATATAATAGTAATATACTGCAGTTAACCTATGATATGGATATACCCAACACTTATGGCTGTATACCCTTTATAGACGAAGTTCAAACAGTTTCAAGATTGATACATTTTATTTGTTTGGAGATATGAGACCACTATGCTATTAATACTGGCTCTTCAATGTGATTATTAATGCTGGGACAAGGCACGTTTTTCTGTGTTTGATATACTTGCATACAACGACTGAAGACTGTAAAGGCGGAGTACCCCCAAAGACGGGAGGAATTTTGTTAATTTTGCTAATTTTGTTAACTTATCCTTTGCACATGACTTGTGTTACGAAAGATAAACAATGACTACAATAAAAAATTATAACACAAACAAATTTAGACCTTGAACTGTGTGATGTGGGTATTTCTCTAAACTAGGGAAATTAATTGAGGGTCCTTTTTCTTTCACAATGTAAACTGTTCTCCTTCTATCAACTTTTCTGCTGGAGCGGGGATTTTTTCAGTTGCATTTTTGGTTTACCATTCATCAGGGCTAACCCCTACCTCCTCAGGCTGATGGATCTTTGATGTTGACTGAAATTAATCAGGAGATGTACATCACATTAAATTATTTCTAGTTTGTTTCAGTCAACAATGAGAGTTTGATATGAGTTAAAGGGTTTTAATATCTTTTAGTGTTTCATCTTTATTAGAATTATCATATAAATACCAGTCATTAGCTTTCTCAAGCAAAATAAGTAATCAATAAGTCATAATAAAGGCATTAAGCACGTTCCATAAAGGGAAGAATCCATATTCTAGGAATGAGAGATAAATAAAGGTGTCAGTTTCAGAAACCCATAAAGAGTTCTTGAATTCGAGAGAAATCATAAAGCATAAAACTTTACCTTCAAATTCAGATCAATATTTCAATAATCAGTCAATCCCGAACTTCTCATGAAGAGAGGTTCAAGGAACTCAGTAGAGTCTCACACAAATGGGATAATGAGGAGTGGTAACCTACTCTAGGAACACACACTATTATAGACAGACAAAATCAATGTTGCAAATTCAGGTGGTTTCTTCTTTTTCAGTTGACCAATCAGCTCTTGATGCACCCATGGGAACACATTCATTCCCCAACTTCTCACAGGAACACAATAATCTTCAGACAGCAAATTCTAAGGCTGCAACTATATCTTATCATGTAACTAGCTCAGTCATACTGTTTCGATAAGCTTTTTGCACTGCATTTATATTATTAATTAATTGTGTTTGTAAGGTTTGTATTTAGATACAAGGACAATGGAGCAATGTTTGGATAGAATAATATCTAAAAATGCAATATTGATAAATAATGCATTTGGCACAGAACGCATGTTGGGTAACAATTTAGATCATGTTTCATACTAATTCAGTGTGGTTTGAGGCATGTGTAGATTATTTTCCCAAAACAAACAAGCAGAACACTTATGTTTTATAATGGGGTCTAAAAATACAGCCAAAATTGTAGGTTTTGTTCAGATGACCCGATCAGCATAGAAATATCCAAGGGATACTGCTATTCAAGAAAATAATAATAATTACTACATAAAATGGTATATTGAGTTCTTAAAATAAGAAAAATTGAGTCTGCCAAATCACAGTAATTATTGAGATCTATTTCATTGCCATTATAATTAAATTTTGCCTAATGATGAGCAGGAAATTTTGATATCATGATTTCCATTTATGTCAATAACGTATGTTATCCTTTTGATGATTATATATGTTCTTATATATGTATTTTATCTCTTTTCAAACTTGTTCAGTTGTACTTGTTTATGGTGACTTAGTCACATTATATAGCAATTTAAAAGATTTAAAAAGATTGAAAATATCAAGCCCTGAAGAAGTGATGTACTAAATGCCTTTTGTCACGAAACATGTGTTGGCATTCTGCTATGTGCCATTTTCAGAGTTAGCTAGATTTTCTGTTAAATGAAATGAATGAAAACAATACTCTTTGAATAATAATAGTTTCTAAGCCTCTACTTCGTTCATTACCTTTTACCCCTACCCACCCCTGAAGCCTAACAATCTATGACCATCCTTTTCTCTTAGCCATCCCTTAAATTGAAAAACTACTTAATACTCTTTGGTCCTACCCTTCCCTTAAACCTACAAATCCCTTTCTACTCCTTGCCCATACATATCCCTTACACCTAAAACCTCTTTTCTACCCCTTTACCAAATCTATTCCTGAACTCTAAAACCCCCCACCACTCTATATTCCTACTAAAGCCTTAAACTAAGCTCCTTGCTACCCCTCCCCACCCACCCTTGAACCTTAAACCCCTTACAAACTTTTACTGTTACACAAACATTAAACCTAGAAACTCCTTATCACTCTTTCCTCCCACCCATCTCTTCTTTTTTCAAAGATTTTCATATTTCTCTTTAAAATTTAAACAGCGAGCAGGATATTTCCTTGGCCATTATGTTAGATGTTAGACCTGGCATTGTTGGTGTGGTTCCCCTCTAAAGTTTTGTTTTCAGACCTCCTGTTTTTGCTGACTTTGATTTTGCTGGCCTTAGGAGTCTCACACGTTACCACTGCTAATCAGTGCTAAAGTGCTTGTGGTCTTTGCTTAAAACATGGAAACATTGGCTTATACCCAATTGGCATATTTAATTTACTTGTACATCCCTAGTAAAGTGCACTACATGTACCTAGGGCCTGTACATTAACTGCTACTGGTGGACCTGCAGCACTGATTGTGCCACCTGCTTAAGTAACCCTTTAAACATGTCCCAGGCCTGCCATTACAGAGCCTGTATATGCAGTTTAACCTGCCATGTGGACCTGGGAAAAACAAAAAAAAATGCCAGGTCCAAACCTTCCTTTTTAATGCGTATGTCACACCTAAGTTTGTCCCTGGACAGCTACAGGGCAGGGTGCAGTATATTTAAAAGATTAGACATGTACTTTTTCATTTTGCATGTCTTGGTAGTAAAAATACATTAGTTTTATTGTCACTAGTGCAAAGCCAATCTCTCCCTTTGGATAAAATTGAAGTTGCCTTCTGACATTTTATAAGTGTAATTTCCAAAAGGGAAGAGATACTTGGTTCGTGTTTGGTGTCTCTGGAATCCCAATTTAGAATCCTAATTTATGGTTAAGTTGGACTTGATATTACAATTCTGAAAATGGCACCTTTAGAAAGTTGCCATTTTCTTGCCATAGCCATTAGGTGCGTGCAGCCTGTCTCTGGTTACATGGATGGGTGTAGTTGTCAGTTGGGTTTTTTGTATTTCTTCTACACAGTCACACACAGGTGTAACTGGATGGGCCATCACTGGCAGGATGAGAGGGACGAGCTGGGCCTAGCCTCACTTGCACATGAATAGGCTGTGTCCTGTCTCACACAGGGAGCTGCATATCCCCTGTAGATAATCCAAAGAAAGGGCCTGGAAGGCAGGGAATGTGTGGACTTCCAAGGCATGCCTCTGGATGTTTCTTCCGACTTCAAAGGCACAACTGTGAATAAAAGAAGGACCTCAGACACCACCACTTCAGTACATTTGCATCTCTTGAACACAGAACCCAGAGTGACTCCAAGGGCTAACATGGCAGTGCAGGATATTAGTGTTTTTCCATAGCGGTGCCTTTGGTCTACAGCTAAGGAGTCTTCCTAGCCAGAATTTCAGTTTACAATATACTTGTTGCATACTATACAATCCTGAATGGGGCGCTCAATCTCAAACCCAATCCCCAACAAAACTTCTGGGAGTATTCGATTGTGTCAATTTAAATATCGATGGAGTGCATGTATCAAGTAAGTTTGATAAAGAATTGACTATTGTGGTCAGAGAAATGTGTACTGCAAGAAAGAGAGGATATGTTTAAAATAAGCTGTATTAGACATTGTTGTTTTGAAGAATATGACAGTATTCTGGGCAAACTGGTGTGAGTAGCACTGCTTTCCCCTAGAAGTTGTTTAGCAGTAAGAATACTCAGACCCTCACCCTTATTCTGAAAACACTGCAGGCCTCATGTCGACCTCCCAAAAGGCCTCATGTAGGCCTCATGGTGGACCCCAGTAAGTGATCCTCCTTTGCTGTGAAGGCAGTGTGCTGATCACGGTCAGGCCGGGAGGCTGCTGTGCTCTGAACAGGTGTGCACAGCCATACAGCAGGGTTCTGGAAAAAGCAGTGGTGTGCGGCTGTCTTCTGACAGTGATCCTTTTCTGGGCTATGGAGTCAGCAGCAGGTAGGCCCCTTGGTCACAGGTAGGCCATCTCTTTTTGGACAAATGAGTCTTGGGTCTGCCACTCGGGCTCTCAAGGATGAGGTGTTGATTCAGACCTCTTCTAGGCACATGTGCAGGATTGGCAACTGGGCATGTTTAGGGTGCGTCTGGGCTGTGGCAGCTGGATCCAATCAGGTGCACTTGAAAATAGTGGCACGCATTGGCAAGTGTCTCAATGTACCAGTGTTCACTTTCAGTGGTGTAGTGTGCATGAGCACACAGGAGACAGGTGCCAGGGCTCAGCCACAGACTCAGTCTGTCAAGACTGTTAGGCCAGTGCCACAGCTTCACAGATCTCTTATTCAGTGGGGCAGACCACTTGGGCCATAGAGGCAAGTGCCATGGGAGTGTCTGTAGGGTTACTTCAGACACTCAAGCAGTAGAAATTTGCTCAGGCACACTTTATCAGAGCTACATATCCTCTGCTTCGAGTCAGTCCCACTATTGAGTCTCTGGTGGACAGACTGCAATCATTAGGCTCAAATGCTTGGGTCCATACCAGTAGTCAGCTGAAATTGCAGTGATGGCTTGCTCCTTCTCCCCTTCTTCCAGGCGGGTCTTTCCAGGCATTCTAGGACAGGGAAAATAGTTCTTACTTCAGATCAGACTCCAGGTGATGACCCCCTCTCCCCTCAGGGAGGCTAGTTGTCAGGCAGACACCAGATCTGTCTGGATAATAGTGTCCTGGGTACTCAGTGGAGTACCCTCTCCTTGGTCAGAGAGAACTTGCAAGTAGAACAAAAAGTGGGTAAACTTATCCCCCGGTTTCTGTACGGATGACAGATCTGAGGTATATATTCTATGTCTGCTCTTGCAGAACCTTCTGAGGCAGGCTTCCTGACTCATCCTTTGTCTAAAGTGATGCTCCTCACATCAGTTTTGTCTGTCTCAAGGATGGAGCATACATAACAGAGGCAAAAAGAGGTATGAGCAGTCTCCACACAACTATTACCAGCCAAATCCGATGATGATTAGGAAGAGAGACAAAGGGGTAACCCCTTCTAAGGGACCCTGCACACTCTGACAACAGACACTCCAGTCACTAACTTTACCTCTGCCATTTACCAATTGGCAAATTCAGGCAAACCAATCAGCAGCCCTGTGTATCAAAGGGACATAATAACATTTCTAAGGTGAAGCCTATCTCCTCTCTCCCCACTTCAGTGTGTAGGTTCCTCCTTCCAATCTCAGTAATGTCAGCAATACATTTTCACTGTCTAGGAAGCAAACCTCATCACTATCGTCTCTAAATGAACAGGCCAGGCTCTTCCAAATGGAACCCTCAGGCTTGTGGCACTCTGATTCACTCTGAAAATCATCATATGTGTAACATGCTTACTACATCCATGGGCTTGGGATCTAAGTGTTACTATCTGGGTTCATCTGTAGCCACAGAGCTTTACACAAGTAGGCCAGTAGGCTTCCATTTTTAACACTGATAATAAGGTCTGGTCAAGCTATGATTTCTAAACTCACGGTATACTGCCACCACCTCACTACATGCATAAACCCCTGACAGGGAACGTTGTTCTCTGCCACAATGGAGGGTAAACTTGGAGTATTCCCAGAGGGCCAGGATCAGACTTCAGACAAAGAGTAGGCCTGGGATTTCTCAAACAAGCTATATTTGTGAGAGTTTGGGGCCAAAATCCCAAAACTGGGATATTAGGTTCTCGCTATTTGGCATTCAGTGCATGAAACACAACTGTATACCAGGCAGGGGACATTCTGGCCACATCAGTAAACTTCAAAGTTGAAGGTTATTTTAAAGCTGAGTTCTTAAGATAAATAATCTATCAAGTACTGGACACAGTGATGTTCTCTCAAGTTTCCTTCTTGATTGCCGAATGAAACAGTGACTTTTTCCAGTAGCCACAATGCCTCCTTGTTCAGTAAGATATATACAAAAGGTATTAAGAGTCCTTCTAAAGAGTCACAGTTAGGGAAAAAGAGAACCAAAAATCAGGAGCAAAATGATGACTGAGTGCACAATAAAAATGCTTAATAAATCAAGGGAATTAATATGTTGTGCTATATACTTCTCATACCTAAGCCTCCATATATAAAATGTATGCAAAGGAAAAAAGGTAGCACCATTTGGGATTGGGAATATCAAGTAGCAAACTCCGGGGAGGCAACCATTTTGAATAGGCACAGATGTAAAACAAGGCACACATACTTTTCCAGGAGAATGCTATTTCCACAAAATACCAGATGATGAAGAACCCCATGTTTGACATCCCTCAAACCTTTGGCCCCTACTGCCTCCTACATCCAACACTCTAGGACAGATGCAGAACGCCTCACCTAATGGCCATCACCACAAAGATGTCAAAGCCAGCCAGAGCAGATTGATGGGAAACCTGTCTGCTCCTTGCACAGTACCACGCCACAAGAGTTGTTACAACCATGGAGTTCCGTTCTGAAATATAATCTATTCATGAAAAGTATTGCATTAAGTTGCTAAGTTTGTTTCATGTGCTGCAACCCTCATGTTTATTGAGACAATGATGCTGTATTATAAGGAAGTATTAGTGTTGGATATGACACTCATTGATGTCTGGGTTGCAGCTTCAGACCTCTTTCATAATAGAGAGATTCTTCAAGAACATATTAACAAGAAAGAGGGCTGAAATTAACCCTTGTTTTCATTTTTGCCTTAATGCTTCTTTCTTTTTATATTTTTCTCTGGGTTCCAGGTAACATCATGCCCCATCAATGGATGGTAGTTCTAATAGAAAATGCTGTAAAACAGACTTTTCACCCTGGCTGTGCCCTTTCATTAATGTCTGTCAATTTGAACCAATGGTGAGAACAGGCCATGAACAGGCTTAAAATTGTTATATTATATTCTATATTCTAATTTCATGATTTACTGAGTGTTCCGTTAGTATTCTAATCCCATTAACATGAGGGTCCTATTTTAAAATTACATTGGACCTCTGATTTAATGCCTGTGAATTTTGACCCAAAGTTCTATGTATAATAATATGAACTTGTAAAGATTTTATGAATATTCTGTAATAAGACAATCCTTCTGTTGGAAACCAGCTTGTTTTTACCTTTTGATGGTTAGTGGTGCATCCAGTAGAAGGTACAACATATTGTAGTGATGTAAAGCAGGCCAAAAGACACAAGCTTAAGCACTCTATAATCCCTCTGCTACCTTGTGCCCTCTTTTGAAACACGTCCTAGTGCAGAATAGTTCTGTGCTGCCGTAAGGGATGCTTACAGCCACCTCCGACCGTTGTATTAGTGCAGGACGGGTAAGCAGACTGGTCTTCAAGGCAGGTTCAATCTGACAAGAGTGAACTAAGCTGTGCAGCAGCTTCTGTGTCATGATCTACTGCCGGAGAGCCACACCCCCACAACTTTCACAATTAGAGTGTCATCTCTTACTTCCATCTGAACCGCCATTTTTGCCTCATCAAGGCTAGAGGTTAGATATAGAGGGAAGTACGGAAATAGAGGAGGTATCCCCACACCATTGTTTTACTCTCACCCCAACTAAGTAAACAACAGGTAAAGTGACCACTGTCAGTTGTACAGAGTAGTGCTCTTTCAATAGGTCTAGTTCCTCTTCCAAAGGAACACAATGAGTCTTTCCTCTTTAAACCCTTCGCTGCCAGGCCTTTTCCCCCTCCTGTGGCGAGCCTTTTTTTGGCTATTTGGGGCAGTTCGCACTTAGGCCCTCATAACTTTTTGTTCACATAAGCTACCCACGCCAAATTTGCGTCCTTTTTTTCCAACATCCTAGGGATTCTAGAGGTACCCAGACTTTGTGGGTTCCCCAAAAGGAGGCCAAGAAATTAGGCAAAATACAGTGACATTTTTTTTTTTTTTTTTTAAAGTGGGAAAAAGGGGCTGCAGAAGAAGGCTTGTGTTTTTTCCCCTGAAAATGGCATCAACAAAGGGTTTGCGGTGCTAAAATCACCAGTTTCCCAGCTTTCAGGAACAGGCAGACTTGAATCAGAAAACCCAATTTTTAAACACAATTTTGGCATTTTACTGGGACATACCCCATTTTTACGATTTTTTGTGCTTTCAGCCTCCTTCCAGTCAGTGACAGAAATGGGCATGAAACCAATGCTGGATCCCAGAAACCGCAACATTTCTGAAAAGTAGACAAAATTCTGAATTCAGCAAGGGGTAATTTGTGTAGATCCTACAAGGGTTTCCTACAGAAAATAACAACTGAAAAAGAAAAATATTGAAATTGAGGTGAACAAAACATAAATTTTTCTCTACGTTTTACTCTGTAACTTTTTCCTGCAATGTCAGAATTTCGAAAGCAATATACTGTTACGTCTGCTGAATTCCTCTGGTTGCGGGGACATATAGGGCTTGTAGGTTCATCAAGAACCCTAGGTACCCAGAGCCAATAAATGAGCTGCACCCTGCAGTGCGTTTTTATTCTATACCGGGTATACAGCAATTCATTTGCTGAAATATAAAGAGTGAAAAATAGCTATCAAGAAAACCTTTGTATTTCCAAAAAGGGCACAAGATAAGGTGTTAAGGAGCAGTGGTTATTTGCACATCTCTGAATTCCGGGGTGACCATACTAGCATGTGAATTACAGGGCATTTCTCAAATAGATGTCTTTTTTACACACTCTCTTATATTTGGAAGGAAAAAATGTAGAGAAAGACAAGGGGCAATAACACTTGTTTTGCTAATCTATGTTCCCCCAAGTCTACCGATAAAAATTATACCTCACTTGTGTGGGTAGGCCTAGCGCCCGCAACAGGAAATGCCCCAAAACGCAACGTGGACACATCACATTTTTTTTAAAGAAAACAGAGGTGTTTTTTGCAAAGTGCCTACCTGTAGATTTCGCCCTCTAGCTCAGCCGGCACCTAAGGAAACCTACCAAACCTGCGCATTTTTTAAAACTAGAGACCTAGGGGAATCCAAGATGGGGTGATTTGTGGGGCTCTGACCAGGTTCTGTTAGCCAGAATCCTTTGCAAACCCCAAAATATGGCTAAAAAAACACATTTTCCTCACATTTTGGTGACAGAAAGTTCTGGAATCAGAGAGGAGGCACAAATTTCCTTCCACCCAGCGTTCCCCCAAGTCTCCCGATAAAAATGATACCTCACTTGTGTGGGTAGGCCTAGCGCCCGCGACAGGAAATCTCCCAAAAAGCAACGTGGACACATCACATTTTTTTAAAGAAAACAGAGGTGTTTTTTGCAAAGTGCCTACCTGTAGATTTTGGCCTCTAGCTCAGCCGGCACCTAAGGAAATCTACCAAACCTGCGCATTTTTGAAAACTAGGGACCTAGGGGAATCCAAGATGGGGTGATTTGTGGGGCTCTGACCAGGTTCTGTTACACAGAATCCTTTGCAAACCTCAAAATTTGGCTAAAAAAACACGTTTTCCTCTCATTTTGGTGACAGATAGTTCTGGAATCGGAGAGGAGCCACAAATGTCCTTCCACCCAGTGTTCCCCCAAGTCTCCCGATATTAAGGATACCTCACTTGTGTGGGTAGGCCTAGCGCCAGCGACAGGAAATGCCCCAAAACGCAACGTGGACACATCACATTTTTTGAAAGAAAACAGAGGTGTTTTTTGCAAAGTGCCTACCTGTAGATTTTGGCCTCTAGCTCAGCCGGCACCTAGGGAAACCTACCAAACCTGTGCATTTTTGAAAGCTAGAGACCTAGGGGAATCCAAGATGGGGTGACTTGTGGGGCTCTGACCAGGTTCTGTTACCCAGAATCCTTTGCAAACCTCAAAATTTGGCTAAAAAACACATTTTCCTCACATTTCAGTGACAGAAAGTTCTGGAATCTGAGAGGAGCCACAAATTTCCTTCCACCCAGCGTTCCCCCAAGTCTCCCAATAAAAATTATACCTCACTTGTGTGGGTAGGCCTAGCGCCCGCGACAGGAAATGGCCCAAAACACAACGTGGACACATCACATTTTTTCATAGAAAACAGTGCCTACTTGTGGATTTTGGCCTCTAGCTCACCCGGCACCTGGAGAAACCTAGCAAACCAGCGCATTTTTGAAAACTAGATACCCAGGGGAATCCAAGATGGGGTGACTTGTGGGGCTCTGACCAGGTTCTGTTACCCAGAATCCTTTGCAAACCTCAGAATTTGGCTAAAAAAAACACGTTTTCCTCACATTTCGGTGACAGAAAGTTCTGGAATCTGAGAGGAGCCACAAATTTTCTTCCACCCAGCGTTCCCCCAAGTCTCGTGATAAAAATGATACCTCACTTGTGTGGGTAGGCCTAGCGCCCGCAACAGGAAATGGCCCAAAACACAACGTGGACACATCACATTTTTTCATAGAAAACAGTGCCTACCTGTGGATTTTGGCCTCTAGCTCAGCCGGCCCCATAGGGGCAGAAATGGCCTAAAATAAATTTGTCCCCCACCCCCTTAACCCCCCCACCCAGGAGCGACCCTTGCCTACGGGGTTGCTCCCCATGCGTGACATTGGCGCCAAAAAAAAAATCCCCGGTGCCTAGTGGTTTCTGCCCCCTTGGGGGCAGATTGACCTAAAATCGGCCAATCTGCCCCCAAGGGGGGCAGAAATGGTCTAAATACAATTTGCCCCCCAGGGGAGCGACCCTTGCCTAATAGGTCCCTCCCCATCTCTAAAAAAACAAACCAACAAAAAAAAAAATTGCCCTGGCGCCTAGAGGTTTCTGCCCCCCCCCCGGGGGCAGATTGGCCTAATACCAATAGGCTGATCTGCCCCAGGGGGGGCAGAAATGGCCTAAAATAAATTTGCCCCCCCACCCCTCCCAGGGAGCGACCGTTGCCTACAGGATCGCTCCCCTTGCGTGATGGCGCAAAAAAAAAGATCCCTGGTGCCTAGTGGTTTCTGCCCCCCTTGGGGGCAGATTGACCTAAAATCGGCCGATCTGCCCCCAAAGTGGGCAGAAATGGCCTAAATACAATTTGCCCCTCAAGGGGAGCGACCCTTGCCTAAGGGGTCGCTCCCCATCTCTAAAAAAACAAAAACAAAAACAAAAAAATTGCCCTGGCGCCTAGTGGCTTCTGCCCCCCGTGGGGGCAGATTGGCCTAATTAAAATAGGCTGATCTGCCCCCATGGGGGGCAGAAATGGCCTAAAATAAATTTGCCCCCCAGGGGAACGACCCTTGCCTAAGGGGTCGCTCCCCTTACGTGAAAAACTAACAAAATAAAAACTCCCTGGTGTCTACTGGTTTCTGCCCCCCTTGGGGGCAGATTGGCCTCATAAAAATAGGCCAATCTGCCCCCAAGGGGGGCAGAAATGGCCTAAATATAATTTCCCCCCTAGGGGAGCGACCCTTGCCTAAGGGGTCGCTCCCCACCTCAAAAAACAAAAACTAAAGAAAAAATATATATATATCCCTGGTGCCTAGAGGTTTCTGCCCCCCCTCGGGGCAGATCGGCCTAATAATAGGCCGATCTGCCCCCAGGGGGGGCAGAAAAGGCCTTCAAAAAAAATTCCCCCCGGGAGCGACCCTTGCCCAAGGGGTCGCTCCCTTATGTCACTTTCATAAATAAAAAAGGCATCCCTGGTGTCTAGTGGGCGTTTTGACAGCCGGATTGCTTTACAATCCGGCTGCCAAAACAGAGAGAGAGACTTCAAAGGGAAGGAAATAAATTTCCTTCCCTTTAAAGCCTCTCTGCCTCCTCCCCGTGATCGGAAGAGAAATGCAAAGCATTTGTCTTCCGATCATCGCGCGGGAAGCTCAGCTTCCAGCGCGAAGGGGGAGGCATTGTGATTGTCAGTGCGCCCGCGCTGACGTCACAGGGGGGGTGGGAGGGTTGGGGGTGGAAGGGGAAGGGCTTCCCCTTCCATCCCTGACTTGGGGGGGTGGGGGGGAATCCCACAGAGGGAGCGCTAGCGCTCCCTCTGGGCTGGGTGCCCAGGACGTAATGGTTACGTCCTGGGCACAGCAGCATTGTGCCGCAGGACGTAACCATTACGTCCTTGGCACAGAACCGGTTAAAGCCATAGTTGCTTGTTGATGCTGTTTGAGCTTGAGAGTGGTATCGTGCGCAGGCTATTGGTGAGAAGGGGTAAAAGTCTAAGCTCCAGGGGGAGAGTTTGCATATGGAATGACCGAAGAGCATTGACAATTTTAGTAACTGTCTGTGTTTGGTTCACAGTTACAAGCAAATGCTCCAAGAAAGCCCTACTTTTGCAGATCACCAAAGAGTCCCTGACATTTAGTTCACTTCCATCTCTGCTTGTTGAGTTGCCAGTTACAAAGAGTGGTGCTAGGGAATCGAGAGAATTGTAGCAACTTTTTATGAATGCATGAGACCTCTGCCCTACCCTTCCAGTCACAGAAGCTATGACCTGTAGAGGGCTTGAATTTCAGCAGTTAAGGTAAAGGTACATCAAACTCTATCTTACAATAATTTTGAAGGTTAAAGGTATCTTCTTTAAAGGCCAGGTTGTGAGCAGGTCCTATAGTGACCTTTTAAAGAACAGGAAGCTACCAAGGTTGCAATAATTCTGTGGGCTACTTTAATATCTTATAAGAGCATGAGACCATGAGGAGAATGAGATTTTCTGACCAGTAGATTTTGAGTAATTTTGGAGGTGTTCAATCTCAGTTCCAAACATTGACACCGCTACCAAAGAGGAGAAAACTTTATCACGAAATAGGTATGGGTAAAGGAAATTATGTTGATTTATGAAAATAACAAACAAGTTACTTACCTTCAGTAATGCTTTTTCTGGTGGGTACAGTATCAACCTGAGGATTCCTGGCCTTTTGATTTGCCCCAATTCGTCAGCATTCCACAGAAGTGTTTTTTGACAGCTCTCCCACATCGACGAGGATGTCACAACACCCATGGCTCTGTACTCGACCTCGCATGACAACACTAGAGCCATCACCCTTGTTGGCACGCTGACCTCAGTTTCCACCCACTTTGTATGTTCCTTTGAGGCAAATAAGTGGAACTAACTCAATATTTTAATGACAGTTCGCAAAACTTTAGACCAAATATATAAATATAAAAACTGAAATTATATGTACAAAACTCTTTTTGATATATGCAGACAAGAACGGACAGGTGGGTGGGTCGGTGCCGAATCCGCAGGTAGATTCTGTATCCACCCAAAAAAGCATTATTGAAGGTAAGTAATGTGTTCTTATGATGCATTCATCTACCTGCGGCTTCCTCACCTTTTGAATAGAGTACCCAAGCAGTCCCACACTCAGAGGAGGGTGCATGTCTACCTATGCCAAAAGATACTTCAAAACAGAATGAACAAAGTGACCGTCCTTCCTCACTTCAGTCTAATCAATAGCATTTTGCAAAGTGTGATGGGAAGCACAAGTTGCCGCTTTACAGATGTCAACTACAAGTACACCTCTAGCTAAATCAAAAGACGTAGCTCTAGTAGAATGAGCTCTAATACCTTCAGGAGGTTCTTAGTGAGCCATGACATAGCAGATCTTGATGCAAAGGATGATCCATTGTGTTAATGTCCTCTTATGCACTGCTTTTCCTTTAATCTTACCCACATAGCCAACAAACAGCTGATCGTTCAGCCGGATATCACACGTTCTGTCCACATAAAAGCTAGCAGTCCTTTTGGGGTCTGTTCATTGAAGCCTTTCCTACTCTTTAGATGGATGTGTAGGAGGATAGAAAATAGGAATGTGATAGCCTGGCCCAAATGGAAGGGAATAACTACGTTTGTAAGAAAGCAGCCCTGGGTTTTAACACCAACTTATCAGGGTAAAAAGTTGTCAAGGGAAGTGAACACTTAGAGCCTGCAACTCACTAACTCATCTAGCAATCATTATAGCAATCAGAAAAACTGTCTTAAAAGTAAGTAATCTGATTTGGGCCCTGTCTTGTCAAAACTTCAGCAGAGCTCGAGGAATCAAGGGTATGGGGGGAATGCATAAAAAAGCTGGGAGCCCCAGTCCAATTGAAGTACATCCCCCAATGTTCCCTGAATCAGCTACTGGAGGCTGCAGAATGACAGGCAGTGTGCGTTCTCTCGAGTGGCAGAACGTTCTAGCTGAAAAATGTGAAGAACTGCTTCTGGATGAAGACACCACTAGCGATTGACTGGAAAAAGACTGCTGAGACTGTCTGCACGCAAGTTGAGAACTCCGGCTAGATGATTTGCCATCACACAAATCTGATGATCCTGAGCCCAGGAGTTGCAGAGCCTCTTTGCAGAGAAGATACTACCCTACTCCTCCCTGTTTTTTTATGTACCACATTGCAGAAGTATTGTCTCTTGAGACCTGCAACGACTGACCACAAATGAAAGGGAGGAAGGCCTTGAGAGCCAGCCGTATTGCCTGCAATTTCAATAGATTGGTATGAAACAATCATTTTTCTGGAGACCAAAGTCCTTTGATTTCCAGATCTCCCAGATGGACTCCCCACCCTAGAGTGGAGGCATCCATTATTACTGTGGCCACCAAGGTGGAGGGCAAACTGGCTTCTCTTAAGATAGATTGCCAGCCACACCTCACCATTGAAGATCCACTGCAATGTCTGACTCTTTGAGATGCCCATAGAGATGAAATCATTGCCTGCAGAGGCACAACTAGTGGGCCCTCATGTGCCAGCGTGCATGGGTGACCAACAGAATGCAGGAGGCTAATAGACCTAGAAGGCTCAAGATCTTCCTGACTAGAACCATTGCTACATTTTGAAACATCGGAATCATAGCCTGAATGTCTAGAATCCAATGAGAAGGAGGGTAGGCTGGATTCACTGTAGTTTCCAGTACTTACCCTATGAATAGGGTGTGCTGAGAGGGCTCTAGGTGGGTCTAGGGCCTGTTGATAGAAAAGCCCAGGTTGAGCAATACCTGAGTTGTCAACTGCAGGCAATGCAAAACCAACTATGGAGACTTAGATTTAATAATCAATCGTCCAGGTAACAGAGTTCAAGTATTCCCCACCTTCTGATATGTGCTGTGACCACTGCTATCACCTTTGTGAACACTCGAGGTGTAGAAGTAAGACCAATCAGGAGCACCACAAACTGGTAATGTTGAGATCCCATCGTGAAGTGGGTACACTCTACCCTTCCTAGAATTTCCCCCACCTTTTCCTCCCCAACAAGTTTTTTGTTTCAAAGACCATCTTCTGCTCCTTCAAAAGGAGGTTTTATCCCTAGTCCAAACAGGTGCATTAGAGTTGGTTCAAGAGCAGGAACGTAATCAGAAATGCTATTCCCATGCATCCCACCTGTGCGATCGCAGAATGGGGATGTGAAAATACGCATCCTAAAAGTTGATCGAGACCATTCAGTCTTCTTCCTCCAGTGCAAGAAGCACCTGTGCTAGGGTCAACATTTTGAACTTTTCCTGCTTGAGGAACCACATGAAAATCCTGAGGTCTAGGATTGGATGTAAACATCTGTCCTTTTTTGGAACCAGGAAGTACCGCAATCTCCAGCCCAGCGCTCTTCACCGCCATGGCGGTCGGAATGGTGAAGTGGCGGATGACCGCGGCGGTCATAATTCCATTTTTTTTCCACCGGCCTGTTTGCGGTCTTACCGCCACTTTACCACCGACCGCCAGGGTCATAATGACCCCCTTAGTCTCTTTTTCGAAGATTTTCTTCAGCGGGACGGACCTGCCAGTCCAATCCGACCTCCTAGAGCCCTTCTCCGGATACGCGTCGCGGGAATCCTCGGTGGAGATTTTTACCTTCGGACTTAGTCGTTTTTTCGAGGTGAAAATCCTTCGACCGGGGTAAACCTGGATCTTGATCCGACGTCCCTGGAGCCCTCCTTGGATACGCTGGCTGGGACGTCAACTTTTTACCTTCGGACTTAGGGCCAGATGTAGCAAAGTAAAATTTTGCGAGTTACAAATTGCGAGTTATACCGACTCACACTTTGCAACTTGCAAAATTTTATGCAGAAAGGTGTCTCGGACACCTTCTGCGACTCGCTAGGGGGTCGCAAAGACCCACCTCATGAATATTAATGAGGTGGGTCGCATTTTGCGACCCCATAGCGAGTCCATGCACTCACAGGGATGGTGGCCTGCTGGAGACAGCAGACCTCCATGTCTGTGACTGCTTTTTTAATAAAGCAGTTTTTTTTCCTCTTTTTGCAGCCCGTTTTCCTTAAAGGAAAACGAGTTGCAAAAAGAAAAACTTCCGAAACCATTTGGTTTCGGTTTTTTCAGAGTAGGCAGTGGTCCATAGGACCACTGCCTGCTCTGAAAAAACATTTTTTTCGGCATTCACAAAGGGGAAGGGGTCCCATGGGGACCCCTTCCCTTTTGCGAATGAGTTACCACCCACTTCAAGTGGGTGGTAACCGCGAGTTGCTTTGCGACCGCATTCGCGGTCACAAAGGGCCAGATGTAGGTAGGAAAAAAATTGCGAGTCGGAAATTGCGAGTCTTTGCGACTCGCAATTTCCGACTCGCAAACAGGTATCCAGCAAGAAGAAGCGACTTCATTTTGCAACTCGCAAATAAAGTCGCACCGCAGATTGCAAGTCCGCTGTTTGCGAGGTCGCTTTTTGTGACCTCGCTAAAAACGAACACGCAAATTGTGAGTGGGTGTCGCAAATTGCGACTGTGCCGCAAATTGCATGCAGGTGCAGCAGAACACTCTGGAAAACACTTCCTGGCTCTTGATGATGACATCACAGCCAGGAAGTTTACAAAGACACCTGGGAGGAGGGAGGACCACACCCATTTCCAACTGCTGAACAGCCAATAGGAGGAACAGCAGCAACAATGGAGGAATCAGCCAGAAAGAGGAAGATCACATTTTCTGAAAAGGAACTGGAGGTGCTGACGGATGAATGCTGCCAGCACCATGATCAACTTTTTGGAAGATCAGCCCTCAGTGTGCCTGAGTTGGATAAAAGGAGGATTTGGACGGAAATCCAGGAGAAGGTGAATTCAATGGGGGTGAGCCACAGGAGCATAGATGAACTTAAAAAAAGATGGTATGACCTGCGCTCCAGGACCAAGGAGAGGGTGGCAGAGCGCCTTCGGGAGATTAGGGGCACTGGAGGAGGCCCATCTACCGTCCCACCACCCACACACATGGAGGAAAGAGTGCAAGAGACCCTGGAGCCAGAGGCAGTGTCTGGAATAGGAGAGCTGGACACGTCATCAACCAGTGAGTACCATGAAACATGCATGTACACCCATATCTGCCATACCCCCACCCACCTAGTACACAGCAGCATGCACAACCAAAATAGCTACATTTCAGAGTAGCAACCACCAGAATGGTGCATTATGGGCAATGTAGCCCAGTAGGCAGCTGATAGGCAACAGTTTATTAGGAAGCATACAACAGATGGTAGATACTGACAGTGTGTTCCCTATGTCCCACAGGTCTCTCACAAGACACCACCACTAGCCACACCGTCCAGGGTGTAGAGGTCATCCACCAGGCAGCACAGGACCCAGGAGCAGCCACTACAGGGACCTGCACCACCCGACCACAGTCCCCTCCAGATGCACCATTGGCCATAGTGGAGATAGACCCAGCACCCGGTCCCAGCCACAGTGGCAGCCAACAGGACACAGATGCTCCACCGCGTCGCAGGCGACGTGTCCATGTCCCTGCAGTGTCCCAGGGAGATGTAGGGGACTCCTCCATGTCCGTCGCTGAGGCAGCACTCATCAAAGGTCAGCGCCTGCAGACAAGGCACATGAGAATCATATCAGGGGCTATGCGGCGAATGGAGAGGAATCAGACAACAGGGCAGGCACAGGTCCACACAGAGCTACAAACCCTGAACAGTAATGTAGGTGACCTTGCGCTCTCCATCAGGCAACTAGTGACTGAACTTGTTAAGGAGAGAGAGAGTGCAAGGCGCAGTGACCGCCAACTAATCCACCGACTAGACCGCATGGCTGCCTCCATCGTCCACCTGGCTGTGAATACCACAGGGCTGTCATGCCGCACAGTCAGTTTACAGGTCGACATGGGCCACTTTGCCAGCGATGTGGCTCGCGGCCTGGGACGTATAAGCCACGCTGTGGACATGATGGAGGCACGACAGGTGGCTAGGGGCGAGGCAGACACGCCGCAAGACAGTGAGGAGGGCTCTACTATCAGTAGTGAATCTGCCACAGACACCAGGGTCTTGCGTAGTGGAAGTGCACAGCAGGGATCTGCAGACGCTCCAGGCACCAGCCATGCTGGGCATCCCAGGCGTAGGACGTGAGCTACGCACCTACAAACAATGAAGGCACATGAGGTTAATGTGTCCTCATAGCAGGTGGACTTTTACAGCCCCTGATCAATAGTTCATTTCTATAGTTTTTTGGTTCACTTCATTAAAGTTCTTGTTTGTTCGACTTCACACCTGGGCCCTTTGTGTGTGACATTCGTGTGTGTGTTGAAGGTTACCAAGTACCTTCCAAAGTATTGGTTTGCAATGTGGTCCCGTCTCTGTTTGCCTTGATTTGCAATGCTTCTATCCCCATGATGGCGATGTGGTAGCACTTGCTCGTCTTCCTCCGAATCTGGGTCTTCAGGGGTGAGATGTAGCCCACGTCTGGTGGCAATGTTGTGCAGAATAGCGCATGCACCAACGATCTTGAATGCTGTTATTGGGGCATACTGGAGGGCACCTCAACTTCTGTGGAGGCATCTGAATCTTGCCTTCAACAGTCCAAAGGTCCTCTCTATAACATTTCGGGTCCTCCTATGTGCACTGTTGTATCGCCTCTCTGTCTCATTGCTGGGTGTTAAGTACGGGGTAAGTATCCATGGTCGTAGTGCATAAGCACTGTCACCTGCAAAAATGAACAATGTTAGCAGGGCATGGATGGTTTCCACATTGACCTGTGTGTATGTCTGCAAGGTGTATTCAGCAATACCTAGGAGATATCCGTCTCCAAACTCCCCACGTTCTAGGCATTGTTGTATCCCACTGTGCCTGAAAATGTAAGAGTCATATGTACTCCCTGGAAATTTGGCTACCATGTCAGTTATAACATAATGGGAGTCACATACCACCTGGATGTTCAGTGAGTGGGGATACTTCCGGTTGCGGAACAGATATTCCAGATTTGCAGGTGGGCATATTTGTATATGTGTCCTGTCTACACATCCTATTACATGTGGGAAGTTGGCAATCCTGTAGAATTCCAACTTGGTGCTGTTGATTTCTGCCTCATTCCTGGGTAGGTATATGTATCTGGACATGTGTGTGAGTATGGCATCTAGGAATGCTCTGAAGAACTGTGGGCGTGCACTTTGAGATACCCCACCTGCCACAGCAATGACCCCCTGATAGCTACCCGAGGCCAAGAGGTGCAGTGAGCATAGCACTTGCAAATGTGTGGGGATGGCGCTGCCGCGCACAGTCTGGCGTTGAAGCTGCGGATTGAGTAGATCTATTAATTCTAATATTGCTGCACTGCTGAGTCTGTATTTATCATAGATCTCCTCCTCAGTTTGTTGGAAAAGTGTCTGTCTGGTTCTGTATATCTTCTCCTGTCTCTGGCTCCTCCTCCTCATCTGCTGTGCAGCGTGGGCTCTCCTCCTCCTTGCTATCACATATATCTCCGCCATCTTGAGTAACCCAGGTGCCTTCTGGGTCTCCTTTTATACTTTGGTTCTGGTTACCACCTGCTCTGAGTTAGTGGTAAATTGGAAGTGCAAAATGGGCTTTTTGCGACTAGTCGCAATTTGCGAGTGGCTATTTCATATGGTTTGCGACTCTCAAATTGCGACTTCCTATTTGCGGGTCGCAAAATGGGGTCCCTATTTTTGCGAGTCGGTAATGGCTCGCGGCGCAATTTGCGATTCGGAAATGGGGTTTTTGCATCCCATTTCCGATTTTGCGGGGTCGCAAATTGCGATTCGGGCCATTTGCGACTCGCAAAATTTTGCTACATCTGGCCCTTAACTCCTTACTAAGGTGTCTAATGCAGCCCTTAAGGGGAACACAGTACCGCAGTCCTGGCACTCTGCCATTTTTGTCCTGATCTATAAGAAGGGTGATTGAGGAGGTCCAGCTAATTATCAGTTGACCTCCCTTCTGGACAGAGCCAGGAAGGTTCTAGGGAAAGTTTTGCTAAACCACCTCCAGGGGTGGGCTGATGCCCAGGGTGTGATAACAGAAATGCAAGCTGGGCTTTCGGTCCTGGGTGGGAACCATCATTCAGATCATCCGACTTTACTTGATTTCATATAAATTCACAGTAATCAGGAGGTCCTCACTGTATTTAGTCTTTATAGACTTGAAAGTTGCCTTTGATTCAGTGGACAGGGGTAAATTATGGAGGTAATTGATGGCCATACGGGTTGATGCCTCCTTAATAAAAGTTATAGCGGCACTGCACTATAGGAGTGCACAGATCTCTTCCAGGTACAAAAGGGCTTCTGGCAAGGCTGTGTCCCAGCACCGCTAATCTTTAGCCTTTACCTGAACAATGTGGTCCTCTTCCTCCTAGTAGAACAGCTAGATGTCCCTGTTGTAGCTGGTAGGAGGGTCCCAATATTACTATTTGTGGACGACTCAGTACTTATGGCATGCACAGAAAATGTGGTCCATAGGCTGCTTGCCTGCTTTGTTAAATTGTGTGAGGAAAGATCACAGACCATCAACTGCATGAAGACCATGGGGATGCCCTTACAGCCCTCTCCCAGTCTTTAACAAAAGCTAGCAATTAATCATGTACCAATTGAGGTCACTAGCACTTCGATTATTTAGGTGTGCGATTTTCAGATAATTTAAACTGGGACTGCCAATTTTGAAAGGCAGCTATAGCCCTCAAGCAAGCAGCGGGGGCAATACTGAAGTTCAAGTGCAAGGCTGGAGCTAGGAATATCAGCATCATCATGGAAATATATGTACAAAAAGCAGTGGCTGCAGCACTCTTCGTGGCAGAGCTCTGGGAATCTGCAAATACTAGTGTGCTGCAAGTAGCTCACAACAATTTTTTGAGTAGACTACTGGGCCTCAGGCCGGGAACCCCTTTGAAGGCTCTCTTTGCAGAGCTTAGCCTGGTGCCAATATCAGAATTAGCAGCCTTAAGACCAACATTGTACTGGGTGAGGTTAGTATGCATCCCCAGCGCAGCAGTGTATTTGGAAACCCTTGAAGAGGTCATCGCAAGTGGCGGACCTGGGGAGCGCTCCTGGGGGGCTCACATCAAAGAGACCGTAGGGAACCTTCGGTTAGAGGCTCTTTGGGTGGATTCGGGCAGAGTTAACCAGGACATTGTGGGCCAGATAAAAGATCGGTTTTGAGAATTTAAGAAGATGAGGGTGCACCTGGAGCTTAGGGCCGATTTGATTACAAGTAAATATTTTAATAATGTCCATGATCTAGCTCCTCCAGATTATCTGGATCTGCTGCACCCAAATTGAAGCATTCCCTATACATAAAATACTGTGGCTGTGTTGCCTTTAAGAGGCTATTTGGTCCATACCCGATGGATGGCGGCAGGACTGGGGTATTGTGATTGCACCCCTGAGGAGGTAGACAATGTTGGCCATTTCACCCTGTTTTGCAAGAAATTTGATGTGGCAAGGTGCCGGTGGCTCTACCCCCGTTTTAAGTCTAGTGGAGCAAATTGTACTAAAACTGCATTAGCATTTTGTACAAGGCCGGGTAATATTAGTGCACACAACTTGATAGCCTCATATATATGGGCCTCCTGGCCACAGCTGCGGGAGCTACCAGCTAAATTAGGGCTGACTGACCTATACGCTCTTATAAGGCCATAGCTACCATTTGTGAGATGGAATTACTGTTCTCTCACGTATAAATGAGGCTCCTTTTACTTCCATTTAAAGCCTTGTGACAATAAAATTATCGCTGTTTATATTAATCGCTATGAGCACAAGCACTTATTCTCTCGAGCCCCCTTGTAAAGGCCTGGTACTGAACGGGGCTTGCTCCCTTTTATAGATACGAATGGGGGGACGTATTTATTTATTTGTATAGATGCACATGGTTTTCCTTTGAGTAATGAACTGTCCGGGCGGAGATCATTGCTGCTATTGTGTTAGTAATTATGACTAATGATTTTATATGTAACTAAGTTTTTATTGTCTGTGTGTATTTTTTTTATATTATTGTAGGCTTGTAGCTGAAACAATTAAATTAAATTAGATATTGGAGTTTACCAAATTCAGAGGTCTGTTAGGCATTGCTATCAATTGGGCTAAGTTTGTCTTGTTCCCCCTGACGGTCGTGACTGAGGAATTTGCTTCTGAGTTTCTCCTCCAGGAAATTGGTGAAATGCCTAGAGATTTAGCTTAGTATGAATACAGAAGATCTGTGGCGGGGCAATTATGGGCGCCTGATGACCTGACTGAAAGGGTGCATGGTTTGCTGGAAAAAAAACACGCTTTCCTTGACCAGAATGCTGGCAATTACTAAGATGGTATTGCTTCCTAACCTTCTATACCTATTTATGAATTTGCCATTCCTACTACCACTGGTCTTCTGCAGGAGACTTTGATCTCACTTAGCATCTCTTGTGTGAGCGGGCAGACCACCCTGAATTGCTTGAAATGTGATTACCCTACTGTTTGAGCAGAGGGGATTAGGGGCACCTGACATGGACCTGTGCTATTACTGTGCTCAGGTGCAATTCGGGCATACAGTTCATGGTGTACCCTGTGCTTGAACATGACCACATTGCCCATTTCTCATTCCAGACCACACTCTATATGATGCCCATGCGTCTGCGGATGCAGATAAACACTGTGGCCCGCATGCTAGGGGCTTGGCATGACCTCAGCAGACAGGGCCAATCGAAAACCCTCTACACTCCCTCAATACCACTTATTGGGCACTTCCTGCTGCCAATTACACTGGATGCTGGCACTAGATCCAGAATGTGCACACTTCAGCTTATGACTATGGGGGTGATGTACCCAGAGGGCAACAACATCACTCAGCAGCAGGCCCTCTAGGGGCCTGCAGTGTCCTTGCGAGACACATTCACATACTACCAATTGTGTGCAGCACTCTCACGGTCCCTGCTACACACAGATTAGCAACAATATTATGGACTCCAGGAAAGGTAACCGGTCTGCATCCCCCAACCTAATGGGAGTGGGAGAGGAATCTAAATTTCACCTTTACAGGTGAGCAGTGGAGGTACTACTGCCCAGTCAAGAGTCCTTTCCCAGAACTATAGATTATGCTTGGTATACTCCTACTTTCTGCACCATTTATATTGCAAACTGGAGAAATTGCACAAAATGGGCTTACTTGAGGATTTGTGATGCATGTGCTCCTCAGTGCCTACTGCAGACTTCCTCCACTTTTTGTGGGATTGTCCTGGAGTGCAGCGATTCTTGTTGGACATCTTTGTTACTATTGAGGACATTACAAGGCATGTGGTGGAACGCTCACCGCATGTAGCATTATCGAGTTATGTCAAGGGTATCTTGCCTGATGTGCATAAACTGATGACGATGCTGCCATTGCTAGCGAAGTGCCAGGTTGCTATGCACTGGGGTAGTGGCCACTGTCAATAACAGTTGTCTGTTTACTGAGACTTGAAGCCTGTGAAATCTTAACCCAAGGATATCTAGTCCCGCCTGGAGCGGTGCTTGACTACCTAAGCTGCAGAATGTAAGGACACGAGTACTGTGGCTGAGAACCTCCCTCAATGTTACAGGTCCCTGAGACATGACTGACTTTAAGGCGCTGGAAATCTGCACAAGCAAACCTTGGCACATGCACTCCTGACCCCTATATGTAACACTATCCTTTTGGGCACTTTGCATAGTGGCCCACCCTAACCCTTCTACCCTTGCTTTTTCCTGGCCCCCTTTATGATCCCTCCTTCTTACTCCTGACAGGCATTGACACCTCTCACACAGTGTTTGTAATAGGTCAATTGTTTTTGGATGGATGCTTTTTGCTGCAAATGCCCTTTTCTTTCCCTGTCATTCAAAGCCATTACCGGTGTGAGTTCCATTGGTATAAGGTCTGGTGTGTTTGTCACTTGTGTAGAAGAGGCTAAAATAACTGTTGAATGATGCGACACCTGAGCAGATTCAGCTGACGTCTGAGAGGGAGCAACTGGCACCGGTGACAACTGCTGAATGTTGACTGGTGAAGGAATACCCTTTCTCGTACTGGCATAAAGGGCATGAACAGCGCCTGCTGATACTGGTCCGGAAAACCTCCTAAGGAATATGACAGCGGACCCATGGGGCCCACAGGTGCACCAGATTGAGTGATCGCTCTGTGGAAAATGCTGTACATAGCATTTAAAAAGTTTGAAGGATCAGATCCTGGAGCAGGAAAAGCTAGATATCCCAGCTCCTGTTGAGGAGGTTGAGGAGGCAGAGGAGGAGCTGTATCTATCACTGGCTCCAAATCAGGATGTCCAGGCGAAGTCGGTGGTGGTCTCAGGCTCGAAGGTGATGTTGGAGAGTCCACCAAAGATGGAGCCAGAGTCACCTCACCTCGATCGTCACTCGACCTTGGATGAGGTGGCACTGGCTTCGGAGACTCACCTCATGAAGAACAACATGAGGAATTATGATACCGCTTCTTCTTATGCTTCCTCTTGGATGACTTTGAGGAATGGGGAGATGACGACTTTGAACGAGGACAAGACTTTCGACTTCCTCTCTTCTTCTGTCTCGCTTTGGTCATGAAGAGTTTCACCTCTCTCTCCTTCATAGCTTTGGGGTTCATCTTTTGAGAAAATGAGCAGGCGTCGATGTCGTTTTTCGAATTTAGTCACCAAAGACAGTCTTCATGAGCATCCGTGATTAACACTATGATCCTCACATTCCCTTCATGGTTTAAAACCCAATATCCTTGATGGAGACATTTTTTCACCCTGCAACAAGGTTGCAATATGAAGAGAAAAATGTGTCAAAAGACTAGTAACACTCTGGAGAGCCCAGAGAAACCATTACTCATCGAAGATGCAGAAAAAAGGGAACTGACCGCAGCATGACAAAGAGGGCTTTTTATGGCACCAGAGATATCACGCAAGGCTGTATGTGGAGTCATGGGCATTGTGACATCCTCGTTGATGTGGGAGAGCTGTCCAGAAAAGTTTCAGTGGAATGCTGGCTCATTGGGGATATTCAAAAGGTGAGGGAATCAGCACCTACATGTTTCCATCAGAAATCAAATATTTCATTTTGATTAATGGATTAATTATAGTCATTTGAAAAAAGAAAGCAATGTTGAATATTTAGTTTGAACAATTTAAAAATAGCATTAAGGTTGTAGGAGTATATTCCGAGAGTGTGCCCTCTCTATCAAGTGAAACAACTTGATTTTGTTTGTCACTTTGGTACCAGAGTGATAACCGTTGAAGGAGAAGCCGCATAAATATATGTCCAAATGGATGTGTGTGCAGATCAACACTTTCTGTTCCTCATCCTCCAGCACTGCCTAGTGGTGGAGATACACAGCACTTAAACTTTCAGCAAATTTAAATACCTAAAGAAAGAGAAAGTGAAAAACAAATTGTGTTCATTTGCTGCTATCAATGTCACCTTCTAAAACTGTGAAATGGCTCATTGACTTAAAGATTGCAGCTAACATCTATAGTCATTAGTGAGTCAAAAGATTGAATCCTGACAAGGTAAACTCAAATCGTCTATAGTACTAAGTTTGGTAACATGGGTAAAAGTAATGCCTGTTATGTGCAACACGTACGTTTTTGGTACCAGTGATTCAGAAATTGCCTGGATTTTCCACGCCCATGGAGTTACCTATAGCAGTAAAACCTGGGCCTTTACAAGGAGCAACCTGGAGCTCTCCTAAGAAATGATGAATTACCAGAGGAATCCATAATTCTGGGTATGATTCTTCCTGTGATCCCTCATTTTCACCCAGATTTGCAAATAGAAAGCAGCCACAATCTGTGTGTGAAAAAACAGATAAGTGAAACCATTGTGGATCTCATAATTCAAATGGGACTGATAGCTGTGTTACCTGTCTGCATTGTAATGAAGAGGCCACTTGTAATGAGAGCCTTTGAAAGTGCTAAAGGCTCGTATAAAGAGTTATAAAAACATACTTTACTTCAAACAACACTGCCCAGAGCATCAACTGATGGTTGCGCAATTTATGAGAAATTTTCTTATTATAGCATTTTAATATGTGTGGCGGATCATAGTTCTGGCAACCAAAATAGACGCTGTTGATGTAAAGTCAATAAATTCAGATTTGTAACAATTACATTTTTTTTCCCCCTTTTACAAACTAATCACTGTGGACAATAATGTACAACATTACAGCGACATGAGAGCAATTACAGCAACACAAACTGTCACACACCTTCACAACTTCACACCAAGACATTTTAATGTACTCACTCTCTTATCAGACACAGTCACAACCCAGGCAAACCAAACTCTCTCCCTCTTTCGCTCCCTCTCTTTCTCTCTATGTTTAGGGATACCTTAATTAGTGCTGCACATACAATACCTGTTCTGTGTGTGAGAAATTATGGATTGCTGCTGCCTAGCTATGTTCTATGTATACAAGGGAAACTTGCATTGCTGACTTCATGTCAAGACCATAAATGAGCATTATGCATTAATCATTTTATTGTTGACTCCAATTCTTCAATCTGCAACACGTTCAAAGCAACAACAATCAGAATTAACATTCTGGAATGAGAATGAACAATAAGCTCATATAAACCCTTGAACAGCAGCCATCTTCCTCTTTTTATTGCTGTTCCTCAAAAGATAAGTATCCGTTTTTCTGTTTGTTGAAGGTTTACGTGTTGATGATTGGTTTGTAATTGTATGATTTGACACCAAAATGAAAGAAGTACAAATAGGTAGAACCAGAGTTATGAATTTTTAAAGTTTAAGGTACAAATTAGCACCAAAAAGATCAAAGAACCAATCGCAGACAACTAGTTTGCACAAGACCAGGTCGAGGTTGAAAAATATGGCTGACTGCAAAAGAGCACAGGTTGATCAAAAAAATAGATTGGGGCCAGTCAGCTGTTATCTTCAGAATTAAAAGAAAATCTGTGAAAAATGTTCTGAGAAAAAAAAGTACAGTGAGGCAATACAGTCGGTGTCCGAGAAGAGAGTGTTGTCGTTGGGAGGGTCTGCTGGAAGAAGTTGCAGTGAAATGTTTTATGTTCAGAGCTGGTCACTTAATTTGAAGTTGAAAATCTCCAGTGGGACAAGCCAAGATACTGCAGCCGACGACAGTTCCATGATTCCGCAAAGTCAGCCCAACTGGCGATGCACCTTGGGCAGATAGACGATCAGATAAGTCCTGGTCTTCTCTTAGTATTCTCAAACAGTTTTTAGCCACAAATGTTCTAAGTTTTGGATTTTGGCTCTCTGGGCACCTTTAGCACCATCACCAAGGATCCAGGACTAGAAGGGCACCATTGGGGTGGGTAGGTAATCTCCACTTTGCCATCAGGGTTTGTGGAGTATTGTCACTGCGCTCCACTTGGAGCACAGTGCTTAGCAAAAACTGCACTAACTGGCCATTGGGGGGAGTTTACAGATGCCCTTCTTATGAACTAATATATTCAATTGAATTAATATGTTGTTGAATAAATAAAGTGAAATATTGATGCATCGCCATTAGGCTGCTGTTTCTTTTATCTCTTTCTTGTGTTCCTGCAGTTCTTGAAAAGTTTCCTTCCATGCTATATGTAAAGGGATATGTACTTAAGTAGCAGATGAACTGCCAAGAATTCTACGTGATTTCCCCAAAATAAATGATAATATTCCCATCAAAAGTAATTTGTGTGTGTCTTGTGCTACCAAAGCACCTGCCTTTAATTATAAATGCATTATTATTTGCCATCTCTAGCTAGGCATTGCTTTGTAATTTATATATTGTGATAAGAAGAAAAGTAGGAATACTTAAACCTTCCACCTGTGCCTCAAGATAGTTACTCAATAAACCATTTCCACACACACCTGACTACCTCTGCCCTCTAGTTTTCAGGAAGAAAACAGAAAATGCTGGAATCATCCAGTGCAGCAGCAATTCTTTGTTGACCAAGGAAGGAGAGTCTTGTCCAACCAGCTGCACCTTGAGTGTGTGGTTTTAAAATGTCACTGCTGTCAGCCACACTTGTATTATTACTTGGGGTGGGTGGAACTCCACGGAATCTTGAGGTGTTTTTATGTATCTCTGCAGAATTTGACAGAGTAAAACTCAGCGAGCTCTGCCTATCCCTAATTAGGATTCAGTCAGGCTGGATCCAGGTGTAGGTTCAAGATGGAGGGAGCCTTTTATGTCCCTGAGGCTTCGTACAGGCTGCCAGAAAAATGGCCCTGGAGTCATTCTGGTAGTCCTGGGTGCAGGCGAGGAAGCAGGGCTCAAGCAGCGGGGCAGGCCTCTGAGGTTGAAGGCAGACTTCATGCATCAAAGCAGTCCTTCCAGGAACAACAACATAGTCTCTGGAAGCAGCATGCCATAGCAGCAGGCAGTCCTCCGAGTGCCCTCCTTCCGTAGGTCCAGAAAGTTGACTGAAGGGTGGATCTGATGGCCCTCTTATTATACATGGTACCTTCTTTGAAGTAGAAGTTTCCACAGAATTCCATTTGAAGTGCTTGACATTTTCTGACTCCCCGCCCTGGTTCCAAACTGGCTACATGAACAATGCAAGGGTGACAAGTTCTTTGTATGGAGGCAGAGCACAGCCTATTAAGTTGCAATTGGGTCTGTGTCAAACTCCGCCCCCATCCTGCACGTTGATGGCCCACCCAGGCACACCTAAGCCTTGTATTCTGTCTGGGAGGAATAAAGAAAGCCCAACTGCCAACTACACCTAGTTATGTGACCCAGGATAGACTGCAGGCACCAAACAGATTATTACAGGAAAACGCCAACCTTCTGAAAGTGGGGTTTTCAAAATTGTAACTTCAAATCCAACTTTACCATTATAGAAGATTTTAAATTACCAGTTCTCAGATGCCAAACATGAAATGCCTATCTGTTCCCAATCAAAAGATAGCACTTATTAAATATAATACAGCAACTCTATATATTATTAAGGGAGAGGTAGGCCTCTCAGAGGTGAAAAATGATTTTAGTAGTTTTCCACTACCAGGATATGTAAAACTTAAAAATACATGTCAAACCTTTCATTTACAATCTACCCTTCCCAATGGGCTGCCTAGGGCCTACTTTAAGAGAGACGTATACAAAAAAAGGAAAGCTTAGGGCTTGACAACAGGGTTATATTGCCAAGTTGAATTGGCACTATAAAACTGCAATCAGGCTGCAATGACGGGTCTGGGACATTTTTCAAGGGGCCACCTAAGTGGGTGGCACAGTAAGTGCTGCAGACCACTCTACACAGGATTTATGGGAAAATTAAATATGTATTCTGAGCTCTCTCACCACATTTCTGTTCTTCAGCTCCTCTGGGGTTAGGCCCTTGGCAAATACATTCTGGGCATCCTGGGCATCCTTTGGCATTGAGTTGGGCTCTCCTTGCAGCTCAGTAACCAGGTCTGGGTCCTCAATCTCCTCATCACTCAAGTTTGCATCTCATACTCTGTGTCATCCTCCTCTGAGGTGGCCTGCCACCTCTGTACCTTCTCAGGTACAGAGGGCTACCTGGAGATCTGGTTTGGTAGCCTTCTTGCCTGCCTTCAGCCCCTTGTCTTGGCAGACCTTCAGCAGATCAGACCTGTTGAAGTTGTCAAAGTTGATCAGAGACATCTCCATGGAGCAAAATGAAAGGTAGTTCTCCTAAAATTAGCCAATAGAAAACAAAGATGAATTTAAAAAGAGGTCAGCTCTGGTGTCAAATTATTTATATGGGATCTTTGTGTCACATAAAGCACTGTATAATATTGCACAAACACAAGTCCTAAGCCACACTGCTGAACACTAATTTGAGAAATGTTGTTGTTGGTTGAATGAGGGGGTTGAATGGTTTAATGCTGTTGACCCCTGTTCAAGGAAGACCCACAATCTCTGTCAGGGTGAACCACAAAATTCAATAAATTAACTTGTGCTTAACCCTCTGGTGGCTGGTACAAAAGGAGTCAAGCTTAACTTAGAGGCAATGTGTAAAGTATTTATGCAGCACTCAAATAGTAAAAAAGTGACAACACCACACAAGAAGAATAGTGCAAATCTAATACATCATTTGACACCAAACCAGTAAAAACTCAATCAGAGGAATTGGAGTTATGCATTTTTAAAGAATAAGGTAAAAATTAGCACCGAAAAGATTAAAGTGACAACTGCAGTCATCCAGTCGTGTAAGACTGGGTCGAAGTTGAAGAATATGGTAGCAAAAAATAGATTGAGGCAGGTCAGCGCTTACCTTCGGACTTAGAAAAAAATCTAGGGTGGCAAGCTTGCTGGCGGTGCCCTAGGAGAGAACGTTGTCACTGGGGAGCCACTCAATGAAGTTATGGTGAAGGTTTCTACATTCAGACTTATGGCCTGTTTTACATACTGGCTGCCAAATTGGTCTGTCACACTGAAATTTAAATTCCATAGGATATAATGGGACTTAGATTTCAGTGGACGGGATATCCGTTACCGTTGTGAAGGAGTAACTCACCTACCAATATCTAAATCAGGCGCTTAGTCACTTTTTTGGAAGTCGGAAATCTCCAGCGAGACGAGCAGGAGGCTATAGCTAACAAGAGTTCCATGAGACCGGATACCTCTTTGGCAAAGGGTTGACAAGCATGATTTGCTACTGCGGAGAAGCATGTTGTGGGAGCTGCTGCAAAGTCAGGCTGACTGGCGATGCACCTCGGCAAGGATAGACAAGCAGGTTTATCACAGTCTTCCCTCAGTTCTCAGAGCAGATTTAGCCAAAATGTTTCTAAGACCCATATTTTGGATTTTGGCAATCTAGACATCTTAAGCACCACCGCCACCAGGGGTCTTGAACTGGAGGTGGACTGGAGAGGCACCACTTGGGAGGTTGAGACACACTAAGGCTGGGTCTAGGTGTGGTTTCAAGATACATTTTCTGTCCCTGATATTCTGAACAGGAGGCCAGCAAACTAACCCTTGAAGCCACTCTGGTAGTCCTGGGTACAGGTGATGAAGCAGGGCTCCATCAGCAGGGTGGACTTCTGAGTGTTCAAGGCAGCCTTCAGGCAGCAAAACAGACCTTCGAAGTGCAGGAAGGCAGTCTTCTGAAGTACACAGCAGGCAACAGCAGCAGGCATATCTCCTAGAGTCCTTCCGCAGGTCCAGAAAGTGAACTGAAGATTGGGTCTGAAGGTCCCCTTTATATACTTGGTGCTCTTTTTAAGTAGGAGGAGTTTTAGAGAATTCCCTTTGAAGTGTTTGAAGTTTCCTCACTCTCCTCCATGGGCTGCAAGCTAGCTGCATGAATAAGTCTCTTGTGTGAAGGCAGAGGACAGCCTATTCAGTTACAAGTGGGGCTGTGTCCAGCCCCGCTCCCCACATCCTGCCACTTCATGGCATATCCAGACACACCTAACCCCTCTTGTGTGGCTATCTGTGAGGAACAAACAAAGTCCAACTACTTCCAACTACACCTACTCATGTGACCCAGGATGGGCTTGCTAGCACCTAGTAGTTTAGGGCAGGAAAATGCTGACTTTTTAAAAGTGGGATTTTCAAAATTGTAACTTAAAATCCGACTTTACCATTAATGAGGATTTTTCAATTCAATTTCTAGGAAACCAAACATAAAATGCTTACCTGTGTTACCTATCAAAAGTTAGCACTTACTTACTTTAATAAGGCAATCCAATAATATCCAATGTGAGAGGTAGGCCTTGCAGTAGTGAAAACTGAATTTAGGAGTTTGGTTTTTCACTACCAGGACATGTAAAAAATAAAAGTGTATGAGCAACCATTTAATTACAATGCACCCTGCCCTATGGGCTATTTAGAGTCTACCTTAAGGGTGACTGATATGCAAAGAAAGTTTTTTTTTTTGACTTGGTGAGGGGGTTATATTACCAAACCAAATTGGTACTTTAAAACTGCATGCAAGCGGCAATGGCAGGCCTAGGGCATGTTTTAAGAGGCTACTAAAGTGGGTGGCACAATAAGTGCTGAGAAACCACTAGTAGCATTTAATTTACAGGTTCTAGATATATTGTATACCACTCTACAGGTAACTTATAAGTAAATTAACTATGCCAATAGGGTTTAAGCCAGTTTCACCATGTTTAGGGGTGGGAGCATAGGCACTGGTTAGCAGTGGTAAAGTGAACAGGGTCCTAAGACCAATAACAATGAATTCAGCAAACATACGAAGGGTGAAGATAAAATATTTGGGGGAAGACTACCCCAAGGCTGACAGGTCTAACATTTTCCCAAAAAGTTAATTCATTTTAGTTCCCTGGAAATTGTCAGGGTGATCTGTCAAGCAGGTAATGAGAAAAATGGGGCTTTCAAAACACGATTTCCCCATGCAACGTTCCGTAAAAAAACAGAATTACACCAAAATTGACAGGAAGTTCGATCTTTCTCCAGAAATCATGGTTTATATAATTCTTTGTAAATCCATTCAGTAGTTTCGGATAAATTAAGGTTCAAAATATTTGTATATCTGGATGTATTGCTTTGAGGGAAACTCATAAGAGTCTAACAATCATGCGGAAGCAAGAATCTCCTACGAGCTCCTGCCAGAACTCATGCTGTGATTGGCTGGCTGCAATAAGAGGAGAAATGTTGCACCTGCCATTTCAGGAGACTGGAACCTGCTCCTCAAGGGGATTGGCTGTAGGGCTTAACTGCAGGCCCTGTGACCAACTCCATATAATGCACAGCTGTGCATGTGCTTGTGACTTTGCCTTGCACTGCTTATGACTCCAATGTTACACCAATTATGATATTTTCTAGAACATCATTGATAACATCACTGACGACAACTGAATGGACATCATTGATGACAATACTGGGCATGGCTGGGAAATTGTGAATTTCTGTGTTTTTTTAGTTTAAAACATTATGTTGAAACTACCATTTTCACCTAATTATTATATATATATATATATATATATATATATATATATATATATATATATATATATATATATATATATATATACATACACTGAAAAAACAAAGATCAAAGTGACATTAGAGTTAAATGAAAATCGCCCTTCATCATCGGTGACAGCCACTGGAAGGGAGGCCCTGTCAGGGGAAGAACCCACAACAGTCATCCCCGCCTCTGTAGCATCAGATCACCCCTTGCAAGCGGGGATGTTGAGCTAAGAATACAGGCGGTACAGCTGGCAAGACACCCACCACTGCCAGTGAGTGACCTCTTCCTAAATGAACTCCATTTTGTGCCACATAATCACTCTGTTGACTATCCTTCAACAACCTTCCATTTTCTATGGGAGGAGTACACTGGACTTTGGACTTCAAATGCTGTGGCATCTAATACAATGGTTTCATCAACCATGACTGAACCCCTCACTGTTCTGTTCCATCATAGCCCTTATTTTCATCCTATGCACTTATGCACAATAAATACCACCTATCACAAAGTTTGTGTCTGCTTGCTTCTTTTTCAATTATTGCTATGTAGAGATGTAAGACCACATGAAGCAAATAAGGAAGACACAGGATACTAGTGCAAGGAGGGATGTATAGAAGGTACACTGTCCTGCTAAGGATTACAAACAACATACACAAACACATTGAAACAAGTGCCTGGCCACACTAAACATTTTACTTCCCTGTACAGCACATATGTGGTCAAGATGTCTGGACTGACAAAGCCAAGCATGGCTTATCATAGTGTATCAAGGTAGATATACCAAGGTACAGTCCCCCAGACCACAGAAGGAAGGGCATTGTCAGACACTGACCTGTAGAATAGGCAAACATAAAAGTGAATTATGTCACCAGCTTGAGCCTTATCAAATAGCACACCAAAGTAATCCAACAGCATATTAACCAAGGTACAGACGACAGGACAACAATACCTGATCACAGGTCCATCATACTTCAATGACCATGCATCTGGTGGTATGACACAAACATATGTCAGTGTTGTGGCATAGGCACTGTGGCCTGCAATGATGAAACACTTCTACATCTACATACAGATGATACAAGAAGAGCTTTTTATCCGTTGTGACAGGTGAATGTCTGGCTTGCTCTTGATGACAACATATTTCATGCCCACATGTTCACACACATGATGCAATTGGCCCAACACAGCACAAAAAAACAAGTATATTGTGCACTTCAGACCGTCAACCCACAGACTGGCTGGGCTGCCTTGGAACAGGTCTCATACACCCCAAATCTGTTACCTACATTACCTGGAACAGTCCATGTCCACTTCACATGTCAGAACAGCATCAGATACCGGCCAATGTCACAACTCTGAAATGCCCATGTGAGGATGTCATGGTGAAAGTACCTGGACAAAGAGAACACAAAGAGTATAGATTTAATAACATGCCTACAACACAAATCACAAAGCAAGCATCTGGAAATGATGTTAAGTTAAATTGCAATGAGATTGACACAAACAAAGCAGCTACATCAAAGTGGGGCTATGTCAAACGTTAACTTTTCAAGCACCCTTTGGATGAATGTTGGATATCATTAGCTACTCATTGTCTTGCAAAATCACTCTACTCTACACTTTCGGACAACTGCAGTTCATTGATCAGTCACAGCCATTACATCACATGACATGCTTACACTCACGAAAATTAGTTATTGATGAGATCTTCCCACAGTCAACTCCTTCCTCTTCACCACTGTCACATTTCAGCAGGCTCACCCGGTGACACTGTAGGTTCCTCCACCTCTGGGATGTATGGGATATTCCTCCACAGTGCAATGTTCTGGAGCATGCAGCAGGCCACAATCATCTTACACACTTTACCAGGTGAGTAGAGGAGGACTCCACCAGTGCAGTCCTGACACCTAAATCTGGCCTTCAGGACCCCAAAAGCACAATCCAGTACATGCCTGGTTCTTCCATGGGCCTCATTGAAGCAGACTGATGATGAAGGGCCTAATGTTGCTGGACAAAAGGAAAGGGTATAGTGTTGTTCATGATCCCTGGTCAGGGTACTGCTAATCTCCCTAAACACCCCTGTTAGGGAGGCCAGAATGATACTTGTGGACTCCCACTTTTAAAGCATTCCCTTATGCATTCCCCTTCAGCTGCTTGATCCCCCATCACGCCTTGAAACTCTTGTTAGACCCCCCCAAGACTTGGCTGATGGGGCATCACCAGTACCTACAACCCATTGCCACAGGGTGCCCCTACTACTGGTTCCTGGACCATCACTGTCCAAGGTGTAGTTATGTGACTAAGGATCCCGGACTGGGTGGCACAAGATGGCTGCCACTGTCCTAGGAAAACAGATTGGGGTCAAATGGCTACCTGCAAGGTTGATGCAACTGGGCTGGGAGGTCTTGATGTGGGCACAGTGAGAATCACTGTTGTTGTCTGATCAGGTTGCCCAGATGGGGCAGAACCATCCTCCACGTCATGATGTACAGGAGAGTGGCAGTATCTTGTGTGGGCTCTGTGTGCCCAGTGTCAGCTTGACCTGTTGATGTGAAAGGTACAATGTTACTGGTGTTATTGTGACATCTACCTCCAAACGTTTATGGTGGCATTTAGCAAAGATCTTGTAGTTAGTTGATTTGCAGGTTATCCTATTTTGACTGGTACCCCTGTTATTGGTTGTATTGACCTGACATTTGTGAAACATGCCAGTTCCATTGACTTCAAATAGCTGCTGAATTTGGGAGTTCATTGGCACTAGGTAGGATGGACAGAGAATGGCATCTTACCACCAGGACAGGCAAAACAGTGGCTGGGCAGGGTGGGCAGGGTGTGGCTTCGACCATTTTGAGGTCTGGTTGATTGTTATACAGGCAGACCCAGGAGACATCATGTGGTCAACGCATTGTGAATGTGTCTGCAGCCAAGACTGTTCTGGTGATGCATCTTGAGGCCTTGTTGATCATTTATGTTGCATACTCGTTGTGCTGTCATTCCTGTCCTCAATAGTTTCATCTTGGCTTAGCAGCTCAAGATTGAGTTAGGTGGCCAGCCACATCGCTGAGATGAGCCTGATCTGTATTTTGGTCTCTCACAGGTGAGTGAATGTCATTTAAGAGTGATCAGGCAAGTGGTTTTGAACAAGTGACCACTGTTCTGCTATTTGAAGTCACTTGAACAGTGCCTCCTGTGAGTTGCATTCAGGGCACTCCCTCTACTTCCCAACACTATCCAAATGTTATCCACGCAGGTGAATAAACTTCCTTTGAGAGTTCACTTCCATATGCATTGGGGCAAGTGGACACTGGGCTGGTGATTGTGGGAAGCAAAACAGAGGTGATTGGGCTTTTTCATTCAGGACACTTCCTGCAGTTCCCAATAGTAGACACATGTTATCCCCCCAGTTAAGTGGACTTCCTTTGGGAATTGACATCTAGTGTTGTTTTGAGAAGGAGACACTTTGCTGAAGTTTGTAGTTACTGATCCAGTGCATGCTGGTAGTTGTAGTTGTGTCACTCACTCTAATGCAAATACAGAAGTGAACACTAGTCTGGTGTTTGGCGTTACAGAAACGGTGCCTGCTAGGAGCTACAGTCAGTTACCTATCTCTACTAAGCACGCTATACAAATGATATCCTCCCAGATGAGTAAACATTAATTGGGATTGACCAAACAGGGGTATGTGGACAATTGTACACTGCAATAGCAGTTGGAATTACATACACAGGCCATTCTGGCCTTAGCTGGCCTAGCAGTCCCTCTACTACACACACCATACAAATGTTACCCTCTCAGATGAGTAAACGTTAATGGCGAGTTTCCAAACAGGAGTATTTGGAGGAGGGAACTCTGTGCTGGTGTAAGGGGTCATTACAACAGTGCCTGTTGGGAGTTGTAGTCGTGTCAGTCCCTGTACTACACACACTATACACAGAGTTTATCCTACCAGGTGAGTCTACTATAATTGTGAGATGCCAGACAGGGGTCTTTGGACAGATGGACACTGGACTGGTGTTTGGAGTTACAGACACAAGGCCCCATGGGCGTTGCAGAAATGTTACTGCCTGTACTACACATATTTTACAAAAGTAACCCCCCCCCAGGTGAGTATACTTAATTATGAGTTTGTATTTGGTGAGACAGAGCCTCCTGGCCTTAGCAGTTATGTCACTCCTTCTACTTCATGCACTTGGTAAGTGTCATCCCCCCAGGTGAGTACATTTCATATGTGATTTCCCAACCATGAGTGTTTGGAGACGAGGACACTTGGCTGGTGGTTTGAGTGACAGTGAGAGAGCCTCTTGTGAGTTGCAGTCATGTAACTCCCTCTAGTACATACACTATACATATGGTTACCTCCCAGGTGAGTAAATGTGAATAGGGAATTGAGACACAGGTGTCTATTGGGGAAAGAACACTGGTCTAGTGGTTGAAGTTGGTGGAACAGTGCCTATTGGGAGTTACAGTCTTGTCAGTCCCTGTACTACACACACTATTCAAATGTTACCCTCCTAGGAGTGTACACTTCAATGGTGAGTTTACAAACAGAAACATTTGGAGAGGAGAACACTGTGATGGTAAAAGGAGTCACTATAACAGTACCTGCTGCGAGTTGTAGTTCTGTCAGTCCATATACTACACACACTAGACACAGATTTTGTTCCCCAGTCTACTACAATTCTGAGATGCCAGTTTGGGGTCTTTGGACAGGTGGACACCCGACTGGTGAGTGTGGGGATAGTAAAGGAGGCAGAAGGTGAGCATGCATGAGATTCCACCCATAACAAAACTCCTCACTGTCCTTCATATCTTGGTGTCTGGATCTTTTCAGATACGGGGCGCACAAGTGGCTGGTATGTCCCAGCCATAATTGTCAGTTTTCCTATCTTGGACGCAATCACACGCCTCACACCCCAGTACATCTGCTTCTCAAACACCCAGCAAATGAAGCAGGAGACCAAGCAAGGTTTCTACAAAATTGCTGGATTCCCGCATGTGCTGGGTACAATGGACTGCACACATGTCCAACTGGTGCCATCTGCAGCAACCGAACATCTATATGGGAAAAGCAAGCACACCTATTCGATCAATGTGCAGGCCATTGTCGACCACCGTAGGCTCTTGACTAACATCCTAGCAAAATATCCCAGCAAGGTCCATGATGCCTACTTATTCCACCATTTCACTATCAACGAGGTGTACCAGGATGGGCAATATGACAATACTCGTAGGTAAGTGACCATACCAATCATTGCACACAAAACACACCTACCATATAGAACAAACAAACCATAGACCACACTAATTACACATGGGCAGGGGAGCACAGATGTACAGGAAATAACACATATGCAACATGCCACACTACACCGCAATCATTGCACATCACAAACATATACACCCACATGTACATAATACAGCCACAACCTGACTGGCACACCAAGTGTAGACAGGTGGAGTAATGTCCCCTTTGCATACTGAAGCTGCCCACAAACCACTACAAGGCCTTCATTATGAGTTTGGGGGTCAGTGGACCGCTGTGGTGGAGATGGCGGTTGCACCACCGCGGGATTGGCGGTATAGACCGCCATATTACAAGTACTGGGAAGGCACCTGCAGAACACAGCCAAGTTTCCATCTGGACCGCCAGTGTGGACGGATCACTGATGCCAGCAGAAGGACCCCTTCAGTCCGGTGGTCAGACAGTTTCCACCCACCGTATGACGAGGTTTCACACTGCCAGGACTTCCGGGGCAGTCTAACTGCCGCAAAAACCATGGTGGAAATGAACAACATAAAAGGAGGCACCAACCTTCTGGAACACAGGCACATCCGTAGGCGCCATGGCACGTGAATTGCAAGTATTTCCAATGATCCTGCTGGCCATTGACATCCAGGACCAGCGACGCCAACATAGACACCAGCCATAAGTACCCCATCCTAGCACACACTGGAGGGAAGTACATTAGTACACACACTCAGAAACACACAGTCACCATACATACATGCACAAGGAAAGCCAGGACAAGCTATGTAGCACCGACACAAACAGTGCCGTTGTAGGGAAATATTATTTGAAATATCAAAATTTCAATAAAATAACTATATTCAAGATGCCTCAAGGGTCAGTGTTTCATAGTCCAAATGTCCCGGGCACACTGGTCATGTGAGGACTGCCCAACTTGACTCCTGACTGCAATGTGCAGACCTCCACAGGGCAGGGGCATCAATGGGGCATGCAGGCACCTCGGGGTTGTGGGGTTGGGGGGTGTGATCAGGGTTTGGATGGGGGGTCCTTCCTCTTCTTATCATGCTTCCCCCCCTTACTGTCCTGCTGTCGGGGTGACGCCTTGGCCTTGCCCCTCTTTCCTGCCTTCTTAGGTGTGATGGTGTTGGAGGCCCCAAGGCAGGGGACCCAGATGGAGTGCCACCAAGGCTGGAGGTGTGAGGGGCAGGTGTGCCTGTTGTGGCAGCACTGCAGACTGCTGACTGCGGGACATGAGTCAGCCAAGAGGAGGACAGGGAGGTGGAAGGCAGGGGTGTGGGAAGGGTAGCAGGGCATTTGGGGGAACAGGGACTGGACCAGGAGACACGAAAAGAGAAAACTCATGCAGGAATCTCTTTTTAGGGGGCAGCCGGTAGGTCACGGGTTAGGCGTTTGGGAGTGGAGGAAGAGGGGATGGTTGATAGGTGAGTACGTGGATATAGTGCTGGTGCGCGGGTGTATGAAATGTGTGTGCTGGGTGTTTGTTGGGTGGATGAGTGTGGGCGTAAACGTGTACTGGGAGGAGGAGCCAAGGAAACACAAGGAGATGGTGGGGGGGATGTGTGAGTGAATGTTGGGGTGGGGTGTACAGGTAGGGTGGATGTGCATGTGGTTTTGTTGACTGTTGTAGTGCATACGGATGTGGTGCATGCATGGGGTTCAGCTGTTGTGGTGACAGTGACAGGACATGTGTCTGGACCTGGGACTGATGATGTGATGTCTGCATGTGAGTGGGGAGGTGATTGTTAAGGGGGAGCAGGCGGAGGAATCAGAGTAGGTAGTGGATGTTGGCATGTGTGCATCTGAATGGTGGTGGTGGCGTCTGTGGTGCATGTGAATGTCCTTGCGCTCTGGGTCTGTTGGTGGGGATGCATGCTGGTATGAAAGTGTGCTTTGGATGAGAAATGGGAAAGGGATGTGAGAGTGGGAACAGGTAGTTGAAGGGGGGACGGAAGAAGATGGAACACTGGCTGCCGTCAATGAGGAGGCCAGAGCCAGAAACGATCTCTGAAGGGCAGACAGGGCACTGTGAATGCTTTCCAGGAACGCATTGGACTGTTGCATCTGGGATGTCAGTCCCTGGATGGTATTCACGATGGTTGTCTGCCCAACAGAGATGGACCTCAGGAGGTCAATAGCCTCCTCATTGAGGGCACAGGGCTGACTGGGGCAGGGGCAGAGGTACATGCAGCGAAGAAGATGCCCACCCTTCTGGGTGAGCAGGCACTGGCAACTGGGTGGGGAGCTACAGGGAGGGCGGTGCAGGTAAGGGGGGTGGCAGACAAGGATGGTGCAGGCATAGGAACTTAAGGATCCACCACCACCAGGTAGTCACCATTGGAGGAAGAATCTGATGATGCTGTAGATGTTCCTGTCTCACACATACACCACATGCCAGTAGACAGTAGATAGAGATATGGCTACAGCAACACTGATAGGATAGTTGGGAGTACAATGTGTGAGTACAATGTGTGAGGACTCCAGAAGCAGGAACCATGTCCACATCTAAGACCCTGCTCATGTACTACACAATTGCCCTGTCATCGATGCCACTTAGAAGTGGAGGTAACCCCAACTCACATCCTGCACGGCATTTTAACACATGTGTGTAGTACAACCAGCATCAATGTGTCCCAAGCCTAGTCGTACAGTAGCTACCTAGCACACATGTAAACTCACCCCCTTGTGGCTGCTATGCTGCCTTCAAGCGCCTATCCACCTCAGGGTAGGCCACCGCCAAAATGTGGGACATAAGGGGGATCAGGGTCCAACGGGCACCCCTCATCGTTGGGAGGACACCCCCAGCTGGGCATCACCGATCTTCCCCACCCAGCGTCACAGGTCCTCTCACCGCTTTTTGCAGTGGGTGCTCCGCTGGGCATGAACTCCCAGGGACCGCACTTGCTTGGCGATGGCACGCCAGATCCCCTTCTTTTGATGGGCACTCACCTGCAGTGATAACACGGAGAAAAAGAGACAGTCATGTAGCGTGGCATCTTAGGGACTGCATTGGACACAACACATCCCCTGAACAGACACACATTTCAACCTTCCATTTGTCCTCACAGCCAACAGCCAGGTCCTTCCACAAGTCAATCATCCTCATCCCAAGGCCCCATCCACATTCGTACCACTCACAAACAGTACAATCACAGTGCACTCACTTGCTGCCCTGGTTACCCCTGTAACTGCGCATACAGGGGTAGGACACCCTCCACAAGCTTCACAAGTTCCTCCTGTGGGAAGGCTGGGGCTCTATCCCCTGTAGCACGTGGCATCCTGGCTACCAGTGGCAGAACATAGCAGCACAAGCAGTGGAGGTCTTCTCAGCACGAGTGCCACGAGTCAAGTGAATATGAGCACATGAAATGGGGGTCAGGGATGCTGCGGACATCACCATCACTACTGGTGGCGATCGTCATTGGCTCATGTCTCCCATAGGCAACCATGTTAACCAATGAGGAGTTGCACGGCGGTTGTGACCGCCTACCACCATGACATCTTATGCCAGCAGGATTCGCTCACTTCCATCTTTCCTATGCATGCAGGACAGGCGGCTGCCATTTTACTACTACAATGTGTACAGAGGGGGTTTACGAGGTGTGTCATGGATGTTTAATAGTAACTTGTGCACAGCTCCACTGCGCCCACATAGTCCTTCATGCACATAATGATTGCCACTCTCTCTGATTCCCAGGTATGGTGGAAGAATGATGGTGAGGAATGCTCCTGTCTACAGGCCCGTGGTCGATCTTGCCACCCTTGAAGAGAGGCACATCATCCAGTGCTATCGGCTCAACCGTCAGACCATCATGGATCTTGTGAGACTGTTGGAGCCGGATCTGCGGCCTGGAATTTGTCATCCCAATGCCATCACACCGACAGTACAGGTGTTGGCAGTCCTCCACTTCCTTGCCTCAGGGTCCTTCAAAATTACAGTGGGCTGGGCTGGGCTGTCGGAATGTCCCAGCCCATGTTCAGTAACATCTTGAAGAATGTCCTATGTGCCTGACTGAAACATATTGGCAGCCACATCAGGTTCCCCCAACGTGACGGTCTGCCCACTGTGAAAGCAGCATTCTACGCTGTGGCACATGTGCCACATGTGATAGGGGCTGTTGATGGAACCCACACTGCCCTGGTGCCACCCAGGAGGAGTGAACAGGTGTTTAGGAATCGTAAAAACTTCTACTCAACTAATGTTCAGGTGGTATGTCTCGCAGACCTCTACATCACTCAAGTGACTGCCCGGTTCCCAGGATCAGTGCATGATGCCTACATACTGCGGAACAGCAGCATCCCACACCTGATGGCACCACTGCAAAGGGATAGTGCCTGGCTCATCGGTATGAATTGTGTCATATGTGTTCCTCTGTATTCTGCACACTCTACACCACCTTCCAGATTTCCATACAGTTTTCAAAATGCCTATTACCTTGGTGCACATAGGTGACTCCCAACCAGCCATGGCCACTGACACCTCTCAGGCATCCGACTATAGCAGCAGATGACTGTTTCAATGTGGCCCATGGTAGGACCTGACGGGTAATCGAATGCACCTTTGGAATGCTGAAAGCCAGATTTAGGTGCCTTCACCTTACTGGAGGGGCCCTACTGTATAGACCAGCAAAAGTGTGCCAGATCATTGTAGTGTGCTGCATGTTGCACAATTTGGCTATCAGACATCACATCCCATTACTGAATGCTGAGGACGGTGCAGCTGTGCCAGTGGCTGATGAAGGGGACTGAGGGAATGATGATGAGGATGCAGCTGATTCCAGAGCAGAGCTGATACAACAATACTTCCACTGACATCCAGGTATGTGTCAGAGCAATGCTATGCAGTGTCATTGTCTGCCATGTGTAAGGCTGCTACCAGGGTTGCGTATTCAATGTGGGTGTAGTGTGTACACATTACTTTAGATGTGGTGCTGTAAACTGTATCACAGGACTTGTATATGATTGCTCCTCCTTCTGGCACTGTCACATTAATTGGTAGGACAATGGTTTTCCTGTTACTTATGTGATGGCTGTATATAATGTACTCATGGTAGATAAAGACGTAGACAGAAACTGTTCTCAAAGGTGTTTATTTATATGATACAAGTGCAAGGGCAGATGAGTGGGGTGTTGGCGAGTAGAATCATCAGAGTACTTAGCCCACCTGTGGGAGTCGTTGTCCAGTATGGTGTCCATGTGAAAAAGCTGTTATGGCAGTGGACAGTCAATAGGGTGTTGCTGTGACACACAAGGTGGTATGTTCTGAAGTGGCCCACTTGCTGGCGGTGGTCTTGGTCTTGGCATCAGTGGAGGCTATATGTCTGGTTGGATATCTCAGCTACAGGGGAAGGGGTGCGGCTGACGTTGAGGGCTCAGATGTGGTTGGGGCCAGCTGTTGGGAGGTGGACTGATGCTGGATGGTGGCATGTTCCGTCAGCACCATTGCTATGGTGGCCATGGTGGCATTGTGGGTCTGCCACTGCTGCATGGCCTCCTTGTAGTTCTCCCTCTGTATCCTCTGGGTCTCCTCCAGGGTAGTGAGGATCTAGGCCATGGTGTCCTGAGTTTGGTGGTATGCACCCAGCACCTGGTTGAGGGCATCCTGGCCAGCCTGATGTTGTTGATGCCCCCTCCCTTGGACCACAGATCACCTCCCATTAGCCTGGCCCTCTGTGCCTATGCCCCTGGCACAGTGTGCCCACTCCCAGTAGTACCAAGGCCTTAATAGTCTGCGGCGGGTGCCCTTGACTCAGGCCCCTGTACTGTGGGGCACACCTCTAATTGAATGGTCTCTGAGGCACAGGTTTGGGGAGGAGGGGCTAGCTGTGGTGTAGTAGCCACATGGGAGGGTGAGTCCAGGGTGTCTAGGTTGAGGCTGCTGGAGGTGGACGGGTCAGTCGCCCTAGATGGCCAAGGCATTTTGTTGTCCTCCAGACATCCATTAAGGCCTTCATCCTGGGAGGGCTGCCTGACACTGGCATCCTCCGCTGGTGGCAGTAGAAGGGTTCGCTGTGGATGGCAAGGGTGAGAGTTATTACGTGGACATGGTGTTGTAGTATAATGGTGTGCCGCTTGCAGTGGGTGGATTCGTTACCCAGGGATGGCAATGACATTTGCAGCAATGCTGACACTGCATGGTGAACGGCCTTTGGGCCATGGTTGTCATGTCAATTTTACTTGTGGGTTTGCTGTTTGACATTGCTGTAATTGGCACTGGTAGTGAGTTGGTGTTGGCTAGCAGTCTGGGTGGGCTGTGGGATGCATGTCCATGCAGGTGCACCATTTTGAGGTGTGAGTGTGACTCGGATCTGGCATGCCTAGTGATGGATTGTGGGAGTGGTAGTTGAGGAGATAGTGAAGGTTTAGCATGCATTGTGTGGGGTGGGTATGTGGATTGTGGGAGAGGGGTGGTGTGAATGCAGAGTAGGAAGGTGGGGTGATAGTTGGGGGTGCATTCTTGTGGTTTGTGATATGATGGGGAGTGGTAGGTGCTTAGGAGGCATGCAGGACTGGAGTGGTTAGTGCTAGGGGGTGTAGGTTCTTTACCAGTATCAATCCCTCCGGTGATTCCTGTCAGGCCCTCTTGATGCATGATGTCCAAGAGCTTCTCCTCCCAGGTTGTCAGGTCAAGGGGAGGAGGTGGGGTCCACCGCCAGACTTGTTGAGGGCGATGATGTGCCTAGACGCCATGGAACGGTCCTTCCCCCTGAGGTCATTCCACCTCTTTCTGATGTCCTCCTTTGTGCGTGGGTAGCCGACAGCGTTCATCCTGTTGACAATCCTCTGCCATAGCTCGGTTTTCCTGGCCATTGATGTTTGCTCTACTTGTGCTGCCATCAGTTGTGGCTCAACTCTGCCGATCTCGTCCACCATGACCCGCAACTCATTGTCGGTGAAGCATGGGTGCTTGTTGCGTGAAATGTTGTGGGGGTGCGTGCAACGTGTGGATTCTTGCTCTATGTGTAGTGGTTTGTGAGTCGTATATCTCTGGCTCGTAGTGATATTCGCAAGGGCTTGTGGGGGTGCGAGGGTGTGTGTAATATAGTGCGGTGAACAGGTGTGTGTGATGTGTTTATATGTTTCAGGTGTGGGGTAATCGCTCTGTGCAATCTGGTGTTGCCTTCTATTAGAGTGATTTTCTAGCCCGCAGCAGTGCGCACTGCCAATGGTTTACCTCCGTGCATTTTCTGCTGTGCTGAATTGTGACTCATAATATGGCTGGCGGATTGGTGTCTGCGTGGTGGGGCCAGTGGACAGACAGTCGCTCTTTCGCTTTCAGTGGCACTGGCAGTGTTGGATTTCTGGCTGTGTTTCGTCTGCTTGGTGTTTGTGTCTCGTATTACGGTAGACACTGTATCGCCAACACTGGCAGGATGGTGACAGGATTTTGCATGGCGGTCTTGCCCAAGTGTCCACTGGTTGACAACTAAATACAGATCCCACACACATTACACCAAACTAAGCATAGCTCAGCTATGTCAATGGCATGGGGCATGGCCATTTAAAGAAAGTCACACATAGGCACAGCCCCATGTAAATCATGGTGTGCAAGCCTCTGGCAGTACCTATATCAAATGCGACCCAAATGGTGCCATTACCAACTACATATCTTCTACACATACCTGACATACCTGTAGTGTGCAGATACACCTGCCTCCTGCATTGTGTTGCACACATAGGAATACAAATTAACCTGCCATGAAAGACCATGGGGCAGAATCATGAGAAATGGGGTAGCATCTACTCCAGTGCCACCTCACATGCACCCCTTAACACCCCCTAACACCACCATGTCTGTTCCTTATACTAGAAATGGTCCACCATGGTGCAGAGTTTGTGTAAAACTGTAAAGATCATGGATGCCATAGTAGGACTCGGCAGGAATATAGAGAACATACCTGACCTTACATGCCCCATACATAGGGACCCATATGAAAAATAGGTGTGCCCCCTCCCAAAGCCTGCACTCTGCATGTGTTGAAAGTATCTGCAATAAATCATGTATTGGAAGCTGGGAGAAACTACTGCACCAAATTAGATCATCCTACAAATGTGTAATACACACCCTCGTACTCTTGACGGCTGGCACAACCATCATCTGCCACAAAGGCTCACTAAGGGGGTCATTCCGACCCCGGCGGGCGGCGGAAGCCGCCCGCCTGGCGGGAACCGCCAAAAGACCGTACCGCGGTCAAATGACCGCGGCGGTCATTCTGACTTTCCCGCAGGGCCGGCGGGCGACCGCCAGAAGGCCCCCCGCCGGCCCAGCGGGAAAGCCCCAGCAACGATGAAGCCGGCTCCAAATGGAGCCGGCGGAGTTGCTGGTGTGCGACGGGTGCAGGGGCACCCGTCGCGATTTTCAGTGTCTGCGTTTCAGACACTGAAAATCATTATGGGGCCCTGTGAGGGGGCCCCTGCACTGCCCATGCGAGTGGCATGGGCAGTGCAGGGGCCCCCAGGGGCCCCACGACACCCGTTCCCGCCATCCTGTTCCTGGCGGTATTTACCGCCAGGACCAGGATGGCGGGAAGGGGGTCGGAATCCCCATGGCGGTGCTGCAAGCAGCGCCGCCATGGCGGATTCCTTGGGGCAGGGGTAAACCGGCGGGAAACCGCCGGTTGCCCTTTTCTGACTGCGGCTTTACCGCCGCGGTCAGAATGGCCCAGGAAGCACCGCCAGCCTGTTGGCGGTGCTTCCGTGGTCCCCGGCCCTGGCGGTCATGGACCGCCAGGGTCGGAATGACCCCCTAAGTGTTGCACTGCATGGGTAGTGCCACATAGTAACATGGACAGCACAGTTTGGCTTTGTAGGGCTACCATAGTGTCTCTACATCTGGCACCATTGTGGTGCAAGGAGGTGGTAGATTCCATCCAACAATAGGACATTGCCTCAAATATGGACTACCAAAACATTGTTGCAATGGTTTAACCATCAGTTTGGAATCAAAATGAAAATTCCCATGTCCCTGACCCACTACCCAAGATTTTCATGTCCATCAACACAGACTTATGAAACCATTTCACAAAAACAAGAACATACACTATTTCACCAGCAAGTCTGTTTCACCACTCCACCTACAACTAACAACTGCCATTGTATATTCTAAACCACTATCAAGCTTTACTGACACATCTTCTCTCATTCCTTTGTAGCTGATCAAGGTTACGGCATGCAGCCATGGGTAATGACTCCATTTGCCAATCCCACAATGGTGGAAGAGTGTGCATATAACAAAGGGCACAGAAGAACACGCAATTTGGTGGAGAGGACATTTGGGTTTCTGAAGTCAAGGTTTAGGTGCCTGGTCCTGACAGGAGGAAGCCTCTGTAAAATCAAACTGCCATGCGCAATCCTCCATATTAAATGTATAAGAATAAATGTTCCCTGGGATTAACAGGTTGATGTCCCCAACGAGGAGGATGATGATGATGGTGCAGCTCATTTGGAGGGGAAACAACAGAACACTGCTGCAGGAGTTCACAGGAGACTCCACATACTACTGAACTTTTCTATTTAGTGACTGGACTATCATCTTCACATTGTAAATAGCACAAATAAAATACTTTGCACCTGAATCTCCTTGGTCTACTCATTCTTCACTACATGAACCATTGGAATATAACTCAAACCTCAGGGAGCAGGTAAGAAACACAATAGTGACAAGTATTGTAGCAACATCATTTGTGATGTAAGAGGGTCCACTACCTCCATTTTCACATATCAGTGACACGCAATTCATGGGCAGGTGACTCCTGAAGGCCTAGTACCACACACCATAACATATATCGTGCCGTCAAGTGGTCAAGGTGCTAATTTCTAGCCCTTTCCCCACATCAACACCACGCCTACCAGGATGTATGCAAGGGGGCACACATAAGGTAGGGGCTGTGATCAAATGCTGTTTAAGTGATGTAGGAACTGAACACTGTCACATCTCAGGTTGATTGCTGCTTTGCCTGAACGGTGCATGTGTGACAAGGGAGAAGACATCATTGTTAACAGTGGACCTTCAGTAATTGTACATGGATTGTAACCAATGTTAGAGGCAGAGCCTGCACAGTGTATCCATGGGATTATATCCTGACACTGCCATTGGGTACAACCCTGACACATGGTGGCATGTACCTCACTCATGGCACCCACACGTTGGCTGTAGAGTGCGCTATGGGTTGCCAGACAAATGAAGCAGCTATGGGTGCTTTATCACTATTCAAACATATGACCCATTGTCAGGATCTAAGAATTAAATGGGACAATGTACCACCAAATAATTGTCTGGGTGGAATGTAGGCAGAGTATGTTACACTCCCTATGAACAAAAGATGCACACTTTTCACACAAATCTGCTGTCTTGACACACACCTACAGCAATTCCTGATAAACATGTGAAGGCTGCTGTACGAGTGTATGTCCTAGGTAGCAAAGGGTTTGCTAGTACCAACAATGCTTGATGTGTCAGCATGGTTACATAGTATGCTCTGTATAACACAATCACACAACACATAGCAATACACACCACTCATTGTCACTCAAATGCCAGAACAAGTGCAAGGTAGCAACAGTTACAAATTACCCCATACATATTTTGGGCTCTAACATGGCAATTAGGTGTGGGATGTGCAACTATGTCCAGCAATGTTAAAAAATGCCTGAGACCCATCAAAAAAACTAATGGGAGTAGAAGTAGCCATTTATGTTGCATTTGGTGTAGGTAAGTACCATCTTTTTTGGCATGTTACCCCCAATTTCTGCCTTTTTGTCAGTCTGTTTTTACTGTCTCACTGGGATCCTGCTAGTCAGGACCCCATTGCTCATAGTTTGCGACCTATATGTGTTGTCAATATGCTTGACTGTGTCACTGGAGTTCTGCTAACCAGAACTCCAGTGCTTATGCTCTCTCTGTTTACCAAATTTGTCACTTTAGTTTAGTGACTCCATATTCCAATTCTGATTGGTACAGTGAATCCAGATTATAAGTCGCTAGTATTTGGTACTAGGTACCCAGGGCATTGGGCTTCCAGGAGATCCTTCTGGGCTGCAGCATTTCGTTTGCCACCCATAAGAAGCTCATACAAACACTCCTTCAGGACTGCCACTGTAGCCTGAGTGAAATAGTGCCCACACTATTTCACAGCCATTTTCCCTGCATCAGGTAACTTATAAGTCACCTATATGTCTAACCGTCAGTTACTGAAGGCTAAGTGCAAAGTTACTGTGTGTGAGGGCACCCTTCCACTAGCATAGATGCCCCCACATTGTCCAGGACCAATTTCACGGACTTCGTGAGTGCGGGACACCCTAATAAGCATGCACTAGATATGTCAATGCATATATGTAGCTTTACAATGGTAACTCCACAAAGGGCTATGTGAGGTGTCTAAGATTGTGAAATTGAACCCCCCAATCCAAATCTGGTATTGAGGGGGCAATTCTATTCACCCTGGAGGTTCCATCATAGCCAAACCAGCTCTCTGAGGTTTCCACTGCAGCATCAGCTGCTGTCACCTCACAGACATGTTTTCTACCCTCCTGGGTATTGAGCAGCTCAATCCCAGGAAGGCAGGACAATTTATTTCCTTTAGGAGAGGGGTGCTACACCCTCTCCCATTGGAAATAGGTGTTACAGGCATGGGAGAGGTATCCTCCTTGAGCCTCTGGAAATGCTTTGAAGGGCACAAATTGTGCCCTTCTTGCATAATCCAGTCTACACCGGTTCAGGGACTCCCAGTCCCTGCTCTGGCGCAAAACTGGACAAAGGAAAGGGGAGTGACCACTCCCCTCTCCACCACCACCCCGAGGGTGGTGCCCAGAGCTCCTCCAGAGTGTCCCTGGTATTAGTCATCTTGGATTCTAAGGTGTGGGGACCCTCTGGGAGCATCTGAGTGGCCAGTGCCAGCAGGTGACGTCAGAGACCCTTCCTGATAGGTGCATAGCTGGAGAGGTAGCCAATCCCCCTCTCTGGGCTATTTAGGGTCTCTCCTCTGGGTGTTTCCTCAGATTCGGTTTGCAAGACTCTACCAGGACTCCTCTGCATCCTCTGCTTCAGCTTCTGACCATCGGATCAACCGCAGCCTGCTCCAAGAACCGCTGTAACTACAACTTCAGCTCCAGCCAGCAACTGCAACAGTTTTCAGGTTGTGCACACTCTGAGGACTGCCTGTCTTCATTCTGCACCAGAAAGACTAAAGGATTCTCCTGTGCAGTGACTGAGTCACTTCCCTGCTTCAGCAGGCACCTCTCTGCAATGACAACCAGTACTCTGGGACTCCTCTCCAGTCGACGAGCGTGATCCCTGGAACACAGGTGGTAGACCAAAGTGATCCTGTCTGTCCAAAGGTCCAGCTGTCCAAATGTGGTCGAGGAAAGAGCTTACCTCCTCGTGCCAGTCAGTACCCCTGTGCACCATGTCTTCTGCAGCTCCTTTGGCTTCTTTGCACTACTTCTAAAAAATCTTTGTGCACAGCGTAGCTCAGGTCCCTGGCACTCTATCCTGCGACGCACAGCTCCCTGAGTTGATCTCTGGTGGCGTGGGATTCCTTTGTGTAGTGCTGTGATGACTGCACTTTGCAACTCCTTTGTCCCCATGTCCTGGGACTCCTGTGGGTGCTGCCAGGTCTCCTGAGGGCTCTCTGAAGTGCTGAGAGCCCCCTCTGTCTCCTCAGTCTGAGTTGAGACCCCGAGGTCCCTCCTAGGACCAGACAGCGCCTCTAAGACACAAAACGCCATTCTTGCATGAACCAAGGCTTGTTGGTGGAATCCAGCGACGAAAACAGCCTGCACCCAATGACTCGATGGACATCTCTTTCACAAGCACGAACCGCAGCTGTCTTCTTTGGTGCATTTCTGTACTTTTCTTCTAACCAGTGGATTCACTTTTGCTCCTTCATCCAGGTTGGCAGGGGCTCCTGTTCTTCCTGGACTCTTCATTGACTTCTGGACTTGGTCTCTTCTCTCCACAGGTCTTCAGGTCCAGTAATCCATCATTGGTTTCTTGCAGTCTTGCTTGGTTCTTGCATAATCCGTTACCACGACTTTTAGTGTGTTCTGAGGAAGCTTGCTGTAATATGCTCCTGTTTTCCTGGGCTCTGGGGTGGGGTATTTTACTTACCTTTGATGTTTTCTTACACTCCTAGCACCCTACACACTACATTTGCCTAGGGGGGAATCCTACATTCACATTCCACTATTGTAGTATATGGTTTATGTTGCCCCTAGGCCCATTGTAATTTAGTGTGTTTTTCACTGTTTGCACTATTCTAAGTCTGTTTACATACCTGATTGTGGTTATTAGTGCATATATTGTGTATAATTCTTACCTCCAGTAGGAGTATTGCCTCTAAGATATTTTTGGCCTTATGTCACTAAAATAAAGTACCTTTGTTTATGGTAACACTGAGTATTGTCTTTCTTGTGTATCAGTACTGTGTGACTATAGTGGTATTGCAAGAGCTTTGCATGTCTCCTAGTTCAGCCATGGCTGCTCTCCTACAGCTACCCCTAGACAGCCTAAGCTGCTAGACTCTGCCTATATTTCACTAAGGTGGATCACTGGACCTGGTATAAGGTGTATGTGCCTCTGGTACCCACTAAACACTATGCCAGCTTCTCACATTAAGCTAATTAAAAAACACAGCACTGAGATGCTTTCACACCTCAACATCATTCAGTCATGGTAAGAGTTACCTAGGTTGTGGCTTGCTGGAAGAAATGCATACCCATGTTCAACGGAGGATGTGGATGGACAGCTGAGAGATACCCACAGATACTTGCAAGTACAACATGGGAGATCATTAGAGACAGCAAAAGTGCCGTGGCAAGGGTATTGTCATGTGTGCGTGACACTCATTACATCTCACAAATACCGTCAATGGGATGGTAACTATCATGTAGCCAGTAGTAGAAGATGTGTACATCTACAATTTACACAAGTCACTTGTTGCATCCTGTCCATGTATGACCAGACAATGTTGCTGAGGAAGATGCACACAAAGTTCAAGTAGCCTAAAGAATGGGAGCAATGTAGGAGATAAGATATATCTTACAAGTAATGCAGTAAAACATGGAGAAGGAACGCACATAGACCAATACTGACTGTGCAACACAACAATGTGTACATGTGAACATCCAACATCTGTACAAAGAAGATGGCCAACTCAGTACATAACCCAGTCATGTTTACCATTACCATAGCCTGGTAGTTGCCCATCGCATGCCAACATGACAGGAGGCAGTGACGGATAACACCATCTGTACCCTGGCACTTTCCCAAAATAGAAGTCACAACAGATACACAACCCCTAACCAAGCTGCCCGTGGAAATTACTAAGGACATCAAATGATGAGACATGTCCTACATGTGTAAGAAACCATTCCTCTGTACATGAGAGGGGAAGGCTGACATCAAGTATAGCAGAAGATAATGTGATATCCCGGTCTGTTTGATCGCAATTGTGCATGTATCTGTCTGCAGGGGAGTGTGCATTGATCTGCTGAGTAGCAATAATTAAGAGGCTAGATCTCCACTCAAAACACCCTAACACCACTGCTCTAGCTACTTAAACCAATGACATTGTCAGGGACCTGATTCATGTGCACAGTGGCCTGAGTAAACTGGAGCTCTGTAAACCTGCCCCTTCACATGCATCTATGGGTTTCTGTTGCCATACAGACTCCCACAGTAGTGATGAAGAGTAGGCTGCCATCTATGTCAGACTGCAACACTACTACACAGTGGTATGCCATTGTATGTGATAGTTATAACAAACATGATGTGGACAAATGTCAGTGCCTAGTTGGTGGCATGCACACATATACCACATATCTCAGCACCACTGAAATGGCTCGGGATTCTGAACAAAAGGCAACCAACCACAGATGTAAGGGCATATGTATCACATGATCAGTGACTGAAAGAAATGACCTTCACGTGTGTTCTGACATACAGAGACATATTTGGCACTGATATGATAACACACGCATTTGTCAAAGTCCAACACGTGTCCATGCAGGGAGATAGTTATGTCAGGTTTCACATCCCATGCACACACCACTGTGGTCATATGTTACTGAAAATACACTACATATATCTTTATACAGACACAACATATAGCATTCTTCAGTGACACATGTGTACATACCATCTCCTGCAACTAAGATGCATGGGGGACTGTATGTCACACATGTAGCAGAGCATCAAGAAGGCAAAACCAAGAACACACCACAAAGTGGACAGACAAGCACCCTCAAATTGGCAGGGGTAATGTGATGTCATCCCAGTCCTAGTCCACTGTATCCTCTGAGGACAAATTGTCATGGCTGTCACACGCCTTACCATATTTTGGACATAGGCCATCATAAATGTTGTGTTGTTGGTATGTGTACATTTGTATATCAGACATATCAATGTACTACTCCCACAAATAAGTGTTCAAACACATATGTACACTCATAGTACACATGTGCTAACATGTATGTGGACACAGTGTAGCTACACATGCACATATGCACAAGGTTTAAGTAATCGCATGTAGTAGACTTATATACAAACCCATACCAATGTCACCATAAAGATATGACTGGATAGTTACACACATGTAGCATACCATAATTACAACATTGTTGCATAGCCCATGTGACATGGTAAGTGAATCAGGGTGCATTCAAGGCCTACATTGCAAAATTCCACATATTCCTGTCATGTGTCAAACAATAATTAAACAAACGGCTCAAATCTACACTCTGCAACATCAGAAAAATGATGCCTGGCCCCTGAGTGTCTATCACACGTCGACAGGCCTTTTCATATACCATGGGGAAAATTTGACGTATAACCGCCATGCGTCAAAAATATAGACGCAAATGCCTAAACCTCATACTTTTCTCCACAGATAAAAGACACCTGGACCCTGAGTGTCTATCTCACGTTCACAGGCCTTTTCACGCACAATGGAGAAAAAGTCAATGCATGACCATCATGAATCAAAAAATGACACGCATATGCAAATACCATATGTTAGAAATGTGGTCTTTGGTTGTAAGGATTACCCCCTGTCCAAGCAATGACCCTCTCTCTAGTCGGGGTAAGTCACACCCAGTCCAAATTATCCTGTGCCCACCCTCTGGTAGCTTGGCACTGAGAAGTCTGGCTTAACATAGAAGGCAATGTGTAAAGTATTTGTGCAATATATCATGCAATAACACAGTATAAACACCACAAAAATACACCACAAAGGTTTAGAAAAATATAGAATATTTATCTGAGTAGATGAAGGTCAAATTGATCAAGATTTGATAAGTACAAGTTGAAAAATCACTTTTGTAATGATAAGATGAGATTTAAGTTCTTAAAAGCAACAATGGTCTCTTGCAAGCACAAAGTACCTGGTTACGTCTAAATTATCCGCACAGGACCACAGAGGAGGAGATGCGTGGAGAACCGGTAGGTGTGTGTCGGTTTTTCCAGGCACACACAGATGATGCGTTTATGCTTTTCCAAGCAGCAATGGCTTTGCGTCGATTTCCAGTGCACAGGTTTGGATCCTCTTCGGGTTGCGGGGTATTTGGACGACCTGGGGACGATGCAGAGAAATCCTAAGCAAGCAGGACGAAGTCACAGGAGCTGCATCGATCCAGTGGGCGATGCAGGGGAATTTCTGTCGCACAGCAGGTGATGCATCGATTCCTCTTGCAGGAAGTCCTGCTGCGTTGTTTCGGCTTGGCGAAGTGTCGATTCGATGGGCCATACGTCGAAGCTCCGTTCGCAATGTTGGCACTGCGTCAATCTCTACTCAAGGAGCCGGGCTGCGTCATTCCGTTTCGGCGATGTGGTGATTTTCCCACCACAGGGCAGGCTGTGCATCGATTCCGGTAGGCTGTGTGCCGATTTTCACCGCACAAGGAGTTCTTTGCAGAGATGAAGTCTTTTTGGCCCTGAGACTTCAGGAAACAGGAGGCAAGCTCAATCTAAGCCCTTGGAGAGCACTTCTCAGCGGAGCCAGTGGGCAGCAGGGCAACAGTGCAACAGCAAGGCAGCCCTTTACAGAAAAGTAGTCAGGTGAGTCCTTTGGACAGCCAGGCAGCTTCTCTTAGCAGGTTGCAGGTTGCAGGTTCTGGTTCAGAGTTTCTTTCCCAGGAGGTATCTTGTCAAGAAGTGTCAGAGTTGGTAGGGTCAGGGACCCATTTCATATACCCAAATGTGCCTCTGAAGTGATGGAGACTTCAAAGAGTGGCTTAGAAGTGCACAAGGTCCCCATTCAGTTCCACACTGTCTGCCAGAGTCACAGTAGGGGGTTTGGCAGTCCATTGTGTTAGGGCAGGCCACTGTCCTTTGACATGTAAGTGTCAAGCCCTCCACCCTCCCAGCCCAGGAAGACCCATTCAATATGCAGATGTGTGCAGATGTGACTGAGCATCCTGTGTATGGGGTTGTCTGAGTGAAATGCACAAGGGAGCTGTCAACTAACCCAGCCAGACGTGGATTGGAAAGCACAGAAGGATTTAAGTGTAGAAAAATGCTCACTTTCTAAAAGTGGCATTTCTAAAATAGTTATATTAAATCCAACTTCACCAGTCAGCAGGATTTTGTATTACAGTTCTGGCCATACTAAATATCACCTTGTTACTCCTTTCACATCAGAATCTACCACTCAAACAGTATATGAGGGTAACCCTAATGTTAGCCTATGAAAGGAGCAGGCCTCACAGCAGTGTAAAATGCTTTTAGAAGTTTTACACTCCCAGGACATATAAACTACACAGGTATACATCCTGCCTTTTATCTACATAGCACCTTGCCCTATGGGATACCTAGGGCCTACCTTAGGGGTGACTTCTATGTAGAAAAAGGGGAGATTAAGGCTTGGCAAGTACTTTTAAATGCCAAGTTGAAGTGGCAGTGAAACTGCACACACAGGTCTTGCAGTGGCAGGCCTGAGGCATGGCTGAGGGACTACCTATGTGGGTGGCACAACCAGTGCTACAGGCCCACTAGTAGCATTTAACCTACAGGCCCTGGGCACATATAGTGCACTTTACTGGGGACTTACAAGTACATTAAATAAGCCTATTGGGTAAGAGCCAATGTCACCATGTTTCAACAAGAGAGCATATGCACTTTGGCTCTGATTAGCAGTAGTTAAGTGCGCAGAGTCCGAAAGCCAGCACAAATTGGTCAAAAAAAGAGAAGGAGGAAGGCAAAAAAGTTTGGGGGTGACCAGTGCTTAATTTGTAAATAAAAACATGCTGGTGCCCAAAGCCCTCCTCTTAAACGCATGGTTGCTGCAATTAAATGTGGAAACACGAAATACTGAGGCGGCAAAATCCTTAAATCACCTCTGGCCTCTTACATCCATATACAGCTACTTCCTGCCCCTTCAGCTCACTCTTGTAGCTTTTGGCTTTTTCCTTTGTGACGCTTTTTCATTTTTTCCGTTCCTCCGTCTACCTTTCCCATATGTGTCTTTTGCTCGCAGTAAACGCTTGAAGCAGAAGAATAAGACCCGGCCCTCAGAAATAAGTGCTGAACACCAGCACCGGAAACAACAAGCACAAATTAAGCACTGGGGGTGACCCTGTAGAAAGGCCATTTCCAAAACCATACTTTTCTCCTAAGCAAAAAGATGTCTAGCCCCTGTGCATCTATCGCACGTCCACAGGCCTTTTAATGCACAATGGGAAAAACTTGACACAAGACCGTCATGCTTTTAAAAAAATGACGCATGACTGGAAAGTTGATGCACAGGTCCAGGAAATGATGTAACAGGACATCCTGCCTGTGTACATTGTACAGTGAGTCCACTTTCACTTTCACTTCACAGTCATATTGTCTGTGGCTGTGTGAAGGTGTTTGGAGCTGGTGCTGTTGGAGGTTTAGAGTTTTCAAAGATTTTTTGTGCTGTGTCCTGTAGCTGTTGTGTATTATTAGTTTTTTAATCTATCTTTTGTATGTAGGTTTTCTGTGTCTGTAACTGTATTGCATGGTGCTTGTTTGGTGTAGGATAGTTTTTTGGGTTTTTGGGGTCACTGGGGTAGACATTTTTTTTCTGTCAACTGTATTTGGAGTGCATTATGCCAGGGAAAGGGAGGATGGCCAGGATGTTGGCCGATGAGCTGGGGGCTTCATTCTGCTGGTACAACATTACCTCCCCATGATGCTGGTACTGGGTGGCCATGCCATATAGCGCTACCCTACAGGGGCCAAGAAGCTGCGGTGGGGAAAGGTGCTCCACCACCTGACTAGAGTTTTTGCCACCAGAAGGAATGACCACCAATTGAAATCTCGCTGGCCTGACCTCATCACAAGGGAGCAAAAACTGCTGGGTCACCTGGGTATCGAGAGGGGTGGAGCAGTTGGTAAGTATCCCATTTCCACACCAAGGGCCAGATGTAGGTAGCGTTTTGCATGGCACAAACTGCGAAAATTGCAGTTTGCTTCATGCAAAACGCGCATCGCGATGCGCATTCCCATTTTACGATTCAGTATCGACTCGCAAAATGGGAATGCAACTCACAAATAGGAAGGGGTGTCCCCTTCCTATTTGTGACTCACACCGCGATGCAGAATTGCTTTGTGACCGCGAACGCGGTTGCAAAGCAATTCGCAGTTACCACCAGTGTCACACTGGTGGTAACCCATTCGCAAAAGGGAAGGGGTCCCCAGGGGACCCCTTCCCCTTTATGAATGTTGCCATAAATGTTTTTTCAGAGCAGGCAGTGGTCCAATGGACCACTGCCTACTCTGAAAAACCGAAACCAAATGGTTTCGTAATTTTCTTTGTATTTCAACTCGTTTTCCCTTAAGGAAAACAGGCTGCAATACAAAAAAAAACTGCTTTATTTAAAAAGCAGTCACAGACATGGAGGTCTGCTGTCTCCAGCGACCCCATTGCGATTCGCAGACAGTGTCTGAGACACCGTTCTGCATCCAATTTTGCGATTTGGAAATTGCGAGTCGCACTGACTCGCAATTTCGGAATCGCAACATCGTAATTTGCTAGATCTGGCCCCAAGTCCATAATTTGCATTTGCATGGCAGGAGCTGATATGGTTGGTGCAGCATGTCTTGTTTAAGGATCTGGACATGTTGTATGATGCCTGTACGAAGAGCCCCAGCGCCACCTTAGGGCAGCAATTCTAATGTACAATAATGAAGCCGAGGCAGGGCAGATGTGCCATCTTCCTTGCAACCATTACAAAGTGTTGTGATGCTTGCATAGGACAACTCGGTTTTGAGAAGCCCAACATGAAGCCTTCACCATGCATCATGTATGGGAGGGGGGACCCAAAACCTGTTTGGGGGGGCAAATGTAAAAGCCTCTGGGAAAATGAGAAATACCTAAATTCCATATTTCATGCACTTTGAACAGCTGCTGCGAGCAGGTGTTATATGGGGCATATAAACGTATGTGAGGGGCCCCCATGTACTCAGCAGAAGTCATGATGATCTGTTTTGTTGCAACTCCTGCTGAGTTAATCATTTATCTGCATATAAATAGATACAGTTGGACCCTACCTGCATCATGCTGTGCCTTAATTCTCATTAGGCGCACAAATGGTGGGGGTAAGAGGTGCACTGTGGGCCTCAAGGAATGTAGTGATGCACTTGGTGCTGCACCACTGTCATTCAATCTGCCCCTTTGTGTCATTGTCCAAAGCCATTTAAGGGAGCTTGACCATGCCCTGGGTCCAGTCTACTAGCACTTTCCTTTTCCTGTACATTGTGTATCACATACACCCCAAACTATGACCCTCATTATGGCATTAGTGGTAAATTCCGAATACCACTGTGGTAACGGCCGCCAACATACCACCGCAGAGGCGAACATCCGTCTGCCAGATTATGACATACACTGACAAAACCGACATAAACCAGCCACACCACAAATCTGTCAGACCCAACAATGCGATTAACTGTCGGAACTAGCACCCATACCGTTACGCCACCAAAACAACGCCCTCCAAATAATGACCCACGAATCACCACAATGACATTCAACTGTGGTAAACCATTTGCGGTGCACACAAGCCAACATTGGCCAGAACAAAAAATCCACACCTGACACAAATACACACACACACCAACAGCACTAAAAAACACACTCACACATCACCCACAAACCTTTGCAAACATGAGAAGACCGCTACACCTTGCCACGCCAATCCCAGAGATAACTGCACACACACAACTACCCATTCAACCTGTCACGCACCCCCCCCCCACCACATCACACATTACCCTCTGCATGACACACACTACACAACACCCATGCCCACACAAAGGCACTCCTGTTTTGCTGATGAGGAGTTGTGGGTGATGGTGGAGGGTAGAGCCACAACTGTTTGAGCACAGGTACAGCAGATATCCATTACCAGGAACATGGAGCTATGGCGGAGGATCGTGGACACAAGGGACGACATTCGGAAGAGGTGGAATGACCTACGGGGAAAGGTACATTCCTTTGCAGCAAGGCACCAGCTCACCATCAGGAGACCTTGGGATGGACCCCCACCTCCTCCCCCACAGTTGACAGCATGGGAGGACAAAGTCTTGGCAATATTGCCTCTTGAGGGCCTCACTAGAGTACTTGGAGGACTGGACACTGGTGAGTCACAATTATCAACCCACCACCACCCATACCTGCATGCCACGTCACCCCACTACATCCCACACAGTGCACCACCCCACTTACCACACCTAAATGTCTACCCCTGCATGCCATACCCACTGCAAGCACATACCTCCCAGCTCTGCATGCACACCCACCACCAATGCCTGGACAGCATGTAGAACTACCAATCCCACAATCAATCAAATCAAAGGTGGGAGGACAACACCAATATCATTGGGGAAGGTAGAAATGCAGAATATGTGACAGACAATCACTCTAACATATCACTTACATGCCATGTGTACCAGCCAATGTCAGAGGCGAGGACGTGCCACGGCAACCCAGTCCCCTATCAGAAGATGCCCTCAGTGATGACAGCAACTCTGAAGGACTTGATCTGGATGAACTCCCTGGCCTATCTGGGACAACAGGTCGGTCGGCTACCACATCCCACAGCCAGTCTACCACAGGACCCCCCAGACTCAAACACCACAGCAGCCTGCTAACACCCCCAACTCTCTGTCCCTAGGACACGTCAATCAGTAGTGTGCCTACTTGTACAGGGACCAGAGCCCACACCACACAGGCAAGGTGATGAGGGTCCTAGTGTAAGTGGGAGTGAGCACACCATTCAGGGGGCACAGGCACAGGGGGCATGGGACATTCGGAGGACAGCTGTGCTCCAGGGGGAGGCCAGGCCCAGGAAACCGACAGCCCAGGAGGCACTCACAAATGTCCTGGGGGTATACCAACAATCCCAGGACAGGATGGGTCAGGTGATCAACATCATGCAGGGAAACCAGCAGCTGTAGGGGTAAAATCAGGAGGATGTGCAACAATTGCAGGCCTTGAATACAACCATGGCCTCCATTGCAGCACAACACACCAGTGGAACCCTTCCACCAGCCAGTGTAATGACCAGCCCTTCACATCCACTGCAGCAAGTGGACAGGAGGCCCTGACACAGGACTCACAGGCCACTAACATTCCTCACCCTGCAAAAGGTGAACCACCTGCAAACGTTCCCTGCGACCCAGACAGACACCAGAGACAGTTGCAAAGACCAAGACCACCACCAGGAAATGAGCCCCTCCAGAATGACCCCTTGTGTTCCATTGACTCACCTTGTTCACTTTGGACTGTCATGGCTCCCCTACTTATGGCCCCATGGACACTGGCCCTGTGCTACAAACAGACTGGCCCACTACACTGGACTTTTCCCAACCATCACTCCACTCTATTGCACTTTCCATTGTATTTTTCTAAGTCAAATAAACACCCTTGAACACAACTAGAGTAATAGTGCTTTATCAGTAAGAAAGGTGCAATGTATTGAAATGTATTGAACTGCATCAACCTGTGCAAATGTTCTGTAATGTGTTAATCTATCCAACACATGTGTTCCAGCAGTCTGTAGACATCACATCAGTACACTGTTGTGACCACACCAATATCTGCAATAAGGGAAGCCATAGGTGACAGTCATTTGGGATGCAAAGGTAATGTCTTGCACAACACAACAGCCACACGGCACATTACTAAAATGGAGACCTGTATTGATCAACAGTCTTACCTGAGTGTCATTGGAAGTACTGCTGAATGATATGTGTTCTGTTGTCCACATCCTCCTCTTCTTCCTCCTTCTCACTGTCCTCAGTGTCCACTGCTGCCACGAGTGCATTGTCACCCCCCTACTCCTGCAGATAGGCACACTGGGCCTGGGGGCCAAATTGAGCAACGGGCAGCAGATCACCACGATCTGGCAGACCTTCTTAGGGGAGTAGCATAGGCACCTGAACCTGGCTTTAAAGAGACCAAAAGTGCATTCCACAATCCTCCTGGTACACCCATGTGCATCATTGTACAGATTTTCAGCCCCTGTTCTTGAATTTCTAACAGGGGTCAACAGCCAGGGCAGATTTGAGTAGCTGGAGTCACCTGGAAGAAGTGAGGGACACACCTTAGCAATGCACAATGGCATTGGGTATGACTCCAGTAGGCATACACTGACATACATTGGGTGGGGACTCAAGCATACATATAAGCCACACTCTGTGCCTCTGTAGTCGTGCCATCACCTGTGGGACGCTGCTATTCCTCAAGACATAGGCATCATGCACAGATTCAGGATGCTTGGCAGTGACATGGAAGATGTACTGGTCAGCAAGGCACACCATCTGGACATTGGGAGAGTGGAAACTCTTCCTATTCCTGTACACCTTTCCATTTGCCCTGGGAGGAACTAAGGCAATATGGATGCCACCAGTGGCCACAATCACATGTGGTATGCATCCCATTGCGTAGAATCCTGCCATCACAGTTGGCAAATCATCAACCTGGGGGAATGCGATGTAGCTGGTCATGTGTTTGAGCAAGGCAGCCAAACCCTTTAAAAGCACATTTGAGAACATTGGCTGTGACATTCCTACATCCAAATCCACAGTCACCTGGAAAGAACCAGTTGCCAGGAAATGGAGCACTGACAGAACCTGCACAAGAGGGGGAATTGCAGTGGTGCAACGGATAGCAGGTATCAGCTCAGGCTCCAATTGTGCACACAGTTCTGTGATTGTGGCCTGTCCAGACAATAGGTGAGTATGATGTGCCGGTCCTTCAGTATAGCCAAGTCCACAAGGGGTTTGTACACCAGTGCTTGCCTCCTCATCCTATTCCTCAGCAGTGGTTGGTATCTAAGTGAGCCAAAAGTAATATGGGTGTGACACACAACATCGCAGTACACAGAGCATGTATGTATTTAGGACATCAGATTTGTCTAGGTGTGTACAGTAGACTCTAGTGATGCACATGTGAATTCAAAACATGAGTACCAGCAGTAGGAAATGGCAACTGCCTGTCCTGTGTGCAGGGACAGGTGGAAGTGACAGCATTCCGCCAACGTTAAGCGTCATGGTGGTAATCGGTCTGCACAGCTGTGCTATTCCTCATTGGCTAGCATGGAGCTCTATCGAGTACAGGAACCAATGATGATCAACCTCGGCTGTGACGGTGTTCACCGCAGTGGACCTGACCGCCATTTTCTTTCTACAACTTCACTTGATTACTGACTTTCATACATCTCCACTGCGTGTGCTGCTGTGACCTGTGTCTGGAACCAGCCATGGCCCATGCCACAGGGGAAAAGGCCCCAGCCTTCACAACAGAGGACTTGGAGAAGCTTGTGGATGGGGTCCTACCCCTGTATGAGCAGTTGTATGGGCCTCCAGACCAACAGGTAAGTACATCATGAGTATGTTGCATTCAACATGGCTGCATGTAGATGTATGTGTGCTGGCAGTGTGTCATTTGCGGGGTATGGCAGCAGGCAATGTGCAAGCAGAGGTATGTGTTATGTGTGTGCTTGATGAGGGGCATATACAGTATGTGAGCCATTTGTTTGACAGCCTGGGTTGTCTGGTTCATGGTGTCCCTCTGTCTTTGTTTCCTTTGCAGGTCAGCGCCCATCAGAAGAAGGGATTGTGACGTGCCATTTCCAAGGATGTGCAAACCCTGGGGGTCCGTAGCCAGGCCCACTGCAGGAAACAGTGGGAGGACCTGAGACACTGGGCCCAGAACACCAAGGAGGCCCAGCTGGGGACCTGACCCCCATCATGGCCTGCATGGCCCGTATACTGGCAGTGGCCAATCCTGAGTTGGATGGGGACTTGAGGGCAGCACAACAGCCACAAGGGGGGGAGTACAGAGTGTGTGGTATTCATTTTTTGTTGGCTGGCATGGGATTTGGGTGCAAGGTTGTAGTCAGCGGATGCCCCAATATGCTGGTTTAGGCATTCCTGCGTGGTCCTTCTTAGCTATGTAGGGTGGTATGCATTTTTGGTATTGGTAGGTAGCTAGCATACCATGGCAGACAGGGCTTAGTTGGTCCCAGTAGGTGTGCAGATGACAGTGTTTGGGTTCCTTCCTGCTGTAGTACCTAGGCAATGGTTTGTCACAGTGGTCCATAATGCACAATGTTAGTCCCAAGGAGTGATTGTGATGTGTATGCTATCTGTGCTGTTGGTGCTGTGATTGACCCAGTGCTCCCTTTCTTTCTCCCCCCTCTCCTTTTGTCATCCTGTCCATGTGTGCACTAGAATCATCTGGCGAGGGAGCAGGGGTATAGGCGAGTGAGGGAGCTATAGCCCACGGGACCCAGGAGGCAGAGTCCACTGATGCCGAGGGGACCAGTGGGTAGTAGGGTGAGGGGAGCACCATGGGGGAGACTGGAGTTGATACAACTCTGATGGACTCTCCCTGGTGGTGGCAGACCCCTCTGGGACCACCCAAGCTACAAGATCTTCCGCCACCCCCGTACCAGCACCGCCCTCCCAGTGGCCCCCCCAGCCAGTAGCCCGTGCCCCCTCACACAGGAGGGTGGGTGTCTCCTTCGTTCCAGGCACCTCAGGCCCTGCCCCAGTCAGCCCTGCTGCCCTCAGTGAGGAGGCCATTGACCTCCTGAGATCCATCTCCGTAGGGCAGTCAACCATAGTGAATACCATCCAGGGGCTGGCATCCCAGATGCAGCTATGCAATGCCTTCCTGGAGGGCATTCACTGTGGCTTGGCGGCCCTACAGAGATTGTTTCAGGCTCTGGCCTCCTCTCTGACAGCAGCCAGTGTCCCGGTTTCTTCCGTCCCCCCTCCAACTACCTCTACCCAGTCCCTGTCTCCTCTCCCCATCCCATGCACACATTCTAACAAGCATGCACCCAAAACAACAGGCAGGGCTTGCACAGACAAACACAGGCACCACACTTCACTTCACAAGCACGAATACAGCCAACACACAGATGCACACACAACAACAGCCACTGCCTCCACTGTCTCTCCATCCTCCTCCTCCCTCACAGTCACATCAGCACTCACACCTGCATGTACTGCATCAACAGTCCCCGATCCTGCCACCTGTACAGCCTTGCCCACAGTCACCACAACAGCAGACTCGCAGACATGCACCCCACACACCATATGCGCAATCACCACCACCACCATCACCACCTCATGCAGCACACCTACCTCACTTGCAGATACCAACAGAACACACATCTGCACGTCCTGCTTGTCTTCCCCTTCCTTGTCCACCCCCCTCCAAAGACCCATAAACGCTCTCACTCAGACACCCAATAGCCATCCACCTCACACATGCACACTGTCCATGTACCTGCACCCAGGTCTGGCACACCTCCTCCAACAACCACTTCCTCTACCTCCACTTCCATTCCTCCTCCCACACCTGCCCCACTGGTCCTAAGAAGCTTTTCCTTTCCCGCCTTGACCTCGTATCTATCCCGCCCCCCCAGTCCTGCCCGTAAGAGGAGTGCACCTCCCCCCAGCCCTGTCCCTCCACCTCTCATTCCACTCCTGTTCATCCCCCGAGGAGTTCCCCGCCACTGAGGGGAAGAAAAGTAGCACTCTGGCCCCCGTCTTAAGGCCACTCCTCCGCCCCCTACCCATAAGGGCAAGGACGCACCTCCTCAAAAGAAAACACGCCCACACCCCCAACCCCTCTTACCCCCCTGAGGGGCCTGTCTGCCATCTCCATGATGCCCCTGCCCAGTGGAGTGCCAAGGTTGTCAGGTGTCAAGTTGGGTATTGGACGTTGTCCTGTGGCCGTTTGTGAACTTTGGAGTGGCCAATCGCCCTGCTTGCAAATATGTACTTTATCACTATTTAAATTTACACTCATTATTCAACATGATTACAGTGGTTGGACCAGAGGTATGTGTCCTAGCTTTCTTTGCTCGTGGATCTGTTGATGTCGATTTACTCTGCAGATTGTTCTTGGTGTGTGGTGTGTGTGTGTACGGTGTATGTTGTGCATGTGTCTGTCACTCTCCCCTCCCTCCCTTGTGTGCTAGGAGGCTGTACTCACCGTCATCGTCTTCATCAGCATTGGTGCTCATGGACGGCCACCGCATGGTACAGCATCGGGAAGACCTCCAGTTCTGGTTCCATGGTGGCTGCGGATTCCTCTGTATCACTGGAGGTGAGTGTCTCATTTTATATAATGTGTTTTTGCCAGGCTTTCAGTAGAGGTGCTTACGCCCCGAAAATTCTAGCGGTCTGCTATGTCATAATGTGGTGGGCAGATACTTGTCTTTCGCCTGCCTGTGGGTGGCTACCGCCGTGGTCAGTGGTCTTACTGCACTGGCGGTTAGGGTGGTATATTGGCTGTCTATGGGAGGGATCACCGCCATGGCTGAAGCCGCCGGCCAAGGTTGGACCGCCGGGCGGCTGCCAATACAGCCGCATTCCCGCCGCGGCCATTAGGAGATCCCCGCTCTTGTCGGCGGCCAGAAACTTGGTTTCCCAGCGGGGATCACGGCCGCAATACAGGAGCTGGCTCAAACTATTCACAACATGGTACTGCCACCATGATATTTGTGCATATGTTGTGAATGCTTGTGCACACCTGGTACTTTGATGATGTCTGACATGTATGTGCACATGATGTTAAATCTATACGAATACTGTTGCAGCACCCAGTGCACTGCCAAACTCGCTGTGGGCCCAAGGGCACCCATACAGCCAGCATGTGTGTGCTGTTTTACACATGTAGCACAACATAGCACAGGGTAGGGGACATCAGTTCTGTAATATGGAGAGAATTTTGATGTGCAGGTCAGGCTTTGCCCAACCTTTCTGGGGACATTGCATTAGTTGTACATGTGGGCACATAATGGGCAACGGTGTGCCCCCTTGTAATGTATGCTCAGGCCACTTGTATCTTGTCCCTTAAGGAAGGTGGGGGACAATGTTTAGAGTGTGGTGTTACATGTGTAAGAGAAGTTTAGATTAGGTTAGATAGATGTAGTTGTAAGTTCAGTTAAGGTAGTTTAGATTACTTTAGTGTAAGGTAGTTTTTGGGATAGTAGTAGGTATATAGTTGTTTGAAATTGTACAATAAATTCTGTTTCTATTAGACTAGTTTTTTTTCAAAGTTGATTGACTGTATGGGGGTTCTCATGTGTGCACTGGCCAAGTTTGAGGAATGGCTTAGGGTATGCTTACTGTCTTGATTTCCAAGGATTACCATGTGCATCTCCTATGACCAAGGAGCTGTCAGATTGGCTGCTAAATAATGTCAACTAGTCCATACATTTGCCACCCACTGTTCCAGCCATTCGCAATGTGTATGTATATTTTGTCTTGGATAGGTAAGTACGGAACTTCAACTGTCTTTGGTGGGATCCTGCAGTTTCATTATTGGCAAGTGTGGCACATCTGACAACAAGCTAAATTGGAATGGTATCCTGCAACACTGGCAGGTGCCCATCACCGATAAGGTTAGCTTCTCCTGTACCACACAAGTAAATTGTACTGCTACTCCCATCTGAGTAAATTACCATTGACTTGGTTCTGAACCATACATGCCGTATGTCAACTTCAAAGGATATCTGTTCAATATTTGTATAGAATACTCAGTAAGTTGGTTGTAGCCGACAACACCATCGTTCACCTTTCTCGTGTTAGGATCCTAGTGTGTAGCTTTGTGTCTGACAGTAAAGCACTCATATTCTGTACTCTTTTACATAGATTCACACAATTCAATCATTTAGCTGAGTAGATGGATCACAGTAAACATAGAAATGCTACATGTATACATGTTGCTTTATTTACAGGTGCAAATATATTTATAAATTATATACAATGTCCAGTTCACAGGCCCCATGAGTGAATGTTAGACATATGTAGCACAATCAACATCCAGGGTTGAGGGACATGTCATGAGACATGGTTACGAGTAGTGTGCATTAGTGAGTAGGGTAAAAAATTGCCAATTGGTAAGATTGGAGCCAATGGCAGTACATAGCAGACAAGTCAACAGTGGTTGGGTGAAGAGACCACATTTCCTACTGTCACAACACTGGCATGACCTTAAGCCTAGAACTAAGGAGATACTGTACATGTGGCACAGACTGGTGCTAGCGGGTGCTTTTCCTTGTGAGTGTTATTCCTTCCACATCTTCATCCTCAGATGTGTGTGGTGCCTCCTATGCCATGGCTGGAGCTGTTGCAGAAGTAGAGGGGGGCAAGCACAGTTTAGGAGATAGAGATGTGGAGTCAAAGGTCCCAGCAGGTGCCATTTGTGGGAACACATAAGGCATCACTGCTGCAAGGAGAAACCTCTGATTTTTCAACACTGCAGAAAACATCACAGTGGTAGGCAGCCATGCTTTCCCTGAGGAAGGCAACTTCCTGCTGTATGGACTCCAGGGTATTCTGCCTAGCCTTCAGCCTGTTGTCTGCTATGCTGCTGCCAGTTTGGGAGGGCAATTGTTGTAGTCTCTGCCCCATGACAGCAGCTATGATGGCCAGAGACTGCTGAAGTCCACGTTGCGGGGAGAGGGTTCCTCTGGTGGCAGCTGAGTTGTCCCTATTTGGACTGAGGCACGTCCGCACTTCCTCTGGGCTGCCTACCATGGTCTCTATCCCCACCAGCACCTGCTTGACCAGCTCCCGCTAGACTCCTACCACTGTCCTCTGAAAGGTGATCTCTGGGTCCTCGGAGTCCAAGGCTGTGTCAGTTAAGCGGGTGGTGTGTGTTGGTAACTTGGTAATTCATGCGGAGACACCGCAACACTGTGTGTCCTCCCTGTGACTGGAGGTGGTGTCTGGAGGGATCCTAGGACATCCTGGAGAGTCTGTTCATTGATTGTTGGCAGCTGGTCAGCCATGTAATTTGTAAAATCCAGGACAGGTAGCTCAGCAGGAGGTAAGCCATCATCCTCTGCAATGAGATGGTGTAAAGTCAATCTTAGATTTTTGTGGCTGTTGACATGGCACATCATTTATTTGCTACTGGAGGCTCAGTGACATATAACTGACCCAAGGTTGTAGTTGTACATTATGTGTTGCATTGTGCATCACACATGGGTCAAGCTCACGAGATATTTTGGAGCATATTTAGGTGCCCCGAGCACCACCTGAGTGTCACTTTTGGTGAGGCTCTGGTGGCACAATGCCCTGCGCCATATTTACAAGGTGGCACTTTGCCTGGAATGTGCGTGCAATAGGTGTTGCTTTGGGCATGCCACAGCAACACCAATTGCGTTTTGACACCTCCTCAGATTTACGAGTTTTCATAAAATGGCAGCAGTGCCAAAATCTAACACCATCCCAGGGATGGCGTTAGCATGCAAAACAAGGAAAAATGCTTCTATTCTCACCGATTTTATGCTATTTTATTCTGTAGAACACATAGAAAGAGCAAATCGCCATTTAAGTTTGTTGTCGTGCAGGAAGGTGTTCCTTCCTGCACAGAAACAATCTCCCCTCAAGGCAGCTATCCTTGCACTATGGTGCAAGGGTGACTGCGTTGGTGCACAACAGTTAATTTATTGCTGGCACAGGGATAAACACAGGGGTGCACTGTATTCTTATAAATATGGGACATCCCTGCGTTTTTAAAATGATGATGCTGCACAATTTGGCCCAGTGCCTCCCACCATCATTTTCTGTCTTATCTGGGCCCCTATCTTGTCAGATGGTGAGAATCCAGCTACTTGTACAGCTGCACACATGATGTTCAGAGACATGCTCCATGTGTTATATTTGTTTTATTTTCTGGCCATTCCCATATGGTGCATACGGTTGTCTCTGAGATGTTGTTGGTTCACCCTGTTTGGGTTGTGTTCACAGACTGCAAGCTTTAGGGCAGATTTTTTCCCATGTGGCATGGCTCAGGGCAGCAGCAATATGTGTTGCACAACACTGCCACAGTTTAAATATGCAGAGATGTGCCATGTTTACATGAATACGGTACAGCCCTGCAATTCCCCCTGCGCCTGCACAGATTTGTTCTCCCTGCACTAACACAGGCATTGTTGCAGCATGACGAAGGGGTGTCTGCCTTGAGGGGATGATATCTTTATGTGCAGGGGTGTCCCCTCTTGCACATGTACAAGCTATTTTTGCTAAGGTGGCATTTCAATGTGTGCTGCAAGATGCAGCACACATGAGTAAAGGCAATGCGACAAGGAGGGAGGGAAGCATTTTGGCCAATACACCACTCTGATAGGAGGAAGGGAAGCATTTTGGCCAGATACCCCACCCTGATAGGGTGGTATTGACTTCCGTCCTAGTCTCTGATGTCTAAGTTGTGTAGGTACAGGGGCTTTGCCAATATGCAATGGGTGTTGTCATGCACAGCCACAGCCACACTAGTTGCACTTCCCTTCTAGGCAATGTGCTGCATATTTACATGGCGGAGTATAGCCATAGTGAGGAGCCTATGTCCACGTTGTGTACATGTTTGAGTGCATAGCACAACCAAAACATCAGTAAATGTGTGGCTTGGGTGGGGATGACGTGTCTCGATTCAGGGTCTAGGTGTCCCGATGCAACCCTTTGACATGCATTGAGTGTGTCCTATGTGCCTCCCTTTCTGCCATTTGTGGAATTTCAGATATTCCGCCCCTGCAACTTATCCTGCATTTGTGGTGGTTCTTGATAGTCTGTGTTGTCCTGCGATTTCAGTGACCAGCTCCTCCGGGATGACCACTGCCACCATCTCCTCAAGCTCATCAAGGTCCTAGTGTTGTGTGGGACTTCCATGTCCAGTCTGCAGTGCTGCCTTTCGGTTCCTAGCCAGTTTATCCTTAGTCCTGCACTTGCAGTCATGCCAGAGCTTCTTGCAATTGGTGACATTCCTCTTCACCTCTGCCACCCTGTTGACTTCGGCTACTATTTCCTGCCATATTGTGTCTCTCCTTCTAACTGGCAATTTGGAGGTGACGAAGAGCTGGTGTTGGTACTCCGTCACCTCTCTGACCAGGATGTCATGCTCCTCCTCACTAAAGCGACACTTGCACTTTCTCTTCTCCTGGGACTTTTCTGGACCCTCCTCGCTGGTACTTGAGTGATTGGGGTCCCCTTGGGGTCTCTCCTGGCCTGAAAACACTAGCTTTTCTTCAAATTGCAATTTTTCTTGTTTGTGCATTTTGTTTTGATGCTAATGCGGTAAAAAATGGTGCTAACCCCTTTGCGATATATGTACGTGCCGCAAAATGGTCTAGCTCCATGGTCTAGCATTAGCGTCATATTCCATTATGGCATGTTGCAATGGTTAACGTCATTTTTTTTACGCTAACCATTCCTAAGCGCCATTGTGTGTCATTTCTTAAATATGGTGCTAGGGAATGACATTAGCTCATTGCATCATTTCTCCTAAATATGGGCCTTATTTAGTAGAACCCTTAGCCTTCTTTCTTGGAGGGTGCCAGGGGAGTAAACAAAAGTTTGAGGGATGTTTGAAGGGGGCTTTTGAGCTCCTCGAGGACTCCTGGCTCCAGTGACAAGAAGGAGACATGCTATAGCATGGAAATCCTAGGTATGTTAGGCCATGGAGAGAGGCGAGGATCCCATGAAAGCTTCTGGAGTAGAGTTATCAATTTTGTGTTGTTTGGGAAAGATTTGCCATATAGGACAAGCAATTGCTATAGGACAGGGAGCAGCTGTTCATAAGCTGATTGGTAGTAAGTTTGTGGAAGAGATCTCTTGGTCGATAGGGTAATGAAAGAAGTAAAGTGGCATAGACCTCCTAGAGCACAGTTCCTAGGTACAGTAGTATGTGGGATGATAATTTAATTTGAATAAATCTGCCGAATGCCCTTCAGAAGAATAGCAGATGTGAAAGCACTAGAGGTATGCAATTATTTTTATAATATTGATGGAGTTTTTCTTCACATTACTCAACAATCTAAAACTATGTTGTATTCACTTTTTTATCCAAGGTTCAATGAACACCTAGATTCGTATGTAGTGCAGTGTATACACGAGTCTAAGGGCAGAATGAGTGAGTTTTGGGTTGCTGGGATTGACCAATAATTGATATGTTATGTGAAATCTTTGAGACCCGTCACTAATTCTTCAATTTCTAGATGGGTCAAGATGGTTATGAATGAGGCAGGTGTGGACATGAGTGTTTTCAATACACAATCTGTTTGGGGTGCTGTGACCAGTCTGAATTTAGTTCCTGAGCGCAGCTTATTGGTCATGTGCAAGTGTATTTGCAAAATTGTATTTGAAACCAGTAGAATATGTCTGAGTGGCTCTGAAAAGCTTGAATATGCTTAATGCTAGCCTCTGGCATTTTTTAATTAATCCAACATTTTTATTTTATTGAAAGGAAAAAGTAAATTAAAGTTAACCATAATTCCTAAAGCTTCAATATAAAGTAGTGTCAATAAACGATAATACAAGAAATTAAATTATAAATAAATAGTGCATATCAAATAGCAATTTGTGTTGGAAAGAAAGGGTAACAATTGCATTAATATACACTACAGTGCATAATGCTTAAGCTGAGGGAGTCTAGATGTGAAGGTAAATTTAACATATATTGAAACGATTTGCTTATAGACTAGAAAGAAAAATTAAGTTTTCAGTGTAAAAGCCTAATACATCAAATCGTAACTCTGAATGGAAAAAGCAATGTTTAATCTAGATCAGTATTCTTGACCTGTGTCTGTGGACCCCTGGAGGTCCGAGAAGCCTACTCAGGGAGGTGCAACCCCTTAGAAAATTAAACAATACTGTATAAGCAAATTAATAAAGTCTATAGAAATAAAGAACCAAAATGTAAAATTGAAATTTTTTAAAACATTCTGTAGATGTGAAGGAATTTGAAAATGGTGGCTAAAAAATGAGTTAGTGACCTCAGATTACTTGATAGGAGAAATGTAGGGACATCAAACAGAATATATTATGGACTATGAGTGGCATCAATTACATTTAGGCAAGCTCAAACCTTTTGATTAAAAAACAAAAAGAATGGTTATATTTGTTTCTGAATTCCTTCGCATGTAGTTTTGATTAATGCTTCTTTCTGTATTTTTGTGCATTGTTTTGCCATTTAAATTGTCGAAAGGTCTTAGGCTGGGGTTCCCGACCTCCATTAATGATGCGGTGGGGATCCTTAGAATCAATCATGATTCAGCAGGGGCCCTGTGGTTTAAGTAATGATTAAGTGGGGGTCCACAGAAGTCTAAAAGGTAAGGACCATTGATCTAGGTCAACAGTTTTCAATAAATATAGAAAAATACTAATTCCCAAAAAAAGCATAAATATAAAGTTATTAAGGTGGCTTTATATTTCCCTTAGCAAAATATGATTGTTCTGATTTTTGAGACAGTTGGCCTGAGGATTTTAGATAGCATCCCTTTCAAATGGCCAGTTATGGACGTTTAACATGTATCCTGTGAAGTTTTCCATTTTTCCATTTAAAGATGACTGAGCTTGTAACATCATTTGTTATAGAATAAAAACAGCACCTGCAAAACATGATGTGGAGTGAATTTGAGTACAGAGTTTATTCCACAGGTTTATAGAACAGCTATGATCCAAATCACCTTCCTATTTTTGCTTTCTTATTGTGAAAATTAAGTTATAAATTTTAAAAAAAGTTGAGGCCAGCTTACCAGAAAAATTTCTACCATTATTAAACTTGGGTGAATGATTCTCAATGGGTAGTGTATAAAGTTTTTGTAAACTGCTTGAGACTAAAGGCCTGATTTACATCTCGGCCGACGGAATACTCCTTCACAAACATGACGTATTTCCTTTCTGCCATATTATGATCAACATAGGACATAATTGGATCACAGTACGGTGGACAGGATATCAGTCATGTTTGTGACGGAGTATTTCCCTGCGCTAAGATCTAAATCAGGCCCTATGTTACTTAAAATATCAAATTGAGAATTACATTAAATTTGTAATTTTTAAATATCCTCTACTTTGGAAAAGAATGTTAAAGCAGAAATAATTGAGAGACAGTACAGATTCCACATGATTACCAAACGTGCCAAAAAAATACCCTCATTATTAACTGTAATGCATTTATAATACCATAAAGAATTAGAACAAAACTCTCAAGTAATGGACAATAAACTATGCATTTTAGAGAAAAAGGATCCTTATCTAGACTGGCAACATCACCAGAAAAAAATAATGAGGAGAAATATAATTTTGATTGTATGTAAATACCCCCAGGAAAGGTGTATTGGGTACCATCTTTCGGCCTAATTATGGCATTTAGTTCTTGATCCATGCAAGTTAAATTTGAGAATGTTGTGATTGGGTAGGAGTACCAACTGCAGAAGGACTTGATTTTAGTCACATTCTTTTTCACATTGAGGTTACGACCTGAGACATTATAAAACATTGATAAAGCCTGAAAACAGACTGGTAAGGATGATTCAAGGTTAGAAATAAATAATACCATACATTTAAGCTGTGAATTTAGGCCCATATTTATACTTTTTGACGCAAACCAGCGCTGGGTTGCGTCAAACAATTTACCGCCGGCTAATGCCATTCCACCGCGCCATGCAGGCGCCTTATTTAAGGATTGACGTTAGCCGGCGCTGCGGTCTGGTCAGAGTAAAAAAAAAATGACTCAAACCAGGCAGTGCCGGCGTAGGGAAAAATGGGGGTTGTGCTTCAAAAAATGGTGCAAGTCAGGTTTGAGTAAAAAATCACGGCTCAAACCGGACTTGCTCCATTTTTTGATGCACAACCCCCATTGAAATGACTCCTGTCTTAGCAAAGACAGGAGTCATGCCCCCTTGCCCAATGACCGTGCCCAGGGGACTTACTTCCCCTGGGCATGGCCATTGGGCACAGTGGCATGTAGGGGGGGCAAGTTAGGCCCCCCTATGCCACTTTAAAAAAATAAAAAATATATACTTACCCCAGCTTACCTGTACTTACCTGGGATGGGTCCTCTCATCCATGGGTGTCCTCCAGGGGTGGGCGAGGGTGGCAGGGGGTGTCCCTGGGGGCAGGGAAGGGCACCTCTGGACTGCTTCGATGGTCAGAGACCATGGAAGTGGGCCCACATGTCCCTTAGCGCTTGCCCTCACCCAGGCGTTAAAAAACTGCGCACATCAGGCTGTGCGCCGTTTTTTAAGGCCGCCCTCTCCTGTGCGTCAAAATGACGCAGGAGTATAAATAAGGCGCACAGGCCGTAAAGTTATTTTTTGGATGGGAACGCCTACCTTGGGTGTCATTAACGCAAGGCGGTTTCCCACATCCAGAAAATGACACACACACAGAGGGATTTTGACGTTCACGGGGTCGGGTGTCATTGTATAAATATGGGGCAAGGTTTGCGCTGAATGTGCCTCACATTCAGCGCAAACAGAGTATAAATATGCCCCTTAATCTGTGTGGTGCAGGGCAGAGTGCAGAGGTGTTGAATAGAGTGGTGTAGAGTAGAGTGGTGTAGAGTGCAGTGGTACAGAATAGATTAGAGTGACCTGGAGTGGTGCAGAGTGCAGTGGTGTAAGGTAGAGGGCTGCAGAGCTGAATGGTGCAGAGGGCAGAGGCGTAGAGTACAGTAGTGCAGAGTAGAATAAAGGGATGTAGGGCACAATAGTGCAGAGTGGCATAGCATGCACTGGTGTAACATGCAGTGGAGTAGAGTGCAGTGGTGCAGGCACAGAGTAGATTGACACAGAGTAGAGTAGTACAGAGTAGAGTGGTGTAAAGTAGAGTGGTGTAGAGTAGAGTGGCTTAGAGTACAGTGGTGCAGAGTAGAGCAGAGTGGTCTAGAGTGCAGTTAAATAGAGTGCAATGGTGTCGAGTGGCGCAGCTTGAAGTGGCATAGTATGCAGTAGCACACAGTGCAGTGGTGCAGAGTAGAGTGGCATTGAATTCAGCAGCAGAGAGTGTAGTCTTGCTGAGTAGAGAGTCATAGAGTGCAGCGGCATGGAGTACTGTGGCATAGAGTGGAGTGGTGTAGTATAGGTGCAGAGGACAGTAGTGCAGAGTAGAATAGAATGGTGTTGCATGCAGTGGCATAGAGTGCAGTGGTATAAAATGTTGCATAGTAGAGTATAGTGATGTAGAGTGCAGTGGCATAGGCTACATTGATTTTGAGTAAAGTGGTGTTAAGTGCGTTAGCGTAGAAGGCAGTGGTTCAGAGTAGAGTGGAGTAGAGGGCTGTGGCATAGAGTATAGTGGTACAGAGTAGTGTTGTGCAGCATAGAGAGCAGTGGTGTAGAATGCAGTGATGTAGAGTAGATTATATCAGAGTAGAGTGAAGCAGCATCAAGTGGAGTGGGGCAGGATAGAGAGCAGTGGCATAAATTAGTGGCATAGAGTGCATTGGCATAGAGTGCAGTGGCATAGAGTGCAGTGTTGTAGAGTTGAGTGGCATTGAGAGGAGTGGATTAAAATGGAGTGGTGCTGAGTAGAATGGAAGGGCCTTGACTGGACTGGTGTAAAGTGCACTGGTGAAGAAGGATGTAGTGCATAGCAGAGTGGGGTAGAGTGTACTGGGGTAGAGTAGAGTGGTGCAGAATAGAGTAGAGAGGCACACAGTGATGTGGTGTAGAGTGCAGTAGATTAGAGTGGTGTAGAGTGTAGTGGCATTCAGTGTAGCGGCATAGAGTGCACGGCCGTAGAGTGTAGTATAGTGGTGTAGAACAGATAAGTGCAGATTAGAGTACAGTGGCATAGAGTGCAGTGGTGCACAGTAAAGTGGTGAGAGTAGAGTGGTGGAGAGTACACTGTTGAAGAGTAGAGTGTTGCAGAGTGCAGTGGTATAGAGTGCAGTTGCACAGAGTGGGGCAGAGTAATGTGATGTAGAGGAAATGGTGCAGAATGGCATAGAGTACAGTGGTGCAGTGTAAGAGTGTTGCAGAGTAGAGCATAGTGATGTACAGTGCAGTGGTGCAGAGTAGAGTGGCAAGGAGTAGTAGTAAGCCCTATTATATGAAAAGAACAAGTCTATAGGAGGATTCAGTGCAGGAGAAAAAACACACCCAAACCTCCTAACCATTCCTAGTCAAAGGACTGTGAGTTCAATCAAAATTATTAAAGGCACATGTCTTGATATAAGCATATAATCAAATTAGTCCACACTTTTCGTAGAGTCCATTTCAAATCACTGTTGTTCCAAATTAGATGTCCATGAAGCAATAATAGCCAAAAATCACTCAGGAAATCCGGTACTTCAATCAGTATCTTTAATTCATTCCATCAGTCTTCATATATGCAGTTCAATTCCACCAGCCAACACATGTTTCATTTTTGGGAGGTGTCCCCATGACTTCCTCAGGGCTGTGAATATTATATAAACTGCAATGTCATAACCCACTTTAACCCCTTCGCTGCCAGGCCTGTTCCCCTCCTGTGTCGAGCCTTTTTTTGGCTATTTGGGGCAGTTCGCGCTTAGGCCCTCATAACTTTTTCTCCACATAAGCTACCCATGCCAAATATGCGTCCTTTTTTTCCAACATCCTAGGGATTCTAGAGGTACCCAGACTTTGTGGGTTCCCCTGAAGGAGACCAAGAAATTAGCCAAAATACAGTGACATTTTTTTTTAAGAAGGAAAAATGGGCTGCAGAAGAAGGCTTGTTGTTTTTTCCCTGAAAATGGCATCAACAAAGGTTTTGCAGTGGTAAAATCAACATCTTCCCAGTTTTCATGAACAGGCAGACTTGAATTAGAAAACCCAATTTTTCAACACAATTTTGAGAAATGGGTGAGAAACCAATGCTTGATCCCAGAAAGATAAAAATTTCTGAAAAGTAGACAAAATTCTGAACATTCATGCATGGCAACAATACTCCTTTGGAGTAAATTTTTGTACTTACCTCAAACATGCAACTATGCAAACCGCAGGTCAACCACCGCCAAAACTGCAAGAAGCCACAGCAAAGAAAGCAAAAGCTTTGAACTAGAACAAAAAGGAAAAAACATTTTTATCACAAATGCAAATACTTCGTCAGTTGACAAACACCCCCCCATCAAGCATTTAGAATTTGGTGCCTAGGTGGATTCTGCCCCCCATAGGGAAAATACCTTTAGTAGTGTGCCCCCATGGGGAGCGCCCTGGGGGTTTGATTGATGGAATCTGGAAGATGGAGTGCAGACATCAGCAAAAGCTCACATTTAATTTGACACGGGGGAGCCCTGGGCCAAAAGGTAAAAGTTACTGAAAGTCCCCCATTAAATCCTATACTGGGAATATATAAGACCCAGGTTAGGGGAGCTGCACTGTATGGAGCAGAACTGTGGGGTTTTAATAATCAGAATATCCTGTTAGTCAAAGAAAATAATTTTATAAGAAACATCTTGAGGTTGGGGAAGGGTACCTTTAAGACTAGATCTTGTGTTGAACATTATTTCAGATCATGCAGCCCTGAAGCCCCCTCTGTATTGGATTTGTCTTTAGAAAGCGGTAGAACTGGAACCTTACAGGGAGGGCTTCAGAAATGTGTTATAGGGTGCTCAAATTGCCTGGATAAGGCTAGTTGGCTGCGGTAAATGAAATCAACATGGGCCGAATTAGATTTCCCCCAGTTCTGGGAAAGTCCTGAAATTATTCTAGCCAATGTGGTTACACTTGTTAAGCAGAGATTTTGTGAGAAGGTAAACAATTGAGTTTCCCAGATGATTAGGACTGGCCGCCTGGTGAATGAATTTCTGCTTGTCAAGCAGGAGCCGTTGGCTGAACCTTTCATGGATTTGCCCATACTTGCTTGGGTTTGCTCCAGATTCCTCCAGTTTAGATATGGTACTCTACCTGTAAACGCCTACACCACTCGATGGTTGCCGAATGGCCTTGGCGACAGCGAATGTAGACTGTGTCTGACAGGTGAGGAAACAATTGAACACTTTCTTTTTTTCTGCCCCAAATATATGGTTCCAAGGAGAAAATGGATTGTTCCCCTTTGCAAAATCTTGACTCTTCATGATTGTGCTAATGCTTATAGAATTTGCAAAAGTGATTCATCAAAGGTGGTAGTCAGCGGCATTTCCAAATACCTGTCAGCTGCCGTTGTAGAGCCCTCAAGGCTCTTGGTAGAGATGGCTCAGAGTAAGAGTCACTAATACACTGCTTTGCACATGGCTATTGTTCTAGCCAAAAGCCTGAATGTTTCCCTATTTATATTGCCGAAGTTTCAGACTTTTATCCTTTTTATTTATTTGATTGGAAATTGTATTGGATTTTAAGTATTATAATGTGTTGATTTGTATTGTACTCTATGGGCCAAATTGCTACAGAGTCCAAGATTTGTTTGCACTATGATTTACAGGTAATTTATGTTCCTGTAGTTTTAGCCTTCTTTATCTATTTGATTGGACATTTTGCTGGATAGTTCTTGCCTTTTTTTATCTAGTTGAGTGGACATTTTCTTGGACTCCAGGTATTATAATGAGATGTTCGATACTGCACATTATAGGCCAAATTGCTGAAGTTTTTAGGGCTGTTAGTTTTATGAATTAGAGGAATCATTAATTCAACACCCTGTTTGTATTACATATTCCATTTTAATAAGGCATTTTCTGCATTATGGTATTTGTAATTTTATCGTTCTTTCTTTTTTAATTGCTCTTCTGGAAATTTCTAATGTTTGACTATGAGATTTTATATTTTAATATGTCAATAAAGTTGAAACTTGAACATACACACACCATTGACACTGCACCCTCACACCACATACCCACGACAATCTATACTACTGCACACTCAGCTGCACAAACTCACACACACCACAACTACACACATCACAAAAATGTCTGCCACACAACAACCACACTCACCTAAATGTGTCACATGGCAACATACACAACAACAGTGAGCTTAGATGCAAGTGACACACATACAGACACAACCACATCACCCACTCCAGCTCCCTCCACCTCAACCAGCTGATTGCATCATACATACACCTACTGACTCACATACACAATTCGCAGCACAACATGCCAGTACAGGTCCCCTGGCAATGTGCACACAAGGACACAGTTGACAGGTGTGAATGTACCATCATTGGGGTGCCAGCATTTATTTGTCAATTAATACTGGCATAATGACATTTGTGTATGTGTGTGATATATGTTGTGTACCAGTGTGTCCTCATTCTTGTCTAACCTACTTGTGTCCCTGGAACATGCATATCACAGTGATTTAAAAAAATTAGTGTGACAAGTGTATGTCTGTAGTGGCCCTGACCTCCTGTGCAGTGCCCACCCAACGTACCCTGGCAATGCAGTGCCCCTACCTTCGAGTCTGGCGACTGGAGGGTTGTGTTTTCTCTGTGGGAAATGGCAGCAGCAATGGTATATGTTGTCCAGTTAAAGATGGGTGTGGAATGTGAAAGAAGGTGATTTTTCACCCCCTTTTCCCCAATCCGCCAATTCAAACATGGAGGTTGGACAGGCACTTTTTACTTGGCGGTAAGGCACATCCAAATCTGCACAGTAGGAAGGGTGTCTGGGTTTCAACTGTCAGACCCCTTTCCCTATGGCGCCATTGAGGCGAGCGTTTTCTCTTAGCAGAGATGGCGGTTTGAATGCAGGCTTTCGTTTTTGGGACCACTAACATCTAAATACATCAGGCAGACCATTGCGGTGATGGATGGGTTTTCAGTCGAAAAGTCGACAGTGATACCCTTACTGCCAAGATCTAAACCAGGCCCTAAATGTGCAGCTATGGTCTTGTGATAATTAATAAATAATTCATTGTTGTTTGTTGATTTTGGCTTTGTGCTAGGGTATTTTTGCACCTGCTTCACATATTGAAATTGCAGTCTAGTAAGTGTAATTCGGAATGACAGATGAAGAGAGAGGTGTACCGTTGATGCGTGCACACTGGAGAACAGTGTTAAGTTGTGGTTGAACTAATGAAATCTTGTCATGAAATAGTATACTTTGTATGACAAAAGTGAGGCAGAAACCAAATGTATGTTATTCTACAATGGTGTGTTAACTCCTTGTCCAACAAAATAAATGTGGTCCTGAAACTTTCTGTATTAACTATACATTACAACAATAGTGTATTTATAATGTATCTATGGTTCCTTTTTGGCCTTTTGGAATTGCACTTATTGTCTGAATTGAAAGTCCATGCCTAAAACTGCATGTGCAAAGGATATGTACTGAAAAGGCATGTTGAGGTCTGTAGAAGAGGAGTGTGAGTCAGGGCTGGCTTTAGGGCTGTGCAACTGTTGGAACCACACCTGTCATTGAGCTTGAGGGATGCTGGACGCTGTCTTTTAACATTTTTTAGTGGTATAAAACCATCTTCCTCAAAGTTTTTTGTACCTAACTATAATGTCACGGTAACCTTTGTTTTTTCAGTGAATAGACACACACACACACACACACACACACACACATATATATATATATATATATATATATATATATATGTGTGGTGTGTGTGTGTACGTATGTATCAAACATCCTACTGGTGAGACGATAGCCAGTAGGTAAATGCAGTTAGGACTAGATACCATAGGAAAAGCACTATTTGTTTTGTAAATAACTTTGCCAGTGTTTGACGAATCTTCCCATAGTTTTCAAAACTAGTTCACAAGTCACTTTAGTTGTTATGTGGAAAGTAGTTTTGTAGTAATTAAAGGGAAAAGAAATATAGATATTTAGGGACATGGATCCTTCGCGTATTCACTTACAGTGGACCCACAGATCCAAGGGAAAAGCAAGGCCCTGATTGGCTGGCCGCAGCCTGAAAGGAAAGATGTGGCCGGCATTTTCTTTCTCGCTTCAGCCGGGGGTGTAAAAACAGTGAAAAACTGACAGAAGGGGTCAGGATAGAGGTATTCTGACCCCAGAGGACAGATGAAGGGGTCGCTCTATATATACATTTCAGCTGGTGGTCAACCCCCTACCTACATTGCTTTACCTTTTTGGGGGGAAATATTTCCCATTTTTATTTTTAAATTAGAGCCCACAGGGGATCAACCTGTGTCCAAGAGGGTAAATCCCCAGACAATTTCATTGTTTAAAACAAATTATTGTAACTTTCTAATTCCCCTGGGGTGCAATTGTCCCCTCAGGGAAAAAAAACACCCTTTAAAAAAAAATATGTCCCCTGGGTGAGGGTTGGCTTGATGCCATTCCCTTGTGGCCTAGTGGGTTTTCTGGCTGTGGATCTCAGTGCAATTGTGATCCACAGCCAGGAAGCTATTTCAGGGGGGCCTCGTTTGAATCAGTAGTTTCCCCCTTTCAAACAAGGCCTCCCTGAAACCTGTGGAGGCCTTTTGGGCAATTATTTTCTCCACTAGAATCATGGAAGGAGCTTTTCTGCTTCTGGAATCCATTCTGGTGGCGAAATTCTAATGTCAGCATGCCCTGCGTGCGTGCTGATGTCACAGATGGGCTGGATGGGGGCAAGGGCTGTTGCAGAAGCAGTTCCATGTCCTCCCCACCTTTTAGGGAAAAAAAGGAATCCTCTGGCGCTTGCATGGGAGGATCCTTTTCAGCCCTCCCGGGTGTCAGGCAATCACCAGCAGATGCACTGCAGAGATTGACCAATAGGTTTAACGTATCTGCTGGTGAGAGATCACAGTTATATAAAATGTTAGTTATGTATATGATTAATATGTCTGCTACAAAGAATGTGTTCTATGCAGAACCCACAAATGTATGTTATGCAGATAGCTCAGTGGGTTACTGTTTTTGTCACAGAGATCCTTTTGTTACTTTCACTTTCTATTACAACCAAAATATAGCACACTGAGCTAAGAATGGTCCTCAAAGACCAACACCCAAACTGCAAGGTCGAGATTAGAATTTCTTTATCCACAGCCTTTCATTATCCTATTGTTAGTGAAAAGGTTGGGTTTGGTTAGAAATAGACTCATATTAATAAAGGGAACCCCAAACACTGTTACGTTTGAAGTCCTGAGTCTCTGCTTCTCGAAGCCAAGCACCAAGTGCCTACCAGAGTGGATGAAACGTGACTCATGCACCTTGTAGTCCTCATTGTTTTATGTAAAAGTTCATTTACAATGATTTAAATATTTAGGATTCCTTGTTTCTGTATGTGGGGGTGATGTAAAGCGCTCAGACAAACTTCATTGGTTTGAATAGGGCTATTAAACAAATGAAAAGCATGGGAGAGAAGGAAACTGTTGGAAAGTTTTAGTCAGGGTAACTGTGGAGAAAGTCATTGTGGTAAACCAGACACCAGCATTCCTAAATCCAGCCTTGATGCAGGCTGTTGTTTTTCAGTGGAACTTGTTTCATTGTTGACAACACATGCAACCACCAAATAGTATAAACACAATGTTTTGACAAAGGCAGGATTTTTAAGGCTGCAGTGTAAATAATGTAATGTGTTTCTGAGCATTTGACCTCTGTGTTTAAATACACAGCAAATATGCTAAGATAAGAACAAGATTTAAATGCCTTTTTACAGAAAGTGAGTTCTTGGAAAGATGCAAATAAACAAGGTTTGGTCAACGGAAGGTACAAACTCAAGCTGGAAAGTCTAAAACTAATAGAGACAGCAAATAGAAAGCAAGGAAATGTGAGTTACAAAGCCAATGGTAAACAATGGGAAGAATGCATCCCCATGGAAGCTTTCAGAATGATCCGAAGATGTCATTAGCACCTGGTAGGCTTAGACCTAAAAAGTGAAGATCGAGGGCAAACTTGATGATTTCTCCTTTTTAAATAGAATAACGAAGACAAATTACATGAACACAGATTGAGATTCTAGGTGATAAATAAAATAAGGACATATAGCTAAGTATATTTGACCCTAGATTTGATCCTGAGCCATGCCATGTAAAAGCCTTCAACATGAAATCTCCATTAACTTGAACAAAAGCTTTTCCAGTGTTGTGTTATAGCAGCAATTAAATCTTTCATTTTAAAAGCCTTACATATAATATTTAAAAATGTCCTAGAATTAAAATAAATATTTCTATCCTTAACAAAACCATATTGCTCAGGTCTTATTAGAACAGGGACTTCAAGATGCAACACTACTGCCTTAGCAAAACGTTTGCAATCAATATTGATCAAGGATTTAGGATGGTAAGTTTTTACAAAAGGTTGGATCCCTGTCTTTATTAGGGATAAAACACTATGGGGGTCATTCTGACCCCCGCGGGCGGCGGAAGCCGCCCGCCTGGCGGGAACCGCTAGAAGACAGTACCGCGGACAAAAGACCGCGGCGGTCATTCTGACTTTCCCGCTGGGCTGGCGGGCGACCGCCAAAAGGCCGCCCGCCCACCCAGCGGGAAAGCCCCAGCAACGAGGAAGCCGGCTCCGAATGGAGCCGGCGGAGTTGCTGGTGTGCGACGGGTGCAGTTGCACCTGTTGCGATTTTCAGTGTCTGCCAAGCAGACACTGAAAATCTTAATGGGGCCCTGTTAGGGGGCCCCTCAGTGCCCATGCCAGTGGCATGGGCACTGCAGGGGCCCCCAGGGGCCCCACGACACCCGTTACAGCCATCCTGTTTCTGGCGGTAAAAACCGCCAGAAACAGGATGGCGGGAAGGGGGTCGGAATCCCCATGCCGGCGCTGCTTGCAGCACCGCCGTGGAGGATTCCCTGGGGCCGCGGGAAACCGGCGGGAAACCGCCGGTTTCCCTTTTCTGACCGCAGCGGTACCCCAGAAGCACCGCCAGCCTGTTGGCGGTGCTTCCCCGGTCGTTGGCCCTGGCGGTCCATGACCGCCAGGGTCAGAATGACCCCCTATATGGCCTCCATGATGGTACCTTCAGCTTTTCCAGTAGAGACGAAGTAATTATAAAGGGCAAACAACTTAAGAATTAATATCTTAAAGAATTGTACATACAAACTAGATTAAAACCATCTGGTCTAGGGACTTTGTCCTTTGGAAGTCTAGTAAGAGCATATCTGATTTCTTCTTTCTTTAAATCCATGTCAGTCTCATCAAAATTACCGTCTATTCCCACTTTCAGTCCCTGGCCTTCAAAGTATTTCACCAATTCACTCTCTGATGCCACCGTTTCGGAGTATGCAGGTTCCTGTGGGAATCTGCATAGCAATCCACATTTTTATTATCCTTGAAGACCTTGGTCCAATTCTCTTTACAAATACATTTAGCTCAAAACTTTTATTTTTTAATTTTAGGATGATTTGTTAGAGGCTTTCAAGCTCTATTTTGACCTCTGTAATATATAGCATTGCCTTTTAATAAATACCCACAAACTCTTTCAGTAGATCTCTTCTGGAACTCAATTTTTGAAGCCAGCAACTTATACAGGAATTCTTAGATGTATGGTCATTATGAATGGTAATTATCTTCTGATCCCTTAATAATATTGAATGCCTTATTGGCCTCTTTTTGCTCCTTCAGTTCTGCCTCTAGGGGTTTTTAATAAAACAAATAAGCAGACTTGAAGGAGTTGTGCACAATACTACTAGAGGAATATCATGTAGAATAAAGTTAAAAAATAGCAGAAATATCTTACAATTTGGATGGAAATATTTTTTCTCACAAAAATGAATTATTAAAAGAATGTTGCCAGGTTTGTGTTTGTTGATATAAAATCCAGCAAGAGTGTAACAAGGGCATAAGCAGAAATTACAGTTGCTCCTATATTAGCATGAACTAGTGACAGAATAAAATATTTACTAAGAAAGATGTAATCTATTTTAGTTTGAGTGGTATGTACAGGAGATAAAAAAATAAATTCTCTCCAATTAGGATTAAACAATCTCCAGGATTCTGAAAAGGCTCTATGCTTAGACATTTTCTTAAAGTCTGTATTGAGAAAACCTCACCATAAAGGGATAATAAACAAATAATTTGTTTGCAATCCTCACCCATTATAATCTCATCATTGGAAAGATACATTTGTTTGGAAAGCTCAGTTTTCCAAAAGGCTGTACTTAGAAAATTAGTACCTTGTACATTCATGATAAAAAGTATAAACCATTCATTTTAGGTTTCCCACTTTCCCCCTGAACTTGCTTCCTCTAAAATAATATCCAAATATAAACCGTTATGAACCAATATACTAACACTATTTCTATTATTTATCCGTGGTGAGCAAGCTAGGGGTGTTCTGGGGAAGAGTGCTGTCGCCTGGTTCCTTATAAATGATGTGGATGGGCTGTTGGGGTCAATGTCTTTTGCTATTGTGACCTGTGTTGGTTTTTTCCAATGCTTTGGAATGTGCCATGAGACCCCACTTCGGCAGCGGGGTTGTTAGAACATGTCAATCTGTGACAGATACAAATACTGGAGAACAAGAGTTACAGGTAAGTACCAATTTTTATACATAGCAATAAAAAAAAGAAAGATAGCAGGTAATTAATCTGAAAAGGCATATTGGGGAAAAAATATTATGAAAAGCCTCTTGAAAGAATAGTTTTCATGTAAACAAATGCTTTTGGAACTGAATATCCTCTGTTCCCAGCATTATCTGCTGAACGGTCTATTAAACACGGATGCAGAAAAGGCAAATTTTCCTAACTTTAGCTTCTGATAGTTTTCAATTCTATTAAAGACATAGGGGGTTATTCTAACTTTGGAGGAGTGTTAATCCGTCCCAAAAGTGACGGTAAAGTGACGGATATACCACCAGCCGTATTACGAGTTCCATAGGATATAATGGACTCGTAATACGGCTGGTGGTAAATCCGTCACTTTTCCGTCACTTTTGGGACGGATTAACACCTCCTCCAAAGTTAGAATAACCCCCATAATGGCTAACATTGTACTTTTAATTCTAATAAAAACATAATGGCTAGCATTATATTTTTCTTTTGCATTAATTCAGCAGCTCAATATCCACGTGCAGGTAAAAAGCTAACAAATCCAGAACATTATATTACAAAACATGTGATCTGTAACACAACTTTTTGCTGTGAAGTGTAGCCAGCTATTTCCAGCTTGCCCCTAAGAAAACAAAATATATATGGTTATTGTCATCTGGGTCACACTCTTTATAAACCAAAGTGTTAGAATTGGGGTCTTTGGCTGGCAGTCAGGTTAGCCCCTGTCCAAGCAAGACTCTCACTCTAGTCAGGGTAAGTCACACACAATCCAAATTATCCTGTGCTCACCTTCTGGTTGCTTGGCATTGAGCAGTCAGGCTTAATTTAGAAGGCAATGCGTAAAGTATTTGTGCAATAAATCATGCAATAACACAATAGAACATCACAAAAATACACCACACATTGTTTAGAAAAATATATAATATTTATCTGATAAGATGCAGGTCAAAACGATTAAAAATACAATAAGTATATCTTGAGATATCACTATTAAAATGATATAAATTGTCTTTAGTCTCTTAAAAGAAATAAATGTCTCTTGCAAGCACAAAGTACCTGGTTTGTTTTCAAAATCTCTGCAAAGAACCGCAGAGGAGGAGATGCGTGGATAACAGGGAGGTGTGTGTCGATTTCTCGGGCCGCACACACGATGCATCGTTTATTTTTATTTCCAGCGCTTGGTCGTGGATCCTCTTCGGGTTGCGGGGTTTTCGGACACCCCGGGGACGATGTGTTAAAATCCGGCATTGAGAAGACAAAGTCCCAGGGGCTGTGTCGATCTGGTGGGCATTGTGTGGAAATTTCTACTGCACTTCAGGCACTGCATCGATTCCTCTCCGGAAGTCAGGCTGCATCATTCCGGCTCGGCTGTGCGTCGATCCAATGGGGCGTGCGTCGTATTCTGGTTGCTGCGCTGGCGCTGCGTCGATCTTCTCCTTGTGAAGTCAGGCTGTGTCGTTCCGGTTCGACGTGCGGTGAATTTTTCACCGCGATGCAGGCTGTGCGCCGTTTCTGGCAGGCTGTGTCTCGATTCTGTCCGAACAAGGAATTTTCTTGCAGAGGTGAATTCTTTTTGGTCCTGAGACTTCAGGGAACAGGAGGCAAGCAATATCCAAGCCCTTGGAGAGCAGAAGGCAGCAGGGCAAAAGGAAGGCAGCAGTCCTTCACAGAGAGCAGTCAGATGAGTCCTTTGGGCAGCCAGGCAGTTCTTCTGGCCAGGCTGCAGATTCAGGTTCAGGTTCTCTTCCCCAGGAAGTGTCTTGTTCAGAACTGTCTAACTTGTTAGGGTCATAGACCCTGCTTAAATACCCAAATGTGCCTTTGAAGTGGGGGAAGACTTCAAAGAGCGGCTTAGAAGTGCACAAGGTCCCTGTTCAGTTCCATCCTGTCTACCAAGGACCTAGTAGGGGGTGTGGCAGTCCTTTGTGTGAGGGCAGGCTACTGTCCTTTGTCATGTAAGTGTCAAGCCCTCCATCCTTCCAGCCCAGGAAGACCCATCCAAAATGCAGATGTATGCAAGTGAGGCTGAGTTTCCTGTGTTTGGGGTGTGTCTGAGTCAATGCACACGGGAGCTGTCAACTAATCCTTACCAGACGTGGATTGGAAGGCACAGAAGGATTTAATTGAAGAGAAATGCTCACTTTCTAAAAGGAGCATTTCTAAAATAGTAATATAAAATCCAACTTCACCTTTAAGCAGGATTTTGTATAACCATTCTGGCCATACTAAATATGATCTGGCTACTCCTTTCAGATCAGGATCTACCACTCAAACAGTATATGAGGGTAGTCATAATTCTATCCTAGGAAAGGAGCAGGCCTCACAGCAGTGTAAAAATTAATTTAGGAGTTTTACACTACCAGGACATATAGGACACACATGTTCATGTCCTGCCTTTTACCTACATAGCACCCTGCCCTATGGGCTACCTAGGGCCTACCATAGGGGTGACATATGTGGAGAAAGGGGAGTTTAAGGCTTGGAAAGTACTTTTAAATGCCAAGTCGAAGTGGCAGTGAAACTGCACACACAGGCACTGCAGTGGCAAGCCTGAGACATGGTTAGGGGCTACTTGTGTGGATGGCTCAACCAGTGCTGCAGCCCACTAGTAGCATTTAATTTACAGGCGCTGGGCACATGTAGTGCACTTGACTAGGGACTTACAAGTAAATTAAGTAAGCCAATTGGGTATGAGCCAATGTCACCACGTTTGAAGGAGAGAGCATATGCACTGTAGCACTGATTAGCAGTGGTAAAGTGCGCAGAGTCCTAAAGCCAGCAAAAATTAGGTCAGAAAAAGAGGAGGAGGAAGGCAAAAGGTTTGGGGTGACCCTGCAGAAAGGCCATTTCTAACACAAAGTACTTATAAATATTGGCTTGTAACAGTATACTAGACAACCATGACAAATTCAACATTGTTCAATAATATCACGTTGATGTGATCATCAACCAAAGGATAATTAGGATGAGAGTAATCCTCTTCTCCATATTCTTAACAAAATGTAAACTTGGGCATGAAAACTAGGAAAGTTTGTATTCTATGACTGGACTGAATGCAGAAATGGCGCTTGTTTAGAACTTTGATAACACCCGTGAAGCAGTTGAATACATTTGGTTTAAAATGAAGCTTCATGAATGTAGAGTCCTTTCACCTGTCAGACAATTTCATAATAACTTCCAAACTAACTCTCAGCAACAGTTAGTTGTCATTGCTCTCCTGACTGAATGAGCAGCCAACCCTGTCAAAAAAGATCCCAGCTTTGGCCATCACCAACTTTACCCACTGTGCAAGGAAGGCAGTGTAAAGTATTTCATGTAAAAACACAGCAGCTTTTATGTTATATCCTAACATATCCTGTTTCAGACTTTGTGCAAAATATAATCAGTCATTTCTTGGAAAGCACATATAAAATAAATGTAGTTGCACTCTTCCCTTCAATCCACAATAACTACACCCCAGTGTGCAAAGCCTCTGTTTTAAATCTAATTGCCATTGCTTGGAAAGCACATATAAAATAAATGTAGTTGAACTCTTTTCCCTTCAATCCAAAATAACTATACCCCAGTTGTGCAAAGCCTCTCTTTCAAATCTAACTCCTGCACATCTCACACACTTTGATATTATAATGAACAGGCAAACATACTCAAGTTGCTGCGAGCTAAATCTGAACTGATGGGTCAATTCTGCATATAATCTATGAAATGTATTACCATTCTGTAAGGATGAATATCTTGGTCCAAGAGGACCAGCTGCAACTGAGTCTGGCTGCCAACTGAAAAATCATGGTGGTTGAGGCACTTGATGGGGCAGTCATGGCACAAACAGTCCATGTGACACGGTGCCCAGAAGTTCATCAGGTTCTGAAAAACTGATATCTCCAGATTCCACTCACTGATATACTTCAGGACCCAGAATTCCTGTGTGCTGCCAGACTGTCATTAACTGACGAATATTCTTCTGCAACAGAAATGGTGTGTTCTGCACAGTAATGCTAAAGAAAAACATTGCAAGTTTCACAATAATTTAAAGTGTAGTGCCTCCTAACGTGGTGCATTTCATTGCTGGTATATTGTTCATCTTCAAAGGGCACTGTTTCTTTTCTTGTCCTTTCTGAGGGCTTTGAATGCAAAGGACCCCTCAAGCAACTCCAGGCAGTTTGTGCAGGAATAGTTCCTTCTCCAACCAGGTCTCCCAGTGGTCAAGGAGCCACACCTAGTTCTCCCCAGCTTATCCTGCTGGTATCAGGTTCTATGACCATGTCTGGATACTCCGTCCTTCTGTGTGCCCACAATCAATTCAGTTCCTGCTTGGCCTCCTAAAATCCAGATATCATATCTAGGGATGCCAGCACTTTCCTGAGATAGAGAATGTTCAATCTATGCAGGGCTCTGTAATGTAGTGGGCTGGGAAAGATCACCTGAATGGATGAGGTTAGTAGGCTCACTATCCTTGCCAAGTGTCTTGGAGACAGAATATCCCTGGAGTAGGAATGTATCCCTGGCTTAGACAGCCCTCAATTCTTTCTTTATTTATGAACCTGGATAAAACAGAGTTGCTGACTGGAATCTATCTAGAATCCCAAAAGATCCATGGCTGACTTCTGGCTTTTTATGAACTCCAGCTTCAGTAAGAGTTCTATGGCGATCGACATTTGTTGTCTGAGAATCACTGGATTCTGTGTGTTCAGTATCGTGTCATCTTGGTAGAAATAGATGTGAAAGCTCTGAGCCCAAGGGTCTTGACCACTCATCTCATCGCTTTTGTTCAGCACCATATTGCTGATGAGGGAACACAGAGGAGCTCTGTGAACTTGAACAGGAGACCTTTTGTTTGGAACTGCAGGAATCCACAGTAAGGCAGAAAAATAACTATGGTCAGACGTGTCCTTGAGGCCCAGGCAGACCACTCAGTCCCCTTGCCTCAGGACATTTCTCAAGTGGTGAATGTCCTCAGTCTTGAAGTATAGATACAGTGCAAAGGCACTGAGGTCTTTAAAGTTTATCACCAGTCAATACCCTTTGCCTTTTTTCCACCAAAAAGGTGCTGGTAATGAATCCATTTGGTCATGGGTAGCTCTGAACTATTGCCTACTTCTCCTGAAAGACCTGGAACTCTGAATCTATGGATGAATCAGTCTGGATCCAGAAGGTTTGGTAAATTGCAATTCACCATAGCCAGGGCCCCTGGAATTATTCAGCAGGCAAACACTGAGGTATGTGCTAGGGTCTAACTGTATTGGGATGCAAGAAAAGGAAAATGATGTGGCGATGCCACTTGTTATATGATATTATTTCTTACTTCATTATCTTGTTATTTTAACTCATGTTAACACTGTATGGACAAGGACTTCACCTTATTTTTTACTAGTTTAATGCCCACGCACATCAATAAGCAAATTAAAGGTGATCGTCAATCTTTGTGAAGCACCTTCCACTGTACAACAACGCATGCTTTTATTAACTTTTGATCCATTTGAGCTACAAGCAAGTTTTCTTCCTGGTAAAAATCTGCAAATTATACAGGGTATGATGAATTATGTAGCAAATGCAACAAATCAATTATGTGAAAAATGCTGCAACTGCAGAATTGCAACATTCCAGTGGCCCTGACTGTAGCACAGTCTGGTAGAACCCCAGATGTTAACTCATACTGTTTTTAGCCTCCATTTGTCTAATGTCTATTCAAAACAAGGCTAGGAATTGTCTTGTTCTGAGCTCTAATTGGACCATTTCTGCTGGGATAAGGCTCGTCTGCTGGTCCTGGTTAGTTGAAGGTGAGCCTATAGTACCCTCTCTACCTCCCTGAGTTCCTGCAGAGAAAAAGGTTGCAGCTTGTTTTGTTCCAATCTCTAGGCTCCTGGTAAATGCCTAACATTGAGATCCAATACTGCGGCATACCGTGGCCTGCCGAGAGCCCTCTACTCATCCTAAACCAAATTTTACTACTATGATCTCCCTAATCCCTTTCTACAACTCTTTTCTCCTCCATCCATCCTTTTATTAATCCCAAACCTCATCTTACTACTATGATCTCCCAATTAACACTTTCTAGATTCTTCCCTATACCTCCATTATTCTTTTCTATCCAACTAACAGACTCACATGTCCACCGCTCAAATTTACTCATATTTCTCTAAAGAATCCACCACTAAACCTTTTGGATTCTGGAGTAGCATGCTAGTCACTGAAAAATGCTTTGATGCTTCATCAGGGGTAGAAAGTGCTATACAAATACAATTACGATTACATTATTTCCTCAACCCACTGTTGTTTTTAAGTTTACCTATTTAATTCTGTAATAAATGAGTTTCTTGTAAAAGCACCTCCCGAGTTTTAAGTTTGCCTATGATAGACCCAGCCCTCTGCATCTTGACAGGATTCTCAAGCCTTTTAACATCGCACGTAATTACTCTTAATAAAAGGACACATAAAAAGAAATAAATACCTTTAGAGTTACCCATAAAAGAAAATGTATTAGAAAGTTTTGTAATTGAACCAACAACGTGCATAAATACATATAAACAGATTACCATACAGCCAATACAAATGAAGCAAAACTGCGTAACAAAATGTAAGACTAAACTAGATATTAAAGACGAGACGACAGGTGTAAGAAACACACAGTTGTACGTGGAAGCTAAACGATAATTGAAGAAATACAAGTGGTGGAAAAACACCAGACAATTAAAGGTGAGTAGCTCAGTATCACAGTATATCATGACATCAAAATGTTGGCTTGATGACAATTTAGGTTATAAGAAAAATATAAAGAAATACCATAGACCAATCACCAACAGAGAGAAACAAATAGAACAATATTCACAAAACTTACCATAGAGGATAACCGGAAAAAGAGGAACAAAAGGAAGAGGAATTTTCTATTATAAGTTCCAGTCTTCTCTGTATTACACGGTAGGACAAATAACATTACAGTGGATCACTATTAGTTCACATAGAACAAGACCTACAAGACAAGGAAAAACAAATAATGATGAATGAAAAATTATCAAACACTTATAAAAACAAAATCATAGCAGCAAACACCTTTGAATTGAGTTATTCATCATTATCAAATAACCCTTGTTTCAGCCAAATGCCATAAAAGTCAAGCTATATGAAAATACATACAACTAAAACGTATAAAATCATGTCTTGAATTGAGTTATTAAATGGTCCCCACTTGGAAACCCACAGGTTGAATAAAGAAAGAAAATGAAATGCACATGTCAAGCAACAATAGATCCCAAAACAATTTAATTAATCTTATATTTGTTCATAAACTCCTTAAGCTCCCAAGGTTCTTTAAAGGTGATTTGTTTTTATAACCCTAATAAGACAAGGATAAATTAAGCCACATCTAGCATTCCTTCTTCAAATTAGGGGTGAAGATCCAAAAACTCATTCTTTCTGCTGGCAGTAGCTCTGAAAATATTTTATGAGATGAAAACTTTATTATCCATCAGTAAAATCAGTTTTATCTCTGTAGCAACAGAAGGCATCAGCATCAGGTCAGTTACTGTCATAAATACAAAATAATGGCTATCAATGGGAAATCAAAAGGAACTGCACTAAGCTTAGGCGCCACCTTACGAGTTTTTTTAATGTTGATAGACAATACACTATGAAGGCACTACATAGCTGGAAGCTGTAACTTGAGAAAGGATGGCATAGTTAAGTCTTCAAACTCCTCTGGTATTCCATAAAAATGCAAATTGTCTTCGCAAACTCCAAGCCGTGCTCCTTCCCTAGCCTCCAGTTTTGACATGAAACAGATTATTCAAATGAGCTTGGAGATAAACTGTATGAGTTGTTTATGCTAGTTCAAGTTTGTACAGTTTGAATTTGTTTTGAGAGTTTTATTTTACTTCGTTTGTATAAGTCACGATATAAAGGATTTGGGGGGTCATTACAACCCTGGCGGACGGTGTTAAAGTGGCGGTAAGACCGCCAACAGGCTTGCGGTCTTTTTTTTTGTATCATGACCATGGCGGTTACCGCCATGGTCATCCGCCGCTTCCCCGTTCCGCCCGCCAGGGCGGAGACGACCGCTGGGCTGGAGACCTGGGTCTCCAGCCCGGCGGCCGTGACAATACCGCCGCCGGTATTGTGACCCGGCTTACCGCCGTGGATTTCCAGCGGTAGGAACCGCCATGAAATCCATGGCGGTAAGCACTATCAGTGCCAGGGAATTCCTTCCCTGGCACTGATAGGGGTCTCCCTCACCCCCACCCCCACCCCAACTCCCTCCCCTACACCCCCCACCACCCCTGCCACCCCCCAAAGGTGGCAGGGCCCCCCCTCCCCACCCCGACCCCCAACATAACATTACTGACACACACCCGACACGCACGCAGGCACCACCAACACACATACACGCACACACACCGACATACATGCCAACATCCACACACACACTCAGACACATACACCCACATTCACGCACACATCCATACAGACATACATACAGACAGACACGCACACATTTCCGAAACACACATCACCCCCGCAAGCATACACGCGCACACACACACCCCCTACATACACAGACGCACACCCCCATGCACCCACACAACACACAACACCCCCCTCCCCTAACAGACGATCGACTTACCTGTTCCGTCGATCCTCCGGGAGGGGACGGGAGCCATGGGGGCAGCTCCGCCAACACCATACCGCCAACAGAACACCGCCGCGCAGAATCACAGGCCGTGATTAGCTCGGCGGTGTTCTGTTGGCGTGGCGGTGGAGGTGGAGCAACCTCCACTTCCCCGCCGCCCGCAAGTATGGCTGTTGGCGGCTCTCCGTCGGAAAAACGACGGAGGGCAGCCAACGGTCATAATACGCCGCTCGGCAAACCGCCACTCCTGCAGTCTTCCGCACGGCGGTCCCTCGGCAGTCTTCTTAAAAGACCGCCGAGGTTGTAATGACCACCCTGGTGTCACGTACGTAGGTTTAATTTTGCGTGTTTCTGATAGAAAATCATTGTGATTCGCTATTACGAAACCTCGAACTCCTATGTACTCCACTGTGTCCATGACACATTTAGCTATTCCTAATGGGCGTACAATTTGCCTACCTCATTAATATTCATGAGGTGGGTCGCAATTTGCAACCCATTGGGAACCGCTAAAAACACAAGGATGGTGGCCTGCTGCAGACAGCAGACCAAAATGTCTGTGTTTGCTTTTAAATAAAGCAAAACATTTTTTTAATGCAGCCCATTTTCCTTAAAGGAAAACAGGATGCTTTTCGAACAGAAAAATTAAACACTTCAGTTTCATACCCTTATTGTTAATTCTTTTTAAAGAAAGTTGAGCCTGGTTATTGTCTTCTTTAAAACAGCTGTACATTGGAGCACATGAGTGGCAATAAAAGGATTCATGAATAATCCAAGCCGCATGTTTGTAATGAAATCCAGTTTCTCTCATCATGCTTATTTGGCGAATCTACATTCTCATGCTGTACCTGTTCTGTGTGTGATGGGAAGCATGCACTGTTGCTGCTTGTATCATTTTATTTTTGAGTATGTGAAGAAGCTTAGTTTTTTATCTGTGTGTTACCTGGTAGCATTTGAGTCAAATGTGCACTCCTGTTACCGGTCACATCCATGTTTTGCATTAAGGAAGCTTGCACTGCAGCTAACCATGGTGTTCCTGTGTTGTGTATTAGTGAAGTTTGGTGAAATCCTTTTTCTTTTCTTTCACACATCCTGCATGATGAGTGCCATTGCAATACAAACTGTACTTTCTGAGATACATAAATTACAGCTGTGCAATGTTTGTGGACTTTGAGAGCTTAGCGACTATAGTGGGGGCGCTTCACGAGGGAACATTCTTTTATGAAATATTCATTGCAATGCTGAAGAGGACTAATTTTGCTGTTTTAGAAAGAAATAAAATAATGAAACGATTTTGAAAAAATAACCTTTTCTCTATCCAAAATCAAGAACTATTGTCATTGCTTACATATTTAAGTGGTAAGAATGGAGTAACTTCTGAAAACAGATGATGAGAAAATACAAAAGGTGCATTATTACCTAACCTGCTTACCAGCGAGGCTTGCAGTTTAGCATATGCGGTTGCTTAGTGAACAGACTCATCTGCAGTTTATCCTGGATGGGGACTAGGATCACCATTTTAAGAAGGTGCATTAATTAAGAAAATCGGATTCTGGCATTTCTGATTTGTTTATTGTGTTTCAATCGATAAACAACTTGAACACCCCCATGTGTTTTATTTTCATGACCTTCAAAATATGCAATGCAGTTTCCTGTGGAACACTGACTCGTGCTACGTGAAGGGCCTAAAAATTGCCCAGTGGCCTTCAATTAAGCTGTACTGCGCTTGAAAAGCAACCCTACCCCACCTACTCTAAAAACAAAATAGGCAAAACCAATAGATCGGTCTCGCATTTTGAGTCCTTCACGCCCAAAATATTGAAAAAAGACCCTGGAAGTTAAAAGTAAACCAAAATTGGTTGTTCTGTGTATAAAATGCATGCAAGTGAATTATGTGTTAAGATACAATTAACTTTTGAGATGCAAAACAGTCCCCCATAAACTGCAATACAATCACTGAAATGATACACCATACAGCCAAGAGCACGTGATAAGAGAAACATAATTTCTATGGGTGAAGCCAAAATGTACTATAAAAATATTTGGAAGAATTGGTAATAGTAGGTTATAGAGACAGTTAGGCTGCCAAGCAAGACCTAATGAGAGCGTTCACTATTATTGAAGCAAGCAAGCACAAATAGCGAGACAATCCAAACGCTACATAATTTTTTTTTGTTTTAAGGATGCTTTGCCAAAGCACAATTTACGTGTTTTTAAGCATAAAAATCCTTAAAATTCCATATCTGAATACATTTCCAATCCAACCTCATATGCTGCAGCAGCAAACACTGCTTTAAAAGATTATTACTCACCTCTCGGACGCAATATCATGTTAATCTTGGAGCACGGAGCAAAGGGAAACACGTCTATATTTAAATAAAAAGCAGTGCGGTTAAGGCGTAAATAAATACATGTCATGAGATGAAACGTAGTTTTCCGGAGCTTCTCGGGGTGTTATCTGATTTGTAAGGGACCAGAGTTGTGGAAAGGCGCGCAATCCATTCCATGCAGGCCATAATCCGCATACGGGTATGAAGATAAAAGAGATCTGAAAGTTGAAAGGGGAACAAAGCAAACCTCCCGGAGCGTAACTGACATGCTGATCATGCACATACAATTAACTTAAGCCTTCCAGATACTATAAATACAGAAAACTGAAAAGAAAAGTGTACCTCTCAGCCTCTCCTCTTCTACTAACACAACTTTTATACCTTTGATGAAGTTTTACTAGAGGTGGCATATTTAAATTTTTGGAGCTTCTTTTTAGTGGGTCTAAGTAACGCATTAAATGGAGAAAAAAAAATACTCCAAGAACCCACATGTTGGCATTTGGGGGCTGGAGGTGAACGAAGAGAGGTGGGATCTTGGGGCTGAGTCATGACAAAATGTGGTGACGTAAGTAGCAGTCAATAGAAGTCAGTCTATAGTCGTAGAGTACATACAACTTCATTTTGCAAACTCTTGGCCTGATTTAGATCTTGATTGGAGTTCCGTATACCTGCTGTGATGGTGGTACCCAAGTACTCCGTCAAGATGATGGAGTTTTGACTGCTGTATTTACGTCTATGGTGGCTTAATCTCCGCCCATATTGACAGAGTGGAGTCTGCTGTGTAAGCGGTCTCCTGCTGGTGACGCAGCAGATTCCATTGCTGGTTAACAGTACTCGGTCACAGACAGGGCAGCAGAATTGCGCAGAGCATATTTAGGTTTAACAATTGTGCTGGTGTTGTTCTGACAGCAGATTCATGATGCCAGGAGTCCATTGCAGGACCTGCTCAACATTGTACAACGGCTGTGGCTATTGGATGGATGCTAGCAGCACATAACTGATGTATATTGGCCATTTGTGAACACCTGCAAACCACACTACTTAACACACTCTATTTCAGACCATGGTGTAGGAGGCTGACCTGGGTTGTAGTGGGTACCAAGGGGTACTTACACTCTGTACCAGGTCCAGTTATCCCTTATTAGTGTAGAAGAGGTGTTTCTAGCAGCTTAGGCTGATAGAAGGTAGCTATAGCAGAGCAGCTTAGGCTGAACTAGGAGACATGCAAAGCTCCTACTATACCACTGGTGTCATATGCACAATATCATAAGACACAATACACAGATATACTAAAAATAAATGTACTTTATTTTTATGACAATATGCCAAACGTATCTCAGTGAGTACCCTCAGTATGAGGATGCCAAATATGCACAAGATATATGTACACAATACCAAAAATATGCAGTAATAGCAAAAGGAAGTAATGCAAGCAATGTATAGTCACAATAGATTACAATAGGAGCACATAGGTATAGGGGCAACACAAACCATATACTCCAAAAGTGGAATGCGAACCACGAACGGACCCCAAACCTATGTGAGCTTGTAGAGGGTCGCTGGGATTGTAAGAAAACAGTGAGGGTTAGAAAAATAGCCCACCCCAAGACCCTGAAAAGTAGGTGTAAAGTGCACCTATATTCCCCAGAGAGCACAGAAGTCATGATAGGGGAATTCTGCAAGGAAGACCAACACCAGCAATGCAACCAAAGTGGATTTCCGGACGAGAGTACCTGTGGACCAAGGGGACCAAGTCCAAGAGTCGCGACAAAGTCGAGATTGGGCAGATGCCCAGGAAATGCCAGCTGAGGGTGCAAAGAAGCTGCCACCGGATGGTAGAAGCTGTAGATTCTGAAAGAACGAAGAGGGCTAGAAACTTCCCCTTTGGAGGATGGATGTCCCACATCGTGAAGAAGCTTGCCAAGGTGTTCCCACGCAGAAAGACCGCAAACAAGCCTTGCTAGCTGCAAGAGTCACGGTTAGGGTTTTTGGATGCTGCTGTGGCCCAGGAGGGACCAGGATGTCGCCACTTGGATGAGGAGACAGAGGGGGCGCCCAGCAAGTCAGGGAGCCCTCAGAGAAGCAGGCAGCACCCGCAGAAGTACCGGAACAGGCACTTAGAAGAGGAGTGAACCAGAGCTCACCCGAAGACACAAAAGGGAGTCCCATGACGCCGGAGGGCAACTCAGGAGGTTGTGCACTGCAGGTTAGAGTGTCGGGGACCCAGGCTTGGCTGTGCATGAAGGAAATCCTGAAAGAGTGCACAGGAGCCGGAGCAGCTGAAAATCCTGCGGTACCCAGCAATGCAGTCTAGCGTGGGGAGGCAAGGACTTACCTCCACCAAACTTGGACTGAAGAGTTACTGGACTGAAGAGTTACTGGACTGTGGGAGTCACTTGGACAGAGTTGCTGAGTTCCAGGGACCACGCTCGTTGTGCTGAGAGGGGACCCAGAGGACCGGTGACGCAGTCTTTTGTTGCCTGCGGTTGCATGGGGAAGATTCCGTCGACCCACGGGAGATTTCTTCAGAGCTCCTAGTGCAGAGAGGAGGCAGGCTACCCCCACAGCATGCACCACCAGGAAAACAGTTGAGAAGGCGGCAGGATCAGCGATACAAGGTTGCAGTAGTCGTCTTTGCTACTTTGTTGCGGTTTTGCAGGCGTTCTGAGCAGTCAGCGGTCGATCCTTTGGCAGAAGGTGAAGAGAGAGATGCAGAGGAACTCTCATGAGCACTTGCATTTGTTATCTAAAGAATTCCCCAAAGCAGAGACCCTAAATAGCCAGAAAAGGAGGTTTGGCTACCTAGGAAGGAGGATAGGCTAGCAACACAGGTAAGAGCCTATCAGGAGGAGTCTCTGACGTCATCTGCTGGCACTGGCCACTCAGAGCAGTCCAGTGTGCCAGCAGCACCTCTGTTTCCAAGATGGCAGAGGTCTGGAGCACACTGGAGGAGCTCTGGGCACCTCCCCTGGGAGGTGCAGGTCAGGGGAGTGGTCACTCCCCTTTCCTTTGTCCAGTTTTGCGCCAGAGCAGGGCTGGGGGATCCCTGAACCGGTGTAGACTGGCTTATGCAGAGATGGGCACCATCTGTGCCCATCAAAGCATTTCCAGAGGCTGGGGGAGGCTACTCCTCCCCAGCCCTGACACCTTTTTCCAAAGGGAGAGGGTGTAACACCCTCTCTCTGAGGAAGTCCTTTGTTCTGCCTTCCTGGGCCAGGCCTGGCTGGACCCCAGGAAGGCAGAAACCTGTCTGAGGGGTTGGCAGCAGCAGCAGCTACAGTGAAACCCCGGGAAAGGTAGTTTGGCAGTACCCGGGTCTGTGCTAGAGACTCGGGGTTCATGGAATTGTCTCCCCAATGCCAGAATGGCATTCGGGTGACAATTCCATGATCTTAGACATGTTACATGGCCTATGTATAGTGCACACGTGTAATGGTTCCCCCGCACTCACAAAGTCCGGGGAATTTGCCCTGAACGATGTGGGGGCACCTTGGCTAGTGCCAGGGTGCCCACACACTAAGTAACTTAGCACCCAACCTTTACCAGGTAAAGGTTAGACATATAGGTGACTTATAAGTAACTTAAGTGCAGAGGTAAATGGCTGTGAAATAACGTGGACGTTATTTCACTCAGGCTGCAGTGGCAGGCCTGTGTAAGAATTGTCAGAGCTCCCTATGGGTGGCAAAAGAAATGCTGCAGCCCATAGGGATCTCCTGGAACCCCAATACCCTGGGTACCTCAGTACCATATACTAGGGAATTATAAGGGTGTTCCAGTATGCCAATGTGAATTGGTGAAATTGGTCACTAGCCTGTTAGTGACAATTTAGAAAGCAGAGAGAGCATAACCACTGAGGTTCTGGTTAGCAGAGCCTCAGTGAGACAGTTAGTCATCACACAGGGAACACATACAGGGCACACTTATGAGCACTGGGGCCCTGGCTGGCAGGGTCCCAGTGACACATACACTAAAACAACATATATACAGCGAAATATGGGGGTAACATGCCAGGCAAGATGGTACTTTCCTACACAACCCCCCCCCAAACGAAGGACAATAAGACTAGCCATGACCTGATGAGTCTTCATTGTCTAAGTGGAAATATCTGGAGAGTCCATCTGCATTGGAGTGGGTACTCCCAGGTCTATGTTCCACTGTATAGTCCATTCCCTGTAGAGATATGGACCACCTCAACAATTTAGGGTTTTCACCTTTCATTTGTTTTAGCCAAAGTAGAGGTTTGTGGTCTGTCTGAACAATGAAGTGAGTGCCAAACAGGTATGGCCTCAACTTCTTCAATGCCCAGACCACAGCAAAGGCCTCCCTCTCTATGGCAGACCAACGCTTTTCTCTAGGGGTCAACCTCCTGCTGATAAAAGCAACAGGTTGATCCTGGCCCTCAGAACTGAGTTGTGATAAGACTGCCCCTACCCCTAATTCAGATGCATCAGTTTGAACAATGAATTTCTTGGAGTAGCATGGGCTTTTTAGGACAGGTGCAGTGCACATGGCCTGTTTCAGCTCCTCAAAAGCTTTCTGACAGCTAGCTGTCCACAATACCTTTTTAGGCATTTTCTTAGAAGCGAGGTCATTAAGAGGGGCTGCTATGGAGCCATAGTTCTTTATGAACCTCCTGTAATACCCAGTGAGGCCTAAGAAGGCTCTCACCTGGGTCTGAGTTGTAGGGGGAACCAAATCTATGATAGTTTGGATTTTCCCTGAAGTGGTGCAATCTGTTCTCCACCCACAAGCTGTCCCAGATAAACCACTTTCCCCTGCCCTATCTGGCACTTTGAAGCCTTAATAGTGAGGCCTGCCTTTTGCAGGGCCTCCAAAACTTTCTATAGGTGGACCAGGTGATCATCTCAGGTGGAGCTAAAGACAGCTATATCATCTAGATATGCTGTACTAAAAGCCTCAAACCCTTGCAGGACTGTATTCACCAACCTCTGAAAAGTGGCAGGTGCATTTTTCAAACCAAAGGGCATTACTATAAATTGGTAGTGCCCTCCAATAGTTGAAAATGCAGTTTTCGCTTTAGCATCCTTTGATAACTTGATCTGCCAATACCCTGCAGTCAAATCAAAGGTGGTTAGATACTTGGCAGATGCCAGTGTATCTATGAGCTCATCTGCCCTGGGTATAGGATGAGCATCAGTTTTAGGTACCTGGTTGAGACCTCTGTAATATACACAAAACCTCATCTCTCTTTTCCCATCTTTAGAGTGAGGCTTTGGTACAAGCACCACAGGAGAGGCCCATGGACTTTCAGAGTGCTCAACCACTCCCAGTTCAAGCATTTTCTGAACCTCTTGTTTTATGCAGTCCCTGACATGGTCAGGCTGCCTATAGATCTTCCTTTTGACAGGCATGCTGTCTCCAGTATCTATAGTGTGCTCACACCAAGAAGTGGTGCCTGGCACAGTAGAAAAGAGTTCAGAAAACTGACCCAGGAGATTTATGCAGTGGTCTTTCTGCTCAGCAGTAAGACAATCTGCTAAAACTACACTTTCCACTAGAGCATCTTGTTCTGTGGAAGAGAAGAGATCAGGGAGAGGGTCACTCTCCTCTTCCTGTCCTTCATCTGTTGCCATGAGCAGTGTGAGATCAGCCCTGTCATAGTAGGTTTTTAGGCGGTTGACTTGAAGTACCCTAAGGGGACTCCTGGCAGTGCCCAAGTCAACCAAGTAGGTGACTTCTCCCTTCTTTTTAACAATAATGTGGGGTCCACTCCATTTGTCTTGGAGTGCTCTTGGGGCCACAGGCTCCAAGACTCACACTTTCTGCCCTGGTTGGTACTGAATCAGAACAGCCTTCTGGTCATGCCATTGCTTTTGGAGCTCTTGGCTGGCCTGAAGGTTTTTACTGGCCTTTTTCATGTACTCAGCCATTCTGGATCTTAGGCCAAGTACATAGTCCACTATGTCTTGCTTAGGAGCTTTTAAAGGTTGTTCCCAACCCTCCTTTACAAGTGTTAGAGGACCTCTTACAGGGTGCCCAATAAGGAGTTCAAAGGGGCTGAAGCCCACTCCTTTCTGGGGTACCTCCCTGTAAGCAAAAAGGAGGCAAGGTAACAGGACATCCCATCTCCTCCTGAGTTTTTCAGGGAGTCCCATTATCATTCCTTTGAGAGTTTTATTAAACCTCTCTACCAGTCCATTTGTTTGTGGATGATAAGGTGTGGTGAATTTGTATGTTACACCACATTCCTTCCACATGGCCTTTAAGTATGCAGACATGAAGTTGCTACCCCTGTCTGATACCACCTCTTTTGGGAAACCCACCCTGGAAAAGATTCCCAGGAGTGCTTTTGCCACTGCAGGAGCTGTAGTGGTCCTTAGAGGAATTGCTTCAGGATATCTAGTGGCATGGTCCACTACCACCAAGATAAACCTATTGCCTGAAGCAGTAGGAGGGTCAAGGGGGCCAACTATGTCAACCCCTACCTATTCAAAGGGAACCCCAACCACAGACAGTGGAATAAGGGGAGCCTTTGGGGTGCCACCTGTCTTGCCACTGGCTTGACAGGTGACACAGGACTTACATCCTCTGACATCCTAAGCCAATGAAACAGGGGGACAAGCCTTTCCCATGTTTTAACCCTTTCTGTGCCGAGGACGTAGTGGTTACGTCCTTCGGCACAGTGCTGCTGTGCCGAGGACGTAACCACTACGTCCTCGCACACAGCCCAGAGGGAGCGCTCTCGCTCCCTCTGTGTGCTTCCCCCCACCCCCCAAAGTCAGGGATGGAAGGGGAAGCCCTTCCCCTTCCACCCCGACCCCCCCACAATGACGTCAGCGCGCGATCGCGCGCTGACTTCATTATGGGGATATCGCCGCACAGGAAGCCATTTGCTTCCTGTGCGGCGTTGAGAGAAGAGGCGAGTTCCTCTTCCCGGTGGGTGGGGAGTTTGGGCCAAAGAGGCACCGGGGGAAAGGAAAGGCTTTTCCTTTCCCCCGGTGTCTCTTTGAGCATTCCTGATGCCCGATCGCATTGCGATCGGGCAGCAGGAATGCCCACTAGGCACCAGGGATTTTATTTTTTTGTATTTATTTTACTCTGTCTGGCACGCGGGGAGCGGCCCCTTGGGCAAGGGTCGCTCCCCTTTAGGGGGCAATTATGTACGGTCATTTCTGCCCCCCTTGGGGGCAGATTGGCCTACTTTTTAGCCAGATCTGCCCCCAAGGGGGGCAGAAAACACTAGATCACCAGGGATTTTTATTTTTATGTGTATTTATGTGGGGGGTGCCCCCTTGGGCAAGGGGCGGCCCCCCCAAGGGGGCAGAGATCTGTTGGCCTTTTCTGCCCCCCTTGGGGGCAGATCGGCCTATTTTTTTTAGGTCCATCTGCCCCCAAGGGGGGCAGAAGCCACTTAGGCACCAGGGATTGTGTGTGTAGTGGATGGGGGGGCGCCACCTTGGGCAAGGGTCGCTCCCCTTTGGGGGGCATGTCTTTTAGGGCCATTTCTGCCCCCCTTGAGGGCAGATCAGCCTATTATTTTTAGGCTGATCTGCCCCAAGGGGGGCAGAAACCACTAGAACGCCAGGGATTTTTTTTAATGTGTTTATTTTTGTGGGGGGGCGTCCCCTTGGGCATGGGGCGCCCCCCCAAGGGGGGCATTGACCTGTTGGCCATTTCTGCACCCCCTGGGGGCAGATGGGCCTATTTGTTTAGGCCCACCTGCCCCCAAGGGGGGCAGAAGCCACTTAGACACCAGGGATAGTGTGTGTGTGTGTGTGTGTTAGTGGATGGGGGGGGGCCTTGGGCAAGGGTCGCCCCCCACTTTGGGGGCACATGTACCCAGGCCATTTCTGAACCCCTTGGAGACAGATCAGCCTATTATTTTTAGGCTGATCTCCACTAGAACGCCAGGGATTTTTTAAATTTGTTTATTTTTGTGGGGGGGGGGGCGTCCCCTTGGTCACGGGCGCCCCCCCAAGGAGGGCATTGACCTGTTGGCCATTTCTGCACCCCCTGGGGGCAGATGGGCCTATTTTTTTGGGCCCACCTGCCCCCAAGGGGGGGGCAGAAGCCACTTAGACACCAGGGATAGTGTGTGTGTGTGTGTGTGTTAGTGGATGGGGGGGCCTTGGGCAAGGGTCGCCCCCCACTTTGGGGGCACATGTACCCAGGCTATTTCTGCACCCCTTGGAGACAGATCAGCCTATTATTTTTAGGCTGATCTGCCCCCAAGGGGGGCAGAAACCACTAGAACGCCAGGGATTTTTTTTATTTGTTTATTTTTGTGGGGGGGCGTCCCCTTGGTCACGGGGCGCCCCCCAAGGGGGGCATTGACCTGTTGGCCATTTCTGCACCCCCTGGGGGCAGATGGGCCTATTTTTTTAGGCCCACCTGCCCCCAAGGGGGGCAGAAGCCACTTAGACACCAGGGATAGTGTGTGTGTGTGTTAGTGGATGGGGGGGGGCCTTGGGCAAGGGTCGCCCCCCACTTTGGGGGCACATGTACCCAGGCCATTTCTGCACCCCTTGGAGACAGATCAGCCTATTATTTGTAGGCTGATCTGCCCCCAAGGGGGGCAGAAACCACTAGAACACCAGGGATTTTTTGTATTTGTTTATTTTTGTGGGTGGGGCGTCTCCTTGGTCACCTGTTGGCCATTTCTGCACCCCCTGGGGGCAGATGGGCCTATTTTCTTAGGCCCACCTGCCCCCAAGGGGGGCAGAAGCCACTTAGGCACCAGGGATAGTGTTGTGTGTGTTTTTTTTTTTTTTTTTGAGGGCTGTCCCCTTTGGCAAGGGTCGCTCTCCATGGGGACACACTACTAAAGGTATTTTCTGGCTTCCTTGGGGCAGACAGGCCTATTTTTTTAGTAGGCCCATCTGCCCCTATGGCAGAATCCACTTAGGCACCAATTTCTAAATGTTTGATGGTGGGGTGTTTGTCAACTGAAGAAGTCTTTGCATTTGTGATAAAAAAAAATGTCCTCCTTTTTGTTCTAGTTCAAAGCTTTTGCTTTATTTGCTGTGGCTCCTTGTGGTTTTGGCGGTGGTTGACCTGCAGTTTGCACAGTTGCATGTTTTAGGTAAGTAAAAACAATTTACTCCAAAGGAGTATTGTTGCCATGCATGAATGACATGTTTGTAGGGGGTGTACTAAATGCAGGATTGTGTGTGAAATTGTCCTTAGGTTTGTGCACAATGATATTTGTTTTGTCTTATTTCTAATTTGCCTTTCTTTCTTTATTTTTAGTGGGATATCATTGGTGATTGCTGTGTAGTTGCTGGTGAATCAAGCTTTTTCAGGCAAGTGAGCGGTATAGTTTTTGAGTTTATAACTCTTACTAACAAAGCTACACTTTGTTACTTGTCTTACACAGTGCTGGTTGTTGATGGTGAATTTGTCCAGTTAATTTTAGCAGGAGAGATCATGGCTAGCCGCAGGATGACCGCTCAGCAGGTGGTTGGTATGCTTTTTGAGTCACAGTCTGATCATGACTATGAGACGGACTCTGCATCTGAGGCAGAGGAGGAAGTCAGAGATTCTGGCAGTGATGTTTCTGTTGGAGGGGAATCTTCTGATGATGAAGCCACACTCAGTGCAGATGAAGGGCCTGTTTTAGAGGAGGACATTGATGTGCCAATAGTGCAGCAACCTGGGGCTGAAAGGTTTCCCGTTATAAGACCTGATGTCTGGGTTGCCCCAAACATGGAGCAGCCAGAGTTGCCTGCCTTTACTGGTCTCCCGGGGTGTAACGCCAATACAGAGAACTTTTTGCCTATCAATTTCTTTGAGTTATTCATGGATGATATGTTTTTGGAAGAGATTGTTGAGCAGACTAATTTGTATGCGGAGCAGCATTTGAGGGACAACGCTGCTAGACTTAGGCCACACTCTAGAGCTGCCCAGTGGATTCCCACAAATTTGGAGGAGATAAAAAAGTTTTTGGGTTTGACTTTTTTGATGGGGTTGATAAGGAAGCCGTCACTGGCTTCTTATTGGTCTACTAGTCCCTTGATGGCAACAGCTATATTTCTAGCGACCATGAGTCGTAATCGGTATTTGCTTCTTCTTAGGATGCTGCATTTTGTTGACAATGCATTAGCCTTGCCACGAGATCACCCAGATTCTGACCGTCTTTTTAAGATTAGACCTGTCCTAGATCATTTTGTAGATCGGTTTTCGGAGGTCTATGTTCCAGGCAAAGAGTTAAGTGTGGACGAGTCTTTGGTCCTCTTCAAGGGTCGTTTGGTTTTTAGGCAGTACATTCCTAGCAAAAGGGCACAATATGGAATTAAATTGTATATGCTGTCTGAAAGTAGGACAGGATATGTGTATAGTTTCTGTGTGTACACTGGTAGGGATTCCAATATTGACCCCCCTGGTTGTCCTCCCACTTTTGGAGTTACTGAGAAAATTGTGTGGGATCTTGGTAGACGACTGTTCAACAAAGGTCACCATTTGTATGTAGATAACTTCTACACTGGTGTGCAGTTGTTCAAGGAATTGTTTAGAGTGGACACAGTTGCTTGTGGCACAATCCGTTCTAACCGGAAAGGCTATCCAAGGGAGCTTGTCTGTAAAAAACTTGAGAGGGGACAGTGCTGTGCCTTGCGGAACGAGGAGCTGCTAGCTTTGAAATTTTCAGACAAGAGGGATGTCTACATGCTAAGTACCATCCATGATGAGAGTACTTCCCCTGTGACTGTTTGGGGCCAGGTTGCTGAAGTGCGCAAACCTGTGTGCATTTTAGATTAAAATAAGCACATGGGAGGTGTAGATAGAGTTGACCAGAGGTTGGAACCTAATACTGCTATTCGTAAGTCTTACGTTTGGTATAAGAAGTTAGCACTTCACCTCTTCCACTTAGCAACCTTCAATGCTTTTATTGTGTTTAGGGATAGGTCTCCAGAGTCAAAGATGACATTTGTGAAATTTCAGGAGTCAGTGATAGAGAGCCTTATTGTGGTGGAACAGGCCAGAGTTCCTAGAGAAGCAGTGGTGGAGGATGTGGCTAGATTGAAAGATCGCCACTTTGCTGAGCACATTCCTCCCACACCCAAAAAAGACTTTCCAGCTAAGAAATGTAGAGTGTGTTTTCGAAGAGGTATGCGGAGGGAGACTCGAATGTACTGCCCAGATTGTCCTTCAAAGCCTGGGCTGTGTGTCAGTGGTTGTTTTAAGAATTACCACACCCAGAAGAATTTCTGGGAACAACCATGAGTGTAAACTCATGTCTGTTTTGTATTTTCATGTGTTTAGTTTCATGGTTAGCATTTCTGTCATGTTCTTAGTTAGAGCTTTTGTGTTTGTAGTTTTGTAATTCTTTCTACTTAGTTAGGGGTTCCTCTGTTTAAAAAAAAAAAAAAAATGATGCCATTGTGTGTGGAGTGGGGCTTGGCTGAGAGTGTACATATTGACTTGCTGTTGGCTACTGCAACACACTGCCAGCCAAACACCAGTCCACACACTCCCATCAGCTGGTGTGATTGTTGTATCAGGCATGTGGGCGTATGTAAGTGATGGGCCCTTGAGTGGCGCTGTCTGTCGATGTGAGTGTTGTAATGTGCTGGGCCCGTGGCTGGCGGTGTGAATGGCCTTGTGTGTGTCATGTATGAAAGTTGTGTGAATGGACTGTAAAGCGGTTGGTGCCTTGTCGCGGCTTTACAGCTCACGAGCTGTGAGTCATTGGTTCAGTTTTTTGCCTTTCAGTTATTAACAGTGCATTTCATTTTTGTGAAAGCTCTTGTTAGTAAAATTTGATCCACTTAACCATCACTCACCCTCGTGCCAAATCCAACCAGTATGTGTGGTAAAAATGACAAAACCTGCTCCGCTGTAATCAGGCGTCGCAGCACACCTGTGACACGCTAGGTGCCTCAGGTGGGACCCCGATGATGAAGCATGCCACCAACTTGGTTGGTGGGTGAGGGGTCTTTTTCACATAACCTAAGTGTGTTTCTTTTCAAAATTTTAGTGTTTGGCACATCACGGACGTATGTGGACACATCAAAACGATATATTACAAAACTACCTGTGTTTGGGGGGGAGAGGGCACCTATGTTTTTGGTCCTGTGCGCGGCCTTCATCTAGGGAAACCTACAAAACCCAGACATTTTTTAAAACTAGACACCCCAAGGAGTCCAGGGAGCTGTGGCTTGCGTGGATCCCCCAACATTTTCTTACCCAGACTCCTCTGTAAACCTCAAAATTTGCTTAAAAAAGCATATTTTCCTGACTTTTCTTCGTAGGATCACCACTCCAGCACAAAATTCCTACTCCCCAGTGTTCCCCTCAGTCTCCCAAGTAAAATGACACCTCACTTATGTGGGTCCCAAAAGCAGAGTCAGTCTAAAGATGTATAAAAGAATATGTCCTTATAAACTCGCTGTGCTATCCCCTCGATCTCTACAAGTTTTGGGCCTTATTCTGTTGCAGGCACCTGGCCCACCCACACAAGTGAGGTATCATTTTTATCGGGAGACTTGGGGGAATGCTGGGTGGAAGGAAATTTGTGGCTCCACTCAGATTCCAGAACTTTCTGTCACCGAAATGTGTGGAAAATGCGTTTTTTTATCCAAAATTTGAGGTTTGCAAAGGATTCTGGGTAACAGAACCTGGTCAGAGCCCCTCAAGTCACCCCCTCTTGGATTCCCCTAGGTCTCTAGTCTTAAAAAATGCACAGGTTTGGTAGGTTTCCCTAGGTGGCTGCTGAGCTAGAGGCCAAAATCTACAGGTAGGCACTGTTTTCAATGAAAAAATGTGATGTGTCCACGTTGTGTTTTGGGGCGTCTCCTGTCGCGGGCGCTAGGCCTACCCACACAAGTGAGGTATCATTTTTATCGGGAGACTTGGGGGAATGCTGGGTGGAAGGAAATTTGTGGCTCCACTCAGATTCCAGAACTTTCTGTCACCGAAATGTGTGGAAAATGCGTTTTTTTATCCAAAATTTGAGGTTTGCAAAGGATTCTGGGTAACAGAACCTGGTCAGAGCCACCCAAGTCACCCCATCTTGGATTCCCCTAGGTCTCTAGTTTTCAGAAATGCACAGGTTTGGTAGGTTTCCCTAGGTGGCGGCTGAGCTACAGGCCAAAATCTACAGGTAGGCACTTTGCAAAAAACACCTCTGTTTTCTTTCAAAAATTTGGATGTGTCCACGTTGCGCTTTGGGGCGTTTCCTGTCGCGGGCGCTAGGCCTACCCACACAAGTGAGGTATCATTTTTATCGGGAGACGTGGGGGAACGCTGGGTGGAAGGAAATTTGTGGCTCCTCTCAGATTCCAGAACTTTCTGCCACAGAAATGTGAGGAACATGTGTTTTTTTAGCCAAATTTTGAGGTTTGCAAAGGATTCTGGGTAACAGAACCTTGTCCGAGCCACCCAAGTCACCCCATCTTGGATTCCCCTAGGTCTCTAGTTTTCAGAAATGCACAGGTTTGGTAGGTTTCCCTAGGTGGCGGCTGAGCTACAGGCCAAAATCTACAGGTAGGCACTTTGCAAAAAACACCTCTGTTTTCTTTCATAAATTTGGTTGTGTCCACGTTGCGCTTTGGGGCGTTTCCTGTCGCGGGCGCTAGGCCTACCCACACAAGTGAGGTATCATTTTTATCGGGAGACGTGGGGGAACGCTGGGTGGAAGGAAATTTGTGGCTCCTCTCAGATTCCAGAACTTTCTGCCACAGAAATGTAAGGAACATGTTTTTTTTTAGCCAAATTTTGAGGTTTGCAAAGGATTCTGGGTAACAGAACCTGGTCCGAGCCACACAAGTCACCCCATCTTGGATTCCCCTAGGTCTCTAGTTTTCAGAAATGCACAGGTTTGGTAGGTTTCCCTAGGTGGCGGCTAAGCTACAGGCCAAAATCTACAGGTAGGCACTTTGCAAAAAACACGTCTGTTTTCTTTAAAAAATTTGGATGTGTCCACGTTGCGCTTTGGGGCGTTTCCTGTCGCGGGCGCTAGGCCTACCCACACAAGTGAGGTATCATTTTTATCGGGAGACGTGGGGGAACGCTGGGTGGAAGGAAATTTGTGGCTCCTCTCAGATTCCAGAACTTTCTGCCACAGAAATGTGAGGAACATGTGTTTTTTTAGCCAAATTTTGAGGTTTGCAAAGGATTCTGGGTAACAGAACCTGGTCCGAGCCACACAAGTCACCCCATCTTGGATTCCCCTAGGTCTCTAGTTTTCAGAAATGCACAGGTTTGGTAGGTTTCCCTAGGTGGCGGCTGAGCTACAGGCCAAAATCTACAGGTAGGCACTTTGCAAAAAACACCTCTGTTTTCTTTAAAAAATTTGGATGTGTCCACGTTGCACTTTGAGGCGTTTACTGTCGCGGGCGCTAAGCCTACCCACACAAGTGAGGTATCATTTTTATCGGGAGACGTGGGGGAATGCTGGGTGGAAGGAAATTTGTGGCTCCTCTCAGATTCCAGAACTTTCTGCCACAGAAATGTGAGGAACATGTGTTTTTTTAGCCAGATTTTGAGGTTTGCAAAGGATTCTGGGTAACAGAACCTGGTCCGAGCCACACAAATCACCCCATCTTGGATTCCCCTAGGTCTCTAGTTTTCAGAAATGCACAGGTTTGGTAGGTTTCCCTAGGTGGCGGCTGAGCTACAGGCCAAAATCTACAGGTAGGCACTTTGCAAAAAACACCTCTGTTTTCTTTAAAAAATTTGGATGTGTCCACGTTGCACTTTGAGGCGTTTACTGTCGCGGGCGCTAAGCCTACCCACACAAGTGAGGTATCATTTTTATCGGGAGACGTGGGGGAATGCTGGGTGGAAGGAAATTTGTGGCTCCTCTCAGATTCCAGAACTTTCTGCCACAGAAATGTGAGGAACATGTGTTTTTTTAGCCAGATTTTGAGGTTTGCAAAGGATTCTGGGTAACAGGACCTGGTCCGAGCCACACAAGTCACCCCATCTTGGATTCCCCTAGGTCTCTAGTTTTCAGAAATGCACAGGTTTGGTAGGTTTCCCTAGATGGCGGCTAAGCTACAGGCCAAAATCTACAGGTAGGCACTTTGCAAAAAACACCTCTGTTTTCTTTAAAAAATTTGGATGTGTCCACGTTGCGCTTTGGGGCGTTTCCTTTCACGGGCGCTAGGCCTACCCACACAAGTGAGGTATCATTTTTATCGGGAGACGTGGGGGAACGCTGGGTGGAAGGAAATTTGTGGCTCCTCTCAGATTCCAGAACTTTCTGCCACAGAAACGTGAGGAACATATGTTTTTTTAGCCAAATCTTGAGGTTTGCAAAGGATTCTGGGTAACAGAACCTGGTCCGAGCCACACAAGTCACCCCATCTTGGATTCCCCTAGGTCTCTAGTTTATAGAAATGCACAGGTTTGGTAGGTTTCCCTAGGTGGCGGCTGAGCTACAGGCCAAAATCTACAGGTAGGCACTTTGCAAAAAACACCTCTGTTTTCTTTCATAAATTTGGTTGTGTCCACGTTGCGCTTTGGGGTGTTTCCTGTCGCGGGCGCTAGCCCTACCCACACAAGTGAGGTATCATTTTTATCGGGAGACGTGGGGGAACGCTGGGTGAAAGGAAATTTGTGGCTCCTCTCAGATTCCAGAACTTTCTGCCACAGAAATGTGAGGAACATGTGTTTTTTTAGCCAAATTTTGAGGTTTGCAAAGGATTCTGGGTAACAGAACCTGGTCCGAGCCACACAAGTCACCCCTCTTGGAATCCCCTAGGTCTCTAGTTTTCAGAAATGCACAGGTTTGGTAGGTTTCCCTAGGTGGCGGCTGAGCTACAGGCCAAAATCTACAGGTAGGCACTTTGCAAAAAACACCTCTGTTTTCTTTCAAAAATTTGGATGTGTCAACGTTGCGCTTTGGGGCGTTTCCTGTCGCGGGCGCTAGGCCTACCCACACAAGTGAGGTATCATTTTTATCGGGAGACGTGGGGGAACGCTGGGTGGAAGGAAATTTGTGGCTCCTCTCAGATTCCAGAACTTTCTGCCACAGAAATGTGAGGAACATGTGTTTTTTTAGCCAAATTTTGAGGTTTGCAAAGGATTCTGGGTAACAGAACCTGGTCCGAGCCACACAAGTCACCCTATCTTGGATTCCCCTAGGTCTCTAGTTTTCAGAAATGCACAGGTTTGGTAGGTTTCCCTAGGTGGCGGCTGAGCTACAGGCCAAAATCTACAGGTAGGCACTTTGCAAAAAACACCTCTGTTTTCTTTCAAAAATTTGGATGTGTCCACGTTGCGCTTTGGGGCGTTTCCTGTCGTGGGCGCTAGGCCTACCCACACAAGTGAGGTATCATTTTTATCGGGAGACGTGGGGGAACGCTGGGTGGAAGGAAATTTGTGGCTCCGCTCAGATTCCAGAACTTTCTGCCACAGAAATGTGAGGAACATGTGTTTTTTTAGCCAAATTTTGAGGTTTGCAAAGGATTCTGGGTAACAGAATCTGGTCCGAGCCACACAAGTCACCCCATCTTGGATTCCCCTAGGTCTCTAGTTTTCAGAAATGCACAGGTTTGGTAGGTTTCCCTAGGTGCCGGCTGAGCTAGAGGCCAAAATCTACAGGTAGGCACTTTGCAAAAAACACCTCTGTTTTCTGTGATGTGTCCACGTTGTGTTTTGGGGCATATCCTGTTGCGGGCGCTAGGCCTACCCACACAAGTGAGGTATCATTTTTATCGGGAGACTTGGGGGAACATAGAATAGCAAAACAAGTGTTATTGCCCCTTGTCTTTCTCTACATTTTTCCCTTCCAAATGTAAGACAGTGTGTAAAAAAGACGTCTATTTGAGAAATGCCCTGTAATTCACATGCTAGTATGGGCACCCCGGAAATCAGAGATGTGCAAATAACCACTGCTTCTCAACACCTTATCTTGTGCCCATTTTGGAAATACAAATGTTTTCTTGATAGCTATTTTTTACTCTTTATATTTCAGCAAATGAATTGCTGTATACCCGGCATAGAATGAAAACCCACTGCAGGGTGCAGGTCATTCATTGGGTCTGGGTACCTAGAGTTCTTGATGAACCTACAAGCCCTATATATCCCCGCAACCAGAAGAGTCCAGCAGACGTAACAGTATATTGCTTTCAAAAATCTGACATTGCATGAAAAAGTTACAGAGTAAAACGTAGAGAACAATTGATGTTTTTTTCACCTCAATTTCAAAATCTTTCTTTTTCAGTTGTTATTTTCTGTAGGAAACCCTTGTAGGATCTACACAAATTACCCCTTGCTGAATTCAGAATTTTGTCTACTTTTCATAAATGTTGCGGTTTCTGGGATCCAGTGTTGGTTTCATGCCCATTTCTGTCACTGACTGGAAGGAGGCTGAAAGCACAAAAAATCATAAAAATGGGGTATGTCCCAGTAAAATGCCAAAATTGTGTTGAAAAATTGGGTTTTCTGATTCAAGTCTGCCTGTTCCTGAAAGCTGGGAAGTTGGTGATTTTAGCACCGCAAACCCTTTGTTGATGCCCTTTTCAGGGAAAAAACCACAAGCCTTCTTCTGCAGCCCCTTTTCCCCATTTTTTTAAAAAAAAACGAAATTTTCAATGTATTCTGGAGAACCCACAAAGTCTGGGTACCTCTAGAATCCCTAGGATGTTGGAAAAAAAGGACGCAAATTTGGCATGGGTAGCTTATGTGAACAAAACGTTATTAGGGCCTAAGCGTGAACTGCTCCAAATATCAAAAAAAAGGCTCGGCACAGGAGGGGGAAAAGGCCTGGCAGCGAAGGGGTTCATTTGTCCTAGATGTCCAGCCAAGGGAATGTCGTGGGCTAGAGTTAGGAGGAACTCTCTGTATTGCAGGGGAAGGACCAATCTCCTGGCTGCTCCAGGTTTAGGGTCCCTTGCCTCTTTATACAAGAGGTTGTCCTCCCAGTAAACTCTATGTGAGTCACTGACATCCCCATTTTGCTGTTTGACAGCTTGCTGTCTTAGACCCTCTAATGTGGGACAGGTTTGCTGTGCCACACTCAGCTCCTCCCTGGCAGGCCCCCCTCCACCCAAAAGCTCAGCAGTGTCTGCTTCCAGCTCATTTGGTGAAGGTTCTGCACATGGGGGAAATTCTTCTTCCTCAGAAGTTGAATCATCTGTAGAGGGAGGGATAGTAGGTAGGGATTTACCTTTACTAACCCTAGCTTTAGAGAGCACTTGGTCCATTGTTCCAGGATCCAAGTCACCCTGTCCTTTTTGCTTTTTGGCCTGAGCTCTGGTTAAAGCAAACATATGCCCAGGAATGCCCAGCATTGCTGCATGAGCCTCCAACTCCACTTCTGCCCAAGCTGATGTCTCTAAATTGTTCCCTAGTAGACAGTCTACAGGTAAATCTGAGGCAACCACAACTTTCTTTGGACCAGTAACCCCCCCCAGTTGAGATTTACAACAGCCATGGGGTGGCTAAGAGTGTTGTTATGAGCATCAGTCACTTGGTACTGGTGACCAAGTAGGTGTTCAGGGTGTACCCGTTTCTCTATTACCATGTTAACACTGGCACCTGTGTCCCTGTAGGCCTGAACCTCAACATCATTTATTAGGGGGAGTTGCTTGTACTTATCCATATTAAGGGGACAAGCAACCAAGGTGGCCAAATCAGTGGCACCTTCAGAGACTAACACAGCCTCTGTGGTCTCCCTAACAAGACCAACCCCAACTAAATTACCAAAAGTGAGCCCAGCTACTCCCTTGGATTGGCTGTTAGTAGGTTTGCTCCCACCACCACTGCTATTACTAGGGGCACTATGTGTAGCAGTAGGGGTTGTGATAGTGGGAGGCTTGGTGCTTTTCTTTGGACAGCTGGCATCAGTTGTCCAATGGCCTTTTACTTTACATAAATAGCACCATGGTTTATTTACTTGATTAGAAGAGGATTTGGACCCACCACCCCCACCAGAGTGTTTTTGTGGGCCTGATGAAGACTCATTTTTAGATTTGTCTCAACCCTTGTCTGAAGACTTACCATCCTTCTTCTTGCCATCCTTGTCACCCCCTGTATGAACTTTTCTGTTCACGCTTGTTCTGACCCATTTGTCTGCCTTCTTTCCCAATTCTTGGGGAGAGGTCACGTCTGAGTCCACTAGATATTGGTGTAACAAATCAGACACACAGTTATTCAGAATATACTCTCTCAGGATCAGATTATACAGGCTTTCATAGTCAGAAACTTTACTGCCATGTAACCACCCCTCCAAGGCCTTCACTGAATAGTCAACAAAGTCTACCCCAGTCTTGTGAGGACTCTTTTCTGGTTTCTCTGAACTTAATCCTGTATTGTTCAGTGGTTAAGCCAAATCCATCCAAGAGTGCATTCTTCAAAACTGTAAAATTATTGGCATCACTTTCCTTCACAGTAAGGAGCCTATCCCTACCATTGCCACTGAAAGATAGCCATAGGATAGCAGCCCACTGCCTTTGAGGGACCCCCTGTACAACACAGGCCCTCTCAAGTGCAGCAAACCACTTGTTAATGTCATCCCCCTCCTTGTAAGGGGGAACTATCTTATGCAGATTCCTAGAATCATGCTCTTTCACAGGATTACTAGCTATAATACTGCTGCTGCCACCATGGGGTCCTAACCCCAACCTCTGTCTTTCTTTTTCTAAGTCTAAAGATTCTCTGTCTAGAGCCAGCTGTTGCTGTTTAAGCTTCAGCCTGGACTCTTCCACTCTCAATCTATTGAGCTCCCTTTCTAACATTCTGTCATCAGGGTGGATGGGTTGGGCATGCTTTGACACAGAAGAATGGTCTGAATGAACAGAGGGAGAATAGTCCCTAACAGTTGGCACCCTAACAACCTGGCCTGCAGGAATGACATCCCTACTGTGATGAGAGCTCACATTAGTACCAGTTATGCTAGGTGGTCTGCTAAGGGGCAAGTTGTGAAGGATACCATCTAACATTCTTACTGGGGGTGCCCCAGAATCAGAGTGTGAACCATCTCCTAACTTCTCAACTGATGTGCCAGCTAAGGCCTTATCATTTTCAATGAGCATGTTAATTAACAATTCTCTATAGGGATTCTTCCCTACCCCTAAACCTCTATCAATGCAGAGACTCCTCACACCTTTCCAGCTAAGGTGGTCATAAGCTGTGCTGACCAGATCAAGAGTAGGACCTGTGCCAGACATGATAGAAAAGGTTTAGGGACAGATAAAAGAAAGAAAAAGTTTCAGGACTTTTTAAGGAAACAGAAATTTTTTTTTTCAACTTTTTAGAAACTTTTTGAAAGTTTAGAGGTACTTTTCAGCACTTAGCAAATAGAGTAAGAGAAGAAAAGCAAAACTTCTTGGTTAGGTGTACATACACTGAACTTGTTTTGTATATTATTCTCTTATGAAAAGTACAAAATGACAAAGTGGTAAGTAGTTGCAAGTACTTATCCCAACGCTGCACAACCAATGTAGGAGGCTGGCCTGGTTTGTAGTGGGTACCAAGGGGTACTTACACTCTGTACCAGGTCCAGTTATCCCTTATTAGTGTAGAAGAGGTGTTTCTAGCAGCTTAGGCTGATAGAAGGTAGCTATAGCAGAGCAGCTTAGGCTGAACTAGGAGACATGCAAAGCTCCTATTATACCACTGGTGTCATATGCACAATATCATAAGAAAACACAATACACAGATATACTAAAAATAAAGGTACTTTATTTTTATGACAATATGCCAAAAGTATCTCAGTGAGTACCCTCAGTATGAGGATGCCAAATATACACAAGATATATGTACACAATACCAAAAATATGCAGTAATAGCAAAAGGAAGTAATGCAAGCAATGTATAGTCACAATAGATTGCAATAGGAGCACATAGGTATAGGGGCAACACAAACCATATACTCCAAAAGTGGAATGCGAACCACGAATGGACCCCAAACCTATGTGAGCTTGTAGAGGGTCGCTGGGACTGTAAGAAAACAGTGAGGGTTAGAAAAATAGCCCACCCCAAGACCCTGAAAAGTAGGTGTAAAGTGCACCTATATTCCCCAGAGAGCACAGAAGTCATGATAGGGGAATTCTGCAAGGAAGACCAACACTAGCAATGCAACCAAAGTAGATTTCCGGACTAGAGTACCTGTGGAACAAGGGGACCAAGTCCAAGAGTCGTGACAAAGTCGAGATTGGGCAGATGCCCAGGAAATGCCAGCTGAGGGTGAAAAGAAGCTGCCACCGGATGGTAGAAGCTGTATATTCTGCAAGAACGAAGAGGGCTAGAAACTTCCCCTTTGGAGGATGGATGTCCCATGTCGTGAAGAAGCTTGCAGAGGTGTTCCCACGCAGAAATACCGCAAACAAGCCTTGCTAGCTGCAAGGGTTGCGGTTATGGTTTTTGGATGCTGCTGTGGCCCAGGAGGGACCAGGATGTCGCCACTTGGATGAGGAGACAGAGGGGGCGCCCAGCAAGTCAGGGAGCCCTCACAGAAGCAGGCAGCACCCGCAGAAGTACCGGAACAGGCACTTAGAAGAGGAGTGAACCATAGCTCACCCGAAGACACAAAAGGGAGTCCCACGACGCCGGAGGACAACTCAGGAGGTTGTGCACTGCAGGTTAGAGTGTCGGGGACCCAGGCTTGGCTGTGCACGAAGGAAATCCTGGAAGAGTGCACAGGAGCCGGAGCAGCTGCAAATCACGCGGTACCCAGCAATGCAGTCTAGCGTGGGGAGGCAAGGACTTACCTCCACCAAACTTGGACTGAAGAGTCACTGGACTGTGGGAGTCACTTGGACAGAGTTGCTGAGTTCCAGGGACCACGCTCGTCGTGCTGAGAGGGGACCCAGAGGTGACGCAGTCTTTTGTTGCCTGCGGTTGCAGGGGGAAGATTCCGTCGACCCACGGGAGATTTCTTCAGAGCTTCTAGTGCAGAGAGGAGGCAGGCTACCCCCACAGCATGCACCACCAGGAAAACAGTCGAGAATGCGGCAGGATCAGCGATACAAGGTTGCAGTAGTCGTCTTTGCTACTTTGTTGCGGTTTTGCAGGCGTCCTGAGCAGTCAGCGGTCGAACCTTTGGCAGAAGGTGAAGAAAGAGATGCAGAGGAACTCTGATGAGCACTTGCACTCGCTATCTAAATAATTCCCAAACCCAGAGACCCTAAATAGCCAGAAAAGGAGGTTTGGCTACCTAGGAAGGAGGATAGGCTAGCAACACAGGCAAGAGCCTATCAGGAGGAGTCTCTGACGTTACCTGCTGGCACTGGCCACTCAGAGCAGTCCAGTGTGCCAGCAGCACCTCTGTTTCCAAGATGGCAGAGGTCTGGAGCACACTGGAGGAGCTCTGGGCACCTACCCTGGGAGGTGCAGGTCAGGGGAGTGGTCACTCCCCTTTCCTTTGTCCAGTTTCGCACCAGAGCAGGGCTGGGGGATCCCTGAACCGATGTAGACTGGCTTATGCAGAGATGGGCACCATCTGTGCCCATCAAAGCATTTCCAGAGGCTGGGGGAGGCTACTCCTCCCCAGCCCTGACACCTTTTTCCAAAGGGAGAGGGTGTAACACCCTCTCTCTGAGGAAGTCCTTTGTTCTGCCTTCCTGGGCCAGGCCTGGCTGGACCCCAGGAGGGCGGAAACCGGTCTGAGGGGTTGGCAGCAGCAGCAGCTACAGTGAAACCCCGGGAAAGGTAGTTTGGCAGTACCCGGGTCTGTGCTAGAGACTCGGGGGATCATGGAATTGTCTCCCCAATGCCAGAATGGCATTGGGGTGACAATTCCATGATCTTAGACATGTTACATGGCCATGTTCGGAGTTACCATTGTGACGCTATACATAGGTAGTGACCTATGTATAGTGCACGCGTGTAATGGTGTCCCCGCACTCACAAAGTTTGGGGAATTTGCCCTGAACGATGTGGGGGCACCTTGGCTAGTGCCAGGGTGCCCACACACTAAGTAACTTAGCACCCAACCTTTACCAGGTAAAGGTTAGACATATAGGGGACTTATAAGTTACTTAAGTGCAGTGGTAAATGGCTGTGAAATAACGTGGACGTTATTTCACTCAGGCTGCAGTGGCAGGCCTGTGTAAGAATTGTCAGAGCTCCCTATGGGTGGCAAAAGAAATGCTGCAGCCCATAGGCATCTCCTGGAACCCCAATACCCTGGGTACCTCAGTACCATATACTAGGGAATTATAAGGGTGTTCCAGTATGCCAATGTGAATTGGTGAAATTGGTCACTAGCCTGTTAGTGACAATTTAGAAAGCAGAGAGAGCATAACCACTGAGGTTCTGGTTAGCAGAGCCTCGGTGAGACAGTTAGTCATCACACAGGGAACACATACAGGGCACACGTATGAGCACTGGGGCCCTGGCTGGCAGGGTCCCAGTGACACACACACTAAAACAACATATATACAGTGAAATATGGGGGTAACATGCCAGGCAAGATGGTACTTTCCTACACATGGTCCTTTGCCATTCCACTGCAGGACACCATTTTGCTGCCACTTTGCTAACGTCAGGTTTATATTTTTTAACTCTCTGTTCATTTTTATATTTGTTCCATTTTTAATTGTTCATCTGCTTGTGGGCCTCTTTTTAATTAGGGTCGAGCCTGCGTCACATGCGCTTGCGCATGTGTTTCGCTTGCGAGACACTCTTGTAGATAGAAAAGGGCTCGGAGCCCCGTCCATGTTACCTCTGTGTCTTTCATTGGTTCGTGGGCTTGCCTTTCAAAATCTGCTTGCTTTCATTAGTGGAAGGCACGCATATGTCATGCCTTTTCCGATGGTTAGCCGTCCTCGAGCGCAGAGACCAACTACTGAAAACATGCGATGCTCGCTGTTTTCCGTCCAGTTTGTGGACTACTTTCTGTCTGTTTTCGCAGCACGATCTCGCTTGTTCTCTTTTGTCTGTATCCTTCTCCCTCACGGTGGCCATGGTGATCACAGCACCAGCTCGGGCGGCAGTATCAATGTGCTATTTTTGTTTTTGTTTGTTTCAATATGTAAGGTTTAGTATCTTGTTATCAAAAATATGTCAACATTAAACTCAGTGGCAACTAAATATAGCATGCTTTTTTAGCATATTTGATAGACGTGTCTTTTGTACGTGCCGTGTTCCATTCTCCTCAGTCACACTGTGACATGAATTCCTAATAATTTGTCAGATTGTTTTTGTTCCTATCTTTTTACTGTATTTGTATTGCTATTCTCAGGGCGTTTTCCCTGCCACAAGCCTGTTACTGAGGAAGGTCATCTGCTTTTAATGGGCATTCGCCTGTGTAAACCACATCCAACCCAAAAGGCTAGTGTACACTTTACAATAGCACCCTCTCTGTAAACCTTGCTTCTAGCCTACAGGCACTTTTATGTATGTATGTTTAGCATTCCGTCATGAAGGTCGGGGCAGCAGCTCCTTGTGTCGGTGGTGTTGCGTTCTGCCTTTACAGCTTTTGGAACAGATTGTTGGTTGCTCGCCACGGAGGACTGTGCGATCCTTGCATCGGAACAGCTCAACTCATCCTGCCTTCTGGAAAGGTCAATCAAACCTACAGAATCATGGCTACAATACCGCTGAGGACGGTTTTCACCTATTAAACAAATATAGTCTGTGCTGTTGCGAAATGTACACAAGATTCTTTGATGAGCTCAATATTTACATTGAGACCATCCCACCATGAGAAGAGGCATCCTGCAGGTTTAGCAAGCAGGCAGCCGCGAAGGAGCTGATAGATTTTATTTATTTTAGCTTGAAACCATTTTCCAACATTTTTTTGCAATCGTAACTTTTAATAGAAATTCAGATTTTTCAGCGTCTTCATTTTCAGCAGTTTCCTAATGTTCTCAAGATTAATGGAAAAATGCGCGCCCGATTAAAACAGTGCGAAACGACCTTTTCGGTCACACAAGCAAACACATACTTTTTGAAGATTCGATCTCGGCTGATTTGTGTTTAATGTCTTTCCAACACATTTCAGTTTACAGAGGCAAAGTAATGTGGACATTTGTGCGAATTAAAAATTCATAAAAGTTTAATTTGCATCTATAAATCTAAGTTACTCGCACAGAATATTAAGGCAGAGTTGTCTAAAGCTGCTTCCAAGGGTGGAAAGTGACGTTCCAGTGCAGAAAATATATTTGTGGCGGAGTAGGAAAAAATGTTCACCCACAGGGGTTAATATTTTACATGTGGGAAAAAGTTAGCATGTGCAAAATCTGTGTTACTGAGGCCCATATTTATACTTTTTTAGTGCCGCGCTTGCGCCGCTTTTTGACGTAAAATCAGCGCATACTTACAAAATACAGATGTATTTTGTAAGTTTGCACCGATTTTGGGTCAAAAATTATGCAAAGGTGGCGTAAAAAAAGTATAAATATGGGCCTAAATGTTTACATCATCTCATGCAATGTACATTTACGCATGTTTGAATTTGTATGTGTTTGAACACTCTTGATATGTTTGGGTGACCCTTTTATTTTATTTCTCCTCTGTGGCTGTCTTGTTTTGGGAATTGTGTTAGCCAGCTAGCAACTCTGATGGTGGGGTGCTGAAAGTAGTATTCTATTGGAATTAAGGTAGCGGATTTAAATGAGGATGCTAAATGGCAACATTTTCATTTTTGGCTGCAGACAGACGAAGAAGGTTAATAGAAGTGCTTTAATTATATGCAGGATCACTAGAATTATATGGCAGGAAAAGACCAATTTATGTGACAAGAAAAGTCCAGTTATGAATTTACAACACCAATAGCTGTAACTCAAGCAAATGCGAGACCCATTGCATTGCAAATGCTTGTTTTTTATTAGTTACTCACTATGGCAGGGAGGAGAAATCTACGTTTTACAGAGGGAGAATTGTCAGACATAGTGGATGAAATCAACAGGCTAGAGCCACAATTGTTTGGAGTCCAAGTACAAAATACAACCAAATCTCGGAAAAGGCAAAAATGGGCCAGAATAGTTGACAGAGTGAATGCTATAGCAAACAACCTGCGCACACAGGAGGAAAGTAGGAATAAATGGAACCACCTGCTGGGGAGAGTGTGCTCCCTAGCCTCCAACTGTCACCTGGAGGCCCAGAGGACTGGTGGTGGTTCTCCCAGCTCCCATTACAATTTGTTTACTGGGGGTAGAAGGTCTTGCAGATCCTACATCCTGAAGGCATGGAGATTAGTAATTTAGATGTATCAATGTCTCACTTATTAGAAATGTAGTTTTTTTCTCTTAGCTTAGCTGTAGTTAATATTTTTAAACCATTATTAACACATATAAATAACATTTAAAAGTATCAAATTATATTGTTATCATCAAATTAGTAGCATTTTGGTTGTATCTCTCTCTTTAACAACAATCAATATGTGTTGTCATAATGTGACTAATTCTCAATGAATCATCCCTTGCATTTGCCTAGTTTGTTGGTTTGTTTCAATGTACGTGGTGTACTCAAGAAAACAGGCTCCAAATTCCATCTATTTCCACATGAAGAAATAGTCCTCCTAAGTGTCCTTTTCACCTATTTACATCATTCACATATGTGTGCATATCTTGTATATGTGTGTAATTTTCACTGTATATATTTTACTAGGTATGTTTAACTCACATTTTTACAAGTGTAGGTAATGGTGACTATAAATTACTACAACTATCTTGATGCCTTGTTTTTGTCTCCAGAAAATAATATTGCAATGCGGTTTTGGTCATTCTCTTTTCATCCATATATGCACATGTGTCATGTGTTACGCATTTGACAATCTCCATTTTATGCAATCTATGAAAATGTCATTTTTTAAGCCTATCTAGTATGTTGTCACCTTCTTGTCATTTGACTAAACTGATGTAATTGGTTTCACAAATCATATTATGTTGACTAAACATTTTTCAATCATGTCATGTTGTATGCTGAATATAAGTAGCAGTGTACTTTGCAATGTTCATATGATGACTAATGCCATTAATTCTTCTAAGTTGTATAATAGTCTGAATTTTAGGCTGCTAGGCCTTGGAATGGTTTACTCCCTACTGTGTTGGGTTGGATGTTTGGTACATGTGATGTACAGTTTCTAAATAACCTTTTTCTTTTCAGGACATCTCTTTACCAGTATTTCCGAAGTTTGCATATGTGTAAATTAACCTGTCAGTGTAACTTAAAAAAATCACAGAATGATCTTATCATTCCATTTATCATTTTTTACTGTTAGGTTGCTTCAATTGTAGCTGAAGACACATTTTTTGTACGCTCAAGACTTTTAATTTCTGATTGTAATCCATATTAGGTCCCACTCCCATAGCCAGTGTACCACTGTCTGCCACTGAGGACACCTTCACTCCAGACCAGGATGAAGTCTTCAGTGAGGACACTACTCTTGCAAGTCTGGATGATGATGAGCTGGCTGGTCCATCTGGTCTGTCTGGGCAAACTGCTCCAGTGAGTCTCACTCAGCCTACCCTACACTTCCAATCCCAGCTGCAGCAAGACCTCAGCCTCAGGATACTTCATCTTCCTGTGTCCAAAGGTATATAACACCCATCTTGTGCCCCCTAGTCCTGCCTGCTGTTGAGCCAATATTACCACCACCTCCAGTTCAGCCAGGGCCCAGGGGGATGGGGCACACTGCCTCAAAGGCACAGGGTAGTGGGGTTAGGAGTCGTGGGAGGGAATCTGAGGGCCAACAAAGTGAGGCCACTGGATAGATTGTTACCCAGACCACCATTGACTAAGTCTTGAGAGTCCTATGCCAGTCCCAAGACATGATGGACCAGGTCCTAAGAGAGTTCCGGAATATTAAGCAGGTGCCAAGGGAACACAATGTAGAGATGTTTTCCTAACTAGGGTGCTGTTTGACATTTATCACCATATGTGCAGTGCTTTTCCTATACCATCTTCCCCTGTCTGCAGTCCTTCAACCTCTGGAGAAAATACATCAGTCTCAGACAGGGAGGCCCTACCACAACAGGGAACACGAGGAAAGGATGTCAATACCTCAATCAGCACCGACAAGAGACACAGACCCTAATTTCCTCCAGTATGTTATTACCATTCACTCTGTGGGCTATTTTATAGACACATTTACCCTTTTGAGGTTGTAGTTTGTACATTGGCCTTCAAACAATTTAGCCTCTGTAAAAATAGTTTCATCCAATATGATTGCCTGTTTTGTTGGGATTTTCATTTTCTTTTGGTTTTCAACATGTTTGTGTTGATTTCTGTTTGTTAAATAAATTAAAAAACCACAAAGTCAAAGTCTGGTACTCTATTTCCTATGGTATTTCCTTTCTTTATGTCTTCTTTCCATCAATTTACTTAAAAAGTAATAATAATTAAAATTCACTCACAAATTAAATGTTACAGTTATGTAATGTTTCTCCCATTTCCAAAAAAGGATAATAAATCAAACACAAATCTCAATGTATTGATTACATACATCTGTAAGAAATAATTGTTTGCAATAAATTCTGAAAAATATACAACCAATGCTTAACCCAAATAGTCTGCCAGTTGTATTTTTACTGCTCAAAATCCTGACAACATGGAAGAATGGGATATAATCTTAATAAATATATTTAATAGACAAACAACTAATGATTTATGTCATCAGCTTGACCCAGACATCCTGCCTCACAATAAGAAACTCACATCAATAACACCAATAGTGAAAATCAAGGTACTACTATATTTTGTGGCCACAGCATCATTTCAATATACTGTGGCAGTATCTGGTGGAATGTCACAACCAACCTTCTGTGTTGTGCTACAAAATCTTCTTTCTATAATGATGAGACACATCAACAGCTTCATACGCGTAACACAAAATGAAGATTTAACTAATCTGAAGGGAGAGGAGTACTCCATGACTCGGCTTCTACTTGTGGTTAGAGCAAGTTAAGCAGCAAATATTGCAGTGGTAGCAACATTCCTCCGAAAACAAGTCTAATGCAATTGCAAGAACTTCTGTTTAATCCCTGTGAGTTGTCTTTGTGCAAGTTATACACATCCAAAGTGTCTGTCCTTTTCAGGCTCAACCCATGATCCCTTGTACTTTGCAACAGCAGCGTATAACTGCAAATGTCACAAATTTGAAATGTCCAAATGAAGATGACATGAAGGCCCCTAAAAATAAAAACAAGAAGAATATATTTATTTTACATGGCAAAGTAGACTCCAATGATAAGTTATGAGGACACATTAACTTACAACAATCAGAGATAATCAATGTCAATGAACACTGTAGTCAATGTGTCAAAACTTTGTTTGAACAAAGGTCTTTGCCCTGGAAATTCCTGAACTAACCATTCCTAAAAAATCTCCAGCACAGAACTGATATGCTCATTATGTCGCAAGTTGTTTTGACATTTAATTTATCAATATGTAAATGTAAACTTACAGTCATGTGAAGAAGTTGTCAATAACATCTTGATGTATGTCAATTCCTTCCTCTTCACCACTATCATCTTTATTTGACATTTCAACATCCTCATCCGATGGGACTTAGTGGTCTCCCTCTTCTGTGATGTATGGGATGTTCCATCGCAGGGTTATGCTGGGCAACGTGCAGCAGGCCACGGGGATTTGGTACACTTTATCGGGTGAGTAGAGAAGGGCTCCACCGGGCTCATCCAGACAGCAAATTCTGGCGTCAGGAGCCCAAAAGCCTACTCCACTGGCCTCCGTGTTCTTCCACAGGCCTCATTCAAATAAACTTCTTCTGGTGTTTCTGGATTCCTCAGTGGTGCTAACAACCAGGGTCGGTTAGGATAAGCTGAGTCCCCTCTAAGAAAGCAAAAAAAATATTGAGCAAAAGTATCACATCCCATTGTACATTCCTAAGCTATGAATAAAGCAAATGATCCTATTGTCAGATCATCCTTACCAACAAGCCAGGCCTGCTCAGATCCAGGTTGTGACATTTGCAGGGGTATTCTGCTGTCCCGTAGTAAAAAGGCATAATGTATTGCCCATTGGGAAATGGGCACACACGCTTGAGACATACAATTAGGTAAGCAGACAACTTGCACATTAAATGAATGGAAGTGCTTCTGATTGCAGTAGACCTGTTCCCTGGTGTGTGGTAGCACTAAGGCAATATGTGTGCAATTAATTGCTCCAACCACATGTGGTATGCCACCAAAAGCATAAAAATCTCACTTCACATTTGCAAAATCATCATGTTGTGGAAACTGGATGAAGCTGTTGATGTGCCTCAACATTGAAGAAAGAATTTCTTACAGCACTCTATTGAAAGTTGTTTGTGACATGCCTCCGGATATGGCCACAGTGTATTGGAAGGATCCTCTGACCACAAAATGGAGCACTGCCATGATTTTCACTATTGATGTTATTGTTGTGGGATTCATATTGTAAGGCAGAAGATCTGGATCCAGCTGATTATATAAATCAAGAATAATTTGCCTGTTCAATCCTAATATTTTTATAATATCACCTTCTTCCATGGTGGCAAGGTCTTCAAATAGTCAAGCACTTGAGGCTGTCATCTTCTACATTTAAGAAAAAAATATATCACTTAAAATGGGCAAACAATACTTTGATAATTAACACACAATAATTCCATATGTTTTTGTAACATATATGTACACATCATTTCATTATTGGTGATGTTGAAACTTAGAACAACAATTTTTACATGTCTGATGTATTTAAAAAAGAATGTGCAAATAATACATTTAAGATGTATTATTCATATGTTATTGTTTTCTCTAAAATTCTGTCAACTGAAGTATAAAATAAACCGAGTCACTATTGATTTTAAACACAGTAACACATTACATTTTACTGTGTCAAATTTATCAAAAAACAAGAATGTATGTATTTTGCATTTGGTCAACAAACTAGCCACCATTTTGAAGGGTAGGGACTCACTTAGCATTTAAAAATACCTGGTTCACATTATAAAATGGCGGCTACCTGACATTGCTGTCAATATATTTGCTATACAACGGCGGTCAGCGGAATCTGACCTATTAGTAGGTGTAACACTACACAATGGACACAGCCATAGGCTAACATGTGTGACGGCAGTGCACGAAGGCCAATGGCTGTGCCTGTCTCCATTGATGATCACGTACGTTTTGTACATGTATGTGACGAATCGAAAAAAGCCCATTTGCTTCTTAACACTGCAGCCAACAACACCTCTTCCATTTTTGCTGATGTTATCGACCTCTGGAAGCCCCGATGCTGGGCAAAGTACGTGACAGGGCTTCTAACTTCTCAGCAGAGGAGTTAGAAATGCTGACAATGGAGGTCTTGTCAGTGTACAGTCAGCTGTATGGGAACCCAGAGGAAAAGGTACATGTTTGAATGGTGAATGTGTTTCTAAATAACTATTTTTTTAACCTCGTCGCTGCCAGGCCTTTTCCCCCTCAGGTGCCAGGCCTTTTTTTGGCTACTTGGTGTAGTTTGTGCTTAGGACCTCATAACGTTTTGTTCACATAAGCTACCCATGCCAAATTTGTGTCCTTTTTCCCCAACATCCTAGAGATGTGGGGATTCTAGAGGTACCCAGAGTTTGTGGGTTCTCCTGGAGGAGACCAAGAAATTTGCAAAAATACAGCAAAATTTTGTTATTCAAATAATAAGGGAAAAAAGGGCTGCAGAAGAAGGCTTGAGTTTTTTTCCCCTGAAAATGGCATCAACAAAGGGTTTGTGATGCTAAAATAACTATCTTCCCAGCTTTCAGGCACTGGCAGACTTGAATCATAAAACCACATTTTTCAACACAATTTTGGCATTTCACTGGGACATACCCCATTCTTACTATATTTTGGGGCATATTTATACTCCGTTTGCGCCGAATTTGCGCCGTTTTTTTTTACGCAAATTCGACGCAAAACTAACTCCATATTTATACTTTGGCGTTAGACGCGTCTAGCGCCAAAGTTCATGAAGTTAGCGTCATTTTTTTGCGTGAACACCTTCCTTGCGTTAATGATATGCAAGGTAGGCGTTCCCGTCTTAAAAAATGACTGCGATGCATATGCGTCGTATTTATACTCCCGGGCAAAAATGACGCCCGGGAGTGGGCGGGACTAAAAAACCTGCATTTGCGCCGGATTTTAGCGCCTGGGTCAGGGCAGGCGTTAAGGGACCTGTGGGCTCAGAATGAGCCCAGAGGTGCCCTCCCAAGCCCCCAGGGACACCCCCTGCACCCTTGCCCACCCCAGGAGGACACCCAAGGATGGAGGGACCCATCCCAGGGAAGAAAAGGTAAGTTGTGGTAAGTATTTTTTTTATTTTTTTTTGTGGCATAGGGGGGCCTGATTTGTGCCCCCCTACATGCCACTATGCCCAATGACCATGCCCAGGGGACAGAAGTCCCCTGGGCATGGCCATTGGGCAAGGGGGCATGACTCCTGTCTTTGTCATGTTAATGGCGTCTGGGCGCCAAAAAAAAATGGCGCAAATCGGGTTAAGACGATTTTTTTGCCTAAGCCTGACTTGCCCCATTTTTGGACGCCCAAACGCCATTTTGCCCTACGCCGGCGCTGCCTGGTGTACGTGTTTTTTTTTCACGCACACCAGGCAGCGCCGGTCGGCTAGCGCTGGCTAACGCCATTCAATAAATACGGCGCCCGCATGGCGCTTCAGAATGGCGTTAGCCGGCGCTAATTTTTTTGGCGCAAAACTGCGTTAGCGCAGTTTTGCGTCAAAAAGTATAAATATGGCCCTTTGTGTTTTTAGCCTCCTTTCAGTTAGTGACAGAAATGGGTGTGAAACCAATGTTGGATCCCAGAATGCTAAACATTTATGAAAAGTAGACAAAATTCTGAATTCAGCAAGGGGTCATTTGTGTAGATCCTAGAAGGTTTTCCTACAGAACATGACAGCTGAAATAAGAAAATATTGAAATTTAGGTGAAAAACCAGCCATTTTTCTCCACATTTTACTCCATAACTTTTTCCTACCATGTCAGATTTTTTAAAGCAATATACCGTTACATCTGCTGGATGCTTCTGGTTGCGGGAATATATAGGGCTTGTAGGTTCATCAAGAATCCGAGGTACCAAGAGCCAATAAATGAGCTGCACCTTGCAGTGTGTTTTTGTTCTATACCGGGTATACAGCAATTCACTTGCTGAAATATAGAGTGAAAAATAGGTATCAAGGAACCTTTGTATTTCCAAAATGGGCACAAGACAAGGTGTTGATAAGCAGTAGTTATTTGCACATTTCTGAATTCCGGAGTCCTTATATTAGCATGTGAATTACAGTGCATTTCTCAAATAGACGTCTTTTTCACACACGGTCTTACATTTGGAAGGAAAAAATGTTGAGAAAGACAAGGGGCAATAACACTTGTTCTTCCATTCTGTATTCCCTCAAGTCTCCCAATAAAAATGGTATCTCATTGTGCGGGTAGGCCTAGTTCCTGCAACAGGAAACGCAACATGGACACATCACATTTTTAGATTGAAATCTGACGTGTTTTTCGCAAAGTGCCTAGCTGTGGATTTTGGTATCTAGCTCAGCCGGTACCTAAGGAAACCTACCAAACCTGTGCATTTTTTAAAACTAGACACCTAGGGGAATCCAAGATGAGGTGATTTGTGGGGCTCTCACCAGGTTATGTTACCCAGAATCCTTTGCAAACCTCAAAATCTAACAAAAACATACTTTTTCCTCACATTTCGGTGACAGAAAGTTCTGTAATCTGAGAGGAGCCACAAATTTCCTTCCACCCAGCATTTCCCTAATCTTCCCAATAAAAATGGTACCTCACTTGTGTGGGTAGGCCTAGTGCTCGCAAAAGGAAATGCCCCAAATGACACTATGTCGACACATCAAAATGATCAAATACAAAAAAACCTGTTTTTGCGGGGGCACCTGCGTTTTTGGTCCTGGGCTCAACAGCCATATAGGGAAACCTACCAAACCCAAACATTTCTGAAAACTAGACACCTGAGAGAGTCCAGGGAGGTGTGACTTGCGTGGATCCCTCAGTGTTTTCTTGCCCAGAATCCTCAGCAAACTTCAAATTTAGCTAAAAAAAACATTTTTTTTCCACATTTCTGTGTGGGATCACCGCACCGGGACAAATTTCCTACCACCCAACGTTTCCCTCAGTCTTCCGGTAAAAATGGTACCTCACTTGTGTAGGTGGGCCAAGTGCCTGTGACATGGAAGAGCCAAAAATATGTTGAAATTGAGGGGGAACAAAAGCGGGGCCAAAAGGGCAGTGTGAAAAAGAACATTTTTAGGCTGACAAGTGGGGCAGAATTTTTATTGGTATAGATGCAACAATGCTGGGTGGTGGGAAGTTTGTGGATTCCTGCAGATTCTGGAAGGTTCCATCACACAAATGTGGGAAAAATGTGTGATTTCCGGCAACGTTGGAGGTTTGCAGGGTATTGTGAGTAAGAAAAAGGTGAAGGGTGCATGTGAAGCAAACCACCCTGGACTTACCCAGATGTTTAGTTTTCAGATGTGTCTAGGTCTTGTGGAATTTTCTACATGGCAGCGCCCCAAAGTCCAAAAAGTGCAGCCCTCACCATTCCAAGTGGGACGATTTTGAGAGTTAGACAAGCTCTCATGGTCCAAATGTAAAACCAAAACACAAAATAATCAAATGTCCTCTGGCTTGCCGTGGGATAAGATGTTTTAGTGTGCGGGGGAGAACTGAAAGACTGTTATCCCCTTCAGTTGGGGTGGGGGCATAACCATGCCCATATTTGTTGGTATCCACCACCCCACTATTTTTTCTTTTTTATTCCCTGGCATTTAGTAGTCTATCTGCCTCCCCCAGGGAGTGGATGTGGGGGTAATTGCCCGCTCTGTCCAGCGGTGGGCAGAACAACTTTGTTCCCATTTATTTGAGGTGTGGGTATGGCCATACCCCCACCCTCTTATTTTGGAACAAAAACTTCCCTTGTCTCTGGTAGGCTTTCAGCCTCTCTTGGGGGCAGATGGGCCTTCCAAAAATAGGCTGATCTGCCCCCAAGGGGGGCAGATATGGCCAATAGTAATGTGCCCCCATGAGGAGTGACCCTTGCCCAAGGGGCTGCCCCCCAAACAAAACACACACATACACACACACACCAATCCCTGGTGCCTAGTGGTTTCTGACCACCTCGAGGGAAGATCAGCCTAATAGAAATAGGCCGATCTGCCCCCAAGGGGGGCAGAAATTGCCTAAAATGAATTTGTCTCCTCTGGGGAGCGACCCTTACCTAAGGGATCGCTCCCCTTGCGTGGAATTGGCACAAACAAAAATCTCTGGTGCCTAGTGGTTTCTGCCCCCCTCTTGGGGGCAGATTGACCTAATAGACATAGTCTGATCTGCCCCCAAGGGGGTCAGAAATTACCAAAAATAAATTTGGTTGATCCCCTTGCATGAAATAGATGCAAAAATAAATCCCTGGTGTCTAGAGGTTTCAATAAAAATAGGCCGATCTGCCACCAAAGGGGGCAGAAACAGCCTAAAAAGATTTTTCCCCCCAGGGGAGCGACCCTTACCTAAGGGGTCACTCTCCACATCTAAAAAACTAAAACAAAAACAAAACAAAAAAGATCCCTGGTGCCTAGAGTTTTCTGCCCACCTGGGGGTAAATCGGCCTAATTACAATAGGCTAATCTGCTCCCAAGGGGGGCACAAATGTCCAAAAACAATTTTGCCACCCCCAGGTGAGCGACCCTTGCCTGAGGGGTCGCTCCCCTTACATGAAATTGACAAAAAATCCCTGGTGCCTAGTGGTTTTTGAACCCCCCTTGGGCAGATCAGCCTAATAAAAATAGGCCATCAGCCCCCAAGGGGGGCAGAAATGGTCTAAAAATAGTTTGCCCCCCAGGGGAGTGACCCTTACCTAAAGGGGTCGCTCCCCTCCTTAAAAAAAACAAAAAACAATCCCTGGCGTCTAATGGTTTCTGCCCCCATGGGGGCAGATCGGCCTAATTACAGTAGGCTGATCTGCCGCCGGGGGCCAAAAAAGCCTTTAAAAAATTGCCCCCCTAGGGAGTGACCCTTGCCCCTTATTCATATATGTACAAAAAATAAAATCCCTGGTGTCTAGTGGGCATTTCTGCTGCCCGATCACTTCGCCACCCTGTTCAACACCTCTGTCAACATGGCAACATATCCCCATGCCTGGAAACATGCAAGAGTCAGACCATGACTCAAAAAACCCTCCGCCGACCCCTGCAAACCCAGAACCTGCCGGCCAATCTCCTGCTCTCATTCCCAGTGAAGGTACTGGAAAAGATCATCAACAAACAACTCATGACATACCTTGAGCAGAACCACCTACTTGATATCTCCCAATCCGGCTTCCTCAGCAATCACAGCACCAAAACCACCCTGATTGCAACCACTGATGACATCCGAATCCTCCTTGACCGAGGACAAACAGCAGCTTTGATCTTCCTTGATCTCTCAGTACCTTTGACACCGTATCCCACAACATGCTGACTGAAAAACTCCACCACATCAGGCTCCAAGGGGATGCGCTAAGATTGATGACCTCCTTCCTCACCGGAAGAACCCAGAATATCTACCTCCCACATTTCATATCCGAACCCAAGGAGATCACCTGCGGTGTCCCCCAAGGCTCATCCCTCAACCCCACGCTCTTCAACGCAGATATGACCTCACTGGCCAACATTGTCAGTTGTAATTTCCTACACGGACGACATCCAACTCATCCTATCACACACCAACAACCCCTCCACCAGCAGAACCAGCTTCCACAGATGCATGACAAGCGTCGCTAATTGAATGAAAAACAACTGCCCGCAGGTGAACACAGACAAGACGGAAGTACTGATCTTTGGAAACAGCAGCAAACACATTGCATGACTCCCTGTGGCCATCAGCCCTAGGACCCACACCCACTCCCTCTGACCATGCCAAAAACCTCGGAATCATCAGTGACAGAAGAGCTCACCATGAAATCACAGATAAATGCGCTCTCTTCCACCTGCTCCCTCACTTTGTGCATGCTACGTAAGATTTTCAAGTGACTACCTCTACACACAAGATGTACCATGACACAGGCCCTCATCACAGTTATCTGGACTACGGACATGCCCTCTATGTAGGAATTGTCACGCACCTCCTACAGAGGCTTCAGACCATACAGGACGCCACAGTTAGTCTCATTCTTGGCCTTCCCCAACAAACCCATTTCACACCCCACCTTAGGCAACTCCACTGGCTCCCCATACCGAAGAGGTGTCAATTCGAGCTGCCGACCCATGCACACAAGGCTCTACACAATCAAGAACCTGCATACATTGACCACCGCCTGAACATCCACCAACCGTTGAGAAGATTATGCTTTGCCTCCCTTTCACTTGCCCATACTCCCTGCATCTAACGAAGCAGAAGTGGAGGGTGCTCCTTCTCTCATGTTGTAGCAAAAACCTTGAAAAGCCTCACCACACACCTCCGGACAATCACCTAACTTCTGGAATTCTGAAGGGCCCTCAAGACCTGGCTGTTCAAATGAGCCTCCAGGACCCGCAAGTGCTTGGAAACCCTTTCAGGTGACTAGCCGCGCTTTATAAATCCTGATTTTATTGATTGATTGATTGAAGCACAAGAGTTATTAAAAGTGACTTTTGCAGATTGACAATGTTCATAGTGCAAAGTCTTTTTTGCTAGATGTTTATTTTTGTGACATGAGTTCACTCATCAAAACAACCAATCTGTGCCATTCATAGGTGTTAAATAATTGCATGAGGAATATGAACTGTTTAAGTGGAATTATACAAAATTAAATTTAACTAATGTTGGTAATTTCCTAAACTGTGAGCAAATGGGTCCATTGTATGTTCCCTTCATGCGTGGGGTAATGGTAAAGTATACCTAGGTTTTATAGCCTTTTAGCAGATGAAGTATTGAAATTGGAAACTGTTTTGTTAGATAACCTTGTGACCATTTTGACTAGCACAGATATGATAACAATGTTGGATGTGTCTTTTCAGCAACTTCAGCAGCAGGCAAAGAAGACAATGGCCATGAAGGCAGAGAAGCAGCTTGCCACTGTGTTTCAAATTGAGAAATAGTGGACCCAATGGACACAGTGGCATGGAGGTTGAGGGGACTGGCATGGAGGCCACAAGCTCAACATGTTTTTCAGAGGCCTCTACAGAAGACCAGTCCCTAGTGGTGGTGGACCCAACAGGGCCTGTTCCAGCTGCATCCTTGTCTGCCACCCAGAGTTCCATCTCCACCCTTCCTCTTACTCCCCCGATTTAGCCAAACCCAACCACCTGAAAGGGCTGGGGTTTACTTGTTGCAGGCACATCCCCCCACCACTGTCCCCCTAGCTGCACTCAGCTTAGAGGCTGTTGACCTCTTATGCAGCATCTCTGTAAGCCAGACAGTTATTGTAATATGCATCCAGGGGCTTAGTTGCCATTCATAGTTTATTGTCTGGCATGCAGAGACCTCTTGCGAAGATAGCCTCTGCACTGACTGCAGCTCCCCAACTGGCCCAACTTTGTGCCACTTCTCCAGTCCCTGACTCCTCCCAAATCCCAAATCCCAACTCCCACCCCAATCCCAAGAACACTCACTTCCTTGAAGGCACTCACTCAACGAACAAGAGCAGCACACTCGCACCCACACATAAACACAAACACACCAAGAAACACAAACATGCACCCATGCAAGAGAAATGCACTACTGATACTACACCCACAGGTACCACATCAACCACCACACCCTCATGGACTACCACCATACCCAAATCCACAACTATCTACCACACCTAACTCAGCAACCACTACACTGACAACCACAACACCAACCACCACAGACACATGCACCACCATTTCCACCACCTCAACCACAACCACCACCACACCCATGACCATCAGCACACCAACAAGCACCACAACATCCACCTCTACAGCACAGACATCCAAACACACACAGTCACACACATGCACATCTACACACAAAACAACACCCACACACTCACATTCATCTGAATACAAAACACCTAAAAAACCACATACATCTGAACATACACCAGACACACATACATGTAAAACACACACAGACATATGCACCATAACCATACCAACCACCTCAACAGGACACTTATGCAAACAAACAGACACACCAGCACCCACCAAACACAAACACACACTCACCCAAACACACACATACCTTCCAAGACACACACACCCAAACATACACCACATACACCAGACCCACATTCAGCTCCAAAACATACACACACAAACGCCACTCCAGCTATCTCTACCTCCCAAACCCCATCCTCTGCCTTTTGTACCTTTTGTACACCTTCTTCTCCACCCACCTTTACTGAATACCTGTCCCTGACCCCAAAAAAATCCAAAACCCACCCCTCCCAAGAAAGATCATTGAGATTCCTGCTCCTGCTCTCCCCATTAGATGCCCCTTACTGAGGAGGCTATCCCCTGGCAGTTCCATTAGGATGTACGTAATTAGGCAAAAAAACTAAATATTGATGCACTGCATCATGTATTATTGGACATTTATGTTTTGTTCAACTTCATACTTTTTGAGGGACGTTTCCCATTTAAGAATAAAAATGTTTATTTTCATGAAGTTTGCCCCGGCATTATTTATTGAATAAAAGCAATTCATTGAGTCAATGTTATTGATTAAAATGTGAGTAACATGAACGTAATTACACTTATGACAGTGAACATTACAGGCTTTATTTTTGACATATTTGTATTGTGCATAAAATAGTGATGAACATTTGTAATAGACAAGTTAATTCTGGTGCAATAATTCATCATGATGATGGACACTTACACCAAAATTAAGCATGTTTATATTTATGTAACTTGTGAATGCAGGTGTGCTAATTTAAAATTGATAAGTGTTAATAAGAAACACATATTTATTATTCATGGAAAATGAAAAAAAAAAAACGTTTGAGTTAAATGAAATCTAATGATATACAAAAAATGCACTAGACCAGGGGAAATGTGACATTAACACATCGATGAGATATTCAAAGTTTAGGGGTGACATTGGATGCATATTTTGTGTAAACCCGCTTGTTGCATTTGGTAGTGCACCTACTACATTATATTGGATTTATGTAGTTAAAATAATGTGCACTGTTTATGTATCTAATATAGTAGTTTATGGATTACTAAACACACCTGTATGGACACATTTCGAATTAGGGAGCACTGACAGTACCCAGCCAACATAACACCTTGGATATGAGTGTAATCTCTGGTCCCAAACTTTACTCATCCTAAAATAGGTTAGAAAGTTGCAAAGAGTCTTGTGTAACATACAAGTCTCAAGTCATAGCAAAACTTACCTAAAGAGCAAAGGAGTGTTGAATGAAAAAAGGGGCCTGATTCATAAGGTAACCTACACTTTTGAGTACGTTTAAACTTTTAAGTAGGTTTACTACTTTTCGTTATTCACAAACTGCACTTTTGCCATAACTTATACTTTTGTAGTAAGTACAGAACTGCACATGACCAACCCCTGGAAGTGCAACACCCTCCCATAGAAATGAATGGAGGCAGGACCATGAATGTCAATTCACCAAAATGCCAGGGGTAGCAGAAGTTAAATCATACAATGTTTGATATCCACTTTTACTCACACACACACACACATGCTTACACATACACACAAATTCACAATTACATATGATCTCACTCACATAAACACACTCTCACCTACAAGCATGCACACAGTATACATTTAAAAGCATTTATTGGTTACCTCAGCTGCCGTGGAAGAGCATATTCCAGCTAATTGAACTCCATTTTTATTACACTAACAGTGAATAACATATTGTTATTCACTATTAGTGTCATAAAAAAGTGACAAAAAACAAAGAATGGAGCCAGCTGCCACTGTATTCCTGGCACTGATTTTGCTATCCTTAGGGGCCAGGGGTCACAAAGGCAGTCCCAGAGGTAGCAAGGGACAAGCCAGGGGTCGCAACTGCACCCCCTGGCGACCCCTAAATGACGTCCATGCAGGGATGTACTGCAAACGTGTAAGTTACTACAAAAGTGAAGTTTGTGACTAGAGGAAAGTAGTAAACTTACTGAAAAGTATAAGTTACTGCAACAGTGCAGTTTGTGAAGAGCACTTGTGGTATGTTTGGCAGCACTACTGTAGTACTACGAAGCATTCTGCAAAGTGTGATTTGTGAATCAGGCCCACAGTCTTAATATGCTAGGTGCCAGCTACAAACAGCTGCATTTAACCTGGAAGGAGCATGCTTGAATCCTTGCTAATATGAAGACAACATTTATTTATTTTAAGGTTGATAATAAGGGATCCACGGTGTAATAATAAACACTTAGAAAGTATTTTCTATATAAAAGTAAACGATTACTGTAATAGCATTAACCTGATAATCCAACAGAACAAGGTTACATGTCAGAATATTGAGCACAAAAAATTGTTTTACAAAAAGATTGCAGTCAGGATATTGACTACAAAACTACTATCAGGAGGTAAGTATAGATTTACTTTTCTCAACTCCACATCTACTTGCTTTGAAAATCTATATATTATAATAGTACATATAACAGACGTTAAGTGAAGGACCCCTACATTTACTGGATATACTTACCTTCATGATATTTTTGTAGATGAGCTTTTGGCTTTGATATATTTTTAGCGTGATATTCCAAACTCAGTATTCTAGTAAATTTAAGAGTACACATACAAAGAAGCAACTTACATGAATATATATATTTTATGAAGTGGCAAATAGGTCAATAATATTGCTAGACAAGTGTTGCATTGTTCCAATTTGTGCTTCCATTCCACTATGGGGAGTCAAGAATCTAGTAGCAAGTTGTAAGTTTATCCCTTAACTTCTCCCTTCCAGGATACACCTCTAGCAAAAACGAAGTACTGAATGTCAGTAAAAGGCGTTGCTTGCTGTCCTGGTGAAGTGGAACCAATTACTCTACCCTGCATGCTATTTCTCACATGCATGTAGCAGCGCTGCTAGACGAGTGCAACTGTTGGCAGACAACACTGGAACACAGTATAGAAAATTCAGTTGGGGTCTGCCTGGAATCCAGTTCTAACTCAAGAATAGTTTCCGTAACTATAATCCCTATGTGCCCACTGTATTTCTCCAATGGGGCTTTGGGAACTATCTTAAAGGGCCAATGACACATTATGTTTATTTCTATATCAGATGATAGTTCTGTTCAACCCGACCTCACAGGGGCACGTTCCTAAATCTTACTTCATCCCAGTGAAAACAACTTTACTAGTGATCCGATAACTTTCAGGTTACTTCAGCTCCCAGCACTTTCTGCATTGAGCTCAAGGATGCCCTTTCTGCCACAGCCATTGTCTGGGGAGTAGGATCTGCCTCTGCCATTGTCACATACATTTTAGGTAAAATTGAAGGACAGTAGAAATGTGCTCTTATACAAAATAAGGTTTTTTTCAGGGACTACAATGGCAACGTTTTACTTGAATCACCACTAAAGACAATGATGGTTTTCTGCCCCTTGGGCCATAAAATATAAAGAAAAAATCTCTGTGGGAGTTTGGGCGGACAGTCACCAGAGACAGAAAGATTTTTATTGCAGTAGGTAGATGGGAAGGCTTCCTGTGAGGACCCATGGAGAACTTTGATGAGTGTACCGTGGGGTCTGAATTTTGAACTCTAGAGCAGAGATGCTTTCTTATAGTGCCTTGTGCCACAAGTACTCTACTGTACTCTCAACAGCATTGTCATTGAAAACAGAGATGCGGTCTATCTATCATACATAATGAGGTAAGAAAACTGAGCTTAGTTTGAAATAAAGACAGGGGGAACTGACAAGGAAAATGCTTACTACAATACTCATTACACTCTGAAATTACCATTTAAATAGCCTGTGTTCTTTTGTGTCTTTACCTTATCAGGGATAAAGAGGGAATACAAAGAAAAGGAAACTTAGCTCATGTATTTATAAAGAGGAAATGGTGCATAGCAACAAACTTGACTATGCTAAATTTGGGGGATCATTATTCTATTTTATATTAACCATTTACTGCTTGATACATGAAGCCACATATCTTCATAACTATTAAATATTCATGTGACAATTCATTTAGTTGGGTCTTTTATAGCATGAAGATGGTGGAGAAGGTTTAGAGCACTTTATAAAAACAAAACCTAGTACCAGAATAACAAAATATATTAGAATTGCAATAAAAAAGGATCAGCATTATTTCAAAAGAAGGATAGAAGTAGAAAACAAAGAGGCTATATTGATTGTGAATCATAAAAACAGGAATGGGAAAGGATGATAGTAGGTCAGTAAGTGAATGAGCATGGTAAAATAGCCATTTCCAAAGTTCTTTCTCCTTCACCATTATATCAAACTGGTCTAGCAAGAAACTAAGATGTAAATCTGTGCTATCAAATAATTTCAAATAATTTCAGCCTTCCTAATTTAGAATATCTACTGCCTTATCACTCTTCTCTAACACCCAGAACGCCAAATCCTCCTTTTAAAAAAGCAATGTCAGATAGCCACAGTGACTTTGCTGCTCTGAAAGAAAAAAGAGTCAGGACCAAAAAGTTGCCGTCTTGATACTCTAAAAATCTCAATGCAGAGACAAAATAACTAAGGGTAACCAAACAAATTAGGCCTCTGCTTTAATCTATTCTCATTTTGAAAATCTTTGTTCTGGGCTAGGAGAACTTACAAAAAACATGTGTTAAATGTCAAGAATTTCCTGATCAAAATTCAATGAATTTATTGAACCCATTACCAAATGAAAATCTCTAGTCATCCACTTTCTCCCACAGCCCTCACCTTACCAACTACAAACTACATGATCAATCAAGTCAAGTGCTCTTTTGCACAAGGTAAATCCTTAGTCTCAGTTAAAATTAGTCAAGGAACTTCCCTTCCTAAAAAACCCACAGCAGATTAGTTGTCTTTCCTAGCTAAAGATCTGGAAAATTGTGCTGTTGCCAAACTGAATAAAATGCTGGTGACACGATTCTTCTTATTGATCCACTTTCGTTTCAGACTCACTGCAGGTATTGAGGCAGCCATGTTTCAAATTATTGATGATGCCTTACTTGGACAATGATACTTCTTGTAAATTGATACTTTGCAACCTGTGCCCAGCGTCCAAAACTGTTAGACATGAAATCCTTTTTGAGATCCTACAATCCTCCTGCATGTGCATAAGCAGCTCTCTTTTAAAATGGTGTATGTCCTACTTTTGTAATTGCTCTCAAAAGCTCAAAGTAGGTAAATCTCACCCAAAAACAGTTCTTTTACTCCAAGGTGTACCTCAAGGTGCAATTCTTGCCCTCATTCTTTTTAGCCTATATCTTCTGGTGCTCTCCTTTGTATGGTAAAACCAACCAATAATAGGGAAATTACACATAACGTTATCTTAAGGCATCCTCTTCTGGTGACATCTCTGTTCCATTTTCTGGCATGAATATAATTCAGACATGGATGGCTCACCACTACTTCAGCCATAACCGTCCTAAAACTGAATTCCTTCTTATCTCTCTTTCTCACATCTCAACTCCTTCAACATCTTTAAATATGCAAAGGCAATAATTGTATACACTCAATTCCTTGGTTATTTAATTCACCTAAAACTCACCTTCATACTTATGTCAATATTATGTGCTATTTTACATCCTACCATATATTTTCATATAGTATCCTACATCATATGAATGAGAGACAGGCATTGTGTTTAGAAATAAAAGGATGATTCAGCCATGTGTAGCCAGTTCGACTTTTTGTTGGTCAAAATCTGTGTGAAAGCTTACGATCTAAATGATATGTTTTAAATAGGATACATATTACAGAAAACATTTAAAAGGAAAATTAAGCTCCAAAGACAATGTTTGCTAAAACATGAACAAACTTTTACTAATATTATAATGTCTCAAAGTTGGTGCCTGTCAGACAGATTTAAATATGAATCATAACTGTGAAACCCTACCACAATTGTTTGTTGAAAACTTTGATAGGTAGTGCATCATTTTTGTTTTTTGTGCCGCACCCTTTTTACATTTGATCTATTATGTAAATCCGTGTGCTTGGTTGTGTCAATCTAATGTTTTTAGGTTGCAACATAAGTACTTATATTGTATGTCTTTCTTTCTTGCAAAGCACTGCAGCACAGTAGAGCAGTGGTTCTTAACCTTTGGACTTCTTTGCCCCCCCCTTAATAATTACTGGAATCTGTGGATTCCCACTGAATGATTAATGGAATCCAGGGACTCCCAATGAGTCATTATTAGAATCCAGGTACAATACTTGATCATTTTCACTGATTTGAAGTGCTAAACAATACAAAAAAATAAAGAAACAAGCATTCATAAAATTAATTCACAAAAAATGTCATATCGTATTTAAATTACAAGCAAATATTAAGCAAGCATTGGCAAAGCCAATAGGTTTTGGCAAAGCTCGAGCTGTTGGTCTTGTCAATGAGTATGTCTTTTAGCCATGTCATCTAGCAGCACATCTGCTGTCAGCACGGCTGCCATAGATGGTCCTGCCCCCAGGGCTGGCTCCTGGTTTGTTCCAGGGTGCCAACCCCCAGGGCATAGCTGTTTGCAAACAAACTCCACTTTCTGACAGTGGGAGCTTTTCATCTGTTCTGCATGCAGGGAGATTGTCATTGCAACATTCTCTCCATGCAATGACTTAAAAATATCATACTGGGAAGATGTTTGGTACAAAAGTTATAGTTACATTTGGATTTAAAGTGGAATAGAGTCACTTCTGGCCTAATGGTCAAGGTCTTGTGCTGTCACTCAGTAGGCTGAAGATTCAAATCCTAGTATTGCTTGGAAGTGTGTTTGCTTATTTACTAGTGTTTTGACTGTTAAACCTTCCTAGTGATAGAACATTCACCTTTCTTTCCAATCACATGCATGCATTTACTGTTATGGTATGTCTGGATGCATCACAATAAGGAATCATCTATAGCCAAAATGTGAAGGTCACAGACCCTCACACTGAAAGTTGAGGGTTCTAACCCAGGTGTGTCTGTGGTCATTTTCCTTCTTTAATGGCTTTTAAACTTCAAAATTTAAGGTTCATACTGAAAGCTGATCTCACTCTTTTATTGACAAATAAATTTTTCTTTTCAATATGTCCAGAAATATCCCATTCTAAGTGATGCTAACATGTTAGTAGATAGCACCAGAGGATTGTAACTATGCCTTTGTCCCTATCTAGCTTGGCATGGATAGAACTGTGCTGATCTTATGCTTAAAGGATTTGCTGAATAAACAGACATTTGAGGTGAGCACATCTCGAGTGTCACTGGTGTTGCAGGGTGCTCCTTACTGGAGCTGCTCTCCACCTAAACCTCGGAACTACCCAGAGTTCTCTCTTCTTGATAATTATATATATATATATATATATATATATATATACACACACACACATATACACACACTAGAAGATGAAGGATCACAAGAAAACAGCCAGGGCAAACATCTGGATCCCAAAGGATACATTGAGTCACAAGAAAACAAAATATCCAAGCAAGAAGTGACTCTAACAGAAATTAGAATCTTCACACATGATGCTTTTTGAAAATCCAGCAGTGTCAGCTGTGCAGCCACTGAGCAAACCATCTTTTACTTCCTGAGGATGGCAGAAGCCAAAACGTTGTAGTGGAAATATATTTTTGTTCTTTGGTGAGACCATCTGTATGAGTCACTTCTTTCTTGGATGTGTGTATATATATATATATATATATATATATATATATATATATATATATATACAGACATATCAAAAACAAAGAGCGTTGCACTCTAGGATCCAGTTCTTCAGCTATATTTTATTTAGCCAAGAAAAAGTGCCCCCCCACAGATGCGTTTCGACCACTAGGGTTTGACCCTAGATAAAGCAGTCCCTCCTCAGTTTCCACTATATAGTTCATCTAGCTCTAAGGCATGCTTGTATTTGTAGCCCATATATGTTGTCTATTTACTTACCACATGGAGATTATGGTTTTGTCATACATATCATTGCAGAAATTATAGCTTAGTGCCATATTATCAACCATTACCTCTTATTTCACAAGGCCAGTTGTAATAATTAATTTCATAATTTGGCAAAGCATTGTAAACACACTAAGAGAGTGAAACAATAAAGCTTTCATACAAAATCTATGACTGATGATCTTAATTGACCTTTTTTTAGGTTAAGCAATCCTTTATTGAATAAATAGGACATCAGGGTTTATATAGGTCGATACAGAGGTAACCAAAAAGTGAAAAACTAGCAGTGGCTGTAGTAAGAGGGGAGGGAGGGAAGCTGAAAAGGGAGTGAAATGAAGGAGGGAGGGTGGTAAACAACATTCACATTGATATTAAATATCCTCATATGTTGAGATATGAGAATGCAAAGTGGTCACGCCCAACAATAATAAAGAGCCAAGAAGAAACAGGAGTCCCAGGAAGTATGTATATTGGATAGGACTTAAGCGTGGTGACCAAGGATGTGGAAGGCAGAGGGAAGGTAGGGAGAAACATACTAGGGTGGGAGGTGGGAGGTGTTCGATTGGTCGGGGAGAGCCAGTAATGGGCTGATATAAGGTAAGTTAAGAGTGGGCAGGGTTGGGGTGTAGAGGAGCACATGAAGAGACAGGAGAAACACGATAAGTCAGAGAGAAGGGAAAGGCTGCCGTTGGCTTGGCAGGTCTGAATGAGGAGAGGAGGAGGATGGGAAATTGGGCAATGGGAAGAGAAGGGGGCAAATAAGGTGTAGGGGAGAGGCAGGTTGGTTGTCAGGGTTATCTCAGCACCCCTTGTGAGGTAGAAAGCAGGGAGTGGCAGGGATAACTCAATCTGAAGCGTTGTATCCGAGGAAGGGTGCTCAGGTCTGCGCAAACAGTGATGATTGGTCCTGCAAATTATAAATCATACGTTCATGGGCTATAGTCTGTATCATCCGGACTATCCATTCCTCTGGAGTTGGGGGGTAGGGGATCTCCAGTGACATAGGATGCAAATCTTAGCCTTCACAAGGGCTATGTGCAGGAGGTGGGGCCGTGGTCTGGTTAAGTCAGGGGAGCCTCCAAAGTCATGGAGGAGAATGAGAGAGGGGGTAAAGGCATCTGAAGGTTCATAGAGACCACTAGTGTTTTCCTGACCTCCTCCCAGAAGGGCTGGATTGAGGGGGAGTCACAAAGAACATGAGCAATGTTGCAGCGAGCAGCTACATACCGCCAGCAATTAGCGTGCGGCAGGAGGCCCACCCTGTGAAGCTTCACTGCCGTCCAATGCCAGTCATACAATGACTTAAACAGGCAGAATTTCAGCCATGCTTCCTGCACACCCTTGTCTAGGGCCTCCATGAGGTCTGACCATTCCTCCTCTTCTATTTCCACCTGGAGTCAGAAGCTCCATTTAGTGCATAGGCTGTTGGTAAGGGGTGCCAAAAAGTAATGGCCAGTGAGGACGCCATCGAGACGTGACATCACTCCCTTGAAGCAGCCCCAGGTCACAAGGTAGAACACCACCAGCGAAGACGGGAATTTCCAAGGATCGCCCCAAGACAGTGGTGTATACAATGGTGTACTTGTAGATATCTCCATTTCTGCTGAGGACGGAGGCCAAATTCCTCCAGCAGACTTTCAAAGGACTTGAGCCCATCACCAGTGGGAAGTTCATTGAGGCTGTGGAGCTGTGCTCCATTGTGGCCAATTGAGGTCTGCCCCACCAATTCTCAGGTTATCATTACACCATATAGGGGCCTGCACATGCACTAGAGGATGGACTCCCAGGTGTTGGTGCACCCTGCACCAGGCTTTGTGCATGGTGTGGAGCATTTGGTTGACGTAGCAGAATTGAGATAGGCTGTCTTTGTACAAGAGACTTAGGCCACAGTCCCCCTGGCCGGGAGTTAGCTATCATTCAATGACGACCCGCTGTGGGGGGTCCAGTGTCTCAGAGAGCAAGAACGTTAGTTGGGACAGCTGAAGGGCTAGAGTATAATGTTCCACCCATGGTAGCCTCAGACCACCACAAGATCAGCATGCCATGAGCTTGGCTGAAGCCAACCGTGGGTGGAAAGTGTCCCACACAAAGGTATGGATCTATGCATCTATAGGTCGAACAGTCGATAGGGGTACCAGAAGCGGAAGCATACCCAGCATATAGGTGCAACGGGGAGTGTAACCATCGTAACCGCTTGCACTCTTCCCCACAGGGAGACATCCAGGTGCAACCATTTCTCAAAATCGGGCCGTGTACGGCCTATCAGTGGGTCCAGGTTATCTACCACCATGCGGTCGAGTGTCCTATTAATGAGGATCCCCATATATTTCAGGAGCAACGGTGTCCACCAAAAAGGAAAACCATGTACTGCCACACCTCTGATGAAAAGGGGCAGTGCCTCGTCTTTATCTCAGTTCACCCGGTAGCCTGACGAAACCTCAAAGTCATCTATGATCTCCAGGAGATCTGGGAGGGAGCACTGGAGGTCCATCAGCATCAACAGGATGTCATCCCCACACAGGTAGAGTTTAGACTCCCCTCTGGGAAGCAGTATTCCACTAAGATGGGGAGAGTACAAGATAATGGCTGCTAACGGTTCTAAAGCCAGAAGGAAGAGTAGGGGCAAGAGCAGACAGCCTTGCCTTATCCCCCACCGTATTAAGAAAAGGTCTGACAGATAGCCACCACAGTTAACTTGGGCTGTTGGGCTCTCATAGTGCAGACAAACCTTGGCTATGAATTGGTCACCCAGACCAGACTTCTGCAGAGTAGCAAACAAATAGTCCCACTCTATGCGGTCGAAAGCCTTTTCCACATCAAGAGATAGGGCTATAGCTTTGTTCTGTAGATCTCTAGCCTTCCAAAGGACATGGGCCAGAATGTGAAGATGATTCCTAGAGGTGCGCCCCGGAACAAAGCCCACTTGTGCATTGTGTATAAGAGATGGAAGGACTTTGCATAGACAGGTAGCAAGGATGCTGGCTAACATTTTCACATTACCATTCAACAGGGAAAAAGGTCTATAACTGCCACAGTAGAGGGGGTCCTTCCCAGGCTTAGGGATCACCGCTATCACAGCGCTGTTTGAAAGAGAACCTAAGGAGCCTTCACGACTAGCCTCCATGAAGGCCCAACAGAGTGAGTTGATTTCCTCCTCCCCAGCTCACTTGTAAAATTCAGCAGGAAAGCCATCTTCCCCTGGCGACTTATGATAGAGATGGTTGGACATGGTCTGTGCTATCTCGTCTTTGCTGATGTCCCCATTGACCAGAGCCCATTCTTCTGTGGACAACCAGGGCAATCTCACACACTCTAGAAAGGTCATTATTTGTAGGGTACTGGCCACCCTCTCTGGGGTATTTAGCCATCTGTAGAATGCAGAAAATTGGTTGAAAATGTCCTGCGGATTTGTAAGGACCTCTCTACTTGAGAAGCAAAAGGCAGGGATGGTCTGTGCTGTGTCCAGTTGCCATAACTGTGCCACCACATGGCAGCCAGTCTTCTCACCCTGTTTGTAGTGGCAGCTTTCGAGTCATTGAAGCTTTTGTTCTGCCTTGGATGTATAAAGTTTGTTAAGTGCTAGCCAGGCTTGTTCCAGACGGTGGCGCACTAGTAGTGAGGGGCAAGCTGTGTAAGGGCAGGTGAGGGGTGAAATATGATCCACAAGTTTACGTTGGTGGGCCATTGCTTGCTTATTAGCTAGAGCCGTGTCCTGTATCATACGCCCCCATATTGTGGCCTTTGCTGCAGACCACAGTACCCTCTAGGAGCAAACAGAGCCCTTGTTATCCTTCATGTAAGTGGTGACATGCGACCAGAGTTGGCGCTTCATCGGAGGTGTGCTGTAGCGATGTTCGGCTAGCCTCCAGGGTTTGGGGACCAGAGAAATAAGGCCCATGTCCATTGTCAGTAGGACCGAGGCGTGGTCAGAGAGCGCGGTCATCAGGATCAATGAGTCACAAGCGGTGGTTACTGCATTCTGCAAGACCAGGAAATAGTCTAGAAGAGACTGGGTGCCATGAACAGAGGACAGAAATGCGTATTCCCTATCCGTCGGATGGGTAAGCCTCCAGTAGTCAATCAGGCCATAGTCTGAGTTTATATTCCTCAAGAGAGCCCTGTCTAAATGGTTGCAGACATAGATGAGGCCAGTCTTGTCAAGTACAGCATCCTAGGCGAGGCTCCAGTCACCTCCTGTGATGCATCGGGAAGCTCCAATCTCAATGAGAAGACGATTGAGGTGGAGCAGGAACAAGTGTTTAGGTCCTGTAGGCATTTAAACAGACCCTAAGCAGAGCAAGCTGTCTCCTACTTTCAGTTTTGCAAAGGTGTACCTACCCTCGGAGTCAGACCATGTCTTCATGATAGTGATAGGCAGGGTCTTATTGCACAAAAGTACCACACCACACTCCACGATGTCTATGAGGACGGGCAGCTACTGTGGATGGCTTTTCCCACCCAATTTCGATGTAGTTTACTAGATTCGAAGTTGTCTAGGTAGGTCTCTTGTAAGAGAGCCACATCAAAGTGTTTATATTGTGGGTAGAATAGAACTTTCTTACGTGTCACATAATGGGTTAGGCCATGGACATTCCATTAGTGGACCCAGAGCAGATGAGGGGCCTGATGAGTAGGGGAAGCAGTCGTCAAGCGGTGTGGGGTAGTAAATTAGAAATGCAGGAGGCCATGGGCTCTTGGGGGAAAAGTAAACGTCATGAAAGGAGAGTGTGGTGGGGGAAAAAGAAGGGTATACCAGGCACAAGCAGCAAGACAGGGAACTGAGAGGGGGACTCCTACAGACCTGGGCCAATAAGGTGACACGAAGGCCACTGACAGCGCCTTAAATAGGACTATCGTAGATAGTAGAGACTTAAAGGGTATGAGAGTGTGGCAAAGAAAAGAGAAACAAACAGGGGATAAGAGCTAAGTGGTAAATGACAAGTGATGAGTGTGAAGGTGGCACGGGACAGAAAGAGAGAAGGAGAAAGGTATGAAAGGAGCTGGGGGAGAAAAGGAACTGAAGGAACAGAAAGGGGGTGAGAGTGTAGGTTTGACACTAGTCGAAGCAATGTCTTGAGGGCTTTGATCTGTTAGCGGTGGGTCCAAGCTTGTGGGGTCTGCACACCGGCTGGGCCTGTCTGGCAGGGAGGGTGCTTAATGGGCAGCTCAGTATACTGGTATCGGCAAGCACTGACTGGCATCACCGGGAAGAGGCCGGCTGGAGGCTCCAGGCCCATCCAGAGGCAGTGTAAGCAGGGGGCAGGATCTGGGCAGTATGGCCGGAGGGTCACTGGTGGAGGGTTTGGGAGAGGGCAGCCCATAGGGTAGGGTGGGTTAGGTACAGGTGAGCATAGGTGGGAGAGCTTTAACAACTGTAGTGAACAGGGAAGAGCTGCACAACTGGTCGCGAGAGGGGTGGTCCATGGGAAAATAAGACACAAAGTATAACAGTGTATCAGCCTAGTGTCACAAACATTTGCAATCAACATAACATTAATCACATAAGAAAACAAAGTATAAGCTTATTATGAGCACATTAGCAGCTAGCGGTCGTCCTCTATCGCAAATAAGGGCAGCAGCATTGTAGAAAGCATTTCCAGGCTTTTAAGGCGGAAGTCTAAGTCTAAGGCTGGAGGGAAAGGGAGCCGCAGGACTGGGAAGGGGTCCCTGACTGAGTCAGTGTACAATCCTCTTTGGGCATTGCAGCCATCTAGCACTATAGCAACAAAACATTGTGCAATATAGGAGGCCTGTAACACGTATATAAGCATGCAACAAAGTACTTATCCATCTGTTGGGGTGAGTGCACAAAGTGCAGGTCAGCTCCCTGTGATGTAGGAAGGGCCAGACTAAGGACTAAGGGTGGCAGGGAGTTATTTCAGGTGGTGGCGCAGGGTTCAGGGGTGAACAAGATTTATCCCTGCCCTAGTATTGGGTAAGGTGTGTCACCACCTGCAGGGCCTGGACTCTGTCGTCCTGAGGTTGTAGAAGTCTCTCAGGGTCCCTGCCTTTTTGATGGAAGCTCCGTGCTTTGTACCAGGGGTCACCCTAGGGGTCCTGATGGGGCATAGATGTTGAAGGGGTGGCAGCAGATGGTGATAGGGAGGCTGGAGGACCTCTGTCCATGTTCTGGGTCAGAAGGCTATCCATGAAAAGACAGAGTTCCTCAGGGTCAAAAAAATCTCTTGAGTTGCCTTTTTTGGTAACTGACATTCATGCCAGCTCAAACAGGCCATATTTAATATCCAGTTGGCGGAGCCAGGACGGCAGTCATTGGTCCAAGAAGCAGGCCATGATGGGGCAAGACCATGTAGCCCCATCGGCCCACTTTGGACCCATGTGGTGTGCTTATTAAAATTCCAATGGGAGGTCAAAAGTGAGGCCCCTGAGTGTCAGGGGGGTATTACAGAGGAAGGCTGCAATGTTTGTCCCTTCTGTTTGCTCCAGAAACCCGAAGAAGTGGGCATTGTCCTTTTGGTTCCTGTCTTCGAGGTTAATTACCTTGCTGCGTAGGAAGAGGAGTTGCTAGTCCCTATCTGGCAATGCAGGAGATGGCTCTCCAGTGTCGAGACACATTGTTCCGGGTCTGTGATGTGATTTTGGAAGCCCGCAATATGCACATGCATAAATTTGGTCTCAGCTGTCAGAACAGAGATACCAGAGTCCAGCCCCTCCAGCCGGTGGCCCATAGCCATAATTTCTTGGAGATTACTCTCCATTGCGGTGTCCTGTGCGGAACCAGGATGTTCAGAGGAGCAATCAGGCAGCAGTGAATCCCTTGCTGCAGCCATGGAGCGTGGTAGATGAAAACTGAGAAAAGGAGTTGCTGCATGTATTTTCTTGATTCCGGAGTTGCAGCTTTACAGAGAATCTCAGAGAAACCCACTGTGAGCGTCAGCAATGGGAACTGAACGAGGAGGCCGCTTGTGGGGTCAATAGGAAGGAGTAGGTTGAGGGGGAGCAAAGGCAGATCTTTGTGTATCTTGCGGCAGCCGTCGGACCTGCAGGCACCTGTACTTAAGTTCCAGGTGTGCAACTTAGTGTCTTAAGAGACCCCAGAGGATCCTCAGACCAAAGACACAGCAAATGGTCTGAACTGGATATTGCCAGGGGGAGAGAAAAAGCAGCCCTCAATGTGGGCACCACCTCCCTAGGTCCCCTGGGAAGCGGATGGCCCAGGCCACACAATGACCATGCAGGGCTTTAGAGGCTGGTTCATATCCAGTAGCTGCAGGAGGAGTTCAATGCACCGTGGGGGGAAATACTGGCATCTGGGGCAGGGCCTGGCTTTTGGGCAGTCCCCTCCTGTCAGGAAGGCATCCAGTCCATATCACCCAATATGGCTGGTAGGAAGAGGGCCCCTTCAAGTGACAACCAGCTCTCAGGGTCATCAGAAGAAGGCTCACCAGCCCTTGATGCAATCCGGGGGGCCCATCCTAGACAATGCAGGAGGACAATGTAAGCCCGGGCGGAGAGGGAGATGTGGCCAATCGCTGGCCCGTGCGTCCCCCCTCCCCTGCCTCAGAGGTGAGTCTATCCAAGGCCCCTCTGGTGACTGACTCAGTAAGGCCCGGAGGAACGGTTGTTCATAATTGTGAGTGGCGAGGAGATAGGGTCCAATAAGGTGAAGAGGGGGGCACCAGCCTCTTCGGTGCTGGCCCATCAGCCTGATGGTTGTCCGGACACGCCGGTCGGGTGTGGAGCCGCTGTCCGCGGCCTAGTCAGGGTGCCGCTCTCTGTCCAGTGCAGCAGGCCCTGCACTCTCAAGAGCGCGAGGCCGAGTTGATCAGCAGCGCCCCGGTCAGAGGCAGTCTCCAGTGTATGTGACGCAACCCCCGTCACTCTATGGATGCCGCTTCCCACAATCAGTGACCGCCAGCGCATGGAACACCTCATTCAAGCAGCTGTCATTTTCCGTGGTCAGACCACTCCCCTTTATTGACCTTTTTCAATTATTTCTGTTATTTCCAGACAAAAGGTTTATTGAGGACCTTATACAAGTGCTTCTTTGTGAGAGATGCAAAGAGAGTATGTGATTCATACTCACGTTTTATGAACGAGCCAGACAGGATTTAGTTGTCTTGCTGAATGTGTATTATGAAATCAGGGGAGTGTCATATTTTACATCTTTTAAACTCTTATTTTTCTAATTGTTAGGCATCTTGCGAGTGTCACTTTGATAAGCATTTGCACTTTATGTAACTTTTGCACATACAGTTTTTAGGAGAGCATTCTTTGTGAGGGAGGTATAGAAAGTATATGATTAACATGTATGGGCCAAACAGAAATGAGGTGCTATGCTGAATGAGTATTATGTATTCAGGAGAGTGCCAAATTTTATATTCTTCTACCTCTCATTTTGCTAGTTGCCAGGCATCCTTGCAGTGTCACTTTGATAAGCACTTGCACTTCATGCAACTATTGTATATGTTGTTTCAGGAAAGCAACACCTCTAGGGCAACCAAAATATACTTTAAATTATATAATACTGTACTTTACATATAGATGCCCTTCATATTTGATCCATTTCTCTAATTGGATGTAAAGTATGTAAATTGTGCAATGTTACATCAGAAATCTTGGGAAATTGTTTATCTGTGGAGGAATTAAGGGGGTCATTCTGACCTCGGCGGTAAAAGGCGCTTACCGCCGGTCAGAAGACTGCCATAACACTGCCGTGGCCGCGGTAAACCGCCACGGTCATTCTGACCCGCAACTGGCAAACCGCCAAAAACCCGACAGCCACAAAAGTCCGCCACACCAAAGGTCAGCGAAAAAATGGCGATGACCAAACCTCCACCGTCACGCCAACAGAAATACGCCCATACCATTCCGACCCACAAATCCACGCGGCGCTCTTTCAAACGCGGTATTCCATTGGCGGTACACACCGCCGCAGTCAAAATACACACACACATAGAAAACTCAGCCACATTGGTCAGTTTGAAATACACACACCTGATACACATACTAACACCACTCCCACACACCCAACACAATATAAAACACACACCCACATCACCCACAAGCCCCTACGACCGGAAATCATTGACGAAGGCTAGAGAGAGAGCACAGAATAGACAATCCCACAACACAGAGGCACACAACACCATCACCCACACAGAATCCACGCACCAAACACCACACGCACCACACTCATCACCACAAACGCCACACCACACCTCAACCACACCACCCCATGGCACCCCAAAGACACCCCAGGTTCAGTGACGCCGAACTCAGGGTCATGGTGGAGGAAATAGTCCCTGTAGAGCCCCAGCTCTTCGGGGCACAGGTGCAGCACACCACAATTGCCAGGAAGATGGAGCTATGGCAAAGGATAGTGGACAGGGTTAACGCGGTGGGACAGCATCCACGCAATCGGGAGGACATCAGGAAGAGATGGAACGACCTACGGGGGAAGGTGCGTTCCATGGTATCAAGGCACAACATTGCGGTGCAGAAGACTGGCGGCGGACCCCCACCTACTCCCCCAGAATTTACAGCTTGGGAGGAGGAAGTCTTGCACATCCTGCATCCTGAGGGCCTCGCAGGAGTAGGTGGAGGAATGGACTCTGGTAAGGCAAATCTTCACTACTGCTTCCCACCCCCACCACACCTGCATGCCAAATCATACCCCCACCCTCACCCCCTCCCCCATCACACCAACCCCTAGCAAAAGGCTCACCATCACAACCCACCCATCCCAACACCAAGCCCTGCATGCGACCACAAAGCATGGACACCCATCACCAAAGCATGCCCACTGCACACACACATCACCCCCACAAGCCACACTCACAAAAGCCCCCACAAGGAAATGCCTGCACATGGGTACACGGACACCCACCCATCACACGAAATGCCACACACAGAAGCAATAACCATACCTTTATACCCCTGCAGGACCCGAACGCCACCACACCGCCACGGAGGGTCCAGAGATGTCCATCCCACCCCCAGAAGAGGCCCCCAGCGATGACAGCAGCTCTGTCTCCCTGGAGCCAGACGACCAGCCCGGCTCATCGGGGACCTCTGGACAGTCGGTTCCCCACAGACAGCCACAGGCTACACTAGACCCAACCCCCTCTGGGAACACCAGCACAGCTCCCACCCAGCGGGCCCATGCCTCTGTCTCCAGGACACATAAATCAGCGGTGTGTCCACCACTACAGGGCACCCAGGTTGACCCACCACCCCAACAACAACAGGGACCTGGGGGCAGTGGTAGTGGGCACACCGTCCAGGGGACAGAGGCTCAGGAACACAGGGGAACTGGGAGGGCTGCTGTGCGACAGGGGGGGGACAGGCCCAGGGAACCGACTCTCCAAGAGGCCCTCTCCTCCATCATGGGAGCATACCACCGCTCCCAGGAGACAATGGCGACGGTACTGGCCCGGTTCCAGGAGATCCAGGAACTGCAGGAGGAACGGTACATGGGGTTCAGGGAGGAACTGAGGAACATCGGTTCCGCAATGGGGACCATCGTCGTGGCCCTTACCCAGATATTCACCACATTGCGGGACCATGTGGCACCCCAAAGGGCCCCTGTCACTAGCCCAGGCCAGGAACAGCCTACCACCTCCGCCGGCGCTAGTGGACAGGAGGCCCCCACACAACGACAGGCCACCAGAACCCCACCTCCTGCAGAAGAAGAACCACCCCGCAAGCGGAACCTGAGATCTCACAAGAAGACAGAGTAGGATTGCAAGACCCCCGCCAGCCTAAGATACCCCCTGATGTCATCCCACTGTCCCACATTGTCACCCTGTCCAACCTTGAACTGCCCCTGCTCCATCCTTCCCCAGGCATATGGACAATGCACCTGTGCGACTGAGAACTGGACTCTGCCATGGACATTATTCCACCCCCACCCATCACCGTTTCCCAATCATGTACCTATATGTAGCACTTAAAATAAATCACTTATTCCACTTAAAAAAACAGGAGTCTGCTTGTATTCTTAACAAATGTATTACACATAACGGTGCAATAATGTCCAGTTACTTTGTGATGACAACATACCAATTTCAATAAGCTTTAGTCCATGGGCAAACAAAGCTGAAGTCAGGCAGTGGGTCATACAGCTCTGAAAAGGGAAGGGAAAGTCACAAATCAGTTAACAGGAACTGGGGGGGAAACACAGACAGTGGAGACGCATGAGGCCTTAAGTAAATGTAAAATGGGGTGGCTGATTCTTACCTGTGTGCTACTGAAAGTATTGTTGTATGACTGTCTCCCTGTTGTCCGTGTCGTCCCCGTCGTCTTCCTCCTCCTCACTCTCCACAGGCTCCACAGCTGCTACAACACCACCATCTGGACCATCCTCCTGCAGAAAAGGCACCTGGCGTCGCAATGCAAGATTGCGAAGCATACAGCAGGCCACGATGATCTGGCACACCTTCTTTGGTGAGTACATGAGGGATCCCCCTGTCATATGCAGGCACCTAAACCTGGCCTTCAGGACCCCAAAGGTCCTTTCTATGATCCTCCTAGATCGCCCATGGGCCTCATTGTACCGTTCCTCTGCCCTGGTCCGGGGATTCCTCACTGGGGTCAGTAGCCACGACAGGTTGGGGTAACCAGAGTCACCAATGAGCCATACACGTTGTCTCTGTAGCTGTTCCATCACATAAGGGATGCTGCTATTTCTCATGACATACGCGTCATGCACTGACCCAGGGAACTTGGCATTTACATGGGAGATGTACTGGTCAGCCAAACAGACCACCTGGACATTCATCGAATGATAACTTTTTCTGTTACGGTACACCTGCTCACTTTCTTTGGGGGGAACCAAAGCCACATGGGTCCCATCAATGGCACCAATGATGTTGGGGATATGTCCAAGGGCATATAAATCACCCTTCACTGTAGCCAATTCGCCCACCTCAGGGAAAATAATGTAGCTCCGCATGTATTTCATCAGGGCAGACAACACTCTGGACAAAACCTTAGAAAACATAGGCTGAGACATCCCAGATGATATGGCCACTGTTGTCTGAAAAGACCCACTTGCCAAAAAATGGAGTACTGACAGAACCTGCACCAGAGGGGGAATCCCTGTGGGTTGGCGGATGGGGGACATCAGGTCTGGCTCCAGCTGGGCACATAGTTCATGTATAGTTGCTCTGTCAAGCCGGTATGTAAGTATGATATGTCATTCTTCCATTGTCGACAGGTCCACCAGCGGTCGGTACACGGGAGGATTCATCCTTCTCCTCGCAAGTCCCAGCGGACGGTGCCTAGGAAGGACAACATGGAGCACAGAGTCAAGCAACCCACAGGTTCGTTCACACAGCTTGCACAGTACACGAATCGCTATGCATTGAATGGCTTGTATGAGTGGCAATGCAAGGCCTAGGCCTGTGTGACGCAGTAGAAATCATGCCATGTGGGCCCTTGAAATGGCGGCTGCCTGACCTGTGAAGTGTGACAGTGGGATGTGAGGTCACTGCGCTGGTGTGGCACACCGTGGCGGTAGGCGGTCGAAGATCGCGGCGCAAAGCAGCATTGGTTAACATTGAACCCTATGGGTCTCAGGAGCCAATGACGATGTGCGCCGGCGGTCGCGGTACGCCCCGCCGCGGTACGCACTGCCGCGGGCGTGACCGCTATTTTCTATCTGATTAATCACTCGAGACCTGATCATCCACAGGAGAGGACCTATACTGCAAGTGCTGCTGTGACCTCGGTCTGGGAGATACAATGGCTGCTGCGACTGGGGAAAGGGCCCCTGCCTTCACTTCCGAAGAATTGGAGAAACTTGTTGATGGGGTCCTCCCCCAGTATGCTCTACTCTACGGTCCTCCAGACCAACAGGTTAGTACACAGGGTGCACGTTGAATGGGCTATGCCTGTGTTGAGTGGGGTGTATGTAAGATGGTGGGGAGGGGAGCGAATGAGGAGTGCAATGCACGAAAGATGAGAGCATGTGCCACATGGCAAGGTTGGGGGGGGGGGGCCACTCACATTGACCAGGCAGAAAACTGATGCGATTTCCTTTACCACCCTGTACATGTCACATAGGTCAGCGCCCATCAGAAGATCGACATTTGGCGTGCCATCGCCAAGGACGTCCGGGCCCTGGGGGTCCACAACAGACGGGGCACCCACTGCCGAAAGAGGTAGGAGGACATCCGCCGCGGGACCAGAAAGACCGCCGAGTCTCTGCTGGGGATGGCCTCCCAACGTAGGAGGGGTGCCAGCCGCCAATTGACCCCCCTGATGTCCTGGATCCTGGCGGTGGCCTACCCCGATTTGGATGGGCGCGTGAGGACATCACAGCAGACACAAGGGGGTGAGTATCAGCACATTCTGCTATCTTTGCGCGCAGTGAAGGTGTCTGGGTGGGGGAGGAGGGCTGTGGCTATCTCTAGGCCAGGGTGCATTCTGTAGGCTAGGCCCATCCGTTAGGCATGGCCCTGTGCCCCCGCCCCCCACCTCTGTAGGGTGCCAAGTACAGCTATCCATGGTCCGGCCTCACCCATGTGTGCATTTGTCGTCCATAGACCTGTAGGCCTAGTCACAATAACTGAGTAGTGTACCCCCATTGCGCGGCCTAGTTCAGGGGGCTTCTGTGTCTGTCCTCTCCGACAACGGTGTTGCCAATGCATGCACTCAACCTGTCTTCATTTCTCCCCCCCCCCATTTTCTTTGTCTTCCTGTTCATGTGTGCATTAGCATCATCAGGCGGAGGAGAAGTGGCATTGGCGCACGAGGGAGCATCATCTCACATGGCCCCGGAGGGCCATACAACAGACTCCGAGTACACCAGTGAGACGGAGGGCGAGTGGAGCTCCACAACGGGGACCCGTGGAGACGTCAGCGACACCGACACGTCCTCGGAAGGGAGATCTCTAGCGGTGGCGGCAACATCCGTGCCCACCGCCACAACAGGTACAGCCGCCACCCAGCGCACCAGCCCCGCCCTCCCAGCAGCCCCTCAGCCTTCGCTCCGTGCCCACTCGCCCAGGAAGGCGGGCATCTCCTTCGCCCCAGGCACCTCAGACCCTGCCCCAGTTACCCCTGCTGCCCTCAGTGAGGAGGTCATTGACCTCCTCAGGACACTCATTGTTGGGCAGTCTACCCTTTTGAATGCCATCCAGGGTGTAGAAAGGGAGGTGCATCGGAGCAATGCATACCTGGAGGGCATTCATTCGGGTCAGGCTGCCCATCAGCGATCGTTCAACGCTCTGGCCTCAGCACTGACGGCAGCCAATGTCCCTGTCTCCAGCCTCCCTCTTCTGACTCCCTCCACCCAGTCCCAGTCTCCTGTTCCTCTGCCTATCCCATCCACACCATCAGACCAGCCTGCACACACCTCTACACCCAAGGGCAGCTCATCCAGACATAAGCACCACAGATCACACAAGCATTCACACAAGCAACATCCAGATGCAGACATGCCAACAGTCACTACCACCTCTGTGTCCCCCACCTCCTCATCTCCCTCCTCCCTCCCTGTGACGTCTCCACTCACACCTGCATGCACACCACCATCAGCCAGTACTTCCATCACCAGCACACCCTCCATTACAGTCCGCACACGTGCAGTCACCACCCCCACTGCCATTTACACGTCCCCTGTGTCCTCTCCCAGTGTGTCTGTCACCCCCTCTTCCAAAGCACACAAACGCAGGCAACCACCCACCCAACAGCCATCCACCCCACGACAGCCTCCGTCACAAGCACCTGCACCCAAAGACAGCACACTTGACTCTCCTACAACCACATCCTCTTCCTCCACTCCCAAACCCACTACACCTACCCGTCCCTGTCCTTCCAAAGTCCTTTTCCTTTCCAACCTTGAGCTCGTTCCAATCACTGACCCACCCCCTCCATCTGGTAAGAGTAAAAAAAGCACCTCAGCCACCACCAGCCCTGCATCTACTGTGACCAAAGTGCAGGGCTATTGGAGTCCACCAGATCCTAGGGCAGGAACATCGGCCAGCAGCAAGGGGACAGCCAGCCCACCCCCTGGGAAGAGGACAAAAAAGAAAAAGGCCCGGCGCGACAAGACTGAGATGGCTGCCACCAAGGACAGTAGCCTTGCCCCGTCACCTGCCACATCATCCAAGGGAGGCAAGGGCCACAGAGCTTCAGCGAAGGAGGGCAATGGCAGCCGGGCGGAGAAGTCAGGCAGCAGGCGAGCTGCCCAGGAGGGCCCCACCAGCCCCATTACGGGTGTGACGGACGACACCCACGGGCCCAGGACTCCATCACAGGAGGGCGCCGCGACCGCAAGTTCGGATGGTGAATGAGCGGCAAGTCTTGCCCAGGTCTGGCTCCCTAGACACACAGGACAAGCACTGCTGAACAGGGCCCCGCCGGGAGGAGCCCCGCTGAACGGGCCCCGCCGGAAGGAGCACAGCTGAACAGGGCCCCGCCGGGACAAGAACCGCTGAATGGGCCCCGCCGGGAGGAGCACCGCTGAACAGGGCCCCGCCGGGAGGAGCCCCGCTGAACAGGGCCCCGCCGGGAGGAGCCCCGCTGAACAGGGCCCCGCCGGGACAAGAACTGCTGAACGGGCCCCGCCGGGAGGAGGCCCGCTGAACAGGGCCCCGCCGGGAGGAGCCCCGCTGAACAGGGCCCCGCCGGGAGGAGCACCGCTGAACAGGGCCCCGCCGGGACAAGAACTGCTGAACGGGCCCCGCCGGGAGGAGCACCGCTGAACAGGGCCCCGCCGGGAGGAGCACCGCTGAACAGGGCCCCGCCGGGAGGAGCACCGCTGAACAGGGCCCGCCGGGAGGAGCACCGCTGAACAGGGCCCCGCCGGGAGGAGCACCGCTGAACAGGGCCCGCCGGGAGGAGCCCCGCTGAACAGGGCTCTCAAGCACCACTCCGCTGGGCCCTTCCTGTCAAGCACCGCTCCGCTGGGCCCCGCCGTCTCAACCACCGCTCCGCTGGGCCCTTCCTGTTAAGCACCGCTCCGCTGGGCCCTTCCTGTCAAGCACCGCTCCGCTGGGCCCCGCCGTCTCAAGCACCGCTCCGCTGGGCCCTTCATCTCAAGCACCGCTCCGCTGGGCCCTTCCGTCTCAAGCACCGCTCCGCTGGGCCCTTCCTGTCAAGCACCGCTCCGCTGGGCCCTTCCTGTCAAGCACCGCTCCGCTGGGCCCTTCCTGTCAAGCACCGCTCCGCTGGGCCCCGCCGTCTCAAGCACCGCTCCGCTGGGCCCCGCCGTCTCAAGCACCGCTCCGCTGGGCCCTTCCTGTCAAGCACTGCTCCGCTGGGCCCTTCCTGTCAAGCACCGCTCCGCTGGGCCCTTCATCTCAAGCACCGCTCCGCTGGGCCCCGCCGTCTCAAGCACCGCTCCGCTGGGCCCTTCCTGTCAAGCACCACTCCGCTGGGCCCTTCCTGTCAAGCACCGCTCCGCTGGGCCCTTCCTGTCAAGCACCGCTCCGCTGGGCCCTTCATCTCAAGCACCGCTCCGCTGGGCCGCGCCGTCTCAAGCACCGCTCCGCTGGGCCCCGCCGTCTCAAGCACCGCTCCGCTGGGCCCTTCATCTCAAGCACCGCTCCGCTGGGCCCTTCATCTCAAGCACCGCTCCGCTGGGCCCTTCATCTCAAGCACCGCTCCGCTGGGCCCTTCCTGTCAAGCACTGCTCCGCTGGGCCCTTCCTGTCAAGCACCGCTCCGCTGGGCCCTTCCTGTCAAGCACCGCTCCGCTGGGCCCTTCCTGTCAAGCACCGCTCTGCTGGGCCCCGCCGTCTCACGCACCGCTGCGCTGGGCCCTTCATCTCAAGCACCGCTCCGCTGGGCCCCGCCGTCTCAAGCACAGCTCCGCTGGGCCCTTCATCTCAAGCACCGCTCCGCTGGGCCCCGCCGTCTCAAGCACCGCTCCGCTGGGCCCTTCATCTCAATCACTGCTCCGCTGGGCCCTTCATCTCAAGCACCGCTCCGCTGGGCCCTTCATCTCAAGCACCGCTCCGCTGGGCCCTGCCTGTCAAGCACCGCTCCGCTGGGCCCCGCCATCTCAAGCACCGCTCCGCTGGGCCCTTCCTGTCAAGCACCGCTCCGCTGGGCCCTTCCTGTCAAGCACCGCTTCGCTGGGCCCCGCCGTCTCAAGCACCGCTCCGCTGGGCCCTTCCTGTCAGGCACCGCTCCGCTGGGCCCTTCCTGTCAGGCACCGCTCCGCTGGGCCCTTCCTGTCAAGCACCGCTCCGCTGGGCCCCGCCGTCTCAAGCACCGCTCCGCTGGGCCCTTCCGTCTCAAGCACCGCTCCGCTGGGCCCTTCCGTCTCAAGCATCGCTCCGCTGGGCCCCGCCGTCTCAAGCACCGCTCCGCTGGGCCCTTCATCTCAAGCACCGCTGGCCCATTGACAGTGCCGGTTCTGTGTCGAGCAGGGCTTGAGGAAGCACTCTGGGCACCATGCCTCCTCCATTAACAGTGGAGTCGGTAATCCATCTGATGGACTGTGGCTTGGCACTTCCCAGGATGGTCCAGTGGGCAGGCCACCCACTGTAGGGACTTGTGAGACTGTGGCTTTGCACTCCCCAGGATGGTCCAGTGGGCAAGCCACCCACTGTAGGGACTTGTGAGACTGTGGCTTTGCACTCCCCAGGATGGGACAGTGGGCAAGCCACCCACTGTAGGGACTTGTGAGACTGTGGCTTTGCACTCCCCAGGATGGTACAGTGGGCAAGCCACCCACTGTAGGGACTTGTGAGACTGTGGCTTTGCACTCCCCAGGATGGGACAGTGGGCATGGAGGCCCCTCGTGGATCTGGCGTCGTGGACTCATGTGGCTGAGGTGCCCCCCCTTCCCTTACCCCTGAGGTGCCTGTAGTTTTATCATCTGATGCCCCTGCAGTGTTCTCTCCAATGGTATCTGGCCTCCTGTGTGGGCTTTGCCCATGTGTTTGTGCACATTGGCCCACGGACTATGGAACTTTGACGGAATGTGCAGGACTTTTTGCCTATGTATGTATTGTTGAATATGTTCATTCCTTATTTTTGTATCTTTTATATGGCATATTTCCCATACCTTCAATGGAGCTATATATACATATATTTTATAGATCATTTTAATTGTGTCTTTGCATTATTCCGGGGGGTTTGTGTGGTGTCACTCTGACTTGTTGCTCGGCATTGGGGTGTAGGTATTTGTGGTGGGGGGGTGGGTGTATGGCGCATGTGTGTGCCCGTAAGCTTTCCTCCTCCCCCCTCGCCTGTGTCGTAGGTGCAGTACTCACCGTTGTCGTCTGCGCCGGCGTTCGTACTCCTGGTAGATGAGCTGGTAGACAATAGCTGGTAGGATGTGTAATTCGGATTCCATGCTGTCCTCCTTCCTCGTGGAGTGTGTATAGGTGAGCGTTTTCCCGTTCGTAGTCTGTTTCCGCCGTGTTTTTATCGGCGGGGCTCCCGCCCCGGAAAAGTTGGCGGATTGGTGGGTTGTGATAGGGTGGGCGGTACATTGTCTGCCGCCTGCCTGTTGGCGGTGACCGCCGCGCTGTTTGTTTGTCCCGCCGTGGCGGTCGGAGTGTTAAAGTGGCGGCCTGTGTTGGCGGTTCCCGCCAGGGTCAGAATTCAATTTTTTGGACCGCCTGCCTGTTGGCGGGTTGGCCGCCGCTTTGTCACCGACCGCCAGGGTCAGAATGACCCCCTAAGTCTTCTCGTAGTGTCATTTTGATATGCATTTGCACTTTATACAATTCTTGTACAAACAGCTCCCGAGTATACGCATTTCATGCTATTACTTAGACAATCACTTTCAATGTTGTTCAAAGACAACATCTGAGTACTGCAGACACTGATATATTTATATCTTGGCTCTTATGCGTTGTGTTGTATGAGAGAACCGCATCAATTTTCTTATGTTCCTTCAAGCATCAGCACTTTAGTTTTTGTCTCAATGGAAAATTGCAAGTATATTAATATTAATGATTCTTATACAATGCCCAGAAATAACTAGAAACAAACAACAATTAGGAGAATAACCGGTCTCCGTCCCGCGTTTTTCAATGTCCATAATTATGGCATAGTGTGACCTGACCTCTAATTTGGGAATTTCATTTTCTGTTGTGAACTTTCCCGGACATGATTGTTTTGTGGTACATGCCTGTGTATCTTCTTTAAACCTTTTAAACCTTTTATATTGCTATAGTTTACAATGACGATGATAGAATAGTGTATGATTTGTGTCAAATACTAACGAAGATACTTATGTTCTAGTTGTCCTTTACACTAAACAGGAATGAGGGACTGCACTGTATGAGGACTTCATATGGGACTAGCTATGGGTCAGTTGAAGCCATAGTGCTGAAAGGCATTGACCGTCCTTTTTAATCCCCACTGACGGTGTTTCAATGATAAAAAAAGAATACAGTGAACTTTTGGAGCCTGTGGTTCTGTTTCTTTCGTATGTGGACAGCGGTACAGATTCATGAGTACATGAATTAGTGTATGAATGAGACCGTGGTTTTTCTTTCAAATGTTTCCATATTTGCGAATAATTTGCAAACATTTGTGAATTTTCACAAATATTGTGCAGGATGATGCAAAATTATTTTAAACCCAACATTTTCACCTAAAACACGGGGTCAGGATACCTTCACACTGTCCCCTTATGCCACTTTCAATTTGGATTTTCACCCCCGGGGACCGTGTCCCGTGAAATAAAATGGCAGCCGCAACTTTGTAGTCAGGTTGCGGTCATCCTATTGCAATTCTTCTTTTTGCACACGTAGTCGCGAAAAATTCGTGAGTTTCACAAATTATTTGCGGTCAGAGATATACAAATGTATTTTCCCTTCAATATGTCAAAAATTACTGAACAGATTCACACCAAATAAGGGAAAGCGTAATCTGCGAACCCACAGCAAGCTTTCTGCCAAATTTGGTGCAATTCCGTCCAGTATTTCGGCCTGTAGTCATGTCTAAAGAATCCTATGGAAATTAACATGGGAAATGTAACTTTAAGCCCTTTTATTTCCGTTCCCCTCTTAACGGATCACCCCAAAACTTCTCATGTGGAACAAGAATCGCTGCACAGTTTTTTGGGGAAAATTTCATGAAGATTCATCAAACGGTGCCAAAGATATAGGCAAGTCAAAAAATAATTTTCCTATGGAAACGTGGTCCTAACTAGAACTACCTAGTGGTGACTGCCACTAGGTTTATATATATATATATATATATATATTTATTTATTTATTTATTCGATCTAAAATTAGACCATTCAAATGCAATAAAAACAGCCATACGTAAAAAGTAAAACAAAAATCATAACCTTCACAAAAACAAATACAATTAATACACTCCTTGTCAAACGAAACAAGTGTTAAATAATACTCCTAACTTGGTGCTTCCTCACCCTGATGGATACCATTTACCAAAACAAGTTGGAAACACCGGATTATATGCTAAAATCTTTTCTGATTTTACCTATTTAAACTACAGAATACCATGTACTTTAATCTAAACATACATAAACATGCACTTTTAAAAAACACTTTTTTAAATAAGTTATTCATGGAAAGTAGTTCATAGTACTTAAAAAATACTTCATACTACAATACTATGGACCAAATGTTAAAAAAGTACTGCAGAATAGAATGGGCATACATGTATATTTACTTTTAAGACTCATTTCTCAGATAAACTGTTCATAGGAGTTAGGTCCTATTACTTACAAAGTGCTATGTGCTACAGAGCTATAAATTAAGTGTTAAGAAAAATACCCAAAGTTAGGGACAGTTAAAAAATAAAATAAGCACACTGATTATAAAAAAGTTCTATAACAGTATTAGGTAAACAATCTATTTAAAAAAAACTCATATCTTTAAAATTAATCCAAAGGTAAAACAACATAGATGATCATATTTGGATTTCATGGCCAATTAAAATCCTCGCCCATTAGCTGCTAGACCTCTCTCCAACTAATAGACCAGAATCTAGGATAGTCCTACTACGGATGGTCCAAGCTGCTGACAGCTATTTGGAGACTGAGCTTACTATCAACGTGGAAGAATCGTATTTGCATAATCTGTAGGCACTAGCTCGATCATACAATAGAAAAACCTTGCACAGAGGGATAATCCACTTTCCTCAGGGGCCCTTGTACAAGGGACAGAAAAACAAAACATGCTCAGGTGTTTCCTTACATGAGTGACAATTTATACATTTATCAGAGATGGAGCTGTTGATCGACCAAAAGGCCGTGAAACTATTTACTGCTAGTGTACCATATCTGAGCTGAAGGAATAGGGCTTGAGCACGTGCTGGTATAGGGAGATCCAAAAAGTTCTTGGGCCGGGGTTTGTGTTTAACCAGCAAAAACTCTGATGTCAACCGACCTAACCCGTTGCAATGAAAGGACTCATCATGAACTTTCCCCCAATATCTCTCTTTAACCAGCAACCTGGCATTAGCAGGAATCATCTCAGGATTCTCCCAATAATGGGGGAAACCCAACTTGACCCAAGCTGATTTCATCTCCCTCAACCAACAAACTTTTTCCCATCCCTGATGAGATGTTATAAGATCTTTGATTGCTGCCATAAAAGGCTCAAGTCTTCCATTTTCCACAATCGGATCCAATATAAAAGTGGTCTTAAACCCGCGGTATCTTTGATGCTGTTCATGCCCAGATCTAGTCTAAGAGTGATCATCGTCGTGCCCTTCCCTAGCCTAGATATGTGTCTGAGAAAATTATTTTCTTTGATTTGGAGGTTATCCAATTTTCTGTAAGAACCCCAGATCTCCGCTCCATACAGGGCAGCGGCACGGACTTGAGCTTTGTAAATTTCAGAAATGGGAATCAGAGGAGGGGTCGCTACAGCTCTGGCCTTTCGTTCTAATGCTCCACCTCTTTGACTTATGATAAGTGCCCCTTTACTAATGGCTGCATCCCAGTTGCCCCTATCTGATAACCTAATACCCAGATAATCGTACTCCGTGACCCTCTCCAAAAGGACTGAGTCCATCACTATATTTGCTTTTATTCTCTTTTTTGGGGCGCTATATATCATGGGCCAGATGTATGAAAGCATTTTGCATTCGCAAACGGTGCAAATGCCCGTTTGCGAATGCAAAAGGCCAGTTCAGAATGTATGAAATACATTCTGAACACAATTTTAAGAAATAGCTAAAATAGCGATTCCTTAAAATTGCAACCCTGTTTAGAGAGTCGCAAATTGCGACTCTCGAAATTAGAAATCGCAACTAAGGATTCCTTATTTGCGATTTCTTAGCACATGTATGAAGCAATTCATAAATGCGATTTGGGCATTTAGGAATCGCTAATTACCACCAAGTTGAACTTGGTGGTAACCATGTGCAAAATTAAAAAATGCATTTAAAATACATTTTTAAATTGTACATGTAAAGCACACATGCCCTTTTGGCATATGTGCACCTTACATGTCCCCAAAAATGTTTTTGGGGTGCAGCAGAGCGGGCCCTAGCCCCCCAGCACCCTGGGGTTTTGCATTTCCAAAATTGTGATTTCTGGTTCAGAAATCGCAATTTTGGAAATGCAAAAAATTCGCAGACATGGGCCAATAGGCCCATAGCTGCGAATAGGGCCGCTATCATAATTGCGATTCGGTAATAGCATTTGCAATTTTTAAGAAATCGCTATTACTGAATCGCAAATGTGATGCATGGCACTTTGCGAGTCAGAAATACTGATTTCTTAAAAATCGCTATTTCCGAATCGCAAAGGGCCGTGATGATACATCTGGCCCCATAAGTTTAGTTTTCTTAACATTGACATCCAGCCTATAGTCTCTACAAAATGCACAGAATTGATTGACCAAATTTTGAATTCCCATAGATGTTTTAGCCAACAAGATAGTGTCATCCGCGTAAAGCAAACATGGCACTATTTCCCTGACAACTTAGGCGAGTCATTGGTACAATTTACTAGGTATGTAATGCAATTGTTTATGCATAAGAGGAAAAGGGTAGGGGCTAAAACACAGCCTTGTCTAACTCCTCTTTTAATGGCAACTGGGTCTGTTAGATCGCCATCCTTTCCACTCCTAATTTGTGCATAGGTGTTCTCATGCAGAGACCTTTAGGAACACCCATGTTAGATAATGTCAACCATAACAGGTTCCTCAGGACCAAATCAAATGCAGCTCTGAGGTCAATGAAAACCACGTACAAATTTCCCCCTCCTACTTCCACGGTCTTCCATTTGATTGCTAAGAATCTTAGGACTTGGTCTATGGTACTGACTGCAGGACTAAACTCTGCTTGCAAATTAGAGATGGCTTCAGACTCTAAGATCCATTCTTCAAGATGGGAAAAGACTTGCTTTGCAAAGATATTTTGAGAATTGTCAAGTAAGCATATTGGGCGGTAGTTAGTGGGATCGGAGGGACTGCCTTTTTTTAAAATAGGGACTATCTCCGCTCCCTTCCAGGAGCTCGGGACCGGCGCTCCTGCTGCAACTGCATTAAAAACCATGTTCAAATATGGAGCCCATATGTCCGGTCTTGTCTTATAAAGGTCTCCTGGAATTTTATCAAGACCTAGGGCCTTTCCCCAATTCAATGAAACAATCACAGCCTTGGTTTCTGCCAAGGTAAATTTGATTGGGGAGGCCCCAGAGGTCATAATATCAGTTAGTTCCCTAGTAGTAGCTTCAGCAGGCCCTGAATATAAATCGGCCAAAATGTTCAGCCCACACTGTGGGAAGGATTGAGGTACCAGGCTGAAGACAAGATTCCCCACTAACTTCGGCAATCAGTTTCCAGAACCTCGAAGTGTCATTAACTTTTGCAGACTCCAGAAGGGCAGCCCATCTTGACTCATCCCAGCTCCTACGAGCCCTGCTAAGTTCCTGTTTGTAATCTTTCCTTGATTGTCCTATGTGCTCTGTCTGTCCCCCTCTCAGGGCTCTCAATAATTTATGCTGTGCTTCCCTGCATAAAATGCTAAACCACCTTGCGTTACACTTCTTTTTGGCTTTACTAACGATCTCTTTGGTGAAAAAGTGTTTTAAGGAATTAAATAATTCTATATGAGCTGCTACAAGCCCATCACCATCCTATAAGAGCAGGGACATATGCTCCATTTGGTCGTCCAATAAGCTATATATGGATGTAATAGATCCTAAGCTGGTATTGACAGATTCCCATTTGACATTACGTCGATTATTTGTCTGTATAAGCTGCTGATCGTAAATCTTATAACAAGGAGCTTCAAGTAAAGGTAGCAGACCCCTAGTCGATAAGATCAGTGGCTCATGGTCACTTTCCTTGTGTTCTAAAACTTTCATATCAGCCATATGGCCCCACAATCGAATATCAAGTAAAATGTAATCTATCTGGCTCTTTTGGGCTCCATGCCTAAAGGTAGAATGAAGGTTGGCATCCGAGCAGGAGCGACCATTGCAGGCCCGAAGACCATATGCCAATGTGATTTCTGCAACTTGATATGCTATTCTATTCATTCTCGGTCTTTTACTCGACACCAATTGTGGGATGCCCCAATATGCATCCTCTTCTTTGTATAATTCCTGGGCCAATGAGTAGGGCTCAAAAGTAACATTAAGATCCCCTGCAAGTAGAATGAAATAAGTGGAAGTTTTACAGTAAAGAAAGCTATCCAAAATAATCAAAGCATCTGACTCATGTTTACTGCCCAGACTCCTATTATAGATGTTAATTATTAGGAGCGGTTTCTCCTTGATGGATGGTATTATTAAGCCCATTAGATGGGGACAACCCATGTCTACTACTTCGACCCAACACTTGAGGGAACAGCTGAGCCATATGAGCAGTCCACCTGAAGGTCTCCCAGAGGTCGCCTTACATGCTGAGACCCAATAGCTTTTAAACCCAATTCTATATTTGGGCTCCAGTGCCCATGTTTCTTGAAAGAGGCATATCTTATGTTCATCGATAAATTTACCCCATTCAGGGATGCCCATTTTATTCTCCAGCCCTGCAATATTCCAACTAAGAACTGTATCTAACACATCTGCTCTACCTTGCAGTGCTTTGACCGGGGACTGGCCTCTAACAGGTGGAGTGCCATAAAAAGGCTTAATGCCCCTTGTAATCGTAGCTAAACTAGTCTCAATTACACATTCCACTGCTTTATCACCCAAAGGATTACACACCCCAATTGGATCAAAGTCTGTCGTGGTCAGATCAAATACCCGGGCAGGTAGGATAGTCCAACAGTTATTGAGACCTATTGGTTCCAGAGCTGGATTGCTCACATGAGCCTCACCCTCCCCACTAGCTCCCAAAATAGTAATCTCCTCACTCAGTTCGCAACAGAATGGAGGCTGGCTGATTTCCATCCTACAAAGTTCTATCTGGGCAGGCGGTGGAGTTAGTGTAAAGCCTCTAAGGGCTACAGTGGGAGTCTGCCCAGCCTCAAGGCTATCTATTCCTAGCCCTCGTGTTCAGTAGTTCTAGATACAAGATAATCCCTATCCAAGTATCTAATTCCTAGGGACTTAGGTGGGCCCTGCATGGGGCTGGCTTTGAGTCAATCAACTTCGGAGAGAGAGGGTGAAAGGGAACTGCATCCTAACTGGGAGGCAAGCTGCGTCTGAGAACAAGTAGAGCCTCCAAGTGGTATCAACGCCCTGTTAATGGCTGATGTAACTGGTTGAGGATAAAAACCTTGGAGTCTGCACAGAGATACTTCTCCCCTTATAGGATTGGATTTGCACACATTTGAAGAAAGCTGCTGGACAAGGGCAGGTGAATCAATGTTAATAACAATACAATCCCCTGTGCCAAGCTTTTTCAGTGGACCCTCCCAGCCCACCCTCCTCACCATTAATATTGAGGGTACCATGTGAAATGCAAATCTGGCATTAATATGTACCCACTGTATGACCTTGTTTTTCAGTTCGGTGAATGATTCAGAGATATTGACTTTAAGTTTAGGAACACTTGTAATGACAAGAACGTATGGGCAGGATTCCGGCGGAAGATGTAAGGTTCTCAACTTAATTCCTCCATCAGTCTGCACCGATTCCGGGGGGCCTATTGGTAATTTTGAGCGGAAATAGCTTTATGGGTTTTCTTTGTTGTATCGTTGAAAGGAACTGTTCCTCCATTTCCCCTCGAAGAGGAGGCGGATACCTTAGAGCACTTGGCCTTTGAGGCAATGGCCATCCTGCCAATTGAATCCCTCTCTAAATGGTGCAAGGTATCAGGGCACTTCTTCAGAAGCCGATGATCCTTGCCCAGTGGTAAGAGGAGACTACTGTCACTATTGCCCAGTAGGCTTGGAGAAAGAGTTTGGTGGGGAAGTTGCAGATCCGCTAAAGGGGGAGTAACCATCTGCTGGGACTTAATGAGGCCTCCCACTTTCTCCTCGATAGCTTGTAAGCGGGTTATTATAGGGTGAAGCCTCTCAGAAAGCTCTTCTTTTATATGATCTATTATATAATCAATTGCTGAACGGTCGACAGTACATGCTTGAGCTGGTGAGTGGTCTTTGTTCCCAGTTGGTAGGCCGGGGTAGGGGGGCTCAAAATACGAGCCCGTTTATTCCTTAGATTTGCCTCACCTCGTTTCCTTTTCCCTTTTGTATTGCGCTCTGGCTTGGGTGCGGACCTCCCTAAAGTCAGCTGTGCCAGTTCCGATAATTCAGTGGCATCGTCCTGAGTCACTCCGATGGGCTCCTGAATAGTTCTTAAAAGGATTGAGGGTGGGATGGCTGGTGCAGTCTGTAAATCATGTGACTGAGGAGGTTGTATTGGAATTTGCGGTGGGGCTAGAGATTGGCAGCTAGCTGCCAACAATGGGGGTGGGCAGTTAAACAGCGCTCTACCATTTAAATTTCCTTTTCTAAGGCTCCAACCGCTTTTTGAAGAAATCCATCTAAAGTCTTGTTTTTATTACCAGCCTTTCCCAGAGGTGCCACCCCCTTCCATCTGCCCATCTTATTCCTTCTTGTTTTCCTTTAACCAGCAGATGTGTTTTCAATTCCTTGATCAGCCTCTTACTGTGCGCACTTGTCTCCTATATTCCCACCCTACTGGGGCCTTGCTGGAACACTGGAATGGTGCAGCTCGCCTACAACAGTTTATAATCCTCAGACCTGCTAAGGGTTCAACGGCTGTTCACCAACCCCAAATACGAAAATTTAAATAGTGTGGCCCAGCCCAGCCTCCTCCGGGCGCTGACGGGTGCAGGACGGGCCCGCCCTTGGCCCGGGCGCGCCAAACAAGTTTAAAGGGTCTGTTGGCCCACCCCCAGCAGCAGTCTGGTGATCCTATGCGTCCTGCATATATTTATTGACTGAAGAAACAAAGGTTACAGGGACGTTATAGTTAGGCTCACATTTTAAACGTACAAAATCATGGAAATTTGCCAGTTATAATACGGTTATCTCAAGTAACTATAACTCATGCCTTGAGTTAACTATAACTTGTGCCCTTACCATGCACCACTAATTACCGACACATTATGCCACTCATAACATCTTTCCCATTCACAGACCCACTCAGAGACTTGTGCACCCACTCACAGATCCACTCAGAGTCTCACACACCTACTGACTGACCCACTTAGACACTCACTCGCCCACTCACAGACCCCTCAGAGACTAACAGAGCCACTTACAGACCCACTCAATCACGCAACCGCTCACACATCCACTCAGAGACTCATCCATCCACTCACAGACCTTCAAGGACTCTCATGCACTCACTCAAGACCCAGTCAGAGACTCCGGCACAGACTAACAGACCCACTCAGAAACTCATGCACCCACTCACAGACCCACTCAGACACTCACACACCCACTCACAGATCCACACAGGATCTACTACACCCACTTACACAGCCATGTACACACCCACACAGCCACTCACACACCCACTCAGAGGTCCACACAGCCACTTACATACCCACAAACCACTCACACCAACTCAGAGACCCATACAGCCACTCAAACACCCACTCTCAAGGTTGCAGGTTATAGTTAGGAAATAACATTTTTTTAAACATTGTGATTCACTGAAAAAAACAAAGGTTACAGGGATGTTATGGTATGACAATAGAATTTTAAAAAACTTAGAAATTAACTAAAAAAAAACGAAGGTTACAGGTACGTTATAGTTCGGAAATAGAAATTTAAAAAACCTTAGAAATTCACTGAGAAAACAAAGGTTACAGGGATGTTATAGTTAGGCTCAAATGTCACTCATACAAAACCATTGCAATTCAGCAGTTATACTTACCATGTATGCCCTTGCAATGCACTTCCTATGACCTCACATATTACATCACTCATGACATGGTCAGTGACATCACTGATGACATCATTGATGACATCTCAAATAACATGACTGATGACATCACTGAGGACGTCATCCAGAGAACAACTAACACATCTGCTCACACCCCTTGCAACCTCTCATACACTGACTCACACACCCACACAACCACTTACACACTTACTCACACAAACATACAACCACTCACATATCCATTCACATGCCCACACACCCACTCACACGACCACCCAATCACCCATACAGCCACTCACTCACCCAGACAGATACTAACAGAGTTACTCACTCACCCATACAGACACTCAAATATCCATTCACTCATCCACAAAACCACTTACATACCCATTCACACATGGATGCAATCACTTGTACCACTTACTCATCTTTAAAGCCAGTCACACAAATCTTTACCATGCAAACAGCCACTCACATACCCACTTACTTATCCATACACCCAGTCAAACAGCTACTCACTTATCCATACATCCACTTACATCCCCAGTCACCCACCCATAGAGCCATTCACACAGCCACTCGGTCACCCATACAGCCACTCACACACATACACTTATCCAACCATAGAGCCACTCACACAGCCACCCAGTCACTGATGCAGCCACTCACACAGTCACTCACTTACACATACAGCTACTCACACACCCACTTACTCACCCTTACAGCCACTCACACACCCACTCACACACCAATACAACCACTCAGACACCCACTCCCATACTGATACAGTCACAGTGGCACTCAGATGATATATATATGAAAAACAGCGTCCCTCAGTAGTACAAAAAGAATAGTAATTTTTTAAACAATAATAAGCATGTTTTGAACAATACATTTTCAATGATAAACATACATTTAAATTATTATAATTTCTTGAAAAATGCAAGTAACACATTATTGTAAACCAAACAATACAACAAATCAAAATATAGAACTAAACAACAACACAAAGAAAGCATGTTGAATCAAACATACCCCTCAAATACATAATTAATGCACAACATCAATAACACTTTTATAATAATACATACTAAAAGAGACAAATGAAATAAATATACATTTCATAGTAATGACCCCACTCTCCATTTCAATGAAAGAATGTTTGTACTTAACAATGTAATAGCAGACGCCCTTTATCAATAGTAAAATATTAAAAGTAAAATAGTAATCCACAAAAATATAGTCAAAAAGCAGATCACAAAAATAAGTATGAACCGTAGTCTATCAACACTCTGCAAAATAAAACGACAATAAAATATAGAAAAAATGATCAATGAAACCTGCAAAAGCAAGGAATCATAAAATAAATAGTTGGTAAAGAACCTCAATTTATTTCGCTTAAAATATTACCACCATCCAAAAATAATGATTCTATTAGAATAGAATATCCAGTAAAAACAGGAAAACTCAGAAACGTACCCTCAAAACAAACAAAACCAACGTAAATCATAAAACATCACTAATACTGCTTAGAATAATGTGAAAATGTAACATACACACCTAAACTAGACATACATATATATAAACCTGCACTTAAGTACCTTGTAAGTTAGTTAGAAAATGTTCTTACCTGCAGGGGAAAATCAAAAAGGAGGAATCGCTAGATGCCTGTATCCAAAGTACAAAGAAGAAGAGAGACTACAAAACACAGCAAACAGTAATAAAAGGGGGGGGGGTTGAACTAAAAACGTCCGTTAGAATATACAGAAACATTATTAATGTATGACATGTTCACAAAATGCAAAAAAAAAAAAAGTCTTAAAACATGTCACAAACAAGTTAAGAAATACTATACACATAAATAGTGGTTGCATGCAAACTGTTAAAAGATAAATAAATAAATAAATATAATTGCATTTCCACAATTTATGCATGGGTTGACATCAGTGGCCTGCAAAAACGTGCCTACTTCCCTTGAAAATGTTCTCTCTCAACCTTCCTTGGCAACAATAGAATTTGGAGAATCAGAGTCAGCAACAATGTACATAGGAACCCCTCTTATGGTCATATGACAAGTAGATTTGTTTTTAGGAACATCAACTATGTTTAACAACATTCCATGTTTTCCTGTCACCACTTAACCACACACTCTCCTCACTCACTATCAGAAGAACTTTGACTGCATTCATTTGAATTAGATATTTGGGGGCTGTAGCAAAAAAACGCTTTGTGGTCACAAAAGGCGAATATCGCTGTTTGTGACAGCAAAATGGCCTTGTACAATGTACAATTCCTATTTTATGAGTCGGTATCCTGTTACTGACACACATAATAGGGATTGTGACTCACAATTAGGAAGGGGCGTTCCAAGGGCGCCCCTTCCTGATAGTGACCAGCAGGCCCATGTACGATTGTTTTGTGACCGTAAATGCGGTCGCAAAACAATCTCAGTTAACGCCAATTTAAATTTGGTGCTCACCCATTTGCAAACGGGAGGGGGTACCCACGGGACCCCTTCCTCTTTGAGAATGGTAGTGAAAATGTTTTTTCAGAGCAGGCTACTCTGAAAAAATTCTAAGAAAACTTTTCATTTATATTTTGGATATGCAGCCAATTTTCCTTCAAGGACAACGGGATGCATTTACAAAAAACACTGTTGTATTGAAAAAGCAGTCACCGACATGGTGGCCTGCTGACTCCAGCAGGCCACCATCCCTGTAAGTGCGGCTATTCCCAAATAGGTCACAAATTGCGACCTACCTCATGAATATTAATGAGGCAGGTCTTTTGTGACCCATTTGTGAATCACTGACAGTGCCTCGGACACCGTTGTGCATTGCAGATTGAGACTCTTAATTTGCTAGTCGCAAAAAAATGCAAATTGTTAGTGGCAATCTGTAATGTTCGTACATCAGGCTTTCGGTTCCTTTCTGCTTGTTCCTCCAAACCTTTGCAAAATCCTCCTTAAGATCACAAATTACACACTTATGGTTAATCACCGGGATTTCCTTGCCATGAGCAAGATGACTATCACTACAATAATTGTAACATTTCATTAATACAGTTTACCCTGAATTGCTAGATTGTTAGAATGCATAATAATTTGTCCTCTAATTAGTTCCTCCTGTTGTAGTCCAAATCTGCAAGTAATAGCTAACTGTCACAGTGTAGAGACCCAAACATTTATGCTCTCCATTTTACCTTTCACACAATGGAAAAAATGATGGTGATTAATTGCTACACAAACAGTCGGAGCACAGTAGTCATCAAGATGAGTTACAGCAGTACCAAAGTCATCTCCCTGTATTTCTCCATGTGTTTCCTAATGTACTTAAATGAAAGCATGCAAACACTCATGATTTAGAAAGTGCATTATTGTTTGCTTCTTGTCAGTGTACATGTGGCATAATCAAATGTGTGAACATAATTCAGAGTTCCACTCTGCACATAATAAAGCATGCTAACCTGGTGTTAGTAATTATTTTGTGAAGGAGTTAAAGAAAATGAGTGTGCCATGCTAGAAACACAATTTGTGTGTAGGATACCTCAGAGTACAACATTAGTTGGTAAAGTGGAATAAAAATAAGACAGTCTTAAATGCTAAAGTGTGTACAACTCAACAATGTCTTTCCAACTGGAATGTTTGTCCAAGTCCAGTCAGTTGTGAATGAACAGTGAGCATGCAGTGTAATGATAGTGTAACTTTGCTTGAAAGGGCCTAGGGACTCATTTATGAGGCCCTTTGCATAGGGCGGCGTAGCAAGAGCTCTGTTCCGCTCTGCCTCACAGAAAAAGGGCAGAAATGTGCTGTATTTACAATGTACAGCACATTTCTGTCCTCTTCCCCTATGCTGGTGCACATATTGCTGCCTAGGGCCAATGCAAGCACCCTTGCACCGTGGTGCAAGGATGCCTGGGCTGTGGGGATGATTGGTTTATGGGCAGGAAAGGACACCTTCCTGCAAAAGAAAATCACAAAAGGTGTTTTCCTCTTTCTGTGTGTGCAGCAGAATGGAGCACACATAGAAAGAGGAAAAAACAGGGAGAAATAAAGATATTTCTCCCCGTTGCATCATTCTTACGCCACCCCTGAGGTGGCTTACGAATCTGATGCTTCCCTGACTTGTAAATTTAGGAATGAGTCAGAATCCTGTGGGTTCCATGGGTGTTGCTGGGAACAGTGTTATGCATGAAAGGGTTCCATATTTACAAGGCCTTGAAAAGCCATGCAAGGTGGCTTTGGGTGGCCTTGTAAATATGGGCTGGCACACTGTGCCACTAGACCATCCAAAATAATGATGCTCCGGTGTTGCAGTGTGCCGATTGGGCTTCGTAAATGAGGCCCTTACTTCCTCCCATCACACCCATCTTTACAATCAGCACTCTGTCCTGGTGCCAAAGGAAAACAATACAGCATCATGTTGCTTGAAGCCCATAGCGAGTAGTATTGTTTGTGACATAAAGTGTAGATGGGGGAAGGAAGTCAGTTGCGTTGACTTGCTGTGTACGCACTTCATGAATAGGCAGTTGAAAAAGTAAAACCACTACAGTCCCCCAAATCAACAGTCGTGGCTCGTGATGGTTACCGCGGGTGGGACGGTGCGGGGGGGGGGGGAAATTTGGAAATATTAATAATATTGAAAACTATTTTTAAAACATACATGCATGCTGCGCCGCCTCTTCTCCATCTATCTTTAGTAGCAAACAGGCACAGGCTGACAGCCTGCCCTGCGGCCAATCCTGACGCTGCTCAGAGCAGTGTTAGGATTGGCTGGAACACCCAGGCAGGGAGCTCCCAGGCAGAGTAGGAGGTTGTGCCTTGTCTCTACAGCCCAGCAGCACAGTGCTGGAGAGAGCGCAGTGCGTGTGTGTTTGGCCGGCCTTAGAGGGCCGGCCAAACACACATGCGCACTGAGGGCAGTGCACAGTGCACTCCCCTCACTGCTCGTCACCACTAATCCCCCACCCCTTCAAAGGATTTGTAGCAGTTGCTGCTGGTGGGGGGTAGACGCTCCTCCGCCATAGCGGAGGAGCCACCACTGCAAACTAAGGGCATGCAATTTACGTCCAGCTTTTCCATTTAGGGTGCATTGGAGAGAGGCATACTCACTCAGTGGGGGCCAGTCTCAACCAACTCAAATATATACGCGACTTCTGATCATGGCTGAAAAATACAAATCCAAGTGAAAACACCTATAAACAACCAATAATCTTTTACTAACCTCCAATCAGCGACAATATACAGAAATCTCTTCTAATCTTAGGTGTTGTAAGTTAGGACTGAGAGAGCCCCGCAGTGTCCTGTATGGGGCAAGGGTAGGACATACACCAAAAAAAGAGAAACGAATAAAGCACAAAACAAGAGTGTTTTTGCATGGACAGGAATTTTCATGCTCCTCCACGATGGCTTTGGAAACGCATTTGTACACTGTGTTGTGGCACTAATACCACAACATTATATTTCCTGTAGGACAGTACCTCAATTCAACATTGCTGTATCCACTGTAGAGTTTCAGTCCTTCACTGACGGCACACAGAGAGGATCACCGCGAATGTGCGATCTCCCTTTAGTTTAAGGGGCTCTGTTGTGCTTCTCTGTGAGTTTGTCAATGATGGTCCATCCTTTTCCAGTGTTCCCTTCGCTAACTGATGGTGTTCAAAATCTGAGCCATGCATATACTGTCGTGCTTATGAACTGGTACAGCCTATACCAGGCCTGTTCCCCTTTGGAAAATGTGTGTGGAGTCACCTTTAACTTTGTGGAATCTCTTCTTACAGCAACAAAGACGCATCTCTGCTTCCTTGGTGCTTAAGTCTGGAAATCCCATTATGACTGAGTTCTTGCAGCATAATGACGTCTGCATTTTACTGCCTGGAGAATATCATCTGTATTTCTAAAGTTGAAAAGTTAGAATATGAAAGTTAGCAAAGGAGTAGAGCCATGAACACTCTATGGGTCCTTTCCACTGATAAGAAACAGTCCACTTGCTTTCAGTTCGGTCTTGATTATTTTCTCTAAAAAAAGTTCCATGAGTCGGCCCCTGCTTGCTCCGGTAAGTCGACAAGCATATACTTGAGGACCTGGGCCTTAAACCACCCTGGCCACATGTATTCTACCATTGGCTCATCCTCGAATTTGCTTCACTCGTCCATCTACATAAGCACTCGCATAAATGCACCAATCAATGAAGCAGCTCTTTCACTTATTAAAACAGCCAGATATACTGGCTTTGATGATGTTTGTTTTAAGAGAGTAAGAATTGTGCCACTTTTTAGATAAAGAATATATATACCTACAGGCAAGGACGTTAATTATGTTCTGCTAGGCTGAGAGCAGTCAAGCAGTCAAAAAGATTAATTTGATGTCCTCACGATTAGAACCTTTTTAACGGATTGTTGAACGCTGGCAGGATTGACAATATAGAAAAACAGAAAAATGTCAAAATAAATCTTGGAAGATTATTGTGATTGAACAGGTTAGAGGCTGTGACTTGTCAATTTTGACGTGAATGCGGTTTGTTTATAATGAAAAGAAGCGGTGGATGTTGGTAAACTTTTTCAAGGAATGTGGCATGGTAGAGGATGGGTGTGAATGTACACAGGGTGTATTACAGTGCCTTGACCACTGCCTTGAACAAAGCTTTGCTCTCATTTTCTGCAAGTGCATTGACCCTTGACTAAACAAGCATGTGCTTCTAGTGTGGAAAAACAGTAATTGTATTTTTATTATGATACTGCATGCAAAAACAGGCATTTACAAAATGACATAGAAACATTGTGATCCTTTTTTACCTCCTACGTTTGTACCCTCCTTTTAATTACCCCCTCGAAGAAAAAAAGAAGCTGATTGAACAGAGACACAGAACAAATCATTCCCTTCATCCCCCCCGTGGGGAGGGTCAGAGCAGTGAGGTATCCAATTTAAAGTAAAAAGAGCTGCTTATCTCGCATATGCTTTGCTGCTCGTGCAGCTCCTGACCACATTTCACAGCATTATGTGCAGGTGTGCAGCCGTCTCTCAAGCCAAACTCCTTTTGCCTCTCACGTGCCCCTTTCCCAAGGCTGATCTAGATAAAAAGATGCAAAAACCTGCCACTAACAATGCTTGACATTCCAACCACCCAGTAGCTGCCGTGATGGCTGATCCAAAAAAGTTAATGAAACTGGCAACAAGGCAATAGCTGAAGTGGGCTAACCCATTGTATTCCCCACTATATGTATGCTGTCCAGTGGACTGATCCAAAATGTGACTGACACTCCAACAATTGCTGCATGGGACTGCTACATAGCCCTTATTTATGTATCACTCTATATGTTGTTTACAACAGCTCCCTCAGCCAGCTAATGCTATGTATAGACCAGAACTAAAATGAGCTCTATAAAGTGATAAATGCCCCTTGGAGCTATGGGTCAGAGGTGTGAAAGCATTTAGCATTTCTTAATGGACTGAGGGGGTCATTCTGACCATGGCGGTAATTACCGCCATGGCGGAGGTCGGCGGTAGCACCGCCAACAGGCTGGCGGTGCACCGCTGGGCATTCTGACCGCGGCGGTTCAGCCGCAGCCAGAAACGGAAAGTCTGCGGTGTACCGCCGACTTTCCGCTGCCCGTCTGAATCACCCCCTACCGCCATCCTGTTCATGGCGGCTCTCCCGTCATGAACAGGATGGCGGTAGGGGGTGCCGCGGGGCCCCTGGGGGCCCCAAAAAGTATTTCAGTGTCTGCCCAGCAGACACTGAAATACGCGACGGGTGCAACTGCACCCGTCGCACCTTCCCACTCCGCCGGCTCAATTCTGAGCCGGCATCCTAGTGGGAAGGTTGATTTGCCCTGGGCTGGCGGGCGGTCTTTTGGCGGCCCAGGGCAAATGTCAGAATCACCGCCGCGGTCTTTCGACCGCGGTGCGGTGTTCTGACGGCGGTACCTTGGCGGACGGCCTCCGCCGTCCGCCAAGGTCAGAATGACCCCCTGAATCTCAATTTTGGTCAATTTTAGTCAGTTAAGAAATGCTAAATGGCCTTTCCATATGTACAAAGGCATTTAAGGAATCGCAAAACCTAGTAATACCTAGTACAAATTGCATTTTGCGTTCCTCAAATAGGAAAGCCCAAATAGGGATTTCCTCTTTGCGATTTCCTAATCACATGTACAAAGCATTTCCTAAATGTGAAATAGGTATTTAGGAAATGCAATTACCATCTACTCCAAGTTACTGGTAAGCATGTGCAATTTAAATTATTTTTCCCACAGATGCTTTTTTAAAGTGCCATAGAGTGCACACATGCCCCTAGGCATTTTTGCCAGCTTTAAGAGCTTCATCGCTACAGGGAAAGGTTTTACCAACAGCCAGTGATAGGGTTGGAGGCTGCATACACCAGACTGCTACTAAAATTTTGATAAACCACAGCACCAGACCGAGAAGTTAGAATACTAGTTTAAAGGCTGTATACAAGGACAACAAGGTGTCCCACATCCCGCTACTTTGCATCCTCGGGAGCCAAGAACCAGAAGAACTAGGATGAAGGTGGAGAAGGTGGACGAGTGGAAGGGGAGCTGAGCATGGCCTGTGACACCCGCAACACTCACTTGTTCAACCGCCCGCCCGCCCGACCCAAGATTTTTGAATTTATTAGCTCTTCCTACAGCCCAAGGTAGTCTTCTGAGCAGCAGCAGCTGCCTAGCTCCACCTGCACCCATGCCCTTGCAGTAGGCAGTGAGAGCGAGTGCATCACAAAGCAAGAAGGAGATCGGTGGAGCAGAGGAGGGGGCAGGAGGCCACAGTGACAGCCACCACAAGACGGCAAAGGTGAGACAGCACAGCAGGAAGAGTGGGGAGTGCAAGAGTGTTAGAGGTTAGGGGATGTGGCCTTACCCCCACCCCGCTCACCCTGTCTCCCCTCTTGTGCAATTCCCCCACTCCCTACCGCTGCATCAATGCTGTACTACAGTACTACAGCAGGAAATCAAAGTAGCAGCAGCTACAATGATACCTTCTGCCACAATTGAATCTAGGGCCCCAGTACACCAGGACTGTGCTGCCATTGGGCCCCTGCGTGCTCGTGCCCCTCGTGGCAATATATGTGGCAACAAATGAATAAAGTAAGAGGCACCCTGGGGTTGAGCTGGCATTCGGTGACATCAGAGAAGTTAGGAGAGCCTATCTCTGAGACTCTGCTTCTGAGGTTTTGAGGCTTTGAGACCACGTCGAGCCAAATATCACCAAAGCCCTAATATTAAGAGTAGTACTCAATTCAGGACCCCAGGACTTTAGTTATTTGCCCTTTAGCATGCTTTAGCATGCTCATGCCCCCTCGTCCACAACAAGGACGCAGAGAGCAACAGTTGGGCTGGGTGGGAGGGTTAGTTGGCGCTTGGCGGGGTGCCTGACAACCAGACATCTAAGGAAAAAGAGGACTTGAGAAGCCCAGTGACCTCACTGCTGATAGCCTGTAAAACTCTGCAGTCTCCATTGGAATGGCGTTCAGTATAACCAGTATAACCAGCATGAGGTCAAAAGGAAGAGGGAGGCAAAGATAGCAGAGACAGCTTCAAAAAGGAAAGTCAAAAGCACAATAGTTAAGGACTCTCCATCGGACAACTATTATGTAGTAGATGAAGAGGACATAGAGAAGCCTGGGTTTCACCTGGGCATAGAACATGCAGGGCGTGGAATAACACAAAGTGGCCAATATATCAGATTTCTTTCAACCACTAAGTAATGTTGGGGATCAGAGATTCACCCCTGGGAGGAGTGATACCTACCTTGATGATAAGAAGGAAAAAGACACTGTTGCCCTGTCAGCCCTCCGCCCTATAAATAATGGTCATATAAAGGCCCCAATGGAAAGGCCACTCCAGATCCCCATATCACAGAATGTAGTGATCCTAAAATATGAGTGTCCCTTCTCAGCGTTGCCATTATGGTGAGCTAGACACAGAGCCCTTGAAAAATGTCACAATAAAAGGGATGGAGTTCCAACCAAACCAGTTGTACTAATCAACCCAAGTGCGATTTGCAGCTATCATTGACTTTCAAGCACAAGCTGACCCTCGGCAGTCCCAACATTCCACAATCACCCCAGTCGGTCTACTGCTTCTTTCCAGAATTTAGGGCCAGTAAATCTGAGGGCCCGACATTTCTAGAGGTTAGCACTAGCATCTGCAAATTCTATCCCCAGAAGCCCAGGGAGGTTGCCAGAATATTGATGTTGGTTGAACAACCAAGGACGTGGCAGGAGTAGCAGAGCAGCCGATCAACTTTTCACAATAAACTGATACAAATAAACTTTGGCTAGCTATTCCGAACTCTATACAAGCAACGGTTGCTGCCCTCAACCACCATGCCAATAACATTGATATTCGAGAGGATCTTCTTAATACCAGTGTGGTCTTCGTGTCAGAGATTGATGACAAGCTGGAAAAACTAAATACCCAGATCACGCTAGGCCAAGTCAATATGGATAATGACTTCAACTTATGCACCTGTAAGGAGGTTGTCAACAAGTTAGTGCAGCTTCCAACGATCGTTGAATGTATATTTAGGGAAGCAAAAGTTAACCTTAAATCAATCGGTATCCAGCTATGCTCCCCTAAGTGTACTTCAGCTGATCCCTGTGTGATCACTAGGAACCGCTGGTAAGGGGGGCCACCCAGGGAGCACGTGGAGCCAATGGATGTTGGGGCACACAGTTCGCACTCCACCAGATGACAATGACCTGACCTCCAAGGACTAAATGCATCCATTGCATGCTGGACCCCAAGTCCCAGTGATGATGAAAAGGCAGTGGAAATGGGTGAGGAAGGACCGAAACAAAGTAACCCACGGGACCTCTGGAACAATGATCCTTTTTCTAATCCATCCCCCACGGAAAAGAAGAGGCCCAGGTGAAGATCCATATAACCTGCAGGTGGACGACCCGAGCCCAGTAGGGTTGGGGCTAGAACTTGACTCATGGGTGGCTATAACTCTAGATAAGGTGGGGAAAGAGGATGATACCCCATTATCACCACCTAAGGATGCGATGTCTATCCCCTAAAATTGGAGAAGGGTGACTGGGAGGCAAACTGAGTCAGTAACCCAGCACCAAATACTGGAAGAAGGCAGCAGCAACATAGTTGGCTTCTAGGATGGGCCCAGTGATGCATCAGTGTTAAATGACACACAACAAGTTCCAGTAGAGCACGGAGATCAGTGGCGCTAAAATATTACATGAGGTCAGAAGCTGCAGAGCAGACAGTTGGGATGGGCGCAGCTCTTATGGATACCAAAGTTTAAATTCAGGGGGGGTGCAGGACCTTCTAAATTGTTCAAATGTGGTAAATTTAATTAAGGCACTCTCAGGTTACAAAAGTGTCACGGCAGAGGATATTGAATCCATTAAACTCCTGCCAACAAGAGAAAGACAGAGCTTAGATCCAAAGTGGATCACCTTTGTCGACTCAGAGCTGCCGTTAAAGGTCTTGGAGAACAAAAAAGTACTGAAGACTTGGGTAATAAAAGTGGTCCCCTTTTAGGGGGATCAATATCCTCCACTACTGAGAGAGCAAGAGCGAACATATAAGGATGACGTTCGTGTTACTTCTGTACTGTGAGGAGAATCAAGGGTAATCCTCTGGCTATTTCACCCCTAACACACATGCAACATTCTGGCTTCACTGTACAAATTAGCAGAGAAGGTGCACCAATGGAACAGCTACAGAAAGTAAGGATCGAAGAATCTCAGGCTGGTTGGGGGTGGTTGTGTCCATTCTTTACAGGACAAGTTAAAAGGACTGAATAGTGGCTCATCCTGGTGCTACGGAGTGGGGTTGTTTAAACATCTGCTCATGGAACATTGGAAAACTCCAGTCAAAAATCTAAGGTCCTTCCACTGTGGAAGACCTGAGCTCATATGACATAATAATGATGCAAGAAATATGGGCCCAGGCCAGTGTCCCCCTAGTGGGATTTGTGGAGTTCAGCAAGCAAGCACAGAAAAGCAGTCCTTTTGGAAGGACGAGGGGTGGCCTGGCCATTTATGTCAATTCCAACTTACCTAAAAAAGTCACAGAACTACCCATGAGCAATCCTTGGCTTCTGGTTTTGTTCCTGGATAATTGTGCACCTCAAGTCAGGTGAGTCGCTGTTACTAGTAAAAGTGTATATTAATCCAAAGAAGAAGGTCATAACCGAAAACATGTTCATTAAAAACATTCTACAATTAAAAAGTCCATGTCAGCCAGCAAAATGGCTAGTTTCAAGAGATTTTAATTTCGATATGTTCCATCAGCCAAGTGATGGGCAAATCAAGGTAACTGGGTCACTTCCAGTCCAATTTCTTCCACATTACAAACAAAAGGATAGGATTTGGGAAAAACTAGTAAGAGCATGTGAACTTGCCGGACTGATTGTGTTAAATAGCCATCTACCAGGTAACAACATGTTCCAGGGTAGCCAACAAATCAGTCTGTTACCTAGATTATACGATGGTAAACTACAAGTCATATATACCAGCGTAGTGAACTTTAGTATCTTCGACACAATGGAGAGTGATCATCACCCACAAACAATAATTATTGAAATGAGGAAGCATAAACTTGATGCCGCAAGGGCCCTTCTAGAAGATGCCCACACTGAAAATACAAAGCACCTAAAGTGGAGCCCAAATGCCATAAAAGACTTAGGAGAAGAGACCATAGATACTCAACATTTTAGCTAAAAACTAACCCAATACAATTAAAGCTTGGGAAAGATTCACTGACCATCTGACTACCAAATATCCAGGTAAAGCCATGAACAAGGGTGTACGTATTCGGCCACATAATATCCCGGTTATACCAAGCCATATTTCTGTGAGGAGGGCCAGCATCAGTAAAACCTATGGCAACTGTGACATGCCCCGGAAGAGCTGGATGTCCTGCACCCCCTGCGAAAATAGAGAAGTGCAGTGAAAAGAGAGATACGGGCCTACAAAATAAATAATCAGGAAGTCCTATAGGCCAAGTTCCTCCTCGCCTCAAAATAAATAAGCTCAAATAAATTTTGGAAGTTGATCAGATACATTGATAAAGGCCCCAGATAAGCCTACTATGTAAATATATTGGTGCGGACAACTGGGTAGCGCACTTGAAGTCACATTTAAAAGGAAGCCAGCAAAATGCTGTTGGACCAGAAGGGCACCTGAGGTACCTGAGGGCAGCTGCCGTACCCATGCCAGTAGACCATACCACTCGGGCTGTGACTAAAATAATTGAGAGGTCCCATCCCAATTGTTCCCCAGGGCCAAATGGTATCCCCCAGGCAGTTTTCAAACAAAATGCCCCGCAGTGGTGATGTTCATTAAGATCCTTATGACAAGGTCCATCCCATGCAGTTGGAAATGCCCAATCATTCACCCAGTTTTCAAAGGTGGAGCTGCTTCCTCTCCAAGCAACTATCATATAGTCCTTCTGGATGTAGACCTCAAATACTCTTCAACATTATTGCTTCAAGATCTAGAAGCATGGGTGCTAGACATAGACAGGCTGCCTTTAAACCAGACTGGGTTCACAAGAAAAACAAGGAACACTATCCAATCTCAGGGCAGTGGGTTTAATTCTCAGCCAAGCGAAAGCTTTCCAGGCCCCTCAGTAGATGTGTCCTGTAGATTTTAAAGCAGCATTTAATTGTGCCCCACGTGATAAGTTATGGGCAAAACCTCACCAGTGGAGAATTCCATTCAATCTTTTAAAAGTGATCATGTGCTCTATACAGACATCTGGGTCGAAATTAATGTTAGGATGGCTCACATCTCTAAAGAGAAGTAAGATCATTAACATGCTTTAAACAAAGGTTTGTTTTTGCCTCCCTGTTGTTGCACTCCTTGCATACCACCAGTATTCCCTGCAAACTGTTGATTCAGGCTAGCTTTCTCTGCGGCTTTTAATTGCATCAGCTTCTCTTTCAACGTTTTGTGCTTTAATTCCAAATCATCACTGGTTTCTCTCTCAATTTTGGGTAATCATGACGTGAAGGACAGAATATTGCTCCGGCTCTAAAGTACATGAACATATCCTCCACCAGGAATTTCTCTCATGGGAAGCATCTTAACATTTACCTCAGCTTGACTTATTTCTGTCGGAGACAAATCTGTTTTTGTTTTCTTCTGATCTCTTTTCTTTGCCCATCTTCCTTCTCACTTGTCTAAAGGTCCCCATTTCTGAATGTAACAAACTAATTCTCTAATCTGCAATCTCATTCCAGGCTGTCTCATGTTGAATATGTCCTTGTTACTGAAGTATTACCTGTAATTTCTCTTACAGGGTTTTGAATTTTCCAAATCAAAATCATATTTCTGGACTAATTTAGCTAGTTTGCCATAAGTTTGACCTGCACATTTTATAATGTCTTTGCACACAAACCGCCATTCATTTTCAATATAAACATCCAATTGGACTGTACCTACAATTCCCAAAATCATCTCATTTAATTCTAATTTCAATCTGGGTATATTTAACAATCGGACTCTTTCTGGGGTGTGCTCTGCTCTTGCACCACAATTCCTTCCACTTGTTGCACCTGTAGGACTCAAATTATTCAGGCAATCATTTAATTGCTGAGCAGTAAAACCTCACAAACTTATTGAAGTATTTGACATTACTTCTGTTCTTGAAGGACCTGCAACTACTTTGTCTGGAGTATTTGCAATGGACATGTCGCCTGAAGTTTTAAAGGTCAACCTCCTATGCGGGGTACCGCATACAATATATGGGGTCTATTCTGCTTTGAGCACAAAGTACAGTGAGGATCTCTGAGGAAACCTCACCTCAGGGGTAAATCCTATCTGACTTGTCATTGGAGTCAGATCTGAAATGTGCATGGGGGTCAATGGTCTTGGAAAAGAACAAATTCTCTCTATTTCTGAACAACTTGGGCTCAGAAAATGCCTGTGCACTGTTTAATGCAAAACCATTTAAACAACTTGGGTATTCAGGACATTTTTAACATTTGGGACAATTAATGTGTGTGGATTATTCCCAGTCATGCCTGGAGCATGCAAAGGAACAACTGGACCAATTATCGCTGGAACTGTCAAAGCATCTGGGTTCATGTAATTCATCTGATTCTGTGGAACTAACATTCCTACGCTCTGTCCTGTCATAGTAATATTTAAAACTTGTCCGGTCTGATTTGGGGTAAAATTTTGCTTAGGTTAAAGTAGACTGAAATTTTGCACAGACTGATTCAAAGAACAGTTCTGTGCTGACTGATTCCTTTTAGAACTAACTGATTTGTAGCAAAGCTCTGATCTGGTTGACTTTCATCGGAAGTCTATCTTATTGAACTCACATCCTATCTGTTGTGGAGACGGACGATTTACCAAAAGCTGATTTATAAAAAATCATCATCTGAATCACTCTCATAAGTTTCAACTTTCTTTTCGATATCTGTTGTCTGTTCTGCTTTTTCTATCTTTTTCTTACTCTTTGGTTTAGTGCTTTTTCCTTCCTCACTTAGCATGGCTGGATACAAGTTAGCCCCCTCAATAATGTTGTTGCTACAAGCTTTTTGCTGATCTTGCTGTCTTGCCTCTGCAACTGACCTTAGTGCTTTCGTTACACTATTTGCTTGCTTATCTCTCTTTCTCTGATGAGCGAAATGCTCCCAAGTATTAAGCACTTCAAAATGTGTGGCACATAAAGTTCTAGGCCCACGTTCTCAATAATTCTTACATTACATTTTCCATAGTGAGGAAATGCTAATACACCTTCTTTTTCAGTAATCTTATGCCATGGTGCAGGCCACAAATATGCATGAAGACCTTTTTCAGACAAAACATGAGGACCTGAAGTACCTTTCAGACGGGGTCTTTATTCTCTCTCTAAACAGAATAAATACACCTCCTTTCATCAGACTTTTCAATGCTTTAAACAGCTTCTTTTTCTATCAACTTCAGTAGTTCACAATTTACTTTTCATTTGAATCAGGAGGTAACTCTGTACCCACAATTCTCTTCTCGATCTTAACAACCAATAGCAGCCAACACTTTGTGACTTAGTCCAACAATACCAGCGCTGCTTCATACCAACTGACCTACACCAGCATGACACATGATGACTTCAGCCCCACACCTCACAGCAGGTCACCCTATTTTACAATTTCTTGCACAATCATTCTTCAAACAAACCTAATGCAAAATATTGTGAGCAAAAAACAGCAACCTGTCTACTTACTACAGGATAGGGTAACCAAACACTTCAAAGCAGCATGGAGCTACACTTTTCGACTATGCTTCTATAGTTACATGATGAATGAGACTTGACCAGGAAAAACTCACTCCGTTTGTTACAGTTCCTCCATGTGCACTTGGGATTCACAAGTTCCAACCACCCACACTCACATGAGGAAAACTATTGGCACTGTCAACAAAGTCTCACAAGTACCTTACACTGCAGACAATAAATTTACCAAGTGTTCGCTACACTTGTGCATTATCCTAGCATCTTAGGCCACAACTGATCCGTTCATCAACACACCTACTTAGAAGAAAGCAGCACATACAGTTACAATTTCAAAAACTCAGCAAAACACTTCACAATATCACACTTTACTGCAATCTTAAGCCAAAGCAATGCAAGCACAAACCTTATTTACACTCAAACATCCGCTCAAAGGAACCGCGCTGAAACTCCAACAATCTTCAGAATGAACGCTGGGGCAAAAATGTGCAGGGTGGGCAATTCACATAACAAGAAGTAGGAATTCTTAACACTATGCCTAAATATTTCTCCCCCCTCGTAGGAGCAACCATCATACTGCTCCAGATTTGGTAAGCATTTTCCAATTATAGGCCAGATTCACAAAGGTAAACTTAGACTTTTGGGCGGATTGCCACCCTGAGCGCAGACGTGAAGACAGTACTCGTAAATGTCCTTTGTGATTTCCCAAAGTTGTAAATGTAGACTTTTGGTCAAAGATTACACCAAAAGCTGTTTACCTTTGAGAATCAGGCCTTATGCTTTTAAAAAGGTCATTGGGTCTTCCCAACCAGCATGAGGGGTAGAAAGAGTAAGTATCAAAACTCAAACAACAATTCAAAATGACAGAGTCATAAGAACACTCATATCTCAACGAGACTGCTGGATTTAGCATTACAGCCACTCTGCTTGTCAGTGACAGAGACACTCCTGCACCACTAACCAGCTGTTGCCCCAACCTTCCCAGCTCTCTATCAGCACCTCGCCCAAACAGTAAAGGTGATTTATGGCAGCCTAGTGCATGGAACTCTGAAGACTCCTGAGGGAAATTGTTGTGAACAGCTCTTACACTTTTCTCTCTAAAATACAAGTCTCTTACACACACAGGCAGGAAATGAGATGCAGGATAGTTTTCAATACATTTATTGAAAAGACTGCAATCTACAATATGATGTATGAGCTGCAATGATCAGGATAATAAGAAATAACAAAATCAGGATTGTGAAGGTCAGAGAAGTAAAGATGAACAAACCCAACATATTGCAATAAACATGAATATATTATTGCTACATAAAGCCTATTCTCTAGCCTCTATAGAGACCATGGTGATGTAAGCCAAATATATCCATGCAGTGTCCATAAGAAGAACACCACACCCCCACTACTGTAGTATAAGGTCAGCCTCCAGTCTCCAGATCAGGCTCCGTAGAGACACCAAGGCTGAGATTGGCTGCAAACTGACATGCTGTGCAGATGGAAAATCCTGGATAGAACCCCCTCTAATGCCCTTTGACCTACAAGGTGTTTATATAAGGGACATGTTTTGTTCTTTCAAAATACCCTGAAGCGTGTATGTACTTCAGTGTTAGACTGTTTGTGCAGGCTTGTGGCAGAAATACCAAAATATTATCCTGTGTTCTTCGCATTCTGTTCCTGTCAACCTGGAACAAAAGAACATGATAAAAATATGTCATGCATAACAATGATAGTGAGGCTGTCGCAGAATTGCAACTGATTATGAAAAGAAAACATCAGCACTAAAACAAGCTGTGCTAAAATGAATAAAATTGAATAAATGAAAAATAGAGCATATTATGTGGGTGAAAGGGCACACGCTGCAAGCCTAAGCTAAGACAAATACTGTGTCCAGGCAAGAAGCTAAAAAGGACCCACAACAACAGCATGACCCATGTGGCCACACAAGGAAAACTTAAGTCTGAAATAAACTTAAGGATTTTATTACAGACTCATGCTCAAATTTATTTAAATGATTCTCAAAACAATACTATAAAGATAAAGAATCTCAATTCGTTGACCAAAAAAAGAGGTTTGGGCAAACTAACATCAACAGAACTAAACACTCTATAATAGCAATACAAAACATCAAAAGAATTATCATGTGATTTGATAAAAAGTGGTATTCAGTTCTTTTAAGAATAGAGACAATTTTAGAGTCATCTAAGTTAACTAGCAAGAACAAAGGAAAAAGTCTACAATTTAGCAAGTTTCAAATTAACATGCACTAGGCTAACACAATGAGGACAAAAGTAAGAAGAAAATAAAGGGCAAAAACAATTTGGAAAAACGACATCTGGGGTAAAAAGAGGATAACAAAAGTTGGCAAAAAGTAGATAAAAGAGGAAGGCATTAGCATTTCAGAAGCTTGGTCAAGAGTATTTTCTTTGGGTCAGGTAAACATTTTGAAGTCTCAGCAAAGCATTGCAACAGAAAGGTAAGTGTAAAGAGGTCTGTACCTCTCAGAATCCAAAGGGATCCAGAAAAGAATATCACTGATCCAACTGGGGAATGGCATAATAAAATCCAAAGTGACTGATGATTTATCCACCAGCATGACATCAATCAGAAGACGTCACTGTCCAATTAAAGTTCATCGTATGACATGGAATTGAAACACAGTGACATATTCCCAAGTCTATCATGAGAAAGGCATCCACCTTGGCTCATCTGTATGGTTTGAAACAATAGTATAAAGTAAATGTCCATAGTTCCTCAATACACTGGGTTCAAGGTTACTTTCTCAGGCTCACTGCTTATAAAACAATAGGACATCTGATTCTAAGCTAGCATTCTATGGGAACAAAATTGGAAAGAATGTCATGTTAGCAAGAATGACTAAACATTTGTCTACAAGTTTTATGAAGCAGGACCTTGCAGGCCTCACTTAGGCTAACTAAAGTGAATTAAAATGACACCTTCAGTTATGCTACACAAACACTTATAACATTCATGATTATGAATCAATCATTAATAATTATTATCAGTGTTTATGTTACTGTATATTTTAAATGAAGCACCTCTGCTAATATATTTCATTAGGTATAATGAAGAACTGCATTTTCATAATTTGCTTGCGTCATTTAAAACACTTCTTTTTAGAAATTAATTGTCACTTTAGTAAAAGCTATTAACATCATGAAGAAATACATGAAATTGAAACATATGATTATACCTAAAGTTTAATACTATACCACATAACCGAAAAACACTATCCTACAGTGAATGCACTTTAACATCGGCTTTCAGTGCACCACTTTACAGTTATTTATGGCTTCGAATAACAAAATGCAAAGATTGTCAAGTATAGATGATTATTATTGTGACATAAAAGACAGCAATAACATTCAGCTACATCAGTACAAATCCCTGACTGTGCATTATTTGGTGGAGATTGGAGCTTCACCAATATCTGATCCCGGTTGTAAGCCATCGTCGACATCCCAGACCTCTGGCTTCCTACTGAAGCAGAGCTCTAGTCTTAGTAGTTTGCCCAACTGGACAGGATCTGAGTCCAGACCTCCACAGTAAAGGGTTGATGGAGCTTCTAGCACACAGTGATAGTGCACTTGGCCAGGGGGAGTGTAAGGTCAAAGAAACGGACTGCTGCTCTCGGTTTACAGAACTGTAAAAAGATACCCAGGATTCTAACCTTCCAGGAGTTAACCTTATAGGTGTGTGTGATACTCTTGGCTCATTGTAGTATATGATCCCAGAAAGGACAGATTTGGGGGGAATCCCAGAGTATGCGAAAATACCCAGCTGCAGGGGATCTACATCTGGTGCAGGTATCCTAGGTGCCTGGAAATATCCTAGCTATCCATTGTGGGGAAAGGTAAGCCCTGTGCAATATGTACAATTAGATCAATTTGAAGTGGGCATTCTATAAGATTCTCCTGGGGTACGTTAGTGCCCTGGTTCATTCCTTATCATGAAGGGGTCTACCAAACTCCTCATTCCACACCTTCTGAAGTGGTTGCAGAGGGGTCAGAGTGTGTGCTAGCAGGGCATTGAAGTTCCAGCCAACCAACTGTCTGCCCTTACTCATTGTGTAGAGGATCTGGATGATGTCAATGGAGCCTGGCACTAGGTTCCAAATCTCTCAAACGTCTCAGAGTGAGGCGACCTGTGCTGTGTGTAGAACAAACTGTCCCTCCCACAGGCCACCCTGGCCTGCCAGTGTATGGAATGGCAGGAGTTGCTGTTCTGAAATAGATCTCCCAGGGTGTGAATTTCTCCCTGTTCGCAAGGGTCCAGATCTTGCCTAGTGAGGTGTCCTAGCCTGGTTCTGAGGCCTAACAGGGGGGAAGAGAGAGTGCACGGTGACAAGGTGTCAGTAATTTGCCAGGCCCTGTTAAGACAGATTAGTGCTATCTCCAAAAGATGTGGGGAGGCTGTGCTGTTGCGAGCTTCTGGAAGAACGAGGGCAAGCACTTTTGCTTGAGCCACAGGCTACTCCATCTACCCCACATACTCTAGAAATCAGTTTTCCAGCCTTCAAAAGAGCCATAGTAATTGAGCTGCCAGACAGTAGTGTTCAAAGTTTTGCTTTCAGACCCCCTCGATCAGGTGTGAGTTGTAACTTTGAGAGAGTTACCCTCCTGCACAAGTTGTGCCATATTAAGTCACATAGAAGTGAGTGCAGTACCCAAAACAATTGCCGAGCAAGGACCAGTGGGAGAGTAACAAAGTAATGTAGGAGGTGAATGAGCATCACCATCTTGGAGATCGCTATGCATCCCATCACAGATAGAGGGAGAATCTCCAAAAAGTCATCAATGATCTAAGGAACAAAACCAGCACAGACAGGTTATCATCCAGGAGGTTTCTGGGGGAATGATACATCCAGATCCCCAAGTACCTTTAGGATGTACATTGCCATTTAACTAGATCCCCCCCAGGTTGAGGTATACTGAATCTGCCTCTGAGGACAGTGGGAACAGACCTGGACTATTCCAGTTCACCCCAGCTAGAGTTCTGAATGTTCTCAACAGTACCACTATCCAAGAGTAGTCCAGCTTAGTGTCCCTCAGGTAAAATAGGACGTTGTCCACATAAAGCAAGATGAAATGGGTTCGGCTCAGGAGGGGTTGTGCTAGTGGCTCCATTGTCAGAGCAAAAAGCATCGGAGAGAGGGGGCATCCTTGCCTAGTTTCCCTACCCATCAGAATAGCCCCTGACAACAAGCCACTATAATACACTTAAATGTGGTGTCCGAGTAGAGGGGACAGATAAGGGCTGTCGATCATGCCCCAAGGCTGAACCTCACCTAGTCCTGGAAGAAGTCCCATTGAAAGCTGTTAAAAGCCTTATGAAGATGAAGAACAAGGGCCATTGCCCTCAGCCAGGTTGTGTGGGCCACCTCCTTTATTCAATACAAACAGCGGAGGTTCAGGGATGTGTTCCAGCCAGGGATAACATCATTTTGGTGCCTATGAATCAGGCAAGGTAATACTTGTTGGATGCGAGATGCCAAAACTTTTGCTATGAATTTTACATTTCATATTCAGTATTGCCTTGAGCAGGGGGACCAGCGTGGCCTCTCGAAGAGTGGACGAGAGAGCTCCGGGATCAAGGGCTCTGGTATGCAATGTGAGAAGGCATGGGGCTAACAGCAGTGTATGTGTTTTGTAAAGTTTGGCCAAGAGGCCCTTGGTGCCTGAGGACTTCACTGTCTCCTGTCCCATCACGGCCCCCTCACCTCATGAGTCATGACGAGCTCCTCATACTCTGACAGGTATCCTTACTGGCATGCCATGCTAATAGACAGCTTGACTTGTCCTCTTCAGTGTGGGAGTGGGCTACGTACGAGGTGCAGTCTAGACAATGCAGTCACTCTAGCAGTCTGGCCTCCTCCTCTTGTTGTTGTGAAAGGGCTGGGAGTAAGGCAGGATTCTCAACAGCTCTTCTCTCCAAGTCAGTGTAGGCGCAGTCCACTACCTCCAGGGCCCTGAACAGTGATGAGCCCTCCTCAATGATAGCACGTACGCAGTGGCCCCTCATGACTATCTTGTAGGCCTCCCATCCACTACAGGGAAAGAGGTTGAGTCCTAATTACCCCCAAAATATTCAAGGGTAGCATCAGAAACAATGTTTCTAAATGACTGATCCTCAAGCACCGAAGCATGCAATCACCAGGTTGGAATTGGGATGAGGCAGGGGACCTACTCCAGGTCATGCTCAACAGTAAAGGGTTATGGTCTAAGATTTCACTTCCCAAGTAGTCTGCATCAGAGATGGAGGGGTATAGTGCAGAGGAAAAAACTATTCTGTCAAGATGGGTGTAAGCGTCATGCACTGAGCCAGTATTAGGAGAATAATGTGATGCCTAGATTATGATGTTGCCATGTGTCTTCCAGGGACTAGTGTTGTAGCCGCGACACAAGGCCCCAGACGGTAGCCCAAACCAGCGAGTTGGAGAAGGGGAGATGCGAGTGGTCTTGGGACAGATCCAGGACACATTTAAAGTCTCCCCCTAATATTCACAGTATATGAGGCAACTTAGCCAGCTAGGCCAAGAGAGTGTGAAGCAACTTTGTATTTTCTGTGTTAGGTGCATGGAAACTCCATATGAGACAAGGTAAGCGATCCTAATAAACCTCTAGGAAGACATATCTGCCTTCTGGGTCCACCTCCTAGGAGAAGGTTGTAAGGTGAACCCCAGCTCTTACCAATATCAATGACCCACTGGCGTAGATGAAGAAATTAATGGAGAAACACTTGTCCCCTCCATCTCTTCTGCAGCTTGGACCCCTCCTCACACGTGATGTGAGTTCCCTATTGCAGAGATATCTGGACCCATTTACACTTAATGTATGAGAAGATTTTGTAGTGCTTAGCTGGTGTGTGCAATCCGTGGATTTTCCAGGACATAAGGTGGAACGCTTGATTGCCTAAAGGATCATGTCTAGCTTATCGGGGCTCGGGATGAGCCACTTGGTTGAGGTGCGGACAAGGTGCGCAGCGGCAAGGGGGGCACCCGGCTTAGGTGTTTGCATGCGCCCTTCTCTGTAGTTGGCTCGTGAAGAGCTGGTTGGGCCCACTTGCCATTGCCTCAGATCAAATTCGACCCTGCAGGGCTCAGTCACACAAGCAGCCCAGCCAGAGATGAAGATCCAAAGGAGGGTGGGAGTATCCCCGTCTGAGTGTGCCCTACTCAATCTCTCTCCAAATCCATGATGCACCCAAACAGTTGGCAGACAGGCACAATATAGCGTGAGGCCCCCCGAGGCAGGTATGGGCTATTTCTTCAGATGCCAGGAAGGCAGGAAGTTCACATGTCATTTGTGTCAGATGGAGGGCCTGCGCTCCTGCCCGAGACTCAACCACCTCCATCAGAAGGAGCAAAAGGGCACCCAAATCTAGTCCCCACACCAGGAACACTGGGGACCTGGCCACCCCACAGGAGCTGTCCCAATGGAACTCAACCCTGCCAGCGCTCCTGGAGAAATGGGCTCCATGCCTGCCCTCCTACATTAATTCTAGCACCTCCCCCACTCCCCAGCATACTGCCTAGAGGACCTTCTGACCAAACCCCATAGGTAGACAGGAGACGATCAGTGCCCCCCCAGCACTTGAAGCCCTGCAATGCGTGGTCAATCCTGAGGCCCAGGCCCCAGCACGGGACCAAGACCACAGGGGCGAGTCTGGCTAGGCCTCTCCTCTGAGCCCATGCCGCTGCCTAGGCTCAGTGGAGTGAGATCCGGTCCCTGGGCCTCCCAGGTATTAGTTGACAGGTGCTGGTAACTGGATTGCTTCGTTTGGGTCTTGTAGGGTGGATGACTCCCAGATGGTGGAGCTGAGGGTGTGGATCTCTGTGAGTTGAAGATGGCCATCTTTGGCTCCCTGACCACCACCCGCCCACCACAGAGTTATTTTTCATAAGTGACACTTTTAGTCAGTGCTAACGTTTTAGCCAATAGCACTTTGCATGCTATGGGTTATGGCATCAGCTGAGGTACGGGTCTGATTTGATTCAAACGTTTGACTCTAGCTTGTTTCTGCCTAGCAAGATAATTCAGTGTTGTTGAACACTCACTGCTGAAACATGGAAATCATGAGTATGAATCATGTTAAGATCAGTCTCCCATTCTTCCATGCTGCACTTTGCACGTGTTTTTCTTTTAAACCTGTAACCGAAGAACAAACTCCGTGGTGCTTATTTGATCTCTTTGTTCAAAGATACCAACTTTTCCTGGTCCATGAGCAGTCTAGCACCCAACATTTTTTCTTCGCAATCTGTAATTTATAGTCATGTTCACCCAGTTATATAATCAGCATTAGAAGACCCAGAAATTAAGCAAAAATGTGGATTGAATGAGCTACTGGCCCTCTGACCTGGGAAACTTGATATCTTGTTGTTTTGCTACTCCATTTCATTGCCTTCAGTGCTGGAAATCTCCTCTTCCTTACAGTTGACTTAGCACAGTGGAAATAAAAATACAGGTAGTATTAATGTTGTTTGATAAAATGAACTACACTTATATGGCAAAAAACAATTCTCTTTTGTGCAAGTTCACCTTTTGAGATTGGGTGCTACTAACTGTCTCTGTCTAACTTATTTCTAGAATTATTTCTTGCATGATGTCTGACTGATGTTTCAGGTTATGAGTGTGTGCTCAAGGCGACCTTACAGGGACCACCACTGTCCGCAGTATTATCCTTTTTTGTAACTTTGGCTACCAGAGGAGAAAATGTCAAGTGCCTAAATTGCACATTCAAATTCAAACTACTCACACTGACCAAACTTCGTGATCCTAGACAAATAAATTCACCTCCATACCTCATCATGTCGGTGCTCCTAGAAGGGATTCATTTCAAATTGTGCTTTACAGAATATAGTCGCGTCTGTATGATTTGAGGCACTGCAGTTTTTCTCCATATTGATGTACTGGACTTTTATGTAGTGCATATCACACAATGACTTTTAGGATGACGGGTGGGCGAGTAATTATTGTAAAATATTTCTCTGTTTATATGTAGACGTTACTCGTTTTAATAAGTGGCACTGAAATTTTGCAATTCTGCCCTTATGGAATGTTCCGTTTAAACATGGATTTGCTGCATTTACCGCCATCTGCTGCATAATTTGCATATTTTACAGAAAAGGTTTCAAACGGTGTCAAACAGATCAAAAGTTACTACAAACATGACAACGCATATTGCGATGGCAGTGGATTGCCTTTCACAAAAGTCAACTGGCCACCTTGAAATTGCCTATTGCAGTTTTATATGATTGTCAAAATGTTACTGATGAGATGGAACCTTTGCTCAGACAGTGTTTACCTATGTACAAAAGATAAAATAATAAAGTAATAGTCACAAAATGTGTCGCCTTATCCAGAACAATTTACTTTTTCCTTCTGTGTGATTTAATCAACTCTGCGGGTGCTATTCTGTTTCATAATATCAGCGGCCCTGTACTTATTTCTTTTATATTATCTAATGTAGTTAACTGAAAATCCAATTGCCAAAAAATAAATTATTCAGAGTTTTAACGTGTGAGTACTCTTTAATGTCATGCTGCATCGTTTACATGATAATGCGTTTGAAGGCTTGGCTCATGCCTTGGCTCTAAATGCCAGTTAGGACCACTGACTATGCTGAAGCTCAGATCTCCTTGTGAATTTGCTGGTTTGAGCGCCTCTTACGTTTGTAACAAGCAGTTGCAAAGCCATTTGGTGGAACTTGCTTTGTGAGTTCTACTGTAAAAAAAAATGCTACAGTGGGAAAACAAAAGAAAAACATGTTTGCTTTCTGTAGACAATGCATCTATGAGATAAATGATTTAGGGCCAGATGTACCAAAGGATTTTACCCATTCTGTGTCTATGGGAAAAAGCTTTTGTACATATGGCCCTCAGTGTCTGAGGATTCAGTGTGCTTAGAGATGTTAAAAAGCCTATGTGCCTTGTGCTCCCTACGGGCAAGGCTTGAACACCAATCAGCTAACAGCGTGAGATGCCAGGGGAATCATACTGGGTAGAGAAGAAGCCCATTCTGTGTTTATGTCCATGCCTCAAATGAAAACGGTTATTTCCAGAATGCAACACCCCGTTGGCTAGCTAATCCGTACTGACTGAAAGGGCCATACACCTGATGGGGCTACTTTGCAGCAATGGCTAAATCAATGGTCACGGCTGGACTAACTCAGGAAGTAAAACTCATGTGTTAAAGAGTGTCAAAACGTAAAACATTTTCTTTTGAAAGCGTGAGCCAGCAGCAGTCAGAAGACTTATCCACATGACGTTGATGGGGAAAAGCAGCACAGTGGTTCTTCTCATCTTGCTGTGTCTGTTTACTTTGTAGCCAGGCAGGATGGTGGTTTCCTGGCCATTCTCTCTTGTCTGACTTCCGCAGGCTCTGTCAAATCAGTTGATGCCACTCTAACCTTTCAACCAAGCAGACCAAAAAAAAAAAAAAAACATGTTTAATAAGAAGCATTGGGCAGCAGATGTACCAAATACACGCTCATAGATGTACTAGCATTCACTGCCCAGGGTACCTGTTTGCACCTAGAAGGTGCCGGCACCCTCCCATTAAATGTATTGGAACAGTGCAGAGAAGAGCAGGTACTCCCCCTTCCACAATAAAGAAGTGTAGGTACTCAGTACCGGAGCGTGCCTGCCCATGTAAAACACTGACTACAAACTGGCCTCCTGCTCTGCTCTCAACACACAATTTCGTGTGACCCGCGACCTTTCTTTAACACTGCGCTTCAACAAGGCAACTCAAATCAATGGCGCCCATCAACGCTGAGGCGTCGGCTACCTGCGCCATGTCCGCATTACTCTTGTAGGCTGGAGCGTCAAAGCCTTCGCGCCCAGCAGCAGCGCGCACAGGACTTGGATGTTGTTCTGAAGCTGACGGTATCAGCAGAGCGACTGCCGCCTCCATTAGGAACATAACTCCAAGACGCTGATTAATGCCAGGAGGGGGCTTTAATCAGCCAAAGCCATATGCTATTTAACTTAAGATGAAAGTGCAAACGGTAATCATTATTTCAGAGAGGACGTAGTTAAAAGAAGCGCTGAACAGCAAGTGGCGTCTTTTTATCATTAGGGATCCTTCATGCTGTCTCTTTTATTTCCTAATGTTGTCTAAGCTCTTACGAACATCGGCATCTTTTTTCCATTACACAGACTTGCAATGTTGTTGTGTTTGATCTAGGGTTTCCAGTACAGAGATGCCAAACCTCCAGATATACAATTAATGTCTATTAATTATGAGCTTCAAACTGCTGAAATTATCCTTCATTAACTTAATCACTGCTTCCATTTTATCCGAAAATTCAACTCACTTTTTTTTATAATCCCAGCATCTGAAACCATTTCCTCCGCTTTGTCTGATGTTTTGCAAGCTGCTTACAGAAAGGGCACAAATATATCACGTCCCCTCAGCTTTAAAGTAATCAGTGGAGCTCTGTTTTTTTTATCATAAAATAAAATCTAATTTAGCTTTGTTGTTTTACCAAGCAGCGCTTCGTCGAGTGAAATGAAATAAGATCTGCAATATCAAATCCGGAGTATGCCTCGTGCATACAGAGTTCATTTTCCCTTCTGCTAATGGAAAAAGGCATGGAAGTAAGACAGCAAGCAAAGCAGGCTTCGGGAGCCTGGGTTCAGCTTTCAGGCCATGTGGTACTAATATGGTGTGGATATATGATTTATGGCCTTGTTGCACCATACCAACTACATTAGCAACATTACAAGTCCGTGCGTTCTCTGGTATTAGGTTAGAATTCATTTAGAACAACCCATAAAAACTATATTGTGTGAATAAAAAAGCGCAACTCTAAAGCAAATTCTACACGGCCTTGATGTCGGTGCAAAACTGTTGCCAGTCCACCCTCTATTTTCCTATGCCACGCTGGCTCGTTTTGTTGGCATTTGGAAGCCAAGTTGTATTGCAGCTTTTAGAAAGTACAAGGAACTGTGGAAGTAACAGGAACTGTGTACAACAGTGGTTCCCAACCTGTGGTCCGGGGACCCACGGGGTCCGCAAAGTCTCCACAGGGGGTCCCTGACTGCTTAGAAAATTAAATAATATTAACAGATTAGGGGCCAGATGTAGCAAAGGGTTTGCGCCTCGCAAATGGCATAAAACGCCGTTTGCGAGGCGCAAAAGCCTCTCTGCTATGCAGGAATTCCCTTCCTATTTGCAACTCGCAATGCTATTCAATTTCATTTGCGACCGCGAAAGCGGTCGCAAATGAAATCACAGTTACCATCCACTTGAAGTGGATGGTAACCCAGTCGCAAACGGGAAGGGGTCCCCATGGGGACCCCTTCCCCTTTGTGATTGGAAAAAAAATATTTTTTCAGAGCAGGCAGTGGTCCAATGGACCACTGCCTGCCCTGAAAAAAACGGAAACTAAAAGGTTTCGTTTTTTTTTCCAAGTGCAGCTCGTTTTCCTTTGGAAAACGGGCTGCAGATGGAAAAAAAAAAACTGCTTTATTAAAAAGCAGTCACGGACATGGTGGTCTGCTGACTCCAGCAGGCCACCATCCCCGTGAGTGCCCATACTCGCAATGGGGTCGCAAACTGCGACCCACCTCATTAATATTAATATTAATGAGGTGGGTCTTTGCGACCCCATTGCGAGTTGCAGAAGGTGTCTGAGACACTTTTCTGCATAGCAAATTGCGAGTCGCACGGACTCGCAAATTGCAAGTTGCAATTTGCTTTGTTGCTACATCTGGCCCTAGGTCCCCAGCATTCAGTAATGACTCAATGGGGCGGTCCCTGGATTCCAATAATGATTCAGTGGGGGTCCTCTCGTTCCAGTAATGATTAAGTGGAGGTCCACAGAAGTCAAAAGGTTGGGAACCACTGGTGTACAATGATTATGTACAGATTGGCTCAGATAGACTTTTAAGTTTCCTTCCCCATCCTATCTCTCATTCCTCTGCCTACAACCACATGCATAAGACTTTCATATATACTTGAGTGCCAGGTATGGAGCACCACTTCTGGGCTCACACAACCACAGTCTCAACATAAATGAATGTCATATCAGCCAAAACTCTTCTCACATACATGCTTTGCTGAAGTTGTATGCACATGCCTAGGCAGCTCTTTGTAGACTCAATAAGAGATAGGGAAACTCTATAGAAATGCTACAGTAGATTGTAATTCACTGCAGTGCCCCACATGCATCAGAACTCACAGCATAGCTGGGCGCCAAGGAAGAGTCAATTGAACAATAATAGGTATTTTAAGGAAGTCATGGGGATTTTCACTGTTCTTCAAAAACCAAGCCTCCCTCTACTTCCCTTGAATTGTATGGGATAAATAGTGGGCTGTAAGAGGTTATTTGGCATGTTTGATTATGTGCCCCCTAATTTTAAGATCCTCTTCACATAGACATTAAAAGTAAAACCAACAGATCCAACTGAACATACTGGTAAGAGTAGTGCTGGAGTGCAGGGGTCCTAATCTTCTCAGGGCACCTATTGCATGGTGCCTGCGTTGACCTGACCGACGCCACATTCAACACACATCATCTACGGCAGACCAAGAAAAAGAGAATGCCATGACCTTACAATGTTTTTGGTGGAAAGACCCGGTTACCTGGCAGCTTTGAGTCAGTTAAACCTCTGAACTGGCCAAATTAAGAACAATACCTATAAGAGTTCAATGTATTTCTCCAAGTGTTCTATAGTATTCCCAACAAACAGATGCAAATGTCAGGTTCAGCAAGACTCAGAAAGGAAGCAGGACCAGAGAGAGGAGGAGTAGCATTTTTCACAATGCATGGCCACATAGAGTAAGCCACGTTCTGTTTAAATAGAAATTTAACCGGAAAGGTGCCAATAGAGAATTGAATACAGTATATGCAGTTAACACTCCTGGTACTGAATTTGTGCTTCTGTGGATCTGCATTCTGCAGCCACCATTGGTTTGAGCTGTAGGGCTCGATCACTCATCAAACTGGGTATCTCAGAAGCCTTTTTTGTGCTCTAGGCGGAAAACGTTTGCAGGGCCTCTCTTTGGTTTCTGTACCAAACAGCAAATTGTAGTGCACCTAGTTTTGTTGCTGCACTGACTACACCCAGAAGGAACTTGTTATTACTAAAATACAAGTGACATACATCTATATATTCAACTTGGCAGCCACGCTACACTAATTATAACTCTACACTCTACGATGCACTGTTTTCTCACAAATGATGTAATTTGTGATGTCAAAAGTGTTTTGTGGATGGTGATATTTTACATGGTATAAGTGATATAATATAAAAGGGTATATAAGCAGTGCATGAAGAAGGCATGAGTTATGGTTAATGTAGTGTAGCTACCAAGTTGAATACACTATGTACGTCTGTGTGCGAGCTATAATAATTTTAATGTCTTGTGTAAATTATAAATTAATGGTATAAGTGTAACATTAGAATTTCTCATTTGTGGTGCATACATTATACATTTAAGGTATAACTATAATTTTAGAATTTGTAATGTTTGTGTAGTCCATTTGTTATGTTTCTAAAAACAAATAACATTTTCCTAACTATAACAAAGGTTTTGGAGGCTAGAAAAAGGAAGGACTCAAATTTGCTATTTCCCAGGGTAATTCCGATAAGATTCTTTGCTCTTCAGTATAGAAAAAAAATGGGTGAACAGAATTAAGCCAAATTTGTTGCAAAGGTAGAAATTTACTCAACGATTGTGCACTTGTTTGGTGTAAATTTTTCTGCAGTTTTTGAGAAGTTAGCTTTTCTCAAGCTACTTGAATCAGGCAAAAAGAAGTTACATTTTAGAGAGATCTAGACCATTCTTTTGAAATACTTTGTAGATTTGTTAGTGCACAGAGGATTTGTGACTGCATTTAAAAAACCTTATGGCCATTGGACTAGGAAGCTTTTATACCCTTTGTACATTGTGGACTTGCAAATTCAGTGCCGGATTTGCAAAACCACCATGTTCTGGTGTACTGGTCATTAGAGAAACATTTTACATCCACCATTTCCCAACATGGTTCATCAAGTAGTGTGGTGGGAAAAATGTTAATAAAAAGGGCAAAAGTGGGCAGGGTAAGTGCACTCTAATCCCCAGGCCCATGTAGCTAGGGTGCTCAAGGGATGCCCGTTACTAAAATCAAGTACAAAAGTGATTTATATTGAGGACTTGGTGAATGAGAGGATGGCTTTGCGAATCCCAAACCTTTCCTAGGTCCCATGGATGCCCCTGTGCCTCAGGTTTTCAAATCCATAATAAAATCCACAAATCCTGCAAACAAATTAAAAAAGAAATTTAGAGCATTAATGCTGTGCTTCGCCAATGACCACAGGTGGGACTTCGTCACACATGCTTGGGCAGGAGCAGGGCCTCTGTTCACAGCTGAAGACTGGGAGTGAGGGTGTCCATGCTTACGGAAAATTGATGCATAGGCTCACCAAAGGCCAGGGTCTATGGCCAACCTCTTCTGGTACTGAGAGGGCCATGCACAATGACAGTTATCCACAAGTGGAGTGTTGGACGCTGGGCCTCGCATTCTAGAGCAACTGAGAAAACAGATACCAAGTGCAAAAATCCCCCACAATAGCACCCCAAAAGTGGTATGAGTCGATAAATGGCTCTTTTCACCTACCATGATATTAACAATGAGACTAAATTTTCTGCTTGGATGATCCTACATGTGAGAAGGGGATAGTACATAATGAATACTGTAGGAATTCCAACAAAACTTCCTAGAACAAACCTTCTCCAAGGGCTGGCATACTAATCATTTTCCCAACATAGAAAAAACAGATTATCAAAAATTGCCCAAGATGCAGTCCCAATGCACTTCCTCCTCACACACCTAAGGAACTCGAGGTGGACACAGAGCTGGCTGCAAACTGACAATTGTTGAGGAGAAAAACTGTAAATAAAGGAATCACAGAAAAATATAAAGTGCCTTATTTAGATCTTGACGGTGTTACTGCCAAGCCACGTCGGTGGTGGACCCTAAAAGGCTGTCATGTCAACAGTGTTCTGCCCTCAGTATTTTGATGTATTGCGGCTGAGCTGAAGACCGCCACAATGGAGTATACTCTGTTGCGCCACCTTCATCCTGCAGCCGACACAGCAGATTCCAATGCTGAAGAACACACCACAGTTGCCTTCTTGACAGTAGGATCTTGCAGAGCTTATTTAGATAACCCAGTCATTCTAGCGGTGTATCAGGAGCGAGACCATGATGGCGTGAATCCTTTGCAGAACATGTTCAGTATTGTACTATGGCTGTGGCCATTGGTTGGATGCTAGCAGCCCACACCTGTTGTATTTTGGACAATTGTGAACACCTGCAAAACACACAATCAAACACACTCCATTTCAGACCATGATTCTTTGTTGTAACACTGCAGCAGACCATTTGGATGCAGACTTGCCACACAGGAGCCAGTTCTTTTCTGTGTTTCTCTCTCTACCGTATGCGTTTTCTGTTAATATTACCTTTTTTGGATTATCCTTCATCTTTTTAGGCACGAGTTCTTTCACAATTATTCACTATGGCAAGGAGGAGAAATCCACATTTCACAGAAGGACAGTTGTCTATAATGGTGGATGAGATCATTAGAGTAGAGCCACATTGTTTGGAGCACAAGTACAAAATACAACCATAGCTCAGGAAAGGAAAATGTAGGACAGACTAGTGGACACAGTTATGTTGTATCAAGCAACCTGTGCACACAGGAGGATATTAGGAAGCAATGGAATGACCTGAGTGAGAGAGTGCATTCCCTGGCCTCCAAGTGTCACCTGGAGGCCCAGAGGACTGATGGTGGTTCATCCCAACCCCCCATTACAACTCCTTCCCTGGAAGAAGAAGGTTTTGCAGATCCTACATCCTGAAGGCTTGACAGGAATCCCTGGTGGAGGCAGGAGTGGTAAATTGCACTTAACGATGTCTCAACAATCACAAATGGAGTCCTGCCCTTAAGTTAGATGTTTAGAATGGTCCAACACCCTCATCAAAACAGATATAACTGTATACCTGTGGTATCTCTCTTTTAACACCATGTAATATGTTCAGCCAGATTCAGGTCCTCATTATGACATTGGCGGTAAGTCCAGCTTACCGCCATGCTGACTGCCACCAACATACAGCTGGTGCAGCAAATTACCGCTACCCATATTATGACACACACATAGCAATCCATCACTATACAGCCACACACACAAGACCGCCAGCCCAAAGGTCAGTGATAAACTGGCGGTAGCAAAACCCACCACGCCAACAGAACTATGCCCACAATATTATGGCCCACGAATCACTGCAGCGGACATTCAACCGCAATAAACCATTGGCGGTACATACTGCTGCGTTTAAGATACATACACATTCAAAACAACACTACATTGGACAATTCAAACTACACACACCTGACTCAAACACACCACACCCACACACCCACACCCCTATAAAACCCACACTACCCACAACCGTTTACGACTAACTAAAATTGCCAACTGAGAGAGATAGACCAAGAGCACCCACAGAACCAGAGCCACATAACACCATCACCCATATATCACCCATGCACCTTACAGCACACACCCCAACAAAGCACCCCACAAACCCTTCCACACACCACTCACACTACACCCATGGCACCACAAAGACACCCCTGTTTCTCAGAGGAGGAGCTAAGGGTCATGGTGGAGGAAATCATCCGGGTAGAGCCACAGCTATTCGGATCACAGATGCAGCAGTCATCCATCGCTAGGAAGATGGAGCTATGACAGAGGATCTTTAACAGGGTCAACACCGTGGGACAGCACCCCAGAACAAGGGATGACATCAGGAAGAGGTGGAACAACCTACGGGGGAAGGTGCGTTCAACTGCAGCAAGACACCAAATAACAGTACACAGGACTGGTGGTGGACCCCCGCCTCCTCCCCCACAACTAACAACATGGGAGGAGCAAGTCTTGGCAATTATGCATCCTGAGGGCCTGGCAGGAGTAGCAGGAGGACTGGACTCTGGTAAGTCAAATCTTTATTACTAACATCCCCCCTACCTGCATGCTATCACAACCCTCCACCCGTACCCTCACCCCCATCACTCACCACCTCACGTACACCTAACCATCATAACCCGCCCATCCCAATACCAAGCCCTGCATGTAACACCAATGCACGGACCCCCATCACAGACCTGCTTGGACACCCATCACTAAAGCATGCACACTAGCAACAATCACCTAGCCCACCAAAGGACTACTCACACAAGTCAAATCTGCCAGGGCAATCACAACCATAGAGGGCAACACATCCATGCACAAGATGTCACACGCAGAAACAATAACACTGCATTTACATCCCCAAAGGTCCCCCACCCAACGTCACCGGAGAGGAGGTTCCAGAAACATCCAGTCCCCCCACAGAAGAGGCCCACACTGATGACAGCAGCTGTGGATGCCTGGATCTCGATGACCAACCTGGCCCATCAGCGACCTCCGGACTGTTGGTTACCCAGGCACAGTCCCATACCACCACAGAACCCCCCACTCAGGAAACACCAGCACAGCACCCACCCAGCGAGCACATACCTCTGTCCCCAGGATACGTCAATCAACAGTGTGTCCACCACTACAGGGACCCCAGGACACCCCACAAACACAGGACAATCAGGGCCTTGGGGTCAGTGGCAGTGGGCACACGGTTCAGGGGACAGAGGCACAGGACAACAGGGAAGCTGGGAGGACTGCTGTGCGACAGGGAGAAGACAGGCCCAGGGAACAGACTCTCCAGGAGGCACTTGCAGGGATCCTGGGAGCATACCACCATTCCCAGGAGACGATGGGCCAGATACTGCACAAGTTACAGGAGACCCAGCGGCTGCAGGAGGGACAGTACCTGGGGATCAGGGAGGACCTGAAGGACATCAACACCACCCTGGTCACCATTGCAAGGGTGCTGGCAGACATGGCTAACACCATGAGGGAGGCAGTGGCACACCACCGGGCCCCTGACACTAGCCACACTGATGAACAGCCCTCCACCTCCGCTGCCACTAGTGGACAGGAGGCCCCGCCACAGGAACAACAGGCCAACAGCACCCTCCTGCAGAAGGATAACCACCCTGCAAACGGTCCCTGTGATCCAGGCAGAAGCCAGAGAATATTGCCAAGACCCCCACCAGGAAATAAGACTCCCCTGATTGTCACCCTTGTGTCCCACTCTGTCACCCTGTCAATCAATCAATCAATCAATCAGTACATTTGTAGAGCACGCTACTCACCCATGAGGGTCTCAAGGAGCTAGAGGGGGGAGGGTCTACCTTGAACTGCCTTTGCTCTCCTTCCTACGCCCCCTTGGACAATGCACCTGTGATACAAATAAACTGGACTCCATCCTGGACTATCCTCCACCATCACCCCAGCCATTGCACATACCACTCTACTCATTGGCACTCAAATAGACACCATTAAAAAAAAATACAAGTATGGAGTCTGGCAAATGATTGAACTATGTATTAATTTAACAAGCTTTAAACACTGCATACAACTGTACTGGAATGTATTCAGAAGAATGACCTGTAGTAGGCTGCAGTCAACACACCAGGAGCCAGAGTGGGGCACAGATATCTGAAAATAGAGATGCAAAAGGGTACAGTAAGTGGCCATAGTATTGGGAGAATCTGCCTGCCATGTACAATGTCAAACACAAAATTGTCAATGTAAAGTGAAGTTACAGTGTCTTACCTGTGTGTCACTGGAAGTATTGTTGTAATATTGCTGTTCTGTTGTCCTCATCCTCTGCTGTCCACTGCTGCCACAAGCCCATCTCCAGCCTCATCCTCCTGAAGAAAAGGCACATGACGTCCCAAGGCAAGGTTATGCAACATGCAGCATGCCAAGATGATCCTGCAGACCTTCTTGGGTGAGTAGTACAGGGATCCACCAGTTAGACGGAGGCAGCGAAACCTGGCCTTCAGGAGGCCAAAGGTCCTTTTGATAATCCTTCTTGTCCGCTCATGTACCTCATTGTAGCGTTCCTCTGCCCTTGTCCTGGCATTCCTCACTGGGGTCAGTAGCCATGAGAGGTAGGGGTAACCAGAGTGACCTGCAAATATCAATGGACAAGTGTTAGGCACATACTCACCCTTAGGGCCCACATCATACTCACACACCAACATCCAATGGGTGGGAACCAGGGCTCACCTATTAGCCACACCCTGTGCACCCTGTTCCTCAGCATAAAGGCATCATGCACAGACCCAGGAAATTTTTCATTGTTGTGGGAGACCTACTGGTCCGCCATGCACACTATCTGCACATTCATCAAGTGAAAGCTCTTTCTATTCCTGAAAAACCTGTTCATTTCTCCGGGGGGGGGGGGGGGGGGGCAAATGCAATATGCGTACCATCAATAGCCCCAATAATGTTGAAGATATGTTCCATTGCAAAGAAGTCAGCTTTCATTGTGGCCAAATCCTCCACCTGGGGGAATACGATGTAGCTGTGCATGTGTTTTATCAGGGCAGCCAACACTCTGGTCAGCACTACTGAGAACATGGGCTGTGACATTCCTGCTGACAAGCCCACTGTCACTTGGAAAGAGCCAGTTGCCAAGAAATGGAGCACAGATAGGACATGCACAAGAGAGAGGATCCTGGTGGGGTGACGGATAGCAGATATCAGGTCAGGCTTTAATTGGGCACACAGCTCTGTGATTGTGGCCCTGTCAAGTCTATAGGTGAGGACGATGTGCCTGTCCTCAATAGTTGCCAAGTCCACCAGGGGTCTGTACACGGGGGGATGTCTCCATCTCCTATTCATCCACAGCGGTTGTAATCTAGGGGGCAAAACGGTGAGCTTCTGGTAAGTATTCCGCATTCCCAAACACTACACTGCATTGCATGTTGTGACTGTAACAGTGTATTGTTGTATAGGCCCAAATGGTGCATATGTGTACTGTGGCGCAGTTAGGTGCCATGGCCTGCCCCCTTGAAATGGCGTCCACCTGTCCTGTGTGGATGGACATGTGGAAATTAGGTAATTCTGCTGACGTTGTGTGCCGTTGCGGGAGGTGGTCCAGTACCGCTGTGCAACTCCTCATTGGTTGTCATTGGGCCCCATGGGTTACAGTGGCCAATGGTGATGTACGCACCACTGTGGATGTGACCACTATTTTCTATCTGTTCACTCACTTGCTACCTAACCTTCAACAGGAGAGGACCTACACTGCAAGTGCTGCTGTGACCTGTGTCTGGAACCGACCATGACTCGTGTCACTGGGGAAAGGGCCCCTGCCTTCACCGCTGCGGAGTTGGAGAGATTGGTGGATGGGGTCCTACCCCAGTACCGAATGCTGTATGGTCTTCCAGACCAACAGGTGATCACACTGAGCACGATGCATGGGGCATGAATGCATGGAGTGCTGTGTGTGAGGGCCTCATGTAAGGGGGGATGGTGGAAGGGTCCTGGGCAGCATGCTGCATGTTTGGTGGGCAATGTCTGTGCGTAAGGGGATGTGAGGGCTATGGTAAGCCATGAATGTAACAGGAAGGACGGTCTGACTGATACCTTTTTCTATGTGTATTTTTCTGCAGGTCAGCGCTCATCAGAAAAACGGTATATGGCGTGCCATTGTCAAGGACGTGCAGACCCTGGAGGTCTATGGCAGGCGGATCACCTACTATCGCAAACGGTGGGAGGACCTGAGACTCTGGGCAAGGATGACGGTGGAGGCCCAGCTGGGGGTAGCCTCCCAACAAGGAAGGGATGCCCATCGAACCCTGACCCCCCTGATGGCCCGCATACTGGCGGTGGCCTGTCCGGAGCTGGGTGGGCGCTTGAGGGCATCACAGCAGCCACAAGAGGGTGAGTACAGTTTCCCAATATACTACTTGCACGTGGTGGGGTGGTCTCCGGGTGGGGGATGTGGGCCTGTGGGTGCCCCTAGGCCAGGCCGGACATTGCAGGGTAGGTCTCATGTTGGGCAGGGTATGTGAACCACCTCCAGCCAAGGTAGTAGGCATCCACTACTGGGCAGGGGTCTGTGGGTCCCAGGTATGCTGCTATTGGCGTTGGGTATTTCTGTCCATGGCCTGGTGACTAGCATTGTGACTGTTAGTGCATTGCCTAGTGCGTAGGGCTGTTCCCTGTGTGTGTGTGTGTCGTGTACACCAACGGTGGTGTTGGAGCAGCAATTGACCAAGGGTATCCTTTGTCTCTCCACCCCCTTTTTGTTTTATCATCCTGTCCTTATGTGCATTAGCATCATTTGGCGGAGGAGCAGAGGCACCGGCGATGGAGGGAGCTACATCCCACAGGGCCCAGGAGGCCGAATCCGCTGATGGTGAGGGCACCAGTGAGACGGAGGGTGAGGGGAGCACTACGGTGGAGACTGGAGGGGACAGTTCTGAAAGTGATATCTCCTCTGATGGAAGCTCCCTGGTGGTGCGGACACCTCTGTGCCCACCCCAACTACAGGTACAGCTGCCAGCCCCATACTAGTACTGCCCTCCCAGCAGCTCCTCAGCGTGTTTCTCATGCCCGCTCACCCAGGAGGGTGGGCATCTCCTTCTCCCTAGGCACCTCAGGCCCTGCCCCAGTTAGCCCTGCTGCCCTAAGTGAGGAGGCTATTGACCTCCTGCGATCCATCTCTGTTGGGCAGTCAACCATTGTGAATGCCATCCAGGGGCTGGCAGCCCATTTGCAACAAACAAATGCATTCCTGGGGGGCATTCACTCTGGCATGGCGGCCCAATAGAGATCAATCCAGGCTCTGGCCTCCTCTCTGATGGCAGCCATTGTCCCTGTTTCTAGCCTCCCCGCTCCAACTTCCTCTACCCAGTCCCATTCCCCTCAAACCCAACCTATCCCAAGCCACACAGTCAGAAAAGCATGTACCCAAGACAACACACAGGAGTGGCTCTGGCAAACACAAGCACCACACATCATCCCACAGGCACTCACACAAACACCATCCAGATGCAGACATACCAACATCCACTGCCTCGACTGTGGCCATCTCCTCCTCGTTGTTCACCTCCCTCCCAGTAGCATCTACAATCACACCTGCATGCACTACATCCTCATCCACTACCTCCATCACCAACACACCTGTCACTACACACCCCTCACTGGCAGTCACCACCCCCACATCCATGCACATGTCCCCTGTGTCCTCTCCCACTGTGTCTGTGCCCCTCCTCCCAAAGAACACAAACACAAGCATTCAAACACCCAACAGCCATCCACCTCACAACAGCATCCAGCCCATGCACCTGCACCAAACACAGCAGACTGACACCTCCTCCAACCACTTCCTCTTCTTCCACTCCCAAACCTTCACCCTCATCCCACCCCAATGTCCCTAAGAAGCTTTGCCTCGCCACCATTAACCTCTTACCTCCCCCTCCCCCCACCATCCTTCACGTCGGGCCAGGACCCAGGCGAGCACCTCAGCCACCCAGTCCACGGCCACTGTACTGTCGACAGCTACTGCAGGTGGGAGAGGATCCCGGGAACCAGCCGGCAGCACTGAAAGTGTGCCTGCACCAGGTGCATCAAAGAAAGGCAAGGAGGCACAACCAGCTGTGAAAGGGAAGGGCAAGGAGGCACCACCAGCTGCAAAAGGGAAAGGCAAGGAGGCACCACCAGCTGCGAAAGGGAAGGGCAAGGAGCCTGCACCTGCAGGCAGGAAGGACAGGAGGCCTGGTGATGGGACTCATTCGGAGCCCCCACCACCAACCATGGCGGTTCAGCTGCCCGAGGCTGCAGAGGATGGACTAGAGCCTCCCCCACCACTGCTAGCACTGCCACCAGCACCGCCACCAGCACCAATGCCAGCAGCAGCAGCCCCAGTGGGCAGCCGTGCGAGGCTTCAGAGGATGGACTGGAGCCTCCCCCCACCACTGAGAGCACCACCACCACCACCACTGCCAGCAGCAGCATCCCCAGTGGGCAGTTGGCCAAGGCTACAGGGGATGGGCTGGAGCCTCCCCCACCACTGACAGCAAGGCCACCAGCAGCAGCCCCAGTGGGCAGCTGTCCAAGGCTGCAGGGGATGGGCTGGAGCATCCCCCCACCACTGCTAGCAACACCACCAGTACCACCACCAGCACCACTGCCAACAGCAGCAGCCCCAGTGGCCAGCCATCTGAGGCTGCAGGGGATGGGCTGGAGCATCCCCCACCACTGACAGCCCCGACACCAGCACTGCCACCACTGAGCAGCAGTCACCACCGGCAGACAGTGTGTAGTTTTGCCTCCAAGGGCTGTAGAGCGTCCTAGGCCCTGCAAATCCTGTAGGTGTGACACCCAGGTGAGAGACTGTGACCTTGCACTCCCCAAGATCTGCATCACAGGCGACAATGTCCTCTCCAGAACCAGTGGAAAAAGCCATCCACTCACCCAATCCTTCCCAGGATAAAGCACACTGGGCACAATGCCCCCTCCAAAACCAGTGGAAGAAGCCATCCACTCACCCCATCCTTCCCAGGATGAAGCACACTGGGCACAAGATCCCCTCCTGAACCAGTGGAAGAAGCCATCCACTCACCCCATCCTTCCCCGGATGAAGGACACTGGGCACAAGGCCCCGTCCAGAACCAGTGGAAGAAGCCATCCACTTGAGAGACTGTGGCCTTGTTCTCCCCAGGACCAAGCAGTGGGCAAACAACCCACTTGAGAGACTGTGGGCTTGTACTCCCCAGGACCAAGCAGTGGGCAAACCACCCACTTGAGAGACTGTGGCCTTGCACCCCCCAGGACTAAGCAGTGGGCAAACCACCCACTTGAGAGACTGTGGCCTTGCACTCCCCAGGACCAAGCACAGGTCATGTAGCCCCCTCCAGGAGCAGTGGTGTTGTACCATCTTCTGTCTGAGGTGCCCCCCCATTCCCCATCCCCCTGAGGTGCCTGTGTATTTTCGACCTGATGCTCCTGCAGTGTTCTCTCCGTGTTGTTAGAGGAGTGAAGTGGGGCCTTGGCCTATGTGTTATGGACCTGTGGCCCACGGACATTGAGGACTGGGCAGTGACCCTACATTTGGAAATATGTATATACTTGGTGTTTTGGATGCACTTATTTATAGTATTCTATCGTATTACAATCACTTTCATCAATTCATTTTGTCCTTTCATTATTCCTGAGGGGTACGGGGTGGATATGTAATGTTACTGTATCTGGTTGTGTGTATGGTGTTGGGGGTGGGGGTGTTGCATGTTGCGTTTGTGTGTCCCTCTCTTTTTCCTCCCCCCCCTCCCTAGTGTGCTAGGTGGCAGTACTCACCGTGGTCGTCTTCGCCGGCATTGATGTTCGTAAAGCAGGAAAAGGTAGACAAGCATGGGAAAAATTTGCATCTCGGGCTCCATGGCGTTGTGGTTGTTCCCTGAGTCTCCAGCGGTGAGTCCTTTGACTTCTGTGTTCTGTTTCCGCCGTGCTTTTGATGTAGTTGGTACCACCCCAGAAAAGGTGGCAGATAGGTGTGTCATAATAGTGTGGGCAGTACATTTTCTTCCGTCTGGCTGTTGGTGGTTACCGCTGTGCTGCTTGTTGATACTGCCGTGGCGGTCGGTGTGTTCAAGTGGCTGTCTGAGCGGTTTCCGCCATGGTCATGATTCCATTTTTGTTACCGCTGGCCTGTTGGAGGTATTACCGCCTCTTTATCACTGACGCCAGGGTTGTAATGAGGGCCTCAGTGTTGTTCCCCATGAATCATCCCTTGCATTTGCTTATACTCTTTCTGTCAATGTAAGTTGTTGTTCTCCCCAAAACAGGTCCTAAACTCCATGAATTTGCACAAGAAGGTATACTGCTTGTAAGTGGCATTTTCACCTATTCATATCATACTCATATATATGTGTACATATGGTAAATATGTGTTCATCTCCACCATTGTTATTAAAATATGTATGTGTAATCCACATTTTAACAACTATTGTCTGTGTTGTCAACAGATGACTGCAACTACTATGATGCCCTGTTTTTTGTATCAGAAAAACAATAGTGCAATGTAATGTTGCTCTACCTTCCTTTACTTCCATATGTAGACAGATCTCAAAAACCTATGTATTTGACAGTCACCGTTTTATGTTATGAATGAAAATGTCAGTTGTGTACCTCAAGCATGTTGACACCTCCTCATAGCTACATTGACGTGATTTAACTGCTCACATAATTCACAGGCTGTTGAATCCAATATTCCCTACCATGTGATGTGCCATGCTTAATAGAAGTAGTATCCACACAAAATCTACTTTGCACTGTCCATATGATGACCAATGTCAGTTTTATCATTAAGTTGAACTACATTTTGTCTAAAGTTTTGTAGTCTGCTAGGCCTTGGACTTGTCCACTACTCTAATCTACTCATCACTGTGTTGGCTTGAATGTCTGGTACTTGTAATGTACAATTACTGACATAACATTTTGTGTGCCAGGACATTTTTACAACATCATCACTGGAGTTTGCATCTGAGTAAATCAGCCTGCATGTGTAAAACAATGAAAATCACACAAAGACCTAATCATTGTATCAGTCTGATTTGATTTTTTTAGGTTGCCACACTTGTAGCTAAAGACACTTATGAGGTACAAACCAGATTATAGTTTCATATTGTATGCTTTCTTCTCAGGTCCAACCCCCTCTGGGCCAGAGCACCACCATTTGCCACTCAAGACACCCCCACTCCAGACCAGGATCAAGTCTTCAGTGAGGACTCCACCCCTGCAAGTTCAGATGATCGGGAGCAGCATGGTCCATCTGATCTGTCTGGCCAGACAGCTCTTTGGAGTCACACTCGGCCCACACTCCCACCCCAGCTGCAGCAACAACTTAGCCAAAGCAACATCACACCAATCTTGTGCCCCCCACCCCCTCAGTCCTAGCTGCTGTTGAGACAACACCAACACCCCCTCCAGTTATGCCAGGAACCAGTAGGATGGGCACACTACCTCCAGGGCACAGGGTAGAGGGGGTAGGCATCGTGAGAGGGAATCAGTTGGCCAGGAAAGTCAGAACACTGGCGCTTTGTCAGCCAGACCACCATATACTGAGTCTTGGGAGCAGTACAAGAGTCCCAGGGCGAGATGGGACAGTTCATTATTGAGCTCAGGGAGCCAAAGTAGGTACAGAGGCTCATGTAGGAAATATTCAACCACAAAATGAGCATCCTGACTGGGGTGCTTTTTGAAATCTATCACCACATTTGCAGGGCTTTTCCCATACCATCTGTCCCTGCCTATGGTCCTTCTACATCTAGATCATGTACACCTTTGTAGCCACAGACAGGGAGGCACTGCCAAAAGAGGAGCCTGCTCCTCCCACCCCAATCCCTGAACCTGTGCCCCCCCTTCTCCCTGGAGGAGACGGTCATCCAGACCACCAGGAGAGGATGGCAAGACCTCCACCATTACCTCCAAGAGACACAGATCCTACTTTCTTCCAGTATGCGTCTAGCATTCACTCTGTGGACTATTTCTGGGAAACATTTACCTTTTTGGAGGGCAGATGTATTTTATACATTAAAGTCCGAAATGTTTTAGCCTCTACTACATACTTTCATCCACCAGGGTAGACTTTTTTGTAAGTTAATTTTCTCATTATTTGAAACACCTCTCTGTTCCTTTGTGTCATGCACATAAATGATTTGTACACAAGCTACAAGACCCTTTTTGCATTTATTGTGGCATTTCATTTTTCATGTCTGTCTTCCACCATCATTTTGTAAAATCTTTTGAACACAAATTTGCAAAGAAAAATTATAAATGACAGAGGTAATGTGTTACCTATTTCATTCAAACAAAACAAATCAAAATCCTAATGTATTGGCAACATACATATGTAGGTAACAAGTCTTACACAAAATCAGACCTGAGTTTTACAAACCTTAAACTATCCCAATAGTCTGTGGCATTTAGAGGTGGACGCTCCACGACCTTGACACAATGGAAGAAAGGGAATTTTGCATGGAATAAAATGAAATAGGCAAACTATCATTGATGCATGACCTCTGCTGTAGCCATATAGCCCGCCCTCACAATAGGAATCCTACATCAGTAACACCAGTAGTCTACAATACATCATGGCAGTAACACAACGTGAGACCACATGACCATTACAGGACATTCTTGAGGTATCTGGTGCAAAGACAGAACCACCATTCAGTGGTGTGATGAAAAAGGTTGTATCAAATGTGAGGAGACATATCAACAGCCACCTCCACTGAACACAAATTGAAGATTTAGCCAATGTGAAAAAAGAACAGCATGCTATGGCTTGGCATACACATGTGGTTTGAGCAAGTTAAGTGGCACATGTTGCCTTGATGGCAACATCACACAGGGAACAAACAGGTATGATACAATCTCATGAGCTTCCATTCAATCACAGTACAAGTTGTCCCTGTACAAGATCTGCCCATCCCAAGTGGGTGTCTGTCCCAGGATCAGTACATGTTCAGTTTGTACTTTCCACCAGTAGCATATCACTGCAAATGTCACATCTGTGAAATGTCCAAATGACAATGACATGGTGAAGGACCCTGAAACACAATAACAAGGGATAATTAATAATTTCACAGGAAGACCCTTCTCCTACCTAGCATCCTGGACATGGAACACGCTACCTCATCATTGCATCACTGACCGCATCACTGAAGCAGTTCAGAAAGGACCTCAAAACCTGGCTCTTCAACTGAGCAGCGCACCCAAAAACAACGCTTTGAGACCCTATAGGTTATTAGCTACACACTACAAATCTGTGATTGACTGATTGATTGGAATTTGACTCAAATGGCAAGTTAGGGTGACATATATACTTAACACAAGCAAAGTTTATCTATGTCAATAACCACACTACTCAATGTTGGGAAACGTTGATCCACTAACATCTTTGTCTTGGACATTCCTGACCTGACAATTCCTACCAAATTACTATTGCAGACTGATACGTTCCCTATGTCACAAGTTGTTTTGACATTGGATGTTACAATATGCAAAGGTAAACTTACACTCAGGTGTAGAAGTGGTCAATAACATCTTGACATAGGTCAATTCCTTCTTCTTCACCACTGAAATCTTCATTGGGCATTACAACATCCTCACCTGGTGGCTTTTCATGTTCTCCCTCCCCTGCGATTATCGGGATGTTCCAATCCAGAGCAATGGTGTGGAGCTTGCAGCAGGCAACCGTGATTAGGCACACCTTATTGGGTGAAAAGATGAAGTTTCCTCTGGTCATGTCCAGGTACCTAAACCTGGCCTTGAGGAGCCCAAAAGCCCGCTCCACTGGCCTCTATGTTCTTCCATGGGCTTCTTTGAAGCAGACCTCCCCTGGCATTGTTGGATTCCACAGCGGTGCTAACAGCCATGGTCTGTTAGGATAAGTTGAGTCTCCTACATGGAAGCAAAATCAATAAATGATTATCATATCGCACCATTGTACCTTCCTAAACTAGGATTCAAGCAAATTATCTTCAAGTCATATTGTACCTACCAACAAACCAGGCCCTCTTTGCTCCAAGTTGTGATATCTGCATGGTTATGGTGCTGATCCGTAGTACAAATGAATCATGTGTTGACCCAGGAAAGTGGGCACACACACTTTAGATGTATATATCCGGTAAGCAGACAACTTGCACATTGATGGAATGGGAGTTCTTCTGATTGAGGTAGACCTGTTCACTTGTATGTGGTGACACCAAGGCAATATGCTTACCATCTATTGCTCCAACCACATGTGGCAGTCCACCCAAAGTGTAAAATTCTCAATTCATAGTAGCCAAATACTATTTTTGTGGGTACTGGATGTAGCTGTTGATGTGTCTTATCAATGAAGCAAGGACTTCTTGTAGCACAACACTGAAAGTGGGTTGGGACATGCCGCCAGATACTGTCACAGTGTATTGAAAAGATCAAGTGGCCACAAAATGAAGTACTGCCATGAGTTTTACTATGGCACTACTCTTGTATTACTATTGTGATGCAGGACATCAGACTCCAGATGGTGACACAAATCCAGGCTAGTTTGCCTATTTAGTGGGAACTTTTTAATGACATCCCTTATCTCCATGGTGGCAAGGTCCAGAAAGGGCTGGGAGACCTCAGGCCATCGTTTCCTACCCATGCATGTGTTCAAAGGTCTGCAAGTATGGAAAAGAAAATATCAGTTTAAACACACATCTTACGTCTTGGTGACATTAGGAAAATCATTGTGTAATATATGTGCACACATTGTTATCAAATGTTTTGAACTTAAAACACATTTTTTTCATTCTTTTTTTTTAATAGTACATTAGAAATGTATTATTTGTACCTCATTTTTTTTTACAATTTTTAAAAATAAAATGCCATCAGAGTTATTACTTCCCCTGTGGCTCTATCACTGTCAAACACAGTCACAATTCACTTTTTATTGTGTCATATTTTGCGGAAAAAAAAGTGTCATTCATATTTGACATTTGTATTGACAGTAGCCTCCATTTTGAGTAATGGTGATGCCTTACTAATTTATAAATACCAGCTTCACACCTTAAAATGGCAGCTGCCTGACCTTGCCGTCAGGGAATTGGCTATCCGACGTGCGCTGGTGGAAGTTGACCACATAGTAGGTAGAACACTCCAACTCGGACCCTGACATGGGCTAACATGTGTGTCAGCTATGCGCGAAAACCAATGCCTGTTTCTGTTTCCATCACGGGTTGCATTTGCCCTGTACTTGTACACAGTGTATTGAAAACGCTCACTTGCTTCCTAACATTAAAGCCAACAAGACCTCCTTGTTTTTTGCTGCTGTTACTTACCTTTGGGAGCCAGGATGCCAGGCAAAACAAGTGACATGGTCCATGCCTTCAGCACGGTGGAGTTGGATATCCTTGCAAGGGAGGTCCTGTCCCTGCATAGCCAGCTGTATGGGACCCCATAGGGTCAGGTACATGTCTGATCGGGAAATGTTTGACTAAGTAACTGGTTCCTTTTTTCCCCCAGGCTAATTTGTCCCTTTTTGTTCATCCATGCAGTATTGTGATTGGAGTGTAGTGAATTGAATGATTTAGCTGGGGACAGAATGTTGTTTGCCACTGTTAGAAATGTCTGTGCCTGGAAATGTTGTCACCTGAAAGGATACGCTGTAGCATCTGTCTATGTACCGTACAATTCCATTTTCATCAGACAAACTGCAGACCCCTTACTAATGGTGGCCGGGAGACAGTGTACCAGTAGTATAAGGGGCAACATACAGCCAATGTCCAAATTATGGTGATGTTAGGAGGAAGAAAATGTTATAAAGTTGTCTCATGTTGTCCTGTCAGGTGGGATTACAGTCCATATTATGGAATAGGATGCTCTGTCTAGTTTAAACATGTCATGGTGCCACATATTGGAAAAAGGTATTTTCTGTGCAGCAAGTTAAAATGCCACAGGCTCTCAATCATCCACACAAGTAAATCCCATTCCTACACACACTTGTCCATACATCCCCCAAATTCCTGCTCTCGCTGATACATAGCTGCCCTTCCATACTGCCCATAGTCACTATGTGATGCAAATCATGGGTTCTGAGTCTTAAGAGTTTAATCATGAAGCCAAAGTAGCTGTGTGTGGTGTTATGTGCAAGGATTGTAAAGGCTGTTTAGCCTTTAGTAGCTCACAATGATTGTGAGTAATGAGGAGTGGGTCTCCGACCTGAAAATGTTTCATAGCCCTGGCCTAGATGACGTTTTTGGCCTGAATCGGTATCTTAAAGAGATAGAAAGTGTGGAGGGTGCTCAAACCATCACTGCAAATTAGTATTTCCTAGGAACCTCTAAATGTTTTAGGAAAAGATTAAGTTACTGATTAGTGAAGGCATGAGAGCAATGCAACAAAATTGTGTCACATCAGAACAGGCAAACCAAATCACTCAAAACGTAATTTCTTGTTCTTTTCTATTACCATACAGGTCAACAATGATCAAAAGTGAGATATCTGAAAGGCCATTGCTAAGAAGGTGCAGACCTGGCAGGCCATAAGTGGCGTAGCCTACATTGCCGGAAGAGATGGAAGGACCTCCACCGCTCAATGTGGAAGTCTGCAGAAGGTCAACTCAGGTAGTCCTCCCAATGATCCAAGCTGGTGTGCCGCACCCTGACCCCTCTAATGGCCCTCATCCTTGCAGTGGCCTATCCGGAGCTCAATGGCCAGTTGAGGGGCCAACAGCAGCATCATGGAGGTAAGTTACAGTCAGAAGCTATTTTTGTTGCTTAACCTTTTTAATTTCCAGCATTGCTGTATGGCATCAACATAACGGTTGACACACATCCAATGCACATGTGGATTTCTGGAGGTGTAAGTTAATCAGGCATTGTATGATGCTGTGTTTGGTGTATTGCTTTCTGCTGAAGGTTGCCACTAGATTCCTCATCACAAGCCAAGAACTGTTTTGAGCAGATACATGGCTGCATGAGAACAAAGAGGGATTTGCATTTGCTCTACGTCATGAGGGACAGTTGGACCAAACATGCCCCATTTTATGATTGGGGAGGTGGGATGCTCCATCACAAATATGAGTAGGTATTCTAGGCCCTATCACTGATGACATGACAAACTGAACACTTATGATGTATCAGCCTGACATTGGAAAGTTGGTACCATGACAATATGACAGTGAGCATCTGCTCCAAAAGGACTAGAAACATGTGTACAGTGGCATCATTCCTTATCTGGAACTTGTTTGAACCCTGTTTGGATAGCAACATTCTACTCAGTTCATGGGGACAGTAACAGGTTGGCATGACACCATAGTCCATCACAAATGTGCATGTAAGCCAGTCTGTGTCAAACAACATGATATTGTATGCCAAACTGTATTGATTACAACAGACAGGAATGTGTCCACATTGGTGAGAAAGTTACATGTCCCCCAAACAACATTTTGATGTCCTTAGTTCTGTCCAGATAAGAAATCAATAATGGAGAGAAATATAAAACTTAGAGGGACATTTGCAGATGGAAGGTTACATCACATTGATGTTGTGGTATCTCATCTTGAGACGTAAATTTCCAGCCCAACACATGGCTCTTTTGGAAATGTGACTATATTTAGCTCTATACTGCAGTGGGTTAGAAATGTCTCAAGCCCTATGTGTTTATTCATGCTGTCAAAGCCATTTGTCATAGAGGGAACCACAAGTGGATAAGAGCCAAAGCCATAATGATATAAGATCTAGCAAGGGGAATTTCTAGACTTTGAGAATTGTTGCGTGATCAAATTCATGTCCAATCGTATTTGCACAGATACCCTCAAACTGTTGTATCTGTGTTTCCAGCATCATCTGTGCAAAGCAAAGGTAACAGCGGCCATGTTGGCGGGGAGGAAGCTTGCCAACGTGGGTTGGTGCGGACACCACAGACACCAAGGGACTCAGTGCTAGAGAGGAGGAGGGGACTGAGGGCACAACTGACTTTTCATCTTTTTTGGAGGCCTCCAATGAAGACCAGTCCCTAGTGATGGTGGACACTGGAGTGAAAGTTACACCTGCGTTGTTGCCTACCACCCATGTTCCAATTGCCACCCTCCCTCTTGCTTGCCCCACAGTTGGGTGTAGCCACCCCCTAAAAGGTTTGGCTTCAAGTGCCTCCCCCTACCCCAGCGTCCCAGGCTGTGCTCAATCAGGAGGCCAGCCAGAATACCCAGATGCTGGCCACCTAGATGGCATTCACAGTTCACAGTGCCTTGCCTGGCCTTCAATGGTCATTCTAGGGTCTGACCTCCTCACTAAGCACAGCCTCCCACCCACCCCAACCTCATGACCAGACTCCCTCCACCCAGCCCTATCCCAAGTACACTCAGAAATTGCATGAACCCACTACAATTACCACAACAGCACATATTCATATATAACAAGAAACGCAGACACCACATACCCCACCACCGCTATCACAAGCATACCCACAGGCATCACACCAACCACGACACAAAAACACACACACACCACTGCACACACACACACACCTCCAACACACCTGCAGACACAATACCCACTACTACACCAACACCCACACACACCAGCACACCAAAAGTCAGCACTCCCACCACTACACAAACACCCACACACACCACCTGCACACCTGCATTCACCACATCCACCGCAACACACACATGCACCAGCACATCCACAGACAACACAAAAACACACACTCCCTCCACACATACTGAACACAATCACCCACACTCAGTAAAAAAAAAACAGAACATACAGCACATACACCAGTCCCTCAGGTACCCACACCTTCAACTGATGCATGTGCAACAGCCACTGCCACTCCCTCTACCTCCCAATCCAAACTCCCTCCCAACCACACTAACCATTTTCCCAAAGAAGACATTTATTTTCCCTGGCCCTGACCCCTTCCAAATCCCTACCCACCCCTCCCAAATGTAAATTCATCCCTCCCAAACGTCTTTACACCCCTTCCACATCCGGGTCCATCCCTTCCACATCACAACCCAACCCACCCCTCCCAAACCTATCCCTTCCAAACCCATACCTCCCAAATCCAACCTCTCCCAACCCAAAGACCCACCCACCATCATTGAGGTGCCTGCTCTCTGCCCCATAGATACCCCTTCTAGAGGAGGTTTATTCTGGCAGTGAATTTAGGGGGCATGTGATGGGCCTGAAAGCCTTTGTGGCCCACATGGTTTTGGCCAAGGTTGCTGTGTTTATTATGAAGGGCATTTCAAAATTACCATGGAGTGACCTAACTCTGCCCTATATAAAGACTTTTATTTTGAGAATACCTTTGGCCCTTTTTTTAATTGTTATTAATTGTTTGCTGGTGATGTTATTTCTGTGTATGTGTGAGCCATGCGCTTACTCTAACTTGTGACACTAACAAACACAGGTTGTATATTTTAGTTGTTTTTTTTTGTATGCATACATTAGTGTTGCATGTTAGTGATGGACATATTAAGTTTGGTGCAACCATTCAACATTTTACTGGACACTTACACCAAAATTGTATCTGTTTCTTATATTGTAAAGGGGGAATGCATGGGTGTTTATTTTGACATGCTGTGTCACTAATATGTACATATGCATTACACAGGAAACCAGGCACTTGGGGGTTAAATATCATCTACAGTTTTACAAAAATTGCAGACACCAAGAGGACATTTGACCCTCATAGATATCTGACATGTTTGCAGTTTAGAGGTAAGATTGGTTGTACTTCTGCGTACACCCCCTTGTAGCACTTTGTATTGCAATTACTACAGTCTCATGGAATTGAACAGTACCTATTGGGGATACTATTTATGAATTATATGTTAGTTAAGGGACAATTTTGCACACACTTGTATGGACACATTTTTATTTTGGATTGTTGTGACTTATGGTACAGGTGTCCATTGCAGTGAAGGCAGTTAGGGCCAGATGTAGCAAAATCCGATTTTGCGACTTGCAAATTGCGAGTCTGAGCGACTCGCAATTTGCAAGTCGCAAAATCGGATGCAGAATGGTGTCTCAGACACCTTCTGCGAATCGCTATGGGGTCGCAAAGACCCACGTCATTAATATTAATGAGGCGGGTCGCATTTTGCGACCCCATAGCGATTCCCTGCACTCACAGGGATGGTGGCCTGCTGAAGTCAGCAGACCTCCATGTCTGTGACTGCTTTTTAAATAAAGCAGTTTTTTTTTCATTTTGCAGCCCGTTTTCCTTAAAGGAAAACGAGTTGCAAAATGAAAATAATTACGAAACCGTTTGGTTTCGTTTTTTCAGTGTAGGCAGTGGTCCATTGGACCACTGCCTGCTCTGAAAAAACCTTTATGCCCACATTCACAAAGGGGAAGGGGTCCCCTTTCCATTCCCTTTTGCGAATGAGTTACCACCAGTGTGACACTGGTGGTAACTGCGAATTGCGATTCGAGTCACAAATAGGAAGGGAACACCCCTTCCTATTTGCGAGTCGCATTCACAAATTGCGAGTCGGTACCGACTCGCAATTTGTGAATGAGCGTTGCGTTGGGCTGTTTGCATGGCGCAAACTGCGATTTTCGCAGTTTGCACCATGCAAACGGCTTCCTACATCTGGCCCTATGTGCCAGAAAAGAGGGTACTACAGATATCTTGAGGTGTGTTTTTAAAAAAAAAATTTAAGTACGACACTACAGATATATGCATTGCATGCTAGTGTACAGTTGTTTGAAAACCTTTGAGATACAAGCTCGATTCCAGTGCTAGTGTACAGCAACAATTCTCAGGATGACAAGTATAACAGTGACTTACCTTCTGTTCCAGCGACAATGAGGTTTATTTTCTTTTTGGTCCAGGAGCAGCAGCAACTGCAGGACTTGCATGACCGGGTTCATGGTGGCAGGAAATGAGGGAAATCGAAAAAAGGTGAGTTTTTCATCCTTTTATCCCTCCCAATCAGCCAACTCAGTTGTGGGGGTTTAGCTGCCACAGTTGACTCAGTGGGAATGGCACACTGTGATTGGCTACAAGGGAAAAGGGGCTGAGTCCCACCATCAGCCACTTTTGCCTATGGCGCCATTGATGGGGGTGGTAATTCTTGATAGTATTGGTGGATCGTTGGCAGCCTTTCGCCTATGGACCCTCTAACATTAAAATATGGCGGGCAGATCGTCACGGCGACAGGTGGTTTTTTAGTCAAAAAGTCTATGGCAGCACAGTTACTGCCAAGATCTAAATCAGGCCCAAAATCAGGGACCTGTCTCCATCAACCGCCCTATGAAAAATCTGCAGCGGAGCCCCATGAATGTCAGTAGGAAGAGGGAATGGCAAATCTCCTCGGGTCCAACAATGGAGATGAATAACCTATCTGGCTGTTGCTCATCAATAATCGTTAAAACAATGTACATTAAGCAAAATCATCAATTGCCATGGGAGTAACTGAAGTGCTGTGATGGCTTGGAACAATGAAAGGGAAGAAAAAATACTATCCCCAAAAAATCCCCATTGTTTTCTTCTATCTCTTCTTTAATAAAACATAAAAACACTTATTTTTAGTTGCTAAACAGAAATACTCAGGGCCTGACTCACAAAGGAAAACATATTCTTTTGTGTACGTTTACAATTGTTTGTTGTTCACAAAGGTATTTTACTAATAGTATTTTTACGAGTGCAGAGTCTCCGTGCATAAAAAGATAGGACTGTCCTATCTTTTTATGAATGGAGAATATGAAGTCACAAAAATACTACTAGTAAAATGCTTTTGTGAATAGCAAACAATCATAAACATACATAAAAGTGTAAGTTTACCTTTGTGAATCAGGCCCTTAGAGTCCATAATGGACATTTGTACATTTTTAAAAGCATTCTGTGACTTCCTGGATTTAATAATAGTATGTCTTGTGTCTTTTTCTCTCTTTCCTATAGGCACATATGGGTGATTCCTTTTTTTTTTTTCAAGGATGTTGTTCTGTTGTCCTCTGAGTACGTCTCTTTCACCCAGCTCTCTTTACTTACTGTCAGGTAGGGGTTCCCCTCCTTTTGTCAGACAAACATCTGAGATCATAGCCAGAGGTTGCTGGGTTTAAATGCCTCCTGCAAGTCCCAACAGGGGCATTCTTCATCATCTCCCTCCACCATGGCCTTCGCTTTACCACCTCCAGCTCCCTCTTGTTGTCTTGTTTGTCCAACTCTTGTCACTTTCACTGACATCCTTCTGTACACCCATTCCAATTGCTTATGGAAGTGATGACCGACTTACACCGTAATGTACTTAGTTCTCATCACAAGGACATGTACATTTGTACTTCCACTGTAGCCTGATTTGTCTGAGCAATTAACCAAATCATTTTTACAGAGCAGTGCTCAAGTATTACACGTAACAAACCATGACATCCACCTCTCCTTCATCTAATTTTCTTTCTGCCATTTTGTCTGTTTTTGAGGATTCACACACCCACACCCTGCCTCAACTGGCAGTGCAGGGCTTTGGTGTGGGCAGTGAGCCACCTCACCTGCTGTTGGCCACCTCCCAGCCCCCAACTTAGTCCCAGGCTGCAGTTTGACAAGCAGTGTGATTTGTCATCTGCTATTGTCTTGGGCCTAGAAACAGAAACATGTATTTTAGTTTCACTCCCCACAGTTTCCTCTTAAAATCCCTGAATTATGTCTGCTGCTGCTCCACTGCCTGCTCATTTGGTGCCTTCAAATCTTAACATTCCTACCTGTCACACCATCAGCAGCACATATTCTTCAACCCTGTAGTTTCATAGTTGATCAAGGAAATGTCATGGAGAGGCCCTTAAGCCAGCAGATATTCAAGCACTCTAGAAGCAGGCACCACACAGAAAAGTGTAATTGCCACCATCTGGCAGATCACGTTTTGAAGGAAGATTTCATCTCTGATGCCTTACACTGATTTGGGCAGCCCAAAGAACTGACGATGTTGCACCTGAATTGGCAATACATGGTGTTTGGCCCAGTATACCTATCATGTACAATTTAAAAATCTTAACCCCTGACTTCTGTGAAAGATGTTTTAGCGCCAGACACTAGTTCTATGCTCAAGACCTTTCCCAAGTCAGCATGCAGCAATCAAACATCAATAGCGACTGTGCCCACTTCAGGACCCAGTGTTCATGAAAGTTTCATAGATGTCCATAAGGGTCTCATCTACCACATTGAGTCCCATATCTGCTGCCACAGGTAGGACCGTGGGTTTCAGGATCATTTAAGGGCCAACTGCTGAAGGCTTGGGAAGTGTTTGTGCAATGCTGCAGTGTGGGTGGGGAATTAATGTGCTTCTATATTTTTTTCCCATCTTGTGAGAGGTTGATGAAAGACACTCATCAATCTCTGATCAGAGAGACCACTACTTCAGACCCCGTGCTGTGGCAACCAAGTGGATAAGTACAATCTGTGTCATAAATGTTTCCCTATGGTATTCAGGGGCCTAAGGCCCAAATTACTGTCCAAACAGTGACATATATGGGTTTCATTAATGTGAAGAAGTCAGTTCCTATCATAGTAGTTCACAACAGTTATGCCTAGGTCTACACCATAAAAGTCTACAAAAAATGAGGAATGGAATGCTTGTATTAATCTTAGGCACTGGTAGTTACTCAGGCTGCATCCCAGTCCATCATTATTTTGCACAGCATGCCACCTCAGTTTGAAATTAGCCATACGTAAATCAGTCTTGACCTTGCTCCATTCGGACCAGTCCAGCCAGAACTGCCAGGACAGGCCTTCCCTGAATTGTAAAACAAGCAACCCAGGACTGTTTGCACCCTAGTTAGGGTTCATCGCCCAGTTATAGCTTGGTTCCAATAACACAGTGTGCATACTCATCCCTCATGGGGACACACTAAGGTATAGAAAAAAGTGATGGCTAGAATGCTTGAATAAATTTCAGCCATTGATAATTACAAGGGCCTCATCTGAATCCATCGTTATTTTGTACACCATGCCACCTCAGTCTGGACTCAGCCATTAACCCAAACTGCGAAACCTGTACTGAGCTGCTGGTGTTCTGGTTGAGTGAGTACCAGCCTGCCATCTCTGCTTGAACTGTCCCCATTGAAGAAGGATCAAGACTGATTTGCATAAGCACATGATAACACAATCAAGAACTGTTACCCTTTAGTCCTTATCTCTGACTTATTAGATCATGTACTGGATACAGTCATCTTCACCCAACTGGTATATTGGGGCATACAACTTAAAAATGAAAAGTATGAGGAGGAATGAAAGAGTAGATAGTGCCTCGTTGAGTACCGTGTGATGTGTCTCTTCAGTGCAATACAGTTCTCAAAGCATTTGTGAGCCATGTATTCTAAGACATATTGGATGTATATGTTTTAGTTTATGTGGAAGACACCTTGGTGTTTTCCTGTTTCCTGTCCCACATTGTTATTCATGCATAGGATATTCTGCTCTGACTAAAACAGCATCGTCTTCATGAAAAGAAGGAGTGATGCTTTCTGTGGGGGTTTCTTGGGGTATGTGCTCACCCAGAAAGAGGTATCAATAAATGAACAGAAGGTATAAAACATGTTAGAGTGGGCCAGACGATGCTCATTGAAAAGATATACAATGGTTCCTGGGTTTTGCACACATTTGAAGACAATTCCACCATGACGTTTCTGCACTTATTTAACCTCCAATGGTCCTAACTAGGAAGAAGGTTAATTTTGATTGAATATTGATGTAAACACTTAATTTTCCAAAATCAAAGAACGGTTCTGATTAGCCCTTGTCCTGATTCAAGCAGACCCTCAAAAGCCACATACCACTGAGTTGGACACCACTAATTCCACTACTTTTATCATTCTCTTACAGAGTAGGGCTGCCAGGGATCCCAACCCCATAGCTTACCACTCAATTACCTTATTGTCAGCAGAAATAATGTATGCAGTCTACGATATGGAATTAGTGGCAATCTTGAACTTTCCTTAGAATAGAGGCACTATTTAATGGGTGCAGTCTATTCCTTGATGAGAGTGGCAATCATAATATTGCCACCTTTTCTAAAGCCATCAATAGCATAGTCTTTAAAACGTATGCTGAACTTTCTGCTCTTCTGGATATTCTTTGCTAATTTCACCAAGTACTGATCAGACACAAAGCTTTGCAAGGTCGATGTACTGTCTAGTTGGTATGCTCTAAACCTGTATCCTGAACCCCTTCCCTCCCTTGTTAACCACAACTTGTGGCTAGTGCAAGTCACTAAATCAGGAAAAAAGCCTATTCCTGCCTACCAAGAGTGAAAATTACAGTCTGCTGTATCATCAGGGCAATTTCTATACACACACAAACTGACCTACAAAACGAACTCTTGAACTTCAGTCATGATTCCAAGTTGAGAAATGGTCAAGACCACATTTATTACACAGATGGCTTTTATCGAGCAAGCATGAAAACTGAAATCAAGAGCCAATGCTCATGACAATACACAAGTGATCTATTGCATCCTTTACTGCTTTACCCGCTTCTGCTGGATAATGGCTAGAATTAACAATACGTTTCATCACTTGTCTTACGTCTTCAAACAAAACACTATTCGTTGGGTGACTATTGACGCTAACACATTTGCCTTTTCTTTGCCTTGCACACATTTCCCTCAGCTACACCTTTAGCTACTCTTTAACTCGAGGATACACTCACTGGATAGTTGCGTTACCTGACACACTCATCACAGGCCCAGGGCGTCAATTCATCACCAAATTTGGCAGACCATGAGCCATCTTCTTTTAATGCAGTGGCGTTTCTCCGCAGCCTTCCATCCATAGACAAACAGAATGGCTAATTCAAATCATAGCATAGCACATCTCAGGATTTCCCAGTTGCAGTCATTTAAACTGGCCCATACACCCGTCGCAGGTTGAGTCTTCTTACTATAACATCTACCATTCCTCCACGAGCAAGTTTCCTGTTGATAGAAACTACAGCTAACATCTGAAAATGACACCCACAGGGCCTCACCACAATAACACCACTCGAGTACCTGCTGTTACCGACCTGAAAGAAAACGTATGTGCCATGAAGGCAAAAATGAAAAACACCCTCCTTCGTGGCAAACAATGCTGCAAATAACACACAGACATGAAACAAGATATCCTTTTATGTGCAGTACATTCAATAAAATCTGGCTATCGATCAGGAACCCACAGCTACCACAACTAACTCTCAAACTACATGTGTACTCAATATTGTTGCAGTGAAATGCGACCCAACAAGGCTGCACAATCCTGGGGATAATCTCCTTCAGTTGAGAGGAAAGGTGTCCTCGACGTTCTGGCTGGACTGTTCCTATTGACGAAGGCTAAGATCCACATAAATGATCTCTGTTTGTGATGGCGTAGGATTCGGCCTAAAGTATTTACCAGTGGCCTAAATAAATTAAAATATTACACCCATTATTTGTTTGTTTTTTAATTCATGCCCTAAGTGGGAACAGTGTACTAGTAAGGTCAATCAATCAATAATTTATAAAGCGCGCTATGTACCCGTTAGGGTTTCGAGGCGCTAGGGGGGGGTGCTGCTATCGTTCGAAGAGCCATGTCTTGAGGAGTCTCCTAAAGGTGAGGAGGTCCTGGGTCTGGCGTAGTGAGGTTGGGAGTGCGTTCCAGGTCTTGGCGGCGAGGTAGGAGAAGGATCTGCCGCCAGAGGTCTTGCGCTGGATTCGGGGGACGATGGCGAGGGCAAGGTTGGCAGAGCGTAGTTGACGTGAGGGAATGTAGAAGTTGAGTCTGGTGTTCAGGTAGGTGGGTCCGATGTCGTGTAGAGCCTTGTGTGCGTGGGTGAGGAGTTTAAAGGTGATCCTCTTGTCCACGGGGAGCCAGTGGAGGTCCCTCAGGTGAGGGGAGATGTGACATCGGCGGGGTATGTTGAGGATCAGGCGGGCAGATGCGTTCTGGATGCGTTGGAGTCGTTTGATGTCTTTTGTGGGGATGCCTGTGTAGAGTGCGTTGCCGTAGTCGAGTCTGCTACTGACGAGGGCTTGGGTTACCGTCTTTCTGGTTCCTGTTGGAATCCACTTGAAGATCCTGCGGAGCATACGGAGGGTGTTAAAACAGGAGGATGAGACTGCGTTGACCTGTTTGGACATGGTGAGGGCGGAGTCGAGGATGAAGCCAAGATTTCGTGCGTGGTTGGCTGGGGTGGGTGGAGGGCCCAGGGCGGTGGGCCACCACGAGTCGTTCCAGGCCGAGGGGGTGCGCCCGAGGATGAGGACTTCCGTCTTGTCGGAGTTAAGTTTTAGGCGGCTGTTGCTCATCCATTCGGCGATGGATTTCAGTCCCTCGTGAAGGTTGGCTTTGGCGGTGTGAGGATCTTTGGTCAGGGAGAGGACGAGCTGGGTGTCGGCGTAGGAGAGGATGCTGAGGTTGTGCTGGCGGGCCAGTTGTGCGAGGGGGGCCATGTAGACGTTGAATAGCGTTGGGCTTAGTGAGGAGCCTTGGGGGACGCCGCAGATGAGGTTGGTGGCTTTGGAGTGGAAAGGTGAGAGTCGGACCCTCACGGGTTCTGCCGGAGAGAAAGGAGGAGATCCAGTTGAGGGCTTTGTCTTGGATGCCGGCTTCGTGTAGACGGGTTAGTAGGGTGCGGTGGCAGACTGTATCGAAGGCGGCTGATAGGTCTAAGAGGATCAGGGCTGAGGTTTCGCCGTTGTCCATTTGTAGTCTGAGGTCATCTGTGGCGGCGAGGAGTGCAGTCTCTGTGCTGTGGTTTCGTCTGAACCCGGATTGGGAGGGGTCTAGGATGGAGTTGTCTTCAAGGTAGTGGGCGAGCTGTGTGTTGACGATCTTCTCGATGACTTTCGCTGGGAAAGGGAGGAGGGAGATTGGTCGGAAGTTTTTGAGATCGTTGAGGTCAGCCTTAGGTTTCTTGAGGAGAGGTTGGATTTCTGCGTGCTTCAGCTGTCCGGGAAGGTAGCGGTGTTGAAGGAAAGGTTGATGATCTTGCGGAGTATGGGGGCGATGGCGACGTCGGCTTTGTTGAAAACGTGATGTGGGCAGGGGTCAGAGGGAGATCCTGAGTGGATGGAGTTCACGGTTTTTAGGGTTTTGGCGTCGTCTACTTGGGTCCAGGTGGTGATGTGGTCGGCGTGGGAGGAGTTGTTGGGGGTGGGGTCTGGCGGAGGTGAGGTGTTGAAGCTGTCGTGGATGGCTGCGATTTTCTGGTAGAAGAAGGTAGAGAGATCGGCGCGGAGTTTCTGGGATGGAGGGATGTCGTTGACGTTGGCGTTGGGGTTGGAGAGTTCCTTCACGATGCTGAAGAGTTCCTTGCAGTCGTGAGCGTTGTTGTTAAGGTGTTCTGTGAAGTAGAGCGCTTGGCGAGTCGGATCAGTTGGTGGTGTTTACGGTTGGCTTCCTTGAGGGTAGCAAGGTTCTCGGGTGTGCGCTCGAGGATCCATTTTTTCTTGAGTTTCTGGCAGGTGCGTTTGGAGGTGGTTAGTTCGTCTGTGAACCAGGCTGTTTTTTTCTTTTCTTGGTTGGCGGTGGGTCTCTTGAGTGGGGCTAGGATGTTGGCGCAGTTGAGGATCCATTGTTGGAGGTTGATGGCGGCGGAGTCCGGGTCGGCTGGTGGGTTTTTGGCGAGGGTGTTGGTGAGTTGGTCTTCGGTGACTTTTCCCCAGCGGCGGTGAGCCGGCAGAGGGGTGCGGTGGTGTTCGGTGTTTTTCTTGAAGGAGAAATGGACGCAGTGATGGTCGGTCCAGTGGAGTTCGGAGGTGTGGCTGAAAGAGATGTGGTTGCTTGAAATGAAGAGTGGGTCAAGGGTGTGGCCGGCGATGTGGGTGGGAGTGTTGACCAGTTGACGGAGTCCGAGGTTGGAGAGGTTGGTGGTCAGTGATGCGGTGTTGACGTCATTGTTGTTCTCCAGGTGAAAGTTTAGGTCTCCCAGGAGGATGTAGTCTGAAGAGGCGAGGGCGTGGGTACTTGCGAGGTCGGAGACGGTGTCGCTGAAGAGGGCTCTTGGTCCTGGAGGACGGTATATGAGGGTTCCTCTGAGGGTAGTGTTGGGGTCCGTGTGAATCTGGAAGTGGAGGTGTTCGGCTGTTTTGAGGGTGTCGTCCGTGTGGGTATGGATCTTGAGGGTAGCTTTGTGGGCGATGGCTATTCCTCCGCTGATTCCGTTGGTGCGATCTCTTCTGGTGATCTTGTAGCCGTCAGGGATGGTGATGGCGATGTCAGGGGCCGAGGAGTCGTTCCACCAGGTTTCGGTCTGGGGCGGTGCTGTCGAGCAGGTCCCAGAGTTCGATGGCGTGCTTTCGTGCGGAGCGTGTGTTGAGGAGGATGCAGTGCAGGTGGTTTGTGTTGGTTGTTGCTGGCTTCGTTGTTCTGTTGCAGGTGAAGTTGCAGGTGCGGCAGGAAAAAGGTCCTTTGGTGTGCTTCGGGCTGGCTTGGAAGCACTCTGTGGAGAGGCCAGGGTTGAAGGCGAGGAGTTCGCTTGCCGAGTAACGGAGGCATGGGGTGCGCGAGGACCAGGGGGGGTGGTGCTGGGCGCGGTCCAGGCGCGGACGGGCGCAGACGGGCTTGCCTCTGGTGCGCCTCTGGCGTGCCAGCGGCGCGCCCGCTGCGCGTGGACGCGCAGCGCCAGCCATTAAGAAGGGAGGGGGGAGGGAGGAGAGGGGAGCAGCTGGGAGGCGGGAGGGAGTGGCGAATGGGGGCGCGAGGGGGGCGGGGCCGCAGGGAGGCAGCAGCAGGGAGAGAACTGCAAGGGGGAGCGCCCAAGGGGCGAAAACAAGAAAAACAAGGCACAAAAAAGTCGGGCACAATTTGAAAAACAGTCACAAAAATACACTAATGGCACAAAATACAATCGGGGTACAGCAATCAGAGGGGCACAACGGGGGCAGATGCGCAGGAGGCAAGGCACTTGAAAAAACAAAAGAAAGCACTTACAGGACGGCGAAAAGTGGCACAATCAGAAGGGGCATGACGGGGGCAGAAGCGCAAGGAGGCAAGGCGCTGAAAATATAGAAAAACACTTACAGGACGGCGGAAAGCGGCACACGGGTCAAGTGAAGCTTACTAGAGCCCACTAGACACCAGGGATGAGGCGCAGGAGGATGCCTGCGGGTGGAGGAGAGCCTCGAACACGCTAGCAGCAGCGTGGGCGGGGGTCAGAGGCAGGAGACAGCAGGTTGGTGCTGCGGACGTGGGGGGCGAGCTCTAGACCTAAGGCAGGTCAGAGGTCGCTCACTCGCGACGCGCAGCGCCAGCCATTAAGAAGGGAAGGGGGAGGGAGGAGCAGCTGGGAGGCGGGAGGGATCGGCAAATGGGGGCGCGAGGGGGGCGGGGCCGCAGGGAGGCAGCGGCAGGGAGAGAACTGCAAGGGGGAGCGCCCAAGGGGCGAAAACAAGAAAAACAAGGCACAAAAAAGTCGGGCACAATTTGAAAAACAGTCACACAAATACACTAATGGCACAAAATACAATCGGGGTACAGCAATCAGAGGGGCACAACGGGGGCAGATGCGCAGGAGGCAAGGCGCTTGAAAAAACAATAGAAAGCACTTACAGGACGGCGAAAAGTGGCACAATCAGAAGGGGCACGACAGGGGCAGAAGCGCAAGGAGGCAAGGCGCTGAAAATATAGAAAAACACTTACAGGACAGCGGAAAGCGGCACACAGGTCAAGTGAAGCTTACTAGAGCCCACTAGACACCAGGGATGAGGCGCAGGAGGATGCCTGCGGGTGGAGGAGGGCCTCGAACACGCTAGCAGCAGCGTGGGCGGGGGTCAGAGGCAGGAGACAGCAGGTTGGTGCTGCGGACGTGGGGGGCGAGCTTTAGACCTAAGGCAGGTCAGAGGTCGCTCACTCGCGACGCGCAGCGCCAGCCATTAAGAAGGGAGGGGGGAGGGAGGAGCAGCTGGGAGGCGGGAGGGAGCGGCGAATGGGGGTGCGAGGGGGGCGGGGCCGCAGGGAGGCAGCAGCAGGGAGAGAACTGCAAGGGGGAGCGCCCAAGGGGCGAAAACAAGAAAAACAAGGCACAAAAAAGTCGGGCACAATTTGAAAAACAGTCACAAAAATACACTAATGGCACAAAATACAATCGGGGTACAGCAATCAGAGGGGCACAACGGGGGCAGATGCGCAGGAGGCAAGGCGCTTGAAAAAACAATAGAAAGCACTTACAGGACGGCGAAAAGTGGCACAATCAGAAGGGGCACGACGGGGGCAGAAGCGCAAGGAGGCAAGGCGCTGAAAATATAGAAAAACACTTACAGGACGGCGGAAAGCGGCACACGGGTCAAGTGAAGCTTACTAGAGCCCACTAGACACCAGGGATGAGGTGCAGGAGGATGCCTGCGGGTGGAGGAGGGCCTCGAACACGCTAGCAGCAGCGTGGGCGGGGGTCAGAGGCAGGAGACAGCAGGTTGGTGCTGCGGACGTGGGGGGCGAGCTCTAGACCTAAGGCAGGTCACAGGTCCCTGATTGTTGCTAAGCAGATTCAGAACAACAAATCACAAAGAAAGAATAACCTCCAAACATTATCACTAACTTCCTGCCCTGAGCATTGCTCTCAGATGAAACTATTTTGCTCCCGACGATCTTTTCTGACCTAAACCTTCTGTGGCTATCAGCGTCAGAAACTAAGATCTCCTACTTCTGCATTCTAGCAGTTCCACCTATTCTGCTCTCCCTTGCTGCCCTCCCAACCTTCTGTTCCTCGGCCTTTCCCACATGCCTCATTACTACCTAGTTCCCCATTATCATCTCACATTCACAACCCCTTAAACCTTCTTACAATGCCTTACTGCCATAGTTCTTATTGCTCTCCTTAACCCTTTCTTAACCACCTTATCCGAAATGTTATTAACTATTGCATCCATTGACCACTACATATGGAATAACCCACTCACAAATGGTTTTCCTACTTTACCCCTAACCCATTCCTGCAAGACCGGGGCCAACCACTAGCAAAACTAACCCATACTGTGTTCCTAAATAACTAATAACTACAAGCTATCTAATGTTCTTACCTTCTCTCATGCGTAGTTGCTTATACCGCTCTCTTATAATGACCCATTAAGGGCCATATTTATACTTTTTGACGCACAACTGCGCCAACGCAGTTGTGCGTCAAAACTTTTAACGCCGGCTAACGCCATTCCAAAGCACCATGCGGGCGCCTTATTTATTGAATGACGTTAGCCGGCTCAGCTGACTGGTGTGCGTCAAAAAAAATGACTCACACCAGGCAGCGCCGGCGTAGGGGAAAATGGAGCTTGGGCGTCAAAAAATGGGGCAAGTCAGGCTGAGGCAAAATTTTGGCCTCAACCCGATTTTTTTTTTACGCCCAACCCCCATTGAAATGACTCCTGTCTTAGCAAAGACAGGAGTCATGCCCCCTTGCCCAAAGGCCATGCACAGGGGACTTATGTCCCCTGGGCATGGTCATTGGGCATAGTGGCATGTAGGGGGGCACAAATCAGGCCCCCCTATGCCACAAAAAAATTACGAAAAAAATACTTACCCCAACTTGCCTCTACTTCCCTGGGATGGGTCCCTCCATCCTTGGGCGTCCTCCTGGGGTGGGCAAGGGTGGCAGGGGGTGTCCCTGGGGGCATGGGAGGGCACCTCTGGGCTCCTTCCGAGCCCACAGGTCCCTTAACGCCTGCCCTGACCAGGCGTTAAAAAATGACACAAAAGCGGCTGGACGTAATTTTTTAATGCCCGCCCACTCCAGTGCGTCATTTTTGCACGGGAGTTTAAATAAGGCGCACATGCCTTAGAGTCATTTTTTAGAAGGGAACGCCTACCTTGCATATAATTAACGCAAGGTAGGTGTCCACGCTAAAAAATGACGCAAACTCCAAGATCTTTGGCGCTAGACGGGTCTAACGCCAAAGTATAAATATGGAGTTAGCTTGCGTCGGATTTGCATAAAAAAAACTACGCAAATCCGGCGCAAACAGAGTATAAATATGCCCCTAAATCTCTCTCGACACTTTATCTACTATAACCTCTCCTGACAATCCCACATTTTCGTATCCTAACCTCGTCAAGCCTGTACTTTGTCTTTAAAAGCTAAATGAACCAGACAATGTTATAGCTACATATTCTGTGACCATTCTGACCACAATAAAAGGTGCATCAGAAGAAAGTGCCTGTTTTTATTTTTTACAAATGGCATCAATGAAAGGTTTGTAGTGCTAAAATCACCATCTTCCCTGCTGTCAGGAACATGGAGACTTGAGACAGAAGACTAACGTTTTAACACAATTTTGCCATTTTTGTGGGAAATAGACAATTTTTCCTATTTTTGTTCTTCCATCCTCCTTCCAGTTTGTGGTGGAAACGGGTGTAAAACCCGGGCTGGTTCCTGGAATGCTATGCATTTCTAAATCCTAGATGATATTCTAAATTCAGCATGGGGTCATTTGTGTAGATGCCTCAAGGTTTTGCCAAAGAAATCAAGTTTTGAAATAAAAAAATATTGAGAAATAGTAAGAAACAACGTGCATTTGTGAAATTTTCATTTGTAATTTCTCATCAGGATGGTTGATTTTCAAAAACTATATACCATTTTATCTGCTGGACCTTTCTGGTTGTGGAAATATATAAGATTTGTGGGTTTTCCAAGAAAACAAGGTACCCAGAGCCAATAACTGAGCTGAACTTTGCAATCTTTTTTCATTGTCTAGCTGGAACAAAGCAATTTATATGGTAAAATATAAATAGTGAAAAGGGAAACCTATGTATTTACGAAATGGGCACATGATATGGAGTTTAGAAGCAGTTTTTTTTTGCACATCTCTGAATTTGTGGGTGCCAATACTAGCGTGTGAATTAGATGGTATTTCTCAAAATGACTTCTTTCTTACACATTAACGTACATTTAGAAGGTGCAAATTCAGAGAAATACAATTGGAAAATAACATTTTACTATTTTACTATTCTGTGTTCTCCTAAGTCTTCCAATAAAATGGTGCCTCACTTTTGTGGTTGGGTCTAGTGCTTGTGTCAGGAAATGACCCAAAACACGACATGTATACATCAAATATTTCTATACAAAACTGACTCTGTTTTGCAAGGTGGGTAGCTGTGGGTTTTGGCCCCTAGCTCAGCCGACACCAAGAGAAGCCTAGCAAACCTGTAAATTTTTTTAAACTGGACACATAGAGGAATCAAGAGGAATCCAGGATGGGGGAATTCTATGGCTCATACCAGGTTGTGTTACCTAGAATCCATTGTGAACCACAAACTTTGACAAAAAACACATTTTCCTCACATTGCTGTAATGGAAAGTTTGGGAATTTGTGGGGAGCCACAAACTTCCTTCTACCCAGCAGTCCTCTATGTCTTCTGATAAAAATAGTACCTACTTGTGTGGGTAGGCCGAGTGCCTCCGACAGGAAACTTAGCAAACCTGTAAAATTTTTAAAACTAGACACCTAAGGGAATCCAAGATTCAATGAGGTTTTTTTACCCACAATGTCCTGCAAACTTCACACTTTGCCTGAAGTCATGCATTTTCCTTACATTTCTGTGATGTAAACTTCCAGAATCCACAGGAATCCTAATGTGAGTGACAGGAATGGATCAAACCAAGGACAATGGGAGCCCTTGCTTGGGGACTCCTATTGACCTCGGTTGTATCCGTTCCCGTCGCTGACACTAGGCCCAACCACACAAGTGGTGCAGCATTTTTAATGATACAAGTGGGGTGATGCTGGGTGATAGGAACCTTGTGAATTCCTGTGGATTCAGGAAGTCTTCATCACAGAAATGTGAGGAAAAATGTGCACTTTTAGTCAACGTTTGCAGGCCATTGTGGGTAGGAAAGTGGTGTGGGAAGCATGTCCAGTTTTCAGAACTGTCTGGATCTGGTAGATTTTTCCAGGTGGCACCCTATCCAGGCTGAAAAAGTGCAGTTGTTCATCATTGTAAGTGGGAAAATACTCGGAGTTAGCCAAACTCTCCTGACCCATTGGTTAAAACAACATCCAAAAGATTCAAATATCCTCTTGCTTGACTTTGGGATGAGATGCTTTAGTCTGCAGGGAAGCAGAAAGAAAGTATCCCAATTTTTGAGGGGGTAGGGGCATGGCCATGACCATACTGGTCAGTGCCCACTTCTACAAATAAAATAAAAAAGTAATCCCTGGTGCCTTGGACTTTCTGCTCCCCAGGGGGGGCAGGTATGGGTAATCACCATCATCTTTCCTCCTGGGGGGGGGGGGGGGGGGGGTGAGGGAGGGGGAGAAAGACTGTCTCCCTATTTTTATGTAAAAAAAAGTAATCCCTGGTGTTTAGTTGGCTTTCTGCCCTCCCCTGGGGCACATGGGGGTAATTGCCCTATTTCCCCCCCGGGGAGCAGAAAGGAAGGCCGTTTCCTTTTTGGGGGGTGGGGGCATTGCTGTGGCCATGCTGGGCAGCCCCCACTGCTTTAAATTAAAAAACAAAAAGTAATCATGGCATCTAGTGTGCTTTCTGCCCTCCGGGGGCAGGTGAGGATAATTGCCCCCATTCGCCTCCCCAGGGTTGCAGAAAGACTGTGTCCTCATTCTTATGGGGGGGGGGCATGGCCATGCGCATGCTAGGCAGCCCCACACCTACAGCTGGTAGACCTAGGAATGTGTCAAAATGCTATATCTACGCAGGGAAGGTATAAAAAGGAGAAATATCTTTACTTTTCCTTCTTCGTTTCTCTTTCTACATGTACTGCCTTCTGCAGCACACACAGAAAGAGGAAAACACCTCTAGGCATATATCAAATGGGCCATTACTGTGTATGTACATAAATGTATACATAAATAAAGTAGAGTTCACTCAGTTCTCAGAACTCCTGGAGAAAAATAGTCTCTTCTTTGACCAACAGACAATCTTACAGCCTGGGAAAGACACTGAATCAGCATTAATCGCAATTTGGTATGACCTCAAGAACATGGTACAGTTCAGGGGAATACCACCTGCTGATGACCTTTCTGCAGATTTTGACACTGTGTACCACCAGCTACCACTGGAAAGGCTAACTGATGAAGGAATACATGATATAGCCCTAAAATTGATTCAGTCCTGCCACACCAATTGAGCACAAACTGTCACTGTTGTCATTCTTATTAGTAACATTCTTCCAAAAGGTAGGCGTGCTTCACATCTCAATTATTGCCCCTTTCCTTTTCAACGTCTATTTGGCCGCACTACCTGAGTTTCTTAACTCCTTTAAACTTACCTATTACAGCTACATAAATGATACCCACTTCATTCTTTAACTTGAAAAGCGACTTACCTTGGGAAATTTGGACTTAGCAAATTTTGGAGACAACTGGATGTTATAAATCATCTGAGCCTGTACTACTCAACAACTGGAATCTTAATTTGTGGCATATGAAAAAGCTATGACCCAACTGCGCCTTAGGGTATCTATCCCACTGCATTAACAAATGTAAGGGGTTTATGCTTACTATCAAACTTTCAATGGAAAGTCAGGTCAACAATGTGACAAAAGTACCCTTAACACTATGAGAATATTATGGTGGTTATTTCCCTACCTAACCTGTCTCCTTAAGATTCAGGCCTCAACAGCTCTAGTGCTGTCAAGTCTACACTTTCCCAATGGACTCTCCATTTGGTTTAAAACGCACCTAATCAAAAAATGTTAACATATCCAAAATGCCACTGCCAGACAAATTCTTATCCTGAACATTCATGACAGGGTCACCCCTATTCTAAAGGCTAGATACCTGTTGCAAGAAATATATTTCTGAAAGCTCTCTACACTGCCCACAGGGAAATTCATAGAACAGAATTAGTTCCCTCCAATCCAAATCCTTCAGATCCAAAAAGGGAAACATCACTCATGGGGTTTCACAAGGCTCATCATTGCCTCTATTTTGTTTAATATTTATTAGGAGTGGGTGGTTTTTTTGATTTAGTAATTCCGCATTACACATATAATGTGGAATTACTAATTAATTCTGATCCTCCACTGATGGAATTAAATCAGCACTACTTGGTTTTAAACAGGGCTGGTTTAAAAACCCCTCCGGATTAAACTTTAATCTGCAGAGATGTTTAAACACAGAGGGACTGTTCCCTCTTCCAGCCCTTTTTTATACCACTGTAGTGCACTGCATGCCTCTCTGTGCCCTTACAGAAGCATGTAAGGGCACCAAGGGGTATGCACTTGAGTGGATACCCCTCAGTGCCCTTACATACGTATGTAAGGGCACAGAGGGAATGCACTGCACTGTGATGCACTACATACCCCTTGGTGCCCTTACATACTTATTTAAGGGTGCTGAAGGGTATACACTGCACATTGTAGTGCTCACACTGCTCCATGGTAGAATTCCACAGAGTTCTAGGGAATGAAACTCCACCAATTCCCCCACCCGCAATATTATGTGCATTCCTTAATTCCCATGACTCATTTGTTTGGCTTGGAGTGTGTGTCATATGCAAAAGAAACCCAGCTGTTTTTTCAGCCTCAGTTGCCCCGTGGAAGCAATTAAAAATCATCTTAACCCTCGTCTCTCTTCTGTTCAGTTATGAATAAGCCATAATAAACTTAAACTGAAGTCACAGAAGACTAAGCTTTTGGTATATGGTCCCTGAATGTACTTGGATGGCTAACCACTAGTGTGTGTGGTAGCCTTGGCTCTCCCCCTAAAACCTCTAGAGGTGGTGAAGAGTCTGGTCTTTAAGCTGAACAGAAAAATTATTGCTTGAACAGTAAATCAACTCATTGTTATCCTGTTGTTGGCATCAGCTGACATTACTGAGGAAAAGCTTGAGAATGATTTTACTTAAACACATGCCTATTGTAGTAGCCATATAAGTCCTCTCAAATGTTGACCATTTAATGCCTGCCACATGGGCTTACCTTCTAAGTTACTGAATCAACCACAAATTACCCATAAAACAAAGGTGAGACTGGCATGTGAAAGCTGTTATGTAACATTCCGCATCTCAATCTCTAGGTGCCTTATATCGCATGTGGGCAACTGGAGTCTGTGATAGAGAAGAATGCTCTGATGGCCAGGCTTCCACACTCCTTAACATCATACTGGCACACAATAATAGTTTGACCTCTAGCCCGTCAGCCACTCTATTTCACTATTATGCAAAAGTCATGCCTTTGAGAGAGTTGGTAATGCCACAATACCCTGTTCAAGCTCGCTCACAGTTGCACTTCTGTTAGAACTAAAACTGCATTGGTAAGTGTGGCTTAAGCCAAACTCCTGTGAGATTTGGTTCTTGTGAGATTTTGCAGCCATTTTGGGCACAGTCCTATAAATACTGTGCACCACACATGCAACCTTGTTTGGCTTCAAGACCTCCTTGTAAGAAGGTTGCTTGTTCCTGGAGCTCCCCCTTACCTGAGTCTTCAGATTTGGCGATGCCTCTGGAATCCTAAGTTTCTCTCTCTACTGCATCCTCCAACATCTTGGTCCTAGTGCTCCCAATCCTACAAAAAAACTAAGAAAAGTCATCATCCACGAACTACAGCAGCAGATACTTTCAGGTCAGTGCACTGTACCTAACTTAAGGCCCAGACAACCACTCATTGCACCAACTCTTATAGTAGTTACCGGAGTAATGAACTATAGACTCTCTCTTTCAAGAAGACTGTGCTTATACACACAACCTTTAGGTCAAGAAAACTGCAGACTTTCTGGGGTCACTTATAAAGAGACTACATCCTTAAATTTTCCTTTGGACAAGAGCCCTATTAGAATTCCTGTGGAGTCCCAGGAAGAAAAGATAATTGACAAAGTGTGAGCATTGTGCTTTGTTTGAAGATTGATAGCTGGGTAGTTCTAGGAAAAAGGAGATAATTTATGTTCTTACACATTAACGGGTATTCTTGTTTTTTGTATTCCCAAGTAGCCAAACACTCCCTAGAAGTGTCCCTATAACTGGGAAGCAAGTCGCTTGATGCAGTCCAGTCCAATTGATAGATCTGCTTGTGAAGACAGCAAGAAACGAAGATCACCACTTTTCTCTTGTCCCTCTCATCCCAAACACCTTTTCATCTGTGATCAACCGTTAGCAACCATAATCATTCATGTGTTGAGGGTTGGTTTCAGTAGTTGAGGGCAGACTATCTTCAGTCTTGCAGGCCCCTGGTCTTCAGGTGAGTCAGGTGAGTGGACTTTTGTCAAAAGCTTATGTCTGACTACATTACGTAAAGGAGCCATTAGTTTCACTTGCTTTGGTAATCCAGGGAGTGCAATTTCAAACCCTTTTTCTGACTCAAAAAAGCTCTGCAGGAAGAGGGAGCCTCCACCTCTAAGTCCAGGCTTAAGAAATATATCCCAAATAGGCCCCTTAATCTGCTTCAAATGTTTTGGAATTGGAACAGTTTAGAGCAACTAGGTATGGAAGAAGGACATTTTTGGTGATTGCAGAAAAAAATCTTAGAACCGTCTACCTAAAACCTTACAATCTATTGCTAATCACAAAAACGTTTGTAAAAAGCTAAAACCCTATGTGTTCATTTACAGTGTTCTAAAGTGCTCTTTCATCTTTTTTGGCTGCCTTTAATTTTTTTATTAATCGAGTGACAAGATGTTGCACTTCTAATACACTTTTCCTATGTCCTTTCTTCCAAATGCAATACATACTTGGAAAGGAAGAGTCTTAGATCGAGAATGGCACCTTACTAATCATCTCTGCTTTCAGAAGAACTGATATAAAACATAGCTCCTACTTGTTTCAATCCTGCAACTGTGGAACTAATTATCAAACAAAATAGGGACAATCAGCAATCCTCACCTAAAATTCTCATAAGCAATACAAATATGGTCTTTCCCAAAATGTGACTCATCTTCTCAAAGTCACATAGGACCTCTAACTGTGATATGGTATGAAGTGATTCAGCAGCACATCATCAAGGTTCAGCAACAGAGCCAGTGGAGCTGAAAATTGCTACTGTCTATCATATAAATCAAGATGTTACTGGATATATCTCTACACCCTAACAACTTAATTCCTATGATGAATCAGAAATGATAGAAGTATTCCTGCTTCCTTACCACAACTATATGTGGCATAATAGAGTGTTTCTAATCTGAGAACTACAGAAATGTCATCTATACCTAGTATAAAAGCACTCAGCAAATATGGTAAGTACCTGCATGCATAGCCAGAATACATTCTCACTCTTTGATACACCATGTTTGGACACTGTGAAGTCTGCTTACCTCTACTACCATCCTCTTAACCTCACGCACATCACACACCTTTTCCTTCATATGCCAGATTATATCCAACACCCTTTCAACCATAGACAGGAATGGTGCCTACGAACCCAATAAAGATTGGAGCAATCTGTGACTGTGTCCTGGCTACAAGTGCTATATAAATGATGCTAGCTACTTGCGTAACCAAAAAAGCAAATTATGGAGAGAATGGATGTGGAGAGTGTTATATAAGTACCAATACAGTGCAATACAATGTTATATAACTCAAGCTGCACCTGACTGGTCCAGCCCAACAAGCCTGAAACTGGTCGGAAGTTGCTTGTGTTTCCATTAAGAGGGGATGTGGCCTTGCAGTTGGGGCTGGGCAGCTTTTGTTGGAGCAGGACCAAAGCAACAGGTGATTAGCTGTGCTTTATAAATCCTGATTGATATATATCTATTCATTGAGGGAAAGCAAATTTCCATATTGTTGCTGCTGGTCTGGAGTGTCACAGTAATCAAAACATGAGGGATTCAAATCAAACTCAGAGTAATTACACATGGCTGAGATTTATTAATGCATTCCACTGATCAACTTTTTTACTTTTCATTAGGACCATTCACACCTCACGTCCTGGGAGAAAAGAAATGTTGAGAGTGATCAAAGCCTGATCATGCCGGAACTTCTGTCCTGAGATGGGTTAAGGATATGTGTCAAGAATGAGTAGGAGTTTACCTTGGTTCTGTGGGACACAGAGTGGGTTTGCTTAGGAATGAGTTAGGGAAGAGATAGGGGGTGGGAAAGGAAACAATATGGCAGTGGCTCATGGTCCTTTTGGATCCTGTGCAGTGTGGCCTAGTCCAAGACTCAACTTGATGGATTTTCCACCCTGCTTATGCTATTCTTTTTTCCCTCCTAGGGTGATTAATATAATGTAAAGTACTCCGGTAGGCTAGTCAACTTAGATGAAGTAATTTTGTGCCTTTTTTTCTTCCTCACCTTGTGTCTCCTTGGAACAATATTGTTTAGCTCACTGAACTTTGGATCTGGCACACCGACTTTCCTCCATTTGGAGTGCGAAGCTGTAGTCAGTTGTTGGAACCTGGTCTGCGTAGTGCACTGGCATTTGGTTCATGTTGATTCTGTCTCTGCTAGTGGATACAAGGAGGAGCAAGCACAAGTCTTGTAGTTCTCAAGGCACAGAAGGTAGCTGACATTTGATAAAGAATTTGTATGTAACACTTTGAAGGCCTGTTTGAGCTGGAATTGTACTGAACTAGCTACACATGGGCAGGGAAGATATGAATCTGAAACTAGAAAAACCTATCTATTTGTGAAAGTAGGATAGTTGAGAAACACAAAGATCAAGGAGAGAGCTGTGGAGACACTCAGATTAGAAAGATTGCAATTAGATTTGAGGTGCAAGTTTGCGGGAATTTGCAGAAACAGCTGAAAGGTCAAGAAGTTCCAATATTTTGAGTATAGTGAATCAGGTAGTGCCTACTTGGGTAGCAAAAGTGTAGAATAGACTGGTTAGAAAGCTACATAATTGAAGTCTCAATCTGATTTCTTAAGTTAAAGCTGCTTGTGGGACAGTAATAGATACTGCTTTTCACAACTTATTCAAATCAATATACAAGGAGAACTTAGTCCAACTTGCGGCTGATATAAAAGGTTCGCTAGGCGGGCTGCACTTGCCTATGTTAAACACAGAACAATGAATGAAGCAGGACTGTACAATTTCTGAAGCAGAAACAAGAGGTGTTGTAGGACTTGAATGAAACAATATAGCCTTCCAAGATGGGTTGCTGGCAGCAGTGTGTAAAGTTAGGGCCAGACTCAAGAAAAGTGGTACTGCACCCAGTACAGCAATACTTTTCTTGCACCCCTTAGCGCCCCCCCCCCCCAACGCCACCATGGCAGTATTTAGGGAACTAGCGTCAAAATTTATGGCATTAGTTCGGAGCTTTGTAAGATTAGCATAAAAAATGTTGATGCTAATCCTGCAAAGCCTATTGAGGCCCATTGTAAACAATGGTGTGCCTCCTTTTAATGCCTGCTCGGAGCAGGTGTTAAGTCTCTTAGATTTCTTTGTGTCATTTTTTTGGCCCCCCTAACGGGAACGTCCCCTTTGCATACATTATGCCTGGCACAGGCATACTGTAGTGCAAATGGTTGCAAAGTGGAGCAATGCATGCATTGCGCCACTTTGTAAATTTGGTTGAGCAATTTTGGTCTTGTTGAGCCATATTAACGTAAACAAAATTACACTAATGTGGCGCAAGGAGGTGCTAGGTGCTCTTAAATCTGCCCCTTAGTCTGATGCAAATGTGTCTATTTGGTTTGACCTATTACATGGCATTCTGACATGCAAAAGAGTTGCTTACTCTTGGAATAAAACAACTGTAACATTAGTTGTGAAATCGGATAAAGACTTCCACCCATTGTGACTGGTGCAAGCCAATCTCTCCATTAAACAATTATGCTAAGGTATTTTCTTGTAGCTTAGCCAAACAAGTGATCAAAATAATAGGTAGAATTGTCCTTTGAGGACCAGAAATGATATATTCCTTTTAGGCACTAGAGTAATTTAAAGAATTCCATCAGCTCATTTGATGTGGTGGAAGACCATTGTGTTCCATTTGCAATCATGTGTTAGACATCACTAAGTGCATTAGTAATCTGTAAAGCCTTTGACCAGATCAACTGGTCCTATTTTTGAGTTACCTTCATACACTTTGGGACCGGAGGGTGACAACCACAGACACCATGTGTAAGCCTACTTCTACTAAGGGCCTGGTAAATGTGAATTTCAAGCTTGAATTCAGGATTGAAAGGGGTAACAAGGAGTGCATTATCTCACATTTCCTTTTTGGTTTGTTTATTGAAGCCTTAACTCAATGTATTAGAGTGGCTGAAGATGTGACAGCTTTTTCTGGGAGATTGTTGGTGGAAAGTTGGTACGTATGCAGATAATTAGATAGTGTATACATCTGATCTCCAAAATTCAATTTCTTGAGTTTATTAGATAATCATAGACTTTGGGTTTCTGTTTTTCTTCCTACTTAAGGGGGGTCTGTCTTATTAGGGGCTAAACAATATGCTGGCATCTTTCGAGGCAGAGTGATCCCATGTATCAGGAGCTGTGCCTCTGCCCAAAATGTTCATTAAACACATTATAAACAATATCACTGGCAGAAAGATAAAAAGCAAATATTCCAATGTGTATACAGTCTTACAAAGAATAAAGGACGACATGTCATGAAATAAGTACAATTGATTGATGTAAACAATAGAGTATATGTCAATATTGCTAGTGTGCCTTACATGTCTTAGTGTTAAAGATCAATAATTTTGTACCACAGAAATTAGGTAGGAGATAAATGTATACATTTATCTTATGGTCACAAAATGATGACCACACTGAGAGGCATTCCCCTGTCAAGTGCTAAGAATCAGAGCTTTCTGAGCCTTGAACTGTTTCAGATTTATACACTATCTGGTGGGCATACCTAGGAAAGAAAATGTTTCAGTTAGAGAAACACATGACAGAAACTAAGGTTGTACCAGAGGCTTTGATGCTCTTGGCGATGGGCTTCAAATTTCATTTATTGGTTTCTCACAGCCTTTTATTCATCAGCTAAATGCTTTCCCGCATGCCAATGCAAGTTCAATCCCTTTTCTTTTTTACCCAAGCACAGCTTTGACAACAGGCATGGTTGGCCTAGTTATTTTCTCTGACACTATGAGGGCGGTTCAACAGCTGTGTCTGGATCATTTTTGCCTCATCAGAGGGCTGATTCTGGCACCCTGAATAAATGGAGCCTGAGAAGTTCTTCCATGGCTTCTTACAGGGTTCAGGGAGCTTGAGGTACTTTTGGTGATCTTCTTTGTGACTACATAGGGTCTGGTCACAACTGCAAGCTTAGTCAATTAATCTGGGGAGGAGACCTCTTTTTTCTTTCTCTTCTTTGGTCTCAGGATGTTCAGGATTCCAAAGAATTGGCTCTGTCTGTTTGGGAGGTGAGTGAGTAGTACCCCAACAAAAGGCCATCCTCCTACTTGCAAGGTGTAGCTCCAGCTTTCTGCACACAATGGGGATTCTGGTTACAGTGTTCTGTTGCAGCTTTTTGCTGAAATGAGTTTCCTCTCGCCCGCACCCTCAACACTCTCCTTTCTACAGCATGGATTTTCCCTATAGCCTGCAGATTCCTGTGAGTCCCTCCTCTGGTGGAGGGAGGGGTTAGGATGGTCTGCTTTTTTTTTTTTTTTAGAAAATGGGCTGCTTTTTGGTAGTCATTACGTCTGGTATGAGGTTTTCTGAACTAAGTGATCACCTGTTCCTACTGTGCTTGCACTTTTGTGTTAAGGTGACACCCCCCTCATACCCTCATTTGTTCCCAATATTATATTTCTTCCCAGAAAAAGATAAAGAGATACGTTCATTGGGTTGTTTTCTTAACCTTCATTTGTTGATAATCAGAATGATGCTTTGTATTGTGTGGCTAGGCATATGGCAAATGCACAATCTCTTTATTTCAGCTGATGCTGTTGGCTCAAGGTGTATCAATAGGTCAGTGCACATGTTCTCCCCCTTCTTTTCAAAAATGGTATTGCACGTTTTTTGGTTAACAAATTCCATACCATATGTAGCAGTGTCTTCAGTCACACAAATATGTTAGAAGATATTTGCACTCACGTATATAGATGCCCACAATGTCCTTGAAGAGTATATCCAATGTTCAATCAAAACATTAGTCTGAGCCAACATCGTTGTTCTCATCGTGGTAGACATTGAAGGAACCAAGTAGGTAAATAGATTCAAACCACCCAACCAGAATCATGTGTTCTCCCTTTACACTGGATTATCCTTTAACTGACACACGGACACCATTTGATGGGCCTTTTGAGGGATTGTGGCCTACTGGCCCCAGATGCATGGTTCTACAGATCTGAACCATAGATTCCTTTGCACACTGTTATTCTCCACTCCATGTTAAAGTAGATGAGAAAGGTGGATAAGGAAGATGGATGAAGAGGTAATACCAAAGCTATTTACTGGATAATTTACTTCCTTAATCTTATTCATACTCTGCCTCATACAATCAATATGATTCACCCAACAGCTATTGATCATTTGGACTTTGATGGATGCTTGAAAAGTTGAAGAGGATGTTGTGAATGCCATCTCTTTAAACGTCCAGTCTGGGTGGGTAGAGCTTCCATTTGTAGCATTTGTACAGTGGTTACTGTCCTTGACGTTGAGTCCACTTAATTGTGTGTAATAAAGTACACAAGCATGTATTTTAGCACATATGGAAAGGGGGGAGTTAAGTGACAGACCGGAATAAAGTGAAAATGGAAAAGAAAACTGTGATTGATAAAGAAAACAGATTAGGGAGTGAAGGAATATGGATAAATATATTTAAAATAGAGAAGGGCTAAAAGAAAGACAGGCAACACATATTCTAATTTCACAATGGTGGTGAAGGTGAGGCTGAAACATTTGTTTGTTGACTGGGAAGGAGCTTCTGGGTAGCGGATAGGGAAAAACTCTTCCCCTGCCTCACTCCCTGAGTGATGAAAGAAAGCTACCAGACACAGCAGTTGCTGAGCAACAGTTAGAAATGGTTTTGTAGGTATCAATGCTTGTGGGCCAGCAAAGATGAAGAGCAAACACAAAAAACGCGCATGCAGTACAAACAGGCTTCTTCTTTCCTGATGGACTAGTTTTTGGGCCTTATATGCAATACAGAAATGCAACATAGGCACAACCAAAAGGTCTCAGTGCCAAGCATGAGCTAACATAGAAATGTGACATAGGCTCAGTGCCAAATATACAAAAATGCAGTGTCGACATAAATGAACAACCTGATGAGCAAAACTAATGCTGAAGTCAGGGAAAGCAAAGTGACCTCTAAGTGGGCTCTGAACAGCTGTTGGAGCTTGTCCAAGCAAGGTCAGATTGGAAGCCTTGGCTCAGGGCTAGAACAGATCTGTGAAGGAGGTGCAATGTGCATGACCTGACTGCTAGCTTGTGCACAGAGAAGGGGTCTGCTCAGTGGGTTGAGAAAGTGCATGTGAGCATTGGAACTAATTGAGTTATCTATATAGTACATATATATATGGATATATGTTTTTCTCTGTTTAACAGAGTCATCATAGCAAGGGCGAACTGCAGGCCCCAGCGTCCCACCAACCATTCTGAGGGCCCCATTTAGGCCAAAGTCAATGAATACCTGTGAAATATGGCAGACTAAGGGCCTGTCATCACATTCTGCAGAGGAGGCACCAGTTTGTGTCAGCCTAGTGCATCATAGGAAACTTGTGATTCCCTCTCGTTGTATTTTTGATGTCACTCAGAACCCCTCAGTGAAAACGATTTGTGCATGTGGCAGTGCAGAACAGACATATATATGATTTAAAATCAATAGAGAAAATATGCACACAAAATACAAATTACAGTAGTAACTCATAGCCTACTTAAGCCACTGGTTATCTTCACATTGAGCAAATGCATTTTGCTCTCTCACAGTGAGCACATGCGCACACAGAGTAGTTCCCTTCAGTGGTTAGGTCTTTGTTTTTTCTTTAGAATAACTTTAATGTAGGTGTTGTGTTTGCAGCCTAGTGTGCTAACAGGGCGCTTTTGATATACAAGGCACATTCCAGCTCCATCAGTCCCTGTCTCCTGCCAATGTTGTTGTATATTCCTTTTAGAGTGACTATTATTGGTCTGGCTACTGCTATTTCACTAGCCTGAAAAGTTGTAGAGAACAGAGCATTTTGAAACACGAGTAATAAAACAGCAGCTCACACAACCTCTGAATGTGAGCTCATAAGTGTGCTCTATCTTTGCAACCCTGTCTGTCTTTCTTTCCTGAATGCTTTCTTGCTTTCTTTCTTTCTTTCTTTATTGCTTCATTTCCTTATTCATTTATTTTATTCTTCCTTTGTTTCCTTCTTTTTGCTTTTTTCTTTTTCTTTCTCTCTGACCTTCTTTCCTTCCTTCTTACCTTCTTTTTTTTATTCTTATTTTTTCTTTCTTTCCTCATTTTTTCCTCCTATTCTTGTCTTGTTTCTTGCCTTCTTTCCTCTTTTCCAGCCTTCTTTCTTTTTCTTTTTCTTTCCTTCTTCTTTCTGTATTTTTTCTTTCTTTCTTGCCTTCCATCTTCTCCTCTTGTCTTCTTTCAATTTCTCTTTCTTTCTTTCTCTTTCATTTTCCTTCTCTGATTTTCTTTCTTTTTCTTCTTTGCCTATTTTCTTTTTAACTTCCTTCTTTCCTTCTTGCTTCCTTTCTTCTTTGCTTCTTCCCTTACTTCTTACTTTCCTTCTTTCTTACCTTCTTTCGTTCTCCTCTTTCTTTCTTGCCTTGTGCAGAACAAATTATTTGTGTGTTTTCATATCAAAGCATGAAATACAAGCAGGTATTTACATAGACTCAGTAATTCCAAAACACTTGGAACTGTGCAAGGGTGTACAAGAAGTGGTAGCTTAAAGAAGAAAGAAAGAGGCTATCAGCAGTATCTTGATAATGAAGCATGCTAGATCCCTGAATGGGTCCATGTGTGTTGCATAAAGGTCAATTGCAATTAGAAAACAATATGGAAGGCTATGGAACCTACGTCATGCTCTGTGGTTGAGCCTACGCCAGAGAGAGCAGCAGCGTGATGGCGTAGGATACGTCAGATACGGCTCGGCGGCTGCTGAGTGGGAGCAGTTTCAGTACCAGCTCAATGCGCTACTGAGTGTACACGACTGAGAGGGCTGGTGACTAGCCGGGGGGCAGCGGAGCGCTGCAACCTCCCTGCCTGGGTTATGCATCTGGCTGGGAAAGGCAGGACTTGCAGCAACACAGTCCAGGATGCCAGAGATAGTAACGTGGTGCACAGATGTGGCTGGTGGGCCACAGTGAGCTAGATGAATAAGGCGGGGCAGGACTCTAGAGCAAAACATTGAAATTCTTTATGTCATTACGTCTGCTCAGGTAGGTGTAAGGTTTTGGCACTGCTCCAGTTTATGTTATTTTGAAAATCTGTGGTGCTCACGTGAGGTGAGGCTGGGAGGGGAGTGGGGGCACCCAGATACATTTAATGTGTTCCCTCAATCTGAACGCCTTTTGCATTGCGGACTGGTAGTGCCAGATGTCAGAGATGGAAGAGAGAGAGACTTGCTATACCCGTGAATAATAGAGGGCGGAAGCCTAGCCCCTAGAAGCATTATTTGAAAGCCAACAGAGTCTGTGCGCAAGGCCCTTCTACCCCTGGATATAAAGTGAATACCACCCTTAACCAGTAGGATCAAGGTGCAATTTAGGTGATTGGGAGACTTTCAACCCTTCTACTTCCCTCCTGTATATAGGGGGAAAAGACTTTGGCTCCCAAGTTCAGCAGGAGCTTAATTAAGGTGGCAGAAACACTGTAGCAGGCCCTCAGCTTACTCAGCGAAATGAAACACATAGCTCGCAACAGACCCTCCAAACCATGTTTCGTAAGCAAACCCTTGAAAACTAGAAGCCGGAAATCGCCTGGATCCTCCCCAGAAGCAAAGGCCCCCAGCAAGGCTCAGTGCCCATTCAAAAGGTTCCCTTGTCGACTTGGGCCATCCAGCATGCTAGGGGCACCTTCTATGGGTGCCCTCAAGAACAGGACTCAATACAATCAGAGGCCAGGCCAGTTAACCACCACCAGCCTATATCCCAGCCGATATTTGGGCTAGAGATACAGCAAGCCAGCCCTAAGAAGACGTCAAGAAGATCCGACCTCTATTGAGACTCTCAATTTTTCGAGTTCTACAAATGCCCAGAAAGTACCGGTGTATCCCTTGTTCACAATGAGTAATCCTGAAAGTGCCATAAAGGAGAATGGGGAATCAGAGTTGCCCTTCCAACCTGGAGATCAGAGAACAAGTGTAATCTCAAATCCTCCTCTAGATCTCCTTCTGCAGATTCAAAATGTTAGCTCTGAATCAATGACCATAGTATGCACAATGCTAGAATATCCATTCATGGTCCACATACAGGGCTTAGCAAGGGTTCCGACTGGACCAGTCTTAGAGAAGCCAATGGTGGAAATGATACTGAACCAGATCCTTAAGGAACCGCGCGATTTTAAAATTCCCCAGGAAGAGACTCACAGGAAGACCAATGAGAAGCTAGGTGAAATAAGTACTAGCATCCAGCAGCTCTCCTCTCAGGTGACCCAGGCCAAGCAGAGAGTGACCCTGGTAGAATAAAGAGTATCACATTTGGAGGATTTAATGACCAGTCAAGAAATGAGTATACCTAGACTCCAATCCAAGCTTGAGGAGCTCCAGATTAAAATGGACAATGTAGAAAATATGTCCCGCCACTCTAATTTGAGATTTGTGGGTCGAGGAAGGGTGAGGGGAGGGGTGGTTTGGCACATGTAGGTGCGGGGGGTCACTGGAGGGATTACTGGATGGACTGGGCATGAGCAGGAGGGAGACAATTTGGTCCAGGGTTAGAATAAGAAATTGGGGCCAGAAAGATTTAATGATGAAGGGTAAGATATTGGTAAATGGGTCATTTGATGAATCTGGCAGGAGCAGAGAGACAGCAGTCTGGCTCATGTGGAGAACTAGAAACTAGGGTTACAGAAATCTAACAATGAGGGGAAAAATCTAACGACAGGGGAGGAGCTAGGCCTGATTTCAGAATCATATAAAACGAAATGAGAGTATTTAGATTTGCTTCCTGTAATGCTAATGGGCTCAACAACCAGATCAAGTGACAGGCCCTACTGCAGTGGTTAGAGGTATCACAAGTACAAGTAATCTTAATACAAGAAACACATCTCAAAGTTTATGCAAAACCATCTAAATTAACAAATTACTTTTTCCAGGCCTAATATGCCTCTGCGAGTGTGACAGTGTGAGGGGTACCTCACGCCTTGTATCTCTATGTTTTCAATGTTAGAAGAGTCAGGTTTATAGAGACCTGCAAGCCAGGTGGACTGTAGTTACCCTGAAAGTATAGGGCACAATACTTCAGGTTGTCAGTTTTTACGGCCCCATAGAGGATGACCTCTCTTCCCTGGAAGGCCTATAAAACGTCCTTGCATCATTAATAGGTAGCTTTGTCATGTTGATTTTAATGTTATTCTGGATATAAGGATAGATACAATCTGTACAAACAGATCTCAGAATAAATCTAGGCCTTTTGCTGCTCTAAATAAAATGATTCAGGATTTCACTTTAATCGATCCATGGAGATTAGATCATCCTGCCAGTCCTGAATTCACTTATTTTTCAAGGCAATTTAATACCGCCTCAAGGATTGACTACTTTCTGATCTCTGAACTACATACTAATCGAACCAGTAGACCAAGGTAGGCATTAGACAAATCCTTGCTGACTGATCCAAGCTGGATAGCCACCCTCCGCGCGGGTGCTTCTGAGTTTTTATTTAGAAATAGGAGTGCTGCAACAACCATCTCCATCTGGGGGGCCTGTAAAGAGTTTATAAGGGAAGAGGCCATCTCTTATCAGGCAGAGATTTCAGAAATAAAGAAAGGAGAAGCTTGGTCTTTGCAGAAAGAATTAGACTGTGGAACGTTGGCTTAAGCAGTGGATGGCTCCACTGCTTCAGAGGAGCATATAGAGGAGAGGTCTTCAAACTTTTTGATGCCGGGACCCCCTCTCAAAATTGTTCATACGTAAGGAGCTCCTCCTGAAAAAAACTTCTAGAATCTGGTACTCTTCATCATTGACAATCATAAATGTCCCCAATTCCATAGCAAATCATTTTTATGGTGAAGAAATAATATTAAACAGTGTTTAGCAAACCAAAGGTCAATTAGTGTGGTAAAAAATGTGGCTAAAAAGCCTAGGGCAGCGCCACAAGTCTTCTTGCTACACTGCCCTATGCCAATATAAAAGGGCAGGAATGGACCATATTTATGAAATACAATGCATTCCTGTCCTTTCCCCCCGCATTGGCTCACAAATTGCTGCCTAGTGGCAATGTAGGTAGGATTGTTTTCATGCAGGAAAAGGCACCTTCCTGCACATAAACAATCCAGAGAAGCTGAATGCACACATGAAAAGAGGAAAACATGAGGAGAAACTAAAACATTTCTCCTCATTACGTCTGCTCAGGTAGGCGTAAGGTTTTGGCAGTGCTCCAGATTACGTGATTTTGAAAATCTGGGGAAGCGTCAAAATCCATGGGCGTTACGTGGGAACCACCGCAACGCCCATGGGACGCTTCCTTGGTGCAGACTAAGGCAAAGCAGTGGATTGCGCTGCTTTACCTTACTCCACATCTATGAGGCCATGCAAAACCACGTAGGGTGGCTTTGTGTCGCCTCATAGGTATAATTGACAGGCTTGTGCTGCCGAAGTGTCAAAAAAGTTATGTTCCGGCGACACAAGCCTCTCATAAATAAGGTCCAAAATATTCAGTAAGTTTTTTTAGGTCGTCTGCTGTCAAGTAACTACATATAAAATAACAGCCAGCTTAAATGAAAAATAAATAGAAGGAAGTTGTTACTCAGTGGGAAATGCACTGTAGTGCATTATGAAACCTCTATTAGTTAATGCACTACAGAGGTCTGTGTGTAACTGGAGAGGACAGGAAGCACTGTGAATATGTGAGTCATTATTTATATTTGCATTACACACAGTATAAAATAGACTACTACAAAATGTGCAAAATGTTTTACCATAAAATAGTGCTTCCAAAAAATGTATTTTATTAATATGCAGTCCATACGTAATACAATTCTTTTTACATAAATGTCCTTTCAACACCTCCTTAGAGACAGTAAACGCTATGTAAATACAATTACAATTAAAAGTATGCACTTCACAGTTCAGTTAAATCTTTTTACTACAACTCAATAAGAATAAATCTTTGTCATCACAAAGCGTTCATAGATTCATTCAGTATGGGCTCCCAGGCATCCTTTACATTTGCAGATTACAGTTTACATTTGCAGATTAGCTGGTAGCCCATAGTTGCATTTCTGTCAGGCAAGCAGGCACCCTATATATTTGAGTTCAGTACAGTTGCCCATGGTCACAAATGATAAAAGGGTGCTGGAAGAAGTGCTGATTACATTAGCCGACGTTACTCGTGTGATTTCTAATACCCCGAATGGGAAATCATGTGGGAGCGATGGACTATTGGCAGAGCTCTATAAGTTGTTGGCTGACCACTTGGGCGAGTTCCTCGTCACACTGTTTAACAACACATTAAATGGCTGTGAAATACCAAGTGAGTTTGTAGAGGCTGTTATAGTTAGCTTCTTGAAAAAGGATAAACCAATCACCACACTGGGCTCCTATAGGCCCATTAGTGTTTTAAATAATGACTATAAGTTGTTTGGAAGGATAATGGCCTTAAGGATTACCCCGTTAGCACAAGCAGTCATTCACATGGATCAATGTGGTTTTCTTCCTGGCAGGCATATTTCGAGGAATACAATTTTTTGCTACAAGCAATTGATTACTTTGAGAATAATGAGGCCAAGGCCATAATAATGCTTGAAGGCTAGAAGACATTTGATCTGGTCCAGTGGGAAGTTATTTTCGCTATACTCTGGTAGTTTAGGTTTCAAGAAAAATTATTTCGAGTATTGCAGGGATTATGGGGGTCATTATGACCCCGGTGGTCATGTGGCGGTAGTACCACTAACAGGCTGGCGGTACATATCGCCACATTATGACATTGGCAGGTTGGCTTGTACTACTCCGACTGCCATAGCGGTAGCAGCCACCGGGTTGGAGATAAGAATCTCCAGCCCAGCGGCCACTATTGTGCCGCTTCAGGCATTTTGACCCTGCCTACCACCATGGTTTTCGTGGCATTCGTAACACTACAAAAACCATGGCGGTAGGCCCTATCAGTAACAAAGAATTCCTTCCCTGTCACTGATAGGAGGCCCACACCCCCCAACAACTCCCCAAATGCCCCCACCCTCCTTCATCCACGCTCCCCCTTCCAGTCCCCCACCCCCTACACACACACACGCAGACATGCATCACGCATACACACACCCACTCACACAGGTATACACGCATTCATACACGTGTGCATCCATTTATTCATGCACACATCCCCATCAAATTCACACTGACAAGCAGACACTCATTCACATATCCATACTTGCACGCATTCTCACACATGCATACACACACACACAACACTACAAATACATTTGCATTCACGCACACACTCACACACTCATGCACACACCATCACACACACACAGACAACATCCCCCCACCCTCAGCCCCTGTTGGAAACCCGACTTACCTGAAGCCAGGAGGTCTTCCGTAAGGGAACGGGACTTGGCACTGCTACCGCCAGCAGTGCCTATCAGCAGAACACCGCCAGGCTGTATTATTTCTCACAATACGGCTGCCGGCGGTCTGCTGGTGTGGCGCTGCTGGTGGTAGCAGCACCACGTTAACGCTATCTGCCAGCATGGCCACAGCCGGAATTCCACCATTCTTGTGGTGGAAATCTGTCTGTGGTCATAATTTGGTGGACGGCTGTTAGCCGCAGTGACGGTCTTTTGGCAGCCGTCGCAGTAGGCGTCATTTACCACCAATTTTATAATGAAGGCCTATGTGATAAGGCAGGAGCAAAAATTATAGTAAATTCGTCTATGGTCGGAAACATGTTCATTAGTCGTGGAACTTGTCAAGGCTGCCCCATCCCTCCAGTGTTATTCGCAGTACTTATTGAGCCTTTGGCCGCCGCCCTACGTCAAGATCACCATATTAAAGAACCCTTGCTCGATGCTCCCAATATAAAACTTTTTGCAGATGACATGATTCTGAATTTAGCAGGGGAGGAGCATCAAAATATTTCTCAGGCATTCGAAAAAATTCAACTTTTCTCAGATCTAGGCAGATATAGAATTAACCAAAAGACGTCAGAAGCACTTTTATTCAATTGCTTACATCACGTTCTTCCTGTACAGATGCGTCCTAATTATGGGAATAGCCACTCAATTAAATATCTTGGTACCTTTGTCTCCTCTAAATTTTATGACTTTTTCCAACTGAATTATTTGCCAGTTTTGGACAAGGCTAAATAATTGCTGCAGCAATGGTAAAGAGCTCCACTCACAATAATAGAACATGTTGCATTGGTGAAAATGTTTGTTCCTTCTTTTTTTTTTTTTTTTTATTATTATTAACCCCTTCCCTGCCATGGACGTAGTGGTTATGTCCAGTGGCGTGGCGCTAAGGCGCCAAGGAGGTAACCACTACGTCCTTGTATAGGCCCTCTGGGGAAGCGCTGGCTCTCTCCCCAAGGGCCTCCCCACTCCCCCCTAGGGCAGGAAGGGGAATCGCTTCCCCTTCCACCCCTGACCCTCCCTGACCCCCGTGATGTCTGATGAAGTCAGCACGCGATTGCGTGTTGACCTCCTCAGAGGTCATCTCCCATTGCGCTGGAAGCATGCTTCCAGCACGATACGGAAAAGAAATGCTCAGGATTTCTCTTCCGCTCAGGAGGAGGGGGCAGGCAGAGGCATGAAAGGAAAGGAAAGGCCTTTCCTTTCCTTTCATGTCTCTGCAAGCCTTTCTGTTGCCCGATCGCGATGCGATCAGGCAGCAGAAATGCCCATTAGACACCAGGGAATTTTGTTTTTGACACTTACTCATAAGGGGAGCGGCCACTTGGGCAATGGCTGCTCGCCAGGGGGACAAATTATTTTTAGGCCTATTATAATTAGTCCGATCTGCCCCCGGGGGGGGCAGAAACCCCTAGACACCAAGGATATATACATTTGTTTATTTACTTTATGTTTTTATGTATGGGGAGCTACCCCTTAGGCAAGGGTCGCTCCCCTGGGAGGCTAAATTGTATATAGGCCATTTCAGATCGGCCCATTTTTGTTAGGCCAATCTGCCCCCAAGGGGGGCAGAAACCACTAGACACCGGGGATTTTAGTTTTTTTGCGTCAATTTCACGCAAGGGGAGCGACACTTTAGGCAAGGGTCATTCCCCGGGGGGGCAAATTTATTCTAGGCCATTTCCCCCCCCCCCCTTGGGTGCAAATTGGCCTATTTTTTTTAGGCTGATGTGCCCCCAAGGGGGGCAGAAACCACTAGACACCAGGGATTTTTATTTTTTTGCATCAGTTCCACGCAAGGGGGGCGACCCCTTAGGCAAGGGTCGTTACCTGAGGGGGAATCTATTTTAGGCCATTTCTGCTCCCCTTGGGGGCAGATCGGCCTATTTCTATTAGGCCGATCTGCACACGGGGGCAGAAACCACTTAGGCACCAGGGATTTGTGTGTGTGTGTGTGTGTTTTGTTTTGGGGGCAGCCCCTTGGGCAAGGGTCGCTCCCCATGGGGGCACATTACTGTTGGCCATATCTGCCCCCATGGAGGCAGATCGGCATATTTTTGGAAGGCCCATCTGCCCCCAAAGGGGGCAGAAAGCCCACCAGAGACCAGGGAAGATTTTTTTTCAAAATTAGAGGGTGGGGGAATGGCCAGATGGGGCAATTACACCCAATCCACACCCAGTGGGGGGGGGGGGGGGGGGCAGAAAGTCTACTAGATGCCAGAGAATTAAAAAAATAAAAAAAATAATAGTGGGGTGGTGGCTACCAACCAGTATGGGCCTGGTTATGCCCCCACCCCAACTGAAGGGGGTAACAGTGTTTCAGCTCTCCCCCTGCACACTAAAACATCTTATCCCATGGCAAGCAAGAGGATATTTGATTATTTTAGGTTTTAGTTTTACATTTGGGCCATGAGAGCTTGTCTAACTCTCAAAATCGTCCCACTTGGAATGGTGAGGGCTCACTTTTTGGACTTTGGGACGCTACCATGTAGAAAAATCAATAAGACCTTTAATAAGACACATCTGAAAACTAAACATCTGGGTGATTCCAGGCTGGTGTGCTTCACATGCATGCGCACCATTTTCTTACCCACAATGCCCTGCAAACCTCCAACTTTGCTGGAAATCACACATTTTTCCCACATGTATGTGATGGAACCTTCCGGAATCTGCAGAAATCCACAAAATTCCTACCTCCCAGCATTGTCTCATCTATACCGATAAAAATTCTGCTGCACTGGTCAGCCTAAAAATTTTTTTTTTTTTTTCAAACTGCCCTTTTGGACCCGCATGGGTTCCTCCTCAATTTCAAAATGTTTTTGGCACTTCCCTGTCACTGGCACTTGACCCACCTACACAAGTGAGGTATCATTTTTACCGGGAGACTGAGGAGAACGTTGGGTGGTAGGAAATTTCTCCTGGTGCGGTGATCCCACACAGAAATGTGGGAAAAATTTGGTTTTGTAGCTAAATTTGAGGTTTGCCGAGGATTCTGAGTAAGAAAACATTGGGGGATCCACGCAAGTCACACCTCCATGGACTCCCTCGGGTGTCTAGTTTTCTGAAATGTCTGGGTTTGGTAGGTTTTTGTTATTAGGCCGATCTGCCCCCAGGGGGGCAGAAACCTCTAGGCGCCAGAGCAAATTTTTGTTTTTTAGAGATGGGGAGCGACCCATTAGGCAAGGGTCGCTCCCCTGGGGGGCAAATTGTATTTAGACCATTGCTGCCCCCCTTGGGGGCAAATCGGACGATTTTAGGTCAATCTGCCACCAAGGGGGGCAGAAACAACTAGGCACCGGGGATCTTTTATGTTGCGCCAATGTCACGCAGGGGGAGCGACCCCGTAGGCAAGCGTCGCTCCCTGGGGGGGTTGGGAGGGCAAATTTATTTTAGGCCATTTCTGCTCCCCCTGGGGCTGGCTGAGCTAGAGGCCAAAATCCACAGGTAGGCACTTTGCAAAAAACACCTCTGTTTTCTGTGAAAAAATGTGATGTGTCCACGTTGTGTTTTGGGCCATTTCCTTTCGTGGGCGCTAGGCCTACCCACACAAGTGAGGTATAATTTTTATCGGGAGACTTAGGGGAACACTGGGTGGAAGGAGATTTGTGGCTCCTGTCAGATTCCAGAACTTTCTGTCACCGAAATATGAGGAAAATTTGTTTTTTTAGCCAAATTTTGAGGTTTGCAAAGGATTCTGGGTAGCAGAACCTGGTCAGAGACCCTCAAGTCACCCCATCTTGGATTCCCCTAGGTGTCTAGTTTTCAAAAATGTGCTGGGTTGCTAGGTTTTCCTAGGTGCCGGCTGAGCATGAGGCCAAAATCCACAGGTAGGCACTTTGCAAAAAACACCTGTTTTCTGTGAAAAAATGTGATGTGTCCATGTTGTGTTTTGGGCCATTTCCTTTCGTGGGCGCTAGGCCTACCCATACAAGTGAGGTACCATTTTTATCGGGAGACTTGGGTGGGGGAACACAGAATAGCAAAACAAGTGTTATTGCCCCTTGTCTTTCTCTACATTTTTTCCTTCCAAATGTAAGGCTGTGTGTAAAAAAGACGTCTATTTGAGAAATGCCCTGTAATTCACATGCTAGTATGGGCACCTCGGAGTTCAGAGCTGTGCAAATAACCACTGCTTCTCAACACCTTATCTTGTGGCCATTTTGGAAATACAAAGGTTTTCTTGATACCTATTTTTCACTTTTCATATTTCAGCAAATTAATTGCTGTGTACCCGGTATAGAATAAAAACCCATTTCAAGGTGCAGCTCATTTATTGGCTCTGGGTACCTAGAGTTATTGATGAACCTACAAGCCCTATATATCCCCGCAACCAGAAGAGTCCAGCTGATGTAACGGTATATTGCTTTAAAAAATCTGACATCACAGGAAAAAGTTATAGAGTAAAATGTGGAGAAAAATGGCTGTTTTTTCACCTCAATTTCAATATTTTTTTATTTCAGCTGTTATTTTCTGTAGGAAACACTTGAGGATATACACAAATGACCCCTGGCTGAATTCAGAATTTTGTCTACTTTTCAGAAATGTTTAGCTTTCTGGGATCCAGCATTAGTTTCTCAACCATTTTGGTCACTAACTGGAAGGAGGCTGAAAGCACAAAAAATAGTAAAAATGGGGTATGTCCCAGTAAAATGTCAAAATTGTATTGAAAAATAGTTTTTTCCAATTCAAGTCTGCCTGTTCCTGAAATCTGGGAAGATGGTGATCTTGCCACCGCAAACCCTTTGTTGATGCCATTTTCAGGGAAAAAACAGGAGCTGCCTTCTGCAGCCCTTTTTACCCATTTAAAAAAAAAAAAAAAATCACTGTATTTTGGCTAATTTCTTGGTCTCCTTCAGGGGAACCCACAAAGTCTGGGTACCTCTAGAATCCATAGGATATTGGAAAAAAGGACGCAAATTTGGCATGGGTAGCTTATGTGAACTAAAAGGTATGCGGGCCTAAGCGCGAACTGCCCCAAATATAAAAAAAAAGGCTCAGCACAGGAGTGGGAAAGGCCTGGCAGCGAAGGGGATACCCGGTATAGAATGAAAACCCATTGCAAGGTGCAGCTCATTTATTGGCTCAGGATACCTATGGTTCTTGATGAACCAACAAGCCCTACATATCCCCGCAACTTGAAGAGTGCAGCAGAAGTAACTGTATATTGCTTTAAAAAAATCTGACATCGCAGGAAAAAGTTACAGAGTAAAACGTGGAGAAAAATGGCTGTTTTTTTCAACTCAATTTCAATATTTTTTTATTTCAGCTGTTATTTTCTGTAGGAAACCCTTTTAGGATCTACACAAATGACCACTTGCTGAGTTCAGAATTTTGACTAACTCTCAGAAATGTTTAGATTTCCGGGATCCAGCATTGGTTTCACACCCATTTCTGTCACTAACTGGAAAGAGGCTGAAAGCACAAAAAATAGTAAAAATGGGGTATGTCCCAGTAGAATGCCAAATTTGTGTTAAAAAATGGGGCTTTCTGATTCAAGTCTGGCTGTTCCTGAAAGCTGGCAAGTTGGTGATTTTTGCACCGCAAACCCCTTCTTGATGCCACTTTCAGGGGAAAAAAAACGCAAGCTTTCTTCTGCAGCCCTTTTTTCCCATTTTTTTAAACAAAAATGAAATTGTGCTGTATTTTGGCTAATGTCTTGGTCTCCTTCAGGGGAACCCATGAAGTCTGGGTACCTGTAAAATCCCTAGGATGTTGGAAAAAAAGGACTCAAATTTGTCGTGAGTAGCTTATGTGGACAAAATGTTATGAGGGCCTAAGCACGAACTGCCCCAAACAGCCAAAAAAAGGCTTGGCACCTGAGGGGGGAAAAGGCCTGGAAGCGAAGGGGTTAAGGTTCCCCCGAGTTTTTTTAGGGAGGCTGGCCACATGTTATCCCGTTTTCTCTGGGCCGACAAGAAGCCCCGTACGAGATTAATAACTCTGCAATTAAATGTTGAAGAAGGTGACTTGGCTTTACCCCACTTTAAAAAATACTGCCAGGCTGCCAACTTGGATTGGCTGATTGGGGCATCTCTTCCCCTTCAGATGCACAATAATTTCTACATCAAGGTAATGCTCCAGGAAAGCAACATCAGGCTTCCCCACTCTCTGAAAGTCCCCAAGTTGCCCAAGCATACCAGTTATAAGACACCCCACATGATAAGTGTCAGATTTAGGCAGCTCCAGGAAACATTTCACTTTCCCAATTTCCATCATGCCATGGCAATGGATCAGTGCGGGTATGGGACTTAGAAGTAAGTGCAGGGAAGGTCAAGAGCTTGGAGAAGTTTGGAATCACACGATTCAGAGATTTTCTCTCCTCTGGGACAGTGGGCTCATGGGAGCAGCTGTTAGAAAATAAGTGAGCAATCCCATCTACGCTCTTTTATTCCTACCTCTAAATTTGCCATTTCTTACAATAATTTACCCCACTGAAGGGTAACCTCGCCACTGCTATTTCTCAAGCCATCTATGCAAGAGGATTATTAGGTATTGGTAATTGGTATCATATATTCTTGCACCAGCTACCATCAAAACTAGTTCCCAGCATTCAGGCAAGGCTAGAATAAGTTACAGAAAGTAAGACTGAGCACTCTCTCTGGAGACAGCATAATGTATGGGCATGTAAGGCAATAAGAGGGGTCAACTTCAAAAGAATGGCTTTCTTCTGTAAGTGGATGCTCTACTACACACCAGCTAAATTAAATTAAATGTTTCCCTCTGCCTCAGACTATTGTTTCAGATGCAGGCATAGCAAGGGAGATTGGTTATATGTAATCTTTACCTTTCCACAGTTAGCTGGCTTCTGGGGAAATGTTTTCAAGTGGCTAAGCGATAAGCTTTAGGTCCCCTGGTCCCTGATCTCTTTGGAGCCCTGTTTGGAATTAGTGCTCAAAGCAATCTAACAATACGGCAACAACAATGTTTTTTTATTGCATTCTTAGTGGCAAAATCATTGATTCTACAACTCTGGAAAACCACTGAACTTCCCTCTTATGAGAGCTGCCTATGTAAATTGCGACAAGCAAGACACAAAGAAAAATTGTATGCTCAAAGGGTGCGGGCACTATTAAAATATCAAAATATTTGGGAAGGAGGACGGTCGGTCTAAAGACCAGTTGAGGGGGGGGTGCAGAAAGGAGGCAGACTTCAGCCAGGGAGTGAAAATTGTAATGCTTACAGATCATTGTGGTATTATATTTAATCAGGCTAAGTGCATTCCTTCTCATGCATGTACCTAAATAATTGATAGGTAAAATTAATACAAATATTAATACAAAATAAACAAATAAATGCTTATTTGTCTTTTTTAGACAGAGTTAATCTATTAGTCTGTGGTTGTGTCATTCACATTTGTATTAAACCCACTCCAGCATGCATCAGGTGCCAATAGCTGACTTCACTATGAGTTACACCATACTGCCCATTCACAAGGAGCACATCCACACACAAAGTAGTTCCCTTTAGTGCCAGGTAATACTATAGTAATCAGTAATTTTTAGACCAAAAAAAGTGTATGCCCGTAGGCAATGTTTTTTTTCTTAAATTGATGAAGGGCCGGCAGTTTGCCGAACAATAAAGTTTAGCAAAAACCATGCTAAAGTAAGAATTATCAAAAGGCTGACAGCCAATGTCAGACCTATTGGCTTTGCCAATGTTTGTTAGTATGTGGAATCCCAGGTCCAAGCCAATTTACACACTGCAAAACCCCTGCATTGGCCAGGAGAAATTCCTGTCTGGAATATCGCAAATCTGCATGTACTTAGTGTACCTCCCTAACCGCCTCCAGAATATGCTCTGCCCTTTAGTACCTAGCCCCAGGAAGGGGGGGCACTATGCATATTACTCCACATATTGTCACTAGTGGAGCCAAGATCACGTTTTTTCCCAGTTGGATGCTCTTATCAGCTAGCCATAAAGTCTTAACGTGAACACAGAGGCGGTCATTACAACATTGGCGGTAAAAGCCGCTTACCGCCGCGCAGAAGACCGCCAACACACCGCTGCGGCCGCGGAATTCCGCCACAGCTATTATGACCCACAGTTCGGAATCTGCCAAAATTCAGACACCCACACAAGTCCGCCACACCAAAGGTCAGTGATAAACAGGCGAAAACAAAACCTCCACCGTCACGCCAACAGAAATACTTCCACACAATCACAACACACAAATCCACGCGGCGGTCTTTCAACCGCGGTATTCCATTGGCGGTACACACCGCCGCGCTCAAAATACACACACATTTACAAAACACTACCACATTGGACAATTCCAAATACACACACCTGATACACATACACACACCACTCCCACACACCCAATACAATATAAAACACACACCCACAACACCCACAAACCCCCATGACAAAAGATTCTGAAAGAAGGCCAGAGAGAGAGCACCAGGATGAACAACAGCAACCACAGGCACACAATACCATCACCCACAGAACTTCCACGCACCTCACACAACACACGACTACATATCAGCACACATCACCACACACTCCACCCCACACATCACCTACATCACCCCATGGCACGGAAAAGACACCCCAGGTTCTCGGAGGAGGAGCTCAGGGTCATGGTGGAGGAAATCTTCCGGGTAGAGCCACAGCTATTCGGATCACAGGTGCAGCACACCTCCATTGCAAGGAAGATGGGGCTATGGCGAAGAATAGTGGACAGGGTCAACGCAGTGGGACAGCACCCAAGAAATCGGGAGGACATCAGGAAGAGGTGGAACGACCTACGGGGGAAGGTGCATTCCGTGGTCTCAAGACACCACCTGGCGGTTCATCGGACTGGCGGCAGACACCCTCCTCCTCCCCCACAACTAACAACATGGGAGGAGCAGGTCTTGGAGATTCTGAATCCTGAGGGCCTCGCAGGAGTAGGTGGAGGAATGGACTCTGGTAAGTCAAATCTTAACTATTACAACCCCCACCCTACCTGCATGCTATCACATACCCCCACCCTCACCCTCACCCCCAGCACCCCAACTCCTCACATATGTCCCAATGTCACAAACCACCCATCCCAACACCAAGCCCTGCATGCAACTACAAAGCATGGACACCCATCACTAAAGCATGGCCACTGCACATACAACCCCCTAAACCATCCTCACACAAGGTCTCACACAGGAATGCAAGCACTGGAGTACACGGTCATCCCCCCATTGCACACCATGACACACACAGATGTAATAACCATCCTTTTATACCTCTGCAGGACCCCTACCCAGCGTCACCGGACAGGAGGATCCACACATGTCCACACCACCAACAGAAGAGGCCCACAGTGATGACAGCACCTCTGTCCAACTGGATCTAGATGACCAGCCCGGCCCATCGGGGACCTAAGGACAGTCGGTTCCCATCACCCAGTCACAGGCCACTACAGACCTTCCACCCTCTGGAAACACCAGCACAGCACCCACCCAGCGGGCCAATACCTCCGTCCCCAGGACACGTCAATCACCTGTGTGTCCACCACTACAGGGAACTCAGGATAACCCACCACCCCAACAACAACAGTGACCTAGGGGCAGTGGTAGTGGGCACACGGTCCAGGGGACGGAGGCCCAGGAACACAGGGGAACTGGGACGGCTGATGTGCGACAGGGGGCAGACAGGCCAAGGGAACCCTCTCTCCACGAGGCCCTCTCCTCCATCATGGGAGCCTACCACCACTCCCAGGAGACGATGGCAACGGTACTGGCCAAGTTTCAGGAGACCCAGCGCCTGCAAGAGGAACAGTATATGGGCTTCAGGGAGTAACTCAGAACCATCAGCCCCACCCTGGGCACCATCGTAGGGGTTCTGAAGGAACTTGTGAACACCAGGAGGGACACTGTGGCACTACAAGGGGCCCCTGACACTAGCAAGGACGATGAACTGCCCACCACCTCCGCCGGCGCTAGTGGACAGGACGACCCGCTACAGGACCACCACACCAGCACCCCACCCCCTGCAGAGGGAGAACCACCCCGCAAATGGTCCCTGAGATCCAGGACAAAGACAGAGCACGATGCCAAGACCCCCGTCAAGAAATGAGACCACCCTGATTGTCATCCTACTGTCCCACTTTGTCACCCTGTCCATACTGACACTGCCCCAGCTCCACTTCCTATGCCCATATGGGCAATGCACCTGTGAGACTAATAGACTGGACTCTGCCATGGACATTCCTCCGTCATCACCCCTCACCATTTCACTACCCCCTCCAATATTGAGCACTTAAATAAACACACTTAAAGCACAAAACAATCTGGAGTCTGTCTGTGATTTCGAAATAGTGTATTAGCAATTACAGTGACAAAATGCTCTTTCAAGTTTAATGTCAACATACCTATGTCACACAGCTCTAGTCCATGAGGAATCTAAGCAGATGTCACACAGTGGGACCCACATCTGTGAAATCATAAGGGAAAGTGACAACTCAGTGACCATACACTGGGTGAAAACGACACACAGTAGAGAGGTAGTAGTGTTAAAGTACATGTAGTAAGCAGGTTTGTATTCTTACCTGTGTCTCACAGGAAATATTGCTGGATCACAGAGTCCCTGTTGTGCATGTCTTCTTCCCCTGCTTCCTCGTCTTCACTGTCCACAGGCTCCACAGCTGCAACAACACCGCCATCTGGACCATCCTTCTGCAGAAAAGGTACCTGTCGTCTCAAAGCCAAGTTAAGAAGCATACAGCAGGCCACGATGATCTGGCACACCTTCTTTGGTGAGTAGAATAGGGATCCACCTGTCATATGGAGGCACCTGAACCTGGCCTTCAGGAGGCCGAAGGTCCGCTCGATCACCCTCCTAGTTCGCCCTTGGGCCTCATTGTAGTGTTCCTCTGCCCTTGCCCTGGGATTCCTCACTGGGGTCAGTAGCCATGACAGGTTGGGGTAACCAGAGTCACCTGCAAATGGTGAGGGACAACTGTTGGACACGCACTAACCTGGAGGGATATCCCCAGACCCAGACAACCATTCCCACTGACTTGCTTCCAGATGCTCACCTAATAGCCACACACGGTGCCTCTGGAGTTGACCCATCACATAAGGGATGCTGCTATTCCGCAGGATGTAGGCGTCAGGCACTGAGCCAGGGAACTTGGCATTCACACATAAGGGATGCTGCTATTCTGCAGGATGTAGGCGTCATGCACTGAGCCAGGGTATTTGGCATTCACATGGGAGATGTACTGGTCTGCCAAACATACCATCTGTACATTCATAGAATGATAACTCTTCCGGTTTCTGTACACCTGTTCATTCCTGTGGGGGGGTACCAAAGCCACATGTGTCCCATCAATGGCACCTATGATGTTGGGGATGTGTCCCAGGGCATAGAAATCCCCTTTCACTGTAGGCAAATCCTCCACCTGAGGGAAAACAATGTAGCTTCGAATGTGTTTCAGAAGGGCAGACAACACTCTGGACAACACATTGGAAAACATAGGCTGGGACATCCCTGATGCCATGGCCACTGTTGTCTGAATGGAACCACTTGCAAGGAAATGGAGCACTGACAGCACCTGCACTTGAGGGGGGATTCCTGTGGGATGGCGGATTGCTGACATCAGGTCTGGCTCCAACTGGGTACACAGTTCCTGGATTGTGGCACGGTCAAGTCTGTATGTGATAATCAAATGTCGCTCCTCCATGGTCGACAGGTCCACCAACGGTCGGTACACCGGAGGATGCCGCCATCTCCTCACATGTCCCAGCAGACGGTGCCTATGAAGGACAACAGCGAGCGCAGAGTCAAACAACTCAGAGGTACGTACCCACAGTTTACACAGAGCACCTATCATACACAAAAGGTGGCCTGTATGTGTGTTGAGTCTAGGCCTAGGTATGAGTGACGCAGTTGGAAATGAAGCCATGTGGGCCCCTGAAATGGCGGCTGCCTGACCTGTAAAGTGGGACAATGGGATGTGAGATAACTGCGCAGGCGTTGTACACCGTCGCGGTAGGCGGTCGAAGACCGCGGCGCAATGCTTCATTGGTTAACATTGGACCCTATGGGTCCCAGGAGCCAATGGCGGTGACGGTACGCACCGCCGCGGACGTGACCGCCATTTTCTGTCACTTCAATCACTCGATACCTGATCTTCGACAGGAGAGGACCTGCACTGCAAGTGCTGCTGTGACCTCGGCCTGGAAGAGACAATGGCTCGAGTGTCTGGGGAAAGGGCCCTGCCTTCACATCAAAGGAGTTGGAGAAACTCGTGGATGGGGTCCTCCCCCAGTACACGCTACTCTACGGTCCTCCAGACAAACATTTAAGTACACTGGGAGCATGCTGTATGGGCTATGCCTGTGTGGAGAGGGCTGGATGTAAGAAGGAAGGGGGAGAGTGCTGCGTTCATGAAAGACGGTGAATGCATGTGCCACATGGCAAGGGTAGGGATGTGGGCCAATCACGTCGACGGTGCAGTTGGTAATAACTTCTCTTTTTCCCCTGTACATTTCATGTAGGTCAGCGCCCACCAGAAGAAAGATATTTGGCGTGCCATCGCCAAGGACGTCTGGACCCTGGGGGTCTACCACAGACGGAGCACCCACTGACGTAAAAGATGGGAGGACATTTGCCGCTGGAGCAAGAAGACGGCGGAGGCTCAGCTGGGGATGGCATCCCAACGTGGGAGGGGTGCCCATCGCACCATGACCCCCCCTGATGTTCAGGATCCTGGCGGTGGCCTACCCGTAGTTGGATGGATGCTTGAGGGCATCACAGCAGCCACAAGGGGGTGAGTACACTCTCATTCTGCTGACTTTGCGTGCAGTGGAGGTGTCTGGGTGGGGGAGGAGGGCTGTGGGTTTCCCTAGGCCAGGGCGAGTTCCGTAGGCAAGGCCCCTCCGTATGTCAGGCCATGTGGCACCCCAGCCCACCTCTGTAGAGTGCCAAGTGCAGCTAGTCATGCCCCTGTGTCATCTATGTGTGCAGATGTCGTCCATAGCCTTGTAGGCCATTTCCCATAAATTTAACAATGGAACCCAAGAGTGCGGCGTAGTGCAGGGGGCTTCTGTGTCTGTCGTGTCCGCCAACGGTAGCGGTAATGCATGCACTCAACATGTCTTTCTTCTGTCATCGTCCCCCCTTTTTGTGGTCTCCCTGTTCTTGTGTGCATTAGCATCATCAGGAGCAGTGGCAATGGAGAACGAGGGATAGCATCATCAGGAGCAGTGGCAACGGAGAACGAGGGAGCTGCATCCCACATGGCCCTGGAGGGCGACACTACGGAGTCTGAATTCACCAGTGGGACAGAGGGCGAGGGGAGCTCCACGGCGGGGACAGGAGCTGACACCAGTGACAAGGACTCGTCCTCTGATGGGAGCTCCATTGTGGTGGCGGAAACATCTGTGCCCCCGCATCTACAGGTACAGCTGCCACCCCCCCTACCAGCACCACCCTCCCAGCAGCCCCTCAGCCTTTGCCCCATGCCCGCTCACCCAGGAGGGTGGGCATCACCTTCGCCCCAGGCACCTCAGCCCCTGCCCCAGTCACCCCTGCTACCCTCAGTGAGGAGGCCATTGACCTCCTCAGGTCCCTCACTGTTGGGCAGTCTACCATTTTGAATGCCATCCAGGGTGTAGAGAGGCAGTTGCAACAAACCAATGCATTCCTGGAGGGCATTCATTCTGGTCAGGCGGCCCTTCACCAAGCTTTTCAGACTCTGGCCTCAGCACTGATGGCAGCCATTGGCCCAGACTCTAGCCTCCCCCCTCCAACTTCCTCAACCCCGACCCAACCCCCTGTACCTCAGCCTATCCCAAGCACACCTACAGACCAACATGCACACATGTCAACACCCAAGGGAAGCTCAGGCAAACATAAGCACCACACATCCCACAGGCACTCACGCAAGCATCACACACATGCAGACACACCAACATCCATTACCTCCACTGTGTCCCCCTCCTCCTCGTCTCCCTCCTCCCTGTCTCATCTCCACTCACACCTGCATGCACTACCTCTACAGCTACTACGTCCCTCTCCAGCACACCCACCACCACACCCCGCTCACGTGCAGTCACCACCCCCACTACCATTCACACGTCCCCTGTGTCCTCTCCCAGTGTGTCTGTGACGCCACCTCCCAAGATACACAAACGCAGGCACACACCCACCCAACAGTCATCCACCTCACGACAGCCTCCAGCGCATGCACCTTCACCCAAAGTCACCAAACGTACACCTCCTACAACCACCACCTCTTCCTCCACTCCCAAACCCCCTCCAGCTACCCGTCCCAGTGTGTCCAAAAAACTTTTCCTGTCCAACCTTGACCTCTTTCCCACACCTCCCCCACCCCGTCCGTCTCATAGGTCCCGAACTAGCACCTCAGCCACAACATCTCCGGGACCAGTGGTGCCTGTAGTCACCGGATTCTGGAGTGCACCAGCCACCAGGGCAGCCAGTGTGGCACGGAGCCACAGTACAGACAGTCCCCCACCTGTGAAGCATCAGAAGTTGGCTAGTGCCCGGCGGGAGAGGGTGAAGACTCCAGCCACCAAAGCCACTCCCAGGGGTCCCGTTGGGAGTGTGGAGTCAGCTGTGACACCTTCCAAGGTGGGGAAGGGCCACAAGAAACCCGGCAAGTCTGGGAAGAGCTGCACGGCGGAGAAGACCGCCATTATCCCCGCTGCCCAGGAGGCCACCGTCAGCATCAGCCCAGCTGCCCAGGAGGCCACCGCCAGCACAAGCCCAGCTGCCCAGGAGGCCACCGCCAGCACAAGCCCAGCTGGGCCATGAAGGACCGCCAGCAAAAGGCCCGCTGGGCCATGAAGGACCACCAGCAAAAGGCCCGCTGGGCCATGAAGGACCGCCAGCAGCTGAGACCCTGCAATAGAGACCGCCATCTGAAGCACCGCTGAACAGGGCACCGCCATCTGAAGCACCGCTGGACAGGGCACCGCCATCTCAAGCACCGCTGGACAGGGCACCGCCATCTCAAGCACCGCTGGACAGGGCACCGCCATCTCAAGCACCGCTGGACAGGGCACCGCCATCTCAAGCACCGCTGGACAGGGCACCGCCATCTCAAGCACCGCTGGACAGGGCACCGCCATCTCAAGCACCGCTGGACAGGGAACCGCCATCTCAAGCACCGCTGGACAGGGAACCGCCATCTCAAGCACCGCTGGACAGGGCACCGCCATCTCAAGCACCGCTGGACAGGGAACCGCCATCTCAAGCACCGCTGGACAGGGAACCGCCATCTCAAGCACCGCTGGACAGGGAACCGCCATCTCAAGCACCGCTGGACAGGGCACCGCCATCTCAAGCACCGCTGGACAGGGCACCGCCATCTCAAGCACCGCTGGACAGGGCACCGCCATCTCAAGCACCGCTGGACAGGGCACCGCCATCTCAAGCACCGCTGGACAGGGAAGCGCCATCTCAAGCACCGCTGGACAGGGAACCGCCATCTCAAGCACCGCTGGACAGGGAAGCGCCATCTCAAGCACCGCTGGACAGGGAACCGCCATCTCAAGCACCGCTGGACAGGGCACCGCCATCTCAAGCACCGCTGGACAGGGCACCGCCATCTCAAGCACCGCTGGACAGGGCACCGCCATCTCAAGCACCGCTGAACAGGGCACCGCCATCTCAAGCACCGCTGAACAGGGCACCGCCATCTCAAGCACCGCTAGCCCATGAGCGGCAGGGGCACTGACGCAACTGAGTCCGTCACGGGGTGAATGATGCACTCTGGGCACCATGCCCCCTCCAGAACCAGTGGAGACTGTCATCCACTACCTCTGTCCTTAACAGGATGACGCACTCTGGGCACCATGCCCCCTCCAGAACCAGTGGCGACTGTCATCCATTACCTCTGTCCTTAATAGGATGAGGCACTCTGGGCACCATGCCCCCTCCAGAACCAGTGGAAACTGTCATCCACTACCTCTGTCCTTAACAGGATGAAGCACTCTGGGCACCATGCCCCCTCCAGAACCAGTGGAGACTGATATCTACTTGAGAGATTGTAGCTTTGCACTCCCCAGGATTGAACAGTGGGCAGACCACCCACTGTAGAGACTTGAGAGACTGTGGCTTTGCACTCCCCAGGATTGAACAGTGGGCAGACCACCCACTGTAGAGACTTGAAAGACTGTGGCTTTGCACTCCCCAGGATGGAACAGTGGGCATGTGGCCACCTTGTGGATTTGGCGTCGTGCACTCAAGTGGCTGAGGTGCCCCCCCTTTCCCTCCCCCTGAGGTGCCTGTTTTCTTGGTATCTGATGCCCCTGCAGTGTTCTCTCCATCATGGTCGGGGATCTTGTGTGGGCCTTGCCCATACTGTGTGGTTCCAGTGTTCCACAGACTATCTTAGTGCACTACCTGGACTACTATGCTTGGTATTTATTTTGTACATGGTGTGTATATATATATTTCTGCTTACTTGTTTTTAATATAATACAATGGTTACACTAATTTTCTATTGTCTTTGCATTCTTCCAGGAGGTTTGGGGGGTGTTACTGTGATGTATTGATATGCATTTGTGTGTGTTGTAGTGGGTGAGGGTGGGGGTGTTGCGTGTGTGTGTCTCCCTGTTTTTTCCCTCCCCCCTCCCCTGTGTCGTAGGTGCAGTACTCACCGTGGTCTTCACCGCCGGGGTTCGTGCTCCTGGTAGAAGAACAGGAAGACTATCGCAGGGAGAATTTGGAGTTCCGGGTCCATGGTGTCCTCGTTCCTAGTGGGGTGTGTAGAGATGAGCGTTTTCCCTCCGAAATTCCTGTTTCCGCCGTGTTTTTATCTGCTGTGAATTCACCCCGGAAAAGGTGGCAGATTGGCCTGTCATAATAGTGTGGGTGGTACATTGTCTCCCACCTGTCTGTTGGCGGTGACCGCCGCGCTGTTTGTTTGTACCGCCGTGGCGGTCGGTGTGTTAATGTGGCTGTCTTTGTTGGCGGCCGGCTACGGTCGGAATTGCATTTTTTTTTACCGCCGGCCTGTTGGTGATTTTACCGCTGCTTTAACACCGTCCGCCAGGGTTGTAATGACCACCAGAATCTCTTTCCAAACAAAAAAGCTTTCACCATTAACTATGATTGGAAGTTTTCAGAGAGAATGTGGCTTTCCATCCTTGTCATTGACATATTTAAGCAAGTAATGACTTGTTTTGGGCTGAAGTTTTTCCTACCCACATCAGTGTGATATTTCAGTATTTACATGTTGGTGGGTTTCTCGGCTTGAATGCCCAAAGACACACAGCTGAGGCTCTGCATGAAGAGGAGATGCAGGCTGTTGGCATTGTGCTGGGCCCCGATGAAGGGTGGTACTCTGCAGCTTCAGTTACTGCAACTTGAGCAGATGTGAATTAATCATCAATTTACTTCCCTCGAGTAGATCCGTTTTGGATTCTAAGGGCCTGATTTATACTTTTTTAGCGCCGCACTTGGGTCATTCTTGGACGCAAAAGCGGAGCAAACTTACAAAATTCAATTATATTTTGCAAGTTTGCGCTGCTTTTGCGTCAAAAAATGACGCAAATGCGGCGCTAAAAAAGTATAAATCAGGCCCTAAATTCATGAAGAGTGGCACACGGGTATTTCAACATAACGTGGTGCTCTCGAAAGCTTTTTTTAGTCTTGTAATTTGCTTTTCCTATCTAGCTGATCTTGGACTGTTTGCTCTCTCTGTGCTGGTTCCACCTTATCCATTTACATGTTTCATTAAGCATCAAATGCTGAGGGTGGGTTTCTAGCTCCCGTTTTCCCGCTCTTTTCTTATCTCCCAAAGTTGTTGGGCCCAGCTTTGGTGTAAGGACCGCAGTCCTGCGCCCCAGCTGAGCTTCTCCTGTTAGATATGCACACCTCCTTGTTGGACATTCATTATCAAGCCCCGTGTTTGCCTTTTATCTACAAGTTCTCTCCAGTGTTCAACATAAAATACACGGACACCTTGCGGATTGACATTTCTCCATTCATGCTCTACCTTAAACAGCGTGCTGCAACATCAAAAGCAGAGCAGATGGCTTTGATGTTACAAAATGAAAAACTCCTAGTGAATTGCGAGGCCAGGGGAACTTCGGGTTCGGTTATATTGCCTCAGCGAAAACTCACATTTTCCTTACGGACTTTGAACCATTTATTTCTTATTTCGCAAAACCACAAGGTGGAATGGGTTAATACTCTGGACGTAAGGGTTGTGCCCATGCTGTGTCTCATTGATTCATAAGTATACTTTCTCTGTTCAGATAAACGATCAAACTCATGCTGCGGAGAGTATTGTCTATATTCTGCCAATATGTTTTTTTTACTAAAAGAAACTAAAAAAGTAATTCAGGGAGATTTGATCTCTGAAAAACAGGTGCAGACACAGATAAAAGAGGAACAAATCAGCGCTTTTCTCGCATCCTTCTCTGAACTTCTAACCAACTGACCAAATTCAGAAGTATCTGGCCCTGATGCGGGACATATTTGTAAAATATTGCAAAAAGGCCTGGACTGGTATCAATAATACAAGCAGCAATTACCTCAATTACCCAATATTCGTAACATGGCTTACGTAGGGCATTAACTCATGTCTTCCAGCTGCAAAAGGCCGCGAGACCCTTTATCGATAAGTATCGAGAGAGGTGTGATATTGCAGGGATACCATGCTGTAGTACCAGTATTACCGCTGCAGCTACCGGTATTTACCAGAAGTATTTTTAAAGACCTTGCACAGAACAAATAATCAGAGATCTATAATGGATCACCTTTGAGTTAGATCAGGAACAGGACACAACTGACTACAGAGTGGTTTACATTCCTGTCCAGGGTATCATTACCTAGAAGTCCGAATAGATTACTAATAGTAGAGCAGGATCATTTGGAACGTATCAGTTCAAAAATTCCACCCATCGGTCTTTGTTTTTTCTCAGTGGACACAAGTAATTCTCATTCAGCTGGTTGACTTATAACCTGACAGGTGCTTAGTGTGTGTTTGGTGTTTTAGCTGAAGATGGTATTGGGGTAAGTAATAACGGACAGATTTTCAAGGAACTGACGTATGGCAGCGCTGCAAGTCTTTTTACTGCACTGCCCTGTGCCTATTAGAAAAGGCAGAAATGCATCACATTTACAAGATAGAGTGTATTTCTGTACTTTCACCCTGTGCTAGCACACAATTTGCTGCCTACGCCAATGCAGCCACCCTTGCACCATGGTGCAAGGGTGTCTGCTTTGTTGGCAGGATTGTTTGTGTGCACGAGGGGGCAGCTTTCTACACAGATAAAATCCCAAGAGGCATTTCATCTTTTTATGTGTGCTGCAAAATGCAGCACACATAGAACAAGAAAACAAAGAGAAGAAATTAAGATATTTCTCCTTGTTGCGCCTGCCATGGGGATGAGTACAGTTTTGACTCATTCAGAGGTTTACAGATCCTTGTAAATCTGGGAATGCGTCTAAACCCGCAATGCCCATGAAACACTTCCCTGACACAGAGTAAGACAGCACCGCGACTTGCGCTTACCCCATATCTACGAGGCCATGAAAGCCATGCAAAGTGGCTTTGTGTGGCCTTGTACATATGGGTCTGCATTCTGCGCCGCTGGAGCACCATAAAAAGTGATGCACCGGTGGTGCCGGAGCTTGTAAATATGCCCCTTAATACTTATTTAGTACTTATTGTGTATAGTAATGTTTGTAACAAAGGCCTTGATTTAGAGTTTTGTAGACAGGGTACTCCATAACAAACATAGTGGGGAATCCTGCCCGCTAACCCCATGGTCCTCCTGTTCTATTTAGGGTTGGCAGACCATATCATTCCTGACAATGGTGGCCATGCTAGCTATGCCATTCAAAAGTTTAATCCAATAGGCAAAAGGAGTAGGGCCTGTTGGAGTAAGAACAATAGACTGCTCATACTATTTAGAGCAGTCAGTCCAATGTTTTTTTCCTATCTTTCATTGACAAGAAATACTTGGTGGTCTCAGACAGCAAAAAAAAGAAACAATTCCCCTACACCTTGGGAGAAAACTTCCACGGTGTGTAGTTTATTAATTTTTATTTTTCAACATCAAACAAGTTCAGTGTGTGGCCATCTGAAAGACAGTGGCCAAGCACCAAACTTGCAGTGCCTTCAGAGGAACTGCTTTGACAGTGGTTCTTCTTAAGCACAGAGCACCCCTTTGGGCCAGCAGTCATCTCTAAATATGGTGGGCAGAGTCCAGCCAGGGTGATGAATGTAATGCCCTTCTCCACCCTAATGGATGAGAGATTGCCCACTGCTAGAGATTTCAATAAAAATAAAATTCATTTAATTAATAACCCACATGAGTGAAATGTAGGCTTAACTGAATGAGGCATTTTAAAAGTGCCATTTCCATTGTAAACTTTGCATGACCCCCATTTGCTTGACTTGCACGATTTGCTAATGTTAACAAATTCCAAGATGCCTTAGCTGAAATGTTTTCTATTGTGACTTATGCAAGTCCTTTTTCATGACACAATATTCCTATGCTAACAAAGAAAGTTATACATTTCTATTTATTATAAACCGCTTGACCTGCATGGAATCTCAAACCTTGCTAGATTAATCTTAATCTTGCTTCTTTTTGAATAGGCTTCTAGTGTGAAGATATGTGAAAGCAGAGATGATTTCATGCAAATACATTTAAAACCTACTGAGTGTTCTTTCTTTCGGAGACGAAGGCAAGAGAGAAAATCTTGTGTTATTTTAAATTGTTAAACGTTTCCACAAAATGTATTTTGTGTTTAGAACTCTCTTTGTTAAACGTGCCATCTCAACGGAAACTGTTCCTGTCTCACAATGTTCTTGCCTGCTCATTGGTCGAATGTACAACTTATCTGAAACATTTGTTATAATTTTGGGACATTGTATGTTGTTATAAAAATGCCCCAGGGAAAGAACAGAGAGAGCAAGACTCAAAGACACTCAGACTTAAGAAGGCTACACGCTCTCTTGACTCTCAGACAGATTTGCTCTCTGCCTTAGACCTTTCTCTATTGGAGATACTATACTCTCTATTAGTACTGTTAGACCTGGTGTCCTTTGTGGTATTTTCCCTAACATTTTGCCCCCTGACCTCCTGTTTTTCTGACTAATTGTTGCTGGCTTTTAGGATTTTGTGCATTTGCCACTGCTGACCAGTGCTAAAGTGCAAGTGCTTTGTACTCTCCACAATTAACATATTTAATTTACCTATAAGATCCTAGTAAAGCACACTATGGGCCATATTTATACTTTTTGACGCACAACTGGGCAAACAAACATTTTAACGCCGGCTAACGCCATTCCAAAGCGCCATGCAGGCGCCTTATTTATGGAATGACGTTAGCCGGCGGAGCTGACTGGTGTGCGTAAAAAAAAAATGACTTACACCAGGCAGCGCCGGCGTAGGGGAAAATGGAGCTTGGGCGTCAAAAAATGGGGCAAGTCAGGCTGAGGCAAAATTTTGGCCTCAACCCGATTTGTGCCATTTTTTTTGACTCCCAACCCCCATTGAAATGACTCCTGTCTTAGCACAGACAGGAGTCATGCCCTCTTGCCCAATGGCCATGCCCAGGGGACTTATGGCACAAATCAGGCACCCCTATGCCACAAAAAAAAAAAAAAAATACTTACCTGAACTTACCTTAAGTTCCCTGGGATGGGTCCCTCCATCCTTGGGCGTCCTCCTGGGGTGGGCAAAGGTGGCAGGGGGTGTCCCTGGGGGCATGGGAGGGCACCTCTGGGCTCCTTCCGAGCCCACAGGTCCCTTAACGCCTGCCCTGACCAGGCATTAAGAAATGATGCAAAAGCGGCTGGACGTCATTTTTTTTGACCCGCCTACTCCCGTGCGTCATTTTTGCACAGGAGTGTAAATACGGCGCACATGCCTCGGAGTCATTTTTTAGAAGTAAAAAAAAACTACGCAAATCCGGCACAAACAGAGTATAAATATGCCCCTATATGTGTCCAGGGACTGAAGATTAAATGCTGCTAGTGGGCCTGCAGCACTGATTATGCCACCCACTACAGTGACCTTTCCAACATGTCTCAGACCTGCCACCACAGAGCAGAGTCTGTGTGTGCAGTTTGGACTGCCATTTCAACCTGGCAAGTATACCCACTTGTCAGGCCCAAATCTTCCATTTTTATTACATGTAAGTCACTGCTAAGGAAGGTCCTAGTATGCCCCAAATGCAGGGTGCAGTGTATTTAAAAAGTTGGACATGCGCTTCTAAGTTTAAACTGTCCAGATAGTGAAAACAACTATTTTTCTCCATTGCAAGGACTATCTCTAACATAGGATAGCATTGGAATTACATCAAACCATCCTTTAAGTGTAATTTCTAAGTGGGAAGAGGAGAAGCATGGGATTTGGTGTCTCTGGACTCACATTTTGAAAACACAACTTATGGTGAGGTCTGAAAATGCCCCTTTTAGTAAGTTGGCATTTTCTTATTTTAAACCATTCTGTTCCTTAGCCTGTCTCTGTATACACATCTGGGTTGAGATGGATGACAGCTACACTTTGTGAATTGCCTCTAAACAGCCACAAACACAGGTCACTCAGCTACATTGATCTGCATACTGATGGGCCTTCCTGGAAGAGGGAAGGGAAAGACTTGACATTTACACTTTGATAGGTGGCGCCCTGTCTCCACATAAAGGGCTGATTACTCCCAACAGATAGTCTGACAGACAGGGCTAGGATGAAAGGGACCCTTGTGCACTTCAAAGGAGTCCTGAGGAGACTCTGCAACTGAAAGGAGCTGCACTGCCAGGAGGGGCTGCCATTTTGCCAATTTGCTTTGCTGTGTTGACCTGCTAAATGCTGTGCTACTAGGAGGGACTACCACTTTGCAACTTGCTTTGCTCTGTTGGCCTGCTGCCTCTGTAGTGAGGGGAAAATCAAGACTCCCTTCTACATACTCCATGCTGTCAAGGAAACTCCAAGGACTTGCTGGCTTACCCCCGGTTCTCTAGAGGTCCCTGGGATATCAAAGACCTTGTGTACTGGATGATCTGCTCTGTCGCTCCCAGCTGCAAGAGCGTGTCTGTTTGAACCCTAAAGGACTGGCTTGCGGTGCTTCCCCTTTACCTCAGCAACATTGAGCTGCACTCTGATATTGCCGCTTTGAGTAGCACCACCATGCTGGAGGTCCGGAGGAAAAACACGAGCATGGCGGCACCTGTTTGTCCAGTCTGTTTCATCAGCTGTGAGTTTCCCCTCATTGTTTTGTGGTGTGAGGTGCCCCTCATAGTTGCTCTATAACCGAACACACTGGGTGTGCACTGATTCTCCAAGTTCGAGGGACTGCTCCACTTTCCAGACATCGCCATGCCCCATCCCCACCTACACCAGGGAGAGCCTCACAGAGGCCCAACTCTCATTTCAACCAACACAGGCCCCATATGTGAGCCCACCGACACTGAGCTCACCGGTCACCAAAACACCTGCCTCTTGAGGAACGTACTGGAGCCCAAATCCACGATTCCCCTCACTGGCCCCCAGAGTGATGCCTGCTGACCTCCCGAGAAGCTGCTAGTCCCCAAAGGCACTGTGTCTACAGGGACCAGGCAATCCACTCTTGTCCCTACGTCTCCAAGGACCGTTGGGGGGATACATGATTGGGCTACATTCCTATCTCCGCTGGGTGATCAAAATCCTCCAGACTTGAGGGTTGAGTAAAATAACCATAAAGTCTCTACAAGGAGCCCAACGTGGAAGCCCTGCTTGCTGTTTTAAGAATAACTTAACAAAGTGAATATCCCAAGATGTATTGATTGGATTTTTGTTGTATTGGTATTGTTTTAATCAGATAAATATCAATTTTTTCTAAACTGCTTTTGAGACTTTTTGTGGTGTTTTTCAGTGTGTTACAGTAAATAGGAGTCACACAAATTCTTTACACATTGCCTCTTAAGTTAAGCCTGACTGCTCTGTGCCAAACTGCGAGAGGATGAGCGCAGGTTAATTTAGGGAGTTTGACTGACTTACCCGGACTAGGATTGTGTTCCCTAATTGAACAGGGTGCAAACCTCTGCTAATTAGAGACCACATTTCTAGTAAGTACAATTAGCTTTACTGGCTAGAATGATTTCCAGGCGCTTGTTCTTTTTTGCTATTTTATTGCTTGATATTCTCTGACTAAACTGATTTATTTCTGCTGTACCTCATATGCTCTTTTACAAGGACATTCTATAGAATTTACTCAATTTCAAATGTACATATTTACATCGAATTACAGAATGGGGTTTAGAATATGGGACATGTTATGTTCTGTAATTTATGCTTGACTAATAAAGAAAAAGAGTTAAAACCTGTGATAAATAAAACCTTTAAATTCTAACTACAACTCTCATTATTGACTACTGAAGAATTCACTAAGGTTTTGAGAAAATCTAATTGATGTTTGAATTGCAGTTTACTCTTCACCTGCATATCTCCAAGATCCATTACTGGGAGTTCTAAGAGTTGTGGAGGTTTTATAAATTTAGGATTTCCCACGCTCCTAAACATTTGGTAGCAGAGGTAATGTTTAGATGACGTGGGGAAAGAAGTTGAGATAATTAAAAACTGCACAAAAATTAGATAAAGCCCAATTGGCCAGAGCACAATTTTGAGGACTGATGAAGTGCGGTTTTTAAAGCGGTTGCAGATTTGTTGAAGAACTGGTAAAATTGACTGCTGTGAGTATCAATATGGTGATGTGTTGAAATTTTGACGATTTTCAATGTGATTCATATTGAAATTTTACCAATGTTGTTTTGAAGTGCATTGTATTTGCCTATATGTTATATGTGCTTTGGCTTTTTAGAAAAAAAAAATTAATGTAATTTTTGGGAAGTTGCATTCCATACACAAGGTAGAAGAAGACAGCACTTAGGATCTTGATAGAGCAACTTTGAAACAAAACAAGGAAAATTGCAACAGCCATACCGGTCTACTAATAGCCCCCTCCCACCTTGAACTTGACATCCGCCAGACAATACATGTAGAGGCTATCAATGGTAGTTAGTGTCTACAGTCTTAGATCATGTTACCTGTGTATATTAACCTCCATCATGCCAGGCCTGACGCCTAATGTCATCTCCCATCGGCAGCTCCAAGGAGTAGTGGTGTATCCACCTGTCCCATACTTTATAAAAAGTTTTGGGGCAACCCCTGCTAGCATATGTTACTTTTTCAGCTATCATGTACATGTCCATGCTCTGTTTCCCCTCCAGCAGACTTGCCCCCCAATACCGTGCAATATCTCTTTTTGCCACTACCAACCCTAGTCCACAGAATAACAACTTAGTCCTTGGCAAGTCACTATCATTAGGGATCCCCAGCAGGCTACATTTAGGGTCTAGCGGTATCATCTCTGCTAGGAATTTGCTAAATTCTCCTATAATCTCTGCCCAATAGGCATGGATTAGTGGGCAGACCCAAATAGTATAAAAAAGGAGCTATCTTCATCGTTCCATCCTAAGCAATTTGGGTTTTGTGCATTTCCTATGGTGAATAATTGCTTCCTATCATAATGTGCCCGATGAAGGTTTTTAAATTGGATCAATCGCAGTCTTGATTTGATTGCTACCTCACTCTGATGCACCAGAGCTGCCTCGCAGTCAACATATTCCAGGTCTCCCAGGTCGGCCACCCACCTCACTCTCAGCCTGAGAAGGGTATCGGACATATTGTTATTTAGGGTTTTGTAGGTCAGTGATACTGCACTTTTCCCAATTCCTCAATGAGCAGTCACCCCTCTAATGGGGCGAACTCTGAGATGCCATCCACGGGTGCCTCTCAGCCTGCCAGGTATGACGCACCTGTGTGTATTTCAAGAATTGTTTGGCATTCAATTATTATTCACGCTGAAACGAGGGAAATGTCATTCTATCACCCCCTTCAAAGAGGTCTCCAATTTTGGAAATCCAAATGAGATCCCAGTCTTTGAAACCTTTCTGTATTTCTGGGAGCCAATATTCCTCCCATAGTGACGTTTCTCATGTAGGCCTCTACATTGATTCTTTAAGGGTTTCTCTCAGGCTGCCAATGTAACCTGGGTGGTTGAGAGAAGATCTCACACTCCCTTGCCCCCATATAAATATGTATGCAAAACCTATATCTCCATGACACCCTGTCAAGCCTGAAAGGGGAGTAATCTGCAGGGGTGAATATCCAATCATTAAGGTTAATCGGGTGCGTTGTCTATTGGCAGTTCTTCATATTGGTAGGGCTAATCCCCTGTTATATGGATTACATTGTAAAGTTTTTAAAGCAATTCTAGGGTGTTTTCCATCACACAGAAAATTTCTCAAGTCACTGTCTAGTCTGCTGAAAACCTCTGGGGGAACGTGGTAGTAAGTGTTCTGCAACATATATAACAATTTAGGGAGCAAGATCTTTTTGAATAGAGTGACTTGTCATATTAATGTAAGGAGCAGACCCTGCCATCCCTCCATAGCCTCCCGACTTGATTTCCCTACCCTCCCTAGATTTTGGCCAAGGCATAGGTCCCTCTCTTGTATCATAAAGATACCCAAATATTTAAAGCCATTCTTCACATATTGTAGATGACAGGGAAGCATCGATATGTTTGTCCCTCCCTGAGAAAGGTAGAACACAGACATCACAATTTCTGTGATAGCCGGAGTAGCTCCCATTCTCATCAAGCAGAAGAAAAATAAAGGGAAGAGTCGTGGCTGGCTCCATGATGTACAGTAGGATGTTGTCCACATAAAGCAACATTTTCTCATCTGCCCAATCCACTCCCGCCAAAGCCATGAACTCCAGCGTGGTCAAGCCCTCTGCAGGCCAAGGATTGAATTGTGAGGGCAAAGAGGAGAGGGTCACGGGAAAACCCTGCCTCGTGTCCCTGCCAATGGGGAAGTCGGAAGACAGCGTACCATTTACTCTAACAGCAGCTACCGGTGCCTGGTAAAGGGGCCTAACCCATCGGCGTTATTGGGGACCAAATCCAATCTTCATTAGGGTGTACTCCAAGAAGGGCTAATGTACAGAGTCAAACGCCTTCTCTGCATTTAATCAAAGGAAGAATTTGGAGATTATATTGTGTTGACCTGCTGGGCTTAAAACCTGATTAGGCATTATGAATCAGTGGCAAGATAACCTGCAGAAGTCTGGTGGTCAATATCATGGCCAGAATCTTGAGTTCAACAATAAGAAGCGAGATCGGATGTTATGAATCACAGCATTCTCTGGGTTTACCCTTCTTATGTATAACACTATAGCAGTCTGCCTAAGCTCTGGTGGGAAATATCTTGTTGGCCAGCTTCTAGGAATATGTTAAGCAGATGTGGCCCAAGTAGTCCTAAATAACACTTAATTTTTTTAGCAGGAAGCCTGTCTGGACCCTGTGTCTTATTTGAGTTTAGCTTCTCAGTAGCAGCTCAGATCTCTGCTAACATGACATCAGCTTCCAGTGCCTCCCATGTCTTCTTGTCTATCATGGGGTCGTTCACCGTATCTAGGTATATTTCTATGTGGGGTGCCCCATGGAGGGGTAGGGCTCTACAAGAATCTTCATAGTATCGTTCAAAGCCCCAGTGATATCTTCATTCAAAACAAGAAACTTGCTCACTTGTTCCATTATCTGATGTACCCACCTTGTCTCAATTTCTTTCTTACTTAGTGAGGCTAGGAGCCTCCCTGCCTTGTCACCTGCATCATACAATCTTTGAAGCTTTTCCAGCATTTGCATCTTCACCGCCTTGTTTCAGTTCATGGTATTCAGCCCTAAAATGTTCTACTTGTTGAAGCCTCACAGTATCTGGCCTAGGGTCCAGATCCCCCTCCATTTCTAAAAGGGTGTTTTCTAATCATACCAGGGCTCTGTCCTCGCTCCTTTTTTTTTAACAATCAAATGTTCAGCCCTATCCCGGGTGATGGTCTTGTATGTTTCCAAGAGGACCACCTTAGCATAACTGAATCCAAATTTTCTTTAAAGTACAGTTCAGAGTCAACCCATAGGCAAGTGGCTACCTCCTGATCTTGCATATTCCATGCATTTAGTCTCCAATTTACAACTCTCCCTAAGCTTCGTTTTCCAAGTTTCACCAACAAAGCGGAGTGACCAGAGAGACCCCAGGCCAGATATTCTGCATGTTGTACAGTTCCTACCTCCCGGACTGGGACAAAAACATAATAAAGTCGAGAGAATACCTTGTGGTTCCTCAAATAGTATGAATATCACCTATCAGTAGGATGAACCCTTCTCCAGAGATCCGAGAGGCTAAATGTATTCATGAAGTCTGAAAACAGAGTTGGCGGTGTGGGTTGCCCTGATGTCCCTGTCCTGTCAAGCTCAACTGCCATAACATCATTGTAGTCATCACCCAGGAAGTGAAGAGAGGATCTGGCCTCAAGAAGTATTTGAGTGAGTTTTACCATCATGGGAGCCTGCAACCTAGGAGAGGTTAGACACTAAGGGCCTGATTTAGAACTCAGTAGACGGGCTAGTCCATCACAATGGGGACGGATTTCCCATCTGCCAAAATCTAAATCCCATTCTATTCTGTGAGATTTAGATTTCAGCAAATGGGATGTTCAACACTGCTGTGAAGGAGTAACCTGTATGCCTAGTTCTAAATCAGGCCCTATATTAGGTAATATTTGTGTGTCCCCTTCACCCATACATATCTACCAAATGGGTCGAGCCAGCATTTTCTTACCCAAAACGGAGGGGTCTTTTGGGCCAAGATAGCCAGCCTTCAGGATCTTCAGGTGTATCCCGCATGGGTTCAGGTGATGTGTGTACCTTTTTCCAGGAATCTACATTGTGTCCTCCCCTGTGGTAGGGTTCTTGTAGGAGAACAAGGTCAACTTTCAGCGGCCCAATATATTGTACCACTATGCCTCTTTTGATTTTATCTCCCAACCCATTTATATTCCATGAAAGGATCAAGGGGGACCCGGCATCAAAGGGGGGGGGGGGGAACCACCTCTTCCCCACTATGTGAAGTTGGATGTTAGGGAGTCCCCATTGCCCATGTTTCTGACAGATGAACAAGTATTTTCACCCCTATAACTAAGAAAATCCTCAACCTCAAACCATACATCCACACCTCCCAAACCGACAAGGACCCCATAAGTGTACATACCCATAAGCTTATTCAACATACTCAACAGGGGAAACTGAGAGACCTGTTACCACTAGCCCCTCCCACTAATGCAAAACAACAAACCCTGGATAACTTTATGTGAGCCAGCCACCTCTGGAAGCTGTGGCTCAATACTAGTTGTAAAAGAGTAGTCTGCTCTGAGCCTCAGAACCATTAAGCATTGGGAGATTAGGGGAGTGAGTCCAAGTCCCTTCCAGTCCTGAGTACCGTTGCCAATTCTACACTACGCCGCTGCAGTCAGATCTGGAATCGCATCATCCTTTTGGGAACCCTCCAATGCATGCTCAAGGCTATCAACAGCTGCTGCCAAAGGTTGAGGGGAGTCCGATCCAGTCTTCTTGTCACTCCATGTATCCATGGGTCAATTCTCCCCTCATTCCCATTCCTGCTCTTTTTAGTTCTCATGGTTCTGTCACCCGCCAAATCCGAGGAGACCGCCAGATGTTCCTCCGAGAGCACTTCATACAGAGGTGTACCAATCCTTTCCTGGGGGATGGTGTCCTTTCACCTTGGCGGTCATCTCTACTTCCGGTGGGTACCCTCCTTGAGGAAGGGTCTAAGAACCGAATCACTCTCCTCCCACATTGGCAGCCTGGGCCTCTCCTCGAACCACGACCAGGCTTCTTCTGGTGGTTGGAAGAAGAAGGATTTCCTTTGAAACATGTACTGCAGCTGGAGACTCTGCAACTTGACTTTCACTGAGTCAAACGTGCAACTTTGCTGCTGGACCTCCCAGGTGTAGTCTGGGAAGATTAGGATTTTGGAATTCTCATGACAGCCCTTCCCCCATTTTTCTCACTTCATTGAGGATCAAATCACTGACTTGAAAATTAAAGAAGCACATAATCACTGGTCTCGGTGGGGACCCAGGTGGCGGCCTGCCCCCCAATGCTGGATGTGCTCTTTCAATAATGAAGCAGGGGAGCACTGAGTCTGAGGGAAGATGAGCCGCAGTAATTTGTCTAAAAATTGTACCATATTTTGGCCCTCAACCCCATCAGGGAAGCCTACAAATCTCAAGTTGTTCCGCCTAGTGCAGATTTCAGTGTCTTCCAATCTCTACATTGTGTCTTTGGCAGTAGTCTAAGTCTCTGCCACCTCTTTATGGAAGTTCTGTACTGTGTCCTCCAGCTCTGCGATCCTGGCTTCTGCCAAGGTGACCCACTCCACCATGTTGCAAAGATCCTGACACAGAAGCAACACTTCTGATCATACCTCTCCCACGCATCCCTCCAAGGTCTCTTGAGGTGACCAGCTCACCTGGAGAAGCACAGCAGTGTCAGGCATGGGCTCCAGGGCCACCTCCAGATGTGGGTCATCATTTTTTCATATTGGTCCATTTTCTTCTGGCGAGGGAGGGGTTGAGTTCCTACTCTTTTTCTATTTTCCCACTTCAGACACAGTGCTCGGTGACTCTGGGTTCAATGACGCTGGCACACTTCTAGCTCGGGTCCAAGAAGGTGTCTCAGTAAATGTAAGTGAACAACTTAAGTGATATAGTGGGGGAAGCCAAGCCCCCAGTATCTCTTTCCCACAGGAGAGGGGACCCCCGAAATGGTGTGATGTGGGAGGGTGGGAGGACAAAAGGAGAGGATAAAGAATGGGACCCAGGTCTTGGCTCCTGCAGGTCAGCACGCCTCACCCCAGTCCCAGCAAATCACGGATGTCCAACCACCTTCCCGGCAGTGACAGTCAAACCAGGACCAGCTAGGGGTAGCACCACCCCCCAACAGCAAACAAGTCTGGGAAAAAGAAGTGGGAGCTCACTGCTCATAGACCAGGTAGTCAATGGGCCTGTAGTCCCTTCCACAATGGTGCATCATGGGCCACAGGCAGCCAATGGTGAGAGAGGAAAGAGAATTGAGAGGGGGGGAGGGCCCACAAGCACCAGTGGTCCAGGACCCCCCAACAACTCCCCTCAGATCTGTTGCCCGAGGATCCCTTCAACATTTTTCCCAATAGGGTCAAGAGTGACTTGTAGTGTCCAGAGCTGAGGAGTCCACACCCAGGCTCGGCCCATGCCCCAAGGCTGATTTTGCCAGTGAACCCAGGGTCACTGTTCCCAATCAATCTGGGGGGGCAAGAGGGCCCCCCCAGGAGGAGAATATGATCACCACCCCACAGGCTCCGGGCTCAGGCTCAATCAGCAGCAGTGATTAGAATGAGGGCCCCCTCTGCCTTTCCTCTCCAGATCAGGCCCAGGACCTACCTCACCACTTCAGGGCACGGGCCAGCTCTCCTTCATGGCAGGGGCCAGTCTCTGCCCCCAGTCCTCTGTGTTTCATGTCCAGGCCTCTTGGGCAGTATCAACAGGGCCCGGCTCACAGGCCGTACTCTTTCGTTTCTAGCATGTTCTCACCAGTGGACTAGGCATGCCACATCTTACACAGGCCCCAGTGCTGGTAACAGGAATACGGTGGCCACCACAAGTGTGCTTCAGGGCCCCAGACCCACCCGTCTCTCTCCGGCTGACCGAGGCCTTTGGCAAAACACAAGGGGAAGCTCCATGGGTCCAACCGTCTCCCACAAAGAGATGGCTAGGCCCAGCCAGCTTTGGCTGCTGGCATGTCAATGCAACAATGGCTCCTCTTGATGTTGCTATGGCCACCTTTCGGGGGTGATAATTCACTGCCTCTTCCAAGATCATTGTGGCACGAAGGAGACACAGATTTCTGGATCAGGGCAGTGGAAGTGGTGCTGGCAAGCATGTAAATGAAGTAATTTAGGGCTGGGCGCGGAGCTCACTCAAAGAGCATCGACTCCGTCACCATATTGGCCATGCCCCATTATATGTGCTTTGTCGAAGAAAGTAAGAGGTTGTCGGACTAAGAAATAGTCTGAGATCCCGGGATAGAGATATATAAAGTTATAAGTGGTTTTCCTGTCTGCCGAGAGAAGTGTAAATCATGAGAAGCTATCGACTACTCAGTAGATAGGGACGTAATAATTGTTGTGACTGTACAAATGTTTGATTAAAGCTTGTGAAACCTGATGCACGAGAGTGACGCAACACTAATTAGATGATTTTCTCACAGGTTGAAAATTCCTCATTGTGAGTGTAAAATTATTTTTGATTGAGAATTGGAAGATGCAAAACCGAAATTGTTGATTGCACTTTTGGATTTCTTTTTAGAAGAAGCTGGCAAAGATTGATGTTATTTTATGTTGCTTAGTTGTTAGTTTTGTATTTTGCTTTGTGTGAGGGAGAACATTGCAAAGGAGGGTGAGCCACTGCAAGAGCGAGTTGTTGCATCATACTGTGCTGCGCTAATATTGGTCGATTAGTGTAACACTGTGCTGTGATAGGTTGAATATGGGCAAAGGTTGCAAAATAATTGATTGAATTATGGAACTGTATTGTGATTTGATGAAAGGGGTTCTGAGGTCTGACAAATACAAAACAAATTTAAAACAATTTAACCTTTGCAAACTTTGATAGTTGATTTGTTGAAATACATTTGAAAAGCTTTGAGGAGCCTAATGAGAGGTGATGTTATTGTTCCAGTAAGGGAGGATGAGGAAGCTCCTCCTGAGGCTACTCCAGCATATCATATGATGGCTCAAGAAGGGTTTCATACATGTGTTTGGCTTTGTCAGTGGTACAAGATCACTGAAAAAGAAGGGGCATTGATCTTTACTAGATGGGAAACATTTAGGGGGTCCATATGACCCCGGCAGTCAGTGTTAATGTGGCAGAAGTACCGCCAACAGGCTGGCGGTACATACTGCCACATTATGAGAATGGCGGGTTGGCAGACAGCACCTGCACGTCAGGGGGGATTCCAGTGGGATGGCAGATTGGTGACATCAGGTCTGGCTCCAACTGGGTACATAGTTCCTGGATAGTGGCACGGTCGAACCTGTGGATGACGATTAAATGTCTCAATTGTCCCAAATGACAGTGCCTAGGAAGGACAACAGCGACCACAGAGTCAACTTTTTTCCCAGGTATGTACCCACAGTTACACAGAACACGACACCAAACACAAAACACTTCCTGTATGTGTGTTGAGTGTAGGCCTAGCTATGTGTGACGCAGAAGTAAATGAAGCCATGTGGGCCCCTGAAATGGCGGCTGCCTAACCTCTAAACTGGGACAATGGGATTGTGGGGTAACTGCGTTGCCGTTGCACACCGTCGCGGTAGGCGGTCGTAGACCACGGCGCAATGCTGCATTGGTAAACATTGGACCCTATGGGTCCCAGGAGCCAATGAACAAGTGTGCCGCGGGTGATGATACGCACCGCCGCGGACGTCACCGCCGCGGACGTCACCGCCATTTTCTATCTGTTCAATCACTAGATACCTGATCTTCGACAGGAGAGGACCTACACTGCAAGTGCTGCTGTGACCTCGATCTGGAAGCGACGATGGCTGCTGCGTCTGGGGAAAGGGCCATGCCTTCACTGCTCTGGAGTTGGAGAAACTAGTAGACAGGGTCCTCCCCAGTACACGCTACTCTACGGTCCTCCAGACCAACAGGTTAGTACACAGGTAACACGTTGTATGGGCTAGGCCTGGGTGGAGAGGGCTGGTTGTATGAGGGTAGGGGGCAGAGTTCAGTGAACATTAATGCATGTGAATAAATGTGCCACATGGCTAGGGTAGGGAGGGGGGCCACTCACATCGACAGTGCTGTTGATAATGACTTCTCTTCTTCCCTTGTGCATGTCATGTAGGTCAGCGCCAACCAGAAGAAGGACATTTGGCGTGCCATCGCCAAGGACGTACGGACCCTGGGGGTCCACCATAGACGGGGCACCCACTGCTGGAAAAGATGGGAGGACATTCGCCGCTGGAGCAAGAAGACGGCGGAGGCTCAGCTGGGGATGACCTCCCAACATGGGAGGGGTGCCCGTCGCCCCATGACCCCCCTGATGTTCCGGATCCTGGCGGTGGCCTACCCGGAGTTGGATGGGCACTTGAGGGCATCACAGCAGACACAAGGGGGTGAGTACAACCTCATTCTGGGGACTTAGCGCACAGTGGAGGGGCTGGCTGAGGGAGGAGGCCTGTGGGTGTACCTAGGCCAGGCAGAAATACGTAAGCTAGGCCCCTCCGTAATGCAAGCCATGTGGCACTCTACCCCACCGCAGTAGAGTGCCAAGTACAGGTATACATGCCCCTGTGGCATCCATGTGTGCAGATGTCCACCATAGCCATGTAGGCCAGATCCCAGAAATTGCATCTGTAGAGGCCAGGAGCACGGCGTAGTGCAGGGGGCTGCTGTGTCTGTATTGTCCGCCAATGGTAGCGGTATGCCATGCACTTAACCTGTCTTTCTTCTGTCTTCCCCCACCCCTTTTTGTGCTCTCCCTGTTCTTTTGTGCTACAGCATCATCTGGCGGAGGTACAGTGGCACCAGAGCACGAGGGAGCTGCATCCCACATGGCCATGGAGGGCACACCATGGAGTCAGAATGCACCAGTGGGACAGAGGGCGAGGGGAGCTTCACGACGGCCACCGGATCACCAACCAGCGACACGGACTCGTCTGCCGATGGGAGCTCCCTTGTGGTGGCGGCACCATCTGTGCGCCCCACTTCTACAGGTACAGCCGCCACCTCCCCTACCAGCACCGCCCTCCCAGCAGCCCCTCAGCGTTCGCCCCGTGCCCACTCACCCAGGAGGGTGGGCTTCACCTTCGACCCAGGCTCTGCCCCAGTCACCCCTGCTGCCCTCAGTGAGGAGGCCATTGACCTCCTCAGGTCACTCACTGTTGGGCAGTCTACCATTGTGAATGCCATCCAGGGTGTAGAAAGGGAGTTGCAACACGGTAATGCATTCCTGGAGGGCATTCATTCTGGTCAGGCTGTCCTTCAGCGAACCCTGCAATCTCTGGCCTCAGCACTGATGGCAGCCATTGTCCCTGTGTCTAGCCTCCCCCCTCCAACTTCCGCCACCCAGACCCAATCCCCTGTACCTCTGCCTTTCCGAAGCACACCATCAGACCAGCATGCACACACCTCAACACACAAAAGTAGCTCAGGCAAACATAAGCACCACACAACCCACAGGCACACACACAAGCATCACCCACATGCAAACACAGCAACATCCACTGCCTCCACTGTGTCCCCCTCCTCGTCGTCTGCCTCCTCCCTCCCAGTGTCGTCTACACTCTCACCTGCATGGACTACATCTACAGGCACCAGGACTCGCACCAGAACACCCAGCACCACACCCCACTCACCACCCCCACTACCATTTACACATCCCCTGTGTCCTCTCCCAGTGTGTCCGTGATGCCCCCTCCCAAAGTACACAAACGCGGGCACCCACACACCCAACATCCATCCACCTCACGACAGCCTCCAGTACCTGCACCTGCACCCAAAACACCTGAAGTGACACCTCCTACAATCACCTCCTCTTCCTCCACTCCCAGACCCCCTCCAGCTACCCATCCCAGTGTTCGTCAGAAACTGTCCCCCTGCAAAGTTGACTTTTTTGCCCCCACCCCCACCCCTCCAATTCATCAGTCCCGTCGTAGCGCCTCAGCCAAAAAGCCTCCAGTACCAGTGGTGCATGTTACAGGTGTGTGGAATGCACCGGCCACCAGGGCAGGCAGTGTGACACAGAGCCAAGGCACTGCCAGTCCACCCCCTGTAAAGGCTCTGAAGTTGGAAAGTGGCTGACCGGACCGTGTGAAGACTCCTGGAGGCAAAACAACTCACAGGGGTCCCAGGGGGATTGCAGAGTCAGCTGTGACTCCTCCAAAGGTGGGGAAGGGCCAGAAGAAGTTTGCACAGCCTGGTGTGAGCATCACGACAGAGAAGGGCGGATCCTTCCCGGCGGTCGGGACGCCACCGCTAGCACCGTCGTCACTGGTCAGGAGACCACCGCCGGAGTCATAGCCCAGGAGGGCCCAAGTACTGTCACTGGTCAGGAGACCACCGCCACCGCCGGAGTCAGTGCCCAGGAGGGCCCAAGTATCGTCACTGGTCAGGAGACCACCACCTCCGCCGGAGTCATAGCCCAGGAGGGCACAAGTATCGTCACTGGTCAGGAGACCACCGCCACCGCCGGAGTCATAGCCCAGGAGGGCACAAGTATCGTCACTGGTCAGGAGACCACCGCCGGAGTCAGTTGCCAGGAGGGCCCAAGTATCGTCACTGGTCAGGAGACCACCGCCACCGCCGGAGTCATAGCCCAGGAGGGCACAAGTATCGTCACTGGTCAGGAGACCACCGCCACCGCCGGAGTCATAGCCCAGGAGGGCACAAGTATCGTCACTGGTCAGGAGACCACCACCGCCGCCAGTGCCCAGGAGGGCCCAAGTATTGTCACTGGTCAGGAGACCACCGCCAGAGTTATAGCCCAGGAGGGCCCAAGTATCGTCACTGGTCAGGAGACCACCGCCGGAGTCATAGCCCAGGAGGGCCCAAGTATCGTCACTGGTCAGGCGACCACTGCCGGAGTCATAGCCCAGGAGGGCCCAAGTATCGTCACTGGTCAGGAGACCACCGCCACCGCCGGAGTCATAGCCCAGGAGGGCCCAAGTATCGTCACTGGTCAGGAGACCACCACCGGAGTCAGTGCCCAGGAGGGCCCAAGTATCGTCACTGGTCAGGAGACCACTGCCGGAGTCATAGCCCAGGAGGGCACAAGTATCGTCACTGGTCAGGAGACCACTGCCGGAGTCATAGCCCAGGAGGGCCCAAGTATCGTCACTGGTCAGGAGACCACCGCCACCACCGGAGTCATAGCCCAGGAGGGCCCCGGCAGCCACAGCCCCGCTGGGCAATGAGGGACCGTCATGCCACACACCAATGCCCAGTCCAGAGAACGTCATGCCACACACCAATGCCCAGTCCAGAGAACATCATGCCACACACCAATGCCCAGTCCAGAACCGCCATGGCAAAGCACCGCTGAACAGTCCAGAACCGCCATGGAACAGCACCGCTGAACAGTCCAGAACCGCCATGGAACAGCACCGCTGAACAGTCCAGAACCGCCATGGAAATGCACCGCTGAAAAGTCCAGAACCTCCATGGAAATGCACCGCTGAACAGTCTCGAACCGCCATGGAAATGCACCGCAGAACAGTCCAGAGCCCGCCATGGCAAAGCACCGCTGAACAGTCCAGAGACCGCCATGGCAAAGCACCGCTGAACAGGACAAGCACCGCTGAACAGGGCAAGCACCGCTGAAGAGGGAAAAGACCGACACATCAAGCATCGTTATCCCATGTGCAGCTGGGACAGTGACGGGACAGGAACTGTCATGGGGAGACTAATCCAGTCTGGGCACCATTCCCCCTCCAGAACCAGTGGAGAGATCCATCCACTCTGTCTGTCCTTCACAGGATGAAGCACTCTGGGCACCAGTCCCCCTCCAGAACCAGTGGAGGCTGTTATCTACTTGAGAGACTGTGGCTTTGCACTCCCCAGGATGATACAGTGGGCAAACCACCCACTGTAGAGACTTGAGAGACTGTGGCTTTGCACTCCCCAGGATGGTACGGTGGGCAAACCACCCACTGTAGAGACGAGAGACTGTGGCTTTGCACTCCCCAGGATTGAACAGTGGGCAACCCACCCACTGTAGAGACTTGAGAGACTGTGGCTTTGCACTCCCCAGGAGTGAACAGTGGGCAACCCACCCACTGTAGAGACTTGAGAGACTGTGGCTTTGCACTCCCCAGGATTGAACAGTGGGCAACCCACCCACTGTAGAGACTTGAGACTGTGGCTCTGCACTCCCCAGGATAGTACAGTGGGCAAACCCTCCCCTATGTCGTAGGTGCAGTACTCACCGTTGTCTTCGCCGGCGCCGGCGTTGGTCTTTGTAGATGAGTAGGAATACAAGGGCTGGTAGGATTTGTAATTACGGCTCCATGGTGTCCTCCTTTCCTCGTGGGATGTGTTCAGGTGAGCATTTTCCCATTGCAGAAACTGGTCCGCCGTGTTTTTATCCACAGTGTATCTGCCCCGGAAAAGGTGGCGGATTGGCGGGTTGTGATACTATGGGCGGTATATTGTCTTCCGCCTGTCTGTTGGCGGTGACCGCCGCGCTGCTTGTCTGTACCACCGTGGCGGGCAGTGTGTTAAAGTGGCTGTCTTTGTTGGCGGTTTCAGCCAGGGTCATGATTCCCTTTTTTTGTCCGCCAGCCTGTTTGCGGTATTACCACCGCTTTAACACCGTCCGCCAGGGTTGTAATGACCACCATAGTGTCTTACCTGTGTGTCACTGCACTGGAAGTACTGTTGAATGATAGATCTTCTGCTGTCCACATCCTCATCCTCTGCCTCCTTTTCGTCACTGTCCACAGGTTCCACCGCTGCCACACGCCCATCTCCAGCCTCATCCTCCTGCAGAAAAGGCACCTGGCGACATAAGGCAAGGTCTTGCCACATGCAACATGCCACAATGATCTGGCACACCTTCTTGGGTGAGTAGCACAGGGAACCACCTGTTAGATTGAGGCACTGAAACCTGGTCTTCAGAAGGCCAAAGGTTCGCTCGATAATTCTTCTTCTTCGCCCATGTGCCTCATTCTGACATTGTCCTGGGATTCCTCACTGGGGTCAGTACCCATGAGAGATTGGGGTAACCAGAGTCACCTGTTAGCCAGAGACTCACCCTTAGGCCAACCCCACACCCATATACAAACATACCCTGAGTGGGGACCATGGGCTCACTGTTAGACCCGACAGCCTTAGGGTGGTCACCCCTAACTTTTTGCCTGCCTCCCTCCACTTTTTGGACACTGTTTTTGCTGGTTTTTAGACTCTGCACACTTTATCACTGCTAACCAGTGCTAAAGTGCATATGCTCTCTCCCTTTAAACATGGTAACATTGGATCATACCCAATTGGACTATTTAATTTACTTATAAGTCCCTAGTACTGTGCACTATATGTGCCCAGGGCCTGTAGATTAAAAGCTACTAGTGGGCCTGCAGCACTGATTGTGCCACCCACTTAAGTAGCCCCTTAACCTTGTCTCAGGCCTGCCATTGCAAGGCTTGTGTGTGCAGTTTTACTGCCAATTCGACTTGGCATTTAAAAGTACTTGCAAGCCTAAAACTCCCCTTTTTCTACATATAAGACACCTCTAAGGTATGCCCTGGGTAAACCATAGGGCAGAGTGCTGGGTAGGCAAAAGGCAGGACATGTACCTAAGTAGTTTACATGTCCTGGTAGTGTAAAACTCTCAAATCTGTTTTTACACTGCTATGAGGCCTGCTCCCTTCATAGGCTAACATTGGGGCTGTCCTCATATATTGTTTGAGTGGTAGCTGCTGATCTGAAAGGAGTAGGAAGGTAATATTTAGTATGGCCAAATGGTGATGTAAAATCCTGCTGACTGGTGAAGTTGGATTTAATATTACTATTTTAGAAATGTCACTTTTAGAAAGTGAGCATTTCTCTGCACTTAAATCTTTCTGTGCCTTACAATCTACGTCTGGCTGGGTTTAGTTGACAGCTTCTTGTGCATTCACTCAGACACACCCCAAACACAGGATACTCAGCCTCACTTGCATACATCTGCATTTTGAATGGGTCTTCCTGGGCTGGGAGGGTGGAGGGCCTGCTCTCACATAAAGGACTGCCACACCCCCTACTGGGACCCTGGCAGACAGGATTGAACTGAAAGGGAACCTGGTGCACTTCTAAGCCACTCTTTGAAGTCTCCCCTACTTCAAAGGCACATTTGGGTATATAAACAGGGCCTCTGCCCCTTCCAACTCAGACACTTCCTGGAGAAGAAACTTGGAACTAGAACCCACATCCTGCCAAAAAGAACTGCCTGGCTGCCCAAAGGACTCACCTAACTGCTTTCTGTGAAGGATTGCTGGCTTGTTGTTGCCCTGCTGCCTTGCTGCTCCCTGGCTGTGGTGAAGAAGTGCTCCCCAAGGGCTTGGATAGAGCTTGCCTCATGTTCCCTGAAATCTCAGGACCAAAAATACTTCTTTCTTGCAACTGGACTCCTTGTGCAGCGAAAATTCGACGCATAGCTTGCTAAAACTGACGTACAGCCTGCCCCGCGGTGAGCAATTCACAGCACTCCGAACCGGAACAACACAGCCCGACTTCGCAAGGAGAAGATCGACTCGGCGCCTGTGTTACGACCGGAACTTCGACGCATGGCCGACTGGATCGAGGCACAGCTGACCTGGGACGACACGGCCCGACTTCCATAGGGGAAATTGATGCAGCGTCTGCCAAGCGGAAGAAACTTCCACGCAACGCCCACCCGAACGACACAGTGCTTGTGTCTTCACTCCACAAGCCCAGGATTCCATGTACAGACCCTATGGCTTCTGAAAATCCCGCAACCCAAAGAGGATCAACGACCGAGCACCAGAAATCGACACACAGCCGTCCCTGCGTGGAAACCAAATGACGCATCACCGTGTGCGGCCTGAGAAAATCGACGCACACCCCCTTTGTTTCTATGCTTCTCCTCCTCTGCGGCCCATTGCGGAGATTTTCACGTGAACCAGGTACTTTGTGCTTGAAAGAGACTTTGTTTGCTTTAAAAAGACTTAAGGCACTTTATATCACTTTTCAGTGATATCACTACATTTACTTATTGTAACTTTGATAGTTTTGACCTGCAAATACCAACATAAATATTATATATTTTTCTAAACACTGTCTAGTGTATTTTTGTGGTGCTATATTGTGTTATTGTATGATTCATTGCACAAATACTTTACACATTGCCTTCTAAGTTAAGCCTGACTGCTCATTGCCAAGCTACCAGAGGGTGGGCACAGGATAATTTGGATTGTGTATGACTTACCCTGACTAGAGTGAGGGTCCTTGCTTGGACAGGGGGTAACCTGACTGCCAACCAAAGACCCCATTTCTAATACACACCTATTAGCCACACCCGGTGCCTCTGGAGTTGAGCCATCACATATGGAAAGCTGCTATTCCTCAGGATAAAGGCATCATGCACAGGCCCAGGATACTTTGCATTTACATGGGAGATGTACTGGTTCTCCAGGCACACTATCTGCACATTCATCGAGTGAAAGCTCTTTCAATTTCTGAACACCTGTTAATTTCTCTGCGGTCGGACAAAAGCAATATGTGTACCATCAATTGCCCCACCAATGTTGGATATATGTCCCATTGCATAGAAGTCAGCTTTTACTGTGGCCAAATCCTCCACCTGGGGGAATACGATGTAGCTGTGCATGTGTTTCTTCAGGGCAGACAACACTCTGGTCAGCACGTTTGAGAACATTGGCTGTGACATTCCTGCTGCCAAGGCCACTGTCACTTGGAAGAAGCCACTTGGCAAGAAATGGAGCACAGATAGGACTTCCACAAGAGGGGGGATCCCACTGAGCTGATGGATAGCTGAGATCAGGTCTGGCTCCAATTGGGCACACAGCTCTTGGATTGTGGCCCTATCAAGTCTGTAGGTGAGGATAATGTGCCTGTCCTCCATTGTTGCCAAGTCCACCAGGGGCCTGTAAACGGGGGATGGCTCCATCTCCTATTCATCCTCAGCGGTTGTAATCTAGGGGGCAAAACAATGAGTAACTGGTCAGTGTCTGACATTTCCTCACTGTGCAATTCATTGCATGTTGTAACAGAAACAGTATGTTGATGTTTATTCTCAAAATGTGCTTATGTCTGCTGTGACGCAGTTAGGTGCCATGGCCTACCCCCCCCCGCTGTTGCGGGAGGCGGTTGAGTACCGCAGTGCAACTCCTCATTGGTTATCATTGGGCCCTATGGGTTACAATAGCCAATGGTGATGTACGCCGGAGGTGACGGTACGCACCACCGCGGACGTGACCGCCATTTTCTATCTGTTCACTCATTTGCTACCTGACCTTCAAAAGGAGAGGACCTACACTGCAAGTGCTGCTGTGACTTGTATTTGGAAGCGACCATGGCTCGAGTCACTGGGGAAAGGGCTCCTGCCTTCACTGCTGCGGAGTTGGAGAGACTGGTGGATGGGGTCCTACCCCAGTATCGATTGCTGTATGGGCCTCCAGACCAACAGGTGAGTACACTGTGTGCACGATGCATGGGGCATGAATGCATGAAGTGCTGTGTGTGAAGTCCTCGTGTAAGGGGGGGTAGTTGGGGGGTCCTGGGCAGCGTGCTGCATGTATGGTGGGCAATGTATGTGCGTAAGGGGATGGGAGGGATATGGTGGGCCATGAGTGTAACAAGCCGGACGGTATGACTGATACCATTTTCTATTTTTATTTTTCTGCAGGTCAGCGCCCATCAAAAAAGGGTATATAGTGTGCCATCCCCAAGGATGTGCGGACCCTGGGGGTCTGCGGCAGGTGGAGCACCCACTGTCGCAAACGGTGGGAGGACCTGAGACGCTGGACAAAGAAGGCAGCAGAGGCCCAGCTGTGGATGGCCTCCCAATGAGGAAGGGGTGCCTTTCGAACCCTGACACCCCTGATGTTCCGCATACTGGTGGTGGCCTATCCAGAGCTGGATGGGTGCTTGAGGCCATCACAGCAGCCACAAGTGGGTGAGTACAGTTCCCAATATACTACTTGCGCATCGAGGGGTGGTCTCTAGGTGGGGGATGTGCACCTGTTGGTGCCCCTAGGCAGGCCGGACATTGCAGGGTAGGTTCCATGTTGGGCAGGGCCTGATGCACTCCATCCCCAAACAAGTTAGTGGTCATTCACTACTGGGCAGGGATCTGTTGGTCTCAGGTATGCTGCAACTGGCATTAGGTATTACTGTGCATGACCTGGTGACTAGCATTGTGACTGGTAGTGCATCGCCTAGTGCGTAGGGCTGTCCCCTGTGTGTTGTGTATGCCAACGGTGGTGTTGTTGCTGGCATTGACTAAGTATATCCTCTGTCTTCCCCCATTTTTGTTTTGCCACCCTGTCCTGTGCATTAGCATCATCTGGCGGATGAGCAGAAGCACCGGCGACGGAGGAAGCTGCATCCCACAGGGCCCAGGAGGCCGAATCCACCGACAGGGAGGGCACCAGTGGGATGCAGGGCGAGGGGAGCACCACGGCGGGGACTGGAGGGGACAGTTCTGAAAGTGATACTTCCTTCGATGGAAGCCCCCTAGCGGTGGCGGACACCTCTGTGGCCACTCCAACTACAGGTAAAGTCGCCCTCCCAGCAGCCCCTCAGCGAGTTTCCCGTGCCCGCTCACCCAGGAGGGTGGGCATCTTCTTCGCCCTAGACACCTCAGGCCCTGCCCCAGTTAGCCATGCTGCCCTGAGCGAAGAGGCTATTGATCTCCTGAGATCCCTCTCTGTTGGGCAGTCAACCATAGTGAATGCCATCCAGGGGCTGGCAGGGCATTTGCAACAAACAAATGCATTCCTGGAGGGCAATCACTTTGGCATGGCGGCCCAACAGAGATCATTCCAGGCTCTGGCCTCCTCCCTGTTGGCAGCCATTGTCCCTGTCTCTAGCCCCCCCTCCAACTTCCTCTACCCAGTCCCATTTCCCTGAACCCTAACCCATCCCAAGCACACATTAAGACCAGCATGCACCCCAGACAACAAACAGGAGTGGCTCAGGCAAACACAAGCACCACACATATCCCACAGGCACTCACACAAACACCATCCAGAAGCAGACATGCCAACATCCACTGCCTCCACTGTGTCCCCTCCTGCTTGTCCTCTCCCACTGTGTCTATGCCCCCTCCTCCCAAAGTACACAAACGCAAGCACTCAGACACCCAACAGCCATCCACCTCACAACAGCATCCAGCCCATGCACCTGCACCCAAACACAGCAGACAGACACCTCCTACAACCACCCCCTCTTCCTCCACTCCCAAACCTTCACCCTCTTCACACCCCAGTGTCCCTAAGAATCTTTTCCACCCTTGACCTCTTCCCTCTCCCCCTCATCCTTCACTTTGGGCCAGAGTGGGCAGAACCCAGGCCAGCACCTAAGCCACCCAGTCTACTGCCACTGTAGTTTTGGCAGCCACTGCAAGTGTAAGAGGCTCCAAGGAGACACCCATCAGCACTGGCAGTGTGCCTGCACCAGCTGCCAAGGGGAAGAGCAAGGAGGCACCACCAGCTACCAAGGGCAAGGAGGCACCACCAGCTGCCAAGTGCAAGGAGGTACCACCAGCTGCCAAGTGCAAGGAGGCACCACCAGCTACCAAGGGCAAGGAGGCACCACCAGCTACCAAGGGCAAGGAGGCACCACCAGCTACCAAGGGCAAGGAGGCACCACCAGCTACCAAGGGCAAGGAGGCACCACCAGCTGCCAAGGGCAAAGAGACACCACCAGCTGCCAAGGGCAAAGTGCCTGCCCCTGCAGGCAGGAAGGACAGGAGGCCTGGTGCTGTGACAGGATCTGAGCCCCCACCACCAACCATGGTGCCTCAGCCATCCGAGGCTGCAGGGAAAGGGCTGGAGCCTCACCCCCACCTCCACCAGCACCGCCACCAGCACCACTGGCAGCAGCAGCAGCCCCAGTGGGCAGCCGTCCGAGACTGCAGGGGAAGGGCCGAAGCCTCCCCACACAGCAACCAGCACTGCCACCAGCACCGCAACCAGCACCACTGGCAGCAGCAGTAGCCGCAGTGGGCAGCCGTCCAAGGCTGCAGGGAAAGAGCTGGAGCCTCCTCCCACTGACACCAGCACCACCACCAGCACTGCAATCAGCACCACTGGCAGCAGAAGCAGCCCCAGTGGGCAACCGTTCGAGGCTGCATGGGAAGGGCTGGATCCTCCGCCCACCACTGGCAGCACAGACACCAGCACTGGCACTACCACCACTGTGCAGCGATCGCCGCTCGCAGATGGACTGTAGTCCTGCCTCCATGGAGTGTTATGCATCCTGCCCACTGCAAATCTTGTGGGTATGACACACAGATGAGAGACTGGGACCTTGCACTACCCAAGTGCTGCATCACAGCACACAGAGCCCCCTCCAGAACCAGTGGAAGAAGGCAACCACCCACCCACTCCTTGCCAGGATGAAGCACACTGGGCACAAGGCCCCCTCAAGAACCAGTGGAAGAAGACATCCACTCATCCCCTCCTTGCCAGGATGAAGCACACTGGGCACATGGCCCCCTCCAGAACCAGTGAATGCAGGCATCTACTAGAGACTGTGGCCTTGCACTCCCCAGGACCAAGCAGTGGACAAACCACCCAGTAGAGAGACTGTGGCCTTGCACTCTCCAGGACCAAGCAGTGGGCAGACCACCCAGTAGAGAGACTGTGGCCTTGTACTTCCTAGGACTAAGCAGTAGGCAAACCACCCAGTAGAGAGACCGTGGCCTTGCACTCCCCATGACCAAGCAGGTGGCAGAGCACCCAGTAGAGGGACTGTGGCCTTGCACTTCCCATGACCAAGCAGTGGACAAACCACCCAGTAGAGAGACTGTGGCCTTGTACTCCTCAGGACCAAGCAGTGGGCAAACCACTCACTTGAGAGACTGTGGCCTTGCATTCCCCAGGACCAAGCAGTGGGCAAACCACACATTTGAGAGACTGTGGCCTTGCAGTCCCCAGGACCAAGCAGTGTGCAGACCACCCAGTAGAGAGACTGTGGCCTTGCACTACCCAGGACCAAGCAGTGGGCAAACCGCCCAATTGAGAGACTGTGGCCTTGCACTCCCCTGGACGTCACAGAGGCATGTAGCCCCCTCCAGGACCAGTGGCGTTGTACCATCTTCCGGCTGAGGGGTCCCTTCATTCCCCTTCCCCCTGAGGTGCCTGTGTATTTTCAACCTGATGTCCCAGCAGTGTTCTCTCCATGTTGGCCTTGGCCTATGTGACGTTGCCCTTTGGCCCACAGACATTATGGACTGGGCAGTGTCCATCCATTTGTATATATGTAAATACTTTTTTTGAGGACGTATTTATTGTATTTTATCTTATAACACTCACTTTAATCACTTCCTTTTGTCCTTGCATTATTCCTGAGGGGTACAGGGTGGATGTGTAATGTTGTTGCACCTGTTTGTGTGTATGTTGTTGGGGGCGGGGGTGTTGTGTGTTGCATGAGTGTGTCACTCTCTTTTTCCTCCCCCCTGTGTGTTAGGTGGCAGTACTCACCGTGGTCGTGGTCGCCGGCGTTGGTATTCCTGGTGTAGGAGGAGGTAGGCCGGCATGGGGAAAATGTGCAACTCGGGCTCCATGGCGTCGTGCTTCTTCCTTGAGTCACCAGAAGTGAGTCCTTTGCCTTCTGTGTACTGTTTCCGCCATGCTTTTTATGTCGTTGGTACCGCCCCTGAAAAGGTTGCAGATAGGCCAGTTGTAATACTGTGAGCGGTACATTGTCTTCAGCCTGACTGTTGGCGGTTACCGCCGTGGTGCTGGGTGCTACCACTGTGGCGGTCGGTGTGTTAAAGTGGCTGTCTGTGTTGGCGGTTTCCGCCGTGGTCTTAATTCCATTTTCTTTACGCCGCCTGTTGGCAGTATTACCGCCGCTTTATCGCCAACTGCCAGGGTTGTAATGAGAGACTATGGGCCAGATGTAACAAGATATGCTTTTGCGAGTCTGAAATTGCGAGTCGGTGCGACTCGCAATTTCAGACTCGCAAAAGCATATGCAGAATGGTGTCTCAGACACCTTCTGCGACTCGCTATGGGGTCGCAAAGACCCACCTCATTAATATTAATGAGGTGGGTCGCTTTTTGCGACCCCATAGCGAGTCCCTGCACTCACATGGATGGTGGCCTGCTGAAGTCAGCAGACCTCCATGTCTGTGACTGCTTTTTAAATAAAGCAGTTTTTTTTTCTTCATTTTGCAGACGTTTTCCTTAAAGGAAAACGAGTTGCAAAATGAAAAAAATAGCGAAACCATTTGGTTTCGTTTTTTCATAGTAGGCAGTGGTCCATAGGACCACTGCCTGATCTGAAAAAATATTTTTGTCGACATTCACAAAGGGGAAGGGGTCCCCTGGGGACCCCTTCCCTTTTGCGAATGAGTTACCACCAGTGTGACACTGGTGGTAGCTGCGAGTTGCTTTGCGACCGCATTCGATGCGAGTCGCAAATAGGAAGGGAACACCCCTTCCTATTTGCTAGTCGCATTCCCAAATTGCGAGTCGGTACCGACTTGCAATTGGGGAATGAGCATCGCAGGAGGCTGTTTGCATGGCGCAAACTGGGTTTTTCGCAGTTTGCGCCATGCAAACGGCTTGCTACATCTGGCCCTATATCCCTTACTTAGAAAAGAGAAAAACACAAAGGCTGAGATTCTGAAAAACCTAACAGGGAAAATATTAAAGGGGATAAAGAAACGAAAGAAGTAACAAAATCTGACACGGATACTGGTTCGGGTGATGACATTTTATATGAACGTTTCACTACACGTCCGCCACCTTATGTGGGTCCTATCCCGAATGATGGAGCTCAGTTGATAATAATGTGACCATAGCTATAACTTTTATTGATCCAGATGTTTCACAAGTTACTAACCCGATGCAAGCAGTACCACCTGCATTTGCACAACTCAAACTGACTCAGCCGATTGTGCCACAGCCATTAATAACATAACCGATTATTGCACAGCCTGTTACTACACAGCCTGTCACTCAGCAAACAGTTGCAAGTGCTACAGTGCAAATGAGTTCTGCTCAGATGGTAACACATGCTACAGCTTCAGGATCTCTGATTACCACTCCAGTACAAATTACTGAATGGATTACAACACAGACAGTGCCTGCACAGGTTGTTCGTACACCAGCTACAGTAGTTCAAGAGGCAGCTGGAGGTATACACTAAATGGGCTTTTCCCAACATCTCAAAATTCACAGATTGTAGTATGGACACATCCACAAACCATTCAAGCATTAGGAGAGGGAAGACAATTTGTCTTCACAACACAAACTCTGCTAGGTGAAACTAATTTATTAGAAGGTGGCTTATTTCTTCCTTGGTTTGAAGAGCTGTTAGAAATTGTGTGATCATTGAGGATGCAGAAAGACTGAGTACTAGTTCAAGGTCAAATGCTTGTCTAGCTCCAAAAAAGGAGAGACTACTAAACATGTGTAAATTAAAAATTTAATTGGAAGAAATTATTAGAGGATGCTAGGATCATGATCCCATAAACCAATATCAAGAAAAATAATGTATTTACTTGTGTAAGGAAATTACAAGAAAGGCTGTAACTGTTCATGATAAATTAACTGAAATGGCAAACAAATATGAGGTTAAAATTTCTAAAAGCATACCGTTACAGAGAAATTATAGAGTATCAAACAAATCCCAGGATTAATGGTATGTCTCAACATGTAAATGTATGCTCAAACCTAAATGCAATCTGCATATAGAAACGTACTACCCAAATTTAGCTTGTGCACGTGTAGTAGAGGGAGTGACTTGACTGCATCTCCCAGGAAGCCTTGTGTCTGTAACTCCAACCACCAGCCCAGTGTTCACTTGTCCAAATACCCCTGTTTGTTAACTCTCAGTTTAAGTGTACCCACTTGGGAGGATATCATTTGTCAAGTATGGAAAGTAAGGGAGTGATCTGACTGCTAAGGCCTGGATGCCCTGTTTCTGTAACACCAAACACCAGCCTAGAGTTTGCTTGGCAAAATACCCCTGTTTGTTAACTATCAATTGAAGTGTACTCACCTGGGAGGATACTATTTGTTAAGTGTATGTAATAGAGGGAGTGACCTGACTGCAACTCCCAGCAGGCCTTGTGTCCGTAACTCCAAACACCAGCCCAGTGTTAACTTGCCCAAAGACCCCTGTTTGTTAACTCTCAATTGAAGTGTTCTCACCCGTGTGTGAGCAATATGCAGATCATGCTCAACTCAGAGATGTGTCTGTCTGTTAGGGTTTGTGCACAGCAAAGAGCATGTCCCCTCTCACTGCACTAGTGGGTTCTGTAATAGCTCCCTTTTAAACTTACTATTGAAAGCCTTTCTTGTTATCTCACCTTCCCCCCCCCTAGGCTTCTGTGTATGTTGTTTAATGTGCTGTTTTGTTTACACATTGGGCCTTGCTTTTACCAAGGCTTCTTTAAAACACTCCGCTCTAGGCCATGTGTTAATTTACCTCATTTGCATAATAACTGAAACTCTGCACACCTTTTAAGAACATGTGCAGCATGTGAGGACCACACCCAGCTCTTCAAACCACACCCAGCTCTGCACACCTTTCAAGAACATGTGCAGCATGTGAGGACCACACCCAGCCCTGTCTATAAAAGACAGCCCCCGAGCCTCACCCAGTGCTTGTGCTCGTCTACCTCCCGCTTACCTGAGGACAGATCCCTCGGCGCTGGCACTCCTGCTCTCTACAGACTTTCATTGGCTTCAATGGGCGCAGCTGCTGGCTCTTTCTTCTTCCGGTTTCCGGTTCCTCCTTGCCTCAGCCTCTCTCCTACAAGCAACCTGCAAAAGAGAAAGAAGACAAGGTTAGACTGATCAGTATCTCTTGCCAGCAACAAGTAAGTGCAAAACTTTTATTACCTGAAAGAACTTTGACAACAATTTCTGGATTCGTGTATAGACAATTTGAAACAAGATACCTTCCACGAACATTGTGATTCAAACTCTTTGTTACAAGAATACTTTGCGGAACTTTGTGAGGCAAACAGTAAATCAAGGACTTGCACAAATTACATGCTGTATTTTGACGTAAAAGTACAGTATTTGTTTTTATAAAAGATTCTGGAAATATGGGAAAAGTGAGTCTGCTATTGGGAATTTAGGCTTTAGTTATATTAAGATGAATGTTTGATATTGGTAATTCTGATAACGGTATTTGTTTAATGTTTTAGAAGCTTTAGAGTAATAGAAAGCACATCCCAGAGCAGTAACACATTCCAAACCTGGAAACTAGAAACCAGGATCCAAGAGGTACTTTTAGAAGAAATTTTTTAATAAATAAAGGGATAGTCAGGAACCCAGTTAGGAATAGGTTGTACTTATCTGTTCTTTGTTTATGTTTCATTAGGCACTAGTTTCTACAGAAGTCAGAGAGGGCCGCAGATTTGTGCAGCACTTCAACAGTGGAAACGCAAGAACGGTGTTGTCTCTTTATTTTATTTTATCCACTTCCCCCCTTCCCTTGAGCTTCTGTTCTTAGTGCACTGTTTTAAAAACTAGTGTGCTGGAACAAGCAGTTTCAGGGTGGGGTCGGATTGTCTTCAACCTCCATCAGAACTGAACAAGGACTCAGGTGAGCTGGGCTTTGACACTGTCTACCTAGCTCCATCATGACCTCATACCCAAGATTACACTATTGAGGACAGGAATGACACCTTACCAAGTGTGTACATCAAGTGTTCCTGAGGCCTTAAAATGCATCACCAGATTGGTAGTGGCAGCAAACACATTGACATAGCACTGCACACATGATGTCTGCAGTCACATATACAACAACGTTCTGTGTTTACCTACATCTCACTCAACTATGCCTCCACATGGACAAAGGCACATGTTGATTCTACATTGTGCTGGTTTCACTGTTGGTAAGATGTAATTTACCCTCCATCAGCCAAAGTGCACTAATCTACACATCTCATGAGCTGCTTGAATCTAATAGTTTATGCAAGCTTTGCATGCCATGTCAAATATTCGAATACCATGGCACAAAAGCCTAACCTACAACTTAAGAATGTCCAATGTCTCGGCTTCTTGTAACACAAATGCTGTGGAGGTAGATGTCACACTTCAACCAGTAACAATGTACTGCCTTCATCAGCAGGTCAAGGTGCCACTGGGTATACCAAAGCCACCCAACAGACACACTACCCCCCTGGCTGAAGCCCTCAGTGATAACGACATTCCTTGACCTGTGGATGTGGTGGAGGGTCCTGGCCTATCTGGGCAACCTGGCCAGATGGCAACAGTGAGTCTCACTGTGGCCACAATATCACCTCCCAGTCCTGTTGCATCGACATCCCAGGCAACTATGCCCCACAGCCTGTGTATCTAGCACAGTTTCTACCATCTTGTGCCCCCTAGTCCTGGATCCTGAGGTTGAACATGACACTCTTGACACTAAGGGTCCAGAACCCAGCTGCAGAGGGTACCCTGTGCCAAGGGCACAGGCTCATAGGAGTAGGGTGCGTGGGAGGGATGCTGTGGGCCAGCATAGTAAGCCACTGGGCTTTCTGTCAGCCAGGACACAATCAGCCATATCTTGGGTGTCTATCTGGCGTCCCAAGGCGGTATGGGCCAAGTGTTGTCTGAACTCAGGGACATTAAGCAGCTGCAGAGGGTCATTATGGACATAATGAATGCCCACAATGACAACATGGGCATCCTGAGGGAAATCAACACCACCCTGAGCAGGGCTTTCCTCCCAACATCCACCCCTTCTGAGGTGGCAACTACATCACAGCCAAGTACATCTGCAGCACCCACAGGAAGGGAGGCCCTGCCAGAGGCACAACCAGCCTCAGACACCTCGGCCTCTGCAGCTGATCCCCCCTCGCAAAAAGGAATGTCCAGCAAAGAAACCAGAAGGTGCGGATGGCAAGACACCCACCACTGCCAGCCATAATCCTCTTCCATATTGTCCTTCTTTGTGTTCCACTCATTCACTTTGCTGACTGGCCCTGAACCACTTTCCATTTCCAATGGGATGAGTACTCTGAACTTTGGACTTCTAGTATTGTGGCTTTTACTCCAATGATTTCATCCACCATGACTGACCCCTTCACTTCACTTTGATTTTCATTTATGCCCCAATTTTAATTTATGTTTGTGCACTGAAATAAATACACAAGTCACAGACTCATTGTCTGCTGTCTTTAATTTCACATTTAGCCATGTAGATATGTCAGATCATGTGAACCATATGATGATACTCGAAGGCACTTGTGCAAATAGGGATATGTTGTATGTACACAGTGTCCATTTTAGGATTACAACCATTCCACACAAACACATACATTCAAGTGTCTTATCAAAGAAGAAATCTCTTTACACTGTGCAGCGCATAGGATATCAATATGTCAAAAACATAGCAAATCCTACATGTATGAATTATACTGGGTAAAGACTAAAATTTACAGGTACAGACCTCCATACCATGGAAGTAAGGGATTTATCAGATATTGTCATGTAGAATAGGAAATTTAAGTGGTTGATGTCATCAGCTGGAGCCATATTGCCTACCACACAAAAGCAATACAACATCATATAATGCAAGACTCAGACAGATGGCAGTACAAAGGTTTCTAATCACAGGGTCATTACAATCCAGTGCTTCAGCATCTGGTGGTATGACACACACGTCAGTGATGTGGCACAGGCACTTTGGCCCACAATGATGAAACACATCAACAGCTATATACAGTTCATACAAAAAGAGTGTTTAGCCAATGTGAAGGGAAACTAATATGAATTTGGCCTAGGACTACATATTTTCTGACCACGATAACATACATTATGCATCAGGGACACCACACGACAAGGAACAAGTCCAGTGGAGTCTTCTAAACTTCCATCCTATTACTGTGCAAGCTGTCTTGGCACAGGTCTTCTACACCCAACGTCTGTGTCCTACATTCCCTGGAACAATCCATGTCCACTTCGTATTTCTGAACAGCATCACAATCCTGCCAGTGTCACAACTCTGAAATACCCACATGAGGATGTCACGGTGAAGGTAACTGAACAAAGAACAAAACAAGGAGTATAGGTATGAGCCATACATATGACACAAGTCAAACAGCAAGCAACTGAAGAACAAAGTACATAACAATACATCTAACACAAATAAAGTAACAGCATCAAGATGTGAATGTGTCAAAATCTACCTCATCAAACACCCTTTGGCTGATTTTGCCTGAGCATCAGCTCCCTAGCTATTTTCAAGAATTTACTACACATATTGTCATGACTACAGTTCATTGTACAAAGTCATGACATCACATGACATACTTACACTCATGAGAAGAAGCTGTTGATGAGATCTTGTTGCAAGTCAGCTCCTTCCTTTTCTCCACTATCATCTTCATTTGGTATGTTTGGATTCTCTCCTGGTGGCCCCGCAGGACCTCCCTCCTCTAGGATATAAGGGATATTCCTCCGCAGGGCGATGTTATAGAGCATGCAGCATGCCACGGTGATCTCACACACCTTCCCAGGTGAGTAGAGGAGGGCTCCCCCAGTCTTGTCCAGACAGCAAATTCTGGCCTTCAAGAGCCAAAGCCTGCTCTACTGCCTGCTCTATTCTTCCATTGGCCTCACTGAAACAAACTGACTTCTCCTGGCATAGTTGGATTCCTCAGTGGTGTTAACAGCCAAGGACGGTTTGGGTATGCTGAGTCTCCTGTTTTGGAATAAGACATGGGTGCCACAATTAGTCACTTACTTCATGATTGTAGCACCTGACAATGCACACAAAAAATCAGGACAGATGTGACTTACCAACCAGCCAGGCCCTCTCTGGTTGCAGTTGTGACATCAGCCCTGGGTGTGGTGTTGTTCTGGACTGCAAAGGAATCATGGTCTGATCCAGGGAACCAGGCAGAAACATTTGAGAAGTTGCGATCTGACAAGCAGAAAACTTGCACATTGATAGAATGGAAGTTCTTCCTGTTTAAATAGACTTGTTCAGTGGTTTGCGGTGGCACCAAGGCATCATGTGTTCTATTAATGGCTCCTACCACATGTTGGAGGTGATCAAAACCATAGAAGTCAGCCTTCACATTGGCCACAGGGAACCTGATATAACTGTCAAGTTTTTTTAGCAGTGCTGATAGCATGTCTCTTAACACACCACTAAGCATAGGTTGGGGCATGCCACCAGATATGGCCATTGTATGTTGGAAGCACCCTGTGGCCAGGCAGTGTAATACTTACACAAGTCTCACAATGGTTTGAATGCATGTTGAACTACTGTTTTCAGGCATTATATCAGATTCAAACTGATTATATAAATCCACAATAGTTTGCTGATTCAGACGGAAGAGTTTTATAATATGACATTCTTCCATGGTTTGAAGGTCTGGTAGATGATGGTAGACTGGAGCTTGTTGCCTCCTCTCTCTCCCAGGCTTCCTATTTGTGACATCAGATGTGTTGGAGCATTAGTAAATGTGTACGCACAAACAAACATGATGTATACAACAAAGTCCATGTGACAATGCAGGAATGGCTATAGTAACATTACACATCCAAACTGGATTAAATTGACAGTCCACCCCGATCACCACAAATACTGTCACCGACGGTGAGTCGGGAACCTCCATTTTATGCCATCTGGGACCAGCAACACACTACACTCATGATTGTGTCCGTGAATCTACATAACAAGGCTGCTGCACATATATTGAGAGGTTCTGATACCTCTGTAGATGTTGTGATGCATTTAAAAGCCCCCAACACTGTAGTTGCAACCACAAAATGGTGGATGCCTGACCCCCTACATTGGACATGAAGAACCGTCCGCGACCACCAGCTGAAGTCAATCACACGGTGGGTGTTTACAACCGCTGCAGACTCAGCCATAGGCTAACTTTGTTCACTGTGACAGTTGCAGCCCAATAGCTGTGTCTGTCGGCAGTGATGACTGCGTATGTTGTGTACATGTACTCTGGGTTAGACAAAAACACTGATTTGACTCCTGACACCGCTGCCATCAACACCTCCACCACTTCACCTGCTGTGTGCCGCCTCAGGGAGAAATCATGCCAAGCCAAGCAGGGGAAAGGGCCCCAACCTTTACTCCAGAGGAGCTGGAAAAGCTTGTGGAAGAAGTCCTTCCTGTATATGGTCAGCTCTATGGCTTACCAGAGGAGCAGTTAAGGACCTTATAGGCATATGTCTATGTTCAACACCATCCTTTCCTTCCATATAGGCTACAATGTGCCTCTAAGTGCCAGTGAGTTGTACAGGATGCCTATTGTCACATTTTGGAGTCTGTACATAGGATGTTGACAGTGCTGGTAGTAGAGAGCTGTACTCTGTGTAAGGAACATTACCATTGTGTTGTTTGATTAAGCATAAATCCCCCTTCAGTTGCATAAACATATCTAGGCAAGCAGACTTTACAGGCATACAATGATGTATCTTTGGATATGATTTTTGTAAATGAAGGCCAACATGTATTTGCATTACAGCATGAGCTGTGTAGGTATGCTTCTTGAGTCTTATGCGGACCTTATCATCAATGTGTATGGTCCCACAAAACACTCAGGACACATCTGGCCTTGGCAAACTGCTGTCTGAGAAGCATGTTAAACTCACTGTGCCCTTCAGCGTGCCACAAAACCCTGTGCTCACAGAGGATTGCCACAGGATGTACTGTAATACATGGAATTGATGGAAATGTTAGTGTCCTGTAGGGTCTGTAGACTCAGCCTGCAGATAAAAATGACTGTCAGATGTGCTCCCAGTAGGTGGGATAGACCAGGCGGGGGCAGAGTTACTGTGGCTCTGCAACTGTGGCCCAAGGCCCCCTCCATGTAGACCTGCAAATCCTTTGATGTGGCAAAAATGAGTCTTCAGAGTCAAGGCTTGCCCGGAATGCTTTTGGACATTTGCCTCATTGGGAATGGGTATTGAGGGTCCCCCTGACCTACTACATATGTCCATTGACCCCCATCATCAATGTGTGTCATTGACTTATGACAGGCCCCTTACTCATGCAGCTCTGTAGTCACCTTTTCATGAGTCATATTTGTATAGTACAGGCATATTTCACAACTGACTAATCTACAGTGCAGATAGTTTGATAGCTTGAGGGAGAACATTACTTGTGACTCATTGGCATTATATGCAACAAAACAGACAAAACATACCTTGGTATGTTTGATGTCATTGCTGTAGGAGTAAAATATATGGTAAAATGTGTGTTCAGGGATACCAGTACATACTACACAAACCCACTCAGGAGTAGTGTTATTACATTAGGTAGCCCACATCTCCACACATGGAGAGGGAAGAGGTGTTACGTGACAATGACGCCAGCCCGTTCCTTGTCACTTAAATGTTAGTGAGTGGTGTACACTATGGTATTTGCCTGCAGGGACTGTATGCTTTGAGTCAAAGTGGCTGGATGTAAATGTGTCTGTCTAGTCATGGCCAAGGAGTTTGCCTACAGAAGGTCACAAAGGTGTGTTGTGTTTCATTGTGGCTCACATCACAGTACATGTTGCTTGTACCTGGGCTACCTGATGTCAGTGGGTTTGTTCAGTCAGTGCATGCCATGAGCATGGTTGTGTGTTAGTCCACAGTTGACTCCAAAAGGGTGTATTTATGTCCATGTGCCTGTGACCATGTATGGTTTACACTTGTGGGCTGTTGACAAATATAGAATGGTTGATGTTTGTAAAATGTGTGTCATAAACATTTGTTTAGAAAAATAGGTTTGTGACCTCTTTGTCTTTTGCACCCATACAGGTCACTGCCCATCAGAAACAAGGGATTTGCAGAGCCATCTCCTGAAAGGTGCAGACCCTGGGGGTCCATTGTTGGTAGAGCTCCCACTGTCACAAGAGGGACCTGAGACTCTGGACACCGAAGAGCGTAGAGGTCCAGCTGGGGGAGTCCTCTCAACAAGGGTGGGGCGCATGCCGGAGCTTGACCCCCCCGATGGTCCGCATCCTGGTGGTGACCTACCCTGAGCTTGACTGGCATTTGAGGGAAGCACAGCAGCTACGTGACAGTGAGTTCTGGCCATACCCTTCATTGTTACATTGCCAGGTTGAACCCAACAACCAGTCTGCCATCTCTGTCTGGAGATTGGAGATGAGCAATGTGTGACACACAACTTGAGTTATTGCTTGTGTATGTTTGGAAGATGCTGCTGTGCCTTGACTAGTATCCCAGTGACCTGGGACATTACAGATTACAGTTGGTTGTATGATGGAACAAAACATACACTTACAACGCATGCCTTTACAACGTGGTAAGTAATATGCATGGTCATTACCACGCATGCACTTACCACAAAATGTTTTTACAATGCATATGCTTTTTCCACGAATGTCTTTACCGCGTAGTAAAGGCATAGTTGGTAAAGTAATATGTATGGTAAAACCTAGAGGTAAGTATAACATACATTATATATATATATATATACATACATACATACATATGCATCTTTCCACCCAAAAACCCTACCTACCCTAAACCCTAAAAATTACCTTACCACCCCAAGACACATATCCACCCTAAAACCTAAACACCCCTTAGCACCCCAAACCCCATACCCACCGTAAAACCTAAACACCCCTTACCACCCAAAAACCCATACCCACCCTAAAACCTAAACACCCCTTACCACCCCAAAACCCATGCCCACCCTAGAACCTAAAAATACCCTTACCACCCCAAAACCCAAACCCATCATAAAACCTAAAAATGCCCTTACCACCCAAAAACCCAAACCCACCCTAAAACCTAAAAGTGCCCTTACCACCCCAAAACCCAAACCCACACTAAAACCTAATAATGCCCTTACCACCCCAAAACCCATACCCAGCCTAAAACCTAAACACCCCTTACCACCCCAAACCCCATACCCACACTAATACCTAAAAATATCCTTACCACCCCAAAACCCATGGGCACCCTAAAACCTAAAAAGCCCTTACCACCCCAAAACCCATACCCACCCTAAAACCTAAAAATGTCCTTACTACCCCAAAACCCAAACCCTCCCTAAAACCTAAAAATGCCCTTACCACCCCAAAATCCATACCCACCCTTAAACCTAAACACCCTTTAACACCTCAAACCCCATACACACCCTGAAAACTAAATACCCTTTACCACCCCAAAACCTAAAAATGCCCTTCACACCCCAAAATCCAAACCCACCCTAAAACCTAAAAATGCCCTTATCACCCCAAAACCCATACCCACCCTAAAACCTAAAAATAACCTTACCACCCCAAAACCCATGCACACCATAAAACCTAAAATGCCCTTACCACCCCAAAACCCATACCCACCCTAAAAACGAAACACCCCTTACCAACCCAAAACCCATAACCACCCTGAAACCTAAAAATGCCCATACCACCCCAAAACCCATACCCACCCCAAAACCAAAAAATGCCCATACCACCCCAAAACCCATGCCCACCCTAAAACCTAAAAAAGCCCATACCACTCCAAAACCTATACCCACCCTAAAACCTAAACACCCCAAACCCCATACCCACACTAAAACCTAAAAATATCCTTACCACCCCAAAACCCATGGGCACCCTAAAACCTAAAAAGCCCTTACCACCCCAAAACCCATACCCACTCTAAAACCTAAAAATGTCCTTACTACCCCAAAACCCAAACCCACCCTAAAACCTAAAAATGCCCTTACCACCCCAAAATCCATACCCACCCCTTACCAGCCCAAACCCCATACACACCCTGAAAACTAAATACCCTTTACCACCCCAAAACCTAAAAATGCCCTTACCACCCTAAAACCCATACCCACCCTAAAACCTAAACACCCCTTATCACCCCAAAACCCATACTCACCCTAAAACCTAAACACCCCTTACCACCCAAAACCCATGCCCACCCTAAAACCTAAAAATGCCCTTCACACCCCAAAATCCAAACCCACCCTAAAACCTAAAAATGCCCTTATCACCCCAAAACCCATACCCACCCTAAAACCTAAAAATAACCTTACCACCCCAAAACCCATGCACACCATAAAACCTAAAAATGCCCTTATCACCCCAAAACCCATACCCACCCTAAAAACGAAACACCCCTTACCAACCCAAAACCCATAACCATCCTGAAACCTAAAAATGCCCATACCACCCCAAAACCCATGCCCACCCTAAAACCTAAAAAAGCCCATACCACCCCAAAACCTATACCCACCCTAAAACCTAAAAATGCCCTTAACACCCCAAAATCCATACCCACCCTTAAACCTAAACACCCTTTACCACCCCAAACCCCATACACACCCTGAAAACTAAATACCCTTTACCACCCCAAACCTAAAAATGCCCTTACCACCCTAAAACCCATACCCACCCTAAAACCTAAACACCCCTTACCACCCCAAAACCCATACTCACCCTAAAACCTAAACACCCCTTACCACCCAAAACCCATGCCCACCCTAAAACCTAAAAATGCCCTTCACACCCCAAAATCCAAACCCACCCTAAAACCTAAAAATGCCCTTATCACCCCAAAACCCATACCCACCCCAAAACCTAAAAATAACCTTACCACACCAAAACCCATGCACACCATAAAACCTAAAATGCCCTTACCACCCCAAAACCCATACCCACCCTAAAACCTAAAAATGCCCTTGCCACCCCAAAACCCAAACCCACCCTAAAAGCTAAAAATGCCCTTACCACCCCAAAACCCAAACCAACCCTAAAAACGCCCTTACCACCCCAAAACCCAAACCAACCCTAAAAACCTAAAAATGCCCTTACCACCCCAAAATCCATACCCATCCTTAAACCTAAACACCCCGTACCACCCCAATCCCCATACCCACCATAAAAACTAAATACCCCTTACCACCCCAAAACCTAAAAATGCCCTTACCACCCTAAAACCCGTACCAACCCTAAAAATGCCCTTACCCCAAAACCCATACCCACCCTAAAACCTAAACACCCCTTACCACCCCAAAACCCATGCCCACCCTAGAACCTAAAAATACCCTTACCACCCCAAAACCCAAACCCACCATAAAACCTAAAAATGCCCTTACCACCCAAAAACTCATACCCACCCTAAAACCTAAAAGTGCCCTTACCAGCCCCAAAACCCATACCCACCCTAAAAACTAAGCACCCCTTACCACCCCAAAAGCCATAACCACCCTAAAACCTAATAATGCCCTTACCACCCCAAAACCCATACCCAGCCTAAAACCTAAACACCCCTTACCACCCCAAACCCACACTAAAACCTAAAAATATCCTTACCACCCCAAAACCCATGGGCACCCTAAAAAATAAAAAGCCCTTACCACCCCAAAACCCATACCCACCCTAAAACCTAAAAATGTCCTTACCACCCCAAAATCCATACCCACCCTTAAACCTAAACACCCCTTACCACCCCAAACCCCATACACACCCTGAAAACTAAATACCCTTTACCACCCAAAAACCTAAAAATGCCCTTACCACCCTAAAACCCGTACCCACCCTAAAACCTAAACACCCCTTACCACCCCAAAACCCATACTCACCCTAAAACCTAAACACCCCTTACCACCCAAAACCCATGCCCACCCTAAAACCTAAAAATGCCCTTCACACCCCAAAATCCAAACCCACCCTAAAACCTAAAAATGCCCTTACCACCCCAAAACCCATGCACACCATAAAACCTAAAAATGCCCTTACCACCCCAAAACCCATACCCACCCTAAAAACGAAACACCCCTTACCAACCCAAAACCCATAACCACCCTGAAACCTAAAAATGCCCATACCACCCTGTGGCAGGCTAGACGGTATAAACCAGACCGGAAACGGCGTACTATAGTAAGTAAATAGGGTTTTATTGTACTTAGGTCTTTTCTTCACTCATATGTTCCTTTCTTTAGGGATTCACACATGGTAAGTATCTACAAAGTCTATTGTTTGGAATCCTTCTCTTTTATAATCTTGTCGTTCTTCTTCTGCTCCTTCCTCAGGTCAGCGTCCTCTGGAAACGCGAGTGGCTCCCGAAAGAATACTGGCAAGAAAACAGAAGAAATACCCCACGGTAAGTATTTAGGTTGTTTCCTGGGGTTTATCGTTAAGTAGGAAAAAGGGGAAGGTACGTGGGATGTAGAGGAAGAGAGTGTATGACACCTGTGCACCATGCAAAAAAAAGAAAAAACGAGGTGTTGTCGTAGACACAAACAGTGCTCCCAGGCTTTGAGGGGACAGTCAGGCTCCCTTCTTAAATAGAGACCTTCCCTTCTTTTTCCCCTCCCTCCTCCTCCCTCTCGTCCCTCCCAGCTCCCTTCCCCTGTGTGTTTTCCCTTTTCTTATCTGTTCCTCCAAAAAGGAACCGTACCTTGGCAAGCCACGACCCTCCGGGGTCATGGCTGGACTGTGAGCTCCTCGTCTCTGCAGCTGCGCAAGGGAAGTCCTCCTTCTCCACTCTGTGTCCTTCGGATCCGTTCTCTGGACTCTGAGTGGTTTTCTCCTGGCCGCCGTCACTCGCCTTCCTTGCCTGTAATCCTGGTGTCTCCTTTCTCCGCTCCTGTCCGCCGTTCTCTTTCTCCCGTGTTCGCTCCCCTTTTCCGCCCGTCTCGGCCCGGAAGGTGTTGTGCGTTTCCCGGGATACAGGGAAACGCCCCCATGACGCCGCGGCCGTTCCCATAGGAACGGCTAAACACGGAAGTGACGTGTCGGGGCTCCCCGACACGTCACAGGCTGCTTGATCGTGTGCCGTGTTCTCGGGCACCCGGTCACACGCCCCTTCCCAAGAACGATCCTGTTCGAGGATTGGGGAAGAGGTGGGAAATCGTGATAAGTAATCCGCAGGGCCTTGGTGGGAACCCGGAATATGGCGGACCTGGAAGGAAAAAGGCTGGAGTTCAAGGAACCAGCGTAGGATCCTAGAATTGGAATCTTTGTGAGAGGCTAGCCAAGTAAGAGGAGCATGATCCGTATAGAGAACAAAAGGCCTGCCTAAAAGGTAATACTGCAGATTCTCTATCACCCACTTAATGGCTAAACACTCCCTCTCGATGATGGGGTAATGACATTCCTGGGGAAGCAGTTTTCTACTAATAAAAACGATCGGGTGATCCCTCCCATCCAGATCCGGCTGGGCAAGCACCCCCCCAAGTCCCACATCGGAGGCATCAGTATACAGATGAAAGGGCTGAGAGAAATCAGGGCATTGCAAAACAGGTTCCGTTGTAAGAATGGATCGCAAATGATCAAAACTAGCCCTCTGAACCCCAGAAAAGGGTGCCAACTTATTAGGATGGTGTTTAGACAACAGATCTGTAAGAGGGGCTGCGATAGTGGAGTAGGCCGGTATGAACCTGCGGTAGTAGCCCACTAAACCCAGAAAAGAGCGGAGATCTTTTTTTGTTTTTGGGGTGGGGGCGTTACTAATGGCTTCAACCTTTGAAATTTGAGGTTGTAGTGTTCCATTGCCGATTGTATATCCCAAGTAGGAAATGTCAATTTTCCCTAATACACACTTCTTAGGATTAGCGGTCAGTCCTGCCGCCGTCAGAGTGTCCAAGATTTGACGTAGATGGTCTAGATGCTCTAGCCAGGTGTCGCTAAAAATAACGACATCGTCCAGATAGGCAGCTGAGAATTTATGGAAGGGTTTCAGTATTTGGTCCATTAATCTTTGAAACGTGGCCGGGGCTCCATGGAGACCAAAAGGTAATACTTTAAATTGATACAGGCCAGATTGAGTAGAAAAGGCTGTTTTCTCTTTGTCTTCGGGGAACAAGGGAATCTGCCAATACCCTTTTGTGAGGTCTAATGTAGACATATACTTAGCTCTCCCTATCTTCTCTAGGACGTCATCCACTCGGGGAATAGGGTAAGTGTCAAACAAGGATATCGAGTTGAGTTTTCGAAAGTCTATACAAAATCGGACTGATCCGTCGGGTTTGGGGACCAGTACCACAGGAGAGCACCAGGGGCTAACGGAGGGTTCGATTACCCCTAAGTTTAACATTTTGCTTATTTCTTCCTCTATGAGGTGCTTCCTTGCCTCTGGGACCCGATAGGGTCATAGGCGGACCGTTTGTCCTGGCGGTGTTCTAATTTGGTGATATATTAAGGATGTTCTTCCCGGTATGTCGGAGAAGACTTGGGTATATTGGCGTACCAGGGTATACAAGTGCTGTTTCTCTGTTATAGACAAGGAAGGATTGATACAGGGTCTGGACTCCTGTTGTGGTCCATCACCGGGGAATAATTCGATATCTAATTCTTTGCAGGGAGATATAAAACGACCCATCTCAACGGTTTCAGTACCCTCATCTCCGGGTTCCCATTTTTTTTAGGAGATTTACATGATAGATTTGGGTTTTCCTTGGGTTGGTACTAAGTTCTATGAGGTATGTGACCGGGGAGACGGCTCTAATCACCTTATAGGGCCCTTGCCATCTGGCCAATAGTTTTTGTTCAGATGTGGGCCTCATAATCAGGACCTGATCGTTTGGGAGAAATGTACGCAACTTACTCCCCTTATCATAATAATGCTTTTGAGTCTCCTGTGCTTTTTCCAGATGTTGTCGTACATCCACCCAAAGATCTTGTAAGTGCGCTTTCAGTTTTTGTTCATATTCTAACAGGGGTCGTCCTTCTTCCTCATCTTCTTCCCAGGTCTCAACGGCCATATCCAATAGAGAACAAGGTTGTCTACCAAACACCAGTTCGAATGGGCTGTGTCCCGTTGAAGCCTGTTCGTGGGTTCTAATGGCGTAAAGAGCTAGGGGCAGCTTTAGATCCCAATCCCTTCCTGTTTCATCGACAAGTTTTTTTAATAGTGATTTAATGGTTCTGTTATAGCGCTCTACTAGTCCATCTGTCTGGGGATGATAGACTGCCGTTTTGATTTGTGTGATTCCTAAAACTGTACATATTTGTTTCATTAAGTTGGACATAAAGGGCGTACCCTGGTCAGTAAGTATCTCACGGGGAAACCCGGTCCGTGTGAATACCGTTACCATGGCTTGTGCTACGGTTTTAGTAGTTATACTTGACAGAGTAAAAGCCTCGGGGTAGCGGGTAGCATAGTCTACGATAACCAAGATATAGGTATGGCCTTTAGAGGAGGGAAGTAGGGGCCCAATTAAGTCCATCCCCACCCTGCTAAACGGAACATCAATGATGGGAAGGGGCATGAGAGGAGCCTTCCGGGGTCGACCTGGGTCGGTAAGCTGACATCTGGAGCATTGCAGGCAATATTTTCTAATGTGGGCAAAAACACCGGGCCAGTAGAATTTCCTGAGGAGGTATTCCTCTGTTTTCTCCCTGCCGAAATGTCCCCCCCCGGCTGATTGTGGGCTAGGAAAAGTACTTGGTCCCTATAGAACTCGGGGACTACTAATTGACGCTTGCGTTCTCCTCCTCGTGTAGTGCTTACTCTATAGAGAAGGTTTCTTTGTACCAAAAAATAGGGACCCACCTCATTGGTTTCCTCCTTTTTAGCATCTCTCCAGGCATGAATTAGAGTGGGATCTTCTCTCTGACGTTGACGGAAACTGATAGGAGCGCTACAAGTTTCTGCTATAACCCTTATGGGTAGATTAGTATCTTGGCCTGACCTAAACTTGACTTTCTCATCTCTTTTTTCGCGACGGGACAGTTTCCTGCGGTATGGGGGACACTCAATGCTACTATCACAGAAGGGAGCCTCGTTCAGCCATTCGGGTTTTTCCTTCTGGGTCTGAACCTCATGTAGAAGTTGTTGGAAATGTATATAGTCAGTGCCTATAATACAGTCTTCGATCAGTTCTCCCATTATACCCATACGAAGTAAGTCTCGGTGTTTATCCCACTCTATCTCTACGGTGCTAAGAGGGTATTGTTCCTTGTCGCCGTGTATACAGCAGATGGTTACCCATCTGTTGGTATTCTTGTCAATCGGCTCCACTAGGTCTTGTCGTATGACAGACTGACTACACCCTGAGTCTATAAGGGCAGAGAGAGGACGCCCATTGATGTTGATATAGTATTTAAATTTGGTGTCTCCCCCTCCTGTACACAAGACTCGGCGTCGGGTCACTCCTATCTCCATCGGCTCAACTCCCTCGGTTTTCCTGGGGCATGCCCGGGCTATATGTCCCCATTCTCCACAGTTGAAACATTGAGGTCCTTGCGTAGGAGGTGCCTCTCCATGTCTGCGTGGAAAAGATTCCTCTAAAGGAAACCGTGGAATGGGTTTTGCAGGTGGAGGGAGTGTCTTCACGTTAAGTCGTGGCTGTAATGTTCTCCCATCAGTGGACCTGTGATATGCGCATGCTAAGTCAATGGCTAGCTCGGTGTCTACCTTAGGATGCTGCCTTATCCAGTTTTTAGTACTGGAAGGGAGGGACTCCAAGTATTGTTCGAGGATGACGGTTTTTATTACATCCTCTCTGCTAGTCCCTATCGGTCCCAGCCACTTCAATGCCAGATCTTGGACCCTAAAATAAAAGGTGCGGGGGTCCTCATTGTGTCCCCATTTTACTTTCCTGAATTGTACTCTGTAGTATTCAGTATCGTGGCCCCCCGTTCTAAAATGCTCCTTTTAATGTCCTGGTAGGTGGTGGTACCACCGGGATTGGCCGCTTGATAGGCCGCCTGCATAAATCCCGTGAGGAGAGGAGCGATATATTGGCCCCATCTATCTTCCGGCCATTGAGCAGAGGACGCTACCCTTTCAAAATTAGTGAAGAATGAGTCCGGGTCTTCACCCTCCTGATATTTTTGGAGAACCGAACTGGGGACATTCGGGTGTACCTTACTGGAAGCTATTGTCTCGGTTAACTTTTTCATCGCGGTTTCGTGTACAAGTTGATTGTTCGCCAGGATCGTGGCTTGGCTTTTCAAAGCGGACTGCAGGGCCTCCCTATCCTCTTTGGCTTCACCTTGATGAGCTTCCCACACCAACTGTAAGTGGCGTTGGCCTTCGGCCAATTGTTTGATCATGTCTTCCAAAGAGGGAGATTCGCTCATTGTCTATACCGTTTTTAGCCTTGTTAGGGGAAATAAATCCCACTTCTGACACCACTGTGGCAGGCTAGACGGTATAAACCAGACCGGAAACGGCGTACTATAGTAAGTAAATAGGGTTTTATTGTACTTAGGTCTTTTCTTCACTCATATGTTCCTTTCTTTAGGGATTCACACATGGTAAGTATCTACAAAGTCTATTGTTTGGAATCCTTCTCTTTTATAATCTTGTCGTTCTTCTTCTGCTCCTTCCTAAGGTCAGCGTCCTCTGGAAACGCGAGTGGCTCCCGAAAGAATACCGGCAAGAAAACAGAAGAAATACCCCACGGTAAGTATTTAGGTTGTTTCCTGGGGTTTATCGTTAAGTAGGAAAAAGGGGAAGGTACGTGGGATGTAGAGGAAGAGAGTGTATGACACCCGTGCACCATGCAAAAAAAAAAAAAACGAGGTGTTGTCGTAGACACAAACAGTGCTCCCAGGCTTTGAGGGGACAGTCAGGCTCCCTTCTTAAATAGAGACCTTCCCTTCTTTTTCCCCTCCCTCCTCCTCCCTCTCGTCCCTCCCAGCTCCTTTCCCCTGTGTGTTTTCCCTTTTCTTATCTGTTCCTCCAAAAAGGAACCGTACCTTGGCAAGCCACGACCCTCCGGGGTCGTGGCTGGACTGTGAGCTCCTCGTCTCTGCAGCTGCGCAAGGGAAGTCCTCCTTCTCCACTCTGTGTCCTTCGGATCCGTTCTCTGGACTCTGAGGGGTTTTCTCCTGGCCGCGGTCACTCGCCTTCCTTGCCTGTAATCCTGGTGTCTCCTTTCTCCGCTCCTGTCCGCCGTTCTCTTTCTCCCGTGTTCGCTCCCCTTTTCCGCCCGTCTCGGCCCGGAAGGTGTTGTGCGTTTCCTGGGATACAGGGAAACGCCCCCATGACGCCGTGGCCGTTCCCATAGGAACGGCTAAACGCGGAAGTGACGTGTCGGGGCTCCCCGACACGTCACAGGCTGCTTGATCGTGTGCCGTGTTCTCGGGCACCCGTTCACACACCCCAAAACCCATACCCACCCCAAAACCAAAAAATGCCCATACCACCCCAAAACCCATGCCCACCCTAAAACCTAAAAAAGCCCATACCACCCCAAAACCTATACCCACCCTAAAACCTAAAAAAGCCCTTACCACCCCAAAACCCAAACCCACCCTAAAACCTAAAAATGCCCTTACAACCCCAAAATCCATACCCATCCTTAAACCTAAACACCCCGTACCACACCAAACCCCATACCCACCCTAAAAACTAAATACCCCTTACTACCCAAAAACCTAAAAATGCCCTTACCACCCTAAAACCCGTACCAACCCTAAAACCTAAAAATGCCCTTACCCCAAAACCCATACCCACCCTAAAACCTAAAAATGCCCTTGCCACCCCAAAACCCATACCCACCCTAAAACCTAAAAATAACCTTACCACCCCAAAACCCATGCACACACTAAAACCTAAAAATACCCTCATCACCCCAAAACCCATACCCACCCTAAAAATAACCTTACCACCCCAAAACCCATGCACACCCTGAAACCTAAAAATGCCCTTACCACCCCAAAACCCATACCCACCCTAAAACCTAAAAATGCCCTTACCACCCCAAAACCCTAACCCACCCCAAAACCGAAAAGTGCCCTTACCACCCCAAAATCCATACCCACCCTATAACCTAAAAATGCCCTTACCACCCCAAAACCCATGCACATCCTAAAATCTAAAAATGCCCATATATATATATATATGCTACAACCCACTTAATACTTACCTTTAAAACCTTTACCACGCATATACCTTTACCATTCATGCCTTTACAATGAAATTCATTGTAAAGGCATGCATGGCAAAGGTATATTCGTGGTTAAGGCAGGCGTGGTAAAGCCATGGTGGTAAACGCATATGCATTGGAAATGCATGGTGGTAAATGCATTTCGTTGCATTCACCGTGATGTAAGTGATGTTTCCCTTACAGTCCACAACCACTATACTCTCCTGAACAGACACATTGCTGAGTACAGTAATCAATCAGTTCATGTTGTTTGGCTTTTGTGGTGGTCTTTTGTTCCCAACAGTCCAGTCTTCAGTGTCCTAGCCACAACTTTAAACAACATGAGTTAATCAATCACTGTACTCAGCCATGTGTCTGCTCACGTGAGTATGTTGGCAACTGTCCCCCATGGGCCACTTGTCTTCAATATGTCAAGGATGCTGGTACCCCAACAATGTCTCAAAGATGTTGCCCGTCATAGCTGTGACACAGAATACAATGTCCTTTGGGTGCAGCTACAGAGCAGTACTTGGTAAGTATGGAATGTCCAGTGACCTGATTATGGTACAGCAATTGTTACCCTCATTCTTTGGGCCCACGTTAGCAGGTGTCCCTTTCACTTTTGTCATATCATGTACACTGCTGTTTCCTACACAGTCTACCGGTCTGATGTCAGATTCCATCACATAAGTGTGCATGCCAATATGTGTTTGGATTCAGACATGTCTTATGAGTATACAATTTATGTGGTGTCCCAGACAGGGGTGTGTCACCATTGATTAGTGACTCACAGATACCCTAACCTGTCACGCCATGACATTTATTATGTACAGGTACTGGAGATTCCCTCAGCCTTTACAACATTCAATGGACTATTGACTTTTACTCATGCAATTTTAGGAGGGTGTCCTCAGCACTACCAATCAGGACAGGTGATTATCTGGGGCTAGCAGATTCATTGTGCTATGGATATTTGTAGACAAGTCTACCAGACATTTTGCAATGCTGGTCTCCAGTGTACTTTTCTGTATAAGATGTGGTATCTTTCAGAGCAACTTTGTTACAACTTCCATGAGACTATTTAGACAATGGTCATGTTTAGAAGTTTCCATTGTGGAGTTTTGACAGTGTGATATGGATGTTTCCATGTCACCTTTTCCAGCTACTGCACTTCTTGCTGCAAAATTGCTGGGTTATCTGTCCACCATCTCCTCATAATGTGGTTTTAGGGATATGAGGTTTTGCTGAATGCATGACCTTGTGTGGGATGTGTGAGAATGAACTTCCCATTTCCTTACTATTTGATGACTATAGGTTACTGAGGGATGCAATAAGAGCCAAGCCATTCAAGGTGACAAGATCTCCCACTTGGTCCATGGATATTATGATTGGACAACTACACTCATGCAATTTGAGATGTCTGTGATTCTGATGTTCCTTGGTCAACTGTTCTTTGTTCATTGTGCATTTAGCATTTATGTATTGGTGTTGAAAATGTCAATGCCACTTTGGTGGAGCTTGTGGCTGGGAGATACTGTTCATTATGGTACTGTTTGTTGATCACAGCTGTTTTTTAACTGTGATACATTGTTGTCCAGATTTAAATAATTCAATTTGTCAAATCTTAACATTCTCTTTAGGACTTACTAATCATTATACCTTCAAAGGCTTGCGGATATATCGTCCCCAAGGTCCCTGAGAATCGTTCATACCTACAGTAAGTCCATTACTAGAATCTTGTGTCAGGAACAATGACTTTACAGTGCTAGGAGACTTCAATTACCGCCTGGAGAAAACAGAAGATAGACTCAACTTTTCAGACTGATGTATTGGCAAATATTGGCCACTGCCAGCTTGTGCAACTCTTAACACACCTGGCAGGACATACACTTGATGGCATTTTTACTAACAATCCCTATCTCCAGGTCATTGATTTACTAACATTGACCTGGTAAGATCACCACGCCATAATTTTTATGCTTAACCTGCCACTCTCACTATTCTGTAAGAATGCTAAGAAGATTAATAGGAGCAGGGCCTGGAAGAATGTTAGTGTGCCCACCCTTCATTCATTATTATTGGAATCTTTGCCAGAGACTAAAAATTCAAGAACTATTCGGACTGGATAAGTAAGGCTGTAGATGTTTTAGCTCCTTAAAAAATCATTACAACTTGTAGGAACCCCCCACGGAATCCTGGTGTAACGAGAAACTGAAAGCACAGAAACGAGAATGTAGAAAGAAAGAACAAAAGTCGAGGACAACATACAATGTGCTACAATAGAAAACTATAAACAATCTATTGCTAAGTACAAAAAAACGTATTCTTGAAGAAAAGTCTAAATTGTTTCCAACAAGATTTCTCAATAAAATAATTCAGCCAAAGAACCTGGCAAAACTGTCTGTCCCAATAAATAACAACTGCACCCAAGAGTTTTGTAAGACATTAGCTAACTTTCTTCAAACCAAAGTACAGTCAATTTACCATACGTTTTTAACTCACAATATGTATGTACTTTCTTCCCCATCATATAAGAATTCTCATATCCCTTTGCCTAATTTTAATAAGTTATCCCTACTTAGCACAGCACAGGTTCAGAAGCTGATACTAACAATGAAATCTGGATGCCCATCAGACCCCTGGACCCCAAAGATTGCACAGCTTGTCTCTGACACCATCAGTGATCATCGGAAGCCTATTCCTAATGAAATAATAAGCAAAGGATATATCACCAGGGAGTAGAGGAACGCCTCTATCCTGCCTCTCCTAAAAATCCCTCATTTGGACCCCCAGGAGACCAGTAGCCTTAGTCCTATTTCCAGACTTCCCTTTCCAGCAAAAGTGTTGGAAAAAGTTTTGAATGCAGAACTCATGTCTTTTGTGAATACTAACACTTCGCTAGATAGTACCCAATTCTAATTCAGACAATCTCATAGCATGAGACAGCCTTGCTAGGGGCCGCAGAGGAACTGAGATCAATCCTTTATGGATGTGGCAAGGCAACCCTGATCCTACTGGATGTCTTGATGGCATTTGATACCTTTAATCACAACATCTTGATAAATCGTCTTGCCAGATGAGGTGTGGAGGGCCTTGCACTCAGCTTAATAAAATCATTTCTTTTTGATAAAATGCACCAAGTAGCCATTGAGGGCTTTGTTTCTGATTGTTTTAGTTTATCTTGTGATGTACCACAGGGATCTTCATTGAGCCCCACACTCTTTAATCTGTATGTGACACCCCTGGTTAAATCATTTAGATTTTCAGAGATTTCTTACGCAGATGACACACAGATAGTGGTATCCATCTCCAGCAATCCAGACGAGACCGCGGCCAAATTCAGGTCTTGTATGTCATAAATCAGTACCTGGATGACTCGGAATTGTTAAAACTCAGTTCAGCAAAACAGAGGTCCTTTTGCTATGAAATTACAACACTCTCTCTCAAACCAAATGTGGTGGTTGCAGGACTTGGGTCTACTCCCTCTACCAGTATGGAAAGTGAAAGATTTGTCCTAAAGCTAATTAAGAAAATTTGTCAATTTATTCATGTTGAACTCCAAAACACCGTAATCACTGCATCGGTCTTGGCTAAATTAGACTACGGAAATGCTTTGTAATTAGGCAGAAGGACAATTATTTTGCTAAAGCTACAAATGTTACAGAATGCTGTGGCTCAACTCTTGAAAAATGTCCCTAAATATCAATCTGTACAACAGGCCATTAGAGACTTTCATTGGCTTCCTGTGACAACAAAAATTTAATTTAAAGCTATCTGCATCACTTGCAAGGCCTTCCATAGTACGGCTCCTAAATATATTCAGGATAACCTTACCTGGTATGTACCTGCACACAATTGGAGATGCGCAACCTCTAAGTGTCTAACTGTGCTAAGGTTTAAGCGAGCCTCCTGGGGAGGTAGAAGCTTCTTTTTCAAAACCATAAACTTATGGAATGCTCTCCCCATGAGGATGAAAAATTGTACAGATATCCCGACATTCAGAAAATCTCTTAAGACATGGCTTTTTACCCATTCGAGGCATATTATATCCGTCTACTCCTCCTGTTGACCGGGTTAGCGCCAAGATGCATATGGGCATATGAGCGGTCTACAAAATATGAAATGCATGAAGCTGCTGTACACTATGGTACTGTTTGATGATCACAGCTGTTGTTCAAAGGTGATCAGGCACATGGACTGACCCTCTTTGTGTTTGCTATTTCAGCATCATTGCAGCCAAGCAGAGGAGACAGAGCAAAGACCAGCGGGGAAGCAGCTGGCCACGGTACCTCCGGTCCAAATACAGCTAACACAGAGAGACCCAGTAGCCCGGAGGGTTAGGGGAGTGCCACAGAGAAGACAGGATCTACCTCTCCATCTTCAGATTCATCTTTTAGTGGCCACTCCCTAGTGGCGGAACAGTCAGGATCTGCATCTGCCCCATCCTTGTCCTCCACCCTCAGGTCCATCGCCACACTCCATGTTGTTCCCCAGACATTTGGTTGTGGCCGCTCACCAAAGAGGGTGGGCATTTCCTTCTCATCAGGCCTTTTCCTCCCCTGCCTACGTTACCCTTGCTGTCCTCAGTGAGGAGGCTATTTACCTCATGAGAAGTATCTCTGTAAGTCTGACTGCCTTGCTGAATTCCATCCAGATGCAAGGCAACCAGCTTCAACAGGTGATTGCGTACCTGGAAGGCATTCATAGTACTGTGTCTGGCCTACAGATATCTCTTCAGGCTCTGGCCTCCTCACTGATGGCAGCCTTCCCCCCCCACCTTCCTATCCCTACCACCTACCTCTTCCCCATCCACTTTAGCTGTTCCCATACCACTCCTAAGCACACAGACACATCTGCATGCACCTACCTCAACAGTCACTACAAGCACCTACAAATACAAACACCACAGAACACACCAGCATGCAAGAATGTAAGCAGTGAACAGCCACACACACACACACACACACACCACCACCACAGCCAACATTTCCCCAAACACCACCCCCACTGAAGCAGACCCACCCAGCACACAACCCATACCCCCAGACACCACTCCAAGAGGCACATCCACCACACACACCATCCCATCCCCTCCACCTTATTGCCCCAAGAAATGCAAACGCACACAATCGCACACCTAAGAGACACCCCAAACATCCATCAGACATCCACATACCAGCACTAACAACACACACATCAGAAACAACCACTCCCTCAACCTCCATAACCCTACCCCCTTCTGATGCCCTTACCCATTTGCTCAAAGAGAGTTCCTTGTTTTCCCTTACCCTTACCCATGCAAAAACCACACACCCTCCTAAGACCAGGAAGACCCCACCCAAATTCCAAGCCAACCCTACCACCTCCAAGTCCTCCCCTGTCAGACCTTCCTCCACTCCCAGACACATACATGCCCCTCCCAAACCCAAAAAAAGCCCACTTCTCCTAAAGTGAAGACAACCCTTCCACCATTCTATTCCCCTCACTCCCAAGCCTGACCCCACCACACCAAAGGGTGATAATTGAGGTGCTTGGCATGGCCACTTGATGCCCCCTCCTGTGGAGGTTCCTGTAGTAGTGTTCAGTGAGTCAAGGTGTGGTGCACATCCGTGTGCAATCCATTTATGGACATTTGGACTGGACATTGGCCTATACTCCTCTTTGGAGTTAGGCTTCATAAAGCAAAGCTGCTTGGTTTGTATAGGAAAATGCCACTGTTGTCATGGTTACCCCCTAACATTTTGCCTTTTGTTGATCCTAGTTATTATTGAAAGTGTGCTGGGACCCTCCTAACCAGGCCCCAGCACCAGTGTTCTTCCCCTAAACTGTACCTTTGTCTCCACAATTGGCACAGCCCTGGCATACAGATACGTCCTTTGTAAATGGTACCCCTGATACCAAGGGCCCTGTGGCCAGGGAAGGTCTCTAAGGGCTGCAGCATGTATTATGCCACCCTGGGGACCCTCAATCAGCACATGCACACTGCCTCACAGCTTGTGTCTGCTAGTGGGGAGAAAAAGACTAAATCGACATGGCACTCTCCTCAGAGTGCCATGCCCACAACCCACTGCCTGTGGCATCAGTAAGTCACCCCTCTAGCAGGCCTTACAGCCCTAAGGCAGGGTGTACTATACCACAGGTGAGGGCATAGCTGCATGAGCACTATGCCCCTACAGTGTTTGTGCCAATTCTTAAACATTGTAAGTGCAGGGTAGCCATAAAGAGTATATGGTCTGGGAGTCTGTCAAACACAAACTCCACGGTTCCATAATGGCTACATTGAATACTGGGAAGTTGCATATCAAACTTCTCAGCACAATAAATCCACACTGATGCCAGTGTGGGATTTATTGAGAAATGCACACAGGGGGCATCTTAGAGATGCCCCCTGTATACTAGCCCAACTACTATTGCTAGGCTGACCAGTTTCTGCCAACCTGCCACATCCAGACGGGTTTCTGGCCACATGGGGTGAGTGCCTTTGTGCACTCTGTGACCAGGGACAAAGCCTGTACTGGGTGGAGGTGCTTCACACCTCTCCCTGAAGGAGTTGTAACACCTGGCAGTGAGCCTCAAAGGCTCAAGCCTGGTGTTACAGTGCCCCAGAGTACTCCAGCTAGTGGAGATGCCCACCCCGCTGGACATAGACCCCACTTTTGGGGGCATGTCCGGAGGATATATTGAGAAAAACAAGCAGGAGTCCCCCTCCAGCCAGGACAGCCCCTAAGGTGTCCTGAGCTGAGGTGACCCCTGCCTTAAAAAAATCCTCCATCTTGCTTTGGAGGATTTCCCTTAATAGGATTAGGGATGTGCCCCCCTCCCCACAGGGAGGAGGCTTAATGAGGGTGTAGCCACCCTCAAGGACTGTAGTCATTGGCTACTCCCCTCCAGCCCTAAACACGCCCCTAAATTGAGTATTTAGGGGCAACCCTGAACCCAGGAAAACAGATTCCAGATGGCCTACAAAGAAGAAGGACTGCTTACCTGAAACCCCGCAGAGAAGAAGGAAGACAATAACTGCTTTGGCCCCAGCCCTACCGGCCTGTCTCCTGATTCAAAGAACCTGCAACAGTGACGCATCCAGCTGGATCAGTGACCTCTGCCAACTCCGAGGACTACCCTGCAACCCAAAGGACCAAGAAACTCCTAAGGACAGCGGCTCTGTCCAAACAACCAAGAAGAAACCAACTTTAAAGGGACTCCAGCCTCACTCCGGAAGCGTGAGTCCCCAACACTCTGAACCCGATGCCCCCGGCTCGTGTCCAGAAGAAACAACACTGCAGAGAGGACCCCCAGGTGACTCCAATGACGTGGACACCCTGAGACGACCTCCCTGCACCCCCACAGCGACGCCTGCAGAGAGAATCCAAAGGCTCCCCCTGACTGCGACTGCCCGATAACAAAGAACCAGACGCTTGGAAGAAGCACTGCACCCGCAGTCCCCAGGCCCGAGAGAAACCAACTACCAGTGAAGGAGTAACCAGCATGCAGCCCTCATTGTTTCCCAGTCGGGGTCTGGTCCGAGAAGCCTCCCTGTGCCCTGCTTACATCACCAGAGTGACCCCTGGGTCTCTCCATTGATTTCTACCTAAAACCCGACACCTACTTTGCACACTGCACCCGTCTGCCCCTGTGCCGCGGAGGGTGTATTTTGTGTGCCTCTTTGTGCCGCCCCCCCCCCCCAGTGCTCTACAAAATCCCCCTGGTCTGCTCCCTGAGGACAAAGGTACTCACCTGCTAGCAGACTGGAACTGGAGGACCCATGGTCTCCATAGGAGCCTCAGTTATTTGGGCTCTAATTTAACCTCTGTACCCGACAGGCCCTGTGTTACTTGTGCTGGGTGTTTGGGGTTGACTTGAACCCTCAACGGTGGGCTGCCTATGCCCTGGAGACGAAAAGAAAAGAATATTTTTCTATATAAAAACCTAATGGCCTGGAGTTAAGTCATTGAGTGTGTGTTCTCATGTATTGCCTGTGTGTGTACAACAAATGCTTAACACTACCCTCTGATAATTCTACTGCTCAACCACACTGCCACAAAACAGAGCATTAGTATTATCTAATTTTGCCACTATCAACCTCTAAGGGGAACCCCTGGACTCTGTGCACACTATCTCTCACTTTGAGATAGTATATATAGAGCCAACTTCCTACATTGGTGGATCAGCAGTGGGGTCTAAGACTTTGCATTTGCTGGACTACTTAGCCGATACCTGATCACACAACAAAATTCCAAAAATTGTCATTAGAAACTGATTTTTGAATTTTTTACTATTTTTCTAAATTTTTCAAAGTCCTGCTATGACCTTGTGTAAGTCCCTGTTAGCATTTCTTTTTAAGTTTAAAAGTTTGTAAAAGTTAGGATTTAAGTTCTAGAAGTCGTTTTTAGTTTATTAAAAAGTAATCCCAACTTTAAGAGTTATAATGAGTGACACAGATGAGATGGTGATGAAACTCAACCTCACCCCTTACCTGCATCTGGGGATGTCAGAGTTAAGGTCTCTCTGTAAGATAAAAAAGATAAAAACTGGGTCCAACCCTACCAAGGCCAGGCTCCAGGAGCTCTTGTCAGAGTTTGTAAGGGACCACCCCTCTGAGATGGAGGATCCTCCCTCAAATGGGGAAATTAGTCCACAGGAGTATGAACTCACCCCTCCTGTCCCAATTAGTGAGAACAGGGCTCCTAGAACCCTGTCTACACAAATCATAGTCAGAGAGCCTGGTTCTTCCACAGGGGAGTCCAGTACCTCTGTAAGCATTGAGGGCAACCTCAATGAAGAGGACATCCTTTTAGCAAGGATGGCCAAGAGATTAGCTTTGGAGAAGCAGCTCCTAGCTATAGAAAGGGAAAGAAAAGAAATGGGTTTGACACCCATAAATGGTGGTAGCAACTTAAATAGGGTCAGAGATTATACTGACATACTAGAAATCCCCAAAGGGATTGCATCTGAATATGAAGAAGGTGATGACATCACCTAATGGTTCACAGCTTTTGAGAGGGCGTGTGCAACCAGAAAAGTAAGCAGATCCCACTGGGGAGCTCTCCTTTGGGAAATGTTCTCTGGAAGGTGTAGGGATAGACTCCTCACACTCTCTGGTAAAGATGCAGAATCCTATGACCTCATGAAGGCTACCCCAATTGAGGGCTTTGAATTCTCAACTGAGGAGTACAGGATTAGGTTCAGGTGGGTTCACAAAACCTCAAGCCAGACCTAGGTTGATTTTGCTGACTTCTCAGTCAAAACACTAGATGGTTGGATAACCGGCAGTGGTGTAAGTGATTATGATGGGCTGTATGATTTATTTATGAAAGAACATCTGTTAAGTAACAGCTTCAATGACAAACTGCATCAACATCTGGTAGACCTGGGTCCAATTTCTCCCAAGAATTGGGAAAGAAGGCAGACCACTGGGTCAAGAGAAGTGTGACCAAGACTTCCACAGGGGGTGACCAAAAGAAAGAGGTCACAAAGCCTCCCCAGGGGAAGGGTGGTGAGCCATCCAATGACACTAACAAAGAGTCTTCACAAGGGCCCCAAAAACCTGCTCAGAAGGGTGAGCCTCTTCCACAAATGGGTATAAGGGTACAAACTTTGATCCCAAGAAGGCTTGTTGTCACAACTGTAGACAGCATGGACACCAAACTGGAGACAAGGCCTGTCCCAAGAAAAGTCCCACAACTACTACTCCAGTTAGCACTGGAATAGCCAGTCCCCAGGTGGGATCAACGGTGTGCCCAGTGCAAATCAGGTTTTACACTGAAGCTACTTTATTCTCAGAGGGTGGGGTGGATTTAGCCAAACTAGCTGCCTGGCCTCCTAACATGCAAAAATACAGGCAGCAGCTCTTCATAAATGGGAATAAGATAGAAGACCTGAGGGATACAGGTGCCAGTGTCACCATGGTGACAGGCAAAATGGTTTCCCCAGGACAGTATCTGGCTGTACAGACATATCCAGTCACCAGTGCTGACAATGAAACTAAAGTCCATCCCATGGCAATGATAATTTTATAATGGGGAGGGGTCACTGGCCTGAAACAGGTGGTAGTCTCCTCTGCAATCCCAGTAGAGTGTTTGCTAGGGAATGATCTGGAGTCCTCAGCATGGGCTTCGGTAGAGCTCAAGACTCATGCAGCCATGCTGGGTATCCCTGAACTGGTGTGTGTCAAGACTAGAGCACAGAACAGAGCACAGGGTGAAAAAGAAGTGTTGGAGTCTGGAATGATGGCCCAACCTTCCAGGAGAAAAGGAAAGAAGACTGGGGAACCAGCTTCTAAACAGCACAAGAAACAGGACCTCTTTTGTCAGGAAGATGTCCTATCCCCTGAGGGAACTAAGTCCATGGAGCTGGAGCCTTATCAGGTAGAGCTCTTGGGCCCAGGGGGACCCTCAGGGGAACAGATGTGCCAGGGACAAAAGACTTGTCTGACTCTTGAAGGCCTAAGACAGCAAGCAGCTGAGCAAGAAAAAGGTAATGTCAGTGGAACCCACAGGGTCTATTGTGAAGATGGACTCCTTTACACTAAATCAAGAGATCTCACACCTGGTGCCACTAGGTCAGCGGTAGTGCCTCAGGAGCTTAGGGAGTTCATTCTGACCTTAGCCCATGACATTCCCATTACTGGGCATTTGGAACAAACCAAAACATGGGAGAGATTAGTCAACCATTTCCATTGGCCCAATATGTCCCAGGTAAAGGAGTTTTGCAGCTCCTGTGTCACCTGTGAAGCAAGTGGCAAGACAGGTGGCCATCCAAAGGCCTCCCTCATTCCACTTCCAGTGGTGGGGGTCCCCTTTGAGAGAGTGGGAGTGGACATAGTGGGTCCACTTGAACCTCCCACAGCATCAGGGAACAAATATATCCTGGTAGTAGTGGATCATGCTACCAGGTACCCTGAGGAAATTCCCCTTAGGTCCACTACAGCCCCTGCAGTAGCCAAAGCACTCATAGGTATCTTTACCAGAGTGGGATTTCCTAAGGAGGTGGTTTCTGACAGAGGTACCAACTTCATGTCAGTTTACCTAAAATATACTGTATGTGGAATGAGTGTGGGGTGACTTACAGGTTCACCACACCGTACCATCCACAAACCAATGGTCTTGTGGAGAGATTTAACAAGAGATTGAAGGGCTCCATCATGGGGCTCCCTGAAAAACTCAAAAGGAGATGGGATGTCCTCTTGCCATACCTGCTTTTCGCCGACAGAGAGGTGCCACAGAAGGGAGTAGGGTTTTTCCCCTTTGAGCTTCTGTTTGGCCACCCTGTAAGGGGACCACTGGCACTTGTGGAAGAAGGCTGGGAGAGACCTCTCCATGAGCCTAAGCAAGATGTAGTGGACTATGTACTAGGCCTCCGCTCCAGGATTGCAGAGTACATGGAAAAGGCAAGCAAAAGCCTTGAGGCCAGCCAACAACTCCAGAAGTTGTGGTCTGACCAAAAGGCTGCAATGGTGGAGTTTCAGCCAGGGCAGAAAGTCTGGGTTCTGGAGCCTGTGGCTCCCAGGGCACTCCAGGACAAATGGAGTGGCCCCTACCCAGTGCTAGAAAAGAAGTGTCAGGTCACTTACTTAGTGGACCTGGGCACTAGCAGGACGCCAAAGAGGATGATCCATGTTAACCACCTCAAACTCTACAATGACAGGGCAGACTTATCCATGCTGCTGGTTAATGATTAGGATCAGGAAGCAGAGAGTGAACCTCTCCCTGACCTCCTCTCTACTGACCCTAAAGATGGCTCAGTAGATGGTGTTGTCTACTCAGACACCCTCTCTGGCCAACAGCAAGCTGACTGCAGGCAAGTCCTCCAGCAGTTTGCTGAGGACTTTTCTTTGACCCCTGGTCAGACACACCTGTGTACCCATGATGTGGACACAGGAGACAGTTTACCTGTCAAGAATAAAATATTCAGACAGTCTTACCCCGTCAAGGAAAGCATCAAAGTGGAAGTCCACAAGATGCTGGAATTGGGAGTGATAGAGCACTCTGACAGTCCCTGGGCTAGCCCAGTCGTCTTGGTCCACAAACCTTACACCAAAGATGGAAAGAGAGAGATGAGATTGTGTGGACTTCAGAGGGCTCAACTCGGTCACCAAGACAGATGTTCACCCCATACCAAGGGCAGATGAATTGATTGACAAATTAGGTGAAGCCAAATTCTTAAGTACATTTGAGTTAACAGCAGGGTACTGGCAAATCAAAATGGAGCAAAAGAAAAGACTGCATTCTCCACTCCTGATGGGCATTATCAGTTTACTGTTATGCCCTTTGGCTTAAAGAATGCCCCTGCCACCTTCCAGAAGTTGGTGAATCAAGTCCTTGCTGGCTTGGAGTCCTTTAGTGTAGCATATCTTAATGATATTGCTGTCTTTAGCTCTAACTGCCAGGATCACCGGGTCCACCTGAAGAAGGTTTTGCAGGCCCTGCAAGCAGCAGGCCTCTCTATCAGGGCATCCAAATGTCAGATAGAGCAAGGTACAGTGGTTTACTTGGGACACCTTGTAGGTGGAGGCCAAGTGCAGCCGTTACAACCCAAGATCCAGACTATTCTGGACTGGGAAGCTCCAAAAACCCAGACTCAAGTCAGGGCATTCCTTGGGTTGACTGGCTACTACAAAAGGTTAGGTTAGTGAAGGGGTATGGATCCATAGTGAGTTCCCTCACAGAACTTACCTCCAAGAAAATGCCCAGAAAGGTTAACTGGACCTTGGACTGTCAAAAGACCTATGACACCCTGAAAGAAGCTATGTGCTCAGCACCAGTTTTGAAAGCTGCAGATTACTCTAAGAAATTCATTGTGCAGACTGATGCCTCTGAACATGGGATAGGAGCAGTCCTATCCCAAACCAATAATGATGGCCTTGACCAGCCTGTTGTTTTTATTAGCAGGAGGTTACTCCCCAGGGAGCAGTGTTGGAGTGCCATTTTGAGGGAGGCCTTTGCTGTGGTTTGGTCCTGAAGCAGTTGAGGCCATACCTGTTTGGTACTCACTTCATAGTTCAAACTGACCACAGACCTCTCAGATGGCTTATGCAGATGAAAGGAGAGAACCCTAAACTGTTGAGGTGGTACATACCCTACAGGGAATGGACTTTGTAGTGGACCACAGACCTGGGACTTCCCATGCCAATGCAGATGCCCTTTCCAGGTTCTTTCACTTAGAAAATGAAGACTCTCTTGGGAAAGGTTAGTCTCACCATCTTTCGTTTGGGGGGTTGTGTAGGAAAATGCCACTGTTGGCTTGGTTAACCCCTAACTTTTTGTCTTTTGTTGATGCTAGTTATGATTGAAAGTGTGCTAGGACCCTGCTAACCAGGCCCCAGCACCAGTGTTCTTTCCCTAAACTGTACATTTGTCTCCACAATTGGCACCGCCCTGGCACACAGATACGTCTCTTGTAAATGGTAACCCTGGTACTAAGGACCCTGTGGCCAGGGAAGGTCTCTAAGGGCTGCAGCTTGTATTATGCCACCCTGGGGACTCCTCAATCAGCGGATGCACACTGCCTCACAGCTTGTGTGTGCTGGTGGGGAGAAAGAAACTAAGTCAATGTGGCACTCCCCTCAGAGTGCCATGCCCACAACCCACTGCCTGTGGCATAGGTAAGTCACCCCTCTAGCAGGCCTTACAGCTCTAAGGCAGGGTACACTATACCACAGGTGAGGGCATAGCTGCATGAGCACTATGCCCCTACAGCGTCTAAGCCAATTCTTAGACATTGTAAGTGCAGGATAGCCTTAAAGAGTATATGGTCTGGGAGTTTGTCAAACACAAACTCCACGGTTCCATAATGGCTACACTTAATACTGGGAAGCTTGTTATCAAACTTCTCAGCACAATAAATCCACACTGATGCCAGTGCGGGATGTATTGAGAAATGCACACAGAGAGCATCTTAGAGATGCCCCCTGTATACCAGCCCAACTACTAGTGCTAGGCTGACCAGTTTCTGCCAGCCTGCCACATCCATGTTGGTTTTTGGCCACATGAGGTGAGTGCCTTTGAGCACCCTGCGACCAGGAACAAAGCCTGTACTGGGTGGAGGTGCTTCACACCTCCCCCTGCAGGAACTGTAACACCTGGCGGTGAGCCTCAAAGGGCTCAAGCCTAGTGTTACAACGCCCCATGGCACTCCAGCTATTGGAGATGCCCGCACCCCCGGACACAGCCCCCACTTTTGGCGACAAGTCTGGAGGAGATAATGAGAAAAACAAGGAGGAGTTACCCTCCAGCCAGGATAGCCCCTATGATGTCCTGAGCTGAGGTGACCCCTACCATACAAAATCCTCCATCTTGCTTTGGAGGATTTCCCCCAATAGGATTAGGGATGTGCCCCACCTCCCCACAGGGAGGAGGCACAAGGAGAATGTAGCCAACCTCAAGGACAGTAGCCATTGGCTACTGCCCACCAGCCATAAACACACCCCTATATTGAGTATTTAGGGGTGACCCTGAACCCAGTAAAACAGATTCCTGATGACCTACAAAGAAGAAGGACTGCTGACCTGAAAACCCTGCAGAGAAAAAGGAAAATGTCAACTGCCTTGGCCCCAGCCCTACCAGCCTGTCTCCTGATTCAAAGAACCTGCAACAGCGACACATCCAGCGGGATCAGGGACCTCTGCCGCATCAGAGGAGTGCCCTGCAACCCAAAGGACCAAGAAACTCCTGAGGACAGCGGCTCTGTCCAAACAACCAAGAAGAAACCAACTTTAAAGGGACTCCAGCCTCACTCCGGAAGTGTGAGACCCAAACACTCTGCATCCGATGCCCCCGGCTCATGTCCAGAAGAACCAACACTGCAGAGAGGACCCCCCAGGCTACTCCAATGATGTTGTCACCCTGAGATGACCTCCCTGCACCCCCACAGTGATGCCTGCAGAGAGAATCCAGAGGCTCCCCTTGACCGCGACTGCCCGGTAACAAAGAACCCGACGCCTGGAACAAGCACTGCACCCTCAGCCCCCAGGCCGGAGAGAATCCAACTACCGGTGTAGGAGTGACCAGCAGGCGGCCCTCATCATTGCCCAGTTGGTGACTGGCCAGAGAAGCCCCCGTGCCGTGCTTACATCACCAGAGTGACCCCGTGTCTCTCTATTGATTTCTATCTAAAACCCGACACCTACTTTGCACACTGCACCCGGCCGTCCCTGTGCTGCTAAGGGTGTATTTTGTGTGTCTGTTTGTGACTGCCCCAGTGCTCTACAAAACCCCCCTGGTCTGCTCTCCGAGGAAGCAGGTACTTACCTGCTAGCAGACTGGAACTGGAGCACCCCTGTTCTCCATAGGCGAATATATTATTTGGGCCCTACTTTGACCTCTGCACCTGACCGGCCCTTTGTTGCTGGTGCTGGGTGTTTGGGGTTGACTTAAACCCCCAACGGTGGACTGCCTACTCCCCGCAGACTGAACTTGTAAGTGCTTTACTTACCTGCTAAACTAACTTTTACTTACATCCCCCAGGAGCTGTTGATTTTTGCAGTGTCCACTTTTAAAATAGCTTATTGCCATTTTTGCCAAAACTGTGTACATTACTGTTTTAATTCAAAGTTCTATATTTACCTGTGCCAAGTACCTTACAATTTATGCATTTACTTGAATTCTGAATCTTGTGGTTCTAAAATAAATTTAAAAAATAATATTTTTCTTTATAAAAACCTAATGGCCTGGAGTTAAGTCATTGAGTGTGTTCTCATGTATTGCCTGTGTGTGTACAACAAATGCTTAACACTACCCTCTGATAAGCCTACTGCTCGACCACACTGCCACAAAACAGAGCATTAGTATTATCTAATTTTCCATCACGGATCTAAAAGAAGAAAACATAGACAGGATCCTTGGCTCCGTTCGCGGCTCAATACCCTTCTGGAGCTCACTTCCCCTGTCTCCAATGGGCCGAGTGGCGATAGCCAAAATGCTCATCCTTCCAAGGTTTCTATATTACTTTACAGCTCTTCCGCTGTGCTTACCGCGTTCCTTTTTTAATAAGCTGCAATCAATACTAACGGATTTACTCTGGGGTAAAGATAGACGCAGAGTGGCGCTGTCAATAACGCAACATCAGCAAGAGATGGGCGGATTAGGAATGCCTAACTTCGAAAGATATTATGCAGCCGCCCAATTATCATGGCTGTCTACATGGCTATGCGACACCCCGTCGGCTGAAAGCAGGATGTTACAGACACATATAGCATCACAGAAGCTGTTACTCTCGATACTAACTAGTACCCCCTACACGTCTCCCAGACTAATATTACTAGAGGCAGCCCGATTCTGCTGGCACAGATATGTCCAAACCAAGTCCACATCTTTCCTCTACTCGCCTCTGTTGCCACTACTTCAATTGCCGGGCACCCAAATCCTGTCAATACACCATGATACACGTGAAATGAATATGCTCCAATTGGGTGATTTATATTCTGGCTCCGCGATGCGTACTTTCGCTGAACTGGTGACAGCAGGCACTATGCAGAATGGGGCCTTCCTAACATTTAATGCCATAAAGCTATTGCTCAATAATATCTGCGGCGCAGGAGACTCGGAACCTCCCGAGTCCCCGCTGCTCACCACTATACTAACCATTGGCAGCTCAAAGAGCATTATTACCATACTATATAAAGCATTGCTCGAAGCAATATGTACAACACTGCCACACGCAAAGGCTCGGTGGGACGCTGTCCTTCCTACCCCACTACCACAGAAGACCTGGGTTACTGCCCTCGCAACAATCAAATCAATATCTCGTAATCCTCGTCTGCGGTACACTCAATTTAATTACCTTCACCAATCATATCTATCACCAGCCCGCATTCAAAAAATCTACCCCAATACAACACCAACATGCCCTAGATGCGCTACACCAGCAGCTGACTTCTACCATATGGTTTGGAGTTGCCATTCCATAAACTCGGCCTGGCAACGTGTGACGGAGGTCACAGCAGAGATCTCATCTCACACCCTAGCGCCCACTCCTGACTCCTGCTTACTCGGCATAAGACATCGCACTAAAGCAGACAAACATACGCACAGATTCATTGACCTGGCATTCGTAGTGTATAAACGCTTGATAGCAATACATTGGAAAGCTCCACATGCTCCCTCCCACGCGACATGGCTACGTGATTTACATAGCCGATCTCAAGCTGAAGCCCAGACACTTCACTTGCTACAACACAGAGGCCTTATCCTAGATGGCCCGGAGGTCTGGGACACATTCGTGGTGGCAATAGAGGCCAGAGACGACATGTATCCCCCATGAACGGGTCTCAACTCACGAACATTACAGCCTGCGCTGACACTGTTAATACCTTAGCCGCATGGCACCAACTCTGATTGTCCTTAAATACACTCATTGCCAATATCCTTCTTCCTCCTCAAAAGACATTTCTTAGCTGTGCCCAACTACTCCCCATACGCTCATACAAGCATGTAACATACAATCATAACATGTAAAATACTCCTGCCCCTGAACCTGTCAACACCACAGACACCCTCTACAGCCTTGAAGTGTTTTCTATATTAGTTACGGATATCGTCAGTGATTGGCCAGACCCCTTAAGCTGCAATCGGTCATCACAATAGCTTGCATGCTAAATGTCGCCTCATTCTCCTTTTATCATGCCCTTAACTCCTTCGCATTATTAGGATTAGTTGTAAAAGTCTCCCCCCCCAGCTATCCTTGTCTTCCCCTTCCAATTCCCCCTTCTCCTCCTTCCTTTTTACACCTCTCGGTGTGGCAATGCTGTGTAAAATTATACAAGTGTGCAAATGTATCGCAAAAGAATGTACAGCTGCTGTATTGTTGTGTGAAGTTTGTGTTCAATAAACAGATTTAAAAAAAAAAAAAAGTATTATCTAATTTTGCCACTATCAACCTCTAAGGGGAACCCTTGGACTCTGTTCACACTATCTCTCACTTTGAGATAGTATCTACAGAGCCAACGTCCTACAGTTTGTTACACATTTGTCCTCCCATTCCTTTTCTACATTTTTGATGTTCCAGAGTAATTAGTAATGCATTCCTGCAGTTGTTTTTTCTTCAACCTAATTGCTGATTGATTTGCTGTGTTTTTCAACATCTGACTTTGGGAGCAGTGCTGGGGTCACCCAGGACATGCGGAAATGTTCAATGGAAGGATGTGTGAGAGATAAACTAATTGGGGTATAATTGTATTGTGTGGTTCTTGCTCTGGTAATAATTTCATGTTGGCTTGGCCACTGTCAGCATCTCTTGTCCTGCATTTGCCCTCCTGATGCATGTTGCAAATTGCTATCATGTGTGTGAGCTGGAGTTTGGTTTGGTCACACATAGAAGGTGTTCATTTGTGCTACCTTCCTGTACCTTTGAATCTTCCAGTTAGTTCATCTCGATGGTCACCCCTGCTGTTGCTGTTATATTTGCTTTCTTGACTTACACTTACGGCACATGGGCATGGCACTTGTTAGTACTATTTGTTATCCCTGAGATACACAAGGCTCCAGTACCTGTGCAAATAGTGTTTATGCACTTCCTGGCAGTGCCAGGGGGACCGCGGTGGTCTTTCTTCTATGGAACCGCATGCTTCACACTTCTGTGGTACGACCGCTAACCAGACGGCAGTTGGATCGCCACCATGGCAATCAGGCCCTTAGTCTCTAGATGAGATTTTAAAGTATACACAGTACTGCAAGGATGAGCAGGAGATGAAACAGCATAAAATTAAGGAGAAATTTATGTTGGTCCAGACTAAGGGGGTCATTACAACCCTGGCGGTCGGTGTTAAAGCGGCGGTAAAACCGCCAACAGGCCGGCGGTAAAAAAAATGGAATCACGACCATGGCGGAAACCACCAACATAGACAGCCACTTTAACACACCGACCGCCACGGCGGTACAAACAAACACCGCGGCGGTAGCCGCCAACAGACAGGCGGAAGACAATGTACCGCCCACAATATTACAACAGGCCAATCCGCCACCTTTTCCGGGGCGGATTCACCACGAACAAAAACACAGCGAAAACAGGACTTAGAAGGGAAAACGCTCACCTCTACACACCCCAAGAGGAACCAGGACGCCATGGAGCCAGAACTCCATATTCTACCTAACATTGTCTTCCTGCTCCTCTACCAGGAGCACGAACGACGGCGGTGAAGACCACGGTGAGTACTGCACCTACGACACAGGGGAGGGGGAAGGGAAAAGAGAGTGACACACACATGCAACACGCAATACCCCCACCCCCACTACAACACACACACAAATACATGTTGATACATCACAGTTACACCCCCCAACCCCCCCAGAAGAATGCAAAGACAAAAGAAAATGATTGTAACAATTGTAATCAATTAAAATCCAGTACTCAAAAAAATATATATACACTATTAACAAATATATACACCAAGAATTCAAGTCCATGTACTGCACATGCATAGTCCGTGGACCACTGGGCCCAAAATTCATGGGCAAAGCCCACACAAGATACCCGATCAAAACAGAGAGAGCACTGCAGGGGCATCAGATAGAAATACAACAGGCACCTCAGGGGGAAGGGAAGGGGGGGCACCTCAGCCGGATAAGTGCACGATGCCAGATCCACGAGGGGGCTCCATGCCCACTGCTTTATCCTGGGGAGTGCAAAGCCACAGTCTCACAAGTCTCTCCAGTGGGTGGTTTGCCCACTGCTTTATCCTGGGGAGTGCAAAGCCACAGTCTCACAAGTCTCTCCAGTGGGTGGTTTGCCCACTGCTTTATCCTGGGGAGTGCAATGCCACAGTCTCACAACTCTCTCCAGTGGGTGGTTTGCCCACTGCTTTATCCTGGGGAGTGCAATGCCACAGTCTCTCAAGTCTCTCCAGTGGGTGGTTTGCCCACTGCTTTATCCTGGGGAGTGCAATGCCACAATCTCACAACTCTCTCCAGTGGGTGGTTTGCCCACTGCTTTATCCTGGGGAGTGCAATGCCACAATCTCACAACTCTCTCCAGTGGGTGGTTTGCTCACTGCTTTATCCATCCTGGGGAGTGCAAAGCCACAGTCTCACAAGTCTCTCCAGTGGGTGGTTTGCCCACTGCTTTCTCCTGGGGAGTGCAATGCCACAGTCTCTCAAGTATCTCCAGTGGGTGGTTTGCCCACTGCTTTATCCTGGGGAGTGCAAAGCCACAGTCTCTCAAGTGGATAACAGTCTCCACTGGTTCTGGAGGGGGCTTTGTGCCCAGATTGCTTCATACTGCCAAGGACTGAGGTAGTGGATGCCTTTCTCCACTGGTTCTGGAGGGGGCTTTGTGCCCAGAGTGCTTCATCCTGCCAAGGACAGAGGTAGTGGATGTGAATCTCCACTGCTTCTGGAGGGGGGGGCTTGGTGCCCAGAGTGCTTCATCCTGCCAAGGACTGAGGTAGTGGATGTGAATCTCCACTGGTTCTGGAGGGGGCTTGGTGCCCAGAGTGCTTCATCCTGCCAAGGACAGAGGTAGTGGAGGCCTTTCTCCACTGGTTCTGGAGGGGACTTGGTGCCCAGAGTGCTTCATTCGGCTCGTGGCGGCCTCAGTAGCGGCGGTGCTTGCGGCGCTCATTAGCCTGCGGTGCTGGTGGGTGGCTCAGTGAATGTGCTGGTGGTGGCGGTTTCCTGGGAAGCAGTGCTGGTGGTGGCAGTGTCCTTGGCAGCGGTGCTGGTGGCGGCGGTGTCCTGGGAAGCGGTGCTGGTGGCGGCGGTGTCCTGGGAAGCGGTGCTGGTGGCGGCGGTGTCCTTGGCAGCGGTGCTAGTGGCGGTCTTGTCCGACGTGCTGGTTGGCGGTGACTTCCCTTTCTTTCTGTGCCCCTTCCCCACCTTGGATGGTGGTGCAGCTGTCTTCCCACTCCCAACTTTAGTCCTGGGAGAGCCCTTGGTGGCAGGTGTTTTGCCCTTCTCCCTCTGGGCAGTGGCCAACTTCTTATGCTTCTGAGGTGGGGGACTGTCCGTGGTCTGGCTCCTTGGCACACTGGCTGCCCTGCTGCTTGGCGCACTCCAGAAGCCGGGTACTGCTGGCACCACTGTTCCCGCTGATGTGGTGGCTGAGGTGCTGGGTTGGGACCTGGAAATGCATGCCCTAGGGGACTGAAGGGGTGGGGGAGGTGAGGGGAAGAGGTCAAGGTTGGACAGAAAAAGATTTTTAGACACACTGGGACGGGTAGATGGAGGGGGTTTGGGAGTGGAGGAAGAGGTAGTGGTTGTAGGAGGTGTACGTTTGCTGACTTTGGGTGAAGGTGCATGGGCTGGAGGCTGTTGTTAGGTGGATGGCTGTTGGGTGGGTGTATGACTGCGTTTGTGTACCTTGGGAGGTGGGCTCACAGACACACTGGGCGAGGACACATGGGATGTGTGAATGGTAGTGGAGGTGGTGAGTGCACGTGAGCGGTGTGTGGTGATGGGTGTGCTGGTGATGGACGTAGTGGCTGAAGATGTAGTGCATGCAGGTGTGAGTGGAGACGTGACAGGGAGGGAGGAGGGAGACGAGGAGGGGGACACAGTGGAGGCAGTGGATGTTGGTATGTCTGCATGGCTATGATGCTTGTGTGAGTGCCTGTGGGATGTGTGGTGCTTATGTTTGCCAGAGCTTCCCTTGTGTGTTGAGGTGTGTGCATGCTGGTCTGATGGTGTGCTTGGGATAGGCTGAGGTACAGGGGTTTGGGTCTGGGTGGAAGAAGTTGGAGGGGGGAGGCTGGACACAGGGACAATGGCTCGCTGTTGGGCTGCCTGGCCAGAATGAATGCCCTCCAGGTATGCATTCGTCTGTTGCAACTGCCTCGCTACACCCTGGATGGCATTCTGAATGGTAGACTGCCCAACAGTGAGGGATCTTAGGAGTTCAATGGCCTCCTCACTGAGGGCAGCAGGGCTGACAGGGGCAGGGGCTGAGGTGCCTGAGGTGAAGGAGATGCTCATCCTCCCGGGTGAGTGGCCACAGGGCACACGCTGAGGGGCTGCTGGGAGGGCGGTGCTGCTAGGGGGGGTGGCGGCTGTACCTGTAGATGCAGAGGGCACAGAGGGGCCTGCCACCGCAAGGGAGATCCCATCAGAGGAGGAGTCCGTGTCGCTGGTCTAAGCTCCTGTCCCCACTGTGGAGCTCCCCTCACCCTCCGTCCCACTGGTGCTTTCAGACTCCGTTGTCTCACCCTCCGGGGTCATGTGGGATGCAGCTCCCTCCTGCTCCGGTGCCACTGCTTCTCCGCCTGATGATGCTATTGCACACAAGAACAGGGAGACCACAAAAAGGGGGGGAAAGACAGAAGAAAGACATGTTCAGTGCATGCAATACCGCTACAGTTGGCGGACACTACAGACACAGAAGCCCTCTGCATTACGCCGTGCAGTTAGAGTTCCCTAATTAATCACAGGGACATGGGGTACAACGCCTATGCCCAATTGCTGCACACATGGAAGTCACACAAGCCTGACTAGGTGTATTTGGCTCGGAACACTGGTGGGGTGGGGTGCCACATGGCCTGCCTTACGAAGGGACCTTGCCTACTAAACTCGCCCTGGCCTAGGGGAACCTACAGCCTACCTCCCCCACCCAGACACCTCCAATGCGCGCTGATTCAGCTGAATGAGAGTGTACTCACCCCCTTGTGGCTGCTGTGATGCTCTCAAGCGCCCATCCAACTCCGGATACGCCACCGCCAGGATCCGGAACATCAGGGGGGTCATGGTGCGACGGGCACCCCTCCCACATTGGGAGGCCATCCCCAGCTGGGCCTCCACCGTCTTCTTGCTCCAACGGCGAATGTCCTCCCATCTTTTCCGGCAGTGGGTGCTCCGTCTGTGGTGGACCCACAGGGTCCGGACTTCCTTGGTGATGGCATGGCAAATATCCTTCTTCTGGTGGGCGCTGACCCACAGGAATAGTACAGGGGAAAAGGAGAAGATATAACCGTCCGGACCGTCACAGTCATTGGCCCACATTCCTACCCTTGCCATGACACACATGCACACACCGTTGTTTCATGCATGCCTCTTTCTCCCCCCCTATCTTCCGTCCACACCACTCCACACAGGCATTGCCCATATAGCATGCTCACAGTGTACTTACCTGTTTGTCTGGAGGACCGTAGAGTAGTGTGTACTGGGGGAGGACCCCATCCACTAGTTTCTCCAACTCCTCCGTGGTGAAGGCAGGGGCCCATTCCCCAGACACATGAACCATTGTCTCTTCCAGACTGAGGTCACAGCACCACTTGCACTGTAGGTCCTCTCCTGTCGAAGATCAGGTATGAAGTGAGTGAACAGATAGAAAATGGCAGTGACGTCCGCAAGCGGTGTGTACCGTCACCACCAATGTAAATCGTCATTGGCTCCTGGGACCCATAGGGTCCAATGTTAACCAATGCAGCATTGCGCTGCGGTCTTCGACCGCCTACCAGGACGGTGTACAACGCCAGCGCAGTTACCTCATATCCCCTTGTCCCACATTACAGGTCAGACAGCCGCCATTTCAGGGGGCCACATGGCATTATTTTTAAATGTGTCACACATATCTAGGCCTTGCAGACACACTAAGACAGGCACATAGTAGATTTAAAAATGTGTGCAATAAAGTTGTGTTTTCGTACCTCAGTGTTGGTTCACCCTCTGCTTGCTGTTCTCCTCCATAGAGCACATCCGCTGGGGCAGGTGAGGAGATGGCGGCATCCTCCGGTTTACAGACCGCTGGTGGACCCGTCGACAATGGAAGAGCGACATGTAATTGTCACCTACAGACTGGACCGTGCCACAATCCATGAACTGTTTGCCCAGTTGGAGCCGGACCTGATGTCAGCCATCCGCATCCCACAGGTATCCCCCCTCTAGTGCAGGTCCTGTCAGTACTCCATTTCCCGGCAAGTGGGTCTTTTCAGACGACAGTGGCCATAGCATCAGGGATGTCACAGCCTATGTTCTCCAACGTGTTGTCCAGAGTGTTGTCTGCCCTGCTGAAACACATGAGCCGCTGGGTCTCCTGAAACTTGGCCAGTACCATTGCCATTGTCTCCTGGGAATGGTGGTAGGCTCCCATGATGTTGGAGAGGGCCTTATGGAGAGTGGGTTCCCTGGGTCTGTCCTCCCCCTGTCGCACAGCAGCCCTCCCAGTTCCCCTGTGTTCCTGGGCCTCTGTCCCCTGAACCGTGTGCCAACTGCCACTGCCCCCAGGTCCCTGATTTTCTTGGGGTGGTGGGTTTGCCTGGGTTCCCTGTAGTGGTGGACACACTGCTGCTTGACGTATCCTGGGGACAGAGATATGGGCCCGCTGGGTGGGTGCTGTGCTGGTGTTTCCAGGGGGGAAGCTGCGGTGGGTGCTTGTGCCAGTGTGAGGGGAACCAACTGTCCCGAGGTCCCAGATGGGCTGGGCTGGTCATCTAGATCCAGTTGGACAGAGCTGCTGTCATCACTGTGGGCCTCTTCTGTAAGGGGAGTGGACACATCTGGAACCTCCTGTCCGGTGACATTGGGTAGGGGTCCTGCAGGGGTGTAAAGGCATGATTATTGCATCTGTGTGTGCCATGGTGTGCAATGGGTGGGTGATCCTGTACCCCAGTGCTTGCATTCTTGTCTAGGACCTTGTGTGCTAATTGTTTAGGGGTCTGTGTGGGTATGTGTAGTGGCCATGCATTGGTGATGGGTGTCCATGCTTTGTTGTTGCATGCAGGGCTTGGTGTTTGGATGTGTGGTTTGTGATAGTGGGACATATGTGAGGAGTTGGAGTGATGGGGTGAGGACGAGGGTGGGGGTATGTGATAGAATGCAGGTAGGGTGGGGGATAGGGTAGTTAAGATTTGACTTACCAGAGTCCATTCCTCCAGCTACTTCTGCGAGGCCCTCAGGATGCAGTATAGCCAAGACCTGCTCCTCCCATGTTGTTAGTTGTGGGGGAGGAGGTGGGGGTCCGCTGCCAGTCCTCTAAACCACAATGTGGTGTCTTGAGACCACAGAACACACCTTCCCCCGTAGATCGTTCCACCTCTTCCTGATGTCATCCCGTGTTCTTGGGTGCTGTCCCACTGCGTTGACCCTGTCCACGATTCTGCACCATAGCTCCATCTTCCTAGCTATGGTGGTGTGCTGCACCTGTGATCCGAATAGCTGTGGCTCTACCCGGATGATTTCCTCAACCATGACCCTGAGCTCCTCCTCAGAAAACCTGGGGTGTCTTTGCGATGCCATGGAGTGGTGTGGGTGATGTGTGAGGTGGTGTGTGTTGTGATGTGTGGGTTGATGTTTAGGGGTGTGTAGTTTTTTGTGCATGGATGTTTATGCGTGATGGTGTTGTGTGCCTCTGTATGGTAGTGTTGTCTTTGCTGTGCTGTCTCTCTGGCCTTCGTCTAAATGTCTGGTCGTAAGGGTTTGTGGGTGATGTGGGTATGTGTTTTATATTGTATTGGGAGTGTGGGAGTGGTGTGTTATGTGTATCAGGTGTGTGTATTTGGAATTGTCCAATGTGGTTGTGTTTTGTAAATGTGTGTGTATTTTGAGTGCGGCTGTGTGTACTGTCAATGGAATACAGCGGTTGAAAGACCGCTGCGTGGATTCGTGGGTCGTGATAATGTGGTCATATTCCTGTTGACGTGATGGTGGAGGTTTTGTTATCGCCAGTTTATCACTGACCTTTGGTGTGGCGGACTTGTGTGGGTGTCTGGATTTTGGCGGATTCCGAGCTGTGGGTCGTAATAGCTGTGGCGGAATTCCGCGGCCGCGGCAGTGTCTCGGCGGTCTTCTGCATGGCAGTAAGCAGAATTTACTGCCAATGTAATGAGGGCCTAAATTTGCTCATTTGTCGGAAATGGTGGCGCAGTTCAAAATGCGAATGGAATGCAAACAGGAGGTTTTCAAGCAGGAATGCACGGTGTTCAAGGAGGGATAAAGGTGTTACAAGGCAGAGGAAGAGGTGCTTCGATTGATCCAAGTACAGGTGTTCATGTTACGACGCTGAAGAAAATGACTCCTTGTTATCTTTGTAACAGGGTCGGTCAATGGAAGCTCAAGTGTAGGCTCAATCCAGATAGATGTATCAATAATCAGCCACAGGGTGGAAATCAAATACAAATGCAGAATATCCCAGTCCAACAGAACAAGTCCTGATGGAAAATCCAACTCAAATGTTAGCTGAGCCACAAGCGCCTGCAGTTCAATCAAATGTAAATAATCCAAGAATAAATCAAAATCAGTTACCCAAATTGAATTGGGATCTAATGCAGATGCAAAATCAGAATGAATGAATTTCAGCAGTTTCTTATGTTTGATAATTCTGAAATGTTAGACTCAGGCATGTCACAATGACGGTGCCTGAGAGAGGAGACAAATTGCATGCTCTGAGCAGCCTTCTAGGTAGACCAGAGGGGACCATTTGTAGCAGGTGAGGTGAATGGCCACCAAGTGTCTTTTCTTAGTGACACAGGAGCTACCCGTACCACTGTGAGAACAGCAGAAGTACCATACCTACCCCTCTTGGAAAAACAGATCCAGGTTGTAGGAGTGACAAATAGACAAATTACAAACCAGATTTCAAAAGAGGTTCCTGTAAAAATATGTTCATTTGAAGAAAATTATCAATTTGTGGTATGCTATTCAACCTTAACTGTTGAATAGCTTAGCTGTTAACCTTTTAGGGAGAGCTTTATTGTGCAAGCTAAATTGTACCATGTATTGCACACCACAGGGAGTTGAATTTCAAACACATGATGAGGATGTAGATTTTAACATTGCTCAGCAAGAAATGATAGGGATCTATCCAATGCACGCAATAAGATAGTTACCTGCAGATTCACAAGAGACCGTTAATCCAGAAGTGTGGATTTCACAGGAAAGGATTTTGGATTAATTAAAGGAACAGAACCAGTCAAAATAAACGTAAAACCAAAAGCAGTTTTTCCCAACTTTTGACAACTTACTCGTAGCATCAGAGACAAAAGAATCTTGCAAAATTGATACCATTGCATTATTGAATCATTTGGCAGAGAATGGACATGAACCCCTCATTATGACCCTGGCGGTCCGAAGCCCACCAGGGCCACGGTAGCGGTCTCACCACCGAAGACCACCACATTGTGAGTCTGGCAGTTTGGCAGAGGCCAAACCACAACATCCCCGCCTGTACCGCCAGGGCGGTTGGAAAGCCGAACTGGAGATTAGCATCTCTGACCCAGCGATCCGCTGAAGACAGTCGGAGGTATAATGAGTCGGCTTTCCGCAGCGATAGCACCGCCACAAAAACACTGGCGGAAAGGCTACCGGTGATAGGAAATGTCTTCCCTGTCACCAGCAAACGACTCACCGAACCCCCCGGCAATCCCAAAACCCCCTACCCCTCCTTCCATACTAGAACCCCCCACCCCCCTTCCAGAACAGCACCCCCCTTCCCACCTCCCTTCCCGAACAGCACCCCACTCCCCACATACATGCACACACACACCCACCCACACGCACCCTTCATACACTCATTCACCAATACACATACATACACGCATTCACACAAAGATTCCAACACGTGCTCACTTCAACAATCATACATGCATTCAAACCCCATACACACACACACGCATTCAAACACCCATACAAATACACATACACACACGCAGTCCAACATGTATTCAAACACCCATACACACACGCATAAACATACACATTCAAACATGCATTCAAACACCCATATACACACGCATACACACATGCAGTCAAACATGCATTAAAACACCCATACACACATGCATACACACTTACATTCACACATACATACAATACCCACTCACACACGCACACACCACCCAACACCCTCCCACACCCTCCCCTGTCGGATGATCGACTTCCCTTGTCCAGTGAGGAGGTCATCCTCCAGGGAACGGAAGCAGGCGTTTCCACCGCTGGCAGCGCCCTACCATCAGGACACCACCAGGCCATATTACAGGTCATATTACGGCTGGCGAAGTCCTTTTGGCTGGGCGGGTAAGGTGGTGGAACCGCCTCTGCGACTCCGACCGCCAGCACGACTTCTGGAAGATTTTCGCTCAAATCCTTCAATACTCGTAATATAGTGGTCAGAAGACCGCCAACATTGATGGTCTGGCGCCTGTGGCTTCGGCGGTCTTGAGAAAAGGCCGCTGAGGTCATAATGAGGGCCAAAGTGTCTCCAAATAAACTGCAGTATTGTCAAAAAGAGGTACAATACTTTGCACACATCATTGAAAAAAGAACAAGGAGAGTGTTGAGCAAGATTTGAAGCCATTCTGAGAATGAGTCCTCCTAAAACGCAGAGAATCTGAATGTTTTGGGGAATGGTTGGCTACTGTAGATGGTGGATATCTAACTTTTACTTGGTAGCAAAACCTTTACTAAGGTTAACACACAAAGATGTGCCAGATCCAATCCCATGGGAAAATGAATGCATGAAAGCTTTTCTAGAGCTGACAGAACATCTCTCCTGTGCCCCGGCGCTGGGAATGCCAGATTATTCAAAATATTTCATACTGTTTGGTAGTGATAATATGGATTCACTCTCTCAGTGCTAACACAATTGAATAGGGATGCCAAAAAGTTGGTTGTTTATTTTTCAGTGACCCTTGATCTCATAGCCGCTGCTTTGCTTAGCTGTTTCCAACCAAAAACAACAGAAGATGGACAGAATGCAGAACAAATCAAACATTCACCCCCAGTCATAGATATGGGTTTAATCCATCAGTTCTTTTTGCTTCCCATGCCAATCCAGATTGGACCAAGCCATATGCAAATCAGTCTTGACCCTGTTCCCCATGGGAACAGTCCAGCCCGAACTGCCAGGCCAGGTCTTCACTGGACCAGAAACAAGCATCCTGAGACCGGTTTCAGGGTATCACAATTCATCAGCCAGGCTAGCTTGAATCTGGTGGGGGGGATGGTGAGGGGGTTCAGGAGGGCCTACAGGGAGATTGGGGGGGGAGGGATGGGGGTTCAAATTTCAGGGTTCAGGGGTGTGGGGGTGAGCCTAGGGGCTTGGGGGGTTGGTGGGGGTTGTGGCAGTGGAGGGGGGCCTAGCATGTCACATACCGGTGACAAGAATAAGAATTCCTGTCACCAGTATTCTTTCCACCAGGGATTACTTGGCGGGGTATCCTGCCAGGAAATCCCTGGTGGAAATGGGATCATTATTCCACCATCAGCCTATGGTCGACCGCCGGGTCGGCGGTGGCTACCTTCGGCCCAGTGGCCGACTCAGCTCGGTGGTGGGTGATGAACTGGCTGCTTTGCAGGCAGTTCACTACTTGCATCATTATATGGTGGTCGAGTACCTCCATGCCGTTGGTGGTCATACCGCCTCTGCCCGTGCGGTGGTGCTCGAACGCCAAGATCATAATGAGTGCCTATATGTTATTATAAGATGGTGGGGGTCTTTGTATTAATGACTCTTGTTTTTACCATTCTGTTTCTTGCACCATTCATTATCCTTATCACTGCAGCCAATGCAACTTACTGTAGATTGCAGTCTTGTTAATAAAACCCATTGAAAACTTTACTGCATCTCCTTCATTGCCAGTGTTTGATTGAGACATGTTGTTCATGTGAGAAAGGGGTAGTCTCCGTTTAACCCCGACCTCCCTGAGATATCGCAATGTTGAGTCCATGCGTAAAGGCTGCCACAAATCACCTTTTACTGTTTGGGTTTTGGTGAGGTACTGCTTGTGAGCCGGGAGGGTTGGGGCGACAGTTGGATTGGCCTAGTCGCCTATAAACATAAATACTGTCATCTTTAAACCAGCAGTCTTGCCTAGACCAAGAGTCAAACTACAACATGGCACTACTAACAATGGTGTTTAGGCACTAATTTATGGATACCCTGACTATCACTGTCTCACGCACAACAGGTACCCTAAGTACCATTATACAGAGATGTCTGTGGTCTTGGGGAAAATCCTCCTCAGCTGGACAGGGAGCACCTAACTAGGCTGTAGGTTGTTCGAGCTCGAACTATTAAAAGGACTTCTTCTCCCCACTTGGTGTTCCACCTCTTTACCCATTTCAATATGGTTAACGCCATAGACATTACTGAGAATGCTAGACAAACATTAACATTACACCAAGTACCGCGTGGCTGAACAGGCGAGGGCGGGGATGTCACATTCAAAGTAGAAGCTAGAGAAGCTTACCAAATAGAAACATTTTACTCTTGGGTCACCTTTCCTGAGGAAGACCAAAGATCATTCACATTCCACACATACAGAATTGCAAACGCACCTCAACGGTACCAAGTACATAAGTATCTTGAAATACCGATTACTTATCAATGGTTTAATGGCGTCCTACCACACGTAATACAACCCGTGAGATTAGGTCCCTTTGGTAATGAAGGACCAATGTGGCTTATGTTTGCCACATATACAACTCTCCCTAGTGTACAAAACATGCAGGCAGCAGATCTGCACAATCTATACTTTGAGCTAATAATGCTATATAGATGACTTGTTCAGTTCGTATTCAAACTTTGAACATTACACCAGCGCGGCTAGCACCACCAGCACCTGCTGGTTACCAATTGGCTACTACTGAGATAAATTCACAAACAGTACATTTCATCATGGGTAAAGTACCAATGGAATGAGAGAAAATCCTGTTCTTGATAGCCCAGAAAACAAATCAGCTGGAAGCTGTGTTTCCCCCACACAGGAACACAGGAAAAACATCGAATTCTTACAATGTGTTTTCCTTTTGGGATGCCTGAAGGACAAAGTACCACCCCTAAGGAAGGTACTAAAAAAGCACCGAAGGGTTTCAAAAAGGTCTGGGATAGACAAAAGCAAATTAAAGACAGACAAAGTCAGAGAGCATATTTTCCACACCCGGAAAATCTCAGACATAGAGAAAATAAAAAGGCTCCTGACAGATATACTGATTCACTTCCCTCTCGTTCCTTTCAAGACGCACCAGATAGACGTAGCGAGAGAGTGGGCTGGTCAGAGCAATGCCTTGACTACGTGAAACAGAAGAAAGACTCACCACAGTCTTCAGCCAAAAAAGAAGATAAGTCTCGACAACTAAAGCCACAATTTAAAAAGAAAAAGGTGGCAGCACTGCCAATTAAAATGCCAGTACACTTGAAAACACTCCTGAAGAACAAGACGTGTACAGTGACACTGCTAGACAGCGAGGCAAAGGACATGGTATGTCGCCAGAGTATGAAAGATTATCTGGATGCGACAGCAACTAGCAATTTTATTGCAGCTGAGACTGTGGACGGGTGCGTTCTCCCGCCCGACAGGGTTTATGATTTAAATATCCAAATTGAGGGAGATACAGAGTGCACCATTAGTGTGATATTCTGGGATGAACTTAGTTGTGATATCCAGCTGGCCGAGAAGAACTGTCCACCCCAGCACGTCTGCAAGCTCCCAAATGGGGAAAATGTAATTTTGCCCTCTTTCTCTGATCTTGTTCCAGAAGCGGTAAAAAAAAGCCTATGCTGTCAACTGGGCTTTAGCGTAAGCACCTGCACTATACTCCAATCATGTAGTTTGGGACAAGGATTCTCCTTGTCATTTAATACCTATTAGGTCTAACCCCAACCTCAGCCACAAAATCCTGTTAAAAATGAAGGAAAAGCTCCAGTGAGGGAGATCCTCACTCAGCTTGAGTACCAGGGAGTAATAGAGCCCTATGCCTCTGCAATAAATAACCCTTTATTCCCAGTAACAAAACCCCACCATTCATACAGAACAGTCTTAGATTACAAACACCTGAATGGTCATAAACACACATAAGCAATACAAAATCCACACAGTACATGACTTATAAATAACACAGTGCGCCAAAAATGTAAAACAACCTTGGATATCTCCAACATTTTGTTTCTGCCCAAATTTAGCACACACAAGTCAAGACCTAAGTGCATTCTCATTTGGCTCACAAAAACACCTCTGCCGTTTGCCCCAAGGCTATAAGAACAGCCCTGGGCTGTTCTCAGCCCGTGTCACATCAATATTGCATGATATTAATAATGAGACCCTATCCTATGGGGATGATATCAATCTCACAGATGACAACCTCAACATACATCTTGCCAGTGTCAATCGTATCGTTCTAGGATTCCCAGCCCTTGGCTATAAATTGAATTTAATTTTAGTAAAAATAAAATAGCCTTCCTCATCGTATTGTTCCTGGGATACAAGCTATCAAATGAGGGCAGGAGCACTCTAACAGAAACTCTTCTGATGGTGTGATCTATGCAAACAGACCAAACAATATGTCCTGTGTTGTGACATCTGCCACCAGATAAAGGGCTCTAGCATCAAACACCTTCTGCAGACATCCCTCCTAGTGTCCAACAGGCTACTACAATATGTGTACCTGGACCACTGTGGCCCCCTACAACCTGATGGTGCATATAAATACATCTTAGTACCTGTAGATTCCTGTTCTAGATGTCTGTGGGTATAGCCTCAGCAGTCGGCTGACGCTCGAACTGTTATAAAAGACTTGCTGATCTTTATTGTTACAAATGCGGTTACAGCATTCCATTCGGACCAGGGTCCTGCCTTTGACTCAAAGGCACTCAGGGACACCATGGGGATGATGTGTGTTGAACTCCATTACTCCTCACCCTACCAACCCGAGGGAAATTAATTTGTGGCGAGGAGGAATCAAGATCTAAAGCAGTTCTTAACAGCTACAGTACTAGGGTCTACCCGTGCTGGCTTCATCACCTATATGGGGTCCAGAGAGCACTGAATAATCTGCCAAGAAGGTCCTTGGGGGGACGCACTGCTTATGAGGTTCTCTTTGGGAAACCTATGTATGTCCCAGATGTAGACGACCCTGGCTTGCATTTTTTCTCTGGTTTGGTTTTGTGAATGTTTTCTTCCTACTTATAAATGGTCATTACTTTCCTGAACGCTCCTCTGCTGAGCCTGTGGATGAAACCTTAACTCCATATCTTTCGTCACATAAGGTCCAAAGAGATTTGTCCCTTGTGAACATTTCAGACTACCTGTTCCTGATGGGATAGTGTGGGATAAAGTTCAATTTGATATGTGTGGTCCTGCAGAGGTCATTCAAATGCCATATGTCTTTAAAATTTCAATGACTGATGTAATTACACCTGGTGTTGTAGCTGATGTTTGGGATGTTCAGACAGTTGATTCCATATTGACTGAAATAAAGGACTATGCTCTATTTGAAAGTGATGATGTGTATACCAACACAAAGAATTATGGGGAAACGTTCTACTATAACTGGGGACATTACTACCTGCACCATGTAACTAGACACAGATCAGTATTCAATTAGACACAGTGGGAAAACTGTTCATCTCCGTCTGTGGGGAGCCCAAAACATATTCAGATAAATTCACATATTTTACTGGGCATGACATTAAGAATTCAGAGTCCTATTATTTCAAGTTACCGCCTTCTAAAATTAGGTACATTTTGCTAACTAACACAAAGTCAATTTATTCAGATTCCTTTGTTTCCCGTCTTGCAGTTGAAGGATACGAATACTGGAAGAACACTATTGATGTAAAAGGTGTATGGGGACCACAAGATTGGCAAATGCAGGGTACAGAAGCTTTATTTAGAGCGTACCTTATTCCTATACAAATTATCTTTCTAAATGACACCATTCAACAGACATCCTGTCTGGGGTTAGCAAAAATGAAGGAAATAAAAGCACCTAGCATCCCGACACCGGCAATGCTAATTAATTGGCAATCCTTCCTGAATGTCACTGAGGAAGAACTAGATGCAAAGGTTTAGGCTGGTACCTTTAATTCTTCACTTTTCAGTCCCAGCGGTTAGTTATTATGGCCAATAGACACAAATGAGTCTCAGGCACGTTTTGTGAAATAACACCAAACAATAACTATGGCAACACTGACCAAAAAACTAATGCACATTCCTCTGATTTTTTATATATATATATATATATATATATATATATATATATATATATAGTAAACAAAACTGGTTCTCAAACATATAGAGTACACTGTTGCCAAAGTGTACGTACTGGAATCTCTGAAGAAAACCAGTAGAAACCTAGAATCAAAAGATAGCAGAGCACACCATATGGAATTCCAAGCACAATTAACTCATATAATAAGAGATAATAGAGACTAAATGAGAAAGGATGATAAATCCCTTAATTTGAAAAAGGTTTAACAAAAATTTATGAAAGTGTTCAATCTTTTATCTAAACATAAATAACTGCCAATATAGCTAGAATTGTAATAAGTACATATACAGAATAAATATACAAAACAAACGTATAACAAAATGATACATATATACAAAAAATAATATATGCAATATGACATTAACACATAAAACATGATATATCATAATGTTCACAAATCCTCTAAATTTGAAAATGAGAAGGGCCTAATGATGTAAACTTCGGCCCCTATGCTAGGGCTTCAGCCGACATGTGTTTCATCCATACACGGACATTTTCAAGGCTGATAAATCACAACACAAAGAATCATATTAATTAAATCAATTTACACAAAATATACCAAACCTCTAAACCCTATACAATTTTAAAATTATCAATATGACCATGTTAACATTAGCAAAAACCCACAGCAGATCATAGACATAATTGAAGAAAGAACACCCAGTGTTCCCTACTGCATCATACCTGCATGATGCATATTAAGATCAATTAGGACCTGAAAAATCTTAAAATAACCTGTGCAATCATGGTGTAAAGAGAGAGTGAACTTTAGGAAACACAAAATGCACAAAATATAAGCTATCCATATTTCCAGATACAGAGAGCAAAACTTGCACAATATAGTAGTAGAACCAACCCAGAAAGATACAAAGGTGATAGTGACACAAATCATATGCAAATTATATATCTTATTCACAAACGTTACCCTTATTTCCCAACTTGAAAACTACAAAGAAACAGAGACATTCTTCAGTCAAAATGGTAACAAATATTACCCAAACATGTATTCAATGAGCACTCTATGTACCAATCATATAAAGATGCCCAATAATTATATAATGGAAGTATCCAAAATGGGCCAAAAGGGGCTGAACGATCCTTTTAATCCAATCGTCCAAAATGCAATACGAAAGCTGACATATGATAGAGTCAGCGTCAATCTCCTTGGTAGACACAGCGACCACAGAACCCCTTCTCCTTCTAGGAACACATTTACTCAAAAGAATCAGTATTGCCAAAGGTAACTTCTAATTCAAACTAGCAATAACTTTATATATTCCTTAATTAAAATAACAAATCAGGTAACATAAAAAAACGAACAGTATATGTTCACTAGATTAGAACTGTCTGTTACACAATATCCACCCATTATATATTTGATACCTGTGTTCCGTTGCCTGCCTTCTGGTTTCAAATTCACACATGTTCGTACCCCTCCCTGTAAGACTCCGAATGACATACGGCAGACTCATTCAAATAGAGCAGTGCTCTGTGAGCACATGATTAACTCATCCAATAACGTAGTCTGATGTAAGTTGCACCGAAAGGCGGCCATGTATAAGTTGGAAAGAGAAGGTAGACAATCCTCACCTCAACCATCGAAAATACACCACTCGTCTTTAACAGAAAAAGATGTGGCAGCCATCTTAACAGTGCCCGATGACACATTCTCATCAATAGCGACAACCCCATATCACACAACACTTCACCTGCATCACATTGCAAACAATGACATCTCCGTTATGAAAGTTTAAATCACTCAAGAAACAAATGCCTTTATTAAAATGTCCAATGCTAGGTTCCACCAAAACCAAGCAGTAAATGTACATTGGTTTGAAACTACTTATTTGACAAAGTCCACTCATTATATAATCGGTACCTGTATTTCACAGTCTGAGTTTAGAATCCAGATTTGCGAATATTCGTATCCCTATGCAGTTCCAGACGACATACGTCAGACTCATTTCAATGAAGCAGTGCTCTATTAGCACACAATTAGCACCGTCCAATAGAGCATCTCGATGTTGCAGGTTGCGAAGACAAGGAGGCCATATGGAAATTGGAGAAAAAGGGGAAACAGTCCCCACCACAACCATCAAAAATACACCTCTAGTTTTGAGAGAGGTAAATCAGGCGGCCATTTTAGCAGTACCAGAAATCCTCATTTGCAACCACCCCATATAACACAACGCTTCTCCTGCATCACATTGCCAACCAACACATCTCTATTATATAGATAAGCATCACTCGAAACACCGTTAGTGAAACGTCAGATCAATTTTGTATCAGAGTTGTTAGCTGATGTTTATTACATCACAAACTGTTAGTAAACATGTACATGCAGTGATAATTGATGTTAGGTGACTATTACAAGTAGCAAACCAATGGAAAAGAAAGCAGTTGATAAAGTTATTAAACACATATTCTCTGTCCCACATAAATAGAAAGATATGTACAAACCCTCCCATGAGTTTGTATATAACAATTATATCCTGTATTTACAAAAAGTACCAAGTTCATTTACAACAAAAGTTTGTCAACATTGCTTTTGACTTTGGCCTGCTGTGCTTGTATGTTTTAGCTATTTTTAACAAGTTTGTAATTAGATATTACTTATCTTTTAAAAGATTTTATCTGTTTTTAGTCCAGAGCATTTTAGCTTGGGTTCATTGCATTTTAGCTTGGGTTCATTGACTTTCTCTGGCGTCATTAGGTTGCCATCATACTTGTTCTGGCAATGGGGAGGGTGTAGTGGATCTTATTTAATTTTAATGGGAATCAGGACTTTAACTTAGCCTTTGGCATGCAGGCTTGTGCCCATGTCACCCAGTGACTTTTAACCTACTTAGCTTGCTCTGTTTTAGCCCATTTATTTTATTTTATTTTATTAATTCCCCCAAGATGGCTGACATGTTTATAGTTAGGAAGATGTTTTAGTTTCACGTTATCAGTGCCATTTTGTAAAGGCGTCACTATCAGCGTCAAAGATAAATGAGATACGTAGGTTGTTACATTATGTACTTTCCAACTTTCGTGTGCCAGTAGCATATTGTACTTTTTCAGGGAATTGTTTATATAATTGCCGCCCCAAGCATGCCTTCTTATCAATTCGTTAGGAACATACCTGCGGCAGGGGTCCTACCAGATCTGTATAAATATATCTCACACAGCCAAAATAATTAGAAGGATCCTACCAGATGATACCGACACTATCTATGCTACACGTCGCCTTGATGCTGACCCAGTCTTCGTGCCCCTACAGAGTCTGATCTAGAGACCTCATTCCAAAGTAACAAGGGTTGGGAACTCTTCTCATGGACATGGTACTGGCAGATTAGGTTTAACACACCTAGCTCTCCTTAGGTTAGAGATTAGGTTCATCATGCTAGGGTACTAGGGCTTACTTCACATCTATTCCATACTATATGTTATTGCAAGATGGTAGAGGTCTTTTTATTCATGACTATTGTTTTCACCATTCAGTTTCATGCATCATTCATTATCCTAATCATTGCAGCCCATGCAACTTATCGACTTGCAGTCTTGTTAATAAAACCTATGGAAACCTTTACTGCATTTCCTTCATTGCCTGTGTTTGATTTAAACATGTTGTTCATCTGAGAAAGGGGTAATCTCCGTTTAACCATGACCTCCCTGAGATGTCGCACTCTTGAGTCCATGTGTAAAGGCTGCCACAAATCACCTTTTAATATTTGGGTTTTGGTGAAGTACTGCTTGTGAGCCGGGAGTGCTGGGACAACAGTTGAAACTTGTTGTAGAATTCACCTAGTCACCTACAAACATACGTACTGTCATCTTTAAACCAGCAGTCTGGCCTAGAGCAAGAGTCAAACTACGACAACATATGATAAATAGAATATTTAAACATTTAAATTCTAATGACAAATCTCATTATTGTTTACTGAAGAATTCACTATGTTCTTACTGATGTTTGAATTGTGGCTTCCCCTTCCTCTGCTTATCTCCAAGATGCCCTATTTGGTATTCTAAGAGTTGCAGAAAATGTACTATTTTCCATGCTCCCTCCCCAAACTGTAAGTTGAACCCAAAGCCATTTGACTAACTAATCGAAGTGGGAATTGAGGAGTGTGGGGGTGAGTGTAATAGCCTGCATTGTTGTGCTGTAACAGCTGTAGCAGTTGATGCCACCATTTTAGGTAATCTACTATGCCTCTTAATTATTTTTCAACCATTGAGGGTAGATTTGTGTGCGCTTGTTTTTGTGGCTTTATTAAATGTAGAATCTCACTTATAACAATCAAAGGAGTAGTATTTAGAGCACTTCCAAAGTGCGCATTCATTTACTATGTTCTATTTCGATTAACGTATATTTAGTCCGGAGCACACCGAGAAATTATAATAATTATAGACAAATGAAAGTAAAAAGTGCGACTCTTGGGTCCTGTCTCAGTACACAACCAAGGAGCAAAATATTTGCTTAAGTTGTTGATGATCAGTCAGAGTTACAATATGTTAAAACAAAATGAAGCCCAGGCATGACGAAAATATAGGTTCTATTTAGAGTAGCTGTATTCAACTGTAGTTTCCCCTTTCATGAGGTTATATAGGTCAGTTAAAGTGATATTTTGGGATCTGTAAATGATATCTATTTAAATAAGGTACATTTAGTGAAATAGGTTTAGTATTAGGAGATATTACATTTATTTAGCTTGAATACCTGGATACAAATATTCTATTACTGGTTGTCTTTTGGGTCACATTTTTAATAAATGTTTGTAGCTTTTTTATTTTGCAGTGTATGTAACCAGGAAATTACCTAGCTGAAGTTGGGAATACAAAAGGAAATATTTTAATTTATAAATATAGTCTAATTTAATATTACATGTGGCTATTTGTTAGGTGCTTTTAGGTCGGATATATTTTATATAGTTACAAAAATAATTGTGTGCTTACTTCAGTTTGCCTCTGTTGTGCAAATTAACATCCTCCTCACTCCTCAGGTAGGATTGGTAAGAGTTTTGATTGCTGTCTGTTCTATTTATACTTTTCAGTTATTCGTTGTGAATTTATATTTGTTAACCAATGTAGTTTTGAATCTGAATGGTTCAGTAATTATATTTTTATTTGTTTTAATTAACAGGAATTTGAAAGTGTGCTTTTTCTAACTTTGTTATATAAATCTTTTTTGGACTTGCATATATATTTCTATATTGTTGAGGTGCATATTATTTTTTGTATGACATTTTTGCTGTTAATATTTTTGTTTTGAACATTATAGTATTTTACATAGGCTGCATTGATAGTCAGTTATTGTAGTTGATGTTTACGCTACAATATTTTTCTTGTTGATGTTGTGACATTAAATTCAGTATTGGAGTGGGCCAAAAGGCAATCATTGAAGAGGTAGTCTAGCTCCTTTACAGTATCTGGAATGATGGTGCAAGCCTGATACGTGGAGGGATGTGAATGTAGATCTTTGTTGCAAAATGGTAGAAGGCTTAACCCTTCTGGGTAAATGATCAGAAGTCCTGAAGGTATGCTAGTGTGCTGATATTTGCTGATTTGTAGGTGATGCAACTAATGGCTCACTGTGCCACTGGATTCAAGCTAGCCTGGCTGATGAGGGGTGAAACCCCGAAACCGGTCCCAGGATGCTTATTTCCGGTCCAGGGAGAACCTGGCCTGGCAGTTCGGGCTGGACTGTTCCCATGAGGAACAGGGTCAAGACTGATTTGCATATGGCTGGGTTCAAACTGGGGTGGCATGGTGAGCAAAATAATGGATGGATTAAACCCAGATCTGTGACTGGGGGTGATTGTTTGATTGGTTCCGCATTCCGTCCATCCAGTTACGCCATCCCACAGCGTTTGTGTTTTGCTTTCCTTCTGGGTAAATTATCAGAAGTCCTGAAGGTATGCTAGTGTGCTGATGTTTGCTGATTTGTAGGTGATGCATCTAATGTAAAGATGATCCTTACTTAGAGGGACAGCTGAAGCAGATCCTTTATGATGACGTTCATATTTTAAGTCCTTTGATAAGTCTACTGGTGAGCATTTGCTGCTTTTTGGGATAACTATTCATCACCTATGTCTAGGAAAGAAGTGAATACGCACAAGATTTCACAGGATGTAATAATCAATCTCCCAACACCTCCATCCACAGCCTCTATGTCTCAATTAATACATTCTCACATAGGATCCTGTAAAGTAATCTTTGTCTAATCCATTACCACAGAGTGTGCAACCCTAACTAGCAGTGCCTACATTTTGCCACATTCAAAAAAATGGGCTGCCAATTCTGAAGCAACCTGGAGTAAATGCAATACTAGGCCTGAGTGAGCCAATCTCAAACAATTTCAAATCACCTACTATAAGGCTATTTCCACGGCCGAGTAGTCTACATCAGATCTATGATATTCAAATACAGTATATTCCAAGAACTATTGCAAGTCTAATACCTGGCTGCAATAAATCGCATATGCCCCTTCATATGGACTCTGCTCCTAATTTAATAACTTCTCCATGGAAAAGAGTTCTCCTAAGTAGTTTTTGTTCTCTGCCCATGAAGTCTTGCCACCAAAAGCCATCCACTCAAAATACCATGCTCAGTCCTTCCCTATTCCCAGATGATGCCACCCAAGCCATGAAGATAGAGAATATACAACCACCTTAGCAAGCATCATTCACAGACAACATGAGCTACTCTATTTCCACAGACACAGTCTGAAAAGCCTTCTGTGCTCCCTATCTAAATACACCTTGAGCTTAGCAGCAGTTGAAATTGCTTCCTCTTGAATGCGCACTTGATACACAACACCTTTTAATCATGATTTTGTAGATAGACAAGGCACAGTAACCATTCTTGCCTCATTTCAGGATTAAATTATCACCCAAGCTAAGAAGCAAATCCTGAACTTTATGTTCTTTCTAGACTTGTAGAATACTTTGATTTATGCTACCATCTAGCAGTAACATACATCAAATGCAAAGTTACTGGCACAATCAGCTGCACCCTTAAATGATTTAAACAATTCCTATAATATCAAACACAGAAAGTTAAATTGTCCCCCTCCTTTTCACTTCAGCATTCACATGGGAGCTCGAAGCATCCTTGCTTCCCTGTAGCAATTCCAAATCTACATGTTCACTCCCATAACCTAACTCAGCAGCCACCACCTCAGATTTAACTCTTATGCAAACGCTAATGCAGATTTGTAAAAATGCTGGGCCAAATCCCTTGCAAGGCATAAATCGTTTCTACATAGATACTAACATGCATGCCAACAATGAAAGCAAAGCATTGTTAAACAGCACTAATCTTTTAACAGTTCTTGTTGCATCCCATGCTAAACACGTCACAGAGGCTGTTCCTCATATCACACTGGTCCTCACAAAGATAGTGTTTATCTAGTTCTGCCAGAGTTTACCCACAATAAGAGGACTGATCCGGTCCTCAAAGCATGGTGTAGACACACACACACACATACAACATGACATACCTATAATTATGAGGACCAGCCATTGACCGTAATGAAGTGTGTATTTACTATTCTAACTCTACCTGTGCTTTGATAGTAGTAACCAGTCCTCACAACGTGGGTTATAAATACCCACACACACACACACCAACACACATATTCACACCCACACACACACCCGCACACACACACACTCAAACACAATTCTAGTGGTGTGACAGGAATATTATCTTGTCCATAAGAAGGAAGTTTGGAAGTGGGTTGCTCTTGCCAATCTCTGCAGTGCTGTTAAATTCAGCCCTGGGTAGAGTATCTCCACATGGCACATCACCTTTGCTGGGCTGCCACAAAAGGCCTACCACGAAAGGAAACTTATTTCTGATGAGCAGTGCGGACTTGACTAGAGACAAAAAAATGTCCTAGGAATAGGCCACCACCACCCTTAAAAGTGAACTGAACAATGAGGGTTCTGAAATGCTGGGAGGGCTGATGCAGAGTCGGGCACAGCTAGAGCTTTGAGGAAACTGGTGAGATTTCTGGGCATCCAAGAGTCTCTACTGGAGAGTAGTGAGTAGGAGAAGTTTAATTAACAAGTTGATCTCTGGAGAAATCTAGGCATTTCATAAAGTGAAAGGCAGTGACTGGCAGGGTAGTCTTGTGGGAAATTGAAAAGAGTTCAGGGAATAATGGGATCTCTACAGACTAGCAGGGTTATAGCAGACACATACACGATTTGTTTGAGGGGGAAAATGTTAAACTGCATGACTTAATTGTGCCCGTGGAAGGTCAGAGGCCTGCAGCACTGCTTAACACAGTAGACTTGAAGGAAGTTGAAAAGGTATTGGGACATGAAGGCCTTGGCAGGACGGTTTCTCTGGGGAAAATTCAGACACAAATAGGTAGGGAAAAGGAAATAATGTGTGACACAGTGTGGCTTTTAAAAAGCAGGCAGTGCTGAACTAAAGACAGAAAGCCATGAATTGTTATGTATTTGTGAAGCTAATGTAACATACAACATATACCATTGTTTGTATTTTAATTGGACTGAGAATTTGAAGCTGTTTGCATTGCCATAGCAGTAGTACTTTTATCTTAACTCACCTCAGTTCCTATTTTCCGCCTCCATATCTGAACATGTATCAGAGACATAAGGGCACATTGGATTTTTTATTTTGTTCTAGATACTATTTGCCAATCTATTCCACTTCAATTGCTTTTACATGCTGTAGATAGACTTTTGTTTTTTAAAACATGTTTTATTATTTAGGACGGATGAAGAGATGCATGATGAGTGAGACAGGTATCACCAAATGCTGCCAAATATTCCACCAATTATTCACTATGCGCACAATCGCTCATATCTAAAAATTAAAGCAATGTTCCCTTCACCGTTCTAAAATTAATCTTGTCCATTACAATCAATATTCTATCCTTAAGGGCTGCATGATAATGTCAATTTACCCTTCTCATTTCTGTAGGCAACAATGTGCTGCGCCTTAGTAAAATAAACAATGAAACCATGCTACTTTTATGGTTAACCTCAACATCTTAAGAGATCCTGGTGGAAGTATTAAGCAAGGTTAAGCTCAAACCTCAATTGCACACCTGCAATTGTTTCCACCTAAAAATGATTTTGCGGCACCCACCACAGAATCCACCACCTACTACATAATTAGCACATTTTTGCAAAATCAAATTGTAGCTCTAACGTAGGAAAGTTATTAAATTTGCTGCACTCAGGTTGCAATGCCATGCCATACATTTTGCAAACGTTAAGTGGCCACTATCAGCTACCGGTTACTGTAATACGGTGTTTAAAGAAGTGTCAATTTAGTCCGTCCGTTAATAGAGTGTGCAAAGGTCCTTTGTTTGTAGAAGAAATAAAACTTTAAGTACTTAAGTGTATTTCAAACAAGGTGTAAATAATAATTGTTTCTTTATCATGATTGTATTTAGGGTTAATTTTATTGTTAAGGGAAAATACAAAACATGCAGATGGACATGAGTACTGGACCAATAATACAGTATTAAACAGTTCATGGCAAATACATGATATACCATAAAAAACAATAAATGGAAAGGTAATGCAATATACAAGAAAATGAAGTGAAACATAGAAAAAAATATCAATAGAATCATCTGTATGGAGGGATAATTATATTATATTATATATATATATATATATATTATTTATTTTGACCATCAAAAAACAACGCTGCACTCTCCAGGACTATATTAAGACAACCTCGAATTAATCAGCATACTCCACGACGCGTTTCAACGTTTGTGTTGATCAAGTGGTTCCATCTGTCTTCAAACCTGTTAATACATGATTTGTATACATTGAAATGGCATTCTGGGATTTGTAGTATTTTGAGGTTCTATCCGTTCTGCAAAGTGCCAATCACAAAGTTCTTCCCATAGAACAGTGGCACTAAAAAAAAACTTATCATAAATACCTCAGAATGCAACCTAACAGTTTATCTGTCGCAGTCGGTACACAAACATTAAAACGAAGTTTGCTCGTGATTCCTGAGCCGTTCCTACTGAATAGTATGGTGTTGTGTTCCGGGAAGCGCCGGCTCCATTATTTCCCCAGTCTGAGTTAGTAAATGATGAGCACACCATTATTATTTTTTTTGGCTTGTTCGGCTGCATGGGCGTAATCTTGTGCTTACTGTTCACCGCATGCACTGAGACCACGCCTTTGGGCTGCATCCCCATTTATTACACAAACCTACGTGACCCTTTGGCCACATCTAAAAAACACAACTTAGAGGGGTCAGCATTAGCGACACCCCTCTTAAACTTAAATTATTGTTAGTGCCGCGGTCCCGTGACATCACGGTCGCAACACTACATCTCTCCCAAAACACAAAACAAACAACCACACTGCGAAATGTATCATAAACCAGAATGCAAAAATGTTCAGAGAAGATAATCTCGTAAATGGGTCTAGGGAGTGGGGTTCCGTCTCAACTCATACCGTGCCTCCACAGTTCTCTTGGTCGGGGAAAGATCAGTGTTACCTCTGGCATCTGAGTCATTCTCAGGATTCAGAGACTCCGAACTGCCAGTCTCAGGATCACCCATCGACTCTGAACCCCTCGCCAGGTCAGCATCCGAGACGTCATCTCTGTCAGACACGATGGGGTTGTCAATTACATCAGGGGTAGAGGGTGGTGACCAGAACCTTTTGAAATGTGAAATGTTCCGTGCAATTTGTTCTGTACCTCTCTGTGCAACTATCAACGATCCTTGTCCCCAAGATAGAATTCACAGGCGATCTTCATACGTTGCTCGGAACCTGCTGCCTGGAAATCTGTCTTTTAGGAGAAATGTATCTCTTACTTGCAAGTCTGACAGACGGGACCGCCGTCGAGTACTGGCGTGGTCATTGGAACACTTTTGTTTGAAATATTCCTTGTTTCGGTCAAGTGTCTCCGGAGCCCAAGAGTCATAGTGGGGAATAACATCTGTGACCACCTGACACATAGACAGGTGACTCGGGCCACCCCAGTAGTAGAGTGTGGTGCTTGACGGTATTCTCGCAGGAATTAATACACTGCCAATTCCGGAATTTCACGTTTCATAACAGCAATTCGTACTACTTTGTTTAGCGTTCGCATAAACCTTTCCACCTCCCCGTTAGCTTGTGGCCATCATGGCGTTACTTTCCGATGTTCAATTCCAAGAGACAGAAGGTATTCAGCAAACTCTTTACCCTGAAATGGAGGACCATTATCTGTCCTTAATTCTTGTATCACTCCATGAGTTGCAATTATTTTTTCTAGTTTGGGTATCATGTCCTTTGCTGTTAAAGACTGTACCACCTCTACTTCGTGGTACCGAGAGAAATCCTCAATTATTACCATCATGTGCTTCCCATCAGAAAGGCTCCCAAAATCAGGGCTAGCTGCAACCCAAGGCTTTGTGTGTCGTTCTTTGGTTTCTACTGGGACCGGGACACTTGGTTCTCTTGTTACCTGACACCAGCAGCAGGAACATACTGGCTCCTCAACTTTTATGTCCAGCATTGGGAACCACACCTTAGTTCTCAGTGGACTCTTTGTCTTAACCATGCCTTGATGGCCAGCATGAACTAGATGAACTGTCCAATCAGTCAAACATGAGGGAACCACTAACCAATGTCCTCGGAGAAGATATCCTTCATTACTGACAGTCAGCTCTTGACGGACACGGTATAGAACCTCCGTTATGGTTTGGGCATCCGGAGTGAGGTTATGCCATTGTTTCTGCATGGGGTGCCATGCCTGAGTTTCTACTGCTCGGATGGATCGTTGCCGCTTTTCGTCCTTAGCTGTGGCCTGTTAAATGGTCTCGACTGAGATGGGTCTTGGTCGGGACTTTTCGACTATGCACCGCACATATTCTTCCGTGTCCTGAGCCTCTCTTTCTTCAGATGAGGTTGCTGGCCTTGGATGTCGGGATAGATAATCTGCTGGATTGTTTTGTCCAGAGCGATACTCCACCCTGCAATTGTATTCTTGCAGTTGGAGCATCCACTTCTCGATGAGAGGAGGTGGTTTTGAAGCCGTGCTATTGAAAAGCGGGATCAGTGGCTTATGGTCAGTTGTTACAGTGAATGGGTGGCCATACACGTAAAGATGAAAATGCTTACACCCCCAATGTATAGCAATGGCTTCTCGTTCGATCTGCGCATATCTTCGCTCCGTGTCTGTTAGAGACCTGATCGCTTATGCCACTGGAGCCCATTCGTCTCCTTATAGTTTCTGGAGGAGTACAGCTCCTCACCCTGTTGGGCTAGCATCCACTGATATAGTGGTGTCTTTCCTGGGGTCAAAATATCTCAGGGTTGTGTCTGCTGACAAGGCAACTTTAATCGCCTGGAACGCCTCCTCATGGACTAGACCCCAGGACCACGACGTGTTGGCTTTGGTCATGTCTCTTAGTGGCTGTGTGAGGGATGTTAGGTCTCTGATGAACCTTCCACAGTAGTTCACCATGCCCAGAAAACTGCTGACTTCAGTCACGTTGGTGGGCTGCGAAGCTTTCTTGATGTCTGCAACTTGGTCAGGATCCGGTGCAACTCCCTCCGAGGAGAGCACATATCCGAAGAAGTGCAATTTATCCTTCAAGAACTCACACTTATCTCTTAGGAGAGTCAGACCAGACTCTTGGATGTGCTGAAGGACCCTTTTTAGGTGATCATGGTGCTCTAGGATGGTTGTGGCATATATCAAAATGTCATCACTTACATTGATTACTCCAGGTAAGTCTATCAGCAGCTCTCAAATCGTGTTCTGAAACACCTCTGCCGCACTGGAAATCCCCAAATTTAGCCTCCGATAACGACGAAGTCCTACATGAGTGGAAAACGTTGTGATATATCTTGACTCTTCAGTCAAGACTAATTGATGATATCCCGACCTAAGGTCTAACTTCGAGAACCAATTAGCCTTCCTCAGTTCTCCAATGAAGTCATCAATTGTGGGAGTCAAATGACGTTCACTTTTAATCGCAGCATTGGGCAATCTCATGTCTATGCAAATTCTGACATCTCCAGGTTATTTTGGTTTCCTCGCCACGACAATTGGTGACACCCATGGCGTTGGACCATTGACCTTTTCGATAATACCTGCAGCTTCCAATTTCTCTAGTTACCTTTCTACCAGAGATCGAAGGTGGAATGCAACACGTATATGGTGAACGGCTACAGGTTGGACTGATTTGTCTATGTAGAGAGTGATTTCTTTAGTCTTGAGGCACCCAATTCCTTCAAACACTAATGAAAATGAGTCGATAATGTCACTGAGTGACTCCATATAGACACCAAGTGTGAAGTTTACGATACCTAGAGCTTCAGCTGTGTGACATCCCAACAGTGTGCGCTGACCACCTTCTGTAATGTATACGTAGGCTTGTACTTCGTGTGGCCCATGACAGATGGGAGATCGGAATCTGCCTCTCATTGTGAGCGGCTGTGATTGTCCATATGCAAACACTCTGACACAGGCCTGAATCAACAGTGTTTTCGGTTGTAAGCTTCGATATGTACACTCCGCCATGACATTGATCAATGCTCCTGTGTCTACTATAGCTGCCACTGGACATTCTGCTATGACTACTTTACACTTAAGTAGTTGTTCATGCTTCTGGGTGGCAGTGCTGATCATAACAATTGAGTGTATTGTTTGCGACTCACTCTCATCATCGTCCATGTCACATCCTGGAGCCTGAACTTCTAGGGCAGTGTTCACAGTGGTCCGAGGAGTTGTACTCTTTGTTAGCCTGCACACTTTTATGAAAGGTTTTGGCTTGCTGCACACGTCTTTCCTTTGGCAGGGCATCCGGATAAGGGATGTGGTTAACCTCCACATCGTCCGCATGCTCTCTGTGACCTTGTTGGTTTCTTTCCTTTAGGTCTGTAGGGCGTGGATGTTACCACGGCTACCTGTTCCGTTTGGATAGGGTTCTGAAGTACTGCCTCCATGTGCTCAGCTCTGGCTTTCGACAGTTCTTTTGTCCTTCCCATCGTCTGTGTATCTGTGAGAGATCGTCCGGACTCCTCCAATATTCTTTCTCTTAATTTCATTAACGCACACCCTTGTATAATTTATCCTTGAATTTCATTGTTTTCATTTTGGAAATTGCACGTGGTGGCCAATTCTTTTAGTCTCATGTAAAACATGTCAATAGACTCTTCTGGGGTTTGCCGTGCTTGGCAGAATATAAACCTCTCACAGTCCACGTTGACCATCGGTTCGAAATGGGCTTTGAGGGCTTCTATGAGAGTCAGGTGAGTCTTTGGTGCTACTTCCACAATTGTTTTTGATATTCTGTATATGTCTTCCCTCCTAGATGCAGGAGCGTGGCCCTCTTTTGGGCATCTTCAACTTTTGTGGCCTCGAAGAAAAGTAGCACCCTTTCGACCCAGTCCTTCCACCTGGCTGCTTGGGCGGATGGGGCACCTTCCACTATGAATGGTTCTATTGGAGGTAAGGTATTCATCTTGTGTGTTTCTTTACACTTATATTGATGTGCTTGCACTGTTCTTTTTTTTTTTAACAACACCCTTTTGTCATTGGAGTAGGTGGGTGCACTTTGCAGAGGTGTGAGGCAATCCCTAACATTGGGTTCCTGGGCTGACAAGACAACACAATTGTGAGCTCTAGAGGGGGTTTGGCCCTATTTATCAACACTAGGCCCAGTGGGACACTGTCCCTTTAGGAAAAGTCACATGGGCTGAAGTAGTTGGCAGCTCTTGAGTGTATTTTCTATTTTTTTTTTAACACTAGGCACATTGGGACATTGTCCCTTTAAGAAACACACACAGAGGCAGAGGCAGAGTGGGGTGGGGCCTTGAGTGACTCACTGGCACCATTTACTGTTTTCCTCGTGGTAGGGGAATATCAGAGGCTCCGAGCAGAGACAAATGCATCACGTTGCCGAGGAGACAGGAGTTTCATCCTGTACCACGCTACCGGCAGCAGTCAGGGAGTGGCACGAGCACCACATGCCACAAAAGGAGGCAAGTAGCCGCCGCGTTACTGAAGCGCCGGTAAGCACCTTCGTCTCCAGTACGGTGTTGTCAAGCTCCGGAAAGTGCCGGCTCCATTATTTCCCCAGTCTGAGTTAGTAAATGACGCGCACACCATTATTTTTTTTTGTTGCCATGTACGGCTGCACGTGCGTGCTCTTGTGCTGACTGTTCACCACATGCACTGAGATCACGCCCGTGTGGCCGCATCCCCATTTATTACACAAACCCACGTGTCCTTTTGGCCACATCCAAATAACACAACTTAGAGGGGTCGGCATCGCGACGCCCCTCTTGAACCTTTATTATTGTTAGTGCAGCGGCGCTGTGACATCATGGGTGCGACACTTCAACTAGTTCATCAGTACAGGGCTGCATCAGCATTTTGGGCATTTTCAGCACTCACAGACGCTGAAGATGCACCGCTCATCCCCTATTTACTAGTATTCTCCATAAGGCTCAAGGTATTTTCTGGAGCAAGATCAAATTGTCGAACTTTATGTTTTATGGAGAGCTTGTTGGAGGATAGTAAGGATTTGTACTTTCCTATCTGTTTCAAAGGTTTACCCATATGACAAAGCTGGAATGTGTAAATTGTTCAGGAAACGATGTATGACCAGTGGGATAAAGAGTATAGGAAAAGGGTAGTAAGAGCAGTTAGTCAAAAAGTAACAACAACATAGATAGGAGCAGTAAATGTCCAAATGAAGTGAACTACCTTAAAATGTAAAAGTCTAGTCGAATCTCACATGACAATAAAGAACTATATCAGAGACTTGTTTTGAGTGAGGTTAGGCAGATTGTTGATATAAATCCCTTAATAACTGCATGAAATAGTCAATAATTATAATAAAGGTAGCCAAGATTATAAGATTGCAGGGGGAAATAAGTTATGTGAGAAACCTAAATTTAACATGAACAACTCACATAACTGCTATGACTCAGTGTAGAGATTTCATCAAAGAAGAAAGCCATTCAGAAAAAAATGGCGGCCCCGGCTGGTGCACACAGCATTGCGTGAATGAAAAATAAGCAGATGCAGCAAACTAAAGGAATGAAAAAATGCCTTATGTCTTGCAATTTCACATTTATGAAGAAAAGAGGATCATTGGGATCTGTGAAGGGCCACGGTCTCTGAAGTCTGCAACAGCCATACGGCAGACCATGGACCGGCAGCCATTGTGTGCGGTCCTAGCAACGCGCCCGTCCATGATTGTATTTCGTTTCAATATCTATTCAAATGCATGTTTATATTAAGGCACTGTTCTCAAAGTAACAGGTATTTCAAAAAGATGCTCTGGCTTTAGCAGAATCCAACATAATTTGCATCTCCTTTTCAAGACTGGTTCCTTGAATTCTAAACTGCCTCCAGCTAGTATGTTTCAAAAACAATGCATGTTAACTATAATTAGGGGTATTAAATTTCATTTTTTACTGTATTTACCAGATTAATACAGACAGAAAACATCTTGCTTCCTGTCTGTAATTATATTTTGAAAACAGAAAAATATACAAAATCATGCTTCTTGTAAGTGACTCTCTATGCTGTCTTTCATGAATTCCAGGCCAGTACCTGAGGAGATAGACTACATGAGGAGTTAAAAACACTAGATAAGATTTCCCTAAATACAGGCATGTGCTGTCATATATTTGTACATACTGCTAATATTTACATGTTTATGTAGTGTTTTGTTATATTTGGCTGTTTAATTTGCTACAATGTGACAGACATGGTAGTATGAGTGCATATTTATCAGTCGAACATAAATGTGGAACTATACCCCTCCACTTATTCTCAAAACACAAAATAATTATGGATAATTACCAATGAGATGGATAAAAAATAAATATAGGTGAATACAGAAGGAAATGCTAAAACAATAAATAGGATAAAACAGGGAGCCCTAACTATAATATATTGTTCAGCAGGGGTGTTTCTTAAAGGAAAGTGGTTTCTTTCAAAGGCCGCATTATAATAATACATGTTGTAGGACGTGAGCGGGATATGGTTTACTCAAAATATTTTATACTGGAGGTATAAAGGATAATGTTAATAAAAATTAGGGCCTGATTATGACTTTAGCAGAGGGGATGTCTCAATCACAAATGTGACGGATATCCCGCCCGCTGAATTACAGGTTCCAAAGGATATAATGGAACTTGTAATACGGTGGGCAAGATATCCGTCACGTTTGTGATCGAGAAATCCCCTCTGCCAAGGTTGTAACCAGGCCCTTGGCTTTCATGCAAGACAAAATTAAGAATTGCTTGTAAATAATATTTTGAACAGGGTATGTTGAATATGTGTAGTTTTCTTTCTTAAGGGAAAATAGATATTTTATACCACTGGAATCACTTTTGCATCAGTGTGTTACTATTTCAAATAGCTGGATATTAATTCAATAGAATGTTTGGGATTTTTTAAGACCACAATTTGCCACATGAATTGCTATACCTTAAATAGGCTCACAGGTCCCATAACGCTAAGGCCGGGAACGCCTACCTTGCATCTCATTGACGCAAGGTAGTTTCCCGCTAGCAAAAAATTACTTTAACTCCAAAACTTTGGAGCTAGAGGGATCGAGCGCCAAAGTATGCATTTAGAGTTAGATTTGCACCGAATTTGCGTGAAAAAATGACGCAAATTGTGTGCAAAGCAAGTATAAATGTGGGCCCAAGTGCTTTTGCCCACCCTTTCCTAAATAATCACCATGTTTTCCCAAGATTCATCAGCCATAATATTCAGCTGGCCACTTTGTCCAATATAATGAAAAGCTTAATTTGAAGTCCATTTCACAGCAATGGGAGCAATGCTTGATTACAAAATGTATTCAACAAATCTCAAAACAAAACTCATTTAAGAGCACCAGAACTTATTTAAGGTGCTTTCCTTCATGATTGCACAGAAGGTGCAAAGGCTAGGTAGTTCTACATTTTCCAAGAAAGAATCCCTTTTGCTGCAGAGCATTGCTAATTGTGAGAGAAACTCACAGATTTTGATTTCATGAATGGCACTGCTCCAAAATCCCAAGTGGTAGGAGAGCAGATAATTCCAATGTTATAAAATACTTCCCACCTCTTAGATACCCAGGAAGGGATCTTGGGTAGGAGTTGTAGGTGCAAGCTGCAATTTCATAAACAATACATTTGATATTCTTTTAGGAGTCAATAATGAGAGTTTTAATTGAATTTTTACAGTGTTATGTTATCAGAAGTGTTGTTTTTTTTAGTAGTCAATTAAAATGTATAGAACATTGCATAAAGCGCGTCCCACAATCTATCCCTATTCTAAAGTTCTAAATCAGTAAAAATAAAGCATTTAGTCAATGAATAGCAATAAGCACAGATTTAAGAAACAGTCTGCTTTGCGAAGCTATGAGTACTCAAAAAGAATACTGTAACAAACTTCTAATAGAGAATAATCCAGGCAGAAAGCAAATCAGATTGTGTCAACAGCTCAGAAAGAGAGTCTGGGTGTGAGAGCAAGTAAAGCCAAAGCAACAGCCAAGTTTGCCATTTGTTCTTTCCCTGGGACACTTTAATACTCGAATACAAGAAAGAGTTTTTTTAAACAGTAGCTTTTAGGAATTTCTACCTTTTGTATAGTATTTTAACTTTCTATTAACATATTATATTTCACACTTGTATTAGCGAATCCTTGTGACCGTATGGCACACAAGAAGAGTTTTCTAAATGGTAGCTTTTCATGAATTAGTATTATGTGTATAGTATTCCAAATTTTTATTTATATGCTTATATTCTTGTATTTTTATATTATTACTTTTTTTATGCTCTTACTATATTTGGACTGTATTTATGCTTTGGTGGTCTAGTAACCGAATAAAGCTGCGTTGTGTGTGTGTGAACTCAAATGCAAAGATACATAATTTATTGCTTAGTTTCATCCCAGAAAATTAGACAGACAATCAAAAAGCACTGAAATGTAGACAATGAGGTCAGTTTCCATTGGGATGGCAATGTTTAACAAAAGACAGTACTACTGCAAGATACAATTAATACAATTACTACACAAGTTGTTATAAATAACTATTTTTGCACTTGTCTTGGTTCCTGAAAGAAAAGACATTCATATAAATGTTGTGCACAAATAAACTTAGATCATGCTTTTCCCAAACATCTCCACACTAACGCCTATTCATAAAGAAACAAGTTTCCGTTTTGTTTAACACGTTTTGGAGTTCCAATGCAGGTCAGGTTCTTAGAAAGAATAAAATTACATAATTTTCCATGTTAGCATAGGAAGTTTGTGTCATGCATAGCCCACGCAAAAGTTATGATAGAAACATTTCTGCTGAATTAAAGTTTGTTTGAATTTATCAACATTAGCAAATCAAGCAAGTCAAATGCATATGGGTCATGTGAAGTTTAGAAAGGAAAGTGCACTTTTAAATACAACTTTTGGTTAGGCCTAGTTTTCATTCATATGTGTTTTTTAATTAAATGGATTTTTTATTTTCTACTAAAATCTCTAACAACTTCTCCCCTTTGACGGTTTGGAAACCATCACAAAATATATTCACAAACGTATTTGTCGGAGCTCACTTTTATCTTCTTCTGTACCTCGCCTTTTCCTTTTCAATTTTTCTCATTCTTTTAGTCTCTTATATACTTCTCTCATTCTGTCACTGAATTCCAAATCTCTCTTCATTCTTTTTTTCATATGTCTAGTTCTTTTCTTTATCAATATCATTGTCATTGCTTTTTATATTGCGAGTGTAGAAAAGAAGCAAACTATTACAATTAACACAGGAACTACTATTGTTTTAAGGATCTACTATTGTTTTAAGGATCCCTCCTCCTGTTGCCCTAAGCCAACCAGCTACTTTGGTGAAACCTTTTGCAAAGCTTTGAACTGTACTTGTGGTTTCTAAAGATTCAAGATCAAGCTTTAGATCAGAAATATTAATTGCATACTATGCAATACTATAGGATTTATAGAAAGAATGGCAACCCGCAGGCATCCCAGTGCTAGGTGCGAAAGTGTTTCCACTACCGGCAGAGGTACCACCTGGAAATTAGTTAATGAAAAAACATGTTTTGAGGAGTTTTAGAAAGCGAAGCTCATTATCCAAACCTCAAATAGCCATGGGAAGGGAATTCCAAAGCTTGGCCACATTAAGGTTGAAGGACTGTCCTTCACTCCTAGCTCTTCTAACCATGGGTAAGGTAAGAAAGTGCTGGTGCATCTTAGAAGCCTTTTGGGGGTGTAGGGAATAATGAGCTGGCATAAAATGGGTAGCCCACATGCATGCAGGACTCTATAAGCAGTGCAGAGGGCTTTGAATTCAATTCTTTGAGCAACTGGGAGCCAGTGAAGATCCACCCAGCCTTGCCTGGCTGACTCAAACCTGGGGATCGCTAACAAAGTGCGAACAGCAGCATTCTGCAGAACCTGTAGTTTCAGAATGACTGCCTTGGGAGTACCAAGGTAGAGGGAGTTGCTGTAGTTCAGGAGATATAGATTCAATGCCTGTACTACAATCCTTCTCGTGGACTGGGGGAGCAAAGATAGAATCTTGCATAACATCCGCATGATTCTGAAACAGTTGGCTGAAAGTTTGATGGCCTGGGTTTCCATAGACAAGGTTTTGTCTAGCCATACTCCCAAACATTTTATAGTCATCTTGGGAGCAAGCATGGGCTTGACACAGACTTGTGAACCCAGTGCCCATTAGCAGAAGAAAGACTCCTGAGGATCATTAGTTCTGTCATCTCCATTGAGCTTGAGATGGAATTTATTCATCCAGCCGGCCAATCTCTCCAGACACTGTCCCAGAGTAGAGGCCGAGGGGTGCAAGTCAGGGGTGAGCGAGAAAATCAGCTGGGTGTCAATCGCATATGGAACTCTCGAAAGAAGTTCTAATATCTGCCAGGGGTTGCAGGTAGAAATTAAACAGCGTAGGACTGAGAGACGAGCCCAATGGCACTCTGCATATAACCAGAAGAATATCGGAGGAGCATGACTTGTTGAATACCTGAAAGGATCTGTCCTGCAGGAAGGAGCTTAGCCAGTTAAGAGCCTTCACTGCGACTCCAGCCTTGCAGGCCCCGTTAAGAAGTATCTGGTGGTCAACAGTGTCAAAGGGATCACTTAGGTCGAGAAGTATAATGGCTACTGTATCTCCTTTGTCTAATCTCTTTTTTTCATCCTCCACTACCACTAAGAGAGCAGTTTCGGTGCTGTATTTAGGCTGAAAGCCAATTTGGGTAGTGTGAAGAAGAGAACTGATCTCAATAAATTCTGACTACTTATTGCTCAAATGTTTTACTACAACTTTACTTATGCCTGCAAGCAGGGATATCGGCCAAAAGATCCCCAGGCAGGAAGAGTCGAGATTAGGCTTTAAAAACGGTATGTTTCCATGGCTGGGATTCCAATCCCTTCTCCAGAGAAAGACTGACCATATGAAGCAGGCTGGGGAAAATGATTTCTGCTCCAAGGGCCATAATATACAGGGGAGCAGGGTCAAGAAGTGATCCGGATTTAATTTTGCTGAAAAGTAGAGCAATGTCTTTTGTCGTAAGAACGGGGGATTCTGAAAGGATGGCAGCGCTAATCCCCATACAGTTGCTAACTTGGTTGGAAGAAAGACTTTCCTCCTCATCTTGAAAGATGAGCTAGATGTCTGATATTTTGGTTTTCAAGTATGTTCCCAAAAGATTGCATCTATTGTTAGAGAGTTCTGAGGGTGGGCCATTGGAAGAGGGTTCCAGCCATGTTTAGTAATTTTGAATTTCTCTCTCGAAGAGTTGTCAGACTCATTGATTCTCATTTCAAAGTAGGAGGCCTGGGCAGATCTGATTTCTGTATGGTAGGCCCTGACTGTTTCACAATATTTTGCCTTTTTATTTTCCACTCCATTCCCTTTCTGTAACTTTGCAGGTTTATTTAAGAGCTTGTAGCAAGGGGTAGACTTATTTTTATTTTTTGAGTAACTGTCTTCTTGTGGATGATTTGGTCTAGGAAGTTGCTTATCCACTCCGAGATTCTACCATTGGCTGTGTGTGTGGGTCAGGGCCCAGATGAGGTATGGTGTTCCTAAGGATATGTATCCAGCTTTCACAGTTTAACTGAGACCAGCGCCCGTCTTCCCTGACCAAAGGTTTAGGGGGTGCAGTCGAGCCTGGAATCATAAGGACCATAGGGATCAGAGTATGGTCATTCCATAAAGTAGGTAGCAGATCTAGAACCTGTAGCTGAGGGTTGTTAGTGAAAATGGGGTCTAGCAACTCTACATTTTTTCTACTTTTGTCAGGTATGTATATACAATAATTCTCAATTTTCTGCATCTTTTAAACTATGCCTTTTTCAGCTAGTACATCTAATGCATAGCGATTCTGCAAAACCGTAGATCTACTTGCTATGAGCTCAGTGTTTTCTACTAGTAAAGCTCCAGAGATACCAGTTGGTAATCTATCAACTACTGCTGAAAGTGTCTGATTTTCTCATTATTCAAGACTACACCTGCAGCAGGTATATTGCTCCATATATGTCTCCCACTAAATGTGTCCTTTCATTCACACTGCCTGTATATCCTTTGTGTACTGTGGTAATTGTTAATGCATCTAAGCTCTGTATGTGATACATCTTTGGAAAGAGTAAGCCTAAATAAACAGAACCATACCAATAAGCAGACAACTTTAATATGCATTCTCTCCACATGTAAAATATACTCCAGGTATTGTAGGGACATCTTCTTTGCCATGTTCCTCCACACACTTCAAACACATGCTCACAATTACTATTTCCCACTGGTGTCTTACTTCTAATAATTATTCTCTTAAATGCACATATTTTCCTTTAGTGCCTTATAAGAAATTTAGGCTTAGGTACACACATTTTCTTTCTAAACTCATCCTCTTCTTTTCGCCATACATTCTTCTGAACATCCTCTCTCTTATACTCTTATATGCACATTTTGCAAATTGCTCATTTCTTTCTTCTAGCATTAAAACAATTTTTTTTTCTTCCAAGTAAATTAAGCATGTTAGGTTTTTGTCATGTGCTTCAACAGTATTTACGGGACGAAATGGCTTAAAGTAATGCCATGCAATTTTCATTTCTTTAGCTTGTTGGTGTAAATTCATGGTTTTCATTAATGGAACCTTAGAAAGCACCATGCCAAAGTTTGAGTAATAATATTCAAAATGTTACTGCTTGACTAAGAAGTGTACTACAGGAAATAGCATAACAAAGTGGAATAATATGGCAGGAAACCTATTTGACTGCAGAGGATGGCATGTGTGGACAAACATACTAGTTCCTAACTTCAATAGCTTTGGTATATTCTTAAATTAATCTAGCATAAGCATTCATCACAGCGGTGGTTTCTTTATTGGGGTGTAAGGGCATTGCCTCCCTACCACCATGACCCATATTAAATGATTAATTTGAATGATTGCATTGTTTCGTAGCCACAGAAGTACATGGCATGACCCTGTAACATGTGCCATTTTGCATGAGTAGAGTTATGTGTGGGTGGGAGGAGTCAGATGTAGGTGAGGGTAGTGTTTGAATGGTTATGTGTGTGACACGGCTGGGCTTCCTTGGGCTGAAGTGCGCATGTCTGGATGGATGGGTGCCTTGCTCTGACGAGCCGACTTGTGCCCTTGAACTCTCGAATATGTGCAATGATAGGAGCCCAGGAAACAACATTCACAGCCCCCAAGACTCCAAAGGAGCTCTGGGAGCCCCTGACTGAGCCAACCTTCATGCTGCTCTCATGCTGTTTACCGAAATTGAGCAGCATCTAGATTGGCTTGTGGGGTGGGGCTGGAGGACCGAGCTGGTGAACTCCCTTGTACGCATGGAGGCAAAGCGTCACAAGTGTTCTCTTCTCTGACGGACCGGATGAGGGTGAGTGTTAGTGGTTTTTAGCTCTGATTAAAATCATCTGACTTCATTCTGTGTCAAGAGTTACTTGATAAATTAGTATGTGAATGCTTGTCAGCCTGTCAATCACATAGATTGCAATTACAAGAATGAACCCCAGCCATTATTAGTGATGTCTAATTTCGTACTTTTTCTGTACTTCTATGATTGCATTGACTTTGTCATGATTCACTCGATAAAACTGTTGAACGCATTTTTCTTTTGGTTTTGCTGTTGAAATAGTTCAGAGGCACTCTTTTACTCCCCTGCCAATAGTTGATTTATAGATGGCCAGTGATTGTACTACTTCCTGTGTAGGCATTCCGAGCTATATTTGGCCCGTCATAGCTGTAAAACCACAATCTAAACACCTGCATATAATTTTTAGTTGAGAATGGGCATGTGTGGTCCACTCTGATAGTAGCCAGGCTTCTCAGTGTGAAAGCTGCCCCAGGGAGTCTGAGAATTACATTCTTTATGGGAGGGAGAGTATCTGCTAAATCCGGCAGGGCATGGTCGCAAGGTATGTGCAAAGCATTTTGAAGTGGTAGGGGCAACAGAAATATCTGACTGGAGCCAGCACTCTGTTCGGCATAAATTGCTGGTGGTGCAGTGCAGGGGCTATTTTAAGTTGTGTCTACCTCATTTAGATGACTCTCAGAAAGTAATTCTGGGTTCTAGTGCAAGAAAAGAATCAGTTCAGAAACAATTTCTTTGAGGGGCAGAGAGCATTTAATAGGTGCTGGATCAGGGGGAACAATGAATCAAGTTGGAAGAGGGCTATTCAGGGGCATGCAGGTCAATGGGACTGGGTGCCGGTGAGAGGAGTTGGTGAGTTTCATTTGGGTCTCTGGTGAGCTGCAAGTGTAAAGTTCTAAGGTAGGCTGAAGTAGATATTCCTTTAAAATATGAGCAGTGGGCGTGGCCGGGCCACGAAACAAGATGGCCGCTTAGAGCGAGAGCTCCGTGCCGAGGTGGTCCCGGAGGGGCGACGGGGACGAGAAGACAGCCGGACAACACACCGGGTTCGGTGCCCCTCCACCCCTAGAACAGCGGCGACACGGAATCATGTCCGGGGACCCCGTAGGAGCGGGACGCAAGGCAGGAAACTCGCGACTCGCCCCAGGCCGATAAGGCCTGACAAAAGGGGCGGAGTCGCGTCTCCGGAAGACCGGGGACGGCGTGCCCGCAGCGGCAAGGAGCAAGCTGAACAGGCCGCAGGGACTGCGGGAGCCGTGACGACCCGCATCCATCTCCCTACAACGCCAACAAACACCCGTGGACCTTCGACCCCCCACAGGGAGACGGGGAGACGCAGAAAAGGGGTGCGGCCCCTTCGACAGCCGGGAGAGAAACCCGGTCAGAGAGGTAGGATCGAATCTCTCCAAACTAAGAACGGCATCGCTGGAGGTAGAGGCACGACTTCTCCCCTCTTTTCCATCACAGAGGGACAACAAAAACCCTCCCGCTAGGATAATAAACTTTCGCCCCCCTTCCCTCCAGACAACTAATACTGAGGAGGGCAGAGGGGCACGACGGGAGGCACGTGGGGGCGAGGAGACGGGGGGGTGAGCGACTGGAGGGGCATTGGAGATGATGAGAGCCAGAGGGAGCCAAGAGAACAGAGATACAGGAGAAGGGAGAGGATTGGCACCAGTGTAAGCCACCGAACATCTATATCCTTATCGGAATCCACGGAGGGAATCTCGGGCCCTACGTGGCCAGACTCTGTGGACAATTGAGGCGATGCCCGGCAACAAACCGAACCATAAACCTGTCAGCAAGCCTGCACGACAACTACTATTCTCAGAAGCGCTACAACACAAACGCCTAACCCCCACGAAGATAAACCCTCAAACATCTCCACCTTTAAACGAGTCCACCGCGATGTCTGATAAAGATCAATCCACAACTATGGGCAGGATACTACAAGAGATCACAACCGTCAGCCGCCGCATAGAGGGGATGGACGCCTCTATAACTTCATTGACACTAGAAACCAAATCCATGCGATCTGACATTGCAGGCTTTCAATCTAGAGTGACAGGACTAGAGCAACGCATGGGATCACTAGAGACGCAGATCAACACGTCTCAGGAGCGAGAACAAGACTTCATATACCTCAGGAGCAAACTAACGGACATGGAGAACAGGAGCCGGAGAGACAATATCCGCGTACTTGGGATCCCGGAAAACGAAGAAGGCTCGGATATGCAGGCTTTTCTGACCTCCACTCTTCCAAAAATGATTTCATTGGACTTTGACCCGCCGTTAGAATTCCAACGGGCACACAGGATAGGCCCAAAATGCTCTGACAACTCCTCAAGGCCCCACCCAATCATCGCATGCTTGCTGCGGCATAATCAAACCCGACAAATACTCCAAGTAGCACGCAACCACGGCCCTTTCCGAATAGACCAGCACGAGATCCGAATAACCGCCGATTACTCCAAGGAAACCAACGAACGTAGAAAAGCTTTCCTAGCCCTACGACCCCGGCTTCGCAAACTAGAGATGAAATACGGTCTCTTTGACCCTGCAAGAATGTGGGTTACCAAAAATGGAGTATCCAAGGACTTTTATAACCCCGACGAATTGAGACTCTTCCTTGACTCTTTCCAATCCCAGCCTATGGACTCTCTCAACACAGACAGTGAGCATGACATTGTAGGAGGCAGTGATAGGGCCGAAACCCCCCACTCGGGAATAGAAAAGGTGAAGACGGCTCTACACGACACCGGAGCCAGTCATAGAGGTAGAGACATGGAGAGACTAACCAGATCATATGATGACAGGGGTCAGATTTTACACGCAGTAGTAACCCACACCCAACTATCAGAAAGAGACAAATCCCGCTCCCCTTTAAAGCCTACAACTGGGTCTTCTTGAGAAGGTAACGCGACAAGACGACTTGTGGGACTATCGCTAGAGAGTCGAAAATAACAACTATAGACTCTGCGGAAGGATGAGTACCTTTCCAGATCATATGTGTTTTACTATTGTAATTGTCTAAGACTGCTAGTATCAATGTTAGAACCAGATACATGAAAATACTTATGCTCTTTATGACTAGAGCCGAGGCCCTATAATGGAAAACTACCAGTAAATCATTATTTGCCCTCAGTACACAACAGATGATGATTATTAGAACAGGGATCAGACCCCACCAACTCCCTGTATGTTGAATAAGGGCCCGGTCCCGACCCTATAACCCTATAACAAGGTAACAAGGTAACAGGGGCATTAAACAGATAACAAACATAAACACTAATTAACTATCATGGAACTTACCTTATATTCCACACACTACAAAATATCTCATGGTAGTAAATAACAAAGTATGTAAAACCTCCCTAATACACACCACACTCGACCAGCGCTGACATTAGAACCGTTTAGCCCCCATTATCACCCCAAGGGATAGGACTAGACCGCGTAAAGATCAATTAACTCCAATACAGGGACACACAATATGATATAACCTGAGACATATCAAAGCTCCCATTACTTGACTTTACTTTATTCTACAATAAGTAACTGGGGAAAAAAAAAAAAAAAAAAATAGAACACGAGGACATAATACAACATAATACCGCATAACGAAGCGAAATAATATGACATTCTACACTGCCACTCCGCACCACATTATAACATCACAATGTAAATTATAAACTATTAGCTATTCCTTTCCCCAGATGTTCGTACCTACCCCCATCCTAATCATTATTACTATCTTAACCTACCATCTACAATAGAACGACTATGATGGTGGCACATACCAAGTAAGACCTTAGTAGGTCAGTATTATGATGTAATAATACAAGGCAAGGAGTTAGTAATAGGATGAGATACGCATTATCCTCGCGTAACCCGGGGCTCAGCTACACTCATTACCTATCCTACGATTAATAGAGAGACGCTTGGCATAATGGCTCATAACATGATAATGTGATAAGATACCAGGATATGTTATGTTGATCAACCTAATATGTCATTGAAAAGTTGTAAGGCGAGACGAGACGAGGCAGTGTTATAGTTGAATAGAAATGCTCAGGAAGTATTATATTATACTGTATATTGGTATCTTTATGTACCCATGCATACGCGAGAACTGCAATACTCTGTTTGAGCTCTTCCCCCCCCCTCCTTTGCCCTACCCCCCCCTCGCCAGCCGGTCTCGGTCTTTCTGTCTGCCCAGTCCCTACTTTGATTTACGACCCTATCTTATGAACTCCTAAACACCCTACGATACCAAACAACATCAAGTACTAGGCACAACATCCTAAACACCATACCCCATCAACACCCGACACCCCCCCTCCTCTCCGGCGCCGCCCAGGTACTATAGTTATTAACCGTCCATTACTTCTGCCAATATACATTTTAGTTATATAACTAATACACTAGCCACTAACCACTGATGAACAGACCCACTTCCCGATACATAAACATAAACATAAGCACTGCTGTGTACCCCCTCCACCCCTCCTTATCACCGACATATTGATAACTGGCTGTCTGTTATTTCCCCCCTCGCCCCCCCGATCGAGATCGCCCGACGGCACGAGAGCTCCGAGAGAAATCGGTCCCGCCGTTTACAGACCTAACGAACGAAGGAGGTTGGACTCCTAACCTCCCTCATCCCTATCCTTCTCCACTTCTTCCCCCAAATTGCACGCTCTCTTGCTATACTCTCAATCTCAACTTCAGCACACGCATCCATCCCTTCCCCCTCCTTCTCCCTCTTTTCTTCTCCCTCTCCTTTCTCCTTGTCTTCTTTTCCCCTCATATTTCCCCTCCATCTGGCTCTCATCCTACTTATATTGCCTCTCTTCCTTCATCCTCTCCTCTCTCTTCACTTTCTTCTCCAGAGGACTCCCTTGGCCTCCACCAGCCGCTAACCCTCGTATAAAATAAAACACTGTATCACATCGAAACACAACTCCCACTCTACCAACTAAGTCAATATCTCCCACCCTCCCGCCCCTCCCCACCAACACCAACCCCGGAACGAGGGTGCTTATTCACAATTATCCAATATGTCGAAATCCCACCCTCAAGCGACGCGACCATTACGCATACTCTCTTGGAATGTACACGGCATGACGAGCTATGTTAAGCGGAAAAAGATACTGTCCTATCTTCAATCCAAAAAAACAGATATAGCTCTGATTCAAGAGACTCACCTTGACACTCTGGAATCCAGTAAACTTAAACGGGATTGGGTAGGGAGGGTTGCCTTCAGCTGCCGTCCGACGAGTCAGGAATCTGGAAGTAACGGACCCCGCAAATGTGGAGTGGCGATACTAGTACGTAAATCCCTCCCAGTCACTATCATTAAAACCTGGAATGATACGGAAGGAAGGTATATATTTGCTAAACTAAAACTAGGGGACACTGTTTTACGCGTGGGATCCATTTACGCACCAACCGGCCCAAAACGCCCATTCCTTCTCCAGCTAAATCGCCTCCTGACAGAAATCGGAACTACTCGATACATAATCGGGGGAGACTGGAATCTCGTCCAAGACGCCATAATGGATAGGACAAGCCCTGTTGATATATGTAACAATCACGACAGAGCGCTTCTGACAGACCTGACCACCGACGTCGGTCTGGTGGACTGCTGGAGAATACAACACCCGAAAGATAAAGAATATACTTTCCTATCCACCGTCCATGGCACCCAATCGCGTCTGGATTATTTCTTAGTATCACACGCTGTAATCCCTCATATACAAGACACCTGCATCCTAGATAGCGGGCTCTCAGATCACTCCCCAATACTAATCCGGATCCAGGTGGGACTCTCCTTCTCTGGTCGTAAACCATGGCGATTGGCTGTACACAGATATCGCTCTCCCCAAGGGAAGGAACAATTAAAAGCTCATGTAGCTACATACATGGCCGAGAATACAGGCACTGTATCCTCAAAAAGGATCCTATGGGCGGCAGCAAAAGCAACCCTAAGAGGGAATATGATGCGAGATGCAGCACTGGCCAACAAAGATAGAATAGCCCGCCAAACCACCTTAGAGACCACGATACAGGACCTCACTAAACAATATACCGCCCAACCATCCCCTAGGCTGCGACACGCCTTAGAACAGGCCCGTATGGCACACAATGAACTCTATACATCTCAGGCGGAATACGCACTGCAAAAATTGCGAGGCCGCCATTACGAACAAGGGGAAAAAGCAGGTCGCCTCCTAGCGGCACAGCTCCGACAAAGAGAGGCAGCCTCTGCCATTGCGGCCATAACATCTTCTTCAGGAGCAGTGCTAACTCGCCCACAAGACATTGTAAACGAGTTCGCCAAGTACTACCGACATTTGTACACTCCTGAAACAACGACAGATCAAACACAAATGGAGACATTCCTTATCGCGGCCAATCTGCCCCGTCTGTCTGAGGCAGGCAGGGCCCTCTTGGACGGTAACATAAGCAAAGAAGAGATAACCCAAGTTATAACAAGCCTCCCCTACCATAAATCACCAGGAGAGGACGGATTCCCTGCGGAATTCTATAAATGGGCTGGGGAAGAGGCAATAACAGCAGTACATGAAGCACTGACGGAAGCATGTCAAGAAGGCTCCCTGGGCGCTCTATCCAATAAAGCCACGATTGTCATCTTGCCTAAGCCAGGGAGAGACCCCCTTCTTTGCGGCAGTTACCGTCCTATCTCCCTTTTGAATGGGGATGTCAAACTCCTAGCCAGTGTTCTAGCAGCGCGGCTACGCAAGGTGATACCATCATTGATTCACAATACCCAAGTAGGATTTGTACCAGGCCGTACCTCCAGAAATCATATGCAAACTCTTTGCCATACACTGTTAGAATCCATACAATTACCTGACGAAGCCCTAGCCTTGTCCCTAGACGCGGAGAAAGCATTCGACCGCATTGAGTGGTCCTACCTATTCACAACCATGAAGCATTTTGGCCTGGGGGAACAATTTATCTCTAAAGTGCGTTTATTATATGACCATCCCACAGCACAGGTTAACTGTGGGGGCATCATGTCAGACCCATTCCCTATCGGAAGGGGCACACGCCAGGGATGCCCCTTGTCGCCACTTCTATTTTTATTGGCTATGGAACCCCTAGCTGCCACCATACGAAATTCTCACCAAATAAAAGGGATCCATATCACCGGGGGCATATCCAAAATATATCTCTACGCAGACGACATTCTGTTAACAATGTCCGATCTAGAAACCTCGCTCCCAGCACTACTTTCCACTATAGAAGACTTCGCATCCCTATCCGGATATCGGGTAAACTGGGATAAAAGTGAGGCACTACCATTATCCTGCATAACGACGAGGGCAGCGATACATGGCCTCCAATTCAAATGGACCCCGACCCGCCTTAAATATTTAGGAACGTTCATTAACAGAGGCCTAGAACATATGGTCATGGACAACATAGACCCCCTTATATCTAAAATGAAACAAGACTTTGCCAAATGGTCCCTACTAGGCCTGTCCATGTGGGGCAGGACACAGGCGGTCAGAATGGTCACCTTACCACGCTTCACATACGTGCTAGGCATGCTCCCCCTACAGATACCTCTTTCCTCACTCCGATTAATAGACGCATCCATAAGGGCCTTCGTCTGGGGCTCCTCACGCCCAAGACTGAAACCTGCAATAATACTGGCACGGCGGCTCTACGGAGGATTAGGACTACCCTCGGTAGAACAATACTCTCTGGCCCTACAACTCTCACAGCTAATATATACACTTCCGGATATAGCCGATCCACCGCAATGGGTGATCACAGAGAAACTCCTATATGGACAGTATACGGAGATGGGAGGAACATACGCCGACCATGTTCCCTTAGCTAACCCCATCCTCAAGGCTACAAACACAGCGTGGTGCAGAGCCCATCGACTACTAGGAGTACACCCCTCCCTGCATACTCAGGCTCCCATAACAGGGAATAAAAGCATTAAAATAGGAGGGAATATTCTCAGATGGCCCCAATGGTCCGAGGCAGGTATCCACAATATATCACACATAATAGATGGAGATAGCTTCCGCACATTCGCCTCCCTCCAGGAAGAATTCAGCATCCAAAGTAACCAGGAGTGGCGATATCTACAGCTCAAACACTGTATGCGGAGAACATTAGGAACCCCCCCGTGGATGCTCAAAACCTCACCCATCGTCACCTATCTTCAGAAATGGGGCCGACAAAAAGGCGTCTTGGCTGGCCTCTATGCTGAATTAACTAACCACCTTTACTCTCAGCCTTTACTTGAACGACTACGCTTAAAGTGGCAGGATATTCTAGAGATAACCTACACGGACGAAGAATGGCCAGACATACTAGAAGCCCTCGACAGGGGCGTACGTGAAGCACGCCTGAAATTTTGCCTATTTAAAATCCTTCAGGGGTGGTACTGGACCCCCGTTAAACTCTTCAGGGCAGGGCTGATACCTCACGCGAACTGTTGGAGATGCACAGAGCCATATTGTGACCAACTCCATATTTTGTGCCACTGTCCAACGGTACAGTCACTATGGGACGCGGTACGCCTCGCCTTATCGGACTTCATACAGATACCAAAACCGACCCCACCAGCATTTATCATTCTACATGACATTCGTCCGTATCCCTCCCTATCACGGGCACATAAACGATTAATCCACACGGCGCTTGCCACGGCCAAAATATGCATACTCCGGCACTGGAGATCTAGCATTGCCCCCACACCCATAGAATGGATGACGGCCATGTATCAAACGGCTACCCATGAACGAGTGATTTATAACCTACAGGACCAAGCAGAACAATTTGAGGAGGTCTGGCGCCCATTCTTGAAGAGCCCATGAAGCGGCTGGTGGATGACCAACAGATGATCAATGTTCAATGATCAATGATTAGGGAATATCAATTACCAATCACCCTCTGAGAATCCTAGACTCCGGAAACACATTTAATCTCCTACTGTCCCCTCTCGTTCTCCCTAGCTACGCTATCCTCTCCCCTTTCTCTCTTTTTTCTCTCTCTCTATCAATCCACAGGCCTCTAATTTTGTCATATGCACGAGACCCTGAACTACACAACATAGTAATACAAGTCGCTTCCTAACACAAACAAGGACTGAGAAATCAACTCACATAAGACGTAGACACTCTCTAACCGACCTTACCATATCTAACATACATACTATCTACCCCTAGATAATAACTTGCTACAGACGGAGCAGTACAGAACGATCTACTCTTAGGCCTGAACAAGCTAGTCTCAGGATACAAAGACCCCCTGCCTATCTCGAGTCTCTTCATTCTACATTCCCCCGGGATTACCCTTCCTCTTTCTTCCTCTTTCTTCCCCTTTCTTCCCCTTCTCTCCCCCTCCCCATTTCATATGACTATTTCGTCTCTCCCCTATACCAAGATCAACCCCTCCCACACAACCCTATCCTTGCTCCCCCTTCCTTTACCGCCCCCCCCCCACCTGTTCTCCACTTTTCTTCAAAATAAGGGTACAAAAGTCAACTATGCAACTGGGAATTCTTACTTACCTGACAGTACATGCATATATGCTCACAATGGAAATAATTGTGGTAAAAGAACAAAAACAATGTTTTGAAAGCTAAACAGTTTGTTTATATGCTGTATGTATCGCCTTATATAGTCTTAATAAAACTTTTGAAACTTTAAAAAAAAAAAATATGAGCAGTATAGGGATCTTCTGTATATAATCTTAGATTTTCTCTGCACTAACGACTGGGAAATGGGACATTTGTAGAACAGAGACTGGAAAGGCTTGTCTCAGTCTGTGAAGTGAGGGACATCCGTTGTTTAATCATTTTTGGTTGTTGCTCCCTATAAATAAAGTCCAGCTATGTGGGTGAGCTTGCTGAGCCTGAAGGGGCCCTGAGGCAGCAGAATTAACACCACTGTTCATTTCACCATTTTCCTCTACACTGCAAGATTTTTGCTATACTTAAATCACTCCATGTGGGCCTATGCTGATGAGAAATGAGGAGTGATTACAGAAGCCTTGCCAATAGGAACTGTGATTTTAGTCAATTTATAAGAGAAATTGTGCTATATAATGCACAATTTTACACCAGTTTTTTCAACATTGTGCCAAAGTTTGTTAACTAAAGTGCGCTAATTTGTCTAACACCCACCACTTTTACGTAACTTCCACCAGCCGCCAATGTTCATTTATGTAATCTACAAATGATGCCTTCAACTCATCTTCATCAATACTTGTTATTAATGTTGCATTTACATATTCTATTAAAGGCTTTTCTGTGTCAGGTGTGAAGTGTATAAATAATACTATTGCTATTCGCACCACTATTCTAAGTGTCAATAAAGTCCCTAAAAATACTTAGCACCTAGTTCTGTTGGCATTACACATATTGGCCCTCATTATGACCTTGGCGGTCTATTGACTTCCAGGGCCACGGTGGCGGTTTCACCGCCAACAGGCTGACGATGAAGACGCCACATTATAAGTGTGGTGGATTGGCATCTGCAAATCCACCACATCTCTGATCATACAACCAGGGCAGTCGGACATGCTGGGTGGGAGATGAGCATCTCCAACCCGGTGGTCCACAGCAGAACGCAATGGTATTAGGGGCCGCCTTTCCACCAGGGTTTCTGTGACAGTAGCACCACCATGAAAACCCTGGCAGAAAGGCTACTCATGTCAGGGAATCTCTTCCCTGTCACCAGCAGACAACTCCCTCACCCCTCCCGCAAGCACAATCCACCCCAAACCCACTCCAGGTAGATCGCCCCCCTCCCCATACATGCAGCTGTACACAGACACCCACATGCACCCCACATACACTCATTCACCAGCACTGTAGGTTTTCTGGCGCTCGTGGCTTTGGCGGTCTTTGAAGAAGACTGCAAAAGTCATAATAAGGGCCATTGTCTCTAAAATCAGATCCGCTACCAATAAGTCATTTGTGACACAAATTACTTCTTGTTAAAGTTGAACAATGTCAGTCATTCTTCTTGTGGTTAGTTTTTCTTCTTTCTTGTATTAGTGTTTTCCTTTTAATTGATTTTTCTTTATTCTTTTCTTTTAGTCTTTTTAATGAGAATATATTTGTATAGACAATCCTTAACCCTACTATGTGTTCTTCTAAAATGTCATCAGTACTCTTCAGCTTCCCCCTCAGATCTCAGTACACTTCTCATCTGCTTTTTCAATCAGTTTTATTAGTATTTTTGTTTCATAATCAGTTCAATAGTGTCTTCAGTTGTTCATTTTTCAGTTCTCGAAATTGCAAGTCAATAGTTTGTAATCAAGGGCTTTCAATGAGGCTCTAGGAGTTCTTTGCTCCAATCAAATAGATCAAAAAATTGGAACATTCAAAACGTGGCTCACCTAATATGTCCATTCAGGTGAGAAATATCCTCAATATCTTCAACAAGGTACTTTAGATCTTTTTGATCTTCTGAGTGTAATAGGTTCTATTCTTTACCATTTGTGCCACTTGACTCTGCTACTTCCTTGATTGTCTGTGGTATTGATTCAGCTGACACACTCAATCTTTAGTTCTTTCTATTGTACGCTTTTGGCAATTCTTTGTTATGTGGAGCACTTTTTGTTTCTATTCCAGAACTTGTTCCTTCTTCTGGATCATCAGAATTCTCTGCTTGTTCTGGAAAAGTTTCAGAAGTCATTCATCAAATTGTGTTACCATTTCATCTCTATTGCCACTTTGTGAGATGTCTGGCAGTTGGGCCTCGTCACCTGTCAGAGATTCTTCACCCCATACTCCTTCTTGCTGGTTTTGATCACAGTCTTTTCTCTCTTGAGTTTGTTCGTATACAAAGTGCGGTGATATACACACCAGTGCCCTTGGTTCTGGTGCATAAAACACCATTTCTTCATAGGTAACCCTTGTTCTCTGGGTATGTGAAGCAGGAACCCAGTTTGGGACTACAGCACATTGTATTGCTGTATTTGTGAGCAGAATCACTTGATGGGGGCCTTTACAAGGTGACTCTAGAGAGGACTTACTCACATGCTTCTTGATTAATACCAAGTCAGCAGGACAAAGGTCATGGCACTGCCCCTGGTTTGAATTTTCAGGAACAGCTTCAACCTATTGAGAGGCAGAATGTACCACATCCGTCAATCCCTTACAATAATCAAGTACCATGTCATCTGTAATATTCACAAGTGCATTTGCTGGCACTGCAAGTAATCTCATTGCCCTGCTCATAAGAATCTCATGGTGTGATATATCAGCTTTTCTGTCCGGTGTACTTGGTAGCCTCATCAACACCAAAGGCAAAGCATCAGGCCATTAACAAAAAGTATAAGCACAAAGGGCCTAATTTGAAGTTTGGCTGAAAGGGTTACTCTGTCACAAACATGACGGATATCCTGTCCACCATATTACTATCCTATTATAGCCTATGGAGATCGTAATATGACAGATGGAATATCCATCACATTTGGAATGGCGTTACCTGTCCGCCAAACTCTAACACAGGCCCAAACATTTACCAATCTTGATTTAATCATGCCATTGAGCTGTCCCACCATGCCTGAAGTTCTGGGTGATGACTGCAATGAAGCTTCTGTTCAACTTGCAATGCTGCATACAATAGTATTATAATCTCACTGTTGAAGTGAGTACCTTGATCTGACTTTAGAGAGACAGGCATGCCATGCCTTGATACTAGATCCCTCAAGACTAACTTTGGTACAGTGAGACTGTCATTTCTTCTGGTTTGATAAGCCTCTACCCATCTGGAAAAGATGTAATCACGAAACAAAATCTCAACCTATTGCAAATGGGCATTTATATGCAATCCACTTGCATCCTGTTCAAAGGACCTCCTGATCTTCCTACATGACTTAATGCAGCATGTGTTTGCCTGCAAACATTCTTTTGCCTCTATGACACACATGAGTGACTCAATTCTTCTGCTTGGGCTCGGTATCTGGGAACAAACAAGAATTTCTTGAAGGTGTGGATCATGGCATTCCAACCTAGGTGAGTTAGGTTGTGGAAATGTCTAGTCATTGGAGATAGCAGACTGTCTGTCAATATTGGTCTTCTATTCACTGAAACCCAACCATTGTACATGCCCATTCCACATCTTGCTCTGATCCAACCCTGTTTTTCTATCTCTGGTCATTTTCTTTATTCATCTTAATTCTTCCCAATTGTCAGCCATTCTCAACATCATGGAAAATACATTTTCTCCTCCATTTTCATTGATAAATAAGGTGTTAAATATGCAGCCCCACAATTGCACAATAGAATGTCACTTCATCAACACATCTGTTGCCGACTGTGACATAACTATTTTCACCCCTGTGTCCTGCACACTTCACAACTGCAATTTCAGTGGGGAATTTTGGAGCTTCCAATAGGTTTCTGACCTGTTCCCCATTTCTAATGGGTGGACCAGAAGAGGTCATAAACCCTCTCTGTGACCACAATTTTCCAAAATCATCCCAAAATCATGGATAACACCAAATCTGTACTATCTTTAAATATAGTCATTCTCATTTGTGCTGTCAAGCTGCAAGCTCTGGTAAAGGAAATACGTTCTGCAACTTGTGCTGAAGAAACTCCTTGAAGTCCTGAAGCTTCTATAACTTCCTAAATTGTGCAGACTGCATAAGCTTCTCTCAAAGAACCTTGATTTGTTGTTAAACATGACCATCCACAAATAGAATATAATCTGGATTTATTAAAGGCTCTTCTTTTATGTCTGGTCTGGGTTTGATTCATACGTCTGTGACATCAAGGCTGTTGGAAATGGCTCTTTCTGCAGGGTCATCCCCAGGCATTTTGCGTTTATCCTCTTTGTTTTTTCTGACTCCTTTTTACAGACTTTTAGGATTCTGGGCACATTACCGCTGCTGACCACTGCTAAAATGCAGGTGCTCTGTACTCTAAAACACATTTAATGTAATTGTACTTCCTCAGTAAAGTGCACTACAGTAGCCTTTCAAACATGCCTCAGTCCTGACACTGCAGAGCCTGTGTGTGCAGTTTTAAACTGCCATTTCAACCTGACAAGCGTACAGGCCCAAGCCTACCTTTTTATTATAAGTAGGTAACCCCTAACATAGGCCCTAGTTATCCCCAAGGGCAGGGTGCAGTATATTTAAAAGTTGGACAAATACTTGTAAGTTAAACATGTCCAGACGGTGGAAAACTCTTAAATCCATTTTCCACAATTGCAAGGGCTATCTCTCCCTTAGGATTGCTTTGGGATTACCTTAAAACACCTTTTAAGTGTAACTTCCAAATGAGAAAAGACAGAAATTTGGAGTTTGGTGTCCCTGGACTCACAATTGAAAATGATAACGAATGGTGAAGTCAGATTTTAAATTGTAAGCCTTAAAATGCCACTTATAGAAAGTTGACAGTTCTTACTTTAACCATTCTGTGCCTCTGAATACACATCAGGGGTTGTTGACAGCTGGGATTTGCACGTTTCCTCTAGACATTCACACCCAAAGGGAGCTTGAATGTGACATTTGCATACTGATGGCCCATCACCAGGTTGATGAGGTTTCCCAGGCTGGATGGGTGGGATGAGCTGACACTCTTGAATGGGGCTGTGCCTCTCCTACACAAAGGGCTGCATAACCCCCTATAGAGTGTCTGAGCTAGGGAAGGAAGGGCAGAGACCTTGTGGACTTCAAAGGGAGGCACAGACGTTTCTCCTACCTTCGAGAACCAGGGCACCAAAGTATAAATACTGACCTCAAATCCCACCAAATCAGATCTCTACTGGAGCTAAGAACACTCTGCCAGGATGAAGGACTGCTGTGCTGCCAGGAGGGACGGTCAGTCTGCAACTGCATCGCTGTGATGGCCCACTGCTTGCTGTGTTATAGGATTGACTGCCACTCTGCTGCTTGATTTGCTGTGTTGGCCTGCTGTCTGCTGCTTCTTGCCTGCAGTGAGAAGGACTGGACTTGTTTTCTACATCCTTGCACCTAGGAGTCTCCATGGTCTTGTTGGCTTGCCCCCTGTTCTTCTGCAGTCTCAGAACATCAAAGAATGCTTGCAACTCTCCTGGTGCTGCTGGTCTCTTCAATCTTGCCCTTGACTGAGGTGCCCCTCTCCAATACTGGACCTCAGAAGTGGTATCTGCAGCTACAATATACAAAAAGCAATGCATCACACCGAGCGTGGCAGACAAATCAGCACAACAAATCTCTGACAGCAGTGCAGCGGCTGCCTGACGACAGCTGAATCAGACTGCGAGGCTCAACGATGATGCTATGCGTGGTTCAACAAGGAGGCATTGCATTCACTTCTACTGAGTCGGACGTCGATGCTGTACCCAGGGTGCAGTAAAAATATCAGCACATTGTGTCCTTGGTGTTGACACATTGCTCCATCAAAGGTGTTGTTCTGCTGACCCCGCGTGGGTACTATAGCCGACCTACCCTCCATCAGGGTCAGCCTGAATTTAGAATTTTGTATTGCTTCCTCTCAACCTCAAGTAACCTTTTGACCACTTTTGACTTTTAAGCACTGGTTTCACATTTAGGCCCTCATTACAACCGTGGCAGTAAATGCTGCCTACCGCCGTGCTGACGGCCGCCAACATACCGTGCCCCCGGCGGTATTCCACCACAGTATTATGACCCACACTGAGAATTCCGCCACAATACAGACAGCCACACAAGTCGCCACACCAAAGGTTAATAATAAACTGGCGATATCAAAACCCACACCGTTACGTCAACAGGAATACGCCCACAGTATCATGACCCACAAATCACTGCAGCGGTCTTTCAGACGCGGTAAATCACTGGCGGTACACACCGCCGCTCTCAAAATACACACAGACTTACAAAACTACACCACATTGGACAATTCAAACTACACACACCTGACACACATACACACACCACACCCACACACCCACACCACTATAAAACACACACCCACATTACCCACAACCCCTTACAGCGAAAAATACGATACCAAGTAGAGAGAGACAAGCCAGGAGCACCCACTCAATCAGAGGCACAGAACACCATCACCCATACACCATCCACGCACATCACAGCATACACCCCCACACATCACCCTACACATCACCCTACACATCCTCATGCATATCACTCGCACCACATCCATGGCACCCCAAAGACACCCCAGGTTCTCAGAGGAGGAACTAAGGGTCATGGTGGAGGAAATCATCCGGGTAGAGCCACAGATATTCGGATCACAGGTGCAGCAGACGTCCATTGCAAGGAAGATGGAGCTATGGCGGAGAATCGTGGACAGGGTCAACGCCGTGGGACAGCACCCAAGAACCAGGGATGACATCAGTAAGAGGTGGAACGACCTACGGGGGAAGGTGCGTTCCATGGTAGCAAGACACCAGGTAGCAGTACAGAGGACTGGCGGTGGACCCCCACCTCCTCCCCCACAACTAACAACATGGGAGGAGCTAGTCTTGGCGATCATGCATACTGAGGGCCTCACAGGAGTAGCAGGTGGACTGGACTCTGGTAAGTCAAATCTTAACTACTTTATCTCCCCACCCTACCTGCATGCCTTCACAAACTCCTACCCCTACCCTCACCCCATCACTCCACCACCTCACATATACCCCAGTAACACAACCCACCCATCCCAAAACCAAGCCCTGCATGCTACACTAATGCATGGACACCCATCACAGACCTGCATGGACACTCATCACCACAGCATGCCAAGTAGAGAGCCTCACCCAGCCCACAAAATCACCACTCACACAAGGCCAAGCTGACAGTGAAATCACAATCATACCGGGAAACACACCCATGCACAAGATGGCACACGCAAATACACTAACACTGCATATGCATTCCCACAGGACCCATACGCAACGTCACCGGAAAGGAGGTGCCAGCTACATCCAGTTCCCCCACAGAAGAGGCCCACAGTGACGACAGCAGTTCTGCACTCCTGGATCACGATGACCAACCTGGGCCATCTGGGACCTCTGGACAGTCGGTTCCCCTGCCACAGTCCCACCCCACCACAGAGCCTCCCTCCTCAGGAAACACCAGCACTGCACCCACCGAGCGGGCCCATGCCACTGTCCCCAGGACACGTCAATCAGCAGTGTGTCCACCATTACAGGGACCACAGGCAACCCCACAAATCCAGGGCGATCAGGGACCTGGGGTCAGTGGCAGTGGGCACACAGTTCAAGGGACAGAGGCACAGGACAACAGGGAAGCTGGGAGGACTGCTGTGTGACAGGGGGAGGACAGGCCCAGGGAACCCACTCTCCACGAGGCACTCCCCAACATCCTGGGAGCATACCACCATTCCCAGGAGACCATGGGCCAGATATTGGCCAAGCTGCAAGAGACCCAGCGGCTGCAGGAGGGACAGTATCTGGGAATCAGGGATGACCTAACAAAAATCTACACCATCCTGGTCACCATTGCAGGAGTGCTGGGTGACATGGGCAAGACCATGAGGGAGGCAGTGGCACAACAACGGGAGCCTGACACTAGCCAAACCGAGGAGCAGCCTTCCACCTCCGCCGGCGCTAGTGGACAGGAGGCCCCGCCACAGGACCAACAGGCCACCAGCACCCCACCCCCTGCAGAAGGAGAACCACGCCGCAAACGGTCCCTGTGATCCAGGCAGAAGCCAGAGAACATTGCCAAGACCCCCACCAGGAAATAAGACTCTCCTGATTGTCACCCTTGTGTCCCACACTATCACCCTGTCCACATTGAACTGCCATTACTCCCCTTCCTATGCCGCAGTGGACAATGCACCTGTTATACCAAGAGACTGGACTCTACCCTGACCTTTCCTCCACCATCAGCCCAGCCCCTTGCACATCCCCCTCTACTTATGAGCTCCTAAATAAACACCCTTGGAACAAATACAAATCTGGAGTCTGTCAAATGATTCACAAATGTATTAGGATAACATTATCAAAGCATAGCAACTCAAAAGTACAGTGAAATATACTTTAGGATGACTTTTGGTGGGCAGCAGTACACATAGCAGAGCCAGAGTGGGGCACAGAGATCTGTAAATAGAGATGCCAAAGGGTACAGTCAGTGGCCATAGACATGGGGAAACAGGCTGCCTTGTACAATATCCAACAGATAACTGAAATGTTAAGTGAAGTTACAGTGTCTTACCTGTGTGTCACTGGAGGTACTGCTGAATAATGTTGGTTCTGTTGTCAACATAATCTTCCTCTGCCTCCTCTTCCTCACTGTCCACAGGCTCCACCGCTGCCACAAGACCATCTCCAGGCTCATCCTCCTGCAGAAAAGGCACCTGGAGTCTCAAGGCCAGGTTGTGCAACATGCAACGATAATCTGGCGCACCTTCTTGGCTGAGTAGTTCAGGGATCCACCTGTCAGATGGAGGGACCGGAACCTGGCCTTCAGGAGGCCGAACGTCCTTTCTATAATCCTCCTTGTACGCCCATGTGCCTCATTGTAACATTCCTCTGCCCTTGTCCTGGCATTCCTCACTGGGGTCAGTAGCCATGCGAGGTTGGGGTAACCAGAGTCACCTGCAAATATCGAGGGACAACTGTTAGACACACACTAACCCTTAGGGACAACCCCATACCCAGACACCCACTCATAGTGTGTGGAGACCTTTGGCTCACCTATTAGCCACACCTGGTGCCTCTGGAGTTGGCCCATCACATATGGGATGCTGCTATTCCTCAAGATAAAGGCGTCATGCACAGAGCCAGGATTTATGGCATTCACATGGGAGATGTACTGGCCCGCCAAACACACCATCTGCACATTCAGAGAGTGATAGCTTTTTCTATTCCTGTAAACTTGTTCAGTTCTCCGGGGGAGGGGAGGACAAATGCCACATGTGCACCATCAATGGCACCTATGATGTTGGGGATATGTCCCAGGGCATAAAAGTCAGCTTTCACTGTGGCCAAATCCTCCACCTGGGGGAACACGATGTAGCTGCGCATGTGTTTCAGCAGGGCAGACAACACTCTGGTCAACACGTTAGAGAACATTGGCTGAGACATCCCTGATGCCATGGCCACTGTTGTTTGGAAGGAACCACTTGCCAGGAAATGGAGCACTGACAGGACCTGCACTAGAGGGGGATACCTGTGGGCTGGCGGATAGCTGACATCAGGTCTGGCTCCAATTGGGCACACAGTTCTTGTATTGTGGCACGATCAAGTCTGTAAGTAATGATAATGTGTCTGTCCTCCATTGTCGCAAGGTCCACCAGGTATCTGTACACTGGAGGATGCCGCCATCTCATATTCTGCCTCAGCGGTTGAAGCCTATGGAAGAGAACGGTGAACAGAGGGTTATATTCACACATCTATTGCACTAATGATGATTTGTTTACTTTACAGAAACAGCATGTGAACTCGAGAGTCAGTTGATGTGCCAATGTCTGCTGTGACGCAGTTAGGTGCCATGCCCTGTGACCCCCAGAAATGGCAGCTGTCTGACCTGTGAGGAGGGAAAAGTGGAAATTAGGTAATTGGTCTGGCGTTGTGCGCTGTCGCAGTAGGCGGTCGATGACCGAAACATAAAATCGCATTGGTTATCATTGGGCCCTATGGGTTCCAGGAGCCAATGGCGATGTACGCCGGCGGTGAAGGTACGCACCGACGCGGACGTCACCGCCACTTTCTATCTAATCACTCACTTGCTACCTGACCTTCAACAGGAGAGGACCTACACTGCAAGTGCTGCTGTGACCAGTGTCTGGAACCGACAATGGCTCATGTGTCTGGGGAAAGGGCCCCTGCCTTCACTGTGGAGTAGTTGGAGAAACTGGTGGATGGGGTCATACCACAGTACACGTTACTCTACGGTCCTCCAGACAAACAGGTGAGTACACTGTAAGCATGGTGCGTGGGTCATGAATGTAGAGATTGCTGTGTGTGTAAGCCACATGTAGGTGGGGCAGAGGCGTCCTGGCCAGAGTGCAGCATGTAAGGTGGTCAAAGTATGTGCGTCAGGGGATGGGTGGGATCTGGTGGGCAATGAGTCTGACGGTCCGGACGGGTGACTAATTCACTTTTCTGCTGTCTTTTCCCTGCAGGTCAGCGCCCACCAGAAAAAGGGTATTTCGCGTGCCATCGCCAAGGAGGTGCGGACCCTGGGGTTCTTTGATAGGCGGAGCACCCACTGCCGCAAGAGGTGGGAGGACCTGCGCCGCTGGACAAAGAAGATGGCAGAGGCCCATCTGGGGCTGGCCTCCCAATGAGGAAGGGCTGCCCGTCACACCATGACCCCCCTGATGTTCCGCATCCTGGCGGTGGCCTATCTGGAGTTAGAAGGGCGCTTGAAGGCATCACAGCAGCCACGAGGGGGTGAGTACAGAATCTGAAATCTGACTTTGCGCTCGTTAGGAGGTACCTAGCTGGGAGATGTGGGCTGTGGGTGCTCCTAGGCCAGGACGAACATGGCAGGGTAGGTCCCTTGTTGGGCAGGCTCTGGAGCACTCCTACTCCAATAGTGTTAGTGGGCATCTACTATTGGGCAGGGTCGTGTGGGATTCTGGTGTGCAGATGATAGCGTTAGGCATTGTACCCCATGGGCTGGTGACTGTCCTAGTTAATGGTTGGGCACGGCCTAGTGCATAGGGCTGCTTCCTGTGTGTTGTGTACGCCAACGGTAGTGGTGTTACTGGCATTGACCAAGTGTCCCCCCCTTTTTGTTTTGTCACCTTGTCCTTATGTGCATTAGCATCATCTGGCAGAGGAGCAGAGGCACCGGCGACGGAGGGAGCTGCATCCCACATGGGCCTGGAGGCTGAATCCACCAACGGTGAGGGCACCAGTGGGATGGAGGGAAAAGGGGGCACCAAGACGGGGACAGGAGGGGACACTACAGACAGCAACTCCTCCTCCGATGGAGGCTCCCTGGTGGTGGCGGACACCTCTGTGCCCACCCCAACAACAGATACAGCCGCCACCCCCCCTACCAGCACCGCCCTTCCAGCAGCCCCTTAGAGTGTTTCCCGTGCCCACTCACCCAGGAGGGTGGGCATCTCCTTCGCCCCAGGCACCTCAGGCCCTGCCCGGGTCAGCCCTGCTGCCCTCAGTGCGGAGGCTATTGACCTCCTGAGATCCCTCACTGTTGGGCAGTCAACCATACCGAATGCCATCCAGGGTGTCGAGGGGCATTTGAAACAAACAAATGCATACCTGGAGGGCATTCACTCTGGTGTGGCGGCCCAACAGAGAGCATTTCAGGCTCTGGCCTCTGCACTGATGGCAGCCCTTGTCCCTGTGTCTAGCCTTCCCCCTCCAACTTCCTCAACCCAGACCCAATCCCCTCAATCCCAGCCTATCCCAAGCATACTTTCAGACCAGCATTCACCCAAATCACCACACAAAAGTGGCTCAGGCAAACATAAGCACCACACTTCATCTCACATGCACTCACACAAGCACCATCCCCATGCAAACACACCAACATCCAAAGCCTCCACTGTGTCCCCCTCCTCCTCTTCGTCCACCTCGATCCCAATAGCGTCTCCACTCACACCTACATGCACTACATCTTCATCCACTACCTCCATCACCAGCACGCCCATCACAACATACCCCTCACAAGCAGTCACCACCCCCACAACTATGCACATGTCCCCTGTGTTCTCTCCCAGTGTGTCTGTGACCCCTCCTCCCAAAGTACACAAACGCAAGCACCCACCCAACCAACAGCCATCCGCCTCACAACAGCATCCAGCTCATGTACCTTCACCCGAACTCAGCACACACTTCCTACAACCACTCCCTCTTCCTCCACTCCCAAACCCTCTCCATCTTCCCAACCCAGTGTGTCTAAAAAACTTTTCCTGGCAAACATTAACCAGTTCCCTACCCCTCCCTCCCCGTCCTTCCCCTCGGGCCAGGATGTCCAGAACCCAGGCCAGCACCTCAGCCACCAAGTCGGCGTTCGCTGTGGTACCTGCAACTCCCAGAGGCTCAAAGGGGGCACCCGTCAGGCTAGCCAGTGTGCCACCGACCCCTGCAAAGGACCAAACCATCCCGCCACCTGCAAAGGTAAAAAAGGGGACAACATACTGCAAGGGTAAGGAGCACGACCCACCCAGCAAGGCCTCCTCCAAAGCTCCAGCTGCCAGAGCCAAGGTCCCAACAGCAACTGCCAAGTTGAGGAAGGGGCAGAAAAGCCAAGGCACTTCAGGCGTCGGAGCGGGCAGGTGTCGGACTGGTGGCCACCATCAGAACCGACAGCCCCACCACCTGCACCGCGGGCAGCACCGCCAGCATCCCGGCCGCAAGCACCACCACTTGCACCACCTCTGCCACCACTACTGTCAGCAGCATCAGCATCCCCAGTGGCCAGCCGTCCGAGGCTGCAGGAGAAGGGCTGGTGCCTCCCTCCACCACTGGCAGCACCAGCACCTGCACCACGGCCAGCATCCCGCCACAAGCACCGCCGCAAGCACTGCCACCTGCACCGCTGACAGTAGGACCACTACCAGCAGCAGCAGCCTCAGTGTGCGTCCGACTGAGGCTGCAGGAGATGGGCTGGAGCCTCCCACTACCACTGGCAGTACCCCCACCAGCACCAGCACTACCACCAGTTTGCAGCCTTCATCACCGCAGGATGGAGTCTGGCCCTGCCTCCATGGACTATCATGCCACCTGGTCCCTGCAAATCTCGTGCCTCAGACACCCAGGGGAGGGAATGTGAACTGCCATACCCCAAATGCTGCATCACTGGGCACAAGGCCCCCTCCAGAACCAGTGGAGATATGCATCCACTCACCCTTTCCTTGGCAGGATGAAGCACACTGGGCATAAAGCCCCCTCCAGAACCAGTGGAGATATGCATCCACTCACCCTTTCCTTGGCAGGATGAAGCACACTGGGCACAAGGCCCCCTCCAGAACCAGATGAGAAGCCATCCACTCCAGAGACTGTGGCTTTGCACTCCCCAGGACCATGCAGTGGGCACACCACCCACTTGAGAGACTTGAGAGACTGTGGCCTTGCACTCCCCAGGACCAAGCAGTGGGCAAACCACCCACTTAAGAGACCTGAGAGACTGTGGCCTTGCACTCCCCAGGACCAAGCAGTGGGCAAACCACCCACTTGAGAGACTGTGGCTTTGCACTCCCCAGGACCAAGCAGTGGGCACCCCACCCACTTGAGTGACTTGAAAGACTGTGGCTTTGCACTCCCCAAGACCAAGCAGTTGGCACCCCACCCACTTGAGAGACTTGAGAGACTGTGGCTTTGCACTCCCCAGGACATCGCAGTGGGCATGGAGCCCCCTCGAGGAGCATTGGCGTTATTCCATCTTCTGGCTGAGGTGCACCCCTCTTCCCCATCCCCCTGAGGTACCTGTGTGTTTACGACCTGATGCCCCTGCAGTGTTCTCTCCGTATTGAGGCAGGAGTCAAGTGTGGGCTTGGCCCATGATTTTTGGCCCAGTGGCCCATGGACATTTGGAAAGGACAATGTACGGCCTTATGTACATATTGTAAATATTTTGTAAATACTGTTTTTATATTTGTTACGTATATCTGCCTATTTCTAATATATCACTGATTGGACTCTATTCCTTTTGTCCTTGCGTTCTTCCAGGGGGTTACGGGGTGTAAAGGTAATGTTGATGCATGTGTTTGTGTGTATGGTGTTGTGGATGAGGGTGGTGGTGGGGTTGTTGTGTGTTGCATGTGTGTGTCACTCTCTTTTTCCTCCCCCATCCACTGTGTGCTAGGTGCAGTACTCTCTGTGGTCGTCACCGCCGCCTTTGATATTCCTGGTGGATGAGGAGGTAGACCAGCATGGGCAGGACCTGTAACTCGGGCTCCTAGGCGTCCTGGTTCTTCGTTGAGTGTCAAGAGGTGGGTGGTTTCCCTTCCAAACACTGTTTCTGCCATGCTTTTGATGGCGTTGGTACCACCCCGGAAGAGCTGGCGGATTGGTGGTTTGTAATGGGGTGGGCAGCACATTGTCTTCTGCCTGTCTGTTGGCGGTGACCGATACAGTGTTTGTTCCTACCGCCGTGGCGGTCGGTGTGTTAAAGTGGCTGTCTGTGTTGGCGGTTTCCGCTGTGGTCGTGATCCCATTTTTTTATCCGCCGGCCTGCTTTAACACCGACCGCCATGGTTGTGAGGAGGGCCTTCATCTTTAAAGATTCATACCTAAACTTCTACTGAGTGGATTTTTGTTGTTTTGGTCTTGTTTTACTCAGATAAATATTCTCTACTTTTTTAAACTGGTGTAGAGTGTTTTTGTGGTGTCGTTCACTGTGTTACTGTAATTAAGTATTGCACAAATGCTTTACACATTGCCTCTTAAGTTAAGCAGAACTGATATGTGTCAAGCTACAAGGGGGGTGAGCACAGGTTAATTTAGGGTATGCATATGTGACTTACACTGACTAGGATTGCTGCCCCTACTTCAACAGGGTGCATACCTCTGCCAGCTATAGACCCAATTTCTAACAAAGGCAATCTTGTTTAAAATAATCAGAATCTTATGCTTTGGGAATCAGTAACAATATGCTAGGATTCCGTACTTGATATCTTCTCAGCACAATATTGTTTCCCTCCAAAATCAGCTGCTCATAACGAGTTAGTCTTGAGTTAGTAAGGTGCTTTCTTTTAGTTGTAGTAAGGAATACCTTGACTGAGTGAGGGGCCATGACAATTAAAGGATACCACATTACAATGTTTTCACATTTTTTTAGGCTTACACTCACTGCAGATACAGCTTTAATGCAGCTAGGCAAAGTGGCAGCTACAGGATCAAGAGTTATGAAGAAATATGCCACAGGTTTTTTGGCATCTCCATGAACTTGGGTTAGCACTGAGAGAGTACAGCCCTCCTTCTCACTACAAAATAGTATAACATATTTTGCATAATCTGGCATTCCCAGTGGCAGGGCATGACAGAGACTTTCAACTCTAGGAAAGCTTTCATGCATTTGTTGTCCCATGGAATCCAATCTGGTACATCTTTGTGTGTCAATCGTAACAAAGGTTTTGCCACAAGAGAAAAGTTGGATATTCACTGCCTACAGTAGCCAACCATTATCAAAAGCATCCTGACTTCTCTCTGTGTTTTAGGTGGACTTATTTTCAAGATAGCTTCAACTCTTTCTCTTGATAGTTTTTTCATTCCCTTTTCAATAATGTGTCCCAAATACTAGACTTCTTTTTGACAATACTGCAGTTTGTTTGGTGACACTTTATGTCCATGTTTCCAGATTCTTTTTCAAGATCTGGTCAAAAATTGAGGGATTCTCAATGTACCCTTGTAGGACATGACACTATGCTAATACTTTCTCTCTGAATATGAAGGAGAACAAGAACTGTTTTTGTGCAATGGAATCGAAAAGAAAGCTTGACAGAGATCAATCACAGTACACCTCACCCGCCACCATATGTGGGTCCTATAGCAAAAGATGGAGTTCAATTAATAAATAATGTGACTATAGCTACAGCTCCAACAGATGCAGGTATATTACAAATTACTAACTCGGTGCAAGCAGTACAGCCTGCAAATGCACAGTCTGTATTGACTCAGCCAAATTTATCACAGTCAGTGTAACTCAACCAATTGTTGTACAGCCTGTTATTGCACAGCCTGTAACACAGCAAGCATTTGCAAATGCTCCAGCACCAATGAGAGTAGCTCAGATGGTGACACAAACAGATGCTCCAGTTACTGTGGTTACAATCCCAGCACAGGTTACTAACATGATTACACCGCAAACAGTAGCTGCACAGATTATTCATACCCTAGCTAGGATGATTCAGGAAAGGATCAGAGGTACACCAGTAAATGGGTTTGCCCTGACATCATAGAATTCACAGATTGTGGTATGGACGCCACCACAGACCATTCAAGCATTAGGGGAAGGGAGGCGATTTGTTTTATGACACAAACTGTACCAGGCAAATGTAATTTTCAAAGGTGGTTTATTTCCTCCTTGGTTTAAGATGTTTCCAGAAATTGTGTGATCGTTGAGGATATAGAAAGACTGAGTACTAGTTCAAGTTCAGAAACCAGCCCAGTTCCTGAAAAGGATAGACCTTTAAATGTACCCATATTGAAAGTCAAATTAGAAGAAACTATTAGAGGATGTTTAGATTTGTATCTTATAAATCAATATCAATAAGAAAAATGGATTTACTTGTGAAAGAAAATTATGAGAAAAGATGCAATGGTTCATGACAGAATAACTGAGTTGGCAAATAAATATGAGTTTGAGATTTCTAAAAGTTTACAGTTACAGAGAAGTTTCAGGGTGCAATTAGATGATGAATCATTTGAAAATATGCGTTCTTCAGAAATACTAATTCATCTCATGGAATTAATAAAATGTGTATGCAAGTGGAGTGAATTTGACAAATTTAAAAACAAATGGTCACAAAACCATGAAAAGAAAAAGAAACAGGCAGAAGGGGCTGGGGAGAAAAAAAAACAAAAAACATTATGTTCAGAAAAGAAAGAGACAACTGCAGCATACCCTTTACGGGAGATACCTGGTGGAGGATGTGTAGATTTGCCTTGGAGTAGGGGAGACCTTGCATCATTTGCAAACACATTTCCAAAGTTGAGAGAAAGTCTAGTGCAGTGGTATACACAAGTTGAGAGATTTCAAAGGTATTGTGGGTTGATTTAAGTACATTCTTTGACATTGTGGTCCCGAATAATTTGTGTGAAGAATGTAAGATTACTGTTCGATATCCAGATACAGAACCAGCAAGAGATCCTGCTTCAAATGCACCTTCTCCGGTGGTGATGACTAAGAGTAATGAGGCAATAATATTTTTGAAAGGCAAAGTTCCACCTCTGGATTTGAATTATATAAAACTGAACTGAATGAAACAGGAGGGGAAGGAAATGGTGTATGAATATTATGAAAGGTTGATGAAGGCATTTCAACTGCACACGAGACAGACACATTTTGATCCACCAGGTATGGGATGTTTTGATTACACAGTTTGTACTTGGTTTGAGACCTGAGATTTGTCAGAACACACACAGAGTATTCCAATGATGAGCAGGGAAAAAACAGCTTAAGATTTAAGAAAAGTTTATGTTGGCACAGACTAAGGGCCTGATTTAGATTTCGGCGGACGGGCTACTCAGTCACAAGGATGAAGGATATCCTCTCTGCTGAAATATAAATCCAATTATTTCCTATGAGATTTATATTTCAGTGGACAGGATAGTCGCCACCGTTGTGACTGAGTAACCCATCCACCAAAATCTAAATCAGGCCTTAAGTTTATGCAACAAGGTTTTCAAAATCAACCGTTAGTTCAAAATGGTGGTGAAGTTCAAGATATGAATAAAATGCAAACAGGTGGTTTTCAGTCAGGAATGAAAGGTGTGGAGTGAGGAATTATGGTGTTGCAAGGAAGAGGGAGAGGTGCTCTGATTGATCTACCAGTGCTGAAGAAGATGACACCTTGTCATTTGTGCAACAGGTTGGGGCTTTGGAAGTGCAAGCGTAGGCTCAATGCAGGTAGAACTGTTAATAATCAGTTGCAGGGAGTAAATCAAAAGCAGGTGCCAAATGCTCCTATGAAACAATTACAAGTGCTGATGAAAAATCTAATTCAAATAGTACCTTTTCCACAACACCTAGGGCATAGCCAAATATCAACATTGCAAGATTAAATCAGAATGAGTTACCTAAAATGAATCAACATGTGATGCAAGTTCAAAATCAAAATGCAGTCCAGCAGTTTCCCATGTTTGATAACATTGAGATGTTAGACTAAGGGATATCATAATGACGGTGCCTAAGAGGGGAGGTAGAGTGTGTGCTTAGTGAGGTCTTCGAGGTAGACCATAGTGGGCCATTTGTGGAAGGTGAGGTAAATGGCCACCTTGTGCCATTTCTGATTTACACATTAGCTACCCGTTCCACTGTGAGACCAGTGGACATACCAGACCTCCCCCTCACTGGAAAAGAGATTAAAGTTGTAGAAGTATTAAATAGACAAATTATGAACCAATTTCCAAAAGACGTACCTGTAAAAATAGTATATTTTGAGGAAAATCATCAGTTTGTGGTATGGGATACAAGTCCTGTTAATCTGCCAGAGAGGGATTTATTGTGCAAGTTAAATTGCCCCATTGATTGTACACCGCAAGGAGGAGAGTTTCAAACTCACGATGCGGATGTGGATTTCAAAAATTTTCAGGAAGAGATGGTAGTGATCTACCCAGTGTTAACGACAAAAGATTTACCTGCAGAATTAATTGAGAAAGTTGATACAGAAATGTGGGATTTCCCAGGGAAGGATATCGAATTAATCAGAGGAGTTGAGCCAGTCAAAATAAACATAAAACCAGATGCAGTTTCTGGTAGAACATCACTCTATCACATCACACCTGAAGTAATAGAAGTAATAGCACCCTTGATACATGGCGTGTTGGAAAAGAGCATTTTGAGGGAAATCATTGAGAGTCCGTGCATCTCACCAATTATGGGATTAAAAAAGCCCAACGGTAAATTCAGGATAGTACAAGATTTAAGAAAGGTGAATGACATTGTAATCCCACTTCTTCCTGTTGTACCTAATCCAGCCACTATACTTTATCAAATTCCATGTATAGTTGAATGGTTTACTGTGATTGATCTCTGCCAAGCTTTCTTTTTGATTCCATTGCACGAAGACAGTGAGTACTTGTTCTACTTTATGTTCCAAGAGAAAGTATTAGCATGGTGTTATGTCCCACAAGGGTGCACTGACAGTCCCTCAATTTTCAACCAGATCTTCAAAACGAATCTGGAAACATCAAGTCCGAAATTCAGTCTTGTAGCATTACATAGATGATTTAGTTGTTGCATCAGGAACAAAACAATCTTGAAAAGATGACACTATTGCATTCTTGTATCATTTGGCAGAGAATGAACATAAAGGGTTACCAAACAAACTGCAGTATTGTCAAAAAGAAGTCCAATATTTGGGACACATGATTGAAAAAAGAATGAGAAATGTGTTAAAAGACAGAGTCAAAGACATCTTAAAAATGAGTCCACCTAAAATGCGAAAAGAAGTCAAGATGTTTTGGGGAGTGGTTGGCTACTGTAGACAAAGAATACCCAACTTTTCCATGGTGGCAAAACCTTTGTTGAGGTTGACACACAAAGTTGTATAAGGTTCCGACTTCATGGGACAACAAATACATGAAAGCATTCCTAGATTGAGAGAAAGTCTCTGTTATGCCCTGGCACTGGAAATGGCAGATTACACAAAATATTTTATACTATTTTGCAGTGAGAGGGAGGACTGTGCTCTCTCAGTGCTAATCTAAGTTCATGGAGATGCCAAAAAGCCTGTTGCATATTACTCTGTAACTGTGGAAAATGTAGCTGCCTCTTTCCTGGTTGCCTTAAAGCTGTAGCTGCTGTAAGTGTAACTCTAAAAAAATGTGAGAACGCTGTGTTGGGATATCCTTTAATTGTCATGGCCCCTCATTCAATTAAGGTGTTGCTACCTAGAGCCAAGACACAGCACCCTACTAACTCAAGACTAACTCGTTATGAGCAGCAGATCCTGGCCAGATGCACTGTGGTGCTGAGAAGATGTCAAGTACTAAATCCTAGCACATTGTTGCCCATTCCTGAAGGAGAAGAATCTGAATATTTGGAACATTATTGCCTTGATGTCACAGAGTTATGCACCAAACCCAGACCAGATATAAAAGATGAGCATTTAATAAGTCCAGATTCTATTCTATTTGTGGATGGCTCATGTTGAAGAACAAGTAAAGGTTCTTGGAAAGCAGCTTATACAGTCTGTACAATTCAAAAAGTAATAGAAGCGTCATGACTTCATGGAGGTTCTTCAGCCAAAGAACTAATTGCTCTTACCAGAGCCTGCAGCTTGACAGCACAAATGAGAGTGACTATATTTATATAGTCAGTACAGATTTGGTGTTGTGTATGATTTTGGACAATTGTGGTAGCAGAGATGGTTGATAACCTCTTTCTGGTTCACCCATTAGAAATAGGGAACATGTCAGATATCTAATGGAAGATGTACAACTCCCCACTGAAATTATGTTTGTGAAATTTGCAAGGCACAGGAGTGACAATAGTTATGTCACAGCAGGCCCAGGTATGTTGATGAAGTGGCACGCTTTGTACAATTGTGACCTGCACATTTAACGGCTCATTTACTAATAAAAATGTAGGAGAAAATGTATTTTCCATGATGTAGAGAATGAATGACAATTGGGATGAATTGAGATTAATGCAAGAAAATGCACCAGAGCTAGAAAAACAGGGTTGGATCAGAGCTCGATGTGGGATAGAAGCATACAATGTTTACATTTCAGTGGATGGAAGACCAGTTTGGCCAGACAGTCTGCTATCTCCAATAACAAGACATTTCTATGGCCCAACTTACCTAGGTAGAGATGCCAAGATCCGCACCTTCAAGAAGTTCTGGTTTAATCCCAGATTCAGAGCCCAAGCAGAAGAACTGTGTCATCAATATGAGACATGTCAGCAAATGAATGTAGGCAAACTGGATTTCATACGCTTGCCCATTTGCAATGGGTTGAGATATGTTTTGGTGATTGCATATTTTCCAGGTGGGTAGAGGCTTATCCAACCAGAAGAAATGATAGCCTCACTGTAACAAAATTACTGTTGATGGAGTTAGTATCAAGATATGGCAAGCCTGTCTTTCTAGAGTCAGCTTGAGGTACTCACTTTAACAGTGAAATTCTAAAAATGTTGTGTGCAGCATTACAAGTTGAACAGAAGCTCCTTTGGAGTTATCATAGAGAAGCTTCAGGCACAGTGGAACAACTCAATGGGACAATTAAATCAAGATTGGTAAAAGTTTGTGGCTCCACTTTTGTTAAATGGCCCTATGCTTTGCCTTTGGTGTTGACAAGCCTACTGAGTACACCTGACAGAAAAACTGGGTGATCACACCATGAGATTCTTATGGGCAGAGCAATGAGATTTCCTGCAGTACCAGCAAATGCACTTGTAAATATTACAGATGACATAGTACTCAATTACTATAAGGGATTGACTGAAGTGACTCAGCAGGATGAAGCAGCTCCCGCAAATCCAAACCAGGAGCAATGCTGTGACCTTATTCATAGGGACTGGGTCTTGGTCAAAAAGCATGTGAGGAATGTATGTCTAGAGCCACTTTGGAAAGTCTCATATCAAGTGATTCTCATCACAAATACAGCCACTAAATGGGCTGGGACTCCAAACTGGGTGCACCCATCAAACACAGAGAAAAAAAGAAATAGTGTTCTATGAGCCCAAACCAAGAGCACTAGTCTGCATGTTGTATGTGAACAAACTCAGGAGAGAAGACTGTGACCAGCGACAGCAAGAAGGAGTAAGGGGTGAAGAAACTCTGACTGGTGAAGAGGTCCAACTGCCGGACATCTCACAGAATGGCACCGGCTGTGCCCTCCCCCTCACTGCTCATCACCCCAAATGCCCAGCCCCTTTTACCAAACAACGATAATAAACACAGTTTCTTATCGTTGTTTGGTAAAAGTTTTGCAGCTGTCGCTGCTTGTGGGAGGGGAGGGGGCAACACTCCTCCGCCCCCATGGAGGAGCCCCCCCTAGAAGGATTTAGACTCTTGATTGAAAGCATGGACATTCAAATTGCAATTAGTGTTTCCTATCTCGGAAGCTCAACACTTCTATAGAGTGCCTCACACTGGGGAATGCTGCTTCCTGCCTGGATGAATGTATTTTGATCTTCGCCACTGGTTTTAATTTCACAAAAAGTAATTCCTCTTAAAGTGTAAAATATTGGAATATACAGGAGAGAAGGCAAGAAAATGATCCCTTTGAACACTGCTTAAGTATCCGTTTATCATGCAAGAATGTCTGTATCACATTATATCTCGAATCAAAGCAACTTTCTGGAATGCAGAGATAGCTGAACATCAAAAGCAAATGTGAAAGAAAAGTACTGCTGTGTATGCTGATCACATATTTAATAAGATTAATAAGTTGTCCAGCATTTGCTTTCAGATGTACAAATTAGGTAGTTGGTGTAAGGGAAACATTCACTCGCGAGGGTATTGTACGTCGTCTGTGATGAAACTGAATATTCTTGGGCCAACATTCAAATGGCAGACCAATCCTAGGGTGCTTCATTGCACATTTATGATCTTTGAACTTAACCTCAACAATAAAACAGAAAAGGGGCGTTTCTTTTTTTTCTACTCTATAAGATAATTGTCACCTCCCAATACACAGATTTTTTTTTTATAGAAAGAGTATTCGCTAAAAGTAACGCAATTTGCTTTACTCTTAAAATGTAACACATTTAGAAGAGTACATTTTGTATTCCATTCCAGGATTCAACATTTGTATGCAAAATGTGCTTGAGATGTGAACTGCAAAGTATTTTTATTTGCAAGAGATTGTTTCAGATTATAGTTAAATTACACTCTCCACATAACAATGCCTGACTATTGTCAGAGTTTCAAGTTGTTGCCATATGACTGAATGACTTTTACTGCAATGTCTCCCCAAAATGTTGTGACATTAAAGTTCTGCATTTTATGGGTGACCTTTGTAACATCAGCATCAGGTAACGGGATCACATAATTTCCAGTTAAAAAACAGAAGGGTAAGGAGGAAAATACTTGGGTACTAAGGCCAAGCAGACTAGAAAATTGAACCAAGCCCTTCGAGAGCTAAATCATTCTAAAATCAAAGCTGAAAACCACATTGGCTGTATAGAAATACCCAGGCAGACCAAGGAACCCTTAGATGTAGATACAAAATGCCAAGAATCTATCTATGCTTCTCTCAAGAGCCCACAGGAGGGTTGCCCAAGAACTATCTACAAGTTCAGCTGTGCTGAGTGACCACTGCCTGGCAAGCATGCTCTTCTTGCACTGACATATGTGGCAATCCTCCCTTTTTGTTCCTTCTCTAATACCTACTAGGCTTTATCTTTTAAAATATGAGCATTGGCTTGGCACTAGCCTTGGTGTTCTGGGTGATGTAAGAAGTGTCACAGAGCTGAGAGGGCGGAGCCAAGATGGCGACCAGTGCAGTTGCATAAATCGGAGCTCCGCGCTGGCCCCTGCTTATTATCCTGAAATCAGCTGGTAGCCGGTGCCGACAAGGCCTTAGCCAGACCGCACGGGCACGGGCACTTGGGGCACCAGGTGATTGGGCGGTGAACCTGTGAGAAGCGTGAGTGAACCGCCGTGAGGAAGCGCGGCCCGCAGGCGTGGTGGCCTGTAAGGCTGCGCGGCCACGAGGCGGAGCAGGTGGAGCCCTGGAACGCTGCGAAGCGGCGCATAGATGATGGCTGGTCCTCCCACTGACATAGCATGCATAGAAGGTGAGGTGCAGGAGGGATGCCGACAGCGGGGAAGAATTACCCCATGCAGATGCAGAGGGCGGACAGCTCTGAAGCGACAAGAGTGGCTGCGGCAAGGTGAGCCAACCCAACGCCCTAGTGACGCACAGAAACACCCAGGACTGCAACAGGCAGCAGTGGGTGTGGGGTCTGGTCACTGGTGAGCCGAGTGCAGCAGGCATGGACTCCCCGACCAACTGATGATGGGAGCGAGGGCTGCGGTGTGCTAACGCCCCTGGCTCCCGTGCTTGCAACCACCTGCTTGTGCCTTCTCCCAGAGACTGATGGCGGCTGCGAGCGGAGGGCCCGATCTCTGATCGCAGTGGCCCCCCTTATCCTCAACGGGTTGTAGTAGTTGATGGCTTGGACAAATATGGTCTCATTGGTACGGAGCCCAGCGGCGACTCGGGAGGCCCCCCTGATGGAGATTGACTCTTTAACCCAATATATTTAATTCGCCCTGAATAGTGGCTCTCCCCCTGGGAAAGCGACTGGAACTGAAATAAGGGGCTGCGGAGTGGCTAGGTGGCACTTCTTGGGGAGCGAAATGGTGGGGCGTATCTCTCGGAGGCGTGGCGACCGGGGGATCACCCCTTTCATCACACTCCAAATTGAGAGGGCTGGCGGATACCTGCTGTTACCCCACCATGGGCCATCGTAGCTCGCCTCCTTAATTTCAGAGATCGTGACTTGATTCTCCAGCTGTCCCAAAGAAAAGGTCCATGGCGACATGAGAATGTAGGGATAACGGCTTTGCCTGACTTCACTGCCGGGGTACAAAGACAATGCAGCTCATATGGCAAGGTGAAGCAATGCTTAAGGGAGCTAAACTTTAAATATGCACTCTTATTCCCAGCCAAACTGAGGGTAGTAGATGGCAAGGCTACTCAGATGTTGTCTGCCCCCAAAGATGTGTGGAGGTGGCTATACGCCAAGGGATTGATACCCACCCCAGGGGAAGAACAGGATATGAGGACCTGGCTGACTCACCGAGATAAACGACGACCACACAGACCACATAGAACCAGACCAACTCGAGCACAGGTGGCTAAAAAGAGAGCAGATGCGGTACTGGAGGCCTCGCAACTGACACTTAACCCTTTCCATGTCCTGGATGACCAACCTTCGGGGGACCCAGGCTCTGAGGAGGACACAGACCTCTGAGGAAGACGGGCCGGTGCTGATGACTCATAGAGATGAAACACTGATCCATGTTATGCCCCATGGATTCCCTACCAGAGAAGTGCTTTTATTATGGCTGGCTCGCCTGTCGGCTGCCTGTGTCCCCTCCTAGGGGCACAGGCACCCTCAGTGATCTTCTTCCAGAATCCCTCCCTTGCAGATCTTCCTTGGTAGAACGTCCTCTGTCGCACCCGAAGGGTGTGGAATAGTGTGTGGCCTGCTGCCCCTCCGCATGGACTAATAGTGTTTGACAAACACCGTTTTGCATTGGATGCACAGTTTGGGAAGTTTTGGCATGTTACTTGTTGTCGGGGAGTTGTTCAAAGTTTTTATAGTTCAGATGTGTCTAGTTGACGGGGGAAGCCTTTGACACCTGTGGAGCATGATGGGAGTGGGGGATGGGGTGGTAAAGATTGCGTTGGGCATTGTCTACCACTTTTCTGGTCTGATTATGCTGTATTAACATGGAATGTTTGGGGATGGGAACCCTGGCTAAAAGACACAGGGTGTATGCCTTACTCAGACGAAGGCAAGCACATTTTGTGTGCCTAAAGGAGACACATTTGACACACGGCGAATTGCTTAAACTCAGTCGAAGGTAGAGGGACAGATATATGGTACAGGATATTCTGCCTATGCTAGAGGAGCTCTTATCAGGATAGCCCAGAGGTGCCCTTTGTTAAACAGACGATTCATGTAGATACGGAAGGCCGTTATGTCCTTCTAGAAGGCACACTTGATGGGCGTTCTATTATGATTGCATCAATATATGCCCCCAATACAGCACAAGGCGCCTTCTCAAATATGCTCTCTCCAGCCCTCCTGCACGACCCGAAGCACCGGGACTAGAGGGGGGGACTTCAAGTGCATACATGATACACAATTAGATTGGTCGATACCTCCCCTCCAAACACCCCAGGTATACAGATCACTAAACAATTCCAGCAATGGTCTTCCTCTTTAAACTTGCATAATATCTGGCACCTCCACATCCCAGCGACAGGGAATACTCTTATTACACACAGAGACATCAGATTCATACCCGACTAGATTTTTTTTTTGTAATTCGGAGGGTTGGCCTATAATGTGAGACTCAGTATTTGGGCAGGACACTATCAGATCATAACCCCCTTAAAATCACATTTCAGTGGAGTAGTATCAGGCCGCCCATCCCCACGTGGAGAATGACAGTGGAGGCCTTGAGTGATACTGCATACAGGGAAATTATAAGAAATTGTATCACAAATTATTTCATTACTAATTCAGCTTCACTGGATGACTCAAGAGTGGAATGGGATGCAATAAAGGTGGTATTACGAGGCCAGTGTATAGCTACTTCACGGGAACTGAGGTCTTCCCTCCTACACATGGTGACAGACTTAGAAGATAGCATTCTTAAGCTTGAAAAGGAGGCAATCAACTCCCCTCCTGCGCACCCTCCGCTGACAGCTAAACGGTGCCAATACCGTGAGGAGCTCCAGCACCTTTGCAATATAGATTATAAGTCACATCTAGTTCGACAACACATGGAAAGCGGTAAGCCTGGACGCAAATTGGTGTGGCTGTTGCAGTCTGAGAACCCCCACACTATTCTGGAAGAGATCCGCGACTGTAGAGGCCAGGTGGTAAACACACACGAGGCGATCAATGAAACCTTTGCCCTTTATTATGAGCAACTCTACTCTTCACAAGCTTGCTCCGCTGCCTATCAAACCCAATTGTTTTTGCAGGATCTCACCTTGCCTCATTTAATGCAGCTCCAAGTGAGTGAGTTGGAAAAACCCCTAGAAATAGATGAGATCCATTTAGCAATCCAACAAATGGCTAGGGGAAAGACACCAGGCATGGATGGGTTCCCAGTAGAATATTATGCCACCTTCAGGGATATCCTTGCACTGCCACTATTGGACATGTATGAAGTTGCCCACCAACAAGGGGAACTACCAGGCTCACTTCGTGAGGCACAGATAGTGGTGCTACCTAAACCGGGTGGGGATCCCATTGACGTGAGCTCATACCGCCCATTGTCAATGTTAAACATTGACTATAAACGTCTGAGTAAAATCCTTGCAAGTAGATTGATACTGTTAGCTCACCACCTGACACACCCTGACCAATGTGTGTACCACGCCGGGCCACGCATCATAATATTAGACGATTCTGCCATATTATGGAAGCAGTGTTGAAGGAGGCGGGACACCCAATGGCCATCTCTGTAGAATTCGAAAAGGTGTTTGACACCTTGGGTTGGCCATATCTAACGCAGGTCCTCTGGCGCTTTAGGCTTGGTCCCAAGTTTTTGTGCTGGGTGAAACTATTATACACTGCCCTCAGGCACGGGTGTGCACTGGAAACCATGTCTCTTGCTCCTTTCCTATACAAAGGGGAACACACCAGGGCTGTTCCCTCTCACCGGTGCTACTTGCACTAGCAATGGAACCCCTGGCAATTTGTCTTTGGAGCAGGAGACTTGATTGGGGAATCCAGGTGGCACGACAGTGGCACATAACCTCATTATGCGCAGACAATGTTCTGATACACCCGAGAGATGCAGCGGGCACATTCCCGACTCTTTTTGACCTGTTGGATGGGTTTGTTGAGGCATCAGGCTTAAGGGTGAATGGGGGGAAATCCTGTGTTTTCTCACTGCGTGCTACGGACAACCCACAATCTAGACAATCGAGTGGCCGGCGACTTCCTTGGACACAGTGGACCTTCCGGTACCTGGGGTTGCATATATATCATGCAGAGGCTGATCTTCTTAAGGGAAATCATGGCAGGGCTCTGACATCGATACACCACTCCTTACCCTTCTGGACACGACTCCCCCTGTCACGTAGGCTCTCATTATTCTAATGAGACTACTGGATTTTGAGCAGCAGAATCGCCCACAGCATGGGAGACTGAGTCTGACCCACTGCTGGTGACACCTGTCATTCAAAATCTGGGTTTTTGCTCTGGCTAACTAGCAGTGTCTCATCTCTACCCGAGGGCATGGATGATTGAGCAGCCAAGCGCATGACATACTTGGGCCCATATTTATACTTTTTTAGCGCCGCATTTGCGTAGTTTTTTGACACAAAATCGGCGCAAACTTACAAAATATAATGGCATTTTGTAAGTTTGCGCTGATTTAGCATCAAAAAGCGACGCAAATGCGGCGCAAAAAAAGTATAATTATGGGCCTTGGTTTCTCGGGGAAGCCGTGGTCACTCGGGTCTCATCCGTTTCTCTCAGTTACCTTGGTCTCATATATAAATGACAAACAGAGGCAGTATATGTTTCAATAATGGTTTTAATAAAGCAACTGCATCTTAGATAGCAAAGCGTGAGCTGCAATAACTAGGACAACACAGCATGACAGTATTAAAAATTTGACGAGAAGAGTGAAGCATAGAAATAACGCTTTCATATTGTCACTATGGTCAATAGACAAATTCCTATCTAGGCTATAATTGAGCACAGCATGTTAAGCTCTAATTCTGCCCTTCAGGTTCCACTGGGAAGGTATCATCCTCCATACCTGAGCAAAGGCCTGCAGTCTGCATTAGCGTCTGTAGTGAAGCATTCGACAATCAGCATACAGTTGTGGTTCTCTGGCTGAAATCTCCCTCTAACGTGTAAGGGACAAGGAAGTGTTTTTATAACAACACAGCTGATGGTCTGAGAAAAGGTCCCTATGTATGTGAGTTTTCCTACGAATATTGGAGACTAGGGGCCAGATGTAGCAAGCCGTTTGCATGACGCAAACTGCAAAAATCGCAGTTTGCGCCATGCAAACGGCCTAACGCGATGCACATTCACAAATTGCAAGTCGGTACCGACTCGCAATTTGTGAATGCGACTCGCAAATAGGAAGAGGTGTTCCCTTCCTATTTGCGACTCGCATCGCAATTCAGAATTGCTTTGTGACCGCAAATGCGGTCGCAAAGCAACTCGCAGTTACCACCAGTGTCACACTGGTGGTAACTCATTCGCAAAAGGGAAGGGGTCCCCATGGGACCCCTTCCCCTTTGTGAATGTCGACAAAAATATTTTTTCAGAGCAGGCAGTGGTCCATAGGACCACTGCCTACTCTGAAAAAACGAAACCAAATAGTTTCGGAAGTTTTTTCATTTTGCAACTCGTTTTCCTTTAAGGAAAACGGGCTGCAAAATGAAGAAAAAAACTGCTTTATTTAAAAAGCAGTCACAGACATGGAGGTCTGCTGACTTCAGCAGGCCACCATCCCTGTGAGTGCAGGGACTCGCTATGGGGTCGCAAAATGCGACCCACCTCATGAATATTGATGAGGTGGGTCTTTGCGACCCCATAGCGAGTCGCAGACGGTGTCTGAGACACTGTTCTGCATCCGAGATTGCGACTCAGAAATTGCGATTCGGACAGACTCGCAATTTCCGAGTCGCAATCTCGGAGTTTCCTACATGTGGCCCTAAACTTCTACCACGTTCATCGGCAAATGTACGGTGCTGTAGCCTTGGAAGAAGCACAGAGTGAGCAAGAATGTCTTGTTTGAGAACACAGTGCTGGCCTAGGCAAAAACAGTGAGATAAACAGAAAATAAAACAAGACCGTAAAAGTGGCTATTGTAACAATAATAAAATAAAGCCAAATAAAATATATCTAGGTTAGAGTGCACAGTGGCTTTGCCTAGTGTGTTAAAATAACGTGCATGGAGCTATAGTTAAAATAGATACACAACACCCTCCCGTTGTCGGTTGAAGGTGGTTCAAAGCCCAAAACATATACATTTCTACTAAAAGCTCAACCTAAGATATATATGTTAAAATCAATGCAATAATGACAAGTCGAAGGGGCTCTTGAGCTTGTAGAAGGACCATTTAAAACGGAAACATGTGGCATAAAAGACCGGATTTAAAAGGCAAAGTCATTTTTTAAAAGTTCCAATCGATTCCGGGGCCATGGAGGACAGGAAATCTTCCACTTTGGCAAATATTAAAGTTGGAAAGACATCTCCAAGAAGGATTAAGGAGCACTTGTGTTCCAAAGCCTCAGCCTCAGCCAAGGCGGTATTCCGTGGTGTGCCTAATGATGAGTCACAAGCCACATCCTCCAGGAAGGGCAACTCATAAGTAGCTTCCCGTAGCAAATGCAATATCAACGCGCATGTCCGGTAATGAGCCCTCAGCAAGCACATCAACAGATCAGCATCCAATGAAAGCAAGCGCTGCGTAGAAAGTCAAATTTCCAGTGCGTATTTGAATGAGCACCAGAGGCACCGAAACACGGGCTGCACACAATATAAAACTGGTCGGAATGACAGAGACAAGTCACACTCCAATTGCTCCAGGAGTGTTGCACCAAAATACTGCATCATGCGTTCACGACACAGCTGTGCTGATGGGAGCGCTTCCATTCCTCCTTGTTGCGGCGGGACAGCCATTGCGCATAATAAATTACAACAGCAAAATGCCAGCTAATAAAGCCAAAGTTATTGGAAATCCTCCGAAAATACTAGAATAAATTGAGTGGATGGCTGATCGTATCAAACCGAATATGGAGGAGAAGGTGTGACTGAAACCAGAACCAACAGCCTTAAAAAAAAGTGCGATTCCAGTTGTACTGGCCGCATGAAATATCCGTCCCACGAGTTCACCAAAGTGTCTCCTAAAGTTTGTACTTAAAAGGGACTGTATTTCTGCTGACGACCTTGCCATCTGAAGTGCGTAGGTCTCGCGTGCAGATGTAAGGGCCAAATGCTTTTGAAACAATAAAGCCTTGAGTCTGCTCAACTTGTCAAAATTCACATTTGAAGTAGAAATGTGAGGCCAAATGTCGGCTACCTCTTTTATCTTAGTGGGGGGGGGGAAAGTATGTTCCTGCAGCATGTAACCACCTTAGAGACCGAAACAACATAAACTATTCCAGCCCGCATCCCACAACAGTCTTCACCGTTGAGGAGGACATAGCTGCAGTTTGAAATCACCTGGAACTTAGGTCTAATCAAGGGGACTATAACTCCCTTCAGATAACAAGCCAAGTTTGCTGCTGAAGCGTTACACGCCCCATGCAAGGACAGCTGTTTACAAACCATCAAATGGCTGACTGAAGTCTCACATTCACTACCACTATGAAAGACTTCTTTCATGCCATTGACACATTTGTATGAGAAGGGAAGCTCCCACACCTCATGAATGTAACTATCTCCCAGCCTTTCAGATCTGCCTACCGGAATGTGTTTTAAATAGGAGGTAAATTGAAGTGTAGAAATAGGCAGATTGATGACCTAGTGTAGTAGCCATTCAGCAGATGGTATTTCAGCCACAGTAAAAGGCAACTTTTCTAGTTTCTTGATGTTTAGCATGACATAAGTCGCTTCTTTCTTAGCATAAGTTGTTGTTGTCGCGTTAAATTAAAGGAAGAAAATATTTCCCTTGCGCTGACATGCTGCCAGGGAACGCCACCCGCCTTCAATGATTGAAATGTCCAACCCAACTGCATAATGGACCTTAGCTGACTCTGTCCATGGTGTAAAGAAGACATATCTATTTATATAATAACGTCTATAGCAGAAGAGACAATGTTATTCAAGGTGTATATTCAGTCGGACAGGGTATTAATCCCATTATCCACAACAGCTAATGCCTTTTTTAGATTTTCCTGGTCTATTTGCCGTAACTGGGCAACTGCTTCTTGTTGGGAAAGCCTCCAAATGTCATTATATACTTTATATAAGAAGCGCTTTCTGCTTTGTTTTCTGGGGCCTAACAGGAAATCCTGTAAATCAGTATTATTAGACAGGAGACTGAGGTGTTCTCTAACCGCATCTAGTGAGGCAGTTTTTAGCCATTGCTGTCATAGTTTCCCTACACCGTATGTTGTAACTATACCTGCATGTTCGGATGATATATAGCGAGGGTCCGGTCTATTGGTTCTAAAACCTCCTGAGGAGTTAATAAAACGTTGGTGACACCCATTGGTATCTACTGGCCACAAAAACCACCCGCCAGGACGTGTCAGTGAAACATTAAATGTACCATTCTGGACCCATTCATCGAGCTGGTCTTCAGTTGCATTTGTATATTTCTGCCATTTATAAAATGTTGCAGGGGCTGGTATACTGGGCGTCTTTAATTCTTTAATCTAAGCTAAGCCTACACAACTTGTTTGTTGTACTGTTTCATTCAAGAATATCATTTGTATAGGTATCAGTACTAAATAAAGCTTCCTTCCCCCTTATTTGCCAATGTCTAGATCCCCAGACACTTTTTAAATCAATTGATTTTAGCCAATATTCATAGCCTTCTGTAGCCAACCGGGAAACAAAGGATTCAGAATATATATATTTTGTATTCGTCAATAATATATGTATATCTTTAGTAGGTGGCAATTTAAAATACGACTCAGCATTTTTTACATCATGCCCAGAAAAATATGTAAACTTTTCAGAACATGTTTTTGAACTCCCTTGTGGTGAAGTTGGACAATGTTCCCATTGTGTATAATTGAAAACAGCTTTGGGGCTGCTCGCTCTGTGTATGAAATGGTGCCCATAATAATTATAGGAAAACATATCACCATAATTTTCTTTCGATTGATAAACATCTTCGTTTTCAAATACAGTATAATATTGCAATTCAGTCATCATTGAATCAACTATTTTCACATCCCAAAAATCAGAAACAATGCCTGGTCTTATGATATCATTCAAAGATAGTTTGAACACATATGGTATTTGGTTAACTTCCGTGGGACTGTATATATCAAGTATTACTTAATCCAAAACAATCCCATCAGGAATTGGTATTGCGGAAATGTTCACAAAAGATAAGTCTCTTCGGACTTTGTGTGATGAAAAATGTGGTTTTAAGATCTCATCCACCAATTCAACTGTTGATTTTTCAGGAAGAAAATGTCCATGTATTAATAAAAAGAAAGTGATAACAAAGAAAATCCAAAGCAGAAAAGCTAGTACAGTCAAGGAAAGCCATAGATAGTTCCATGGAAAAATAAAGTTTGTTATTCTAAGCCAGTTCGTTAGCTTACGTGTTCTTGACAGTTCAAGTGTTGAAGAGGCGAATGAGTCTGAGATGCCGTCATTGATGCCAGCAAAATATCCAGAAGCAGTTTGTGCAAAAGCTGGAGCTGTGTTAGTTAGTGGAGTTGGTGTTTCTTGCAGTGGCACGGAATAAATCGTACCATCCGTTTGTGTTGAAGCTGTATTCGATCCATCAGTTAGCTCTGTATTATTCAATGTTAGTGGTACTATTGCAAGATAATTTTCCACCCTCCCCAAGCCCGGAGAGGCGTCAGTGTTGCTACTTACAACTTGTAAGGGAACTTCTTGACCAGTAGTGAGAGGGATTCGGGAACTACTGGATGTTCCTCTTGGTCTGCTGTGCAGGATTGGCCACATGGTGTAGTTTGACATTGTCGATGGAGACAAAACGATTTTCTTTGGCACCTGCCAACAGTGATAAAATTACAGTTCTGGTACTGTGTATCCCCAAAACTGGGACTGGTGCTCGGTAAGAAGGACCAAATTCCTTTTTCACAGCAACCTTTTCACGTACTAGATCACTGATTCTAGGAATCCAGCTGGTAGGCGTTACAAGCACATCCTTGATTCCTGATAGAAGAATTGTCATAACGGAACTGTTGCAATTCCTGTAAGACAGTGACACATTTATTTATGTCAAAAGGTGTTTCTGCCGCCTCCACGCCAGGACCATCAAGATCTGGAACATACATTTGAGTTCCTAAAAGGCACTCATATGAATTATGACCCCCCAGGGACCTTCTAGGCAGTTTATTAAGTGCTCTCTGAACTCCATACAGTTGATTAAGCCAACTATGGCCCATACCTAAGAGTCTGGCTGTTAAGGATTTCTTTAAATCACAGTTTAATCGCCCCATGACACTATTTCCCTCGGGATGAACGGGAGACGAGTTCTGGAGTTGGACCCCCAATGAAGCCATGGTGTCCCTGGATGTCCTTAAGGCGTCCTGGTCTGCATGGAAAGCCACAACCGCATATGTACCAATAAAGACTCCCAAATCTTTAATAACAGTCCAAGCGTCTGCCGAGCATTGTGGCCACACCCATAAAAATCTGAAGCAGGATTCAACAGCAACTAACATATACTTGTATGCTCTATCCGGTGTTAGAGGACCGCAATGGTGCAAGTACACACATTGTAAGGGTTTGTTTGAAATCAAGAGGGGTGTCTGTGGCGGACGTTTGGCAGTTGAAACTTTAATCTGTTGGCAGATGTCACAGCAAAGGACATACTGCTTGGTCTCTTTGTAAAGGCCTGGCCACCAATAACTTGCTTGTAAAATTGAGATTGTAGCCACCACACCAGCTCGGGGAGATGCCACCCCCTCATGCACTGCTTTAATCAATTGTGATCTTATATCTCTGTTGGGAATATCTCGTAACCCTACGCCTGATATCTTAACTTCAGCGTTCAGTATACCTCCCATTCGGTAGGAATATTTGTCAGGAAATCCTTTTGGATAGGGCGTACCATCCGCCGTAGCTGTCACTGCAGCCCATTTGTCTGCGTCCGGTTTTCAACTCAAACAAGTCACTGCAGCAACAGCAGCCACAGCCACTGCTGACTTTGCAGCTTCATCCGCCAATGTATTTCCAGCAACGTGTATTCCAACGCACTGGTGTCCAAGTGTGTGCACAACATGGACATTTGGTAGCGTTTCTTTCAGATCTGCTACTTTCCCCCACAGAACTCTGTGTTTAATGGTGTTGCCTTTAGAATCTCTGAACCCATTCTGGCGCCAGTAATGCAGGTATTTATTGAAGGACTGGACACAATAATACGAATCACAAACAATCAGCATCAGCTGTGCAGGATCCGTATGTTCCAGTGCCATCAACAGAGCTTTTAGCTCTGCCAATTGTGGTGTGCAATCCCCTAGGGTTTGCGTAAACGTATGTAGGGGACAACATTTATTGTCCCCCATATAGCAGCTTACGACTGCGCAAGGAGCAGAAAATTGGTGCTTTGTGAAAATTGCAGGTTGTGCAGAGCCATCGGTGTACATGACTCTATGATATTGTTCAATAGGAAGTGTGTTTGCTGGAACTGGGTATTCTAGTTCATACTGCAAAAATTCTTGAGTTTGTAACTTAGGGTCAAAAACGTAGTCTACATCAGTGGCTGTCAAAGACGTGGCCCATTGTATCCAACGTGGATGCAATGCTTTTGCGTTTGGAATGCTAGCTTTTGTAACAGCCTCCAGGGCTGGAATTGGGGAAACAACAATTATGCGTTTGCCCTGGGCTAGAGGTCTTTCTTTAACGACCGCCATCTGTACAGCAGTGAGTATTTTCTCAGTGGGAGCAAAGTGTTCCTCTGCTGCGGAGTACAAGTGTGATTTGTATGCAATCGGGACTGTTTCACCTTCATTAAATGTCACTTAGGTGAAACCGATGGCACCAGCAATTACTCTGATGACCAAATGTGTTTTGTTGTCCCTTGTGTGTAAATGTTATGCTGCAAGCATGTCTGTCTGCAGTTCTCTGAGAAATGCGTGTGTGTTCTATTGTCCAAAATTTACTTGAGAAATCAGGGCGTATGAAATCATATAAAGGTTTTATGAGTGTAGCATAATCTGGAATGTAAATTCTGCCAAAATTTTGAAAACTCAATAGAGATTAGTGTTTTTTGATTGTGTTTGGAGGTTGTAGTTGTGCGCATTTTTCTAAGAATTGTGGCAGTAGGCTCTTTCCTTCACTTGACAGCTCATATCCCAGGAATAGGACACTGAGGAAGGCAATTTTAGTTTTTTAAGTTGAACTTGTAGCAAATTTCAGCAAATCCAACAACAATGCGGGCTACCCGCCTTAAATGTTGCAGCAATTCATCATCCGTAAGGTAAATATCATCTACATAGGGCAATGCTTCAGGGTCAATTGCGTGTAAAATTGCAGTCACACAAGCTGCGAACAGTCCTGGGCTGTTCTTATACCCCTGGGGTAAATGACAGATTTTTTTCTGGGAGCCTAGTGCACTGAAACTTGTTAAATCTCTACTCTCAGGTGTTATATACTTGCAGAAGAAACCACTGGAAATGCCCAGTGTTGTTTTGTATTTTTTATTCACTATATTGTTCATTAGTGCTGTGCTATGTGAGTTTTGTATAGCATATGTTCGTGTATGACTGTTTAAGTGTCTGTAGTCTAAGACTATTCTATATGAATGGTCTGGTTTAGCTACTGGTAATAATGGATTATTCATTGGGGAGACACAGGGTTCAATTATGCCCTGGTACTCTAATTGTGTGAGTATTTCCCTCACAGGTGCTTTTGCATCATGTTTTATTGGATACTGAGGTTGTGGTTGAGGTTGATTTTTAATAGGTATTACATGGTAAGGGGATTCTTTATCCCATCCTACGTCATTGCGATAAAACGCAGGTGCCTGTGCCAAAGCCAAATCAATGGCATAGTATTGAGCGAGTTCCTCCGGAACAAAGGGCGGAATAACATCTTCTCCATATGGGCAGGTACAGACAAATTCAGGTGTCCAATCCTGTTCAGCCAACAAAACATCATATATGTTTACTCTGCGATCCCAAAAGATTGTATCTATTGTGCGCTCAATGTCTCTAGCTGTAACGCTACTTTATACACCCCATCAGGCATGGAGACATGCATGTCCGCAGTTTTTCTACTTGTATAAAGTCATCAGTTGCTTTCACCTCCAGATGCTCTAGAAGACTCCGGCAAACTATTGTGACCTCTGCCGCGCTGTCTAGCAGTGCTAGTGCCCACTTCCTGTTCTTCAAGAGGACTGCTGCCACTTTTTTCTTTTTGAATTGGGGTTTTTGTTGGGCAGGTTTCTCTTCCTTTTTAACAGAAACCTCCGATTAGCATTGTGATTCCTGTCTCGGTTTCACATACTCTGATCTCCGCTCTGATGGCCCACCTCTCTCATTTTGTTTTTCCGATGAGTCCTGAAAGGAACGAGATTGGTGTGTATCAGTATATTGATATCTATCAGGCGTTTTTATATTATCTCTATTTCTGAGAGTATAGCCCTCATTACAACCCTGGCGGTGGGTGTTAAAGCGGCGGTAATACCGCAAACAGGCCGGTGGAAAAAAAATTGAATCATGACCATGGCGGAAACCGCCAACATAGACAGCCACTTTAACACTCCGACCACCTCGGCGGTAGAAACAAACACCGCGGCGGTAACCACCAACAGACAGGCGGAGGACAATGTACCGCCCACCCTATCACAAGATGCCTATCCACCACCTTTTCCAGGGCGGAACCAATGCGAACAAAAACACGGCGGAAACAGTACACAGAAGGGAAAACACTCACCTCTCGACACCCAATGAGGAACCAGGACGCCATGTATCCCGAATTGCAGATACTGCCGATGCTGGTCTTCCTTCTCTTCTATCAGGAGCACCAAAGATGGCGGCGACGACCACGGTGAGCACTGCACCTACAACACAGGGGAGGGGGGAGGGAAAAGAGAGTGACACACACATGCAACACCCCCACCCCCACCCCCTGGAAGAATGCAAGGACAAAAGGAAATGATTTGAATGAATGTAATCATGTGAAATCTCCTTATCAAAGTTCAGAATCCAGTAAATACAATTATGTACACCAACTACACAAGTCCGGATAGTGCACCAATCATTTTCTGTGGACCACTGGGCCCAAAATGCATGGGCGAAGCCCACACTAGATACCTGACTGGAAACGGAGAAAACACTGGAGGGGCATCTGATCGAAATGAAACAGGCAGGTGGGAGGGGGGGCACCTCAGCCAGATGAACGCACAACACCACTGCTGAACGAGGGGGCTCCATGCCCATTGCTGTATCCTGGGGAGTGCAAAGCCACAGTCTCTCAAGTCTCTTCAGTGGGTGGTTTGCCAACTGCTTTATCCTGGGGAGTGCAAAGCCACAGTCTCTCAAGTCTCTCCAGTGGGTAGTTTGCCCACTGCTTTATCCTGGGGCGTGCAAACCATAGTCTCTCAAGTCTCTCCAGTTGGTGGTTTTCCCACTGCCTTATCCTGTGGAGTGCAAAGCCACAGTCTCTCAAGTGGATGTGATTCTCCACTGGTTCTGGAGGGGGCCTGGTGCCCAGGGTGCTCCATCCTGCCAAGGACTGAGGTAGTGGATGTGATTCTCCACTGGTTTCTAGAGGGGCCCTGGTGACCAGAGTGCTTCATCCTGCCAAGGACTGAAGTAGTGGATGTGATTCTCCACTGGTTCTGGAGGGGGCATGGTGCCCAGAGTGCTTCATCCTGCCAAGGACTGAGGTAGTGGATATATCTCTCCACTGGTTCTGGAGGGGGCCTAGTGCCCAGAGTGCTCCATGAGCAGTGAGGCCGGTACAATACACTCACCTGGGTGTGCGTGGCACGACATTGGCGAGGTACAGGTAGCATGATACGCAATGGAGGCAGCAACATACCCCACACTGCTGCGGCTTTTCATTCCACCTGCAGGTGCCAACAGTGATGACAGTAATGCTTCATGGAAGCTGCCCAGGGTCCTGGAACCCACCACCAGCCTCGGACGACTGACCACTGGGGATGGTAGGCATGTCAGCGGTGGTGCCACTGTCCGAGGACGTCGCGGGGCGGCTGGTGGTGCTTGCGGCAGTGTCTGTTGTGGCGGTGCTGGCAGCAGTGTCTGTGGTGGTGGTGCTGGCGACGGGGTCTGTGGTGGCAGTGCCGGCGGCGGGGTCTGTGGTGGCGGTGGTGGCGGTGCTGGCGGCGAGGTCTGTCGCAGCGGGGCTGGCGGCGGGGCAGGTGTCAGCACCTGCTGAGGGAGAAAGCAGGATGTCTCCTGCAGCCTCGGACAGCTGCCCACCGGGGAAGAGGCTGGGGACTGTCGCAGCGCCTGTACACATGCCAGAGGCGGTGCAGGTGGCGGTGCAGGTTGCGATGTTTGCCGCCGTACAGGTTGCCGTGGACGTGGACAGAAGGTGTGACACTGGTCCCTCAGTCTGTGCCACCATGCCCTCTCCTGACCTGCCCTTCTGTTTTTGGCCCTTCCCCACCTTTGATGGTGGCTCAGTTGTCTTGCCACTATCCCGTTTTGTTTTCGCTGACCCCTTGGTGGCTGGTGGTTTCGGCTTCTCCCTCCGGGATGTGGGCACCTTTTTCACCTTGGCAGGTGGCGGAATGTCCTTGCCCTCGCTACATGGCACACTGGCAGCCCTGATGGTTGGCGCACTCCATGACCCCGCAATTGCTGGCACCACTGTGCCTGGGGATGTGGTGGCTGAGGTGCTGGGCTGGGATCTGGAAAGCCTGGCCCTAGGGGAAGGACGGGGGGGGGTGTAGGGAAGAGGTCAATATTAGCCAGGAAAAGTTTTTTAGACACACTGGGACCGGTAGATGAAGGGGGTTTGGGAGTGGAGGAAGAGGTAGTGGTTGTAGGAGGTGTACATCTGCTGAATTTGGGTGAAGGTGGATGGGCTGGAGGCTGTAGTGAGGTGGATGGCTGTTGGGTGGGTGTGTGCCTGCGTTTGTGTACTTTGGGAGGAGGGCTCACAGACACGCTGGGAGAGGACCCTGGGATGTGTGAATGGTAGTGGGGGTGGTGATTGCACGTGAGCGGTGTGTGGTGATGGGCATGCTGGTAATGGATGTAGTGGCTCAGGATTTAGTGCATGCAGGTGTGAGTGGAGACGAGACTGGGAGGGAGGACGGAGACGTGGAGGAGGGGGACACAGTGGAGGAAGTGGATGTTGGTATGTGTGCATGGGTATGTTGCTTGTGTGAGTGCCTGTGGGATGTGTGGTGCTTATGTTTGCCTGAGCCATTCTTGTGTGTTGATGTGTGTGCATGCTGGTCTGATGGTGTGCTTGGGATAGGCAAAGGTACAGGGGATTGGGTCTGGGTGGAGGTGGTTGGAGGGGGGAGGCTGGACACAGGGACAATGGCTGCCATCAGTGCTGAGGCCAGAGCCTAAAATGCTCTCTGTTGGGCTGCCTGGCCAGAATGAATGCCCTCCAGGTATGCATTTGTTTGTTGCAAATGCCTCTCAACACCCTGGATGGCATTCAGAATGGTAGACTGCACAACAGCGAGGGATCTCAGGAGGTCAATAGCCTCCTCACTGAGGGCAGCAGGGCTGACTGGAGCAGGACCTGAGGTGCCTGGGGCGAAGGAGATGCCCACCCTCCTGGATGGGCGGGCACGGGACAGACGCTGAGGGGCTGCTGGGAGGGCAGTGCTGGTAGGGGGGGTGTTGGCTGTACCTGTTGATGTTGTGGGCACAGAGGGGCCCACCACCGCAAGGGAGCTCTCATCAGAGGAGGAGTCGCTGTCACTGGTCTCTGCTCCTGTCCCCACCGTGGAGCTCCCCTCGCCCTCCGTCCCACTGGTGGCTTCAGACTCCGTAGCTTCCCCCTCCAGGGCCAAGTGGGATGCACCTCCCTACTGCTCCGGTGCCAATGCTCCTCCGCCTGATGATGCTATTGCACACAAGAACAGGGAGACCACAAAAAGGGAGGGGGAAGACAGAAGAAAGACATTTTCAGTGCATGCAACACCACTACCGTTGGCGGACACAACAGACAGTGAGCAGCCCTCTGCACTACGCCATGCACTTATAGTTCCTAGATTTTTCACATGCCCCTGGGGTACGAGGCCTAAGCCCAATTGCTACACACCTGGAAGTCACAGGAGCCTGACTAGGTGTAGATGGCTCTTACCAATAGTGGGGTTGGGGTGCCACATAGCCTGCCTCACATGGGACCTTGCCTACCAAGATCGCCCTGGCCTAGGGGAACCCACTGCCCACCTCCCCCGCCCAGACACCTTGTAATGCGCACAGAGTCAGCTGAATGAGAGTGTACTCACCCCCTTGTGGCTGCTGTGATGCCCTCAAGCGCCCATCCAACTCCGGATAGGCCACCGCCAGGATCCGGAACATCAGGGGGCTCATGGTGCGACGGGCACCCCTCCCACGTTGGGAGGCCATCCCCAGCTGGGCATTCACCGTCTTCTTGCTCCAGCTGCGCAGGTCCTCCCATCTTTTACGGCAGTGGGTGCTCCGTCTGTGGTAGACCCCCAGGGTCCGGACGTCCTTGGCGATGGCATGCCAAATAGCCTTCTTCTGGTGGGCGCTGACCTAGAGGAATGGTACGGGGGAAAGGACATTACTCACCTGGCCGGACCGTCATACTCATTGCCCTCCAGTTCCCACCCATGCCATGACGCACATACACTCACCATCCGCACATGTAGGCCTCAGCCCCCCCATGTATCTTCCAGCCACACCACTCAAAGCAGGCATTGCCCATTCAGCATGCTTACAGTGTACTCACCTGTTTGTCAGGAGGACCGTACAGTTGCGAGAACTGGGGGAGGACCCCATCCACTAGTTTCTCCAATGCCTCCGTAGTGAAGGCAGGGGCCCTTTCCCCAGACACTGTAGCCATCGTCGCTTCCAGACACAGGTCACAGCAGCACTTGCCGTGTGGGTCCTCTCCTGTTGACGGTCAGGTATCAAGTGAGTGAACAGACAGAAAATGGCGGTTACGTCCGCAGCGGTGCGTACCGTCACCGCCGGCATACATCGTCATTGGCTCCTCTGACCCATTGTTAACCAATGCTGAATTGCGCCGCGGTCTTCGACCGCCCACCGCGATGGTGTACAACGCCAGCGCAGTTACCTCATATCCCCTTGTCCCACCTTACAGGTCAGGCAGCCGCCATTTCAGGGGGCCACATGGCATTAATAATAACTGTGTCACACCTATCTAGGCCTGGAATATGCACACTTACAGGCACATTGCGGATTAATAAATTTCTGCAAATAACATTTTGTGGTACCTCAGTGTTGGCTGACTCTCTGCTCGCTGTTCTCCTCCATAGGGCACGTCTGCTGGGGCAGGTGATGAGATGGCGGCATCCTCCGGTGTACAGCCCCCTGGTGGACCTGTCGACAATGGAAGAGAGACACATCATAGTCACATACAGACTTGATCGTGCAACAATCCAGGAATTGTGTGCCCAGTTGGAGCCAGACCTGATGTCAGCTATCCGCCATCCCACAGGGATACCCCCTCTAGTGCAGGTCCTGTCAGTACTCCATTTCCTGGCAAGTGGTTCCTTTCAAACAACAGTGGCCATTGCATCAGGGATGTCCCAGCCAATGTTCTCTAACGTGTTGTCCAGAGTGTTGTCTGCCCTGCTGAAACACATGTGCAGCTACATTGTGTTCCCTCAGGTGGAGGATTTGCCCACAGTGAAAGGTGACTTCTATGCCCTGGGGCATATCCCCAACATCATTGGTGCCATTGATGGGACACATGTGGCATTAGTACCCCCACGCAGGAGTGAACAGGTGTACAGAAACCAGAAGAGCTATCATTCGATGAATGTGCAGATGGTGTGTTTGGCAGAACAGTACATCTCCCTTGTGAATGGCAAGTTTCCTGGCTCAGTGCATGACGCTTACATTTTGAGGAATAGCAGCATCCCTTATGTGATGGGGCAACTCCAGAGGCACAGTGTGTGGCTAATAGCTGAGGCCAAGGACCCAATACAGTGTGAATAGGTGTCTGGGTATGGGGTTGTCCCTAAGGGTTAGTGTGTGTCTCACAGTTGTCCCTCGATATTTGCAGGTGACTCTGGTTACCCCAACCTGTCATGGCTACTGACCCCAATGAGGAATCCCAGGACAAGGGCAGAGGAACGCTACAATGAGGCAAATGGGCGAACTAGAAGGGTGATCGAACGCACTAGCATATGTCTGTCATTTTCACTCAGTGTATGGACCCTGACTTGTCACTTTGCCTTTCCATTTCACACATGTGGGTCCCACTTTGTGCCCTCTGCTATATTTCCTCCTGGCCGACAGATGTGTTACATCGGTATGTGCCCAAGTAAATTGACATTGCTATATTCCATGGTTATTGCAATTACACATTTGTGAAAGCACAGACTGACTCCAGATTGTTTTGTGATTTAAGTGTGTTTATTTCTGTGTTAATAAGTGGAGGGGGTTGTAAAATGGGCTGGGGGGATGGTGGAGGAATGGCAGAGTCCAGTCTATTTGTTTCACAGGTGCATTGTTTAAAGGGGCATAGGAAGTGGAGCAATGGCAGTTGAAGGATGGACAGGGTGACAAAGTGGGACAGAAGGGTGACATTCAGGGGGGTCTCATTTCCTGGTGGGGGTCTTGGCAATGTTCTCTGTCTTGTTCCTGGATCTCAGGGACCGTTTGCGGGGTGGTCTGCAGGGGATGGGGTGCTGGTGTTGTGTTCCTGTGGCGGTGCCTCCTGTCCACTAGCGCTGGTGGAGGTGGAGGGCTGTTCATCCAGGCTAGTGTCAGGGGCCCCTTGTTGTGCCACTGTGTCCCTCCTGGTGTTGACAAGGTCTTGCAGCACCCCTGCAATGGTGACCAGGGTGTTGTTAATGGACTTCAAGTCCTCCCTGATCCCAAGGTAGTGTTCCTCCTGCAGCCACTGGGTCTCCTGAAACTTGGCCAGTACCATTGCCATTGTCTCCGGGGAATGATGGTATGCTCCCATGATGTTGGAGAGGGCATCGTGGAGAGTGGGTTCCCTGGGCCTGTCTTCCCCCTGTCGCACAGCAGTCCTCCCAGCTTCCCTGTTGTCCTGTGCCTCTGTCCCCTGAACCGTGTGCCCACTGCCACTGCCCTCAGGTCCCTGATTGTCCTGTGTTAGTGGAGTTGCCTGGGTTCCCTGTAGTGGTGGACACACTGCTGATTGACGTGTCCTGGGGACAGAGGGATGGGCCTGCTGGGTGGGTGCTGTGCTGGTGTTTCCTGAGGGGGGAGGGTCTGTGGTGGTTTGTGACTGTGTCAGGGGAATCGACTGTCCTGAGGTCCCTGATGGGCTGGGCTGGTCATCTTGATCCAGTTGTGCAGAGCTGCTGTCATTACTGTGGGTCTCTTCTATGGGGGGACTGGATATGTCTGGCACCTCCTGTCTGGTGACATTGGTAGGGGTCCTGTAGGGATGTAAAAACATGATTATTGCATCTGTGTGTGCCATTGTGTGCAATGGGTGAGTGACCCTCTACTCCAGTGCTTGAATTCTTGGCTTGGTCCTTGTGTGATAGTTGGTTTAGGGTCTGTGTGGGTATCTGTACTGGACATGCTTTGGTGATGGGGGTCCATGCATTGGTGTTACATGCATGGCTTGTTTTTGGGATGTGTGGGTTGTGTTGGTGGGGTATCTGTGGGTTGTTGGGGTGATGGGTGTGAGGGTAAGGGTGGGGTATGTGATGACATGCAGGTAGGGTGGGGGATAAAGTAGTAAAGATTTGCCTTACCAGAGTCCAGTCCTCCTGCTACTCCTGCGAGGACCTCAGGATGCAGTATTGCCAAGACTTGCTCCTCCCATGTTGTTAGTTGTGGGGGAGGAGGTGGGGGTCCACCGCCAGTCCTCTGTACTGCAATCTGGTGTCTGGAGACCACGGAACGCACCTTCCCCCGTAGTTCATTCCACCTCTTCCTGATGTCATCCCGTATTCTTGGAAGCTGTCCCACTGCGTTGACCCTGTCGACAATTCTGCGCCATAGCTCCATCTTCCTTGTAATGGATGTCTGCTGCACCTGTGATCCGAATAGCTGCGGCTCTACCCGGACGATTTCCTCCACCATGACCCTGAGCTCCTCCTCAGAGAACCTGGGGTGTCGTTGAGGTGCCATGATGTGGTGTGGGTGATGTGTAAGATGGTGTGTGTTGTGATGTGTGAGGGGATGTGTTGTTGTGTGTTGTTTGAGGTGCGAGGATGTTGTGTACATGATGGTGTTGTGTGTCTGTGGATGCTGGTGTTGTTTAAGGTAGTGTCTCTCTCTGGCCTGCTTTCAAATTTCTGGTAGCAAGGGTTTGTGGGCAATGTGGGTGTGTGTTTTATAATGGATTGGGTGTGTGGATGTGGTGTGTGTATGTGTATGTGTATCTGGTGTGTGTATTTCGAATTGTCCAATGTGGTGGTGTTTTGTATATGTGTGTGTATTTTGAGCGTGGAGGTGTGTACTGCCAATGGTTTACCGCGGTTGAAAGTCCGCCACGTTGATTCGTGAGTCGTGATAGTGTGGGCGTATTCTTGTTGGGGTGACGGTGTCGGTTTTGGAATCGCCAGTTTATCACTGACCTTTGGTGTGGCGGACTTGTGTGGGTGTCTGTATTGTGGCGGATTCCGAGCTGTGGGTCGTAATACCTGTAGCGGAATTCTGCGGCCGCAGGGGTATGTTGGTGGTCTTCTGCACTGCCACCAGGGTTGTAATGAGGGCCTATATCTATTCTGCTGGGTCTCCATACGTGGAGATTCTTCCCTCTCTTTTTTAGGAGTTTTTGTTTTTTATCCTAGAGTTTTTTATTACCATCAGGAGCTTGCTTAGAAAAATCTTTATTAGATTTGCCCTGAAACTGTGGTTTAGTTGGTCTGGCCCCTAAACTATCTCAACGAATGCTAGAATAGGTCTCTGCAATAATCTAAGGCAACTCGCGTTCCTGATCCTGTTGAGGAACGTCATGGAGCCACATGCGCATTGCTAGTGCGACCGCTTCCCCTTTAAGATTACTTAAAATGATTGGGGATACAGTGGCAAAATTGCTCATTATTTGCATCCCCAAGTCCAGGGCCGGGGCAGCCCCGTTTTCATCTTGAATTTGTTTCAACACTTCCGGAAAATTGGCAAGTGTCAGTGTACCGTGTGCGGTTGTATAGAGCGCGGCAAATACCGTGCCCCAAGTATTACAGTTATCTACTGTATGGACCATCCCAAATGGCAAGCACATTGTTAGAATTCTAGGTTTATCCTGAGGTCCCATATGGGGAAATACTGCTTCCAGCGCGTTTTTTTTTTGTGCTAACCAAAACGGAGTCTCCTCTCGTTTGGCGGGTACTTTACCCATAATCAAATGACAAGTCGCAGAGTTTATGCCTGGTGTCACACTGCATGTAGTTGTGCTGGCACAGCACGTGCTGGGTTTGTATTCAATGTTTGCATCACAAACTACTAATCGTCTATATGTCGCTGTTAATTCAGTATATAAGCGACGAACCTCAGCTACTGCTAAAGTCGCTACTGCAGGGTGTGGGGTATAGGTGACCAATAAAGGACTGGTAGGACCATCATTACTTAAAGGACCAACCTTACTGGTAATATTGTGTGGGGTAGGGCGCCATCAAGCCAATTATTGTGTTCTTGATAAGATAATGGTATTTCTAAATATGCATATGCCCTGTTTTGTCCAGGTGTGTGTGCATGTGTATAGTGATCAAATGTATTTGTGTTCCCATCTGCTGCTGGAAGTGTGACCCAAGCATAAAAAAGTTCCATTCTATAAGCTGGATGGGCGTCCACCACAAATGTGACTGGACTCCCCTGAGCCGTTTGGTAGTAAATGTGCATTCAGAGGTTGTCTCATATTGACTGCCATCGCTACCTGCTGCGAATTCGTCATGTTAGTTAAAAGATATGTTCAGAGAAGGCATATCAAATAGGGTTTTTCCTTTTTAAAGTTCACGCTTGAACATCCTCCAGCCTCAAATAGGATAGCCTACCTAGCTAGAGTGTAAATCCTTAGTACCACGGACGTCTCCGTATACGGTACTGTGGTATCAATGTATATATTGAGACAGAAATACTCCGGAGGACCTGAAAATTAGAGCCTGACCAAACATTGGCGGCGCCATGTCACGTAGGCTCTCATTATTCTAATGAGACTACTGGATTTGGAGCAGGAGACTTGATTGGGAAATCCAGGTGAGACGACAGTGGCACAGAACCTCATTGTATGCAGACAATGTTCTGATACCTGAGAGATACAGCGGGCGCATTCCCTACTCTTTTTGACCTGTTGGATGGGTTTGCTGAGGCATCAGGCTTAAGGGTGAACTGGTGGAAATCCTGTGTTTTCTCACTGTGTGCTACGGACAGCCCACAATCTACACACCTGAGTGGCGGGCGACTTCCTTGGACACAGGGGACCTTCCGGTACCTGGGGGTGCATATATATCATACAGAGGCTGATCTACTTGAGGGAAATCATGGCAGGGCTCTGACATTGATACGCCACTCCTTACCCTTCTGGACACGACTCCCCCTGTTGCGTAGGCTCTCATTATTCTAATGAGACTACTGGATTTTGAGCGGCAGAATCGCCCACGGCATGAGAGACTGAGTCTGACCCACTGCGGGTGACACCTGTTGTTCCAATCCAGGTTTTTGCTCCTTTGCTCCGGCTAGCTAGCAGTGCCTCATCTCTACCCGAGGGCAGGGATGATTGGGCAGCCGAGCGCATGACATACGTTGTTTCTCAGGGAAGCCGTGGTCACTCAGGTCTCATCCATTTCTCTCAGTTAGCTTGGTCTCATATATAAATGACAAACAGAGGCAGTATATGTTTCAATATTGCTTTTAATAAAATTACTGCATCTTAGATAGCAAAGCGTGAGCTGCGATAACCAGGACGACACAGCATGACAGTATTTAAATTGTGACGAGAAGAATGAAGCATAGAAATAACGCTATCATATTGTCACTATGATCAATAGACAAATTCCTATCTAGGCTATAATTGAGCACAGCATGTTAAGCTCTAATTCTGCCCCTCAGGTTCCCCTGGGAAGGTATCATCCGCCATACCTGAGCAAAGGCCTGCAGTCTGCATTAGCGTCTGTAGTAAAGCATTCAGCAATCAGCATACAGTTGTGGTTCTCTGGCTGGAATCTCCCTCTAACGTATAAGGGACAAGGAAGTGTTTTTATAACAACACAGCTGATGTTCTGATAAAAGGTCCCTATGTATGTGAGTTTTCCTACGAATGTTGGAGACTAAACTTCTACCACGTTCACCGGCAATGTACTGTGCTGTAGCCTTGGAAGAAGCAAAGAGTAAGCACAAATGTCTTGTTTGAGAACAGAGCGCTGGCCTAGGCAAAAACAGTGAGATAAACAGAAAATAAAACAAGACCGTAAAAGTGGCTATTGTAACAATAATAAAATAAAGCTGAATAAAATATATCTAGGTTAGAGTGAACAGCGGCTTGGCCTAGTGTGTTAAAATAACGTGCATAGAGCTATAGCTAAAATAGCTACACAACACCCCTGTCTCTTAGGAGTAGATCGCCCATAGCTAAGATGCTGGTGCTGCCCCGACTTTTAGATTTTTTTGCAACACTACCGGTAATCCCTATGAAATCCTTTGTTCGAACCTTAAGAAGCCTACTAATGTCGCTTATATGGGGACTGGCTGAAAGAGGGTTTCCCTCAACGTGCTTCAGGAACCAATGGGGGAGGGAGGAATGGCTGTCCCCGGCATGGAACGTTACTTTGCAGCAGCACAGCTGCAATGGCCCATGCTTTGGATAGCCGGTGATCAGACGACGGAAGGGGACATAGTACTGGCCATGGTGGGTGAGGGAGGGGTGCTTGAATGGCTACTAGACACTGGGTCTCAATGCTCTGCTCCAGGGCTGCTTATGCGGACAGCACGATTAGTGTGGAAGCGTTATATCCAACTTGGAAGGCATTGATGCTGTACTCCCCGCAACTAAAACTGTGGGAAATACCTCGATTGGGACGCCTTAAACAACTGTACAATTTTTCCCCCTGGGAAGACGGTGAGATACAATGTTTAGGGGATTTGTACAGTGATGGCTTGCTGTTACCTTTCCAAGACCTTATGGAAACACATGGCCTGGGCCCGGGACAATTCCTTGACCACAATGCAGTGAGTGCGGTGATAGGCAAAATATGGCAGATAGGACAAGCTGAACCCCCAAACCACAGAGGACTACACTGTATGTTGTCTCAGGAACAAAACCTCAACGCAATCTTGGCACTATATTTAGCACTGAGACAACCTCAAACTGTCCATCACCTGTGAAGTAAAGCCAGATGGGAAGATTGTTTAGGCATGAACTTAACTAGCGAGCAATGGGAAATGGCAATAGAGCAGGTGAAGTATGTTTCATGCAACAGTAGATTGAAGTATACACAATTCAACTATTTACACCAAACATACCTAACACCAAATCGCCTACATAGAATATTCCTGGGAACCTCATCCCATTGCCTGACATGTAGTCACGATGATGCCACTTTTTTACACATGAAATGGGAGTGTCCTAAATTACGCCCCGTGTGTTCCCTAGTCCTACTATATGCATCAGAAATCATAGATACTCCGCTCACACCAGACCCACTCCTTTGCCTTCTAGGGATCACAAAAAGAACTAAGAAGACTAAACATCATTTGAAATTCATAGACTTAGCGTTAATAATGTTTAAAAGGCTTATCGCCATGTCATGGAAGGCAGCACAGCCCCCTAATATTGATGATTAGTTACATATAACCTTGCGGTTGGCCACAGCAGAGACTAATGCACTGGTGCACGATCATAGATCCCGGGGCGTAGTGGAGTGGCCACATTATGGGACACCTACCTGATCAAATTAGCAAATATTTAAGCTTCGCAATCGACTGCTGAGGCAGGAACCCATAACATATCTCCAGTAGCTGCAATGCTGCCCACACCCTGAACACTGTCATCACCCTATCAATGGGCCTCGAGAAGACTCTTCCTTATTAACCTCAACTTAAGACGTGATTCTGCCCATAACCTCAAAACAATGATACCACAAGCCTGGTGCAGAGCAGAGACCTTTACTATCTTCCCGCCCTCTATGTGCTGCTCCTGCGGTGCAGATCCCCTTGTGAATGGGTGGTACTCCCACCATCTCATACCACACCAGACTAGACACTAGTAAAGTTGTTTTCCCCTTCAGTTGACTTCCCCTGGTGGGGGCTATCAACATGTTTACACTCTAAAGATGCTGCACTGACACAAATTATTAACAAAAGGTGATGATTATTGTTTATTTCTCAGAATTCCAAGTAAAACTGAACATAAGTAGAGATTGTACTAACCTTTATATGTTGACAAGTCATATCTTATAATCACCGCCTAATGTAATGTTATAGTCATATGCTATTGTAGTGAATCCTAGTTTGTTTTAATGGGATACAGGAGTTAGCTTAGCCTTTGGCTTGCAGACTCGTGCCCCCGTCACCTTGTGACTTTTACCCTACTTAGCTTGCTCTGTTTCAGCACATTGATTTAATTATGTCTTTTAAGATGGCTGCCTTGTTTAAGTTAATGCCCATGTTTTAGTTTCCTGCTATCAGTGCCACCGTGCTAAGGCATCAATATCAAGTGACAAAGATAAACAAACTGTAGATGTTCACACTAGGTACTTTCCCCCTTCACGCTTTCGAGGGAATTGTTTACATAAGTTACCGTCCCAAGCATGTCTTGTTATCTATTGTTTGGGAACAGACCTACGTCAGGGGTCCAAGCAGATCAGTAGAAATACTCCTCACTTAAATAGATAGTCAGAGGGATTCTGACCAGATGCCATCTCTGCTATCGAAGCTGCACGTCGCCTTGACGCTGACCCAGTCTTCGTGTCCCTACGGACTCTGACATAGAGACCTCATTCCAAGTTAGCAAGGGTTGTGGGCTCTTCTCATGGACATGGCATTGGCAGATTAGGTTTATCACACGTAGCTCTCTTTTAGGTTAGAGATTAGGTTCACATTATGCTAGGGTATTAGGACATATCTCATACTTGATGTCATTTCATGTCATTACAAGATGGCGGGGGGTCTTTGTATTAAAGACTCTTGTCTTTACCATTCTGTTTCTTGCACTGTTCATTATCCTATTCATTGCAGCCCATGCAATTTATCGCAGATTGCAGTTTTGCTAAATAAAACCTATTGAAATCTTACAGCATGTTCTTCATTGCCTGTGTTTGATTGAGACATGGGGGCATATTTATACTTGTTTTGCGCCAAATTTGCGTAATTTTTTTGATGCAAATTCAGTGCAAAACAAAGTCCATATTTATACTTTGGCGCTAGACCCGTCTAGTGCCACATTTATGGAGTAAAAGTCATTTGTGGGACAGGGAAACCTACTTTACGTCAATGAGATGCAAAGTAGGTACTCCAGTGCAAAAAATGACTCTATGGCCTTAGCGCCAGATTTATCCTGTGCTAAACTCACGCACGGGAGGAAGGAGAGGTCAAAAAATGGTGCAAAGCTTGTTTTGCACCATATTTTAACGCCTGGGTCAGGGCAATCATTAGGGGACCTGTGGGCCTATTTCCTTTGGGGAACACCATGGAATAAGCCAACAGGTGACCTCCCCAGGCCCCAGGGACACTCCCACCCACACCAGAAGGACAGCGGAGGATGGGGGACCCCATCCCAGGTAAGTATAGGTAAGTACAGGTAAGTATTTTTTAAGTGTCATTGGGGACCCTGAAATGGCACTGGGTGCAATGGCCATGCCCAGGAGACCCTGGTCCCCTGTGCTGGCCATTGGGGTGGTGGGCATGACTCCTGACAGGTGTCATGTGGTATGCATGGTTTTGCATCAGAAAATGACTCTAGGCAGGTGAGAGTCATTGTTTTTTTACTCTAACCTGCCAAACATCAGTTTGTGGTGCAAAACCCCCTTCTTCCATACCGCCAGCCCCACCCGACTAACGTAATTTTTTTTACGCTAGCCTGCCTTTGCACCGGCTTGCACCATTCCATAAACATGATGCCCGGCTGGTGCACAGAAATGGTACAAGCCGGTGCTAAACTTTTTGGTGCAAAACTGCGTTAGTGCAGTTTTGCACCACAAAGTATAATATCAGGGCCATGGTGTTTATGTGAGAAAGGTGTAATCTCTGTTTAACCACGACACTGCTTGAGATGTCACACTCTTGAGTCCATGTGTAAAGGCTGCCACAAATCACCTTTTACTGTTTGGGTTTTTGGTGAGGTGCTGCTTGTGAGCCAGGAGGGTTGGGACGACAGTTGCGACTTGTTGTAGGACTGGCATAGTCGCCTACGAACATAAGTGCTGTCATCCTTAAACCAGCAGTCTTGCCTAGAGCAAGAGTCAAACTACGACACTATCTACTTGCCATTGCTGACAAGATCATGTTCATGATTGTTTGTACCCTTTTACTGACAAACGAATAAAAGACTTTTAAAAAGAAGTGTCACAGAGCGGGAAGGAGTGTCACATTGCTGCTGAAACATACAAAGATACTGTGTTCTTTGTGCCTGTGGGACTAAAGCCTAACCTCTATCAAGGGTTAGAAGCCCATCTGTTCTCTTTTAAACCTATCTTCTGTCCTTTCTAGACTTTGAACGTTTGACTCAGTGTTGCTCACCTTGTGGGTCATTAGCTTTTCAAGTATCAAGGTGCCAGCAAAACCTAACTATAAACCATGAGACAAAGCCAGGATTTTGGGCCCTAAAACAGATATGTAATATAAATGGCGATGCCCCTGCTCCCATCATTTGCCTCTGTGACATGCCACGCACTAACCTTCAACAGACCCTTTTGGTCAATCATCCTAAAATCTATCCAACACATCCCCGATAATCCATATGTCAGGTAACTGTAGTAGCCAATAAGGCACTCACTACTTTCTTAAAACAAAGCTTACTACACCTCACTGTAGGAAGATGGCTTTTTCTGTAGTGCATCAACATAAGGTACACTATGTAGAAAGTGCAGAAAGGGGATCAGACTAACCTTTCCCAAGAGAGTCTTCATTGTCTAAGTGGAAAAACGTGGGCAGGCCATCTGCACTAGCATAGTCTGTCCCAGGTCTGTGTCCACTATAAAGTCATTTCCCTGCAGGAAGATAGACCACCGCAACTTTGTAGGTTTTTCCCTTTCATATGCATCAACTATCTGAGAAGCCTGTGGTCAGTTTGATCCATGAACTGAGAACCAAACAGGTGTGGGCTCAGCTTTTTCAGGTACCAGACCACAGCAAAGCCTTCCTTCCCAATGTCTGTTCTCTGGGGAGTAACATTCAGATAATTAAAACAACAGGCTGTTTCTGGCCCTCATCGTTGGCCTGGGATAGAACTTCCCCTATCACATGTTCAAAGGTATCTGGCTGTGCAATTAACTTATTTGTATATTATGGAGCTTTTAGAATGGGTGCTGGGCACATTGCTTCCTTCTTTTTAACAGCTCACTATCCAGTTTATTTTCTTGGGTTGTTACTTAGAGGTCAGTTCTGTGGAGGGCCACAACAGAGCCACACCACTTCACAAACCTCCTGTAGTACCCAGTCAAGCCAATGAATACTCTGACTTGAGTCAGGGTTGTTGGAACCTCCCAGTCCAGAATAGTCTGGATCTTGGGTTGTAAGAGTTTAACTTGGCCTCCACCTATAAATTGGCTCTAGTATACAACACAGTCCTGTCCTATCTGTCACTTGCTTGCCTTGACAGTGAGTCCTGCCTTCTGCAAGGCCTCAAGAGCCTTCCCAAGTAGGATCAGGTGATCCTGCCAAGTGGATCTATCGACAACAATATCATCAAGATATGCTGCACTAAAAGCTTACAGCCCAGCCTGGACTTTGCTCACCAGCCTCTGGAAAGTTGCAGGGGCATTCGTTAGGCCAAGTGGCATAACAGTAAATTGTTAATGTCCATTTGTGGCTGAAAATGTTTTCTTTTCTTTGGCTCCTGGGGTGAGACCACTCTGTGTCTATCCCAATGTTAAATCTGCACCCAGTCTGTCAATTACTTTATCTGCTCTTGGGATAGGTTTAGCATCAGTCTTGGTGACTGCATTAAGAGACCCCTGTAGTCCACACAAATCTCACCTCCCTTAGAATGAGGTGTGGGGACTAAAACAACTGGGCTAGTCCAGGGGTTCTCTTAGGTCTCAATGACCCCTAACTTCAGCATCTTGCTGACTTCAGCTCTGATGCTTTCCTTGACTTAGCTAGACTGTCTGTAGCTTTCATTTTTGACAGGAATGCTGTTCACAGTGTCCACATCATGTGTGCACCAGGTTGTCTGACCATGGATTAGGGAAAATAGCTGAGCATACTGCTCCAGGACTTGCCTGCATTCAGCACTTGGGCACTGAAAAGACAACTCCTTCAACAGACCCATCTGCAGGGTTCTGGGAGAGGAGGTAAGGGAGAGGTTCACTCTCTTCCTGATCCCCATCAGTGACCATAATCATGGTCACATCAGCCCTGTCATGGAAGGGTTTAAGGCGGTTCACAATGATGACCCTCTGAGGGCTCCTGGCAGTGCCAAGGTCCACCAGAGAGGTGATCTCCTCTTTTCTCTCAAGGATAGGATAGGGTCCATTCCAGTATTCCTTGAGGGTCCTAAGTGCCACAGACTCCAAAACCAATACCTTTTGCCATGGTTGGTATTAAAAGCACGGCAGCCTTTTGGCCAAACTATTGCTTCTGGAGCTCCTGCCTGGCCTCAAAGTTTCTATTTGCTTTCTCCATACACTGAGCTATTCTGGAATGTAGGCCAAGCACATAGTCCACAATGTCAAGTTTGGGCTCTTTGAGATGTCCCTCCTAGCCTTCGCTCCCTGGACTCAGTGGTCCCTGGACAGGATGGCCAAACAGAAGTTCAAAGGGACAAAAGCCCACTCCCTTCTGTGGCACCTCTCTGTAGGTGAAAAGCAGACAAGGCAAAAGGACATCCTCTCTGACAAACCAATGGTCTGGTTCAGAGACCTGGGTTTTCAGGAAGCCCCATGATCATACCTTTCATGTTCTTCTTGAATCTCTGAACCAGACCATTGGTTTGACAGTGGTATGGGGTAGTGACTGTATAAGTTATACCACATCCCTTCCACATTGCTTTTAGAAAGGAGACATGACATTACTACCTCAGTCTGAAATCACCTCTTTAGGGAAGCCCACTCTAGTAAAAATACATAGGAGGGTCCCAGAAACTGCAGGGGCAGTAGCAGCCCTAAGGAGAATTGCCTCAGGATACATGGTAGCATGATCCACTACCACCAGAATACATCTGTTTCCTGATGCTGTGTGAGGGTCAGAGGGACCAACAATGTCAATCCCTATCCTTTCAAAGGGAACCTCAACCACTGGTAGTGTAATTAAGGGGGGCTTTGGTTTGCCCCCTGTCTTGCCATTGGCTTGATAGGTGACATAGGAGTTGCAAAACTCCTTTACCTTCTGGAACATACCTGGCCAGTAGACTTGACTGAGTAACCTACTCCAAGTTTTTGTCTGGCCAAGATGCCCAGTTAGGGGTATGTCATGTACTAAGGTGAGTAAAAACTCTTTATATTGCTGGGGCACTAGCAATCATCTATTGGCAACAGGTCTGGGTTCTCTGACCTCAGTATATAGGAGTTCCTTCTCCCAATATGTTTTTTTAGAGCCACTGACATCTTCCTTTTCCTGGTCAGCAGCTTGCTGTCATAGGCTCTCAAGAGTGGGGCAGGTCATCTGTCCCTGGCAAAGATCTTCCCTAGAGTGTCCCCATGGGCCCAGGAGCTCTGTCATGTAAGGCTCCTGGGGCTCAGTTCCCTCAAGGGCTGACAGGTCTTCTCCCTGAGGAGAGGGGACCTGAGTTTGTGTTTCCTCAGAAGTTGGTTTCACTGCCTTATAGCCTTTTCTTTTGGAGGGTTGTACCTTTATTCAAGGCTTCACCACCTCTTTTTTGCCCTGAATTTTGCTTTGTGCTCTGGTTTTTACACATACCCATTCGGGTATTCCCAACATGGCTACATGGGATTTCATCTCTACTTCAGCCCACACTGAAGTCTCCAGATCATTACCTAGCAGACATTCAACTGGAATTGCAGAGGATAGGAACACCTTTTTCTGGACAGTAACCCCTCCCTATTCCAAGGTCACCATAGCGATGGGCTGAACCTTGACCATATTATCAGCATTGAAAACCTGATAGGGCTGTCCACTTTTGTACTGCTCTGGGGATATCAGTTTTTCACTCACCATGGTGCAACTGTATCCCTCAGTGCTTATACCTCAACCCTATTGATATGTGGCTTTTGTCTGTAGTTCTCCAGGTTACCGGGTTAGACAGCCAGGATAGACATATCCATCCCACCCTCTGAGATTAAAGTAGCTTTAGTGTGCTCTTTAACTTGGTCATGCGCACCAAGGATCCCATCTGAGATTAACAACCATTGAAGGTGCTTGACTGCTAGGAGCCTTTTTGGGGCAGGAAAAATCCCCAGTTCGGTGTCCATTCTGCTTAGAGAGATGCCACCAGGCCTTCTAGGGATTCTAGTTTTTACCCTGGTAACTACCCTTTGATTGGGAAGAGTCTCAGGGACCACTGTCCTGAACAGGTTTTTGGTGGCCTTTAGAAGACTCTTTGGGTGTTTCCCCTCTATGTCCCACATATTTCCCTTTCCCTTGGGGAGGAGAAGAAACCCCTTTCTTTTGGTCACCCCCACCATGGGCCTTCCTGGACACCCTTATTTTGACCCAGTGGTAAGCCTTTTTCCCCAACTCTTGAGGAGACACCAACCCTAAGTCCTCTAGGTACTGATGCAATTTCTCAGAAGTACAATTACTCAACAAATGCTCTTTCATTATCAAATTATAGGACCCTTCATAGCCTTGCATCTTACTGCCTTTCAACCAACCTCCTAGTGTTTTTTACTGAGAAGTCAACAAAGTCCACCCAATACTGACTTGAGGTGTTGTGAGTCTCCCTACATCTAATCCTGTACTCCTCAGTTATGAGTCCAAAGCCCTCAACCAGGTTACCCTTCACAGGGTCATAGGACTCAGCTTCGTTCTCACTCAGTGTCATGAGTCTATCCCTGCACTTTCCTGAGAATAAATCCCACAGTAGAGAGCCCCAGTGTCTTTGGTGAATCTTTTTTATCTTACAGGCCCTTTTAAAAGATGTAAACCATTTTGTTATATCATCACCCTCAACATATTTGGGGACTATCCCTTTGGGGCTTTTAGGGTCAAAAGATTCCTGTGTCTTCCTATTTGTTTTGTTGCTACCACCAGATATCGGTTCTAGACCCATCTCAGCCCTTTCCCTTTCTATAGCCAGAATTTTGGCTTCAATGGATGCCCTTCTGGCCAGTCTCTCAAAATTTACCTTTTCATCTTCTGTCTCTTCTCTGTACCTTGTGTAACCTGACCTGCGCCCAGCTGAGGAAGGAACTCCAGGTACAGTTTTAGGGTAGACGTGAAAGGATACCTCGTCTATTTCCTTAACAGGTTTAAGGGGACAATTTCCTAGAGAACTGTTCCCATATTCATGATCACTTTCTACTGCCTCCTCTTAGAGGGTGTCAGGATCCTCTATTGTGTGGATGGCATCAAACTCTGCAAGAAGCTCCTGGGGCTGTGCTTTTGTGGGGTTTGAGTCAGTTTTATTTCACTGGCTTTGAAGAGGTTCCTTAGCTGTTGCATACTAAGCTGCAGGTAAGGGGTCAGGTTCACATCCTGTGCTCTCTTCTCTGAGCCAAACATGTTTAGCACAGTTGGGACCTTTTTTAGAAAATTGGCACAAATTCTAAAATACTTTTTAAGGGCCTAGTAGACTAGAAGAACTTTTTTAATTTCTAATGGAAAGGTCAGGGGGACTTAACATAAGGACCTTACAGATTTAATTAGAAAAATTTGAAAAAATGAAAACATTTGAAAAAATGGTGAGTTTCTTCATGAAGCTACCTATTGACCAAGTGGTATCAGCAACTGAAAAGAGTTGTACCCCACTGCTGATCCACCAATGTAGGAAGCTAGCTTTTTATGTATTGCACTAAATGAGGTACATTCTGTAGAAAGCCCAGATGTCACTTATTGGCTTACACGGTTTAAGTTAACAATCCCAAATGCTCTCTTTGTGGTAGCATGTTTAGGCTTATCAGAGGGCAGTGTTAATCATTTGTTGTACATAAAAAGACAATAAATGAGACACACACTCAAGAAGAAACTTAAAACTAATTTATAAAAATAAGACAGATGTTTGTTTAATTTTAGACACCAAGATCATCGGAATCAGGTAAGTACTTTAGGCATTATAACATTTTACAGGAAAACAGTAGAAACTCACAGCTGTCAGATTTGAGGCATGAGCCTGGAATGAGGTAATGATATGCTATGGGAGAAACATTTACTGCATAGATACATTTACAGATGACTTACAGGGCTGTTCTTCTGGACTGAAGGTAAGAAGTGGGCAAGGTCCAAAAAAGCACCAACAGTTCAAGTTTACCTGCCCTAGGGTTTCCAGGTGCAGAGGTTATGGATGCAATGCTAGCCTACATTCTAAAGTCAATGGGAAAGGTACCTGTAAGAAAAAAGATGCAGGGGAGGGGGGGGGGGGCAGTCCAGTGGAACATAAGCAGTAGTGGGGCTCTTGAGGGTCTCATGACAACGGAGATACCATTAGTTTATTTCAGCCTTGGCTTGGGAGCTCGGGTGCAGACATGTTTTGTCCAATGGGTCGGTGAGATAGAGGCTTTCACGGTTCTTGGTGTACCTGCAGAAGAGAGAAGAGAAAAACAGGGGGGCCACACTTGGTGTGGAGCTGGCCTCTCTCGAAGTCCCTTGACATGCAGGTAAGTTTTGTTGGTGGTATTACGACTGAACACAAACAAGCCTTAGTGCTTCCAACTGACTTTGATATCCCAGGTATTGGTGCAGAGTGGCTCCAGGCAGGCTCACTTTCTCGAAGACTGGATGGATCAGTGGGGCTGACCTCCTGGACACTCAGTGACCTTTTCCTGGTGACTTGCTCCCTCGGTGGACCGAATGGTCAGCAAAACAGGGAACCTGACAGTTGCTGTCAGCACTTGCTGGTGAAGGGAAGTGGATCCTCCATTCCAATAGAGATGTTGCTGGATCGAAGAACTGCGGGGCAGACCTCCAAGGGTCTGGGGAGGCTGTTCCACTTCTGGATGAGTCAGTCTTTGTGATTGTCAGGACAGGAGCAGCCAGGCAGTGTGTTGCAGCAAGTTCAGTGCTGGTCCACAGTTCTGACATCTTAGTCTTCTCTTTATCCTTCTTCTTATTTCAGGCAGATGAATCTGTGTTCCTGGCATTGGGGGTACCTTAATACTAAAATTCAGGGTGCTAAAGGAGAGTGAAGGGTAGTAGCTAATGGGCTACTTACCCCTGGGGTCACTACTCCCCCTATATGACCACTTCCTATGGGGAGTGGTTATAAATCTGTCCTAGAGTTCTTAATTATACCAAAAATAAGATGGTGGAACCCGTCTTTTGTGAAGCACATCAATTGGCCCACCTTAGAGGTGTGACTAGCCTGGAGGTGTAACATGCCTACTGCACATCTAATTTCCCATCTGTCCTGGTGCCAAATGAACCTCAGGGCAGGGGGTGGCATTCTCCAGGTCTGGAGGAAGCTAGGGTCACATATCAAAGGTGGGAGGGGCTTTGAAGCCTCTGCCCTTGGTATGCAGATTCAACACCTTCTATGGAGCAGGCATTGTTTCCTGACCTCAATGAGCACTGGCTCTCACCAGTAGGGGATCAGAAAGTTGTCTGTGGTGGCAGGCTGGACAATACAAGTCAGCAAGCACACTAGAAGACAAGTAGGTTTCAGGTGGCCCCTTTAATGTGCCCCTTGGGTGCATATTATAATAAATCCACTACTAACACCAGTATGGATTTACTAAGATGAGGTGTTTGACAGCAAACACCATAGGTTGCAGTGAAGCCATGATGTAGCTGGGTAACTTGTAATGACCAGTGCCTAGTACATACCTTAAGATGGCTTCCTTGTTGGGGGCGGAGCCAACCGCAGAAGATGGCGGTCGAGTAGCAGGAGAGCTCCAGCCCGACCTGCTGAGATCCTGACTTGTAGAAACCCCAGCCTGTGGCCGGGGCCGTGAATCGAACCTCCCCAGCTCAGTCAGGAGCAAGGTTCTTGGGGGGCAATATTGCCTCAGGCGCACCCCTGACAGTCATGTGCGTGTTGGGTGCTCGGCCGACTCCGGCTATGAGAAGCCTTTAGGATGGTGGCCGCACGGGAAGGAGGAATTAGACCCCCACCGCCGGAGAGGTTAGACCAAGGGGCAGCCCACAACAGGAAGGAGAGAGGTTGCATGTGCCCACAGCGTGGCTGAGGGAGCGAGCAGGCTGTGCACGGGCTGCGGGAGAAAAGTGAGACTCCAGGGCCCCCCGCATGGCAATACAGGCTGGTGTAGAAGGCCGGCTACACACATAACTGAGTGGCCCAGGTGTCAAGGTGATGAGAGGGGGGCTGGCATGGAGTGGAGCTCTGCCCCCCAGTGCTGACAGTCTGGTATAGTCCTGAGAGGTCTGCTCCCTTGGATTTTTGTACCCCTGCTGTGCCGGGCAAAGAGAGTATACTCGGCTCGGGGGGCATGCAAACCTCACAAAGGTGAAGGTGAACCAGGCGACAACTGCGGAGGAGACGCCCAATTGACTGCAGCTGCAGGAGAGAGCTCTGCTGCCCTGCTGGGGCCAGGAAAAGTTGAGACTGAAATCGGACCTCTGGAGGGACCACTCAGTGCAGGGGAGAGGATCTTGCTGCCCCTGCAGGGATCTCCCCCGGGCCTATGAGTGGGGTGTCCCCATAGTCGCAGAGGAGCGGAGGTGGAGAGGCCCCTCCGGGACCACGCGGCAAATTTGCGCCCTAAGGAGGGGCGAGAACACAATTGCACCGGGCGGCTGGGGCGGGCCCAGATGGGGGGGCTAACTTGGATGGCAAGAGGCTGTCCTGAAGGCTGGGAGTCTGCCAGTGGAGCCCTCTGATGTGGAAGCAACACCTCAAACTGCAAAGGCAGAGACCATTCAGCCCTGACGGTGCTCGGGGGGAGAGGGAGTCAACACCAGACCAGGCTGCGTAGCCTCCCCGGGTACAGGCGACTCACCATGAGATCCTGGAAGTGATTGAAGACTCTTAAAATGCCCTTAAACAAGAGATCAGGAAAGTGGCGGCAGAGCTGGGCCATTTGCAGGCAGACCACCGAAACCTAGTGGACAGGGTAAAAACTACAGGGAAGAGGTGAAAGATCTGGGAACCCAACAGCAATCCCACGAAACGCAGACAGCCCATCTTGCGGATGGAGTGCGGAGACTAGAATACTGAGCGGAGGATGCTGAGGGCCGCATTCCCCGCAATAACGTCCGTATAGTGGGGCTACCAGAAGGAGCTGAGGGTGCGGACATGTTGGCCTTCCTAGAACCCTGGATGAAGTCTATTATTGATGATCGACAGCTTACCACCTTTTTCGTATTGGAGAGAGCACACAGGGTACCCCTGGTGCTGGGAAGGTCCCCCAGGCCAGTGGTGGCATAATTGCTACACTACAGGGACCGAGACATTCTGTTACAGAGAGCAAGGGAGGCGGGCCCCTTTACGGTGCAGAACGGTAAAGTCAATATGTTCCCCGATTACACAGCGGCAGTACAGTTGAAGCAGGCTTCCTACCTGACAGTAAAGAAGCCAATGTGGGAGGAGGGGATACGTTATGTGCTGTTCTTCCCCTCTAAGCTTAAAATAATGGGGGGTGCCAAGTGCCGGAGGAAGCATGGGAAAGGCTAGAGTCCCAAAACGTGGCAAACTTGATCGTGCTGAAGATGCTCATAGGGCACCTGGCCATCGGCAGAAGAGGTGCCGCTCTAAAGACGGACCTACTGTTGACCACCTGAGATGACCCACGCAACTTCAATTAACTTCAATTAACCCAGGGACAGCGAGCGGCAATTCAGACAGCGGCATCAATGAAGGAGTTGCCGGCCTCAGACAGAGATAGGGTTGTTTCATCTGACATCCATGAAACGGAGGACACTTCTGACTTTGAATCTATTGGCAGCGTGAATGAGGGGCTGCCTGGGTGACACCCCAGACGGCAGAAGAATTAATGTGATACATTTTGGGGGTCCTTCCTCAGTCTGCTGTCAGCCCCTGGCTGGAGAGGTGGCATGTAACTAGAGGGGCTGGTCTGATACGGCTTGGAGGACTATAAAAAGCATCCGGACATCCTCCCCCCCTTATTCACCGATGGAATGCTCCAGGAGGGCGATGATGAGAGACCATAGAAGTTTGGTCCCATCGGTTTGGGTGGTCAGCAGATGCTGGACTGCTCTGGGGTCAGGGAGTTGGGAATTGTATTTAACCTTAACCTTTTTTTCTTCTTCCTGTTCTGCCCCAGATATGCAATAGGTGGGTGGGTGGCGGGAGGGCAAGGGGGTGTGTTTGGGCATGGCCCTGTGGAAATTGCAACCCACAAAACAAAATGCTGAACACTGACACATCTATTAAATTGATGTCTTGGAACATCCGAGGGATGGGCACCACACTAAAGTGGCACAACATACTGACCGTCATTAAACAGAGCGGGGTCCAGGTGGCGCTCCTGCAGGAGACCTATCTTACGAAGTCGGAGGCTGATAGCCTCCGCAGGCGCTGGTGGGGGCAGCTGTTCGCCACTACCTATTTGGCGTATGCACGGGACAACCTGGTATGTGCGCGAGAGGGGGTGCCCTTTGAGCCCAATACAATTGATGCGGATAAAGAAGGGCGGTATGTCCTTGTGAAGGGACGCTTTAGCGGCAGACCCATTGTACTGGGGAGTGTGTATGCACCTAACCAAGACCAGAATCATTTCTGGCACTGTTCCCTGACGGCCCGACTGGCACTGTTCCCTGAGGGGCCTTGTTGCTGGAAGGGTATTACAATAGCATTGTTGACCGAGACAGCGACCACTCTTCCCCACCGCTATCGGGAGCTGTTGCACATAGGGTAGCGAAAGGCTTGGAACAATGGCTAGATCACTGGGGCATGGTAGACACATGGCGGACACAGCACCCCCAGAGTAGGGAATACTCGCACTTTTCATCTCTCCACCAAGCGCACACGAGAATAGATCACATGTTCTGCTCCACGACACTCAGAAGCGACGTCCTGCAAACAGAGTACCTAGTTAGGACGTTTTCTGATCATAGCCTGCTACTGTAGACGCTTCTGACACTGGGAAGGCGCCCCGCGATCCCAACATGGCGACTGTCTCCCAGAGCCCTGGAGGATGAGGTCTTCCGTACTGCACTAACCGCTAAACTGAAAGACTATTTTTCCCTGAACAGGGAGTCGGCCTCATATAGGGGAACAGAATGGGAGGCCCTGAAGGTTTTTATAAGGGAACACTGCATTGGGCACACAGTGGGGTTCAGGAAGGAGCTAGAGTCAGACCTTACCGGCTTGGAGACTGAGTTACGTAAGTGAGAGTTACGGCTGGGGGCGGATGAGGGGGCCGTGCAGCAGCTGGCTGAGGTGCGTGAAGCCCACACTAAAACACTACAGTGTCTCCCATGCCACGACTAGAAGATATACCTGGACAGCCTGCATGAAGAGAGGGGCAGGGCCGGGAGATTACTGGCGTGGCTGGTCAGACCAGAGAGGAGGGGCACCCTGATTACCCAATTGGCATCTTGAACCAGAATTACACTATACTCCCCGACAGAAGAGTTTCAGTCTTACTACATAAGCCCATATGGCGTGCCAGGGGAGGTGGATCTGGACTCTCTTCGGACTTACCTGGAGGGCATGCAGTTAGTGAGAGTCTTGGAATGGGACAGGGAGGAGCTGGGGGCACAAAGGGACGAACAAGAAGTGGGATTTGCCATTTCAGCATATGCCTCCAGGAAAACGCCAGGTGCTCATGGACACCCACCAGAGTTCTGTCAGAGGTTTGCCGGGATACTGATACCCCAGATGGTAGAGCTATACCCAGAGGCTTTTGAGATGGGTGAACTACCACAATCGACTAGGGAGGCTCTAGTGATTCCGCTTCTCAAGAGTAAGCGGACGGGAATGACAGTGGCTGATTACCCCCACCTCTCTATGCTCAACACTGACATCAAGGTGCTGAGCAAGACACTAACGACTCGTTTGCTCCTCCACATGCAGACCCTCATCCACACTGACCAGAATGGGCTTATACCCACATGCGGAGGCTTTACTCTCTCCTTTACGAAGAAACACAACACCTGGGACTGACGGCTATGATAGTGAAGGTGGACCTGGAGAAGGCCTTTGACACAGTGAGGTGGGACTACCTGGAGGCGGTGATGCTGTGGATGGGGCTGGGACAGCGATGAGCATGATGGATAAAGCTGCTGTACACTCAGCCTACAGCGAGAGTGAAGACGGGGTGCACAATCTCCAGCAGCTTTGTGATTTGTAGAGGAACCAGACAGGACTCACCCCTATTATTAGCCTTTGCAATCGAGCCCCTGGCAGTGAGTTTCTGAGCAAAGACCGGAGAATGTGGAGTGATCAAAGAAGGAACACCGCACATCATTTCTCTATATGAGGATGATCTCCTCATTAATTTACAGGATGAGAACTCGGTGCTCCAGTGGGTACTGCAGATGCTGGAGGATTTTGGCCACCTCTCTGGCCTGCACCTTATCTGGCGCAAGACTTGTGTTTTTCCGATCGTGGCTGGGCACCACGCCCACTCTCCTACCCTGCAGATGTCCAATGGGCACCACGTACTTTTAAATACCTGGGTATCCTGATCTGTCATGATCTGAAAGATCAGCACAAGGGCAATCAGGGAGGCACATACAGGGCTCTGAACACAGCGGTAGCCTTCTGCCGTTCGAGAAAACTCCCCATAATGGCTTGGATAGCCCTGTCCAAAATAGTGATGCTCCCCAGGATTCTTTACTACCTTACCAACTTGCCATTGCTTATCCCTGCGGCTTGGTTCTGGACTCTGAATGGGCTCCTGCGGGAGCTAATATGGGATGGGGTTCGCCAGAGAGTGGCACTGGCGATGCTCCACTTGACACCAGAAGGGGGGAACTCGGAGTGCCGGACTTCGAACTGTACCACTTAGTGGCCCAGCTCCAATGGCTGGCACGATGGCTCCACGGACTGGACTCATCTATGATCCACTTTGACTGAGCTCATATTCAAGAGGCGGCTTTGCTGGCTGGCCTCCTATGGGGGAGTTGCTCCCCCCTGAGATTGAACCTGTTGGTGGCGGTGGCAGCCTGGCGCAGAGCCCTCTGCCGTACGTGCACAACAAGGCCATATGCCCCTGCCCTCCCACTTGTGGGACTCCCGCATGGTGACCCTTGCACTTCCTTTACTGCACGACAGCTACAACAGTGGACGGAGGCTGGGATAGTGACGGTGGGGGACCTGCTCCAGGAGAGGATGCTGATCCTGTTTAGTGACTTGACAGACCAAACAGGCCTCCCGAATGGTCAATTCTTTAACTATGAGGCTATTCTATGAGCCGTAAGAGACATGTGGGGGGAAGGGAGCGAGCAACCTGCAACAACCGCGATCTTGCAGACTATGATGACATTGGGAGGAGGTTCACACCTGGTGACATGGTTCTACAGAGCCCTGAACGGGATGGTGGTCCACTCCTTGGGAGCACTGAGGGGCAGGTGGGACACAGACCTAGGGAGACAGTTAATGGATGCTGAGTGGTCCCTATCTGGGTCTACCCTACAAAATCTCTTGTAACACCCACTTGAAATATATACAGTATAATTACATACATTGGACATTCCTTACCCTGCACAGAATCAATCGGATACACAGCACGACATCAGCGGCATGCCCCCGGTGTAGGATGGGCAATGCTGACTTCTGCCACATGACTTTGGGTTGCCCGGACTTGCAGCGCTTCTAGAGAGAGGTGATTGATCACCTCAATCACACACAGGACAGGCAGATGGACTATGGCCCATCTGTTGGCTTACTGGGAATCTTTGATAGGCCTCTCCCAAAAAAGGTGGGAAACAGAATTATTGATCAGGCGCTTGGGCTGGCACGTAGGAGAGTGGCAATATCCTGGAAGTCTACCACGGGGCCCAGACTGAGTACTTGGCTGCCAAACGTCATGTGCTGGGCTAGGGCGGAGGTGTGGGCCCTCCAGAGGGAAGAGATAGGAGGGATGAGAAACAGACCCATAGCCCCTTTATGGGCAGAGGTGGTGGGAATGTGGGAAACGCTTGAGGCCACCCTGCACCAACCAACAGATAGACTGCCTAATCTGGGAAACTAAGGTAGCCACTGTAACAGACACCTGGGACCCTCAATCGAGGGTGGAGGCAGGCCGCGGTCTTTTGATTTGCTTGCCCTGTGTCCCCTCCTTCTCCCCCCGGCTGGGCTCCGCGCACCTCCGAACACACCTGCAGACCACATAGTCTGGACAAAGCACTGGGCAAGTTGATTTGGTTAAATAGGTTAAGATTGTTTACTTCAGCACGTGAAGAAGTTGGGTACCTGAGAGCCTTGAAATGATGCCAGTGGGGTATAGCCACTCGGCCTCCTGATCACACAGCAGGAACCGGAGAACCATTGATAACTCACAATGTGCTTGCTTGTTCTAGACTCAGAGCAAGACGGGGGTTAACCAGCAGAGTGGAGAGCATACTGAAGGACAACAGGACATGATGGTTCAGTAAGGCTCCTCATGAACATATAAAGTGTGAGATATTTACCAGCAAAAATGTTCCTGTGACAAAGATGATGTACCAACCGAAATACCAATAAATAAATGTGTTAAAAAAAAAATGGCTTCCTTGTTCACTTGCAATATCTAGTGATATAATTAGACATTTCAGAGGCATATCTGCTCATGCAGATATGTCCTCACATAAAATATAATTTACCCTGCCTTAGGGCTTGAAGGCCTGCTGTAGGGGTGACTTACATTTATTATATGCAGTGACTTTCGCAAGGCGCACAGTAAGTGTGCAATGTTGTGTTTTAACACATGGTTTGCACCATGTCACACAGTGTGCAGTGGCAGTCTAGGTGGCATAATGCCTGCTGCAGCCTCTAGGGACCCTCTTTAGTACCCCTGCCCTAGGTACCAGGGAAACCATTTACCTGGGACTTACAAGGATGCTAAAGTGTGCACCAATTGTAACACAATGATGCCATTTTACCTTGTTTTTAGGGAAAGAGCACAGATTCTGGGTACTGGTTAACTGGTTCCCAGTGCACATCAGTCAAAAAACATCAGTACTAGTGGCAAAAGGTGGTGTTGACCATGACAAAAAGGGGAAATTTCTTACACTCACATTTCTAGTCACAGTTACAATTTGTCTTTCTTCAGCATAATATGCTAAAATGATTCACCGAAACCCTCATTCACACAACATGGCACCTGCTGCAACTGGAATGTCTACTGCATGATTTGCAGGCATGATCCTCTGCTGGGGAGTGAGCCTGTGTGTGATTTTCTCTCCAATTCTGCATTATAGATTTGGTTGCCGCACACATGACAATCGTGCATGTGCACTAACAGCCAATATAGCTAGGTACTATAAAGTTCAGTGACTCAGAGAGGACTCTGACGACTGGAGAGAAACACCAATCATGGCTTCCATTAGGAGAGGAACTATTGTCCCCTCACTGGATTGTAAGATTCTGACAGTGGTGGCAGTGTGAATTATTGGTAGTAGCACAGGCCTTTTTGTTGATACCTACAGAGGCCTAATGGCTTCATCAAGTAAATTGTAAGTACAGGTCAGTACAACTGGGCCCTACACTACATCCCTGTATATGTGTCTGTTTACTGTGTGAGGGTTTGCCTTTGTGCATACGTTCAGTATATGGCAGAAATCATGTTAATCTATGGATACTTTAGAATCCATTTTGTTCCCACCTTACGGATACTGTATGCAAACTAGAAGGTGGCAGTCACCTTCTAGGGGGCCTATCTGAATTGCAGAATCCTGACTTAGACATAGATTTTTAATAATTAATGAATTAGCTTGATGTGGGTAGACAGGAGACAATTGTGTCTTTGGAGTGCAAGGGTGTTCCCTGGCATATTCTGCCTTGAATTCCCCAAAGATGATCCAAAGCAAGAAAAGATAACACAATGCAAAGATCTTTAGCTGGATCAAACTCATTTCATTTTCACATTAATCAACATGATCAGATTAATAGACGATTAACAAATCTCCACTAAGCATATACAACCAAGCACAACCTAATAAACATTCACAACTAATGGATATTGATGGAAACCCGATAATTGTACATAAAATACACATTTAGTTTGAAAGCACTTATGTACCATAGCATAACATTGCACAACCCTTTACTGTTATCCCTGAGGCAATCAATTTTACTGTGATGAAACAGTGTTTCTTTCCTGACAACCATTTACACTCTTTGTAAATGTTTATTTTCCTGGGAATCACAATCAGCTGGTGATAACAATAAGTGTAGTAAGAAGTACAGCTTTGGCAGGAGAATTCCATCTGTGTTTAAAACGATTATGAACAGCACACCATTGCCAATGAGTTAGTAGTTGCAAACAGTGTACATTTTATGTGACTTGGATACAAAATAATACCAGTTTATTTCTTGATTGATATTCTGTTGTTATATTGATTGTATGATCTCCATTGCTTGGTTATCCTTTTTACTGGCCTTATATTTCTATATGTTAAAGGGGTTTTATACAAAATACTAACCCTGACTGGACTTTCTATCTTTAGCGGAGAGGTACAAACTATGTTGTGCTACAGATAGGCACAACCTTCACACCACCTCTTTGAACTAAGCCTCGACTGCTTGACCAGGCTACTCCAAACAGACTTGGAAACCTGGGAGCCCAATTTCTGTTGCAACCCTGACTTTCAATAAAATTCTCAAACTCTGTTTGATATTGCTGATTTGTCCATGTGACTAGAAGGACTGAAGAAAAAAACTAAAAATGATTCTTATTGTATTTTCCAAGGTATTTTTAATTTGATGAAAAATCAGCATTTACACAGATGAATCGGTTATGCACATTTATATTGATCCTTAAACCCTTAACTACTGAGGTCTTTCCACCCCTAGTGTGAGTTATTTTTTCGATTTTTGGAGAACTTTGTGCTTAAGTCTCTGTAAATTATTTTTCCACTAAAGGCATCCAGGACAAATTTGCTTCCATTTTCCCCACATGTTAGAGATTCTAAAGGTACCTGGCTTTCAGGATACCCCTTGCGCGAACTGAGAAAATAACAAAAAAGATAGCAAAAAGTTGTGCGTTTTTGTAGATATGTGAAAAATTGTGCAAGAAAGTTCTTATTTTTTCTAAAAATAACATCAACAAAAGATTTTTGTGTCAAGGTCATCTTTTAGGAACACACATTTTTTGCATTTTTCTAAGTGGCTTATGATTTTCCCTATTTTTATGCAAACTTGCAGTTTGTGGTGGGAACAGATTTCAAACCTATAGATTAATCTTGAAAGCTATACATTTCTGAAAAGTAAACATCATTTTTGTGGATCACTCTTGGCTTTCTCACAGAAACTAATAGTTGAAATCAAAAATAACATCAAAATAAATCAGAAAAACTAGAAATAAGTGGAAACATTTTCATCAGAATATTTTGTCCCAATGACCTATTTACAAAAGTAATATACTGTTAAATCTATCAAACCCTTCTTACTGCAGGGAGTTTGTTGGCTGTCCAAAACATAAGAAACCCAGAGCAAACAACTGAGCTGCAGCATGTAATTTCATTATGTACTGATCATGCATCAAATTCAAATGGTAACCTCAAAAATGGATAAAAAATGGGTATGAAGGAAACCTTTTTTAATGTGCCTATGATACTGAGATTAGAAATAGCGCTTATGTGTACAAATCTGAAGATAGAGTTGCCCATTCTATCGTGATTCTGGGGTCACTTTTCAAAATGTGTTTTTTCGTGCATGTTATCTACATTTGGAAGCCAAAAACAGAGAAATTTGATTTATAATAACAAATCGTCTACTATTTTGCATTCCCACCCTTCCGTTAAAAACTGTGCTCCACGCGCATGGCTCGACCTATTACCTCTGGCACGAAAAGCCCCAAAGCGCAATAAGTTGTGCTTAGAAAATTGACCAATTCTGGCAATAGGCATTGCTGCGGTATTCAGGCCCAGGCTTGTGGCCACACATGGAAACTTACCTGTCACAGGCATTTCTGAAAACTAGGTATGCATGGGAGTTTAGGGTCATGTGACTTGTGTGGATCTCACTATGTTTTCTGACACAGAATACCCTGGAAAAGAAAACTTTGGGTAATAGCACACATTTTTCTCACAATTATACGCAGGAAAGTTCAAGAATCTGAAGATATCTACAAAATTCGTACCACGCAATATTCCCACACTTCTCCCAATAAAAGCATTACGCCCACTTGACTTTAGGTGATGCATGGAAAATAAATGCAGAAGAAATTTGTTTGTAGTACAACTTAAAGTTACGTCTTTGCGGCAACATAAATGCTACAAAAATATGTTTAATACCCAAAATACTTTACACCCTCCAAAGTATTAATTGAATGCTGATTAAAAATTATATGAGTTTGAGGAATGCTTAAGCAAGAACCCTTTTATGGGGTGAACAGAAGAAACCAACATTCCCTGAAAATACATTACCTCAGTCTGTATACAAGGGAAGTTTTATTCTCAACTGTTTTGAAAAATATGATCAATCTTTTTCAGTGAGATCAATGTATTATTGGTTTCAAGTGTTTGGTGTAGATAAACCAGAATAACACAATGTGCTAAACACTCTGGCCCTAATTATGACATTGGCGGTAAGTCCTGCTTACCACCATGCTGACTGTTGCCAACATACCGCCGGTGCTGCGGTTTACCGCTACCCAGATTATGAAACACCCATAGCAATCCGTCACTATATAGCCACACACACAGGACCACCAGCCCAAAGGTCAGTGATAAACTGGCAGTAGCAAAACCCACACTGTTACGCCAACAGAACTACGCCCACAGAATTATGACAAACGAATCACTGCAGCGGACATTCAACCTCGGTAAACCATTGGAGGTACATACTGCAGCGCTCAAAACACACACACCCACATACCAAACAACACTACATTGGACAATTCAAACTACACACACCTGACACACATACACACACCACACACCCACACCAATATAAAACACACACAAACACTACCTCAACACATTCACGACTAAAAAAAATTGACAACAGAGAGAGAGAGAGGCACCAAGAGCACCCACAGAACCAGAGCCACAGAACACCATCACCCATACACCATCCATGCACCTTACAGCACACACCCCAACACATCACCCCACACCCTCACACACACCACACACACTACACCCATGGCACCACAAAGACACCCCAGATTCTCTGAGGGGGAGCTAAGGGTCATGGTGGAGGAAATCATCCGGGTAGAGCCACAGCTATTCGGATCACAGGTGCAGCAGACATCCATTGCTAAGAAGATGGAGCTATGGCGGAGAATCGTGGACAGGGGCAAAACGCCGTGGGATAGCACCACAGAACCAGGGAAGACATCAGGAAGAGGTGGAATTACCTATGGGGGAAGGTGCATTCCATGGTAGCAAGACACCAGATAGCAGTACAGAGGACTGACGGTGGACCCCCACCTCCTCCCCCACAACTAACAACATGGGAGGAGCAAGTCTTGGCAATCATGCATCCTGAGAGCCTGGCAGGAGTAGCAGGAGGACTGGACTCTGGTAAGTCAACTATTTACTACTTTCACCCCTACCCTCACCCCCATCACTCCACTACCTCACATACACCCTGCCATCACAACCCACCCATCCCAATACCAAGCCCTGCACGTAACACCATTACACGGACCCCCATCACAGACCTGCATGGACACACATCACTAAACCATGCACATTAGAGAGACTCACCTAGTCCACAAAATCACTACTCACACAAGGCAATGCTGACAGGGCAATAACAACCATGGAGGGCAACACACCCATGCACAAGATGTCACACGCAGAAACAATAACACTGCATTTACATCCCCACAGGTCTCCCACACAACGTCACCGGAGAGGAGGGGCCAGCAACATCCAGTCCCTCCACAGAAGAGGCCCACAGTGATGACAGCAGCTCTGAACACCTGGATCTGGATGACCAACCTGGCCCATCAGGGATCTCCGGACAGTCGGTTACCCAGGCACAGTCCCATACCACCACAGAGCCTCCCCTCTCAGGAAACACCAGCACAGCACCCACCCAGAAGGCCCATACCTATGTCCCCAGGACACGTCAATCAGCAGTGTGTCCACCACTACAGGGACCCCAGTCAACCCCACAAACACAGGATGATCAGGGACCTGGGGTCAGTGGCAGTGGGCACACAGTTCAGGGGACAGAGGCACAGGACAACAGGGAAGCTGGGAGGACTTCTGTGCGACAGAGGGAGGGCAGGCCCAGGGAACTGACTCTCCAGGAGGCACTCACCAACATCCTGGGAGCATACCACCATTCCCAGGAGTTGATGGGCCAGATACTGGACAAGTTGCAGGAGACCCAGCGGCTGCAGGAGGGACAGTACCTGGGGATCAGGGAGGACCTGAAGGACAGCCACACCACCTGATCACCATTGCAGGGGTGCTGGTAGACATGGCCAACACCATGAGGGAGGCAGTGGCACACCACCGGGCCCCTGACACTAGCCACTCCGATTAACAGCCCTCCACATCCGCTGCTGCTAGTGGACAGGAGGCCCTGCCACAGGAACAACAGGCCACCAGCACCCCTCCCCCTGCAGAAGGAGAACCACCATGCAAATAGTCCCTGCTATCCAGGCAGAAGCCAGAGAACATTGTCAAGACCCCTGCCAGGAAATAGGACTCTCCTGATTGTCACCCTTGTTTCCCACTCTGTCACCCTGTCCATCTTGAACTGCCGTTGCTCTATTTCCTATGCCCCCTTGGACAATGCACCTGTGATACAAATAGACTGGACTCTATCCTGGACTTTCCTCCACCATCAACCCAGCCCATTCCACTACTCCCTCTACTTCTTAGCACTTAAATAAAAACCATTGAAAAAAATACAATTATGGAGTCTTTCAAATGATTGAACTATGTATTCGTTTAACAAGCTTGAAACACTGCAATACAACTGTACAGGAATAAATACATAGGAATGAGCTGTAGTAGGCTGCAGCCAACACACCAGGTACCGGTACCAGAGTGGGGCACAGATATCTGGAAATAGAGATGCCAATGGGTACAGTAAGTGGCCATAGAATTGGGAGAATATGCCTGGCATGTACAATGTCAAACACAAAACTGTCAATGTAAAGTGAAGTTACAGTGTCTTACCTGTGTGTCACTGGAAGTACTGTTGTATTATTGCTGTTCTGTTGTCCTCATCCTCATCCTCTGCCTCCTCATCTTCACTGTCCACAGGGTCCAGTGCTGCCACATGCCCATCTTAAGCCTCATCCTCCTGCAGAAAAGGCACCTGGCGTCTCAAGGCAAGGTTATGCAACATGCAGCATGCCACGATTATCTGGCAGACCTTCTTGGGTTAGTAGGTCAGGGATCCACCAGTTAGATGGAGGCAACGAAACCTGGTCTTCAGGAGGCCGAATGTCCTTTCTATTATTCTTCTTGTTCTCCCATGTGCCTCATTGTAAAATTCGTCTGCCCTTGTCCTGGGATTCCTCACAGGGGTCAGTAGCCATGAGAGGTTGGGGTAACCAGAGTCACCTGCAAATCTCGAGGGATACCTGTTAGACACACACTAACCCTTACAGCCAACACCATATCCATACACCAACATCCACTGGGTGGGAACCATGGCTCACCTATTAGCCACACCCGGTGCCTCTGGAGTTGAGCCATCACATATGGGATGTTGTTATTCCTCAGGACAAAGGCATCATGCACGGACCCAGGATGCTTAGCATTGACGTGGGAGATGTATTGGTCCGCCAGGCACACTATCTGCGCATTCATCGAGTGAAAGCTCTTTCAATTTCTGAACAACTGTTCATTTTTCCAGGGGGGACAAATGCAATATGTGCTCCATCGATTGCCCTAATGATGTTGGGTATATGTCCCATTGCATAGAAGTCAGCTTTCACTGTGACCAAATCCTCCACCTGGGGGAAAACGATGTAGCTGCACATGTGTTTAATCAGGGCAGACAACACTCTGGTGAGCACTATTGAGAACATTGGCTGTGACATTCCTGCTGCCAAGCCCACTGTCACTTGGAAGGAGCCAGTTGCCAGGAAATATAGCTCAGATAGGACTTGCACAAGAGAGGGGACCCCAGTGGGGTGACGGATAGCAGATATCAGGCTATATGGCGTGCCATTGCCAAGTACGTGCGGATCCTGGGGGTCTGCGGCAGGCAGAGCACCCACTGTCGCAAACGGTGGGAGGACCTGAGATGCTGGGCAAGGAAGACGGCGGAGGCACAGCTGGGATGGCCTAGCAACGAGGAAGGGGTGCCCGTCGAACCCAAACCCACCTGATAGCCCGCATACTAGCAGTGGCCTATCCGGAGCTTGATGGGCGCTTGAGGGCATCACAGCAACCACAATGGGGTGAGTACAGTTTCCAAATATACTACTTGTGTATGGTGGGGTGGTCTCCGGGTGGGGGATGTGGGCCTGTTGGTGCCCCTAGGCCAGGCTGGACATTGCAGGGTAGGTCCCATGTTGGGCAGGGGCTGATGAACACCACCTCCTACCAAGCTAGTAGGCATCCACTACTGGGCAGGGGTCTGTGGGTGTCAGGTATGCTGCTATTTGCGTTAGGTATTCCTGTCCATGGCCTGGTGACTAGCATTGTTACTGGTATTGCATTGCCTAGTGCGTAGGGCTGTTCCCTGTGTGTGTGTGTGTCAGGTACGCCAACGGTGGTGTTGTTGCCGCCATTGACCAAGTGTATCCTCTGTCTCTTCCCCCCTTTTTGTTTTCTCACCCTTTCCTTATGTGCATTAGCATCAGATGACAGAGGAGCAGAGGCACCGGCGATTGAGGGAGCTGCATCCCACAGGGCCCAGGAGGCCGAATCCACCGACGGTGAGGGAACCAATGGGAATGAGGGCAAGGGGAGCACCACGACGGAGACAGGATGGGACAGTCCTGACAGTGATACCTACTCCGATGGAAGCTCCCTGGTGGTGGCGGACACCTCTGTGCTCACCCCGATTACAAGCACCGCCCTCCCAGCAGCCCCTCAGCATGTTTCCTGTGCCCGCTAACCCAGGAGGGTGGGCATCTCTTTTGCCCCAGGCACCTCAGGCCCTGCCCCAGTTTGCCCTGCTGCCCTGAGTGAGGAGGCTATTGACCTCCTGCGATCCATCTCTGTTGGGCAGTCAACCATAGTGAATGCCATCCAGGGGCTGGCAAATGCAAAAAGAACAGTTGGTGGACGGAATGTAGAACAAATCAAACATTCACCCCCAGTCACAGATCTGTGTTTAATCCATCAGTTTTTTGCTCACCATGCCATTCCAGTTTGGACCCAGCCTTATGCAAATCAGTCTTGATGCTTGTTTCTGGTCCTCCCTGGACCAGAAACAAGCATCCTGGGACCGGTTTTGGGGTATCACTCCTCTTCAGCCAGGCTAGCTTGAATCTGGTGGCATAGTGAGCATGGGACCCACATCTGGGCAAACCCTTCCCACTTGGGGTGACAAATGCAAAAAGAACAGTTGATGGACGGAATGCAGAACAAATCAAACATTCACAGATCTGGGTTTAATCCATCAGTTTTTTTGCTCATCATGCCATTCCAGTTTGGACCCAGCCATATGCAAATCAGTCTTGATCCTGTTCCCTGTGGGAACAGTCCAGCCCGAACTGCCAGGCCAGGTCCTCCTTGGACCAGAAACAAGCATCCTGGGACCGGTTTCGGGGTATCGCCCCTCTTCAGCCAGGCTAGCTTGAATCTGGTGGCATAGTGAGCACGGGACCCACGTCTGTTAGGATTTATGCTGGCAACACATACTTCAAAGAATGTTTGTCAAGAATCTCAATACATACCTTTGGATTTCTGTGATTCAAAGTGAAGGTTGAGGCAAGAGAATGCTCATGTTACAGATTACTGAGGAGTTTATTGGAAAACATACTTAGAATGATGAATAATAATATCGGTCTTGTTAAGTGTATGCTCAGAAATAACTGGTCCCCTATTTCTATGATTCTGAGTTTGGGTTCCAGCCCTGGTGATGATAAACAGAATCAATCAATAGGTAAGATGTTTGCACATGTTTCACTATCTCTTCTCAAGTCAACAACATGAAATTGGATTTAATGATTGATCAACAAAAATTATTGGTTGAGATATATTGGACCCCAGTACAAATGAAACATTCTAATTTAAGAGTCACAGAAAATTGCTAGAAAAGTGGATCAAAGACGGCTAATTAGTTCACATGATTTGTAAATGCTCGAAAGTGACATCTCAGGTGGCTGATGTTTATGACAGAGTGGAACCAGTTCTCAGGCATTGTTTGAGAAATGTTTCAGTACTGGCTGGATGATAGGTTTTCTCAGATAAGTCATATGTGTCATTGGAAAAAAAACTTACTTTAGATAGATTTTATTGCAGTCATTCTGAAATAAATTCACATCACAATTGCTTCTCAAATTGAAGAATAGTTTATAGAAATGAAATTGGTATCTGCATACAAGAAAGTAATGTTCTTTAATGATAATTGAATATCTGTATATGAAAAAGTATGTTAATACGTTCAGATCATCCTGATAATTCTATGAAGTTGTAGGCTGTAGTGTCATGTGAGTGTGAATTACAGAATCCTTTTGGCTCCTGAAAGACTCTGTAGAATGATGAAGTGATTGTTAGAATGTGGTGAAGTGATTGCAGGTTTAGAACGTTGAGATCTCTGTTCAACGCAGATGAATAAAATGTGTAATATATAGCTCAGTGTGTGGCGTTTTCATTAGTGGATACCCAAGCTGGGGAGAAGGCTACAAATGGTGAGGAGGATGGGATAAGTAACCTGAAGATCAACAGTGCTCCACTAGAAAGTTTGAAGTGGTCCTAGGAAACGGCTCATGTGTGCCACATGTGCCTTGGTCAAAGTGCATAATCGACGTTTGGTGTACATGGAGTCAAAGTACAACTCCAGCCTGTGTGAAACGTTTGAAGATAAAGAAAGCTTCACTGAGAAGCCTATGCATCATTGGCCAAGAGCCTATGAGCAAGGCAATACTTAATGGTACCGTGTTACTACACAATATAAAGCTATACAGTGCATGGAGTGACAATGTTAAAGGCAGCCACAAACAGATACAGAAGAGAGTGCTAGCTGACAGAACAGTTAATAACAAAGCATATTGTAGTTACACTTACTTGAGCCTTGAGTTGAAGAGACCCACAACCTCAGTGGCAGGTGAGGAGACTCAAGAAGAAACACAGGGGTTTTGCTTACTGAGTTGTCCTACACTTGAAGAGGGCACACCACCAAAGCTGCAGAGTGGCGGCTCAGCACAACTTCAGAAGTCTCCAGAAAATGAAGGGCTCCATTGGAGACCAAGAAAGAGGTCATGGTTCCACAGACTGTTCAAAACGATCCAGAGGCCAGCACATCACATGGTTTCAGAGATAGTGTGCATGAACAAATTCACCAAGACTGCAATATGGAGTCAGAGAGAGGTCCAGTCGTAGTGCCATCCACTCCTGTGAACAGTTATAATGTTGCTGCGCTCCTAAAACAACCACCACCCGTTGATATCAAAATGTTGGCGATAGACGAACTGCTTGGATAGAGACATTTGATTATTTCATTGACTTGCTAGAAGAATCATATAACTCAAAGATTATTGAGTACCTGAAAAAGCTTGCTGGTAATGGTGTAAAAGAAGTCATAAAGAAAATGCAGCAAGCTGATGAAGCTATGTACTGTCAAATTAAAGAATCCTTGAATCTCAAGTTCAACCAATGCTGAATGTAGATTACAAAGGTACATTTTCAGACAAGACCAGCAAAGAGTTGGTGAAACCACAGACGGATTTGATGAGAGACTGGATACGCTCATCAAACACTGCAGATTCAATTAATTTAATGAGGAAGAAGCAATATATGTCAGAGTTATTGACGAATGCCTGTCAGATTCAATCAGATGAAAGCCTGAGATAAATTCTTAGCCTGCATTGAGTTCTCATGGCTGCCAGAGCTGAAGAGTGTCCTGATCAACAAGCTGCTGACATGGAGGCCATAGGTCCCTAAAGTGAGTCAGTCATGAACATGAAAAGCAGACACAAAGCTGAAGGACAAAATCAATGGAAAAATAAGTTGTGTTTCAGATGTAGAATATTGTTTCCACACAAATATAAATGTCCTGCCATTGGAAAGATATGCAAAGGTTGTGGTAAAGAGAACCATTTTGTGATGGTTTGCAAGGCAAAGGAAAAAGTAAGTGTGCCACTGTGAGATAGCACAATGGCCGATCAAATGCTCCAGAAGACTCTCGATGAATGCCCACAAGGCCAAGCGATTATATCATTTGAGACAAATCAACACCAAACAAAGTCAATCGCCATTTTAATCATCATCGAAAAGTTTGTCAGTGTCAGTATTAAGTTAAAGTGAAGAAGATGATTGTGCAATGTCGATGTTTACCTCAGAAAAATACACACATGTTAGACTAGCCACATGTGAAGAAGACTACCAGTCAAAGAAAAGTCAACATGAAAAAGCATCCAAGTCATTCAAACCTTGTCCGAAGATTACACTGAAGATAAATGGTTGTTAATACCTTTCATCATTGACAATTGAGTGTCTACAAGCATTATGCCTGAGAAAAAATATAATGAACTATCTCCATTACCACGACTGACACCATAAAAACCCACAGTGTACACATGGGCTGGAGCAACATCCTTGAAAATGAAAGGTTCATTCATAGTGACTATGAATCCCAAGAAAACAAAAGTGCAAGTGTTGATTCACACACTTCAAGGTACAGCGTCAAGTGCCTGTTTATTCAGTTTCATTATAGGTACTAAAATGGGACTGATCTCAGTGAACTACAATATGAATGCTCACCACGCAATAGTAAGTCAGTTCCCTTCATTGTTTCATGGATTATGAAAACTTAAGACTATGAAAGTAAAGTGCATATTAATGGGGTGTCTGTCCTGTTGCTCAAAGACACAGAAGAATTGCTTTTTATTTACAATAAGCTGTTAAAAAATAATTTGAATCATTACTTAAGCTTGACATCATTGAACGTTCTACTCGTCTGATACCATGGGTTTTCCCCATGGTGGTAGTGCCCAAAAAGGACAGTAAAGGCGCTGTACGCATCTGCTTGGAAATGTATCAAGTGAACAAGGCAATTGAAAAATAACTAGATCCAGGTTTGCACATCGCTGGCATGATAACACGATGGAATGGTGCAAATATCTTCTTTTAACTTGATTTGAATAAAGGATATTATCAATTGGAACTGGAGGAGAATTGCAGGTATGTTATGGCCATTTCTACACATATTGGTCAGTTTCGATACAAAAGACTAAGGGCCTGATCACGAGTTTGGCAGTCTGTGGACAGCCATGGTGTCGGAGGCGGTCCGACTGCCACTGGGTTAGCGGTCTGACCACCGTATTATGATGCATGCGGTTCCATAGACCAAAGACCACTGCATTCCCGACGACATCGCCAGATAGCGCAGACCGCCAGGGTTGTGAGATAGACCAGTGAGGCCATCGGAGCCAGTTTTTCTACCTGACAGATTACGATGTGGACTTCTGCCAATGTGACTGCAGCGGTCCAACCGCCATGTCCCAGCTGGAGGAAATAGAGCTATTAATGGAAGGAACTCACCTGCAGGCAGTCACACGTCCTGTGCTGCCATTGAGCCGATCACATGTCCTGCCACTGCTGCTGCTCATAGATGAAGCTCAAAATCCACCAATCCATGGACACAACTGACGGAAGGAACACACACCTACCTGTGTTCCGAAACTCAACCAAAGGTCGTCGCGCCACCATCCACCTGGTATGTATGTTACACTGCATGGACCAAGTACACTTTTTATATGTCCCGGGTGGGACTCCTTTACAACGAATGACCCATATATAGCCGCAGAACGCTTCCTTTGGGCAGGTCACTGGCACTGCACTGCTGCACTCCACAAAACACATAAGTTTGCTCATCCCAGTTTCAGGGACAGTGAAGTGTACAGAACATTGTAACAAACACATCAACACCACATCAACATCACATATTATTAAGCTGACACCCTCACACTGCTCACATGGCATGGACCGTCATTATATTGAAGACACATATGTATGGATTTGTCATTTAAAAACAAACACACCTTCCATGAAACATCCCTGTGATGGACCAACACATAACATCCACATTGCAACACAATGGAAGGCCAATGGGATGCATAACATAATGGGATGCACAATATTTTGTCAGACAAATATCCAAAGCTCACAATTTAAACAATTCCTACACAATAGGGATAACGGAATCAGGGGCACTCCAGGAAGGATGCTCCCCTGGGACACTTCACTTTGCATATGCCCCTGAAACACCGTTTGCACAGTAAATGGCCCTCCATGTATATCAGGGGCAACCAATAGTAGAGCCAAGTAACATGCCTATTTGCTAAATGCTTAAGTGCCAGTCAAGAAAGCAAATACAATAGCAACAGCATGGGTTACACATTTTGATAAAATAACTGCAAGGTACACACATGTACCATTGTGGGAGTTGTAGTCCCAGACCCCAAGAGGCACACCAGAGCCTCTGAACCCTTGGCTGGTGCTGTGGACCACTTTCCTGAATCAAACACTTCTGAAAGTAAGTGTGACAGTGTTACCTCGTGGGTGGCCTGAACTCTGGACTTTGTTCCTTTCCAGTGTGACCTTTTTTAACCCTTTGAGAAATAGTTGCTTCTATGCGCTAGAAAGCATTAATTCTTTAAAAATTCATCTCTCCGGTTCCCCGTTATCCGATTTTATTCGTTTTGGTGTCATTTTAAAGATAAAAATATAATCTGGGGATTTTTATAAATTGATTTTGGATTTTTAAACTGTTTCCTGTGTTTTATTTAATTACTGTTTTGTGATAGTTGACTGCTTCACACTCTGGGCCTCATTACAACATTGGCGGGCGGCGGTAAGCTGTAACCGCCGGGCGGCCGCCAATGCGGCCACACTCCCGCAGTGCCCATTTGAACATCCCCGCTGGGCCGGCGGGCGGAAACCAAGTTTCCGCCCGCCGGCCCAGCGGGGATGTGGGCCGCAACATGGGAGGTGGCGGTGTTGCGGCCGTGCGACGGGTGCAGTTGCACCCGTCGCGCTTTTCACTGTCTGCTGTGCAGACAGTGAAAAGCCTCATGGGGCCCTGTCAGGGGGCCCCTGCACTGCCCATGCCTGTGGCATAGGCAGTGCAGGGGCCCCCAGGGGCCCCACGACTCCCCGTACCGCCAGCCTCTTCTTGGCGGTGCAAGCCGCCAGAAACATGCTGGCGGTAGGGGAGTCATAATCCCCAGGGCAGCGCTGCTTGCAGCGCTGCCCTGGCGGATTTTCACCGCCGGGGCTAAAATGGCGGTATACCGCCGGCCCCGGCGGTGCGACCGCGGCGCTTCCGCCGCGGTTGTAATACGCCTGGAAGCACCACCAGCCTGTTGGCGGTGCTTCCTTGTTTTTGTCCTGGCGGTCCCGTACCACCAGGGTCAAAATGACCCCCTCTGTCTCCTAAGTTAAGCCTTGTCGCTCGTTGCCAAGCTACCAAGGGTTGAGCTGGGTTTAATTTACTGAGACCTAACTGGACCTAAGTGGAGGTTAGTGGCCTATTGCTAAGTGTAGGTACATACCTGCCCTTACCAATAACCCATTTTCCAACATTTTTGGTGCGCAGTGGTGGGATCCTGGACTTGTGTTCAGTATCACATTAGTTTTAAGTAAAACAAATTAAAAATCCTTTAAATTGTCCTAGTGCAAAAGTTGTTTTTAATTTTTAATTTGGATTCATTTCAATTATTGAATTTTTGTGATTTTTCTAAATTCTTGTTTCCAATTTTTGCAAAAAGTTTTTGTTGACACAAAACTAGGGAACCATGGAGCTTGATCTGGCTAGCCTACCCACACTGACAGTAGTCCAGCTTAGGGGGTTGTGTACTGCAAGGTGGTTGCCTGCAACCACTGACCTCAGGAAGCATGTCCTGATTAAATCCCTGACAGCATGGGCTGAGGCTCAAGAAGTAGGCCCAGATGAAGCTCCAGAGGAGGAAGAAGCAGGGGAGGATGCTAGCTCCAACCACTCAGGGGAGGGAGGGCATCCGAGCCTAAGTGAGGAGGAGGAAGACAGGTCCTCACTGCACACAGTCACTAGGGTCATACCCCAAGCTAATTGGGGAAAGGGGGTCCCTTCAGGAGGAGAGAACCTGTTCCTCAGGGAAAGAGAGCTGGAGGCCCAGCTAGCATTTATAGCTTTGGAAGCACAGAAGTTGGCCCTAGAAAAGAAAAAGTGGGCAAACAAAGAGAAAGGAGATGGTGGCACAGACAGAGAAGCTGAGGTGTCCATGGGTGGGGTTTTTTGCCCCAGATTACCCAAGGGGGTGGTTTCCGACTATGCAGAGGGGGATGACATAGACAAGTGGTTGGAGGCCTTTGAGAGGGCACTCCAAATGAGAAGGGTTAGGCCTCAACACTGGGGTTCACTTTTATGGGAGTTGGTCCCCAACTCAGGAAGGGATAGGCTTCTGACCTCAAGTGGGGAGGAAGCAGATTCATACCCTAGTATGAAGAGGTGCTTAACCAAGAAGTTTGGTCTGACCCCAGAGCAGTGTAGGATGAAGTTCAGGGACACCCAGAAGGTCAATACCCAGTCTTGGGTTGACTTTGTAGACACCTCACTTAAGGCACTAGAGGGCTGGATTCATGGTAACAAAGTAAATACTTATGAGGGGTTATCCAATCTGATCATGAGAGAGCACATCATGACCAATTGTATCCAAGAAAGGTTACACCAGCATCTAGTGGACTCTAAGCTGACCAACCCTAGAGAGCTGGGGGAGGCAGCTGATGAGTGGTTGAGAACCAGGGTGGTTGTCAAGTCCCGGGGGAGACTCCAAGAAGGGGGGGGTCAGGTCCCCAAAAACTTAAAAAGGGAGGTGGTAAGCCCACCACAGAGACTCCCTCTGCACCCCAGAACCTTAAGAAGGAGGAGAGTAAATTCCACTCCCACTCTGACAAGCAGAGACAGGGAGACCCAAGGTTAAAAAAGCTCTTGGACAGTAAGGCTTGCTTTGACTGTCAGCAGACAGGTTACTTCAGAGGAGATGCAGCCTGTCCAAAGAAGGTGGTTAGCACTGGGCTATCCAGTGTAGCCATGGAGGAGGACTCCTCAGATGATTAAGTCCTCCTAGCATTGAGCTGGGAGACAGGACCAGATGGTAAGCTGGTGATCCCTGAAGGTGGAAGTAGGCACTTTCACCCCATTCAGGTGAATGGGATCCCTACCACTGGCCTGAGAGACACCTGTGCCAGTCACACCTGTTGGTCATGGTGGGGTTGCTCAAGTGTTGGGTGACCTCTTTGGGTAAGCTAGGTGTTGCCCTAGCAAAGTTAGGAGTAGGGGAGGTGGGCACCTCACTACCCAAGTTGGCAGAGAGAGAGGAGGAAGACCCCCCTGGAGGGAAGTTTCAGTTTGAGATGGGTCCTTTCACTGTTGGGATGGATTCACTACCCAGGGAGAGTGACCATGGCAGGAGGATGTAAGGCAGAGTAGGCCCTGCAAAGGGACAGCCTGTTCTCTTCACTGTCTTCCTCGCCTGACAAGCCAGGAAGACTCTCCCAGGGTTGGGCTGAGTCTCCTGGGCGTGTGGACTGGGGGGGCTTGTGTGAGAGAACAGAGCTGATTGCAGAGGCCCCATAACTTTTTTCCCCCATTTCCCACTTTTTGTTGGTGTTTTCCTGACTCTGATGGTGCCCTGGGTACTGCTAACCAGTCCCAGGGCCTGTGCTCTGTGTAAAGTGGATATGCAAATTAGGCTAATTAAAATTGGCTAAGTCAACCTACCTACAAGTCCCTAGTATATAGTAGGGCATGTAGGTTTAGGGACTTCCAGTTGTTGGATTTAATATAACTTGTTCAGGTAAAGAGTTTTAAACTTTACCTGAAAAGTTGCCAATTTCAGCCCTGCATTGTTTTTGCTGCTGTGCTCTGATTGGCCAGCCCCTGGCAGCCTGGCCAGGCTGCCTTGATGAGGTGTGAAGTGACCTGGCTTCACACAAAGAGATGTGCCTGTGGTAGGAGATCTCCCCTCAGAAGATGGTGAAGCAGGAAGGGGGAGGGCTGTCAAACTGGTCTTCAAAGGCAGAGAAGGACATTTGGAGCAACCCAGCAACACCCCCACATCCTGCAAACCCAGACAACTAGGTGCTCCCTTGATTAGATTAGGAGAGGGCAGGAGAGGGGTATGTTTAGGATTTTTAGCCACACCATTGGGTGGGCTCAGCCAGATGTAACCTCCAAAAATCACTTTCAGTCATGATGATTTTTTGAGGAATGTTGCCTCCTGGGATTAATGTTTGCCACACTTCCCAGGAAGTGGTCATCACAGGGGGAAGGACCCTGCACCTGATTGGGGAACCAGGGCCCCCTGTTTTTTACCCAGGAGCAAGGATAAAACTGGCAGACCTGCACCCACACCCTAGATCCCGTTCAGATTCCAACAAGGAAGAACTACAGGAGAAGAAGGACTGCCCTGCTGGACCCCTGACCTGCACCTGGACACTGCACTCGGGAGGACTGCACCAGCTGCACACTTGGGTTTCACCACTAAAAGGACTTTACCTGTCTTCTACTGCTTCACGAAGGGACTCCCTGTTTGCTACAGGTACAAAGGAGCCTCCCAGAGTCCCCTGCATCAAGTCCTGCAAGCACAGCCCAGCTGACCAGCGTCCAGTGGCCTCTTGAGGATTCTAACCAGGTGCATTCTGGGAATTGTACTCCCAACTCCCAAAGAGTAACTCAGAGCTTCTGGGACCTTGGATCAAGTTGTGGACACAAAAAGGACACAAAAAGGACCTCTGGAAGAAGATCCAGAAGTTTAGAGATGTTTGGAGCAACTCCATAAGTTGAAGAGGTGCATTGTGGGAGTTGTAGTCCCAGACCCCAAGAGGCACACCAAAGCCTCTGAACCTTTGGCTGGTGCTGTGGACCACTTTTCTGAATCAAACACTTCTGAAAGTAAGTGTGACAGTGTTACCTTGTGGATGGCCTGAACTCTGGACTTTGTTCCTTTCCAGTGTGACCTTTTTTAACCCTTTGAGCGCTAGTTGCTTCTATGCGCTAGAAAGCATTAATTCTTTAAAAATTCATATCTCCGGTTCCCCGTTATCCGATTTTCTTCGTTTTGGTGTCATTTTAAAGATAAAAATATAATCTATTTTTATAAATTGATTTTGGATTTTTAAACTCTTTCCTGTGTTTTATTTAATTACTGTTTTGTGATATTTGACTGCTTTACACTCTGTCTCCTAAGTTAAGCCTTGTCACACGTTGCCAAGCTACCAAGGGTTGAGCTGGGTTTAATTTACTGAGACCTAACTGGACTTAAGTGGAGGTTAGTGGCCTATTGTTAAGTGTAGGTACCTACCTGCCCTTACCAATAACCCATTTTCCAACACCCACATATCCATCCAGTGAACATCTACCCTTGTCCTGAGTGACACCAGCACTGCCCACAAAGTCAGATCTTGCCAACCCTAGCAAATGGATCAGCAATAAGGGTTAATCACCCACAGCTGTAAGCATACAACACAAATTACTCAGGAACAACAACAAAAGGTAGAAAAGTAAAGGCAGGACAAAACTGTACAAAAAAACAACACCTTGGGTTCATTAACAGAAAATGATGAAGATCAAAGGCCATTGACCAGTCCATATCTAAGTCCAAGCACAGTAATGTGCACCAGCTTCACTCCGATCACTATCAGAGAACCTTCACAGGAAGCTGCCTCAAGTGGGCATGCAGGTACCTCAGTGATGATTCTTGGGTGGGGTTGGACTTGGGATGGGTAGGTTTGGGATCGGAGGGGAGCTTCTTCTTAGGAGGGGTGGCCTTCTTCTTTGGGGTGGGGGGGTATGGCTGCTTGCAGTGGGAGCAGGTGTGAAGGGGAGGAATTTGATGTGGAAGGGATGGGTTGGGATGTGGGTGGGGTTCTTTTGGTTTTGGGAGGGGGTAGTGATCACAGGGGTAAGGGCAAGGTCCAAAAGGAAACTTTCTTCGCCAAAACAAGTAGTGTCTGCAGAAGGGGCTAGGGGTTCGGAGGTTGAGGTAGTGATTGTCTTGCCTGTGGGTGTTGATGCTGCTGGTGTGTGCATGTCTGAGGAATACTTGGATTTGGGTGGTGTCTGTTGTGTGTGTGAGTGTGGGCATTTGCATTTCTTGGGGGTCTGTGAGGTGGAGGTGCTGCATAATGTGGGAATGGTGGCTGTGTGTGTGTGGGTGTTGGGCTCGTGTCTGGGGTAGGGTGGATGTGATAGCTGTGTTTGTGGGTGTTGGGGTCATATCTGGGGTATGGCAGATGTGTGTGGGGGTATTGTGGTGCTGTCTGGGGGTATGGTAGACACGGTAGCTATGTTTGTGGGTATTGGGGTAGTGTCTGGGGGTATGGTGGATGTGGTAGTTGTGTGTGTATGGGTGTTAGGGTGGTATCTGGGGGTATGGTGGATGTGGTGGCTGTGTATGTGGGTGTTGAGGTAGTGTCTGGGGGTATGAAGTATGTGGTAGATTTGTCAGTGGGTTATGAGGTGGTGTATGTGGGTATGGTGGTTGTGGTATGTGGGTCAGTGGGGGTGCTACCTGTGGGAATGGTGTTGTTGTGTTGTGTGTGAGTGACTGGTGAGTGCTTGTATGCCAGTGTGTCTTGTGGTGATTGCGTTTATGTGTACTGCTCAGTGTGTTGAGGTGGGTGCCTATGGATGTGTCTGTGTCTTTGGGACAGATAGAGGAATAGGGAAATTGAATGGGTAAGAGGTAGGTGGAAGGGTGGATGATTGTGGGGGGTAGATGGCTGCCATTAATGAGGAGGCCAGTGCCTTAAAAGTTCTCTGTAGGTCAGACATTGCACTATGAATGCCTTCCAAGTACACAACCATCTGCTAGAGCTTGCTGTCCTGCACCTGGATGGCATTCAGAATGGCAGTCTGACTCACAGAGATACTCAGTCTGGTTCCACCCTGTCTCATCTGTTTGCCTAGGATGATGCTGAAATTGCAAAGACAAATAGGGTCACTACATGTGCCTGATCACACTTGAACAACAGCTGTGATTCTCAAGCATCCTGACGTACAGTATCCACCAGACACAAGCTTGGGCAAAGTCGCTTCAACAGTTGCCCACAGGAAATTCAGAGGGAAGGGAAAAAACAGGGACACACACACGCAACACCCCCACCCTCACCCACTACAACACACACACACTAATGCATATCAATACATCACAGTTACACCCCCCAAGCCCCCTCGAAGAATGCAAAGACAATAGAAATTGAGTGTAACCATTGTAATATATTAAAAGCAAGTAGGCAGAAATATATATATACACCATGTACATAATATATACCAAGCATAGTAGTCCAGGTAGTGCTCTAAGAAAGTCCGTGGAACACTGGGACCACACGGTATGGGCGAGGCCCACACAAGATCCCCGACCATGATGGAGAGAACACTTCAGGGGCATCAGAGAGCAACTAAACAGGCACCTCAGGGGGAGGGAAAGGGGGGTCACCTCAGCCGCTTGAGTGCACAACGCCAAATCCACGAGGGGGCCACATGCCCACTGTTCCATCCTGGGAGTGCAAAGCCACAGTCTCTCAAGTCTCTACAGTGGGTGGGTTGCCCACTGCCAGATCCTGGGGAGTGCAAAGCCACAGTCTCACAAGTCTCTACAGTGGGTGGGTTGCCCACTCTTCAATCCTGGGGAGTGCAATTCCACAGTCTCTCAAGTCTCTACAGTGGGTGGTTTGCCCACTGTTCAATCCTGGGGACGGCAAAGCCACAGTCTCTCAAGTCTCTACAGTGGGTGGGTTGCGAACTGCCATATCCTGGGGAGTGCAAAGCCACAGTCTCACAAGTCTCCACAGTGGGTGGGTTGCCCACTGTTCAATCCTGGGGAGTGCAAAGACACAGTCTCACAAGTGGATAACAGTCTCCACTGGTTCTGGAGGGGGCATGGTGCCCAGAGTGCTTCATCCTGCTAAGGACAGAGGTAGCGGATGACAGTCTCCACTGGTTCTGGAGGGGGCATGGTGCCCAGAGTGCTTCATCCTGCTAAGGACAGAGGTAGCGGATGACAGTCTCCACTGGTTCTGGAGGGGGCATGGTGCCCAGAGTGCTTCATCCTGCTAAGGACAGAGGTAGCGGATGACAGTCTCCACTGGTTCTGGAGGGGGCATGGTGCCCAGAGTGCTTCATCCTGCTAAGGACAGAGGTTGTGAATGACAGTCTCCACTGGTTCTGGAGGGGGCATGGTGCCCAGAGTGCATCATTCACCCCTTGACGGACTCAGTTGCGTCAGTGCCCTTGCCGCTCATGGGCCAGCGGTGTTTGAGATGGCGGTGCCCTGTGCAGCGGTGCTTGAGTTGGCGATGCCCTGTGCAGCGGTGCTTGAGACGGTGGTGCCCTGTTCAACGGTGCTTGAGATGGCGGTGCCCTGTTCAGCGGTGCTTGAGTTGGCGGTGCCCTGTTCAGCGGTGCTTGAGATGGCGGTCTCCAGTGCAGGGTCTCAGCTGCTGGCGGTCCTTCATGGCCCAGCGGGGCTAGTGCCGGCGGTGGCCGCCTGGGCAGGTGGGCTGGTGCTGGCGGTGGCCTCCTGGGCAGGTGGGCTAGTGCTGGCAGTGGCCTCCTGGGCAGGTGGGCTGGTGCTGGTGGTGGCATCCTGGGCAGGTGGGCTAGTGCTGGCGGTGGCCTCCTGGGCAGATGGGCTGGTGCTGGCGGTGGCCTCATGGGCAGGTGGGCTGGTGCTGGCGGTGGCCTTCTGGGCAGGTGGGCTGGTGCTGGCCTCCTGGGCAGATGGGCTAGTGCTGGTGGTCCTGTCCTGGGCAGCTGGGCTTGTGCTGGAAGTGGCTCCGGGGCATCAGGGATGATGGCGGTCTTCTCCGCCGTGCTGCTCTTCCCAGACTTGCCGGTTTCTTGTGGCCCTTCCCCACCTTGGAAGGTGTCACAGCTGACTCCACACTCCCACCGGGACCCCTGGGAGCGGCTTTGGTGGCTGGAGTCTTCCCCCTCTCCCGCCGGGCACTGGCCAACTTCTGATGCTTCACAGGTGGGGGACTGTCTGTGCTGTGGCTCCGTGCCACACTGGCTGCCCTGGTGGCCGGTGCACTCCAGATTCCAGTGACTACAGGCACCACTGGTCCCGGAGAAGTTGTGGCTGAGGTGCTAGTTCGTGACCTAGGAGACAGACGGGGTGGGGGAGGTGTGGGAAAGAGGTCAAGGGTGGACAGGAAAAGTTTTTTTGACACACTGGGACGGGTAGCTGGAGGGGGTTTGGGAGTGGAGGAAGAGGTGGTGGTTGTAGGAGGTGCATGTTTGGTGACTTTGGGTGAAGGTGCATGCGCTGGAGGCTGTCGTGAGGTGGATGGCTGTTGGGTGGGTGTGTGCCTGCATTTGTGTAGCTTGGGAGGGGGCGTCACAGACACACTGGGAGAGGACACAGGGGACTTGTGAATGATAGTGGGGGTGGTGACTGCACGTGAGCGGGATGTGGTGGTGGGTGTGCTGGAGAGGGACGTAGTGGCTGTAGAGGTAGTGCATGCAGGTGTGAGTGTAGATGAGACAGGGAGGGAGGAGGGAGACGAGGAGGAGGGGGACACAGTGGAGGCAGTGGATGTTGGTGTGTCTGCATGTGTGTGATGCATGCATGAGTGCCTGTGGGATGTGTGGTGCTTATGTTTGCCAGAGCTTCCTTTGTGTGTTGACGTGTGTGCATGCTGGTCTGTAGATGTGCTTGGGATAGGCTGAGGTACAGGGGATTGGGTCTGGGTGGAGGAAGTTGGAGGGGGGAGGCTAGAGACGGGGACAATGGCTGCCATCAGTGCTGAGGCCAGAGTCTGAAAAGCTTGCTGAATGGCCGCCTGACCAGAATGAATGCCCTCCAGGAATGCATTTGTTTGTTGCAACTGCCTCTCTACACCCTGGATGGCATTCAAAATGGTAGACTGCCCAACAGTGAGGGACCTGAGGAGGTCAATGGCCTCCTCACTGAGGGCAGCAGGGGTGACTGGGGCAGGGCCTGAGGTGCCTGGGGCGAAGGTGATGCCCACCCTCCTGGGTGAGCGGGCACGGGGCAAAGGCTGAGGGGCTGCTGGGAGGGCGGTGCTGGCAGGGGGGTGGCGGCTGTACCTGTAGATGCGGGGGGCACAGATGTTGCCGCCACCACAAGGGAGCTCCCATCAGAGGACGAGTCTGTGTCACTGGTGTCAGCTCCTGTCCCCGCCGTGGAGCTCCCCTCGCCCTCTGTCCCACTGGTGAACTCTGAGTCTGTAGTCTTGCCATCCAGGGCCATGTGGGATGCAGCTCCCTCGTATTCCGGTGCCACTGCTCCTCCGCCTGATGATGCTAATGCACACAAGAACAGGGAGACCACAAAAAGGGGGGGGCGACAGAAGAAAGACATGTTGAGTGCATACATTACCGCTACCGTTGGCAGACACGACAGACACAGAAGCCCCCTGCACTACGCCGCGCTCTTGGGGTCCACTGTTCAATTCCTGGGAAATGGCCTACAAGGCTATGGACAACATCTGCATACATAGATGACACAGGGGCATGACTAGGTGTACTTGGCACTCTACAGAGGTGGGGTGGGGTGCCACATGGCCTGCCTTACGGAGGGGCCTTGCCTACAAAACTCGCCCTGGCCTATGGAAACCCACAGCCTACCTCCCCCACCCAGACACCTCCACTGCACGCAAAGTCAGCAGAATGAGAGTGTACTCACCCCCTTGTGGCTGCTGTGATGCCCTCAAGCGCCCATCCAACTCTGGGTAGGCCACCACCAGGATCCTGAACATCAGGGGGGTCATGGTTCGACGGGCACCCCTCCCACGTTGGGAGGCCATCCCCAGCTGAGCCTCCGCCGTCTTCTTGCTCCAGCGGCGAATGTCCTCCCATCTTTTCCGACAGTGGGTGCTCCGTCTGTGGTAGACCCCCAGGGTCCAGACGTCCTTGGCGATGGCACGCCAAATATCTTTTTTCTGGTGGGCGCTGACCTACATGAAATGTACAGGGGAAAAAGAGAAGTTATTACCAACTGCACCGTCAAACTGATTGGCCCCCATCCCTACCCTTGCCATGTGGCACATGCATTCACCGTCTTTCATGCACGCAGCACTCTCCCCCCTTCACTCTTACATCCAGCCCTCTCCACACAGGCAGAGCCCATACAACATGCTCCCTGTGTACTTACCTGTTTGTCTGGAGGACCGTAGAGTAGCGTGTACTGGGGGAGGACCCCATCCACGAGCTTCTCCAACTCTTCTGATGTGAAGGCAGGGGCCCTTTCCCCAGACACTCGAGCCATTGTCTCTTCCAGACCGAGGTCACAGCAGCACTTGCAGTGTAGGTCCTCTCATGTCGAAGATCAGGTATCGAGTGATTGAACAGATAGAATATGGCGGTCACGTCCGCGGCTGTGCATACCGTCACCGCCGGCGTACATCGTCATTGGCTCCTGGGACCCATAGGGTCCAATGTTAACCAATGCAGCATTGCTCCGAGGTCTTCGACCGCCTACCGCGACTGTGTACAACGCCAGCGCAGTTACCTCACATCCCATTGTCCCACTTTACAGGTCAGGCAGCCGCCATTTCAGGGGCCCACATGCCTTCATTTTCAACTGCGTCACACATACCTAGGCCTAGACTCTACACACATACAGGCCATCTTTTGTGTATGAATGGTGTTCTGTGTAAACTGTGGGTACGTACCTCTGAGTTGTTTGACTCTGTGCTCGCTGTTGTCCTTCATAGGAACCGTCCGCTGGGACATGTGAGGAGATGGCGGCATCCTCCAGTGTACCGACCGTTGGTGGACCTGTCGACAATGGAGGAGCAACATGTGATGATCACATACAGGCTTGACCGTGCCACAATCCAGGAACTGTGTACCCAGTTGGAACCAGACCTGATGTCAGCAATCTGCCATCCCACAGGAATCCCCTCTCAAGTGCAGGTGCTGTCAGTGCTCCATTTCCTTGCAAGTGGGTCTTTTCAAACAACAGTGGCCATAGCACAGAGTGTTGTCTGCCCTTCTGAAACACATGCGGAGCTACATCGTTTTTCCTCAGGTGGAGGATTTGCCTACAGTGAAAGGTGATTTCTATGCCCTGGGAAACATCCCCAACATCATAGGTGCCATTGATGGAACCCATGTGGCTTTGGGCCCCCCCCACAGGAGTGAACAGGTGTACAGAAACCGGAAGAGTTATCATTCTATTAATGTACAGATGGTATGTTTGGCAGACCAGTACATCCCCCATGTGAATGTCATGTTCCCTGGCTCAGTGCATGATGCCTACATCCTGCGGAATAGCAGCATCCCTTATGTGATGGGTCAACTCCAGAGGCACCGTGTCTGGATATTAGGTGAGCACCTGGAAGCAAGTCAGTGGGAATGGTTGTCTGGGTCTGGGGATATCCCTCCAGGTTAGTGCGTGTCTAACAGTTATCCCTCACCATTTGCAGGTGACTCTGGTTACCCCAACCTGTCATAGCTACTGACCCCAGTGAGGAATCCCAGGACAAGGGCAGAGGAATGCTACAATGAGGCCCATGGGCAAACTAGGAGGGTGATCGAGCAGACCTTCGGCCTCCTGAAGGCCAGGTTCAGGTGCCTCCATATGACAGGTGGATCCCTATTCTACTCACCAAAGAAGGTGTGCCAGATCATCGTGGCCTGCTGTATGCTTCACAACTTGGCTTTGCGACGACAGGTGACTTTTCTGCAGGAGGATGGTCCAGATGGCGGTGTTGTGGCAGCTGTGGAGCCTGTGGACAGTGAAGACGAGGAAGCAGAGGAAGAAGACATGAACAACAGGGACTCAGTGATCCAGCAATATTTCCAGTGAGACACAGGTAAGAGTACAGACCTGCCTACTACATGTACTTTAACACTTCTACCTATCTACTGTCTGTCGTTTTCACCCAGTGTATGGTCACTGAGTTGTCACTTTTCCTTACGATTTCACAGATGTGGGTCCCAGTGTGTGACATCTGCTTAGATTCCTCATGGACTAGAGCTGTGTGACATAGGTATGTTGACATTACAATTGAAATAGCATTTTGTCACTGTAATTGCTAATACACTATTTCGAAATCACAGACAGACTAGTTTAAGTGCTCAATATTGGAGGGGGTAGTGAAATGGTGAGGGGTGATGGCAGAGGAATGTCCATGGTAGAGTCCAGTCTATTAGTCTCACAGGTACATTACCCATATGGGCATTGGGGCAGTTTAAGTATGGACAGGGTGACAAAGTGGGACTGTAGGATGACAATCAGGGTGGTCTCATTTCTTGGTGGGGGTCTTGGCATCATGCTCTGTCTTTGTCCTGGATCTCAGGGACCGTTTGCGGGGTGGTTCTCCCTCTGCAGGGGGTGGGGTGCTGGTGTGGTGGTCCTGTAGCGGGGCGTCCTGTCCACTAGCGCCGGCGGAGGTGGTGGGCAGTTCATCGTCCATGCTAGTGTCAGGGGCCCCTTGTAGTGCCACAGTGTCCCTCCTGGTGTTGAGTACTTCCTGCAGCACCCCTACGATGGTGCCCAGTGTGGAGCTGATGGTTCTGAGTTCCTCCCTGAAGCCCATATACTGTTCCTCCTGCAGGCGTTGGGTCTCCTGAAACTTGGCCAGTACCGTTGCCATTGTCTCCTTAGAGTGGTGGTAGGCTCCCATGATGGAGGAAAGGGCCTCGTGGAGAGTGGGTTCCCTTGGCCTGTCCGCCCCCTGTCGCACAGCAGCCCTCCCAGTTCCCCTGTGTTCCTGGGCCTCCGTCCCCTGGACCGTGTGCCCACTGCCACTGCCCCCATGTCCCTGTGGTTGTTGGGGTGGTGGGTTATCCAGGGTTCCCTGTAGTGGTGGGCACACAGCTGATTGACGTGTCCTGGGGACGGAGGTATGGGCCCACTGGGTGGGTGCTGTGCTGGTGTTTCCAGAGGGGGGAAGGTCTGTGGTGGCCTGTGACTGGGTGAGGGGAACTGACTGTCCCGAGGTCCCAGATGGGCCGGGCTGGTCATCTAGATCCAGTTGGACAGAGCTGCTGTCATCACTGTGGGCCTCTTCTGTTGGTGGTGTGGACATGTGTGGACCCTCCTGTCCGGTGACGTTGGGTAGGGGTCCTGCAGGGGTATAAAAAGATGGTTATTACATCTGTGTGTGTCATGGTGTGCAATGGGTGGGTGACCGTGTACCCCAGTGCTTGAATTCCTGTGTGGGACCTTGTGTGATGATGGTTTAGGGGGTTGTATGGGTATGTGCAGTGGGCATGCTTCAGTGATGTGTGTCCATGCTTTGTTGTTGCATGCAGGGCTTGGTGTTGGGCTGGGTGGTTTGTGATGTTGGGACATATGTGAGGAGTTGGGGTGCTGGGGGTGAGGGTGAGGGTGGGGGTATGTGCTGGCTTGCAGGTAGGGTAATAATTAAGATTTGTCTTACCAGAGTCCATTCCTCCAGCTACTCCTGCGAGGCCCTCTGGATGCAGAATCGCCAAGACCTGCTCCTCCCATGTTGTTAGTTGTGGGGGAGGAGGTGGGGGTCCGCCGCCAGTCCGCTGAACCGACAGGTGGTGTCTTGAGTCCACGGAACGCACCTTCCCCCGTAGGTCGTTCCACCTCTTCCTGATGTCCTCCAGATTTCTTGGGTGCTGTCCCACTGCGTTGACCCTGTCCACTATTCTTCGCCATAGCTCCATCTTCCTTGCTATTGAGGTGTGCAGCACCTGTGATCCGAATAGCTGTGGCTCTACCCGGACGATTTCCTCCACCATGACCCTGAGCTCCTCCTCTGAGAACCTGGGGTGTCTTTGCGGTGCCATGGGGTGGTGTAGGTGATGTGTGGGGTGGAGTGTGTGGTGATAAGTGTGCTGATATGTATTGGTGTGTTGTGTGAGGTGCGTGGAAGTTCTGTGGGTGATGGTGTTGTGTGCCTGTGGATGCTTTTGTTCTTGCTGGTGCTGTCTCTCTCTGGCCTTCTTTTGGATTTTTTTGTCGTAGGGGTTTGTGGGTGATGTGGGTGTGTGTTTTATATTATAATGGGTGTGTGGGAGTGGTGTGTGTATGTGTATCAGGTGTGTGTATTTCGAATTGTCCAATGTGGCTGTGTTTTGTAAGAGTGTGTGTATTTTGAGCACGGTGGTGTGTACCGCCAATGGAATACCGCGGTTGAAAGACCGCCGCGTGGATTCGTGTGTCGTGATAGTGTGGGTGTATTTCTGTTGGCGTGACGGTGGAGGTTTTGTTTTCGCCAGTTTATCACTGACCTTTGGTGTGGCGGACTTGTGTGGGTGTCTGAATTTTGGCAGATTCCGAAATGTGGGTCATAATAGCTGTGGCGGAATTCCGCGGCGGTGTGTTGGCGGTCTTCTGCATGGCAGTAAGCGGCTTTTACCGCAAATGTTGTAATGAGGGCCTCTATTTTCTATGAACAGGTGGGAAGATCGCAAACAATAAAAGAAATGAAAGACAAGAAAGGGGCTGGTCAGACATCCCAGGAAGATGCCAAAGTTAGAGCCTGGACTAAACCCAGCACCTAGAACCCTGGTTCTCCCCGAACCCACTGATAACCACTGATCCCGCCATAGATGTTGTTCCCATAGACCAGCTTGCTGGTGACTAGGGCATGAGTGACAGCTTTTCTAGTGTTTCCTGGGAGGCACTTGAAGATCTTCCTCAGCATTTTCAGTGTGTGAAAGCAGGATACAGCTATGACATTGACTTGTGTGGTCATGTCCAGTTTACTGTTGGTGATTATTCTGAGGATCTGGGCATTGGTTCTGGGTCTGTGCATGGATCTGAGTTCAGCCGGTCACCATTTGGAGTCCCAAGGTGAGGTGTCCTAGCCGAAAATCACTACTTCAATCTTGTTGGTATTCAGCTTAAGACAGTTGGCTTTCATCTAGTTAGTGACTTTGGCCTTGCAGGCGGTGTACTTGTTTCTTGTGTTGGAGTGTTGACGAGAGAGAGTATAAGTTGTGTGTTGTCTCTGTGGGAAAGGATCTTGTTGTTCTGTGCACGGATGACATTAGCCAGAAGGATCATTTATGGTATGGATGGTGCTGACCAACAAACTTTGAGGCACTCCACAGATGAGTTTGAAGGCTTCCTAGGAATAAGGTGCTAGGCTGACAGTGGGTGTTCTCTCCATTAAGAAGGAGCAGATACAGTAGAGAACAGAGCCTTGGATACCAATCTCTTTGAGGCTCCAGATTAGGAAGGGGTGTAAGACTGTCAAATGCTGCAGAGAAGTCCAAGAGAATAAGGACTACCATGTCTCCTCTTTCTAGGAACATGCAGATGTCATCTGTGGCGGCGATGAGTGCTGTTTCTATATTGTGGTGTTGAGCAGCTGTTGATTGCTGATGTAATGAGTGAGGTGTTGAATGATTAGTTTCTTTAAGCCTGTTGCCTGGTATAGTAGGAGGAAGATGAGCCTGTAATTCATTAGCATGGATGGGTCAGCAAATGGTTTCTTGAGCAGGAGCATTTTGGTGGAATGTTTCCAAGTCCATGGGAATGTGGTTGAGTCAATGGAGGCATTGAGGATGGATGCTAGTGCTTTGCTGATCAGTAGGAGTCCTTTGGTGAAAGCGTGGTGGGGCAAGAGTCAGACAGACAGTGATTTTGACTATGGCATCAACAGGACACAAGGTCAGAGGTTTATTCATTGGTGGTGATGTGAAGTTACCTGCGACCCTGATGGGGGTTTGATTGAAGGTTGATGTTGCTGTAAATGGAGGAGCTGTTGTTACAGTAGAATTCGGAGAGCTTGTTGCAAATGTCTTGTGAGGGGGTGAGGCTGCTGGATGTGGCAGGAGGCATGGTGTTGAGGACTGTGATGTTGCTCACAAAATTGGTGTGTAGTCTTGGTGGTCTATATACAAGGATTTCGTCCAGGGAAAGGCTGGCTGTGATGCATACCTTGACTGTGATGTGTATCATGTAGCTGGTGGGGGTATCCTTGTAGATGATGCAAGTGATGGTGTCTTTGAATATGATGGTGACTCCAGCTCCAGGCTTGTGCTACCACTCTTGCCTAATAATCTTGTTGGGTGTATTGATGTCCGGTACAGAGGCTGGGTTTAGCCATGTTTCAGTGAGAAAGAGCAGGTCTGGAATGGCTGTGTATTAGGTCTCATATCTCTGTGGCATGTTTAGCGACTGAGCAGGTGTTGAAGAGCATGCATGTGAGTGTGGCATGTTGTTCGGGTTGTGTTTGGTTTGTTTGAACATGAGCAATTGGCAGGCTTGTGTGAGTGAGTGGGGTGCTAGGGAATGATGGTGCAGGAGTGGTGGGTGTATGGTATAAGAGAGTGGATAAGAACTTGCAGAAGCATATGTGAACACTCCTTCTGTGTTGTGTTTTTTGGTATGACAGTACTGTATGGAGCGATGGTTGGGTTAAGAGCATGGAGGAGTGCAGCAGGGTATCAGTGGATAGGTGGCACCAGGGTTCCTGGTGCTGGGTGCAGTCCAGGCATGTACAGGTGCAGGCAGGCTTACCATTGGTACACCTGTGAGGGTGCCAGTCGCATGCTCGCTGCACACATCAGCATTGAAGCTGTCTTTAATATGTCCTAGAAAGAGGGAGCAGCGCAGGGTACCGTGGGTGGGGCACCTGTGATGTTCATTCCTGTACAGATGGAATATGAGAAATCCGGTGATATTACTTCCTGTGCAGATGGGTGATGGGAAATCCAGTGATATTACTTACTATGTTGATGGGTAGTAGGAAATCAGAGGCCCTCATTACAACCCTGGCGGACGCTGTTAAAGCGGTGGTAACACCGCCAACAGGCCGGCAGTAAAAAAAATGGAATCATGACCACGGCGGAAACTGCCAACACATACAGCCACTTTAACACTCCCACTGCCACGGCGGTAGCAATAAACTCTGCGGCGGAAACCGCCAACAGCCAGGCTGAAGACAATGTACCGCCCACTCCATTACAACCCGCCCATCCGCCAGCTTTTCTGGGGTGGTACCAACGCCATCAAAAGCACAGCGGAAACAATACTCTGAAGGGAAAGGACTCACCTCTCGACACTCAAGGAAGAACCAGGACGCCATGGAACCTGAGCTGCAGGTGTTCCCCATGCTGGTGCATCTTCTCATACACCAGGAACCCCAAAGGCGGCAACGGTGACCACGGTGAGTACTGCACCTAGCACACAAGGGGGGAGGAAAAAGAGGGTGACACACACACGCAAAACGCAACACCCCCACCCCCACCCTCACTCACAACACTATACACACAAACACATGCAACAACATTACAAATACAACCCGTAACCCTCAGGAGTAACGCAAGGACAAAAGGAATGGAGTCAAATGAGTGTAATATTAGTAATACTTAGAAATACATTCAAAAAGGAAAAACAGTATGTACAATATATACTATTTATACAAAAGGCGGGACAATGCCCACTCAAAAATTGTCTGTGGCCCACTGGGCCAAAACACATAGGCTAAGCCCACACTTGACTCCTGCCTCAATACGGAGAGAACACTGCAGGGGCATCAGGTCAAAAACACACAGCACCTCAGGGGGACAGGGAATGGGGGAAGATGGTACAATGCCACTGCTCCTGGAGGGGACTCCATCCCAACTGCTTGGTCCTTGGGAGTGCAAGGCCACAGTCTCTCAAGTGGGTGGTTTGCCCACTGCTTGTTCCTGGGGAGTGCAAAGCCACAGTCTCTCAAGTAGGTGGTTTGCCCACTGCTTGGTCCTGGGAGTTCAAAGCCACAGTCTCTTAAAGTGGGTGGTTTGCCCACTGCTTGGTCCTGGGGAGTGCAAAGCCACAGTCTCTCAAGTGGGTGGTTTGCCCACTGCTTGGACCTGGGAGTGCAAAGCCACAGTCTCTCAAGAGGGTGGTTTGCCCACAGCTTGGCCCTGGGAGTGCAAGGCCACAGTCTCTCAAGTGGATGCCTTCTTCCACTGGTTCTGGAGGGGGCCTTGTGCCCAGTGTGCTTCATCCTGGCAAGGAGGGGTTGAGTGGATGCCTTCTTCCACTGGTTCTGGAGGGGGCTTTGTGGCCAGTGTGCTTCATCCTGGCAAGGATGTGGTGAATGGATGGCTTCTTCCACTGGTTCTGGAGGGGGCTGTGTGACCAGTGTGCTTCATCCTGGCAAGGAGAGGCTGAGTGGATGCCTTCTTGCACTGGTTCTGGAGGGGGCCATGTGCCCAGTGTGCTTCATCCCGCCATCCTGTCAAGGAGGGGCTGAGTGGATGCCTTCTTCCACTGGTTCTGGAGGGGGCCTTGTGGCCAGTGTGTTTCATCCTGCAAAGGAGGGGCTGAGTAGATGCCTTCTTCCACTGGTTCTGGAGGGGGCCTTGTGCCCAGTGTGCTTCATCCTGGTAAGGATGCAGTGAGGGGATGGCTTCTTCTACTGGTTCTGGAGGGGGCCTTGCGCCCAGTGTGCTTCATCCTGGCAAGGAGGGGCTGAGTGGATGCCTTCTTCCACTAGTTCTGGAGGGGGCATTGCGCCCTGTGATGCAGATGTTTTGAAGTGCAAGGTCACAGTCTCTCACCTGGGTGTCACAACGACAGCTTTTGCAGGGGCCAGGACGCACTGCAACCCATGGAGTCACCACTATACACTGCACTCCGGCAGTGACGGCTGCTCAGTGAATCACAGCAGCGCTGCAGGTGGCGGTGCTGGCAGTGGTGGTGGAAGCCTCCAGATCTTCACCTGCAGCCTCGGACGGCTGCTCACTGGGGCTGCTGCTGCTGGCAGTGGTGCTGCTAGCAGCGGGGCAGGTGGCGGTGCTGGCCGCGGTGCAGGTGGCGATACTGGAGGTTGTGGTGGTAGCCTCCAGGCCTTCACCTACAGCCTCAGACGGCTGCCCACTGGGGCTGCTGGCAGTGGTGCTGCTTGCAGCGGGGCAGATGGCGCTGCTGGCCGTGGCGCAGGTGGTGGTGCTGGCTGCGGTGCAGGTGGCGGTACTGGCCGCGGTGCAGGTGGGGATACTGACAGTTGTGGTGGTAGCCTCCAGGCCTTCACCTGAAGCCGCGGACGGCTGAAGTGCCATGGCTGGTGTTCTGTGCCCCTTCCTGCCCTTGGCAGATGGTGGTGCCTCCTTTCTTCAGCCAGCTGGAGTTTTTGACTTGGCCTTGCTGGCTTGTTGTGCCTCCTTCCCCTTGCTGGATGCTGTCCCCTTCTTGCCCTTGCCAGGTGGCGGACCCTTCTTGGCCTTGGCAGGTGTGGTGGTACACTGGCTGGGCTGACGGGTGCCTCCTTGGAGCCTCTCACAGCTGCAGAAACCACAGCGGCTGTGGACTGGGTGGTTGAGGTGCTGGGTTCTGGCCACCCTGGCCCGAGGTGGAGGACGGGGGAGGGATAGGGAAGAGGTCAATGTTGGTGAGGAAAAGCTTCTTAGGGACACTGGGGCGGGAAGAGGGTGAAGGTTTGCAAGTGGAGGAAGAGGGAGTGGTTGTAGGAGGTGTCAGTCTGCTGTGTTTGGGTGCAGGTGCATGAGCTGGATGCTGTTGTGAGGTGGATGGCTGTTGGGTGGGTGTGTGCTTGCGTTTGTGTCCTTTGGCAGGAGGGGTCACAGACACAGTGGGAGAAGACACAGGGGACGTGTGCATGGATGTGGGGGTGGTGACTGCCAGTGAGGGGCGTGTAGTGATAGGCGTGCTGGTGATGGAGGTAGTGGATGAGGATGTAGTGCATGCAGGTGTGAGTGGAGATGCTACTGGGAGGGGGGTGGACGAGGAGGAGGAGGGGGATACAGTGGAGGCAGTGGATGTTGGTGTGTCTGTATGGGAATGGTGATTGTGTGAGTGCCTGTGAGATGAAGTGTGGTGCTTGTGTTTGCCTGAGCCACTTCTGTGTGTTGATTTGGATGATTGCTGGTCTGAAGGTGTGCTTGAGATAGGTTGGGTTTGAGGGGATTGGGACTGGGTAGAGGAAGTTGGAAGGGGGAGGCTAGACACAGGGACAATGGCTACCATCAGTGCTGAGGCCAGAGCCTGAAAGGCTCTCTGTTGGGCTGCCAAGCCAGAGTGAATGCCCTCCAGGTATGCATTTGTTTGTTGCAAATGCCTCTCGACACCCTGGATGGCATTCAGAATGGTTGACTGGCCAACAGTGAGCGATCTCAGGAGGTCAATAGCTTCCTCACTGAGGGCAGCAGGGCAGACTGGGGCAGGGCCTGAGCTGCCTGGGGCGAAGGAGATGCCCACCCTCCTGGGTGAGCGGGCATGGGAAACACGCTGAGGTGCTGCTGGGAGGGCGGTGCTGGTACAGAGGTGGTGGCTGTACCTGTTATTGGGGTGGGCACAGAGGAGTACACCACCACCAGGCAGCTTCCATCAGAGGAGGAGTCGCTGTTGGTAGTGTCACCTCCTGTCTCCGTCGTGGTGCTCCCCTCACCCTCCATCAAAGTGGTGCCCTTACCGTCGGTGGATTCGGCCTCCAGGCCCATGTGGGATGCAGCTCCCTCCGTCGCCGGTGCCTCTGCTCCTCCGCTAGATGATGCTAATGCACACAAGGACAGGGTGACAAAAAAAGTAGGGGGGAGAGACAGAGGATACACTTGGTCAGTGCCAGCAACAACACTACCATTGGCATACACAACACACAGGGAACAGCCTTATGCACTAGGCCATGCACTACCAGTTACAAAGCTAGTCACCAGGCCATGGGGTACATTGCCTAACGCCATTAGCTGTACACCTGAACCCCCAGGACCATGCCCAGTAGTACATGGCCACTAACACTATTGGGGTTGGAGTGCTTCACAGCCTGCCCAACAAGGGACCTACCCTGCCATGTTCGCCCTGGCCTAGGGGCACCCAAAGCCCACATCCCCCACCCAGGTAAAACCTTAACGCGCGTAAAGTCATGATTCTGAATCTGTACTCACCCCGTTGTGGCTGCTGTAATGCCTTCAAGCACCCATCCAACTCTGGATAGGCCATCCGTCAGAATGCGGAACATCAGGGGGGTCAGGGTATGACAGGCACCCCTTCCTCGTTGGGAGGCCAGCCCCACCGGCGCAAGCCCTCCCACCGTTTGCGGCAGTGGGTGCTCTGCCTGTCAAAGATCCCCAGGGTCTGCACCTCCTTGGCGATGGCACACCAAATACCCTTTTACTGATGGGCGCTGACCTGCAGGAAAATATGCATAGAAAAAGGGATTAGGCATACCGTCCGGACTGTTACACTCATGGCCCACAATGTCCCTCCCATCCCCTTACGCACAGACATTGACCACCGGACATGCAGCACTCTGCCCAGGACTCCTCAGGCCCCCCCACACGAGGCTTACACACACAGCAATCCATACATTCATGGCCCACGCATCATGCTCACAGTGTACTTACCTGTTTGTCTGGAGGACCATAGAGTAAAGTGTACTGGGGTAGGACCCCATCCACCAGTCCTTCCAAATCCTCAGAAATAAAGGCAGGGGCCCTTTCCCCAGACACTCGAGCCATTGTCGCTTCCAGACACAGGTCACAGCAGCACTTGCAGTGTAGGTCCTCTCCTGTTGAAGGTCAGGTAGCAAGTGATTGAACAGATAGAAAATGGTGGTCAGGTCCACGGCGGTGCGTACCGTCACCACCGGCGCACATCGCTATTGGCTTCTGGAACCCATAGGGCCCATTGATAACCAATGCGAAGATGCGTGGCTGTCATCGACTGCCGACCGCAATGGCACACAGCGCCAGCAGAATTACCTCATTTCCACTTGTCTCTCCTCACAGGTCAGGCAGCCGCCATTTCAGGGGGGTACAGGCCATGACCCCTAACTGCGTCCCAGCAGACATTGGCACATCAACTGACTCTCAACTTCACATACTGTTTCTGTAAAGGAAGAAATGCATTTTTATTTTCACCTATGTGTGAATATGACCCTCTGCTCACCCTTTTTCACCCTCTTTTTCAACCGCTGAGATGGAGACATCCCCCCATGTACAGACCCCTGGTGGACCTGGTGACTACAGAGGACAGACACATTATCCTGACCTACAGACTTGATAGGGCCACAATCCAAGAACTGTGTGCCCAATTGGAGCCAGACCTGATTTCAGCTATCTGACAGCCTACAGGTATCCCCCCTCTACTGCAGGTCCTGTCAGTGCTCCATTTCCTCGCAAGTGGTTCCTTCCAAGCAACAATGGCCCTGACATCAGGGATGTCTAAGCCAATGTTCTCCAACGTGCTGACCAGAGTGTTGTCTGCCCTGCTGAAACTCATGTGCAGCTACATCGTATTCCCCCAGGTGGAGGATTTGGCCTCAGTGAAGGCTGACTTTTATGCCCTGGGACATATCCCCAACATCATTGGTGCCAGTGATGGTATACATATAGCATTTGTCCCCCCCCACGGAGAAATGAACAAGTGTTCAGGAATAGAAAAAGCTTTCACTCTCTGAATGTGCAGATGGTGTGTTTGGCGGACCAGTACATCTCCCATGTCTATGCCAAGTATCCTGGCTCTGTTCATGATGCCTTTATCTTGAGGAATAGTAGCCTTCCATATGTGATGTCTCAACTCCAGAGGCACCAGGTGTGGCCAATAGGTGAGCCCATGGTCCCCACCCAGTTGATGTAGGTATATGGGTGTGGGTTTGGCCCTAAGGGTGAGTGTGTGGTTAACAGGTATCCCTCGATATTTACAGGTGACTCTGGTTACCCCAACCTCTCATGGCTACTCACCCCAGTGAGGAATGCCAGGACAAGGGCAGAGGAATGTTACAATGAGGCACATGGGCGAACAAGGAGGATAATTGAGAGAACCTTTGGCCTCCTGAAGGCCAGATTCCCGTGCCTCCATCTGACAGGTGGATCCCTGTACTACTCACCCAAGAACGTGTGCCAGATCATCGTTGCATGTTGCACAACCTGGCCTTGAGACGGCAGGTGCCATTTCTGCAGGAGGATGAGCCTGGAGATGGTTGTGTGGCAGCGGTGGAGCCTGTGGACAGTGACGAAGAGGAGGCAGAGGAAGAAGATGTGGACAACAGAAGTGCACTCATTCAACAGTACTTCCAGTGGCACACAGGAAAGACACTGTACCTTCACCTTCCATTGCAGTTTTGTGTTTGACATTGAACATTCCAGCCTGATTTCCCTATGTCTATGGCCACTTCCTGTACCCTTTGGCATCTCTATTTTCAGATCTCTGTGCCCCACTCTGGCTCCTGGTGTGTTTACTGCTGCCCACTACAGAATATACCTATGTTAATATTACAGTAGATTAGAAATGCAATGTTAACAGTTTGTGAAACCAATACATGTGTCATATAATCCACAGACTCCATACTTGAATTTGTTCCAAGGGTGTTTATTTTGGTGCTAATAAGTGGAGGGGGTATTCCAATGGGCTGGGTTGCTGATGGAGGAAAGTCCAGGGTAGAGTCCAGTCTATTTGTATCACAGGTGCATTATCCAAGGGGGCATAGGAAGTGGAGCAATGGTAGTAAAAGGTGGACAGGGTAACAGAGTGGGACACAAGGGTGACAGTCAGGAGAGTCTTATTTCCTGCCGGGGTCTTGGCAATGTTCTCTGGCTTCTGCCTGGATCGCAGGAACCGTTTGTGGGGTGGTTCTCCTTCTGCAGGGGGTGGGGTGCTAGTGCCCTTTTGGTTCTGTGGCGGGGCCTCCTGTCCACTAGCGCGGGCGGAGGTGGAGGGCTGTTCTTCGTTGTGGCTAGTGTCAGGGGCCCGTTGGTGTGCCACTGCCTCCCTCATGGTGTTGGCCATGTCTGCCAGCACCCCTGCAATGGTGACCAGGGTGGTGTGGATGTCTTTCAGGTCCTCCTTGATCCACAGGTACAGTCCCTCCTCCAGCCGCTGGGTCTCCTGCAACTTGTACAGTATCTGGCCCATGGTCTCCTGGGAATGGTGGTATGCTCCCAGGATCCCTGCAAGTGCCTCATGGAGAGTGGGTTCCCTGGGCCTGTCCTCCCCCTGTCGCACAGTAGTCTTCCCCACTTCCCTGTTGTCCTGTGCTTCTGTCCCTTGAACCGTGTGCCCACTGCCACTGACCCCAGGTCCCTGATTGTCCTGTGTTTGTGGGGTTGCCAGGGGTCCCTGTAGTGGTGGACACACTGCTGATTGATGTGTCCTGGGGACAGAGGTATGGGCCTGCTGGGTGGGTGCTGTGCTTGTGTTTCCTGAGGGGGGAGGCTCTGTGGCAGTTTGGAACTGTGGCAGGGTCACCGACTGTCCAGAGGTCCCTGATGGGCCAGGTTGGTCATTGTGATCCAGGCATGCAGAGCTGCTGTCATCACTGTGGGCCTCTTCTGTGGGGTGACTGGATGTGGCTGGCACTTCCTCTCCGGTGACGTTGAGTGGGGGTCCTGTGGGGATGTAAATGCAGTGTTATTGTATCTGCGTGTGCCATCTTGTGCATGGATATGTTTCCCTCTATGGTTGTTATTAGCAAGGCAGCTTTGGCTTGTGTGAGTTGTGCTTGGTTTGGCTAAGTGATTGTCACTAGTGTGCATGGTGTGGTGATGGGTGTCCATGCAGATCTGTGATGGGTGTCCATGCATTGGTGTTGCATGCAGGGCTTGGCATTGGGATGGGTGGGTTGTGATGGTGGGGTATTTGTGAGGTGGTGGAGTGATGGGGTGAGGGTAGGAGTTTGTGATGGCATGCAGGTGGGGTGGGATATAGTAGTAAAGATTTGACTTACCAGAGTCCAGTCCTCCTGCTACTCCTGCGAGGCCCACAGGATGCATGATTGCCAAGACTTGCTCCTCCCATGTTGTTAGCTGTAGGGGAGGAGGTGGGGGTCCACCGCCAGTCCTCTGTACAGCTACCTGGTGTCTTGCAACCATGGAACGCACCTTCCCCTGTAGGTCGTTCCACCTCTTCCTGCTGTCATCCCTTGTTCTTGGGTGCTGTCCCACAGCGTTGACCCTGTCCACGACTCTCCACCATAGCTCCATCTTCTTAGCAATGGACGTCTGCTGCACCTGTGATCCGAATAGCTGTGGCTCTACCAGGATGATTCCCTCCACCATGACCCTTAGTTCCTCCTCTGAGAACCTGGGGTGTCTTTGTGGTGCCATGGGTGTAGTGTGAGTCGTATGTGTGAGGGTGTGTGGGGTGATGTGTTGTGGTGTGTGCTGTGAGGTGTGTGGCTGGTGTATGGGTGATGGTGTTATATGGCTCAGATTCAGTGGGTGCTCCTAAGTTGTCGCTCTCTCAGTTGGGAATATTTGTTTTCGTTGTAAGGGGTGGTGGGTATTGTGGGTGTGTGTTTTATATTTGATTGGGTGTGTGGGTGTGGTGTGTGTTTGTGTGTCAGGTGTGTGTCATTTGAATTGTCCAATGTGGTGTAGTTTTGTTAGTGTGTGTTTATTTTGAGCACCGCGGTGTGTACCGCCAATGGTTTCCGCGGTTGAATGTCCGCCACGGTGATTCGTGGGTCATGATGCTGTGGGCGTTCTTCTGTAACGGTGTGGGTTTTGGTACTGCCAGTTTATCACTGACCTTTGGGCTGGCGTACTTGTGTGGATGTCTATATAGTGGCGGATTTCTCTGTGTGGGTCATAATACCCGTAATGGTATACCGCCGCGGTCATGGTATGTTGGCGGCCGTCAGCACAGTGGTAGGCGGCATTTACCGCCAATGTTGTAATGAGGGCCAGAATGTCCAAATGGAATGTTTCAGTTGTCATGGCCCTAACAGATTGTGCAGCATCTGTTCTTCCCTAGACATTGAAACAACTGTAATGAGTAGTATTTATTCGGTTGGGGAATATTTATCTTTGATGTCACTCTTGTGAGTCCCTGTTTTCAAATTCGCATTTCGATATGAGCTTTTTTTAACACACTTTCATTTCCGTATCTGAAAACTTAATTTTATTTAAACCACGGCTCTGCCTCTGTGTCCGTCTTTTTGTCCACCCTACCTAGTTGCCTATATCATAATTGTTTTGTGTGCAGACGTTCCTTACAGTAGAGTTAATTAGAAAACATGCTATTTGTTCCTGTACTAATAATGTCAGGAGAAGTAATTTTGGAACAACCATAATTTTCCATCACTCCTTTCAGCTCATTGAGCAAAAATAATAACAGTGACAATACATACATTTTCCATATGGTCTCTGTTTAAAATGGGGTTTGTAAACAAACCAATACATTTTTAAAGATCATTCATAAACTTAATCCTTAGTCTGTCCACAAGCTTTTAAAAATGCTTCTTACGATGTATCATAACTTTCATGTGCAAATTTAGTATGATAAATTTCAGGCACCCATGGCAAACTCCAGGAAAAAAACATAAATGATGAACCTGGCAATATTGCACAATGCAATTGCATGGCTGTTTGTGCCAGTTTGCACTCCCCACCCTGGTCAAGACCTGGCCCTCTTGACAATGAGTCAGGAATGTGCTAGCACACATTCAGGTATCATGTGCTAGGCACCAGCTTTATTGGCAATTGAGAGTTGGTTTGAGGCAGCTCTGTACTTATGAGGGACATAAAAATAAGTATGTTCTCCCTTCACCCATTCCAAAACAAATTAGGGGAGAATTCAAGACAGGAAATCCAAACTATAATAAAATGTTTCCCCCTTTATAGATGTTTATTTGCATGTTAAGATTTAGGGCCTCATCACGAGTTTGGCAGTCCATGGACTGCCAAACTCGTGGTGTCAGTCAAAGCGTTGCACTTCTGGTGGTCCAACCACCAGATTATGATCATGGTGGTTGGACCGCCAGGAGACCGTCATCTCCACGGGGATCAGGGATCTGGATTGGTTGGTGGCGGTCAAAGTTGTGGTCAAACACAGTGGTGCCGAGTTCCGCACCGCCGTGCTGATCACAGCTTCACTTTCTGCCAGCCTTTCCATGGTGGGGTCCCCGCCAGGAAAACCAGTGCTGGGAGGAACAGGGGGGCCACTGCACTGTCCACGACCATGTCATGGGCAGTGCAAGGGCCCCCCTGCCAGCTCCCTTGGATTGTGTACTGTCTGCTATGCCGACAGTGTGCATTCCGAGGGCACTGGGAGCCGAGGCCAATGCCGCTGCACAGTTTACAAATGGCTGACCGACGAGAAGTCGCAATATGATCTTTCTGCCAGGCAGCCCGGTGGAAACATTGTAATACGATGGGGGTGCGGCAGCTGGCTTGACAGCAGCCTCACCCCTGCCATATCGGCGGTCCCCATTGCCCTTATTCACTGTAGTTTGTCATCAGAAAGGACAGCCATGGCTCCTTTATATTGTAATTTAAAGCATAGTATAGCACAATTGGAGTCAAAGATGATATTTATATTAATATTTTAATTTTTTTTAATTTTTATTCCTGGGGATTTGAAACATTTAATCCATTTGTGAACAACAAGTATAGTAAATTACATATCATATTTATGCCAATTATTGAAATTAGCTCATTAATCAAGGAAGTAAAAGTGTCACATGCCTTTTAAACCGTCAATCTCAACAATACAATCTTACACAAAATATTCCTAAATGCTCTCAAATTGTTTTAGAGGATCCTGTTCTTTTATATATATCTCTTTGTTTTTACAAATTTTTCATTTCTTATTTCTCCATTCCAAACAACTAGGTATGGTATCTCTTTTCCAGTATAACATGATCTATGATATTGCAATTAACATGGATATAAAAAGAAGATATTTCTCACTTGTAAGAACTACAAATTCTATAGATCATATCAGTGCTATTATTGGGCTCCATCTGACTGTCCTCCCCATTTTCTCCTCCATATATGAAAAAGTATTTGTCCAAAATGGTATTATTTTAGGACATATCCATACAATCTAATTCCAAATCCCCTAAAATATTGATACTTAGATGCCTGGTGTGCGTGAAAAAAAACGACGTACACCAGGCAGCGCCGGCGTAGGGAAAAATGGCGTTTGGGCGTCCAAAAATGGGTCAAGTCAGGCTGAGGCAAAAAAATCGTCTTAACCCGATTTGCGCCATTTTTTTTGGGCGCCCAGACGCCATTAACATGACTCCTGTCTTAGCAAAGACAGGAGTCATGCCCCCTTGCCCAATGGCCATGCCCAGGTGACTTATGTCCCCTGGGCATGGTCATTGGGCATAGTGGCATGTAGGGGTGCACAAATCAGGCCCCCCTATGCCACAAATTTTTTTTTTTTTAAATAGTTACCACAACTTACCTTTTCTTCCCTGGGATGGGTCCCTCCATCCTTGGGTGTCCTTCTGGGGTGGGCAAGGGTGGCAGGGGGTGTCCCTGGGGGCAGGGGAGGGTACCTCTGGGCTCATTCTGAGCCCACAGGTCCCTTAACGCCTGCCCTGACCCAGGCGTTAAAAAGAGGTGCAAATGCGGGGTTTTTTGCCCCGCCCACTCCCGGGCGTGATTTTTGCCCGGGAGTATAAATACCACGCACATGCCTGGGAGTCATTTTTTAAGACGGGAACGCCTACCTTGCATCTCATTAACGCAAGGAAGGTGTTCACGCTAAAAAATGACGCTAACTCCATGAACTTTGGCGCTAGACGCGTCTAACGCCAAAGTATAAATATGGAGTTAGTTTTGCGTCGAATTTGCGTCGAAAAAAACGACGCAAATTCGGCACAAACGGAGTATAAATATGCCCCATAGAGCACATACAGGCCCATATTTATACTTTTTGACGCAAAACTGCGCTAACGCAGTTTTGCGCCAAAAAAATTAGCGCCGGCTAACGCCATTCTGAAGCGCCATGCGGGCGCCGTATTTATTGAATGGCGTTAGCCGACCGGCGGTGCCTGGTGTGCGTGGAAAAAAACGATGTACACCAGGCAGCGCCGGCGTAGGGAAAAATGGCGTTTGGGCGTCCAAAAATGGGGCAAGTCAGGCTGAGGCAAAAAAATCGTCTTAACCCGATTTGCGCCATTTTTTTTGGAGTCATGCCCCCTTGCCCAATGGCCATGCCCAGGTGACTTATGTCCCCTGGGCATGGTCATTGGGCATAGTGGCATGTAGGGGTGCACAAATCAGGCCCCCCTATGCCACAAAAAAAATTAAAAAAAATACTTACCACAACTTACCTTTTCTTCCCTGGGATGGGTCCCTCCATCCTTGGGTGTCCTCCTGGGGTGGGCAAGGGTGGCAGGGGGTGTCCCTGGGGGCAGGGGAGGGCACCTCTGGGCTCATTCTGAGCCCACAGGTCCCTTAACGCCTGCCCTGACCCAGGCGTTAAAAAGAGGAGCAAATGCGGGGGTTTTTGCCCCGCCCACTCCCGGGCGTGATTTTTGCATGGGCAGTGCAGGGGCTCCCTTGGGCAGCCTTGTCGCGCTTTTCACTGCCCAATCTACGGGCAGTGAAAAGCACCTCCGCCTCCCATCAAAGTCAAAATGAGTGCCAAAGTGTCCATCTGCCAAACTCCTGATGGCCCCACTACAACTTTTCCACAGGGCTGACCACCAGAAACCAAGGTTTCCGCTGGTCAGACTAGTGGGAAAGGTGCAGCAGCATTGCGGCTGGCTCATAACAGAGCCGGTGGCAAAGCAGCCACACGCAGGGGGCTAGAGCACCCTTAAAATGCGCACTGTGCTGGGGGCCCCCGTCAGCCCCCTGTTCTTGTTCTCTGCCAGACTTTTCCTGGCAGGGGAGCCGCCGTGAAAAGGCTGGCAGAGAACAAGGTTATAATCAGGAGGGTGCTGCTGAGTTCTGTGCTGCCCTAGCTGATTACACCCAGCACCCCTGGCAGCCGTCAGGTTCTAGAATCCTGGCAGGGACATTGGTAGGTTGGCGGGTCTGCCCGCCAACCTCATAATGTGGTGGTGAGACCATCACAGCATTGACGGTCTGACAGTCACCTCTAATCTAGCGGTCTTAGGACTGCCAGACTCGTAATCAGGCCCTATGTCTTATGTATCATATGTACTTTTACAGCCTTGAGAAAGTCATGAGGGTGACAAAGCACGTGTCTGCTGTGGAGGATTTGAATGCCTGTGTTATGAAGATGTGATCTTTCAACATGTGAATAAGGAAATCGGACCTTACTTATTGTCTACACATCCTAAAGTTTTTGGATTGACTATTTTAAGGTGGACTTTGGTTGAGTGCTTCTGGTTTATTTTGACTAATGCTAATCAGTGAATCCCCTGTGACCATGGACACTTACGCCCTGGGTAGTGGGGCGTTCAATACCATGGAGCACCACATGGACAATATTCGCTCTACTTTACTTTGCTGACTAATATATTTATCTTGATTCCTTGGAGGCGCAATGCTTGTACTGCCACTACCTGCTTCCAACATACTTTACATAAGTGTTTCATATTTTCCTTTCCCTTTCTTAACTGTTTTACAGCTTTGTAACATTTTTACTTTTTTAAAACATTCTTTAAACACTTTCTTTTGAAGGTCCCTTGTTTTCTAGAGGTAGATAGCTTTTTTAAAGTAATTTAATAGTCATTTTTTATATTGCTAACTTAATGTTTGTTGTATATTTGTGCCAGTTGTAGGGGCATATTGAAGAAAAGTGACACTGCACCCAGTGCTGCGGCACTTTCCTTTCACCCCTGAGTGCCCCCCTACCGCCACCATGGGTGCGCTGTATTTAAAATACAGCGCACCATGGCACAGGGTAGGGGACAATAGCATCATTATTTTTGACGCTATTGATGTACTGCTCAGGTTAGCGCCAAAATGTTGGTGCTAACCCTGAGCTGTACATATGGGCCCATTGTAACCAGTGGTGTGCCCCCTTTTAACGCCTGCTCTGAGCAGGCATTAAAAATGCAGGAACAAATGATGCAATTTTTTGGCCCCCCTAATGGGGGAATGCCCCCTTGCATACATTATGCCTGGCACAGCCATAATGTGGCGCAAGAGGTTACAAAGTGGCGCAATACATGCATTGCGCCACTTTGTAAATATGGTGCTGCGCTTTTGGCCATCTAACGCCACATTAGCATAAAAAATGAAGCTAGGCCCTCTTAAATCTGGGCCTTAGTCTGTTTACATTGAAGTGAGTCGCAGTAAAGTGCTGTTTCTTGTTGGACAAAGCTAGACCCTTTCTAAAACTTTTCAATATTGTTTTGGGGCGGGGGATGTAAGGAGTACTTGTAAATCATAGGTATAGTGTTGGGTTTTTGTTTTTGGAAAGTTTATTTGCAATTCATGTTATTTTGTTTAATAGTGCTCTGTGTTCGGCTACGTTTGAGTGCAGTAGTACTGTATCATTAATTTGTATACTGTTATATTATGCTATGTGTTTTATAAAGTTTTAGGGGGTTATTCTAACTTTGGAGGAGGTGTTAATCCGTCCCAAAAGTGACGGAAAAGTGACAGATTTACCACCAGCCGTATTACGAGTCCATTATATCCTATGGAACTCGTAATACGGCTGGTGGTATATCCGTCACTTTACCGTCACTTTTGGGACGGATTAACACTCCTCCAAAGTTAGAATAACCCCCTTAATGTAATGTTTATCTTACGTATGAAGGTAGTGGTTTTGTGGGTGGGCACTGTATGGTTTTTAAAATTTTGGGATTTGGATTATGTATATGTATTTAAGATAATTGTCAGGTGTTATATTATAATTAGTATTTAGTTTGTTCAATTTGATTTTATTGCAATTTTGAGCTTTGAGGTTGGTGGCTTTATTTTTAACTATTTAATATACATATTACTTTTGTGCAAAAGTCTTTTTGCTATTTTACGTGTGTGTTATTTTGATGCATAATAATACTTTGTTTAAAATGTAGGTAAACATATTTTAGTTATACTGTTTTATATAATAGGATTTTGGGTAAATGATTCTAAGTAGTGTACTCCTTGGTTCTTAATAGTTTTACTTTACCTTGTAAAATGTCACACATTCGATTGATTTGTTTGCTAGTTTTAGGTTTAGTTTGAGTTACTGATTGGTTCATTCTTAGTTAGTGGTAGCTTTGTTCTTTTTGTGAGGCTTCTATGAATTTGTAGAGTGTAGGTTGGGTGCTCCTTAGTGTAGATTGAAAGGCATTGTTCCATCCTTCTACCTCGCTCTCTGTTTTGGCTTATTGAGCCATGGTGCTGTTGTAGACATTGCAACACGGTTTTTGGAATTTGGATTTTTGTCTGTGTCCATAGCAGTGCAGTGTGCCCACCCAACTGTCTTCAAGGTAGCTGATTACGTGATTTAGTTTGTGTTTGTTTTATTGGTATAATGGACTTTCTATCAGTAAGTTGTAGTGGCTTGATACCCCTGTTACAGCGACGTAGGCAAGTGCAATCATGTTTTTGATTTCTAAGATGTTTAAATGCTTTGTTTTAAATGGTAGTAACATCCTTGTATTGCTGTTTTAGTTTAAAGATTGTTTGTATCTTGGCATGTTCAAACTCAATCATTAGTTTAAATGGGGAGTAGTTGTTTGTTTTGATTTTAAATTGGTTTAGTAGTCAATGGTAAGTTATCCTTTGCTTATTATGTAGCAAGGAGTACATGAATGGAATATTAGTGTTTTGATATTCACCATGTATCAACAAAACAAGCCATTACTCAGGTCTGCTCCCCAACAACAGTGAACATATATAGCCATGCCACCTAAGGACCAATGCCATGTAAGCCTCCCTCTGACTCCAGCATCCTACTGTGCATGCTCCTCGCGATCTCTCTCTTGGGCCAGTCATATCAAGCTGCCAAGTCAGCACCCAATTGGGTGTTGCCATGTGATCCAATTACTGACCCCTGGTCCCAGAGGTTGAGCAGACCATGGGCCATCCAGTGTGATCCCAAGCTTTGTACTTATGGTGATCTGTTGTCATTGCTCACTACCAATTTGGTGAGAGATGCACTCCAGATCACCTTTCCCAACTCCTGCCTTCTCTGCTGGAGAGTACTATGTAAGACAGATTGCTCTGCTTTCGGCATTTTTTTTTAATATCTATCCCAGGTAGCCACTGATGGATGCTTTGCAGCTTTCCAAGCCATCACTATTTTCCATTTATATAGCATCAGCACCAAGAATATCATGTTACACTCCAGCTTATTAGATTTGGGCATCCACGCCAGAAAGCATTATCCAGGGTGGGGAGCCAAGGTTTCCCCACTAATTCTATCATGCACATCAGCAGTGCTCTCCAGGTAGTCACTGTATTTGGACAGGCCACACCTGGAACAGCTAAAGGCCAACCTGGGGAAGATACAGCCCATTTACTTGGAAGACAAATATGTTTGGCTTAGATTATTGACATGTAAGAGCTTGAATCTAGAGTTGTGTGAGACCTGCTTGGTGTGTGCATTTGTTGAAGCCCATTGTCTGTTTGATAATTTGTAGTTTAGACATTGTGCCGATTTAGCCCTAATGCTATCACATGCTGCATCAGTTGTGATTGAAGGACGGTGTAGAGAACCATTATAGCTTTTCACCCACTGCCATATGTCAGCAAGCAATGTAGTGTTGCGTTTACCTGTGCGACTCATGATTTTATAGTCCTGATTTAAAAGTTATAAAGAACTGTAAGAGCGGTCATCTAATGGGTCTCTCCCTTTTATTTGGCGTACCACAATCAGCACTTCTGAAAATGTAGGAGTTTGCCCTGGCAACTGGCAGCCCGATATAATGCAATTGTCAATTTGTACATAGTACAGAACTCTGCTGCAAGTCCATCCACGCTGGGCATCTTATTCTGTGCCATCTGTCAGATAGCTCCATGCACCTTGTAAGTCTGCAGAGGCTTGTCTAATTCATGGCATTGAAATTGGTATAGTACAGGCATAGGGATCGCTCCCAAGTAGGCAAGTTGGTCAGGATAATCACAGTCTGTCTGGCATATAAACTGCATTAGTACTCAGCAAATGTTTTGCAGATGGCCTCCTCTGTATTTACCACTGCCACTTCCAGACCTCTAATGGCACCAATTGGGCTGCCAGTGACTATCAACTTTAGCACCCAGGAAAGTGCCCAGCCTGCTTTATCCACTTCCGCAGGCTGAAGCACCACAATCTCTCTATAGAATATATATCTCAGCATGTGCCACAGCTCTGAGTCCCACTTCAGTAGATCTGACAGGGCTTCCCAAGTGCCTTAGTAGCTTGCCAGCCACTTCTTAGCTCACCTTATATCCCCTCTGCTTCATGCAGTTTGCAACAGAGTGTGTGCCACACACCCCACAAGGTCCTTATACAAAGGTTCCTCATGATGACATTAAGGGGGTCATTCCGACCCCGGCGGGCGGCGGGCACCGCCCGCCGGGCGGAGACCGCCAGAAGACCGCACCGCGGTCAAATGACCGCGGCGGTCATTCTGACTTTCCCGCTGGGCGGGAGGGCGACCGCCAAAAGGCCACCCGCCCGCCCAGCGGGAAAGCCCCAGCAACGATGAAGCCGGCTCCGAATGGAGCCGGCGGAGTTGCTGGTGTGCGACGGGTGCAGTGGCACCCGTCGCGATTTTCAGTGTCTGCTAGGCAGACACTGAAAATCATTATGGGGCCCTGTTAGGGGGCCCCTGCACTGCCCATGCCTGTGGCATGGGCAGTGCAGGGGCCCCAGGGGCCCCACGACACCCGTTCCCGCCATCCTGTTACTGGCGGTTTTTACCGCCAGGACCAGGATGGCGGGAAGGGGGTCGGAATCCCCATGGCGGTGCTGCGAGCAGCGCCGCCATGGAGGATTCTTTGGGGCAGGGGTAAACCGGCGGGAAACAGCCGGTTGCCCTTTTCTGAACGCGGCTTTACCTCCGCGGTCAGAATTGCCCATGAAGCACCGCCAGCCTGTTGGCGGTGCTTCCGCGGCCCTCTGCCCTGGCGGTTTTCAACCGCCAGGGTCAGAATGACCGCCTAAATGTATTCCACTCAACCATCCTGTCCATAGCTGACCCTTCATTTTCAAGGAAGTACTGCTGTATGTGTGTGCCTATTTGTTCTCAGAAAGGGTCATCCAACAGCACCTCTGCTCTTATTCTACAGGTGGGGACCCTGGAGCAGACCACACCCCAGGTCATAGTCAGCTTTTTGGGCTGATGGCCTGATAGGGTTCACCCCAGGTACTCTCTATCAAGTGTCTTCTGGTAAATGTCTTGATGCAGAGCCAGCAGTCTAGTCTAGTGTAGGTGTGGTGTATCTATGAATAATAGGAGCACTCCCTGTGCTCCAGGTGCATGTCTCCATACATTCACCAATTGCATGTTCTCTGTTTAGCACCTGAATCGCTGCATAATCTGGTGTCCTCAGTAGTGGTGTCCTCGTGTCACCGACACAGTTAAAGTCCCCTCTAGTACCAGAGACAAGGGACCCCAGGAACACGGAGAGTCAAATAACTCAATCTGTTGCACACTTTGATATATATCACAATGACTGAGAGAGGATCTCCATACAGCAAGTCCTCGAGCATGGTGTTACGGCCGTCTAGGTCTATGTGTGTGGTACATTTCTGTAGAGGGACCCCAGGAATGACCTGCACCAACAATCCTTGAGCATAGGTTACTGAGTTCTGGCCCCTTGAGGTGTGTCTCATGTAGTCAGGCAAAATGTACATATTGGTGTTTCAAGTATGCATGTATCCCACTTCTCTTCTGGGGAGTGCCCATTACCCAGACATTCCAGGTCCGTAAGTTATATTGCACCGCCATATATTAATGAAGCTCTCTTACACATTGCATGTTCAGATTAGTCCCAGGCTAGAGCCCTAGGTGCACAGCATGTGAATATTTGTGCATGAAGCCTAGTATACACCAGTTGAAGTTAGATAATGTCATTTGCCACCCTCCACATCAAAAGCAGACCACCAGGCCTCTCCGTGCCAGAGGAGAGTGAGTCTACATCACCAGGGATGCCCCTAGGATCATGGTATGATCGAGATACCTGGGCTAGTGGTTGGTTGATGCACATCTGCTACCACCTGTGCCCTTGTCTCGGTGGCCTCTCCTATAATGGGATGACTCCTCAGCTTCCTCAGGATGTGCTTCCAAGAGTAGCACCATTCCTAGAGACCATCCTTTGCCTCCCACGCCGGCGATCTGCTGATCGCTTTCATCTGTAGCTGCTCCCACATGTTTGTAGGAGTGACAAACTATAGGAATTGACCATGTTCCATGATCCACAGCTTAGCTGGCAATATCAGGGCATATTGAAGGTGCATTTTGATCTCCGTATAGTTGGAGCACTGGGGCTGGACTTCAGCAGTGTAACAAGTTAGACGTTGACAATGTGACCTTTTATGGGACGGGCCCACTGGCACAAGCCATCGGCAATATTAAGTCTCTGTTCTGGTAATTAAAGAATCAGGTCACATTTGAACAGGATGGTGCACCGGGAATGGGGGTGCAACATGGCACTTTGTGTGCAGAAAAGAATTTGAAGATCTTGCCCTGAAACACCACATGGGATGGCCAATTTTCAACAAACACTCTGGCACCCCAACAATGTGCCCATTGCTGCACCTTGAGTGCCCTTCTCCATCTTACCCTTTTATGGCCAGAGTTGCAACACAGCTACTTCCTCCTGCTGATTCCTGCTGAGCCTTCAATTGTTTCTTCAGCTCCTGTACCAACAGGCTTAAAGAGGTTTGTTGCTGTCGCCCCTATCAGCAAGCTTTCTGTGGTCTGTCCTCAGGAAGTTAACATCCAACACCAAAAAAAGAAAAGATTTTCTCAATATTGCAGACCCAAACTGGTTGAAGATACCTGCTGCCTATCTGCTCGTTGTTCCCCAGTAGTAAAACATTTCAGCAACCTGTGAGGGCATAACCAGGTTTGATTCATATGTCTTCCTGATATAAGGAGTGGACTAATGAATGTCTAGTTAATGTTATATGTCAATTAAGCAAAATAATGAAATGTAAACTCTCTACTTTTTGCCTCTTTTGTGGGTTATATGAAGAGAGGAAAATCTCTAAGAGTGGTGGAGAAAACATAGAGACAGACACTGCCACCTCCCAATCTTGACACTGTTAAGGTAGCCAAAAAGCCTCATAAAAAGACACATTTTCAATGCAAGTCTCTAATCAAAAATGCAAAGAACAAAACAAGAAAATACTTTGCAGAGGTACAAGTGTTTGCAGTGAAAGATCATGAGACCAAAGGAGAGTTTGTTGAATTCTTTGATGAGAAAATCAAAGCCATCATAAATCATTGCAGTTGAAAGATATTGCCAAAAGTAATTTCTTGAAAACCATATTCAATAAAAAACCCTCAGGCCATTTCTAAGACCCACCTCCTGTTGATGTTGTGAAGATATTACGCTACCAGATTTTCCCCAATTTAACCTACCTCAGAAACCTGTCTCTCCCACAAAGTGTCTTCCCGTTTTAATTTGAAATTGGCTGTGTCTTATCCCTTTCTTCAACAAACCTTCAGCCAAAGATGAAGACCATAAAATGTTCTGAACTGTTACAGGGCTTCCTTCCTTCCAAGGGTCATTGTGTATCATCACAACCTAAAGAATACATCTGTGATAAAACTCTCTTGGCCGAATGCAAATCAGGTTTCAGACTGGGCTCTGGAACTTGAGACCATTTTGCTGCAGGTTGGTAATAATGCACTGCATATCCTCAGTACTGGTGATTCATGTCCTCCTTGTTGTATTTGCTGGATTTGAGACTATCAAACACAATATTGTTATCAATATTTTGAATTGCTGCAAGCCTGGGATTGTTTTGATTGGTTCTCATTTGTCTGACTAATGGAAGAAGAAGTTTTAAATCAGCAATTCCTTCGTCAACCACGTGAAATTATGACAAGGAGTTTAACAGAGTTTAATCAACTTTAATCAGTATCTTGACCTCTTTATATTCTTTGTTATGTATTGAGATATTTTTAAGCGTCAATATACCAACAACTCTCCCTGTACCTAAAGATCTTTTCTCATGACGACATCTTGCAACTTGCGCTTGCACAACACATCATTTAGTAATAGATGATGGTTCTTTGTTTGAAGGTAATCTCCTAAAACCTTAGGACCTCATTATAAGTGTGGCGGTCTGAGGACCGCTACACTTGCAGTGACGGTCTGACCGCCGCACTCCAGGTGGTCCAATCACCTGGTTAAAACCCTGATGGGAGGCCCCATCAGGGAACAGCTGTCACCACCAGGAACTTCGTTCATGACAGGCTGACGGCAGGCTGAATTGTACTCAGACAGGCCACACTGAACTCAGTGCCACCAGGCTGATTACAACTCAGGTTTCTGCCATCCTTTCCATGGTAGTCCCCCTGCCATAGAAGGCTGGCGGAAAGTCAGTTCCGGGGGCCACAGGAAGACCCCTGCACTGCCCATGCCAGTAAGAATATGAGATCTAATATCAAGGCCAGGGAGATCTGCATAAGAGGTACATTTAAGGCACTGTAACCACCAGGGAGATCACATATGTCCTTGTTGGAAAGATACATGCTCGTTCTTTGGGGACAAGGTTTTCTGTTACTTTTTGGAATAGCATATCTGAAATTCAGTGAGGGTGCATGGTTTCTCCAATACATTATTCATATCAGAATGGATTGTGCCAATCTGTTAATCTGTCAGACCCTCCCTGTATCCAATACACAATGGTTACTGGCAGCAAAGTATGGTTTGATTACATTTTTAAGCAAGAGGCTAATTGGACTGGAGAAAGCTCAATGCCAATTACATAGAGCTATTTTTAGCCTTTTTGTTCAAATTAGATCAAATTAGAATACTCACTATAGCCAAAGTTGATCTATTGAAACTCTGGCATTGTGTGGTCTGCTGCCTCGGGTACTCTGAAATCTAGATTATATGCAAAGTTTGAATCGTCTAAGAACCCTTGGGTTACTACAGTGGGGCATGCACTCAACATTTCAGCTACTCAAGAACAAGAAGAACTCGGACCTCATTTAAACACCTTAAGCACACTGTTAAACAGCAATCTTACTGTGACTGAAATATGCACTCTCCTTTAATATTTGGTCTGAATATCTTGGGAGAGATAAAACAAAACTGAAAACACCCTTACCAGAAGAGCAGATGCAGAGTCTGTGACTTTCTCCGAGAAAGCTTAGCTCATGTTATCTGCTGCTCCTTCAACCCATCTACAAGAGTGTAAATGCTACCTGTCTTGAAAAGACTGGCATTTTAACAACACAATGTTGGCATGCTTTCAAGGGACCAAAACTATTTTAAATCTTGGCCTCACTAAATTCATCAGGTAAGTTAGATGGAGACCTCTAGTTTACTGCCTTAAGGGATTTTCACAGTACAGAAAATATTCAGATCTTCAAGAAAGCTTCAGACCAAAGAGTTGTACTATGCAAGCTGAAGAGGAAATGGTTTTGAGAATATTACCTGTGCAGTGACATTGGTCCAGAAAGAGCATTTCACGATGCTTCCGCATTAGCAGTGGTTGGAGTTTTTCACACCATATTTGGAATTGTTGAGTGGATACAGAATTTAGGAGAGTTTGGGCCTAATTTGAATGAATGACTGTAGAGGGAGGTGAAGCTGGAGAGGGGCATCATATCAGCTCAGGGACTCAAAAAAAAAAAAAAAAAGAAAGCAAGCAGAAACATGCAGAGACAGCGAAAACAAATGTGGGCTCTGAAAGTGGAAATGGAGGTCAAAATCACATATTTGCAAGAAACACTCAGTTTAGAGCCTGGCTTAAAAGTAAAGAGCTTGGGGCCACATGTACGAACATTTGGAATTGTGATTTCCTAATTGCGAATCCAGGCGAATTGCTATTAGGAATTTGCAATTTCAAAAGTAAGAAACGCTATTTTTTTATTCCCGGTGGGTCGTAAATTAATATTAATTAGGCAGGTCACAATTTGTGATCCACTGGGAATCACAAATATCACAGGGATGGTGGCTGCTGGGATCAACAGACCACCATGTCTGTGATTGCTTTTAAATAAAGCAATCTTTTTTTAAACGCAGCCCATTTTCCTTAAAGGAAAATGGGATGCGTTAAAAAAATAAATGAAATGTTTCAGTTTCATTTTTTAAGAGAAGGCAGTGGTCTTTGAGACATTTTTGCATGCATTCATAAAAGGGAAGAGGTCCCTTGGGGGCCCCTTCCCCTTTCCGAAGGGGTTAGCACCAACTTGAAATTGGTGCTAACTGCAATTGTTTTGAGACCACGTTCATGGTCACAAAACAATCATATATACCATTCAGATTTGGTATTAGGAAGGGATGCCCTGAACACACCCCTTCCTAATACTAAATCGCAAAACCCAAATTGATATTTGGTAACAAGTTACCAAAGCCTAATGTGGGCTTTGTACATCCCAAAAAGCATTTTCCTAGTCCCAAAAAGGCCAATTCCGCAAATTGGCCTGTTTGCAACTAGAAAAATACTTTGCACATGCGGCCCAAACATTTAGAAGCATCAATACTAAATAAAGGCATTTTTAGGTTGATCCTGTTGCAAGGCTTATCAAGAACATAGAGGGTTTTGGAGCCTGCTCATTGTATACCATTGGTTGGCTTTCCTTATCACTCTCATTTACCTGCTTCCTATTCATGTCCCAGCTTGTCCATCTTGATTTTGTCCCTCTCATGGAGTGTTGCCTCTTTACCATTCCTTTGATTGGCTGGCATCACTGCTTTCAATATTTGTTTTTCAAACACTGCCTATTTTCTTTTGTGTGAAGCACTCTATAAACGTATGTGTTTTCCAGCCTCGTACCTCATGTATGTCTCTCCCACTGCACTTAATGTTGCTCTCTGTTGCCTGACTGCTTGGCCCCGCTCTCTTTCCTCTTGCACTTGCCTGTCTGCTTCCCACTATTGTTTCCCTCACCCACGCCTATGTGTTGCTTTCCAGCATCCCTGCATTTCTTTCTTTTCTACCCCACCCGTGTTGCTTTCAAGTCCACTCTTGTTTTGCTCTGGAGTCCCCCCTCGCCACATCCCCCACGTTGCTTTGATGTTCACTCTCATCCTGCGTTGCATTGCTTTGCCATTCCCCCAACCTCACATCTTGCTTCCACACCCACCTTTTTCGAAAAATTTATTTTGCATGCTTTATTTTCTTTTGAGCTTCTGCTCTTACTCGCATAGGTAAAAAAGCATCTGTGGCATTTTTAGACAAGTGCATGTATGGTATTGGAGCTCCGTCTAATGTGTTGAAGGGGAGATTTAGAATAAATAATTTGTTATTCTATAGCATTAAGATCCCTACTCATTACTGGATCCCAAGGCAATGACCCTTTGAGGCAAGTGAGAAGGGAAAGAGCTGTGAATTAAGAACATTAATTATTCTCAGTTTATCAATGCCATTTTCTTTTAAAAGTCAGCAATGAAAGATTTGGGTTCTATTTTTAAAATTGCAATAAAATCATTAGTTGATCAATATCTTCATTAACAAATCAATTAAAATCAATGCAAACTACAGAACAATGCAGATAGCATACCCCACAAAGATCTAATCCATATTCTATTCTAGTTTCAGGAAAATACATTTCAGTAGAACCCTTAAAGACTTCTCATGTAGCATAAGAAAGCATATAATTTTCTCGTCAAGTGTCTCACTGAAAATGTCAGTACATCTCCCAGTAATATGTTCAAGCAATGAATCCAAGATATCAGCAAAGAGAATATAACAAAAAGTGTAAATGTCAGAGGGCTCTCTGGAAAATCTAATGAGTCATGCGAGTCCAGTGAGTATATTGAGTCTCCAGCTATCTGCGTCTGCCTCTGAGAAGAGTCCGTCCTCTAGCTTAATCTGGGAAGACACTTTTATAACATTATACAGAGAAAGGAAAAACAATTACAAAGCATGAGTAGATAATTTTCAGCTTTAGCCAATCAGGATCCGATGTCTTCATGTTAACAAGACAGCTTCCTTCAAGACAGCAAGTTTTACCAAAGAACATTCTAACTGTGCGATAACACTTAACTATTTTCTAAACGGCAACGATACACTTGGGTTTCTTCCCACTGGTAAAGGTGTATGAGGGAAAGGCAGTTATGTGAGCATGATACGTTTCTTAAATGATCTCATTTCCATTCCCACACATCTATCTAGCAAATCCTTATTCATAAAGAAATATTTTTAAGATTCATTTAACATTGCAGTAATTATTTTCATAGATTAAATGGTCATGAGACAAAGCACTAATATATTCTCTCTATTGATTAGTTTGATGCTATAGGGGATTTGTGTCCTGAAATGATATACTTATGGCCATGACACAGGTCCAAACTAACAAAGAGGATAGAACAAGAAAGATAAAAAAATTGTCCTTGTTAGTGGTTCAGTCAGGCACATGTCGTTATACAGACTTCAAATGCAAAACCCACGTTTAAATGCAATGTTTAGTTAAGGCTTATAAAAAATCCTTCCACACAGGTAGATAATATAATTTTTTTCCCTTCATAAAAGACTGTCACTAAATTCCCTCATCTGATGGTTTGGAACCATCACAAAATCACATTCACAGATGTGATTCCACACCCCCACATGCAACCTCCGATCAGCCGACCTCGCCCTAGCCACAGTCCCCCACATCCTGCACACCACCACAGGAGGCAGGTCTTTCTCCTACCTCGCCCCCAAAACCTGGAACTCCCTCCCCACGACCTTCGCAAAACTGAAGACCTACTAGTCTTCAGAAAGAACCTCAAGACTTGGCTGTTCGACCAGTGACCTTCCCTGGCCCGCCTTCCCCCCCCCCAGCACCTTGAGACCCTCACGGGTGAGTAGCGCGCTCTACAAATTTATTTGATTGATTGATTGATTCAGAGGTCACAATCATCTTCTGTTGAATCTCTCCTTTTCCTTCATCGATTTTCTCTTTCTTTTCATCTGTTATTTTTTGTTAATGTGCTCACTCATTTCTAAATCGTTCTTCATTCTTCAATTCATTGGTTTACTTTTCTTCTTTATAAACAGCATCTTTATCGTTTTATAAATTGCTAATGTAGATAGAAAACAGACATTTACTATTAGTACAGGAACTAAGCTAGCTTTGAGGATTCCTCCTCCTGCTGCTTTTATCCAGTTCCGTAGTAAGCAAAACCTCAACAGAATGAGACACCGTAACAGTTAAATGATGTTCCATCACTATGCTCTCATATTTTTGGGGACTAGCACTGACAGCTGCTACAATTTTAGGACAACTAGGCAATGCAGCAGCTACAGGATCAAGTGTGACCAAAAAATAGGCCACAGGCCTTCTTGCATCACAATGCATCTGTGTAAGCACTGAGAGAGCACAGCCCTCTCTCTTACTGCAAAATATTGTAACATTCTTTGAATAGGTAGTCATTTCCAGAGTCGGGGCACAAAAGAGACTTTCTCTCAGCTCTAGGAAAGCTTTCATGCATTTGTTGTCCCATGGAATTGGATAAGACACATCTCTGTGTGTCAGCCTCAGTAAAGGCTTTGCCACTGAGAACAAATTGGGTATCCACCGACCACAGTAGCCAACCATTTCCAAAAACATCCTGAATTCTCTTTGCATTTTTGGAGGACCCATTTGTAAAATGATTCCACTTTTTCTCTTGACATTTTCTCTTTCTTTTCTCAATGATATGTCCCAGGTATTCGTTGGACCTCTTTTTGACACTATTGTAACTTGCTTGGGGATACTTTATGTCTATTCTCAACCAAATGATTTAGCAAAACAATAGTGTCTTGTTTTCAAGAGTCTCTTGTGTCTGATGCCTCTAAACAGTCTTCAATGTACTGTACAAAAACTGAGTTACAAGGCATGATCAATGTCCCCATTGTTGTCTTTAGAATCTGATTAATCATAGAAGGACTTTCAGTATAGCCTTGTGGAAGTCAACACCATGCTAATATTTTCTCTTGAAACATAAAAAATAGATACTGACTATCCTTATGTAACAGAATTGAAAAGAAGCTTGGAAAAGATCTACAACAGTAAACTATTCTGCTCTACATGGAATCTGGTAAAGTATGGTGGCTGGATTTGGTACCACACAACAACATGGGATTACAATATCGTTAACCTTTCTCAAATCCTGAAGAATCTTAAACTTCCCATTAGGCTTTTGTAATCTCATAATTGGTGAGTTGCATGGACTCCTGATTGTCTCTTTTAAAGTGTATTTTTGTATCAGATCTTCAATTATTGGTGGTATTCCTGTTATTATTTCTGGAGTCAACTGATAAGGTGGTGTTCTTGGAAAGGTGGCATTCAGTTTGAAATTTAACCAGACTGGTTCTATACCTTTTATTAGTCCAATATATTTTCCTGCACTTTCCTATACTTCTAGTTTCACTCTCTGTTTTAAATCTGGTAGTACATCTTTTGCTGACATCACTGGGTGAAGCCCTGGGCCCTCATTATGACTTTGGTGATCTTTTACAAAGACCGCTGAAGACACAGTCACCAGAAGACCGCCAGTGCTGGTGGTCTTCCGACCGCCATATTACGAGTACTGAATGATTTTTGCCACAATTTGGGTGGAAAACCTCCGCTGTCACCACCATGTCAAAAGGACTCCGCCTGCCGTATTACGAGCAGCAATACGGCATGGTGGTGTCTGGATGGCGGGGCACTGACAGCAGTGGAAGTGCCTGTTCCCATTCCCTGGTGGATGACCTCCTCACTGGAAAAAGTAAGTCAATTGTCCGGCAGGGTAGAGTGGTGGGGGGTGTTGTGTGTGCGTGTGTAAGTGGGTGTTGTCTGCATGTGTGAATGTAAGTGTGTGTGCATGTGTGTATGCATGTATGAATGCTTGTGTGCATGGGTGTTTGAATGCGTGTGTGCATGGCTGTTTGAATGCATGTATGATTGTTGAAGTGAGTGTATCTTGGAATGTTTGTGTGAATTCATATCTGTTGATGTGAGTGAATGAGTGTATGTATGCGTGTGAGTGAATAAGTGTATGTACAAGTGAGTGAATGAGTGTTTGTATGCGTGTGAGTGAATGAGTGTATGTATAATTGTATAACATCTCTCACAATAATTTCTAAAACGTTAGTACAGATTCCAGGTGAAGGTCTCTTTAGATGTAGTTATTTTTAAGATTGCATGAGTGTAATTTCTAATGTGTATTCTGGCCACATTTGCCTTTTCTGAGATACAGTTGCATTTTGTACTTGGTCTCCAAACAATTGTGGTGCTACTCTGATGATTTCATCCACCATGACTGATGATTCTCCCTCTGTAAAACGTGAATTCCTCCACCCTGCTATAGTGAGAATCTATAAATAAAGAAATAGTGGCTTACAAGTTGTTATAAAACTTTAAAAATGAAACAAATGAAAAATGAACTAAGGGGAAAAAATGTAACCTGACTCCTGAGTGGCAAATTCAGCAGCAAAATGGTGTACTGCAGTGGAATGGAAAAGGATCATGTCTGAAATGGAATGTGTCTTATAGTGTGGTTTGCAGGTGTTCACAACTGGCCAATATACATCAGGTGTGCACTGCTAACATCCATCCAATAGCTACACCCATTGTACAGTGGTGAACTCGTCCTGTAACGGACCTCTGCTGTCTGGAATCTGCTACTAGGGCAACGCCAGCATGGCTGTGATGCCTAAATATGCTCACCACAATTCTGTCACCTTGACGGTGACGGAGCACTGCTCACCAGAAATGGAGTCTGCTATGTCTCCACTCTACTCTGTCAATGCAGATGGAGGTTCAGGTGCCATAGATCTAAATACAGAGGTTGGAAGTCTGTCAGCTTGACAGAGCACTTGGGACTGCTCTCACAGCAGGATCACAGGACTCCCGTCAAGATCTTAACCAGGCCCTAAGTCTGCCAATCACATTCTGCTGGACATGCTGACTAATCTCAAGCCTCAAACGAAACACTAACTGCGAAAAAAGAATCTCATATAAGTCAATTCAAGATGTGTTTGACCTGTATGTTGCTGAAATGCCTTCAACAATCTCTCATAATACTCATATACTGACTCCTTTACTTCTTGCTGAATTCAATTCAACCGTACATGATCTAAATCCTGAGAAGGAACTCTGCCTTTCAGACCAGAATCACCTCTTTGTATAGTATTTAGTCATCATAAGAGGCAAAAATGAATTAGTTAGGGGATCTCTTGCTGGCTCCGCATCTGACCATAGAACAGCAATCTTACATTCAGCCCACAAATCGTTTGGAACAAGAATGTCAAAGAACGTATTAAAATCAGTCTATGAAATCTTTAGAAACCTTTCAACTTGTGTGTGTCACTGCAAAGGGTTCTCTCTCAATTTAGGAAAATTGTAAATTATGCAAGGTCTTCCCTACACCAAGGCACATGCATGTACCTTCTGCCTGGGATTTCTTTTACGGGATAAGCTGTAGTTTGCTCATCATATGAGGATATGAAGGTAGCTTTCTTTTTATTTCAGTCACTTTTGTCAGTTTCTTTTTCTTCTCATGTTTCTTTGCCCATTTGCTTTCTAATTTTGCCAAATCAGTGAAGTGCAATTGCATTCTTGAAGAATGTATTGTCTCAATTGATTCATCATCCAGCTATACCCTGAAATGTTTCTGCAATGGGATGCTTTTAGAAAGATAGGTTTCATAATTATTGGCTAATTGAGTTAGTCTATCATGTACAGCTACAGCTCTTATTATAATCTCCTTGAACAAACAACTCAACTCTTTTCCCGAGAATAATTTACATAATCCAGGTCTAAACACTCCTTAATTATTTCTTTGAATTCTATTTTTAATCTTGAGATATTCAATGGTTTCAGTCTCTGAACCGGAACTAGTACTAGTCTCTCTGTGTTCTCTGTACCCCTCCTAGCATCAACCAAGTTCATCTCTCCCTATGCTGGTTGTGTTGTGAAAATAGATCACCTTCCCTCTCCAGATATTTTATTCATTTGGGGTGGTGTCCAACCAAAAATCAGATAACTTTTTGAAGTCAGCTCCTTGAGCCACTGTATTTGGTGCACAATTTGTCTGGGCTTCTAATGTGTTTGTTACATATGTCTCTACGAGCTGGGCTGTAGTCACCTTAATATCAGGTGCTGGTACAGTGATCACAGAAGCAGTAACAGCAGTAACACCTGTGGGCATTACTATTGACCCATCCCTACTTGAGCTGGAGCATTTGGAATCACTTGCTGAACAACAGGCTGAGCTACAATTGGTTGGATTATAACAAGCTGTAGTATTATTGTTTGTGGTGACACTGGTTGTGTAACAACAGGTTGTATTGCTTGCAATTGTCCGGTAACCTGATATGCATTTGGTATAACAGGAGCTGCAGCTACTGCCACATTATTATTTATTGTCACATCATCATTTGCTGCACATCCCACAGATGATGGTGGACATCCAGTTAGTAATTCTTCCAAAATTTCATTTCCCGGATCAATTTCAGTTTTTGATTCAAGTTTTATTTCTGGTTCCCCTTTCATCTTTTTCCTTTTAGGTTTCTCATGTTTTTCTGACTGCTCATTTTTCTCATTTGTAATGGCAAGATATAAGCCGTCATTATGACTTTGGCGGTCTTTTTGCAAGACCGTCAAAGCCACAGGCACCATATTACGGGTACTGCTGGATTTCTGCCACATTTTGGGCGGAAATCCAACAGTAGTCGTGCTGGAAGGCGGAGACACTGGGGTAGTACCACCACCAGAACTGCCCCGCCAAAAGGACTCCGCCAGCCGTATTATTACCTGTAATACAGCCTGACGGTGTCCTGATGGTGGGGCGCTGCTGGAGGTTGAAGTGCCCGCTCCCTGCTGGACAACCTCCTCCCCAGACCAGGTAAGTCGATCATACGACAGGGGAGGGGGGTGGGAGGGTGGGGGGTGTTGTGTGTGCATCTGTGATTGGGTGTTGTCTGCGTGTGTGCATGTAGGTGTGTATGCGTGGTTGAGCATGTGTATGAATGTAAGTGTGTGTGCCAGTGTGTATGCGTGTGTGTGTGTTTGTGCGTATGTGTGCATGAATGTTGGAGTGATTGTGAGTATGAGTGTTGTGGTGAATGTGAGTATGAGTGTTGTGGTGAATGTGGGTATGAGTGTTGTAGTGAATGAGATTATGAGTGTTGTGGTGAATGCGTGTATGGATGCATGTGAGTGAATGCGTGTATGTCAGTGTTGGTGAATGAGTGTATGCAGGGTGCGTGTGGGTGTCAGTTTGCGTGTGAATGTATGTGGGGAGGGGGGTGCTGTACCTGGAGCGGGGTGGTGGGAGGGGGGCACTGTACCTGGAGGGGAGTGGGGGAGTCATCTGCCAGTGACAGGGGAGAAATTCCCTGTTACCGGAAGCCTTTCTGCCAGGGTTTTCGTGGCAGTGCTACCGGCGTGGAAACCATGGTGGAAAGGCGGCTCCTAATACCTGGCAGTCTCCTGTGGACTACTGGGTTGGAGATGCTCACCTCTGGCCCAGCAGGTCTGACCACACTGACGTTATGAGCAGAGATGTGCCGGGTTGCCAGAGGCCAACTCACCACAATCATAATGTGGTAGTCTTCACCGCCAGCCTATTGGTGGCCCTGTCGGTCAGTAGACAGCCAGGGTCATAATGAGGGCCTTAATTTAGTTTAATCTACTATGTGTTCCTCCATCTCAGTTTATGTTTATCCCAAATTATATCTGTACAATTTTGCTTAGCTCTTTTTGGTCATCTTTCAAACCTGTCTCTATCCTTATCTCTTGCCACCTTCTCCCAAGTGCATAAGGCTTCAATTTGTGTGGGTCTATTATGGCTTCATTTCACAAAGGATTTCTTGTGACCTGTCTATAATTCTTAAGTTAAATGACCCCCATCTAGGAAAGCTTAAAAGGCCCTCTTTTTTCAGGGTTCCTGCACCACTGACGAAGTCATACACATGTATGTAACCCTTCCTTAATCATCATATGATGTGGAAGTGCACCCTCCGGAGGTGCATCTTCACCCTCCCAAAATAGCAATAGTCACATCACCTCTGATCAAATTTCTAATAGCTTTGAAAATGTCATGATTAATCAAAATACAAGGCTTCAATGTTTTAATTCTGTTCCTTATACATCAGATTCAGAAAAGCCCTTCTTCCAATCTGAGTGTGGCTCAGTAATCCAGTCAACAAATGACTGTGCAGCTCTCTTACACAGTGTAAACAATTTCACTCTGAGTTTACACCAACCAACCAATACCAGTGCTGCACAATATTATGCAACAACTCACTCCTTGCAGCTACTCACCCTTCTTCACAATTTCTTCGTGCACACACAAAGCTTCAATTCTATAACTCTATGAAACATAAAATAACAATCTTTGTATGCTTCTTCTAAAAAAACATTGAACAATCTACAACTGGAATTTTAAGGTTTTTACACCTTCTGACTTTTCAATTAAAAAGAGCTTTACACCCACACTGATGAAATCTCAACCAGTGGGAAATCACCTAATCAATGTAATGTCACCTTTGGGCATTAGGCTTCACCACACAGATCAATATTAGTACAACCACAACAAATGTTGTTACTGTCTGTATCTCAATTGTACAGTCGAAGATGTCTCACACCCTGTACTTCAAATCACTAGCAGACAAGAATACCATAAATCAACTCTTACTTATCTATTCATCCTGGGACCTTGGACTACTTCTTGATCCGATAGCCCCTTTATCTTCTTCGTCAAAAGTGCTTAAGCATCAGCAATGCAATTCAAAACACCAATGACTAAGCAATTTTCAATTCAATATACAGTTCACAAATCACATTAATTATCACTGTTGAGACCCATAACCCTATTGATACTCACACCCAAAACTGGAATTCATCTATCTGCAACTGCTACCGACAATCACATCAGGAACCACACTACATCAGTCTTCAAACTCAGGTTTTGGCAATTGGGCATTTATCTACTGTGGGCACTTTTTAATTATTGCAGCTCTTTTTTCTCATTACCTAAAGCTTTCCCCTGCTACCACATTTGTTGAAGCGAAGATTTGGATTACCATTTTCAAAGTTCATTAACTTACTGCTTTTGTCATTCTTACCGGCTGCCCTAGAGCCTTTACCCAGCATCTCCCCCACCCTCCTGCTGGTATTTTTCTCACCTCCGCCACCACCCATCAAGTCCGAAGTACCAGCTGCCACCTCTGTTTTGCTAGCCACATCAGCAACTTCAGCTGTGACAGGAAAGAAATCCACAATAGACCTCTGCAAATGCTGGCACGCAGGCTGTCCCTGCAGGGGCTCTCCCTCAATAGCCTCCTTCCCCAGCACTGATGCAGGAGCCAAAGTTTCCTTTATCCAAAGACTCATCTCAGGCTTCCTAGCCCCAAAGCTGCTGCAATCCATTACCATACATGATGCATCTAGGAGCTGCCGCCTGTCACTCCTTCTGAAAGGTGGAGCTTAATCCGGCTGCTGTCGAACACACCAACTGCTTGTAATGCTGTCCACTGGCTGGGGAAGACTGCCAAATCCACCTAGGCACTCAGTATGACCCAACTCGGAGCCTCGCTCGCCACCTGCTGTGGCCAGTAAAAACACTGCTGGGAGGGGGGCCTATTACAGGAAAGTACTGGTAACAAGGCGCCCTGCGTTCCTAGTGTTATCACCAAGCTCTGACTTGCATGTTCCCTTCATGGAACCGGGGGGCACTCCATTGCACCATTTTACTGAAATGACGCTAAAGACTGGGAGCTGGGGGAGGGAGTTTCACCCGCGGCAACTAGCCGATCACCATCTTGCCGAGATTTAAATGCAACTTGTTCGCTACTGCTCCTACTAGAATAGGTAAAAAAGCATATGTGACTTTTTAGGCAAGTGTATATTTAGTATGGGCAGCTCTTTCAAAGGTGTTGAAGTGGAGATTTGGAATAAATAATTTGTTATTCTATTGCAATGAGATCCCTGCTGATTACTGGACCTCAAGGCAATGAACATTTGACATTTCCTTTTACGAGCCAATGATGGGAGTTTTGGGTTCTTTTATTAAATTGATTTTATAATCATTAGTTCATTAATATCCTCCTTAGCAACTCAATGAGAATCAATTCAAATGAACAGAACACTGCATATAGCGTGTCCCATAAAGAACTAATCCCTATTCTACTCTAGTTTCAGGAAGATACATTTCAGCAAAACACTTAAAGTGTTCCGGTCGAAAAGTCGATATATTTGAGAGACAAGATGGCGGCTGTGTCTTTCTAGCGGCTGTAGGTGCTCTACCCCTCGCAACTCCGCGATTGTGTGCCTCCCCGCCCCTGCTCCTGGTATGTGGAGATACGGGAAAAGAATGTAGCAGTAGTTCTGGCTATTTTCCTGCCATTTAGCCGACATTGCAGCAGAGTTGGTCGGCGCCGCTGCGGCCATACGGGTTTCTACTGAACGTGCAATCAGTGTGCAGACCCGTGGCATCTGGGCTGGCTTCCGGGATCGCAGTGTCTCAGGGAGCCCCGAGCTGGGCTACGAGAACAGCTGAGGGCTATGCCCCGAAAGGTTCGCGTGGAGACCGGCTGAAGCCTGGATCTAATGGGCGAAGGCCCCCCAACCCCTTCCTTTGGGGCCACCCCCCAATGCTGGAAACACCAGGAAGAAGCCAACCCCTAAAATTCAGGGAGTACTGGAGGATAAACAGCCTGCACCAACGGTGGATGATGGGGGTGGGACCATGACTACGAGTGAGGAACACTTTGAGGGAAAAACAACTATGCCCAAAATGTTTAAAAACTCTCATCATTCAAGCTGCCCACTTCCATTAGTTGGGAGACCGACTATTACTACTATGGCTACTGGCCTGAAACAGTCACTGGATCCAGTGGAATATGTCAATCCCAATAGTGAGCTGATATCTTCTGTGAGCAGTAACACCTTGCTTCAGGTTAGTGCTGATGGTAATGGATGTCGGGATTTAGCTGAATCTGCTGGGGATCTTACTTTGGTTTAAATATTTCTGCTCCCCGCTCTAGCTCTGAGGGTTTACGGTCCATTTCTGGGGGAAGAGTGCAATGCATTACATATGACTCTAGTGCATCAGAAATAAGAACGCATGCTCAAGGTGATAGGAATCAGCAATCTGACGATAAGGTGGCAGTAGCGCACCTTCCGATAAGTGAAGGCTCCCAGGCCCTGGATAAAAATTATGAAACTGTTGCTAACAACAGGGCAGGGAAGGACAGGTTTGTAGGACAAGGGGAGGCTGGAGAGAACTTTTTCTCGTTATCAGACCAATCCAAGGGCTCTGATAATCCCAACTCTAGCTCTTCGTCGGATTCAGAGACTTATAATAGCTTTATTGCCCCCATGACTTCTACAACGGGGCGGACTGGGACAAAATGCCGAGGAGGAATCACAGAAGATGACTCTCTGAAAAATATTCCAGACATGGCCAGAGACATGATTAAAGAGAAGATAAAAAAGAAAAGAAAAGAAACGGCAAGTAGGGTAAGAGCAATGTCTTGGGATTATACAGGTACTCAAACAATTCTAGCACAACCAAGATATAGATCAAGACACAGGGGGTTATTACAACTTTGGAGGAGGTGTTAATCCGTCCCAAAGGTGACGGATATACCACCAGCCATATTACGAGTTCCATAGGATATAATGGACTCGTAATACGGCTGGTGGTATATCCGTCACTTTACCGTCACTTTTGGGACGGATTAACACCTCCTCCAAAGTTGTAATAACCCCCACAGTGTTTAAAGGATTGGAAGATATTATTGATTCGGCGGGGGATGGGGCCCAATCTTTGCACCTTATCTATCAAACTATGATGGCGCAACACAAACAGACTCAGGGCCATAATAAGAAAACTAGGGTTGCTACTAAACAACTGCAAGTTGCAGTAAGTAAGATTGCAAAAATGTGCTCAGAGATTGGGGAGTGTATGGCTATGATTGAATCTCACGCTAGTGTGTTAGAAGCAGAAGTGGGGACGATGGCACAGCAGTCAGCCTTGCATGAAACTCAACTTACAGATATTCAGTGGAAAATAGAGGATTTTGAAAATCGGCAATGCCGTAACAATCTGCGTATCCTGGGGATAAAAGAAGGAGCTGAAGGCCAAGATCCAAGGGCTTTTATAGTTAGAATATTTAAGGTTGCATTCCCTGACTTGGTTGGCTGGGACTAGGAGAGAGAAATACAAAGAGCCCATCGGTTTCCACTGTATCTGAAAAAACAACGGGTGGTGGAAGAAGCTACAGTGAACCACCCTCAAGCTAGGGCTATTATTGTTTATTTTTGCAATTACTTGCTCCGACAAGCTGTTTTTGAGAAGGCCCGCCCCGATTCAAAAATTAACTGTGAGGGCTTTATTTTTTTTACTCGCCCTGATTTCTGTCATAGTACAGTGCAAGGACGCTGGCGTTTGAGACAGATGATAAACCCCTTTCAGGAGAAGGGGACAGAGGCTTACCTATTGAACCTATTGAACCCTGCTCGCCTTAAGACAATATATAAAGGCACAATTTGTGTTTTCTCCTCTGAAATTAAGGCCAAAGAGTACTTACAATCTCTGACTTGATTGCACCTTATGGGGAAATTCTTGGTGTTTGCCAGATTATTTGACTATGCAATTGATTCTTGTGTGTGGGGGCTACTAGTATTTGGGGGGTGTTTGTTATACTTTGTTACTGATCATTTGTATTTTAAATTCCTGTTGCTTTTATCTTGGGTGGCTTTCTTTTTTCTTTTTTTTAACTTTTTTTTGTAGTGTGAACTAAGGCTCCTGGGAGAAAAGAAGCTGGTGGAGCCTTTGAGGAGAGGGGCCTAATCCATCTTACAGACCTTCTGTCTGGCTGTCTCATTTGGTAGGGTATGGGGGAGAGTTTGGGGGCAGGGGTGGGGTGGCCAGGGTTTGGGTGGAATTTGGGGTTGGGAGTGGGTGAGGGAGATTGGGGGGAGGGTTTTAGGGGAGAGATGCACAGTAAAGTATGGCTATGTACACCACATAGGGAAGACCAGTATGGCTGCGATCCGGGTTGTTGTTGATAAAGGCCAAAATTGGATATTGTAATAACTTGCGGATGGCTACAATTAATATCTGCGGGTTAAATGACCTTACAAAAAGGCGCTTTGTAATTCATGGTTTAAAAACATTGAGAGCGGACATCATTTGCTTGCAGGAAATGCATGTTATTGGTTCTAAAAGATACCTGTTGGAATTTCCCGGGTATCAATTGTTGGCTTATACTATGCAAGGAACGACAACAAAAGGTGTTGCAGTAATGGCACGACATAGAAATCTGTGAACAAATGGGGTCGATGGGTGATCTTGGAGTGTATTATGGGGATTTCTAGGTTTACTTTGTGTTCTATTTACAGGTCCAATCTTGATGATCCAGAAGTTATTAATTTTCTGAATCTGGAGCTTGCAGTGTGGGCTTTGCCGCTTATTGTCTGTAAGAATTTGAATGTGCCTATTGAGATCAGTACCCCCTTGCAGAGCCAGGGACAATACACGGGAAGAAAACCAAAGGTCTTTCAAGCTCTTCAAGTTTTGGTGCAGAGCCATGGACTGGTGGATGCATGGCAATATGGCAAGGCTCCTGATCCTGGGTATATCTTTTTTTCTTACCCGCATAGGAGGTCTGTCCGTTTAGATTACTTTTTTCTGTCAGCTCCACTGCATGAAGGGCTTTTTGCTGAAAAATTTCCAAGATTTATGTTTGATCACAACCCTCTGGTGATACAATTATCTGTTTTAAGCAAAGAACAGCATCTTAAGAGATGGTCATTTGCTCAAGGACTTTTGCTGGATCCAGCCTATGTGGAATGGATGAAAAGTTGGATACCAGAGTTTTTGAAATGTAACAAGGGGTCTGCTTCTCCCGGGGTGCTTTGGGACCCTTTAAAGGCAGGTATTTGTGGAAAAACCTTAAGTTTTGCCTTAAATCGGGAAAAGAGGCGTACAATAGCTATCAACGCCGCCCAGGCTGAGTTGGCCCTATTGGAAACGCAGATAATGGTGCTAGCCAGGAATAATCTTCCTATGCAAGATACTTTGGATCAAATAGTAGCAACGAAGGCCAGCATTGCTCAGATATATTTAGATCGGGATATTATTAAAGCTCAGACACGTAAACAGGAATGTTATGAGTTTAGTGAGAAGGTGGGTAAGCTTCTTGCTTATAAAACTAGACAGAAGGCGACCGAGAGATTACTACCTCAATTAAGGATAGTGGTGGACAGATAGTGAGGGGGTATCAGGCAGTTTTAAGGGTTTTTGAAGATTATTACACAGCGTCAGGATCTTGAAGAGAGGATTAACCAATATCTGGGTAAAATTTTAGGGCCAAGATTGCATGAGGATGAGAGCCGCCAACTAGCTGCTCCCATTACGGTGGAGGAGATTTATATAGCCCTAAACACTCTATCTAGTGGGAAAGCTCCAGGGCCAGATATGATCCCTGTGGAATTTTGTAAGACTTTTTTTAGGGAACTGAAAGATGATCTTTTGACGGTGTTTAAGTTGGCACAGGATGGAGGGGAAGCCCCAGCTTCTTGGTTGGCTACTAACATTATTGTATTCTTAAAAAAAGATAAAGACTCATTGTTACCTGGCTCTTATCACCCCATTTCTTTAATAAATGGAGATGCCAAGCTATATGCTAAAGTCTTGGCGACTAGACTGAGCCGAGTAATCGGCAACCTGGTTTCTCCATGGCAGCATGGCTTCATTCCTGGGCAAGGGACTGCCGATCATGTGAGGCAGGTTATCGCCATGTTAGATGCATCTCATGCTGCAGAAACGCCTATATCTTTACTCTTATTAGATGCTGAGAAGGCCTTTGACCAGGTGAATTGGGTGTATCTATGGGCGGTGTTGGTCAAATATAATATAGACCCCACCTGTATTAGGGCTGTTCAGGGCCTATATCAGAACCCTGTGGCATGAATACAAATGGCGGGGGCGTGTTCCGAGCCTATTTTGATAACTAGGGGCACAAGACAGGGATGACCTTGTTCGCCTCTACTTTTTGCACTTCATATAGACCCCTTAATTAGAAGGCTACTAGATAATATAATGATTGCCCCTATGAAAATGTTGGAGGGTACCTTTAAGGTACTAGCGTATGCTGATGATATAGCTATTACTTCGCCCGATCTGGGGACCTCGGTAGAAGAAATAGAGAAGTCAACAGCGGAGTTTGGCGAGGTGTCGGGTTACTCATTAAACAAGTCTAAGTGCCAAATAATTCTTAATTGGTGGGTCTCCTTTGAAGACAACAGGAAAGTAGAGCAAGCGACGTATTTAGGTGTCAGATTAATGTCTAATCTCGATCAGATTGTTGAGAGTAATCTCGCTCCTGTATTAGCCAAAACTAGAAAGGAATTACAGCGCATGAATAACCTGCATTTGACGATTATAGGACAGTGCAATCTTATCAATTGCTTTTCAAGCCTATTTTTTTGTATTTTTTTAGAACTATTCCATTGGAAATTAGTAATAGCTGATTTAAATGTATGGAAAATATAGAAAATGGCTTTACATGGTACTTCTCCAAGATGCTCCGGGCATATAAATATTTAGTTCTCCCAAGAAAGAAAGTGGGGTGGGCAGCTCCAAATTTTCAACTTTATTATTGGGCAGTAGTCCATGAATATATTCAGCCATTAATTATCTATAAAGAATCTGGCAATAAGGGGAATGGTGAAGTCTGCCCAACTATTTATAGTATGATTTGGGTCAAGAGTGCTATTGCTGCCTTCATGAGAATAGTTGAGCCAAGTTACTTTAAAAAAGTTACATTTAAGACTGTTTGGGCTGCGTTTAAGGTTTGGTCTTGTATTAAACGCAGAATGGGAATTGGTAGGCTTAATTTTTATACGCCTATCTCGAATATGCCCAGCCTTCCCGAGATCTTTAAGGATAAATGCTGTGCTAAATGGATTCAACGGGGTGAACAGCGTATTGGGAATTTTTACAACGATGGACAGTTAAAATCATTTGATGAACTGAAAGCTGATTTTCTACTTCATAGCAAGGATTTTTTTAAATTTCTGCAAGTTAGGGATTTCTTGCTGTCTTCCGATATCTGTGGACCACTTGGGGATAGAAATCCAGTCTTGGAGGTTTTGGATAAGCCAGCTGGCTGGTGGGTGAGTGCCTTATACCCACTTCTTTTGGATTTAATGCCCGATGACTTGGGGAGACATGTAGAGAGGTGGGGACGAAGCACTGGCGCTTCAGAAGCTTATTTTATGGCCCCTTTAGATATGGCCCAATGGTTTTTGCTGACTGCTGGGCCACAAGCCCAACATTATAAAACAATATTTCACTTATATTACACCCCTGTTAGACCACTCAAATGGGGTAAGCCGAGAGGTGTGGTATGCCCCCATAGTAATAATTCAGGTGAAGATTTAATGCATGTGTTTTTTACCTGTGATAAGCTCCAAGCGTTTTTTTACTGATATTGCAAAGTATTTAACAAGGATTATGCATCAAGAAATGGTTATAACTCCTAAACTTATTTTATTGGGGATTGATGAAGAAGTGTGTGTCGGTCAGTCTCAGAGGTTTTTGTTCTTAGCTATGTCAGTGGCTCTTTGTTGTATTGCCTCAGACTGGCTGAAAGCAGCACCGCCGACTCCTAAACAATGGTTAGCCCGTCTCTGTTCAACTTTTTATCTTGAGATGGGTTTATATGCGTTCAAGGGCCATGCTTGTAGGAAGCTAGGTAATGTAATTTGGGCCCCGTTAGCACAATGGTTCGGTAGTAAATAATTGTTTTCTATGATGATTGAATGTTTGCACTATATCAGCACTTTATTCTCTGTGATGGTTTTTGAGGATTGTAGTAATGTTTGGGTTTGTTTTTATTCTCTCTTGGTCTATTTGAAGAAATTTGCATATGTAACTATTTATGTCCATACTGTGCATCTTCAATAAAAAAAAAAAAATTTAAAAAAAAAGTGTTCCGGTCTCAGATGTGAAAGCACATAATTTTCTAGTCAAGTATTTCACTGAGAATTTCAGCAGAATCTCTCAGTAATAGGTTCAAGCAGGATCAAGTCAGTCTCAGAATGAATCCAAGACATCAGCCTGGAGATTATAACAAAAAGTGTCAAAGGGCTCTCAGAAAAGTCTAATGAGTCATGCCAGCCTAATGAACATAGTGAGTCTCCCATTTTCGGCATCTGCCGCTGAAGAGTCCGCCCTGTAGCTTAGTCTTCATATCATTATACAAGGAAACAAATTGCAAAGCTTGAGTAGATAATCTTCAGCTTTAGCTAATCAGAATTCAAAGTCTTCATGTGAACAGGACAGCTTCCAGTGATATGGCAAGTTTAAACAAATAACCTTCTAAATATGTGATACATTTAACTATTTTTTTAAAAGCAAGGAAACATGTGAGTTTCTTCCCACTAGTGAAGGTATATGAGGGAAAGAACAGTTATTTGAGCACAATACATATCTTAAATGCTCTCATTTCCATTCTCACATATCGTTCTATGAAAGTCTTATTCAAAATAAACATTTTTGAGATCAAACTAACATTGCAATAATTATTTTCATAGTCTAAATGGTCATGAAACAAAGCACTAATAGTCTCTCTATTCATTTGTTTGAGACTATCAGGCATTTGTGACATGAAATTGTATACTTATGTTGATGACAAAGGTCAAAACTAACAAAGAGGAAAGAACAGGAAAGAAAAAAAATAGGAATTTGTCCTTGCTAGGGGTTCAGCCAAGTACATGGTGTTCAGACTTCAAATGTAAAACCCATATTTAAATGCAATGTTTGGTTAAGGCGTACAAAATCCTTCTGTACAGACTAAAAATATATAGTTTTTATTTTTAAAAAGGCTCTCTCTCACTCTCTCTCAAAGGCTGATTTTTAACTTTGCCATGCTGCGCTGCATTGCATATGCTAAAAACCATTAGCAAAACTAGTAGGTCACAAATGTACCATACTGAACCTTTGAAAATGACATGTTCATTAGTTCAGTGATCAGGAATGCGTCCTCCAAATATATTTCACATTTTGCATATTTGTCATATATAGGACAGTATTAGGAAGCATTTTGTCTTTCAGTGTTTGGAGAACACATCTGTGTGCCTCGGCCTTCTGTGCCTGGCCCTCTACTTCAAATAAACTGCTGTCAAGCAAACTTCACTGAAGTCTGAGACATTCATTTACAGACCAACAGAAGCCCTTATGAGAGACAAAAATACCTCTACTGAAGTCAATGCCTGGCAGCAGGCCCTGACGGGTCTTTATTTTAAAACAAAGTCAGAATTCTTGAAACTTCAAGCCAAATCACATTCAATTTTGCAGCACCACATCTGTGGGTTAGAGGTTGTTTTTAAGTCAATTGGATTTTCTCATTTGAATAATAGATGTTGTTATAAGAGATTTGAGTCATTTTAAAAAGTCCTTTGACTTACTATGCAAAGACAGTCAGGCTCCTAATACAAAAGCACAGCTTAATAATTTTAAAATATCCAAAGAATAAATAATTAGTACTTGTGTGTGCCTCATACAATTAGATACTTCCATCACTGTGGCATATGTATTGAAAAAATGGCCAATAATAATAATTTATTAAACAAATTAGATCAGATTGAGGAAGACGGGGTAAAACTGTATGAGACCATACAAGAATGGTGAAGACAATATTTGCCAAAGGGATCCCAAAAGGAAAACAACACACTTCTGAGTAAACAGATAGTATAAACAAAGACCCAAAACATACCAAAGTGCATATGAAGATGAAACAAGACACCTACCAACACATGAGAATACACTATCCAACATAACACAACTCACACTATATAGGGCATAAGCGCCCAACCATGACCACATATATTATACATCAAATCACAATAAAGAACTACAATCATTCACATCAATGAGTGTAAGTAAACACAACAACAAATTGCCATTCAAATGCAATTTCAGTAAAAAACAAGCACAGGCAAAGCCAACAGGTCTCACCTTTATCATGTGATGTTGGCTCCACCAAAGCTGCCTCTAAAGTATTCTTTACAAAAAGGAAATTAACATTTAAAAATACAGGAAAGAAAGCAAACACATATGTTATGGTATCTCAAAACTGTACTTTGAAGTCAATGTTTGTAATCAATATAAATGATGGGGTTAATTTTTCAAATTCTTTTTTACTCAGGAAACTTTCAACAACATTTAAAAAGAATAAGGAAGTTTCAGAATGCTAAAGGGAAATGCTCGCGAAGACCTTATTTACTTTCACCAACATTCAGTCATTTGGTCCTCAGTAGCAGCCAAGGGAAAATCAACTTCTGCCTCAGATTTCAACTGAGTGAGTGTAGGAGATGGCTCTTTCTTGTAGCTCCATAAAAGTTTTTGGGTGCTAAAGCAAATGCTTTCATGATACATGTGGAATGCACAGGATAAGGCAAGAAGACCCTTAAAATCTGCTCTTTAGTCATATCACAAACAAAGTATCCCTGTTGCTGTGCTTTTACAAACAAGCTAGGACAGGAGGCATGCAACGGAGCACAGAGTATGTATTTGCATTGGGGAAGCAGTATGCAAGGGAGAGACCTACGAAACACATGCACTCTCATGAAGTGCTGAATGAAAAACAAAATGTAATTCCCTTAATGTGAAAGGTGGAAGCATTCAGGACCATAAAGAGGCTCTGTTCCTGGGTTGTGACAAACACAAGAAGAGGAAGTCAAGCCATCGAAAATTAATCAAACACATAAGAGTGACACTAAAGTCAACCAGGTAAATAATGTGCGAGCTGTAAGCCTACTGCAGTCACGGTTCGCACTAATAGCAAGGCGGTGGGGCGGCTCGTGTGCGGGGGTCAGGTATAATTAAATTCAATATAAATTGTAAAAAATGTTTTTAAAAACTTACCTCTGCCCCGTTCTGTGCCGCTCCTCTGCTCCTCCGTCTCGCTGGAGAGGCAGTCACAGGTTCCCAGCCTGCCCTGCACCAATCCTGATGCTGCTTAGAGCGCAGTTTTGCGTCAAAAAAATTAGCGCCGGCTAACGCCATTCTGAAGCGCCGTATTTACTGAATGGCGTTAGCCGGCGTTAGCCGACCGGCGCTGCCTGTTGTGCGTGAAAAAAAACCACGTACACCAGGCAGCGCCGGCGTAGGGAATAATGGCGTTTGGGCATCCAAAAATGGGGCAAGTCAGGCTGAGGCAAAAAAATCGTCTTAACCCGATTTGCGCCATTTTTTGGGGGCGCCCAGATGCCATTAACATGACTCCTGTCTTAGCAAAGACAGGAGTCATGCCCCCTTGCCCAATGGCCATGCCCAGGGGACTTCTGTCCCCTGGGCATGGTCATTGGGCATAGTGGCATGTAGGGGGGCACAAATCAGGCCCCCCTATGCCAAAAAAATAAATAAAAAAAATACTTACCACAACTTACCTTTTCTTCCCTGGGATGGGTCCCTCCATCCTTGGGTGTCCTCCTGGGGTGGGCAAGGGTGGCAGGGGGTGTCCCTGGGGGCTTGGGAGGGCACCTCTGGGCTCATTCTGAGCCCACAGGTCCCTTAACGCCTGCCCTGACCCAGGCGCTAAAATCCGGCGCAAATGCAGGTTTTTTAGTCCCGCCCACTCCCGGGAGTCATTTTTGCCCGGGAGTATAAATACGACGCATATGCATCGCAGTCATTTTTTAAGACGGGAACGCCTACCTTGCATATCATTAACGCAAGGAAGGTGTTCACGCAAAAAAATGACGCTAACTCCATGAACTTTGGCGCTAGACGCGTCTAACGCCAAAGTATAAATATGGAGTTAGTTTTGCGTCTAATTTGCGTCGAAAAAAACTACGCAAATTCGGCGCAAACGGAGTATAAATATGCCCCTAAATGGGAAGGCGATATGGGTGTCAACAAAACCTTCCTATGAAACCTGTTTTCTTCAGTCTGACTGGCTTGACAATTAGAAACATCCCATATCTCGGCTCGAAATGATGCAATGGGAGTACATTGTGTTTTATAAATTTGCAGAAGGGAAACAAGATTGCCCCCTTCCAATGGCTTGGGTAAGTTATAAATTGAGCCAATCACCCTAGACAGTTTGTTCCTGTTCTGCAAGATATGTGGAGTTCAGGATCCTGAAGCAGCAAAAGTGACCCCCAAATAGGGAAAAGTGCAAGTGCATTTTAAACTATTAAAGCCAAAAGAGAGAGTTGTTATCTGCTTACTATTTGGGCCGCATGCCATCATATAAAATGTAGCAAAATTGTTTTGTAAATCTAGAGTGCCCATAAAATCCACAAAAGTATGCAACAGTAGATGCAGGGCTTTAGGCGGCACAAGAATAATAAGTAGGTTGGGGGAGGAAGTTCTGTCATGTTTGCTTCTCTGCCACACCTCCTTTTAGATCTGGGAACGGGAAATCCAGTAGACATTAAAATCAGTGTTGATTGCAATCCACATTTACCCTCAAGCATATTCAGATTTAGGAGGCTAGTTATGCATGTATCGCTATAGAGCAGTAGTTCTTAACCTTTTCACTTCTGTGGATCCCCACTTAATCGTTACTAGAACTTTGGGACCCCCACGGAATCATTATTAGAATCCGGGGTCCCACATTGAGTCATTACTGGAAGCTGGGGTCCACGCCCTAAGATGTTTTTCTTCTTTGCAAAAACAACAAGTGATGGACAGAATGCTGAACATTGTCAAACATTCACCCCCAGTACAGTGATCTGGGCCTCAATCCATCGTTTTTTTACTGCCTATGCCATTCCAGTTTGGACCCAGGCATATGCAAATCAGTCTTGACCCTGTTCCCAATGGGAACAGTCCAGCCCGAACTGCTAGGCCAGGTCTTCCCTGGACTGGAAACAAGCATCCTGGGACCGGTTTCAGGTTTTCACCCCTCATCAGCCAGGCTAGCTTGAATCCAGTGGCATGGGAAGCACGGGACCCACGTCTGGGCATACCCTTCCCACTTAGGGCGACAAAGCAAAAACAACAAGTGATGGACGGAATGCTGAACATTGTCAAACATTCACCCCCAGTACAGTGATCTGGGCCTAAATCCATCGTTTTTTTGCTGCCCATGCCATTCCAGCTTGGACCCAGCCATATGCAAATCAGTCTTGACCCTGCTCCCAATGGGAACAGTCCAGCCCGAACTGCTTGGCCAGGTCTTCCCTGGACTGGAAACAAGCATCCTGGGACCGGTTTCGGGTTTTCACCCCTCATCAGCCAGGCTAGCTTGAATCCAGTGGCATGGGAAGCACGGGACCCACGTCTGGGCATACCCTTCCCACTTAGGGCGACAAAGCAAAAACAACAAGTGATGGACGGAATGCTGAACATTGTCAAACATTCACCCCCAGTACAGTGATCTGGGCCTAAATCCATCGTTTTTTTGCTGCCCATGCCATTCCAGTTTGGACCCAGCCATATGCAAATCAGTCTTGACCCTGTTCCCAATGGGAACAGTCCAGCCCGAACTGCTAGGCCAGGTCTTCCCTGGACTGGAAACAAGCATCCTGGGACCGATTTCGGGTTTTCACCCCTCATCAGCCAGGCTAGCTTGAATCCAGTGGCATGGGAAGCACGGGACCCATGTCTGGGCATACCCTTCCCACTTAGGGCGACAAAGCAAAAACAACAAGTGATGGATGAAATGCTGAACACTGTCAAACATTCACCCCCAGTACAGTGATCTGGGCCTAAATCCATTGTTTTTTTGCTGCCCATGCCATTCCAGTTTGGACCCAGCCATATGCAAATCAGTCTTGACCCTGTTCCCAATGGGAACAGTCCAGCCTGAAATGCTAGACCAGGTCTTCCCTGGACTGGAAACAAGCATCCTGGGACCGGTTTCAGGTTTTCACCCCTCATCAGCCAGGCTAGCTTGAATCCAGCGGCATGGGAAGCACGGGACCCACGTCTGGGCATACCCTTCCCACTTAGGGCGACAAAGCAAAAACAAAAAGTGATGGACGGAATGCTGAACATTGTCAAACATTCACCCCCAGTACAGTGATCTGGGCCTAAATCCATCGTTTTTTTGCTACCCATGCCATTCCAGTTTGGACCCAGCCATATGCAAATCAGTCTTGACCCTGTTCCTTTTGTGATGCTAAAGTTGCCCTAAGTGGGAAGGGTATGCACAGACGTGGGTCCCTTGCTCACTGTGCCACTGGAATCAAGCTAGCCTGGCTGATGAGGGGTGAAACCCCGAAACCGGTCCCAGGATGCTTGTTTCCGGTCCAGGGAGGACCTGGCCTGGCAGTTCGGGCTGGACTGTTCCCATGAGGAACAGGGTCAAGACTGATTTGCATATGGCTGGGTCCAAACTGGGGTGACATGGTGAGCAAAAGAACGATGGATTAAACCCAGATCTGTGACTGGGGGTGAGTGTTTGCATTGTCAGCACTCCATCCATCATCCTTTTGTGATGCTAAAGTTTTTCTTCTTTGACCTGCTAAGAAATTCAGTGGAAAATAAAGAAACACACATTCATCAAAAATGTACAAATGATGGAATGTTTTATTTAATTCACAAGCAAATATATAAAACTGTATTTTATTCGGAAGGTTGGAGATTGCCTAAATTCAATTGAAGCCACTTATCGTCCATAATATGTTCTGCTTAATGCACTTGCACTCCTCCCACAAATCAGTCTGATGATACTTATTTAAATTTTAGCCACCAACTTCAAATTCTTTCATATTTACAGTGTGTTTTAACTTTTTTAATTTTTCTCTTTCTTATTATTTATGCACACTTTATCAATCTGCTAATATTATTTAATTTTCTAAGCAGTCGCCGACTCCCACAATAGGCTCCGCAGACCCCCAGGAGTCCCTAGCCACAGGTTAAGAATCACTGCTTTAGAGCATTGATTTTTTTGGCATGTAGGCATCTGTAATATAGAAAGAGATTTATTGTTATTTTGTGTTATGTTATGAAGCTTGCTATAGAATACGTTCTCACCAGTAGAACCTTTTTGGTGCCATAACACAAGTAATTGGCAGCCTGATCAATTGATGAAGCAGTAGGATCAACATAGTGGATGGGGTTCAAAGACCTATTTGCATATTTAAATTTGACTTACAGCATACAATGGGCTGAATTTGGGAATTCATGGTATTCAAAGAAGATGACCAACATCTCTTAAATTATGTATCTCATTTGCAATGTTAAATCAAAAGTAGTTATTCTGTGCAACATTAAGGCCCTCATTACAACCCTGGTGGAAAATCCCGCTTACCGCCGTGCTGACGGCCGCCAACATACCGTGACCGCGGTGGTATTCCGCTATGGGTATTATGACCCACACTGAGAAAAACGCCACTATACAGACACCCACACAAGTCCACCAGACCAAAGGTCAGTGATAAACTGGTGATAGCAAAACCCACACCATCACGCAAACAGGAATACGCCCACAGTATCACGACCTACGAATCAATGCGGCGGTTTTTCAACCACGGTAAACCATTGGCGGTACACACCGCCACCCTCAAAATACACACACACTTACAAAACACAACCACATTGGACAATTCAAAATACACACACCTGACACACATACACGCACCACACCTACACACTCACACCACTATAAAACACACAACCACATTACCCACAATCCCTTACAGTGAAAACATTTGAACAAGCAGAGAGAGAGAAAAGCAAAGACCACACCATCATCCAGAGGTACAGAACACCATCACACATCCACCATCCACGCACCTCACAGCACACACTCCAACACATCACCACACACATCACCTCACATATCACTTACACCACATCATGGCACCTCAAAGACACCCCAGGTTTTCTGAGGAGGAGCTCAGGGTCATGGTGGAGGAAATCATCCGGGTAGAGCCACAGCTATTCGGATCACAGGTACAGCATACCTCCATTGCAAGGAAGATGGAGCTATGGCAGAGAATCGTCAACAGGGTTAACGCAGTGGGACAGCATCCAAGAACCAGAGATGACATCAGGAAGAGGTGGAACAACCTACGGGGGAAGGTATGTTCCGTGGTTTCAAGATACCAGATTGCTGTACAGAGGACTGGCGGTGGACCCCCACCTCCTCCACCACAACGAACAACATGGGAAGAGCAAGTCTTGGCGATCATGCATCCTGAGGGCCTCGCAGGAGTAACAGGTGGACTGGACTCTGGTAAGTCAAATCTTTACTACTTTATCCCCCACCCTACCTGCATGCCATCACAAACTCCTACCCCTACCCTCACACTCATCACTCCAACACCTCACATATACCCCACTATCACAACCCACCCATCCCAATACCAAGCCCTGCATGCAACAATGCATGGACACCCATCACAGACCTGCATGGACACCCATCACCACAGCATGCCCAGTAGAGAGACTCACCAAACCCACATAATCACTAATCACTCAAGACCAAGGCGACAGTGCAAGCACATTAATACAGGGAAATACACCCATTGCACAAAATGGCACACACAGATACAATAACAATTCATTTCCATCCCAACAGGTCCCCTACACAACGTCACCAGAAAGGAGGTGCCAGCCATATCCAGTCCCCCCACAGAAGAGGCCCCCAGTGATGACAGCAGCTCTGCACGCCTGGATCACGATGACTAGCCTGGCCCATCTGGGACCTCTGGACAGTTGATTCCCCTGCCACAGTCCCAAACCACCACATAACCTCCCACCTCAGGAAACACCAGCACAGCACCCACCCAGCGGGCCCATGCCACTGTCCCCAGGACACGTCAATCAGCAGTGTGTCCAGCACTACAGGGACTCCAGGCAACCCCACTAGCCCAGGACGATCAGGGACCTGGGGTCAGTGGCAGTGGGCACACAGTTCAGGGGACAGAGGCACAGGACAACAGGGAACTTGGGAGGATTGCTGTGCGACAGGGGGAGGACAGGCCCAGGGAACCCACTCTCCACAAGGCACTCTCCAACATCATGGGAGCATACCACCATTCCCAGGAGACCATGGGCACGGTACTGGCCAAGTTTCAGGAGACCCAGCAGCTGCAGCAGGGACACTACACGGAGATCAGGGAGGACCTCACCAAACTCTACACCATCCTGGTCACCATAGCAGGGGTGTTGGCTGACATAGGCAAGACCATGAGGGAGGCAGTGGCACAACAAAGGGCCCCTGACACTAGCCAAACCGAGGAACAGCCTTCCACCTCCGCCGGCGCTATTGGACAGGAGGCACAGCCACAGGAACAACAGGCCACCAGCACCCAACCCCCTGCAGAAGGAGAACCACCCCACAAACGGTCCCTGCGATCCAGGCAGAAGACATAGAACATTGCCAAGACCCCCACCAGGAAATAAGACTCTCCTGATGGTCACCCTTCTGTCCCACTAAGTCACCCTGTCCAACTTGAACTGCCATTACTTCCCTTCCTATGCCCCTTTGGACAATGCACCTGTGATACCAAGAGACTGGACTCTACTATGGCCCTTTCTCCACCATCACCCCAGCCCGTTGCACATACCCCATACTCATTAGCCCCTAAATAAGCACCCTTTAATCACAAACCAATCTGGAGTCAGTTTGATCTTTGACAAATGTATTATGACAACATTAGCAACAAATAGCAATGTAAATGTTCATTTACTCATACCAATGTATGACAGTTGTTGGCCAGCAGTACATATAGCAGAAGGCAGAATGTGGTACCCAGATCTGCAAAAAGTAAATCCAAAGGGAACAGTCAGTGTCCATAGACAGAGGTTAAGAGGCTGACATGTACAATTTCCTACAGTATTCTGAAATGTGAGGAGGAGTTACAGTCTCTTACCTGTGTGTCACTGGAAGTACTGCATGATGATGTTCGTTCTGTTGTCAATATCTTCTTCCTCTGCCTCCACTTCCTCACTGTCCACAGGCTCCACCGCTGCCATGAGACCATCACCATGCTCATCCTCCTGCAGAAAAGGCACCTGGCGTCTCAATGCCAGGTTGTGCAACATGCAGCATGCCACAATGATCTGGCACACCTTCTTCGGTGAGTAGTATACGGAGCCACCTGTTAGATGGAGGCACCGGAATCTGGCCTTCAGGAGTGTAGGAGGCTGGCCTGGCTTGTAGTGGGTACCAAGGGGTACTTACACTCTGTACCAGGTCCAGTTATCCCTTATTAGTGTAGAAGAGGTGTTTCTAGCAGCTTAGGCTGATAGAAGGTAGCTATAGCAGAGCAGCTTAGGCTGAACTAGGGGACATACAAAGTTCCTACTACTGGTGTCATATGCACAATATCATAAAAAACACAATACACAGATATACTAAAAATAAAGGTACTTTATTTTTATGACAATATTACAAAAGTATCTCAGTGAGTACCATCAGTATGAGGATGCCAAATATACACAAGATATATGTACACAATACCAAAAATATGCAGTAATAGCAAAAGGAAGTAATGCAAGCAGTGTAAAGTTACAATGTATTGCAATAGGAGCACATAGTTATAGGGGCAACACAAACCATATACTCCAAAAGTAGAATGCGAATAACGTATGGACCCCAAACCTATGTGAGCTTGTAGAGGGTCGCTGGGACTGTAAGAAAACAGTGAAGGTTAGAAAAATAGCCCACCCCAAGACCCTGAAAAGTAGGTGTAAAGTGCACCTATATTCCCCAGAGAGCACAGAAGTCGTGATAGGGGAATTCTGCAAGGAAGACCAACACCAGCAATGCAACCAAAGTGGATTTCTGGACGAGAGTACCTGTCGAACAAGGGGACCAAGTCCAAGAGTCGCAACAAAGTTGAGAGTGGGCAGATGCCCAGGAAATGTCTGTTGAGGGTGCAAATCAGCTGCCACCGGATGGTAGAAGCTGTGGATTCTGCAAGAACGAAGAGGGCTAGAAACTTCCCCTTTGGGGGATGGATGTCCCACGTCATGTAGAAGCTTGCAGAGGTGTTCCCACGCAGAAAGACTGCAAACAATCCTTGCTAGCTGCAAGGGTCGTGGTTAGGGTTTTTGGATGCTGCTGTTGCCCAGGAGTGACCAGGATGTCGCCAATTGTGTGAGGAGACAGAGGGGGCACCCAGCAAGACAGGGAGCCCTCCCATAAGCAGGCAGCACCCACAGAAGTGCCGGAACAGGCACTACAAAGAGGAGTGAACCGGAGCTCACCCGAAGTTGCAAAAGGAGATCCCACAACGCCGGAGGACAACTCAGGAAGTTGTGCACTGCAGGTTAGAGTGTCGGGGACCCAGGTTTGGCTGTGCACAAAGGAAATTCTGGAAGAGTGCACAGGAGCCGGAGCAGCTGCAAATCACGCGGTACCCAGCAATGCAGTCTAGCGTGGGGAGGCAAGGACTTACCTCCACCAAACTTGGACTGAAGAGTCACTGGACTGTGGGAGTCACTTGGACAGAGTTGCTGAGTTCCAGGGACCACACTCGTCGTGCTGAGAGGGGACCCAGAGGACCGGTGATGCAGTCTTTTGTTGCCTGCGGTTGCAGGGGGAGGATTCCGTCGTCCCACGGGAGATTTCTTTGGAGCTTCTAGTGCAGAGAGGAGGCAGACTACCCCCACAGCATGCACCACCAGGAAAACAGTTGAGAAGGCAGCAGGATCAGCGATACAAGGTTGCAGTAGTCGTCTTTGCTACTTTGTTGCAGTTTTGCAGGAGTCCTGAGCAGTCAGCGGTCGATTCCTTGGCAGAAGGTGAAGAGAGAGATGCAGAGGAACTCTGATAAGCTCTTGCATTCGTTATCTAAAGAATTCCCCAAAGCAGAGACCCTAAATAGCCAGAAAAGGAGGTTTGGCTACTTAGGAAGGAGGATAGGCTAGTAACACAGGTAAGAGCCTATCAGGAGGAGTCTCTGACGTCACCTGCTGGCACTGGCCACTCAGAGCAGTCCAGTGTGCCAGCAGCACCTCTGTTTCCAAGATGGCAGAGGTCTGGAGCACACTGGAGGAGCTCTGGGCACCTCCCCTGGGAGGTGCAGGTCAGGGGAGTGGTCACTCCCCTTTCCTTTGTCCAGTTTCGCGCCAGAGCAGGGCTGGGGGATCCCTGAACCGGTGTAGACTGGTTTATGCAGAGATGGGCACCATCTGTGCCCATCAAAGCATTTCCAGAGGCTGGGGGAGGCTACTCCTCCCCAGCCCTGACACCTATTTCCAAAGGGAGAGGGTGTAACACCCTCTCTCTGAGGAAGTCCTTTGTTCTGCCTTCCTGGGCCAAGCCTGGCTGGACCCCAGGAGGGCAGAAACCTGTCTGAGTGGTTGGCAGCAGCTGCAGTGAAATCCCGGGAAAGGTAGTTTGGCAGTACCCGGGTCTGTGCTAGAGACCCGGGGGATCATGGAATTGTCTCCCCAATGCCACAATTCCATGATCTTAGACATGTTACATGGCCATGTTCGGAGTTACCATTGTGACGCCATACATAGGTAGTGACCTATGTATAGTGCACGCGTATAATGTTGTCCCCGCACTCACAAAGTCCGCTGAATTTGCCCGGAACGATGTGGGGGCACCTTGGCTAGTGCCAGGGTGCCCACACACTAAGTAACTTAGCACCCAACCTTTACCAGGTAAAGGTTAGACATATAGGTGACTTATAAGTTACTTAAGTGCAGTGGTAAATACTGTGAAATAACGTGGATGTTATTTCACTCAGGCTGCAGTGGCAGGCCTGTGTAAGAATTGTCAGAGCTCCCTATGGGTGGCAAAAGAAATGCTGCAGCCCATAGGGATCTCCTGGAACCCCAATACCCTGAGTACCTCAGTACCATATACTAGGGAATTATAAGGGTGTTCCAGTGTGCCAATGTGAATTGGTGAAATTGGTCACTAGCCTGTTAGTGACAATTTGTAAAGAGAGAGCATAACCACTGAGGTTCTGGTTAGCAGAGCCTCAGTGAGACAGTTAGGCATCACACAGGGAACACATACATATAGGCCACAAACTTATGAGCACTGGGGTCCTGACTAGCAGGGTCCCAGTGACACATAACAAACATACTGAAAACATAGGGTTTTCACTATGAGCACTGGGCCCTGGCTAGCAGGATCCCAGTGAGACAGTGAAAACACCCTGACATACACTCACAAACAGGCCAAAAGTGGGGGTAACAAGGCTAGAAAGAGGCTACTTTCTCACAAGGAGGCCGAACGTCCTCTCAATAATACGCCTAGTTCGGCCATGTGCCTAATTGTAGCTGTCCTCTGCCCTTGTCCTGGCATTCCTCACTGTGGTCAGTAGCCATGAGAGGTTGGGGTAACCAGAGTCACCTGCAAATTCTGAGGAATACCTGTTAGACACACACTAGCCCTTAGGGACTACCCCGTACCCAGACACCTACTCATACTGTGTGGGGACCTTGGGCTCACCTATTAGCCACACCCGGTGCCTCTGGAGTTGGCCCATCACATATGGGATACTGATATTCCGCAATATATAGGCGTCATGCACAGAGCCAGGATACTTGGCATTCACATGGGAGATGTACTGGTCCGCCAAACACACCATTTCCACATTCATCGAATGGTAGCTTTTTCTATTTCTGTACACTTGTTCATTTCTGCGGGGGGGACAAATGCCACATGTGTACCATCAATGGCACCAATGATGTTGGGGATATGTCCCAGGGCATAGAGGTCAGCTTTCACTGTGGCCAAATCATCCACCTGGGGGAACACGATGTAGCTGCGCATGTGTTTCAGCAGGGCAGACAAAACTCTGGTCAACATGTTAGAAAACATTGGCTGAGACATCCCAGATGCCATGGCCACTGTAGTTTGAGAGGAGCCACTTGCCAGGAAATGGAGCACTGACAGGACTTGCACTAATGGGGGGATCTCTGTGGGCTGGCGAATAGATGACATCAGGTCTGGCTCCAACTGGGCAACCAGCTCTTGGATTGTGGCACTATTAAGTCTGTAGGTGAATGTGATGTGCCTGTCTTCCATTGTCGATAGGTCAACAAGGGGTCTGTACACCGGAGGATGCTGCCATCTTATCATCTGCCCCAGTGGTTGTAGAGGAGAACGGTGAGCAGAGGTTCATTTACCACATAGGTAGCACAACTGTGTCTGCAGTAATGTTAGTAAATCCGTGTGTGAAAAGTTAGTCCGTATATGTGCCAATATGTGCTGTGACGCAGTTAGGTGCCATGCCATGTGCACCCCTGAAATGGTGGCTGCCTGACCTGTGAGGAGGGACAAGGGGAAATGAGGTAACTGCGCTGGTGTTATGCAGCGTCGCGGTAGACGGCCGAAGACCGCCGCGCAACTCAGCATTGGTTATCATTGGGCCCTATGGGTTTCAGGAGCCAATGGCCATGTACGCCGGAGGTGATGGTACGCACCGCTGCAGACGTGACGGCCATTTTCTATTTGTTCACTCACTTCATACCTGACCATCAACAGGAGAGGACCTACACTGCAAGTGCTGCTGTGACTTGAGTCTGGAAGCGACAATGGCTCTTGTGTCTGGGGAAAGGGCCCCTGCCTTCACTGTGGAGGAGCTGGAAAAAACTGGTAGATGGGGTCTTCCCCCAGTACACGCTACCCTACGGTCCTCCAGACAAACAGGTGAGTACACTGTGAGCATGATGTGTGGGCAATGCCTGTTTGGAGTGGTGTGGATGGAACCCACATGTGTGCTGCATGTGAGGATGGTCAGTGTATGTGCGTCAGGGCATGGGTAGGAACTGGTGAGGATGGGTGAGTAATTTCCTTTCCTCCTGTACTTTTCCTCTAGGTCAGCGCCCACCAGACGAAGGGTATTTGGCGTGCCATCGCCAAGGAAGTGCAGACCCTGGGGGTCTATCACAGACCGAGCACCCACTGCCGCAAGAGATGGGAGGACATGCGCCGCTGGAGCAAGAAGACGGCGGAGGCCCAGCTGGGGCTGGCCTCCCAAAGTGGAAGGGGTGCCCCACCATGACCCCCCTGATGTACCGCATCCTGGCGATGGCCTATCCGGAGTTGGATGGGTGCTTGAGGGCATCACAGCAGCCACAAGGAGGTGAGTACAGTGTCATAAAGCTGACTCTGCGTGGTTTAGGAGGGATGTGGGTGGGGAGTGTGGCCTGTGGGTGCCCCTTGGCCAGGGCGGTCATGCCAGGGTAGGTCTCTTGTTTGCAGGCTCAGAAGTACCCCTACCCCAATGGTACAATTGAACAGCTACTAATGTGCAGGGTCCTGTGGGTGTCAGCTGTGCATATGTTGGTGTTAGGCATTGTACCCCTTGGGGTTGTGACTACCATAGTGAGTGGTTGGGCAAGGCCTAGTGCACAGGGTAGCTCTGTGTGTGTTGTGTCCGCCAGCGGTAGTGGTGTTGCTGGCATTGACCATGTGTGTCCTCTGCCTCTCCCCCCCCTTCTTGTTTTGTCACCCTGTCCTTGTGTGCATTAGCATCATCTGGCAGAGGAACAGAGGCACCGACGACGGAGGGAGCTGCATCCCACATGGCCCAGGAGGGTGAATCCACGGAGAGTGAAGGCACCAGTGGGACGGAGGGCGAGGGGAGCACTACGACGGGTACGGGGGGATACCAACGACAGCGACTCCTCCTCTGATGGAAGCTCCCTGGCGGTGGCAGACACCTCTGTGCCCACCCCATCAACAGGTACAGCCGCCATCCCCCCTACCAGCACTGCCCTCCCAGCAGCCCCTCAGCGTGTTTCCCGTGCCCGCTCAGCCAGGAGGGTGGGCATCTCCTTCGCCCCAGGCACCTCAGGCCCTGCCCCAGTGAGCCCTGCTGCCCTCAGTGAGAAGGCTATTGACCTCCTGAGATCCCTCACTGTTGGGCAGTCAACCATTCTGAATGCCATCCAGGGTGTCAAGAAGAATTTGCAGCAAACAAATGCATACCTGGAGGGCATTCATTCTGGCGTGGCGGCCCAACAGAGAGCATTTCAGGCTCTGGCCTCAGCACTGATGGCAGCCATTGTCCCTTTGTCCAGCCTCCCCCCTCCAACTTCCACTACCCAGACCCAATCCCCTCTACCTCAGCCTATCCCAAGCACACCATCAGACCAGCATGCACACACATCAACAGACAAAAGTGACTCAGGAAAACATAAGCACCACACATCCCACAGGCACTCACACAGGCACCATACCCGTGCACACATACCAACATCCACTTCCTCCACTGTGTCCCCCTCCTCCATGTCCTGCACCTCCCTCCCAGTCTTGTCTCCACTCACACCTGCATGCACTACATCATCAGCCACTACCTCCATCACCAGCATGTCTATCACTACACACCGCTCACATGCAATCACCACCTCACCACCATTCACACGTCCCCTGTGTCCTCTCCCAGTGTGTCTGTGAGCCCTCCTCCCAAAGTACACAAACGCAGGCACACACCCACTCAACAGCCATCCACCTCACAACAGCCTCCATCCCATGCACCTTCACCCAAACTCAGCAGACGTACACCTCCTACAACCACTACCTCTTCCTCCACTCCCACACCCCCTCCATCTTCCCATCCCAGTGTGTCTAAAAAACATTTCCTACCTAACTTGAACCTCTTCCCTACACCTCCCCCCCCCGTCCGTCCCCTAGGGCCAGGATGTCTTGATCCCAGCCCAGCACCTCAGCCACCACATCTGCGTCTGCTGTGAGCCATGCAAGTTGGGGTGGATCGAAGGGGGCACCCGTCAGAGCCTCCCAGTGTGCCACCTACAGATGGGAAGGACCAACCTATTCTGCCACCTGCAAAGGTCAAAAAGGGGCCGGCTTCCAGCAGGGGTAGGGAAGCGCCACAAGACAAAGGGCATGTCACCTCAGGCCACAATGCCTCCTGGTGAGGGGATGGTGACCACCATATCGTCAGGGAAGTCAGCGACCTGTTCCACAGTAACCACCGCCGCAACGACTGCCACCGGAACCGCCACCTGCACCGCCACTCTAACAAAGTCAGTCTGCAGCATCCTCCCCAAGGATCAGCCATCCAAGGCTGCCAAAGACGGTATGGTGTCTCCCTCCACCACAACAGACACTTGCACCACAGCCAGCACCGGCAGCATCTCCGCCGCAGCCACCGCCACCTGCACCACCATCTGCACCGCCACGTGCCCAGCCGGTACATCTCTGTCGGACGTCAGCAGCATCACAAGTGGGCAGCTATTCGAGTCTGCAGGTGACGTCCTGGACACGCCACTTGAGGCACCACCTCCATCACTGGCACTACCAGCAGTTTGCAGCCTAAGTCGCCGCAAGATGGAGTGTGGCTCTGCCTCCATGGAGTATCATGCTACCTGTTCCAGGTACATCGCGTGGCTCAGACACCCAGGTGAGAGGATGTTAACTGCCACACCCCAGGTGTAGCATCACTGGGCAAAAAGGCCCCTCCAGAGCCAGTGGAGAGATACATCCACTCACCCAATCCTTGGCAGGATGAAGCACACTGGGCACAAAGGCCCCTCCAGAACCAGTGGAGAGATACATCCACTCACCCAATCCTTGGCAGGATGAAGCACTCTGGGCACAAAGGCCCCTCCAGAACCAGTGGAGAGATACATCCACTCACCCAATCCTTGGCAGGATGAAGCACTCTGGGCACAAAGCCCCCTCCAGAACCAGTGGAGAGATACATCTACTCACCGAATCCTTGGCAGGATGAAGCACTCTGGGCACAAAGCCCCCTCCAGAACCAGTGGAAGAAGGCATCCACTCCCCCAATCCTTGACAGGATGAAGCACTCTGGGCACAAAGCCCCCTTCCAGAACCAGTGGAGAGATACATCCACTCACCCAATCCTTGGCAGGATGAAGCACTCTAGGCACAAAGCCCCCTCCAGAACCAGTGGAAGAAGGCATCCACTCACCAAATCCTTGGCAGGATGAAGCACTCTGGGCACAAAGCCCCCTCCAGAACCAGTGGAGAGATACATCCACTCACCCAATCCTTGGCAGGATGAAGCACACTGGACACAAAGCCCCCTCCAGAACCAGTGGAGAGATACATCCACTCACCCAATCCTTGGCAGAATCAAGCACACTGGGCACAAAGCCCCCTCCAGAACCAGTGGAGAGATACATCCACTCACCCAATCCTTGGCAGGATGAATCACTCTGGGCACAAAGCCCCCTCCAGAACCAGTGGAACATGTCACCCACTTGAGAGACTGTGGCTTTGCACTCCCCAGGAGCAAGCAGTGGGCAAACCACCAACTTGAGAGACTGGAGAGACTGTGGCTTTGCACTCCCCAGGAGCAAGCAGTGGGTAACCCACCCACTTGAGAGACTTGAGAGACTGTGGCTTTGGACTCCCCAGGACTAAGCAGTGGGAATGGAGCCCCCTCGAGGAGCAGTGGCGTCATACCATCTTCCAGCTGAGGAGCCCCCTCTCCCCTTCCCCCTGAGGTGCCTGTGTTTTTTCGACCTGATGCCCCTGCAGTGTTCTCTCTGTTTTTGAGGCAGGTGTCATGTGTGGGCTTTGCCCATGCTTTTTGTGACCACTGGTCCATGGACATTTACAAGGGACAGTGTACGGCCTTGTGTACATAATGTAAATATTTGTATATACTGATTATTTGCTTTTCTCTTGATATATCTGAATGTTCCAATATAACACTGGTTAGACTCATTTCCTTTTGTCCTTGCATTCTTCCAGGGGGTGACGGGGTGTACCTGTATTGTTGTTGGATATGTTTGTGTGTATGGTGTTGTGGGTGAGGTTGGGGGGTGGGGGTGTTGCGTGCTGCGTGTGTGTGACACTCTCTTTTCCTTCCTCCCCTCCCCTTTGTGCTATGTGCTGTACTCACCGTTGTCGCCGCCGCCTTCTTTCTACTTCGTGGTGTATTAGTAGATACACCAAAATGGGGAGGATCTGCAGTTCAGGCTCCATGGCATCCTGGTTCTTCGTGGAGTGTCGAGAGGTGAGTGGTTTCCCTTCCAAAGACTGTTTCCGCTGTGCTTTTGTGGCATTGGTACTGCCCCGGAAAAGCTGGCGGATTGGTGCCTTGTAATAGTGTGGGCGGTACATTGCTTCCGCCTGTCTGTTGGCTGTGACTGCTGCGGTGTTTGTTGCTACCGCCGTGGCGGTCAGAGTGTTAAAGTGGCTGTCTATGTTGGTGGTTTCCGCTGTGGTCGTGATTCAATTTTTTTTACCGCCCGCCTGTTGGTGGTGTTACCGCCGCTTTAACACTGACCTCCAGGGTTGTAATGAAGGCCTAAATCTCTTTCCAGGATTGGAATGGGAAGGAGTAGTGAAAAGGGTGAAGAGGGAAGGGTCGCTCCACAAAGAAAATATTTCCTGTATGAAAAAAATAAAAATTTGACCACTACACAAAGGTCATGGAGTTTCAGCATGTGTAAATGTACAATGTATGCAATTATATATTGCTGTAATTAGACTTTTACAAGAGTTTTTCCAGACTTAGGCCTGAAATCTTCAGCTATTGCAGCTTGTCATTTTCTGTTGTATGTAGAAAGACATTGAGTTGCAGGGTTGAAGGGCTAAAGCAGACAATGAACAATAACCGGTGTTTGCATTATGATCATAGGGACTTAGAGCAGAAATGTACTAGAGGGTCATTGGGTTTTACTGGTTTGCAGTGACTGATTTTCTGCAGTAGATTTATTTGGGGAACTAATAGAGAGTTGGAAAGATGAGCAGATGACAGTGAAATTAAAGAGGGTGAGCTCCCCAAAAAAGTGACAGCCAGCCCACTTCACAACTTGGCATAACTACTCAAGGCACTCTATCAAAATACCCTATTTAATTTCTTAGATGAATTTGAGCTCTTTACATCAAACACAGTTAAGTTGAAGAGGTGCCACCGATGGCCAAACTGTTAATTACCATTTCTGGTCCCTGATGACAATGTAAAGCAGATTTATTGGCCATCAAAGTCCAGCCTAACCCAGAGTTGGTCAATGGTAGTGTAATTACTAATCCAACAATAGTTGCTGCTTATTATTCTCCTAGAACCAAATTAGAAAAGCATAATAGAGAAATTAGATCATATATTTGTTAAGCTTGCACTGGAACCTTCAGATTCTAATATGCATTAGGTGGAGAATCAACTGGTGAAATATTGTTCCAGCATGACCATCAGGCTGACATCAGGGTCTTTTAGTTCATAATGTATTAGTACTTGCTTTAGTTTTTTAAAACCAACAGTCACAATACATTAACTGTAACTCACAACTTTTCCATGTACACATACATACATACATGCATATATCACAAATAATAGTAATTACAATAAAAGGTATAATATTGCAAATCACATCTTTTGTAAAAATAGAAAACAGTGTATGGTAGAGTGGCGAGTTATAGGTAATGTAATGTTGAATACACTGTGTATGAATATGCACAACTTATGATAACTTGAGGGTTTTGCATAAACTATCATTTAAAGGTATATGTTTACAATTTCACATTTTTGTATATTTTACGTTTAGCTTGTAGTTAAAGACTAAACAAACTTATATTAATTTAAAGTTGTTGTGTAATTAGTACATTTAAAGTCTAACTATAAATTTAGAATTTGTAATGTTTGTGTATTTTAAGTCTGGTTGGTATAGAAAGTATAAGTAATGTTTCCCTAACTATAACACAGGTTTAATCTTTGTTTTTTTCATTGATTGTCAATGATTTTTTTTATTTTTAATAAAAATGTGTTCTGAATCATAGAGTTTAGTCCTCAAGTGGAGTGTCAATAATTGGAGTGGAAGTACAGTACAGTGGAAGAGAGGGTTGCATAGTCTACTGACGTAGAGTGGCATAGAGTGGAATGTTATAGTAGAGTAGGGTAGAGTGGAGTCATGTAGAGTGGAGTATAGTGGAGTGGAATGTCATACAGAAGAATAGAGTGAAGGGGAGTGGAGTGCAGTTGAATAGCATACAGTTGAATAAATTGTTATACAATGAAGTGGTATGCTGTGTAGTACTGTGGGGTGGAGTGCACTGGAGTGGACTGGCATAGTGTAGAGTCAAGTAAAGTGTTATACATTTGAGTGGTGTACTGTACAATACATGCATTACAGTGTAGTCATATGTCATAGAAAGCTGGAAAGTGTTGTAGAGTGGAATAGAGTGTTGTACACTGGAGTGTAGGGACATTGAGTGGCATAGAGGGTTGTGCGCTCTAATGTAAGGCGACGAGTGATGTACAGTGTTGTATAGTGGCACAAAGTATCGTAGAGTCTTGTAGAGTGGAGTAGTGTGTGGTACTGTCGCGTGGGCTCTCATTATCCTAAATGAGACTACTGGATTTCTAGGCAGCAGGATCGATCACGGTGTGGGGGACTGAGTCGGACCCACGTGTAAGGAACTCTGTCACCCTAAATCCGGTTTTTGCTCCGGCTAACTAGCAGTGCCTCATTTCTCCCAAGGGGAAGAGATGACTGGGCAGCCGAGCGCATGACATCTTTCGAACTTCTCAGGGAAGTCGTGGTCACTCAGATCCAAACCAACTCTCTCATTTACAGTATGATCTCGTATACAAATGATAAAGGCAGTATATGTTTTATATAATGTTTTAATAAAACGACTGCATTTTAGATAATAAGGCGTGAGCCGCAATAACCAGAACCATACAACACAGTAGGATTGAAATAATCACCAGGAGAGTAAAACATAAGAACAAAGCTATCATGGTGTCTAATAGTTTCTACTCTCCCTCTGCTTGGTCTATTTCGAGCACAGCATGTTAAGCTTCTAACTTGCCTTTCTGAATCCCTGGGGAGACATCAGCCCTCATACCTGAGCAAAGGCCTGTGATCTTGGTTCAGCATCTGCAACGAGGCAGTCAGCGTCTAGTTGTGGTTCCCTGGTCGGAATCTCCCTCTTGCGGGTATTGAGACAAGGAAGTGATTTTATAACTAACATGTCAGCGTAATCACAAAATGTCCCTACGCAGGAATGCCAAAGACTAAACTCCTACCACGTCTATCGGCAATGTTCCAGACTGTATCCTTGACTGAAGCACAGAGTGAACAGGAATGTGTTATGGAGAACTCCAGTGCTGAAGTAGGCTAAACAGTGTGATATGAATAAAAAACAAGACCGTAGAACTGGCTATTTGAAAAATAACAGTATGAAGCCTAATAAAAAGCATTTAGAGCAAAGTGCACAGAGGCTCTAAGCTGCAAGCAAATGAATAAAATACATCCAGGGCAAAGTGCACAAAGGCCTAAAGCCTGAAGCTAATGCGCAAAGGATACGTAAAACTAACCACACTACACCCTCCCCTTGTCGGTAGCAAGTGGTTCCAATAATATAAAAGTATGCCCCAGATATAAAAAATACCTAAAAACATATATATTTCGACAAGGTCAGAGGACAACAAAGTCATAAATTTGGGAAGCATGTGACGATAAATCCAAATACAATATAATGTCAATTTTCGAGGGGAAAATAAAAATCCAATTGTCAGACAGAAGCAATAGAAAGCAGGAGCTCCTCCACTTCGATATATGCCAATATCGGAAGATCCACGCCACAAAGTACCATGGAACAGATGTGTTCCAAAGCCCCAAAACCATTCAGGGCGGCACCTCGTGCAGGGCCTATGAATGAGACAATACCATCTTCCTCCAGGAAGGGAATCTCATAAACTGCCTCACGAAGCAAACGCAACCGTAGTGCACAAGTCTGGGAATGAGCCCTAATCGGGAACATCAACAGATCAGTTTCGACAACTGGAGGGCGCTGCAGTGAGAGACAGAAAGCCAGTGCATGTTCAAACGAGCACCAAAGGCAGCGAAACACGGGTTGCACACAATCCAAAACTGGTCGGAATGACAGAGACCAGTCACACTCCAAATGTCCCAGGAGTGTCGCTCCAAAATGCTGCATCATGCGTTCACGACACAGCTGCGCTGACGGGAGCAGCAATATAGGATCTCATCGTGGCGGGACAGCCATTGCGAAAAAATAGCAACAATAGCAAGACTCCAGCCAATAAAGCCAAAGTAATCGGGAAACCCCCAAAAATGCTTCCGAAAATAGAGTATATAGCCGAAGGTATCAAACCGAATATGGAAGAGAAGGCACCGCCAACGATTGGTCTGGCTCTAATATTTAGGTCCGGCTGACTCTCTCGGTCTCATATATATTTTGACTCCTCGGTTCCGTAAGCGGAGACGTCCGTGGGGCTGAGGATTTCCGCCACCACGGGATAGGTACATCCTATTACTTAGTGGTTGGTTGTTCAAGCTTGAACTTTAAAAGGAAAACCCGATATTGGTGTGCCTTCTCTGACCTAGTGCTGTTTTTTTTTTGACAAATGGCGAATCCTAATGTAGTGAATATAGCAATCAATATGCGACAACCGCTCACAGGACATCTGGTGGCACATGGCCTGACGGTCCAGGGGGGTCCGGTCACTTTTGTGGTGGATGCCCATGCAGCCTATAGAACAGAACTTTTTTATTCTTGGGTCGTATTTCCAGCAGTTGATGGGGGTACAAACACTTTTCACGAATACACTGTTGCGAATGTCCCTGGACAGTACAGGGCATATGCTTACTTAGAGATACCTTTATCTTATCAAGAACACCATAATTGGCTTGATGCGCCCTCCCACAGACAGTAGCACAGGTAAGGTTAGGTCCACTGAGTAATGATGGTCCGACCTGGCCTTTATTGGCTACTTACACACCATATCCTACGGTTGCTAACTTGCCAGTGGCTGACGTTCGTCGTTTATATATAGACTTGGCAACTACATACAGAAGACTGGTTCAGTTTGTAATGCAGGCATTAAATACTAATGCAGCGCGTGCTGCTCCGGCGCACCCACAGGCGGTGGTTCCGAGTATCAATCCGGCCACTGTACTCTCAGTTATGGGTAAGGTACCGGCTAAACGTGAGGAAACTCCATTTTGGCTGGCGCAAAAAATTAATACGCTGGAAGCAGTATTTCCCCATACAGGACCTCAGGATAAACATAGAATATTGACGATGTGTTTGCCGTATGGGATGGTTCCTCCGGTGGACCTTTGTAATACCTGGGGCACGGTGTTTGCCGCGCTCTACACTACGGCACACGGTACACCGACATTAGCTAATTTACCGGAAGTGCTTAAACAAATTCAAGATGAATATGGGGCTGCCCCTGCCTTAGATTTGGGCATGCAGTTAATGGGCAATTTTGCTGCACTTTCTTCTATTATTTTGAGTAATCTCAAGGGAGAGGCAGTAGCACTAGCAGTGCGAATGCGTCTTCGGGACGTTCCGCAGATTAATCAAGAGCGGGAACTCCTGAGAATAATTGCAGAAACATATTCTAGTATTGGTTGTGATAGCCTAGAGGCTAGATCACAAAAAACCCAATTACAGGGTAAAAATAATAAAGACAATGCTAAACAACAGCAACCTGAGGGTACTAAAAAGCGCTGGGATAAAAAACAACAGCAAATACCTAAGAAAGATGGGGGACAGTCTCCGCAACCGGAGACCCCGCAGAATAGGTATAATCTCAGGAATAGGGATAATTTGAAGACGCCCGAAAGATATCAATATACTGATACACGCCAATCTCGTTCCTTTCAGGACTCCTCAGAGAAGAGAAGTGAAAGAGGTGGGTGGTCAGAGCGGAGAACGGAGTACGTGAAACCAAGACAGGATTCACAACGCTCAACGGAGGTTTCTATTAAACAAGAAGAGAAACCGCTGCAACAAAAACAGCAATTTAAAAAGAAGAAAGTGGCAGCAGTCTCATTTAGACATGCCGCTCAAGAATAGAGTTCTCTTGACGAACAAGACATGGGCGTTGGCACTGTTAGACAGCGCGGCAGAGGTCACAATAATTCGCCGGAGTCTTCTAGAGCATCTGGAGGTGAAAGCAACTGATGACTTCATACAAGTCGAAACGGCGGATATGCGCGTCTCTGATCCTGATAGAGTATATAAGGTGACTCTGCAATTAGAAGGGGACATTGACCGCATTGTACACGCCATCTTTTGGGACCATGTGGTAAAATCATATGATGTTCTGCTGGCCGAACAAGATTGGCCGCCTGACTTTGTTCGCGACTGCCCAGTGGGGGAAGAGGTTATTACACCTTCCTTCTCACCACTTGTTCCGAGAGAACTAGCGGAGTTCTATAGTAAATTATGGGCTCTTGCACAGGCCCCCGCTCTATATAGAAATAATGTGGGGTGGGATAGACAATCACCTTATCATGTAATTCCAATAAAGGGCGAACCTCAGCCGCAGCCGCAGTATCCTATCAAATTTGAAGCAAGGGCATCAGGTAGGAATATTCTTACACAATTGGAGTACCAGGGTGTAATTGAGCCCTGTGTCTCGCCGATGAATAATCCCTTATTTCCGGTTGCTAAACAGAACCATTCATATAGGATAGTGGTGGATTACAGACATTTAAATGGTCATACACGCACATATGCAATACAGAATTCACATAGCGCAGCGCTTATGAATAATATAGTGTGTAAAAAATACAAAACAACGTTAGATATCTCGAATTTATTTTTCTGCCAAAATATAGCACCCGAAAGTCGGGACTATACCAGTTTCAGTGCGTTTGGCTCTCAGAAAAAGTTTTGTTGTTTGCCTCAGGGGTAAAAGAATAGCCCAGGACTGTTTTCGGCTTGTGTAACAGAAATTCTGCACGAGTTGGACCCTGAAGCGTTATCATATGTTGATGGCATATATTTGACAGACAATGAGATTCTGCAACATCTAAGGCGTGTATCGCGCATTGTTGTGGGGTTTGCTGAAATTGGCTATAAGTTTAATTTTAAGAAATCGAAGATTGCCTTCCTCAGCGTCATTTTCCTGGGATATGAGTTGTCGAAAGAGGGCAGGAGCTTGGCGCCACATTTTTTGGAGAAATGTGCTCAATTGCAGCCTCCTAATACGGTTCGGAAGCTCCAGTCATTGTTGGGGTTTCTGAATTTTGGCAGAACTTGCATTCCTGAATATGCTACGCGTATAAAACCCTTATACGAGTTGATTCGTCCTAATTTTTCGAGTAGATTTTGGACGATTGAGCATACACATATACTACGAGATTTGCAAACTGATCTCTTAGCAGTTAAACATTTACACACACAGGACAATAAAACACATTTAGTCATCAGGGTGATACCTGGGGCTGTTGTGTTTACATATGTCACCTTTAATGAGGGTGAGACAGTCCCGATTGCATACAAGTCCCACTTGTATTCTGCTGCAGAACAACGATTTGCGCAAACTGAGAAAATACTCACTGCCGTACAGATGGCTGTGATTAAAGAAAGACCTCTTGCCCAGGGCCAACGCATTATTGTCGTTTCCCCGATTCCGGCCTTAGAGGCTGTTACAAAAGCGAGTGTCCCTAATTCAAAAGCTTTACACCTGCGATGGATACAATGGGCTACGTCTTTGACAGCCACTGATGTAGATTACATATTTGACCCTAAACTGCAGACTCAAGAATTTCTTCAATATGAAATGGAGTACCCAGTTCCTGCTGGCACATTGCCTATTGACCAATATCAGGTGGTCATGTATACCGATGGCTCTGCGCAACCAGCGGTTGGGACTAAACAACAGTATTCTGCTGCATGTGCGGTGGTGAGCGGCACTATGGAGGGGGAAGTGTTCTGCCCCCGACATACTTATACTAAAACCTTGGGAGATTGCACGGCACAGCTGGCTGAGCTCAAAGTTCTATTGTTAGCGTTGGAGCACGCGGATCCGGCGATTTTAACCTTGCTGGTCTGTGACTCCTACTACTGTGTTCAGTCTTTCAATGAATATCTACACTATTGGAAGTTGAATGGGTTCAGAGATTCTAAGGGCAACACCATTAAACACAAATTGTTGTGGGGTAAGGTTGCGGATCTGAAAGAGACACTTCCTAAGGTCCATGTTGTGCATACACTTGGACACCAGCGCGTTGGGATACACGTTGCTGGGAATACTTTGGCTGATGAAGCCGCGAAGTCGGCAGTGGCTGTTGCCACTGTGGCCGCAGTGACTCGTTCGAGTTCCAAACCTGACACAGAGATTTTGGCTGCCATAAAAGCTACGGCTGATGGCACACCATTTCCTAAAGGATTTCCTTCTAAGTATCGTTACTGCTTGAGTAGTGCGTTCAATGCTGTTGTTAATATTCCAGGCATTGGTGAACGTGATTTACCAAATAAAATTGAGAGACCTCGATTAATTTCTGCAGCACATGAGGGGGCGGCATCTGCACATGCTGGTGTGGCTGCCACTATTTTGCTTTTACAGGCTCGTTACTGGTGGCCTGGTCTCTATAAAGAGACAAAGCAATATGTCCTTTGTTGTGATGTTTGTCAACAAATTAAAGCTTCATCGGCCAGACGCCCGCAGCAGACGCCCCTTCTAATTTCAAACAAACCTTTACAGTGTGTGTACTTGGATCATTGTGGTCCGTTGACCCCAGACAGTGCATACAAATATATCATGGTTGCTGTAGATTCGTGCTCCAGATTTGTGTGGGTCTGGCCATAACGCTCGGCTGACGCTCGGACTGTTATTAAAGATTTGCGCATCTTTGTCGATACATTTGCAGTTGCGGCTTTTCATTCAGACCAGGGCCCTGCTTTTGCCTCCATGGCATTCAGGGACACCATGGCTTCGTTGGGGGTCCAACTCCAATTCTCGTCTCCATTTCATCTCGAAGGAAATTCTGTCGTGGAGCGTTTAAATCGTGATTTAAAGCAATCCTTAACGGCCAGAGTTATAGGTACGGGTCGTAGTTGGCTAGCCCACCTGTATGGAGTACAGAGAGCACTTAATAACTTGCCTAGAAGGTCACTGGGGGGTCGTACTTCATATGAGTGCCTGTTTGGAACACGAATGTATGTTCCTGATCTAGATGGTACTGGTGTGGAGGCGGCAGATACGCCCTTTGACATAAATGATCGTGTCACTGTTTTGCAGGATTTACAGCAATTCCGTGAAGATAACTCTTCTGCAAGTGCTGCCTCCTCAGGAATTAAGGATGAGCCAGTAACTCCTATTGGTTGGATACCCAGGATTGGGGATCTAGTGCGTGAAAAGGTCGCAGTAAAGAAAGAATTTGGTCCTTCTTATCGAGCCCCACGTTGGGCGCAATGTCGCGTGGGCTCTCATTATCCTAAATGAGACTACTGGATTTCTAGGCAGCAGGATCGATCACGGTGTGGGGGACTGAGTCAGACCCACGTGTAAGGAACTCTGTCACCCTAAATCCGGTTTTTGCTCCGGCTAACTAGCAGTGCCTCATTTCTCCCAATGGGAAGAGATGATTGGGCAGCCGAGCGCATTACATCTTTGGAGCTTCTCAGGGAAGTCGTGGTCACTCAGATCCAAACCAACTCTCTCATTTACAGTATAATCTCATATACAAATGACAAAGGCAGTATAAGTTTTATATAATGTTTTAATAAAACGACTGCATTTTAGATAATAAGGCGTGAGCCGCAATAACCAGAACCATACAACACAGTAGGATTGAAATAGTCACCAGGAGAGTAAAACATAAGAACAAAGCTATCATGGTGTCTAATAGTTTCTACTCTCCCTCTGCTTGGTCTATTTCGAGCACAGCATGTTAAGCTTCTAACTTGCCTTTCTGAATCCCTGGGGAGACATCAGCCCTCATACCTGAGCAAAGGCCTGCGATCTTGGTTCAGCATCTGCAACGAGGCAGTCAGCGTCTAGTTGTGGTTCCCTGGTCGGAATCTCGCTCTTGCTTGTATTGGGACAAGAAAGTGATTTTATAACTAACATGCCAGCGTGATCACAAAATGTCCCTACGCAGGAATGCCAAAGACTAAACTCCTACCACGTCTATCGGCAATGTACCAGACTGTATCCTTGATTGAAGCACAGAGTGAACAGGGATGTGTTATGGAGAACTCCAGTGCTGAAGTAGGCTAAACAGTGTGATATGAATAAAAAACAAGACCGTAGAACTGGCTATTTGAAAAATAACAGTACGAAGCCTAATAAAAAGCATTTAGAGCAAAGTGCACAGAGGCTCTAAGCTGCAAGCAAATGAATAAAATACATCCAGGGCAAAGTGCACAAAGGCCTAAAGCCTGAAGCTAATGCGCAAAGGATACGTAAAACTAACCACACTACAGTACAGTTGAGTGGTTTCGAGTGGAGTGTCTTACAGTGCCATCCAGTGAGTAAACTGTCATGCAGTGGATTAGAGTTGGGTGGAATCCAGTGGAGTGGTAAAGCATAGAGTGGAGTGGAGTGGAGTATGGTAGAGAGGAGTGGCATACAGTGGAATAGCGTAGAGTGGAGTGGTGTAAAGTGGAGTGACAGAGTGAAGTGGAGTGGTGTAGATTGGACTGGTGAAGACTGGAGTGAGATACAGTCTCGTCACATACAGTGAAATAGTGTAGAGTAGAGTGGTGTACAGTGGAGTTCGTACAGTGGAATGACATATACTGGATTAGTGTAGCATACATTGGAGTGGCATAGAGTGGAGTGAGGTACAGTGTAGTGATATACCGTAGAAGAGAGTAGACTGGAGTGTGCGTAGACTGGAGTAATGTACAGTGGAATGGAGTAGAGTACAGTGTTGTGGAGAGGAATACAGAAGAGTGGAGTGCTGCAGAGTGGAGTGGGGTAGAGAGTAGTGGGGTAGACTATACTGCCACACAGTGTAATAGTGTACTGTTGAGTGGCACAGAGTGGAGTGTTGTAAAGTGGAGTGCCACACAGTGGAATAGCATACTGGCATAGAATGGATATGCAAAGAGTTGAGAGGCATACAGTGGAGTACCATGCAGTTGAGTGCTGTAGAGTGGAATAGCATTGAGTGTACTAGCTTATAGTGTAGTGACATAGAGTGGAGTATCATACAGAGGAATAGAGTGAAGTAATAGCATAGAGTGAAGTAGCACAGGGGTGGAGTGGCGCGGAATCGAGTGATGTACAATGCTATAGGGTACAGTGGATTGCTATACAGTGGAATGGTGTATAGTGGAGTGGCGTACAGTGGAGTGGCATACAATGGAATAGTGTAAAGTGCAGTGGTATACACTGAAGTAGCATATAGTGCAGTGGCATAGCATAGAGTGTAGTGTCATAGAGTGGAGTTGCGTACAATGAATAAGTATACAGTGGAGTAGCATAAAGCAGAGGTGGTGTGTGAAGTGGTGAGATGTAGACTGGAGTGCCATAGAATGGAGTGTATTTGAGTTTAATAGCATGCAAAGGAGTGCTGTAGAATGGAGTGGAGCAGAGTGGAGTGGCATACAGCATAATACATAGAGAAGAGAGGTGCATAATGGAGAAATGTAGAGTGTAGTGGCATAGAGTGGAGTAGTGTAGAGTGGAGTGTGTTATTTAAACCAGATATAGCATGAAAGTGTGTTATGGATGTTGATGTAATGTGGTCAGAATAGACATTATGAGGTGTAAATAGTAATTGTCTGTAGTATTTCTTAATAATGTAAGTAGTGTCAAAGTTATAAGTTTTAAAATACTTAGGGGGTCATTACAACATTGGCGGTAAAAGCCGCTTACCGCCGTGCAGAAGACCGCCAACACACCGACGTGGCTGCGGAAATCCGCCACAGCTATTATGACCCACATCCCGAAATCCGACAAAATTCAGACACCCTCACAAGTCCGCCACACCAAAGGTCAGTGATAAACTGGCGAAAACAAAACCTCCACCGTCACTCCAACAGAAATACGCCCATGCTATCACGACCCACGAATCCACGCGGCGGTCTTTCAACCGCGGTATTCCATTGGCGGTACACACCACCGCGCTCAAAATACACACACATCTCCAAAACACCACCACATTGGACAATTCAAAAGACACACACCTGATACACATACACACACCACTCCCACACACTCAATACTATATAAAACACACACCCATATCACCCACAAACCCCTACGACAAAAAAATCTGAAAGAAGGCCAGAGAGAGACACCACCATCCACAAACAAGCAGCCACAGGCACTCAACACCATCACCCACACTACTTCCACGCACAAAACACCACACACCACTACAGATCACCACACTTATCACAACATACACCACCCCACACATCACCTACACCACCCCATGGCACGGCAAAGACACCCCAGGTTCTCGGAGGAGGAGCTCAGGGTCATAGTGGAGGAAATCGTACGGGAAGAGCCACAGCTATTTGGATCACAGGTGCAGCACACCTCCATTGCTAGGAAGATGGAGCTATGGAGAAGAATAGTCGACAGGGTCAACGCAGTGGGACAGCACCCAAGAAATATGGACGACATCAGGAAGAGGTGGAACGACCTACGGGGGAAGGTGCGTTCCGTGGTCTCCAGGCACAACATCGCGGTACAGCGGACTGGCGGCGGACCCCCACCTCCTCCCCCACAACTAACAACATGGGAGGAGCAGGTCTTGACAATAATGCATCCTGAGGGCCTCACAGGAGTCGGTGGAGAAATGGACTCTGGTAAGTCAAATCTTAACTATCCTATCCCCCACCCTACCTGCATGCTATCACAGACCCCCACCCTCGCCCCCACCCCTATCACTCCAACTCCTCACAAATGTACCAATATCACAACCCCTCCATCCCAACACCAAGCCTGCATGCAAAAACAAAGCATGGACATCCATCACTATAGCATGCCCACTTCACATACCCATAACACCCCCCTCAACCATCATCACACAAGCCCACACACAGGAATGCCAGCACTGGGGTACACGGTCACCCACCCATTGCACACCATGAAACACACAGATGCAATAATCATGCCTTTCCACCCCTGCAGGACCACTACCTAACGTCACCAGACAGGAGGGTCCAGACATCTCCACCCCACCCACAGAAGAGGCCCACAGTGATGACAGCAGCTCTGTCCAACTGGACCTAGATGACCAGCCCGGACCATCGTGGGCTTCGGGACAGTCGGTTCCCCTCACACAGGCACAGCCCACCACAGACCTTCCACCCTCTGGTAACACCAGCACAGCACCCACCCAGCGGGCCCATACCTCCGTCCCCAGGACACGTCAATCAGCTGTGTGTCCACCACTACAGGGAACCCAGGATAACCCACCACCCCAACAACAACAGGGACCTGGGGGCAGTGGTAGTGGGCACACGGTCCAGGGGACCGAGGCACAGGAACACAGGGGAACTGGGAGGGCTGCCGTGCGACAGGGGGCGGACAGGCCTAGGGAACCCACTCTCCACGAGGCCCTCTCCTCCATCAGGGGAGCATACCACCACTCCCAGGAGACGATGACGACGGTCCTGGCCAAGTTTCAGGAGACCCAGCGCCTCAGGGGTGCTGAAGGAGATACTGATCACCAGGAGGGGCACTGTGGCACTCCAAGGGGCCCCTGACACTAGGCAGGACGATGAACTGCCCACCACCTCCGCCGGCGCTAGTGGACAGGAGACACCGCCACAGGACCACCACACCAGCACCCCACCCCCTGCAGACCGAGAACTGCCCCGCAAGCAGTCCCTGAGAACCAGGAACAAGACAGAGCACGATGCCAAGACCCCCGCCAAGAAATAAGACCTCCCTGATTGTCATCCTACTGTCCCACTTTGTAACCCTGTCCATATTGGAACTGCCCCAGCTCCACTTCCTATGCCCATATGGGCAATGCACCTGTGAGACTCATAGACTGGACTCTGCCATGGACAGTCCTCCACCATCACCCCTCACCATTTTACAACCCCCCTCCATTATTTAGCACTTAAATAAACACCCTTGAAGCACAAAACAACTTGGAGTCAGTCTGTGATTTAGAAAATGTATTATAGCAATGACAGCGACAAAATGCGTTCTAAAATGTAATGTCAACATACCTATGTCACACATCTCAAGTCCATGAGGAATCTAAGCAGATGACACACGTTGGAAACCACACCTGTGAAACCGTAATGGGAATGTACAACTCAGTTACCATATACTGGTTGAAATCGACAGACAGGATAGAGGTAGAAGTGTGAAAGTACCTGTAGTAGGCAGGAATGTATTCTCACCTGTGTGTCACTGAAAATATTGCTGGATAACTGAGTCCCTGTTGTCAATGTCTTCTTCCTCTGCTTCCTCCTCATCACTGTCCACAGGCTCCACAGCTGCCACAACACCGTCATCTAGACCATCCTCCTGCAGAAAAGGCACCTGGCGTCGCAAAGCCAAATTGTGAAGCATACAGCAGGCCACGATGATCTGGCACACCTTCCTTGGTGAGTAGAATAGGGAACCACCTGTCATATGGAGGCACCTGAACCTGGCCTTCAGGAGGCCGAAGGTGTGTTCGATCACCCTCCTAGTCCGCCCATGGTCCTCATTGTGGCGTTCCTCTGCCCTGGTCCTGGGATTCCTCACTGGGGTCAGTAGCCATGACAGGTTGGGGTAACCAGAGTCCCCTAATAGCCACACCCGGTGCCTCTGGAGTTGACCCATCACATAAGGGATGCTGCTATTCCGCAGGATGTAGGCGTCATGCACTGAGCCAGGGAACTTGGCATTCACATGGGAGATGTACTGGTCTGCCAAACATACCATCTGTACATTCATCGAATGATAACTCTTCCGGTTCCTGTACACCTGTTCACTCCTGTGTGGGGGGACCAGAGCTACATGGGTCCCATCAATGGCACCTATGATGTTAGGGATATGTCCAAGGGCATAGAAGTCACCTTTCACTGTCGGCAAATCCTCCACATGAGGGAAAACGATGTAGCTCCGTATGTGTTTCAGCAGGGCAGACAACACTCTGGACAACACGTTTGAAAACATAGGCTGGGACATCCCTGATGCCATGGCCACTGTTGTTTGAAATGACCCACTTGCAAGGAAATGGAGCACTGTTAGCACCTGCACTTGAGGGGGGATTCCTGTGGGATGGCGGATTGCTGACATCAGGTCAGGCTCCAACTGGGTACACAGTTCCTGGATTGTGGCACGGTCAAACCTGTAGGTGATGATTAAATGTCGCTCCTCCATTGTCAACAGGTCCACCAGCGGTCGGTACACTGGAGGATTCCGCCATCTCCTCACATGTCCCAGCGGACGGTGCCTAGGAAGGACAACAGCGAGCACATAGTCAAACAACTCAGAGGTATGTACCCACAGTCTACACAGAACACGAAACATAATCCAAAAATGTGCCTGTATGTGTGTTGAGTCTAGGCCTAGGTATGTGTGACGCAGTTGAAAAATGAAGCCATGTGGGCCCCTGAAAAGGCGGCTGCCTGACCTCTAAACTGGGACAATGGGATGTGAGGTAACTGCGCTGGCGTTGTACACCGTCACGGTAGGCGGTCGAAGACGGCGGCACAATGCTGCATTGGTTAACATTGGACCCTATGGGTCCCAGGAGCCAATGACAAAGTGCGCGGAGGTGAGCGCCATTTTCGATCTGTTCTATCACTCGATACCTGATCTTCGACAGGAGAGGACCTACACTGCAAGTGCTACTGTGACCTCGGTCTGGAAGAGACAATGGCTCATGCGTCTGGGGAAAGGGCCCCTGCCTTCACTGCACAGGAGTTGGAGAAGCTCGTGGATGGAGTCCTCCCCCAGTACACGCTACTCTACGGTCCTCCAGACCAACAGGTAAGTACACAGGGAGCACGTTGTATGGGCTATGCCTGAGTGGAGAGGGCTGGTTGTAAGAAGGAAGGGGCCACGGTTCTGCGTGCATGATGGACTGTGAATGCATGTGCCCCATGGGAAGGGTAGGGATGTGGGCCACTCACTTTGACGGTGCAGTTGCTAATGACTTCTCCTCTTCCCCTGTACATTTCATTTAGGTCAGCGCCCACCAGAAGAAGGATATTTGGCGTGCCATCGTCAAGGACGTCCAGACCCTGGGGGTCCACCACAGACAGAGCACCCACTGCCGGAAAAGATGGGAGGACATTCGCCGCTGGAGCAAGAAGACGGCGGAGGCTCAGCTGGGGATGGCCTCCCAACGTGGGAGGGGTGCCCGTCTCACCATGACCCCCCTGATGTTCCAGATCCTGGCGGTGGCCTACCCTGAGTTGGATGGGCGCTTGAGGGCATCACAGCAGACACAAGGGGGTGAGTACAACATCATTCTGCGGACTTTGCGCGCAGTGAAGATGTCTGGGTGTGGGAGGAGGCCTGTGGGTTCCCCTAGGCCAGGGCGAGTTCCGTAGGCTAGGCCCCTCCATAATGCAGGCCATGTGGCACTCCACCCCACCTCTGTAGAGTGCCAAGTACAGGTATACACGCCCCTGTGTCATCTATGTGTGCAGATGTCGACCATAGCCATGTAGGCCATATCCCAGGAACTGCATCTGTAGAGCCCAACAGCGCGGCGTAGTGCAGGGGGCTGCTGTGTCTGTATTGTCCACCAACGGTAGCGGTAAGCCATGCACTCAACCTGTCTTTCTTCTGTCGTCCCCCCCCTTTTTGTGGTCTCCCTCTTCTTATGTGCATCAGCATCATCAGGCGGAGGTACAGTGGCACCGGAGCACGAGGGAGCTGCATCCCACATGGCCATGGAGGGCCACACCACGGACTCAGAATACACCAGTGGGACGGAGGGCGAGGGGAGCATCACGGCGGTCACAGGATCTGCAACCAGCGACACGGACTCGTCCTCCGATGGGAGCTCCCTTGTGGTGGCGGCAAAATCTGTGCCCCCCACTTCTACAGGTACAACCGCCACCCCCCCTACCAGCACCGCCCTCCCAGCAGCCCCTCAGCCTTCGCCCCGTGCCCGCTCACCCAGGAGGGTGGGCATCACCTTCGCCCCAGGCACCTCAGCCCCTGCCCCTGTCACCTCTGCTGCCCTCAGTGAGGAGGCCATTGACCTCCTCAGGTCACTCACTGTTGGGCAGTCTACCATTTTGAATGCCATCCAGGGTGTAGAAAGGGAATTGCAACACACAAATGCTTTCCTGGAGGGCATTCATTCTGGTCAGGCTGCCCTTCATCGAACCCTGCAAACTCTGGCCTCAGCACTGATGGCAGCCATTGTCCCTGTCTCTAGCCTCCCCCCTCCAACTCCCTCCACCCAGACCCAATCCCCTGTACCCCAGCCTATCCCAAGCACACCATCAGACCAGCATGCACACACCTCACCACACAAGGGAAGCTCAGGCAACATAAGCACCACACATCCCACAGGCACTCACGCAAGCATCACACACATACAGACACACCAACATCCATTGCCTCCACTGTGTCCCCCTCCTCGTCGTCTCCCTCCTCCCTCCCAGTCTCGTCTACACTCTCACCTGCATGCACTACCACTACAGCCACTAGGTCCCGCACCAGCACACCCACCACCACACCCCGCTCATGTACACTCACCACCCCCACTATCATTTACACGTCCCCTGTGTCCTCTCTCAGTGTGTCTGTGACGCCCCCTCCCAAAGTACACAAACGCAGGCACACACCCACCCAACATACATCCACCTCACGACAGCCTCCAGCGCATGCACCTGCACCCAAAGCCACAAAAGTTACACCTCCTACAACCACCTCCTCTTCCTCCACTCCCAGACCCCCTCCAGCTACCCGTCCCAGTGTTCCAAAGAAACTTTTCCTGACCAAGCTTGACCTCTTTCCCACCCCCCCCCCTCCAATTCATAGGTCCCGTACTAGCACCTCAGCCAAAAAATCTCCGGGACCAGTGGTGCCTGTTGCACCGGCACCAGGGCAGCCAGTGTGACACGGAGCCACAACACAGCCAGTCCCCCCCCCCTGTGAAGCACCAGAAGTTGGACAGTGCCGGGCGGGAGTGGGGGAAGACTCCAGCCAGCAAAGCCGCTCACAAGGGTCCCGGGCGGAGTGTCCACTCAGCTGTGACTCCTCCCAAGGTGGGGAAGGGGCAGAAGAAATTGGCAAAGTCTGGGAGGAGCAGCACGGCGGAGAAGACCGCCATCATCCCCGCTGCCCAGGAGGCCACCGCCAGCCCAATCGTCACTGGCCAGGAGGCCACCGCCAGAGTCAGTGCCCAGGAGGGCAGCCCGATCGTCACTGGCCAGGAGGCCACCGCCAGAGTCAGTGCCCAGGAGGGCAGCCCGATCATCAGTGGCCAGGAGGCCACCGCCAGAGTCAGTGCCCAGGAGGGCAGCCCGGTCGTCACTGGCCAGGAGGCCACCGCCAGAGTCAGTGCCCAGGAGGGCAGCCCAATCGTCACTGGCCAGGAGGCCACCGCCAGCCACAGGAGGGCCCCGGCAGCTACAGCCCAGCTGCCCAATGAAGGACCGCCAGCCCCAGCCCAGCTGGGCAATGAAGGACCGCCATGGCAAGCACCGCTGAACAGGGCAAGCACCGCTGAACAGGGCAAGGACCGCTGAACAGGGCAAAGACCGCCAAGCACCGCTGAACAGGGCAAGCACCGCTGAACAGGGCAAAGACCACCATGGCAAGCACCGCTGAACAGGGCAAGGACCGTTGAACAGGGCAAAGACCGCCATGGCAAGCACCGCTGAACAGGGCAAGCACCGCTGAACAGGGCAAAGACCGCCATGGCAAGCACCGCTGAACAGGGCAAGCACCGCTGAACAGTGCAAGGACCGCCAATTCAAGCACCAATGAACAGGGCTAGCACCGCCAACTCAAGCACCGCTAGCCCATGAGCGGCAAGGGCAGGGATGCAACTGGGACCGTCACGGGGAGAGTGATGCACTCTGGGCACCAGTCCCCCTCCAGAACCAGTGGAGAAAGGCATCCACTACCTCTGTCCTGCACAGGATGAAGCACTCTGGGCACCAGTCCCCCTCCAGAACCAGTGGAGATATGCATCCACTACCTCTGTCCTGCACAGGATGAAGCACTCTGGGCACCAGTGTAGGAAAGTACCATCTTCCCTGGCATGTTACCCCCATATTTCACTGTATATATGTTGTTTTAGTGTATGTGTCACTGGGACCCTGCCAGCCAGGGCCCCAGTGCTCATAAGTGTGCCCTGTATGTGTTCCCTGTGTGATGACTAACTGTCTCATTGAGGCTCTGCTAACCAGAACCTCAGTGGTTATGCTCTCTCTGCTTTCTAAATTGTCACTAACAGGCTAGTGACCAATTTCACCAATTCACATTGGCATACTGGAACACCCTTATACTTCCCTAGTATATTGTACTGAGGTACCCAGGGTATTGGGGTTCCAGGATATCCCTATGGGCTGCAGCATTTCTTTTGCCACCCATAGGGAGCTCTGACAATTCTTACACAGGCCTGCCACTGCAGCCTGAGTGAAATAATGCCCACATTATTTCACAGCCATTTACCACTGCACTTAAGTAACTTATAAGTCACCTATATGTCTAACCTTTACCTGGTAAAGGTTGGGTGCTAAGTTACTTAGTGTGTGGGCACCCTGGCACTAGCCAAGGTGCCCCCACATCGTTCAGGGCAAATTCCCTGGACTTTGTGAGTGCGGGGACACCATTACATGCGTGCACTATACATAGGTCACTACCTATGTATAGCGTCACAATGGTAACTCCGCACATGGCCATGTAACATGTCTAAGATCATGGAATTGTCACCCCAATGCCATCCTGGCATTGGGGAGACAATTCCATGATCCCCCGAGTCTCTAGCACAGACCCGGGTACTGCCAAACTACCTTTCCCGGGGTTTCACTGCAGCTGCTGCTGCTGCCAACCCCTCAGACAGGTTTCTGCCCTCCTGGGGTCCAGCCAGGCCTGGCCCAGGAAAGCAGAACAAAGGACTTCCTCAGAGAGAGGGTGTTACACCCTCTCCCTTTGGAAAAAGGTGTCAGGGCTTGGGAGGAGTAGCCTCCCCCAGCCTCTGGAAATGCTTTGATGGGCACAGATGGTGCCCATCTCTGCATAAGCCAGTCTACACCGGTTCAGGGATCCCCCAGCCCTGCTCTGGTGCGAAACTGGACAAAGGAAAGGGGAGTGACCACTCCCCTGACCTGCACCTCCAGGGGGAATCTTGGCCTTACAGCATCTTTGAATTATTAAATTTAGATTTTGGATGTACAGAGCCAATTTTATCTCACTTTTCACTCTCCTCCTTGTCTTTTGTCAGCACGTACTGCAGATACCAATGGATCTGCATTACCACTTTCGGTTTAGAGCCACCACCATTTGAGTGGTGACCCGTCAGATATTGCAGTGCCGGTCTGACGCGGAGTAAGCCCAATGATGATGCTTAGCGTCTTCATTGACGTATGAGGGCACTCCTATCACAATATCGATATTTGGCGTCCTATCTAGATTTATTCTTTTGGAACAGTGTACTCTTTTCATTTATTGGTCAGTGTGCATATGACACCAGTGGTATAGTAGGAGCTTTGCATGTCTCCTAGTTCAGCCTAAGCTGCTCTGCTATAGCTACCTTTTCTATCAGTCTAAGCTGCTAGACACCTCTTATACACTAATAAGGGATAACTGGACCTGGTACAGAGTGTAAGTACCCCTTGGTACCCACTACAAGCCAGGCCAGCCTCCTACATTTGTTGTGCAGTGGTGGGATAAGTACTTGTAACTGCTTACCACTTTGTCATATTGTACTTTTCATAAGAGAAAAATATACAAAACAAGTTCAGTGTATGTACACCTAACCAAAAAGTTTTGCTTTTCTTCTCTTACTCTATTGCTAAGTGCTGAAAAGTACCTCTAAACTTTCTAAAAGTTTCTAAAAAGTTGAAAAAGTTTTTTTTTTTTTTTCTGTTTCCTTAAAAAGTTCTGAAAATTTTTATTTCTTTTTCTGTCCCTTAAACCCTTTTCTATCATGTCTGGTGCAGGTCCTACTCTTAATCTGGCCAGCACAGCTTATGATCTCCTTAGCTGGAAAAATTTAAGGAGTCTCTGCATTGATAGAGGTTTAGGGGTAGGGAAGAATCCCTCTAGAGAACTGTTGATTAACATGCTCATTGAAAATGATAAGGCCTTAGCTGGCACATCTGTTGAGTAGTTAGGAGATGGTTCACACTCTGATTCTGGGGCAGCCCCAGCAAGAATGTTAGATGGTATTCTTTCCAACCTGCCCCTTAGCAGACCTCCTAGCATAACTGGTACTAATGTGAGCTCTCATCACAGTAGGGGTGTCATTCTTTTAGGCCAGGTTGTTAGGGTGCCAACTGTTAGGGACAGATCTCTTTCTGTTCTTTCACATCATTATTCTGTGTCAAAGCATGCCCAACCCACCCACCCTGATAACAGAATGTTAGAAAGGGAGCTCAATAGATTGAGAGTGGAAGAGACCAGGCTGAAGCTTAAACAGCAACAGCTGGCTCTAGACAGGGAATCTTTAGACTTAGAAAAAGAAAGACAGAAGTTGGGGTTTGGACCCCATGGTGGCAGCAGCAGTATTACAGATAGTAATCCTGTAAAAGAGCATGATTCTAGGAATCTGCATAAGATAGTTCCCCCTTACAAGGAGGGGGATGACATTAACAAGTGGTTTGCTGCACTTGAGAGGGCCTGTGTTGTACAGGGGGTCCCTCAAAGGCAGTGGGCTGCTATCCTATGGCTATCTTTCAGTGGAAAGGGTAGGGATAGGCTCCTTACTGTGAAGGAAAGTGATGCCAATAATTTTACAGTTTAGAAGAATGCACTCTTGGATGGATTTGGCTTAACCACTGAACAATTACAGGATTAAGTTCAGAGAAACCAGAAAAGAGTCCTCACAAGACTGGGTAGACTTTGTTGACTATTCAGTGAAGGCCTTGGAGGGGTGGTTACATGGCAGTAAAGTTTCTGACTATGAAAGCCTGTACAATCTAATCCTGAGAGAGCATATTCTGAATAACTGTGTGTCTGATTTGTTACACCAATATCTAGTGGACTCAGATCTGACCTCTCCCCAAGAATTGGGAAAGAAGGCAGACAAATGGGTCAGAACAAGAGTGAACAGAAAAGTTCATACAGGGGGTGACAAGGATGGCAAGAAGAAGAATGGTAAGTCTTCAGACAAGGGTGGAGACAAATCTAAAAATGAGTCTTCATCAGGCCCACAAAAACACTCTGGTGGGGGTGGTGGTCCCAAATCCTCTTCTAATCAAGTAAAGAAACCATGGTGCTATTTATGTAAAGTAAAAGGCCATTGGACAACTGATGCCAGTTGTCCAAAGAAAAGCACCAAGCCTCCCACTACCACAACCCCTACTGCTACACCTAGTGTCCCTAGTAATAGCAGTGGTAGTGGGAGCAAACCTACTAATAGCCAATCCAAGGGAGTAGCTGGGCTCACTTTTGGTAATTTAGTTGGGGTTGGTCTTGTTAGGGAGACCACAGAGGCTGTGCTAGTCTCTGAAGGTGCCATTGATTTGGCCACCTTGGTTGCTTGTCCCCTTAATATGGATAAGTACAAGCAACTTCCCCTAATAAATGGTGTTGAGGTTCAGGCCTACAGGGACACAGGTGCCAGTGTTACCATGGTAATAGAGAAACTGGTACACCCTGAACAACACCTACTTGGTCACCAGTACCAAGTGACTGATGCTCATAAAAACACTCTTAGCTACCCCATGGCTGTTGTGAATCTCAACTGGGGGGGTTACTGGTCCAAAGAAAGTTGTGGTTGCCTCAGATTTACCTGTAGACTGTCTACTAGGGAACGATTTAGAGACATCAGCTTGGGCAGAAGTGGAGTTGGAGGCTCATGCAGCAATGCTGGGCATTCCTGGGCATATTTTTGCTTTAACCAGGGCTCAGGCCAAAAAGCAAAAAGGACAGGGTGACTTGGATCCTGGAACAATGGACCAAGTGCTCCCCAAAGCTAGGGTTAGTAAAGGTAAATCCCTCCCTCTACAGATGATTCAACTTCTGAGGAAGAAGAATTTCCCCCCTGTGCAGAACCTTCACCAGAGGAGCTGGAAGCAGACACTGCTGAGCTTTTGGGTGGAGGGGGGCCTGCCAGGGAGGAGCTGAGTGTGGCACAGCAAACCTGTCCCACATTAGAGGGTCTAAGACAGCAAGCTGTCAAACAGCAAAATGGGGATGTCAGTGACTCACATAGAGTTTACTGGGAGGACCACCTCTTGTATACAGAGGCAAGGGACCCTAAACCTGGAGCAGCCAGGAGATTGGTCATTCCCCTGCAATACAGAGAGTTCCTCCTAACTCTAGCCCACGACATTCCCTTGGCTGGACATCTAGGGCAAATTAAAACATGGGAAAGGCTTGTCCCCCTGTTTCATTGGCCTAGGATGTCAGAGGACACAAAAGATTTTTGTAAGTCCTGTGTCACCTGTCAAGCCAGTGGCAAGACTGGTGGTACCCCAAAGGCTCCCCTTATTCCACTGCCTGTGGTTGGGGTTCCCTTTGAAAGGGTAGGGGTTGACATAGTTGGCCCCCTTGACCCTCCTACTGCTTCAGGCAATAGGTTTATCTTGGTGGATGTGGACCATGGCACAAGATATCCTGAAGTTATTCCTCTTAGGACCACTACAGCACCTGCAGTGGCAAAGGGCCTCCTGGGAATCTTTTCCAGGGTGGGTTTCCCAAAAGAGGTGGTATCAGACAGGGGTAGCAACTTTATGTCTGCATACTTGAAGGCCATGTGGAAGGAATGTGGTGTAACATACAAATTCACCACACCTTATCATCCACAAACAAATGGACTGGTTGAGAGGTTTAACAAAACTCTCAAAGGAATGATAATGGGACTCCCTGAAAAACTCAGGAGGAGATGGGATGTCCTGTCACCTTGCCTCCTTTTTGCTTACAGGGAGGTACCCCAGAAAGGAGTGGGCTTCAGCCCCTTTGAACTCCTATTTGGGCACCCTGTAAGAGGTCCTCTAACACTTGTAAAGGAGGGTTGGGAACAACCTTTAAACGCTCCTAAGCAAGACATAGTGGACTATGTACTTGGCCTAAGATCCAGAATGGCTGAGTATATGGAAAAGGCCAGTAAAAACCTTCAGGCCAGCCAAGAGCTCCAAAAGCAATGGCATGACCAGAAGGCTGTTCTGATTCAGTACGAACCAGGACAGAAAGTGTGGGTCTTGGAGCCTGTGGCCCCAAGAGCACTCCAAGACAAATGGAGTGGACCCCACATTATTGTTGAAAAGAAGGGAGAAGTCACCTACTTGGTTGACATAGGCACTGCCAGGAGTCCCCTTGGGTGCTCCATGTCAATCGCCTGAAACCCTACTATGACAGGGCTAATCTCACCCTGCTCATGGCAACAGATGAAGGACAGGAAGAAGAGAGTGACCCTCTCCCTGATCTCTTCTCTTCCACAGAACAAGATGCTCTAGTGGAAGGTGTAGTTTTGGCAGATTGTCTTACTGCTGAGCAGAAAGACCACTGCATAAATCTCCTGGGTCAGTTTTCTGAACTCTTCTCTACTGTGCCAGGCACCACTTCTTGGTGTGAGCACACTATAGATACTGGAGACAGCATGCCTGTCAAAAGTAAGATCTATAGGCAGCCTGACCATGTCAGAGACTGCATAAAACAAGAGGTTCAGAAAATGCTTGAACTGGGAGTGGTTGAGCACTCTGAAAGTCTGTGGGCCTCTCCTGTAGTACTTGTACCAAAGTCTCACTCTAAAGATGGGAAAAGGGAAATGAGGTTTTGTGTAGATTACAGAGGTCTCAACCAGGTAACTAAAACTGATGCTCACCCTATACCCAGGACAGATGAGCTCATAGATACACTGGCATCTGCCAAGTATCTAAGCACCTTTGATTTGACTGCAGGGTATTGGCAGATCAAGTTATCAGAGAACGCTAAAGCAAAAACTGCATTTTCGACTATTGGAGGGCACTACCAATTCACAGTAATGCCCTTTGGTTTGAAAAATGCACCTGGCACTTTTCAAAGGTTGGTGAATACAGTCCTGCAAGGGCTGGAGGCTTTTAGTGCAGCATATCTAGATGATATAGCTGTCTTTAGCTCCTCCTGGGATGATCACCTGGTCCACCTATGGAAAGTTTTGGAGGCCCTGCAAAAGGCAGGCCTCACTATCAAGGCTTCAAAGTGCCAGATAGGGCAGGGGAAAGTGGTTTATCTGGGACACCTTGTAGGTGGAGAACAGATTGCACCACTTCAGGGGAAAATCCAAACTATCATAGATTGGGTTCCCCCTACAACTCAGACCCAGGTGAGAGCCTTCTTAGGCCTCACTGGGTATTACAGAAGGTTCATAAAGAACTATGGCTCCATAGCAGCCCCTCTTAATGACCTCACTTCTAAGAAAATGCCTAAAAAGATATTGTGGACAGCTAGCTGTCAGAAAGCTTTTGAGGAGCTGAAACAGGCCATGTGCACTGCACCTGTCCTAAAAAGCCCATGTTACTGCAAGAAATTCATTGTTCAAACTGATGCATCTGAATTAGGGGTAGGGGCAGTCTTATCACAACTAAATTCTGAGGTCCAGGATCAACCTGTTGCTTTTATCAGCAGGAGGTTGACCCCTAGAGAAAAGCGTTGGTCTGCCATAGAGAGGGAGGCCTTTGCTGTGGTCTGGGCACTGAAGAAGTTGAGGCCATACCTGTTTGGCACTCACTTCATTGTTCAGACAGACCACAAACCTCTACTTTGGCTAAAACAAATGAAAGGTAAAAACCCTAAATTGTTGAGGTGGTCCATATCTCTACAGGGAATGGACTATACAGTGGAACATAGACCTGGGAGTACCCACTCCAATGCAGATGGACTCTCCAGATATTTCCACTTAGACAATGAAGACTCATCAGGTCATGGCTAGTCTTATTGTCCTTCGTTTGGGGGGGTTGTGTAGGAAAGTACCATCTTGCCTGGCATGTTACCCCCATATTTCACTGTATATATGTTGTTTTAGTGTATGTATCACTGGGACCCTGACAGCCAGGGCCCCAGTGCTCATAAGTGTGCCCTGTATGTGTTCCCTGTGTGATGACTAACTGTCTCACTGAGGCTCTGCTAACCAGAACCTCAGCGGTTATGCTCTCTCTGCTTTCTAAATTGTCACTAACAGGCTAGTGACCAATTTCACCAATTCACATTGGCATAATGGAACACCCTTATACTTCCCTAGTATATGGTACTGAGGTACCCAGGGTATTGGGGTTCCAGGAGATCCCTATGGGCGGCAGCATTTCTTTTGCCACCCATAGGGAGCTCTGACAATTCTTACACAGGCCTGCCACTGCAGCCTGAGTGAAATAATGCCCACATTATTTCACAGCCATTTACCACTGCACTTAAGTAACTTATAAGTCACCTATATGTCTAACCTTTACCTGGTAAAGGTTGGGTGCTAAGTTACTTAGTGTGTGGGCACCCTGGCACTAGCCAAGGTGCCCCCACATCATTCAGGGCAAATTCCCCGGACTTTGTGAGTGCGGGACACCATTACACCCGTGCACTATACATAGGTCACTACCTATGTATAGCGTCACAATGGTAACTCCGAACATGGCCATGTAACATGTCTAAGATCATGGAATTGTCACCCCAATGCCATCCTGGCATTGGGGAGACAATTCCATGATCCCCAGAGTCTCTAGCACAGACCCGGGTACTGCCAAACTACCTTTCCCGGGGTTTCACTGCAGCTGCTGCTGCTGCCAACCCCTCAGACAGGTTTCTGCCCTCCTGGGGTCCAGCCAGGCCTGGCCCAGGAAGGCAAAACAAAGGACTTCCTCAGAGAGAGGGTGTTACACCCTCTCCCTTTGGAAAAAGGTGTCAGGGCTTGGGAGGAGTAGCCTCCCCCAGCCTCTGGAAATGCTTTGATGGGCACAGATGGTGCCCATCTCTGCATAAGCCAGTCTACACTGGTTCAGGGATCCCCCAGCCCTGCTCTGGTGCGAAACTGGACAAAGGAAAGGGGAGTGACCACTCCCCTGACCTGCACCTCCCAGGGGAGGTGCCCAGAGCTCCTCCAGTGTGCTCAGACCTCTGCCATCTTGGAAACAGTGGTGCTCTGTGTGGTCAGTGCCAGCAGGTGACGTCAGAGACTCCTCCTGATAGGCTCTTACCTGTGTTGCTAGCCTATCCTCCTTCCTAAGTAGCCAAACCTCCTTTTCTGGCTATTTAGGGTCTCTGCTTTGGGGAATTCTTTAGGTAACGAATGCAAGAGCTCATCAGAGTTCCTCTGCATCTCTCTCTTCACCTTCTGCCAAGAAATCGACCGCTGACTGCTCAGGACTCCTGCAAAACCGCAACAAAGTAGCAAAGACGACTACTGCAACCTTGTATCGCTGATCCTGCCGCCTTCTCGACTGTTTTCCTGGTGGTGCATGCTGTGGGGGTAGTCTGCCTCCTCTCTGCACTAGAAGCTCTGAAGAAATCTCCCGTGGGTCGACGGAATCTTCCCCCTGCAACCGCAGGCAACAAAAGACTGCATCACCGGTCCTCTGGGTCCCCTCTCAGCACGACGAGCGTGGTCCCTGGAACTCATCAACTCTGTCCAAGTGACTCCTACACTCTAGTGACTCTTCAGTCCAAGTTTGGTGGAGATAAGTCCTTGCCTGCCCACGCTAGACTGCATTGCTGGGTACCGCGTGATTTGCAGCTGCTCCGGCTCCTGTGCACTCTTCCAGGATTTCCTTTGTGCACAGCCAAGCCTGGGTCCCCGACACTCTAACCTGCAGTGCACAACCTCCTGAGTTGTCCTCCGGCATCGTGGGATCTCCTTTTGTGACTTTGGGTGAGCTCCGGTTCACTCTTCTTTGTAGTGCCTGTTCCGGCACTTCAGCGGGTGCTGCCTGCTTCTGAGAGGGCTCCTTGTCTTGCTGGACGCCCCCTCTGTCTCCTCACGCAAGTGGCGACATCCTGGTCCCTCCTGGGCCACAGCAGCATCCAAAAACCCTTACTGCGATCCTTGCAGCTAGCAAGACTTGTTTGCGGTCTTTCTGCGTGGGAACACCTCTGCAAGCTTCTTCACAACGTGGGACATCCATCCTCCAAAGGGGAAGTTCCTAGTCCTCTTCGTTCTTGCAGAATCCACAGCTTCTACCATCCGGTGGCAGCTTCTTTGCACCCTCAGCTGGCATTTCCTGGTCATTTGCCCAATCTCGACTTTGTCGCGACTCTTGGACTTGGTCCCCTTGTTTCACAGGTACTCTCATCCAGAAATCCACTTTGGTTGCATTGCTGGTGTTGTTCTTTCTTGCAGAATTGCCCTATCACGACTTCTGTGCTCTCTGGGGAATATAGGTGCACTTTACACCTACTTTTCAGGGTCTTGGGGTGGGCTATTTTTCTAACCCTCACTGCTTTCTTACAGTCCCAGCGACCCTCTACAAGCTCACATAGGTTTGGGGTCCATACGTTATTCGCATTCCACTTTTGGAGTATATGGTTTGTGTTGCTCCTGTACCTATGTGCTCCTATTGCAATCCATTGTAACTTTACACTGCTTGCATTACTTCCTTTTGCTATTACTGCATATTTTTGGTATTGTGTACATATATCTTGTGTATATTTGGCATCCTCATACTGAGGGTACTCACTGAGATACTTTTGGCATATTGTCATAAAAATAAAGTACCTTTATTTTTAGTATATCTGTGTATTGCGTTTTCTTATGATATTGTGCATATGACACCAGTGGTATAGTAGGAGCTTTGCATGTCTCCTAGTTCAGCCTAAGCTGCTCTGCTATAGCTACCTTTTCTATCAGCCTAAGCTGCTAGACACCTCTTCTACACTAATAAGGGATAACTGGACCTGGTACAGAGTGTAAGTACCCCTTGGTACCCACTACAAGCCAGGCCAGCCTTCTACAACCAGTCCCCCTCCAGAACCAGTGGAGATATGCATCCACTACCTCTGTCCTGCACAGGATGAAGCACTCTGGGCACCAGTGTAGGAAAGTACCATCTTGCCTGGCATGTTACCCCCATATTTCACTGTATATATGTTGTTTTAGTGGTGGCTTTGCACTCCCCAGGATTGAACAGTGGGCAAACCACCCACTGTAGAGACTTGAGAGTCTGTGGCTTTGCACTCCCCAGGGTGGAACAGTGGGCAACCCACCCACTGTATAGACTTGAGAGACTGTGGCTTTGCACTCCCCAGGATGGAACAGTGGGCAAACCACCCACTGTAGAGACTTGAGAGACTGTGGCTTTGCACTCCCCAGGATTGAACAGTGGGCAAACCACCCACTGTAGAGACTTGAGAGACTGTGGCTTTGCACTCCCGAGGATTGAACAGTGGGCAACCCACCCACTGTATAGACTTGAGAGACTGTGGCTTTGCACTCCCCAGGATACATCAATGGGCATGGAGCCCCCTCGTGGATCTGGCGTGGTGCACTCATCCGGCTGAGGTGCCCCCCCTTCCCTTCCCCCTGAGGTGCCTGTTGTATTTGTATCTGATGCCCCAGCAGTGTTCTCTCCGTTTTGATCAGGTATCTTGTGTGGGCCTCGCCCATGCATTTTGGGACCAGTGGTCCACGGACAATGACTTGTGCATTACCTGCACTACTAATCGTGCTGTATATTTTGTTTAATGTGTATATATATGTATATGTATATATTTGGTTACTGTATTTTGATATATTACAATGGTTCCACTCATTTCCTTTTGTCTTTGAATTCTTCCGGGGGGGGTTGGGGGTTGTTACTGTAATGTTTGGATATGCATTGGTGTGTGTGTTGTAGTGGGTGAGGGTCGGGGTGGGGGTGGGGGTGTTGCGTGTGTGTGTCCCTGTCTTTTGCCTCCCCCTCCCCTATGTCGTAGGTGCAGTACTCACCGTTGTCTTCGCCGCCGGCGTTGATGATCGTCGTACAGGAGCAGGAAGACTAGTGCAGGAAGGATATGGAGTTCAGGCTCCATGGTGTCGTCGTTCCTCGTGGAGTGTGTAGAGGTGAGCGTTTTCCCTTTGAAATGGCTGTTTCCGCCGTGTTTTTATCTGCGGTGAATCCGCCCCGGAAAAGGTGGCGGATTGGTAGGTTGTGATACTGTGGGCGGTACATTATCTTCTGCCTGTCTGTTGGCGGTGACCGCTGCGTTGTTTGTTTGTACCGCCGTGGCGGTCGGAGTGTTAAAGTGGCTGTCTTTGTTGGCGGTTTCCGCCACGGTCATAATTCCAATTTTTTTACCGCCGGCCTGTTGGCGGTCTTACCGCCGCTTTAACACCGTCCGCCAGGGTTGTAATTACCCCCTTAGTTCTTTTTGTGTCACAGTATACCACAGTAGGTTTGCGGTATACCATGGTACATGCACATGAGACAGGAATACGTTATTGGCTAATGTTTGTGTTTTCCAGTTGTAAAAGGCAGGCATGTCATTTTCAGCACAGTTTTGCTCTGTTTCACTCTGTTCTGGGTTAGGGTCTTAGATATAGGTAAGTAGTGTGTTTTATTGTTGTTCCCTGTCAATTATCACTTTTTTAAAGTGGCAGTAGGTCGAGACATACTGCCACTGTTATAATTTTCTATATATTTTTAGAGCAGTTTAAAGAGAACTACACATTTTATAATGTATTTAACTAATGTGGTACTTTGTATGTATTATAGGGGTACTCCATAGACATTTTTTGAAGATAGAAGCATGTTAAAACAAGAAAATACATTTTACCTGTAATCTTTGTTTTTTCCAGTGAACTTCTATGTTTTTTTAACGTATAGTCATTTTTTAACTTATAGTAATTTTCATTACTATACATTAATCAAACCACTGCTGCGCATGGCCTTTGTCAAATTGTCATAGCTACCTATCCACGGAATGGATCAGCAACAAAGTCAGTCTTCGTCTTCAGGTCATCAATTGATAAGCAATGCATCAGGCTCTCATCGCATGAGCCCAATGACAGAATCTCGAATTGTGTCTTCTGGCATCAGCATTTCACCCCACACATCTGAAGTTTTAGCCCCTTGTCATGAGTTTTTATCAAGGTTTTCCAGTCCATCCCCTAATTCCTAATTGATCAATTAGTCTTCAGATATGACTTTACTCAATCAAATTAATTTTGCAAATCACTAAATTCTAATATTACACCGTTCTCAGTTCATTGATTGGTTCACTGTACGATGTCCTTATAATCCGGCTCGTCGGGTATTGAAAATGTTGCATCTTCTTCTCCAGTCAGTGTCTCTATTATTTGAGTCCTGGGAAAGTACATCGAGTTTGCCTTACACCAAATTGTAACAATTTTAGTTCCATCATCTCCTGTCCATCGGTACATTGCAGAAAGCTCTAGCAAAGCAGATTTAATACAATTGGTCAAGGTTAGTTTAACACTGTAGCTTTCCTCCAGCATGCTCTAATAATTCAACTTCTGCATGAGGCCTGGGGTACTATGCCACAACTTGGGCTAAGTTAACTCTACAATATAATGCAAAACATAGGTTATACATCTCAATATGTGATATTACTACATTATTATTACATATTTTCATTATTTCACACATTTTTAATCATTTCAGTACAATTTTGTGTAAGTGGCTGCCATTCTCCGTGGGCACGTTTTCAAACGTGCACATTATTTTCTCGAAAATTAATTTCTCCATGAACTTTTTTGTTAATCAAAAAATATAAACATTCATTAATAATTTCTAATTAGCATATCTGCTTCAACAGTCCCTCTACTGATGACTAAATATGTCATCACACTTTTCTTTCCCCAACATTTCACAATTCTGTTTCTGCTGTATTTTGTCTCCTTCTCAAATCTTCCCTATAAATTGTTTCCCTGTTTCGTTCTTCCCTCCTCTGACCATTTTGAGATCTTTTCAGTTTTATCTTTTGACATAATTTACATGAACCCCATATTCCTAATATGCAAGCAATCACAATTAATATCCCTTGTATGATTTTTAATAATACCCCATTCCAAATTTGACTAAGCCAATTTCCCACTGAAGCAAATCCTTTTCCAACCTTTTCCCAAACACCTGGTTCCTTCAATTCCTTCAAATCCTTACTTGAGTTAGTCAATTAGTGAGTAAGTCTCTTATCTCCCTATCATTGTCTGGTAAATAGGAACAACGATGCCTAGCATTAATCATCTTACAGACTCCGACGTCTTTTGCTCAACAAATGTCTAAAGCAAGCCTATTTTGAAGCGTCATAGCTCTATCCGCAGCTAATTCAGTATCTATCAGGAGTATTGTCCTTGTAAAATTTGTCAGCATGTTATCCACAATAGTAGACAACTTTTGTATTTTGATCGAGTTCAGAATGACTCCCACTGAAGGAATCACTGCTCCAAAGATATCTCCCACAATTGCAGAAGAGGTTTACCTTCTCTGTCGCTCATGATGTAATTCAGTCAATTTCGGAAAATTCTCTAAGTCATCTACCTGGTAAAATTTAGGGAAAACTATCCCCAAATAACATGTCCCATACCATTCTCTTGGAATGCGGTAATAAGCATTTAGTTCACAAATATAATAAATCCCAGGAATCGCAGAGTCCTGACCATTCAGCATAAAAGTCCACTTACTATGAAACAAAAACACATGCCTACATTCACTCGTACCCACAAATAAAGTGTCAGTGTGTGATTTTATCATATACATACAAAGCTTCCCTACATGTAGTGCATCTAATGCTAATTTCCCTTGGGTATAAATAGCAGTGTAAGCATAATCATTCTTGTAAGTCCTTTTCTCTAAACCCTTTTCTAACTTCTCTTTTAGTGCTTTTCTTCCATCATCAGTATGCCCTATGAAGCTTTTCTTCAAAGGTGTAAGCAAGCACGTCAGGTTGTTATGATGTACATAGGCTGTCCCAAATGTTAATGTAGGCTCAAAGAATCCTCTAACTAGCACTATATCATGCTCTCTAGCTATTTTACTCCGGTATCTAATAATAGTAACAAATGAAAACATAACATCGTGGTTTGAATAAAAATACTGCATGTACTCTTGGTTATAGAACCTCGTTAGTAGCAAACTACAGCTTATTCCATAGGTTAAGGGTTAGCTATCGTACGTAACTCCTTCCTCTACTGACGAAGGAATTTGCATACACACAAGACAATTCCTCGCATCCATAGTTTCAAAATACTCACTCAACAAGCGATAGAAGTTATTAGAAGAAAGCTCTCCTTGTGCATTAGTATATTCATGCAAATACTTCTCATTCAACTTAAATTTCTCATAAGCTGTTAATGTAGTAGTTTCAGGAGCAGAAGTAAAAGTAGCTCTTTTCATATCATGAACAGACATTTCCACAATCATTACTATAAACAAGATTCCACACATAACTGCCAATCCAACACTCATGCATCTACTGCACCTTGCAATTCTATTTTGATTATTTAGCTCAGCCATAATCTGTAAAGATTCAGAAAGCAGAAGTAACTCTTACATAAAGTGCAAAAAATCAAAAATGAAAAGAAATTATTCTCTCACAGCTCAGTTTCACATCCAGGAACACCTTTCCTTTTATCAAATCGATTAGCAGCTTGTCACATCCGGTTTTCAGTGTTAAATCAGGTTATCAATGTCTCTTTCAGTTTTATTTTCAAACAGTCTCTTTCTAAGGTTTTCAGATTAGCTCAACAATTCAGCTCCTTGATCACCTTCAGGTTACATCAAGTACTGACTTGGAACTTTTCTATCAAAACAAAAGGACATAAACTTGTGTTGCCATTCATTGGTAGTTGCATACGCCCATTCAGGACCTGCGTAGCGTCGACTTGCTATTCTCTTTCTTTTCAACTTTCGATCACCACTTAGTTCTCCTTCACTCAATTCTTCTTTTCGTGTCTACTTCCTTCTCTATTGTTTCATTTATGACCAGTTCCTTTTTCTTCCCTATCTGCGAATCAGGTCAATTATCTCCTTTTCTTGATCCTTCTCTTAATATTGTTCTCAAAATTGGACTCTTCTCCTTCTCTCTCTCTATGGTGTTTTCTCTTGATGGACCTGCAACAAGCTCAGGAGGAGTCAGAGCACTTTGGCTTTGATTCGTCTCAACTCGTTCCCCCTCTTGGTCTGGCACTTTCTCTGCTTTTCAGCACTGTCTGCTTCTGGGAGAACCTCTGCTGAGCTAGACTGTCCTGCTGTATCCATCGAGATTGGTTCTTCCGCACCCTCCTGTAATTCTTCACTCTCGTCTCTTACAGGGGTAATAGAACCATCTTCCACAAGCTCTGGTTCAACTTCAGGTTCTGTTGGCTCTTTTTCTGGTTCAGGTGCGCTGACCTGTTTCCCTGTTGTTGGTGCTTTCAACAACGCTTCTTCATGGTCTGGTGGACATACCACTCTCTTTGTATGGCTCATGTGTATTCAGTTCGGGAGTCCTGCACTCTTCACAGTTGTCGTAGTTGTTAACACCACCTGATAAGGGCCCCTCCAACGCAGTTCCAAACAAGTCTTGCGAACATGCTTTCTGACAATGACCCAGTCACCGGCTCTCAGGTTGTGCCCTGGATCGATCGTGGGTGGGTGGCAGGGTGGTGGCCTGCACCTGCTGGGAGAAAGGGGGAACCACATCAGCCAGACCCTTGCAGTAGTCCAACACCATATCATCTGTATTATTTACAAGTGCATTAGCTGGAACTGCTGGTAATCTCATTGCTCTGCCCATGAGGATCTCATGGGGTGACAGCCTTGTCTTCCTGTCAGATGTGTTCCTCATCAACATCAACACCAAAGGCAATGCATCTGGCCATTTCAGATTCGTAGCTGCACACATCTTTGCAATTCTTGATTTCAAGGTACAATTCATCTGTTCCACAAGTCCCGATGTTTCACGACGATAGCTACAATGCAACTTTTGCTCGATGTTTAGTGCTGCACATAAGAGTTTAATCTCCTCGTTATTGAAGTGAGTTCCCCTATCTGATTCTAAAGAGATCGGAAACCCAAAATGTGTTATCAACTCCCTAAGCAACAATTTTGCTACTGTGAGACTGTCATTCCTTCTTGTAGGATATGCTTCAATCCAGTGACTAAATCACACACAATCACCAACACGTGCTTCAAACCTCCACACGCAGGCATCTCAATGAAGTCTAAATGCATTCTGCTGAACGGACCTCCTGCTCTTCCAATGTGGCTCAAGTTCACCACTGTCCCTTTTCCCACATTTAGCTTCGGACAAATTATACAACCATGACATACTGCCTCTGCCGCCTGCCTAAATTTAAGATTAAACCAGTGAATTTTGACCAACCTAACCATGGCATTCCTCCTAATTTGTGCCAGGCCATGGTAGTATCGGGCCATTTTCGACAATAAATTATTGGGCAGGACCATCTGACCCCCCTCATAAACCCAAATCTCATCAGGACGTTGGACACATTTCAATTTGGCCCAGAGATGTTTTTCTTCCTTGTCAACATTACTTTATACTGTTTTCAACTCTTCCAGAGTATCAACCACTTTCAACGCAAAACCTGTATATGTGTTATCTTCTTCTGACATCAATTTCCATTTGTCTTTGAACGATATTCAGTTCAATGCGCAAAATCTTTTGAGTTGACCAGCAGATCCATTTCCCAGTGAGATGTAATCCTGTGCCTTTTGATGCGCACTGCATTTTACCCTTTTATCTTGTCGCCATTTCTTACTGGTGTAGCAGTAGAGGTCAGGAAACCTCTTTGCGACCACAATTGACCAAAATCATGAACAATTTCAAATCCATATTGGCTGTAAGCATAGATTGTGACTCTCAGTCTCGCAGAAACATGGCACACTCTAGTAAGAGCTACCAGTTCTGCCACTTGTGCAGAATATACACTTCAAAGCCAGGAAGCTTCTAATGTACCTGTGATTGTGCATGCATATCCTGCTCTCAATGTCCCTGTACCATCTCTGAGACATGAGCCATCAACAAAGACAATTTGATCATTTTCTTCCAATTAGGTATCTATAATATCAGGCTTTGGTTTTGTACACAGTTCAGTTACCTCAAGACAATCATGCTCGATGTCTTCCTCCTTTTCAATTTCAACAGTATCACTTGGAAGTTGCTGGGTTCAACACTGTGTAGGAAAGTACCATCTTGCCTGGCATGTTACCCCCATTTTTCACTGTATATATATGTTGTTTTAGTTGTATGTGTCACTGGGACCCTGTTCACCAGGGCCCCAGTGCTCATAAGTGTGCCTGAATGTGTTACCTGTGTAGTGACTAACTGTCTCACTGAGGCTCTGCTAATCAGAACCTCAGTGGTTATGCTCTCTCATGTCTTTCAAATTGTCACTAACAGGCTAGTGACCAATTTTACCAATTTACATTGGCTTACTGGAACACCCTTATAATTCCCTAGTATATGGTACTGAGGTACCCAGGGTATTGGGGTTCCAGGAGATCCCTATGGGCTGCAGCATTTCTTTTGCCACCCATAGGGAGCTCTGACAAATCTTACACAGGCCTGCCACTGCAGCCTGAGTGAAATAACGTCCACGTTATTTCACAGCCATTTTTCACTGCACTTAAGTAACTTATAAGTCACCTATATGTCTAACCTTTACCTAGTAAAGGTTGGGTGCTAAGTTACTTAGTGTGTGGGCACCCTGGCACTAGCCAAGGTACCCCCACATTGTTCAGGGCCAATTCCCCGGACTTTGTGAGTGCGGGGACACCATTACACGCGTGCACTACATATAGGTCACTACCTATATGTAGCTTCACAATGGTAACTCCGAATATGGCCATGTAATATGTCTATGATCATGGAATTGCCCCCTCTATACCATCCTGTCATAGTTGGCACAATCCCATGATCCCAGTGGTCTGTAGCACAGACCCTGGTACTGCCAAACTGCCTTTCCCGGGGTTTCACTGCAGCTGCTGCTGCTGCCAACCCCTCAGACAGGCATCTGCCCTCCTGGGGTCCAGCCAGGCCTGGCCCAGGATGGCAGAACAAAGGACTTCCTCTGAGAGAGGGTGTTACACCCTCTCCCTTTGGAAAATGGTGTGAAGGCAGGGGAGGAGTAGCCTCCCCCAGCCTCTGGAAATGCTTTCTTGGGCACAGATGTGCCCAATTCTGCATAAGCCAGTCTACACCGGTTCAGGGGACCCCTTAGCCCTGCTCTGGCGCGAAACTGGACAAAGGAAAGGGGAGTGACCACTCCCCTGACCTGTACCTCCCCTGGGAGGTGCCCAGAGCTCCTCCAGTGTGCTCCAGACCTCTGCCATCTTGGAAACAGAGGTGCTGCTGGCACACTGGACTGCTCTGAGTGGCCAGTGCCACCAGGTGACGTCAGAGACCCCTTGTGATAGACTCCTTCAGGTGTTGCTAGCCTATCCTCTCTCCTAGGTAGCCAAACCCTCTTTTCTGGCTATTTAGGGTCTCTGTCTCTTGGGATTCTTTAGATAACGAATGCAAGAGCTCATCCGAGTTCCTCTGCATCTCTCTCTTCACCTTCTGCCAAGGAATCGACTGCTGACTGCGGTGGAAGCCTGCAAACCTGCAACATAGTAGCAAAGATGACTACTGCAACTCTGTAACGCTGATCCTGCCGCCTTCTCGACTGTTTTCCTGGTGGTGCATGTTGTGGGGGTAGTCTGCCTCCTCTCTGCACTAGAAGCTCCGAAGAAATCTCCCGTGGGTCGACGGAATCTTCCCCCTGCAACCACAGGCACCAAAAAGCTGCATTACCGGTCCCTTGGGTCTCCTCTCAGCACGACGAGCGAGGTCCCTCGAATCCAGCAACTCGGTCCAAGTGACCCCCACAGTCCAGTGACTCTTCAGTCCAAGTTTGGTGGAGGTAAGTCCTTGCCTCACCTCGCTAGACTGCATTGCTGGGAACTGCTACTTTTGCAGCTACTCCGGCCCCTGTGCACTTCCGGCAGAAATCCTTTGTGCACAGCCAAGCCTGGGTCCACGGCACTCTAACCTGCATTGCACGACTTTCTAAGTTGGTCTCCGGCGACGTGGGACTCCTTTGTGTAACTTCGGGTGAGCACCATTTCATGCATCCTTGTAGTGCCTGTTTCTGGCACTTTTCTGGGTGCTACCTGCTGCTAAGAGGGCTCCTTGTCTTGCTCGACATCCCCTCTACCTCCTGGTCCAATTTGCGACCTCCTGGTCCCTCCGGGCCCACAGCAGCGTCCAAAAACGTTAACTGCATGATTTGCAGCTAGCAAGGCTTGTTGGCGTTCTTTCGGCGGGAAAACACTTCTGCACAACTCTACAAGGTGAGAGAGATCCGTCCTCCAAAGGAGAAGTCTCTAGCCCTTTGTGTTCCTGCAGAAACCGCAGCTTCTTCTGTCCAGTAGAAGCTTCTTTGCACCCGCAGCTGGCATTTCCTGGGCATCTGCCCATCTCCGACTTGCTTGTGACTTTTGGACTTGGTCCCCTTGTTCCACAGGTACCCCAGATTGGAAATCCAGCGTTGTTGCATTGTTGGTTTGTGTCTTTCCTGCCTTATTCCCCTATCACGACTTCTTTGTCCTTTGGGGAACTTTAGTGCACTTTGCACTCACTTTTCAGGGTCTTGGGGTGGGCTATTTTTCTAACCCTCACTATTTTCTAATAGTCCCAGCGACCCTCTACAAGGTCACATAGGTTTGGGGTCCATTCGTGGTTCGCATTCCACTTCTGGAGTATATGGTTTGTGTTGCCCCTATCCCTATGTGTCTCCATTGCATCCTATTGTAACTATACAATACAATGTTTGCACTGTTTTCTAAGACTATACTGCATATTTTTGCTATTGTGTATATATATCTTGTGTATATTTCCTATCCTCTCACTGAGGGTACACTCTGAGATACTTTGGCATATTGTCATAAAAATAAAGTACCTTTATTTTTAGTATAACTGTGTATTGTGTTTTCTTATGATATTGTGCATATGACACTAAGTGGTACTGTAGTAGCTTCACACGTCTCCTAGTTCAGCCTAAGCTGCTCTGCTAAGCTACCATTATCTATCAGCCTAAGCTGCTAGACACCCTATACACTAATAAGGGATAACTGGGCCTGGTGCAAGGTGCAAGTACCCCTTGGTACTCACTACAAGCCAGTCCAGCCTCCTACATTGGTTGTGCAGCGGTGGGATAAGTGCTTTGAGACTACTTACCACTCTTGTCATTGTACTTTTCATAAGAGAAAAATATACAAAACAAGTTCAGTGTATATACACATAACCAAAAAGTTTTGCATTTCCTCTTTTCACTCTTTTCTAAGTGCTGAAAAGTACTTCTAACTTTCTAAAAAGTTCTAAAAAGTTTTAAAAGTTTTTTTCCCAGTCTTTCTAAAAGCTCTGACAAACTTTTTTTCTTTTTCTATCACTTTAACTCTCTCTAAAAATGTCTGGCACAGGCCAAAATGTTGATCTGTCCAAACTTGCATATGATCACCTTAGCTGGAAAGGAGCAAGGAGTCTCTGCATAGAGAGAGGTTTGAGTGTAGGGAAGAATCCTTCCTTGGAACTGTTACTTAACATGCTTAGAGAACAGGATAAGGCTAGAAGTGCCCCATCTGTAGAAAAAGTAGCTAATGGTTCCCAATCTGATCCAGGGACTCCCCCAGGAAAAGATTCAGGAAAGAAACTTCCTAGCCTTCCCATTACTAGACAGTCTAGCATAGTTGGTAATGATGAAGAGCCACACCATACAAATAGTGTTGTCTCACATCATAGCAAAAGCATTTATTCTCACCACAGTGGTACTGATGTTTCTGTTAGCCAAGCTGTTAGGGTGCCCTCTGTAAGGGACAGGTCTCCTTCTGTCCATTCTCACCATACTTCTGTTTCAAGGCATGTCCCTCCCACCCACCCTGATGACAGATTGTTAGAAAGGGAACTCAATAGATTGAGAGTGGAACAAACCAGACTGAAGCTCTAAAAGCAACAGCTGGATTTGGATAGACAGACTTTAGAAGTAGAGAAGGAGAGACAGAAACTGGGTTTAGAAACCCATGGTGGCAGCAGCAGTATTCCCCATAGTCATCCTGCAAAAGAGCATGATTCCAGGAATCTGCATAAGATAGTTCTCGCTTATAAGGAGGGGGATGACATTAACAAGTGGTTTGCTGCACTTGAGAGGGCCTGTGCTGTACAGGATGTCCCTCAAAGGCAGTGGGCTGCTATCCTATGGCTATCATTTAGTGGAAAAGGTAGGGATAGGCTCCTTACTGTAAAAGAAAATGAAGCTAATGATTACAAAGTTCTTAAGAATGCACTCCTGGATGGTTATGGCTTAACCACTGAACAATACAGGATAAAGTTAAGAGAGACCAAAAAGGAGTCTTCATAAGACTGGGTTGATTTCATTGACCATTCAGTGAAGGCCTTGGAGGGGTGGTTACATGGCAGTAAAGTTACTGATTATGACAGCCTGTATAACTTGATCCTGAGAGAGCATATTCTTAATAATTGTGTGTCTGATTTGTTGCACCAGTACTTGGTGGACTCTGATCTGACCTCTCCCCAAGAATTGGGAAAGAAGGCAGACAAATGGGTCAGAACAAGGGTGAACAGAAAAGTTCATACAGGGGGTGACAAAGATGGCAACAAGAAGAAGGATGGTAAGTCTTCTGACAAGGGTGGGGACAAATCTAAAAATGAGTCTTCATCAGGCCCACAAAAACACTCTGGTGGGGGTGGTGGGCCCAAATCCTCTTCTAATCAAAACAAGGAAAAGAAACCATGGTGCTATTTATGTAAAATAAAAGGCCATTGGACAACAGATCCCAGTTGTCCAAAGAAAAGCACCAAGCCTCCTACCACTACAACCCCTACTGCTACACCTAATGTCCCTACTAATAGCAGTGGTGGTGGGAGCAAACCTACTAATAGCCAATCCAAGGGAGTAGCTGGGCTCACTATTGGTAACTTAGTTGGGGTTGGTCTTGTTAGGGAGACCACAGAGGCTATATTAGTCTCTGAGGGGGCTATTGATTTAGCCACCTTAGTTACTTGTCCCCTTAATATGGATAAGTACAATCAGCTACCCCTAATAAATGGTGTTGAGGTTCAGGCCTACAGGGACACTGGAGCCAGTGTGACTATGGTCATAGAGAAACTGGTCCACCCTGAACAACACCTACTTGGTCACCAGTACCAAGTAACCGATGCTCACAACAACACACTTAGCCACCCCATGGCTGTTGTAAATCTCAACTGGGGGGGGGGGTTACTGGTCCAAAGAAAGTTGTGGTAGCTTCAGATTTACCTGTAGACTGTCTATTAGGGAATGATTTGGAGACATCAGCTTGGTCAGATGTGGAGTTGGAGGCCCATGCAGCAATGCTGGGCATCCCAGGGCATATTTTTGCTTTGACAAGGGCTCAGGCCAAAAAGCAAAAAGGACAGGGAAGCTTGGATCCTGGAACAATGGACCAAGTGCTCCCTAAAGCTAGGGCTAGTAGAAGCAAACCACTTCCTACTATCCCTCCCTCAACAGTGGATTCTACTTCTGAGGAAGAAGAATTCCCTCCCTGTGCAGAACCTACACCAGAGGAGCTTCAAGCAGACACTGCTGAGCTTTTGGGTGAAGGGGGGCCTGCCAGGGAGGAGCTGAGTGTGGCACAGCAAACCTGTCCCACATTAGAGGGTCTAAGACAGCAAGCTGTCAAACAGGCTAATGGGGATGTCAGTGACTCTCACAGAGTTTACTGGGAGGACAACCTCTTGTACACTGAGGCAAGGGATCCTAAACCTGGAACTGCCAGAAGATTAGTGATCCCTCAGGAGTACAGAAAGTTCCTCCTAACTCTTGCACACAACATTCCCCTAGCTGGGCACCTGGGACAAATGAAAACTTGGGACAGACTGGTTCCCTTGTTTCATTGGCCTAGGATGTCTGAGGACACAAAAGATTTTTGTAAGTCCTGTGAAACCTGTCAAGCCAGTGGCAAGACAGGTGGCACTCCAAAGGCACCCCTTATTCCACTGCCTGTGGTTGGGGTACCCTTTGAAAGGGTAGGGGTTGACATAGTTGGCCCCCTTGACCCTCCTACTGCTTCAGGCAATAGGTTTATCTTGGTGGTAGTGGACCATGCCACAAGATATCCTGAAGCAATTCCTTTAAGGACCACTACAGCACCTGCAGTGGCAAAGGCCCTCCTGGGAATATTTTCCAGGGTGGGCTTCCCAAAGGAAGTAGTATCAGAAAGGGGAAGCAATTTCATGTCTGCATACTTAAAGGCCATGTGGAAGGAGTGTGGTGTAACTTACAAGTTCACTACACCCTATCATCCACAAACAAATGGACTGGTGGAGAGATTTAATAAAACTCTCAAAGGCATGATTATGGGTCTCCCTGAAAAACTCCGCAGGAGATGGGATATTCTGTTACCATGCCTCCTTTTTTCCTACAGGGAGGTACCCCAGAAAGGAGTGGGCTTCAGCCCCTTTGAACTTCTTTTTGGACACCCTGTTAGGGGTCCACTCACACTTGTAAAGGAGGGTTGGGAACAACCTTTAAAAGCTCCTAAGCAAGATATTGTGGATTATGTACTTGGCCTCAGATCAAGGATGGCTGAGTATATGAAAAAGGCCAGTAAAAACCTTCAGGCCAGCCAAGAGCTCCAGAAGCAATGGCATGATCAGAAGGCTGTTTTGGTTCAGTACAAACCAGGGCAGAAAGTGTGGGTCTTGGAGCCTGTGGCCCCAAGAGCACTCCAAGATAAATGGAGTGGACCCCACACAATTGTTGAAAAGAAGGGTGAAGTCACCTACTTAGTTGACTTAGGCACTGCAAGAAGTCCCCTTAGGGTACTCCATGTAAACCGCCTAAAACCCTACTATGACAGGGCTGATCTCACCCTGCTCATGGCAACTGATGAGGGACAGGAAGAAGACAGTGATCCTCTACCTGATTTCTTCTCTTCCACAGAACAAGATGCTCTTGTGGAAGGTGTAGTTTTGGCTGATTGTCTTACTGCTGAGCAGAAAGACCATTGCATAAACCTCCTAGATCAATTCTCTGAACTCTTCTCTACTGTGCCAGGTACCACTTCTTGGTGTGAGCACACTATAGATACTGGAGACAGTTTACCTGTCAAAAGTAAGATCTATAGGCAGCCTGACCATGTCAGGGACTGCATAAAGCAAGAGGTGCAGAAAATGTTAGAACTAGGAGTGGTTGAGCACTCTGAAAGTCCATGGGCTTCTCATGTGGTACTTGTACCAAAACCCCATTCCAAAGATGGAAAGAAGGAAATGCGGTTTTGTGTAGACTATAGAGGTCTCAACCTGGTAACCAAAACTGATGCTCACCCTATACCCAGGGCAGATGAGCTCATAGATACACTGGCATCTGCCAAGTATCTAAGCACTTTTGATTTGACTGCAGGGTATTGGCAGATCAAATTGTCAGAAGATGCTAAACCTAAAACTGCATTTTCAACCATTGGAGGCAATTACCAATTTAAAGTAATGCCTTTTGGTTTGAAAAATGCACCTGCCACTTTTCAAAGGTTGGTGAACACAGTCCTGCAAGGGCTGGAAGCTTTTAGTGCAGCATATTTGGACGATATAGCTGTCTTTAGCTCCAGTTGGGATGATCACCTGGTCCAGCTATGAAAGTTTTAGAGGCCCTGCAAAAGGCAGGCCTCATTATCAAGGCTTCAAAGTGCCAGATAGGGCAGGGTAAGGTGGTTTATCTGGGACACCTTGTTGGTGGGGAACAGATTGCACCACTTCAAGGGAAAATCCAAACAATTATTGATTGGATTCCCCCTACCACTCAGACTCAGGTGAGAGCCTTCCTAGGCCTCACTGGGTATTACAGGAGGTTCATTAAGAACTATGGCTCCATTGCAGCCCCTCTTAATGACCTCACATCCAATAAAATGCCTAAAAAGGTATTATGGACAGCAAACTGTCAGAAAGCTTTTGAGGAGCTGAAGCAGGCCATGTGCTCTGCACCTGTCCTGAAAAGCCCTTGTTACTCTAAAAAATTCTATGTCCAAACTGATGCATCTGAATTAGGAGTAGGGGCAGTCCTATCACAACTTAATTCTGAGGGCCAGGATCAACCTGTTGCTTTTATTAGTAGGAGGTTGACCCCTAGAGAAAAGCGTTGGTCTGCCATAGAGAGGGAGGCCTTTGCTGTGGTCTGGGCTCTGAAGAAGTTGAGGCCATACCTGTTTGGCACTCACTTCATTGTTCAGACAGACCACAAACCTCTACTTTGGCTAAAACAAATGAAAGGTGAAAATCCTAAATTGTTGAGGTGGTCCATATCCCTACAGGGAATGGACTATACAGTGGAACATAGACCTGGGAGTAGCCACTCCAATGCAGATGGACTCTCCAGATATTTCCACTTAGACAATGAAGACTCATCAGGTCATGGCTAGTCTTATTGTCCTTCGTTTGGGGGGGGGGTTGTGTAGGAAAGTACCATCTTGCCTGGCATGTTACCCCCATTTTTCACTGTATATATGTTGTTTTAGTTGTATGTGTCACTGGGACCCTGTTCACCAGGGCCCCAGTGCTCATAAGTGTGCCTGAATGTGTTACCTGTGTAGTGACTAACTGTCTCACTGAGGCTCTGCTAATCAGAACCTCAGTGGTTATGCTCTCTCATTTCTTTCAAATTGTCACTAACAGGCTAGTGACCAATTTTACCAATTTACATTGGCTTACTGGAACACCCTTATAATTCCCTAGTATATGGTACTGAGGTACCCAGGGTATTGGGGTTCCAGGAGATCCATATGGGCTGCAGCATTTCTTTTGCCACCCATAGGGAGCTCTGACAAATCTTACACAGGCCTGCCACTGCAGCCTGAGTGAAATAACATCCACGTTATTTCACAGCCATTTTTCACTGCACTTAAGTAACTTATAAGTCACCTATATGTCTAACCTTTACCTAGTAAAGGTTGGGTGCTATGTTACTTAGTGTGTGGGCACCCTGGCACTAGCCAAGGTACCCCCACATTGTTCAGGGCCAATTCCCCGGACTTTGTGAGTGCGGGGACACCATTACACGCGTGCACTACATATAGGTCACTACCTATATGTAGCTTCACAATGGTAACTCCGAATATGGCCATGTAATATGTCTATGATCATGGAATTGCCCCCTCTATACCATCCTGGCATAGTTGGCACAATCCCATGATCCCAGTGGTCTGTAGCACAGACCCTGGTACTGCCAAACTGCCTTTCCCGGGGTTTCACTGCAGCTGCTGCTGCTGTCAACCCCTCAGACAGGCATCTGCCCTCCTGGGGTCCAGCCAGGCCTGGCCCAGGATGGCAGAACAAAGGACTTCCTCTGAGAGAGGGTGTTACACCCTCTCCCTTTGGAAAATGGTGTGAAGGCAGGGGAGGAGTAGCCTCCCCCAGCCTCTGGAAATGCTTTCTTGGGCACAGATGTGCCCAATTCTGCATAAGCCAGTCTACACCGGTTCAGGGGACCCCTTAGCCCTGCTCTGGCGCGAAACTGGACAAAGGAAAGGGGAGTGACCACTCCCCTGACCTGTACCTCCCCTGGGAGGTGCCCAGAGCTCCTCCAGTGTGCTCCAGACCTCTGCCATCTTGTAAACAGAGGTGCTGCTGGCACACTGGACTGCTCTGAGTGGCCAGTGCCACCAGGTGACGTCAGAGACCCCTTGTGATAGGCTCCTTCAGGTGTTGCTAGCCTATCCTCTCTCCTAGGTAGCCAAACCCTCTTTTCTGGCTATTTAGGGTCTCTGTCTCTCGGGATTCTTTAGATAACGAATGCAAGAGCTCATCCGAGTTCCTCTGCATCTCTCTCTTCACCTTCTGCCAAGGAATCGACTGCTGACCACGCTGGAAGCCTGCAAACCTGCAACATAGTAGCAAAGACGACTACTGCAATCCTGTAACGCTGATCCTGCCGCCTTCTCGACTGTTTTCCTGGTGGTGCATGCTGTGGGGGTAGTCTGCCTCCTCTCTGCACTATAAGCTCCAAAGAAATCTCCCATGGGTCGACTGAATCTTCCCCCTGCAACCCCAGGCACCAAAAAGCTGCATTACCGGTCCCTTGGGTCTCCTCTCAGCACGACGAGCGAGGTCCCTCGAATCCAGCAACTCAGTCCAAGTGACCCCCACAGTCCAGTGACTCTTCAGTCCATGTTTGGTGGAGGTAAGTCCTTGCCTCACCTCGCTAGACTGCATTGTTGGGAACCGTGACTTTTGCAGCTACTCCGGCCCCTGTGCAGTTCCGGCGGAAATCCTTTGTGCCCAGCCAAGCCTGGGTCCACGGCACTCTAACCTGCATTGCACGACTTTCTAAGTTGGTCTCCGGCGACGTGGGACTCCTTTGTGTAACTTCGGGTGAGCACTGTTTCACGCATCCTCGTAGTGCCTGTTTCTGGCACTTCTCCGGGTGCTACCTGCTGCTAAGAGGGCTCCTTTTCTTGCTCGACGTCCCCTCTACCTCCTGATCCAATTTGCGACCTCCTGGTCCCTCCGGGCCCACAGCAGCGTCCAAAAACGCTAACCGCACGATTTGCAGCTAGCAAGGCTTGTTGGCGTTCTTTCGGCGGGAAAACACTTTTGCACGACTCTACAAGGCGAGCGGAATTCGTCCTCCAAAGGCAAAGTCTCTAGCCCTTTGCGTTCCTGCAGAAACCGCAGCTTCTTCTGTCCAGTAGAAGCTTCTTTGCACCCGCAGCTGGCATTTCCTGGGCATCTGCCCATCTCCGACTTGCTTGTGACTTTTGGACTTGGTCCCCTTGTTCCACAGGTACCCCAGATTGGAAATCCAGCATTGTTGCATTGTTGGTTTGTGTCTTTCCTGCCTTATTCCCCTATCACGACTTCTTTGTCCTTTGGGGAACTTTAGTGCACTTTGCACTCACTTTTCAGGGTCTTGGGGTGGGCTATTTTTCTAACCCTCACTATTTTCTAATAGTCCCAGCGACCCTCTACAAGGTCACATAGGTTTGGGGTCCATTCGTGGTTCGCATTCCACTTCTGGAGTATATGGTTTGTGTTGCCCCTATCCCTATGTGTCTCCATTGCATCCTATTGTAACTATACATTGTTTGCACTGTTTTCTAAGACTATACTGCATATTTTTGCTATTGTGTATATATATCTTGTGTATATTTCCTATCCTCTCACTGAGGGTACACTCTGAGATACTTTGGCATATTGTCATAAAAATAAAGTACCTTTATTTTTAGTATAACTGTGTATTGTGTTTTCTTATGATATTGTGCATATGACACTAAGTGGTACTGTAGTAGCTTCACACGTCTCCTAGTTCAGCCTAAGCTGCTCTGCTAAGCTACCATTATCTATCAGCCTAAGCTGCTAGACACCCTATACACTAATAAGGGATAACTGGGCCTGGTGCAAGGTGCAAGTACCCCTTGGTACTCACTACAAGCCAGTCCAGCCTCCTACACACTGTACATCTTTTCAATGTTACATTTGGAGCACCTAGTATGCTCGTCTCATACCTTGTCAGTCTTGCACCATTCAAATACTGTGTTTCCGTCCTTGTCAGTAAAATCTCAACAGAGTGAGGTACCATTACCGTCAAAGGGTATCCCATCACTACTCCCTCACATTGTGAAAGGCTTTTACCAACAGCGGCAACCGCCCGCAGACAGCCTGGTAAAGCTGCTGCGACTGGGTCCAAGGTAGCTGAAAAATAGGCTACTGGGCGATAAGCACCTCCATGGACCTGTGTCAAAACAGACAAAGAGCAAGCATCACGTTCATGACAAAACAATGTGAATGGCTTAGTGTAATCAGGCATTCCCAATGCTGGAGCACTGCACAAACTGTCTCTCAACTCAGTAAATGCTTTCATCTGATCTTCATCTAGCGTAATGGGGTTAGTGACCTCCTTATGTGTCAGTTGCTGCAATGGTTTGGCAATCCCAGCAAAATTTGGAATCCACTGACGACAATAACCTACCATTCCCAGAAACATTCTGACATCTCTCTGTGAAGTTGGAGGACTTTTCTGCAGTATCATCGTAATCCTCTCTCTGGAAATTCTCCTCGACCCTTTCTCAATTAGGTGTCCCAAGTATTTCACTGATTTCTGACAGCACTGCAATTTCAAGGGTGACCCTTTATGTCCAAATTTTCCCAAATGATTCAACAGGGCAATCGAGTCGTACTTAAACTCTTCCCTTGTCCTGGATGCAATTAGCAAATCATAAATGTACTGCACTCGAGTCGATTGGTACAGTAGTTCCAATGACTCCAAATTCTTTTTCAGGATCTGCTTGAACAGAGACGGTGACTCCGTATACCCTTGTGGAAGCCTGCACCAGCTGTAGACTGTGAACCACTCTGCATCGCATGGAATCTGAAACAGTACCAGTATCACTGCTGGGTTCGGCACTACAGGACAACACTTAACCACCATGTCATTCACTTTTCGCAAGTCCTGCACAAAGCGTACTTTTCCACACGCCTTCTTCAAGCCCATAATCAGTGAATTTCATGGACTGCTCAACACTTCTTTCAAAACCCCTTGTTTCAGAAAATCTCCAATTATCTGCATCACTTTCATCAGAACATCTTGTGTCATGTTATACTGTGGAACCTGCGGAAACAATACATTTGGCCTCAGAGTAATCTTAATCCTCTCCACTCCCTTGATCAAGCCCACTGCTTTATCTGTCAGGTCCCACACGTTCTCCTGTACTGTTCCCTGCAAGTCTGCATGCAATTCTTTCACAGTAATCATTGGGAAAAACTCAATCAGCGGGTACACTTCATTAATATTTTCCTTCTCAGTTTCAGGTGTCTGTTCTTCCTCATCATCACTATTAGTCTGATCCTCTATTCCTGCAGTCGAACAACTAATGGAACATTTGGTCTTGCATAACAAGTCCCTTCCCAGTAGAGATACTAGACTTGAGTCGCAAACTACAAATTTATGCAATCCCTGAAAATTGCCAATCTCAACCTGTACTGGATCTGTGAACGGATTTGTCAATTGTCTGTTTGTTACTCCCAAAACAACTTGAACTGTTCTGCCTGAAAGAGGTAAGTTTGGAACTTCTGCACTTCTCACTGTAGAGCGCTTAGCTCCTGTGTCCACTAAGAATGAGACTCTGTGACCCATAACCTTTCCGTTCACAAAAGGTCCTCTCTGATCTACCTCTCAGGATGCTGCAAGCATATATGGCTCTTCATCCAAACTAATACTCATCCATTCTTCATTTATTTCATTCTTACTATGTAACGGGAATTGGTGCACTGTGTTATTACTTCTGTCTTGTCTTTGACCTGTGACCTGCGGAGTAAGCATCATCTGTTGCTGTTCCATCGGGGCTTGAGGTATCTGCATTTGCTGTCTAGGTACCATAGGAACCTGCTGCTGCATTGGTTGTAACTGTGTCACTTGTGCACTTGCACCTACTGCATGGGTTAAAAATTCTGCACTTGATTCTGAAGATTTGGATGAAGTCCTCCCATTCTAGGGACTTTCACAGATTGAAATGTATTGACATCACCACCTTGCTGAACAACACCATCCTGCACCATCAACGGACACTCCCGCTTCCAGTGTCCCACGTTTCTGCACAGATGACACAGTAACATCCTTTTCATCCCTTTATTGTGTTTCTTATAAATAAATATTATTAATGTTTGATAGTATTATCGCTTATGATTTTTCTTTCTTGTTCTTTGTGTATGACATGCAAGAGAGAGATGTTGTTATAGCTTTGGTAGATTACCCTTGATCTCTCTCTTTATTGATTTAGGGGCACTGCTTTCTACTTGGTTTACATCATTCTGGACCACCAAAGTACCCAAATCCGGACCACGATTCATATTGATTCCATGACCCCTACCTCTTATCTGAGGTTGGAACATGACAGTTCCTTGCTGCTGCTGTATCTGTTGCACTAAAGCTCCTGTCTGAGTTGCCTTGATTTGCATCACCATTGCTTTCTCCTTCAACTTTTTCTGCTTCTACTCAATCTCATCACTACAGTATTTTGCATACTGCAACACCTCATCAATCGGTTTTGCTTGCCAACAGATCAAAAGACTCTTAATCATCTGCCCTATTTCAGGTCTCAATCCTTCAACGAACCTGAACACAAAGTGCAACATGTCTTTTAGCTCAATTGCTTCTTTACCACCGTGCTCCTTGAACGCCATCAGCAGTCTTTCATAATAGGTATGTATTGACTCTTTCACCTCCTGCACTGTTCTGTCAATTCTCTGCCAGTCAATATTTTTAGGCAAGATTCTCATCTTTATGAACTCAATAACCTTATAATAATGTTGCATCACTTCAGGTGATGGTGCACCTAAACTCTATCACTTTCTGGTTCACTCATTGGCCAATCCACTGCTCTCTTACATTCAACCCACAAGTCAGCTGCAACCACTATTTCCAACAAGGTATTCAAGTCTTCCAACAGACATTTAAAAAGCTTCACAAATCTATCTGTCTGCTGGTACCACTCATCCGGTTTCTCTCTCAGTTTTGGATAATCATTTGTGAATGACAGAATATCACCCCTGTGCCAAGGAACATGAACAAACTGTCCTCCTGGAATTTCCCTCATTGGTAAAAATTTTACTGGATCCTTTTCTTTCTGAACACCTTCAGACCCTTCTTGTGAATCTCGTTTCCATTTATCCTTCTTCTTTGCCCATCTGCCTTCCCACTTTTCTAATGCTCCCCAAATCTGAGCACTCTGCAACAATTCTTTTAGATGCGCTTTCATCCCTCCTGACCTCATGTGTTCAAAACCTTTTGCCTCGAAATCTAACCTATAACTCTTCTTCAAGTGTTTTGTTCTCTCAATCTCTATGTCATGTTTGTTTGCTAGATCTGCCAATTTCTGATGTACCTTGCCCACTTCTCTCGTAATCCTCGGACACAAGTATCTCAGCTCTTCTTCTGTATAGGATTCTAATCTATTCACTCCCATCGTTCCCTCAACTACCTTGGTTATTTCTGTAGCCAGCCTTACACGATTTATCTGCTCTTCACCCTTGGACGCATTTGCGGCGTATTCAAACTATTCAACCACTCATTCAATTGCTGTGCTGTCAATCCCTGTAATGAGATATTACTCGCATTCGGCATTGGCACCTGTTGTACCACTGCACCTGGAGTTTGCGGTGTCAAAAGCTTCAGGCTCTGACTTGCACTCAGACCATTTACCGCATCTGGAAGCGCAACAAGTGGACTAAGATCCATTAATGGTCTAGATCCATCAAAGGTCTGACCCATAGACGATATCACCTGAAAATAATCTCTCACTCCCCTCCTCACGAGGCTCTGTGACATTTCACCCTGTTCTCCTGCATTCAATTTCTTTTGTGCAAACAATGGTACAGCTGGACCAACAGTAATCGGCAGCGATATTGCATCTGGTGCTGCTCTGACACTCACATTTTGTGGAAGGGCTGCTCCCATACTCTGATTCATTCCTGGTGTTACATCTGACTGTGTCCCAGTCATGTGCGTGAACTTCAGAAAACCCTGTGGCTGTGCCTGAGGCAACAACATTGGAGTCGGCTCAGTCTGAACTAGCATTGGCCTCGGAAGCACTTGCTCCGACGGCACCACTAAGTTCGAAGTTGTTTTAAGAATTGGTACATCTAGATAAATTCTCTGATTCAATGAATCTGCGCTTGGACCACCGAAGCAGTCAATGCATTAGGAGTACTCTGTACTACCTCTTGTACTTGCCCATTATTTGTCTGCACTGGACCACTGTTCCCGTCACTTGAGCTGGAGCAGTCAAAACAGAACTGATATTTGGACCTTCTTCATGCGCCACATATGGCGGAGGTCAGTCCATCAATATCTGTGTGATAAGATCCTCAACATCTGAATCTTCTTCTTCCACATAAGTCTTGACTTATCTCCTGAACCCTTATCACTCTTGCCAGCATCCTTTTTCTCTTCTGACTCATCTTTCTCTGCAATATTAGGAAACAACCTAACACCCTGTAATGTTGTCCTTCTCCACCTCTTCTGTTCCCAATCCCACCTTGCCTCTGCTAAGGACCTCTGTACCTTCCTTACTCTCCTTTGGAATTTCATCTCCTGCTGCTGTCTGGCTACGAGCTCCCAAACTGCTAAAGCCCCAAACTCTGCCGGTCTTGTCTCATATAGTGTCATTCGCAACTGATCCAAAATTCTCAAATTAAACGTTCCATGCTCCGGAAAGGCTAAAGCTCCCTGTTTCTCTGTCAATTTGCACCACTGCTTTAAAAAAGACATGGTGTGACACCTCGCTCCTCCATCACAATAAATGCCGGAGAATTTTCCGGTGGGGTAGGCTCCCCAACTGTTGCCTTAATGTAAGAATCACCGTTCATGTGACTTCTGAACGCTTTGAAAAACTTAGTTTTGCTATTTTTGTATATTTGATTCAATAAGGAAATGACTTTTACTCCCAAGATTCCTTTCACCCTCTTACTCAACCAATTGCCTCTTCTGGACGGCTGCCAATCTGGTCGCACTCTTCTCACTAACCAACCTATCCCAGCGCGGCTCCCTCTGACATCACACTCACACACTGTGGCGGCTTGTCCTCATAAACTCCAGTTCACACAAACTAATGCAAAATATTGCGAGCACTAACCAAAACCAATAACCAAAACAAACATGCTGGTTTACTAGAGGAAGCTACACAATAGCTTCAGAGACCTTACAGACTTTCACTGATGGCCCTTTCGCTCATGCAGCTTTTCCTCTTTCTCAGTCTCCCACATTCGCAAGTAAAATTCGACCCGCAAATTTCACTCTCAACTGATCAATGGGTCTGTCCTGGTGCACATAGGAGTCGTCAAATCTCAGTAAAAAATGTATCTTACTCGCTTAACTCACACACTTGTTGACAACGCCCGGTCAACCTACTAAATCAGACAGATTTAACATATAACCAAGTGTCTCCTACACTTGTCAATATACTCTGGATTCTTAGACCATGCAGGGTCCGTACATCACCAACAACCAGATGGACAATTTTTGAGCACAAAGCACCACACACATATGAAGTTCGACGACTTCCCTACTCTCATCCTGCGGAGTACACACACTCCTAATAAACCTCAACTGGAGTACGCACCTCCCTACTTACCTCTTATACATTACAAATCACCTGCGGTCTGCTTAAGCTTTTGCAAGCGCAATCTCCCGCTTTCACACTATCACGATTTCGCCGAGAACATACCCACTTTACTAGTGGGATCCAGGATCTGGGAAAGTCATTTCTGGGCTTAAGGGGACATCATCTTTGCTACAATTGCCATTACGAAAAACAAAAATTCAAACCTCATAACATGAACAACTAACCCTAACTTAAACCTCCACCATAATCATTAATCACCACATAACTAGTTCTCCAAGGAAACTAACCATCAAGCTGCTACCAAAAACTGCTAGCGCGCCTGGTCCTTAGTAAGTAAACGTGCAAGGGGACGCGTATAGACCGATTAACCTATTGGATCGCATGGAGTATCCTAGCCATGTAGTGACCAATGTTATCAATATTCAATATAACCCATCAATAACCACTAAGAGAATCGTTAATTATTAGACAATTACATCAACATTTAATGAATAACCACAACTCAATATACGTTTTAATAATTTTTATTTCCCTATAAGTTGCAATTCTAGTGCATAAGGTTAACTCAAACTTTATTCAATCAGCTCAGAAATTAGTTTATTAGCGACCACCAATAACACAATCTAATCAGAATTCGAGAAAACATATGCTCTAATGCTCCAGCATAAGCCTACAAAGAAGAATATGTCAACATCAATAGCAGAGTTCAGCAATCAGTTTGTCAATCATTTGTTACTGTCAACGTCACCCAAAGAATCCTACCTAACCCAGATTAGCATTTAGCATGTGGGACTTCATGCAAAAACAATTTAGAAACGTGAATTTTGAAAAACATCTAGCTAAGAGAAAAACTATTTAAACAGCGCAGTTGGTACCTAGAAGAAAAGGCACAAAGTTAATCAGTCATAGCTACCTATCCACGGAATGGATCAGCAACAAAGTCAGTCTTCATCTTCAGGTCATCAACTGATCAGCAATGCATCAGGCTCTCAGCACATGAGTCCAATGACAGAATCTCGAATCGTGTCTTCTGGCATCAGAATTTCACCCCTCACATCTGAAGTTTTAGCCCCTTTGTCATGACTTTTTAGTAAGGTTTTCCAGTCCATCCCCCTAATTCCTAACTGGTCAATTAGTCTTCAGATATGACTCTACCCAATAAAATTAATTTTGCAAATCATCGAATTCTAATATTACGCTGTTCTAAGTTCATTGATTGGTTCACTGCACGATGTCCTCATCATCCGGCTCATCAGGTATTGAAAATGTTGCATCTTCTTCTCCAGTCAGTGTCTCTATTGTTTGAGTCCTGGGAAAGTACATCAAGTCTGCCTTACACCAAATTGTAACAATTTTAGTTCCATCATCTCCTGTCCATTGGTACATTGCAGAAAACTCTAGCAAAGCAGAATTAATACAAGTGGTCAAGGTTAGTTTAACACAGTCGCTTTCCTCCAGCATGCTCTAATAATTCAGCTTCTGCATGAGGCCTGGCAACTAGGCCACAACTTGGGCTCTACAATATAATGCAAAACACAGGTTATATATCTCAATATGTCATATTACTACATTATTATTACATATTTTCATTATTTCATTCATTTTTAATCATCTTAGTACAATTTCGTATAAGTGGCCACCATTCTCAGTGGGCAAATTTTCAAACATGCACATTATTTTCTCTACAATTAATTTCTCTATGAACGTTTTTGTTAATCAAAACCCATAAACATTCATTAATAATTTCTAATTAGCATATCTGCTTCAACAACCCCAAGCCCTGGGGATCACCACCTCCGGGGCTTCTATAAGGATATATGCGGGCCCATTGGCCCCCCTGTCCTAGGGACTACCACTGCTGTGGCAAACAGAAAACAATTGAAAGGGGGCCATTTCAGACCCCCATTAGCCCCAGGACCACCACCCCAAGGGCTTTCTAAACATTGGAAGGGGGCCCACGCAGCCCCTCTTGACATGCCACTGATGGCCCTGGGGACCGACATCCCCAAGGGCCAGCTCCTGCTGTGTCCCAGGGGTGCCCACCCCCGATACATAGCTGTTTGCTGTGGCTTGGCTGCAGCCAAGTCACAGCAAACACTCTGCTGTTTGACAGCTTGACCTGTAAAGCGTGCAGAGGACAGAGATGAAATGCTTCAGCAAGCACAGAGCTGTGTCAAAGCAGCTCTGTGCTTGCTGAAGCATTGGCACTGCAGACGAAGCCTCAAGGCTTCTCCTGCAGTGCCAGGTAGCATATAAGGACATTAAATTATAATAAATAATTGTTATAAAAATAAATAAATAAATACATAAAGAGGGACCACGGGGAGCCCTTAAAGGGATTTTCTTTTTAAACACAACTCCATAGCTCAGTGTGAAGATCGCAGACATTCACATGCAGACCAGACTCATTTCCCTATTTTTTATAACAATATTTTAATAAAAAAATTATAAATACATTTATTATTTTAAATTCAACATAAATATGAGCTGTTACAGTTCTAAAAAACGTTGCTTCTCTCTCACTTTTCTTCTCTTTCTCTCTTTCAATCATTTCTCCTACTCAGACACTTAAGCACCCACTCACAGACCCTCTCAAACACTCACGCACACACTCACAGACCCATTCAAACACTCACGCACCCACTCACAGACCCCCGATACCCTCATGCACCCAGTCACAGACCTGCGCACACACTGACACACCCAGTAAAACACTGATGTAACCACTCTCACACCTAGACAGACAGACAGATAACCTGACAGCCACTCTCAACCCCAAATATACCCTCTCCCACCTATTTTCACACCCAGAGAAGCAGCGGCCAATTCCCGTCATGCACGGCCAAAACAATGTGCACATTGTGGTTTTGGGTGGTTAGGGGGTGTTGGCCCCTGGGTCTGGCTTGCAGGCCAGGTTTTTATGGCAACCTCCCCTGTGCACAGGTGAAGGCTGTGCATGGTGCAAGGTTGGGTGCTCTTAGAGGGTTGGCCTCAAGGACTGGTGGCAGGCCAGGACCTGTGGCCAACCGCTGCCACACACGACCAAAGGCCATGTGTGGCGGTGGTTGGTTGAACGTATAGTAATAAAAATTTAAATTACTATACATTAAAAAAAAACATTGAAATTCACTGACAAAATAAAAGTTACAGGGACATTATAGTTACAAGATAGAATTTAAATAACATAGAAATGCACTTAAAAAAACAAAGGTTCAAGGACGTTATAGTCAGGCTCAGATTTTAACCGTACCAAAACCATAGAAATTCACCAGTTATAGTTAGAGTTACCTCAAGTATGCCATCATTCATAACATCATTAATAATATCAATGAGTTATAGTTACTTGAAATAACTTTAACTACCCACTATAACCACCCAACCCTGCGGCATGCACGGGCTTTTGCCGTGAGCGGCAGAGTTGGCTCCAGAACCTGACCTTTGGCCAGGCCTTGCGGCCAACCCCCTCTTGCCACCGAACCCTGCTTGGCTGTGCTTGGCAGGGGTTGGCCACATGGCCTGACCTGAGGCCAGGAACTGGGGCCAAATCTTATAACCTCCCAACCGCAAGTCACACAAGGCCTTTGCCTGTTCGTGGCAGGGGTTGGATCTCAGCATCAGTTGACAAGAAATAATCCACTGGACACAGTCACTACATGAGATATTGTACTCAAAAAAGAAAGGATGCAAACACCTCCGCAGATAACTTTTCAATGTCAAAATGCAGCAAAAAAAGTGCTTTTTCTTCACCATGCACAAGAAATGTGGATGATTAGTACTTTACAGAAGTGGAGCTTCAACTTGAGCACCTCCTTTGTTTATAGCTGTAAGTGCTTTCTGTTGAGGTTTCATTTCTGTGAAATGAGCATCGTGCTGAAATAAATCCTGCCATATGTATTTACACAAGAAGAGCTTCCATTTTATGCAAAATGTCTACTCAACTGGAATTCTTTCTACTGGCTAATAATAAGTGCTACCTCATTGGGTAAATGTATAGCACATCTCCTACACTATGGCTGCGTAAAGGATGCTGAGGAAATATTTTCAGTGAGCTTGTTTGTCTGTAACTTTGCCAATGTGTTGCTCCACAAGCGTCTTTATCAGATATTTATACAAGGTGAAACTGCATAGGATACACAATTGAATGATTTGTACTTTACAAGTGGTTATGGGGAGCGCAGGGGCAGCCTGAAGGCCCCAGTAGCACCAGCTGGCTCCCATCTCTTGTGGGAGCCAGCTTTGCTCCTTTAAACAGGTTAAATAGCAGCTCCCTGTGTTTGGGAGCAATGTTTTCATCTATTTCTCCGCCCGCATGTTAGCAAGCAGGGAAAGAGATGAAAATGCCTCTTTCAGCAAGTCGGAGCATTTTTAATGCTCCTGCTTGCCGAAAGCAAACTGTTTGCTTTTGCAGGCAGGAGCTTTCAGCTCCCACCAAGCAAAAGCAAACAGCTACCTCCCATGGGTAGGCACCTCAGGAGGTAGCAGGAGCCATCCCCACAACCTCCCTAATGATTTAATTTTTTCCCCCCAGCGAGGTGGTGGTCCCCGGGGAATTTGAAAGCCCTAGGATGGGGTCTCATGCAGCTCCCACCTCCTCATGTTTATATAGACCCGTATGCCGCTAGGACCTTGTCCACCCTGAGGCAAAATTAATAGCAAACGTGGGAGACCACACTTGCTTTTTTTCTAAATTCACAGTGAAATTTGCAAATATTTTTGAATTTCACCATGAATTTAAAATAAAAATTCTACAGGACGCGTACCCAGGCTTGGGATTTTGGGTAAACATACCCTGACCACATTTCTTTTTTTTGCATCCATTTTTGAGACTCAGGTGAAGCTGAATCTCAAAATAGCTGCCAACACTTACTGGTTGAAATGTTGGCAACAACAGGTCTCTGCACGTGATCGGTAGGATTTACCAAGTGTTCGCACCTCTAGATATACAAATTTGAATTTCCTATAATATCTCCTAAACTACTGAACAGATTTACATCAAATAATGAAACGTGTAATCTGCAGACCAAAAGCTATCTTTGCACCAAATTTGGTGTGATTCCGTCCAGAGGTTTGGGCTGTAGTTGTGTTGAAAACTCCTATGGGAATTAACGTGGAAAATTAGCTTTTTTTGACCACCCCTCTTTTTCTCGCCCCCACGTCATGGATCACCCCAAAACTTTTCATGCACAACAAGATTGTTGGGCACACTTTTTGGGGAGAATTTTGTGAAGATTCATCAAACGGTGCCAAAGATCTAGGCAAGTCAAAAACTTATTTTATATGGAAACTAGGTCCTTACTAATATTACCTATGTGCAATCGCCAGGCTTTATATATGTGTGTGTGTATGTGTGTGGGTGTGTGCATGTGTGTGTGTATAGAGCGAGAGATTTTATAGATTTTTTGCAGGATTACCAAGGCAGACATATACATGCATTTCATAAGAAAACAAAACAAAAAAGAACTGGTGTGTTTTGCTATTAGGAAAACGTAAAAATTCATGGTGCTTCCATTAACAAACAGGCAGGCTTGAAAAGTTATGGAAGTTGACTTTCTGTTCAAAGGGCAAAAGTAAGTGTTTTGTCTTTTGTAAAAGAGGTTGTATTACATTTGAGGTAGAATGGCTGGGAAAACAGACTTGCTTTTGGAAAAACATACAAAAAGGAAGAGCATTCCTTTCAGAAACAATACGATTAATGTGACTTCATGTAACAAAGGGTGACATCAGGCTTTCTATTATTAAGAGAACTTCCAGAAGGGTAGTGTCTCAGTTACCAAACAGGCAGATTTACAATGTAGGTTCCACTGGTATGGAGGGGGTTTGGTGTGTTATGGAGGATATGTAAAAAGGTGACATCCACAAATTAAGGGCCTGATTTAGATATTGGCAAAGGAGATATCCCATCCGCCAAAATCTAAATCCCATTATATCCAGTGGAATTTAGCTCTCGGCAGGCGGGATATCATTCATTGCTGTGACAGAGTAACTCCTCCGCCAAGTTCTAAATCAGGCCCTTTATCTTTTTCAAGCACCTTTCATAATAAGTGAAGTAGGACTACATTTAGAAAAAATAAATTGAAAGAACCATGTGATCTTTCAGAAGCTTTGTGAGGCACTGCAATGGCAGCAGAGTGAATGATGAAAAAATAAATACAAAGAGGCCCATTCAAATATAGACAGTATTACAGTACAACCAAGCATGCTTTGTATTTTTCCTCCAGTTAAAGAAATAGAAAGAGGGCTTTGTGCGAAATGCAGGCTTTATAGGGCAATCCAGTCATTTGTGTAATCAATGGAACTCTAAACAACCCCTGTTTAGATCATTTGGAACAACGTTAATGCAAAGCTAATGAAAACCTATGATGTACAATACCAATACTTTTAGTAGGCTTTGGGTCAGCCTTTTGTTTATCATTGGTTGGCATTTTTGTCAACTGCATTTGCCTGCTTCTTATATGATAGCTTACCTTCTCCTTCTCATGGCTGTCCCTCTTCTGAAGCATAGCATCTTCATCGTCCTTGTTACTGAATGACTTGATCCCTCCATGGCTTACATTCAGGGGACTACATTTTCCCTTTGGATTCAGCACTCCACTGGAGTGCATGGGTTTTTCTTTTTTCTCCTTCTTGTCCCCTATCTCTTTTGTGCTGCTTCCTCAGCCCCCTTACTCTCGCCTCGTTACTGTCCCCAGCCCATACATTGATAGTTTCTTAGCACAAAATACACCCTTGCATCCAAAATAGACTTGAGGATGCATTGTGTGCTAAGAAAATAGTGCTAGATGCAACAGAACACAAACAGCAAAGCGAGCAGCCACTCACACTCGTAAATGTGCTCTTGCAGTACTATTTTTTCCCCCCAAATTACATTATTATCGGAATTACCAAAATGCATCTGATTACTCCAGCATAATTGAGATTCTTTTGAGTCACATACTGTACCTCTCATAAGGGGTTTGGACCTTGGCTACTCTTGGAGTGCTCAGGTATCTGAAAGAAATGGGCTCCATCTGATTTGAGAAAAGGGTGGAGTGGACATAGGGATATGTTAGTTACATTCTTCATAGTAAGATAGTCGCCTAACTCACAGAGGAGTGCAAGTTACAAATAAAATAACCCTTAATTTAGAGTGTCATTGGTCTCTGCATAACCATTCAATCCATCCACACATTATGTACTCATCAATTCATCTAAGCACTCATTCACTCACACATTAATCCATTCATGCATTCATTCAACACTGACTCATTTTCACATTCACCCACTCACCCATTTAGGTTACCACATACACAATCTTGCCAAACCATAAAGTTGCACATACAGAAGTTGTGGCTTTGTTTGTTCCTGTTATTTAAGCATCGTTTCACAACCCAATTACCTTCCTGTCTTGAAAAAGAAGATATGTTGCCAAATGCCTATCAGGAAAGGTTTCAGGATGGAGAAGGCAGGGGATAAAATGGAGTATACATACATCTAAAATAATTATTTGTATAGCTTGGTATTATCTTAGACATCTGAATATTGACTTAGAATGGTCACAAAGTGACACTGATCACAACTGCTCATCTCAAATCATTTTGAGAGAGGTTTTGACTTGGTTCACTGGCCCTTTATATTTCAGTTACTAGCCCAGATGAATTTTAAAGTGGTATTCCAGAGATATATCTGAGCCCTTTTTACTGTCACCTGGGCAGCTGTTAGGGTTAACGTATCTCTCTTCTCCCCCTTTGCTATACAGATGGCAACGAGACAATGTGCCCCCTCTTACCCCTTTTATTTGTATTAGTTATTGAGCCACTGTCCTTCGTGACAGCTCCCCCCGTTGCTGCTTCACTCCCTCCCTGGTTACTGAACTGTTCACTTTGTTTTTGTGTTATTGTGCCCAGCCTTGTTTACCTCATCCTTGTTTAACTTTGTTCAACTTGCTTTGTTTTGTACTGCCTTTGTTAATTGAAGTTGTTTCTTCACCTGCTCACTTTCCTGCTGTTTTCCCCACAACTTTTTCCCAACACAACTCCCTGTCGCTTCCCCCCTTTGAAGGCTCCAATCGCTGCCTTCCAGCATCCCTTCCTCCTCTGAGGATCTACTTAAAGGAGGCAGCAGTGCAGCCCCATTAAGCAGGTCCTTTGTAACAGCTTCCCTTCCTGCTTTACTGCATCCATGGTTCCTGAATTGTTTACTTTGTTATTGTGTCATTGCGCTCAACCTTGTTTAACTCATCTTTGTTTGATCTTGTTCAACATGTTTAGTTTTGTACTGCCTTTGTTGATTTCTATTGGTTCTCAGCTCGCTCGCTTTCCCGCCATTTGTCCTGTCACTTTTTCACACTGCATCTCCCTTTCACTTCCTGCCCTCACAAGCCCTCATTTCCTTCCAGTGTCCCTGCCTCCTCTCAGGACCTACTTAATGAAGGCCGTAACATCAAACGCATGCCAAAGGCAAGTCTGTGCCCGTCCTCACCTAGACTGCACACAGCACTAGGAACCCTGGTTCTCCCACCACACTCCAATACACTGTCCCGGAGCTCCAAGCCCTAGACCCCCGACTCCGCAACAACAACTGCTGCTGCCCTTCTCCATGATCAGCAGTAGGATCTTTTACCTGCCGGAAGTGTCTCTTCTTCTGCAACACCGGAGCACCCTAATGCACAACAACCACCAGCACACTGACCACGACAACCACGACTGCTTCAGAACAACTCCATTGCCTCCTGCTCTAAGCACGGTCACTTTGCAAGCACACCATTGAGATCTGGGACACCATCACCTCCCATAATCAACGTTGTCTTTCTCATCGAGACCTAGTTCATCCCTGCATCTGCTCCTGACATTGCTGCAACAACTCCAGATACCAAGAAGATAGCATACTGGGACACATCAACAGACACTGAGACGAATTAGCCATCTTCCATAAAGAAACCACCGCTACAGACATCGCCATTCCGACCATGGAATACTTCAATTTCCAACTCCAAATCGATGGCAAAACCACCATCAGAGGCACCCTCCCTTACAGACCTCCAGGATCATGTCCCAGCTTCGGCGGCACCATTTGCAAATTCATCACCCTGCTCTCCATTGATTCCAAACACTACATATCCCTCAGAGACCTCAATTTTCACCTCAATGACGCAAACACCACCAACCACCTTGAAAGCATGAACAACATGAGCTTCACACACCTAGCCATTGACCCCACACACTACACAGGACACGCTCAACCCATTTTCACAGCCAGTGACAGAGTCAAGTACAGCCATTTCACTAAGCTCACCAGGACAGACCACACCATCATCAACTTCACCATCACAGGATCCTCCGGCATTGCCACCAAGTCTTCCTGCACCTCACACTGCAGCTAGAACAAAGTATCAGAGAACCAGTGGACCGATGCTGTCAACACCTCCCATCCTAACACCAAAACCAACCTACAACAGGGTGTCAAGAACTTCTCCACCTGGATCACCAATTACACTGATAGAATTACCCCTGTCAAGCCCATCAAACTCAAAAGACTCACCAAACAGGCCTGTTGGTACACCACGGAACTGAGAAATATGAGATGCAACTGTAAGCAGCTAGAAATTAAAAGGCCCATTAACAAGAAGCTCAGAGAACATGCCATTTCAAGACGCTCCGTAACCAATACCACCAACTAATGAAAGAGACAAAGAGGATTGCCCTGGGTGACCTCATCAAAACTAGCTCTAACCCCAGCAAAGAACTCTTCAGCCCTGTCAGAGAGTTATCCAACTCCTCAACCACTGAAAACATCTTCTCCCCTTCTCAGGAAGTCTGTGACACACTGGTAGATGTCTTCCATGACAAAATCTCTGCCATCTACAAAACCTTCAAACCCCAACCCAGCACTGCTGTCACCGTCATTCTCCTCACTCCCACAGATGCAAACTCTGTTGCTATCTCTGACCACCTGCTCATCGCCTGGGATCTGATCACCACACAAAACACCACAGCCATCACATACTCCATCTACTCAGGAGCACCCATGGACCCCTGTCCCCAATACATTTTCAAGCTCGGGAGCAAGATTATCAGCAGCAAACTCACATCACCGCCATCTTCAACTCATCCATAACCATGGCCAACTTCCCCAAAGTATGGAAACATGCAGAACACAAACCACTTCTCAAGAAACCTTCTGCTGACCCTAACAAACTCAAGAACTACCATCCCAACTCTCTGCTCCCACTTCCCACCAAACTTTTCAAAAAGGCCATCAACTGCCAACTCACAAAACACCTGGAGTTCAACCATAGTCTCTATGCCTCCCAATCTGGATTCTGCACCAAGCACAGCACCGAAACCACCCTGATCGCTGCCACTAATGACATCAAACCCCTCCTCGACTGGGAAGAAACGGGGCCCTGATCCTCCTGGACCTCTCATCAGCATTCAACATTGCACCCCACCCCACCCTTATCAAGAGGCATCATAAAAAAAAACAGAGATTCTGACTACCACCTTTCACTTACGAACCCAAGAACATCATCTGTGCATCACTCAAGGCTCGTACCTCACCCCTACACTGTTCAACATCTCAGTGACCCCCTTGGACAACACTGTCACAACCCACAGAATAAACATCATATCCTATGCAGGCAACACCCAACTTGTGCTCTCACTATCAGACGACCCTTCCACCACAAAGGCCAAGTTCCACAGATGCATGACGAGAATCATCGACTGGATGAATAACAAGTGTCTAAAACTCAACACAGACAAAACAGAAGTTGTGATCTTCGGGTGGCCTACTGAACTAGGACCAGAACCCACTACGACAGACCATGCTCGCAACCTTGGCATCATCCTGGACAGCAAGCAGTCCATAAAAATCAAGATAAATGTAGTCTCTTCTTCCTCTTCGCATGCTCCACAAGATCTTCAAATGGCTCCCCATCAACAGCAGATGAACAGTCACTCAAGCCCTAATCACCAGCTGGCTGGACTACACCAATTCACTCTACATAGGAATCACCATGCACCTCCTAAAGAGACCACAGACCATACAGAATTCAGTGACCACACTCACCCTTGACCTCCCCAAATAGACCCACACTATCCCCCCACCTCAAGAAGCTCCACTGGCTCTCCATTCAGTAGACATGTCAATTTAAGGTGCTGCTCGACACCTACAAGGCCTTTCACAATCAAGGACCAGCATACATAATCCACCACCTGAACTTTCACCCACCCTTCAGATACCTGCGCTCCACTTTCCTCGCCCTTGCTCAGACTCCCAGCATCACCTGATTCAACATTGGAAGACACGCCTTCTCCTAACTTGCAGTGAAATTGTAGAACAACCTTCACATACGGACCTCATCCTCTCTTCTGCAATTCTGGCAAGGACTCAAGACCTGCTGTTCAGCTGAACCCCTTAGCACCTATGTTCTCCATGCCTTGATACCCTCACAGGTGATTAGCTGTGCTCTATAAATCCTTTTTGATTGATGGACTAGCACAGTGTCGTGAAATGCATTGAAAATCTGATTTAGTTGGGGAAGTTCATGGGAAGAATCCCTATACACAAATGACATCTTAGTCAGGGTCTCCTTGCCCAGATTGATGCAAATACTACAGACTAATGTGTTAACTGGGACAAATCGATCCCCATGCAAGAGACAGGAGATCATAACAAAATGAGGCAATAATGACATTACAGAAAGCAACAGACCACTTTAAATATTAGAGCATGGGAAAACCTATGTGCTCAATGAGGAACACTTGCTAATCAGTACTAAATGAGACGCAGATGCATGGAGCTCTTTGCCTCTCAACATCTCAGACAAAGAACACTATTTAAAATGATTGAGCGTCATCGTTGCTATACGTCCTGTGGTACTACTCTTGCGAAATTCCTGCTGCTGTAATTCAATTACAGCAATCCACTATAAAAGTATTTCTATAGGTAAGGGAGTGCAGGCCCATATCGCATTCCGGAAATGCGTCCTTTCACCCTATGAGGGAGGACTGTGAGTGGTGGATGTTGGTTTATATTATTATACCAGCCAGACTATAGGCCTGAATGATTGGCTCTTAATGGTACCTGGCTCCAACACACACCATGCCTCTGAGGCTTTCTCTTCTGGGATTTAATAGGTATCTCTAAATTGGCTGATATTTGGGAAGGCAGCTACATTAGGTCATTGACACCGCTAATGGACATTTATGACATACATAAATCTAAATTCTATTGATACCCTCAATTGCACCATACCTTAGATGCCCATGCTGAGGAGCTAGATGTGTTCCCAGATTACAGCCCCCTGGAAGCTCACTTAACAATATCGAAGTTATAGGAAAAAGGGAATATCCAGGATATACCGAACATTAGTGGACAATACGCTCATTGGTTAGTGCTTTTGATTGGGAGATGGGCACAGGATGTGGGTCCCCTAGATGATGCTGACTGGTGGAGGTGAAGATGGCCCCTCGAGTCATACCTATACCTATGGACCTTAGGCTCTTAGGCCTTAGGCATACTAACATACTGGACCCAATACACAATACACAGTTTGGGCAGAATAATTCACCCTGCCCCCAAGGTAGGACTCCTGGTCTTAATATATGAATAGGGAGGCCCTAGATGTGCAAGCTGTTTGCGAAGAGACATTGCCCACCGCTGGAAACTAGACACGGAACACTCCAAGGGGGAATGGACTAGGGGCATGGACTACTGCGTACAAGTTGAGGAACATCTATCAACATTCAGAGGATGCCCTTAGAAATACCGTAAAGTATGGGGCATGTGTAGGCACTATCATCAGGGACTGGATCCTACATAGGAAAATACGCATGATCAGTTGAATGTTAGAACTATACTGTTCATCTCGATCATGACTATACTGTGTAAATATGTACAATGTTGTTTATTGAAAGCAATCAAATTAAAACATGTTTCAAAATATTTATATAGTTCAAATTACAATACAGAAACATTCATCAGCACTTGAACAATGAGATTCTGATTCAAAACAGTTTCTGTGAAGAGCTGTACTTTAGTCCAGTCTCCAATGTGAGTTACTCCTCGATTACGAGGTTTGATTCACAAAATATTTTCTGTGAATAGAACTGTCTTGTACCACAGATGGTTGTAACATGCTCTTGAATTTCTAGGAGTAAGGCATGCTTATCTACACAAAAAATCTTTGTGAATCAGATAGGTGAGTATGAGGGCCTACTCACAAAGAAACATTTGCACTCATAGATCCATGAGTGGATATGTATGTCTTTTGAGAACTCTCAAGCGTTCCCAATAGTATGCCTGTTAAGATTTTCCAGTTGCTACTTCCCAGGTGTGCTACTGGGAATGCCGTGTGATATCTGCTATTTCTTGCAAGTGATGTTGTACGTAGGGTAAAACAACACATTGGGCAAGGGCAGCTGAATGTACAAATACTCATTTTCTTCTCTTTTTCACCAGAAGGAAAACATTTTCCCCGAAGAGAAACTCCTTGCCCTGCAACCTCTCACAGTTTGGGGGTGTCCTGCTCTCATTCCTTCCCTTGAAGGGGGCAGAAGTAACTGCCCATATCAAGGGTGGGAATGGATCACAGGAGAGTTTGTGATTGTTAAAAAGCATACCTGTGGGGGTTATTAAAATCATAAGGCCAACCATGCCTTTCACATCCCACTCCCCACCTCTGGTGTGGGGTTTACAACAGCATAATTGTACGCAGTCGTGGTGTATAATTATGCACCAGTAAAACCATTTACCCCCCAGGAATCGTTTTGTGTATAGACGATAGCTATAAATGAAGCAATTCTGTTCTTACACCTAAATTTATACTCGCACATGGTTGTATGAACTGGGCCATCCGTGTCATACTTCTGTTAATCCAAGAATAAGTCACACCGTAAGACAACTATTCACTGAAAAAGCTTTGTGACTTGAACTCAGAGTGTTATTATTCACCTTCAAGTATTTCGTTTCTCAACTTCGAAAGCATGAAATCATGAATCAGCCCTGCCCAGTTTGAGACCGGTCACCTTCTGCAGGCATTTAAACACTCACCTAAAGTAATACTCAGTATTTTCTTACTGGTATACTGTTCACCTTCTGTTGCTCAGCACTGCATAGTGTAAGAAAAAAATGGGGGCACGTCCTGGATCATGGTCTGAGGTTTTTAAAAGTGTGGTGAAGAAATTTGCACTGTGGAGAGAGGCGAAGGCAAATATTAGAGATGTGCTGTTAGGCCCACCCACTTAAAATCAGCCTCTTTCATATGATCACAATATGATGGACTGTGATAGAATTACACTGTCTGTTTTATTTCAAGAACAATTTATACTTCACTTTACACTGAGCTAAATACATAATTCACAGGACATTACATTACACTAAAAAGACGGACTTCGCAAGGGAACAACCGACTCACATTTTACATGATTCCTCTATTTCATAAAAATCAATTCTTGTAGAGTTTTTACACAGCACATAAAAGACTGTGACATCAATTAGCCTTAATTCTTTTTTTTTCTCCGTTTCTGGAAACCTCTTTATAGGAAAAGCTCATATTTCAGCAATTTGCATTATCCACACAATCTGCTTTGAAGTTCCAAGTTATGGTAAGAAAAGGATCCACTTATCTGCACATAAAAAATGTTCAAAGCTTATAAATTCCCTGAAACAGATGTACGTTATCATTGGCTTTGCCTTTCTGCTTTTGCTGCTGCATGGCTAATAGAGTTTCATGTGCCCCCTCATAGTCGCCCCATTTAGCATCTTGTCTGTGCAGCAGCATGCACCCTACTGTGCCAATCCACACATCAAAGATGTCTGCCTATCTATTAGAAGCAAAGCACAAAGTGAGAACATATGGCCCCTTCTGAAACCCACACATTTAAGTCAATATAATTTCCGCATCTCCTTCGGCAAAGAAACACAACAAGGCTTATCTACTCCTTTTTTTAAATTATCCGACCCCCACTCCCCCCCAATCCTTATGCTTGCGCCTATTCAGCATTAATGTTGCGGTACCAGACATGGCCTTGGCGCAACTAAAAAAACACGTTATCTTTCTTTAATGTTTTGTAATCTTGCTTTCAGTTCTCTCGATCAAGGGGATACAGTGACATGACAAGAAAATAACAAGCATTTCCAATGCAACGGATCTCGCATTTCGTCGAGTTAGAACTATTAGCGTTGTAAACTCCTAACCAAACTTTTCTTGCCCCATTAAATGAAAAAAAAGAACGAGCGCCATCAAGCTATTGCGCTATCGCGCTGCGAAATAAATGAAAAAAGTAGTCCAGAAACCATACAGAGAACATGGAGCCTCGTATGTTGCCAGTAGTTGATCCGTGCGCTCCAGCAGGGCCAAACACTGGAAAAGGCATGAGGTACACTAATGAAAGCAAGCGGATTTTCAAAGGCAAGCCCACGAACCAATGTAAGGGACTGACATGATATGGGCGTGGTTGGGAGCCCAAAGAGAGATTACATCGGGGGATAGAGCACTTTGTGTTCACCCCTAAAGAGGAATGATAGCAAACATTTTGAGACAAGATGGTAAAAAAGCACAGGCACGGATCTGAAAAGTCTCACTGCGCTATTTTACAGTCGTGCCCACGTCCCCCACCTCGCGATAAAGGTTGCACACACTCCATTGTGCAGTTTTGACATACCTTGCTCCTTAACTCTGAGTTCTATTAGAATGTGCCTTGTTTTTTGTTCCTCTGTTCATGTAATCAAAAGTGCAAAGAAAGTGCAAGAAAGTATTTCACAAAATGAAGTTGGTAAGCAGATATGAAGACTTAGAGGGTTACTAAGAAGTAGACACTAAGTGGAATTCTGGTAAACATGGTGGTTATACTGCCCACCCAACTCAACATTCCCCCAACCCCCGCTAATGTAGACTTCAGGAGAACTAGGTGTTCTACATGGAGAGGTGCCAGCGCTGCCATTGTGGACACTATTTTGCTAGTCCTGGCGGTGGCGTGAATGGGCTCAGAGGGTGTGAATCCTGAATTACAAGTGGAGAATATTATTATATCTTAACATCGTAGCCAAAATATCAATCACAAAAATATGAATAGGTAAATATTTATCTATTTTCAATACTGATCTCTCTCTCTCTCTCTCTCTCTCTCTCTCTCTCTATGTGTGTATATACAGTATATATATATATATATATATATATATATATATATATATATATATATATATATATATATATATATATTCAATTAAAAAACAAAGATTACAGAGATGTTAGTTAGGCTCACATTTCACCCGTGCAAAACCATAGAAATTCAGCAGTTACAGTTACTTGAGCTATAATGCACTGCTTATGACCCCACATATTACATTACTAATGACATGGTCAGTGACATGACTGATGACATCACTGATGGCATCTCAAATTACATCACTGATGAAATCATTCAGTGAGTGTAAGTGTTTGTATGGATGTGTCAGTGGGTGTGTGAGCAGGTCTGGGGGCGAGTCAGTGTCTGACACATTTGCTGTATAGGAGAGTGAGTGGATGTGTAAGTAGCAGTATGCGGGAGCAAGTGGCTGTACGAGTGGCTGCATTGGTTGAATGAGTGGGTGTGTGAGTAGCTGTACAAGTGACTAAGTGGGTATGTGAGTGCTTGTATAGGGGAGAGACTTGGGGGGTCATTCTGACCCCGGCGGTCTTAGACCGCCGGGGCCAGGGTCGGCGGGAGCACCACCGACAGGCCGGCGGTGCCCCGCAGGGCATTCTGACCGCGGCGGTAAAGCCGCGGTCAGACCGGCAACACTGGCGGTCTCCCGCCAGTGTACCGCCGCCCTATTGAATCCTCCAAGGCGGCGCAGCTAGCTGCGCCGCCGAGGGGATTCCGACCCCCCTACCGCCATCCAGTTCCCGGCGGTCCGCCCGCCGGGAACCGGATGGCGGTAGGGGGGGTCGCGGGGCCCCTGGGGGCCCCTGCAGTGCCCATGCCACTGGCATGGGCACTGCAGGGGCCCCCGTAAGAGGGCCCCTACAAGTATTTCACTGTCTGCTTGGCAGACAGTGAAATACGCGACGGGTGCAACAGCACCCGTCGCACCTTCCCACTCCGCCGGCTCGATTACGAGCCGGCATCCTCGTGGGAAGGGAGTTTTTCCCTGGGCTGGCGGGCGGTCTTTTGGCGACCGCCCGCCAGCCCAGGGAAAAACTTAGAATACCCTCCGCGGTCTTTCGACCGCGGAGCGGTATTTCGGATGGGGAAGTCTGGCGGGCGGCCTCCGCCGCCCGCCAGTCTTAGAATGACCCCCTTGGTGTGTTAGTAACTGTATCGGTGAGTGAGTTTGTGAGTTAGTGACTGTATGGGTGAGTGAGTGGGTGTATGAGTGGCTGTATGCATAAGTGAGTGAGTGGATGTGTCAGCCACTGTATGGGAGAGTGGATGAATGTGTGAGTAACTGTTTCAGTGAGTGAATGGGTGTGTGAGAGGCCACATAGCCACATGGTGAGTGGGTGTGTAAGTGCCTGTACAGTTGAGTGAGTGGTTGTGTCAGTGGTTGTATTGATGAGAGAATGGTTGTGTAAGTGACTGTGTTGATAAGTGAGTGGCTGTCTCAGTGACTGTATGGCTGAGTGCGTGGGTGTATGAGTGATTGCATGTGTGAGGGAATGGGTGTATGTATGATGCTGTGTGGGTCTGTTAGTGGGTATGTGAGTGGTTACATGGGTGTATGACTGGATGCGTGAGTGGATGTATGGGTCTGTGATTGGGTGTGTAAGTAGCTGTATGAGTGTGTGAATAGCTATCTTAGTACTGTATGGGTGAGTGAGTAATTGTGTCAGTTGTTGTGAGAGTGAGTCAATCGGCCTGTGAATGAATATGTGAGCAGCTGTGTGTGTGTTGATGTACAAGAGTTTGTATGTGGGTATGAGTTGGTATGTGAGTGGTTCTGTGATGATGTCATCAGTAATGTCATTTGACATCACTTGCTTAAAGCAGCTTCCTCAGTATAAGAGCGATGTTTCCTCTGTTTACCTGCCTGCAACTCCCCGGGCAGGGAAATAGAGGAAATCTCCACTTGCAGTGAGGGAAAGCTGCTTGGCAGCTCTCCCACACTGTGAGAGTAGTGTTTGCTGTAAATGTCTCCCACCAAGTTACAACAAACAGCAATGTCCAAGGGGTGGGCACCCCGAGACATAGCAGGAGCTGGCCCTGGATGATGGTGGTCCCCAGGGCTACTAGTGGCTCCTCACTGCATGGTCCCCCTCCAGTGAGCATTGACCCAGGGAGGTGGTGGTCCCCAGGGCTCAGGAGTTCAAAACAGACCCCTTCACTCTTTTATTGTAGACCCAAGGTGGTGGCGGGGTCTCTGCGCCTGTGGGGGGTGGGGCGTGTGGCCCACCTGCATGTAATTTTATTTAGTGTACACAGCCCCCCAAAATTATTTTCATTAAGTGCCCCAGCGAGGTGGTGGCCCTGGGGAGGTGGTAGTCATGGGGCTGCAGGTGAGGGCCAAGCAGTTCCCCACATAGAAAATATAAATGCACTCAGGTCCAGGCCCACTCCAAAGCCTTGTAAAAACAAGCATGGGTGCCCGCACTATTAAAGAAAAATGTTTTTCCGAATTTGCGACGCTGTTGTGAATTTGCTGGAAAAATAAAAGCTTACTTGGATGATTTGTACTTTATAAAAGTGGTTATGGGAACCACAGGGGAAGCCTCAAGACCCCCCGCCGCCGGTCCCAGTCGTCTCTCGTCTGCTGAGGGAGCTGGCATAGCTCCTGCAACCAGGGAGCTGCTTTAAATAGAAGCTGTCTGCTTGTCGGAGCAATGTTTCATCTCTTTCTCTGCACACATATTAATGTGTAGGGAAAGAGATGATAACTCCAGTTTCAGCAAACAGGAGTTGTATGAAAGCGGAGCTATGTTTGCATTTGCTTGCAGCTACTTCCTGGTGGCCATCTATGACTCAAAGAAGGGGCAGTGCAACCCCCCTTCTTGTGTTGTATTTGCCAAGGGGAGGTGAAGGTTTCCTGAGGGGGTGTCACATGCCCCCCCTGCATACTTTTACATCTATTACCCCAGGGAGATGGCAGTCCCCAGGGCATAACGGTGCTGCACGGGCCCCCATGCATACTTATACACCTATTGCTCTTGGAGGTGGCCGTCTTTGGGGAGCAGGAGGTCCTGTTCAGGCCCTCCCATCATAACTTTACATCTATTGCAAGTGGCAGTCTCTGGAGTATGGGGGATGTCCTACAGGCCCCTCTCATATGTTTACACCTGTTGACCTGGGGAGGTGGCAGGCCCCGGGATATGGGGGAGCCACACAGGCCCCCTGTATATTCTTAACATGTATTGCTCCAAGGAGGTGGCGGTCCCTGGGGCTTTGATAAGCCCTAGGAGGGGAGACCCTTTGCCACCCTCCTATATTTTGGGAATGTCCCCAGAACCTGGCCAACCCAGGGGCAAAACAAAAAGCAAGCGCTGGACACCACGTTTGCTTTTTTTAAAAGAAAATCATGGGAAATTTGCAAATATTTGAGAATTTTTAAAAAACATGCTTTTTTGACCTGGGGGTTGCCAGTATTGGCAGTTAGTCAGGGCTCTGCCCGAGATTAGGAAGATTTGAGACGCCTTCGTGCCCCTAGATATACAAAATTGGTTATCCTTTAAAATCCCAACAACTGGTGAATGGATTTACACCAAATAATAAAAAGAGCGCTTTCTTGACCAAGGGCTACCTTTCTGCCAAATTTGGCGTAATTGCATCCAGTAGTTCAGGCTGCAGTCATGTCTAAACTCTCTATGAGAATTAACATGGAAATCACACTTTTTTACCCCTTTTTCTCAGCCCACGCTCGACAGATCATCCGAAAACTTTCAATGCACAACAAGATTATTGGGCACATTGTTTCTGGAAAATTTCGTGAAATTCATTAGACAGTGCAAAAGATATAGGCAATGTTATAAATAACAAGTGAGACCCATGGATAACAAGGCACCAGGGGTTCACATAAAATTGTTAAAGAAACAATGGTCCCTAATTAAGAGATTAAAAAATATATATTTGCTTACAGAACAATCATACCCATATGCATAGTCTAATCACCACAAGATATATCTTATTAGCAATTAAATTAGACAAAGACATATAAGTGGGAAGACATTTTCAATAAGAACAGACAGGCACATTTGTGTAAAAAAAAACTATTAAGTCACAATTCAACAAAGACACAACATAGCCCTTAAACATGCAATGAGCAATTCACCTGGGGTCAAGGTGTCAAAGTCAACAATATTGCCATCCTTTTATATGCATATGAGTGCACTAGACATAAAAATTAAATAAGGGGAGGGAAATAAAGAGGGAGAGAACAAGGGGAAAAAGGGAGGGTGAAAAAAGAGGGAAAAGAGGGGGACAAAGAGGAAGAGAAAAAGAGTAAAAAGAAAAAAATGTAATTATTTAAGTTTAAATGGACAAAAACACTAAAAATAAAAAGTGCAAAAAGTGGTACCAAAAATAAGTGGAAATAAACACAAAAACCACAATGCCCAAATTGTGTGAACCAACAATGTGTGAAATTGTGTCTTAAATTATAATGAAAAAGAGAGTATATACCTGAACATGGAAAGGAAACTACATTAATTCAGTCTGACAATGAGCAGCAAAAATTTAAAAAAAAGTGCTGCTACCTGTAACATAAAATACAAGAGAAAAATAATAAGGTACGACTAATTGCTATAAAAAAGTGGAGGTACTCCAAACAAATGTGGTACCACACTCACCGAAACAGCGGGAATGACTAAGAAACTTAATAGAAGGACAGCAGTAAAAATAAACCATCATGTCAACCCACGAACTAGGGGAATAAAGGGCCAAAACAACTGGTGACTAACCTTATCACACTAAGGAACCAAGGCAATTGAAGAAAGTAAGGAAGTGCAGTTACATGAATCGGGATAGGGCAATGGTGATGTTAACAGCCCAGGTGTTCAGAGAAAATGCAGGCTGCAAGAGTGCGCCATAAATAGATTATGGAAAGTGAAAAGGGACAACTAAAAAAAAGAGGGGTCTGAAAAGAATTTCTGCAGCGGCCATATTGGATGGGAGTTGAAGTACTGCTGATTCTACAAAAAAGGAGAAGAAGAAAATGAAACAAGAAAAGGGGAGGGAAAGGAGGTGAGTGAGAAAGTCCCAACCAGTAATTCTTTGCAATATCAAGAGCAGTTGGAGGCAGTACAGCAGAAACAATGGCCTTATAATAAAGATGAGTGTGTAAGCTTTTTGTGAGAAGAAACCATATCAGTTCTTCTTTGTTAACAATGTTCAAAATGTCACCTCCTCTTGTCAGTGGTTTCATAACAGAGATAACTTGCCAGTGAAGATTGTTCTTATTGTGTTCAACAAGAGGTGCACTGGTAACCTTACATTGCAGTCGGCTTCTGTGCTAACAAATCCGGATGCAGGATGCTTGTGTCATTTGGCCAATATACACATGGTTGCGGGGGGAGGGAATGGCATAAATCCAATTGCTAGTGTTACAGTTCAAAAAGTGTTGTAAGGTATCTTTACGTCATTGTAGAAAAATTCTTTGGTAACAAGTCAAATCACAAACATTGCAGTTTCCACATTTAAACAGATCAGTCAAAAGGCAGGTGCCCAATGATCAATAAGCCTTTTTGGGCCTACTGGGAGAAATATCAGCCCTGACTAGGAAATCGTTGAGGGTCCGACTTTTTTTTACGAAATGCAAAAAGTGGTCGCTACAGAGTAACCTCTCCTGCTTTTAAAATACCTCAGTATTTCAGAATACTTTTTTGACCAAATTGGAGATAGGGGAGAAAGTGGTGACGCAAACAAATCTGTCACTATTAGTTTTTGGTTTTGGTATCTAAGGAACCTCCCTGTGGTAACAACAGTCTCTCTTCATTGATCTTCTTACTAATGTACGTGGATACATTTAGAAAATAAATCTATTCATTAACGTGGCTGCCTCACAAAACAAATCTTCCTTAAAGAAGCAATTCCTAATAATCCTTAAAAACGGAGAACATGGAAGTGAATCTCTAAGTGGTCTAGGATGATGACTCGTGTAAGGCAGCAATGTGTTTCTTTCTGTGGACTTCCTATACAATGATGTACACATTTCTCCATCTTTGATTCTGATCTTAAGAATGAGGAAAGGGATCTCCTCCTTGCTATATGTGAAAGTGAACCTGAGGCCCTTACAATTGGCATTAAACCACCCTTGGAATTCCAGCAGGTTGCTAAAAGATCCCCGCCAAATCAAAAATATGTCGTAAATAAATCGCTTCCATATAACAATATAGTTACAGGACGGATTGATGTCAGAAAGAATAACTACATTCTCAAGATCATTCATAAGCAGTAGAGGCAAATTGGGAGCAAAAACTGCTCCCATCGATGTACCTTTGATATGCTGATAAAAGTCTACATTAAACTCAAAGAAGTTGCGGGTTAGTGCTAGAGTCAGCAATTCTATAATGAATGATGTTGGTACCGCATGGGGACATGGTATTTCTTCAAGAATTTTCTGTATAATTAAAATACCATTTTGCTGCGGAATGTTGGTCTCTAGGGACTCAATGTCCATAGTGCATAAAAACAAAGGGCAAATACTCAACTTGATTTATTAAGTGCACACTATCCCTTACATAATGTGTTGTAAGGGGAACAATGTCCCTAATTTAAAAAAAATCAACATACCTTCCTAAAGGTTCATTAATAGACCCACAGCCAAATATGATTGGTCTCCCAGGGTGATGTTCTTGGTTCCTATGTATTTTGGGAAGGGTATAAATGACTAGGGTAAGAGGTGTCTTAGTATTAAGAAATACATATTCATTGGGACTCAAAAAGCCTTCAGTTTTACTTTTTTCTGTGATCTTAAGAATAAGATCCTGTAATTCTCTAGTATGGTTGGTATTAATTTTAAGATTGTATGTACTATTCACAAGTTGTCTTAAGATCTCATGCTTGTATTGGTCTAAATCCTGAATAACAACACAGCCACCTTTGTCAGCAGGTTTGATAATGAAAGACTGATTAAGTTTAAGATCAGAAAGAGCACACTAATCTTCTTTAGTGCTGTTATATGGAATAAACCTGCGTTGATGTTCCAGATTGGAGACACCTTTGAGTACTAATCTCTCAAAGGTGTGCACCTTAGGTGGAATAGCATTAGTGGGAGAAAAGAAAGTAAACGGTGGGCGGAGGTATATATTGGCCAAACTGGGAATGTATGGAATATTATTAAAGGTTATGTATAGTCTAATCTTCCTAAAAAAATTGAGTAATTCTGTCTGTAAGGTCAAAAAATCAGGACGAGAAGTGGGGACAAAACATAGGCCACGACAGAGAAGTTGAATTTCTGCCAATGAAAGAGTATGTTTTGAGAGACTGAAAATGGGAATAGTTTGCAAACTACAGGGTGTCATGGCAATTGTGGCGGCAGTATCATCCGGTAGTTTATGAACAGTGTGTGGAGTCAACAGTAATAGTATTTTCTCTGTGTTTGCCGGTCACCCGGTGTACTGAACCACCTTTGGCCTCATACTCTACTTGGAGGTCTGGGTTTGCCTCTCTCTAAAAATGTAGTGTCATATGTTGTGGGAGCTGAAGTAGGGCCTTCACCTGGATCAGAATTGTCGGAGGAATCTCCCTACATATCAGAAAAAGTCACAATGGTATCAGCTTTGTTAAATCTGCTCTATGGGTGGCTAAAGGAAGAATTGGAGTATGTTCTACTAGTGTAGAAGTTGTCAAGCATATATGGATATATCCTCTACTGCATATAATTACATATCATTTTTACTTTATTAGTTTTGTTTTCTTGCTCTATTATTTTAAATTCAATTACTGTCTTTTCAATCTTCTCCAAGAGGTTTTTCAAAAATGTAACTAAAGTAGACTCATGTCATGAGTGATTTAATATGTGAGATCATAAGTAATGCATTATGGGAGCGCACGTTCTAGTTAGATCAGGTAACTATAACTGATGAATTTCTATTGTTTTGTACGTGTGAAATGTGCTCCTAACTATAATGTCCCTGTGTCGCATAGGTTCTCATTATCATAATGAGACTACTGGATTTGGGCCGCAGAATCACCTGTACTGTGGAAGACTATGTCCGAACCTGCACCATGTGACACCTGTCGGCCTAATCTTGGTTTGTTTCAGCTAACTAGCAGTGCCTCATCTCCACCCAAGAGCAGGTATGATTGGGCAACCAGACGCATGACATAAATGACTCCTCAGGGGAATTGTGGTCACTCAGATCTCATCCATTTCTCTCAGTTACATTAGTCTCACATCTGCAAGGACAATCGGAAGCAGAGTATAGTTCAATAGAGTTTTATTGAAGTAACTGCACCTTGGATAATGAAGCATGAATTGCAATAACTAGGATGATGAAGCACAATAAGATTAAAATTGTGCCAAGAAGAGTAAAACACAAGAATAACGGTGCCAGATTGTCACTAGAATTTGTAGCGATAGTTCCTACCTAAACTATGTTAGAGCACTGCATGTTAAGTTCTAATTCTGTCCTTCAGATTCCCCCTGGGAAGACATCATACCTCATACCTGAGCAAGAAGCCTGTAGTCTACATAAGCAGCTGTAGCGAAGCAATCAGCAATCAGCATACAGTCGTGGTCATCTGGATGGAATCTCCCTCTAATGTACATGGGTGAAAGTAGTGTTTTTATAATAAAACATCTGATGTTCCAGGAAAGGATCCCCACGTAAGAGTGTGTATGTTTCTGTGAACCTTGGAGACAAAGCATACCACTTTTGCTGGCAACCTATCTTACTGCAGCCTTGAGAAAAGCACAGAGTGAAAGAAATGTCTTATTCAAGATCGCAGTGCTGACCTAGGCGAAGAACAGCTAGATAGAGAAAATAAAACAAGACTGCAAATGTGGCTAATGTTAAAATAATAAAAGGAAGCTGAATAAAATATATCTAGGTTAAAGTGCACAGCAGCAGGCCTAGTTTTCTAAAATAACGCATATAATACTATGACAAAAATGGCTACACAACACCCTCCACTTGCCGGTTCAAAGGTGGTTTAAAGCCTAATTATATATGTAAAAACTACTAAAATTAATCCTAAAGCATATATATGGGAATATCAATAATGACAAGACAAAAGACACTTGAGCATGTATTAAAAGGACAGTTTAAAATTTTAATTGTGGCGTCTAAAAGGCCAAATTTCAAAAGTCAGAGTAATTTTTAAAGTCGCCAATTGAATCCAAGAAATCTTCAACTTCGGCAGGTGGTAAAGTAGAAAGCTCATCGCCAAGGAAAACCAAGGAGCATTCGTGTTCCAAAGCCTGAGCTCAAGCTGAGGCAGTAGCATTCAATGGTGTGCCCAAAAGTGAGTTTAGAGCTGCATGATCAACAAAGGGCAACTCATAAACAGCTGCCTGTAGCAAATCACCATCAATGTGAATGTCTGGTAATGAGCCCTCAACAGATCAGCGTCCAATGAAAGCAAATGCTGCGTAGAAAAACAAACATTCAAAAGGGCACCAGAGGCACCTAAACACAGGCTGCACACAATGCAAAACCGGTCTAAATGACAGAGACCAGTCGCACTCCAATTGCTCCAATTGCTTCAGGAGTGGTGCTCCAAAGTACTGCATCGTGCGTTCATGACAGAGCTGCACTGGCGGAAGCGCTTTCAGTCCTCCTTGTTGTAACGGGCAGCCATTGCGCATAAAATGTAGCAATAGCAAGATGCCGCCTATTATAGCCAAAGTTATCGGAAATCCCCCGAAAATACTGGAAAATTTTGAGAGGATGGCTGAAGGTATTAAGCCAAATATAGAGGAGAAGGTGTGAATGAAACCAGAACCACCAGGCTTAAAAAAATGTTCGATTCCAGTAGTACTGGACGTATTAAATATCGGTCCCACTAGTTCACCAAAGTTTCTTGGAAAGTTAGTACTTAAAAGGGACTGTATCTCTGCGGATGACCTTGCAACCTGAAGCACAGAGGTCTTGTGTGCAGATGTAAGCACCACAATAAAGCCTTGAGCCTGCTCAACTTAAATTCACATTTGAAGTAGCGATGTGGGGCCAAATCTCAGCTACTTCCCTCTGTCCTGTAGGAGGAAAAAGTATATTCCTGCAACATGTAACAATTTTGGAGACTGAAACGACATAAACTATTCCGGCTCACACCCCACAACATCTCTCACTATTAAGGAGCACATAGTTGCCATTCGAGAGCACCTGGAACGCAGGTGTAATCAAGGGGACTGGGACTCTCTTCAGATAACAAACCAAGTTCGCAGCCGAAGCGTTACACGCCCCATGCAAGGACAGCTGTTTACAAACCATTGAATGGCTGACAGAAGTCTTGCATTCACTACCGCAAAAAAAAACCTCTTTCATTCCACTGAGACATCTGTATATGAAGGGTAGCTCCCACACCTCATGTATGTAACTATCTCCTAGCCTTTTACATCTGCCCACTGGAATGTGTTGTAAGCAGGATGTGAATTGAAGTGTTGAAATTGTCAGATTGATGACCCCGTGTATTAACCACTCAGCTGATGGTATGTTAGCCACAGTGAAAGTCAACTTTTCTAATTTCTAAATATTTAACATGACATAAGTTGCTTCCTTCTTATCCATTAGTTGTTGGTGTCACGTTAAATTAAATGTGGAAAATATGTCCCTCGCGCTGACGTATTGCCAGGGAATGCGACCTGCTTTCAGTGTTTGTAGTGTCCAACCTAACTGCAGGTTGGATCTTAGTTGACTTTGTCCATGGTGTAAAGAGGACATGTTGCTCTGTACTATGTCTATTGCAGAAGAAACAATGTTGTTTAAGGTGTATATCCGGTCAGACAGGCTATTAATCCCATTATCTACAACAGCTAATGCCTTCTGTAAATTTTCCTGATCTATTTGCCTTAACCGGGCAGCAGTTTCTTGTTGAGAAAGCTTCCAAATTTTATTATAGACTGCATATAAGAAGCACTTTCTGCATTGTTTTCTGGGGCCTAATATGAAATCCTGTAAGTCAGTATTATTAGACAGGATATTGAGGCGTTCTTTAACAACATCCAGTGAGGAACTCTTCAACCATTTCTGGCATAGTTTCCCTACACTGTATGTTGTCACTATACCCGCATGTTCAGATGACACATCGCAAGGGTCAGGCCTACTTGTTCTAAACCCCCCCCTGGAGTTTACAAAACGTTTATGACACCCATTGGTATCTGTTGGCCACAATAACCACCCACCAGGACGTGAAAGTGAAGCATTGAACGTGCCATTTGTACCCATTCTTCAAGCTGATCTTCAGTTGCATTTATATACTTTTGCCATTTGTAAAATTTTGCAGGGGCAGGAATACTGGGTGCTTTCAAATCCTAAATCCTTTATTTTTGCTAACTTGTCTGTTGTACAGTTTCATTTAAAAAATCATTTGAACATGTATCAGGCATGCTGATTCCCATTCCCAGGCTTCCTTTCCCATTATTTGCCAATTTTATTTGTTTCCCACACACTTTTTAAGTCAATCAACTTCAACCAATATTCATAGCCTTCTATAGCAAACCGGGAAACAAAGGAATCCGAATAAATAAATTTTGTATCTGTCAATAATATATGTACATTTTCCATAAATGCAATTTGAAATAATAGGACTAAGCATTTTTAACATTGTGCCCAGAAAAATATGCTCATTTTTCAAAATATGTTTTAGAACTCCCTTATGGTGGAGTTGGACGATGTTCCCATTGTGTGTAATTAAAAATAGTCTTTGGGGTGCTTGTTCTATGAATGAATTGGTGACCATAATAATTATAACAGAACATATCTCCATAATTTTCTTTGGATTGATAAAAATCCTCACTTTCAAATACAGTAAAATACTGCAACTCAGTCATGAAAGAATCAACTGTTTTCACATCCCAGTCATCAGAAACAACTCTGGGTATTATTATATCATTCATAGAAAGTTTAAACACATATGATACTTGAATGACCTTCATTGGGCCGTATATATCAAATGTGACTTTATCCCAAACAATCCCATCAGGAATTGGTATCGCAGAAATGTTTACGTGAGACAAGTCTCTGCAGACTTTGTGCGAAGAAAAATGTGGTTTCAGCACCTCATCCACCAGTTCCACTGTTGATCATTCAGAAAGTTAATGACCATGTATTAGTAGAAAGAAAGAAATAACAAAGCCAACCCAAAGGAGGAAATATAGTCATGGAAAGCCACAGATAGTTCCATGGGAGAACAAAGTAATTTGTTTTGAGCCAAAGTATCCACTTATGTGCTTTTGACAGTCCAGATGCAGAAGAGTCAGATGAGTCTGAAAAGGTGTCAGTGATGGTGGCAAAGTATCCAGAAGCAGTTCATGCAAAAACTGGAGTCGTATTTTCAAGAGGAGAACCATCAGTGGTCTCCTGTGGTGGTTCGTAATAGACAATGCCATCTGTTTGTGTAGAATTTGAGAATGATCAGTCAACATTTTCTGTGTTGCTTGTTGTAAGAGATGCTAGTGGAACTAATGAAAGATAATTTTCCACCCTCAGCAAACTAGGAGGGGTGTCAGCGTTGCGGCTGAAAACTTGTAGATGGTAATCTTGGCCAGTAGTTAGAGGGATTCGGGTACTACTGGTTGTTCCTCTTGGTCTGATGTGCAGGATCGGCCACATGGTGTAACGTGGCATTGACGATGGAGACAAAGCGGTTTTCTTTAGAACCAGGCAGCGGTAGTAGTAGAAAAGTTCTGGTACCGTGTACTCCCAGGACTGGAACCTGTGCACGATAGGAAGGACAAACTCCTTTTTCACTGCAAGTTTTTCCCGTACTAGATCACCAACCTTTGGAATCCAACCGGTATATGTTATTGGTACATCCTTAATTACTAAAGAGGCAGCACTGGCAGAAGCTTTGTCATCACGAAACTGTTGTAATTCCTGCAAGACAGTGACACGTTCATTTATGTCAAAGGGTGTTTCTACTGCCTCTATGCCAGGACCATCAAGATCTGGAACATACATTTGAGTTCCAAACAGGCACTCGTATGGAGTTCGACCCCCCAGGGGCCTTCTAGGCAGATTATTAAGTGCTCTCTGGACTCCATACAAGTGATTAAGCCAACTACGACCCGTATCTAGTACTTTGGCTGTTAAGGATTGCTTTAAATCTCAGTTTCATCTCTCCACTACACAATTTCCCTTGGGCTGAAATGGAGACGAGTAATGGAGTTGGACCCCTTACAAAGCCATAGTGTCCCTGAATGCCCTTGAGGTGAAAGCAGGGCCCTGATCCGAGTGGAAAGCCGCAACAGCGTATGTGCCAATAAAGACTTGCAAATCTTTAATAACAGTCCGGGCGTCAGCCGAGCGTTATGGCCACACCCATAGAAATCTGGAGCAGGAGTCAACAGCGACTAAGATGCATTTGTATGCACTGCCAGGTGTCAAAGGACCGCAATGGTCCAGGTACACACATTGTAATCGTTTGTTAGAAATTAGGAGGGGTGTCTGAGGTCGTCGTTTAGCGGTGGGCCCCTTAATTTGTTGGCAGATATCACAACCAAGGACATAATGTTTGGTTTGTTTGTATAGACCTGGCCACTGATAACGGGCCTGCAACAATGGTATTGTAGCCGCCACAACTGCATGGGCAGAAGCCACTCCCTCATGCGCTGTTTGATCAACTCTTGTTGGTAAATGGGTCATTGGCAAGGACAGGTAGGTACCTACACTTAGCAATAGGCCACTAACCTCCTCTTAGGTCCAGTTAGGGCTCAGTAAATTAAACCCAGCTCAACCCTTGGTAGTTTGGCAATGAGGGACAAGGCTTAACTTAGGAGACAGAGTGTAAAGCATTCAAATATCACAAAACAGTAATTAAATAAAACACAGGAACAGTTTAAAAATCCCAAACCAATTTATAGAAATAGATTATATTTTTATCTTTCAAATGACACAAAAACGAATAAAATCGGATAAGGGGAACTGGAGATATGAATTTTTAAAGAATTATTGTTTTCTACCGCCTAGAAACAAAAAGCGCCAATCTGGTCATCTTGTCGCACCTTGACCTGGGCAAAGTCAAAGTTTAAGGCCGACCGCGATGGAGCCCTGCTCGGCTACAGCTCGCGGGAGGCCTTGGTCAAAAGTTTACCTTTGGACTTAGGGGGTCATTCCGACACTGGCGGTCAAAGACCGCCAGGGCCGCGGATGACGGAAGCACCGCCAACAGGCTGGCGGTGCTTCCTAGCCCATTCTGACCGCGGCGGTAAAGCCGCGGTCAGAAAACCGGGGCCGGCGGTTTCCCGCCGGTTTACCCCCGGCTGGGCGAATCCGCCAGGGCAGCGCTGCAAGCAGCGCTGCCTTGGGGATTCTGACCCCCTTCCCGCCAGCCTGTTTCTGGCGGTTTTCACCGCCAGGAAGAGGCTGGCGGGAACGGGTGTCCTGGGGCCCCTGGGGGCCACTGCACTGCCCATGCCACTGGCATGGGCAGTGCAGGGGCCCCGTAACAGGGCCCCAGCATGCTTTTCACTGTCTGCCTAGCAGACAGTGAAAAGCGCGACAGGTGCAACTGCACCCGTCGCACGCCTGCAACACCGCCGGCTCCATTCGGAGCCGGCTTCAGTGTTGCAGGCCTCTTTCCCGCCGGCCCAGTGGGAAAGTCGAAATGGCACCAGCGGTCTTTTGACCGCAGTGCGGCCAAATGGCGGTTCCCGCCAGGCGGGTGGCAACTGCCGCCCGCCGGGGTCAGAATGACCCCCTTAGTCTCTTTTCTGAAGATTTTCTTCAGCAGGACGAACCTTCCAGTCCAATCTGACCTCCTGGAACTCTTCTCCGGATGAGCGTCGCAGGAGCCCTCAGTGAAGATTTTTACCTTCGGACTTAGTTGTTTTTTTGAGGTGAAAATCCTTCGATCGGGGCAAACCTGGATCTTGAACCGACGTCCCTGGAGCCCTCCTCAGATACACTGGCTGGGAGGTCCCGGTCAACTTTCTACATTCGGACTTAGTCTCTTTTTTGGAGATTTTCTTCACTGGGACAAACCCGCAAATCAGGCCGGGTTGCGATTGAGGCAAGCCAGCTAGAGTTGCCGCGGCGGGTCGGTCCCTCTATAGAGCTTTTTTTCAAAGGTTCTCCAAACTTCTCCAAAGTTCTGGGTCTTCTCCCAGATGTTCTTTTAAGGTTCTTTTGGGGTCCACAGCTCACCCCAAGGGTCCAGAAGTTCTGAGATGATCCTTGGGGGTGTGGACTACAACTCCCAGAATGCCCCTGGCGCAAACTCCTTTTTGGCCACTTGGCAGTGGTCAGCTGGTTGATTTCTTCAGGAGTTGGTGCAGGGGACTGTGGTTAGCAATTTTTCACCAGTAGCAAACAGGGAGTCCCACCTTGAACCAGCTGAAGCCAAGCAAAGTCCTTCTTGTGGTGAAGCCCAAGTGTGCAGCAGGTACAGTCCTTCTGAGTGCAGGTTCCAGGTGCAGGCCAGGGGTCCAGCAGGGCAGTCCTTCTTCTTCTGTAGTCCTTCCCGGTAGGGATCTGGTAGGGAACTGAGGTGTGGGTGCAGGCCTGCCAGTTTTATCCTTGCTCCTCGGTGAAAAACAGGGGGGGGCCTGATTCTCCAATCAGGTGCAGGGTCCTTCCCCCTGTGATGACCACTTCCTGGAAAGTGTGGCAAAAATCAATCCCAGGAGGCAATATTCTTCAAAAATCCATCATGGCTGAAATTTATTTTTGGAGGTTACATCTGGCTGAGCCCACCCACTGGTGTGGCTAAAAATCATAAACACACCCCTCTCCTGCCCTCTCCTAATCTAATCAAGGGGGCACCTAGTTGTTTGGGGTTGCAGGATGTGGGGGTGTTGCTGGGTTGCTCCAAATGCCCTTCTCTGCCTTTGAAGACCAGTTTGGCAGCCCCCCCTTTCCTGCCTCACCATCTGCTGAGGGGAAATTCCTTCCCACAGGCACATCTCTTTGTGTGAAGCCAGGCCACTTCACACCTCATCAACGCAGCCCTGCCAGGCTGCCAGAGGCTGGCCAATCAGAGCACAGCAGCAAAAAACAATGCAGGGCTGAAATTGGCAACTTTTCAGGTAAAGTTTATAACTCTTTACCTGAACAAGTTATATTAAATCCAACAACTGGAAGTTGTGGGATTTTTATTATAACAATGAATTTGATACCAAACTCTTTGTATCTGTCATTTAACGGGGCTTTGAAAATGAAAATAAAGTCTCCACATTCTAGTCTATGAAGGACATTCAATACAATGAGGGAAAAAGGAATGTGGCTGTTTTTACCTCACCAGGGCTTATAAAACTATTTTTATAAGGTCCCTGCTTATAGTTGTACTTGGCACCCAGCCCTAGGGGCACATAGGGCACACCTTAGGGGTGACTTATATGTAAAAAATAAGGTAGTTTAAGACTTTGGAACTACTTTTACTTCCAAAGTCGAATTTGCATATAACTTTAATTTAAAAGCAGACAGCAAGGCAGGCCTGCCTTTAAAATGACACTGGGCACCTCAGCAGGGCACCTATGGGTGCACTACCTAAGCTGTGGTCCCTAAACCTACATGCCCTACCATATACTAGGGACTTATAGATAGGTTGACTAAGCCAATTATAATTAGCCTAATTTGCATATTGATTTTACACAGAGCACAGGCCCTGGGACTGGTTAGCAGTACCCAGGGACCATCAGAGTCAGGAAAACACCAGCCAAAAGTGGAAAATGGGGGCAAAAAGTTAGGGGGCCTCTGCAATCAGCCCTGTTTTCTCACATCTGGTCTTTGATCTTTGTTGGGAATCTCGCGATTAACCACACCTGGCATTATAGCTATGGCGGAAAACATGTCTCCCATCCAGTAGGAATATTTAGCAGGAAATGCTTTTGGCAAGGGCGTGCCTTCAGCCGTGGCTGTCATGGCAGCCCATATGTCACCGTCCAGTTTCATTCTAGAACGAGTTACTGCAGCAACAAAAGCTGTAGCTACTGCTGGTTTGGCTGCTTCATCAGCCAGTGTATTCCCAGCAATGTGCATTCCAATGCGCTGGTGTACAAGTGTATGTACAACATGGACATTTGGTAGCATTTCGTTCAGATCTGTTACTTTCCCCCACAGAAGTCTGTGTTTGATGGTTTTACCTTTGGAATCTCTGAACCCATTCCGGCACCAATAATGCAGATATTCATTGAAGGACTGGACAAAATGGTACGAATCACAGACAATTAGCGTTCGCTGTTCAGGATCCGTGTGTTCCAGTGCCATCACCAGAGCCTCTAGCTCTGCTAGTTGTGCAGTGCAATCCCCTACGGTTTGCATATAGGCATGTTTTGGAGAGAATTTATTACCCTCCATACAGCCGCTTACGACTGCGCAAGCAGCGGAGTATTGATACTTTGTGCCTATAGCAGGTTGTGCTGAGCCATCAGTGTACATGACTTTTTAATATTGATCAATAGGCAATGTATTTGCCAGAACTGGGTATTCTAGTTCATATTGCAAAAATTCTTGAGTTTGTAACTTTGGGTCAAAAATATAGTCAACATCAGTGGCTGTCAAAAACGTTGCCCATTGGATCCAACGTAGATGTAATGCTTTAGCGTTTGGAACGCTGGCTTTGGTAACAGCCTCCAGGGCTGGAATTGGAGATACGACAATAATGTGATTCCCCTGGGCTAGTGGTCTTTCTTTAATGACAGCTGTCTGAACGGCAGTGAGAATTTTCTCAGTGGGAGCAAAACATTGTTCTGCTGTCAAGTACAAATGTGATTTGTATGCAATTGGAAGTCTCTCACCTTCATTGAATGTTACATAGGTGAAACCAATGGTACCAGCAATTACTCTGATCACCAGATGATTTTTATTGTCCCTTCTTTGTAAGTGTTGTGCTGCAAGCATGTCTTGTTGCAAATCTCTGAGAATGCGTGTGTGTTCGACTGTCCAAAATTTACTGGAAAAGTCAGGCTGTATCAAGTCATATTAGGGTTTGATGCTTGATGCATAATCTGGAATGTATGTTCTGCCAAAATTAAAAAACCCAATAGTGATTGGAGTTTTTTAATGGTATTTGGAGGTTGTAACTGTGCGCATTTCTCTATGAATTGTAGTGCTAGGCTATTTCCTTCCCTTGATAAATCGGATCCCAGAAACAGGACACCTAGGAAGGCTATTTTTGTTTTTTAAAGTTGAATTTATAGCAAAATTCGGCAAATCCTACAACAATGCGGGCTACCTGTCTTGGATGTTGCAGTAATTCATCATCCATAAGGTAGATGTCATCTACATAGGACAATGCCTCAGGGTCAACGTCGTGCAATATTGAAGTTACACAAGCCGCGAACCGTCCTGGACTGTTCTTGTAACCCTGTGGCAAATGACAGAATTATATCTGGGAGCCTAGTGCGCTGAAACTTGTCAAGTCTCTACTCTCGAGTGCTATATTATTGGCAGAAGAAGCCATTGGAAATATCCAATGTTGTTTTGTATTTTTTGCGCACTATGGGCCTGATTCTAACTTTGGAGGACGGTGTTAAACCGTCCCAAAAGTGGCGGATATACCACCTACCGTATTACGAGTCCATTATATCCTATGGAACTCGTAATACGGTAGGTGGTATATCCGCCACTTTTGGGACGGTTTAACACCGTCCTCCAAAGTTAGAATCAGGCCCTATGTTATTCATAAATGTTGTGCTATGAGAGTTCTGTATAACATATGTGCATGTATGACTGTTTAGGTGTTTGTAGTCTAAGACTATTCTGTATGAATGGTCCAGTTTAGCTACAGGGAATAGAGGATGATTCATTGGTTAGTCATAAGGTCTGATTACTCCCTGGTACTCTAGTTGTGTGAGGTTTTCCCTCACAGGTGCTTTAGCATCATGTTTTATTGGGTAATGGGGTTGAGGTTGGGGTTGAATTTTATTTGGTTCACATGATAGGAGGTAATCTTTATCCCATCCTACGTGGTTGTGGTATAACGCGGGTGCCTGCGCCAATGCCCAATCAATGGCGTAGGATTCTGCAAGCTCATCGTGAACAAGAGGTGAGAAAGTAGGATTGATAACCTCTTCCCCATATGGGCAAGTACAGACAAATTCAGGTGGCCAATCCTTTTCGGCCAGTAAAATATCATAAATGTTAACGACACTGTCCCAAAAGATTGTGCCAATTGTGCGTTCAATATCTCCTTCTAACTGAATAGTTACTTTGTACACCCTGTAAGGTGTGGAGACACGCATATCCACAGTTTCAACTTGCATGAAGTCATCAGTTGCTTTCACCTCCAGATGCTCTTGAAGATTCCGGCGAACTATTGTGACCTCTACTGCGCTGTCTAGCAGAGCTAGTGCCCACGTCTTGCTCTTCAACAGAGCCCTCTTCTTGAGTGGCATGACGAATCGCAACTGCTGCCACTTTTTTCTTTTTAAATGGGAGTTTGTGCTGGGGAAGTTTCTCTTCTTTTTTAACAGAAACTTTTGTTGAGAGCTGTGATTCCTGTCTCTGTTTCACGTACTCTGTTCTCCGCTCTGACCGCCCACCTCTCTCACTGCGTTTTTCCAGTGAGTCCTAAAAGGAACGAGATTGGCGTGTATCAGTATATTGATATCTGTCAGGCGTTTTTATATTATCTCTATTTCTAAGATTATATCCATTCTGTGTGGTCTCCATATGCAGAGATTCTCCCCTTCATTTTTTAGGTGTTTGTTGTTTTTTATCCCAGTGTTTTTTATAACCCTCAGGTGCTTGCTTGGTAGAATCTTTATTAGATTTCTCCTGAAACTATGGTTTTATGGGTCTGGCCCCTAGACTACCTCGACCAATACTAGAATAGGTCTCCGCGATAATCTTTGACAGCTCATGTTCTTGATCTTGTGGAGGAACGCCCTGGAGCCGCATGCGCACTGCTAGTGCTACTGCTTCCCCTTTAAGGTTACTCAGTATAACGGAAGATACAGTGGCAAAATTGCCCATAAGCTGCATCCCCAAGTCAAGGGCCAGGCAGCCCCGTATTCATCTTGACTTTGTTTTAACACTTCCGTAAGATTGGCAAGTGTTGGTGTACCTTGTGCGGTAGTATAGACCGTGGCAAATACCGTGCCCCAAGTATTGCAGTTATCTAATGTGGGAACATTCCCAATGGCAAGCACATAGTTAATATTCTATGCTTATCCTGCTTCCAGTGCATTTATTTTTTGAGGTAACCAAAATGGAATTTCTTCCCGTTTGGCAGGTACCTTAACAATAATCAAATGTACAGTCCCTGCTGCACCTGAGACCCGCCCCCCACACCTGCTCTGGCCCCTTAAGTTTGTGAAGAGAAGCCCAAGACAGCCACCTCCATTTTGTGAGCCTCTGAGCATCTCCCCTGTGTCCTGATACAGCCCAGTGTTCAAGGATTGCAAAAAGACCTAGGTAAGGAGCCTTGAGATTTTTTTGGCTAAACAGTATTATTTGTTCAAAAGTGTTTCTTTCAGCTACCTGTGTCTGTTTTACTGTGGCCTCTCTGTGTTTCAGGTAGCCTGGCATCTTTTAAAGTGGTGTTTTTTTTTAATTCGTTTTTGCCGTGACTGTGTGAATTGCCTTGCTAGTTTGTGGCACTCCCCCTCCTTTTTCTCTTCTAAGTAAAAAGGCTACATACTTCTTGCAGAGTGTGTTTTTAGGAGACTGTTTTAATCTGTTTCTGTGATTCAAATTGTGCTTAAAAAAACTGTCTGCCCCCCTGTATTTTTGCCTTTAAAAAAGCCCGATTTCAGAGTGCGCGCCCAGCAGTATTCCAGTGTTTGTTTCTTAAACAATCTCTCCCTTACCTGGAAAGTAGACTCTGCTAGCTTGGAAGTGTGGATTCAGCCTGTCTGTATCCAAGGAGATTCTGAATAGAGCAGCAGTTGCCTTTCCCCCTGACCACAGGAACTGGACTCAGCTGATTGGCTCCCTGAGTCCCTGCTGTACATGAGACCCACCCCCCACACCTGCTCTGGCCCCTTAGGTTTGTGGAGGGAAGCCCAAGACAGCCACCTCCATTTTGTGAGCCTCTGAGCATCTCCCCTGTGTCCTGTCCTGATACAGCCCAGTGTTCAAGGATTGCAAAAAGACCTAGGTAAGGAGCCCTGAGATTTTTCTGGCTAAATAGTATTATTTGTTCAAAAGTGTTTCTTTCAGCTACCTGTGTCTGTTTTACTGTGGCCTCTTTGTGTTTCAGGTAGCCTGGCATCTTTTAAAGTGGTGTTTTTTTTTAATTACTTTTTGCCGTGACTGTGTGAATTGCCTTGCTAGTGTGTGGCCCCCCTCCCCCCTTTTTCACTTCTAAGTAAAAAGGCTACATACATCTTGCAGAATGTGTTTTTAGGAGACTGTTTTAATCTGTTTCTGTGATTTAAATTGTGCTTAAAAACTGTCTGCCCCCCTGTATTTTTGCCTTTAAAAAAGCCCGATTTCAGAGTGCGCGCCTAACAGTATTCCAGTGTTTGTTTCTTAAACAATCTCTCCCTTGCCTGGAAAGTAGACTCTGCTAGCTTGGAAGTGTGGATTCAGCCTGTCTGTATCTGAGGAGATTATGAATAGAGCAGCAGTTGCCTTTCCCCCTGACCACAGGGACTGGACTTAGCTGATTGGCTCCCTGAGTCCCTGCTGCACCTGAGACCCGCCCCCCCACACCTGCTCTGGCCCCTTAAGTTTGTGGAGGGAAGCCCAAGACAGCCACCTCCATTTTGTGAGCATCTCCCCTGTGTCCTGATACAGCCCAGTGTTCAAGGATTGCAAAAAGACCTAGGTAAGGAGCCCTGAGATTTTCCTGGCTAAATAGTATTATTTGTTCAAAAGTGTTTATTTCAGCTACCTGAGTCTGTTTTACTGTGGACTCTCTTTGTTTCAGGCAGCCTGGCCTCTTTTAAAGTGTTTTTTTTTTTTAATTAATTTTTGCCGTGACTGTGTGAATTGCCTTGCTAGTTTGTGGCACCCCCCCCCTTTTTCTCTTCTAAGTAAAAAGACTACATACATCTTGCAGAGTGTGTTTTTAGGAGACTGTTTTAATCTGTTTCTGTGATTTAAATTGTGCTTAAAAACTGTCTGCCCCCCTGTATTTTTGCCTTTAAAAAAGCCCGATTTCAGAGTGCGCGCCCAGCAGTATTCCAGTGTTTGTTTCTTAAACAATCTCTCCCTTACCTGGAAAGTAGACTCTGCTAGCTTGGAAGTGTGGATCCAGCCTGTCTGTATCCAAGGAGATTCTGAATAGAGCAGCAGTTGCCTTTCCCCCTGACCACAGGGACTGGACTTCAGTTAACTTGCTCCTTATATAAGTTCCTATTGGTTGTTGCATATGTTGTTGTGATAGATTGTTTGGAGATGGTCTTTTATTGGTTGCTGGCTCCAGGGCTTGGGTTGTGATTGGTAGATTGGGCTGGGAATCTGATTGGCTGTTGGTTCTAGGGCTGAGAACCCGATTGGCTGTTGGTTCTAGGGCTGTGATTGGTGGATAGGGCTGAGAATCTGATTGGCTATTGGTTCTAGGGCTGTGATTTGTGGATAGGGCTGAAATTCTGATTGGCTGTTGGTTCTAGGGCTGAGAACCTGATTGGCTGTTGGTTCTAGGGCTGTGATTGGTGGATAGGGCTGAGAATCTGATTGGCTGTTGGTTCTAGGGCTGTGATTGGTGGATAGGGCTGAGAATCTGATTGGCTGTTGGTTCTAGGGCTCTGACTGGTGGATAGGACTGAGAATCTGATTGGCTGTTGGTTCTAGGGCTGTGATTGGTGGATAGGGCTGAGATTCTGATTGGCTGTTGGTTCTAGGGCTGTGATTGGTGAATAGGGCTGAGAATCTGATTGGCTGTTGGTTCTAGGGCTGTGATTGGTGGATAGGGCTAAGAATCTGATTGGCTATTGGTTCTAGGGCTGTGATTGGTGGATAGGGCTGGGATTCTGATTGGTTGCTGGTTTTAGGGCTGGGGCTGTGATTGGTGGTCAGTAATAGGGCTATGATTGGTGATTAGGCTGGGTCTCCCATTAGTTGGTTGAATCAGGGCTTGAAATTGGATTGGCTAGGGTTAGGACCAGCTTCTTATTGGCCAGTAGGGCTATTAAAGGCTAGGACACAGGGCGTCTCAGCCCGGGCATTGAGGCTAAGGGCAGAGAGGACAAGGGCAGCTGCAGGTAGGGACTAGGGACTAGGGCCAGAAATGCTGCCCAATTCTCAGTGGACCAGGAATGGTTCCAGCCCCTACACATCCCTCAACATCCAAACACATATTCTACAAAGGCATCCAACTCATGCATCACAAACTGACCACAGACAGATTGCATTGCCCCATCACCCAACACAATACCCTTTATACAACACATATACACATATCCCCCACAACTACAACAGTCAAACTCCTGCATTCTCACGGCAAACACTACTCTGTCCACTCCCACTAACACAACCTGCAATCACCCACACACACAAAACTACAGTATACATTTCTCTCAGTCTCAGCCTTCCAGATACACACTCTCTGCTCATACTAACCAACAACACTATCCGCTGTTTGCTCCACACAGACCACCTGTCATCATAACAATGCCCAAACCCTGCCTTCAAACACACCATCTACAAACACTCTTCCCCTCTCTTCACCAATTACACACAACCATACAATCCCCACATTTCACTCCACCACACATATTACCTCTTCCAGTCATCGCAACTAACACTAACTCCCCTGACACACATCAATCACCTCTTACACACCTCGTACATTCATCTCCAAAACACATCAACACCCCTTCTAACACTCAAATTCCACTCACCAGCACTAACTCACATACAAATCCCTCACCAAAAACAACTACACCAATATCCCCTCTCACTATTCCACAAAAACAATACCGACCACAAACATCAGCACATCAAAGCAACACAAACTTACATTACACTTATTGTCATACCCACTCCCTTCCTCAAGACTACACAAAGAATACAAATTCCATCCTATCTCCACCCCTACTTTCTCACTCTTCACAAACACCTACCACAAGCACCCCAACCCAGCAACTTTCATTGACTCGCCTCTCCTCCATTGCACAATTTAGAGCCTTACATCATGATCCACATGCTCCTCCACCACCCCTAACCCATACTCCATCCACACTAAACAAACGCAAACAAAATAAAAAAATGCCACTCATAGCAACCTCGCATCCCCTTGTCTATTACATAATAAAACTACCCTACAAAAAACAGTACACTCCTCATGGCACTCTCAGCCACCAAGTCCACCACCCACACACACAGACCCAACAAAATGCCTCCTTAACCTGCTGGAAGAGGAACACTATATTGAAAAGCAAGACTGCTGTGAGCCTCAAACAGTTATCACAACAAGCAACACTTCTGCTTCAAGCTCACATTATACTACTTACCCTTCTCCTAAACAAAACAACACTACCACTAACACACCTTTTCTAAACTGCCAGCTCATAAATGCTCGATCACTCTAAAACAACAAGCACCACATTTACGACCTGCTCACAGACACACAACCTGACTTACTATTCATAACTGAGTCCTGGTTGGGAGATGGCATGGCCCCAGTGTTGCACGAAGCCGTTCCTCCAGGCTATCAAACCATCACACAAAACCGTATAGGCAAGAGAGGAGGTGGACTAGCTATTATATTCAAACAGGCATTGAACCTCAGTAAAACAAACAACATCTCCATACAAGGTTGTGAAGCCCTCCTTACCAGATGCCACCCTACTCCAACTTCCTCCTGTAACTTTCTCCTCCTTTACAGACCTCCACCTAACAAATCCACATTCCCAGATGCTTTTCTAGACAAAGTCTCAAACCTTATTACACTATACTCCAACCTATGCATTCTTGGGGATCTAAACATTTGGTTTGACAAACCCAATATGCCCCATACAAAAGCTATCACCACTGGCCTAGTCGCATTGAACCTACATCAGATTGTACACAATCCCACACACATAGCTGGTCACATCCTAGATGTCCTTTTTTCTAAGCCTGAACTAGTTACTATTCATAGCATCACGCCAATCACTTGGTCAGACCACCATTTGATAACTTTCCGACATACAACTCCACAAATCAACACACCCCACAACTACTTGCATACATACACCTATCGACCATGGAGCAAACTCAATTTGGATGACTTAGAAATACAACTAACAGCCAACACAGATCTAGATACAATTAATTCTGTGCCAAAACTTTATGAGTGGCTACAGGAAGCTTTTGATATCCTAATACCACTCAGAAAAACTAAACACAACAAAAGAAAACCAACACCTTGGAGAAACACAGAACTTAAAAAGATAAAGCAACAAATCAGAAAGTTGCAGCGGACCTGGCTCAAAACAAACAACAGTCAAGACAAACTGCAGCTACACAAACTTAACAGGAAATACAAATCATCAATCAAAAAAGCTAAAAAAAGGTACTACTCAGACAGAATTCAAAATGCTCAATCTACAACCAAGGAATTTTATAAAATTCTCAATGAATTTCGAAAACCTACATGCATGGAAGGAAGTCATCCCACTACTCAAGATTTCACAAACAAATTGGCAACTCACTACACAACCAAGGCAGACACATTGGACTCCTATTTAAAACAGAAGAAAAACACCAGCACCAACCCCTTTCCTAAAATACCCTCTAAGAATAAACCAACCCAACCTCTACCGTCCTTCAAACAAATATCCCAGGATGAATTTATGGATTTGGTCAAAGCAAGCAGACCTTCTGGTTGCCCTTCTGACCCTTGCCCACCACAAATCTTCAAGAACATTCTTCTACCTACTTCTACTGCCACACCTGTAAGAAGAATCATGAACAACTCTTTAACTTCAGGACCTTTTCCTGTAGACCTGAAAAAGGCATACATACGACCTTTAATCAAGAAAACAAACCTAGAACCGCAAGACCCCAACAACTACAGACCAATTACAAATGGACCTTTCCTGGGCAAATTGATAGAAAGATCATCATTCGCCCAGATGTCACAATTCATTGAAGACAATTCTATACTTTCAGACTTCCAAACTAGATTCCGCCCAGGAAGAAACACTGAATCGGCACTCATAGCAATCTGGGATGATCTTAAAAACACAGTCGACCGAAATGGAGTTACTGCACTACTTCTCTTGGGCCTCTCAGCTGCCTTTGATACGGTTGACCATGACACCCTAATTCAAAGACTCCACGAAGCCGGCATACAAGGGATTGCTCTCGACTGGATTACATCCTATCTTCAAAAAAGATCTAATATCATCCACTCGCCCCCCTTCTCGTCCGAACCCTACCTCACAAAAGCAGGGGTCCCCCAAGGGTCAATCATCTCACCTTTGCTTTACAACATCTACATGATATCTTTACCGGAACTGATCAATGATTTCCATCTCACATGCTACAACTATGCAGATGACACACATATACTACTGAAATTAGAATGCCCCAAAAACATTGAAAACTCACAAATCTTCAGTTGCCTCAGATACGTTGATCAGTGGATGACCTGGAGCCACCTCAAACTAAATACCTCCAAAACAGAAATACTCATATGTGGTGACTGGAAAAGTTATGACCCTCTGTGCGTCTGGCCTGACGATCTCGGACCACCTCCTCAATTATCCAAGGAAGTTAAAAACCTAGGAATCACCATGGATTCCAAGTTAACTATGAATGCCCAAGTGGACAAATTAGCAAGAACAAGCTTCATCACCTTGAAGACTTTACGACGCATCTTCCACCACCTCGGATTTCCACACAAGGTGCAAGCTACTATCTCGCTTGTACTATCCAAACTGGATTATGCCAACGGCCTCTACCATGGATCATCTCTATCTGTTATGAAAAAACTACAACGTATCCAGAATTCCGCAGCCAGGCTACTATTGCATGTAAAGCCGCAAGCCCACATCTCCCCTGCCTTGAGAGCACTACACTGGTTACCCATTGCCAGAAGACGCACTTTCAAGCTGCTTTGTATCACCCACAAAGCTATACATGGAACAGGACCGCTTTTTATCAGAAACAAAATAACCAAATACATCCAACAAAGAAACCTCCGCTCAAGATTGGCACCCCGCCTTAGAACACCACCATACAAGAAAAAGACTATAGGTGGTACATCCTTCTCCGTTCAAGCAGCCAAACTATGGAATTCATTACCCCCAACTATAAGAGCCACAGATAACTTTTTTGTCTTCAGAAAACTACTCAAGAGTTGGCTCTTTCCTTCATAACCACCATATTCAAACAACTATGAACTGCATATGCCTATGTTGATAAATACTTTTTTCAGATTATGTGTATATTTCTAGTTATGTATAGTTTCTGTAGAAAATATGTATCGCTACTAGGTCATAACAATAAAATATACACACACTCTTTAAACCTGTTTGACTAAGTATATTTTACCCATGGTTCTGATTATGTATTGTATGTGCATATGTGTGTGTATTCATGTGTGTGTATGTATATATATATATATATATATATATATATATATTTATATATGTATGTATGTATGTGTATATGTTGTTTCTGTGCTTGGCATGTTCGTGGGTCATTGCATGGCTCCTGGGTGGGTTGTTATACCAGATATCTATGAATTCCTGCTCTCGGCTTATCACACTTATCGACCCATCATCATATGTCATGTCTCTATCAAACTATCCTCAATTCTCACTCTGACTAATCCCAAATCCTTTCTACTACATTCATCTCCTCAATAACTCTGCGTAAGCTCTTCCCTCCGCTTCCACATCTAACTCACCAAACCTCACTCTACTTCCGTGACCTCCCACACAACCCTACTAAATTCTCCCGCATTTATCTCACCCTGCTACTATGCTCTCCCTAACCCTTCCACATACTCTTCCCTCCTCCATCCCCCTTTACTCATCCCAAGCCTTTGGGTTGAGTAAATTAAGGATATACTCCCAATTAACACTTCTGGATTTCTTTCCTCCTCCACCCCTTCATTACTCCAGTCAATCTAACTAACAAACTCTCATATCCGCGGCTCAAATTAACTCATATTAATACTAAAACTGTACTCATTATTTTCCGATACTAATCCATCACTAATTCTTGTTGGGTTCCAGAGTAGCATGCTACTCACCGAAAAGCGATTTGACGCCTCATCAGGGGTAGTAAGCGCTATATAAATATGATTACAATACAATACAATACAGTTGCAGGATTAATGCCTGGCGTTGATGTATGTGGTTGCACCGGGGCAGCACGTGCTGGGTTTGTGTTTAATGTTTGCATTACAAACTGTACTAAAATCCTGTATATTGCCATAAGTTCAGCATATAAGCATATTTATGTTCCCATCAACTGCTGGGAATGTGACTCAAGAATATAGGTTGGATGAGCGTCAGCAACAAATGTAACTGGAACCCCTTTGGCTGTGAGGCCATGTGCCAATAAATGTTCAGTAAGGGGTGGTCGCATGTTGACTGCAATTGCTACCCATTGTGGGTTCGCCATGGTGAATGGTAAATCTTGTTCAGAGATAAGCACACCAAATGGGGATTATCCTTTTAAAGTTCAAGCTTGAACAACCTACAGCGTTAGTTAGGTACTCCCTACTTAGCTGAGGAGGAAAAAAATCCTCAGTACCACAGACGTCTTGGTAAAAAGTACTGAGGTGTCTTTGCATGTAGTGAGACAGAGATACTCAGGAGGACCCGAAAATTAGTGCCTGACCAAACGTTGGCGGCGTCATGTTTTGTAGGTTCTCATTATCCTAATGAGACTACTGGATTTGGGCGGCAGAATCACCTGTACCGCGGGAGACTGAGTCTGAACCCGCACCATGTGACACCTGCCGCCTAATCCAGGTTTGTTCTGGCTAACTAGCAGTGCCTCATCTCCACCCAAGAGCAGGGATGATTGGGCAACCAGGCGCACAACTTAAATGACTCCTCAGGGGAATCGAGGTCACTCAGATCTCACCCGTTTCTCTCTGTTACATTAGTCTCACATCTGCAAGGACAATCAGAGGCAAAGCATAGTTCAATAGGGTTTTCTTGAAGTAACTGCATCTTAGATAATAAAGCATGCATTGCAATAACTAGGACTATGAAGCACAATAAGATTAAAATTGTGACAAGAAGAGTAAAACACAAGAACAATGCTACCACATTGTCACTAGAATTTGTAGAGATAGATTCTACCTAAGCTATGTTAGAACACAGCATGCTAAGCTCTATTTCTGTCCTTCAGGTTCCCTCTTCGAAGACATCATCCCTCATGCCTGAGCAAGAGGCCTGTAGTCTACATAAGCACCTGTAGCGAAGCAATCAGCAATCAGCATACAGTTGTGGTCATCTGGCTGGAATCTCCCTCTAATGTACATGGGCCAAAGTAGTGTTTTTATAATAAAACATCTGATGTTCCAGGAAAGGATCCTCACTTAAGAGTGTGTATGTTTCTGTGAACAATGGAGGCAAAGCATACCACTTTTGCTGGCAACCTATCTTACTGCAGTCTTGAGAAAAGCACAGAGTAAAAGAAATATCTTGTTTAAGAACGCAGTGCTGACCTAGGCAGAGAACAGCTAGATAGAGAAAATAAAACAAGGCCACAAATGTGGCTAATGTTAAAAAAATAAAACAAAGCGGAATAAAATATATCTAGGTTAAAGTGCACAGCGGCATGCCGAGTTTGCTAAAATAACGTATATAAAACTATAGCTAAAATGACTACACAACACCTGTAACCATTGGTTTTCTAATTGAATTTCTATGGTTTTCCTAACTATAACATTCCTGTAACCTTTATTTTTTCAGTGAATTTCTATGTTTTTTTTAATGTAAATTAATTTTCATTATTACATGTTAATTCAACTACCACTGCTCAGGGCCTATGGCCGCGTGCGGTGGTTGTTGATGGTTGTGCGTAGCAGAGTTGGCCTCAGGGCCTGGCCTGTGGCCAACCCCTATAACCACTCAACCCCCATAGCCTGGCCAACCCCTATAACTGCCCAAACCTCCTTCCCCAGGCATGGCCCCTCTCCCCAGGTCTATCTCAGCCCTGGGGAACCCACCACCCAGGGCCCAGCCTAATTGTTTTTTATGGGGAAGGAAACCATGTGGCCCCCCTCCCCTTGTTGATCTCAGCCCAGGGGACTCCATCTCCCAGGACCCATCCCCTGGGGCCCAGCCTAATTATTAATTGTATTTTGGGATGGAGGCCCATGGCCCTCTCTCCAAGGCCAATCTCGGCCCCAGGAACTCCATCCCTAATTGTTATCTCTTTTTGTGGGATGGGGGGGAAGGGGCCGCACAGTCCCCCTCCCCAAAGCCGATTTCGGCAGCCCTCCTCCCCAAGGCTGACCTTGGCCCCGGGAGCCATTTCCCAGTGCCCGACCATGTGACCTAGGAAAGAAAGTCAGAAAGTTGGGGATCGCCATGTCATTTTATTTCATGCCCCTGGGAGGTGGTGGTCCACGGGGCTTCAGGAGGCCAGGCAGCCGTCTGCATCCTTTACAAATAGTTCCCCTGGGAGGTGGCGGTCCCCAGGACTGTGGGGGTGTCCACATGGCCCCCACATTGTTTTGTTTAAGTGCCCCAGAGTGGTGGTGGTCTCAGGGATGCAGGAGCCACATTGCCCACATTATTTTGATTCAGTGCCTCAGGGAAGTGGTGATCCCTGGGACTGCGAGGGGGCCACGCGGCACCCCACATTATTTTGATGAAATTCCTTGGGGAGGTGGCAGTCCCCAGGGCTGCAGGGGTTCAGTCCTCCCCAGCAATCTTTACAGTTAGTGCAACACAGCCCCCCCTCCAACGTAATAGTCCTGGGGAGTTGGTGGTCCCCAGAGCTGTGGGGGGGCACTCTGGCACCTGCACGTCATTTTATTTCATGCCCTGGGGAGGTGGCGGCCCCGCATTCCATATAATTGGTGTCCCGGGGAGGTGACAGTCCTAGGGGCTGTGTTGGATCCATGCAGCCCCTGCACGTCATTTTATTTTGTGCCCCGGGGAGGTAACAGTCCCCAGTGCTAGGAGTTATAATTCCTTGAGATAACTGTAACTATAACTGATGAATTTCTGAGGTTTTTAGAGTTACATGAGGATTCATTTTGTCACTGATTTCTGTATGAAGGTGCTCAAGAAACAATCGCATTGCCAAAATTACCAATACACATAGTCACTGGCGACTTTACTTTAAGGTCTTTTACGCAGCTGTAGTGTAGAGTATGCACTAGACAAAATCAAAGGTTAAAATAATATTATAGTTAGCTATGATAAAAACATCAGTTTTTGTTTTTAAAAAACCTTAGAAATTCACTGAAGAAAACAAAGTTTAAAGTAACATTATAGTTAGGTGTGATAAAAAAGATCTGTTTTTGTTTTTAAAAAATCCTTAGAATTGCACTTGATAGAGAATAAAGTCATTGCTCACAATTAGGACAGAATGCAGACGTGGAGCAGAATCTTGTTTATGTAGCTGCAGCGCTGCAGGGAGCCTAGTACACTTCAGACCAGCAACTATGCTGACTGACACATGTACAAGCTATATATATAAGTTCACTACCCCACTGGTTATAATTAAAACAGATGAGTCAGTAAAAACAAAAATATCATGTTCCTGACAGATATACCACTTTTGGACTTCTTAATTTTTGACTTTTGGTCTTTCTCTCATTAGTTTCAAACATACATTAGAATAAGCCTAGTCAGGGACTTTCAAGGGCAAAAACATATAGCTCAGCAGAATTTCCTAAAGACTTCAGCTAACATCAGCTGTCCCCTCTTATAAAGGGAACAAATCTTGAACTATTACAAGACAGAAGTCTCCACTGCATTTGACACAGCATTCCACACCACCCTCTGCGACAGACTGCACAACATCGGCATCCGAGACAAAGCCCTGAATTGGTTCAGGTCCTTCCTCCCCGGAAGAACACAAAAGGTCAGACTACCACCATTCAGATCAGATTCTAAAGACACTTGCTGCGGAGTGCCTCAAGGATCCTCACTCAGCCCGACGCTTTTCAATGTCTTCATGGCCCCACTTGCCAAGATCACCAGACAACATGAGCTAAACATAGTCTCCTACACTGACGACACCCAACTAATCTTCTCAGTGTCCGAGGACTCTGTGCAAGCTAAGAAGAATTTCCACAACGGGATGAGAGCAATCACCACTTGAATGGAGGCCAGCTGCCTCAAGCTCAACTCGGACAAGACAGAGATCCCAGTGATTGGCTCCACCCCTTCTGCCTGGAACGACTCCTGGTGGCTCGTCGCACTGCCTAACGGCCCGTCCCCACTGACCATGCGCACAACCTGGGCATCATCCTGGACTCCACTCTATCGATGACCCTCTAAGTTAACGATGTCTCCTCATCAAGCTTCCACACCCTCCGTCTCCTGCGGAAGATCTTCAAATGGATTCCCCCGACACGAGGAAGACAGTCGCCCACGCACTCATCACCAGCAAACTGGACTACGGCAACGCACTATATGCAGGCATTACCAAGAAACTTCCATCAAGACTATAATGAGTCCAAAATGCAGCAGCCAGACTCATTCTGGACACCCCTGACACAGCTAAATCTCATCCCACTTCAGAGACCTGCACTGGCTCCCAGTCAACCAGTGCATCACAAACAAACTCCTGATCCACACCATCAAAGCACTGCACAACATAGGACCAGCATACCTCAACCACCGCCTCAGATTCTACGTACCCAACAGATGTCTCCTTTCATCCCAGCTCACCCTTGCAGCTGTCCCCAACATCCAGAAAAGTACAGCAGGAGGAAGATCCTTCTCCTGCCTAGCAGCCCAGACATGGAACACACTTCCCCTCAAGCTCAGGCAGACCGCATCACTGAAGCAGTTCAGGAAGGACCTCAAGCCCTTGCTCTTAAACTGAGCAGCACCCCTTCATTCAGCGCCTTGAGACACTATGGGTGATTAGCCGTGGTTTACAAACCTGATTAATTGATTGATTGATCAGTTCCATAGTGGCAGGAGCAGGTGTTTAGTGGTATATGAACAGATAAGCATTTCCCAAATATAGAACACATGGATGGGTCAACAGGAATAAATTAAACTGCACGAAACAGAGAAATTAAATCATTCCTTCCTTTTGAACTAATATTGAATCATTTCTTCAACTTTAATCTATTTCTATTTACTATCGCAATTATCAACTTGATGAATGACCCTTCAGATAACATGTACCATAGCGGCTGACAAACAGCTTGATAACAAATTCACTAACAGACAACCCCCAACTAGTAGGCCAAGAATTATTTGTGCCCATTTAATCAAGACTGTATCCCAGGAACCAAAAGACAGTCTTATTGTATCCTAGATTGTTGTTTCTGTTAGGGCATCTACTTCTTGCCCTATATGATTCACATTTTCTACAGCCTTATAGACATTAGGGGCATTGTCAGGAATAAAAGAGTAGCATTCAGTGCCCAAAATCTTGCAGAGACCACCCTTTACTGCTAACATCATGTCCAAAACCATCAAATTTGGTTAAGTTACTAAAGGTACTGCAGCTACTTCTACTGTTACATTAGCTATTCCCACTGATGTTTCATTTATTGTTTCCTCCAGTATTCTTCCCATTCTCCTGACCTCCATAGAGCTGAGTTATCACTACCCAAGGGATAAAGAGACCCTTTGCAACCTCAGAAACTCTTTCTCTTGCTGAATGTTCTTGTTGTTTTTCCCTGTTTCCCTCGCTCACTTGAAATCCACCATCCAATATCTCATACTGTCCCGACTGTAATGTCTGACAAAGGGAAATACAATTCCAAGGTAGCAAGTACTTGCCGAATTTAAAGGTAGCCAAGTATGGGCTTTCACTCCACATATCCAATAGATTCCACCTTCTGCATATAAAGGTATCTAGGTCATTAGCTATTGGTAAGTGAAAATGTAGTGTTACATACACTATCCCCACTGTGATGGGTTTTTTTAATATTTGGGACCCATTGGCATAAATACATAATTTTCCTGGCATGTTAGCTGATAACATAAGATATGGAATATTAGTGTTTTCAATTTCTGAGTTATTCAGCCACCTATGGAAATACCTAGATCTCCTAGATATGGTAGTAAAATTTAGCAAACCTCTGTATGCTGTATCCTCCACTGTAGTATCAACTGGCCTCTGTAAATAATTACTACCACCAGGTGTAATTACAGTTTCTTGATATAGGTTTCGTAAGTGAGTTTGTTTGCTTCTTGGAACCCAAGTTATAGCCATTTTATATATGATAAAACATGAATCATAGTATATCAAAGGACGATGGGGAAAAAGGCATTCTTATTTCTACTGTTGCTGGGAATTTCAAATACATCCAACAATCTAAAACATCCATTTCCTTGTGATAAGAATTCATAGTCTGTATAGCAACATTGTCTTTATATGCCTCATGGTGATGATCATGGACATCTTGTAATACAAGAGATGACATATTCATATTTTATAGATGAATATGGCACAAACTATTAAGCAACACATCAGAATATACAACAGGAAGGTTAAGTAGATTTTTTCTTTTTAGTTCTTTCAACTTCTCTTTTCTTTCTTCATCCACTATTTTCCAAAAGTGTGGAGGTATAAGGCTCACAGATCATTTATGACTCCTTTAACATTTGTTTTTACTTTGTATTGTTCCTTTGCACTTTTGGTCTCCGATTATATCGGGGTTTGTCGGTATTCACTGCTTGTGGTACAGCTGGTCCTGGTTCATACTGTTTTTGACCTGTCGATGCAGGTACCCTATTCACATGAGTGGCATGTATCCAGTTTTCAAAATTAGTACGTTTTAATCCAGTATTGATCACCAGCAGAGTTTGTGCCAGACTTTTCCACCTCTGCTGAAGACAGTTTGTTTTCTGAAAATGTTTTACTAGGACCCACTCTCCATGGTTGAGATCATGCCCTTGAGTCTGCAGAGGATACAGCAAGGCTTCCTTCACCTGCTGGTGTAAAAGTTGTGCTTGCTTAGTCAGAGCAATAAAATAGTCTCCTAGCAATTCATTAGACAAATGCAATGTTGCAGCTTGTTTGGGAGCCCCCCATCCAGACATTAGGCGCCCTGTACCAATTTAATGGGGGCTCAGTTTGTTTCTTGAACCAGGTGTACTGCGCATACTCATGAGAGCCAACCACAGAGCGTCCACCCATGTCAGGGTTGTGTCAGTGCATATTTTTGCAATTTTGCCTTCAGTATGCCTTTTCATTTCTCCACTGCACCTGCTGCTTGTGGATGATATACACAATGAAACTTTTGGTGGATGCCTAAGGCTTTGGTTGCCCAGTTCCTTACTTTGTTCAAACATCAGACTATAATAGTTTTGGCAGGCCAAACATTGGAAATAGTTCCTTCAACAAGTTCTTTGCAACACTCATGGCATCATTCGACTTGGGGTAGGCTTCTATCCATCCTGAAAACATACAGACTACCGCCAGTATATATCAATATTCGTTTGTTGGAGGCTTGTCAATATAGTCAATTTGCAAATGTTCGAAAGGTGCCTCAGATGGTATAAAATGTCCTCTTTCCATTGATATTCTAGAATTATGCAGTTCACAAGTCATGCATATTTGACATACAGTTTCAGCATGCATTTTTGCAAAAATTCTTGTTGTACCAAAACTGTGAAAAATGCCTGTACATTGCATCCCGCCCCAAATGGATGGGTCCAAGTATAGTTAGTGCCATATTTCAAACTATTGCATCAGGCAATCTTATTCTTCCCCCAGGTCCCATCCGAATATCATTCAATAATGTTCCTTCCTTGTGCCATTCTTGTATCTCCTGGGGGGTTACTCATTTTTGCAATTCTTGGGAACTATACAGGGTCAACTGTCAATACATTAAAACTATGAGATATATACATAAATGCATTTTCAGTTGGAGCAGTTTGTTTTTCTGTGTAGTCTGCAAAAGCATTACGTTTACCAACATTATCAATGATCTTCTTATGAGCACAATACTTTATAATAGGCAGTTTATTTGATAGTGATAAAGCATTCAACAAATTTACAATGAGCAAGCCATGTTTTATTTTCTCTCCTGTGGACGTGAGAAACCCTCTTTTTTGCCGCAGCTTTCCAAAGCCATGAGCTACTCCAAATGCATACTGACTATCAGTATACACATTTACTATTAACCCTTTGCTTAGTTCACATGATGTAGCCAATGCGATGATCTCTGCTAATTGTGCAGATAATAGAGTAATTTTACAAGTTTCAACAACAGTTTTTACTGTGGTAACAGTATATTTAGCAGTAGTATTTCCATTTGGCAATTTAAAACAGGACCCATTTACCCATAGACCCTTATCTCTTTCCTGAATGGGAACATCTGTTAGATTAATTCAGCCTTTGGCCTGTTCTTCATTTATGAGAACACAATCATGTGGTATTGCCATTATCTCCTTAGGCAGGGACATAAGGGTATCTGGGTTCAAGGTGGTACATCGATGCAGAACATCACTGGGGGCAGAGAATTGTAACTCACAATGTGACAATCAAGCATCAGTTAAATATTGTGCCTTTGTTTTTTCAAAATCAGATCAACAGCATGTGGAACATATGCATGCCATGTATTTCCTAATATCAAAGTTTCAGCATGTTGTAATGATAAGGCAGCAGCCACTGTAGTTCTCAAACAATTTTCAAGACCTCTAGTTATGGAGTCTAATACCACAGGAAAAATATGGACATGGTCTTTTGAAATCCCCATGTTGCTGAGTAAGAACAGCAAGGGCACATCTTTCTGGTTCATGTACATTCAAATGGAATTATTTTTCACTCATGGACGGTGCATCATGTAATGCTTTTCCAATACGGTCAAGTGCAATCTGATATTTTTGTGACCATGGTACAGGATTAATAACACCCTTTCCATGTCAACTCTTGAAGGGGTTTAGAAAAGAGAGAAAAATTTGGAATCCATTGTCTGTAATATCCAGCCATGCCCAAGAAAGATCGGACCCATTGCTGTGTTTTGGGACTTGGGTGTTCCAATATAGTCTGAATTCTATCTTGTGCTACTTTCCTCTCCTTGTAACTTGGTAGGAGTGAATTTATGTCCATTGCTATGCAAGAACTGCAATAATTCAATAGTACCCTCAACACAATTATTCTCAGTGTCACAACATAGTAACAAATCATTAATGTATTGTATTAAAACAGTTTTTGGTCATATTGTTAACATATCCAATTTCTTCTTAAGTGCTTGAGAAGAACTTGAGGGGGGCTCTGTAAATCCTTGTGGGATTTGTACTCAAGTATATGAGTGATCTTGAAAACTGAATAAAAATAGGTATTGAGTATCAGGATGTAAAGGAATGGAAAAGAAAGCACTCTTTAAGTCAATAACAGAAAAATATGTCGCTGTGGGAGGAATAGTGGTGAATTGTTGTTGGTTTTGGTACCACTGGGAATCTGGGTTGTACAATCTCATTAATTTCATATAGGTCAACCATTAGACACCGTTGATCACATTTAGTTGGCTCATCATTTTTTTAAAGATGGGTAAAATTGTGCTGTTGCAAGGACTTTCTTCAGTTTCTACAACTACTCATCTTTCAATAAATCAGAAATAACTTTCTATAATCCCTACTCGTAATTTCACGAAGGTAAGTGTACAAGGGCCATGCTAAGCCTCAAACTAAAGAATGCCTAGAAAATGCAAGCGCGCCTCCCGCACTCGCTTTTTCCATCATGGCCCTCGTACACTTACCTTCATTAAACTGCAAGATGGTTTGGGGTAAAAACTATTACTTGGACATTACCTTATGTAACATTAGTCACTGATTGTCGACTGTGAACTCTGTTTCACACAAATGCAGTTTGATGAATTGGTTCTATGTGTGGAGCACTTTATGAATTATACTTTCTTCAGTGTTATTGTACAGACTTGAAAGAGTCACTGTGACAAAACATGTGTCGGCTGTCCTTCATATTGGACTGTGACCTGTAATGCAAGAAGTGTGAAGAATAAAATACAACTACATACAACTACGGACTTACAGCAGTTCATTTTATGCTGATTGGACTACCTTTGTGTGCCCTGGTTCTTTGATTTAAATATAATTTTTTTTACATCTTTCCCTCAAACTTGGCATCTATAAAAGGACCTCACTGATCTACAGGTAGTGAGATCAGCTTGCGTCCATCCCCTCTCGGTCCCACCCTGTTGTGCATGTGAAAAATCATACTATTCATCTTCTGAAAAGGATACCATCTGGTGCTGGAATGCCCTGTTATCAAATTAATTTGGTGAAGGGGGTTGAGTATGACTGTTTGGTGGTGCAGATTTGGCCTGTGGGGGTACATATGAACCTCATCCTGACCCCTGAAAGTGGACATCCGTCCTCTTTGATTCTGGGGACACTCTCCAACCCAGTGGTAGTACACAGTGCCTTTGTCCTCTGCCAATGTGTACCCTATATCCTCCTCATTGCATTCCTCACCATCTATTACTCTGTTGCAGTTGTTGCAATAAAACACATCCCTTCAAATCCTTCCTGGATTTATCCTTTTGAGTTTCATCATCCGTGCTTGTCCGAATAATGCTGTGCTATGGCCAGCATTTCTGTCAATGGTTTTGCAGTCCAACAAGGTATTAAATCATTAATAGATTTCCTTATATGATCTTGTAAATCTTGAACAAGGTAACTAACCATGTCACTTGCTGCTCCTTTCACCTCGGGATCCATGCCACTATGTACTGAAAGCAACTTATGTACTCAAGGATAATAGCCATGGACTGTTTCATCGTTAGTCTGCTTAGCTGGTGTTAATTTAGTCCAGTCTACTTTCTTTCTTGGCAGAATTGTTTGTTAAAATGTTAAAATTAACACTGGCAGTTATTGTATTTCATCATATATGGTCCTGTCATCCTTTCTCAGTTTTTTTAATGTTACATTATGCCATTTTACTACCTGTTGGTTTGCTTTACACTTTCTCCATATCTCTGTTGGCAAGATAATGGAAAACATATGATGTAAGGCCCTTATTTTTCAGTTTTTTTAATGTTACATTATGCCATTTTTTCACCTGTTGGTTTGCTTTACACTTTTTCCATATCTCTGTTGGCATGATAATGGAAAACATATGATGTAAGGCACTTATTGTCAACTGTCCTGTCTTTAGTACCCTTTATGTGTGGGTATACCATCCATTTGCATTTTCCCTAATGTTTGGATATTCGTTAGTGAAAGCTAATAGCTCTGCCTTTGTCCAAAGTGCATATACATAAAACACAACTTCTGTAGCGTTAAACCCAGGAACTTCTCGTATGGAAACTGGCCATCAATGCATAATTGTTTTATCTTCTTAATTGTGGATACTAAATACATCAATAGACATGGTGCCTTCTTCCCCATCTGGGAGGCTGTGTGTCTGGTAATCAATTTTCTGCAGCTCTGCAGCTCTGTATCCCATTCATATTTTAATTCCACGTTCTTATCACATGTCCTGGCTCCATGTTCTTTCAAATCTTGAAATAAATGTTTGCACACATGTTCAAAAACATGGGTTTTCATGACAAGGGTAAATTCTCCATGGAATTCTACTTTTTCAACATCACCCCCAAAATGATCAATGTCATTGGGTATCACATTGTCTGTGAAAATAACAGTAATGGACAATGCAGTACCTACTAATCTTTTAGACCTCTCAGTTAGGTTGTTGAGAGATGTAACTGGTACAAATAATGTGGATGTTTTAGAGTGTACAAGTGAATCACTTCTATCTTTCTGCCTACTATCTATATTAGTCTGTTCATATGGAGGGGGGCATATCGTTCCATTTAGTAGCCACTCTATAATAACGGTCTCCCTCCTATAGCTGTGATGGTGCAGATGGCCTGATTGAGTAACATTTTTTTTATTAATTCATGCCACCTACCTTGTTGCTCTCTTTGCCCCTTATTTCCATGGCCACTTCTCTATTATTCTTTTCCTTACCTCTTTTTATCATCGCCTGTTTTACCAATCGCTCCCTGGCATGCTTGTCCCATATATATAATATTTCAAATTGTGTTCATTTTATCTTTTTCGTACCTAGTGTTTACAATGTTTTGCTAAGGTAATCTCATTTATCAAAGACAAACCTGCCCTTAGTTGGGAACTGTAAGTCTGTATTTTCCCCAGTGTAGTAATTCTACTGTTTCAGAAAACGTCCAGCCTAAAGTCTCTCTTTCATCATTATTTCAAAAGCAGGTGAATCTTGTGGTGGTGGGGGCTGTGCTTGATCCACCCGGGGGGCTGTATTAAATGAGTTACCCATTGTCTGACTTCTTAGGAACCCCACAAATACACAAAAATCCAGGAAATTTTACATAGGCTGATAAATTAACATCATTATTCAGAGGAGAAACAGGGCACCTAACTCCCTCTACTTTTTTAGGGGTGATATTAGTTTGTGGGTGACTCTAACCCCTACTAATTTATTGGGGACTTTGACCCCTATTTGTTGTACAGATTGTTGACTAATGGAGTTATATACATCAAACCTAGGAGGAACAAACCAGCTCCAGAAACTGAGGCATAGATAATCCAGCTGGACTGATTCCGTCTGTCTCAGGCAGGGCCTCCAGTTTGATAGAATGTAAATAATGTCACTGCTCACAAACAGGATAGAATCCAGACGTGGAAAAAAAAATTGTTTATTTAGCTGCAGCACTGCAGAGAGCCTGGTACACCTCAGACCAGCAACTCTGCTGAATGAAACATGCACATGATATATCTATGTTCAAGACATCACTGGATATAATTAAAACAGATTAGTCAGGAAACACAAAAATATCACAGTAGGCGCTGACATCCTTGAAAGGATGTGGCTATACATGTTTCTGACAGATATACCACTTTTGGACTTCTTAATTTGAGACCTCTTGTCTTTCCCTCATTAGTGTCAAACATAAATTATACAAGGCCTAGTCAAGGACTTTCCAGGGAAAAACACATAACTCAGCAGAATTTCCTGCAGACTTCTGCTAACATCAGCTGTCCCCTCCTATAAAGGGAACAAGCCTTGAGAAATTACAAGACAGAAGAAATAATACATCTCAGCAGTTCCAAAGTGACAGGAGCAATTGGTGGTTATTGATATATGAACAGATAAACATTTCTGAAAAATAGAACAATACGTGGACGGGTCAAGAGGAATAAATTAAACTTGTCTGGCACAGAGTAAATGCGAACTGCATGAAACAGAAATTAAACTTTCTCATATTGAAAACACAATGGTTAAAGTTGCCTCCAGAATATGAGAGGGAACTCCTCCATGTCCAGGACAGGGCAGTCTGGTGACCATAGCCCAGAACCTGACACTGTAATTGTGTTTTGCATACGAGAACAGCTTAGTCCAGAGATCATCTTCCTATTTCCTAAGCTGAGTTTACTGTTCTCTCAGGATTGCATGAACACTTGCATCCCCTGGTCTGTTGCACAGAATTCTAAGAGACTTAGGTGGTCATTATGCCATTGGAGGTCAGCTGACCACCAGTGCCGTACGACCACTGAACAAGGCGGTAGCCATCGCCAGGCAGGTGGAAGACAAGGATCTGCCCACCATAGTATGACATAGAAGAACACCAGGATTTCCAGAGCATTAGCAACGCCACCAAAAGCCTGACAGAAACACAACATATAAAAGGAGACACTCACCTCCAGGGACACAGAGGAGTCTGCGGGCGCCATGGAACCAGAACTGGAAGGCTTCCCGATGTTGCACCACGCCATGGCCATCTAGGACCACCAACGCCGACGAAGACGACAAAGGTGAGTACAGCCGCCTAGCACACAAGGGAGGGAGGGGAGAGTGACACACACACACGCACAACACACACCATACACCCCGAACAATCTGCAACATAAACAACAGCAACATCAGCCAGAAGTAAAGAAAGCCATGACACATACCTTAGGTCCAACCTCTGTATTTCGCTGGACCTGCGCCCACAACAATTGAGGCAACTAAATACAAAGGGCCATTGTCGCATCCAATGTCAGCCATTAGCCACAGGGCAATGTCCAAGGCCCAGATGACTCCTGACAGCCCAGTCACTCAAATGGGCAGCGTCATCATGGTGATGATAGGCCGGTACCTCAGGGGGTGGGGTGTTTCTTCTTTGCAGGGGGTCCTTGGGCTTGGGTTTGGGAGGGGGCAGGTCCTTGCCTTGCTGGCTTGGGGGCAGAGGAGTGGCCTTGGGATGGGGGGCTGGAGTGCCACCCTTCTTCACCTTACTGGCAAGAGTACACTTAGGGGGAGAAACAGGAGTCGATTTGGATCTGTAGGTACTGGGCTGGGGGGTGGGACTTTTCTCTTACGGGCAGGACGAGGTGGGAGAGGGAAGAGGTCAAAGCAGGAAAGGAAAAGCCTCTTAGGACCTGTGGGGTGGGATGTGGGAGGGGGTATGAGAGTGGAGGTAGAGGGAGTGGTTGTTGGAGGGCAAGGTGTGCTGGACTTGGGTGCAGGTGCATGGACAGTGTGCATGTGTGAGGTGGATGGCTGTTGGGGTCTGAGTGGCAGCATTTGTGTATCTTTGGATGGGGGCAGACAGGGTGAGGAGGACAAACAGGATGTGTGTATGGATGTTGTGGTGGTTTCCGCAATTGAGGTGAGTGTGCTGCAATCAGTGGTAATGGTGGTGGTGGTGACTACGCATGTGGTGTGTACGGTGCATGTCTGTGGGTCTGCTGTTGTGGTGAATGAGGGCAAGGCTGTACAGGTGGCAGGATCCGGGACTGTTGATGCTGTGCATGCAGGTGTGAGTGCTGATGTGACTGTGATGGAGGAGGGGGAGACAGTGAAGGTAGTGGCTGATGTGTGTTCATTTGTGTGTTGCCTGTGTGTGTGCTTCTGGACTGAAGTGTGCTGCCTGTGTTTGTCTGTGCGAGTTCTGTCTGTTGTTTTGGGTGCATACTTGTCCGAATGTGTGCATGGGATGGGTTGGGGGAGAGGAAACAGGGACTGGGTAGAGGTAGTTGGAGGGGGACGGAAGAAACAGGGACACTGGCTGCCATCAGGGAGGAGGCCAGAGCCTGGAACGATCTCTGTAGGGCCACCAAGCCACTGTGAATGCCCTCCATGAAGGTCTGCATTGCTGCATCTGGGATGCCAGCCCCTGGATGGCATTCACTATGGTTGACTGTCCTACAGAGATGGATCTCAGGAGGTCAATAGCCTCCTCACTGAGGGCAGCAGGGCTGACTGGGGCAGGACCTGAGGTGCCTGGGGCGAAAGAGATGCCCACCCTCCTGGGTGAGCAGGCACGTGCAACTTGGTGGGGAGCTACTGGGAGGGCAGTGATGGTACATGGGTGGCAGAAGATGAAGTTGCTGGGGTGGTCCCAGAGTGGTCGGCCACCACCAGGGACCTTCCATCAGAGGAGGAATCAGAGTCAGTTGTATCAGCTTCTGTCTCCCCTGTGGTGCTCCCCTCGCCCTCAGTCCCACTGGCCCCCTCGGCGTTGGTGGACTCTGCCTCTTGGGTCCCGTGGACTGCAGCTCCCTCACTCACCAGTGCCCCTTCTCTTTCGCCAGATGATGCTAATGCAAACATGTACAGTATGACAGAAGGAGAGAGGGGGGAGAAAGAAAGGGAACACAGGGTCAATTGCAGCACCAACAGCACAGATGGCATACACATCACTATCACTCACTGGGACTAAGGATGGGCAGTATGGACCACAGTGGCATACCATTGGCGAGGTACTAGAGCAGGTAGGACCCAAAAACTACCATCTGCACACCTACTGGGACCAACTAAGCCCTGTCTGCCATGGCAAGCTAGCTACCTAGCAATTCCAAATATGCATACCACCCTACATAACTAAGCAGGACCAAGCAGCAATGTCTAAACTGGCATATTGGGGCATCCACTGACCAGAACCCTGCACCCAATTCCCATGTCAGGCAACAAATAATGAATATTACACACACTGCACTCACCCCCTTGTGGCTTCTGTGCTGTCCTCAAGTGCTCATCAAGCTCTGGGTAGGCCACTGCAAGTATGTGGGCCATTAGGGGGTCAGGCTCCGATGGGCACCCCTCCCTCATTGGGAGGCCGTCCCCAGCTGGGCCTCAACGGTCTTCCAGGCCTGGCATTTCAGGTCCTCCCACCGTTTCCTGCAGTGGGTGCTCCACTACAACCAGGGTTCGCACATCCTTGGCGATGGCACGCCACAACCCATTCTTCTGATGGGCACTGGCCTGCAGAGGAAACACAGACGAAAGTACCCCATGAACCATACAATCCAGCCTGTCACATATACTGAATTTGCACTTCATCAAGCACACACATGATTCGTACCTCTTTGTTCACACTGCCTGCAGCCATACCCCCCCAAATGATACACTGCCAGCACACACATACATCTACATGCAGCCATGTCGCATGCAACGTACCCATGATGTACTCACATGATGGTCTGGAGGCCCATACAACTGCCCATACAGGGTAGGACCCCATCCACGAGCCTCTCCAACTCCTCTGACGTGAAGGTTGGGGCCCTTTCTCCTGTTGCATGGGCCATGGTTCCAGACAAAGGTCACAGCAGCATACGCAGTGGCGATGTAGTCCAGTGGAAGGTCAGGAATCAAGTGAAGTGGTAGAAAGAAAATGGTGGTCACATCCGCGGCAGTGAACACCGTCACCGCTGGCATTGATCATCATGGGTTCCTGTACTCTACTGACCCTCATGTTAGGCAATGAGGAATTGCGTGGTGGTGCAGACTGCCTTTCGCCATGACCCCTAACGCGGACTGAGGTCACTTCCACCCGTGCCTGCATACAGGGTAGGCGGTTGCCATTTCCTACTGCTAGTACTCATGTATTGAATTAAAATGTACATCATTGGTGCCGACTGCACACCTAGACAATTCTAGTGTCCAACATACATACATGCTCTGTGTACTCTGATGTTATGTGTCCATAGGTCCTGTTGTCACACCCTTTTTACTTTTGGCTCACTTAGATACCGACCACTGCGGAGGAATAGGAGGTAGAGGTAAGCACCTGTGTGCAGATCCCTTGTGGACTTGGCTACACTGGAGGACAGGCACATCATACTCACCTAGAGCTGTATGCACAATTGGAGCCTGATCAGCTACCTGCTATCCATTGCACCACAGTAATTCCCCCTTTTGTGCAGGTAGTATCAGTGCTCCATTTTCTGGCAACAGGTTCTTTACAGGTGACTGTGGGCTTGGCTACAGGAACGTCACAACCTATGTTCTCTATTGTGCTTGGAAGGGTTTTGGCTGCCTTTCTCAAACACATCTGCAGCTACATCGCATTCCCCCAGGTTGAAGATTTGCCCACTGTAAAGGCTGGATTCTATGCAATGGGACACATTCCACATGTGATTGGGACTATTGACGGGACCCATATTGCCTTAGTCCCTAGCAGGGCCAATAACCATGTGTACAGGAATAGCAAGAGTTCCCACTCTCTCAATGTCCAGATGGTGTGTCTTGCTGACCAGTACATTTCCCTCGTCACTGCCAAGTATCCTGGATCTGTGCGTGATGCCTTTGTCCTGAGGAATAGCAGCGTCCCACAGCTTATGGCACGACTACAGAGGCAAAGAGTGTGGCTCATAGGTGATCTTGAGGCCTCACCCAATGGCTGCCTGTGTATGCCTACAGGAGTCATAACCCATGCCATTGTGCATGTCTGATGTGTGTCCCTCACTTCTTCCAGGTGACTCCAGCTACCCAAACCTGTCCTGGCTCTTGCCCCTGTTAGGAATCCGAGAACAGGGGCAGGGAATAGGTACAATGATGCTCCTAGGCGTACCAGGAGGATTGTGGAACGCCTGAAGGCCAGGTTCAGATGCCTCCATCTGACAGGTGGATCCCTATGCTACTCACCTGAGAAGGTCTGCAAGATTGTTGTGGTGTGCTACATGCTGAACAATTTGGCCTTCAGATGCCATGTGCCCTATCTGCCGGAGGAGAGAGGTGACGATGCACCTGTGGCAGCAGTGGACACTGAGGACAGTGAGGAGGAGGAAGAGGAGGAGGGTATGACAACAGGACACATATTATTTAGCAGTACTTCCAATGGCACTCAGGCAAGACTACTGATCTTTACATTTCTCCATTTAAGTGATGTGCTGTGTGGCTGTAGTATGATGCCAGTCACTACCTTTACATCCCAACTGACTGTCACATATGCCTTCCCTTATTGCAGATGCTGGTGTGATTACAACAGTGTAATGATGTGATGTGTACAGACTCCTGAGACACATAAGTAGGATGGATTCACATATTACAAGACATTAGCATAGGATCATGCAGTTCAATACTGTTCAATACATTGCACATTTCTTTCTGCACTATTACTCAAGTTGTGTCCACAGGTGTTTATTTTTAAATTAGGTATACAGTGCAAAGTGCAATAGGCTGGGGTGGTGGTTGGGAAAAGTCCAGTGTAGTGGGCCAGTCTCTTTGTAGCACAGATTCAGTGTCCAAGGGGCATAGGAAGGGGAGCAATGGCAGCTCCAAGTGAACAAGGTGACACAGTGGAACACAAGGGGGACATTATGGAGGGGCTCATTTCCTGGTGGTGGTCAGGTGTCTGTCTGGTTCGCAGGGAATGTTTTCAAGGTGGTTCACCTTCTTCAGGGTAGAGGTGCTGGTGGCCTGTGAGTCCTGTGCCAGGGCCTCCTGTCCAGTAGCTGCAGCAGATGTGGAGGGCTGGTCAGTACACTGGCTAATGGTAGGGGCCCGCTGGTGTGCTGTGTACTCTACATGATGTTCGCCATGTCACCCAGGACCCCTGCAATGGAGTCCATGATGGTATTCAAGGCCTGATGTTATTGGGCCTGAAATTGTTGCATGACCTCCTGGTGGTGTTTCCCTGCAGCCGCTGGTTCTCTTGCATGATGTTGAGCACCTGACCCTGTCCTGGGATTGTTGGTATGCCCCAAGGACATTTGTGAGGGCCTCCTGGGCAGTTGGTTCAGTGGGCCTGTCCTGCCCTGGCTCACAGCTGTCTTCCGACTGTCCCTGGCCCCCTGTGCCTGTGTCCCCTGAACGGTGTGCCCACTCCAACTGACACGAGGACCTTGATTGTCTTGCCTGTGTGGTGTGGACTCTGGTCCCTGTATAGGTGGGCACACTACTGATTGACGTGTCCTGGAGACTGAGGTCTGGGGGCGTTGGCTGGCTACTGCGGTGTTTGAGTCGGGGGCTGTGGTGGACTGGCTGTGGATGGTGTAGCCAACTGACCAGTGGTCCCAGACGGGCCAGGAAGTTCATCCAGATCGAGACATCCAGAGTTGCTGTCTTCACTAGGGGCATCTTCTGGTGGGGAACTAGATAGCTGTGGCACCTCCTCGCCGCTGACATTGGCTGAGGCACCTGTGGGGACGTAAGTGATGTGTTAGGGTACTTGTCTGTGACATATTCCACATTTCTAGCTTTCCCAATGTTATTGGTGTTGTCCTCCCACCTTTGGTAATGTATGGTGATGTACTGTGGGATTGGTAGTTCTCCATCTTGTGCATGCACTGCTGGTGGCTGTGCATGAGGAGCTGGGAGGGATGTGATTGCTGTGGGTATGGCATGCAGGGGTTCACATTTAGGTGTGGTAATTGGGGTAGTGCACTGTGTGGGATGGAGTGGGGTGAAGGGAGTCAGGGTGAGGGGGAGAGATGGCATGTAGGCATGGGGGGTGGTAGGTTGTCATTGGTGGATTACCAGAGTCCGGTCCTCTGGATACTTAAGTTTAACCCGTCAGGATGCAGTATTTCCAAGACCTGCTCCTCCCATGCTGTCAGCTGTGGGGCAGAGGTAGTGGTTCACCGCCAGTCCTCCTGATGGCAAGGTGGTGCCTTGCTGCAATGGAACCCACCTTCCCCCGTAGATCCTTCCACCTCTTCCGAATGTCATCCCTTGTGTGTGGATGTTGTCCCATTGCATTCACCCTGTCCAAGATTCTCTGCAATAGCACCATCTTCCTGGCAATGGAGATCTGCTCTACTTGTGCTCCAAACAGCTATGGCTCTACCCTGACTATTTCCTCCACCATGACCCGCAACTCCTCATCAGTAAAACGGGGGTGCCTTTGTGGGGACATGGGTGTTGTGTGTGTTGTGCAGAGGGTGATGTGTAATGTCGTGGGGTGTGTAGCGTGTGGTGCGAGACGGATGTGTGTGCATTTGTACCTGGGATTGGCGTGGCAAGGTGTAGCAGTCTTCTCGTGTTTGCAAAGGTTTGTGGTTGTTGTGGGGGGTTGTTTTATAGTGCTGTTGGTGGATGTGGGGGGGTGTATTTGTGTCAGGTTTGTTTTTTTTGTTCTGGCCAATCTTGTATTGTTTTGTACTTGGGTGGCTATTCCCACCTTGGCGGTGTGCACCGCCAATGGTTTACCGCCGTTGAATGCCTGCTGTGGTGATTCATGGTTCATTATTTGGGGGGAGTTGTTTTGGTGGCATAACGGTATGGGTGCTAGTTCTGACAGTTTATTACGTTCAGTGAGTCTGGTGGATTTGTGGTTGTGGCTGGTTTCTGTCAGTTTTGGGGGTGTATGTTATAATCTGGTGGATGGATTTTCACCTCCGCGGCCTATGTTGGCGGCAGTCACTGCAGCGGTATTCTGAATTTACCGCCAATGTCATAATGAGGGCCTTATTCACTACCTTTTTAAGTGAGCTATGTTGTACTTTTTGCACCTTGGCTTTAGGTCCTGAATGCCCTGTGTGTTCTTGTGCAGGCTTTAGCTTGACCGGGGTTGCAAATGTAGCCCGTAGTGCCATTGTATAATGCTCCCACGAGGGCAGAGCATTGCTGGATAGCGCTCTTAAGCATTGTATCATGTCAACTGTAGCTACAAATAGACCCCTTATGGTGGACTGTGAGAATTTAATTCACTTGTAGTTAATGGTAGCTACAGAGTACAGAGCCTCCATCGTGAGACTCAATGCGGGCAGGCTTACTAAAAAAGCCACCTCTTGTGGGAGATGGTTTCTGTAAAACTCTCACCAAAATGGTACAATTGGACATGGTGAAATTGGGGGAGAGTCACAAAGGTGTAATCCAGTGTTGAGCTGGTTCTAGTGGAGTGAAATGTGGCTGTCGGCGGATTGTCCCCAGTAAGCCTGCCATTTAGAGCTCTAAAACTGATGTGTTCAAGGTTGTCTACCAGTTGCCTACCAATTCTGTTTAGCGACCCATATTTGTTTCTACCAGTGTGAAGGTTGGGCTAACACGGTTAAATTGACGGTTGAGCATAGTGGTCTTAACTCGTATGTGTTGTTTATGATTTCTAGCCCTGAAGAAGTCGCAAGGGATGTTAATAACTCCCAAAGACGAAACACGTGTTGGCTGGAAAGCTGGAAGTACAAATTTCTGTGGATTGCTGATTATTCAATATGAAATCAGATCTTCAATAAACTCTGGACTGATTAATTTATTTTATTAGTCGACTTCAATGACCTATAGGTTGCATCATGGACTGATGTGTGCAACTATATATATGTGAACTATATACTTCATGATTCTATGTGTATTTTAGGGGCACCTCATTGTGCAATTTCTGAGTTGTGAGGTTGTTTGACCTCTTTGGGTTGGGTGTTTCCCTATTGGGGCTCCCCGTTATTTACTTTGGTAGATTAGCACCCTGAGCGCCATATCTCCTCATATTACACCCCGTTCTTGTATTTCTTTTCGTTTGAGAGGAGGCTGCTTAGGTGCGACCCTATTAATATAATTGTATTACTTCATTATGGATAGAAGCAAAGTAGCAGAAGAATTATTTGATAATTTAGCAAAGGGAGGTACTTTTCATAATAAATCTAGTGGTAACTTACAAAAGGAAGGCCTCAGAAACAAATTTATAAAACTAGAGAGGATTAAGAAAAATGAATTATCCAAATGGTGGGATGGGACAACGTTAAAACAATACAAAAAACTTAATCGTATCCCCCGAGGCTTGCGTTCTCAGATATTTCCTACTTACGACGATTTGGATGAAGATTTACTGCTAGTATGGGAAAGGGAACTAACAGCTAGTTCTATGAAACTCATGGATATTTTGATCATTAATTCTGAGAGAAAAGTTAGTCAATTACAAAGTGAAATTGGTATCTAGGAAAAGGAAATTGAATGTCTAAATCTTAAAGAAGCTACTGAGAAAAATTACAAAATTTTGGAAGAAACATTACTTAAACATCAAGAGCAAATTATGCAGAGGAAGGCACGTAAATTAAAGCGGGACGAGAGAGACTATCTGACAGGGAGAGTCTTTACTTTTTCAAACAAATATGATTACCTGTTTCACACTGAGGGGCTCCCCAGCGGTTCAGGCTTGTCGAAGTTTTCTGACTCAACCTCCATAAGTACCTCGTTAACAAGTGACAGTGAAGGGGAAGATGGAGCTAGCACTTCGGCTCAAGTAACTTCAAGTGGAAATAATTTTTTAGTAGAACTAATGAGGATGAGGCGGGGCAAAAATGCTCCAGACAGAGAGATGGTATACACAAAAAAACTAGGAGAGGTAGGAGAGGCACGGGTCAATACTATAAAAGAGGTGGAAGGGGTCAAAACGAGATCTCGAGACAGGAAAGTGTAAACCCTGAGGATAAATCATCAATTAATATAGTTAATCTATCAAGTCTGGTTCTGACAGAAGGGATCAGAAGTCTTTTATCTAAAGGTCTTAGTTACTGTCCTAGGAACTTTGGTGACCCATGTAGATCCAAAATTGATCTATACAAGTTTGTACGTAAACTCAAACTTAAACAGTATTTTCAAAGTAATCCAGGCAGGGTGATGGATTCTGAGGCTATTGACTCTTCCTCTAGCACTTTATCTATTGAGGATGTTCATGATACAGCAGTCCTATTATCTTTAGCTGAACGAGATGAAGACCCTGATATTACTTCGAGAATTCTAAACGATCTAGATGTTGTCTCAAACAGAAGTGTGTCAAGTGGTTTAAAAATGAAATCCAGGTGGACTCCAAGATCTTTAGGTTTTAACTCCTTAGACAAGTTTTTTGATGTGGTGTGTCAAGATTATGATAACTATCTAGCTAAGAATAAATCTCGACAATTATCAATGAATTTAAACACAGAGGAACTAGCTGCTTTACAAGAATTGAAACTCAATAAAGACATTGTTATTAGACAAGCAGATAAAGGCGGAAACGTGGTTATTATGAACAAGGTGGATTATGATAATGAGATTCTGTCACAACTTAATGATTTGTCTTGTTATGAGAAGATTGTATACAATCCCATCCCACACCTTACACTCATGATTAACAAGAATTTAATGGTATGGCAACAGCAGGGGTTATTGAACAAAGATGAATACTCATACCTGAAGGTGCACCATCCTCGGTATCCTTGTATATATACTTTACCTAAAATACATAAGGGGTTACCTTTCCCACCGGGGAGACCTATTGTATCGGGTATACTTGGTCCCACGGAAAAGCTTTCAGAATATGTGGACTGTTTCCTGCAACCATTTGTGCATAACCTTCCTTCTTTTATTCGAGATACCACACACATTCTTAGTATTTTGAGTGATGTGGAGTGGGATAGTAACATGCTCTTGGTGACTTTAGATGTTGTATCACTTTATACTTGTATCAAACATGATCTAGGCTTAGAAGCCTTGAAATATTTCTTAAATAAAAGATCAGCAAATTTGTGGGATCATACTAAGATGATATTGGATATGGTCAACATGATTACTAAGAACAATTTCTTTCTGTTCAACAATTAGTGGTTTCGACAAAAACAAGGTGTAGCTATGGGCTCTAAGTTCTCTCCATCCTATGCAAACTTATTCATGGGGTGGTTTGAACTCATATGGATTTGGGGCCCTGGTGCTGTTGCCTGGCAAACGTTTATTCTATTCTGGGGCCGCTACATAGACGACTGTTTAATGATTTGGACTGGTGGTGAAGAAAAACTTGTTGAATTTTGTAATTTCTTAAATTCCAACCATATGAATGTCAGATTTACATATCAATTTAGTGCTGTCAAGATTGAATTTTTAGACGTTGAACTCTTTACTATTGATGACAAAATTCATAGCAGACTTTTTCGGAAAACAACTGCTTGTAATTCTATTTTACATGCCAAAAGTGCTCATCCCAGACATCAGGTGGCATCAATTCCTTTTGGTGAATTATTGAGGGCACAACGCAATTGTACTATAGATGATGAATTTGTTGCCCAAATGAATGACATGGAGAGGAGATTTGCAACCCGTGGCTATTCAAATAAGATTTTAAAGAAAGCTCGACACAAAGCTAGATATTTAGATAGAAATGAAACTTAGAAACTTAAAGAACGGATAGAGACTAAGGTGGCATCCAATTTGGTAAGGCTCATAACTGATCACAATGATGCATCCTTGATTTTGAAAAAAATTATCACCAAACACTGGAATTTACTTTTGCAGGATGTATCACTCAAGGATGTGGTGTCTGATACAATAGTTACATCATTTCGTAGAGGTAAAACCCTTAGAACTTTATTAAGTCCTAGCTATACCACCATCTCCCCTAAGAAAACGTGGTTACCCCAAAGAGGTGTCGGTTTTTTCAAATGTGGTTCTTGTGGAGTTTGTCGCTGGGCTTGTCATAAGGTAAAGGAATGCTCCCATGAGGACAAATCATATGCAATCTGTTCTACTATGGATTGCAAATCTAATTTTGTGGTATACATAATACGCTGCAAATGTTCTAGAATATATGTTGGAAGTACTATACGACCACTTAAAATTAGAATAGGAGAACATATGAGGGCACTCAAGAATGTTGATGTAAGATACCCCTTGGTGGCACACATGTTTTCCTGTGATGCACAACCAACTCACAAAAGTTTTGAATTCTTTGGACTTGAAGATATCCCCCGTGACCCCAGGGGTGGGAACAGGGAATTACGCTTATGCAGACAAGAAGCACTATGGATCATGAGATTAAGAGCTGTCGAATCAGGTTTGAATTCTGATAGAGAATTGGAATTTTTTCTGGGGGACTAATTTCAGATTTCATATGTGTTAGTATATTTTCATCAATTACACTGATTTTGTTAATTCTATATACGTGTTTTAATATGTTGTGTTTGGGTGCATTACTGTGCAATCATGTCAAAATTTATCTGTATTTACGAGTGCTGTGCCAAGATTCTCAAACGTCATAAACTCAATGAACTGGGGGGTGTCTTTTTAATTTTATTGATTTTTCACTATCTACATTGTTCCTCCTCTTGTTCTATATAGTGACTGACAGCTTGGAGACAGTTTGAGTTTGTTCAGCGCAATTACAGCTATGAATGTTTGACAATGGGCATAATTGGTTTTACTTAAAATTAGTTTGACAATCTTAGCTGTTGTGGTGCTCTCCTCAATTTATTTAGCTTTTGGTAACAGGCATGCCAATGTAGTATTTTATTTTTTCTACTATCTGCAAATCGTCTAGGTACAGCGGAGCATATATGATGTTTACAATACTTCTGCCTGCGATGGGCATATTTACTGTTTTTGTTGCGATGCGTGGCAATTATTTAACTAGCGGATTTGCTTAGCATACGTGTATTTATTTTTCGGGCTGATCGGCAGTCCGTCATTTATTTTGTTATCCTGAGACTCAAATGGAAGAACCCGGAAGTATATTTAACTTCCGAGTTCATGTGCGCCTAGCTAGCGCACTCGCTGGGCGTCCTGACACATAGGCGCCGAAATCGGGATTACGGAGTGAGGATTTAGGAACATTGGGGTGAATGTGAGTACCGACTGGATTAGGTGTGTTAGGAATTGAAAAATGATCTTTATTTAACCAAATTTAAATAATCGTTGGTTTGTGATATAGTGAATAATGACGGCGAATTCTAGAATTCATTAATGTTTTTGCAGCGACATCACCAGGCACTAATCTTGGATGATTTACTATTGATTTCCTGAGGACATTCATTATCATTTGTTACTTTATTTTGGGGTAAACATGTTTAAACTTTATTCCTTTGAGAAGGTTCTGTTCTTCTTTTGACAGTGTATTTAACGTCCATTCGGAGAATTGTTACATTGCAACATATCGGTTTTGGATTAACTGACACTACTGTCTAGTGCTTAAGTGATATTGGATTTTTAAGGTATTGTGTTATAGAATATTTCTATTGCGGTGGCTGTATAGCACTATGGGTTGCATGGTTTTGGGTGAGAACGGAGTTTTATAAATGACATGTCACATATATATAGTATACAGTTAGCTTCTATTGATATAGTGGTTGTGGGTAGTTGTGTGTTGGTCTACGAGGATGTTTTAATTTGTAATTGACTTTCTTTTCACCATGTGTGGGTGCTTGATTATTTTTCACTCTTTACCTCCCTTTGGGCTCTAATACATATTGGGTACTAAATTGACTACAGAGTACAGAGCCTCCATCGTGAGACTCAATGCGGGCAGGCTTACTAAAAAAGCCACCTCTTGTGGGAGATGGTTTCTGTAAAACTCTATCACCAAAATGGTACAATTGGACATGGTGAAATTAGGGGAGAGTCACAAAGGTGTAATCCAGTGTTGAGCTGGTTCTAGTGGAGTGAAATGTGGCTGTCGGCGGATTGTCCCCAGTAAGCCTGCCATTTAGAGCTCTAAAACTGTTGTGTTCAAGGTTGTCTACCAGTTGCCTACCAATTCTGTTTAGCGACCCATATTTGTTTCTCCCAGTGTGAAGGTTGGGCTAACACGGTTAAATTGACGGTTGAGCATAGTGGTCTTAACTCGTATGTGTTGTTTATGATTTCTAGCCCTGAAGAAGTCGCAAGGGATGTTAATAACTCCCAAAGACGAAACAAGTGTTGGCTGGAAAGCTGGAAGTACAAATTTCTGTGGATTGCTGATTATTCAATATGAAATCAGATCTTCAATAAACTCTGGACTGATTAATTTATTTTATTAGTCGACTTCAATGACCTATAGGTTGCATCATGGACTGATGTGTGCAACTATATATATGTGAACTATATACTTCATGATTCTATGTGTATTTTAGGGGCACCTCATTGTGCAATTTCTGGGCTAACACTGTGTCATCTGAGAAGGAACCAAGTAGGTACAGGTTGAAACCCCAAGAAAGAAAAAAATATGAGGTTCCTTCCTCCTCTACCATCCTCAATAGCTCCTCCACCAACAGCCTTTTTTTTTTTTTAAATCTGTTTATTAAACACAATCTTCACACAACAATACAATAGCTGTTCGCCATTTTGCAATACGTTTGTACAATTGTATAATTTTACACAGCATTGCTACACCGTAAGATGTCAAAGAGAGAAGAGGGGAAGGGGGGATAGAAAGAGGGGAACGAGAATAACTGAAAGGGAGAACATTTATAACCAATCCTAAGAGTGCGAGAAAATTAAGGGCAGAGTGAAAGGAGGGTACAGTGGCATTTAGCGTGAGAGCTATTATGGGGAATGATTGCGGCTTAAGGGGGTCTGGCCAAACTCTGACGGCATCCGTAATTGAGGTGAATTACATCTCAAGGGTGTAAAAAGTGTCTGTGGTATTGACAGATACAAGGGCAAGAATATTTTACATGTTGTACATGTATGTTACATGCCTATGTTAGCGCGTGGGGTGTGAATGGGTGCAGCTGGGAAGTGTCATTTGAGAGAGAAGGAGAATATTAGCAATGAGTTCAGTTAAGGACAATCAGAACTGGTACTGTGTAGCTAAAGTATTAACGGCGTCAGCTCAAGCTGTGTTGTTTGTATGTTGTATCCTGTTCACGGGGGGTACATGTCATCTCTGGCCTCTATTGCCACCACAAACGTGTCCCAAATCTCCGGGCCCGAAAGAATGAGACCTCTGTGCTGTAGCAAGTGCAGCGTCTGTGCTTCAGCTTGAGATCGGCTATGTAACTCCCGTAGCCATGTCGCGTGGGAGGGGGTATGTGGGGCTTTCCAATGTGTTGCTATCAAACGTTTATACACCACAAATGCCAGGTCTATAAACCTGTGCGTATGTTTATCTTTTTTGACACGATGACGTATGCCGAGTAAACAGGAGTCAGGTGTGGGTACCAGGGTGTGAGATGAGATCTCTGCTGTGATCTCCGTCACTCGTTGCCAGGCCAAGTTTATGGGATGGCAACTCCAAACCATATGATAGAAGTCAGCTGCTGGTGTAGCGCATCTGGGACACGTTGGTGTTGTATTGGGGTAGATTTTTTGGATGCGAGCTGGTGATAGATATGATTGGTGAAGATAATTAAATTGGGTGTAACGTAGGCGAGGGTTACGGGATATTGATTTGATTGTTGCAAGGGCAGTAACCCAGGTCTTCTGTGGTAATGGGGTAGAAAGGACAGAGTCCCAACGCGCTTTCGCATGTGGCAGTGTTGTGCATATTGCCTCAAGCAATGCTTTATATAGTGTGGTAATAATGCCCTTTGAGCTGCCAATAGTTAGGATAATGGTGAGCAGTGAGGATTCGGGAGGTTCCGAGTCTCCTACGCCCCAGATGTTGTTGAGCAGTAGCTTTATAGCATTAAATGTTAGAAAGGCCCCATTTTGCATAATCTCCACCAACAGCCTTGAGGCCATTGACATGCATTTAGGGTGGATGTAAGTGCTGATAAATACCACGTTGGTTTCTGTGCCGCTGTATAGGTTGTGGATCTTGACTGTATTAAGTGCAGGATAATTAGAGCTCGGAACATTGGCTGAGGCCATGTTTTTTGTAGAGACTTATTTGGCAAGATGACCCGAGAAGTGGAAATTTTAGCCCCTTTCCCAGCTGGAACAGAGAAATTCATAAACCCTTGAACGTGAGCTGGTTCAGCAAGCCAAGTCTCCTGCAGAAAGATGATGTCAAATGCTTGCACATATTGTTGGAAGTCTGGATCATGCAATTTAGTGGCAAAGCCATTAATATTCAACGAGCACAAACAAAAAGGGTGACTTTTGTTCTTTGCAGGTACCCACAGTCCAAACGTTGTCATGCTCCGAAGGGCGAGTGGTTGATTGTCCTTGAGAACCATCTCATGGCCCCGTCCAATGGTTTGGTTTTGTGCCCTTCCTGACCCTGTTGGATATCAGTGGCTCCTGTGTGCCTTGACAAGAACCCTCTTGTCCCCTTAAGCACAACAAAGGTTGCCATATGTGCTATGGCACCTTCACTTGGATGGCCAGCGGGAGCAAGGGTGAGAGATACCCTGGATCGTAATATAGGATGAGCTTTATACTCCACCTCTTAAAAGTTGGCCATTTGGACAGCACTCTCTGGGTGGTTGCAATTGTGCTTCATGGAGCCGTGGCTGCTACACCTCCAGGGGTGCCCACAGTCTGCACAAATTAAATTACTGTGATGTACATTGATCTCAGGTCGCCTAAGTTTGGGATTGATGATAATAGCCGAAGAATGTTACCCCTTGTCAGGACATTGCAGTTGCCTTTGGATATATACTCTGGAATGAAGGGTAGCATGTTAGTGTTGTCTGAAGGGCCTGACAGAGCGTTGATGGAATTTAATTTTATGATCTCTGCCCATGTCTGTCATGTTTGCCTTTGGTCCATCGTGATCAGCAATTGCAGTTATCTGACCAGTGGGAACTCATCTTACATACTCTTGCTCTGTGCCTAGTCTGGTCCCAAGCTATGTGTATCTTGATACTAGATCAGGCTGAACACCTGAAGCCTGTTGTTGAGCACTTCTCGTGCCTTCAGATTTACTGTCTCTGGCAGATTTAAGCAAGATTCCATCTCCAAAAAGCTGGGTCTGGATGGCCCAGCACTGCCATTTTCAATGGGTAGACCATCAGCCACTAAGGTGTCTGGTGAAGAAGGAGCCTGTCCTTCACGGGCCATCTCGCTCTGTCTTGCTGCTGCGCTGAATAGAGGATAGGCTCCCATCTGGTTATGGGAGGCATGTTTTTGTTCCGTCCTTTCCTCCATTGAGTCTGCCTGTTCTTGGTGTTATTTTTGGTGTTCAAAGCCGTATTCAAGCAGAAGGCCTCAATGGTGGCTGCCGAGTCCTCTGGTGTGGGAGTGGGTGCTGCTGTTGTTTGAAGTTAAGGTTATGGACGGGATTTGCAGTACACACTTCACCAGCGGTGTTAGAGGTTGGAATTGCACTGCTCTCCTCTGCCATTGAAGGATGGTCAGGGAGGCGTTGGGGAACTTTATGCACTGAGCGAGGAGTTTCAGACTGGGCTGACAAGACCCACTGAGGCTTCGAGCTTTGTTTGAAATCAGTAAATAGGTCATTGAGCATTGTCATAAGAGACAATAGCTTATCAATGATAGAGGTGCATAAGCAGTTAGTTTGCATCAGAGCAGTGCCTGTCTGTTCTTGCTTAATCAGTGAGTTCAGTTGCCCTGGCTTGTCAATGATGCCTGCAAAAAAGACAACCACTGTATTAAGGAGTGAGAGCTGGGTGTTCATTTTATCTATTGTTATTGCAGTGCCTCCACAGACAGCTGTAATGTATTGAACAGGGATACCCAGGTACTTTCAGAGGAAAGTGTTTTTTCCTGGCTGGACTCCGCGCCCTGGCCATGAGAGCTGGACTTGCGGGATGACTGTGGTAGGATGCTAGCATTTCCTCCCATTCTGGCGTTTTGAGGTACAAAAGTGCCCCACAGCACCCTTTATCCTCTTGCTCTTCTGCACCATGATTCCTTGTGCCCCCGGAGAGCTGGGAGGTATTCTTTTTATTGCAGAGTCAGCAGAATTAACTGGACCTGCAAGCCTCAGTGAGTCCTTCTGGGGCAAAGTTAGAGACTCTTTCGAACATGGAGCGCCCTGTTTCTCAATGGACCTTTGTGAGCATATGACCCTTCCCCAGAGCTCACCTCTACGGTCTAAGGTGCTATGAGATATACATCCAGGCATTGCTGGAAGGGGTAGGAGATGGTTCATTCAGTTGTCTTCTCCCTTGTGTCACCAGTTTGAATTGATAGACCCTTCTCTCTGAGCAGTGGGCCCTACCTTCTCATTTTCTGTAGGTACCACTCATAGTTTCCTTGTGCAGGCCTCGTTCCTGCTGATGACCCCACCTTGAGGATCCCAGATCATCCTCTTTGAGACACACACAGGATGACTGCCCTGGGTCCCTTCTGGAAGGCTGATGGGCACCACTCGTAGTAATGGGGCCTGCAACACCACAAATCCTTCATTACTCGATAACAGGGTCGAGCCTGTGTCCTTCAAGAAGCTAAACTTTGTGTAAATTTTAGGGTGATGGGTACAGACAGATGTCTTGGCAAGGTTAGTGCCCGGATTAGAGTTGTAAGTGCCAATCAGGCAGCTTTCTGACTTCCCTTCTGGGGCCATGCCAGTGAAGATCATAAGAGGTTCTATTGTAGGGTTAATTGTAGGCTGTAATTTAGGCTTTGATTTGGCTCATTTCTTTTCCTGACCAGATGAGCTGTTGTGTCTGTTGAGTCTTTTTATCGAGGGCACTGTGGGGAGCATTTCCCCTGGCTCTCCACAACCTCATGAGGTTTTAGACCAATGCCTTGTATTATTGTGCAGTTAAGAACTGCCCTTAGGTGCTGCCACTCCCCTCGCTGAGTGGATTCTCTGTTGTAGGGTGGGGACACAAGCACACGTAGGGTTTAGTGAAGAAATATCCCACAATTGGGGCCACTGAGGCCTAGAGGCCAGGGAGCTTACAGGCTGTCGTGCCGGTGCGGGGATCCCAGATGGAGAGCGGGGGGTAATGAGCTGCTGCTGCAACCATTCCTGGAGTCACAGCTCACTGTTGTACAGAGTTCACAGGAGAAGAGCACAAGCGACTAGCTACAGAGCACCATATCATGTTGTGTGCAGTTCCTTCATGGTTCTCCACCCCTCGGGGGAGTGCGGTACTGAAACGCTCCCTATGCTTGTGCTCCATGTGCCTCCCCCCTTTGCAGAAGGTGGCTGTTTAAAGTGCCTATTTTTGGGCTCTGCCCGGGTCTATCAGGATCTGGTGGCCTTTGACTTGGGTGAAACCAAATGGAGTGCAGGGAGCAAAGCAGCATTAGCCAGTTCCCAAACATGCACAAGTCACAACAGCCTAATGCTGGCTGCTTCCATGCAGCAGGCATCACTGCAGCCTAATGGCAGCTGCCTAACACCAGCCCCTTAGTCAAACCTTTGATCAGCAGCCTTCCTGCCCCCTGCATAGATTTCTCTAAGCTCCTTTTGATCTCCAGTAGTCCAAATGCCCCAAAAGCTTAAGATTTCCCTCTTTAAAAAATGCCAGCAGGTAGCTCTAAGCTCCTGTTGGTCCTCCGCTCCAGATACTCCAAATGTCCCAAATGCCAAAGGTTCCCCTCTTGCAAAAAACTGTTAAAATGACATAATAGTTAGGTGATATGTGACAACATTGATGTTTTGAACTCATAAAAGTGCAGAAATTCACCAGTTATAGTCAGCAGAGCTAACTGTAACTTGCACCCATATATATGTAGTTGATGTGCACTAGATTACCTATGAAGTGATTGGTATAGGGTCAATGTTGCACATAAAGCGTTTGCTACATCTTTTCACTGTGGTGACAACTTTACAGATATCTCACTGATGACATCATCCATCGAGTGTGTTAGTTATTTTTATAGTTTACATAGTGTCAGATAACTACCATATTACTTTTGTACCTAATTTTGCACAGCTTTTGTAGGGCTAATGGATATAAGTGTTTACAAAACCCACATGCTCCTAATGTATCAAACATGTGTAGACCGACTGAACACATTATAAATGTTTGTATTGAAGAGGAACTGTGTGCAGATGACAGTTGCTAACTTGTGTCCATTATAATCTGCACAAGTTTTTTGTTTCTGCAGAAAAAAACTCCAACAGGGCAAAGATTCTACATAGTAGCTAAAAAGGATGGTAAGCAGTCTTGAGTTATTTTTTAGTACAAAATATTAATGTTCACACTGACATATTCCCTTTGCCATAACGTGACATAAACCGTTGTTTTTTAGTGAATTTCTAGAGTTTCTTTGAGAGGATTTAAAAAAAAAAAAAAAACAGACCTTTTATCACACCTAACTATACAGTTACTTTAAACTTTGCTTTTTCCTAGTACATACTCTACACTACAGCTGCATAAAGGACCATGAGGTAATGTGTCCAGTGACCTTATATCCTTATAATTTGTAATTTGTGATTGTTCCGCGAAGGTCTTCATACAGAAATTAGTGATAAAAGGAATCCTCTTGTAGAGAAGACAATAAGATTACAGACAAAGAGTTGAATCTCCACTAAAAAAAGGTACTTCCCCTTAATTATAAGAAGTATGTGCTTCCTAGGCTGGAAGAAATGTGCTTGGGACAGTTTGGTAAGTTGAGCTGTTTCTCAGCTTGGAAAATGGTGGAAACACCATTTCATACTACTAACTTGGAAGGGGCCGGGCCAAACGGCTGGAGCTTGTAGGTGATTTTGCACATTTGCATACTCAGCAGTAATTAAAAGGGAAAACCATGAACTCTGCTCTCAAACCAGGAGACAGCAAGATAGAACTCACTTGTCTTGTGGAGTCACTATAGAAGAGATTGAGTTCTGATAAATCCACAATGCTTTCCCTTCCATCAAGGATTTCAGATCCATTTTCAACATGGAATTGTAGAGAAAACCCATTGGCTTTGTCTTGCCAAAGCATAAAAAATTAGGATGATTTCCCCTTTACCAAAGTGGAGCTTCAATTAGGACACCTGCAATGTTTACATATATAAGTGCTAACCGTTGAGGTTTAATTTCTGTGAAATGAGCATCAGGACTAGAATCGAACCTTGCCTGTGCATTAAGCCAAGAAGAGTCCACAGTTTTGCACAAAATGTCTACTCAACTGGAGTATTTTCTACTGGTTAATTAGTAAGTGCTACATGTCAGGTAAATGTCTAGTGCATATTCTACACTACTTCTGCACAAAGGACCACAAGGTAATATTTCCAGTGGCCTTGTGCATATATCATTTTAACAATGTGATTGTTTCTCAAGCTTCTTCTTGCAAAAATAAGTGACAAAATGAATCCTCATATAGAGAGGATGACATGACTACAGACAAAGAGTTGAATATCTACCAAACAAGGCCACTTCATCTTAATTATGTGAAATAAGTGCTTCTATGTTTGGTGTCCTCATACTCCTTAGCATCAAGAAGGTGCCATCAAGATTGGCTTAACAGTTTCAAGGCCCATTGAAAAATTGAAAATGATGGGCATGCCATTTTTACCAGGGGCTGTGCGGCCATCCTTCTGGAGCCTATTATGACTCCGGAGACCCCATCCCTGGAGTCTACCTTTAAAAGAGATGAGTGAACCGGTTTCCACCAGAGGAACCCATAAACAAAATGGTGGGAGCTGATGGGGGGAGCCCCAGGGCTGCTGCGGACCCAGACGGTTCCGCTCATTTTGTATCATCTGGCATTGCTCCCTCCCAGAGCTGCTCCCTCCAGATGGGAGCAATTTCTTGTTCTTGTTCCCTGGCTGCATCAATGCAGGCAAGGAGAGAGAACCCAGTCCTGCTCTCAGCCGGTGGGAGCATTTTTAAAGCTCCCACTTGTTGGAAGCAGATTTTGTGTTTGCTCCCATTTGGGCAAGATTTGAAAATGCTCCTTCCAGACCGAAGCAAACACAAGTTTCCTTTCCTGATTCCCTGTGGGCAGGGAAACCACTATGTCTCAGAGGTGGGATCCTTGGGACTCAGCCAGTGTGCTGGCCTCGGTGATAAGGTCCCAGGGGCATTTAAGGACCTGTTGTAAGTGTTGGCCCTGGTGGATGGGGTTCCCAGGGCCTTTTCAAGGCTTGGGGAGGTGGGCTGTACATACCCGCTCCCTGTTTTAAACACATTGGACCCAAGAGGATGGAGTCCCTGGGGCCAAATTTTCATCGGGAGGCGAGCCACACACTCCTCTCCGTAATAAAGATAATGGGTCTCTGGGGTTGGGGTCCCCGGGGATGAAAATGGCTCAGTGAGGGGGTGTGTGCACCCTCCCCTTAAATAATGTAATCATCGCTGGCAGATGGGGTCCCTGGGGGTCAACATGATCCCAGGAGGGGGGATCTACTCATGTCCCTTCCCATATACTAAAAAAAAGGCAGTCAACCGTTTTTGTTTTACCATGATCCCGCAGAAGTCCCGTGGTACCACCGCAAAAAACCCTAATTTTGTTTTTATTTTGACCGTGGGGTGTCCCTCTGGTCTACTATGACACCTTATATATTTTATTTTTTAAACAGTTCATGACAAGGGAGTAAGGGCCTGATTATGAGTATGGCGGGCCGACCGTTGTGAGCCGAGGCCAATGCCATCACACAGAGGGTGCCCACAATACCCTCGGAATGCACACTGTCTGCCATAGCAGGCAGTGCGCATTCCGAGGGTGCTGGACAGGCAAGTCCCTGCACTGCCCACAACATGGTCATGGGCAGTGCAGGGGCGCTCCTATGGCCCCCAGCACTGCCTTTCCACCAGCCTTTTCATGGCGGAGACCCAGGCTGATCACAACCTCGACTGCCACCTACCTGTCAGGATCCCTGATCCTGACAGTGACCGCAGTCCCCTCGCTGTCCGACCACTAGGATCGTAATCTGGCAGTCAGACCACCATGAGGTTGGCGGTCGCAAGACCACCAAACTCATAATTAATCCCTAAGTCCCTGAGTCCTGTAATGGCTGTCAGCACACCTTTCCCATGTTGCTGGTAGCCAATTAGAGTCACATTCTAGTAGAAGCGACATGGCCCAAAGGATACAAATCTCCCTGGGCCAATCAGAATGGTCTAAATTGGCAGTCCTACAAGTCACATGCGTGCCTTTCATGGACCCAACCATCCAGATATAAAAATATATTTGTACCTTAATTTCTCAAAAACTACTGAGTGGATTTACACTAAATAAGAAAAAGAACAATCTGCGGAACAAGATCTAGCGTCCTGCCAAATTCTTAAAGAGGTCTATGGAAAATGCTTGGGGATGTGTGCTTCGGGACCCCTTGTGTCTCAGCTCCCACTTGACAGATCACCCCGAAACTTTACAAGCACAAAGTAAGCAGAACAGAGCACATTTTTTGAAGGTTTTGTGGAGCTTCGTCAAACTATGCTCAAATTATTAGCAACAGAAAATACATATTCTTTGATAATGCAGATCTAACTGTAACTACAGAGTAGCAACTGCAACTGGTAATATATACATATCTTCAATATGCAATGTAATACATATATATATATATATATATATATATATATATATATATATATATATATATATATATATATATATATATATATATGTGAATACATGCATATGTATGGATATACACACACATATATATATTTGCGTCAAAAAGTATAGCGGCAGCTGTGTCATTCGAGAGCGCCAGCCAGGCACCAAATTTATGGAATGTCTCAAGCAGGGGTAAAGGGTGGGTTGGCGTAAAAAAAATTGATGCTAGCTGGGTGGGGGTGGCGGTATGGGAGAAGGGGGTTTTGCACACAAAAAATTACGCTAGGCTGGTTAGAGGCAAAGAAATTCCTCTAACCAGCCTAGCCTCATTCTCTGATGCAAAACCATCCATACCACATGACTCCTGTCTTAGAAAAGACAGGAGTTATGCCCACTACTCCAATGGCCAGCACAGGGGACCAGTGTTCCCTGGGCATGGCCATTGCACCCTGTGCCATGCAGTGGGCCCCAAGTCGAGATCCCGATAGCACTTTAATTAAAAAAAAAATACCTCCCAATACTTACCCTACTTACCTGGGATGGGGGTCCCCCATCCTCCGGTGTCCCTCTGTTGTGGGTGAGGGTGTTCCTGGGGTATGAGGAAGGCACCTGTGGACCCATACCATGGTGTTCAACCATGGAAATGGCTCCACATGTCCCCTAAAGCCTGGTCTGACCCAGGCGTTAAATAATGGTGCAAAGCAAGCTTTGCATCATTATGTAGCCCCTCCTCCCACCCGTATGTCATTTTAGCATGGAGGGATAAATATGGGGCTATGGGGTTAGCATCACTTTTTAGATGGGAACACCTACCTTGCATTTCATTGATGCAAGGTAGGTTCATGCATCTAAAACATGGTGCAAACTCCAATATTTTGATGTTAGACGGGTCTAATGACAAAATATAAAAAAGGAGTTAGTTTGCACCGAATTTGCATTAAAAAAATTATGCAAATTTGGTGCAAATGTAGTATAAGTATGTCCCTAAGTGGTTGAAAATTAGGAAAACATGAGCTATTGACTATATGAAGCTGAATAACAAAAAAGGCAAGTAAATATAAATGATGTGCAATATATGTAAATTAAAGTTACAAACACAGTCATAAGCTAAACAGTGAGAAGGGAAAATTAGCATTGTACTTATCTGCTAAAGCAACCAACAAAGAGGGGAAAGTTTGATGTTTTCCAGACCATATGATAACTGGAGCATCCTGGACACAGGGAAACCGCTTCTCTCATTCTCCCTGACCTCTCATCGGCTTTCAACACATTATTCCATGGCACCTTCGACTCAAGACTTCACCACTGAGGAGTTAAGTGACCCACCCTGAGATGGATCACCTCCTTCCTCTCCAAGAGATTCAAATGAGTCAGACTCTCCCTTACACCTCTGAAACCAAGAAGCTCATCTGCAGAGTTCACTAAGGATTCGCCGTCAGCGCACCCTCTTCAACATGTACATGGCACCACTTGCTGCATCATAGGCCCAGCAACATCAACATTTTCTCCTTCACCAATGACACATAGCTCATCCTCCCCCTCACAAACCAGAACAACACCACCCTGACCAGCTTCACAACTTGCAAGACCAACGTGGGGAACTGGATGAGGGGAAACTGCCTAAAACTCAACATGGTTAAAATGGAGATCATGAACTTTGGAAACAAGAGATCTGCATGGGATTCCTCCTGTTAGCCAGCAGAACTGGGACCCATGTGCATCCCCACAGACTGCACCAGAAACCTATGGATCATCCCGGACGATAAACACACAGGGGGTCATTATGACCCCGGAGGTCGGTGGTAACATGGCGGTAAGTACCGCCAACGGGCTGTCGGTAGCTACTGCCATATTATGACATTGGCCAGTGTACCACTCCGACCTCCATGGCGGTGACAGAAGCCGGGCTGGAGATAACTATCTCCAGCCTGGCAGCCGTCACTGTTCGGCCCGGGGGATTATTACCCCTTCTACTGCCATGGTTTTCGTGGCTTCCTTATTGCCACGAAAACCATGGCGGTAGGCACTATCAGTGACAGGGAATTCCTTCCCTGTCACTGATAGGGGTCTCCCCCCTCTCCCTTCCTCTCCAGTTACCCTCTGCCTATCTAAAGCCTCCTTAGCCCCCCACATTCACGCCCCCTTCACACACACACCTTCCCACAAACATCCACGCATGCATACATCCACTCACACACACCCGCACACACTTTCAAACCCACACGCAATCACAAAACACAACACATACGCACTCACACCTTCATACATGCACACTCGCTTCCATCATGCAACACACACAGGCATCCACGAACACACAAACATACACACACACAACGCCCCCCACCCCTGTCCTCTGTCAGAGACCCGACTTACCTGTAGTCAGGGGGTCCTCCGGTGGCGGTCTACTGGCGTGGTGCTGCTGGTGGCAGCAGAGCCACCTTACCGCCATCCGCCGGCATGGAAACAGCCGTATTTCTGCCATCCTTCTGGCGAAAATCTGGCTGTAGTCATATTGTGGCAGACGCTGGTAGCAGCGGCGACGGTCTTTTGACAGCTGTCGCCACGGCAGTAGGCAGTTTGTACCGCCAATATCAGAAAGAAGGCCACAATGTCTAAACAGATGAACACCATCACGTCTTCCTACTTCCTCATACTTAGAATGTTCTGCAAGACCTTTAAATAGCTTCTCGCGTACAGGAGACATACTGTCACCGATGCCCTTAAAACCAGCAGCTTGGACTACAGCAACACACTCTACACCGGCATCTCCAAACAGCTCATTCAAAGACTCCAGACCACCCAAAACACCACTGCCAGACTCATCCTGGACATCCCTGGAAGCACTCTCATCACTCCCCAACTAATACAACTACACTGGTTAGCTATCCGGAAACAATGCCAATTCAAGCTGCTCATCCACATCTCCAAAGCCCTTCACAATGCCAGACCTCTATACCTTATTGACTGTCTTCAACTCTACTATCCAACCAGACATCTACACTAGGCCTCACTTGCACCCTTGCATGCAGAAGCAAGTCAGAAAAATGTTCCTTCTCCTACATCGGCGTAAAGACTGAAATTACCATTTGCAACACATCAGGACCTCACCATCTCGACTCAAGTTCTACAAGAAACTAGAGACCTGGCTGTTCAACTCGGAGCTCAGCCTCACCTTTGCTCCAGTTCCAGAACCTGGATACTCCCACGGGCTTGATAAAGATCAAATTTTACTAATACAATTAGTGGCATGTAAGTTAGCATAGGGTGACTTATAAACGTTAATTTAAAAGCATAACAGAGAAATGAACATGAAAGGTAAAAAGGTGCACGTTTGAAAGATGGTGGACAATGTGACCTACATTCATATTTGACATCATGTTTTACCATGAAAGATGTTGTGCATTTATATTTAGTGAACTACTGACATGAATTAATATTAAAAGTATTTTATTAGAAAATAGTAGAAATGAAAGTATATTATGAGTATTAAACAAACATGAATTAATCATACTTATACTGATTTAAATGAAGTTATTAATGTGAATTACATGTGTGCAGAGAAATAAACATACTTTTAAGTTGTTTCTTAATATTATACGTGAATAATGATGGCAATTAATAATTTGCTTTGCATATTTGACTCAAATTGTAAGGTGTGAAAAAGGGTTTATGTAAGTTATTAGTATTAATATGTATTTAAGCTTCCTTAATTAGACTAGGCCTGATGATTCATTTTGCAGCAGTAGAGGAAAAGTACTGATTCATTCTGTTTCCTTTGTCCTGAATTAATTCCTAGGTTGCTGACGTGCTGGTGAATGTGTTATGGTATTAAAGATAGAGAACATGTATTGTTAAATAGCAAATGTAACAGTATTTGTTCTAGCTGTCTAACAAGACAGGAAGCTTTATTAATTTTGCATGAGAAATGTTAGAATCATCCTGTGAGCTATGGGAAAGAGTTATAAAGTTGCAATCAACAAATAAATGGTATAATTTGGCAGAACTGTATGAATTCATCAAGATGATGTCACATCTTCCCTGAGAAAATCTGGAATAGTTGCAAACCTGATGTGTGTCTAGAATTTTCATTGGATGTTGGTTAATATGCGCAAGATGAGCCCACTTGGAGAACCAATCAGAAGCATGTGAATATTTCCAGTTAAGGATAGACTTTTGAAACTTTTATTCAGTTGAGTAGAGTCAAAGCGTGCGATGACCCTTGAAGTAGTGCTGCTCTTTCTTCTCCTTAATCCCTATCACTCTTAGACGTCCTCTGAAGAATTAGTCATCCCTTCTAATTACCCCACTTGCTTATGCTGTTCAGAACTAATATATCCAATAAATTCTGAACTGTTGACCTGCCCTGTGTACAGCTCGTGTTCTGCACTGCCCTTGATGCTGCTGTCTACTGGTGCTAAGAAACTCTGAATGCTATTTTTGACAAATAGTTCCTGTCTGCTGTCCCATGAGGAGAGGTATAATCTATGATGCGGCTTCATGTTTCCTTTTCATCTTAGAGGATTACACTAGTGTATTTTTATAGTGTTTTACCCCAGTTAAGATGATTTTTTCAAATTATTTTTGTCTCTTCTTTTGTTTGCTTGCATGTGTTAGCCCGTTCTCACACATGCAAGTTCAAATTCGTATTAGAGATAAGGATGGCCGAGCTCTGCAAACTGATTGTTATTAACTGAATTTGATGGTTTACTGATGTCACTATCATCTGCTTTGAAATATGATTATAATGTGCATTTTACAGTTTTGTTAATTTGTGTTATCCTCTTGGAGTGTTTAAACAGTATTGATATTCAGTAGGCTAAATCTCTTTAGACGTTTTGGTCAGCCTATGATTTTCATGTATGGTTATAATTTAGTTTTGTGCACCATTTACGTTACACTGACTCTGTGGTTGTAATAAAGCTTTTAAACTTTATTCAGTTTGCAGTGTGATTTTGTTGTCAAATTTGTCATGGTGTTTAAAAGTGTGAATGTTTCTAATGTTGTTTGTTTATGTTGAATGAATCCAGTTACCACACTCCTCAATGAGTCTAAAGATCCAATTGACTTCTAGTAGGTGGGATAAGTTATGGTGTCTCACCAGAGCACATGTGGTGTCTGAACCTGGGGCGGGAAGAAGACCTCCACGAGTACTCCAGCAGTTTTTGGTAGCAGAGTTATGGGCTTGCCTCATGAGGAGGGGAATTGGAGAGTACCCACATTGTGAGTTGTTCTTGATGAAGTGTAGAGGTAGATGAAATTCCAGCATTGTGTTACAAGTGTATAGTATGTGTTTTGAGTAGGGTTTGCACTTACAATGCTTTTGGCTGTAGTGCAGTGAAGTATAATGTGTGAAGAAAGTAGGGAGTTTGCGTACTCCAAGTAAATGAGTAGGGAGTTTGCATACTCCAAACAATTGAATAGGGAGTTTGCATACTCCTAGTAAGAGAGTGGGGAGTTTCCGTACCCCTAGTGAATGTTGCACGTTGTGCTCAAAATTGCCCACGTGGTTGTTGTTGTTTATAAGTTCTCCATGGCCTAAGACTCCAGAGCACTGCACAAGTGTATGGAGACACTTGGTTAATTTATGGTCTCCAGTGAGTTGTTGGTAGATTGCTTGAGTGTATGAGTTGTTCACTGGTATTAGGTGAATCCTGAGTGCACAGTAGAATCCGTATCAACAGGAGTGAGACTTGCGAGTCAAGTCTTACTTGCGTATGTGTGAAAGCCACAGTCAGAAGTGTAACTGTACAGCTTTCAAGGTGTTTGAGTTCTACCCGTAGTGAGCAGACAGGTTTGCTTTTGTGCTCGCATTATTTGCATTTAGGGTGCATATGTAAGAGGTGTATGAGATGGCTCTGAAGTGAGTTGCAGCTGCAGAGTGGAGTGAATGTGATGTCATTTGGTTCACGCTGGGATTGACTGTTTAGTAAGAAAAGCCACACACAGATTGGGGGACAAGCCTGTGCTGCTATAGGCTGGGGACAGGTCTTGAAGAAGATTGTGGGATTTAATTACTTCCTGGATTTATAGTTTTTGTGTTTGTGAGTTAGATTTGTGGAAAAATTAAGTTTTTCAAAACTTTAAGGAGTGCGCAGAGGAAATGTTTTTTATTCCAGTTAGAGAGGGTGAGCCTACTCCATCTGAGGGTACACCAGAATTTCAAGTAATGGAGGAAAGAGGAATTTTGAAATGTCTTTGGGTAAACCAGTGGTGCAAAATAACTGAGAAGGAAGTTATCTTAGCTGTTCCCTGTTACAGAACTTTCAATTTAAGAAATTAGAGAATCTGAGGAGGATGTTATATGAATCGAAATCCCTTCCTATACCTGCACAATTTGAAGCACTTGCCATTTGGGGATTAGTTGTGAGGCAGAAAGAGGCTCAGAATTCCAAGAGGAAAACAAGGAAAGCAGAAAAGACATTGGCAGGAGCTAGATGGGATGAGAAGCAGAGAATGTGAAGAGCAGATACCTTACATGCAATAAAATTATTCCCAACAATAACACAGGAAAGTGATGGAGGAGTTAGCTATAAAGCGAAAAATATATATACAGAAGATCTAGAACAGAAGTTAAATGAGCACAAAATGGTAACAGCCACCAGAAATTATTCAGATGATGAATTTATAACTCAGTTTTGCATAATCGTGCCCCACTGTAAAATGCAGTTGAATCAGTAAATCAGAATGTAGCCCGAGTCTAGCCACAGCTCCAGTTGTAAAAAGCCAGGTTCAGATAACTCCAAATGTACCTATGCGACGGTAGCACAGGTACCAGAGGTTTATCCAACAGTTCCAATTGTTAACACAGCCCAGAATGTCACAGTTCCAGCTATACCATAGCCAATTCAGAATTCAGGATGAGTCAATTTGAAGCTACGCCTAGTGCAAAGGCACCTGCACAAGTTGTGAATTAGAGACAGACAATGCCCATGTATTTCCCAGTAATGACACCACAGAATGTTGCCGGATTCAGTTAAATCAGACTTTTGGTACAGTATTAACTGGTCAAGGTACTAGACTAAGATTCCTATCAAGTCAAACAAATTTGTGAGGACTAGATGCACTGTCAGTTCCCTTGACGATAGGTACAGTTGTCCCATTATATGCCCAGGGTAATGATGGGAGTGGTCTACAGATTCCTAATTCAGCATCAGCAGTACATTCTGCTTTTGGAATTAATGCAGAGATGGAAAGACTGAGCACTACTGTGTCAGCCATAACCCCTATGAATTCTTCTGATTCTAATCAGACATGTGATAGAGTAGGACCGCTGATTGATATGACAGGTTCCCCAGGCTCAATAGGTTCATCCGTGCTGGCTCAAGAGTAAGCTATGAGAGTTCCATGTAATATTTCACAGCTTACACCTTGAGATTTTTGTAATAATATTAGTTGACAAGGAATATCGGCATAACAATTAACTGATTGGTTAGATAGTTTAAGTGGAATATCAGTTTCAGGAAATACACCAGAAGTAGGAAAGACATTGAATATGGCTAGACTAAAATTGGAATTGTACTAAAAGATTGAGGGAACACTTGAATTTGATAGATAGGATTCTTACAATAAAAATGAGTTGCGTTTATGTGCAAAGATGTTACACATCGTGCAGAAGACATCTATAGGAAATTAGCTGATTTGTCGGAGAAATATGAAATTTAGATAAATAACTCCAAACAATTAAAAAGAAGTTACAGATTAGAATTGGATTCTTGAGACATTGCAAACATGAGATCACTTGGTATGAAAATTCACATTAAAGAACTGATTCAGAGCATCCAAACATGGAGCACATTCGATAAATGGGGAGGCAGATGGGCAAAGAAAGAGATTAGAAGAAAAAGCTGACTGCATCTTCAAATGGAGTACAGCAGGCTAAGGGAACTGTCAAAATTATGCTATTGAGAGAAATTCCAGGAGGGAATTTTGTTCCTGTCCCATAAAATAGAAGTGACATATTGTCATTTACTAATGATTACCCGAAGTTGCGGGAGAAGCCAGTGGTATGATACCAACAAACAGAGAGGTTTGTTATCCTTGAAAAGTGTTTGTGGGAAGATTTGAACACTTTATTTGAAATCGTGATTCCAGCAGATGTGTGGGTTGAATGTAAGTGAAGTGTTGATTAGCCAACTCGAGAGCCGCCAAGGGATTCAGTGACAGGTGCGCCATCTGAAGAGGTGATGAAAAGTTATTATAAGGTGATTGAATTTTTGAAAAATAGTTTCCCCCAAAGATGTTGATTGGCAGAAGATTGACACAACAGCTCAGAAGTCATAACAGTCTAATCATGCTTATTATGAGAGATTGTTGCAAGCCTTTAAACAATATAGTGGAACAGAGATTGTTGAACCGAAAGGTATGATTCATTTTGTGCTCAGATTTGTTCAAGGATTGAAGCTTGAAATTAGCAATATGATTCGGAATCACTTGATTTTCTGGCAGGGAAAACCAACTGATAATGTACTGCAGTACCCAAATTACTGTAGTGATGAAATTCAATGAAAGCAGAAGAGATTAAAGGAGAAGGTGATGCAAATTAAATCTGCACATGCAGCAGGTGTGCAGGGATCACAAAGAATGGTGAACAAAGGAAGAGTTCAGAGAGTACAACAGGAGGGCAACATGGTGCCTTAGTTTAGAAGTAGAAGTCATGGAATTCGAGTAGATCAGAATGTTAATGTGGCCTATGTTCAAAACATGAAAAGAATGCTTCCTTATTATGCATGTGTGAAAATCGGACACTGGAAAAGGTAGTGTCCATATAATAGCATAAAGAATTTGCTGCAAGTTGGTGGTGTTGCGCAGATGGTTGACAACAGTTCATTTCAAAATCAAAGAGTTCAAAGGCCCTGAAATCAATATATGAATGTTCCTACTGGAGCAGTACAATTGCAATTTCCCCAACAACAAGTACAATACTCCCATCAGAATATTCAGGCCCCACAGCAAATATAGATTCCATAAGCTCCGATGGCACAGCATCAGGTAATGGTTCCTCCACAGAACGCAAAACAAACAGCCAATGCAAATACAAATTAGTTAATCACACAATACCTATTAATGGATTTCAGTGATGATGAAGTGAGTGAAGAATATCTGACGGAGAGTTCAGAAGAGGAAGAATGTCTTTTGGCTGCCTCATTGGAGGTAGATCGGTGTGGTCCTTATGTGAATGTAAGTGTTATGGGTCATGATGTTTCGTTTCTGCTTGACACTGGAGCAACCCTTTACACTGTCATATCTACAGAAGTCCCTAATATGCCCCTTTCTGGTAGGACAGGTTAAAAAAAGAAACCTTTGAGGAGTTGCACCAGTTTGTAGTCCATGATTCAAGTCCTGGGAGTCTTTTAGGAAGAGATTTGCTATGCAAATTAAAATGTTCCATCACTTGTTCTCATGAAGGGATAGAAATTAAAACAAATAGTGATAATGAAACTTCCAGTCAGATTGATAAGATGCATCCTCGTATTTCATTGTTTCCTGTTATGACAGTTAGAAACTTGTCTGATGAGTTACAGTACATGGTAAAGTAGTGAGTTTGGGATCTCTCCGAAAAAGCTATTGGACTCATACAAGGTGTTGAGCCAGTCAAAGTGACCACAAAGCCAAGTGCAGTCTTTCCCAGAATGCCACAATATTACATGACTCTAGAAATAATTGAGGGAATTACTCTAGTAATTACAGACTTTATGGAGCAGGGAGTTCTAAAAGAAGTGATGGGTAGCCCATGTAATTCTCCAATTATGGGATTGTGAAAGCCAAGTGGGGCGTAATACATAGTCCAGGAATTGAGAAAGGTGAACAAAATTGTGGTATTCTATTGTCCCGTGGTGCCAAATCCAGCAGTAATTCTGTTTCTGATTCCATGTGAAACAGAGTGGTTTTCTGTTATGGATTTGTCCCAAGCATTTTTCTAAGTGCCCTTACATAAACATAGTCAGATTATTTTCTCATTTAAATTTTGGCAACCATGTGTATTTGTGGTGCTGTACTCCACAGGGATTCTCAGAATCACCATCTATCTTTAATCAGATCCTGAAAAAGAAGTTAGAGTCCTTAAATATGCCATTTCAGACCACTTAAGTACAATACATTGATGATTTGATGGTTGCATCTAATACACATGAGGCTTGCAGACAAGATACCATAGCATTGTTGAATCATTTGGGCGAAATTGGGCATAACGTTTCCCCAACCAAATTACAGTATTGCTAGAAGGAAGTAAAATATTTGGGTCACCAGATTTGGAAAGGTACAAGGAAAGTGTCCAGAGAGAGAGTTGCGACTATTATGCAGACGCATCCCTAGTTATACAAAGAGATGTCAGAATGTTTTTGGTCATGGTGAGCTACTGTCGTCATTGGATCGCAAATTATTCAGTAATTGCCATCCAATGCAGAAGTTAAAGCACAAAGAAATTACAGACCCAGTCTGATTTGATGAAGAATGCATGAAAGCTTTCACTGAGTTGAGGGAGAGTTTGTGCAGAGCTCCAGCTTTGGGAATGCCTGATTATAAGCAACCTTTTTCACTGTTTTGTCATGAACATTATGGTTGAGCTCCTTCTGGTTATGACAGTTGCATGGAGGAATGAACAGACCTGTGGCATATTTTTCTGCCACATTGGATCCTGTCACTGCAACTTTGGGTGACTGTTTAAAGAATGTGGCTGCTACTGGTGTAAGTCTTGGTCAATGCAAAGGCATTGTGATGGGACACCCTTTAACTGTTTATGTTCCACATTCGGTTGAGGTCCTTTTGACCAAAACCCAAGATTTGACTAGTGCTCATCTTACCCGTTAATTTATTAATTCTTGGCTCTTCCAATGTGACTATTAAAAGGTGCTCAGCTTTAAATCCTGCTACATTGTTACCTGTTAATGTTGATGATCTAAGTGATGTAAATTAAATGGAACATGACTGCCTCAATGTCACTGAACTATGCACGAAACCCGGACCTCATTTTGAGGATACTCCTTTAAAGGAGAATGATCAAGCTGTATTTGTTGATGGCTCCTTTCTAAGAGACAATGAAGGTACTCTAAGAGCTGGTTATGCAGTCTACACCATCTCAGGGGCAGTCAAAGCTTTATGGCTTCACAGAGTCTTTTATGCCCTAGCTGCTGAATTGGTTGCACTTACAAGAGCACGCTGTGTGTCTGAACAGCTCAAAGTGACAGCATTTCCAGACAGCCAATATGGATTTGGTGTGGTATACAACAGGAAGTTATGGCACTAGAGAGATTTTATGACCTCTTCAGGAACAACCATTTGAAATGGTGAGAAAATACACAGTTTATTAAATGCATTGCAATTACCTGAGAAAACTGTGGTTTTGAAGTGTACTGCACATCAGAGATCAAGTGATTATGTCTTGTTGGGCAACGACTATGCTGACCAAATTGCCAGATATTGTGCACTCCATTGTGTCACCTTCAATGAAGAGTGGGGTGGTGGAAGTGACACCGGTGAGAAAAATCAAAGCTTCCTAATGTCAGAGGTTGATTCATGGGAGGAAATTAATAGATTGCAGGAAGAAGCAACAGAGGAGGAACACAGAAGTTGGAATAGAGCAGGTTGTGCACAAAGTAAGGAAGATAATGTCTGGATTTCAAATGAAGGGAAAGTTGTGTTGCCAGATTGTTTGTTGTACTCTATGACTAGATATTACCATGGTCAAGTTCATCTCAGCAGAGATGCAATGATTCACACATTTAAACAGACATCGTACAACCCCAGATTTAGGTTAATTGCAGATGCAGTATGTCTGTGGTTAATTTGAGCAACATAGGCAGATCAGGAGGTCCATTTAATAGAATGCAACTTGATTTTGTTGAATTGCCTGCCTGTAATGGATTGAAGTATGTCTTGTTAATTGTGTGCATGTTTTCACACTGGAAAGAAGCCTATCTAACACGTAGGAATGACAGTCTTACTGTAGCCAAGCTGCTGCTCAAGAAATTGATACCAAGGTTTGGCTTCCCAACGTCTTTGGAATCAGATAGAGGAACTCATTTTAATAATGAGATCATAAAATTGTTGTGTGCAGAACTGAACATTGAGCAAAATTTCACTGCAGTCACAGACCAGTGGCTTCTGGATTGGTGGAACAAATGAATGGAACACTGGAAGCTCGATTGGCAAATGTTTGTGCCTCTACAACGTTGAAATGGCCTGATGCATTACCACTTGCCCTGATGAGCATGTGTAGTACCCCTTGATAGGAAGGCAGGATTGTCACCGCATGAAATCCTTATGGGGCATGCAATGAGGTGACCAGCAGTACCTGCCAAAGCACTTGTGAGCATAACAGATGACTTAGTGCTGGATTACTGCAAAGGTCTGCCTGATGTGGTTCGCTCTTTGTCTCATTAGGTTGAAGCAGCATTGGTTCAAATGGAGTAAAACAGTGCCATAGCTGAATGCACATAAAGATGCAGGATAGCAAAGTCAGCCAACTGACGCAAGCGCCCAGTTGCACCCGAAAAGAGAACTGTAAAAGGAGGTCAATGACTTCGGTCTACACCTGACCTGGTTGCAGGAAAACTCCCAACTATAACAGAAGCAGTTGAAGAGTCAAGTCAAAGTGAAGACGAAATTTGTGCTGTGAGGAGAACAAACAGAAAAAGAGTGCCAAGCCGCAAATACTCTTCACCTGAATGGATCTACCTTGTTGCAAAGGAATAGGAGAACAAGTTTATAGCCTTTTGTTTTGACTGTGAGAATTCAATTAAGCATTCTAGACTTGTAACTGTATTTGAACTGAATTTTGAAATAACCTTGGTAATTGACCAACAGAGATATTACACACTGGAAGTGACAATAAGTGATCACCAGATGGTGATATACTAAAGACAAACATTCTGAACTATTTTTGAGAACCTTTTAGTTGAAACTTGATGAACTTTCTAGAAGATTGAAAACTGTTGTAAATAAGTGCAGAAAGACTTTTTTGAATAGCCAGTTTGGATTTGATTTTTGCTCGCTTTTCCTTTTGAACTTTTTCTTTTCTTTTCCCTCTCTGATTCTACATAAGCCATGAATTCGGAGCAGGATAAATGTGGTAGATGTAAATATGTGTGCATTGGTTTAGTTATAGTATGTATGATTGCGTGCATTTTACTGATTGTAGGAATGAGTATTTCAGTGAAAGAAGATATACAAACCACATCAACTCCAGTGCAGGGAATAACACTATCTAAGCAAGACAAATTTCATAAGGATGAGGGATTGCTTCATTAACATGACACAAAGGGAGATTTGTCTTCCAATATTTATTATAGTCTGCTATATGATTATGTGGATACAATGAATGTGCATGACTGTTATGCGTGCACACAGGTTCCTTCGTTAGTACAAGAAGGGATCACATATCATAACTTACCACTGACTTATGGCATTAGTTGCAGTTTACTGTTAACACGTTCGTACAATCAATAGTATATTTAGTATTTTATTTCATATTTTGACCTCCTTTTCTCTTTTGTTTCCATTAATTAGCATTTGAGCAGCTTTGCAAAGGCTAAGTACATAGATATAGTAGGTGTGTTCTTTGAACCTACATTAATGTTTGGCACAGCATATGCACACAGGAATAATCTAACATGTATTCTTATATAAGTAGAGAAAGAATTCATTAACCAAGTTGATGACAGAAGAAAAGCAATGAAAGAAAAGATAGATAATGGCATAGTTTCACATGTTTACAGAAAGAAATCAGCTTATAAAATGCCTAATACACAAGGCTTTAGATTGGCAACATGTAGTGAAACTTTGTGTATACAGGCCACAATAGAAAACTGACAATATGTTCGTAGGAACGAGTGAATGCTGACGTGTTTTGTTCAAGAATGCTTGGGATTTTGGCCCTCATTACAACTTTGACGGGCGGCGGAGGCCGCCCGCCAAAGTTGCGCCGCAGGAATACCGCACCGCGGTCTGAAGACCGCGGCCGGCATTCTGAGTTTCCCGCTGGGCAGGCGGGCGGCCGCCTTAAGGCCGCCCGCCAGCCCAGCGGGAAACAACCTTCCCACGAGGACGCCGGCTCGGAATCGAGCCGGCGGAGTGGGAAGGTGCGACGGGTGCTACTGCACCCGTCGCGTATTTCACTGTCTGCTATGCAGACAGTGAAATACAAGCGGGGCCCTCTTACGGGGGCCCCTGCAGTGCCCATGCCATTGGCATGGGCACTGCAGGGGCCCCCAGGGGCCCCGCGACACCCCCTACCGCCATCCTGTTCCTGGCGGGCGAACCGCCAGGAACAGGATGGCGGTAGGGGGTGTCAGAATCCCCAAGGCGGCGCAGCATGCTGCGCCGCCTTGGAGGATTCTGACGGGCAGCGGAAAACCGGCGGGAGACCGCCGGTTTTCCTGCACTGACCGCGGCCAAAGCGCCGCGGTCAGAATGCCCTAAGGGGCACCGCCAGGCTGTCGGCGGTGCTCCCGCCAACCGCGAGCCTGGCGGTCACAGACCGCCAGGCTCGTAATGAGGGCCTTTATGTTCAGTGGACAAGACCCTGCTGTATATTATAATTGCAGATTGGCTTATTACAGGTTACCAAAAGGTTGGTATTACACAAGCTGTTTAGGAGTCTTTTTTCCCAAAAAACTGTCAAATAGACAACATTGACAATCTAACAGGGTATGAGAGACTTAAGATGAGGGTAAAAAAGAGGAGCAAGAGGTTCAGAGATTATTGGAGCTATTTTTTGAGCTTTTATTCCATCAGTAGGTGTGATCCTATATGACATTAAGATAAGGAAGTTATTAACCATTGTAGATAAGATGTCACCTGATTTTGCAGGTGCCATACTCTTGATGGACACTGAAATGGTTGCGGTAAGATCAATGGTTTTACAGAATCACCTTGCGTTAGACATCCTTTTAACAAAGGAAGGAGGAGTCTGTCAAGTTTTAAAGATAAAACATTGCTACATGTACATACCTGAAAATAGCAAAGAGATAAGAAGATAACTTTCTAATCTGCTGAGTATGAAAGATGACTTGAATGATCGGAAACAGACAAATATTTAGGAAACAATAGGTGAAGGATTTTCTAAAGTAGGATCTTGGGTTGGAGATTTAGGGAATGGATTTGTGAGAATGATCCTTAAACCTTTATTGATTGAGACAGTGTGCATAATTTGTGCACTTAGATTTTACAAAACTTACAAATAATTCAATGTCTTTTTATAGTGAGTTGCCCTAGTTAGATGATTTTACAAATTTTTATTTTGTTTTGCCTGCATGTGCTAGCCCAATCCTGCGCATGCAAGTCTAAATTTGTGTTAGTGATAAGAATGGCCCAGCTCTGAAATTACACTTTACTAACTGAACTTTGATGATTTACTGATGTCACCGTTGTCTGCTTTGAAATCTGACTTTAAAGTGCATATTATTGTCTTGCTAATTTGTGCTATACTTTTGGTGTGTGTTAGAAATAGGGTCTTTGGTTGGCAGTCAGGTTACCCCCTGTTCAAGCAAGGACCATCACTCTAGTCAGGGTAAAGGAGAATCACCCTCAGATAACCCACGCTCACCCCCCTGGTAGCTTGGCACGAGCAGGCAGGCTTAACTTCAGAGTCTAGGTGTAAAGTATTTGTACCAACACACACAGTAACTTAGTGAAAACACTACAAAATGACACAACACAAGTTTAGAAAAATAGGAAATATTTATCTAAACAAAACAAGACCAAAACGACAAAAAGCCAACATACACAAGTCAAGTTAATGATTTTAAATGCAAAAGAGTCTTAAATCCTATTGTAAACAGTAAAAACACTGTTAGCATTTAAAAGTACCTGGATAGCGTTAAAATAACGCGCACAGGCGATTGTGCGTTGAAAAAGGTTAGCAGCGCGTCGATTTCTCACCCGCAAGCGAGACCGTGCGTCGTTCCTCCTTCTCCAGTTAGGTCAGCGTATGTCGTTTCTCCTCTTCGCAGGAGAGTGATACGTCGATCCGGGCAAGCACTCAGGTCCAGGCAGGCATTATATCGTGTTTCCACGTCCAGAAAGGTTTGCATTGAAAATCCTGCTGCACGGTATCAGCAAAACTGTGCTGTGTGGGTTGCGATGTTACCAGCCTCCGTTAGCGGTGTTGCACATTGTTTCTCCAGCCGGGTGTGTCGATATTCCAGCCACACTGCAGGCGGAGTGTCGATTTCAACCACGAAGCCGGTGGCGCGTCGTTTTTTTCAGCCGCGTCTCAGAGGTTGCGTCAGAAATTTCCCAGCACGGCGGTCTGTGCGTGGATTTTCAATCTTGGTCTGCCAGCTTCACCTGTCAAGGCCCCAGGAACTGGATAGGTCACCACTTGGCAGGGCAGGAGTCTCAACAGGGAGTCCAGTTGCTGGCAGGAGAAATCTTTGATGTCACTGATTCTTCAACAACAGGAGACAAGCTCAGGACAAGCCCTTGGAAATTTCTTCACAAGCATGAATGCACAACAAAGTCCAGTCTTTGTCCCCTTGCACAGGCAGTAGCAGCAACTACAGGATAGCTCCACAAGGCACAGTCACAGGCAGGGCAGCACTTCTCTTCAGCTCTTCTCCAGGCAGAGGTTCCTCTTGATGTCCAGAAGTGATCTAAAGTCTGTGGTTTTGGGTGCTCTTCTTATATCTATTTTGGCCCTTGAAGTAGGCTTACTTCAAAGGAAAGTCTCTCTTGTTTGTGAAATCCTGCTTTGCCTAGGCCAGGCCCCAGACGACACACCAAGGAGTTGGAGACTGCATTGTGTGAGGGCAGGCACAGCCCTTTCAGGTGTGAGTGACCACTCCTCCCCTCCCTACTAGCACAGATGGCTCATCAGGATGTGCAGGCTACACCCCAGCTCCCTTTGTGCCACTGTCTAGAGAGAGGTGCAAACAGCCCAGCTCACAAATTGACCCAGACAGGGACTCTACAAGCAGGCAGAGTCACAGAATGGTTTAAGCAAGAAAATGCTCACTTTCTAAAAGTTACATTTTCAAACACGCAATCTCAAAATCAACTTTACTAAAAGATGTATTTTTAAATTGTGAACTCAGAGACCCCAAACTCCAGATATCTATCCACTCCCAAAGGGAATCTATGCTTTAATCATATTTAAAGGCAGCCCCCATGTTAACCTATGAGAGGGATAGGCCTTGCAACAGTGAAAACCGAATCTGGCAGTATTTCACTGTTAGGACCTATAAAACACATTAGCATATGTCCTATCTTAAACATACACTGCGCCCTGCCCGTGGGGCTACCTAGTGCCTACCTTAGGGGTGTCTTACATGTAAGAAAAGGGAAGGTTTAGGCCTGGCAAGTGGGTACACTTGCCAAGTCAAATTCACAGTTTAAAACTGCACACACAGACACTACAGTGGCAGGCTGCAGGTCCACTAGTAGCATTTGATTTACAGGCCCTGGGCACCTATAGTGCACTGTACTAGGGACATACCTGTAAATCAAATATGCCAATCATGGAAATCTAATCAACAATACAATTTACACAGAGAGCATATGCACTTTGGCTCTGGTTAGCAGTGGTAAAGTGCTCAGAGTTCCAAAGCCAACAAAAACAGGTCAGAACAAATAGGAGGCAGGAGGCAAAAAGATTGGGGTTGACCCTGCATAAGGGAAAAAGTCCAACAGTGTGTTTAACAGTATTTAGGCATTTCGGGAAAAACCCATGGTTTTCATGCATGGTTATAACTTAGTTTGGCGCACCATTTAGGATACACTAGCTTTGTGGTTGCAATAAAGCTTTGAAACTTACTCAGTTTGGAGTTTTGTTTTATGGTTAAATTGGTTATGGTGTTGATATGTTAGGGTTTTATGTTATTGATTTGTGATAAGTAAATCCAAATACCACACCCTCACTAGGTCCTATGACCAAGTCCTCTTCTAGTGATGAGATAAAGTATGGTGTCTAACCAGAGCGCTTTCGGTTTCTGAACCTGAGGCGGGAAGAGGACCTCTGCTTGTACATCAAGAGTTTTGGTAGCAGAGTTATGATTGTGCTTTATGAGGGGAATTAGATTTTGTCCACAATGTGAGTTGTTGATGGTGAGGTGTTGGTCAATGAGCGGTGTCGACAATACCAGTAGGTTCCTTTTGAGTGTGAGTTGTTGGTTGGTATTAGGTGAATCCTGAGTGCACTAGGAGAATCCATATCAGCCCCAGTTACTTTGCGGGTCAAGTCTTACTTGCATTTGTGAGAAAGCCAAAGCTGAAAGAGTAGCTTTTTTTTGCGAAAGGCCACAGTCGAAAGTTCTGCACAGCTTTCAAAGCATTAGAGTCATGCCCATAGTGAGCAGACATGTTTGGTTTTTGTGTTCGCAATATTTGCATTTGCAGTGTATGCATGAGAGGTGTATGAGACAGCTCTGAAGTGAGTCACAGCTGTAGAGTGAGGTGAGTGTGACGTCACTGGGTTCATGCTGGGACTGGTCGGTTAGTGAGAAATGCTGCGCACAGATAGGTGGACAAGATTGTGTTGCAATAGGTTGAGAACAGCTCATGAAGATAATTTTCTTCCTGGATTTGTAGAATTTGTGTTTGTGAATCAAATGTATGTAAAAATTAAGTTTTTCAAAGCTTTAAGATGTGTGTTGAGAGGAGATGTTTTAGTCCAGTTAGAGAAGGTGAGTCTACTCCACCTGAGGGTACACCGGCCTTCGAGGTAATGGAGGAAACAGGAGTTGTGGCATGTCATTGGGTAAATCAATGGTGTAAAATAACTGAGAAAGAAGGTACTTTAGCTTTTCCCTTTTACGGATCTTTTAATTTACGAGTATTGGAGATTCTGAGGAGGGTGCTGTATGAATCAAAACCCTTCCTAGACCTACGAGGCGGAAAGAAGCAGAGGAGTTTGCAAGAAGAATGAAGAAGGCAGAAAATATGTCAGCAGAAGTCAGATGGAATGAGGAGCAGAGAATGTGGAGAGTAGAAAAATTACATGCAGTAAAGTGTTTCCCAGCAATTACACAGGAAGGTGATGAAGGTGTTAAGTCTAAAGCCAAGAAGAACCTGCAGAAGAAACAGAGCAGAAGTCAGAGGAACATGAAAGGGGAACAGCCACTGAAAGTGATTCGGATGATGAATTTATTACTCAATTGTTGCAAAATCGTCCCTCACCATACAATGCAGTTGCATCAGTAAGCCAGAATGTCGTCGCGAGTATAGCTACAGCTCTAGTTGTACAAAGCCAGGATCAGGCAATTCCAAATGACCATACTGCTAATGTTGCACAGGTGCCAGGAGTTTATCCGACAATTTCAATTGTTTATACAATTAAGAATGTCCCAGTTCCAGTTATGCCGCAACCACTTCAGAATGCAGGAATGACTCAATGTGCAGTAAAGGAGAGACTGAGAACTACTGTTCCGACACCTGCACAATGGGTAAACCAGAGACAGACAAAGCCTATGGCTACATCATAGAATGTTTCCCCAAATCACTAGAATCAGACTTTTGATACAGTATTAACAGGCCAAGGTAAAGGATTAACGTTCCCAACCATTCAAGCAAATTCATCAGGACCAGATGCATAGACAATAGGTCTAGTTGCCCCATTGTATGCCCATAGTAATAATGACAGTGTTCCACAAATTGCAAATCCAGTATCAGCGATGAATTCTCCTTTTGGAACTAATGCAGTAATGGAGAGACTGAGTACTACTGTGTCAGCCATGACCCCTATGAATTATTTTGGTTTGAACCAGACACATGATAAAGTAGGTAAATTGATTGAAAGTTGAAAGTTGTGATGCCAGATTGGTTATTGACCTCTATGGCTAGATATTAGCATGGTCAAGTTCATTTCAGGACAGATGCAATGATTTGCACATTCGTCAGACATGATACAACCCCGGTTTTATGTTCATTGCAGAAGCGGTATATTACAGATGTGTTGCATGTCAACAGATGAATATAGGAAAATGCAGTATGGTTAATTTGAGCCACAGAGGGACCTCGGGAGGACCATTTAACCGAACGCAGCTTGATTTCATTGAAATGCCTTCTTGCAATGGATTGAAGTATGTATTAGTTGTTGTGTGCATGTTTTCCCACTGGATAGAGGCCTATCCAAAACACAGGAATGACAGCCTTACTGTAGCTAAGCTGCTGCTCAGGAAACTAATTCCAAGATTTGGCTTCCCGACATCTTTAGAACTAGATCGAGGAACTCATTTGAATGGTGAGATCATAAAGCTATTATGTGCAGCACTGAACATTGAGCAAAAATTGCATAGTTATGGGCCAGAGGCTTCAGGATTGGTGGAAAAAAAAGAATGGAACACTGAAAGTTCGATTGGCAAAGGTTTGTGCTTCTATGGGAGTTTAGGGCTTGGCAAGAGGTTTTGAATGCAGGCCCACTAGCAGCATTTAATTTACGGGCCCTGGGAATATGGTACACCACATTGCAAGGTATTACAGGTGAATTAAATATGCCACTTGTGCATACACTAATGTTACCATGTTTAGGGGAGAAGCACATGCACTTTAGCACTGGTTAGCAGTGGTAAAGGTTTCAGAGTTCTAAGGCCAACAAAAAGATACAGAAACAAAACAGGAGGTAAAAGACAAAAGTCCCATGGGATACCCAGTCTAACAGCCATGTATATGTTCCCCATGGTGTGTGCCTCCTCCCCCAATGCATCAACAGAGTCTGCCACCTCCTGCCATAAAGCTACTTTCTATGTCCCACTGACAGTGAATACAACAAACTTAACTACAAGGGTTGACTCACCTCAGTAAAATGTATTTTCCTCTTCATAATAGAGGTCTGCATGCATCTTTTTGGGCAGTCTGCAAGCATGGTGAAGAAACTGAAGAGCTGAAAACCGATCCTATTGTGTGAACAACACATAACTTGTTGGAAGTGAATGGGTATCAGCTGCATAGGATTGCTTTCAGTTATATTTAATTCTCCTATTCCCTTCCATGTGGAGGTCTCTGCCCCAATAGCAGAGATTTTTCTAATTGTGCAGTGGTATTCACACAAATATAAAAAAACAGAGACCCTACAAAGTGTGTTGAACCTATAATACAGTTGCAAGTTCACTAGTAGTTAGTTTACAGTCATATTTTAATTTTTCAGACTCTGCCTCCTGAATTCAGGGGGTGGAGTTATGTAAGTCTAGACTTTGTAGCAATTTTACACTTTTTGTGAATAGGCCAAAGTAGTACAGTTACTACAAAGTGTAAGAGTAATCTTAGACACGTGAGAGTAAGCTACCTTTTTAAATAGCTCCCCATGTCTACAGAGAAAAAATCATCAGCTTGAGGTTGAAAACTGAATAGAAACTGATGACTCTGAATCTGGTATTCCCGACATGAATTTTCTCAGTAATTTAGAGCTCAGATGAGAAAGATAGGTGGTGCTTTTAAGCCCTGATTAATTAACAATTATCTTTGTGACACAGAGGGACATGCTTCGTAGTGCAGCAACCTAATTTGCTGCAATTTGTGCACTGTGTTGTGAAGGGGACAGAAGAGCCCTATCTACTAAGGTTGACCAACTCTTGTGCTTTTAACACATGTAATATGTAGCCCTTTTTGAGGCAATGTAGCCTGCTGTAGAAAGTGGCCTTCTGCATCTCACTTCCTCTGATCTTTATAATGATTTTAATTAATTACTACAGTAAGATTAATTGTATTCTTTCCTTCAGTCTAATAAGATTGCCTTGAACAATGCACAGACTCTCACCATGGTGCAGAGGTGGGAGTGCACTATCTAGCATAGTATTCTTACTGGAAGCATACCATTCCATTACAAATTACCCATGCCCAGGTAGAAATGTAATATGGTAGTTACCCGTCACTAGGTAAACTGTAAAACAAAGAAACACTCATTGAATGTTGTCATCAATGATGTCATTTGAGATGTCATCAGTGGTGTCATAAATGTCATATAACATGTAATGAGTGATTTGGGAGAGTTCATAAGCAGTTCATGGTGGGGCTCAAGTTATAGTTAACTCTGAATTTCTGTGTTTTTTACTCAAACAAAAACAGACCTTTTTATCACACCTAAGTATAATGTTACTTTGTTTTTTTCAGTGAATTTCTAATTTTTTTTTACGTAAAAGAAGATTGATGGCTATGACACATGTTCATGCATCTCTAATATCATCAGCATGAAGGGGTCTATTGAGTCGATCAGATGCATGTGATCTTAGAAGGTGCGCACATGATAAATACACCGTGCCATCTTGCCATCCAAGAGTGTAGAAATAAACATAGAAATTAAATCCTAGAGCTAAAACTATAGCACTAAATTTATTGAAGCACTCACAACAGTGTTAACCCAAGTAGTATGAATAGAATCCATGAATACACAGTATAGATGGAGATCTAAAGTCCATTTAATAGCGAAGATTCCCAATGTCCATCTGAACATTATAATGCATGAAGACCGGTACAAACAAAAAACAGGATCAAAAAGGCAGCCAACATGTATTTTGTCTA